>NC_046679.1:20000000-30000000 GCF_009870125.1 Drosophila pseudoobscura | reverse complement strand
CGGCCCACAGTTCGAGCCACTCGCACCATGCCACCTCCTCGCCGAAGGGCGGCAGCAGTCGTCGGGTGTCGGCCTGCAGCGATCGCTCCCTGGATGGGGCGGCCTCCGCGGCAGCCTCTGCCGCCGATGTTGCAGGGGGATCCCCGCCACGGGCCGCCTCGGTGAGTTCGCTCAACGGCGGCGCCAGCAGCGGCGATCAGCAGCTGCAGCACGACCTGGTGGCCCATCACATGCTGCGCAACATTCTGCAGGGCAAGAAGGAGCTCATGCAGCTCGACCAGGAGCTGCGCACCGCCATGCAGCAGCAGCAGATGCAGCAGCAGGAGAAGGAGCAGCAGCAGCAGCAGCTCCACTCGAAGCTCAACAACAACACCAACGCCAGCAACAACAATAACCACAACAACAACAACAACAGCGTGGCAGCCACGAACAACAACAACAACATGGAGAGCATCAACCTGATCGAGGACACGGAGATGGCGGACATCAAGATCAAGAGCGAGCCCCAGACAGTGCCCCAGCCGCAGCAGTCGCCGCACGGCAGCAGCCACAGCAGTCGCAGCGGCAGCGGCAGTGGCAGCCACAGCAGCAGCCACAGCCTGGCCAGCGACGGGAGCCTGCGCCGCAAGTCCTCGGACTCGATGGACAGTTCGGGGGCCCGCGAGGAGGCGGACGGCGATGGCGACGATGAGACGGCGGTCAGGGCGAGCAGCGCCGTGGACGAGCAGCAGCAGCAGCAGCAGCTGGCCACCAAGAAGGAGTCCGTCGAGGACATGCTCGACGAGGCGGAGCTGCTGGGCATGCATTCGACACGCGGCTCGGACCTGGAGTCGCTGGCCTCGCCCTCGCACTCGGACATGATGCTGCTGGACAACAGCAAGGACGATGTGCTGGACGACGACGAGGACGACGACTGTGTGGAGCAGAAGCGCGACCAGGGCTGCCTCAAGAAGCCCGGCATGGAGCTGAAGCGGGCGCGCGTGGAGAACATTGTGTCGGGCATGCGGTGCAGCCCCTCCTCGATCGTCCAGGCGGGCCAGCTGCAGGTGAACGGCTGCAAGAAGCGGAAGCTCTACCAGCCGCAGCAGCACGCCATGGAGCGCTATGTGGCAGCCGCCGCGGGCCTCAACTTCGGCCTCAATCTGCAGAGCATGATGCTCGACCAGGACGACAGCGAGCAGTCGAACGAGCTGGAGTCGCCGCAGATCCAGCAGAAGCGCGTCGAGAAGAACGCCCTCAAGTCGCAGCTGCGCTCGATGCAGGAGCAGCTGGCCGAGATGCAGCAGAAGTACGTGCAGCTGTGCACCCGCATGGAGCAGGAGTCCGAGTGCCAGGAGCTGGACAACGACCAGGACCCCGATCCCGAGCAGGACCTGGACCCCGAACAGGAGCAGGAGCAGGAGCCAGAGCAGGACAACGGCAGCAGCGACAACATTGAGCTGTCGCCCTCCCCCACGCTCACGGGCGGCGACATCAGTCCCGCCCACAAGGAGGAGGCCGGCGGCCAGGAGCGGCCGGGCTCCAGCTCCCCGAAGCCCAAGACGGCGCTGAGCGAGACCGGGGCCCCCAACAGCACCAACATGCTCTCCCAGATGATGTCCAAGATGATGTCCAGCAAACTGCACAACCCCCTGGTGGGGCATCCGGCCCTGCCGCAGGGCTTCCCCCCGCTGCTGCAGCACATGGGCGACATGTCGCATGCGGCAGCCATGTACCAGCAGTTCTTCTTCGAGCAGGAGGCACGCATGGCCAAGGAGGCGGCCGAGCAGCAGCAGCAGCAACAGCAGCAACAGCAGCACCAGCAACAGCAGCAGGAGCAGCAGCGACGCTTCGAGCAGGAGCAGCAGGAGCAACGCCGCAAGGAGGTGCAAGAGCAACAGCAGCAAATCCAGCGCCAGCAGCAGCATCTGCAGCAGCTGCAGCAACAGCAAATGGAACAGCAGCAGCAGCAGCAGCAACATGTGGCCACGGCGCCGAGACCCCCACAGATGCACCACCCGGCGCCGGCGAGACTGCCCACGCGACTGGGCGGAGCAGCCGCCGCCCACAGCGCCCTCAAGTCGGAGCTGTCGGAGAAATTCCAGATGCTGCGCAACAGCAACAACAGCTCGATGATGCGCATGTCCGGCACGGACCTCGAGGGGCTGGCGGACGTCCTGAAGTCGGAGATAACCACCTCGCTGTCGGCACTGGTGGACACGATCGTGACGCGGTTCGTCCACCAGCGGAGGCTGTTCAGCAAGCAGGCCGACTCGGTGACAGCCGCCGCCGAGCAGCTCAACAAGGACCTGCTGCTGGCATCGCAGATACTCGACCGCAAGTCGCCGCGCACCAAAGTGGCGGACAGAGGAGGACCCGGAGCCCAGAACGGCCCCACGCCGACCACACAATCAGGTAATAATGGTTCACTACTCCTAGCCCCTAGTCAAATGCCCCCCCAACCGCCGCCAGCGGTGGTCGTGGCCAATGCCCAGCAGCAGCAGCAACAGCAGCAGCAGCAGCAGAACGTGCAGCAGCAGCAGCAGAATGTGCCACAGCAGCAGCAGCAGCAGGCACCGCAACAGAATCCCCAGCAGCAACAGCAGCCGCCGAATGTGCAGCATCTCCATGCCATGCCCCCCAATTGCCAGCAGCTGATAGCCGCCCCCCGCCTCAATGGCAACCAGCTGTCGTTCGCCTCCCCAGCGGCTGCTGCAGCCGCGGCGATGGGTCTGCAGATGCACCACGCGGCCGCAGCGGCAGCCATGTCCGCCCAACAGCAACAGCAGCAGCAGCAACAGCAACAGCAACAGAACGTGCAACAGCAGCAGCAGGCGGGGGATAGCAATACTAACCAGAGCCAAGCGAATCCGACTAACAACAGTAGCTTAAGTACCCTTAATATACCACCTCCTCACATTCGTCCTTTGCCCACAGCGGCTGCCATGTTCCAGGCGCCCAAGACGCCGCAGGGCATGAATCCGGTGGCCGCCGCTGCGCTCTACAACTCGATGACCGGACCCTTCTGCCTGCCACCCGATCAGCAGCAGCAACAGCAGCAGCAGGCCGCCCAGCAGGCGCAACAGCAACAGCAGAGCGTCCAACAGCAGCAGCAGCAGAGCGCCCAGCAGACGCAGCAGCAGCTCGAGCAGAACGAGGCCCTGAGTCTGGTGGTGACGCCCAAGAAGAAGCGCCACAAGGTGACCGACACGCGCATCACCCCGCGCACCGTCAGCCGCATCCTGGCCCAAGACGGCGTCGTCCCGCCCAACCCCAACGGACAACAGAACGCCACTCCCCTGCAACAGCAACAGCAGCAGCAGCAACAGCAGTCGAACGGAGGAGGCAACAGCAATGCCACGCCCGCCCAGAGCCCCACGGGCAGGAGTCAGAGCGTGGGAGGAGGAGGCGGAGGAGGTGGAGCAGGAGCGTACCATCCGCAGCCGCCGCCACCACCGCCGCCCATGATGCCAGTGTCCTTGCCCACATCGGTGGCCATTCCCAATCCCTCGCTGCACGAGTCCAAGGTCTTCTCGCCCTACAGTCCCTTCTTCAATCCGCACGCGGGCGGGCAGCCGACAGCCGCCCAGATGCACCAGCACCACCACCAGCACCAGCACCAGATGCAGCTCTCCTCGAGTCCGCCCGGCAGCCTGGGGGCGCTGATGGACTCGCGCGACTCCCCGCCGCTGCCCCATCCGCCGTCGATGCTGCATCCCGCCCTCCTAGCCGCCGCCCACCACGGCGGATCGCCCGACTACAAGACCTGCCTGCGGGCCGTCATGGACGCCCAGGATCGCCAGTCCGAGTGCAACTCGGCGGACATGTCCTTCGACGGCATGCAGCCTACTATATCCTTTTTCAAACAGCAACAAGAGCAGCTCGAGCACCATTCCCTCCAGTCCATGCTGATGGTCAAGTGAGTTTTCCACATAGTTCTATATCGTGGTGTGTGGCATAGAAAGACAGAGAGAGAGAGAGAGAGGAAAAGAGAGGGAGGTGCTTAACCCGTCCGACGGACAAAATGAAACCAATCAAGTGTCTTCTTCAGTTTATTTATTTCCCCAACTAAATTCTTTTATAAAATGTAATCAAAACCTTATTTATTGCAACCTGCTGCAACCCTTCTCTGGGGAGAACGTGAGAGAAAGAGAGACCCTCAAGTCGTCCACATCCACATAAACAACATCATCGTAGCAGCAGCAGTAGTCGTCGTCGTAGACCTCTTCTGAGCACTGGGGAGTGGGGTCTAGGGCTTGAGTTGCATTTCGCAACAGCAGCAGCAGCAGTAGGAGAAATCGGAAAAAACGAAACGGAAAAATCAATGATGAACAGCCAGGCCCAGGCCCAGGCCCAGACCCAAGCCCAGGCCCAAGCCCAGGCCCAAGCCCAGGCCAATCGTTACCCTCTTTTGGCTCTTGTGGCCCCTCTGGCCGGGCTCTTGGCTTGGCTGTGTGTTTTCAATCAGTTTTCAAGTCGAAGCAGGGGCACGGGCCTTCCTCTGGCACCCTTAGACGTTCATTATTGGCACTCGAAAGTGCAATCCTCCCCCGCATAGCCCCCCTCTTGCCACGCAGTGGCTCTTTCTATCGTTCTCTGCCACACACGAACATGGAAATTTGGAAAGACAATCGACCATCGTAACACACACCCTCAACCGAACACATCTCTGTCTCCAACACCAAATCTAGCAGCAAGCATTGCGAATCCTTGACTCCCCTGCACTCTTCTACATTGACACCGATGCACCTGCGCAAGGCCAAACTGATGTTCTTCTGGGTCCGCTATCCGAGCTCCGCGGTCCTCAAGATGTACTTCCCGGACATCAAGTTCAACAAGAACAACACAGCACAATTGGTGAAATGGTTCTCGAATTTCCGGTAAGTAAACGGCCCCCCATGCCCCCAACCAACCCGCCTCCCATGGCCACCATTTAATCATATTTGCTATAACTACTACTATATTATGTGCCCCCACTAACACACCCGAAATATCTATGAACAGCATTCATTTTTATGATTTCGTTTGTCTCTTGATTTGAAACGAATCACCTGTCGAAGGCTCAGGCCCCCAGCCCCCGCCCCTCCCTAGCTGTCATGGGGGGGCCTGTCATTCGTCTATGAAATTGCGCAAGGAGCAGAGCAGCAGGGGAACAACGACAGCTGCTGCTCATTCAGTTCTAGAGTTCTAGAAGTGAGGCAGGCCCGCAGTAGCCGTGATTTGCGCGCCAAATCCCTGCCACATCTGTCCCTCAAGCATAGAGAGAGACAGAGAGAGAGAGAGCGTGTGGCAAAGGTTCACCTGGATTTCATTTTTCACCCCTCTTTCGGGCAGCGGCAGCTTAGCAGCTGTCCGTCCAGCGTGCCTGCCTGCCTGCCCGCGTCTCCTTTATGTCTAAGACATGCGCAACGTCTTAAGGAATTGTGTCTGCGTCCTCCCTTAACCTTTTCTGGGGTTTTTCCCTACCTGCGCACAGCGAAGACAACAAATCATAGCCGTGGCACGTTCGTCTGTCGGAATTTCTTGCACCTTTTGTTGTGTGCCCGGATTTGAGCCAAGGAATGGGATTTCTTGGGGTAGCAACCCCTTGAACGACGAACGACGAACCCCGAAATCCGAACCCCGAACTTCTTTTGCCTGGGAATCGTCTTGTCTTGTCGACTTTTTGGTTCTGGAGGTTAAAATGGGTGGGAATATTTTTTTGATTTTCTAGCGGCTTTTTGATTGTTTACTTCCTTCTTTTTTGCCCCACCCTTCGGTTTGCTTTTAGGGGTAGTAGCAGTTTGTAACGGTTTTTGCTTTTCCTTTTCCACATTTGATTTCCATTTCACCGCCCCCCCCGCCCATCAAGGAAATGATTACTTGCAACAGTTTTCTACGCCTCTCTTAGCCATCTATAGTTTTATGAGTTTCCCACACACAAACACAAGCACACACAGAGACACAGACATGAAGTGGCCTCCTAATAACATGTTCAGCTCTTGACGGCTGCCACTTGAGAAAGCTGCCCCCCCACCCCGAGTCGGATGAGCTGCCACTTGAGGCTGAAGAGGCTGGGAAAAGTGTGAAACGGCGGCTAAGAAACTTGCGGCATGCATATTAAAAAGTGTTGCCTACTTAAGTGGGCACCCCCCACCACCCACCGCACTGTCTATGTGTGTGTGTGTGCTGCTGTTGGCTAATTAACAAAAGTGCCTTTTGTTGGGAATGGCATGGAATGGTCCTCAAGCAGGCCACTTGTATAATTGCATTAGCTGCAGTAACTTCTTTTTGTGTGTGCTTTTGATGCAAATAATGAAAAGAAAGCAGCCAAAGGACATGCATTCACACACACACACACAGACACACTCCAGGCAGGAGGCTAATTAGTTTGTTTGCCAGGATATGCGCCTAGCCCAGTCAACACTGGGCTTTCTTTTGGCCGCTTTTCAACAGCTACTTGAGAGTCTCGCTTCGAAGAGCCCCAAGAGCAGGAGGGCGCAAAAAAGGCGCTCAAGGATGCAGCCCCACACACACACTCACACACATACAGATCTCCTGCCTCTTTCCTACAGTGTGTTTTTGTTTTTTATGAGGTTAAGTGTCCTGCCCCCCCACCACCCCACCCGCCCTGTGCCCCTGGAGCCGCGTGAAAAGATCTTTGCTGACGAAAAACAACAGCAACAAGCACACAGCTACATACAGACAGACACACACACACTACAGTGGTACACTCTTATGACACGCACACATACACATACATACACATAGAAATATATCATGTTCCTGTATGTATTTAGACGTATATGACTTATACAGATGCCTCTATATATAGATACATATAAAGTGTTGTCAATTACTTCATTAATGTATGAGGTAGAGATGTCTGCATATGTGTGGGTGAGTATGTGTGAGCTTATTAATAAAAAATGAAAAAAAAAAACATTCGTTCGTTCGTTCTATTCGCTCTCGTGCTCGTATTTGTATCTGTAATATCTGTACTTCCGAGTGGCAAGAAGGCTGGCGAAGAAGGAGACGCGAAGAAGGAGACACACGCACACACACACCCACACAGAGATATCCCCCCTGCCACACACACACACACACACGGACACGCATACACTCGTCCATTGAGCGAGAGCAACACTCGAAAGGGAAACGAAACGCGAGAGATCCCCCCCCCCCCCCCGTGCATTCCTCTGCACCTGCCACCAAATAAATGGGCTACGAAAATATATAAAAATCTACAAACTAATTAGTTGCAAGCGGCAGGTGGAAGGTGGCAAGCGGCACTTCCGTCAAGCCTCGACGCCATTTTCAGTTGCAGCTTATTATCTAAATTAAGTGGCGCATTCCATGTGGCAGCCTAAGCTGCAAGCTTCCTTTTCCTGCCTCACGTGTGGCTGTGTGGCATCATCGCCTCAAGCTCTTTTCGCACCAGCCACAAAGCTAATTGCATTTAAAACAAACAAATTTTCAGCCCCAACCCTCGAAACACTTGTGCCACACACACACACGCTGCCCCCAACCCGCCCCCTCCACACACACACACAAAGAACTGGGGATCCGGAACGAGATGAGGGCAATCCCTAATAACTATGGACACACACATCCCCCTCCTTGATGCCCGATCCAGAGATCCCAGAGACAATGAACTGTCACACAAAACTGTCACACAGCGATTCCTTTCTTTGGCCCGGCCAAGCCGTCATCGCCTCATTATGATGCCTCGCTTCAATTGTAGGAGCTCCAGCTCCAGCCCCAGCCCCAGCCCCAGCCCCAATCAGCAACCCCCCCTTCTGCCACTGCCACCGCCGCCGCTGCTGTTCAAGTGCGCGTGGCTGCCGCCTCCGGGGAGCCTGGCGACTGGCGACGAGCGACTGGAGACTGGGGACCCTTGCCAGCAAACGGCAAAGATTTTCTATTTGCACATTTTCTGCGCTTATTGTTTGGAAAAATCAACACGAGCGCACTCGCACAACATGAGAAATGCATTTGCTACTGGGAAATCTTGAAATTAGCGCGATTATCGGAGCGTTGTCAAGTGCGGAAGGGACGGGGGCAGGACTCTCCGACGACAAAAAAAGACAACAATTAGTGCGAGGCACACAATGCAGTCGGAGGCGGAGGCGGAGTCGGGGCGGATGCCGGGAGGCATTAGGCAAAGACAAGCAATCACTTACAGTCTCCAAGCAAGGCTACCACCCACCCTGGCCTCCCTTGCGCCCCTGACTATCCCCCTGCGAGCGGCAGGCCCCCGGCCGCACACAAATCACTTGACTAAACAAGGCGACACAGAAGCAGCAGGCAGCAGGCAACAGTGGCACCAGAAGCACACTGCACTTGCTAATTAAATCCCCAACCCCCAAGTAGAAGCCACAGTCCCAGCCACAGCCCCCCAGCCCCAGCAGCGACCGCAATAAGAAGACGCCACTGCCTCGACTTGCAATTGTTATTGCACCACCACCCAACCAGCGCCTGCCACTGCCACAGCCACTGTTGCTGCACATTTGAGATTTATTAAAAATTCTTTACACACTCACACACACATACCCACGCAAGCACACACACACATCGACAGACAGCGAGTGAGAGAGAGAGAGACTCCTCCTTTTGGCGGGCGCCTAAGAGTATGCAGCAAATTATTAATAATGTCATATTCAAACAGCGATGCGATGCGATCCAATATAATGCATTAAGCCTGCAAGAACAAGGACCCCCCTCTTAGAAAGAAGCTTAAGTGACAGAGAGAGAGAGAGTGTGGTATATAGAGGACTGAATGTGAGAGAGATAGAGAGATTTCCTTTGAATTTGGTTACCTTTTTTCTGTTTTGTGTGTGTTTTTCGCTCTTTTGTTCGTTACTTTGTTTCGATCTTTGATTTGATTTTGAGTTTTTGTACGATTTTGTAAATTTGAATGCTGACAAACCCCCCCACCCCAATAAACCCCCCATACCAACCCACACCATAGAATAGAAACAAAAAAAAAACCAAACCAACCAACCAGAATACTGACCAAAACCAAACATATTCCTCATCTACGCATCTGCAGAGAATTCTACTACATACAAATGGAGAAATATGCACGACAAGCTGTCACCGAAGGCATCAAGACACCCGATGATCTGTTGATTGCTGGAGATAGTGAATTGTATCGCGTGCTCAATTTGCACTACAATCGCAATAATCACATTGAGGTATGCCAATAACCACGCCTACACCCACACTAACTCTAACATTAACGAAGAACCAGTCGCCCCCCACACCCCCGAAAAAAGCCATTGAAGCTGCGGGCAAACAGTCTACCCTTGGCCCCGCTTAGATGTAGAGTGTTTGCCCCTAGAATCAATCTACAATAGACACTAAACCACTAAACACCACTTTTGTCTGGGAGCTCCGTTGCTAATCGTAATCGTCCTTCGGCCATCGACAGGTACCCCAAAACTTTCGCTTCGTCGTTGAACAGACACTGCGGGAGTTTTTCCGTGCAATACAGGGTGGCAAAGACACCGAACAGTCGTGGAAGAAGTCCATATACAAGATCATCTCGCGCATGGACGATCCCGTGCCCGAGTACTTCAAGTCGCCCAATTTTTTAGAGCAGCTGGAATAAGTGGAGGAGTTGGCCTTGCCAGCGCTGCCAACGCCAACGATATCGCTGCCAATGCCCCTGGCAATGCCAATTCAAATGCCACCACCACCACCACCACCAACAACAGCCACACCACACACCACGATCCCAGCTACTATGACTACTACAACATCTACAGCCACAACATCGAGGGCCGGCAGCAGCAATCCGAAGGCGAGGCGCAGACCAAAGCTAAAAGGCTAAATCTGCGCAAGAAGTACCACTGGATATGACCCACAAACTCCCGAAACGAAACAAAACGAAAACGAACCACAGAATAAGTTAGCAAAGAGAGAGAGACCGAGAGCGAGGAGAGAGAGAAGAGCAAAGCTAGGAGATGCTAAGAGAAGCTGAGAAGTTTACACGAGTCAAAACCGCGTTTAGGCCACGAGCAATTCTGGGGAGCAGTCAAGACAGTCTCCCGAGCCGCAAAATATTTTTCAAAAAATTTCCAAAAACACCTACACCAACACACACACACACACACAGCATACATACGTACCCACTCAGCGAAGAAGAGAGAATGAAGAAGAGGATGAGAGATGCGAGCTTCGATCGCATCCAATGCTAAAACCAAAACTAAAAAAACCTAAAATCTTAATCTTATGTGAAATAGTGCAAATTGATGGTAATCTGAGCCTGACACCCATACAGACACACACACACAGAGACACCAGACACCAGACACACCGAGCGAGCGAGCAATCGCGTACTTTGTAGGCAGTGTAAACTGTACTCGCTGTAGCCGTGTTGGTTTGTTAGATGAAATTTTTTTGAAAATATTTACAAGACATTTTTACGTATACAGATATTTAACAAAATACATAGTTGAGCCGTCTATTGATCTACCGAAAGTTGACACACAAACAACATTCCACACACACAAACACAAACAAACACGCATTCCACCCACACACACACACACACACACACATCGGTTCAAGAGCGAAGAGCGCTCTGTGGAAGCGGGCTACACTGCTTGGCAGACCGTTCTTCGGCAAGCAGTTAAAACCCTTCAGTACCGGCGTTCACTGCATGAGCGCACTGCTTTACAAAAGCAGGCGCTGCACTGACGCCGGTAGCACCCCCCACTATCCCCCAATTCTTAACCCTTTAAGCATATATTCGATGTCTATTAAGCGAAAACTAAACAAAAACAAAAATCACCAAAAAAAAAAAGAAAACAAAAACTATTTAGATTTATAGATTTATATGCGGACAGGACATCGGGCGTTAGGGTAGATAATTTGATAATTTAATGGTTTATGAACCCTTGACCAAAGTTAATTGTTAACACCAATCCCTTGAGTGCGGTTTATTTTTAATCAATTCTTTTACTTTACGCCTCTTCTTATTTTTATGGATCACCCTATACACACATAAACACATACACACACACACACACACACACACTAGTCTGTTATTTATGTACATAATTTATAAATTTAGTTAAGTTAAAGTTTAGTTTAATTAATTTTACTTTACATTACTTGGCCTTGAGTTGCAACAAAAAACAAAATATACACAAAAAACACCAAAAAATTCAAATTAAACAACAAATATATGGTTTTTCTTTATTGTTTAAACCCCCCTCCCCCTTGTTTGGCCCCCTTCCACTGGCTGGCTGGCTGTCTGTCCTCGATCATGCACTCTCACCCATCAGCAGCAGCACAGCAGACTCAACATGGAGAGTGGGCGGGTTAAGAGGGATATGTTTGCTCTCTCTTGGTCTCTTGGTCACTTGGGGCCAGGAGTGAGCAAACCTTACTGTTGCCACCAACACCAGCGGCACCAGCCAGGCAACATCATCAATTACATCATCGAATCATCGAATGTTATTCAACATTAATTCAACATTAAGCAAATACCAAAAGAATATTCCTCAAAAGACGCACAACGTAGAAGCGAAAAAGTAACCTTTTCGGCCCAATATTTGCTACGAGGACAGCCAGCAGTCAGCAGCCAGTCAACCTCCTGATGCCCTATCGCCCCCTGTTGCAAGTTTAGATTAGATGGGAACACCGCTATGAGGCAGCAGCATACCTTTCGGCCCACACCAAGCATACGAAATTATTGAACAATAGATGAATTTTAGCTAAAACTAAATTGAAACTGAATAAGCAAGTTTTTAGGCATAACCAGAGCGGGAGGAGCAGAGCGAAATTCGATTGCACTTTGGCGTAACTATGACAAAATTAGTCGAGTATAAGACGGTAGGTTCCTAGTCTGACGGAAAAGGGAGAACATAATGATTACATTTCCAATTTGGTGTAAAATTGAAAAATTTAAAACAAACAAAAAGAAAATGCATTTGCGAAATTAGTGTTTAGGGAATCGTACAAAAAAAAACAACAAAATAAAGCTAATCGAACTGCAGTTTAAGTTGATTTGAACCCCCCCAGCCATTAAGCATTATCCATATATCCATTGAGAGATGTTTCGAGTTTGAGTTCCCTGATTTATACCCATCTGAGCAGAGCAGAGCAGAGCCGAGTAGAAGTCGAAATTCCAGTCCGGAGATCGTTGATTGTTAATGCCTTTACGAAATTTATGGAGAAGCAACTTCTTTTTGGCAATGAAGTTGAAGTTTGATCTAAATCGAAATACAATTGTAACTGATTTTGTGATAAAAAAGTAAACAAAAAACAAAACAAAACAACTAACAACTAACAAACAAATGAAAATCGAACTAACTGCAATTATGTTTCGGATAAAACCAATGTGGAGGGAGCTCCCACCTCCGCTCCATACGAAATTGATTGAATTGAATTGATTGTAAAAATAGTTAATTGAGAAATGAGAAAAGCAAAAACCCTTTAGGCAATTTAAGGCGTATTAACAATAAACGTTTGGCTAACAAAACTTTAGGCAAAATTTTATAATTAAGCAAAATTCAAAAGCGAAATTAAGCCGTCGAAATTCAGCTAACAAATTCAGAGTTAATATTGTGTTGAGTTTCAGTTTGTCTCAGTTTAAGAAAAACCACAATCCCCCCACCCCAACCGCCGCTTTCTTTCCTTTCCTTAACCAAGTGGATGGATCGATGGATCGTATCGTAGGAGGTTTACCATGAACCGAATGAATGAACCGTACCAAAACACACACTCAGACACAGAAGCACACTTGAATACACATTTGAATACTTGCGTATATATAATGCAACATACATATTTCATACATTTATACTAAACATTAACATTAACAAAAACATACTTAAACTTAAGTCAAGTCAAAAAAACGAGACGATAATTGGTTAATAAAAGCGAAATTCATTGAGAAAACAGAAAACCACATGACGGCGCTTGGATTTTTCTTTAACAAAATTAAAAACCCCCAAACCCTTTGGCTATTTATGAAACCCCAATACTTTTACGTTCAATCTTTGCCCCCATTCAACCAACCAACCAACCTCCGTCAGAAGCTTTCGGCAATTGTCACAGATCAGATCAAAATTGGAATTGACTACACAACACACATCACTAACCGTTAACCAACACTACAGCCACAGCCAACAGCCAACAATCGGTGGAGATCGGTGGAGACGAGCGCAGGTTACAGAAGGGTAAGCAACAAGCAAAAGTCAACTAAATTTTAATCACTTCCTGTTGAGCAGAGAACAAACCAACCCAGCGACACAGCGACTCCTGGCACATCCACAGGCAGCGGCAGCAGCAACCTTCTTCAAGCCACCAAAACTTTCGATATCCATGCCTTTCGATCAGCCGAAAAACAGTGTTTAATTTCCACACAGCCATCTTTCGGTGTTGGTAAATTCCAAAAAAGAAAACAAACAGAGACCAGCCATAGGCCAAGAGCAATGTTCGATTCTAGTTTCCAATTGCTGCTGCCCTGTGGAAGAGCCGGGCACAGTTTACTCCAACATCAAAGTCAAAGCACGGCACAGGCCAGGACATAAGTTAGCATAAGCATAGAGTAATCTTACAGCCAGCCAACCAGCCAGCCAGCAGGATCAACCAGGACCCACACACAGACAGAGCCAAGCAGGAAGCGGAAGCAACCAGCACATCAAACCGATCAATCAACCAGCGATCAATCACTGATCGAACGACAAAAGAGAGCAAAGCAAACTAAACTTAAAGCATAAATGAAAAACTACACGTAAACCGAAAAAAAACGAACCGATCGACAGAATGACGATCGAAGCAGCAGAAGCAAAAGATGGATCGATGGATCACTGATCGAACGACAAAAGAGAGCAAAGCAAACTAAACTTAAAGCATAAATGAAAAACTACACGTAAACCGAAAAAAAACGAACCGATCGACAGAATGACGATCGAAGCAGCAGAAGCAAAAGATGGAAGCGAGATATTGATTTATCGAGACATCGATATCGATATCGAGATCGAAAGAAGCAGGCGAGATAAGTATATACCTACTACACGTAAACCAATTACCAAATATAAATGCAGACGCAGCCATATGCAAATTTTAACTAGATTTTAAAAGCATTAATACCGCAAAATACCAAGCAAACCAAAACAAAACAAAAATACCAACAATTACCGATTACTGATTACCGCATATACGAGAGAAAAACCGATACAGAAATTGATCAGAATTGTACATAGCGACATTTAAATACAAAACTACATAAACGTAACTAAAATATTACTACAGTTTAAGCATAAGCAGACCCCCCCACTGAGATCCCTCAAGACTCCCCCAAGACCCCATGACCCCATATCGAAGTTACTCAAAGGCCAGGGCCAGGCGAGGCTTCGCCCATAGCTTTACAGCATTCAAAATGCGCGCAGGACGATTCTCAGGAGAGGAGGAGATGTGCCAAAATCAGCCCCCCCCAATCGGTATATATATCAACCAGAAGATCCCCCCCAAAACACAAACATATGTATGTAGTCAAGTCAAGAATCAAATCAAGTCTATTCGTAACTTCAACTTCAAGTAAAAATAAGTTTATTAAACATCCTTATTTAAAAGAACATCTGATCACAAGCGATAGAAAGAAACAACTAAAGCAAAAAACTAACGAAAATCAAACGAAAATTTGCAGTTTTGGTATAAAAGAAGAAAAACAAAAACAGAAAACAAAATAAAAAAAATAAATGATTGCGTTTTTTTAGTAGCAAACGCGATTCTCGAAATTCCCAATAACTTTTGGCCCGAAATCGAACAAAATCAAAACAATGTTTGGAAGTAAAATTTTTATCACTTATTTGGCGTAGGGAGAATCACCGAAAGATACAGAGAAGAAGACAGAGAGAGAGAGAGACAAAGAGAGAGATAAAGAGACATTTTATGGCGGTGCAGGGTCCTTCGCAAATGGAAGGGCCATTGTGCATCGCCATTTTCTGTTCCAACAAACTGCAATAGAGCAGCGCACGGTGCCCATACAGTTTCGGCCCGCACTGTGCGCCTGCACCAAACGGATTAAGTTCAACAAATGAAATTTTGATTAAACATACCATTATTATATTAGACAAGAATCTTAAGCATCCTCAGTTGAGACGTTTATGGAGACGAAGAGGTTAAAACTTTTGGCTTATGACGTGTAACCCCAGCATTTCGGCAGAGCAAATGGCAAGCGGAAGCTGCCAATCGGAAATTCCAAATTCAAATTGATATATATACCATACAACAACAACAACAAAACGAAGCAAAGCACATGAGAAAGTATAAAAATATAAAGGAAAAGTTGCATAAAACCCCAAAGAAAAGCCCATAACTGAATAAAGAAACAAATAAATAATATTAATAGAAGATAACAGGATTACAATTTAGTTTTAAACAGCCAACAATAGCCAGGGAAACATACACAACTCGTATGTGATATTTTTGAGTTAATCTCTCACAGTTTTTCACAAGTTTACAAAAGAAAAAAAACCAAAAAAAATAAAGAAAAAAAGAAACAGCAACAAGCCCAGTTAGCAGCGACAATATATTAGAAACAACAGCAACAGCAAACAACAACACAGAGCACTTCCAGCAGCAGCAGCAGCAGCAGCAGCGAGCAGCGAGCAGAAAGCGGCAACTTTTTTTGGGTTGTCTACCACATATCAGAGATATCAGAGATATGCTATATATAGTATAGGAGATCCGGTGTGGAGGAGGGAGTACAGATTTTCTTTGTGTTGAGTCTTTAAGCCATCCTGAGTTCAAAGTTTACAATCGAACGAATAACTGAATATTTACCCATGATCGAATATGAATATAACAAATATATATATACACATAAAGCAATACAAATACCGATAACTAATCCATAAGTGTTTATAGTTGAATTTTGACGAACGATAGAGAGACAGAGAGAGAGAGAGAGACGATTTTATGCCACAGTTTTCATTTGCAATAGTCGAGAGCGTGCCACGCACGCACCGGGATAATTTATAGTACAATACATGCAACCAGCAGACAAACAACAAACAACCAGCAAACACAAGCAACAAATAAACAAAGCAAATAAACGAATAAGCAACCAATAACTTTTTATAAAACGATTTATATTTTTATACTCAACAAAAAATCAAGAACCGCCACAGCAACAACAATAGCCAATTAGCCAAATAAGCCAAAACTTTTAGTTCGTTCACAAGATATTTCCGTTAACAATTAACAACAACAGCAACAATTATGTTTTTATTTAAACAAACAGCAATCGAAAGAGCTCCGACCCAAGCCCGACACCCCGACACCCCGAATCGCTGACAAGCCCAGCCCAAAATCCATACAGATCCAGCGCATGCCACACAAGAAATTGCCAATAGTAACCAATAATGCAACCAAGTTGCAAGAGAAACCAAGAGAACGATGAAGACGAGGACCCAAAGAAATGATGCCTGCCTGCTGAAACCCAAGGGAACCTACGCCTGAGCCCCGCCCGCCAGAGGAGACACACTCAACAAAAAACATTCGCCAAAAACATGCGCCTGGATGGAATCGGGGGCTGGGGCGATCAGTCAGTCGGAACGGAACGGAACGGATCGAGCGGGTCGGTGTCTTTCGCATAGGCAACAAGAATAAGTGATAAAAACCTTTTGTTTCACAATTCTCTAACGAGCAACTCAATCAATCGAACAACAACTAAATGAGCCACAAAACTTTGCGTGCGTTGAACTGGCTCCATCACCGGCAACTGCTGCAGCGGCGGCCACAGCAACAGCAACAGCAACAGCAAGGACTCGCGGGGCATGCAACTGACTGCGAAATGAACTGAACTGCAAAACTACTTTGGTTTACTCCAACAAACACACAAACAATCAAACAGATACCGATCAAACAGATGCAATAAACAAGAGAAAATTGACAAAGATTGGGGCACCCAGCCTCAGCCCCAAAATGAAGGGGCGGGAGGTGCCCCAGACAATAGCCCAGTAATATTATTATTATTTCCAATAGGGCGCATCTTTGTAATCCCCCGAGGATTAAAGATGCGCCAAAAGAACCGTCAACAACAGAAGTACAACCAAAATGAAACGCACCCATTGGCACCCACCAAGAATCAAGAATCAAGCAGAATCAGTTGCCACTGCCACTGCCCCTGCCCCATCGGCTACACCATGTTGCAGTTGCCGGAAGTGGAGGCCAGACGTTTGTCAAAATTCTACACGAAATTTTATGTAAAACAGCTGTAGGAGCAAACGAAAAACGCAATTCCAACGAGCCAAAGCGCCGAAACAATCGATTTTCAGTTTCAAGTTTTTCCTTCTCGGCGATCGGTCCGGTTTCGATCGGTCGCGTTCCTATGATTTATAGACGGAGAGAGAGCGAGAGAGAGAGCATGCCCCAGGGACTCGCCCCCAGGACCAGCCCCAGCTCCAGCACCAGACCAGAGGGACAACAGAGACGGGGGCCTGGCCTGGGGCATGTGTAAGATATGTACTATAATAAAAGTAAAACCGTAAACGAAAACGATAAGCAAACAAATGAAACAACAATATTTATACAGAGACTGCAAACAAATGTGATCAGATATTTTATAATATATAAGTTTACAGAGCAAGAAACAGAGCAAGAAGCATATAGCCAGAATCAGAAACCGAAACAGAAACTGAAACAGAATCAGAACCAGAAAAACTAGTTATATAGCCGAACGATCAAATCAAAAGCGAAACAACAGCAACAACAACCACAGTAACAGTAACAGTAAACCAGTACAGTTAGCATAGAACGTAACGAGTAACGAGTAACGAGAGCAGTAAGATCGAGCAAGGACTCGCAACGAGTCGATTTGTAACACGTAAGCAAACCGAATAAAAACCAAAAGTATTTATAATAATATTTTTTACAATAGAATATACAACTAAATATAGCAAAACGACAAACAAACCGAGCGGGAGGCCCAGCAAAGCATAGCCCCTAAACCCATGCCCAGACTCCTCCCCGAACCATATAGCCCGATCCCCTCGATCCCTTCGATCGACTCGATGCTTGCGCTGTCGCCTCCACGCGCAACAGTTGCCTTTCACAGAAACAATTTACCGTTTAAGTTACCAATAGTGAAATAGACAAGCCAGAACGGTGCCACGCATGCCCTCAGTGGCAGTGGCGCCGCCGTTTTTCCAGCCAGTTTTCAGTTGAGCATCTCTTTGGTTTTTTCGAGCAGAGCAGAGCAGAACAGAGCAGAGCAAGCAGCGCACAAGTCTTTCATTTCACGGTTCATACAAAGGTTCTATTTAGTTCAAGGAGTAGCCAGGAGTACAGGAAACAGAAGCCAAGAACTAACCAGTATATACACACACAGACACATACATGCAGACATGTATCAGATATCAGATATATAGTACTATATGTTTGATATATAGTTTGATTTGAATCCGTTGAGTGAGTCAAGTATTTTCAGTTCCGATCAACAACAGTTTGGAGGCATTATCTTCTTGGGTTGAAAGCATTATCGAAAATTGAGCAAGCCCCTGAGTTCTGAACAATAGTGCCGGTAATATTTATAAGATAAGTGAAACTATATATAACATAGAAATATATATATATAAAATACATACTCTAGACGTCGTAAACCGTATTTCAGCATAGCTAAAGAATGTTCTAAATGTACACTGAATAAAGCCCCCAAAATAAAAGCAAGCAACAAACAGAAGGAGAAAGAGCAAAGGGGAGAATCGTCTGCGGAGTGTTTTCCAAGCCTAGATCGAAGATCGAAGACTGCCTGGACCTTGAAGAGAGAGTAACTAACCCCCCGACCCCAACCCCGACACCGGCCCGCCCTTGCCCCCAGCACACGAGCCACACTCTCAACGAGACATTACGACACACACACACACACACACAACCTTATAAATATATATAACTTATTAATTACATAAGGGAATAATAACTCGAAGCAAAAGAAAAGCAAAACCAAAACCAAAAACCAAAAAACCAAAAACCAAATAATAATAAAAATACAAATACAAGATACAAGGTAGTTGCTATTTTAAATATTTAAACAAAAACCCATAAAACAAACAAAAAACCACAAAAAAAAAATCAAAGAAAAACAAAAGCCGAAGAAACAGAAACAGAAAATCAATCGAAATACAGAAAAAAGAATCTTCAAGAAAAAGTCTCTAATTAAAATCATTAAGCAGGAACCAAAAGAAAAGCCAACCTAAACAGCAGTCAGATATATACTACACATAAACGCAAAGCAGTATATACATATATATGCAGTTTGTTCCAAACCAAAATCATTACGGAAAATATATGATATTTGTATGCTTTTTTACTCACACCACCATAACCGCCATATAAGCCGAAATGGAAATGGAAATTGGAAAATGTTGGAGATCGATGCTCCGGCGCCGCCTTTAGGTTTAATTTACGCACTCAGACAGACACAGAGACACACACACACACACACAGATACAGATACAGATACAGATACAGATACAAGAAAAATGTCAGCATAAGTATGAAGAAAAGTAATCGTAAAAACAGAAAAACCGAGAAGCAACTACAAATTTATAATCATAGTTTAGCAGCCGCCGTAATTGATTTTGTCAGACGCAGACGCAGACCGAACTAAAACCGAACTAAGCTAGATACAAAGATACAAATACGCAGCAAAGATACATAACATAGAACTCATCATCCAGATACGACAGATACTTGCAAGAACAACAGAATACAGTACTCAATGCCAACCAACAACCAACCAACACCAGGAGAAGATCAGTTCAGATCAGATCAGTTCACAGATGCATCAGTCAGCTTACTTATAGTTTTCAAGATACACAATGTCCAGTTCAATATAAACATAAATTAAGGATACATACACACACCTCTAAGCATAATGATAACCCCCCAAAGCCCAAATACAACTTCAGATCAGAATCAGAAACAAAATCAAAATCAGAGTAGGATTAGACGAAGAGGAGGAGCAGATGGATGGACGAGTGGCTCGAGTGGTAGGGCATTTCGAAGAACGTTTGAATATTTCGGCTTAGATATATACCCACATATATACCTATTATATGGAACTTTCGGCTCAAAAGCTACGCGCTGCATTTTGAAAACTCAAAGTAAAAAAAAAGACACATATGTAAGTGTTAAAACCAAATGAGGAAAACCAACTCTCGGCCTAGACTTTGGCGTGAATTTCGGAATAGGAACCACACAGAAACAGACACAGAGACAGAGACGGACAAGTAAAGATGATAGAGATGAAAATTCGGGAAAAGTTTAGGATGAAGAAAAGACAACCAAATGTGACCAAAGACGCGCTGCAAGTGGGGCGCCCGATGGGCGCTTCGCCTCGTCCCGAGTCGAGCTACGCAGACCCCCAAAAAAAGCAAACCAGTTTAGGTATAAGTGTAAAAATTAAATGTAAAAGTATTTCGGTAATGTTCCTATATAAACATACAGCACACTGACACACTGACACACCCACACAGGCGCATGCATATGTTGACTGTACATATGTATATGGGGAAATTGAAGTTTCGGACACACACAAAGCAAATTCAGCATTTAGCATTTTGGCCAACAAAAGTAACGAACAAAAAATTAGAGGGGAAAAATAGGAAGGAAAAAACCGGTCTGCAGGCTCGACTCAAGCGGAAGAAGAAGCGTGGCACTTGGGACCACTTGCAAATAAAAAATAAAATCAAAAATATAAATAACAAGAGAAATGAGTAAAATTAAATTCATTTACAGGCAGCATTCTATGAGAACAATTGCAGATTTCTTTCGATTCGATTTGATTTCCTTGTTTCCCATTGAGGAGAAGAAGATAATTGTACTTTTTAGTGAAACAAAACACAGCACAACGCGTTTGAAAACCCCAGGACAAAAAGGATAGAACAAGAAACCAAAGAAAACACAGGAAGAAGAAGAAGAAACAAGACTCAATGAAGTACTTAAACAAATGAAACGAAATGAACAAAATTTAAATACTCTCGGCCATGTTTGGATAATTATCTCTCGGTGTAAACGTTCAGGACAAATTTACAAAAACAAACAAAAACAAAAACAAAACAAAAACAACTAAAAACTTTAGAGAAAAGAATACTTTAGGATTAAAAGCGGAAAATGCGAGAAATTACGAATTCAAAATCCAAAAACAAAAATTTTAAGCAAAATCAATAAATTTTGGAACACAAAATTTCGTAAGTAAGAACTTAAATTGTAAGAGGAAGAGGAATAGAGAACAAGCAGTGCATTTCCGGCAACTGCCAACTCTGCGGGAAGCAGTAGACGGGGAAAGCAGTGCATAGCAGAGCAGAGCAGTGCACAGGAAGCAGTGCTAGAAGACCAGAACGGGGAATGGCAAAACTTTGAAAGAAATTTTGAAAACGTGTTGGAAAAATATCAGAAAAAGTACAAGCTTATTTTAAGCACCTTCGCGCCTTATCTTTAAGAACGTAAATAAATCAATGAAAAATACGAAAAAAAAAACGAAACAAAAATGCAAAAACGTGAAAAGAAAAACCTAAAAAAAAGCATAAACTTAAATTTATAAAGAAAATAAAGAAAACATTGTACATTTAGAAAATACGAGCAAAATTAAGCGGGAAATTGCAACTTTCGATACATCTCCTGGTAGTTAACCTTATCTAACCTTAAGTTTCACCGATCCCGGGCCCGGGCCCGGACCCGGACCCGGATCGTCCTGCAGAAAGCAACATGTTTTGTTTCCCTCAGTTCGGGTTTTGTGGAAAATCTGCCTATAATTGTAAAGCTCAAAACAGCAGAAAATGCAGAAGTAGAATTAGAAAAAAAGAAAAAGAAAGGAACAAGACAAGTCAACAAACAAAAACTCCAGCGGAGCACCGCTCCAGCGGAAAATTGAAACCCAACAAGCAACAAATAAGAAAAAGAAAACCAAAAAAACTAAACAAAATTCAAAATCATTGCAGCAGCAGATTTCAAAATTACCTAAGAAGCGAAGCAAACGAAACGAAATTAACAATTAACAAAATTCTCAACTGCGGTTCGGAAAGCAGCAGCAAAGGAAAGGTTTTCTAGAAAAGTAAGGAAAACACTAGCCTTTATGTTCCCCCAAAAACTCTGTAAATGTTTAGATATATGAAAATCCAAAAAGAAAACCAAAAAAAAGAACAACTAAAGGCATGAGGACACTATTTAAGTTAGGTGTTGGTGGGGCTACGACCTTGAACACTTTGAAATAAGATGTGTATGTAAAAAAAGAATACTATAAAACGAACTCGATGGATCCTAACCCATTATCCCGCATGTTTAGTTCTAAAATTTGCTATGTATCCACCACTATCAGAATATATGTGTGTAGCCCTGATCCCCATCCTTGAGTTTTGCTGACAATCTCCCTGGGGCGATCCCTTGGCTCAGAGCAGAGCATGTGTGAGGGGCCAGAGGGCGTTGACAGTTCTCCAGCCTCGAAAATAAAACCAAATGCCCGGGCCGGCGATGCCAGGCGATCGGCCAGGGCTGGGCCGGGCACCTCCAGGACATCCAGAACCGTTTCGCACCATAGAACTCAAGGCAATACAAGGCAATCCAGCGGTACGAGAGAGAGAAAGAAGCATAAGCAGAAGCAGAAGCAAGAAAGCAAGAAGGCAAAGGACAAGTTTCGAATCAGAATTTCGGTGACATCTTTCGGCAAAGTTTCGACAACTTTCGATTAGGCTTTTGTTGTTAATTTGTTTTTTTGCGACCACGTCTCCACGTCTCCATAGCACACGAGCAACATGCAGCCAGCAGCATGCCACACACACAGAAGAAACACAGTAGCAGCAACCAGCAACCAGCCACGTGATAAAAACGAGTTGAGCAAAGTGAAAAGCAATTTTGAAATGGGGCCACAACGTCCGATCTAAAGTGCCTTCAAGTAACAATGAAAGAAACAAAAACAAAACCAAAAGGAAAACGAAAACGAAAAAAAAGTAAACGAAATACCAAAAACTAAAATAAAAACTGTTAATTTTTTATGTAACTAAAAGCAGCGCAGCGCGACGGGGGGAAAATTATAAATAAAAATTGTATAAAGAAATTAAACGTGTAAAAAGTATAAACAAATTTAAAGAACTAAGCGACGAATCGAAGAAAGCGATAGCGAAAAGGGCTCCAAATAGACCGGAAAGCAAGCAAAAACCAAAACTGCCTCACACTCTGGCCAGGCCTCACACACCCACCGCCAGATCGATGCGGTCCGAGCCGAGGGGTAACCACACGGCGAAAGATAGATTGTCAGATCCAATCCAATCCAATCCCCCAGTCCCATCCCTAGCAAAAAAAGAAGCAAGTTGTAATTGACTACCTAAGTAAGCGATAAATATGTATGTATTTAGTTATAGTATGTAAACGAATGGAAATTAACATAAAACTCGATTTAGAACACCGACCGACACACACTTTATGTATGGAGAAATTAATGATGACTTAGAGGAGATGGCGATGCAACAAAGGTTTGGACTTATGAGAAAGTATATGCATAAACAATGTATACCCCCATATGTATCCCCCTTTTACCATACCATACCATACCATACCATACGCATACTATAGCGCTGAGTTGCTCATTTAACACACTCACACACACACACACACACACACACACAACCACACTGTGACACGACGAACACTTGCATGAAAGTATGCTACATTTAATTTAGATATAGAGCGAAGCATATAAGTATTCCATTCCACTCGAAAGTTAAGAGAACAGACGAGAACAGAACAAAAGATGATTGCAACTGAACTAAGAACAAGATGTGAGTACGGCATACTGAAGAGAAAGAGAGAGAGAGAGAGAGAGAGAGGCGGCAATTAGGTATAGAGCGAGACGACTACATTTAAGCAGAATTCAGATATCCGTGGCGACATGCATGGCACACAGATACGTATACTCGAAAACACACACAGAGGAAACAGTCAAACGCCAGCGTCTGCATGCTTTTGAGAAAGCAGAGCAATGATATTGATATGATGATCGCGTATAAACTATAAGACTTTCTGGAATCGGAGGAGGAGGAAACCTACCTACGTTTCCTACTTTCGTGCTCTTTCCTACCCCTAACACACACACACACAAATACACCTATACACACCCACAGATCTTTGAGTTGGCAAACGTCGTAATCGTTTCTTTAGTCGTTGATGGGAAAGAACTAGTAAAAATTAGCAAAATTTAAAATTGAAACGGCACCCACGGGATGTCGATTATGTAACAAACACAAACACGCAGACACCCACATCCACACACACACTGACACACCATTATGTATATAAGTATGTAAATTCCTTTGAGCTGAAACATTGTATAACCAAAAGATTGCGATTACGAAGACACACGAAACACACAGAAGAAAACAAAGACGAGACACGCACACATCCTGAAGAGGTGTGTAAAGGGTTCTTTGCTTACAACTTTTCAAAACGTATTAAACCGTTTCGGCCAACCTTTTGGATTGATAAATGATAAAAGATACAAGATCGATCGCCCCCGAACAAAGGGGCAGCATCGTTTCGGTTGATGGATGCAAATAAACGTTAAAACGTTACAAAATTCTCAAAACACCCAAATCGAGCCTAGAAATTTATTTATGTTCCATTAAGCAAAACGAAAAAAGAAAAAGAATAGAAAAATGAATACTTTTGAGTTACAATACAACAATAGACCGGAATGATTTCCAAGCAATAGTACAAACAACTTAAGAGATAACTTTTATAATGTAATTGTAAACTAAGTGGAAGAAGAGTGGAAGATTGATTGGCTCTGGATTCAAGGCGTTTCCCCGGGGCAAGAAAGCCAAAACCCAGTCCCCGCCACCCCCGAAACGCCCAGAGCGAGAGATGAAAATGATAATCCTTCGAATGCATATAATATACGATTTCCCTGAGTTGCCCTAAGTTGAGATTTAACACACATTTAGTTGAACTTTGATGAGTGCGTAGTAAGCGAAATTGAATGGGCCAGGTGTTCCAGGAGCCACGGAACATTGCCTGGTTCCAAGGATTTTTTCGGGAATTCCAACTTGAATTCCTCCTTACAGGCAGGAGAGATGCATTGAAATTCGAGTCACTTCAGTCACACAGTTTAAATTTATAAGTATATGTACTAACAATAGGAGAGAACACCCAGACACCCAGACACACACCACCACTACCCTGAAAAACCCCTGGATCTCAAAACATTACTATTTACCACACAATATTGGAATGAAAACCAAAAACATACATACTCGTACGAGAACATGTCGCGTATACACTTACGATACGCACGATACGAGATATACTAACTTTATATGATTAAAACTAACTCATTTCGAATGAACCATAGCGACCATACGCTTTGGTTACGGTTTCGGTTTCGGTTCCGTTCTACGAGTATACTTTGGTTTGGTGTACCACCCACCCCTGACCCCCTTTTGGAAACTTCTTTCAAAAACGCATTCTGGCCCCAAAATGATGAGATTCAAATTGAATTTTGATTCCAAACGAATTTCGAGCAACAGCTAAATCGCACAAAATTGTACATTTCGCGCAAAAAAGCAACACCACACACACATCACACCACACGACACACCACCCACGCAGAAAGCATGATATGATATGAACCGAAAAATGGGTAAGGTAAATTCAGTATTTGGGACATCGTAAGCGAATATAAGTAAATAAAAATTTATATTGCGATCGAAACAAAATCGAAAATACTAAAAATGTGTAATGGAAACGGAGAAATGAAGAAAACACTAAACTACAATATGACATTTTTAATCGAAAAACCAAAAAAAAACAAAACTTATTTTATTGAAAATTATGTAAAATTTACTAAGGAAAAAAATACAAAAAAAACAACACACAATAAAAGTATATTATATTGTTTATTTTCATCTTTAAAAATAAAGTTTTAAAATCGTATAAAAATAGTAATTGCCGAACTGGAGTTGTACTTTTTTGGGGAATGGAGAAATACCGATCTCTATTGCAGTGCTATATTTTTTCGATTACGAAAAGGCGTGAAACGAAGGAGAAAACAAAAAAAGCAAATAGTTAATAGACTGCGCTACTGGACTAACAGAAATTTTTGTCGGGAGAGTCGTGTAAACGGATTGGAACCAGAAAATACACATCCATTTCGTAACAGTTTAACGGATTTGGCAGCCCTGGACCCTAAAATTGGGTTCCCTTGGGTTCCGGCGTTCAGCCGTGTCATCATGAGCCAGTCAGTCCAGCAAGTCCTTTCAAGATCCCAGCCCAACAAGCCATCAAGGACTTTTGACTATGGCAAGCAAGGGAAGAGCTGCACGGGCTACCAGACTCTAGATATATCTCGTTGTTCTCAGGTTTATTTATGCTTAGAAACTTATCTAAGCTATGCTAAGTTTTGATGAATAAAATTATTGAAAAATCATCCTTGTAAAGAATTGAGGAAATATGACTAGCTGGGGTTTGTTGAGTAAGGACTCAATAAGGATTGAGTCCAATTACAGGAATTACACAATTAACGGAGAAAACGGGATATATATGACTGGACGTGATATCGGACGAATGGGCGAAAATCAAGAAATTTGCCCGAATCAATCTATTAAATTTCATTTTCAACGTTATATAGAAATCCAATAAAAGCATTTATTTAAATGAAACCAATCAAGTAGAAAATTGATTCATCAATCGTATAAAATTATGTGGGCATGGCTAAATCTTCCATATAGCTAATATTCGACGGAAGATCAAAATTGAGGGAATCGTCGTGTTTGTTGAATCGGTAATGGCCCGGTTGATAACATTTAAATTCTTGTCGCTCACATTCAAAAAAGATAGATTTGGCGCGCACCACTCGTAACCAGTCGATAGTATCGATAATCGAACTTGAATCGGATATACAGTATACTGTATGGTTAATGGTAAGGACCTCTTTTACCCGATTGACAACAATGAGTCTCATTCCATGCACACATACACTGGGAGAAATGGATGTTATGGAATTGTGAATATGTTTGTCATCCCAGGCAAAAACAATATGTTTTCAATATATTTTAATATTATTCAATATTATTTTCAATATTTCACCGATATTTTAAAGCTTATTGTCTATTGTCTAACAAAATATGGTAGACAAAGGCTTATACTACGGCTTACACGCAATATAGCGATCGTTTTTGTATGTTGAACTTTTTTGTTTAAACCTTTTTTTACAATAAATACAATAAAAGCAAGGATTAAAATTTATCCAATCTTGTAGAAAATTTATTCATCAATGGGATAAAATTATGTGGGCATGGCTAACTGTTCTATGTAGCTTATTATATTTGACGGAACATCAAAATTAAGCAATATGGTTTCAATGCTTGCCGGAGAACTATTAACCTATTATAAGCCAAGGGGGTAATCATTTTAGCGCAGTTCATATGAAAGATTCGTGGGGTTTGGCAAGTTAAAGGGAAGGATAGGATGGATCTATAAAAATGTACAATTGTTAATATTTTTCGCCATTTACCTTGAGTAGTTGAACTATTTAAATATAGGGGGCTTAAGTGGGCTAAGCTCGGGTTTCCATCATACGAGTCGCTATATTGTTGTTGAGCAACAAAAATTAAGGCAAAAACAATCAAGGGCCAAGTATTTAATGTGCCAGTCAAGTAGAAAATTGATTGATTAATCGGATAAAATTATGTGGGCATGGTTGAAAGTTCTATTAAGCTTGTAATATTCCACGGAATATCAAAAACGAGGAATATGTTAAACAGAACTTGAATTCGTCAGTATATTTATGGTATATTTTGAAAATGAGGCGGTATGTTTCAGTATATATCGGCATATTTTATCGATACATCCGCGGTCAAACTGATATTTATATAATTATACAAAAAAAAATATAAAATTTATAAAAAGAAAACACCAGCGCGTACCAAATACTAATTGACTTCATCGACGAAATTGAGGTAAAGCTATAAACAGTTCTCCAACATATTCTATTCTTTGACTTGGCAATTTCCACCTTCAAAAGGCGGCCGGCCAAATAAGCCCACGCTACTCACGGGTAAACCCTAAAAAAAAATAAAAAGAAATGTCGCTGATCAGCGCCTTTGCCAGGTAAGTGAGGAGTCTATAGCCCATCGAGTTGACCACCCACTGACCGAGCGCACTTTCTGTCATAGATTAGGTTTACAGAGAGGCGGCGTAGCCGGCCCCGCCGTTGCACGTTGCCTACATACAACACCTGTGCTCTGTGCCGAGCCGCTGAAGAAAAAGAAGAAGCTGGACCCACAGGTTGTCAAGCAGAGGGAGGACCGCAGGAAAAAGAAGATTGAGAAGCAGATTCGGCGGCTCGAGAAGAATGCCCGCCAGCTGAAGCCGGTGGAGGAGCTGGAGGTGCCACTGGAGCTCATTGACGAAAAGGAGTAAGTGCCCCGCCGTTGAATGGAAGCCACTGTTGGTACAAATTGCTTCATTTCCAGCAAACGGCAGCGAAAATTGACGCCCCTGGGCAGTGCAGAACTGGAGGAGCGTGCTCTGCTGAAGAAACAATGGGCCCGCTACAAGCACGACGAGAGAGTGTCCGACTTCCAAATCATTGACCGCCTGGTGATGTCACAGAACAAAGCTCTGGAAGAGCTTCGCCGCGAGTCCGAGGAGCTGTATCAGGCAGCCATCGAAGTCGACTTGCAGCTGCTGCCAGTATCGCTCAAAGGCCCCGTCGCCAGCCCACCCATCAAGAACTATGCGAGTCCCGATGGCGACTACATACACCAGTCTATGAAGTGGGAATGAGTCCCATTTCGTCCCACAGCTGAGTGTGCATGTTAGGTCAAAGATTGTTGCTTACATCAGAAATAAAAAGAATAGTTAATTAATCACCCATAGCCTTCCTTTATCTGCTCCCAGAGTCAGCACTTTTCACACAAGTTGCGGTACTTGTTTACCTCAACCAGGGGAATTCCGGCAGTGGCACTAGCTGGCAGGTTCCCGCAAACTAAACAATTCAATTCCCGGACTCTGAAAGCAGTTTTGCTGTATGTAATGTCCGAGGCATTCTATTGGCTGTTGATTTGGCTCTATCTGTCCCCCAGGAAAGGCATGTAAGTAGAGAGGAGTGACAACAGCAAAAAGAGAAGATAACAGACAGACATCCGGACAGGTGTTCTCCCTGCAGCGAACAAGGTCCTGCCACAAGGCCAAACTGCACGTCCTTCGGAATCCGCTGCGGGAACAATACAAGGTATTTCTGCTACCTCCAGCTCGGGGAATTCTGCACGAGGGACAATGCGGAGGACCAATGCCTGCCAGGACTGACGTGCAGCTGCTACAAGTGCATGGGCTGCACCAGCTCGGGCATCTGCCTTTCGGACCTGTGCCCATATTGGATTTCCTAAGAAACACACGTATCGAATACGGCCAGTGATTGTTAGTGTCTGGATAACTGGATGCGCTGTGTTGCGGTTTTATTATTATCATCATCTGTGGAGAATATGAATAAAGCAGGCGAGATGCTGCAATCAGCATTGCTTCCGATCGCTTGCAGGCAAGGATCACAATGCAAAGGATTGGCCGTTTTTTGGTGAGGTTTTGACATAAATAGATGGAAAGCCACAGTTTACACAACTCACATGTCTGTTTTCAGTACTGTGCGGGTTTCTTACTGCTGCTGAAGCTTAGGATGGCGTACTGCTGGCGTTAGTCTTGGCTGCGGCCTGCCTCTTTTTGACGCCCCAGTTGTACACTCGCGCCATGTTCACCTCCGTTGTGGTTATTTGATCCCTGTTAAATAAAAGTAAAGAACATAATTAGTACCCGCCGTTTCGAATGGAAAAGGGATCTTCTCACTGACCGTAGAAAGTCCTGGTCATGCTCCACCGACTTAAGGTTGCCCACGGCTGATGTGACATTTTGCTTGAGCAGGGCCTCGGCCTCGTCCAGGGGATACTCCAGCATCACGCTGGCACCGAGCCAGAGGTAAACTGTTTTCGTGGGCGGCACCAAGGTCTTGATGAACACCTGATCACTGAGCAGGAATTGTGTCTCGCGCTCCTCGTCCTCCTTCCGGAGCACATTAACCATCTCCAGCGAACGCTCCAGGTCGGGAATCTGCGATTTCAGCTTCCGGCGACGCGCCTCGAGGTTGTACGCCATGAATCGATACTTGCCGTGCTGCTCGTCCAGACGCTGCAGAACCTTCTCGCAGTTCTCGTTCTCGGGCTGGGTCATGAACGTATCAATTTCTTCCTGCGGAAACCGACCCAGACAAGGATTAATTCAAGTTTTCCATTGCAGCTGCAGCCACAGCCAAGAGCACTATTGCTAGGTTAGAATCCACCCACTCACCAGGAATACTGCCTCCGGGATGCCGGCAAAGGTCTTTTGGTTTTCCGGCAATTTGGGCATTTCCACCGAGTCCATGATGCCAGTCATCTCGCTCTGCTGCTCAGTATTCTTTCAAATTACAATTAAAATTACAGCAGGACGGTGCTGCCTATAGAAAATGTCGATAAATATGAGTCAAAAGAATCGATACACAGTATGGCAATAGCCCTGCGATAAACGGTCTATCGATAGTATCGCAGCGAAACCGATACACATTTTGGAATTTTAAATTCTTGGATATTTATGTTTATTCATATTTAACAAGGAAAAACTGAATTCCGGAAAAGAAAGCCTTCAGATGTACCAGGAATTATATCCCCAGTGTACGGCGAACAAAAAAAGAAATTCAGTTACCAAAATCTTCTTAAAAACTAGCAATAATACTTACAAATTATACTTTTTACATCAATTTACATTCTATGTCCCTGCCTTTCCGGCACTCAATGCCACTATGCACTTCACCAGTCTGTCCTTGGGCGAAGATTTGGGCAAATTCTCATCGAAGTGCTTCTGAAGGATCCACTGCAGCTGGGCGACCGTGCAGCTGGTTAGACGTTCCTCCGCAATCAAATACTCGACAAATTCGTAGCTCTCGATTTGTTTCATATCGATTTTGGGCATCTTTGACGAACTGGCTCCATTCGCGGAGGCTTTGGCCGGGCGCTTCTTGGCGGGAACCGCTTCCACGTCGAAGAGCCTCTCGTAATCGGGCATATATTTTTCGATTCGTTTGTCCTGCGCCGTTGTGTCTAGCAGTTCGTCGATTCCCTTGCTGTCCGTTGTAATGTCCAGGGACAAAGCGAGCAAATTGGCCTGCAGGTAGTCCAGACTGGGATCATTGATCAGGTTTGGCTGATAGTCGATGCGGAGCCTCTTGATGATCTTCTGGAAGAAGTCCACCTTCTCATCGTCGGCTGAATTGGCAGTGTTGTTCCAATCGCACATGTCTATGTGGCGAATGTGCTTGGCTTCCGGCAGATAGACGATCTTGAAGCCATCTCCGCAGAGCTGCGACCGATAGCTCTTGACCTCCGACTTATCCACCTGAACAGGCACCAAAACCACATAACGCGGAATCGACTTACGCTTGGACATGAACAGGCAGACGATGATCTTCTCTCGCTGCAAGCAGCGCTCCCACAGGCCCCGGAACAAGCGCTTCGATCCAATAATGCTCTGATCGTCGGGGTACATAAAATTCGAGGGCTTGCTGTAGAGAACCTCGGGCAGGGCTGAGCGGTGCTTGAACCCCAGGAGCTGCATGTGGGGCTTGTGCATGTTTCGAACCATGTCCATCCGGGTCATGGTCAGTCTCAACGATTTCTCGCCCAAATCGAACTTGTACCAGCCCTGGTTCGCCTTCATCTGATACTCGTGCTTAATCTCTTCCCCTTCATGCTTGCGCACTATGATCTGGCGCTTGGTGCTCACTACGCTGTTGTCCCGCCGCATTATCTGCACCTTGCGCGGAAGGGCCCGTCGCTGGAAGTAATTGTAGTACTGCACGGACATGGACAGATTGGGGCCCAGGTGGAAGGCGAAATGGCCCAGGCAGCGCCGCAAAAAGTCCTGCTTCAATTTGCGATCAGCCAGCATCTCTCGCAGCAGTGAAGGATCGGGTTCAACGAAGGCGTCTAATTCAATGGCTGCAATAATAAGAATGAATCGTTAGTCGATTTCAGATAGTGGCATTCTGACACGTTAGCTGTGATCTGTGAGCAGACCCAAAACCACATCCAAATTTAACTTCACTTGGACGCAGGTGAATGATTTGCTACAGTTGCTCTGCGAAGTACTTAAACCTCCAAGGCGATCTCTGGACGCCACGGAGGGGAACAGACTTCGCATAAAATATACATACGTTCTACTATAGTTTCGTCACTCACCTCGCGACAGGGTTATAAATTCCTTGTAAAAAGGACCGTAGTCAAAGTCGTCGTTCATGGGAATGACATGGAACTCGAACTCCTTGCCCTCCAGATCGATGGCCTTCTGCAGAGCCGCCTGAAACTCGTTGCTCGAGGGCAGATGTGGCGTGTCCACATCCGTCACGTATGCAATCTTCGCGTTGTTCAACTTCTTACCGCACTTCTCCAGCAACTCGATACACAGCCGGATCATGAGATCGAATTTTCCACGCCCGTCGGGCTCCACCAGCCCATACTCGGTGGCAAACTGGCTCTCCACCGTCCCCATAAACTCCAGGTAATGCTCCACAATGGGTTTGGTCAGCTGACGAAGTGGTAGAAACACAGCACAGTTCTCGGGCACAACTATAGTCTCCACGCAGGACGCCTCCAGCGGCAGGGGGCTGTGTTTGGTGTTGGCGAACACCAGGCCTATCAGGTCCTTGTCGTTGACCAACATTCCCGAGATGAATGCCGTGCGTATGATGTTCAGCGCCTCCATCAAGCGTCCTATGCCGGCCGTCTGCAAGTTGGCGTCCACCACGAACAGGATGGCCTCGCGCCCATGGTAGTCGCGCTTCATGGCAATGTCCTCTTCATCCTCGGAACCGGACAGCAAATCCACATCGTTCGCTGGATTCCAGGTGCTCATCCTAAATTTTGTACTATTTTTTTCCGCGTATTTCACAATTAATCGAAGCTAAATGTGTTGTATCGATGTATCGTCATCGAAGCAAGAGCAGTGTTTGCAACACCATTTTAAAATAGTTCCAGTGTCACCGTTTTAGCTTATTTCAGGCTATTTACCATAAATTTTAGCTTATTTATTACGGTTTTAACAAATTTTGGCTATTTTTATTAGAATCTAGCTTGCATTGACTCTGAGATTTGGCATCACTGATCAGAACCGTGCTGTAAAGTGTGGGAAGTTATCACATGTAAACGCTGGAGTAGGCCGCGCCGGTTTATGTTTTTGACTGTTTTAATATTGAATTTAGAGTAAAGTTCGTGATAGGATAGCATAATGTCGCTACAATTTCAAAACGACTGCGGCGATTCGGTCAAACTGGCCATCATTGAGGAGCTGCAGAACCTTCTCAGCTCGAATACCAATGTGTTGCAGGAGGCGGAGAAGCGAACAAAACAGCTGGAATACACGGAAGGTGCGTAATTTGGCGGGCAGAGGGCTTGTGTTGGGTTGGGTTTCCTCGTGTTTTTCTGTGCTCATGTTACCCATATATGGAATTGCAGGCTATGGCGTCTACCTGTCCGAGATCATAATGAATCAGTCGCACGAGCTTCCGCTGCGACAGATAGCTATCGTTATGCTAACCCGCTACGTCGAGAACCACTGGACGGAGGAGGACTTGAAGACCGACAAGGCTAACAGCTGCATGGCCAGCGAGCAGGCCAAGCGTACTATTCGGAACATACTGCCCAACGGACTGTACGATCCCAACTCAAAAATCCGCTCCTCTGTGGCCCATACCATATCCACCATAGCTTCCACCGACTATCCGCAATGCTGGACGGAGCTGTTCGACATCATTGTCAAGTGTTTGGGCGGCAACGAAGACTCCATCCACGGGGCCATGCAGGTTCTGCAGGACTTTACTTACGACGTAGAGCAAATCAAGGAACTGGGACCCGTTGTCATTCCCGAGGTGTACCGCATCTTTGACTCTGAGCAGAACTACTCCATCAAGACGCGCGTATCGGCCATTCGCATCCTAAAGCCCCTCTTCACATCCATTGCGGCTCTGATTACCAACAAACAGGAGCAGGCGACCATGATGAACTCCATTCTCAACAACTTCATGGACAAGCTGTTGCACTACCTGAGCATGACCAGCGGAGCGGGCTCCAATTTCCTGTTACGCTCAGAAATCATTAAGGGTGAGCAGACGGACACCCACCAATACCATTATCATTACCACTCCCCTTCTGTTACAGTCTTCACCCACGTGGTGAGCGAGTGCTCGAAGTACATCAACCCGTTCATGGAGAGGATACTGCCCATCATCTGGCAGCTCCTTACCCAGATAGCCGAGACCTATGTGAAGGTGTCGGTGAACCAAACAGAGCCCAATCCACTGCCCAGTGGCGACAACGAAGACGATGACGAGCAGACCAATTTCCAAACGCTCATCATCCAGATCCTCGAGTTCATCAACTGCATCGTGACCTGTGGAAAACTTCGGGGATGCATCAAAAACGTGCTGGCCGATCTCATCTACATCACGATCGTGTACATCCAATTGAGCGAGGAGCAGCTGGAGGACTGGCAGGAGGACCCAGAGAAATTTGTCGACGACGAGGATGACGGCGGCGTGGAGCTGACGGTGCGCATGTGCGGCCGCGATGTCCTGCTGGCCATCAACGACGAGTTCGGGGCAAAGGCCATTCAGCCGCTGCAGGAGGCTCTGGGCAGGCACTTTAGCGTGGCCGAGGCGGAGAAGGCGGCCAACAATCCAAACTGGTGGAAGATCCAGGAGGCCTGCATGGACGCCGTGCACGGCTTTCGCGACATCATTCTCGAGGGTGACTCCAAGTTCGATCTTCTCAACTATCTGACCATCGTGCGGAATCTGCTGGTGCACCAGGAGTCGCCCCACCTGGTGGGTCGCGCCCTCTGGACCCTGAGCACATACTCCAAGTCAGACCTGTACAATCCCCAGATGGTGGCCGAGATCCTCGACGTCACCCTGTGCAGCCTGTCGCCAGAGAAGACGCACATCCTGAGGATCAGTGCAGTGCGCACGCTGCACGGCTTCTTGCTGGCCAACGAATCGACCGAGGGCGAGAAACGAACTTTGCTGGTGTCCAAGCTGCCGGGATTCTTTGATGGCATCATGGCTCTGGTCTCGGGCTGCAAGGCCACTGTCCTGGCCCTGCTCATGGAGGCACTGACGGTCATGGTCCAGGTAAGCGACCAGTGTTCATTCATCGAGGATTCCTAATCCCATTTCTCCTGCTTTCTCACAGTTTGATGCAGACTTTGCCTATGCCGCCAATGGCAAGATTACTCCGCTGGCCATTGCTGTCTTTCTCAAGTATGCCGAGGACCCGTACGTCCTGGAGAATGTGCAGGATCTAATCAAAGCCCTCTGCCAGCGGAAGCAGTGCCTGGTGCTGCTGCAGGAGAAGTTCATTCCCACTATCGTGAGCATCTTGGAACTGCTAGAGACAAATAACACTGAGAAGCAGGACATTGCCCTGGACGTCCTCAACACCATCGTCAAGTACACGGAGCCGCCACTGAGCAGCGCACTGCTGGACAGAGCCTTTCCGGCCGTCTTGAACTGCCTCGTGCACACGGACGATCATGCGGTGATGCTAGCCGGCGGCGAGTGCCTGCGCAGCTTCATCAACGTCTCGCCCGCCCAGATCTGCAGCTACCAGAACGGCGAGGGTGGTAACTGCATCATGCAGGTGGTGGCCGCGGTACTGCTCAATCCCATGAACAGCGAGATGACGGCCGCGGGCCAGATCGGACGGCTGGTCATCACGATCATCACAAAAATGGGCACCATGCTTGGACCGAATGTGGACATGCTGCTAAAGGCTGTGATCAGCAAAATGCAGAACCTGGAGTGCCTTAAGGTAATCATGAATCTGGTCCTGATTTTCGCCCATCTCTTCCTTACTCAAATGGACGCCGTGCTCAACTTTCTGTCCACTGTTCCGGGGCCAAACGGAGAGCCAGCCATGCAGTTCGTCCTCTCCAATTGGCTCTCGCGCCAAAACTCGTTCTTCGGCATGTACGAGCGAAAGGTCACCACCATGGCCCTGTGCAAGCTGTTCGAGTACGGCGTGGCCACGCAGGACAATCGCCTCACGAGCATCACCTACAAGGAGCTGGTGGAGGACCCCAGCGATGCCCGTAGGCGCACTCGCTCCGTGGCCGCCGCCAACCAGAAGTGGACCACAATTCCTGCTCTCGTCAAGATCTTCAAGGTGCTGATGTCCGAGTACCAGCACTTCCAGGAGAGCAAGACGGACGAGCCACTTACCGACACCGATGAGGAGGATGCCGAGGCCGAGGAAGACGAGGCCACCAGCTTAGCTAAATCTCGATTCATCTCTGACCTGTACGTGGAATTCGACAAGGATAATGTAGAGGACGATCTGCTGCTCAAGGAGCTGCTCAAGGAGACCAACTACACAGGCGACATAGCCGAGAACCTGCAAAAATTCCTCACCAATTTCACACAAAACGAACACTTTCCCAGCTTTTACGAGCATCTCAACGAGGCGGAGCGCCACATTCTGCTCAACAAGGTGCAGCAGCAGAAGTAATTCGCTGCTGATCCATTCTCTCCATCACATGGACAGCAGGTTGTCCCAACAGCAGATTGTGTTAATCGTATTTATATATTGTTACTAATCGATCCTTGGATTAAACACAGTTGTATTTTTTCTACGCGCAAGCAGTAAATAGTTAAAAAATTTGTTTAATAATGAATTATCTACAATTGGATGCTGTGTTGAAAGGAACTCCGTGGAGTGGAGTGTCGTTCGATTCTTTAGAGAGCCACCTCGTCGTTTCGGAGCTTGTGCTGTAGTGGAATGTCGGGTTTGTAGGCATCCTGAAGGAGGAAAGCACTCGAATGAACATCAATCAAAGGAGAAAATATGTATGCTACTCGCCATGGGTTTGTTGGAGCCAAAGCTGAAGAACCTTCGTATACAGGGGGTCAGCAGTACGGGATCGACTTTGTTGGGATTGTTTCTGCCAAACGCCAAGGAACCGAGCAGCGCCACAATAATGGTAATCGAAGCGCCAAAGGTCGTGTACCACATGTACGAGATGCGGTACAATGGGAAGATATCCCTTTTCGAATAAAAGGAATTAAAATAGAAGCATGAGGATATACTGGGGAGATCCTTTGACTTACTCTGAGGCTGAGCCTGCCAGATGTATGGTGCTGTTGGCGGCACTCGTGGTGACATTGAATCTGTAGTCGCATTGCTCAATATTGAGCGGCTTCGTGTTGTAACTGATGGCTCCCGAGGCGATGGCCCACTGGGCATTCAGGCTTACCCAGGACATGGCTATGACACCCATGATTCCGCCCAAAAGAGCACTCTGTGGCAGAGAATTGAGATAAGTTTTGGGCCAGGAAAATAGTTATCTGGAGACTCACATTCCCATTGATCCAAGGGAGAAACAGGCCAATGGTGAAGATGCCAAACAAGGGGCCATTGGTGATGGCCTCCAGACTCATAGTCAGCTGCAGGACCGTGCCCATATGCTCCACCACATAAACGAGGCACACACAGAGGGCTCCCACACCGACGACCACCAGCCGCATGATCCAGTTGATCGACGAACTGGAGAGGGGCTGCTTCACATATGGCTTCACAAAGTCCTCCAACACCACCGCCGACATGGAGTTCAGACAGGTGGAGAGGGAGCTCAGGGCAGCACTGAAGACGCCGGCTATGAAGAGGCCCGTCATACCGGGCATTTCGCCCAGCGTGTCCATCACGAAGAGGGGCAAAAGCTGATCTCGAGCCTTTGCCAGCTATAAACGAATCAGAGATTATAAAGTGTATACCCAGGAGGAGGAGTAGGGTAGTCCTTGCCTTGGTAGTGAGGGGATCACAGTTTTGGTAGGTGGCATAGATAAGCAGTCCATTGTAGCCGCACAAGGCCATCAGGATGAGGACTCCCACGCAGAAGATGAACAGAGCCTTGCGGGCGTCCGCGAGTGTGGGCAGTGCGAGGTATCTCTGGATCATGTTCTGGGAGACGGCATTCGTCTGCGTCCAGTAGACTATTCCTCCGAAGAACAGGCACCAGAACGTGTGACGGACTGTGGGATCTATGCTGAGCCTGCAAGGATCGAAAGTGGTGGGTGGTTGGAGCACATAAGGAGATTCTCCACTTACTCTGGCGCCTCCAGACGATCCGAGTTCCAGGCACGCTCCAGGACAACGCTAACCCCGCCAATGTCCATGCTACCCTTGATGGCGACCAAGCAGAGGGCTCCCAGCATGGAGACCGCCTGCACAACGTCCGTCCAAACCACCGCCTTGAGACCGCCGAGGCTCGTGTAGAACACACAAATGATGCACACAATCGGCGTGATCGTGTGCACTCCAATGCCAGTTACCTGGTTGAAGGCCAGCGCCGGCACATATATCACGATGGGCAGATAGGCCACCTGTAAATTCCAAGCGGGAATGTTATCTGTTATTGTCCTTGGAAAGGATGCAATCATCGATACACACATTCATAACCGCAAACATAATGGATCCATACAGGCGCAGGCGGCGATCGAAGCGAACCTCCAGATACTGCAAGTATTAGAAAATATGAAAGCGTTCTTCAGATTGTGGCCTGAGCGTATCTTTCTGCGTGTGTCCTTGCCTCGTAGGTGGATGTTATGTTCAGATCGTGGAAAACCGGCAGATAGAATACGCCCATCACAATGCCCATGCCCACTACGCCAAAGGCCACGTAGAGGTACTGCACGCCGTAGGAATAAACCTCGGTGGGGAGTCCCAGGAGCGTGATGCCCGATATGAAGCTGGCGACCAGGGAGAAGGCGATCGGAATCACCAGCATCTTGCGGCCGCCGAGCATGTAGTCGGCCTCGGAGACGGACTTGTTCATGAACCCAAAGTAGATGCCAATGCAGATGCAGAGCAGGAACATGGCCACAAATGCCACATAGTCGGGCCACGAGAAGCGCTGCAGCTCGACCAGGATCTGCTCAATGTTGTGCATGTTTGCGTCCGACTGGTTGCTAACTAACGAGGAACGAGGTAGAAGAAGGAGGAGAATATATCCAGCGGTGCCAGCGATCCAATGCCTAGGTCTGTCTCCGATTCACTAAGCTCAAGCCCATCTAATGCACTGGGCTAATGCTCGCTCGCTCCTCTGGCTGTGATTCAATTCAATTTCGCTCAATTATCAATTGTCGAGCAATTTAGTTTTTGGACACAGTCACAGCCGCACCAGCACCCACACCAAATCCGTGCGCACATGGGTCGAAGCTAAACCGGCGAGTGCGAGAATTACGACACTTCTGTCTCCAGTTGAATCACGGACCCGACCCGACCTTAGAGAAAAGCGCTGTGATTCCGGGAAAACGTCAACATCAAACAGTGGTCCCAGCAGACACCGCGAATTGACATAATCTTCACGAATTAAGATCTCGCAGAGATCCCACAATGACGTAGAGCGGCGGGAGAGTCGCCTTGTAAACAATTATGTCACAGAACACACTCGGAAGAACTGATCTTGAAAAAACCATCCAGGACCCGACGACGGCGACTCAACACTCGGCCGAATCAGAGATGACAACGAGCGTCGCTGGCATCGCCCTTCAACGTCATATCTATCCGTCTGTAAAACAATTATTGCCACTTGCCACTTTCGGAAATATTACTACGCTCTGCTCTACGCTACGGTCTATGGTCTACGCTCTATGTCGGGGGCGGTCTGGTCATTGGCATCGAGTTGCACAAGAACTGAGCGTGGCGCACGCGGCGCATCCATTTTATAGTCATTCATTAAATGCCCAACTGGCAGCGAGCCAGGAGCGCCTCAGAGGAAGATCAAGTGCAAGATCAGCGAGAACAATGGCAATCGTTTGATAACTTTAATACTCTTTGAATTGATTTGATTACTTTCAGCAGACATTACTCTTCCGATCATTGGCGTCGGCGGCCCTCTTGCAGCAGCTCGCTCTTCAGTATCCAGGAGGCTGCACGCATCGCAATGGCAGAGATGACTGTATTGGGATTCCCCGAAATAGGACGAGGCAGCACGCTGGCATCCACCACTCGAATATTGGGCACGCCCAGTAATCTGCCAAGGGACATTCCATTACACAGAGCAATCGAAGCGAAGGTACAGGAGACCTACCTGAGTTGTGAGTCCACCACACTGCCCAGGGCACAACTGCCACCTGGATGATGGGACCCCAATCCAATGTGACGCATAAGACACTCTAGATACTGATCCGAGGGCTGGTGCTCGAGGAAATCCCTCTCAAAAGGTCCAAAGTTAGTGCACTCCTGCAGCTTTGGCCAGTGTATGTAAGGCCGGAGCTGAGCAAAGGAGGATGAGGTGACCAACTGTAGTACACGATTTTCTGTTATTCCCTACAATGTTGAATACAATCAATTTTACTCGCCTTTACAGCAGTTCGTATTCCCGCAATGGTGCAGGCCACATCATCGTCGTGGCTAAGGTAGTTTGGATCGATCAAGGGATTCCTGCGCATGTGTCTGTTGAGGAGTCCCACCGAGCCCCTGGACTTTGGCTGCAGGCAGTTGGAAATCACCACGAATCCCTCCTGCGAGGCGTTGTAGTACCGTGGAAAGAGCGCCCGAAAGGCGGCTACCTTGAAATTGGAAATGGACATGAGCGCAGCTTCGTCTATGGCCCCAGCCCCAAAGAAGGTGATGCCAAAGGGCGATTGCTCCTCATGGCTGGCCACGTGTCCCAGCACTCCAAAGTTCCCGAACGGTCCCGTTCCCGAGCGTAGGTAGTTGAGCATACTCATTGGACTGAGGAGCGTGCGCTGGTTGAGGCTTGGCCCGGCCACACCCATCGAGACAAAGAGAGGCACATTGAAGTGGTCGTGGAGATTCCGGCCCAGCAGAGGGGAGTTGTGCAGCACAGGAATCCCTAGTTTGGCCAGCGTTGAGCTGTTTCCAATTCCAGAGGCCTGCAGGAGTTGTGGGGTCTGGTAGGAGCCGGCGCAAAGGATCAGCTCGCGTCGCACCTCGATGCTGAATTCGACTTCCTTGTTTTCGCCATCCTTCAAGCCCACCAGAACGGAGCTGGCGTGACGAGTGGGGCCGGACGAAAGCTGTATCCGTTTGACCAGCGCCTCGGGAAGCAGGCGGAGATTAGCATTCTTCAGCACGGGCTGAAGAAACTGCTGCACCACCGAGTGGCGAAGTCCGTTCTTGATGTTGTAACGCGAGCGACGAAACACCCAAGGCTTGTCCGCAAACTGGCTCTGCGCATCTTCCAGAGCGTCCGTAAGCGTCGAGTAGCCACGAGGTATTTCAAACATGTCGCAGGGCTTGGCTGTGGCGGCGGCCATGAAGCGACCCATGTGCGCCCAGCTCCATTCGCTTAGGTTGTGAAGCTGGTGCCAGGCGTCAAAGTCCGGCCCGTGCCCGTCGAAGTGAAGCATGTAGTTCAGATTGGCAGATCCTCCGAGTCCCTTGCCTCGTGGCAGGCACTGTCGCTGTTCGATAAGACCTCGGGAAGAGTGTATCTGGGGCACGGAGAGGAACGACCAGTCGTTGATGCCCTTCTGCTGGAAGGTGGTTAGCAGCGGAATCCGGCTGAGCAGTCCAAAGACACTCCCGGCTTCAATGAGAAGAACGCTGCCGTTGCTGTGCTTGGCCAGCAACGAGGTAAGCGTGCTGCCCCCAGTTCCAGCCCCAACTGAAGGTAATGCAACCCATGAACGTCACTACACGATTGTAGCCCCTGCTTCCACTCACCTATCACATAGTCAAACGCAAACTGTCGTTCCGCTGGCGCCAAAACGTTCGGTATCGACTCCTTTAGCAAGCTGCCGACCAGCATGGCTAATCCAGACAGCAAGCCTATCAGGATGCCTGCAACTACCAAGATCTCTGCAACGGGAATTCGGGAATTATAATCAATTTCATTGGTTTCATTTGGCAATTACTTTGGAAATGCTGTCCCATGCTGTTGTTCTCTGTGGATGATGAAATTCAACTAGTTCAGGCGAGGGAACAACGGACTGACATCAGCGTTTGGTCTAATCCAATTACCGCGAGTTTACTTTGGGGAATGGGATTGGCGGCCAGTTTGAATTGAAATCAGCTGGGTATCGGCTATCGGTCCGCCGATAACTTTTAGTCGTCAGCCAGCACTCCGTAAAATCTTCCAAAAAAAATAAATAAAAAAACGAACCATGCGGGCCGTCATACAGAGGGTTAGAGCTGCAAAGGTTACGGGTATGCATGGCAGGAATGATACCATCTTTTGACAGCGCTAACACAGTCCGCCATCTTTCCCCAGTGCTGGATGAGCTGGTCTCCTCCATTGGGCCTGGATTGTGCGTGTTGGTCGGAATTAAGGCTGATGACACAGTCACAGATGTTGAGTATCTGTAAGTAATTTCATTGAAAATCATTGTTTAAGTACATTTTCATTATTGCGCCATCAGGGTGCGCAAGATACTAGCTTTGCGGCTGTTCGAGGACGAAGGCAAGCGGTGGCAAAAGTCGGCCAAAGACCTGCAGCTGGAGATTCTTTGCATCTCACAATTCACACTATACCACCGACTGAAAGGCAACAAGCCCGATTTTTCGGCTGCTATGAAGGGAGATGACGCCCAGAAGCTGTACACACATTTTCTAAACCGCCTCAAGCAGTCGTACGACACCTGCAAAATTAAAGGTGCAGGATCTATCCGAGTGTGGTCTTCTCCTTACTCACATTTCCCATTCATGTATCTGCAGATGGCAAATTCGGGGCGAACATGCAGGTGCACATAGAAAACGACGGCCCCGTGACAATCAACCTGGAGTCACCCGACAGGAAGCAGCCGGACGAAGGCGTGGACAAGTGAAGCATTTTTAGCTGGGTTCAGTTTGCCAAAAAATATACAAGAAAGCTACTATTTATGTACCACGGGGTTTTTGTTAACTATATTCTCGTTAGCAGCTTAAATCTAAATCAGTGTACAAGTCCTTAGGCTTCCAACATTTCCAAATCCTCAATTCCCATTCCCTCTTCGAGACGCTTCTCCAATTCGCGTGCGTCCACATAGGTGATCTTCTCTTCGGGCAGATCCTCCTCGTCCATGAGAGCCGCCTCCTCGGCCTCTTCCTTGGCACGGCGCTCCTTGAGGCCAGCGGCTGGCGAGCGAATCAGCGACATGTTGCGTTGCACATTCTTGACATCCATCTGGATCTCAATCTCTCGGCCCTTGCGCAAACGCTCCATGACAAAGTGATCCTGGCGACGCTGCTTGATCTCGGTAACCTTCTTGATGGCTTCCAGGGCCTTCTGCCAGGTCTCACGGCTGTATTTGACGGGCACATTTCGACGCTTCTCGAACTCAAAACTGGGATCGATGGCCAGCTCCTTGCCAGCAGTCTTGCGATGTGCCTTAGTCCAGCCTACCTTGCGGGGGTTCTTCTTGCGCTTGAAGGCTTTGTGGCATTTTCCACGACAGAACTTGAAGATCTAACAACAGAAAAAATTTCAAGTTCAATGTGTTTACAAACAAGGCTGCGCAATTGTCAAAAACGCATCTGACTGGGCCTCACCTTGCAATCATTTCGTACGAAATTAACCCCGTGGCCGGGATATATTTTGCTGGAGCAAAAGTAGCACGTTTCGATACGCATTTTCACAAATTAAAACAATTTAATTTGCGAAAAACAAAGCGCAGCACTAGCACGTGTGTGGCTGAAGAAGAAGAGAACCAGTGTTGCTAAAACGAAGTTAACCCACTCTTCCCCCCTCTATTTAAACAAGTAAAAACTTGAGTTAAACCGCGGAAAATATCACTGTTTGTAAATTTTTTGTCAATCCTTCCTCTTTAAATGCGTTAAAATTCTGCAATTTTGTAATACAGTGTAATACACTGGTCTACAAAGGGTTAATCGGTCTCTGTCCATGATCAGAAAACATATTTTGATTATCAGCTTAATATTACTGGCTAGCGGAATCTTTAGCCCTGAACTCATAATTTTATCCAATTGACGCATGAATATTCTAGAAGATTGGCCTTTTTTAAGGACTCTCTTTTTCGATTTTGTCTAAAATGAGGTTTAAACCAAAAAGGTCAAAGCATAAAAGTAAGTGAGCATATAATCTTACGTCATTTGCAGACTTTTTGCTTGTCAACCGGTGGTATAGACATATTTATACCCTGTATTCTTGAATTAATATTAAAAGTCTGTTTTCCAAGTAGAAGTCTAAGGACTTTTTCTTAGATTTACATGTCTTAGATCTACTCATGCATTTAATCATATGTAACTCGATCCCGATACTTATTCTTATTCTCTTTAAAAAGACCATAAACTGCGAAATTTCGTTGAGATAGCTGTAAAACAGGGACTGACTAGTTTCTGCATTCACTGAAGCCTTTGGTGACAAATTTAAAAGTTCGCCCTCACTTAATGTTTGGAAATTTCATTTCGTTTATTTGGTTTAAAAATATGCCTATAAAAATACACGTTGTGTGTACTCTGCTATTTGTTATACACTTATAATGCACTTGAAATTATCTTAGTTTCGGTAAATGTGTGACTCCAACCCGCATCGCATCCATCAGCTCGCATATACATATATGTATATTCCTATTCCTATTCCTATTCTAGACAACAACAGATAGCAACAATTAGGCGGTAATTGGGGTGAAGCGACTAGAACTTATACGTCATCAAAACATCGGGCATGCGTATCGGGGGGCAGCCAGGTGTAGAAGAGAATGTATGCGGCACTCGAGATGACATTTGACGTGTCCAGCGTCGAAACCACTTGATCGTCAAACTTATACCAGCGCCCATAATTGGGGCTCTTACAGAACGCCGTGTAGTGGCCGCCCTCCATTGTACCATAGTGATTTGAGACAGCATACAGCTGGTACGTCTTGGGCTTTGCAGCACGCGACTCGGCACGTGCTATATACGGACTCATCTCCAGGTTTTGAAGGGGAAAGCTCAGAAAGTTTTGCTTTTTGGCATAGGATCCAGTGTTGCTCGTATCCGCATAGAAACTATAGAGACCAGTTGAATGAATATAGATAGGGGATGGATCTTTTCCCGAGTACGTACCGCTTTAAATGGACCACCAGCACTGGCGGCAGTTTTGATATGTCCAGCTTCTTGATGGCAGCACGCTTCGTTTTGCAGTTCGGACAATTCCAGCCTTGGATGCGCTCCCCACTGAAGTACATGTCCATGCACTGGTTCAGTTGGCACTCGTTCGCGTTGGGCGGCAGCTCGAGACTGAGATTCGAGAAGCACTCGTAGGTGGCCGACTCCTTGTTGCAGGTCACACACTTGACGGTGCTTTTCATCTGGCCATAAAATAAATGCAAAATTATGCTCTCTTTGGCCTTGGTAAAATCCAACCAGGCCTGCTCCGCAGCCCCGATGGTCTCCCGCATCCGCGACACGTCCAGCGTCTGCAGATCAGAATGCAGCCAGTCCATCAGAATAGTGAGGAACTCATGCGAGTCTTGCTGATCAACGCCGCGAAAGATATTTTGGTACTGCCCCACCACAGACTGCAAAATAAAGCCATGAGCAAGCAGAAGTCTTCGTTCATGAGTCTCTCCAACTTACCCTCAGATCCCGACTGGCCACGCACTTGTATTGGCCATTCCAGAGCTCCTTGATGAGGGCCGCCACCTCCTCGATGACCTGGCCATTTGTCTTGTTGCTGCGGCTGATGTAGTTCTTGTATTTGTCTGATAGGCAGTACTCCGTCAGCTGGGGCGTGTTGCTCAGGCACTGCAGTATACTATTCATGTAGCAGGTGTTCCCCAGATTCTTCAATCCCGTGAGACCCCTTCCCTGCAATTTCAAGTAGAAAGAGAGTGACAGATAAGCGATTGGAAGACCATTGTGAAACCAAGAAAAGAGCTTATTACACGTCGAAGGGGAAAAATAGAGCTATAAATGCTGTAAGGAGGCAAAGCCGTTGGCAGCTGAAACTTGACGCCCGCGACGGAAATCATTCGGGGGTTCCGATTCCGGGTATGTGCTGCTGTTGCCAAACAGTTTCGCGATTTTACGTTGCTTTAACTTGAACATGCTTTGAGTGCGGACAGCGAGCGACTGTTTTGGGCGCTCGTTGGGCGTCTTCGAAACGTGACCCTTGGCTATTGATTCACCAGTGGGTGGTGGGGCTATTTATAAGCCGCGAGTGATTCAAGACACCCTCTTCCCTCAGCCCTATTTCTAGCCCCATTTTCATCCCCCATTCGAACATTCGGACATTCTCACATATGCAAATCACTCACCACATTGTGACCTATAACAGGGGAGAAATCACGAGCCCGTGACACTATCCTTTCAACATTCCTTGGACTCGCCGTCGGCTTCGTAGCCCGATCGAACATGGGCTTCTCGTCCAGAATCTCTTTAATGGACAGATCCAAATCATGAACCCCATTGGTAGCCGGCTTGTTGAGAGAAAGAGACACCTCGTCCTGAGGTGAGGATTCTTCTGGCGGTGAAGGCGGTGGCGACGGTGACCTGTAATGCTTCTTGGCCTCACGTGCAATGGCCAGCTGATGCTCCCGCTCCTGGCGCTCGCGCATGTTCTGTTCGTCCAGCCGTTGTCGCTCTAAAATCCCCAATTCGATGCGCCTGGTGGCCTCCGCATCCTTAGGAGTCACCTGCTGCGGTGCCACCGTCTGGAACGTCTTCAAGCGCTCGACATCGTTTCGCAGGCGATTGTTCTCTATTTTCTGTTGAGTAAAGAACGAAGAAGTTGGGATTGGGTTAAGATAAAGACTTAATTTGCCCTGCGGCCCACTCACATAATCCTCTGCTTGGCTTTCCAGCTGAAGGATTTTGTATAGCAGCTGATTATCCGATTCGCTAAAGTTGCTCGAGGGACTCTTCCGCTGGATGAGTAGCTTCCACATCTTGGCGGCACTATTCAGCTGCTCGTCGTTTTGCTGTGCCCGCTGTAGGAACTCGGCCTGTTCGCGCATGATCTCGGCTATGGGCTTGGCCTGCTGGTAGGTGCGTAGTGCGGCCTGCTTGCTGGCCCGATTGATGTCCGGACGAGGGCTAAAATCCCGCGGGCTGATGTCTTCCTTCATCGAAATGTCATTGATCGACGGATACTCGATGTCGTCAATGGTTTCCATGTCGTTGTTGTTCTGCTTCGGTGCCTGCACACTGGGATTGGTGCAGTGCGTCGGGTACATCATGATGAAGTACTCATAGCCCCCATCCACGATCTGTATGGGCGCGCGGTAGGTGACATCGGGATCCCACTGAAAAGAGAGAAAATTATTAATTAATTCTTTAATCTCGGGGTTTCTTCTATTAATTACATTTTTCAGGATGTCCAGGAGCGTGGCTATCGGAGTATTTGCCGCCGGCTGGGCATCCTTGCTGTTCCAGTCCATCAGAACCACCGATTCCTTGACAGAGCGCGACGCCCACGAGGCCTTGGCGGTGCTGCTGAGACGAGCCTGCAGTTTGCCAGCTGACATACTGTAGGAGATTACATGGAGAGTGAGAGAGAGTCTTTTTTTTTTTTTTTGATGTTCTTCACTTACCCTGGCGTTATGAGCTCTTCAGGCACATTGAATGCACAGAAGTAGGTGAGGTGCGACCTCTCGTAGTCGGCACTTGGTCGACAGTCCATTACCAGCACGGATTTCTCAGAAATACGCTGGTACAGCTCCTCGCACGAGACTACGCCCAATCGAGCATACTCTGTGGCATGTGGGGACGCGGCGCCCTGCGGTTTGCTGTGGCTGATTGTCTCTGTCTGGTTAAGCGGGGCTGCAGGGCTTGGCGGCTTATGTAGCTGTCTGTAGCGTTCGCAAAGCGAGTCCGCTATCATCTCGAGAGAGTCCATAATACGACGGTTCGCTTCGGTGTCGCCCAGCGACTCACGTACCTGCACCTTATGCGTCGTATAGTCAGGCTTGCTGCGAATGGCCTTTATTATATTGAAGTACTTCATGTAGTTGATGTAGGCCATCTCCTCGTCGCCTTCCAGTCGATACTGCTCCGCTTTCATAAAGAGTTTGCGAGCAGTGGAGAGCAATCTGGGAGCGGAAAATAGAGAAAATCAAGGGAATCAAAGCAATTCATTGATAATGCAGTGGAGCATCGACATACAATTTTATGTTTATGTTCCGCAAGTCTTTCGTTATGTCGGACAGCTTCTCCAAGCTACTAAGGCTGTTCGTCATGTGCAATTTCTTCAACTGGGACATGTTTGGGGTGTATTTTTTTCGCCTCTTTTTGTTGGTATTGTGGTGGATTGGCCTTTTTAACTATGGGACTTTTTGACTATGACGCCGCTAATGTGGTCATAGCAGCAGGAACTTTTTACGATCTGCAGGCTGGGGGTGCTGCATAAAACAATAAAAAGTCACTTGTTTTCAGAAAAAAAACCCGAAGAAATTCCCAAAAACCGATATCGATAAAATTGACCGATGAAAAACCGAACTTAGCCCACTTAAGCCCCCTTTATTTAAACTGAATAACAGCCTGAGTTAAGCCTGCGAAAATAATACAAATATCAATAATAATAATTACTCCTGTAGGTCTGTACTATCCTCCATTTTTGCATAAAAAAGACTACGGTATTTTTCACATAAAACAACGCTGAAATTCTTCAAATTTCATAATATTCGGGGAGCGTATTTTAATACCCACTGCTCGACAATGGGTTAATGATTGAAAGATTAAAGTTTATTTACAAGTTGAAAATTTGGTGGTTTTCGATGGGCAAGACATCAAAGGACAAACGTGATATTTTCTACCGCCTGGCCAAGGAGCAGGGATGGCGGGCGAGAAGTGCCTTCAAGCTGCTGCAGGCCGAGGAAACCTTTCATCTACTGGACGGTGAGTCCCAGCCTCGTGGTGTTCTAAGCGAATATTGATTTTATTTAGAGTGCAGGTGTCTCACGTGCCGTGGACCTGTGCGCTGCTCCCGGCAGCTGGTCCCAGGTCCTCTCCAAGCACATGTACGAGCCACGTTCGCCCGAAGAGCGGGAAAAGGTAAAAATCATTGCCGTCGATCTGCAGGGAATGGCTCCCATCGACGGGGTCCATCAGCTGCGGGCAGACATCACAAAAGAGTCAACCGCTGAGGCCATCATCGAGTACTTTGAGGGCCAGAAAGCCCAACTGGTGGTCTCTGACGGTGCCCCCGACTCCACGGGAATGCACGATTTCGATGTCTACATGCAGGGAGAGCTCCTCCTCTCCGCTCTGAGCATCTCCACGTTCATCCTGGAAACGGGCGGCTCTTTGGTGGCGAAAATCTATCGAGCGGACAACACCAGCCGGCTGTATTTACAGCTGCAGCGTTTCTTCAAGGACGTGTGTGTCTTTAAGCCCTCGGCATCGCGAAACTCCAGCATCGAAGCCTTTGTGGTGGCCCGCCAATTCTGCCTGCCAGAAGGGCACACGCCCTGTAATCTGACCACAGAATGGCACAAACATCCCGAAACATGGCTGGTACGGACTACGGGGCGTGAGCCAAAGCCTGTTGTCCACGTTCCCTTTGTGGCGTACAAGGGGGATCTGGATGCGGATCGCACATATGACTTGGTTCGTTCGTACATATCGCACATCCCTCCCGATTGTTTATTGTTTTATTATGCGTTTTCCAGGATGAAGACTATGTCTATACGGAAGCTGTTCAAAAGCCGTTGACTGCCGCCTATCAGGATGTGAAACAGAAATTGGGCTCCACTAATGTTAAATATGACCCCATTATCGTCATACACGATGAGGAACTAACGAAGGAATGGAGGGAGGAACACAAGGAGCCTGCCGATGATTGACATACGCTTTCAGGCCGTGAAATCTTCAATAAATCAAATAATTTTATATCCATTTAAAATCAATTGTATTAGGATACTAATTAACTATGTACAATTTTATTGGCAGGCAGTTCTATAAATGCTGCGCAATCTGCTTTTCGGCTGGTGGTTTAACGCCGTATTTATAAACCTTGTTGAGGCTCTCCGGGAAATCGGGCAGCAGATTGTTGAAGTTCTCCACGTGATGTGTGTGCTGCTCCGTCCAGATGCCATCGCCGGTGAAGTGGAATTCCGATTCGATTAGATAGAGGATGAGAGTCAGGATCTCGTTGTTGCTCAGATCATGGACATCGGACACAGGCAACTGCAGCTCCTCCTGAATTTCGGGCGACTGCAGTAGCAAGAGCTTCTCCTCAATGCGTTTACTACGAGAAAGAAAAGGGAGAATTTTTAATAGGGAATGCTTTCCAATTGAAACTACATATTTCCGAACTTACATGGGATACAAGAGCAAGTGAATGTTGTCAAAGATCTCCGTGAGCTTGAACTTCTTGCTCTTCAAGTACTCCAGACACTGCTTCACATGCAGAAGGGGTATATGGCACCAGTTGGGGTGGCGGGAAAGCAGATTACGTAGCACTTGCTCATCCTTGGATAGAACGTTGCCCAGGTAGACCACAATGTCACGACCTTTGGTACGATCCGAGCCATCTCTAGCGAATCTGAATTGGACAGAGGATATACAAGAGATTGGGCGGTGCTACAGATTCTTCTCCACTTACTTGGCAAACGCTTCGGAGCCGCAGGAGAGGATGTGCAGGGAGGCGCAACGCACCTTCAGCTGCGTTAAGTAATCCAAACGAAGACGGGCCTTGTTCTGGTAGTGGACCAGGCGCAGCACACGCGGATTGGTGCCCAGCACCTGGAACTCCTCGATCTCCTGTAGATCCCGCAAACGCTCCAACACTGTGTCCGGCCCCAGAGTAAGCACCTCCAGACAACGCATAACCGCCCCTTCGGTGATGCCAAAGGAACGGACATTCTGGAGGGTCTGCTTCAGGCTATCGCAGGTAGACATTAGGATCTTGGGCCGGCGGTAGCCAATATCACGTATGTCCTGCGAGTCAATGGTGGGTATCTCCTGGAGGATGCGCCGCACATTATCTGCGTCCGCATGGAGCAGAAAACTGTTCTTCCTCAGACGCTCTGCGGAAAACTTCAGCTCTTTGGTCAGAAGCTCTACTGTGTCCTGGACAGAGCGGAAACTTTTATGCCGCACACGGGAGTAGACCCTCCATAGCTTTTGCAGATCGCCGTCGTCCATCTGCAGGCGCTCGCGAAGGTAGGCATTCAGCAGCGATTGGCGGATTGTCTTCAGGGTGAGGCTCTCGCTTTCCAGCTCCTGCATTGCTAGCGGCAGCTGGATGTCCGTAAATAGGCTAGCCAGACGCTCGGGCACCTTCAGATCGAAAGGTATGAAGCCATGAGCCTTCAGAATGTCGATTGGCTTATTGACTACCGTCACATACTTGGCCAGCGTTTGGATGGTCACATTATGGAATCCGCACTCCAGCAGGACGCTATGGCGATTTGACAGCGTCGTCGCCCCGTAATAGATGATCATGGGCTTGGTGATAATATCGTCCACGCTGTACTGCAGTGATTTCAGCGCATCGTAGGAGTTGAGCAAATCCTTGCGCTTCACCGTCTTCAGCTCAGGATGCTTCTCCAGTGCAGCGGACCAGGCCCTATAGTTGCTACCTATAAATTTAAGATCATCATTACTGATAGATTCTTTATAAAGCGAGGGATAAACTTGCCCAGAGTTTTGGACAAATAGCTGGCATTTAGGGCCTCTTCTATGGGCATCTCTATGGGAGACGACTTCAGCTTTGACTTCTCCTCTTTACTGGTGACTTTTTTTGCCGTAGCCGCTCCACGTGAGAGCTGGCCCAGGCTTCGCGCCAGCAGCTGCGCTTGATGCTGACCGTTCCTAAGCATTATTTCAGCATTACCATAAAAAAAAACCCTTAAAAACAATTAAACGAAAATAAAAAGATGTAACTGTTATTCGCGGTGAATGGCAACAGCTGATGCGGCTGCCAATTTGTTTGATTGGGACTGCTAACTAATTACGATTCACACAGGTTGGCAGTCCTTCCACGGCGTTTCTACACGTGCGTGCCTAGTATTTGAAGAAATTGTAATTTGTTGCTTTTGTGTTCAATAAAGAAAGCACATAAAAATGTCGCTGTTACGCATCAGGTGAGCCTTAAATCATTAAGTTAAAGATAAGAAGGAAGTTAAACTTATGGACCTTTCAGGAAACCCAAAACCCGCAAGGGAAAGAAAATGTTAATGGCGCGGGAACCGCAATTGATTGAGGCGGCCCGCACAATGCTCTTTGTAGATGGACGAAAATGTGGTGGCAGTGTAAAGCAGTTCATGAAGGACCTTAATCAACTGAAGAAGCCACTGGTGAAAGTCCTAAACCGCAAGAACGACATAACGCCCTTCGAGGATCCTTCCTCCTTAGAGTTGTAAGTAAAATGGGCAGTGAAAAGTATAAGTTTATCGCTAATCCGAAAATTCGTTCCTTTAATGCAAGCTTGACCATGAAGAACTATGCGGCACAGTTCGTTTTCGGTTCCACGTCCAAGAAACGCCCCGACAACATCGTTCTGGGCCGACTCTATGAGAACGAAGTCCTGGACATGTTCGAGTTGGGGATTAAGCAATATAAGGCCATCTCCGAGTTCATGAACGAGAAGATCGGCGCCTGTGTTAAGCCCTGCCTGGTCTTCAATGGACCCCAATGGTCGCAAACGGAGGAATTAAGGCGTCTACGCAATTTGTTCATCGACACGTTCCACCGTGAGAAGGTGGATTCCATACGGCTGCAGGGCGTCGAGCATGTGATGAGCTTCACGGTAACCGATAACATGAACATCTTAATGCGCTCCTACAAGATCCTGCTGAAGAAGTCGGGCCAGAAAACGCCACGAATAGAGCTGGAGGAGATTGGACCCTCGGCAGACTTTGTCATACGCCGCACAAAAATTGCCTCCGAGGATCTCTACAAGCAGGCACGCAAGCAGCCCAAGCAGCTCAAGGTGGGCAAAAAGAAAAACATCAGCACGGACGCCATGGGCAACACGAAGGGACGTGTGCATATGGGCAAACAGCTGACGGGCTCCATTCAGACACGTCGCGTGAAGGCTTTGCGGAAGACGCCCGAGGAAAAGAAGGAGAATCGCCAGAAGAAAAAGGTGGCTTTGAAGGCTGCCGCAGCCGAGGTTTTGGCGGCATCCCATTGAACAACGATCGTAAGACCCATTTCTATCTTATAGTTAGCTTTAGTTGTAATAAATTGGTCCAGATTAAAGTAGCGTTGAAACTACTTCGAGTATTGGGACTTCAATGTATGCCTTCGACTATGTTGCGGATGCGCCGCGTCTTCGACTCGGAAAGGGCGTCCTCCAGTGTTTTGATCATGTACAGCAGACTACTGATATCGGTCTGAACCAGCAGATCCTTGCGATGGCGTCTTTCATCCTCCTGCATGGCCGCCAGCTCCTGCTCGCTGCGTCCTGAATCATCCACCTCCAGCAGCTCTCGGTTCTCGTTTTTCGGCTCCCTGTGCAGGTAGAGCTTCATGGTGATAACCACACTACACTGCTCCAGCAGTGTTCTCGATGCTGTGCGCACTTCCAGTCGCCAGTCTAGGTTGACCAGCCGATAGGCGCGTATATTGGCCGACTTGATCGATCCCTCCACAAAGTTCCGCTTGCTCGTCACAAACTGCTCCAGCACCTCCAAAACATCGTCGCTGAGATCGGGGAATGTCTGACGCAGAATTGCCCGCATGTCTACGCCAGTGCCACCCACGCGGGTGGTTACGCTGATCAAAAGCGATATCAAGGCTTCCACTGTCCGCTGCACTGCCTCCCTGTCCACGGCATCTGCCGAGTACTTCTTGGCCAGCGTCTCGTAGCGGCTGGCATTGGGTCCGTTGATCAGATAGTCGAAGGCCGACTTGCACAACTCCACGACATCGCTGGCTGGGCGCTGCAGCAGCGCCAGGTGATCCTTTTGCTGTTTGTTCAGTCGTAACGAGGACATTTCGAAAGAGTTTAACTGAAAGCACACGGGAGAATGGATCAATTAATCACAATCGGGACTAGGTAAATGCATACCATCAAAAGTTGCGATTCAGGACCATGTAAGGATTTAGGCACAGGCTCATGACGGAGCTAATTTAAACTACAAGTCAAAGAATTATTCCAAATGCCAAAATTGAAAATTGCTTCTCCATCCTCACCTCTGCATCTGTTTGTCCTCTGGTCATAGAGATTCAGTCACACCTTGGTACTTATAGAGATTGTTGGACACACTACCTTCTATTTAAATGTATTTCTCGGCCTTCTCGTACAATTATTCATAAATTGTACAACAATTAATTGTTAAAAACAAAAAGGAAAGACAGAATTTGTGCGGTGAACAGCTAGTGTTGGGCAACTGCAGTGTTGCAAAGTGTACAGAAGTGGGCAGGCCCGACAGCAACAACACAACAGCAGGCGACTGTTGCATTTCTTGTTTGTGAATAGAAATTGTTTATTTATTAGGGCAAAAGAGGAACATTGAGGCATGGAGTTTGATAGTCCTGAAGAGAAAGAGTTTCCCGGCCTGTACGCCGCGGAGGCAGCCGATTCCAAGTCCAAGAAGAGCAAGGAAGAGAGCGATTGTAAGTATGCTGCAATGCAATGCGTGGGTGAATCCAAAAACCGGAAAATCAATTCACGGGGTCTTTGCAGTCGACGAGGACCATGAGCATAACAAAAAGGACCTGCTTATAGGCAGGCGAAAGGACAAGAAAGATAAAGGCAAGGATCGTGGCTATGCAGCGCTCGAGGGCGAGAGTTCGCCCGAAGAAGAACTGGAAACAAAGTAGGTAATCCCTTTAGCCTGACCAGAATCGAACTAATCCTTGGCGCACATCTGCAGGAGTCCCTCGAAATCAAAGAAATCCAAAACATTCAAATTTGTCAGCTCCAAGAGCAAGGAGAAGCGTGAAAAATCGCGCGACAAGGAAAAGTCCGTGGAGGAGCCGGCGCACAAAGCAAAGGATACAGATAAGGACAAAGACAAGGAGCGAGAGCGCCACGATGAGAAGGAGGTCAAGAAGAAGGACAAGAAGAAAGACAAAAAGGACAAGAAGAGCAAGCAGCTGTCGCAGCAGCAGGACGAGGATGCCGAGGAGGAAGACTTGGCAATGGGCTGTCCCGTATTCGGGGTCTCCGTCAGTCTGGCCACTGAGAGATCGCGCTGCCACGACGGCATCGATCTGCCGATGGTTGTGCGGGACTGCATCGACTACTTGCAGGAGCAAACACACAACTTTGTCATCTATAAGGTTGAGCCCATCAAGGCGGAGCTCCTCCACTTGAAGCGGCTCTACAACAACCGGGAACACGATGAGGCGTTGAATCTATTCAACGTTCCACTAGCTTGCGGTCTCCTGAAGCTGTATCTCCGCGATCTGCCGGAGCCAATGCTGACCACCGATCTGATGTACGATTTTGAGGACGTTGCCAGGCATCAAAAGGGCAGAGAGCAGCGGATTGGGCTACAGCAGCTGATGGAACAGGTGCCCAAGTGCAATCGAACCCTGGTCGGTTGGGTGATGCTCCACTTCTATGCGGTGACCGATCAGGAAAGGTACAACAAACTGAACCACGAGTCGATTGCCGTGCTACTGAGCCCAACGCTCCAGATGTCGGCGCAACTGATGGTGGCGCTTCTCCGTCACTGTCGCCTTCTCTTTGCGGACATCCAGCTGATACCGTAAGCAAACACACGCTTAAATCGAGATAAGATTCACAGTGGCAGCAACCTTTAGTGCAGCCTCGAATATCCACTGATTAGTTGGTTGACGAGCATGACGAGCTTGGTGCCCCATAAACAGAAGCGCTTGGCGCGCCTCGTCAGCTTCCTAATCAGGCAGATACTCATTCCGAGATTATCCAATCAATTTTATAAGCATTATAAGTAGCTTGACTCTCTTGCAGATATGTACCGCCGCTCACTGCGGCTTCCAAGCTTCCGGAGGACCCGGAGGACATCCAAATGGAGCTGCGGAAGCAGGACAGTCTTCTGGCCCAAATACACAGCGAAATGAATGCAGGGTTCATCACCAAGAAGCGCGAGGAGCAGCTCTGGGAGGTGCAGCGCATCATCACACAGTTGAAGCGAAAATTGCGCAGCTTCGAGAAGAAGCAGGAGAAATCCATCGAAGAGCTAGACGGCAGTGTTATTCAACCTGTACCTGTAACTGCGACTGCACCTGTGGTCGTTCCCGTACCTGTAGGCGAAGACATCACCGACTCCAATAATCAGCCACCAGCTCCCCCCAATTCCACGGTAACAACCATCAGCACAGAAGAACACAAGCCAGGCAGGCGGGCATCGAGTTCCAGTCCAGTCACCCACAATATAGACGTGTCTGACTGCATTCAAGTGCACAGAAACGAGGAGCATTCATCAAGTCCCAGCCCACCGCTGTACACCATAGACAGAGAGTCCGGCTTTGTCCTGTTGCCCGAGACGAATCCCCATCGCGAAGAGCTGCTACGTCTTCAAATAGAATACGATGAGCTGATGGCCTTGCAGAATGAGCTTAAAGCCCGTATCAAGGCCGAACGCAACGAAGTCTATCGCTTGAATAAGCTGTGCGAGATGCAGCTGCTCAAACATCAAGCGGCCGCCGGGGCGCAGCCTCCAAAGGAGGCCGACTACGAGCGGATAATCGAGCACTATAAGCGGGAGAATGCACTGCTGGAGCACAAGAAGCAAATGCTGGGCAAAGAGCTGAAGGAGGAGCGTCGGGCTTGCATAGCCCTGCAAGTGGAGTTGCGCCTTCAGCAGTTTTAAATGTATTAACCAGTCTAGTTTTATTCCCTGTTCAATCTCAATGTGCGTTAAACGAACAAAAAGCTGAAAGAGAAGAGGAGAGGAGAGGAGAGCAGCGTCAGGGGCCTGCATAGCCCTGCAAGTGGATTATCATATGCAGCAATTTTAAATGTATTAACCATTGAAGTTTTACTTCATTTAATCTCGATGTGCGTTAAACGAACAAAAGCTTAAGTTTAAATAAAAGCTCAAATGTTGGAATGGCGCCACGACTCAAGTTGGCAGGGCGATCCACCACCACCACCAGCAGGCAGGCAGCCACCGAACCCGCTACCCACAGAAGCTTGCGCTTTTGCGTGGCTTTTCGCGAAAGCTTCTTACTCCATTGGCTCTTGGGATTTCGCTGGTGGTGTTGCAATTTGATTGTTTAATATTTATTAATAAAAAAATCATCCGAAAATGTTGAAGCAAGTAACCAGGCAATTGGCCCTCCAGGGAGTGCGCAACTTCTCGGTCAGCCAGCAGGTAAGAGCGTATTCCAAAACACAAATAAACCTAGAAATCTGGCTGCGACCTGTTTACGTAATAGCAGAAAATGCAACACCGGAAAGGCAAAGTGCAGTGCCTCTAATTATCTTCAACCCATCTCTGCAGTTTCCCAGTGATTTTAATGCTCTTCTGCTCTTGATTTTTCCCCACCCCCTCCTCAGAACAACTTCAAAGTGACCGTCTGTGGTGCCTCCGGCGGCATTGGCCAGCCTCTGTCGCTGTTGCTCAAGCAGAATCCCCTGGTCACGGATCTGTCTCTGTACGACATTGTGCACACACCCGGTGTGGCCGCCGATCTGTCCCACATTGACACCAAGAGCAAGACTGTCGGATTCATGGGCGCCGACCAGCTGGGCGAATCCCTGAAGGGTGAGTAGAGGGCGGCATGTGAGGTTATGGTAGTTCCCAGTTGAAAATTTACATGAGCAGAGCGGGGGGGAGGAAGAGTATGCTTCTTGGGGATTTGCATGGAGAGTGCTTCAAAAATCATGCTCTGTGATAAGATAGTAGAACCGGGGAACGACTATTGGTATATATAACTACGTAATCAAAAGCAGCCCACTTATCAGCAGTAGCCTGCGTGGATTGCAGCCCATAAAAAAGCGCAAAGCTCAAAGTGTCAGCAGATTATCAATAAGCACCTTTCCATATCTTATTCCCATACAGGCTCCGATGTGGTTGTCATTCCCGCTGGAGTTCCCCGCAAACCGGGCATGACCCGCGATGATCTGTTCAACGTGAACGCCGGCATCATCAAGGACATTGCCAGCTCCATTGCCAAGAACTGCCCCAAGGCCCTGATAGCCATCATCACGAATCCCGTGAACACCTGCGTGCCAATTGCTGCCGAGATCCTTAAGAAGGTATGATGCGTGGGTGGGTCCCATTACCAAGAGAGAACATTAGCTTATCCAATCCCCTCTGTTTTTTATTCCTCCCCAGGCTAGTGTCTACGATCCCAATCGTCTGTTCGGTGTCTCCACCCTGGATGTGGTGCGTGCCCGCGCCTTCATCGGCCATGCCCTGAATGTTGATCCACAGACAGTGCAGATCCCCGTGATCGGCGGCCACTCGGGTGTGACCATTCTGCCCGTGCTGTCCCAGAGCCAGCCTCTGTTCAAGGGCAGCCAGGACGTCATCGAGAAGCTAACGGTGCGCATCCAGGAGGCCGGCACTGAGGTGGTCAAAGCCAAGGCTGGAGCCGGTTCAGCCACCCTCTCGATGGCCTATGCCGGTGCCCGCTTTGCTGGATCCCTGCTGAAGGGCCTCAACGGCGAGAAGAACGTTATCGAGTGCTCCTATGTGCAGTCGACCATCACGGAGGCCACCTTCTTCTCCACCCCTCTGGTGCTGGGCAAGTCAGGGCTGAAAGAGAACCTGGGTCTGCCTAAGCTCAATGACTACGAGAAGAAGCTGCTGGAGGCCGCCATCCCTGAGCTGAAGAAGAACATCCAGAAGGGCATTGACTTTGCCAACGCCTAGGAACCAGCATACATCCATTCATCCCACGAATTCCCTTGATTGTGTACTTCATTAGCGCCTTTGTGTCTTGTGTCCAAACCACCGGATTGGCATACTCCCTTTTAGCAAATCTTTCTTTTTAAGTTGGAAAAGTGTGCAACGCTTAGCGTGTCCAAAGATTAGCCAGATCTGCGCTCTGTGTGTCGTAAGCAATGCAATCTGTTGATATCTGAAATAAACAAACTATGAAATTGGATATTTGATTGTAAGGATAATTGGTTTGGGGAGGATCTTATCTGTACTGTTCTCCTATTCGATAAGCTCGAATAAACTTTCTCCAAAATCTGCTCGATAGATTGGCATTGCAACCGTTCGATTTTACCGAGTGTTGGCAATGCTCACTGCTTTCTTTTCCTCTCATTCTCTCTCTCTCTCAAACAAACACAATGCTCTCACATACACACCCATACATGCGCACTCAATTAAGCTTCGTTAAGATCAATTTAGAACTGCCCGCATGTCATGCTCTCTCCCTCGCCCCTTCCGCAGCCATAACCCCCTCCAGCGACCGTCCCATCGTTCTGTCTTGGCTCCTCCAGTGCGTACGCATTTCGGAATTTCTTATTCGATTTTTCTATATGTACATACATACATACATATGTGGTATAAATATTTTATTATAGAGGAGATGGTGGAATTTTTTTGGTCTTTAGTTGGAGCATATGATCTTTTCTTTTGATAATGGATAACACGCTATTATTATTCAGTAATTTTCAATCTATTCGCACCTTTGCATTCAATTAGCAAACAATATACGGATAGATGGATTATGATGTTTTCTGGAAGATGTTTGCATGCTGTTTATCACAGATCGGTGTTAAATGATTCGAAAAGAAATTGCTTGGGTAATAATAACGGCTAGTTAGGTGAGCTTTTATTTCCGCAAATGACAATCGATATTTTCTGATGCCAATCGATTCTTTCAAATGTTGAAATTTCCTTAAACTGTCTTTAGTAGATTTATTTCCCAGAAATTTATCAATCACTGGCTTCAATTAGATGAAACACTCCCTGTACAATCATTTGCACTTGTTCCATCAATTAAAACGCTTGCCACCAACTGAAATCAAGTCAATTGGATTACTATTAGACAATTTGATTTTGTTCATTAAGCCACAGACGATGCAGACGAGACCGAGCCCAGTTTCAATAATTCTAATCTATTTAGCCACCATCAATAAACGAAGACTTTCAGACTTCCAGAAGCCGCGAGAGGGAGGGAAGAGACCAAACACACCCCCGACTTAATTATCGACGATCAAAAGGCAACGATAACAAGACCAAAACAATCAATTGATACAATTCCATTCATGAAATCAAATCAAACTGCAAGCGAAAATCACCGAGCAAGCACTCAAATGCCCCGGCGCAGAGACAATTGGATAGGCCAGGCGCAGCTCTCGGACGGACATGGACTCGGACTCGGCTCGGTTCTTCTTCTGGTCTGGCCAATTGGCCGAGAGTTCTCTTAATGAAATAATGAGCAGGAATCAATTTCCAGACGCCACACGTACTACACTTGTACGTACAATACAAATTAAATTGCCGGCCGGCATTTTATATTAAAACAAATTGGAATCCATGGATTTACCAGCGCCCAAGCGCCTGCTTGGCTGGCTGCCACTGCCACTGTAATCGACCTTGAACAATTTTATTTAATTACAAACAATTAGGTCGGCGCACAGGCGCGCAACGCCAAAAACGATAAGCGACGCCCACTACAATGCCACGGCCGACTGCAGCAATTAATTTATTAAATTTTAGCACACATAAAGATTGACAAGCTCATTCATAAATTCAAATTTCAATTCCAATTGAATTTCCAATGCAATCCTGTGCCTATCGATCGCCGAGCGGCTTAAAGCTTATACAAAAACCATATGGTAGCACCGCCCATACTAAGCCGCGCTTTACGGCCAGATTCAAAAGTAGTAATACAATGAGGATCGGTTTCAATAAACCCATAAATTGGTCTCTGGAAATGATCAGCCGCGATCATCTCCCACTCTGGCCCCCACTCCTGCCCCGTTTTGACTGCATTAAATGGCGCCTTTGCCTTAAATAAGTCACAATTGTCGGCAATTAATTTGAATTACGCGTACTGTGTTGCGATTTTTGTGAATCGACAAGACCCAGAGCCAATTACATGGCCCAGGCCGAAGCCCAAGCGGTTGACATCTTCAGTTATCTCTGGTCTCGCCTCGCGTTCTATACGAGTACGAATACTCGTATGTGTTATGGCGATAGCAATTGTCCGATTGTGATTGGCTTTAATTTATTGGCGTCTTTGCTCACTTTCACTTTGATTGCATTAAGCTTTTTGTGGGCTAATTGGTGGGGGTGACGTTAAGTGGGTGTGGCAGGGGGAAAGCTCCATACGAGAGGAGGAGGAGTTGAGAAGGATTAGATAAAGATGTGTAGATTTTGTTATTACACATAATAATATCAATCGATTAGACCAGAAGACCATTACTTCTTTACCTTATATGGCGATATTCTTTCTGATGTTGTACACAATATTCTTAAGGAATTACAGAGCCCAGACTACAATTCTTTCATTCAAAACTTCTGGTACAGTCAGTCCCAAAAAAATCACATGTAAATGATGGCAGAAAATCATAAAGAAGCACAGAATGGAAAGCAAAATGCATAAAACAATTTGAGTCGACGTTTGTGATCGTCGCTCGTCGTCTGGGTCAGATGTCAGATACGTCTCACCATCCCCATTCCCCCCCGTCGCGACGGTGGTATCATCATCATGTAAAGGGGGTAAGTAGTAAGTAAAGTGCCAGGCAAGTGTGGACCCGGACCCGGACCCCAAAGTGCCATGGAGAATTAACGTAACAAAAAAAAAACCAGAAACACTATACATCTTCAGAGCCAGAGCCAGAGCCAAAGCAGACACGGGTTCCAGTCCGAGACCGAGACCGAATCCAGGTCCGAGTCCGAGTCGACTTGCAGACATTGTCTCGGCTGTGGACTTGTGGGCAGTAGATTTCGAAATTCTGTATTTCTTTTTGTTTCTACTGCCTGAAAGAGCGAGAACAGTACAAATAGCGCGCCAGCAGTGGCAGAAATGGAACTAAAATACAAAAACTATTTGATATTTTATGCGGGATTTTAAATTGATCTTAACGAAGCTTAATTGGTTGCTCTGGTATTGGTGGGATGCCTACTGCTCCCGCTGGACTCTGACACGATCTTGTGCATGTCCGTGCTTGCCTGTGTGCGTGTCTGAGCTTGAGAGCCCGCCATATTGGAATTCTGTTGTGGCCGGAGGCTACCGAGCAGCAGCAGCAGCAGCAGAGATCACAATCGCCGAACCAAACCAAAACGAATGGGCAGGGAAAAACATTGGATACATGTACTATACTATATATGTATATATGTATGTAGATATAGAAATGCATAACAAAAAGTCGTGACTGTCTCCGTTCATATCGTAATACAATGGTGATAATGTCGCCACTGAGAATGGGATGGGATGAGAATATGTTTTTTCGCTGGGGAATAGACTGGAGGATGGACTGTCAGCTTTTGCTGGTGATGATGATGGCTCTGAGTATCTGTCTCTCTGGCTCTGTGTGTGTATGTTTTTCTTAATGGTTATGGAAAAAATATGAAAAAATATATTCAACAAAAGCTTAGGCGCTCACTTTGCTTGAACAGCGACAACTGTACCAAGTACTGCTTGTATTTTCCATAGATGAAGCTGAAAGAAAACATATACGAAATACAGAGGTTTAAAGTCGCCTTAAAAGGGGCTCTAGGTTGGCATCCTAATGAGTCTCATGAAATACAAGATATATCTCATCAAGATCATTCAGATCCCTCATATCCTCTCCCCATCTACGTACCTTTTTGTTCGGATTACCTTGATTATAGATTTCAACCACTTTCAGTTCAAGAGTCAATCGTAATTAACTTTTGATCTTATCCAAGATGCCATCATCATCGTTTGACTTCTTTGCTCTGCGGGATCAAGACATCCCATCCCAACCCCCCCTGCATGTCCTTGCAGCCACTCAATCCTCAAGCCCACATAATTGGCGCACTGGCTAATGCAAAATATTGTCTGATTATTCACACGCAACAAGAGTTCCCCGCCCCGCCCGACCCTACCCATCGCATGCCACACATCCCTCCCGTTCTGACAGGGACGGAACGGGACTTGGACTGGGTCGCGACCCACAGCATGGGGTGTACAATATTTATTTGTTTTCATCTTGCGCTCCGCTCTGATCGCGTGCCCTAAGTCCATTCTCTCTCATGCCTCCTCATGGTTCCGTTTCCGTTGCGTTGCCCGCATTTTCAAGACCTGCAAATCGACAAAAAGTATCGAATTGTTCGGCTTCGGGCTCGGTTTCTGGCACTGTGAGAGAGAGATTTTTGTGTAGTTTCTGTTTGGAATTCGATGGGTTTTCTTCGTTATGATGGGAAAAAATTTGCTGATCCTTCAACCGGGGGGATCATGGGAAGCAAGGAAGTCCTGTTGCCAAGATCTATGCGGGTTTTGTCCGATGGGTGGATTTCAGCATTTTATTGGGACACCAGTAAGACTATGGGATTTTTTGAAGCGGTTTCTGAAAGTGGATTACCTTTGATAAAGATTATTTAAAGTTTTTTTTCTAAAATCATATTTATGCATAATTTTTGTATGGATCGTAAATTTGTTGAGAGTTTCCAAGAGTTGAAGCATTTTAAGAGATCTTTCTAAGATCTTTCTTCTTCTGTTCCTCATAAGATCCCTAGTTTTCTACCTTCATATCCATATATGTATGTATCAATATACCCCACATTTATCCTCCACCCTCTTTCTCCTGTGCCTGCCTGCCCACATGATTCGGACTTCTTACCTCTGTCCCATGCAAATTCCCCGTGAAATCTTTGCCTCTAGCCAAATGACCCATAACTTAGCGCTGACTAAGTTGCCCCGCCCTGACCTCTGGTACCTCTAGCCAAGTACCAGCATCTAGCCAAAAGGTCGCACACGCATAACCAAAAGTGAGCCGGTCCTTCAGAGGGCACAAGAGTGATATTGGCTCTGAGGGTGACACGCGCTCTTGGGAAGAGACGAAGGTCGCGAGCGTGCCAGGCAATGAGGAGAGGATCCTTCACGGGGGTTGCAACGATTCGATGCCTCAGGCCTCGCTTCACCCTCATGAATGCATCTCCAATTGGAATTCTCTCCCTCTCTCTCTGTGTATCCAGTTATGCGCATTCCTTTGCAGAGAGAATGAGGTAATCTGTTGGTTGGAGGGGAAGTTAATTGTTGGCTCAACATGTGGGACCATGTAGGTGGATTGTTGATGGATGAATGACCGACCACAGGGCGATAAAGTTTTAGTTGGAAAGGGAAAATACCTCTCTTATTGGGAAGCTAGCAGCCTATAGAGAGAATTTTCCGATTTAGGACTATAGGAATGTTTTAGGTTCTCTTTTTAGAGTTCCAGATAGTAGGAGATAATAATATAGAATTTTCATAATGATTATGGCTTGGAATAAAATAATTTTATTAGATGATAATATAAATCATTTTAAAGAACTCTTTAAACCCTATACTACCCCTTAGAAGTAATATTATAAATATTTCTTTTAGAGTTTCCATATTCTAATGCTATCCCAACGGATTCTTTTTCACCATCCATCATATCCATGAAAAACCTATACAATCCTTAAAGAAACCTTTCTAAGAGCAATAGGTCCTCTGTTCCCACTAAAATGCCTTTCCCAGGACTCATCACCCGTGCCGTCGAAGCTGTCGGAGATCTGCTGGTAGCATTCCGTGGCGGGTCGGGTCGGTCCCAGAAACTGGACACAAGCAGCTCTACCCAGTCCAGAGCAGCAGCAGCAGTAGGAGAAGCAGCAGCAACAGCAGTAGCAGCGGGTGGGAAGAGTAAACCACACCCCAAAACCGAACCAAGCAAAGGCGCAGAAAAGTCACACGCGCCAGCATGAAACGCACTCTGGTGCCCACCGGGACCAGCTCTCTCGCTATCTCGCTCTGGTGGCAGGGGAATGTCGGCCATTGGCGGCACCGGATTGGTCGCTGCCGACGCTGCAGCGGCGCTGCCAGTCGCGCCGGTATAAAAGGGCAATCATCGCCAGTAGCGGACTCAATTAAGGCCAAGACTTGAGCGGTTGACAACACGACCACGGCGACGACTGAGAGAGAGAGGCTCAAGGAGTGTGAAACAAATTCAAAAAAAGTCCAACCAAAGAGAAATGTTTTAGCCAAAAGTTAATTTAACTAAAAAACAAATCAAAGGCAAAGCAGCCATATTTGATTCGATCAAATTCGAAGTTCGAAAATTCGGATTGAAAAAGCTCCTTTAAGCTGAGCTTAATAATAAAACGGATCTCTGTGTCTGTGGCTTTGTGTCCGTGTGTGTGTGTGTGTGTGTGTGTGAGAAAGTGCATTCGATTCGAGTGAGCAGGATGGAGCATGACAGCTTTGATGATCCGATTTTCGGGGACTTTGGCGGCGGCCCCCTCAATCCCCTGGGGGCCAAGCCCCTTCTGCCCACCTCGACGGCAATGCATCCCGTTATGCTCGGCAGTGTCCACGAGCTGTGTAGCCAGCAGCAGCCACAGCAGCGTCTGCCCGACTGCAACACCATACTGCCAAACGGCGGCGGGGGAGGCGTGAGCGGTGGCGGAGGATCTCCCAACTATGTTCCGAAATTGGATTTTGGCAATAAGATTGGATGCTATTCGCCCAGCCAGAAGTACGAGTACAAGCTGGTGGATCAGCATCAGCAGCACCAGCAGCAGCAACACCATCACCACCAGCACTACGCCGCCACGCCACCGCCCAGCCACAATGGCATCCTGCATCACAAGCAGCAGACATCCTCAAACCAACAGCAGCAGCAGCTGGTGGGGATCATGGACTACCATCCGCTGAACGGAAAGCTCGACTACTCGCCCAAGGACCAGTACGAACCGCAGTCCCAGCAGCATCCCCAACTGCAGCATCTGTACGGCGGCAGTCCGCATCACCACTTGGACCACTTGGAGCACTCCGATGGCTTGATCCAGGACTCCAGTCCAGTGCTAATCAACGGCGGTCCTGGTTCGGCCGGAGGCAAGCTCAAGAAGCCCGACGAAATGTGCGGCCAGATGCAGGATGCAGGTGGTTCGGGCGTTACACCACCAGCCACCTCCTCGTCGGGCATCAGCAATGGCGGGACGCCCAATGGAAGTGCAAATGTCTCTGCTGGGGGCCAGGGCGCCTCGGTCACAGTTGTGGGCGCTGCTGGAGGTGTTGCTGCCGCCGCGCCCAAGAAGGACGGCGGAAACAGCAGCAGCAAAAAGAAGGGCGATCCCAATGGCATCAAGAAGAAGAAAACGAGGTAAGCATCCCCCATCCATTCTCTCTGATATCCTGCAATTCCAATTAATTTAACGACGGGAAATCAATGATGTTATGTGGCCCCATGATAATAATTTTCACTATTTATGGGCCAGAGCCACGGGGCGTATGCGTAATGGTAGATAAAAAACTAAAAGGGAAATAAGCAGGAGACAATCTTTGGGGGGTTAATTATAGGAAATGTGTTCCTGATGTGTAAGGAACTCTTTAAAAAGAGACCAAACTTCTAAGTATTCAAATCTTCAAGCTTCCTTGAACTCTAATTGATTCATAGATCTTCGTTAGATTATCCTTTAGTACAATCTGCTATATATCCCTACTTTCTCGTCGCATTTTCCTCAAGACTATATCTAATCCGTAGATTTCTTTCCTCTATTCGATTGCAGAACCACGTTCACAGCCTATCAATTAGAGGAACTAGAACGCGCCTTTGAGCGTGCCCCCTATCCGGATGTGTTTGCCCGCGAGGAGCTGGCCATCAAGCTGAATCTGAGCGAGTCCCGGGTGCAGGTGTGGTTTCAGAATCGTCGCGCCAAGTGGCGGAAGCACGAGCCACCACGCAAGACGGGCTACATCAAGACGAGCACTCCGCCGACGGCAACGCTGAACAGCAGCCTGGCTCCACCCTTCACCAGCTATCCGCAGACGACGACCGTGACGCCGCCGGGTAGCATGGACAGCTGGACCAGCTACCAGACACCCTACGAGCTGACACCGCAGTTCAGCCTGCTGTCGCCAGCGGCGAGCCCCTATGGCACCTACTCCGGCCAGTACGGCACCTATGTGCACGAGAGCCAGCTGTTTCCCATGCGACACTTTGACTACGGCAGTCCCAGTCGCATGGAAATGGGCGCCACAACTGGCTCCGTGACGGGTGTGTCCGGGGGCGAGGAGGCGACAGGCAATGGTAATGGAAGCTACCAGGCAGCGGAGCTGCAGGCTACGCAACAGCAGATGGCCGACGGAACGCTGGTCACCCTCATTCCCGATCACGCCGATCCGCACCAGCAGCAGCAGCAGCAGGCGCAGCTGAATGGGAAATATCTGAGTGCGGAGCAGGCCAAGTATGTGCATCTGCAGTGCCATCAATCATCGACGGGCCTCGAGCTGAGTCCCGGCTCCAACTGCCATTTGGTGGAGGCTCAGACGCAGCATTACGTGACCACGGGAGCGGGTTCGGGGGCAGGGGCAGGCAACGGAAGTGGCAGCAGCGATGACAACGACAGCGGACTGCAGACTGTGATCAAGAGCGAGGAGTCGGCCCAGCAGCAGCAACAGCAGCAGCAGGCACAGAGCTACGTCCTGCCGCCTTTTTTGCACTAAGGGAAATGCTCACACACCGTCGCCAGCAGCAGCACCAGAAGCAACATCGACGCTGGGCTCCGCCCCACCCTCAAAGCGCAGCACGCTTCCGGCGGCCATTTTGAAAGTGTGTGTGTGTGCAGCATTTCTAACTGTAAATTGGGCCCCATTCACACGTGTGGACATCAGAAAATACCATACGAAAAGATACCAAATATTAGTAGACTGAAAAAACCAAAACTATGGTATTTTTGTGGTTTTCGAAGAGTCCTAGCTAATGTTTTCATATATGCCATAGGTTCCTTTTAGTCTTTAGGTCTCGTCTCGTAAGTTGCAACAACAACAGAATCAACAAGTCTTGCCAAAACTTAATGCAGTTTTTGTTTAGTCGTAAGTGTAGGATTAGTCCCCAGGGGGTGTCCCCGTACCCCCCAGAATGCATTCCAAATGTGCCTTACGGGCGACGGAAGAGCTACAGATAGCTCGTCCGTCGCCAAAAACAAATTTAGCCATAGCCTAGCCCTAAGTTAAACCAAAAACTGTTGTGTAGTTAGACAATAAAATGCTTTTTATATACTACTTTAGCTCATTTGGCTTTACAAAGATTATTACTTACTAATTTATCCATAATCGTACTCGTACCATTTTTGTATATCAAAATTATTACATAAATACGCCTGTATCTTGGCCTAAATTTCTATATTCGTAAGCAATACTTTAAAACATTCCGCAACTGTATATAATAGATCTTAAATAAAGCGTGTTTTGTACCAAAAAAACCAAGCGAAAACTATAAAACAAAGCATAAGAATACTAGCCACTAAAGGCTTTGTTCTTTAAAAATTGATTAAATAAGAAGAAACAAGTGCTTGATATACGGGATAACAAAATAATACATTGGAAAACTACATAGAGTACCTTTGAAAGAAGGACCCTAAAAGAATAATTCGAATATTGAAAAGATTCATCAAACAAAAAGGTCCCATCGTGATCTTGTCCTTATATGCCACTTTTCAGAACCGCCTGCCAGTCGATGCCCTTGAAGAAGGGATGTCCCTGCAGCTGCTCATAGTCCAGACGCAGCTCCGGATTAAGCTGCAGCAGCTGCTCCAACAAGTCACGGGCATGATCAGAGATGTCCAGAGATTCGCTGGGGTACTGCACACAACCATAGAGTTCTAGTTGGCCAGGATGCGTGGACTTGTAGGGCTAACGAAAGCAAATAGCATTAGAAAGAGATTCACAATGAGGAATGACAATGCTTACCACTCCCAGCAGAAGCTGGTAGAGCACCACACCATAGCTCCACCAGTCGGAGCGGAAACTCAGAGGTCGCTCGGGGGCCACAAAATGATTCGATATTGCCTCCAGGCTTAGGGCCTTGTGCACATAGCTGTCGTCGGAGCTGAGGCCTTCGTTTTGGTAGAAATACGTAAGCACTAGCTGCCCCTTGGAGCCCAGCAGGATGTTGTTCATGTGCAGATCCCGCAGAATCACACCTTTGCCGTGGAGACTGTGGATGGCTATGGCCAGCTCGCAGGCCCACTGCCGCAGGCACTGCTCGGGAAGGACACGGACATGGACCCCAGCTGCAGCCGCCTTCTGTCGCCTGGGCGTGAGGACGCCGGCCTGCAGATTGCTGAGGGTATGGGAAACCGATTTGAGCAGCTGCTGGGAGCTACGCACTAGATCGCTGACATCGCTGTCGGCGGTGAGGGGCTGCTCCTGCTCCACCTCCTTGTCCGCTGGAAAAAGCTCGCCATAGTTGATGGTCTTGGCTCCCGTGGGAGTGTAGCTCTGCAGATAGTCGTACAGGCGTCCACCCTCGGCCTGCCTCAGCAGCAGGAAGATCTTCTGGTCCGACTGAAAGTAGGCCAACAACTGGGCCATGTAAGGCACCTGCTGCGGCAGGAAAATACTCTGGGTGAGCGAGTGGCTGGCCGGCTTCTCAATGCCCTTCATTATGGCCGCCGGCTGCTGGGGCTCGGTGATGCACTGCACCTGCATCACCCGCTCGTCGAGAACTTGCACTACCTTATACTTGGCCAGCTGGTTCCAGGAGCACTCAAGTTGCGCGACACTCGTGCTGTCTGCCATATCCAAGGACAGCTGGAAGTGCAGTTTCTTGGCGGAGTTGGCCAGGAAGTTGGCGTGTATCTCCTCGGCACGTGCCAGGTACTTTGATATCTTCGCTTTGGCTATGAACTTGCGCTCTTCGTTCGAGTCGTGCTTGGCCCCGACGAGCAGCAGATCCACGCCGTGCTTGTAGCGCTCGTGTGCCTCGGCGTACTCGAGATTCACCTCCGCCTGGACGGCGTGACTGAACTCCAGAGCCGCCTCGTAGATGTAGTCGCTGTCATCGCTCTCGATGGAGGCCATGGGCGTGAGTAGTCGTAGGTAGTCCCGCTTGGCCTGCCCCTCATCCGGCTTTGTCTTTGGCTCTGACTCGGCGTCTGTCTCGGCTTTGGCTTCCTTGGCGTCCGGTTCATCGTTGCAGCTTAGAGACTGCTGCTGCTGCTCTTTATCGCATCGCGGATCCAATGGCAAGATGCCGCCAGCGTTGTGCGGATCATAAGGCAGATCAAGCTTATCGCAAATGTCAGCTATGGCTCCTGCCCCCGGCTCAGTCACGCTGCCAGCTCCTGTTCCACTGCAGCTACAATCAGTGTCCCCAGTGGTCTTGAGTTTCAAAGAGCGCTCCACATAGAGCTTCTTCAAGGGGGAACCGTTCGGCGAGTGCGCCTCACTGAAGAAGTGGGTGAAGGTGCTGCACTTGTAGAGGGCGGGATGCTGAGCCGCAAAATCCAGCAGCTGCAGGATGTATTCCTTGCGACGTTGGATGACAACCGCATCGAAGCGCTTAAAGTAGCTGCTGTCCGTGGGCACGGGCAGCTTGCCGGGTAGCTGGAGACTCTTGTGCCGGCGACTCAGCTCCCGGTGCAGCCGCTTGATCTCGTGGAAGCGCTTCCACACAACCAGACAAGTGAGAGCTTGGGGCACCGACCGTGGGAAAACCTAGTAATGAGAGAGAGGCCGTTAAGCAAAACCACATTTTCTGCCCCCATTTTCCACACTCACGATCGAGGTTATCTTGTAAATGGTGTATCCTCCTTTGTGCTGCTGCGTGTCCGTTACGGTGAAGCTGTGGATCCAGCCCCCCAGATTGAGACTCATTGTGGCAACTGCTGCGGTTAAGCTGCGTTATTTGATAACCATATTTCCTGTATTATTTATTGTTTTCCTCCCACTTTTTTCCGAATATTTTTACCAGCGGCAGCAGTGTGCAAAACTACCATTTTCTGTCCAGTGTTACAAGTCGCGGTGCAATTTATCGAAATTATTGCTAAAATATAAACTTATCGAAACCTTTCGTAAATGTCGGAAATTTCAAAATTTATTGGATTCGAAGGACATGGAGCCGGGCATGTACCAAGGAGACCCAATATTTCGCAACCAACCCTCCTATAAAGTATTCAACAAATCGTTTGAGCATGTGGACGATACCCTGTACACATGCTTGAATGAAGTCATACCGGAGGTGCTCAGTCAAGAGCTGGAAGGGCCGTCGGAGGTTTTCACATCGTACAGCAACGACTCGGCGCCCAAGGACCCACGCACACAACAGACTGCAAATAAATCCGTACGGGACCACTCAAGACGGTTGCTGCCTTACAAGCTTACCAATCTTAGGGAGAAGTATTCCGCCTTGACAAGCCATCAGCAGACGGCATGTATGAGGGTGCTTCTGGCATGGCAACGCAACGACCCTGTGCCGGAGGACGACTTTGTGGTATGGCGTGTCACGGAGAAGAAACGCCACACGGAGTATCAAATGTTCCAAAAAGATGTACTTGATTATGAAACCAGTCAGAGGGAGCTGCTCTACGCTCCAATGAAGTCGATTGTTCAGGCCTATAGAATATGGCATGAGCTGCGAATGAAACAGCTGCTGAAAGGCGTTCCCAATGACACCTATGTGACGTACTCGGGTTTGCCGCAGCTGGCCCAATGCAACAGCCTCAATCCTCAAACCGCAAGTGTGGAGGAGGTGCAGCTGAAGCGGATTGTGGGCCAGGTAAGGCTGTGGCCGGAGGCGAAACTAAAGCGAGACGAACTGATGACCCTGAATGTGCGCTTATGTCGCTTTTCTGGCATAGAAACCGTCTACCCAACTATACCGATGCTGGAACAGCCGGATGAAGGAAACATCTTCGTTTTGCCCTTGGAATCGCTCATGATGCTTTTGTCTACCGGTGCATATGTGGATTTGCCCACGGAAATGTTGGTCACTGTCAAGGAAACATATGGGAGTGAGCACAAATGTTTCGAATTTAAGGATCCCTTTCCGGCGCGCAACTGCGGCTGGCACACAAGCGGCTTGCTTTTGACGCAAGCCTATCAAGCGTACAGGGCGCAGTCCGGAGAAGATCAGTGGCTAACGTTCGACCAGAATGGCTCATTGAAAGACGTCCCAGATCTACCTTCATTTAAAGAATTAGCTGTAGATCTGCAAATGGACTATAAACTCCAACCAGTGGACATAGAATCTGCTGCCATAGAGCCTTCCAACTCGAATACTGCCATGATTAGCTGGTGCCTAAGATCCCAGGGTGATGATGATGCCGAACCAAGTGAAGAGTTTCAAATGTATAGCAGCTTATCGCTGGCAGGTGTGAGCGATGCGGAGGGAGCGGAACCGCTCGGCTGCCACTTCATCAAGCTGGAGAACAAACCAGACTGCGGCTGCGAAATTATGTCCAAGTACGAATTGCTCAAGGCTTGGCTGCACTTGAAGCTCCTCAAAGCGGAGATCGGCCACTGCAGTCGCGTATCGCTGCGAGACTTTGAGCCACTGCTCGAGGAGAAGCTGACACTGGTTTCGCTGGAAAAGATGCTGCACGACTACTACAACACGAGCATGCCTCAGTTGCTCTCCCATCTGTGCGAATTTCTTAAGCTATTCAATGCTATCCCACCTGGGGACTATTTGCTGCGAAATTCAGTCAAGTACAAGGACAAGTTTTTACTATGTAAGCCCATCAAGGAGCCCACGCCACCACCACAGAGTTTCAAGCTGCACGAGCTGCTAACGGCCACCGCACCCAGTGATGAGTGCTTTCTCAGCCAAAATAGCTACTTGCCCATCTCGAACACTCTCTGCGGACGGCTGCATGAGGAGCAGCAGCTGCTGCCCTGCGCATTTCCAATAAAGACCTCAGGCATAGCAGTGAAACGTCGAAATAAGGTCCCAGTTGAAGAACCACGACGACAGCCAATAAACCGGAGAGTCGCTGCTCATAGAGAGGCGCAGAGAAAAAAGGCGAAGAAATCACAGAAGATGAGGGCTAAAGCTCGAAAGAAGCAGACTGCAAAAAAAGAGGATGAGAATGAGAAAGAGATGGACAAGTTTATGAGCCTGTAAGGGCACACAAATCTTATTGCACCTTATATGTACAAACATAATAATAAAACTTAAATATAAACCTATTTCCTTGTTTTTTGATATTGGGTTCAATGCGTCGCTTTTGCTTCCGTCTCTATAATTAGCTCATCTTCATTAACTTTCATTGGGGCGCAACGTGTCCAAAATATTTCATCATCGGTTTCCGGCAGACTGTCCCAGGGAAATGTGTGCAATGATAAGTCATTGAAGACATTTTGATGCTCGTAGTCATCGTCCAGTGGGGTTTCTGTGCAGTGTTCGACTACTTGGTTTATGTGATCTTTCGGGGTCTTTCGTGTCATCGTCAGCATCTCAAAACTATTCGAAACAAGTAGTACGTTTGGCAGAGTATCCCTTGTCCAGTTGCACCACAGGATGTTGTTCATCAGGGGGTAGGGGCAGTGTGGAAGATAGTAGAGTGTGGGAACGGTCGCCTCGTGCTTGCCTGCACAGTCTTCGGCTATCACACTGCCATCGAACAGCCGCAGCAACTCCTTCTCACTCTCCCTGAACACAGGATCGAAATAAATAGCCTCCTTGATCTGGTAGTGTCGCTGCAAGCTAACAACGAATGCTGCCTGATGCAGGGCGATGTGGGTGCGAGAAAACGGCCCCAGCCCCAGGCAGACGATGCGTTCCAGCGGTCGATTTATGACATCCACCTGTTGCTGCAGCGTCTCCATAGCCAGCATAAAGTAGTCGCTTTGTGACATTTTCGTGCAGAGACGCTCCAGCCGACTAGAATTGGATAGTTTTGGGTTTAGATATACAGAATTTTCAGAGGCCACGAATATAAATTCCCATTCACGCTTACTCCTTAAATTTGTCGACATCCACATCGGGGCAGTCCTTCAAATAGTCAGACTCGGACTTGTGGCGATCCCGCCGCCTCAAACACTTGCGGGCTATCCATTTCTTCCTGGTGACAACTTGGAAATCATCGCCAGATCCAGACATTTTTTTAAAAAGGTAAATAAATAAATATTTTCACCAGGGCTGCAAAACCATACATAATTTAGAGTTACCGTGGCGTTTTATCGAAAACCTTTCAAACATGCTCCAACAGCTGATTGCCTTTTCTATCCCTTTCTAGCATTCGAATTTCTTGAATTATTTTGAAAATGAACGACCCAAACAAAGCTATCTCGGTAAATTTATCATCTTTGCTCAGCCTGAAGGCTGAATTACTGCGCAAGCAGCATGAAGTGAAGTTGGCCAAGGCGGCCCAGGTATCGGCTGTTGAACACAAGCCCCAAAAAGTCGTCAGCGAGAAGGAGAAGCCTAAGGAGAAGAAGTCGCACAGCTACAATGAAGTGAGCCGCAACGAGGACGCCAGGGTCTATGAGACCGAGGATCATGCGCAGCTGGAGAAGTCTCGGCGCGTTCTGGAGGCGAAGAGCAAGTACTACGATCGAATGAGTCGCAGCGGAGGCAACCTCAACTCTGACGACAATTGTCTGGTCATGTTCAATCGCAAGCGCCAGGAGGAAGACCTAGACGAAGAGCCACAGACTTGTTCTCCGCCCGGGCGAGTGAGCAGCAGTTCAAGCAGCTCCAGCGAAGAGGAGGGCAACGACGATGATGAAGTGGAGTACGTTGATTGTTTGGGCCGCACAAGGAAATGTCTCAGAAGGGTATTGGCAGAGGAGAAGAAACGCGACAAGCAGCTAGCCCAAAGTATGCCTGAGCGCATTGATACAACCAAGGCCAACTGGATGATAGACACCAAGGGCGAACAGAAGGAGGGGGAGGAGGCGGCGGAGGAGGATTTCAACGTTAAACCACGCCCTCCGGGCAGCATTTTCAGCGACGACCAGTCCACGGCGACCCACCATGCCGAGCTGCTTCTGAATTGGGAGCGCAAAGAGCAGGAAAATGCCGAAAAGCCAGACATTCACTACCAAGATGTCTTCTTCGACGAGGCCCGCACCCACGGTGTCGGCTACTATGCCTTTTCCACAGACGAAGAAGAGCGCGCAAAGCAGCAAAGAGAGCTGGAGGAGGCGCGCAAGGCCACAACTGAGGAGCAGGCTCGACGCGATGAATTGAGAGCCAAGCGGGACAGCATGGTGGCTGGTCGAGTGCTGGCCGCCAAGAACCGCATACGGGCTCGCAATGGTCTGCCGCCCATCAGCAAGGAGGACTACGAACGGGAACTGCAGCAGAAGAAAGACGAATCAGCAGCTGAGGCTGTCGAACGGGAGCGCAAAGCACGTGAAAGGAAAGAGGCCATTGAGAAAGAGAAAGAAGCCGAGGAAGCGGAACGCGCGGAGCTGCGCAAGGAGCATGTTCGCGATTGGGATAAGGAGAAACTGGCGTCGCAAGAGCCGGAGGAAGAGTGGGAATACAAAGCCGAACGTCTGCCCATGTCACAGGAAGAGTGGAACGAAAAACAGCGTGGCGAGCGTAAACAGGAGTTCGCTCCCCTTCCAGAGCCGCTAAAACGCAGCAACTTCAGCAGCATTCCAGCTCCGCCCCCACTGTGGGAAATCCAAGAACAGGAATTCAGTAATTTCAATTCCAGCAAGAAAGACCAGCAGTTCCAGCGACGCAATTACACTACCCCCACCGATGATATTGACAATGACACACCTTCCACATCTGCAGGCAGTCGGGGGGCTGCCATACCGCCTCCTCCCGGCCTAAATGATATGGGACCTCCTCCAGCCAAGATTCATAGGTCCCAGAACGAGCTAGAACGCTCCATCGAGGCTGGTCTGAAGTTCCTGCGCAATTGCTGTGACAAGGAAGCGATGACCAACAAGGCCACTTGGACAGCCAAGGCGGATTATTAATTTAAGGCATTAGTTTTGTTTATAATTTATTGCTTTGTGTAAAGAATACTTAAGAAAAACACACAATACACAATATGCGAACGGGACAAGTTGTCTTTGAGCTAAGGTCCAACAAATATCTGTTAAGTATAGATGGGCTACAACAAGAACGAAAGGAACAGTCAAACATATTGCTTTGTTCAAGAAATATCCATCGGCAACTTTTGTTAAAAATAAAATAAATTCCAAAGAAATTGTAAGTCTACCTAATTTGGCCTCGGTTCGTTGGGTTTACTTATACTCATATATCCAATAAAGAGAAAAGAAAAACGTCTAAAAACTTAAACAAAATTCAATCTAAAGATAACCCCGATGGCATCGTATTGCTTCACTCACAGAGCTCCATTTTCGACGAAAATTCCATTTATGGTTGTTAGAGAAACGTAATGTAACGCTGTCGGTAGCGGTGGTACCCTCTAATCGTATAAATTATTGCTAGGCCTAATGGTAACTAGAGTAGGCTACTTTGTTTTTAAATATTACTAGTTTTGCATATAACTATGGGTTACTGAGTTATCGTTAATTTGGTGTTTCGTGCAGATGGCTTAAGATTGAAGCCAGCTCTAAAGCATATCCCCATCGACCATATCTTTAACTATTTCGACCATTTTCTGGCGACACAGATCGTTGGGTGGAAAGTTAAGCGTTGGCGCACCCTCATCCTCCTCCTCGGGCTCATCGTTGCGATTCAAGTACATATCCGGTGCATCTTCGGAAGAACATGTACTTATAGGTATAATGTCCATGGCAAGACCCAGGGCAAAGCGTCCATAGGCTTTCAGCTCCTCGGCAAAGCTTGAGCGAAAATGAAGATGATAAATTTATTTTAATTTAAAACGCATTCGTTATCTTACAGTTTTTGCAGCTTTTCCAGGGTATTGCAGTGTTCTGGCAGTTCAGTGCACAGGATCTTCAGCCACCTGAACAACTCCTCCGTGTAGGTTTTCAGCAACGATTTCAGCTCCGCATCCCTCATCTCCTTCGTGGTGCAACAGTACAACAGATTGGCAATATCCAAGGCAATCGAACTATAACGTATTAGCTGGAAGTCTATCAGGGCCACCTCCAGCACCAGCTGTGGATCTTCTGGATCGTAGTGATACAGAAAATTGTTGACCCAACAGTCGCCATGGCAAATGGCCGACAACGGGGACTCTGAACTGGCAATCTTCACCATTTGGCCAAAGAAGGAAGAGCTCTCAGCGAAATTTCGCATGGCCAGGACATACTTGGAGTCGGCGGGCAGCACTTCGGAAACCATTTTGACGGCGTTCTTCGTGAGACGCTCGTAGTAGTTTCTATACCAACTCGTGTTGGCCGTGCAGAAGATGCCCTCGCTGATGAGGCTGCACAGCTTGGCAAAGTCTAGCGGATGCTCAAACTTGTAGGCCAAACTGAGGCCATGTAATTGGGCCACCTGCAAGAGGACGGACTGCGTCTCCTCAATGCTGAGTCCTTTGTGGCGATCGGACATCTGAAAGCCGCGTTCACGCAGGTCCTCTGCATGAAAGGGAATATGCTTCAAAGATTGCCAAGGCAGGAGATGTGGTCACATAGTTACCCATTATGAGCAGATCATGTCGGGCCGTATAGCACTTGGGTATGGCATTAAACACTGGCGAGTCTCGGCCCGTTTTGCTGGCCTGAAACTTGAGCAACTCTGGCATTATTGTGGTATAGAACTCCACTTCATTGCTGTTGATGGGACACAAGATTAGATAGTTTGAGTATCTGCGTAGGGATCTCTCTTACCGAAACAGTTTGTCGCTTTTGTAGGCCTCTCGCTGGGCCACGCTCTCCGGCATGACCTTGCATATAACGCTCTGCGTCCATTTGTGTTGGCTGCCATCGAGACTCTGCCGCTTCCCACTCAGATTTATCCGATACAAGGCCGCCGTATAATTGTCGCCGCGGTCCGAGCCCTGAGCCAGCTGCAAAAGCCACGTGTCCACTACGTCACACAAGAAATACTTAGAGTCTCCGTTTCATGCATCACATTACCTCAAAGGCATCGATTTCCACATCCGGCTCCACGTGCTTGAATAACTCTTGGAAAACTTCCAGCGACAGGATCTGTTTGCTTTCGACATCGGCTGCTCCACCATTCGCCGCTCCCATTCCGGTTGCTGTTGTAGCTGTCTCTGTTGTAATACCCATTTTCCTTATGTTTTGTTTTGCCCCAAGAATCTCTGTACCGGAAAGGTCCTGGCCTGGCAGCTTCACGACTGCTGTAAATCGATTTGGACACTTTTAAGCTAACTTTCTGTTATGCACGCTAAAGTTTTCCGTTTTTGCTTTTAATCATCGATTTTGCGCGAACATGTGTTTCCTACCTTCCTTTTCGTCCTTTTTGAGCTTTCGTTTCACCCCGTCTCATTTTTAACATCTACCGTAAATATACACTACACGGTAACTACACATTTGCTACATAATAGAAGGAAAACGAGGGTGTGGACAACAGACAACACGGCGAGGTGAGGGCTCGTACGAACCTTGCCATTTGCCTTGGCTGTTTTTGCCTGTTGTCCATACCCTTTTTTATAGCCCATTCAAAATTACGAGGCACTTTTTCGTCACAGGGCCCTCGGACATAAACCGAAAAATATACATAAATATACCGTAAATAGTAACCTGGCTTGCATCCTTTTCATGCGCTTTCGCGACTGATATCAACCCTGTAAGGGCATTGTCAGCTTTAAAATTTCCACTCCCACTGAACTGTGCGGGAAATTTGAAATTAGCACTAAAGTACGCGCAATATTTGAAATGCTACTCGTATACTAGCCCGCACTTGTTTCTTTTTGGCATATAAACAAATTACTTGTAGATTTGGATTATCATATGATTATTTTAGATCTTTTACTTGTATAATTGAGCTTTGGCTTACAAAGTAGTCTAGAAAAAATGAACTTTTAATGCTATTAATTATAGATATATGTAGATAGATAGAGAAATGCCTGCTGCAGCGCTGTTAACATTCGAATTATCGCTTATTTTCCATTGCTGGGTCTTGGGGCGTTTCGAACGCCATCACTATACATTAGTTATCAACATCACGGTGTGTTTGCTCAGTGCGGCTGGCGATCTGTGACCAAGCCCATATCCTCCTGTATCCTCAGGGTCAATGGCAGCGGCCGTTGTGGCCAGGTGCGGCGTTGGAGCAGCGTCGCTCCGCTGGCCAATTGGCGCTGCAGCGCCTCGATGGTAGGATAGATGTGCTGCTCTACAAATTCAGCCACCGTGTACTCATCGTACGCCTCCCACAGCAGCTGCTGTGCCTCGCGAGCCATTGCGCGCAGCTCCTCAATCAGTATTGGCGTTCGGGCAATCAGCTCGTGAACTCTCAACGGGGAGCTGAAGTTGTGCCTCACATTGTAGTCGGAGAGCCAGGCGCTCTGCTCGCGCGTCTGCTGTAGATAGGCTCCCACTTCGGCCAGTTTGTCGTACAGGCGAAGGGCATACTTGAAGACCATGTGGCCGGGATAGTTGCAGACAGCAAACAGTTGGCTATGATGGGCATTCGGATGAAGTTCCAGCCAGGGGCGACCCGAGCGCCGGCTGTCCGGCTGAAAGACGCACTGCAGCACGCGCAGCAGATCGTTGTCCCTTGGATTAGTGCTGAAATAACCCTTGGAAACAGTCGACAGCGACACCATCAGGCTGGGCATTCCCACTGGCAGCAGTTCGCACAGGACGGCAAAGTGATCGTATCGCTGCCAGCCGGTTAGAGCCACACCGCGCAGTCCTTTGGCAAAGCGTCCGCCCTCCTTGGCGATGACCGCCAGCCAGCGTATGTTATTTTCCAGATGATGCTGCAGCGGCGGCACCAGCAGGCTCTCGCCGAAGGCTCCCTTGTAGGCCGAGGCCACCCAAGCACTGGGAAAGACCTTGGCATAGGTGTCCCACAGCTGCGGCTGGATGAACCGATAGATATCGCTGGCATACACCCACACCATGGGCTCCACATAGCTGCCGATCTGCGAGTGCTGCAGCTCGCTGAGTGACATCGTTCGCAGCTGATCATCCCAGATGACCACGCCCAGTTGGGGCCAGTGGCGACGCACAAAGTGCGAGAGACTGATCACGTGCGACAGGAACAGCTCGCTCCGGAGTCTCTGGCGGCAGGCCTGGCACTCCCCCATGCGCTGCACCTCATCGCATCCGATGTGGATGTGCGTGAACTTGATGGGCAGTGTCGGGGCTGAGGGGGTGGCCTTGCCGATGCACTGTAAATGCAGCTCGATCACCTGGGTGAGCATCTGCTCCAGCAGGGCCATGCTCTGCGGCTGACTGGGGCAGATGGATTGGGGACTTTCGGGCAGCTCTCGCAGCTGCTCGAATCCCTCCAGTTTCAGGACATACTCCAAATGCCCGAAGGTCTGAAGCAGAGGCATCACACTCAAACCATGCAAGGCGGCGCACTCCAGAAAGTCCTAAAAGACTATAATAAGTTAAATGAATCTCTTGAATCCCTCAATGTTACCCTCAATTCATCTTCTTTGTAGGCATTGTGGGCGGCCAGCGGCTGGAGGGCTCCAGTAAAGGGAAACATATCCTCGTATTCGATCAGTAGCCCCGTGGCACCCAGAGCCCTGAGCATCGGCAGCAGTTGCTTGAGGAAACTCAGCTTGGGCGGGGCCCCCTTCAGATCCAAGTGGACGAGACGCTCGTTAGGGGAACGTGGCCCGTCTGGTCCGATACCAGCCACCACGGGAACGCCCATCCGCTGGAGATCGTGCTCGTACTGGGTCTGGCGCTCGGCAGAGCTGAGCATACGCTCATCCTCGGCATTGGCATTCAGCTCCTCCATTCCGGCGTTGCGCTGACGCTGCTGCTGTTCGAGTATCTTCAGGCGCTCCTGCTCGAACAGATAGCTCTCGGACAGCGGCAGTGGGGCCTTCTTGGCCTGGGTGGGACGCAGGAATCGCACGTTGCCCAGACGCTGGACAGTTGGCGCCTTCTCTCCGGCGGCGTTGTCCTTGAGTCGATCGGCGCGGAGCACACGGTTGGCCTGGGCAATTAGCTTCTGGATAATATGGACCTGCTGGTATCCCGGGTTCTGCTGCTGCTGTTGGCGCTCTCTTGCCTCAGCATTCGCTGAGGGAACCGGCAGTGGTGGCGTGGTGGTCGTATCGATGAGTATGGCCCATGTCCAGAGACCCAGCAGCACGAGGCCAGACACTACTAGCAGGAAGGAGAGTTTGCGGCGCCAAATAAATATCCACAGATTCGAGTGCATCTGCAGAGAGGGAGAGGGCGAGGGAGAGATAGTGGGTTAAGTAAAGTGGAGCCGAGCCGAGGCCCTGCAGAGTGCAAGCAACGGAAAAACTTTCTTCATTCGCCTTTCATAAATATTTGAAGATCCAACAAGTAGCCCCCGGAGCTAAGCTATATATAAATCTGCCCGCAATTCGAGTCGCCCGCATGTTACACATACGCCACCGTCGCCGCACAGCACTCATTGAGGTTAAGTTGAGGGCTGTTGCGCGCTGTTGTTGCCTTTGTAAATGCCTCTCATCCTTTTACAGCGGGGCTCCTAGGGCTATGTACTATGGGCCCCGGCAGAAAGACTTCTGTACTTCTGTCTGCAGAGACTACAAAGGCTACAAAGAGCCACTTATATGGGTTTTTTTTTACTCTTATGAGTACAAATCTCACGGGTTGAAAGAATCAATCAGTCGGACATATAATCTCGCTATTTTATACAGTATGTTTTGATCGTTGTCGTCGTCTGCTTGAGTGAAACGAGGCTAGAGAGTCCGGGGTAGACGCAATATAGGATATAGGAATATAGGATATAATGTGGCGGAATAAAACCCTAAACGTTTCATCTAAGGAATAGGTCGATCTACGAAGCGGAAGGACCAATATATATATACATATATATTTTCTAGTGGATCGACTACCACTCTACTGTACTCTCCTCCATTATACTCGTAACGACTCTAAATGTTGTGTGGCATATGTAGCTTTAATGGAATGTTGAACTCCCAGATCTACTATTAGCTTCTGCCATTCCTTCCCCCCTCATTCTCTTTTATTGCTCCAATTAAATTCCGTTTATCTACTTTTCTGCCCCACCATGGAAAACAAACCCTGTTGCATAGCGTTATGATGGCAAGTGCTCTGCATTGAATGCTGTGCGAGATTGTTGGCATTCGGTTTAAATAGGCACAACTGGCTGCTTATTTAAATGAGTTTCTGGCCGAGTCATAAAAGCAGCGCACATACACACATAGATAAAAGTCAGGCACAATCCAGCAGCAGGAGGAGGAGGAGCAACAGCTTTGGGGCCTGGGGCAAAAACTTGCAGTTCGACAGGCGATAAATGCAAGTGTTCAAGTGGAAATATGCAGCTGTCTGTCTGTGTAGCGGAAATTGAATTGCGTTGCGTTGCCAGTCAGAGGTCCCCCCCCCCCCCCACATTCGTGACTGACTCCCAGACAAAGACAAACTCACACTCAAAAGTTCTCGAGTCCTTGTGGACAGTGTGCCAGGACGGCTTCGGCTGTGGCTGAGTGGATGAGTTGAGCTGTAGTGGATCATCAGAGGTAACCACGCGTCTGCCCGTTGAGTCGCAATTGTCGCAAATTGCTGAGTGGGCGAGGGCAAGAGGTGAGCCCCGGCTGTGGATGCTGGTAAACTTCATTTCATTAGTGCCAAAAGGAAAGCCACAGCAGCCGCAAAAAACTCTACAATTTAGCTCAAGACATCTTCAGTTGTATTGTGGGGACATACCCAGCTACTCTTGCCTTAAAGTCCGATCCTTGCCTCAACTCTCAACGCAATCGAATTACAATTTTGTCACTCGAATGATGGTAACAATACAATTAGGGATTCTTTTGTGTATAACCCAATGGGTGTTGCCATTTATAAGCTTCATCAATGCTACAGTTTCAGCATCCTTCAGCTCGGTCATCATCCATTTTGCATTTGGCAAATAACCAATCGAAATCCGATTGCCGACCCATTTGGCTTAATCCACATTTGCATTATTCCACTCTCTCTCTCTCAGCCTCCTCCTGCACTCCTGCACTACAGCACTCGCCTGACTTTCCAGCATTTGTTGTTGCCAAAAAATAGTGCACTCAAAGCGCTGCCAGCGGAGAATGGAGAGCGGAGAACATACAAATATTGTATGCATGTACAGCACTCGTATGAGTACTTTTCTCTTTTCAATCAGCCTTTTCTATACCCTTGCAAAGGGGAATATAAAGTGAGATGTTGGTTACACACGGCAAAAGGCACGTCATGCGGCAGAGCCCCTCGGTTATAGGGTTATGACGAAGGAGGTATAGGACTTGAACTTTATTTGTTTGCGGCTCTGTCTATAAACCAATAAAAAGTCTCAAGACGAAAGAGTATTCAACCTTCGACTACTCGAACCTCTCGTTCAGGCACTTTTTGTTGTTGTTTGGTGCATCAGAAAGCCACAAACAATTTTGAAAGGGCGCTCGCTCTCGTTTTCGAGCGCTTTGTTGGCTGAAGTTCTCTTTCCGCTCGAGAGTGCGGAGCGGAGCTGGCGAGGGCCAGAAAATAGAGAAACCAACTAAGCAAACAAAACGCACAGACACCCACTGCAGACACACAAAGGACAAAGGAGTGTGCAGTGCAGGGCAGCGCAGAGGCAGAGGCAGAGGCAGGACGAGTGTGTGTGGCCAGGGGGCGTGACATGGGCCAGAAATAGGCTGCCGACATAGACATATATAACAATGCCCCGACTTGTGGCCACCCGTGCCCGAGCCCCTGCCCGTTCGCCTCCCCTTTGATGTCGAATTTCAGACATCTGATGCTGGCGCTGATGCTGACGCTGATGCTTTCACTTTTGCCTGTTTGCTCCTGCCACAGTCCACGTTGCATATCTGCCTGCCTGCCACAGGACCAGGAAGGGGCGCTAATTGCATTCGGGCTTTAGAGCAGTTCAGGCAACTGTTTTCAAAATTAAATTTAATTGCGCCACAAACCATCGGGCCAATTTGCAGTCACCATTCATTCGGCCATGGACAGGAGATCTGCCGGGGAAACCCCACTATGCACCATCCGTAACCTGCTGTGTGGGGCATGATTTCCTCTCCTCACACCCTTCGATGTGAAGTGTTTGCAACGCCGACCGCAGCACAATTTGGCAGCTTGCCACAAAAATAAAAATGAAACTGAAATATTTTGCCAAAACAGCAACAAAAAAATCTGTAGAGAAATCCTTAAAGCGGGCTCTGACGGACTTGAAATGCACTCAAGCGCTGTTTATGATTTCTCCCAACCCCTCAACACGCCCCCACTTTTTCCAGCGTATAACGGGGTATAAGAGAATGCCACCCAAAATGTTAGCTGTTCAATTTATAAGGAATCTACAGGAAGGAAAAGATATTGAAGGACTTCTTCAGCGTTCAGTCGAGGAACCTTTACACAGACCTCCACTTTTGATCCTCTCCTATAAGAATCAGTCAGGTATCTCTTATAAATAGGCGCTGTATATATGATAAATCAGTGAAGTTTCATTGAAGAAACAGTCCAATAACAGGGAAACAGCAGCAGCAACTGTTTCGAAGAATTTCCTATACCAAAAAAAAAACAGTTTGAAATGAGATAAATTCCAAGAATAGCACTATTTTAAACCGATTCCGATCTACCATCAAAATTTCCAAGCAACCGACTATGGCATAATCTTAACTCCGTAACTTTTTAAAATGTAGAATAAAAACTGGGTTATACTATTGATTGCACTCACAAGAAGATTTTTGCTGAATTTACTTATTGGTTGGAAATGAAAGCCTGATCTATTACGAGGAAAATCAGAGGCTAAATAACCAAATCTTTTGGAGAACATAGAAGTTATAGACGGCTGTATGAAATGTGATGAACCTGGGGTAATCGAAACCCTGGAACATCTCATTTGCAACTGTCCGGCTCTCTCTCTCACCTGGGCATCACTGGAAGATACCTCCAAGAAGACGCCACAGCAATTACTGGCCTATGCGAAAAACACCTCGATTCGCGAGGACTTTAGAATCCCATAAACACCATGAACTCTCTCCGGATAACTAAGGGCCATATTGGCCTTGCTGAGGGCCGTTTAGGAATTTCATTATTAATGCAGGAATTTGATTTTTACTAATTTTCATGATTAACTCTTTAATTGAATATTCTTTTAAAGTATTAAAAGAGGCCTACGGCTACTGTCGCACAAAAAGCACATGTATTTTGTATATCCCTGCGGTAAGCGGTTGAATCATAGCATCGACTTTGAGATCTGCGCAAATTTTAGACACATAATTATTATATATTCTTCCGTTTAAAAAAACATCCAACATGCATTAGCCATATAAAAACAGTTCACTCTTCGTTAAAGAAGTGCAATCTTTGTTGGCATTTAGTTTCTAATAGTTTGCTTCAGTTAGTAGATTCAGTAGATTGTAAATTAACTGCCAATTGCTGCCAATTAAGCTGGCAAAATGGCTCCAATTAAATGCAATATTCCTCTGGGCAATTAGTGTTTCACATATTGCTTTTGTGTGTTGAAACCAGTTTCTATTTGCAGATAGTTTCCCTTTTGGTTTACTGCCACATACGCAGGACATGCAACTCTTTTTATTGTCGGGAGCAGGGCTAGACTCGTATTTAGTCAAAAAGAAAGAAGCTCCATCTACCTTAAAAAGAATTTCGCAAACAATTTACAGAGTATGGATCCATGGTCTAGCATACACTGGCAGCAGGCCATTCATCGTGGCTGCTCCTGGCTCATGCTCCTGGCTTCTGGCGTCTGGCGCTCCCACTGCTGTTTCAGCATTCCCATTCACTGGCTCCAGTGCTGGCTCCGCTTAAATTGCATTCCCTGCATTGCATTTTCCGGCAAGGGAAAACTTGCTCCAACGCAACAGGGGGGCTCAAGGGCAGAGCAGAGCTGGCTTAACGTGGCTTTAAGCGTAAAGCAGCAGGCCCTAGTCGGGCCATAGATTACCCCAACGGAGAGCCAGAGCGGGGGAGTGGAGGTCGATTGCATGGGCATGCAAAATATTGTGTTTGGGGCCGGCTAGCCCTCTTCAGACCTATCGCAACGAGAGCCATAATCGGCAATTAGGCACTTTAACGCCTTATTAACGTCCATTAGCCAGTGCGCAGCCGACTAATGGCCGACGAGCTGAGGGCCAAACAAACGATGGGATATACATATCTTTTATCCCCACTGCAGCCTCAAGATGGAGCTCGATGGGCACTCAAATATATTTCACCAACTCGCAATGCAGTGCGCTCTGGGGGCAAGAACAGCTGGGGCACGGCGCGGCAGGGCGCGGCACGGCGCGGCACGGCGCAGCTCGGATGGAGTGCTTGCTCTGCTATGCATGCTGATGATGCTGATGCACATAGCCGGAGTTCATACCCATTCCCATTCCCATAGCCTCTGGTTAGCGCCTTTAAATTGCTGGCAAAGGATCCAAATGGATTTTCCAGTTGAAGGCAGTCAAGAGAAATAGTCCAATTACACTAGGCAGCAATATTTTTCCATTTACCCATTTGGGAGAGTTTAAGTCAAGTAACCTCCATGAAAACCGCTTGAAACCAGGCAAATATTCACTTCTGTTCTGGGGGGGCATTATAAAAAACTCAATAACGAAGAAAAGCCCAGAGTTTAACCTCCACCTGAACTCTACCTCTGCCGCCCACACAGACAAAAGGCCCAAAGCACATACAAAATAGTTTTCGCTATTGACCCACTTTGAATGCCATAAACAAATTTAATTCAGGCCATAAATGCATTTTGTTTTGTTGCCAAAAAAATTGGCAATAAAATGTATGCCTTTTCCCCCGTCAGTCCACCGTTTTTCCCCCACGAATAACAATATAATTGGCAAAGCAAATGAAAAATCTACAGAGGGTAGAAAATATAAAACAAAAGTTGTCGCCGTAATGGTTCGTGCCTGGCATCTGGCATGAGGGTCTATATATGTACATCCTTGATGAAATAGTTACTGCCAGGCCCCACTAGGACCTTGTTCCTTCCTCCCTTCTTAGTAATTTTCCTGAAACTTCCCTTGCTCGTTGCAGGAACGGGAAAACTTAGCAAAGCTTCAAAATTGTCTGCATTCCGTTTTTTGCTTGGGTCTCGCTGGCCAGGCTTAATAAAAACGTTGTTACCTACTTCATAAGTAGATTATAACTGCAAAAGTTTAGAGTGAAAAAAGCAAAGCATATCATGGAAAATGGAGAGACAGAGAGAGAGCCACAGACCCAGACCCGGACACAGACACAGAACGCGTGAAAGGGGGGGAGTGAGAGAACATCACGTCTATAACTATGCAACACTTACTCGTAGTTTTGTGCGCTGCAAGGCGCTAAACAGTAAAAAGCAGAAACTGTCACAGCGTCTGCTACCAGCAGCACAAATGGGGAAAACGACAAAAAGGTGCAACGATCGAGGGGCACGACTGCTGTGATACCCCTTAAGGTAAGCCCACCACAAAGACAGGAAAGTCAAACGAAGCTTTGGGCTCTCCACTGATGCTACCTATGGTCATCTCACTTGCTCTTTTGTATGTTGTATGGCAAGGATATCAGCTGGCTTAGGTATTTTCTATAGCCTTCTTCTTTGATTCCATTGCAAGAGCTGTCGCTTAAGCTTGTATTGCAATGCTGTCGATTACCCTCTTTCATGGCAGGTTCTTTTGCATGACAATGCTCTCGATTACTTTCTTACGTGGGAGGTTCTTTTGCATGGCAATGCTCTCATTTACGGTCTTTCATAGGAGGTTTTTTAACATGGCAATGCTCTCATTTACGATCTTTCATAGAAGATTCTTTTGCATGGCAATGCTCTCGATAGCTCTCTTTGCTAGAAGTTTCTGTGGCATGGCAATGCTCCCATTTACGGTTTTCATAGAAGGTTTGCATGGCAATGCCCTCGATTGCTCTCTTCTCTAGAAGTTTTCTTTTGCATGGCAATGCTCTAGATTACATTCTTTCATATGAGGTTCTTTGGCATGGAAATGCTCTCGATTGCTCTCTAACCTAGAAGTTTCTTTGGCATGGCAATGCTTTTACCAGATTTTACTCTTTTTCCTATAAAGATCTCTTGCTTGGCAATGCCTTTTCGTTTGCTCTGTGCAACAGAGCATTCCTTCGATATAAGGTCTTCCTCATGGCAATGCCTCCTCTTAATATTACAGCCTTTCCGTTTGCTTTATTTACCAAAATATTTCTTGCACTACGTCAACAGGAACTCGGGGTCTGTTTGTTTTTTGGCCATATTAATTACAGGATGCAACATGCCCCAAGTGCATCGGGGTATGAAAATCACGACAAGGCCACGTAGCTAGAGAGTCCTGCTTGAAAAGGGACACTCGGCAGCTTGGTGTTTATAATTTGAAATGATTTTTTGTACTGCAAACAGCACGGATAAAAGAGCACACAAAAAAGGAAAGCCAGGCAAAAAGAGGGCGAGATTGGACATGAAACGTGTTTGCTGCTTGTCACACAGATTTCTAGACAGAGATTCCTCGAGTGCTATATCATACAAGAAAGGATGCTGCAGAGCAGATATAGGTAGATCTAAGATTGTTCTGTGGCTGATTGCCGGGGAGGCATGGCAATGACTAAGCTCCGCCTTTGGCTCTGGGTTTTACAGCTGGAAATTCAATCAGAACATGTACAAGCATGTTTGCACTGACATATGCTTCGGCGAATCGATTTCAATTGCATTATGGGCATTAGAGTGATTTATGAGTCCTAGAGTGTGTGGAAGACAAATTGATTGAAAAATGGTAAAGTGGAGCAAACAGATGGAAAGGAAACTGCTCTCTTGATTCATTTTCCCCTTGGGTGAGAAGAAAGGAACTGCATTTAAGGCTGAGGGCTTCCTTCGATATTTGCTTAAAGCCAATCAATGGCTTACCATTTCTGTGGGGATGCATTTTCCATCAGTTTTAATCACTTTGGCCTGGCCCTAAAGTCAATGCACACGAATGGATTCAACAGTGCGTATGCGTGATATTTATTTAACGATAAGAATGCAGCAACCGCAGCAAACATTATGCATCATTAAATTCGAATGTCAGCGTAATGTCATGCATATTTATATATATGTATATGCAGAGCAGAGCAGTTTATGTATTTAAATTCCCTTTTACATATATTTCCGGTCTGTAATTTGTGGCTCACACAAAAAACCGACAACTTTCAACGCCTTTTAATTCCAGTAAAAGCCATTAAAATCTTTTGTTTCACAGGCAGCAAAATGCCGACTAGCCTGGGAGATACTCACTCGAGTGGAGCACTACCCCCACACCCCACACTCACTCTCTCTCTCTCTCTCTCTGGAGTGCATCCGTCTGCCTGCTGTGTGACTGTTGACTCCTTCGTCGCCCTGATGACAGCAAATGACGAACGTTGACAACAAAATGTTTACTAATGCAGACAGACCCAAAACAGTGACAGCCGACTGATGGAGTGGCGCTATATACGAGGAAGTGTTGCCCCACATAGGCAGGCAGGCAGCAGAAGGGAAGGAGTGAGGTGAGGAGAGAAGAGAAGAGAAGCCCACCATATGGAGGAGCCCACCTAACAAGGCAGGCTGGCTGGTGGAATGCACTCTGGAATTGAAACTGGGGCCTCGACTACGGGTCGGGTCGAGAGCTCTGATTGATGTTTATGAATTATTAAGTAACTGCAGGGAGATCGAGATGAGCCAGCGCTCCCCATGCACGGTATCTATCCCCTCTCTTCTATCTACTGAGTGCATGCTGTTTGATGAACGGCAAACCAGGAAACGCTTTTCCAGAACCCAATCTAAAACCGGATGATAGCTTCAAGACCAAAGAGGGGTCTTACTTAAACAGTTCTAGGGGTATTTGGTGTTAGAGAAGCTGAAATTTGGCCTTACGAAGCTAATAAATGGTCACCGGTTGTTTGTAGGATTGGGCAAAATCTTTACAAGTCACCCATCAATATCATTTATTTCATGGATTCTAGATAGAAGGCCCAATTAGAATGGTTTTTATATTGTTTTGGATTCCAAAAATATAATTTTGTCCATTGTAATGACCCCAACTTTCGGCATCGTTTGTGCAGGTACCAAAACCACTTTTTATACCCGACACACAAAATGAGTATTGGGGTATATTAGATTTGTAGTAAAAGTGGATGTGTGTAACGTCCAGAAGGAATCGTTTCCGACCCCATAAAGTATATATATTCTTGATCAGCATCAATAGCCGAGTCGATTGAGCCATGTCTGTCTGTCCGTCTGTCCGTCTGTCCGTCTGTCCGTCCCCTTAAGCGCCTAGTGCTCAAAGACTATAAGAGCTAGAGCAACGATGTTTTGGATCCAGACTTCTGTGATATGTCACTGCTACAAGAATATTTCAAAACTTTGCCCCGCCCACTTCCGCCCCCACTAAGGCGAAGATCTGTGGCATCCACAATATTGCACATTCGAAAAAACTAAAAACGCAGAATCATAGATAATGACCATATCTATCAGGTTGCTGTATCTGGATCAGATCAGATCATTTTTATAGCCAATTTGCACTGGCTACGCAGCGCCCGACGTCACGCTCAGACTGATTTTCTGTCTCTCTCGCACGCACTCTTTGTCGTGTCGTTTAATATTAGCGGCGTCTGGAGGAGGAGGAGAGCCATACTGACTTAATATCGGGTATAACTGTAGAGTTGCGGTGTCCGCAGCAACTCACAACGTTCCCCCTCGTTTATCATTGAAATTGATAGATCAGAGCAGAGTTCCCATAGTACTTATAAGTGATGTTTTCTTCCGCAAAAAAAAATGCTTAATGAGCACCCGAAATTCACTTTTTGTCCTCTAATTTCTGTAAGGCACAAACAAAATGGCGCAGCGTTTTCAAATTTTGACAGGAATCAAATGACAGATGCTTTTTGACAGATGCAGTGTTAGCCTATCAAAGAACAGGCGGGAAATTTAAAAGGCTACAAGACAATAAATATGAAGCCAATAATATATCCAGAATTTAAAACAAAGATTGCACTCTTAACAATCTCATCCTTTATAACCTTTTCTAAGCGTTAAAGCTCTCCAGTTCAGTTTCTTTGACACAAAATTCTCTTCTTGATTTTGGAAGTACACCAATATTAAATGAAATACCCCACTTACACTTGGGAAATAGTTTAAACTTCAGTTGCAAATCAATTCGAAAGTCAACAAAGTTCAAATGAAACAGGGGAAACGTGTGAGTGCACCTGCACAATTCCACCTTCTACGAAATCTCTTCTCCCTCCACTTGGACCCCCAAATGCAATTCTAACTTTGCTGCCAATTTTCTGTGTATTTGCGAGTGTGTGCCAAAGGCTAACCAGAACATGTCAAACACTTGAGTCAAGCCAAAAACTTTTGGTCAATTGTTTAACTGGCTGCCGCCAGCCGGTTGTATTTGGTCATGGCTTTGGGGCATTAGTCAAGAGTTGAATCCAGGATTGAGGTGGCCAAAAGTGAGGCAAACTTTTAAGCCAATTTGGAAAATGCTACCATGTATGCCTCGCCCCCGCTTCCATGCTTCATTTTAAACCATTTTAAGCTCTTCTTCGGGGAACAAGTGCCGCAGCTAGTAATTAATCTTTGAGTGGCGCAGAGGCAGAGCCACATAAATCACTGTCTGACGGGGCTGCACGTTGCAGCATGCAACATCTGATGTTGTCGCGCCATACGCTCAACTTTAGTGGAGCCACTGTCGCGCTGTCACTGTCCATGGCATGTTCTAGGGTTTCACTAGTCGAGTGCTTGTTTTTCTTGTTGCTTCTAATATGTCTTAAAAATTAATTAAGCGCCCGCTGGCTGCTGGAACAGAACAGAAGAACACACAGCAGGGCCGAGAGACACACCCAGCAGGACCGAGAGTCAGGCAGGAGATTAGCTGCCAGAACAGAGGCAGAGAGACAACTAAGTCGCTTCAGAAGGAAAGCCATTCTAGCCAGAACCAACACAAAAAACGAGTTTGTTAGATTTTTCATTGAAATTTCCATATTTTCTTGCAGCTTCGGCTTCAGACCGCATTTGCATGAGCCCCTCCTCTCCCGCACATCATCCCCATTCCATTCCATTCTGCAGTGCAATTAAAATATTTTCACTAATTTAATTTTGGACCAAGCGCACGGGCGGGGGCATTATCATGCAAATTATAACAATTTATACGCATTAAATGCAACAGCGAATAGCCATTCTTTTCTCCACTGCCACATTTTGCATAATCACCCCCCTACCCACCCCTCTGCGTACATATATATCTTCCTGCCGCTTGTATCCTTCATTGTGTGGTCCCCCCTTTTGGCATTCTGTAAATGCAAATAGAAATGCAAAACTTTTCACATCAAAAAAACACAGCAACAAACAAACTGAGGAATTCAATTGAAGCACGTCGAAGGGGATATGCGCTTCCTTTGAAGCTAAGCCTATTCAAATAATCAGATTGTAATCATTAATCATAAACCACTCCACACAGGCTTTGGTAGATATTTTACAGGTACAGCCTGAGCAAGCAACAGACCCAGGAACGCAAAGGAAAGAAACAGCTATAAGGAATTGGAATAGTGGATATGAAACAATGGGCTGGATGATATTCAAGTGTTCAAATCTCTGCTTTAACAGTCCGGGTACAGTCTGAAAAAACAACAGACCCAGAAACGCAAAGGAAAGAAACAGCTATAGGGAATTCTAATGAATTGAAATAGTGGCTGAATGATATTCAAGTGTTCCAAATTCTACTTTAATTTGTACAACAACTCAAATATTATTCAAACTATTTATTTTCGAAAGGCTTCAAATAGCAAAACTCATTTTGTATGTGCTTTACTAATTACAGCACAATTTTTAGCAAAACCATAAAATGTTGTAGAGTTTGTTTTATGAACTTTTGTGGGGCGAATATTCCTTAAACTTAATTACTTACAACTGGCTCGCTTTGTGAGAGCAAAAGAGATTACAAAATGCCAGTAAAATGTAGTCGGAAACTGGAGTTTCCTTTCGTTTACCTGACAAACATTATGGCCAAGTTCTAATACCCTCAGATAAAGTTTAAAAACCGAAATGCAACGAGACTGTTCGGGCTGTTAGAGGCATGAAATGAGCCTGGCAAAACTTATGTCTGCGGTCCCAAGGACCAGCAGCTGTAGGAATCCTGCCTATCCTGCGTCTGGTTCTGGCTCTGGCTGTGGCTCTGGCTCTCATTTTGCATGCGAGAAATGTGGCACTGCTTGCAAATGAGATTTCTTCTGTTGTTGCACGCTTAATGCCATTGTTGCACGTTGCACGTATCCTGCGCATCCTGCTGCACGTACCCATTGTTTACATTGGGAATGTTTTCGTTTTGCTTGTCACCGTCTGCTCAGTGGCCCCAACACCCTCCCACACAGCACACACCGAGGACAAACAGGATCTCCTGTCTCCTCCCAGCACAAGGTCTGACTTCAATACGCACTCATGCAGATATAATTTGTGCAAACGCACAGGCACACGCACATACATCCCTTATTCCGCACTCCGCATTCCGTACCCCTCAATCCGCAGACCATATACCCCAATGCGATGTCATCAGCAGAACTCTAAATAACTTTCAAATGAAGCACTATGCAGTGCTGGTATTCGTGACCGCCAAACAAATGGACACAGGAGCGCAAAGGGGGTTCCCAAAAGGAATGCCATCATGGTAATGGAATATTAAAGGATTTGGATTACAAATAAATACATGAAGAGGGGACATGGCTAATATACTCTTCCTTTTTTGATCATCTGATCACAATTGCAAATCTTGTATGGCTTATCGTTTCATTTCGTTGTTCCAAATTCCCATATAGTCCGCCGGAAGGGGAATGGATCGTATGTAAACTCACTCACCCATTCGTTCCCCTAGCATCATTTAGATCTCTCTTTTCTGAACTTTTTTTGATCCTTTCCATATATTCCATTCTCTGATTGGAATTCATTCCATTCCAAACCGATCAAAGTGTCCCTTTCCTGATCTGCACCCAAAAGCTTTCGCTCATTAGCCATTTCTACTCTGTTCCATCCTTTAACCATCTCGGCACTCTATTTACCCCTGCAATACCCCTGCTTAAACGCAGATTGCGTTTCACGCATGGCTGCCAGCGCTCAAAAGTGGGCCTCGACGGACCCTGGCACTGGGTCTGCCCACTGGGAAATGTGCCATTGTTTTTAAACTATATATACACTCACGTATATATGTATGTATTTGGCAAACTTTTTCGTGTTTCTTGTCCATACGTTTTATGAACATTGTAAAATTGTGCTGCCTGATTTTTTGCTCGTCCTTTTCCTCTTTTTTTTTTGTTTTTGTGTGCGGTTGCGGTAGCCAAAGTGTGAATGTGTGAATAAGTGAGTGTGGCTGTTAATGTGTGTGTGTGTGTGTGTGTGTGTGTGTGTGTGTGTGTTAATGAAAAGTTCCCCCAGTTTCCACATGGCTAATGAAATATTTAAATGTAATTTTGGTGCGTTAATCAAAACGACGTTAATTAACTGTGGCAAAATGTTTTAATTAGGACATATAAAATGTATATGGTGCAGGTCCCCTCCCCCAAAAAGAAGATCCCTACACAAAAACCAATACTCTTCTGTTCTAAGTGTGGGTCTGGCTGGAATTGAAATAAACGTAGCCTACTTTTGCGGGTCCAAACCGAACATGAATCAACTTTTTCGGTGGCATGGCCGTTTTTCAGGGCAATTGAATTACAAGTGCCACTGCTGCAACCTGCAACGACGACCAAGACTTGCAAGACGGACACCAAAAGCGGAAAAGGCAAAACGGAAACGGAAACGCCTGCCATGTGCAGCGGTAGTGGGTAGTGGAGCGAAGGGCTTGAAGATGGCTTCATAAATCCGGATGGTTGGCAACACCGCAGTAAGCGCAATCCCCTTTTGAACTCTTGTGAAATATATGCTTGCCAAAAACCCAGATGCTGCTTCAGACAACGATACATGCGTGTGGGTTTACGGTGCGGTACGGTTGCGGGGGGTGCGTGATGCGTGGTGCGAGGTGCCGGTGTGCATGTGAGTGACAGAGAAAAATACATGCTCCCTACTTCACTCTTGTTCGCTCTTCCGCTCCGCTTAAGCCGCAAGGAACAAAACGAAAAACAATTTAAATGATAAATCATAACGCTCTCTCTTCGCTATACGTTTGGCGTGGCATAAGGACGTACTCATGCAAGGATGAGGCTGCATGAAAAACCCTTGCGCAAATAAATGCATTAAATTGTCAAGCAATTAGTAATGTGTATGATAGGATAATGTAATGCCATTAATTGAAGCTTAATTCAATTACTCAAAGAGTTATGCGTGCTGTCAGATAGTTTACAGTGCTACAAATGTTTATTAATTCTGATTTGTGGCCCATCTGGGACACACGCAGTCGAATCGCAGTCAAGTCCTTGTGCAACAACGACCCCATTCATGCAATGTTCGAAATGTTTTTAATTGAATGCCCAACGCACATGTGGAACGTGCAGAGGGATGCTGACAATTCTGCTGGCATGGCAAAAAAAAAAGGTAATGTTTGGTAGCCAAAAGTCAACAGCATGGAACAGAGGCAGAGAGCCAAAACCCAGAACAGCGTCAGCATCAGCCTTAAATCCGTTTTCGATTCCCATTTAGACGGGGATTCACACAAGCACACACATACACATACACAGGAGGATACGGGCACAACAAATGTTGCCCTTGGGAGCTGTCAATGGGTTGGAGAGCCCCTGCTCAAAATGTCGCCCTCAATTTTAACAAAATTAGAAATGCAAAAGGATTACCATTACGATTTGTTCAATAAAATGTGTCAAATAAAAATTGACAAAAGGGAATTGAGAGAGCAAACAAGACAGGGCCTAAGCCCCCTGTACCCCCGCCGTAAAGCGCCATTATTCATTTGGTAAACGATGGCCCACAGGAGGCAATCGACTGGGGGACAGCCGTCACCAGTCTGTTCCGTTTGAATGGAGGGCTCCAATATGCAAAATCAGCAAAGTTTTTTAACTTTCAAAAAGGGGTAGGGGAGCGGGAAGTGGATGCCGCATGCAACGCTTAGAACTCGGTCATCACGTGCTCGATAAATGGCCAAAAAAACCAAAACCAAAAAAGAGGAATTATGTATGTTTATTTAAAGTGCATTTTTTTGAAACGTAACCATTTTGAAACTTAACTGTTTAGGCCGGTGTCGTCACACTATAATTAACTGCATGGCGTATTAGAAGTCGCGTGTCGCAAAGCACGAGAATTGCGAAATGGCAGTTCAATAGTCGAGCAAATTGAAGCGCCGCACCACGCACAGCTTTCTCGAACAGTTGCAGTTGCACTAATGTTTATGCCCCAAGACACAGACTACTTTCATTTCGCGGCAAGCTAAAGTTCTTGCGCACTAGACTTGTTTCAAACCCCACCATGTTCCCGCGCACTAGCTCGTTTTTTCAATCTGGCAATAATGGTACTTTTTTCAAACCTCTGGCAGCCATGCAGCTGCATCAATACCTGCAAGATCTTTTAAATGTGGGGTAAGGCAGGCGCTCTCTTTCTTGCTTTCTTTGTGTCTCCTTACTTTCCATGTAACATACCTTGGGACATTGCAGCGGCCATTGGCACATCGGCTTTTGGTTATTAAAATTTTTTTTAGACAAGATCCAATAAAAGCAGTTTTTTAAAATAGGCCAGTAAATTAGAAAATAGGTTCATTAATTGGATAACATTATATTTAATCGAATCTAAATCGAGGATATACAATCATTTATCAGTATAATTATGGTATATTTTGAAAATGAGACCGTGTTTTTTGGTATTTATTTGAATAGGGTAGAATCTGTAATAACCGGTTCACAACAATGAGTTGCCCACAACAAAATTATGTGGGCATGGCTAAATGTTCTATATAGCTGGTATTATTCGACGGAACATCAAAATTGAGGAATTCGTCGTATTTTTTTGAATCGGTAATGGCCCGGTTGACAACATTTAAATTCTTGTCGCTCACATTCAAAAAGGTTAGATTTGGCGCGAACCACTCGGTATATTTTGAAAATGAGACCGTATATGTTGGTATTTATTTGAATCGGGTAGAATCTATAATAACCGGTTCACAGAAATGAGTCTCATTCCATACACAACAGTTGCAGCAACATTTCCTTGAAAACCGTATTTTAGTCAAAATAAAATACATTAAGATAATTAAAAGAAGCAATCTTGTAGAAAATGCATTTATCTATGATTAAGCTAAGTGGGGAAATCTATATAGCTTGAAATATAGCAATACCCGATTCGCCGCAGTTTCGCTTTTGCAACAATGAGTCTCATTCCATACACAAACATGTTGCTTGTATGCACACATACCCTGGGGGAAATGAATGTTATAGAATTGTGAATACGTTTGTCTTCGAAGGCGCAGTAGGTATCAGGATCGACATAAATATATATAAGGTACTTGAATATGTCTAAAGAATATCAATTTGAGAAAAGTTCTTAATAAATTACGTTTGATCTTCATATAAAATTAGCGAAATAGGGTGTACAAAGAGCTATACACGCATCACGTCTTCAAATACCAGCAACATTGCGACTCTTTTTATACCCGATACTTAAAATGAGTATTGGGGTATATTAGATTTGTGGTAAAAGTGAATGTGTGTAACGTCCAGAAGGAATCGTTTCCGACCCTATAAAGTATATATATTCTTGATCAGCATCAATAGCCGAGTCGATTGAGCCATGTCTGTCTGTCCGTCCGTCCGTCTGTCCGTCTGTCCGTCCGTCCGTCTGTCCGTCTGTCCGTCCCCTTCAGCGCCTAATGCTCAAAGACTACAAGAGCCAGAGCAACGATGTTTTGGATCCAGACTTCTGTGATATGTCACTGCTACAAAAATATTTCAAAACATTGCCCCGCCCACTTCCGCCCCCACAAAGGGCGAAAATCTGTGGCATCCACAATTTTAAAGATAAGATAAAACCAAAAACGCAGAATCGTAGAGACTGACCATATCTTATAGACTGCAGAATCTGAATTTTATCGTATTATTATTATAGCCAGCATCAAGAAAACAATTTCATTTTTTCTCGCCCTGTCTCTCTCTAACACACACGTAGCATAGGCGGCTTTGCTTAGAGTAAAACATTAGCGCCTAGATCTCAGAGACTATAAAAGCTAGAGCAACCAAATTTGGTATCCACACTCCTAATATATCGGACCGAGACGAGTTTGTTTCAAAATTTCGCCACACCCCCTTCCGCCCCCGCAAAGGATGCAAATCTGGGGATATTCACAAATCTCAGAGACTATTAAAGCTAGAGTAACCAAATTTGGTATCCGCACTTCTGTTAGATCTCACTATAAAACGTATATCTCAAAATTTCGCCCCACCCCCTTCCGCCCACACAAAGAACGAAAATCTGTTGCATCCACAATATTGCAGATTTGAGAAAACTAAAAACGCAGAATCATAGATAACGACCATATCTATCAGATTGCTGAATCTGGATCAGATCAGATCATTTTTATAGCCAAAAGGAACAAATCAATTTGCAGTGGCTACGCAGCGCCTGACGTCACGCTCACACTGATTTTCTGTCTCTCTCGCGCGCACTCTTTGTCGTGTCGTTTAATATTAGCGGCGTCTGCCGGAGGAGAGCCATACTGACTTAGTATCGGGTATAACCGTAGAGTTGCGGTGTCCGCAGCAACTCACAACGTTCCCCCTCGTTTTTGTTGAACTTTTTCGTTTAACCCTTTTTTACAATAAATACAATAAAAGCAAGGATTAAAAACTATCCAATCTTGTAGAAAATTGATTCATCAATCGTATAAAATTATGATGGCATGGCTGAATGTTCTATTTAGCTAGTAATATTCAACGGAATATCAAAAACGAGGAATATGTAAAATAGAACTTGACTTCTTCAGTATATTCACGGTATATTTTTAAAACGAGACGGTATATGTCGGTATATTTCGGCATATTTTATCGATAAATCCGCGGGCACACTGCTCTACAACTTGTAGCAAAAACTTGTATTTATACGAAAATTTTGAAATTTAAAAAAACGAAAATTGAAACGAATTAAAACAATAAATCGAAGTGAAAATGTGAACGTTGTGTTTGCTTTTGAAATGAAATCCATTTAAAATGCATTTCAACACACAAACTCGCTGTGAAAATTTCGTACAGGCAGAAAAGAGCCGATTTTTAGTGGAAGAAGAAGCACCACCATCAGCAGCAGCCGAACGGGCAGCAAAAGCAATCGTCGAATACACGGACAAAGCGCAAGGCGAATGAAACTCGTGTGAAGAGAAAACTTGCAAAAATTACAGCAACAACAACAGCAGCAGGCGAAAAAGTGTGTTTAGAAAAGAAATTAAAAACACTCACATATACATACCCACATAAAAACACACGAATACAAGTACACCCCGAAGAGAATTGGTGCAAAAAGCAACAAAAATAAAAACGAAGTAAAATAGCGCGCGGTTTAATAATAAATAATTATATGTATGCGCGCAAAACAAATGAAGAGCCGGGGAGCCGCAAAGACAAATACGAATACGAAAAATCAATGAGATTGTAATAAAATTCCGTATTTTTGCTCCTCCTCCCTCTCTCTCTCTCTTTCTCTCTCACTCGACTCACTCTCTCGCTGTCGTTCTCGCTCTCTTGTCCGCACGAGCAGAGCACTGCCACAGCAGCCTCTCAAATTGTGTGTCTGTTTGTGTTTCTTGTTGATTTTGTGATAAAATTGCAATCAACAACATACACGGTACAACAAAATAAGTGTATTTAAACAAAAGTATTAAAACAAAAGAGTAACGAAAGGTGCGTATGCAAGAATAACAAACAACCATCTGTGAGTTTGTGACAGTGTGCAGTGTGTGTGGCAAAAAGTAGAACGTGCGAGAGAAAACCCGCGTACCAAATTTGATGACGTCTCCAACCTAGACACAACGGCAAACCGAATCGACAACAACAATGGTGAAATATCGGTAGTAATGTAGTTTTTTGGCCTACTACTGTTTGCGGGGACACAGGGACAGAGGAAGCGGCAGGGCAGCTTCAGCGACAGAAACGCCAGCAGTGAAGCAAGCAAGCATCAGCCGTTGTAGAAGAAAAGAGAGAGATGGACCGGTATTTTGTAGTCAGTGCAAGCCAGAACAGAAACGAACCTCGGGCTTGGCCCTGCCAGAACAGAACCTCTTCTCTGCCGTCAGTTGTTGGATTTTTAGAGCCCTGGGAACTCACTCTCGAGGTTGATTAACAGCCCGAAAAGGGGAACAGAACAGAACAGCCAGCCATCACATCACAAAAAAGTGTAGCCACTTTGCATGAAGAGCTAGAAAGAAAAAGGTGTACTTGCCTTCCCAGTATGCTCTTGGATAGCTCTCTGGGTATGGTATGGGTAAACCTTATTTGGTTTCATAATAGATTTCTGATAACATCTGGCCAATGATAACAGCTGACAGTCTCCCAATAAACACCATAAACTATATTCGAGTGAGTTAGAGTGCATGGCTGGAGGCATGCATGCTATTTCACACATGCGAGGCTCACTTCATACGTATTTAATGACTATATTTAAGAGGTTCTGTGAAGTCTCCATTAGATATTCGATATTCGTGGCCCTGGACCTAGTAACGGATGCACCTGCCTTGTAAAGCCAATTGGCCTTATCGCCACGCGCCCTGTCTCTCTCTCGCGGTGCTGTTGTCACCCATTCACTCACTCAGTCACTCACAGTGGTGTGTTAATAAAATGGGGAGCAGCAGCTCCCTAGACGAATTTTGATTTGAATAGCCATTTGACAGCGGGAGCCTCATACAGTAGACAGACAGATTACGTTGCCTGCTGCTGGTCTGGCCTGGCCTGGCCTTTTGCTACCTACGAAACGACCAAACGGAGCAGCCAAGAGCATCACTCACTCACTCACCTGGCGACGAACAGCGACGCACAAAAGTCTGTGCGAAAAGTTCGCGTACATTTAAAAAGATTCTATCAACTATATTTAAATCGCGCGTGTTTTATATTATTAAATTTACAGTGTTTACTTTGACAATTTAGAACTAAACGTAAAATATTAACTAAAACTTCAACAATAGATAAGCCAAAGTGAACCATAATTGTTAGCAGTCAGTGTAGCACTTGTGCCGTTTTGTCGACAATGCGCGCGCTCCCTCTCTCGTACTCACGCAAGTACACACACTCATGCACGGACACGCACATGAATACATATATACAAATTTGCAACACACATACATACAATGTCGCTCATTTTGCCCTCTCTCACTCACGCTCTCTTTCTCTCTCTTTGGTTTTTTTCTGTTTTTAGTGGTTGTGCAAGAAGAAGCAGCAACAATCAGGCAAAAAAATACCTGAAAAAAAATAAACGGTAAAACGAAGAAGTGGCGACACACAGCGGAGAGCGCGCTAAAAGTTTATTGTAAAAAAATCGCAAAAAGTTAAAAAGCACAAAGTGTGTTTTATTTTTCATTTGCAAAGAAATACAATAACAACAATTATATTAAAAATGGTGGAAGTAATAGAGCGGCAGAGAACGGCTGCGTGAGCTCAAAGCGCGGCCAATTAAAAAACAACAACAACAGCAGCCGCAGCGAGCACCAGCAGAGCAGCCACTGAAGCCAAAAGCAGAGGCAGAAGAAGAGAAGCTGCAGAAGAAGAGCAACAGCAAGAGCAGAGCCTCGAAAAAGTACATAAAAATATATAAATTTAAATAAAGTGGAAGTTGGTAGAAGCCAACCACCAGCGAAAGAGCGAAAGCAAACGAAGAAGCAAACGAAAGGAAAAGCAAAGAAAACCACCTTACCAGCGAGCAGCGACCAGCAAGCAGCAAGCAGAAACATCACATAAACATAAACCAACAAAACCGAAGAGACCAACAAAATGTACGGCAAATCAAAGACATCCGCGGTCCCCTCAGATGCCCAGGCACGGGAGAAGCTGGCCCTCTACGTCTACGAATATCTACTGCACGTGGGCGCGCAAAAGGCGGCGCAAACATTCCTCTCCGAGATCCGATGGGAGAAGAACATAACGCTCGGCGAGCCGCCAGGATTTCTGCACACCTGGTGGTGCGTCTTCTGGGATCTGTACTGTGCGGCGCCCGAGCGTCGGGATCAGTGCGATCACAGTTCGGAGGCCAAGGCCTTCCATGATTACGGATTCGTCAGCTCCGGCTATGGCGTGAATGGCATTGGACCCGGCGGACCACACAATGCCGGCGGTCCGGCGCCGAGCCCTCTGGGACAGATGCCTCCCGGCGGCGATGGCGGTCCCATGGGACCCGGCGGACCTATGGGTCCAAATTTTTTCCCAAATTCAACAATGCGGCCGTCGCCGCCAACGCATGCATCCAGTCCACAGCCGCCGCCGTCACAGATGATGCCCGGCCAGCCGCCCTTTATGGGCGGACCCCGATACCCTGGTGGTCCGCGACCAGGCGTGCGCATGCAGGGAATGGGTAACGAGTTCAACGGCCCGCCCGGACAGCCAATGATGCCGAATAGTATGGATCCGACAAGACCTGGCGGCGGCATGGGTCCTATGAATCCACGCATGAATCCGCCACGTGGTCCCGGTGGCATGGGACCTATGGGCTATGGCGGGCCCGGCGGAATGCGTGGCCCAGCACCCGGACCCGGCGGAATGCCGCCCATGGGCATGGGCGGAGCGGGCGGAAGACCGCCGCAATGGCAGCCCAATGCGTCGGCGCCTCTGAATGCGTATTCATCATCATCACCAGGAAATTACGGACCCGGCCCCGGCTCGAACGGTCCACCCGGACCAGGAACGCCCATAATGCCCTCGCCGCAGGATAACACGCAAGGTGGTCCTGTCGGCGGACCTGGCGACAGTATGTATGCACTTATGAAGCCAGAATTCCCCATGGGCGGCGGCCCAGATGGCGGGGGCGGCGGAGGAGGTCCCGGCGGCATGGGTCCAATGGGTGGTGGCCCCAACTCGATGGGTCCTGTACTTAATGGCGGCGGTGGCCCCGACGGCACCGGTCTGGATGGCATGAAGAACTCACCAGCCAACGGGGGACCGGGAACGCCACGTGAGGACTCTGGCAGCGGCATGGGTGACTATAATCTCGGCGGGTTTGGCGGCCCCGGCGAGAACGATCAAACCGAATCGGCGGCCATACTGAAGATCAAGGAGAGCATGCACGAGGAGGCCAAGCGGTTCGAGAAAGACTCAGATCAACCGGACTACTTCATGCCATAACAACATCATCAACATCATCATCACCAGCAGCAGCAGCAACTTCATCAGCAGCAGCAGCAACAACAGCATCTCAATACGGTGGCAGCCGCTGTTGCAGCTGTTGTGGCAGCAGCTGCATCCAATGGCACGGCGGGCAGCCCCTCGGCGGCATCCATAGCAGCGGCAGCCCTTGGGGCGGCAGCCTCCAATCTGCTCAGTAGTGGCAACAACAATTTCTAAAAACAAAAACAAAACAAAAAACCAAGCATAAAACAAAAGCGGTAGTAAAAATCCTTGATACATAAGCATAAAGTAATTAAAATTAATACATGTATGAGAAATAGAGAAACCCATAAATATAATAGACTAAAAGGCAAACAACAATTTGTAAAATGTAAAACTGTATAACGATAAAAGGATCAAACGGACAAATCTGTTCCCAGTTCCGGTTCCGGTGACTGTACCGCACCCCCACTGCACTGTAATTTCCACTTGTATTACTCGCTGTTGATTTTAGATAAGTTCGTTTTGTTGTTGTATTCTATTTTTAATATTATTTGTCATAAATTCAACTTGAAAATGTCCCAGAAATGCAGGACAGGAAACAGTGCAGTGAGGTTAGGGCAGAACGAATGATGAGCAGATTGACGTCTGGCAACGCTGTCAGAGCAGCAGAGCATGGAAGCAAGCCCCCTCCCCACCCAGAAAGGGAACGAACAGGCACAGAGAAACCCAGACGGGAGTAATCATAAAAAGAGAGAAACAAAAGCAAAAATACTTAAAGTAATGTTAAAATATGCAACAAGTCTAGCAAGTCTTCTGTTTAGTTCACACTCTACTCTCTACCCCTCGAAACAGCCGCTCAAAGCTGTCTCTCAAGCATCCCTATCCTATCGCCCACTATTTATACCAATTTACTTGCTTACTAAACGAAAACCCCATAATCGCAAATGAATTTTTTGTTAAGCAAGGCGCAACAAAATATCGCTTATGGCATAAAATGATTGAATGAATGAATGGAATATTTATAACGATATGCATAATACACATAGTTGAGTACATAGCTAGCATTATTGGACATGTATTTGTATAGATTGTAACACACGTTCTTAAAAATGCTCTCCCCCGATTGATTTTTGCACAATGGGCACAGTGTCTAGCAGATCGGTTCTTCGCTCGTTCGGCCCCGTTCCGTTCTTGTCCCACATAATATTCTCATCTTTAATTCTCATTGTACAAATTGTAAACTTGGCACTTTGCTGCCGCTATTTATTTTATGCTTTCATTCTTCATTCTGTATCTTGTCTGTCGATCTGCTGGTTCGTTTGTTTGCTTAAGGTTTTGTTGTATTGTTTTTTCTTTGCGTTTGCTCTTTCTCTCATGTGTATGGGTATTTATAATTTAACCAAACAACTAAAACGAAAACTGTTATTTAAGTTCCTTTTAACAGCGAGCAATACCATATTTATATATATATGCGATATGATATAATATGATATGTATGACTTCCCCCTCAGTTTTTGGAGATCGGCAACAGTTTGCACTTGTTTCGATTTCCTCACGGCATTGTGTGCATTAGGACACCATAAGAAACTTATATAGAAATCTATATATACACCCGTATATATATATATATATATATACATATACATATAGACCAGAAACCGATACAGATTGTAGCCTATTGTATGCACTAATTTATTGCAGAATAGCTACGCGAATAACTATAAGATTTAGCTGTTTAATATGCATATGCAAATATATATATTATATATATTTCTTAAAGGCAGCAAAGGCAACCACAAATGTAGAAACCTAAAAAACCTAACCCCAATGCAACGTTTAATTCAAAAATATCACATTCAATTAAAAAACAAAATGAATGCTGTACAAAACAAACAATATTTATAAAGTACATAGAATATATATATATATATATATATTGTATATGTCTGTGCTTGCATCTATATCCCCGATACAGCACATTTCGCATTCATAATGATGGATGCTATGATGAAGGAGCAGTAGAAGGGAAAATCCACCCGTATAATAGCATTAGATTCGAAGATAATTTATAAGCCCCAAATCAAAAGGAATATAAATAAAGAAAATACATTACATTTCTTTATAATACAACAAACACCACACAAATACTAACACCTTCACACACACACACACACACACGAAACACACGCAAATCAATTGATAAAATAATTTAAAGAAAGAAAAAAAAATGCGAAAAAAATCTATTTTAAATATTGTATATGTTTAATGTGTCGGAATTTAAAAAAAAATATGTACGAGAGACAATTTATAGTATATGCTGCATTGATTTAAATCTAAACGATGTGGCATGCCGCATCCATGATGCGTCAAGCGAGAAAAACTTAAATAGTAATTAAGTTAAATTTATTTACTAACGCTTACGGTTTAAGCGTTTAAATTGCTGGATCTATATTAAAAGAATAAAACGAAACAAAACAAAACAAAACAAAAAAGCAAGCAAACATATATGTATGTATAATGGCGCGGAATTATAAGTAAAACAAAAGTATAAATGCCCCCAACCCTGTCCCCCTCCCCCCACCCAAAACAACAAATGAGAAAAACAAAAAAATGGCAAAAACGTAACCCAGAAAAAAAATCAAAAAAAAAAAAACGAAATGAATACAAAACAAACCGATTGAATATGGAAATATGTTTAAATAAGTATTTTAGTGTTAATTATACAATTTACAAGTACACAACACAAACAAAACAACAACAACAATATAATATAAAATGAAATAAAGTTTTAAAACAATATTTGTAAAAAGTAAAAAAAAAGATCTAATGTGGTTTTAATTTGTTTTCGAATTGGAAAGCAATCAGATCAATAGATATAAGAAAAAAGAACCCAGACTCTGTCCGTCTGCAACTGTTTTCTCCAAATAATAATGGGCTTTGGAATGGTACTATTTATGGCATTTTCCACTCTTGTAGATAATGGTTTTGTTCATTGCAATCACAGCTGGAAATCTGGCGGGGCCGATCTCTTGGAAAAGTTGTCTGTTTTTGTTATAATTGAACAATTTGGCAGCAAAGTGCGTGCGGCATGTTATCAGGCCCGTGTCTCGGTAACCACAGACAGACAGAGCCAATTGGCCCGGCACACGAACGTGGCTAATGAATGGACAGTGCAGTTTAGTGTCGGAGGAGAGTCGGGTGGCCAGTCGAGGAATACATTGGGTTGTCGGGGCAACCGGCCCGCTCGATGGGGGCCCATACAAATTGAGCAGTTAATTACACTTTCAGCGGACAGTGGTCAGTAGTGATAGGAGCGTTGCGGCTAATGCTGCACAAGGCAAAAAATCGATAAAGCAGCGGCCAGGGAAGGCAAGGGAAAATGCATGTCCATCAAATTGCACTGAAGAAATCAGGCCTTGCAAGTTGCAAATACTCGCATTAATGCAACAAAGTGGCGTCGTCCTGTTTCCACACTTGCATGGGACTGGTGCGCACTGCTGTTGGCGCCGCAGGGGACAGACAGCCGCCGGCGGAGACTGTAGCCTCGGTGAACCATTGCCCTACCTATCGACAGATTGCTGGTGCCACAACTGGAGCCGGTTCGGCGCCGGCCAAGCGAGTTCCCATTCTGTTCTCCACCAATCGTGGACTCTATCTGCGTGTCGCCCAACCTGTTGGGGATCAGGAGGTGCTGACACTGCAGCCACGGGGGCAGAACTACAACATCAGTTTCTGTGACCTAGAACGCTGGGTGAGCCAAACAGCCAAGCTAGTGCAGGGCAGTTCAGAGATTACCGATTCTTCTGTCTTCTTGCAGAGCACCAATCGCGCTAATGTTGTTAGCCTCGAGGACACCTTCACCATCACCCATCAGCGAAATATGACACCGGAGGTGCACTTGTATCAGCCGAGGCTATGGAACAATCACGTCAGCTACAGCCTGATGCACTGATCCCCACGGATTCATCTCTCTGAATATAACTATATACATATTTATTTAACAAATGAAGTCTAATCTACATTACTGGATCTATTGAATTTAAGGAGTACTAGCTGCTGGGGCCTTCGACTGGAAACTTGGGGAATATTACGCTATATTTTTAATTTAGTTTGCAAGGGCAAGGGCGATGTGTTCGAAAAATGTACAACCTTATGCTATATAAGAGACTGCAGGTATCCAGGAGGTCCACGTCGTTCCCGTGAGGATGAACGAATGAACGTCCCGCATGCCCTTCTGCCGACGACAGACTGTAGTCTGATGTGAAATCAGTTGGGCTTTATGGCTAAAGAATGCCCATTCCGAGAGTTTCTTTTCGTCGAGGTGTAGCTTGATTCGATTTTGTATGTCCCTACCATTGAAAGGGGTAAAGAGCATAGATGGTGCAAGTCTCCTGCGTCTTCCATTGATTCCTTGGTGGCTGGGAGCCCACAGTATGGTGCTTTTTGTTAAGTGAGAGCTTAAAATTTGTCTTATTTCCTGGATTGTTGAGATTTGTTGTGATCCCACTTCCGTAAAGAGGATGTTGCGGATAGGCTGTCCATGCAGATCAACAATTTACAAGTTTTGGGAGCGAAATGGTAGGGTTTCGGCGATGAAGGTGGTTGATAGGTCGTCTATTGTTGAAATTATACGCTGCATGTCTTGTTTTTGGCGGCGTTGTAGATTTGCTTGTTTTTTATAGGTCCAATAAATTAATATAAATATTAGATCGATAGATAGCCTTAATTATAATTCTTTTACTTTTAAAATTCCTTAAACAGAGAACTAAATCGAGTTACGAACAATATTTATATTGGTTAGGCCCTATTGCCTCCTTAGGCCGTATTGCTGGTGAGTGAGGCCATCAGAAATTCCATTTTGTTCAGGAAACTCTTGCCCTCGATTTTATCAAACTTCACCTGACAAAGATTGAGAAAATATTAGCAAATATTAAAGAATATGAGACTAGAGCTGAGACCTACCTCCTTGAAATTGCCACCCAGATTCTCCCACAACTTCTCCGGCACCAAAGGACTGGGAAAGAAGTCCTGTCGCGGACTTCTCGCTATGTAAACTTTAACATCAATTTGAGGATCGCAGCGTATTTGAACGGCTATCATGCGATCACCATTCGGGGAGGCCAGAAGGCAGGAACTGGCATTGCCCAGAGGCTCCACCTTGCCAATGCCCAGATGATTGCTATTCGAGAGCACCGTCCAGGCCATGCAGCGGGCCAGGCTGACCAAGCAGGAGATTTGATGAGAGTTTATTTGGCAAAGTATCAGGTCACGCAGCTCCTGCGGCTCATAGGACAATCGCATGACGCGTCCGTCACGACAGATGCACTTCAGTGAACGCTCCTTGACATGGATAACGAGCGAAGTTCGCCCAATGGCATCGTAGCCGTGAGTAACTATGTTGATCTTCACACAGGACATGGTGGGACTGTTCATGGCATTCCAGTGGGAAACAATCTGGGGATCCTTTACATCCCTCGCCAGCGTATCCAGCACGTACTGAGTGCGCTTGCGCATGAAGATATGCTGGGCCTGGGCAATGATCTGTTCCAGTATGGTCTGCGATTTGGTCATGTCCAGGAGCGTTTCACGATCGGCAGCCATGGGACCGGCCAGCATACGCTTCTTCGTTGGACCCAGTGGAGCACTTGCCGGATGGGGGAACGGATGGTGCGAATTCTTGTAGTGAACTTCCCGCAGCAACTGGTGAAGGGAATGCTCCAGCACATGATCGTGATCGTTAATCGGAGCCGGTTGGTTGGAGTCAAAGGTGGTGGAGTGGCACAGGGAGATGATCAGTTGAATATTGGGCAGCAGGGTGGCTCGGATCTGATTCCCAATGACCACATGCGGAATAGGCGCCTGCAGCTGAATGGCCTCGCGTGCCAGCTGTGCGAAGAGCTCCTTGCAGAAGAGAACGTTCTGGGCAAACTCCAGCGTCTTCTGCCAAACGCCAACCTGAGCGGTTATGTTAGGACCGTGTCCCATCAGATTCACCTGTGCTGTGCATAGATCCTCTTGGTCTTTTTGCGTGATGACTTTAATGTAGGCCACACCTTGCAGCTCAGCCGGTACAATTACCCTCAGAGCGGAGCTGGCCTTCATCTGCATGCCATTGTTGGTGGCTGTGCTGCTGGTAGTCGAGGTGCTGGTACTGTCGTCGTCGGATGCCTCCTCCGCCTTGGTTACCTCGAAGGTGCCGCTCATTCCGAATTTCGATCCCGCTGTGCGGTAGCTGAGATCTCCTATGATCGCATTGGATACCTTCTTCAAGCGCCAGTTTTGACGCAGGCGCAACAGTTCTATGTGAAAGTCGGACACGTTCCGGCTACGCTGTTCGCTGTGGGCATTGCGAAGACGCTCGGCGCCACTCAGCAAAACCTGGGCCGCTTGTGAGATAGCCTTTTTCCGACTATAAACCTGAACAATGGGCTTTGTATCGTCGCCCTCCTCCAGCAGAGGATCTAGCACCAAATATCGCTTGTCCTTGGCTATGGAAATCACATCGGATAGCACACAGATTTCGGTCAGCGCATCTTTGAGCTTGTTCCGCACGGCATCCCAGGGCCAAAGGCTCTCCTGGAACTGAGTACCATCTTTGTTCTCTTCCTCAGCAGCTGCGGCTGTCTTCTCCTCCTTCTTCAGATCGTCCAGCGATGTTTTGCTGAAGTCTATGCGGGCCGCACACTTGGCCAGGCTCTCGGATAGAGTCGGCGGTCTGAAAAGTTCATCAACAACTTGTTGAGAAAAGCCAGTTTCACTCAAATCGAGCACTTACGGTTGGTACAACTCGGTGCCATCATATCCAATCTCTCGTATCTGGTTCTCGCAAGTGGTTTCCACCGATATATTCACAGAATTGGACATTTTTGTTGACGAATTTGCCGGAAAACATTGGCAAAAAAATGCAAGCAAGAGGTAGAGTTGCCAAGCGTCTGCGGTTGCCAATCGATAAAGGAGACTATCAGTAATCGGTTTATTTCAATGGTATTGATATTAAAAAAAAGTGGCTGGAAATAATGCAATTTAATTATTCAATTTGCAACAATATTATGGGTAGTTTTTAAGCTTGCAAACCATTTATTTTAGAATAGTAAGCATACGGTAGAGTTGCCATCAGGTTTACTGTGGCTGTCTGGAACATTTTACAACACTAAAACATTACTTTCATATTTTTTGACTTCTCATTTTGGACTCCAACCGAAATAAATAATATAATTATGTTGTTTCTAAAGAGTAAGGAAGAGACGTTGGATGTGACTGATTACACTGTCATTATACCCAGCATATGTGTGGGAAATGCGGCTCAACTCGCCTGCGACCTGTTGATTGCCTCCAAACAGCTCAAGCGCATTGGATCCGTCACCCATCCAGCGCTCATACCGGTCTTCGGTCCATCTGCCTACCAGCATGAACCCAACGAGAAGGTCTCATCGTGTGAGCTGTACGAGGGAGTCGAGGACAAGCTGCTGGTCATACAGTTCCGGGCACCGTGGATCGCGCGACACACACGCAACTTCCAGCAGCAATTGGTGGAGCTCATCAAAGGTGCCAAGCGAGTGATCATTCTCAGTGGCAGCTTTGGCTTTGAGAAACGGGTTATTGAGGCATCGCCCTGGGCCTACCGTGCCAGTGAGAATTTTAAGCTGGCCCACGCTGCCCAGCTTGGCAATCCCGATCTCATCAAGTGGAAGGAGCACACCGGAGAGGCTATCTATGGAGGCGGCAATGCCTTGCAGTTGTTCAAGGCCTTCGATGAGGCTCAAGTGCAAGTCATGCTGCTGTTCCGCTACCTAATAGAGGGCGACAACTCCACAGATGCCAGTCTGATCGTGAGAGAACTGAACGAACTGTGCGAGGACTTCCTTCAGCTACGCGGCGGTGGCGATGGCAGCTTCAAGCTGACCGTCCCTAAATCCTGGAACTTGCTCTTTGGCAACGATGTAACAGAGTTTCTATTCTAGTTGTGTATATTTTCGACAAATAAATGTTAATCTTTCGGTGTAGGATAAAAGAGATTGCTAGCACGATGCTCCCTGAAGTATTCACTGCCGTGTTCCTGGTAATCCTTACGCGTTGTCAGCGTCTGACCAAAGTTGGGCTGACTGGCCTGGACGCAGGCACCCAGCCAGGCGCTCAGCGTATGATCATCCGATTCGTAAATGGAAAACTTTGACTGGAAAGGACGCATTTCCAGAAACTCCCTGGCCAGACGCTCTTTGAGACCACGGAACTGAGCACAACCGCCGGTTAGATAGACGTGCTCTACCATGCGCTGCTGTTCCTGGGCGGTGAAGAGCTTCAGCACAAAGGCTATCAGCTCCGCCAGGCCCGCCTCCGGGGACCCAATCATGCTTGGCTGAAAGAGAATCTCCGGCACACGGATATCCTCGACACCGAAATGCAATTGATAGTTTTCCGCTGCGCTCTGGGTCTGCACCGCATTGCCATCATCAAAGTTCACGTCGTAGTGGCTGAGAATTTTCTCGAACTCCAGCAACTGCTCGTTGTCGGCATCCGAATCGCTGTCGTCGTTATAGCGATTGATGCGCTTGTACACGTCCCAGTCGTTGTCGTTCATGCCAAAGCCATCGTCCTCCTCCTCGCCATTGGCCTTGCGACGTTTCTCGCTGCGCGCCAGCGTCGAGATGATACGCATCCGCTCCTGCGCGGCATGCGTGTGCCGTTTTCCCTGCTCCTGTCGCTGCTGCTGGCGGGTCTGTTTGCGCTGCAGTAGCTGCTCACGCTTGCTCTGTAGCTCGGCCAACCAATCCGCCTGGGATACGCCCTCGGGGGCCTTTGGCATTTTGTCAATTTTTTCCTGCTGCTTGCTGGGCTTTGGTGAGCTCAGGGGACGTTCCTTGATGCGCTTGATGCGATTACTAATTTTGCTGATGAGCGAGTCCAATTCATCCAGATTGCCAATCTGCTGCTGGGCCAGAGCCAGCTCGAACTTCTGCAGCTTATCCTGCTCATAGAGCTGTCGAAGTTTGTTATACACAAACAATTGTTGCTCATCCTCGAGCAGCTTTTCGCCCTCCCTACGATTCTTAATCTCCAGCAGGCGCATCGCCAACTCGCGACGCTTCTCCAGCTTCTGCTCGGCTGTGAGCAAAGCGTTGGTGGCCGTGACTGGATTGTATGGCAGCTGGATCTTCATGATGTGCTCCTCGTAATAGTCCATTTGTCCCCATTTGAGCAGCTCCTCCCTGTAGTCTACAGCAATGTGGCAATGCTCGTGGACCAGCTTCTCCATTCGGCTAATGGAGATGGCATTCAGATGCACGGGATACTTCATTTGCATCAAACACAGCAAATATGTGATAATGTGATAGCCTCCGACATTCAGGCGACGCACATGCTGCAGCTGGAGCTTGCCATTCAGCACTGGGATCACGTGGGTGGTGCTGTAGCCAAAGGAGATGATGAGGGCATCCAATACCTGCAAATATAACTCTTTAATCAATCAAATCACACATTTTTGATAGTGGCTGTGGGTGGGTCAACCTTCTTGCGACGATTTTGATAGTGCTCCCAACTGTAGAGGGCATCGATGCCATATGAAACGGCTGGAATGCCATAGCATTCAAATAGCAGTTCGCTCATGTTCTGGCGGCAGAAGTTGGGATTGGCCAGCGCCTCGGTCAGCACAATCGGATTTGCTATGCTCTGCTCTCCCTCGAAGCCCATTTTGGTGAAAATATAATCAAAGATCTGCTCCTGATGGTTCCAGTTGGTTATGATGTTCCTCTCGAATGGCGACTTTAGATGAGCCCGCACTGCTTCGATGTTGGTTATGTCATTGCCGACTTGTATTTCGGCTGGTACCTCAGCTGCGACTGGAGTCGGGGCACCGTCTGTGGTGTCCGGAATGGCTTCCTTCTTTCTATCTTTGCGAGGTTTGGTCAAGACGTTTCTGAATCGTAGCGCTGGCTCCTTGGTGTTGTTCCAGCCTACACGGCATTCGTATGAACCATTGTCTATAACCAAAACGCGCTTCGGCGAACCCATTTCGATGCTTTTATAAAGGAATTAGCAATTTCAATATGCGGGACAATCAAGGTAAACAAACTCAAGTGTTGGAAGGTGCACTTAGCTTCCGACTCCATACAGCGCCAATCTTGCTTGCAAGGCATGACAACCCTGAAATATAACTGTAAGTGCAAAATTTTCCGCGTGCATTCTTTTAATTTATTTAAAAAATGTACGTAAAATTTAAGTTGGAGTCTGAGGGAAACTCAACGGTGAGCAGTAAATAATACTGCATAGTTGACACAGTATAATGCCAATAATTTCTTCGCAGCTGCCGCTACTTTTGCCAATAGATGATGATGCGACAGTTTATGAGCTGAAGCTGCTACTGGAACCGTCCATAGGCATCCCAGCAGATCTGCAGCAGATTTACTCGCTTGGAAAAACCATTGGCGACCAATGCAAGTTGTCTGCAGTCCTGGATCATCAAGTGGCTGAAATCAACGGGACGGCTGTCTCGCTGTACAAAATGAAGGAATTCGTCTGCTTTCTGCAATTCCAGTGCTACAATCAGAAGAAAGGAGAACCGGAGACTAGAAATTTGACCATAGAGAAAGAAAAAAGGTAATTAAACCATTCCCTCTAAATACAAACGAATGTGTCTAAAATGTAATACTCAGGGCGCGTCTTTCCAAGGAGAATTTGGACTTGCATCGTGTGCGACTCGTATGCGATCCAGTAAATACGGCAATTGTACCAGAGACAGAGAAAGCTACATGTTCTTCTGGGTGTATTAGAATCGAGCCTCACGGGTCTCATATCACCCAACCTGGAGTTGCTGAGGACACCACAGGTGTGAAGGATACAGCCGAAACAGTAGTTGCATGTAGCGCAAAAAAAAGACTGAGCGAAGATGACGAACTTATATATGCCGGTGTAATGCCAGAAAAGCGTAAATTTGTTTTGGTGATCAATGAAACCGACTCAACGTCTGGATTCGACTCTCTTATGGACCATTTTCATGGGCTCTTTGACAAATTCGAGGACAGCGATACCCTCCAGTTCAGCGAGAGCGACTCTGTAAATGTATTTGGTAATAATTTAATGATTATATCTGAGGATAAGAAAACCTGTGAGTGGATAGCCAATGGTACAAGCACCATTTATCCCCGTTACAAATGCTTCAGCATTATCGAGTTTTTTGGCTTGATAAAGTGCTCTTTTATACTGCCCATCATTGGAAAGGACAAGGAATTGGGCACTATTTTCAAACTTTTCGAGCAGCAGAACGTTGGAATAGTGACGGATAAGTGGATTGTGACGGATCGAACTATGTTAGATCCCAAGAGCGACGATTTTGCCGAAAAAGCAGCTTCAATCATATTGGATAACCAGGAAGTTGTGCTCTACGTTGATCGTGGGAGCAAAACATCTATTGCCGAGCAGGGCTTCAAGCTTAAATACTGCTTTTGGCGCCTACAATTTACATTCTTTTAAATGTATTTGTTTAAAACCTCCTCGTCGTCGTTTTAAAAATTAAATCCGAAAAATAATTAAGGAACGAACAAAAAAAATTCTAACATAAATACAAACAAGACAAAATTATGAACAATGTTTTAATTAAATTTGCAATAATTTATACAATTTATATTTTTGTAATTAATGCACTGCTTGCTACTTGTTAGTTTGACTACTTGCCTTGAAAAGTTTTGACAGATCTTGTTTCTTAAAATAAATAAAACTTTTAAACTACGATTATTGGATTTTACAAATTGGATTAATAAAATAAGATTTAATTCCGTTTAAATTTTGTTTCCCCCAATAAATGCACATTGTGTGTATGTTTTGTTTTGTGTCATATCAGAATATCAGCGGCAAGAATTTGTTATGTTGGCAACCCTAATATTCGGTCAATAAGCAAAGAAGAAGAAGCAGCACAAAAAAAAACTTCTTCGTGACTAAAAACCGAGTCGCAAAATCCTGGCTAAAAGTCTGGGCCCTGGGCCTTCCTCAGGCAATATCAAAACAAAAAACCAATCAATTGTAGCTAATCGATACCCGGGACAGTTCTAAAACGGCAAAATGGAACGAATCAATTTGGAAAACATTGATATTGCACGTCTGGAGGAGGCTGTTGTCGTATTCTATCGCTCAAACTCCCATGAGCAGGCAATTACGCACGAATGGCTTACGGAGGCCGAGGGCAGCCCGCAAGCCTGGCAATTTTCATGGCAGCTAATGCAACTGGGCAAGGTAAGATATGTACATAGACCTGCGCATCAATTAATTCAATATGTATACTCGTGTATGCGAATGCATACACATGCCACGATGCTTGCACCTATTCAACTCTACTCTAAACTACTCTCTTCCCGCGCAGAGCCAAGAGGTGCAGTTTTTTGGCGCAATCACCCTGCACGCCAAGCTGATGAAGCACTGGAATGAAGTGCCGCCGGAGAATCGCGAGGAGCTCAAGCAAAAGATTCTCGAGAAAATTGTCCAATTTGCTGGCGGACCAAAGATTGTCCTCAATCGCCTGTGCATTGCACTGGGCGCATATATTGTCCACATGCTCGATGAGTGGCCCAATGCCATTGAGGAGGTGATTGATACCTTTCAGAACCAGCGCATACCCAATGTCAAGCCCGACGTCCAGCTCTGGATTATGCTGGAGGTGCTGACGGCCATACCAGAGGAGGCGCAGGTTATACACACCTCAGTGAAGCGGGTCACGTTGCGAGCGGAAGTCGGCAAGCGGGTTCCGGTCATTCTGCAGACGATGGAGGCATATCTGAGGCAGCAGATGAACCGCGTGTGGGATGCAGAGGCCTACAGCAACATGATACGAGCTGTCAAGTGCGTTGGCACTTGGATCAAGTGAGTGAAATGCACATTTCGCTATTGCATGCGGTAATTGTTGACTTGACTCTCTCGCCCCGTAGGAATATTGGCTACTCCCTGGAGGCTTGCGTGACCATTACGGCTGTCCTTTTGGAGGTGGTCAACAAGTGCTACTGGCCCGCCGTTCAAACTGGCGATGGCTGCATGTCCGCCGATGAGAATGAGCTGGCCGAGAACTGTCTCAAGTCCATGGTGAACATCATGATCCAGCCGGAGAGCCACAGCTATCCGAAGACGGCATTTGTTCTGCTGCGAATGTATCTGGACTCGCTCTGTGAGATCACAAAAATGGAGTGGAAGCGGGATAATGACAACGAGGACATCATCGTCCACATTTACATGCTGTTTGTGTCCGCCGTGGAGCGCCACTCCTCGCTGCTGCTGAGCGGCGTCATCTCGCCGGATCCGATTCTACCGATTACAGTGAATCGCATGGTGCAGGAGATTTTACACTGCACGGACAAGCCGGGCATCTATCCGGTTGAGGAATCCTGCAGCACCATGGCCCTGGCCTTCTGGTATATGCTGCAGGACGAGGTCTTCGCCATGACAAACGAGGAACACAAGCGCCGATGCTGGGAGTACATAAAGCCGCTGTACGCACACTTGACCAGCATTCTGGTGAGGAAATCGGAGCAGCCCGATGAGAAATCACTGGACAGATGGAGCTCTGATGATCTGGAATGTTTTCGATGCTATAGACAGGATATATCCGATACCTTTGTAAGTGCTTACTGAGTCAAATTCAAAGAAACATTGCTCATGCCTCCCCTCCTGTTACTAGATGTACTGCTATGATGTCTTGCACGATTACATATTGGTGATTTTGTCGGCGATGTTGGACGAGGCCATAGCCGATATGCAACGCCATCCGACGCACTGGACCAAACTGGAGGCCTGCATCTATTCGTTTCAATCGGTGGCCGAGCACTTTACCAACGACACTTCGAGACAAATTCCAAATTTGATGCGTGTCCTGAACGAGATACCATACGAGAAAATGAACGTTAAGCTGCTGGGCACGGCCCTGGAGACAATTGGTTCCTATTGCAATTGGTTAATGGAGAATCCCACCTATATACCGGCGGCCATAGATCTGCTGGTGCGCGGCCTCAACTCGTCCATGTCGGCCCAGGCCACGCTCGGTCTGAAGGAGCTGTGTCGCGACTGTCAGCTGCAATTGAAGCCATACGCCGAGCCGCTGCTCAATGCGTGCCATGCGTCGCTCAACGCTGGGCGCATGAAGAACTCGGACTCGGTGCGGCTGATGTTTAGCATTGGCAAATTGATGAGCCTCTTGCCGCCCGATGGTATACCCAAGTACTTGGACATAATAGTCAGTCCATGCTTTGAGGAGTTGCAGGCCATTTGCCAATCTGATGGAGTAAGTGCAACCAAAATCCACTGCCCCTGAAATGTATGAATACAAAAAGGCTTCTTATATTCCTACAGAAAACTCCCACGGCACGGATTCGCACAATTTTCCGTCTCAACATGATCTCCACTCTGTTTTCTTCATTGAATACCGATTTGAGTGAAGAGGACAAGGAAATACAGATTGTCCAGCCCGTTTTGTTGGTCATGCAAAGAACAATGCCAATTTTTAGGCGCATTGCCGAGATGTGGGTGGAGGAGCTAGATGTCTTAGAGGTGAAAAGATTGGTTTAACCCATATGCTGGATGCACTAAATGCTATAAATCATACTCGTTCTTAACTTATAGGCCGCCTGTAGCGCCATGAAGCATGCCATAATGAACCTAAGAAGCAGCTTCCGGCCCATGCTGCAGGATCTGTGCTACTTTATTGTGGCCAGCTTCCAGACACGCTGCTGTGCACCAACGCTAGAGATATCCAAGACAGTGCGTACTCTCTCTATCTCTCTGTTGGAAATCATTTAATTTAGTTTCTCTTCCGCAGACTATTGTCATGTTTTACAGGGAAGAGGGCTGTAAGCCCTATATGCAAGAACTTCTGCGGGAGTTTATCAAGCACAGCTTCAAGCTATTTGAGAACACGCCACAGCAGAACTTCTCGAATATATCGGACACCATGGAGGCCTTCTTTGGCTGCCTGGCTCAGATTGTGAAGAAAATACCTCAGGCATTGGAAGACAAGACACTGGCCTACGATCGCCTCGTCTACTACGGCCAGCGTTGCATGACGCTGCCCGAAAGCGGTGCCATACGCTGCGGCATACAGTTCATGACACACTTTACGATTCAGTCGCGCAACCACGAACACATCACCGAGGTCGTGTTGAAAACTGGCGAACAGACCGTGTACTTCATAATGATGTGCGTGGGATATTTGACGCCACGCTCGCAGGTGGACAAGTTTGCCGATATCATATTGGCCTTTAACAAAAAGTATCCTGCTGAGCTGGCCATCTGGCTAAAGACCGTGATGTCCGTCCCCCATTTCCCCACACCGCTATTAAACGATGCAGAAAAGTCGCGATATGTTTCTTTGATTATCAAGTGAGTGTGGCCTTAAAATTGATGCAGCAAAGTGCTTATAAACGACTTCTGTTTTACAGGGAAAAGGTGAACAAGCGGCTGCTGCAACAGCATCTGTCGGAGATGGCCATCAAGTTGCGCGGACTCACCGAAAAGTTTCAGTAAATGTGGAAGCCTGAAGCTATTTAGAGGCCAACCAAATCGCGCACCTTTGCTTTTCGAAACTGGATTCTAAATGTGTTTCTGTCCTGTGTCCCATGTATTTAGACTGTAATTTAGGCGACTCTGTAAATGTTCCTCGACCTTAAGTTGTTGTTACCGCACCTCCCACACCCGCCACCGCCTTAGTTTTTAACATCTCCAAAAACTCTCGACAAGACAAACTTTTATTTATAATTTTACAAAAATTACATGCTTTCATTTACAATTTTTTCCATAGGGTGTATAACTCATTTATATTTATTGTTTGTTTTATATTTTTTTTAATTTTTTTTATACATAAATATTTTATTATTCTTAAAATTTAGAAAGTTTCGATTTTTCACCATTTCCTCGTGTATGAAAAAAATCTGCCTTTCAAGTTTTTATGAATCTTTAATCCCCAGTTTTTTTCTAGACCTTGCCATTATTATTATTGTTTTGCAACTTTTCCCCATATCGTGTATGTATCTATAATGCCAAAAAATATGTAAATACATCTCTTTATATAATATATATATATATACATATATATATATATATATATGTATGTGTGTCTATAGCTAAACTGAAGCCTTTCGTTTTCTTGGCCTGTGTACAGCACTTGGTAGTGGTAGCAAAACTTTTTTGATCCAGCAGCTCCCTGCAACATGCAATCAATATCTTCTCATTTCATTAAGAATCATTTGAGAATATCCATCCGCTTTTTAAAGACAATGACTATTAAACCAAACAAATGGCTGACACGGATCCAGTGTTATATATTTAGATTACTATATAGTATAGAAGTAGTAGCTACGACCAGCAATAGTCCAAGTCTGTTGTTGTTGTTGTTGATGAAGATGATGTTGATGTTGCGATGTGGATGATAATATAGAGGGTGTTCACTGTGCCTGGGAGGCTTAGAAATTGGCACAATCTTTGGGTGGCAGCTCTCCCGATCCTCCTCTTCTACAATCCTGCTCCGAGCATCCGGCGGTGTCACAGTAAATACCTCCCCCCAAAAAAGAAACTACACCAAATCTCTGGGCATTCCTGGGATCAATAGGAATACGATTATGGACACCCGTACCCCCACATATGTATATTTAAACATCTATATATATATATATATATATATATATGTACTACATACAAAAATACACTCATTTACATACATATACATATATGATGTATGTATGTAACGCATCATTCTTTTTAGGCTTTCATTGTTTTAGGTGTGTGTGTGTGTATCGTACATGTATGTATGGGTAGGTAAGCTGCTAATTGCTAGGCTACTCATATAAATCGCGTATATTATAAACTTTAGCTGTGGAGAGAGCAGAGCTATATGCGCCATGTATGCATTGTAGTTAAAGATATATGTATGTATGTATATATTTGTATATGGTTTGTGTGGTATGGTATTATGGCTACATATGTAGCTATATGTAGGTCGAAATATGCAGTAGATGCTCAATCATGGTGGCAAACACAGCTACGCCTTAAGTTACGACAATTCAATTCAACTGTACATTTATATAACTGCTTTTGTTTAGTTTTTGTTTTTTTGTTTCACGTTTTCACTGAAATGGTAAGAGCACAAATTGGATTCTAATATTATTGTATATGTTCCGTTTGTTAAACACTAGGCAAACAGCAACAACAATAACAGCAAATTCATGCAAAATAAAACAGTATAGAGCTAGTAATCATTTCTGTCCTTCGGGCATGCTCGAAATCATATTTGTATCATTCGCATTCAAATATTCTGGGATTTCTCTGATCTTTATTGGTACTATGCATTTTTCATTATAGATAAGTATTTTATATTGTATTTATATAAAGAAATTATGTATTTAATCTTGTCCACGCGCCCTCGCACTAAGCCCCAAAAAAGGATTTCCTTTTCTTTTCCTCGTTTTGTGCCTTTGTACGTGTGTGTGTGTGTGTGTGTGTGTGTGTTTGTGTATTGTGTTTGTGGATCGTGGACCTTGTTTGGGTTCATCTCGAAAGCCTCAAGCTTTGCTTCAAAACTTTGTGCAACGCCAGCGTTTTTTTGAGATTTGTTGTTCGTGGTGGATTTTGGTTGTGTTCTTGACCAGGGGATTTGTTTTTTGTTTGTTCTGTTTATGTTTCTGTTTTCTCAGTAATTGCTTCCGTCTGGCGGCGGCGTTGTTAAGAACTCATCTTGTCGCTTGTGCTCGATTAGGGCTCGCACAGTGCCGCTGTCCGTGGGCAGATCGGATTTTCGCCTCAGCAATGGCTTCTCCTTGTTCCGTTCGCCGCGTATCTGTGAGTAACGGAAGTGGGGTAGGCCAAAATATATGTAAAGTGCCCGCAACAACAGGTACAGCATACGTGTTTCGCAACACGGACAAGTGACGTTACATGGTGACTGGTGTGACGTTACGAGTGAGTTACGTTACGTTAACGATATAGGAAGTGCGTAGAAGAAGTTTTTGGCTTTTGGTGCCCCCCTTACAGATGGAACCACACAGCTACGAAATGTACATCCACTAACTGATGAAAACTCCTCTTTTCGGTTTCATATGTTACAAAGTCCAATTCGAGATCGTGTGGGTGTGGGTGGCGGTGGGATTGTGCGTGTATATGGTTGTGTTTCCAGTGTGTTAGAGCGTAGGCACAGTGGTTCAATTTCCATTTCAGTTTAGAAGTATTTGAATGAATGATATTTATACAAATGTTGGTTTGAATATGGAACTACACTTCGCTAAATATTTATGTATATTTTTCCCGCCCAATTTCGATGAACCACTGTGCGTACATGTTTGCTCAGAATTAAAGCCGTATAGACAGAGCGAGAGAGGAGAGTGAGAAGAGTATTTGTTGTGCTTATGAATTCGGGTTTAAAGACAGTGAGAGAACCAATAAGAGATAATAAATAAATAGACAAAAGTTAAAGATATACAAATATGTATTTTGTTTTTTTGTTTGTTGTTTAAATGACATGAGTGTGATTAATTTTAACAGACATTCGTTCGATTAGAATTAGAGTTGAATTAGAGTAGGTGTTCGCTGGGCACAGCTCACAGCAGACGCCATGGATCAGATCACACATTGGCGGGATTAGTAGTTGTTTAGTGTGGTTAGTGTGGCAAGTGCCTGTCTCACCTCTCGGGGCTCCTGCAGCGACGACTGTTTCTGTGGTGGTAGCGGCGGCGGTGGCTGGCGCGACTGCTGCGGTAGCTGATCGTACGTTAGATCATTCTCATTGTATTGATCGTACAGATTTTGACTATCGGTTAGCTGCTGCTGCTGCTGCAGGCGGCTGTTATTGAAATAGCTCGACCTGGACCACTCTGGATTGGTCCTGGCCAGGCTCTCCACCTGCTGCCAAAGCTCCTCCCGGTGCGACAGCTTCTCTCGCTCCCTGTCGGAAGACAACAACAATCATACGATTAGATATACAATATTAAGAGGGTAGTGTGCTGTCCGTACATCTGCTTGTCTTGCTTGTAGTTCTTGCTGCACTCGTCGAACAACCGCTGATCCATCTCCATGAACAGCTTGAGCGCATTGTAAATGAGACCGTGTATGGTCTTGTTCCAGTGCGTCTTGGAGTTGCGATTCAACGCTGGGAACATTATTGGCAGTATAACCGCCGAATTGTCCGCTATTAGGGACATAATGTACTCGTTGTTCCAATAATACAACGCCCGTTCGGCCACCTGAAAGTGCGGCGAGGAGACACACTTGGCTATCTGACGAAACAGCGGCACCATCACCTTCTGGAACTCGGCCGGCTCGATCACATCCAGCAGCTCTTCCACCTCATTCAAGAACATCACCTCCTTGGGACTGTGCGTCTTCGGCCAGAACTTAAGCAAACTTCTGCATGGGATGGGGACAATAAATCAATTTTAATGTGTTGTACATCTCATGCTCACGGCATGTTGTGCGGAAGTTGGGCTCAACACTCACTTGATGACCGCCTCGGACAAACTGGGATCCTTCTCGAGGAACTGCACCACACAGTAGGTCAACTGTGGATGATAGACCGAGAGGCTCTTGGCTTTGTGCAATGGCAGCAATACCTTAAGTAAAAATTGTTTATGCTCCTCTTTGAGCGGTAGAGCAAAACCATTGATAATGCTGCCCAATATCTCCAATAATTCGGCTATGCCATTATGATGTTCCGTCTCATAAATAAATCTAAATAAAAAAAAAAAACAGAATGGTTTAGAGAGGATTGGGATAGGATAGGATAGGATATACGGGGGGCGACTCACCTGTAAAAGACATTGTTGATCTGCTTTCTAATAAATGCTCTCAAACCCAAGAATTTTCCATAGATGCGATGTAAAACAGTCTTTAGGAAATCACGTTCACGTGGATCCTCCGAATCGAATAAATCCAATAATTGTAATACAAATTGATGATCAATATAACGCTTGGCAATATTTGGTTGGAAATCCGGTGACTCCAAGAAACGCAAAAACAGCTCATATACCAATTGAAGGTGTGGCCAAGACGACTCGAGCGTTGGCTCGTCCTCTTCGGGATCAAATTCGGCACCATTCGGATTTGATGATGGCGGCAGCGTCCGGAATAGATTCACAGAAAACTACACAAAAATATATTTATTATGGAGAGGATAAAGAGTTTGGTATGGTATCCTAAATACTAACCATATTGATCGCCTCCGGATAGATAATTTCGGTAATGATGCCATTTTGGTTTGTGAGAAAATCGACCATCTCGTGCAGAGCCGCACGCTTCACCTCCTTGAATTTGAGGTCGCTCAGCGGCTCGGAGAAATCGAAAAGCGTGCAACATTGTCGTATCTTTTGGATGAAAAGCTCTTCCCGTTCACTGGCGGCCGTCTCTGCGAAATCCATAATACAATTTATCAAAATATATTACGTTCTTGTTAAATATGCAGCTCTATTTACACATCAAATAATAATGAAAAATATAATAATCCTACGAAAAACGTCAAGGAAACCAACAGCAAATCGATCAACAAAAAGTAAGGCAAGGCGAAACTCAAAATGTATCAAAAATTCAATGAAGAACAGATAAAGGATCAAGTTCTATGGGCCACCAAACCGAATGGCCATGTCAACCAGGTAGATGTGGTAGGTGCTTCTATCACTTTATCTGCGTGCTGCATGGCCATTGGTTTGGAATTAGCTGTAGCTGGAGAGATAGCAACCTCGCAGTGCAGGCAGTGCCAAGGCAACCGACGCAGTGGGCGGCGAATGAAACAGATTCCGATCGCGTGCACGTCCTGGACTGCCCGTCAGCTGTTGCAACGTTTGTGGGGATGTGAGGCCCTGATGATGATGATGTTGCGACGAATGACCAATAATTCCAGCCATTCCGCCACCACCTGTGACATCACCATTCTGATGTATGCCCAGCGTAGTCGTTGGCAGAATAACAACTGCAGATGTGGATGTGGTTGTTGCTGTCGCTGTCGCTGTTGCTGTCACTGTTGCTGGTGCTGTTCCACTGCCATTGCGCTGGCCAATGCCCAGGGAGATGCTTATGCCTCCCACCAGATTCTGTGCCACCGTTGGACGCAGCTCCTCGGCTGGCGGCACGGGCACCTCCTGGCCTTCGGCAGCAGCCGATGGCAGGGTCGAGGATGCTGCTGCCGCTGCTGCTGCTGCAGCACTATTTCCCACACTCTTGGTGGCATTCAATATGTTCTTAATGGCTGCGGCCGCACTCACGGGTGACTTGGAGGTAGATGAGGTAGCGATGAAATGAGAGTAGATTGATTTTTTTTAAACATTTTTTTTGTTTTGTGAATCAGATTCTGTATGTGTCTGTGTGGGTGTGCAGAATATGTGTGGGTGGGTGTGTGTGTGTAATAACGGAGCGCTGCAAACCTTGCTGGCCGCTATTGAGCCGCCTGCATTATTGGTGGCAGATGATGAAGCGGACGATGAGGACGCGGACGATGCTGCTGAGGCGGCTGCTGTGGCCGCAGCTGCTGCTGCAGCCGATGTGGCCGCCGAGAAGTGTTGCGCCAATGTGGATACAAGCGAATTTCCACCACTGCCTGTGCTTCCTGCCGCTGCTGCTGCTGCTGTTGTTGCTGTTGCTGGTGCCGTGTTCTTCGACATCCCTGCATTTGAGGACAGCGACAACGATGATGTGGAGGACTGTGAGCCAAACGGCGACGAGGCTATCAAAGCGGCGGCAGCTGAATTGGCTCCACCACCATAGGTGGCCGCTGAGGATGAGCACGAGGCCGAGGAATTGGCAGCAGCCGAGGCCAACGAGGAAGAGGCCGCCTGCGATAGCGAGGACAATGCCGATGCCGACGAATTGGAGCTGGTGGACGAGGACGATGGCGACGAGGATGTTGTGGTGGTTACTACTACTGCGGCTGCCTCTGGCGGCGACAGGGGCATCTTTCGACCCTCGAACTTGGCCTTCAGTTCCTCCACGCTGCTGAATTTGAACTTACTGCTACCCTGCGCAGACGATTCCAGCGACTGTTGGTCCTCCTCCTCGTCGTCGGCCAGCTGGTCTAGGCCGCTGTGGAACGATGGCGACTTTGGTAAGCGTATGCCCAAGGCATAATATCCAGCGGCTGGTGGCTGATCCTGTTGCTTCTGTTGTGGTTGCTCTTTGCTGGAGGAGGAAGCAGAAACAGATTGGGATGATTCCTCCTGCTGCTGTTGCTGCTGCTGCTGTTGTTGTGACTGCTGCTGCTTCTGCTTGGGTCCGTTGAGGTTACCCGTCAGCAACATAGCACCGAATACCATTTCATTAGTGCCCCACTTGGTTTAATGGCCACCCAATCGAACCGCATTTGTCTACCCCCGCGAATTGCCGCTGAGAGACCGACACCGACACCGACAACGAACGACAAAACACACACAAATTGTTACACACTCTATGAAATATGAACGTGAAGAGGACTTTAAGCATGAATGTTTAGCATCTGTAATGGAACTGTAATATAGATAATGATAAGGATTAATGCCATGTGCGATCGATTATGAGTGTGGGGCCGGGGGGACAAACACAAGACAACACGCACACACACACAAAAATGAATATGAAAATGGAAATGAAAGCCAAGTGCATGTCAAAAAAAAAAAAAACAAAATATGAAATGAAATGCGGCAACGCCTCCACCGCCGACAATTTTCAGGAAAATTATTATATTTTTTGAGACACCACTTACAGGGCTCCGGTGGGCAGAGCAGGGCGGAGAGGAGAGGCAGAGGAGAGAGTAAAAAAACGTAGAAAAACACAAATATATCCAACTAATATCTAAAATTCTTGCTGCTCGCCGGATGAAAGTCTGGAAACGTAAATTATCTTATTTTTTTGGAAACTGCTGGCTGGCTGGCACGACGCAGAGCTGCTCGTCGACTGCGCGCTGCCGGGCTATCGGAAAAATCAATAAATTTGTGGGTGGGACGGAACGGAACGGAGCAGAGCGGAGCAAGAGTATAATGGGATACCGACGGAATGGCAATGGCAACAGTGGCCGCTGAACAACACTTTTGCCACAACAGCGCACAGCAAAAACAACCACAGAAAACAATAATATTAACCAACACACACGAATTTGTTTATACGATTTGTATGTCAACAGGCGGGCAACAACCGCCTAAGCAATTAGCAAAAAGGTAAAGTCAATAACAATTTGATGAAGGCTATGCACAAGACAGACAGACACACACACACACACACACACAGAGCAAGCAGAGCATGAGACAACCAGAAAAGAAGAGCTAGAGAGAGTGAGAGACTTGGCGCAGCAAGAGCGAGGAGACATTCGCTGGAGTGCGCGGCGCGCACACATCAAAGAGAGATGAGATGTAATTGAGAGCTGTCTGCAAAAGCTCTATACATGCGTGTATGTGTGCCTGTGTGCGGGTGGTTGTGCGTCAGTGTTGCCACCCACCTAATCAGACGGCAATGGCACTCCCTTGACCTTTAACGTGGTACGTACGTGATTAATAAATAATAAACCAATTGCAACAGCTGAGCAAAAACAATTAGAAGAGAACAAAAAAAAAAACCACAACAAAGCTGAGTTTAGTTTTCGGTGTGACCGAAGTCTGGTGGCCAGAGACTTGCTGGATTTTTTTCTTTTGTGGAGAGTAAGACTAACTGTATTTACAGTGTGCGAAATGTGATTTGGCCAAGTTCATATTTCCATTGCACTGCATACATTTTAATCAACACCTGCCCAAAAAAGTATGCTACATTCCCAGGATATTTTTCAAGGGTAAAACTCTAAAAAAACAAAAGAAAAATCTCCAAGCTCTGTGTCACTAGTAACACTAATTAAAACTAAGTTATGCCCTTTATTTACTCACTCTCGTTTAGGTAGCTGAGTGGCGTCAATTCACAATTTTTGGACACATTGTAACGGGAGCTGCCTTGGCGTTTCTCCTTGCGCACCAGCGGCGTTCCGATGGTTTGGTTTAGTCCCTTGGTGATCTGCGTTGGCGGTGGCGCATCACGCGGGGGCGTACTGTCCCTGTCTTTGTTAGCCTGAAAGAGTGTACAGCATTAGTAAATCGTGGCTACATAAATCGTATGGTATATTTGTAGTAATTTGGTTTTCTTACTGAATAAAACAAACAAAGAAAAAAACTAGGTAACAAAAGAAAGCAAAATGCATCAGATATTAAATATTAAATTCTTAACATAGCACTTGCAAAAATTACGAGAGTACGCCTAGAGTAGAGATCATCCGTTGAAGTCACCGTATTACCGTCACTTTTTTTTAAAGAGCATTTACCTTGGTCTTTGCGAATCCTTGACGCCTAAGTCGCGCTGCCTGTGGGTGTGTTTTATTCTGAGTTTAGTAATGCCAAACAGATAAATGTGCACACGGGTTTGGGGGGCGGAAATTGGTTGGCTGCTGGTAGCTAACACGGTACTACGTAAGGATCATACTTGTGTGTTTTTTTTACAAACATTTAGAAGTCAGTCACAAAGTATTTTCGTTGCTTCTAAGGATACCTTTTCTATTTAAATGTGGGGAGAGGTGTGCTTCTTCTTAATCCGATATTATGCTAAATATACTCTTCAGGATTGTAGTAAGGAGGGTTTCCACTGATGATCTAAAAGCACGCAAGGGTCCACTCTAAGGCAACTAAAATTTCCCCCTATCGATTTCCATGCATGTTTCTATAATCGATTATTAATATTTGTGATCCCCGCGATTGATGGCGCTTTTGATAGATTCGATTTTGATTTTGATTTGTTATCCAAAAGCATTTCCACAATTGGCAACCTTTTGAGAGGGCTAATTGGTGTCTTGGTCATTTGGCTTGTTCGTTGGGCGGGAAGAGGTAGGGGGTGGCTTAACACACATCATTTTTCAGCGATAAGATTAGATATAGTTTGTTAAGGTTTTCGACTTTGCGGCACAAGGAAGTATTGTACTTTATGGAGTGGGCATAACACATACATATGTACACAAACACATCCATATATATATTTATATATATAATATATGTATTTACATTGATTTTATGTTTTATAATTTACGTCAAATAACTGTTAGGCACAAGGCATGCGTAGAGGTAAGGTGACGATAGGCGATAGGCAATAGAGAGAGAGAGAGAGTCAGAGAGTAGGTGGTGGTGGTGGTGTTGTAGACAATGCATTCGCTAGACACGACTCACCTCGCTGCTGATGGGTACACCGCCGCTGGTCACCACAAGGGGTATGGCTGACGTTGTAGTTGTTGTTGTTGTTGCTGCTGGTGTTGGTGCTGCTGCTGCTGTTGTTGTTTCTGTTGGTGTGGCTATTGTTGCTGTTGTACTAAAGTTACTGTTATTCTCTTTGATACCGTTAGTGGCCGATGTCGCTATGACTATGCTACCGCTGCTATCGGCGCTGACACCGACGCCGACGACGCCGCCGCTGCTGCTGTTGTTATTGTTATTTGTGACTTTCGGCGTCGCTGCAGATGATTCTGCTGACGATGCTGCTGCCGCTATTGTCGCTGCTGCCGCCTCTGATGTGGTTGCTGCTGACGATGCTGCTGCCGCTGTCGTTGTTGTTGTTTCTAACGCCTCGTTATCCATAATACGCTGCTGTGTCAGCTTTAGCTCTTCCGATATTCCTTATAGCTCTTACCAAAAAACAAACCAACCGAAAAACATAAAATAACAAACAAATATGACAGCTGGGCCGGCCGAATCAAATGATTGCTATCTGAAAATTATATTTGCACTGTGAAGTGTTGGAAAGAGAGAAATTAACGTAGCAATTAACCAAAAGAAACGGACAGAAAAAAAAACAATAAAATATCATGCTACAAAATTCACGACACACACGCATACACATACATACATACGCTTTTGGTTGATTACCAATAAAGAATCATGGCAATCGGTTTTTGGAACTTCTTATTCGAAACGCAACAGTGTCTCTGCTAACTGGATCACTGTCCAGCACAAATGGCGGAAAACCGCTTCGAATCAGATCAGAACAGAACAGAATCCAAAGTTGTCACAAGAAGTCCCCACTGTGGCCGCAAATTAATGCCCATGCCATGCCATGCTATGATTTTCTAGCAAACACAAATCCGGTTCTAAACGGTAATAAACATGTTCTCAAGCTTCTTCCACACACAACATGCACTTGGCCCCCGGGAGAGACGAGACTCCACTCCACTCCAATGGACTCCACCAAAGAGGGCTCTGCTGGCTCTCCACTGGCTAAGAGGGCAGGTGTCGCCTCCGGGGCAGCTTCTGTCTTCTGTCCCTTCTCCGAACACCAACAACACAGTAATAATCAGACATTTTAATTTTTTGCACAACTTACAGCAAAACGGAAATAAATAACAAAAATTCCATAACACACAGGCAAAACGTCAGAATGAGAATCAGAAAGCAGAGAAACAGAGAGCGATACGGACGAGCAACAAGTTGCGAAGCAATGGCCGTCGTCGAATCAGAGTTGCCAGACAGAGTTGTCATGCGAACGAGCGTGAAGAGCATTTTTTGGGTGGTGGTGGTGGTAGTGTTGTTGGTGTGCGGAATAGCGTGCGGGGGGATTGTGGGCTGGTGGGGGGGTCGGGGTGTGCTGGGATGGCATTCTTTAACACAAAAATATTGTTAAGCGCAAAGTTTTCATATACTCATACTTTTAGTGGTCCCCCTTTAACCCAGAGCGAGAGAGAGAGAGAGATAGCAAGTGAGAGAGCGCCGCCAGAGTAAAAATAAAATTAATGTGTACTATGCATAATTAATAGTTTGTGTTGCATCAAGACTCGAAACTCAATTAATAGATGGGTGCAAAAAGCAAATGAGGGGGAAATACATATATACTCAAATTGTGAATGTCAAGGGTTTTTTTTGGGTTGGTATGGTATGGTGCTCTTGGAGGAGCAGGAAATCAGGGGATCGGCTCTATTTACCGCCAGAAGCTGCAAGAACTTGTTCAATTTGCCCCTGCTGAGATTCAGGCTCGAGAACATCAAACTTATCGCTGATAAAAGCCGTTTCTTTACGTAAAAATGCGAATTCTAACAAAACGCACGCACACACACACACTCGCAAACACACGTACGCACACACACACTTGCTGCTGTTAATTCACTCGAGGCTATGTATTATTTGCGCTTCACTTTTTCATTTGGTGCGCTGCAATTTCTTCTGATTGTGATTTTCACATGCGAATTTCACAAGCTCTCTCGCGAAATATCGCACTTCACAGCACGGCGTACTATCAGCAGCGGGGTCAAGTTCACCTTTTCTTCAAGAACACACAACATCAACGGCTTGTTTAACTATATTTAATATTTTATGTAAACTGTTTTATTCACGCAACGTTGTCGAGCCTGCTCAATAGAAAATAGAGGTGCCAGGGCTGTACACTCTAGATCGGGCTGCCAGAGGGTCTCAAAATTCGATAATTTCCGTGTCAATTCTTTTTCCAGCTTTCACATAAATAATAATATGCATTAAAAAATGTCCCGAGCTAGTTGCAGTGATTAGACTTACATAATTTAACTAGTTTTTGTTATCAAACCAGGGCGGCAACAACCGCTGCTCAGAGGCAACTCTGAATGTAAAACCAGCTGGCAGCACCGTCAAATTATTGTTGTTATTGGCTGTGGAGGCGATGTGTTTATTTTTAATTAATAAGTTTTAATTAATTAAACCCTTTGAAATGCAGATAATAATTAAAGTTCTTACGGGCAAGGACTGCACGCTCGAGGTGAGTGACGAATAATAAATACGAGTCAGCATGAATTTGCCCTACTTTTCGTAATTTTTGGACAGGTCTTGCCCACTAACACCATTTTGGAGGTGAAGCAACAAATTGAGACAGCACTAAAAATAACTGCGGCAAATCAGAAGCTACTCCTGATGGGACGTCCCCTGAACAATGATCTGACAATTTCTTCGTATGCAAACATCAAGGAAGGCACCAAAATCAATCTGGTGGTGATGAAGCCCAGCCTGCGCGACTGCATCCTTCGCGGCTTTCGCAAATTCTACAACGAGCAGCAGTCGGAGCGCCTGACCAACGAATTCATGGCAGATTTCGAAAGGAAACTAAAGGAGCACAGCCTGGACGACTTGGAGCGTTTTGCCGAAAGCACAATAGGCAAAGTGGAAACATAAACTTGACCCCCCATTCCTCAAACCCCATGTATATTTATTTCAAATGTGTCAGTAAAAACACTTGACTGAGAAGAATATTTCCTTGTTTTTACTCCCGTCTGGCAACCCTGATTCCGGCCTGCATTGACCATTGACAGCAGTGTGCGAAGGTAGAGCGAAGAAGAGCAGAAAAGAGAATGCGAGTGCTGTCGTGCAAAATTCTTGGCAGAGTTGTTAACTCCACGCTGTCCACCGTCAATCCAGTGAGATCTTTTTCCAGAAATCTTCCAGCCATGGTGAAAGTGAGTTGTTGCCGCAATCAAATCATCCCTCTTCCCACACAGATGTGGGGCCGGGGTTCAATTACATAAGGCAGTACCCTATGCTTAAATATTGATTCGATGCGGAAGCGAGAATTGCACGAATGTGCAGCGCTGCGCTTCAAGGTTACGCACACTAACATTTCTTTTTCTCGATGTGCGTGTGTGTGCGGCTGCTATTTTAGGTTGGAGATGCTCTTCCCGCAGTGGATCTGTTTGAGGATTCCCCGGCCAACAAAATCAACACCGGCGACCTGGTAAATGGCAAGAAGGTGATCATCTTTGGTGTGCCCGGAGCATTTACACCCGGCTGCTCAAAGGTAATAACACATTGGCCTTTTGCCGAAAATTGGCAAGCATCGAATAATCAATATCATTAAATCACAGACACATTTGCCGGGCTATGTGAGCTCCGCCGATGAGCTGAAATCCAAGCAGGGAGTCGACGAAATTGTCTGCGTGTCGGTCAACGATCCGTTTGTGATGTCTGCCTGGGGAAAGGAGCACGGCGCTGGCGGCAAAGTGCGCCTCCTGGCCGACCCAGCCGGTGGCTTCACCAAGGCTCTAGATGTTTCCATTGATCTGCCCCCACTGGGAGGTGTTCGCTCCAAGCGCTATTCGCTGGTCGTTGAAAACGGCAAGGTCACCGAATTGAATGTGGAGCCCGACGGCACTGGCCTCAGCTGCTCCCTGGCCAACAATATCGGCAAGAAGTAATCACAGAGAGAGGAAAACCAACTATTAACGCTTCCAAAAATACTTGCAAAAATCACTCAATTAGTAGGACTCTAGGCCTAGGGGAAACGATATCAATTCTATCTTGGAAAGAACTATGTAGAACATATAATATATGCGATTAGACAAGTTATATCCTAAAGTGTTTGCTTTAATATCTAGGGAGGGGGGGCTCTTAGTCTTATCTCTATATCTTAGGGCTAGCGGTTGTCGGTGTTGGGTGCAATCTTTAGCGAGAGCAGCTTGCCATAACCGCCACGTCCGGCGTCGTAGTCTGTGCGATATTCGTCTCGCACCTGGCCGCCGGTTTTGCCGCGTCCGTATTGACGGCCTTCAATGAAGCCGGCATCCCAGTCAACACGAATCAAGCGATCGTCCAAGCGAGTTCCATTCACAAATCTGCAATAAAGAGAAAACACACTCATTCCATGCAATTTCTTTTGTTGTTGTTTTCAACAGACGCCTGCCTACCTCATGGCGGACTCCGCTTCGCTTCGGATGTAGTACTCCACAAAACAGAAGCCGCACGGTGTCTTCTTGTATTTGTCTAGGCCCATTACGATTAGCCGCACATCGCCGCAGCGGGAAAACAGTTCGTGGATTTGTTCTTCAGTTGTGTAGAAACTCAAGTTTCCCACGTACAGTGTGCAAGAATCTTTCAGAGAACGCTCCTGCTCCGAGCGTGAGCCCTGTGGATTGGCCAAATATGTGAGAAACGGTTCCATGCAACGCAAATAAAACCTACCTTAAAGTGCTGATCACGGTAAGAGCTCAGTTCTACAGAGGTCGCCATATTTGTAAGTAAAATTAAAAATTAAAAAAAGTAATATTTTTTGTGCCTGTCTATAGAGCAGAGTGACCGCGTCCGACCCACAGAAATATACCAAAATATACCGTCTCATTTTCAAAATATACCGTAAATATACTGACGAATTCCATTTCTATTATACATAGAATATTGTATACCCTATTTCGTTAAATTAATATTAAATGAAGACCTATTCTCAAATTGATATGTTTTAGACATATTTATGCATGTAATTAGTGTCTTGTAAATATGTCTCGATCTCGATACCTATAATTGGTCTCTGTAAAAAGACAATAAGCTGCAACGTATCGTTGACATTGCTTTCAAACAGAAACTGAATGGCTTGGTATTCTTTGGTATTTTGAAAAACGCGCTAGAGTATTTTGTCATCTATTATTCTCCCAGTTCTTGGCTCGTTGTTATTATTAAATATATGGATATACTTCGTACTTAATGCAAAATTCAATCAATTCGGTAGGCAACAAGCGACAGCTGCGATTCCGTGGCGATGTCAGTGCCAGCTGTCGCGTGGAGGAGCTCCATCAGCTCCAAGAAGAGAATAGACAACAGAAACCAAAGCAGCTGCCGCTCTCCCAGGATGACGTTGCAGCGGCGACGGCGTCGTCGGCGGCCCAGCAGCGACTCCAAAGTGGTAAAAACCATTCATATTCTTGCAATTCTAATATAAACTGATCCTTCTGGATGTTATAGGACCCACAGAGACCGGTACGACAACCTTTCTGGACTTTTTCAAAGTGGAAATGACACGCGGCTACATGCTGGAACACGACGAGGAACGGTATTCGGCTCGACGCCAGAAGATCTACAGTTTCATGAGGATACCGCGCGACCTGGAACGCTTCATGATCTATGGGATAATGCAGTGTGCCGATTCCTTTTTCTACATACACACATTTCTGCCCGTCCGCTTCCTGTTGGCGGTCTGGGCTTTGGTCACAAGGACAGCGGCACGGATTTGCCGGCTACGCAGCAGCGGACAGCGTCTATTGTCACCCGCCGAGATCTGTGATCTGCTGAAGGGTGCCATCTGGATAGCTGTGACGCTAATCATACTGCTCGTGGACACGAATCGAGTGTATCACATCATTAAATCGCAATCGATTATCAAACTGTATATATTCTACAATATGCTGGAGGTGGGCGATCGTCTGCTGTCGGCCTTTGGACAGGATACCATGGATTCGCTTTTCTGGACGGCAACTGAACCAAAGAACTCCAAGCGGGAACACTTTGGTGCCTTCACGCATGTTCTATTGACCCTCGCCTATGTGCTTCTGCACAGCGTTCTAATCATGTTTCAGGTGGGTTCTGCACAGCTCTACTTTTATGTACATTTATAGATTTGTTTCTTATAGGCCACCTGCCTGAATGTGGCTCTCAATTCGAACAACAAGGGCCTGCTGACCATTATGATATCGAATAATTTTGTAGAGCTCAAGGGTTCGGTTTTCAAAAAGTTCGACAAGAACAATCTCTTCCAATTGACGTGCAGCGATGTCCGGGAGCGTTTCCATTTATCCGTTCTACTGTTTATCGTGATTATTCAGACCATGAAGGAGTTCGACTGGAGCTTCACGCAGTTCTATGTGATGGTGCCCGACTGCATAGCGGTGCTCTTCACGGAGATACTCATTGACTGGGTGAAGCATGCCTTTATCACGCGTTTCAACGAGCTGCCCGAGGGCATATATCGCGAGTATACGACAAGTCTCGCGTATGACATGACCCAGACGAGGCAGAAGCACGCCTTCTCGGACCACTCGGACTTGGTGGCACGCCGCATGGGCTTCATACCATTCCCGTTGTCTGTGGTGCTCATCAAGGCCATCTACACGGCCGTATCGTTTCACAATCTGGCTGCATGGCTGCTCTTCCTGCTGGCCTATCTGTTTGCCCTGGGCCTGAGGATCTGCCTCACGATCTGTGCCCTGGGCAAGGCCTGCAAACTGATGAAGGAGCATCAAACGGAACGCAATAGTTCCACGCCAAGCAGTATGACTAATATGCCTTTTGTTGGCGGTGCAGCCAGCGGCAATTCTGTGACTGGACAGCCATTCCATCACCCTCATTCGAATCACAATAACAACAACAACAACAGTACTGCTACCAAGCCGCCAGCGTCAGCCAACGCGACGACAAGCGTCATTACGTTGACCCCACCAAATGCTGCCACACATCCGCACGACATGAGCCTTAATTTCTCGCATTCATCGGTGCAGTCCACGTCCACACCCAAGAAGGCCGTCAGCGAGGAGGAGCTGGATGTTACCAACTCACTGGAGCTGGGGGCCACAGCTCTCTTCTCCAACAGCGATGTTGATCTGGACGATGTGTGCCTCAACGAGCAAGTGACCAACACCAATGCCGGTTCCGCCGTCCAGGAAGTCTACCAGGAGCAGGATCTGGCACGCAGCCAGCCGGACATGCAACAGCTGAACGATTCTGGATCGTCCGGCGATGCCACCAGCGCAATGGCCACCAAGCAGGCCGCCAAGCGTCCGCCCAAGCGCACACACAAACGCTCCGAATCGGAGCCGCTCATCCCGAGTCTGGCCGACAAGACGGGCGCTTCTGGGGGGATGGCTGGCAGCAATCAAACGACACAGCTATAGCCATAAATCGATGCTAAATTATTAACTTTTGATTTTATCGTGTGTTTAATTGCGTTTTTGATATTTTTTGTAAAACAATTTAGTTGCCGTTTTGTAATAGAATACGTAAGGATAAGAGAAATGGATTTAGTTATAGTTTTATTAAGGAAAATATGATTGAATATGATTGAAATATGATTTGTTCCCTAAACCAGTTTTCCCAGAAAGTACATATATAAATACCTTGTTCTGGGCGAGTGAGTTTTTGGAGCAGCCTAAGGCAGATTTCAAATTGACTACTGCGAGATATTGTTGCCTGATGGATGGTCCATTCGAGCTTCTGGCTTGCCGTTTGTTGGATAAATCCGATTTAGGTCCAATTTTTCAGTCATCTTTTAAGGCCCTGCCTGATTGCAAGGGGGATGAGCAGAAGGATTCAATAGCGCTTTAAAGAACGCCCTGCCACTGAAAAAGATGATAAAAAGCAAGTGGATAAGTCTGGTGATCAGAAGCAGGGCATACTTTAAAATGAAATCATTTTTTGGGTCTGGAAATTTGTATTTTTTCAGCATAAGGATTGTTTTTGGTATATCGATGCTGTATCGATTTATACATAATTAATTGAAAAAGTGTATCGATTTATTTATCGTTTGAGTTTACGCTTTCGATTAAAAGGTTTCTGATATCGTTTAACGCTTATCGAGGAAATAGCTTGAAGAGTTTATACATTTATTTATCGTTTAAGCGTAAGATTTCGATGAAAGGTTTCCGATATCACTTATCGGTTATTTAGGAAATAACTTTTTTTATCCATTTGTTTATCGTTTAAGCGTAAGAATTTGATAAATGGTTTCCGATATCAATAAAATAAATTGATAAGCGTTTATCAATTTTCCTATCGCTGGTCTGTAAGCTTTGGATACATTTTTACGATATTCTTATATCATTTGATGATAAAATCTGACAAAATATAGAAATTTCCCTGGAACATAGACGTAAAACATCAAAAGGAATATAAATACATCAAAGAAAGACACTGATTTATGTATAGTTTTTATATAGGCTTTTGACTATCGCTTATCTAGGAAATAAAGAGTTTTAATCGATTTTCTAATCGTTTATGATAATTAACACTCTCAAAATAATCAAAAGGAGTCTACATACAAAGAAAGACATCGACTTATTTATCGTTTATATCTAAGCTTTCGATAAAAATTTTTAATCGGGTGTTCCCGAATCATTCTAGAACTATAGAAACGACCCTCTCATATCCTAGCAAAACATCAAAAGGAGTACAATATCGATTAATTTTATTATTCACGGCTCTCAGAAAAGTTTTGTGCTAATATTTGATTGGCATTCCTGGCAACCTTTGGCCTTATACTAAGCTCCACTCCCACCCACTGGCCTGGCGTTGAACAACAAATGGATAAGATAACCCACAGAAATCCTCAGGGCGAAAATTGCTTTCAGCTTAGCGAGAAATTGTTTTCTGGATTTGGCTCCAAAAAAAATGGCTCTCTGTGTGATGGTGGAGGGGGGCCTGGGTGCTCGTCTTGGTTTTCATGAATGAAAATGGTTTCCCGCGTTGTTTGTGTTTGCACGCGTAGAAAAATCAACAAGCTGCAAAAAAGGGAGCGAACGGTGGGCACCCCCCGAGCCCCCAAGCACCCCGTCCCCACCGGCTTTCAAAAGATTACACGCGCGTGCACGCACAAGGGCGCTCCATACATCTGAGGAGAGGGCGATGGGCCCTACGCTCTAGCTGGGAGGCGTTTCGTTTTTATGAATGAAATTTTACGCTGACCTTGGATGAGCGCATCGCGCGGTTGCGTCAGTGCCCTGACAAAAAGGGGAACACTTTCGAAAAGCGGCCCCCCCACAGCCTGCAGGCCAGGCGCATGCTCACCAAAACGTTCGAAAATAATTCCCCTGATATCCCCTGGCTAGGCATTTTTTCATTCATTCATGAAAACTCCTGCTTTCTTTTCATGAATGGCTCTGGCTCTGGCTCTCGCTCTCCGTTTCTCTTTGGCCTTCAAGGACACGCCGCTCCCACAACGATGGCGTCCTTATTGATTTTCCCTTTTGCATTTCCACATTTTCCACATTCGCTTTCTGCGTAGGCGATCCGTGCGCCGCGGCGCACGGGTTTAATGTAACATTTCCCTTTTTTATGGGCTTCCTCGCATTTAAAGTCGGGCGCCCTGTGGTCTGTGGGTTGAAAACCTGAGCAAATTGCCAATGAATTATTGTGGTCATTAGGTGGGATTTCTTGCATAATCCTTAGGGGGCGGCTGTGGCCCGGAGTAGGGTAGCTTTTGCATCTGCTTTGTTAGGGAATTTGGTGGCATTTCTAAAGGAATTTGGTCTCTGGCTGACAGGGCGTATGCTTATTATTTTTTTTACAAGATGTGGGAAGTTTTCAAATAGCAAGGCAATAATTTAATCCTTTCGCAAGTTCTTTCAGATGCTCCGAAACTATGGAAATAATGTACTTATGAATAAGAGCTTATCATAGAGCTGCTTAAAAGCCATTATGTACCTCATTATGGACAAGAAATTGTGTACAACCTTCAGGTACAAGCCTATAGAACTGCAATTCCTTAGTTAATAATTTCTTAGATTTTACAGCTTTTAATATTTTGAATTTCATATCAAACTTTCTTAAAAGTAGAACCTAAATAATTTCTAAACATCTTTTTGGTTCAATATTGTCTTTTTGGATAGCTATAAAATGTATTTAGTACCTAAACTGATTTTCTAATAATTTGTTAGTATTTTATAGATTTAAATATATTGAAATTTATATCAAGTTTCCTTAAAAATATAACTTAAATCATTTTTAAACATAATTTTAGCTTCTATATTGGCTTTTTGGACTGATATAAACTGTATCTAGAACTGAAATTCATTAGCTAATAATTTCTTAAATTTTACAGCTTTAAATATGTTTAAAAATCCTATATTATTGCTCTCTTAAATCCTGCTCCCCCAGGAGCTGTAAAAACTTTGGCAAACTTGACGCCTGACGTCTTGATTGTATATCAAAAATGTGAGTGTGTGCCTTGGGTCAATAAGCATAGTTTTGTGGTAGAGCCAGAGCCGGAGAGAGAGAGAGTAAGAGAACCTTCAATAATATCCGGCCGGCAGCCGGCAGCTTCTTGGCATGCGTTAAAAATAGCCTTGAGAAAGTCAAGAGCAGGGAGCAGAAGAAGAGTACAACCCAAGCAAAGGAAAGTGAACGCGTAGTTTTATGAATGAACGAAAGGCCAGGCAGGCACCGCACCCAATGCTTCACCCTGCTCTTGACTGCCGCTTTACCCCATAATTTATTGATTTTTCTTTTGGAGGGGGCATGCGCACTGGGGGCAGCTCCAGCTTCAGCCAGCCAGCCAGCCAGCCAGCCAGCCAGCTGCTTATCTGTGACACATTGTCGTCAATGGAGCGCCCTCTCTGCACGATGCACCCCCAAAAAAGACTGTTGCTTCTCCACTGACGTCATAGGAGCAAGGAGGCAGGCTTTAATCAGACACAAAGGAACAGAGAAATGAATGGTGTGGGCATTCAGATTAGATATTGATGCGGCGATCATGGGAGAATTCACGGAACCAGTGATAGCGCTCGAGGTGCAACTGCACCGACTCGCCAAACACATACAAGTGTACGGGCATAAAGTCGTACTGCTCATCGTCGTCATTCTCATTTTCGTCATCATACAGATCAGCTTCATCGTCGGAGTACTCCTCATTCGATAGCAGGACATCGACAACAATCAGGCAGTGCAGCAGGAAGATGACACTGCAGACCAGAGAGCACACCGCCTGAGCGCGCAGATAATCAAAGAAGGGATGCACTGGCTTCTCCGGCATTATGGGATCATCCATGTGAATATACATCATGTGGAAGTCCTCTTCGGCATCCTTCAGCGTCATCAGCGAGATAGTCACGTACAGTATGCAGCCGGCCATTGACCGCAGGATTTCCTCGATAGCGCTGGCCGGGTTTCCAGTGCAGATATTGATGCTGGCAAAGAATACCAGCACGGTGAAGGCATAGAGTGTGACCGTGAAGAAGTAGTGCGTCACTTGGTCCATCACCGGAAGGAAGCTCAGATCCTGGACCATGAAACCACTTATATGGAAGCCCATCAGAAAAATGTTGGCCACCGTCTCGGCGGTATAAAATACGAACAGTATAGGTCGCATGGTGGATCGATTTGTATGGGCCAGACACAGGGCCTGACAGACATCGCACGGCAAGCTTTTATCCCCAAAGGAAGGCAGCTCTGATGCTCCTTGGATGTTTGTCTGCTTGGCTGCTCCTGCTGACACATCCACAGCTGGTTGGGTGGTCTGTCGCTGACAGATTTGTCGTCAATAGGCGGCTCGCGTCATGGGCACAGCTGCAAGAACACAAAATCATGTATAAAAAGGGGCAAAAGGACCTCCCCCCAAGTACAAGTACATACAAATACAATGGAAGGAGATTAGAGACTCATGCGTCCACCACTCGAGAACTCACGAAACCAGCGATATCGTTCGAGGCGCTCCTGTACATATGCACAACAAAAATACAAACGTACGGGTATATAGTCCTCGTCTGAATCATCGGATGCGTCATACACTTCCAAATCATAGTCCGCCTCCTCATGCGACAGCATAACATCAATGACAATGAGACAGTGCATCAGGTAGATGATGCAACCGACCAGGGAACACACTGCCTGAGCATGTAGATAGGCAAAGAACGGATGCACAGGCTTCTCCGGTAGTTTGGGATCCCCCATGCCAAGGTACATCATATGGAAATCATTCTCCACATCCTTTAGTGTCATCAGCGACATAATCAAGAACAGTATGCAGCCAGCCAGTGAGCGTAGGAACTCCTCCAGCAGGACTGCCTTGTGGCCAGTGCTCGCACTAATGCTGGCAAATGCTGTGATCCCGGTGAAGACATAGAAGTTCACCGTATAGATGTAGTATGTGGTCTGATCCTTCAGTGGCAGGAAGCTCAGATCCAGCGACATGAAGCCGCGTATATGGTAGCCCATCAGTATTATGTTGACCACCGTCTCGACGGTATAGAACAGGAAAAGTACTGGCCGCAACATCGTACGTCTAGCGACTTCTATAGGCAGTATTGCAGGGCACTCCTCTGACAGATCTCGCACAGAATGTTTGACAGGGTCCGACACGGCACGACACGACACGCTTTTGTGTTTTGTGGGTCCGTCTCGTCTCAGTTTGAAAGTGCTGCCTGCCTGGGCTCATCATAAAAAAAAACCCACTTCACATTTGCTGCTGCTTCTTGGTGCTTCTGTTGTTGCGTCTGTCTCCAAGTGCCGCGCTGCCGTTTGCCGTCGTGGTTTTGCTGGAAACAGTAGCAACATTTTCTTGGCAGTTTGATGCTGTTGACTGCTGTTGACGGCGATTATGTTGATGACGCGAGAGACCGCAACGAATTTACGCGCAATTCTCCACCGTGCTTCAGCTCAAGTGTCGAGTAAGCATTTAAATATACGTCCATACAATGCTGGCGCCAAAATGTTAGTATGCCAAGGCTTATCTTCTGAATTGAATCGTCCCCCATCATATCGATATCTGCGACGGGGAATCTTTATTAAGACTTGTTTATGATATTTCGTACGCTTTACAAGTAGTTTCTTCATATTTGTTCGTATCATTTGCAATTTTTAGTCCCGAAACGGTGGTTGACATCTAAAAAGCGCTGCAGAACGTTGAAATGTACTAATGTACTTTTGTACCAAATACCAATTCTACTTTCAGTGACAGGTCCAGTGGTATCTTATTCTTCCTAATTTATTTACGGCTTGTCAAAAAGGTGTGTTTTTGATCTTCCATGTAAGCTTTTGCTCATATTTTCTTCCCTTAAAGTGCTGTGCATTCCTAGAAATCCGTGGCGATCCGTTTAAATTTGTTCCGAAATTCGAATATTTTCGCATTGGGGTAAATTAATCTTGGCCAAAAACACAGAAGCCACACTTGCAGGCAGCAAAGGCAAATACAAATCAGTTGCTGTTGCTTCTGGGCTGCCTTCTTCTGCAGTTTGTGGCCACTGGATTGCCCATTGCCTTCTGCCCGGTGTGCGCGCGCGTGTGTGTGTGTGCTTGCGCGCAAAGTAAAAGGGTTAATTCACTTGGCCACAGCTGAGAAGGAGCCTTTTCGACTGCGTCATCTCTTGTGGCTTCTTACTTGCGGTCGCGTCGCGTCGTCGTCGTCGGTCGTTGGTGCGGGCGGCGGGGGGGACACAGTGGCTGCTGCAATTTTGACAAGCGAACAGCGTTAAGCGAGTTTAAGTGGTTGCCGAGGAGAGCCACAAAGGCTTTTTCGTTTTTGCCTTTATCCCCCAGTCGAAATTCCAGGGATCACAAATGAGAGAGGGCCCCAGCCCCCCTGCCCCCATTTCGTTCCCTGCACAGTAGTCACTTCTCCGCCGTCAAGTTGAACTTAAGCGCGTGTGTGCCCCTGAATGTGTCCCTCGCCGCAGTCATTTTTTTTTTCGAGTGATTTAGTGAGTGCGTTCGACGGCCATCTTGAAAATGTTGTGCGTGTAATTAGGCCTAGAACTAAACGTAACCCCAAAAATGTGAACCCCAAAATAGAGGAAAAAACGGCCAAACAGGTAAGTCTGAAAAAAACACAAATCTTAAGAATATTTAAATAGAAAATCGGCATGTGCCCTCCCCGCCCCTCGCGCTCACAATTAGGAGAGCCCAAACTCTTATGTAATCTGCAAATTGCTCGCGTTACGCCCCTGCCAGGAGGGGCATGGCAGCCGGCAAATGCGCCATTACATACAGTTAAATGCAAGTGCATAAATAACAATTATTGCGGCGCAGCAACAATAATAGGCCCGGGCAGCGCTCTCAGGTGTCAATTGTGGGTCTCTGAAACGTGACCGGCGGCCATTTTGCCGCGGCCACTGCACCGCTGATCGCCATACATATATCGGCGGCATATAATGCCCGTTGATTATTATGTTTACACTTGGCTTGCAGTTATGCGGGCCGCAAAACGCTGGCCACGATCTGCCTGGTGCTAGTGTAGTCCCCCAGTAATGATCCCCGCCCGGCCAAAAAAGAAATCTCAATGCAAATCAACGGCAATTAATAATTCATCGCCCGCTGGGGCCTCCTTCCATGGCGCGTCATGGCAATTATGCGGCCCAGGTCGTGAGAGCGGCGGAGAGAGTGGGACACACATAGAAGCTGCGAGCACAAGGAAACGGTAACACAATGCAGGCTAGAAAATTGTATGTGCAAGCGAGAGGGTGGATATGCAACTTACACAGACACACACCCATACTGATGGGAGGAGAAAGAACCGTTTAGTTAGAGGTGACAACTTGTGGCGAATTTTGGTGTGGGTGGTATTTTTACTGATCGATTGTCAAACAGTGCTGTAAAGTGCAAGAACTCAAATATCAACACAAGAATAAGCGGGCTAATGAATTTTTTTGAAATTAATAGATTTATAAAAACTAACTTAATAGCTTTACAATCCCCCCTCGCATATCAAAGTAAATCTATTCCTATATTCAATAAAATAAATTTAATATGCAAAACAGCCGGACAAGAGCTACAGCAGCAGCAGCAGTACAAACTGCTCCAGTGGCCCGCCTGTCGTCCAATATCAGCAAATTTGCAATAAAATATTTGTCTGGCCGTCGCTTTCCGTTTGCTATGAGAGTGGTACTGGGTCCGCATATATGTACATATGTATGTATGTATCTATCGTACGAGTACAAGAGGTAGGCCAAACAGTGGGTCGCCCAGTGGTCGCCGCCTGGTGGCCGTCGCGGCTACTGCAAATTATTTATTTGCACCTTTCGCCGCCATCGTCTGACTGGCCTCAACTCAACTCTCCTCTCCTCTACTTCCTCTTCCCTCCTTCTTGGCTCCTCATCGAACCACTGCGAACTGCATTTCCATTTGCTTATCAAATCGCTTGCAATCGAACGAATGAGAAATGCAGGGCAAATATAAATATTAGCTGGCTGGAATCGGCTGCCACAAGGAGACGTTGCTGCAACGGGGAGGGGATCTAAGACTGGCGTATGAAATTAGGCGCTGCCAATGCGCCGCCAGCCATTCCCGACCTGTCCGATGTATGAAAAGTGTGAAAACGAATTAGTGGCCGAGCTCAGTGGAACTGCAAAGGCGCGCCCCAATAAAGGGGAAATTGAGGGCCGAGTGCCCAGAAAAAGAGGTCGCAAATGTTTTTCAAGTTTTGTGTCTAAAGATTTCTTATTGAGGGGCAAGGAATTTTAATCTTTGAACTAATTAGAAGTCTAAAGATGCAATATCTACCGAATCATCGAAAAGATTCCGATAGGCATCGATTAAAAGTCTCCAAAGATCGAATTTTCAGTTGTTATCAGGAATTTCAATCCTTAAACTCTCTACGTTATTCCACACTCTTTTTCCGCTGGTAAAGTTATCGAATTCACGAACAGATTCCGATAGGCTTCGATTAAACGTCTCCAAAAGCTCGAATTTCCAGTTGTTTTGATTTCTATCCCTAAACTCTTCACGTTAATCAACACTCCTTTACCACTCGATAGGAATCGATTATACGTCTCCAAAAGATCGAATTTCCAGTTGTTTCACAACTTTTCAAATCGAATATTTGTGCCCATTAATTTATGGCCGCTCTTCGATCACAACTCTTTTTTGTATGCCCGAAACAGCTGTCTTCGAGCAACTTTCAACACACATGTCGCTGCGTCGTGCCCCACAAATGCCAAACCAGAGAGAACCAGAGTTAAATTGTCACTTGCACATGGGCGCCCAATAATTATAACAATGGGTGGGCTCCCCCCCCCTCAAACGATAGACGCAACATTGGAGCTGTAAACTGCATCGTGTTCACAAATTTGTTTGGCATTCCGCCGCCCAAACCCAAACGCAGCCTAGACGCCAGGCCGTTTTTGTTTTTTTTGGACACAGTCCGTCTGGGTCCATCGTCACATATGACAAATTTTGTTGTTGAAAATCGTGTATAGCCGTGTGTTGCGTGTGTGGCTTTTGGGGAGTGCGTGGCGTGGCGTGGCGTGGCACATGCGTGGAGTCGGTGACTATGACAAATCGCCACATGGCAGGCGGCCAATTAGCAAACCAGAGAACTCCATAGAAGAGAGAGAGAGAGAGAGAGACTGGTTTCGGTGGTGCCACCTGATAGACTTAAGATAAATGATACCCCCAAGGCACACAGGCTAAGCTCCTTTATTCCGTTCTGGCGATGGGTGGCGTCTTGAACGTGAACTGAACGTGCTGCAATGGACGGTAGTCGGTTTTGAAGAGCTCCACCTGAAGGACATTCCCGCGGTCGGACCAAAAGTTGCGATACTACAAAGAAAATAGACATCAGAAATCTCCAAAGAAGCTAGGGGCACACACATTTTTCTTATAAGCCTCCCAGATGTCGGGGGAACCCTTGAATTTGATCTTCAAAGGATATGAACTCTTGTCACGGCGTCGCAGCTTGTAGACACTCTGGAGTAGCTCTACTGTCAGAAAGGGGCAATGGATGAACACGAGTTGCTTCAGTTTGGCATTGGCCAGGACAAAGTCCAAGACGTGTTCGTTCAACAGATTTGGACAATGGCAGAATACGGCATGCTTGTGGGTCACAGGCAGTCCCAGGTCTAACATTTCCAGATTGCCAAAATTGCAATCGATCAGCTCCAGGCCGTCCATAAAACGACAGCGCGATAGCTCCAAGGGTATGAGCTCCTGGGCGCTGTTGATGAAGCTACAATTCAAGCGAAAGATACGCAAATAGTCCTCCCGCTGGCGAATGATGTCCATCAGGGTCTTCATTGTGTCCTTGGATTCGGTGAGCTTCTTAATCTCCAGAATATGCAGTTTTGGCAGCCTAAAGATCTCCTCTTTGTTGTCCAGAAATACAGACTGATTCACCATCAGGTTTTCCATATGCTTGCACTGTGAGATGCCCTCGAGATCGGGCGAATGGGAGCCCACAAAGTGTAGCACTTTCAGGGGCAGGTCACTCGCCAGTATGTCCTTAAGGACCCAGGTCTCTACCTCGCCGTGGAAACGCAGCTCCTCCAGCATCTTGAACTGTTCAATGAAGCAGACCTCCAGCGGCGAATGAATCTCCAGGGAGCGGAGATTTTTCATCAGCGCCGGCAGGGCATAAAACGGCCACTGGGGGAAGGTGGTGGTGCGGCGCTGCACGGCCGTGCCCCACGTTATCTGGCAACGCTTGACGCTCGGCAGCTCCCTGATGCCCGCCTGGTCCAGGATGTTCATCTCATGCTGCAGCTGTTGGCTGCGAAAGTGAGCACTGCGAAAATCCTCAAACATTTTCTGTATAAACGTCTGCAGCGAAGAGCCACGCAGCTTCAGTTCGAGCTTCTGCAGATCCAGACAATGGTATTGCCGCCTCCAGATCGCATTGCACGCATCGGGCACGTTCTTGTAGACCCTCCCGAGGATCACCTGCTTGCTGACGTCCAGCTTTTTGATGATCGTCTGAACCTCGGCCAGTTTCTGTTGTTCAGTCGTCGATTCGCTGGATAGTCTTTTTTTTATCTTTGATTTGGCGCCAGTCGGGGCCATCCTTTGGACCAACAACAAGTGTGACGTTTTTTGTGTGTACTACTGCCCCAGACCCTGATTATCATGTGAATTAACACAGTATTTGAGTGGAAAATATATTGCTTACTGGGTTACGTTCGCTGATCTCTCTCTCGATCTACAGTGCCGGTCTTTCAGTTTCCTGCGCTTTTAAGAGCCTTTTCCTTGACGATTTTCAACAGGAAACAGGAAAGCTCTTTTCTCAGAAATTTTTAAATTTTCTATAAGATTGACTATTTTTTTGAAGCCCGACTTTATTGCCTTTCTTTTACAATTTTTTAAAAGCAAAATGGCCCCTCTCCTGTCCTACCGATATTATTCGTGAGAGCTGCTTCTAGCAGTATATTTCTAATAAAATTCTAAGAATTGGTATTTTTCAAATATAATACTAAGAATTGGTTTTTTTCCAATAAAATTTTAAGAATTTGTATTTTTTAAATAAAATACTTTAAATTAGTATATTCAAATAAGAAGAAGAATTGTAAGAATTGGTTTTTTTCCAATAAAATTTTAAGAATTGGTATTTTTCCAATAAAATGCTAAGAATTGGTATTTTACCAGTAAAATTCTAAAAATTGGTATTATTCCAATAAAATGCTTCACATTGGTATTTTCAAAATAAAAGAATCTAAGAATTGTTATTTTCATTTATCTTCTAGTATTTTTCCAATATTTGTAGGTTTTCATCTGAGAAAATGATTAGAAAACCAAAATAACTTTTAGTTTTACTAAGAAATCAATGAAATGAGAAAATAATTTCAACCAAAATTGTGCTATACACAAAAAAGTGACAACAAAAAAACCCGCAGTCTGATATTTAATGCATTTTTGAACTTCCTCAGCGTAGGGTTTCCTTAAATCTTATCCGATTCGTCTAATTTGTATTGTTTTGAATCGATAAATCAATTCCCAATATCCCAAATGATCAGAAAATTAAAAAAAAATATATTTTTTTAAAAAACAAATAACACAAAGGAAAAAAAATGCAGTAAAATTATAAAAACGATTTCTTCAACAAAAAATAAATTTTTCCAATAGTTTATTTTGTTTTCTATTGACTTGTAATAAACAATATGAGTGAATAATTTTCGTGTCTTATTGTTTGTATTCCCAAAATTGCCTATCAGTTAGGCCGAAGTCCTGTGCCCCCCACACTCACATTCTGCCTGACAATCTGGTCTATTGCTACAATTTCCCTACTCGTACGATATATTGTGGTAGTTCTAAAGGGGGGAGGGGTGTGGTGGGGGGATTGCGGGATTGCTTTTACCACCCTGCTGCGATCAGGCAACTAACGAGCCATGGATATGTTTTCATTTCAAACTGATTTTGTTTTATGGCACCCCAGGCATGGGGTCGCCTCCAAACCCGAAACCGAACCCGAACCCGCACCCGACCTGAACTGATCGACGGGGACACCATCCACTTCCAGGTACTTTTCCAGGTGCTGCTGCGGCAGTTCTTGAAGCTCTCTCTGTTGCTGGCTTTCCACCAAAACTCTCTCTCGCTGGCTCTCTGCTAATGAGCCGCCAAGTTGTTTTGGTTTTTATTTATGGCTCATATCGCGGGTCTTTTGTTTCCAAAACATTTTGCTTTGGCATCAATTAAGCGATTACCAAAAAAAAAAACAAGTTTCACCAACGAAAAACTAGTTAAAAAAAAAAATAAATAAATATGAAAATTGAAATGTTTTATTAATATTTTTCAACAGCCTGGACGCCAGTTAATTAAATTTTTGTCTCGGTTTTTGCTGACACTTTGGACACTTTGCTTGGCCATTGGGTGGTTCCACATCCCAGACGTAGATGGGATTAGATTTGGATGGAGGGGATCTATGCCTTGAAATACAGGCGACAAAATGTTTCGCTAATGAAGTGGCAAGCGGTTTGCGAGGGGTTTTTGTGCCCCCAAATTTACAGAAACCTGGGAAATAACCATTCAACAAGCGCTTTACATTTTACAACTCTCAACAGAAACAAAAAACATTTATGGCCTTGTCGGGTGGGCCTAAACTGCAGAAACTTAGCCACAGATACAACAGCATAAACATAGATACATCGCTACAGATACAGATACGAATACGGATACGGATAGTCTTGCTGCCTGCTGCCCGCATTTTGGGGCGTTTACATTTGAGTTTTTTTTCGTGTCTTGCTTTTTGCTTTGAACTCGTTTAAATGTCGGAAAGTCTTTTTTTTTGTCTGTGGTTTTCTGCCTGTTTTCTGGCATTTGTGTAAATATTTTAATTATTTTTTTTTAAGGAAACGCCCCTTAAAATACTTGTAGATTTCACAAGTTCTTGATGTGATTGAGGATTGAAGAACTTTTTCAAAGATACGATAGCTATATTAAATAATTAATAATAAATGAAACAAATAAATCATAATATAAAAAACCTAAAATAATATTAAAAAAAAACAATAATTAAGTAAAAAAGTATAAAAATAAAAAAAATCCAAAACAATTAAAAAAGTCTCCAAATAAAAAATAAATAAATACAATTATAAAAAATACAAGATATTTTTATAAATATATGTAAATACAAAATAGAAAAGTAAAAAAATAAATATAAATTAAATTAATAAAAATGCATAGAAAAATAAATAATAATTAAATTGATAAAAACGAATTAAAAATTAAATTGAAAATATAAAAGGAAAAAGAAAAATAATAAAAAATGAATACAAATTCAATAGGTAAATAAATAAAAAATAAATAAAAGCTTAAGTTAAATTAATACAAAAAAAAAATGTATTTAAAATCCCCATAAAAATACTAAAAAGATTTTAAATTTTGTACTTTTTTCAACGATAGATTATTAAAATTAATAAATTAAATATGAACACTTCCGTTTCACTGGATTTTCTGTCCCTAAAATGCCTTCGGTTTATTTGTCGATGAAAAAACATCTCGTGTGACGCCATGCTTCTTCTTGGAGGGACCTGCAACGATGCTTTCTCATTAGCGGCTCATTAGTACGGCCAATTGACGCCTCCATGCCCCCCACAAGGTGGCATCCGTTGGCGGAAAGAGGAGGAACACCTCGTTTGCGATTGAGGGGGATTGAGGGGGCAAGGGAGTGGAAAAGCTGATTACAATGCGCAGCCAATCACCCAGAGAATCCCTCTGGCCGGCCGTCGTTCGGGGCTGCAATTATTTGCACGCAAATAAACAATTCAAAACATCTTTGGGGCGTTTATCACTGGCCTCTCTTGATGGCCTGGCTGGCTCTGTTGGCGTTTAATTTTACGGCTTTATTAGCAGGGGCCCAACCGCTCACTCGGTCGCTCAGTCGCTCAGTCGCTCATTCGCTCAGTCGGGTCCATGCCCGGTAATTTGACGGCCCCCAGGGCTACCACCTGCATTCAACAATTTTGAGCTACTGTCCGACGAGCCATCGGTGCAGCGATGGAAGTGTGTCTTCAATGAAGGAATGGGGGACGTTTGGGGGGAATTTTGTGTTTTTTGGTTTGTTAAAATTAAGAGAACTAGAATCTGATTGAGATGTGGGATAATTACATCCGAAATGTTTATTTTTTGCAGAGGGAATCTTAAGCTGACTTTAGTGGAATTTTCTACCCACTTTAAGGACATTTTTTCTGGTCATTGAACCCTTTTTTTTGGCAATGACTTCTTGAGACTTGATCGCACATTTTCCTTATCAATCACGTGGTATCTACGGACATTTCGTTTGCTCTTCATTCCATGCCCCTCGTTAAGTTTTGATTTATGCACTCAATTTCTGTGCAGGAATGTTTATACCCCGATTATTGCTGGGCATTCAATTGCGTTAGTTTATGCCGAAAGCAACATTCAATAATAATAATAGTGATAGCAGCTCCATGGATTTTATGTGCAAAAGGAAGACACTCGGTAAACCGGACTCTGGCGGCGGCGGCCCCCACAGTCGGTAGGGGATTGTCTAGCAGGCGTCTGCGTGTGGCATTTATGTCCAACTGTCAGGCGTACAGATGACAGGCCTTAAGACTGGGTGACAATGTTGCCCTGAAAGACACTGGACAGGGTCTTCCTTTTAGTCCTCCCCCACTCTTACTCCTTTCCTGATCTTCCTTCGTTTGAGGCTTCCCTACTCTCTCCCCTTTCTTGATCTTCCTTCTCTTGAGGCCTTCCTACTCTTGAGGCCTCTCTACTCTCCCCCCTTTCTTGATCTCCCTTCTCTTGAGGCATGTCTACTCTCCCCTCTTCTGATGTTCCTACTCTTGAGGCTAATTGCCATTTACACCTAAAAACTGCAATCAAATGGGATACCTTTCTGAGGCTTTAACTAATTTGGGAATGAAATCTAGTGAAGAAAACTCTTGCTAGACTTGGTGATGCCCTCGAAAAAGGTTTGAGCTATTAAACGATCCATTATGATTAATAGAGCATTAATTTGTAGTACCTTTACTTGAAAAAAGAGATCAGGGAGCCCTTTATCAGTGTTTGCTGTTCTCTAGAGTGACTAAGTGCTAAATTTCGCCAAAATTCGGAAGCTGTAGACCTGAAAATTTATAGAAATCTTCCCTTTTTTATATAAGAATATTAAAATGATACAATTTTTCCTCAGATCCATATTAAAGATATATTTTCAGGGATTAATATACAACAAAAATTTAATTATTGCCCTAAAAACGTATTAGGGTAACGACTGTCGGTTCTAAGACTTACGCGTCATGCAGCAGGGCCCCTCGGTTGGGAAAAAAGCTTCGAGTGAATAAAAACCAAACTGCAGAACATTTCTAATGCAACTCCTAGACATACCCCCCTTTGACACCCTTTAAATCGTTTTAGAGATATGTATATAGACATCATCAAAAAAAAAACCAAAAAACGTATCTCATTTGTGTAGCATTTACCATTTTTGATGGGTTTCGAAACAAAAAAACCCATTTTTATGGGCCATGTCCAATAGGGCTTTCAATCGTTAATTTTTTTGGGGTGTGGGGGGAATTCACCAATAACAAAATACCAGAAAAACGTTTACATACGTAATAAAAATTCCTTACATTTTTAATTTTTTTTTTGGCATGGACATAAACCAAAAGAAAAATTCTAAAGCGAAGACAAAAGGCCGAACCTCGATTAATAACTAATTTGCGATCAATATCGATCAACGATAGTAAAGTTTATCGTTCGATTGTAAAAAATCAACGGCCTGCTGTGTTATTGGATCAATTATTCCCAGAGGCAGACGCCTAGAGAATGAAAAGAGGGGAGGCCCAGAGCGGAGCAGTTCTCTAATGAACACATTACATAAAATGTTGAGTTTTATGCCCCACTTGGAGATCTTTTTACTCCATTCTTGTGTTTTACGGGGACGTGCCAATTAGAAGGGAAGGGCTTGGAACGCAGAGAACGGAATGGGGGTCGGGTCTCCCTCTTGTTTTTAATGGTCAATGTGCCCGGGCCATGTCTGGGTCTGTGGCTTTTATTGTCTACCGGGCTACTGATCTGTATCTGTATCTGGGCTGGCATTACTCATGTTACACCCAGCACACAGACACACACACGGACACAAGAAATTGTGGCCGCCTGATCTGATGATCGAACCTGGTCATTACTTGATTGAAGTTCAGTTTTTGCGGCCAGTGGAAAATCGATACGAGTAAGCGATACACACAGATCAGAGATCTGTTTTTCCATTGGAAAAACGTATAAAAGTTACCATAAATTTCCATTTCCACCTGCTTCATAATTTCACATTTTAGTGGATTTCCAATAATATTTGACAGCGAATGTAGGGAATGGTTTTCCCTCTACAGTAGGAGGCAACATATTCTCTCTTTCGGCAGATCCTAACCTCATCAATCATCCATCATCCATCACTGTGCTCCCCTAAAATATATCTATTCGCTAATAATCGCGCATGATCTTTGATTACTCATTTCCGGTCGTATGGCAAGTAAAGATTTACTCGATTTGTGGATACCCTTTGAAGGAATTTATTTCAACTTTATTTATCCGTTAGATACGTGTATCTTTCTAAGCCAAAAAAACCAAAAAGAAACTCAAGTATGGCAGCAAAAAATATGTAAGAAAAAGAAAAGAAATTGCGCTCAGTCATTACGCTAAAGCCGAAAGCGGCCCACAGACGGAGAGACCCAGAGAGGGGAGGAGGAGGGACCCAGAGACGGGGACAGAGACACAGAGACGGAGGGACGGGGAAGGAGAGACCCAGAGAGGCCTAGAGATCGTCAAGTACTCAATAATTCATACAAAAAATTGTAGAAAAAAAGCCGGAAAGATTTATAGCTTTGGTTGAACGAAGCTACGGATGCCCTACAAGATGGTTATGCGGAATAAGTTTCTGCCTGAATTTACAGGTGAATCATATTCAGATTATTCCAAAATAAATGAGTTTTTGGGCCCCTTAATTATATAAATAAAAAAAGTTAGAAAGTATTCCCGAAAGAACATAAAAAAAAATATAAAAGACAATAAAAATATAATGAAAAATTTAAAATATAAAAAAATATACAAAATATACAAAATATAAAAAAAATTAAAGCAATATAAAAATGATATAAAAAAATCTTTCAAAAAATTAAAAAAACATAGAAAAAAATGTTTCCTTTAAAATTTATAAGAAATCATGGAATTCAGAAAAAATACTGTCTCTTCCTAGAGGGGTCCAAAATAGACTATGGAAAAGTGATGTCCCATTTTTTGAGCAAAGATTTTGCCACGAAAAATCATTATACCCCCCCTCTTTAAAGGGTACAACGTTGATCAATACAAGAGACACTACGAGACATCTTACGTATAGAGCAGAGAGGTAGAGATGGAGATAGAGGTGGGCAGAGGACAGGGGACAGAGGAGGGAAGTCGACAAGTAAAAGAGCAAAACGCGCAACAACACAACAAGAAATTGAAAAGCCACAAGTCATCTCAGCTGGTGGCTTAAAAGGCGCGTGCTAAGCCATTCATATTCATAAAAAGAGCCACAGCGCGAGACCCGCAAGAGACCAAAAAAAAAGTAAAGAAAAAAAATAAGGATTGGCCACCAGACCCCCAGACCTCTAGAGCCACAGACCCCCAGACCTCCACAGACCCAGGGGGCGGGGAGGGGTTAGTGGGGAGGCTGAGGGCGTGAATGTGAGCCAGAGCGACAGCATCAGAATCCAGAATCCAAAGAGATCAAGCTTGAAACTGGACTGAAGACTGGAAGAACATAACGAAAGCAAACGGACCTCCAGAAGGTAGAGGACAGCGAACGCGATGTTGGTTCCAGTTCCGCAAATGTCGCCAGGCGACAGCATCAACCATCAACTGAAACATCAGCCTCCATATAGTACGATACTCGTTGCAGAAAGCAGCACTGAAGACTGTAGAAAAAACAGAGATAGAAGACTGTGGAAAGAACAGAGATAAAAGACTTGAAGACTGTGGGAAGAACAGAGATGGGAGAACGGAGACTGTAGAAAGAACAGAAACTCTGGAAATATATGTAGATGAAAAGACTACTCTTCTACTTTTGTGTCTCGTATTAATAATATTATTTGTTATACTCTCACAGAAAGCATAGACATGTTCTATAACTGAAGAGTGAAAGATCGAATTTGGAGTATATTTCATGGTATATTCTATTCTAATGTTCCTTTGGTTGAAGGAACCAATCAGTAGTGCCAATGATTGTGTCTCTGAAAAGATCTCCTAAGTAGTTCCTTGGGCTATGTCTCTTAAAGATCTCCCAAGTAGTTCCTCGGGTTCTGTCTCTTAAGACCCATACCCTTTTTATGGTATTATTCTAATATCAGCATAAAATGTTTCAAATTTCAATATTATTAATATTTTTCCCAGTATTTATTTTTGTTATTTTTGTATATCATTTTTATGGTATTTTCAAAATTAATTTTCTTCGTCTTTCTGTCACTTTTCTTTAAAGCCACTAGGACCATTGGGATTCTAGTATTTTCTAGTGTGTGCCAAGCATTATTTTAAGTGCGTAGTATAGTATTTTTTAAAATATTTTCTACTCTTATTCTGGTACTTTGACAGTATTTGTTTCTGTTATTTTCTAATATTTTCTAGTATTATTCTAATAATATACTAGTATTATACTAGTATTATTCAAGAATTATTCTAGTAATATTCTTGTATTTTCTGGTATTATTCTAGCATTTTTCTAGAATTTCTCTGCCATTCTTTATAAATAAATTTATCCAGATATTAGAGATTTTCTAATTTTGGTTTATAACGTGTAGTATTTTTTATGGTATATTCTAGTATTTTTATATTATTTAGTATTAGTAAATTAGTATCTAGTAATCTGGAACTTTCTAGTAATTTATAGCATTTTTATAGAATTTACCTGATATTCTTTATAAATAAATATATCCAGATTTGAGTGATTTTCTAGTATTCGTTTATAACGTATAGTATTTTCCTAGTATTATTGTAGTATTGGTATTTTAGTATCTAGTATTCTCGAACTTTCTGGCATTTTTAGTATTTTCTGGTATTTTCTAGTATTTATCTATAATTTATCTGCTTTTCTTTAAAAATAAATATAACCCGAATTTAAGTACTATTTTCTGTTATTTTCCGAGTACATATTCCAGAACTCCAAGCCGCCCATTAAGGGTATTCACAGATCTCTTCTAAAATCGTTTGGTTCTCCTTTCATATTTTTGTGTGTCTTTTTTGTTGTATCTGTTTGCGTTTTTATACCCGATACTCAAAATGAGTATTGGGGTATATTAGATTTGTGGTAAAAGTGGATGTGTGTAACGTCCAGAAGGAATCGTTTCCGACCCCATAAAGTATATATATTCTTGATCAGCATCAATAGCCGAGTCGATTGAGCCATGTCTGTCTGTCCGTCTGTCCGTCCGTCCGTCTGTCCGTCTGTCCGTCCGTCCGTCTGTCCGTCTGTCCGTCCCCTTCAGCGCCTAATGCTCAAAGACTATAAGAGCTAGAGCAACGATGTTTTGGATCCAGACTTCTGTAATATGTCACTGCTCCAAAAATATTTCAAAACTTTGCCCCGCCCACTTCCGCCCCCACAAAGGGCGAAAATCTGTGGCATCCACAATTTCGACGATACGAGAAAACTAAAAACGCAGAATCGTAGAAGATGACTATATCTTCTAGAGTGCAAAATCTGAACCAGATCGTATAATTATTACAGCCAGAATCACGAAAACAATTTCACTCTTTCTCGCTCTGTCTCACTCTAACACACAGGTTTCATGGTCGGTTTTGCCAATTGCAAAATATGAGTTCAAGGATCTCAGAACCTATAAAAGCCAGAGCAACCAAATTTGGTATCCACACTCCTGCGATATCGGACCTTGACCGTTTCCTGTCCAAATTTCGCCACACCCCCTTCCGCCCCCGCAAAGGACGAAAATCTGAGGCAACCACAAATCTCAGAGACTATTAAGGCTAGAGTAACCAAATTTGGTACACACACTCCATTAAGATGTCACTATAAAACGTATATCTCAGAATTTCGCCCCACCCCCTTCCGCCCCCACAAAGGACGAAAATCTGTTGCATCCACAATATTGCAGATTTGAGAAAACTAAAAACGCAGAATCATAGATAATGACCATATCTATTAGATTGCTGAATCTGGATCAGATCAGATCAGATCATTTGTATAGCCAAAAGGAACAAATCAATTTGCAGTGGCTACGCAGCGCCCGACGTCACGCTCAGACTGATTTTCTGTCTCTCTCGCACGCACTCTTTGTCGTGTCGTTAAATATTAGCGGCGTCTGCCGGAGGAGAGCCATACTGACTTAGTATCGGGTATAACCGTAGAGTTGCGGTGTCCGCAGCAACTCACAACGTTCCCCCTCGTTTTTTTTAGGGATGGGCATATCCGATTTTTGTTACAGCTAAAAACTTAACGGACAGACGGACGGACGTACGACTGCTGTGACAGTGAGGCTGTGCCTCTGACTGTGGCAGTTGCTGTGTTGTGCCTGTGCCTGTGTTGTGATTGTTGTGGCTGTTGCCGTTGATGTTTTTATCTTGTAGTCAGTCCGTCACAGTGGTTTTTGTTGTTTCCACCGATTGTTGTGCCTCTCTGTGGCTGTTGTTTGAGTTGCCTTTTGCCGTTTGTTGGGGGAGAGGAGGAGGAGAGGGATCTCTGATTTACCCCGTTTGATTGATTGGATTAGGTACTTATGTTATTAATTTACTTCTATTTATAAACAAGCAAACGGACAAAGGCCCAGCAGTCGAGTCGAGAGCCCACTCTAGGGCCATGTAGTTTTTCAATTTTCATTCAAAAAGAAACCCCATGAATGAATGAGCGAATGAATGGCTGAATAGTCGAAGCTTTTTGGCTTGACAAATTTGGAGGAGATTAATGCTTCATTTCCGGTGGAGAGACAGGGAAACTAATTTCTACACCGGGGTTTTCCTAGGCTTTTCCTAGGCTTTTCCTGTGCCGTTCCTTTCTTTTTGTCAAGTGTAAAGAAATTAATATTTCATGGGTTTCGGGGGGTTCTTATCAAACGTCTGCCAATCAGAAGACCAATCAAACAATCAAACAATCAAATCGTTTTCAACACTTTAACATAATTGTAAGTTATTTTCGCCCCACCGACCCTGCCCCTGCCCCGGCCAGCATTTGCATTAATCGATTGTTTCTTTTCGCGCGATAAGCATCGTCGCCTTGGAGAAAATTTTCATTTTCATTAATTGAGGCAAACGAGAAACGGTACCACAGAAAAACCAGCCAACTTGATGGCTGATAGGAGATCTTCTTGGACAGAAAACAGCATCAGGGATCGCCATCGCCATCGGCAGCGGCATCGCCAGCGGCATCTTCCCTCTGTCTCTCTTGTCGCTGATAAGCATCGCAGAGGAAACACCGAATTGTAAAAAGAAATCAACAGATGATCACACACTCGGCTGGTGGTCGTCGTACGCTCTGAGGGCCCTGGTCAAAATGTCAAACTACTCGGCTGCAAAGCGGCCTCATTAGCAGGCAGCGACAGCGGCAGCGGCAGCAAAAGCAGCAGCGTGGCATGAAGTGTGGAGCAGCAAAGGCAGCAGCGTGGCATGAAGTGTGGAGCAGCGTGGCACGAAGTGTGGAGCAGCCAGAGAGAGGAGGGGGAGCGACGCCTGAAACAGGTGTAAATGTAAATAATCTCGTGGACACTAGACATACCACATGGGGGCCGCTATATGCCAGATTGTCGTTAAATCGTTGTCGAGGAATTTCTACAAAATATTTATCACAAAATCAGAAATTGATTTCTGTCTATTGAGATCGAAGCACAACTGTTGCGTGTGTCTCCCACAAGACGCTTACGATGCGGCCCGTAATGGCTAAGAAGATTGGCTAAAAGGAAGGCTGGAATCAGGCGAGCCTTAGTTTTGGTGACGTGTCCGGGGGATGGGTTGCCGGTTGCCTGTTGCCTGTTGCCTGATTATTGCCTTTGGCGTCACGCCTTTGGGGTCCAGAGGAAGGCAACGACATCCAGCAGCAGCAGCAGCAGCGGCAGCATCATGTCGTGTGGCCCTGTCCCTGTCCCAGCCAAACCCTTTTTCTATTTCCGCTTGGGTCTCGCTTTTGAAGGAGAACATTATTTATCGGCAAACCGAAGGAGAAGCAATCAGCAAGAGAAAAAAAAGGTAGAAAGGAAGTTGGCGGATGTAGATCTACGATTTGGGGATTATATTGGAGATTTATGAATGATGATTGGTATTCGAAAATCAAAGAGAAAATCGGAATGGAAAAAGGGAAAAATTGGGGAGTATTTTTAGCACGTTTTGGGGGAAATATAAATTCCTCCCTTTCCTACTCCTTGAACCTCTTTTCAGCAGTCCTACTCCTTGTCTCCTCTCTTCAGAGTCTCTTCGCCTACTTCTTGGATCTTTCTATGTCTCTCTTCTATCTCATTCTCTGCCTACTGCTTTACCTTTTCTTCTATTCTTCTATTCTCATTTGTAAATGAGACTCGAAATCGAGGCATAAAATTAAAGGAAAAAGGAACAACAACAAGCTAACAAAAACGGCACACGGCAGTCGTAAAGTAAATGATCAGGGCTCCAAAAGGGGTGTGGGGGACCGTGGAGGGGGTTCCACTGTAGAATGTAGGTCCCCCTCCCCGTCAACCAAGCAGCATCGATGAGGGAAGGGAGGAGGAGCGTAGAGGGGAGACCCTTTTGCGTGTCTGTTGCTTTGGTGACATTCTCGCTGTTGAATTGTTGTTATGGGTTTTTGCCTGTTCGGACGGATCCTCTTGTTATACCCTGAAAAAGGGGTCACAGTGGTTGTTTAGAATCAAGAAAGTGAAGGATTTTTGGTTGTTATTAAGAACATGGGTTTTATGAAGATTGAAGCACTACTTTAAGAGCCATCTAGAGGAAATTTCTCAAGGTTGCCTTTTTTACCCATCTCAGAATTATTGTTTATTATTATATTTATTATTAATTACTTTTTTTAGTATTTTATTTTTAGTAGTTTTAATTTGTAGGATTTTATTTGTAGTTGAATTGTTTATATGTATATATTTTTTTCAGTATTTATTATTTTTTTGTTTTACCTTTAAAAGTATTTTTTTGTATTTTCTTTTTAGTTTATATTATATTTTATCGCTTAAGGGTAATTTTTATTAGAATTATTATTTTTTATTATTTTTTTTCATGGTATTTTTAATGTTTTTCTTTATTTTATTTAAATTTGTTGTATTTATTTAAATTCGTTGCATTTAAATTTTTTATTTTAGTTCAATTTTTTTATTTTATTTAATTTTTTTTTATTTTTTATTAGATTTTTGTATTTTATTTAATTTAAAATTTTTTATTTATTTTAAATTTTTGTTTTTTATTGATAGTATTTTTTAATATATTATTTATTTTATTTTTTTATAGTATTTTCTTTTTACTTTATTTGAATTTTTTAGTGTTTAATTTAAATTTTTTAGTGTTTAGTTTTAATTTTTAAGTGTTCAGCTATAATTTTTTAGTGTTAAGTTTTAATTTTTTGTAATATTTAATTATTAATATTTTTTATTTACAGTATTTTTTAATATTATATTTTTAGTATTTTATACTTGAAATGTTTTATAGAAGTTTTTTTATTATTCATTTTATCTCAAACTTTAAGAATTCCCTGAATTTCCTGAATTTGTTTCGTATACGATCTAGAAGAAAAATGCATTAAGAAGGGTATTAAAAGGTCCAGCTATCGCCTCCATTCTTATTGGTGCTCCTCCTGCTGCTGTTGCTGTTGTTGCTGGTGTTCTTCTTGTTGGTTTTCTTAGTGTTGTAGATGCCGCTTGTCATTTTCAAAATTATATGTCACACTTTTGGCGTTAAAACAGGCACACGACAGAAAACCAAAGCGAACCCCGGGAGAGACGTCGAGAGAGTTCCGCAAGCGACCCGTTTCAGAGTCCTGATTTTTATTGTCATGTTTTGATCTTTTCTTATTTCTTTTTTTGTGTGTAGCTGTCTCTCAGAATCGGAGTTGGAGTTGAACTTGAAGTCAAGGAATGCGCATAAAAGTTTTTAGTATGCTGTGGGCCACGACCCAAGCCGACTTCAAGCCCAATTTTAGGTTGAAGATCGGTAGATGGAAAGTACTGGTACCTCTCAGGCCCAAGCACAGGCCCAGCCACAGGCCCAGGCACAACTCAATTGAAGCGTTAAATATTTTTGTTTATTCAAAGAAATCATTCTTCAAGACAATGGAATCATAAATAAAACCTTTTCATCCACTTGTTGCATTTGGTTTAGTTTTTTTTTTTCCCAGTGGCCAATGAAGCGTTTAATTTGGAAATTAATCAAAGTCTCTGGGAAATGACGAGGGAGGGCCGAGTGGGTGGTCTTTTTTCTTTGTCTTTAAGGCTGTCCATCAATTTGCCTGAGTTTTGACATTGATATGACGACGGGCCCCCGACATACAGGTTAGTTTTTGGGGTTTGGTCAGTCTGTTTATGCTGGTTGACCCACAAAAACATTTATATATACGACCCGCGGAGGGGAAACCTTTCGACAACTCGTTAAAGTTGTCAATAAGTGCACCATTTTCGGCTTCTTATCGCGCCCAATCGAAAAACCAAAACTCAATTTCCCCCATTCGAAAAAAAAACTTGGTCTCTCTTGGACAATTTAAATGCTAATTCCTCTTCGGCTGGGGAACCCTTCGTTTTGTTTTGGTATGTTGTGATAATTACCTCAAGTTATTTTTATTTATTTTTCTTTAGATAATACTCATTTTCTTTGTGGAGTTAGAGACATTTTTTTTTTTTTTTTTTTTTTTTTGGGGGGAAGAAGAGCCGATGAGTTTTGTTATCTTATGAGCTTTTACATTAAATACCGTTGGGAAATTTGTAAAGAAATGTTAATTTCCTTAAAGCGTCTGTGTGTGGTCCCCGAACAAAACTAATTGGTTTCAAATGGCTGGAAATACTTCACGAAAGAAAGGGTAGCACTGAGAGTCGAAGATTTTGGTACTCTTCAAAAACTATCGTTGCCTTGAAAGGCTCAGTTAGCCATTCAGAAGGAAATACAAATCCAAAGGTTGTTTAAAATTGGTTGGTGGAAGTATTTTCAAGAAAATACTGCTTTTCCACCGATCCTTTGCTGTAGAAATTTCCCGTTGAAATCATACTAAGCATTTTTCTGATAAAATACTAAAAAATACTAGAAAAATACTACAAGTATATACCAAAAAAATGTAATAATTTTTTAAAATGTTTCCATAAAATTCTCAAAATGAGTTTAGGATTTTTCTGATAAAATACTATAAAATTACTAAAACTATATGCAAAAAATATGTAATACATTTTTTGAAATATAAAATTTTCCCATTAAATAAATACTCAAAAGTACCAAAAAATACCAAAAATACTGAATAATATTTTTTAATTTATATTAGCAAAATAGAGTTTATAAAATACCGCATTTTCCATAAAATACTACCAAAAAAATACGAAAAATACCTTTTTTTTTGTTTTAAAATGTTGTATTACAAGAATAAATTCTTTTAAATATCGTTTTTCCCATAAGTTTTTAAAATAATACTAGATGTCTAAATTTTAGCCAAAAATAAAAAAAACAATATTTTTCGTTAATTCGAAGTCAGTTTTTTTTTGATTTGAAATAAAAATTGTCTTATATATATACGTGGATAAATTCGACATTTGGTAGGGAAATTTGACCTATTTTCAGCAAATAGTCCAAAGATTTATTTAAAGGTATCGACAATAAATACGAGACATCAAGTGGAGCCACCATCATTCGCACCAAAACATAAAATACGGTCGGAAATGCTTTCATCTCTGTTAAAAAATCATAAAACCCTCTCGGCAAAGGGTATTTGAAAACCAAATTCCGTAAATAAATTTCTGCCTAAATGGTAGATAAAAATATAAGTAGCTAAAGCTAAAGCAAAAGCAAAAGCAACGATGCTCCCAGAAGAGGAGGAGGTGGAAGAGGAGGAGATGCTCCTAAAGGAGAAGGCGGTGGAAGAGGAGGAGATGCTCCCAAAAGAGAAGGAGATGGAAGAGGAGGTGATGCCGCTCCAAAGAGAAAAAAGGGGGATGCTCCACCTTGTGGACCCCAAAAACCAGAGACCCAGACGCAGATGCAGATGCCGATCGGAGTGGAGTGGAGGCTAAGCAAGTTATTAGAATTCTTGTCACCTGGTGGCCGCAACAGAACAAATTTACATGGCTACAAATAATTGCAACAGCAATTTTCCATTTCCATTGCCACACAAATTGCCAAGGACGTGAGAGTGTGGCATATCGCGATGGAGGGGTGGGGAGGTGAGGGGAGGGGAAGGGGAAATACTACTAGTAAATTGATTTTTACACTCGAGATTTCGAACGTTTCTTCGCCTAAGGACAAACAGAGAGAGAGAGAGAGAGACGGAGGCAGATTAGCACTGACCAACACATGTTGCCAGTTGCTGTTGCAAGTGTTGCAGTGGCAGTGGCTGTTGCTGCCGCTGCTCATCAAGGAACGACGCACGCAAGTTGTAGCTACAAGTTGTACATGGTAGCCAGCCAAAGAAGGGACTGAAAGAAGTGGCAGAAACAGGGACAAGGGACAAGGATTCCTTCCAGCAGCAAACACATTTTCAATGTACCTTTGTTCAACGGCATGTTGCAATTTTAATTGAATCAGCCATTAATTAATTTTCATCAAAAAAAGCAGAAGATGTGGCGAGGACTTCAGGGAGAGACCTTCAACAGAAGGTGCACATAAGATGGCGATAAAATGATCAAAGATCTGGCTTTTAGAGGATCCTAAATAACATTATTTTTAATTATTCTTTTGGGGATACAAATATAGAAGTTCTTCAGAAGGAAATGCATCCAAAGCTGCCTGGAAAGGAATACCTGATTATCCTAAAGCTTTGTTTTCATCGCAAGAGCACCTCTTCCTTCTCCAGTTCTCCAGTTACCTTCTTTAATTCCTTCATAAGATTGATCTTTTTTTGATCTCAATTCCCAAAAGGTGAGAGATGAGAGATGCCTGAAATATCACTTGTGGAGCTCTTTCTCTGCAGGCATCTCTCTTTGGCCGAATGCAAATCCATGGCCCATGTAGCGGCAATAATTTCATGATTGATGGCCGCGTAGTTCAGTTAACGGCGCAGCGCGGCGGCTGCCGATCGCAGAGACCCCGTCTCTGGGGGTTTCGATCGAAGAGAGGATAAATAATAATAGACTTGTGGGCCAATTGTGCTAACATGGCTGATGGTTAGCGTAATAATTCATTGGCTACTCCTCGCAGGAGGCCGGCATGGGTTGGAAATTGGGGGGGCCATCATTAGGCAGTCAAAACGGCTACTGAATTTGTGATCACCACAAAAAAAAAAGAAACATCATCGATCTTTTCACAGAGAGAGAGATAGAGAGAGATCAAGAAAGGCAGCAGGCCTGGAGGTAGGCATGCACCTGCTGGCATCTATCGCTGTGGATCTATCTATCTGTAAAATTGGGGCGTGTCATTCAACGATTGACGGCCACGGAGAGTCCAGACTCCCGACTCCAGACTCCGCAATCACGATAATCGAACATTAATTGTGAATCAATAAATGCACGCCTGCGTGGCCGGGGCGTGGCCCGTTGCCGTTGCCCCAATGGCTGGATAATTGGCTCAAATGTGCGCAAAATGCGTTGCCAAGTTTGTTTAAAACAACATTAATTAGTGATCCATAATTGCCACAACCAGAGAGCCACCCAACAGAGAGACCAGAGCCACAGCCAGATTTAAGATTAATTGGAATATGAAGATATGGCAAACGATTTTCAATGTGACAACCATTTCACCCTCCCTCCTTCCCCCTTCCCCCTCCCCTACGACATTCGGGAAAGTCTCGACGGTCGGACAGCCGGCGCTCAGATCATAAATTTTCGCAATTAAAATGCACATGCCACAATTTAGTGATGGAAGAGTGTAAAATTTAAATTAATATCAAATATATATAAAAATAAACAAACAAAAATTAAAAAAATAACAAAAAGTCTTAAAAAAAAATGTAATACCGAAATAATTTGAAAAAATTAAAAAAGTTAAAAAATATACGTAAAAAATAAAAACTTAACGTGAAAAAAAGGTCTCATATAAATGTAAAAATCATATAAAATAAAAATATGAAACATAAATGTAATACATAATATAATATAATAATAATACAATAAAATAAAATATAATACATACAAAATATAAAAAAATATATGTATATATAAAAAAATTAAATATAAATTATAAAAAAAATTAAAATTAAAATATAAAAAAAAACTTAAATGTATATTTAAAAAAAAAATGCACAATTATGGAGAAGTACTGTGTTAAAAACTTCCTTTACTGTGGATCCATGAAGGGATATATTCTATGATTCGATATTTCCGATAGTTGCGATATTGCGATAAATCGCCAAAAGGCACGTGATGATTCTTTTTCAAAAGGAATTCATGCAGGAATGAACAGTAGAGAAATATCGCAAAATTAAAGCACTTAAGGATCGCCAAGAGACCTAACTATCGCTATGGTTAAGCCCCGGCTCACGCAACCATCTCTAACCAACGCCAAAAGGCAACTGTAGATGGCGCTAGAGGAGGAAAAAATCCCCAGGCGGAAGGCAGGAGGGAGGCAGGCGGCAGGAGAATTGTTAATTGCTGGGGTGTGGAGTGGTAGAGTGATGGCGGGGTATGGCGGAGTGCCAGAGTGATGGAAGGGGAGGGACTCTGGCTGGTGGCAGAGCGAGAGGAGCCGTACAACCGATAGACCGAAACTTAATTGATGTCTGGGTGGACGCGCGACTTGCGGTATGTCGCGGCTATCTATTTAATGTTTCGATTTTAATTCTGTGCCACTTCCTGTCCGCCGTGCAATAATTACCCCAAAGGAGAGAGGAGAAGGCCGGCCCCAAACGTGCTGCAGCAGCAGCCCCACAAATATATACGATATATCTCAATGTTGGGGCATTTCTTTTATGGGAAATTATTGCTATTTTTAATGCAAATGCGCTAATTACAAACACTGATAAGAGGAGAGGCCGTAGCCGAAGCCGAGGCCGAGTCCGAGGCCGAGTCCAGCCCCAAAGCATTAATCAGGCATACCAAAGAGTCGGGACTACAGACCAGTACTCCATACCCATCTCCGATCTCCGATCCCCGATCCCCGATCCTAGTATCGAGTGTCTAGCGGCGCCTTTGGGCCTCTTTGCGAAACGAACGCCCGCGGCACAATGCGACCGGCGTGACAAAGTGGCACGCTTCCGCAAAAATGTGTCTCCAAAGTGGATCGGTGGCTCGCTCTGGAACGAGTCTCGAACAAAAAGAAGAACCGAAAACAAATTAAATTGATCTAGTTTCTTTATGGCCAAGAAAAGCTTCTGTGCATCCACCACCACCCGCCCTCCCTGTAGCCCCTTTTCATGCAAAAAGAAGACCCAGTGGAAGAACCGACAACCGACGACAACGATGAGGATGAAATATGTGGCCATAGATACGCATACTCTGGAGAGGAGTATCTCTTTTTTTTTGAGGTAAAGGTAGAGCCGCAAGCAGGGCCCTTATGCAGGCAGCAGGCAGCAGGCAGGCTGTTGCTGCTTCTGATGATGCCACTGCTTCTGCTACTAATGCATCGGCAGCACTCATGATGTATTAGTTTTGATTAGGGCCACAGATCTGGGCGAAGAGCAGGCACCAGCCAGTAGTCCCCTGAGCGGAACTTTCGCTGATCGCCGGACCATAATATATTTTCGAGGGCTTTTCAATTAGTCAAAATGTCATAGACAGTGCGATATGGCGGGCTTTATTAATAGCCCAACGGGCTACTGACCAACGAACAGAGGTCCCTGACCTCAGGAAGTTACTGCCAGAGTTGTGGAATGCCTTTGAAGCTAAGAATTTGGATGGAATGATGGTAAATTACCTTCCGGAGGGAGTTTCATTGTGGACCTAAATTTTTTTATTTTTTTTTCCGTGTTTCATTTTGATTAAAACAAATCTAGCTCTAGTTAAAAAATGCTCCTATATTTTTTTATAAAAGATTTAATTATTATACTTGTTTTAAATTCAATTGAATAAAATATATTTTTTGTTTTATTTTATCTTAAGCTTAAAAGGATTTTTTTAGTAATAAATTTTGTTATTTTTTATTTAAAACTAGGAACCAAGCCCTTCGTCCACTCCCACAAGTTGACCCAAAACCTTTTAATATTATATATATTTTCAATATATAAATATATTTATTTTTGTATTAATTTATTTCTTAGTTTTTATGTACATATGTTTTTTTAGATTAATTTATAAAATTTTTTTTATTTAACCATTTTTTTATTGTTTTAATTAATTTCTCAATCATTCGATTTTTTTAATTTTTTATTGTTTTTTTTTGTGAATTAATTTCTTAATTATTCTATTTAGTCTTAATTTTTAATTGTTTTCTTATGAATTAATTTTTTAATTTTTTATTGTTTTCTTGTGCATTAATTTTTTGATTTTTTGAATTTTTTGAATTTCTTTTATTCGTTTCTTAATTTAATAATAATTTTTTAATAATTCGATTTTTTTTAAATTTTTTCTTTAAAATTTGTTGATTTTATTTAATAACTTATTAATAATAATTAATAACTGTATTATTAAACTAATTTATTATTTCATTAATTTACTATTTAATAATGTTTTTATTTCATTTATTAATTATTATAAAATTTCATCATACCCTCAACATACGAAAACGATCAATATTTTTTTTTCGTTGTGCAACGCGTAAAAAAAAACTGGAAAACGAATTACCAGCAAAAAACTTTCGTCAGTACAGCGATATATTTAATTTGATTTTTGAGGGTGGGATCAGTGTGTCAGGGCACGGGCTCTGGCTGTCTCGTGTCGTGTTGTGTGTTGCATGTGGCATGTGGCATGTGGCATGCAAAGTTTGAACTTGGCTTAACTGCTGGCAATTCTATTTATTTAGGAAATAAATCACACTAACGGCAACTCATTAGCAGTTAAGCAAAAAAGCAAAAAGCTGAAAAAAAACGAAAAAGAAAAAGATATTGCTCGCAAGGCACTAGAGAGATTGTCTGCATGACATTCCCGGCGTAGCTGTCGATCGGCTGCTGGCAGTCCTTTATGCTGGCTCCATGCGGTCATGGAGTGGAGTCGACTCTCGGGGGCTTTTGTAGAGTCCGGTTTTTGATAGTCAACAACTGAGTGACGGCGCGGTTCGGCGACACCTCTCGCCAGGTGATAGCCAGAGGCCACCTCTCTCTCTCGCTCGCCCTCTCTCCCTCTCTCTCTGTCTGTCTGTCTGTCTCTTCTGTGGGGCAATTGAATGACTCTCTCTCTATCAAATGACAACTCAAATGCAATCGAATGACTCTCAAAATATTAGCGATTAAAAATGAAATGTTGCCGCTTATCAAAACGAAATCAATTTGGTGGCATATCTGGGATCGTGCCACATCTAAACACCTAAACATGTCAAATCGGTGGCACTTAAGACGACATCTACACAGATGCCACATGAGACGGTCGACGGTTCATCACCTGGCGGCCTAAAGGATGCAAAAATAATTTTGTTTGCGCCTGTCATAAGCGTTGCTGAAAGAAGACTGGGGCACACACACACACACACAAGAACTACTGTGGCATGCTTGGGGCTCAAATTGTACCGCAAGCACACAAATCACACAAGCCGTACCTCCAGCTACAGCTAGAGCTAGGCTGGAGCTAGAGCCTCCTCTGTTGATGATTGCCTGCGAAAGACAAGAATTTCTAGTTTCGGTCAAGGCAGAACGAACCTTAACTGTGGCAGCCAACCGCAAGAGGCAGAACGGTGGGGCGGGGGCAGAGCATGAAAGCATTTTGCATTTTTTTTTGCCCTAAAGAAGAAGAGTCCTTGAGTTCCAGTGGAAGGTGGCGAATAAAGAACTGAAATTTCACGAAAAAAAAGAGTCAGTCATGTACATGACATGTATGTTGTAAGGCATCGCCCCCTAAAGAAGAAGAGTCCTTGAGTTCCAGCGGAAGGTGGCGAAGAAAGAACCGAAATTTCTCTAAAAAAAGAGTCAGGCATGTACATGACATGTATGTTGTTTGGGCAGTATATGCCTAGCCATGGCGAGTGGGAGCATTGGAGAGCCTGTTGTAGAGCATTCCTCATTCCATAGTTTCTTTCAAGTTGATTTTCCTTTTTGCATTTTTACGATAGAATTGCGCTCATAACTTTGGCAGCGCGCCTCCCCGAGACATTGGCTGGCTGCTCGTCTTTTAGAAGAATTTTTAGACCCCGACATGCGCCTGTCGCTGCTGGCAGCCCAGTGCCAGAGCAGCAGCAGCAGCAGCAGGTGAGCGGAGCAGCAGAGCAGCAGCTCTCCTAAATGAAAACAGAAAAGATCTGCGAAAAGGAGAGGCTTTTCTGGTCAATCGACTTTCCGCTTGGCGGCGGTGGTGGTGGACTTTGGGAACATTTCATTAGTTTTGAGTGCTGGCATATATCGTCCATGGCCATGTCCATGGCCATGTCCGTGTCCACATCGTTGTCCATGTCGTCGTCTCCTCTGGAGCCACTGTGGCTATTATTTTCAATTTTATTGCGCTTTTTATTGGGTCTGCATTTCGATGGGTCCCAAACGAATGCCAAACTAATTTATATGACCAGCAAACAGACCCCAACAAGAACAGAAATACACACACAGTAGATCTTTTGTTTAAATTTTAAATTTAGTTTTCATTTAATTTGCTTTCAAAAAGTGTTTTCTGCCAAATTTATGCATATATTATTATTGTGTGTGTGTTTGTGTGTGTGGTATATAATTCGATTATTATTGTATATATCGAACTTATGCTAACTCCAGGATATAGATAATTATATAGAAAAAGATAACTGATATATATCGTATATAGAGAGGATCCTACATCTAACCCAAACAACATTCGATCTAAACACAAAGACAGTCTTAAACAATGAGAGAGCCTTAATGTTTAATGAATATAATATTCGTTTCGTTTATAGTATATTTAATGTGCACACACATGAGAAAAACATTCACTTTTATCTAATTTTTAACACACACCAAAAAATACACTTTTTGAGCATTTGAAATATATTTTTTTGTGTTTTTTTTTTTTTTGTTCGGCGTTCTGCTTAGCTAAGCGAATAATTGTTGTTCTAGCTAAATGAATGCATCAATAAAATACATTTATCCCAAGTGTTGAGTATTACATTTATTTATAAATATGGAAGAAAAACTGTCCATAAGCAACGGGTTTTTTTTTCTTCTTTAAGTTGTAAACACACACATTGAAATGTACATCTAAATGGAACTTTTAAGCGGTTTTTATTTTATTTTTTATTTTTTTTTTTTAACACTGAACCATGCATTAAATCAGCGGTGGGTCTGCATTCTGGGTCCCTAAGATCTTTATGCCTATTTTGTTTTTGCACTGTCGGTCCCGTGTCGTCCCACCGCTGCCTTAAATTAACAAATATATTTTTTTATATATGTATGTATGTAATCACAACGTTTAAAATTTCAAAATCATTATGTGTGTGTATTTTTTATAAGCTTCTTGGGTTGTTTTTTTGTAATTTCTTAATGGCACATAAGTTTCACACATTTATTTGTTTGGTTTGTAGGCATTTTTTTTGTATGCGGGAATGAGGGGTATCAGAAACGACAAACTCTCAATACAAATATATATAGAACAAGATCTTGGCACTGCCCTTAAATCCACATATTTCTATAGAAATACTATTATCCTACATACCTTAAATTTTACACTTAATCCCCTTCTAATTTGTGTCTTTCAGTTAGCGGCTATGCAAATATATATATTTTTCAATATAAATTGTTTTGCCTAAAAAATATATAGATTTCAAACCATTCGTTACATTCGTATTTCAGCACTCCCTCTTATATCTTATATTTAGCACAAGAGTTCCATTTTTTTGGTATTCGTTAGGCCTTATTTTCACAATAATCTGAACATTCAACATCCTAAATATATGTATGGGTGTATACGTGTGTGCTACCGATGTGCGCTGCTGCATAACACTTGACCAGGCTCAGCTTCATTTTCAGCTAGAAACTTATCAAAGATTCCTATTGTCTAACACTTATGAAGTTTTTCGATATTTAAAAAAAAGGCAAAAACCAAAAATAAATTGTTTTTTAAAAAATTGTTATATATTTTGTCAAAATTTAATTTAAAACTAAATTGTATATAAAAATTAACTCAACTTATGATCCAAAAAATTGTAACAACTAATAAGAAATTGTTTTCTACAGTATATTGAACATTTATAAATTAAAAAATAGTAATAATAAAATTAAATAAAATAATCATATCTGATAATTTTTTTTAATTGATTTCGAATCATTTTTAAGGAAGTACAATGAGCAACATTATGTCAAACAATGTTCGCTTTAATTTTGTAAATTTAATTCTTTTAAATTTATAATGCTTAGAGGAAACAAAATGATATGCTAAGATTTTTTATTTAGTTATTTGTTCGTGTGTTAAAACCTAAATCTATACCTTTAAGACAATAAGTTAATCATTATAATCGATATATATTTTGTATTTATAATTATTTTTAAAATGCAATAAATTAGTGTGTGTTTTTGTGTGTTAGCATTTTTTAAAAATGAACATTAGCTAAAGGCAAAAGGCGAAAGGATTATAATTTTTAAAATTATTTTGTGTTGTGTGTGGTTTTTGTTTTTTGTTTTTTTTTTTTTAGTTATGTAAGGAAATTAAAATTAATAATTATTACACATGAGATCACAGTATTAGAGACATAAGTTAAATATTTTCCCATTTTTTTTTGTATATTTTATATTTTGTATTATTTTTTATATGTTTATTCATCAATTCGATTATTTTCGATAATTTATCGATCACTTTTTCATCATCAATCCATCGAATAAATAATATTCGATAACATTTCGACCGAAATCATTATTTTTTCGATCACCACGTTTTTGTAATTTCGATATTTTGATCGATATCGATAACTTTCGATCACTTTCAACAGCATTTTGTGTGTGTGTTTTTTTTGTATGGTTAGTAAATCTGTGTGTGTGTTTTTTTTCCATTGATGTGTGATATATATTAACTATCGTATGTTTTATCGTAGCATATGGTTTTTCTTTAAGATTTAATGTCTTGAAAATTGATTTCTCCATCTAGCACAACCCCTGGATTACAACTACAAACTAGTAAGATTATTCAGCATCAGTATCAGCGATTGATTGATTGATCAGATCTCAGAGGATGGATTGTCCTTGTAGTACTCGTGATTGGCCCACAGATGATTGAATTTCAGGGGGCTCGATAGCGGCGATATGGTGCCATAATCGGAGGTCAACTCAAACGGGAATCCACTCTCATTGATGGCCAGCGATAGATCGAGATGGGGCTGCTGCAGGGACTGTAGATTCCCCGAGCCGGCGGCTGGTGGCTTCGGATCAATGGATGATGCTGAATTCTCTAGACTCTACATGCTCGCACTTGAGGTGACAATCGCCAGATCGGCGGCATGCAACAGATGATGATGCGGATGCTGATATTGCTGCTGGTGGAGATGTTGTTGTTGCTGTTGCTGTTGGAGCTGTGTTTGCTGCTGTTGCTGCTGCTGCTGCTGTTGCTGTTGTGACTGCTGTTCGCCCCGTGACTTGGACTCCTTCTTGATACGCTGCTTGAGATGGACCTTGGCGTGGCGCTTCTTCTCGTCGGAGCGGGCGAATTTTCTGCCACAAATGTCGCAGCTGAATGGTTTCTCGCCCGTGTGGGTCCGTATGTGGGTGGTGAGGTGATCGCTGCGGCTGAAGCTCCTCATACAGATGCGGCACTGGAAGGGCTTCTGGCCCGTATGGATGCGTATGTGGCGGGTGAGCTCGTCCGAGCGCGAGAACCTCCGGTCGCAGTTCTCCACGGGACAGGCATAGGGACGCTCATGGACGGGCGTCTTGCTCGGCCGATTCGGATACTTGCGCGGCTTGACGGGCACCAGTTTAAGCGGCACAGTGCTCTGCTGATAGACCTGGGACAGTATCTCATGGCCCTTGCTGGTGGAGGGACTATATTCGGCCAGTTGCACGGCAGCAGCCGCTGCGGCGGCGGCGGCGGCAGCAGCTGCAGCTGCTGATCCACCGGAGGCCCCAGAGTAGCCCGTTCCATTGGAATTGGGCTGCATGTCGGGATAGGTCTCCTGCTTGGGGATGAGCACACCCAGGGCGGCATTGCTGGAGCTGGCCGAGGATGTGGGCCCCGGCAGGACAAGATTCTGTTGCTGTTGCTGCACCTGTTGCACTTGCTGCACCTGCTGCTGTGGCGCATAGTCCGCCGGAGAGTCCAGCCATTGATATTTCGGCGTAGACACGCTCGAGAGCTGTGAGCGCACGGCATACTGCTGCTGCTGCTGTTGCAGCTGGTCGTGGCTGCTCTGGAGCTCAGCCAGGCTGGCGAACCCCGCCGTGGACACCGAGGGACCCGCATATGTGGGCGGCGGTTGCTTCAGCAGCAACGGTGCGCAATCCATGGACAAGCCCAGGAGTTCCGCATGCTGGGCGGCGGCTGCTGCTGCCGCTGCCCGTCCATCATCGTATGGCGAGGGTGTGGCACCGGCAGCTTGTTGCTGTTGCTGCTGCTGCTGTTGTTGCTGCTGCTGTTGCATGGTGGCGTAGTGTGCGAACATCGGTGGCTGGAAGAGCGACTTGTCCGGCGAGGGGAGGCCCCAACTGTTGCCCAAACTATTTGATGGCGGCGACATCTGTCCGGGTAGGACACTCAATTGTGGGGAAGGAAGTTGCTGTTGTTGTTGTTGCTGCTGTTGCGCCTGATGCTGCTGCTGCTGCTGTTGGGCAGCCGCGGCTGCTGCTGCGGCATTCATTGCGTTTCCTGTTGTGGTGAAAATGCCACGATATGAGATTTTGCCAGTTTGTTGTTGTTGTTGTACTTGTTGTTGAAAGTGTTGGTGTTGTTGGAGTTGCTGTTGTTGTTGGTGTTGCAGCTGTTGATGTTGGTGTTGCTGTTGTTGCAGCTGTTGTTGAGATTGTTGGTGTTGTTGTTGAGTTTGTTGTTGTTGCTGTAGATGACTATTATGATGATGATGATGGTGGTGGTGGTGGTGATGATGTGGCAATTGTTGTTGTGGTTGTTGATTTTGTTGTTGGTGTAATATTTGGTGTTGTTGTTGGAATTGATGTTGCTGATGCTGCGGCGGGGAGCTGCTGTGTTGTGGCTGTTGTTGTTGTTGTTGGTGAGAGTTGTTGTTGTTGCTATGATGCAGCTGTTGTTGTTGTTGTTGGTGTTGTTGAGTGTTAACTGGCGAATCAACGCTCTCTGTTGTTGTGTGGTTGTTGTTGTTGCTTTCGCTTGTTGTCTGTTTTGTTGTAGTTGTTGTTGTTGCGGATGATGTGTTGTTGTTGTTGTTGTGTTGTGGATACATATTACAACTATTATTACTTGATTCTTCCTTAACGATAGTCAATGCTGGCGGCGTACTACGCTCCTCCTTCAACGGACTACAAACGGATGATAAAACAGGACTCCCCACCGATAGCGCCACTTGAGGTTCCAGCGAGAGATCCTCTGAAGCAATAGAGCCTGCAAAATGGATACAGAAGTGCAAGAAACGAATTAGTTTTGTAGATTTTTGTATATATATTTTAAGAAATTCTCTTCCTTGAAAATCTTTTTCGGAATGAATGGATTGGCGGCTACTCCTCTTACCATTACCCCTGCCCCCTGGGCCTGCCCGCCCCTGCTACTGCTGTTTCTGCTGCGGGATTGCATGGGTGCGATATCAATCACAGTTCGCTTGAATGGCATTGGCATTGGGTAGCTACTGGAATACTCGGGGAGTACTTTGCAGCTGGGCTGCGCTTTGATTTCGCGGAAATCGAACAACACGGGAGGTCGGCATCATCGCTCATCGCTCATCGTGCAGCAGCAGCAGCATCTTGGCCACAAGAAGAAGCCAAAGAGAGCCACAGAAAATGTTGCACTTGGGGCAAGGCAAAAGTGTCGGGCGAGAAGACTAATTACGCGGCTGCCCAGCACAGTTTTTTTTTGTTTTTCCTTTTTTTCTGTGCTTCACGATTCTTGTCATTAATGCCGCCTGTGGACTGTGCGGCTTTAGCCTGGATATTGATTGAGTTGCAGTGTGCAGTGTGCAGTGCGCAGTGCGCCTAATGTGCAGCGACATCAATCTGCTTGCAGTCCGGGCGGGGGGACTGAGAGGGGGCCGGCTGGGGGCATTGTATGTGCGCTTGAATTCACAGAATTTTTAGCGATAACAAAATCATCCTATTGTTCTACGAGCACAACAATATATATTGCAAGCCTCATTAATGCTGTCAGGGCAAATTATTATTGTCCCAAAAAAAAAAACTAAAGAAAGAAAGATGTCTGCAGCCAGACTTTCCCTCACATCTCTCTGTCTCTCTAGGGGAGGGAGAGCGATCTATACATCTCTCTTTTTTGGACACATGACTAACTAATGCCCTCTTCTGTTTCAAGTCCCCAAATCTCTTGCCAATTTTGGCGATTAAAAGCCGCTCTGTCATTGTCATGCAAATTGTTTAATGGATTTTCATTTGAAAACTCAACCATGTCTATGATTTCTGTCTCTGTGTCTCCGTTTTATTTTTGTTTCTCTTTATTTGTGTTTTTTTTTATTGTTTTGGCTTTGGTCAGCGTTTGTTTTTTTTTTGTGCGTGGGGGCACAGAATTTATGAGTGACATTTTTTTGGCTTCTGTCTTTATAACCAAAAACTTATTTTATTTCGAAAAAACATACGAAAGATATATGCGATTTTATGCATTTTCAATTGATGCAAGAAAATCTGTATAGAAAAATGTATCCAAAGAGTTAATCTATCTAGAAAAAAGTATAATTGGAGTAAATTTGTATAGAAAACTGAATCTTTAGAGGTAATTTGTCTAGAAAACTGAAGCTTTAGATTTAATTTGTCAAGAAAAAAGTATCTTTAGAGTAAATTTGTCTAGAAAACTGTATCTTTAGAGTAAATTTGTCTAAAAAAGTGTATTTTAGAGTGAATTTGTATAGAAGAATGTATCTTTAGACTAAATTTGTCTAGAAAACTGTATCTTTAGATTAAATTTGTCTACAAAGTGTATCTTTAGAGTGAATTTGTATAGAAGAATGTATCTTTTGATTAAATTTGTCCAGAAAAATGAATCTTTAGACTAAATTTGTCTAGGAACATGTATCTTTAGACAAAATTTGTCTAGAAATGTGTATTTTTAGAGTAAATCTATCTTGAACTATATATCCCCAAGGCAAATGTATCTCCACAGCTAATCTGTCTGGATAAAAATTTTTTTAGACTAAATCTATCTAAAAAATTGTATCTTCGGAGTAAACCAAGCTAGAAAATTGTATCTTCAAAGTTAATCTGTAAGTCTGTCATGAAAAAATGTATCTCCAAAGTGAAAATCTGTCTGGAAAAGAATGTATCTTTGTACGAACGAAAGAAAGAACAATTAAACCCAATTGTTTTTGATAGCAGCAGCAAATCTAGTATACTTTATTTGCTTTGCCTTAATTCAATTAGAAATGCAGCGACATATATGTCTCTGAAAAGATAAATATGTACATATATACATATAGTCGTGTGTGTGTGCGATATCCCTCGTATCTTGAGTCGCGTTTCGCGCGAGTGAGAAAATTGCTCTCGAAACATTGACACTGAACGGAAATGTTTAATACATGCGCTGCTATTGTTGCTATTGCCTTTTTCTTTTTATTGCTGTTCTAGAGATTAATTAAAATTGGGTTTTCCTATTATTATGCAGTCCCATCTATAAGAAATATCTGAGCGATGAGAATGAGCAATGAGGGAAAAAATAAAATGCAATAAAAAGTGCAAAAATAAGATAAAATATAAAATGTTTAAAAGAGAAAGGAATAGAGACTAAGTTTGAGGGAGATTAAACGGTTTTTACACACTCAAATATATGGGAATTTATGATCTTACGGGTTCCAGTCTATGTACTACGAAAAGAGGGAAATATTTGGTTTTGAAAGGTCTTCAAAGTGAAAGGAAACTATTTTGGAATTTTGTCATAATTTTTGTAAATAAAATTAATTTATTTTTATTTTTTGTATTTTTTTTAAATTGTTTTTTTCTTAGTTTTCACAGAATTTTTTTCGAGTTTTTGTAAAGATTTGTTGTTGCTATTTTCGACTTTTCGGACATTTTTTGTATCCTTAAAAACATTTTTTTTTTATAATAATTTTTTTGTTATTTATATAACTTTATATTTTATTATAAACATATTTTTTTGGTAAAAATTGTATTATTGATTATAATTTTTTATTTTTGTTAAATAATTGTATATTTTTATATGATTTCTTATTTGTTTTATATATTTTTTTGTATTAAATTTTTGCATTTTTTGTTATATATGTAATTTATTATTTTAGTAAAATAATTTTTTTTACTTTATTTTTTTTTAAATAATTTTTTATTTCTTTTACATAGTTTTTTTTTTGTTTTTGTTTTTATAATTAAATTTTTTTCCTTTCATATCCCTACAAAAATCACCTCTAAACCACAATACCCTCTATGTAAAGGGTATCCCGAGACATTTATGACATAAATTCTCTATAGTCTATATAGAGATATAGCCATTTGGGATGTCAACATTTTTATTAATTTATATTTACGGCCGCGTAATCAAAATGGAAAGAAACGATGTATAAGACTCTTGGAGACCGGAGACCTCTTAACATGCCCCATAATTTAATAATAACAACAACAAAATTATTAACACAAAAATAAAAGAGAAAAAAAACCAACAAAAAATGAAAAATAAATAAATCAAATAAATCGAAAACAAAAAAAAAATCTCGAAAATTGGTACTTGACTGAAATTTTGAAATGTTTGCTTTAGATTTTGAACTTGTTTTTGCGGGTAGGGGAAAGAAAGGAAAAGCCAAGAGAAAGAGAATTAAAGCCAAAAGATACGACAATTTTGCTTCTCTCTTTTGTTTTTTTTTTTTTGCATACTTCCATTTGAGGCTGATTTATGTTGAGTCTTAAGACTGACAACGGATTAGTTGGTGGACTCTAGACTCCAAGCAGCAGGAACTGCAACTGCAACTGGCTGTGCCACTGCCACATGTGGCAGCTGCTGCTGCTGCAACAGCATCCATTAGCAGGCCGATAAAGAAACGAACTTCAAGGCGAAACAAACAAAAAAACAGAGGGTCTATAAATGTTTTCGAGGGTTTTTTCAACGAAGATTTATGCTTACAGATTAGGGTATATATATAGCCTATAGGTAATATCTGTTTAAACTATTTTATGGGCGAAAGTTTGGCCAAAAAGAAGGAATCTTTCAACGGAGAAAACTCTGGTTTCAAGGGAAGCTTTGAAGTTTGTTTGTGGGGCCTAGACTTTGCAGCACTGCTCTTCGGGGCACTAGTCATTAGAAGCCCTAAAAATCGGCCTAAAGATAGCCCTTTTGGGGGGGTTTCCTTGGCTTCAAAGGCACTCCTTTCCCTCCCTGTTTTGGGCTAACACTTACCGGTTATTGGAGGTGGCTCCGCCACTGTGGATGGCCCGAAGAACGAGGGTATATCGCTGGATGTGGTCACCGGGGTGTTCAGATCGCCCGGCAGTGCCTCGATCAGATGCTTGTGCCCCTCCGTGTGATCGCCCGTGGTGGCTGTGACAGGACTGCCGCCGTGTTGGCTGGTATTCAGCAGGCTCAGATGCGAGGCCGAGTTGCGACCACTGCTGGCCGTGGCACTCGGTTGCACGGCCACGTTGCTGGGACTGCCGCCCTGCGTGGGTGTGGCCGTTTGATTGCGAGCCCGTAGAACGGAATTGTTGGGACTGCTGTTGTTGTGCTGCTGCTGTTGATGATGATGATGGGCAGCTGCAGCTGCAACAGCCGCCGCCGAAGCTGTGGTATAGTGCTGCAACAGCGACGACGACGACGATGACGATGATGATGATGTGGAGGCCGCTGCCGAGGTCTGTCCAAACTGGGCCGGACTCAGATACGAGGCTGAGGCAGTGCCCGCACCACCTGCCGATGGACTGCTACTCTGGGCGGCAGTGGTCGTCTTGTAGAGGCACGTGTCGAAGCTCAAGACATTAAAATGGGCCGCAGCGGCCGATTCGGTGAGCAGGAATGAGCAGTGATGGGTTGGCGTCACCAGGGTTTCAAGCCCTTCCATGATCATGGCCGCTGATGGAGTTCCAGGGGCTACGCCGCCTAAAAAGAAAGAGAAAGGAAAACCATTGATTAGTTAAGGAGATGGCAAAGAAATCAATTGATTTGCCATGACAGCTGTTCAATTGCATAACAGCAAAAAAAACAAAAAAACGATCGTCTAGCAATTGGAAGAAAAAGATACATACTGTCACCCACGGTCGGGCAGCAATTATATTAAAATCGATTAAGCACTTGCCCCGGGCCTGAGAAGTAGAACAGTTGTGGCTTTCCCACACTCTCCCACAGGGAGGCTCCGGGGGTAAAAGTGGGTCATCTATGGGTCACTCGCTGCGTATGACCTTATGCAATCCCCCCCACTCCGCCCTGCCTTATGCAATCGCCAAAACTCCAACTTAATTAGAGAGGCTGATCATTTTTCGTATGAAATGTCTCCATAAACTTGGCTTATAATTGTTGTATCTTATGGATGTTTATCACAGATAAACTAACCGAAAGATCTCTGTGAAACGAGTCGGCCAGCTCCTCACTCTGTCCATGGATGTGTGGCGTCATCGTCGGAGGAGACCGCGCCGCTCTCGAGTGTTGTTTGGCGAAGGCAAAAGGCTTGACCGCGTTGATTTGCATTACAAGTGCACTTGTGTTGACAGGCAGCTATGCGCCAAAATAACTACCGTGCCACAGCGACGAAGAAGCCACACACGACAAGGCAGATACCCACTGAAGAAGGTCGCCAGAGGTGCACTGCCACCTCTATACAGGGTATGGGGCAGCCTCTAAAGCTTTTGGCACTTTTCCTTTTTTTATTTACATTTGATTTCACGCATAATTTCCATGGCAAAGAGTGCACTCGAGACACACAGCGTCCGAGTGAAATTACATTCGAAAAAAAGCCAAAGCAAAAGCCAGAGACACAGAGACACAGATATACAGATATACAGACACACAGACACCCGCAGATACGTAGATACATTTGTGTTAAGCCCAGCGCGTGCTGTGCCGTATCTTTTGTGCGGCTCTCGAGTTCATTCATAAAATTATGCGCTGGAGTCAATAATTTTTACAGTCGATCAAAGATTTGTATCTGTGCCTCCTGCCACATGAATCATCCAGCCCGAAACGCCGAAAACAGAGACTGAAAACTGGTTGAGGGAGATTCTAAACTCCTTCTCCTGCTGGTTTCTGGGTTTTTTCTTGGTCTTTGTCTTGGTCGAAACTCTCCGGGCCGCTTAATAACTTGGCTAACAATTGACACTCCCTTAAATGAAATGAACAGAAAACAGAGAACCTCTGTATATAAACCAAAGCTGTGTAGATGCCACAGTAGGAATTGGCTAAGAGGGATATTGCGTAAGAGCATCTGCTCTAAAGAGTATCTAAAGTGGCCTGCAAGACCAAAAGAAGTGGAGGAATGGGCTTGGAATCGTTTAAGACCTTATAAAGTATGTATTTTCTTGTTCCTGTTCAGAATCATATTTTTTGGGGTATCTTGAGGTTGCGGCACGTGTGCTGCGATATTTGCACTGATTTGTGCCTGGAAACTGTCACTCAAGGGGTCTTCAAGCTTCGAAAACTGTAGATCATGCGAAGATGATCGTCTAAGACCCCATGCGGAACTGTTCTCCCTTTCAGCCCCACTTCTTTCCATCTGGCAACGTTTTCTCTTTGGATCTTTATGTTTTATAATCCGGATCTTGCTCTCAAATCTAAATGCCGCCTTCCCCTTTAGCCACTTGCCACTGTCTGTGTCTGAAGCCGAAGCTGAATCCGTATCTACGTTTATGTATATTGTAAATCTTGTGTGTTTCCCCCAACCCCAGCCTCCCCCCCCCGTCTGGAGACCGACGTCTCTGTCGTGTCTTTTCTTTCACTCTGCATATTTTTGCATAGCATTTTTCTTTATTTTTGTGTAGTAGAACGGACGGACGTCAAGATCTTTTGCCCATGAATGAATATTGGCAGAGACAGAGCGAGGGAACAGCGAGATAGATGGATGTGTAGATACATTTAACGGCTCCGATGAGGAAGAAGAAAAAACAACAAAAATTGTTATGTTGATATTATTTTAATTAAGTTTCTGCGGAACCGGTTGCCACGGCGACGGAGACGGCGACTCTTGGGGCCAGAAATATCTGTAGTTACGCGCTGGGGTTCTATGGTACGGCCGAGAGTGTTAACAATCCGATAGATGGGGCGCCAATTTGTTTGCTTTGGCAAATGAGAGGAGAGGTATCTCAGCCGAGGTAGGGAGCATCTTTCAGAGGAGAGGAGTATCTTTCAGAGGAGAGGAGTATCTTTCAGAGGAGAGGAGTATCTCCAAGAGTAGAGGCACGTATCTGTGGGGCCACAGCTGCTCTGTGTGACCCAGAGATCTCCCCTTACCGACACCCAAGAAGCTGCAAAGATGCTGTTGTGTTTTCATTGGGACCACCTACCCCCCGCCCCCCTCATTGGGGATTAAAGACGCGTCAAGATGCCGCGACCTTTGGCTACTTAACGGCTCCAAAAATAAACTACAAACTATTATTTATTTTGCTGTGTTATGCCATATTTGGTGGATTTTGGCAACCTTGGGAATTTTTTAATATTAAAAAATACAAAATAAAATAAAGAAAAAGAAATTTGAGAAACAGAGAGAGAAGATCATTAGTCAAATTGTATGTGTATCTGTGTGTTGGGGGTAAAAGTATCTTGCAGATACATAGATAGAAAACATGCAAGTTGCATGCGACACGAAAAAAAACGATGATGGAATGAGAAGAGAAGCAGGAGACGGAGGCGGCAACAAAGTCCATCATTCACACAGCGGGATACCCCTCATGCAGCTCCCCCTCTCCTCCTGCGCTGAGAGTCCAACAAGTTAACATGGAGAACAACAAAAACCATACGATGAAAATGTATCTTTTGCATGCGTAACACTTTGTCACACTTTTCATGCCAACAACACGGCCCTGGTTCGGCGGCGGCGGCGGCGGCGGCAGCGACTACGGGTTCGGGTTCGTCGCTTGTTGCTGTTTTCCTCATGAGAACAATTAATGAAAATAAACAGCCGCAGGCCCAGACACGAAAAAAACCAACAGATGAAGAGTATCTAAGGCGAAACGAGGCACCGAAGCCAGAGATACACTTGAAAGATACATTAAATATGCAAAAAAAGAGTGAAATGAAAATGAAAGGAAAATGTATCTTTTGTAGCAAAGGTACTTTATTTCTTTAGATTCTTTAGGAACTACAAAGTTTTTACCACAAAATATGCTCCTTTAATTGAATTTTGTAGAATTATTCCGATAAAATGTATCTTTTGTAGAAAAGATTTTAAAAAAAACTGAAACTCCAACAGATTGTTGAGTTTTCAAGGAATATCTTTAGGAACTACACAGTTTTCACCAGAAAGAATTCTATTTTCGTAGATTTTAGTAGAATTATTCCTATAAAATGTATCTTTTGTAGAACATTTGTAAAAAACAGCTGAAACTCCAACAGTTTGGTGAGTTTTCAGGGAATGTCTTTAGGAACTATCATTTTTTCCCCACAAAGTATTCTCTTTTAAGTGATTTTTGTAGAATTATTCCTATAAAATGTATCTTTTGCAGAAAATATGTAAAAAACACCTGAAACTCCAACAGATTGTTGAGTTTTAGAGGAATATCTTTAGGATCTACACAGTTTTCACCACAAAGTATTCCCTTTTAATACACATGCCTTATGGTGTATCTTTTGTTTCAAAACAAGAGTATCTTTGACGTTTAGTCACAAAACGTTAGACCCCCTCTCTCTGGAGAGTATTCCATGAGGGATTCTATGTATATTTTTATAAAGTTGTGTCTTTCGCTTGTTGAAAATCATTTTAGTGGGCACTTAAATGAAAATTGTCTTCTGTTTGACTTGGCAGCAGACGGAAACTCCCGACGGCCCAAAGCTTAAAGCCTGGCCACTTAGCGGAGGAGCGGGGGAGAGGCGTGGGGTGGTTGGGGGCATGTCAAAGTGCCATTTGGCGCAACCTGCGGAGGTGCGGCAGCAAGTGTTAAATGAACTCTGGTGGCCACTCGCCCCACTCCACGCGCCACACTCTGATGTGTCGGCATTTTTCGTTTTGATCTCATAATTATTTTGTTAAATATTGCGGTAAAAACATGGTTTTCTTCCTTTTTCGTTCGGTTATGGGCCAGAGCTGGCATGTAAATCATTTTGCTAATTGTTTTTCCATTTTCCAAACCAAAGAAGGAGTACGAAATCCATTAGTTGCTCGACCGGGAAAGGGGGGGGGGGGGGGGGGCACGGTAAGGCATATAAAAGATACAAATACGAATACGGGACACGGAACACTGCATTATTTGCCATTAAATTGTAAAAGCAGCTGAAACGAGCAGCAGAGATTTGCTCTCTGTCTTTAATTGAGCGTCAACTTGTACGACAATAATTTAATTACAAAAATTCTGCACTGCACTTTAGATACATAGTTGCAGGCCATAAAGCTGTCTGTCTGTCTGTCTCTCAGGTGCAGATATTTTTATTATGCGTTAAATGAATTTTTATATATCTTTCAGCGACACAAAATCTAAGCAGAACATAAAGATACACAAGAGGAAAAGAGCAGTGGCAATGGTTAGATACAAATATCATGCGATTTTTTTTCAAATTGGAAGGCAACAAATTTTCTTAAATTTATTGAAAATGCTCTAGAAATTTTTAAAATATCCAAAATGGCACAAAAGTTAAATAATCTTTTTTCACAAAGTAAAATAAAGAATGTTAGATTTTTTTCTATAATCACATCAAGAATTTCTAAAAGTTCACAAAATTTGAATTATATTTTTTTTCAAAATAAAATAAATATCAGATTTTTTTCTATACAAAAAATCACATCGAAAATTTATCTATAGCTTTGGTTGAACACAGATAAATTCCTAGAAAATCTAACACTTTTTATTATATTTTTTAAACCTTCAAACACACAAATATTTCTCATAGCAACACTTTTCCACCAACAACTTGCCACCGAAAAATCATTTTTCATACAATCGCCCAAAACATTATCTTTCCATCAGTTTTATTCCATAAAACACACACAAATCACAAATAAAATTGATGTGGCCTTTGAATTGCCATAAATTTAATTTGTTTGTCCTCATAATTCAATGGAAAATATTGTTTTAGACAAAGGAAAACCCACCTGGATCGCAATGGCACTTGCAGAAGAATTCAAAGGGTTTTTTTGTTTGTTTGTTTTCTTGCCCTCTTGACAAGCGGCTTTCCTACAGCTTTTCTTAGGCTTTCGCTTTTCCTTGGCTTTTCTTTGTTGCTTTTAGTTGCCTAGGCCCAAAAGGTTCTCAATTCTCTCACACGACACACACGAGGAGGCGGGCCAAGAAATCAATAAAATATTGCACATCTAAACATATTTTCATTCATGGAAATTATCCTTTCACTTTTACTTTTGATAACGACAATTTTCTCTCTCCTTTTATATATATATATTTTTTTTTTGCGAGAGAGACACTTTTTTTTTGCTTTCACTGCACAAAGAGATTTTTTTTAAATTTATTTTATTGGATATTTTATTATATGTGGGGCTTTTTTTTAGATATGATTTTCCGTTGGATTTTTCTTGATGGAGCTTTTTTTGTTTTGTTTCTTTTTTTTTGGTATTCCCAACCGTCGCGTTTGCTTGTTCGAACACAACTGAGGCACGAGATGAGCCCTCTTTCGGGTTTTATGAATGAAAAACTCAACAAACAACGTACGTGGTACGTGGTATGCCTGCCTGCCCCTACTGGCGGCACGCGCCCCACAAAACAAAAATCGAACTCGAAACGGGAGAGAGCCAGAGCAGACCGTCGGCTCGACCGACGTCATTGTAAATACATATAGAGCCAGCCGGCCGGTTTTCGGTGCCGGATCCAATCGTAGGTCTGGTTGCCTCCCTTTTGTTGCAGCCATTTTTCATTGCGCAGGCGCAGAACAGCCAATCAACAGTTTGCCAGGCCCGCTCGGTCGCTCTCTCGCACTCTCCCGCTCTCTTTCTGTGGTGGACTTTTGTGCGTGGTGAATTTTCGAGTTCGAAAAACCAGCAGCGCGCTGCCTAGCTGTCTCTCTCTTACGCTTGGCTTTTGAGGTAAAAATAAAACAACAGGTACCCCCTCCCCACCACCGCACACACACAAACACACACACACACACAGGAGTATCTGTATTTTTTGGCGGCTGGCAAATGTTATGATTTCCCAAAATACGTCATCACTGCGGCCCATTAGACACACGGCAGCACAATTTCTGCATCGACGTAAAGACCCCAAAAAAAAAGAAGAAAATCATCGAAGAATTGTGTTTTTGCATTCGGCTCTCAGACAGCGGCACAGGGTTATTTAAACAATAGTGATTCACTTGACCATTTATGGACACGGTTTTCTGGCAGGCAGCAGGCTGTCTAGAGGTCTGGAGGTCTAGAGGTCGCAATTCCGGGGTTAGGGTAGGACCAAATGTTGACCCAGAGCTGCTGAAGAGTTCCTTGATGTGTGAAGTGGCTTTTAGTTGGTGGATTTTGTGCTAATTGAGGGCCTTGCCTTTCGTTGGATGTTTTCTGTTGATTTTGGCGCTGAATTTAAAGGCTTAAGGCCACGAAACGTCGTCATATGTTGGTTATACATTTGCTGTTTTTAAGCATTTTCCATGTTTTAATTTAGTTTTAGTTGATTTTTGGGTGTTATGTATCTAGCAGATACTTATAGTTGGCTAAAAGAAGTGGAATTGTTTAGCATTTGCTTCTCTACAAGTTTGGTTGAACAATATACACCTTTAAGTTTGAATTGGTAATGCTTTAGAGATATTTTTCCTAGAACTTTTTCTTTAAAAATTCGGTTAAAAAATATACAAGCTTAAGTTTCGTTTTCCGCTTGAGATACCAGAAAATCTGGGATTTTAAGGGCTTTGGTTTGGTGTGATTCAGTCAATGTTCCGCCGAATGAGTTGCGTGGGAATTTATTACAAAAATTGAACAAAAACAAAGCCAAAATGAAGCGCAGGTTGACTGCACATAAAAGGTCTTGAATATTAGTGAGTTGTTGTGGTTCATTAAGTCCCAAATTGATTGAACTTTCCACCTCTGAGACCCCCTTACAGGAATGATATTCAGCAACGAAGATATTCTGATGGTTTGTGTTTAAATGGTTTTAAATAGAACCAAACACTTTTATTTTGAACAATTTCTATATTATCTAGACCCATTAAATATGTATTTTAATCATAGAAAAAAATGTATTCCTTTTAAACATTTATTATTCATTTTTCCACTGTTATTTTTTTTTTGACCAAAAATAATAATTTTAATTTCACAAATTTTTAATGCCTTTTTTCTATATACCTTTAATATTTTGATCTATACATTTTAATCATCCGAAAAAATATATAGCTTTTTAAACCTCTATTCTTAATTTTTAAACAGATATTCCTTTGCCGAAAAAAGCACTTCCGCAAAACCATAATTATAATTTTAATTTTAAAAATTTGTAATGCATTTTTCGTTTATTCCTTTAATATTTTCCCCTGCGAGCACTCGTAAAAGACTTTTAAGCTTTGGCCTTCCTTTTTTTTATGATCTACTTTTTCGGATCATCATTTTTCACGCTCATAATCTGAAAACTGAAAAATATGCTCTAGAATTATGCCAAAAATATAGCTTCCTTGTTGGCCAGAAACCGCATTTTGCATTTGTCTAAATGCCAATTTTCCGTCGAAAAACTGCATTTTGACAGCATTTTGAGGAATTTTTGGAATTTCATAGACGTACTCGTATGTTTATTATTCGGGGCGCACATTGTAAATGGAAACAGCAGACAGACAGACAGACAGACAGTAGTTTTTCTGGAGGTTAAGGACAAGGTTGCACATACAGATACGAAATATAAACAACAGAAAGATTGTGTGCGAAAAAGAGGAAAAAGAAGGAGGCATGCGGCACGCGTGGTTCATCGGTCAGATGATCGAAATACAGATACATAACCCAGACACGGTTTTTTCTTGAGGTGGGAACAGCACACGCCATGACCTAAAAATAAACACCTGGGAAACGTCAGATACGGCAAGATACAGATACAGATACACAGCCATAGCCAAAAAATAGAACTTTGCCTCATTTTCGTGCAAGTTTTAGGCAAACAAAAAAGGAAAACGACTAGCTGTGGGTATATATATTTTTAGCCCTCACAAAAATACTCGATAATTATACAGTGTCCAAGGGTTTGAGGTGCGATCGAGAGAATGGTCTGCCGTCTGCCACCTGTAGACGTGAAGGAAAACTCATTAGCCTATAAATAGATATATTCGCGTAACGATTTTCATCAACGATTCTGTTGTTCTTGTGTGACGTGTGAGAGGAGGCCCAGCCCCTGACGAAACACCCACGAAAATAGTTGAAAACAATTTTATAAATACATTTTTACTAGCAGTGGGCCAATTATTGGCCGACTGGCTGGCTGTCTCTCAGCCAAAGATGGACATGAATGGAGGTTGGATCGAGGGTGGACTTAAGATCCGCAGGTGATGACTGGAAGCTGTCTCTGACTGCACCTCTTCCTCAATTTGGTAGCACAGGCAGCACACCCAAGACAGGCAGGGCCTTAAATTTGCTTACATTTGTGGCTGTTGCAAAGTAATTGACGGAAAAAACGAAGGTACGATGATGGTGAGGGGTTTAAGAACGGCATAAATGAGGTACAGAATTGATAGATGAAGGAAGTACCTTTAAGGAGTGGAATCTTGGGGAATACCAAACAATATATCTTTGAAATTGTAGCCTTTTATTTGTATTTTTTAAGAACAGTTGGAAAAATATGCCTCTAATCGACATATATCTTTAAGATGTGGTACTCAAATGTCTGTAAACTTATGAGATAATCTCTGGACCATCCTTGTACACATTTTTAGCGGTATTTGTGTCTCCTAATTGACATATATCTCTAAGATATGGCACTCAAATGTTTGCAAATTTATAAGATATGCATTACAGAATCATTATACACCTTTTTGGAGGTATTTTTGTCCCCTAATTGACATCTATCTCTAAAATATGGCACTCAAATGTACGAGATCAGGTCTAGAGCATCATTCTGTACCTTTTTGGAGGTGTTTTGGAGGTTTTAGATACATGTTAGGGATACATATGGTCTACATTGATCCATTTAAAGATGAAAAATGTACAAAAATTGACTTTTTTCTCTGTAAGTTGTGTGTTTGCTTCTAAAAGATAGATTTGGATTAGTTTCTTCAACCCAAAAACTATTTTTGAACCCTTAAAGATCGTTTTGGTATAGTATTTGCCTTAGAAAACCCTCAGATACACTCAAAAGATACATTTTCTTTGGAAAACCCACCAAAAACCCAACTAAACCTGCATTTCCCCTTTGTTTTGTTCTTTTTTCTTGGGGCCTTAGATCTATATGAATATCCATTAATGTATTGATATCTCTATATCTGTCTATATGCCAAGTGTATCTGTGTGTGTTTGCTGTATCTTGTGTGGGTTTGCTCAGGCCGTGTGTTGTTATCTCATTGAGAACGTTGCCAGAGCCAATGCGTGGGTCAATGGGGAGACCAGACCGCAGACGACTGTTGCCTCTTGATGAGGCAGAGGCGTTAGATAGTCGCAAGTCGCAAGTCAGATGACACATGGCACGCGCCTAGCCACAGATACACAGATACATACAACAAGACAAACATTCGAGAGGGGCGCATCAATGCCAAACCAGAGTTCCACTTTGTCTGTCTCTCTTTCTCTCCCTCTCTCCGTCTCCCTCTCTGGGGTTTGTGTCTCTGTCTTTTAGCCAAGGTCCGTGTCTGTTGCCATAAATGGTGAAAAGTTTTTGTGTTTTGTTAGGGCAACTTTTGAGTTACAGCCACGGGGAGGGCGGGGCAGAGCAGGGCAGGGCAGGGGGGCATGGAAGCTCGCGTAGCGTAGGTTGTAATTAAAAGCGTATTGACTGTGGCAGCATTGCAACTTGTTGTCTCTCTCTATCTCTTTCCTGCTCTAGCTATAGCTCTCCCACTCTCTCTTGCTCTTAGCTCTCTTATATACTTTTTAAGTATTTTTATACATAAGATACACTGTGCAGAAGAGGGTATTTTCGTTTGAAAAGGCAACACAGACCCGGTAGGATTTGTGACTCTGGAAAGTATGATATATGATTGATGGATTGACTGATTGGCAACCAGTTTATGTACCAAACGGGCCACCAAGCTTCCTTTTATGGAAAAATTGATTCACTAACTCGCTTGCAAAATTTTATTTTTTCTTTTAATTGACGTTTTGGATTTTCTTATATTTGACTTTTTATTTTTAAATATTTTGTATTTATATAATTTTTCTTTAATTTTAAATTTTAGTTTTATATTATAATGTTTATTATTCATATATGACTTTTTTATTTTATTTTACTATATATTTTTTATTCTAATTTTGTATATTTTGTATCTATATTTTATTTTTTTTAAATTTTATATTATAATGTTTATTATTCATATACGACTTTTTTATTTTATTTTTCTATATATTTTTATTATAATTTTGTATATATTTGTATATATTTTATACATTTTTACGTTTTTTTATATACATTTTAATTTTTTTTTTTATAAATTTATATATATATTTTTATAAATTTGTCTTGTCTTCATTTTATTTTTTGTTTACACGGTTTTTTTTTTTACTCTTTGTCGTTTATATTTCATTTTTTTTATGGTTTTTTGGGATTTTATTTCAATATTATATATTTTTATTATTATATTATTATATAATTATTAATTATTTTTTTTACTTAATGATTTTTTAATATTTTATTTTTATTTTATTATGTACATATATTTTTTAATTTTCTTATTTTTTGTGTATGCTACCAAAAATGTTCCTAATAAATGTCAAAAATTTGGAATTTCACGCTTTATATTTTTCTTGTAATATTTTTATCGTAAAAGTATTTCCATTTCATACCCCTACCATAGAAAAAAGTATCTCCAAGTTCGACTCTCAAAATCAGTTTATTTTTTCTGTATTTTTGTTGTTGTTTTTCTATCTATTTTTCCATTGGCAAGACTTTGGGATTGCCTTCGGAAACACAGAAATACAGAAATTGTTTTGTTTTCAATTGCCAGCCAGCCAGCCACCAATCGGGGGGCTTTGGGCTCCCTTTTTTGTTGTTTTCTAGTGGATTGACGATTGAAAAACACTTGACTGCTGGCTGCTGCTGCTGCGCATTACGCAAGAAATGAATAAAAAAACTTCATTTTGTTCGTCTATGGAGACGAGGTGAGAGCCATAAACCAATGGCCCCAAGTGGGCGTCCCCCCGGGAGTTGAGGTGTGAATAAATTTATATAGAAAAAAACAGTATATGTATATATGTATTTTGGGGGGAGGGGAGGGGATTTTATATGTGCTGTGACCGTTTTGATAATGCTTAAATTTCACATCTTGTAAATTGTCAAAAAGTTTTTTTTTTGAATTTTATTTGACTTCCATTTCGTATACGAGTATTTTCATAAATAAATTTTGGAATATTTCTATAGGTTTTATTTCATTTAATTTATGAGCATCATAATATGCTTTATGATCTTGGCATCTTGCCGTAAATTGTTGCAGTCAACAGCAGCATCAGAAGAGACAGAGAGAGAGAGACACAAATTAGAAATTTAAACACAAAAAATATTCCATTGGTTGGAATTAGAGCAGATGCAGAGATACAGATACAGTGGGGATAGTGGGGATAGTGGGGACAGTGGGGGCAGTGGGCTGTTGCTGGTATGGAGACTCAATTCGTAATTCCAGGCGCCATTTTTCAGGCCCGAAAATGAGGTGTGAATTTTATTAAATTTTTTTTTGTGTTTTGTTTTTACGAATTTGCTGTGCATAAAATTTAAGTAATTAGTGATTTAATTAGTCTAATTAAATATATTGCCACAGTTTTATGTTGATTAGAGAGGCGGGATTTATGGGTCTGCAAATGGAAGTCAAGTCGAGCCGCAGATGTAGATATTTCGCGGTTCTATGGAATCTTTTAGAGTCTAATAAATGTGGGCTATTCCTATGCAATTTATTCAAAGTTTTAGCACGTTATGGCAAGGCCGAAAAGTGTGTTTTAATCAAGAGATAGCATCTGGTTCAAGAATTTATTAACAAACTGAATGTTTTATGTCCTCGAATAACCAATAAATCCCTATTTAGGAAAGGCAGTAGCTTTTCTTAACAGAATTCATTGTAGTAGACACCTGAAAGTGATCAAATTCATGAAAACTTATAGATCCTGTCCATCTTTAAAGCTTTCTGCTGGAACAACCGCAGAGTGCTCTTAAAAAGGTGAAAGATTTAGGAGCGAGAGGACACAAATCAAAGAGTAGGGATTTAATTAATTATAATTATTATAAAATAATAATAAATAAAATAATTAATGTAATATATAAATAATTATTTATCCTATTTTGCCATATATTTTTTCTATTATTTTCAAGAATTTCCTTGAGATTCTGGATTTATTTAAGTTTATTTAAAAAATATTTGCCATGGCAAAAGAAAATAATTTACCAATTCATTGAAATTCTTGAATGGCTTAAATTTAAATTTAAAAATATTTTCCATGGCAAAAAAAATTAAATTTAGCAATTCCTTAAAATTCTTGAATGGCTTAAATTTAAATTTAGGAATATATTCCATGGCAAAAGAAAATAATTTGCCTATAATCAAACTTTAAAATATTACTAAAAATTGTTTTTAAAATATTTTCGCCTAAAATAAGTTGAAATATTTATTGAAATGACATTTTAGACTCAATATCCGCATATTTTCCATCAAATAAAATATGGTTTAAACTTTCTCTGGACTCTGCACCTTAGCTCTCCTCTTAACCATCTATGTATCTCTATATTTTCCCTTGTCCATCCGTCGTAACTATCTCAACATTGTTTTTTGGAAAGCCGCAAAAGTCTGGCAATTGTTTAGCAGCTGCCTGCCCACAGGCCGAAGCCAGCGACTGACTGGGCTTTTGTCTAATTGCAAATTGTATGTATGAATATTCATAAATAATAACTCAAATCGACTCGAAGTCCGATCGGATATGTTCCCAAATAGGTATAAGCTGCTCAGTGGTGAAAGTGGGTCACGAATGTTTTCTCGTATGTTTTGAATGTTGTTTTCTCGGATAATTACGGGCACTCATTCGCAGTCATACGCTGATCTCCTGTTTCTAAATATAAAACGCGTGCCTCACTCCGAAAAACTAAAATTAAAAATCGCTTGCCAATCGAAACAAATTTAGCCAAAAACCAAAACAAATAAAAAATCTGTTCATCATTTTCCCGCTAAAGACGTAGAAACAATTTTCGCACTGAGATTGACAGCCACTGGTGTGTGTGTGTGTGTGTGTGGGGAAAATCTCTAATCAGCTGTCGGAAAAATCAGAGAGCAGGAAAATGCAGAGAGCAGAGCGGCAACTCGTGTGCCGCTGAGGGAAACAAGACCTAAATTGGCCAAAGTCAGCGCAGGGGGTCTATTCTATATATATTTACATATCTATCTGTATCTGCGGGTGTGTACCCTGTTTTATATTTGTGGTTACTAAAAGGTAGATTGGTTTTTTAAAGGCTGACAACTTTTTAGCCTTAAAAGTGCTGCATGCATTTTAAGGATTATGGCATACAAAAGAAGCGCAATTTAGTTATAAATTACTCTGTTAATCTGATAGATACATATTGATGTGATTTACAGGTACAGCCAAATTTTCTTTGGCTTCTGAAGCTTGTGGAGCTCATATTTTGCAAAATTAAAGATGATGTTGTGACCTATGGATTATCAAAAATTCATCTTGTTTTGTTAATTTTTAAAGGGCTTTTTATTAAATTTAATTTTTAAAATTTTAATTTTGTTAATTTTAATTTTGTTTAATTTTTTTTGTTAATTTAATTTTTTTTAAATTTGTTTCTTTTTTTAATTTTAATTTTATTTAATTTGAATTTATTTTATTTATTTTGTTTTATTTTAAAGGTGCCAGATGGTTTTTTTTTTTGCAGTATTGCGGTTTCTATTGCACATTCTAGTAAAACAATTTCCATTAAAAAAATCTCTCTTTAAACGGTAACCCCACAGTCTCCAAACCTCCCTGCTTTCCCTCTTTCGAAGAGGACGTCAGTAAACAATTAAAAGCCAAATTTTAATAGATCTATGGTACACATCTCACTCTCCCACTCTCTCTCCCTCGCTCTCTATCTCTCCTGTTCGCGCGTGAATGACGTGAAAAGCGCCGCGTGAAAATAGCGAAAAAAAAAATTACATGTTTGTACTCGTGGTGTATACACTGTTTTTTCACGTCCAAGTTCATAAAATTCTGCGGCGCTTAATCAGCTTTTCCCGCTTTAGATGCTCACGTAGCCAACGATTGTGTTGTGTTTTGTGTCTATTTATAGGGTTTTTAAGGTATATTTTGGGCGCTACCTCGCCACGGCCCTGCCCCAGTGATGACGTTCAAGATCTCTCGCCCAAAAATAGCCAAAACAATGATTGGCAAAACTACAAAAAAATTGCAGGAATTGAAGGTGCCGTGTTGCATCTTTTTTCTTTGGGTTTTCCTCTCTTTTTTTGATGGATATTGCATTTTGTTCTTGTGCATTCATTGAATTCCATTTTAATGGTTTTATTTATGAGCCGTGTGAGGCATGGGCCAGCAAAGGCGAACGCTTTTCATTTTCCCCATTTCTCATTTGGATATTTATGTCTCTCTCTGTCGGCCACAAAAAGTTAATCCCACTAAATGCCGTTGATAGTTTATATTACGATTTGTTGTCGAGAGAAGCTGGCAGGGTGGAGGGTATTATTGGAGCATTTTCTTAATTTTAGAAATGTGACAAATGCGCAATCTTTTTATGCGTTGCATCTGCTCTTCCCCTCCCCCGACACCCCCAAAAATTCTTCTTTAATTTTTATACTTAAATTTTATTTTATGATTGATTTTTCTTTATTATTTCGGGATTTTTCGATGTTTTTTTGGGGTATATACTTAGGTGTTTGGGGAGGATATAGTCGTTGAAGGTTTGAGAGGGGATTCGCTTATTTAAAGGGCTTTTTTATACTTTGGATGGGCTATAGATATAGTTTAGAGATATATATTTAATACTACATACATTCCAGAGGGGGTTATGGAGGATATAGTGAGCAATATGATGGTTTAAGATGGTTTTTTATGCCTTGGAATGGCTACAGATTTAAATAAAAGATACATATGTAATACTAGATACATTCCAGAGGGGGTTATGTAGGATATAGTCATGGGTTTACTGGGATTTTGGCACAATATGATGGTTTAGGAGAGATTCTAGGCTACAGATACAATTTATAGATACAAATGGAGGTCTTATGGAGGAAATAGTCACGAAAGATAGCTCTGTAAGTTTTTTTTTGATGAGAAAATATATTTTTTCTTCGGTTTTCCGACCCATAGCGATTGGAATGCCTTAAGATACAATTTGGAGACACATATTTGATTGTAATTTCTAGCTAGAGATGAAGTTAAGGGAAGACATGGTTACTGCTTCATAAATCAATGGAAAACCATAAGAAAAAGTAGTGATTCGAAGTAGAAATAGTCTTGGAAATATATTTAAAGAGTTTTAGATATATGCCTCTGAGATACACCTAAACTTTGAGCAACAGAGGCAGCTCTTTTAAGGAACAGCAGCCTTAAGCTTCACTCAGTTTTCTATCTCCCCTTCTACCACAAATATCTATAGATTTCTCTACCTAAAAGGTCTCCTTAAAAGCAGGCATCCTTCGACACTTTTTCCCCTCAAACCTTTTTTCCACCGCATGAATTGCAATTGTTTTATCTTTATCATTTGTCATGGACGTCACAGATCGATGGACTTCGCCAATAACCGATAATATGGGCTCTTTTGGATAGATAACACAGATAACCCCCAAAAGGCAGCGTCACAGTTTGGCTGCCGCTCTTGTGCGTCAATCAAGCATAATCTACACGGATATTCCTCGGATATATACGAGTAGTAGATGTCACATGGCTAAATATAGACCAGCAGGGAAAGATATCGAAAGAGCGAGGGATATATGTGTCCCGGTTTTTGATTAAAACTGCGGCAAACGAGGGGGGCCTGGCAACCCGCCTATCGGGCCAAAAGCGAACCAATTTCCAATATGCCTTCCAATAGGCTGAAGGGCCGTGGCTGCTGCTGCTAATGAGCAGATTCTTTCCCTGACACACTTCCGTGCCACACAAAGTTGCATCATTAATTTTTCAGTTTTTCGAGAGAAGTCGAAGTCGTCGTCGTATCTTTTTCGGGCTAATGACACGAAACTATGTATCTCTGGGTGACAATGGGACGAAAAGATACAAATTCGTGTCGTGTTTACGCTGCCAGATTGCCATTAATTTATATATATATATATTCCCATAGATATATGGACACACTCTCTGGCTCTTGGGAGAGGACGGACATGACATTCCATGCCTGGGTTGTAGATCTTGTAATTTTTAATGTTTGCAGTCTTGTCCGAAAAAGTTTTTCAAAAGTTTTTATTGATTTAGTGTGGCCCCATTTCTCTGCTCTCTCCCCACTCTCCTCTCTCTTTTCTTTAGATAATATTTATAGAACTTTTCCGATTCCAATGCCTAATCCTCCACCAAAAATTGCAATCCTATATTTAGAAAAAAATAAGAAAAGAATAAAACTACTAGAACATCGACCTATAGATAGATTTTGTTTATTTCTTTAAATCTTTCGCTCTCTCGCCTTTGGATTTTTCCGTGTGGGTTTTTTGTTTAACGACGTCATAGTTTTTCCTCGATTCTCATGAACTTGACGTCGTCGACGGAATAATTAGCGGAAAGTATTTCTGTTTGCTTTTATCGTTGTTGTTGTGCCAATAATCAACCAAAACAGCTAATATTCGTTACGTGAAATATTCAAAATAGATTTTTTCTGGCAACTAAATTTAGACACAGATACAACTACATGAAAACGTTTTTCTCTATATTGTTTTTTAAGCCAAACAAATTGGTAGAACAAAATATCTATAGTTTTTGAATCTCTGAGTCCCGTGTGTTTTTGGTTTTTGGTTTTGTCATTTTTCATCCGTCAGGAGGCAGGTCTGCCATTTGGGGCCACATAAATCCCTTCAAATGCCATGACATGTAAATATTTTCCTCGTCTTTAAAGCCAGCCACGAGAACTCTCTGGAGAGGCACCGGCAGAACTGTAGCCGCTTTATAAAATATAATTTCATTCTATAAGAAAAATGCAAAGTGACAACATAATTCGCCAGTTTATCATAATCAAAATACGCCTACATATTGTTCATTCGCGTTCTTACAGTTCTTCTTGTTGTTGTCGTCGTGTGGCATGCAAACACTTTAACAGGCACACGATGCAACAACAGCTTGCAACAACTACTACACTTTCAACAATGACACAGACGAGTGTCAGGCCGGGGCCACAAAAATAACTTCAAATAGTTTTCTTTTTTTTTTCTGTTGATTCTTTTCTACTGCTTCCAGGTTTTTCGTCTGCTTTTCCTTTTTGCATTTGAAACATGAAATTTCTCTTTTGCCAAAGTGACATTTTTGCATGCCCAAACGACCAAAAAATAGGGTATTTGGAATGTTATAGAAAATGGGGAGTGCATGGGTCAATTATGCCTGGTCTAGGTTTTAGGTGTGGGTAAAACTAGTGAAGCTATTGATTCAGCTGTTTCTCTATCATCCAAAACGTATTACTTATTTTCCCATTTATTATTTTTATTTATTTATTATTTATTTATTTATTATTTAGTTATTATTTAGTTATTATTAGTTAGTTATTATTTATATATTATTTATTTATTATTTATATATTTATTATTTATTTATTTTGTATTTATTATTTAGTTATTATTTATATGTTATTTATTTATTTTATTTGTTATTTATTTTATTATTTATCTCAATTTATTTGTATTAATTTATTTATTTTCTTATAATTATTAACGCTTTATTTTTTATATATTTTTCTTATAATTAAAGCTATGCGACGGGCGGAAAATTTATACGGATCAAGCAATACCCAAGAGAGATGCCCAGATCTAAGGTATGAAAATTTTGTTGAAAATAAAATAAAATTATTTTTTTAAGGCAAACGAATGAAACTTGGAGAATATTTGTTTAATATATATGTACATCAATTGAGCAAGTGGATACAAATTGTCATTCTATATAACTTCATAAACATAGTCCTTAAATTATTTTTTAAGGACCATTTTTTGGTTTTTTTCTAATTTTTTTAATATTGTTTAGTATAATAGTATAGTAATAAAAATTTTGTTAATAAATAAATAATATGTAAAAAAAAAATTATTAAAAAATAAAAAAATTGAGTTGGTTCATAGAATAATATAAAAAAAGTTCCATTTATCAACTACTTTTCGTATGAAATCTATTTAAATAAATATAAAAAAATAGACAAAACTCTGGTAAGACACACTGGAAGAGAGAGTTATTCCTATGCAACTCTTTCCCAGTGTGGCTAAGCAGTTATAGAGAGAAAAACGATTTCGAGCTGTGAGTTTCAGTTAAGTTTTCTTTTATTCTGGCTATAATTTGAAAAGGAACTGAAATTAATTATTATTTTTCTGAGATTTTGAGCCATTTTGTTGGAATTCATATCCTTTAGAACAATATATAAGTATCGGTGGACATTTTTAGGGCATTTAAAGCAACTTCTTTCCCTCCACACAACGTTCCTCTATTGTTTTTCTACAGATATGCCTCATGGCTTGTGCCTCCAGAGAGTACACCTCGCCTCGAGACTCCAACCATTAGTCACCTACCTGATGCTGCATTTCCCTGATGATTTTTTTTGGGACATGGGACTCTTTTAATGCCTGTTCTAATGTCTGATAATCTCACGGCAAATTAATTCCAAACACGAAGTGGAAAAGTCTTAAAAACAGCGAAAAGCAGAATGAATCATTGTGGATGTTGTTGTTCTTAATTAACAGTGAATGTGTTGCATGCAACACCTAGCCGCAGAGAGCAGAGGCACAGGCAGCAGGCACAGACAGACAGACAGACAGGCGATATATAAAATCTGAATGTGTCTGAAGAAGCAGGCACTTCTCATTTCATTTCCCTGTCCATTCAAGAGACCATTCCAGACTCTTTCATGAAATGTCGGATACTTAATAATTTTTAATTTTTATATTTTATTTTTAAAAACCGAGTCTTGAAAAACGGGTCAAGTAAGAAAATGAAAGATACAAAGATACAAAAAAGCGATAAATGCCACAAGCCAAATTTGGTCAAAAGTAGGCATCACAAATTTTGTTTAAGCTTTTGCCATGCCCTTTTTAAGGAAGGTATGGGGAGTTTCAGAAGAGGTTTGAGGGTAAGAGGTGTTTCAGAAGAGGATTGCCCTGAAGAAATCGAAATATTTCCAATGAAGAGGGAAAGAAAAGGCAGACTTTTGGTAGCCCAAAAGTATTTGCTTTTGTCTTCAAGAGTATCTCCAACTTCGTTCTACAAAACCCCCTCGATCTCTTGCTTTTTTCGGCCTCATCATGCGATCATTTCTTTGGTTTTCGGTTGGATTCCCTTTTGGCCTTTTGGTCTTGTGACCAATTTTGGGCAAACTTTTGTGATTTGTGCTTAATTGCGGTTTTGCGCTTCGCTCTCTGCCTCTTGACGGGGCGCACACACCATTTATGGTAGCATTTGCGTCGAGAGCCGCACACAAAAACAAGTTAATACAAAGCTTCGCATCGGCTAATGGCTGCTGGCCGATGGCCGCTGACTTAATCATCGCCAGAGATATACTCGTACGAAACGGGGTGCTAGAGAGCCACGTCAGGTGCCTCTCAAACGTTCTGAGCCCCGACTATTTTTATAAAAACATTTCACCACTGAAGAACGGGTCTGGGAAGCAGTTTTGAGTTGCTTGGGGAACTTAGTCAATGGGGAATGGGTTAAAATGGGGCTCAAAGGGTGGAAAAACGTTTTCTATATTGAACAAAAATTAATAGTAATTTCTTGGCACGCAATTAAAGAAATTTAACGATTTTTAAAGGTCTACGAAATGGTTTAAAATGAGTAGGAAATGTTTTCTTGAACGTATGTTATCTTAGAACAATTTGGGTTGGTTTTAAAATAGTTGGAAAATGGCGCGGAGTGTTTGCCAGATTGAAAATATTTGTATGTTAAGATAAATATTTATTTATTTATTTTTTGTATTTTATATTATTTCTTTTTTGTATTTTATATACATATTTATTATTATTTATTTTATATATTTATTATTGTAAATTATTTTATTTATGATTATGAATTATTTTATTTATTATTATTATAAATTTTTTTTATTACTTTATGTTTATGTTATTGTTTAATATTTTATACAAATTTTTTAATATGTTATTATGTATTTTTTATATTTTATTATAGTTTTGTTATGATCTATTATATTTTTTTATATCTTATTATTTTTGTTTCTAGTTCATTTATTGTTATTAAATTATTTATTTATTGTTTTTTATGTTATTTAAATTTGTTTTTTTATTTTTAGTTTTTATTGATTATTATTATTATAAATTATTTAAGGAACTATTTAGAATAACCAAATTCTAATAACAGTAGATATTTCTCCTAAAAAAATAAACTTTTCATATATTTTCGATAAGGAAAACATTTCAATAAATATTTTATTCCGGAATTTCTCTACCGCAAAAAATACGCTAAGCAACTATTTTCTTTTTAGCCACTTCCTTATTTTTACCTTTGATTCCCCTGCTGGGGAAAACACCCATTTTCCTGCCTTTTTACCCCATGAAAATCCCTTTTGCACTCCCTCAGGTGTGCAGAAAACTATTTTTAGCGGTCTAGTGTCAACTGTACAGCAATCTAAATGAAAATTTATTACTTGTCGCGCAACATTGTCGCCGCTCAAACTACGTCAACGGAAAAGGCAGGTGGGAGCGGGGAGGACGGGGCGGGGTGGAAAAGCACCCAAGCCCCCAAAAAGCACGAGACAGCTTTAAAATGTCCACCTGTTGTTGTAGGGAAAAGCGATAAACTTTCCAGCAGTCAAGGACATGCGTTTGGGTGGGTGCGGGCTTGGGGGCATGGGGGAACCTTTGCTTTCGTCATAGGAAAACTTCCGCTTATGCAGGCACACACGCACTCACACAGATACACGCAGGCGCCCTGCAAAGTATGCTATAAATCGTGTGCCGTTTTTCATTCATAAAATAGTTTACGCCAAAGGAGAGCAAGGAGAGAGCACCCCCAGAGAAAGCGCGGCAGGAGCATAATACCGGTAATATTTAGCTCTATCGATTTTCGGTCATACCCAGAGTGGGAAATACATATAAATAGAGATAGAGAGAGAGAGAGAATTGTGGGGAGAGATAGTTTGCTTGAGAGCTTTTCTCTCCTTGACTTTGAACTCTGGAAGCTAGGTATATTATTTCTCTACCAGTTGACAAGTTCAAAGTTTATCTATAGCCTCGCATTAGGGAAGGAATTATATGAATGAAAAGCTTTCTTTTACTGACTTTTGAGCTTTGAAAGATTATATTTTCCCACTCTTTTACCCATTTTGATAGTTTTTACTGAAGGGAGAGGGAATTGGGATCATAATTTCATTCAAAATATGGGGTTTTTAGGGACTTTGAGGGTACTTAAGGCATGATTTTCATGAATTCCCGAACAAAGTCAGGAATTGTACTCCTGTTCTTACGAATTCCATGACTTTCTTTCAGTCAGAGATACAGTCAGAGATGCTAGAAGAGTCGGGAATAATAAGAGCTATCCAATGATTTCCGTCACTTTGTTTCAATCGGCAATCGGCAAGGATAATATTAATACTGGTGTGATTTCTTATACTCTCTGCTTCATTCAGAGACCCAACCAGAACTCGAAACACAGACCTCAAATATTGAGAAATAATACTCCTTCCTCCTTGGGTTTTCCTTAATTTTATTTCGTTCGAGAACTTCTTTAAGTAAAATCTTAAAAAATTCACAAAAAACACAAATCTTTCTACCATTTCCAGTCCTTTCTTGAGAGATCTACCATTATGAAGTCTTCTTACGGGTACTCAAACATTCCCTATCCATTACTTTGTTTCATTTTCTTACCGGTTGACAGAGGGACGACAAAAAAATATGAAAAAAATCCAAAAAACCGGTAAACATTTATCATATTTTTTTGCACGTAGCCGTCGCGCCAGCCAACCAACGTTTCGTGGATCTGTGGAGCTCCTGGGGTGGGTAGGGGGTGAGGGGGGGAAGGCCTTGCCATAAGAAGGCGTTCAAAATTAAAAGTCGCTCAAAAGCAACAACAGCAACAAAAGTGCATTGCGCAAATGCGAAATGATATTAAAATGAAAAGTTTGCCAAGTAATAAACTGATAAAGAGGCGACGGACGGCTCTGCGTCGTCGTCGTCGTCTGTCTGGATCTGGATCTGTGGCTGTGGCTCTGACGTCGACATATCGCAAGAAGGTAACTTATTAAACAACATGGCGCTGGCTTTTGATACACTCACCAAAAAGATACGTAACCCAGGAAAGGGGTTTGATTGAAATAAACAGAAAACACCTTTTATTTTGGAATATGCATGGTGGAAATCCAGAAGGAAGGAGGGAGAAGAAAACTGCTTGTAAAATGAAAGCGTTATGCCCTGGAATAATTTTAATTTTTCCAAAAAAGAAATCTGGTTTGGAACTCTTTGGAGATTGAATTCTTCTTTGGAGATTGAATATTATGAAAATACCTCGGAAATGGAATACCACTAAGCCTTTAATGCTTAAAAAATATTGGATCTAAACCGCTTGCAACGCACCTTAGAGATTTCTAGATATAAAACTATCTTTTCTAATAATTTTCTACGTTTAAAAGCTATAAAATCTTCTCAGAATCTAAACTTTTTAGTAGGAAATCTACCTCAAGACCATAAATTCTTAGATTTAAATCTTTTTTTCCTTGAAATCTATGGGAAAAACATCTTGGATTGCTTTAAAAAATGTTTTCTATAGTAAGAACTGACTTTAATTATAAATTTCTAAAGATGCTAGATCTTTTGGGTCCTTCAAATAGTTTTCCTAGGCTTAAAGAATTGATTATATATATAATTAATAATTAATTTGTTTAAGTTCCCTCAAATTATGTCTTTAAACAAATATTTTTTCATTCTTAAAGTTATTATTATTTTTTGTTTAAATTTTTTTTTTTGCTTTGTCTTAAATTTTTTTTGTATTTTATTTTATGTATATTTTTTATTTTCGTTCCTTTGAAGGACATTCTCACTTCGACTTGTGGAAAGATGGCTTGGCTTATCCTTTTCTTGTTATGAAAACTCTCACACACACGCATTCACACATTGGGTATCCAGTTTATGTTTTTGTTGTTGTTGCACTGTTGACTGCCTCGTTGCAGGCAGATAAATGTAAATTATTATGTCGTAAATTTGTTGACTGCCATGTTTTGTGGCGCTCACACACACTCGACACATGGGCCCGAAACCCGAAAGAGAGAGAAAAAAAAAAACAAAACCCCAACAATACGGCCCGTCCGATGTCCTTGCGTCCCGCCGTCTCTCCGTCTCGCCATATTGCAAATTAAAACCTCGAAAATGCGTTAATAAAATGCCTTGATTGAGTCGCCGTTTGCATAATGCCAGATAAAAAATCAAAATAAATAAAAAGCGAAAATCTTGTGCATATAAGAAAATATTTTTGAGCCATGGGCGAACCGGATGCCTCCGAGAGATAGGGGCAGGCAGGCAGCCGCAGCCGCAGCAGCCAGGCAACATGTTGTTGATTTATTTGCGGCGGCACACGACCGACCAGACACGACAATGACATCTACGCATCGCTAGATGCAGAACAACGAGAGAATGCTATCCCGACAATGGAGATACCCGTGTGCCGGAGGTAGATACAGCTCTTAGAACAGATCGTCTGCGTGTCTTGTATAGATTTTGGAGGGAAATGGGAACATATTTTCTTCATTATTACTTTTTTTTATAAATTAATTCTTATTATTATTGCTCGGATGTGATCCCCTAAACGTAATACTTCTACATTCACATTTTTATTACATTTTTTGTTTCAAAGATTAATTTTTGTTGTTGTATTTATTATCTGTTTATTATTTTTTGAATTTTTTCTTTTATTTATTATTTTTAAATTTTTCCTTGTATTAATTTTTTTTTAAATTGAGTTTAATAATTTAGGTTTAAAAAAGTGTAATTATAAAATTTTGTTTTTAATAATTTATGTATGTTTATTAATTATTTTCATATTATTTTTACTGTATTTTTTTTTTAGAAATAATTTAATTAATTTTTTAATGACTATTTTTAACTGGTTTCTATTTTAAATTGATCTATAAATATTTTTTGAATTTTTGAAGCTTATTTAATTTTTATATTATTTATTTTATACAAAAACTAATGCAGAACAGCCAAAGAAAGGCTTTAAAAAATTCTGAGGATTGTTTTTGTGTAAAAAAAATCATAGCTGAAACTTATTTGCACCTGCAATGAAGCTTTTCGGGAAGCCATATCTCGAATTAGAATTAGAAGAATTAGAATTAGAATTCTAACCACAAAACACAACATTCCCCAAATAGATACGCATATACCCTCTATGGCTGCCAGGTATTAAAAGTGCAAGTTTCAGCCACAGCCAAAGCCGCAGCCACACTTTGCAGCCCCAAAGAATACGTGGGCCAAAATGGCAACGAGGCGTTCCCCAGAGAGTGAGAGAAAGATTGAAGCGTGCCACAGACGCCTCCATGTGGCATCCACTGCTGTTCTGTGTGGATGTTCCTTTTGGCGTGTGCCACAAAACGAAAGGTTTTTCTGTGCGAAGAACGCCCTTGAACTCGGCCTCAGAATTGGAATGCTTGTGGAATGACCGACATTTGGCAGATCTTTCATCCGCCTGCTGCTGCTGCTGCTGTTGCAGGTGGGTGGATGTGCCGGCTGGCCGGCGGGCCGGTCTCTCGTCTGACCAGCCTCTCTCGTTCTGTCGCTTGGTTGTGTGGGAAAAGCACAAACACAGCGCAGAGCAACCCCCGCAAAAACACAATCGCGAGACGACCAGACATTACGTCGACGTCGACATCCACATCCCCCAAAAACGTATCGTACGTACACTTGTCGATGCCAAGAGCACGCAGAATTTGTGGAGGAGGACCCGCAACCGAAACCCGAAGCCAGAGAGAACCGAACGGGAGACGGGGTCCCACGTGATGTGGTGTGTTGTGGTCGCCAGTCGCGTGCCACATTGTCCTACACATGTGTGCCACGCGGGAGCGGGTGACGAGGGGCGGGAGGGGTCACTCAACTGAACTTGCTCCATAAAAACGTAACGTAACGAAACTGATCTCTCACCCACGATGGTGGTGGCAGAACCGAAGGCGTTTTGCCAATTTCGGACTCTCCACATGAAAAGTGGGTGCAAGATCAATTTTTGCTGTCTAGGCTCCGGGGGTGTGGGAACCGTACCGTATTGTACCGATCATCGTTTTAAATTATTGCACATAAATTTCACACACAAAGTAGTGTTTTTGGGGGACCCGCAACGCCACATGACACCCACCCAACATATTCGTCGTCGTCGTCGGACCTGCTCTGGTGATCGCCTTTAATTTAATTAGTTGCGCGTGTGGCAGCCTCTCACGATGGGAATGGGCCTGGGCCTGCGTCTGGGCCTGGGCCTGGGCCTGGGAGAGATCTTCTTCATGTTTTTGGTGCATCGCTGCGGATCGCTATGGATCGCTTCAGTGGGCAACGCCTTGTGTTATTTATGCCGTCGCCTTTCTTTATGGCTTCCCATATAAATTCTCATCGCGCTTGTCATCATTTTCTTCTCTCATTCGTGGGTTCTTTCGGGTTTCAGTTGATGCGTTAAGTGCACGCGGATTTTTGGTATTTATGTAGTTTATGGGCCGCTTTAGAATATAGTTTATACTCGTATATGGTTGGAGGAGGGTTATTGGGGAGGGGTTTCTATACGATTGAGTTGGAAAAGGGTAACTAGATGGTTTGGGTATCGATTGAGCAGGAAAAAGGGTTATTTCTATAAGAAATACCGCCAAATGGACAGAAAAGTATACCCAAAGTCTTGTGTTTTAGGATTGCCGTGTCATATGGAGGCTGATCATGTACTAAGGATACTATAGATCAATAATTACTGAGATCTTCTAGTCTTGAAACTATCCCTGATGTATTCCACATAGATGGAAATAGTTCTCTGGGTTAAATGTACGAATTTAAACCATAATTTGATTGAAAGATTGAGGGATAGTAGCAGAAATATAGAGATGGAGAGAGGAGCTATGCCTGGGATCTTGTTTTCTTCATTCTCTTGAGTAATTTCATGATCATTGTTGTGCAGAATCTTAAAAATTTGTATGAGAAAGATATGCCCCTTGACAGATAAGGATGTCCTTTGAAAGTATTCTGATTCTAGAAGAATTATCATCTGAATATCTCTTAGATTATTCCTATATGAGTAAAAAGGTATAATACACTTCTTTGAATGTTTCCCAAATGCTTTAAAATATTTATCTTATATCTTAACCAATTAATCTTCAATTGAACGGATCTTAAAGCATAAAATATTCCAGTTTACAATCTCAAATACTGCTCGCCATAAAAATCAATAATTTACAATGCTAAAGATAATAATTATCATAAATTTTCATATAAGAGGGAAATTTCAATGGTTTTTATATCAGAAATAATCTTGATAAACATTAAAATATTTTATTGGGGTATTCTTTGCTTATCTACAAGAAAAAACCTCTTGTTTTTCTGATTAACTGATCTCTGGACCAATTTAAGATTTCGATCGTTTTCTTTATAGGAAAAACTTGATTACTCATTTAACGAATGTTTTTGAGACAAGTTATTCCCTAGAAAGTGTTCTGTTTGTGATTTATGGTTATAGAATTCATCGGGTGGTCAACCTTCGCCAATAACTGGATTCATTTCTTTTTTAATTGGTTCCCTCGATTGCTTTTATTGCTGTTCTTTCACTTATGACAGAGACAGGAAATACTTAGACTTAATGTACATAACTATATTTTGCCTTTACTCACGATGAATATAATTAAAAACGCATTGAAAACAAACACAAAAGCCAAAGCAAAGCCAGATCTGACAGCAGCAGCAGCAAACAGCATCGAACAGCCCACAGATCGCCATAGATCGATGGATCGACTCCCTTCGAAGCGGCTGTATTCGAGAGTGTTCGTCTGTCTATCTGTCTGTCTGTCTCTGTCCGAGTTGTTGTACTGCTCTCTCGCCCACCCAGTAAATGTCTTTTGCTGTAATAATTTATTATCACATTTACGTTGTTGCCAGCATCAGTCAGCAATTAATATGAAAAGTAAATGGTGGAGCAGAGCCACAGCCACAGCAACAGCAACAGAAAATAGACAAATTAAATGAATGAATCAACAGAGAGGCAAAAAGAAGAAAATAATAGAAAATCAAGTGCTACAGGAGATAATAGACATTGAGATACTCTGGTGTTTTGGGGAGTATTTGTATGAGAACTATATCTAATGAAGATTTTTCTCTATGTTCAGTGATGGAGAGAAGATAGACAGATAGCATTCTAAGAGCTTTAACATATATCTTGAGATCTTTATCTGTTTTAACTAATAGATAGATTGCCTCATTTATTAATCTATTGATTGAGAGAAATTGATAGAAATAGCGAGGGAGGGACCGAATCAGACAGACTCAGCGCTTTGACCAAGGCTTTGACGAACGAAGAGGAAGCCGAGGAATAGGCAATGCTGCCACGGCCATAGGCGAATCACAGGAGAAAAGAGAATTGAAGTTCCAGTAACCCGACTGTTTTTATAGTCTTCGGTATAGTCTTCCCAACCCATTTTATTTTTATTAATTGATGTAATTATTTTTGTATTACCTTTTTTTACTGTTTTTTTTTTTGTATTAAATTGCTTTATCTTATATATATTTCTTTATGTATGTTTATTTTATTTATAACTTCGCATTATTTATTTTTTATTTTTAGCTAATTTTTTTTCATTATAATTTTTTTGTAATTTTTATGTTTGTATTTAATTTATAACTTTGCATTATTTTTTTTTTCATTTTGTTTTCTGTTTTATTATTTTTTTTTTATTAATATTTATAATTATTATTTTTTATTTATTCCTTTTATATATATATTTTTTTGATTTAAAATTTATATATATGTTTTCTATAGTATTTTTTTTTTTATAATATTTTTACTATATTATGTTTTTTTTTTTTCATTTATATTATATTTCTATTTTTAGTTATTTTTATTTATCTACTATATAATTTTTTTTTTATAAGTATATTTAATTTGCTTTGTTGTGTTATTTTATATATATTTTTTATTGTTTTACATTTAATATATTTTTTTTAAATTCATTTTTTTATTTTTAATTTGCTCTTTACATACAAACCAGCATCTTAAAACTTTTAGAAACCTGTTGCCTCCTCTAAGATCTATCCTTTCATATAAACCTTACACCGAAGGATCACGTCCTCCTGTTCTAACATACCCTTCTACTCTCTTGTCACAGGGTACAAAAATCATCAATGAACACAAACCAAACAGTTGTAGATCCATCTTTCTATCTGTATCTCCATCTCCTTCGCTATCTATCTGTATCTTTTTGTGTTGGCGTGCCGAAAAACCGCAGAGAACCAGAAACAATCGACAAACGACTATCGGCAGCTTTTGACTAGCGGAAAGCAGCGTTTTGGCCGAATGCTGAAATCAAATTAGCCGCAACACACAGTCGTCGCACTCAGACTGTATCTTACAGATAGTTGTCGCTGCCTGCCTGCCTGCTGCCTGCCACTTGTGTGGGTTGCCACTGCTGGTGTGTCCAGTGTCTGTGCGTAGGTCGCGGCAGCCAGCACCCTGTATCCCCGTCGCAGAATAATAAAATTTAACAATTTATTGCATTTGTTGCTTTAATTTGTTGTTGGCTCAAAACAGAAACAAAAACAACAACAAAATCTATATATTTTCATTCACAAAACGGCCGCCGTTGTATGCAAATTGATCGTTCCTGTCGTCCCGTCCCGTCTCGTTTCGTCTCTCCGATGTTGTTGTCTGTCGATGTTAACTTTATTTTTTGTTGTATCTGTATCTTTGTTGCTGTTGTATCTGCAGTTGCAGTAGCTGCTGCTGGTGCTGGTGCTGCTGCTTCTCCGCTGCCTGCTGCGGCGTCGACACACTTGGCAAGCGATGTTCGATGATTGCAACAGCAGCAGCAACAGTCGCAGATACAGATACGAAGCCGCCAAAATGAATGAATTGGTGATTGTGCCTTGGGCGAGGGCATGTTTCTTTTTTTGTTGTTTTTTTTAGTTTGTTTGGGGCCTGTGCCAAAGCCAAAGCCAGTGCCGCCTGCGTCTACGTGGCGGCTACGTGCTGGCATAAATTATATTATTAATACTCTATTTTATTAACAAAGTATGCAGAAAGATACATTTTTGTAAAAAAAATAAAATTAAAAAAAAGAATAAAAAAAATATATACAAAATTAAAAAGAAAATAATATATATAAGAAAAAATAAAATGAATAATAAATATATTAAAAAAATAAAATGAATACTTAGAATTATTTTTTTTTATTTGTATTTTATATATTTTTATTATTTTTTTTGGTTTTTTATTTTTTTTTTTTTTTAATAATTATTCAAAACTATTTTTCAAATATTATATTTTCATATAATTCTTCATATATAATTCAGATAAATTAAATTCAAAAATAAACATAAAAAAATCGCGGACCACTGCACTTAAATAAAAGGTATCCCCAGGTATCTTCTCATTGATCTGCTTCACTGCAGATACATTCTCCATCTCTTTCAGGCCCACGATCAGCCTGCGCTAAACAGAAGCTTCCACTAGATCTGTCTTAATCGAAAATGACAACAACAACAACCTACATAACGGTACAAGTAAAACTAATTTTTATAGAAATTTTCTATTTGGAAGATTTTGTATTTTCCATTTAAGGGTATGCCCGCCATCGTTATCTTTTCTTTGCAATCAAATTTCTTATTCAGCTATTTTTTGCGGCAGTTTTTCTGCATTTGCATTCACAATTTTATTTATTTAAAGCATTAAACAAAGACACAGACATATGTTCCACGAGTGGCTAGTGGTTGTCGTTGTTGTTGCTGTTTTCGACTGGCGACATGCAACAAATGTTAGACATTCAATTTGTTGTTGACACTTCATTAGCAAACAAAAAGAAGACAAAGAAGCAGCAGCAGCAGCAGAAGATACACATCAACAAAAACAACAACAACAAAAAACTGGGTTAAATGTTGCTAAAATTAAGCGAGGCACAACATGAGAAGAGGAGGAGGAGGTGGAGGAGGAGGACAGTGCAACCAGAAGCGACATGATATGGATAGATAGATAGATAGATGCATAGATACATCTCTCAAGCTTAACCAAATAAAAGCAATCGATGCGCGAGAGAGCCGTGAGTATTATGTTACCTTTCCCCGCCCCCATTCCCCCCCCGAAACGAAACAGAGATTCAAAGATCGGTTGAGGCTAGGCACGGGGGGTTTTTTTTTATGAATGAATGTAGTAAAGGGCGCCCACGAAACCGCTCAATGATGAAATCATGAATGAAACGAAAACGAACACACAAAAACCTTAAGACCCCAGGTGCCAAAAAGGGCACGCGAGTCATAAAATGTGGGCAGCAAATGCAAATTGATGGCCATGGCTGATCGACCCTAAGAAATCGAAGACATCGGCTACGACAGCGGCTGCTGCACACCGGAACCGCATTAGCATGTCTCTCTAACCGAAAGACCGGAAAACTTTACTTCTTTTTTGGAAACAAATTAACTATCAAATGCCTCGGCATTCATTTGGCTGCATTCACGTATTGAGAAATCTTGAATTTTGAATGAAAAAACTGAAAAGCTGAAAAGCACAGTGGGTAGGCGAGAGCTGAGAGCAGGGAGAACCGTTTTTCTTCGATCGGAACTATCATATTTCAGGCGTTTGTCAACGGCTGCCTATTGTCTCTACAAATCTGGAGATCTTGGGCAGCCATAAAGAGCAGCGCATTCACTAGAATGCATGTGAGAAAATTCCCATAAAAATCGTTAGGCCTCAAATCTAAAAGTATCTCTTTTGACCACTAAAGATATCTTGACCACTTGCGGGCACTAAAATCTCTTAGTGTCTTGGGCTTTTTCGTAATTAATTTGCACTTTGCTGGGGAAGTCGCAAAAAGTCTTATCCATGGAATGGGCCTATTTCCCACTACTCCTCCGCTTTTCCACTGCTGGTGCGGCTGCTGCTGCTGCTGCTGCCTCGGCCATTATAGTTTTATGACTTGCCGCACAGCTGCCACGGCACAGTAATACCAGATACAAGATACTAGTCGCCAGGCAGAAGCTAGAGATACTCTTAAAGCTAGAGATAAAGCTAAGATATATATTTTTTAGATGGAAAAAGCTATAGATACTATTAAAGATATATATTTTTACGTACATATTTTAGCTGGTAAGAGCTATAGATACTCTTAAAGATACATATTTAAGATGGTAAAAGCTATAGATACTATTAAAGATATATCTATAAGATGGTAAGAGCTGTAGATACTATTAAAAATATATCTATAAGATGGGTAGAGCTCTACATACTTTTAAAAATATATCTTTTAGACGCTAAAAGCTCTAGATACTCCTAAAGATATATCTTTTAGACGGTAAATGCTTAAGATACATCTAAAGATCATATTTTAGAGCGAAAAAGCTATAGATACTATTAAAGATTCATATTTTAGCTGGTAAGGGGTATAGATACTCTTAAAGACACATATTTAAGATGGTATAAGCTATAGATACTCTTAAAGATGCATATTTAAGATGGTACAAGTTATAGATACTCTTAAAGATATATTTTTTAGATTGCTACTCTGAAATATGTATCTTTTAGGTATTCTTCTTCAAGATACATCTTTTAGATGTTAAAATCTATAGATGCTCTCAAAGATATATCTTTTAGATGGTGCCTACAAGATACAATCTTTCCTTATTCCTTTTTCAAGAAACAACAGACTGTTGATCGTGTCACGCGTCATCCAGCAGTGCCCAACTCGAACCCTGCTGCATTTTCGGCACCACAAAACCCTGGCTGCAATCATTATACCCTCTCTCGTGAAGGTGCAACCAAACTGCTAACCACATCCCATGGTCAAAACTGGCTGACGTCATATGCAAGCTGGCGATGACATAAATTGCATTTGAATATTGGCCAACAGCACAGTGCAAAAATATTGTTAAAACGGCAACGGCAACAGCAACAGCAACAACAAAATAAGCATAACATGCTCCGATCCCGCTTGACTCTTGGCTCGACTTTTGAGTTGAGTTTTGAGCTTTTGGGGCTTTGGTTTTTTGCCGCCTGTCACGATGCCTGACAGCTCTGGGGCATTGATCGATTTTTATTTTCAATCGCTTTTCGATTGTCGTGTCGTGTCCGGTGCAGGGTGGCCAGAGGCCAGAGAGTAGAGGGTGTGGATAGATTTTGGCACTTGAAAAATGGTTCATATTTGAGGAAAATGGAGGGAGGGTTGTTTGCTTAGAGAGAACAGTTGGGGGATGCAGTTGTTGGAGAAAAGAAATAGGCCTACAGAATGTTTCGAACACAGACTGTAAAAGGGACTGAAGTAAGGAGAGGAATATGGGGACAAAGGAGTAGAAATGGCAGTGAAGAATGAGCAGAAATGGGAGGTGTCTTATGGCCTCTGTGGGTGGACTCTTTATGGAACAAAAGATGGAAAATAAAATATAGAAAATGCAAAGAAAAAAGTACTTTCATTTGAAACCAAACAACATGTCATCCCAAAACACAGAATGATAATCGTTTACCAACGAAAATCTCTTCCAAAATCTAGTCTTTCCTTGGGACTTATCTTCATTTCCAGATTTAATCAAAGCTAAAGCAATTTTTTGTCTTATTTTCTATCCCAGAATCCCCAGCCTGGCACCAAAAAAGTAGCTAATGAATGAGAAGCAGTAAAAGAACTACGACAAACACCACGGACTGCACAATATCCGTCTGGCTGCAGTCGCAGCAGCTCCCAGCAGAGAGCCTCTTTTTTTTTTTTTTTTTTTTTTTTAGTATCGAAGTGAAGTCGAAGTCGAAGCCAGCGCGTGGGTTGCTCCATTCATAACGAACCAACAAAATTTTCGCTCAATGAATTGCAGTTTTGTATCTTTCAGATACACACGCCACCACCAAATAACGGACCCAAAAAAAAAAACAAAAAACTGAAGAAGAAAGCCCCAACAACAAGTAGTGCAGCCAGAGAGGATTAGGGAGTGGCTGGCAGAGGGATAGGAGGGGCGACCAGCGGTAGCGGGTGCATTCAATACGCTGATTGGGAACCACAACAAAATACGAGACGAAAAGCCAACGATTTGGATACCCTTTGAGATACATTTTCATACGATTTTGAACAGGTTTCTTTGGGATAGGATGGCGGATTGGGAGGATGGGAATATCGTAGCATAAGAGTTGTTTTTCGCACGATTCTTACGTGGATTGGAAAGACTCCTGGAGGGTCCTCTCTCTATACCCGCCAAACACCTCTCTAGGCCCATCATACCCTCTCTAAAAGGGTGGACGAAAAAGAAAAAGGTTAAAATAAAAACTCGTCGTCGTTGTTGTTGGCGATTTACATAAATCAGCTGCAAATTTGTTCCACTGTTCAAATGCAATGTCGCTGTGTCGCTCGTTGTGTGTGTGTGCGAGCGAGAGGTTCGAGGAAGTAGCCAACAGCTTCCATAGAGACAGAGACACACACTCACACACAGAGAGAGAGACAGCAAGAGACAGACCTAAGAGCTCCAAAGTCCCCAAAAGCCTCAATGCGCGTGTCGCAGTGCTGGAAAAACTTGCTGCTTTTCGTGGCTTTAACTTCTTTTATTTTCATTTTACATTTAGGCTTCTCTTTTTTTTGCGGGGGCTCTTGTTGCGCACAAAGTAAGTAGCTTTTGTTTGGCTAGAAAGATAGAGAGATAGTCTCTAGGAGGAGGCTCTCCTCGTCATACGCATAGGTGGATGGGATGGGAATCGGAGTCGGAACCAAAAATCTCCCCCTCTCGACGAAAGGCGACAACAAATGTGTGCTGATTGTGCTGGCACTAGATCTATCAAATATCGGCGAAAACTATGGAAAATCATTAAAGCCATTAACGAGAAAGCAATTGCACTGAAAGAATACTAGAAAGTCAAAAGGAAAAACGGAAAAAAATAAAACCTATTAGAAACTATAAAAAATATTTATAAAATATTAAAAAATATAAAAATATAAAATAATAAAAGTATAACTAAAAAAAAAATAACAAAAAAGTATAACCAAAAATTTGTAGAAAAATATTAAAAAAAAAAATTTCTTTAATATTTAAAAATAAATGTTTAAAAAATATTAAAAAATATTTAAAAAAATCAAACAAAAATATAAGAAAAAATTATACATAAATATAAAAAAATACAATACAAAAATAAAGGAAAAAAAATATACAAAAATATAACGAGATACTTTTAAAATATACAAAAATAAAAATAATATATACAAAGATAAAATAATATAGAAAAATATGAAACTATGGAAAAATATAGAAAATGAATTTTAAGAAATGTTTATTATAAGCAATCAAAGAAAAGCTGCCTTAAAAGTTAACCTAAGGGAAAGGATACGAATTTCAGAAATCCTTTCCTAAGGGAATTTTTGTTATAGAAAAATTGCTTTATTTCTGCAAAATATGTTTTTTGTAATAGGAAAATAAAAAGATAATTGATATAAAAAAATAATATATAAAATATTTAATTCCAAATAATCTCTAAACTCCCTCTACGATCCCCATATGCCAGATATATACATTGAAAGGTCTCCATGGTAGGACTTCTACTCTTCTAGGACTCATTATACACTCTACTTCTTGCATTTGTCTCAGTGTACTCTAGAATAGTGATCCCACCCTCTCACTAATTAGCCGTCCTGTCTGATTTTCGTTTGGGCCACAAATTGTCGCATCTTTCAACATTTGACAGACACTTTTTTCTGCCTCTCTCTTACGGGGCTTTGTGCTAACGATATGTGTCGCCTTTCCAAGGCATCAGTTGGCACCAATTGTTGGCTGGGGCTCCGCTCCCCGCTCCCCGCTTCCTCTTTCAAAACGGAGGTGCTAAGGGGTTGCTGTTGAACGCATAAATCTTTTTGGCCACCACCAGAGGAAAAAGACTTTTCCTTGTATTTTGTTTTTGGGTGTTTTCCGAACCGTGGCAATCTGTGCTGTGGGGGCATGCTTGAGCTCATTAGAAAATATGCGCGTAATTTGTGAGGTTTCGGTTTTTTGAAAGGCTATTTTTGATTTGTCTGCTTTTTTGTATGCTCCTCCTATTTTTTGTTTTTTTTTTCCCATTGAAATGTGTCAAGTGGCATGCCTCTCAGAAATGCACAGAGAGAGGGAGAGAGAGAGCACTTGAAATTGCTGGCTACCACCAATCCAATCGAATGGAATCTTGGAATCGAATCTCTTGGACAAATCTTTCATTCACGAAAAACAACAGAAAACAGAAACAGCGGCTCTAAAAAAGGCAAAACCATTGAGAGTGAGTGGGCATCAAGGCGCGCGCGCTCCATCTCGCCCACAACTAGTGGGTATCCCATAGATACATTTAGAAGAGCAATAACATAAAACTTGAAAATCACGCAAACAACAACAATCATAAAAGATATAGCGACACAAGACAACAGGCAAAACGGGCAAACAGAACAATAAAGCAACATAACAAAAACTTGATGTAAATTATTTTTTCGGCTACCATATTTAGTTGGAAATCTTGTGATCTGTATGATCTCTGAATGATCTCTCATGGTGTGGTGATGACGATGATGATGATGGTGATGGCGATGGCGATGCCGTGCTGTGGCTGCCCCTGTTTATGACTGAAGTACCCTTGGATGCGAGTGTACAAGAGTTAGGGCATCAGAGGTACACCAAAATGGGAATGATGGATGGGTCAGATTTTGATTGGTCTTCAAGGAAACAACAGTTGCACATATATTTTCTATGAATTAGTTATATTTTATAGACAAAAATCGAATTTTTTTAATCGAAAGAACGAAAAACACGTGACTCTATATGAAGATACCCAAAATGAACTAGTTCCGATGTTAGATTTGTCTGTTTTCAGATTTAAAGTTGCTTTGTACTGAAAAAAACGAGAAACACATGGCTCGATAAGAAAGATACTCAAAATAAACTAGCTCCCATTTTGGTTCTATCAATTCTTCTGCTTTAAAATTAAGTGGTACTGAAAAAAACAAAGCTCACGTGGCTGGAAACCAAGAAACCCAAATGGAACTAGTTCCGACTTGTAATATTAAAAATACGTTTTGCGCTTCAAGAATCCCTAAAGGCATAATTCTACTAAAATTTGCAGAAATATCCCCAAAATTAGAATAGAATTAGTTCAAATTCCAGTTCACCGAACTAGTTCCTCTAGAAAATTCCGAAATAAATGCAGAAAGTGATATCCCAGCATACCTAGAACTAGAACTAGCTAAAATTTGGTTCACTGAACTAGTTCCATTGGAAATTCTTAGCCACCTAGGGGGACTATCAGCATAGATTCAATTCAAGGGCATTCCCTAGTCGTTTTCCCCCAAAACCAACCGAAACTTTCCTTCAAACAAACTGTTGTATCTAAGCCATCTTTAGGGGCAACCCACGAGTGGTAATGGTGGATGGTAATGGCCGCTAACCACCCAAATCATCATACAGCAGCGGCAGCAGTGGCAGGCAGGCACCACTAGAGAGGCACCGCGGCTGTTGTGTTGAGGAGTTGACTGACATTTCGCTTCAAAATGTCAGATGGCCTGGAACTTGCTACAGCCAACCAGTTCGGGGGTCTGGGGGTCTGTGGGTCTCGGGTCTCGGGTCTCCTTGTGGCATGACAGTTCAAATGTACAAGACACGGACCACGACGGACTCGCGTTGAGACCATTTTGTGTGCCATATTTGGGGCGCCCCAAACAGTATGCGGTGTCTCATGAAGTGCCTCAAGATTTTGAAGATTTTTATTTGGTGCTGCAACACACATTTGAAGCCTACCCCCCCCCTTTCCTTTTTTTTTTTGGAGGATGAGATGGGAGAGTGGAGCCGTACCGTTTGTTAGACGTTGTTAACCGGAAACCCCCAGCGACAGCCTATAATTTGCAAATTTAATTTGCAACACACGCCAACATGTGACCCCAAAACGGCAAAATGTTATAAATAATGTGCAGTTGCAGTTGCAAGCAGCAGCAGCGGCAGCAGCAGCAGCAGATCGTAGGTGTCCAGTGGCTTACCTTAAACTAGAAATGTTTTGCGGCTCTAGCGACTCCAGCGGCTTATGAATGGATCGGAGTGGAGCGACTCCGACTGCGACTGCGACTCATGAATGAAATCAACTCTGGGGCTTGGTCGCGGTCTTGCTCTTGGTCTGTCCCCTCCCTTCGCCCCCTTGTGCACTGTCTATCTGTCTGCCTCATGTTCGATTGCTTTGGCGTAGCAATTTTTTATGCAAATGAATAACGCGTTTCTGCGGTTTTTCAACGAAAATTCAACGAATTTCATTTGAACTCCTAGAGCATACAGTTTTTTTTTGGTTTTTGCTTTATTTAAATGATTGTGGTTTTCGTTTTGTTTTTGCGTGGGCTCTGCCACCAAGTTCCACCACCAAAAAAAAAGACTGCGGACGGACGGCGCCAACAGGTTGACCCCCCGGATGTGTGGGCGAGTGGTAGAACCTCTAAAAGCGACACAAATGCAGAAAATAGCCAAATCATTGGTTCATTCATGAGGAATATGGCAAGCAAAGGAACTAGGTATGTTTTTAGAGGGATAATCGTAGGGGTTCTTTGACAAAAATGGGCAGAAGATGCAAAAAGAACCTATGATTTGTGGCACTAGTTGATTATTATTGTTTGGGAGGAAATGAAGAAGAAAGAGTGCTATGAAAATTGTATTTAAATAATGGATAATGTCTCAAATAAGTCCTTAAATTGAAGCAGATTCTGTATAACGAAAGATGGCCTTCAAATAGTAAGGGAAAAAAAGGTTTGCCAAGCAAAATGTGTTCATAGATTGAGGGATGGATCGATGGTTAGATAGATAGATCGATAGATAGATAGGTGGATAGATAGATGGATGGATAGATGTATGGATAGATGGATGGATAGATAGATAGATGGATAGATGGATGGATGGCAGATAGTATTACCAGAGTATAAAACTGCCTATTTGACTCTTCAAACTTCTATGATTGAAACTTTTTGGGCAAAAGAAGTCTTCCTCGAAGTCTTCCTAAAAATCCTACCATTCTTTACCTTCAAAAAAGATATATAGAACCCTAAATGGTCTAGATAGACCCCTAAACATATATACTTTATTATTTATACATAAAATATAATAAAATACCATCAATTGGTTATCGAATGACTTCCTCAACTACCACTTCTAACCGCAATCAAAAGTACTCCGCTCGGACAGGCCTTCCTCTGAGCTCTGCCTCTATTTATAGCGTCATGATCTCGTCGTTGCCAACTTTATTTTGAAAGTTGTCGATACACAAATTATAACTTAACCACAAATGCAAAACCACAGACAAACAGCCCACATGCTGGCTGCCCCTTCGCTCATTTACGATTTCGATACGATTTGATTAGGCCGGGCCCGAGGCGCAGACTTGGCGCCAAAGACCATGCAGGTGACAATAATAATCAGGTTGACCTATACGTAACCATTTGTGGCACACTTTATCGACCCACACAAGCCACAAGCCAAGAGAGCGAATTATGCTAATAATACCCGTTAAATGGTGGATCAGGGTTTTAGAAATTGAAGACATTGCAATTCATCAGCTGCATTGTGCCACCAACAAAGCCTGCCCCGGGAGCAGTCTTTATCTCTCTCTCTCTCTCTCTCTCTGTCTCTCTGGCGGACTGTCCAAGTTTAGGCCACATGTAAATGGCAATTAAGTTGCCGTCGTCGTCGTCGTGAACTTGTGAACCATTCCCCCAAGCACAGGCATCATCATCATCATCAGCAACAGCAGCAGCTGCTTGGGAGATCTAGGAGGAAGTTCAGTTCCCATTTCCATGTCTGAATGGTTCCTGCAATTAATCGCAGCTCAAGTGGCTCACTGATTGCAATTAATCTTCATTAAGGCTACTGCCCAGCCCTGCCCAGCTCTGCCCTGCCCTGCCCCTTTGTCCGACTGTCCAACTTCTTCTGGGTGGATATGTCCTTTGACATAGGTCTTTTAACTATACGTTTTTCCGTTTTTCCCTTCGTTTTGGGGCTTATCCTTACAAACCAATTTGGTGATCGTGAGGTGTTGTTGTCGCTCAGCAGCAGCAGCAGCCGCCGCAGCAAACATCGACAACGACGGCAACGACTGAAACGACGACGGGCCAGGTGACCGCACAGCAATCACCTTAATTAAACATTAGGCAAGCCTCGCTGAGTGCCAGGCTTCTGGAGATTGTGTGTGTTTGCTGTTTGCTGTTGGCTTGGCTTGGCTTTCCGTTCGATTCGATTCGATTCGACTATGGGCCTCTGTATTGCTCTGTACTCTGCTCTGTGCTGTGTGCTCTGCTGTGGTGTAGTGTGGTGTGGTCCATGTCAACGATTTCCGTTGCACAAGGTAACAAAAGGTTGTGCCAGCACAGTGGTTCCAGAAAGCGGGGAAATTGTTGAGTTATGACTTTCTGCCTTCCAATTGGTACAACGATCCTTGTGGTATTATTCTACGCTCTTTAGTCATACTCCTGCTATTATTTTCATGAGGTTTTGCTAGTATTTTTTTATTTTTTATGGTATTTTTTTGTATTTCTAGAACGTTTTTAAAGAATTTTTCATAATTGTATACCTATATTCATTTTATTTATCTAATGCGTTATGAAAAAAAAATTCCGATTTTTCTCGTATTTTCTGGTATTTTTCGGTATTTTAATACTAGTTTTTCTTCTATATGTATGGTATTTTTTCTGGAAATCTCTGTAATTTTTATATGTGATTGTTTTATTATCTTGTGTGGTATTTGTCTAGTATTTTTAGGGCATTTTTCGGTATGATATTTTTCTATTATTTTTTATTTCCTTTCCCGGATATTTTTCGTAGTATTTTTAGGTATTTAATCTATTATTTGTCTTATTTTTGAATGGTATATTACTAGTATTATTACTGGCATTTATTTTTAAACTTTTCGGTTATATTAAGTATTTAATCTTGTTTCCCGTTATATTTCTATAATTTTTCTTGTGACTTTTAAATATTTTTTTTTTGTATTTTTCGTATTTTTTTTGTCTGATATTTTTCAAATGACGTTTTTTGGTATTTGTTGTAGGATTTGTTAGGTATTTATTATATTCATTTTCTGATATTTTGCTTGTATTTTTCTGGTATTTATTCTCAAAATTGTCGCGTATTTTTAGTATTTGTTTTAGTTTTTCCCAATAAGAATCTGGTATTTTTCTGGTGTCTTTTCAGTATTTTTGTGGATTTTTCTCTAGTATTTTGCTGGTATTTTTATAGTATTTTTCTGGTATTTTTCTAGTATATTTTCTGCAAGCTAATGTTGGGCTTCCCTTCCGTATACCATTGCCACTGTGCTCCCCACTGAGTGTTCGCACTCCGAGAGCCTGGATCGCGTTGCCTTAATTTTCTAGCAGTTTTTCTTGACTGTTTGGCTTTCATTCCGTACCCGTTCGCCTCGGAACCCCGGAACCCCGGATCCCTGGATCGTGTTTTGCTGTTGTCGGCGGTGTCAGGCGTCGCCTCTCGTTGACAAATGCTGAAAGGCTTTGTGTGTGTCGCGCCCCGTCTCCGTTTTTGTGATTTTTCATTGGAAAACGTGGAACGATCACCCAGGTTGATTTGATGACAAAGAAGGAGCAGGAGGAAAAACGGCAAACGGGCAACGGGCAAAAAAAAAAATAAAGTGAAATAAAATAAACGGGTCACGTTATTAATTGGTGAACCCTTGCCAAGAGATTTATGAATATTGATTGCAAGTGAAGTGCAACCAGAAGTGGCAGCGGCAAGCAGTACCTACTGCCACCAGAAGCGCGGCAGCTGCATTTGGCCCTGGCCTCCTCATAGGAGTGCTGCTGCCGTTGCTGCAGTTCTCTGAGAGATTGAGTCAGCTTCCTGTCGATTAGGGTCACTCAGCTGTGTGGCAATGCGAATGCGAATGCGAATGCGAATGCTTCGACTCCCTGCATCTGCCCCGCCCCGTGTCCCTCTGTCGGTCAGTCGGGGTCATTTCCTGGCTAATTAGTTGCCATGAGAGATTTGCTTTTTTTTTTTGCTCTCTGCATCTCCATTCAGCAATTAAGCGCCGTCGCGTATTTATGATATTAATTAATTAAGACAATTTGTGTGTCGTGTATCGCCATGTGGGAAATGCGAGCTCTGCAATGGATTTTTATTCTTTAATTTTACTATGGAAATCAGAATAAGAAACGATTGTATTTCAAGGAGAACGTTCTAAAGAATGAAAGCGGAGCCTATGATTTTGATTTGGAATTGATTAAAGCTGATTTAGGGGTTTATAGGGCTTATGTTTGATTAAAGTTGAGTAAGGCATGATTTAAAAAACAAATATATTTGGAAAATACATATAAAGAAGTTTTAAGTGACAAGAACTTTGGTAAATAAGCTTTTCCTTACTTTTCTAAGGCCACTTTTCTCAATAAATATATGAAAGATGTTTAGGGAATATATTTTTGTAGATCTTTTTAGGCCCGAAAAATGTAGTTTACCAATTTTATAATATGTATTTATTTTCAGGTATTTATCCTATTATTTTTCTGGTATTTATTGTATTATTATTCTCATATTTTTCCAGTATTTTTCTCAGATTTGTCTAGTATTTAGTATATAATTAGTATGGTATTCCATAATATTTCAGGTATTTGTACTATTATTTTTATATTATTTATCGATATTTTTCTCATATTTGTCTAGTATTTAGTCTATAATTTTTATGGTATCCTATTCTTTTAATGGTGTTTATCTTGTGTTTATGGTATTCCTCTCTTGTATTTTTTTTCGTATATTTTCCAGTATTTTTTCTGGTATTTATTTTATAATTTGTATGGCATCCTATTGTTTTTCAGGTTTTACCTATTATTTTTCTCATATTTATTGTATTATTTTTCTCATATTTATCTAATATTTTTCTATTTATTTATTCCATAATTTGTATGCTATCCTATTAATTTTGTGGTAGTATTATTATTCTCATATTTATATATGTAGTATTTTTTCTTTAGCTTGTATGTTTTTTCAAACTTTATAATATTTACTTTAATATTTTTTGGAAGTTTTTATGGAATTTTTATGGAATATGTTTAGTATTTTTATATTTTTCTGGAATTTGTATAGTATTGTTTTATAGTATTTTTCTGGAATTTGTATTGGATTTTTTTTAGGCATTATTGTAGTATTTTTCTGGAATTTGTATAGTATCTTAAAAAAACATCAATGATGGACCTTTTTTAATTTTAGCCATAGAAAAAAAATGGCTTTAACCGAAGAATAGATAATTTAAATACAAAAATCTTCTATATATCATAAAATCTCAACCAGAAATGACATTTACACACTTGAGAGGCAACATTTTAATTGAATTTTGAGGCGGAAATAGCACCGTTAGGCCTCGATCGAAACCACAAGCTATATAATTTAATTTATACGCATTTATACGCCCCACCCGCACTCGCTGCACCTCCTCCCATATCCCTTTACCGACGTGTTCGAACGCCGATGCCAACATTGACACACTTTGGGTGGTCTTGGCGGCGTCTCGAACTTAATTTTCAGTTTTTGGCAACAACCGCAAGAAAGAAGAGCGAAACCGAAACCAAAAACCGTACCGAACCCGAACTCACGTCGGAATCTGAGGCGAGTAATCGATGAGACGTGCGGGCACACACCTGTTGCAGCAGCAGAGAAAGGGCGCAGCAGTGGCAAGTGCCGGACGATGCACTGCATCATTTGCAGCAGAAAAATTTCAATTTCAGGCTTTTGGCAACATTTCAAAAGAGCGACTGACACAGACTGCCTGGACGGAACGGACTTGTCTGTCGTCTGTATTTGAAACAGTCGTCGGGCGCCAGGCAGCAGTGCATTTGAAGGCGCCATCGAAAAATTGCCAAGCGAACGGCATTAAAGTGCGCGAAATATGTTATTATACACTTCCAAAAATTGGGGTACTATAAGCTGGAGGGAGAGGTTTGTTTTTGAAAGAAGGATCTTTAGATTTTAGGGTTTTTGCTATCGGATACATGGCAGGGAATATTCTGTATTTTATATCTTAGGGTATCTACTGTTTCGCTAGCAGAGATACCCTTTTTTGGGGCTGTCTTGTTTTATTTCCATTTTATTTATTGAGCCATTAGATCGAGAGGGTAGCTTTATGGTAAGGCCTGTGTGCTGTGTGGAGGCAGAGGTTTTTTCCTTTTGGCTGTCAGCTCATTCACAGATTAATTTTGGCAATTTATAGCCGACGAGATAGTTTTTGAGTAACTGCAACATGGAGTGCGCGGAGTCTGTGAATTATGTAATGAGAGTGGGGCAGAGGCGAGTGGAAGCCCCCCAGACAGACGCCCCAAACTAGTGTCACAGATACCCTGGGAAAATCGCAAGTAAATTATGAATAAATGCCAGGGAAATGCAAGAGAAATCAGTCCTAAAGGTGGGCCAGGGTGAAGGATGAATGGTGGACTCACCTGTGCCATTGCTGCCAAACCAAAGGGCCACTAGGTCCTCGCTTGGCGGCGTATGATGATGATATGGATTGCCGTACAAATATGGATTGGGATAATCAAGCAGGACACGACGCGTGCCAGGCGATGAGGATTCGGCTAAGAGAATGAAACGAGGATCACAAGTGCGAGAGTGGGAGATACCAAGATGACAAAGGGAGAAGCTCAAGGCACTTACCTTGGGCTATGTGGGCCGCGTATTCCGTGGCCTTTTGTAGATTGATGCGTGGTCGTGGCTTTGCCACAATTTGTTGCTGCTGCTGCTGTTCTGTTGGCGTGGGATTCGGGGGATTTTGATTTGCTGCTGCCGCTGCGGCGGCCGCCGACGAGTCCAAGAGCAGTTGTTGCACCTGCAATATGTCCACGTACTCGTCCAATTCTACCGAGTGCTGGGGCTCAGTGGGTCCCGAGTCGCCCTTTGCCAGCCCCGGGGGATGATGCTGTTGCAGATATGCCGGGCCGATGGTGGCCGTGGCTCCACCTCCACTCGGGCCCGGGGGTTGATGGTAGTAGCCAAAGGCCGGACTGCAGGCCGTGGGTGCAGCTGCAACTGCAGCGCCCTGCTGCACGGCAATGGGCGGTGGTGCCGGTGGGGCGGCAAACTGTAGAGGATTACGGCTCAGGCCCAGCAAAGGGGTTGTGGGCGTATTGAGAGAATCCTGCTGGGAGCTGGAGGGCGGCACTAAGCTGAGACCTTGACCATTCAATCCGAAGGACGTTCCTGCTGCTGCTCCTGTGACTGGTGGCGAGGGTGTGCCGCCATGTGTGGTGGCCGATGACGATGTCGCTACAGGCGGATGTTCGCCCACCGATGCTGTACCTGGATGCTGCTGACTGCCTATCAATTCATTCTGTCGCCGCATTGTCAGCAACATTTTTGTGTTTGAACAGAACGCTGAACGTTAACCGGAACGAAAACAAAACAAAATTGTTCAAAAATAATAAAGAAAAACACAAGTTCTTGGACAGAAACTCCATTTGATTGGTTTGATTCACTTTTCTAAGAATTCGTTGGGTATTTCAACATTTTGTCGGCTCTTTAAGATCTCTTTGTTGTTTTTCAATTTTGTTTACTTTTGGCAGGTACGTTTATGTTTTAATCACTTGAGTTTTAATCTTTTGTTGCACTTTTTCACTTTTTGATTGGGTTTTTTCTTCAATAATTTTGTTGGTTTTTTTCTTGGAATTTTTCCTTTTAATTTTACGTTTTAATTTTTGCACTTTTGGTCACTTTAAAATTTGTATTTTTCGATTTCCTTAAAGTTTTTTTGATTGATTTTTAATTTTGAATCAAATCAGTCTTTATGGCTTGAAATGATTTTTCTTTTTGATTGATTTGTCGATTGATTAACATCTTAAAAAAAAAGAAAGAAAGAAATTTATTAGAAATATTCATTTAATTTTTAAAATTCACATTTGTATGTTTTATTTATTTATAAAAAAACCTTAGGAATAATACTATATTTCCGCACATTCCCCCATTTTTACCCATTTTTTGGTTTACCTATTTCTTAAATTTTTTATTTTGATTTCCCCCAAAACAGGATTGAAAGAATTTTTTAGAATTATTATTTGAATTTCAAAATTTTCCATTTATTTTTTATTTGTATTAAAAAAAAGGAATGGTACTATATTTTTTGCTCCCATTTTATTTTTTTTTTGTTTAAATATTTCCTACATTTTTTTATCAGATTTTCCCCAGAATAAGATAGAAAGAAATTTATTAGAAATATTAATTGAATTTTAAAATGTTCGATTTACTTATTATTTTTAATTAAACCAATAAATCTTAGGAATTATATTATATTTTTTTTTGCGCATATTCTCCCATTTTTACCTTTTCTTTGGTTTCAAAATTTTTTAAATTTTTTACTTAATTTTTCTTTTACGGAAACTCAGTTTTTTTTCACCTTTGCTTCCGCCTTAATTTATTTCTTAATATTCGAACACGAAAAACATTTATAAAATGCCTTTTATATTGATGACAACAATAAAACCACACTACAGTAAAATTACGCTACAGTAAAATTGACACTACAGTAAAACATTCACTACAGCAGATAAAAAGACACATCAAGACACTGAGAGTTTTCTTTCGAATAAAATCTACATCAAAAATACACGCTTACATATATGTATGGGGGTATTTAAAAAGTATTTAAATATTTTTGTATTACATATTTAAATATTTTCATTTAATTGCAAAAACATTTAGCACAAAAAATATGCCATAAATCTATAGAAAATTTCTCAAAAATTATTCCTAGTTTTCTTTCACTTTCGTTTTGCCGGCGGCAATTAATTTTCGATTTTTTTCACTTTTCTTTTGTGCTGATAATTATCTAGCACTTTTTCTTTCTGTTTTGTCACATTTTTCTTTTATTTTTGGGGTTTTTTTGGTTTGGAATAATTTTTTAAATTTTAAAAAATGTTGTTTTAATTTTTTGTACGCGCGCGAAAATTTTTTTTTGTTGATTGTTTTGTGTGATTTTTGTGTTGGCCAAAATATTGCGAGACAAGCCGTTGAGCCGTCAATGCGCTACTGGCGCGAGCGGTGAAAATCGAAAATGAAAATGGGAAAACTCGGGCATCGGTAAAAACACAAAACAACAACAACAACAAAAAGCAGAAGAAAACATGATGAAAACAGCGGCAAATCGGCTGCGCCGCTGCTGTACTTGTGCGTCGGCGTCGATGGCAGCAGCAGCATCGGAGACGTCGGAAATGTGTCGGAAAATGCCTGTGGAAATTGTATTTAGCTTTTGACGAACTCTCTGTCGGTGTCTGTCGCTGCCACCGCCGCTGCCACTGCCGCTGCCTGCGTATAACTGTTGATTCTTTGCATGGGATTGCTCTCGCTCTCACTCTCTGTCTTTCTCTCTGTGGCTGTGTGGGTGGAAAACCAGCATTTCCGATTCCGTTGGCAGAGCACAACAATTGTGGTTGAGAGAGAGAGAGAGAGAGGGAGAGAGAGAGAGAGAGAGGGAGAGAGAGTGTGAGATGGAAAACTACGTAATAGTTGGGAATATCCTTATCTATCAGATAAGGCATTAGCTTTCACTCTCAGAACGAAAGAAAGCAAGCAACGACCACCGATAGGCGTCAATGGGTCGTATGCGTAATTTATGATTAATCATACGCCTCAATGTACGCCTGGAAATGTTTCCTAATGAAGTTTATATGTTGCAATCCCCCACTTGATATTTAATACAATGACTGACATTTTGGGCCGCGAAATTTCCCTGAAATCCCGAAAGGCACTTGCCTGCTGACTTTTCTGAAAAGTTAACTAAACAACGAACAGGGGAATATGCAAAGCATCGCCTAAAAACCGCCCACAGAAGCATCAACAAATGGCAATTAGAGTGTTGCACACACTCACTCTCTCTCCCTAGTTATGCTCTCTCTCGCGCTCTGTTTTCCCGGAATGGTATGACATTTAAAGGTTAGAGGTTGAGCATCAATCAAAAAGAGCAGCCAGCTAAATGCTACCGGAGAAAGGGCGAAGGTAGTTCTTGAGGCGAAGGATGCGAGGGTTTTAATACGCTTAAAGATTAGGGGCACTTAAGAGGGGCTTAAGATATCATGAAAAGAATTATTTAGAAATAGAGTGTACTTTTGTTTACTTTTTCTTGGACAGATATTAATATTATTATTAAAATTAGGCACAACAAATTAATTAAATGGAGTTCTAGCGTCGTGGGGTTCGCATTTGTTCAACAGGTACATGCTAAGTCACACTGGGAGAGAGAGTGTGATAATTCAAAAAAATTCTATACTTTTTTAGGCAAGAAAGTTGTAAGATTTAGGGGAATTCTTAAGGCCACTGCCTCTAAATTCTCTAATATACCGGATATTTCAGAATATTCCTTGAGAGGAATCCCTCTAGAACAAACCCCCTTTAAAAACCAATATACCCTCTTTTTGGAGCCACTAAATATCAATACCAAAACATTAACATCAATAATAATAATACTCGTAATAATGAAAGGAAACCGAAATAAAGTGAGACGTGAGACCTCGACAGAGATGAGGACATGGACTGGCAGGTGGTCAGCAAATCAAAGAACAAGTAAGGACATTTTCGGGGCTCTTTAGGCCATTAAGTTTATCAAAAAACCCCACTCCCCTCCATAAACTTGTTGCTTGTTTTTCGGTTTTCGGGTGCCTTTAAACGAAGCACAACTTTTTGTGTTGTTTTCAACTTCCAATTTTCTAGAGGAACGAGTGCGGGGGCGTGTAAGAAAACGCTCTCGACTACGATGCTAATAGATGCGATTAAACGCCCCCACATTGTCAGGGCTGCCATTGACTGAAGCGTTGCTAGCAGCAGGAGACAAGGAGGCGAACAGGGCGGCCCGGGAGCAGCGGCAGCCACAGCGCTAGGAAGCAAATATGCCACAGTGGTGCATAGGAGATTTCTAGGGGGAATTTAATGGGGGTTTTTTTTTATGTCTGGGAATATGTACTTTTGGGAAAGTCCTTCTGACTTAATATCTGAATTATTTAAGCTTTTAGTTATTTATATATTGATGGAATATCTAAGAAAATTCAATAAAAAAACCCTTAAAAGTCTCGAAGAGGGTTTTATTGATCGCATTGATTTTTTAACATAAGCCTGGAACCACTTTAGGACTTTTAAACCTCTTTTAAGTCATTCTTTTTACCAAAAATCTCTAACTTTTTACATAATAAAACTATTTTATTTATTATTATTATTATTTATATATTTTTTATTTAGATATATAATATTATTATTATTTTGTAAGGCTCTTTTTGGCTTAAAATGGTTTTTCATGTGTTTTTAAATGAATACAAAATTCCAATAATCCCACTTCTTTTAAGTCATTTTTTTTACTACAGATCTCTAACTATTTACATAATACAATTATTTTATTTATTATTATTATTTTGTATTATTTTATAATTATTTATACATATTATTATACATATATTTTATTTTTTATTATTATTTAAATTAATTATGATTAATGATTTTTTTCCCCTAAAATGGTTTTGCACATGTTCTTCTTTAATGAATAAAAATTCCAATAATTAATCAGCAATATATTTAAAAGTCTTTCCAAATTTTTAATAATTTTTGTGCCCATTTTCCTTCAACTCTTGCCCCACTGTACCTTGGGTGGCCACTCGAAACACTTCCACTTGACAGGACCCTCTGTCGGAAGCATAGATACAGGATGTTTGATACTTTGCCCTTTTCCCGGCTTCCACTTCCACTTCGTCTCTCTGCGGGGCACGGCACGTGTGTGGGTTGTGGGTTGTCAATGGTGGCTGCTGCCGCCGCAGCATCTGTTGCTGCCTCTGCCGCTGCCTCTGCCAGCGGCGGGACCGTTACATTTCGGCAGCCAATTCTTTCGGAAAAACTTTATGAATGAATGGAGCAGCAAGCTTATCAATGAAATGAAAGCTGAACCGTGACGTCACTGGCGGGAAAATGTGAATTTCCTCAAATTTCATTCATGGAAATGCTAAAGCTTTACAGAGAGATTTAGAGAGAGAGAATTTATTGTCCATTTGAACTTTGATATTTGTTTTTTGCATCTGTTCTGGTCTGGACTGCCACCTTCTCCTCTGGGATTCTTTCAAATGTCACCTGCGACTCCTATTTCAGGAGCCTTCGTCCTGTGGCAGCGTTTAATTAGCCCAGAAAGTTTGTGACTTTTTGTAGCAATTTTGCCGGTTGACCTTTGCACCGCCACCAGCAAAAGAGCAACAGCCGCAGGAGCTATTTGTGCGGCTTGTAACCTTTGAGTGTGGCCACGCGCTAATTGATTTGCTGAATGAATACATATGTCATGCCAGGTTGCCAGCAAGAGTCCGGTCTGTGTGTGGGCAAACGAATGGTTCCTGTTGCAAATGACATTTCTGGTTTCATATTCGCCAAGAAAATGGGGACTATTGTGCGTTTATTGTTGTCAGATGCTTTATTTGTAAGGAGAGACCTCAGAAGTTGTTCTTTACTTTGAAAAGACATACAAAATCATTCTCTAGTTCTAAATATTTACCAACACTGGTTTAGTTATCGCTTTAAAGGCAGTTTCTAACTCTTATTACAAGCCAAAATACTGTTTCAGTTTTTAAAATTCATCAAACTCGTTTTGTTTCATTTTCCAACCCTAACTGTTTACCAACACTGGTTTGGATATCATTTTAAAGGCCTTACGAATATAATTTTCCAGCGCTTAGCGTTTACCAATGCAGGTTTATGCATAATTTTTACATTTTCCTACACTAAAAATTAAACAACACTGAAATTTATTCTTTTCTTAACGTGCTTTCCATTTGCAACTTCTGAGGTATGATGGGGATTTTCAAAGGAGGTTTTTTGCATGTTTTCTTATGTAATAAGCGCTTACCAACACTAGTTTATTTGTGGAAATTGGTGGAAAGTGTTGGACAAAGATAACCCCTTGAAGCCTTGAACCCCCGAAAATCTCTGACCAATTCAGCCTTTAGCATCATTTCATACGCAAAAACCATTGATCAACACTGGAAAAGTACAGCCACACCATTTAAACCATATATTTCTATATTCCAATTGTTTAATTGTGCAATTTATGTATGATTTAATGTACAACCATATTCATAATTCCTTAATTATATTTTATGAATAGAAAATATTTTCAAAGCCTTTGCAACACTGCCGTAGGGCCTACAACTTCCTTTGCCAAACAATGCCCAATATTGACTGGAATTAAAACCCATTAGATGCAATAACTGCAGAGCCGCCAAACGAATGGCAGAGGAGCCCCCAAATCCCCCAATCCCCCAGCTTAACCATTAATATACTTGTTTGGAAGATGTCGAAGTATAAGCCCGGGCAATAGAGGCGCAGAGCCCAGGCAAAGCTACTTACCAGCCATAAAAAGGCAATCAGATGTCGTCGATTCCAGTGTCGGCGCACGCAAGCCTCCAACGAGCCACAGAATCAAGATTTGGCCCAGAAGCGCAGAGTGGTTTTTGCTGGTGGTGGATTTTCCTCAGGAGTTGCCGAAGGAAAGCGCGGAACGCGCGACTGCGTTTGTAATTAATTACGAGGCGGGACCAAAAGGCAAAACGGCGACGCACGCGCGACCGACTGACTGGCAAGCTGGCAACTTTAGATGGCCAACAGGCGATAAGCCAGGGCTAGAACGTGGCTAGGCTCAAAGGAAGCGCGACTCGAAATCTTGGCGGCTACTGCGATTACGCGGCGACAACAACAGCAGCAGCAGCGGCGACAGAGCAGGGGTATCTCTCGGAGAACGCGAACTCGTTCCAGGATTTCCAAGATTATGCAATTTTGATTTGAAACACGCAATTTTGATGGCCAGGCCAAGATATAGGTGGTATCGCTGCTCTCCTCTCTGGGCTCCCTTTTGGGTTTTTTTTTATTCCCTTAACGATCTCATGCACAGGGCGCGTAAATCTGGTGAGGGGTTCTGGGGAGGAGCTGCTTCTTGATAACTTATTAGACGATAATTTCCTTCCGGTTGCGTTTTTTTGCGATTCGACTGGTCCGACTGTCGGCGGTATAAAAAAAACTCTGGCTTTGGCTCTGGCTATGCCTTTGCTCTCTCTCTGCTGTTGCTGCTGCTGCTGCTGAGAGGCTTTGCTGTACTGCCTATGCTGTCTGTGTGTGTGCCTTGAAATCGTGGGCCGATCATCGCCTTACTTAGAGATCTGTCGCCCAGTCGAGATGTGTCTCTGCCTTGGTGTTGGCTTGTGTGTGGGCACAACTGTACATGCAGCTGGGGCAGCCACAGACTGTCTATCCCTGTCGCACGCATGCGTGGCACTGAACCACACAACCCCCGCAATGTCTGTGTGTGTGTGTGTGAGCTTCTATCTACCAACACCTTTGGATTACTTTTTAGTTGCAGAATACCCTGGAACAAAAAGGGTATATAGGGGTTCGGGGAGGGCTAGACAGATCCCAAAACCAATGATATTTCCTGCTTAAAGCTTATTTTCCATAAGAGTAGGGCTTTTTTTGTGGTACAGTCCCGCTAAAAGGTATTTTTTATTCGTTTTCGCTTTTCCTAGGTAGAATATCTGTGTTTGTGTGGGCTTTTCTTCTAGGTGGAACCACCAGTCACAGCCCACACACACACAGACGTCTGATCACAGCCCGCCCCAAAGCTCACACCCGGGGGGGGGGGGGGGGCAGGATTCTAGCCCTTGATGCACTTGCGTCATTTCGGTGCACTTTTCGGAGGGTTTTCCTTGGAATTAGCCAAGTCCTGAAAGCTTTGCAGCCAAACACAAAAAAGAAAGCTGCAGCAGCTAAAAATAACACCCGAACGAAAGCTGTCAAGTGCTACAAAAAGCTTTGGCACCTATAGGAATCATACAAGAAGCTTTTACACCCACACAAGCGCGCGCACACTGGGGAGACCCACGCAGGCTGGCGAGAGAGAACCACACACACACACACGTAGAGAGAGGGAGAGCGAGAGCCGAAGCCAGAGCGAGTGCGTCACGTGGGTGGCTTCATTGATAAATTTTTCGAAGGTGCCTATGGCAATGCCTCTGCCTCTGTCGTGCGCTCTCTCTCTCGCTGTTGGACTGCGAATTGAATGGCAAAATGCTGCAGCTGTACTTCCAAAAAGAAATTATGAAGGAAGAAGAAGAAGGATTAAGGAAGGTAAAGGAAGAGAGGAAAAGAGAGATGAAGGGAGGATTAAAGAAGCCAAGGAAAGAGGGAAAAGATAGAGCTAAGGAAAAGACTTCTGAAGCCCAGGAAGGAGGGAAAATATAGAAGTAAAGGTAGACCTAAAGAAGCTAAAGAAAGAGTAAGAAAGATAGAGGTAAAGGTAAACCTAAAGAAAAAAGAGGGAAAAGATAGAGCTAAAGGAAAGGACAAGAAGCTAGAGAAAAGCGCCAAAATAGAGCTAAAGGAAAGACAAAACAAGCTGCAAAAAGAGAGCAAAGATAGAGCTAAACGTAGACCCAAAGACAGTGAAAGAGACAGGCGTACAGCGTACCTCTGTACAGGCCTCTCTTTATTTTTTTGCTCCACTTTAGATGACATCGCACTCGCATGGCTTTTGGTGTGTGGGTGTGGATCATGCTCTCAGGCATTAGATTGTGAATGAAATGTATGGAACAAAGAAGGACAGAGACAGGCATACAACGGATTGGAGCACAGAAAGAGACAGAGCAAAAGCTGGAAAACCGCCCACTAAGCCGTGATTTGCCGTGTGGATACACCCTCCCTCCCCTCCATTGGTTTCTAATCATATTCGACTTACCCCCTCCCTCCCTTCAGCCCATAGTCAGCTTCATTCACAGAAAATGTTTAAATATGGAAACTTGTCAATTAGTTCCAAGTGCCTGGCCTGGACGTACACTGAGCGAAACGAAAAGCTATCCCCACCCGAAACAAATTAATTATACTTAGAGCCGTGCGGATCGCGCCCACACACCCACACCATTCGATACTCTGACACATTGGACTCTTATTAACTGTAATTGCTCATTCAGAAACACCAATAACTAAAGTAGGGGGACAGAGCATTACCTTATAGAGATCATACATACATACTTCTATTGTGTGCCAGAGAATTCACAAATGAAATGAGAAATTTTAAGGAAAAAGTACAGAATTGTGACCCAAATGAATGCAAAAAAGTGATGGAGGTTGTTGCGATGTTGGGAGTAGATTCTAGGGAGATCTTTTAAGGGTCTTTATGTAGTTTCGCTACGAAATGAGAGTAGAGTGTTGCTTGGGTTATAAATCTAGCTAAATCTGGAGGAAAGTACTTGGGAATTTTATAGAAATTGTTGTTTAAAAGACATACAGCATATAAGTCTTATATCATTTACTGGATGGATGAATTTTATGGGGTACTTAAATATCCAGAACGTAATCGATTTGTAGGAATCGAAACCATTCGTGGGTCTGGTTCTCAAAATTCTGTAAAGAAATTGTCATAAAACGTATGACAATGATTTGTAGTATCCATACATGTCGCTAATTATCAATAATTGTCTATAATTCTCGATAATCCTCTCCAATTCCAACAAGCATCGATTATCTTGTCCTTAACTATCGGTGAAATACGACAAGCGTCCATGAGTGTCCATAATTACCAGAGCAATTTGATAACTAACTAATACATGTATTCATCTATATCTGTCTATAATTCTCGATAGCACTCTCCCATTACAACAAGCGTCGATTAATTTCGTTAACTAACGGCAAAATACGAAACAAGTATACAATAACTAAATAATTTATATAGCGATAGCTGTCTAAAATTATAGATAACTCTCTAATATGTCGACAAGAGTCGATTATTTTATATAATTATCGATAAATAGGACAAACGTTGATGCATTTTGATAATTATCAACGCACTGTGAGGACTAAATAAGATATATATCTATAGCTGTCTATAGTTGTCGATAACTCTCTCATATGTCGACAAGAGTCGATTAATTTCGACGATAAATGTCGCTCAACAACATAAACGTCGATACATTTTTAAAACTATTGATAACATTTGATAAACGTAGATACACTTCGATAGTTATCGATATAATTTAATCAGGCAGGCTCCGTTTTTCATTTACTTTTGCGGATTGCGTTTTCAGCCAAAACGTTTCGTTTTCGTTTTAAGGTGTTCCATTTTTCACATATTTTTTTTATCGATATGTTACATTTTGAAGTCCGAATTAAATTGGGCGGGAAACAGCTGTGCTCACCCAGATTTTCTGTTGAGCGCATGTTACAAGCACAGTCTGAGCTGTTACATGCACATTTGTGCTGTTATACGCAAAAATTTATTAATTGCGTCAGCTGCTTACACCAAAACGAAATTTGATGTTGCTGTGGCCAATTTTTTCCGAGTCAAATTTTAGGTTGGGTTAAAATAAAATTATTTATAAAGAAAGCACAAGTTAAATTACCCTGATATAGGTATCAAGTTTATGTTAATGCATCAATCAATCGGAAAACTTTTGTGAATGTGAAAAACGGAGCCTGGCTGAATAACTCACATTAACTATCGATAACTTAGACAAACGTCCATACATTTCGATAATTATCGACGAACTTTGATAGCTGATATATATCGATACCTGTGTATAATTATCGATTACTCTCTCACATGCCGACAAAAGTCTATTCATTTCGACGATAAATGTCGATATATAATAAAAATGTCGATATGATTAAATAACTAACAATAAGTATCGATAAATATTGATATATATTGATAGCTGTCTATAAATATAGTATATCGATGGATACAGATAATAAATGTAGATAAATATAAAATATTATCGACATCATCGATCATAATCGATAACAATCCAAATCATTTATCAACTTTTTTTGCATAATGCAAGTCAATTGTCCATAGAAACTGCACTTCTTTAACTTAAGTCTAATCAAAACCATTTTTATTTCCACACTACCGCCAACCCCAGCCCCAGCCCCAGGCAGACCCCAAAACCCCAACCAATCATTTAATTGAAAACTTACAACATCATTTGAGCAGCAATCGAGCAAAACCCTTGACTGAAGTGTACAAAAAACCCCTCGATTCCTAGTGTTTCCCCCCCACCCGCAAACCATCCTCCAATCTCGTTGATTGACCATGTTAAATCCTTCAGCACCAACTGACGCTGGCTTCCGTTTTTAACGCCATTTAAATGAATTAATGAGAGACGCTTAAGTCCTACACTGGAGAGTGTCCCCTCCCCCATGCCCGAACAACCAGTGGCCAAGAGAGAATACCTTTTGGCCAGACAAACATCGTCGACGGCTCTGTGGTGTCCCTGGGCCTGCTACTGGCTTCTGTTGCTGCTCATTAAAAGGCAACTCCTCTGCCATTTGGCTGTCAGTCACTCATTTAGTCACTTAGGCATTCATTCGTTCCTTTCGTTCCTTTCGTTCGTTTGGCAGACAATTTACAAAACGCGTTCCATTCATTAGCATTGACTGCGAAGAAAAGGCCGTTGTTAAAGTCTGTGTTGCCACGACAACTCCTTTGACTTTTAAGCCTTTTCAGCCTCTGGTCAGGTGATGTTAACAATGTGTTTAGTTAGTGTTTAAAATTAGTATTTGCTGGGGCCACAGATTTCCCCACCAAATGACAATATTTTCTCTCTCTTTTTCTCTCTTTCTCTACACATTTTTTTGTTGTATCTTTTTCTTCAAAAATCATGCTGGTGGGTCTAAAAACATTTAATAGCTACGCTCAACGAAAATTTCCTTTTTCTAGTCATAAATATCAGAAAAAAAAAACATTTCAATTGGCGGTCAAGACTGTCTGCTTCGGTTTTCTAATAACCCCAGATACTAGATACATTTCGTTGACACTTTTATTTCGGTTTTTCGGTTTTCGCTTTTTTATTTTCTGGCTGCTTGATTTACGATAACGCGCTTCATTCAATTTATGCAAATTTTTGGAAATATTTTACCTTTTTATTAGGCATTTTCTCAAATGCCACACAGATCGAAGGGTCTACGATTACCTCAACTTTACTCTTCTGCGGCTTGTATCTGGTAGATCTTTGAGCATCTCTCATAATAATCATAACCGAAGGGATCTCTACCGATCAAAAACTTATAATTCCTCAATTAATTAAAGTGACACCATGGCCGTGCCTGTGTTTATGAATTTATGAGCCCTCAAAAAAACATACTGCATAATACTTGTATCAATTTTCCAGAGCGGAGCGGAGCGCAGCACATTTGCAATTTCAATTAGTGCAACGCCCTCGACTGGGGAGGGGTGGGGGGAAACTATGTCACATAAATCATGGCCTTCCCTGGGATAATCCCCAGAGCCGCCCCAACCAAACACCCAAACCGATCTCTGTCTCTGGCCTGGCGTCAACTTGCTGCTCAGTCACTTCCTGTGTGCGCAAAAAAAACAGCCAGCATATCTGAAATTTAAATAAATAAATTGAGTTACCACCTCAAAAAGGTGGCTTGTCAACAAGTTGGCATTATGCGAGGGTACGCCGGCTTTGGGGAGAGGATATGACTGTAGAGATCTGCCATAGAGCCAAGGTGAGTCTCTCTATTGTACGGATGTGGTGGAAATTATAAGCAGAAACCACGGAATCTCAATGATCTGTCCTATTACCAAGCCATAGTAGTGATTATACGATGTTTTTGGAGGAAAAACTGCTGTTTCTGAGAATATTCCAGTATAGAATCTCCCCTTGTATGACTTTATTCTTTTTTTTTCCTCATTGATTCCCCTTTCTTTGAAAGTTTTTGATCGGTTTGGTTATACGGCTTAAACGTCTTGCAGCAGCGCCCCTTGGTTTTGCCAACAGTGTCGAATTTTGGACCATTTCAAAGAGCTGTCATGACAGATCAATGTCCTATGATTCTTTGGGATAATCTTAATGCTTTTGTAAGAAAAACTTCTGTCTCTAAGAATATTCCAGTAAAGTTTCTTCCTTTTTAGGACTTTATTCAGTTTTTCCTCATTGATTCCCCACTTTTTTAATGTACATGATCGATTCTGTTATACGGTTTGACCGTGATACAGCAGCACCTCTCGGTTTGGGTTGCGTTTCCTCCTGGAATCTGCGCGTAACAAAATTTGCCTTCAGTGTCGAGTGCAGATCAATGTCCCAAGGACTATGGGATGTCAATGTCTGGGACTCCCTACGATAATCTTAATCTTAATCCAACAATATACCTTCAAGGGCATCAAAATCTATACTTCCTTTCTTGTTCCTTTTTTTCCCGCTTTTAGTGTAAAAGTAATTGCCATATGAGATGGCAATTACGAAAATTTCACTATTAACTCAATTGTGGGCTCTATGCAAATGTCTACCTTGAGTTGTCTCTCTCTGGATGTCTGGCTGTGGTGTCTCTGCCATAGATGATTGCCCCCCTTACGGATTTCTCTATTAACCATAACCAGGGTAAATAGGCAATTGGCTTGAAATTGGCAATTATTTTCTGTATTCTTTTTTGCACAGAGACACAGACCGGAGACGGGGCTCCTCAAAAGTTAAATGGTAAATAGAGAGCCCATCGAGCCACTCTGGCAGTCAGTCGTTCACATGTGAATGGATGGTTGTTGTTGGGCGCACAAGCGCATTATGAATGAATAATGTATGAATGAAAATTGCATGCACGTGCCCTCCAGCTATTGAAAAATCTGGCACTCTTTGGTGTGTCTGCCACAGACAAAGAACTCCTTTGGATTGGATTGGTTTGGATTGGCTCGGGAAGTACTTGCACTCTCCAGTTGAAAGGGATGGGGGAAACCTGTCGATGATCTGACCCAAGAGACTTTTGAACTCAACGGCAAATGATGTTTCTATTAGCTGAAAGTTAAGGGAATTTCATTATTTAAAGATTTAAGGAGATAAAATATTGTTAAGGGATATAGAAATTATGGTTATTATAACTAGAACGAGTCTCAAGAGTTTGTGAGGGCTAACGAGTGGTAGAGGCCATGCTTTAGGCTTTGAAGATCGTATAAAGACCCCTGTTATCATTCTGGAAATGTTGAATTGCTCTGAATTTAGTGGTTTTTTGCAGCAGAACTCCAGGGATCTAGGTCTAAGGGGGAAGATTTGAGGAAGAACCTTTTACAGTGTCTTAAAATTCTATGGATCTGTGGTATATGGGTTCTTAAATGTATACCTCTAAGCGACGAAAGGATGAGTCCGAAATCAGATCCTTGAACATCTGTGGTAGCAGATTTCTTATGGTTTCTTTTGCTCATAATCCCATCTTGTTCGCCTTCAAAGAAGTTTTATTTCTATTAAAATCATAGATCGTCGTATAAGGAATGTTTCTATGTTTTTGGAGATAGTTTCTTTTGCAATAAATAAACTCAATCCATCTTCTAGCCAACCCAAATCAATCTCTTAGCTTTTACCAATTATACAAAATATTTATGGCATTTTTTCTCGTAGTACTTTAAGTGCCACTACGGTTTTTCGGGTTCGTCACCTTAGTCTTTTGTCTGGCAGCGCCTTCGATGATGTCTTCATTAGCGCTGGCCGCTCTCGATAAGGCTTGGAAATCTGTTTTTAATAACCCCCCCAGAGTCGAGAGAGTGGAACTATTTTAATTAATTGAGTGAAAAGAGTAAAAAAAATAAAAGCTGGCAGTAGCCAGTGGAACAATTTATATGCAAATCTGCAAGATGCTGCCGCCTGCCGCCTGTGAGTGCATCGGATCGTAAAGATGCGTAGACTGAGAGAAATTCGATTCAATTTCGAAGCAGGAGCATTGTTGGGATGCAGTTATTAAATTTGACAGTTTACAGTTGGCTTAAGATAGGCTTTGAAGAGTAGCCGCTGCCGCCTGCCGCCTGCCACCGATACGATGCGGCTACTAAATTACTTCGGATGATGTTGGTAAAATGATCAGCAGGTTGTTTGATTTTCTGGTGCAGCGACGGCTATAGATGAAAGGCAGGCGGCCAACGGGCTGGTTAAAGCGATTTCAATTAGCATTTTGATGGCTCTACAAATGAGCCGATAGAACAAAAACTCACCGCCATTGATAGGCCATTGATAGCACATCATAAAGCAGGCAATCGTTTGTCGTTCCGTTCAACCGTTCATCCATTCGCTGGGTGGAGAGGTAGGTTTTTCTCATTTCCATGGGGAGAGGCGGATTGAGTTACTTTATTTTTGAGGGACTGCAGACGATAAGTTTTCCAGCACTGCAGCAAGCGCTTTACGCTTTAAAAAAATGGCTTAAAATTACTAGAAAAATACCGTTTATTAAAGTACTTATACCTAGTATTTCAACGGAAAAATACCAGAAAATACCAACAAAAATACTAGAATAATATTGTTTCTTAGTAAAGGGAATTGTATTTTTTTTTTAATTATCGAGCAATTTTTTTTAAATACCAGGGAATACCAGAGAGTATCGAAAATGCTTTTTCTGGTATTTATACCATTGATTACCAATTTCTTTGATAACAGTAATAATCTCCTCTTGTTATTTTCTCCCAAATATACCTACAAAAATACCAGAAAAATACAGTTTCTTGGTAAAGGTAATTGTTTTATTTTTTATTATAGAGCATTTTCCAACAAAAAAAAAACATAAAATGCTATAGAATACCAGAAAATACCATTTATTAAAACGTGCTTTTATCAAAGTACCAATCACTTCTTGGTATTTTCTCTCAAAAATACCAACAAATATCAGAAAATTCCAGATATATACGATTTGTTGGTGAGGGGAGTAGTATTTTCTCAACCTGATCTCAAGATGGGATCTCAATGATTAGTATTTTCTGGTTGAAATACCATATGGTACCAGAAACATACCATTACTTGATGATAGAACTCGATTCTCTTTCAAAGTACCAAAGTACCATAAAATACCGTCTTCTTCCGTGTCCAAGAGAATGGTTATATTTTCCCGATGGGAAGATCGAAGAGAAGTGCTAGGGTTCAATTTTTCTTCGGCTAGAATCGGATTGAATACGAACTGGGCTTCATCGATGCCGTCGATGATCCCCTACCCCCCCCCTTGAGAACCATCGGTGAAAATCCTATCGTGTTACGATCGTCTAAATCATATTTTTTTTCGGAATTTATGAAAACGTCACGCGATTTTCGAAAGACAAGACCCAAAGAGCAACCGCCCATCAAAGTGGGCCTCCAACTGAGCGAGCGCCCAGCCATTGACAATCTTTTCGGTAATTAAGTTTTTCGCCAAGTGACAAATTAATCGAACCGCCGCCAAATGCCGCAATGAGCGTCTGGCTCTGAGACGCCTGGCATTAATCAATGAGATGTCAAATTTCAAACGCCACTCCATTTGTGGGGATGGATGCAATTTTTAGCATACTTTTGCCTGGCCAAAACCCATTGACAGCCAACAAACGAGCGGACAACACGTCAACTTCGGTTTGGCAATAAAATTGTAAGCATTTATCTTGTGTCGCATGTAGTTTTTTTTTTTTTTTTTTTTTGGTCTTTTGTATACGAGTATCTGTATTGTGCGTAGACCCCAAAATAGGGTTTTACTTTTCTCTTTATTTTCTGTTTTTTCCCGTGTGTCTTTTTGCATTACAAACGCAAAGAGTATTGAGTTACCAAACGATTTGTCAACGTTTAAGCTAGTTAGAGGGGGGTCCTACAGGGGGGATCCAAACATTTTGTTGCCTCGTTAAGATTTGTTGACACTTGTGTTAATGTTTTGTGTTTGTTTTTACCCCTACTCGGTGTCTCAGGCTGTTTTGTTTTTTTCTGTTGCAAATCAAGTTGCAAAGACCACCTGGAAAGCCGGCTGTCTGTTGGCTGGTGCGTTGAGGGTTTCGTGGAAGTGGCATAGAGATCGATGGGCAGTGATCAACAGCTCGAGAAGGGAACCTCTAAGCTGGGGTAAAGACAGAACTAAAGGCTGATTTATAGAGATTTCAAGCAAAAAAAATATCAGAAAAAACAATAATTATACACATTTTAAAAATATAAAAAAAGTAAAAAAAATCTCTAAAATATTTCAATATTTTCTAAAAAAGTGAAATAAATATAATTAATACATTATACAATTTTTGTTTTTTTAAGTAAGAATCTCTAAAATATTTTAATATTTTCTACGAAAAATGAATTAACACATTTTTTTAAATCTCTAAAATATTTAAATTTGTTCTAAGAAAAGTAAAGGAATAAAACTAATGAAAAATAATAGATAAAAAATAAAAATTAAATTAAAAAATAATATAATAAATGTTCTTAAAACAAATCTCCAAAATAATTTAATATTTGCTTAGAAAACAAATCAATAAAATAAATAAATTAAAAATGAATTCAGAAATTTAAAAATAATAACACGAATGTTCTAAAAAAATCTCTGAAATGTTTAAATATTAATATCTAATAATAATATAATAAAGGTTCTTAAAAAAAATGTATAAAATATTAAAATATATTTTAAGAAAATTGAAAAAATAAAATGAATTTAATAAATTTAAAAAAATATATATGTATATACTAACATAAATGTTCGTAGAAAAATAACTCAAATATTTGCTTAGAAAATGAAATAAATAAATAAATAAAATTTAAAAAGAATTAAATTAATTCACTAAATTTAATTTAATTTAAAAATCACTAAAATATTGAAATATTTTCTATAAAAATTAATTAATTAAATCAATTTAAACAATATACAAATATTATAATAAATCTTCTTTAGTAACCAAGGAGTAATTTAATTATTAAATTTCAGCCTTTCGCTTATTTAGAAATTTATAGGAGCTATCATGTGGCTCTCAACCCAAGATCTCTCCCCCTAAAGATATACCCACCTGTAGACCCCAAACAGCCACTGCATTTCTCTCTCTCTCTCTCTCAAAAATCTCTCTCTGATCAAACGCCACGCCGCTTGTGGGTCTTATCGCCGTATTTATGGTCAAAGCCATGGATCGGATCCCCAAACATTATCGGGCACAGAGCACCACTTAAGAGAGCGGACCTTTTATGTTTAATTTAATTATGGTAAAATCCGTTTCAATTCCAATACGTTTAATTTGATTCGTTTCGATTCGAAGCCACATGCAAAATCCATATATCGAATCGCCTAAGCCTCCAACTTCTGTTCCAATTTCCACATAGAAATTTGATACACTTTTTACACTGAACGGAGGAGAGGGCATGACGAATTGTTTGCCCCCCGTGTCATGTTAAATAAAATTAATAGAGAAATTAGGCAAAATGTTTCGAGAGTAGATAGGACCGCCGCCGCCGCCGCCGTCGCCTTTAATTGGTTGGCATTAGTTTGGGGTCTTAAGTGGTGCCCTTTGGTGGTCAGTGTGTGTGTTTTGTACCCCTGCAATTAGTCAATTAATGAAAAGCCCATAAATATGCAGCTAACATTCATCGCATAGATAGCCAAAAAAAAAAAAGAAAAAGGAAAAGGTCTGCCTCTGTGGAAATGGCAACTGCAACGGCTCTCTGCTGGCCATAAATTAATAGTCCATTATTTCTAAATTTTTGTCCACTTCAAACTGTCGTCGCCGAGTCGCCTTCGTTTGCATTTTAATCTCTCGATTGGTGCCCCACAAATTAGTCCCCCCATGGCCCCCCAATGGCCCCATAGCTGGACTTTGTGTTGACTTGTCAGTGCGACCAATAATTTAGGCCAGGAGACAGCCTCCGTCTTCGACTCTCATGGCTCACGTAATGCTGGGAAAACGAAAGCCAAATATATATATATATGTATTTTTTTGGGGTGGTAGAAAATATTATGTAAATCATTTTGTGGCTAAAAATTGCTTCATTTCCTTTACGCAGGGAAACCAATCGAAAAACGAGGAGGATCTTTGGGTGTAACCATATTTATGATCATGTTTTGGCTTATATTTATGGCTTAAATATACTTTTCTTTAGGAAAAAAGTTGTTTGGGTCACGTGTCATGCAGCAACGCTCCTCGGGCGCTTAAATATCTGCCTTTTAGTACGCTGGAGCTATACTCTTTGCACGTCGATTAACACATATTAATATTTGGCAAACTACGGAGAATCTATGGCATATATGTATATAGGCCAATAATATCTATTGACTTTCCATCCCCTTTCCCTATTTTTCCACAGTCATTGCACGGAAATATCTTTAATAAATATTTGATAAATTATCGAGAATCTATGGTCTATATATTGGTCTATATCTATATCTCTATATCTATAGCCTTTCTATCCCCTTTTCAGATTTTTTCAATCATTTAAAATTTTTAAAATAATTTAATAATGATAAAACGTGTTTTTCTTGAATCTTTTCAGTCATAGAACCATTTTTCTTAATTATTTTATATTTATTTCCTGAATTCCTTCCTTTTCTATATTTTTCCATATTTTTTCCCACATTTCAGAGTTCCTAAATAGTTTTTTAATTATAAACCCTACTATTATTGCATTATTTCACACAAAGAAAGCAATTTTTATTCCTTATTTAATATTTATTTTTTCAGTAATGCTTCAAAGATTATTTAATAAATTTCTGGTAAATAAATTCCTCTGAAAATTGTAGAATTAATTTAATTTTAACAGCCAAAAAAATATATTTTAATTGAAAAAATTACAAAAAATATATCCATAATATTTCTGAATACTTAAAGAACACCTTTTAACCGTCAAACGGTTGTAATCTTCGTTTTTGTGTATTTACAGCTGATCTTTCAAAATTTTAGAGGCCTACTGATTGTTCCCACACTTTCACGGAAATTTAAGGCCATATTTTATGGCTTATACCGAAGGCCATAGGGTATTAGTGGCCATAACTTCCAAGTACCGAAAGAACCCAAACAATGCAGAAACCCTGAAAGTACAGAGTACCAAAAGCCAAAAACCTGACCACTTGAAAGGAGGGGGGTTGGGGGGGGAGGGAGCGTGTGTGGATCGTGGACGGCGACGGCGAGGAAAAACGCTTTGGGCATTTTGCGAACTCTTTTTCCGACTCAATCAAATCAAATAATTTATGCCTCGCAAAATTAACTTGGCCAAAAGAGTGGACTGGCCAAAAGAGTGGTCTGTGGCCCGTGGAGGTCATATGTGTGCAGAGAGGCCCATAAACTCTGTTGATTTTTCCATTTGTGAGACCCTAAAGCGCTTGGAAAATTGCTTTGAAAACGTTGAAGGAAACCGATGGCAATTTTCGAGATGCGTGTGATGTGTATTTACAATAATAGAAATGAAACAAAAATATTTACAATCTGAAGTGGGGGGGGCTTTGCTAAACGAAATCGAACTCGAAACCATCCTCCTGGTAGTCGTATTCGCTGCCATCGCAGGTGGCCTGAACGTACTTGTCGGCGGACCATTGCTGGTACTCCTCGGGCATCAGAGTGGTCCACATGATATCGCTGAAGACCTGCAGGGGCTGGGCGTTCTTCTCCTCCCTGCGTATCTGCACCAGTTTGCTCAGTCGGCCCGCATTGCTGTGGTAGCCGTTCAGGGCCAGATGCTGCAGACTTGTGCACTCGGCCACCATTTCCAGCAGCTGATATTCGCGCACTATCTCCCAGCCACTGAAGCTAAGGACCTCCATCTGGGGGCACGGTATGTGCTGGCAGTCCAGGAAGAAATCGTCGTGGTACCAGTTCTCGCACACCAATTTCCGCAGCTGCGGCAGTTCCAGCAGCAAACTCTGATGCCAGCGCGGCGGCAGTTGCACCACCTCATTGTTGAGGGCGATGCGGCTGATGGACTCGCTTTTGGCCACAACAATCTGCTGGAAAATGGTCTCCTGATCGGCGTGCAGCTGGCGCGAGTCATCGAAGCGCACGGCCAGCTTTTTCAGTTTCGGCAACTGCAGTACGTCCGGTATCATGCACTCGACGCTGCTCAGATTGATCTTGAGCACCTCCAGATTTGGCAGCTTGATGCCCGTGAGCCGTACGCCGCTGTCGAAGTGATCGGTGATGTCCAGGACCCGCAGCTGGGTCATGCTCAGGCAGATCTCCTGTATCCAGCGACTGTCCAGCGGCAGCGAGTGGTACATCGAGTGGAAGACGAGCTCCTCGAGCTTCTGGAAACACCAGATATACCCACCCGAGATGTTCATGCAGCTGGTCAGACGCCGCAGATTGGGCAGCATTAGTGTGAGATCTCGGATGTCATCGTCGATCACGGTATTGGGATTGCCGGCCAGCACACAGGTCTCCACGCCGGGCAAACGTGTGACATTTATATCGTTCAGATGTCGTATATACTCAAAGAACTCCGCAAACGAACCCACACCATCCTCATGGACGTGCAGCTCTCTGAAACGATCGGCCATGTGATCCATAAAGAACACATAGTCCTCGATATCCAGCAGGCCCAAAAAGGCCGTATTCGGTCCCACAATCATGTCCAAACGCTTCTGCCAGATCTTGAGGATATTTGATAAGAACTGCGGATACGCCCGGGCCATGCGCACCTGATCGCTGAGATTGTCGATCGTCTCGAAGATCTGTTCGAAGAATATTATATGCAGATTGTCCAAATAATTGGGTTCACGTTTCTCCGGTGGCGGCAGAAAGCACTCCTTGGCTCCCTCGATGATGCTCTTCATGGCTGGATCGGCGAGTACGAGCTCCATCTTTCACAAGTAAATTTGAATAATTTGTTTTTTTTTGGTGGTGGTGGTGTTGCCCGGTCAAAGACTGCAGCTAGAATGTGTCGTCTGTCGTTTCCGTTGTAGGGTTTTATGCAAAACAGGGAATATAATAATAATTACCTAAAATCTTTGCGTACCTCGCTCCAGGCAGTAAGGGGGTGATAGACGATAGATAGCAGCAGGTAGAAATTGAGATTTCAGGCCGAGCATAAATTGTGGATAATCCTTATTTGACAGCTGGCCTACCCTGATAATTTGCAATTTGTAAGCGACTCTGTCCCTGTCCCTGTCTCTGTCTCTGTCTCTGTCTGTGGCTCTGGGCTCCCTCTCTTATCTGTACAGCTATCGCTGCTGCCGTGGCTGCTGCTGCTGCTGGAGCTCGTCTCTAGTTTGCATATTACACGAGCAGAGGCGTGTACCCCGAGGGCTGGACGAGGAGGCCGGATGCCGTTTGCAAGTTGCCAACAAAAACGTGGTCAGCATATGGTTTGTTTTGCGGCCAGGCTTCTGGGAAATATAGCCAAACAAATAAACACAAATAAAAGAAAAGAACATAAACAGAACTGAAAGAATGGTTTCTTGGAGTGGAATAGTGATCTAATAACACTGGACCACATGTCAAAGGCTTGGAGTCGGAGGCACTTCAGTCAGAGTCTCGTTTTCATCCAATTTATACCCCAAATATACCACAATCCATTCAATAAAGTTTTAAGGAGAGGAAGAAACACAAAAAATACCAGGGAGAAATTTTTATTTTGGCTACCAAATGGACAGAGACGTTGATATTAGTTTAAAAACCACCAAAGACTTGGCTTAAAACACTCATCTGGTAGCTAAATGTTTAATTTTTGTAAGGGTTCACGTTTGAGTGGATTTACTAAAGAGTTATGGGGTGGAACGATGTGGGTTTTCCAGGTCCCTGGGGTGCCTTTGGGTTCCTTTGTACCCCAAGGTCCTGCTGCCAGATTCTGCTGTTCTGAGGTACCTTTAGATTCTGCTAGCTTCAACGAATCAGTCTGTTCTCCAAGACGCTATAGGGGCACATCAGTTCAAATAATATTCACCTCCCGAATGGCTAGAAATATTCTAAAAAATGTATTAAAAATGTCTAAAAAATGTTTAACGTGTGTGTTTGACATTAGCATAACCGACTGCTCATTTTTCTAGAAATTACGAGTAAAAAATTGAACAAAAATCAGTTAAAAATCGACACACAACTCCACATTGGGGGATTCCATATTTTCTAAGTCACGGTTTAAAATTGACTGAAAATCAGCTAAAAATCGGCGCACACGTGTCTGGACATTCGAATAACCCATTCCTCATTTTCTAGAATTTTAATTAAAAATTGTTTAAACATTTGTTGAAAATCGACGCCTGCTTGTCTTGACATTGGGATAATCGATTACTTATTTTTTTAGAAATTATGGGTACAAATTGACTGAAAATCAGTTAAGGGGATTCCTCACTTTTCTAGAAATTATGATTAAAAATTATCTAAAAATGTGTTGAAAATCGACAACAAACATGTCTCCACATTAAAGGATTCCTTATTTTCTAGAAATCACCAGTAAAATGTACTAAAAATCAGTTTAAAATCTCGACATTAGGGGATTTGTTATTTTATAGAAATGTTGGGTAAAAATTGACTAAAAATCGACGCAAGCGTGACTCGACATTATTTATTTTCTAGAAATTAAGGGTAAAAATTTGCCAAAAATCGACGCACACGTGTCGCGACATAAGAACAATTGATACCCTACACTCAAGAAATGTTTTTCTTTCATAAAAAAACGCAGTAAAAAAACCCCAAAAGGGCACAAAAATTAGGTTTCCCCTCAAATAAGTTTCCTGCCACCAAAAGCCACTAAAGAAAGGTGTATATACTGTGTAGCAGAGTGTAATCAAAGTATCTGGCAGCTTAGCAAGCGATTAGTAGTAGAATCAGAATGAAAGCCGCGGAAGCAGAGGTTCACACTGGGGCTTAGAGTTTTCTTATTTTTGTGAGGGGTCGGTAAGGCGAGGGGGGGGGGGAGCATTGATAATTTTCCCCCTTCGTAGGGCCCTTTGTGCGGGACTAATGGCATTGTTGTCAGCCCTGTCTGTATTATGGCCTGTCAAAGCATAAAACTCGTAGACCAAACAATGCCAAACCTCCCCCCCCACCCAAAAAAAAGACATACCTAATGTCTATATAATGCACATTTATGTTTTTTTGGTTTTTTTGGGTGAAAATATTTTCCATTTGTTCATATTTTTCAACAAGTTTTATTCTCACGGAACGAGCGAACCGACCTGTCTTTTTGGATGCAAATGCACTTGTCTTTTGGGGTCTCTCTGTCTGTCTGTATTTGTTGTATTTTTATCTGAGATCAGTGTCGATCAATGGGGCAGGCAGACATGACATACGGTTATGAGGCAACAAGAAGCAATCGAGAGACGTCTCGACTGTTTTAATAATTTTGACATAATCACATCACAACAATCTACCCATTGAAGTGGCAAGACTTGGACTCCAACTCCATCGCCATCTCTGATTTGTTGTTCATTTAAATGAATTACAAATATCATTATCTTTAGCCAGAGATCTGACTCTTTCGGGGCAAGCTTTAAATATTTTGTGTATTTCCATCTCTTTGCAGGTAAGAGACAGCTGCCTCGAAAAAAACCCTCTAAAAGGATCAACCAGCTGGTGCTGCTGCCAGGTAAAGCCCTTTTTTTTGGGCCAAATTACTTCACACCTCGCAGGCAGCGGGGGTGGTGGCCGGCCCTGCACGTTTTCAAAATTCATTTGTTCTAAAACTTAATCAGCGAACGTCGTCGGCGGACAAGAAGTCGTGATTGCGCAACTCATAACTCACGAATAAAGAACCAGAGCAGAGCAGACCAACTTGAACTTGCTTTTGGCGGTTTTTTTTGGCGGAGAAAAGAGGGAGTGGTGTTGACTGCACTTCACACCGAGCTTTGTGGCTCGTCTTTTGGTACATTGTTTAATTAAAAACGTAGCTGCCGCCACGCTGCTGCAACACGTACAAAGATGATGACAACAACATGGGGATTGAGGAGGAATCTAGAGGTAGGGGCTACTGGCTGTTGCTTTAGGCCCGAGCCGTCTTCAGGCCGAAATCGTCTTAAGGGGCAGCCGCTCTTCAAGTGCCTCAAAAGGACGACACGTTTTGGCTTCTGTGTAGAAGTAGAAGTAGAAGAAGAGCTGTTGTTGTTTGTTAGGTGATGTTGCAGTGGCAGTTGCCGAGTTGCTAGAGTCAAAAGCAGTAGCAGCGGGAGGAGAGGAGGCTGTAGAGGTAGTAGCAGTAGCAGAAGAGGCTGTAGAAGAAGAGGAGGCTCTAGAGGCGGTAGCAGCAGAAGGGGAGGCTCTAGAAGCTTTCGCTGGAGAAGAGATGAGGCTGTAGAGGAGGTTGTAGAAGGAGACGAGGCTGTAGAGGCAGTAGCAGCAGGCGAAGGAGGCTGCAGCAGAAGATCAGTTTGGAGATCAGGAGAAGGCGAAGAGGGTCTTGCACTGGCAGCAGGAGAAGGACAAGAGGGGTTTGCATCAGCAGCAGGAGGTGCTTGGTGGCAGCAGAAGCAGGAGAAGAGGTGTTTGGTGGCAGAGGTGGCGGCAGGAGAAGAGGTGTTTGTAGTAGCAGCAACTCGGGAATCAGTAGAGCTGTTTGCCGTTGCAAAATGAGCAGAGCTGCTGCAGTAGCAGTTGCAGAAGTAGCAACCATAAGAGGCAGCAGCGGCACCACTTGCCACAATTACTGCCGACAGGGCCCCCATCAGACTTTTTGACTTCATCTGCTTCAGAGTTGCAGCTTCTGCTGCTTAATTTCCAGACAGCCAGCGATTATATTGCTCCAGAAATATACGAACATGATGATTGCTACCCTTTAGTATGGATGGAGTAAGAGTATGATGGTTTTTAGGGAAGGGTTGGGAGATAAAGACTTTTGAAGGGACAATAAATATGGAAATATGGGAAGATCATTTGTGGGAATGACTTTGTGTATATTTAGGTGTATATTTTGTAGAAAGAAAATGGCTTTGAATATTTTAAAGCAACGTTTTAGGAGTCATGGAACAAAAAACAAAGAAGATCGGGAGCAAAAGACGTTAAAATTAAATATAGGAATAAACTGGTATTTTTTCATAACCATTTCTTAGGAGAAAGGTAAGTATAATTTATTTAAACCACACACAGACCATATTTTCTAGAAGTCTTAAACTTTTAATTCGTTTTCCAGACTTAAAAGATGATGGGAATCTCTATATTCCTTCAGTTAAATCAAACAAAAGGCAGAAAGACCTAGAAATTGTTAAAAAAAATATGGCAAAATCAAAAGAAATTCAAGGGAAATCATACCCAAAATGAAAAATATAATATATGTTAAATGTTTATGGATCAAAAAAACTGCCCTAAAAGGTATCCCAAAACACCATTAATCCTACGAAACCCCAATAAAACCACTCTCTATTTTTCCACACCACATTTTCTCTAAATGAAGTGCCTGCCCAGGGTATCCATCATTCGTGAGGCACTTTCCTCTTCAGCGCGTGGTGTTTATAATTCGCGAATCATGTTGCATTGTTCGGGGCGTCTGCTGATTCTGTTTCTGTTCTCTGGATGATGACGAGAGGAGCTTTACTTTTATGGGTCTTCCTCTCGGGGCACCGCCATGATGTGGCACATTTCCGCCACTGAGACTTGAACTTGGGACAGGAGCTCCTGTATGCCTCGCCCTTGCCTTTAACAATGACAATTGTTAGTGTCGGGTGCTGCTGCTTGCTGCTGCTTCTGCTGATTATTTTGACTTGATAACGAGCTAAACAATAAAAACAAGCATCTTCAGGCCCCGCAAACAAACCGAACAAAACTCTTTCTCGCCAGTCATGCACCAGACACCAGTCCTGCCAGTCTACACTCGTTCAGTCCTCCAATCCTCGTGTGTTGTAATCAATTTGAATGCCCTCGGACCTGAGGTTTTTATTGTACACTCTACATTGTGGCGGGTCCTGGGGCTAGAGTGGAGAAAGAGGGCCAGAAAGTATAGAGGATTTGGGAGTAATATGTTTTTTAATTTATATAAAACTTTGCTTAGATGTTGACCTATAAAACAGCTGACCGAAGGCCTCTGCTGCATGACGCGAGAAGAAATTCAACAAAATTCTTTTTTCTACGAAAAAACTTTTGTATAAACAACAATATTTCTATCTAGCTTTATATTTCATAGTTTTCAACGATTTTTTATCAAATTAGGATCTAAAATCGATCCCTATATCATATATTTATCCCAGAAAATAGTCCTTATAATTCAGTTATAAATTTTCAAGTGTATCCCTCTCTTCGCCTCTTGCATTTGTTCGCTGAATTTTCGTTTATTTTGTTGCTTGTTTGTTGTGATTTCTTAAGTTGTTGCAATTATGTTCTCGAGGTCTGCCTAAAAGTGAAAACAAATTGTAGATCACGGAGGGACAGGCACAGCCCAAAACTAAGACTCTTACCAGATGGTTTTTCCTTTTAATGCCTTTCGTTTCCTTCTTAAATATCGCTCGTAAATTGGCAAAACAATACCCGCCTAACAATCGCTACAAGTCCCCAAATATCTAGAGCGTGATGATGATCTCCTTGTCGCTTCATCTTTTGTTCCAGAGATTTGCATAAGAATGAAATGAACCTGCTGCATTTAGTCACAGAAAATGTTCCTCGGGTCATAAATGGTGGAAAGATGCATCTCCAAATGGACACTAGATGGAGGGCATTGTGTGGGGATCTATTGTGTTTTTCTCTTTTGCTCTCTGGGAATTTTTATACCCGATACTCAAAATGAGTATTGGGGTATATTAGATTTGTGGTAAAAGTGGATGTGTGTAACGTCCAGAAGGAATCGTTTCCGACCCTATAAAGTATATATATTCTTGATCAGCATCAATAGCCGAGTCGATTGAGCCATGTCTGTCTGTCCGTCTGTCCGTCCGTCCGTCTGTCCGTCTGTCCGTCTGTCCGTCCCCTTCAGCGCCTAATGCTCAAAGACTATAAGAGCTAGAGCAACGATGTTTTGGATCCAGACTTCTGTGATATGTCACTGCTCCAAAAATATTTCAAAACTTTGCCCCGCCCACTTCCGCCCCCACAAAGGGCGAAAATCTGTGGCATCCACAATTTCGACGATACGAGAAAACTAAAAACGCAGAATCGTAGAAGATGACTATATCTTCTAGAGTGCAAAATCTGAACCAGATCGTATAATTATTACAGCCAGAATCACGAAAACAATTTCACTCTTTCTCGCTCTGTCTCACTCTAACACACAGGTTTCATGGTCGGTTTTGCCAATTGTAAAATATGAGTTCAAGGATCTCAGAACCTATAAAAGCCAGAGCAACCAAATTTGGTATCCACACTCCTGTGATATCGGACCTTGACCGTTTCCTGTCCAAATTTCGCCACACCCCCTTCCGCCCCCGCAAAGGACGAAAATCTGAGGCAACCACAAATCTCAGAGACTATTAAGGCTAGAGTAACCAAATTTGGTACACACACTCCTTTAAGATGTCACTATAAAACGTATATCTCAGAATTTCGCCCCACCCCCATCCGCCCCCACAAAGGACGAAAATCTGTTGCATCCACAATATTGCAGATTTGAGAAAACTAAAAACGCAGAATCATAGATAATGACCATATCTATTAGATTGCTGAATCTGGATCAGATCAGATCATTTTTATAGCCAAAAGGAACAAATCAATTTGCAGTGGCAACGCAGCGCCCGACGTCATGCTCAGACTGATTTTCTGTCTCTCTCGCACGCACTCTTTGTCGTGTCGCTTAATATTAGCGGCGTCTGCCGGAGGAGAGCCATACTGACTTAGTATCGGGTATAACCGTAGAGTTGCGGTGTCCGCAGCAACTCACAACGTTCCCCCTCGTTGGTATTTATTTTAGTGTCATTTTACTGCAAATTGTTTTGCTTCTGAATGTCTTAATAATCTCTGGGTTGGATCTGTGTTTGATCTTATTTCAATAGTGGTTTGTTTTTGATTGTTTTGCTTCTGAAGGTGCTAATCAGATGTGGCCTATAGATGGTGGATTAATGGATGTTTAAGTGAACGCTAGAGACACCTGCTTTTAAGGGGGGGTTTTTTTGAAGCTACTTTCTTAAAAAAGAAATACTAAAGGGCGTCAAATTTTGCCTTTATATTGGAGATTAGTTTTTGAAGTATTTTTTACGGAATTTTTGATAGATTTCTTTTTTTTTGTGGGGAATATTGTTCTGACAATCTTTATAAATAGGAAAATATTTAAAAAATTCGAGAAACTATAAAAAAATTTTATTAAGGGATCCTTAAGGCATGTTTTAAGGTCTGTTCAATGCTTTAAAAGTACTTTTGATTCGTGCTAAGCAAAATATACAATTTCTGTAATATTTTTTGAGTATTCTTCGTTCAATAATGCTCAATAATTCAGATCTCAATAGTCCAAGAATATTACATCTTGGATTATTCTTAGTTCAATAATTCTCAATAATTCAGTTCTCAATAGTTCAATAATTCTGTAATATTTTTGGGGTATTCGCAGGTCAATAATTATCAATAATTCGATTCTGAAGAGTTTAATAATTATGTAATTCTTTTTGGAGTATTCTCAGTTAAATAATTCTCAATAGTTCAATAATTCGTAATATTCTCGGAGTAGTCTTAGTACAATAATTCTCAAAAAATACCCTTTCAACCGATGTGCCATTTATTTTTCCCAAAGATATTTGTCTAAAAAATTCCCTGAATATTTTTAAATAAATTAAAATCCAGAAACCAATTTTTGAGAATATTCCCATCACAGTTCCATTCACTAACTTTTATTGGTGTCCATCCTTTAGTTTCTACCACAAATCATGGGCATTCCCTAGCTCCCCCGATCAATGATTGTTCTCAATTACTCAACCAAGCAATTTCTCAAGTGAGACCGCACAGGCATTCACTCGCACTCCCTCTGCCCCCTCGCTAGAGGAGTATCTTTTCCCCTATATGTCTGGCCGCCCTCGTTTATCATTCTACACTTGACTTGACCTCCCGATTCCTCAATTCATAAATCAACAAATCATTAATTTTTCACTCCTCCGAAACGGTGTAGAGACCTTTTTTTTGTTGGTCTTTGGGTTCTGCTCGAGTTCGGTTGGGGTGGGGGGGGAACCCTTTTTCACAGTGGGAAATCTTGGCTCCCACAATTAATCAAAAAAGAAAAAACGAGGCAATGAAATGGAACACTCCCCTGATAATTTGTTTATTGATTTCATTGTAGAAACATTGTATAAATAATTGAACATGCTAATTAAATGTGGATACCCCGTGTGCCCCTCAGCACATGCCGTATCCTGTCGGTCCTTAAGATCGACAAGCGGCATGCCATGTAAGATCTCTTATCGATCGGTTCTTAATAAAAGCAGACAAAAAATATCAATGCAAAGGCGATAGCACAAAACATATTGTAGATTGGACTTGTGACTCGTGTGTGTGTGCTCTTATCGTTGCATATGATCTTGCAACACAGAGTGAGAGTCCTCCCTGTCGAGAGGAACGAGCGATCGAGCGATCGATCGACCGATCGCCGATTGATTGATAATAGCACGAAACGAAATGCTGTTTGCCAAACGGGTTCAAGAAAAGCAGCAGTAAACCGAAAACTCATTAACGCAATAATTAAGACGACAACAAGGTTTTTAAGATAACCGACAACGTACAACATGCCACATTGTAGATCTCTTTTACTCATATTTTTTTTTCCTGGGCCAGACACTACGACGCGAGGGTCGGGTCGGGTCTGGTCTGCCCTGACGGGCTGCTTAGGCATTTGTCCTGCTGCCGGCACACGAGACGACTGTCACTCGCAGTCGTACCTGCCCGTTCGTTCCAGATGTGATAATGATAAAGGGCTGCTACATCAATCGCTGACAGTCGAGGGGCTACCACACTTTTTCAGATCCCATACCAGATCCCGATGCCGATCGTCTTCTATCCTCATATCCTAAGTACCTCTTCACGCTCTGGCGATGCCGTGGCTGTGATAAGATATTTCTGGTTTTTTTTTTCCTCTCCCCAGGAGAGAGATATTTATTGTGAAATTGATTTTTTATTACACTGTCACATTTGCAGACATTCCTCTCTTTCTTGGGTGTATCTTTTGCCTCTTTCTGGGGTGTGTGTGTGTAAAAAAACCGCATTCAAGACCAGCAGCAACGGGCAATTTTACGCTTCATTTAGCGTGACGTTTAATTGGAAGTTGCTCCGATCTTCTGCGGTTCCTCCGCTCCCCCAAACACTCCTCGACTTCTACCTGTAGTTGTATCTGTATCTTCTGCTTCACCCCTCTCTACCTGTGGTATCTCTCTTCGACTTGTTTTATGCCATCAGGTGTATGCGAACCGCAAACCGATCAATATCTCTCGATGGGGCACTGTGGCTCTCGCATAACCATTTGATCGATTGTTTGCGTTCCGTTTAATTGATTTCTGTTTTGACTTGCATCTGAATTTGGGTAAAAATATAATGCCAGATCATGGCAATTAGAAGAACATGGAGGCGGATCTATGGGGTGTCTAGAGGGAGGGCTTTGCTGATCAGCCAAAAAGGTGTTAGGTCTAGAGATCAGCGATCTACAGGGGTTTTTGGATCCTCCTAAGCATCACAGGTAATTAAAGGTGATCCTCGGGACCCTGCTCTAGCGATCCTCAGGGTCTGCTACCTGCAACACCCCTCCAAGAAAGGTGTTACTTTAATTCCAGTGATCTACAAAGTCTCTCTCTCTCTCGTTCGAGAGCAGAGCACCTCCTGGCGTTATTTAATTATGCCGCTGATAACATTCCGCGTAGATGGTAGCAATTATTCATCGAGCGGGACAAACAAACAGCAAAAGGAGGAACAGCAGCAGGAGAATCAGAAGCCCCAAGCCTGGGAGTATCCGCAACGGATCGGCCAGCAATAAATAAACCAAAATGATAAATGGGGCAATGCTTTTTTAAATGTATTTTAAATGCAATTCGAATGTGGCCACAGCCACAGAAGTTCCAGTCAGCGGCGGCGCCTGTTGAGTCTCATTACGAGGATAATTTATGATGGCCAAGTGTGAAGGACGACCACGGACAAGGTCCAGGAAAAACCTGTCCACAGTAGACACAAAAGAAAAAAGTGAAATCAAAGCAGGGAAAATAACTCAATTAAATATGCAGGGAAATTTAGGAAGATTCTGGAAATAAAAATGAATCTCAAGGTCAAATGAAATTTATCATTTTAAGCCAAGAAATTGAAGTAATTTTTCAACCAGAAGCCTTGCCTGCCAGGAAAATCCCTTCTTTAGAGGGGAAAAGACTTTCAATCGTGGCAAAACGTATGACATGTTGTACACAAGTCACATATCATTTGGAACAACTTAATTAGATTGCAAATAAATCCAACCATTTGTGGCACATGCCCCATGGGAGGGCCCTCTGCACAACACCCCAGACTGCCATACCATATCCATTCCGTAACGATCCTCATCATCTGCCACTTGGCGCCATCGTTGACAAGTGCCTGGGTGGCAACACCCAGAACATTCCGCAAAAGGGAGACAATGATCGTACTCCTTATAAAGGGCGGGCACGAGTATTCCCCCTCGAGCATTTTGCACATGTTTAGGGCCTTGTAAATTGTCTAAATGATTGAAATGATATCATTAGCATGCCTGGAGGGTCAGATAAGGGGAGAGAGATTATGCTTTGGGGTGGTGTTAAGATGGGAGATCATGTGTGGATGGCTTAGAGATTATTACTCTAAGGAAAATGGTTCGATTTTTGGGAATATTTTTATAACTTATTTTTCATTGAATATTCATATTATTCTTCGAATTTTTTTAGTTTTTGGTGAAAGAACCATCCATTGATGACACTCTCAAGTAATGATTGCAGATGATTTATGATTGATATCTTTGGAATTACTTTAAGAACAATATTCTGAAGAATTTTTTATAGATTTTTATGTACTCGAGATTTGAATATGATTTTCCAATAGTCAATAAATTAGGAGTACTAGGGCAGTTTTTTTTTTATGGTATTTGGGTACTGTTATTCTAGTTTTAGTGTAATGTGTGGCTAGTATTTTTTAAAGACATTTTTGTGGAATTTTTTGTCATTAGTTTTATAGTATTTTTCTGGCATTTTCCAGTCTTTTTTGTATTTTAACCAGTATTTTCTGGTATTTCTTAGTAATATTCTGGAATTTTCCAGATTATTTATGGTAATTTTTCCCTATTTTTTTCTGATATTTTCCAGTATATTTCTGGTATTTTTAGTTATATTCTGGTATTTTTAAAAAGAATTTTCAGATATTTTCTTTAGTATTTTCTGGTATCTGTCCTAGAATTTACCAAATATTTGTCTTAATTATATTTCTAGTACTTGTGGTAGTATTTTCGAATATTTTCTTGAATATTTTCTGGTATGTTTTGCAGAATTTTTCAAATATTTTGCTGGTATTTTCAAAAACACTATTAGTATTTTTGGTATTTTTCAACTATTTTAAATTATATTTCTGGTATTTTTTGTATTACTCTCCGATATTTGCATTAGTATTTTCTTGTATAATTCCTAGCAATTTTCAAATTTTCTTTGGATATTTTTCAAAATATGTATGGTATTTTATTTAGTATTGTATGCTATTTTCTAGTATATTTCTGAATTTTTTGCAGTACTTTCCAGTATTTCCCTTCCTTTTTTTGGTATGTTTCCTAGATTTGTCCAATTTGTTCCTAGTATTTTTAAAAAATATTAATGGTATTTTTTATCTAGTATTTTTATAATATTTTTGGTTATATCCCTGTTATTTGTTGTACAATTTCCTATATTTTCTTTAGTATTTTCTGGTGTGTTTTCTAGAATTTATCAAATATTTTTTCCATCATTCTTCTCTCTCTTTCGTTTTACCTGTTTCTTTAATTTTTCCTGTTAGATCTCCCCTTAAGGAACCTTTCCACTCAAACATAACTCTTTTGATTACCCATCCCCGCAGCTACTTTCTTTGAACTTTAGTAGGTCGTCGCCGTTGTCGGCTTTGAAGGGGACATGCTGCTGTGCCTCGATTTAACATATGTAAAAAGGCAAAAAAGAAGAAGTTGAACCGTTTTGGGGAGTTGCATTATTAACAAAACATTTATGGAGCCAACTTGGACGGTTGTTTGGCTTTGTTAACACCTGCTGTTTACATACCGAAAATCAACATCTAATTGTGAGCTGGCGATGATATTCCGCCTCTCTTTTAAGGAGGAGTATCTACACGAACGCAGACGCATACATAAATTAACATACGCTTCGCTCCAAATAAACTGACATAATTGCCGTGGAATTTATGACTGCCATAGACGGGGAGTAGTCTTCTCTTAAGACAAAGGCCCCCAATGTGTCAAAGCAAGTCATTAGGGCACCCCAAAAAAAATTCCCTCTAATACGAAGGCTACCACTGCGAGGAGGTGCCCCTCTCTCCCTCTCTCTTTCCAATTAATTAGGGGCATTCGTATGCCTAAAATTTTTCACTTTGTCGCCAGCCGACGCCAGAGATGCCGACTCTTTCGATTGAGATAAAAAAGATACTGATTGGAAATATATATTAATCGAAACGATTTTTCTTTTAATTTTATAACCACTTTGCATTTTCCAAAACAGAGACAGAGAGAGAGAGAGGAAAAACTTAAACTAAAATAAATTGTTGAGGGAAAAACCTTTAAAGCTGCGGCCTGGGGGCCAATTTTCCAGGCTAATTTGCCAATTTTCAGGCACGCCGAACCGCCGAATGTCGAATGTCGAATGCCGCCAAGTGAGATTGATCATAAAAATTGAATCGTGCCGTACGGCGCCGAACCCAATTGAATTCAATTGCCAGACTCTGCGGACCTGACTATATGCTCGTAGAAGGTGTTGCAGCCTCGGGGCTAGTCTCTCTCTCTCTCTCTCTAAGTGATTTGCTTGTCATATAAATATGTTTGATTTTCCTCACAAGAGATTTATGTGCGACGGTCTCCGAAGGAATGTTTGATAATGAGGCAAAAGGGGGCGCATAAACTTTATGACATACCCAAAAAAAATTGGTAACCGCCCATAAAATAATTAAATCTCAGAGCAGCAAAAGGTTTTCCAAAGGTTGTGTCGATCATTAAGCCTCATGGAATACCCGCATGAGATGGTGATGCTGCCTGCTGCCTGGAAGATGTTAACAGCCGTGTTATAGTTTTCTAATGAAGTCATTTTGTGTCGATTTCTAATTAGGAATCGTCTCGGATTGGAGTTGGCTTTCTAATTAATGGAACCCCACAAAAAAAACCCAAAAAATGTCATGATGTTGTACTGAAAACTAACCATCCATTTGGGCATTTATATGCATTTATTGAACTCGGATCAGTCCAGTCGAAACATTTTTTATGTATTTTTAACAAGGCACACATGGCCTCGGAGTTAATAACTTTATTAATGGTTCAGCCAGCCCCGGCCAGTCACCAAATGGTATTTATAACCCTCAAATGAGAGTCTGAACTATATTTTACAGTAGTTTGAACCAGGTTTATGGCGTTTTTTTTTGGCCATGTACCGTAACGCCGGCCTGACTGGAGATCCTAGGGCCGATGGAGAGCCTCATCTCTCACTCCATATCGCCAGCATTTTCTGTCTTTGGGCTTTGGCTCTGCTGTAAGTCAATAAAAAATCGTAACTGACATTTTTCGTTTACGAAAATGTCACAAATTCACAGCGGGACTGTTGCCAATACAAGTGATTTAAATTCAATAAATCATTTGGAAATGCTGCGGCCCAAAAGACGGGCTGCACATTGATGAGGAGCAGCTCCAGCCGCAGACACAGACCATCTCTGTCTCTCTGTCTCTCTGTGTGTGTGTGTGCAGATGGGAGTCTCTGGAGCATCGGATACCTTAATCTCTGGCGGAGGTTCGTTCCCGTGCATATTGCTTATTGCAATTTAATTACAATTGGCCATTGACTCTCTAGACTCTCGTCTTCAGACTTGGGCATTATCTCATTTAAATTGCCTATTAAATGGCTGTGTCTCTCCTGGCCAGAAGGAGGGCTCTGGCCGTAGATGAAGAAATTGCCAGACAGTTGTGGTAAATTTTGCAACATTTGAATTATGTTTTTAGTTTGTCTTAGAATGTTGTAAGGGTACGGGTGCGGTAGAGGGAGAGACAGTTTTCCAGAGGTATAGGAGGAGATTAGAAATGTTAATGGTTTTATAGAGGTATAAATTCTGAGGAAAAGAGGTGGGATAAGGGACATTGATCTTTTCATAGAAGAACTAATGGATTGATGAATAGGCTGAAAGGCTATATGGAACTATCCATTGAATTTATAAAAGAATTTTCTTGAAATAATTAAGTGCATAAATCCATAAATTCCTCGATCTTTACATCTATCAATCTGTAAAGGCACGTAGCCTTCTATTAAGATTTTCTAAGGAATGAAGGAAACCAGGAAACATATATATTTGGAGGGAATATCGATAGATGTATAGGTGCAGAACTATTTTAAATTGTTTATAGTAATCCCAGGGGCGCTATTTCTACAGGGTATATTCTTTCTCTGTCTTTATGTATCGGTCATCGCAAAGGCTGGGCAATATACATATATCGAAGATTGTATGGATTCGTTACCTAAAGATACTTAAATAAACCTTTAGTTAGCTTTATATACCTTTTTGAGATCTTTATCTCTATAATTCATCAAATTATACTATACAGAATAATTTCTTAATTAATTTTGTTCTTTTGGAAATTCTCTACAGCATTCTTTTTGGATTTCTTGACAGAGTTTGTGTTTTGAAATTTAACCATTAAAGATACATAATATATTAATCCAATAAATAGTCGTCTACATTATTTATTTGTTATTTATAGTATTATTATTATCATAATTTGCATTATTATTTAATTTGTTATTATTATTTTTTTTTGTATCATTTTTATTTTTATTTATTATTAATTTAGTTGCATTATTATTATCATTTTTTAAATATTTATTATTAATAATTTTGTTTATTATTTTTAATTTTTTTATTATTTTTATTTATTTGTAATATTACTTTTTTGTTATTATTATTATTTTTTTGTTAAAATTATTATTTTTATTTATTATTGTTACTATTTTAATTATTATTGTTTTCTCTTAATTATTACTTTTTTATTAATTAAACATTCACGAATAGTGTTTAAATCATACTTAGATTTCCTTAAGAAGCGTTTTCCATTATCCATCCATCATTTAAATAATCCTCTAGGGTAAATCCATGGAAATCTCTTCGATTACACACAATATCGCGTCATGCAACAGCGCCCCTCGGTCGGTTGGGCTTTGAGGCGACTGCGTTTCGGCCTGGGATCATCAACTGGATATGGAAAGGGCCACTAGATGGTACAGTCGTTGCTTGTAACCATCCAAAGATATAAAAAGAAATAAAATACCCCCTGAATACTATTTCTATTACCTTCCATTCACATCCCAAGTTCCATTTAAAGCACCACTTCCGTCCTACTGGGCCTGTACAAAATAAATTCTTCCCTTTTGTGCCATGGTTCCTTTTTTAGCTCAACTTTAAAACTGATTTGCCACGAACTCTCTGGAGGACCATGACCTTCCCTCTCGACGCAACGAATTGAACTCTTTTTTTAACCTTAATGAGAAAGTTGGCCACGTTCTTTTTTTTACATCCTTTTTGGCCAGAGAGATCCGAACGACGACCGCACAGCAGAGCACAGCAGAGCAGAGCAAAAGCAGGCATACTTTTTGACTTTGACTCTTAACATATTTATGGGTTTTTGTGTCTTGCCGCGTGCCGTGTGCCACACAGATATACCCCAAGCAAAGAAACGCGCACAGAGAGAGAGAGAGAGAGAAGGATTGGGGCAGAGCCTTTTTGGCATTCATAAATTTGTAACTTCACTTGGCGTGACAATTGCAACACATTCGTGTGTACATTAGCCCCGCGTCGCGTCGCGTCGCCTCGTCTCTCGATCGTCTGTCTGTCTGTCTGTCTCTGGAGGAGACCATTCTGTGCGGTGCGGGGGTAAAATAGACGTTTCATTGTCGCCTGGATCGTGGGGCCTTTAGCCCTGGGCCCTGGGCCAGCGCCGCTTTTATTTATCGGGGCCGGTGCACAGCGTGTCCAAAGTCAGGGTCCGTTTGGGGAGTGTGGCGGCCGGAGGAGGACGACCGAGTGCTCTGTGGATCGATCGTCGCGCGTGTGGCGTTGGTATGGATTCTTTTTTTTTCTTTCTTTTTTTTGGTTTTAGTTTTGGATTTTGGTACGGTTTTGGTCCCTTGTCCATTATAATGTTGTTGCTCTCATTGTTGCGGACGCCAACGATAAGAAAGAGAGAGAGAGAGAGAGAGACGAGGCGGGACCCCTGTTCCTGTCTGGAGCTGTAGATCTGTGGAGTGGAGCCCTTTCATGTTCACAACATGTACCTTTTGCTAGTTTTACAAGATGTTTCCTGTCCGCATCGAATTGTTGTCAATATCACCAGCGACATAGCCAGACCCCGAGCCCGAACCAGAGCCAGACATGTCGTTGTTTTTTTTTTGTGGCCAGCAGACATTCTTAATCATTGATTTAGACATATGAAAATTGATTAGAGGCCACCATCATTCCATCCAAAAAAAAAAATAAGTGTGCATAGAGTACCTCGTGATAAATAACAATTTGCGTTAAGAAAAGAGAGAGATATGTTGATGAGCGACGAGCGACACTTTTATGGGCATATTCTGCCCCCTGTGGAGAGCCAGAGAGAGCGCTGGCTGCGGCTGCTGCTGATTGCAATTGCAAATCAACGTTTCATAAATTCCCAGCGCAATGGCCAAGCACTTGGCCACAGAATTTATGCGCCTGTAATTGAGGAGAGCACTGGAGACCGAAGACCGGAGACCGGAGACTGGACGATACACGACCTCAGTGCGTTATCAATAAATTCAAATTGACACTTCACACTCGATATGTCACACGATACTCGGGCGACACACAACGAATGAAGACCCAACTCAAAGAAAAAGCAGGAAAAAAACAGGGCGACAGACAAGGGCTCCTCCAAGGCATACCTCCAAGAGATACAAATAAAAGAGGACCTTCTTGGGCTGCAAAAAAATATGATTGCGATTGAGAACACTGCAGGTTCATGTAATCTCTTAGCCCGAACAGAACTTATTAAATGAGTGCCAAAGCAGCAACAAAAAAAAACAAAACCCCAAAACCGGGTCTCTGCGAAAGATAAACGCGTATGATCATGTAAGGAGAAGAAAAATGCATTAACCCGAAGAGAAAGAGAGAGATTGAGAGAGGGAGAGCGGGCGCCAGCCCCTGTCCCACCAAAAAGCATCATTAAAAACTGCCAGAGGAGCGCCGCCCGTCAAATCAATGGTTCTTTATATTTATTTATTATTTTTTTTTTTTTTGTTTTTTGTTGGTTTTGGAGGAGCGGTTCAAGCGGTGGACAGCGCAAAGGCAGCTAAAGCGATTGGACCTTATCGAGGGACCCTTTCCTGTCTGGGGTATAGTGGGTCCTTGAATGCGCTGTAGATGAAAAGATGGAAGGAAACTGGATATTAGATCAATTTTTGTGAAATTTTAGATGGATTTATGGAGCATTTTTAGCAGATTTTATTTTTTTGTATTAACAGAATATTATGGTGTATTTTTTCCCATAATTTGTAGGAGTAATGGCTGCTTATGGTGTGATATTATTATCATAAATGATAATATTTACTTATTTAATCATATTTCTGATGTTAAAAATCAGGTGTTAAGTATTAAAAATATCTAGGAAGCTCAATAAACTAATTGAAAAATGATAAATATATACCATATTGAAATAATATATAGAGTTAATCATCAACTCGCACAAACGATGAATTTTGAGATCAATTTGCCATAAAAACTATTTAGATATTTTCCTTCGATAATAAATCAGGTTTAATGTTATATGTTCGATAACACGCGATGAATTCTGAGATAAATTTGCCATTTATCTATCAACTAATATTTTTATTTTATGGCTACACCAACTATTTCGATGTTTGTCTTCGATAATAAATCGATTTTTGATATTATTTGTTCGATAATTTTATAAAATAACGAATTTAATTCGAATAATACGATATTTAATTTTTTTATATTTCGATTATTTAAAAACACAACTACACCGATATATGATTATTATCGATAATAAATACAATTAAAATTATGAATTTGAATCAACCATCAAAAAGATGGCTTAAAATATCTAAATCTACTCCACTTGTTAAAAATATCGCTTTAAAATATATACAAATAATCGATAACTTGATGCCTTTATCGATAAATAATCGTTAAACCTTTTAATTATACAATTATAATATTTAATAGACTAGAAATAGTTTTGTGACACATTCCATGCCTTAACCGCAGGGTATTTAAAGGCTTTAATGCTATTCTATTATAGATCTATAGTGGTTATACCTCTGTAGCTCTTCAAGGTACTCTGAACGTATACTTTAAGATCCCATATTTCAAGTAAATCTTGTTCTTGTACAGCATTGGACAGCTTCAAAGACCCCGTGCTGCACCAGGCCATTGCCTTAGCCGCCGATAAAGTTCACATTAAGAGTCTCGTTTTACAAAATGTAAACATGTTAAGGGTTAATAAACATAAATAATCTACGCTTATTAACGGGCAAGAGGGACTCTTCTCTCTCGCTGTCAGAAGGGATCCGAAAACAAATCAGAGACCACGTCAGAGAGAGGCGTTGGCCAGTTATCAGTGCGCCGAGTGCATTTTGCAAAGGTGTTTGTCTGTTTCTGTTTCGGTTTTTGATTGGCCCCGACACACGACACTCCAAGTGGTAGCCCAGAGCCCAGCACAGACAACAGACCCTCGGCCTCAAGTCATCACCCAGTCATCATGAAATATGTGTGTGCCAGGCAGCTTCCTGATAGCGTTGCACAAAGTGACTTAATTAGCCCAGAATGGAGATGGAGAGCCAGGACCAGGGACCAGGGACCAGAAATCAGAGCCAAATACCGTTGTTATCGCCCTTTAATTAAGTTGCGGCCAATTTGTCAGACAATTAAAGGAGGCTTTTTGCGGCAGGTCGCGGGCACAAAGTCCACAAAAAATGTTTGTGCAACTAAAAAAACTGGTAGTCGTGGTCCCCGTCGTCCCGTCGGCGCCTAGCAAGACGGTAACTTAAGCCACAACCGGACTTTAGTCCAGACTACCGTCGCGACTACCGACTAAGCCAAGTCAAAGCATTTAAACATCACCTTAGGCCTCATTAAAAACAAAATATTATGTAAATTTCATTAAATTACACACAAATCAATGGTTAGTTGGTGGGGGGGGGGCACCTGCAGAACGGGGCACGGAAAGGGGATCCTGGGTTAGATCTCAGGAGCCAGGTCCCCAGACTGTGGCTGGTACTGGCTGCTTGTTGAGCCAATGAGTATTCAAATGGACACTTGTCAAGCCATGCATGCGGCTACTAAATCATATTAAGACCAGACAAGGATTTCCAGACTAAAAATTGGTGTAACATGTAAGCAGTTGTTGCCCCACAGAGAGAGAGAGAGAGAGGGGGAGAGAAGGGGAGGCAACGGCATGGATCTCGTAGAAGGGGGATAAAACTCTGCGCTACGCATGATGTTCACTTGACACGCAAGGCGACAGGAGCGACGACGACGACGACGAGGACTGAGGAGCGACATGGAGAAGGCCTCAACAAGATCGCTTTAAAAAGAAAAAAAAGAAGATTTTTTCATTTAATTAAGTTGAGATTTTTGTATTCCTGCGATTTCTTTTCGGAGAGAGAGAGCGAGTGAGAGCAGAGGGTATATGGTTTTTGAAGGTGATCCCATCTTCAAGACTATCATATGATCTATGAATGTTCTACTGTTTCTATGAAAGTAAATGGCAGAGTCACATATATAACATGTAGAGGTAGTTTTGGATAATTTTTTTCGCACTGTATCATTTTGGTATGCAAAGAAAAGTTTTGTAGAGTCCAAAGATATAGAGCGATGGGGCTCGTTTTTGCTAGGTGTAACTATAATACCATGATTTACCTATGTGTAGAGTTTTATAGTAATCGCATAGTTCTTACAGAGGAAATGGCAGTACATATACAATATTTCCCTATATTTTCCCCGAAATATAGCGAAATTCTTAGAAATTATGGGAATAATTGTGTCTTCTATGGTAAACCATTTTTATCTTCATTAGGAATCATTTTGTATAATATTTTTTGGTTTCCCTGTGGAATAAAATGTTTATAAGGCCCACAATTTATAAGATAGATCTTTTATATTTGCTAAAGGTGTATATAATATCAAGATCTACGTATCTATTAAGTTTCACAAGAATCTAAGACCTTATACGGTTTTAAAACGAATAAAGATATAAATATTTTAAGGATTCTCAATCAAACCGAATTCTCAAAGATAGGGATTCCTTTCCCTTCCAAAATTTGCTCTTGATTTCCCTAAACCCCCAAACCCACTTAAAGGGTATCCCCTGGTCTTAATGGCTCGACGAATATCCCCAGTTGTGTGTGACATGGCATATGGCGACGGGGAAATGTAAACATTTCATATTCGTGCAGGCCGGAGCGGCGCGGCGCGGTGCGGCGTCCAGTCCCAGGCATTTTCGGAGGCGACAGACAGGCTCTTCTTGATGGGGTCCCCATGGGTCTGACCTGACATCGCATCAGGCGGATCAGCAGATCAGCGGATCAGACAGATCAGCATTAGCCTCCAGGACGGAGAGATGTACTGTGTGTCTCCCTCTCTCTACCATTCTCTGGCCTAAACTGACGTGCCCCTGTCGTAACATGGCAACAACTGTTGTGGCTAAAACACAAACCGCTCATTAATCAAGAGTCGCCAGAGAGAGAGAGAGAGCGGTAGATCCTCTGGTCAACTCTGGTTATGAAATCTGAAATGGGTTTGGCCTTTTATGTCAATTTCATCCCAGACAGACAGACAGATAGATGCCTCCGGAAGTCTACTGCACCTGAGAGTATCCAAGCCGCATCTTCGTGGCATCTGGCCCAAGCTTTGCTTTGTCATTGCCTTTGGCTTGCATCAGATATGAGCCACAAACATATGTTGCCAGCCAAACCCAAAGGCTCCCCCTCAAAAGCGATATCGGCGGCCGAGTGCGCCATTTGAGATTAAGTAACATGTTTGCGGGCCGTGTGGACTGTGTTGGCCAATAAACGAAACGCTTATCTAAACAAAAAATCTTTAAATTGATCTAGCAAAACCTTTTAGCATATTTTGTGCGATTTGGCAGGCGATCAACGCACCAGTCCAGCCGGCAGTCCAGTTTTTCCATGAGCACCTAAAAGAGTTGTAACTCCTCTGCTCCGTCCACCCGTCCACCCGATTTTGATATCAACTTTTCTTTTGGCAACATAGTCCACCAGATAGTCTCTCTCTCTCTCTGTCGACCGACGCCCCATTAAAAACTGCCAAAGCCATAGTCATAAACATCTAAGCTATCAAATTACAGAACGATTTGTTAGATGCCGCGTGCGCCCAGACCCAAACGGAAAGAAAGATGGAAAGCAAAACAAGGCAGTTGCTAATGGATTGCCATGGCCCACAGAACGGAACGGAACAGAACAGAACAGACCTGGTCCTGCACTTGGCCTGAACTCTAATAGCTCATAGCATGAGGTAAAGCTGTGTGGAACGACGACGCAGCATGTCGGCCGGTCCTCCGACGATATCTTTGTTATAAATCTGTGAACCCCGAGATCAACATGGTCTTTCGCGTACTCTATGGTGCCTGGATGCATGCTGGGTCTGTTGGTGTTTTGGGGATCTTCGGCAGGATCTTCTTCCTCGTAAAAAGCTCGTTTGTTGGCTTTTGGCACGCGCAGACCAGAGCAGTACAGGAAACCAGACCAAAAGGTTAAGCTGGACAGCTTAACCTGACGCAACGGTTCACAGCCACAGCCAGAGACCATCATAAACGATTGATGGAGGCAATTTTACAACTTTATAACCCATCGAGTCGGGCCTCTCCTCTCCGCTCCTCAGACTTGACCATAAATGTCTCACAGAGCTGCCAAATGCTGTTCAATCTCTAAAGCTGTCAACCACAGCAGAGAGAGAGAGAGAGGGTGAGGCGTGGGGCAGTGGAGAGCCTCCAAAGTCCGCGCAAATGACATCATTTGCATGCTGCCACTGCCCCCAAAACCTGTGCCTCCGCCTCATGGTCCAAAGTGAGCCATTAACAGTGCTTTACAGCTTCAGTCTTTCAGAGTCTCAGCGTCTCAGAGCCACGTCAGGGAGCCCAGCCTCAGAGCCCCAGAGCCCCAGAGCGTCTCTCTGTTTAATTGTTGTCTGGCTTTCAGGCCAAAAAAAAAATCAATAGTTGTTTGTTCCGCCTGCTGCGAGAGCCGTGGCTCGTAAATAAATTGTTTCCTATGAGTGAGTTTTTTTTTATGGCATAGACAAAAGCGGTCGCTTGTGGATTTTTCTTTCGGTTGACTTTTATGGCTACTGGTGGTGCCACACAGTGGTGCTTGTACAGTGCTGTTTCTGTCCGCCATTCAACGAAACATCCATCAGCCATCCATCCATTCAGTCTGCCAGTCAAAAGTCACCTTTTACCCATGGGACCCGAGTCGAGGGCTTGATCTATTCGAAGCCGAAATGGGGAAATACAACAGCCAGAGAGAGTTTTCGAAGATCGAAAAATGCAGTAAAAGTAGGGGAAAGAGAGTGAGAGAGAGAGCCACGGAGGTGAATTCGAAAGCCACTGTGGTGAAGAGCAGCGATCGGAGGCTGATCTTATTCGAAATGCAGTTTCTGGTCTGGAGGTCTGGTTGGGTTTTTGGTTTGAAGACTGATCTAAGGGGACGTTTGAGGATCAAATTTATATATTTTTTGACAGAGAATTGGTTGGTTCTTGCTAGATTTTATTGAAAGTTGGATCCATTTTATTTTTGTGATGAAAGATCATCTTCTGATCAGCAGAAATATATAGAAATTTAGGAAAACTTGAAGCTGAAATAATACCAAAAAATAAATGTTAAAACTTCTTTAATTTTTATCAAGATTCTAAGATACATTTTGGTACTAGTTCTTAATAGTTTTTATAGGTTTTCTAGTTTTTTGAAAGATTTAAGTGACATTTACATTATTTTCTGATAAAAGATCAATTTGGTTCATTACATTTAAATACAAATTTTTAAATTTGTAGAATTTAAATTTTTAAATTACATTTAAACTAAAATTTGTAAAATTAAATTTAATTTAATTTTTAAAATTTTGTAAATTAAAATTTTTTTATTAAATTTAAACTACAGTTTCTTAAAGGTTTTATAGTTTTTTGAAAGTGACATTTACATTGTTTTCTGATAAAAGATATATTTCGTTCATAAAAAAAATCAAATAAATGATAAAAATACAGAAACGTTTGGGAAATAATATTTATAGTCATTTTTGTTTAGATTTTCATATAATTAGATCAACGATCGTTTGGCTTTTTTCTTGTTTCGTTTAAAGATCAACTACAAATCAAATACAATACAATTTTGGCATAACAAAATCGCTTTAAAATGTATAAAAAATAATATTCCAATTAATTAAAGTATATTTTAGGTGATAACTTACTAAGGGAATGGCCTTTGAATGGCTTTAGATGGACAACTGTCTAGAAGTTTCTCCAAGAAAGACGTAAGATTTGCGCTTCATTCTGTGGAACTTTTGCCATTTTATAATCAAGAAGTGGCTTCAAAGGTATATACTTTAAGTTTTTAAATATTTTTAGCGAAATAGAAGATTGTTGATCAATTTCTAATCTTTCCAAGGCCTTTAGGTCTTCAAGAAGAGGCTTCAAAGGAATTGTTTGATATTTTTTTTTTATTTCAAGATATATTAATATTTTTCATCAATTTCTGATTAAGGAGTGGCTTCAAAGGAAATACACTTAAATTTTTTTAAATATTTTAAATAAAATAGCAGATCGTTGATCAATTTCTGGACTCTCAAAGGTCTTCAAGAAGAGACTTGAAAAGAATTTTTATTTTTTTAATATTTTAAAGACATATCTGATCCCTCTAAGGCCTTAAAGTCTTCAAAAATCAGCCTAAAAATCCTCCAAAGTCGTATATTTCCCAAAATTTGAGTAGATTTTCTACTTTTTGCTCCCCCAGCGAAGGTCTCCCCATCGTTCAAAATTCACTTTCATTGAGCGAGCGCCAGCTGGGGCGCCGTTCGTCAATGGGATCGCTGTCGCCTGAAATATGATCGCGCACATAATCAAGCCTAATCAGCGACTAACCCCCAATGCAGCAGCAGTAGAGCTTGTATTTTCACGCCATTAAATTAGCCAAAGAATGCGGAATGGAAAATCCCGAACCCCAAAGAAATAAAAGCACAAAACTGCAACTAGTTTTTGCAGAGCAATGTCCAACTCCACAGCGACAGCCGGGCACTACGATTCATTTTGTTTAATGGTCAGTCTTGGGTTTTGGTTTTCGTTTGGAAAAAGTCTCTCTCAGTTTTGCCCTCAGCTACTTACAGACAATCAGCACACGGTCGGCGATGGAGATGGAGCTGCAATAATTTCCACTCTGCTCTGCTCTGTTCTGCTCTGTTATCCAGCATTAGAATTTGTCTCTGTGCTGCAATGCGCGGCCCCGAGGCCGACGGCACTGCGCACGCGCCATGGCGCGGGGCAGGGGGAATGCAATTGAGAACGGGAACTGCAACTGCAACCGAAATGAGACCCGGACTAGTATCTGTCTTTGTGTTGATTGGTATTTTTGAGAGTGCTGGGTTTTTGGGGTTATATGTAACAGGCGGCATCTGGGACTAGAACAGGGGTGCGTTTGAGGGCCTGGAACGGGGAGAGAGGGTGGGCCATGTGTGAATATATATTTCTATATATTTCTGTGATTTTTAGGGATTTTTTTAAACGTTTCTACACCTTTTTCACTCCTAAAAATCAAGAAAGTGCTTGTGGCATCGAGTATTTGAAGGATAGATCTCTGATTGTTTACAGAATCATCAAATTTTGGATGAGCAAAGGTTCTACTACAAATTTCGAACCAACAGTTTTTCTACCAAAAATGCAATTGGAACTCGCCATCGCTTTTTCCCTCATTTTTCCTACCAAAATTCCCATTCTAGATCTACAGGGTAACTCCTAGTCTTAGTCCCACCATACAACACCATTTCATGCCACGAGAAGATGCAGGCAGTAGCCCCATTCATTCATACAGTTTGAATATTTTTGCTGTTTGTTATGTGCGCTCTGTCGCCGGCGGTAAAATGATGCTCAAAAGTGTTAATCAGGAAACTGTTGCGGAAAAACGAATAGAACACCAACTCCTCCTCCTCCCAGAGCAGAGCTAGAGACACAAGGAGATGCACTCCTCCTACCCAGAGCTACAGACCCTTATAATGGCACTACTTATGGGAATGGCGTCTGCTTTATTTAACATTAAGGCGTTGATCACCGAGTTGTACAGCATCGAGGGAATTGTGGCTTCCTGTGGGAGAACAGAAATCATAAGCCCATTATCAGATTTATTGCCAGACTACTGTTTCAACGCCCACCCCCCAACGAAATGGGTAATGGCTTGGATGATCATAAATCAGGATCAAATGGTGTATAATCGAGACAACAATTCAATTCAGATGACAGTTTTACAGCTACAGCAACAAGGGCCAAAAGGGCTCAAAACAAAGGGGAAAGAGAGACTCTAACCGCACCCCAAAAAGACCGATCTACCGCCGATCGATGGCCGATCGTATAGGCGACACACTAAACTAGTTGGATTTCAATTAACAATAAAATTGAATCATAAATTGGGACAAAGGGCCACACGCAACCCGCAGCAGAGAACCCGAAACCAGTGACGATTGTTATGATCGGTGGACCCCAAACAACGATCGATCGATCGCTGGTGGTCCCCCCCTCCAACCCCATGGCAAGAAAATTAAGTCAAGATAAACCAGCGACAACAAGAGAGGAGGAAATGTTAGAAGAAATTGAATTATCAATGCGACAAGGAGGAAAGTCCGACGACTGATCGTCGCTAAAGTTGTAACGATCGTTGGAAGCGACACCTCGACAGCGCCGCACCATAGTGTGGCATGGATGTGGCCCGTCCCGGCCATGTGTGTGGCATACTTTAAAATGTCACATAAACTTGAACGCTGATTAGCACAACAAAGTCGCTGGTGCATACCGCTCGGGTGTAGGATTAAGGCTTAAGTTCTCCAGAGTGTATCTTATAGATATAGATACATATGCATATAAATCAGAAGAGCCGAAGAGCTGGTCTGGCCTGGTCTGGTCTGGCCTATTGTTTACACCATTGTCTGTTAGCAGACATTTTGGTGGCATTAACTCATTTGATTTAAGTAGCAGGCATCTCCCGAGGTTATGACAATACTTTAGGCACCAGTCGGTCGCTTTAGTCGTATTGGGGGGTCGTCCACTGAAAGACCTCCCAATGTGGAGAAATTTCTGGTATATGAATGAATAAAATATGAGTATACGATGGTTAGAAAATGGCTAAGAGATGGTGTTGGGAATGTGATGTAGGGTTTGCTTAAGGGTTCTATAGATTGGCAATGACTATGAAGATTAAATGAAACCATTATTCATTCTTTAAGTAGAAGGGCTTGAAATATACAGCATGATCGAGCGAATTGGTAGCAATTTTCTCCTTGCGATTTTCTTCTTCCAATAAATTTCATTCAAAATAAGAAAGTGTGGAAAAAATTGAGATAAATATAAAAAAAAATTAAGAAAAATGTATACTAAATATAGGTAAATATTTAAAGAATAACAAAGACAAATATATTTAAAAAAATAAAGATAAATTGTTTTTAAAAATAAAGATAAATATAAATAATAATATAATAAATATATTTAAAAAAAATAAAGATAAATATATTTAAACAATTAAAAGAAATATATTCAAAAAATTAAATAAATGCACAAAAAAAGGTAAATATTACAAAAATAACAGGTAAATATAATACAAAAAATAAAGCTAAAAATATATTTACAAAATTAAAATAAATATATTAAAAAGATTTAAATAAATATATAAAAAAGCAAAGATAAATATGTAACAAAAAATATTATTTACAAATTTTTCAAAATAAATATGTTAAAAAATAAAGATAAATATTTATATAAAACAAAAGATAAATACGTAAAATAGTATAATTTATAATTTAAATAAAAATTTAATTAATTTTTAGATTATATATATTTCTTATAAATTGAATATATTCCTTTATTCGAGTTTTATGTTTAAATTAAATATTAAGCATACTAAATGTACCTTTTAAAACATTTGTATTTAAATCAAAATGATTTCTATTTTATTTAATTATTTTCTTTCCTTAAAAGTCAAATATTTGATTTAAATAGGGGTGTTTACTATTTTTCTTTGAATGTATAATGTTCCTTATATTTATATATGTTCCTATCGCCTACAATCTATGTATCTAACGATTGATATGCCTCTTCGATAGACTTCTGATTCTCTTATGCTCTAGCAGTAAGCAGAAACGCAGAAAACAAGGCGCAAGGGCGCAAAAGGGCGCTGCTGCATGACGCGCGCCGCGTAGAACCGAAACATCTAATAGAGATAACTATTAAAAAAGTTATGGAAGGAGCAACAGATGGTAATGGAATGCTTAAGCCAGAAAAAACACATCTTTCGATTTGGTTCAAAATCAACAAAGGCTAACAACTATTTACTGATCAATTGGTCGTATAAATAACCCCCAAACAAAAGCCCAAATGATTGTCTGCACAATTGAGGAAGTTTTTAGAGGCTTTCCGACCACCTAAAGCTAGACAAAGTTGGTATTAATTTTTAATTGATCAATTATATCAACAACAAAGGCAGAGAGCCAGAGAGCCAGAGACGGCAATAACCCAGGGAATGGTAGACCAAACCGGGGCAAAAAGTGGTACAGCTTAAGGAAAACATAACGCCATGTACCGCCTGTAGAGGCCTGCCTGTTGATCATAATCGCAACGATTTAAGTGATTGCCATTCCACAGCCAGAGCCATAGCCAGGGAATGGGGTGTATCTCTGGGGCTGGGGGGTTGGGTAGTGGGTGGAGTAGCTTCGAGCCTGGCTAGACATGAAATGCAAACGGTGAAACTCTGGGATCGTGCCTCCTGCACCTGTTGTGTAGATCGCGGTAGCGCTGTGGTGTGAAAAGGCATTTGTTGTTTAATGATGATCACGATCTTCTTCTCTTATTTAATTAAAAGTTATTAGCGGTCAACAGTAGCCTTTACCTCCACTTGGGGATAATGAAACCCAAAGGCTTCGCTGTGCGGCTGATTGGCGCCAATCGATCGGTTTTTGCGCTGATGATCTGATCGACATGTGTTAGAACCATTTAGACAACTCATTTGGTGGCTGGTTAAGCGATCCCCATTCTCTATGCCAGACACGTACAAACATCGAACAAGCCGATCAACACCAGAAAGCCATCAAAGAGAGCAGAGCAGAGCAGATCTCTCTCTGTCTCTCTGGAAAATTGTTTCAATTAATTTAGTGATTAATCCCAGTACGTGTTCGGTTTAACAAAGCATCTGAGGCAGGCTTCGGAGAGCCGTCTAACTGGGTCATAAAACTGCAAAGATTAAGTCCACCTAAGTGGCGTTTCATATAAAAATTACCCTAGAATGTAGATGACCCAATTTCCTCTTTTGAAACTTAATTTGGTGTTAATGCTGCCTGCACACAAAAGGCGCTGGATTTTTGATTGGTAACCAGCCATAAACGGGCATTGAGGAAATTATAAACGCATAAAAAAACGGCATGGCAAAAGGATCACAGAGGGAGGGAGAGGGAGAGGTAGAGAGAGCGGTCTTTTCGGAGCAGTCTCAGGTGCACTCCACACAGACGCTGTCATGCATATGCATTTGATTTATTAACCTTTCATAGCCATTCGTGTCGACAGCAACAACAACAAACGATGCAAAATTAATGCGCATTGAAACGCCAAACATGCAAGACCTGATCCACATTATAGCCATTGGAGAGCCCAAACCAGAGCCAAAGTCCATGGCTGCCCGACGATCCTTTCATGTGCATTTTTTTTTTGCGACATGTGTTTGATGCCAAAAACAGCGACCGAAAAAATCTGGAGCTGCGGGTTCTAAGCGAAGCGGCATGCCACCACACACCACGCATGCACCAGACCCGTACCCGTATCCGTACCCATGGTGGTACAGTTATGTCAGCGACGTTTTTGGAAGGCCTGGAAAAATGCCAGACAAACTGGCACTGGCACGCAGATACCCCAAAAGGTGGGTTCCTGTTCCCCCTTCCACCACCCCCACCCCCTCCGATCTTCTCTCTCTCTCTCTGACAGCATCTGGTAATTGCGGGGGATACACAAGATCAAATACGGTAGCCTTTTGTGGATTGGATCGCGAATCTCGCAACACAGACAACAATAAATTTGCGTGCCAACACTTTGTTGGGTTCGGCTTAGGGTATGGGAACTATTTGATGGGGTTTAAGAGGCAGATTATCGTGGGAGATAGGTGGTGGAGAGAGGGAGATATATATGAGATCTAGGAGGAAGGGTTGAACGTGGGAGATAGGTGGCAGGGAGAAGGAGATATAGAAGATCTATGAGATAGTTGTAGGTTGCTTAAAGATCGCTGGAGATGGTGGGGATTCATTGAAGCAGGGACAAAGTAGTATTAGATGAAGTTCTGAAGAGATTCGAAGATGATTGGAGACCGATAGAAGTTGGGAATCGTTGAAAAAGTATCTGGAAACCACAAATAATATGATTGTATAATATATAAGAGCATATAAGGGTTATTTTCAAACATATTTCTGCTTCTTCAATAACTCTAAAGACTTCAAGTGCCACAAAGCTATTTCTTATGAGCGATCTGAATGGATTACCCTTGAAAAACCCAAGAGAGTTTTTAATATTATTATAAGAAATCGAAAATTATCATTTAAGGAGGTATTTAGACTCCTAAGACTACTTCTCCTAAGACTCCTCCACCTAAGAATCCTCCTTCTAAGCCTCTTCCTCCAAAGACTCCTCCTCCTCCTAAAACTCCTCCTAAAAGGTCCCTTAAAGGTTCAGTTATGCCAAAATAAGTTTTATAAACGAAATATCTCTTGATTTAAACCGGTAACAATCAAAGATAGACGATCTTTATCAAAGATCTAAAGAGTAATTGGAAAAATCCTCTTGGTAAAGTTTTTTTTAGTAGTAAAACCATAAAGAATTTTTATTTTTACATCAAGTTCTTTAAGGAATCATTCATTTGTAATGAAAAACATTAAATTTCATCATAAAATATACTTTAAGATTGTAAATATTCATTCCTTGAGGTTGTATGGCTATATGGAGACACAAAGATGTTTAAAAACGGAAGATATACTTCCACACTAAAGATGCTGCCACCAATGGAGTATTTCCAAGCCTTCGATATGGGCACCCTCTCCATCTGTGCCCTCCAGAGCATCTACCATTCGTTTTGTGGCATGGCTTGCCCGTTAACTTTTTGGCTGACTTTTGCGAACGCATTTGCATTGTGTGTAACCTGCCCGACATGCATGTAAAGGCACCACCAGCGAGATGCCGGCGTGTGTGGGAAATATTTTTGTTGAGCCATCGAGCCAGGCCATGGCCAGTAGCCAGGCAGTCAGGCAGATTGTAGTCCCCCCCCCCCCCCCTCCACACTCACCCCTCTGCAGATTGAAGCCCCCGCTATGGTCCACCAGGTGCAGTTATGATTTATGCGATACGCCTGCCTCCAACTCCTCCTGCCTTGTCCTCCTGCCTGCCCTCTTGCACTCCTTGCAGATCCTCCCAGAGGGGCGAGAGAGAGCTTTGAGGTGAGGCCTCGACTGTTTCCAACGGCGTAAATTATCTCGGGCTTAGCATAAATCGTCAATTACAGCACATGATTATTATTAGGGATTATGTGGACGTTGGGGCAGGGCCCGGCATAAGCAAGCTTTCGGGACACGCCCGCGCCAAGCCCAATCCGGCCAGGGGTCTGTTTTTTTTTTAACGCACTTTTAAGCGCCAGTTTTAGCCCGTCCCTGCTCTTAAATTATGGCCTAGACAGAGGACGGGCCCTGGCCCTGCAGCTCTGGGTTCTCTCTGGGGCCCAAAACAGTAGCCAGCACCGAGGCCCCAAATCGTAGATCGTGTATCTAATACAATTAATAAACCTTTCATTAGAGATATGTGCGCCGACCAATCGATTCGAAATGCTGCAAGAGAGCGAAAGAGATTTTTTCTTTTTGGGTAGATGCATCTCCGCGCACACAATATAAATCAATCAGTGGCATACAAGTTCATTGACAGCTCGCACAGCTTGCAACGGGGCCGAGCCTCCAGCCTTGCACCATGATCCATGATCCATCCTCTGGGTTGCACCGTCTGTGTGTCTGCGTGTCTGTGTGCCTGTGTCTTGGCCAGCCCGCCTGTCAAATTGCCGGACCACATTGTAAGTTATGATTAGCTCACGCGCTTAAAGATTTAAGACCGGAAATGCCAAGGAGGGAGACACAGAGAGACAGAGAGACAGAGAGTGCTGCACTACAGAGCCAATAATTCAAATACGTATCGTTTTTTGAGTGATTTGAAATGTGATTTGAATTCTGGTCTCGAGGGTCTCTGGTTATTGGATTTTCATACGTTTTTCCAACATCCACACCCGCATAACCCGCCCACTCAGTTCTCTTTGAGATACATAGATTTTTGTTCTTGCATAAATTATGGTCAGGATGATCTAGAGTTGTGTACTCCAAAAAAAAAAGAGAGAAGAGAAGTAAAATTTCTCATTGGCATATTTCGCATATAATTGGCTATAAAAATTCATGTTAATGTGCAATTAATCATATTAGCAATTAACTTTATGCTGTTTGGCTGGCTCTGCACGAGATCTCTCCCCAGAGATCGTGTCTCCAAAAGCCGGTCGGTCGGTACACCCCCCACCCCCCTGGAAGCCCCTCTTGTGGCCCAAGGAGGCTTTGAGCCAATTTTCCCCCAATATTTATTTCTATGTTCGAAACGCTAACAACTTTGGCGTTTCGTTTCGGTTTCGGTTTCGTTTGGTTCGGTTCTTGGCCAAATTGAAAACCCATACGGAAGCCTCAGACAGGAGTCCAGCAGCAGGAGAAGGAGGAGGTTCCACCGAGAAGTTCATAAAATTTAAGTATTATGACCATACACTGCTGCTGCTGCTGTCTCTCGTTGGTCTCTGGCTTTACGAGGCTGTTAACTGTTGAAACTATTCTAACCATTCATTTGGTGGTACTCCCCCCCTTCCAGCCCCTCAATTAATCAGTCAAGCGTAACGCCATTTGGCACAAAACGGGCCTCCAACTCGAAACCACAATTGATAGTCAATAATCGTTAATTGTTTTCGATTTTTGGTCCCATTGTTTGGCAACCCTTTTTCTTTAAACGATGCCATTGTCTTTTGGGGCACACAGCACAGCGTGTCATTCATTAGAGGGGCTTTCTTCTGCTGGCTACTGGTTATACCTACTGTCATTTGGCATCATAATTAATAACTGCTAACTTACTTAGCGCTGTATTGTGCCGCCTAATGAATCCCATTCCCCTGAACCCGTAAAGAAACGCTTAAATATTGTTGTTCGAGGCCCTTGCTGTCCCCAGATTTGGCATCATATGACGAATTTTTAGTTGGATTTGAGGGAAAGCTAATATCAGAAACAAATTTTTGAGCTGTGGAACTAATTTTGGTTAAATTATGGCCGTATATAAAAGCACTGGTGCCTGGAAAGAAATGTTTTGCTACACAAAGACTTTATATCGAAATGTTGTCATGGAAAAGGGCATTTGGGAATGGTGGAACGATTGCAGAAATTGTGGATATATACATATATTAGAAGCTTGTTTAAAAAAATCTTGTGTTTTGTTTTAAAAATCTTGTTTTTATTTAGGAATTGGTTGAAACCTATAGGAAGGGTACATCTATAACAGAAATCTTGTTTAAATAATATCGAAAAGAGGTGAATTATAAAAAAATATGGAAAAATATAGCATAATCTTATTTTTCTTTAGGATCTGGTAGAAACCTATAGGAAGAGTACATCTGTGACTGTTTTAGGTACAATTGGAACCAATTAAACGGCTATCTTTTAATAGAAAAAGATATCAGGTTCGAAAATTGCATAGAAAGTGCCAATAGTGGAGAATCTTTAGACTCTAAGTTTTAATGGAGTTTAATGGTTTTAATGGAGTCCATAAGAAAATGATTCTATATAAAACAAGGCTATGAAAAGATCCCATAATCAAACGAATACTTGAAGAAATTATGTTTAAAAAAAAATATATAAAAACGAGGGGGAACGTTGTGAGTTGCTGCGGACACCGCAACTCTACGGTTATACCCGATACTAAGTCAGTATGGCTCTCCTTCGGCAGACGCCGCTAATATAAAACGACACCACAAAGAGTGCGTGCGAGAGAGACAGAAAATCAGTCTGAGCGTGACGTCGGGCGCTGCGTAGCCACTGCAAATTGATTTCTTGCTTTTGGCTACAAAAATGATCCGATCTGATCCAGATTCAGCAATCTGATAGATATGGTCATTATCTATGATTCTGCGTTTTTAGTTTTCTCGAATGTGCAATATTGTGAATGCAACAGATTTTCGTCCTTTGTGGGGGCGGAAGGGCGTGGGGCGAATTCTGAGATATACGTTTTATAGTGAGATCTAACAGAAGTGCGGATACTGAATTTAGTTACTCTAGCCTTAATAGTCTCTGAGATTTGTGGATGCCCCTGATTTTCGTCCTTTGCGGGGGCGGAAGGGGGTGTGGAGAAATTTGGACACAAAACGGTCAAGGTCCGATATCACAGGAGTGTGTATACCAAATTGGTTTGCTCTGGCTCTTATAAGTTCTGAGATCCTTGAACTCATATTTTGCAATTGGCAAAACCGACCATGAAACCTGTGTGTTAGAGAGAGACAGAGCGAGAAAGAATGACATTGTTTTCTTGATTCTGGCTATAATAATTTTACGATCTGGTTGAGATTTTACATTCTAGAACATATAAACATCCTCTATGATTCTGCGTTGGTTTGGTTTTATCGTATCTTTAAAAATGTGGATGCCACAGATTTTCGTTCTTTGTGGGGGCGGAAGTGGGCGGGGCAAAGTTTTGAAATATTTTTGTAGCAGTGACATATCTGGATCCAAAACATCGTTGCTCTAGCTCTTATAGTCTTTGAGCATTAGGCGCTGAAGGGGACGGACAGACGGACGGACAGACAGACATGGCTCAATCGACTCGGCTATTGATGCTGATCAAGAATGTATATACTTTATGGGGTCGGAAACAATTCCTTCTGGACGTTACACACATCCACTTTTACCACAAATCTAATATACCCCAATACTCAATTTGAGTATCGGGTATAATAAAAGCAGTGATATTTTATCATTCGGAGAAATTAAAGTACAAACGTAGAGACTATTATCTTGAGAGGTGATATATTTAAAGAAATAGCCACTAAAATGGTTAAAAAATTAAGAAAATTTTATGATTGTATAAAAATTAAGCCTCTAAATGTATTTTTTTTGTGTGTTTGTGATGAAGTGATCAAAGCTGCCTACAGTAAGGGGGTAGTACTTGGCTGTAAAATGTCTTTAAAGAGGTGTCTTTGCAATATTTTCGTTTAAGGAATCGGAACTGGGTAGTAAATATGTATTTCTCAAGTCTAGTTATGATATATTTCCATTAAAAGCTACCTGAAAATACCTCTAACGCCGCTAGCTGGCCTCTGGCCCTGTTCAGCTCTCCTTCGGCTCATAATCACCATATCATATGCATGATTTTAAGCGTATGCCGCACAAAACTATGCAACAAACTGGGGCACAGTCGAACAGCTGGATGAGCCATTTTCACTTCGACTCAATTGAAAGAATATAGAACGAAAAGAGAGCAGAGCAGAGCAGAGCAAACGGCCACTCAATTACACATTTCACTTTCCAAGGGAAGACCAGGCCGGGCCGACCCTGGTCCCTCGGATCCCATTCTCTCTCTCTCTCTCTCTCTCTCTCTCTCTCTCTCTCTCTCTCTCTTTTGTGGGGGGTTATACAATGTGTTTTTGTTCAGTTTTTGTATTTTGTTTATGCGGCAGCCGCAAAAATACATTGAAGAGAGGTCTGTGTGTACAGCCCATGTTGATGTGGAATGAATTCCGTTTCATTTGTGTTCCCTCATTTAATTGAAGAGATTTATTTTCGCAGCCAGGCGGCCAGCCAGCTTTTTCAGTTGCGATCGGACTGCGTGCTTTTACAGATCGGAGCGAACAGAAAACGCGAATGAAAACTAACCATCGAACGCTCAATAATTGTGTCTAATATTTATTGGAAATTCCATACAGTTTTTGTTTACAAAAAGAGGTGCAGAAGTTTTAAGTGGAAATGTGAAACAAAAATAGACACTATTTGGCAAGACAGCTTTTCTTTTTTGGAATAACAACGAGAGCAGCACATGTGAGGTAAGTTTTTAAAAATATATACAACCCGTACGTCCCCCTATATGTAGAGCCTGTTGTTTTTTTTTGCCTTTTGCGTAATTGCGCAAATTATTTGTTTGGTCTACTTTTTGATTGACCGAAACGAAACGAAACGAACGGTACAGCAATTTGACTTTTCACCCAAAGGCCAATAAAAAGGCCTCCCCCCATGATTGGTGTTGTTTATCGCTCGCATACACAAATTTCTACTGCGTTCTGTTATGGTTCTATGCCCAAATTGAAAGCATCCAGTGCCCAGTAATTTATTAAGTTATTTATTTGTTTTTACAACAGAATAGAGGAGAGACCTCAGTAGCATCAGAATTTGTGGCTGTGCTTTTCCCATGAAACCATCTCTGTTTATCAACATTTCCTAGAACACATTATAAACCATATTTATCATAATAGACAAAACATTTTTAAAATGTACAAACTATTTTTTGTATATATATTTTTCTTATATCTATGGAGCTTCACGTTGCCCCACGTTCTGGAACTCTCGGGCTTCTGTTTTGTTTCCACTGGCAGTCACTCAGTTCTCATCTCTGCTCTGAGAGATCTGTTCCATTTTGGTTTGTAAAAGTACTTCTGAATGATCATTTGGATTTGAGTTTGTTTAGCTAATTGTAAGGGGAAATTATAGGCCAAATACTATATAAAGGAAATGCTAAGAATACACTTTTTTGATTAGAGCCCATCGATAATGCTTCGAATGTACTTTGCTATATTTCTTTGAATTTTTAAACGAAAGATTGGCTTTTTTTTGATTGAACGTGATCTACATAGGATTTTTCGTACGATTCAAGCGATCCGAAGGGGTAATAATTGTACAATTTCATTGTTTCCGCCTTTGATTATATTTATTTAGCAATAAATTTACTTTAAAGACTGTATACTCAAGGTTGTAATGAGAAATTTGAGTATACCATAGATTTTTCTTTAGGATTTCTCTCTGGGTGCTCCCTCTATGAAATTTGAGTATTCCGTAGAGTTTTCTTTAGGATTTCTCTCTAGGAGTCCCCTATCGATCCAGTACCTTTCGGCACATAAACTTTGATCTGCTGCCTTGCCCTACCGCCTCCCGCCTCCCGCCTGCCTCCTGGCTGTCTGTCTCGCACCTTCTCGTGATGTGATGTGATGTCTTCAACCTTCGCGCTGTCACGTACTCGAAACATTCGAAATTACAGACTCGTGCCGTGCCGGTCTCCACACCACGATCGAGGGTTAACCAAGTGCGTCAAACAGCGGCAAGTGGCAGTGGCATGGCAGAGGGTGCAACCTATGGAAAGCGTGTGTGTGTGTGCAGCTCCCTCCCTCCCAAGCGAATCGCTGATGGATTGTGGGTTGTTTATTTATTTTGCACCGAAAATGATTGCAAATATTTTTTTGGGGAATTTTAACCCAGCCGCCGGACAGGAAATATACTAAGGAAAGTTTTTGCTGGACGCTGGACTTCAATGGAGGTGAAGGTCAGCTTTCTGGAAAATCGAACCCCTTCGTCAGTTTTTCGTCGGTTTTTCGCTTCCATTAAGAATCAATTTTCGGCTGTCGCGCCCTTCCTGCCATTCGAGGAGGATGCGATGTCTGTGCAACACATGTGTGGCACGAACTTAGGTAGAATGGTCGTTGTTTGGCTGATGATGATGATGTGCCCACATGTTGGATGGGCCTGCGTCTGCGCCTGCGTCTGGGAGTCAACAATAGTGCAGCCCTCTCCTTAGCGATCGCGACTCACTGGAGGCGTGGCCCGAGGGCGCGGACAGCAGGCCACATAAAACCAGGGACAGAATCGTAAGAACACAGTGTGTGCGTTTTTGTTGTTTTTAATTTCTTTAATTTTTTCGTTGCGCCGCCAGATGTGGGTTGGCAGCAGATGAGGAGCACACACCACTGAGAGACCAGCAACTGTGTCTGTTTTAATTCAGCGTCCGAGAGAGAGGCAGACAGACAGCGAGGGTAGACACAGATCGGGGCATACATATGTGAAAAATTAAGGCAAGGCGACCGTTGAAAGCGAAAAGAGGCACAGAAAAAAAAAATACATGCGGGAAGCAAAAGGCAACGACCAACAAAGTAAAACATGTTATCCAAGGGAAAGGTGGCCGCCAAGGGACCGAAGCTTTGGCTACCCTGGAAAAACGAATAATTCTATTTGGGCAGGGCTTTCCTGAGGAAAAGGTGGCAAGGGAATAGACTTTTTTCGACAGTTTGTTCATATATCAAACATCAAATTATATAATATCTTTATACGATATGTTTTATTTTTAGGATTAATTAGGATGGGTTTTCCTGAGGAAAAGTGGCAGTGGAATGGACTTTTTTCAGCAATTTTTTCATAGAAAACCTATATAATATCTTTATACGATTTGGATGGTATTGTTATATTAAAAAAATCACATCGAAGCGAGTATTCAGGGGTCGTGCCCCCTTAAAACTACAGATTCCAGAGTTTTGTTAGTTTTTCTTTTTAAAAGAAAGACATATGCCAAAGACATATTTTTGATGGGTTGTTCATATGGCAGGTACATGATATAGTGACGCTCTTTTGATTATTTTAGGCTGAGAACTGTAAAAATATATAGACCAATAGATAAATATAGATGTATGATATGCTCCGATCCTAGGGTTTTTCGAGGAATACGGAAACAGGAAGGAACTATTAAAAAAAATATAGTACAGATTTCTTACATTTTATTTTATTTTAAAATAATTTCCAAAGAAATATTAATATGGACATTTCTATATAGAATTTTCTACTTATTCTGATTTTATTACCATTAAAGCCCCCTTAAAACTATAGATTCTAGAGCTTCGTTGGTTTTTCCGTAATGAAAAAATTATTTTCTTCCAAAGACATATTTTTAATGGATTTTTCCATGGATTATTATATAAATATATTTTTTCTATGGGAGATATAGATAGATATATGTAGATATAGATATAGATGTATGATATTTTCCGATCCTAGTGTAAGAATGTTACTGTTAAGAATTATATACAGATTTCGTTAAAAGTGAATATATAGTTTCCAAAGAAATATGAATAAGGACCATTCTACAGAATTTTCTTTTTGTCGTGATCCTTAACATGTCCCATACATGATCTTTCTTTATACCTTATCCCTAATGCTTCATACCCTTCGATTACTGGGTACTGGGTACAACAAAGTGCAGGCATTGGAAGTATAACGGCAAAAGTGGCAGCCCACACACACACCACGCACATGGACATGCGCTCGAGGAGAGGGACAGAGAGAGAGAGAGAGAGAGGAGAGGGCTCACTAAATTGAGTTGTTCTGAGAGAGAGAGCGTAGGAGACAAGAGAGAGAGAGAGAGAAAAACCGTATGATCATTTGAGAATCGGAACTGAAATTGGCATTGGGCACAAATGTCGGGCACACATAGTCGTTTTCAGTCCAACGGACTACGCAGCGCTATTTGGAACAGTCTTCTTTTCGCCTCCGTAACGCGAAAAATATAAAAACAACATCTCCCCCTAGAGAAACGGAGAATACAGTGAGAGAACAACGTGAGTGACGGCTTTCGAGGGGAGAATGTGCAAAAAATAGACTAGAAGGAAGGAAAATTAGTACACAGTAGCTTCTGTTCTGTGCCATTCAAATAAAAATATACATATACATATGTACTTGCACCATGTACATGCAGCTGTAGGTGCACCATGTTTTGACTGGTGCTTGTAGGTACACCTTGCAGCTTCCAAAGAGTGAAATAAACAACGTTTTTGTGGGCTTTTGCTATCGATGAACCTATAAATATGGAGGCAGTGCCGTTTTTGTGCTGAAAATTAAGGCTTTTCCTATCGATAAGACTACAAATATGGAGACAGTGCATCCTCGAAATAGTGAAATAGTGAATCAAAGGGCATATACCGCAAGTTTTGACTTTAGGGTTTGTTATATAAATTTTTTTCTCATTAATGAGATGACCTCTCATGCAATATGGATCTATCCAATATGGTACAATATTGTGTAAATATTAATAAAAAATATCCATATTTTTACTCCGAATTTGATGACAAAGAAACCATCAATTAATCATAAATAAGACATATTTCTTGAACACAAATTGCAGAATACCTCGAAATTTGTTTAAAAAAAGTTTTCCTTGTAATATATCTTGAAAATATACCATTTCTGAACCCCTGCACACAATTTGTGGCCGTTAAATCTCTACTTTTTTGGTTAACCTTTACTTTTAATGGTATTTGAACTGAAAAGTTCTAAAATATTAAGGAAAATGGTTTAAAGATACTGAATCTTTAAAGTATTAGCTGCTAAGAAGTGACTGTACCAAAAATACTCATTGGTTGTGTTAAAAGAGGCCTTAAACCCAACCTAAACCTTAACTCAAATTCAAGAGAAATCTCGGTACCAATAGTGGCTTTACCTGGAGCCCCCCTAATTCCTCTAATATTCCCTAAAGTCTTCCCCCGGCAGATCATACAAAAAACTGAAAAACTAACCAGAAAACCATTTCCCTGGCTGCCCCCCAAAAGGTGTATAAAAGCCCAGTCATTATTTAATGGCCTTCATTAAAAAAATAAGAGTATTTGCTGGCACTGTCATAAAAAGCTATTTTCAAAAATCGATAAAATATTCAACGACTTTCGAAGTCGAATGAAAAATGAAAAATCTCAACTTGTGAGCTCATTCCGCGGGGCTGGACAATCTCGTTTGCCATTTACGAGCATGGCACGCGCTGAGCCCCAATCAGAGAGCCAAAGAGAGCGGGGAGAGAGAGGACAAGGTACCGGAAATGTGCGCGACATTTTAATTAAGTTCACCAAATGGAAATGGCCTTTAATCAAGTCAAGTCCAAAAAAAACGCAGAGATTTATACTCTGCAAATTCTTGAAAAAATTAAAAAGAAGAATACAAGAACTTTGGCTTGTAAACAAATTTGAAAGGAAATTCATTCAAACGAAGCAACGAACAGCAAACGGATGTGCCAGCTTCGTACATTTCCCTTTCAGATACATTTCCCCATCCGAGATACATTAGGCTTTCCTTCCGCTTCGATTTTTGGCATATGTTTTTGGTTGCTAATTGGGTGAAAAGTTGTAGAAAGGTCTTCAAATGGTCTTTCAGTGATCTTTGCTTGTGCTTGGAACGATCTTCTAGCAATCTTATAGGTTAAACGAGCCTTAACGATCCTAGTATGTTCTATTAAACGATCAGTGATCTGAGAATGATTCTTTTATACTTCAACGATCTTCATCCATCAGCGAACGACCTTAAATGGTTCTAGAACTATCTGAAAATGATCTTAAAACTTAAATATCTGTCTACTTCATCATTTCAGTGGTTCTTCGATTCTTCAACGATCTTTCAGTAATATTCAGTCATCAGGAATCGATCTTAAATGGTTCTAGAATGATCTTAGACGATCTTTAAACTGTAATATTTGTCTATTTCATCATTTCAATGATTCTTCGATCCTTCAACAATCTTTAAGTAATCTTCAGCCATGAAAGAACGGTCCTAAACGGTTCTAGAATGGTCTTAAACGATCTTAAAATAGTAATATTTGTCTATTTCATAATTTCAATGGTTCTTCGATTCTTCAACGATCTCTAAATAGTCTTTATCTATCAGAAAACGATCTAAAGTGGTTTTCGAATTATCTGAAAATGGTCTTCAAACTTTAATATCTGTTTATTTCATTATTTCAATGATTCTTCAGCGATCTTTAAGATCCATCCATCAAAGAACGATATTAAATAATTCTAGAATAATCACAAAATGATTTTAAACGATCTTAAAACTTAAATATCTGTCAATAATCATGAAACTATGATGAAAAATCTTTAAGAACAATCTTTAAACTGAAAGATCTTCGGATAAATTCTCTTTGAAGGTTTTTTTTTTACAATCCTTTAACAATCTTAAAAGTCCATAAAGTCCATAAAATATCTATAAAACTATAACCCCTAGTATTTTGACCGCAAGTGCAGGGCTGCATGTAGCCCTAGCCGGAAATGAACATAAATCTAATCGAATGCATTCTTCCAGGTGTTGCAGCAGTCACATCAAACAGCGGAGCATCTCCCACGGCAGCTGCCGAATGATCTATGAACTGGTGTATCTGTATCTTGTATCTGTGTGTGCTTGCACGCCCACGATTTTGAGGGGGAGCTCTCTTTTGGTGACAAGATGGCTGCCATAAATCCATCAACTCGCTGAGTAAATCACACTCCAAGGCAAAACAATAATTAAAGGGCATATAAATACGATATATCGTATAGATTTCGAAGAGTAGTATTTCCGTTACGCACCGACAAAAGGTGATCATCACAGAGAGAGAGCGAGGATCACTTCAAAGAAGGCGCCAAAAACACATGTTGTGGGGCCCACCAGAAGAAAAGGCAACTGTTGTTATATCCATAATAAATTAGAATACTAGAAGATCACTGATCTTCTTCCGGAGAGAGAGCGCAGGAGAGCCCCGGAGAGTGGAGACTGGAGATCAGATCAGATGAGGGAGAACCCCAAGCTAAAGTGGATTTCCGGTGAATAAAAAACACATGCGACAAACAGAATCGGAGTCGGAGTTGGAGTCGGCGTCGGCGTCGGCATCGGAGTTGCAGTTGTCTGCTGTCGCCTACCCCTTGGCTGGTGCTGCCGCTCCAGAGCGAGTGGCACTTAGGAGGGTGCAGGCCGCTACAAAAGTTACAAAAATAAATATGCTAAAAATGGATATAGACAGTGGCTGGAGTGGAAACATCAACAGCAGAAGCAGAAGCAGAAACAGTCGCTCGCACATCATGATGAGGGAAAGACTTGTCTGGGCCGTGCTGCTTTTCCTAGTTCTAACGACACCGCCACAAATCTTTGCTCGACGATCGCCTGCCAGCTCCCAAGAGCTGCTCAAGGACTACGATAGTGTGGCAGGTGGCAACCGGCAGAGGAGTCCACCGTCCAACAACCCACCGGAAGCACCAACCGAGGAAACCAATGGCGAAGAGGATGACAAGTCCACGGTGGCAGAGAGCCCCAAGCCGGCCCAGAGACGACCCTACTGGAAGAACCTCAACAAGATGGTGTCACTGCAGACCAAACCATCGGGTGCGGTCTTCACACTCAATTGTCCGGCCCTGGGCAGCCCCGAACTGAAGCTCACCTGGTTCCGCAACGATACGAGCGAGTGGTCCAGGAGCTATGGCAATCTCAAGAAGGCACGCTGGTCCCTCACCATGGAGGACGTGGTGCCGAATGATTCGGGGATCTACACCTGCCAGGTGTGCAACGATCTGGGCTGCATCAGTCATGCCACCAAACTGATAGTCAGCGATCGTGTGAATCACAAGCCCATACTGATCACGGGTCCGGCCAATCTGACGCTCCTGATCAACGGCAGCGGGCACATGAACTGCAAGTATCTGTCGGATTTGACCAGCAAAAAGGCATGGATCTTTGTGCCCTGCCAGGGGGTGACCAACTGTTCGAATAACCGCACCATCTATGCCCACGATCTGGACCGGTTGGACTTCGTGAACGTCACCATGGAGCAGGAGGGCTGGTACACGTGCATCGAGAGCAACAGTCTGGGCCAGTCGAACAGCACCGCCTACCTGCGTGTGGTAAGGAGTCTGCATCTGCTGGAGGCCGGCATGGCCAGTGGCATGGGCCGGAGCACCGGCATGACGGCCATTGTCATTATCGTGATCGGTGTCCTGATCCTCATGTGCATCCTGTTCGGCTACTATGCCGTGCGCAAGATGAAGCACGAGAAGCTGCTCAAGCAGCGCATCGAGACGGTGCATCAGTGGACCAAGAAGGTGATCATCTTCAAGCCCGAGGGCGGCGGCGACTCCAGCGGCTCCATGGACACCATGATCATGCCCGTGGTAAAGATCCAGAAGCAGCGTACCACAGTCCTCCAAAGCGGCAACGAACCGGCGCCCTTCAACGAATACGAATTCCCGCTGGACTCCAACTGGGAGCTGCCCCGAGGACAACTGGTGCTGGGCGCCACTCTCGGTGAGGGCGCCTTTGGGCGCGTGGTCATGGCCGAGGTCAACAGTGCCATTGTGGCCGTCAAAATGGTCAAGGAGGGACACACCGACGATGATATTGCCAGTCTGGTGAGGGAAATGGAGGTTATGAAGATCATAGGCCGTCACATCAACATCATCAATCTCCTCGGATGCTGCAGCCAGAGCGGACCCCTCTATGTCATCGTGGAATATGCGCCGCATGGCAATCTCAAGGACTTCCTCTACAAGAATCGCCCCTTTGGCCGAGAGCAGGTGGACAGCTCACAGCCGCCGCCGTCGCCGCCGGCGCATGTCATCACCGAAAAGGATCTGATCAAGTTTGCCCATCAAATCGCCCGTGGCATGGACTACCTGGCCTCGCGTCGCTGCATCCATCGCGATCTGGCCGCACGCAACGTACTCGTCAGCGATGATTATGTCCTGAAGATTGCGGACTTTGGTCTGGCCAGGGATATCCAGAGCACGGAATACTATCGGAAGAACACCAACGGACGGCTGCCGATCAAGTGGATGGCACCCGAATCGCTGCAGGAGAAGTTCTACGATTCGAAGAGCGATGTCTGGTCGTACGGCATACTGTTGTGGGAGATCATGACCTTTGGGGCACAGCCCTATCCCACCATAATGTCCGCCGAAGAGCTCTACAGCTATCTGATGTCCGGCCAGCGCATGGAGAAGCCCGCCAAATGCTCGATGAACATTTACATTCTGATGCGACAGTGCTGGCACTTCAATGCCGACGATCGGCCGCCCTTCACGGAGATTGTCGAGTACATGGACAAGCTGTTGCAGGCCAAGGAGGACTATCTGGATGTGGACATAGCCAATCTGGACACACCGCCCTCCACCAGCGATGAGGAGGACGCGGAATCAGATGCTGAGCAAATGTTGCGATATCATTATGTGACGCGAACACCAAATGATCATTGAACGATCATTGAGACTTTCAATTTTGAAACGATCCTTGCAACGATCTATTGTAAATATCAAAAAGAAAACAAAATTGCACCAAAGGCGTAAACCAAAAATCAAACACGAATTTATTATTAGAATTACTTTAAAACCCATAACCATTATATATTATATATTATATATATATAGAGATAGAGCAGAGGGTCATGCAGCAGTGCCCCTCGGTTTCGCTGTAGAATTTTAAGTGTATCTTTAAGTATCGGTTGTATTTTCTGTTGTACTTCTATTCGTACTGATCTTTGTAGTATTCTGCAGTTTTATACACGCTAAATGGTAAATTTAAAGAGCTGCATGCAAGCCCCCTCCCCCTCCCAAAAAAGTGCCTTATGAAACAATAAATGTTGTACGTATCTGTATCTGTATCTGTATCTATGCACCCACCATATAACAGACGTCGAGAGATCATGACGTCTCAATTTGGGAAAATCTGTGAAAAAAAACACTCGATTTGAACCGCACGAGGCACGCGCGTCACTAAACGGAAAAATGATGAATGGAACGGCCTGCGGACCACTATTTTTTTCCCCCCCTCCCCCACTGCCTGGCGAGGTGTGGATGGGGTCGGTCTGGGGGTCTGGGGGTCGCAGCGGTGGCGGCGGCTCGTTTGTTGACGCGCTAAATGCCAAGAGCGTCGTCGGTTCGGAGTCGGCTCGGAGTCTGCTGCCTGGCGATGCAATTAGACGATAATACAAGCCCAGGCTTATGGCCAGAGAAATATATAAGTTTATAAAGTATTGTAATTGCAGGCAGATTTGTGGCCAGGTTTTTTTTAGTGGGGGTGCTGCGAGAGTACACCTATTTGCAATGAGTCGGCCGGAGGGCAAGTGTTGGCCGAGTTAAGCGATTGCAACATTGTGTGTGTGTCTGTGGATATGAGGTATGACTATTGGGGCACATTAATGTACAGGTTTCCCCTAAATGATCAAAGCTAAAGTTCAAAGGGTAATTGCTATGATTAGTCGTAGCAAATAGCTGCGGAAATTGAACAGAAGATATTTGTCAGATTATATATTAGTTGAGTTTTTTGGGTTTTTTGGGATACAATTTGGGGGAATATTAGTAGGATCTACCATTCGTCTTTTTCTCTCCGAAATTGTAATGGAGTTTCGATCAAAAACAGTGAGTATTAAGGCGATGGTTTCGCTGAACTTTCTTTCACTTATTGATCGTCGTATTCCAAGCCCTTAAAAGTGTTTTTAAAGAAAAGTATTTGAAGCATATTTATAGCCAAATATATTCCAACTATATTTGATCTAAAATACATTCAGAAACCTCTCTTTTTCTATAATTTTCTGTACATATCCTGTTGTTTCTTTTTAGAAGCTTTAATCAAGATCATTCCTATGTAAACACTCACCATATTATTATAAAAATCTTTAGATCAAGATCTTACCTTTTCCAGATCATTCCCATTTAAACTCTTACCATATCGAATTATTATAAAAAAAAACTGTACCCTTTGCAGCTTCCATCTCCCTTGGACATCTATTTTCCAGTGACCCACTGGATTACACGACACAATTTTCATCGCTTTCCATGTGGAGATCCATTAATAATGAGGCATTAGACGACAGACGACCCATCGTAGATCGCCAACGCACAAAAAAACATCAAATGGAGATGCAGATGATGATGATGATGGCTGGCTGGCTGGCTGGCTGGCTGTTCCAATGATTAATCTCAATATCTTTTGTGTCTTGGGCACACGCTAAACTGCATTTTTCGATAATTTATCAATTTCTAATGTTCGGCATTGTCTGTGTCGGGGCCTCTCTCGAAAAAATTGTTTTGTCTGTTTATTAATTAGGGCCCCGTATGCGTCAGAGAGTGTGTGGGCGTGTCGCCCCGCCTAATGATCGGAAGTTTGACACGTGGATCAAAAGCGTGGGCCGGGGACTGACCACAACGTGGGTTTCTTCGGGCCAGCGAGAGAGACCCCTGCAATTATTGCGTGAATATGTTAATTGAATTTTGTTCATACTAAAAACCACAACAACAAAACAACGCATTTCACCAGCCTCTTAATCGAGCCAGCTACCGTCTAGGAAGTCTACGTTTACTCTTGGTACGTATGATCGTTGGATCTGTACAAATATGCGGGCCACTTGCAGGCATGCCTCGCAATTTGGCAGCAAAACTATGCACTAGCAGAAAAATGGCATACACAAGCATATTTCAATTACATTTTTAATTTGTAAATAGAATTTTAGGTAAATTTAGCTTTGGTTTAAACATAAATGGGTTAAAGAGACTTTTTAAATATTTTTTTCTAAATATAAGACACTTAAAAATATTTAAAAATTTTAATTTTATCAACATTTTTTGGTATACATTATTAAATATATATTTTTTTAAATGTGATTTTTTTTAATGGGAATAATACAAGTTTAAGCTTTTTTGAATATAAATATTTTTTTAAATGTAAATAATTTTTTAATTATAAATCGTAAATATTTTTTAATGTATATATTAGAAGTTCCAATTTTTGTATATATGTTTTTAAATGTAAATTTTTTTTAATTGTAAATATTTTTTTAACTGTAAATATTTATTTTTAAATGTAAATATTAAAAGTTTAGGTTTTTTATCTTTTCATGGAAATACAAATATGCTTTTTTTAAATAAATTTAATTCAAAATTCGTAAACAAATAAAAACCCCTTTGTTTATTTTTAGGCGAGAAATTGTCTGTTTTTCTCCTTTCAACACCTTGAAAATTTCCGTAAACATTTTCCTTCAAGTGTACTTCGTTCAGGCAATTGCTGTATAGAGATCGATCGGCCTGGTCTGTCGCCCTGTCTATCGTCTGTCAGACATCTGGGGTCTGGGGTCTGCAATCTCCTTCGGCCGCTGCTGTTGGCCTGTCCCGAGTGATCAATTAATTTTTGGCCAAAGTTGGCTATTAATTTGCATGCGCTTTTTGTTGTAGTTGTCGATCGTTGGCCTGCTGGCCGATCGCTGGACAAAGCACAGGTTGTCTGGCGGAGTATTTGAAACTATTTTAAAAGTCTACAAATTGCCTGTCTATGGCCTGATCGGTTGGCCAGATCGTGGGGCCGTCAGTCAGCCAGTCAGTCTTTCAGTTGCTCGATTGCACAGCTCCGATTTGACCTCGTCTTTATATATTTTTGCTTGGAAAGGCTGAGTGCTGGCCAACAGAGAGAGACATAATTGACGACCGACAAGTGCCTTAATACTCAAAATAAATATTTATTTTAGTGAATGAACATGTAGAGAATATGTGTTGGGTATTTATTATTTGTTTGACTGGAAAGATGCTCAAACATTTGTTTGGCAATCATCTCGGTAATGTATTCAAAGCCACCCATCTCTGGCGCTCTCTGCTGCACCGGAAATAATAAATTAATAATAATTCAAATTGCTTATTTAAATCAGGCATATGATTCAGTTTTTGGCACACCTGCCACTGGGATTGTTGATTCATAAGTAGATGCGGTGTTTTTTTTCTCTCTATCTTTTCAGCGGAACTAAGCCAAACAATCGCTGGGGCTTCGTACTCCTCATCTTTCTCTAAGTTCACTGGGTCGTATGAGTAATCTTGTGTAGAAAATGCAAATTTTACGCTTCATTCATTCATTCATAAAAAATAAAAAAACATCGAACACGGCGAACAAACGCAACGAAACGACAAGCAACAGACAACAGTTTCATAACCGAAACAACAAACCATTAACCGGTTTGGCAATTCTTTTGGCCATACATTTTGACAGGGTTTTTTCTTTAACGATTTTGTGTGCTTGATTTTTTTTTACTACTTCGAACAAATGCAAATTCAAGCCAAGATTTTGGTGCCGCGTGGGCAGGCGACTGCTGAGTATCGCTGAGTATCTGTCTCCGATTTTTATGAATGAAACTAAAAGTCGAACGGAATGAGTGGAGGTGACAACACACGACGTCGCAGCAGCGGATGTGCCTAATTAACATTGTTGATTACATTTTAGTGTGTTATTAATTAGAAATATACGTTCATTCATTCATTCAAATATATATACGAGTATGCATTATAATGAGCGAAAGGCAGATGAGCAAAATTGTAATTCATTTGCAACGCTCTCTCTGTCTCTGTCTCTGCCTCTCTGCGGCTCCATGGGCCTGCATCTGTCGGATTTGTGAAATAATTTTCCGTTGAGTTGCTTTAAATTAAATACCTGGGAGGCTGTGCTGCAGGCCATAGGAGAAATGGGAATGCCCTGCGGCCTCTTAGGAGAAGGAGGATTTTTATGCAGTTTTTTAAGGATTTTTCATGATTTTTTTAAGTAAAAAGCAGGTTCCAAGGATGATCTATTTAATTTTATATTTTATAGATTTTCTATAATTTTTTTTTTGTATTTAAAGAAGTGTAGAGAAGAAAGCAAGCATTATTTTTTAATTTACTCTAAGAAGGATCCTTTTTTATAATTGCTTACAGGAAACATCCATGAATGCTTTGGGGATATGTCAAATCTTCACACAAAAAAATTCAAAAAGGGTAAATTTGAGGCCTCAATAGGACCATATATTTAGGGAATATTTTCTGAAATTCTGTGTTTTATTATAGTTTTTATAGCCGGAATAAATAAAAGCGTCAATTTAATTTTAAATTAGAATTTTGGTTCCCTAAAAATACGTCTTTTTCCAAGAATTTTGAGGTTTGAGAAGGAGGAAAGGAGTCTAGGAGTCTGATGAAGAACCACGGTCTAAACATTTTCTTTTAGACTTGAAAAGGTCGTCCCTCTTCAGAGGTTTCTTCTATGCATTTGGGTACATGTTTTAAACCCCCGAAATATGCTTTTCCTTACCATAATCTCCCTATAATATTGCAGGGTATCTGTAGACGCAATTTTCCCCTGCTTCCCAATCATTTAATTCAGCCAATTCCCTTGCCCGAAGCCTTCAACGGTCTTGTATGGGCCGGGAGTTTTGCGGCTGTGCCGTTGCCTTTCTGCTACTGTTAAACGCAAAATTTATGAACAATTTTCAAAAGAAGTCACGCGTTAAATGTACGACACGAACTCACGCGACATTCCCTCTGAGAAACAAGCATCTGGAGGAGCGGCCTGGCCTCTCCTTCTACCCCCCGTTCGCCTCCTGGCAGATGATTTCGTTAACGCATTTGGGGTCCGGCACACACTCAACCTGGTTTTGGCCTTTTGTATTGCCCCATGTAATATATTTTATTAACAATAAAATGTTAAGTGCCACAAGCCGAAGCGATGCGACGCAACGGAGGATCAGGCCACAGGCCAGAGACCACAGACCAGAGTGTGGGGCTTGGAGCCTTCATGCTGCGACCAGGCAGGCTACTGTGCGGAAAAAAAGGAGACGGCAGCAGCAGCAGAAGAAGCTGAAAAGAAGATAAACTGCGTGCGCACATATAATCGCGCCATGAATCAAAATCACACCAGTTGGCTATATATAGATATCCGGCTAGCAAGCCACACAGCCACAGATACAGATACAGTCGCAGTCGAGGAGCTAACGAGGGCAAAGCTCGTAAGAGGACATAGCCACTAAAGTTATCTACTCTCTTTGTGGCCTTTTGTGTGTGCCCCACTGCCACCTGTGCGAACTCTGTAGATCACAGACAGAGAGAGAGACAGAACTATGCAAATTCCCAAACATAACAGAGAACCAAAACCGAAGCTTCAAATGCTCTTGGGCAAGGACTTACCAAAGATATTGGTACGCATTCAGAGAAGGAATATTAAAGAACAATTCGAAGAATTTAAGAGTCATTTTTGTTTGATTTTTGTGTAGTTTTTGTTTTAGTTTCCCTAAGACCCATTTGGAGGAGGATATATAATGAAGTACCACTAGAAACTGTCTTTTGGAAATCATCAAAGTTTATTCCGTGAATGGTTTTTGCACCTTAACATACCCCAAAATCGATGCTTTTTATGTCAGATAACCCTTAAACCCATTCAATCCATTTAGTTGCCATCATAACCCTCAATTCCTACGTTCTCAAAAGATACCGAAGGTTCTTATAGACAGCTATCGGAAGAAAACTTTCAATAAAACCGTTTTCTTCGATGCACACTCCACATTTCTCTCATACCCTCTTCTAGGGTAAAACCTAAACGAGTTTTTCGCTTGGTTTGTGGTGCATATGGTGCAATGCCGAATTCGGTGGTGCTTCCAGTGCCTCTGCCACCCACAATTGGTCAACAAATAGCGGTCACAATTAACCGTACGATGCAAATGCGTCGCCAAAGACATTGACAATGCCCATAAACAGTCGGCCGCAGCAGATGATGCAATGTGTGGGGACTCTCTGGGACTCCACCGAATTCCACTGTCAGCATCATCAGTGGAGCATTTATCTTGCACCCGCTATGAGGACGAGAAGAGAGCTGGTAACAGGAGCCCAATGGGCAGCAGGTGATCAGTTCTTTTGAAGGGGGACCACACAACATTTCTTTTGCCATGTGCCTGGGTCATTTATCTATTTCGGATTTATCATTGATTAATCGGCCGGCGGCAGTCGGTTTGCCGATGCCAGTAGCCATGTTCTACCCCCATTCCCCCCCATGTCCCGGTTGCCAATCGTCGGCATATTTGCATATGCCACTTTATATAGCAAATGGTCTAGTCAATGATCGTTAAGCCGACTTCTACGGTGAGTCTCAGGTGTAAGAGCAGGGTAATCGAAGTTTGATTGGGTTTTTGGCAGGATTAAGATTTATGGAATACAGATGTACTTTTTGGGCTTAAGATAAGCCAAGGAATTTGTAGAAAAAGCTCTTAAATGATCTTCTCTGTAAATCTTTAAAGTTTGAATAGAATATAACTTCTTTATCATAGAAATATCCTTGGAGAACCGAAAGCAAAGGTCCCTTAATCGAGAGAATATTGTGCTTAAGATTATGCTATTCAAAGATCTTTATTTAGAAACGTTTTCTTCTATGCACATCTACATTTTCTTAGCCAAAAACCCAAAAAGACGGAAGCTTTTTTTTCGACATATTATTCCACAATTCCACAAAGATATATTCCTGAAAAATACTAATAAAATCCCAACACCATATCTTTTCTTTAAAGGTTTGCCAAGAACCTTTGATCATCAAGGCTATAACTATTTGAAGCTCTATATCCCACAGATGAGTAAATGTAAGTCTTTAAAAGTGTATCCCAACCTTCGATCATGTAGATATCTTACATTTCTTATCTGTTCTTTGGTTCCTCCCCGAATACATTTATGTTTGTCATAGATTCCTGCTCAATTAGCACAAACATACAGAGAGGAGAGGAGACGATTGGAGATCTCTAGCTGCAGCTGCACCTGTGCCCCCGAAAGCCCATGCCCAGAGCACGTGTTAAATGATTCGGTTAATTGGTTACAGTCTTCGGTGTTCGGTCTTCGGTCTGGTACCGATTCGCCATGGCCTTAAGGGCTTCTCTGAGCTTCTGTCTGGGATTGTGACTTGTGACCAATCTGTTGGCCAGCCGCCTGTCAGCGGCCCATTGGTCATGGAATCATCTTCTGGTTTGACCCTGTTCTCTCGCATAATCCTGTCAAGCTGTTAAATTAATTTCGTTTTGGAAGGAAGGAGCCAATCGGTTGTAGCCCCGGCCTCTGCCCCTGCAGCCTCCACTCATTCAATTTTCAAGCAAAAATGTTCCAGTTTTTCTAGCCTCCAGTTGGGCTGTCCAACCAGCCGGCCAAAGTGTTATAATCCATCATCGTAATCAAAGCAAAAAAAGTTGATAATTGTGCCCCAGCCGCAGCCACAGCCACAGCCCCAGTTGGAAGTGGCAAGTGGAAAGAGTCTCTTGCCTCACTTCACTCTCTGATGTGTTTTGGCCAAATAACTGTAACTAATGGAAATTGTAACACTTTGGCAAATGTTTTTTTCTGCTTAAATTACTTTGGTACTCTATCTCTCTCTCTCTCTCTCACTCACTCTGTCTCTGTGCAAGTGTTGAGAGCGTGTTTATGACGCCTCGTGAGGCGTTCAAAATTGATTAGGATTAGGAATGACTACCATTGGACAGTTATTATATACGGTAGTCGCTTGAACATACGCTGAGTGTTTCTTTTTTCCACATCTATAAACGATCTAGCCGTATCCGTTGGCATCTAAGAGATTATGAGAGTTAAGAGCATATAGATATTATTTTTAGACATCTAAGATGGACAGGAAGATAGATTTTGTGCCCAAACTCTTCATTACTTTGATTATTTCTTCACCAAATATTGTGGAATTATATATAAAGACTTAACCTCTCCGATATTTAACACATATCGTCACAAGTTTTCGAATATTTATTCTTTCAGATGGAATATTTAGTTTTTTGTGTGTTTTCTGTATTTCACCCACAAATATTGTGGACTGGATATAAAGACTTGATATTTCTTCGATATTTTATTAATATCATCGCAAGTTAACGCAGCGAGTGAGCCAGGGGTTGGCTTGTCCCCCAGTTTTCGAATATTTATTCTTTCAGATGGAATATTTAGTTTTTTGTGTGTTTTCTGTATTTCACCCACAAATATTGTGGACTTATATATAAAGACTTGATATTTCTTCGATGTTTTATTAATATCATCGCAAGTTAACGCAGCGAGTGAGCCAGGGGTTGGCTTGTCGCCCAGTCTTGGAATATTTAATCTTTCAGATGAAATATTTATAGTTTTTTGTCTGTTTTATGTATTTCTCTCACAGATATTGTGGAAATATATATAAAGACTTGATCTATCCGAAATTTGACTCATATCGTCCCAAGCCAAAGAAGCGAGAGAGCCGAACATTTTTCTGCCTTGATATTTAATTGTTTGTATATTCCTTTCCTCTAAAAAAATCTCCCCATCAGGGTATCCTTTAGTCCAAATCTATGACCAAACCTCTCTATGCTATTAGTTGGTGCCTGGCCACGCATTTAAGCCAAATTATCAGGCTATATAATGCACAACTTCCACTCGCAACGCCTCGATCCATCAAGATATTGAGACTGGGCAACACGTGACCAAGTCATAGCAAATTAGAGCTTGACAAACGTCCGGCCACAAGCCACAAGCCTCAAACATTCTCACGCAACGGAGGCCTGACCCGCGCCCCAGACTGGCTTTGGTCTCTTGGCCATAAGTGAGACATTAAGCACAGTTTTTTTTGTTCGTTGCTTGAACTTTGACTCAAGCCATATTTGCGCAATGGCAGGAGGCCAAAAAGCGAGGAGGAGGAGCGGAGCTGCTCCACGGCATCATTAGGAGTGGAAAAAACATTTGGCCAGGCACGACCCGCGTGGCTTGATTAATTGCGTTTAGTGCAGAATTTGACTCTTTTTTTTTGCCAGACCGAGTTGCAGTGTAATTACCATGCCACACAGTGCCATTGGAGTGGCACTCCGATTCCCATTTCAAAATGCACTTAATATGGAATTCTCAAGTTCAAATTCGAAGCATTTTTTTGCATCTATTTATTCTCTCACCTGAGAGCCAATAAAGCATTTAGTCAAACTGCAAAACAAAAAGCCATTTGATCTAACCGATTGGTTAGTGGCTGACTGAATGGTTGGATGGTTGGATGGATGGATGGATGGATGGACGGGTGGGTGATCTCATCTGTCGCTACTGTGAGTGGCCCCCGAGAGAACAAAGACTGTCAGATTGGCAAATCTTTTAACAAAATGTTGTATCTGTTGCTAATTTCTACTTTAACTAATTGAATTATTTATATAGTATCTATGCAAGGCACACTGGGCGAAAACAAAGTGTTTAAAGAGGATTTATTAAAAAAAAAAAACCTTGGTAAACGATTTTTGTAGTGTGGCTTGGGCTTTGGTCAGTGTAAGAAGAGAACGGGATACCAAAACGACTCCAAGAAGAAGCTTGTTAAGCATAAAAGTGCCAAAACCAACCGAGGAGTGCTGCTGCATGACGCGTCCGAAGTTTAAACAGGCTAAAATGTTACTCTTTCTTAAGAACCTTTGGAATTTGACTTCTATTTCAACCAACGAGCTTGTTTTTAGTTCTTCACCATGGCCTCTTTATTCCTAAGGTTTTCACACTTTCTTTCAGTGCATTTACAAAGTGGCCTAACGATTTGCACACCATTTTTGGCTGTTGCTGTACTGTGCTGTGCGTCGTCTGCGTTCACAGTCAATTTGCATATGTCGTTTGTCGTTTTCCAGAGAGTTGCCTGTAGACTGTTGCCTGTTGTCTGCTGCCTGCTGCCAGAGTTGAGCCTGCTGCCGATCTCTGATGTTGGCCAAATCTTCAGCAAATTATGTCGTTATTTGTGCCATTTTTGGCAAACGCCTCCTCTGCCCCACCGATGAGTGGATGATGATAAATTCCATGCACTTAGAGACTTGACTGTCTGTCAAGGAGTATGTCAATTGCCTCGCTAATGGCTGCCAATGGAGTCAAACGGTGCTGGATGCTGGCTGGAGGGAAGCGGCACTAAAATCCTCTTAAAGTGTTGTAAACGATCCAACAGCAGGGTAGGGAGATGGCTAACGAGCCGAGTCGAATTCAAAGTTTGCAGATCTCTTGGCATTTATCATAAATTTCATGGCAGTCGACTCATAACTGCAAAAAAAAAGAAAGGGGGGAAAGGAGATTCAGTGGAGGGTATGGCCATGCAATGGCTCAAGGCAATAGGAAGCAGCAAAGTGCAACAATTGAATAGATAATAACTCACGCCCCACCTACCCACCCACCCAAACGAATGAACGAATGGGCCAGCATAATAACCGAACACACTAGCCACAAGCCACCACTGACCGTTGACCACAACAGCAACAACAACAAACGGAAGAAGAGAGTATACTTTTCGATAAAGAAATATCTGATGCTCTTCTTTACGGAGTTTCCTATTGAAAGGTGTGGGGCTTATACGACTCTGCTCTTGAAGGTCCCATCCTTTCATTCCTTGAAACATTAAGATTTCTAGGCTAAGATCTCGTACACTTTTTGGGAGTGGTCAGTCGGCCCATCAATCTTCTATATTTCCTATATATTCTTTCTATATCATCCATAGAATATGCATACCTGCGATAATTTTGGTTATGGCCTGATGAAAAAAATAGGTATCTTGATAATATTTCATATAGATAATTGATATTATCGGTAATTATAAATCAATCCATTATCGATTACTCAATCAATCAACAATAATGATCGATTTTTACTTATAGTCTAATATATTCTTGACATTATTAATTTTATCCTTTATTTTCGATCACCAACCACCGATAATTATCGATTTTTACTATTACTCTAAAATATTTATTATATTAATAATTTTATCCATAATTATCGATCACTAACGATAATTATCGATTTTTACTTTAAATTTTATGTATTCTTGACCACAACCAGTAATCACCGATAAATATCGATATCTACTTTTATTTTAATATATTCTTGATTTTATCAAAAATTATCTATATCGAACCACCGAAAATTATCAATTTTTCCGTCTAATCTAATATACTCTTCATATTGTTCATTTTATCGACAAATATCGATCACTAATCACTGATAATTATCAATTTTTTCTTTTATTATTATATATTCTTCATACCACTAATTTTAACCACAATCACCAATCGCTAATAACCTATAATTATCGATATTTACTTCTAATCTATTATATTCTTAATATTGTCGAAACTTATCGTTCCCCATAATCGCTAAAAATCAATAACATTTTATTCTTATATGTACATTATTGATATTACCGATATTTATCGAACACCAATTAACCATATCATTTATCTATTATTATGTCTCAGTTCCTACTAAAACATAACCGGACCAACGTTAACCAAGAAAACAACCAATTAACAGAGTAGAAAGTACTTCCTTCCCCGGTCCCAAATAAGAAAGCGTCTCCCGAAAACCCATCGACCCCTACCACCAACAGAAGGGTATCCGCGACAACAACAAGAGAATGCGCTGTTACTGTTTTCGTAGCGCTGGCGCTGTCATATTCAAATTGCTAATATGATTGGTGTTTACAGATTAGAAAACAAATATTTCACAAATATTACCCACTAATAATTTTGCCATGTAAACATGCAACAGAAGAGTGCAACACAGCCGCAGCAGACAGCCACAGCACACAGAAACCCATGCCCCATAACCATGAGATGATCGCCCCATCATGATCATCATGATGATGCCTGCCCCATGATGAGGCTGTATAAATGCAGCAAGTGTGGCGATAACCTTTTGACTCTGACGGAGGGGGCCGAAGGGGACCGGGACTGGACTGGACTGGGTTTTCGTTTTGCTAGTGCAAAACTGACAAATTGAATGAATAAAAGAGCAACAAGTGGTCTGGTCTTGTGGTCCGAACCGAACGGAACGAAACGGAACGGCTGGTTAAACATTTTGAATGAAAATGCCGCAGCACTGTGTGTCTCTGTGTGTCTTGTGGCATGTTGTACGTAGTACAAGTGTGGCTGAGGCGCAAAAACATAAATCGAAACACTTGCTGCGTATCCTATGCCCCAGCCACAGCCCCTGCCGCAGCTCCAGCTCCAGCTCCTACTCCTATCCCTCAGCTCCTAGCCGCCCACCGATGTACTGCCCGGCTGTGGCTGTAGCTGTGGCTGTGGTGCCTCGGTAGGTGTTGCCTGGTGCCTACGAAAGCCTGGAAATGAAGTCGAAAATTGCAATTCCAAAATGTTTGCCCTCGGCTACGAAAAAAGTAGACTGTAGTGGTGCTTTGGTCAGTCATGTGGCATCTATTGGTTGAACGTTGCATATGTGGACGGACCGAGGGTCCTCTTCCTGCCTTCGCTTTTGGATACCTTGTAAATGCCTTTTTGTGTGTGTCGTTTAATGCGTGGCCGCTTCGTGAGGCGCTTTATTAATTCACTCGACGGTTGTTTCATATTTTTACCCTCCCCTGGGGTACTCTTCACTCGGAGAGCTTGTTGGGGCTTGCTTTGGGGGTATTTGAGCTCTAGAGATGGGCTTCTCCTTTGTTATGTCTGGATTTGCTTGAACTATGGAAATAAAGGGTGCTCTGTTAAAAGGTACCATTAATTTATGGCACCTTTTGCTTACGAAATCGATCTTTTCATAGAAAAATCTCTCTTGTAAAATATTTTACCCACAAAATAATACCAGATACTCCTACAAGTTGTTGGTTTTTCATGTCTTCTTTCAAAGCAGGGCATCTCTTACTCGACTTTTATTGAATTTTTCCTTTGGCTGTGTCTTTGTTGCGGGTGCGGGCCTCTCCACTCCAATGTTTCTCTGTTTTTTTATTGTGTTGTGGTATAAATCGGCCCCCAGGTGTCTCTGGGCGAGTATTTCCCACGGATTAGTGCATAAATAAAGGAGGTCAGGCGAGCGGGGCCGTCGTTCCACCGAAAGAGTTAACTAGATATTTCCACCTACTCCTGCTCCCCCCAGCGCATAGCCTTCAAAAGATGCGTCTCACTAGAACCAAAAAAACAGTTCGTTGGAAATTGCTTTATTAGCCAACAACTTCATTTAGGGACAAGGCACCAAGGTGGTCCAGGGGATATCCTTTAGCTCATTAACACCCCGTCCCAAAAAAAAAAATGAGGGATATCCCACACGCAGCGGTTCTCACGCTGGCAAAAGCCCCAAAGTTCCAATTTAAGATTAGCAACAGTTAACAAACACACGGACAAAGGATCTCATAATAACATAGCGGTCAAGGCAGGACGAAGACCACACCAAAAGGTTGAGGCTCTGATAAGATGCGGTCTCTCTCCTCTCTCTGAGTGAAGGGTCTGTGCCCCAAAGAAGATCTTTGGCAGATAGCAAGGGGGATATTGCATGCAGGCTTTCGGTGGGTTCCTTCATCGATAATCGCGCTTTAAGCGTGCGTAAGTCACGTCTCAGACAAAGAGGGAGAGGGGAGACCTTGCCCTGGGTGCGATCGCGATAAGCGCGACTTTTGCCTCGGTACGTGCTAAGCCCTTTTGGGGTTTGGGGGCTTTTCTTGCCATCATTTTAATTATACCCCGGAGAGCCATCCTGTGCCCGGACACGCCCCCAAAAGCCTGGAGGTCAATGCAACGCAAATTGCAGGGCCAGGTCAATGTTTGTTTTGGCCGCAACCATAAATACTTAATTTGGCTCAAACGCACACAAACAGAAAGCACTGTACTTGATGAAGTCATCGAGCCATCAATTGCACGGCCAATTACCCAAAAGAAGACTCTTTAGTTCACAGTGAAATTTTGGTTTATATTTTGGGGGAAGAGAAAGAACACAACATCAATTGGAGCCCGTTGAACCGCCATCGTCGGCGTCGGTGCCGCGTCGCGAGTTCGGTGCCGTGGCATCCACCTCGAGATAATCGTGGACTAGCTGGCAGATATTCTCGGAGGCCTCGGCAAAGTTCCCCTCCTCGAGGCCCTCGCCCACATAATGGTAGACAAAGGCGCGCCTCTGATACAGCTTATCGAACTTATTGACCAGCCGGCACCAGGCGATCCGTATGTTCGTGTTGTTCGAGACGGCCACGCAGGCGCTGTTTGTGGGCGCCAGATCGCCGCCGGGCACGTATGCCGGCGGCATGTTGCTGACGCCTACCTTGAAACCGGTGGGTGACCAGTCCACAAACCGAAACGATCGCGTCCTCTTGATGTTCTCCAGCGCCAGGTTGATCTCGTTGGTGGCAATGTCACCGCGATAGAGCAGCACACAGGCCATGTACTTGCCGTGCGAGGGATTGCAGCGCACCATTTGGTTGCTCATCTGAAAGCACTGCCCCGTCAGCTGGGCCGTCGACATGTTCACGAACTGAGCGTGCGAGTGCGGCACCAGGGGGGCATAGTTGATCAGCGGATAGTGGATGCGCGGATATGGCACCAGATTCGTTTGCAGCTCCTGAAAACTCACGCTAGACTGTCCGCCAAAGCGCTGCGAGGCCGTAAAACCCGCCACCACCTGGCCAATGATGCGATTCAGGTTGGTGTAGGTCGGGGCGGGTACATTGAGGGTATTCGCACAGATATCATACAGCGCCTCGTTGTCCACAATAAACGACACGTCCGCACAGTCCATGGAGAAGTGTGTGGCCAGCAGGGCATTGTAGGGCTCCACAATCACGGGGGAAATCCTAAAGATGCAAGGAAAAATGTAGAAAAAAGGAAAAACCCGAACTCTTTCCGCGCTTACGAAGGCGAAGGATACACCAGAAACTCCACTATGGTCATCTTCTTGCCAAAATCCTCCACCAGCTTCTCCATGATGCGTGTCCCTAGACCCGAGCCCGAGCCACCGCCAATCGCCCGATAGACCAGGAAACCCCTGAGACCCCGGCAGCGATCGGCCACCCGTCGAATGGCATTCATCGAGCGATCCAACAGCTCGCTGGCCATCAGATTATAGCCCCGGGAAAAGTTGCTGCCGCTGTCATCCTTCCCAGTGATGAGAGTGTCCGGATGGAAGAGATTCTTATAGGCGCCCGTACGGATTTCATCTGCAAAAGGAAAAGCCCATGAAAGAGGTACAAAAAAGTGTACGGAACACTCACCAATAACCGTGGGCTCTGTGTCGATCATCACGACTCTCGGCTGTACACAAGACTGCTGGCTGGTGCACTCGAAGAAGGTGAGAAACGAGTCATCTGGCGGCTGTTGTATCAAACGGCCATTGGCAATGACGCCATGCTCCAGGCAGTAGAGCTCCCAGCAGGCATTGGCTATCTGCACCCCCGCCTGACCAATATGGATTTGGATGATCTCCCCTTTTCCGGCCATAGATCATCTCCGACTGCTGTCAAATTTTGAAGATCCAAATAGTTATATATATTCCGTATTATTTTTTTTAATTTTCTGGCCCTGACATAGAAATCGTTGGAAAAGGAGATACATAACATAGATTTATTGTCCGCGCGCGGATTAATCAGTTTTTTTTTTGTCAAAGCAGATATCGATATAAGATATAATTCTTAGAGTTAGTTAGGTATTTCCGTGCTCGATTAAGTAAGAGAGGACCCATCGTTGGACCATTGGGAATGTGTGTGAAACTGTAGAGAGATCTAGGCTCCCCATAAGAGGGATATATAGTAGTATATAAGGTGTGTGTATAATACAAAGCAGTCGCGGTTTCATGGTTTCATATATAAATAATTTACAAAAACACACGAACAAATAATAATACATCGTTTTCAATAGATTTTTGTTGTTTGTTCGAGGACTAGTAAGGGTTTGTCTGTACTTTTTATACACTTGAAGTCTGCTAGGGCTAGAGAGTGATTTTCAGAACTATAAGACAGGGTAAAGATCAGGAAATTAGTTCTAGGCAGAATTTTAAACAATTATAGCTCTTATTCGCTTAATACTCATAGGTTTCGAATAGGTTTATGTATAGAATTGACAGATCTTTAAGTAGATTTAGTGCTTAAGTTAAAACATTGATCTTTTGGGTAGCGTTTAAGGAACTAGAAACGGTTTTTGTACCTGGTACTCAGGGGTATATAGGGGCATACTAGACTTACAGTAGTTTTCGGGTACCTTGGGGAGGCTTTAACAAGATAGTGACTAGATATCATTCTTAAATAAGCAAGCCATGCAATAGATAAAGCTGCGTGCTGGAAGATAGATGTACAAAGATTATACATAGGTGTGTAAAAGGAGAAGAAAAACAAGCTTCACACTGTTTTTCCTTTAAGAATCGAATTATTTAAGTACAAAATGCCAACGAATACTCATTTGTGGAATATAAATCTCAACATTCTTTGAAAATCAAACACTTTTCCTTCTTTCAACTGCCCTCAAGGGTCATTTCCTCACTTCACTACCACTTTGCTTCTTGCCTATCTTATAATTCTGAAACGCACTATCTAGCTGTCATTTTGGTTAATAATTTGTTCTCCACGAGGCTAATTTTCTCACAAGATCTATCTAAAGAAGAGACTGTTCCAGCAGAATGCGCTCAAAACCAGGCGGTGGGCCATGCGAAAAGTTATCCAAAATGATATCCAGAATGGCACCATTGCCCACTGAAAAACAATGATGAAATGAATAGATCTTTAAGGATATATCATAGCATACCATAGATGACGGGAAAGAGCGCCGATCCTCGCACATTTCGGAAGGGAACCTCCAGGTTTTTGCCATTGAAATAGAAATTCAGTTCCACATGATCAAAGGCCACGCCCACAATGTCACCCTCGTCGGGAAAGTCACGCTGTGGCGTCCCGATCAACGTTTCCCCCATATCTGGCGGTGGGGCCACTCCCGTGGTCATTAGCAGATCCTCCTGTTGCAGATCTTCAATGGAAATGAGACCCGCTGCCGCTGCCGCACTATTATTGAGGATGCCATTGGCACTGGTCTTGGTGATGGATGAGGGCGGCTGCGTCGTGCAGGCAGCCACCACGGGCCGGAATTCCTCTTCGTTGTGCCGTGTGGCATTGTCGGAGCACAGGCACCAGGACTCGCGATCACCGCCACCGTTTTTCCTACTCAAGTCCGTCTGGCGGGTGGCCAGGCCGATGGACCAGCTGCCACTTTGCTGGATTTTCACCTCAAAGTATGACTTGGACTGGACGAGCGGTGCCGTGGCCAGGACGCCGCCAGTGCCCGTGACCCTCAGCTGATGGGAGAGCAGAATGACATCGGGTCCTGTTCGGGAAGTACTTTATATGATTAGAGTTCTTTGTTGTGGTTTATCTTTTATCTATTGATACCCATATGCGCTGCATCCAGGTGAACGTCGGGCTCTCTTAGGCGACTGGCAGCTGTCATCGGTTTCCTCAATTGTCCTCCATTGAGGCAGGTGCGGAGGCAGCAAAACATTCCTACTGTTTGTGGGTGGGTGGGAAAATCGTTCACGCTTATCACCCGATTCGTTTTTTATATAAAATTTGTTTTTTTCTCAATATTTATTTATTTTGGCGATTCTTCTTCAGTGTGACCGCGGATTTATCGATAAAATATACCGTCCGACCCTCAAGTATTCAAGTTCTACTTTACATATTCCTCGTTTTTGATATTCCGTTGAATATTACCAGCTATATAGAACATTTAGCCATGCCCACATAATTTTATACGATTGATGAATCAATTTTCTACAAGATTGGATAGTTTTTAATCCTTGCTTTTATTGTATTTATTGTAAAAAAGGGTTAAACGAAATAGTTCAACAAAAAAAAGAGTCGCAATGTTGCTGGTATTTGAAGACGTGATGCGTGTATAGCCCTTTGTACACCCTATTTCGCTAATTTTATATGAAGATCAAACGTAATTTATTAAGACCTTTTCTCAAATTGATATGTTTTTGACTTATTCATGTGTATTATGAGTATCTTGTATATATCTTGAGCCTTGGAAGACAAACGTATTCACAATTCTATAACATTCATTTCCCCCAGGGTATGTGTGCATGGAATTAGCAACATGTTTGTGTATGGAATGAGACTCATTGTTGCAAAAGCGAAACTGCGGCGAATCGGGTATTGCTATATTTCAAGCTTTATAGATTTCCCCACTTAGCTCTATCATAGATAAATGCATTTTCTACAAGATTGCTTCTTTTAATTATCTTAATGTATTTTATTTTGACTAAAATACGGTTTTCAAGGAAATGTTGCCGCAACTTTTGTGTATGGAATGCGCAGCATTTGTGTATGGAATGAGACTCATTGTTGCAAAAGCGAACTGCGGCGAATTCAAATTCGATTCAAAAAACCGACCAATTCCTCATATTCTTTGTTCCGTCGACTATTACCAGCTATATAGAACATTAAGCCATGCCATCATAATTTTATACGATTGATGAATAAATTTTCTACAAGATTGCTACTTTTAATTACCTTTATGTATTTTATTTTGACCAAAAAACGGTTTACAAATTAATGTTGCCTCAACAATGTGTATGGAATGAGACTCATTGTTGTCTTCTTGCTGCTGTTAAACAACAGAGCCCAATCGATAGTTGTTTGGAACATAAATGAACGCTGGAGGGTGCCAGTGATGCGCCGCGATGCTAGGGGTAGCATGGCAGAATGTGAGCCAGATGTCGCCACAGACACATGTAATTTTCATGTAGATGGCACGTAGAGTAGATCAAATAAAATGTTGTAAACCCAAACAAAAATCTAATTTAATTATTAAAGTAGTTCTTTAAATCTCGAAAAATAAAATGAAATTACAAAAAGCTGTAACTGATTTTTGGTTTTTAATTGTTTTCCCATAAAAGCCCGAAACAGTATTTAGAGCCATTGATCTTTATTTTACACTCTTTTTTTATGCCTTAAAATCTTTAAAAATAGTGGATAAAACGATGTCTTTTGATAGAACCATGTATAAAATATATATTTATCTGAAAATTGTTTACATTACAATCGGAATAATGGGAGTACATAGAGTTCAATCGTTTCCTTCTATTCCGGAACAAGATATCATAATTTTTAAGTTCCCCAACTACACCTCCGCACACTTGTCATAATTGGCCACCAGATTCCTGTACAGATTCGAGACCCTTGAGCTCTTGTGGCACAGGGTGCCCCCGCCACGTTTGAGTTGCGTCTCCTGCCGATTGATGTCACCCACACAGATCCAATCGCCGCCGCCCACACGCCAATGATACAGCAAAATGCCTGAGGGGCGGGACACGGCCCACTTGGAGTGATCCTGGGTGGTCTTGAAGTCCACGGAGAGCTCCAGATTGGCGACCGATTCCACGTTGAAGACCTTGTCGTTGCTTCCGCAGCGATTGGGCAGATTGCCGGCTCCATCGCGCCATGCCTCCACAAAGAGGCTGACATCCAAGGCAGGAGCCACCACATCCGCATAGAGCTCCACATTGGCGCGTCCGCTCTTGCCGAACAAACGGAACTTCTTGCCGTCCAAGGAACGGAGTTCCAGATCCTTCTGGAAGGGCGCTTCGGTGCGCCATTGGCCGTGCATGGCCCTCTCCAGGCTGGGGAAGAGCAGATCCGATCTCTGGAGCAGCGGATTCCTTTCGTAGTAGAAGTGCGGCTCATTGTAGACCAGCACCTGGCCGACCTTCTCCAGATCCACCGCCTTCACGGTGATGCAGAGCATGCTCTGGGCATAATGCTCCCCCGTTGTGGGGTACGTGTACTCCGGCAGGGTGGGATATTTCGGCACTGAGTGTACGATCCACACGCCCGTCTCCCCATCGCTTCCCACCAGACCCTTGGCGTGGCCGCCGGTGCTTAAGACAGTGCCATTGGGCCACTGATCGTTGTAGGCCGCCAGCAGTGTGTGTGTGGGATCCACATTCAAGGCGTTGATCGTCTGGGCGGGCAGGGAGTCGGCATCGCCTACCCTCTTGCCAGACAGCTGCCAGTTGTCGTAGCTGTTGCTCGTGACATACAGATACCTCAGGCCACTCACATCTTTGCCCAGATCGTTTTGTTGGTAATGTTTGGGGAGCTTGTACAAGTGCCACCTACGAGGGAGAGGAGATCTTAGAGGGGATCCCGAAGAAAGTTGTGCGTGGAAACACTCACCAATCCACATCGTTGCCCTGCTCATCCTTGCAGGAGACTTTCTTGCTGCCATCTGCTTTGGCCGGCAAGCACTGGCTAGAAATCCCAATGAGGAGTAGTAAAACACACAAAGATCTCATCCTACAACCTCTCTATAGCTCTGTCGGAACACGACTGTCTGTCGGGCAGATAATGAAACCATTCCAAATCAACAGCTGCCCTCAAACAGGGTGTCTCATGCACTCCCTCTCCCTCTCTCTCTCTCTGTCTCTGCTGCAGGTAGCGCACTCTCTCTAAAGGGTAGGTTGAGTTCTCTTCCTGTTTGAATCCATTCCTTTATCTTTGTTTAAGTCTGAACTGGATTAATGCTAATGACCCGTTGTTGGGTGTGTTCCTCGCTTATCGACAGTGTGTGTGTGTGTGTCATCTGGGGTCATCTGGGAACTGAGCGATAAGAGGCGGGCTGAGACCTATAGAATCGAGTATTGGGACTCCCCTTAATCCTTTGTGGAGTGCATAATGGGAACAAAATTTATGAAAACGTTCCAAGTCGATATTCTTGATCAATTTTAGAAAACCATAAATAATCAAGTCAAAATTATATAAACGGTAAATAATTATATAATTCGATAAGAAATGTTATGGAAATAATATAATTGATAAAAAAACACTTATAAAAAAGATAATCGTTAAATATTGAAAAAATAATACATATAATCTATGAATAATCATGTACAAATAATCTATAAACGATAAATAACCATTTTAAAAAAATAGTCGATAAATAATTTGTAAAAACAATATACTCGATAAAAAATAATGTAAACATAATAAAATCGATTAGACATATTTTAAAAATATTTTTCAAACATATAATCGATAAATAATCATTTATTCATCATATAATCATCCCAACGATAATAAACATCGGTAACTGATTATTTATCGATTACGTAATTTCTGGTCCAAGAAAAACATTTCTGTGGTACTTCGGAGCTCAGTTGAGGGCGATTCCATTGCCTTATAGGGAGGACAACAAGAAATTTATACACCCCATATCCCCCACAATAGGGCGGGATTCAAAGCAAATCGCAAACAAAGCAAATATTTAGCCCAACTTATCGCTAGCGGCAAAAGGTGAAACCCGAAACCTAACCCGAACCCGAAACCGAACCCGAACCCCAAGGTGATTGATGATGAGTCGCCACAACAAATTCCATGCTTGTACAATTACACAAAACAATTGTTAAAGTTTTTATTTATTATTTGTATTATTATTATTATTATAATTTGTCGCCTGCTGCAGCAAACTGCGCTTTGTTTCGTCATGTCCCCAATTGACCCGGATATACATGTGTATAACGTCGTTTGTGCTTCCTCCCTCTGACTCTTCGATCGCTTGAAAATATTATCATTATCAAATTGTATAATTTCTTGTGTGGGAGAAGAGGGTAGGGGGGTGTTCTGTCTGTCTGTCTTTCTGCTGCTGTGACAATTATTTATAATTTGAAATAATCTGCATTTGTAATTTGTAATTTTTGTAATTTAATTTCTCTGTCTCTCTTTTTAACTTTGTTTCTCTGCGGTTCGTGCCAATCGTTTCTTTGCTCATTTATCGGTTTCTTTCACTGCCAATCGAGTGGTTCGGCTTTCATTTTGGTAATTCGTATGCAACAATACATTTAAACTCACAAATACAATATTTTCGCTAAATACTTTTTTTTTTTTAGTAGTTAATAATTTATTTTTTAATATTCTTTTTGTATGGTTTCTTTTTTTTTGCTTTTTACTGTTTTTCAAATATATATATATATATGTATATATATATAAAGAACAAGGCTGATATTTATATTTATATATATATACGAGTTTTTTGTTACTGTTTTATGTAAGTTTTTTTTTTTTTTTTTTTAATAATATTTAGCTATTTGTTGGTTTTGCTTCAAAAATCAATTTGTTTTTTGTTTTTTTTTACATTATTAGCAAAAGATTTCCTTTGTTTCGAAAGAAAGTAATAATTTGTTTGGTTGTTTTTGTTTTTTGCAGAAAATGCTAAATAAATGAGCCTCAAAATAGACAAATATTTGCCATTTTTTGTTTGTTTTTTTAAATATTAATATTTAATATTACTCCATTACGCCATTACGCATTTATTTCGTATGATTTACTGATAAAAATTGACTCAACTTTCGAGTGATTTATCCTTGATAATAGATTTCATAATTTTCTTGCTTTCTTGTTTTGCTTTTCCATAGATATATATAGGTTGTATATATATATATCATATGTGTGTGTATATATAGTTTTAATCGGGCACGAGTTTGATATGTTTTCGACTTGTGTGTGTGTTGCTGTTGTTGTTTTTTTCTCTGCTTGATATTTTCAATATTCAATATCAGATATCAGTTTTCCCTCTAAACTTAACTCCCTATATTCCCTACATATACTATATATATATATGTCTGCAGATAGTATTACAAATTTACAGCAAATGTCCCTCCCATGAGTACATATTATGCCACACGTTTTCTAGTATTTGAATGACATGACAGTTGCATATACATACATATATCTATATATATAGTATATATGTATTTTGTATAGTTTTGGTTTCTTTTCAAAATTTTCACTAATTTAAAATTCGTTTCTTCAAAGGTTTTTAATCTTGTATGTTTCTGAGAATTAAAACAATAAAAGGAAGTTTTTGTTTTTTTTTTTGTTTAACGAACAAAATATAAATGTTTTTATTATGCATAATTAATACCGTCAATTGAAAAAGTTTTCTAAGTTAAGGCTACACAAAAGATATATCGTATATTATTAGGGTAGGAATGGGGTTCGGGGGGCGGGGGGGAATACACATAAATTACTTAGAGATTAGTAATATTATTTTTGTTTTATTTTTTTTAGGCAAACATAAGGCAATCAATATTTGGGATAAAATTATAACAAATACAAATACAATAAATATTTAATGTTTTTTCTGCTGTCTTTCTATTATAGCTACTATTATGCCATTTTACTTGGTAAGTAGTTCCATAATCTATTACTAAATTGTTTTTCAATTATATTTTTTGTTTTTTGTTTTTTTTTTTTTGGTAACTGCTTTACTGCCTTTTTATGCTTACAATGTTTTAAAAAAGTGTTTAAAAACCACATCAAAACATATCGCTTTTATTGTAAAAGTTTACTCCTTCATCTTCCTTCGTTCCATCCTTCCATCCTTCCCTCCGTTTATCCATTCGCTTTATCCGTTTGTTTGCTGATATGTATCTGTTGTTGTTTTCCCAAAAATGTTTTTTATATATATCTATATTTATATATATGTATATATACTATATGTGTGGTGTATATATATTCATATAATGTTCCCATAATTCATATTGTTTAGTTTAGGTTTTTTTTCTTCTCATTCATTTTCCAATGCCATTCTTTAGTTTACGTTCTAAGTGGTTTTTGTTTTTTTTTTGTTTTTTTTGCTGATGATATCTAAACTAGAAATCGGAAATCTATATAGTAGCCATGAAGTTTTTTTGTTTAGTTTCGAAGAATGTCTGAAAAATCAAGCCTCTCGGGGGGCGGGGGCGGGGGTTCGCGTTGGTTGAAAATTGCACACAAAATTTCCTTACACACACACACACACGCACACGCACACACTAACATACATTTCCATTGCTTTTCTTAATTCTTAAAAATTAATTTCGAAAATATTTGTTTTTGTTTTTTGTTGTTGTTGTTTAGCTTCTATTAATTGTTTGTTTTTGTTAATTAATGCTTACTGTTTAATTGTAAATATTTGTTGTTTAAATTGTTTGTTTTGAAAGGCGCAATTTTATGATATGCATTAGTATATATAATATAATTAAACATTTTCTCTCCACCCCTCTCTTAAACACTAGAACCTTTAACTAATTTTTTGTTTTTTTTTGTTTAAACTTCTATCTGTTCTGTGTGTGTGTGTGGGGGTGTGTGTGTGTGTGTTACAGACTTATAGATAGAGACTTTTCCGATGATGTATTCTGTTACCAACGCGAGGCTGTGATGAAGGGGGTGGTGGTGGGGGGGCAAGAGGAAAGCAAGAAATGTAATTGGACGGAATATGCGTTTTACATTCGACTAAAAAAATGTTAGAGAGAAAACGTCAAGGAAAACCTAAGAATAAAATGTGTGTGTTACCAATTATTAATCGATTAATCGATTGTTCATGTTTTTTACATATTTTTCTCTTAACAATTGTCTCCAATATGCCTTTGGTATGTCTAGTCACATTTCTAAAAAAAACCCTTAAACTAACAAAAATTCTTAAAAACGAAACCATTAAAAATTAGTATATTTTTTGTTTTTGTTGTTTAACAAATTGTTAAATTATTAAGGACAACTTTGGTAAAATATTTAAAGATTTTAAACCGTATACAAAAAAAAGAAAAACTGAACGAACTCATTTTTTGCCTTTGAATGTTTCTATTTTTTTTAGTTAGTTTAGGTTTAATTTTTATAAATTTTTTTAGTTACAATTTGTTGTTGTTTGATATGTAAATTGATTTTATTTACTCGTCCTTTTCCTGCAAAGCTATATCCCACTCTCTCTCCCTCTTCGATCTCTGCGATCTCCCCTGCTCTTTCGGCGCCCCCATCTAAATCGTTGGTTGGGTTTTGAAATGTGATTTGATTGTTCTAGCATTTCGAAATGTAGTTTAGGAATAGAGTCTTTAGGAAGGGCGTCCCCCCTTTTGTCCGGGGGAAATTCTCGAAAAAAAAAAAACCTAAATCATTTTCTTGGGCGGAAAGTTTGTTTTGTTTTAGAGTGTCCTTTCATTTCATTTCTTATGTTTTTTTTCTAGAAAATCTGCTTTTTTTTCGAGTCTTTTATCTTTACTACAGCGCGGCGGCACCTGCAACACCTGCAACATTTCGAGTAAATTTTCAAATTCATTTTGTAACAAATAAATTTTTGTTGTTTTTTGTTGTTTTTGTTTTTTGTTTTGCGAAACCAGCTTTCAGTAATGACATCATCGACTACACTCGTTGTTTGTTGCATCTGAAAAATTTTCCTTTCTTTCTTAATAATTATACAAATTATTACCATACATTGTTGTATTTGTTTGTTTTTTTTTGTCATATTTTGTTTTTATATTTCTAGAAAGAGAGCTATTTAAAGGGCACATTCGGTTAAGCTATAATTATATATTTTTTTTACTTCTTAAATTGTTTTAATTTTCATTTATATTTATATTTTTTGTTATTTAGCTGCTGAAAACCAAAAGGAAAAATCAAGCAAGAAAATCATAAAATTTCATGTTTCAATTCCATTTTTTGTTGATGGGGTGGGGGGAGACGGGGTTGGGGGGAGGGGTTTCAATAAAATCAATTCAACAAAAGAGACTCTTCTTGATTCAGCTTTTCATTTGCCTTTGTTTTTTTTGCTATATATAATTAATATTTATTATAAATATATACACACATATATATGGGGTTTATGTATATGTATATATATATATATATATATGTACTTGTTTATAAGGGGCATATCATCGTCTAAACTTTAGTTTAAGTAGTTCGCTCAGCTTTTTCCGATCTATCGTATATTTTGTATATTTTACTACAAGTTTTTCCCACATTTTCATTATTTATTTGTTTGCTTTTGTTTTTGCTTTTGCTTTGCTTTGTTTTTGGTTCCTCTACAATCTGCTGTTGCTTTTCTTCTGCTTTTCTTCTGTCGAAAAATTTCACTAAACTGGGATTACGGGGGTTTCTCTTTCCTTCTTTCTCTCTGCTTTCTTCCTCCTCCTCGTCTATAAATTAACTTTCTTTTTTGTTTTTTTTTTCTTTCATTTTTTATAGTTTTTTTTATGGTTTTTTTTTTGTTTGCTTTGTTCTAGAACTAAAGTTTTTTCTTGTTTTTGTTGTTGTTGTTGTTGTTGCCTCCTTTTGTTGCGCATGAATCCGTTGCATGCGGGGGAGCTCCTTTCTTGACCTATGAACTTTCAAACTCAAATGTGGATCATCATCCATCAGGCTGCTATGTGACTGACTGCCGGCACCACATACGAGTAGATATGATGATGTTGCTGCTGCTGCTGCTGCTGCGGCGGCGGATGTTGCTGCTGCTGCTGCTGCAGCAGATGTGTGGCATGCGGCGTTCCATAGTGATGGAATCGTCAGGTTGCTGTCGGCGTCATCAAGAACTGTTGCTGCTGATGGTGATGATGATGATGATGCTGATGATGGTGGTTCAGGTGTTGCTGCTGCTGTTGCTGCTGCTGTTGCTGCTGTTGTTGCTGCTGTTGTTGCTGCTGCTGGTGGTGGTGGTGCTGCGCTGCCTGCTGATGGTAATGCTGCGCTGCCGCTGCTGCTGCATGATGATGCTGCTGCTGCTGTTGCTGTTGTTGCTGCTGTTGTGTCTGTTGCTGCTGCTGTTGTTGTTGCATTTCCCTCTCTAGTTTTTTAGCGAGCAAATCATGCCGTGATTCCATACCCGCTCCTCTGTAAATAATTGAGGAAACATATAGCTTTAGTAAATGTCTCATAGATGGTTTGTTTGGGTTTCGTTTTTTATTGGGTTGGATGCAGAGCATGCTCTCAAATTGTGGTGTGCTTTGGGTGAGTTTTGAACATGCTTTAAGATTTGGCTTGGGGCCTTTTCTAAATACTTCATAAACTACAAAAGAATAAAGGTTAAATTTCCATGCCACCAGCTGCTCTTAGCTTCTTCCCTCTACCCGACAATCGAATACCGAGTGAGCGAGCAAAAAGAACCGAAATTTTTTGTTTTGACACTGTAAAAATGGCAAAATCTCTACCCTTTAACCCAGGAGTTACCTTTCAATATATCAGAAAATAAAAACAAAACCATATTAACATGAACATTCGTTTTTACATTATTAATCATCAATATCAAGTTGCTCCTAGTTGAGTTTCGAGTTCAGCCAGTCGCACGACGGTGTCTTGTGGCTGTTTGCATGAGCCAACAGGACATCCCGGTAATGAACTTCCGCAACGCAAGAAGCCTTCAAAGAGTCCAGATACTTTTCTTCGACATCCATTTCCCGTTTCGTTGGGAAGCAGTTCTGGTTCGGGGCTATATAGTATGGAATCTTGCGGTTGGCGGTCAAGCATTCAACAGGGAAGTCCTCCGACTTGCTCGGGCGATAGCTGGGACTACGGAACAGACAGCCCACTACTAGGAAAAAGATCATCACTGCGATGAACTTGTTCAATATGGTCAATAGCGATTGGTAATTGGGTTCTTTTCGTTGCCCTTCATCAAAGGCCTTGATCTTGGTGCAAGTCTTGAAGGCCTTGCCGGCTTTGGGGTCCCGGTTCTTGGCCATTTTAGGGGTCATCTTAGTCTCTGGCTTGGTGGAAGTCTCTGGCTTGGTGTAAGTCTCGGGCACATCCAGAATGGCGTAGTAGTTGCCGCGACGCACTGCTTCCACCTGATTCTTTTTAGCCATTTTTATTTTGCAAAAAAAATTTAATTTTATCGAAACTTTTTTTACTAGCACAAAATTACGGAGCTGTTTTGCTGGTGTATTTGAATCTATCAATTCAGATCTAAACAAAGATGTCGACTGATTTTACTAGAGTAACTTTTTGTTCAGAAAAACAGTATTCCAAGATTTGTATAAATGTGACTTATAAAACCTACTGAGTTTGCCTACAAATATTGTGAATGGCAAAATTGAATGACAGTGAATCAAAAGCAGCTTTGATTCCGAACAAGCTGAATTTTCCTACCAAAGTGTGAATGGAATAAAATACCGACTGTAATTAGGTTTAAAATCCTAAGCGAATAATGTGAATGCCATAAAATCATTTGAAGTCGTAAGCGCATAATGTGAATGACAAAATGTAATCAAGGTAAATTAGTTTCGGTAGAAAAATTATAGAAAAAGCAGCTTTAAGTCTGAACCAACTGAATTTACCCACAAAGTACTATGCAAATAATGTGAATGGCATCAAATACCGACTGTAATTGGGCTTAAAATCCCAAGTGAATAATGTGAATGGCAAAATGTTATCACGGTAAACTACTTTCGTTAGAAAACCGTTAGAAAAATCAGCTTTAAGTCCGATTCAACTGAATTTACCCACAAAGTACTGTGGAAATAATGCGAATGGCATCAAATACCGACTGCAATTGGGCTTAAAATCTGAAGCGAATAATGTGAATGGCAAAATTGAAAGCCTGTAAATTAGAGTCGTTAGAAATCCTACAGTAAAAGCATCTCTTGTACTGGAGTCGACTGGTTTTACCTACGAAATCGTCTGCAAAAAGTGTGAATGACAAAAAAAGCACCTACGCATCGGTGAGAAACCTCTAGTGTAAAATCTGCTCTAAACCTGGAAATGGTGTAACATTTTTCAAGACTTTTTAGTGGCAGTGGCGTGTATGGCATTCGGCGGAGTGGCGGCGAACTGGTGTGGCAATATGGGTGTGGCATGTGTTTAATTTTTTGCATTTTTTATAAACTTTGCTCCCCACGACTGCTGCTGCTGCTGCTGCTGTTTGCTGGTGCTGTTTTTTCTTGCAGCAAATTGAAAAACTAAATTTATGTGGTCTTTTAGCATTTTGAAAGACGTGAACACACACACACATGTGGCGGAAGTGGGAGTGGGAGAGGGAGAGGGAGAGGCAGAGCAAGAGGTGCTCAAGTCTCAACGGAAGCTAACATTTATAGAGCGGATGTCTGGGGAGAAGTCAGTGGCAGTGGCAGTAAAAGCTTCTAACCCGGTCTACCCCGGTCTACCCCGGTCTACCCCGCTCTAACCCACTCTCTGTCTCCCTCTCTCTCTCTCTCTCTGTCTTTATGGCCACCTGTCTTGCTGGCGCCCTTCTAACTTTTACTACTATCATAATCAAGTCATAACTTGTTGGGGTTCTACTTTCTACTGCATTTTGTGTGTGTTATAATTTGTATTTAAATGTGGCTCCAATTGTTGTGGCCACTCCCAGTCCCTTGGGCGGGGGCATGGACGTGGCATGGGGGGGTCTTCTTACTTGTTTCTGCTGTTGAATGCTGCTGCTGCTGTTGTTGTTGCTGTGGTTCGAGTGGTTGTAGGTGGTACGAGTAGCATGCAAAAGTAAACGAGCACCAAAGCTTAACAATAACAATTTGCAAAATTTTATAAATATTTAATGGGGTCTGTACGGCTTTATGCCAGGTTAGTAAAAAGGGTCTCATGCTTTAGAGGATTGGTTTGTGGACCCTTTTTTTTTGTCGGTAGATTGAATGGAGGTTTTTGCATCTAATATTTATGGGTCAAAGGGTGAACTAAGTGTTTGTGTGTGTGAAAAGGAGTGCAAGGTTGGGAGCTATACGCCAAAGATTATAGAACATTTAGATGATGTATTTACACGATTCGGAACTAGATCTAAGGTTGAGAATGAGGGTGTAAGCTGTGCATTCGGGCATTCAAATAGTGGAAGTGGTTTCTAAGGTTATAGGTCTTTATTTAATGAAAAGATTGAGAGAGAAAGGCGGAAATGTTACATGATTTTTATGGGAGATCAAAAAGGGAAAAGACGACATAGAAAATTGCTGGGTAAATGCATTATAATAGCAGGCAACTTTTTTTTCTGGGCGCTAAGATGCTTTTTTTAACAAAAATATTGGGAGAGAATGAGGAAATATTACTGAAAATATATATGATTTTTAGGTGAGATCAAAAAGTGTGAAGACGCCATAGAAAATTGGAGGTTAAGAGCATTCTAATAGCAGCAAAATTGGTTTTTCTGAGTGCTAAGATGATTTTTTTTAAGGAAAATATTGAGAGAGAATGTGAAAATATTACTTGATTTTTATGTGAGATTAAAAAGTCTGAGGACGCCATAGTTTAACGAAGAATATTACAGGGTAAATGCATTCTTGTAGCAGGCATTATTTTTTTCTGAGCGCTCAGATCATTTATTTAACAAAAATATTGAGAGAGAATGCGGAAATATTACTAAAAAGGACCACGATTTTTATTTGGAGTGACATAAACAGGCGGAAAAGTGCGAAGACAGCACAATTTAATGAAGATAAGGAGAGATTAAGTGAATTCGAATATTAAAGGTGGACTCTACGTATGGAATCCGCTATAAAAAGAATTTTTTGGAGAGATCAAATGCCTTATCTAAGGAAGGAAATGAGACAATAAGCTAGATATGTGTGCAAACATGCAATCTTTTAGTAGAAAAAGGACTCTACGAACTCCACGATCTAACGAACTAAATGAGAGCAGAAGTGGGCTCTACGGTTGGTATTAGCCATAGAAAACTCTTCTTTAAGCCTTCAAATACATCCCATCTATATGTTCTATATAAATCTTTTTCTAAAACTTTGTTGAATGAGTTAAATGAGGGTTTAAGTAAAGCTACAATACATAAATTGTTGGTTTGATAGTTTAGGAATAGATCAAGCAGCTAGGAATCTAGGGGATAGACAGCATATACATATGTGGATCATCTAGGGGTTAGATTAACACACACATACACACATAGATCTTTTTTGTTTTTTTTTTTGTTTTATTTCGATCAGTTGTTTCACTTCGGAATTAATACATACGTCTCTAAAGAGATGATTTTGGTGGTGCTGATTTGAAGGATGATGAAGTTGGTTGTGGTGCTGTATGGAGTTAACAACAACGCTAGTGGTGTTGGTGGTGCTATCATTGGTGCCGTTGTTGGTGCAATCTGTTGCCATAGACACGTGCTGTTGTTGTTGTTGTTGTTGGAGTAGCTGCTGTTGTTGTTGCTGTTGCTGTTGTTGCAGATGCTGTTGCTGTTGCTGTTGCAAGTGCTGCTGTAGCTGTAGCTGTTCATTACCATTCAGTATATATAGCGGTGGTGGTGGTGGTGGCTGTGGCTGTGCTTGATGTTGTGCTTTACCAACAATTGTTGTTATATCGTTGGACATTTTGTTCTTGGCATATTCGATCCGTATGGATCCACGATCGGAGCTTAGTAGATACTTGCCCTGCAGCTGTTGCATGGCCTGGGCGGCACTAGGGGCATCCTTGAATTCAATAAACGCCACTGGATGTTGCTGTTGTTGTAACTGTTGTTGAGCGTTGGTGCTGCTGTTGTTGTTGTTGTTGTTGTTATTGATGGAGCAGCTTGAGCCAGTTGCTGCTGTTGTGCCCATGACTGTTGTGGTTGTTGTTGTTGCATTCGATAGTTTGTTGTTGTTTGGAGAGTAGGAAGTTGAAGTTGTTTTTGTAGAGGTTTTCAAAGTTGAAGACATAGTCAGAGGCATAGAAGTTGTGATTTGGTGCATACCTTTTGTGTGCATTCGTAGGCGACAAAAGCCAGGCATACTGTGCATGGTTATATTTGATATATTTGGTTTGTTGTTGGGTAGATATATATTGGCAGATATCGGTGGTTATATCAATGTATTATACAATAGAGGTGATCGAGTGGTATTTGGTGGTTGGTGGTTTTGGTGGTGGTAGGTGGTAGGCGAACAAACGAACCAAGGAAGAGAACGCATAAAAGTTAGTTCTGGTTAGTAATTTTTCTCTCTCACGAAAAAAGTGCCTAAAAAAAAATGGGTGGTTTGTGGGTGTGTTGGGTGGTCGGGTGGTCGGGTGCTGTGTTTTCTTTCTTTTTTCTTTGCTTTTTAGAGTGTGTTCATTAATATTTACCTAGAGAAGACCTCCTTGAGCTCATGTTCGGAGACAAATTGTCCAAGATTGGCCACAAACAGCGTGGAACAGGGTGCATTTGCCGCTATTTGTGGATTAGCCGGATGTGTGGCATTGTTCGTGGATCCGGCGGGACTTGCAAGCGCTGGACTCGATAAAAAATGATGATGTTGGGCAGCAGCAGCAGCGGCGGCGGCGGCCGTGGCTGCCGCAGCAGCATTCTGTGGCGTGGCCGCGGCAGCAGCAGCGGCCATATGTGCCATTGCAGCTGCCCCAGGATGTATAGCAGTAGCAGTGGTCTGATGATGTTGCGGCATGGTCATTTGAGTCTGCAAAAAGAGAGACATAGGATAAATACATAGAAGAGACAAGGGGGGAGGGGAGACTTACTTGATGCATAGGCTGCTCCATTACTTTGTCTGTATTTAGTCAGAGATAGGAGCGCACTGGCACCTGCGGATGCAGGGCCGGATGCACTAATGTTGCATGCTGCAGTGCTGCAGCTCCGGGCAAATCAGCGGCGGCTGCTGCCGAATACGCTAACGGATGATGCCATAACTCCGGTCCGCCCGGAAAGAACGGCCCACCCAGATCTATGAAAAATGGAGAATAGTAAACTAATTAGTTTGATAATCTCCCAAGCTCCAAATCAATTTGATTTTTTGATTTGATTTTACATAGAAAACACGTTGTTTTTTTTTTTTCTTTTTTTTTAGTTTTTAGTTGACAAAAATCAAAAAAATGGAAATAGAACAAGAACGGGTTTTCAAAAACGTAAAAATGTATAGTTATATTATTTTAAGTTAAAGTTCGTTGTCTCAGTCTTTTATTTGGTTTGGATTGGCCAGCGATGGAAAGTTTGGCTTTTTAAAGAACTAGTTCCGTAGGGGTTTGAGATTTTCTTTTTCTATTGAGGGATGTAAATTCTTTAGTTTTCGTAATTTTTTGACTGCATTTAGGGACTGGTTGGAGAGCTCTAGTTTATTTAGTTTTTTTTTCTTTTCTTCTATATAAATTTTAATAGTTTTGGGCATTTACTGGAATATTATGACTGCATTTAAGGACTGGTTGGGGAGCTATAGTTATTTCTTTGATGGTTTTATTTAGAGATGTTGATTCTATATAAATTTAGATACTTTTGAACACTTTTTGGTACCTTTTCAGGAGCCTTTAAAGAGATTTCATGGCAGATTGAACATTTTATAAACATTTTTGAACCATTTTTACTAAGGTATCGGTTTCTTGGGAATGAATTTTATAAACTTTAAATGCTGAAAAAGGTACCTTTTAGCCCTAACAAAAACATTTCAATATTTTCTTTAAGTTTTAATTTTTCTAAGGTATTTCTTTCTTTTCTTTTTATTCAAGTGATGGAGTAGGTTTCAGGCGATAGTATCAGAACCATTTCTAAATTAGTTTTCATCCCAAAACAAAAATGTACTTTAAGTTTTCGGTATATAAAACTAAAATTAGATTTGCTAGGGGTCTTTAAAGCTGCAATTTTCAGCCCTAACTTTCGGATCTAGTTCCCTTTTCCATCCCTTTCCCTTGACTGGCACTTTGAGGCTTCCTCTGTTCTACAATTTTGAGCTTTCTTCTTTATTTTTTTTTTTTTGTACTGGCGAGTGCTAGTCCTTTTTACGGTATCTCTGTGGTTGTGTGTGTGTGTGTGTGTGTGTTTTGTGGGTATGTTGCGTGTGTCTGAGAGTGTGTGAGAGTTTTGAAACAAAGTGTTACAAGTGATCAAAGTGCAGTACATTATATATGTATATAAAGTATAGTTATTATTTGTTGTTGCTGTAACCTATAGTTGGGAATATATATATATATATGTAAGACCCAATAGCGACTTTGATAATATATATATGATAATTATAGCATACATAAATACGGTATTTATATACTTAGTTACTATAAAATAGATTTTGTGTGTGTGTGCACTTTGAAGCATGTATTTTTTTTTTGTTTTGTTTCGTTTTTGTCATTTGTGTTTGTGTGTGTGTGTGTCGATAAGTTAGGATTGTGCTCTGCGTTTATCGTTATCGAGTACGCCATCGTTTTCGGTTTTTTTGTACCCTTAAACATAATGTACTTTTGTTTTTATTAATATTAACTACATACAGTAAAAAGGAAAAATAAAAGAAACCAAAAAAAAACTAAAGAAATTAGCAGCTGCCGAAATCTCATTCTTTTTTTATTTTTCTTTTCTTGTTTTTTTTTTTTACTTACGTCCAGTGAGTGGGTGCATCAATGCAGGATGTGAGGCTGTTGTCGCTGTATTGGGCTGTGGTTTGGGTTTGCTCACTTTCGTGTTACTCTTGGCGAATTCCAAGCGAATTGTTTGGGGCATATCGGGATCGAAGCGTACACCCTGCTGTAAATGATCAGATCAAAATACAGCGGTTTGTATTTTCTATTTGTTTGTATTTTTTTTCTTTTTTTTTTGTTATAGTTTTTCTTTTCAAGAGACTCCTGTTTTTCTTTTCTTTTTGCAACAATTCGCCAAAAATAATTTTGAATGTCGCGTGAAAGTAACGTTTAATATTCAAAAAGTTGTGAATGAATAATAATTTTCTTAGTAGAGCTTTTTTATTCATTTGCTTGGAGGGTTAGGGCAGGGCAGGCGGGGAGGGGCGGTGGTCATTCAACGTGGTCATATTTAATCTATATATTGATTGTGCCTGCACTGTATGTACTTTGGTGGTTTTTGGGGTGTGGTATGGGCTTTGGGCTTTAGGGGGGATTTCATTAAAAAACGGGCATCTCTTTGGGTAAAGACTTCTAGCAAGGACTATACAAATAGTAAGCCCATTTATTTATTTGATAGGCGATTTTTTCAGGGTGGGTTTTAAAGCTTCTTATATTGTGTTTGTTTCTAGGCTAGAGATGGCTCGGTTCCAAAGGAAGTCTGGGTTTTCTCTATGGGAGTGACATTTAAAGCGATTTCCGTGTTGCCATTCGCCTGTAAACGTTGCACGATATGAATCAGTAGAATCGGTGTAAGAAATAACACAAAGGAAATGCATTCCAACCGAGTAAATAGAGTATTCGAGCCCGTTTCCTATTTGCCAGTCACATGTTAGCATAAAATGACTAAAGTCAATGGAACCATTGGAATAAAAAGCCGCTAATGAGAGGCATTCGGGGCAAAAACTTGTATACTGATTTCCCAGTTGCCATTCACATGTAAACGTTGAATGAGAAGAATAAATGGCACTCATAGAATGGAATGGGGCATAAAAGGCGGTATAAAACGAGTAAATATAGTATTCTTCGCAAAAAATAGTGAATTTTAAGTAACCATTCGCATGTAAACGTTAAAGGGCAAGAACCAATGGCAAATTTTCTTTCAAAAAGGATAAACTGTCCGCGTTGAAAGACAACCTCTTCAAGAGCTTTCGCCGATCAACGATCATTTTGGGTAGAGTGTGAGCTTTTTTTTCTTAAGGGGCTATCCTCGCGAGAGAGAGAGAAAGAGACAGTGTGTGATTGGGAGAGGGGGGGTCATGCACCAGAGGCTTGAGAAGTGGGTTTCATTTCGTTTTCGTTGTTGTTGTTGTTGGTGCTTTTGCGCTTTTGCCTTTTGTTGTTGTTTCTTGCAGAGAGCTTTTGCCATAGATGAGATTTTGTGTTTTTTTGAGTGTGTGAGTGTGATGAGTGTACCCGTTTAAAGGTGTGAGTGTGTGACTTTCAGTGACTGTGTGTGTGTGTTTTCTGGGATAGGGATAGACTGGGAGCAAAGAGTAAGAGAGAGAGAGAGAGAGAGGGGTAGATGCATTACCAAAAACAATAAAAATACACAACTTAATAAAGACAGAAAGAGACAGCGAGAGAGAGTAAGACAGAGAGGGGGAAACACTTAATGCGATTTTTGTGTGAAATGTATTTTATTTTTTTTTTCATTTTTCAAATGCAAGCATGTGTTTTTTGGTGTGTTTGTTGTTGGTTTTTTTTGTTGTTGTGGAAGGTGATGATGCAAAATCATTTTTGATTTTGAGATACACATTGCATTTGTTGTTGCTTTTGTTGGGGATAGCAGCGGCTAAGAGGGCCTAAAAACGGTATTTTGTTTTTGTTTTTGTTTTTTTTAGGAAGCCAGGCATTACGATTATACAAGTATTTAAATTTATTTGTTTTTTTTTGTTTGTGTGCTTTACAGTGTATATACTTTTTATTCGCCGAGAAGAGGGAGGGGTTTTTTGTTTTTCGATTAAAAAAAATTGCTAAAAATTATTTTGGTGTTCTTTTGAAATAGAAATATCATTAACGACTGAATGTATTACCTGCAGATCCTGTTTGGCTGCCTCGGCTCCAGCTCTTGTATGGAATGTCACAAAGCCCACGGGCTAGAAACAAAAAAAAAAAACAATTGTGAGCAAGGACACCCCTTGATTGGTTTCAAAACCCGCACTTACCGATGCAGTTTTGCCATTTTTGCTAGTTACTTTCAATAGAGATCCTTCGTAGCCCTAAATTAAATTTTTTAAGATATGTTTTCTAGGGAAAAAATCAACCAAAACTCACCTCGTAGGCTCTGAATAGTAGATAAAGTTCACGCGGCTTGGCGTCCATGGGCAAACCGCTGACAAAAAGTGTGCGAACCTGGAAAATAGATAAACGGAATACAGGATTGATAAGATGATTGTTTGTTCACGAAGAAAAAAGCTCTAACCAATGATTGCATAATTAAGTTAAAACTGTCACGTGGCTGCTGGAAACGTATCAGCTTGAAATGTGGGATAATGCTGGATGTGTCTTGTTTTTGGGGCACATGACACCAGGAGATACAAAGGAAAGAGTGTCAGAGCGAGAGAAAAACCCTGTCATAGAAAGTAAAGAGATGGCTGGGGGAGGGGTGGTCTGGGGTGGGACACATGTACATACTGATAATGAAACCAAATGGAATAAGCGCCATAAACGCTGAATTCATTATGACAACGCCAGGAGACGTGACTCTGGCAGGTACAGACACACACACACACACACACACACACACACACAGAGGAGCGCTACAGCAGAACACGACTGATTCCATGGGGAGGTGCTGAACGTTACAGCGCGGACATGTGTACAGGCAAAGGCACTAAATGAGTCCCGCATCCACACACACACACATCTCTGACAGCTTTTTATTTTTAACACCTAGGCGAAGGTGGATGTTCCGTTCGAGGGATGTGGTGGGGGGGTTACTACTCGTACAACTAACAGAGCAACATAAACAACGAAAATATGTTATAGAATATATAGAGAAATTCGACTAATTTTCGTCAGCGTGGACGTCTTGCAGGTGGCAAGAGTTACATTTTGAGCTATGTGTGTGTGGGTGTGGGTGTGGGGGGCGGTTGGGGTGGCTCTGACTCTGGGTTAGTGTTTATTTTTGTGCTTTTATTCGGGTGCCATATACTTTGTGCTGAAAGGTTAAATTTACTTTGTCAGGGTGAATGGGTGGCTGTGTGTGTGTAGAGCGAAGAAGAGTAATCATTAACCTCATAATTTGGGGTTCTTATATCATGTTTGTTGTCTTTTGTTGCCTGGGATAGTAAAGTTACTCCACATTTATACTTTTAATTATATCCCAAGCACATTTTACATTCAATTCCACTCAAACGACAAGATCAATCATGTCACCCACAACGCATTCTAGCTTTCTCACTCCCTCCCCAGGCCGCTCACAGCAGCAGCCAAACGCTTTCGATTTCATTTTAAGCAAGAGAGAAAGAAGAAGATTCGATCTCGTCTCGTGCTGTCGAAACGGGAGAGGGAGACGAAGAACCGAAACTGTCAAGAGAGCATTTAATAAGCGAGCCACTAGACCACCCACTAACTCCCCCTCACTCTCTCACATCGGCAGGTGACCACAGCCACACACACTTTCGATCGCCCTTTGCATTAGGTGTGGGAGAGAGGAATAGCAGAGCGAGCAATTCCAGTGAGCGAACAATTAGAACAGATGCAGAGGAAAGAGCGTGGGAAACGAGAGCATGGAACGAACGTCTGCTAAGCCGGCCACGCATCTGCATCGCCGTCGCAGTTTTTTCCCCGCCCGACCACTTCAGAGGTCAGCTCCGTGTTTCGGTTCGCGAAAAACGGGTTAATTCGGTAAATCAAATGGAAAGAAGTGTCGCGTATTTGTGCAGTGAAGTGCAGTGCTGTGGTAAAGTGATTAAACATTGAAAATGGCCAAAAATTAGTGTTTCAGTGCAAGAAAATCGGCGGAGGCGATCCACGAGGCAAAAAGGCGTACAAAAGGCAAGGCGAAAGGCAAAAGGCAATTCGTGGCCAGGCGACCGGCGAGGGAAAAAAGCGGCAATATATTCCAAAAGTGAAGTGCAGTGAAGTGAAGTGTTGTATTGAACTTATTAAACATTAAAAATGGCAAGAACAGTGTTTTAGTGGAAGAAAAAGGGCGAAGGCGGTCCACAATGGCATACAAAAGGCATGGCGAGGCGAGGCGAACGGCAGGCGAAAAATGCGGCAAAAGGCGAGCGAAAAAGGCGGAAAAAGGCGTGGCGAGGCGATCAGCGACGGAAAAAGGCAGAAATATGTGCATAAAGTGAAGTGAAGTGTATTCTTCTGGTAAACTTATTCAAAATGGCAAGAAAAGGCGAAGGCGGTCCACAAGAAAAAATGGCGTATAAAAGGCATGGCGAGGCGAGGCGAACGGCAGGCGAAAAATGCGGCAAAAGGCGAGCGAAAAAGGCGTGGCGAGGCGATCAGCGATGGAAAAAGGCATAAAGTGAAGTGAAGTGTATTCTTGTGGTAAACTTATTCAAAATGGCAAGAAAAGGCGAAGGCGGTCCACAAGGAAAAATGGCGTATTTAAAGGCATGGCGTGTCGAGGCGAAGGGCAGGCGACAAAAGGCATGGCGAGGCGATCCGCGAGGCAAAAATGCAGCAATATGTGCAAAAAGTGAAGTGATAAATTGAAAAACATATGATGCAGTTATTCTTTTTTTTATCACGTGATGTCTTGCAATGTGTGTGCGTGTGTTTAAATATTCCCACTCCTGATGTCGTGGGAGCGGCGAAGAAGAGAAGCAGCATAAAAGAAAGAGCGAGCGCAAATCGTCAACTCTCTCGCTCAAAGTGTCACCGTAGGAGAGGGGGCCCCTTGCAAATCTCGGCGAGGTTACGCTCTTTCTCTCTTTGAAGTCTTGATCTGAGCAAATATGCAAGCAGCGTGAGAGTGATTCCGAGAGGGTCGCACCTTTAATTAACGTGGAACTGCGTTTGCTTTGGTTTTTTTTTAAAGAAAGGAGCAAGAAAAGGAGTATAAATATGAAAAGTGTGTGGGTGCAGTGCGATTGCTAGAAAAGTCTTTCCATTTGTCGTTTCTTTCTTTCGTCGTATGTTTCGGTATCGCCGTGCGTCGTTCGTAAAAAATGCAGAAAAAGCAGAGGAAAAGTAGCAGAAGGAAGAACCGAATGAAAAGAGCAGAAGAGGCGCAGATTCGTTAGTTCTTAAATCCATATACATACATATATTTCCACCTTACACTATCAGATTACTTCCATGGCTATAAAGTTAATCGCCCTCTACTGCCATTGCATTTTTTCCTTATTTTCCGTCGGCGCTCCCTCGCTCTCGACAGTCTCTCGACGTGTGTGTGCGTGTGTGTGTTTTGCTCAAAATTAAAACGTGTTCTATCAATGCAATCTACCTTTATTTTTCCCCTCTGCTTTTACTCCGTAATCAACTGTGAACCCTGCCCCTGGCTGCCTGTTTTTGTTTTTGTATAAAAATAGCGATACAAGTTGCAACATGTCACGCATATTGACGAAGGTGAAAGGTACAATACGAGCAGAGGGAGATGGGGAGCAGGGAGGAAGTATCATGACTCCTGGGGCAACATTTCAAGTGCAGCAGGAAACAGGAAAACGAGCTGCTGCTATTATCGTGCTTTTGTGTTGTCCTTGTCGCTTGTCGCTTGTCCCTTGTCCCTGGATCTCGGACATTTTTCACAAATTAATTAGCCAAAGACCGTCCTCTCTCAACCCCCTCCGCCCCCTCCATTTCAAATAAAATTAAGAAAAAGAGCTAGAAGCAAGCATAACAAAAGGAGGGGCTGCAGCATTTGGGGGAAAACCTTTAGCATGGTCAGTTAAATAGCAATTTAAATTAATTTTTATGCAGTAAGCGGCGGCGTCGGCGGTGGCTTCTCTCCTTCTCTCCTCTCTGGCTGGCTAATTGAAGGCAATAATGAGGCGGCTCTGGCAAAAAAAAGGCAGCCAGCCAAACGGTCTAATTAGTGGGCGGGGTTTCGCAGAGAGCTAATGGCAATTGAAATGCAATTTATTAAATGCCTCAAAAGTGTAAATGAACTTGGCGGCAAAGATGTTGAAAGTTTGAGGAAGTTTTCTTTGAAGAAAGGTAGGATTGGAATGAAGCGAAAAAGGTGCCTGAGAATCACTCAATTTTCTGCTACTGGTGAAGAGTGAAGTACCCTCCACTGGACTCTACCCTTTGACCTCTCTCGTAAACCTATACAGCCAACAAGCCTATGGAATATCTCATCCTGTGCCTGTCTCTATCTCAATGTTGATTTGACTTGTGTGCGCTTGTGGGCATTGCGGATAGACATTTAGTATTTTGGCAACCATAAATGCACACACACACACACACACACACAGGAGGAGGAGTAGGAATGGGAGTAGGAGTAGGAATGGGAGTAGGAGTAGGAATGGGAATAGGAGTAGGAGTAGGAGGAGGGCTAGGGGGCAGAGACTTTAACTTCAACTGCAATTGCAGATCCAACTACAACTCCAACTCCAATTGTGTGATTCTCATTCTGATTCCGGCAAAACTGCACAGAACTGGGGTATGGGTTTACACGTTTACGTTTACATATGCAAGCGATATTACACATATACATGCATACACACACGCGTACACGAGTATTGGTGTGTGGTGTGCAGTTCCCAGACTCGGATTTTGGATTCTCTGATGCGCCGCCGCTGTTGTGGGTGTGGCTGTGACTCTATCTATCTGTTGTTCTTGCGGGTTTTGTCTAACTCTGGTTGCCAAAATCCATTTAAATACAGCAAAATAGTTGTTGCCATTGCCACTGCCACTGCCACTACATACCTCTGTCTCTGCCTCTGTCTCTGTCTGTTGGTCAACCTTGCAACTTGGCTCTGATTTTGGCTCTGAGACTGCACTGAAATCCATTTCCCCTTTTATCTGTGTGTGTGTGTGTGTGTGTGTGTTTGTTTGCTATTTGCGGTTTACTGTTTGTTGCCAAGAAGTTAAAGTTCTCCCCTCTCTCTCTCTCACCCTCTCCCTCTCCCTCTCTTTGTCTGTCTGTTTGTTTGCCGCAATGCACTGTTTCTCCAGTTGATATTCCTTTTGGCCAAAAACTTTGTTTATAATTATGCACGAATCCATTTATTTGTTTTTGGGCTCTGCAAATAAATTGCCCTAACTTTTTGGGTGATTTACTGGAATATTTCAAATCTGTCTGTTAAACGGAATCTTGCACGATAATTCTATCATTCAGTTTTCTGGTCGATGGAACTTTTGACATTCGCAGAGCTATACTCGTATTTGAATGCTCCAATGGCTATCCGTAAATACTTGTTTTTCGAGTTTTAAGAGGGAAAAATTATCGTATTAAATGTTTAAAAAAACAATAATATTGTGTTAATTGATATCAAATTATAAAAGTGAGCAATTTTCCGTCTTAAAACAAGAAAAACAGGCATTCACGGATAGCCAGTGTGATCAATTGTGATAAATTTTATAATTTTGTATCATTTAAAACCATTCTATTGTTTTCTTTGTTATCTTTTAATACGATCATTTTATCTTCTGCGATATTTTAGTATCGGTCTAGTTTGCCATTCACTCTTTTAGCATCGGTTTTTGCAGTGATTGTCAAAGAATGAGACACCACATTCCATCGATGGAACTTTTAATAATTTTTTTTTTTTTCGTTTACTTCTATATTTTTTTTTAATATTTTATATGAATTCCGTATTTTTATATTTTATAATTAATTTACAATTTATATTGTATTTAAGTCATACTTTTTTGTTATTTCTTTTTTTTTAGTTTTTTAAAATTAAAGTTATATACTTTTTTATATATTTATTTATAGATTATGTCTTTTGATTTCATTTTCCCTTATAAGAGAAACCTTTTAAGAAACGTTTAATATTCTCTTCAAGCATTGCTAATAACATTTCCCCTCTCTCTCTCTGCAAAATGCCGTCGGTGTTTTTGCACTAACAAGCAATTTCCACAGGCGGCAGTTTCATGTTTTTGTGGTCTCTCTCTCTCTCTCTCTCTCTTTCTAGCTTTATCTCCCACCACTTATGAGACATGCCTATACCCTGTCGACCTTGTCTTTGGTTGTCTGTTGACTGTTCTGTTCTATTGGGCCAACATAAACAGTGTAACGTAACAACGTTTATAAATCACTCTGGCAGTCAAGTGTTGACTTACAATAATTAAGCATGACAGAGGCACACACACACACACACACACACACACACACAGTCAGAGATACACGCACACACCTTTACAGTCGCCACTCTCTTACGCCCAACCATTCCGAGCGACGTGGGCGTGGCAATGGCATACAAACTGAACAATTTGCTATTCGAAAACTACTTTAGCCTTAAACACAAAAATTTGCATATTTCTATGCGACGCGTTGCATCGGGGAGCGGAGGGGGAGGGGGGGAGGGCTTAGAGCTGCGGCGGCATTTCCACAAAGCGAAAAACGCAACAAAATATTGTATTTATTTCTCTATAAATAGTTGTGGCAATTAACTGGCAATTGATGTATGCAAAAACCGATAAAATAGTTGATGTGGCAGAGACCGAGAGAGCGGGAACGAATGATGTATATTTATCATTTAGAAGATATTTAAACATAAATTTTAAGCCACATAAATTATGGGGCAATGGTTCATAATGGTTCAGTAAATATTTATATATCTAAAAGATCAAAGATTGTTATATTTCCCCATAATTTTGTTCCATTTTAAACAGGGTTTTGTTTCCTAATGATGCACATTTTTTCTTGATATTTCTTTTCAATAGATTGCTGTATAGTTTTCCAATGCCTTTGGATTTTCCTCAGTTGACTTTTATTCTTTCTCCTGCAGGCCCCCCTCCCTGCCCTCCTCCCTCTGTCTGTTGGCCAATTAAGTCGAGCATTTAGTCAACTTAAAATGCCAGCGGCTAAAAGTTTATGTTACAATTTGTTATTGTTGTTTGTGCACTTGTTGTTGTTGGCACAGCTACTTGTGTTTGCTCAGCTTTTCTTTGGGGACAACAGAAGACTGAATGAGAAACCCGGGCAAATCTTGAAGTGTGCCGCAACAGAAAGAGAGGCAGCGACTAGAGGCAGGAACAGAAGGAAAGGAAAGGAGAGAGGGGAGTGCAGAAATTAGATAAAAGCGACTGCGACTAAATGAGTATAAACCGAATGAATAAAATGAATGAATGAATGCATGTGGCTTGACTCTTTTTTTTCAAATTGTTCTTGTTCTTGACTGGGGGGGTTAGATACCCTTTCCAGAGGCTACTATAGAAGGTAGTATCCTTAGTCGCATAACTAGTACTCTCTCTGTCCATAGGGTATCAAAAGCTGCGGCTTACTCTCCTCCTCCTCCTACCTCCTCCTACCCATTGTTGGCTGCAGCAGTGCTTTAGCGCAATTTGCATACAAAATGTGAACCTCGAAGTCGGTGAAAGGATAAACAAGCAGTTCCAATTGTTCCATGGCCCTCTCTCTCTCTCTCTTTCTCTCTGTCTGTGCTGCATATACCCCCTGCTGCTGTATACCCTCTACACGCTTGGGGTGTGCTGTATTTGTGTAAAATGGCACTCGATGGCAATCAGTTGCTTCGATCACTCAATGCGTCTCAGTTATTTCCTTCGTTCCTTCGTTCTCCCCCCCAAACGACTATCTGCCTCTTTAGAGAAAACGAGGGAGCTGGTTTTTTTTGCCAAATGTAAATTGTAAAAACAATTTTTCATAGTTCTGCTTCATCCTTGTTTCGAGGCGTGGACATGCACGGTCTTGCAAGGCAGCAAATCGCACCAGAAAGTATGAGGTTTTTTCTACAACAACAAATCCCACCGTCGCTCCATCAAGTGTAAAATTTGTATGTATTGCGCTCACGGACAGATCAGCAGATAAGCCGAAGCCGAGGTAACAAATCGCACCATAAAGTATGAGGTTTGTCTGTATTTTTTTTAAACAACAAATAAATCCGACGCGCCATAAAGTATGATGTTTGTGTGTATTGCGCGCCCGAACAGATCAGCCGAAGGCAAGGCAGCGAATCGCACCAGAAAGTATGAGGTTTTTTCTACAACAACAAATCCCACCGTCGCTCCAGCAAGTGTAAAATTTGTATGTATTGCGCTCACGGACAGATCAGCAGATAAGCCGAAGGCAAGGCAACAAATCGCACCATAAAGTATGAGGTTTGTCTGTATTTTTGTTCTACAACAACAAATCCCTCAGTCCCTCCATAAAGTATAATGTTTGTGTGTATTGCGCGCCCGAACAGATCAGCCGAAGGCAAGGCAGCGAATCGCACCAGAAGGTATGAGGTTTTTTCGACAACAACAAATCCATGCGTCGCGCCATAAAGTATGTGATTTGTATGTATTGCGCCCACGAACAGATCAGCAGATCAGCCGACGGCAAAGCAGAGGAATAGTCCCATCAAGTATGAGGTTTTTTTCCGCACAGAATGCTGGAATCGGGGAAACCATACGATGATTCGATTGATTCCTGTTTATTCACCATATTTATTAGCCTCAAATTAAAGCAGTGATGAGTATCCCCTAGTTGCCATCTCCGACTGCAGCCCTCGCCAATTTTTTTTCTTTCATTTTCACTGCATCAGAGCCCGAACAACGCGAGGGGGGATAGAACAAAGTTGGAAAACGTTTTGTTTTCTTTGGTTTTTTCGCCGCTTTCTGTTTTGTGTTTTGGCATTTAGCTCACGCGTCTGGCAAACATCGCGTATACGCGATGTGGATGGCTCCACTGCTGATGCGACTGCTGCTGCTGCTGCTGGTACTGCTGACCCGGCTACCACCCAACCCACCCAAGCCCCCTGCAGCCCACCGCTCAATTAAGCCCCGGCAAGGTTTTAATCTCTTCAGAATCTTTTGCGTTGTGTTGTTTTGCTTTTGTTTTTGCATTGCTTTTGGTTTTGGCTTTCAGCTTCTTTTTAGCCCTAGCCATTGTTTAAGCCTGTTTGTTGGCTCATGGCTCCTGGCTCCTGGCTCCTGGCTCCTGGTCTCTCTGGCAATCGCGTTGCCTGTTTATTTATTATCTTTGTCTGGATTTCTTCTATAGCAGGGGGTTGTGGGTGTTGGGATAATTAGCGCCTGACGACATTTTGCATTTAATTAAAGTTTATTTGTCTTGGCCCAAATATTCGAATCAAACGACTTCGGTCGTCCAGTTTTGGGGCCAAAACTAATATTTTAATTGCTAAGCAAACAACTTTGGGGAAACCGAGATACGGATGCGCAAAAACTACCAGCAAGAAGTTTACACAGATAATAGCCACAAAACAGACCATCAAGAAAATATACAAACAAGCAGAAAACTATATAAATTATGGGGATTGCACGTAGGATCCACGTAGGATTTTTTGCCTTATTTTCTTGTTTTGGGAATTAATATAATATTTAAAGGAAAGCTTTGGATATGGAAAAAGACTTGCAGGAATTGCTGTTATACGAAACTTTTTTAAACGAAGTTTCTTGGGATAAAATGGCGGAAAGTGGGGATAAAATCAGTATAAAGTTAGAATAAAATAGGCACAAAATCGGGATAAAATCGGGTTAAAATGTGGATAAAATAGGGATAGAATGGCGATAGAATGGCGATAAAATCGGGATAGAATCGGTACAAAATTTGGATAAAATCTGCATAAAATCGGGATAAAAACGGGATAGAATGGGGATAAAATCGAAATAAAGTCGGCATAAAATTTGGATTGAATGGGTATAAAATCGGGATAGAATGGAGATAAAATCAGGGTAAAATCTGAATAAAATCGAGATAAAATGGGACTATATTGGGAGGGAATCGGGATAAAATCTGCATACAATCGGGATAAAAGCAGGATAGAATTGGGGCATAAATGGGCATAAAATTGGAATAAAATCGTGATGAAATGGGAATAAAATCGGGATAAATTCTGGAAAAAGGATAAAGAGTCCGTGCAAAAGGTCAAGGAAAAACCCTTTCACAAAAATTCGCATGAGATACCACGATTTTCTTGAGAAAATCGAGAAAAATAGTATGAATGTCCACACAAACCGACGGTAAAACACCATCGATAAAAATTAATGCCTTAAAAGCAGCTCAAAATAAAGAGAAGGATCCACCAAAAACCGAGAATAAAATACCTTTCGGTGAAAAAAATATCGTATAACAGATGCTGTTGGTATCCCAAAATCAAATTTGTTTGTTGAAACTTTGCTAATTTTACAAATTAGCCCGAAAATTAGAAAGAGAGTTGGAGTACAGGATAGACAGAGACAAATAGCTGTAGGCCAGAGCCTTGGCCCCCCCCCCCCCACACACACACACACACACACACACATTTCCGTAGCCTGCAACTTTTTGATTGCAAATTATTTGCAACACACACACACACACATACACTGACTGTCAAAAGTTTGTTGCCAGCAGCAAAGTGTACTTTTTTTTTGGGTATATTATCATTGTTTTTGTTGTTGTTGTTGTTTTTGTTGCTGGCAGTTTTAGAACAACACCCGGGAAAATGGTTCCAACAAGATAAGCCCAGGGAAAAGCATTTTATTAGAGGGGGGCGGGAAGGGGTAGGAGGAAGGTCCTTTGCTCCCTCTGCGCTCCATGGAATACATATATAATAACTATAAATAAAACTGTACTTTAAAAATGCAATATCAAGAAGGCAACGACGTCCGTCCAAAGCATCTTCAGATTTTAATAATTAAAACTCATTAACACTTTCGCTATGGCCCTGGCATCCTAGAGAATAGAGGGGGAGAGGGAGGGAGAGGGAGGGAGAGGGTAGAGGGTGGCCCATTGGCCAGCAAAAGATTAAATAACAAATGAGCGATGACTTTTCGCCAGAAAAGTTCCAGAGAGTAAATTTTGGAAACTGTTGTCTCAGTTTTTGAGAAAGAGAGAGAGAGAGAGACAGCAGCTGTCTGCTTAACTAATGAGGGAATGGAATGCTCTTTAAACTCCCAAAAGTTAAAGCCCTGAAAAGTGCACTCCTCCACGTATTCAACGTTTAGGCCAAGGTAAGCAAAAAATATTATTTTACAGAAATGGAACCCAAAGAAAAGCCCACCCAAAAGCGACAAATGACAAAACAATGGAAAAAGAAAAAGAAAAAAATATATACTCTGTATGGGGGGGGGGGGGGGGCCTTGACTAGTCCTAGGACAATGGAAAAGAGTTTTCTTGCTTTCTTTTCTTTTTGATAGAAATTGCCAGGCAATTTGACAAGCAACATTTATTCAAAGCAGGAAGAGCCGAGAAGGAGAAGAAGGATGTGGAACGATGCAAAAGTAAATTGAGATGAATGTCAAAAGGAATAAGCAAAAGAAAGAGAGGGGGAAAAACTTGAGAAAAGTAGAAAATTTACTAAGTGCCAAGGATAATAGTCGTAGGGATTGAGGTAACTTTTAAGTGGGAATATACATAGTACTTTTATGTATTTTAATGGGATTATCAAGAGAAATAACTGGGGGGATTAAGGTATGGAGAGAGGGAGAGAGAGAGAGACAGATTATAATCTCTCGATGGGAGCTCTGGTAAGAAAAATTAATTTACTTATAAAATCACGTTGTCCGATGTGGTGAGGGTCCATCCTTCTTTTCAACTCGCTCTCTATCGGCAAGCACTTGAAAGGGATGGCAAACCGTCACCATATCGGTAAATTCCACTTGCACTGTGCCTTCGATACCTGAAAAGGCACTGCATTCATTTCTTTATTCTCCCCTCCCCCATGCACTGAACGACACTACATTTAATGTTCTGCCAGCGAGAACGAGAGAAAAATACAACAGCCTGGAATTCTACCTGCAGGGGGGCAGCAGCCAAAACCCATGTAAATTGCAAGAACAATTTTTCATAGTTTTGCACTTTGCCGTCTCCTTCGCCTTGCAAGGCAGCGCAATCGCCACCAGAAAGTATGAGGTTTGTCTGTCGCTCCATCAAGTATGGTGTTTGTGTGTATTAGGCACACGAACAAATCAGCCGAACGCAACGAAGCGAATCGCACCAGAAAGTATGAGGTTTGTTCTACAATAACAAATTTCTCAGTCGCGCCATCAAGTATGGTGTTTGTATGTATTGCGCGCCCGAACAGATCAGCCGACGGCAAAGCAGCGAATCGCACCTCCGTCGCGCCATAAATTATGATATTTGTATGTATTGCAATTAGAGACAGATCAGCAGATCAGCCGACGGCAAAGCAGAGCAATAGCCCCATCAAGTATGATGTTTCTCTGCTATTTTTGCATAAGAAATAGCCCCAGCAGTAATTAAGATAATTTTTCGCTACAGCAGGAAAAAGGAGGAAAAAGAGTAAAGCATAAAACAGGTTTAAACCGGGATAAGGATAAACTAAAAGCGTTGAGATATTGCATTACAAGGAATCATTTGTAGATTATTCATAAATTAACTCTAAATAATATTACTTAATGCTTGACTACAGGGAATACCCTTAATGCTGCGATGTAATATTCATTAAGCAAAAGTTTATATGAGACAGAGAGGGGGAGGGAGAGCGAGATCCGTTTGCTGCAACTTTCGAGGGGATGGAATCTAATAAAATGCATATGCGGCGTGGCATGGCGTGGCGTGGCATGGCATGGCGTATACGTGATATGTGTTGCCACGGCAGCAACAGCAACAAAACCGTGCAGTACATAAAGGAGGAACAGTAGCTGTGTGGCAGTGGCAGTGGCTGTGGCAGTGGATAACTGTAAACTGCGTCGACATCAGCTAATTAAGATTGAAGTTGCCGCAGTGCCACACGGTGGCACACGAAGCGGAGCGGGGGGGGTGGGTAGGAAGGGCAGTAGAAGCTAATTTATTATGCCAAAAGTATGTTGTGGCATGCAACAAGGGAGCAGGGGGCGGGGGGGGCGGTGTGTGTTTTGTGAGGAGGTGTTGAAGTGGCAGGTGTTAACTGGCAGATTTAGTCGGAAATTTCATCTATCTGAAAGGCGGGAAAATTCTAGCTTTTTGTTGGATATTACCAGGAAAATACCACAATCGAAAGTTTTCCTTAAGAATACCAACTAATATGCAAAAAATCGACTGGGTTTCCCTCTCCTTCGCCCTTGCCTTTCCTTCAAGGCCTAGAAAACTGAATTTTCTTTTTCAATAATTTCTTTTGGTCATAGATTTTTGTTTTCAATTTGCTGGCGAGAGAAAAACAGCAAGAGAAAAGTAGGTGCAGAAGGAAAAGGGGAGGGGGGGGGGGGGGGAGGTGAAAAATCAAAACGAATCATCGCATTTTTGGGTCAATCACAGCCGCTGTGCTGGAGAGGGGAGGTAGAGACAGGACATGGATTACGTGCTTAGGATATGCTTGTTACTCTCTCCCCCTCTCCCTCTCTCCGTTTCTCCCTTTCTCTACTGCCTCTTGTGCCAGATTTTGGGCTTGAGCCCTGGCTAACGAGCGCTTTTTTCGGCTACAGGGGCCGAGAGGGGGGGGGGGGGACACTACTGTGTACTTTCCTTTGGGTTCCTGCATCGATTGACCAAACAACGGGGTATGCATATTAAACACCCGACTCTAGGACTCGTCTCTGTCTCTCTGTCTCTCTCTTTGGCACTCTCTCGCACTCCTTCCCGCCCGGATCTCCGCCCTCTTTCCTTTCGTCCTTCAATAAATAATGTTGACCTAAGCAGCGGGCGCTGCGGCAGCTTTTCAATCAAAAAACGAAAATAAAACTACAGCCGAAAGCCAAGCACTTGGCAATCCTCTTGGCCAGGGTTGCGACTGCTGCTGCGGCTGTTTAATGAATCGTTCGATTGAATCGAAAGCATTTGCATTACTCCAAAGCGTTGGAAATGAATGAGGGGGGTATTACTGCTGCTAAATGGAGGGGGAGGGGTACTCCTGCGGCTGCTGCAATGAGGGAGAGGGGTACTCCCGCTTCTGCTGCTTATAAATGAAGGCTAGAGGGTACTCCTGCGGCTGCTGTTGCCAAATGGAGGAAGAGGGGTACTCCTGCGGCTGCTGCAATGATGGAGAGGGGTATTCCTCCTGTTAGTGCTGCTAAATGGAGGATGAGGGGTACCCCTGCGGCTGCTGTCGCTTCGAAGTGAAAGCTAGAGGGTACTCCGGCTGCCGCCTCTGCAAAATGTATAATGAGGGGTACTCCCACTGCTGCTGTTCATTAGTTTTGCGTTTTGCTGATTGTTTTTTGCGAATAATTAGTTTCGTAATCGCGAAGGGAGGGTAAACACAGCCAACATTTTGATGATATCAATTTTTAAGCAATTCCCCCGACCAGCGCCCGACCTCCACCCCGGCAATAATTGTACACATATCCTTTATCATTTCGCATTTACCGCAAAACAACAATGCAAATTTGCCACAAGTGAATTATTGAATAACCTGACAATTATCCGAGAGCCGCCAGAGCCAGAGTCGCCGTCCCCGTCGAATGTCAGGAGCGGAGTCCATGTACCAGTCCATGTCCTTGTATGTGTGTCAGTGTGACAATTAAAACATGTGTGAATTGTTTCCGACAGCACGACAAAACGACAATATGCTCTGTCTCTGTCTCTGTTTTCTATAATTAAATATTTATAAAATATTACACAAATTTTCGGTCGGGGGTTAAGTGCATTCATTGGGGGGCTCAGTGGCATAATCTATTGTGGCATAATCTATTCGTAACTTGCATTTGCAAAATTTGTTGATTGGCCCTGACATGCAACATGCAACATGCAACATACGAGTATTTCACAAAAAAACAAACACAATTTTCATTTGGCAAACATTGCCACAAGACGAATTTTTAATTTGCATTCAATAATTCACGAATGATATTTGTTCTGTCCATTATTATTTCTGTTTAAATAACAAAAGTTTCTCATTGGCCTGTCAGCAGAATTTTGCTCTCTCTCTGGACTTAAGCCATCGATTTGTGGGAGGAAGGAGGTTTTTTTTAAACAAATTAAGGGATTTTATCCATAGAAAATAAACACACATATTTTTGTGGGTCAAGAGTCGAAGGTTGTGGGGTCTTTCAGGGCTTTGAAAGGAATCTGAATGGGTTATGGAATGGTAAGGAACGATTAAGGATCAAAGACTGAAGTCTGCCTTGGATTAGCTTTGGAACTGTTAAGAATCGGTTCTAAAAAGGTTTTGGAACCGGTTTTGAAACGGTTAAGAACGATTGTGAATCGGTTATGCCAGAGTTAAGGATCAAAGACTGAGGTCTGCCTTGAATTCAATATGAAAACGGTTTGAATCGGTTCTGAAATGGTTATGAAACAGTTCAGAACGACTGTGAATCGATTTTTCAACAGTTAAGACTCAAGGCCTGGGTTCTACCTTGGATTGGTTATCAAACGGTCATAAATCGATTCCGAAACGGTGATAAAACCGGTTTGAAACGGCAAGGAATCGTCTTTGAAACGATTTTGAACCATTTTTAATCGTATAAAGATCGTCTATGAAAAGGTTATAAGACTGGTTATGAAACGGTTGAAATTTTTAGGATTTAATGCTCTCTTTAATATGGAAAACTGTCATAAACGTTTGTGAATCAGTTAAATAACGATCTTGAATCATTTAAGATTCTGAATGAATCGATTAGAAATCGGTTACGAATCGGGGTTTCTTTTTAATCGAAGAAAAACATCTCTTTTTCCGAAGATTAAACAATTTACAAAATGATCGAAATTGTAAAATGTATTCCATAATTTATTGTTAAATGATCCTGTGCCTCAAACCATACGATAACTCCGATAAATAATCAATAACTCCGATAAATAATCAATAACTCCGATAAATAATCGATAACTCCGATAAATAATCGACAAACCCGATAAATAATCTATGCCACCGATAAATAATTAATAACTCCGATAAATAATCGAAAACATGGTCGATATCGATTATTTATCGGAGTTATCGTCTAGTTTGAGGCACAGGATCCTCGAATATTCCGACTCTTTCGTTCGCTTTTCGGCTTTTTAGCTCTTTGGCACCTCCCCCCCCTGCTTTTTATGTTTCAAAACTTTTGTCCCTCCACCCCCCCTGCTTTTTCTGTCTGCTGCCACACTTTGGGTCCCCCTCTTCCCCCTTTCCTGTTTGCTGCAACAATTCCTCTTTGGGCAAAGCATCATTTTCTGGCAGTCAAAAATGTTCACACTGCTGCACCTGTCAATTTTCGCAAGTTTTTCCACGCCCAGCCTCGAGAATTCTTTTCGCATTTTCGTGGCTATTTTTTTTGTTGGGAAACAATTTTTTTTTTGTTTTTTTTTGGCTGCTGTCTTTGCCACACGAAGCCACAGCAAATTAGGCAAAGTTTTTGCCTCCTCTCCACCCTCCCCCCTCCCCCCTCCCCCCTCCACCCTGCTGTGCGCATTGTTGTGGCAAGTTTATTAGCTGCTTGGCAGGTGGCCAAGCGGAAACAAAAGGCATCTTAAAGGAGTCGCCACTGAATGCAGGCGCTCTGGAATGTGGCGTGGCACTGTTTAAATAACTGTGGCAGAGGGGCACACGGCACACGGCACCAGGGACCGGGCCGGGACCAGGGCTACATGTTTCAAGGCCTGTTTGGGGGATTTTTGCTGGCTATTTATAGAGACAGAGAGACAGAGAGAGAGAGATAGAGAGGACACTCTGGTGCTGTATTTATTTTCGAGCAATTTTCACACTCACTTGAGCCGGCCTCCCCATCGATGTGCCACACACACGCATCCTCCCACAGTGGCAGCGCATAATCCTCACTCACTCTGACTCGCTGTCTCTTTTGCACACTCTATGGCCATCTCTTTCCAGCTTGTCATTCACAATTAGCCGCTTTGGCTAAAAATAAAAGCTGTTAAAGTGGGATGCGACAGAGGAGGGGTTACGGGCACGGCTACGGCTACGGTCAGTGGTGCTTGAGAGAGTGACTTGGGGCTAAAACGGATTTGACAGCGTGTGACAATACACCTACAAGACACACACACGCACACTCACACACGCACATACGCATATGCAAAAAGGTTGGGGAAAGAGAGAAAGATGCAAAGAGACACGATGGGTTTTCCACCGATGTTTTTTGGGGAACAATAGGAAGTAAAATAGTGAGGAAAAGTTCTCTTTATCGGTAAATTTTAGCCATTCTCATGTATACGTAAAACCAACATTTCTTTTGTAGTAATTTTGTGTTTTTTAGCAAATAAAAATGGGTTAAATTTTGTTTGGAACCTAAAGAAATTAAAGAAACAGTATTAACATAGATTTTATTTATTTATTTGTTTTAAATAATTAAAAAAAAATATATTTTTAGAAAATTATACTTGAAGAATTATTTAATTTATTTATTTATGGATTTATCTATTTATTATTGGTTATATAGTATTTTTATTTTAACATTTTTTTTTTGTTTCCTTTATATTTTTCTTATATTTTTTATATTTTTCTGATATTTATTTAAATTTGTTTTTAATTTATTTCTTATATTTTTTTAAATATGTTTTTAAATATTATTTTTATATTTTTTTTGTTTTTTGTATATCTTTTTTTTTAATATTTATTAAATATTTTTTAATATATTATATATTTATATTTCTCTTACATAATTTTTTTTTTTTATATTTCTTTGTATTTGTACGTACCTATTAATATTTATTTATTATCATTTTTTATGTATTACATGTAAGCCCCATGAGAATGGCAATATTTACCGAAGGTCAAAATACGTTTAACCTTCTGATATTCTGTGCTTCTGTAACAACAAAAACTATGGACATTTTCGTGTAATTATTGTGAATGGCCATTTCTTTCATTAACAGCAATTCTTTGACAATAAAAAAGCGTCTGTATTTCCATGTGAACACCATGTGAATGGCCATAGAGAAAACAGACGATTTTATGTATTTCCGTGTGAATGGAAAAAAGTAATCAATAAAGTGAATAGCAGAAAAAAATACTGTCGGCGGATAAGTTTTCGTGAAAAATCACGGCGCTCGCTGTTTCTCTCAGTGGCTTACGAGCAGAAGAGGGACAAGCGGGACCGACAGACACACTTGGACACAAGGATTCAAGTGTCCTTCAGTCTATTTGGATACTTTGCATTTTGCAACGATTTTCTACCGTTCTGCGTCGTGGTGCTGCTTGCTGCTTGCTGCTGTTGTTATTTGCTTGCTAAATGTGCTCTATTTTTGAGCCAAAGACAGACGATGGTGAGGGGCGGGGAGGGGGGGGGGAGGATATAGAGAAGTACGAAACGAGGGGCGGAATGGAGCGAAGAGAGCGAGCGACACACACAGACAATGCCACTTTGGCTAATGAAATGCAAACGCCATGGCCCCCCTCGAGTGTGTGTGTGTGTGTGTGTGTGTGTATGAATATTTATATGTAGTAGAGTGTAAGAGTAGGTGTAGGTGTAGCTGTAAGCAAAATAGCTGTAAAAACATGAGAGGAAAACCCCGGCAACAGCACACACAGTGGCAACAGCAGCAGCAGCAGCAGCAGCATCAGTGGCATCTTCAGGCTGCCTGCCACATTAATATTTATGCTCTCCCTCTCTCTCTCTCTCAGGGGGAGTGGAGGGGGGCTGAGCTAGCAGCGATGAAACCCGATTCCTAACCGTTTTTTCCCCCAAGCTTAAAGCTGGAAAACGCTGAACAGATTTCGGAAACAGCGCTTTAAAACGATTATAAATCGATTGAACTATACCAGGAAAAAAAGGGATCAATGGAAAGGAATTCAATGAGTCGGAAAAACGTTGTCCATTTGAATACCCATAATAATATTTGCGAGTGTGTGCCAAATCAAGTGTGAATAAACGAATTCAAAATGGTTATAAGTAAAGCACTCGATTCAAGGTGCTAAAAAAATTGCTTTGAAAAGATTTGTTGGAGCCTTAATCAGAGACGTTTTTCTGTTAAAAATGTTTCTGTAAAAACTATTCTTTTTGAACCATCAATTTTGTGTCAATTAAATTTGTCTTGAATTATAAAATTTTTTATTTTTCTTGAATTATTAATTTATTTTTCAATGAAAATTAGAACATTTTTGCTGGTAAAATTGCTAGTAAATATGAAAAAAATTTTTTTTTTATTGAAGCTAAATTAGTTTTGATTCGTTTTTCTATTGATATTCATTTTCTGAATTATTGCTTCTTTTTCGTTTAAAAACGTAAGCAATTTTTGGTTCCAAATTATTTTTTTCTTCTCATTTTTGTGACACAAAAATGTTTATTTTTTTTATTTATTTTACATTTTTGTACATTTTATACATTGTTTTAAAATACATTTTTCGCTTTTATTTTCTATGATTTATTGTAAATTTTTTATTTTTATTATGATTTATTGTATATGTTGCTAATTTTTTTTAATATGATATTTTGTATATGTTCATTAATTTGTTTTTACTATTTTTTATTATTTTCTATTTTTTTATTATTTTTTTTTATTATGTTTTTATGTATTGTCTTATGTATTATCTTTTTTATTATGTACTATTATTTTTTAAGTTTTTCTCGAATTTTTCATCTTTATATAAATTGTTGTTAAATTATTTATATTTTTCTTTAAATGTTTTTCTATTTTTATTTTGTATGTTTTTTAATTTATTTGTATCATTTGTTAAATTTTATTTTATTTACTTTTTTCTATTATTTAATTTTATTTATTTTTTCTTTAATATGTAATTCTTTAATTTTATGTATTGCTAAGATATTGTTGTTTTATATAATATATAATTTTTATTTCACTATTGTTCTATAAGTCTATATTTATTTATATTTGTATTTATCTAATTTTTCATTTTCCTCTCACTTTTCTTTAATTTTTGTCTCTCTATCTTTCTGCACTTTTCTCAAGTTGCTTCTCAATTACTGCCTGCCTCAAGCATTACTTAATTTAATGAGAAATTCGAGCACATATTTTCCCCAATTTCATCGAAGAATTTTCCACCAATTTTCCACCTTTCCTTTCTTTTTCTCTCGCTCTGCCAAAAAAACAAAAAAAAACTTTTGTGGATTGCTTTAATTGCCAAAAGAGTTGACAGTCAGTCCAGTCCTGACACGCCCTTTAAGCCAATAGACGTGCCAAACTTTTGATGTTTTTTAACCCAAAAAGTAGTGAAAAATAAATGAAAATTTTCCGCCAAAGTTGAAAGGTGAAAAGAGTGCCAGTCTGCCACTCCTTTTGTATGGGAAATCTCTGGAATATTCTTTGGATTTTAATTAGGGATTCGCCAGGGGAAACGCCAGGAGAAGTAGGAAATAGGGAGGAAAAAACTACAGAAAATCTCCATTGATTTATTCACTGATTTATTCATAAATTGTGCAAAACTCTTTGGGGGGCGGGGGGGCGAGGGAGGAAAAGTAAATGTTTGCAAGAAATGCATTTGAAATATTTGCCTTCATTTGTAGTGTTTTTATTTTGCTGCTCTGTGAGGCAAATTAATTGAAATTAATTACTTCATTTACATTTACATTTGCAGTGAATTGAATTAAATTGAAATCTTCGCGCGTGGACCAATATTTGGCTTTAATTTTCAATTTCAATTCAATTTTCAGGCATTGCTGCTGTAATTTTGTTGTAATTAACAAATGTGGTCTCCCCCCCCTTTAAAGGGGAAACTGTCAGCGACACTCTGCCTCGCGTAACCTTTAGTTAAAGTTACTGTCAAATCAAAAAAGCGGGGCTCCAGTCACTGGATTCCAATGCCAAATGGTCATCCAATTGGGGGGTTTTTTCTCTCTTTTATTGCAGCCAAATATCGACACAAACAAGCGCGTAATTGAGTCTGCACTGTACAGGCAGTCCCGAACCCCCGCCCTGGGGTTTTCCCGGCCATAAAAATGCAGCAGAACAAACAAAAATTAAGCGCAAAAATTGTGCCCCGAAAAAGGTGTTGTTTGCGCACTGCCAAAAAATTCTTTTTAAAAAAATATCTTGGAATATTTGTGTACACTTTTTTTTGTGTAAATAGTTTTGAAAATATTTCTGTAATTGGATTTATGTCAGTTTTGGTATATATTTTAATTTATTTTGTGCCTGTGCTTTTTGTTAAAAATTTTGGAAATTTTTGTAATTGGATTTATGTAATTTCCGGTATAAAACTTTTTTTTATTTTTAATTTTTATGTTATATTTTGGTGCATTTTTTTTAACTTTTTTTATTGTTATGTATCTTTTGATGCATTTTTTTTTTAATTGTTTTTTTTTCTTGTTAAAAGATTTCATTTATTATTTAAAAAAAATTTGTTTTTTCTTATAAAAAAGTCTCATTTATTATTATTATAAATTCCTTTTGATTCAATATAATTTTTGTGACATTTTCAATGTAAAGTCCATGACATTCGCCCCTTTTCATTTGAGTGCAGGGTATAGAGGGGGATGTTTTCTTTTTTTTCTTTTGGCGACAATTGCGATGACAGCCAGGCACTGCCTCCCCCGTACCCGCCCACGCCCCCGCCCCCGCCCCTTCATCACTCTGTCAATAGACATCAAAAATGAAAATTGTAATGCGAACATTTTTGGCAAACGGCGGAACACCGGGACTCGGTGGGACTCTGTGGGACTCGGACCCTGGCATTGCCGTCGTGTGGATATAAAATTTGGTGGTTTCAAAGGGGTGGAGGGAGGGGGAAGGGGAGTGGAGGGGAAGCGCACGGGTTCCGCCCGTTTGTTGTTTTTTTGTGCAGTGGATGTCCCTACTCCACCTCCTTCTCCTACCACCCCCTGCTGCACCTACATTTCGCTCTCGAAAGGCGCTGCCTCCTGCTGCTGTCTGTCGCACCCTGAAGCTCCCTGCTGATGCTGCTACCCCTCTTCCCCCTGAAGCTCCCTGCTGCTGCTGCCCCTGCTGCTCTCCCTCTCTCCCCCTGCTGCTGCGGTCCCTTTGCCTTTTTGCTACTGCATTCCCTCTTAATTCTCCTGCTGCAGTACCTCGCTCCACCCTCTCTCTCCACTCTGTCTCTCTCTGTCTTTTTGGCTCTTCTGGTAGTTGGCCATATTGACAGCGGCAAATTCATTAATGTCACAAGTGGAAGTGGAGCGAGAGACAGGTAGGAGGAGCCGCGCCCCCACCCCCTCCCTCAATGCCACTCTGCCACAGTAATCCAAAGTTTATATTTCTGGATGCCATTGTTAAATGGTTTGCATGAGAACAGCAGGAGGGCAGAAGGGCAGGAGAGCAGGGGGAAAAGTGTGCGAAGTGCAGTACGTGGGTGGAGAATCGAGTGGGGGATCCAAAGTGAGTTATCGATGGATGGAAGGAAGAGCCAGGATGCAGGATGCAGGACGCAGGACAATGCGCGCGTAATGAAGTGACAGCTTTATTGACAAATAAATTCTGTTTGACAACACTCAATGAAAACCAACACTCGTTCCACGCCCTTTCGGTAGCAAAAAAACAAAAAAAAAATACTAGAAAAATACTTGAAAAATACTGGCAAAACTGTGGGCCAATTGTGCAATTTGCTTTGATCCTTTGGCTATAAAATAAATTGCGTAAATATATATTTAAAAAAAAAAATAGGGGAAGACGAACCGAAACGAAATGAAAGTTCCATTTGAAATTCAAATCATCAGAGAGACGAGAGAGAGAGAGAGAGAGAGAGCGATGTGCGATGAGCATCACTCAATGGGGAAAACAAAACTACAATTGCTGTGTGGCAGCATGCCCCACTGCTGTGGCGCCATGAATTATGCAACAAATGTGCTGCAGATTAAACACACAAAATGGCAAAGCACTTAAATTGACCCCCCTAACCCCGAACCCCCGAAAATACACAGAGGAGGGGGGGGGGACTCAATGAATGGAAAGTCAGGAGTGGATTGTCATTAGCAGAAGGCAGAAGTGGACAGACGACAGACAATTATAATTATTTCAATTATTTACACAAATAATAAAATGCAAATGGCAGAGGGAAGGCATGGGGGGGGGGGAATCCTCCAGTTGACAACCAAAAATCATCTGAATGAATGTGTGGATTGAAAGGAATCCCCCTAGTAATCTCCTAAGAAGTGGAATTTAATTAATATTACAATTTAATTCGATTACAGAGACAGCTCGAAGAAGTCGAATAAATGCACAAAGCAAGAGACAGCCAATCCAGAGATTTCTCAATCAAATATTTATTGCATTTAAATGAGATTAAATGAAATATAAACTAATCTAATTTATGGTGACTTTCTTTGGTTTCAATTTAATCCGAAATAACAAAGATTTTGACAGTGGTTTGGAGTCTTAATTATCTGCTCATCTTCGTACACACACACACACACTCGTACACAATGCCTTTTCATTCGACTTGCTCTTTCACCAAAAAACCAAAACAATGCGAGCGCAGGAGATTTGCGTTGCACTTTAATGCTGTCGCAGCGTTGCTACTCTCCCACTTTTATTCCATTGATCTCTCTCGCTCTTTCTCTCTATAGGCAGGGCAGCAGCTCTGTCAGAATAAAAGCAGGGTTCTGTAGATTAACATGCTAAAAGGCTGTTTTGCAAGCAAGGCTGCTACTCTCCCACTTTTATTCCATTGATCTCTGTCTCTCTCTCCTTGTAGGCAGGGCGGCAGCTCTGTCAGAATAACAGCAGGGTTCTGTAGATTAACATGCTAAAAGGCTGTTTTGCAAGCAATGCTGCTACTCTCCCGCTTTTAGTCCATTGATCTCTCTTGCTCTCTCTCTGTAGGCAGCTCTGTCAGCGCAACGGCAGGCTTCTGTAGATTAACATGTTAACAGGCTATTAGCGATCGGTTCGCTGTTACGACTCTGTCAGAGCGCTGGGCGAACGCTCGGCTCTTGGCTGTCGTATGGTTTCGGCTTCGTATGGAAGCTAGAAGCTAGATTTCGGCTAGCGGCTGCTCCGACTCTTTGAATTGTTTTTGCATAGTTCTGCTACGATTGCATTGAGTCACAGTTGCTGTTGTTGTTGTTGTTGTTCGGCTTCTGCTTTATCGCTCTCACTCGGTCGGTAATTTCTTCTGTTCTATGATTCTATCTATAGCTCTCTCAGCAACAACAACATCATCAGCATCAGAGTCACGCTCTCAAGCCTCTGGCTCTCAAACCTCAAGGCTCTGGCTGTCAAGTCTCTCGCGCTCTCAAGCCTCTTGCTTTCAAGCCTCTGGCTGTCAAACCTCTGGCTCGCAAACCTCTGGCTCTAAGACCTCTGGCTCTCGCTCTCACGCCCCTCTCTCTCTCTCTCTCTCTCTCTCTCTCAGGAAATGAATGAACACACGAAAGCATTCTTTATGGAAAGTTCTTTACATCCCACCAGAATTTGGCATCAAAATTCCTTTAAAAAAACTTCACTTATTCCATGTAAAACCGATAACATTCCATAAATATTTAAAGCCAGCCCAAAAAGTTATAGTTTTGCAATTGAATTGCACATTTTGTTGTTGTTTGCGCTGCGCTTCAGGTAAAAGTTAAACTTAGTCCCAGATCAGCCGCCGCACAATTCCCTGAAATCTCTTCGAAATGCACAAAATCGTAAGTGAAAATCCCCTCGAGGGCGGACAAAAGCCCGCATAAGTCGAGGGAGTAACTACCCAACAATTGCAAAACTCAATCTCGCCAGCCACAAAATGAAGACATTTTTTATCTCATGCGAGTGTGCGAGTGTGCGAGTGTGCGAGTGTCTGTCTGGTATCCTGAGGTCTCGTCTCAAGGATAAACCCCGTTTGAATGTGATTTCTGCGGCAAACCCAAGGAATGTCGCCTCTCCTCTCTGGCCCACTCTCTCTCGCGCTCTCTCTCTCTCTCTCTCTCTCTCTCGTGTGTTTGTTTCGGGCTACAAGCGGATTTGTTTGTTTGTTTGTTTGGTTTGGTTCATTCGTTTGTCTGTCTGTCTGTCTGTCGCATTTTATCTTTTGCCTCTTTATGGGCAGCCATTTTTTTTATCGCCTAACGTGATAGAGACCCCCCCCCCCCCCCCCCCCCCCCCCACCCCCTGCTGCTTTCTCTCTCTCTCTCCTGGCTTCTGGCTTATCTGCCAAGCGGCGTTTTGTAACAATTTTTATTGTTTTCTGTGACGGGGCCAGGCATCGCCTGAAGTTGGTGAAGATTTATCTTCTGCTTCGGAACGGAGAGAGAGCTTTACCCTTCCGATAAGCGACGAGAGAGAGAGAGAGGGAGGGAGGGGGCCTTGGGGCCTTGGTTGAACGATTTATTTTCTATTTTGTGCCTGCAAAATGAACTCGAAATTAAATCAGAAGCCAGGCACAGCGAGCGATGCCTGCTGTTTCCGATCAAAAACTGAAAATCCGACCCATATTCCCCAGGACTCGGGACTGCACGGCACGGCACGGCACGTGGCAAACGGTTTTGGACTGCAGCTCCTACTGCATTTTCCTTGCCCCCTGGGGGCAGGCAATCGCTTGACTTGATTTTTGATACGATTTCTGGCTTATTTCACAAATTTCTTGAGCAAACCGAAAAGCGAAAGGAAAGTCACGTTTCTCCCTCATCAATATTATGGCCACATCCTGTGGAATTATGATTCAGTAAATTGCAGAGGGGCCTGCGCTTATCCTTTTCCATAAAAACTGTAGGCCGACATTGAGTGACAAACAAAACAAAACAAAACAAACACAGAACATTTTCCCCGCTAAAGCGACTGTCAGTTGCATGTCATACAGGAAGCAGGGGGCGGGGGAGGGGGAGTGGATTTCCTCTGACGACTTGACAGCACAGCACAAGGGCGGAGGCGGAGGCGGGGGCGGGGGTGGAAAAAATCTCTACATTTATCACAATTTTCCAGCAACAAAAGAAAAGTGTCACCATGTGTGTGTGTGTGTGTGTGTGTGTGTGTGTGTGTGGGCGTTAAGAACTTCTTGCACTTTATTGAAAAAATATCCAGTGATATTTGAAGCTTGAACTTTTCCACCTCAACGGTAATCGATCCTCTTGCAACTTATCTCATATCGCACATACACCTCTTTTTTTTCGTCAATCATTAAATATCAATCAAAAGGCACTCCAGCCCAGCAGCCAGCAGGTAGCTAATGGCAACGGTCCTGCCGTCCTGCCATCCTGCCGTCCTGCATCGAGCGAAGTAATGAAGAATGTGCGTGTGCGCATGAAATGCGTTGGGTAATTTAATCAAGTTTCCACTTGGGACACGAGAATACGGGAATATCAATCACACTTCATTTCCAGACTGCACGAGCGACGTGGCGCGCATGGCGTATACTTGATCTTTGAGCGCCCTCTCACTCCTCCTCAATTGAGTGGGCAATCGAGCATAATTTCATACCCCATAAAAAAGGCTTCTAGCAAGTGGTTTTCATTTGATTGAAGAGCATTGTTGCAGGGCCATTTGGCAGGAGTTTGGGAGGTCTTAGAGGAGGTTTTAGAGGAGGTCTCAGGGAGGGACTTCTTTGGCTAAATTCTAAGCTAATTTCATATTTGATCATCACTCAAGTTTTTCCTGTCTGTCTGTCTGTCTGTCTGTCTGTGAGTTGCATTTCCGCCTCACACATTACGTATACGTAGACGGCGATTGGTGTATGCCCCGAGGACAGGCTGCAGAAGGCAGGCGGCAGGAAGCTTGATGGCATTTCCCAATCAACGCCAATCAAATCAATGCCGTCTAATGGCATTAACCCATCAGCAGAGAACTTTCAGTGTGAGAGGATTGGGCCGGGGGAGTCGTATGCATCCTGGACCATCGGCCCACCGTCTGACGTCCTGAAGAACCGCCCACCCCCCCACAACTCTTTTGCAAACTTTGCTTTTGATTCGATCAGGAAATGTTTGGAGTTTTTTCCCCTTTTTTCCCCCTTTTTCTCCCTTTTTCTCCCGTTTTTCTCCACTCTTTGCGGCCTGCAGTTGTTGGCCTCTTCTGTAATTTTGCCAACACGCTGGCCACTGCTGCCACTTTGTGGGCGTGGCAGTGACGTCTGTATTTGTTCGGGCAACGACATTGCATCCCTTCCCCCTCCCCCCCGCCATATGGAAATTTTTAGCCAAGAAGCAAAAATCACTTTAAGGCTGAAGTTTTTGATGTCCAAAGAACGTTTTCGGAACGTGCCCAAATGCCAAATCACGTAACACCTCATTGAGCTCATTAAATGGCCACGCTGGGGTTAATCTTAACCCCCCTAGAGCCGCAGAGAATTTCTTAAAGGCTGAAAATTTTCAACCATCTGCTGGAGTCATAAAAGCGCTCTTCTGGCTGGATCTTAACGACCAGCAGCAGCGACCATCGCGTCTCATGAAACATTAAACAAAATATAAATTGAGGTGGGGTCGAGGCGTAGGAGGGGGAGGTGGGGGGTCTCTCTAAAGGGAGGTGTTTGTGTGTGCTTGTCCCCTGTCATGTTATTGATGAAATGTTGTCAGGCCACGTTTTTGTTGCTCCTTTGGTGAAGTCGATACCCCTTGTAGGGAAGGGTATAATGGGTTTGAGGGGGAAGAAAGAGTTTTGTTTGGGAATTGGCGCCCAAGTCGTGGACATGAAAGGACTTGCAAGGCAGAGGAATAGCCCCGGAAAGTATGAGGTTTTTTCTTTAAGAATAAATCCCACAGTAGCCCAAAAAAGTATGATATTTTTTGCATCCATGGATAGATCAGCCGCCCCATTATGATGTTTTTAAGCCATTTTTCGATGAGAAATCAGCCCATCAGTAATTAAGATAATTTCTGGGTACTTTTTTTGAGTGTTTTTTTTTTATTTAGAGAATTGAGAATGATTTTTATAGAAACACCTGCCATAAGAAAAATGTCTCGAAATTCCAGGGTATCTACCGCCTCGAACCCTGGTAGGGTAGCCATCTTCCTGTCATGATTATGTGTTTTTTTATTTTTATTTGTATCCATGATGAGCGAAAAACTATGGCAACAAAATCAAACAAAAGCCAGAGGATGATGGACGCCAGGACGAAGGCGTTGGAAGCAGGCGCCAAAAAACACATCAAATTTTTAAGGGGGTGCTGTGGGGGTGCCGTGGTGGTGGGGGGTGTGGGGGTGTGGGGGTTGCCTAGCAATTCAGCAGACACGAAAATTTAATAGCTTCAACAACGGGGCAAACGAAAAACTTGATGGGCCAAAAAGTTGTATGACAGATAGAGAGGGAGGGGTGGGGGGGAGCAGGGAGCAGGGAGCAGGGGGTGCATTAATAGTCAGGGGACGGGGGTATGGGTTGTGCAACAAAATTTTCAACACTTGCCGAAACATGTCATGAATGCGAACATGAAGGCGACGTGGCCAAAAACTGGTAGAAAATGAGCGGGAGAGAGGGGGAGTCGGGAGAGCCAGGGGCAGCTGCCAGAGGGCATAAAGTAGAACAGGAAGAGGAACAGGAGAGAGAGAGAGAAGGACACACAGAGAAACACGTGACATGCGGCGGGGCACATGCTTTCGTGGGTTCAAAGTAGTTTGTCATAAAACAGGAGCCGAAAAAACGAAAACCAAAAAAAATGGGGGATCCTAGAAGCCAAAAAGAGGGTCCCAGAAGTCAGGCAGAGCCTTAAAAATTATATAATGCTCAGGCATATTGTTTTTTATAACTTTTCTTTGGCACTCGCACCGCACCGCACCGCACCGCCCCGCCCCCTCCACCCCCCACGTACCGCCCCAGAAAAAAAAACCCGCAGTTCAATGAACTCCAAAAAGAATTCCATTTGTTGGCAGCCCCTTGGTTCGTGTTGTACTCCTGTCGAGCGCCTGTCATTCCATTCTCTAATTCGACTTTTGGCCAAAAACCAGAAAAACGTAGGGCCCCAAGAAGAAGCACGAATTTAATGCCAGAAATTTTGTATGGGCAATTTTTAGCATCAAATTGCAATTAATCAGAGATGGGACACATGTGTGTGTGCAACATTTTGTTGCAAGCAGAACTGTTGTGTTGACAGCGATAAATGTCCCGAGCATTTATAATAATTTGCGACTAATTTATTGCCCGACACATTGCCCCTTGATTTGGTTTTCGGTTTGTGGCGCGACTTCGTTGCACACTTACAGACATCTGGGGCATGCAACCAATGCGACCAATAAGTGAAATTAATGTTGAAACATACCTGAAACGAAACAGAGCGAGAGAGAAGGGAAATTAGTTTTCGAAGGTCTTTAAAAATTATAGAAAATAAATATGAAAGATTTGGGCAAGAAAAGTGGAATATTTGATGGATTTATGTAGTTTTTTTTTGGTGGAATTTGTGTAGCTATCACATCATCACAATTTTTATAAAATATTCCCAAAAAACAATGTCTGATAATTTTTGTATTGGGTCAGTTTTTCTTCCAGAATTAAAATCTACAATCAAGAGAAAGGAATTTAGGGTTTGATTTTTAGAGCTTAATATTATTTGTTGCAGGTCTTTGAGTTATAAAAAAAAAATATTACATTTTGTTGTCAGAAAAGTGGAATATTTGATAGAATTATTCCATTTTTCTTGTTAAAATAGGCCTAAGAAAAATGTATACAAATTTATTTAAGATTTCTTGAGCTTTTCTCCACAACGTATTAATAATTTTAGTGTAAAAACGCATAAAAAAATATTAAGAAATTTATCAAAAAATTACGAAATAATTAAATAAAGACAGGAAATTCTACAATCAAGAGAAACGAAACTTTTGTTTGATTTTAGAGCTACAAATTATTTGTTGCAGGTCTTGAAATTAAAGAAAATAAATATGAGAGATAAAGGCAAGAAAAGTAGAATATTTTATGAAATTATTTCATTTTTTTTTATGAAATATGACTAAGAAAAATTCTAGTGTAAAAAACCATAAAAAATATTAAATTGATAAATTAAGAAATAATCGAATAAACGAAGGAAATTCTACAATCAGGAGTAAGGAAATTATATTTAATTTTGAGGACTAAATAGTTGTTTTGAAAGACTTTGAACAGTAGAAAAAAAATGTAAAAGTCTAAGAAAATAATGAAGTTAATTTTTATGAAATATGCATACAAAAAATCTATAAATATTGATTTAAGATTTCGCGAGTTTTTCCCCACAATTTATTAATTTATTTATTAAAAAGAATTTTTGTGTAAAAAAACAAATAATCAAATAAAAAAGCCCCAGAAAAATCTAAACAAATTGATTTCCATATATTTTTGATAAGTTTTCAGCTTTAATGATTATTTTCTCACAATTTATTGATCTTTTTGTATAAAAAACCAGCAAAAAACATTAAGAAATTAATTTATAAATTAAGAAATAATCAAATAAAGACAGAAAATATTTGAAATTTAATTAAGATACTCTTATCGATTTAATTGAATTACTTTTCATTTATTTAAGTAATTATATTAGTCCCAACCCAAAACGAGGGGGAACGTTGTGAGTTGCTGCGGTCACCGCAACTCTACAGTTATACCCGATACTAAGTCAGTATGGCTCTCCTCCGGCAGATGGCGCTAATATTAAGCGACACGACAAAGAGTGTGTGCGAGAGAGACAGAAAATCAGTCTGAGCGTGACGTCGGGCGCTGCGTAGCCACTGCAAATTGATTTGTTCCTTTTGGCTATAAAAATGATCTGATCTGATCCAGATTCAGCAATCTAATAGATATGGTCATTATCTATGATTCTGCGTTTTTAGTTTTCTCGAATGTGCAATATTGTGAATGCAACAGATTTTCGTCCTTTGTGGGGGCGGATGGGGGTGGGGCGAAATTCTGAGATATACGTTTTATAGTGACATCTTAAAGGAGTGTGTGTACCAAATTTGGTTACTCTAGCCTTAATAGTCTCTGAGATTTGTGGTTGCCCCAGATTTTCGTCCTGTGCGGGGGCGGAAGGGGGTGTGGCGAAATTTGGACAGGAAACGGTCAAGGTCCGATATCACAGGAGTGTGGATACCAAATTTGGTTGCTCTAGCTTTTATGGGTTCTGAGATCCTTGAACTCATATTTTGTAATTGGCAAAACCGACCATGAAACCTGTGTGTTAGAGTGAGACAGAGCGAGAAAGAGTGAAATTGTTTTCGTGATTCTGGCTATAATAATTATACGATCTGGTTCAGATTTTGCACTCTAGAAGATATAGTCATCTTCTACGATTCTGCGTTTTTAGTTTTCTGGTATCGTCAAAATTGTGGATGCCACAGATTTTCGCCCTTTGTGGGGGCGGAAGTGGGCGGGGCAAAGTCTTGAAATATTTTTGGAGCAGTGACATATCACAGAAGTCTGGATCCAAAACATCGTTGCTCTAGCTCTTATAGTCTTTGAGCATTAGGCGCTGAAGGGGACGGACAGACGGACGGACGGACAGACGGACAGACGGACGGACGGACAGACGGACAGACAGACATGGCTCAATCGACTTGGCTATTGATGCTGATCAAGAATATATATACTTTATGGGGTCGGAAACGATTCCTTCTGGACGTTACACACATCTTACAAAATAATTTCTAAATTCCCCGAAAATAACCATAATTTTCATGGCAAAAGAAAAAGGGTGATAAAAATATTTTTCACAGCATGAAAAAATTTCGTAGCTTCTTTGATCCATAAATTCTTATACTATTTTTGTTGCTAGCTTATCGTGAAAAATATTTTCTTGGCATTTTCCGAACCAACTTTATTTTCGTTTAAAGTTGTTTTGTTGTTTTTTTGTTTGTTGCAAGCGCACTCTGTCGCATAAATCTCTTGCATATGCATTGAAATGTGTCTAATGGGAGTTAAAGTTGCCATAAATAAGCAGAGGATAGCCCCAGCAGTGGGTAGAAGGTGGGTCCTGGGTCCTTGTCCAAGGCTTAAAGACACTCAATGTTTGAAGAGGCGGAGGAGAGTGGCACGCACGTACTCTGGACACATGTACGACAACACAACACAACCGCTGGGGTAATAACTGTCCTTGTGTTCTCAGTCATGCTGTTGCTTGCTGGGGTGTCCTGTTTGTATCCTTCCACACACAGAGACAGAGAGAGAGTTTCCGTTTCAGTTTCGTATTTTATGCAATGCGGCGCATAAAACTTTGCGCTTAAACCTTGTTGCTGGCAAAGCAAACAGACAGACAGACAGACAGACAGACCAGAGACACTGACCACCAGTCTCTCTAGACCCTCGACAGTGCCGCCTACACTCCACTCCACTACGCCGCCCCTTCCATGATGCTTCAGATGCCCCGGCAGTAACCGTATGCTCGCTCCCCCGCCTCTGTCCAGAGCGGAGGATGTCTCAACACATTTTGCACGGTTCGTTTGGGGGCGCGTGACATGTATATGAGAAATTATACCGATGACTGCCTGGCTGCCTGCCTGCCACATGCCCCTTTCTCGAGAGAGTGGGACAGAGGTGCCAAAGGATGGCTGGCTGGTTGGTTGGTTGCATGTGCCGCATGCTGTTTTCATGCTCGAATGGATAGCCTCCTCCTGCTTCCAGTCTTATTCGATTTTCCACCTCTTCTCGGTTTTTTTTTTTTGGCTGGGCGAATAATTTATTATTTTTTTTTGCTCTCCCCCCCAACCCAAGAGAATGCATAATTCTTCGGCCACAGAACGACTTTGGTCTCCTTAATTCACTCCCGGACAGGACATGTTGGGCCCGATGTCCTTGTAATGAAATTATTTGTCAGCGCAAATGATTTTCAGTTCTTTTTTTCCTGTTTTTTGGCTCCTCTTAAAGTTGGATTTTCCCAGCTTTCAACGAAAGGGGGGATTTTTTGGCGTCTGATTTTTCGACAATCTATAAATATTTAATGGTTTTTTATGCTGCAACAAATATTTGCACAGCATAGAGGCGGCAAATCTCTGTGGAAACCAATCCTTTCTCTCTCTCTCTCTGCTTTCACGGAATCACTTTAGGCATTAAAATATTAATAACAATTTTGTGTTGCATATTTGCAGGCTCTTGATGATGATGATGGACGACAGATGCGAAAAAAGCTGGCAGAAGCAGGTAAAAATAAATTGACAAAATGCAAATCAGCAAAAGGGTAAAATGTTTTTGTCGGTAGATCAACTGTTGTTGCGGTTTTTTTTCGGGCATTGTTGACTTTTGAAGGGATTTGCCAGTCACAGATTGAATGGCATGTCCATGTCCATGGAATGTTGGAAGCTGACGGATTGAGGGGCATTTGTATGATTTGAGGCAGGAACAAATCTTTAGCTAATGCCCAAATAAATGGCCACTGCTTATGGCGATAATTAATCGGAATTTAGGTAGCTCGATTACAGTTTCGATGGGATTGTTTTAGTTCGTACATAGCGAATTTCACCTCATAAAATATTCGTGTTTATTGAATTACTGCTAGATAAAAGCATTCATTCAATCTCTCACGAATTTGCTTAAATATACTGCATTTATATACTGCATATACTGCAATATACTCCATTTAAAAAAAGCGATTAATTCCGATTTTTTTTTAGTTTTATGATTTTTTGATTGTTATATTTCTGTCGTTTTAGCATAAAATATAGATATTTATTCGATTAGTGTTCGATGAAAGCATTCATTCAATCTCTCATGAATTTGCCTAAATATACTGCTTTTATTGATCCAGAAAATATCACTTAATTTCGATATTTTTTAAAATAATTTTTTGATTTAATAAACTTTTCATTTCCATCGTTTTCTTGTTATACCGATTATTTATCGATGATTAAATAAATATCGACCTATGGATTTTTTTTGCTTAAATTATATTTACTTTCTTATCGAATATAGATAAATCGATAAATATCGATAGACATACTTTACTCCCCAGGTAAATTTCTCCATTTTCTATAGCTTTTAGCTGTTCTTTAGCAGAGCATACCCACTTCGTTGTGGAGCAAACCCCAATTCCAATTTCCGTTTGGGGCCTGCCCCTGCCGCATGGCATGTGACTTTTGAGCCGCATCAATTTGCGCTGCATGCAAAAACAGCAGCAGCGGGGGGGGGGGGGGGGGGGGGGCTACTTTTTTTTTGGTTTGGATTTGAATTTCTGGCTTTTGGCTGATGTTTAACATAAATGATTTTATAGCCCAGGGGGGAGGGGAGAGCAGGGGGCACCTCTATATAGTTGTCCCCCAGGGCATGTCGATGATGATGAGGCTGGCTGGCAGGCAGGCAAACGATTAATTGCCAGCGATAGCAAATGGTAATGAGGGGCGTGCCCCGTTCCCTCTTCTATGACATGCATTGTGAACAGCTAATCACTGTGAAATCAAGCCCCACAACCCAGTCCCAGCCACAGAACCGAGTGCCCAGAACCCAAACCCAAACCCAAGCCCAAACCCGAGCCCGAGCCCGAGCGATGATCATTGGACCAAAACGTGACATAATTTGGCCTCCACCGTTACGTAGGGGGTGTTCGAGCGGGGGGACGTCTAATTGCTGTTGCAGCTGCACCCTTTTGCATCCGTAATTAATGCCGGCAAGGCTGCGCCCATTTCCTCTATTGAGAGGAGCGTAGCAGTGGCGCAGGAACCATTCAATTTGTTGTCCATTTTCCCCCAATTTTTCGATTTAATCCATATTTTCAGCACCCCCCTTCCCTCGCACCACCGCTCTGCATTAATTCATTGCAAATTTAATTAGTTTAGTCGATAATAATATTGTTTTTTGGGCACACAAAAACACACAAACGAGTGTTTGCTTTGCCATCAATTATTATTTTTCATTTGCTGTAATGGAATTAATGCCAGTGTTCAATTCTTATTATTATTTATAATAATTGATGATGTGCATGGGCCAAGCGAAAAACAGTTTTCTAATTTAATATTTAATGAATTGGGATTTGGATGTTGTTTCAAAATTCGTTTAAAGGAGCGGCGATTAAAGAACAGCTTTTATTTGATAGGTTTTCTATCGATTTTTATGCAGGAAAGGTCTATGGAATTTTGGGAGTCTGAAATTCATTGACATTCGTAGAACACCTGCCAATCAACCGATTCTTTGCTTCGTTGAATTATAAGCGAAAAATATCCCTATTTTGTAGTTTTTTTAGGGATATTTTCTTGAAAAAAAATAATTATTAATATTTTCTTTTTTAAAGAATTTTGCTGAAAAATCTATATTTCTTGAAGATTTCTTTAAGTGTATGAAATTACTAAAAAAAATACTACAATAAATACTAAAAAGTGACACAACATAGTGACAGGTGTAATAAAATGCTAAAAGTATGAAACTAAAATACTCAAAATTCTATTAAAATACTAAAGTAAAATACTGCAATTTAAAAATATTATGAAAGTTAAAATTGTAAAAATACCAGACTTCTGTGGCATTTTGCAATAAAATATCAAATAAAATACCAGAATAAATAGTAAAAAATACTAAAAATACTTTAAGAGTACTAAAAAAAAGGAAATCAATGCCAAACAGTTGATTGGTAACATATTCGAATAAAATACTCCCAATATACACCACATAGAATACTTCAAATGCAATCTCTCCAAGGTTGAATTTCCTGTGGAATCTACTCTGAAAAGTGTGTCTAGGAAAATCGATTCAAAAGGCATTACGGATTATCCTCAAAGCAAGGGATAGTTGACTATCTTTGATTCTTGAATAATCTTTCGTGTAGGTTCCATTCATTAAATTTTGCTGTTCCTTAAGACTCAATGGAGTCTCTTCTGTAGACCTAATTTGCGGCTAAGAAACACATCCTGTCGTGTCCTTCACTGGTCTGGCTCGTTGCCAATGGCAATGTGTGTAATGTTTCCAGAAGTTCTGCGGTTTAGAACTGCCTTTCCATTTGGGTTTATTAAAAATTCCATTACGACCGCACAAATTGAGACCGAAAACTGACAAATCAAAATTAAAGTGATTGCTGGGGCATGCACCATAGCAATGGTAACGACTGCAACTAGCGACAATGTTAATTGCAATTGTAATTGCAAGCACACAGATACACACACACACACATACACACACACACAGATACAGATACAGATACACAGCAGAGAGAGAGATGAAAATCACAGGAAGGAAATCGGCTTTTTGCTTTTTTTGGGTGCCCTGGCGCTGGGGTTCTGTGTCTGGTTCTGGGTGTCTCAGGTGAAATATGCGCTAATTAGTGTGTTCCGCTGTTCTGCGAGAAGGGGTGCAACTGCAACAAGGGGGCAGGGAGGGGGTAGGATGAGGTGTAGAGTGCTGCAGCAAAAGGAAAGCCATTCACTTGCGAAATATGCGAAAAGCAAAGACAACAGAGAGTCAGAATCAGAACCAGCAAGAGCAGCACCAGCAGCACCAGCACCAGCAGTAGTTGCTTGCAACAGTAGTGGCACAGCAAGTACGCAGTTGTTGCAATTGCTGCCCTGCCCAACAATAGGAACAACAAAGAGATCCAGATAGAGGCAACAGCTCTACTGCTCTACAGCTCTACTGCTCTACGGCTCTGGCAGCAACAAACAAAAACCAATTACAATTATATCTGCGCTTGGTTAATCATGTGAGGCCCCGACGCTCTACTACGCCAAGAGCCCAGGCCAGGCTCGTGTGCCTTCCACTTCCACCAGTCGAGAGGCAAAGCTCAAAGCTACTGCCTGCACGATGGGTTTTCTGCCGACGCTTTTTGGGGGAGAAGACATTCTACAAAAGGGATTCCTATAATGGAACTAGACCCATGAAATCGGTGTTGTTTTCAAGGAAATATTTTCATTCTCATTTTTCCAAATAGAATTCTAGTTTGGTATTTTATATGGTATGGTATTTGTTGTGTAGTATTTTGTATATATTATTTCAGGTATTTATTCGTATTTTTCGTAGTTGTATGGTATGCTTAGTATGTATTTTTCAATTATTTTGTTGGTAAATTTTATTGTTTTATTTGATATTTCAGTATATCTTTTTACTTTAGTATTTTTAATATATATTTGGTAGTTTGTATAGTTGTATGTTTAGTATTTATTTGGTGCTTTTGGTCAATTTTAATATTCTATTTGATATTTTTCAGTATGCTTTTTGAGTTTAGTATTTTTATTATTGTCTTTGAAATTTTTCAGCATTTTATTTGATATTTTTCAGTATTTTTTGTATTTTTCTGTTACTTTCGGTAACAGAAATTGTATTTCAATTTATTTATTTCTTGTGAAAATAAAACGGGGATTTTAGTATTTCTTATGGTATTTTTTTCAGTATTTTGTTTTCAATAATGTGATTAATGCATCGGTGCAAAACTGATCGTGGCTCAAACAGAATCTAAAACATCTCTCGTTGCTCTGAAGCTAATTCTGTTCTTGTTTCTGCTGCTGTTGTTGTTGTGGCACGTTGCACGTTGGCACGTTGTTGCTTGGTGTTCCGCTTGGTGATCCGTTTCGGGGGGCTATATGCGGCGGATATCCAGGATTTGTTGGAGGCACAACAACACTTTTAGGGCTACTTTATGCTACCGAAAAGAGGGCTGCAACTCATTCGAAATGTTGCCTGTGTGCGTGGCATGCAACCGCTGCTATAAGTTCATTTCCGCTCGATTGTATTTTGGCGCTTTTTCTCGTTGGATTTTCATTTTTATTTTTTGCTTTTTCCAAGAGTCAACATAAACAATGGTCAATGGTTCTGTTTTTAATGCAGTTTTCGGTCTTATTTTGTTGTTGTTTCGTGCATGTGGCAACAACACACTGTTGTGTGTGTGTGTGTGTGTGTGTGTGTGTGTGGGCTGTGGCTGCGGCTGTGGCACGTGAGATAAGCCACAATTGGCGCTGCGGAAAATTTAAGTAAATATGAAAAAGGAAAATCATTTTTCCTCCCCCCGCCACGCCCCGCACCGCCCCGTTCTGCTGCTGCTGCTGCTGCTACTGCGGCAAATGCAATTTGCATTCATTTGTGGCACTCTGCCATTGATAGGGCATTACGCATACGCAACGTGTTGCAGGAAACCAACCTGAAGGATGGCCAAGAGATTGGAGGCAGGTGCCACATCGAACACACTGATCACGTTGCCTAATCAGGTTGCCAAATCATTTAATGATGCCCCACTCTTGTGTCGTGTGCCCTTGGGAGGGGCGGTCGGGGGGCGGGGGGTCCATACACAGAATGTTTTAAATATTCGGCAATGACTGGGTTGGAAAAACTGTTTTTCCCCCATGAAAGTCATGTCACGCCTGCGGCTGGGGAGAAAGGGTATTCGTTGCGGTGTGGGGGTGGGGGTGGGGGTTTGGGGGTTGGGTTGGAGCCTGCGGCCTGTCTAGTCATTCTATTTGCAAATTGACGTTGACAGGCCCTGAAATAGCAACAGCAGCAACCGAAGAGCTGACAACACATGTTTCATTGATTTGCTGGCATCGGTTTGGAGCCAAATTAGTTTACAAGCCGCGCATAGATCATGTTTTGGTGGCTTAAAGCGTAAAAGTTGTAGCCAGAATTTCCGAGAGAGAGAGTTTTCAAAGGCTTGTTGTGATTTGAGGGATTTTTGGTGTCCGGAAAGTCCATAAATACAAAAGAAAATGTGTGTATTTTGTTGCTGGATTTCTGCCACCGAAAAGTAAGTCTTTGAATCGCAGAAAGATCACATTTTGAAGAAAAAATCGCACTGAAAAGGGTTTTGGGAGTAAGAATCTGGTTACGAAATGGAAAATGGAAAGCGCCTGAATGATGTAGCCATGAAAAAGAAGCTTGAAAATGCTAAAATAGCCCTAAAAACAGGACTCTCGATGGATTTGTGGGATATTTAAAAGTGCTTTTTCCACCCAGAAATATTTCTGCGGGGAATTAAGTAAAGACTCGAAGCTTAGGCTTTGAAAAAGGGTAATCCTATATATCCTATATCCTATATAAAGAAAATATGTGTATTTTGTTGTTGGATTTTTGAGATCGTAAAGTAAGTCTTTAAATCACAGAAATATCAAATTTTGAAGGAAAAATTGCACTGGAAAGGGTCTCGGTAGTAAGACCCTATATAGTCTATATATAGACCCTATATAGCCATCCCATATAACCAAATATATCCTCTTCCTCTTCCAAAAATATCCCCTTTATGGCGAATATATCCATAATATTTGAAGGCTCCCGCTTTTGTGAGTATTTTCTGGAATTTTAACATGGATTTTCCTCTCAATTCAGGCCCTATTTCCAGCCCCTCATCCCCTCTTACACCTTGTAGATTTTTTTACAGCAAACAATAATATTTAGGAGCTGCTGCTGCTGCTCCTGCTCTTCCTGTTTGCCACAAAAATCTGTGCTCAAACCACAAAAAAATCCATGAATCAACCTCCTGCCGAATGGCTGCTGCCAGATTTTTGCAATTAATTTAATTAGCTTTAGGACACCATTAAAAACGCCAAAAAAAAAAACAGTGGAAAAAGGGGGTACAAGAAGTGCCATTTAAAAATGCAACAAAACGCATGGGCAACAAAATGGCAAACATTTTAATAATTAAACCGCACAGAAAAATGCTTATATTTGCGGATATTTTTTTTATTTTTATTTTTTCTTTGGCTCCTAAAAGAGGGCGAAAAAATAAAAGAAATGTAAAATTTTCGCAAGCGCATAATTTGTCAGCGGTGCAACAAAAGGCAGGTCAGGGTGCCCCTGGCCCCCCTCTGGCTGTTAACGAAGAGGGATCAGCATTTGGGGCCATAATTAACATGCGGCAGTGGCAGTGGCAGCAACAGCCAGAGCCAGAGCTAGAGCCAGAGCAAGAGCAAGAGATGATGGCGCACAGGAAAACGAACGTCCAAAAAGCTCATTAACATAATGTGCGGTTACCTGGCTGGCGCCACCCCCACCCCCACCCCCACCCCCCTTTAAACCCACTAGTCACCTAGAATTTTAGCCTATTTTGCCAGCACCCTGCCTCGTTTTACACCTGCATTTCCAAGGCAATTGCAGGGAGATAGGATTTTTTCTTCCTTTTTTTTAGTAGGTCTGGGGCTTATTTTTTATGAAAAATCTGCGGTCCACTTAATGGGCCACAAAATGTTAAACAGAAAAAAAACATGGAAATAAAAGCACTAAATGGGCTAGGATTCGGACTAAAAAATTCCCTTTAAGTGGAGAAAATTTTAAAAATTATAGAAGTAAAAAATTTGAAATATTGCCAGAGAAATTCATTTCTGAGAGGAATTACTATAAATATCTGCATTTAGTGGCTTTTAAAGGGTATTCGACTAGTCTTATATTCAATGGATATTCGCTTTAGGGAAAGATCTACCAAATAGGAGCTCTATATCTGTATACTTTGTGGAAGAAAAAGCCTTCTTTGATGATTATTTGTTTCACGCGTCATGCAGCAGCGCCCCTTGGTTGGTGGAAGGTGCTTTGCAGTCTGGGAACTGCTTGTAGGATCAAAAATCAAACAATTTTGAGCCCAGAAGCCCTACCCACCCAATCAATACACCCTTCTGCTCTACAGGGTATTCGAAAAACTGCATAAAAATGATAGAAGCTGAAAGCCTTACACCTCATAGCCAGGCCTCACACTCCTCCGCCTCCCCCTCCCACTGCCACCTCTTGCCGCTTAAATCCAATGCGTATTTCCTTTCCCTTTGGCTTCAGTCTTAAGGACATGCCTTTTGCTATTTTTTAACTTGGGTCCTGGCCACACAACGTGTCCAGAATGCTAAGCAGTCCGGGGGCGGAGGCGGAGGGCGATCCATGTCGCACATTTCACTTTGGTTTATGAAAAATTCATAACAAAACATTTCTCCCGTCACGGGCCAAGGCGACACGAACCAACCCAACCCAACCCAAACCATTCCCCATTCCCCATTTAAATGTAAATGCAATTGAAGGGAAACCGTTGGAGGGTCCTTTTATGGGGGATAAACTACCTATGTATCTGCCACTTGAACCGGGAATAAGTTTCAAGAGAGCGCACAGAGCGCATGATGTGGCAGCCAGTTAGTTATCAAAATGATGGCAGTAATTAAATGAAAATGCACTTGACAGCATGGGGGGCAAAAAGTTCAGCGTTGCACCCAAGAAAGTTGCAAAAAGACGCCACAGAGAGAGCCCCAGAGAGAGAGAGAGAGAGAGAGAGAGAGCAACGCTTAAGTAATTTCTTTCAATCTGTGGAAACATGCGGGTTGGGTCGTCACAACGTCCTCCCGTTGGCAATTGTCGCATTTGTATTGCTAAACCAACAACAGAGCGCAGAGCCATGGCCACTGGAGTTGGCTTAAACGATTCCACACATAAATATGACAAGTTGTCGCCGGCAGCAGCAGCAGCAGCAGCAGCAGCAGGAAAAAAGGGAAGCGGCAGCAGTTTTTCTTGAGACATCTTTTCGTCCTTGTGTGGGGGCTTCTCAAGTGGCAAGATGCTTATGAAAAGTCATGTGATGTATTTGTGGCCATTAAATGTGGCAAAACGACAGAACCTTGGCTATTTACGGTCGGGTGCTCGCTCCTGCTCGCTCCTGCGTGCGTGTCTGTGCGTGAACAGTAATGAATATTTATGTTGGCCATAATATTTTCATAGCCTCTATTAGTTGTAGTGTGTCTTGGGTATTTGTAAATATAGGGAAAAATCCCTACCACCCTCCCTCCCACCCTCTTTTGTTTGTGGGCAGTTTTCCATCTCCGCAAATCATTAATCAATTTACCGCAAAATGTCATCGTCACCTGCTCTCAAAAAACCAAAAAGAGCTACGAATATCATCATGATAATATTTCTGTGGCGTTAATTAACAGTAAAGACAGAAATACGCCGTAAAAGGGTAGCTTTGGAGTGATGAAACTGTTGGATACCCTGGTAGAAGTCAGTGTCTTAAGGGTCTTCTATCTATCGGTCCTTTAAAATAAATACGAATTGATTCGTATGTGAGTGACATTTCAACAATGAGTTTTTAGTATTTATTGTGGTATTTTTGTAACATTTTTTGTATTTTTTTTGGTTATGGTGTATTTTTGTATTTTTAGTATATTTTAGTTTATTATTTTTTGGACCGTATTTTTCAATTTAGGAAATATTCTCATTCTCATATAAAAGAAATTAATTTTTAGTATTTTATGTGGTTTTTGTTTTAGTATTTGTAGTCTTTTATTTGGCATTTTGTTATTATTTTAATATTTGTAGTATTTTAAGGGAATTTTTTTTTAATTATTGTATATATATATTTCTATTTACCAAAAGTATTTTTATGGTAATTTATTTTTAAATTTTTATTCGAATCAAAGTATTTTTTGATTAAATATTTTGCATTTTTTATTATTTTGGAAGGTATTTTTCGTATAGTATTTTGTATAGTGTTTTTTGTATAGTATGTTTTAGTATTGTTCTGTATTTTGTGTAGTAGTTTTCAGTATATTTTTAGTATTTTCAGTATATTTGCAGTATTTTTTCAGTATTTTGGCTGATTGATTTTAAAACACGTGGAACTTGAATTTTTAATTGTAGTTTAAGTGTCGGAATATTAAAGCAAAAAAAAAACTGTTTTTATATAAACTTGTCGTAGTGGATGTTTTTGCAGAAATGACTATACATTCACTCCTTTTGATTCCTATCAAGAGGATACATATATCAAGCTAAATCCATTCTAGGGTACGAAATGCTTCTCATCACTGCAAAAGAATCACGATACCCCCTTCCGCCATGGCCCATGCCGCATGCCCCATCGTCCATGGTATAATATGATGATGATATTTGCCTGGCGTTAATTAAAAGCCGCAGTAGCAGAAAAAAAGGCCAGACAGACAGACAGAAAGTCGGGGATAGTCAGCGGCGCTTGGAAGGCGTGACCCTGCAAATAAACTTTAACCCCAATGGCAGGTAGTGCCGCTGTGCCCCCTCCCCCCACCCCCCTGCTGCCGTGTGTGTGTGTGTGTATGTTTGCCCTGTCAACCAGTTAACATTTTTCTGCCAACTGCACTTTTCGCATATGCAAAATGAATGTGGATACAAATTCTGTACGAGTATATTTTCCCTTACTTTTTCTTGCTGCTTTTCCACATTTCTTTTTTTTTTTTATGTGTGTATATTTTTATGGTCTGCTGACAAATTACGCGAACTTTCCATTAGGTGGGAAAGAGAGAGAGAGACAGAGATGACTTGCTTTAAATCTTAAATTTTAGGGCCCATAAAAGAAGAATATTCTCAGGCTTAGGCTTCAAATTGCTTTTTAATTGTTTGTCAGTTGGAAAATTCTCTGTGTTTGAGAAGTAAACCAATGAAAATTTCTGTTTGACTAGGAAAACCCCACCAGAATCACACACATCGCTCTGATGAAAGTGGGAACACCTGTCGCCAGCAAAGATTAATATCGTGAAGCTCATTAAAATGTCAGACACGGGACAGGAGGGACCCTGCCACTGCCACTGCCACTCGGTTTTTTCATCCACCTCTAAATAATTTTGTCTACATGGAAAAGTTCAAGGAACTGCACGGCAGGCTCTCCTTTTGTTTGCTCTGTCCCCGTCGCTCGTTCTCTTGATATATGGTCCAGGGGCAGGCAGCAGGCAGCATCTACATTGCCATGCATCATTTGGTGGCAAGGAATGAAAGGGTGGTGGGGGGTTGGTACTAATAAATTTATTACTGCCACACACACACACACACACACACACGCTAATGATGTAACCACACATTTGGTTTGGAAAATTATCTGCACATCAAAAATAAGGCTGGCGGGCGGGCAGGCCGGCAAGCGGGGGACGGGTGACGATTTTAATGAGCATTTTCCAGCGGCTTTCTCAGACTTAAAGTTTGACTTTGAACCCAGCCATAACCGAAAACTCCAAGGCTTAAAAGTTCCCTTCCCCCCGCCCACCTAACTCTTATACTTGCAACTCATTTCCTGTCTGTTCGAGTGCCTAGGAGTTTTTCCTGTTGACAAATTGGCTTTAGAGGATGAAAGTTGCTTAAGCAAAAGTTTTCGGGGGCTTTAAGTCGGGCCATTAGAGGCAACAGCTGTCCTTAAACCAGAGACCATTTACAGCCTGCTGCTATTAACGGGGCCATTTACCAAAATGACTTTCTGATTAGATGGCCAGGCGGGGGAAAAGAAATCTCGTATCAAAGAAAAACTATGGTCTCTCTATGGTTTATAGTTTGGCAATGGCAAAACTGCCACTCAACTTTTCCTTTAGCCAGCAGACAGACAGAAGGAGAGACGGAGATTCTCTCTCTCTATCTTTTGCCTAGTCAGTCATCAGATGAAATTGCCGCGATAAACTTGATGAAAGTGTCTGCCTGGGACCCACCGGGTCCTCCTTCCCTTTTTTTGCCACTACGCCACTACAAGAGATTTATCAAAAACTGGGCAATCTGCCTGGGAGTTTTGTGCCTTCTGTATCTGAATATTTTTGCTGCCTCAGCCTCTGCTTCAGCCTCTTGTATGCCCCCTGCTGCTGTCTCCGCCTCAGCCTCTTGTATGCCTCCTGCTGCTCCGCCTCTGTCTCTGCCTCTTAGCGTGTAAAGTAATTTGTTAACCAAATGACAGGCAGATGCCCCAACAACAGAGCACAGCAGAGCAGAGCAGAAGATGGTAGCAGCAGGATTTCAAATGAAATATTTAATTATGTGCCCAAGCAACAAGTAAGGAAGGAAGAAAGGGAATGGGGTTGGGAATGGAGACAAGAATTTGGCATTCAAATGGTCATGCAAATCCACTTTACACCATCTTACAAAAAAAAAACGTGGGGCCTACAGAATTTTTGATCATCTTTCTCTTCAATAATAAAAAAAAAAACTAACAAGAATATTAAAATATTTCCGTTTAATTGCGGCCTCCAATCAATCAATAACATTCCAATCCGAAAATAAATGAAAACAATTGCAACATTTTCCCTACCCCTACCCCCCTTCCCCATTTACCATGTGTTGCGGTCTCGAAATTTAATTGAAAATCATTTTGTTGTTTAATTTGTGCAACAATACAGCAAACGCATATAATTTGTGGGTTTTATTTTTGCAAAATCTATTGTTTTTTTTTTATTTTTTTTCGTTTTGGAAAGGGAAGGAATTTATTTGCTGAGGTGAAAGTTGTGTAAAGATTTCTTTGCAATTTTGTAATGTGTACATTTAGTAATTAAATATTTTAAATGGTGCGTAGAAATGGATGGGGGGGGGGGGGGGGGGGTTGGCTTTAATTGATTGATTGATTGACTGATTGATGGATGGTTTTGTGGGAAAGATTACATGGTCCAGGGTCGTTTCTTTTAATTATTTTAATTAAAGGTTGGGCGAACCATTGAGTTAATTTTTCGAAGGGAAAACTTTAATATCACTCTTATACGACTTTTGTACACCTTTGCTATGGCTACTCTTATAAAATTCAGCTCAGGCTCAGGCGTATGCAAAATCATTTGATATGATTTCATGGAAATAAAACAAGTATATGACTCTTATACCACTCTTATACAAAGTCATTTGAGATGATTTCATGATAGGAAAAATCTTGCACGACTTCTAAACCACTTTTATATGATTTTACGAACTAAGCTGATATGCAACGCTTATACAACTCTTATAAAAAATCATTTGGGATGATTTTACAAAAATAAAAATCGTATATGACTCTTATACAACTTTTATACAAAATAAATTGAGACAACAAAATTCTCAGAAAGAAAATTCTTATACGGTTCTTATACAACTCTTATACAAAATTATTTCAGATGATTTCATTACAGGAAAACACTTGCACTACTCCTATAATACTCACACTCTTCTGCAGATTTTACGAATTAATCTCTTATACACCTCTTATACAAAATATACTAAAACGTTTAAATCAAGTAATAATCTTATAAAACGCTTCTATAAAATCAATCGAGTATATTTCGCAAAGAAAAGTGATCCACAAAAATATTTGGAGAGGTTTGCCTCAAGTAAACTCTTATACACAATTAATTGGGATAATTTCACATATGAATAATGCTATAAAATTCTTATAAAACTCTTATACCCGCTCCCATTCAAAATCCCATTAAAAGGCGCACCAACTTTTTGGAAACAAATCAAAGGCAAAAACTCGAAAGCGCCCTGGCGCCTGATTAATATTTATTATTTCATTAGCTCTCATTACACCATCGCATCAGCCCCATCGCATCAGCAATCCAATTGTTGGAGGAGAATTGTGGTGTGGTGTGGTGTGGTATGGAGTGGTGCTTGGATTGTGGTTTTTGGCGGCTTGGGTTGGCAATACGGCTTTCCATTCGGCATTCGATGGGTAACTTGAGTGTGGGGCCTGAGGCCCTGGGGCGTGGCCAAGACATAGGCACATACATATGTGTGTGTGTTTGTGTGGGGTAATTGGATATTATTGAGCAACTCTTTTGGGGGTAAGGTAGCTTTTGTGGTAAGAGTCTGCTTGCACAAGTCGCCCTTTCCCCCTCTCTTTCTGTCGGTAATATGATCCAACACCTCAAATCCCCATAGCCTAAACCGCATTTGAATGTACATACAATACAAATTATAAACGTACGTATTTTTTTTTTTATATATATATAACAAGTTATTATTTTTCATTTGCTACAAACATTTTTTAGACATTTTCTTTCTGTAACTGCCACGAAGCAACGAAATGCCATTAACTTCCTGTATTTTTGTGGATGTTGGCACTCGGCTAATTGTTGTTGTTGCTGTTGCTGTTGCTGCCCCGCACTCGTTGTTGCCTCTAATTTGTCAAAAGCATTAAGCCAAGAGAGTCGTAAATAAAACAATCAACTCTGGAGAGACATTTGGACACTTTTTTGTGGCTTTTTTTTTTGTTTGTTGTTGAAAATGCGACGAACCGTGAAGGTTAGCTGATGGAACAGATACATATATATATATATAGAATATTATGGGTGGGTGTACGATTATATAAATGTATTTATCCATGGGAAATTAGCTGCGGTTGGTGTTGGGTTTTTTTTTTTCCTATGGTTTTTATTGCTCTGGGAAGAACGTTACGAGTACAAAAAAAATCTGTGTGCTTGTACAGTACGTTTCACTGCCATAGAAAAAAGTGTGTGAATCCGAGGTTAGGTCGTTAAGATAGATCACATGATGCCTTCGTTAGTAAAGATCATTCTTTAAGACGTTTAAATTCAATAATACATACTGATGGTTGGCTAGGAAGTGGGAAAACTTGGTAATCGAATGATTACTGATGTATACTAGCGGATATTCAATAACCTATACACTATATTCGACACTCAATAGCCGTGGTATTATATTCTCCACTCCCTCTCATGAAATTCCATTCCCAAAATATAATTTTTTAATATTTCTATCACAAAAATGTTCCCTGAATATTGTGGTGTAGTATTTTGTTCTGATATTTTACTGCTAATTTTCTAGTATTTTCTGGTAACTTTCTAACTGTATTTAGCGTATTTTCTGGTATTTTTCTAGTATTTTTTCAACAAATATTTTGTAGATTTTATAAAAGTATTTTATGGAGCAAATTTGTGTTATTACAGTTTCTAGTATTTTCTGAAAATTATCATTATTCTTTTTCGTTTATATAGTGTCTTGATTATAGTTTAGTAGTTTTCAGTATTTTCCGGTAAATTTTTTTTATTTTTTTTTTCTATTTTTTGAAATATATATACCTTATATTTTCCTATGTTTCCTGGTATTTCCATAATATGCTCTGGTAATATTCTAGTATATTCGGCTATTTTTCCAGGACTAGTTCGGAACTTGCATTTAAAATCAATCTATCCCTGAATAAATGCCACTTCCTCCATAAATCACATAAAATGCCACTCTTTTAACCCTTTTGTACTACCAAAACGCACTCTAGCATGTGGCTTAGATCGTGTTATGGGCAAAAACGCAATGCATGATCATTAAAAAAAACAAAAACGCAAACGCACACAACTTCATTCAGTAATCACAAGGGACACAGCACCATCTTTATCGTTTGTTTCTCTCTGAGCGTGTGTGTGTGCGTCCGGCACTCATGACAATTGTCAACGACAAGACGAGACGAGACGAGACACAAATTAGCATTAGTATGAGTAATTAACTTAAATACAATAGAACAATTTAGTTTTCGCCAAATTGCACATGCGACAAACGACAACGACACAACGCCAGCGACGGGCAGAGAGCGACATTGTGTGTGGGTCGCCTGAACCGCCTCCTCCCGCCTCCTCCCGCCATACAATTGAAAATTTTGCATGCTAAATAAGGCAGCAGGGAATGCGGAGGGGTTCTAAAGAGGGCCGTCGACATTTTGGACTGTAATTACGAGCGTGCACGTCAACTGCTGGCTGACCGCTTCAGCGACTATCGAAGCCATCTAGCGCTCATCTCTCCTATCCCCCCTGCTCCTCTGTGCTCCCACCATTATGTTCCCATGCATATTTGATTTTCAGTTGGGGATTATATACGTACTCGTACGATATTGGGGGAGTGCTGCTGCTGCTATCGGATCTGTATAATTTCTGTGTGTAAGCGATTTTTTTTTTATACGTTTTCCTAAATGGACATTTCATGACCCAAATTTCAGTGTCAGCTAATGAGCATTTGATTGACTTTTTTTGCGCTTTTATCAATGATATTCCAAGCGTAACCCCAGCGACATTATAATTTTGTACTTGCGTGTGGAATGATGAAGAGACGTTTTTTGGATGGTAGATACACGAAAATAGATAAAGCACCACATACCTGTAATGATAAAAAAAAAGAGTAAAGGAATTGGAATTAGTGGTGTATTTTTAAGTGCACAAATTGGTTGTATGGAATGTTTTGCGCAATTTTCAGAAGTTGCATTATTATTATAGTACTTTCTGGTTAACAGTATTTTCTAGAATTTTGCTGAGTATTTCCTGGACTTTGCGCTGATTTTTCTAGTTTCAGAAATTTTTAAAAACCTTCTCAACTGGTTTCTAGTATTTTTGTGTATTTTGGTAATTATTTGGTATTTTCTGGCAATATTTTCTGGTGCTTTTTAGTATTTCTTTCCTTATGTTATGTTCTGGCTTATTTTAAAATTAACTAGTATTTTCTGGTATTTTGAAGTATTTTCAGATAGCTAAAGTCTATCATAAATGGTATTTTTCCTATTATTTTCGGGTGTTTTCTAGTATTTTCAGAAGGTAATGGTATTAATTGTATTTTCTGGTATTTTTTATTTATTTAAAAACTTTCCCAAGTGATAAAGAAAAAACCATAATTTATCCTAAAATGAAATTCTATGGGAATTCCCTTCTCAAATTTTGCTGAATCAACAGGCAACACAGCCCTCCCCGCCCTGCCCGCCACACACTTAACCCTCAATGTTGACCGGGAGGACAATTTGAGCTTACAGATTGCCAATGGGCCCTTCAAAATGGCTTTTCCGCCATTCATGCGCCCGCCAAACACAATGCCCCATTCATTCACGAATGCTGCTCCTCGATGATGTTTTCTATATGTAAGTATTGCTTTTTGCTCCCTCTTTTTGATGGCCTTTTCTTCTATTTTTTTTTTGTGCTCGGTGAAATTAAGTAGAACGATTCCTTTCTTATTTGCCGCCTTTGCTGCGGTGCGGCCGCCGCCGTCGCCGCCACCGTCACCGCCTTCCTGGTTCGTCTTTTGTGACGTAAATAGGCGGAAAAGAAAATTATGTTTACGCAAAGGGTGTGCGGGTTGGGGTGCCTGGGGTTTCGAGGGAGTTTCCGCAGGTCTCAGGTTTCTATGGCGTACAGCTTTTGGGGGGATGGCGGTTGGGATGGTCCGCCTTCCTGTAGGCCTGGATGAATGAATGGATGTACAGTGGTTTTTCAAAGGGATGTGGAAATGGTTTGAATTTAACGACATTAAGTCGATAAGGAATGGAATGGAATGATGAATGTTCGCTCGTGGGGCAACCCATGGCGAATGAACTGGTTCAAAGCTGAGTTGGAGGCAGAGAACTGGTTTGCTTTTTTAGAATTGCTTTTTTTTAGAAGTTCCATCTGGTATTTTATTGTATTTATAGTTTTTGTGGTCTTTTTCTAGTACTTTATAGTTATTTACAGTCATTTAAGGCATTTTCCTTAAGATTATGTGTTATTTTCTAGTACGGTCTGTTATTTGTCTAGTTTCAGGTATATTTCATAATTTCTGGTATTTTTAAAAAGTGTTTTCATAATTACCGGTATTTTCTATTACTTTCTGGTATATTGTAAAAATTTTAAAAATTTCTTATAAGTATTTTCTCGTATTTTACGTCATTTCTGGTAGTTTGCTAGTAGTTTTATAATTTTTCCGGTATTTTTCTGTCAGTGCTCTTGCATTTTATGATATTTTATAGTATTTCGTGGTATATTCAGATATTTTTACTGGTTTTAATGTATTCTCGAGTTTTTTTCTTGTATATTCTGGTATTTTTATTTAGTATTTTGTGGTATTTTCTAGTATTTTTACTGCTTTTTTCGAATCTCTGCAATTTTTATAGTATTTTATTTAGTTTTCCGATATTTTCTAGTATCTTATGGTATTTTCTGATGTTTTCCGAAATTGTGTTAGTATTGTCTGGTATTTTTCTTTAGTATGTTCTGGTATTTTCTGGTATTTTTCTATAAATATTCCAAAACTAAACCTTTTGTCGGTAATCATGTTGCAGGGCGCTATTAACTGAAATAATTAAAATAATTTCTCCCTTTTCAGCATTAATTATTCAACAAAAACGAACTTTAATTCGAACTAGTTCGACGGACCGTTGCACAAAGGACACACACACACACCCACAGTGGACAGGCGCCTGCCCCTTCATTCCTCGGCTTGGAAGGAGCAGCATAATACTCTACCCCCCCTTACATGGCACGCAAATTAAATGAATTGCTTACCCCCAGCTACATGGCTACCCCATGCCGCATGCCACACCCCGGCCCCCTCCCCCCACATCCTTTACACACCCATTAAAATCATGCTTCAATGGTTTTTGACCATTTTTACTCGAGATTCTTTTTGTTGTTGTTGCTTTTGTTGTTTGTTGGGGCAGCGCTTCAATGAAGTTTTTTGCAGCTTTGTTGCAGCACCCAGCGCCAGTGCAAAAAAGTTCCAAGCCAAGTGGCAAAGTGGAGCAGCAGCAGGAACAGCAGCAGTCCCCGTCCAAAAGGAATGAATCCACTTTTCTGTGCCCCATTCTGCTGCCGCTGACGCTGCCACACGATACCCGGTGGCACTCCTTTTCCTGTTCCTCTAGGTAAATGAACCTATGCAAGGAACACTTGCCTGCTAAATGATTTACGCACTTTGGGCAATTTAATGGAGCAATTTTCCCAGACCCTGGCCACCGGCGGTGGGGGCCCATGTCGAGAAATCGCTTTGGGGCGCCCTTCGGAAGAAAGGAGCAGTTCTGTTTCTCCCTTTAATTTGTTAAATCAGCTGGGCGTTTCCGCCGTCCCTTTTTCTTACACCACTTTTTTTGGTATAGAAAGGCAGTTTATTTATTGGGAAAAAGAGAAGATAATTTCTGGCGGGCGGGTGTTTTTTTTTTTGTAGGAATGAATCATCGAAAAGAATCAATATCTATGGGAGCATAGCTACGTCCATTCGTGGGTATTTAAAGGTGTCTAAAATATGCCCTAAAAGAGGCTAAAACGTAGTGGTAATAAGGGGAAAATCTTTGAAAGGGGCATCCTTTTTCCTTGGTTAATTTTTGGATTTTCTTGAGAACTACTTTTTGAGATGGAATATTTTTCAAAAATATTTTTATACTTTTCTGTAACAAAAAAACTAAAAGGAAGCAAAAACCTAAGCAAATTTTTGGCAGTTTTGTTGTATTTTTCTCCAGATATTTCTTAAAAATGTATTTAATGATCTATTTTTTCTCTTTATTCAGAGATTCCTATCACCCTCTCCCTAGGCCTCGCACTAGCTATTAAATCTTTTAATCCTTTCTATTTATATTTTTGTAATTTTTATTTACAATTTGAATCCGATTTTTCTTTTCATTTTAAGGTTTTTTCCAGCTTTTCTTTATTTTTTTGTTTTGGCTTTTTTTTTATTGATGTGCGGTCGGGTGGGGATTCCCCCCCGTTAAAGCTGTGGTCCCTTCCATCGTGACAGCGTGATATTCTCTCTCTTTGGCGCTGCATAATACATCAAAAGCTGTATGTGAAAATCTAAAGGACAGCAAAAAACCATACTCCATGGGCGCCTGCCCCCACCCCGCCCCACGCCCTCTTGCATGCTAAACAAATAAGAACCATAGAGCGCAAAAAAATGGAAAAAAACAAAAAAAAAGGCTGCGTTTCGACGACTGATGGCTGGTGGCCCCTAAAGCTGTGCTATGATTTTTTTTCGGCTACCCTTGGAAGAGGGGGTGCTTGGGGGGAGGGTATTTTGATTTTTGGCTGATGTTTGAAAAATCAGAAAGGAAATATCTGTTACAGGGTATCCAACGATTCGATCGCTGTGGCTCTGAGGGCTTTCCGAGGTTTTGTTGTGGGTTTTTTTTTTGTTTTTGTTCTTTTCTTGTTGCTGCTGCTGTTTGATGCAAGTGCATATTGTTGTTGGTTGAAGTGTGTGGCAAGGGGAGGGGGGGAGGAGCGAAGGGGAAAAATAAAATCGCATAAACAAAAGGCGCCCTAAAGTTGATTTCCGGTTTCCGCTCAAATGGTTGCTGCCTCTGCCGTTGCCGCTGCCTACCCTGCCCCACCCCACCCCACCCCACCCCAACAGCAGCAGCAGCAGTACTTTACCCTTGCACACCGCCCTCCCCCTCTCCTCCCTGGGCTCTTGACGCGTTCGTGTGAGAATTCCGTGAGAGATTGAGTGCAGCTGCAGGGTAATTGTGGGCACATATACATACGTGCATGGCTGTGTGAGTGTGTGTGCGAGTGCATGTGTGGGTGTGGCTGTTGCGAGGGCGTGTGTCTATTGGGGTGTGTAAATTTCATATTTTATGATTGACTCCCAACCGAACAACAGCCAGAAAAAAATTCCAATAAACCGAAACGAAACGAAACGTAGCAAAACTTTAAGTTTTTTTCAAGGATGCCCCACAGGATTAAACAAGTTTTCAAGGATCGCCATCCAGAGTGGAGGATTATGTAGAATTAACAGAATTTTTGGCTTGAACGCCGATGGTTACCAGTGGGGCAGTGCCTCTCTAATGAAGGCCTCCAAAAGCACGAATTTCTGTGGGATGTGGGGGGCGGGGCATTCTCCAAGGAACTCGAGCGGAAACTGGCCAAATAGCAGCCGGAGTGAGCCAGGCCAGCCATGTGGCATGTGGCATTGTCATTTGTCTTTGACTCGGCTCTTTTCTCTGATTGCGTGCTGTCAGCACATTAAGGGGCAACATGTGGCGGCAGCACATTAACGCAGGAGGGAACAGACCCCGAACCGTCCCCATTTTTGGTCACTTCTTGGATTGGGGAAATTTACAATTTGAGTGAAAATAAATAAAAGAACTAACAAATAGGGATTGAGGCTAACAAGACTAGGGAAAAGGAGAGGGGAAGGAAGGGAAAAAGGAGTGAAAGGTTTTACCTTCGCAAAAAGTTATTCTACTGAAAAATGAAACAAAATAAAGTTGAAAATCCCTTGTAAATTTATACCTTTACACCTGAAGATTATTTTAATTACATTTTTTGATAAATAAAACACTTTTATATCGAACGAATGACATAAAGGAGCATAAACCTCTAGAAGCCCTTTTTCAACCGCAGAGAGAGAGAGAGAGAGAGAGATTCTGCTCTGTTTGTAAATTAAATTTTTCCCTGGCTGCTTATAAATTTTTCAATTGATGGGACCTTGATGCAAACCCCCTTCGCCTCCCCTCCACATTTCCACGTTCGTCCCCAAACGAATTCTATCAATATTTAATTGAGCTTAACCTTTTTTTCCCCCCTCTCTCTCTCTCTGTGACCGCAGAAACTTCAACTTTTGCCACCTCCTGTTTGTTGTGTCGTGCACCTTTTTTACAAAAGAACAACAACAACAAACAAGAGAAATAACAACACAAGACGACAACTCAAATGAAACTTCAATTATTCCACGTAAAAAATAAGCAGGCGGTCAAGGCTGTGGTGGGTGGGTGGGTTGTCGTCTCCTCTTGACCATAAATTGTAGGTAAAACAAGAGAATAAATAGTGGAGAGGAACCGACATATTTTGTACCCTTGAAGGGCATTTGATACTCTAGGTTTTTGCCAGGATTTTATTAGTGTTTTTCGGAATTCATTTTTATTTATTAAAATTTTTTTACATTTTTTTAAATATTTTAATATACTTTTTTAATTTGAACAGCAATTAACTTTTTCTTGGGTTTTTAGTTTGTTCATTTGTTTCTATATTTTCGTTAAAGGCTTTTTATACGTTTGCGATATTATTTGATTTTTTTATGTATTCTTTTTTTAATTAATTTTTTTTGTATTACATTTTTTAATAAGTTTACGATAGAGTTTATTTTTTTAATAATTTTCATTTTTAAACTTATTTATTATTTTTAAGTGAAAATTATTTGGTTTTTTATTATAGGATTTGGTAAGTATCTGATTTGTATTTCGAATTTTATTGATCTTTTTTTTTAGTTTTTTTGATAGGATTTTTTTTATTAATATTTTATAGTTATTATTTTTTTATTATTTGTTATTTTTTGAGAAAATAATGTGTTTTTTTTATTATGGAATATACACCTCTTTCTTCATAATAAAAGCCTTAAAGATAATATACTGAAAATATCCTTGTAAATCCTATATATTTTCTACCTTCTAAGGAAGACTATCTTTGACAGAACCTACTAAAAAATCATCATACCCTTCTCTCTCTCTCTCTCTCCGAAAAAACACTAAAGAGAGGCACATCATATATTTGTTTCTGTTTTCTGTTTTCTTTGTTGTTCTGCGGCCTAGTCACGATTTTTTGTTTACCCGAAAGACAGGGGCAGGGGCAGCTCCTCTTTGAATCTTTTCATTTACCGTTACCCCACCCCGTGCCCCGCCACCGTCGCGGGGGGACCCCCAAAATGATGGTCCTTTTGCACTTATTTGTTTGGTGATTTGTTTGACTTGCGTGTCGATGATGACACAACAGAAAGAAAGAAAAACGGCAGCAGCAACAGGAAGAGGAACCAGGAACAGGAACGAGGAACATCACGAAGCAGGCAAAATACTAAGTAAAATTTTCCACACCAAAAAGAAAAAACCCTGCCACCACACCTCCAACAGAAAAAAGGCAAGAAAAAAAAAACACAACTTATAATAATCATAAAAATGGCAGCAGACAGCAGATGTCGCAGTGCATATGAAGCGGAAAAGGGGGCAGCAGGGGGTCAGCAGGGGGGGGGCCAAGGGTTGATGGTAGAGGGGGGAAACCCCACTGCTGACTGCTGACCAACACCGGAAATTGTTGCAAATGTCAGCAACATTTCTTCTACACATATTGCGTGTGTTTACACTCGTGTCCTTATTTATTGTATGAGAGATAAAAAGAGGAAGAGGAAATATGAATGGAAAGGGTAAAGAGAGAGCGAATGTAGAGGAAGAAAGATCTGCTTTAAAGAGCTACATTTTGTAACACGTCGGGAAATGGGAAATTTGCCAAAAATATTTATGGGTAACAAAGAAAAATACGGCAAAAATATTAAGAAATGTGCAAGGAATAGAGAAGACAGAGAGAGAAAAAAATAGTGAGAAAAGAGCGATGCATCTAAAGAGGTGGCATTTTTATGCTTGGCAAAGCTATGCATTTTCTTAGGATGCAATTGAGAAAAACGTTTTAATTCAATTGTAAAGAAAGGAAACCTGGGGAGAAATATATTTTATGGAGGGATATTTTTCAAGAGGTGTAAGATATTTTTAGTGGAGAATTTAAATAATTTTGAAGAGATAATTGTTTTTTATTTTTTTTTTCCTTGTGTGTTCCTTGTATAGCTTATAGACTATATAACTTTAAAAGAATATCCTTAAGGCTTTTAAACGGTCTGAATGCATGACTATAAAGTACCCTCTCAAGTCTTAGAAATTTAAAGAGACCTTTGTAGGAATTAAAAGATGGCATATTAAATCCCATAATTTTCATACAAATTTCCACATAATTCCATGGGAAATCTTTAGATTCTAGGAATATATATTTACATGTCGGAGCCTCATAAATATGAAGCGGCGCCTCGACCTCCTCTCTTCTCTTGTGATCCTCTTGACCAACACCTGCAACATGCTCATCTGTGACGCTCTCTCTCGCTCAGTCTCTGCTCAGACTCAGCAACATTGAATCTAAACCTAAACCTCTAATATTCATTGAATATCGATTACTTATTCTAGAAAACCTGGACAGATAATTGAACCAAATAATATTCTCATCCAAATTCATCTGACACGAATATTTCTTTTATTTTTGTAAATCATTGTAATTTTTTCTGTGACTATTGTATAAGTTGCTCTAACAGTAACAGCAAACACAATAATTTGTATCAGTGATATTATTTTATAATCAAAAATACAAAATACAATCCTAATTATAATAAATAAAAATAAATATATAAATATAATATAATATATATTATAATATATATAAATATGTACATATTATAAAAAATATAAATAAATATAAATTATAATAAATAAATAAATAAAAAAATTTAAATATGATAACCTTATTTCTTAATCTGTTTTCTTCTTAAACAACAAAATGCAACCCCTCCCTATAGAGGGCATTTTTCCCTAAATATTAGGTTAATTCTAAATAAAGGGCTACTAAAATGTTCTGAAATTATCACTTGTTAAAAATTAAGCACTTTCTAGCCAGCAATTAATCTTCATAATTGTGGTAACCCTACTTTATCCTAATACTCGTGACCCTTGCCCTTCGCATCAATCTAAATCTTGTTTTTAACCCCCAAAAGACTATCCGCATTATTTCCTACTCCTTAGATGAAAACCCATTTTTATTGTGCTTTAATTACTTGCTTTTCTTTCTGTCTATCTTTTTTCGTGGCATTTTTCTTGATGGTTGGAATCTCTCTTTCTCTCTGTCTACGTTTATGAGGCGTTTGCATGTTCTGTCGATTTGATGGCCACGCATAAACAAGGAAAAACCAAGACAGAGACAAGGAAAACCTGGGACAGAGACAGGGAAAAACCGAGTTAGAGACAGAGACAGATGGAGAGAGAGAGAGAGAGAGAGAGAGAGAGAGAGAGAAAGAGGGCTAATGAGTTTTAAGGGGCACCCTGCCTCGCATGGAATCATTCTCGTGGGTGCCATATCCATCCCCGTTTGTAATGAGCGACAGAAAATCTCCAAAAGAAGGCAAGAGCCTTCACCAGTTTACGATGTCCGTGGGAGGACCCCCGGGGGGTTGGGGTTGGTGTTGGGATGGGGGCTTTGAGCACGTTATTAAACGAGAAGCCCAAAGGAGAGCAAAGAGCAGGTTCCTGCAGTTTGATGTCAGAGTTCATGGCGGCTGGCTGGCTGGCTGCACTTTTCATCTTCATCAGAGCTCTCCCCCTCTCTTTCTCTCACTCTCTCTCCCTCCTACGCATATGAGGTAATTAAAAGTTATGGCTGGGCCAGCAACTTATTAATTTCTGCATTATTTAAGCGTGTAATTTATGTGTTCTGTTGGCATTTTTAATTGCATTACACACCGGCGGTAGGTTAATGCATGTTAAATGCATAATGAGAGACCACCAGAGAAAGAGGAGGAGGAGAGAGGGGCGGTGAGAAGGCGGGTGGGAGAGGAAACTGTCATATGAGCACTGATCTGTGTGGCATGGCGTTTGTTTTATTAATTGAAGTGTAATCAGAGACACCTGCCAACAGTCACGTAGCACATTTCGCCCCCTCCCCACCACCCATCCACTCCCCCCTGACAATCGCCAAAAGGTCGAAACCATTCCGATGAGAGTGCAGGGATAAGGCGAACTTCTCTCCACCAAAAGCCGCTGAAAATTATACGAAAACCTTGGGAAAGTGTGAAACACTGGGAGAAAGAAACGGGTCATAGAAATCTAGGGAAAGATAAGCTCTAGGAGCTTAGAGGCTTCAAAAAGTGGTATCGAATGTCATTTTATCGAGAATTTATCGATGTCCAGGAACTAGGAACCCGAAGAGGGCAAAATATCGTTTCAAACACTGTTGTATTGGTGTAAATATCCTATAGATTGATGATCCCACATCAAATCAATAGTGATATAGATTATTAACGAATTTTGACATGAATTATCGATTATTATCGATATTTCAATTTGGACTAATATGTAATGTTATCGTTATCGATCACAAAACCATTTTTGATATAGATTGTTATTGAATCTAATCGAAACGATTATTATTGAGTAATATCCAGATGATATCGGTAATCGATAACCACGTTGTTGTCATTAATGAATGCTATCGGTACTATCGGCTATTTGTCGCAAGACAATTATCCACAAAGATTATAGTAGATTTTTTTGGAGTACTATCGTTATCTTATCAAGATGCAGTAATATTTCATAGGTAATCGGTAACCATGTTGCTGTTATTTACTATTTCTACCGACCGATATTATCGATTATTATCGACAGCGAAACAGATATACACATGGATTATTTTCGATTAGTATGCAGTACTATCGATATCTTATCTCGATGCTGTCATATTTCTTCGGTAATCGATAACCATGTTGTTTTTATCGAGTAATATCGACTATTATCGAAACCAAAACATCGCCAAGATTATGGTCGATTATTATCGAGTACCATTATCGAAACGATTATTATTTGGTACTATCGATTACTTATCTAGTTGAATTAATTTAATGAATTATCGATAACCATGTTTCTGTTTTTTACGAATGCCATCGAATACTATCGATTATTATGGACATCAAAACAAATATCCACACGGATTAATGTCGATTAATATGGAGTACTATCGATATCTTAGCTGTATTATTGAATTTAGTAAATACTCGATAACCATTTTTCTGTTATTTACGAATTTTATCGAGTTATATCGATTAATATCGACATCGGACGGATTATGGAGTGTACTGTCGATATATTCACTTTTAAATAAGGGACCAACAACAAAGTTAGGATTATCGTTTACTAGCGAATGTTATCGATTGAAAAACTTAATATTATGGATAAATGTCTATTGTGCCTATCTCCAATCTCCCCCCTTTTTGCTCAGTGCTTTACTTAGCTTAACGGCAGTTCTCTATTTTCTCTCTCACTAAACTCGTTTTTGTTACTGCCTGTTCGGGGTCCTTGGTCCTTGACTATCTTTCATCGGCTTGCAATTTGATTTTGTCGCTTTAGTTTAACACAAATTATTTCCGATAACATCTTCAGCGACAGAGAGAGAGAGAGTGAGAGAGAGAGAGAGAGTGGAGTCTACTTCCACTTCCACTTTCCTTCCTTCCTGTTGGAACCTTTTAATAATTTCATTTAGTGCCAAAAATTGTCTTAAACGCAAATTGAATTAAGCCACCAAATGGCGAAAGAAAAGCCAACTTCTTGGCACTTTTTTTTCAGTTTTTGTTTTTTCTTTTTTTTAACCCCAAACTCAAGGGCCTGCCACTTGGCTAATGGCGCTCAAGGACTTGGAGAAAAGGAGACTGTTTCAGGTAGCCGAAATTGGAAATGGAATTTTTGCACCGGACATTTTCCTCCTCTTTTTTTGTCGGACCACGTAAAGCAATTTGTGTGGAACTGCATTGATGTCAGGGGCTTAAAAGCCTTGTCAAAAAATGGGAAAAACCCCCTCCCCAACGACAGGTGGAGGGGGGGAAAATGCAAATGTAAAGCAAAAGTAAATAAAATACCCATACAATACGGTTGACATTTGGCTTTCCCGCAGAGCGAGAGAGGGAGAGAGGGAGAGAGAGGAAAGAGTTGAAATGGGAAATGGGAAAACAGAGATCGCTCTTTGGGGAGGCGTGCGAATTGTTTAGCAACAAAAATTCATTGGTCCAAAAAGCTTTGGTTTTTTATTTATAGATACGAAGAGAGAGAGGGAGAGGGCGAGACAGTGCCTGTGTGAGGGAGAGCAACAGTTTGCGGCCAAAAGCACAAACAAAAGTTTTTCCCAACTTTTTTTTGGGGGGGGGAGGGGATCCGGGGCCTTATTTTATTTGCATTTCGCAAGCAAATAAATAAGCAAATTGAAAAAAATTAGCCAAGAAAAACTACAACTAGAAAAGCTGTCCCACAGACAGCACAGAGGGAGGGGGGAAGAGGAAGGAAAATGGGGTAGGAAAATGAGTGGCAGGCGGGAGGGTGGAGGGGTGGGGGGTGGCCTGCCATTTTGGCACATGGCAATTTCCGTTGAGTGCAGCAGCCGGCAGCCTGACAAAAATGTGGAATCGTATCTAGACGTGTAGGTCCTTGCATCCTTTGAGGTCTTCTTTGAGGGGTAAGCAAATTCCAAAAAGTTAAAAGTTTAATTGTGCGCAACTGCTCTCTTTCTGCTGCTGCTGCTGCTGCTGCTGCCAGGAGGATGTGATGTCACAGAAGGTTGTGCCTCGAGAGGCAACAGGACACATCTCTCTCTCTCTCTCTCTGTCCGTCTGTCGCTGTGTGACAAGTTTTATTAAGTTTATTTCTATATATTTTCACATTTTGCATTTAAACAAAGGCAGGGGCCACTGTGGCACTGGCAGGACGTGATGCCACAAAGTTTGTCGAGAGGATGGAGCGGGGGGGCACTGCGGGGAGGGGGCACAGTGCTACTCGATTGCATGTTGCACAAACACACCAACACACTGTGGATTTGACATGGCACGATGCACACACTTGACTGCTCGATGGCCCCTGCTGTGTGTGTGTGTGTGTGCCACCAGTGCCCCCCCCCCCCCCCCCCCCCCCTATTTTCTGGTCACTTAAAGCCGCCTTTAAGCAAGGCAGGGGGAATTGCCTTTCTTGCCACATCAAAACCGTTTAAAATGAAAGAAAAGCAATATGTTGCACTGCTGCTGCTGGCTGCTGCAGATGACAAGCAAACATCCAAGGGATATGCCCATATACCACCTGGAATCAAGCTGTCAGCCTCAGCCTCCGCCTCAGTACTCTCTCTCCCCACCCTCTCAGGAGTGTATCCCTTCTTGAGTTTTCGGCCCGTGTAAAATATTTACCAACCATCAGTCGCTGTCATACTTTTTTAATTGACTTATCAATAATTCATGCAACAGCCACACACAAACACAAACACATACACATGCCACATGTGGAGTGTGGCACAAGAGGCCAAGACAGGTGGCAGTATGGGTGCAGGAATGAATACTCATAAATACAAATGAAGTCTCACTGCAGTCTCAGTGTGAATGAATAGAGCAAAGAAAAAATGAGACAGAGAGAGAGAAAGGGAGAGATGAGGCAGAGACAGAGCTAGAGGGAGAGTCAGAAATGGAAGAAGAATCAGGCTGCAGGATGCAGTTCAACGACTCAAATTCATATATACACCGCCCCCCCCACCCTCTCTCTTTGTAGCACTCTCTATAATGCATCCCTGCATATCTTTTTTTTGCGAGTTGCAGTATCTTTTTCCTGTAGATTTCACACAAAATATCACGGTCTCAATGAGTTCTCCTCAGTTTCTATCATTCTCAAGCTATAAAAAGCATGCCAGCCAAACAAAAAGCTTTCAATCGATAGTAATCGATAGCTTTTCATATTAATTGTTCAGTATTTATTTTCTATATCGATAACTTTTTATAGGCATGGCTTAAATTTAATAAAAACTTGTTTCTATATAATTTATCGATATCGATAATAGCCGCTTAACTGATATATAATTATAAAGCTTTCTATCGATAGTGAGCGATAAAATTTGGTCCAAATTGAGCCTAATTTGTTATCAATATCAATAGACATTGCCAAAATTTCATTATAATAAATTGCGATGTAAGTTCTCGAGACTAATCGATAACATTCGATCAAAATTGAACCCATTTTTTACCTTTGTTAATAACTATGCATAGACATTGCCAAAATTCAATAATAATTATTGTTAATTGTAGTTATCGATATCGATATCAATCGATAATGGGTGATGACATTAAATATTCGTTTTTATCGATTATTTTGTGTCTATGCCGATAAAATTGGGTAATAATATATCTCAATTTTTGATATCTATAATAATACTTAGTTATCGAAAACATTCGATGCAAATTTGTATCTAAGTATATTGGTTAATGATATCGATAAATATCGTTAGTTATTTATAATTATTAGCAATAATTTTAGTTTAAAAATATTGGTGAATGAAATCGATCATTTTTGGTAATATTCGATGACAGCCGATACATTTTCCCACTCAATTTTGAAGTTATATTTCTCCAAGTATTTTGTAGATACTTTTTTTGAAATTTTCATAACACATTCCCGTAGATTTCTCCACCATTTCTATGCACTCTTCTCACCATGATATCCATACCATTTTCCCAGTATCCTTTTACCTTCGCAATCTCATCTTTTATCTCAGGTTTTTTCCACTCGAAAATTGCCTTCGTATATATTTTTTTTGGATTAATTTAGGACCTGCGCCAGTCAGAAGTATTTCACATTTTTACTAAGGAGAAAGTTTATCTCTTTTGCACTTTACTTTCTTTTTGATGGTAAAGGGTTTCCCCCTTCATGTGATTGATGCATTTTTAATGCGCAAAAGGAGTTACGAGAATGGAATGCATTTTCCACAGAAGAAGAAGGATGGAGGAGGAGGATACCTCTTTAAGGATTGCATTCGGCAGAAGATGGAAATGTTGCAGCGACTCAAAGTCTTTCGCTTAGTCTCTTCTCTCTTTGCTTTTTTCTCGCTTTTTAAATTTTCCAAAATCACGCGCTCAAAGTAAAGAAAAAATTCATAATCGAGGAAAAAAGTAGAAGAAGGAGGCAGGAGGACCTTTTTATCAAGGATGAAATCAAATTTAACGCATCGCTTGGATTTTTAGGGGGCAGGGCACGAGGGGAGAGGGGCATGTAAGGCCACGTATCCCACTTGACATGAAGGCAACGCAGCGAAACGCAATGTAGTTTGCGGGGGGGGAGGGGAGGGGCATGCAGGGCACGTGCCGCGTGGATTACGCGTGGCAAAGAGCTCCACACGAGGCCGCCGCCGTGATGCCGAAAGAAATATGAAAGGACAGAAGGCAGGGGCAAGGCGTGAGGCAGAAGCAGCGTGAAATATGTGTAGCATAAGACAAGGCGCATAATCAAAATGTAAGCAACAACAACAGCAGCAGAGGCGGCAGGGGCGGCAGAGGCAGAGGCAGCAACAGCCATCAGCATCCTCCGGTTGCACATGCCACTTACACGAGTGCAGAACCCCTGCCCTTAGCCTAGCCTAGCCTTTGGCTTCATAAAGCAGCAGGGATCCTGCCCCCGAAAAAAAGAAAAGAAAAAAACAGGAAAAAACAAAAGGCGATGGAATAAAAATCTTATGCCCGAGCTGCCAGTTGATGTAGCGCGCACTTTGGGGCACAGAAAGGGAGCCAGGGAGGAGGCATGAATGACATGAGTGCTTCGTGCGGATTCGAGTGTGGGCGGGCGAGAGTGAATGAAATGCAGGCGTACAACCACTCGACATATCGATCATTATATTTTCAGAAAATCAAGCGAAAGTCTTTACCGAACAAATGAAACCGAATCGAGGGGGGCGAAAGCCTTTCACCCTTTGAGGGATTTATTTCAAGCGAAATTTCTTTATTTTTGGATTTATTTCCAGAGATTTTCTTTATTTTTGGATTTAATTCACGAGAATTTTTCTTCATACGCTGAACGTAGAAATTATATATGAATTAAGGAAATGAAGGGATGATTTATATTTCTATTTAAAGAGAGCAAAATGCACTTATTTTGTAATTAATAAAATTTAATTTCTCCCTGCAGGTCATATTTGATGGGAAATTCAAGAAAAGCTCTACCAAAAATAGTTTTAAAGAGATTTAGGATCTGAAATGGACAAAAATCTATGGAAAGTTCTCTCTATTTTTGAAGAAAGTGAAAAAAATCTTTCAAGAAAATTGATTTTAGAAGAATAAGGGATTTTTTTAAGCAATAAATGATTCACATTTTAATGATTAAAAGGAAAATATATGTGGAAGGTAATTTATCTTTGAAATAAACCACAAAAATAGGTAACAAAAATCCAAACAAAAAATATATAAAATATATTTTATATGTTACTTTATTTCATAAAAAAAAATAATAATTTTATAGATTGATTAAGGGAAAAAGAATGTTCACAAGTAAAAAATAATTTTTCATAAGTACAAAATAATTTTTTTCCGTGCTTAATCTATCAAATTATTTTTTTTTTTTTTGTGTATTATTGATTAAGGAAAAAATTATTTTCATAAGTAAAAAAATAATTTTGTTGTTCTTTAATCATTCTATAAAATTATTTTTTTACTCATGCAAATAATTTTTTTCCTTAATCAATCTATAAAATAATTTTGTTAACTTATAAAAATAATGTTTTTCCTCTCAAATTATAGTATATCATATTTGTTTTTTTTCTCAAGGAATAATTTTTGTTCTTTGAAAAAAATCACTTTAAAAAAAATGGTCCCCTAAACGAAAGGCTCTGCCCAAATAAATGTAGCTATACAATATGTATCTATACAAATGTGCCTATACAAATGCATACACACATATCCATAGGAATGAATGGAATCTTTTGTGACTTTTGTGGAACTTTTTTGAGTAAGAAAAAAAATAGGCCCAGTCCCCGAGATAATTTGCATTTTTCCTCATGAAAATGTAAATTTTTTGGCCCCAAATTCTACATTTGACTGGAGTTTCCACTGCTGTGGAAAGTATTCCCCAAGCTGTCACTTTTGTAGCAGGGAAACTCTTTTCTCTTCTGTTTTTCTTTAGTGGCTAAAAGGGAAAAATGGCACTGTCGTCTGTCACTCACCTCTTCCTCGTTGCTGGCCGTATTAACGGAGTCCATGCTCTGCGAGAGTCCCAACGGGGCGAGTGCCATTTGATTTTCCATTATGGCGGCGTTGTTGTTGCTGTCGCTGACGCCTCCTGACGCTGTTGCAACTGTTGTGGTGGCTGCTGTTGTGGCACTGCCGGCCGGCGAGGGTGTCGTTGGCGCTGAGGCCGTGGCAGAGTTCGATTCGTGCGAGTGCGATTCGTGGGCGGGGCTGTCCGGCAAACTGCTGCTGCCGCCGCTCGTGGGTACAGCGGCAACGGTGGCTGTTGCTGGTGTCGCTGCTGCAACTGCAACGGCAACGGCTGCTGGTGCTGGTGCGGGCTGTTGTTGTTGCTGTTGTTGCTGTTGTTGGCTGCTGCTGTTGCTGGCGATCTGTTTGCTGCTGCTGCTGCTGCTGCTGTTGCCACTCAGCAGAATGTGCTGTTGCTGTTGCACGTACGGCTGGTGCCTGTAGTAGTGGGCGAGCGACTGTTGTTGCTGCTGCTGCTGTTGCTGTTGGATCTGCTGTGCTGCTGCTGCCTGTTGCTGTTGCTGTTGCACCACCTGCTGTTGGTGCACTGCCGCCGAATGTTGCAAGTGCTGGTTGAGCAAGGCAGCGGCTGCCGCTTGATTGAACTGTGCCAGACGCTGCTGCTGCTGTTGCACTTGCTGGGCCTGCTGCTGCGCCTGCTGCTGCTGTTGCTGCTGGTGTTGCAGTTGTGGCTGCTGTGCTGCCGCTACTGCGTACGCAACCTGTTGCTGTTGCACCTGCTGCTGTTGCGCCTGCTGCTGGGCCTGCTGCTGGTGGTGGGCGGCAACGGCGGCCGCAAACTGTGTGGGATGGGCGAAGCTCAGCTGGTGGTGCGGATGGTGGGGGTGCTGCTGCAGCTGGCTCCCAAGATGGCTTCCAATGTGATTTCCCAGATGATTTCCCAGATGGTGTCCTTTGAGGGCGCTGGCTGGCACTGGGACTTGCACGGGCTGCAGGGGTTGCACGGACACGGGCACGGGCACAGGAACTGTCACGGGCAGCACTGAGACGGCGGCGGCACACTGGCGTTTCGGCGACGGCGACAACACCTGTGGGGCACTTGCTGGCGTCTGCGGCAGCGTCGGCCTGCGTTTAATCGCAATCGACGAAATGGTGATGGCTTTTTCGAACACCGCCTGCTGGTTGTTGTTGTTTGTTGTTGTTGTGTTTGTGTTGGTGTTGTTGTGGCTCTGATTCTGGGTCTGGTTATTGGTTATTATGGGTATGATGGTGGCTGTGGATGGCGTCGTCGTCAATTGCGGCAGTTGCGGCTCGACTGCGGCAGCGGCGACGGTGGCTGCGGCTGTGGCGGCTATGAGCAGTTGATGATGGCTGCCCAACAGGTCCTGGTAGCTGGCTATGTTGGCGAATCAGTTCGTACTGCAAAATCGAACAGAGCAAATAAGGGAAAAATATGGTTAGAAATGAGGTATAAGAAGAATCAGCGGTATAAATATTAGAGTTGGGGGTAGACAAATAAGTATAAGAGTAAATATAAGAGTAAGTATAAGGTGTAGTACAAGAGTAAAGATAAAGATAAGAAGATGTATAAGAGTAAAACTAAGAAGAAATAAAAGAGTGAGTATAAGATGAAATATAAGTGTGAGGATAATATGAAGTATAACATGGAGTACACGATGAAGTATAACAAGTAATATACCATTAAGTATAAGATGGAGTATAAGCGGAAATATATGATTTCGTATACAATAAAGAATAAGATTGAGTATAAGACAAAGTTAAGACAAAGTATAAGAGCAATGATAAGATGAAAAATAAGATGTAGTGTAAGACGAAACAAAGCACTGAGTATAAGATAAAGACGAAGTAAAAGATAAATTTTAAGATGAAGTATAATATGAAGTTCGAAAGTATGTATACCAGTAGGTATACCAAAAAGTAATATAAGAAGAGGTATAAGAGTATGCACAAGAAAAAGTAGTATCAGAAGTATACGGCAAAGTATAAGACGAAGTAAAAGAGGCACTATGAGAATAACGATAAAACGATAACGAATAAGAAGTAGTATAAGTGGGACTAAAGGAAGTATAAGACGAGGTCTACAAAATTTGTATGAGGCGGTATTAGAAACAGTAGTTGAAGAAGTATAAGATGATGTATAAGAAGAGTTATACATAAATGAGTAAAAGTAATAGACTTCGTATAAATAATCGTATAAGATGTCGTATAAGAATTTAAGGATAAAATAGAAGAAGAGGCAGAGATTTAAAATCTGGTGGAGGCAGAAATAGAAGAGATTTAGGAAGAAGATATGTAGTAGAAGACTAGGAGGAGAGCTTGCGATGATGTAAAGGAAAGGGAAACGAGAATAAGTGGAAGTAATTTAAATCTCTAATGCTCGATATGACAGAAATCGAAGTAGAAGACCTACAGAAAGTGGGAGAAGAGTTCCAAAAAGAAATCAAACTAGATTGTCTGTAAAAAGTAGTTGTAATACAAAAGACAGACAAAGAAGTACAGAAGTAAGTACTCATAGAATTAGCCATCAAAATGGGCTAAAAGTGGAGAGAGCACAGCAGAGAAAAGAGCTACTTCTCGTATAAGTACTACCTCGTATAAGTAGCACACAAATATTTGCCCTGCATTTGAATGTTGTTGAATGTTGAGGTTATTGTTTTTTTTTTTTTGGTGGGGCTGGCAATGCAAATAATATCTCGATATTGTCAAAATACTCGTACTTTTGGGGTTTATTTAACATAATGCAAATGTTTACACAATAAAACACACAGCACACACAAAGAGAGAGAGAGAGAGAGAGAGAGCCACAGATGAGGACTGGAGCAAACGCTGCATAAATCAAAAGTAAATACGACGACAAATGTGTGCGAGGATGGATGGATGGAGAAAGGGGGCAAAGGGATGACAAATATGAGAAAAAAGGTCGGCATGTGGGGTACTAGAAGGAAACCTAGGAATAACAATGGGCATAACCCTTTTTCATTCGAGGGGAAAGCTCTTAAGAAGGTTCGGAAACACCCATTTTATGGTTTGGAAATATCAAACCAGAAGTCAAATAATTATGGAATTCCTTCAATTATTTCTATGAATTCAAAACTTTCGCTTTAAAGCCATCTTTCTAGACCATCTCCGGCAGTAATTTAAACGGAACTTCCTTTTGAGATAATCACACAAAAACATCTGTTGCAACGCACTGTATGCCTAGGGGGCACACAGAGAGAGAGATAGATATAGAGAGAGAGAGAGAGAAGCAGCATAAATTGAGTAGGTCAGTGCACGGCCGGCAGACAGACAAAACACAGACTGCCCTTGTTCTTTCTTGCAGTGTATGTACGTGTAGATTTTTGCCTTATCATAGTGAGACATCACCAAGGGGCAGGCAGGCAACAGTGTGGCTACAACAAAGCCAGCTGCTGGCAAAACTCCTCTTCCAACAACAACAACAACAACAAATTTGAATACACAAAAGAAGAAAACACAGAAATGGGAATAAGAGGCAACCGCAAGGCAAACAAACAACGCAAAGATACACATGGGAGGTGGAGGAGGAGGAGGAGGAGGAGGGGGAGGAGGATTGTATCTGAAACAACTTGAAAATTGAGCTGACAACAAAAAACCGAAAATTATATTACAAAAATGTTGTACGCTTCAGCAGGTCACAAATATGCACATAACTAAAGCTCAGATCTTGAAAAGATACAAATACAATATGTATCTGTATCTGTATCTGTATCTGTATCTAAGGTGAGAGCAGACAAACAAGGCTATGAATGGGGCAAGGCCAGAGGAGTACCACCCCACTACCAGCAGCACTTTGGAGCTCCTATGAATTGTAATCGTTGGCTGTGGCAAAGATGTATCTGTGCGATGGCAATGGTTTTGCAGGCAAGATGTCATCGAGTGGACAAATAATGATATTCTACGGCTATGATGATGCGGGGGCCTCCATTTAATCCTCCTATGATTTATGAATGCAAGAAAATGTCCCATAAAACCAGACAAAAGTTATAGATTTTTAGCGAATAAAATGTTTACACTAGAGGCGGGAATATTAGGATAATATTAACAGATATCTTTTTAAAACCTTTTCAGACCTCAAACACATATGAAATCTATGCAAAAGTTAATATTTAAAAGGCCTTAAATAATTTTAAGCTTATTTAAAAATTAATCTAAAATTTGTTTAATGCCTTTCTAGGGGCTGTGCTTATTTGTATGCCCGCAACTGTCTGTCTCTAAACCTTTTTGCATTTGTATATTTTGCGTTTTATCGATTCGCATATGGAACGATTTATGACCAAAAATTGCAGATACTTTTTGTCGATTAATGAGCAGAGCCCTCCCCCAACCCCCCTTCGCCCCAGCCAAGCGATATCTATAAATGGTATATGGGTATATTTGTATGGCACATATTGTGGATTTATTTCGATTGAGTTTGACAAAAATGAAATTGATTTCCGGTGGAGGCCAGTAATTGCCCGAAAGATTGAAAGATAATGATGATGCGATATACGATGCGATATGTAGTTGAATCGAATAGAATAGAACATATTCTCATTGAGCTCTCTCTTTCTCTCTCTATGACTAACAATTGTTTATATAAGCAGCACAGAGGGCACACAGTGGCAGCCTCAGAGAGCAACAAATAATTGATGCAAAACAAAGGAATGGGGCGGGGCGGGGCAATGAGGGGGGGAGGGGGAGGGGAGGCTAACGAGAGAGTAACAACAATACACGTAATGACGCTGCCTTTTGGCGGGGCTCTGCGATTATTCCCATTGCCATGGAAATTAGTCAGTAGACAGTAGACAGAAAAAAAAACAACAACAACAACTACTAGTAGTAGTCATAAATATTGCTAATGAATTTCCCGCACGCTCTCAAACAAACAAAAAACCAAGGAACGAATTTCATCTTTTTTTTTTTGTTTTGGGACGGAAGTTTGTTGTTTTTTGGTTTTTGTTGAAATATAATTAAATGTAATTTTTATAATGACAAATGCGCGGCTGCACCCCTTTCAAAAACGAAAGGGAAGTCGTAACGAAAACTTAATTTGAAAAAATATATCTATTTTTGAGGTTCCGCTGGCAAAATCGATTTGACTGCTCGCTCGATTAGCTCTAAGGGGGAGGGGGACGGGCAACAGAGGGCTCTGTAAGCCATAGATACACACGATCCAAAAGCTAATCGATGCACGCCCACGATGCCCACGGGCAGCCCGCGGAAACGAGTTTTATTTTTGCCCATAAAAATAAAGATGATTTTGGCTAGATCACTTGTCAGGCAGGCAGGCAGCAGGCAGCATCCAGCAGACAATTACAATTAGCATTGCAAATATTCCAAGCAATAGAGAGTATCTACAAGTACGCGAATGTATCGCCAGCCCGAGCACCCACGTGATCTTCCCTTTGAGCGACATCTCTCTAGGCAAAGATGAGATGCAAATGTATCTTGTTTCGTGTCAAATGCCCAAATTTGTCATCCCCAATCTACAACCCCACAATCATCATCATCATCATCATCGTCGTCGTCATTCGAGACACTTGGATGAGCCTGACACGCCTAGTGGCATCTAGGAATAATAACACTCTCGTGTGTGTTTGTTGGCCCCGCCATCTCCAAGTGGTTCTGGCCATAAAAATTGTCCACACAAATATGTATATACACTCTCTGGTTATTGTTATTGCTCTGCTGCTGCTGCTGCTGCTGCTGCTCCTCCTCTGTCGCATAATTAATATTTAATAAGCACACGACGAAGTCACAAGACAGGCATTGCCATTGCCAGCTAAAAAAAAAAAGTTTTTCCAGCCACTGAAATATTCCGTTTCCCTCAAGCGCATCTTTTTTTTCTTTCTGGCTGTTTCTCAATTTACAAAATTTTCTTTGCACACTCTTTCGATGGGCGATGGAGGGGTCTATTAGCTAAGACGAAGGTAGTTTAAGGGTAAAGGTTCTCTCAACTTGGTTATCGATTAATAATCGAGGTAAGACATTCAGCGTATAGAAGTTTTATAGGCCTTCAAAACAATAATCGATGATTTTATCGGTTAATTGTCATGCCAAATATTGAAAGAGGCTATAATTTTATAGCATTTTTATCGAAATGAATTCAATGTTAAAATAATCGATTGATAGTGTACAATTTATCGATTAAGCGATAACAAATATTCATTCTTCTTTATTCCTAATCCAAAATATCTGTACGACTCTTGTCGCATGTTATCGATTAAATATCGAAGTAAAATTTATTTCTCAATTCATTTACAGGTTATCCTCTCCAAAATGCATTAATCGCATGTTATCGATTATTAATCGGCATCGAAATATATTTCTATATATCTATTCAAAGATAGATATAAATACATATATTTTTAATTGGCAGTGGTTATTGTATGTATTATTGTATTCTATCTCAATCTTAGCAAGACAAATATTCAAAATGGATTTAAAGACATGGATACGGTACAGAACACTTATTTTTCTACATCGAATAATCTATACCAGACAGCCGAGCTACTTATATGATAAATTAACCTTTGCTTCATCAAATAGAACGTTGAATCTGGTAACCATAAGGTACAAACTTGCCAATTCAGGAAAACAATTTTTAACAAATGCTATTCGGTTATGGAATGAGTTACCTTTCAATATTAAAAATATTAGTAGAGCAACGCAATTTAGGGATAAACTAGAAAAACACTTGATAAACCCATAAAAAAAAAAAAAAAAAAAATAAATAAATAGATAAGTAAATAAAAATAAATAATAAAAATAATAATTAAAAAAAAATAAATAAATAAATAAATAAATAAAAAAAAAAATAGGAAAAAAAACAACAAAAAAAAATTAGAATTAGTATTAGTATTAATAATACAAATATTAGTCATAATAATAAAAATATTAGTCATACCAAAAATGTTAGAATAAGAAAAGCATTCTGCTTAAAGCATACAACTACATACATATGTGAACACCATGTGACTAGCGCTTTAACATAAAGTAGGAATACTGTTGCGTTAGGAATATATATACAAATAAATAAATAAATGATGCAATTGGGTAAAATTTATTTCTCAATTCATTTACAGGTTATCCTCTCCAAAATGCATTAATCGCATGTTATCGATTATTAATCGGCATCGAAATATATTTCTATATATCTATTCAAAGATAGATATAAATACATATATTTTTAATTGGCAGTGGTTATTGTATGTTATCGATTAATAATTGTTATCGATAAATATATATCTAAAATGCATTTAATTTGTATGTTATCGATTAATCAGCTTGATCGATAAATAGAGAAATATATATAAATATATATTTAATAGCTTGTTGGATTTTTAATGTTATCGATTAATAATCTTTATTGATAATTCGATAAAAGTCTATTCAAACGACGGTTGGGTTTTTGTTGTCACCGATTAATAATCGTTTTCGGTAAATCGCTAAATATCTACCATCTTCATGGTTCTTAATCCAAGTCTAGATATTCTACAGCGCATCAAAAGTTCAGCCAAAAGTTCTCTACTGCCATCAAAATTTGTTTGTTTTCGTTTTCAACTTTTCCCTGAGACAGAGGCAAAGATTGTGGCCGAGAGAGAGAGAGAGAGAGAGGGATATGGCGATGGAGGGGAAGAGGAAGCAGACGCGAATCAGCCTCAGTTTGCTTATGTGCCCGCATATATTATGATGCCTGCTCAAGAACACACACACACACACACCGACACACCGACAGACCGACAGAGAGAGATATTTTTTGTATAACTTGGGCGGCATGCTCCAATTCTTTTGGATGCTTTTTGGTGCAAGAGAGCCTCAGTGGGAGCTTTAGACTCGTGTCTCCTTGAAGAGGAGGTGCCTTTGGGGAAACCATTCCGAATGGCAAATGTCTGAGTGTGCAAAGTATCTACAAGATAGTTTATTCTAGGTAAAAACTAAAAAAAGGAGAAGAAGAAAATTACAAAATCCATTAAGTTGCTTGCACGCAACTTAAACATAAATCCATCATACGCCATGTGGCACACACACACACACACACAGGTACACACAGAGAGAGAAAAGAGGGGTGCCTTTAAGTAGTGGCAAGGTAGATAGATAGATAGATACTCGCATGGGGTTGCATGTCTATAAGGCACACGCCCCCATCCCCATGCCCCATGCTGCATTCCGACACTCGAGTAGGTAAGTAGGTTGCCTTCAAACCACATCTATATCTATGTACATCTATAGCTAAATGTATCTGTATCTATAGGTACGAGCGTGTGTATCTCCATTGCAAAAGGCTTTCAATTTAATTTCCTTTAGACGAACTTTTGAGCTTACACTTCTGCCGTCTGCCGTCTGCCGTCTGGGCTCTTCGATACGTGTGCAAAAGATACTTTCAAATTTGTCGGTGGGGGCCTTTCAATGATTTGATGTGTATCTTTTAGCTGATGGCTTGAGAGATACGAGATACCATAAATCATAGAACCGATTATGCCAAATTGCAAACGTTAATGTAATAAAATTGCCGCAGATACAGAGAGCGGGAGAGGCACGTCTTGCGGGGCACACACAAAAAACTGCTAGACAATAGACAGAGCACTTCTCTCTCTCTAACTCTCTATCTCTCCCTTTGTCGCTCTTTCCGAGTCTGAGTGAAAACTAGTTCAAAAGTTCAAGCATAAAAGCTGAGATTGAGAGAAGACTGCCACACGACTGCTTTGGAGAAAGGGGTCTGGTCTGGGTCGGCTCTGGGTCTGCTCTGGGTCTCTTTTGGGCTTCTGTTTTTTGTTTCTTTTTGGGCATGAATTGTGCTTTTTGACTGTGGCAAACCGTGAAGCACCGCAAATCAATCGCCAGTATCGTGTGTGTGCGAGAACGAACAATATGGCAATCATTACGTTCATTTTGGCAGGCAATTTCCAAACCACAAAACACAATCCAAAGGCAAAGCCAAAGGCAAAGGCAATGCCAATAGTGTTCTGATGACAAATGCTTTGGACCTGCCTGACAAATGCCATTGTCGTCGGTCTCGTCTCCATCATCATCAATGTCACAAATATCAAAAGCAAAAGCAAATATCACCAGGGCTCTCTGGGTCTCCAGATTTGCAATTAATTTCCATCTTGTGTGTGCATTTTCCAAGCCAGTAAATGCCTTTATGGGCCTGTGGAAAAATCTGTGTTCAACACGAGATTAATTAACATTAATTTTGCATAATTAAAGCGTGCCACCAAAAGCAAACAATAGACAGGAAAAGCACACAAAAAATACCAAAGGAAAGAGCCCAAAGAAAGCAACAAAGAGACGGAGAAAAGTCAAGGGAATCAACGAAATGAAAGCCCAGAGAATCATTGAAATTAAAGGCCCACATCTATGGACAAAATGTCCTCCGAAATTACAGCTTTTTTTATGTGGGTCACTGTCAAGGTTTTTTCTGCTTGCTGGTTTTTAACTCAATTTATATACATTTTCTAGCACAATTATTTTGCCTCGTAATTTATCAAAAATCAGAAAAGATTATCAGACAATTATTAGAGTTTATCGATTAATTTATCAAGTCAAATATCGTAATAATCGATAAATATCAAGCATAAATTAACAAAACGAATCTCACTCAATTTATCGATGGTATATTAATCGAATATTCATTATCGATAAATCGAAAAATCAATAAATATGTCTAAAATCTTAGAGATCAATAATCTTGTTCGATAACTTTCAAACACTTCAAATATCTAATCGTTTAAAAATCATTTTCAATAACTTATAAAATCTGCAAATATATTATCGATAAATATCGATCTTATCGTCAGGTCTAGAGCTAAAATGCTATCAAAAAAGTCTCCGTTTTTTTTTCTATGGTTCACTGTCAAGGATTTTTCCACGCTGGACTCGAAAATGCTCTCAATTAATATCAATTTTCCAACTCAATTAATTTTGCCTAAAATCAAGAAGAAAAAACCCCAAAAGATTGCCAGTGGTTTATGCCTAAGAAATCCCTGAGATGCAGATACATATGTATGTATCTGTGGGATGTTTTCATGTACTTCCGGCTGCTGCCCATTCATCAGTCGTAGTCGTCGTCGTCGTCGTCGTCTGTGGAGCATCTTTTGTCTATAGGAGACAGACATCTCATGAAATTGCCTCGAATTAAGAGCAAAGTGCGTGTGCGTTTGGCTTCAGCCTCAGCCGCAGCCACTGCCACTGCCTCTGTCTTTTTTTCTTTCTTTTTCCATAAATTGCGCTTTGTTTATTGTGGCACAGTGGCTGCCCCAACCCCAACCCTGGACCCTCTCCACTCTCCTCTTTCTGTGTGGCCTCCTGCTGCCTCCGCCGCCTGCCGCCTCATTCATGAGTGACCCGGCAGCTCTTGTGAATGATGTCATTAATTAATGTGAATGAGTTCAGTGTATGATGTCAATTAGCTGCGGAAAAGGCAGGCACTACAAGGCAGAAGGCTTTAGGGGGGCTTTAGGAAAAGTGCATTGTGGATACAGATGCAGATACAGATACACTTTCTCGAGGGAGGCTTAAACAATTGAAGGAAGCTTATAAATTTGTTCGTGATTATCATAAGCAGCTGCCACTTTTGCTTGGGCAAAAGAACTTTCCCAAAAAAGCCAGGGGAAAAGTTTTGCCGGAAAAGTGCTCAAGACTCCGTCCAGGAACTTTCGGAAAACGAAAGAAAAATCATTAAAAAGATACCAAACGTAAGCCAAAGGAAGGTGGCCCAAAAACAAAAAATAATAATAATAATAATACTAAGTAAAATGCAATAAAATGGAGCAGCACACCAACTGGTGAAATTTCCCCAGCGCATGATTTATTGTTGGGGAGAAACAAAAGGAAAAGGCAGTAAGCATTATGCAGATCAAACTCAATGGAAAATGGACAAAACTTTTCTTTACTTACAGAAAACAGAGACAGCGACAGAGCTTCGAGCTCGAGGCTTTGTCTTTCTTTAGGGGGTGGGCAGGGGTTGGTTTTTCCCTTTGAAACTCACCTGCAAAAAAAGAGAATAAAAGATAAGACATTTTATAGGACATATTTTAAAGACTTAAAATTAGTTTTAGAGCATAGATCTAAGCCAAAATAATGGCAAAAGTTAGCCAGGAATAAAGCTTATTTTAAGGTAAAATATTTCTAGATTTTTTGTGGATTTTTGTTGTTTGAAAGGAGATAAACCCAGAGAAAATGTAGAGAGCTTTCCTCCAGTACTAATAGAATTTGAAGATTGTATCTTTTAACGCTTTTAAAGCATAAATAAAGTAAAAACTGTGTTAGAAGTGCTCATAAGTGAAAGGATTAAAGAATGGAATGATAAAAATGGACGGAAACCCAAGAAAATGTAGAGAAATTTTAACATTTCGTAAAGTACTAAAGGAATTTGAAGGTTGTATCTCTGTAAGGGCATAAATAAAGTAAAAACTGTGTTAAAAGTGCCCATAAGTGAATGGTTTAAGGGATATAATGATGGAAAATGGAAGGAAACCCAAGAAAATTTACAGAATTTAAAGATTTTCTCCACAACTAAAGGTATTTGAAGATTGTATCTCTTTAAGGGCCATAGAATCTGTATTGAAATTACCCATAAGTGAAAGGATTAAGGGATGAAATGGTGGAAGGTACAATAAAAGTAGAGAAAATGTAGAGAAATTTGAAGATTTCCCCCACCGATGGAATTTAATGAACTTATCTCTGAAACATTCTTTAAGACATATATGAAGTAAAAACTGTGTTGAAATTGCCCATAAGTAAAAGGATTAAGCAATGGAATGGTAAACAGTGAAGTAACCCAAAGAAAATCTTCACAAAATATAATTCTGCCGCCACAAGTGCTTTTTTATTTAGATTTTGTCAGACTTTTGCTTCAATTTTCGACGTTTACATGTGACTGGCATTCTGGCAATCACTTGAATTGCGCTCTGGCGCCACCAAAAGCCACTAAAACTTTACGGCACATAAAAACTCGACATTTAGGATCTTTACTCAACTACAAAAATTGAGTAATTGAAAGCACCAGATACATTTACGACTGCGATTAACGCGTATCTATAAGATACAAAACCATTTCAATAGATGAAGCCATAAAAGATGCAGAAACTAGAATTTCAATGATTATTTGGTCTTCAACTTAAACTCTTTTTTTTTGGTAGATATTTTGCCAGAGAAATAGAGATTTCCTGAGAGAAAGGAGGGGAGTTGCTGGCACACAGAAATTACATGGCCTGGTCAATGGTTTTTACTCTTTTTTTCGTGGCTTTGGCCAATTGTTTCCAACAATTTGTTTAGGCAAAGAAAAACGAAGAAAAGCAGGCGAAAGGCGATCGTTTTAGTCTTAGTTTTTGTCGGTCTCTGCCTCTCTTTCTCTGTGTTTAGTTCGAATCAATTTTTGTGGTCAAGAGCCTCCTTTCACCAAACAAAAACAAGAGCAGGGCCGGGTCCAAAAGGGGGTATGGAGGAGAGGCCTTGCACTGGGTTCAAAGCTCATGAACTTGGGTACTCCTCTAGTTTTTGGACCTCAAACTCTTCTACTTTTGGGTCTTCAACTCCTTTACTTTTTGGGCCTCAAACTCCTTTTCTTTTTGAGCCTCGAATCAAAGTATCTTTCAGCTATAATTCCCTTTTTTGGGAGTGCTTTTGGTTAGGCTCCTATTTTGGGCTGGAAAACCGTTTGCTGTTTGTCTTCCCATTTGAATGAGGAATTTATTAGGGTCCCTTGTCGCACTCTTTTTCTCCCTGGCTTCTCACACTCTTCCTTCACTTCTTTCTCACTCATTTCCCCCTTTTCGCCTGCCTGTTCCTGGTTCTCCTGTGCTTTTCCTTTTGTTTTCTTTGCTGACTTTTTGGGGTTTCCCCCTGAAATCACTGGTGCATTCATACAGATACAAAAAGTATCTTTTGCTGCGACACTGAGGCATTACCTTTGCACAGCCAACAGAGAGAAGTATCTACAGAGTTTGCTTGGCCTTCTACGCGGCATGTCTTTTTCGCTAATGATGTGCAAATAAGAGGGACAAGAAGGTGGCAAATAAAAGAAGGAGATACCCAGCACAAGAGCGAGCAGAGAGGGAGGGAGATAGACTACAGTGGAAAATAGCGATAAGAGAAGCGTAAGATTAAACCGAAACGCTAAGCAAATTCCCAGCCATCGCTAGGCAGCGGCAGACGGCGGGATTTGTTCAGTTGCTGCCTCTGGGCCTGCAGCTGCCGCCGCTGCTGCTGCCACTGCTGGTTGCATTCCTCAATTAGCTTGCAGATACAGCTACACCTACACAAACACACACACACACACGCCCATAGATAAACTGCCTACACGCAGAGAAAAAGGCGCTGAGAATTGAATAGGTATATTTGGTTTTTGATAATTATGACATTAATTTTTCAAGGGGAGTGGAAATATTTTATCTCAAAATATTTCATATTTAAAAGAAAAATATTTCATATGAAAAAAATATATTTCATATTAAATTAAATATATTTTGTATATAAAATACATATATTTCAAATTTAAAGTGATACATTTTTTTAATTAAATATTTAAAGTATTATATATTTTCTTAAAGTGTTTTACATTTGGAAAATAAATTAATTTAAATGAAAAAATATTTACAAATTAAAATATTTGTAAAATATAGAAATAAAAACAGTACAAACCAGAAAAAAAATAATAAAGAAATAAAAACAGTATAAAAGAGAAATAAAAATAAATATAAAAAAAAAAACAGAAAGAAAAATAAATAAAAAAAAATATAAAAAAAACAGTATAAAAAATAAATAAAAATAATTAAAAAATAAATAAAAAATCAAAGAAAAAATTGAAAATATATAAAAATAACAAAAATATATATTCAGCATAAATATAAATAAAAAATCAAGAAATAAAAATTAAAAATAAAAACAATAATTTTTTTATATTTAAGTCAAAGGGAGTTCTATTTTATTTCTTTATAAAAAAAATGAAATATTTGCTTTAAATATGCTTGTGCTTTTACTTTTTATGTTGATTTTTTCTCTCAGTGTAACGCATACCTATGTATATACTAAAACGCCTGGGACAAAACCCGCTCTGAAACAAAAAACTAAAGCGATATTTACTTATAAGCAGCTCAGAAAGTCCCTCGTCTGAGAAGAGAATCCTTTCTGTCACGCTCTCTCCCCCTCCCTCTCCCCCTCTATCTCTTTCTCTCTCTGTGTCTCTCTTTTGTATATTTACACATGCTATTTGATGGGCTACCTGTTTCTCCAGGCTGCCTCATGGGGTGGCCTCTGATTGGGGGTGTCTCGCATGATGAAGTTATGGTGGGGGGTTGGTGGGGTGGGGGTGGGGGGTTCTGTAACCCAGACAGAGTCTCGGATTACATGCAGGCAGCCCTTTTTTGCTTTCTGATGGATTCCCCAGTCTCCCCTCCCTCTCTCTCTGCTGCTGTCTGATATTTCCCTTATTTGCTTAAAGCAAAAGACAAAAGACGGACAGAAACTGGTTGCCACTGAGTGAAGAATCGTGTGAGACAGAGCCACAGAAAGAGAGAGGGCGGTCTCTCCAATGGAAGAGGATTGACAGTTGGCACGGAAGTGGTTTTGATTTAATGCCGCCGGGCCGCGTCGCTCGCTTTGGCGCTGAAATGACGCAAGATGCGCTACAACAGATGCTACCTGCCACTCGCCCCTCCACCTCCACTCAGAACAGGTGTCGACGGACAGGTGTGGGAGAAGCAGAGGAGACAAGAAAACACACAAAAACGAAGCGCTCAAACGAAAACGAAAGGGAAACAGCAAAAAGTGAAGGATGAAACAAGAGACAAAAGTTGATTAGGATATGCCTTAATAAGCGGCACTTGTGCTGTGGTGGTGGTGGCGGCGGGGGAGGAGGGGACCGAATCGGAAGGAACAAATTTACTTCTTAAACTCTTGCTCTCTCTCTCTCTCTCTCTCTCTCTGTCTTGGACCTGCACCTTTTTTCAATAGGAGTTAATGAATTAATGGGAGTCGGAAGGAAAGGCGAAAGGGTTTCTTCACTCAGAGAATTAAATTATTTGTTTAAATTAAATATTAAATTTTTAAATTCATAAATAGGGAAATTAAATATAATAATTGTCTCTGATTTAAATTTATTCTTTTTATCTAAGCCATAATTATGTATTTGTTTAATTTTGTGTGTTTTAAGTAATTTATTTTTAATTTGTGTGTTTTAATATTTGTTATTTTCTAATTTATTTCTTAATTTTTTTGTATATGTTATTCATATTTTTAAAATTATTTTAAGTGTTTATTTTTGAATACGAAGTATTTTCTTTTTTTCCTTTTTTTTTTAATCACTTAAAGTGTTTTCTTTCACTAATAAGTATTTTATTTTTTACCGGTTTTTTTTTAAATTAAATGTTGTTCATAGTTAAAGTTCATATATTTTTTGTTTAAAATGCTATGTTTTTTATTATTATTATATATATTGATTATATTTTTTGTATTATATATTACACTATTTTTTTATATGAAATTTAATTAAATCAAATAAAAACACTTTTCTGTTATAATTTCCACTCTAGAAAAAATATAAATTTTTACAAATTTTAAAATCTTAGTTTAAAAATATTTAAATTGATATTAGGGGCTTTTTTCAATCTTTAACTTTTTAAGTCATTTTTTAGACATTTTTCTTAAAGAATTTTTGCATATATTATTGGCTCCCATTTTACATATTTGTCTAGCTTTAAGCTCTGATACTCCCGCTGCCTTTCTCTGCCTTTTGTTGCCCCACCTTCTTTCTCTTTCTCCCTGCTCAATCAAATCATAATCGTCTCTCTTATGCTCGGCGGTTTATCTAATTTGTAATTGCTGCCCGAAAACGAAAATGAAATTCGAAAACAGCTGAAGACTTAAACCACAGGAATACAATCAAAGTAAACGAGGAGAGAGGGGGAGAGAGACAGGGCTTAAGAGAGAGAGAGAGAGAGCAGAAGAGGGGGATAACAAGGGGGGGGACTGAAGACTGAAGACTGAAGACTGAATAAATTCCACCACTGGGGGGTGCTGCTGCTGCTGCTGCTGCTATGCTTGTGGGCTTATTGGCAATCAAATTTTGTGGAACCCAGAGCTCGTGTCGGCATCGAAGGACAAGTGGCAGGAGTATGTATTCTGGTATCCTGGCATCCTGGCATCTCGCAGCTGATTAGCATAATTGACTTTGTGTTAAATTTAGCGTTTAATTAATATGGAAACAATACGCAGGGAAGGAGAAGCAGCCAACAATTGGAGCAGACGCCAGAAGCAATTCTTGGAGGCAAAATTAGGAGCCAGGGCTGTCTTGCCCCAAGGAAATTTGTTGATTTTAAGAGACACTAGAAGCCGACTCCTCCACCTTCTCTTTGGCTATCTTTGGCTTGATTGCAGCAAACATTCACACACATGTGTGTGCGTGTGTGCGTGTGTGCATGCCCCAAATCCAACCTCCACTCGCACTCTCCCTGTAGCCACTTGAACAAAAGCCTGGGCCATAATTGACTTTACCAAGCGCCAGAAGCCCGACCCCACAACCACTTAACACCTCCCCAAAAAGAACCAACCGAAAAACAAGCAAACCAAAAAAAAAATGCAGAAGGAAGCGCCAGAAAGGGCAGAAAGAAGCGAAGGAAGGGGCTGGAACGAAGGGCAGAAAAGGGCAGAAGGAAAACTGTGGCACTAAGGAAGCGGCGTTCTAGAAAACTTTCAGCAGAAGCCCAACCAAACCCCGACCCCCTCTCGGCCCAGCAAAGCACTTAACATGTTCATCAATTGCGCTCCTCGTTGGCTTGCTAGCCGACATAGACAAAGTGTCGTCTCTCTGAGGGTAGAAGGAGCAGCAGCAGCCGAAGAATGGCAGAGGAATTCCGCTGGTGCTTTTGCAAGGGGAGGGGAGGAGAGGACAGCAGGCTTAGAACTGGTATTCCATGAGGCAGCAAAATCTGGGGAAAGCCAAAACAATGCAAGCGATCTGGAGCCCCACAGGCTGCCGGGCCACGAGATTGTTTTGAGGGCGACAAACAGCAGAAAACACCACAGAACACACATGGATGGAGAGTGCTAACGAGGAAAGACAACTCGAGGATGATAGCAGTAGGGAATACCCTTTAAAGTGGAGGGGAAAACTATGTTCTAGGAATGTTTAATGAGCATCTATGTGACGAGTCATGCACACGACATGTATAGTGTCTCCTTTTCTCATTTGGAGCTCTGTTTTCATACTATGCTCGCAGATTGTGCCTCTCGAGTCTCGAGCATCAATGGGCTGACTCATGCACACGCCATGTATGTTGTTTTTTTCAATACTTGCAGATCTACAGCCTGTATCTTCGATCTCTTCCCTCTTTTCGTCAGCAAGCTTCTCTTAACAGTAAAAATACTCCAAAATTTCGTTAGAGTATCTAAATATTTCCCAAGAAAACTGGAACACGGTGCCGCCACGACACTCAAAGCTTGAGGGAGTTTGTCGAACGCCCACATGCCTCATGCCACAGAAACTGTAATTTGTTGGATGCCAAAGCCAAAGCCAAAGCCAAAAACTCTCAAGGTCTCTCCAGATGTTTCAAGATGTAATTTGAGCAGAAAAAGAGAGCGGGAGCGGGAGAGTGGAAGAGGGGGAGAGAGGAGTGGGCGATCCAAGATTAAAGCCCAACTTTGGTCAAACGTCTAGACGACACAGAAATCACAAGAATCGTCAGCTAATGAATGTCATTCTGGGCCTAGAACTAGTTAAACCAGTTTGTGCCCTTTGGGCCATCTTAAAGATACTTCCCCGTCCCCCCCTCAGTCATGATTGATATGCCTTTTGGGGGGGCCCGGGCTCGATGGTTTCTTCACTCAGCAAAGATGTCAAACGTTTTTGTATTTCTTTTAAAAGTTTATGCAAATTACTCAACGCTGATGATAGACGGTGGTGGAACGATGGAACGATGCAAAAAGTATCTAAATAATTGCCCATAATGAGTAGAGAAAATGGAAAGTATCTGTCGAACGGTTGAATGACCAAAAGCGAAAAAGGAGGAGAAGATTGAAATGGAGTGGGCAGAGTGGAGAGTGGAGGCTGGAGGCTGGAGTATCTGCGGTGCAAATAAAACACATTTTTCCCATTGAAAGTATCTGTATCTGCAGTTGCGCAAATTTGCATTGGCTTCAACAGGTGCCGTGCCGTGCCGCGAAATCTATTTATTTAGTTGCATCAAACTTCAACTTGAAGTTGTTTCAATTTTCCAAAGGCATGGAACTACTTTGGGGGCAAAACTGTTTGCATTTCACGCCGCCGATGCCGCCACAGAGGCAGTGGCAGAGGCACACTTCGCCTCACCTCATTGCACTTCACATTAACCGAAAATGCAAATGCAGGCCGACACAGGGACAGACACAGCGACAAAGTGATGCAACATCAGCAGGCGGCAGCAGGCGGCAAGCAGGGACACAGCGACAGCTACAATGGAGCCCCCAGAAAAGTCAACCTAAGCAGAAAAGCAAAGCCAGATGGAGAGGCAAGAGATACAGAGGCAAGAGGGAGAGATACAGGGGCAAGGGGTGGGGATAGAGAGGCAAGAGGCAGAGCTATAGAGGCAGGGATAGAGAGGCAGAAGCAGAAGCAGGAGGCAAGAGCCATAGCTACAGAGACATATGAAGAGGCACAGATAAAGTCCAGAGTCAAAGCCAGCGACAGTTGTAGATCCCAGAGCCCAGAGCCGAGAGGCTAGTGGAAAAAAATCACTGCCAAAAGGCACACTCGATCTTCGATGGCTCTCTGATGGGCACTGCCATCTCCTACTCCATCTCCTCCCGTCTCTAAAGCTTAAGGCAAACAAAGACCCAGGCAGCCCCGCGGCATCAGTTACTTTGTAATAATCCCCCCCTCCCCTCCCCCAGCTAACAGTTGGGAGAGCGAGACTACAAATATCTCCATATGGCGGCTTCGTACCAAAAGGTAGAGAGAATGGGAATGACTTTCTGATGATGACGACGACGATGACGGCAGTCTGTCAATGCAGCAGCCAACAGCAGCAGCAGCAGCAGCTTATCAAACAACTAGAGATGGCAGCGTGAAGGAAAGGAGTTGAAAGATTGTTCTGGGATTGGTATAAGAAAGGTATAACAGGTATAAGAAGATGTTGAACTGAAACTATGGCTTTAATTCCTTAAAAATAAGAGGGGAAAATTGTAATAAATATTTTATTATTATCTCTCAAAACCTAGTGCTTATGTGCCTTGAAAAAATATTCTTTCCAAAGGTCCAAAATCTTTCTATAACTTTTAGCTAATTTTTAGAATATTTTTATATATTTTTTAAAGACCATTCTATAATATCTTTTAGATACATTTAAGTACAACTTTTGGTGTCTTTCTATAGGTATTTTTTATAGAAGAAAGGAAGTACAACCTTGTAGGGAATTTTTCTGTATTTTAAAGCTACAAAAAACCAATCGATTACCGAGTATCATGATGTTGCGGCACGTGTGCTTCTACAAAAAAAAATTGTTGACTGCGTTTTAGTGCGCTTTCCACCAAGTATTTGTGTAATATTACGGACTGATATTTCTTATATATTTTACCAGACTTAAAGCTAAAATTCCTCAAGATATAGGCTTTCATAATTTGTTACCCTCTCTGACTGACGAACAACAACTCTCTGATCAGGCCTTCAGGCCTTCTTCATGCCATGCCTCAAGAGTTTTTCCCATAACTTTTGTCATCTCCAATGTTTCAACCGCACAGCACGTCTTTTATGCTATTACTGCTGGCTGCCTCTTGCCTCTTGCCTCTTGCCGACTCTGAGTCTGTTTTCTGTGCCTTTGAGCCCGCTTATTGGCATTCGCCATTTCCCGCTGATTTTTCGTTAAAGTCCATTGTCTTTTCAGCTTTCAGATACCATTTTCAATGGTGTTTTCCCCTGCTGTGTGTTGCTGCTGCTTTTATGTGTGTTTTTCTTTTTGCTGTTGGCGCGTCAGAAACTCGTGCAACGGGGATCAATCTCTCCATTAGAGTCGTCATCGCTGGCTGCCTCAATGCCTGCCTCGTTGCCTGCCTGCCTGCCTGCCTGCCACTTGGTTATTGCATTGTAGGAAAGATGGACAGGAGACAAAGGCAATGTAATGACGTTTGCGTCATGAGCAGGCGGCATCTGAAGAGTGTGGAGTCTGGAGTGTGGAGTGTGGAGTATCTGTATCTGTATCTGTTTGTCGTGCACTTGTAGAGCTCCGTGTCTCGTATTTCGCATTTCGCATTGTGTAATCCCCAGGAATTGGGTAATATGAAATATGCAATACCATCCCCCTGCCCCCAACCATATACGGCTTTTATTTGCTACATATAGATCTACGAGATACATTTGCATCTTTTGCATAGTTTATCAATTTGTTGGGATTTCTGTGGCATTGAGAGACTTTTGATAAATTGCACGAAACGAAAGCAGCAATCAGCGAGCAGCTGTATCTGCACCTACCAAAATGTATCCACAGAGAGGTAGAGCTATGTATCTACTGAATGCATAAATATGGAGGAGACAAATTCGAACAATCAATCAGCGGAAGAAAACGACACTCGATGCAAAATGAATGCTAAATTGTTTATAAATACATTTCTGACATTTTCTTATGTCTCTCTGTCTGTGGGGGGGCCCCATAAGCAAATAAATTAAGATATTAAACGAAGGAGGAAACCCAAGAAATAGATGTAGACCATAAAAGTGAAAGATGAGAAGCTTGGGCAGAAGAAATAGGGAAATAAATGCCTCCAGAAGCTGCTCTTACACGTTACCTAACAAAGGAATGCCATTTAGGTGTCTTTTAATGGTTGCCATTCACCATTTTTGCATCGGAATGCCGTTTTTTAGGCAAAAGGTGCACCAAAAGACTCTGCTTTTTCGTTTAAATAAGAATGACACTGTTTTTTCGAAGAAAGGAACCATTAGTAGTTTGCCATTCACACTTTTTGCATACTTTTTATTAGTTTATATTTTGGAATGTAGTTTTTAAGACAAAAATTTCACCAAAAAGAGCTCTAAATACACTGCTTTTTCGTTTACATGGGAATGGCACTGTTTTGTCGAAGAATGGAACCGTTTTTCGCTTGCCATTCACACTTTTTGCATACTTTTTACTAGTTTCCATTTTGGAGTACAGTTTTTAAGACAAAAATTGCACCAAAAAGAGCTCTAAAGACACTGCTTTTTCGTTTACATGAGAATGACACTGTTTTGTCTAAGAAAGGGCCCGTTTTTCGTTTGCCATTCACACTTTTTGCAGTGAATTTATTCAAATTTTTCTGTCTTCTAAATTTCATTACCTTTTTAGGTTAGAATGGTTCTTTTTTGTTACACGAAAATGTCTAAAAAGAAAACCAAGTCTTTTATTCTTCTTTGACATGTGAATGGCAATCAATTTACCATAAAAAACCTATTAAATAGAACATAGTCATGGGATTTTTCAACAGTAAAGTGTTTCTAAATAATTTGTTACTCAAAAAAACCATCGGTGAAACATTTATGGATGGATAGAATTTCCATCGGTGAAAAAACGCCTCTAAGGGTAAAGAATCGGTAACTCAAAGAAGTATCGTTGAGCAAAGTATGGCTAAAAAGTTTTCGTGGCCAAAACCATCGGTGAAAACCCTATCGTGTAGGAGGCAATAGACTAACCGCCTAAGCACGTGCGCCTACAATAAAATTTCGAAATTTATTGCCCAAAAACAGAGGGAATAGGGATAGGGGTTGTACCCACTCCCTCTGGCTGTACCACTCCTCTGGGGTCCTGGCTGTGTATTAATGTTGCATGTTCATTTTCGGTTTGCGTGTGCAAGCAGGTCTTTCGTCTCGTGCCGCCTCTCCGCTCATGCTGGTTGTAAATTACGGTGGTTACCGGCCACCAACCCCCAACCCTTGTTGCAACCCTCGGAAGTAAGGAGTGTGTCTCTCTCTCTCTCTCTCTCTGTCTCTCTCTCTGTCTCTGTCTCTGTCCTAACGAGCCTCGCGACAGCTGATGGTCAGGCCCTTTCCTGGGGTCTGTCGTTGGTTTTATGGCCACCAAAAGGCCACTGAACCGCACCTTAAAACAAAAACAGCACAGAAAGAAACGAGCCAGCAGTCGCTCAAGTAAACTATGTGGCTTGGAGTTTGATTAAAACAGAGCGAAAGAGCAAGAGAGAGCGAAAGAGAGAGAGAGAGAGGTACTACAGTAATAAATGGCCATACATGGACACTGGGGAGCAGACAGCCAGCCTCTGCCGAGCGGTCTCAAGTCTCTGCCGGTTCTTGTTTCGTATTTTTTAATAGTTTTAGCTTGACCTCGTCACCGGTTAGCGTTTTGGCCCAAACACCGGGCCCGGTTCGTTGCCGTTGCCGGTGCCGGTGCCGCTCCCCTTCCTGCCTGCCCGCCTGCCTGCTGTCGTTCCCCTTCCTGTTGGTTGGCGGCCCATCTGTTTCCCTATCTCTCTCTCTGTCTCTCTCTCTCTCTCTTCCCTCTCCACCTCTTCTGTTGTCGCTGTATTTTGTCATGTTTCAGTGTCGCTCCTCCGCGGTGCACTTTTGCCATTGCCATTGCCCTGGTGACTGACTCTGTCACTCCCTTCTCCCCGCAGGTCTCTTAGGGTCTCTCTCTCTCTCCCTCTCTCACTCTTTGTGCCTTTGGGGGTTTCGTTCTCGTTTTCATTACATACCCCGTGCGAGATATCGCAATCCCTTGGCAAAGTCATTGACACACCTGTGGTAAGCATTATCTCACGGTGCTACCAACGATGGCAGAGCGGGGGAGAGAGAGAGAAAGAGAGAGAGACAGACAGGGTGGGAAGTATCTCTTGTTCTCTGGAGAATTTTCTGAGCATTTGGACCCTGGTGTCTGGCCATTTTGTTGATTGTTAAATGTGATGGATATTTGTACACCCAAAATATGAATGCTTTTACCACAAAATTATATTCAAATATGCATTAAAATATAGGGGAAACGTTGATTGGTTTGAGGGGTGAAAACTGCTCCGAAAACGGAGAGAAAACTGTCTTGAATTAGGTGAGAATTTCCCTAATAATTTGTGTATTAATTTGGTTTAAATAATTTAAATAATTATTATATTAGTCTTTGGGTCTCAAAAGGTCTAAAAAAAAACTATAGCATCTGTTAAAAAACAGTGTAAGCTAATAAGTTTTATTTTTAATAATTATTAGGCATTAATCGGGTGTAAACGATTAAATATTTACTAAATATCGAAGAATTAAGGGCTATTGAATGATTGGAACTATTGGAAGCTGTTCTAAAATTTCTATAAACTCTTATTAGTGGACTAAAACTAAAACTTATTGTGTTCAAGGCTAATAAATATTATTAATTAAAAAAAATAAAATTACCAAATTTTTTAAAATATTATTTTAAGCAATTAAAAGCCTTTCCTCGACTTTTGCCAGATGTAGCCTTCAGACGATTGATTACAGATTTTTTTCCAGTTTCAAATATGATTTTGTATTTTTTTTTAGTTATGTTTTAAGATAGATCATATTTAATTTATTTCGTTGTCGAATAATAAAATAGAGAAAAGCCCGCAAGCCCGTTGACTTGTTTTTCGATTGGCAAGACATTTTCCTTCATTCCTTTATTTATTTTCCCCTTCAAAAAAACTATATTCATTTTAAAGCTGTCATAAACTACACCAAAAGCATGTTTTTTCGCTTAAAAATCTATTTCTCTTTTCTTTGGCAGACAATCAAGGGGATTGCCCTTTCAAACTTGGTTCAAATGCCACTGGCAGCAGCAGCAGAAGAAGGAACTTCCAGGTGATTATCTTGGCTCTCATTTGCAGTTACTAACATTTCCCCCCTCGAACCCTCTTTCCCTTGACATTTTCTCTACAATTTCCCCAAAAAAAATAGTAATTTTCCCACCCCCCTGCGCGCACCTTTACCCGAAAGTTCAAATAACATTTTCCGAAAAACATTTTCCTTCAATGTTGGTGATAATTGTGTGGCACACACACACACACACACACACACGCAGAGAGAGAGCCCGCAGAAGCCCCTTAGACCTCGTAATGACCCTTATGTGAGTGGCACAGCCCTCCCCTCCCATGGCATAATGATCATTCGAGGGAGTGCATACTGTATATTATGATGGTTCTCAGAGAGTAGAGAATTCTCAAAGTGAAATTCAATTAGATATTTATTGATGATTGATTTTTACAGAGTGGGAACACGATCTTTCCCCCTCTCTTTCGCTCTCCCACTGTGGTTATGGGGGAAAAGCCACCGCTAATTGTCTTTAATTCAATTACGGAAACATCTCCACAATTGGTTGATGACCTAACAACACCCCTCCCCTGCCACTCCCACTCTATCTCCCCCTCTCTCTCTCCCTCTCTGGTACCCTCTATGTAAGCTGATTATACTGATTTCATATTGCGGATGATATTGAACGATTTGATGGTTAGATTATATGATATTTCCGCTCTTTAGATACGCCAGAACGACACGAAAAACGAGAATAAAACAAATAAAAATACACGCACACAAACACAAACACGCGTGTGACAGATAAAACAGACATGGAAACCAATCTATCTATATGTTTTTATTGATATAGTTTCATATATCAACCATTACGCTTTTTCCTTCCTCTCTCTCTCTCTCTCTCTTTACCTTTCTCTGTCATGTCTGTCATCAACGAAAAGCAAATCAAATATGAAATTATTCATATGTGCAATCCGATGAGGCCTTGTTATCTCTTCTCTGGATATTTTGTATACAGATACAAGCATGAAATACATACACGAGATACAGTGAGACTTCTTTTATGAGTTACAGATCTTAAAGCCACCGAAAAGTAAGAGTTTTGGTGATTTAGAATGAGAGAAATGAGAGTATTTTCTATACTCTCTAGAGCATTTCCCTGGGAAAAATATGTGAGAAAACTATCATAAATAATAATATTATTATTATTTCCATTGTACAGAAATCTGGCCAGGTAACTGTGGGATATTTTTTCCAGATTTGCGTATTTTAAAACATATTTCTGGTTAAGAAGAAATCTCCATTGAAAATCATTAATAAGATATTTTTATAAGAAAATTTTTCAATGTTTTTTGATACTTTAAAATATGTTATTATTTCGGAAAACATTTCAGTATATCCTTAAAGAAAAAACTTTGGAAAGTCAAAGATCAAAGATTAAAGAATAGAGAACTGAAGATTTCTTCATGGAATCTTTTGGAAAATAAAGAATATTATATATGTATGTACATTTAAATAGAATTATGCTATGTCCCCATCCTATGCAAAAACCATTCAATTCGTTGTAAAATAACCACCAAAAACCAGCTTGAATATAGTGGATACCTAGAGAGGAATACTTTTGTGACTGACTGTATATAGTATTCCATCAGAAAAACATTATTTTAATATTATTATCATTCTTACAGGACTTTTATGTGCTGAAACATAAATGTAAGATATTTTATCTTCAAATTGGAGCAATTTCGTCTAAATAAAGATATCATGTTTTTTTTTAGATCTTCCATTAGTATTTGAATGGTTTTGTTAGATTTTAAAGGAAAAATTTTGAGATATTTAGAACTTTAAAGTTTAAAAACCAATTTATACAGAGAGAAAATTCTATAAAAATCCCCAATAATATCTACTACAACATTTTTATATTGAATTTACTGAAGTTTGAGCTCAAGAAGTTCCATTGTATCTTTACCAAGTTTTAAGCTTGCTCTATCTCCACTGTACCCCTATTTGTCTTGTGTTTCATGCTCAAATATCCGGCCAGTTCCAAGTAAAAACTATTTGAGACTTCCCTTGACTTCGAATTACACAAAATTCTACTTCCAGTCATGGGAGATTCTACTATTGTGTGTAGTATTTATTATGTTTGTGTCCTGTCCTTAAAGCGAAAGACACATATATTGTAAACAAATGTCATCAATCGATAGATAAGCGGGCCCCTCAAACACACGCCTCAGATGACGCCCCTTACCCCCCTCTCTCTCTCTCTCTGCAGCTATCGATCAATGAGGGGATCGACCATCCATGCGGTCTCTAGGTCTCTATGGCATTCCAGGAATGAAAGAGATGGAGCTAGAGAGAAAGAGAGAGCACTGTTTGCGGAATGCAATTGTCGGCTGATCGAAGCTCTCGATACACAAGAGCATGACTTTGCCTAAAAGTTCTGCTCGCTTCGCTCTCTTTATGCCTCTCTCCCACTCTCTCCCTCTCTCGCTCTACCGCTAACAAGTCTTTCTATCTCTGTTTCTCTTGGTTTATTGTTTTAGTTGCTTTTGCTTTTGCTGTGCCTTCGCTTCGCTTTGAGCAGCTGCTGGCTTGTCTGGCCTTAGGGCTACACACACACATACATACACACACACACAGACATACACTCATACACATATGTACACAGTTCATTTTAATTGACATCGATAATTAAGAAAAAAAGAGAAAAATACAACAATTTGCTGCTGTACTTTTCTGCCGAGCTAAACAGTTTTTACCCCCCACCCCACCACTCGCCCACTCTCTTTTGTCTCTTTTTCTTAACATATTCCCTGATCTGTGACCTCTCTCCCTCTCTCTTGGGCCATGGTCTCTGGAAGTTGCTCTACTTTCCCAAGCCTCTCTCTCTCTCTCTCTCTCTCTCTCTGTGCTACTGCTGCCAAAGGTCGAGGTGAAACCCCTTCTGAAACACTTAACGACAGCGATAAAAGTTGTCTCTCCCTGTCTCTCTTGATTCTCTATCTTTTCTAATTACCCAACAATTAATAAAGTTTCTGATATCTCAGTCGGTAGTCGAGTGGGCAGAGGGCACTGATTACCTGAATCACAGCGAATGTCTCCTTCTATCTCTATCTCTCTCTGTGGAGAATGCGGAACGGTAAAGACCCATCAATTAAATCTCTTATTGAAATATTGATAAAAAATAAAAACTCAACATTTTATGACTCTTTGGGCCCCAACACCACGAATGTTGGCTTTAGATAAGAAATTCTTTGCCCCACAAAACGGGTAGCAAGCGGTCGACAGAGGCGCCTTCTTTAATTGAGGTGCAATTGAGGTTTTGCTTTTGGGGAGGTTTGAGGTTTTTATATACAAGACACATAAAAGATAAGAAGTCATAAGGAAGGTTTATTTTTACTACCAATTGGTTGCTTTTTTTAACATACATTTTTATGAGTTTTTAATGGATTATATTATATAATTATAATTGGAGATTACTTTCCTAACTCTAAATATAGTAGACGATCTTGGAAGATACTTTTTTTTCACTACAAAAGTATTAAAAATCGTTGGAAATTCGTTCCTTAACCGCAAATAAAGTAAAAATCTTGGGAGATTCATTTCTTAACTTCAAAAATTAGTTTAAGATCTTGAGAGTTAAGCTTTCTTTGCTCCAAAAGTTCTTTCAGATATTGGAAGATTTCAAAAATAGTTGAAAATCTTTGAAAATTCATTCCTTAACTCCAAAAACGTTCCTGAAGTAAAGATCTTAGAAGATTCCTTTTTTGACTCCAAAAGTAGTTCAAGATCTTGGGACAATCCTTTTTTTTTACTCCAAAAGTTGCTAAAGATCTTGGAAGATTCCTTTTTTATCACCAAAAATAGTTGAAAACTTCCTTCCTTAACTCCTAATAAAACTCCAAAATGATCAAAGATCTGTGAAGTTTTAGTAGATCTTTTACTTTCAGATACATTTTTAGATCACTTCACCATTCAATAGCTTACATTTCAAAGTTCAAAGATTTCTCTTAGAGTTTTGAGATCTGCCTTTAAGCTTCAGATTGAATTTCCTTCTTCTCTCCAGCTTTGCATAGTTTTCAATCGCCACCAAAATGACTCAATCGCTGAAGCAAAAGTATATTTCATCATTCCATAATTCTCCCTCTGCTTGTTCCACGACTATTACAACAAAAACACTCTCTCACACACATAAAAGCCCCCGGTTTCAAGGCGAGAGGCCCCCCGGAGGAATTTCCTAGAAACTGAAACCTAGAAACATTTGCCAGCTCTCAAAAGTCCAACTTAGGCAAAGATAAAACATACAAGACATACGCTATATATACATAGGTACTTGCATATATATATTGTAGTTTTGTTTTAGTTTACATACATATATATAGCGTGCGTTTTTTTATCGTCACGTCGCAACTATAAAGCATTATATAATGGCGCTTGGGCTTTGGCTCCCACAGTGCCCCCCTCCTTGAAGACGATAAGAGTTTCAGGCATAATTTGTGGGTCAAGTACAGACCGAAAAGGGGGGGGAGGGAAGGGGAGCAAAAGCAAACTCTGTGATCCGCTTAGGAATACAAACATCTATCTATATATATATATCTATCTATCTAGCATTGTTTTCTTTCTTTCTTATTCTCGTTTTTTCAGTAAATCGGTTTACAATTTACTTTTTATTATATTCCAGAACCCATAGAAATTTGGATTTTTTTTATAGATTTTCTATAGACTTTTGTGGTGTTTTCTGTGTAGATTTTTTTTGTCTTGATTTTCTATAGATTGTAGCAGAATTATTTGTTCTATAGATTTTTGGTGGAACTATTTTTTTTTATAGATTTTTATTGAATTATTGTTGTGTTAAATTTTTATAGATTTTTTTATTTAACTATTTTGTCTATCTTTTCAATAGATTTTGGTGTACTTTTTTTCCAAAATTCCTAAAAATATTAGGGTATTTTTTTTGTCTAAATTTATCTATTTTTTATCTGGATTCTCTATATATTTTCTTAGGACTATTTCTATAGATTTTTGGTGGAATTATTTTTTTTTATAGATTTTTATGTTGTGTTAAATTGTTATAGATTTTTTAAGAATTATTTCTATAGATTTTATCTATTTTTTCTATACATTTTTGTAGAACTATTTTTTTTTAGTTTTTCTCTCGGTTTTTTTTTTACACTTTTCTAGATTTTCTATAGATTTTTGAGTATTTTATTTCTAATCTAGAAATAGATAGATTTTTGTTTATTTTTTTTCTTTATTTTCTATAAATTTTTTGTTGGATTATTTTTTCTAGAGTTTTGTTTACTTTTTTGTCTAGATTTTCTATAGATATTTAATTGGTTTTCTATAGAGCTGTTTGTCCCTTTTTATTGGTTTTATTCTATAAATTCTATAGATTTGTAATAGATATTTGAAATGGATTTTAGTGAGGTTTTTGTTTTTCAGATTTTCTGTAATTGTTAATTTTATTTTCTTTTTGTTGTTTTGTAGTGTTTGCAAATATTTTACCTTTTGTTCGATTTATTATTTATTTATTTCCACCGCTCTCTTTGCTATTTTCTGGTGTTGTTCCCTGTCACTTTTAACTGGTTTTTATATATAGCCAGATTGTTGCTGTTGTTGTTGCTTTTGTTGTTGGTGTAGTTTTACTTTTCAGCTGCACTGTAATTGAAATTTTTGTTGCCGTTGAAGCTGTGTTGTTGTGTGTGGAGCATTTCAAATTGTTTTGCACCGCCCACTTTTTGAATTATTTCTTTTCTATCGCTTTGGATTTTTCGCTTGATTTATATATACATATACACTGAGGGGATATATCGGACACTTACTCACACACACTAACACACGCGTTATATATTTTTCCTCTCGTTTTTTCTTTTTTTTTTGTATCACAATTTTTTGGTTTGTTTTTCAATTCTTTCTTCAATTTAATAATCCTAGAGGGAGGTAGGGGGGTGGAGGTAGGCTTAGTTATATCATCAATTGCATAACGTGTAATAATTAAGCACTTTGTCGAGTACTTTTTGTTGTTGCAACAAACACACGACACACAACACACACGAAACTCTTTTTGGGGCTTAAAGACCGAAAGTTCTTTTGCATTCTCACAAAAATAAAATAAAAACCTGTTAGCTAACACCGCAGCTGATTTATGTTTCCAAGAGAAACATACCTACACATATATCTTCTATACTCGGTAGTTTGTATATTTTTGTGCCTTTTGCCCCCCTCCGGAGAACCGGTTCCTTGGACTTGGACAACAATTGATACAATTTGCGGTATTTTCCTGGCTTTTAGCGGGTGTTTGGTCGGTACTGGGTGTGTGGGAAAGCCAACCGGACCTCACTTGCATAATGTAATGACGACTGCAGTAAGCCACAATCCCAGAATACTACAGTCCAGAAAAAGGTAGAAGTCAACGACTTTCACACGCCCAAAGGCAGGGACCCCTCCAAGGGGAAGAGGGAAGAGAGGCCCAGAGGCAGAGACCTCCAAGGGGCAAAGGGAGGAGAGCCACAAAGGCAGAGATCTCCAAGAGGAAGAGGGAAGAGAGGCCCAAAGACACAGCGAACCTAATGAGGGGAAAGGCAGCCGGCATTGACGTACCAAGAGTTGAAAAGGTCACAGACATGGGACATGAGAGACATGGTGGGGTTTCGTTGCAGAGAATTGTGGGGATCGGATCGGATCCCATGTCTTGCCTTAGCGGAAATAATCGTAAAGTAAGGTACAAAACAAAAACCATGATTTCTGGCCCTGGCTTTCAAAAAGAAAGAAGACCAATGGTGGAAGAAAGACCATGGGAGAGACAGAAAGAAGTGAGAAGAGAAGCCAAAGCCAGAGCCAGAGCAATGAGCATGAAATAAAAGTTTAGCACAAAACGGAATTGAAATGAATGGCTGTGGGTCTCTGGCTCTGACTCTGGCTCTGGCTCTGGCCAAGAACTAGACGACTCTGACTCCCCTCGACTGTTGTTTGAACTTGGCTAAAATAAATAAAGCCATATAACCGACAACCCAACAACTGGGGAGAAGAAACTTCAGACCTCTCTGCCCCGGCCACTGCCACTGCCACTGCCACTGCCACTGCCCCTCTGGGGTGTCGGCAAAAGTTTTGTTAACATTTGGCACCCCCCAAATGAAAATGAAATAGTTTTTCTTTCTAGGGATACAGATGCATTATAGATATACATACATATATATTTAGTATTTTTTTGTGGTTGATTTATTGGCTTTTGGACTCATAATTTTATTTTAACTGCTAATTGATCCGAGGCTTTTAATCAAGAGAAAAAGAGCGCTTCAATTAATTGGCGGGGCGGTGTGGGGCGGTGTGGGGTGGGGTGGGGTTTCCTGTGTGTGTGTGTGTGTCTACTTGCAGCACATTGCAGCACGCAATGTGGCACACAGTCAAAAGGAAGTTTCTCAGTTGCCATGGGGGCTTTGGATTTCAATTTGCGGTTGCAGCTGCCTGTCTGCCGCCTTGCCCTTGCCAGCTCCACTCCTAAATGAGGAAAATATTTGCGGTTCACGTGTAAGATTCTTGCATAAGATTGCTATCAGTCCCTGCACCCCCCTATCCCCCCCTACCCCCAAGTCACTAAGTAAACAGTCCCCAGAGGAACCCTCATAAATCGAACACACAACTGCAGCCGAATGATTGGATGAATGGTAGAGCAAAACTTTGCAAGTTTTTGAAAGTAAATACAGTATTTTTTTAGGAAAATTCAAATTGAAATATCATCTAAATTTGAATGTTTTTTTAAGAAACTTTTTAAAAATCTAGAAATTCTTGAGAATATCTAGAATTCGTCTAGAGATCTTATAGGTCGAGAAATCCAAGTTTTAGAGCATGAAAAATAGGTGTAAATATTGCCAGAATATTTTTAGAATTTTCTATAATTTATGGAGTAGAAAAAAGGTCTGCTTGATCCATTTAGAAGATCGGAAAAATAGAAGAACACATGTAAATATTTCAAGAATATTTTCAAAATTTTGTTTAATTTCTGGATTAGAAAAAAAGATCTTCCATTTGGAAAATAGGAAAAATAGAAGATTGATAGAGAAATTATACAAATTGTGAAGAGAATTACTCTTGAAGTTTATTTTACTATAAATTCATATAGAATCTTGATTTCTGGATCACAAAATTGCACACAAAATAAATAAAAGTGTGTATAGAATTTTAAGGAATTTTATTTGTGTTAAGAATTAGAGGCGTTATAGAGATGTTTCTTATATGAGGTTGTACTCCTATTAATTTTCATTCAAATTAATGCCCCAAAGACCATCGATTAACAGCCAAAAAAGCAACTCAATCCATAGGGAATTTCCATCTTATGGTAATCCAATCCAATCCAATCCAATCTTTCATTCCGGTGGTTCTCCCTCTCTCAATTTATTCCACTTTTTCTCTTCCACGTTTTTTTTCGGTTTTTGCATAGCTAAATTATGTATTTAAATATTTATTTAGTTTTTATTTTCTGCTTAATGAATTGTTGGTTTTATTTAATATTCGTTTTTATCTCTGCTTTGCATTTAACCCATTTAACTCTTTTTTTATGGTTGTTGTTGGTGTAACTTTTGTTTTGGAGAAGTCTTTTAGGTGACTCATATTTTTGTATCTTTTTTTGCAGAGCGGAGTATCTGTGTATCGGATACACGAGCATAGTCGTATCTGTGAAAATTGCACACCCAAGCACTCCCTGCAATTTGTTAATAAACAATTACAGTTCTCTTTAATTGTTTATGTATGCAATTAAATTGTTGAATTAGAGTTTTGTTTCGGTTTCAGATTCGGTCTTGGGGTCTTTGGGGTCTTGTGAAATGGAGCTTAGACTTTGGAGCATTCAAACAACACGAAGCACACAAATCACGAATAATCATGGTTCACAAACGAATAACGAATATAATTGCGAATGCGTTTCCGGCCTTTAAATGATTTCCGATTTAGTTTTTGTATTCCTGAGAGAATGGAGAGCTTTTGAAGCCAAAAGGTGGATTTATTCCCAGGCTTTCAGTAGGTTTACAGTAGGTACATCAATTTGTATGAGAACTATTTCTTCAATTTGGAGAGAAATCTGTTTAGAACTTTGCATAGATCTTTCGTTTTAGGAACCTCTAAGTGGGGATTACTATATCACATACTTTATGTTAGAAGAATCAATCGTTAAACAAGGAAACTATAGTTCCATATGCCGATACACAACTCCATAGAGTTTCATTACAATTGGATGAAATTTTGTATAAATATACAATACAAAACATTGCTTGTAACACCCATAAACACATAGATATTCCAACCAAACTTTAAAAACTGAAGTTAAATACATTCATTCATGTTTCTGCCAAATTTCATTACAATCGTACCACTATATCCTATAGATATCATGGATTGTACGAAGGGATCTTTGGTACCGAAGTTAACTTTCATTCTCTATAATTGTTTTCCTATTGTTTCTATTCGTTTGTCTATGACTGTGTGTATTGTATTTGTTGCAACTTTATCGCGCGTTTTAACTGTAAGTTTTTTGTTGTTTATTTTTTGATTTACAATTTTCTCAAGTATTAACCGCTTGTTGTATTTTTCCCGTGATAGTTACAGTTATTGCAATTTGTTGTTGTTGTAGTTGTGATTAATAATTATTATATTTGTTGGTTTTTTGCTGTAGTTTTTTGTTGCTTAAAAGTTCCGCACTAGAGACTTGAGCGCCAACTGCGTTTCCTTGTCCGCGGCCCGAAAAAGATTGAGGCAACAAAATCGACAGTGGCTCGCATTTTCATAGTGCCAGTACGTTTTTCCCACCGTCCAAAAGCCGACGCGTCGCTGCTGGCGTCACTGGCTGCGAAGGGTAGGTGGCAAAAAGGTATGGAACACACGGAAAAACACGCAGCAATCAAGCAACGTCTGGGTACAAAGCTCACCTTGTTTCGTTTTCCCTCGACATACCTTGGATTGGTGTTTTGAAAATAATTCTCAATTTTGCGTATCGGTAATGAGTTTTGTGAGAGGAAGAGAGCGGCTACGTCACTGGACATGCGACGGATATGTTGCTGGCATGTTGCTAAGATCAACCTTGTCGTGGCAACACACCCTGCAACATTTGAACGCTTCGCTAGCAACATTTTGTGCACGAGCCCAGAGCCGAAAGAGCCCGAACCATCTATTCGTATCTCTTTTTCTCTCTCGGCCAACTTCGGTTCTCTTTCAGCCGCCCGAAGTGTAGCGGTAAAAACTGTTTCCATTCGGCATTTTTCTCACATTTGTTTTGCTTTCGCAGTTCGCCATGAAAAAAAGAGAGCCAGCGCCGCCGGCGTGTGGATGCTAAGAGAGGCTCCCCTACCCGGAATGTGGATGCCATCTAGAGCTAAGAGAAACAGGTAGTAGAGTATAGCGTAGCTTTGTGCTATTTTTGGGTACCCGTACGTACCATTTTTTCGAGTGGAATTTACCGTTGCAAGCACTTGAAAACATGAAAGCGAAAATGTCCTGAAGACGCACTCCACAAAAACAGAAAGAAAAATGGGCACACTAACAATAAATCACGTGCGGTACGTATACACTCCTCCCCACTCCCCACTCGCCTCCACCCGCACTCCTCTGTCAGGTGTGTGCGTCAGCTATTTTTCCAATCAAAAAGGAAAAGTGCAAAGGGGTCGGGGCACAGTGGGATGTCATAGAAATGGTTAACAAATCATTTGCCATTTTTAGAAATCTACTTGACTTGTACTACACAGGGTGTGAGAGGGGGAGGGGGGAGGGAGGGGGTCTGTGGAGTTATGTAACTCTGTCCCTAACTAACTTTAAAAACCCCCGTCGCTGTGGCAGGAGGCATGTGGGAAACTGGAACGGGATCTCTGAGGAGTGGACTTTGATTGGAAGATGAATGGTGGGGGAGGGGAGGGGAACTGCAATGCGATCTGTGGATGCCAACGAAGTGGATGTGGAGTGGACTTTGACGTGAGATCGGGATCTATTAAAGAGCGGGGGACTCGGAGGAGTGGATCGAAACGTATTGAAGAGAGAGAGAGAGTGTACCAAGGAAAAGTGCAAGGAGACGTGGATCGAAATCTATTGAGGACTGGTTCCGCGGCGACCCGGGGCGTGGGGAGTGGGGCGACTAGACCTAGGAGTGTCCCCAGAGACAGAGGCGGAGGAGGAGGAGGAGGAGGAGGACTGTGGTATGTACGAAAATTGCCAAAAACAACACTTAAAACTTCATTCGGTGTGCCCCTCTCGCTCTCCCCTTCTTCCCCTCCCTCTCTGTTTCTTTTTTTTACTAACTATACCCCTCTCTCTCTGTCTTTCCCCCCCTGATTGGCTGAGTTTCGGGTTTATTTTGCCTCCTTCTTCTTTTTCGCAACGATTTCTTCTATTTTTTTTTTGTTTTCCGGCGGTGTGGAACTTTGAAACTTGCACTTTTTTCCATGGCATGTGAGTGTGTGTGGGAGGGCGGAGGAAGGAGTGTAATGTGTAAAAAGAGGATTGGGATAGATGCAGACGCAGCGTAACAACGGGATCAGATGGAGCAGTGTCCCGGGGAGAGTGCAGATGAAGTGGATTGAGAGGTTACAGAGAGAGAGAGAGAGAGAGAGTGTATTAGAACGGTGCAGCGATAGGGAACTGTGGAATATTTTTTTTGGGAAAGGAACGCAGAGTAAGAGATTCTCGTGGGTGGGAGGGGGTAGAAAGACGTTTTTAGTGATAGGTTTTGAGTGGCACTCCGCCCCAGAGTTCATTAGCTATTAAAGAAGAGTGTGGCGGTGGCACAGGAGGGAAATGAAATGAAATGAAATGAAGGGCCACTTAAGGCTACATGCATGACCGAATATCCCATCGATATGGGGAATACAATAAAAGCTCTTTAGAGTGGAAAAAGATGGAGCAATTTTTCGAAAGGAGCAACCTATAGCCCTATCAATACCACTCATCAATAATTCATAGCCCCCCGCACCCCATACGTCGATACATAATTCCCATATCCCATACTCCATGGGAAAACTAACCTCAAACTAAAAGAAAACTATAACTGTAATTGCAGGTCCTTTTCTTCCCTTCCTTTTGTTTTTTTAGCCACCCGATAATTTGTCATAAAAATTGATCAAACAAGCCTGAGAATAATGACAAAATGCAATTTGCATGTCATGAAGGAAAGGAAAGGAAATAAACCCTGCCCTCCGCCGCCGCCCACCCCCCCCCATATCCATGGGGCATATCCTTGAAGGCATATTGCATGTGTGGGGCTCATCGAGGGGGGAGGGGGGGGGGGGTTGGGTTCCAGGTACAACGACAGGCAGTCACGATAAACCATTTACAATATTTATTTATTCATAACTCACCAAAGTAGAATTAACTTTGCATCCACAATGTTTTCCAGGAGTTTTAGTTATAGTTTTTTCTCCCCCTTTTTTGGGTACTACGGGGGGGAAGGGGTTTTTTTTCCTGAGACTGAGGTTTCATGTCAGGCCACGATTTCCTTTGCGATTTGCGTACACAAATTGAAAATTGTCGTCTCTGGCTCTGACGTGATTTTTAGTCATAAGTTTTTTGGTTATTTATTGGCTTTTCCGAAGGGAAGTCCTTTAATCTTGTTTATTCAGGGAAAACAATATTCTCAAATTGAATTTCTTATGGGCGAAGGGTACAAGTACTTTTCGTGGGCCCGTTCAAACACATGATAGATCTAATGGTCTATCAGGTAGAAGGGCCAACAGCCGGTCCTTTTGGCTCGCACAAGGCGACAGGTGCAGGCGGCTTCGACTGGAAACACATGCCACTTGCCACATGCCACATGCCATTCAGGTGTGTGTACAATACATGCCCATATTTTTGATGGTTTTCTCGCTTATTTTTTCGGGGGTTACTTTTGACTATATTTCGGGGCAAGGTGAATGCACTCCCTCACGCTGGTATAGATATATTCGTATTCGGAAACCAGTCCACAGTCAGAGTCAGAGTCCAGTCTAAGTACTGCATTGCACTGCAAATGCAATTGCCAGAAGACAATGACAATGGTCTGGCCTGGCCTGGCCTGGTCTGGTCTGGTCTGGCCTGGTCTGTGGGGTACAGGAACCAGAGCCGCCAAACAGTCAGATCCCCAGACAGTGTTTACACTGAGGGAAAACCTCTTGATCTAGAAATAAGGTTTTGCAATCCCAAAAGATGTAGCCTTAAATAGCAAGGAAATAAAGGCTTAAATTGTACAAAAATGAGATTGGCAATAAGGGCAGCCTACATCGTGCTCAAACGACCGACGGGCGCTGCCGCATGGTGCGGAATCAAGCTCGTGCTTCAGTATCTAATAAGAGAATTTTTTCTATCTAAAAGCTATATTTAATAGTGTTCTTGATCAGGGAAGCTCTTATTGGCATAAATATATTCGTTGTACAGAATAAAAAGGGTCTTTGATATTTTATATATTATATATATTATTAAAAATCGGCTCCACCATAGAATATATAATGGAAAAGCATCTTAAAACATTTGTATTACCTTTAAAAATTGTCTTAACAGAAAAGTAAGCCAATAATCAATTAATTTTACCCTCCGAAAGGTGATATCTGAAGATATGGTAGAAGAAAATTTAAGCCAAATTGCAAAGATTTATCTCTGAAGGATGTAGTACTTTAAAAATGCAAATCTAAATATTTTTAGATATTTATATATTTTTTTACAAACGAATTCTTCTGAACACTCCATAGAAACCTTCAGCGACTTGTTTACTTTAAACACAATTTTCTACCCTTAAGTTTTCAGTTTTCTTTCCAGTGTAGACACTGAAAATTCCTACCAGTCAGTCGAGTCATTGCGGGGCACTTACTTGCCATGAGTTTGCCACTTTTCCTCTTCTTTTTTGTTATTTTTTTTGTTTTTTGTCTTCCACTCTGTGGAACGGAGAGTCTCAAAGAGTTGCAGAGTCGGAGTTGGAGTCGGAGTCGCAGCAGACTCGGACAATGGCAATGACCACCACAAGCGACGGACGGGGCCATGTCGGACACATAATGCAATAAACAATCATAGAAATGCATAATGCATGTCAGATTAAGAAATTATTAGCCGCATGCTCGCAACTTGATGAATTTTCATAGTCTCCATATAGTCGTCAGGGCTAGCGGTTCTTTAACTTTAGTTACAAGAGGTTAGGGGTTTTTCTAAGCTAATTTCTCAGGGAAACTATAAAAGTAAAGACTGAGGGGTCATATGGTCATAGTCATTTGAAGCTAATCTTGGAAATATCTTTTTGTAAGAGTTGGAACTTAAGGAAAACCATATTTATGGTGATATATTAATAGTGCCAATTTTTAGTGGAATTTTTTTTAGTAGAGGAAACTTTTTATGGTCGATTGGGAATCGGGGTAATTATCTGTATATTATTTATTGTATCTTGTATAGGTAAACAATTTTAAGCAAGAAAAATACTACAAAAAAATTTGCAAAAACTATGAGATAATATTAAATTATTTTTTCAAAAAAAGTTCTTTATTTCTAACAAAATTATCAAAAAATTTCCTTAAAAATAATTTTCCAAGGTGTAGAAACTGTAGTTCTTCTTTTAATAATGTGTTGAAATTATATTTAATTTAAAAACGATTAAATTTAAAACTTATAATAAATTATTTATATTATAATAAATATTTAGTATTTCTACCAAAATTAATTAAAATTTTCCTTGACAAGATTTTTTTCAAGTGCCAAAAATGTAGTTTTTCATTTAAAAATGTTTTAAAATTATATTTTATTAAAAAAAAATTTAATTTACAATTTTAATTAATATATATCTATTATATTTATACAGAATAGGCTGAATGTCTTCAATATAACCTCTACGATGCCTCATAAGTAAGTAAATCTTTCTTAAAAGCCAAAAAATTAATCCTATATCTATAATATCTATCTATCTATATCTATATCTATTGCTTTTAGAACAATTTCTTTAATTTGTGAAGCCATAAAGCATAGGAAAAGTCAAAGAAAACACAGGAAATCTACCAACTTAACCATATGTCCACCATTTCTATGGTCTGTACAAACCAATCCACTATTTGTCTCCATTTAGCGATGAAAAAATGCAACATTCAATGCACTTTGATCATTTAATTAAAGTGGAAGCTACATTCAAATAGATTTCCATAGAGATGGCACCCTTTCCGGCTGGTTTTTGACTGATGTTTGAGAGGATTTCCACATGAAAGTTTTGACAAAACCGAAACAATTGAGAGAGTTATGCAAGCGGCGGCATGTGCCTTAAAGCCGAACCCCTCGCACGAAGCAGAGAGCCAAAAGAGCAATAATTTGAATAGTTTCGGATGGGTAGAGGGGCGGTACGAGTACGAGTGCCAGTACGAGTACCAGTAGGAGATCTGTGGGTGGGATGTCCACAGCTGGGCGGCAGGAGGGGAGGAGACAAATGTTGACGGCCATGCTTCAATGCGTGCGCAACGGCGAATGCTTCCGTTTCCGTTCTTAATAGCTTTATTGTGATTTACTCAACAGCAAACAACGGCAGCAGCGGCAGCAGCAGCAGAGAAGAGACAGCAGCAAAAGCAATCAACGGAATTACAACAGCGTTAAAAAAGGCAGCAACGATAACTGATAAAAACAACAATCAATGATTGAGAACAATTGAGGGAGCGAACGGGAGACAGATACGAAATAAAATGTTAAACCCAACCCCAAAAAAAAAGGAAGCAAGAAATTTAAACGGGGGAAACAAAAAAGAAAAACTTTAATGAGACAGGTGATGGGGATAGTCCACAGAGAGACGGAGAGGGAGAGGAAGAGGAAGAAGGGTGTGTTGTGACTGTTAAATGTGGGGAAGATAGGGTTTAACGCTTGAGAATATTTAAAATATATCAAATATGCAAGGATTGCACATAAAAAATAGGTATTAAGGGCTTAAACTTGAATGTTTTTGGGGGATTTGGATAGAGCAGAATCGATAAAATGTTCGATTAATTTATAAACTAATTTATTGCATACTAAAAATATGTATAATATATATCCACAAGTTTACTGAGCAGACTTTGCTTAGATTTGTCGCTAAATTAATCGATAATGTTGCTGTTATCGATTGTGGAAATCAAACTGGAACCTAATCGATAAATTAACCAATTTAGTTGTCGTTATCGATAGGAAAATATGTAATTACTGGGAAGTAAGCCTACTAAGTCCTACCCTAGCTCACTCGCTTTGCTCACGCAAATATGAGTAAAATATAGGACGACGTTTATCACCCAAATATTCAACTGATATTGAAGGAAATATCAAAGTCCATTAAGAACAATTTATTAATAAACTTAGTTTTCATTATCGATAATAAAATATGTAATACTACGGGGGCAAGCCACCTACCCAGAGCTCACTCGCTTTGCTCGCGCAAATATGAGTCAAATATCCTACTATTGATTCTAGTCAATTGATATTGAAGGAAATATCAAAGTCCATTAAGAACGATTTATTATTCCATGTAGTTGTCGTTATCGATCATAAAATATGTCATACAACGAAGACAAGCCTCTTACCCCAGCTCACTCGCTTTGCTCGCGCAAATATGAGTCGTCCGACGAAGACCCATTGAGAGATCATTCAAATAATCAATTAATATTGAATTAAATATCAAAATCCATGAAGAATATCTCTCCAAATCCATTCATTGATTGCATTACAGATATTTTAACATTCAAGAGATTATTTGCACAATTTTCCCATTGAGAAGTGGCTCCCCAAATGATCTTTAAAGATCCCTTTGGCCTTTCTTTAAATCCATAAAATCAACCAAAAGCATAACCCTTTTTTTCAGCTGTAACCCATTTAGAGAATGACTGACATTTCAAGGCTGAAAACATGCAGAACTTTTAAAGGCCACTGGGTGAGTGAAAGCTATACAACCCTTTTTGTTTTTTTCTCGCCAGAGCTATGGGGTTGTTCCAAAGCTTATAGGGAAGGGGGGTGGTAGGGGGTGTAAACAGGCCGTCAATCAAGCAACACCCCCCCACCACACCAACCACTGGTCAAAGACTGACTCTCACTTACGTCACCCCATAAAAAAAACAAGGGGAATATCATACAAAAAAACCCCGAAAAAACCGAAAAAAAACCCTGTGTCTTAAAGCACCAAAACTCGTGTGTGTGTGTGTGATACGATTGCAGTGGAGTACATAAAACAGGGAATGCTACTACTTACGAGTATGTATCGCGTATGGCAAGAGAGACAGATATGTCAGATGGTAGATGGTAGGATGGTAGGATGGTATTATGTATATGGAAAAAAAGTGGTGGCTTGAGCTGCTTTGTTGCTTGGTTGCGTTTGCGTTTGCAAATGCTCAGCCAGGTGAGACGCCAGCCGCGCATTTTGTTGTATCCACTGACTGTCTGCCACTGCCACTGTCTGTGCCTCTCTCCCTCTCTCTCTCTCTCTGTGTCTCTCGCCAACTCAGGTGTGACAAATAATTATACCATATACCTGTCTGTATATAAAAGATACACAGCAAAAGTTCATTAAAAGGCGAAACACCACCACCACCTTTTTCCGAGGAAAGACAAGCAAATACTATGTTGGGTCTTGTGTTGGCCGGGCCGACACTTTTCTGACTCATTAATGCCTCCCGCTGCCTGGCCGAGAACATTTTCAATTAGAAAAGTGCGTTCTGAAATGTGGCAACTCTTTCGATCAAGAGTTAAAGGCCAGAAAATAGCGGGAAAAAACTGGACCAACGCCTGCAGGGGGGCCGGCATGACTGTCTTGGACCAGGTCGGAGCCGAGGAGCCAATTGTGCAACAATTTGTGGCATTTACGCCGCAGGGAAGCAGCTTGCTTTTCTGGGTTTTTTCGGGGGGGAATTGATTTTGGAAACTGGGACTCTCCAATCAGTGTAAGCGGTTCATTTCGTTTCAGATCTATCCCCCAGAGCTGATGGCCAAACGGTATAAGCCTTTAAGGAATGGTCGAGAATCTTAATAATTAAAGCGTTTGTCTTTGAGTTTGCGGCCAACCAACTTTATATCGAAATGCCTGCTATTATTATCTATATAATTTATGATGCCGCACATTTGCATACGAGATTAGGCCATCAAAAGAGCCAAAGAGCCATCGTTTTGGCCTCTAATTACCTGCGCATTCAATGCAAATGAATAACCAATTGTTTTGCCGCCAAAACGGGGGCTTCAATTAATTGATTGCTTTTGCTTTTGATTGCATGAACATAATTTAGCAATCAATTGATTGACTCTCTAATACCCGCCCCGATTATCGAACGTTTATCGAGCACACTCACCTTTTGCCAATCGGAAATTTTCATGCAAATTTCACGGGGCTTCCTGCCGTTTTTTTTCCACCAATTAAAGTCTGCAAAGAAAATTGACAGAGAAAGAGAGAGAAAATGTTTAAACTTTAGGTTTTCACAGCTTGCATCGTTGATTAAGGGTTTCGAGGGGGTGGTGAGGTAGGTAAGGGTGTTTAACACTTGATTGGCGCCATGCAAGGGGACAGTGCGTTACAGGACTGTAAGGTTGGAGCAATGAAATTTCCGATAAATTTAAAGATTAATAATTGCCCGAAGTCCGGTTCCCTATTTATATATTTCTAGTTTTATATATGGACTCGATAAATTTATCGATAAAATAATTGACAGATTTAGCCCATTGTTTATATTTATATTTATTGATAGGTATATTTGTCGATAAATTAATCGATAACAGATAAATTCATCGATGTACATGTATCGCTATCGATTATGAAACAAATCGATACCGATTTTAACTCACCGATAAGTTGATAATTGTATATTTATCGATAAATTAATCAAAAATTGTGCGATTATCGATAGCGGATTCTGGTTTAACTAAATTGATCAAAATACTATACTATACTTATCGATTATGGAGCAAATCGATACCGATTGGCATACACAGATAAGTTGGTATGTGGTTATATTTATCAAATAAATTAATCAATAATTGTGCGATTATCGATAATGGATTCTAAACTGGCTTAAAAATGTAGCATAAGCGCAAACCTAATCGATATACCTATATCATTATCGATTATGGAACTAATCGATGTACTATTTTATTAGACAGATACTAGCTTAGTAGATACTATTATTTTAGATTTCTTTGTTTTGTTTTAATCGATTAGTAAAAAGAATCGATATCTTTGCCGATAAAAAACGATAAAATCTCAAAACCGTTGCACTAAATTCCACAATATCTGCGACTTTTATTATTATTTGATATACGATTATGGTACTCAAAGCAGAGCTATAATTTTGATCAAATCCACCTTTCATTTTAATCGATAACTAATATACGTCGATAACTAATGGCTGCCTGATGGCTACAGTCGATAAAAACACCATTAAAGCGCTTCATTATTTAAGGTTTCAATTCAATTAACTCTTTCTATTTTTTTTCCTGCCCCTACACTATGGAAACGCACTGTATGAATGCAGCCACCAACTCCCAGGCATCACCATCAACAGCGTGTGCCCCCTCCCTTCGGGTAGCAGCAATCTCCTCCTCCAACCATTGATGGATACCCCAATCTCCTGGCACCTTTTGTCGAACATACTTTCGACCCCATGCCCGTTCCCCATTCCCCATTCCCCAAGCATTCGGTTTTTATTGCATTGCAATTGCAAAATGCTCTCGCTTGCAGTTCAATTCAATTTATCTTTGATTTTCACGGCAGCAGCACTCTTCTCCACGAGCATCCACCTCCCACGAAGCACCTCCACCCCACCTTTCAGTTTGATTAATTTTGTATGTTTTTTGAGTCCGTCCGAGTGGAACGCGGGAGCATCTTTTACTGGGGTTGCCGTTTGCGAAAGGAAAGCCCCCAAACTAATTACAGTTTTTGCCAGGACTACTGCCAGGCTGGTGACTAAGAGCTTACTTTGTCCATGGTCCATGGTCCATGGTCCACGGTCCATTGTTCATTGTCCATTTGCTTTTTAGTAAATTACATTTGCAATTAGCGACCACCGAAATCAATTTGCCTTCTCCCTAAACTCTTTCGCTTGTTGCTGGACCTAAAATCGTGTTCCTTGTGCTCCCCAGACCGCGCTTTGGCGGCTCCCCAGGCTGCCCTTTAGCTGTTCCTCAGACCTCCCCCTGCTGTTCTTCTCCTCATCAGTTCCCTCCTTGGCTCCTCTGCTGTACATTTTGTGTATAGTCCCATCGTAAATCGTCCTTTGGTGCTGCCAACTGCATTTATGCAGCAGCAAGGCTCCTGCCGAAAAATTGCAGCTGACAAAAGGCCACACAACAACAACAAAAATCAACACGAAAAAACAAAGGTACGGCACGGGCCGGCTACCAAACTAATTTTATTACAACGCCACAGCCAAAGAGCCCCCACAGGAAGGGAGGCACGGCACGGTACGGCCCGGCCCGGCCCGGCCCGGTCCTGGGAAAACAATGTCAGTTTTACACTTGGTCATTTTCGCTTTTTAGACCAGGCTCCTGCCACTCTGCCTCTGCCTCTTTTATTTATCTGTGTATTGTTGTACGTATACACGTTGGAAAATTTAGCATATGTTGTTTAAATATTTAATGAAATCCGCCATAGTGCCGTACACAGAGTTGCAAAGGCCCCATACCCTCACCGGTTGTTTTTTTTTTGGGTGAGCAGGGAGGCTCAATTTTCTAAGCCAATTTTGTCGTACAGCCCACAGCACAAGCGACCGACAAAAATGTGGCTCTAAAATTCCACTACTGGCAAGAGAAGTGGGGGATTTGTGGATGCTGCACTGTGTGCCACACTGCATCCAAAGTGAATCTAATAGAATAGTCAAAAGTTTTTGTTGGCCAAAGTGCTGCAGGCCCGCCTGGCCGCCTGGCCGCCCATCTGCCCGGCTGCCTGTCAATGCCAATAGATTGTTATGGTTATGGCCGGGGACTTAAAGGCCAACTAAAGATAATCCCCCAGTGTACGGCCAGATAAGGTGGCAACATAATGTTGTGGGCTATGGGCCAGTGTGCTGTCTAGAGTGCCATTTAATGGTCGATTTTTGATGGGAAGTTGTGGAGTTTTTTGAGACAAGTAACTTTTAAGGGCTTAAAAATTAAGTTGCCTCCTTGGTCGAAGGAGATATCGGGGGATATCTTGATGTCGAGTCACGTGTGCGTCGAATCTTTCCTCATTTTACAGATGTACTTTCTGTGGAAAATCTTCAACTTTTGGCAGGATTGTGGTATCTTAAAGATGGCCATTGATTGCTCTCTTGAGATCTATATCCTTTTATACAATTTTTTCACTTGATTCCCAATCGCATTTGCATGGCTCTTCAATCCATTCCCAGCACTCCTGCTTCTCCTCCTACGGCTGCTGGCTGCTGGCTGCGGGCCATAATTTGAAGCCAAGACGCGTCGAAGATGTCTGCGGAGGAGCGAGTCACAACAAACTCAAGAGGAGCTCTTGCTCGGGTTTTGGGGCGGATTTCGGGGCGGTTCGAAGCCCGGACAGCATCGACAGGCTGTCAATTAAAATGGAAATGTTTAAGTTTCGCTTGCGATACTCGTATAAAAAGAAAACGGCTGGCTGTGGAGGAAGCTCCTTGGCTCCTGGCTGAAACGAAGGCGGAGGACTTACTGGCAGGACGGGCTGCCTGTCTGGGCTGGCGGTTTGGCTCGTTCATTCATCCAGAAAGCGGCAAGTTCTTCCCTGCAATGTTGATTTTTCATGCTGCTTTTTTTTTTGTATCACAGTTGAACTTTGACCCAATTTGTTGTTCGCTCCCGGCTGCAGGCAGGCAGGCAGGCTTCTCCTGTCGTCGTCATCCAGGATTGCCTCAGTCGTCGCTTGCTGCTGCACAACACTCCAAGTCGAAACCAACTCCTTGTGTGCCACAGAGCCCGCTGATTGCACGTGGCACACACACACACACACAGAGAGAGATAGAGATAGAGATATATACTATATAGTAGAGTGTTCTACAAATTGAAGTCTTCAGCAACGAGTCACGAAATCTAGAGTAGTAGTCTCTGAATATGTGGAACGTTCCATGTTCCTCCACCCATCGCTGCTGCCACACTGGTGGAACGTTTCAACCGTTGCACGTGTATTATATTTCGTATTTCACATTTTCGCATTTCGTTTTCCCTTTGCGTTTGTTGAAAGGAAATTGTGTGATGTGCCTAGTGCCTCCTAGTCCCAGGGATCTAGAGAGCCTCCTCCTCAATGGTCTATACACTGTGAAAAAGGAAGCTTGTGGCATCTAACAACAATTTTTTCCAACAATCCAATGTCCGATGAGTGAAGAAGCTCCTAGATCTCAAAGTTTGTAAAATATAGATTTACAAGAATGTAGAATTCAGGCAGGTTAAAACTATGCCTACCGATATACAAAATTTCATTAAAATCGGCCTATTTATACAGAAGTTATCAGTAGAAATGTTTCTGATCGACGCCCACGTGTCGCGACATCAAGATACCCCCCGATACTCGGTTTCTATGTGCATCAGAAGGTTTTCAGGGTATTCATATCATTATCCCAGATTATCTTGGGGATTTTCCCTACTTTTAGTTTGTTTTGAAGCTTTTCTTTCAGTGTAGTGACAGTGCTAATAGCCGGCAGCTTGTTTAAGCCTTCTCTAGCTTTTCACTCAAAGTCGGAGAGTGTGAGAGGGACAGCGAGAGAGACTTGTCCCTGCTGCAGAGTCGATTTTTATATGCAACTCTATAACAATTTCACACACACACACAGAAACAGATGGATACCTCAGACGGACAGAGGCGCAGACACGGACACAGATGGAGACGACGACGACTACGACGGTTACGTGCCATTTGTGTGTGCCAAGCAATTTCGCCTGGGAACACACTCTTTGCAGGCACTGTGTGTAAGCCTCTCTCTCTCTCTATCTCTGTCCCGCATGCAATCCGTTTAAATACAAAGATCTCTGCTTTTGAGCTTGTCTGATGGGTGAGAGGGGCGGGCGGTCGGTCGGTCGGTCTGCACCTTTCGTTTCGTTTCCTTTTGCATTTCGTTTACTTTTATGAAAATTGCTTCCATGTGTTCTGGCCGAGTGTTTTTTAAGGATTGCGCCAATGTGTAATGAACTGTACTGTACGAGGTCCTGAGAGAGAGCTGGTCCTGGGCCTGGTCCTGGTCCTGGGGCTGTGGCTGGGGGGTCCTCTGCTTCGGGCAAATGCCTATACTTAAGTCTTAGCATATGCTTTGGGCCAGTCTGCCTTTGCCTCAGTCTCAGGCTTCGCTTTTCTGCAATTTCTGCCTCCAGCTGGTGCTAGACGATTCGTTTTTCATCGACGGCAAAACCCTTCCTTACGATGACGTCCTGGACTGCAATTTCCACAGAAACACCTCATAGAACAGAGCTTTTTAGCATAAATGAGAATGGTCTTATTTAATCGATGGATAAAACGTTGAAATTGGATCGATTTTATCTATTTTTCCATAGCTGAAATACATTGTAGCTCGAAAACTTTCAGCTGGATTTTTCCCCATTAAAAATTGTATTATATGCTGCCACATCCAAAAATCCATCGGTAAAAAACATATAATTTAACAGCAATATTTTTCCAACGGCTTCAGCCTCTCTCAGGGAGGGCATCGAGAGGCTTGGTCATTCTTTAAAATTAATTTTATTTACAGCTGAAGCATGGCCCCCCTCAACCCTCCCTCTTTCTCTCTCTCTCTCCATTTACGTCTCTGTTTCTCTATCCCCAGTTTTGTGGCACTCGATTTATATTGAATAAATGCAAAAGGCGTGTTAATTGACAGACCATGAAGAAGGAAAAATATTTTTGCACTTTTCTCGTTCTCTCTGTCCCCTCGCTTCCTCCCGTCGCTCAACAAAAGCTCTAGAAACAACAATGGCTATGGAGAGTGAGCGGGAGAGGAATATCATTCAAGCTGCTCTCGTGCTGAGCTGCAAAATGACCAACTAAATGAATGACGGGGGAGGTACAGGTACACCAGAGAGAGAGAGAGAGAAAGAAGCAGAACAGCCGGGCAGTGCGGTGCGACCAGAATACATTAAGTTATGCGGTTCGTCTATTTTTTTGTTGCATACTTTTAAGCTTTGTTGAATTGGAGTACAACGATTTGGTTATTCAATTTGTAAAGCAAAGCAATCAAGTGAGAAAATAGTTTCCAAAGGGTGCCGTTGTACCAGATGAAAGGCTTATAAATTTAAAGCTCAAAAATATGTTCGGGTGAGTGTGAAAGTTGTAAATGTTAATGGTTTTGAATCGAAATTAAGTCGTTTAAATTGTTTTAAAAGTTGGCAACTTTTCTATTGCTTGGAAAACACCCCCAGGGGTAGGAAAGTTTCCCTTAAGTTAGTGATATACCCCAGTGCTATTCAGAGGAAAATATGGTAAGGTTAAGCATTCCCCCCATAGCTAATTTTCCTGGAAACTAAAATAGGCCACTCTAGTGGGAAGACCTTACCTTATACCTTGCCTGCCCTGCCTGTCGGCAGCCTGTGCTTTCAGAATTAGCTCTCTCTCAGCGACGATCTCTAGATCGTTACAAAAGATAAGCAAGCAAATCGTGGAATTAAAATCTAGCGAAATGCGTCAGGCGAAGGGGTGGGCGTTCGTTTATCTCTCGTTTGTCGCTGAGCGCAGCAGCAGCGGCGGCGTCAGCGGCGACTTCGGCGTCTATTCATGTCTATGCATGGCTGTCTGCAGTCTTTACTTGGAGCGTATGCAAACTTCGTTTTGTTTTTACGTTCTCTCTCTCCTGCTGTGGCTCTCTTTTGTGACTTTACAAGCTTCTTAAAGTTTTTGGTTGAATTATTCGCACTGGCGTACCGTTAAGTCGTTCAATGCATTGAGCAGCGGCAGAAGCAGAGCAGAGAGGAACAGCGGCAGAGGCAGAGCAGAGAGGCACTGCAGCAGAGCAGATTAATGGGAAAATGATGCTAGGCAATTATGGTAATTTGTTGTTGCTGTGTTGCTCTTGCAATTTTTGTTTTTGTTATAGTTTTATTATTAATAGTCGAAGAAAGAGAGGAGGGGGCGGAGGATGGCGTCTATAAATCTGACGGCCAGCGGCGCATACTTTTATGACGCTTGGTTGGCTGGCTGGCTGGCTCTCCTCTTTCTTCTACTCCCCTCTCCCCACCCCCACATGCCCCTTGGTCAAGCCAAGTTGCGTGCGGCACTAAATCGTTCATATTTATCTATAATAAAGGCAATTTTGAGCCATTTCCCCCGCCACCCCCAACCCATGCCATGCCATTCACCGTACACCCACACCCAGCCATTCTACACTCGTTTCATGAGCGCCACATCAGAGCTTGGATACTGGCAGAAAAATCGATTAAACAAATCGAGTAAAGTGTTGCCAGTGCCTGCCAGGCACGCCATATAAACAGTATATGGAATACACAGACACAGACGCACAAACACACACATACATACATACATCTATATATATATGTATATATATTTATATATATAGGTAAATGGATAGGGTGGTACTATAATTATATGGCTCAGGCTATGGCCCCCTTTTTGGCCCAGGCGACGACGCCTCTGTTTGTTGGGGCCACAGTGCGTTGCCGTGGCTACGCGTCAATACACACACACACACACACACTCAATAGTATAAGGAAATTCAAAATAATATTTACTTAATTTTTCCTTTTTTCCACACGCACACACACACACCACAAGTTTTTCTTTAAAGTTTTCCTTTGCATTTCCTTAAGGATTCTACTCATTTCTCTCACCTTTCTAGACCTGCAATCGTCGAGTCCTTGCGCAATTTAACCGCAAATTTCTGGCAAAATTTCTGCGTATAACTCTTGATTTTATAGATCTTCTGACCCAGCGACATTTTTCTTCAAGATCTTTTGGTTTTTTTTTTGTTTTTTGTTTTTTTGAACTCTACTTATGTCACCATTTTGCAGTATTTATTGGATTCTCTTTCTTTGGATTCACAAATTGTACATATTTCTCTTTTTTGGGTTGGTATTGTTTTGGTATTATTTGTGTGTGCCACTACTGATGGTGCTGCCACTTGCCACAGAGTCCAACTGCCAACTGGCATGCCAGGACGGTGCGTGGTGTTTTTTTTTTGTTATGGCCTTCTCCAGTTCTCGCGCGGCTTTCGTTCCGTTTCCCATGGCAATGTGTTGGAATTTTTTGCGTGCTGGCCTGGCTAGCGGAGGTAGGTCCTTGGCATGATGGTAGTGTTGGCCTGGCTAAGTCCTAGCATACATATGTATGTACATCCTGTGCATGTCCTTGCTCGCTCCTCGCTAGCCCTCGTTCACAGCCAAAGAGAGAAGGCAGTACGAAAACAGAGACAGAACGAAATAAGCTGCCTTCTTGTTTGGGTAGTACCAACAAGAAATCGTTAGGCTGTTGCCAGGGCAACCCCAAAACCCATCCCCAACCCCCCTTCTGGGAGCTCCTGGGTATTGTGTGGAAATATGTACACTGAGAAATATGCATATGAATCCTTAAATATGTTATGCCAACTAATTGCAAAGGGAATTTGGGAATGACAATCTAGAAACAGGTCGAAGGATCCCGTCATTGGGTTGGATATTAATATTCTACTGAATTTTGAATGATTTGGCGGTCAACAACAATTTTAACAAATTTATAAAATATTGAGCAACTTTCTGTTTATCGATATTTTATCGAAAACATGATACCTTGATGAATATTCCCCTAATTGGATTTATTATTAATATTCTGCAAAATTTTGAACGATTTGACATTTAAAAAAAAAATTGTTAAAAATCTGCAAATTAATAAGTATTATTTTTGTACCGATATTTGATGGAAAATCGTTGACAGAAATGTTATTTCGATGAATAAAACACCCATTATCCTTAGTATTATTGTTCCATTGAATTTTTAATGATTTGGAAGTCAACAAAAATGTTAATAAATCTGCAATAGCTTGAGAAATTTTTTTATCGATATTATATCGGACATTTTTTAGAAATATAATATTTTGATAAAATTCAGAATAATCTGGCAGTCAAAAAAATGTTTAAAAATCTGCTGAATATTAAAAACTTTTTATCGATAGTTCATCATAATTGTTGACAATATGTTTATTTCGATAAATCAAACCCTCATAAGGCTTAATAGTAATATTTAATTGATTTTAAAATAGTTTAGAATTTCTGTCTTCTGATGTTAAAATATCTGAAAAATATTGAGACATTTTTTTTATGAATATTTTATCGACAATCGCTGAATTGATAGCTTAAAAAATTTATAAATTCTACAAATCATTAAAAATTCAATGGAACAATAATACTAAGGATAATGGGTGTTTTAAAAGCAATTAGATATGTTTTAAAAAACAGCTAAGTTGAATTGCAGCAAATGCCAGCTCTGCCTACTTGCTCTTCTCTGTTTGCTCTCTCATTGACCTGATTTCTCTCAGTGTGTTTACTTAATTTTCTAAAAAATTTGAGCCATTTTCTTTGGCCCAAAGATTTCAATTAATGTAAACGCCTTCAAGTGGGCCGCAATTGCGGTAATTAGAAGAGCAATCACAGAGTGACAGAAACGAGGACCTACGCATATCGATCTAATTTTCGAGCGATGGGAAAAGGAGGCCGGAAGGAAGCAAAGAACAGGAGGGTTTTAAAGTGGCGGTGGTACTGGTAGTGGCTACAAGGATAAGTGGGTGGGCGGATGATTGCATGGATGTGTGGGTGGGTGGGGGGTGTCTGGTGGTATTTGGCTCATTGTTTCAGTGGTTCTGTGGGCTCGGGTCAGACTATGCAAATTTACTTGGCATATATACAACGCTTTGTCTCTCTCTCTCCCCACCCCACCCCCACTCTCTCTCTCTCTCACTTGGGCACTGGCTCATTTGCCGGCCTCTGCCCCTCAGTCTGGGATAAACAACAAGAGAAACCTGTTAATCGAGCTAATTGCATAAATTATAATGGATAATGGGCACGCACACGCCCTGACAGGCAGCAAGGACACACCAGGACATCCCAGGCATCACACACAAAAATTTTCCAACAGTTGAACAAAAAAATGTGACCATTTGACTAGAGAAAAAGTTTAACCAAAAAATGGGTAACAGAATTATTATTTCATTCACACGGAAAACATTTTGGAATGCCAATAAAAAAGGAACAAAAAAGTGCGTTTAAGTGTGTTTTTTGAGGCCTTAACTAAATATAGTTATGGGAGGATTTTCTCTAATGAGCCTTGACTTTCTTCTTTAAAAACTGTCGGTGAAAAACCTGTCGTGTAGGCCGCAGTATCTTAAAGAATTTCTTTCGAGGAAATTTCCAATTATGCAAAGGAATGTGTTTTGTTTTTTTTTTAGGCAAACCAAAATTATTTTTGATTTTAAGCCTACACATCTCTGCCTCTCTTTCTCGCCTACTCCTTGTCCCTCTTTTGCCGCTGTCAGAGGCACACACACACACACACAGCACACATCTCCAATGGCAACACAGAGGCACAGAGGCTTTCGCGGCGTCGGCGGAAAAACTTCAAAGTGAAAATCAATTTCACTTTAAGCAATTTCGAATTGAATTGAATTTTCATTAGACAACAGCACAGCAGGAAATGCGCAGAGGAAAGGAGAGGGCGGGGTCGGGCGTTGCCAGGACACAGCGAATGGCGATTGAATTTCCATAAATCCGTGGACCAGCCCCAACCCGTTGGCCCTTTTGCTGGCACTTAAAGGATCTGTCGGGATCTCAAGTTGAAGTTTTGTTTTGTTTTTCCAAGTGAATGGAGAGTGGAAAAGTGCGTGGGACAAAAAAGGGGTTAGAGAGTGGGCGTGGGGGAAGGAGATTTTGATTGACGTCTTTGCCGCCTGTCAGATGCCAGGACCTGCCCTGCTCCTGCTGCTGACAGTCTCCTGGGGTTGGGGGGGTTGGGGGGGAAATTGACAAATCGTAAAGGAATGGCAGTGGAAAGGCCTTCATCTTGTGTGGTCACAAGTATGTCACAAATAATTTTAATTATTTAGGAAAACGTCAACGGCCAAAGGACATCTCATCTAGCACTCATCCTTGGGGAGCCCGTCCTTGGCAGCCAAGCAGCAAAGGAAATTTATTGTATATACTACACTCAGGACGAAAGGTCCTCCCTCTCTGGCTATAAATCAAATCAAATGCTTTCTAGAGCACAAAACTAGGGACTGGGGAGGGGGGGGTGCCATTGTTTGGTCCTGCTGCCTGCTGGCTGTCTCTCTGCCACTCATCAATTTTTGAAAAATTATTAAAAATTTAAATTGAATACCAAAATACTTGAAGTGCACTCCACACACACACACACACACACAAACACAAACAGGACACTACCACTATACACAGGAATGCCACGTGAATGTCCTGTCCATCAGAATGAGTTGTGTGCGTTGTCAGAGGCATGTCAAATATTTTCCCTGCCCCCCCCCCCCCCTGCATATGAAATTTTAATTTTAATTGTTCACACACACACACACACGCACACACGTGCGCGTAGCTGTAAAGGATATAGCCTGAAAGGACACTTGCTTTCGGTCGAGTGTACAATTCAATATAGATTTACTGCCTGCCCTGCCCCCCGCCCCTTCTTTTTATGTGACTGACATTTTAATGGCTGAAATGAAAAGCCTTTGACTGCTGCAGACGAGATTTTCCAAACCCCCAGCCTCGAGGAAGAGGGGGAAGTGGATACCCATAAAGCCAGGCCCGTCGGCCACTTAATGACTTCCATTTTACTGACTTTTTTTGTGCAGTCTCAGGGCAAGGGCAAGGACCCGAAAGTGTCCTTCATTAGCCGACAATCCTGAGCCCAAAAAAAATCCATAATTATAATGCACCTTACATAACGCTTCATTAAGATAATGATAATGAATACGTGACCGCAAAAGAAAGAGACAGCCAGAGCAGTTCCTGCTAGGTAATGGCACGCATGAGGATGTGTGTGTGTGTGTGTGTGTGTAATGTAACCCAGCCTTGGAGGCACTATCACCACCCCTCCCTGCCTCCCCCACAAATGGCCAGCGGGCATGTGGCATTAACCACTTACCGCCCCAAAAGGCAGGGCAGGGCAGGGCAGGCACCACTACGGACCGTCGTCTCTGCGTGACAGAGAGCCCAGGCCCCAGGAGCCAGTAGCCAGTGCCAGTAGCCAGTAGCCAGCAGCAGGAACTGGGCACAGCCAGAGTATGGTCTGTGCCTCGTGTGGCTGGGCCGACGACGTCCCTGCAATGGCGCGCGCCGCATGAATTACGGTCGATATTTTACATAAAAAAAACCAGCACTCACACACACACACACACACACAGAAAGAAAGACAACGTAAATGAAAATGAAATAATATTTCATCAGGTAAAGGTCTCTGGCACTCGAGAGCGCTCGAGAGAGTCCTCCTTTTCCTCCTCCTCCTCCTCTGACAGCCACCACAGGCAATCACTTTTGAGAGGACATTTTCATAGACGGATTGGCAAGGAATCAGCCCCGACCACTGAGAATGAGACGAATGATAAATGCAATTGCAAGAGAGAACTATATTTTAGGCTCTTATTAATCTACGACTTAAAGCCATGATGCGGTTATCGGAAATCGCAAGATCTTATCCAAAAAAGATTGCGATTTCGAAAATACATCTAAAATTAAATTGAAAACAAATTTATGAGCGGTAAAAATATTTACGGATTTTTGCTGATGTTTCAAGTCCACATTTCTATAATCGGAAATTTATTTTCATACGTCTTGATATATTTAACAAATATATTTCTAATCGTATCTCAAATTTTACCTGAACCAAAACAACCAAAAATTGACAGATGACATATCGATATAAATAGTTGGATTACAGATGTCGTTGAGCTTTTTTTTCATCAAGTAAAATAGGACCATATAAAAAAACTATCGATAGAAAAAAGTTCGCAAAGCCGAAAAACACACAGATCTCAAATCCCATTCCGATATTCTAAACGTAAAAATTTGCGAAAATCAATGAAATCTTCTTCAGAACTAATGCTGTTATACCGTTATTCTTTATTCTTTACGTTTTTTTCTAAGCCATAGGCTTTCATATTTTTTTCCATCTGATGGTTCAGAAATAATATTTTGTAAGCTATATTTTGAACATTTATTTTTATTTACATTTCGAATCCAATCAGAGTAGGGACTCTGCCTTCGTGTTCTTGTATTATTTCTCTCTTTTTTCTTACATCTAATATTTCTCTTATCCTCTTAAATTCTTTTGAACTACTTTTCCAAAGGATTCCTTTCAGAGCCATGGCCCTACTTTCTTCCTTACCATTTGTATTACCTATCCTACAGTTTCTTTAACCATCCTTGGAATCCTTTTTGTCCTATATCTATTTAATAGATATCAAATTTTCATTAATTTTTGTTTATTGTTTTCGTTGTGCCTCGACAAAAACGTTTACGACTGTAGATTTCACTGCATTTCTGAGTAAATCCATTCCGTAAACCACTCGAAGGACTACAACAGGTATTTTCCTCATTGTCTTTTAATAGAACTCACCTAAAACCCCACTAAAATCCATACTAGCCCATCTAGCATAATTTTATTCCTCTTATTAGTGTGTTATTTTTTCCATAAATCTTCTTTTCCATTATCCATTCCATTATTTTCCATTATATCTTTATTCCATTAAATCTATACGAATTAAACCAATTTCCCTTCCCTTCACAATTTTCTTCAGCCAACCAATCGTATATCGAACCATCCGAAAACCCTATACCCCTATATCTCTATTCAAACACTTGGCCACTTAATTCTCACTCTACGAAGGAGCAGGTAGGGTGGCGTTCTATACTCCTGATAATAAAAACGAAACCCAATAATCATTACACAACAGAGCGACAAATGCCTGCCGGGCGTAAATGGGGCGTGGTCAGGGCCCACGCTCTTTCCGTGGAAAATGGAGATTAGTGTTGTTTTTGTGTAACCTACAATAAATATTCTATTCCCTGTCCAAGGACAAAAATATTCATCAATAACGGAAACGAAACGATGGATTGGGTGAAGGGGGGGCGGTGGCGGGTGGGAGTACCAATAATTTTTGGAAGAGGGTGGCAGTAGGCAAAAGACCATCATAATTAATTCACTTGCATGATAATCAAAAAATCATTTGATTAATGCCTTGCCATACCCTCCGCCCCAACCGCCTGGAAAAAGCTTACACAGAGCAAACAAACTGATGTTTGCTAACAAAATACGCTCTTTTTTCCCCCATTTAAAGAGTGAGAGGAGGATGAGAGAGAGAGAGAGAGTGAGAGAGAGGGGACGGGAGGGATGTGGATGTGGACCCCAAACCCAATGGCAAATGAGTTTTATGTTAAGAGCTAATTTGGGTTAATGCCGTAAAATGTGGCGCAGTTAAACAAATGCCAAATGGGTAAGGGGAGCGCGATGGGTGGAGTGGGAAGAGAGCAAACTTTCATCTGGTGGCTGCCCGGTGCCGCTCAAAAGTATGCTACAGAAAATTGCTGCACAATATGCCACAAGAAAAATCATGTTTCTGCCTTAGTATGTGTCCGTGTACATGCACGGGTGTGTGTGTGTGTGTGGGACTGTATAAATGTGCCATAGTATATGTGTTCATTAGTGTGTGTGCTTCGTGTGTGTGTGTGTACGGTCGTGATTGTGTCGTACAAGAAGTGTAGCATACTTTTGTGCGTTTTCTGCCTCTTCCAAAAGATTTTATTATGTATGGGAGGGACAGCGTGTAAGTGTGTATATATTTCTCTGCCTGTGTGTGTGTGTGTGTGTTTTCCATCCCCCCTCGTTTTGTCCGCCCCCGAGGCTACCATTTTAAATTAGTCAAAATGTCAACTTGACACAGATTCTTTGGGCACAGCAGCAGCAGCAATGGAAAAGCGGTTCTTGCGGCTAAGATGCCAAGAAACTGCCTGCTGCTGCTGCTGCTGTTGCTGCCTCTTCTGCCATGCCTTAAAGGCTGGCTTAAGTCTTTCAATTAACTTCTTGGCCTGAACTACTCCCGGCCTGGCCTACTGGCTCCGGTTCTGACTCTGGGTCATTGGATGTCGGAGCAAATAAACTCATTTGGGGAGACCATCATTGTTCTCCCTATCTCTATCTATTTGTGTGGAATATCTCTCTCTATCTTTCTCTATCTGTGGAATCAATCAGTGGCTGTGTCCTTAAAGCATTCCTCCACTAAACGTTCACCTGAGAGTACGTCTCCGATTGCGAATCTTCCACTACTCGGGACAAATATTGACAAAACATTTGCGTTTTCCTTTGCGTTTACGCTTCTCCAGTGACATGGCTTTGCCGGCTCCTTCTTTGCTGGATGCTCCTGCTGCTGCTGCTGCTCCATTTGCTTATCTTAAATTACAAATCAGTCAATATCAAATTGAAAGCAAACAGAGAGAGAGAGACAGACAGAGAGAGAGAGAAGGGAAAACCCCTGCATAAAGAAAGGTGCATTTCTGCCCCAAAAGGAAGCTGCATCCAAGGAGCAGCAATTGGAATCCACTTGATGCTGTGGAAATCAGTTTCGGTGGCTTTTACTTCTTGAAATTTGAATTTTCTTTGCAGGAAAAAAGGGGTATTCCTTGGGGCAGGAGAGGGCACTTGTTGGGGCAGGAGAGGGCACTTCTTGGGGTAGTAGAAGGCCCCTTCTTGGGGCAGGAGAAGATCCCTTCTTGGGGCAGGAGAAGGCCCCTTCTTGGGGCAGCAGAAGTCACTCCTTGGGGCAGGAGAAGGCCCCTTCTTGGGGTAGGAGAAGGCACTCCTTTGGGGCATAGGAACCCCCATTATTAACATCATTTGCATGTCTAATAAATTGGCCCAATTTAAAACAGGTTTTTATAGCCCCGAGACAGCTGTCGAATGTGATTAGAACTGGTCATCGTTAAGGGTTGAATGGGGGGTTGGGTGGTTGGGGGGTTGGGGAGGGGTTTGAACGCATCTGTTCATATGTGGACTTTTGAAAAGTTTGCTCCCACTGACCCATTAAAAATTAAGCCTAATGGGACAATTATAACACAACAACAACTGGAAAAAACTCTGGGAAAAACCACACAAGTTTTCCAACGCCCGGCCGGCCCCCTCGCAACTGAAAGCAGCTGTCAATCAGCAGTCAGTCAGTCAGTCAGTCAATCAATTTCCCACTGACATGCATACGTATATTTTCCGGGATATATCCTGGTAGATTGTGGCCGTCTTGCCAGTCCCCGTGTAATTTTCATAAATATTTAATAAATGTATATGTATATGCCGCCGCCTCCGCTGCCGCCTCCGCCTCGGGGCTACGGTATATAGGATAGGATATATAGAAACAGGACCTGCCCGTAAGTGACAATTATCCAATGGCTCCACGAAACCCCCTGAAACCCCTGGCCCACTCCTCTCTCTCTCTCTCTATCTTTCTCTCTTCTCTGTTGGAGGTTAGCATTAAGTGTAATTTTTTGTTAGTGGCAAACATTTCATGAATTAAAAATGAGGCACACACACATACACACAGGCAAAGCCATGGAGAGAGGGTGGGTGGGTGGTTGTAAAGGTAAAGGAAGGACAAAAAAGTGCGTGGCTTTTCCAGGCTTTGGGGGCTGTTGTTAGTCATCCGAAAGTTGCGCCGAAAAAATGAAATGTTCTACTACGTCATTGTCACACATTGACGTACAGAGGGGTACAAAGGGATACAGCTAGAGAGGCGGGGGGGGGGGGGGGGGGGGGGAGGGCGTGTCATCTAATGTAATGAACCGAAAAGAGACAGACACACGAAAAGAGACAAAGGGGGGTCCTTGGCCTTTTCGGAGGGAGGCACAAAAATTTTGTATGCCACGAAGGTTCCTTGGGTTTTCCATGGTTTTCCTCTCTCTGTATGATGTATGATGGTATGTGGGCTGTAGGCCCTGTCATATGACAGGTCTGAGGTGCCCCAAAACGTAAGCTATTTAAATGATTGCTTCACACAGATACACACGCACGCACACACACACACAGGAGACGCAGCCTAATTGCATTTGTCGGGGCAGGGTGGCAGAGGGGAGGGGGGGGCACCCTGGGAAGTATGCTACATGAATTTTGATTAATTTGTGATGCGTAGGGAAGTGAAGAGAAGCGCAGAAGTGTTTAAGCGAAAGAGAAAGATTGACTTTTGACACCTTTTAGGGGCAATAAGGAATTACTTCTACAAGAGCTTCGATCTGCAGTTCTCCTTGATTGCTGGCCATCTTCTGTAGCGCCTTCGATGGCTTCCAACCCCTCCTATGGCTCCTACGATAGCTGGCCCTCTTCTGTAGCTCCATCGATAGCTGTCCCTCGCTCCTGTAGCTCCATCGATGGCTTCCAAGCTCTCCTGTAGCTCCATCCATGGCTTCCAACCTCTCCTGTAGCTCCTTCGATAGCTGTCTCTCGCTCCTGTAGCCCCTTCGATGGATTCCAACCACTTCTGTAGCCCCTTCGATGGCTTGCCCTCTCCTGTAGCTCCTTCAATACCTGTCTCTCTCCTGTAGCCCCTTCGATAGCCGCCTCTGGGCTCTCGCCCTCACTCGAAAGTGATGACATCATCTGCCTTTGGCCAATCAACCTGCGTGTGCCATAAAATATGCACTCTAATGTTGAATTACGCCACTTAGTAGACGACTACAGGAATACCCCTTAAAAAAGGGCAGCACTACAAAGCAACACTTGGCTAAAAAAAAGAGAAAAACAACCTCTCTCTCACGCAATAAGAACCGAGGAATAGTGGCACGGGCAGGGGGGAGGGGTTGCCACAAGAAACACAAAAAACCCGGTATAAAAAGTAGCAGAAACAATTTGCATGAAATGTCGACACGACGTGGAGGACCACGTGGAAAATTACCTTCACCCACTTTGGTGGGAAAGTTTCGCAGCAGCGGGAAAAGCGGCAAAAGCAGCGGCCACGTTCCCTGAAGCTCATTTTTGCAGTCATTAGACGATGACGCCTGAAAGTATGCAGCCCCAAAGACTGGCTGCCGCTGCCGCTGCCCCATGGCTGAATAATGAAGGGACGTGGAAAAGTCGGAAAGTCGAAGCAGCTGCTGCTGGCACTGGCACTGGCCAGTGCGAAGGGGCCGCATACATTTTTGATGCTGCCTGCAAATTGTGGCAGCTGCAACGAGCGAAGCCTTAAAGTGGCCACAGGCTAAGGCTCCTCCTACACGGTTTTAATGGACAAAATGTAAGCCACACAAATTTGTCCAGAGGTAGAGCCAGGGGCACACTCTCTCTCTCACTCGCTCTCTCTCTCTGTCTTTTTTGTCGCCAAGGAATTATTCAATCGTTCAGTTATTGTTGTTGAAGCGTGGAAAATGTTGCCATGTTGTGGGTGGGGAAGGGGGGAGGTGGAAAACCGCAGTAATTGAAAATTAAATTTAATTTTATGGCCAAAGTTAAACATTTGCCAGCAGAAAAACACACACAAACGCATGGGGCATGCATGGGGTTAGAAGCCTTTCTGTTTGGCTTCGTCATCGTAGGTGTCCTTAGGCTCCACCCCTCCCCCCTTCACCCCTCTAAACCCTCCCCTCGTGTGCCGTGTGAACTCCAACAATTGTTGCGGATTTTCGCAGGCGATAATCATAAAAATGAAAATTTTAATAGCGCGCGTGGCGACGCTGGTGACGCCCTGCGGCCCCCCCTCCTGCCCTGCTTGTGTGTTGGTGGATTTTTCTAGCTGTTTACACACACACACACACACGCATATTGATTTTGGTCGCAAGTTTGTTTTGTGGCTGCAGCAACAAATTTTACTTCGACAGGCTCATTACGGTTTAACGCCAAAAGGGAGATAACTCGATGGCAAGAGTGGGGAGGGGAGTGGGGGGGGGGCGAAAGCGTATCCCCTGTAGAGCCCATACGCATGTGAACTGGCGGACGAGCCTCTTGGCCTCTCGGCCTCTGTTGTGTTTATTTTTTGGTCTGTTTTATGGATTATCCCACCTATGCATGGGCCCCTACCCCCCCTCCAACCATGGTTTATGATTGCTTTTGGGGCCGGGCGATTTTTACGAGTACAATATATGAAAACGTTTATTTTTTGACTTTTGAATGTACGATTTTTGGATTCAAAGAAATATTTTTTACTTTCGAATACAGACATTTATTCACTTGAGGATGAAAAGCCTAGAACTGACGGGGAAACAAGGAACGGAATGGAAGGAATTGCTTTTTAAAGAAACCAAAGGGTGTTCTGGGAACATTGCTGGAGTTCCTGGAACATTTGGTGGAAGAGGAAAGGTGTAAAGGTGTAAGAATAAGAATTGGGAGTACAATTATAGTAGAAAGAAATACAGTAATATAATAAAATAAAATAAAAATCTAGAAAATAATATATATTTATAAATAAATAACTATAATAATAATTATAAATAATAACTATTATTATTATATTATTATTAATAAAACTATAAAATAATTATTATTATTATTTATTATAATGAAATAATAATATTATATAGATATAATAATATCTATATTATTATATAATAATTTATAATAATATAATAAATAAACTCAGATATATAATATCTAGCAAAAGAAAAGGTATTATAAAAAAATATGTAGGTAGAAAATTCTTCATTGAATTTCGATCCAATTTAATCTCAAATTTCCCATCAACTAAGTGAGATTGAAGCAATTGGTCTTTAAAGTACAACAAAGGGTGTTTTTGAGTCTGTTCTTTTTGGCCTAAAGATTGGCTTCTTGAGCTTTCACATCTGGTAGATCTACAAGTCGAACATATAAATTTTATGACTGCCGGAACTTCCTTCTTTTTTATTAAATTCCATTAAAATTTTAATTGTCAACATCTTGATAAAGATTTTAGTCCACCTTTGAGTCTGTCGAGCTGACTGTTTGTGGAATTGGGCATACCCTTGTGATATATGGCGATGGAGAAGGTCATGCGGCACGATTTGGTCAAATAAGGACCGCAGTTTCTATAGACCAATATTATTCTCCCAGATATATGCACTCCCCGAGTGGTTTTTAATACTACATGATCTTAAAAGAAAGACCTTTGGTTGTCAGTCTTGTGCTCCTGGATACAGTCACCCAGATATGTACATACGTGATAAGAAAAACATCTGCTGTCCTGATTATAACGAAGAAAATCACAAATGTTCAAGCTGCTTTGGTTTGCAACAGAAAAAACTATCAAAATTTTGACATTTTTCGTAACGAAAAATAAACTTTACACAAGTTTCTTTAAAAGACTGAGAGTTGTGTTAAAAAAGAAATAGATTCCTGATGGACTCTTCTGGTTGGCTGCATTCATTGATTTTCTAAGAAATTTATTCATAGAATCCCTGGCTACATTTGTCAAATCTATTGAAATATTGTACTTAAAGAAATGCTTACCTTTTTAGCATTAATTCCTTTTGAGTGGTTCGTCCTCTCATAAGAAATTGGTCCTCGTTTTTGATAAAGTAAACAATGATCCTTCTCCTGAATCCTTAATATCCTTAGTCTCTATATATATAATTGATATGTTTTGTAGCTGCTGCTGATGCTGCTGCTATTGAGGCAACCTCAATGATATGTTTTCTGATATTTTGTATAACTCTTCCTTCTTTTACTCCATTCGTTAACTGATGTAAAATTTCTAACAAAAATCTGCTTTCGCTTCTGTTTCTGCTTTTTAGCCTAAGAATTCATTTATTCCTTTATGTATAATTTGTAGATACTCTATCTCTTAGGTGTAGTGTATGCGATATTTATGCTAGGGTTTTGCTCTTTGAAAGAGCGTTTGATATGTATGCGATAATTTGCACAACGTTTTCTTCCTTAGACTAATTCATTTGGTTTTGGGTTTTTCTTTGAGATAATGGAGCTTGGTTTTTTGGGGTTTTCAGCAAGCTTTTTCGAGCGTTTTACATGATATGTATGGGCTTCGCTTTGGGTTTTAATCAATTGTTTGTTACATCTCCTTGTGGCTTTTTGTTATAAACCTTTCAGAAATATTATTCCGTTTTTTGTTTTCCTTCTCATGAAGGGTTTCTTAAGTTTTCTTCGAAGTTACTTGGTTTTGGTTTAAATCATTTGATGTAAATGTATAACATTTGCCTTTTTTGGGGTTTTAGGCCTCTTTTTTGGTATTTATGGTTTTCATCAGTTGATTTTTACATTTCCTTTTGTTTTCTTTCGTAATCCTCTCAATTTTCGCGCTCTTTTTGGGTTTTAATCCAACAATTTTTAACTTTCTTTTTTTTCGGTTGTAATTCGTTGAATTCCTTTTTTTCTCGTTTTTTTATGGTTTTATTCCTTTTTCTATTTGTTTTTGTATAGCAAACAAATTATTTTTCGGTTTTAATCAATTGATTTTAATAATTACTTTATTTTTTCCATTTTCCGATTTAATTTAATTTTTTTAATTTCATTTTATTCCATTTGAAGAATTACTTTATTTTGTTGTTTAATTTCTTTGCTTTCTTTTGGAGTAATTAACGTTTTGTTTATAAACTTAGCTTCCACAAGGAATGGGTTCCACAAGATCCACTCTCTCTTTGCCTTCCACTGAAGCTCTCTCTTGGTAACTCTCTTTTATTTCCGACGACGCAGTAATGGATGGATGGGATGTTGATGTTTCTCTCCCAACTCCGCGTTCTCTCTCTTCGTCTCTCCCTCTGCTGCTCCTTCTCGTTCTACCGCACTCTCTCCCCCTCTCCTTCTACCCACTCTCTCTCTTCCCTTCCTGGTTTTCAGGCGGCAACGGCAGCGGCTACTATTCTCCGTCTCTCTATGTATTCCTTTTTTTTTGTACTTTTTTGTATTTTATTTTATTTTGTTGTTGGTATTTTCAGTAACTTTTACCGATTCCGCTTTGGGTCCACGTTCGCCGAAAAAAACCGAGCACTAGCCAAGAACAACAACAAGGACAACAACAAGACGCACGCAATTATCCTGTTTAGAGGCACTCCGAATCATATATTCAATTAGGTTTTCATTGCTGGCTTATATATTTTTAGCTATTGTATGAGAACTTTTTCCGGGCCTTCTCTGCTGCTCTCCTCTCCTCTCCTCTCCGCTCCTCTCGTCTCCTCTTCTCCCACTCTTTGGCCGCTGCCGTTACCCCGGTCTGCCCCCCGGTTACCCGCACAAATCGGTAATGTAGGAAGGAAATTATACAACCGCCGCCGCGTTGGAAGGATGCTATGCTGCCTGCCTGCCAAAAATTTGCGTAGCACTCGCGATAAACGGGATTTTCGGGGATTTCGGGGATTTCGACTGCGCCCTGCAGTGTATGCAGCGATTTATTTATTGCACAATTGATAGAAAGATTCGTTCAGAAATTCGATTGCTTCTGTGGGTGTGTGTGTGTGTGTTTCTATTTCTTTTTATTTTGTGTCTGGTGTGTTTTTTTTTCTGTGGTTCTCTCGCTGCGTGTGACAGAGTCAAAGTGTTGTCGTTTACTCCCGAGCCAAGGCAGGCTGTGTGCGATGCCAGGCCATGAATTTTTCATGCATCCTTATTAGAGATTTTCGCCCCATCTCTGTTGAGATTGCTCCTCCGCGCAGAGGCAGAGCACACACGTACACACACAGCCAGAAAGCATCCCAAATAGAGAGACAGAGAGAGAGAGAGCAAAATCAAAAAGAGAGTACGCTACGCGCTTTTTTGGGGAGGTTTATTTCACATTGCAATTGTTTATGTGGGTGGCTTGGCGTGTGGCGCATTTTTTTGAAAGTTCCCTTGGAAGACATTTTTTGGTTTTCCTAGAATCTTTATTCTCTCGCATTTTCTTTGTATTTATTTTTTTGTGGGAATTTTATTTCTTTTCTGTGCTGGTTTTTGGGGGGTTGTTTTGCTGCTGCTGCTGCTGAGTGGGGGTTTTGTGTGGGTGGGTGGGTGTTTGGTTTGGTATGAGGGCGGTGGTGGTGGCTTTATCTGTTTATTTTTCCGCTCTTCTCAAACAGCTTTTCTATTGTCAGGCCTTAGCTTGTCACTTTGACATTTCACTCAGCTGGAGAGAGTGAGAAAGAGAGCAGGAAAGCCAAAAGTTCGCTCTGCCAAGAGACAGAAACTTTGGCTGCTGCTTCTTTTGCGTTTTTGGTTGTGGTATTGGCTAAGCTTTCGGGAATGCAAGCACCATGGTTGTGGTCTTGGCTATTGGTAACCATTTTTGAATTCGCCGCGATGGAGCGTATTTGGAGTGCCTGCGGAAGGTTTTACACTCAGAGAAAAATGACAAACAACCGCATTTAGATTAAATATTCGGTTAAATATATTAAATTACATATATTCGGAACATACGCTTCTTCCATGTCCTTTGCTGGGTGATAAGGTAACCCCACATTTTCCCATAAAACACTGCTTATATCCTTGAAAAAAAAACTTTGTTGGCTTTTAAGAGAGACTTTGAGGAAAAACTTTTTAATCGAGAATCATTTTTCTTATAAAGGAACAAAAATAAAAGAATAGTTGACTATAAAAGTACCAAAATATACCGAAAAAATCTACTTTTGCCTTTTTTACTAGGTTTTCAGAGAAAAGTTAATGAGGTCCTATGCCAATTGGTTAAATTAAGTTAGTTTTATGCAATAAAGAAAATAATATCGGCACCAAAAAGTGTTTATTAAAGCTCTTAATTTGTTCTGGTCTCGGTCGCCCAAGGAAATGCGAATATTTAATTTAAATATATAAAGATATATTAATTAAATATAAAATATATTTATTTAAAAGTTTTTCATCATTTTCAATATTTTTGAAGGATTTTTTCTCTGAGTTTAATACAAAAAATCGGGCGAATTTGATGTTCTAAAGTTCTAAAGTTGACTATAAAATATCTAAGATCTAGAATAGATCAATCAACTCTAATCTTCCATAGAATAACCATCTATCATCTATAATCCTCCCTCTATCAAGTCTATCCCTTTCTTCCTTCCTTTAGCTCAAATATTCCTACATTACCGCAAAACAACACTCGAATAGACTTAATTTTTACCCCGAACCCAAACCAAACCCAAACCATAACTTGGTTTGTTGGTTAAACAACAATAGAGCCACAAGAGAAATATTCAAATAAATCGGAATGTTTATACGCTCATGCGAGTACTACTAGGCGTATAAATAGAACCAATAAATAGACACAAGAGCGGCAGCTGTGCAGCTGATTACGGGAATCGGAGTCGGAGTCGGAGTCGAGTCCGAGGTAAAGGCAAATAACAAAATTAAATTATACCACGATTATACGATTGGTATACACTTTGATGCGATTTTATTTACCCTCCATCCGCCCCTCTAGCGCCCTCGCGGGACAATGGCAGTTCCTCTTGTGGGCATCCTCCTGCTGCCTTCTGCTGTTTACCATTAACCTCTCCCCTTCGCTCCCCCACTGAAGCTTTTCCCCCCTCTTTAATTGCGCCTCTCGTCGGGGCATCTGTTGGGGGTCGTGGGATTGCCCTTCGTCTGGGCGTCCTAGCCCAAGTCTTTCTTCTGCTTCTGCTGTGACTTTTCTTGGGTTGTTTTTTTCTAGTTAAAATGGAAATCAATAAAAAGCTCAATGACGTCAGTCGCACACACAGATACAGATACAATGTAAGAGAAGGAACGCACGGCTATGCCGCAGGCTCCCACAGACTCCCACTTCCGCTCTCCACTTCCCCCGCCCGCAACATTTCCGCAGGAAATCAAATCGCGCTCTCTCCCCCCTCTCTCTCTCTCGCCTGGCTCCCTCTCGTGTTGGAGCCGAAGACATGGCAAATGAACAGGCTATCAGGAATCCTCAAAAAGTATCTTTCTGTTTCTGTTTTTCTGCTGTTTTGTTGCCGTAGATAAGCAACTGGCTCTCAGATGGGTTTACGAATGGGACTCGGGGTTAGGGGTTGGGGGGTGGGCTTGGGTCATGGGGTGCCAATTTACGCTAAATCTTATGATGGGCTGCGATAAGCTGCCAGATATAACCGAAAAGCAGCAAACGACAACTGAAATTCAACACAAGACGGGGTCACATTTTGTGGGGGGTGGAGGATTTTTTTAAAGATATTTTTTGGGCTATCACGTGATTTTCTTTTGTTTCTAAGAGGTCCACGAATATGAAGCATCAATGGAAGGAGGTTTTTTAAAGGGGATCTAATATGAATGGTAATTTATACGTAATTATATAGTAATTTATATAGTTAATTAAAAAAATATGATGGAAAAATTATTATTTATGCATTTTAAATGTTTAATGCTTTAAATCATGTAAAAAAAAGTGTGACTTGTATTTAATTTTTGTACTTATATCAAAATTGTCTATTTTTTATAGAGAAATGGGAAGAATTTAATTTTTTTTAATAAATTTAATAATATTTTTGTATATTTTATTTATATTATTAATTTGTTATATATTTATTTATATAATATTTAAATTTAAATAAATTTTTTTACTGTATTTATGAGAATTTGTATGCAAAGAAATGACGAAAATATTTATTATAATTACATTAACAAAAACAATTCAAGAAAATAACTTTAATTTAAAAATGAAATCTAATAGTTCTAGTAGTATGTATATAAATACATATATGCTTTTTTACTAAAAGTGTTAGGCCTTTGCTTGTTTTAAAAATTATAAAAAATAATGTAATATAGTTACGCTTAGCCAATCTTATAAAAAATTGATTTCTTTATCGTATACAATTATTTCTTATTTAAAAAATACGACAGAATAGTTCTTAAAACAGCAGTAAACCGAAAAGATATGGCAGTGCCAACTCTTAAGTCCGGCACTGTAATTCAAACAATATATAACCACCCATAATAATCATTCTTGATAGGAAAACTACTATTATTAATGCTAACTAGATCAGTGTTCACAGACTTGTCCATTGTCCAAGTAAATTACTGCATTGAAGACAAATTTAGTTCAATACAAATTACCTTTTTTACCCTTTTGATTCTAAATTAGAAATTAAATCTCTTACACAAAAGACCTTCCCCACTCCCTGATTAGCGCTCAAAAGTAGGCAATGAAAAAAATGCATTGAAGTTGAAAGGATTAAAGGAGCCCCCAAACAACAGCAACAATAACCTACAACCAAGCCTCACTAAACAGTTTTGTAATTTTTATGAATATGCAACATGATGTTGCTTGCCCCGTGCCCCAAAACAGCAACATACATCTGTAGATGAGACATGTAATGCGCCCCCAAAGGATGGCCCCTTCCAAAAGTAGTTGCGGCAGGGAGGGATGCTTTGGGGAGGGCAGGGAGTGGGGGAGTGGGGGAGTGGGTTGCCACACACAGAAGCGAACATTTATTCCAGCAGTTAGTTTGTAGTAGGTGTTAAAATTGCACATGAAATATGAAAAGCCACTCATAACTGTATTCACACACACACACACCCATGCAGTGACAGGGAGAGAGTGAAAGAGAGAGAGAGAGAGAGATGTGCTCCCACTTTAATACAAGAGGGACATGTGCTCCCTGTTTCCCGCATTAGAAGAGAGATGTGTGCTGCCACACACTGTGACATGTGCTCCCTGTTTTCACACACGCACACAGAGGCAGAGGGCTCCCTCTCACACACACACACGCACACTCACGCATATCTGCAGAGAGAGTGGCTCCCTTCTTTCGTGGGTTAACAACTCCCGCAGATTTCACCACAGCGTTAACCAGCACCACAAAGGGAGAGAGAGAGCGAGCGAGCGAGCATTAACCAGAGAGAGCGGAGCACACTCTGTGCGTGTGAGAGTAAGAGAGTAATTCCTGAACTGCTGACGACAATCAAAATCCAAGCGTCGGCGTCAACGTAGGTGGGAATCGTCCGTCGTGTGGCGTATCGGCGCTGCCCTCAGCTTCAGCTTCAGCTTCAGGTTTTGCTTTCAGTCGTTGTCGTGTCGTCGTGATGTCGTCGTTGCCGTCGTCGCAGTCGTTGTCGTTGTCGTCGTCGTCGTCGTTGTCGTCGCAGTGGCAGTTGTTGTTGTAATCCATAGCAGCAGCAGCAGCAGCAACAGCAGCAGCAGAGGCAGGAGCTGAAGGCAGAAGGCAGCAGGCAGGCAGGCAGCTGGCGGGGGGCAAGGCAGGGCTTCAAGCTTCATTCAACAACCAACAAACAGCAGCAACTACAACAACAGCCACATCAACAACAACAACAACAGTAGCAGCAGTTACAACAACAAATAACTCAAAACAAAAAAAAAATATTTCAAAATATTCAACAATGAAAAAAATCTTGAAATCAGAATAAAAATTGTATGCGCATATGGAATGCACATACGAGGCAAAATACGGCCTTATAGAAATACATATACTATATACATCGTACATATATAGTATATATATATATATATATGTATATATATATATTTGCCTATGTTATACACACACAAATCTATATAGAAAATCTAAGTGCAAACCAATTGTGATTTAAGCTAATGACAGCAACTAAATAAATAGCTAAAAACAACAACAGCAGCAGCAGCAACAACAACAGCAACAAATACCAACAAACAACAACCAACAACCAAAAAGAGTGTTTAAAAAGTAAGGCAACAACAACAACAACAAAATTAAAATTTTAATTTTATTTTTTTTTGTGTAGGGTTTTTTCTTGGGTTTTTCTTTTCTGTACACACACAGCCACGCAATCCCACCCAAAAGGAAGAAAAAAAAAGAGGAGAGCAGCAAGCACTCCGCTCTCTCTGCAGCACTCCTCTCTTATCTCCCCTATGGTCCGCCACTCTCTTCCCTAGCCCATGCTCCTCCGCTCTGTGCCCTCCCCCATGGTCCTCCACTCTCTTTTCCCTAGCCCATGCTCCTCCACGCTCCTCCGCTCTCTCCTCTCTCCTTTGTTGTGTGTGTGTGTGTGTGTTGGCCATGATCTCGTCTCTTGTCTTGCTCTTGCACTCATCGTCCAGTGCGAATGAGCGCATTTAATATGCAGAAAAATAAAGCAAAACACACACACACACACACTGACAGCCACATACATACACGTAACGGTTAAATGCTAAATCCTTGAGAAAGGCAAGAAAAGGCACTTTTCATAAGGGAAAATTTCATTAAGAAAATGTACATTTTTTGCACTATAATTTTGAAAAAAAAAAGAAGTCAGGTCCCAAGGAAATGAATCAAATGTTTGTGTGTAAAAAACAAAGAAAAGGAGAGACAAAGAGAGAGAGAGAGAAACAGGGCAGGAAAAGAGAGAGAGAGAGAGAGCAGTCACTCACTCGTTTGGTTAAAGTTCACCACACACGAAAAAAAAGTAACAAAAAATAAAGATTAATAAAAAATAAAACAAAATTAAATATAAAAAATAATATAAAAAAATAGCAAATAAAATTTATTAAAAAATAAAAGTATTTGTGAAATCACAGTGCGTATGATTGATATGCGCTAAGCCCGTGATGACTTGCCAGCAAAAGGAAATCCACACACAGAGTGGCCCCACAATAAACATCCCAGTATTTCCTGTCAGCTGCATTGGCGCAGCTGTCTCTCTCTCTCTCTGTCTCTCTGTCTCTCACTGTCTCTCTGTTACAATAATTGAAGACACAGAGCAGACACCAGGAGGCACTGGCAGCATGCAACATAATTACTACTCAACTTCAAAGTCTCCTCTTAGACGACCATCGAAGCTGGCGAAGGCAACAACAAGATTCCCAGTGTGTGTGTGCTTCATAAATAATTAAATATGTATATTATTTTACAGTGACATAAACAACAGCAAAATATACCACAAATATCGAAACCCCCAAGTCATAAAAAGGCCTTGTAAATAGCAAACAAAAAACAAACGAAATCCAACTGAAATTTCTTATATACAGCATTGCTTTTACTACAATTAAATTCCAAACTCAACAAAATATATAACAAGTGTCTCGAACAAAAAAAAAACAAGCAACAACTTTTCTAATTTATAAAAAAAAAACAAAACCGAAACAAAAATCTTTAAAAAAACAAACAACGAATGAACAGACAACGCCGTTTACACAACTCTAAAAACCAAAAACAAAAAACAACTTGATAGAGAAATGCATGTAAGTTGATGAAATTGAAGGGAAATTTGTGATTGCATTTCGGAGAAATATTTAATGAACATCTGTGGTCGAATTTGGTCAAGTTTCTGAAGAATTGAATCTCAAATTTGAGGTTCTATGAATTTTGTGCATGCAATCAAAGGATTCTATTTTTTCATTGGCAATACACAGAATTTCGTGTGCCTCAAAATGGGAGGAAGGGAAGAGAAATGGGAGAAAGAAAGAAAAGGAAAATGATTTAATGCGAAGGTGTTTTTAGTTCTACTTATTAGAGTTCCTTCCACTAACTAGTCGCTTTATTATTATGCAATTTTGTATATTATATTTTATATGTACCTTATTAATTTATCAATTCTTTTCTAAATTTATAAAATATTAGTAATTAATTATTTAAATATGTATTTAATAAATTAATGAACTTTTGAGGGTATTTATAAATTTATTTTTATTATTATTAGTATTTATTATTTAGTATGTATTAAATATTAATTACAAATTTAGTCATTTTAGATTCTCTTTTAATAATTATTTAATGTAAGGCGTACATAATTTAAATGATTTATTTATATTATTAATTTAATTTTTGTGTTATTTGTTTTTTATATAATATTATTTATTAATTTAAGTTTTGTGATATTTCTTTTTTATATTTATTATAATTTATATTTAATTTAATTTAATTTATTGATTTATCTTAATTAAATTTTTAATTTAATTATAAAATTATAATATTATAAATTTGTACTTAATATTTAAAAAAAAAATTCTTAATTATTTTAATTAGTTTATTTGAAGTTTCAAATCAGTATTTTTCTTGCCATTTTGGAGCACTTTTGTAGCCCCTTGCATAAGTACTTGCTAACGATTAATGAGTCTACTATTATCTTAATAAGGATAGCCCCACCATCTAGCTCTCACTTTGCCACAAAATCAGTGCAACACAAGCCGCCGACGTGCAACAACAATTGCCAGTCCTACAGCAAAAAACAACTAAAACAATGGCCAAGAGATTGCCACCTTTTTGCTGGCTTTTGTTGCTGCTGTTCTGCTGTTCTGCTGCTTTGCTGCTCTGCTTCTCTGTTTACTGGGCAATAATGAACAGGGGGTTGGGCCCCATCGATGGGCGTTAAATTTAATTAAAAGGTAAACTAGTTATAGAACACAGCAGAACAGTAACACGAGAGGCAATGAGGCAGCAACAGGCGGGCGGGCAGGCAGGCAGGCAACCAGCAGGAATCGATTTTCTTTTCGACTTGTCCGATGCCAAATGGCAAACGTCACTAGGCAACACAGCAGAGGGTGGCAGGGGGAGGTTTTTAGACAAATGATTATAATGACGACACACACACACACACACACAGAGACAGAGAGGGACAGACAGAGAGACTAAGAGACCTAAATGGACGTCATAAATGTTTGACAATGCACACGAGGCGTATGAGTAATGGCAAATGGGTGCACTCCGCCCTCCCTCTTTGTGTGGGTGTGGGTGGAACAACTATCCATTGACACAGCATTTGTGCCCCTCTCGGGCTGCCGCTGCCGCTGCCGCTGCCCCCCTTTTGAGGGTCAATGTGTGCATAAAATTGCTTTTTATGCTTCGATGTCATTGCCTCTTCTGACATTCTCTTCTCGAGTGCAGCAGCGGGCGGGGGGTAAAACAAATGCCTCTTGTTGGCCCAACTTGCAGCATCCGCTGTGCCCCCGAAAGGGGTGACAGCCTTTTTCTTTGTTGTTTGTTAATTGCATGGAAATTGTGAGAGCAATTGAAAAAGTTGAACAGGAAACAGGACGGGCACAGAAAACAGGGAACAGGATATTCATTTGTTTCAGAGTTTTTCCTTTGCCACAAACCGTGTCCGAGTGCCGAGTACGGAGTGCAGTGACTTTTGTGACTGCTCTATGAATGAATAAATGAATAAATATAATTATATGCCCATGTGCCATGTGGCATGTGTGTGTCCGAGAGTGCCACTGAATGCAAAATGGTCATTAGGAGGAAGGAGGGGGGCGGAGACCTCTTTTTGGCAGCCAAAACGGCACAAAATAACAGCAACGGCAACAGCCACAAGAGTCGCCAAGTCATTGCCTCGTTTATAGTTTTTGGCTTTGGCTTTGGCCACGTTTTCTTTTCTTTCACGAGTGTTTGTGCCCCCCGTCAAGTCGTTTCCCCGAAGTCCATTGCACCCATTGACGGGACGGCATGACGGTTTAAGTTTTTCCTTTTTTGCATAAATTTCACAGCGATCTCACACATAGCGGGAAGGGGGGAGGTGTGGCGCCACCAGGTGACGTCACAGTGAAAAACTACATTCAAGATAAGAAAAACAAACGAAGAAACAGAACCCTCCACTCCCCCCACCGTGTTGACAGGTGTGTGTTCTACCCTCGTTCTCCCCTCTCCCTCTCTCGCACTGGTTGCCCTTTTGGCCGCCAAAAATGGAAAATGGAAAACTACAAAAACTGAAAATAGGGGAATTTTAAGTGGACAAAAATAGGGCAAAGAAAAAGGGCCAACAAAAACGGAAAGGAGAAAGTTTTTAAGGCCAGGAGTTCTATATTTGCAAAGGGCTTTCATGGAGGGAGGGGAGGATTTTGCAAGAGGGAGGGTTTTTCTAATTAAAGAAAAGAGAAAAACCTGTTGCTGGGAAATTTTTAAAGAGATTTTTGGGCTAAATATCAGAAGAGTAGGAGAAATATAAGAAAAATACAAAGAGTAGAAGGGAAAATGGTAAATTTATATGAAAAATGGGCGAAGGCCTAGCTGTTGGAAAGAAAAATGGGTGATTTTTGAGAAAACTAGATAGAAAATGATACAAAATAGATTAAGTTTGATATAAAATGAGTGTAGGATGGGTAAGGGTACTCATGAGTGGAAGATTGGGAATCCAGGGCATTGGGAATTCGGGGATAAATTAATGATTGTTTGAACAGAATGAAAGGGATGAAAGAGGATGTCTTTTTTTTTAAAGATCCGAAGCATTCAGAAGGGGAAGATGTTTAAAGTAGAAGAGTCTTCTTTCTTCGGAATGAAGCCATGAAAAGGTGGATCTAAAGAATGGAATGGAGGAAAAAGGGAAGATATATGTCTTTCTACAAAATCAAAGGGATGAACAGGGGAAGATGTTTCTTTCTCAAGAACGGAGGAATGAAAAGGTGAAGATGTTTCCATCTAAGAAATAAAAGCCATGAAAGAGAGGATCTTCCTTGCTAAAGAATAACGGCAGGGGAAAGGAAAGATCTTTCTTTCAGAATTAAATGGATAAAAGAGACGATCTTTCTTCCCAAGGAATCGCAGGGATGAAATAGGATCTTTTTTCCTAAAGAATGGAAGCGAATGAAAGCAGAAGAATGTTTTTCTTTCTTCGGAATGAAAGCCATGAAAGAGTGGATCTATCTTTCTTTATAAAGAACAAAATTAATGAAATGGATAGAAATTTCTTTCGAAGGCATGGAATGAATGACAAGGGAATGGCAATTCTACGAAATGGAAGGGATGAACAGGGGATGTTTTTGTTCTATAGAGTAAAAGGGATAAAAAGCGGAAGGTCTATCTTTCTAAAGAAAGAAAGGGATGTAAAGGTGAATATGTTTCTTTCTAAAGAACAAAATCAATGAAAACGAAAGGGGTTTCATTCCGAATTAAAGGAAGTGAAAAAGAAGTTCTGTCTTTTTATGGAATGCCCTCCCTTCCAAGGCGAAGACGCTCCTTTCTTCAGAATGAAAGCCAGGAAAGTTGGAAGAACTTTCTCTGTTTCTCTTCTGTTTCCGCTTAAAAGCGATGAAAGGAAAGATGTTTTTCTTTCCACAGAATAAAAGCAATGAAATCGATGAAAGGGGAAGGCGATTTCTTTCTCAAAGAAAAAAATTCTCCTTTCTACGGAATGAACGACAGCAAAGTGATGGCTCTAGGGATTCCAGAAAGTTCTTAATTTAATAATTAATGCAGAATTCTGGTAAACAGATTGCTTTGTTGTATTTGAAAAACTTCCAAGAAAAAAGGTGGAAGGTGGAAATATAAATAGTATTCCTGGGAATACCATATTTCCTAGCTGAAGGATTTGTGTTTTGTTAATTGCATGCGCCACTCCCCCTTCCCTCCCCCCCACACTACTGGTGTTGCACCTTGTCTACCATAATATAAAGGTTATAAGGTTATTGGTGGAACATATTTTTGGCTCAATGCAGGGCTCCACCCACTCTTCCAAGAAATATTTTCATAGAATTTCCCTTCGCTGGTGGCATTTTACTCAAATTCTCATTAAATATGTATTTGTAGTACCCTTGAATGTTTGGAAAACTGTTCTGAAAATAGCAGCTAATCTTTAATACCGAGAAGAGTGCCGAACCCACGCTCTTCTATTTGTTTCCTTCTTATTTTCCACAATTTACATTATTCTCGGCTTTCGATTGCAAGCATTTTGCATGTTGACCTTTTGCTTTATGGTTTTCTTGTGTTGCAATGTGTTGCCCCTTGCCCTCTGAAACAGAGGAGGGGCGGGGAGGGGAGGGGGCGTTTCTGTTGGACATTTTCAAATGCATTTTCAATGCGGTTTCTTGCTGTTTGGCTCTTCTGCTGCTGATTGCGATGGCTAATTGAAAGCGTCAATTATCAGCTGGGGAAAAAGGCAAGAGGCAGCAACAACAGCAGGAGCCGTGGCAGAGTTTGGCAGTGAACTTTCACATTTCACATGGCGGACAGTGTGTGTGGGGGCGGCGGGCGACGGGCAACGGGCGACGGGCAACGGGCGACGGGCGGCTGGCTACTGCCACGTATGTGAGCTATTCCCTTCACTCGTTTGGTGCGGGGGCGTATGCGTAATGTGGCATAACCTTGGCTAATGGCCAGGCGGCGCCACACACACAGGGCCAAAGAACTGACCTCCTCCTCCTGCTTGCATTCCCCCTCCTCCTCCCCTCCCCCCCGTCCATTGGATTTTTCATTATTATTATAATTTATCCTTGTGCCTGATAAGTTTTTCCTTTGCGCTTTGGGGGTTTTCCATCATCTGTTCTTCGGGTTGTACGGTCAGCGGGAATGTGTTTTTATCTGCCACGAAGTAAACGACAGGCGGTGGGGGGAGGATATAATTACAGCGGGAAATTTTCAATACAGGGAATACATAGGGAAATTTATGGGGGAATTTCTCTCGCTGGCCAACGCAAGCGCGCGCATTCGAGAGGAGGTTTCGTGGTGAATAGTTAATGCTCTTCCGCTCTCCTGCCTCCTGCCTCATTCCTCCTCTCCCCCTCTCTCCTGCCTGCCTGCCTGCCTGCCTGTCTTTTCACAATTTACTTTATTTATTTGTTTATTCAACTAATTAAATAAAGTTTTGAATACCAGAGAATGAATATTCCATTTGCATGATTTATGTGTGCAGAAGAGAAAATCATAAAAATCAAGGAAAAACAATTCAGGCAGGAAAACATCAACTTTTACTAGAAAGAAGGCATTCCTTGGGCTATATTTTTATACAGATATTTTCTACAGAAAATTAGAGAAATTTTCTAGAGAAAAAAAACTTTTTGTAAAAGCATTAAGGTATTTCTTTTTTTTTTAATTATTGCATAGTTTAGGTACAAAAAAAAACTATTCCTTGGTTTATATTTTCATATTTTCTACAGAAGATTAGAGACAGGAAATTTTTTAAATTTCTACAGAAAAAAAACACCCATAAAAGCATTAAGTTATTTTTTTTAGAATTATTTGCATAGTTTAGGTAAACAAAAAAATAGGTATTCTTTGGGTTATATTTTTGTATTTTCTACAGAAGATGAGAAATTTTTATACCCGATACTCAAAATGAGTATTGGGGTATATTAGATTTGTGGTGAAAGTGGATGTGTGTAACGTCCAGAAGGAATCGTTTCCGACCTCATAAAGTATATATATTCTTGATCAGCATCAATAGCCGAGTCGATTGAGCCATGTCTGTCTGTCCGTCTGTCCGTCTGTCCGTCTGTCCGTCCGTCCGTCTGTCCGTCCCCTTCAGCGCCTAATGCTCAAAGACTATAAAAGCTAGAGCAACGATGTTTTGGATCCAGACTTCTGTGATATGTCACTGCTCCAAAAATATTTCAAAACTTTGCCCCGCCCACTTCCGCCCCCTCAAAGGGCGAAAATCTGTGGCATCCACAATTTTAAAGATACGAGAAAACTAAAAACGCAGAATCGTAGAAGATGACTATATCTTACAGAGTGCAAAATCTGAACCAGATCGTATAATTATTATAGCCAGAATCACGAAAACAATATCACTCTTTCTCGCTCTGTCTCACTCTAACACACAGGTTTCATTGTCGGTTTTGCCAATTGCAAAATATGAGTTCAAGGATCTGAGAACCCATAAGAGCTAGAGCAACCAAATTTGGTATCCACACTCCTGTGATATCGGACCTTGACCGTTTCCTGTCCAAATTTCGCCACACCCCCTTCCGCCCCCGCAAAGGACAAAAATCTGAGGCAACCACAAATCTCAGAGACTATTAAGGCTAGAGTAACCAAATTTGGTACATACACTCCTTTAAGATGTCACTATAAAACGTATATCTCAGAATTTCGCCCGACCCCCATCCGCCCCCACAAAGGACGAAAAACTGTTGCATCCACAATATTGCAGATTTGAGAAAACTAAAAACGCAGAGTCATAGATAATGACCATATCTAGTAGATTGCTGAATCTGGATCAGATCAGATCATTTTTATAGCCAAAAGGAACAAATCAATTTGCACTTGCTACGCAGCGCCCGACGTCACGCTCAGACTGATTTTCTGTCTCTCTCGCACGCACTCTTTGTCGTGTCGTTTTTTATTAGCGGCGTCTGCCGGAGGAGAGCCATACTGACTTAGTATCGGGTATAACCGTAGAGTTGCGATGTCCGCAGCAACTCACAACATTCCCCCTCGTTTTTTTTTTCATGTTGAAAATTTGTATTTTATTTTAAACAAGTTTACTGCTACCTTTCGTGGCAACTTAATCTAGTTTTACATTTAAGGGGAAAAACAATTGATCACAAGAGATACATACATAGACTTAATGTTACATATATGGAGTAGGTACATACATTATTTACAATATTTACAAAAAGCTAATGAGATATTATAGGAGGGACCTAGTAGGGAGATCCAGTGGATGACACCTTTTGAGTCTTCTTTTCCTTGGCGGGTTAATTAGACGTCTGGCTAGCGCATTAGGGTGACCACCAAGTCGTTGCAAGTACCTTGCTGCATGTAATTGTATCACATCGCCCACTTTGGGAACCTTTAGGTCCCTCTCGATATCACTGTTTCGCATGTACCATGGAGCATTGCATATTCGTCGTAGAATTTTTGACTGAGCAACTCTGATTTTATTTAAGTTGGTTTTTGCCGCGATGCCATAAACTTGAAGTGCGTATTTCCATATGGGGCTGAGGATGGACTTGTATATCGTGACTTTGCTGTACAGCGACAGCTTATTTCTTGGTGCAAGTAGCCCCGCCATCTTTCCCGCTTTCGCCATCACCGACTGTCGAACCATGGTAGTATGGGTTTTGAAATTTAGTGACCTGTCGAGTACAACACCTAGGTATTTGTACGAGCTATTGTGCGTAAGTGTGGAGCCCAGCATATTAATGCCTCCGCAAGAAAGTGTTCTCGTAGCAAAAGTAACATTAGCACATTTGCTGCTGTTGATGCCTATGTTCCATTTCTGAGCCCAGACCTCAAAGCTGCTCACATATTGTTGCAGAGCTTCCGTAGCTAGATTTATGCTTGGACTTCTGGTCAGCACTGCAGTGTCATCCGCGTAGGTTGCTATCAACACATCGTCCTCGTCCAACCCAGTTATTACCCTTGAGGAAGGCATATCGGCTGTATATAGGGTATATAACGTTGGTCCAAGAACGCTGCCTTGTGGGACGCCTGCAAAATGAGAAATTGGAAATTTTTAAAATTTCCATTCAAATTTAAATTATATACAAATACAGAAAAAAAAACAAGGTTTTTGTTAGGTGAAAAAAGGCATTCCTTGGATTATATTTTCCTAATTTTTACAGAAATTTTAAAATTTCAAATATATAAATTTCCAAATAATACAAATACGAGCTCCATGCCTTAACACTTAATGCTGTCTTAATGTTTCGTGTTCCTGTGGCAAACCATTCCCTCGTTTCCCATTCAGCGACAGTGTGTGTGTGTGTGTGTGTGTGTGTGTGTCCTGGTGTCCTGATTTCACGCTCGGTATGGCATCTGGTGGCATAAAGCAGCCACTTAAGTCTCACACAGCTGGCCCCCAAACCGAAAGCCCAACCCAACCCCAGGACCAGGCCCAGGCCCAACCCCAACCCCAACGCAGTCATCAATTTTGCATGGATGTTGTCGCTGTTGTTGCAGGCGCCTCATGCTGCATTTGCTGCATTATCAATTCATGAGCCACAGGGAGCTGATGCTCTGACGTTGAATCCATAGCCGGGAGCCTGTCACAGACAGACACTGGGACCGAGGCACAGGGCATAAAGCAGAGGCCCATAAACACCACTGGAAGCTGGATTTTATCTCGCTTGAACTACATAAGTTATAGGCCAAGAGGGGGCATGTGTGTATGTGTGTCTGTGTGTGTGTGTATGCCCTAAGGATAAGACACCAGCAGCCATAAACCCGCAATAAATATCCATTCAGATGAGCAAATCAATTGGAGTTTCGTTGTGCTCGGAGTTTTGATGCTCCATGAATCAAATTTAATTCAAAGACAAATGTCCTCCGACCTGGCGCACCTGCTGCAATATTTATGCAATCGAAGCTGCTGCAAATCCTGTGGCAACAGCTGCTCCTGGCGGCACAGATTAGAGGTCGATACCCTTCCTGCTCCTCTACGATGAGGGCATTTAATTACGTTTAGGGACGTCGATTGCTTCCTGTGGCATAAGGAAATGAGGCACATTGAAAGCTACTTGCTGCCGTTTCCTAAGTTCCGTAAAGTGTTTGCATCCGGTTGCATATTTTTGCTGCACCACCCTTCCCCGCCCCCAATCAGGTGGGTAGTAGGGGGATTTGTCAACATAAATAGCACCCCCCGAACGCCACCCTCCGCCCCTCAATGTCTCTTCCGTCTGGCCAGGCAATCTCCTCTTTATGCGTGGCAGCTATATCTAGTATATCGGTTGGGGAGGGGGGGTGGGGGTGGAGGGGTTGTACAGATGGCCTCGTATATATTTTCGCATTTTGTACGTGCGTCACCGTGTCAACCGCAATGTCCCCACTGTCCCCCCTGTCTCTCTCTCTCTCTCGCTCGCTCTCTCTCTCTCTCGCTGTGAAGGGACCGACCCACGACTACGACTACTTGCCCCGTTTTGCGGCTGGTTGGTTGCTTGTTTGCCCTGGCACGTTGATGGCCATAAATACAGTTACATATGTTTGCATTGCGGCCAGAAACTCCACTCTCCACCCACCCTGGTAGGGCCCTTGCCTGGACCTCATCTCGTTAAAATTTCTCATTTCCGTTAGTTTTTTTTTTCTAGATATACTTGTTTTGTTCTCGTTTTAGTTTATATTTTAAAATTTCTTTCACATGGCATTTTATGTTTTTACGGATTTTAATTAAATGTGGAGAAGAAAAAAGTGTTGCATGCTTTTGGGATGCGATTTACAATTTTAGCTTGAATCCATTACAAAAATGCTGCCTGCTTTTGGGAGACAAACTAAAAATGTTTCTCGGGTCCTGCATAAAAAGTGCTGCCTGCTTTTGGGCTGCAATATGAAATACTTTTTAAACGTGTTGCGGTATTCTCCCCTTTTTCATGCTCAACAGATTATTGGCAAGAGAAATTAAATGAAATTTAAGCAATTTTTCCATATCTATGCAGTTATTGGAATTTACTCGAGAAAACTCTCGGGCTGTTTTTGTTCCATTTCCCCCGAAGTGGCAGGGAATCTGTGGCTGTTTTTCTTCTCTATGCAATTGAGCTGCTTTTCCAGGAATGATTTTATAAACCAGAATAAATACCAGCAGCAATTCTCAGAGGAATGCAATTATTATCCGCTTTTACCTACGCTTTTCCGGTTTCGAGATTCGTTTTCTAAGGAAAAATTTCTATGTGGATTAAAAGCAGTATTTTTCACTTTCTTTATGATGAAATTTTTATATCTTTTGGTTTATTTTTGTTTCAGGAATTTATGGTGTCCCTTTTGTTGGAGTTTGAAACCCATATTTTATTACTTTTTGACTATAATTTATATCCCATTGGGAAAAAATCCATTAATAATAGATTGCTCTAAAAAATACTTCAAATCTTTCTTTTTTCCCCTTCCTTTGTGCACTTTAAGGGGGAAATACTCTAAAGATTAAAAATGAAAATAATTATTGTATTGTATGCCGCTTTTTGTTGGACTTCAAAGACGATTTATGCATAGATTAAAGGCATAATTTATGCCAGCTCTACTCTATTTTCAGTCAGAATTTAAGCAATTTTAAGCCCACATAAAACATACAAACCCTTTAACCCTATTTCTTGTCTGTTTTGCTTTTTCTAGTGCTAAAAAACTAGAAATTTACAAATCCCTGTGTACCGAGGAGGAGTGGAGTGTTGGCGCCTGTAATTTGGAAAGCAAAAATGACGCAGCCACGCACAAGGCAACATCCACAGCGGCAACAACAACAACAACAGCAGCAACAGCAGCAACAACAGCAACAAAATATACAACAACATAAACAAGAACAAAAACTGCAATTAGAGGCAACAGCTACAAAGGGCCGGCAACGATATAGAGCGGCAGTAGAGGCAGTCGAAGTGGCAGCTGTAGAGGAAAAATGAGGCAAAAACCAGAAGACGAAGAAGAAGAAACGAAGAATTTTCCACACAAATTTGCATTCAACCAAAGAAATACAAAAGTCTAAAAACAAAGGAGGAAAAAGGAAGCCAAACACACACAAAGAAGGAAGTTGTGCGCCATCCATCCGCAAAATAAAACAAAAACCAAAAACAAAAAACGGGTCAGAGGGCATGGCACACATACACAAACACGCACACACACAAGAGACACACCACACACACACACACACACAGAGACACAGACACAGAGACAGAGAAACGAGTGCATTGTGAACAAAAATTTTTCAACGAATTTCCAAATATCTACAAAAAAAATCTAACAACAACAAAAACAAAAAACAAAAACCAAACAAAAAAAAGAAAGAACAAAAGACCATAAGAAATTTTGAAATTTGCTCTGTGATTTTCTATCAGAATGGTTTAACAAATAATCCACATATTAAATTTAAATAATAATATTTAAATATTTATAAATACATATTGCTAAAGTGCATTCCAAAAAAAAGAAAACAAGCTTTAAATCCAACTAAAAAAATTTCTATAAATATTTAACAAGAAGAAAAGTTTATTGATACTAAAGCTAATTAGTGCAACTAAAGTTAGTTTAAAACGGCGCAACTGTGAGACGTGGAAGAGACCATCAACAGACCCACCCATAGACCAGCCAATCAGCCAATCAGCCAATCAGCAGCCATGGACGACATGCCCGATCTCTCGCATTTGACCCCCCACGAGCGCATGCAGATCGAGAATGTGCTCATGCGGCAGAAGCAGGAGGAGGAGGCACAGAACGAGATAATGCGGTAAGCTATAGATAGATGGATAGATAGATGGATGGATACATCCTCTACTCTATTCAGTGATTGCATTGTTCTTAATGGTTCTCTCTCTCTCTCTCTCCGCCGTGCAGTCGCAAACAGGACGAGGTTGTCACTTTGGAAATGCAAATCAGACAACGCTCCGAGCAGCAAAAGAAGGCCGGCGTCGAGCTGGATGCCACCTGTCACATATGCCTTAAGACCAAGTTTGCCGATGGCGTCGGACACATTTGCCATTACTGCAACATACGCTGCTGTGCCCGTTGCGGCGGCAAGGTGACACTTCGCAGCAACAAGGTGAGTGCAGTAAGCCGCCATCCGCCATCCGCCAGCCGCCAGCCGCCATTTGACTGACAGCAGACTGAATCGAATCGAATCGAATCGAATCTCACTCTCGAATGGAGCTGCCTTCAGACCCCTGCCTTCAGGCCTTTGGGAGAGGGGCAGCGCGTGGCAGCGCGTAAATGCTGACTTTTGGGCTTGGACTCGGGGACAGCTTAATTTTCCGCTCATTGATAAATAGGTCGACGACGTTGCCAAAACTCTGACGCCAGGCGGCTGGCGACCCCTAAGCAACCATCACTCATACGCCCCATTGGCAGTGCTTGTCGCCTTGTTGCCAACTGTCCCCAGTGACGCGTAGTGTGCATAAATAAACGCCACAGTCGTCGCCGCCGCCCCTCCCCCACCCGTCGTATGGGGGATAGATAATTGGCGAGAGTCGGCGGCCAACCGAGTGGGTGTCCATGAGCTCTGGGGTCCAGTCTGGCGCCTCACAATTTGACACTCATTATTTAAAAAAAATAAGTGGTTTCTGGGTAGGAAGATAGGCCTTTGAGAGTGTTCTTTCTAAAGGCTAGGAGATGAGAGGGAACTTTGCGAGGGATCTGTAAAGGAATGAAACAAATGTAGTTGGGAAAACTGCCTCCTAATCAAGGACTATAAAATAAAAGGATATTGCCTCGGGAGCAAATCCCATTTCAATAAAATTTCGATGCTTTTTGGGGAACTGGAATAATGCTTGGCCTCTGAGCGCCGTGAATGCCTTTTGCAGCTGAGTTGGTCCCCAAAATCCAACAACAATGTACATATTCTTTGGCGAGGCGCCGAAAATAATTACTCTTTGGTCTGCAGAACCTAGAAAAATAGTACAGAGCTTTTGGCGACTAGCAAAAGTCGGTCCCAAGAGAGAAAAAATAAAAGATATGCGATATTCAGGGCATGAATAATGGCACATGTTGGTGATGTTAGGAGGCTACCACTTGTACGCCCCTTTTCCAGATGAAAACTGACTGAGGGGAACTGCTGCATGACGCGTAAAACAATAGCGTACCTAGAGGAAAGGATTAAGGGCGTCCCCAATACCTTTAATAATTCTTGAATAATTCCGTTTCCCCTGAGAATTCAATCATTCAACGTTTACACGTGACTGGCAGCATTCCAAACAGTTATTGAATGAGAGAACCATTCACCAGAGAACTCTTCCTCCCCAATCGATGAGCATTTCCTTGAGCTTTCTCTCTTTCTCCGAATTGTTGGCATTGGAATACCTTTCAACGGTCTATGGACTTCTTGCCCCGCAGTGCATATCCCTGCACTCCCCCCTCCACCCTCCACCCTGTACAGTGCAGTGCATCGCATTTCAATTACATTTTTTTTTCAATTTTTTATTTAACTCAGTGAACCGTATCGTTGGGAGGGTGGGAGGGAGGTGGAGGGGGTTCCGGTTATTCCCCGCGAGCTTATCATCTGCTGGCCGGTCTGCCAAACGTTTTTCCATCGTTGAATTGCTGCCAAAATGTCACACAACCTCAGACACGACGAAGATACGATACCAGATGTTGACGGGGTCCTCTCCGAGGGGGAAGGATGGAAGGGGGGGGCGGGACCAAACATCAGCGTGGAGCAGGAGGAGGGGGTGTTTTCATCGAATTTCAAGTGGCATTCCAATGGCACCATGACGAGGACTATTTCTTTGGTGTGTCCATAAGCTTGTGCCACGAAATACCACCGATATGTGGTACCATTGAAAGCGCCGCAAATTTAATTCTGGATCCAAATAGTCGCCGGCATGAACGATATGGAAATGCCAGAAGCCGGCAAAGTATTCGAGAGGTAATCGCTCCACGTAGGTGACCATCCGGATGTTCCAGTTCCAGAAATCCCACATTTTTGCCACGAAATAGAGCAGGGATCCCCTAACCGGGGGCTCCTGTGGCTCCTCCTCATACTCTTCCTCATCGGCATTCACAAACAGATCGTCCAGTGTTGCCTCTTCCATATTCATAAATTTATTACTATATCCTACAGATAGATTTTCTAGAGAGTGAACGATTGATTGAAGCGGCAATGATATACGGTGTGTCTGTGTGTCTTTCAGGTGATTTGGGTGTGTATACTCTGCCGCAAGAAGCAGGAGCTGCTCTCCAAGACGGGCCAATGGATCAACAAAACGGGAGCCCAGCAGGACGGTTTTATCCGCCGCATCGAGCCCGACGGCAGCAGCGTGAGTACAGCCGCCATATGTCCTGGTCTCTATAGTGTTTCCTGTATCCTTTCTTGCCCTTAGGACATCTCCCAGCAGGCCATTGTGGATCCGCGCGACACGACGGACAAGCGGCCCAAGCTGGAGCGTACGCGCAGTGCCGCCGAGAAGGAGAACCTGCCCATGCAACGGGCTGGCAGCATGCTACGGAGGCAGTACTCGCAGCAGGAGCAGCCCACGAATCGCCGTCTGTCCGTCTCGGACAGTGGCATGGATCCCATGATGAGCCCGGGCCAGCATCCGCATCAGCAGCAGCAGCAGCATCCACAGCAACAGCGAGGCCGCATGCAGCCAATGAATCCGCAGCAGTCGCAGCAGGGATACGGGGGCTATGGCATGCAGCAGCAACAGCAGCAGCAGCAGCAACAGCAGCAGCAGAGATCGGGTGGTGCCTATCCAGAGGATGATCCGCGTTACTATCAGGTGGAGTATAGAAACGACTTCTTTTAGACCATAACTAATGCTTTTTTCCCTCCAAAAAGGGCGAACTGGATGGCTTGATGAAACAACATCCCCATCTGGCGCATCCCAGCCAAGTGCAGCCGCAGCATTCACAACAGCAGCAGCAACATCCACAGCATCAGCAGCAGCAGCAACACCCACAACATTCGCAGCACCAGCAGCAGCAGCATCAGCATCAGCAGCAGCAACATCCACAACAGCAGCAGCAACATCCACAGCAGCAACAATTTGCGGCGCGACAGCAAACGTACCAGGCACAGATACATACTCCACCGCAATCGCACATGCAACAGGGGCAACAACAGCAGCAGATCCATCCCCATTCCCAGCAGTCGATGTCCATGTCCCAGCAGATAGCTGGTGGCTACCAGAAGGCGCCGCCACTGACCCGAAACCTGACCATCAGCGGGGGACATGCCATGGACAGCAGCTCGTACGGTCAGCAGCAACTTCAGCAGCAGCAGCACCAGCAGCAGCAAAATCGAAGGCCCCAGTATGCCTCACAGCAGCAGCGATCCTTCAGCAGCTCCGAGGAGGAGTTCCAGAATCAGCTGCTGCAGGCCCAGGCCCAGGCGGCCGGGGCAGGAGCCACTGTCAGTGCGGGCTCCGATTACGATGGTGAGTTGAAACGTTTTCTCCAATTTCGTCACCCTCTCTCTCTGTCTGCTCTATCCCCCCTCACTCTCTCTCTCTCTCTATGGATTGCCTGAGCGATCTCTCCCTTTTTCTCGCTATCGCTTCAATTTTAATGCTCTCTTAATGTCCCAACCATCCACGTGGCAACAAGCCGCAACAATTGATGTTTTCTCTCCAAAGTATTTCACTATCTCTAAATGAATACTGTCTTTGACTCGCTCGCTCGCAAACCAAAGAAACCCAAAAAGAAAACTTTCAAAAAAGTATTTTCTTTACTAAAACAAAAAGTAGCACTCTCTCTCTCTCTCTCTCTCTCTCTTGTCTCTTATTGGTACGTTGTCTTTTTCTTTGGCTCCGTAATTGATATGCGTTTTTCCACCAAAAAAAAAAACAAAAAAATCCAAATTCTTCAATGCCTTTAATCTTTAGTTTTCCTCACACTTTTTCATTTATTTCGTGTAAATATTTAAACGATCTTTTGTACATACATTTGCCATATCTTTGTGTCTTCTTTACATCTCTCAAAATGTCTATAAGTTAGACCTTAAGTTAAGATCTTTTAAGTAAGTTTTAAGCTCTTAATGGAATCTCCTTCTCCGGTTCCCGATTTGGTGGGGAAAATGGAAATTTAAGCCACCGCAAAAGCCAAAATGCAGACTGCAAAATGCCGGGGGGCTATAAAAATAGAGAGCAGAGCGCACATGCATACGGTACACTGTAAGAAAAAGTCAGGAAATTCATGAAAACCACGAAAGAACTCGATCTGTAGAGGTAAATCATAAGAAAATTTAAACAAAAGCGAGACGTATAGCCACAACTTATACCCATACTCTCTCAGTGTACTTTTATGCTCATCGTATATGGGATTTTTCGAATATTCTGCTTTTAAAAGGGAAAGTTTCAAACCGGAACACACTTGTCTCTACTCTCTATTCGCTCAGTGTATAAATTCGCGGTTATTTGCACACACGTGCAATGAAAGAGCGAACGTAAAGGAAGCAGAAGAAGAAAGAGGAGGAGGTGAATGGGAAGTGGAACGAAGAATGTTTTGTAGCGCGGAAACATTTCGATGCGCTTATCTTTTGGGAAGGGGCACAGGGGCACAGGGGCACGGCACTTGACTCGACAACAGAGGCACCCGTGAATCTGTAACGGCGGAAGAGGAAAAGGAGTAAGAAGAAAAATAAAAATAAATTGTTTACAGAGGGAACAGAACGGAACCGAAAGCGAGGCGGCGACCGCGCGACAAGTGCGCACTTTTGGACGCTGCATACTTTTAGGCGAGCGAGCCACTTTTGTCGTACCGTTAAATGCAATCAGCATAAATTATAGACCAGGCCGAAAGCGAACCAAGAGCGTGGAGCAGAAGGAAGGACGAAAGGAAGGAGGGGGTGGTGGTGGAGCACTACCGAAAGGTATGAAAGAAAAAGCCAAAGATATGGGCCAGGGGGCGGACACGAAGGTTGCCTGCCTGCCGCCTGCCTGCTGCCTGCTGCACACAGCTGACCCGAAAACACACATTTTCCAACAAACAAGCAGCGGAGAAGCAGAGAGGTAGATTGAGGGAGGAGGCAGCATGAACGACAAGCAGCTTTTCCTTTTTGGCAGCCACCACAAAACATCAAGAAGTTGGCCAAGCAGCCTGCACTTGGCCAATAACTGCGGGGGCCAAGGAGGGTCTGTCTCCATGGTTGCGCTCTTCTTCTGCTCTTCATGTTTTTTTTTTCGCCCCCTTCTTGTGTTTGAAAGATGCCGGGTACGATGTTGTCAAGTGCGAGATGCTGGGGCGAAATTTATTATCCTAATTAGAAAGTTTCTTGTTGGCACTTGCCGCTGCTGTTGCAGCCTCCCAGGCCCAGGCCCAAGACTTGGGGCATTCCCCCTGCTGTTGCTGCTGCTGCTGCTGCGACAAGAGTATTTTCTGTAGCGCCTACAAGTATGCAACATGCGGCGCTTGGTGATTTAAATTTTTTATTGCCTGCACATTAGCGCGCAAGTTTCTGGCAAGCATGTTGCACTTCCCCAACACTCCCCTTCCGCACTCCAGCTGCTGTCATTTTCAATTTCCCAGCAAACTAGCATATAATAATTATTGATTTCAACTTTGGCCTCAGCCACAGTGCCACAGAGTGTGTGGCATGAAATTACGCGCTCACAAAAGTTGCGACTGCCTCTCTCCTCTCTCCCTTCTCCTTGATCTGTGGTGTGCAACCAGGCCGATAAGGTGGTCGGTCCATGGTGGTCCCACCTGGTGGCAAGTTGAGGGCCAAGAGCTTATGTCTTCTCAGCGTGTGTGTGTGTGTGGAAGGGGAGCAGTGTTGCAAAAACTTGTGTCCGCCTGAGTGTTGTAAATCAAAAGTCAGTGTTGCAGAATGATAATGCCACAAACAAAAACAAGAAGAAGGAAGAACAAGTAAATATCTTTTCAAGAAAGTGGAAACGGGAGCGGGTACAGAGAGTGTGTGTGCGTGTGTGTGTGAATGTCATTGGTTGCCACAGTCTGAGTGGGTGCATGGCAGCGCCTTTCCCTCCCAGGGGGAGGTGAGTGGGTGCACCTCAGTCTGAGTGGGAGTGGGAGTGGGAGTGGGTGCGTGGGTTGAGTGGTTTTCTCGGTGCATCTGCACTCAGAGCTCAAGCCCGGAAAACCCACCACGCGCCGCCAACACGCGCCTCCGCAAAAACCCAACACTTTGTTGCCAATTCACAATGCACGCGGCGCGGTGGTCGGTGGCGGTGGCGGTGGCAGTGGCGGTGGTCGGTGGCCACCAGACGTCATGCGTTGGAATGCGCTTTCCAAGGCTTGGAAAATTCCCACACACAAAATTTCCATTAAACAAAGCGCAGGCGCTGCTTCCCTCTCACTCTATCTGTCTCTCTCCTTTACACCTCTTACATATTCCATGGTTTGGGGTGGCAGCAGCAGCCAACGACAGCAGCAGCAGCGGCAGCAGCAGCAGCAGCAGCTGATGTTCTGTAGGGAAGCGCGCGTAAAACCAGCCACAAATTTTTAGTTGAACTTGAGGTTTTCTGCATGGGCCAATATGTTTTGGAGCTGTTACTAACGGAACTAGTTCTTTTATGGGGAAAGAAAATTTAAATTTAGACGAGTAATTGTAAAGATAAGGAAAAATATAACAAATAATGGGGGGAAAAGGTTGTGGTAGTACGAATGAAAAGTGGGGTAGTGATATGATCGATCTATAATCGTGGAATCCACTCTTTATTAGCGGCCACTCACATTAGATTTACAAGCTAAGGCCGCTCCAGAGCCTTGTGGATCGGGGTGGATCGTGTGGATCGTGAGAGCAAGCGCGAGCCCACTCTCAGAGCTTTTACAGTGCTCTGTTACCGTGAGCACTGTCAACGGCGTGCGGTAACAGTCTGTTAACCTAGGCTGTTGGCAGCGCTGTTATACTGTTACAGCTCCTGCCCTCAACAATGGCTCTCATTATTTGCTGAAATAATTGTTTATATCTTCGAAAATATGCTGTCTCTTATTTCCATTGAATTGTAAATCCATTTCTCTTTATTTCCCTTGTGAGGCCATGATCCAATACTCGTTGATTATTTGAAATTTTTCAATTTCTTAACTCTTTTCTTTGGCGATCTCATGGGCCTTCAACTAATTCCCCACTAGTGGCCGTTATATTTAATTTATAGCTATGCAGGTCACATAAAACACCTTCTACCTATGTTTATACGTTTCTGTAGGCTGCCATTACTTGCGTCACATTTGTCATTTGGCTGTCGGCTAACTGGACTCTAGACCGTAGAATTTCTCCACTTTTTACACTGCACTCCTTAGTTTGCTATCTGTTTGCCCCTTCCTGCGTTGCAACCTGCCGCACGACGTCATTTCATTCAGTGCATTTCGGGGGTACTCTGTGCAGCGTCATGCTCTTTACTACGAAACAACAACAACAACGAGGGCAAGTTGCAACCCACCATGGAAGCGACACGCGCGCGCCTACACTGCACCACACAGGAGGGGCTGGAGCACCACCCCCTTTACTGGAAAGCAAAGACAAACACGTTGCTTTTGGGCCTGTTTTGCCTTGAAGGTGGAAGGGAAAGGCAGCGCCAAAGCCAAACACAAACACAAATGGAGTCCAGGTCCAGTCTTTGGCCCACCCCCACCGCCAACCCGCTGACCCCAACGTGGGGCAGCAGCTGTCAATGTTATCGCTGCTGGCGTCGCAGTGGCCGCTGCAGTCGGCGCTGGCTGTGGCAGCAGCAGCAGCAGCAGCATGGCCACGCGCTTAACTTTATTTTTAGTTCGGGACTGGAAGCGCCATGGGAAAGTGCCCCTAACGGCGGCAACAACAGCCAAACAGCGTTGTAACATTGTTATTGGAAAATGTGTTGTAGGCTCCATCCAGCGGCAGCAACAACAACAACAACAACAACAACAAACGAACCGAAACGAAACGAAGGAACGGCTGACTGAAAGACCGAGAGTAGGCGCAAGCAAGGGAAAGCTGAAAGCTGGCTGTAGGAAAAGCAGCGTAAAAGCAAAAATTCCATTGAGATTTTTGTATGAAATCGAAACGAAATTAGTTTTCGATGAACTTTAAAGGCGAGCAAAACACACAGGCCGCATCGGACGCGCTCACGCATGTGGCACGTGTGGCAGCACACACACACACACACTTCAGCAAATCAAAAACCAAAATACTACAAAATTACAACAGAATAAATGGCACAAAAATGCAAATAAATCTCCAGCAAAATAAAATTCAATTAAATAAAATGGAATAAAAGTGTGCAAGAAGTGAGTGAAAGAAATCGAAAGCGAAAGCAAAAGCAAGAAGAGAAAGTGAAAAAGTGAAAAAGGGAAAACCTTTCCTTTGCTATTTTTGTGAAATTGTGAAAGTCGTGCTAAAAATAACCTTGGTGTGGAATTTTCTTGTACAAGCAGCAGGAAATTCAGCCTGAAATGTCCTCCTGGCTGCTGGCTGGATTCGAAGCGGGAAAAGGAGTTGCTCCGTTCGAGTGTCGTGGCGTTGGGCCCCGGGAGAAATCTGTTTAACAAATTGCACTTAATTGGCCATGAGGCCAGGTCCGTGAATAATTGAGAGCTCTTGGCATTGAGCCGCAGACAAGGCTAATTGGCTGCAACAACAAATGAAATACAACAACAACAAAAACAAATCTGTCTACATACATAATAATCCAATAAAAAAGTGTTACTAATTTAATTCAAAAGTGTTAAGCCAAGTTCAGGTAAACGCAACCTCGGGGCCGCTTTAAATCTGTTTAATTGAGCGAAAGAATTGGCAAGCAAATTTGCTGTCAAATCAGTCAATCGTCTGGCAATACACTGCGCAAATTGTGGCGCCCATTGGACGCTTTAGCATATGGCCAAGCCAGTCAGAGAGAACCTCGGAAAAGCCACCCACATGCAGGGCCTTCCTGCACAAACACACCTACACGCAGACACACACACTCGAAGACTCGAAGACTCGAAGGCACACACAGAAGAGCCCGAGGAAACGGAATATTATTATTGTTTTATTTTCCTAGAGGATGAAATGCTCGATTTGTTTACTGTACTGCCACGCAATCTTCTCTCACTCGAGGGTGTGTTTTCCCAGGGTTTCCACCTGAGCTTGTGTGTCTGAGTGTGGGTGTGTGTGTAGGTGTAGGCCTGCTGCTTACATGTCTCGCAATTTGTACAGCAAATTAGGCAACACTCCAGCCAAGAGCCAAATGTGAACAAAAAGAGGAAGAAAAGCGAGGAAAAGAAAAGAAAATTCGCAGAAATAAACCCCGAGAGATATTCAATCAAAAAAAGACAAAAACCCAACTCAAAAATCAACCAAAATTTGAGCAAAATCAAAGCAAAAAGCCGTCTTTAAGGTGAGTGTCTGTTGGTTGCAGTTTAGTGAACGCTTCTCCAGATTGCACCCACAACAACAACAACAACAAAAAAACAACTACAACAACAACTGCCACACAGTCCATACACCAGCCACCCAAACACCCACACGAAAAACGCTTAGACAGCCAAAAAAGCGGAATATTTTAAATGCAAAATGCAAATAGATTAGCGCACAGAAAAAAAAGCTTATAGCGTACAAACAAAAAATGGTATGGTATGCCATGTCCATGCCAAAAAAATCCTAAATCCCAGCAAAAACAATCAGAACAACGGCACAGCAGCAGCAGCAGCCATAGGATCGGGAATAGGAATCTTTAAACCTTTAGGGAGGTTTTCATCGAAGGGAATTGGGGAGAGGTTGTAGCATTCTGTATATTGTAATTTGCAGTGTAGTAATCCAAAGGGGAGTGGTATGATAAGAGGAAAGAGTAATCATCTAATTAAAGGGTTGAAAAAGGTACTAAAATTGGCCTGAAAGGAACCTCTTATGGCTTTCCACTTATAGAAGAGGCGCACCTTGGTTATAGGTCCTATGCTTTGCACTAGAATGTAGATTAATTGCACTAGTTCGCTCCACTAGATTTAGAGGTGAATTATTTAGAATCCCTCTTTCAAACCAGCCTTCAATGCGAACCTCAAATGCAGTCTATCCAACTCCCTCTCTGTCTCTTCCAGTCGAAATCCCATACGATTAGCTACAAATTATTTGGAAATTAATTACATTTTCGATTAAACACAGCAAATCAATAGACCCCCGGGTGGGGTGTGGTGTGGTATAAAGAGCAATAAAAAACCCCAAAAAAAAAAGAACCCTACGGAATGGCAACCACAACATCAACGCGAAATGTGTCGCATATGGGCGCTGTGACCAGGCTGTGAATAAGTAAATATAGACCGCATTTGTGGGTGCTTACGGATATATCGTACGGTTTGGCTATACGGAAGTAACAGTATGTGTATGTCTGTGAGTGAGTGAGTGAGTGAGTGTTTGACTATTTTAAAATGTGACCAACTGTAGGCAAGGCGAGGCGTGAGGGAATTGGGAATGGGTAAGGGTAAGGGGGAATGGGAGGATGAATTTAATTAAAACGTTGACCAACACCAGTTGACATTGACGTTGATGTGGTGTGTGTGTGTGTTCTTGTGTTTCCCTGTTGCTGTTGCTGCTGCTGCTGCTGTTGTTGTTCGTTTGCATGTGCAACTGTGCGTATGAGTGACATTAATGCGAACATTGAGGCCTGGCAGGAGGCAAAGGCAAAGGACGCCAACGCATGTTGTGCGTGTGCGAGGGCCCCTCTCTCGCTCGCACTCTCTCTCTCGTGTGGGGTCCCTTCTCTGTCTCTTTAGGTGTTTGTTTGTGTGTCCCTCTCTAGTATGTGTGTGTGTGTGTGTGTGAGTCTGCTGCTGTGTGCGTGTGACTCTATGTTTGTTTTTGTGGTTGTTTGTGTGCTATTTATGCGCCTGCGTCTGTCTGTGTGGGTGGGTGTGCATGAGTGTGTGAGTGTGCGTTGGTTTAAAAATAGCACAAGCTACTGCTGCTCCCAGCTCCCGACTCCCTGCTCCCCTTTTGCTCCTTGTTCCTACTCCCACTGCCGCTCCTTCTGCTGCTGCTGCTGCTGCGGCTACGGCTGCTGCTGATGATGATGATGATTTTAGTGTCCTTTTGCCAGCCCAACGCCCATTACACCTACATTCCCATCCCCCCACCCACTCTCCTACGCCCTCTGCCCACCCCCTTCCCTTTGGGTGTCAGCCGAACTGGCTTGAATTTATGGCCAAAAATATAAAGCAGGAAGCAAGCACACACACACACACACCCACACCCACACCAGTGTAAACTTTGTTTGATTTTTCGTCTGCGTTTTGTGTTGGTGTTTGTTGTAATTGTGTTTTGCGATTGCACAATGCACGATGATTGTGCAGAGAGTTTGCACAAATTCAACAGGAAAAGAAACACCAACAACAACAGTGATTCCAACAAAATCAACAACAGAAACACCAATTAAGCAAGTAGCAAACAAAACAACATTTAAAACATCTAACAACAGCAATGACTAAACCTACACCAACACCAATTACAAGAACACCAACACCAACACGAAGCATAGGCGTCGGTACAACAACAACAACAACAACAACAGCAACAACAACAACAATAGAAAAGGTCGCCAAGGGACAGAAATGACCGTGTTTTTGTATACTTTATTGATTTTTGCTTTCTCCTTTTCTTAGTCTGCGCCCAGCCCCCACCCCACCTCTCGACACTTCCAACACATTGTCGCCTCTTTCTGCCCAGCGCCGCTCCTCTGTAGAGTCCCGCCTGCAATTGTGCGTGTGGTTTGCTGCCACTCGCTTCCCAAATAATTTACTTTACTTTTTTCTTTGTGTTCTTTGTTTTATTTTCTTACCTTCTTTTGTTTACATTGCTGTTTTGCTTTTGTTGTTGTTGCTGTTGTTATGTTTATATATGTATGTAATTTTTGTGTAGTTTCTTTTTTTTATTTTGTTTTGTTTGCTGTTTTGTTGTTGTTGGCCATTATGCGCACAATAAACGTTTTGTATCGTGACCAAAGTCAAATGAAAGTATGCCAGGGGTATGGCCCACAAACACAAGGGTATCTCTCTCTCTGTGTGTGTGTGTGTGTGAGAGTGTGTCGGAAAAACTAGTTCTTTTTCCCACCCAAGGCGATTGTCTGAGTGGAGGTTTCTCTTGCGTGAGTGTGTGCAAAAGTGAGAGCATTTGTTTTTAAAGAAATGCTGGAAAATGCGTTGCCTGCTTTCAGGGGCAGACAAAAATTAATACAAATTTTTGTTGAATTTGAAAATTGTATTGAATTTTTATATAAATATAAGAAAAAGCTTTTAGCTGCTTTCTCGGGCACTCCAAAGACAATCATTTAGTAAAATATTTCCGCCGGAAGCAGTCCCTTAGTGAACTAGTTCCGTACACCAAAACCAACTCCTTGTCGTCGTAGTATTTGTACTATAAATATATATTATTAAGCTCGAAATTAGGCTAAATTTAGAACTAGTTCATTTATCTGTACTTCTATTAGTTCAAATCAAGAACTAGTTCATATACATAAGTATTAAAAAATAAGTTTAAGTCTACTAAAGTCACTTTTACCCTCTCGTATCGTCACATTTTTGCTATTATTTTCATATGTGTGTTTCTCCACTCTTTCTCTCTCTCCCTTATCTCTCTCTCTCTCTCTCTCTCCCTTATCTCTCTCTGAACTGTCCCACAACCAACAAAAATCTTGCCCGCCACAAAAACTACTATACTATTTTACTATGCCAAAAAAAAACCACCCTCCCCTTCTAAATGTAAAAACATTTCAAATCAAAAACGAAAAAAAAAATTATACTAAAAACCACTCAAAACCAAATACATAGCAGGTAATTTTGGCGGCGTTCAAGGTGTCCAAAAAGTTCTCTCGCCCGGCGATCTACAGATTCATGCAAATGTAAGCAAAACTAAAAAACAAAAAAAATACAAATGAAATTTGAATGTGTGTGTGTGTGTCTCTTGTATTTAATTTTCTTATAAGTTGTTTCAATGTCCACAAAACCGAAATTCAAGGAATGTACAATGTTTGTTTCCGTATACGTTGTTTACTTTCTTCAAGCACTGTCGTACCCACACACTTTCTCACCCCCTCGATACACACCCTAGAATTTTGTTGAACTTGCAAAACATTTGTTTTCCCTGATTATAATTATACAAATATAACGAGGATGATTTTGCTTCAGACTGTACTCTGCTCTGCTCTCTCAATCATCACTTTCTCTCGATTACTCTCCACACACACAATCTTTTGGCTGTGAACACGTTCTCTCTCAATTCCACCACACTATTTGTATTCGTTACGTTTTCTTTTTTCCTTTTACTTATTCTGTAAATGTGACTTTATTCAAAAATATGAAATTTCGAAAAAAAAAACAAAACAAAAAGAAATACTTGGTGAATAATTTGCATGGATATCGTAACGCTGTTTCCTGTTTCCTCCTTACTTCAACAAAATACAACCAGAAATGACACTGCTTCACACACACACACACATAACACTGTCCAAACAAGTCATACTAGGCCTGCCCCCTTGAGATCCGATCCCCCTTTGAATAACTCTTAATGCTCTTGCAACTTTTAGCCATCACAGATAAGTATTTGAACCCCAAAAGCCAGGCACGGCACCCCTGAGTAACTTTGAGCACACCCCTGACCAAGCAAAACCCTTGGCACTCTCGTAGCTCTTAATCGTAGGTCTACTTATGATATCCATATACTTAGCTTACTCATACATCTACATATCTCTCTAAACACTGAGAACATCTCTCTCTGAGAGAGAACACTCTCTGAAAACACTGAGAACATGCCCCCCCGGGGGGGGTCTAAGTCTACGCTTCCCCCGTTTCCACCGTTTACGTATTTTTATTTTTGCTTTATCAATCAGCAATCAATCAATTAACAATCATTATTTTTAAACATTTGTTAAACAATTCGAAAAGGACAACAAACTAATAAGCAGGCAAGCAGCGAAGTACCCACCCCCTCGAAATCGAGTCCCCGAATCCGTATCTCCCCCTCCCTTAGAGCAATCAAATCAAATCAATCCAACCCACCCCCACCACCCCCTTGTACATCTCTACATCATCATCTACTACCATTCTACAGGCGGCCGTCTACAGGTGCGCACCTCAGTGGATCCCTGGCGCCAGCAGCGGAGCCTCAACGAGCGCGATCTACTGAGCGTCAGTGCCGGCGGCACATCCAGTGACTACCGCCTGTTGGCGCACACCAGCCAGCGGCTGTACGCGTCGGCGGACCAGCGGGATCGCTACGAGCTGCAGCTGCAGCATCGCGAACGCCTGGAGCAGTATCCGTTGACCAGAACGGCACGACTGGACGTGCAGCAGCGCAACTCGTTGAATCGCACCAATCACGAGCGACAGTTCGGGGCCAGTGGCAGCGGTCCAGCTGTTGGGGTAGCCACTGGTGGTGCTGGCGCCTACCGACGTGCCCCGCCCTTGGCCGCAACCGGTGGCGGTGGCAGCAGCAGCAGTAGCACCAGCAGCAGCTACTATCCCCCCCACAACCGCAACCACAGCCAGGGCCAGGGCCAGTCCAAGCCACAGATTGTGATCGGTTCGGGAGCCTATGATCGAGGTGGCAACATGTCGGCTGACCAGGGCGGCGGCAGCTCGATGGGCAGCCTGAGCAGGGAGCGTGCCCTGTTGGGAGCCAAAGGCTTAGGCGGTGGCGGTGGCAGCAGCTCCGTGAGTTCCACGGAGGCGGCCTACTGGGATGAGCCTGCCGGGGGCAGCACCTCCTCCTCATCGGCGGCACAGGACTCGCGCCGCTTCACCGAGCGCAGAATAAAGAAGACAGTACGCTTCGATGCCCACGAGGATGAGGCCTCCATCATGGCCGGAACTGGGATGATGGGCAGCGGATCGCTGCCGCCGGTGACCACGATCCTGCCATCGACAGCGGTGGATGTGGGTTCGGCCACGCTACTGACCAGCGGAAAGATGGGAATGGGCCCGGGACAGGGACCACCGCCCATGGAAGGGGCCAGTGCTGGGGACTGGGCTCGATGGGAGGCCGAACGACAGGGCAGCCAGGACTCGGCCACGAAGGACTCGGGCATCGATACGAGCAGCACCTTCACCAGCAGCGAGGACTCGAACCGCGGCGACGGCCCCAAGGTACAGCCCGAACGAAGACGAAGCTCCAAAAGGGGGAAGAACCAGAACCACAACCTGAACCCCCTCTCCGAATTGCATTGTGTCTGTGTAGAGTCTCTCTGAGTGGTGTACTCTCTCTCTCTTCCCGAATCTCCTTCTGTCAGTCTGTGTGTGGCCCACCGATGAACCGAACCGAACGATCCAGCAACTTTCTCGTTAACTTTCTCTCTCTCTCCGTTTGTTGTTCTTGTCATGTCCCCATCGCATTGTAGAGAACACGCCTTAGACCAACACCCTAGCCCCCCAAAACCCATTTTTGGTTTGTAATCTCTCTCTCTCTCTCTCTGCGCTCGTCTCTGTTCTACTACTCTTGACAATTTTCAGCCATTCCAATATCCACAGAAACAGAAAAAAGATCCAACAACAAAATACAACAATTCTTGCATGTATATTTTGTGTATTTCTTGCATGGAACTCAATCACACAGCAAAAGCCAGAATCCTATCTTGCACGTAACTCTTTTTGCATGATCCTCTAAATGTTGTACCTGTTGACCAACACTGTTTTTTACTCTATCGCTACACAACACTCCCCCGAAACTCTTGAAACGTGTGTGTTCTCAACCGAAAAAAAAGTATATTTAGGAACAAAACCAAACAAAACATGAATGATACTCGTAAATGTCCAACCGAATCTATCTATCTATATCTATACAATCTATCCTACATCTATGAGCTATGCCAAACTATCCGTAATTCAAAAGTAGAAAATGTTTCTAGAATTTAAGAACAAAACAACAACAAAAAACGGGAATGTATGTAAACCGAAAACCAAAAAAACAACTACAAACAAAAAAAACTGTACAAAATGTTGCTTTCTAATTGCTGTTATTCGTTTTCTTGCGTTTGTCAAATTCTATGTGTAAGATTAACCTTTAACCTCTAGAGTGTAAGTCTCTATATATCTCTCTCTCTCTCTGTCTCTCTAAGAACTCTGTGTATGGTGCAATAATCAATAACTAAATCAATAATCATTTATATACTACTACTATTCCTGCATACGATGGCGTCCACAAAAAACCAACACCCCATCCACGATATCCACCGATTACACACGATCTATCGATTACAACAACAACAACAACAACCAAAATCTATGCAAAATTGCCATTGCACGATCTATCATCCGTAACCAAATATAATCACTGTCCAACCAACCACCAACCACCAAACCACCATCCACCAAACCACCACCCAACCACCCACTGTATCCACATGTATCAATCGATATATAGAATCCGGTGAATTGGCAAACATCCGCGGATAATACTCGCTTGATTGGGCACATGATATTACGTAAATACTATGATGGGGAAGATATATTAGGCTTAAAGGTCAACGGCGGCCAGCCCATCGGAGGAGTAGGAAGAGGAATAGGAGGTGGACCATTGGGAGTAGGAGTAGGAGGAGGTCCATGCGGTGCTATTGTGGAGAAGGTGAAACGCGGATCGGTGGCCGATCTAGAAGGCCGTATACGACCAGGTAACATTTGCCATCCAACATCCTAGCCATTCTACTCACTCATTGAACATTCTCTCTCTCTCTCTCTCTCTCTGTTCTCTCTCTCTCTCTCTCTCTGTATCTCTCTCTGTCTCTGTATGCGTTTATCGATCATACACATCACCATCACACACATCAACAATCGAATGTCATCGATGCAGGCGACGAGATCATCGAGTGGAATGGCCGGAATCTGCACAACAAGAGCGCAGATGAGGTCTACGACATTATCGACGAGAGCCGCCTGGATGCCCAGGTGGAACTGATTGTCAGTCGTCCGATCAGTGGTAGTGGCGGCAGCAGCCAGAACGTCAGTCCCAGCAGTGCCTGCTCCACCAACACCAACAGCAGCAGCCTTCCGCCGCGCCGCTCTACGGCCAATTTCCCGCACAGCGGCCTGGCCACTAGCATGGCTGGCAGTGCGGTGGTCAGCAGCGGCGGACGATATCTACAGCGCAAAGGTACTATATAGTCTATAAGGAGAGCTGTTCTCTATTGTGTGTGTGCGTGTGTGTTTGGGTGTGTCTGAAAAAGAGAAAGTCTTTGATTAGCATACACTAGACCCTTGGGTTTGGGTCTCCTTTTGAGGGTATACAAATATACATTTCATTAAAACCGACTACAGTCAGGAAAATACATATAAAGCGGCATTGATTGTCTTTAGCCTCAAATAAATACCAGACTAACGATACAAACACCCGACTGAAACAGTAACCGCAACAGCAACTCATATTTGATCGAATCTAAACCAATATTCAACACACCAGCCTAACCATTTTTCTACCTCTACTTCCTCTTCGATGTGTAGCCCCAGCGGTTGAGGCCATTGAAATCCATCGTGATAAGCCCAGTGTTTTGATAACCTCACCCGGTTCGCCGGATATCCACGTAACAGCTGCATCGGGAGCGGGCAACGGGGCACGGAGTCAACGTGGCGGCGCCTCGCAGCATATACAGCGCCTGGGACCAAGCCACAGCACTCACAGCCACAGCAGCAGTGGGAGTGGCAGCGTCAGCGGCAGCAGCACCACCAGCAGCGTCCACGCAGCGTCCGGCAGTCTTCAGGGCGCCTCCGTTCCCGCCGCCGCGTCGACGAATTCTTCCTCCGCCCCGGGCGGAGGTCTGCACGGCACAACGACGGCGGGCCACCATCACCACCATCATTGCCACCAGCCATTGCCGTCCGTACATTTGCATGGCACCCACGGGGGCCTGGGGATGGGCAGTGGGGCGGGAACGACGACGCAACCGATACCGATCGAGGGGCGGCTGCAGCTGAAGCTCGGCTACGATCAGAACACACTCCAGCTGATCGTGACATTGGTGTGTGCCACAGGCCTGTCCCTGCGCCAGAGCGGAGCAGGCCGCAATCCCTATGCAAAAGTGAGTAAAAGATTAGAGATCCTAGAGGTGTGATCTTATGGTGTCGTCCTCGTTTTCAGGTGTTCCTTCTGCCCGATCGAAGCCACAAGTCCAAGCGTCGGACAAAGACAGTGGGCACCACCTGCGAACCGCGCTGGGCGCAGACCTTTCTCTATTCGGGTCTGCGACGCTGTGATCTTAATGGACGGCTGCTTGAGGTAGGTACTAGATGGGGGTCCCCATGGATTCGTATTGATCTTTGGTATACCTCCTCTACCCTAAAGGTGACGCTGTGGGACTATGTGCGCTATGGGGCCAACGATTTCATCGGCGAGGTGGTCATCGATCTGGCCCATCACATACTGGACGACGAGGCCGAATGGTATCAACTGCAGCCGCATCAGGACACCTCCTATCTCGTATGTCTTGGCCAGGCCAGGTTTCCGTGCTTACGTTTCGTTTTTCTCATTTTCCGTTCGTTTTTCGGTTCCATTCCGTTACGTTCTTGAGTGTGGTGTTGGTAAACGTAACAAAAAAAAAGAAAAACTAAACCCCCAGCCCCCTCCACAAAGGGAAATAATAGTTTTTTAGGCTTCAGGCCTGAGATGAAAGTTTGATGCGAGTGAAAAACTTAACACAAAAGAGAAATGTTTTTTGACTTTAGTTTTGTTGGACAATTTTTTGATTTTCGTTAAACTAGATGTAAATGTCCTTCCCGCCCCCGCCCGAAAACCCCGCTCTGCAGCAGCTGTGTACCCGGTTTGAACTAAATTATTAACTCTCAGCATTTGCCATTATCTTTTCTTTTGTTGTGCACCCTACCGCCTACACCACTGCCCCCTGAAAACCACCATCAAAAAATCACCAACAAAAAAACAACAACAACGTACCTACACTACAACTACAACTACAACAACAACAACCACCACACGTGCGCTCTCTCTCTCTCGTTTCGTTCCGTCGTTCCATTTTGAACCGAACGAACATTTCGACGCAAAATTTATGACAACGACCAACAACTGCCCAACCACCCACATATTGTACCTCCCACCACCCACAACCACCGATGTACGATGTACGATGTACAGTTACGTGACGAGGGCAGCGATGTGGACGGCCTGATACTGACACCGACAGATCATTTATCACCGCCGAGCACCATGTCGCGTCTGAGCGACTCGGACACGACGTCCGACTGTGACATCGATGGAATGACGCCGGTGGCCAGCATCTCCTCGATGGGAAGCTCGGCCAGTCCGCCGCCCATGTTAGAGGTAACAGCCAACAACAACAACAACAACAACAAACAGCAATAACAACAACAACAAACAGCTACAACAATACACTGAAAAACCAAAAAATTAAATCAAATTTATTATTTCATAAATGTATGTATATAGTCCACACACACACACATACACGCAAAAAAAGAAGAAAGAATGAAAAAAAAAAAGAAGATGAGGAACAGCCAACAACAACAATAACAACAGCAACAACAAGAGCAGCAATGACAGCAGAACCAGAGTGAGGACATCTCTCACGGATACAACAAACACACTATTCGCACACACACACACACACAGTCAATGGCAGCAGCTACCACTTTTAGTGGCACTTGACCACCCTGCTGCCACACAGATATACGAACTTCCTCTCACTCAAACACGCATTCGAGACAGTTGGCTCTGTTTTTGTTCTGTATTTCGTTCTGCGACAGCCAAAAAAAAAATAGCGAACAATTTTGGATACTCTTATATACTCTTGCTGGAGGGTATACATACATAGAAGAAAGTTATATCTTTGGATAAGATTTAATGGAATTCCAAGCAAGGCTTGAAATCCACAGATTCTGTAGAGAATGTAGGAATTTTAGATAAATATCGTGATCATTTGGGCTTCAAATATTGGCTCCTATAAACTATCATTACAGATAATATAAATATGTAGATGAGTAACGGCCATAGATGTGTTTGGTACACGAATTTTTCAGGGTTGGATTTTGAATGTGGCTTCAGGGTCTAATATTGTCTCAAGTTTTATCAAACTTTAGTAATAATTCTAATCTGTTATAAGTCTGACCAGAAATGATCAAACTTCGTTATTAAAAAACACGTATAATAGAATTTGAGATAGGGTTTAAGCAGATTACCCTTTCCCATAACGAAAAGTCATGCAATAAATTCATAAAGAATTCATTGAGTCTTCAACAACAAACTCCAAGCAGAAGAGTATCCAAATATCGAGAGTGGTGTGCGTAAACTTTTTGTGCTTTCAATTGTGTGCTTTAGTTAAGTTTCGCTAGTTTATTATTATCTCTCTCTATGTGTGTGTGTGCCGCTTTTTTTTCCTAACTGTATCTCACATATCACACATGCCACGAGCAGCAGCAGCATTCAGAGCATCAGATTCAGACACTCAGCCTCAGACTCTTGAGTGAGGCCGGGAAACGCACAGCAAAATGCCAAAAGACACAAAGGAGACAGAGGCAACTGCTCTATCAAAGGATACCATGCTCCATTGCTGTTCCAGTTCCTGTTCCTGTCAGTTATCAGTTTCGCATGCCACTGCCACTGCAATGCTACACAGACACAAATACAGGACTCAAAGACACATACATACATACATAACTGGTTCATGGTCAGGGACAGAGAATCAGAATCAGAAACAGAAACAGAAACAGACAAAAAAAGCAAACCAGAGACAGACCGTGTTTATGGCATACACTATCCAACGATTGTACAAAGTAATGTTTTTTGGTTTTATTGTATGTTTGTTTTGATTTGGTTTCAGTTCGTTCCGAGTTTTATTCAAACTAATTGGTGTCGTTCGTTTGGTTGTGTGCGTGTGTTAAATTTTTCTCTCTATCTCTCTCTCTCTCTACTATTCTAAGCTCTAACTAAGACCTATACTAAAACGAAAACAAGTTTTGACCACGCGTCTTTTCAGCTAAACGATAAACGATAATACATAAATGTTTCATTTAAGATGATGAAAGTCTAAGTCTAGTCTAAGAATGTTTTAAGCTAAGTTAATGCCGTGTAAACTTCCAAACTTGAGAACACATACTGCCCAGAGCGATATCTCTCTCTCTCTCTCTCTCTCTATAAAGACTCTATATACTATCTCTCCAATCGAACTCCAAACTGCCGCTATTGCATGCCCATGTAGAGTACCGCTTTTGCCTATCCATCACTTGTCACCCAACCGAAAACAAACCCACATACGAGTATTTCCTTATGGCTTTCCTTGTGGCTTTCACCTTTTGTAGCTTTAAGTGTGTAGCGTTGATATGTGTTGATTTGATCCAGCAAAAACCACCAGAGATTAAACCCAGAGACACACTCCCAGATGACACCCACACAAACACAATGTAATATATGGTCCTGCCACTCACACACACACACACATATATGTATACCCCACACGGATACCATTGCTATTCCATTTTGATCCATATGTAAATTTCTTTATTATTCTACTCCTTCTTTTTTCTCTCTCGATCTCTCTATATATCTCACGATAACCCATAACCCAACCAATCACCCGAACTACAACCTTTCGTCCCCATCCAAACCCATCCGTATCCGTATCCGTTTCCGTATCCGTTCAACCATGATCCGATCCAGCTCGATCTAAACGAGCGTCGATCCAGACGCGACATGTCACCGCAGGGCCGCAAACGGGTGGCCGGAATGGTGGCCCGTGATTATCGCACTGTATCTGGCATTGGACAAAGTTATCATAATCAGGTTTGCACCTCCTAAGCTAAATTAACGAAAAACCACAGAAAACAGAACAGACAATAAAACACTTCAAGCTAGAAGAGGATTCACAGCGCATACCCTACGCTGCACACCAAGCGATCAGAATAGAACAACAGATCAGATCAGATCAGTCGAATCATCAAACATATATATCTATATAACAGTAGTAGCTATCTATAGAGCCAGAATCACACCGTCAACAATAGCTGCACTTTTCAATAACGAACTTTTGCTAATCTTTAACTCGAAACTAATTTACTAATCAACCAACTAATCAAATATCTAACAACCATTCTGCACCTTCATCAATCAGATCAGCCATTCTATTGTTGAAGATTGAAGAAAGTGCGGCTTCTTTCTCTCTCAATGTATTTTGATTGATCAACTTTTGTGCCTATCTCTCTATCGCTCTCTAATCGTAATTCAGTATCTACGTATATCCATTATGTATATCCAATATCAATGTTCCAGTAGAAGTTGCAGTAACCAACAAATACACTATCCACCATACACTGTATACCACTCGGACACACCACTAAACCACTCCACCACCGAACCACTCACATGCCTAGTATGTAAGGGGAATCGTGGCAGGGATATGATATGATATGATGTGTCCCTTTGGGGACATGGCATTCTTTCTGGGGGCTACCTTCATTGGAGCCGCACTAAACTTGACTCTACTCGACTCTAGGCATCTGCCACGGGCTATTATCGACGCGGCGGCGGCGGCGTTGGAGTCGGCGGAGGTAATGGTGTCGGCGGTTCCTGCATTGGACCCGGTGGCATGAGCCTCAGTCATCGCAGTCATTCGGCGGCACCCAACGACAGCTACCACAGCGGAGGCGGCGGCGGAGTGGGAGGAGTTCCCTCGGGTGGTCCAGGCTACGGCTATAGGAGCACCAGTCCACGCAGAGGCTCACTGTCGCCACCGGACGATCGGTACATAGACTATCCAGTGCTTCCAGTACACGGCTCACCCAACGCGCCCTCTATCTATCCGGGTTCGGGTCCGAGTTCGGGCGTTGCAGCCACATCGGCCACACAGCAGCAGAGATTCCAGTCGCGCTCGGCTACAGCCACGCCCACAGGATCGCCAAAGAAGAGGCAACTGCCACAGGTAAGACCACCAGACACACATGCGTTTTTATCGAATACCTCATCTGAATATCGACTTTCCCTTTAGGTGCCTCAGACATCGCGTAGCGCCATGCTGCGGGACAGGCTCGGCCAGGACTTTGACGAGCGTCTGGCCTCGGGCAGCCGCTTTGGGAGGCATCGTACACGACAGCCGCATCACCAGGCCACCTACCGGAGCACCGGAATGGGCGGCTGGGAGCGCCACTACACAGGGCTGTCTGACAGCGACCTGCACTCGATGGACGCGAGGATGCGGCCGCGGCACTCGCTGTCGCCGGACAAGGACTTTATGGGCGAGTTCGGTGACTCCGATATGGAGTCGGTGGTCAGTGTGACGTCCAGCGCCTTCTCCACGCAGTCGGAGCGGCCGCGCACCTCGCGGGGACTCAGGTGAGTGGCACCAGCATAGCGTCCGCTTCGTTGTAGCCAACAAACAATAAAAAAAAAACAGCTTAAGCCAAGCCTAAGCAACGCTGCCAAAATTATGCTGAAATTCCGCTCCGGGCCACACATCCACGAATTGGCCGATTCTCTCTGTTTCTGCTTATTCATTTTGTGGAGTAGAAGAAGCTACATGTAAAATCCAAAATTTCCCCTCAATTAGGCTCTGAATTAGTCGATTAGAAACAGCGCGCTTACCGCCCGAAACCGATTTCGAATCTGTAGACACACAAAAACCACACAGATACACAAAAACAACAAACAAAACTGAAAAACACTGAAACAAAAGCAAGGCAACAAAAAAAACATAAAGTTTCTTTTCTGCATTTACTTTTTGCGTTTACCAAAAAAAAAAAAAAAAACCAAACCGACAAATCCAAAAAAAATATCGAATAAAATGCAACTCGTTCTCAACGCTCTCGCCGCTCTCTCTCGCGCGCTCTCGCCACTCTCTTTTGTGTTTGAAATGCTTCTCAACACACGCTTATACACGCCACCAACCACTCACCAACACTCACCACAAAACACCACAAAATACACCACACACACACTCACACACCACATAACACACTCTGACCTCGGACGTCGATCGTTCCAATTGTATTCCATGTAATTTGATCATCAAATAACAACAAATAAAACATTCCATCGAACCCACCACCAACCAATGTTATCCACCACACGCCGAGTGCTGTATTCCACCCACTAACCACCACCTACCCCCCACTCACCATTTGGTCATTTGAAATGGCAAAATGAAACGTAAAACACTCTTTGCATGACACCACCCCGATATAAACCACACCCGATAAAAACACCACCCGTTACCGATACCACCCGTTACCGTTACACGATAAATAACCGATAGCTTCCCCCGCAACTGGCGCAATCTCTTTGGCGTACGCAACAGCTTCTTGGGAGGTGCCACAGGCACTGGTGGCCCCGTAACTGGACTCCGGATGATGCATCCCTTGGATGCAGCCAGCCAACGTGCCAACACCATCGAGGTGGACGACTGCGACTATCTGTCGCACATGGCAGGTGGCGGCACACAACAGCAGCTCCTGCTGCTGGAGCAGCTCGAGCAACTGCAACATTTGGCGGCCATGGCGGCCGCCGATTCCCCACCCATTTCGGCGGGACTCGGCCACGGAGTTGGAATGGGATGCGGGATGGGGATGGGAGCACCGCAACGTGTCCTGGTGACGGACGCGAATAGCGGCGAACTGGTGGAGCAGTTCTTTGTGGAGCCTGCGACAGCCGCTGAGGAGTCATCGGTCATCGATCCGCTCGATCCACTCGAACCACTCGATCCTCATGTGCATCTGCATCCGCATTCTGTCTACTATTCGCCTCATTTGTCCACCAACCACCCGTCATTTCTGACGCCCAACGACATGTTTCAACGACGGCCCAACGGACAGACACCAACCGCCTCCCCCTCCGCCACAGCCTTTGCTCATGCCTATCCGCTGCCGCTGCCGCTGCCCAGCTTTGAGCAATTCAAGCGCATTACCACGCCCGTCATGAATCTCTTCCGCAGCTCCTCGCCCATTCCCAATGTCCACGCCCACGCCCATGACCACGCCCACACGGTATCCTCCTCGCCCAGCTCGTACGTGGGCTATGTGCGGGACCATCTGGACAAGAGCTGCAGCCACTGCCAGAACGGCAGCCAGCCGGTGGTGCTCTCCACGAATACGGCCCTGGCAATGCCCGGACTGACAATCGGAGCCTGTACGGATCCTTGCTGCCTGGTGGACGCGCATCCGCATCCGCAGCACCAACCGATCGCGTACCCGTACAGTGCGGAGCAACTGCTTCGCCGCCCCTCGCTCTCCGCCTCCATGTACCAGCCGAGCAGCTCGGAGCCCTCGCTGCCCACCATGGACCCGGCAATGTGCGGCGAGTGCGTCGACCAGCACTTCCTGGGCGGCCTCACCGGCCCCCAGGTGAACCTCGGCGCCGTGCCCACCTATCACGTGCACACGCCCACCCCGACCGCCCATCGGCGGGCCAAGGCGCAGCTGGCGGCGCCTCCGTCGCTGCCCACCCAGTCCGTGCTGCGTCTGTCGCGCCAGCTGAGCGAGGACGCCCTGGTCTCCTCCATGCCCATCTCTGAGTCGACGGCCAAGGCACAGCCCACCTCGATCCTGAAAAAGCCTAAGCTCGAGCGCCGGCGCATGTTCCACGAGGGCCAGTCGCGGTCCCTGGACTACGACGACCTGCACAACAAGAGCTGGGGTCGCCGGCGCATTCGCTACGAGGATGAGGTGGCCCAACACGAGGCGGCCGCCTATCCCTATCCCCATTCCTACCCCTATCCCCATTCCTCGTCGTCGCCGGCGGAGGGACAGCTGCCCATGTCGCGGCGCTACGGGTCCGAGACGAACATCCGGCAGTCGTACATGGGCGCCAATGTGGATGTCCACAATCCGCTGAGTCACTCGCATTTCCTCGTCACCGACGACAAGATCGTGACCATCACCTACGACTCGGACGTGGGCTGGACCCGGCGCGGCGTTGCCCCATCACTCTTTCGCGGGCCGCACCGGCAGCAGAGAGGAGCCATGTCGCTGGATCTGCAGCGGACCAATCAGCAGAAGCTCTACGGCCCGGCAGCGCCGTATCTGAAGCGTCGGCGGAATTTGCCACATCCGCCTAGTGCACAGAATGCGCACAACTTCTCGCCCATGGAGGCACGGGACGGTGGATCGACGGGGATGGACTATACACTGCCGCAGCATGGTGGCGAGCAGCGGGGCAGCGGTAACATCGGAATCGGAGTCGGAAACGGTAGCGGGGGCGGGGGCGGTGGTCCACACAACACCAACAATATTAACAGTTACAGTAACAGTACCACACTCAACCAATCACACCACCAGAATCACACCACAATCACCAACCACCACAATAGCCAACAACAACAAGCGAGTAGTGTTAGTGTTAGTCAAAGTCACAACAAAAAAGGGAAAGAAGGCATCAACGCTATCGGCGGAACGATGGCATCATCGGAGCAACAGACGAAATCTAGTAGTGGGAGCGGTGGTGCAACATCTGCTGCCGCCGCTGCTGGCAATGTCGTCCTCGGTGGTAATAATGCTAATAATGCTTCTTCTTCCTCTTTTGCAAATCCCCCACAACAACATCATGGTGTCGCCAATCAACCAATTACAACAAATGCATCACCCAACACCAACACCAATACGAACACCAACATTAACAACTATAACAATTACATGAACAATAACAACAACAACAACAACCGTGCCCAATCATCATCAACAACACCACACCAACAACAACAAAACACCAATTCAACAACACCAATGAACACAACAACGAATGACGTTAACAACTTGACTCATGACGCAACAAATCCCACACAACAACAACAACAAAATACATGCACAAATCTCATCAACAATACAACAACAACAATCACAACTTCAACAACAACAACAAACACATCGTCGAATGCAACGAATGCGGCGACAACAACGACGACAACGACAACAACTTCAACAACAACAACTGCAACAAATGCTACAACAACTGCCACAAATCCAACAACGAATACAAATACAAATAATACGAACGATACAAACGCAACAACAACGAACGCAAATGCCGATGCGGATGCGGACGCGGATGCTCCGCTCGATGCCATCGACTGGGATGCTATCGATGCCATGTTGGATGACGACTTCAGCGAGTACGACAAGGACAAGAACGGTCCTGAGGGCGGTGCCAAATCCACAGAAGGTGGCACCGGGGGAGAAGATAAAGCTGGTAGAATTTTTTAACCATTCTAAGAAATTAAATATCCCATAGCTAATGGGCCATTTCTCTCTCTGCAGATGGAAGCCAATCGGATACCGCTAATGATCGGAAGAAAGGCGGCACCGTGGACCAGGAACGCTCGCCAAAGGGCGGCAGCGGTATGGGCAAGAAATCCAATTCCACCTCCCAGCTGTCCGCAACAGGTAGGACAATTTTGAATCCATTTTTTCGTGTTTGCGCTCGTTTACAGTTCTCTCGTTCTGTTGCCTTGTGTTTCGTAATCGATATTCAGACAATCAGACAGACAATCAATCTGTCAGACAGTCAGTCAGTCAATCAATCAGTTATTCGGTAGTCAATGCATTGTAGGCTCAAACCGGAGATTGTATCCGGCTGATGCTGCATTCCATCGCCGTCTCTTTGGTTTTACACACATTCTTAGATCCATTTATTTGTCTTTTTGCTTTCCTTACTAACCGTAACCGTATAACCATATATAACCATTGAAGCTAACCCATTGCTATACTAACCAATATCGTAACTACTAAAAAATACTGAAAAACAAAAAACAATTAAATAACATATGAAATATATGTATGTATATGCCGTACTCGAAGGTCGTAAAAGACGTATGGGCTTTGGAAAGAAGGGTAAGAACTCGTTCACGGTGCATCGCAGCGAAGAGGTGCTGCCCGGTGATATCACGCGCGAGCTGCGCGGTGGCGGTGGCGTTGGCGTCGGTGGTGCCGCTGGTGGTGCCAGCGGTACGGCCGGAGGCGTTGGCGGTGGCCTCTCGCGTGGCTCGTCCTCGGAGGCGGACCCCATTGAGCAGTTTTTCGGCGATGGCGCCGGTGGGGAAAGGTGCGCACAAGTCCAACTTACTCTATCTCTACTCTATCTACCTTCTAACTCTTTCTGATTCTATGCTACTATACAACTATCAGTTCTATTTTCGGTTCACTTTTAATTTTTGGTGACTTTCTTATGGTTTTGAGTTGCCTTTTTTCGTAAAGAGGAAAAGAAGAACAAGAAAATGGAAGGAAAATCAATGAACAACTAAAAACTAACGATTAAAAGATGATAAACATTAGTTAGCCCAGAAACAGTAACAGTAACAGTACTATTAACAGTAACAGTACCTGTAACAAAAACCAGTAACAGTAAAAACAAGAAACACTCTCCAAGTAAGCCTCCAATCCAACAAAAAAACAACAAAAAAAACATCCCTTTAAGCACACAGGATGTCATGTCCTTCTACTCGTAGCTGTAAGAGCTTTTCATTCTCTCTTTTTCCGTGTCTCTCGCTCTTTCGCTCTTAAATGCTTTTCTGCAAAAAGCTTGAATTCAACCAAAAGCAAAAGCTCTCGCTCTCGCTCTCGCTCTGACGCTCTGCAGGCATGACAAACTGTACCTGTAACTGTACCCAGCCAGCCTCTCCTCGTGATGATTTACTTGATTTATGATTTCCGTTCCACCTTGAAACGCAGGCGCAGCAAGCCCAACCAAAAAACAAAACTAAAAACCAAAAAACCAGAACAAACCCAACCAAAAACCAAAAAAACCAACAAACAATCCAAAGTCGATACGTATTTTTAGGCTTAACAGGGAATACTCGATTGAATTCCCAAGGCGATGATGCGAGGCATACCAAAAGCTTTGCCTGGCCGCAGTTACTGTTGGGCAAATGCGGCACAACGCAAAGCTTTTGGCTGTGCGGCAACACACTCTTCACGCTCACTGTATGTGGGGGCGGTTTATCAGGGTGTGTGTGTGTGCATTTCCATTTTCATTTCGTAGCGAGATTTGTTTATCAAGAATAATACTTAATTACTAACTAACCCCCGTTACAATTGTTAATGCCATTTATCGATAATACTATTTCTATATATTGATTTCTATACCCAACACATATCCAACATTTTATTCTAGAGTTCTGTTCGATTTGCATGCATTGAGTAATACCAATACCAATACCTATATCCATACCTATGCCTTATATACTCATTACCAGCCCCACTCGTACTCGACATACCAGCTACTACCAATCTCTTGCAGCCTCCTTATCTCTGTATCTCTGTATTGCATAATGATAATATAACTACTCGTAAAGCTATAGCTTAAGCTTAAAGATACGATCCAATCAATTCCCATTTACTATGTAGCTTGTGTCGTGTCGTGTGCGGTAAGAGTCTATCCAAAACATTATTCATACTCGCCGGAGAAGAAATATGTACTCGTAAGGGTCCCCGTCCCCACACACCACACACCATACACATTTGCCCAACATTGTCCAACATTAACCAACACTGAACAGATCGGTGTCGGCATGCCCGAGGATCTTGATCAACGAACTAATGTTTATCATCTGTTTCCTACAAGATTTTTCTTCAGTTTCATTATGTTTTGCGAAATCAATTTGGATATTTATCTATTTAAAAAAAACATATATACAGGGAGCTCTGTCACAGAAAGTCAACAGCCATGCCATTCAACAAAACAACAACCAATACACATTAAAAGCTCACAACAACAAGAACAAGAACCACAACTACAACAACAAATACTAATGCAGCATCCACCAAAAAAAGAATCATCTGAGAATTGGCCAAACCAAATACAGCAACCAAATTCGCATTCAACAAGCATTCGAACAAGCGATACTAGAAAGTGCATCAACAACAGATATATAATAATACTCTAAAAAACATCTAGAAGAACACACATGTATGTATGTATGTACATCCAAAACTGTTTAGTGGAGACCACCTGGCGGAGGTCCAATGTGGGAATCGATGCCAGTTCTGTCAATTGCAATCAAAAATAATCACCCTGCAAAATTAGTAGCCATTGAATTGCCAAATGAGTAAATGTTTTAAGTTGCGCCACTGATTTTTGATGATTTCGTCAATACATAAATATATATATACATATAGGATAATGTGTATAATTAGTCTATAATGTTCTATGTTCTTATCGATATTCAGTTGGTGTTCTCGCTTTATAATTTTTACTATTTTGTTTGTTGTACAATTTACGTTTACGACTCTTCTCTGTGGCTTTGATTTCTGTACAGTTTTTTTCGCTACTTCTTCGGGTGCTGCCAGCTTCGATTACGATTACGATTACGATAACGATAACGATTTCGATATAGATTAGGTTCCGTTTTCCAAGAGCCCAACGTCGATGATAGTTCCATAGGCAGTGACCAACTGGTCCAGCGTCGCAATCTCATTTCACTCTGCATTGTTGCTGTTTTTTCGCTTTTGAGTTTCGATAACGATACGATAACGATAACGTAACACACCCTTTTTGTATATATGTATATGTATCTGTACCATATGCCACCACATGCCACATACGAGTAGTATATATCAATATATACCAATATATATATAGATATTCAATCAATATGTATAAATATCGTTGTTTCCGACAGAACAAGAGCAGTATCAGGCACAGTATTCAGGCAGCTCGACTAGCTCCGCTAGTCACCACCATCATATCACACTACCACCACCACATCCATATTACCAACGGCAGTCGCGCGGCTCGGCGGGCAGCATCCAGCGATCGGTGGAGGTGCCGCCGGTGCTATCGGTGACCCGTTACAGTGCCGGCAGTATACACTCGATCTCTAGCTCCGAGGGTTCATCGTAAGTTTACCCCGTTCGATCGTTCGGCAATCTGCCGTTAGCGATAACGATAACGATAGCAATAGCAATTAAATTAAAATTCCATCAACAAAAAATATCTATTATGAAATTGAAAACTCTCCTCTCCATCTCTCTCTCTCTCAACTTTGCCTGTGCCTCTTCTCTCTTTCTGTGTGACTCTCCTTTACACTGTCCAACTTTTAAATAAAAATCTATTTTCGATTGGCTTTTGTATATGGTAATCTATGTCGCGTTCCTAACTATAATTTTACTCTAACTCTTACACGCTGTCTATATCTCTCTCTTCCTCTATGTCTCTCTCTTTTCCTATAACTCTTTGTGTCCTTTCTTTGCCGTCATCTTAATTGTTGTCTATGTGAGCCTTGAAACCGTTGAGAGCGAGCCTGCATTTCCGTATACCTCAAATATATTTTCTCTTAAATGTTTTCCACGTAATTTTCCTTCCGTTTCCTTCTGTTTCGTTTCGATTCTACCACTTCTTTGTGTATTTTTCTGTAACCACGTGAAAAAGTACAATTTGTATTGATTTCAGTCTTGATTTAATCCTTTTGATTTCCAGCAATATCTACATATATGTATATGTATATAAGAAAGTTATTCTCACCTCTCGATGTGCGTTCGTAAATAAGACAACTGTCGAGTACTTAGAGTACGACCTAGACCTAGGCACCTAGACCTTTCCAGCACTGTGGCTCTTTATAGGGTACTTGCCCACCCCTCCCTCCCCTACCATCCAAAGAATAGACCAACAAGTCTATCATCTCTTGGAATATAGACTGATCATTTCAACGACTCCGATCCCCAGCTAGTTCAAGTAGCTTCTCTGCACTTTTGCTCCTGAGAACGCTCCGAACGCTTGCATGACACCATCGTATTGCGATCTGTGACTCCTCTACTTGTCTGTCTTTCTCTGTCTCTCTCCTTTTGCACTGCCACAACCACCTGTCACCCAACCACCCAACACTCAACCATTTCGGACCACAACAGACGCAGTCGCAACCACCAAACCACCAATCACCAACTACCAACCACCAACAAACTACAACTACATTTAACTGTCTTTCTACAACTCCCTGTGTATAAGAGTTATTTCGTTTTCTTGAAAAATTTGTTGTGAATTCTTATGATCTCTCTTATTTAAATGATCTTAAAATTAAAGCCAAAAGAAATCGCTATCAAGAGACTATACTAATACTATACTCTTTACACAACTCCCATCCTGCGTCATATCCCCAATGAAACATACAGATTCTCTCCCTCGTTGCGCAATGATGGAGCCCTCAATGAGTTTGTCGAGGGCCTGGGACCAGGACAACTGGTGGGTCGCCAGGTGCTTGGTGCTCCCTCACTGGGCGACATCCAGCTATCGATGTGCCATCAGAAGGGCTTTCTAGAGGTGGAGGTCATTCGAGCCAGAGGGTTGACGGTACGTTCTACATATTCATCTCAATGAAAAAAGCACCCACAATAAATGATAATCTCTCTGTAGCAAAAACCCTCATCGAAGATGCTGCCCGCTCCATATGTGAAGGTGTATCTGGTGTCGGGAAAGAACTGCGTGGACAAGATGAAGACTTCGACGGCGCGTCGCACCCTGGACCCGCTCTACCAGCAGCAGTTGGTGTTCAAGCACTCCTACGCTGGTTGCATACTCCAGGCGAGACTCTTTGAAATTTATATTCCAATCAATTGAGATCTAACTAATCGTTTGACCTCTCTTACAGATAACCGTTTGGGGCGACTACGGGCGCATCGAGAAGAAAGTGTTTATGGGCGTCGCTCAGATAATGCTCGACGATCTGAATCTGTCAAATATCGTGATCGGCTGGTATAAGCTCTTTGGCACCACCTCACTGGTCAGTTGCTCTTCTATAGGTTTAGGCTCTAGGCGCTCATCGTTAGCATCACTCGATTCACTCAAACTCTAGGATTTAGCGATACATCTGCGAACTAAATTCGAAACGTACAAATACAAATTGAAACTTAGCTAGAACTGTCACTAGCAAGTGGCTAAAAAACACTTGCACTATCTATATATTTATGTATAAACCCAGACACACACACAATCACACAATATATATAATTAAAATATACATTTGCATACGTATGTCTCGACATTTAGTTCCGTATTGACCGTAATGTGCAAACCAAGTAAAAGAATTGACCATTAACCAACCAGCAACTAAAAGTAAACAATTTGTAGAGTAGTTAATCACAAAACAAACACCTGTCAAATCAGCAGACCAAACTATCAACCGATTACCGATTGGTTCGATACGCTTAACAAAGCGACCAAAAACAAACAAAAAAAAAAACAAAAACCTAAAATAATATTGATAAAATAGTGAACATCTCAAATGCATTTGTTTTTAGCTAGAATTATTTACATATATAATAGTGACACAGACACACGCACTCCTGTAAATGAAACGCTTGTTATATTCACACACACAGACACCGAAACACCCACAACCACCACAACCATGAGGCCAACAACCACCAAAACAACAACAACAACAACAGCTATTGACATTGTATGATGAAAAGTCAAATGAACCACAAAAAGGTTGATCGTAATCGCAACCAAATCAAAATCGAAAACAAAAATGAATATATATCCTCTCTCGCTAAGTCACCATAAATCTACCGTTACTACAACGTAGCTTTCACATAGACTCGTTCAATACTCATATAGGTATGTTTCTCTATCCCCGAACTACCCAACCAAAAACCAAAAACTAATCAAATACTCGTAGAAACCAACTCACATTCTCACTCACATTTTTTAAGCATTTTTCTAGTGCATGCCGTAGATGATTAACCAAGAAAATACATATAAAAAATAAGTTCTCGATTATTATCATTTGATAGCCACAACTGAATCGTCAGTAAAGTGGTGCATATCATATATTGCTCACACGCACAATAACGAATAACACTACACACAATACCACTCCAATACTCTTACATTTCTAAAATGGCAAACACCTGGCTAATGATAAATAGCATAAATACAATACACAATCTAAACTATAAAATAGCTTACGCTTAGGCTAGCGCTATCTAACAATTAATCTTCTCCTAAGAAACAAAGTTATACAATATAAATCAATTTTGAAACCACCACAACCCAGGGTCGTCCGATTGTTTGGGCCGGTGAATCAGTTATAATGGAGGAGCCGGGTGAATAACACTTTCCAACACTAACAACACCACAACCAACAACAACAACAAGAAAAATAACAACAACAACTACAACAACCACTACAACGAAAACACTTTAAGCACCCAAGCACAATTCCAATTCAAAGCGAACTCAAAACTGAACTGAATTCAGTAAGTGAATAATCCAAATCCAATACAATACTGGCGTCTCCTGCTTTTTACTCTCTCTAGCGCGCTAGTCAATACACATTCTGCCACCTTTGCCATTTTACAACAAAACCAAAAACGAAAAAAAAGAATACACATATTTGAAATAACCCGGTTAAAACCGAAAACAAAATCATAAAAACACAGTTAAACCGTATAAAAAAAAAAACGATTAACAGCCAACAGACATTTCCCTTTATGTAATGCATGTGTGACTAATATATTTACGAATTTTCACATCAATTCTTACAGTAACCCTTGCAGAGAGCTGCCAGCCAGGCAGCCAAATAGCAAAGGACCAAGGTCAGCCTGCAGCAGCATCAGCAGCAGCAGCAGCAGCGGAAGCGGAAGCAACGTGGCATCCGCCGGCCTGTGATCCCCATTCGGCATGTTGCTGGCCTAAGCTAAGTCCAGATCCGTAATTTTTTCTATTCTACAACCGAAAGGAGAGGAAGATTTCCAGCAACAAAAAGTAATGAAAATGAAAAAAATTAACAAAAATGAAAAAAGAGAGAAAATATCTAATTTTTGTAAGTCATGAAAACAAATGCATTTAACGAACCGAGAGAACCGAGAACACAAGAGCAGAGCAGTAAACAGATTAAACGTAACTATGGAAAACAGATACAAGATAGATATATATATATACGAGTACATACAATACATATACACATATATAATGGATAACATTTGACAAAAGGATACTTGTAAATTATGCATATTTAAATTAATTTTTACTACACACCTAAGATCACTATTATTTTCGTAATACGATTACTACGATTATTATTACTAAAAACTATTATCGATAAACGAGATAAAAGAGGAAGAAGGAGAAAAAAAAACCAATAACCGAAAACCAAAGAAAGAAAGTACATCTAAGGAAAGGAGAAAGTTCAAGTGCTGACAGTCTTGCCTAAGCCAACGCCTAAGCTTGAGCAGCGTGCGGAAAGGGGATATAAAATGTTTAATAATATAATTAGCTAAATCTAAATCGAAAATCTGTACATGAATGTTATAGATTTTCAGATGATGCGATGGCAGTTATTTAAGTATATATACATATATAAATTAATATAAATCTATATATAAATATATTTACAGTCTAAGCAAGCAAAGAACCACTAACACTTAAATAAGCCTAACTTACGATTAAACCTAAACTTAAAGTTAATGTTTAGGTTTAAGGTTTGGGTAACTACAAAACGGGAGATTATTTCTAGAGATATATGAGATATGTACGTATTAATCGAACAACAACCACAACAAATATTTACCAAGCGCGAGATGAGCAAGTTTAACTTAATACAAATTCTCAACTTAAGCTGTAAATAGGATCACACACACACACACACTTACACACCACAGCCGGACTATCGATTGTCGTCGTCTACCGATTACCAGATCTTAGGCTTTATACAAATTTGTTTTGCTCTGCGCTCCGTCAAAAACTCCACAGCAACCCCAAAATGTGCGAGTTTTTGCCGGCTAGCGATGGGCACAGTATACAGCTACAGCTACAGCTACAGCGACAGCTATGTATCATATAATTTAAACTAGAGCAATGAGAACACACACTCTATCTCTCTCTATCTCTCTATATATATAGACACATACTATATACTACGTATAACGCGATTTTGTTGTAGCTAACCCGCGCTTCACATTCTCACGCTTCTAGAGAATCGCTATAGAATCCGTTTGCGCCGTTTGCTCGGTTCCAATCAACTTGCCTCGAAAAACAAACGCATCAAGTACCTTCAAGTTAATAGTGTGAGCTGTAAAAATCGTTACCTGCTTGCCAAAGACACATACATTACATTAAAACACACATAGCGTCGTAACACATTAGCATAAATGGAAAAATAGGAAAACTGTAAGGAGGAGGAAAACCAAAGATAGTTTGCAAATGACATTACATTTTAGTTTGAGAGACATTCTATGTGCGTTCTTTTAGGCAACATTTTGCAATGCATTCCCGAAGGGAGGAGGACTCCCCAATTGGTTCACTTTAAGGAAACATATCACAGGCCTGGGACAGACAGTCGGACAGACAGATACAGTGATGGATGGGGGCAGTTAACTTTTATAAATAGTATACTCGTATTAGGACTATAGGCCAATGAAATATGTACATTCAGATATATACGAGAAACGTAGCTATTGTTCCTATCCAGTTATTTAATGTTAGTTCATTTTGCTTTCACTCATGGCTACGGATATTGATTTGAACCTTTCCGTCCATTCATTCAGCTTTCAACACACAACAACGCAAGATAAAGTTAAATATATATTGACAGGTGCATATCCATCCAAGCTGCAGCTTCCTATATCAGAACTACGACCACTACAGAGATACGTAAAGAATTGCCAAATCACGACAGGCAGAATGCATTCAAAATGTTGCCACAAGAAAAACACAACAACAAGAACACACATTAGAAGAAAAGTCAGGATATGAGGATGAAGAAAAGGCGCTTCAAATATTTGAGAAAAGAAAAAACTACCAGCGAGGTTTCCAGCAACTAATTATACGATATATAAATCAGAGATACATACAACATAAAAGCATTCAGACATTATAGATAGTTAATCCGATTTGTACACTCCACTCCGATAGCCACGAACTTCATACGAACTTTTCTATGATAAAACTCTCTCTATCTCTATCTCTATCTTTGTATTGTTTCCACTGCTCTCCTTCAGCAAACATTCGAAAATGCTTTAATTAATCAGCAAACCAGCAAAGAATATGGACAGGATGTGAAACAAACGGCGGCCTGGGCCGAAGTTGAAGTGCTCTTTCCGTTTACATACCATTGGAATGGAATTACTTGACGCCTCCTGCGAATAGAGTACAGTTTCGGAAAGGGCATTTCCTCCGTTGAGACATAGAAGATGATTCTTATTAGAATTCCTCTAGAATTCGTTACATTTAAGTCACACAAATGACAAAGCATATAGAAAATGTTACAGAAGCAAATGATATATTACGGCAAGTTATTTCAAGGGCAGCCGAAAACCAAGAAACAAAAACAAAAAACAAAACAAAAATGCTATCTACACAACAACCACAAGAACAACAGAAGAATATATCATTTATTGCGAATGTTGAACACAAAATTGATTAAGAGGCAGGGGCCAGCGCTCGCTGGGTGCTCTGGATACCTTGTATTGTATTTTAATATCTCGACAACAATCGAAGGTCGAGAAACGACAATAAACTGTGAAAAGAATATGTAAAAAACAAAAACAAAACCAAAAGCAAAACAAAAACTAAAATTATATTATTAACAAGATTTGCAGAGAAGGCATTATTAATATTGAAGAACACAGAAACTTGAATTGTGTAAAACTAAAAACTAAAGAGAAACTTTAATGAAAAGCAACATTTAAATAACAAAACAAAGGAAAATTCATTAAAAATTGTTTTCTAATAAAGCAGAAAATGGCCTTTGATTTCCCCAGGACCCCCCCATTCCGCCCAGGAAAACTCAAAGATTTTTGGGGTTTCACATAAAGCGGTGGTATTTCTTTATTTACCATTGATAAACCATTTAATCCATATACGTATAGAATGTATAAATAATTTAAACATTTATGCATTTATTGATTTACCATATTAAATATATTTAGATGCGTTTATCCGTGTGCCATAACGGGTATTGGATTGGGTTTAACCTTACTATCATTTACAAGTTTCGCTCGCTTATACAACAAATCTAACCCATGATATACGCAATAATTAAATTGGTGTAATTTTTCTGTAGGCATACTTAGTACTTTTACTTTTACTTTGACTTTTATTTGGGTATTTCATTTGAATTAATTTTTAATTGAATTATGAAATTATGTTACAAAAGTTTCTCATTTGCTTAAACGTTGATAACCCGTTTATTTTAGTGCGTTTCTCAAAGGAACCAAAGTTAAAGACGACATACTAAACTATATTTACGGCCTATCCTCTATCGTATCAATGCATAGGATTTCTAAAGAGTTTTTTCGGGGGTCTCTTGTATAGGTTCTGGTGTATGTAAGTGCATTTCAAATTGTTTTATAACACTAATCAGTCTTTATAACGAAAATAAATACGATTGGTCTTTCGAATCCTCCACAGCGATGGTGCGCGCCTGTTTTCTAACAATTATCCTGAACAATCGAACTCTCCTCCCTGAAAAGATTTCCAGGAATGTCGTTATACTAATAACCACTCGAAGTTTGAATGCCAAAAAGAAAGTAATTGATCGAAGGAGCCGAGTAAAGGTCCTTGGTCAGGACAAAGGACATCGGATGTTTGTATATCTGTTCGAAAACATGCGGACCAAGCAGAATGGTCTCGATATGAGGAGAAATGGCGGAGTTATAGCGATTAAACGTTCAAAAGGCTATATCCTAATTGTCCTTGATTCCAAGCGATTGGGAATAATCTCCCGATTACTATAAGGTGTGGCATGTCCAAATCGGTAGAGAAATAGTGGAGCTATAGCGATTTATTTATTAAAATAACGTTAAAAAGGCAATATCCTTATTGTCCTGCAAACGCTGGGAGGTATTCTCGCGATCTTGAGAAGCCTGGGCAAGCCCAGATCGGATCATAAATGGCAGAGAAAAGTAAGTACTTGAAAAGGACTCTATCGGCGATGCTACCTTGATCGCAGGAACCCATCGGACCACTGAAATCAGAGAAGTCTAAATATGTAAGACTGGGGAAAATATCCTTGATCCTTGAAAAGGACTTCGTCAAATCGGGGACATTTTTGCGATCATAGGAAGCCATCGCTCGCCTGGATCAGGCCACAAATAGCCGAGAAAACTGAATTTGTTTGGCTGGCGATGTTGGAATCCTTGTCCAAGGATCAAGAATATTTTTCCGAACACAGGAAGCCATGACACAACTTGATCGGCCTTCAAATACCGAAGAAAATAAAGTATGCTTATGATTAGAGAAAATTTCCTTTATCCTTGATACTTGGTAAGGACTCCATCAAGATCAAGGATTTTATTCCGATTCCAGGAAGCCGTCGCACGTGCCGATCGGACAAGAAATAGCGGAGTTATGACACAAACAATAAATTACTTTCAACCTTTTTCAATTTGCTCGCAAAACCAGGCCAACAGAAATCAGCAGCAAGCAACTGTATAGACTTGAAAAAATGCAGCATACTTTTGGGGGCCAAAAACCAGCTACCTTCTGCTTTTGCCTGGTATCCCAGACCGAAATTTCTGATTTGAGCGGCTGAACAAGAATTTACTATCAGCCACTTTCAAGTACTTTCAACCACTTTCAACCTTTTTCAATTTGCTCGCAAAACCGAGATTTTTCGATTTCAGATCTGGGATACCAGGCGAACAGAAATCAGCAGAAGGTCGCTGGTTTTTTTTTGTTATACAGTGGCGCCCCCATTTGTCGCCGGGGATTTTTTTGAACTACATTTTCGCTGGTGGCGGATATTTTTGTTGTTTTCCCCGTTATTTGTGGACCGATCGGGGCGTGCGACGGCTTCTTGAAATCGGAATAAAATCCTTGATTTGAATGAGTGCTTACCTAGGATCAAGGATCAATGATAAAGGATATTTTCTCTAGTCTTAAGCATACTTTATTTTCTCCGTTATTTGCAGGCGGATCAGGTTGTGCCATGGCTTCCTGTGATCGGAAAAATATTCCTGATCCTTGCACAAGGACTCCAACATCCCCAGCCACACAAATTCAGATTTCTCGGCTGTTTGTGGCCCGATCTAGGCGTGCGATGGCTTCCTATCATCACAAAAATGTCCCTGATTTCATGAAGTTCTTTTCAAGGATCAAGGACATTTTCCCAAACAAAGAATATTTTGTTTTCTACGCTATTCGTGGTTATACCATAGCTAACAATGATCAAATAAATTTCCTTGATGAATTCCTTATCAAGGATATTTAACTAATCGATTCTTTACGCTATATCTCGGAATGGAATGGCTTTCCGAGATAGGAAGAGTCCTGCTAATCTTTTGGCACCTGCAAAAAGGACATCGATATCCCCAAACAGCTTGGAAGGATGCCATAATTTATAAATAAAACCAAACACAAAAGATACTTCATAAATTTCGATCATTATATTCTCAGCGCAGCCTGAAATATGCCGTACTTTCTATAAGATCAATCGTTCTCGAGCTCTGTTCAAGGATAATCAAATAGGATGATTGTTCTGCTATCGCTAATCCTTAAAATGTGAAAGTAGACCAATCGCCAATCGAAAATGGACAAGAAATAAAAAAATCTATGCGGCGGCTAGACGACATTTTGAAGCAATGTGCAGGAGTCCAAAGTGGAAAGTCTTAAGTGTGTGTTTATGTGGAGATATGTATGCTGGGGGAAGTGGATAGTACATATATCATTTGTATCATACATTAAATAATAGTATTCATATTGTCGCTTTGTTACATTACATTTTACATCCATCTTAAACGTTAAGCGCTGCGAGACCATAGAAAATACTCGTACATAGGTGTATGTATGCAGAAGCCTTGCTGGGGTGTCTATATCCTCTATATCCGACTAGCTGAAGCATATGGTTTTCGGCTATTAAGTGCCATTAAATTGGTTACCATTTTACAATTACTAATTCTTACAATAAAAACCATACAATCGCTGCTTAAATTCGTATGCCTTTTGTTCCTTCCGAGTGTGTGCGGGTGTGTGTTAATTAGTTTAGTGAAAATTGCTTAGGGGAAAATACTTTGAGTGCTTGCACATGATCAAGTTTATGATATTTCTTCCTTCTGTTTACGAGTAATGCGTAGATATAGGGGGCTGGGGAGGGGAGGGCTCTTACAGTTAGCTATAGATATTCCATTCATATATGATATGATAAACTTTAGTTTACATTGATTACTTAAACACATTAGATTAGCTTATTATCTTACACATTGTATACGAGCATAGCCATGTATAAATATATATATATATATATGTAGATATAAATATAAATAGATTTAGATTTGGATTTGGATGTAGATTTAGATGCATGAAGATAAAGTTAGTTTTAAGGTTTCCTTTGCGTGGGCGTTTGTCATCATCAGCTACGACTGTGTGTGTCTGTCTGTGTGTGTGTGGGTTGTTTGTGCTACAACATACTCATATTCATACTGATAATCGCACTCGCTTGAGTGTAGGTGTGTAGTCGATCATTGTTTTAGGCAAAGCAATCGAAAATTAATAAATACATACTCGTACACTCATGTATACCCAAATTGGGACTCGTTCTCCAGCCGATCTCGAGTGCATTGTTTTTGGAAGATTAGTGGATTAGTGGTGTGGCTTCTCTTGGGCACGGAGCTGTACAAAAACCGAGAGGCTAACTTAGAAGAGTACGGGGTTACGGATACAGTTAGGGTGCTAGAGTACTACAGTACTACAGTACTACGAAAAACTGAGTAAATAGTTGGATGAGCTTGAGCTTGAGCTTGAAGCCTAATGCAGCTGGGCCGTCACATACAGTCCGCAGTCCTGATCGGAGGCCATCGAATAGTTGGCCGAGTCGCGGTCCTCGGGTATGGTGGGATGCGTCTCGTGGGGCAGCTTGGCGAAGGCATGGTGTCCGGCCCCGTAGCCCAAGTGGCCGTACGGCGACTCGGCTGCCTTGGTCACATGCGGCAGGCGGCGCAGGAAGTGCGGATTCGAGTAGCGGACGCCGTTCGGTAGGGTGGTGTGCGGCGCCTGCATCTGACCGTTGCCCAGGGCCACTGCAGCGTTGGCATAGTGCATCCCAATGCCGGACGTCTTGAAGCTGGTGACCTGCGAGGGAGGCGGCGGTATGGCCCCACCACCCATCGAGGTGGTCATGGCCGAGGTGGAGGCATAGCCGCCGTTGCCAGCGTTGCCGGCAAGCTGCTGGCTGTGGCAGCCCACTGGCAACGGCATCGTGCTGCAGTGGGCCGTGTAGTCGAACTTCTGCTCCGGGGCGGTGCGCTGCATCGGCAGGGTGGCACTGTTCATTCCGGCGGAGGAGGTGAGAGAGGCCGCAGGATCGGCATTGAAGCTCGACATGCGCATGTTGGTGCAGCGGCCGTAGGGCTCCTCCTGGATGGGCGGCTGTGGTGGACGCGGCGGCGGCTTGCAGCTGGCCCGTGGCCTGATGATGACTTCCAGCTCGCGCTCCTCGCCCGAGTGCACGCCGCTCGAGGACTCGGAGGGGGCGCGCTCTGGCGGCGAGGTGGTGGTGCTCTCCGTGATCGAGGTGGTGTCACTGCGTGGCGTCAGGGCCTCGTTGGGTACGCCCGAGTCGGCGCGACGCAGGCAACGGGGTGTGGAACTGGAGGCAATCTGGATGGACGCGGGATAGACAGAGAAAGAGTCGGGAATCAGTGAAAGTGGTTAAGGAATCGGCTATCGGGTAATGACTGATGAGGATGGTTGGGGGGTGTGGGTGTGGCTTCAGATGGGCCGTGTCTGCAAGTGAAAATGAAATCAAATCAGATCAGGCGTCAGTCGGGCAGGGTCCGTTGTCGGGAGCCTTCCGCAGTCTGGGCCATCCATCAATCCGTGCACTGGCCCGTAGACTAATTCGGGCTTCTATCCAATCCCTATTCCCACTCCGATCCATGTCCCCTGTTCTGTCTGTGGCCCTGGCACTGATTTATGCTGTCTCATAACAGCAAACATAAATCTCCTGCAACGCTCGCCTGCACTCTGCCTCTGCACCAGGGGCGTGACATAGTACACGCCCCAAAACATGGGGCACGCATCGCATCGCAGCGCCTCGCCTCGCCACGTCTCGTCTGTGGTCCCCAGACCTGGCCTCCCCTACACGAAACATTAAATTATCCTGTGCTTGGATTTTACATCGAAAATGGAATACCCTCTTGCAGAGGGCATCCAAAAGGGTGTTTGGAATGTTTGGACTATCGTTTGAGGCAATCAATTTGATACTAGCATCAATCAATCGACAAAATCTTTAATAAATTGTACCCTAAATTGGGATTTTCAATAAGAATACCTTAAGCTAACACCTATTCCTCTGAAATTCGTAGCTCTTCTGCTGTTGGAAGCCCCTACCTTGGACATTTGTCTTGTCCCCATCGTTTATAAGAATTATTTCTGCACATTCCACTCGCTTCTTCTTTCACACTTACATGCGCCTCATTTGTGTGTACGGCAACCGTGACGGGAGCCAAGGGGCTGACTAGATGCTGATGCGTTGGATTTCCCTGCTGCTGCTGCTGCTGCTGCTGCTGCTGCTGTTGCTGGAGAGGATGATGTGGCGGCTTCTGCGGCTGGAGCGGCTGCTGGAGATGCTGCTGTAGATGCGACTTGTGATGGTGCTCGGGCGACAATTGCATTATCTCGGGCATGGCTTGGGGGGCACGACCGTACGGCCCGGCATGGGCGTTGGCGTGGGCATGGGGCAGCACTGCCGGTGGCTGTGGCATGGGTGCACCCTTGACGGGCAATGGCGGCGGCGGTGGGGGTGGCTGTGCCGCTGCCGCTGGCTGTGGCGGCTCAAGATCTCTGGTCGAGGCATATGTTATACTATCGTCTCGCACGCAGGCCAACAGTTTGCCCTCCTCCGAGATGTTGTCGTCGCTGATGCCGCCCAGTCCGCTGAGGTTCGCATAGTCGTGGGGATGTCCATGGGCAAATTGAGGATGTGGATGCTGGTGGTGGTGGTGCTGCTGCTGCTGTTGTCGCTGCTGCTGCTGCTGCTGTTGATGGTGCTGGTTGGTGGTTGGCGGCGGCGGTGGCAGCTCATCATACTCCGACAGGTGGAGCAGACTAACGCCCACCGATGACGAAATGCTGCCTCCACCTCCAGCCCCGGTACCAGCCCCGACAGCACCCAGTCCCAGACCACTCTTCATGCTGCCCATGGTGATGCCCACAACGGCGCCGGCAGTGGCTGCCCTTAGTGTCGCGTACTCGCCGTCGTCAATTTCCCCCGCAGAACTGGCAAAACATATCGAGGCTCCACGGCTCGTATGGCTGTATCGGGGAGTAGATCAACGATCGTTGGGTTATTGATGGGTTCCAAAGGTTGTACAAGAAGATGAGTATTGTTGCTCTATTGTTTTGTTGTTGTTCTTATCGCTGGGGGGAGCGCAAGGGCTTGTTCTGTACTTTTGGGCATGGAACTAAAGATTAAATCTTTTGAAAATTACTACATCTTTCATAAATCTCTCTGGAATGGAATTATTAAGCTTGAATTATTCATTCTTATTTGTTTTAGTTAATTTAATTCGTTTTAGTCCTAAATTCTCCCTTTTAAGTAGTCTCTGATCTCTTGCTTTTCCTATTAAACGTTTCCGGGTGATGCAGCAGCACCCCTCGGTTGGTTTTGCTTAGCCCCCGCGTAACAAGCTTCGGTTTGGGTTACCTGTACAATATTATTCCAATATTGCAGTGCCTCAATTACTACATATATAGATGGAATTAATTAAAACCTATCGATTCCTGTGTTTAAAAATTGTCAGACTCTTTTTTTACAGCTGGAAATCCCGGTAGATCCCTGTATTTTATTCCTTAACAATTTTCAGACTATTTCTTTCTCTTGTATATACTTTAAAGGTATGGAAATCCCCGTAGATCCCTGTAGTTTATTTCTTAAAAATAGACAAAATATTGTTGTACTGTATAAACACTTTGAAGAGATGGAAATTCATGTAGTTTGTTCCTTAAAAATTGTCAAACTATTGCTTTACTTCACAAACACTTTAAAGAGATGATAATCCCTGTAGATTCGAGTGTTTATTCCTTAAAAATTTTCAGACTATTTCTTTGCTTTACAAACACTTTAAAGAGATGGAAATCTCTTTAGATTTTAGTGTTTCTTCCTTAAAAATGGTCAGACTATTTCTTTACTTTATATACGATTTAAAGAGATGGAAATCCCTGTAGATCTCTGTAGTTTATTCCTTAAAAATTGTCAAACTATTTCTTTATTTTATTTACACTTGAAATAGATTGAAATCCCTGTAGTTTCGATTGTTTATTCCTTAAAAATCATCAGATTGGAAATCCCTACTATTCTTCTGTGTAAATACCTTTCCAAATTCCTCCAACCATTAGTTCGACTCCCTGTTTTGGTCGGAACAAACCCCCCTTCTCCCTGTGCTTTGTGTTAGTTTAATGGTTTCGTTTTCCAGTTAGTTAAACAATTTACAAAACACACAACGATAGCAACAACAACAACAACAACAACGAACAGCAACAACCACAATACAAAATTGTGCGAAAGTATTGATTGGTTTTTAGTATTTTGTTAATTGAAATACACTTCGGCCATCACATCACACACTCAATTAGCTAGAGTTAGTAGTAATTAAGTTTCTAGTTTAGAAATTATTAAACAATTCGAAAAATGAAAATCAACAAACGAATCTCTTGACGAGTATATAAAAAACAGGCGACAAGCGGAACAAAAATAGTTTCTCTTCATCATTAAACATCCTTCAGCCTTCAGCCTTCCTTCCTTCCATCCTCCATCCTCTAGACATACAATACATCTACATATATATGTCGTATATATGATTCTGTTTTAGTATGAACAATCAGTTTTAGTTTTGGGGTTGATGGACAAATCAAACAACAGAAAGGACAAAATGCACGCACGAATATCACACAAAGGAAAAAATACAAATCAAAACAGTGCTTGGAAATGTGTGAGCGAAATTTGGTGTTGCAAAATCACAACTAGTGTTGGGCAATTAGTTTTTAATGAGACGTGCAGATACACACACACAAACACACTGGCACACGCCGAAAAATAAATGAATGGAAGATGAAACAGAAAATGGAAATTCCTGAAAATTGTGCATGGGTTTTCCAGATAATGGCTTGGGGTGTGTACGGGATTATGGTTTTGGTTATCTGTGTGCGTGGGTGTGGGTGTGTTTTTGGAGGTGCAGTGTGGAAAAAAACTAAATGAAACTAGATGCTAAAGGTTAATAGAAAAACAACGGACAAATATTGGGAGCCGGTCTGCTCTTTTGGTTGGTTTTTTTTTGTTTTTTGTAACTAAAAAACGATTTTTTACCGCTTGCCATCAGTTTGTTCTTGGTCACCAATTAGTAGGACATCATCAGACGTACTCGTAACTTCATTGAAGGTGACCTTCAGCTTGGGCGAGCTGGGCGTCAGCTTCGGCCAGTAGATATCCTCCTGGGCAGCCAGACCCATGCCCATGCCCATGCCCAGCTCCGTGCTGGTGGCCGTGCTCATCATGTCCGGCTTCGAGGTGGAGTCGTTGCCGCCGTTCATGGTCGTGCTGGTGGAGTTGCCGCCGCTGCTCGAGTTGCTGCCCGTCCGCTGGCCACTGGACATCAGCAGGGGCTGGGCACTGGCCTTGTTCAGCAGGCCCCCGTAGGTGTTGTCCAGCGGCGGCAGCTTGAAGTGCCAGCGCCGTTTGATCGTCAGACAGAGCCAGACGACAATCCACAGCAACAGATGCGTGACACCAATGAGAGCTGCCAATCCGCATCCAAGGGCAGGCCACAGACAAAGGAAGAAAGAATGTAAATCCAATATTAAGATTAAGGCAAGCGAATGACAGTTTAATTGGACAAAGGCGACACTCGATAGTCTTTTGTTTTCAAGCCCCATGTCCGCTAATTGGATTAGGGGCCACAGACCACAGACAAGGGGTTCAAGGCGTTGTTTGACCTGCTTGTTGGTGCCGTCCAATTAATAATTGAACCAAACAATCACTCGGTTCAATTACTAATCGGTTTGCCATATTCTCACCTGCCAGAAACGTGGGGCAATGCAGATTGTTCTTGTAGGTGGCACTCAGATCGTTGAGCAGCGGTGCCTTGACCACCGCCAGGGCCAGGACAAAGCACAGCGAGGCGCAGTGGGCAAAGTAAATCCAGGTCTCGTTGGCCTTCAGAGTGATGATCGAGCGATCCCGCATGCGGGTGGCCAGGCGACCATGTCCGTACAGATACATGACCATCGAGGAGGCCAGCACCAGGGCCGTGGCCAGCAGATACAGGGCCAGCGTCACGACGCCGTTCAGGATGAGTCCCGGCTGATGCACGGGCATGGCCTCGGCATAGATCTGCAGTTTGTACAGATTCGAGACGCCCACGTAGCCCAGCACGATGTCCAGGGCGGCCACAATCATCTGCAGACTGAAGACACAGGCAAAGGACTTGGAGGTGTTCCAGAACACGGCCGGATAGCGCACGGTCCACACCAGCAGGGCGCACAGGAGGTTCACAAACTCCGCACTCGGCGGCTGGGCAAAGATGGCCACATCGATGGGCTTGTCAATGCCAAAGAACAGCTGCAGCATTCCGGCAAAGCCATCCAGCCGCACGTAGTCGCTGCCGGGCGGTGTGGTCGGCGGTGCCGGTGTGGCTGGCGTCAGGGCCGGCACCGACTGAAAGTCTCCCTCCTCCAAATCAAAGTCCTCGCTCTCTTCGACCTCGTCCTCGTTGGACTTGGCCACAAATTCACTCGAGCTGATGCTGCCAGTGCCATCGCCCAGCTGATATTCCGGCTCGATCTCCACGCCAGCGCTGGCCGAACGCTTGCTGATCCTTCGCTTCTGGTTCTTCGGCTTGATGGCTATGATCTTGGAGTTGCTCGACACTGGCGTCGAGGGTATGATGATCTCTGGCAGGACCTCGGGCCGCACGCGGTGGATGTTACTGTCCCGCGTGGTGGTCTCCTCCTGCTCCCCTCCAGGGTAGCTCTCTAGCATTGCCTGCTCGTGCGATGCCACATGATGACGACGCGGCTGCTGCTGCTGTTGCTGTTTCTTGTGGTGCTGCTTGTGATGCTTTCGGGTTTTGCTGTGATGAGGATGTGGCTGTTTGGTTGTTGCCGCCGCAGCGGTTGTCCTTGTCGTTGTGGCAGGAGTCGTCGTCGATGTCGTTGTCGTCGTCGTGGTGGTTGTTGTAGTGGTGCTTCTTCTTGTGGTTGTTGTTGTTGGCGTCTCGGTTGTCGTTGATCCCGAGTCCTTGCCCTTCCCCAGTGTCCCCAATGTCTGCCAATTCTCGATATTCAACTTGTTGCTGCTGTCGTTGTCGTCGTCTGTGGAGCTGCTCCTGCCTGTGGTTTTCGGAGCAAACTCATCAAAGTCTGGCAGTATAACCGTGCCCTGCTCCTCCCCCGAGAGATCCACGTCCTCCTCGTCGTCGTGTATGGCCTCCTCCAGCTCCTGGCGCTCCTCCTCGTCAATATCTTGATTAATTAAATCGGGCACTTCAAAGTATTTGCCCACATTCAATTTTGTGGATATGGGTGTCGTCTTTGCCGCCGTCTTTGTCGTTGTCTTGGCCGCCGCCGTCGTCGTCGTCGTCGTCGTAGACTTTTTCCTGCCGCCAGCATTTGCTGCCTTATCTGGTTGAGGTCGGAGGTCGAACAAGTTGTTATTGCCTCCCAGTCCTGGTCCCAGTCCCCGAATGGCCGTGAACATGGTGTCGTTGTAGTAGTCCTCCTCCTCCTGACTGCCGCTGCTGGTTGCGGTCATGTTCAAAGTCTGTGAATGGTCCTCATCCAGCTCGTTCGGCAGCTGTTGATGGTAGTGCTTTGGCAGGGCCGTGGCAGGTCCCACCACCGATAGGGCCATCAAATTGCGTCGATTGATAACAACAAAGTCCATTTCAGTGGCCCAAATTTGTTCTGCAAAGAAGAGACAGCCGGAAAGGATGAGAGTGAGAGAGAGAGAGTGTTGGAGAGAAGCCAGAAGGCACTGCCTTGATTGATGGCTGCTCAAGTATATGGAATTAATTGCTTTGAGCTCGAGCATCTCTAATTGGAATACATCACGCAGGATTACATGTAAAGCACCTGTTAAGGACACACACACAGAGAGGGATGCTGCCTGGGCAGTAAATAAACACAAGCCACAGCCCCTGCACCAGGATCTGGAGCACCTTCTCTCTCCCCAAACCAATCGTTAATTAAATGAGGCATCGTTGGGGAGGCTTAGTCCCCGCCCAACTGATTAATAAACATGTATCGCGCCAGTAAATGTATCTCCGGATCCTCTGAATGTATCTACCTATCCCTTTGGTGGAGCTCTGCTCTGGTCGGAGCACTAAATGTTGACTAAATCTCGCCAGCACTGCCCAAAATGGTATGCTGCCCGGACTACAACACAAAGGAGAAATTGTGGCAGCCATTGTTCGCACAAAAGGATTTGGCCAGGCCAAAAACAAGCACAAAAAAAAACGAAACGAAAAGCCAAGAGAGAAAGCGAGTGGAAAACTATTCCCCATACAAATCCCATTTCCGTTCGCATTCGAATGCCGGAGCGAAACAATGGTCCAACAACAGCAAGGATTGTGCTGTAGCCATTAGCCACGCCCCCGCCCCCCCGGTCTAATTAAACGCGCATTTGCAGCATATGGTGGCAGCCGTCTCTGGGATCCATCTATCGTTCGACCACCATCTACAGATTCCTTCCATTTAACTATAAGCATAATAATATCGATGTTTATTACGGTCAAGCATTCGTTCGACAAGGAGTGTGCTCTGGGGGGTGGGGGGTTGAGGGGCATCCTGGCGCTTCCTGGAGCATCCAATCAGGCAAGCGAAGGATAAGCTGAAATCTGCAAATATCTACGGTAATGCATGCCAAAATCAACGGTTATCCTATCCAAGCGAGTGCCTGGAATTATGTATTTCAATTACGAGAAGATTTAGTTTTCTTTTCTCGCAAATACTTCATTTAATCGCAGGGGAAATTGTTTGAGTTCTAGGGGCTTCTAAACTTAACAGTTTCTTGGGTTTATTTCGAAATTGAAGGGATTTATATGACAATTGTCGGGCTGTTCTGGGTAGAACATAAGGAATGAGGATTAGGGGTTGGCAAAATTTAAATGGATTTTCTTTTTATTTAATTTAAACTAATTTTTAGAGACAGTTAAAGAAATCTACAACTAATGAAAGGTAAAACTATTACCATACTTCTCTCCCAGTGTGGCTTAGCAGTTAAAGGTGGGTTTTCGAAGAGCTTCCCTCAAGCTTTCCGACTGCTTTTTGGTTAGTTCTTTAAACAAGCCTCTTCTAAGCCATAGTTTTGTCCAAAAAATGATTCTATAGGGTACCCAAAGAACCAACAGGAAGCTTGTCTTGCTCTCTCCCTTTCTCCCAGTGTGGCTTAGCACTTAAGGGTGGGTTTTCACAGAACCTCCCTCAACCATTCCGACTGATTTTTGGTTAGTTCTTTAAGCAAGCCTCTTCTAAACCATAGTTTTGTCCACAAAATGAATGCAGATATTTAAAAATCCATGTTTTAGCCCTTTCCCAAAGGGAACTGCTTCTGGTTATGCCATAAACCTTGATTAATTTCCCCTAGAAACCCTATTTTATGCTAAACACAAAATCTTTTAGTCAGCTTTTAACCAAGAACTCATTCAGAAATGCTTACAGGCTCTTAAGCCCCAACTTTGCTCATTGAAAGGCAATCGGGCATAAAGGAATCCTGTTGACAGGCTGCCCGGCCCCTGGATATTGGGAATTGATTAAGGGGAAACCCTTCAAGAGTAGTCCGACTCTCAGTCGTACCTTGCGCTGCTGTGGCTCCTGGCTCTTGTCTAATCCCTTATTAAAGCCCCACTTCAGAGCCGCACAATTTGTTTGTCTTTGGTAGCTCCTGGGCTCCTGTCTTCGATGGGGGGAGTGTGTCCTTTCCAAAGCTCGCTAATTAGTTTACTTTATGATGTCGGTTATTGCATATCCTATCCTACGAGGATACTTGGAGGATGCCCTAGTTAATAAAGGAACCAACCGAAAGCAGCGGGAAATTTGCCAAGTTAACACTTTCATAAAATTATTTATTAGTGCGGTCGGGGGTCGGTGGTCGGGGGAGGGGTTCTTGCCCAGCGGGCAGTCGGTAGTCGTGGGAAATAAAAGAAAGTCCTCAAAATGGGAATTGCCGAACAAATATTAAAGACAATGCCGGAAGATCCCCCAAAAGACACGAAAACTGAGTCTGAAGCGGGATTACAACAATGGATGCCATAATAATATGTCGTTGCCGTTGGTGTCGTCTCCCTGGCAGCGGCGGCGGCGGCGGCGGCGACGGCGGCAAGTGGCTCGTAAAACCGACAACACCGAAAATCTCAAGATTAACCCGGAGGCAGCCTCCACGCTCTGCTCCTCCTGGTGCCTTGACTCTGCCACCTCCTTGATTATGGCAATGACAATAACACCAACGAGAATGAGCGGCCAAACAGGGAGGAACAAGGAGGAACAAGGAGGAACAGCTAGGAAGCTCCAAGGATAAGAGTAATGAAAATGCGCAAATCCAAGTCGGGCAACGCCCACTGGCACTGGCAGTGAAGGAGGGACTTCCCGCTGCGGTAATAGTTGCGATAAGACGACGAACGTACTTTGGGGAGCGAGAGGGGGGACTGGGGGCTGTTCTCTCCCTTCAACCCCAAAGCCTGCGCGCTCGTTAAGTCTTTAGCATGAATAATGATAAGTTTTCTTCGGGCCAGAGACGAGCCACGAACCAGCGACCGACGACCGACGACCGACGACCTACAGGCCGGGGCTCAACGTCTTTAGCCACTTCCGGAGGACCAGCATCCTTAACGTAATCGGAGAGGGCCTGTTTAGCCAGCCTTTTATGCGCTCAATATGGCGCAGGTCCAGGCTCTCTCCTTCCTGCCTTCCTCTTCGCCCGCTTGCCACGGCCATTACATTTTTCATTTGTTTTTCTACTGAAGAAGAGAGATGTCTGCATTAATTATTTATGAGTGCAACATGGCGTATAAGTGATTTCCCCCCCCCCATAAAAATTGCCATCCCGTCTCGGACAGTGATTTTTGTGTCATCTATTAATGAAATTAATTAAGGAATTGTGGTCTTCCAGCGGATCCTTCCGTCCTTCTTAACGCATTTTCATTGTCTTACAACAGCTGCGGGCTTTTGGCAAGTTTTCTCTAGTACTTTTTGTTGATTTTTTTGCATTTTAATAAGTTTTTCTTTTACTTTCAAGTTAGGCGCATAAAAGCGGCATTTGATGGCTCGATGGGGAGCTGAGTTTTTCCTTGGGGATATATTTATTTTTTGTAACTCTCAGAGTTTCGAGAAAACTCTAGAGAACTCTCGCTAGGAAACAGAAAAGGTTTGAGTGGAGTATTCAGGGATTGGAACTACAAAAAGTTAATCGAAAAATGTAATCCATTAAAGTTTATTCTATTAAGCAAAAGATACATTAACTATAAACCCTAGAGGTGATGGAAAATGGGTATAAATATCTACTTTGGCTTTTAAATATAAAAAAACACCGGCTGCCCATTTAATAAGCTCTTTATTCCCCTCTCATTTTTGCAGGTGCTCTGTTTTTCCCTTAATTTTCCTTCTTTTTATAGGAGCATCCATTAATTTCCTTATCGCCTCTCCCTCGCCCACTGATTTATCACTCCCTCATTTCCTGTTCGGCAAGGGAAATCCCTTTTAGTCATCAAATATTTGGCGAATTTAATGCAACATAATCATAAAATGCATTTGTGGCTACAGTTGTGCCCCACCGACGCCCCCTTTTTGGGTGGGTCCTTTTTATGCGAGTTGGTGGAAAGTTTTTAAAAGCATTTCTCGTTCTTCTTTCATTCGTTTTACGATTGGCCCGCGACGCCTAATTTCTTCATCGCTTCTTGGTCTGATTTTATGCTGATATAAAAGTTGAGTGAATTATGGAATATAGACCAGCCCCCCACCCCCACCCTAGCCTTGGCCTAAACACTAATCATTGGCCTGTCGATCAAAGGGGGAGGGGAGGGGAGGGGTTGTGGAAAATGCATCTAATTGCTTGCTGAAAATGATAATTCTGCAACTTACAGCCATAAGCGCATCAGGAAGGGCCGTCTGACAGGCCAATCTTGGAGGAGCTTAAGTCTTTAAGGATGTCAGAGCCTCGTTGACAAATTGCCCAGAGAGGGGGGGCGGGGGAGAGCGGATGGGAGTGCAGGCAAGCGTGAAAATGGAGCCAAAGGAGTCGCGAGTCGCGACAAGGCATTGCACTTAGCTTGACCAACTGCTGTGCTCCCCCTCCCCCCCCCCCCCTTGGCATCCCCCTGTGTCTCTCTCTCTCTCTCTTTCTCTTTTAACTTCTTCGGACATCTCTCGCTGGGTTCTCTCTTCCTTTTTTCTATCAACTGCAACTTTGGCTTTGACTGCAGGATTTTATTTGTGCCAATGATTTTCTAATTTAAGTAGGGGAAAAGCGATGGGGATTGCAGCTGCAGAACGTTGTGCGAAAACAATTTCCCCCAGTTCGGTGGGAGAGAGAGAGAGAGAGGGTGGAAATGTCTGGCAGCGACAAGAGATTGACTTTGTGGCAGGCAGCAGGCGGCCAAAGCAGCGGCAAAACAACAAAAATAACATCGAAATTAATTGAAAAATCACAGAGCCCAGACAGAGGGAGGGGCACAGACGGGGGTCAGTCAGTCAGTCAGCCAGTCAATCATTGATTCAGCGAGGATTTCAACTCATCTCGTCATGGGTTTTTATGATGCCAATGCAAGTGGAATGTCGGATGGAGCCTGTCGGGCTGTGGGGCATGGGAGTCCTGTCGAGTCCAACTCCAATGTTGGTCTCTCGGCCACATTTTTAATTTACTCCGCGAACCGATGTTGCCTTTGTCTGCTGTCTCTCTCTCTCTCTATCCCTCTCTCTCTCTCTTTGGTTCAATAAACCCCCGACATCTGGGATCTGGGCCTGGCACTGCGGGATCCCGGTCCGGGCCCGGACTTTGACTCACTTTAAATGTAGTTAATTTTGATTTGCCTCTGGCTTCCGTTTGCCTGCATCTGTGGGTCGTCATTGTTTCATTGGTTTTGTTGTTGCCACTTGCCACAGCTACTGGTGCCCTAGTCGCTGGGCATTTAGCATTCGTAAGGGTTCGAAAGGGTTCTAGGGGTATGTGTAGTATCCAAGGATGTTTGCTGCAGAGAAGAGCATAGAACATTGATTCTAGGGGAAGGAATTGCCACTGGGTGCCGTCCGGAAGCATTCGACTTGGAGGAAAAGCATGTGGAAAGAGGAAAACCCTTGAATCAAAATACCGAAATATTTAAACAGAAATTGGGATTAAATCTTAAGAGTTCTTTTACTCTTCATTATAGCTAAAGGATTTAGAAAGAAACTGTGAAAGGGTTTGGTATTTTTGTGGGACTCAGAATGTATCTGGGGGAATTATTTTATAGAGATTTCTCATTGAGAGCTTTCCATGAATAAAATAATTTTTAGAAGCAAAATATTCTTAAATTTGATTCACTGAATTCTTAAAAGAGGTCCTAAAAGAAGTTTTCTTCTTTATTTTGGCGAAAAACTATCTTGAAGGAATATATTTGGTGCTTTCGGGATTTCTGATCCATAGAATGTTCCCCTTAGCAGACCTTTTGGAATTCTATATTTTATATCTTAAAGATCCCTTCCTGTCTCTAGACTTTCCACGGCTTTTGCAGGGCATCCCTGGATTCGTGTTATTTTAACTAATTTCCGCTGCCTTCCAGTTGGTTTAGTTTCTCTTTTTTCTAGTCTGTTCTGTTTGCTGGTTGCCATTAACTGTGGAATTAGTTTACTGTGCTACTGTCACTCCCCTCTCCTCTGGCCACACATGTGAGACTCGTCGATCCGAGTGTACACAAAGCACACACACACAGAGGCAGACAGAGATATATGTATGCACCGAAAGAGGCCTCCTCCTGTTACAGGACTCAGTAGAGTAGCGTCCTGCCTCACTTGCCTACGGGCCAACATTTGCATAGAGTTTTGCGTCGCTTGGGTGCCTTCCGCTGCCTCGGATATTGCCGCCTTTGCCCTCTGTTAATAACATGGCTTATTGCTGGCCATAATGGCCGCACCTCGTTCCCTGTCAACCTGGTTGCTGTTCCTGGTCCTGGTCCTGGTGCTGGTCCTGTTTCTGGCCCTCTGCCTTGTCCTTCTGTGTTCGGTGTTTGCTCCTGCGGTTGTTAGCCTGTGTGCACGCTCGTTCGGTTGTGTTTTTGTTTGTCGAGCGGTCATGCATACCATATCGTAGTACCTCGTACTGCGCACACACACACACACACACACACACACACAAATATGTATTGTAGATGTTTGGCTAGCAGATTTCCCCAGCGATTGCCTTTGAAGCTGTTTCTCTTTCTCCTTCTGCTGCTGCTGCTGGTGCTCCGCCTTCTGCTGCTGCTTCTGCTGCGCCTCTTACTGCTGCTGCTCCTCCTCCTCCTCCTGCTATATATACTTTTTTTTGTTCTTCTCCCTCCCTCACACATACATATTCCCACAAGCTCACTTTGTTAACCGTCCTTCAGAGCATCCTAAACACATCTTGGTTAAACAGTAAGTGCCGTGTGTCCCTGCCATATGGAGAATATGGAGAGTAAATGTATTTAAATTGAAAGCACAAAGCTTTCGTTTATTTCAGGCACACAAATAATTTAATTAAAATGCAGAATGGCAAACGTAACAGCAAAATTGATTGCATCAACAAAGGCAAATTATTATGATTGATTTTGCAGGCCCTGGCAGCAGGCACTGGCAGGCCTCTGTTTCACATGCATCATTCTGCAGTCTGTTGTTGGGTCGTAGGTCGGTTTAATAGTTGTCATCATTGTCATTGTGTGTGGGGGTGGGGGGGAGAGGGGCCATCAACGCCATCATCAATATGACAATGTACCACGCGGCGTATGGCAGGACAGACACAACAATGAAGCTGAGGATAACTGCAATCCTCTCGCCAGGCAACAATGCGACCCCACACTCCTCTGTCCCTCTCCCTCTCTCCACCTGCAATCATCATTCCCCAACAATACTTTACCTATAGTTGTGCTCCATCCATCTACCATTCCTGCCTCCTTGCAATCCCCTGTGGAGCTCTTCTGCTCCCTCTTTCTGTCTCTCAGGAAGTGCATAATCGAAATGCAATAAAAATAGTTCACCAAGAATGCAAGCAGTCGTGCATTGAGACTATAGGGTTACCCTGCTGCTGGGGTTTATTTAAAGACTTTTGTAGTTTTATAGAGCCTGATTGTGTTTGCAAAATAAAACGTGTTCATAGATGTTAAAAAAAGACAGCGAACCGTAGGCAGCAAAATAAGGTGCCGTTCTTTTATGCGCAGCGAGCGAGAGTAAACCACAGAGACGAAGACTTAACCGAGTGTATGGCGAGCTGTTGTTGTTGTTGCTAAGAGCGCATTAGAATACAGAAATTGCGAGATCGACAGCCGAGTATCGAACCAGTGCAGTGAGACAGCAACAACAATGCAAGCAGCGAAGCTCTCTCTCTAATTTTCGTGCCCGACAAACAGCAAAACTGTTGCTGCCGAGAGAGTGCTGAAATGGAAGCTATTGCGAGGGAGTGTGCCTAACGTGAGAGGATCGACGCTAAAAAGAGCAGTGACAGAATGAAACAGCAACAGCAACGAAACAGCGACGCAATGCAGTCCGAGGAAGAAGCATAAATATAAAGCAACAACAACTATGTAAGTTTCGAAGCGTCTCTCTTTTCCTCATTGCTGACAAACTGTAAAGCTGTTGTTGCCGAGAGAGCGATGGAATGGAAGCCACTGCAAGAGAGTGAGTTTTTATTGCATGCTAGCAGCACTGCAGAGATCAAGAGATAAGAGGAATTCGACTGCACTGTAGGCAAAATACATGCAAAAATGCAAGCACAGTGGAGAATACAGATAAATGTGCACAGCAAATTCAAGGCATGTCCGATCGTGTTGGTTTTCATTAGTAACATTAAAATAATGCTCCTCCCTCGGTTATTCCTTCTACAGTGCCACAAAAATAACCCTCTGCTTGTCATACCCATCTCCAAAAAAGACACACTCGGTACCCTCTTGTTTTTTTTGGAATGACGGCCATAAAAAAGTACCGGAGATGCAACAACAGTGGCGGCATCCTCTCGCTGCATACTTAAACATTTCCGTTTCTGTTGCATGCCCCTCTGTGTGGGTGACTTTTCTTTATACCCCCCAGGAGCTGCCACACACAACAAATGTATTGTGCGCCGGGTTCGGTTCGGTTCGGTTCGGTGTCGGTCTATTAATTATGCTCACTCACCTTTCGGCAACAGTCCGTTCTCGATGATGCGTGCCTCGAGCAGCAGCCGCGGCAGCAGCAAACAAAGAGCAATCAGGATATGGACAAAGGCCGCCGTCGGTCCGCCGTGTGTCCACAGGGCACGCAACGTGCCGCCGCGTGACTCCTCCTCGAGTCCGTCGTGGGGGGCCAGAGTGCAGCGTCGCTCCCTGGCGCCAGTGGCCAATTTAATGCCGTCGTTTGCCAAGTTGCCAACCTGTCAAGAAGTCAACCAAACAATTTTGGGGGATTATTAAATGGAAAAATATAGTTGGTTCACTGGAGTGTGCCAAAAAAAACTGTTCATATATTCATTTGCCAGCTGGAAAAGATATGCACATGGGGGGAGGGGGGTAGGAGCCTGCTCTGCCGTTTCCTTGATCCATCGCTGGGCCAGCCCCAAGAGCGGAAATTGAAATTTTCTCAAGAGTATGCTCTACTTCCGGGAAAAATGTAATTTATTGCTCTATCAGAGGGACTTTAATAACCGTTCATTTTGTTGTTGGAAAAATGAACAAATAATTTAGTTTTCATGCAATTTATTTTCCCGAAATTTTCGATTTTAATCACAGTTTCGCTTTTAGGCATGAAAGCCCTATTGAACACGTGTGTGGGTATCCAATGGGGCTTTCATTATTTATTCTCTGTTTCAACTAAATGGTGGATTTTTCTCATTTATTTTGGCGGTTTTACCGAATGCTTTTGGCACATGCAGAATATGTTGCTTTTGTTTCAATTTATAAATTATTTTTAAATTTTCTAATTGAATAAATGATACTTTTTCAATAATAGTTAACAAAAATTGTATTTGAAATACAATCAAAGCTGCATGTGAATCGGAAATGACACAATTTTCATTTGCGGTGACATGGCCAGGGGCATATTTTAATAGAGAGACGAAGAGACTATATTTTTCTGGCTATTTTGTTACAAAAAAAAATACTTTCCCTCCCTCTTTAAGCTTTTAAATCCCTTAAAAATACCAAAAACTGCCTTTCCTTAGAAGAATTTATATTTAAAGAACGAAAACCATCCCTAGAAATAGGGACAAACTTAAGTTGGAAACCTCTAAACTATATGAATTGTAAAAAGCCTTGGAATACCACACAAAAAAGAATTCCTTGAAAGTTTAGAGAGCCTCTTTTAAGATTTAGAATCCCTTAAAAACCTAAGAACTGCCCTTCCTTGGAAGAATTTATATTTAAAGAACGAAAACCATCCCTAGAAATAGGGACAAACTTAAGTTGGAAACCTCTAAACTATATGAATTGTAAAAAGCCTTGGAATACCACACAAAAAATAATTCCTTGAAAGTTTAGAGAGCCTCTTTTAAGATTTAGAATCCCTTAAAAACCTACGAACTGCCCTTCCTTGGAAGAATTTAAGTTTTAAGAACGAAAAACATCCCTAGAAATAGGGACAACCTTTAGTTGGAAAGCCCTTAACTATAAGAATTGTATAAAGACTTGGAAGACCACAAAACAGAATGAAATCAACAGCAGAACTAACAAATATTCAATGTTCGATAAGTAAACACATTCTCATTCGTTGCCAAACCTCAACATTAAAATAATGCTTTACTTTATTGTGCAATATATGTAGATTACTCCAACTGGAACTCTCTTTGGTTATTCCCAAGAATCAATAATCCAAAGCCAAAGCCACAAACTACTCAATTATTCGTAGTTTGCCAACGACTTCAGGGCAGTCAAATGATATCGCACAGACACAGGATTTTCATCAATACTGTTAGCATAATTATTATCTTACCCTCCAGCTTGAATCAATGTAAATTAGTGAGCCAATCAATCTTCATTCTCTGGGCAATACAATCGGTTTAAATTACTGCCCCTTTACTGCCATTTGTGGCAGGTTCTACTCGAATTTTGTTGCATAAATTACACCCAAAAATGCATAAATCATAGATGAGCAACAGGCAGTACAGCACTAGAGTCCTGTCAAAGAGTTGAGATATCTCTCAACCATTGAGGCTGACCACACCACAGATTTGTTGGTGACCCCTCTGGCCTCTGGGGCAATTAATATAAAAGTTATACAACAACAAAATCCTGAAAAATATAAAGAGTACGTGGTTTTTTTGAATGCATTTTTTATGAGCATAAAAAATGGCAAACACATCGCGATTTGATAGAGGAAGACACAAAAAGGCGTTGCGCATACGACGCGTTGGCGCATAAACAACACAGCACAAAAACGGGGAATATTTTTGCACGTGACAAATGGCAAAATGAAATATTTATATATACAAGCGTATATCCCATATATAAATCCTGTCGAGGATACACTTGCGCACTCTATAGAACATAAAAATCACGTGCAACATACATATATAAATAAATGCGAGCTGTCGGGCTTTTAAATTAAAAACAAGGGGGAACCCAGGCCTCAGGCGAGTGAATCGACAATGGGAATACCCCATACGGACGCTGGTAATTTTTTCCAATATTTTCCAAGAGTTTAGAGAGGTGTCCCGAGGAGTGCTTAGCCCGAGAGATGCTCATCTAGACGTCTCACAAGTACCCCTTATGTTTCCAGTTTCTTTCGTATAGAATATACCCTTTAAATATCCCACCAAGTACCGGGTAAAACAAGCAGACATCAGCATGATGAAGGAGCCACATTCGGAGCCGGTTGAGTGCCAGGAGTAGAGGGGTAGAGGAGCAGGAGCCCCGACCAGGAGCATCGGCAGCTGCAAATGGTTCACTTTGTTTGGCTTGCTCGGGTTTTTGGCTCTGGCTCTGGCGCTCTTCTTCTTCTTTTTTTGGTTTCGCTTCGTTTCGTGCAGCAACAATGATTGCAATTTGCAAAAAGGGAAAATGCATTTGAAGTGCATGCGTGGCGGTGCACAAAGGGGGGGGCGGTGGAGCTGCAGGGAGTGCGGGTAAGTGGAAAAACCCAGCAAGATAATGCATTTAAATGTGCCAGAGCATTTCGCGGTTTTTTCACTGACGGCGAATGAACTCAACCTCCAACCAGGCCCCCAAATGAAGCTCCTATCTGTCTCTCCCTCTCATCATTTTCCATATGTCAGAGACTGCCTGAGGCTAACCCCTCATTAGCCCCTATTCAAAGCAGTACACCTTGGGGGGTAGGGTGGCTTTACCTTTTTCTAACATTTATTCTGGAATTAAGCGACATGCAAAAATATTTTGCATATTTATTCTAGAAACACTACTGGTAGCTTTTGTTTCGAAATAAAATTCGGCTTCAAAATATTCATCTACATTTATAAACCTTAGAGAATTTGTGGGAATATTTTGTAGGGAGAAAAATGTGGCAAAAGTTTATATTTTTATACAACAAACATTAAAAAAAAATGTCAAATTTTATATACAAATTTTCAAAGAGAGTTCTAAGCCTTTGAGGGATATAATTTTCCAACATTTGGGAGTTCTTCTACATAAAAAACTGTAAAAATAATCCAGAAGATTATTCCCAATTATTCCAAAAATCCAAATAATTATGTGACAAAAAATGATGCAATAAAAGATTATTTATTTATTTGCAAAAATGTAAGTTGAAAAAAAATAATAGAAATAAATATTAACATTAACATTCATTCCATTAACAAAAAACTCTCTTCAAAAGTCCCGAAAATTTAAAAAAAATGTTAAATTTTATATGATAATATTCATAAACTCTTGAAGCATATAATTTTCCAGCATTTGGGATCTTTTCTACATACAAAACTGTACAAATAATCCAGAAGATTATTCCCAAAAATCCAAATAATTATGTGGCAAGCAATAAACGATTATAAATACATTTTTTCTTAAAGAAATACCCTTTAAAAATGTTTTCTTTATACAAATTATCTTCTAAAAATAATTCTTTCAAACAATTAACAAAAAACTCTCTTCAAAAGTCGCCCAAATTCTCTCCTAACCTCCTCTAACGCACTGTGGCATGTGATATCTTGTGTGCCACATACTAGTTTTCCACTTTGATGCACCTGCCACACCAGCCAATGCTGGGTTAACCGATTCGTTACGTCTATTCCCCTGACATTTAATGCGGTTATCCAGACATGTCCCCCCCGACCACTCTCCACTCTCCACTCTGCACTCCCCATTCAGCGTTTCCCCAGTCTATTCCTATTCTCTATCTTTATTCGTTTAATTTCGAATGCTGTGCAAATATAAAAGTCGCAAAGTTTTCGTACATGGGGGGCTGTGTGTGACAATTGGAGCCATTCTCTTTCTCCTCTGTGGCTCCCCGTGATGGTTTCTGCCTTATCGGTTGCCACTGCCACACCATGGGCGTAATTGCGTCTGTACTGCTAAAAACTAAGCAAAAACTATGCAATACATTCCTGTTTCCTGCTGTTTTTGTCTGGAGTCTGGGGTCTGGGGTCTGGGGTTTCCATGGGGCTTTCGTGGGGGTCTGGTCTGGTCTGGTCTGGTCTCGCCTCGATAGCCACGCCTCAATGGTCAATGTTGGGATTTCAGTTTTGCAATTGCAAATGACGACGACGATGATGATGTTGTTGTTTCTGTCTTTTATTAAACGTTCACCGACGTGTGATGAACGTCTCTCTCTCTCTCCATCTCTGTCCCTCGTTGGCGGTCTGCGGATTCCCCTTCCCATTCCCCCTCTCTCTCTCTCACTCTCTCTCTTTCTCTGTGGCGGTCTGTCTGGTCGCTGACTGATAGCCGCCAGCCTTTGGACGGTTTATTCACCGACTTTTGTCCTTCCTGCCTGCTGCCTGCCTGCCTGCCTGGTTCGTTGTCGCTTTTGTGGTTATTTGGCCAATGGGAAAAATTGCATGCCACTATTTGCATACAATTTGTATACCCTTTTTGGTGGTTTCAAAAAGTTTGCCAAATAGATTTCCGTGATCTGTCAAACGAGTAAACTCGTCAGAAAGTGCATTTCCATTGCAAATTGTTGAATAAATGAGGCTTTTGTGGTATGGATTTTTGTTAGACTATTCGGAAACGTTGAAACCTTCTTTTAAAAGGTGTTAAATCCTCTTCCAATGGAAATATGAGCCATAAAATACGTTCTCTTTGAGATCTTCAAATGAATATCCATATTTTTTCGATTGGAAATTTATTAGAAAGCCGAAACCCCTTTAAAAAATGATAATTCATTCGAATTTAGAGTCGTAAGTGAGATATATCTCATATATATGGCTCATTTTAGTTCAAAAACAACCCCTAAAAAGGTTTTTAAAAGACTATTTCATTGTCGAACTATAGGTTTCTATAATCTGTTAAAGAACATCAAGTTTTTTCCTAATAGAAATAGGTTTTAAAAAATTCTGGCATCAAATAATTCCGGATTACTTCAATGGGTCAAACATATCAGTTTAAGCGCTATTAAATGAGTTAAAACACACAAAATTAATGATCTTGTCGACACACATTAAAAACTTGTTGTTTTTTGGTACCAAAACATGTTCCAGGCAAGGGCTCTTCAAAACTTGTTTGCACATGCGAAAAATACCCTAACCGTGTCTCTCTCCCTCTCTCAAAAGCCATAATGAACTACTGTTTTTGGCGGTACAGGACACACACACTTAATGGAATTATGCATTTGGACAAGAGGAAGGGGGGGTGGAGGGGGGAGGCCTGCCAGACTCTTCCTGTGATAGGATCTATGGTCTATGGTCAGTAGTTGGCTGTCACATTCAATGGCGGTACCCAAAGCCAATCTCAGACCCAATCCTTTTTCCTCCCCAACGCACACACACACACACACACACACGTGGTCTTTCCTTTCATTTGGTTCTTGTTTTTAAAACAAGCCAATTATTTGTGAAAACTTTCACAGAGAGAGGGAGAGAGAGAGACATGTCCTGTGTCCCATCTTTTCCTCTTTTTAAGTGGCTTTCAACAGGACGTGTGTGTGTGTGTGTGTGTCTGTACGGTACATATGTACAGGAGTAAATGCCATTTGTTGGCTATCGTATTTTTGTTTGTTTTCTATCGAGCTTTTGTGCCCCATCATCATCTGCCATACAGTTTATAGATGGATGATAAATAAACTATACAAAAACCACAAACACAGCCATCAGATATATGCATATACATATATATAAAATTGTTAAAGGAAAGGATCTGCAGGAAGTATAGGTTTGGTCATCAGACGTTCGAGAGGGGGTGGCAGGGGTAGATATGAGAGAGAAAAAGCCATAATTGCATTTATTATGCTGATAAAAGCAGAGACACTAACAGCCAAACGGAGCGGAGCACGGCAGAGAGAGAGAGAGAGAGAGAGGCAGGGGGCAGGACAGGACATACACAGGACACTCACTGAGTGCAGCCAGGCTAAAGGATAACCAACGCAGTTGCCAGACAACGAGACTACGAGTGTCCATGTGTGTCCTCTGTCTGTGTGTGTGTGTGTGTGCTGTGTGCTCTGTCAGCCATTTTGTGAATGCTGCAATGCAAAGGACCCGCAACGTATGCTATGCTGCTGCTCCTCCGGCTCCTCTGGCTCCTGCTGATGCTGTTTTTGTTTGCAAATAAATTTAATAACGACGAATAATGCCACTAAAAATAATTCACAGAGAGCGAGAGAGAGACAAAGGAGCTAGGGGACCGGCAATATGGAGCACCACCGGAGAGACAACAAAAAAAATTTAATTATTGAGTGCAGCCACACACACACACACACAAATATGCAGCCAAAGGACAAAGGACTCTCCCCACAGGGGTACCGAGTTAATTATTGCTGGGTCGGGCCTCATGATCCCAGTTTAAAACCATTTGAAACAAACAAAAAACTCACCTTAAACACCGCCGAAGTGAAGAATACTGGAAGCAGTATGAATACCACGCCAGAGAGCACTATCTGTAGATTCAATTCCGCCACGGGCTCAATTTTCCAGGGTATCAGCGAGCAGCCTACGGAAATGGGTACAGGAAATTGTTAGAAAAATACCGGAAAGAAGGAAACTTTTTGCATAGCACCTAGAATTTTAAAGACAGGTTGCTCATATTTGGTAGAATCAAATATATTGGGTTTATACACCTAAATTTCAAAAATTATTATAATCGGATAATTTTAAAATTAAAAACTCTGAAAAGTACACAAAATTCCCTCATGGTTTCTAGGTTATAACCTGAAATGTAGGTATTCTTCCTTTTTTGAATTCTCTCAACGATTAAACATGCATAGCACCTAAGAATTTAAAGATAGGCTGCTCTTTTTTGCTAGAATCAAAATTATTATAGTCGGATAATTTTAACATTAAAAACTCTGAAAAGTACACAAAATTCCCTTAAGTTTTCTAGGTAATAACATTAAATGTAGGTATCCTTCATTTGTGTAGAATTCCGATAGACTTAAGATGGTTTGGAACCTACTTAAGTTCGAATATAACTAATTTATACTTTCAAAAATTCGAAAACTATACTAGAGGTTCTGAAAAACATATATTTAATCCTGCAATGAAGGTATCCTTAGCTTCGGTAGCATTCCGATAGACTTAAGATGGTTTGGCGGCTCTTTAAGTTCTCATATAACTAATTTGTACTTTCAAAATTTCGAAACTTGTACTAAAGGCTACGAAAAACAGATATCTTACTGAATAAAGTTTTCCGAATAATATTTAAATATTAATTAAAGTTTCCAATAAAATTATTCCCTATCCAAGGATCTCCTAAACTCCTAAATTCCTATTAAAACCCCAATAAATCAAACAATATTCCATCTTCAACGAAGAAACATATTAAACCACAAACTATTATTGTATAACAAATGCACAGATGCAACTAATGTGGCAATCGTGTGTCTTGCCACACAAAGGATGGAAGGTTTATTTAGTGTACTACTCACCCAAGAACCTGTAGGCTCCATGCATGGCCAGATATCCCTGGAAGAGGGTGAGCAGGACACCGTACCAGATCGACCAGAGCGAATTCAGATGCAGATAGCTGCCTGAGTCGTGACCAGAATGCTGCAGATTGGTGTAGCGACTCTGGTGGCGCTTCGATTTGATGTACTTGGCCTGCAGCTGCTGCTGCTGCTGGGTGAGGCTGCTGCTGGTGGCTGTGGTGGCATTGGTGAGCACCGAGTTGCACATGCTCGAGTTGAGGCTGCCACCGCCGCCCCCTCCACCGCTGCCTCCTCCAGCGTTGGAGCCGGAGCCTGCACCATGATGATGCTTTCCACCCATTTTTTTTCGCTCTATAGAGGATTTCCTTTGTTTGTCTTTCACTCCTTTCGATGACACTCTTTTGTTGTATATTCCTACGGTTGTTGTTGTTGTTGTTGTTGCTGTTGCTGTGTTTTTGTGGCTCTTTCCACGCGACAACAAATAATGTTGACAATCAATTTCTGGCTGACTGTCTGTCTATCTCCTCTATGGTAGGAGGTCTTCTCGTATTTGTATTGATTTTGTATTGATTTTGCTCGTTGATTTTCTATTTACTCAAGAGCTGCTTTTCCTGATGATGATTTCCCGGCTGCTGCTGCTGCTGTAGCTGCTGCTCATTGTTTTTCCCCTTTCCCACTCCTACTCCCCGGTCGGCTGTTGTCGCGGATAATATTTGCTCGCTGATATGGCTCATTATAGTAGCATCGTCCGACGATTCTGTTTGCTGGCGCATATTTGTGGAGACTCCACCTCCAGCCGCCTCTAGCCTTGATTGCCGCTGATTTGATGATGCGACGACAAAGACTGCAACGACACAGAGCACAGGGGAAACGTGTGAATTAGAGAATCAGTTGTGGGCGCACAAACAAATAAAACAATTGATAGGTGGGATAGGCATACAATAGAGATTGATACCCTATACTGGTAAGGAAAGGCAAATATAAAGAAACAATTTATTTCATGATAAGACTATAGGGTGGCAGCCGCCTGCTAAAATTATAAAATATTATCCGCTCCTCTTTCTCTCTTGCCGCTCTCATTTTACGCTCAGCACAATTGAGAGCGAGCGCTTTGACGAGAGAGAGAACGAAGTTTGTACCGAGCAAAAAAAAAGACCCCAGACGACAGCACGTAGCGGCTCACTAGCACGCGCCGATATGAGTCAAATTTGTATGAAATAAAGAGAGAGACAGAACTGTAACAAATGAGCAGATCAAGTAGGCCTGGAGAATTGTGTTTTCGGCATGTCAGTATTATTTAACTAGGAAATAGTCAGTCGGAGCTCAACACTGAAGTGAAAGGATAGTTTCTGGATAGTCGGCTCGCCTGGAGACGTATCAGTTCCAGGCATGGGCAGGTACACCGGACTTCCAGTAGCTCCGGATTCCATTGATTGTACAGAAGAATGCAACTGGTAACGCAGCTCCCCTTCAGCATATAGCTGAGATCTCTTTGGATAGGCGCTGAGCCGGCATACAAACAGCTGTAGGTACGTAAATTCGCCAACGCTATCAATAAATGACAAAATTTCTGGAAACAGCATGGCCTTCTGTAAGTATCTCCGCGTAATAGCTGTCCAGCAACTTCTCAACTTTATAATGCTTGTAGAGACCAGTACCAGGCAACAGAAAAGAGGCCCAGCAAACCACGCAACACTTGGACTATCCCTTCGTACTGCTTTCACTTGCAGAAGTGCTCTCCCTACTAGTGAGCTCTGCCTCGCTCCAACGATGTTCACTTCAGGTGCAAAAGTGATAAAGCTACTACACACATCAAACACAAAGGCACAGAATATACCGATTCTGTAACCCAAATATATTTCCTTTATGATTCGTTGCAAAAAGGGGGTTTTTTTTAGTAGGGAGTCCACATGTATAGAAACAACACGCATGTTTAGAAACATTCAGAAACATAACAGCCGAGTAAACTCTCTTCTTCGTTCTTTTTGGCGGCATACGATCTCAGTTTTATTTCCATTCCTTCAATCTCCCCCTCCCCTCGCACTGAAAGTCACTGCACTGCTATTTAATGTTCTGCCAGAGCGAACGAGAGAGCAATACAACAACTAAATAGCTGCATTCTGCCTACAAGAATATTTCTCTGCCGACGCGCAGCCGTCGCCTTCGGCTGCCAAGTCGTGGACATGCATGGACTTGCAAGGCAGAGAGCATAGCCCATCAAGTGTGAGGGTGAGGTTTTTATGAGAAAAACTCGTATTAGTCATGGAGATAATTTCCGGGTAATTTTTGTGTGTTTGCAACGAATTTTCTTTATTTGAAACATCCTTAATGAGGATTCTTAAAGAGGCTACTGCCAGGGCCCTAATGCTCCTACTTCTCTCCCTTAGGCACACATTCATTGTCATTCATTCCACACCTCCTATAGAACCTATACACCCTTTCAGACCCTACCAATCACAGGGTATAATCAGATCGCACAATTAAAACAAATCCTCTTATAAACCGATAAATATATCACTCTGTTTGTGTTAAATATTAGATTATATACATATTTAGGGAGGCAGACGACAATTATCAATTTGTAAAGCGCTTTAAAAATTCATCAGAATTGAACAACACACTTAAACACATGAATTATTTAAATGGCGAAAGAGCGCAAATCCAAGCCGTATTTTAATTAGTCGATGGAGTGGCAGAGAGACTGTGGCCGAGACTGGCTGGCCAATGGCCAATGGCCAAATTGACGCGCTCAAATTGGCAACAATTTAAACAAGATTACAACTGGCAAATGGATGAGAGGATTGGGGATTGTCGATGGGGGGATGAAAACTATAAATCAATCCTCAGGGGGTGGTGCAGGAAGTAGAAGCTGGACGGCGGCCATGCGGTGTCTGTAAACCAATTTGGCACACAGGAGTCGCCAGAGTTGTCACTGTTGCTGTTGCTGTTGCTGTTGCTGTTGCAGGGTTGCCTTTGGGGTGTTGCTGGGTGGCTCTGGGGTGTTGCAGTGTTGCTTTTGGGTGTTGCCGCGCTGTCGCATAATTAAGGCAACGCGCGAGTGGCAGACAGACACAAATGCGATTCGAGGGAGCGGAGTGGCAGACAGACAGAAAAGGAGGTGCCTCCAGGGAGGTGGGTCTTTGTCTGGGGCCCTTGTTTAATGCGTTGCGTCTCGCCTCGCCTCGCCTCGAGTTCTGCCACATTGGAGGCAACATAATTATAGGCCATAGACACACACACGCACACAAAGAGAGCGGAAAAGGAGTATGTGTGAGTGTGTGGCAGGTAAACTATTTGCAGCTTTGCGTGTTGCAGTGTTGCAACAAAACATGTGTAGCGGAACCGTTAACACTGATGCGGCAGCGGCAGCGGCAGCGGCGACTGCCTTTCAACAAAATGTTGCGTTTTGTTCAACACCACCGCAAGAGAGAGAGAAAGAGAGAGTTGGATGTTGCCCCAAAGGGAAAACGCAATTTTCTTGCCTCTTTGGTCGGCCGCTCCGCCGCCTCCTTCTCTGCTTTTTGTTATGCAAAAATAATAAAATGTTTGCAATTTGTTCGAGTCCCTCTACGGTATTTGTAATTAAAAAGTGTTGCACACAGAATGCCAGAGAGGGAGAGGGAGAAAGTTTTATACAAATGTGCAACCATGCTCAATGCTCCATGCTCTTTTTTACAGCCGCTTTGTACTCCTCTAGGTCCAGTAATTGACACGATTTAATTGATAATTGCTGTTGTACGGAATGAATGTAAATACCACGTCAATGGCCCTCGGCACTTGCCAAAATGGCCACGCAATCGGACAGGGTTTATCCCTTAAGCGATACTTATCGATATGCCATGGATATCTGATGGTTTTTATGATTGTGATATGAATTTTTGGAGGATAATGGGGCTTGGTATGAATGTGTGTGGATTGGTGGAGAAAATTAAGCCTGAGGAGCATATATTTTTTGAGTGGAGATATTTCAAGAGTAAAGCAGTTCGAAATCAAGCAAGAAACGATTATGAAAAGGTTAGGAATCGGTTATAAATCGGTTGCGAATCGTTTATGTATCGTTTACTACCGAAATACTTTGTAGTCTCGGGTTTAAATCAATCATAAATCGGTTAGAAAACGATTATAGCCGATAAACCTTGTAGTTTCGAGTTGAAGTCAATTCTGAGTCAGTCATGAATAGGTTATGAATCGGTTACGAATCGGTTTTGAGTCTGTTATAGTCGATATACTTTGTAGTTTCGGGTTTAAATCAATACTGACTCGGCTACGAAATGGTTGCGATTAAACCCGATATACCTTGTAGTTTCAACTGGAAATCTAGCAAGAATCGATTAAGAATCGGTTATTAATCGGTTACGAATCGGTTATAGCCGCCGGATCACTTTTGTATACTTTATTAATGAATCATTTAAAAATCTTATGAAAACTTAGTTGAAATGTGTAGACATATGTTTTAAAACCACTTGGAAAGATGTTAAATCGATTACAAATCGATTATGAGTGAAAAACTCTGTTATTTCTGCACAATAAATTCTGCATAGATTTATTAAAGCTGAATATATAATTTCTCACAATGCAATTCGCTTCCAAAGCAGAATGAGTGGCTTAGGGGACGAATTTTCATAAGTTTTCAACGTTTTAAAGACCAAAAATACTTTCGAGGCAGTCAAACGATTGTCTTATTGCATTACTGGTAGATGTGCATGTCGCTTTCTACACACCAAAACTTTCAGCAAGGAAATTGCAAACAATTTTGCCAGCAGTTGAGGTGTCAATTCGTGCACTGACATCTGCCATAAGACGACAGGCCAGGCACTTGTCAAGACACACTTGTCCTGCCGACAAACTGTTACCAAATTCAGGGACACAGAAACAATCAACAGAATTGTAGAACGCACTTCCCCAGACAGCAGGAAGACCTTATCCTATCAGTGGAGTCCCCCCCTCACAGCTAAGACCTGTTCCGTTTGCTGTACTCGTGCTGGGGGCTCACATGTTGATATTAATTTTATGTTAATTACAATCTTCACAAGACTGTGTTTGTCTCCCCTGCAGAGGCATTCTGTTTCATGTGCGAGAGTCGAGTCCCCTGGAATCCAAGGGCCATGTGGCAGTGTCTCCAAGGGAAATGGAGGGTGGTTAATGGGCTTTCCTTCTGGATTTGCTTCCCTTTTCCTTGACGCATACTCGACATCAGATTAGCCCGGCCGCAGAAGTCATAAATGCAGATGTTTACATTTCTTTTTCCCCTCCTTTGGCTGTTTCTTTGTCTTTCAGAGCCAGGACTTTATATCCTTGGGGCAATTTGTCGCGTTCGCACGACTTTTACGCAAATGAAACAGCCACTTTATGGCATCCAGTTGTCTCCCTAGAATTTTCTTTTTGCGAGTCATGGCGTAAAATTAAAATGCTTTCCCCACACTCCCCCCACTGCCCCACTGCCTGCTAATGCAAATTAAAAACTTCACTCAACTGCATTTATTTGGTTAACATAGTTCTGCCACCCGCCCCACCCGCCCCTATCCTGGGGCGACCTTCTCTGTGACTCATTCGCAGACGCCACTCCACATTGCCCCCCAAAAAAAACAAAGAAAAGAAGAAAAAAAAAAGAGAAGACAAAATATGCTAAATGGCACTTGGCACCCTGCTGCTACCCCCATTTTCTAACATTATGCCTGTGGCATGCTCAAGTGGCTGCCACACTCCAAGCTAATTTATATGGCAGCTTCTTTCTTTCTTTCCACTTCATTTGTTTTCCACAAAAAAACATTCCTGTTGTGGTTCCGTTCTCTCAAATTTGGTGCTGACCAAAGCAAAAGGCTTTTGCAAAGAGTTGCACAAACACAAACACAGCTGCCCCATGCCGCATGCCGCATGCCGCATGCACTTTTCATTTTAGATGCTTTAGATATTTATTCAGCAGGACTCAAAATGTTGCATATTTTCATCATTTGATTTCATCTTTTCTTTGATTTTGTTTTCCATTTGTGCTGGCTCTTTGCTTTCTTTAGTTCGGAGTGGGAGCGTGACAAATGTGTGCAACAACATCCCCCCCTCCCCGCCACCCTCTGTTGCAGCATCGTGACTCACTTTTTAAATGTATTTTCAGCAAAAAGTTGCCAACAATAGACCAAGAAACTGGCAACTGGGAGGGCTATAGTCTTTATAGAGAGGGAGTTTTGGACACAGAGATATCCTGTAAAGGGTATTGGCTGGGTTTACAGGCTTTTTGAAAGCTTCTACGCTTTTCTCTAGGCTCTAGGAAGGGAAAGTTGTTCATACTCTAGAGATATCAGGCATAAAAGTCCTTTTGGAAAGGTTTTTTTTTTTTGGAAGAACTGCGCTTGAGAAGTCCTGCCTCTTGCAGGAAAATGTTTCTCCTAATCTTGTGATATTTTAGAGTATTTTTAGATCATATTTAAAGACATAAATCGACGCAAAGCTTCGAGCTATAACTCAAAAATTATGGTACTACAGATATAGCTGAAATCTCTTAAAGAACTCCTGGAGCTTCGAAGATCCGCTGTTCTAGGTTTTCATCTCTACTTTTCGCTCAGAAGACTCAGCCTGTCATACCCCCCATTTAAGGGGTACAACCAGAGAAGAGGCATTTATTTCTGCATTGGCTGGCAGGAAAAAGTTGTTTTGGGCAAGTTTTAGCAGCGGAAGTAGCAGGAGGGAGCAGGAGGGAGCAGGGGGTCTACACGAGGTCGCACGTTGCTTGTTTTGAATTGGATTTACACATGTGCAGAGTTAATACGTGTTGCCCCATCCAGTGACATTTTTTTTCAATTTCAACTTTCGAAGCGTGGAAAAAAAACGTGCGCCATCTGCAAAAAATACGTTGCCTACTTTTCAGCGGTACAAAATAATCCCCTGGCTAAAAAATGGCAATTTATTTTGATTTATAATCCAAGAAAATATACAAAAATAATTAAAAGCGGAAAAACTAATGCCAGTGAGCAAGCCGAGTGGAAAATTGGGTCAGAAAGCTACTAAACCAGGCAACCAGGGCCAGTAAACCCCAAAATCAAACCAAAAATCCCAACAATAATAAAAGGGCCGGATAACAAAATTTATGACGGCAATTAAATTGCGCGACCAGCGGGCAAATAAAATTAAAATAAAACATAATAAACTATAGAAATTAGAATGAAAATCGCATAAAATGGGGAGCGCACAGCGTCTGCATATAAATTATCGTATCGAGTGGGTTTACCAACACTGGCAGGACCCAGGGGGGTGTTGGCAAGCCGCATGCCAACGCTTTATGCGATGTTACCAATGTTTTTGGAAAGCGCTTAAATTGCGTTACTTTCTCCACAGCTGGAGGCGTACGGGGTGGCTTTCTATGCAGTCGAAACAACCCCCTCAGAGGCCTGCATTTGAACCGCTTGCCCTGTAGCCCCTCACGTGTTCCGGGTCGTAAAAATGCCGGGGAATTTATCGCTTTCGAGTGGATTTTTTTGAAGGGGGCGCTAGAACTCTCGACACAAACAACATAGAGGTATGCTACCCTTGCTAGAGGGTAGCATTGATTTTAAAGAGAGGTTTGTCAACCATAAAAATCCTTGATACTAGAGAAAATTTCTTTTTGAAGGTGGGATCTGATTTCTATAGCATATGGATTAAAGTTGGGCACTCTTATACGTTTTTAGCATACAAAAAGGTCTCTTATATAGAGACAAATATGAAATACATCGTTTCAAAAGCGTTCTAATTCAATTCTTTAGAGTTTTCTTGGGAAATCACTCGAAAGACCATTCTTAGCAGAAGAAACAGCTATCTTTTTGAAGATAAGTGAATAAAAATTAATCAATTAAATACTCAGATCGATTAAAGCCAGAATCTGGAGCCCTAAACTGCCTTTGAAACACTTTTGGTGGTCGGAAAGGGTATCCCAAGCTTCGTTACTTAATTAATTGATTTTTCTATGTTTGCTGTTGTTCGATTCTCGTTTGCCGGCTGCTGTTGTAGTTATTGTGGCTGTTTGTTGCTGTTGCATGAGTGGTTTTTGGGCGGGTTCAAACAAAATATTCAAAGCACAAAAAAAACCAACTTTTTGCCGCTCAAGAAAATCGATGAATCCTTCAACAACAACACAGCCCCCTGCCCTCTTCCATTAACGGTCCACACGTACAGGTGGGGTCGCGGGAGGGTGCACCGCCATTTCTCGTATATGGCTCAGGACACGCCACATTAAGCGGCATTTTGTTTTGACATTTCCGCAGGCAGCCAGCCAGGCCCCCAACAAGTCGTTCGTCGTTCGGCATTGCCCACTTTTGTGGGCACGAAAAAAGGGAAAATACCCGCAGAAAGCGAGAAAGAAAACTGGGGGAGGGGGAGGGGGCGGGGGAAAAAGGTTGAAACTGCGCACTTGGCAGAAAACCAGTAGACGAAAGAAAAACCATCGGCTTTCATCAAATGCACACGAAAGGCTGAGCAGCGGGAAAAGCTACACATTTAACAGGGCTTACGTATTTCTTCCAGATGTGTGCGGGACAGGGTATACTCGACTAGGGGAACGATTGGGAAATTATGTAATATAGAAAATTGGTAAGAAATCTATACTTCATTTACACATTCCTTAAGGGAACAATGAGACGGAAAATAGGAAGGAAAATAAGTAGAACCCTCTTCTTTATAATCATTAAACAAATAATTACGTACTAGACGTAACAGATATTCATAAATTTCATGACTTAATGAGAATTCATCAAAAATTGATAAATAAAAATAAATAAAAAATTATAATAAACATAATAAATACATATACAAAAAGAATAATCAAAAATATAAGAAATAATGATACAAAAATACAAAATATAATAATCTTAAAAATAAAAACTGATGTAATTAAATTAAAAAAACACAAAATAAATATAAAAAATAATAATATATAAATATATAATATATATACAAATATAAAATTATATATAAAAATAAATAATAATAGCAATATATAAGAAATAATAATTCTCAATATAGATATAAATATAATTATACAAAAATAATGATGAGCATACAAAAAAAATTATAATTATAAAAAATTTAATTTAAAAAATTTATATAATATTTTGTACAATTCTGTTAAATTATAAATACCATAAGAACATTACAGAATTTTTTTTAGTAATATTTTATTAAAACTGTAAGACAAATGTTAATGTTGAGTAAATAATTTGTTAAACAATTTATAAATGATTAATTAATTTATTATTTTAAACTTGAAGTAAATTGATTATAAATTATATAAAATATACGCTCACATTTTAAGCCGTTTTAGATTCAGTACAAAAAAAGGTAGAAATATTTCAAAGAAATATTCATTAATAAACTTTAACAAATATAATTCATATATCCAGGATATCCTCATAGGATATCTAATTATTCGTTGCTTGAATAAACATTTTCTTTATTCAATTCATTTTTTGTTTTCTACTTTCGTTTTATTTGTATATATTTTTGTATACATATGTATATATTTATTTTGGTTGTGATTATAGCAAGACTTGGGGGTAGCCTTTGCCCATTTCTTGACCAAACAAGAAAACCCCCTCCTGCTTTGACCCTATTCCCAAACGGGGCTCGATTCTAAGCAGTGGCCTGCCTCTCCCTATTGGCCTCATTCCTTGTGGGCCCCCTCTCTGCCTGTCTGTACTTGTCCCTGCAGGCCCTTTCTTCACAATAATTTCCTTTCAATTTCAGTTGCAGATACAAGCGAGGAAAATTGGTTTTTTAATTAAGTCTGAAGTCGGAAGAAAAAGTAGAACTCTATATCACTATGTCCTAGCCCTCTGTTTTCTCTGGCATTCTCTTCTGTTTCTCTGCTATTGACTCTTTTTTTTTTTTTTTAGTTGCCATCAGCAATAAAGCAGAGGCTAACCGACTGACCGATCTATGGGGCCATCAGGGCTTTTCATTTGAGTTGAAAACAAACAGAAAGAGCAATGCGCCGGGAAAAGCTACAAGGAAAATGGAGTACAAGGGGGAGAGTCCTGCCTGCCGCCTGCCGCCTGCTGCCTGGCGCTTCATAATGATTGCATTTTCCAAATGAAAATCAATGTCCTGCCATGACTTTTGGGGCCAAAAAGTATTTTAATTGATTTTGTTTTCTGTGTGCTTGCGTGAGAGGAAAATTGATAAATCTGCTACAAGCATTTCCACTAAAGCCATCAATAAGCTGTTGAATAAATTAACCAGCCGCACAGGATACCAGCTACATTTCTGAAATACTTTGCAGTCAGATGTCAGAGAGCCGTAAAATCCAATAAATTGAAAGCAATTTCAAGTGTTTTTGGCCAAAAAACCACAGCCAACAATTGCAAAATGTTTTCGGGATTTATTTATATGACATTGTCAATTATTTCTCGAGAGAAAAGAACAGAGAGGAATGCATCAATCCATCTTTGCGGGGGGGGGAAATGTGAGACGAAAGCATTTTGTTCGAGGCAGAGAAAAAACTAAAGGACAAAACCGCAGGCCGATAAAGGATCAAGCAGCAGCCAGCCAGCCAGCCAGAAGTGGCAGCAGAATCGACCTCAAGCTTGAAAGCTATTAAAAATTGCACATGCCACATGCCACACATGGCTGCAAAAATTGAGACAGAAACAAAAGAGCAATCAGTCGAGGAGAAAGAAGAAGGTTTCAATTTCACTTAATATCAAAACCACAGGGGGAAAAAAAGGAGCTGGTGGGCTGAGAAGTCTCAAGGATTGAGGATTGCGAGGAGTCCAATGTGGTTGCAGGACTGGAGGGAGGAATGCCCCACTGAATGGCAGGCGAAGTCACTGGTCACTGGTCACTGGTCACAATTCAAAAGGCAAAAAGGCAACAAAGTTGTTGTGCCAACAGGCAGGAGGATGTGCCGGGGGGGGGGGACAACACAAAAGGATAAAAATGCAGGCCACAAATGGCAGCTGCTGCCCCACCCCGGCAGCTCCTTCTAAAGGAAGAAAAACCTAAAGTCAGCAAATCAAATGGCATCCAGATGCCGAGTGCGTTCTGGGGCAGGATTAGGAGTGGCAGTAGGAGAAGCCAACCAAGCCTGCCACATGAATGCCGATAGTTGTCAGAGATTATGACACGAGAATGCCACAAGCAGTCAGGCAGCCGGAGAGAGGGTGAGAGGGTGAGAGAGAGGGCTTTGAGGTTGGAAAAACTTTCAAGCAATGAACACATTTTCGCATATTTGCATAAAACTCGCTGCAAGGATGAAAACTGCAGCTGGAGGGAGGTGCAGGCAGCCATCACTGGGAAGAAGGAGCAATCACTGGCTTGAGGAATATTAAAGGAAAGGAAAGAAATGCCAGAGCAAACTCAAACATGGACATTAAAAATGGGCTTGCACTCTTCTTCTGTTGGCGGTACATCACGAACCATTGATGCACTCTCTTACACGCTCTCTCTCTCTCTCTCTCTCTCTCTCTCTCTGGCATGCCACAGCCCATGTGGCATTGCAATCGCATCTGAAATGCGATTTTCCAAATGGAAATCTTAGTAAAGTGAGAAAAGCGGAAATTGCTCAACGGAAATACATGCAGCAACAGTCTCTCTCCCTCGCTCTCTCCCCCTCTCCCTCTCTCTCTCTCTGTGACATTTCCCTCTTATGAGGATTTCCTGATAGAAAGTTTATTGATGTCATGAATTCTCAAGGAATTGTCCTTAAAGATTTTATCGAGTAGATACAAAAATATTAAAGAATACCTACGATTATATTCTGTATCTTTTTCTGATGCTTTGGATTTTGTATCTTTTTTGGGGGTGCAATAAATTCTTTTATCTTTTCATCCTGTGCATTTTTTTCCATCTTAGGTTTTGTATCTTTTGATGCTTTATATTTTTATGAGGTCTCTCTTTGTCTTTGTATCTTTTTATCTTGAATATATTTATCCTCATTAACCAAACCTTAAATTTCCATATTTAATCTATCCATCTTTTATATCTCTTTTTATAGATCTCCTCGCTATCTATCTTTTATCTATATCTTTCATCTATCTTTATTTGATCTATATATCTATCTCTCTGTTCATCTTTTATCTATCTATCTTTTATCTATCTATCTTTTATCAATCTATCTTTTAACTGTGTATATATCTTGTATCTAAATATCTTGTATCTATCTATCTACATTTTTACCCTCTCAATCTATCAATCATCTATCTATATTGTATCTGTCTATCTTGTATCCATCTCTTTTGTATCTATTTATCTTTTATCTACCTATCTTGTATCTATCTATGTTGTATCTATCCATATTTCATCTATATATCTTGTATCTATCTATCTATCTTGTATTTACCTATCTTGTATCTATCTATGTTGTATCTATCCATCTTTCATTTATATATCTTGTATCTATCTATCTTGTCTCTATCTATCGTTTACCTATCTATCTATCATGTATCTATCTATCTTGTACCTATTAATCTATCTTGTATTTACCTAACTTGTATCTATCTATCTTGTATCTATCCATCATGTATATATCTATCTTTTATCTCTTAATCTATCTTGTATCTATCCATCTTGCAGCTATCCGTCTTGTACATATCCATCTTGTATCTATCTATCTTTGATCTCTCTATCTATCTTTGATACAACTATCCTGTATCCATCTATCTTCAATCCACATTCAGTATCTTCCATCCATCTGCGTCTTTTCTTTAAGACTCTCCCTCTCAAGAGTATCTACAACTTGCATCCCATCCATAGCCAAAGTACTACAATGCCATTTCTCTGCAAAAATATTCAACCATAAAACTTGATCAACTTGTGTGAACATGCCACGGAAGCAGGGGCGACTGCGACATGCCACAGGAAGAGCAGCCGGAGGAGAGAGCCGGATAAGAGGCGGGTCCTGTCCCCTGGTACTTATTGGGGAAATTGTGGAAGTTCATGCCTGACGAAGAAAAAACTCATAAAAACTGCTGACAACAACAAACAGAATTACAAAAATTTATTCCCAGGATGCTTTAAGCCCCCCGCCGCACATGTGTACCAGTGTGAGTGTGTGTGTGTGTGTGTGTACGAGGAAGATAAAGATGCAAAGGACACATCCACCCTTCATTGACAGAGTCTATAAGGTTCATATAAGCTACGATTATTAAAAATTGAAAATATTTTTCTACTAGCAAAGGATTTGCCAAGGCAGGAGGCGGGGCGGAGGCGGAGGAGCAGTTTTCCAAAGTTTTTTCTTTTCCTTTTGATTGCAGTTTATGCATATGAACAAAGTTGTTTGGCATTTAAACTGGGCCCAAAAGGGGATAGCAGTACGAGAGAGAAAAGACTTGGCAAGAAAGGAGTTTATTGAAGAATCCATGAAGGAGTAGCAGTAGAAAAATGGAGGGAAATATCAGTAAAAAATTTAAAGAATAGCAGTTGTAAAATGGGGAAATAAAAGAAGAAAATTGGAGGGAAATAGCAGTAGAAAAATTAGGTGTACACTCAGAGAAAAAAGCCAGAGTAAAAAGAAACACATCCATTTTTAATTTAAATATTTGGTTTTCAAATAAAAAATTGGCAAAATTAAATGGAACTCAATTTGATTCAAACGAAAATGCATTAAAAATTATTTTCAATATGGGCCATAAAAAATACAAATAAAAAAATATATAAATATAAACATAAAAAATATAAATATATAAAAAAATATTTATATAAAAATATAAATATGAAAATTACTATATGTATATGTAAATATACTAAAGGGCCAGACCCCTGCCCAATCAGTGCCTCGTGCACCAACCCCCGGCTCACTCGCTTCGCAAGCTCACGCTGATATGACGACGAACCAACATTTTAAAAACAAAAAAAAAAATCAATTAAAATTTCTATTAAAATTTTCCACAGCAAAAAATGAATACAAATTTTTTTAAATTATTTATATTAAAACTGTAGGAAATTTTCTTAATTGAAATATACAAATATTTGTTTTTAATATAAAATGTATGGTTTTTTAAAATTTTATTTATTTTGTTTTGGAAAAAATATTTTTATTTTAAATTTAAAAAATTATAAGTGAAAAAAACCCTTTTCTTGACAATTTCCACTAAAGGTGCAAAGATATAGTGGTAAATATTTAAATTCCAGTGTAACTATTCGATTCTTAGGGATTTTTTGCTCTGCAAGAAGGAAGAAAGAGTACCAGGAGCATCCAGGAGTCATAGCAGAAAGAACAGCTCCAAAGCGAAGGGCAAAGAACTTAAACGATTGACCATTTACATTGAAATCGAGTAGCAGTTAAGGAAGGAAACTCAATCCCCCAGACCAATCACAACAAAGCAAGAGCAAAATGTCGCAGAACACAGAATGCAATTAAGTTATGAGAAGAGGCAAAGAAAGGACGAAACAGGAGACTAAAGGAGAAGAGGGAGATAAGGGGTTGGCGGGGGGAGATGCCATTTAGTTGGTGACTTAGTTAGTGACTGGGGAAATACAACTTTTTGCACCAAAGGGGGGTGGGGGGAGGGGGAAAGGAAAAGGTGCACCATCAAAGTTGGCTAAATTGTGGATAGAAAAAAGAGAAATGCAATGCATTATTCATTTACTGGCTGCGAACACCCTACACCCGCACCCCCCCCCCCCTCGCTATCTCTCTCTCTTTTGGGTTTATCCACTCTCCCATCTCGCTCTCTCTCTCTCTCTCTCCTTCTCTTTCTCTCCTCCTTTCAGCCATTAGTCAAAGCGTCAAGCGTAAAATGCTAAACTGAAATTTTGTGTTGAACAAATGTTGACAGCTAACGCGGCAGTTCCCCTCCAGTGGCAGCCACTGGAGCCCCTCGCGGCACCCTTCTTTTGATGGGGCAGCTCCATTAGGCGGGAGGCAGCGCCTTGACAGCTGCCGCTGCCGCTGCCGCTGCTGCGACAAAGTGACGCAAAGTTTAATTGAAATTCTAAAAGGAATTTGCACAAAACTCAGGCTGGGATAAGCGGTAGGGCGGCAGAGGGAGGGGCTTGGTGGGGCTGGAAAACTTCCCGCAACTTCAAATTAGTTTTACATATTATTATATATTGAAAGAAAAAAAAAAGATAGATAGAAAGTACAAGTTTTTTTTCCCAAACAGCACAAATTCTTCATAAATCCAATGCACATAAATATCTTTTATTTTTTGTTCGTTCCATATAATTATTGGTGATTCTTGGAATATTTTCCATGAACGAAGAAAACTTTAGCTAGATCTCAATTGAAAACTTTGGAGTAACTTTTAGATGCGAGATACTTCTTAGCATTGGCCAGATGTTCATCCGGGATATGCTTAAAGATACACTTCAAGAGAGATACACAGAGAGAAAAATTTAAAAGAATTTGCATATATGCAAAGCCATATGCGTTAGAGAACTTAAAAAATAAAATTAATTTTAAAAACATTTATCAATTAATTTAAAAAATAATAGTAAAAATATTTAAGCAAAAAAAAATAAAAAATTAAAAATAAAAAATTTTATTTGTAAAATATTAAATATATAAAAACTAAAAAAAATGTCTAATACTTTATTGATTGATTTATAAATATTCAATATTGTTTAGAATATTATAATTATAGAATATTCTATAATATTGTAAATACTCAATAAGAAATAGAATTTAATTCTCTAGGAAATAGACAAAATAAAAAATAAATAAAAAAATTAAATACAAAAAATAATAAAATAAATTAAATCAAAATTAAAAATAAAATAAAAAAAATGAAATAAAAAAAACTTTTTTGGAAATATTTTGTTAATATAAAGTACACGGGGCTCGACATTAAGATACTCGGTACCTACTCGGTTTCCATATATGGATAATAGTTAAAAGGAAAGGAAAAGGAAAAAATCTTACAAAATTCGTACAATTCTTAAACAGTTGTATCATATTTCTTGTTAATTTTTAAACCTCTTATAAATATAAATTCCAAAATATATTCCAATATTTTTCTGATTTCGAAATTAAGTCTACTTCATAGACATTTATTTTTTTTTTCGTTTTCCAAAAAGATTTATATTCCCCTCTGAAAATATATTTTCTCCCCCGTTTTAAGCACTTTCTTCTACACCGTGTACCCAAAATTTCTCTCAGTGTTACAGTACTGAGCAAAAGCTTAATGACCAAAGTGGCCTAATCAATTTTTATGGTACGCTCTCAAGCTGCAGCCCACAAATTGAGGGAAACTCGCATTCCCTTTGATTCATCAGGCAGGCACAAAACTGTTTTGCTTCGCTGGAGGTCGAAAGCCACTTGAAGACTGAAGACTGAAAAATGAAGAATGAACATTTCCATTTGGCCTTATGAAAAATTAAATGAAGCCAAAGCCGTAAACTCTGAGCCCATGATGCTCCTTTATCTTCGTCTCCCTCCCACTCTCTCTCGAGGTAAGTGCCAAAAGTCAAGTGGCGCAAACGTTTTTGGTTTCAACAGCAGGAGGCAGGGGCACGGGGGCACTCTCTCTCTCTCTCATATGGTGCAAGCTGTTCATAATTTGTTGCCTTTCCCCAAACGGAAAAAAAAGAAAAAGAAAAAGGAGAAGGCACATATTTTTCTTGTCCTCGGGGTCTGAATTTGAATCGGAATCTGAACATTTTTCTTTCCTTTGAATTTCCCTTTCCTGGCGCTCTGTCTGTTTATTAGAGCAGACTTTTTTTGGGCACAAGTCTTGGAGATTTCAAGACAAATTTAATGTGGCAGATATCCCAGTGATAAGCGAAATTTATAAGTGACACAGCCACATAGAGACTCTCTTGAAACCGAGCCACAGCAGAGCAAAAAGAGGCGTCAGCCCAGCGTTTGGTAACATGAAACTTTCTACTCGTTTTTTTTCGTTCTTTTTGGAATCACAGCCGACAGTTGAAAATAACACTTATCGCCCCATAAGCGAGTGGCAGTGGGCCAAGAAAGGGTGCCCGGCGGAGGCAAGAAACGGGGCTTGAAAGGGTGCCACGCGGAGGCAAGAAATGGGACATGGGGCAGGGGTGGGGGGGGGGGGGGGGGGGGGGGGGCCTGTATAAAAGTTGGGTTTATAGATATGCGATCTTTGCTTTTTATTGGCTTTCATGGGGTGTGTGGGGGAACAGAAGGAAAGGAATCCAAGGAGTAAACCAGTCAAAGAGCTAGTACAGGGAATAGCTAGAGACAGAAAGCGAGAGAGGAGAAGGTGTGTGGGGGAACAGAAGGAAAGGAATCCAAGGAGTAAACCAGTCAAAGAGCTAGTACAGGGAATAGCTAGAGACAGAAAGGGAGAGAAGAGAAAACCAAAAAGAAAAAGATGAAGACTTTAAAGGAAAAGATTCCCATCCCCTCCCTTCCCTTCCCTTCCCTTCCCTTTCCATCGTTTATGTAGTTTTCTTTTCTTCAACCTAATCCTTTCTTATTGAAAACAGAATTCTGCCCTGTCCTTCTCCTGTCCTTCCTCCAAAGATAAATCTTTATGCTTATAACCCTCTCCTCCTGCCCCTCCCCCTCTCCCGCGTGTGTGTGTTTGCGAGACGGCACGTGCGGCCTCTGAAAACGAGTTGGCAGTATCGAATGGTGGAGGGGGATGTGTGTCGTTAGGCGGACTGCCGTGGCAACGCTTTAGACCAATTCGCATTTCGAGCAAATTTATGACTTGATTACAATACGCATCCCCATACACATCCCCCTGTTGACGCTGGGGGGAGGGGAGGGCCTCGGAAACAAGTTTGAAAAGTAGAGAAAATGCGCGGACAAGTTTTGGTTGAAGGCAAATGGCAAAGAAAAGCCGAGCCGATAATGTAACAATCACAACGTTAGGGGGCTTGGAAGGGGCATGGATATAAAGAATGATTTCAAAGAAGAGTGGGTTGTATTTAAAGATATAGAAGAGTAAATATGTAGAAAAGTGGTGGAAAAATAACCAATAGGTTGATGGAGGAATAATGGAATAAATAAATTATTAATTCAAATTTAAAGATACAACAATTTTACTAGATTACTAATTAAAAATCGGATAGTAAAAAGAATATTTAAAATTAATTTCGAAAATAAAGTTAGATTAATTAATAAATTAAATATAAATACAAAAATTATAAATTATATATATAAATTGATTAATTAAAGATTTAATTCGATGCTAATTTAACCTTAATAATAATAATAATACAAATATACCATCTAACAAATTTAAAAAGTATAAAATATTTACCGATTAAAAAATGTTAAAAATAAAAAAACCGTAATAAAATTATAAAAAATATATAATATACACCCCGTAAAAAATGTTAAAAATGTAAAAAAAAACCATTGAAAAGTGTTTTAAAAATAAACCATACACAATTTTAAAAACATATAATATACACCCCCTAAAAAATGTTAAATGTAAAATACACAACACCTGAAAAATTTTGAAAAATATAAAATATATAGAAGCAAATAAAAATTAAATATATTAATATCAAAATCAATAAACATAAAAAAGGGAATTTTTAAAACCAGAAAATAAGGAACGATAAATGTAGATAGATATATGTAGATGTATAACAATATGGAGATGCAGACAGTAGCGAAAGATTATGAATAAATAAAAAGGGAACTGATTGAAATCTATAAAAGACAGGGATCCCAGGGACAAAGACTCTATATAAGATAGAGAAAAGCCAACCGAAAAGTAAGAAAAAAGCACACACAAAACCCACAATGAATGGGGCAAAAGGAGGCGCCACAGAGCATTGCTATCGGGGCGTGGCATTGTAAATTGTGGCGACAACAATTCAATTTATCGCCCCAATGCACACCAACTCGATTGGGGGTATTTCCGTTTTTTATTTTTATTTTTTCTGTGGCTTTATTTCGATCTATTTTTGCTTTTTAAAAATGTATCTGTGTTTTTTGTGAGATTCTTTAAACTTAATTCAATTGATTAAATTTACTTCTGACTGCCTGTTGCTGTTGACAGTCAGCACGCACATAAAAATATGATTTAATTGTTGTTCAACACAAAAGTTCGAGCGAAAAACTTGAACCAATATATATTGTATATATATGGTAGGTATATATCGTATATATTAAATAATGCCCAGCCAGGCGTCACGTCAATTTTTAATATGACACTGCAGTGGCTGTGGAAATTGATTGATTGATGGATCGATTGTTGGCTGGTTGGATGGTTGGATGTACCCGGGAGTGAAATCAATGAGCCGGACTTTTGATTCTTGAGTGGCTGTCAATATTTTCACTGCCCTGCCTCTGGAGCTCATTTCTCATTAAGAAATCGGTTTCATATACCTCCATATATGTTATATGGGATATACTCGTATGTATCTTTGGATTTGTGCTGGCAGTGAAAAATTATTTCGTCTGCAAATACAGAAATTTTTCATTGAATCGAATTACAATTCAATTGCCTTCAACGGCATGTGTTGTATTCTGGTCCTGGGTGCCACAGAGCTCCCTCTTTGCCTTTGTTTGCTCGCTCAGATTCGGAGGAAAGTTCTCCCAAAAGGCGTTGCACAATACGAGTAAAAGGAAAGACATTCACAAAGAGAAACATCTACATGGTAGCCAAATCTAATAATCAGCTTGCCACCTAACGAATGTTAAGCTGTGAATGGCAGAACTAGGAAGTGTGAAATGTGTAGTAGAAAGCGAGGAGCAGCAGGGAGGGAGGGGGTGACGTGGATGTGTGGTAGAAGGAGTCGTGTAACAATGGAAGGTGTGGTAGAGAGAAGTGTAATAGTAACGAAATGAGTAGTAGCGAGAGGAGTAGTAGCGAGAGGAGCAGTAGCGAGAGGACTAGTAGCGATAGGAGTAGTAGCAAGAGGAGTAGTAGCAAGAGGACTAGTAGCGAGAGGAGCAGTAGCGAGAGCAGTAGTAGCAAGAGGACTAGTAGCGAGAGGACTAGTAGCGAGAGGACTAGTAGCGAGAGGACTAGTAGCGATAGGAGTAGTAGCGATAGGAGTAGTAGCGAGAGGAACAGTAGCGAATGGAGTAGTAACGAAATGAGTAGAAGCGAGTAGAGTATTAGCGAGTAGAGTAGTAACGAAATTTGTTGTAGCGAGTGTAGTAGTAACGAAATAAGTAATAGCGAGAGGAGTAGTAACGAAATTAATAGTAGCGAGAGGAATAATAACGAGATGTGTACTATCGAGAGGAGTAGTAGAGAGAAGAATAGTAAAAAAAACCTAAAATGGAAATCAAATATGAAAAAACTTTGGGTACAACCTGGAAAATATATACTTGAAGCTTATAGCTGAAGAAAAGAGAGGTGTAACGTTTCCCCAACGGTAAAGTAGCGAGTAGCGTAGTATGTAGAGGTACAGTACCGAGATGTTTAATAGAGGGTGGTAGTAGAGGGGTACAGAATAGGGAAAATGGGGATTAGACAAAGGTAGTAACGAGAGTCGTAGCAGAGAGAGTTATAAGAGCAAGTATAGAGGAACTCTAGCATATATAGGAGTAGTGGCCAGTATAGAAAACCTGTAACGAAAGATCCCGTAGAGAGAAGCAATAGAAAGAGAGCAAAGAACTAGAAGTAGATTAAAAGTAGTAGAACCGAAAGACTGGAGAAATACCAAAGAGACAAAGGCACAAATGCCACACCAACTGTTTCTTCATGTCCTTCCTGCTGTCAGCGGAATTCCAAAAGACATATTCCAAGGTAGAGTTAGAGCAAAGCGATTGATAGAGAGTAAAGGTAACAGAGAACAGAGAGCCGTACAGCAAGTACAGTACACCACAAAGAGCAAAGGCAGCTGCGATTCCATCTCCTCCTTCCCCCCCCCCCTGGTTTGTGAGACGGTGACATTTGAATTTTTGGCCATTTTAGCGAAAATTTCTCAATTTTTTGTTGTGGTTCTGCGCGGAGTGTTGTTCAACTCAACCCAACTCATGATTTTTTGCGGGGGGTTTTCTTTCATTCTTTGCCAGTTTTCTTTTCTTTTCGTTCTTTTTTTTGCTCTTTTGCCAGAAAATAACGTGACATGCATAAATAATTGAGTTTTTCGGAAAATGCGCCATGGCAGCAGTGGCAGTGGCAGTGGCAGTGGCGGTGGCAGTGGCAGTGCCCGAGCGACATGGCAAACAAACAAAGGAAACCAGGAGCAAATACAGCAACAACACATACATGAGAAAACGGAAATGAAATATGGCGGAATGGCAAAAATGGCAAACTAGTGAAATGCCAAAATGGCGGCAGCCACCATATTGTGTTTGGCGAGAGCGAGAAAGAGAGATGTGGAGCCTACAAAATGTGCCATCAAATATTTATTTCCAATGTGAAGGCACAGCCCTGAATGCCAGCTGTCAGAGAGAGCGAGAGAGAGATAGGAGCAAGAGTAATGGAGAGAGAAATACAGAAAGCAAAGATCAACGCAATATACAATAGAAATATTTCGAAATTCTAACTACCATCGTTTTAGCTTATGGACAAAAATGTCAATAAAGTCCAAAAGGGTTTCCACGGCCAACATTGTTTCTGATTGACAATTAATCAACCTAATGGAAATGGCCGTTGTAAAGCGTCTTCCACATCCAGGACACTCACAGATACATATTTATATATATAGAATATACACTCTTTGTGTAGGCAAAATGGACAAATCAATTTGCCAAAATGAAAGCCAAACAAAAGCCCCGCCGCGATAAAGGAGGCAGGCCAATGGAGTGGAATTCCTGCATGGAAGTGAATTCCAAAAGCTAAAAGCATAAATATTTAGACAAAATCTATTTCAAACAAATAAACTGGAGGATTGTTGAGGAACAGAGCCAACCGCCAACAATTGGTGGATAAACTTTTACCACATTATTGAGTACTCATTGGTTGTAATCGTGGCGATAGGGTGTATAGGGCTATGGGGTTTGTTTGTTTCTAAAGGGAGCGGGTTTTAATGGTAATTATAGTAGAGTGCTAAAGACATTTGAAGCTCCTTCTTTAAGCATAAGTATTTGTTAGAAATGTTGTGGTATAAAGTTTCTCGTTTTTATGATCCAATGGGGATATAGAATATGGGGGGGGTATATGGGGATATAGAATTCAAATTGGTTAGGGCAGAGAGAATATCAATTATAGGGTTGATTTAAACGAATAGTACATTGTAATCTTTTTGTAGCCTTCTGGCAGTTTTGTGTAGTATTTTCTACTATCTTTTTATTTTCTAGAATTTTTGAACTATTTTCATTCATTTTCTGGAATTTTCATAGTTTTTTGTCTGTTTTTAGTATATAGTATAGTTCTAGTATTTTATATTAACCGGTATTTTTTAATATTTGTATACCATTTTCATTCCTTTTTCTGGTATTATTCTACCATTTCTAATTATTTTAAATCGTATTTTTATAAATTTTTCTTTTATTTATATAATTTTTCCTGGTATTAGTATTTTAAAAATTTTACCTTGTATTTTATAGAACTTTCTAATTTTTCTAACAGTTATTATCCTTTTTGCTGGTATTATTCTAGTATTTATAAATCTTTTGGATAGTATTCTTTTAGAATTTTCTGGTAGTTATATCATTTTCTTTTTTCTGGTATAACCTTGTTTTTTAAATTTGTTATCTATTATTTATTAGCATTTTTATAGAATTTTCTGGTATTTATAGCGGTTTTTATTTATCTGGTATAATTGCAGTATTTTAAATTTGCTATTTAATAGTATTTTTATAGTCTTTTATAGTATTTTAATAGAATTTTCAAGTTTTTATAGCATTTTCTTTTTGTTTTTTGGTATTAATCTAGTATTTTAAACTCTTTTATCTAGTATTCTAGATTATTTTCTAATACATTTTAGTATTCTTGTGGTATCTATATATCTATATCTATAGATTTTAGGTAATAAATATGAAAATCTAATGTAAATGTAAGATGCCCTTAGAAAATACTGTTTAGGATATACATTTCTGAGGCAAGATTTTTCCCTAAATAGTGTACAAAAATAATCATTGATTTTCCATACAAACATTAGGATAATCTTTGCATCAAACATCAGACTACTTCCAGCGATCCATTGAGATAGTCCCCCCATTAGTGTCCACTTAAATGCCTGCCAAAATTTCCAAGGGCATCATTTATTCCATCAAACCCCCTCTATATGCGCTATTCTTTTTTTCCTCCCAATTTGTTGCAAAGTTTTTTTGTCGAACGCCAACGTCTCCTTCTGGTTTTTATGGTCAATTTATAAACTCTGTTCTGCGAAAGTGAGCGAACAAAATACTTTTACTTCTTTTGTGTGGCATATAATAATTTATAAGCCATTTTTACGGCACTGTTGCACACACACACAGCTCTCTCTCTCGTGCCTGCCTGCCTGCCACATATGGTAGCAGGGCTTTATCGAATGGTCAATTTGTTGGCATTGGACAATTGAGAAATATTTAATGGCTGGGCATTGTTCCCACTATTTTTGGGTGGTTATGTGCTTCAGCTCAGGCTGAGCTCAGGGGGAGATCAACCTCCGCCCTGGATCTATCTCCTTCCTGGGGTTCGGTGCTACCTCCTTCCAGGGTTTCAGCTCTACCTCCTTCCTGGGGTTCGCTGCTACCTCCCTTTTGGGGTTCTCCCTTCCACCATTCAGTCCCCCCCTCATTCGAGAGTTTCGAGTAAATTCAATTCTGGTTAAAATGTTTTCCAAAGTAACAATTTGTGTGTGTGCCCTGTAATTGCATCGAGAGAGACTGAGAGAGAGAGAGAGAGAGAGAGAGAGCGGTGTGTGGTGACATATGCCAAAAAATGTGACTGCAATGAAACCGGAAACGAGCAGCCGAGAAAACTACAGCCACAACAAAACACCATCCTTTCAATTTTCGGCGGGGCAGGGGTGGTGGGGGGGGGGAGGCGGGTGAGAGAGGGACATTGTGTGCACTCAACTGTACCGCAAAAGACTTGAATGTGTCTGCTGCTGCTGCGTGTATTGTCCTTTCTGGTGTTTGCCCTGTTGGGTTCTGTGTATTTTATGACTTGTGTAGGTCCTTCCGAAGGAAGGGAGCATCTCCCCCTCTCCCTCTTGGTTGCTGGCATTTCAAAAGTTTTTGCAACGGCATTGCAAGCCCCACATTTTCAACATTGTTGCTGTTGTTGTTGTTTTTGTGGCTGTTGCTATTTGGGTTTTTAGCATGTGACGCCATTTGTGGCATGGTCCAACACAGTCCTTTTCCCCCCAGAAGAAGCTCCACGCACAAGCAGCCCCCCCAAAAACCCAATACGAGGACTCTTTTTTGCACATCCTCAAGAAGAACGAGACGGCATGAGAGCGAAAAACTAAAAAGGATGTAGAATTCTCAACCAAAAGTCCTGGCGCCCCCGCCCCCGCCCACGCACCTCACACTATCCTACCTCCCATCGCCTTTCCAACATTCGAAAGTCCTTTCCCCCCTTTTGAAAGTCCATCTCTCTGGGCAGAGAGGGGAGTGGCAGGAGAAAGGAGGCAGAAAGGGGTGTATGGAAGGTGGGAGAAGAGACAGAGAGGGGCCTGTGGGAGGTTTTCTCAAGTACTGAACGGCCATTGTTGTTGCTGCCATTGTTGCCTGAATGCATACCCTGTAAAATGGGGCATATCTAAGTCTTAAAACAAGTTTAAGACTAGGATTAAGCCTTGAGATTCCTACAGAGAGTTAGGACCGTGTTTAAGCAGGTTCTTAGTGGCAGTTCGGACTGTTTCTAACAAAGTTTTTAATGAAAGTTTGTAGTAGGTCAAAGAAAGTCAAGGGAAAAGCACCACAATTTGAGGCAAGAAACTGTTTAAGAGTTGGGATTAACAGTTCCTTGTTGGAAACACAGGAGTTTGTATGGAATATATGTACCTCGTTTAAAGGCACAAATGAAGGATGTTTGGTGTGAAATAAATGTTTACCACTTTTCAGTTTCTACGCCTGTAAAATCTTTAAAAATGCATCAGTCCATGTACATAAGACACGCCATGGTTTTCCCATGGGAAAGTTTTTAATCTTTGAAATATGGTGGCCTCCTTTCAAGGCTGGAAGAGTATTTGTTAAGACGAAAAATCTTTCATGTAAGTTGAAAATTCTTTGAAAAATATAATTCGGAATCTTTAAAGGTTACAATAACGAAAGTTTTACCTTCTTAAATACTTAAGTATTCCTTTAGGCCATAAAAGCATAGATCTGAGGTGTTAAAAGCTACAAAGAAATATGATTTCTCAGGCCTACTATAAAGGGAAAAAAGGTATTTAAAAAAAGGTTCTCCAGAAATAACTTTCTTCATATAAATATCGTATAAAATCCTGGTTTCAAACTCTACCAAATCGTCCTTCAATCCATATAAAGTATACCCTTTGTATAACATTTTTCCACCCAATTTTTTTTTTTAATAATTTCTGGATAACTCCTGGGTAATTCCGCAAAATTCGTGGATAATTCCTCTATAATTTCTGGATAGTTCCTGAATAATTCCTGGATCATTTCTAAAAATTCGTGAATAATTCGTGGATAATTCCTGAATAGTTACTGGATAGTTCCTAGATAATTCTTGGATAAATCCTGGATAATTCTTAGATAATTGCTGGATAATTCCTATATAATTCCTAGATAATTCCTATATAATTCCTGGATAATTCCTAGATAATTCCTGGCTTTAAACTCTACCAAATGCCTTTCCATCAATCCATATACCGTATACCCCTTGTGTAATGTTTTAGTACCCTATTTTTATGTTGTTTCTTAAAATAATTCCTGGCTTTAAACTCTACCCGAGACCTTACCATCATTCCATCTACAGTATACCCCTTATCTCGTATTTAGTACCCTATTTTTTTCTGTGTGTTTGTTGAAACCTTTTTCACTTATTTGCTGTACTAGTCTCTGGCTTCCGTTTTGTTTCTTTTCACTTGTATTTGTTCCTACCTTTTTCGCCTAGGAAAAGGTAAAGGGAAATTCTTGCCTTTAGTTTTTCCTTTTGCTTTGCTTTGCTTTCATTCAACGCTTTGTTTACGACCAAATCCAAAACAATGGCATTTTTGCACATGAGCGCATTTGAGGCAAGTTCTGACGTCGTCGATGTTGTTGGTGTTGCACTTAAACTAAACTTTTCAGCTGCTGCCACACAGCAGTGGTAGTGGTCCTTCCTGCCGCCCTCCTCCCGCCCCTGGCCATATGACTCTTGAAATGTCTTCCTGGTCTCCGACTTGTGTTGAATATTTAATCCTTTTTTCCTGCTTCGCCTTCCAGGGCCAGAGAGAAGTGAATTATTACGGGGCATCTTTCGTTTCCTTGCCTCAAACCGAAAGGCAATCTAGCACACACCCACCCAGAGAGAGGGAGAGGGGGTGGCAGGGCTGAGAGTGTGGGTCCTGTTTGCTCCTTTGGAATTCCAATTGCCCGAATCATTCGACTCATTGGCCATTGCCATTTTCCTACTTCTTTTTCTGCTGCTGCTGCTGCTTTCCCAATTTCTTCTTTTTTTCTCCCATTTTCCTCTCTAGTTTCTCCCAGAGAACCTTTTTTTCCCTCCGGCTCATCTTTGTTTGCCCTCCGCATTAGTAATACAAATTGCACATCGAAAGAAAGTTCAACAAACTGCATTTAAAATGGAACAAATACACACACACACACACGCACACTACAGTGCATATATGTATAGGGAAGGGGCACTCAGGACTGGCCATTTTTAAGCATTGCTCTTTTATCGATTCAAAATTGAGGCAAAATGTTGACTTAAAGCTTGAAATAATTCTGCCAGAAGCGAGACACAATGGCAGCATAGAAAAGGCTTTAAAATGTGGGAGATTAAAAGCATAAAGCTTTTATTATTTAATTTCATATTTATATTTAAACAAAAAATTGGATAAACTTCAATGATATATTTAATGCTTGAAAAAAAGATGAAAATTCTTTCCATCATTGATGGTTAACAGTGGAATTACAGATACAATTAAACAGTGTTCCCTAACGGTGTTGTCCAACACTGTTTCCTACAAGTGTTCTTTAACTGTGTTTCCTAGCACTGTTTCCTCCTTTAAGTGTGTTTCCTAACACTGTTTCCTACTAGTGATCTTTAACTGTGTTTCCCAACACTTTTTGATATTAGTGTCCTTCAGCTGTTTTTCCCCACACTGTTTCCTACTAGACTCCTTTAACTCTGTTTCCCAACACTGTTTCCTACTAGCCTCTTTTAACCGTGTTTCCCAACACTTATTCCTCCTAGTGTCCTTCAGTTGTGCTTCCTAACTCTGTTTCCTACAAGTGTTCTTTAACTGTGTTTCCCAACACTGTTTTCTACAAGAGTACTTCAGCTATGTTTCCTAACCTTTTTTCTTACTAGTGTCCTTTAAGTTTGTTTCCTAACACTGTTTCCTACTAGCCTCCTTTAACTGGGTTTCTCAACACATTTTCATATTAACGTCCTTCAGCTGTTTTTCCCAACACTGTTTCATACTAGTGAACTAGTGTTTCTCAACACTGCACTTTCGAAAAAAATTTACACTTTTTGAGCACTTTCAGAAAAACTTCTCGTTATAAAAACACTCGCTTCTCGCTGGCTAACAGCTGTTTTTGACAGCTGTTCACATTACAGTAGGGCACTCTGTTAATTTCTGTTAATATTCGTAGCTTTAAAGACTTTCGAAATATGGGTTTGGGCCACAAAAATTGACAAAATATCCCATAAGCCCACAGTTTTCTAATAATGTTCATTGGCAGACTCTTTCCAATGAGTTATAGCCACAAATCTCCCCATAAAGCGGCCCACAAATATTTCATCGAATTATCATGAATTATTAGATTTTATCGGCACACAGCAATAACCATTTCCATATCCACATTGCAATAAATATGGGATGTGTATGCATATTTTTCTTGTATTTAACTAAAAAAAATTCTTGCACATTCCTTTAAATATTTATTGGAAGCCACTTTTATTTCTCACTGTTTTTTTTTTTTTTTTTTGAGTAAAATTCCAAAATTGAGCAGTTAAATATTTGTTTTAAATCCAGAAATTCTTTTAAAGAATTTCCACAAACGAATTCTTCATTTTTCATTGGACTGACATTTTTTAAACCTGATAAAAATATAATTGAATTTTATGACCAAATAAAATTCAATTTATTGAAATGAAAGTTCATTAAAAGCCACTACGGAAAAAAAACAGCCAGAGATATTTGGAAAAAAACATTAAACAAAAAAAATTCAAGTAGAAAAATTCAAGTTAAAATATGTAGTACATAAAAAAATCAACGCACCATCAATATTAATTGGCGGAACCGCAATGGACTCTGATTTCAAGATTTCGGTTCCAATTGGTTGGCTTCGATTTTTGTTCGATTTGTCTCCTGCAAAAAAGAGAGAGAAAGGAAATAGGGATATAAATAAACTGATTTATGGCTGCGGCAAGAAATCGATGAATCAAGCGAGCTGTTAAACAATAAAGCCAAAAAGCCGCCACTTAAATAAATGACCAGCTCTTTGTGCTCCAAATGGGAATAACGACGATGATGATGATTACCCCCTGTAAGGGCAGGGGTGTAGGCAAAAGGGGGGCATAGTTCGGGGGGAGAAATGTTGAAAAAGAACCGAGAACAAAGAGTGTAGATTTATGGATTTTTTAAGACGAGTTTTGTTTACAAGACGAGGATATAGACCTCGTATTTAGGAGATGTGTGGTCTGTAAAGGGTAGTATTTTTTGGGAAGGGAAAAAAGATTTTAAAGCTACTACGAATCAGGATTAAACCTTAAATACCTTTAAAATATCAAAAGAGAACTGTTTAGAGACAGCTAGGGGATTGTTAAAAGGGAGTATTATTTAATAGAGAGAAACAACCCTTATCCACGAGACTCGTTTCAATCAACGCTGAGCTTCGTCACGCACACTACATGTATTTTGTTTTTGGATTCTCCCACGCTAGCGTCGGTCCCAGTCTGCATTCTCAGGCATTCTGTCGCCCGTCGTGGGAGACTAAATCTCGAGGCAATGTAAATAGAAGATCGCCAAGATAAATTCTCTTTCAGCAGATATTTTTCTCAACTTCTATAAACGATACAAATTCTAAGAAAATTCTAAAAAGGAGAATCTAAAATTCTAGAATTCTAGAACCACAAATTCCATGAGAAATCTCAGTTCTTACAGCTCCTCTCCCAACGCCTCTGTCCACCACAAGCCCCCAACAAAGCCCCACTACACATCCATCAACACATAACAAAACGCAGGACCATTATTTAATAGGACAATTTTGTGTGTTTATTGACTTTATCGAGTGTCGAAAATAGCATCATAATCAGTAGAGAGCAAATAAAAAAACAAATACAAAAATTGGGCAAATACAAAGGACACCAAAAGGACGCCCCAGAACCATTAGTGGAGGAGCAGCGGGAAGGGGGGTGGCGGCTGAGGACAGAGAAACAATTTCCAGCACTAAATCAAAAAATAAAATAGAAAAACGATGGCGTTGGTGGCCTCCCCCAAAAAGATGAAAAGTGAAAAAGTTGTGGGCCCCCCCCCCCCCTCCCCGCTGCAGGAGAGTACTCATGTCATATTATTGACGATGATGGCAAATGAAGCAGCTACCGAGTCCCCCTGATGTCGTGGAAAGGGTCCGTGTACATTGGGGGTACTCTGTGGAGGGGGGTAGTGGGGTGGGGGGGTGTAGGAGGTGGCATGTCTGTCGGCAATTTCATCAGCTTAAACCGATGACAGTTGAAAAATGTGCTCCAACTTTTTTTGTGTTTGCATTTTTTCCGCCCACTCTGACATTTTTCCACACTTTTCGCTGTACATTTTCCCCCACTTTTCCCTTACATTTTCCCTTACTTTTCCGTTCTTTTTTGCCCATAGATATATATTTAAAAATGGTATAAAAGGGCGGTTGACGTTTGACAGCAGGGGAAGCGGAGGCTGTCACTGCGGTGGCAATGTTTTTGAAAGTTGGCTAGGAGAGAGGCAGCTGCCTGCCGCCTGCTGCCTGCTGCCTGATGCCTGACATTTCATAAAATGCCACATCGCCTTATGCAAATGACGCGTGCCTTCCTTTGGGGGCGAGTCCCCAAGCAAAATCGAAGCATCGATTGGGCCGCCCTCCCACTCCCCACCGCAGGTGTTCGGCTTAGCCACAATGTGTGTTTGGCCATATCAAACGACAAATCGGCCACAAAAACGCACACACACTGTCAAGCCACAGCGTGTGGCATGCCACACACACACACACACACACACACAAAAACTTTTACCATTCTCCTTCGATCGAACCGCAAAAAACTTTCACACGCCAAAACAATTTGTTTCAGTTTCCGGAGAGACAAATCCTTCGGTCCCGGCGATGTCCTGTGCATAGCAAATATTGCCCGTAATTTAATTAATCCTCGAAATCCACGAAAGTATCAAAGTTTTCGACCATCAAGCCAATAAAATTGGTAACAGGAGGAGGGGGTGGGGGCGAGGAAAGGGGTGTAGGAAGGCAGGGGGTGGGGGCGAGGAAAGGGGTGTAGGAAGGCAGGGGGTGGGGGCGAGGAAAGGGGTGTAGGAAGGCAGGCGAATGCGGGCACAGTGGAGATTCCACAACTAAGAAAATTATTAGGAAAAGAAAATCCCAGAATATCCCACGGAAAATTGAAGTTTAGATCCCCAATTTCTGGCTCTAAAATAACTAACAATATCTTTAAATTCTTAAAAAATTAATTTCCTTGAAGTAGAATTAATTAAAAATATGAAAAAAATGGTTTACGATCAATTGGTGATCTTTTAAAATGGTTTAGGATGGGGATATACGACTTTTTGGGGGAAAATATGCTGAGATTCCATTAATAAAAGGCAGAACCAAACCTTAAAATTCCAAAAATTGTAGAAATACCTTTTATTGAGGACTCTCTATTGTCCATGCCCATATCCTTTGCGGATATCAATTAAATGCCAAACACAAACACAAAATACAAAGCAAAGGGGCAGCAGGGAGGCGGTAAAAAGGCAGCAGAGAGGGGGCAGAGAGGCAGCAAAGGGGAGGCGGCAGAGAGCTAGCAGAGAAGCAGCAGAGAGGCGGCCGAAAGGCGGCAGGGAGCCAGCAGAGAAGCGGCAGAGAGCCAGCAGAGAAGCGGCAGAGAGCCAGCAGAGAGGAGGTGGACAACCGGCAGATGCTGGGCAGAACGCAACAGAGAGGCGTTGGAGGAGGAGGAGGAGTATAATGAGAGGAAGAGGCGGCAGAGAGGCGTTGGATGGAAGGCAGATGATGGCCAAAAGGCAACAGAGAGGCAGCAGAGAGGCGGCAGAGAGTCGGCAGAGAGCCAGCAGAGAGGCGGCAGAGAGTCGGCAGAGAAGCGGCAGAGAGCCAGCAGATGCTGGGCAGAGAGGCGTTGGAGGAGGAGGAGGATAATGAGAGGAAGAGGCGGCAGAGAGCAGGCAAATCATGGCAGGGAGGCGCCAAAGCGATGAAGCGATTTCCTGGCGACCAAAAATCTATTAGGCTTTCCCCCAGACCACCCCCCCCCCCAAGCCCCCTCCCAACGCTCAAAACTTTCCACCATTGAGACACAGGCACACACTTTGATTAATTTTAAGACAATAATCATAAAGGAGGTTTTTCGGTGCCACAAACCACCTCCTCCCTCTCTCTCTCTCTGTCTCTCTTTCGCTGGAGAGCACGTGCCTGGGTTGCCTATCCTTAAGGATACTTAGGCGGGCTCCTTCGCCTTCGTTTCTGCAGCTCTTACGGAACCCAGGCACGTCTCTCTCCCTCTCTTTCTGTCTCTGTCTCTGTCTCCATCTCCATCTCTTTCCACGTGGGTTAGTTAATTTTCGCCGCCTCGAAGTTCTCGCAGGCGATAGAGGAGGGAAAAACTTTAAGTCGATGGAAAACTTAATCAAAGTTCCTTACTGTATTTTCCACCGGAAAAGTTTCCTTCCACCTAACGGCAAAACGAGTCGAGTTTTCGGGGCACGCAACACTATTCTGCCTCCAACGGGGCAATGGCTTCGTTAACTCGTTCCGAGGGGCGCCCCTTTCTCTCCGCGCCCCTTTCTCTCCGCCCCCCCCCCCCCCTTCCTGTGGCACCTGCCACAAACTGTTTGCGTGTCTGAATGTTATTTATAATATGCTAACCTCGCTGCTGCCTGGCTCCTTGGGTCCTTCTGCCGCCGGCCAGCCTTCAACTTGACCAAATGTACAACATTTCAAGTTTTCATCCTTAAAACAACTCCGGTGGTGGGATGGGGGGGGCGCTGCCTTTGTGGCGTTTAACTTTTAATTGGATTTCAGTTTTTGGCTTAGTTAATGGCTAAATGAACTCCCCCCTGCCCCTACCCCTGCCCCTGCCTTGCTGTTGTGTGCAAAATATTAGCGCATAATTTCAACAATTACTTCCAACGGACTGACCAACAGAGGAACAGTCCTGCTCCTAATGCTCCTCCTCCTTCTGTTCCTCCTGCTCCTCCTCGTCCTCCTCCTCCTCCTCCTCCCCTGCTTAATCATTTGCATATTTTCATTAGAAATTCTGCATTCACCTTTTGGCATAATTATCTTTCTGCTTTCGAGTATAATTATCATTAATTACAGACTGGAAACATTGCAAAAACTTTTCCCACACACAAAAATCACTGAAGTTCGCAAATAAACTTTAAGGTGGAATATTTATTTCGAAAATAAAAAGAAAGTCCTACAATTTTAAAGGTTTTTGCGGAAGAAACATTTTTATTTATTTTTTTCTCTCAATTTTTAAAGGTATTTAAGGCACAAAACATTTTTTTTTTAATTTTTTACTCCAAATTTTTGAGGGTTTTTACTGCAAAAATTTGTTGAATGTTTTTAATGTTCCTGTGCATTTTTTTTATATTTTTACTCTACATTTTTAATGGTTTTCGCTGCTCAAAATGGTTGATATTTTTTTTTTTTTAATTTTTGAAGGTTATTTCTTTGCTTCAATCTTTCAGGGTTTCGCCCCATTGTTAAAGGTCATTGGATCCCTCATTCGTATCAGCTGCTTCCCACACACATTCCTGCCTCTGTGCAATTTCCATATTGGATTCATTGAAATGGATTAAAACGAGGCCCAAGGAATCATTTCCATATTAGGTTCATTCAAATGGATTAAAATGAAGGCAAAACGCAGGAAGAATTTAGGCAATGAAACCCCAAAAATGAAGGCGAGGAACCACCGACAAAAAGTGGAGAGGGAAGGAGAGAGAGAGAGAAAGAGAGAGGCAGCCCCCAAAAAACAGAGCGATGGGCCAATGTTAGTCAAATTTTAAAAGAAAACGAGGGGGAACGTTGTGAGTTGCTGCGGACACCGCAACTCTACGGTTATACCCGATACTAAGTCAGTATGGCTCTCCTCCGGCAGACGCCGCTAATATTTAACAACACGACAAAGAGTGCGTGCGAGAGAGACAGAAAATCAGTCTGAGCGTGACGTCGGGCGCTGCGTAGCCACTGCAAATTGATTTGTTCCTTTTGGCTATAAAAATGATCTGATCTGATCCAGATTCAGCAATCTGATAGATATGGTCATTATCTATGACTCTGCGTTTTTAGTTTTCTCAAATCTGCAATATTGTGGATGCAACAGATTTTCGTCCTTTGTGGGGGCGGATGGGGGTGGGGCGAAATTCTGAGATATACGTTTTATAGTGACATCTTAAAGGAGTGTGTGCACCAAATTTGGTTACTCTAGCCTTAATAGTCTCTGAGATTTGTGGTTGCCTCAGATTTTCGTCCTTTACGGGGGCGGAAGGGGGTGTGGCGAAATTTGGACAGGAAACGGTCAAGGTCCGATATCACAGGAGTGTGGATACCAAATTTGGTTGCTCTGGCTTTTATAGGTTCTGAGATCCTTGAACTCATATTTTGCAATTGGCAAAACCGACCATGAAACCTGTGTGTTAGAGTGAGACAGAGCGAGAAAGAGTGAAATTGTTTTCGTGATTCTGGCTGTAATAATTATACGATCTGGTTCAGATTTTGCACTCTGTAAGATATAGTCATCTTCTACGCTTCTGCGTTTTTAGTTTTCTCGTATCGTCGAAATTGTGGATGCCACAGATTTTCGCCCTTTGTGGGGGCGGAAGTGGGCGGGGCAAAGTTTTGAAATATTTTTGGAGCAGTGACATATCACAGAAGTCTGGATCCAAAACATCGTTGCTCTAGCTCTTATAGTCTTTGAGCATTAGGCGCTGAAGGGGACGGACAGACGGACAGACGGACGGACGGACAGACGGACAGACAGACATGGCTCAATCGACTCGGCTATTGATGCTGATCAAGAATATATATACTTTATGGGGTCGGAAACGATTCCTTCTGGACGTTACACACATCCACTTTTACCACAAATCTAATATACCCCAATACTCATTTTGAGTATCGGGTATAAAAATCTAAGAGGAAGAGGGAAAAACGTAAGAAAAAGGAGAACAATCCAGAGAAAAATACAGGAAAAAAATCTAAGAAAAAGCGAAAAAAAGTAATAGAAAATCCAAGAAGTAGAAAAAAACGTCAAGAAAAAAACGTAGGAAAACATAAAAAACGTAAGAAAAAAATATAAGAAAAAGAACAAATCGTGAGGGAAAAAGTCGAAGAAAAAGCAAAAAATGTAATAGCAAATCCAAGAAGTAGGAGAAAACGTAAGACAAAAAATAAAAAAAGCAGGATAAATAAAACGTAAGAAAGAGAAAAAAACGTAAGGGAAAAAATGAAAAAAGAAAAATAGAATAATAGAAAAAACAAAAGGAGGATAAAACGTATAAAAAAATATAGAAAATAAAAGAAAACGCAAAGTAGAAAATCTAAGAGAAAAAAGAAAACGTAAGGAATATAATAGAAGAAACAAAAGACAACGTAAGGGAAACAGATCTAAGAAAAGGCGAAACATTTAATAGAAATAAAAAAAATAGGAGAAAAATAGGGAAAAAATCTAGAAAATAGAAAAAAACGTAAGGGAACAAATCGAAAAAGACGAAAACGTAAAGAACACAAATTTACGAAGAAGGAGAAAATGTAGGGGGCTGAAAAATCTAAGACAACGTAAGGGAACACATCTAAGAAGAAGCGGAAAATTTCATAGAATATCGAAGAAGTAGGAGAAAAAGTTATGAAAAAACGTAAGGAGAGAAATCTAGGAAATAGGAGTAAGCGTAAGAGTAAAATCGAAGAAGAAGAAAGGAGAAAACGTAAAGAAAACAAAATCTTAGCAAAAAGGAGCACAAAAAATATAAGCAAATATCTATGAAGAAAATCTACAAAACGAACCAGCGAAAAATTCCCCACTCAAGCATTTAGGGGGGGGGGGCCAAAAATGTTCATAACAAGCAAGGCAAAAATGCCAAACCAATCCTCGACCTCTCATCACCCCTCAAACATTCCACACCCCCATCACACACACACACACACACACACACACATACACACACACAGATGTACACCAATACACCGCCCTCATCCGTGTAAACACATTCAACATTCAAGCCATCAACAATTTATCACAGCACAAAAACTGAACGAAATCTCATTTGCAAAAAGATGCTGGAAGGAGGAAAAGTCAGAGAAAAAGTTTAGCAATTCCAGGGGGGTAGGGGAGCACTCAGTGCTTGTCAAACTGGGTGCACAGAGGGTATACCCTTTTGATGCGAGTACAATAAAAACCGGAAGCTTGGGGACACAGCAGATTTATGTTTGAGGCACAAATATCATCGGAAAAGGGAAAGGAAAAACGTAAGGGGGCCAGGGGGTGGGAGGTTCCGGTTTCGCTGGTTTCTCTGCAAAAAACTTCACAGGGAAATAAATAAGGGAAATAATGTTTAACTCTCCCGCAGTCCCAGTCCAAGACAATCAAATTCTGCAAGTTGCGGGTGTCCTTCCTTCCTTTTCCTTCCGTAGGAAAAGGGCTTTTCCCATTTATCAAAAATCTGTTTGGGGGAAATAAAGAAATATGCGAATGGAGTCTCGTAGCAATTTACAATGCTGATCCCGATATGATTGCCACAGAGAGAGAGGGTGTAATGCTCGGGAAAATTCTCTGAAAAATGCTCTGAAAAAGTGATGGTAGTAAACGCCTGAGGTGCTGCTTTTTATGGCATTGAAAAATGATAATTTCCCCAGCAGCAAAACAAAGGAAAAACAAAGGAAAAGTCAACAAGCCCTGAGAGTGGTGTGGATGCAACAACAGCAGCAGCAGCAGCAAGCAGCCACTTGCTACTATTTGAGGAATGTGTCACCTTTCCCTGCCACAGCCGTACCCTTTCCTTTCCTTTCCTTTCCTTTCTCCCTGTTTCTCTTTGTCTCTCCCCCTGAAATGAATCTTATTTTTTTGGCCACTGGCAAAATTGTTGCAGGGGTAAGAAGTCGTACGCAAACAGCAATCTGGAAGGACTTTATGGATGGTGCAGGGACATGCCTTTGGGTCTGACTCCTCCTCTACTTTGTCTGCGTCTTACACGAGTATGTGTGTGTGTCCATGTGAGGGAATGTGTCTGTCTGTGCTCTTTGTCTCAACCTGGTTAATGGTGCGACAGGACTTTAAACTTTTTTTTATTGTCAACTTAAAAGTTTTTAGTCGTCTTTTTCGTTTATGCCCCCCAAAGTGTCAATTCGTGAAAATAAGTAGACATTTCTTTTGTGGAGAAATGCTTTGGAATGGGGTTTGTAGAGGTCTTTGCTGGTGGGTTTTCGGCTGTTGTATTTTTCTAGAATTTTCAATTACTGTTATCTAGTATTTGCTATTATATTTCTAGCATATTAAGTCTTTGTACATTTTCCCAGAATTTCTAGTCTGGTATTTGATATGTAATTTCTGGTATATTTCTAGTATATTTTGTATTTGTGTAGTATTTTTTTAGAATTTTTAATCTAGGATTTTCTATGATATTTCGGATTTTTTTAGTATATTTAATATTTGTCCAGCCACTTTCTATCTTTCCCTTAGTATTGTCTATAATAATTCTGGTATTTTTCTATCATATTAACTCTTTGTCTAGCATTTTTCTGGAATTTGTAGTCTGGTATTTTGTATTAATTTTCTGGTATATTTCTAGAATATTAATTATTTGTGTAGTATTTTACCAGAATTTTTAATCTAGGATTTTCTATAATATTTCTGCTATTTTTCAGTACATTTAGTATTTGTGTAGCCATTTTCTATAATTTTTAAATAAGTTTTTTCTGTTATATTTCTGGTATTTTTCTAGACATTTTTTATAATTTTTTATTTACTACTATCTATTCTTTTTCTGGTATTTATCTTGTATATTTAGTATTTATGTAAAAAAAAATTTTTGATTTTTGAAACTAGTATTTTCTATTATTTTTCAGGAATATTTCCATCATATTTAGTACATGTGTAGGATTTTATTCTAGTATTTTCTATGATATTTCTGGTATATTTAGTAGTTCTTTAGTTTAGTTGTTTTCTAGTATATTATCTGGTATATTTACAATTTTCTAGAATTTTAAACTAGTAAGTTCTAGTATGTTTTAGTATTTTTTCAATATAACTTTCTAAAGAGTTTATACATTTTTTAGCCCACTATTTCATGGTCAAACATTTGCTTTATTATCTTTAGTATTTTCAAAAACTTGTACGCAAAAATACTACCTTCTTGATCCCTGAACCTATCATCTTATGATCACTTTCAGAGTCTACCGATACCAGCTGACAGTATCATCATTTATTTAAGCAAATAAAGCCTCAGAGTTATAATAAATTGTGAACCCACAAAACCACCACACCACAAGTTAATTCCGTGTAAATTCTTGACTTTTGCCATGCATAAACGTGGTCTGCCAACATTTCATTACTTGGCACGCAAATTGTGTACAGCACAGAGAGTCGTCTGCCGCATAGCCATGGACCATGGCAGTGGCATGTCAAAGGATAGAGGGACTCCTTCTGGATTCCAGGCAGCTTTTTCCTGCTCCTGAGCTCAAGAGCTCATTGCAGGCGGCAAATGATAAATTTTACATTTTCTTGCACTATTTTTTTTCGGCTGTGTGTGTGTGTTTTTTGCTCCTTTGTTGTCTGGCGCGTGGCATTAAGTTCTTGCCGGCACAGATTGAGTGTGTCCTCATGGAGGTGGCGGTGTGGCATGTAAATAAGTTGCAACACATGCGGATGCTGGCGGGGATTTTATCTTCAAAGTTAACGAGCAGAGAGAGAGCGAGAGCGACGGAAAATTCCTTCGTCACTTATAATTTATGGCCATTTGAATGGAGGCTTTGGGGCGGGCGCCAAAAAAGATGCACCAGGAATCTGAGCCCTGAACCCGACCCCGAACCCGAACCCAAGTTGGGGGGCAAATCTTTGCGTTGCTGGCAATTTGCCAACAAAACGAAAAAGGATTTACCTATCGCTATCCACACCTGACAGGACAGGCCAGGACCCCGTCCTGGTATTAAAACAAATGAAATGCCTTTCCCATTTGCTCCCCCCGCACTTCATTAGCATTTGGGTGTCTCTCTGGGTGTCACGTGCCAATATAGTGGGTCCCACATGGCACATCCTGTTGGCGGTTCGTTCCATTAGTGGCGGGTCCGCCTCTAAATCAAAGTGCCCGGGGAAACCCTTTTTTTGGTCGGGTCAAGACATTCTATTAGTTGGCCATTTTCACGCCCCATACGATGGCCAAACATGAAATGAACCTTTAAACTGGACGGACCCTCGGCTCGAAAGGTGACCCCGAGACGCACACAACAGCACACCCTCTCTCACCTTTCCTCCGCATCTGTTACGGTCGGACACACCCCCAAAAACACACACACACACGCTCCCCTGCACTGAACACCTCTCTATCGTGTTGTGACTAGGCAAACGCATTGGAACATCAATAAATTAAAGGTACAAATGTAATTTCGTATCCTGACAACGCTCCTGGAGGAAGTAAGCCCCAGGAAAAACAGAGCAAAGGCCGTAAAGGAGAACTCTTAAAGGTCGGAACATGGAATACTCTAGGAAGTTTTGGTTGGAATTTCAATAATAGAATATAGGATTATGATTCCATCCGAAATATGGATGTCATTTCCTTCAAAAAGAATAAATTGTATCCCTGCAAGAACCTCTGGCTTTTCCACTTTAAAAAACTCCCAAAAGAGAATTGCATTAATCGATTTCGAAAACATTTCGATAAGCATTCCGTAAAAATCTGATCTAAAATCACAAAAAATTACGGGTTAATCAATGGGAAAATCGAATCCTTTCGATAACATGGGGAGGAGGGATATCGAATCCTTTTAATAACATGGGGAGGGGGGATATCGAATCCCGTCGATAAATATACCAAAGCTTCGATAATAGTTCGATAAAAAATCTGTTAACATCTGATTTATGTTGATCAATAATCGATATTTGTCAATGAATAGTGGATAAATGTCGATAAAAACTCGATCAATTTCGATAAATACATGATAATTTTCGATTGATATCGATACGCATAAATAGAAGATTTTTAAGAATTTTTTGAAGAAAATCTCATCAAATCACACGTTGAAGTATTTCAAAAGTTGTTTGCTACGAATTCTGGTGCTACACTGAAAGAAAAGCGCTTCCCTCTATAAAGATTTACTACAATAAAGCTAAGCCAGAGGATCAGTATCATTATCTGTTTGTTTGAAGCCACTTTAAGGCCTTCAAAAACATTAAATATAACAGATTTTCTCATATCCCGAGACGATAAAAGTAATCGATTTTCTATCAAATCTCTACCAATACCAAAACGTTACAAAAACCTACTCAAAATCGTTAAAGCCTTTTCCAAGAGTATTTCAAAAACGGAAAAGAAAATAGCAAAATAAAAGCCGGAAAAAAATAAAATAAATATATATTTCCTCCCCTCGGGGGGGTTAGAAATAGATTAGGGTGTTGCCATGCCATTGGTTGGAATTGGAACGACGAACCTCCCCTGCCCCCTCCCTTCCGGGGTCACGTCTTAATGTCCTTCTCCCGCTTCCTGTTCCACTCCTGCTGCTCCTTCTCTTAGCCCCCCACGAATGCTCCTGTCAGTTTCAGCCTCTGGCAATATTTTAGTCATTTTATGACACGCATTCCTCATAGACAGGACATAGACATCCATACGGAACTTCCCACCCAAACAAATTGCAATGAGTCCCCGTATCGATGTAACGCCCTCCCCCTCCCTCCCTCTGGGGGAAGGTTGGGAGTAGAATCCATTTTCAATCTGCTGTTTTCGTTACCTTTACACCTCATCGTCATCTGCCCATCATCATTGTCACACACAGGACTAAAAGGGGGGCTGCTGCTGCTGCTGCTGGACATCCACATTGCCACACATTGCACAAGGGTCACATTAGGGGAAGGTACGAGAATTGCGACTGTTGTCGAGCCCTCTCAACCACAGGTGGATGAAGCCAGCAGTAGCCAAAGGCAAAGCCAAAGCCAAAGCCAAAGGCAGTGGCCATTGATGGGGGGGAACCCTTCACGAAAGGCAGCTGCTTTTGGCCAGGAGTGTGCAAAGTGTACAGTGAAGTGCAGAATGGAGTAACGCACTCGCATGACAACTCACAGATCTCCCCAATCCTGTATCCTGTATTGCCCATTGCCCACAGAGAAAGAGAGAGGGCAGGCCAACCCCTGGCAGAGCCCCTTGGCAGAGTGAAATTAATGGGTCGGAAAGTGTTGAGATTAATCATCGCCGCCGCCACTGCCGCGTCCTGGTCGCGGAAGTTGCTGCTGTCCCTGTGTCCCTGTGTCCCCGTTTATGGTCGAGAGTCCTGCCGCCACTGCTGCTGCCTGCCCCTGCAGTCCTGCTCATTAAGATCCTGACGCAATCTGTGCAACTTTATCATGCAACCGAAAAACTTAAAGCTTAACAAATGAGGCGTCTCGCATACTGCAAGAAAAGGGAGGGGAATGAGAATGGGGGCCCAACATTCAGGAGCACAAAAGAGGAGCACCAGAAGGAGGAGGAGAACGAAGGGAGGAAAGGAGAGCACTGAACACCTGCTAAATGAGACTTTAAGCTCGAGTCGAAAAGAGGACAGGCTCTAGGCTGAACAGTTCCTTAACGAAAGCGGGGAATACCCTTAAAGGACATAGAAATCCAATGACGCTGAGTCCCCTTTGCCCCTGAAATCTTTAACCGATCGTGATGAATTTTCTTAAACAGCTCGATAGTATTTAAAAGATTCATTCTGTTAGAACTCAGCTTTATACCCGTAAAATTGTGGGAATCCTAGAATTTGTTTGAACTTAAAGAAGTTTTCCATCTATTAGTATTTATCTAGCATTTTCTATTAATGTGTTCTATTAATATATTACTAGAAAATACTAAAATTTAGTATTAAGTATTATCTTTTTTTTATCTATTTTTTAATATCAAGTTTTTTACATACATACTAAGTATCTTATCGAAATTTTTAATTTTCTATCTTCTGGTATTTATAGTATTCTTCAATTTAGTATCTTTTCAGTATTTTTCATTTAGTATATCCTAGTCCTTTTAGTAGTTTTTTAAGTTGATAGAAATGGTTCAATATTTGACTAGTAATATTAACCTAACTTTTTTGTCTTTTAATCTAGTATTTTCTAGTATTTTTGGTATTTTCTAGTATTATAGGATTTTCTAGTATTTTAGTATTTTCTAGTATTTTGGTATTTTCTTGTATTTTGGTATTTTCTTGTATTTTAGTATTTTCTAATATTTTAGTATTTTCTAGTATTTTAGTATTTTCTACTGTTTTAGTATTTTTAATATTTTTGAGTATTTTCTAGTATTTTTATAGGTTGGTATGTTAAAATGATTTTCTAAAATTGGTCTTTGGAATACCAACATTACAACAGACCTATTCATACCCTACATTTAGCCTCTGGTATAAAAATAGAACAGGGACATGGCAGAAGACAACCAGAGACAACCATAGAAAGAGGCAGGCTACTGGAGAAGGGAAGTCTAGGGAAAGGGAGGGAAAGCTACAGAGAAAGAGGGAGTGAGGGAGGGAGCAAGCTAAAGAGCAAGAAAGATAGACAGATAAACAGAGCAGCGGTCTGCTGCGGCATGGAAACATAAATTAAGCTGGAATCTAAGGCGGAATACGGGAATCATAGAGGGGGAGCCAGAGAGAGGCAATCATAGAGAGGGAGCCGGAGTGGAGGCGGAGTAGGAGGAGGAGCAGGAACCAAACAGAGTGGAGGATACCACAAAGACAGAAGCCAGAGGTGGGAATCGGAAAAGTTCTGGTGCGGGCACAGAACAGAAGCACACAAAAATGTTTTAGGCAACTTTCCTCCGCCTCCCAACCAGAGCCACTCAAGAGGCAATCTGAAATTAAAAGAGGGAGAAAAGAGGGTAGGGGCATGGGCGGTGCGGGGAGGGGAGGAACCCCCTGCTAGGTGGAAAAGTAAGCAGAGATAAAGACACTTTTCCGACCTGACTTCGTCATCAAGTCGAGAGTCGAGAGTCGGAAAAACACACACCAGTCACTGATATGCAGGAAATCGAGGGGGAGTGGGAGGAGTGGGAGGAGGAGGAGGGGGTGGTGGAGGAGGTAGAGGAGGTGGAGGAGGAGGTGTAGACGACCACAGGCCGAAAGTAAATATCACACAGCATGAAATGTGGCATTCAGAGGGGGCACCACTGACACACATAGATACCACACACACACACCCACACACACACGCACACTCCCACATAAATATAGATAGAGAAATTGTTTGAGATAACGATAGACAGTGGGGGGTGGGGGGGCCAATGGGGTCAAACAAAAAGCTTAATTAAAGACAAAAATCGCTACGGAAATCGTTACGGAAAAAAGTTCGTTATTCTCCATTCCGTAGACTCTTTTTTTTCTAATTTTTAATTGACTAAACTTTGACTTAGTTTTTGGCTTTTGATTTCGGAAAACAAAAGCAGAAGACCGGATAATAGAGATGATTTATTGGACTATCACAGGGATGGATGGCAGGAAATTTTGAGAGGCTTTCGAAGAAGGGACTTCGAATACTTTAGAGCGTTTTTAGAGCCTATAGATATGTTGTACCATCGATCGTTTCCTTAGCAAACCATTCCGAAAGAGGATATGTCTGGTTTGGAGCTTTTTTCGGACTCAAAACCGAAAGGTTTCTATTCACAGATTATATAATTGTCACAAACAATCATTCCTTAATATTTTTAAAACAAATTACAACTAAAACTCTGTCTCATCTCTGATCTAAAAAGACCTTTGAAACATTTCCAGTCTTGTTCTCCAAATGCTAACCTAAGAAGGCCTTCATTTTGATCGTCACGCGTCATGCAGCAGCGCTCCTCGACCTGAAATACGCGCGAAATTAGCTTCGATTATACGTCACAGGCTCCATTACTGCCTGAGGATCAATAAAATGTTTATTTTTCCTATTTTTTGTAATACAAAATTTAGATCGGATAAATCTCATTATTTTCAAACTTTTATATAGAAAAATACCATCATCTGGGGTATAAACACATCCAGTAACTGCTCATTCATGTTCTTTCTGCCTGTGTGTGTGTGTGTCTTTGGATTTGTCCACCACTCGTTTGTCACTTGAGCAGCCGAAAAGTGCAAAATGATAAATAACCAGAGACAGATACGGAGAGGACACAGGACACCGAAACTTCAACTTCAACCTGAACCTCGGACCCGGACCCGAACCCGGCCCCAGACCCAGACCCAGACCACTCGTCCGTCTTTTCTCATTTGCACTCGAGGCAATTCAAGTGGCAGGCATGGGGCTCCACTTGGAGTGGACTCCCCCACGCAGACAATCCCACTTTTTGAGGGGGGTTTTTTGTGTTTTATGGCCTGGGCACTTGAAGTGATATTTCCTCAATTGATAGGCAGCGCCACAGGAGAAGCCACAGCCACAGGGGGAGCGGGATTTAGAGGAAGAGGAGGAGGAGGCCATGCCGCAGGAGGAGGCAGCACCGCAGGAGGAGCCACAGCCTGAGGGGTAGCCACAGAAGGAGCCAAAAGCAGTGGCACTAGAAGGCAGACCGACAGATAGACAGACGGAAGGACGGACAGCCTCAATGCGGTTATCAACATCGATTTCCAAAGCTTGTGGCAGCCTCTGGCAGTACATCCACTCGTACCAGTCACAGTGGCAGCCACAGACCTGCCTCTCTCTCCCTCTGTCTCAATGGACCTTAACTAAACACGTACTTTTCAGCGTCTGTCAAACATAAATGAAGGAAAAGGAAGCAGTTGCAACGGCAGTCGTGGAGAGTCGTGGGCGGAGCAGCAGCGGGTTTCGGAACGATAACTTTTCTCCTGCAGTGTCGGACATTTTCTGCTTATTGGCAAAATGACATGACGGTCCCCTGTCTGGTTGCACGTTGCACGTTGCACGCTGCATGCTGCACTGCGTGGCGTACACATCTCTTGAAAGTTTTGACACTTGGCTCAAGGTATTTCAGCTACAGCATCCGCGTTTCATCCCATGACAAAAGGGGATTATCCTTTAGATTTCAATAAAAAGAACAACATTTCCGTTTCTAAGGAAATTGAACTTCATTCAGATGTTATTTTAGCTTATATCTGACATCTAAAACATTTTGTTGGAGGGTTCTTTGAGCACAGAACAGAACATCATATCTATCAACCATCATTGGTAGTTATTATCTTGAGTATCCTTTTGCTCTTTTGATATAAAGGGAATCTAATATTATCTAAAGAATATAAGTTGGTAGAATTTTAACATAATTTCGTATAAACCAACTAATTTCTCTCAAAATTTGTTTTGTTTTTAAGGAAACCTTTATTTTTCTTCAGTTTTAAAAGTAGTATTTATGCCAGGGATTTTCTTGTATAGTTTTGGAACTCTTAGCCGCTATTCTTCGTTAGATTCAAGGTACTAGCCTATTACTGCTTTTTTCCACCACTCTTCTACCACTTATATTCTTCTCCTTCTTTTCTCCCACTACTCTTCTGCTACTACTTTTCTTCTAATCTTCTTCTACTTATCTTCGACTACTACTTCTCTTCTCCTACTAGTTTTCTTCTACTATTCTTCTACCACTCTTCTACGAATAATCTTCTTCCACTACTAATAGTATTTTTCTACTACTCTTCTCCGTTCACTCTGCAATGACTACTACTCGTCTTCTACTATTCTTCTACTAGCTCTTTTCTTCTACTACTTATCTTCTTCTACTACTCTTCTATGACTTCTACTCTTCTTCTACAGCTCTCCTTCTTCTATTACTCTTCTTCTACTACTACTATTTTTCTACTACTTCTATTCTTCTTCTGCTACTCTTCTCCCACCACTATTCTCCTACTACTCTTCTACTACTTCTCTTCTTCTACTACTCTTCTTGTGAGACCCTGCTTCAAGTACTTTTCCCTTTGTCTGAGATTCTCAAATATTTCACGTTATTTTTACTTTCGTACTTCCAAAACCCTTAAGTAGATCGTCTCCCATGTGACCTTCTATCATTCATCGTATGCTCTTTTTAACACATTCCATGTCTCCTGAATCTTTATCAACTCCAAAGTTTCATTTATTATTCTCTACTCCCTTTTATCTGAAGCCCTGCCAATAGGTATGATCTTTTAGCGATATTTCTAGACCCTTAAATAAATGTCTCTAAAATTCTCTTCAATTATTTCTTAATGGCTAGAAGATCTTCCCCGTACCTCCTTCTTTCTTCGTTAATATTTATTAGCCATTTTCTTCGCTATCTTCTAAACTTCGTAAGCTTATACTTCTCTTTTTCCACTGATCCCTTGTTTGCTTCCTTATCCACTTCCGCCAAGAGTGTCTCCCAGATTCGTTTCAGCTTAAGAGATATTCCCCACACCTCCCCCTCGCTCCACCGTTGGTTATTCTTATCGATTTTTGGTTTAGTTTGCTTTTGGCTGTGGCTCCCCTCCCCCGGGCACTCTCTTTCCTCAACGAGGGGAATTTCGTTGAGGAATTGTCGGAAAAGTAAAGTTTTTTTTTGCTATTCCGAGGGGGGGCGGGGTGGTAGTGGCAGTGGGAGAGCCTGACAGAACTGTCAAACAATGCGAGGCCGAACGGCGTGGCGTTGGAATACCAGAGAGGGAGGGGGAGAGGGAGAGGGGGAGGCAGAGCCCCGAGTGGCTGGAAAGGGGAATTGTTTAGCGGCGGGGGGTCTACGGGGGGGGGGGGGGGGGTACGGGGTAGCGGGGTAGTGGGGAGCGACAGTTCAAGTTGAAGTGCCTCGTGTACACAATTGTAATTTTCGCAAATCTGAACGAAAACTGCACTGCACAAAGCACACAGCAAAACTCTGCACAAAATGCTCGAAATGAGATGAAGATGAACTCAGGAGATACCTTCCCCCTCACCCACCCCCTTCTGAAGTTTAGTTTTTGGCAAGTTGCATTCATTTTAATGAAGGAGGGAGGGCGGAAGCGTGGTAGGAAGGAGCATTTTATTTGGTCAAGTGAAACTCAAGTGGAATCACTTCATCATCAGAGTTTGATAAGAGTTTTTCTTTTAGAATTAGAAACGAAACTGCGGAGTAAATCGAAAGGGAAATGCAAAGGGGAACAATCAAATGGTGGACAGTACACTGAGGGAAACGCAGGGGAAAAATAACAGCTAAAGATCATTGCTAAAAGATTTCCTGGTGAGATTGTTGTTGTGTTCCATCTTCTTGGAAGACATATTCCAGGCTTTTTATTTTGAAATTTTGAAGTTTTTGGTACCAAAGCCACAGTCTAAATGAGGTTTAATCCTACAAAAGTGATCCAAGCCCTCAAATTATGGATTTCTCTCCATATTTCTCTCTTAAGGAAGTTTAAAATTATTTTCCAAGGATTATAATAGAGATAGATCTTCTTAAATTGTGATTTCCAACATATTTAATTGTGCTCATTTTAATGATAGTTCCAATCCTCCTTGGACTCCTTCCAATCCTCATTCCAATCTCTTTCCAATCCTCATTCTTATCCTCATTCCAATCCTTATTCCAATCCTCTTTCCAATCCCTACTCCAATCCTCATTCCAATCCTCATTCCAAGCTCTTTCCAATCCTCCTTCCAATCCTCATTACAATCCTTATTTCAAGCTCTTCCCTTTAATATTTCCCTATTCCCCAAAAACATTCCCCAAACCTCTGTTTGAGTCACGTTTTTCTCCCACTGCCACCATAGAAATTAATCAGATTTACACCTAGAAAAAGTCCTCAAAAGAAATTAACACATTCTCTAGGAGTTCTTGCCTTGGGTTTGAGGTTAATTACGAGTCTAAGGGATCTTTATCTATCCGCTCTAGAGGTTCAGACAGACAGTAGCAGGTAAGCAAATAATTTATGAGCAATTATTGTGACACACAACAATGACGAAGAGGCTGTTCCCTCAACGCTAAGCCTCTGGAGATAATAATCTTTGAAGAGATCCTCTCTGCACATTTAACACAGGCTACAACCAAAGCAAACAAATTGCGAAAAGGATCCGCTCTACTACCTGAACGTACCGGAGGAAAGAGGAGGGGGAGATAGACCTCTGGCAAACAAGGACTGAACGGCAGGTGTCCCACGAAAAAGAAGGAAATCAGTTAAGGCACAAAAGGTAAAGACCCTAAAAACCCCAGTCCATGCCCCTGTCCGTATTTCGTATCTTTTTGCACCTGCCACCAGACGCGAACCACCAGACACAGAGCTCAAATCAAAGAAGACACAAGAGGCACTAAAGCTGCCCCCGAAGATCACAGGTAACTCGATCGCAAACGACATCTGTTGTTGGCCTTTTGCTGATTTTTCGGGGGGAGACTGGAGATACTGAGACAGAGGGGAGCCCTGCATATCGCGAACCAGTCGAAACCAAACCCGTTTTTTTATTGTTCGTTTCGAGGGTAACCCAAATTTTTTGGCGGATACCGTTGGCCATATAATTTTGGGCATTAGCTTTTGGGTTCAAATTAATGGTCAGCGAGACAGTCAGTCCATTCAGTCGATCGGTTGGACGACGGTTCCAGGTTTCATCTGCGTCTGCATCGGTGTCTGAAGGCAGCTGTTAGATTTCAGAAAACAGGAAGAAAAAAAACGTGTTTCCTTTATGCTTTTATTGTATTTTTTTTTGGGCAGTTATGCTTACACTCCACAACAGGGTTTCAGTACGGGTTGAAAGCTTAAAAGAAGCCATTATTTGTGTGGGCAGAGAATGGAAGATTTTTATGGAGCCATATATTTTATGGTTGTTCCATAAAGAACGAAATTGAATTAAAATATTCATGCTTTATTATAGCAATCGAGAAGAACGAGTAGCAATCGTCACAGTAGAACAAGTAGCAGTCGTTATAGTGGAACGAGTAGTACACTTTTTGTGTTGAACGAGTAGTTGTTGGAGTCTAACGAGTAATAGTAATAGTAAATCGAGTATAGTAATAATATAAATACAAATAAAAATATAAATATAATAGTAATAAATTGAACGAGTAGTAGAACGAGTAGTAGAAAGAGTAGTAGGTCGAGTAGTAGAACGAGTAGTAGAACGAGTAGTAGAACCAGTAGTAGAACGAGTAGTAGAACGAGTAGTAGAAAGAGTAGTAGAACGAATAGTAGAGCGAGTAGTAGAACGCGTAGTAGAACGAGTAGTAGAACGAGTAATATAAAGAGTAGTAGACGTAAGTAAAACGAGTAAAACGCTTAATAGATCGATCAGTTGTAAGCATAAACTTTCAAAAGCTTGAATATAACGAGTAGTTTCAGGTTAAAACGAGTATGAGCTGAACTATAACGAGCAACAGTTTAAAAAATAACGAGTTACATTAAAATCCCATTAAAACGACCCTGAAAAATTTCACAAATTAATTCCACTCATGGATTTCATGAAAACCCAGACCATATGTCGTCTGTGTTGGATAATTTGAAAATATCATACTCGCAATAAATAATTACTATCGCACAGAGACCCAATCGTATTGAGCACGCCGTCAATTAAGCATTCCGCAAATTGGCATTCAATTGATCAACCAAAAAAAAAAGAAGAATGTCTGGTCTGATGGTCCTCCATGCGTCTGGTTAATTTGATTGCATTTTTAATGGCAATTTGCAATGACATTTTCAAGAATATCTGCCATATTAACAGCGATACACGGTTTTATTTTGCGTGTAATTAAAAATCTGTATCTTTTTTATACTTCCTTACCGCCGAAACCACCGCGGAAACAGGCAATGCCATGGAATGTTGATGGGGCCGCAAAGATTGAGGAGGGGCTTAATCGATTTTTGATTTCTTATTGATGGGCGTGTTTTTGATGAAAAGGATAGTGAGGAAACTACGTCGTTTATTCAGCACCGAGCAGCCCAGGAGTAGCTCTTTAGTTCTCGTTCTAATGGACATTATCGATTGAAGTCTATTTTTACTTTTATCTGACAATTATTAAATCGATAGCATTTGCCATTCGGCCCTTAATTGAGTTGGTTATTACCGACGACTGACTGCCTTGAACTTGTCAGTGGGTGAACGCTTGGGGGAGCGTCCGACCACGCAAAGGGTTCCTTCGGGGGTGGTTTTACAGCTACCATGGTATTAGTTTGATTGGATTGGGTTTGTAGTGCTGTAAGGGTGGAGGTTTTAACTAATATGTGGGACATAAGAGGGCGACCCACATAGAAAATGGTAAGAGAAATTAAGTTGTTCGTTGGTGGCTTACATGGAGAATCAGATTAGGTTAAAGAGCGGAACGATACACAAGGAAAAACACTATGTAACTACTAGAATATACTAAAATATACTAAAAAATACTTTTAAAAATACCACACAAAAAATATGAAAAATATGTTAATAATATACTTAATAAATACTACAAAAATACTACATAGTAACCCAAAATATACTAAATAAATAGAATAAAAATACTAAACAATGACAATGAAAACTACTAAATAAAGACCAAAAGTATTAAAAAAAAGAATATAATAATAAATAATGAAAGAAAGGCTGATTAAATATAAAAATACTACAAAAATATTAAATAAATTCATCAAAAGTTCGAGATAAATACTAAAAAATTTACTAAATAAATACTTTAAAATACTAATTAAATACTACAAAAATACTACAAAAATACTAATTAAATACTACACAAAATACTGAATAAATACAACAAAAATACTCAATAAATACTACAAAAAATACTAAATAAATTCTTTAAAATTATAAATAAATTTAAAAAAAATACTAAATAAATACTACTGCTACTTAAACCAATCAAGAACACAGGGCATATAAATTCGTGTCTGCGTGGAAAAGTAGTATACATTTCCTTTAAAGGAACCGAATTTCTTTAAGCAATACGGCTATTTGTAAGTGTTGTTCTTTCTGTCAGTGCAGGGATCCAGTAACAGTAATTACGTTTCAATTAGCACTTGCTCTGAGTCCGCCCCCCTCTCCCGTGGTTCGCCCTTAAGTAGGCTACATGTATCATGGCGGAAAACCAACTCATATGCATATCAAGCGCTCTCGGCACCGCTCCTCCTCTCTTTGTGATAATAAAATGAAATCCCGCACATAAATTATACTCCATTTAATAAAGCAGCGAAGAGATAAAGAAGTTGCCAGGAGGCAGGCAGCAATTCGTTGGCATTTATAATGCTCAACTGTCAACAGGAGGCAACGGATCCTCATCCCCCCCCACAATGCCTCATGACAATGAATATGATGATGATGGTGGTGGCATGTAGCAAGTGGCTTCGTTGAAAAAAAAAAGAATAAAAGTCACAAAAGTCACGCAATTCGCATCAAACGGATGCAAAGGAGACTGCCAAAGGATCAGTGGCCATGGTCTTGGTCTTGGTCTCGGTCTCGGTCTTGGGGATGTTCTTTCAGGTCTGCCAATAATTCCAAAGCCGAAATGGCATATTTTTTCCCGTTCGGCTTACGCACATGTGACGTGACTGGTTTATGCCGTTAAAAGAGAAAATTCCAACCTGTCAATGGCCCAATCTTCACCTCCATTTATTCCTTTATTTTTCTCTGCATTTTTTTTGTTTTTTTGTTTAAGCTTGAAGCGAGTAATTTGCATAAAATTCGCGACAGAACAGAGGGGAGGGCAGAAAACCTTCTCACGCTGAAGGCTAACAAGGATTAAGTAGGAAAAGAACAGACACAGACGGAGACCCAGAGACAGACACAGAAACAGAGACAGAGATGGAGTGCAAAAAAATGACTTCACAGGATGCCATGTGGCGAGGGAAAAAAAACTTACGACACTTCCCCACGAAATGAAAATGAATTCGGGGCCAGAAAGAAATGCCAAGAGATCCCAGTTAACAAACTCCTCCGGCAAGACGAAACTTCAATGCTCTTACCTAAAAGAAAAAAGAGAAAGAGGAAATAAATAATTAAACCAAATTGAACTGCCTGGAAGATAGAGTTTCGGGCATCTACCGGTGAAAAGGGGCATGGAATGGGTCTATGGTGGAACCCTTAATTAAAGCTCTTGCCACACTAAAAGTTTTTCACTGACGATTTTTAAGGAACCGAAGGAAAATCTCATAAAATATAAAATACTATAATTACTTGAAAAGACATATAGCCATTTTTTTCTAAACGAAGCCTTTTATAAGTATTTTTAATCTTTTGCATTCATATTTTTTAAGTAATTTTTTTTAGTGGTTATACTGCATGTTTTTAAAGCTATGTTTTTTTTATACTGATTATTTTTGAACTATTATATGACTATTTTTTTTGTATATTTTTAGAATATATTTATTATTTTATTGTAGTATTTTACGTATTTTATGTAGTATTAATTATTTTTTTTTTAATTTTTTGTGTTTTGTTTTTGCAATATTTTCCTAATATTTTTTGTGGTAAAATATAATATTTTTGTATTATTTTTATTTATTATTTTATTTATTGAATTATTGTTTTAATTATTATTTAACTATTATTTTAATTATTGTTTTCACTATTATTTTATTTTATTTTAATTTTTTCATTAGATAATTATTATTTTAATTATTTAATTTTCTGTATTTAATTTGTAGTCTATTGTTGTATTTTTTATTATTTTTTATTAATCTTAAATAACATTTTGATATGTTTTTTAGTATTATTATTTTTTAAGTATTGGTATTTTGTAGTATTTTTAGAAAATCTTTGGGTTTTTTAACAAAAAAAAAATAAATATTAAACTATATTTGTTAGTATATTCTTTTTGATTATATTTTTTCTAGCATTCTATACTGAAATTTTAGTCTAATTATTAAGTATATTTTTAAGAATGTCTAAGTATTATTATTTTGCAGTATTTTGTTGGAAATCTTTGCGTTTTTAAACAAGTAAAAATTACAGGGTCTCCCTAAAAATCCGATGCAGTAAATGTAAAAGATATAAAGTTTTGCCCAGAAAATGTATCGTGTCTGAACTTAATTTTCTCTTAGTGTATTTCTCGTGGCAACAACAGGCACCGCAAGAGTTGATGTTGCTGCTGCTGCAGCAGCCGCAGAAATTTAATAAGTTTTAATACAAAAGTTCGTGATGCTTCATTATGAGAATGCAAGCAGGCTAGTACTGCAGCAGCCCCCCTTACCCCTTACCCCTTACCCCAAAACCCTCTTCCCTGTCCTGTGTTTCTCCCTTGGCAGCCTCAACAGCATCCTCATCCGCATCCTGTGCCATTCTCCATCTCTTTTCGGTTAGTGTGTATTCCATTTACCCACATTATATACTTACTGTAACTGTACAAACACATACAGTGCGTTTCAGAAGTGTAGGACTAGTTGGCTAGAAGTGCACTGAGTCTAAGAATTTATTTAAAGCAAATTATCTAGGGATTTTTAGGGATTTTGAAACACCTTAAATTTCAATTAATTTATGCATAAATCGATAATAAATCGATAGAAATTCCAATTTCAAAAAAGATTTCATTGATTGATCCAATCAAATATTCCTAAATATTCTATTTTCGGAGATCCAAAGATACTTTTCAAGTCCTGGAAGATCATAAATCGATAATAAATCGATAAAGATTTTTCTTAGATTTATATCAAACTCTCAAAATCTTCTTAAATATTTTTTTTTTGAGATCCAAAGATTCTTCTTAATTCCTAGACGATCATAAATCTATGATAAATTGATAGACATTTCTCAGATTTACATCAAACTCTTAAACTCTTCTTCAATATTCTCTGTTGGTAGATCCAAAGTCATCTTAAGTCGTGAGAGATCATGAGAGATTGATGATAAATCCATATAAATTCCTCAGATTTACATCAAACTCTTAAACTCTTCCTCATTATTCTTTTTTGGAAGATCCAAAGTCTTCTCAAGTCCTGGAAGATCATATTTATATGGAAGTACATCTCCAATTATGCCATCTTAAAGGTGGATAATGCCACCCAGAATCTACTACTTGCCTTGAGACCCTCTTCCCGTCTCGAAACGCACTGTATCTGTAGTGTGTGAGTGTTTCGTGTGCCGTTCAGCTACTCAGCCGTTGAGTGTGAATGTTTTCAAGTCCCTGGCGCTGCCGCTGGCGCTGCCACTGCCACTGCCGCTGCTGCTGTTGGCTGGTAATGTTCCTCAGCTCCTCCTTCAAGTCACCCAAGTGCAGTCCTCCCCCCTCTGCCCCATCGGTTGTGAGGGGGGGAGGGGGGGGGGGTGTAAGCGTCGTCGCATTTCATGCAAATGAAGTTAACTTGCATATGCAAATGAGTTTTGTTTGTCTGGCTGCCACTGCGTGGCATGGCCCCTGTGCTCGACGTGGCATGCCACATTCGCGTGTGGGCGGGTTATGGGGCGGCCAAAGCTGCGTGCCCCGTAAACATTTCCGTCAGCCGTCAGCTGATTTATGGCTAATGAATTTCATTTTTGAGAATTTTGTCACAATTAAAGTTGAAAATTTTAAGCCCTAATATGGCAGGACAAAATCCCGTCAAATCCTGACACACACACACACACACACACACACACAATGAAATCCTTTGGCAGTACTCATTCCCTACCAATAATATTCCCACTTCCCCCCCCCCCCCCCTTTCCAACACACAATTTTACAAAATCCCATAATATTCTTTTCAACACTCACACAGAGATAAATCAACGCTCTCTTTGTGTGTGTGTGAGACAAATGCGATTAGCATTTTATACCATTTAAACACTGGAGCACACACCCCAAAACCCTCCAAGGGGGGCGGGCAGGGGGACAACAGACAAAGCATCGGAACAAAGCAAAAAAACATTGTGACAAAAGCTGGCAGGGCCTCCACCTGCTGCTCTGCCCCTGCCTCTGCCTCTGCTCCACCCCCCCGCCTCTCCTGGTCTCTGCCACAGCCACAGTGGTCTGTGTGTGTGTGTGCATCTCCCTTCATGCAGACCAAACACAATTACATATAGCTTTAGACTCCAACGAAAGGGGGAAAGCACACACAGAGCAGTAGAAGGGGGGCCTCGAATGGGGAATACTGTGTGTTGCAGGGCAACAAGATCTATGAGAAACTACGATCGAAGCATAGTATTTATTTACATAGTGAAAGATTTAGGGGAGAAAGGGGACTAGTTCGTCATTAGTGGCACAAGAAAACACTTGAAAATCGCTGAAAACCGGGTACTTCTTAGGTATTTCTCAGACAATAAGGGTTTACTTTCCATACACGATTCATAGCCGTTTCAAAAACCGTTTCATAACCGATGTATAAGTGCTTCTAACCGCTTCATAGGCGTTTAATAACAGTTTTTATCACAGTTTCATTACCGTTTCATACTCAACCGTTTCATGACTTTTTCATAACCGATCAATAGCGGTTTCAATAGTCCTTTCATAAATGTTTCATAGAAGCTTCGTCGTTTTATAACCGTTTTAAAACCATTTCAAAACCATTTCAAAACCATTTTATAGCCGTTTTATAGCCACTTCATACTCGATATATAACCTGTTTTTATAAGCCTTGCATAAAATTTTGTATAACCGTTTTATAACCATAAAATAACTTAATTAAATAAATAACTTAAATATAACCATTAAAAATCCTTTTCATAACCATTCCATAAGCGTTTCATACCCGTTCCATACCCGTTCCATACCCGTTCCATACCCGTTCCATACCCGTTCCATACCCGTTTCATACCCGTTTCTTAGCCGTTTCATAACCATCTTCCAAAAGCTATAAAACCCAAGTAAACTTCTTCGTAGCCATTCGCAATCTATTTCTAATAACTTTAGAACCGTTTCAGGACCGATTTATTACCAAAAACCCTCTTCAATTACAGAGCACAACTCGTTCGTTCCTCGAGCCATCAAAAACATCATCCTACCCAACGTTTCCATATTATTTTTGATCCAATTTCTCTACAGTGATACATGCTTCAAAAATTGCCTTCAAAATTGATGTCCCATCGAAGCATTCAGAAGTGCAAAGCAACTCAGCATCAGAATAAATTATTATTATTAAATAATGCTAATAGTTAGTTTAAAACTAAATACTAACAAAAGTTGGAGCTATAGCTACTGAGGCCTTAAGCTCTAGGGTTATCGGATCAGATTTAATTATTACATTTTTCTCCACCAATTTTAACAATCAATATCCATCTTTAAAGATTAAAATGAATACAAATTACAATTAATTCATATAAATTTAATGGCTAATTAATAGGCGGTTCAGGCAATCAAAACCATATCAATATCTGCCACAATATACCCTTTTAGCAGGCTGCCACAGAGGCAGCCCCCCCGCCCTGCCCGAACCCGCCCGAGTAGAAGGCAAAAATCAAAAGGGGGGAACAAAATGGAAGCGAGTAGCAAATGTGCAACAAAGCGAACAATTGTAATTTAACTGCAGTCAGAGTCTAGTTGGCAGTGGCAGAGTGGCAGGCAGTGGCACGCCAGAATTGTGTGAGGAGGAGGCCTCAAGTGTTGTATGTAAGCGGCTTTTGTTGGCCAATTGTTTGCTTGGTGCCCCTCCCTCCAGCCCGCCAGACAGACACACATAATCCACTTTTGCCATAGGATGGAAGGATAGGCATCCCTTTTTCAAATCAAAATGCAGGAGAACCAACAAAAACAACAAGAAAATCCGGAAGTTACACATACGCCCCGTTGTGTGTCTGTATCCCTCATATAACTGTCGGAGTTTTTCCTCTGATTTTCCTGTGCTTTTTTCTTTCTGCAACGATTTCGTTGACAAATGTGAGAGCAGTGCCAGTGTCAGTGCTCTCTCTCTCTCTCTCCAACACCCCGAAACGAATGTAAAACAGCATAAAACACTCGTCGTCACTATTTCCAGATCGCCCCGCCCCGCCCCTCCCTCCTCCGCCTCCGCCTCCATTATAATGTTCGTGAAAAACTTGACACTTAATTGTCTGTCCATGTCCATGGGCGTCATGTGTTGCCGTTGTTCTGCCCATCTATGGCATCTCGTCTGGCGCCTGTTTCTGTTGTCAATTGTCGCACATTTGCATGACAATTGGATTGGGGCACGTCAGACAGAGAGAGGGAGGGAGGGAGCAGCAGCTGGAGTTGGGCCAATGCCCGTTGTTTCATGATGCGTCGAGTGAAATGAGCCGCCTCTTGGCTAAATGCTAGTTGAGCAGTCAGTCGTCATCATCATCATCATCATCATCCTCTTCACTCGCCATTCATTCTCTTCATTTGGCATTCTCTTTATGGATTCTCTGGGGTACTTCAAGGCATGATTGCAACACCGAATCGCATTCGATGGCCGAAGAAATTCTTTAAAATTGCAGCAAAAATTGTTAAACCTTTTCAAGGCTGGAAAGGCTTATAGCTGGCTTCATAAATCGCTTATAAATCGGTTATGAATCGGTTATTGTCTACATGAAGGAAATTTGAAGCAACCCCGACATATCGGCTATAAACCCAGATGAATCAGATCTATGTATACCTTCGTAGAGCAGTTAGAACCATTTTGGAAAAAATTCCACCTCATTTATTCAATATTCCTTGCATTAAAGCATCTTTATTCCATCCGTTATTATCCATATCGTTCAGATAAAGCTTATGGCTATATTTTGAAGCTATATACTGATATATCGCCTACAAAACCAGATGATTCAGATCTATGTATACCTTCGTGGCACTATGAGAACCATTCTTGAACCAAATTCCACCTCATTTATTCAATATTCCTTATTCCATCCGTTTCCACGAGCAATCCCTCAGAAGTGCTTTCCATTAGGTAGTCACCTGCATTTACCTGCCCCCCCCCCCCCCCCACTACCCCCTGATGATGCAGGAAAAGCTCTTGCTAAATTTTCAGCAGCTGCTGCCACAATGCCACGGGGCATTTGTTTCGGTTAGCGGTTCTGGTTCTGGTTCTGGGTTTGCTTTAGTTTTGCCGGGGGAGGAGGGCGGACCCCCTCTTTGGGTTGGGCTAGTGGGCGCTTGGGTGAGCCGCGACTTTTGCTTCATGTGGGGGTGGGGGAGGGGTGGGGGAGGGGAGGGTTTGCACTTTGCTGGTTCGCTAATGAAAATGAAGTCGTCGTAAAAGGGTTTGCCACGTGGCTGGGCTTCCTCTATCTCCCTTAGTCTATCTCTTTCTCTCTTTGTTTGTTTGTTTTTTTTTTGTGAAATCCTTTAAGCGCCATTTAGTTTCAACGAGCGCTTAGCGTAATGAACACAATGGCCGGAAACTGTTTGAAAGAGAATGTTGCGCACAAAATCGAATGGGGTCCCCCATTGGAGCACATAATCATGTTTTAATAGCTTTTTCCCTCCAAGGAAGATAGATCGAGGACATACACACTCATACACCCATACATACATATATGTATGTATGTATGGATAGTATAGAAATAACAACTAAAAATCCCATTAATGAAATGATGATGACAATGCCAAAAACTTTTGTTCCTGGCAGGGACCCGAAACCCCGAAATACATAAAACAAAAACTTACCCAAAAGTCGACGATGAAGAAGTCAACGAATACGTGTGGGTGGCAGAAGACGAAGAAGAAGAAGGACAGAAAAACATGCACACAGTTAGAGGGAGATAGAACGAGGGAGTCTCAGCTGAGAGGCAGAAATAAAACATAAAACAAAATGCCCAAAAAATTAACGACAAATTGCGCATCATTTAAAGTAAAGAGGGGGGGGGGGGGGGGGGGGGGAGACGAAGAGCCTACCCAAAAGCCAATAATGAAGGCACGTCAAGAGCAAAATGAAGCTGAAAGACAGGCAATGAAAAGAGCTTTAAAGACAGCACAGAAAAACTCCCCCAAAAAGGAAGAGGAGAGGGGTTCCGGGGGCGCTGTTATCGTGGGGGGAGGGGGGGGAGCACATGCCTGTGGCAACACCTGGGTGCAGTCATTTGTTTGATTACAAGCCACGAGTACGACAATGAACCGAAATTTGAAGATAGCAGAGCCAAAAGAGAGAGAGAGAGAGAGGGAGAGAAAGACAGACACAGCTGAAAGAAGAGCCTGGAGACGGCAGACAGAGCAAAACCGAACATGAATAGACCTGTCACAGCCTCCGCCCGCACATCGCAACGAAAACCCCCAAAGAGAAATATTTGCACCATTCATTTTGTTAATTTAACACAACTTCATCTTATAATAATGGTTTTTTAGGGCCAGAGCGGATTTTAAGCCAGAGTTTTGGCACTCTGTAATTGCCAGGACTAGACAGGCACACATCCTTCTTCCTCTTCCGCCTCCCCCTTGCCCTCCTGCTGGCACTACTTCTAATGACTCACTCGCGCTGTGGCCCTCTCGTCTCGGGTTTCGCTGCTTTTTTTTTCCGCCCGGAAGGTGACAGGGCGCCATCGTGTCCTGTCGGGCATGTAACATGTTGTCCTTGTTGTTGTTTTTTGTTGTTTTTTTGTGTGGTTAGCAGGGCATTAATTTTAATTGGTTTTCAAAGAGAAGACGCGCAAACAAAAGAAATTATGTTTATATTAGCAACACAAAATAAATTTAATTTTGTATAAAGATTTTTAAAAATAAAAATAATAATTGCAACTGCTTTTGATTTAATTTTTTCTTTGGGTTTACAGAGAGAGCACTGCGGTCTGCCATCTACAGCGTCAACTTTTTTCACTCTCTCTCCCACCTCCCTCTTCGGCTCAGGCTCGGCTCATCAACACGATCAGTCGATCAGTGCACACCCGAAAATAAATATTAGTACTCCCCAAGAGATATGAAGCTTAAATAAATACCGTAAATACTTTTCCCTAAGGTTCTTGTGTCATCTTTAAGCAAAGGATTTCCATTTTTAATAAATTTTGCAGGGCCACAAGTTTGCTCTTTGGTCATTTTAATCAGCACTTTTTCACTTGGCCGCAACATTTTTTTTTTTTTTTTGCTGTCCTGGAAACTGACCGCCGCACTGGCAGCTATTTACCCACACCCCCTCTCCACACTCCTCCCCTTCACTGGGCGACGGTACCAGACTTTGTTACGTTCTGTTTGCCTTTGCCTTGCTTTCGCTCTCTCTCTCTCTCGGCGCTTTTGTTTGCATTTCTTGTGATTTGTTGTACCGCTTTTGGAGGGGTACTTTGATTGTGACGAGAGGTTGGCAAATATTTTGTATGCCACATTAATATTCCAGTGGAATACCTGTATTTTCTATGAAATTTTATAAGGAAACACCGCGTCATATGTATGAAAAATATCATATTTCTGCTATGAGAAATTTCTATTTATTATTAGTAATTATTATCTAACTTCTGATATATTTTGACTACTGGAAAGGGTATGTAAAATTCACTAAAGTGACATATCTTTCAACATTCCTCTGCTCTTTATTTTGTATGCTTTTTTGCTGCGGCTAAAGCTGTGGCTCAGTTTTTAATCAAAACATAATGTAAATGGGATGCAAAATACACAAAAAGGAAGAGAGAGAGAGAGTGGCAGCCACTAACCCAACAATGCCACTGCACTGCTACTTCTACTCCTCCGGCAGACCGGCTTTTCCTCACTCTCTCCCATGCCCTTTATTTGGTTTGTTCTAAAAAGTGTTTGCTTTTCTGTTGTCGTCCATTATTCAAAAGCATAATGTCACAATAGACGTAAAAGGTGCAAAATATTTCCCAAAGGCAACAGGCAAAAGCGAGTACCACTAACAATAAGGGAGAGAGAGAGAGAGACAGAGGCAGCACATCACAAGAGCAACAGTGATTGCAGGGTATATTGAGGAAAGGATAGGATAGGACACCTTACCTTCTTATTAATATACCTTTCCAACAACAGAAACTCAACTTCAAAACACTTTTACAGTTTGCCGCTTCCCAAGGCACACTAATATGAGGCGAGAGACCAAATAAACGATGATCTTGACTGGAATTACCATAACTCGACTCTGCCCCCACCAGGTCTCCACCCATTCGGACTGCATCAATTTTGACCAGGAATAAAACGAGAAAGAACTCCTGTCTCTCATTGTTGTGGCGTGCCCGTCAGTCGAGTGTCTGTCCACGTGCCAGGAATAAGAAAAAACACCCGCTGGCGCGGGGCGCTCAGGGAGAGGGGAGAGGGGAAGAGCAGGACATGTGCGGCGATATATGTATGTATATAACGGAATTTCAAGCGCATTTCATTTGTTATCTCGCTTCGCAGCCAAAGACCAAGGTGCATTTACATAAGGTGGCAGCCATACCGTTCCATTCGACTTAGTTTCTCTCTTTTGGTCACGTGGCACACAAACGTAATAAGAAACTTTTCTAAGAGTGCTCTGTGGCAATGCCTTACCCTCCATTAAGTACATCTTGTTCTCAACTAGCCCATTGACCTCTCTTCCTCTTCCACTTACTGCCTTCGTTTACCTGATTTGAGGCACAACATCATTTGCCTTTTGACAGCCCAAGAGCTATTCCATATGTTTGTCACGTGTTTAGCCGCAGGCGGTGGCAGGGGTGGGGCGGGGGTATGGCGGCAGCCACTGAACTCATTTACCCTCTCAACTATCGCCACTTCAGAAAATAGAGCCACCAGCCAGAGGGGGACAGGAACAGACCACACTTCCGTTAGCAGCGTGCTCTCTCTCTCTCTCTCTCTCTCTCGCTCACTTTTCTTGTGTGCATTGCACTCATCTTCGCCCTGTTCTCTTTGTTATTTGGAAAATGTCACAGGCACACTTGAAGTCGATCAGAGATCTGCACTACACTGCGAGAAACTTAAGAAAATTAGTAAAAACGCGAGGGGCGTAGAGATATGAAAATCGAGGTGCTGCCCATAGAGTCCCGCTCAGCGTCCCCTGGCCCAAAAGAGCTCGAAACACGCGAGAGACAAACAAAAATAGCGAAAGGCGCTCGGAATCCGTTGCACTTGCCGCCGCAGTCATACAGAGAGGGATGGACGGGATGTCTCCTCCATCACGATGACTGGCCTGGCCTGGCCCTACTTTAATTATAGCCCACCTATCTCTCGGGGCGTCTGCGAAGCGGAAGTTTGTTTAGGATATTTTGGCATTGTGTGTGCAAGCTCATGGATGCAGCTGCTGCCTGCTGCCACATCTCCCCTTCATATACGTACGAGTGCATACGGCTCTCTTCCCCCGCCCCCCCAACGGCTCTTCTATCCGTTCTGAATCCATGATGCGAATTATTCAAATATCTCTCCTTTGGAGTTGCGCTCCTTATCCCCACATGCGGGTGGGCTTCACGGGCTCCACGGGCTCCACTACACGGCTCTAGCATACAAATTAGATGCTGCGATAATCGACTATTCAGGTTGAGTGCCTCCAGGTCCCTCCGTCAGTCAGTCAGACGAGGACTTACCTGTCGTTCTTCGTTCTCTCTCCCTTTCTCTTCCTGGAGCAGGTTTCCTTTGCTGTTCTTAAGCACTTTCAAAGTGAATTTTTCAGTCCCAAATAATCCCTTCTTTGATATGTTTTTCCTTTATCTGCAAGAGAAAGAACAGTTTTAGTTTTTGGTAAACTAAATTCGAAATAACATAAAACTAATGTTAATCCCGGTCTCCCGGCAAACGTGTGTGTGTGTGTGTGTGTACAATGTTCTACCTGTATGTGTGCGTGTGCGACTTGAAGTCAAGATTTTTGGCGACATGAGAGAATGACTAACGAGAAAATGAAATTAAAAAATCATGAGAAAACCTGCAGACTTGATTTTATTATTTTAGTGTTTTGTATTCAAATATGCAGATTCGATTTGTTTAAATTTAATAAATTCCTAGCCATTTTTCTATATATTTCCACTGCATAAACCCAATCATAGAAGTGCCCTCGGGTTCCGTGTCTAGACCGGCGGCAGTTGTCCCAACTTTTCTATGCCAAATGCTGCCACCAGGAAAGAGAAAGACCAGAAACAGACCCAGAAAGAGAGAGGTAGAGAACATAAAAAACTTGTGCAACGCAATAAAAAAAAACACCGCACAGAAACAGAAACTGAAATCAAAAATCAACAGTGGAAAACTTGGAAGCCAACCCCAGAGAGACAGGATTCAGAATACAGGCAGCAGCAGTAGTGGTACCGAAACCCAAACCCAAAAACCCACCCAGACAACTAGACCAACACCCACCCGAAAGCCACCCATACAACTAGACCAAGCCAAACCATTTGGGGGTGGCGTTTTTGGCTATTTGCCTTTGCTGCGCCTGTGGTGGCAGCAGCAACGGGGAAGAAAGGAGCGTCGTCTCGTCTGGTGCTGCTGCTGCTGCTGGATCCCAGACATGGCGGACGACGAGCCTAATGGGATAAACTACGTGTAGCATTACGCGGATATCCCTTTAAATACGTTACGCACACATACACAAACACTGCTGCTCCAGACATTCTCATTTGATACGTTTTTTAGTTTTTAATAGAACGCAAAACTTGGTTTTCCATGAGTTTCGAGTAATATAATTTGAAATTCTACTACATAGAAAAGCGTTGACTCAAAATAACCCCACACAAAACGAGAACAAACATCCACAAAACAGTCTCCACAGACACACACACACACACACAATCACACATACAAAAACACCCACAATCAAAGCGCCAGCCTGCTCCGCAAGAGGGTGGAACTTTGTTTTGCCGGCGAAAATGCCGCAAATAACGGCAGTCACAAATTGATGTGCGTTTTTACTTACCGGCAAACTTTCGAGTTATCAGACAATATGGTACACTTTTTGACTTTGTTTTAGTATTTGTTAAATATTTCTCTTATTAATTTTGGCTTCAATTGCCAACAATAATTAATTTCTCCCAGTATTTTGGGCACTCCAATAGCACAGACACATAGACACACCCACACACAAACGCGCGCGAGCACACTTCAATGTCCGTTAGAAAAAAGCGCCGCATACGCGACCGGCGAACATGCGAAATTACCGCTATCAATTTGTATGCGATATAAAGCGCACGTTTTTTATTTTATCGAATATGAATATTTATATTTTTTTTTAATTCATTTGTTGATGATATTCAGTTAAAAATTCGACACTATTTTACTGTTGTTCGCTTCCTTGTCCGGACACGTTCAACGTTCATTCATCTTCATTCAAATACGAAAGTAAACACTTTTCAACTTATTTTCTCAAGTTTCTCGACGCGCTCAACACGCGCGCAACCGCTCGCGCTTGTCCGAATTTTGTTTTTGTCCAGTGTGACCTGCGGATTTGTCGATAAGATATACGGTCTGACCCTCACAAATTTACCAAAATATACCGTCGCGATTCAAAATATACCGTGGATATACTGACGAATTATTCAAGTTCCTCGTTTTTGATATGCCGTCGAATATTACTTGGCTAGATAGAATCCTCAGCATGCCCACATAGTTTTATCCTGTTGATGAATACATTTTCTACAAGATGAACTACTTTTAAGTACTCCCATTTATTCTATTTTTACTGAAACAAGGCTTAAACAAAAGAGCTCAACAAAAAAACAGTCGCAATGTTGTCACGTCAATGTTGCTGGTACTTGACGACTTGTTGCTGATCAACTAGAGTATGGACATTGTATACCCTAATTCGTTAATTTAGAAGATCCTGTTTTCAAAACTGTTTCTAAAACGTACGAATTAAAGAAATTGTGTTCTTGTTCTTGTATGTTTTATGTTTTAGACGTATTCATGCATTTGATTATTTCCTGAATATACATTTCCTGATCCCGATACTCATTCTTGGTCTCCATAAGACACTAAACTGCTAAGTATCGTTGTGATAGCATTAAAACAGAGACTTAATAGTTTTTGCTATCATTGGAGCCTGGGAGGACAAAATTTTCTTCAACTCTATAATACCTACTTCCCCAGGGTATGCAGATCCGCACCATGTTGAGGGATAAAGCTGCTCGTTTTCTTGGCACATGAGTCAGGCCCATGCAACTGAATGTTGCCAGCAACATTGCTGTGCCCGATTAATACCCGATTCAAAGAGTGCGAAAAAGAGAGAAAAGAGCTAAACCAGCCGAGTGGTGCGCGCCAAATAGAAATTGTTTGAAAGTGAATGAGCAACAGGGATTTAAATGCAATCTATTGGAATAAATGACACACGTAGGTACGATTCGTGAGCAAAAATTCAAAAACCTGCGTATGGAATTTTCTGTACCCCTTGTTCTTAAATACACCTGTACAAATTTAATTTAATATTTTAATGAAATTTAAAAAAAAAACAATTCGCTTGGCCACATGCTGCTAGTAAACTGTCCAAAAGGTGTGTTAGCAGAACAAGTTGCTGCTGAGTTCTTCCACCTTGTTGTTCTAATATTCCTTGCGACGCCAGCACCGAAATAGCACCCAGAAATAACCTAGCGCGTTTTCTGAAAAACCACTGGAGCGGTATTAAACAGCTGATCAGGCAAAAGGATAAAAACCCGTCACTAAAAAACGCGCAATTGCCGGAAAACACTTTGAAATATCCAATTCCAGCCGCAGAATGGCGGCGGAACTGCAGCATAAGAAGCGCCACGCCTGCGTGATCGTGCTGGGCGACATTGGCCGCAGTCCACGTATGCAATACCATGCCCAGAGCCTGCTAGAAGACAACTACAATGTTGATATAATCGGTTATCTGGAGACGCGTCCCCTGGAGGCATTGAGTGCATGCAAAATTCACGAACTGTCGGCCGTGCCAGTGACGAATTTGACGCCCCAGCTGAAGCTACTGTTTAAGGCCTTCTGGCAGACGCTCAGCCTGCTGATGGCTTTGATCTCTATACGACGGCCCAACTTTTTACTCGTCCAAAATCCGCCCGGCATTCCCACCCTGATCGTTTGCTATTTGTACTGCGCTGTGACCCGAACCAAATTGGCTATTGACTGGCATAATTACACGTACACGGTTCTGGCAATGGGCACGGCCGGCGGCGAGCAGAGCCGGCTTATTCGTCTGGTCAAGCGGCTGGAGCGCTACTTTGGCTCCAAGGCTCACACACACTTCTGTGTGACGCGGGCCATGCAGGACGATCTGCAGCGCAACTGGAACATTGGGTGAGGACCGCAGCAGCTAATTTGGGCCGCCTGACAACCAATAAACACTGGGTTTGTTCTCCTTGCAGGCCCGTCACCGTTTTGTACGACCGTGCGCCCACGCAATTCCACCCGATTGATCTGCCCCTGAAGCACGAGCTGTTCATGAAGCTCTCCAAGGACTATCCGCAATTTATGCCGCAGTGCTATGCCGACCTCAAGCAGTCCGGCGTGCTGGAGGCGACAGCTCTCACCCAGAAGCTGGCCAATGGCAGTGTCCTGTATAAGCCACAGCGACAGGCCATACTCGTCTCGAGCACCAGTTGGACGCCCGACGAGGACTTTGGGTTACTCCTGAAGGCCTTGCAGGCGTACGAGAAGACAGCTTTAGCCGAGCCACAGATCTATCCCGCTCTGCTGTGCGTCATCACTGGAAAGGGTCCGCAAAAGGAGCAATACGAGGCGGAGATAGCCAAAATGCACTGGCAAAAGGTCTCAATAGTCACACCCTGGCTGGAAATCGAGGACTATCCCAGCATACTGGCCAGTGCGGATTTGGGCGTGTGCCTGCACTGGAGCACCAGCGGTCTGGATTTGCCCATGAAGGTGGTGGACATGTTTGGCAGCGGCCTGCCCGTCTGTGCGTACAATTTTAAATGGTAAGTCACCTTTAATCAAGTACTAGAGCCCTCCTCTGTACACTCCCCTTCTGTTATAGCCTGGATGAACTGGTAAAGCATGGAGAGAATGGCTTCGTCTTCAGCGACCATCACGAGCTGGCCGAACAGCTGCGCATCTGGTTCGAAAACTTTCCCAACAATCCCAGCATCCAGGAGACCCAGTCGCGTTTCGGACGCAGCCTGCAGCAGTTCCAGGAGCTGCGCTGGCGGGAAAGTTGGCGCCTGAATGCGGCACCCATACTCGAGGCATTTCTTTAAGAAGTTTTTAGCATTTTATTTATAAAAAACAAATGAAACTTATGACAGATTAGAGGATTAAGGCAGACTGTTTAATTGCTTATTGGTTGAAGATTATAAAGAATTTCTAGAAACGTGATCGACATAGAGGGCAGTTGGTGGCTCCACTCGCTAGGTATTGGGAAAAGCAATCATTATGCATGGCATGCTGACACGGGAAATGTTTCATATTTTTTTTGGTCAGCGGATCCAAGCAGATAGTGCACTTATCTCCGGGCAAACTTGGATTTACGATATGGTTGCACAGCAGGCAACTGCGGCGAAGGTAACGAAATTCCTGGAAGCAGTCGTTATGCAAGGCGTGGCCGCATTGCATTCGATGCATATTACTGCTTGACATTTCAATCTGGCAAAGGGGGCACAAGTCGCTAGGCTGGCTAAAATAATGCGCAAATAAAATGGTGCATTTAAAAATGGTTCTTTGAATGCTATAGGTGCTCTTACCTCTCGCGGACACGCTGGTTTTCAAAGTTGTTTTTTGGTCTGCTGCCATTTTTTGCGCCTTTCTCCTCATTACGACGCCTCTGGTGCGGCGGTTCAGTCTGATAAGTTGGTTGGCTCATATATACAGCGAAACCAGCGGTAACCAGAACCGTAACGATTCCAATTATAACATTTAAATAAACCATTTTGCCAAAGAAAAAGCAAACGCACAGCGCAGCGCCGGCCTGAGGGCAGCTAAGGGCAGGCCGAGGTTTTCCTTGAAATCCCCAAAAAATAAATAAAAAACACCTGTCTACAGTAAGACCGTCCCTGGAAAATCCTTAAATGCCACACTCTTTTATTGGAAGAAGAATCGATACAATTTTTAATATTATTTGTGATTAAAATTGTTTTTAAGCTGTTATTTTGTTGTATTTAGACAGTAATTATAATATTGACGAAACTAAAAGGAAAAATTATCTAAATATACACGTTTTTAATCTTGATAGTACAATATTCTACTTGACGGGTTTGCTTTAAATACTTGCTGTTATTGGATTTTAAAAAGGCTTTAGCGACAAACGTTTAGCAAACAAACAAAAAACGAAAGAGAGTAATCGTTCCTATTGCTCAATTTTGATATTCCGTAGAATAATGCTGGCCCTGCCCATTGATGAATAAATTTTCTAAAGCCATCGATAGTGCCATCGATGATGGTCTTGCAGCCCTAGGTGACAACGGTCACACCAATTTTCCGTTCTGGGGTTAAATTTTTGTAAAAAAAAAACCTTTTTTAGCTTGCATTTGTGTGTGAAAACTGAACTGGTGTGAATAATTGCCGAGAAATATTGGAGAACTGTTTGGTCCCAGCGTGTGATATTGATTTGTGTGTGTGCGCTGTTTGGGGTGCAACGGCAAGCGTTTCGCCGCCGCCTTCTCTCCCCCTCCAACAAAGAGCCTTAACGATTTTTAGAAAGTAATTAAATAGTATTAGCAGCCGATACAGTAAGATTGATATGGCGGAACGCGAGCGTAGCATACACGAAATGCTGAAAGATACGCCCTCCATGAACGATAGCTGCGGGGCAGTTCATACCGGCACAGAGGGTGGCAGCAGCATGGTTGTCGGGATCGGGCTATGCGGCAGCGTCAGTAGCCACAGCATTGGAGTCGTCGCTGGAGGTGGAGGGGGGGCCGGTGTCAGTGTCGGTGGTCCCTTCAATGCCCCCAACAGCTTGCCGTTGCGAAATCATTCAGGTAAGAGTAGCCCGCAACCATAGAAGCTCATTTAGTATATCGTATTGATCGATTCAGCACCCACCACACCAATGTCACCGACCAGTCCGACCTGTTCGGGCAATGGGATGATACTGACATCTGCAGATGGCAGCGGCAGCCTGATACGCACAAGTGCTTCCAAGATCGATAGCATCAAGAACTGGAGCATATCCACATACAAGTGTACGCGCCAGATAATGCTCGAGAAGCTGGGCAAGTCGCAGCGCACTGTCGACTCCGAGCTGGAGGCGCAAATCGAACAGCTACGGGAGACGCAACGAAAGTATTTATCAATCTTACGCCTAACGAGAGCATTTAGCTCGCATTTCCAGCATGTGGTCGTCTCACAGCATGCCCTGGCCGATTCGTTTGCCGATCTGGCGCAAAAGAATCCCGAACTGCAGAAGGAGTTCACCTGCAACGCAGAAACGCAACGAAATCTAACAAAAAACGGCGAACTGCTGCTCAATGCATTAAACTTTTTCATTTCGTCGGTCAACACGCTGTGCAACAAGACCATCGATGATACCCTACTGACGATACGACAATACGAAACGGCTAGGTATGAATCATAATTTTATTTATGCTTTTGGAAGCAGACTCTAACACAGGCAGGTCTCTCTCTCTACTTTAGGATCGAATTTGATGCCTATCGCATGGATTTGGAGAACTCCAAGCCGGAGATAACACAGTCGGCAACCGCCTTGGAAGAAACCCAACGAAGTTATGCCCAACACAAGGATCAGTACGAGAAACTGCGCTCCGATGTGGCTGTCAAAATGCAATTTCTCGACGAGAATCGCGTAAGTTTTACGATCTTCGATTAGCGGAATATGTTCGTTTATGAAATCAAATTATAACCACAGATCAAAGTGATGCACAAGCAACTGATTCTGTTGCACAATGCCATTGCTGCGTACTTTTCGGGAAATGCCATGGCACTGGAAAGCACTCTGAAGCAATTCAATATCAAGGCGAGCAAAGACACCTTTTTCCCCCGCCGACTAAATGATAGCTTATGTTCCTCTTTTTAAGCAGCTTAAGTCACCGAATGCCGTCACCGGATCCTGGCTGGAACAGTAGTATCCACTCGAAACACACGATTCAGACATGCCACAAGAGGAACAACCAGCGCCATTCCTTTTCACTTGCTGAACGAGCACGCTCTCTAAAAAAAAAAGTTTAATTGCATGGAAGGATCGTAATAATATTTAATTCCTAACTTTAAGTCGAATTCCTAAACCGTAAGATGAAAGTGGTGATGTGACTGTATGTTATATATTTTTCCAACTGCTTTCCACACTGTATGTATTGTATGTGCCCCCCGTATGCCCCTGTATCTCCCATACTAACCGAAATAGTTCCTGGTTTATGTTTCAAAATTGGTTATTGCTTTAAATTGAGGACTGATTGCGCTTAGACCAAAAAGAAAAACAATCGGTGCAATGGTATATTTTTTGTTCTAGATATATCCATCTACCATGTATATCCATGTATAAATTATTTCAAATCGAATAACATTCTAGAGCTTGATTAATTTTTATTCCCTGTTCACTAGTCAACGTATTATTTACACTAAAAGAAAATCCATATATATATATATATATATAAATAAAAACTATTTAATTACACAAAAATGGCCAGACCAGTTGTCTCTTAGTTCTTTTCCAGCTTCAATTCGCTCAGTTTCTCATTGAGGGCTGTTTCCTCGTCCTCTTCCGCTTTGAACATTTCCTGAAATTAAGATCGCATTGAAATTCACTGGAATTAAGGGGTCTGTCTACTGGCTACGTCTTACCGGATCGTAGATGACTTTTAAAATGAGGGAACAGCTGGGGCAGGTGGCCACCTCCTCGCCCTCGATTAGCTCCTCCTGCCAGGGGCATTGATTATCAAATTATTATTGTATTGGGTTTCGTTTTTGTTGTATGTTGCGCATACGAGGCGGTTACCTTGGATATCTGAAATCGATCGCCGCAGGGACAGGGATAGTAGTACATCTCCTCCTCCTCGTCGAATTCGAAATCCTCGATTTCCACCTCGTCGTGGTAGATGCTCATCGCGTCAGAGTCGCCAATGCAATTGATTCATAGTCTGGGAAATTTCCGCCCGCTTGAACAGAAATCCACGCCAAACAAACAGGCACACGTTGTGGCCGCGGAGCTGCCAACTTGGTCCAATGAACAGCTGATCGAGCGTCCCTTAGTTCCCCACAAATTGCTGTATTTTTATTTCCTCGCCGGTTGAAATAGTGAAAATGTCCAGCAAAAAGTTTAGCGACATTAATCTGTACGATCTGCTTGGAATATCCATCGAGGCCGAGCAGAATGAAATACGGAAAGCGTATCGAAAGCGCGCCCTTGACTGCCATCCGGACAAGAATCCCGATAATCCGCAGGCGGCCGAACGCTTCCATGAGTTATCCAAAGCCCTGGGTATCCTCACAGATGACACCGCCCGAGCTGCCTACGACAAGGTGCTCAGGGCAAAAAAGGCCGCCGAGCTGCGGAGCAAACAGTTGGACAGTAAACGCCAGAAACTGAAGCAAGAGCTGGAGGAGCGCGAACAGGCGGCCCTGCACAAGCTCCATTCCAGCCAACCGTACAGCACCGTGCGCAAGAGTGATGAGGACGTGCTGCAGGAGCAAATCGAGCGTCTGCGCCGTGAAGGATCCAAGCTGCTGGAGGAGGAGCAGCAGGCCATGAAGGAGCAGCTGCAGCGCACCTATGCGGAGAAGCACAAGCCGCAGCAGGCCACATTCGACTCCGCCCAGCACCGCATCAAGATCAAGTGGAAGACCGATAAGGGTGACTATAGCCAAGAGAAGTTGCTAAAGTTTCTCAAGAAATACGGCGAGGTGGTGGCTCTGGTGATGAATACCAAAAGAGGCGGACGCGCCATGGTGGAGCTGACTACGCGCGAAGCCTGCGACATGATCCTGGCCTATGAGAAGGGCGACTCCTCCAATCCTCTGCACTTTGAGTGGGTAACACCGCCGGCCGAGGAGAAGCGGAGTGCTTCGACAGCAGCCAGCAACCATTCTCCGCTGGACTATGAGGACTTGGTTATGCGCAAGCTTCGACAGGCCGAAGAGCGCAAGCGTTTAATAGCAGAAATGATGAAGGATGAGCAGGCCAACGAATAACCGCTAATTCAACTCAATTTTATTTAAGTTTATTATAAAATACGTTGTTAAACTTAAATCACTGTAATTAGGCTAATTTTAGTTGTAGATCAAACACAACAAGTTGACAGTTCTTAAATCACAGTAATTAGGCTAAATTTAGGTGCAAACCAAATGCAACAAGTTTGCAGTCTGGTTTCAGCTGAAGAACAGCTGTTAAGATTTTGTTGTTTGCAAAATGCGAAAAAATGCCACGAAAGAGAAATAAATCAAATTTTTATATTAATTGAAAGCGTTTACAGTAATTTCTCACCATACGTTAAGATGGAGAAGCGCCAGAGGGAGCTGGAGTCCCTGGTCAGCACACAGAAAGAGCAGCTTAGTCGCTACGAGAAGCGACTCAAAGGTAAATGAGTCAACAATTGCCAAACATGAAGGTAAATCAATGGGACTTCTTTTCTTGCAGATGTGGTTACGGCCTACAAGGGTCTGATGAAGGAAAAGGAAGCCCTGGAAACGAGTTTGGCTGCCCATGCAGAGGCCACAGGTGCAGGATCACCCGCCAAGGATGCGGATCCTGCAAATGTAAATGGCACTGCCAGTACAGACTCCACCGATGGGGCAGAGGGTGCTTCTCCCTCGGCCGAGGGACAGCTGCAAACTCAGATCATCACGTTGATGAACTCGCTGGCCACCCTGTCGGCGGAAAAGTCTCGAATGGAAGCCTCCTTCCAGGCGGACAAGAAGCAGCTGCGCAGCCAGATTGCCCAAAAGGAGCAGAGCATACAGGAGCTGCATGCCAAGGCCAAGGAACAGGCCGCCAAGGCCAAGAGCGATGTCGATGAGGTCAAAGCCAGGTGGATCATAGAGCGGCAAGAGCGCGAAAAGGAGACAAATAACCAAATGCTGATGATTCGCGAGCTCCAGAAGCTCTACGCAGACGAAAGGCACCTCAAGGACAACATCGAGATGCAGCTGAACAACTTTAAGACACAGTTCGCCAGCAACGAGGCCGAGAACAGTCGCCTTCGCGATCTGCAGGCGCAGCTCAAGGAGGCCAAGAATCAGCTACGGCAATTTCAGGCCAAGGCCGAACATGCAGCCGTTGCCAACACCACGGATAACGCCTCCCTGCTGCACCAGGTGCGTCAGGAGATGCAGCAACTGAAGGAACAGCATGCGGTGGCCATTAACCAGGAGCAGCGGAGGGTTCTGCGGGCCGAGGAGCAGAGCCGCAAACAGGCGGCTCTACACGAAGGTCGTGTGGCCAATTTGGAGGCACGCTTGGCCGAGCTGAGCACCACTGTGGGCAGCTATGACCGACTGCGTCAGCAGGATCAAGACAGCATCCATGCACTCAAGCAGCAGCTGCAGGACTTAGAGCAGGCCCAATCCCGTCCGGCCCCCCCTCTGAGGGTTCTCAGTGATGATGTGGATACTGCCACATTGGTAGATGAAATCGTACGCCTGAAGAAGCTGCTCACCACTGCCAATGCCCGCTCTACCAATCCGATCGATCTCAATGAGATTCTCTCCCTGGGCACCCATGCAACGTCGTCGTCATCGTCCGAAAGTCATGTGCAATGCGAGCAGCAGCTCCACGGTGTACAGAAAATGCTGGAGGCTGGCAAACAGCAGCGCCAGCTGCTCGAACAAAAAATCCAGCTGCAACAGTCGCACATCCAGACGCTGCAGGAGAAGGTGCAAGTGCTCAACCGAAACATTGACGAGTCGGAGCAGGAGCTCAAGCAGCAGGGGGACAAGCTGAGGCAGGCCCTGAAGAACGAGCGCACCAAATGGCAGGAGGCCAAGGCAGAGCTCGAGAACGAGACGCGCTGCAAGCTCAACGAGCTGGAGCAGCTGCTGCAGAAGCAGCGACAGCGATCCCTGCAGCTTCTCGACGAGAAGGAGCAGGAGATCAAGACGCTGCAGACCTCATTTGAGGTATTTCATACAGCCGGTGGTAGCGGCGCCTGCAGTGCTTTGCCCGCTCCCTCTCTAGACACGGCTGCCGAGTCCTATAACTACTCCTCCGATGGCGACAGCGTGGAGGTGGAGAGCGAGCAACGGGAACGCGATCGCAGGCTGCAGGTGAAATCCAAGAAATTATCCCTAGGCGAGAACTGCCACATGCTGCACTATGCCAACGAGCTGGCCCGCAAGGACATCGAAATCACAGCGCTCCGAAAGGGCAAATATTCTGCGGAATCCACGCTGCGAAAGGCCATACAGGATAAGGTTACTTCGCAGCAGGAGATGCATGAGAAGATTGAATGCCTGGAGGAGCAGGTGGACAGGTGAGAACAGTATTCTGTCCTTTGGCCAGGACTTCTTTTAAGCTACTTTTTCTTTGCCCAGACTCGAACGTTGCAAGACACGCGAGGGCGCCAATCTGGAGTATCTGAAGAACGTCATCATCAGCTATATTGTGACGAAGGATGCCGATGGCAAGCGACACATGCTGAATGCCATCTCGGCGGTGCTACAGTTCACCGGCACCGAGATGCAGGCCATCAATGCTGCATTCCAAAAGAAATGACATTCGTAATTGTACAACAGAAAAGTTCATTATTAAACCACAAATTTAGCTAAAGCCAGCAACGGGGAATTTTTCCAAATGTGGCGCCACCACACCGGGAAACATGGCCAAGAACTTGAAGCGACTGCCCATTTGCTTGGGATCCGTCAGCATCTCGTAGCCAGAGCGTATAATGGCCTCGTTCTCTGGCAGAGCATTGGCCAGGAGCTGTTCCAATCTGGCCTCGCCCTGCATGCGGCTGAGAAAGAGCCCCTGCTCGATGGGACCACAGCAGTGTAGGTGTCCCCTTGTCTCGGCCGTGCTCTTCACCAGCTTAAAGTCCACGTCGGCAGTGAGATCTGCTGTGCCCGGCTCCAGCAGTGGCTCGTGCAGGGCATGTTGCTTGAAGGCACGAAATGTGTCCATTTTCTCGCCAAAGTGTCCATAGTCCATGATCAGGCCAATGCCGCCATCCCGTTCAAGGCGTTCGGCCAGCAGACCCACCTGTCGTTCCGTCTCTAGCGAGTACTCCAGGGTCTGGCGTGTCTCGCCGGGCATTGGGTGAAATACCCGCGACACTGGGGTCTGTGACTTGGACAGGACATAACGAAAGTTTGCCGCCTCTGGCTCCGACTCAGGCGCCACATCGATGAGCACCTCCTGCCACTGGCCATTGGCCAGCTGCAGCTTGTGCACGGGCAGAGCATCAAAGAATTCGTGGGCCAGCACTAAAGAGAATCCCTGAGGGACATCCTCCAGGCGACGGTGCCAGTAGGCCTTGGTCCCAGTGGCCGTTGTGCCCACCTGATAGTGCGGCAGTTGAGCCTCCTCCGGCAGCGTTTCGTGGGTGTAGCAGAAGCGCTGTGCCTGTGCCTTGCTCAAGAACGGACTGACCTCCACCATGTGCATGGAGAACTCGGCCCCCAGCTTGAATTTGGTGAGGATTTTGAGGACATCACGGGCCAGGGTGCCCCTGCCAGGTCCCAGCTCCACCAGCTGAAAAGGCGATGGACTGCCCATCTTGCGCCATTCAGCTACCAGCCATATTCCAACCAGCTGCAAATGAACCCAAATCAAGGAATATGCTTTCTGTTCTGGAGAATGGGCTCACCTCTCCAAAGATCTGCGATATTTCTGGCGATGTAATGAAGTCGCCCTCACGGCCAAACACATCGCGGTTCATGTAGTAGCCTGCCTGGGGATTGGTCAGCACCTCCCTCATGTATTCGGCGACCGTGATGGGTCCAGTGGCCAGAATCTTTGCTCTCAGCTGCTTGGCCAGGCTCCCATTGCCCGTGCCGGTAGCTGCGGGTACAGCATCTGCAGTCTTTTCAGGCTCCGCCTTCGGAGCACTTGTGGCACCCAAATTCGGGCGACGCACAGACTTATAACTGAAGCATCGTCTGCTGCCAATCCTCAAAGCTTCGCGTAACATTTCGGAGCAGCGCAACAAAAACAAAGTTCCCTCCGAAAGGGCGAGGGAGCTGCCAACTCATTTGCAGATCAGCTGATTGCCCAAAAAGACGTTATTTTTTCTGTGCAGGGAATTTATTCCACATCACATTCTTTGCATTTTGCAACTTCACAAAATCTTAAATCAAATAGCGATAGCTCAAGTATCCTCAGAACACCTTGATGCCAGCGACCACCTTCTCGTTGTCGTAGATCTCCTTGGCGTAGCACAGATTGGGGAAATCGAAGGCGGCACCGTAGCGGTTCTTGCATCCCGTGGTGGCCTTCTCTCCCGGAGTGTACACGGGTTGGCCGATGATGTTCGATGTGGCAAAATTACAGGTGAGCACAAAGTGGTTGTAGAAGTCGCGGGAGAAGCGCACAGCAGCACATCCCACGTGGGTGTTCTTCTCGGCCACGGCAATGGTGAACTTGGCCACATTCTTGTTGGGCAGCTCCTCGGGGAAGTTGGCCAGAATCTCGGGGGTGGCATTCGAACGCTCGGCGAACCAGTTCTCGATCTGCTCCTTCAAGATCTCCGCATCCGTGTACTCGGACTCAGCTCCGCTGTAGCTGAAGATGACATTGTTCTGGCCGGCATAGGCAAAGCGCTCCGTGCTGCGGCACTTGTCGGTTATGGACTCGCAGGTCCTCACGTTGTACGAGGCGAGGTGGGCCAGTTCCTCGCACCAGGACATCTTGGCCATGCGCACCGCCTTGGGCAGGTTCTCAATGGTACCACCAGCCACGTTGTTCCGCAATTCGTTGAAGAGCGTGAGGATGAGCTTGCGATGGGGTTCGATTTTGATTTCGCGCACATCCTTGGGGCAATCAACACTGAAGTTCTAAGAGGGGAGGGATTGATGGATTGGAGGGTGGACTAACTGGTTCTGGCGTCTGGCACTTACTCCTTTATTATTGCAGGCCACGTGCTTGTCCATGCAGGTGGGCAGTGCACAGTAGTCGACGGCGATGGCAGCTCCTAGGATCGCAGCAAGCACAATGAGATAAGTCTTCATATTGATGTCCGCTGTTGGATTCCAACTGAAGTCCCACCAGCGGAGTGCTTCCTATTTATAGGAAGATCACAAACCTCTCCTTGGACAGGCTAATGGGCAGCTGTTTCTTGTATGCAGAATGTTTCTCTATTCTGTTTTCCAGCGAATGTAACAAATAGTTATGACAATTGGATTGGCTATTATCTGGATGCGTCAGTGCCACCAGTGCCGCTCCGCTATAAAAGCTGGCCATTCAGATAACTTTGGCCAGTCTCTTTCCAAGACCAAGCAATTCAAATGGCCTTTACCAAGATAGTTGCGCTCCTGCTTCTCGCCTGCGTTTTGTACGACTTTGGGGACCCTTTGGGGTCGACTACTGCGCTCTGCCCACATGTCTGGACAAGCACGTGGCCTGCCACAATAATTAATGATTAATAATGGACATGAAAAACATCGGCAATTGGCATCCGAATCTCAGACCGAATGACTTTGGCGGCTATCGGCCAGGTTTGCCGCCTCTTATCTATGGGGAGGATAAGAAGCACAATGTCTATGAGATGAACAGGTTGGTGAACTACAGGAATATGAAGGACTTTTGCGAGAAACTACTGACATGACTCTAGTAAGTTTTTGAGCCCCCCCTACCCCAATCATCTTCCCATCTTTTGCAATCATAATGTTGATGAGTGTGTAAACAGGCCGCACCTTTGAATAGTTTTGAATAGCCAAAAACATGAAGAAAGCTACTAATAATGCTGTTGGTTTTGTTTGTGATTTACAGAAATGCCATTGAGGAGTCAGTCGCAGCAATAAAAGTGAAATCCGCACGAGCAAACACGCACACACACCCAGGCACAAACACAGCCGCCACCGCAGACAGGCAGCGAGCAGGCATTCATTTTCGTATTGGTCAACGTAACGAAATGGCGGTAACAACAGGCACCACCACAACCAGCCCCTCGCCAAGTCCGCGACGCAGGCATAGTACGCGCGAGCAACTGCATCAGATTGTGGCTGGAGGCCTGTCGGCGGCCATAACCCGTTCCACCTGCCAACCTCTGGACGTGCTAAAGATACGCTTTCAGCTGCAGGTAGAGCCGCTGGGCAAGAGCCAGTCCACGGGCACACGACAGGCATCCAAATACATCTCCATTACACAGGCGGTGAAGACGATATACCACGAGGAGGGAGTGCTGTCCATTATGTACGGGATCTGTCAGACAATCAGACGCACTACCTCAAGGATCACCAGCACTTGTCGAATTTCCTGTGCGGCGCCGCTGCTGGCGGTGCTGCGGTTATCATCCCACGCCGCTGGATGTTATACGAACGCGTCTGATTGCCCAGTACACCAGCAAGGGCTATAGGAATGGCACGCGTGCCGTTTCCGCCATTGTGCACCAGGAGGGACCACGCGGCATGTACCGTGGGCTGGGCCGTGGGTATCGCCTGTTCTGTTCAGCGACTGGGCTTGTGTCTTCTTCGAGGTGGGGGATCGCAGCAAGCTGCCCACCTTGACGCTCCTCGCTCTGGGCGCCTCATCGGGTATGCTGTCCAAGACGATTGTGTATCCCTTCGATCTGATCAAGAAACGCCTGCAGATCCAGGGCCCCCGTTGCCGAATTGGATTCACCTCCTCAAAATAACTTTGACTTGGAAGATCACAAGGACAGGGATTACTTTGTGATGTTGTACGATCCTGCCTGCTACCACTGGCCCATGCAGTTGAAAATGCTGCGGAAACTTTCCCTTCTGCTGGCCAACGAAACTATCTCTGTGATGATCATCAATAAGTCGCACAACTATTTGGGCGTGGTATTCAAGAAGTTTTCGAAGGCGGTCAACTGTCATGGGGCCACAATATTCAGCACTTCACGTCTGGATGGCTGGGACTTTAAGATGCGCCCGAGACAGGACAGTACACGCGAATATCTGCGCTACATTGCCCAGAACAGGCAGCCAGAGTTGTTGGGCTACGATGCCAATGGCGAGCCCAAAGCACCCGAGGCGGCATTGGCTTACATTGAATGTCTATTTGCTGAAAGCAGTTGACGGATTCCCATGGCCATAAAGTCTATGTTTATCTATAGATTCTAGTATGTATATTCAAAATTTAACTGGATTGTTGGCATCTCTGGGCTGGACGTGTATCATGACTTTGATAGCACCGCCATGGCCATAGCGGGAGGTCTCGAAGGCCTTCGCCGTCTCGGTGATGTCAAAGTGATGTGTTACCAGACGCTTGACATTCACTTTACCGGATGCCACCAGAGCCAGAGCGGCCGAGTAGCTGTAAGCGCATAATAAAACTCAATTTATAATGTTTAAAAAATGGCATCATAGCACTCACTCGTTGCAGTAGCGGAAGACGCCACGTATGTCGACCTCTCGTGACAGGGCATTGATCAAGGGCAGCTTGATCTCCGGTGCTCCCATACCCACAATAACGACAACACCGCCGGAACGTGTAGCCTGCACAAAAGAGGGTCAGAGAGTTACGTTCATCCACAGCAAAACCCTTTCATTGAGAGCTTACGAAGATTGCCAGGCGAGCACTGCTCTCTGCCCCACAACAGTCGACGGCCTTGTCAGGGGCCCCGCTCATGGTACAATGGACTTTTTTGACAATATCCTCGGCACTCTGATTCCTATCCAGCAGCAGGGTGTGGGTGGCGCCCAGCTCTTTGGCCACATCCAGACGCTGCTGCACCAAATCTGTGATCAAAATCTCAGAAGCTCCCAAGGCTTGAGCGGCCTAGGTGAGGGAAAATATTAAATACAAGTCCACTTAATAAAACTAATGGGTTTCCTACCAGCAGAGTGACCAGACCGATTGGTCCGGCGCCCAGGATCAGGACCTTGGAGCCCAGACCAACTTCGGCCCGACGACAGGCGTGAACACCCACCGAGAGTGGTTCCAGCAGGGCGCCCTCCTCCATGCTGACATGATCCGGGAGTTTGAAGCAAAAGTCCGCCGCATGCTTGTAGAAGCGTGTAAGGTTGCCATCGTACGGGGGCGTGGCACAGAACACCATGTCGGCACACAGGTTGTACTTTCCCCGCTTGCAGTGGTCGCAGTAGCGACAGGGAACGCCCGGTTCGATGGCCACACGATCGCCCTCAGCCAAATGCTTTACGGACTTTCCCACCTTCGCCACTACGCCCGCAGCCTCATGTCCGATGATCATGGGCTTGGTCAGCACGAAGTCGCCTATGCGTCCAGCAGTGAGATAGTGCACATCGGAACCGCAGATCCCAACACTGTCCATGGCCAGGAGGACCTCTGCGGGGGCAACAAATAAATGGACTTAATTATTAGGCGATCATTTCCAACCTAAATACTTGCATACCATCGCTGGCTATTTCTGGAATGGGACGTTGTTCCTGCCGGCAGTAAAGAAAATTCAATAATCTACGAGACTAGCCTTTGTCTGGGATTCCTCTTACCAAACGCAAGTCCTCAATGCCATGAAGAACAGCAGTCAAGTTATCCGTTGCCATCTTTTCTGTAAATTTGTCGTCTCTGTTGCTGTCCCTCGTTCGACAGCACTCTGTGGGCTCTGATGGTGAATTGTGAACCGAACGCGGTATTCCGAGACATTTTACACTCTCCCCTGGCGCCGGCGTGCTGCTCAGAGAAGCAATTACCTTAGTTGCTCTACAGTCGTGTGCATACGAATAGCAACAGTTGACAAACCATTTTCCAGCAAGCATCTCTATAAAGATTAGTGTACAAAATATGCCTTGGTTCCGCGAATATGACGTTTCTTTAAGATCAATTTTTAAATTTGAAAATATCAGTATCAGTATCAAATTTGACAATATTCTAAAAAAATGTAGCACCCTATTTAAATGTTTTCGATTGTCATTGCGCAGAAGCTTTTGTTAGTTTAGGCAGACTACAGGTAACATCCAGTAAAAGGTCCTGGAGTAAAGAACAGAGTACATCGGGGGTATTTTTTATGCATTTTATGCAATATATTGTCGCGTCGTTTCCAGTTTAAAGTTTGGTAAATGTCTCGATCCGCCTCTACGTTTATTATATTGGTATATAACTGTATTGTATTTATTTGCTCTCTCTCTCTCTCTCTTTCTTTCTCTCTCATGAGGAAACCTGACAGCACAGCTGTCTTTGATTACCCGTTGATTGCTTGACATTCTACTAGGAAGCGGGTAGCGACTTCTCTCTCTCTCTGGCTCGCCCACTCTCACTGTTTTTGATACCCTTGCAGAGGGTATTATGATTTTAATATGGAGTTTAATATACCTTTTTCAAATGGGGAGGAAAAGGCCAAGACAAGGTATTCGCGCAGAAGTAGACTGCTCTGTCGAGAATTGAGATTCTTCTCGGTCCCAAGAAACCAAAAACAATAAATACTTCTTATAGCCTACTGACATTAGGCTTTGCTAACTGCAAGATGGCCTTTATGGGAAAACATGTGGTGAGAGCGAAAGATATATATGCCTCAGCTATGCTTTTCAGTTGAGCAGGTAACGGAGCTGTGGCAGAGATTCTATTTTTAGATAATTAATACTCTATAATTATCGATTTTTATGCTATATACATAGATCAATTTTTGCTGGTTGGCTGGGTGTGTTGCCAAATATTTGCTCAGTTCCTGGACTGATAGCCGGCAGGTATAATGTCATATGACTATCAGCTAAGTTCGCTGCCGTATAAACAATGGATATGATATGCTAGAGTATCAAAGCGCTGGGGCTGGTCAAAAAACCTGGCATTGCTCCTTTGTGGAAGTGTACCTCTATTATGTCGTTTGTTGATTGTGAAAATAATGCAAATATTCAAAACATCTGGTTTATTGGGCTTTGGCTTGCTAAACAGTTTTTAGTGGCTGTATTTCTCCGGGGGCTAATATATTCATTTCAATAAGTATTTGTTTGATATTCGGGTTCCGTTTTTTACTTAACATATAGAATTTCTATTTTAAAAACGTTTACTTATATGTATATTTATTCGTGTATACGTGTGCCGTTTACTATATATTCTTATTTTTTTTGGGTGTAGAAATAAACGAGGGGGAACGTTGTGAGTTGCTGCGGACACCGCAACTCTACAGTTATACCCGATACTAAGTCAGTATGGCTCTCCTCCGGCAGAGGCCGCTAATATTTAACGACACGACAAAGAGTGCGTGCGAGAGAGACAGAAAATCAGTCTGAGCGTGACGTCGGGCGCTGCGTAGCCAGTGCAAATTGATTTGTTCCTTTTGGCTACAAAAATTATCTGATCTGATCCAAATTCAGCAACCGGATAGATATAGTCGTTCTCTATGATTCTGCGTTTTTAGTTTTCTCAAATCTGCAAAATTGTGGATGCAACCGATTTTCGTCCTTTGTGGGGGCGGAAGGGGGTGGGGCGAAATTTTGAGATATACGTTTTATAGTGAGATCTAACAGAAGTGCGGATACTAAATTTGGTTACTCTAGCTTTAATACTCTCTGAGATTTGTGAATATCCCCAGATTTGCATCCTTTGCGGGGGCGGAAGGGGGTGTGGCGAAATTTTGAAACAAACTCGTCTCGGTCCGATATATTAGGAGTGTGGATACCAAATTTGGTTGCTCTAGCTTTTATAGTCTCTGAGATCTAGGCGCTAATGTTTTACTCTAAGCAAAGCCGCCTATGCTACGTGTGTGTTAGAGAGAGACAGGGCGAGAAAAAATGAAATTGTTTTCTTGATGCTGGCTATAATAATAATACGATCCAATTCAGATTCCGCAGTCTAAAAGATATCGTCATTCTCTACGATTCTGAGTTTTTGGTTTTCTCGTATCTTTAAAATTGTGGATGCCACAGATCTTCGCCCTTTGTGGGAGCGGAAGTGGGCGGGGCAAAGTTTTGAAATATTTTTGTAGCATTGACATATCACAGAAGTCTGGATCCAAAACATCGTTGCTCTAGCTCTTATAGTCTTTGAGCATTAGGCGCTGAAGGGGACGGGCAGACGGACGGACGGACAGACGGATAGACGGACAGACAGACATGGCTCAATCGACTCGGCTATTGATGCTGATCAAGAATATATATACTTTATGGGGTCGGAAACGATTCCTTCTGGACGTTACACACATCCACTTTTACCACAAATCTAATATACCCCAATACTCATTTTGAGTATCGGGTATAAATATTGTTTGCTTAAAACTAAGAAAAAGTTTCCATCACCTCAACTGCGCAGTTAATTTGTTTTGTTTGTGGTTTCTCTATTATTTGTAGATGTGTGTTTTTTTTTAAGATAAATGCATTGTTCTGTAAATGCAATGAGAGTTTATAAATATTTTAGATTTGGCTTTGAGTTTTGAAAGTAAAGAAATGATGTATTTTGTAGGTCCTAGTTAACGGTTTTTTTCGGCCATAACCTTGCAAATTTTTCGGAAACAGATATGGATGGAATCCGATTACTACCAAAGGATATTACTTATTGGGCGACAGACATTTTTTACTTTCCACGAGAGGTCTACAAATTTTTAAAGAAATTGGCAAAATTTAACATTTTGTGTCAGGTAGATCCACCCTATCGACACGAATTAAAAATCATGGGAAAGGTCGTAGTATTATCCTTTAAATTCATTAAATTTTTGGATTGTGGGGTTGCAGATGCCACCAAAAAAATAATGAAAGTGCGCAAAGGCATTTTTAGAATTTAAAAAGAGATTTTGGGGGTATTGCTAAATCTAAGTATAACAAAGTGATCTACCCATATACATACCTAATTTTTGTCTCGCAGAAAGTACATTCAAAGGTTTTCATTTTATCGCCCAGGGTAATCTTTCTATATCATTATAAATATAATATATCGACTCTGTAATTATATTGTTTTTGTACTAAAAATAGTAACTTAATTCGAAAAAGCGCTGCTTTTTAATGGGGGGTAGGGAAATTAGTTTACAGTTCGTTAAACACGAGATAATAGTAGTTATAGTTATTGTTAGTAAATTTTGTAAATCAATTAACACCTGTTCAGAATGACACTAACCATTTTTTTGAGCAATTCATTCGGAAAACAATTAATTATATTCTATATGGGAGATTATTGTATATGGCGGAGGTTATTGTTGAAATATTGAAAACTTGAGAAGTTGTTGTTTGTTTTTGTGCGAGTGTTAAATGTTTTTCTAGTAACTTAAATTCTAGTCTCTATAGGGCTTGGATTATGTTTGGTTTAGCTTTGATATCTATGGGGTATGTGGTGTATATACCTATATATTCCTGTTCTCTAAAACTGCAATTGCATACAAGTAAAAGGAACAAATTTGGCCAAAGGAAACTTAAGTTTGTGTCTCGTACGAGTAGATTTTCAGAGATATATCATTTCTTTTTACGTTTTTTATATCACACTCATGGCCGAAATATCGAAACCGCCGACGCTGGTCCAGTAAATCCTATAAATTAAACCGTTTACTGGCACCCCTCATTCGACGATTTCCCCCTCTACATGGATGTAACGTGCAACCACGATGTAGGCGAGATGGTCCTCTCAGCTTGGAGCGGCACGCTGTCAACTTTCCGGCTACTGGCTCGTCGGCCACGAGTGTGGTGTTCTTATGTATTTTGCTCCTAAGCTGAGGCCTACCCTATTATTATTTTACATTTAATGCGTGTCACTAAGCCATTTGAAACCGGACGGAAAGCACAACACCTAAAACGTTCACTGGTGAACGGACAACGAAAAGAATTGATCAGCTGTTCGTGAGGAGTGATGTTCGCCCACCCTACCTATAACACATGATTTTGCTACAAGACCCCTTATATTATGGGGGACCTACAGGGGCTTGCTGCAGGAGATCAAACACTATAGCTTCCACTCACACATTATAAACATTTATTCATTGCTTATGACTAAAATTCTTGATCCCTTTAATTAAGTTTATTCATTAGTTTCTCCCTTCCCCGAGTGTTGGCTACGACCAAAGACCATACAATACCATACGCCATAGAACAGCTTTTTGGTCGCTCATGCAACATCTTGGTATTGTATAGTCTTTGCTACGACTTAATTATACCCGATACTCAAAATGAGTATTGGGGTATATTAGATTTGTGGTAAAAGTGGATGTGTGTAACGTCCAGAAGGAATCGTTTCCGACCCTCTAAAGTATATATTCTTGATCAGCATCAATAGCCGAGTCGATTGAGCCCTGTCTGTCTGTCCGTCTGTCCGTCCCCTTCAGCGCCTAATGCTTAAAGACTATAAGAGCTAGAGCAACGATGTTTTGGATCCAGACTTCTGTGATATGTCACTGCTCCAAAAATATTTCAAAACTTTGCCCCGCCCACTTCCGCCCCCAACAAAGGGCGAAAATCTGTGGCATCCACAATTTCGAAGATACGAATAAACTAAAAACGCAGAATCGTAGAAGATGACTATATCTTCTAGAGTGCAAAATCTGAACCAGATCGTATAATTATTACAGCCAGAATCACGAAAACAATTTCACTCTTTCTCGCTCTGTCTCACTCTAACACACAGGTTTCATTGTCGGTTTTGCCAATTGCAAAATATGAGTTCAAGGATCTCAGAACCTATAAAAGCCAGAGCAACCAAATTTGGTATCCACACTCCTGTGATATCGGACCTTGACCGTTTCATGTCCAAATTTCGCCACACCCCCTTCCGCCCACGCAAAGGAAGAAAATCTGGGGCAACCACAAATCTCAGAGACTATTAAGGCTAGAGTAACCAAATTTGGTACACACACTCCTTTAAGACGTCACTATAAAACGTATATCTCAGAACTTCGCCCCACCCCCATCCGCCCGTACAAAAGACGAAAATCTGTACAATCCACAATATTGCAGATTCGATAAAACTAAAAACGCAGAATCATAGAGAATGACTATATCTATCCGGTTGCTGAATTTGGATCAGATCAGATAATTTTTATAGCCAAAAGGAACAAATCAATTTGCGGTGGCTACGCAGCGCCCGACGTCACGCTCAGACTGATTTTCTGTCTCTCTCGCACGCACTCTTTGTCGTGTCGTTAAATATTAGCGGCCTCTGCCGGAGGAGAGCCATACTGACTTAGTATCGGGTATAACCGTAGAGTTGCGGTGTCCGCAGCAACTCACAACGTTCCCCCTCGTTTTAAATAAAATAGAGTGAAGTAATGTAAATAAGTAAGAAACTTAGATTAGATATGTTTGAGAACAGATAATTTGAATAGGAATTAAAACAAAAGAAATGTAAGAAATTTTAATCTGAGCATTAGCTGGGCATATCGATCCATCAAAAGGGAAGGTGTAATACGCGAGAGACGTAGGGAAAAGAATCAAGAGGAGAGCAATTATTTACGACTTTCTGATGCCCCCTCTTTTCATCCCACTAATTGGGTGTGCTCCCGTGACGAACCTTCAGAGCATTCGCCACACAAAAAAAATGGAAGATAATTTATTTGTTTAATTAAAACGACTTACAGGAACCTCCATCGACGAAGCGCTTCCGACTTACGTTTCTGAAAAGTTTAAAAAAAAGAACACACACAATTCGCACACACAAAAAAAGTGAAACGACGACCGAGTGGCTCAGGTAGGTCGAGCTAATTTTACTGTGAATTTCTATCTCTCTTCTTCTCGTCCCTCACGCCCCTTCCGCATTCCTCTGCGCTCAGTTGCGCATTCCTCTTTGCGGATCACCGGCGCTTGTCGAGCACCGGTAAGTGGGGGCTCTGGCTCTGGCGAATTTCTATGACCTGCAGCTGGTTGTCGTGGAAGACGAGCCTCCTCCAATTTCCAACCTAAGGAAATTTGCACACACAGAACACCTTTATACACTTCACTCGGCTGTTTTTCTTTTCAACTTACCCAAACGGGTGCCGAAAGGGTGTATTGCAAAGGTATCACTGTACCACGCCTCACTGCCTGAGATATATTTCCTTGTCGTTACTTAATTTAAAAGGTTTCTCTCTCTTTTTTTTTGAATATTTAAAACCCCGCTGCCACTTTAGAAAATGAACACCATCCAATGCTGTCGACCAGGCTTGGAATGCTGCAATGGCGTCCAATGGCATCTATTTGTAGCCTCTCTTCTTGTCGAACTTCGACTTCGAACCCGCTCTCCTTTCGACGAGGAAGTCTGACCTGGCTCTGACCCACTCTCTGATCCCAGGCCCTCTTTGCCGACTGTTAAAGAGAATCTCTCTTGCCTCTCGTTAGATGGTGCCTAATTTTCGGAAGACCCCAAAAACCATAGGCCTCCTCACAGCAGCTACAAACCTCACCGTACATGGATAGCTCTTGGCGGGGCTTGTTTATGTGCAGACGCTGTGGATCCTGCGGCGCCACACAGATATCGGTTAGTATGACCACCTCGTAGGGACTACAGTCGGGCATGTGGAGGAATCCACACAGCCAGCCATAGAAACCCTTCTCGATGTCCGTGATGTCGTTCACCCAGCTGCTGTACTGCAGACTCAACTGCCGGAAACCGGAGTAAAGGCCCAACCCAAAGGTGCACAGTACTATGGCCAGCGGATAGGCCAAGAAGAGCATCGGTGTGACGAAGATCTTGTGCAGATACGACTTCTCCTCACAGTAATAGTTTAACATGTTGTACCAGGTGAGGGTGCCAATGTAGAAGGAGTACATCGCCGAAATAATCGTTACAAACGGCAGGCAGAGCAGAGAGATGAGGAAGATGTGCAGCCCGATGGCACAGCTGCAGGTGCAGCCCTTCTGTGACTCATTGGCCATGGCATGGGCATTCAGTTGCCCAGAGATGCCAACAATCCAGTTAAATTTTGAATATACATACTAGAATCTATAGATAAACATAGACTTTATGGCCATGGTAATCCGTCAACTGCTTTCAGCAAATAGACATTCAATGTAAGCCAATGCCGCCTCGGGTGCTTTGGGCTCGCTATTGGCATCGAAGCCCAACAACTCTGGCTGCCTGTTCTGGGCAATGTAGCGCAAATATTCGCGTGTACTGTCCTGTCTCGGGCGCATCTTAAAGTCCCAGCCATTCAGACGTGAAGTGCTGAATATTGTGGCCCCATGACAGTTGACCGCCTTCGAAAACTTGTTGAATACCACGCCCAAATAGTTGTGCGACTTATTGATGATTATTGATCACAGAGATAGTTTCGTTGGCCAGCAGAAGGGAAAGTTTCCGCAGCATTTTCAACTGCATGGGCCAGTGGTAGCAGGCAGGATCGTACAACATCACAAAGTAATCCCTGTCCTTGTGATCTTCCAAGTCAAAGTTATTTTGAGGAGGTGAATCCAATTCGGCAACGGGGGCCAGAACAACCGCCTGGAAGAGCTGATCCTGCAGCAGTTTCTCGCAAAAGTCCTTCATATTCCTGTAGTTCACCAACCTGTTCATATCCTCCCCATAGATAAGAGGCTGCAAACCTGGGCGATAGCCGCCAAAGTCATTCGGTCTGAGATTCGGATGCCAATTGCCGATGTTTTTCATGTCCATTATTAACCATTAATTATTGTGGCAGGCCACGTGCTTGTCCAGACATGTGGGCAGAGCGCAGTAGTCGACCCCAAAGGCGGCAGAGTCGTACAAAACGCAGGCGAGAAGCAGGAGCGCAACTATCTTGGTAAAGGCCATTTGAATTGCTTGGTATTGGATAGAGACTGGCCAAAGTTATCTGAATGGCCAGCTTTTATAGCGGAGCGGCACTGGTGGCACTGACGCATCCAGATAATAGCCAATCCAATTGTCATAACTATTTGTTACATTCGCTGGAAAACAGAATAGAGAAACATTCTGCATACAAGAAACAGCTGCCCATTAGCCTGTCCAAGGAGAGGTTTGTGATCTTCCTATAAATAGGAAGCACTCCGCTGGTGGGACTTCAGTTGGAATCCAACAGCGGACATCAATATGAAGACTTATCTCATTGTGCTTGCTGCGATCCTAGGAGCTGCCATCGCCGTCGACTACTGTGCACTGCCCACCTGCATGGACAAGCACGTGGCCTGCAATAATAAAGGAGTAAGTGCCAGACGCTAGATCCAGTTAGTCCACCCTCCAATCCATCAATCCCTCCCCTCTTAGAACTTCAGTGTTGATTGCCCCAAGGATGTGCGCGAAATCAAAATCGAACCCCATCACAAGCTCATCCTCACGCTCTTCAACGAACTGCGGAACAACGTGGCTGGTGGTACCATCGAGAACCTGCCCAAGGCGGTGCGCATGGCCAAGATGTCCTGGTGCGAGGAACTGGCCCACCTCGCCTCGTACAACGTGAGGACCTGCGAGTCCATAACCGACAAGTGCCGCAGCACGGAGCGCTTTGCCTATGCCGGCCAGAACAATGTCATCTTCAGCTACAGCGGAGCTGAGTCCGAGTACACGGATGCGGAGATCTTGAAGGAGCAGATCGAGAACTGGTTCGCCGAGCGTTCGAATGCCACCCCCGAGATTCTGGCCAACTTCCCCGAGGAGCTGCCCAACAAGAATGTGGCCAAGTTCACCATTGCCGTGGCCGAGAAGAACACCCACGTGGGATGTGCTGCTGTGCGCTTCTCCCGCGACTTCTACAACCACTTTGTGCTCACCTGTAATTTTGCCACATCGAACATCATCGGCCAACCCGTGTACACTCCGGGAGAGAAGGCCACCACGGGATGCAAGAACCGCTACGGTGCCGCCTTCGATTTCCCCAATCTGTGCTACGCCAAGGAGATCTACGACAACGAGAAGGTGGTCGCTGGCATCAAGGTGTTCTAGGAATTGTCACGAACAAACCGAGTGCAATGATGATCGTTGATCAAACTCATCTGAATATGTAATCCAATGCTTCTGCAGATATAAAGTGCTAACATGTACTCAAATCCTTAAAGGTTTTATTTATGATGAGATCTATTATAGTTACACGATTGCAAGAGTCGCTATATCTTGACTTATATTATTATCCAGTTGCATTTAGTTTCGGACAATCCTCTGGGTAAAGGAAATGTGTAATTTCACAAGGAAACTGAGTGCACAATCTTTTCTTAAAATTAGTTGATTCTACCCCGACGACCCCCCCCATTGACAAAAATTTGTACATTTAGCTTAGGCGTAATCAAAACTCTTTTTATTGAGTGCTACCCTACCGCAGCAGAGGGCGGTAGTAGAGGCAGGCAAAACACCAACAAAGTTCATTTTGGATTAGGCGGTGGCGGTGGCGGCGGCAGCAGCACTGGTGGTGGCAGCAGCCTCCTCCTTGAGACGATCCTTCTTGAGGGGACCCATAAAGGCCAGCTTGTCGGCTGGGGTCTGGAAGCGACCATGGCCCATCTTCGACGAGGTGTCGATGAACTTGAGCTTGATCTGTTCCAGAGCCGAGCGCTTGGTGTGCTTCAGCAGGGACTTGCGCAGGGTGATGATGCGCTTCTTGGAGCCAATGCAGCAGCCCTTGATCATGACAAAGTCGTTGTTGACCTCACCATAATGGGGGAAGCCACCCATGGGGGTGATGCTCTTATCGGTCAGATCGTACTCGGTGGAGGCGTTGTTCTTGATGACCTACAATTGAGAAGAGGGTGAAAATTTGCGTTAGTCTTTGTCACACAACAGGGATAGTGAGTGGGATTGGAAAGGACAAACTGCACCCCACGCTGTTCTGTCTGTCTGTGTTCTCAGTCCTATCATTATAGATATCATGGTATATCAAGGTTTTGTTTGTTTTCGATGTCGTATAATATTTTTAGTTTTTTATCATCATTGCCACAGGAGACGAGAAACAGCCGGGTGCAAATATTGTCTATTGTATGTGGGTCAAAAGGGGAACAAGAATGCTGCTTTACCTTGCCATCCTTGGTGTGGATGCCAGCACCAATGCGGTAGATCTTCTTGTTGATCTCGGTACGGTGGTGGTAACCCTTCTGACCGGCACGTGCCACAGTGGTGGACACACGGGACGGATGCCAGGCACCGATACAGGCGACCTTGCGCAGACCCTTGTGCGTCTTACGGGGCAGCTTCTTGGTGTGCCAACGCGAGGTGACACCCTTGAAACCCTTACCCTTGGTCACGCCAACGCAATCGATCATCTCATCCTGACCGAACACATTGCTGACCTGGATGGGCTTCTCCAAGTGCTCACGGGCCCACTTGACCTTGTCCTCGATTGAGCCACCGTTCAGCTGGATCTCCATGATGTGGGCCTTCTTTTGACGCTGCTTAATCAAGCGGATCTAAACGAGAAAACAATCGAAATACTTTGATTAGCTCCTTCCATTCGCATGAATATTAAAGAGGTTTGGGGACTGTACGTGATATGGTTTAACCGAGCGATCATAGCCTGAGCGGCTGCGCACCGTTACTGGAATATATCAAGCGCCCGCCACCCGAGGGGCAGGTTCATCTGCGACGTTGCATTCCTTAACTGTGCATCGAGAGACACAGCGTGAATGCTTTTTAGGCCAGGCGCACCAAACGGCCAAGCCCCCGAAAGGACCCAGCACAGATGGCGCAACAAGGCCAAGGACGTCGTACGATCAAAGAGTGTCAATACAATAAAAGGGGGATATTTACCTGCGAGTGGGCAATCACACGGATAACCTTGCAGTAACGCAGCATCTTGCGGAAGTCATTCTCGATGCTCTTCTTTCCAAGATCATCGGTCCACTTCTTGCTGGTCTTGGTGAAGGCCTTCTTCTTGCTCTTGTACCTGAGATATGATTATGGTCAAGTTGTAGATGCAGTCAGAAACAAGAGAATCCATTGGGTTTTCAGTGCACCCCAACTTCTTAGCTGCTGTGTCATTCGGGAGGGGCGAAATAGAACAGGAAGTGCACCTCATCGCAATCGTAAAGGCGAGCGGAGATGCAGTCTTCCATGTCGTGCTCACTCGACAAGTTCTTCGAGTTAAACAAAGATCACAAGAATCAAACTCAACTTGACAGCTCACACGACGTTCAGTGATTTGAAAAGCTCTCTCAGCGTACTGATCGAAGAACTTTATGATGAGTTTTGCATTTAGTAAGGTTTTCTCAAGGAAATACACTATAAAAAGGTCCATCCAAAAGCGCGCGCACACACACACACACAGCATACACGACACGTCGTGGTTCTCTACGAGACCGATCAGAAGGAAGGCAGCAGATGGTAGAAGGTTTTTCAACAAGAATTTTGCTCATTCAGATACCATCGTATCATCATTCAGGTCAGCAGTTGCACGTGTGTCTGCGCATGTGTGCGTGTGTGCACACTCGTACAAAAACAAAATGGCGGAGGCATGGATAAACTGTACCCACGTGGGAGGAGATACATACCAGTTCTTGTAGAAGCGACGACGGCACTCCTCGGACAGATGCTGGGCCCAAACATTGACCAAAGCACGCAGACCGAATGGAGTCTCGATATAACCGACGGCACCAACCACAATCATGGGTGGGGTCTCCAGAACGGTGACGGCCTCAACGACCTCCTTCTTGTTAATCTCTGCAAAATGGCAAACAAAATATTGTTTGGTTTAGACACGTGCAACAGCAGTGGATAAAACGAGGATTTGGATGAAGCTTAGTCAGTCCGCCCTAGTAAAGTAATAATCACGGTTGATCATACAGTTTCTAACCATAAATTTTTTACCTTTTATCATCATGAAAATCGATTCTTAAAAAACATTTTAAAATAATGTATACTTACTGGAACCAGGACGGTCAGCCTCACGCACAATGTGGGTCATACCGGCCTTGTAGCCGATGAAGCAAGTCAGATGAACGGGCTTGCTGGCATCATCCTTGGGGAAAGCCTTAACCTTGCCACGATGGCGTGCTGAGCGCTTCTTGGGGTAGAAGGCCATGGAGCCATGGCGAGGCGCGGAGAACTTACGATGAGACTGCAAGCAAAAAGAAAAAACGAAAATCAGACCATGCTTTGAGGTTATGTCGCACACGTGGCTATTGAAAATACAATTTTCGCGAAAAGCGCTTCATTTGTACATTATCTGAAGTGCACAGCGTGTTTGCACTAAATATTTAAACATATTTTCAACGTTGTTCAGTGAACCATAATCCACATCAACTATTTCTAGTCTCAGAGTGGTGCATGGTAATCTCATCATAAAAAACACATCGCATCAATATGCAATTCCACGAAAATACTCTTTAGTACCGTCCATCCATTAAACAGATCAAGTTAATCAATTCTTTTAGTTTATCCGAGTTCACTTAATATCTTCTGTTTTCACTATTTGCCGCAGCGAAACTTACCATGACGTCTGTTCACTTCAGACGATGCGATGAAAGAGAAAGAAGGCGGAAATTAATTTTGGAAGTCAACTTGTTTCCCAAGATGGCTGCGCCCAGAGTTGCACAAACATCGATACTACTATTGAAAGATCAGGAATGATTTCAGCCCTTATCGATGTACAGGGCTGCTGCTACAAACAATCGGTACTTTTGTGAACGCACTTAGTCCACTTAAGCCCACTTAAAAATTTAAACAAGTTGAGGTAATTGGCGTAGAATAATATCGTTTGTAAATTCTGCTCGTAGATCCATATTTTCTCTCTCTACGATCCTACTATTGAAAGATCAGGAATGAGTTCAGCTCTTATCGATGTACAGGGCTGCTGCTACAAACAATCGGTACTTTTGTGAACGCACTTAGTCCACTTAAGCCCACTTAAAAAGTTGAAAAAGTTGAGGTAAATGGCGTAGAATAATATCGTTTGTAAATTCTGCTCGTAGATCCATATATCCATAGGTACTTTTTATTTGATTGTTTATAAAATTCGGTTTTCTTTTCCTTTTCAAATTTCATTGTTAAAGGTGGCGTCGGTTTAACACTTTAAAGCCCCTGACAGCATGTTATCTAGTTGTTGTTTGTTTGTTATCTTATCTATTAAGATAAGTGTATGAGTTAATTTTCTTTAGTGGGAGTTTAAACAAACGCGAAGGATGACGAAAGTGTGCCGAGTGTGCTTGGATGATGACGTCCCACTGGTGGATATATTCGCTGAAATCTGCGATCCCAAACTGGACCTGTCTGAAAATAGCCCCGCCTATGTGATAAGCCAGTTTCAACCAAATCATTCTGTGGTGCGCGGGGACTCTATGCCGCAGTTTATTTGTCTCTCCTGCATTCATGGCGTCCAGGCTTCATATCGTTATAAGGTGAAATTGGACCAGGGCCCTGAAAATTATCGAAAACTCTGTCTAAAGCAAGCGAAGCAGAAAAGCTGTGATGAAGAGGAGGAAAGCCATGAGATCAAGGCGGAGCCCGAGAATGCTATGCTGCCCGACAAGACGGAAGACTTAGTTGAGGACTTCGCTGATGCGCAGCCTCGCCTGCAGATGATCTTTTCAATGGATAACGATGAGATTCGGCCAATGGTACAGATCCCCGGGCTGTCTCAGGTGACAGAAGCGGAGGTTCACATATGCAACAATTTACAAGGGAATAAAGCCAATAAAACGCAGAGGTAAGTATTACTGAGCAGAGTGTATACATAAATTATAATTGATGTTGTCCCCCAGTCGTCACTGTGGCAAGTTACCGTTCGTCTGCGATGTTTGCGGCAAGGGATTCATGACTGAGTACCACCTGAAAAGACATAAACCCACACACAGGCACAAGCGGACGTCCAAGCTGTAAGTACTTGGCTTGCAACACCGAACCATTGCTTAGCTTTCTTATTAATGCAACAACAGAAAACATCTTGGAAGTAAGAACACACATCGTAGTCCGGCACTTGAAAAGAAGAAACCAGAGTCGGAAGAGAGTGATTTACAAATGCTGTCCTGCCATGACACCTCTAGTCGCTCAAGAAGTCCATCATTGCTAAAGATGTAGGTTTTCAGTCATACCGAATGATTAAATAGACATTAAATAATTTGTTCTTCAAATCAGAATGAAGTGCACCCAAGACCCCGACAAAACTGATATATCAAGCCACACCAAGAAGAGCTGCTCGACCAAATCATCGCCAAAGTAAGTCCATCTTTTGCCGTAGCAATGGATTTTCGTCTTAAATTTAATTTTTTCCCAAAACCAGAAAACTGAATCGTACTTGCCAAGAGTGCGGTAAGACGTTTGCGTACAAACAAGACTTGGTTAGGCACATTTTAGTTCACAATGACGAAAGTCCTTTCAAGTGTACGTATTGCAAGAAGCAATTTTCTCGCAGGGATCATCTGGCTAATCACATTCGTATCCATACTGGCGAACGTCCTTTCCACTGCTTCCAGTGTGGCAAAAATTTTACGGAAAGGTCTTCGCTGCGGAGACATGTTCGTAGACGCCACGTCACAAGTCCTTCTGCGAAAGGAAATTCAGTTCGAGTGCGGATCTTGAGGAACATACGCGTCGGTACGGCATAAAGAAAGAAGAACGTTTTGACGAAAGTTCTAAACTGGAGATACCCAAAAGAAAAGCGTCTAACAGGTTAAGCTTAACTGGAGAAAATATGCTTAAAAATCATATTCCCGTGTATTTTCCTCGTATAAAAAATGCATACTTTTTATTACGCGGAAAGTTTGTGCCTTTTTTGTTTAATTTTCTTACATACCAAACAGTACATTATTAAATAGTCGTATGGCTGAGGATTGCAATTAAGGGGTAATACAAATTTTTAATAAAATGATTATGCATGTACAAAATAAAATAATTTTAGCCCAAAAGACAATTTATTCATTCAATAACGTGTTAGAGTTAAGTTGATTTAATTGTTACTTTTTTGTTTTTAATTCTTACGCGCCAAAATATGAATTTTGATTGCTAGTCTTTATTCTTACTAGTGGTGATAATTCACACGATAGGAATAGCTTGACATATCCGGAAAATCGAACAAATGCAACTGAAACGCAACCATAACTAAATTTTTGGCCCCTTTGCTTATCTTATGAATAAAAATACCTGGTTTTGGCAAAAAGGCAATCTTGCGGCAAGATTAAGTTGTATAAATACACCTTGTAACATGTTTTGGCGATATTTTTCCTATCGAAGTTGTCTTTGAATTTCCTAATGGTGTGGCAGCGCTACAAATATCTGAGAGTCTAGTATTTGCTTAGTATTTTCGTAAACGAAAGGGCATACTTTTTGAGCATTTTGGCGCATTTTCTGCTTGTTTGTTGCAAAAAATTGCGAAAGAAAATAAAATTAAATACAGTAATGACGACGTTGGAATTGTGCGAGAAGTACTTTGAAACACGAGATGTGTACAAACTAATGAGTCTGCAGAAGGATGCCAAAGAGAAGGAGATTAAGAAGGCATACCACAAGCTGTCACTATTGGTGCACCCGGACCGTGTGCCGGAGGATCAAAAGGAGGAATCGACGGAAAAGTTCAAGGTCCTGTCCAAGATCTACCAAGTCCTGACGGACACCCAAAAGCGGGCATTGTACGATGAACAAGGTGTCATCGATGACGATGACGATGCGGAAGCCAAGTTGACCTCATGGCTAGAATTGTGGAGCAAAATCTTCAAACCAATCTCCGAGGAGGATATCAACAACTATGAGAAAGAGTATGTTGACTCTGAGCTGGAGCGCACTGACATCAAGAAAGCCTATCTGGGTGGCAAGGGCTGCATAAACTACCTCATGAATCATATCCCCTTCATGAAGGTTGAGGACGAGCCTCGAATAAAAAAGATTGTGGAGGCAATGATTGCTGCCGAAGAGGTTCCAGAATATAAGATATTTACAGAAGAGCCGTCCGCCAAACGCAAGAAGCGGCACAACAAGTACGCACGTGAGTTCAAAGAGGCCACTGTCATCAAGGAACGCATTCAGCGGCGCCAGCAGCAGAAAGATGAAGAAGATCTGGAGGCCTCCGGTGGCAGTCTGCAGCAGATGATACTCGCCCGCAAAAGTCAACGCGAGTCGAACTACAATTCTCTCATGGACCGTCTGCTTGAGAAGTACGGGGGCGAGGATGAATCTCAATCTGTGGACTTTGGCGACTTTGAGAGGAAAAAGAAGTCCAAGGCAAAGAAATCCTCAAAGCCCAATCCCAAAGAGAAGCTCAAAGGCGTTAGGACCGGCCGAGTGGAGAAGGCCAAGAACTAAGCCGCCGTTGAACATATTTCACAAAGATACATATTCGTGTTCGTCAAAAACTTTTGTATAATGCAGTTTAAGTTGAAAAATATTATAAATTATTAAGTATACACATTACAGTTTCATTTTCATTTAGAATTAGTGAGCCATTTTGCAAGGCACAAATATATTTGTTTAAACAAGTAATAAAAGTGAATATTCTATTGATTCATAAGTAAATCAAAACAAATGAATAAAATTAAGTGACGCTGAAAATTGTTCTTCCATTTATTCTTAGTAGAATTCCATTCCTACAGCAACGCAATCTCAAATTACCAAAAACTAATCTGACGAGATATTAAACAAGTATAAAATTTATTTAAATGTTCTGCTAATTTTGCTACACCTTGCAATGCGTAGCCTTCCCCCAGAATCTGGTCACACCTGCACTGTCCTATCGATATCACATTCAAGTAAAACGTAAACAAAACAAATTGGGTACGAAGGAGAATTTTAATTTAAAAATTAATTCATTTTGGTCCAAAAATGAACTGCGTTGTGCTAAATTGCCAAAATGCCACACGGGGCTCTGAAAGAAATCATGATATGTATTTCTTCAAGTTTCCGAAGAACGCCGATTTAGCCAAACGTTGGCTATCATTTTGCGGCAATAAACATGCCCTAGGAATGAAGAATGCCTGCATATGCATCAAACATTTCAAAGACGAGGATATCGTGGGGCTTGAAAAGTTCAAATCAGGTGAGTACTGTTGGTATGTAATTAAAACAACGTAGTAAAATCCATCCACAACTATCAGGATGGACAAGGCATGTTTCATTGGGCCTCAACGCTGTGCCGTGCATACACGTGAAGAAGAAAAGTATGTCGGAAACGTCCCAAAATGTGGAGGAAACGGTCTATAATATAGAGGAAACGGCCCACAATGTCGAGGAAACGGAATTTGAGGAATTTCAGACAATACCAAATAATGATTGCCCCGAAGCTAACGCAGATGAAGCTGATGAAGGAAATCTGACGCAGTTCAATAAGTGCCGTACTTGTTATCGGGATTATAAGTTTGATTTGGATGAAGAAGATCCTTTTGCAGAGGCCAACAGCATGTTGCTGTTTCGCATCGAAGTCATTTGCGGAGTCTGGGTATGTCCGATAAATTATATTCAAGCACTTAAACTGAAATACTTTGCTATCTAACAGCTTAGCAAGATCAAAGGTGGACCACGTTACATGTGCCCGGATTGTCAGTTGTCCCTAAAGAATGCGATCGAGTTTCGTGAGAAGGTCATAAGCACGGAGGTGATGCTAACACAGGGGAGGCCCGTGTGTGATAAACCAGCAGTCGAAGTAGAGTCGGTAGCAACAGAGACAGGTCAAGGGACATCAGCACCTGAGTGGACATCAGAATTGGTATCGATTAATATAGAAGAAGACGACGAAGAATATACACAGTATGAACACATTTATGATGTACCATCTAGCCCTAGCTCTAATAAGATTGATCATATAGTAGAATTAGAGACCATTGAGGAAAATATCGACGTTGCTAATGCAGATTCATTCAGCGTTGCCTGTGGGACGAAAATCCTCAACGAAATGATAAATGATAATGACAAACACGAAAGGACAAAGATTGAAACAAAAGCAGAGAAACCAACCAAGGAACGCGCCAAGCCAAGGAAAATGAAAATTCAAGCAAGACGCCAAGACGATGACGAGGATGATTCTGAATTTATAATCTTCGGCGCGTTTGATAAGAAAATGAAGTTGAGTGCAACAAAATCCCCAAGACTTACCTCATTTAAAAGGAGAGTTAGGGGTAGACGAGTAGAGAATAAGTAGAGAAGATCTAAGTCGCTTTCAAATCTTCATATTATTATTTTATAATGATAAAATAGTTCTCATATAGTTTTTTACAATGTCGATTTTTTCGTTAATTATCTCTTTGTATACATTTCGAATTAGTAAGACATTTTGTGAAATAGAATAAGTTGTATTATATGATTAATATTCAAAATAATTGAATAAAACATTTCAGTAAGTGATGATATTTGTTTTTTATTTTTTTGGTGACGAATGAATTCTAATATCGGTGATAATTATGCAGACTCTTGAGATAAAAAACTCCAATAAGAAACAATTTGTGTTTTTGTGACGTCACAATTGCTGTTTTGTTGCACCCTTCAATACTTGGCCTTGCACCAGCATCTGGTCGCACTTTCGAAGTGACACCACTATCCGATGCTTTTTTCGTGCTATCGATAACTCATCACATCTTAATATAAAATAAACACAATTTTATCAACATTTATTTGTTGGCCCAAAAATGAGATGCGCAGTGATTAATTGCCAATATGCCACAATGGCCCCAACTAAAAAGGAACAAATATGTTTCTTCAAGTTTCCGAGGAACGCAGATTTAGCCAAACGTTGGCTATTATTTAGCGGCAATAGAGATGCCCTGAAAGTGAAGAATGCCAGTATTTGCATGAAGCATTTCAAAGACGAGGATATCTTGGGGGCTAGAAAGTTCGAATTGGGTGAGTACTGTACGTATATCATTGAGCAGACAATATATTAAAATTCATTCAATTCCATTAGGAATTGCCAAGAAGAGGACATTGCGGCAAGGCGCAGAGCCGTGCATAAACCCAGGAAACGAAACGCAAATCCGAAAGACACTATTGGCTGAGCTTTTGGCGGATGCCGAGGAAGCGGACATGGCCCCGGAGAGCACTGAATTCACTCCCAGCTATGACCGATATAATACTGGAAATGCTACGGAACCGGACGTTGTCAGTCCGCCGCCCATTGAGGATACTGCCTACCTTCAGACAATATCACATGAAGATTGCCCCGAAGCTGATGCTGATGAAGTGGAAGCTGATGAAAACCAAGAGAGCCACCAGTTCAATAAGTGTCGTACCTGCTATCGGGATTACGACTTCGATTCGAATGCCGAAGATCCTTTCGACAAGGCCAACAGCGTTATGCTGTTTCGTATCGAAGTAATCTGTGGAGTCTGGGTATGTCTGATAAATTACATTCAACGAATTGAACTGAATTGTTTTATATCTCACAGCTCAGCAATATTGAAGGCGGACCACGTTTCATGTGCCCGGATTGTCAGTTGTCCCTAAAGAATGCAATCGATTTCCGTGAGATGGTCATAAGTACGGAGGTGATGCTAACACAAGGGAGGCCCGTGTGTGATAACCCAGAAGACCAAATAGAGTTAGACTCAATAGAGACAGATCAAAGAACATCAGTACCCGAGTGGCCAAATGATTCCGTATCAGATAAAATGGCAGAAGACGACGAGGACGACGGCGACGAAGATACTCGGTATGAAGACATCTATGATGCATCACCTAGCCCTGTCCGTAGCCATTGCTCTAATAAGATGGATCATATGGAAATAATAGAGACCGCTGAGGAAAATATCAACCCTACCAGAACAGAAGTCAGCGTTGGCCGTGGGGCCAAATTTTACGACGAACTGCTAAACGAAGTCCTAGGTCAAGATAAAGTCAAGCCCGAAATGTCAAAGCTGGAAATAAAAGCAGGAAAACCAGCCAAGGAACAGCCCAAGCTAAGGAAAATGAAGATCCAAGAAATACGCCAAGACTATAACGACGATGATTCTAAATTTGTGGTATTTGAGAAGAAAAATAAATCCAAGGCAAAGAAATCAAAGAAAACCCACAAAGAGGTAGAGAAAAAATACTAGGATTGGTCAAGTAGAGACGGCCAAGACACATAAACATAATTATTAACCATAATTGTACTTTTCAAATAGTTTTGAATTATGTGGTTTTATTTTCGTTCAATAATGTTTTTATGTAAATTTCGAACATTCACACATTTTTGGAATGCAGACATATTTGTTTACTCTATTGGTAAATAATTAATAAATTCTGAAATTAATATAAATATATAACGTCCCATCGTGCCGGTTTTATTGCACCCTGTAATGCGCAGCCTAGTCGCAGCATATGGTCATACTTTCGAAGTCGTGCATACCACCACTATTTATTCGATACGAGCTATCGATATCTCTTGAAATAAAATAAACACAATTTTATGAAGAACAATTTTTGGGCCGAAAATGAGATGCGCAGTGTTAAATTGCAAAAATGCCAGAACGGCCTCTGAGAAAAATCAAGATTTATGCTTCTTCAAGTTTCCGAGGAACGCAGATTTAGCCAAGCAATGGGTATCTTTTTGCGGCAATAAAAATGCCTTGAATCTGAAGAATGCCAGCATATGCATCAAACATTTCAAAGATGATGATATCGTCGGGGCTCTTAAGTTCGAATTGGGTGAGTACTGATCGTATATCATTCAGACACCATGGTAAAATTCCTCGACAATTATCAGGCTTGGCGAAGAAGAGGACATTGCGGCCAGGCGCAGTGCCGTGCTTAAACCGGGAAATAGAAACCAAGTCGGAAAAGGCTCGCAAAGAACGAAACCAAAAGCGGGAGAATCAGAAACTGGTGGCCGAGCTTCTGGCGGATGCCGAGGCAAAGGAATTGGCCCAGGATGACAATGAACTCGCTCCCAGCAATGTCCGATATAATACTGTTTCGGCCCCGGCTTTCGTGAGTCCGCCGCCCATTGATGAAAGCGCCACCCTTCAGACCATATTACATGAAGATGACCCCCTCACATCTGATGAAAACCACGAAAGTCTAAACCAGCTCAATAAGTGTCGTACTTGCTATCGGGACTATGAGTTTGATCCGAATGCCGAAGATCCTTTTGACAAGGCCAACAGCGTTTTGCTGTTTCGCATTGAAGTCATTTGTGGGGTTTGGGTATGTCTGAAATGTATTCCATTCCATTCAACGACTTGAATTTGCTATTTCACAGCTCACGAGCATCGATGGCGGACCACGTTTTATGTGTCCCGATTGTCAGTTGTCCCTGAACACTGCGATCGAGTTCCGTGAGAAGGTCATAAGTACGGAGGTGATGCTAACGCAGGGGAGGCCCGTGTGTGATAAACCAGCAGTCGAAGTAGAGTCGGTAGCAACAGAGACAGGTCAAGGGACATCAGCTCCTGAGTGGACATCAGAATTGACATCGATTAATATGGAAGAAGACGACGAAGAAGATCCACAGCACGAAGACATTTATGATGAATCATATAGCCCCATGCATAGCCCTAGCTCTAATAAAATTGATCGTATAGAAATGATAGAGACGATTGAGGAAAATATCGACGCTGCCCCAGCAGATCCACTCAGCGTTGCCCGTGGTACAAAAATTCTAAACGAACTAATAAAGGAATTCAAAGGTCAAGATAAAGTCAAAACCGAAAGGTCAAAAGAAGAAACAAATGCACCGAAAAAAGAGAAGGAACAGGCCAATCCAAGGAAACCCAAAATCCGGGCAAGACGCCAGGCCAATCCAAAATCGAAATCGGAGCGGAATCGCATACGCCGCGCCCAGCTCAGAGACAAGCCCCCAACCCATGTGTGTGATCAATGCGGACAGATATTCCGTATGGTGCACAATTTGCAAATTCATATGCTTCGTCACAGCCGCACGAAGAACTTCGAGTGCCCGGAATGCCCAATGACATTCTACGATGCCTACATGAGGAACATTCACATACGCGTCCGTCACAAGGGCGAGAATCCATTCGTCTGCAGATATTGCCCCGAAAGATTTGCATATGCGGGGAAGCGTCAGAAGCACGAAGCGTGAGTAATAGATGAATTCAAAGATTAGTAGCATCGTTTAAGATCTGGTTTCCTTCTAGTAAAGTACATTGGGCACCCCCTCGCATAAAAGTAAAGCGGATTAATCCCGCGCCAAGCCCACGAGCTAAGACGCGCTACTTTTGCAAACTTTGCGATAAAAACTATGTGTCGAAGTACGCTTTAGCCTGGCACATTAGATCGCATGCAGAGGCAAACGCCTTCAAATGCCAGCATTGCGAAAAGACCTACTCCGAGCCAGCGAAGCTGAAGCGGCACGAAATGACTCACGGGGAAAGGCCACTGCAATGCGACGTCTGCCTGAAGGGCTTCTATCAGCGCACCAAGCTCAAAGCTCATGAACTCATACACACTGGAGAACGCCCCTTTCGGTACGAGTACAATTTCCTCTAGATTATTTAACCCTTAACTGTGTACCCTTTCTTGCAGGTGTGAAATTTGTAACGTTAATTTCCGGTACAAAACTAATTTAAAGACTCATGCGAACACCAAAATGCACCAGGAGAATCTACTCAAATCGGGAGAGAGTGTTAAAATTGATGTCGACTAGAATTAAAATGTATTTATTCTATTATGGAGGCCTGATGGTCGCCGTTTTAAAGTTACGAACGGTATGTGGATATTCGGATTGATTCGGACATCCTTCCCAGACACTCTTCAGGGTCATATATATATATTGCTAATTAGGAACTGCGCCTTTCTCGTCCTCCTCGTCAGTTCTTTCTTGAAATTGAAAGAACCATGTTCAATATCAATCAATATCAATTTAACCCATTTTGGAAAAAGGAAAAAGTTTTATAAATATACGAATAAGAGACAACGTAGCTCCATTGGCTAAATCTGTATAAATGGAATGGAAAAATAATTAAACCGGTACTTGTCATGTACATAATTTATGCATTACACTAGTTGCATCACCTTGGTCTTTTTCACATAAATTGGGCGTCGAAACCTGTGGTCAACAACCTGTGAATAACTATTTACTTAATAAAATATTATATTAAATGGGTTAGGGCTCATGTGTAGCGCTCTCATTTTGAAAATAAAATATGCCCAACGTATTTTCGGCATTTTGTATTTTGGGAAGTAGTTAGACCAGATTTGATAAATTTCTCAGTAAGTTGAAATGAAACATCTCTAACAAAAACAAATGGTTGGATCAGGAAAATTTAAAAACTAAAGAACCTTTTTATAGTTGTCGTATAATAATCCTGAATCTGGTGGTTCCCAAACAATTCGGAAAATTCCAGCAGCAATAGAAATCATCGGCAATTTTAGCGGAGGAGAATGTAAAACTTAACATAGAATAGAATAATCTAGAATATTTATTTACATTTTCGAACGGTTTGATGCCTGTGCGGACCAACAGGTGGATATTCGGATTGATTCGAACAGCCTCTGTAATCTTCTTGCAAATACAATTCCCAGCGGATCTTCAGCTACTGCCGGATAATAAAAATTATATTTGCCATATATGTAAATTTGTAAGCCATTTTGGAGAAAGAATTAAGTTAGTTTTATATTTATACGAATACAAAATACATCAATAATTAAGCCATTGCTTGTCTTGTGTGTCTGGTCACACTTTCGATATAATCGAATAAATAATCCATTCGATTCCTTAATTCTATCGATATCTCAACAAATCAGTGAAAAAGAAGCGTCACTTTTTTTTAACATTTGGTTCATGGTATAATACCTGTAAAAGGTAAGGAAAATTAGTCAAGTGACCTTTTTTTGTTTATTTCGGACGCTGCAGCACTAACACTAACATTTGCATGCACATGCACATTAATTATTAGTGGTTCTAATAATTTTGCGCTTGTGTCTGTGTGTGTTTGCTTGTATTGCACTTGACCCATGTGTATTTACATACGTTTAGTGTCTTTTTTTTTAGAGAAAAAAGAAATATGTCGAGCTACTGCGGTGCCTGTCGAAAGAGAACCAACCTGAAAACGTTTAGAATGCCAGTTAATGAACAAAAACGGAAGTTATGGGCAGATTCGCTGGAAATCGAATACACAAATCAAAGGATTTGTGAAAATCATTTTAAAAAGACTGACTTTTATTATGCCGACAGTATGAATAGTAAAAGGCGACTTCGTCTGCGCCCCGAAGCCATTCCAGAGCAATGTTTATTGTTATTCAAGGACAAAAAATTAGGTTCGCCGACAGAGTAAGTAACTTTTCTAGTTATTAATTGGCCACACGAACAAAAACTGCATTCCAGTATAAAGGTGTGTGTGTGTGCGTGGCAGCATGATACAACTACAAAAAGGTACAGCCATCGCAAGCGCTCTCTTGCTTGGGTAGTGGTGGTATTTTGGGTCAATGGCGCTCGAGAAAAGTGGGGATAGTTCACACAGTACGAAAAAAAACTATGCATATATATATAGTGCGCAACTATATTATATATTTTTGGTTCTTTTTACAATGGAGAAAAATGGTAACCTGAAACATTTATCAATGGTTGGATGCCCTAGAAATCGGCTATAACCATTGGCATAGAATTTGCGAAAATTATTTTAAAATAAGTGGCATAACCGCCTCCGTCTGCGCCCCAATGCCACTCCACCCCAATCAAACATATTACCGATTGCAAAACCAACGAAAATCGGGATGGCCGTACCTTGTTTAGTTGTATCCTGCGTGGCAATACAGTTGCACACCACCATAGTCTAGTTTGAATGTTTAATGAACATACAATTCATTATTAATTAGCAGCGCCGAGCAAGGAGAACACCAGCTAAACGATGACACGGAATATGACACTTATCAAACGGAAGACCCATCGGCCCCTTCGTGCGAAAGTCCGCCCATTGAGGACGATGACTCCCTTGAATCCATGTTTCTCGATGATGACGATCCCCTGGCAGGCGAGGACAACAAGGGATCTTTTAGTCAGTTGATGAAATGTCGGGCCTGCTATCAGGAGTATCAATTTGACACGAACTCCAAAGATCTGTTCCTCAAGCAGAACGCTGTTTATCTGTATCGCATTGAAGTCATTTGCGGAGTTTGGGTATGTCTCGACTACATTCCATTCAGGGACTTGAATTCAAACACTTTGCTATTTCACAGCTCACGAGCATCGAAGGCGGACCACGTTACATGTGTCCGGATTGTGAGTCGGCCCTGAACACTGCGATCGACTTCCGTGAGAAGGTCATAAGTACGGAGGTGAAGCTAACGCAGGGTAATCCCGAGTGTAATATTGCAGCGGTCGAAGTAGAGTTGGAATCGGCTCAGAATTTTCATGAAACGGCAGCAAATGAGTGGCCCTTGGGTTTGATTTGTAAGGAAGAGGATGAGGTAAATTATGCTAAGGCACAGAGCACTATCCTTAGCCCGAATATAGAAATGCTGGAGCCCCTGGAAGAAGATATCAACGCTGACCCATCGGATCCACTCAGCGTTGCTCGTGGGACCGACATTCTTAAGGAACTCGTTATCGAATTGATTGGTCAGGATAAAGTCACACCTGAAAAGCCGGCAAGAAAAATAAAAGCTGATTCCGGAGACGAACAGACCATAGAAGATGCCATCGAAGATTACATGGAGGACGTCATGGAGGAGGAAAGCGAAGAAGCCAAGAAGCAGCAGGACAAGAAACCGACAAAGGCAAAGAAGACAAAGGCTCGCGAGACACAGCCAAGAAAGGTGAACGCCAAATTGAAGCGGGAGCGGGAACGCCAACGTCTCGCTAAGATGAGGGAAAAGCCCCCAAACTACGTGTGCGATCAATGCGGTTCGGCCTTCCATTTGGTTCACAATTTGCAAATTCATATGCTCCGTCACACCCGCACGAAGAACTACCAGTGCACGGAATGCCCCATGAAATTCTACGATGCCTACATGAGGAACATACACATACGAGTCCGTCACAAGGGCGAGCTGCCTTTTGTATGCAGGCATTGCCCCGAAGCATTTTCAAATGCGGGCGCCCGTCACACTCACGAAGGGTAAGTCGTCGATGCAATAGAATTGAGATTAGAAGTTCACACTGAGATGTGGTTTCGTTTTAGCAAATTTCATGGCGTGAAAATACACCACAATTCGAGGAACAAACAACCAAACAAGCAACCAACACAGCGCTTCTTTTGCGAAACTTGCGACAAGAGCTATGTCTCGAAGTACGCCCTTGCCTGGCACATTAAATCGCATGCAGAGGCGAATGCCTTCAAATGCAAGCTGTGCGACAAGAGCTATAATGCACCAGCGATGCTCAAGCAGCACGAAAGGGTACACAAGGAGAGGCCACTGAAATGCGACGTCTGCCAGAAGGGCTTCTATCAGCGCACCAAGCTCAAAGCTCACAAACTTATACACTCCGGCGAGCGACCACATCGGTATGTAGACCTGTTTGAGATCCGATTCCAATAATAGTTCAATACATACGGTTTTTTTTCGTTTCAGGTGTGAACTTTGTAATGTTCATTTCCGGTACAAAACCAATTTAAAAACGCACGAGAACACCAAAATGCACCAGGAGAATTTAAGAAAGGTTCATGAGAGTGTAACCGTTGATATTGAATAAAATCGTATTTGTCTTTCCAATGTTATATTGTTTCATGTATTTATGCTTGACTTTTGCTGCACCGTTTTGGTTTTTCGCTTCTTTCGGCGTTCGTTTTCGATATGACTGGTGGATTTAATGTGCTGGGTAAAGTTGCCGGCCCTCAAGAACCAGAGATCACAGACTTCGCAGCTATAGAAAAGGTTGGTTAATAAGTAAGCAACAATATTTAATTGAGAACTCACTGGAAAGTACGCTCGCCTTTCTTGATAATCTCCCATTTGGATTGGGGTGCTCGTCCTTTTTTGCATGCCTCGCTGCAAACAGGGCATTGCAATTCAAGTGAAAAAAACCAATTCTGGTGTCGGTGTCTACTACTCACCGTTCATGTCGGACCCGAGAGCTGTTTGTGCTGTACTTGAGCCCGCAGAAGGTGCAGGCGTAGGGCCCCTCTGTATGCTTCAGCTGGTGCCGTCGCAGTAGATGCAGTGTGTAGCACTTCTGATGGCATATCTCGCACTCGAACGGTTTGGTGCCCGTGTGCCGCAACAAGTGGACATTCAGATTGCTGGTGTCGCGGAATTGGCGGCCGCAGTGCTCACAGATACAGGGCTTGGCGATTTGGCTGTCCCGATCCACAATGCGTTTGGGATTAGCATCGTCAATCACCTTGACGTGTATGAGTTTTCGTCCCAGGCGCATTGTTTGCTTATTGGCCTTCATTTTGCCCTTCGTTTTGTTAGACCCTGTGACTGCGGGTTCCGTGTCGCTTTTGGCAGTAGCATGTACTGCCTCAGTCTCCGATTCTCCATACTCTGCTTGAAGCGGTAAGTAGTCGTCGGCCTGGTCATGGTCGTCTTCATAGCTGCAATCTTCGAGATGTTTTCCGAGATACCTTTCGGCTTCATAAGCCTTCTGCTCATCCACCAGTTCATCCTCCTCTTTGATTTCGTTGGCTACCAACAGCTCGTCGATTCCCAACGGATCGTCTGCAGCTACCACTTGCTGAGCGGGTAGTTGTAACGACACCGAAGCCGGACCTTCGCCCAGAGTCAATTTTGCCTTTCGTCTGGTCAGGTATTTTTCAATTTTCGCACACCGCCTGCGGAAGCGACACACCTTTCTGAGCAGCTTCTGGCAGTCTGCGCACATATAGCACGGGAATTCAGGGTCATTCTGTAGCTGCAAGGATCCATTCATAAGTCGATTGCCTTTATTTACGTCGGTTTTCCTACTCACCCAACAATTTGCTATGGTTCGCACACAGAGCAGCAGCTGGCGACCCTCCCGCGAGAAGATCCGGAGGCTGTTTTCTGTGACTATTGTTTTGCCGCAAGTGCGGCAGAACTGATTCATTCTGTTTAATTAATTGGTTTGGAAATTATTTAAATTTGTTTCGTCCACGGGAAAATTTGCCCCACAAATCCAATAGATATGGCAGTGCTTCGATAAATCGCGACAGCTGATGGTGGTTATAAAATTGAAATCGATGCTGTTATTGATGTCACTGTTTCACGAACTATCGATAGACGGCACGAAATGTGAGCATGCAGCCCTGTGCTGTACGCCAGAGGGGTGGTAACTCTGGCGATTTCCGCCCTCCATCTTTCTGCATTGACTTTTCACGATGGTGAGTTCGCTGCTTCAGATTTTGGCAAAAATACTCGATTTTTAGTGTGAAAACGGCGGACAATTGAAAGAAAATCATGAATGAAGTGTTGCCCAAGTGCTGTGCCATGAAATTCTGCCTACCAATGGGCTGGAAAACGTGAAAAAATGAAGGAAAAACAGAAGCACGCCCTAACCTCGAAACAGGCGGCGATGCTCTAGGTGCTGCTGCTGGTGGCAACAAATGTCCACTTAAGTGAATTGTTTTGAGTGAACCCACATTAATGTGAATATCTCTTCTCGCCTCTTTTTCCGTTCAGCCGCCTAAGAAGGACGCAAAGTCGTCGGCCAAGCAGCCGCAAAAGACACAGAAGAAGAAGGAGGGCTCCGGCGGCGGCAAGGCCAAGAAGAAGAAGTGGTCCAAGGGCAAGGTTAGGGACAAGTTGAACAACCAGGTTCTGTTCGACAAGCCTACCTACGAGAAGCTGTACAAGGAGGTGCCCGCCTACAAGCTCATCACCCCCTCGGTTGTCTCTGAGCGTTTGAAGATCCGCGGATCTCTGGCCAAGCGTGCTCTCATCGAGCTGCGCGACAAGGGTATGTTATCTAAATGACAATTTCCAAACAAATCATTTACTAATGCTCAAACGTATTCTTTTCGGTTTCAGGTCTGATCAAGCAGGTCGTGCAACATCATTCCCAGGTGATCTACACACGTGCAACCAAGGGTGATGAAGCGTAAAATGTTTTACCAACGCATTTTTATAGTCGCATTCGTTTTACAATGAATTGGATTGTATGGGCGAGCACTAGGACTCTGCTGTGTGTAAAATGTTGAATAAACTTGCTTTCTTATTGATGTAAGGGACATTTGCTTGAGTTTATTGTTGTTTTGATAAGTGTTGGCACCAGCTGGTGTACACAATTGTGGGATCTAAAGTTGTTTATATACTCTAGTTGCTGCTGTGAAGATAGCTTCCTTATATGACGTTGGCAGAATAATTCTAGTTTTTAAATAAACTATGCATTGCTCAGTGCTTCTTCTTCGGCCATTGACATTCAATTTTAACGCTAGCACGTGTCAAGTGTGCGATCTGCACCTGTGACAAACGAAATATTATTTACTCATGATAATTATTATTCGAATACATGAAGAATATATTTATAAATTTATAAAAAACATTTAAATTTAATACAGCTGTTGTTTATTTGTTTTGTCATTCCCTGCGGCCGCGGACGTGGAAAGTTGTACCCAGCTGACATTTAGCTGGCTTGCAACTGTATCCATTCACAACGAACGCAGCTAATTTGTTTATGTGGGTTCCCCAATATTTGTGACAACACGGCAGATTGCTGGCCAACACACATGAAAATAATAAATCGGTTACATGAAGAATATATTTAGTAATGTGTACAAAACATTTAAATAGCATACAGCTGTTGTTTAATTGTTTTGCCATTCCCTGCTGCCGCCTACGTAGCAGACATTTAGATAGATTGCAACTATCCATTCACAGCGAACGCAGCGATTAGTGGAGCGAATATGTTTATGTGGTTACCCCAATATTTGTGACAACACGGCAGATTTCTGGCCAACACAAATTTTCTCGTTTTTTGAAGATGAATTAAATTAAAGCCGCTTAGTTAAACATTAACTGCACGCAACAGTGTGCAACGGACAACCTGTGCAAATAAGACTACCGTCGGCCTGGTCGACGACGTAGCAGGAAGCGTTGTGCGTTGTGAGGTAATTTGCACAATAAAATAATTGCCGCCGACGCCGCAGACATACATTCTTTTGGGGGCCAGGCCAGAACAAGTGTTTGCAGCAGAAGTAGCTAGCCAGCCAGCTGGAGGAAGGCAACGGCTAAGCCACACCGATTATACCACGTATGCAAACAAATGACGGACCTGATAACAGCAGCGTAATGCGTATGTTTTATAGATTTCTCGTGTTTGGTGTCTTTGCAGATTTACACGTTTCCCAATTATGATACCGCTGTCGCACAAGGACCGCAGTAGCTTCGGCTACCGGGTCAAAGAACAGTTAAACAGCTGGAGGCGGCTCATTTTCTCAGATCGAAACTCGCGCAATTTGTTTCTGTTTCTGCTCCTCAACCTGAGTTTTGCCTTCGTCGAGCTTTTCTATGGCATTTTGACAAACAGCCTGGGTGTGTACCCCTCAAATTCAATTGGTGTTAATCTTATCCAGGCTTTACAATGCTCTCAATGTTTATCGCCTAGGTCTGATCTCTGACTCGTTTCACATGTTCTTCGATTGCACGGGTCTCTTGGCCGGTCTGGCTGCCTCGGTAATTACGAAGTGGAAGGCAAACGATAAGTTCTCCTATGGATATGTGCGTGCCGAAGTGTTGGCAGGATTCGTCAATAGCCTGTTCCTGCTATTCATCGCCTTCTTTATATTGTCCGAGGGTGTGGAACGGTTATTGGAGCCGCCCGAGGTGAAGCACGAGCGTCTCTTTGTGGTGTCCGTGCTGGGGCTCCTGGTAAACCTAGTCGGAATCTATGCGTTTAATCATGGCGGCCATGGGCACTCGCATGGGGGAGGTGGACACGGACACTCCCACGGCGGTGGCGCCAGCGTCGCCAATCACGGACACGGCCACTCCCATAGTCACAGCGACATTAACAATCACAATCATGAGGCCATCACCTTGGATAATGGTAAATCAGCCGCGAAAACGGTTCACTTTCAATTTCAGCTTGAAATTGTTGCTCTTCTTTCTAGGTCATGGCCACTCGCACGACCACGACAGTCACGGTCATTCCCACGGCGACATGGGCGGTAGCAATTCTCAGATTATGCGCGGCGTTTTCCTGCACATTCTGGCCGACACCCTCGGCTCTGTGGGTGTCATCATATCGGCTGTGTTGATGCAAATGTTCGGCTGGATGATAGCGGATCCAATTTGCTCGATTTTCATCTCCCTTCTGATTGCGCTTAGCGTACTGGGCCTGATTAAGGAGTCCATACTGATATTGATGCAGCGACAACCATCATCGTTGGACCGATCACTGCCGCAGTGCTATCAGAAGGTAACCGGCCTGGCCGGCGTATATGCCGTGCAGGAGCCGCACTTCTGGACGCTCTGCTCCGATGTCTATGTGGGCGCCCTTAAGCTGGAGGTGTCCAAGAATGTCGACCCTAAGTATGTGGTGACACATACGAGGATGATCTTCGAGTCTGTGGGCGTTAAACAGATCTACATACAGCTCGACTATGTATGATGCAGCGGAACATAATCTAGCCTTGTATATGTATATTTAACGGCGCGTGTTGTATGTTTGTGTAGTTCGACCGAGATGATAATGGATTTTTTATCTAAATTTTAGTTTATTAGGCAATCTTGTCGGTGCCACCACCCACTAACCACGCCACACACCTTCCGAAACCCCTCCAAAAAAAAAAAAACCAACCATGTGTAATCTTAAATTTTACGAGTAATATTTGGCGAATTTTGTTAACTTATTTGTTGAGAAGCGATCGGCATTCATTCCATTTATACTGAAGCATTACAAAACGGAATGTTTGTGTGCAGTAGGGCAGCCGGTGCTGTCGTTTTCTAGAAGCATAGTGTAATTGTAATATAAGCGAAAGAACTTGTGCAAGAGTAAATCTATATAGTCTCTTTTTATAACCTTGTTTTTAAAATCTGAATGATCAAAAGCCAGAAGCATACATACCTACAAATAGTAACTAGTTTGACTGACATTTCCAAACACATTCCCCTATAAATTGGGGTCAACTAACTGTTCTTGTCGCAGTTTGCAGCATCAAAATTATGAACGAAATAAAATATAATTTGTTATTAGCATTTTTATACGTAAACCGAATAGAATTGTTGTTTTAATGTTTCATATGGGGAGCTCTAAGACCCTCGGGCCCTAATCAAATCATTGTTCATCGGTAAGAACATGATTTTATGCCGAACAAGGTCAATACCATTCAAACTTATCTAAAAAATCACGAAATATTCAATAGATAAGATTTTAATTTTTCAGAAGAGTATCGTTTGTGTTTATCTACAGGTTTTGAGTTTGATTTATATTGCCATCTCAACGTTTAAATGATCAAATGTTATATTTTTTATGCACAAAATTCGTTAAAGATCTTTATTGAAATATATTTAAAAAACACATTACCATCAAGTTGATTTCATTTTAATTTATTCCCATTTTCCATGAGAGCTGCCTTTCCAGGGAGTGCACACTGTACTTTTCTCTCACGCGACGGGCAACAGGTAGACACGTTTTACTCACGCACACACACACACCCATCCGAAGGGCATTTGTATGGGTTTGCCTCTACGCGCAGATAAAAATGAATACATTCATGCGAAAATTTTTAGAAATAATAAATTTGGTTTGTTCAAAATGATAAGCGGGCCCAGTGGCCATTGAGGTTAGGTCGAATGCAACGTGCGAAAGTAGGCCAAATTGCACTGCAACGTGCAAAAAATAGTAATCAATGCCAAATGGCACTGCGCATGACATGTGCTCGCCTGTGAGTGTGTCTGTACATCACTGTCAAGGGTCAATAACATGTCGGTTGGCCAAAAACTCCCAGCCGACCGGCGCGGCATGACTCAGATGGCGACAAACTCCCTCCCTTCATCCCCTCTCGATTTTGCGCTCGCTCACACCCATCAGGTAGATGCAGGCGGCGGCTGCGGCGTCTACCTACTCATAGCTGTAAATTTCCCGAAAATGAATCGACGCCGCCCATGAAAAGTACAGACATGCTAGTATTTACAGTTGTATATGGTTTCCGTTTAATTCAGTACTTATGTTCCATTTTTCGGTAATTTCTCTCGATCGATATCTGTTTGAAACATAAACGAAAATGCACACAAAATTGCGTTGTTGCTATCAAAATATTATTTTTACCATGTTATCAAATTACAATAGTTGTTTCAGTTGTTCTTATTTAGTTTTAGCTACTGTATTTTGGTTTTTGTTTCTCCCGGTTCGCATTTAGCTACAACCACAAATTTGCCTGCTCTTCTGCATTTAAACAATAAACATTGAAATGAAAATTATAGAAAATTTTGTTGTACTTAATAAATCAAATAAAATCGCATCGCTCGGTACAGGGGATTCGTCAGCAGTGTAACATAAATTTAGGACTTTCAAAATTGTAACTAATTATCGGATAAATATATAGAAGGTATGCATGAGTATGTTCCTCTGGTTGGGCTGGGCGGGGGGCCGGTGATGGTGCCCCATTCCTGTGTGTCTGCTGCATGGGGCGTTGCTTCTTTGTGGCCGTGGCTGAGGGCCTGAGGTTGGAGGTCTTCGATGGTCTCCCCATGCAGAAAAAAATCTAGACACGCACACTCAGAGCTTAGCACTTCTCCTCCTCGAGACCGTGCTTGAAGAACATGAGCACTGGAATGCTCTGGCCATCGATTTCGCGGTACTCGACCAGGGCGACCATGCCGTCGCAGTCCATAGACTCGCCGGTGAAGAACTGCAGCTCCTTGAAGCGGCCCAAGATGTCCTTCATGGCTTTGTTCATGTTGGTCTTGAACACATCAACCTGGTCGGGAGACTTCTCCGCCAGCTTGGCCAACACCTTCTTCATGTAGTCCTTCAGGTAGAGGGTGTACGATTTCTTGTCGCCGAATGCAAAGCATTCCACCAGACGATGATTCAGCACCACATCGACTCCGGACTCAACGTTGGTATCTGTGCCTTCATCGGCCTCCTCGGCAGATGCATTGGCACCTTCGAGTTTAATTTCGCTGCCCTCACGGCTGATCAGCTTGCCATACACCTCGTAGACTACGTCATCGACCAGCTTGATTTTGTAGGTGTCGGCGAACATCTCGTCCCCGGTGATGATATCCTTGAAGATTTTCATGATTGCTGGTGTTAGATTGGCGAAAAGATGGCGTTTAAACTCCTTGCAAATCTGCTATTATAACTGCACCGAACCGGGACCGCGGGAACAACGTGCCACGCGCTATTTCGAGCAAAAAGAAAGAAAATGGCGGACAGTGTGACCGTGGACTTATGGAACTTAGCCCACTTAGCCCCCTTAATTTAATAATGGTAACTCTTGAGCTTGACACAGCGGAAAATAATACTGTTGGTTTATTATTGTATATTATAAATCTTCTGTACTTATATAAAAATATTCAGATAGTTTTCGTAGGTGGTTGCTCGATACCCACTGGTCTATAATGGGTTAATCATAATCCATCCCTGATCGCAAATAATATTGCTCGATTTTGATATTCGGTCTAGTATTACTAGCTAGATAGATCTCTCAGCCCTGCCCACATAATTTAATCCAGTTAATGAACTTATTTTCTACTTGACTGGTTTATTTTAAATACTTGCTTTTATTGGATTTTGCCTAAAAAAGATTTTAGCGTAAAAGGTCAAACAAAAAAAAAATGTAAGAAAGCAATCGTTGCTATTGTTCAATTTTGATATTCCGTTGAATAATGCTGACTAACTGATAATGCTCCTCAGCCCTCCCCACATAATTTTATCCGTTCGATGAATCATTTTTCTACAAGACTAGATAATTTTAGCACTCCCTTTTATTTGATAGTGTCCTAAATAAGGGTTAAACATAAAGGGAAAACGTAATATCGGTATTTTTGTGCGATAAGCGAGTCGATGGTAATTTGCAGCTTCTGGTATACGGTCATACATACAATTCGAGAAAAACACTGAAATGTACGTAATTTTCGCAATTTTATACATTAAAACTAATTAAAACGTTATCCTTAGGTATGCACTCTCCAGCACTCTTATTCGATCGCCGGCCTTGCGCCAAGGCCTTAAGATGGCCGCTGTCAATCGCCAGGCATCGATGAAAGTTGTCTCCGTCGGCTCAACCATTAAGGATGAGACCTACTTCGAGAAGAACGCACGCCTGGGACGCGAGTTGTCGCCCCATTTGTCCATTTACCAGCCCCAGCTGACCTCCATACTGTCGGTCATGCACCGCGGCACTGGCATGGCTCTGGGCGTTGGCGTTTGGGCCTTGGGTTTAGGCGCTCTGATTTCGTCTCACGACATTAGCCATTATGTGACAATGGTGGAGGGACTCCAACTGAGCGGCGCCACATTGACGGCCCTCAAGTTCATCATCGCCTATCCGGCGGGATATCACACAGCGAACGGCATTCGCCATCTCTTCTGGGACACGGGTCGTTTCCTCAAGATCAAGGAAGTGTACTCCACTGGTTATGCAATGGTGGCTGCCTCGTTTGTGCTAACTGCTATACTGGCCCTCATCTAGACGGATGGATGGATGGGATGTCTTTCTCCAGGACATTTGGTGCGGGTGTGCAAGTTAAATATTAGTGTGAATATCGTGTTATAATTCATTGAATGCATTGAATACATGTAAAGTATATTTATTATGCCCAGTTTTGTTCTGTTGCGTAACAGTGGCTTCTCAGTGGCTACGCGGACTGCGCCGCATTTGATAATTTCCGGCTGCAATTTTCGCCAAATGGCGTGTTTTTGTGATGGCTTTAGACGGTTTTTTCTCGATTTGCGAATTCAATAGGCGTTTAATCTACTATGCCAGCTGTGGAATTCGCAATTAGCTGCGATAGGTTGTTGATCGATTACACTCATATTAATCGGATTCAAACTGGCCTAATCAGAGGGTGATCTTACTTACTTTTTACTAACATCCTGTAGATATCCTCATTTTTTAAGATTCCATATATATAACAAACTTAAATTGAACTAAAATAGATCTAAAATATTATACAGCTGACAGAACAAGAACAGATCTAGAAGAAGAACGAAAGCTGCGACCCTTTTTTTTATTAATTATAGCATATAAACCCATTTTTTTTTGACTTTCTTCCAACTTAATTAATTTATTTATTGTGAATTTTGGATTATTTCTTGTAAAAAGCTGCAAACTGTCGTCGTGCAACACTCGTGTATGTGTACGAGTTATGAGGCTAAAATGTATCTAACAACTAATATCACAATCGATGTAATGTAATTGAAACTTGTCATCTGGTGAATTTGCGGATGCTTTGTGGCGCCTTGGCTATTGTATGTTGCCATGTTTGCTGCCCTCCCCCTCGCTGTCACTCGCCTTGTCCGCCTGATCCCCCGAGCCAGAGGTCGGTGGTGGGCCATCGAGCAGCTCAAAGTCACAGACCAAAGAGAAATGATCCGATGGATACCGATAGCTGGGCGTGCGATTTTTGCCAATCTCTTCGCCTGCCGGAAATTCCAGACAGTTTTTGATCTGCAATTGGATGGGAACAGCGATTAGAAAATGTCTTTATAACCTTTTAATGCGGTCCCACCTTGAGGTGATCGGGTGTATAGAAGACATAGTCAATGGTGTGACACTCTTCGCCCTCCTCGCGTATCTTCCAGGTGGTGTAGGGCGGCTCACGCTTGATCGACTGCGAGACAAACTCATTGACATCCTCGCTGTGCTGTAGGATCTGCTCTCGCTCCAGCTTAACATCCGCGTAGGCGCTGCCTAGCTTGAACAGATCGCAGCCGAGTATCGTGGCATATATGGGCTCGATGGGCTCCGCATTGAAGTCCCCACACAGCAGCAGAGGCGTCTCGCCAGCAAACTGTTTAACGAATCGCATCAGATCTCGTCCCTGCTCATTGCGCAGCTTGGCCAGCAGGGCGCCATGCCGTGCCTTCAGATGGGTGGTGCAGACACAGAACTCCCGGCCGGAGGCCTTCAACTGGAGTCGGGCCGCAATGGCCACCTGGTTGCTCTGCACACGCCACACCTCCAGGACCCTCGTGTCGTAGCCCATCAACTGCAGCTTGTCGCGTTTGTAGAAAATGGCACAGCCATCGGGTCCGTTGTTCTGCTCTATGTACAGACAAGGCGAGTCCGGTTTGGGGAAGAAGATGCCCGCATAGTTCTGGCTGCCCAAGACGGTCTGCAGGAACTTGAAGTGGTCCACTTCCTGCAAAAGAACGAATGGGGATTCCTTGTTAAAGCGCAACTGCATGGCGGCCAGGGGGGAGGTCATAAATATATACTTGCAGACAAATGACATCGGGCTGATTCTGCAGGATCTCTTGGACAATCAGGTACTTGCGATGCTGCCAATCCAACGCCTCTTCGGGACAGCGTACAAAGCCATCGTTATGCTGGCCCAGAGCTAAAGGAAACCGATTAGGACAAGGATTAAGGATTAATATAAACAGTACTTACTCTGCGACAAAATATTCCACTGTAGCAATCGAATGTTCTGCGAACTATCGCCTTCAATGGGTGCACTGCAAACTAAAAATCCATCCATAAATTATAATAAATCCATCAAAAGCTGTAAGTATCATTTTTGTTACCTCTGGAAACAGAGTTCAGCTGGAGACAACGCAATCCATCGGTGACATCCTCGTCCATCAACAGGGGCTTGAGGAAGCATCGGGACAGGAGTGATGGCTGTTCGATGCCCATGCCCCTTGACTGCTGCACATGTTGCAGCAATGCCGATGTGCTCAGAAGACCCTTGGGCAGCTCGAGACCATCGTCCTGGGAGTCCACATTGTTGATCTTTGGTGCCGAATTGAATGAGCCCATTCTGTAAGAGGTTATTGGCCATAAATTATGGATTCTTTGTGGCAAAAAAATTCAGCTAAAAACGTGCTCCACAAACCATAAGGATATGGTTTCTTTTGGCATTTAAATCGATATTTTTCAAACAAACAATTTTCAGCTAAAGACAGCAAGAACATCAAGAACAACAGCAACAAAGGAACGCAATGCAACAACAACGGAAGGATACTCACAACGCATAGGGCTTTCTATAAAGGATTTTTCGCAGTATTATGCTGAAAATGAATAGGCTATGACTATGTCGACGACTCGTATATAATTTTGCCATATTTCCCTTGCTGCAAAAAGAATCATAGTGTGTGTGTGTGGGGAATTTGTGGGATTAAATACAGATTTTACAGAGCTTTTCAGAGTTACAAATTTCAAGGAAAGCATGGAAAGCAAAATAAATTGATATATAGGCCAAAAAGAAGGTATGAAATTAGGAAATTAGCAGCTGGGAAGAAAGAAGGAGACGTTCGAAACAAAACCGAATCCTGTCTTCTGATAGAATATTTTGCAGGACTACTCTCAGCACAGCCCTTGGGGTTCTTCTAGAGAACAGAACCTTGGGAATTTTTCAATATTTTTCTGCCTTAGGATCAATAAAAATAATAACTTTAAAGTTGAAACTATTTCAGAACACTTTTCTTTGATCTCAGAGATATTTCTGGTAAAATACAGAGAATTCCCTGTCTTCAGGATCTATTGATTTGTTCATTTTACAACTTTATCCATCGACAAAGAGACTTTTCAATTGAATACTATTCATTCTGAGAATCAAGACTCCAGTGTCCTACCCACTCGAAATATCTCTAATATTATCTCGTATACTAACTCTTTAGTTTAATCACAAACTAGAAATAGATACGAGTCTCTAATGCACATTTCAGCAGAGAAGTCATGATATATTTTTAATCAAATCTCTCAGCAATTAGCACGTTTGCTCTGGTTCTAAACTGACGTTTAAGCGCAGATCTTTCTCTCTTGTAGAGGGAGATATAGAGAGAGAGATAGAGATGCTTCCCACCCACGCAAAAGTCTCACGCAAAAGTCTGTTAAAAAACCAACAAAAAAATGTCGCTCGGTCAATAGCTTCACAGCTGTTGTGGGGAGGGGGCACTGTTGATTCTGGTTCTGATGAAAACCAGTTCGGGCATCGAGAGAGAATCTCTCTGGTACGGTTTGGGGTGTATGGGACTGGATTTCGGTGTACGGGTTTCAGTTTGTCAACGCAATCAATCACAGGCTCAGTCCAGAGCGAAGAGCAGCCACAGCCTGGTCGTCCGATCTGATCTCTCACCTGGTCAGCATCACCTTCTGGAGGTAGGACTTGCGGTCGTTCTTGCAGGGTGCCTTATTGGCACGCTTCATATGCAGAGCTTGCTCCATGACTGATGGCAGGACGAAGACGAATCGGTTGATGGAGGTATAGTGTATCTGGTATAGGGTGAAGGATTTCCAATTTGGGAACTGGGTTGGGGACCGTGGCCGAAATATTTGTTGGAACGAGGTGCGCTTGCAAGCGACTTTGGCGAAACTGAATGCCAACTGAAGTGCGGCGCTTTATTAGAGAGATGATTGTCGCCGGCGGGGCGAAAAAGAGAACGAAGATTCCGAGATACAGATACCAGAGACGACAACGACAACGACAGCGGCGACGACGACGCACAAACGAGTATTCCAGCTTGTACATGTATCTGCAAGATATACAGAACGAGATCAATACGTTCTGCCTCACGTGCGTGTGTGGCGAGGTATCGGCCTCAGCCTCAAACAAAAGAACAATTCTTGACAGCCTGCTAAATATTTATGGGACACGGAATGCAGATTGGGGTCTCTCTCACTCTCTGTCCCAGATGGCCGGTCAGCTAATGAAAACAAAAGTGCCCCGCATCTCTGAGATATGCACAAAAAAATAACACATCCTTAGCTAATGTCCAGACGGTGTTGTATGCCTAAACAGTATGATCTCAAATGCTAATCCATCAGACAGATAGATACAACGCAGTTACATGCGTAATGAAGTATCTGTATCTGTATCTGCAAGGGGTATATCTCTTCTGGATATCCTAGGGATTGTAATTAAGGGAGGGTTTACCTGGGTATGGGCACGGCCACACGTCTCGCAAACGTCTTCGATGTGACAATCAAACGCGATGTTTTCATTAAAAACTCCATCTTTGATCACCTTTGGTGCACTTTCTCGTTTGGTGATTTCTTTTGTGTCTCTTTAGTCTCTGGCTTTTAGTTCTTAAATTTCTGTCTCTTAGTTTGCTAAAAACTCTGAGTGTTTTATTAGGATAGTTTGAAATGTTTTATATTTAATTTCAATATGCCAATGTCAAAGAGACGCGGCCTCATCTGTGTTTCCTAAAAAAATACGGTCAGAAATATATTTTATGGGGTTAGGCATTAATTTTCGGATCTCATATGCGAAGAACTTCACCCACTTGCAAAAGCGCTTACGAGCCGCAGCTTTTAAATTGTTTTTACTTGAGTATAGGCCACGTGCCACACGATACGTGTGTGCTTTTTGTATGGCTCTTATCAGCTGTCGGGGCGTGATCCAGAGACAATTACAAAGTACTAACATTCATTGATAGACTAACCAGCCAGCTGGCATATTTTATATACTATTTATTGATTAGGATTATTGATGGCATGGCAAATTCCTCTAAAGAGTAGTACAGTAGTATATTTGCACAGCAAATTACTCTAAAGAGTACTATGTAGTGTTCATCCCATCTAAATCGTTATAGAAATTTGTATAAAAAAAATAGGTGACCCCGACAAGGGGTTTCTTCTACAGAGTATAACATACAAATTATCCCATCTAATTCGTTATAGAAATTTTGTTTAAAAGAATAAGGTGTTATATTTTGGGTCACCAAAAGGTGACCCCGACAAAGGGTTGCTACTGCATTCCTCTACAGAGTATAACATAAGGATTGTCCCATCTAAATGGTCATAGAAATTGGTTTAAAATGGTATTACTTTTGAAGGACACCAAAAGGTTAACCCTACCAAGGGTGGAGTGACACGATTCCCTGTAAAATCCAACCTCTTTTATAGCTCTATAGCACGATCCAATTCAAAGAAAATTCAAAAAGACTTATAAACCCAATAAAATACCAAAATAAAGTACAGATAGGTATTTAAAACCCCTCATAAATATTAAATTGAATGCTAATGAATCAATAGAACACTTGAATAACATCTTTCAGTAAATAAAAGCATCTAAAGGTATCATCAACAGATTAATTGTTAATTATAATCGTTCCTGCCACATTTTCCCCGCCTTTCACTCAACTAAAAAATACAGACAACCAGACCACCCTGATGATCAATTCGCACAAAAATTGTGCAAGGTTAGTTTTTGCTGCCGCTGAAAAAAAAACGGGCCTGAGTGGCTGTGGGGCCGGACAATGCCTAAGAACACTTGACACAGAGCCCAGCCATGAACTTGATTTATCAGCCCCCCAGGCAGGCAACAAGTTTCGGCAACAGTTACTGTCTGTCTGTCTGTCTGTCTGAATGTCTCACCTCACAAGATACAAGAGCAGATCGCGAGGCGGCTCATAATCGACGGCAAACGACGATGACGGCGGCACCGTGTCTCCTCCAACGGCAGCTGCAGTCTGTCTTCGATTGGAGTTTGAGTTGGGGCTGGGGCTGGCCACACCCTGCTGCTGCTGTTGCTGCTGATGTTGCTGCTTGGTGGCATCCAGTTCGACATCCATTTCAAAATCGATTTCCAGTTTACGTGCGGCCAGACGCTGCCTCATTTGCACAGTGGAGGTCATTGCCGAGGTCTTGGCCAGTGCTTCCGCAATTTCGTATTGCTTGAGGAAATCCTGGCGCAGACGCTGGCCACCGAGGGAGAGACCTTGCGGCTGGCGGCACTCATCTCCGCACAGACGCAGGCACATCTCATTGATGGCCGACGTGGAGGAGGAGGTCATCTGGTGATCTCCTAGTCCCAAACAATTCAGGCAGGGTTTGGGCTCCGCCGAGGATCCGGCCAGCTGTGGTTCCTGTCGATAGTGGGCTGGCGGTGGGGGTGGCTCTTCCCCTCCATCGGGCGATGGTGGCTCATCTGTGACATTAAAGTATCGTGGGGGATTCTCGTCGTCTTCATCCCGGTCCTCCTGGACATCCTGACGCCGGCGAGTGCCATCATCCAGATTGAGATTCAATAGCAGAGCCGTCACGGGCATGGCCTTGCCCAGGGCGGGCTGTCGACGATGGCCATAATGCTCTTGTATGCAGTTCTTGTTATCCATTTCCGTTTCACTCTACTTCCATTCGAACACTTTTGAATATTATTTTTGCAATATTTTAGGAGAGAGACCGACTAGCGACTACCGACCGACTGTCCGTTTAGAACATCCAACAATTAATACGCGCGTGCGTTGCTTTTCCTTATTTATATCTTTGCATGGGGGGGCTCTAGCCCGAGATCGAGGCAATCAAGTGCTCCCTCTGGGCGCTCTCCTCTCGCACATCGCACATCGTACATCGCACACTCTCATTAAAAGAGGCAGACCAGACAGTTGTCTGTTTTGTTCAGTACCAGTCATAGGTAAATGCTCTCGATCGCTCACTTTGCTCGATCGAAGCCGATTCGGTCGTTGCGTTCGTTTCGTTGTTCCTCTGGCTAAAGGCAAACCACATTTGATCACTTTCCAAAATGTCAAATTCACAATTAGCCGAATCACAATAAGATTTACTGTGATTTACTGCCTAAAAGTTATAGATTGAGTGCCTGCCTGCCTGGCACTTTCATTGGACCTCCCCCCTCACATAAACTTGACCTGATGAATCAGCTGTGGCTTGTGTGGAAAACATAACATGAATTGTTTTGTTCAATTAAAAAGAATATTCACTTGAACTTGTGGCTGTGTTTGAGGTTAAAGTCACAGTGAAATAATTGCTGAACAATTGAGAGAGATGGCTGTATTCATAACACAGGAAATGGCTAATAAATAATGAAAATTATCAGAAGGATTGTCTTGTTTAAAAGAGGACATCCATCTACCTCAAAAACCCTTTAAAAATAATCAAAAATCACCCTAACTTCCTTAAAAAGTGATCTTCAAAGTGTTCCCCAAGCTCCCGACTTCCTCAAAGAGTAGTAAATGTTAGGTAGGTCGTAACTTCTATTGTAATTTCATTTCCAAAAACAACAATAACTGATAAATAATGAACAATTTCCAATCAGAAAAGATTGATTAATCAACTGTCTCTCCATCTGTCTGTCTGTCAGTTGACAATCATTATTGTTCCTCCTCCCAGAAAGGGGGGAAAAGCACACAAACAGACATCAAACCTCCAATGCTAATTTGTAGCTAATAAATTATTATACAATTTCATGACTTTTGTTGTTGCGTTTCATGATTTGCATTAATTCAAGAGCAAATTAATTGCATTTCATTTGGTGGCTAATAAACTAAAAGCGAATCAAATACAAAATACAACAACAAACCAAACAGAACAACTTTCATTCGTTTCCGCAGTGGGTACATAATCGTATTTATGTGTTCATGTAGAGCCTACACGTATATCTAGTTTTTCTCATTGAAATCGTAGACTGAATGAAATGTTTAGTTAATTTTATAAAGACTTAAGGACCCTTTTTTCTCAATCTAATCTAATCTAATTTCCCTTGAGTACTTATGCAGATCTAGATCTAATAAAAGGTTACAAGTCTATTACTCTGATATAAGATCTGTTTTTGGATCTCTTTCTTTGATGGTGGCAGCATGGGATGTCATGGAACACAAAAGATATTAACTTGAGAAGTAAGATCAAAGTATTTTTCCAGTTTAAAGCGTGGATGAAGTTCTTTTGGAAGCAGTTCTAGAGCAAAACTCAATAGTCTGCCCAAGAAACGAGAAATTTACACGAATTTTACTTATGATTTACATATGTGCATGAGCAATCTACATGCATGTGTAGATATTCATGTACATATGATCGATATCAGAGTCATTCACGTGTACCATACTTTTAGGCGTGTAGAATTGATCCAAGCACAACACAAAATATACAATTCTAAGGCGTGTCTCGCCCATATAAATATAAATACACTTAATCTGCCTCCACATACGTTTAATGCAAATAAATTGTTTTGAAATATTCCACATGAAAGCCCTTGAAGATGTAATACGTTTGTGTAACAAGGAAAAGTCTAATTACATTGTCGATTATAAATGCTGACTTTTTAGTGGAATATCTATGCAATAACAACAGCCCATAATATCCCACAACAAAATTGTCTTTATATGTTTGCTCAGTTGATAATGAACTTGGTCTACATGTACATAAGTACCCTTCTATATTTAATATTCCTATATTTACAAACCGTTCCAGCACCCAACAAGAAGTATTTCTCGGTTATCCCACTAATTACATATAATATTAACTTCCCCTTCCCTGCATCTGCTCTTTGGTTGTTTAAAGATTTGATATAAATTCCGTCTCTTATTTGTTGTTTTTCCTTCTTTTTGGCAATGCACTGCGGAAAGTCGTGTTGAGGCGGCCGACATTGAGTTTTATTTATATATGCGGCTATATGTACTACGTGAGTGTACGAGCGGGTCTATAGAGAATCGTCCGTCAACTTGTTGGGAACGAATGCCACATGAACTTGTACGCCCGCTGAACTTATGACAGTTCTAGGCCTCTAGGCAGGGCGTACGCGTGTGGCATTTTTAATACTCTGTAACGGCATTTACTTTGTCAGCTAAATTACTGGGACACCTGTTCCCGTACAGAGGTGATCGGGTCATCGATCAGGCGTCTGGCTCTAGCTCTATATATCAAAAACGAAAAACCAACAAGGGACGTCTGGTATTTGACAAGCTTATCAGTTGTTTGGCACTTATTGAAATTACGAATTCTTTGGTTTAGTCGACTAATCGATGACCTATAAATAATCGCACTAGGGAAAAAGATTATGTTTGGAAGTCTATTGATAGTTTATTGTTAAAAAGCAGTTGCGGACGTTATTTTGAACCCAAAAACAAGGGGGTACTATGACAAAAGCTGCTCAATAATTTACCTTCTGATATAAAGAATTGCTCTATTTGTATGCCATGAGACTCTGCTATACGGTGACTCGAAGGTTGTCTAAAGTGGCGCTGCCTCCTTTGCTATATCATAAGCTATCATCGTTTGATATTCTGTCATGCCTTGACGAGACAGTTTATGATATTACAGGGCATCTAAAGATGCTTACCATTGTAGTTCTTACAGCAGAGACTTTCCCTGACAACGATCTGTTGTAATAAATTGCCTACCAAGACTGTTTTCCCATTTATGTGTATGAAAGTTCAATTTCTTTTGGTTAGCAACCCATAAATAAAGATATTTTACAGTCCTGCTAGAAGCACAAGTACATATTCTCCTGTCGCCTAACTGGCACACATATATCATCTGGTTTCTAGGGTATAGAGGCACACTTTAAACGCTTTTGCTTAGGTTTGATTAATTCGTTATACAACCGCCTAGCGACAGATTGTATGTTTTAATCGTAAATGCTCGCCTGTACGAGTATGGGCACTATATCGCGTCGACTTTGGCTTGGAAATAACTGGTTCTGCTCCGGCAAAAGCTGATTCCAGCCGCCTTTCATTGGACTGGACTCGAAAATTCGTTCATTCGGTTCGTGGGGCATTTTGCAAGCGGGTTCTTCGTTCAGCAAAGGATGGGGTCTATCGGGGTCTGTGCAGAACTCACCATTTTGTTGCCCACTATGCTCTATGCACTCCCACACATGGTTAAGTAGCGAAAATCGAAGAGTATCCAAAAAAGCAGTCGCAATGGATCGATAAGTAGATTTTTCAAAAAGCGCAAATTTAATTGGTTCTAATGCCTCCGACGAACTGCAAAGAACTAAACGCGATGGATGGTGCTTTGCGCCATTTATACTCCCACTCCCCCCACCGAGTACCAGCGAGAGAGAGAGAGAGAGCATTGCTGATAAGGATATTGATAATGGTGTGCTCTCTCCCCCTCTAACGCTCTCTGTTTGGGTGTCTGTCTGAACGAGGCGGTTGCACAATAATCGCTACACTCTCTCTCTCACTCTCACTCGCTCTCTGGCTACCTCATTATCGTAATAAGTTCAATGGCTCACTCTCTCAGGGTCTGTAATGCTGCTCTGTGCTCGTATATACATACATATGTATGTTTACAGTTCGTTTAGCATTTGATTTTGGTTTCTATGGGGGCTGACTTGTAACTCTGTTTGACATTGATAGCGAATACATGTCCACAAGTGTAGGGCATGGAAGGGTAAGAGCAAAGAGCTACCGAAGAAATATAGCAGATCGTGCACAAGGCAGATGGAAGGAAGGAATAAAGATATAGAAAGTATACTTATTGTTTAAAAAATATTTATTATTCTGAAAATAAGCAAAATGGAGTTTTTGTTCCATTTTGAGACTAAATTACTTGGTTCAAGGTTGTGGCATCTAAATTCTGTGTCGAATTTCATTAAAAATTCCCAGAATCAAGGTTCATCTGTATACAGCTCCCTTAAAAGCACCTCCGTCCTCCTCGTTAAACAGACATTTGAAGGCCTTATAGCAAACTCTCTCCAAGTTTTCTTTAAATTCATATATTCTTCCCTTAATAAATATCTCAGAGATTTAACTCACAGACAACTCGAGTACATACTCGAATGATTCATTACCCATTAATTTATTGCATGGGAGTGGGTCAATCCATGAACGATTTGTAAATCGGAATTGATAACAGAATGCCTCCAGTGACGCGCTGATCGTGTCTGGCTTCGTCTGGACTGTATCTTATCGGCTATAACAGGAGCACAATTGCCACTTCATAATAGTTCTTTGAACACAACTCTTTCGCCCACATGTTGGCTATAAAAGATTCAAAGGGTGAATTTATTTGCAAGGCTGCTTTGATAAGCTCTGGTTGGGAGAATGCAGAAAAATGTGACGTTGCCTGGATGTATTTGGTTTTAATTAGTTTAAAGCGGTTGCATTTGCGTTGTTCTATGAGCGAATCCAGAGATTGTCAAGGTTACTGCTGTTCGGTGGGGCAGTTGGAGGGGCCACTACAACTATTTAGTTCCATGTGTATTTTTATTGCTCTCGGCCCCAGCCCAGTGGTCTGGCCATTGAGATAAGATTATGGTTTTTCGAGTGGACCCCACCACGGCCTTGTTTGAGTGCCTGCGGCCGGTATCAAGTTCGCTTTCTATTTATCTTATATATATTTATATTATATGATACTTCAAATGGATTTTCGATGTAGTCAGCTATAGTCTGCCATTCTACTGTTTTGTTTACGTGTACTTTGAGGCGTTCTGGGTTTTTGGGTCTTATCAAATTCGGCAAACCGTAAGCGTGCCCGTGCTATATAATGTACAAAAGAAATCATATATGTGTGTACATATGTATATTTTTTGTTTTTGTTGAAATTTGAACTGTTTTCTTGTATAGCCTCCGAGTGTTTTTCTTATCAGAGTGGGACTTTTCTAGCAGTCTATGTATTTCGAGTATTTGTCCAGAATGGATTATGAGACTCGATTCACATACGCTCTTACATTCATATGTATGCCATTCATATGTACATGTGTTCTAGAACTGAGTCATTCCAGTTGTTTCGAGTTTTCGGTTGACTGCTGATCTGCCGGCTTAAGTCTTTAAGTCGCTTTTGGGGTAGGTTGGGTTGGGTAATGAATGTTGAGTGCTGAGTAAGTGGATTTTTGCTTTGGGTGTTGACAGGAAAGGATTACTTAAAGTACATACTTCGTCTGTTTTGCCTGATAGATTTAAAGATTCATCAATTTGCTGCTAAAAATTTTGACAGATGAAGAATGTTGATTGAAAAGTGATTGTTGGATTGATTTTGGAATTTAAAGATTTTAAAATGTACAATTTATTATAGTTTAAATGAAAATAAAATATTGTTAATAATTATTGAGGGTTTTATGGGTTTACGTCATTTATCTCTAAGCTTAATGGGAAATTGATGGAGTCTATTAAATTAGATTATAGTCAATTGATAAATGGCATGTTAAATAGTTTGTGGACTACTATTATTTAGGTATCCATGCTTTCTTTGTAGATTCCTAGATGGGCATGTTCTACCACTGTAGGGTAGGTTAGATTAATGCTCACCTGACCACAACACACTCAAAAATTCTGCTGGGGTAGCATCTGGCATCTGTCAATTATCCATTTCCCCCAAACAAACTGAGATCTTTTGTATCGGGGAATTCCCCACAATAGCGAATGAAATTATGGGGTCTCGGGTCTCTTGAACAAGGGCAAGCCCCTCTTTAATCAGTGGGGATCTTTTGTGCTTGTTCAAATTATGTACACAACGCCCTCAAACGCACACACACATGTACATATGTATGTATGTACATCAATATACACAAAGAACCGTTATGGTAGGAGTAATTAAAAACCCATTTCTGTTGTCAACCACACACTCATCCACAAAACTCGTAAAACAAGAGCAACAAACAGGCACTTGAGTAAATTATATGCAGAAAACCCCCCAAATACCAACCCAAATAGCAAGCCGCAGGGCAGGGTGTGTTCAAATGGGGTGACTAAAGCACTACCCAATTAGCTTTAATGTAAAGAGATAGATAGAGAGCAACACACCCTAGAAAAATGCACCATGACTCTAGCCAATTTTCTAGCGGCCTCAAACCCAAACAAAAAACGTGCGAGGCGCTAATAAAGAGAGACAGAGAGGGAGAGAAAATTAGCCGGGGATAGATTGAGAGCCAGCCAGAGAGTGTGGGAAAGCTCTCTCCCCCTCTCTTCCCTGTCACTCGCACTAATCAGCAGCTAAAGAGGCTCGCATTGAAGCAAAATTTATTTAAAAACAAAAAAGAAAATCCCCTGCAAGAAGAACAAAGAAAAAGCTGAATAAATGCAGAGACCTGCACAAAGGAAATTTGATTTATGAAAAGCAACAAAAAAAAAGCAACAAAGCAACGAAGCAACAAACAAACGGGAAACACAATGCTTTTATTGCAGCCTAGTGTGGTTGTTTTTGTTTGCTGCACGGCACGGCCCGCTGCTGAGGTTGTTTTGTCAATAAGTCACAGATTTTTTTCAAGAAAAGGACAAGGGCACGGGCACGGGCACACCCCACAACATCAAAGGACACAAGTATTAGATAATTATGGAAACTTACAAAAATTTCTTGAAAAACTTGTAAAACGCCACCACCAAGAAAACGAATGTGGAAATCAGCTTCATATTTTGCACGTACGCTTGACTCGCTTTTGTTTATGTTAATTTTATTTATTGTTTTTCGTTCCGTTTCGTTTCGGTTGTTTTAGTGCAAGTCAAAGTTTTTCAATAAAAGTTCTCTTGTTTATGGTATTTTTTATTGTTTTTTTTTTTTTAGTGAATGTTTGTGGTTTAAACAAAAAATAACGAACAAATTAAGCTAAAATTTCACTATCAATGTCATTTCCGCGTCCGCGGAACACGTTTTACACTCTAGTGGGAAGATAACGCTTTCTGTGACGTATGGCGGCAGACGGGAAGAGAGCGACTAACTGTGCGGCAGAGAGAGAGCGCGAACGCGCGTCCCGAAGAGAGTGAGAGTGTAACGCCGTGAATAAATGCAAGGCAAGCAAAAAAGTAGAAGCTCTGGCGACTGGTGAATGCGCTACGGCAGGTGGAGTGGACAGAGGTAAGTACCTTAAGAAAATGATTATTTTAGCAAAATGAAGATATAAAGGCCATTTGATTATGATTGATATATGATTTATTTGATTTGATATATATATTATTTTATTATTAATATAATAATGATGTTTTTCATGAACATTACTTGAATTTTATTTATATGTTTTAATAATTATGAACCCCTCTAATTGAGACACTAAACACTTTATTAACATATTGCCCTCTGAAGAACATACACTCCATAGTGTAGTGTATACCGTCACGTCCACTTGTTGTGAGCGGGGCAATAAACTTTTGTGTGGGCGCCCTTAAGAGAACCAACTGCCGTAGAAGCTTAAGAGAGTCAATAATCGAAAGAGAAGCAGAGCTTTGACTGCAGCTAAAAGCTCTCGGCTTACAGCTGCTTAAGAGCTTTGTTGGTGAGTACAAAAACTGGGTGTAAATAAGTAGAAACTTTTAATAAAAGCTAACGGTTTGCACTTTTGAACTTATGATAATTTAACAGAGCGTTAACAGAGGTGGTTTTTGGCTGAAATTCGAAAGGGCTTTCCATTCAGGAGTTCGAGGGTCTGAAGTCATAGGCCGGTCCCATGCGTATGGAAATATTAATCGGTTCGTTTAAGCGCTCTTGCATCAGCCTAGAAAACAAAAGATTGATAAATAGGGAGAACCTTCAGAGCAAAACAATAACAAGTGGCTTATCTGGGCCACAGGTGTACCACATATATATGTATATGTATATTGTTCTTACCGTTTATCAGCCTCGCTCTCCCAAGACCGATAGCCTTTGCGTTTGGACGACTTACTTAATCGCAGCGATCGCCTCAACTCTTTCGGCAGCGGTTTGTTCGTCTCTCGCCTCAGAAATTGACCGAATTTCTCGCATTTCTCCGTCAGACTGTGCCACACCATTAGGATCATACGTTTGTGGCGGGATCCGCCAGATCGGTAGGTATTACCATTGGCCCCAGAGTCGTGCAGCTCTGTGGTGGACACAACCCACGACGACATGTTGACAAAGACTGACTAGGCCAGAAGCGACAGGTGACGACCACTTGGCCAGCCAATTGATAAGGCCCCTCTGAAGGCAATCGACGGCACACTAAACAAGTGCCGGAAATGAGAGACTAAAGACTCTCCGTTGCAGCTAAATTAGCCCCAGCCGCACACAATCGCATTGCCAAAATAGTTCCCGAAAATAGTCCTGAAAATTCAATAAGTGAGAGAAGAACAGAGACCTGCCCAGAGGCGGCATTGGACGCTGCTCCAAAAACTGTCACCCAAAAACGAGGGGTGGCTACAGTTATGAATTTTTGTTCAATAAAAATCCCTCCGACCCACTCGCTGCAAAGGATATAGCCACTGACAGCATGTCCTGTAACAAAATACAAATAGCTGCGTTTTGGGTTCGCTCCCATGTGGCCAACACCTAGGGACATTTACCACCCAACCCAACCCAACCCAACCCCCGACCCGGCCCAAAAAATTGTGGCTAGCAAGTCCAGCCAGCACTGACCATTGGCCATTACCTCCTTTTGGCCCTGGCCATTGGGGGTATCAGCATCCCAAACAAAATTGCATGTGGTTGAAAGCAGTTTGGGGCACACAGAGGAAGAGGCCATTCATGTGTGGGGGTGTGGAGTGTGGGGGTGGGGGTGGGGGTGTGTGTTCTGTGATGGTCAACTGCATTGTTATAACGAAAATTCGTTTATTGCCATATTGTTGGATTTTGATTTTGTCTTCGAAACGACAGAACAGGCTCTGCTGGTTGCTTGCAGGACCCTGTAACGTGCAATTATCTGCAGCATTGCATTGTCATGAGAATTGCATAGGAGACGCACCCACACAGGATATAGAGGCCAGGGTGGTGGGACACGGAACAACTTTCTGTCAGAGCCCTTAAAGCTCTTCTTTAGTCGGGGACTCAATTGCATTACAAGTGCCGCAGTGGTTACCCATAAACCGAGTGTGCAACGGAGTTCATGCAGGGATGGGCAGGAGGGCAGGAGGGCAGGATAAAGATGGCAATCAACAGGAAACGAAGCAGGTTCATATAGGATTCACATGGTCGTATTACGATAAGTAATGAATATGTTTATATTATGGCATGTGGAGTGGCACTAGCAATGATGAGACCCTTTTGTCTCTGGCTTCCAGCCAGGCTTATTGCTAACAAATCAGAGATGACAGACAGATGGCAGCTAGTTCAGTTTTGGCTTCGGGCGGTGCCTGTGTACCTATGCTATGCTGAGCAGAAGAATGCATTTTAAATTCCATATAAAATACCATAAAATACCAAGCAGCTGTGGCAAAATGTTGTGGAATCCTTTTATGAAAAAATCCATAACTTGCAATATGTTCATTGGCTGTCTGCTGGCTGTTGGCTGTTGGCTTTGATAGCAAATTGAAATGCAATAAAAGTAAATAGCATATTTATTCGTATATTTCTTGTATTCATTGGCATTTCCCTCTATCCCGCTCTCTCTGTATTTTGTGGGTTGCATTTTATTAAATTTTCTATAAACTTCGTTTGGCTTCTGCAGCTATGCACATCCCATCACTGATCCTTTGACCCCCTCCCCCATTTGGTCTGACCTTTCATTTTGTGTATGGGATATTTTGCCAATTTAAATATTTTACATATTTCGTACAGTAATATACTTCTGTTTACCGTTCGGTTTGTGCAAGAAACATTCTGCAAAATATGCAAATAAACTGTTGCATTTACTCGGAAATCAATCAAGTACTGGACCTCCTACATACATACATCCTACACCCACTTTATGCAGGGAATCGATATACAGACATGTCCGTGGGTGTTCTGTGGGTGCAGGACCTTTGCCTGATTCCAGCCGAAACTGTTTTATATTTCATTTTCATGAATTTTCATTGATTCTCATTGATTTTCATTGACTGTACAGTACAGTATGCAAAGCACTGTCAAATATTCAACGTGTGGGTTAAATGCCTGCCAAGATCTTCCATTGGCAAATATTGAATATGAAATATTTCATTTTAAGGACAGATTTGGTATATTGAAAACATGAGTAAGCCAATATGAAACTGTTTGCTGAGGAAAGTGCATGGGAAATTGCTGAAATACGTACCTAACCTTACTTTTAGTGGTTGTGCCTCGACAAAAACGTTCATCAGCTGATATCTACCGTATCTTTGTATAATATCGGGGGTTAGTGAGCCAGCTGATTTCTCCGCTATCTTTATATTATATATGTATTTTCGGTATCGGCGGGAGCGAGTGAGCCGGGGGTTGGTGAGACAGCGAATCGATTGCGAAGGTATCTTCCCCCCCCAGTAAAATTGCAATTCTCTTTTGTTTGTTCCCCGAAATATCTCTTAAAATTATAAATTAATATTATCCAATTTTTTCACTCTTTCTTCCCCTGTTTTTAGTCATTAATTCTTTATTAATATTATCTTAGCCCTTAAAAATCTCATATATTTTAAGTTTCTCCCAATTTAAGTTATCCCCAGTCCCCTTTTTGGTCTCCCAACTAAAGCCCTCTCTAGGCTTTTTTTTCGCTGCTGCTGATGTCCTTTCCTTGGGCCTGGCATCGCATTACGGCGTCGGCGACAGTCGGCGAGATAAATGTATGCCCAATGCTGATGTGCATGCAAATCTACATTTTTGGACGATTGTCAAAGCCGAAAGCGGTTGGGCTATGGGTCCTGGTCCTGGTCCTGGTGCTGGTGCTGGTGCTGGTCCTCTCTGGTAGACAGATGTCAAGACATCAGACTCGTTTCTATGTGTGTTGTGGCTTAACATATGTGCCCCAAAACACACACACACGGACACCCTTGGAGCAGGGAGACAACTACATGAGCGCATTACAAGCACTAACAAAAAAAACAAAGAGAGAGAGAGAGAGAGAAAACAAATGAAAGTTTATGTTATAAAATGCCAAAGTGTGGTGGCACAATCTATTGGCAAAAGAGGCGACAAACAACAGCAACAACAGCACGGCTAGTGGGGGGAGTGTGGTGCAGGCATAAAATAGGGTATATAAGATAAAGGATATGTGTGTTACTGGGGTGTGTGTGTGTGTGTGTGTGGCAAAAGTCAACATATGGCGTTAAAGATGCGAACGTGCAACGAATCCTTGAAGTTTTCTCTGGCAGTTCTATGGGTCTGATTTTTTCAGATGTAGCTTAAAGTTTCTGTTGGCGACTGTACTTTATTTTTTGAGAGCTGGCTTATGAGAATTTCCCCGCAACTTAAATTGTAATCAAACTTTAAAGAGTTATGGGTAGGTATGCCACCGTGTGTATCGCTCCAAGGCCTGACTGTCAAATCTTCAAACAACAAAACCCATCAGCCAACCACACACGCGAAAGGAGAAGGAGGCGGAGGCGGAGGAGGCCAGGGGCCAGGGCCATCGCATCAAGGAAGTTTTCCCATTGCCAACCCATACAATCGACCGACCATTTGGCTTAAATATTTTATGCAAATTTTCAATGTAATAAAAATTTTGTTCTCCTCGTGCCATCACACACACACACAGACAGCACACACACATACAGAGAGGCAAATAAAAATTGATGCCAATGCCGTTCGTCTTTCCCATACATTTTTGCAGCTTCTCTTGTTTTTTTGGGGTACCCTTTTGCCAGAAGGGTAGCATGATTTGGCGAAGTGATTTGTCAGGCAGGGATCTTGATGGGAATTAATAGAGGAGGGGGTATAGCATATGTCTTTGTGTACATATGTATATCTGACAGACTTTTTCAATGCAAAATATTCCTTAAAATTGCTAAAGACAGCTATAAATCGGAATCACCAGGATCAGATGACTATATATTATGTCTAACACATGAACAGGTCTTTCAGAGACAAGTCTTTATGAGGTATAGATCGGATTTACCAGGATCAGATGACAATATCATACGGTGAACACATGAACTAGTCTTTTGAGAGATACGTTTTTATGAGAGAACTCTTTTGGCAAGCCTCGTGCGCCAACCCCCGGCTCACTCGCCCCGATATGAGTAATAAATCGATGGAGAGTCGCCATCTTTTCCTATGGAACTTCTAGGGTAACTAATGCTTCTATCCCCCCTCCAAAATCGATCCTTCTCCTGTTTCTTTTCCCCCTCCTCCTGGGGATGTGTGTGTGTGTGTGCAATGATTTTCAATATGTCGCAACTCTCGGGCCAAACTTTTGCGCTATCTGTCGACTGTTGGGGTGGTGGTGGTGGTGGGGGGCCATCAGCATTCCGCCACCTCGGACTTGCTTGAAACAAATGCCGAGTTAATGCTTTGGCATACGTCGCCGACGCCATTGCCATTGCCGATGTCGACAATGAATGCCGCATGGACATGACCTCAATTGCGTTGGATACAGACAGGGGGAGCACACTCACAGATACTCCCATGAATATATGTATATGGACATGTATTGGTTTGATCGACATCAATACGCCAGGGCCTGGGCCTGGGCCTGGGCCTGCGCCACTTTGCAACAGCATCACACCAACAGGGGCAGCCACCACCACCGTGGCAAGAATAACACATTGCCATCACTGTCATCTTTTAGGCTGACAAGTGCGAGTGCTGGCATTACGAGACTTTGACGTCGATATCGACAAGTGCAGTGGCAGCGGCAGCGGCAGCGGCAGCAGGACCCCGCTCTAGTAGTAGTAGCAGCAGCACCCCACCCCACGATGTGTCCATCCCATTTCTTTTTCCAGATGCCTCGTAATCCCGGCCAGGCCCGCGGCGTCACCAAGCTCATGCCACCATTTGGGTTTAACATATTGTCAGTTGGCTTAAGTTTGGGTTTCCTTTTTCCCCCTTTTTTTCCCCCTTTTTGGGGCTGGAGTTTCCGACATTTTCCCGACTCTTTTTTCGAGGCGTCGACACTTTTGGTGCACAGGTAACATCCCACTCAGCTGTCCTGCGGTGGCCTGGCTGTCCTGATGTCTGATGGGTTCATTGTTTTGCGTTTATGATGCACTTAAATTTAATATTTAATTTTAATGTATTTTGCCAGCAATAATGCGAGTGATGGCATGTAGCAGAAGCGGCAGGAACTTTGTTGGAGGTCTCTTCGAAGGGGGAGAGGGTGTACAAAATGGTGTGTAAAGAAAAGTTACCTAAAGCTTTATTATCTTCAAGTGTATTCCACATTTATTAAATTCAATGAAAGCTTCTTACAGAAGCGTTTAAATTGATATCGTATCTAATCTTTTGTCTCTTGGATAGGGGTTTGTTGAAGCCTCTAGCATTATGTACTGATGGGTACTTATTTTGTATTATTATGACCTGGTTTTGAGCTCCCTGACAGAAACTGAAGTCTCTATTAGTCAGTACAGAGGCCACATTAAAACCTATATCAGCCAATCCTTAGCTTAGATTAGTTATCTAGAGAAATACCGAAGATACGGCCACATAAAAAGTATGTAGATCGACGCTCCATTGTTCTAAATGGTGGATCAGGAAAATAATGTCGTGTTCGGAGAAGTAAAGCAGGGAAAAAGTATTTCTTTTTCACTCTCACAAAACTAATACATTCTTTCTGATACTTCAGATAATTATATCATTGACTAGACAATGTTCTTTCCTCTCTATTTTTGGCTTGTGGGTAGTCCTTGAAAGCTTTTAGGTTTTTACAGATCAATGAGTTTAATTAGAGCCTCTAAAGGAGTAGGTATTGGAGGTAGATCCAAAGGTGTAATAGGCATATTTTTGATGCCTAAATAGGGCTAAACTTTTACTTTAATTTGTTGGACTTTATAGACACATTTCCTTAAAGATTTCTTTCCAAAATCATTCCAATTTTAATCCAAAACAAAGGCGTTTCCTTTGGTCTGCAGGCCATTTCATTCTCCGCCAAATATCTCTGTAAAAAACTTGCATACTCCTCTTGGAAGTCGCGGCACACCTCCCCAGAGACCTCCATCTGCAGGACTCGTATTTTGTTGCATACTTTCAGGCGCTTTTCATGTGCCACGTGCAGGACCTTATTTATTGGCGACCTCGTATTTGTTTAGCCTTTGTCTTCGTACATAATTCCAATCAACAGTTTCGCATCGATAAGTACATGGCACTTAGCCGTCCACCCCTGTTAACCTCCTAATGAGTATCCTGGGCGCCAGGATACCTGCCAGAAAAAGCCGAAAGAAGACGAAGAAAAAAGAGGCAAACATAACTTTGAGTGTCTCGTAAAAATTTCAATTATCCTAAATGATTAACTTTGTTTATTACAGACCCAAAGACCCATCCCTACTCATCCTCGTGCCTTCTACTTCTTCGCCTTTTGTGCCTCATCATTTATCAGTTTATGACTTGATTCTATTATTTATTGGCACTCGAACGGAAGCCTCACGGCTTCTCCGTCGCAATTTCAATTATAATTATGTGAAAATCGTAAAAAAAACAACCGCCTCCTCCTCCTCCTCCTCCACCGCCTTTGCCTTAAATAAAAATCACTTAGTGTTGGTGCAGGAAAAATACGAAGGGAGGACACCCCCACACACACACCAACACACACACACACACACACACACGCATGATAAGTTTATGGCTAACAAAAATCGTTAATAAATTAAGCGGAAATATATTTTCCTGCCAAGGGCTGGCTCTTGGCTTCCTGGTAATGGTTTTTTAATTTTAGTGTCGCTGAAATTATGGTCGAAACAATAATTTAATAACTTAATGTCTTCTCTTCGGTGGCTGTTGCTCCTCTATGCGAGGTATTCTATTCTGTTGGGGCTCTGCTCCGTGGGCAGCGTAAACAATTTTCATTTTTTGCCCCTCCCCTCCACCCGAGAGAAGGTTATTTATATGTTCTCTTTGTTGTTTCTGGCCAGCAGGTGGGTTCCTCTGTGTGTGTGTGTGTGTGTGTGTGTGTGGGTGGGTGGTAGGGTGGCTCTAGCCCAGAGGGGTTGTAATAGTCGTTTGTATGCAGCAGGTCTGCGGCTCCAAATTGTTTTTCCAACCCCCACGCGCACAGACCACTGCCACACCCACTAGCAGAGTCCATAACCCAAAAAACACTCATATAGCCAGAGGTTATTAGACATTGACTTTCACACAAAGGTTATATGTTTTTTTTTTGCGGGATTATTTACTGCAGCAGCCAGGATATACCTTTCGCTGAACTTCCTACTTCTTCGCCTTTAAAACTCCTCCTTGAAAACCTGCCTTTCAGACCACTTAGGTATTCATATATCATCCATGGCATCCACTGCCATAATCGACCTAATCAAATGCAATTTGTTCTAGTTACTTTTTGACGCATAAAGATGCAAAAGCCACAGCCTTGGCAGGGGGGGGTTCTGGCAGCGCCTGCCACATGACCCCAAGAGCTGACGCAACGGCAAACAACTTTATGACTTGATTTTTGTTTCATTTTATTATATGTAATTTCATATTTTTTTATGTTGGGCCAAAGCTAAACCCAGAAGCCAATTTTTTGCATAAATTTCTCAGCATTATACTTTATGATTTTTTACGATTCGGTCTGTATCCCCTTTTGCAGCAGCACAAAAATGTACAGAGAAGAGAGAATCCCAACGATGACAAGGCCTTGCCTCCACATGCCGTCTAGGTATCCATCCTGACATTTTTTTGGTTGCTACAACAACCCAAAAAAAAAAACCTACTTGAAGACAAAACACACAAAAACCCCAGAAACATACAGAGGCAGGAACAGAGTCAGGGGGCAGGGGCAGAGTCAGAGGTTGCAGAGTCGCAGAGAAAACATAACCAATTTGTGTCATCATAATTGTAATTCGTCGTAGCACAGCAGCCTGTCCCACTCACCCACTCTGCCGCAGCCCAGTACTGTCGAGTTCTCAGCAGGAGTGGGCATGGCTGTCAACTCTTTTGCCTGCCGGGGCATTGTGGCAACATATTTCAGAACATGTGGCATGCAAAAATTTAAAGAGTTTCGTTTCTCTGTGTTTTTATGGTTAAACGGAACGCAACTTCTCTGGAGTGGGCGTTGTCTTTCATTAATTTGTGTAAAATTAATTTGTTTGAATCCGCATTGAAATATGTTTGGCATTTGGCATTTGTTTTGGACAAAAGGTCAGGTGGAAAGCGAAACGAAAACCCAGAAAAGGTAAAGGTAGCAGGCAGTCAGCCGGAAAAGTCCTCAAAGGTATCCTACAAGAAAGTGTATTTCCAATGGAGTTTCGCTGTGCAAATAATTACCAAAAAGCCACCGAAAAGTATTTAGAAAGTAATAAAAACATCACAAAAATGTTTGATAAAGAGTTGTTCTTCGTTATTTCGAAAGGAAATAAATACAACAAAAAAAAAGGGACAACTATGTGGCATTCAAAAGGAGAGAAGAGACAAAGGAAAAAAGAAACAGAGCCCCAAACCAATAGCCAATAATGATGGCAAAGTCAAGCTGCATGAAACAATCAGTGAAGGGGGGAGGGGTGCGGTGGCAACATGGAACCCATAGCCCAGCAATCAGCGCATAAGCACGCCCTGTAATCAAGCGTGGCGCCTCCCCCCCCACCAGAACCCAGCACCCATCACTCCCTCTGAGGCGCAGCGTAGCGAAATGAAAAGTTTTGTAATTAAAATTGAACAAAAAATACAACAAAAAAAAAAGGCCAGGCGGAAGAAAGAGTGAAGAATGTTTCTTTGCTACTTTTGGGTTCGGTTCCCTTCTGTATGTGTTCTGAAAAACTATTTTCAGCAAATTGTTCAACATTTCCCAGAAAATTCCCAGTTGAATTTGTACATATATTTTTTTGTTTGCTGTGTAATTCCTTAAATAAATATTAATGCGAGGCAATGAACTCAAATTCAAGTGTAAATTTCAATTGAGTAAATATTATGGTGGAAAAAATATATTTTTAAATGAAAATAAATTGTTGTGTAAACGTAGGAGAGATACCAATGAAATGTGGTAACTGGGGGGATGGAAAAATTTGGAGAAACTGTTTTGAAGAACACAACACCAAATCATTCTGGAGCTGAGGCTTTTCAACGTCATTTGCTAATGACGCGCAAAGGAATGCCACATATGGAAGGGGTCATTCCAGGCAGACATTTCATGTTATATGTAATGATGATGGCTGGCCCCAACATCCACACCGCTTTCCACGGAATTGGCATTTTAATTGAGGCAATTATCATGTGGCCATAAGTATAATGGCCTTACGAAAGTCCGAGCCCCCAATAGAGAGAGAGAGAGGGAGAGTTCAATGAAACCGCAGTGGGGCACGGCTACCACTTAAAAGAGAGGATAGGAAAGGTAACCCCTGCGAGAAGCACTCAAGCAATTCAATCATACGCCGTGTTTGAGGGGTGATAAATATTCATATTAGCTCACAATTAACATTAATTTGCGTGATAAATACGCAAAATCAATTACTAAACCGAAACATAACATCTTATTGACAGATGACACATATTAGCAGCTCTATGCGCCATCCATTAAATATGCATTTGTTTCAATTATCTGCCAAAGTGCGAGTTCATGGGTTTCATGGATGATGTGTGCGGCCTGGGCGATGAAAAACCTTTAAAGCCTGTGGTGTGTGTGTGCCTCAAGCAGAGCGGACAAAGTTATTTTCATGCTAATTACAAAAAGCCGCAGACAAAGAAATATGATGAGCTAATTTTGACTAGAAGATACCTCTGTATTTGGAGCAGAACAATAGATAGACGTCGCGTGGAGAAGGAAGACTAGGATAAAAACATCCAAGAATCAATTACTCACTTCTGGCTAGAAGAAAAGGAAATAAATATCATTTTGGACTGAAAAGAATGGACGGTTCCATGGCTCTATTCAGCGTGTGAGCCGGGGGTAGGCGCAGAATCAACAGCACAGCGGAGAATGCCATTGAGCAATCTATAATCCAACTATAAAGAGAACTTTGAAGTTCTTCAAGCCACAATTTGATAATTATTGATTAAAGTCAGTGCCTAAGACTTCTTCCTCCTTCTGTCACATGCCTCGCCTCGTGTCCTATACACACTTTTCCACTGTTTAATCACTGGGTATCGAATGGTAGCTGCAGAAAGACAGAACAAGCCACAAGCAGAGAGCGACATACTTATATGGCCACTTGTAAGACAGTTTGAAGTTGTATCACTTAGGGCATTTAAATTTTCAAGTTTTAATGCAAAACATACTCACACACAGACACACATGTGTAGACCACCCGTATGCACACACACGTACAGTACAGTACAGTAGAGTAGAGTACAGTGCGGTACAGGTTGACACACATGCATATGCAAGCACATGCATATATGAGACGCAAATTAACTTATGGCAACAACGTCTTCATAGCCAGAGTCCTCATCTTCTCATCATCATCATCATCATTATCATCAGCAACAGCATTGTTGTCGTTGGTTGCCGTTGACAACCCTGGATAATACCTAAGATATACAAGTGCTGTGCTGCGGGTGTGGGGTGCTCTGACACAGTTGCCATATCCAAATGTACGTTGACGATGCTGCCAAAGTGGAGAAAATGACACAAACAGAGAAGAAAACTCAAGGGAAAGTCTGTGATGCTCTATCATTTGGCAAGGTTTTTTGTAACAGATTTTGAAGGAGTCTTCAATTAAATTTAAGGTCTATGAAAGGATTTGTTAAAGGGTGGATAAAGTCCAAGTATGAGCACGCTGAATGAAAGTCGAGAGCCGTTTGGATCGTGAAAGAGAGCGCTAACAGTGAGCGGTCTCAGGCTGTCAAAGGAGAACGTTAACAGCGATCTTTAAATGGCTGCGGGCATAACATCCCATGCGATAGCGTTAGCGTTAACAGTGATCTGAAACTGGCAGCGGTTACAGGCTATTAAAGGGGAGCGCTAACAGGCTGATAGGCAGAGCGGTAACAGTCTGTTAAAGAAGAGCGGTAACATGCTGGTAAGGCAGAGCGTTAACAGGCTGATTCACCAGCACCAGATCGGTTGACGGCTGTTAAATAATAGCGGATGCAGGCTGTTAAAGAAGAACGATAGCAGTCGATAACAGAAAAGCGGTAACAGGCTGTAATCCCGGGTTTTTTACAGTCCAAAGGCCCTGTTAGAGCTGCTTCCCTAAACAAATTGTATATTAATGGCAGGAGGCAGAAATCCCTGTATAAAAAAATTAATTTTTCATTACATAAACTTAAAACAATTGTGTATTTACTATATTTTCCATTCGCGATGACACAAATGTCCCAATATCCAGCATACCCGCGGTGTTTCATTAAATGTTAGTGTGTTTAAAGCCTTTGAACGCTCACGGGCTTTTCTCGGCGAAAATTGTGGCAATTCCAGCACTGTGGCACTGTGCCGTGCATGCAACTTACTTTTTGCCTTGTTTTCATTCTTAATTAATAATTAAGAAATAAGCACAACAGCCCAGGCACCACCAAGGCACAAGCAGTGGCGGTGGCACAGGCACAGGCACAGCATTTGTTGTGGAGTGTGGCATAACTTTAGGCGCACAATTCGCGTGGTTTAATTAGTCAGATGAGCTACTGCTCTGCTGGCAGTCAAGGCAACTGCACTGGCAAATTGCATTTCAACTTAATGGCAATGCCAATGGCCAACTTATTGCCGGTCTAAGCCTTCACCCTCCGCCCGTTCAACTTTTGCCTGCTTAGCCGCGAATCATTTGCGGTTTGCCCATCTTCCACTCTCTGCTGCTGCTCCTACTTCTGTATTCAATTCAATAAAATGCAAAATAACCAATGAGGAAGTCAGTGTAAGGGGCAGAGGCAAAATGTAGTGAAAAAAACCTCATAAAAATGTAAAAATTCCGAGCCCCTTCGCAGCACTTAAAAATCAAACCGCAGCAGCAGAGAGAGAGAGGGAGAGAAATACCAATACATAACCAATATGAGGGAGTGTGAGCGTGAGAGAGCTGAAAACCAACGCACTTCCGGTTTAATTAAACGGAAACTGATTTAATTGCATATTTGATGAGCTTCGAAGCCGGCGACGCGAATCGTGGAATGTGCGATGTGGGGGGAGGCGCCCCCAAGCCCAAACTAGCGGCGGCTGGCTCTTGTAATCCTCCCAGCCCAGGGGCCACCCACTCCAGCGCACTTAGTTATGCAACAGAGTGGCACAAGACCCCCATCCCCCCGCAGCAAACCCAGACCCAAGAAAAGATTCTTCTGGGCGCCTTGTCATAGGCAACTTGATGCTTTGAGAGCTTAGCATAAATTGTGATGAATACTAAAAAGGCATTTTATTTATGCCTCACTTAATTACACACACAAAGACGGGCCAGAGAGAGGGAGAGAGAGAGGGAGAGACGGAAAGGACTCTGTGGTGGAATGAAAGAAAATGTATGTTCGGTTGGGGGGAACATCCGCCAATGTCCTTGTCACCTAAGCTTAATAAATAAATAAAATGTGCTTGCCATTTTCGCAAGGCCGACAAAAGCCATAGCCAACGAAAGAAGGCCACCTTTTAACAAGTGTTCCGACGGCCCAGAGGTTTATGCGGTGGAAAATCGGGTATTCATTCGAGCGATTAAGAACATGTCTAGATTTTACGGGTTTTACTTTTTTTTATCCAATGGAATAAATCCATTTTTGGCATATTTTATTTATTTCTGATTTTTTCATTAAGTTTTTATGCAAATTGCAGTTTTTTTTATAAAGAAAAATCTATAAAATTCCGCATTTTATATGTCTTTCATATGCTGCACACTCGTTTCGCTTGTGCTTCAACCCCCGGCTCACTCGCTTGGCTGGTTGGCGCCTATATGAGTAAGATATCGGGCGATGTAGAAAACAAAGAAAATCGTTGAAATTGGAAGACCAGTGTTCTGTTAGGATCCAATTGAAGGCGTGAAGGGTGACTCATCGCTTGAATACGTAGGATCGTTCCAAAGAAAAGGATACGGCCATAAAGAGGCAGCTAATTCTATTAGACTTAAAAAAAGGACCGCTTTGAGACTTCTACTAAGAAAGAACTCCAAGCAGCTCATTGACGACATCCCCAACGAAAGTAAAGAAAGGGATCTTCGACCTCCAGAAGTGCCCACAAATCAAAGGAGTCTTCTCGTGAACTCCTCCTCGAAAATAGTGACACCTCTCATGCCATTTCTTATTCCTCTTTTCCACAGTATTCCCAAAATCCCTCAATAAATTTATCATTTAACCTCACTTCTTCATCCGTTTTCAAATGCTTCGGTTCCCATAAACGTAGTTTTTCCATCTGCAGAGAGTTTCTGTCTTGTATGTGTGGTTAATTTTTATTATTTCCTCTTCGCACCACCACAAGCCATTGAAATTGTTATTGGTTTTGGCTGCGAAATCTGTCGCCTTCTCCACGACTTCTTTTCTTTGCCCTGACTATGATTTCAGGCTTATTCCTTGGCTATGTTTCCTTCTCTTTCCCGGACTATACTGGATACTGTCTCTCTTTCCCGGACTATGGATATTGTCTCTCCTTTGCTGACTATGGATACTGTCTCTCCTTCGCTGACTCTGGATACTGTCTCTCCTTTGCTGACTCTGCATCCTGGTCCTCTTTTAGTGGCTCTGGTACTGTCTCTGTTCGTTTGCCATCATCCAGCGCGCTGGCTTTTAATTTAATGTGCGCATTTTTATGAACATGTTAATTTGATATTCAATAAAGTTGGTTTGATTTTCGGCTTTTAATGGATTCTCGCATTTAATGACATGGCGGTTGGGTGGCTTACAGTCGCCTTCTCCACCAGTTTTAATGCTTGTCACTTGCTCCACGCTTCGGTGGGCTCTGGCCAGAGACTCGGATGCTGGTGGGTCGCTGATCCGTGGTGTCCGTTGGGGGGGTTGCACAGCTTGTTGGGTTTCTGATTTGTCTCCACCCCACAGCGGAGCGGGTCAGAGCCACCACTACTAAAAGAGATTGCAAAAATCTGAGTATGCCATGAAAAGTTGGACTTGAATTGGCGCCCCGTTCCGCTTCTAAGTGAATTCCGCAATTAGCCGAAGACGTGGAGCTCTGAACTATTTTTAGGGGGCCACAGAAGGCTGTTCGAATATTTTCCACTTTAATGGAGTTCACTTTTCATGGCCATCATAAAGCGGAAACCAGGTTTGAATGCACATTATTGGGTAATTATGCGGCATCAAAGGGTAGGAATAAGAGAGAGGGACTGCCAAGTCCATGAATAGCTGACGAGTGGCCATGATTTACTTTACTGTCTGCTCTCTACTCCAGTATGCACTCGCCTATTTTATGAACACTCAAAAGCGCTAACACACAACATTAACGTACTCATTAACTGCCCGAACAAAGCAAATATAATTTGTAGGCCAATAAACTGAGAGCCGCCAACAAGGAGGCAGATTCGAGGCATGCGGAAGCCACAAAACACACAAAGAAAGCGAAGACAACGAAACGAATGAATGGATGGGTCTATGGGCATGGGTCTGGGAAATGGAAAGAATCCTTTTATTACTTTGGCGCGCGGCAACAGATTTCGAAGGCACAAAAATGAATTTAGCATAAATGAAACATTTTTACGAGCTGCCATTACGGCCAAAGCAACATGACAACAATAAAAAAAAAGAAAAACCAAAAGAAAAATCCAACAGAAAAACCAGGGAAAGTGAAGCCAAACAAAAGACGGACAAGCGAATACCCTTGATGGGAGAGTATCAAAAGAGGTGGAGTTGTACATATATGAGTGGCAAGCGCCCACCAACCCTTGGCTCACTCGCTTCAAACCTTGTCTATAGGTGTAAAATATCGAGAGAGACCTCTTCCAAACCTCTTAAGGCACCTTTAAACCTCTTAGGGCACCTTTTTTGGGGTAGGGCACACCTTCTGGTCAGTTCTGGACTACCTTTCCTATGTATAGAGTACAGCAAATAAAACTCATGAGACAGGCAATCATACAAAACAGTAGTAGAGAGTGGGGAACACACAAATATTTGACTAGCCCCAAAAATACATCCAACCGTTAAGGGAGGAGCTGTGGGGGAGGCTGTAATGAACAAAATATGCCCGAAATGCAAGTTGAAGTTTACGTATGCGCAATGCGATATATACCACTATATATATATATATATATATATAGGTATATGTATCTGTATGTATACTCTATATAACGATGTCACCAGCCATAGATAGACACACAGAGCAGTGGCATTGGATAGGTCTGGGCAATAAAAAACATCATCGAAGCCATTTGTCAAAAGACCAAAGAGAGACGAAAGTGATGAGCGATGAGGCAGTAAGAGGCAGTAAGGAAGGGGAGTGAGACACATGGGTGTGTAAAAGAGACAGAGAGAGAGAGGGCACATGGGTGTGTAAAAGAGAGAGCGCGAGACATGGTTGTGTTAAAGAGGCAGCAAGGAAGTGGAGATGGGGTAGCTGGGATGAGGAGAGACACCAAGGAGAAAGAGCGAATGAACGTGAATGAAAACGAGAACGGAGATGTTCAACCATTTCGTATTCATTGCCAAAAATCACAATAACAGTGGCAGACGACTCCGTCGTCGTCTCCCTCTTTATGGCACTCCAATTTCCAGCTCCAGCTCCGTGTCCACCTCATCCTACTTTCCACCAGATTTTCCTCCTGGTTCTTTTGCCGCACATTGTAACAGCGCCGCGAAGTGGGCCCCCGCCCAGGCTCCAACCCAACAGCTAACTTGTGTCCAAACACGCGCGTCTACAAAATGCGTTCCATTGGCCCAGACCCCGGGATTTTCGCTGCGACTCGACGATTTTAAAGCGTGCCTGGGACTGGGCGAGAAAAACGCATAAATAATCTTGTTGCTCACGGCTGTTGAAATGGCGTGAAATAATAAAAGAGACGTGAAAGCAATAGCCAGGCAAGGCCCAGGCAACTCGAAAGGACCTCGGCACAGCCAGGAGAGAAGCAATCGCAATGGCAACACTGGCCCCATGCCCCATGCCCCAAAGCTTGTTGAATTTTCGTTGTTGTTTCTGGGCTTTTGGCCTCTTCTGTTGCCGTAACTGTTAGTGCCGTTAGTGCTGCCGGCTATTGTCGAGAGTGCTTGGGACTCGAATCGCGATTTTTAGTGGCTCGAAACCGTTTGCGATTTTAGTCAACTGAATTAAGTGTAAGCGCAGATTGCGTATACGCAGCGTGTGGCTGTGGGTCTGTCTATGTAGGATGATAGGGCGGTGACGTGGAGAGAGCAGTGCCCCCAAGTATCCAATGAATTTTGGTGAGTCTGGAAAAGTATAATGATGGGTTAACAATGCAGATCAGTTGTCGGTTGCCTCATGAATCCACCTCGAAAAAGTCGTGTACCAAAAAAATATGACAGAACAGCTGCAAATCATTCAGAACAGTCGTATTATATCCACCTGCATTTTAAGCCCTAACAAATAGACAACCAGCTCAACTGTTTGACTTATTTCCAGGCAGGGCCATGGTCAGGGCCTGCCACAAAGCTCCTCCTCTAGGACCTGCCTCTTGTCTTGGCATCATCATCGTCATCCTGATCATATAAGCTCTGTCAGCGCGCGGGAAGTTTCATTTGATTTATGCAGGCATTGTTGCGTGGCTACAAATCTATATAGATAAAACATTGGCTGGCTTGGGTCGGATGGGTCGGTTATGAAAGCCGGACCCAAGAAGCGAAACCAAATCCCAGCCCTGCTCGGGGTGGCAGCCACAAGCCATTCAATGTCCAACGGGATTAGAGACAAATTAAAATTGTAATATTTTATTTATGTGCGTTGTTGCCACAGCCAGGAATAACCACAGTAGGAACAGCAGCAACAGCAGTGGAATACCAAACTGAAATTGTGGCACGTTGTCTGTGGGACTGTGGGCTTGGCCTTGGTATTACGGGTTAATTTGTGTGTTTATTGCAGTTGGCCAAGTTTTGCGTTGGGCTCCATCCGTTCGTTCACTGGCTGCCTCCTCATCTTTGGGGAGACACACCAGGACAAGGGACAGCATAACCGAAGCTCTAGATGCTCTTGATAAACCCCTACCGACTGTCACTTCTCCGGCAACTTGTCAGCCATCAGTACTCTGGACTCCTCCTTATAGATATCGGATACCCTATAGATACCCTATACCCCTCTTTAAGAGTATAATAAGGTGGGGGGTATGGCACAACGAAATATTGTAGACTATTTAAAAAATTTATGCTCGGATGTTTTGCCGTCGGGATATTTCCGGTTTATGATGATTATGTTTTGTGTGCGCTTGCCCTGGCCCTGTCCGCCATTTGCTTTTATTTTCGTTTATTTTTAACAAGAGGATTACGGGGCTGCCACTGGCTGGGGCTGGGGCTGGGGCTGGGGCAGGGGCTGGGGCTGGGTGGGCGGGTTGCTTCTTCTTCTGGCTCTGGTCCCTCACTTCCCAATGCATAATAATGAACATAATTTGGTTTATTCTTTAGGTTTTATTCGCTGGCTCTTGCTGTTGCCACACACTCGCATTTGCCTAGCTGCAAAATTGTTGCGTGTGCATTTTAATTATTGTTTTGCAACTGTTTTTGTTGGCTCTTTGTTTGATTTGCTCACACTTTTTTGCTTGTTTGTTTTCACATATCCCAAGTAATTTATGTCCCTTAATGACAGTAATTGGGAAAGGAATGTGGCCAGGGAATATTTATGGAGTGCCAGTGGGTATGTTGCTGAGTAAATTCCTTTCAGAAGTGACAGTAGGAAGGCTTTCAGATGTGTGTTTTGTTGGCAAACTGTTTTGGGATTCCTTTAGATTAAAAAATATATATCAGAGTACACTCGAAAGACAGAGAGCACATGAGTCGTTTTCCAGAAACCCACAAAAAAATACACAGCATTTTCGGCGCAAAAGTCGCTCCCAAGAAAGCAAAAACAATCGATCAAAGAGAAACTTCCCTGAGAATTTTCTCCTAGATCGCTGATAGCCTTGCAGCTGCTTGCTTTCCCATAAATTCAGACATTTCTTTATTATTTCATTTCAAGTAGAAGATTAAGAAAATATTCCATCCTTCTCTTGTATTTCTGTATTTTTGTTTCCCCCATTTCTCTATCATAAAGTCCGACAATGAAACCAACGCCAAAAATTTGTGGCGACAAGAAACAAGTGGAAATTAATTTGCCTGACAAAAACCACCAAAAAAAAAAGGAAAAGAAAAGAAAAAGGGGGGAATTATAGAAGGAGGAGAGGAAAAGGGAGAGCCAGAGCAAAGCGAGATACCCAATAACAAAGAATCTGAAGGGAGGATGGGGTTTTCTGTGGAATTATTTTTATTTCTTTATACAAAAGGCGACATCGTCTGGCTTTTATTACGCTGGTCATTTGCTGGACGATGTTGTTGTTGGCGGTGGTGGCTGCTGTCGGTCGAGCCACCACAAAAAGTAATCTCTGAGCATAAACGCATATCCTGGACTGCAATTATGCCAAATGTTGAGCATAATGCCGCCGCAATTTTCATTACCACACACGACATGGCCAATGGACATGTGTGTAGACCATCCCCCCCACAGCATCCCTTGTCCTGTCCAAAAATAAATGCTAAATTTTGATACACATTTTGTTGTGGCTCCCGCTGTTCCCCTGGCGGTGTTAAGCCCTGAAAGCGTGGCCACGACAAGAAACGCTTATTAGGCCAGGCCGAAAAGCACCGAAAAATGGTCGAAAGGGGGTGGTGCGGGGCGTGCTGTGCTGGTGGTGTGGAAAAAACAATAACTGGGCTTTAACCCAACGCCTGACATTGCCACTGCTTTAGCCGCCGCCGCTGCTGCATGCACGGCTCATAAAAGTCTAATTAATTAAAATCGTGCCCGGACCAGAGCCAGCGGCAATCCCAGAGCCAGCCAGAACCCTGCTTCTGCCCCTACCCCATGCCTCGGCGTCAACGCTGCGTATGCGTAATGCGCTCAGGGATTCGGGCCTGACGACTGGCAGGCGCTAATTAAAAGCTTGCCGCATAACTTTTCTAACGTGGAATGGAACGAAAACAAAAATAAAAAGGCAAACTCATAGGAAAATAAAAATTATGGCCCTTATCAATCGAAACGAAGCAGATATGCTCTGTAATGCAAGTGAAGGGGTGATAATTTAGAGCAAAAATATAATTGTAATTTTAATCTATACTAGTTTTATCTTGTGGAAGGATTATCTCCCATAACCCATCAATATTTGTTTAGTTTTTGTACAATTTCCTTCAGCTTTTAGAGCAAAACAAGAACCCTCAGATATTCCAAACAACTCTTCAAGTCCATAGAGTATAGGCTTATAAGAAACAGAAAGCCAGTCAGCGAGGGAGACAGTGTCTAAGAAAAGAATCACCAAACTATAATACTAGCCTACACAGAAAGAAATGGAATGGCAATTCAATATAACAATAACACTTTGCCCTGAATATTTCTTGGGCGATTTTCCTACATTTTTAGATTCCAGAATTTATATATTTTTCAAGGATTTTTAAGACATCTAAGATTTTTAGATTTTTTTAAATTTTTAAATTAAAGTCATAACTTTTATTTTCAATATTAATGATGAAAATTAATTTATAATGTTTATTTTTTAGTTTTTTATTTTTTGTTGTTTTAATTTAAACTAATTTTAATACATAAAAATAATTTTTTTAAATTAAAAAAAAAATATTATTCTCTCTTAGGTTTTTCTATAAAAATTATAATCGTTTCGGTCCCTGTAAAACATTAAAATGTATGGTTTTTCAGGAGTTTATTTCACTAGATTTTAATTATTATTATTAAAAAAATTACTGAACACAAGTACACAATAAAAACGCATCAAATTCCTTAAAAAGAAGTGAAAATATTGAGAGCCAAGGCAATGCATCACAGTCTAAAATATAAAATATATATACACATTTTTCGTATGCCCCAGCACACATTTCATATGCTAAGCCTTTGCTCATCCATCAACCAAGAACGAACACTTTTTCCCAAGTGTAGCATCTTTGCTTCTAAGCTGTTCTTAGCCCCCTATATGCCCAAGCCACCCTATATCATGCATGTATGTTATAAAGTTAGTCAGCCCTTAAAATGTTAGTTCTTGGTATCCCAGCCCCGGGCCCCTGGGGGACTGAAGGAGAATCACTTTTAATAAACTTCTTTCGTACTATTGATGATTTTTATTGCGTGAGGTTTTCTTGAGCCTAGACGGGGATGTTAATTAGATTTTATTATGGGGCATGTGGTGGGTGTGCTTATCGCTGGGGAGGAGACGGGGGTGGCCAGATAATGCCGGAGGGGATTATGGCTTATTAAAAGGCTTATGAAAGTCAAAAGAAAAGTTTACTTCATTTCAGTTAGTTAAGCGCCAATGAAAGCCGCCCACTTGAGTATTGGCCAAGAGCAGTGGCAGTGGCAGTGGCTGTGGCAGCGGCAGTGGAAGAAAAAGTTTCACCAGTGCTTCGTTGCCAAATGGCCAATAAAAATGGCCTGACTTAGGTCCCAGTCCCTAGGTCCCCCGTTCGGTGGGGCTTTGGCAATTTTACAAGAATTTTTGGATTAGCCTCCGCTGGCAGTTTATGGCCAGGCACATAAATTCAAATGCCTGCAAAAGCATAAAATCAAATAAAAATCTGCAATAAACATCAAATTGACAAACACGTTGAGTGCAATATTGGTCCCTTTTTGGGGGCTCCTCACCCCCCACTCCAACTTATTAACATGACAACTTTTCGGGCACACAAAATTTCATTTCATTCCATATACATATATTTTTCATTTGGTTTATTTAAGGGTCTAAATAATTTTGCATTTTTGTGGGCAACTGTTTGCGTTTTATAGATTTTTGTTTTCAATTACCGAACGGCAGCTTCAAAAGAACGCAAATAAATTTGATGAACTGGAAGTACAGTGTGCACTGATTTGATTAAAAATGTTAAATGATAAATGGTATGTAGATAATCGCAGAAAATGGTACCAACCATTTCTATGTGCCAGTTGCAGGCCCCTGAGAGTCGTTCAAACATTGATATGACTTCTCTTTAATTAACCCATATACCCTGTATAATCACTGAATCATTCAGCAAACAAAGTCAGTATTCATTTTCTCTGATATCACAATGTCAGATAAACTTTTTCTGATAGACTTTGACAATTTTTAGGCTAGGTTTTTTGAATGAAAAAATGATATGTTGTTCAATTTTTTTTTTTTAAATTAATGCCTTTTTCATAATCTAAGTATCTTATACATTCAACCTGATTACGTTGTAGCTTCAGCTTAACATGGGGGAAATAATAAGCTTTCAAAAACTCGAAAAAAATTAATTTCTGGTTTTTAATTAGTTTCTTGTGGAAAATTATTCATTTTTATCCGGTATTTTTTAAAATTTTGAACATTAAATACTCTTGAAAAGTCGAAAAAAGTATTTATTGTGCTCAATTAATTTCTTGTGCGAAATAATTCATTTTTAAGGGGGAATTTTTCAAATTTGTGTCTTTAAAAACTCTCGAAAAGTAGCAACAAGTTTTTTCTTGTGCTTAATAAATTTTCATGCCTAATTATTAATTTTCATGCTGTATTTTTAAATTTGTAAAAAAAAATTTCTTGTGTTTTTATGCGTTATTTTTCCTAATTTTTATACTTTAAAACTCTTAAAAAATCGACAAAATTATTTCATGTGTTGTTATAATTTTTTTTATAGGTTCTTTAATGAGGCGTCGATGCAGGTATCTTTTATAAAAATCCATGGATAAACGGCTAAGGTCTTATATCTTACTTCGATTGCTGCTAACCATTTTATTCATAGATCACTGTAGAATGGGTTTTTTTTCTTTTGCTCCAGGCGTTCGTTGCCTTGGCTATCATGGGTCCGGAGGTCCGTTACAGACAGGAGGCACATTACGCTTGAGTGGCTTCCAGGGTGGAGCTCTTGCTGCACCTCAAGAACACCTCAAGACCTCTTCTAGTTCACTTTCTTTGGGTTATTCTACCCCAGCAATTGTGAGAGCAATTGTGCGCACTTTTTTCACCCAGCTTGTCCTGCGCATTTTAATGTTCTTTTTTCTTTAGGTTTCCCCCTTTTTTTTTTGATAAATATTGCTGAAAAAGAGTTGAAAACATGCTGGGCACGTGCTGATTGATGTAAAATGCGTAATGAGCGCGGTTAGGTTTATGGGCCAAAGGAAGGGAAAAAACCAACGAAGAAAGAAATGAATGAAGGAATAAAAAGGTCTTCGAATAGATAACGACTGAAAGAGGTAAAGTTTTCTAATTATAATATACATGGCAGTTAGCCGAGTGGGTCGATGGGTGGAGGCATCAGCCATTTTTATCTTTTTCCTTTCTTTAGATTTAATTTCTTTGTTCAAGTTCGAGGCAAAACGGCAATTATGAAAAAATAATCGCTGTGGGGAGTTCTGGATATGATTTGTGTGGGTGCTAATAAAAGGTAAGGAAATTGTTGACCTCAAGGCATCGATAGATGTGGAATAGGTTTTGATTTGGGAATGGCTTTGGTATATGTAAAGGGTTAGCATGTGTTTGTAGGAGGCTGGATAATATTGTAGGTATAGGAGGAGTAATCCACAGAATGAAATGTTTGTAGGAGGATGGATTGCTTTTGTAAATGTAGTATTCCAACAATGAACCGTGCGCGAGCCCGCTCTCAGGAGCTGTCAGATAGAGCTAACAGTGAGCTGTAAGCTGGAGCGGCCAGAGGCTGTTATAGAAGAGCGCTAACAGAGGGATGTAAACGGGAGCGGTCACAGACTGTTATAGAAGATCGCTAGTAGTGAACAGTAAACGGGAGCGGCCAGAAGCGTTTAAAAAAGATCGCTAACAGTGAGCTCTAACCGGGAGACCCACAGGCTGTTAATTGAGATTGGGAACGTACTGTTAACCTGGTCTGTTGGACAGCTCTGTTACCCTGTTATTGCTTACGACCTGAACAAAATCCAATACAAATAATATATCCCCATACGCTTGGAGTATCGGATATAAAAATAATGTATGCCAAACATCAATTCTATTAAATTGTTTTCCAAACAGTCAAAATAAAGTTTTATTTATCCGAAATGCTTAAAGAAATTCAAAAAATCAAAATAAATAAACTTAAAAATAATTGAATTATAATATAATTTGTCATGCACTTAATATGTCTACACAAAAGCGACCCTAACATTGGTCGCTTAGTTAGGTCGCTGTTGATAAGATATTTTCATTATCATCAATTTCAGCAAACAATTGGATGGAAATTTACTATTTATCAGGGCCAACAACCGATTTCTGTCGACTGTTATCTGTAAAAACCGACTGCAACAATCAGAAAGGGTCAGAAATGATACGCAACAAAGAAATGGGGATGTGACCTTAGGTTACCACAGGTATACTCAGTCTGAGATGATACTGGGTGGTCCTCAAAGCTATAGTGACCACAGTGTAGCCCAAGAAGATCACTATCAAGGCCGTGAGTCCAATGCGACCGAAGAGCACCGAGAATATGTCCACGCTGTAGTACTGCATCAGGGACATGTCCTGTTCAACGATTCGCATATGATCGGCACCGTTGTGCCGCAGCACGTACTCGGTCCACCAAATGGCCGTCTCCATCGGAGTCATGGGCTGATCGGTGAAACGCATGGACAGCTTTTTGGCGTTTTTCGCATAGCTGTCATTGTTGAGAAGCTCGTGAATCGTTTCGACGACCTCCTCAAGGTCCAGAGCATAAATATCAAGAGTCTTGGCCATGCCCAAACGTTCCAATCGATCGGCATTCTTGAACTGATCGAAATAGGCGGGAATGCAGAGCATGGGCACAGCATAATAGGACGCCTCAATGATGGACAAAAGTCCCACCTGAGTGATGTAAAGCTTCACATTCGGATGGTTGAGGATCTCTCGCTGTGGATGCCACGGTCTCACGTACAAGTTATTCGATTCATTCGGTGTCTGAAAAGTGGTTCTCCAGACAACGCGCTGCTTGAGCCGAGCAAAGGCGTTCAGCATCGTCTTTTGCATGTTCGGCGGCAACCATTTATCCAGCATGTCCGAGTTCATTGAGAAGTATATCGCACCATGCACGGCCTCATCCAGAAAAACCTGAAGCTCTGCACTCAAAGGCTCGGGTTTCTGGCTGAGATGCATGCCGCCGACCTCCACCAGGTTGGGTACATTCGATCGCACTCGACCGAGACTGAAATGCTGATTGAGCAAGATCAGGGAAAATTTCTTGCGAATCTCGTGAAGACTGCTCGCCTCAAAAGAGAAGTATCGCTTGTAGAGCTCAATCTGACCCGGTAGATAGATAAATCTCTCCACCAGACGCTCCTCGCTGATAAATATCAGATTTTTCATTTTCTCAACGAGACTGAGGCCGCGGGAGAAGCCCAGAGCGGACATGGGCTCATAGACACTCGGCGCCGAATTGCCGGCTAGGAAGTCAATGTTCCAGGCCCCACCAAAGGCTGAAATGCCCACCAGAGAGGCATTGTAGTGCTTGGCAAAGCCATAAAGGGCATCTGTATGGGCTGCCTCCAGGATAACCATCGAGAACTGGGCACTGGCATTCTGGAGCAGGGAGCGCACGCCAGGCTCCTCGAGAATCAGCTTGGAACAGTTGTAGAAGTAATCAGCGACGAACGAAGCCTCTGCCCATTTGCTGGTCATTTCCGTCTCATAGTCGTACTCCTCGAGGTCTGTGAATGTATGGGTTTATTAAAGTCCAACTATCTCTTGAAGTGCCCATACCTTTACTCAGCTTTTTCAGGCTCTCCACGCGTATATGCTGAACCCCTTCGATGTCGCCCATGTAAGAGACTGGCGCCGATATCACAGTCAGTTGGTGTCCCCGCTGGACGAGGTTCTGTAGATAGGGTTTGACTAGCACATAAGAGGAACCAAACGAATACGCAAATACCGCCAAAATGTTGGCAGTCTGGGCGGTCTGCTGGCCAAGTAGAGCCACGACCAGCAGACCAGCAAAGCCCAGGCGCCTCACCATCTTACACAAAGCAAACCGCACATGTCGCAGCTCAAAATGATACTGTTTTCTGATAGCGGAACCACCTCAATCATTGGCGAAAATTTTATCAGTAATTGAGTGTTCGCTGAAGCGTTGCGTCGCACTCTTGGCTCTAGGGCTAGTCAGTCAGTCAGTCATAGAGAGAGCACTCGTTCGACATGTTCATTCAGTGTCAATGGCTTATAGCGACCCTGTTGTGGCTGGTGGCTCGGACAGAGGCCGACCAGATTCTTGTGATCAATCCCTTTGAAATGCACTCGCAGTGTCTACTGATGACACCATATATAGAGGCACTGGCACGTCGGGGTCACCAATTGACAGTGATTCATGCCTTCGAACTGTGCAAGCCCATAGAAAATGTGCGCTTTATACGCATCATGGATGACTATGAGGCCAATACGGGTGAGTGAAATATTTAAGATCCCAACTTTGAATCACAAATTCCTGATTCCTTATACAGACATTGCGGAATTCCTATATAGCTCAACCGTTAGCAAATGGCGTGAGGCGGTTTCTATAAGGAACTACATGATCAAGGCCTCCCTGAATATACTCCAGAATGTGGAGGTGCAGGCTCTACTCCGCTCGAATGCCACATTTGATATGGTGGTAGTGGAGCCGGGCTTTACCGATGTCATGTTTGCTTTCTCCACACATTTTAATGCATCCCTGGTGGGTCTGGCCACATGCGGTGCCGATTGGAATTTGAATAACCTGATGGGTCATGACTCGTCGCCTCTGCTCGAGCCAATGCTGCCGCTGGGTCTGAAGGCCGTGGACAGTCTTTGGAGTCGCATCTACAACTTTTACTACATCTCCGAGGAGTGGCTCCTGATGCAGTTGGTATTCCTGCCGAAGCAGCGGCAGCTGCACGATCATTTCTTTGGCCATCTCGACCAGAGCTTCAGCGAGATCAGGCAAAACTTTGCGTTGATATTGCTGAACCAGCATTTCAGTCTGTTTGCGGCCCGTCCGAGTGTCCCGGGCATGATCGAGGTGGCTGGTATGCATGTCCCCCTGGAGGATCCCCCACTCACAGCCGATTTGAAGCTGTTCATCGATGAGGCGCCGCATGGTGTGATCTATTTTTCCCTCGGCTTTGATCTGCAGACCAAGGATCTACCACGGGAGACTGTACAAATGCTAATGGACACCTTTGAGGCAATGCCACAGCGCGTTATTTGGAAGTTCGAAAGTAATCCATCGGCCAAGATCAGCGGCAATATCTATATGGGCGGACTGCTGCCGCAGCAGGCGATACTGGCCCATCCGAATGTCAAGCTCTTCATCTGCCACGGCGGCATGTTGAGCATCATCGAGGCCGCGTACTATGCCAAGCCTGTGCTGGGTTTCCCTCTCTTTTACGATCAATTCCGCAACATAGATCGCCTGGTCGTGGAGGGTGCGGCCCATATTCTGGACATCAATGCCGTAGACAGAGAAGAGCTGGCCGAAACCATTCAGCGGATGATCAAGCAACCGGAGTATCAGCAAAACGCTTTGTTTGTATCAAAAAGGTTTCGGGATCAGCCGATGCCTCCTCTGGAGACGGCCATCTACTGGACGGAGTATGTCCTGCGCTACAAAGGAGCCCGTCACATGCGCGTCTCCACCTCCCACATAAAGCTCATAGACTACTACTGTCTGGACAAGCTCCTGATGATCTTTCTGCGTCTCTCATTTGTGGTGGGTGTTGTCTTTGCGGCGCTTTCCAAGTGGACACACGCCCTTGATTGGTTGACCAAAATGGCACTTCGTTTGCAAGGCATCCAGCGGGCTGCGTAGTTATATTTTCGTTTCGGGTTGTAATTATTTTATAGAACCTTTATCTAGATTACAGCAGGGACAATGGAATGATAAGTGAGGCAAACACTCGGGTCCCCTATCTAATCTCGATTACCCTTTTTATTTATGCGTATTTAAAAGTGTTTCCAAGTTTTATTTTTATACGATTCGGCTAAGTGTTTTGGGGCAGAGTTTAGTAGTCAGACAGTGGAATCTCTGGAATTTCAGGTACTACAGCCCCTGGGGAATGTTTGTTGTGATTGATTTGTGAAAGACAGAATTTAGTTATAATTTAGCTTACGCAATAAAATTCTATTTACTTATAAATAATTTAAAACAGCAGCTGGTTTTTAATTATATGTAAGATAAAAACAGGTTTTAGGAAGATGCAAATACTACGTATCTTCATGTAAGGCACACGTTAAGCAGCTCTAGAATTATTCAAACTACAAATACAAATGGTAATATACATGTAAAAAAAGAAAAACACCCATATTTAATTTAATAATTCGGTTTTTAAATACATTAATTTACATTAAATTTAATGCAATTCACTTTAAAGGTTTTTTTTTTAATTTTTATTTTAATTAATTAAACCATAAAACAGTTTAAAATAAATATTATAAAATTTTCAATTTGCAGGAAATATATTTAATATAAATATAAAACAGTTGAATTCATTTGAATATATAATATTATCACAGATTTAACAAAAATTAAAAAAAAAACAACAAAAATGCGTGTCATCAAGTTCAAATATGAAATATATTTATTATAAATATGAAAATATTTTATATAAATAAAAATTTTTTTTATCTATATGTATATAAAAATAATAAATATGAAAACATTTAATGTAAGTATAAAATATATTTCAATCAAATATATGCAAGTGAAAGCAATAAATAATTTTAATAAATATATGGGTATATATAAATATATTTGCAAAGTACTGGTATATTTAATTATATTTATATTAATTTATAAATTTATTTTCTCGATTTTTTCGATTTTCGGGGCTTTTTTCTTTACGGCTTAAAAATTCCTTATAACTATATATTATAAATAAATATATAGAACCATTGTGTTCTCAATAAAAAAATACTTACATTTTCCATAGAATTTTTCCAATTGAAATTTGAAATATATTTTTTCTTGTTATTTATTTTACTTATGATGTTTCCTATAGCAAAACTTAAATGATCAACACTCAATTATGTGTAGGGTACATGACAAATAGTTCTCGGAGCACAAAAGGCGTGTTGTTTAATTAAAAATGTACAAAAAAAGAGTGATGTAGGGAAAGAGCAATGAACAAAGACAGAGAGCCTAGTATACTCCAAGAGAGTAAATGCTAGCCAGAGGGAGAGAGAGAGAGCGATATTCTCTCAACGATTGCATAACAACCTCAAATGTTGTGTATAAACAAACAACAATGTTGTCAAGAGCTAAAGCCGGTGACGCCTTCGATATATATATGTATAAATTAACAAAAAACATCTAATGCCTCGCTCCAGTGAACATATTTTGTATGTGTTTTTCTTTTGGGGATCCGATACAAACAGTAGACCTCCCCGACTTTTGCCGATAATTATATGGCAAAGGTTTTTGTCAGAGATTAGTTGTCGTTTGCTGGCGGAACGATTTGGTTGGACATGAGAACTCCCTGCTCTTTGCTGGCCCTGGGCCTGGGGCTGTTTCTGCTGCTCAGTGTGGGGGCGGCTGATGAGAGGGTCCAAAGCCCAAAGATTTTGGCCGTATTTCCATTTACTGGCCGATCGCAGTACATATTCGCCGAGCAGTATCTCAAGGAGCTGGCGCGACGAGGTCATAATGTGACGGTAATCAACACTTTTGGCAGCGATAAAAGCGAGCCCAACTTTCGTGTGATTGGTGCCACAAAGATACACGAACTGATGGCAGGTAAGCAGAGGAGAACACACCTAATCGAGGGATATACAGAGATTGTAGAGTGTTTTTTGTGGCAGCCTTTGCTGCTGCTGGTTTCAGCCAACCGGCTGGACAGTGGAAAATGCTGTCCATGACCACGGAATTCCTCAACATGCTCACCGCCAATGTCCTGGAGGATGCGGCTGTCAAGGCCCTGCTGGAGAGCCATGAGACCTTTGATCTGCTGATCATGGAGACGGTGCAGAACGAGGCCCTGTTTGGTTTGGGCCAGCACTTCGGCGCCCTCACCATTGGCATCTCATCGTACGGCACGGATCGACACATCGACGAGCTGATGGGCAATATATCGCCTCTGTCCTACAATCCCATGCTGCTGTCATCGCGCACCGAGCAGATGAGCTACGAGGAGCGGCTGTGGAATGTGTGGGAGGCTGCTGTCGTGTGGCTGCACAAGCGATTGGTTCATCTGCCCACCCAGAGGCAGCTCTACGGGAAGTACTTCCCCCAGGCCCAGCAGTCGTTGGAGCAGGTCATGGACAGCTTCTCGCTGATGCTGCTGGGCCAACACTTCAGCTTGAGCTATCCCCGACCCTATCTGCCCAACATGATCGAGGTGGGAGGTCTCCACCTCGAACAGCAGCGAACGGTGCAGCCCCTGCCCGCTGACATTGCCGAATTTGTGGAGCAGTCCCCCCACGGCGTCATCTACTTCTCCATGGGATCGAACATCAAGAGTGCCGACCTGCCGCCCTCGACACGCAAGGTCCTGATGGAGACCCTAAGCGCCCTGCCGCAGCGAGTGCTGTGGAAATTCGAGGCGGATCAACTGGAGGACAAGCCGGAGAATGTGTTCATCAGCAAGTGGTTCCCCCAGCCGGATATTCTGGCCCATCCCAATGTGAAGCTGTTCATCACCCACGGGGGCCTGCTCAGCACCATCGAGAGCATCTTCTTCGGCAAGCCCGTACTGGGTCTACCCGTGTTCTACGACCAGCATCTGAATGTGCAGCGGGCCAAGCAGGCGGGCTACGGCCTGGCTGCCGATCTCTGGGGCAGCAACAGCACGGAGCTGCAGTCTCTGATCCACGAGCTGCTCGACAATCCCTCGTACGCGGAGGCGGCGCAGATCAAGTCCAAGCTGTACCGCGATCAGAAGGAAACTGCCTTGGAGCGTGCCGTCTGGTGGACAGAGTACGTGCTGCGTCACGAGGGCGCCGCACACTTGAGATGCGCCTCACGACAGTTGAACTTTGTCCAGCTTCACGGCTTGGATACATGGGGTGTGCTTGGGGCTGTCGCTGTTCTATCACTGCTCGTCATTTTGTTTGTGCTTAAGCTTTTAATAGAAGCTTTGTGTTATGTCATCTCCAAACGTCGTCGTGGGACAGAGAACAAATTAAAGGAACAGTAGGAATTGTGGGTAGCGTCGAGGTCAGCCAGTCAATTACTATCTGTAATAATAGTTATTATTAGTTATGTTATTTGTTTCATATCAAAGAGATTAACTAAAGTCTGTTAAGCCATTAAAAACCACCGAATTAAACAAAAAAGTCACATATTTTAATCAATGGAAAACAGTGCTACTATAGAGACAGTTGAACAGGATTTAATGTTCATTTTGATAACTAACTTCAATAATGAAAGCTAGAATTATATATTTTAAAATATACTCAAAAATAATCATAGAAATTGAATATTTCTATGGCAATATTTACTTTAAAACGTATCCCACTGATGCTTTAACAATTTACAATTTTTAACAATTTTACATTCCCATAACTTAAAACCATTTACACCTTATGTATTCATGGAAAATGTAGCTAAAATTCAAAATATTGTAAAAAAACTGTCATTAAAACTCATAGATGGAAGGACAAGAGCTGGCTATGGGGGTTATATGAATAAAACCAAAGACTGTAGACTTTACCTTTCGTTCTCAGATTCTGGGGACCGAAAAGTAAGTCTTTTCTGCGCCTCGCCATCGAGGGTTGCGTGTATTGTTGTTAGATTCTGGGGACCGACTCAGCCCGCCCAATGCTCGTACCCCGGAACGGCCACACCACGAAGCATCTAACGAACAAGTATTATTCCCCATAAAATACCCTGAATATGAAAGAAAAAACAATGTGCGCGTTGTTTGTTGTTAGATTCTGGGGACCGACTCAGCTCGCTCAAACGAAAATTGAAGTATACCATGCCAATACCCCGAACGGGGTGGTATTATATGGAATTTCCTAATAAATGTCTTGGTATCTTATAGTCTTATATATTCTCCAGACATGAATGAACATATAATATGCCTATAATAACACCCATGATAACTTAATCTTGCCTAAACCTTATCCCAAGTTAAATAGCATTATCAGCGTTTTAGTGCACGCACAATCCGGACAATCGTTCATCACGATTGCAATCGGAGCTGTCAGAAAAAAACACACACAGAGGGAGAGACACGACGAGGCAATTGTCAGCAATTTAATCATGCCATATAGTATTCGCATACGAGGCTTACGAGATGCTGTGAGACTGGCGAGGGGGCATGGGGAGGCCGGTAGTTGTGGACTGCCTACAAATGCCCACCACAATCGGCTCTTTACTAAAATTGTTATCGCATGTGTATGGGGGGCGAGGTTTATTTAATGGGGTCTGGAGAATGCGCCACAGGTTACCCCACGATTCAGTGTATTTCTGGTCTCCACTAGCATCGGACCGTACCCATAAAGATGTTGGCTTTGCGGCAGGCGCTGATAAGTCTACTGGTGCTGTGGCCTATCTACAGCCTGGAGGCAGCTCGTATACTGGCGATATTCCCCTTTCCGGGTCCCTCGCAGTACATCAATGTAGTGCCGTATCTGAAGGCATTGGCAGCGCGCGGTCACGAGGTGACCTCCATCAATGCCTTTCCCCAGAAGAAACCCCTACACAACTTTCGCGATATCCCAGTGCTGGAAGTGTTTAACAACTATGACGGTATTTCGGTGTTTTCCAATTCGAAAGTGTAGAGTAATGTCATCTGTGTTTGTTCTAGATATCATCACCGACCTTGGCGATCCCATGAATCTCTGGGAGGAGAATGATTTCATTAACAAATTCTTTGTGGACATAACACGCGCTGTATTCCTGAATAAGGAGGTGCAGGAGACACTTTTACCCCCGGGAAAGGATCACTACGATTTGATTATTGTGGAGGCTCTACGATCGGATGCGTACTATGGCTTTGCGGCACACTTTAATGCACCCATCATTGGGGTGTCGACGTTCGGGGCTGACTGGAATATCGATGAGCTGGTGGGGAATACCTCGCCCTTTTCGTATATTCCCCTGCAGACGACGGGCTTTACGGATCGCATGACCTTCCGGCAACGTCTCACCAACATTGTGGATACAGCGATTGCCTGGCTCAACTATAACCTCGTGCATATGCCCAAACAAGTGGAGATCTACGAGAAGTACCTCCCCGACGCGGCAGCCAGGGTTCCTCTCAACGAGTTGAACCGAAACTTCTCCTTGGTGCTGCTCAATCAGCACTTTTCGCTGAGCTTTCCGCGCCCGTATGTGCCCAACATGATCGAGGTGGGAGGACTGCACATATCCCACAAGCCAGCGCCATTGCCCAAGGACATTGACGAATTCATTCAGGGCTCGGGCGAGGCAGGAGTCATATACTTCTCCCTGGGATCGAATGTGAAGAGCAAGGATCTGCCAGCCGAAACGCGTGAAACGATACTGAAAACATTTTCCAGCCTGCCACAGCGGGTCCTGTGGAAATTTGAGGTCGATCAGCTCCCTGGAAAGCCATCGAATGTTTTCATCAGCAAGTGGTTCCCCCAGCCAGATATCCTGGCCCATCCCAAGGTCAAGCTGTTCATCACACACGGCGGACTGCTCAGCACCATCGAGAGCATACATCACGGAAAGCCTGTGCTGGGTCTGCCCTTCTTCTACGATCAGTTCTTGAATGTGGAGCGTGCCAGGCAGGCGGGCTTCGGCCTGAGCCTCGATCACAAGTCCCTGACTCAGCAGGACTTCAAACATACCATCGAGCGCCTGCTCAAGGAGCCACAGTTTGCGGACAAGGCCCGCCAGATGTCGACCCGCTATCGTGATCAGCCGATGAGTCCCCAGGAGACGGCCGTCTGGTGGACAGAGTACGTCCTGCGGCACAAGGGTGCCCCGCATATGCGTGTGGCCGGCCAGGACCTGAACTTCCTGGTATATCACAGCATTGACGTTATAGCAACACTCCTGGGCGGTGCTCTCTTGGGCTTGATCCTGGTGGTGTTTGTTCTCTGGAAGTTGGCTAGGTTTTGCCAAGGTTTTGGTCAATCAAAGACGAAAAAGCAAAAGAATCAGTGAGGAATAACACGATTTTTGGTATAAAAACTATTCAAAATTTCTTATTTTGTGTTTGGCTATGATTATGTGTATTTTCTTATACAAAACAAAGTGTGAGGAAGATAAGATAGTTATTTGAAATGAAAATATAGAAAAATGCCACAAAGTGATTATATTTCGTTGCAGTGTAATCAGAAGTCTCTCCCAGGTCAACTCTTGTTTGATTTATGGCTTTGTTCCTTATCTATAAGAAAACAGAACCCACAGTCATGGTGGGCCTGCTCAGAAACCCTTAAAACGATTGCCGGTCAGCTCTCTCTTGCTCAGTTTCCTGCCAGAGTTCGAGGGGCCACGTTCGATCATGTCCGATCTGCGGTGGTGCTGCTACCTGCTCGTGTTGCTGCTTCCCAGCTACCTGGAGGGTGCCCGCATTCTGGCCCTATTTCCCATACCAAGTCCATCGCATTACTACTATGCCTTGCCCTATCTGAAGTCATTGGCATCGCAGGGCCATCAGGTCACATCTGTTAGTCCATTCCCTCAAAAGGAGTCTGTCCATAACTTCAGGGATATTCCAATACCAGAAGTGCTTGAACATTTTGAAGGTAGGCTCTGGACAACGTTGAGTCTCGGTGAAATCTCTACACATTTTTCTTTCAGAGTTTCTTTTGACTGCTCTTCAAGCCTCGTCCCTTTGGGACTCCAATAACATTGCCCACGACTACTGTGTGAGTCTCACAAAGGCTGTGCTGAACAATGACCAAGTGCGTCGCGAGATACTCAAGCCAGGCAAGGCTCAGTTCGATCTCGTTCTGGTGGATCTTTGGCGGTTGGATGCCCTCTACGGCCTGGCAGCCTATTTCGATGCCCCGCTCATTGGCCTGGCACCCTACGGCACTGACTGGAAAATCGATGAATTGGCGGGCAATACCTCACCCATTTCCTACCTCCATTCGCCCACCTCCACGGCTGTGCTGCCAGATCGGGACTCATTCTACGGACGTTTAAGTGACTTTGTGGAGCGTTCAGTATCCTGGATCAACTGGAGGTGGAAATATCTGCCCAAACATGAAGAAATCTATCGGAAATACTTTAGCCAGCTGGCCGATAAAGTTCCTTTGGCAAAGGTCACCAACAACTTTGCTTTGATCTTGCTGAATCAGCATTTCGCATTGGCTCCCCCGCGGCCATATGTTCCAAATATGATTGAGGCCGCAGGACTGCATATTGATGATCAGCAGTCAGGGCATCTGCCCAAGGACATGGAGGACTTCGTGCAGGGTTCAGGCGAGGCGGGAGTGATATACTTCTCTTTGGGTACCCTTTTCCGGAGCAAATCCTTGACTGAGGATCAGCTAAAAGTGCTTCTGCAGACCTTTGCCAGTCTGCCGCAACGAGTGCTGTGGAAATACGACGATGACCAACTCCCGGGCAAGCCAGAGAATGTCTTTATCAGCAAATGGTTTCCCCAGCAGGCTGTCCTGGCTCACCCCAAGGTAAAACTCTTCATCACCCATGGGGGCATGCTCAGTACAGTTGAGAGCCTCCATTATGGCAAGCCCATGCTGGGATTGCCCTGTTTCTTCGATCAGTTCCGCAATATGGATCATGTCCAGCGAACGGGCCTGGGCCTCGTCCTCAGGCTCCAAACAATGACTGCCTCGGACTTGAACTCTGCTCTACGCCGCCTGCTCACCGAGGAGAGTTTTGCCCTCAATGCGGAGGAAACATCGGCTCGGTATCGGGATCAGCCCATGACTGCTCTGGCCAAGGCCAACTGGTGGACGGAGTACATCCTGCGGCACAAGGGAGCAGCACACATGCGGGTGGCCGGCAGGCAGCTGGACTTTTTCACCTACAACAGCATGGATGTCATTGGCACCCTACTGGCTGGTGCCCTACTGTTTATCGTAGTCCTTGTGGCTCTGCTGTGGAAGCTGGCATGCATAGCTGGTTTGGGACAATCTGGGAGGAAAAAGCAAAAGAATCTGTAGGACATTAATTATTGATAAAAGGATTAAGCTTTATAAATCTATGGAAAATGTATTTTTGGCCTTAAAACAAATGGAACTGTCTTTAAAATTCCACAAACTGTGCAGAAAGTTATGGAATAAATACAAAATAAATCAAAAAATAAATGGGTGAATGGGTTCCACAGAAGAACAGAGGAGTCCCATCTTTGCGATTGAAGTTTGTTCGAAATAGTGTTCCGATTTTCTTCGCCTTTTATAGAGCTGTTAAACTGCAATAAATGACATTTGTTTGAATTATTTTCACTAGAAAACATTTGCTTGTCACCAAGGCTTCTTTTCCGGCTGTATATTAACATTTATGCGTGTGTCTACAGCTGATAAGGGTATCTGGCGTATCATTTGTGTTATCTATAAGAAATCGAACCAAAAGTTAGCAATGGTCAGGCCTCACCTAAGGCGCTAACTGTGGCTGTGCCTCCGATATGGCAGCCTGGAGGTAGATACAAAAGTCACAAAAGAAGCCTTTAAGAGACTGAGATACCTATCTTCCTGTCCTTGATCTGTAGCTACATTGTGTGGGCCTTAAATAAAGCTGAAATTTCGAAAATTAATATACAGAAATACGCAATATTTTTCCCTGTATAAATGCATAATATTTTCGTGTAATTCTAAATGATTTCCTGCCTCTTGATTGGCCTCTCGTGGACCCGCACACGCATTTTATTTGCCACCAAAATGATGGGGATATTGTGAATCGCGTATTTATTATATAACGATGCTCTTCTGGTCACACACAAAAGCTGCTCGATTGCCGATTGCCCGATTGCCCGTGTGCAGTGAATTATGGAATATGCATACAAATATTTTTCGGGTATCCATGCACGTGTGCGGTAAGAGAGAGAGAGAGGGAGAGAGAGGGAGTGTGCCTGCCTGTGTGTATTTATTAACCGCTGCCAATCAGTTGCATACGCTGCGTATGCGTAATATTAAATTGCATGGAGTCACTTCCGTTGGATTGGTTTGCAGCTCTCTGGCTGGCTGTGTTTTTGGCCGCATTGCCAAATGCGTAATCAAAAATTCATGAGCTATGTATACATATAAATGTGGTGTGGCTACCATAGCCATTAGCCCTTGGTAGCCACACCCCCCGCCTGCCCCTGCCACTGCCACTGGACTGTTGGTATGCAAATGTAGATAATTTCATGCGATTTAGGGTTTGGGGTGGGGGGTGGGGATGGTATACCAACGATTGATCCCCATTAAATGCCCATGGCTCCTGGCGAACAATTTAATGATGTCCTGTTTTGTGGTCTGACGCGTTTTTAATGAGCTCTCACATTTCGTTCACTGTTTAATTGCCATGGCAGAGGCAGACTTCTTTTGGCTCAATCTCGAAAACGAAAACGAATTATTCACGCAGTGTCAGCAAAATCCAATTTGCACTCACAGAAAATGTGTCACAAATGCTCTGCCGTGCAGTGCTCCAATTTTTGATCTGTGAATCTGAACGGAATGCTGTGACTTGGCCAAGCAAATCAAATGCTTCACAGCACTTTTCTATTTCTTTTTCCCAGTTTCTCTCTCTCTTTCTCTTGTTTTTACAAGAATTTTTGCTGCAACTGGCATTGCAAATTGGTGCGAAAATATGCTACAAACATCAAGTCCCATGTTCCGGTCACCTTTTTGCGATAGTTATATGTTCATGAGCATTTTTCATCAATTTTTCTCTACTCGACTCATGCAGACGTTTGCATTGGTTTTTGTTTGTTTGCTTTCCTCAGATTGTAAGCAAAGTGATTTCTTGGGCAAAGAGAATTTGGTAGTTTGAAAATGAAATTTATAGCCGAATCGAGTTTCAGTTTCCATGGCTCTTTTCTATTAGGGAAACTCTATAATCTTGTCAAGAGAATCACGGTTATACATGAAGTATATTTAATAAGAATTCCATGATTGTTGAATAAACCTTAATAAATGTACGACTTTTTTATACCTTCTGTTGAGGGGCAACAGCAGCTCTAACAGGGCAAGCGCGCTGTTAAAACAAACAAAACAAACGCTACCGGTAACAGCTCGCTGTTATCGCTCGCCGCTAACAGCCAGTGGGCGCCACCAGTAACAGCTCGCTGTTAGTGCTCGCCTCTAACAGGCTGTGGTCGCTCCCGGTAACAGCTCACTGTTAGTCCTCTTCGTCAGCGCTCGCTCTCCCTCCCACGATCTAGATCTAATTACGTAAGAACAGCCTTGAAATAATACCGGGAATTATAGCGAATATATATCCCTTCCCTTCCTTCTTTTCGCCCTCTGAGAATCAGTTAGAAACTATATAAAAAAGACCTTTGGCTATATATGCAGTATATCATATTTGATTTGTTGAATAATTATTGAATAAACCTTTTGGCATATCTAACTTTAATATACCTTTTTATATACCCTTAGTTTCCCTACGAAGTTGGCAAGGGAAACAGCTCATCCCAGATCTGATATCTCTCCAGATTAAAGCCACCAGTTTTGGCTGTCAATTGTGTATCGATTTCCAGGTAAGATTTATCTTTATCATTATACAGAGGCCATTGCAGGTCTTTCAAGTACTCATCGGTCTTGTTGTGGGGATCCCTAGGAAGAAGGCTCCATCAGACTCTGTTGAGAATCATATCATATCAATTACTTACCCCTTTGCGGCAAACTCAAACCACATGCGTGTGAGGCGCTCTACCATTTGATTCTCGGGATCCTCACGCTTCAGCAGAGGACTCTCCAGAGATACATGGAACAGATATATAAGTTCATCGTGATGGACAGGTCCTGAGAAAATACATACATATACCTTTTATAGAACAATCTCTCATTCAGTAACTAATCTCTTACCCATTGCCTGTTTATTATCCGGATTCTTGAGGAAGCTATATCTGCCCTTATAGCGAAACAGATACATGTAGATGGGTGTGTGTGGTGCCATCAGGCGTACAAAACGATTGAAGGCCACACCAATCAAGGCATCGCTATAGAGTTCGCCCCAGCCCTTGAGGGATTGCGGATACTCCAATTTTTTGACATTACCCAAATATTTCTCACGCAGCACACGACTGGCAAGACGTGAGTGATTCGTGTCGCGCTCGTAGAGCAAGGCAATCGGGGCATAGTGCTCCCAGTCCCTGTTGTAGTTGCCAATGATGCTCGCGTTTCGCAAATCATCTGCAAGAAGATACATGTGGAGAAAAGGAGATACGTAGATCTTAATGAAACCTACAGAATGCCGCTGAGAGGAACTCGAACTCAGTGATGCCCGTGATCAGGGGAACTTTGTAGAAATCGCCCCTAAGGGCGGTCTTAAAAGGATCCTCTACCAGAAAACGCTCTTGACCAAAGTCCTCTTCGATGACCACATGCCAGTTAAGCACGGGACTCCATCCCACCTCAAACATGCCATTGTACGAGCTCACATAGTCCAGGGCGGGCTTCTGCCTCAGGCAATCAACCAGATCCTTTGCAGGCTCCTCCGGACACTTCAGTAGCCTGGCCTGCCGCTGGGCCAACTGTAAGTCCGAACTCTGATACTTGGACTGGCCATAGGGCGAGGCACTCATGCAAATCCCGCGGTGGAAGAGACCCCGCGACATGGGCGACAGCATGTGGAGGCCTATGCTGATACTTCCCGCACTGTAGCCCAGCAGGGTCACCTGCTGGGGATCGCCACCGAAGCGATGGATGTGCTGCTGGATCCAGCGCAGGGCCAGAACCTGATCCTTGAGCCCGGCATTGCCCGGCGCCTCGGCTGTGCCGGTGGCCAGGAATCCAAGGCTTCCCAGGCGATAATTGAGCGCCACCAGAACGCAATCTCTGTCCATGAAGGGCTCCGGCCCAGCCAGATACTTGCTCTGGCCAGAGAACACATAGAAGCCGCCGGGATGTAAGAACACAATCACTGGCCGGCGACCCTGGACATCCTTTGTGTAGACGTTGAGCCGCAGACAGTCCTCGGAGACATCTGTAAGATTTTCCCACGGCTGGGGACACATCGGTCCATCTTCGGTGGCATCGAAGACAGTGGGCGACCAAGGCTTCACTGGCTTGGGGTTCAGGAAACGCAAATTAGCCAACGGCGGCTCGGCATAGCGTATGCCCCGAAAGGCATAGAAGGGTAAGCCCAATCTGGAGGTGAGATTAGCTCCCCGCACGCGTCCCAGGTCGGTCTGCACCTCGAAGGACAGCACGGATGATGACCCGATGGCCAGGAGAACCACCAAGATCTTGTTCATCTTGCTGCTGTTCGATTCCAACTGAAAGTTTCCCATTTCAGTTGGGGTTTTTTATACAAAAAGTCTCGTTGGGAATGGCTTTTGGGGATTTACCCAGCGACGATTAAAGCCTATAAAAATGAGAATGCAGGGCAGTATATATGTATATAGGTATATTTAAATATATTTACACAAAGAGAAAAAAGCCCAAGGAATCGAATAGAGAAATAATAAATTTTGTCAAAGAGGGAGGACATTCAAAAACATTTTACCATTAACTTAAAAATACTTGATTTACAATAAATATATTTCAAATTTAAATTCAATATTTCCCTAGTTAAATTAAATACTTTATAATGTTATATGTGTTTATAAAAATATATATATATATATATATGTTATATATAAATTTAATATATTTCCTATAAATTTAATATATTGTATTTATTTTAAAGTGTTTTATTAGATTTCAATTAATTATGGACCGCCTTAGTTGACTTTTATTTAATTTCCCTGTTTTTATTTAAAAACCGATTACTAGGCCATTTTTCGCTGAGTGTACATGTATAGGTTTAAAGGCAGACGTTGCTCTTCAGCTGAATAGTCACGTACGATGTGAGATCAATGGAGTGAGAACAAAAAAATATCAACTTGAACAAACTGAGATTCAAATTGAAGGCAACTGGGTGTGCATCTAGTTCATGATAAACTCCATTTAAATGGCGCTTTAAACTGAATCGGAAGATAATTTATTCAGCACTACAGCTAGAGTTTTCTTGAGTTCTAAGTATGTGCTCCTAATTATCAATTTGTGGGGGCCTATATAAAGACTATATAATGAAATTTTCCAAAACCTGTTCGTAGTACTTAATTGTTGTAATTCTTAGTATATAAGAATGTGCTCTTAATTATCAATTTGTCGGATGATTAGCCTATCTGAAGATTACATAAGTATTGGAATTTTCCAAAACCTGTACCTAGTACTTACTTGTTGTAATTCTTAGTACATATATACCTTTTTATTTATTCCACAAATAAGCTTCCTTCTGAGGTTCTGTTGAAGGCTCTTTTGGAGCTTCTGCTGCTGCCACAAGAACAATTACTTCATGGGCGAGGAGCCGGCATTAAAGCCGCCAACATTTCCGCGACGGACGTTGATTTTCCAGCAGCATGGCCCTGGCCCAAAACAGTTTCAATAAGTTGTGCTAAAACTTTTACACGCCTTTTGGCCCGTCCAAGGAGCGGTGGAAGCCGGGGCCGGCTGCTGCCACGGCAAAGAAAATAAAAGCATTCGGCCGAGGGGCGTTCTGTGGGTGGGAGGCGTGGGTGTGGCTGTGGGTGTAGGTGGGAGGCGTGGCACTCAGTTGGCTGCTGTTAAAAATTTGAACGCGCTGATGGGCATTTTTACAACTGAAGCGTTAACTATGTGCAACTTGCAGCATCGCACAGAAAGCGAGAGAGATGGAACAGAAAAAGAAAGAAAAGAAAAGAGAGAGAGAGAGAGAAGGCAGAGGCTATGGCATTTTTTCGATAGAAGTTCACAATATTTTCCCATTTTAGTTTACAAGTTTCCCGGCCCGCGGGCTCCAAAGCGGGACACAACCGCACGCTTTTGCCCCGCAAAAAATCAAATGAAATTTTCATAAGCTCTTCAAGAGCGCACCAAAAGTAAATGGTAACAAGAACTAACATCTATACACAGATATACTCTTAACGGATTCGAGCAGAACCCATAAATTCAGGGAAAATTCATACACAAGTTCTTAGCACCTTTATTGAGTCTAATATTCGTTTCTAAGCGGCCTACAAATGTTCTCTTTGAATCGAAATAATATTTAAAATAACATGAAAATTTCTAGAGCAGTGATACACAAAAAATTGAGCCTCTAATGGAATCTACACTGGGACGGACAGTTCTACACTCTAATTTCGTTTGGCCTTTGGCTTCTTTGACCTGGCTTCTGCCCTTCCGGCACAGCACTCCTGCAGGGAGCGCAGCAAGAAACGAATCAGCGCAAACAGACAGTAGAAAACGAAGATGATGCCGCCGTACAGGATTACGATGGCGTCCAGACTGTGGTACTGAATGAAGTTCAGATCCTGGGAGGCACTCCGCAGGTACTTGGCGCCCTTGTGGCGGGTCACGTGCTCCACCCAGAAGATGGCCCGCTCCAGAGGCGTCTGCTGCTGATCCCGATAGCGATCGGACATGTCCTGCACCTTCTTGGAGGCCTCTGGATCCTTGATGAGCCGCTCAATGGCTGCCAGCAGCTTGGGAGCTGTCAGCTCTTCATAGTTCACTGTGACACCATAGCCATTCTGCTCGGCTCGGGCCATATTGAGGAACTGATCCCCGAAGATGGGGATGCCGACGAAGGGCTTGCGATGGTAGATCGACTCCGTGGTGCTCAGCAGGCCACCGTGGGTGATGAAGGCGATCACATTTTCATGGGCCAGAATGTCGTCCTGCGGGAACCAGTCCGAGATGAAGACATTCTTGGGCTTGCCGGGCAGCTCGGTCTCCTCGAACTTCCACAGGACCCGCTGTTTCAGTTGGGAAAAGGTGTCCAACAGGGCCTGACGCTTCTCCAAGGGCAGATCTTTGCTCTTCAGGTTGGAGCCCATCGAGAAGTAGATCACGCCTTGTTTGGCTCCCACAATGAACTCCTCAATGTCCTTGGGCAGGGGCTGGCGTTTGCGGTTGATGTGCATGCCGCCCACCTCGATCATGTTGGGCGAGTAGGGACGGGGGAAGCTGAGAGAAACGTGCTGATTCAAGAGTACCAGAGCCGTATTCTTTCGCATCTCGTAAAAGTCCTGCTTGTTGTTGGGGAAGTGCTTCTTGTAGATGGCTTCCTGATGAGGCAGGTAGTAGAAGTTCAGGAAGAGATACTCGTACGACACGAAGGCCAGATTGGCCACGCGCTCGACCAGCGACATGTGATCGGAGAACTTGAGCAGTGCGTGGGGCACATACGAAGGCGGTGAGGGGGTTCCAACCTACAAAATTAACAGTGGGATAAGAAGAGACTTCTTTGGGTAGTTCAAGGCAAGTCTTACCAGATCTGTGTTCCAGCTGATGGCCCCGAAGGTGCCCAATCCTATCAGCGGGGCATTGAAGTGCTCCGCCAGTCCAAAGTGTGCCTCGTTGAGGAAGACCTCAGAGATGACAGCGTCGTAGGTCTGATTCGAGTTGATCAGTTCGACCACAACAGGATCGCTTAGCAGAAACTCGGTTATGTTCAGGCCCATGTGATGGAAGTTGATAATTTGCTTAATAATCGGTTGCTTAGAGCTGGTCAAGAGGTTGGCTATGTTGCCTGGAAATGGTGTAAGAAAAGCCAAGGGCTGATAAGATTGTGTAATACGATAGGCCAGAGGCTCAGAATGCAGTTCTATGATATGGCGAATACAAAGTACCCTCTACTTGGGTGTTACAACATTGAGAAGAAATACCACTGCTATGATCCATGATTTGTCTTCTAGCAAACCCAAAAAACTCACCCTGCATGGCGGCCAGAATACTGGGCACAGGCACATCCCTGATGTTCTTGATGGGTTTCTTCAGTTCAAAGGGCGAGACAATGGTCACCTGATGGCCTGCTGCCGCCAGACCTTTGGCCAGAGCCGATCCCACATGGTAGTGGGATCGGGCTGCCGTGTGGAGTACCACCAGATAATTGTAGGCCGAGACGCAGCTCAGAAGACAGAGCAACAGCAGAGCCGCGAAACTTGTTTTATAACTCAATGACTTCATGGCTGTTCAGGGTGTTCCGAATGTTGGAATTATACACGAATAACTGGGGGGCTAATCGCTGCCAGTTGTGAAATAGAATGTTTGTATGTGGCTTGTTGTAGTTCCAGCTGATGTTCTATCGATATTCCCGCGTTGGCGCCCCGAAATAAACTGAGGAAATTCTCGCCGGCAGTGGTGTTATTATAGGCAGGCCGCCGTCTGTCTGGCTTTTGAGTGTCTCGGGCTCAATGGCTGGTGTATCACCCTACCATGGTGTGTTCCCACATCATCGTTAGTCAGCCCAAAATCAATCCGAGTTGTATATACGGAGACGCGTTGCGTCTGTCGATACGATTGCGTGCCTGATTGTAGGCCACTCTCTTGCCTCTCTTTTTCCCACACTCACTCGCTCTATTCTCGTCTATCGCGTTCGTCTACTACCTCGCTCTTAAACTGTTCTCTGTTTGGTTTTGTTCTCTCTTTCTTTCCTCAATGGGTTTTCGTTGCTTTCGTGTTTTGTTTTGATTACCTTACCGGCTTTGTGGAGACATAGAAGAATGTTTTTTGTCGATCAGATAAGATTTCTTCTACCTGGCTGTAGTACACAATTTAAATGAAAAAAGAAGGAGAAAATGATATGAGAACTCAAATATAACAGCTGAATTCGCTTGGGGCATTGAATTTATAAAGGTTATGGGTTATCTCATAATTAAGTAATAGGGATCTCCTAATTTTCGGTGTATTCCTTGTCCTATAATAATTTGAACCTTAGAAAGGCATCTGCTTGTGAAAATCAAAGGACTTTTTTGTACATATTTTCATTTACATATATAGTCTTTGGATTATTTTATTTTAGCATCGCCGATATATACACCCGATATTATACCCGATACACAATCAGTATTTGTTATTTAATGTTTTATTTGCGTCGGGACTGGTATTGGAGGCAGAGACTACCGCATGCTCTCTCTCTCTCTCTGTCTTTTGTTTTCGCGATCACTCTCAATTTTGCTCACTTTTGTCATGAGAGTTGGCATCTTTCTGACCTCCGCTCACGGGTAACAGCGTGGGAGAGGTAAGAGAGGGAGCTACAGCAGCTCGATTTGTTTCTTCTGGCTATAATAATGATCCGATCTGATCCAGGTTCTGCAGAATGGTAGATATGATCACTCTCCATGATTCTGCGTGTGATATCACAGGAGTCTGGATACAATATTTGGTTTCTGCAACTGTTATAGCTTCTGAGATTTAGGAGATCATCGACTCGAATCGGCTATGACTGCTGATCAAGAAGAAATATATACTTTATGTGGTCGACGTTTCCTTGTGAGTGGATCCACAACAGAACTCTTTGAATATCGGGTATAATCAAAAACATTTAAAGGTATCCTGGACATGTACACATTTATTTCTTAACATAGATTTAATCGAAATTAAAAAATTAACTCTAATTAAGTTTCGCCTTGGGCTTTGTCTTGTTATTTGCTCTTTCAATAAATAACTCCTGCAGCAGACGCCACACGCGACGAATCAGCAAAAACAGACAGTACAGAACAAAGATAATGCCTCCGTATAGGATCAGGATGGCGTCCAGATTATGATACTGAATGAGACTCAAGTCCTGGGAGGCACTCCGCAGGTACTTGGCGCCCTTGTGACGGGTCACGTGCTCCACCCAGAACACTGCCCGCTCTAGCGGTGTCTCCGGCTGATCGCGATAGCGATCGGACATGTCCTGAACCTTCTTGGTGGCCTCTGGATCTCCAATGAGCCGCTCAATGGCTGCCAGCAGCTTGGGAGCTGTCAGCTCTTCATAGTTCACTGTGACACCATATCCATTCTGCTCGGCACGGGCCATATTGAGGAACTGATCCCCGAAGATGGGAATGCCGACGAAGGGCTTGCGATGGTAGATCGACTCCGTGGTGCTCAGCAGGCCACCGTGGGTGATGAAGGCAATCACATTTTCGTGGGCCAGAATGTCGTCCTGCGGAAACCAGTCCGAGATGAAGACATTCTTGGGCTTGCCGGGAAGCTCCGTGTCCTCGAACTTCCACAGGACCCGCTGTTTCAGCTGGGAAAAGGTGTCCAACAGGGCCTGACGCTTCTCCAGAGGCAGGGTCTTACTCTTCAGATTGGAGCCCATCGAGAAGTAGATCACTCCGTGCTTGGCTCCCTCGATGAACTCCTCAATGTCCTTGGGCAGGGGCTGGCGTTTGCGGTTGATGTGCATGCCTCCCACTTCGATCATGTTGGGCGAGTAGGGACGAGGGAAGCTCAGAGAAACGTGCTGGTTGAGAAGCACCAGAGCTGTGTTCTTCCGCGTCTCGTACAGGTCCTGCTTGTTGTTGGGGAAGTACTTTCGGTAGATGGCTTCCTGAAGGGGCAGGTAGTAGTAGTTTATAAAAAGATACTCGTACGAGACAAAGGCCAGGTTTTTAATGCGCTGAAACAGCGTCATTCGGTCGGATAACTTGAGCATAGCATGCGGCACATAAGAAGGCGGTGAGGGGGTTCCAACCTAAGGGAGAACACAAATCGTAATGAAGGTCTCAGTGGTGGATTTCTTGGTAAACTCTTACCAGATCTGTGTTCCAGCTGATGGCCCCGAAGGTGCCCAACCCTATCAGCGGGGCATTGAAGTGCTCCGCCAGTCCAAAGTGTGCCTCGTTGAGGAAGACCTCAGAGATGACAGCGTCGTAGGTCTGATTCGATTGCATCAGCTCCACCACGATAGGATCTCTCAGCATGGCTCCGGTTATGGCCAGGCCCATATGATGGAAATCAATGATACGTGTGACGATCGGCTCTTGCGATTTCTCCAAAAGCTTACCAATATGGCCTGCCAATAGGCGAGAAATAGAATCATATTGATTAGATTATATTTAAGCCAACTGAAAGATAATGTGAACGAAGTGCACTGCGTTTTGTAAGACTGTTCGACGTACCTTTCATGGCATTCAAAATACTGGGCACAGGCACATCCCTGATATTCTTGATGGGTTTCTTCAGTTCAAAGGGCGAGACAATGGTCACTTGATGGCCTGCTGCGGCCAGACCTTTGGCCAGAGCCGATCCCACGTGGTAGTGGGATCGGGCTGCCGTGTGGAGTACCACCAGATAATTGTAGGCCGAGACGCAGCTCAGAAGACAGAGCAGCAGCAGAGCGGCGAAACTTGTTTTGCGGCTAAGTGGCTTCATGACTGATAGAAAAACACGCAATTAATTCGCCTTAATTATTGTATTTTTATGTATTAATTCTTTAGTCCATAGAAATCACTGCTAAGGCTTTGGCGAATCGAAACAAACTGAGAAAATTCTCGCCGGCTGTGGGGTAATTATAAGCAGCTGCATGTTGGGTCGACTAGTGGATCATGCTTCGATGATAAGGCGGTGTTTCGGCTCTCTCTTTGCAGTTCTCAGACTCTCCATAGTTTCCTCTCTTTTGTAGGCGCTCACCCAGTCATTCGATTTCTTTGGGTATTGACATAATATTTGTATGCAATCCACGCTCTTATGTATTCCTATATTTATGGCCAGTGCCTTGGTTGCCTTCCTCCAGTCAGTATCTTAGCTATATTAGCTATATTTGGAGAGAGAATCATTCTTTTTCGAGAGGTTTCAATCAGAATTTCTTCAGATTTTTGCTGCGTAATGAACTTGTCAATAAAATTTCATCAGTAATAGAGCCTTGACCTTGACCTTCGCTGAGAATCGCTGAGTAAAGAATTTGGAGACTTTCATATAAATATTTTATTTAAGAAGGTTTCTAAGTATTCCAAATGTTTCTTAGAGGAATATTATGGTTAAGGAACCAAATTACTTATAAAATATGTCTCTATTTGTAGCACTGACGTACACCTACGGTGTATACAAAGACCAACCTGTTTGGGGTTCCAATCTATCTCTATCCTTCATTTTCCGATGTTGTTTTCTAGATTAAGCCTTGCCTTAGATCTCTCTCTGAAACCAAATGGTTATCCGCCCAAGAGAGATCCTAAATCCTACTTAAAACCTACCGACTAATTAGCTTTCTCTTTCTTCGAGCTCCCCATAAGTTTAACCAAAACAAATCGTACCAGAACCCATAACAATACGATAACCAAGCTCAAACCCCCAAAGAATGTGGCCAAAACATCTATATTGTGATATTCCACGAGGCTCAGATCCTGGCAGGCACTTCTCAAGTACCTGGCGCCCTTCTGACGGGTAACATGCTCCATCCAATAGACGGCCCGGTCCAGGGGGGCCGCCAACTGATCTCGAAAGCGGTTGGACATTTCGCGAGCCTTTTCCGCGTAGCTGGCGTCACTGGTGATCCGTTCAATGGCTGATCGGAGGAGCGGAGCCTCGAGTTGGTGGTATTTGACGGTGATACCAAAGCCAGCTATCTCGGCATTGGCCATGTTCATGAACTGATCGCCAAAGAAGGGTATTCCCACCACCGGTTTGCCGTGGTAGATGGATTCCGTGGTGCTGAGCAGTCCGCCGTGGGTGATGAAGGCAATCACCTTGTCGTGGGCCAGGATATCATCCTGGGGGAACCAGCTTGAGATGAACACATTCTCGGGCTTGTCGGGAAAGTTTTCAACCTCGAATTTCCAAAGGATGCGCTGCTTGAGGCCACGCAGGGTCTCCACAATCGCTCGCCGCTTCTCCAGGGGCAGATCTTGGCTGTTGAGATTGGAACCCAAAGAAAAAAAGATCACTCCGTGCCTGGCACCCTCGATGAACTCCTCAATGTCCTTGGGAAGGGGCTGCCTGGCCTGCCGATTGATGTGCATGCCTCCCACTTCAATCATGTTCGGGGCGTAGGGACGCGGTGCACTCATGGACACATGATTGTTCAACAGAACCAACGATGTACTCCGTCGCATGTCATAAAAATCCTGTGTATTGTTCGCAAAATACTTCCTGTAGAGGGCCTCCTGTCGTGGCAGATTGAACCAACGCTGGTAGAAATATTCAAAGACCTGGAAGCCCAGGTTCCGGGCTCTCTCCGTGAAGTCCATGCGGTCACTGAATTGCAGCAGATTATGTGGCACATAGGAGGGCGGCGAGGGCGTGCCCACCAGGTCCGATGTCCAGCCGGTGGCTCCCAGGGTGCTCAGGACTATTAGCGGTGCCCCAAAGCGCTCGGCAAAGCCATAATGGGCGTCGTTCATGAAGGCCTCAACGATAACCCCATCGAAGGTGCGCTGCTCCTTCAGCAGCTGCTGCACTGCGGGCGCCGCAAGTAGGGCTTCGGTTAGGTCCAGACCCATGCCATGGATACGAGGATACCGATGGAGCACAGGCAATTTGGCATTCTCTAGTATTCGAGCCTTGTGATCTGCGGGAAAGGTCAGAGAGGGGGGTTTATTGTGCATTGTAATGGGTCTATCTGTGCACGTTTCTGCGATAATTGTCGCCTGTTATCAAATTCCCACCCTGATAAGCCTCTACGTGACACATAGCCCGGGAAAAACGGTTTCAAACGTAATACTCACTGGCCATTACGCTGATTATATTCGGCGTGTTCACATCGATCAGATTTTGGAGTGGTTTCGTCTGGGGGAATGGCGAAATCAGTGTAACCTCATGGCCAACCGCAATCAGACCCCGGGCCAAAGCAACACCCACCGTATGGTGGGATTTGGAGCCCGTATGGAGCACCATCAGGTAGGAGTAGCCGTATACCTGGCCTATCAACAGGAGAAGTAAAGAAACCAAACGCATTTTGCCACAGATTTGGATAAGACTGAAGAGTTTTAAGGTTTTCCGCTGCTAGATATACATTTGATAAGGGACTTCGTTCTTTAGAGAGAGGGAGACCTGGATTTATCTGTAGTTTATCTTTAGATTGCGGTATCTTAAGCATCATTAGATCTAGTGAATCTTTGTGCTGTTTCATTTTCGTTTGCATTCATATATTTTTGTATAGATCATTAATATTGAAAATTTGACAGAGTAATATACATTTTTTTCCCCCAAAAAGAATCCCAAAAATTCGCCGGAGAAATATACATATACATATATACAAATATATATCCAAAATATAATTTACAAGCCCTTAATCAAACCGTCCATATGTTTTCCATTTGTAGCATAGATATTTCCCTCTTAAAAACTCTAAACTTTTCTCTTTTTCTCTTCAATTCAAAGCTATATTTTTCTCTTCTGCTAAAAGCTCTCTTTTTCTCTTCAGCTTAAAGCTCTCTTTTTCTCTTAAATTTGAAGATCTCTTATTGCTTAAACAAGTTTGGTTAGGGGCTCTCTTCATTTACTTGATTGATCATCACTTTTTATTAATCTCTTGAGTTCCCTACACTACGTGATGCCCCAGACACCAGCATTTAGTTGTACATTTCAAAATATTATCAAATCCAATAGATAAGATAATTTGGAAGAAATCTTTTATTACACAGAGGGAAAACAAGACTGAAATTTGAATAATTAAAGTTTGAAATTGTAGAAAAAAAATAAATGTATTTAATTTAAAAACTATATATTTTCACATAACAAAATATATATTTTACATTTAAATTTAAAATTTTCTTATTTAAAAACTATATACTTTAAAATAAAAAAAAATGTTTATTTAAATTAAATATTTTCTTATTTAGATTAAATATTTTTCCAACAAATTGAATATATTTTATTTATTTTAAATTTGTAAGAAACACTTTTTAAAACAGAATATATTTTATTTTTAAATTAAATATTTTCTTATGTAGATTAAATTTGTTCCTACAAAAACAATATATTATATTAATTTAAAATATTAAAAAAAAAACTTTTTAAGAAAAAAAGTTGTATATTTATTTAAACAATTTTTTATTTAGATTATAATATTTTTCCCACAAATGGAATATATTTTATTTATTTATAATATTAAAAAAAAGACTTTTTAATAAAATTTATATTTAAATTTAAATTTATGTTAAATTTATCATACTATGCCACTTTTCTCTCAGTGTAAGTGTATATATATTCCAAAGCCCTCTCTCATGAGTGTAGGGCATGCAAAAATCGACTTAAAGTAAGCCTTTTGCAATCAAATGAGTATTTATTTTTGCTTACCATTTGGCTGGTGTCCAGTCTCATGCGGAGTACAGGAATTTCACAATAATTGAGTGTAGATATATGCAGCATATCTATAAGAATTCGTTCAGTCTGTGGCAGCAACGTGCTCCGTGCGGTCGGTCGAGGTCTCTCCCTCGCGGTTCTTGAGTTTCATCAGAATGCGTATTCTTTCGCTGTTTGTGGCGCTGATCTTCAGCTTGTGTTTCTGTGATGGCTACAAGTTCCTGATGGTCTTGAATTCTCCAGGACGATCGCACTTCAATGTGGGGCATGCCTTGGCCAAGGGCCTGGTGCAGGCGGGTCATGAAATCACAGTGGTTTCTGTGTTTCCTCTGAAGAAACCCATGCCTGGTTATCATGACATCTATGTGCCAAATGTGATAGGGGCTATGAGGGGTATGTATAAATGGTATAAATGGTGACCAGTGGCTGATTTTTTCATTTCAAGGAGACCTGGCCGCCTTGTGGCAGTCCATACAGAAACCTCTCACCCAAAAGCTAATAGATCATTATCATATGGGTTTTCGCCTCACACGAGCACTCTTTGTGGACCCCAATTTTCAGGATCTGTTGAAAAGCAATAGAACTTTCGATGCCGTCATCTGCGAGACCTTCTACAACGATGCCCACTATGGATTGGCTGAACATTTCCAGGCCCCACTCATTGGCCTGAGCACGGGGGGAGGACTGACCTTCATCACGGATATGGTGGGTAGAAAAATGTTCTCTGTGTTCTTAGCTAACTTTCTGTTTCCTCCTTTAGGTGGGCTCCCCAGCTCCCGCTTCGTTTGTGCCCCACATAATGTTGCCCTTCAACGATCACATGTCGCTGTATGAGCGCCTGGTCAATGTGGCTTTTCTGGCCTATGAACGTCTCCTGCTGGACTACTACTATCTGCCCGGTCAGGAGGCGCTCTATAAGGAGTTCTTCCCCGAGAACAAACGCTGCTTTTATGAGATGCGCCGTAATGCCTCGCTGGTGCTCATCAATCAGCATGTATCGCTGAGTTTTCCACGTCCCTATGCGCCCAACCTGATTGAAGTGGGGGGCATGCACATCGATGGAAAGCTCAGTCCCCTGCCCGCGAAGATTGAGAAGTTTCTCAACGAAAGCGAACATGGAGCCATCTACTTTTCAATGGGCTCGAATCTCAAGAGCAAGGACTTGCCGCCGGAGAAAGTGCAGGAAATACTCAAGGCCTTCAGGGGCCTCAAGCAGCGTGTGCTGTGGAAGTTCGAGCTGGAAGATCTGCCAAATAAACCAGATAATCTGTTCATCTCAGACTGGTTCCCGCAGACGGATATACTGGCCCATCCCAAGGTCCTGGCATTTATCACCCACGGCGGTATGTTGAGCACCACAGAGTCCATATATCATGGCAAGCCCGTCATCGGTCTGCCGATCTTCAGCGATCAGTTCTTCAATATGGCCCACGCCGAACAGACCGGCTATGGTATTATGTTGGACTTCAAGTCACTGAAGGCTGCAGACCTCAAGGCAGCCATCGAGAGGATCACCAGTGTGCCCTCCTACACGGAGGTTATCCGCGGCATGTCCTTCCGGTATCGCGATCAGCAGCAGACTCCTCTGAAGAACGCCGTCTACTGGGTGGAGCATGTGACCCGCCATCAGGGAGCCGCCTACCTGCAAAGTGCTGCTCAGAGGTTGAACTGGTGGCAGTACCACAATGTGGATGTCCTGCTGATCATCTTTGGAGTAGTGATCCTCCTGCTGGTTGCTCTGCCGCTTGCCATTTGGCGACTGCTGAGGGGGGTCTTTGGAGGTGGGAAAACACAACCCCAAGGGGAAAAGAGAAAACGCAACTGAATTTTAGTTTAATTTCAATAATAAAATATCACTTGAATGACTATAAAGTACTTTGGTTTATTTTTCATGATGGTAACTTTATGATCCTAATTTTTCTATCAAAACCAAGTCTTTTACTCCGTTTGAGCTTCATCTTGAACTCATTTGAGCCAGTTTAAGAAGTTATAGCTCACAGTCTTCTTTTGTTCCTTCTTCATTACTGTATTTCTTCACCAATTTCTGGTCTATCAAGATTTTGTAATAATATTTTCATCATTTATAAGTCATCTCTTTTTTATTCCCTTATTTTAAGATTGCTCGCTTGTTCTTTTGTTCATTAAAAATCATAATTTCCCATTTATTGACTTACTTTTGATTCTATATTTTTTTAGTATTTTAGAATCTTGTTTGGTATTTTTTAATATTTTAATTATATTATTTTTGGTATACTTAATATATTTTGATGCTTTTTAAAATTTGTAGTATTGGCTTTATAGTCATTGGTATATTTTAAGTCTGTTTCAATATTAATATTTATTTTAAGAATTAAGTACCTGTTTTAGTATTTCCAGTAGCAGTTTTTTAGTATATCGTAGAAGCTTTTCTCGTAATTTCACTTTTAAAACCTCAAGTTCTCAAGGTATACCTTAAATTCGCCTTTTTGTTTTACATTTCTATCTTTATTCTCTCTCTTATTGATTCCTATTCCAATTCTCATTCCCAATTGCTTAAGTTCGCCTTCTCAAAATATCACTGCCTAAAAGTATGCCACGCAAAATACATGGCCATACCCTGTGTTCAATTCCCTACCCATCAACCGCGGCCTAAAAGTATGCAGCAGAAAATTCGCTCAAATCTTTCGCCCACCGAAACAAATAAAATTGATAATTCTCATGGCATGATATCAATGCACACACGTGTGCCGGCCCGGCCGCTGATTGATTCCCAAACGAAATGTAAATGACAAAACAAAATTGGGAATGCAGACAACGATGAGGGACACACAAATTTAAATAGGCATTCAAGCATTAAATTAAGCGAAAAGTATATAAAAAAAAAGGGAGGGAGAACTGTAACATCCGCCCACGTCCAGTCACACCAAAAAGAAGGAAAACGCTTCAAGGTGCAAAACGGCTGAAATGAAGGAAATGAAAAGCCAAGAAAAAAACGAGACAAAGTTTCCCCCACATACACATACGAGATTTTCCGCGAGTGTGCAATGACATTGAAAAGGCAAAGCCCCAGAGGAAGGAAAAGAGGTGGAGAGGAAGCAACAGAAAATATGGAAAATATACGTAATGTGAGCCAAAAAGTTAGCTATGCACAAAAAAAAGAGGAAACTTTTTTGATGGCGCTGAAAGTGAAAAGTAAATTTACGCTAAAGTCGCCGAAATGCACAGTAAAGAGAAAATAAAAAATTTGAGAGTTGAGTGGGTTGCCCAAAAAGAGAGAGGGGGCTGGGGCGGAGGGACTTGCAAAAGAATATGAAATGGCAAGAAAAAGCGAAATGAAACGGAAGTTCAAGTTGATTTGTTTGCAGGCAAAGTGGAGTGAAGTGAAGCTCAGTTTCTCCTCTCGGGAACACACACACACACACACGCACATTGGCAGACATTTTGCGGAAGCGGAAGTTGCGTTTCAATCGCACTTCTGATGAAGTTAACAACAACAAGGACATCACATCGCCAACAGATGGCAGATGGCTATGGGGGCAAATAAATTTAGCATAACAATACTTTGCAAATTTCTGCGTATGCGTATGCGTATTATGCTGATGATTATGATGCGAATATAATGCCCATAAATTTGGCCAACTTTAAGGCCTACTTGGCAAGTGGAAGGAATGGCAGTTGTTGTTTTTGTTTTGATGGTGTTTTTTGTTGTTTTGGGTTTCCGAGGCTTTAGTTTTGAAGATAGTACTTTGTAGGAGGGTCGATAAAGTTGTGGAATGAACATAAGGTGCGATATATATTTTTTATAATTTTCTGGGTTTTTTTACGGCTGTTCTTTCTAGCTTAGGCCGCTCGAATGCCCTGTGGATCATGAGAGCTCTGTCGTAGAGCGCTAACAGTGATCTGTAACCGGTAGCGGCCACAGACTGTTATAGAAGATCGCTAACAGTGATCTGTAACAGTGTGCTGTTACCGGCTGTGGCCACAGCCTGCTAAAGCAGAGCGCTAACATTGAACTGTTACCGGGAGCGGCCACAGGCTGTAAAGGAGGCTTTTACACGACGGTAACAGGCTAACCTGGGGTGTTAACAGTGCTTCTGCTCTGTTAGAGCTGCTGCTCCCGAACAGATGGGTTTATATTTATTTTTTTTAAAGAACTAAATAAAGAATTTTTTTGCCGTAATCAAGGGTTTTCAAAAGGGTTTTTATCATTCCCAAAAATACAAATTTTTCGAGGAATTATTAGTGCCCCAAAAGTTGACTTAGCAAACTCTTTATAGATGTCCTTCTGCTTCTGTCTCGCCTACCCCCCCTTTGTGTCATATCTTAAGGCTATGATTCATTCATGTGATATATGGCCATGACTGCGGGTCCTTAATGTCGCAGTATCGTAATTAAAAAATGCATTGCGGCATATCAGACATCTTTTATTTTTTTTATATATTTTTTTGTTGTTGTTTATTTTTTGGCTTGCGCTGATATATCACACATTTATCCACCCTCGGGCGCACACAAACACACACATACATATGCAGAGATTGCGCTTGAAATGACAGTTGCACTTGCACCATGACAATGCGCCCCAAATGGAATGGAACGAGTGATGGAGAATGGAGAATGGAGGACGGAGGACGGGGGCTGTTGCAGCGGAGCAAATTGATTGCGATTGTTGAGTTGATTGGCAGGCGAAACACACACACACACACACACACAGATAGATTGACTGCATGCGACGCGACACTGGCAAACAAAAGCGCCGCTTTGTGGTTTCCATTGTTGTTGGGGACTTTAACCCCTCTACTTTTTTAATACTCTATCGCAGGCCACAAAGAGGCAGCCATGATTTCTCAGTTTTAAAGATATAGATCTCAATGAAAACATACCAAAGAGCTCAGATTTTTCTGCACAAAGCATATATCTATGCAAATCAGAGCTTACAGGATCGAGAGTACTATTAAATGTAGCTGTCAGATACAACAATCTACTCTTAGTTGATACTGAAGCTCGAAATGACACGCGCATCATGCAGCAGCGCCCATCGGTCGTTTGAGCGGGATGTATGCTGCGCTTTTGCCAGCTAAATCGGGTTAAAATCATTCTACTGTATCTATGTACCCGGTAGACTAGGGGCCAAGACCTCCAAGCAATCGCTTTGCTCGGGCACCAACCCGCGGCTCACTAGCTTCGGTGGCTCAGGCCACGACGACAACCCAAAAGTTGTTTATATATTAGAGAGATTTAATTTAATTTAATCTGTATCTATATATTTTTGCACGGACACCAACCCCCGGCCCACTAGCTCGCTCCGATATCAGCAAAATAACAGGCCACCACGACGACCCAAAACATTTTTATATAGTAGAGGGTTTTATTTTAATTTATATCTATTTTTAGATTATATCCTTGAAAGAGTATCCAAAAGCCCTGCCCTTCTTATTCCTCCTCCTGTTTTGTATCTCTCTCCTCCTCTGTTGCCCCCAACCTTGTTAAACCTTTTTGCTGCTTTTTCTGCACCCATTTATTTTTTGGTTGTCGTTTAAATTAAGTTCGTTGTGTCTTTTATCTGCTTTTCTTTTCAGAGAATTTTTTCTCTTTTTTTCTGATGAATTTTTAACACGCGCAATTCACAAGATGACAGATAGTTTACTGCAACTCTTAGAACAAAGACAAAGATGTGTGTGTGTGTGTGTTTGTGTGGCAGTATCTGTGTGTCTTTGTTTTGAAAATCAGCTGCAGGGAAACAGAATGTCTGTTTTGATTGGAAGATTGCTAAACAAAAGACGATGCAAATGCCAGACGAAAATAAACTGAAATAATATAACATAGATTGCATTTGCAAAGGTAAACGAAAATCTTTTAAATATCGCAAAGACAAGCCAACAATTGTTAGATATTTTTCATAATTAAATATTTCAAGTTACAAAACATTGGATACATATATGTAGTATACATATGTACAACTATTCCTATCTGAAGGATTCGCCTTTATTAAATTATTTATTATTTATATTTTAACGAGTATCACATTTTAATTTCATCAAACAAACAGAAAGTTACTTTCGGGTCTTTGGGCGAGGCTTCAGGGGCGTGTAATATGTATTTTCTGTTTGACAAAAAGCCTCAACAAATCCGCAAAATTTTCCGATGCAATGTTTATCAGAATTTTGCAGGTTTTGTTGTTTTTTTGAGCGTATGAAATAAATTGATTAAATTTTGAATGCCTTTGGCATTTGTTTAAAAGTTAATTGTTGGCGCTTTCGGCTGTTGATGCAGTTTGTGCGGTCTGTAAAGCGAAAATTAAATGCGGTCAGTGCACTGTCCATCCATTGAGGATGTTCCGGTAACGTATTTCCATTGAAGCCCAAAGTTACAGCCCTGCAGTGAGGCAAATTCCAGGCGTTTGGCATTGCCGGAACGCCCCTCCTTTGGCCAGTAGCAACAAAAAGCCATCAAATTAGTGTGTCGGCTCTTTGCCAAAGTTTGAAGCTGGCGTTTTCTTCTACGAGGAGTATCCCCAGCCCCAGGACCCCCCCACCCCCAGCAGTAGGCGGACATCCATCCGCAGAGCCAAAGCCAAGGCAAGCGCGTGCCAAGTTGCGTTTTTTGTTGTCCCGTTTTGTGCCCCATTTTCCCCCATTTTCCAGTGGCTTTCTTGTCTCTTTTTTGTATTTGTGTATCCCTTAGATGTATATACATAAAAGGGTATATTGGGTGGGAGTAGAGGATCGCGGATAAAGGAATACGAATATTTGTAGATACAAAAATAATTTTTTAGTGCAAAATATTACCAGATTATCAGATTTCTTAATTAAAAATAAATATGTGAATCATTTAAATTGGGTTTTTGAATTTTCAAATATTTTCTTTGTATTAAATAAGCTATAAATATTTATAAATTACTTTATTCTAATTTTATTATTATTACATGAGGATAATTATTATTTAAAAATATTAATAAATATATTTTACAATTCTATTAACTTTTAATAATATTTATATTTCACTTTAAAATGTTTGTTATAATTTAAAATTTTTAGTTGTACTTAAATATTATTCATTTATTTTAATGTACAAAAATTTAAAAAAAAAATTCCTTAGGCGGTATGATCTTAAAATGATAATCAAATCATTTTGTAGAGACTAAAAACCATAGTTCTTTATCTGTAAAGGGTATCATCCAGTTGTAATATTACTTAGCTTTTTGCTCATATTTTTTGTACTTGTTTTTTGCGTATTGTTGGTTGGTTGGCTGCGCTCTTTGAAATATTAAAATTAATAATAAATGTTGACGGCATTCATTTGTTGCTGCTGCCGGCTGCCGCTACACAAATATGAAGTCTTCATTATGGCCAAACGCATTTTGTGTTGTCTATTTTCTGGCACAGACTGTCTTCCCTTCTCTGACACTTCCAGCATCGTTCCATCCCGCTTCCACGAGTATCTCCAGTTACCGGCACTTGCCCAGCAGCCTGCTGTGCCGCTCCCTCACGTGGTGCTGCCCATGTGGCCATCTCCTTTCATCTGCTTGTGATTTTTATTTCCTTTGGCAATTTGTGCAGTTTCTCCTGTGGCTGTGCTCTGTTCTCGTTTGCCTCTCTCGTTTTTCTGCTAAATTAAATTTTATTTAACTGTTACTGTTATGCATGGAATTGGTTACAACATTTTTATTTTAATGCTTTGTCTGCACACTCACACACACACACACACACGAAATATACGCTAATTTCTTTTTAAATTATTTAACAATTTTTCGACTGGCATTTGCGCGCGTGTGGCTCCTGGGAAGAAATATCTAAGGCTGTTGCCACTGCCAGAACAATCTAATTAGAGCCAACAACGATGACGATGCCGATTTGTTTTATGCCAATTTACTTGGCAACAGTTGTCGTTAATGCGAGTGCCAAGGAATTTGGCACAGGCTCTGAAAAGTCTGGAGCGGAGGGCAAGTCTGTCCGGGAATTGGCTTTGGCCAGCCAAATGGCCATCTCTTGGCTAATAGTTTTTATTTTTCTTCTGTCTAACTGCATAATTGGTGCGAAAATACATAAATTGTTCGTGATAGATGGCCACAAGGAATATTAAAAGTTGTTTTTCCATTCGGTTAAGTAATTGAATTCTTAGAAGAAAAAAGCAAGAGAACAAAGAGAAAATATTTAAGAGCAGAAAAGGGCATGGGGGAAAAAGGGTTGCCAAATCATTATTAAGGATAGCACAAGCTACATATATCCAGTGGAACGAAGAAACGGCCGAGGTACGTTGCCGCATCACGGGTAGAACGGAACCAGTTCGATCGCCAAGATGTGGCATGAGGCACCAAAAAGCTTTCCGTGAGGCTCCGTAGACAGGGTTTCCACTCGTTCGCGGGGTTTCAATTCCCTATCAGCCTCTTCTTCGTCTTTTCCCGAGGACCGCTGCCCAGTAGAATGGAGAAACGACCGAGGGAAGCTGCCGCATGACACTTAGAACCGCACCGGTTCGCTTATATCAAAGACTATACTGTACCAAGATGTTGCATGGGGCATTAAAGGCTCCGTAGACAGGGCCCTTCCACTCATGCCTGGGTTCTCAATTCTCTGTCAGCCCATGCTTCGTATCTTCCCGAGACCCAATGCCTACTCGGCTTCGTTTGGGTCAGGTGAGTCGCTCCCAGAATTCTAACACGAATAAAAAGGCTTAGAAAAGAGGTACTGATACACAGTCTTTGACCATTGAAATGGAATTTGTTTCTTTTACAATATCTTGGTATTTGTATAGTCTTTGCTTATAGGCAGAAGAGAGATATATAGATAGATAAAGATAGTGGTTTATTGTATCAAAGAATGTCCCCAAAAGTACCCAACACATACTCAAAAGATTAAGTACAAAAAATATGCTTTAAAGATCTTTAGAAATCTGTAGCCTTTGAGACATTAAGACATCCATAGTTTCTACAGATGATACAATTGGAGGCCTTCATGGAGGCTTTATGTCAATAAATAATCAAAAGAAAAAATCCCATTGAAAAGTGCGCAAAGGTTGAATAATAAATGCAACAATTGCCCCCAGTGGCATATGCAACGTGGCAGGTAATGCATAATGAAATTATAAAATGCAGCCAGCAAGGCCGAAGGTCCAAGGCCCTGGGCCCAGGGCCAGGCAGCGGCAAATGGCGACAATGAAGACTTGTGCCGGGCCGTTGGCTGCCGCAAGTGGCAGCTCTGATTGGATTGTGCGGGACGTTGGCGCTCTTGACGATGTCTTGCATCAACTCAATTGGCAATTAAAGCGCATCAACATTAATGCTGAACTCCATGGCCACCTCCACAGTCCCCGGCCGCCATGATGATGATAATGATGATGATAACGAGACGCTGTCGGCCATTGCACGTATTGCCGGGGCACAACAAAAGCCGAGGACACAAAGAAAAAAAAAAAGAAAACGCCAGGCAATGACCATGATTGTCTCTGACTCACTCTCTCTGTCTGCCTCTGCATTTCTCTGGGTGAAGCATTTTCTGTTGGCGCTGACATGTTGGCCGCAATGTCGTGGTCATTGGGTGCCGTGGCTGCTGCTGCTGCTGCTGCTGCTGTCTTTGCTCGTGACGTCTGATGGTAAATTAAAAAGCATAAAGCCCTTGGACAAGCAGGCAAACTGCAGAAATTTATGCACGACTTGCATATTAAACGTGTGTTAATTTTAGAGCAGTACGAAGCGATGGCCAATGTCCCCTGCAGACTGACAGGCAGCGGTCAACGTCGTTTGCTTTTGTTATGCCACATCCCTGGGGCAGCTGCAGCACATCATAAGTTCTTCACCAGCAACAAAAAAATGGAGCTGCACAAAGACCTCAAGCAGGACCTCAAGCTGAAATCCCTGTAGCATGCCACACAGTGAGTGGCACTCCTCTCGCTTGATCTCTCGCTCTCTCTCTCTCTCTCGCGGTGGCCATGCAATTTTCCAGTTCAAAGGCTTAAAACTAAATTAAACTTTATGACTTGGCAGCAGCGCAGAGAAAGCGAGAGAGCAACAGGATTTGCGTCAACTACAAAAAGGATTACAAGGGATACCCAGAGATACTCGTACGCGCCAGAGAGCTCCCTGAAGCGAAACGCATATGAAGAATAATGTTTTTGGCTTTGCTTAAGCGGATAAATACACTACAACCGAGAAAAGGGTAGCAGGGAATGCTTAAAGAAGGATGTAACAGGAGGAAAAAATAAAGATAATTATAAGGGATCTTTTAGGGAAATAATGGTACCTTTTGCAAGGAATTCTAGGAAAAGTTCCCTTTTTAAGAATATACTAAAGGGACGCCTTCAAAATCCAGTGAAATCGAAGGAAAAATTTGTAAATTCAAATGATTTTTATACCAGGAATTCTAGCACTTCTATAACCAAGCTCTCCCAAATGGTACCATTTGCAAGGAATACTAGGAATAGTTCCTTGTTTTTTTAAATATACTAAAGAGATGCCTTCAAAATCGAATACAATTTAAAAGTGAAAAGGTTTTATTCAAGTGATTTTTATGCCAGGCACTCTAACACTTCTACAACCCAAAAAGCTCTCCCAAATGGTACCATTTGCAAGGAATACTAGGAATAGTTCCCTTTCTTAAGAATTTATCAAAGAAACTCCTTCAAAACCGAGGGAATTTCAAAAGAGAAAAGGTATTATTCAAGTGATTTTTAAGCCAGGAATTCCCAAATTTCTACAGCCCAAAAAGCTCTACCAAATGGTACCATTTGCAAGGAATACCAGGAATAGTTCCCTTTCTTAAGAATTTATTAAAGAAACTCCTTCGAAGCCGAGGGAATTTCAAAAGAGAAAAGGTATTATTCAAGTGATTTTTAAGCCAGCAAATCCCAAACTTCTACAGCCCAAAAAGCTCTACCAAATGGTACCATTTGCCAGGAATACTGGGCATAGTTCCTTTTTGTTTAGAATTTATCAAAGAAGCATCATCAAAATCCAGTAAAATTCAAAAGAAAAATGGTATTATTCAAGTGATTTTTAAGCCTGGAATTCCCCCCTTTAATAAACCTTTGCTCTAACCCCAAGTTAGAGCATTATGTAGCCCTTATTCCAGGCCCAAACAATAGCCAACAGAAGTGAGAACACGTTAAGGGGGAAAGCAAACATCGTACAAATAAATGTAATGACTCTAAGTGGCAGAGAGACACAGAAATTGTCTGACATTTTATTGAGCAAATATTAAAAATATTACGAATCGTTGGCCATTAGAAGCAGCCGGTGGCCACACCAGAACGAGAGGCAGAGCTCCACAGCTCCACAGCTCCAAACACAAACACAAATACCACTTAATGCCGATGTGTGTGTGCGTGTGTGCAAAAGAAGAAACGAATCTCCACAGATAGCAAACTTAATGTAATGACCAAAAAGAAATCCAAGCTCAGAGCTGGGAGCACAGAGCAGAGAGCTCCCCATCGGTTCTTGGTCGCTTGCTGGACATGTGTTTCCAATGGTTTTTCTTTGCTTTTCTCGCTTTTCTTTCTGCCATTTTCCCTACATTTTGCCTCCATTTTGCTTGTGCCAGCAGCTCTTTCTCTCTGGCCATTTAAAAACGCACAAAACAAAGTTTCTCTGCTGCCCAGCGCGTTGCAGTTGCACTTGCAACAGCGTTTATTTGATTTTTACACACCGATTTTGAGCTATGCTTTTATTAGATTTTTTTGGCACTTTGTTTTTTGCTTTTTCGTGATTGTTGTTGCTTTTTTTTCGCTGGTGTGTGAATTTGTAAGATTTGATTTTGAAATTGGCCAGATAAAAAAGAGAGAAACCCCGTCTGAAGGGGTTAAAAATTTGTGTGTAGAATGGAAATTGGTAAAATGGTTCGAAAGATTAGAAGCTGCAGTGGCAGTGGCAGTGCCACTCCAGGGTATTCCGCTTTTACAGATGGAGTATGACAGATAAGTCGCCGACATTGAATGAATTGGGGTAATGGGGGAATGGGGAATGGCTTTTGGTGTAATGGTCTTCAAGCATTCGATATTTTGTGGGGGATAAGGGTACGAAAGGAGTGGAAGAAATGTCTCTGGCAATCCTCTAAAGATACATGCGAAAAGGGGCCCATACAAGTGTATTTAAAGGTTAAATCTAGGGAATGAATATAGATACAAAATCCACCTTAATCTAGAGAGGAAATATATCGATGCTGTAGCCTAAAAGTATACCCAAATCGCCTTTCTAAAGCCTTAAAAATGCTCAAAGGCCAGGTGTTCAAACAGCCAAATAATAAAAAGGGACTTTAACAGGTTTTTTATGAGCCGATTGCCTTGATTTCTGGATAAGATCTTTCTCTATGACTCTGCTAAAGCGTTATACCTAAATCTGGCCAATTTTTAAAATATTCGAGGTGTTTAATATATAATTTAAACGATTTTTGCATAAGTAAATGTATTTCAAAGCATTAAAGAACTCTCACGTCACTAAACGACTCAAAACATTGAATATATCTCCCATATTTCTTATTTATATTCTCTATTTTCACACAAAACAGTGCTCAAATCACGACTCAATCATTTCTCCATTCCGTTACTCCGGCCATATGTTATATTTAAATAGCCATACACCCCATAGCCCATACACAAATCACCGCCTCGAACGAAAGCATCTGCGTTGGCAAATTTAAAGCCATTACACTAATAAATAATCTGCCACAAATTTAGCACATTGCCATCGATTCAGAGCAACAGACTGCAGGAGGCCAGATCTGCCGCAGATTCGTAGGATTCGCTAAAGACACGCCCACACCACACCACACCACACCACATACGAAATCCCGAAAGCAAATCGCAAAAATCCTCGCCCTGGCCACGATTCCACATCCCATTTATACAGACATGTAATTTTGGTATACCCTTTTTTGGCAGAGAGGGAGTTTGGGCTGGAGAAGAAGGTAGAGAAAGGTAGTTTTAAGGATCTGAATAAAGCCTAGATCTATGAGAAAAGCTCGGGAAGAATTGAAGAACGAATGGAGCAAAAGGTGGGCCTAAAAATGAGTCAAAAGATGTGCCAAAAGAAGGGCAAAGCTGGAGGCAAATTAAAGATAAACTAGGACCAAAAGTGAACCAAAATCCAATCTAAAAGTGGTTCCAAAATGTATATCTAAAGTCCTAGAACTACCATTGAAGGGTAATCAAATGTTCGGCTCTCTAAGTCCAATGCCCTGCTCTCCTTCTTATAGATGTTTATCCCGTGTGCAGCAGAGGATGTGCAGAATGGGAATCAGTATGAGGATTGTGGCATAAGGGGATGGGCATGAGAGGTTAGGGATAAAGGAGGTTTATCTCAAGAGTGAGCGAGAGCGAAAAGAAAAAACGAGAAAAAATTCATATGTCTGTCTGCCTGGGCTGCTGTGTGGCTGCTTTCAATTGCTGTTGGAGATGGCGCGGGCTGGCCATCATCATCACCATCGATGGCTGCTTTCAATATCTAATAATATTGCGCATACGCCACGTTGCGAGCTGCTGCTTCACTTACGCTGAGTGCGTGTTGGCGCAATAATCAACAGTTATATTATCAGACACACACACACACACACAGACACAGCATGCTGCGACATGTTCATTATGCGCATTTTAACCTCTTTGAAAAACGCGGGCAACACAAACATCAGACACACACACACACACACACACACACTACTATAAGTGAGGCGATCAATTTTGGGATTTTCTTTTGCATTATGTGCAGATTTTCACACTCCCCGAACTGCAAACTTTTTTAATAATAAATAAAAGTGCTTAAACTTAATACTGGATTTTCCCCCATCCCCCCTTAGCTGTTGGTTTTCCACCCACCATTTTATTTGTTTCTTTGATTCGACACGCCCCCTACACACACACACACACCCACACACCCACACAGATGTGTGGAAATAATTTTTCGTTTATTATCAAGTTTTTGGTTGATTTTTCTGTGTGGTTTTTCCTTCTTCTTCCACGCTGTTTACCTCCGCCAGCGGCCAAAATGCAATTTAGGAGTAGTATGTGTTTCCCTCGATTTTTCCTACGTTTCATTTTCTTTTTCCCTATTTTTTTTTTTGGTTTGTTTGTGTAAGGTTATTGGCTGTTGTCATTTGTGGTGTGTGATTTACGTTTATCGTTTCGATTCAAGCGTGTAATTTTCTTATTGGTTGGCCAGAAAAAAAGTGTTTAAAGGGGGGAAAATTCTGGCATTGCTGCTGGATTTTCTATTTTTCTTGATGGAAAAACCCCAACCCAAATCCAGCAACATTTTAGGCATTTTCTGTAGCAATTTCCATTACCAGTTTGTCCATCAATGGAAAATGATGTGATGTCTACGCATTGACAAAACATTTCGAGACCCTCACAAAAAGCAATTAAAATTTTAATAAAATAAACTAAGAAACGAAAAAGCTGTGAGAACAGGGCCTGCCAGGGTACACAATAGATGACATTAAAAATCCATACAAAAGATAAACACACATTTTTCTGCTCGCTAAGGGCTACACACAGACGCACACAGACAGGAGGAAAAGCCTGACAAATATCGAAGAGAGAAGCGAGAAGAGCATGGAGAAAAGATTAAATTCACTTAAGTGCAAAGTATGCAAATGACAAACTGTGGAGTGGCGAGGAGTGAAGAGGAGAGGAGAGGAGATGGGACCCGAAAGACATATATGAAGTGCCTGGGACTCCAGTCCTCAGTCCTGCTCTGAAGCCATAGAAATATTGTAAATTCAAATTGAAATGCATGTGTGACACATGGGGAGAGGGAGAAGGGGGGGACAGAGCAGAGCAGAGCAGATACAGATACAAATGCTTGTGGTACAGAGATACAAAGGAGGGACTCTCTGGTCCCTGACAAAATTGAATGCAATTTGACAAAAATCATAGTCTATAATTTCCAACAACGAAAGCTTAGCCTGACTTCTGGACCTACAATGGCTTCCGAGCCCCTGCCCAGCCATCCCTCCCCCCTTGTGCCCCACTCTCTATGTGGCACACAGACGACCTACAGGCAACATCCTACCATTACGAGTTAATAATTGAACATTTTCTGTTTTAGGCAGAACAAAATTGCTATAATTTTTTTTGTGCTATGCCGCTTTTGATTGGGGCTGTGGCTAGCTGTGGGGACAGTGCGGTTCATGGCAGTAAAAAGAGTGCTAAGATTTAGTAGGATTTACTAGGACACCAAATGGCATTTGGCTAAAGCTTCTTAGGAGCTTATTTCTGGCAGAAAAGGAGTAACGACCGAGGGGCGCTGCTGTATGACGATGTAGTTTCTACAGGCTTACAGATATACAGTTCTTATTTGTTAGATCTGTTCATACAGCTGTTATCTACCTCCTCATCGAATATAAGACTAATCCAATACCCATTAAAGGCCAGAAAAGAGCTACAGTCTATGCTGATTCATGACAAACATTCTTATAGACCCTAAAGTCTCTTTGTCTCTCTTCCTCTCATTGTAATAGCATTCTTTCCTTAATGTACACTTCCTAAACATCTCAAAGTTCAGATAAAAGGGTATCCCTTGGTCTAAATATTAACACCATTTGGTTTTCCCCACATTCTTTACACAAATTTCTTATAAGATTTAAATAATCTTAGCTCCTTGTTGATTATGGCCCCGAAACGCACTGTAGTTGCTGTTCGGTTCAGAGGCCTGTGCAAATATGGCCACAAAAAGCAGTGGCACAAGCCGAAAGAGAGAGATATAGAGAGAGAGAGAGGGAGACATACATATGGACACATTTTTGTATTTGCTCGATGAACTTGTGGCACTGGTGGCTCCACCTCTTCCTCTTTCTCCCCTGCCCTCACCGAATCTGTCTCTTTCGCACTCTGGATTTTGTGAATGACTTTTTGGCACTAATTAAAAGTAGCAAATAATTTTCTATGCCAACTCACATACGCCCACATATGCAAAAGGAGAGAGCGAGCAAAGGGAAAGAGCAAGAGAGAGGGGCAGAGAGAGATGCAAATATGGCACAAGCCTCTGCCTCTGGTGTCCCTCTTCAGAAATCCCCCTTCCTGCTCCCCGCTCCCTCTGCTCCCTGCTCCTGTGACAATGACAATGCATGTGACAGTTTTCGGTCGGCACCGTTGATAAGCGTCGCTTATTGTCTCTCTCTCTCTCTCACCCTCTATCTCTCTCTGGTCCCCTCTGCCATTTGCCAGGAAAAAGTTGGCTTAAGTCGGAAAATTTATTATTATTTTTCTGCATTGCAGGCTGTGTGTGCAATTTTAAATGGATTTTAATTAGTTTTGAATTATTTCGGTTTTAGTTTTTCGGCATTTTTGTTCTGTCCCATTTTTGGCATTAAAGTTTTTCCCCCATTAAATGTATTTGGTTTATACACGTATAGTATTTCTGCAGTTTTGGCTTCTATGCGGGCAAAGCCATGATATATTTGAGGGATAATTGGTTTAACTTTCACATACATATATCAAAATGACTTAAATTTGAGTTCGCTGGAGGTCACCAAAGGCAAGTAATTTATCATATTGGATTGGGGAAGCCTTTAAAAGATGATAAAGGAAGAAAACAACACGAGTTTACTTTTTTGTTGAATGTGCGGTTTGGTTTTCAATTAATTTTTCAATTAATTTCCATTCTCAGTTAGATTCTATATTTCATTCTGCAGTCACACTGCAGTCTAACACTCTACCTCTCGCTCCCACCAACAGCCACACACTTTCGGTTTCATTTTATGTGAGAGAAGCAGAAAGATTAGATCACCTCATTTGCAGTAGAAAAGGGAGAGCGATACTTTCGGCTTCATTTTGCAGCAGCAGCGCAATAGCAGCACGAGAGCAGAATCGAATGTCAAATATGAGAGCAATTTGCAGAGAGAAGCAGCAAGGGAACATGGAATGAGCGGGTCACTAGGCCTCTGTAACCCACTCCCTCCCCCTTAATAGAACACTCGCACAGCCACACACACTTTCGATTTCATTTTAAGCAAGAGATGAAGAAGAAGATTCGATCTCGTTTCGTGCTGTATGAACGGGAGAGGGAGACGAGGAACCGAAACTGTCGCTTTCATTTCGCAGTAGCAGAGCCATAAGAACACGAGAGCAGCGAGCAGCAGTCAGAGAGCATTTAATAAGCGAGGCACTCAGTCACCCATTAACTCCCCCTCCATCTCTCACATCAAGAGGTGACCACAGCCACACAAACTTTCGATCTGCCTTTGCATTAGTAGAGGTAGAGAGGAAGAGCAGAGCGAGCAATTCCAATGAGCGAACAATTAGGAAAAGATGCAGCGGAGAGAGCGTGGGAATGAGAAACGAGAGCATGGAGCGAACGTCTGCTAAGCCGGTCACGCATATGCATCGCCGTCGCAGTTTTTTCCCCGCCCCCGACCACTTCAGAGGTCAGCTCCGCGTTTCGGTCCGTGAAAAACGGGTTAATTCGGTAAATCAAATGGAAAGAAGTGTCGCGTATTTGTGCAGTGAAGTGTGGGGTTGTGGTAAAGTGATTAAACATTGAAAATGGCCAAAATTAGTGTTTCAGTGCAAGCAAATCAGCATGGCGAAAGGCAAAAGGCGTGGCAAGGCGAGGTGATCGGCGTGGGAAAAAGGCGGCAATATATGCAAGAGATGTGCAAAAACTGATTAAACATTCAAAATTACAAGAAAAGTTTTTTAGTGTAAGAAAAAGTGCGAGGCGATCCACCAGGCAAAATGGCATACAAAAGGCGAGGCGAAAAATTCGGCAAAAGGCGAGCGAAAAAGGTGGCAAAAGGCATGGCGGGGCGAGGCGATGGAAAGAGGCGGCAATATGTGCAAAAAGTGAAGTGCAGTGAAGTGAAGTGTTGTGGTGAACTGATTAAACATTGAAAATGGCTAAAAAAAAGTGCGAAGGCGGTCCACAAAAAAAAAGCAAGGGCAAAAAGGCGGCAAGAGGCATGGCGTGGCGAGGCGATCAAAAAGGCGGCAAATGGCGTGGCGAGGCGATATAAGCAGAGAAGCATCAAAAAACATATTATTTGATGCAGTAATTCTTTTTTTTCATGTTTCAAAATCAACAAAATCACCGCTCAGTGCCAGCAAACCCTGAGTTGTCTAATTTTTTTTCTTTCTTTTTGTTTGGTCTGCAATGTGTGTTCCGACTCCGGCAGCGAGGAAGCAGCATAAAAGAAAGAGCGAGCGCAAATCGTCAGCTCTCTAGCTCAAACTGTCGAAGCAGGAGAGGTGGCGCTTTGCAAATCTTGGCGAGGTTGCGCTCTCTCTCTCTCTCTTGAAGTGTGCCCTGCATTTGAGCAAATTATGCAAGCAGCGTGAGAGTGATGCCTCTGTTCTCGCACCTTTAATTAATCTTATTGCAAATGCGTTTGCAGTTTTTTTTTTTTAAGAGTGTGGTGTTCAAAAGAGCGCAGAAAGGAGCAGATCGTAGAAAAAAAGGAGTATAAATATGAAAATTGTGTGAAAGCAGTGGAATATTTTTTGTTTGGCGAGTGCTAGAGAAATCTTTCCATTTGTCGGGTCTTTCTGTCGTCGTTATTCCGGAAACGTCGTGGGTAAACGGAGCAAATGCCGAGAAAGAAAAGCGTTAAACGACTGCAAGAAATTGCAGAGGAATAAATGCAGAGAGATAGAAAAGAGCAATAATCTTTGGGGAAATATTAATGAAAAGGTGAGTTAAATTAATTGTTTGGCTTTTCTTAAGATGTTAAACATGCTTTTATATTTTCGTCTCTCTCTCTCTCTTATATACAAAATTTGCTTATTTTCTTTTTGTTGCCTTTTATCGAGGTAATCCCTTCTGCAATAATAAATTAATCGATGTGTTTTTTTAATATATATATTTTTTAATTTCTCAAATATAATTTTGTATTATCATATTTAAAACGGGGTTCCATAAAAGAGAAACCAATAAGCCGTATTGCCATATTTGTATACACGTAAAAATTGAATGGGAAAAACGATAAATTAAAAGCTTGAAGCCATGGCCCATAGAAGTCGGTGTTGGGTTTCTACTTGGGCTTTTCTTCACCCTTGCCCTTGCCGTCACCCTTGCCCCCACCGGAGGCCAGTTCCTTCATCAGATTCAAGGCACTGCCAGCTTGGAACCACTTGATCTGGAGGTCGTTAAACGAATGATTCAACTGTATCTTGTCGGAGCTGCCGCCGTTCTTGATCTCACAGTCGACGGGCTTGCCGGCGGCCAGATCCTTGAGATTCAGCAGCGAGATCTTGCTGTCGGGCTTCACCTTGTCGTAGTCGCCGGCATTGGCAAAGGTCAGGGCCAGCATGCCCTGCTTCTTGAGATTCGTCTCGTGGATGCGGGCAAACGACTTGACAATGATGGCCACACCGCCCAAGTGGCGCGGCTCCAGGGCGGCATGCTCCCGCGACGAGCCCTCGCCGTAGTTCTCCTCGCCCACGGCCACCCACTTGATCTTGTTGGCCTTGTAGTCGCGTGCCACCGCCGGAACGGCGGCATACTCGCCCGACTTCTGATTCTTCAGTTTGTTCATCTCGTTGTTCTCCGCGTTGGTGGCGCCGATGAACAGATTGTTGGAGATGTTGTCCAAATGGCCGCGATACTTGAGCCACGGCCCCGCCGCCGAGATGTGATCGGTGGTGCATTTGCCCTTGATTTTGATGAGTACCGTGAGATCCACATAGTCCTTGCCGTCCCACTTCTCAAAGGGGGCCAGGACCTGCAAGCGCTCGGACTTGGGATCGACGACCACCTTGACATCATCACCGCTGGCCGGTGGAGCCGTGTACGTGTCCTGTCCCGGATCGAAGCCCTTGGCCGGCAGCTCCTCGCCATGGGGTGCCTTCAGCTTGAACTTCTTGCCGTCCGTACCCTCCAGTTCGTCCTTGAGGGGATTGAAGTCGAGGCGTCCGCAAATGGACAGAGCCGTGACCATTTCGGGGCTGGTCACAAAGCAATGGGTGGCAGGATTCGCATCGTTGCGGCCCGTAAAGTTGCGATTGTACGACGTCATGATGGTGTTCTTCTCGCCCTTCTTCACGTCCTTGCGGTCCCACTGGCCGATGCACGGGCCACAGGCGTTGGCCAGCACAGTGCCGCCAAATTTTTCGAAAACCTCGAACATGCCATCCCGTTCGATGGTGGCGCGGATCTGCTCCGATCCTGGCGTCACATTAAAGGGTATATTCGATTTCAGGCCATGACTGAGGGCATCCTTGGCGATGTTGGCACAGCGGCCCATGTCCTCGTACGAGGAATTGGTGCAGGAGCCGATTAGACCAACCTGCAAAACTATCGCTATTAAATGTCGCCTATAAACATCGTCTACCTACCTTAATATCCATGGGATATCCGTTCTTCTTGGAGTTCTCTCCCAACTTGCTGATGGGATGAGCCAGATCCGGGGTAAAGGGTCCATTCACCAGCGGCTCGAGGGTATCCAAATTGATCTCGATCAGCTGATCGTACTTGCAATCCTTGTCTGCCGTTAGGAGCTCCTTCTGGTACTTTTCCGCCAGCGCAGCCATCTCGCCCCTGCCGGTGGCACACAGATATTTGGCCATACGCTGATTGAACGGAAAGAGCGATGTGGTGGCCCCAATCTCCGCCCCCATGTTGCAAATGGTGGCCATTCCTGTGCAGGAGATGGACTCCACGCCACTGCCATGGTACTCGATGATGGCCCCAGTGCCCCCTTTGACGGTCAAGATTTCGGCCATCTTCAGGATGACATCCTTGGGCGATGTCCAGCCACTGATCTTGCCCGTGAGATTGCAGCCAATGACCTTGGGGCACTTGAGCTCCCACGGAATGTTGGCCATCACATCGACGGCATCGGCACCGCCCACGCCAATGCACAGGCCGCCTAGCCCCCCACCGTTGGGGGTATGCGAGTCGGTGCCGATCATCAGGAGCCCCGGGAAGGCATAGTTTTCCAGGATGATCTGATGGATGATGCCGCTGCCGGGCTTCCAGAAGCCCAGGCCATACTTGGCGCAGGCGCTGGCCAGAAAATCGTACACCTCCTTGTGCATGTCCTTGGCGCGGGCCAGATCCTCGATGCCGCAGACCTGGGCCTCGATCAAATGATCGCAGTGCACCGTCGACGGAACGGCCACCTTTTTGAGGCCCGACGAAATAAACTGCAGCAGGGCCATCTGTGCCGTGGCATCCTGCATGGCCACACGATCGGGACGCAGCCGCAGATACGACTCACCCCGCTTGATGTCCTGCGTTTCCGGCTCGTCCAAGTGCGAGTACAGCACCTTCTCGGAGAGGGTCAGCGGTCGCTTGAGACGCGACTTGACGCAGTTCAAGGCCCCCGCCAGCTTCGCGTACGGCAAAAAGTCGTCCTTCTCGAACCTGGACATTGGCACCTTTTGCCAGACGGGATTTGGGCTCACATGGAAACGCCGGGCCCACAGTAGGCGGCACAGCTGTGGTTTTTTCATAACTTTACACAATTTTATTCGGAAATCGTGTGAACTGGTTTGTTGACCTGTATTGTTGTGCTGTTTGTGTGATTGGAGTAACTGAATTTTCAGGGAGTTTCAATCATTCGTGGAAAGCAGCTGCTAAATCCTAGGTGTACTTTGTTTTTGGAAAGAAATGTGTAACTGTGTTGAATGTTTTTTTTTTTGGGGAAGTAAAAGTGTTGTGGAAATGCAAACTAGATTTGAATTTGAATGCAATTTTAATGGAACAAAAATTAGGAGTTAATTTTTGTGTTCTTTTTAGAGAAGTGCGAAATATAAAGAATATATATTTAAAAAACAAAACAAAAAATATATATACAGCTGCGCCGAAAAAAATAGCACCAGTGGACTAATGTGTCTATATTGACGGATTTTGCTCAAGCAATGGTTTTAATGAATAAACTTTAAGGTATAATTTATCGTATCCCAGAGCACTGGCATAATTCGCAAACTCCAAATGAAAATATTTGAAAAGGAAAGGATTTTATCAGAAATTTGGGCACCAACAAAAATAGCACGAATTTACAAAGAAATCAAAACTATAAAATACAAGGAAACTTTCCACATTTTTTAGTAAAATATGTTAGTTTAGTTGTATTTAAAGGTTGGCATTTTGTTGCAAAGCCTTTGTCAGCAACAACAACAGCTCAACATATTGGCATTAAAGCTCACCTAATTTTCGCATCTTTCCCTTGGGATATTGATCCACGAACCATGGAGAATACCCCAAACATATTTAATGTTCTTTGATTCCGCATTAGAAACATATTTTTTAGCTTGACCCAAAACATTAGCAATGGGGTTCAAGTCTGGAGACTGAACAGGCCAATCTACTGCACTAAGTGAATTGTGCTCGAACCACTTTTGAGCTTTCTTTCTAGTTCGTTTTGGGTCATTTTCATGCTGGAAGTTACAAAACAACTCTATTTCGTATTCTGCAGAAAGCAGAATCACTGTTTCTTTGATATTGACATAGACATGTTGATCCATAATGGGGTTGTGCCATGTATTGGATTACCTACTTAGTACGAAAATCATTCCCATACGATTTTGCTTGCTTTTCTATGTCTAAGGAATTTCCATGTGAGTCTGGGGGTTATACTCTGCATTCGGTAATCGTTTCACACAAGAACAAGACCCTTTTACACCAAAAAATAATTTTTGGCTTTAGTCGGACCACAGGATGTTTATCCATTTTCCTTGGCTCAACTTTAGTGCTATTTTGCATACCAAACTTTTTTTGCCCCATGCCTTCCCGTGAGAAGTGGAATTTTCCTCGGACTACGAGTACCCATTTTACGTTCTTGTAAACAAGATCTAACTTTCCTGGTACTTGCCGATTTTTTAAGATCCTTGCTTTAGCTCTGTGGCCGACTTAAATGGGTCCTCCTTGCTCTCACGAACCAGTAGTTTTACCAGAAATGGGAATACCTCGGCCTTTCTTCCACGTGTTTCTTGTTGGAAACATATTTAAAAGCATTGCTAATCATTTCTTTTGAAGAACCGACACTTTGCCCCACCTTAGGATAGGTCCTGCCTTCTGAAATGAAAGTTTTGATCCTTTCGCTTTTTTCTTCACTTTAGTGCTTTCCAAGACCCATAACTACTTCAATTTTGTAACTTTCTTGTCACAATCATCTAAAGCCACCGATTTTTAAATAAATCAAGAACTTAAAATATCAAGAAGCTCCGATAAGTAGAAGCTTTTACATAAAACAGTTACTGGTGCTATTTTTGTTGGTGCTCCATTTCGCTCCTCTTTCGCAAAATTGCCTAAAGTTATAAGAGCCGTTAGAATTGAGAGTGTAAGCACACTTCTCTCAGAGAGGAGACATATAAAGCTACATTATATTGCAGTAAAGTCCAGCAAATGTTTGACAGTGGTCTTATTTTGAAGGAATAAAGACGGTCGTCCCTACTGGTGCTATTTTTTCGGCGCCACTGTACATATACATAAATATTAAATAAAAATAAATAGTAAATTTAAATATATAAAATATAAATAAATAAAATAAAATATAAAGAATAAATATGGGTCAGAAACCTCTTCCTTCATCCCCTACATTCAGTCATAAATTGTTTTATGTCTTGATCTTCATTGCATTCGCCCAATTACTTTCCATCCGCTGCTCTCTTTTGTTATTTATTACAACAACCATAATTGGGAGCGGCTGGGTGTCCGTGCGCCTGAATTGTTGTGGTTTTCTGTCGTCCCGATGGACGCGAACGATCGTGTCTTCATTGCATTGAAAAGCAAACGCATTGCATACATACATACATATGTACGTCATCCCATTCCTACTCTCTTGTGCTCTCAGCAACAGCAATGAGCTTTACTCCGGCTTAGCTTTGACTCACGCTCTCAGCAACAACAACAACAACAGCAAGCTTTTCCCACGATGACGCCCGCTCTGCTCTCTCAGGCGCCTCTCGCAAAAATTAAAATGCAAGCACAAAAACTCCATAGCGTATTTGGTGAGAGCGAGAGTAAAGTGCTACGCTATTCCGCTATTTGTTGAGAGCGAGAGAACGAAATTGGACCAGAAAATAGAGCGCGTTGCGGGTGCGGACCACATTGAATAATTTCAACAAATAACCAAACGGGACTTTACTTTGCTGTGGAGTTTTTGTGCTTGTATTTTAATTTTATTTTTTTGTAAAGGCATACATTTTTAAGAATAACAGAACGGCATATTAATAACTTTTACTCAGAAATCTTTGAAAATAATTTATTTAATTTTTTTTATTAGTAACTGAAGATATTTACGATTCTTTGAAAAACTTTTACTGGGTTATCCTGAGAGATCTGTCACAGCGAAAGTAAATTAAATTCGATTACAGAATTTTTCGGTCAATAATTATTTACCTTTTCCATGGTTTTCTCATAAAGTTGTACACTCTAAGAATTAGTTTGTATTCTTTTTATAGAAATACGAAATATAAAGAATATATATTTATGCCCTTCCTTTCTGGGAGTTAGCATAACATCTAACAAATATTTTATATTACATTTTTTGGAAGGTAAAATAAATAAAATAAATCTAAAATACTTTTCTTTTAATAAATCAGAAATAATTATCGATATGGATATAATCATTCAATAAAAACAAATATCAGAGACAGAAATATCCACCTATTTAATAACAATTTCTTCCCTTATTTTAATTGATTTTTAAGCCACTAATCGAGGCCATTATTTAGTAAAACTTAACCCTAAATAAATTCCAGGGAAAGTGTAAGGCAGACACCCAATAATTGTATTGAAATAAATTTAGTTGTAACACGTTCCAGTGCCATTACAACCTTAATCTAAGCCATTAATTGGAATAACCTCAGATCCTACTGCCCTGAGTATTTGTTGCCACAAAGAGAGAGAGTGAGAGTGAGAGTGAGAGAGAGAGAGAGGGACAGGGACATGTCAACGGAATTGATGTTGCAACTGAATCGGAGGCCGAGACCGACCTGGTGGATCCATCGATGGGCACATAGGCCAACGGCCAACTGACGGACTAGCAGCAGCAAACTGGGCAAGTGACAAACAGAAGGACAACGCGTCGTTCACTTTGTGTGTGTGGTGTGTGTGTGTGTGTGTGTGTGTGTGTGTGTGTGCACCAGTGCAGGGGCTACAAAAGTGTCAACTGCTGCAAGTGAAGCAGAGGCAAAGGACGTACCGTCTCTGCCCCGTCCCTCTGCATCCTGTGATTGTGTTTGCCAGCGCTGGCAGCGTGTCATAATGGACGACGATATACTGTGCTCAGGCTGAGGCTGAAGCTGAGGATGAGGTGGAAGTGGAAGTGCAAGTGCAGGACCTGTCTCTCCCCCCCTCCCCCTGAACAATGGGACACGGACAATGGACAAACGGACATGGCACCAAACGGTAGTTGGCCGCCGCACACACCACATTCAATTGAAATCGACGTGCCTGTTTGCCACAATGCCATTGACGATGGCCACCCCCACCCCCACCCCCACCCCCACATGGCTCCCTCCTCCCAACCAAAAGCTGCTGCCGATGGTCAATGGTTGATGGCCGTCTCTGTGCAGTAGAGGCCCAAAAATTGATTGGCAACTACTTGGGGCCCAGGACCGCACAAAACTTTTCCTCCACTTGCCTTGCCGAGGAGTGTTCCAGTTCTAGTTGTCGAACGTTGATTATGATTCTGTATAATTGATGGATTTGTTGCTTGTTCTGCTCCGGGGGCTGTACTCGAGGGGGGGTGGTCGAAAATGTCAAGGTTGTGCAAATTTCATCTCCAAAAACACACATTTAGTGCGCTGTCATTTGCCATCGGAATATTCGATTGGTCATCTTGTGTATCTCTCAAAGAGAGAGCTGAAAAAAAAATGCAATTAGCTTAAATATATTTGCGTTTCACCCACGCCATGGCATGGCCGGCCTTGAGCTCTAGTTGGGTATCGGATTCGCTTTTCGCTTAAATTATTGCTTTAGAGCAGCTCCTCAATAGAACTTTTCCCATAAATAATGGAGAACTTATTGCCGGCGCCAGCGGCACAGAAAATACGAATTACGTGTAGGAAAAAAAAGTGTAAGCATCCAAGCACCTGGCTATTACTTGCAGGACATAAGCGTCAGGGATTGCCGAACCTGATTGGAAAACACTATATAATCTATGAGGGGAAATCGAAATCGTTTGCCGTAAACTTGGCCAAAAGTCTTTTGGAAGTCGATTAAAATCAACACCAAAATTTACTTTAAAATAGGATTTATATATTTTCATTCCAATAGAATAGATAGAACCCAATAGAAACTTCAATACAACTTTCAAACTCTTTCTAGATATTTTCTTGTTTTTTTTATTTATTTCCTAAAATTCTATTATACTGTATAATATTCGAATTATTAGTTTTAGGACATGTCTTGGGCATTAAGTGTATTTTTTACTCCCTAATGTAGATACAGGACTCTTTTTGGTCCCACAAATTACTAGAAATGTGAGAGGAACTACCATTATTAGGGGCAAAAAGACCGATTGGACTGTTTTTTGGAACAGAGTTTTGTATTAATCATGGCTTTTGATTATTTATTATTATTTTATTTATTTATTCCACTGGATTCTTTCAAAGTTTTCAACATTTTTGAGCCATTGATTGTTTTTCTGACTGAATAATACGATTTTAAACATGAATTTTGAGGTATTTCGCAATTGCCAAAAACTACAAATTAATTACATATATAATAATAAAATTAAATAAATAATTTATGGGATAATGCCATGAAAATGTCTAGCAATCCTTTGCGCCAAATCGATATATCTACCAACAAAATATATAGACACTATATATTTATTTATTTTATATAGATATATTTATATATTAAATATTATTATTATTATTTTTTTTTATATATGCATGTATTTATATATTTTTTATTATTTATTTATTGTAATACTTTTATATCATTAAATATTTTAAAATCTGAATTTAAATTTATCTATTTTTTTATCTAGTGTATTTATTTTATTGTATTATCTATGTATTTCCCTCCAATCGAAATATCTTCCCTAAAATATTTCCCTAAGATATTTCCTAGATTTCGCACTAAATATGTCCCAATTTTCGCCTGCTGCCTCCTTATGCGCCTCTTTAGTGACTTGTTGTCTGATTAAGCACTGGCGAATGCCCCGAAAATTGCTGTGAAAATTTATGCACTGCCCGCAGAGCGAGAGAGCGAGAGGGAGATGGAGGGAGAGCAGTGTGGGTGGGCTATGGCCATATGTAGAAGAGCCATAGATAGGGGAGTGGGTAGCAGTAGAAAAAGGAGTAGGAGTAGGAATAAAGGAGTAAAAGAAGTACTAGAAATAGTAGGTGTGGCTGCCGGGTGCCACTGCTACTGCCACTGCCACTGCCGTTGCTGTGGTGTCGGTGGCGGCCAAAAAAGTTGCAACAAAACTGAAACTTTTTGGACTCTGGCAAAAATTTTTAATCCTCGTTCGCTCGCTTTCTTCTTCCTTCTCTGCCTTATCCTCCTTCTCCTCCTGCTCCTCCTCCTCCTTTTTTTTATTATTCCCCAGCAGTTTTTTTGTGTGTGCGGAGAGTGGAAACAATACGTTCGTTGTTTTTGGTGTTCTGGGACGGCTCGTTGGCTCTCTGCCTCTCTCGGCCTCAGCACAGCTTGCGGTAAAACTTTTCAATAATATTCCCAAAAGTCCAGTCCAGGAGCAGGAGCAAAAGCATAGAGCCAGACGACGACGACGACGACGACGACGACTAAGAGGAAGGAGCAGGATACAGGAGACGACACCGAGTGGCAGTGTGGCGAACGGAAGTGCCGCCATAGTTTGGCATCTAACAAAAGTATAGCATAGTTTTTGGCGCACTGGCAGCAATATTGCAATAATACCCCAAACGACAAAAAAATAAGAATGCATTTTGGGCATCACATTTTGCAGAGAGCGTTCCTGGAACGCATTTCTTTGGGAAACTCTTTAATTTTTTGGGTGGGGGGAAAAGCACTAATATATGAGATTTTAAAGAAGCCTGACAGGGAAATGTATTTTGTATTTTATTATTTAATTATACTTTTATTTTGTATTTACTATATTTATATTTATATTTACATTATATTTTTTTTATTCTTTTTTTAAATTTATTTTAATTCAGATTTTAAGGATGTATGAGAAGGATACGTAATTCTTATTGTATTATTTATTTATTCTTTTATTTTATATTTATTATATGAAAATTTAATTTATAATACTTTTGTTTAATTTCGTATTTATTCATTATTTATTTTAATGTATTTTTTCGATGAAAGGTTACTCAATAAATTATTATTATTTATTAAGTTTTTTCAACAATTTTTTTTTTTAAATAATTTTTGTATACATTATTATTATTTTTTTTGCATGTATTTTACATATTTTTTTTGCGAATCTCTGTTTAATAGCCAATAAATTTTGGCTAAAAATGTTAATGTAAACATTTTAAAAATATCTCTTTTTTATTAACAAATTAACTATTTTTTTGATTAAAATTCCATGAAGCACAATTTTTCCACCTCAAGGACAGTCTTCACAGAATATAATAAATAAAAAATATGTTCCAAAAAATTACCAGAAATTCCCTAAAATTAAAAAATAAACTAAAAATATGCTCTCAGTTTAGTCCATATTTTGTAGTTTTTTGCCTTCAACAAAAGGCTTAACCTATGAACCGCTTCTCGAATTGGTTTCCTGGAACATCCTTTGGGCATCGGGGCGGCCGGGGACAGGACCCGTTCCGGGTCTTTTGTTTCTAGCCAAGCGCCAAGCAGACAAATTCTCTATTTCCTGCACACGTGGCTTTGGCGATTTCCTTTCCTTTTGTGCAAACATATTTTACCGCAATTGCGGCACATATAACGGGTCGGCGGCGGGGAGTTTCAGCGCGGTGTCCATTGAAGCATAAGTAACCAGGGACACCGCCCTCCCCGGCCCCTGGGACACCAGTCGCTGGGAGGTTCCCAAGCTCCCAGTGCCAGTCCCCTGCTGCCGTTTGCAGTGCTCCCCCGTGCTCCCTGTTGCAGTACCCCTGCCCACCCCCTTCTGCAGTCCCCATTTCTCCATCTCCGTTTCAGTGCCCTGTGTCCCCTGTTCTATGGCATATACGTATCGTACATATATATGTATATAGAAATATGGATTTTTGCCGTGCGTCTAAGCCATAAGTTGACCGCTCTTTAGCCCTGTTTCAGCACTTCTCCTACTCCTGCACAGCCACCCACTAGGGCCTCTCTTTCTTCTACTGTGGAGACCCTCCCCCCCCTCTTGTGGGCCAACCATTCATGAGCTCAATTCAGGCGCAAGGCTTGGAGTCGAGCTCAGGGCTTGCACATTTTGCAATGGAGAGTATATACATATATACCCTGTTTTTGGAAAGGGTACTATGATTAGGGAAAGGTGTTTGTAATAGCAGCTGAAAGTCGATTGAAAGCCACATAGACCAATGGAAAGACACCCAGCAATCATATTCGCTTCGTTTTTGTCGTCTCGCCTTCGAGTACGAATAAATCTATAATAAACCGCTCATCCGAAAGTGCTGATTGCTGCTTTCTATAGAGATTGGAACTCCTAGTGTACCCACCTCTTCGTCTGGCCAAATCGTGGTTTTCATTCTGTGTTTTCCTTTATATATATTTTCCCTAAGCTCTTTTGTTTCTCACTTACTACGCGCGCGGTGCGCCCGTCGTCGTCGCTCAATGACGATGACGTTCTCCATTACGGGCCGACTAGTGCACCTGGGCCCGGGTCCTGGGCCTGGTCCAGCAGCAGCTCCTGGCTCCACTCTCCGGGGTCCCCAGTCTGGGGTTTCAGTTACTGCGTTCGCCTTTGTCCGTCGCATTGTTTCAGTCAATAGACGCATTTGTGCGGGTCAGTTTGGCAAAAAGAAAAGCCGGTAGTAGCTCCAGACCCACTTTTTTGTGTGTGTTGTTTTTGGGGGGGGGGGGGCTCACATAATTAGATTTAATTTGCAGCAGCCTCAAAACGTGGCATGCAATGTTTTTAATGCATAAATTATGCCCCAGAACGAGTCAATTTAGTGGCAGCTTAATCTCCCTCCCCCTCTCCACCTCTCCCCCTCTGTGTGCGGCACGGATAAAGTTTTGAGCCCTGTTTTATAGCCCCAGCATTGGTTAATGAGTCCATGAGTGCATAATAGTTTCTAGACACACTGGATGACAGTCCTTAAAGCTTTAACTTTTGGACTTGAGGGATTTTCTCATTAATTTCTGTAAAATTAACTCATTTTGGAGGGACAGGCACTCTCACGGCTAAATAAATCAGGAAATATCCCTGCCTTAAAACCCACTTCAGATCTCCAATTTCAAAGCCAATCCTTCGTTCCTCTTACTTTTTTTGTTGTTTAAAAACGCAGCGAGAATTTATCGACCATTCCACTCCACTCATCCATTCATTCGAAGTCCCTCCATTTACTTTCGGTTTGCCTCCTCCTTCTACGCTCTTCTTTCTGCTTCCTTCTTTGTCCTTTCTGCTCCGCCGCTGTGCTCCTCCCTTTAATAATATGTACACAATAATTATTCCCCGGATGGATTACAATACGAACTTGACGCAACGCAACGCAATGGAAAAAGCAAAACGGAAACAGGAAAAACTCCGTTGAACTCTGAACCCCCCACCCACCATGAGGAAGGTCTGGGCTCCACTCCATTGTGTGGCTTCCACCTTGAGAGTGTGAAAAGTGCAGCACACGCACATAATTAACATTTCTTTGGAATTATTGTCAACACTCGATAGTTTTTCCATTTACTGATATATTTTAAGTGTTTTTGATTTTCACATTAAATATTTACTTTTTAATTAATTTAATTAATTATTTTGATTTAATTATTATTTATTTATTTAAATTTTTAAATTTAATAACAAAAAAATTATTTTTTTTATATTATTTATTTTTGTTAATAATCGAGTCTTTTTTTATTTTTTCAATCAATTATTCATACAATTTACACATAATATTTTAAATATTAAAACCATTTTTTGTGTGATTATTTATTTTTATTTTTTTTTGTGATTAATTTTTTTTATTTTTTTTTATTTTAATTAATTATTTATTTTTACTTTTTTTTATTTAAATGACATCAAACATTTTTTATATATATCATGATTGATTTATTTTAAGATACATTTTAATGTGAATATTCTTATAAATTTTTTTACTCTTCGAATTTTTTGTATTGTTATTTATTTTTATTGTATTATTATTTTATTTTTATTTTATTACATTTTCTTTTTATTTTATTCTTATTTATTTATTTTTTTATTTTTAAAAAATAAATTTGCTACAATCTCTCCTTTCCTTTTATTTTATTATAAATTTGAACTTAAATATATACAAAAAAATGTTTTTTTTTTGTATTTAAATTTATTTTTTTTTATTTAAATTTGATACAAATTTAGTATGATTGATTGATTTTAATATAAATATAAATGTTAATATTTTTTATATATATGTATGCACATATGTACATATATTTTTTTTAAATAAACATTTCCACAATCTCTCTTAAGTTTTCCGTTCCGTATAAGTACCCTGCAGAGCCCCTGCCCATCTTCGAAGTTTAACAAAGATTTTCCGTCACTTTAAAACAAAATCAACATTTAGTTTGTCCATAAATGTTCGCATATTATATATTCATTTCCCAGAGAGGAGTGCGCAAACTTCTGTAGTTTTGCTGCAGATATTCTGCTGCTTAGAGGAGCTAGCTCCAACCGGAAATTGTGCTTATGCAATTGCACCACCTCCCCCCGCCCCCGCCCCCACCCGCACCTAACCGGAAGAGAGCTTCGAAGTCTGGCAAGGAAAAAAAAAATATGTCAAAAACTTGTCGAAAAAAGAAGAAGACGAGAGAGTGGGAAAACTGCAAAGAAAACTCCACTCTGGAAGCTGGAGCTGGAGCTGGAGCTGAAGCTGAACTCTAGACAATGGCAGTGTAATTTGCAGTTGAAATGTTAAGCAAAACGTAATAACTGCAAAAAAAAGAGTTGACAATGTTCCTAACCCAAGTTTCTATACAGTTTTTCTCCACTGATTTCCCTTTTGCTTTTCTTCTTTGCTGGGTTTTTTTCCCTGCCCTGTCAACAGCAATAAAAGTCAATTGTCAACGTTGACTGGCATTCTTTGGAGCCCGTGTGTGTGAGGGAGAGAGAGAGATGGAGAGAGTCCGAAGGGGGACTCCTGGACGAACGATTTTCAGGTATTCCGCCAAAACTTCTTCTCCTCCACTGCCTGTCACTTAACATTTTTCTCCAATGTCCAAAAGTTACACACAAGAGTGCGAAAGAGATGGCCAAAGGGTTGGAAGAAAGAGATAGATAGATGGGCGGATAGTCTGCTATGCAGAAATCAGGAAAATGCTTCATAAAAACGGAAATGAAAACAAATGAAAAATGATTTTTACTTATGGGAGAGAGCAAATTGTTCCACACACACACATACACACACACACACATACAGGTGTTCCTGCTTGTTGCAACTAAATTGCATTTGAAGTGTGGCACAGCTGTTGCTGTGCCCCAGAATCGAGAACAAAAGGTACTTTCACTGTGGAAAAGATTTGATAATTTTCCTGCATCTTTTGGCCTGCTCTTTGCTCATTTCTTTTGTTGTTTGACCATTTTTTTTTAAAGAAGAGTTCACTAGCAGGATTTCCGTTGAAAGGTGAACCCAAAGGGTGGCCGCTGCTTGACCTTTTTTTGTTGTTCTTAAACCCGAAGGATCAGTGGTTGACTTTCAGTGGGCGGAAGCCCCCAAAGTAACCGCAAAATAGCGGCAGGGCTATGGGGGAGGGGGTGTGGGGTGTGGGGACCACTTGTAGAGCCTTACACATGCCTTTTATTAAAAAATTAAAATTGCTAACCGAAAGAAAAGAACAAAAAAGAAAGAAACCGACAAAAAAGGTGGATATTTTCTTGCTCCTTTTTGTTGTTGTTGTTTTTGCTGGCTAAAATAATCAGGCAACTTAATTGAATCAAGTTGCAAGACGATCCGGGAAACCCTCCGCCCCCCAACCCCCACCCCTTAATAAGCGACAAAAGAAAAGGCCACAAGGAAAGGGGTTGCCCACAAGACTAAGAGAGAGAGAGAGAGAGAGAGAGAGAGGGATGTGGAGTGGAGTGTGGAGAAGGGTAAACGGAAAGGCATTGAGTGGGGAAACAAGGTCTAAGGAGTGAAAATGTGCGCAAGAAAGCAAATAAATTGAAGTGAAAACAAATAGCCCTGAATGTTGGCCAGGGGACACGCGGGGGGGGGGGGGGGTGGGCAAAAAAGGGGCTCAACATTCCATCAGAAGCCCACAATAACAACTCTCCGGCCGCCACTGCCACTGCCGCTGCCGCTGCTGCCTTATTTATAAATTAACAGTAACAATTTTTCCCGCCGGACATACACTTAAAAATTTTTGTGCATAAAAGTTTAATATTTCTCCTCCCCTCGCAGTTTTCGCTTCTTATGCTTTATACCCTTACCAGGGAGGGTATGATGAGAGCCATAAAGTAGACAAAAATATGAGAGAGGGAGAATTGCTAATGGAAATATGCAAATAAATGTTTTACTTTATGGGGTTTTTCGGGATGATCTTTCATAGAAACATCATAGTTTATGGGGCTGTTCCTCTACTGAGAAGCGACGCATGGAAACAAATACATACATAAGTACAAACAAATATCCACCTCACTGCTTTGCAGGTTCGTGCACGACGAAAGCCGAAGAGAGCGGCTGATCTGTCTGTGCGCCTAATACATATAAACGTCATACCTGATGGAGCGACTGCGAGGCGACTGAGGAACGACTGCGAAACGATTGACCAACGACTGAGAAGCTACGGCTTATGGAAACAAATAAAAACAAACATACGAATCGCACTTCGCTGCTTTGCAAGTTCCTGAAAACCGAAGAGAGCGGCGGATCTGCCTGTGCGCCTAGGCGAAGAGAGCCGAAGCGAGCAAAACTATGAAAAGATTGTTGTTGCTTTTTACTTTGGTTTTTCTGCCTGCGGCTGATCTCTAGGCTGCAGAAATGCCAAGCAAAGACAGAAGCGCAGCTGTATTGTTGTTGTTTTGCTAGGTTGCTCGCTATCTCTGGCAGAAGTGGAGGGGAGTGATTAAGGGGAGTGATCAAGGCAACGGTTGAAAACCGAGTGTAAACGAGGGTATGTTGAGCGTTGATTTATAGAATTATATATTCCACAAAAAACCTTTTTTTTTAATTTTTATTGAATTCGTTTGAAGAGCTGAAGCCTGTTAGAGTATCAAATTGTTCGACCTCTTGAAAGTGTGGCATTTCCTACTTGTTCTTTCCGTTTCCTTATTTTCATTCTTGTTGTTCTTTGTGTCTGTGTGTGTGGGTGTGTGTGGGTGTGCTTTGTTCCAGGAAAAAGGAAAAGTCCCGGACAAGGTCCTTTTGCCGTCGCTTAAGCAAATAATTTCTTTTCTTAGGCGCTCGCTTTTGCCTTTTATGCTTCGTTTCGCACCAACCACCACCCACCCAACACACACCCCCCCCTGCTGGACAGCTGCAGTGGGTACAGCTGCTTCTCCTCCCACTCCTTCTCTGTCTTCCACTCCCACTCCCACTCCTACTCCTTCTTTGGGAATCTTGCTGCTCCTCTTTGCTGGCGATACTCCCTGTTGTGCGTTTTGTTTTTAGTTGCCTCCTCCTTCGCCGCCGTCGCCATCGCGTTGTTTGGCCTGCACTTCTCACGCACACACTTTGGGGAATTTACCTAGCACTTGGTCGTCGTCGTCGTTCGCCCCCCGCCCCACGCGCCACGCCCCTCAAAGATCTTTAGCAAACTTAAATTTTGTTTGCCTGGAAATATTCCCGAAAGGTTGTGAAATATCATCATTCCAAGCAAACCCAACAGATCTCGAGCAACGTAAAAGATCTTTATTGATATGCACTCGGTTTACTTTGAACTGAAACTGTGGATACCCTAACATGGAAATATATAACGAAAGCCAAACGAAATCAAGATAAACCCCTAATCAACCGTTTCACTGGGTATCACGAATGATTTTACAAAATGTTTGTTTTTTTCTGCCCCCCTAAGCATGATGGAGCGCCTTTTCTCCCCCATAGAACAAAGCTTTTTTTCTTATCAGCTAAAAGCTTACGATTATACATATATAGTAGGAACCTTCAGGGAGGTCCACTCAATCAGTCTTTACTTGCGGTCCGCCATGAGAATACTTTTCGTGTTTATCGGATCGATTTTGTTGGCTTTGGGCGGCCTACCGCTGCCGGCGGAGGGGGCCAAAATCTTGGCCACTCTGGCCTGGCCGGGACGCTCTCAGTACATCTTTGTGGAGAACTATCTGAAGGGATTGGCGGCCCGAGGTCATGAGGTCACGGTGATCAACACATTCAAGAACAAGGCCACACCGAATATGCGTTTCATAGAGGCCCTCAAAGTCCAAGAGTTTCACCAACAAATGCTAGCCGAATTGGAGGCATCCACGCTGTGGCAGGAATTCAATGCCATAACGGGACTGGAGGAAAAGGTCGCGGCCTTTACCCTGGACGATGAGGGTGTCCAGAAGCTGATGAAATCTGGCGAGACTTTCGATGTGGTGCTGGCCGAAATGATTGAAGTACCAGCGCTGTACGGGATGGCACAGCATTTCAATGCCACCTTGGTGGGGTTTTCCAGCTACGGCAGCGACTACCGGATCGACAGTCAATTGGGGAATACCTCGCCATTGTCCTATAATCCTTCGATTATGTCGCCACGCACCGATCGCATGTCCTTCTGCGAGCGACTCACGAACCACTATGAATATCTAGTGGAAATGCTGCACCGCCAATTGGTGCACCTCCCGGCCATGGAGCGAATGTACAACAAGTATTATCCGAATGCCAGGCAAACGATGGATGAGGTCTTGGACTCGTTTGCCTTGGTGCTGCTGGGACAGCATTTTTCACTGTCATATCCACGCCCTTTTCTGCCGAATATGATTGAGGTGGGGGGATTGCATATTGCCCACAAGCCCCAGCCCCTGCCAGAGGACATCAAGGCGTTTATCGAGGGAGCCGAGCATGGGGTCATCTACTTCTCGATGGGCTCGAATGTGAAAAGCAAGGATCTGCCCCAGGAGACACGCGATACGCTGCTCAAGACTTTCGGGAAACTCAAGCAGCGAGTGCTGTGGAAATTCGAAGACGATCAGTTGCCGGGAAAACCCGCCAATGTACTGATCAAAAAGTGGTTCCCCCAGCCGGATATTCTGGCCCAAACGAATGTCAAGCTGTTCATCACCCACGGCGGATTGCTGAGCACCATCGAGAGCCTGTATTTTGGCAAGCCCGTGCTCGGTCTGCCCGTCTTCTACGATCAGCACATGAATGTGGCACGCGCTCGACGCGTGGGCTTTGGCCTGGGCCTGGATTTGTACAACCTAAACGAAGAGGACCTCGAGGAGGCCATCCACAAACTGCTCTCCGAACCCAGCTTTGCCAAGGCCTCTGCCCAGATCTCAGAGCGGTATCGCGATCAGCCCCAGCCATCGCTGGAGCGGGCCATTTGGTGGACCGAATACGTCATCAGGCACCAGGGTGCACCGCATCTGCGTGCCACATCGCGGGATCTCAACTTCATTCAACTCTACAGCCTGGATACGCTCTTCGTACTCGTGGGTCTGCCGCTGCTGCTGGTGGCACTGCTGCTTAAAGTATCTTGCAGATTGTTGCAGGGCCGTAAACCGAAAGGCTGTCCGTATGCCGATAAGCTGAAGAAACAGTAGACACACGCTCTGTGTTTGTATTTGTACATAGTTTATTGTTATAAGTCTTATCAGTGTTTTAGGAGCTGTTATCACTGCTGTATAACAGCTGCTCTGTTATCACTGCTGTATAGAAGCTGTTCTGTTATCTCTGTCTCTAAGTTGAAATTATATTTCCTCATTCTTCAAGTATTTGTGTGTTTTTTTGTATGGAAAAGTGTGTCACGCACTTGAGTCTTTGTATTATTTGTGTTTTTGTTTCTTGGGGAACACCTCTCGAGTGTCTATTCTTTGGGTTTTTGATAAGAGCTTGTTGGCTGTTAGGTTGCTGACCTATAAAATATAGGAAATACTCCCACACAGTGAGGTTTGAAAGTATACGCCAATAAACAGATAGTTTATTTGTACGGAAAGCTGTGTCTTCATGCGGAAAAATAGTACGTGCTGGTATGTTAGGTATTTTATTTATTTATTTTAAGTATTTCTTTGGTATTTGTCTTTTATATTTCCGATATTCGATATTTTTCTAGTATTTTTCTGGTATTTTCTGGTATTTTTTGTTTTTTTTTCTCTTGTATTTTCTAGTTCTTCTGTGCTTTTTTCGGTATTTTCATATAATATTTCTTGTTTTTTTTTATAGTATTTTTTGTGTTATGTGTTTTTGGTACTTTTCAGGTTCTTTATTGTTCGATATTAACTGGTATTTTTCAGTTTGATTTACATACATCTAGTATTTCTCTGGCATTTCTTCTTTATTTAAATATAGTATTTTAGTATATTGATGTTATTTCTGTTGCATTGTTCTATTACTTCTCTGGTATATTTTCAGAACTTTCAGATAATTTTTTTTTTGTATTTTTTGTAGTGTTTTAGCATTATTTTTATTATCTAGTATATGTTTGTTGATTCTCTTTTTATACGTTGATTCCCTTGTATTGCTTTAGCATTTCTCTGTCAATTTTTCGGTATTTTTATTATCTAATTTGTTATAGTATATATTTTTGTTTCGCTGGGTATTTTTCCGTATTTTTATATATTTTTCAGGTTTTTTTTGATAGTATTTTTAGTTTTGTTTGTATTATCTGGTATTTTCATACGGTTTTTTTTGTTATTTTCATTTTTTTTATTTTTTCTGGTATTTTTTTTAGTATAAATCTAGAATACAAAATATGTTGTTTTCCTTAAATTCCCTTTCCCTTTTTCTGGCTTTCTATAAGAGGAAAAGCGTGTGATGTTTTCGCTTATTCCGTGTTCTTCCTAGCTTAAATCGATTTAGCACATTATTTAAATGAATTGTCAATCAATGATCAAGTCTTATCACACCTTTAAATGTTATCTGTGTGTTTTGCATACAAATTTTGATGATGAAAGAGATGTACAGATACCAAGAGAAAGAGTGAGAAAATATATTCAAAAAGCGAAAGAGTACGAACCCCCAAATGCATCTTTCGTGCCTTGAATGCATCTCTCGTGGCGTATACGTAATATTTATTGATTATATTTATTTATTTCTCAATTTAAATTGAATATTATATACATTTTGATGCCATTAACAGACCACACGTGCTGCTTGATTAAATGAAGGGCATTTTAGGGGAAATTTATCTTTTGAAACCCTGCCTCCCTCTCTGAACAACTTTTCGGCCAAAAGTACACAAAAATTACCGGTAAAAAAGACTGTATCTTAATTGTGGGTTACTTTTTTTCACGGGGCACAAATGCGAGAGAGAGATTGAGAGATTTTTCGTGCGAAAAAAAGTGAACCCAAATTTGTGTCCGTGCAGCAGCAGCAGCAGCAGGAGCAGGAGCAGCGGCAGCAGGACATCAGGACACGCCCTAAATCACTGGCTTTTTATCAACTTCAACTTGAAACGAAATTCAAATGTTTCGCTCGTTTTTTCTTCGCCTGCAAATGCGAGGCGGCTCCGGCTGTTGCCCCTAACAACTGGTAGGGACAGACACACATACACACACACACACACACACACACACACACACAGACAGGAAAAAAAGGCAGCGTGTCCCCCAAGCCACTTTGCACTAAGTACTCCACACAAAATTCCGTTTGAAGTTTTTCGGCTATCCGGCAGCTACCCTGGCGATGGCGATGGCGATGGCGATGGCTGTGGCATACACCTGTACAGTGTGGAGGACTCTGTGGATCGTGCTTACCTCTTTCTGCTACGGTGCCGGCGCTTGGCTTGTAAATTGTATCCGTTTCAGGCACATAAATTGTTGTCAACTTCCGTTGGCTGCGACAACGTCGCCAACGCTGACCAAACGCCACTTCTGTGTGTCCGCCAGGGCCTCCTCTAACCCTTTGCCTGCCTGGGCTCTCCAAACGTATGGCCAGGCTTTGAGCTTGAGAGCATACGCCAGAAGAGCCAGGGCGTTTGTCTTTCTCTCTCTCTTACCTGTTTTTTTTTGTTGCTACCTTATAATGGTGGGTGGAGTGAGGGTATATAGATTCCGTGGTCGGGTATGTAACTGGGAGAAGGAATACGGAAGGAGATCCCCTAAGAATAAACCCTAAGAATATGAGAGGGCCAGAGTATGGAGTATGGCGATCGAACCTGCTCGATCCAGAGTGGATCTTCTCTTGGAGATCAAACATGTTCGAGGCAATGCTCTTCAGTCGTGTTTGGTGTGATTTCTAGCTTTGCAATATGCAACATGTATGAGACGTTGAAGAATCACGACGATCGAATCGATATTCCCTTTCAAGGAGAACATTTCTTAGATTTTTCCAACATTTTTAATGATCTAAATTTGGTATCTATGTAATAAATACCATGTCTGTATACATATGTAAATACATATACCATATGTAAAATACCAGATTTTACTAGTATTTTTCTGGTATATTTATATAACTTGTATTTCTGGTATTTTTATGTTACTTCTGGTATTTTTATGTTACTTTTGGTATTTTTATGTTACTTTTGGTATTTTTATGGCATTTTTAATTAAGTTTTGTGGTATTTTTTTAGTATTTTGTTATTGAATGGTGTTTCTGGTATTTCAGCTATTTCCTGGCATTTTTAACGAGCTTCTTGTGGTATTTTTGTAGTATTTTATAACTAAATGGTATATCTCATATTTTTTCTGGTATTTTTGTAATTTTTATGTAATTTTTAACGAAATTCTATGGTATTTTTTTTAGTATTTTGCTATTTTTTAAATCTTTTTTTTCTAGTATTTTCTCTAAAATCGAATCCAGAGGTACCTTTTTAGTCCGCCTTATCGACTATTTCTTAGTTTTTGTAACCAACTTTTGCCCTGCATGTTTTTTTTTTTTTTGCCGTTGGTTTTTTGTTGCTGCTGCTACTCGATGCAGCAGCTTCCAAAACTCCAACGTAATTGAATTTTTAATCTCGTTTATAGTCAAGTGATCTCTGGCATACACTCTGCTTGCCGCTGCTGGCCGGTGTTCCGGGTGCTACCGGTGTACAACTGCCGCATATTTTACGTGCCCGGTGCTTGGGCCTGGACTGGTCTGTCCTGGCCTTGCCTTGTCCTGTTCCTGTTACTGCTCCAGGACGCCCACACTCCATGCCACTGTAGAGGCAAATACACTGCGCAAATAAAGTTACGCCTGCCAGGGACACCCGCCTCATAATGAGAGAGCGAGCCCGTCGTTATGCTAAATAGTTGGCCAAAAAATGTATATTTTTTTTTTCTTTTTTTGGGGGGAGGGGGTTGGGGGGGCTGCCCTCTGCAGGAGCTACAGCAATTGCATATTCAACTTTTGTGCGGGGAATGTAATAAAATATATCCTCAAACAATACCCGGGGCTCTCCGGGGCTCTGTCTGCGGCGACGATGACACAAAGGACCTTTAATAACCGAACCGCTTCTGGCCATATGGAAAAGTGTGCAAATGCAAATGTTTTAATGGAGTTATGCGATTACCTCCTAACCGACACAGAGAAAACTAAAGTTTGAGCTTGGTTTAAGGAAGGCAAATCGAAATCCTGCCCCACCTGCCACCTGCCACCTGCCATGCCCTGCCCTGCCGCCTTCTAAGGGGGTTCTGGATGTGGATGTGGATGTGCCGTGTCAAAGGCGAGTAAACGTGTGCATCATTAACTGGCGCTTACGTGACGACTATGCGCGACGTTCAATTAGGGGCCTTAATTATAAGCAGGACCCTCGTCCTGGCCACGGCCCCCTCTCCAGCCCCGGGCGTTGCATAATTTTTGGCTTGTGACACAGTTTTCTTATGCGTTCGCTGCAGCTTTGACTGCCACTCAATTATCGTGTTTTTTTCTTCTTGAAGGAGTTTCTTGAGTCCTTGATTCGATAACGCATGATAGCAGATTAAACGAAAGGAAATTGAGGCATAGATTAAGGAATTTCTCGGGGCGGGATGTTCGACATTGCTTTGCAGGTTTTTTCGTGTGGATTCGAGTGTACTTACTGCGGGTTGGTGTAGCACATCTAGTACGTTAGGGATTTCTCTGGTATTTTTCAGTTATATTTGTGGTATTTATTTGGTAAATTTTTGGTATTTTACAAATCCTTTTCTGGCATTAGTCTATGTAAAGTATTTCTGTATTTTTCTAGTATTTATCCGGTATTACATATATATTTTTTGTACTATCTCGAATTTTTCAGCATTTTTTCTAGTACGGTTCTGGTACAGCTTTGGTATTTTTCTAGTATTTCCCATGTTAAGTATTTTAATTATTTCTCGGTTACTTTCTAGTATATTTGATGCATTTATCTGGTATATATTTATAGTATTTTACAAGTATTTTTCCAACATTAATTTATGATAAGTATTTTACATATTTGCTGTGTATTTTTCTAGTATATTTTTGGTATTTTTCAGCATTCCAGTTTTCTAGTATGGTTCTAGTATAGCTTTGTTATTTTTCTAGTATTTCTCATGTTAATTATTTCTATAATATATTTCTGGTATTTTTCCAAAATATTTATGGTGTTTCTCTTGTATTTTTACAATATTGTTCTGGTATTTTTCTGAATATATTTGAATATTTTTTGTAATCTGGTATTTTTTTAGTATTTTTTCTTGTTTTATATGGAATTCTGTTTTTTATATAGTTTTAGTTTTTGGTATTTACCTGCACTTTTCTGGTATTTTTCTGGTCTTTCTCTAGTATTTTTCTAGTATTTAATGGAATATTCTCGATTTTGATTGCCATTTCCTAAAATACCTTCACGATTTGAATAAAGCCCTCTTATGATGCCCTTACTCTAAACTTTAAGCTTCACAGAGTGATTCGTTGGTATCTTTCGTTGGCTTAAATTGTGCTACAAAGTGGAAAATTAGTTTCACTTTTTTTCCCATCCCCCGCCACACTCCACCCGTCGTTCAATCTTTTTCCACCTGCTCCACTCGGTTGGCCCGTCCACTGGCCACAGGTCTCTGCCTGCATATATTTATTCGAGTACTCATACGAGTACATCTATCTGTTGCGAAGGTGGACGACACATTGGAAATGCGATTGGGCCTGGTAATGGCATTACCTGTGCAGATGCCAGAAGGGTATGCTGCGAGTATGTGTGCACATGTCATAAATTTATGCAACGATTGGATGGGCTTCCAATTCGATTTGATGGCCAGAGGGCCAGAAGGCTGTTTTATTAGATTTCTTTGAATCTCCCTGCTGTATCTGTATTTTTCGTATCTTTTTTGTTTTTGTTTGTGTCGTATCTTTACCTCAAAGCCAATTTGTGTAAGCAATGGATGTGGCGCTAAAAGCATTTGCTTAAAAACCACCGAAATTTCATTTGCAGCTTTCTTTCGGCATTCATTTGGCATTCATTTGCCTAAATCAACACAATGCCCCATTCATTCACGAGAGATACACAGATACAGAGCATCTTTTTGAATAAAATCCACTCGACCTGAGGCGTGGCTGCGGTTTTCTTTGGGGAAGGCAAAAGTTCACGCTCAATTAGAAGCATCTCAAAACCGAATTCACATCAAAGACATGCCACTCGCACTCGCACTCATCGATCAATCAATCCAATCAATCATTTTGCTAGGCAAACAGTTCCTTTCATTTCATAAATTTCCATGCACATAAAGACATGCGAGTGTATCCACACAGGGTTCAAGTTAATAAAATTAAAAGTAACGAAAAGTCAGTAGAATTATAAAATTTATTAAGGCACTGCGGAAGAAGGAAACTGAAGAAGGAAAAACTTGGCCTTGGCCACAGTCCATGGGGTTTTCCGAGTGTATGGAAAAGTTTCTGATTGTGTACTCTCGGCGGAGAAGAAGGAGGCTAAGGAGGTGGAGCAGCAATATGAAGAAAGACGCATGCCAAAGAGTCATTAAGCCTGTATATATACATGCATACATATTTACATATACTCCATGTAATGATAAAGTACAGGCGACAAAAGTGTCACCCAAAATATCATATTTACTCGGAGAAATTTTTGGATTATTGTGGGATCTATCAAATCACTTGCTAGAGGTTATTTATAATACGAGTATTTTAATCAAAGAATTTTTTTTTAATAATATCCCAAAATGGGTCCAGTATTTTTTGTTATAATTGTTCTGTTATTTCATGGTTTTGTAGTGCTTTCAGGTATTTAATAAAGTATTTGGTATTTTCTGGTATTTAGTATATAATTTCTTCTGATATTTAATATTATTTTCTAAAAATTTTCTTGCTTTTATTTTAGTAACTTCTGTAACATTTTGTAGTATTTTTCTGGAATTTTTGCTTATATTATCCTTAATTTTTTGCAAAGATTTTGTTGGTAATTCTTATATATTTCTGTGAGTTGTGTTGTATTTTCCGGTATTTATTATAGTATGTTTTCTGGTATTTATTATAGTAACTCTTCTGATATTTGCTGGTCATTTTCTGGTATTCTTCTTATTTTTATTTTAGTATCTTCTGTAAAATTTTCTAGTATTTTTAAGAATTTTTTCTTATGCTGTCCTGGATGTGTTACTGGGTATGTTTTTGCTATAATTTTTTCAGAATTTTTTTGTTTAGATTTTCTGATAATGTTCATGATTTTTCTAGTATTTTTTTATTTTTCCGGCATTTGTCTAGTTTTTTTGGAAATTTGTTCTAGTATTTTTTAAGAATGGGTCTAGTATGTATCTTCTTTTTTTTTGTTATGACTTTTCAGATATTTTCTAGTATAATCTTTTTTAGTATTTTTTGGTATTTATTTGACCATTTCTTCTGATATTCCTGCCTAGTATTTTTCTGACAAATTTCCTGCATTTTATTTACGATTTTTAGTATTTTTCTGGCATTTACTCATAGTACTTTGTGGAATTTGTTTGTTTCGAAACAATTAAATGGTTTCAAAATTTCCCTGAAGTTTCCACAAAAACTTCCAAGTGCTAGGCCATCAAATATTCACACATTTCTTTGGAATGGGGAGTTCTTTGGGGATTGCTCTAGAGCGTTTTGTGTCGCCTGTCGCCATTATATCCCCCATATACATTATTATGGGGATAAGTGTGTGTGTGTTTGTGTGTGTGTGTGTGTGTATGTGGACCATATATGTGTATGAATTTTTCTGCTGAAAAGCAAAATCGTAAATGCAAAAGGCTTTTCCGCTACCTTCTCTCTCACTTCAATCATTTCTCCTTCTTTTGGCTGTCTCCTCTCACTCTTTCTCTGGGGTAGAGAGAGAGAGAGAGCGAGAGAGAAGTCGGGCGATTGCTTTTGCCTTTCAAGGAACTCAATATGCGTATCCGTGTTTAATTAAGATTCGAGTTTATGTGTGCCAGACTCGACTCGAATCGAATCGAATCGAATCGGATGTGTGAATGTGAATGCGGAATATGAGTGTGTCTGTGAGTGTATGCGTGTGTCTGTGTCTGTGTCTGAAGTCTGAGGTACATATGAATAAATGTATGAACGGGGCATGCATTTAATTTAATTTTCATTTCAATTGATTCGATGACTTTACGTTTCATTTCACGTCTCGATGCGATTTCAATTACAACACTCCTTCTCGCACACCCATACTCCTGTGCGTGTGTGTGTGTGTGTGTGTGTGTGTGTGTGTGTGTGTTGACAGATTCGCATATTTATTTACGAAAACTGCCAAGGACAGACACACACACAGACACAGATACAGAACCCGCCTCCGATAGAGTGCCACCAACAAAAGCATCGATGCGACGCGTCAAGTGTTGCTGGAGCTGCAACTCCATGCAGATCGAAAGGTTTCCTTTATTGGAATATAGTTATATAGATACTGCATGCCACAGCCTCCAAACCGCCTCTCGATTACATGGCTTCAGAGGGAGAGGGAGAGGGAGAGAGAGAGCGACAGAGAGAGGCTTAAAAGTTTACCTACAACTTTTGTCGGTCTAAGCCAAAAGCTACCAGAGCCACAGAGCCATGCCTCACCATGTTGCAAGTGCACCAATCAGGAGGAGGAGGAGGAGCGTTTTTCGAGGCTGACATTTAACTTTTTGGGCCCATTGTTACGCATTTTTGTTGCTGCCTGCCACACCACGTTGCGACGTGATTTTCTTTCCACACAGCCTAAGCTTTGGTTTGCTTTCGCTTCCTCCTCCTCCTCTCTCTCTGTCTGCTCCTCTTTTTTTGGGTAACAAATGCAACGGAAAACCTATTTCCTTTGTGGATATGAGTAGGAAAATGCTTGTTAGCGCCCAGCACAGAGCACACAGCACACAAAGACGAAGGGAAAGCGAACGAACCTTGAACTTGTTGCTGGCGTGTGGTTTTTGCTGCTGCAACTATCCTTTTTGGCCCTGCCCTCCTGCCCCACCCCCCTCGATAACAATGCTAATTTCATTTGTGGGGCAGCTGTCACATACCAAACGCAAATGAGAGCAAGGACGGATCGTGGCTAACAATTTCTGGGTGCAAAATGCATTGCATTTACTACAACATTTTGGATACAACAAAAAAACACACACGTACAAGTAATGAAGGCTGGATTTTGGGATACGATGGAGATGGGCACCCTTTAAGATACATAGTTTTTTTCTATAGAATTCGTTGAAGCTAAGGGTCTAAATAGTCACTAAAAATGGCGCAGCACAGCCATATTTAAATAAAATATTCGCTTTCTTAATTCAGAATTTAATTAAATAGATTTCACCTTGATTTAAACATGAAATACATAGAAAATGTTTTTTTAAAGAGGCTCTCAATTAATACAAATATAAAACACTTTAAAATAAATACAATATATACAATTTGTTGGAAATATATATTTTTTTTAAATTTGAAAATCACATATTTTCATAATAAAGTTAAATTTTAAGTTTAAAACACTTTTTTGAAATTTTTTAATGTCTTTAAATTTTAAAATATTTATTTTAAATATGAAATATAATTATTTTATGTCAAAATGTATTTTAAAAAAATATAAACATATAATAAATTTGTAGGAAATAGTTAAATATTGAATATACAAATAAAGATTAAATATTTTTATATTAATGTAAAAATATTATAAAATAACAAAGATAAATTAACTAAAATAAATAAAAATAAAAAATAAATTTACATATAATAATATTAGTTAAAAGGTAATATATTTATTTTAAATATCAAAAGATTTATTTTAAATAAAGAAAATTGCTTTCAATCAAATATTTGTATTGTAATTGTTTAAAAAAAAAAGGTTTCGTTAATTTTTGTAAAATTGAAAATATATTCGCTTATATAAAATAAGAAATGATATAAAATTTCTAAAATACAAATATTTGATTGAAAGCCATTTTGATAAATCCTTAGATATTAAAAAAAATATATATTTCATACAAATTTATATTATATTATTGTTATTTATTTATTTAATACAATTTTGTTGACTTTTTTTTATTAATTTTAAAATACAAGTTAAAATCAGTGTATTGATATTTTTTTTTTTTAATCAAAGTGTAAGTATTAAAATTTCAGGCTCAAAAATCGACTCACAATCGGAGTACCCTCTGCAAAAAGAGAGGGCAAACACTACGAAGGGAACGAAAACTTTTAATTGCGCATACGACAGGTGTGACACGGGCAATGCAATGCTCAAGTTCTGTATATGTGTGTGTGTGTGGTAAAAGTTTTTCCAACGGTTCTATGCCAATTAGTGGGTCACAGAACCAGCGAGAGAGAGACAGAGATGGTGAGAGGGGGAGGGGGAGGGGCAGGAGGTAGGGAGTAACATTTGCAATTGACAGGAGGAGTCGACTCTTGACAAAACGTTTCTTTTACTAATTATAAGCAGAGTTTTTTTCATTTTTTCTTCTTTTTTTGTTCCTTGCCTCCGGATTGAACCCCAATCTGTGGAGGTCCTTTCACCTTGGGCGGCGGCGTTTCTTTTGTGGTTTTGTGTGATGTCTCGGTTGTCAGTTGTAAAAATTGAATTCTTGCCTCTTGCCTGGTGTGCGGTGCATGGCTTTTGAAAGATTTATGTGGCAGAGGGGAAAGCACTGGCAGCTGGGGAGGGGAAGGGAAGGGTCGCCAATGCCAATGGCCGCGTATCGATAAGCACAATGGGGCACTGGACACCACACCCCCACTCCGTTTCCTCCCTCTCTCTCTCTCTCTCTGTGTGTGTGTGTGTGTGTGTGTGTGTCTGTAACTGTCACACACACACAGACGACGGCGACAAACTTTTTAATCAAATTTTTTAACGCAATTTCTTTGACTACTTTTTTTTCGAACTCTCTCTCTTTCTCTTTCTCTCCATTTCTGTCTCTGTCTGTATCGTTGCATATGCATGCTCAATTGTGTTTGTATTGGCAAAGGACATGCTTTGTGATTTATACACACATCACACACACACAAACACAGACAGAGACAGAGACAGAAAGAGAGAGAGAGCGAGAGGGAGAGTGGGAGTGTAAGCAAACAACAGCTTTTTTTGATTTATGAGCGCTTTGGGTGCCGCCGCCATCGTCAACGACAAACAGCACAAAAAGCAAAAAACAAGAAACACAAAACACAAAAAATGGGAAAAAATAAAACAGAAAAAAAAAACCAAACACAAAATCGACAGCTGAATATATTGAAGCGCCGGAAAACTTTTGCACAAGTTCAAGCCATTGGATGTTAATAATAAAACGGAATGCGAAATGAGAAACGATGGAAAGATATTTAGAGAATCGAATATAAATAAATCTAGGCACCAGAAAAGGAGGAGTACAAAGGATCAGTCGAGCTACGTGATATTTATAAACAACTTTCTGACATATACACCTTTTCTGCATTAAAGCTGCATGAAATCTACATGGAAATACTAGAAATTGAGATAATCCAATAAAAATAATTCTAGGCCCTAGAAAAGCAGGACTGCAAAGGATCATTCGAGCTACATGAAAGATTAATGAAATCTATACCTTTTCTACATTGAAGCTACATGAAAATCGTAGAACTATCAAGCCCCAAATGGTCATTTGAGCTACATGACATTTTAAAGCTCTTCTATATTTAAAATATGGGAAATCTACACCTTTTCTACATTAAAACAAAATACAATCTACATATAAAGCCTAGAAAATTAGATTATCGAATAAAAATAAATCTAAGCCCTAGAAAAGCAAGACTAAAAAGGATCATTCGAGCTACATGAAAAATACACCTTGTCTGCATATAAAATATATGCAATCTACACCGTTTCTACATTAGAGATACCTAAAATCTACATGTAAGTCTTAAAAATAGAGCCACAAACGATCCTTTGAGCTGCCTGAGAGCTACGACTTTTCTATATTCAAACTACGTGAAATCTACATCGAGCTTACATCCCAATCCTAGAAAAGGGCGCCACAAGCGATCATATCGCCTACATGAAAGCTACGCCTTCTTTACATTTGAAATACATTAAATCTACATCTCAATCCTAGAACAATGGCGCCACAAGCGATCATTCGAGATACATGCAATCTACAGCGTTTCTACATTCTACACCCTTTTTTCATTTAAGCAAAATGATACCGTATCTACATAGAACACTGCACATCTACATATTGCTTCGATCGTTTGGCGCTGGTTCGATACATGCCTGATTCTGTATGATTTCACACGTTTTGGCTTGCAATAAAACTCTTTCTATCGATATTAAGGAGCCTCGATAGCTAGTTCTCTGCTTTGGAGGATCAAAAACTTACAAAATACAGAATGGAAGATTATTTCTCAAGCCCTTCTAGGGCTTTCCACATATTATCTATCTCGCTTATTCTATCCGTTCCGTTTTTTTTTTCGTTCAATTTTTGTCTCGCTTAAGCCCAGCTGTCTATCCTCCTATCTATCGATTATTATTATGTTTTTTTTTTTATTAATCCCCCGCTGACAGCATCAGCAAAATGTTATTTATAAATACCAAAAGCGCATGAATTTTAATTAAGCGAAAGCCCGCAATTGCTTTGCAGAGGGAGTCCAAGGGTTTTGGGGTTGCCTGGTTTTTGGCGTGTGTGGCCTGAGCCATTGTCCATATGAAATGTTGATTGATGACTCCCCCCCGTACAGGATCGGATCCAGCCTTCCTTCCATCTATCGATTGTCGCTGTCATAAAAAAAAGAAGCAGGAGGCAAGGCAGGAGGTGGCGTATATGCCAGGCCGAAAGCTTATGCAAATCAAGACATGCCGCACACATCACTTTGTTTTACCAGCCATGCACCAGCCCCACCACCCCCCATGCCCCACGCCCCTTGCAGCAGCAGCTTGTCAAAACTTGGTTTTTTCCCCACTCCCTAAAAAAAATCCAAAAAAAAGAGAGCACAAAAAAGTGCATATTGTTTGGGAATAGAGACCCAGGAATTGCTGCTGGCAGGAGCAACACTTTCTGCTGGAGTTGATTTTTGCATATTTCCTGGCGATAGTGCGCGATGTGGCATTAGTCTCCAGTGAACTGGCACATAAAAGCACAGTTATGGACTGATTGTCGGGCTGCCCCACTGCTATCCGACGTACGTGTAAATTGCCAGCCATCTATAGGGCTTGGGCTCTGGCTCGGGCCACTGTCTGTGGCATCAGGCAGCAGGCAGCAAGTGTTAGTATTTCAAACTTTTGTTCAATAAGATTTATATGACTGACAGGCAGGGGCCAGCACGGTGGAGGGGGCATGGGGGGTTGGGCAAAACAAGTTTTGATTTTCGATTCTAGTTGGCATTTTTTTTCTCACAGCTTAACTGGGATGCAGGAGAGAGGTCCTGGTCCTTTTTTTTTGGGAGAATTGTTTGCAGCAATTGTTTGGAGGATATTCGTGAGCTTCGTTGGGGGTTTTGTAGGGCTTTAATTGAATGAAAATTGTGATAGGAATTGTTGGTATTTTTTTGAGAAACTTAGGACTTGAAAATTATGGGTATTCATGGCCCTAGCACGCATTGAAATACCTGGAGATACCACAGGATGCTTCACGGATTTTCATTGTTGGATTACACACATCGTGGGAGAGAGAGAGAGAGAGCATTGAAGATTGTTATTTTGCTCGGCGGCTAGGTATAACGAGGCCCCCCCTCCCATCCACTCGAAGCTGCACACGCACACACAGACACAACCATGCTCGAGGACATTCCAGCAGCCTATCCAATACATTGAAATATCTCTCTGTCTCTCACGGCGCCGCCCGGTTATTGAAACCACTGGAGCGCGCAGTGTGGCGCAGATATAGATGGGGGGGGGGGGGGGGGGGCGGGGTGGTTTGTCCGTGCATAGGTCTACAATAATTGCCTGCACTTTAAGTGCGCCATGAGTACTAAATTACAGACAGCAGCAGCAGCAGCAGCAGAAGCGGCGGCAGCGGCAGCACCCAAGCGGCAGCTAACGGCGCGGTCTAATTACGCGCTCACCTGCAGTACCCCCCACCCTCCACCCTCCACCCACTCCTCCTAGGAGCAGCAGCAGCAAAAGTAAAGTGCGCTAATGGCAATTAGAAGTTTTAAACCCCACCCAACCCCCCGCCAGCAGTCGAAAAATGAGTGTAACGGCTGCCCAGAAGAGAGGAAAATCGTGAAGCCCGAAAACTGTAAAACTGGGAAGCTGCTGCATTATTGAACATTTGGCTAATTGCCGTATAATTATTGCAGTTACAAAAATTTAGCCGGCAGCACAAAACCTTGACCCCGCGAGGGGGGGGGGGACAACACTTGCACCAGTCCTGCAGTAAGCCGCAAACATTTGAGGCAGAGACAATGACAGAGAGGGGAGGGAGTGTTGGCAGCTGGTTGGCCTCCCATCTAATGCAAATATTATGGCAAAATCTCATAATTAAGATAAGCATGTCGGTTGAGTGGTTTTAATGAAAATCAAACAATTGCCAAATGCAACAATCACACAAAGAGAGAGAGGGAGAGAGAGAGAGAGCGATAGAATGTACTACAATTTCGCATCTGGTCTCCGTTTGGTACTTCGCCCTCTGCTGTGTATCTCTGCCTTAATATTTAATTAATGCTTAGGCCGTGTTTGCTGCTGCATCATTGGTAGTCATGACTACAGCACTGCACTAGCCCCCCCTCCCGTACCCACCTGCCTAATTATTTTGGGCCCAGACTCGGGCTCTCCGGCGCCACATTACAAGAGGTCTTTGAATGTGTTTGCCCCACAACAATAGCAACAGCAACAGCAACAACAACAACATGAACTAATGAACCGAAGCTCTAATCCATAAAATACATTGAATGGAGCCCGGCTGCAGTGCAGGGCATGACATTAGACTTGACCAATGGACTGGCTGCAGTGGGAGGGAGAGGCATATATGCGTGCAGGGGGAGTGAGAGCTGGAAGCAGAGCTGCGGCAGGGATTCCATTTTGATGGCCTGGCCGGCCAGGAAGACGTCTTTAGAGACTTTTGACAAAGTTTAATGTCATACAGCTATGAATGGAGCGGTCTCTAGATTGCAAATGAAAATACCCGTACCCGTACTGTGGGCTCACAAATAAACACAATACTTTATGGCGACGGCGGCAGCGGCTATTCCTCTGCCTTGCCAGGCGAAGGCGACGGTGAAAAGAAACCATGAAAAGATTGTTGTTGCAATTTGCATTGGTTTCTGCTGCTGGCGGCTGATCTGTCGGCAGATAACTTCGGCTAATCGGCAGGTAGAATGCAAAGCAAAAAAAAGCACACTGCGTTTTTGTTGTTGTGTTGCTGGCTCGCTTTCGCTGGCAGCGATGCTCGTGGCGGCGTCGTTCGGTCTGCGTTCTGCTCGTGGCGGCGACGCTGCTGCGACGCGCTGCCGCAGCGATCATCGGAATCCCCGAAGAGTAGCCGAGTGTCAGCGTCAGAGCGCATTAACATTATGCTAACAGAAAGCGTTTAGCAGTGCCGGTAACAGTCTGTTAATCTGCGACGCGCTTCCCACAAGGATCGTAGGAACCCGAGTACCGAGTGTCACTGAGAGTGTATTAGATTAGGATCAAAGTTCATAGAACTTAGTAGGTTCCGCTTGGTCTATCAAACCATACTCGTAAGGCAGTCTAAACTGAAATTTCATTAGAAACACATTTCTCACTCGAGTTCACAAATTTTCTTTTGAAAATGTATGCAGCGTAAGTAATCGTCAGGGGAAACTAAACTTCTAAGATACCCTCTAAAACGCTGCCGATTTCTTTCAGTCGCTGCGTGAAACGAGCGCTGCCTCGGTTCGCGCTTCACGTGCATCACATTCTCGGCCAAAAGCCATTGATGAAGACCCGCCAGATGCCGATGTTCTATACATTTCGTTACCTGGGCGCCAAGGATGGTGGAAAGCCGCCAGTTGCTGCTGCAGGAGGAGGCGGGGGCAAGGTGCCAGCTGCTGCAGGAGGAGGCGGGGGCAAGGCGCCAGCTGCTGCAGGAGGAGGCGTCGGGAAGGAGCCAGCTGCTCCTGCAGGCGGAGGCGGTGGCAAGGAGCCAGCTGCTCCTGCAGGCGGAGGCGGAGGGATGCAACCAGCTCCAGACGGAGGCGGAGCAGCAGTCGTTGAGATGACGCCGCCGGCAGTTATTTTGAAGATAATCAAGGCCAGGATTGTGCCGGAACTCAGCTACGACGATCGCAACATGCGACTGGGGCGCGTTATGTCGCCGGCTCTGACGATCTACAAGAAACAGCTGACGTCGGTGCTCTCCATCCTGCTGCGGATGTCGGGCTTCGCCCTGACGCTGTTCGTGTGGGGACTCGGCCTCACGGGTCTCTTCTCGAAACGCACCCTCGCCGAGTGGGCGGAGAAGGTGAACGAATGCGATGTGCGTCGCAATGTCGTGAGTGGCATGAAGTTCGTGATGATCTTTCCGTTCGTCTATCACGTGGTGGCCGGTACTCGTCATTTGATCTGGCATTTGGATGTGTTCCTCACCAAGCCACAGATCTATGCCACTGGCTATTTGGCCGTTGTGTTGACCTTTGTCCTGGCTGGAGGCTTGACCATGCTGAACGTTGGGGAAGAGGTCAAAAAGGATGTTGTGGACATGACGGACGAGAAGCAGTACAAACAGAAGAAGGCCGAGGAGAAGAAGAAGGCAGAGGAGGAGGCAAAGGCCAAGGCCAAGATGGAGGCCGAAAAGAAAGCCCAGGAGAAAGCTCTGGCTAAGGAGCAGAAGAAAGCCCAGGCCAAGGAAGCCGACGGCAAGGCCAAGGAACCACCAAAGTAGGTTTCCAAAAAAAGGCCCGCCTCAAAAATGTTAATAAATGGATTTAAAATATTTTCTATATTTATTTTGAAGCAATTTGCACTCCATTTTTCCGGTCAAAAGTTCCGTCCATTTCTGTATTAAGAAATTATTCGAGGCATAAACTTGGCTTTCAGCTCGAAAGATGGTAATTAAAGGCCATGGAAAAGTTTTCTGTGGCTCGAAGCAAAAATATGAATAAGAATCTAGTACGATGCTTGTGCGGGCACGCCCATAGGCATTTTTCCACTCCACTTGTCGTCGGTGTGTGTGTGTCGGTGTGTGTGTGCGTGTGGCAACAATTGTGCTTGCGGCTTTGGCTGCAACTTGGCCAACTTTTGTGGCCAGCTGCACGCAATGCAACAGCCACACGGGCCACACAGGAGCCCCATAGTGTTTTCCAAATGAGTTCAAGGCTTTTTTGGGGTTTTCCCCTTTAATTATGAACCACTCAACGCCAGTCAAGTGTGGCTGTTGCCATTATTGTTGCCCCTCTGCCCCTCGGCCCCGCCTGCCCCCTGCTTGTGCTTGTGCCACCCACTTGCACTCTCTTGCCCCTCAAGTTCAAAATGGGCGAAAGTTTTGTTAATTTTTCTCTGTTTCTGTTTTCTAGAGCGAAGGGATTTCTATCCTTCTGCGGATAGAAATGTTTTTGGGGGGTAAATCTATGCCAGACAGGCCTCATTATGCTGCTAATGGTTTTTTGTGCAGCTCCAACTTTTACAGGTAATTATCGACACTTTGCTTGTGGTCCTGAGGTCCTGAGGTCCTGAGGTTTCCATTTCCCATTTCCCATCGCTTTGCTTTGCAGTCGAAAAGTTAAGCACTGCATTGTGGCAGGGCGGGGCAGGGGCAGGGGCAGGGCAGGGCAGGGGCTGTCCACCGATTTGTGGAAGATATACAACACTTTTGTCTGTTCCCTGCTGCTTTTTGGGGGGTAATTAGGTGTGTCTGTGCCCCCCTGCCTTATGGCACCAAAAACAGCTGATGATAACACTGCGTATGCTTGATATTCCCTTGGAGGGGAAACTGCACTCAAGTGTGAAAGTAGTTATTGAAAGTTGTTTTAAAGGGTTTTTCAGTGCTTAAAGGTTTTAAAAATTGATTGAAAGAATTGTGGGTTGAATTTTATATTTTGATTAATTATTTTTAATATTCAAAATATACATATTTACGATTAAAATTATATATTTTCGTATGCTCAAAAAATATGTTGCCTAAAAATGTAATTAATTTACTTAAATTTCAATTAAATATAAATAATAGATGTTTTAATACATTTGTACCAATTATATATTTTTATACATTTTTTATTTTTGTACATAATTTTGATTACAAAATTTAAAATAAATAAATATAATATAAATAAAAAAATAATATAATATATATAAACTAAAAAATTAATACAATAAATATGTAAAAAAAAATAAAAAAATATATAATAATAATATATATAAATATATATAAATAAAGAAAATAAAAAATAAATAAATATGTAAAAATAAAATAAAAAAATATATATCATATTTACAAAATATATTTTCAGTTAACAATATTATATTATATATTTAATTTTTAATTTCAAAAATTGAATTTTAATAGCATTTTATATTTCAATTAAATATGAGTCACATTAAAAAAAAATTTGAATACATTTATTATTGATATTTTTGTTTTAAACATTACATTTTTTATTATAATTTATTTTAATTTTAATTAAAAAATTTAATTTTAATTTTAGATACTTTATTTCTTTTCCCAATGCCCAATTTTTTTATGAGTGTCACAAAAACGATTGATTTTCAGGCTTTTCCCAGATTAAACGTTGAAATATATCGTTTCATTCGAATTTCGATTAAAATTCCATTAGATTTCCGTTTATTTTTGAACAAATATCTTCCTAATCATTAGCTTTTTGTGTAATTAACTCTGTGACAGAGAAAGCGCTTTCCTTACTATATTTTAATTAAATATTTATTCAGATCTCAAATTACCTTTCATTCTGCGGCCCCCCCCCCCCTCTCCCCTCCTCAAGAGGCTCCTGTGATGTGGGATATGGGAAGGTGGGTCTTTCCTCCACTATTCGACGAGACGGCCACTAAATTTTTATGCATGTCGCTTAAGTGCCGAAGCAAATAGCCGACTGGCAGCGATTTTAATTGAAAAATATTTACCCCACACTAAAAGTTTTTTTTTGGCGGGGGGTGGGGTGAGAGTCGTGACGTTTTGACGCGGCCGCGACGACCCAATGAACCCCCCTTCCCACCCCTGAATCTCCAATTTCCACTGTTAGGAATTTTCTATAGTGGGGGAGGGGGTGGCTGATGGGGGGGCTGGGGGGTGGGTTTAATTAGTGTGCGTTGGTCGGCGACGGCTACGTTTTGCTGCTGTGTAAACTTCAATTAATATGCGAATGAAATCCGCTTAAAACAAAAGGAACCGGCGAAGCAGGGAATCGGGGAATACGGGAAACGGAAAATCTGATGGAAAATGCTGCCAATCAAGGACCCACCCCTCCCCCCACCCCCAACAATTTTCTCGAGTGATTTGCGACATTTTGTCATTTTTGCTGATGCAAAGCCCACGACACTCGAAGGAACTTCGGGATGGAGAGGGAGAGGGAGGAAAGAAGGAGATGGAGGCAAGTGGAGAGCATGGAGACCAGTGGAGACATTCAAGTACACTAATTAAGATCAAACGTTTTTCGAGGGTCCAAAATGAGATTTTATCGAACGAAAGCCGCCATCCCCCCGCCCATTCAAACCATTCACGAGTGTATTCACGAGTATATTCATATTAAATATCGCATAATGAAGTGTCAGCACAAATGACACCATCCCCAGCCCACTCGCCCAATCAAAGATTAACGTCAAAAACTTGGGAGGCTGCGAGTGTCCCCCCACCCCCCACCCCATTGTTTGTCGCTGTTTTTTGGCCCCAGGCGGCGGCGATCAAGAGGTAAAAAGCGTCTTTAAGTAAGTCCTGGAGGCCCAGGTCGCTTCGGTAATTAATGAAAAAGTAGGCAGAGCGAGAGAGTGGGAGAATTTAACTAATTAAAGCCCCTTAATAAAGTTAATGGATTTCATTCGTCCCCAGACCTTAGTCGAGTGTCCAATGAGCTGTGATGAGAGCCTTTTGTCTACCTCTCTTTATATTTAACCTTATTCATCTTCTTTTTTTTTGTTTTCTTTTTTTTAACATTTTTATTCCCTTTTTTCTTTTTTCTGTTTTCTTTTTTAATTTGAAAAATATTTGCCATCATTTTGCATTTGTACTAAATGAGGTGTGGCCCTAGCAATGACAAATGAATGCCCTTGAAACGGGTCTCTGAGCTATGAAGAGGAAGAGGCAGTAAAGACTGGAGTTTATTTGTAGTTTTGATTGTAGAAACACACACACGAATAAGCCCTCGTTCAAAACAAATTCACAGATAGATGCCGGCGCCCGATTCACTTTTTCAACTCGCTCTCAGAGACACAAGCGCTAGAAAGGGATAGCAAACGTTTTACGGATGGACTCGGAGCACCTTGTCCTCGGGGAAGTAGTTCGGCTCCTACCGATCTACTTGGGCAGCGCGTCGCAGACCGAACGACGCCGCCACGAGCATCGCTGCCAGCGAAAGCGAGCCAGCAATACAACAACAAAATAGCTGTGTGCTTTTGTTGCTTTACATTCTGCCTGCCGAATAGCCGAAGTTATCTGCCGACAGATCAGCCGCCAGCGGCAGAAACCAATGCAAATTGCAACAACAATCTTTTCATGGTTTCTTTTCACCGTCGCCTTCGCCTGGCAAGGCAGAGGAATAGCCGCTGACGCCGCCGCCATAAAGTATTGTGTTTATTTGTCTGCGGCCCCGTAAAGTATGGCATTTGTCTGTATTGAGCGCAGCGGCAGATCGGCAGCGTCGGCAGAGGAATTGCAATAACAAATTCTCGCCTTTGGAGACGTGAATGGACATGCAAGGGCTTGGCAGCGGCACAGATCGAGAATCGCTGCTGCGTTTCTGTCTTTTTGCAGGGCATTCCACATTTCACCTGGGAATACACGCCTCTTTCTGGTAACTGGCTTATAAATATACATAATTAAAATAAACTGAACTGTGATTATTCTTTTGTTTTGTGTGCTGTGTACTTACTCGTATTTTTGTTCTTAATTACAGGCCCCGGCCGCGAAAGGTGAGTGCCGATAGCTAGGCAAAAAGTTTCGATGTGCCGTTGCGTAATTTGATGCCTCCGAATGTTAATTACAATTTTCTGTGTTAAGTATTAAAGATAGATGTTTAATTTGACCTGAAAATTGTGCGTTTTTTTTTTGTTTGTTTGTAATTCAATACAGAAGCGGAAAACCCCACCTAGTTTATCAAATATTTATGGGGACCACGAAAAACGAAAATGTTGAAGCAAATTTCAGTTTTATGAAGGGATTCGTTGGGGTATTCCTAAACATTTATGACACACCGAACCCCCAAACTGTTGGAGCGGGAGCTTCGAAATTTAAACGTACATAAATATATGAAAAGTTAATTTGAAAAAATCTCTCTTTTGACAGCAGTCAAGGTTGTTCCTTGGGGTCCCCCCCCTACTCCTATTTCTGCTGCTGTTTCTATGGCTATTGCTTTTGCTCCTGGAGTCGCAGTCAGTCACATGCAGGATGCTGTCGTCCTGCAGCTACACACATGACATGACACACACACACACACACACACAGAGGCAAACATGCAGAGTAAACGATGAAAAATGTGCGAGAAAAAAAAAAGCGAATGTACGCGAGAAAGAGGGTCCTGCTGGTGCTTCCTGCTGCTTTCTGCTCGTCCTAGTGATGCTCCTGATGCTCCTCCTGCTGGTGCTCTTCCTTCTGATGCTCCTCCTGGAACGTCCTGCTGCTCCTCCTCCTGCTCTTCCTTTTGCTGCTCGTCCTGCTGTTTATATAGCCCCCCTCCTGGGCGCCCCTCCCCCCCCACACGTGTATAAATAACACGGTAACATTTTAAATCAGTCGAGTGAATGCAGGAAAACGCCAAAACGAAAAGCTCAAACTGTTCTCTCTCTCTCTGTGTGTGTGTGTGTGTGTGTGTGTGTGTGGTGCCAACGTCTGACATGGTTGCAGCAGCCACCATTTCCTGAGGTTTTCCCTCATGCTGACATTGATGTGCCAATGCGGGGGGGTAGGAGGGTGTGGGCTGGGGGGTGGAGCATGTTTGTATGCGTAACCGCAAAAATTGTACACTTCATACGGTCGCAGGTCCTTCTACTGCTGGACGCAAGTCCAGTGTCGGTGTGTGTGTGTGTGTGTGTGTGAGAGTGTCTCCTGCTTGTCCTTGTCGCTGTCATCTCTCCATCTCTTCCATTTCTCATCTTTCGCTTCTTCCGCTTCATCATATTTTCTGCAAAATTTATGTAATTTTAACCCCATTTTTTTTTTCTGCTGTTGTTATTAAATCTTGTCGCACTTGTAATTGGTTTTTTAAATTTTAATTAAAAGCCAGAATAAACGATAAGTTTTGAAGCAGGCAGACAGCAGGGGACTGTTAAAGGGCGGAGTATTATCCAAATAGTAAACATATATCATTTGGTGGGGGGGGGAGGGCGAGGAGGCTTTTACTTTCATTTCTTGCATTGATTTCTGTGTCGCTTTGTCATTGCCTCCTCAATGCTGCTGCAGACATAAATCAGTGGCACAGCCGAGGTTGCGGCAGCAAACCGCCGAATGTCAGGCCTGAAAAAAATTATACCCGTCACAGACTGCAGCCTGCCGCCTGCCGCCACGACTTCCGTTGCCCATTAAAAGCCAGGGTCCCTACCAAAAATAATTGTATTAAAGGCAGAAAAATTGCAGGTAGTTAAGCCACAGGATGGCCTGTCTTTTCCGATTCTCTTTTGCTGCTGCTGCTGCTACAGCTTTTCCTTCTGTCTAATTGAATTTTTCTGGCCAACGCTCATTTATTAATCCGATTTCAATCGGCATAAAATCCCACCCCCCCCCACAGTCACTGGGGGGGACACTAGGGAGGAGGGGGGGGGGGGGGGGCACACTGCATTTACCATTTACCTCAGCAAATTAATGACATTCATTAGCCCCGCATCTAGATAGACATCAAATGGATAGCAAAATGCCACGAAAAGGGGAATGAACATAGAGGAAAAATGGGGGGAATGAAAATGAAAGCTTCAACTGCATTTTCCTTCGAATTTCTGGCTTTGATTAGAGTTTTCCCCAAGAGCTTTAACTGTGGAAAGTAAATCTGTGCATCATTGGCTTCCTTGTGGCTAAAAAATGTAGACAGGATAACGATTTGTTGGCTGTAAAAAATACTAGAAAATTTTAACTCTACAAAAAGCTAAAAATTTCAAGCAATTTTTAGGAGAGAGAAAAATGGGGTAGTAAAAGAGGAAATATGCATATTAAAATTAAATATTTAGTTTTTAAATAAATAGAAAATAATAAAATATAATATATAACAATAATAATACATAAATAATACAAAATAAAATATATAATAACAAAAAATGTAATCAAAGTGAACTCAATTTAAATTTAAATCTTCTTTATTTCAAAACCAAAAATTTGGATTAAATGATATTCACTTGGATTTAAAAATTACATATAAAAAAAGTCCTTTTTCTGGTAGGCCCATATTTAATTTTAATTTAAAAAACTTTCAATTAAATAAAATATATACTGAATTTCTGAAAATATATATAATTAAAATATGAATATATTTTAAATATTTTGAAAATATATTTCAATCAAATATTTTCGTATAAATATCAAAAAGTGATCAAATAAATAAACAAAATAAATGTAATATTAAATGATTTTTAAAAATATTTTTTTAATATGAAGTAATAATATATGAAATATATGAAATATGAAAATAAATATCAATATTACAGATATTTTGATCAAACATTTACATATAAATACTAAAATGTGATTAAATATATAAAAAAAAATAATTTAAATAAATATAATATTACATTTTATAAGAAATATATTTAATTATAATACGAAATATAATTATTTTAAATATTAAATATATTTCGATCACATATTTTCATATTTATTTAAAAAAACATATAAAAAGACTCTCTCTGTGCAATTCCCAATCTTGGTAAAAATATAATGGCATTTATTTTGTAAGCTAATTTATTTTATAATTTAGAAGATTTTCTTATTAAAAATATAAATTTGTTTTTAGAAACCTTTTATTTTTTTAATCGTTTTTAAAAGATCTATATCTGAAATTATATCTGTTGAAAGCTGCTTAAAGTGTTTTCCCCCTCAGGGTTTTATTTAATTTTCGTACAAAAATCCACCTCTGGATCTCTACTGTGGGGTATTTCCGGCATTTCCTACGTTTTCCTTATTGACTTTTTGTTGTATCCCTTTTTTAAATTGGGTCAGGGAAATGCTCCTCTACTAGGGGTAGGGGGTGGGCGGGGGGTTTCCTTTTAATTAGCATGTTTATTTGACTTTCCTTTCCCCCAGTGGGTGGAGTGGGGCGGGGGGCACACGTGGCGTATGTGGAATGTGTGTCTATGCGGAGAGCAGCACAGCTGCTTGTGTGCTCCGAGTGTTGATTAAACAAATTGCAAATGAGTTTTGGCTGGCACAACTCCTCGTGCCGTCTTCCTTGTGTTGTAACAAAACAAAGAATTGGCTAAGACATGCACTTGAATAAACTCTTGTACTAAAACCAAAACAAATAGACAGAAAAAGAGAGATAGCACAAGGGGGTGGCGGGGGTAGGGGTAGTTAAATGCACACAAATAAATGGCACGCCGCACACACATGACAGTGGCAGGAGTTATTTAAGAAATGCAATTTCAATTAAATATGCAAAATACTCAAAAAGTCTAATTTAGAGAATACTCCTCAATGATGCCGCCTGCTGCTGCTGCTGTTGCTGCTGTGTGTCCTGGCAGTCGAATGGCAGCAACAATGCGAAGGATACTTAAATATTTATATAACTACACGAGTGGGTTGCTCACAGAGCAAGGGCGCAGGGTGGGGTGTCTGTGGGGGTGGGGGTGGGGGTGGGGGTGGTTGCAACAAAAGTTTGTAATCAACAATTTGCATATTTGCTTTGGCAAACGGCAAAAACTCTCCCGCTCTCTCTCTCCTTCTCTCTCGCCTGCACCTTGCGCGCTTTTACTATTGTTTCTCTTTCTCGCAGAATCCTTACTTACGTTTTGATACCCTTTTTTTTGGCAGCAGGGTCCTTAAGGTTACCAGAACATGGTTGTCGAGGAATGAAGGAAGGCAGAATTAACCGTTGAGTCGTTATGGGTGGGATCTCTCTCTCTTATCCTGTACTTTTAGTCAACTTAATCCTTATCCTTAACGGATAGTCAACTATCAGATCACTCTCCAAAGGAAAATCACTATATTTCACTAATAGTTCTTTGAAATTATGGATATTACGGGTTTCCAACACCTTAAATGCAACAAAAATAAGTGGTATCTCCATCAGAATCCTTTATAATACAAAAACCATTATTATGTTGAAGAACAGCCCTTCGAAATACAAAGATATTACAACTTTCTGAAGAAAACTAAAAAAAAATATCAGAAACTATCGAAAATTCAGAATTCATATCGAAATTCTTTATTATTTACGAAAATAGGAATACAAATTTTAAATTTTTATTTAAAATAGATTACAGCTTGAAAAACATATATTTTATAATCATAAAAATCCGTTTTTTTTTTCGGAAAAAATTCAAGCGATCGTAAATTTAATATCTTAAAAAAAAAATTACAAATAAATAATAATAATAAAATTTTAAATTAATTACACCTTGAAAAAACTGATATTTATTACGATAAAAATAATAAAACTATGTTCAAAAAACCATTTTAAATATTACAAATGTTTATATTATTTATATATAATGTTTTATTAAATTTAGGTACTATTTTTTATTATATTATTTTATATATTTTTTTTTGCATTATTTTATTTGTATATTTATAGTTATTTTTATGTTTATTTTTTTTTGTTTTTTTTTTTCAATTATTTCTTTTTTTTTCTTATATTTATTTATTTTTTTTTTATTATATTATTATTTCATACATTTTATAATTAAAAACAAAATTGTTTTGTATTAATTTTTCTTATATTTATTTATTTGCTATTTTTTTATTTGTTGTATTAATTAGTTTATTATATTATTTGTTATTATGTTTTATTATATTTATTATTATTTTTTTTATTATATCATCTCTCATTTATCATTTTTTATTACTTCTTATATTTATTTTTGTATTATTTTTAGTTATGTATATTTTTTTATGAATAAGTTTTTGTATATTGGTATTTATTTTTTATAATTTTTTTAATTTTTAATAAATAATTTATATCTATATTATTTACATTTTCGTATATTTCTTTCCCTGAAAAATATTTCCCCTCCCAAAAGCAGGGTATCTGCCACTTCGTCTCCCGCTCCCTCAGAGCCGAAAGATTCCCTCTCTCTGTTTTTTGTTCTCTGGCTGTTCCTTTATTGTTGTTAACATTTGTTAACGTTGCACAGCTCCATAGTTCCACTAGTTGTTGGTTTTGTTTTTGTTGCCACTGTACTTTACACAGTTGTTTTTGTTTTTGTTGTTGTTGTTGTTTTTTTGGTATGCTTTTTGCACGCTTTTAAGCATTTGCGCCAGCATGAAACTTACTTCATTTGCGTTTATGTGATTTTCTGCTCTAATAACTTTAAGTAGTGCCCACCCCCTCCCTCTCTCTTTCCCCACACATACAGAAAAACAACCACATAATAATAATAATAATAATAATTAAAATGAAAATAAAAAAAAATTAAAAACATTCAGCCAACAATTCGCATGAAACCCGCAGCCTCCCCCCCCCCCCCCAAAAAAAAACAACAAAAAACTCTGCACCTCCTCTTCTTTTTATTTGTATTTTTTGCAGCTTTAATTTTTTTCCATGTTAATTATACATTTTGGGGAGACTCCGCCTGGGGCAATGTCAAAAAGGCTGGAGTTTTTCCACAGAAAAGACAAAAGGAGACGTTTTTGGGGGCCAAGTTTAAGCCTTCATTGGCTGCCGCCAGTAGCCACTGCCGCTTGGGGCTTAGATGGGGCATTAACAGCAGATACTTGCCACTAAGTAGTAGGCAGGCAATAGCCACAGCAGCAGCCGCAGGGCGCCACTAACTTACTCCAGTTTCAGGAGCCAGAAGCCAGGAGGCGGGGGGCAGGGGGCAGGGGGCAGGACGAGCCGTAGGTCCATTCATTCAGTTGCACGGTCCATTCAGCGTTTGTTGACTGGATAATTATGTTGTGCGTGCGAGATTTATGCCTCATGCCCCCAAAACCCAGGGGCGCCACCAAAGAGAGAGAGAGAGAGAGAGAGAGAGAGAGAGTGGAGAATGGAGTGTGGATCGAAGTTTAGGAGAAGGGCGCGGCATACAAAAACGTAAACCAGCCAGCAGCCGCCTGGTCCTGGCCATGGGATTAGAAGGTGCAAAGACGCCATTTTCGGATGCTGATGTGGCGGGGGCGGTGGGCTGGTAGCGGGTGGCTGGTGGCCGGTGGCTGGTGGCCGGTGGCTGCTGGCTTTCTGCTTATTCCGTTGTTCGGGGGCGCTGCTGTTGCATGTGTTGCAAATAAATTGACTGTCTGTGGTGGCGGCCAGCGATGAGCAAACAAAAGCGAGGGCCCCAGCCCAGCCCGGTCCTGCCCTGCCCTGCCTCCCCCCATGGACAGCCACTAAATAAGCAGGATCGTGTAGGTGCAAATGGCTCGATGTTTCGGCAGAGAATATGCATGACTGTGTGCGTGCGTGTGTGTGTGTGTGCGAGGACGGGTATGTTTTGGTATGCGAGCCAGGGGCGTAGCCCAACAGGAGGTTGGAGGTTGACTCCTACAATGATTTCGCATTCATTCGGCCCAGTCCAATGTGCTCCGCTCCTCCAGATGAGGCCTTGTTTTGTTTGCTGCGGTTCTACGGTGCGTGCCTGGATGGGCGATTTGTGTGCACCACCGCTACCTATCGCGTAAACGTTGCGTTTGAGGATTTAAGTTGAAATGAAAGACTAGTTGGGGTTATGCTTACCGATGAGAATCCAACGAAACTCGGAAGAAAATATCAAGGAAATTAGCGTACTTTCTACGTCTCCGCCTGGCAGGCCGTTGCATGTTCGTGCACGTCGCAAAAGGCGAGAAATTCCCAAGCCGACGCTGCTGATCTGTCCCTGCGTTCAATACAGACAAATGCCATACTTTATGGCGACAGCGTCGGCTATTCCATTCCTCTGCCTTGCCAGCCGAAGGAGACGGTGAAAAGAGACTTTGAAAAGATTGTTGTTGGAATTTGCATTGGTTTCTGCTGCTGGCGGCTGATCTGTCGGCAGATAACTTCGGCTATTCGGCAGGCAGAATGTACAGCAAAAAAAAGCACACAGCTATTTTGTTGTTGTATTGCTGGCTCGTTCGGTCTGCGTTCTGCTCGTGGCGGCGACGCTGGTGCGACGCGCTGCCCAAGTGATCGTCGGAATCCACGAAGAGTAACCGAGTGCCAGTGCCAGAGCGCGTTGACATTTTGCTAACAGAATGCGTTTAGCAGAGCCGCTAACAGGCTGTTAATCTGCTACGCGCTGCCCAAGGGAAGGCCTGTACGATGTAGAACAGAAGACTCTCTTGATTGGAATTTAGTGAAAGAAATATTAATTTGTTGCCTTAGTTGAACCCCACCTACAATCGTTAGTCTACGCCCCTGCCATTCGGGGGGAGGGTCGGGTGGAAGTCGCTTCAATATTCAATATTGCAGACACAAACAGCCTCGATTCGACTCCTACGCCCTCGTCCTGTGGCTCCCGTCCTGTGCGTGTGCGTGCTTTGAAATTAAATGTCGTTATAAGTAGGCATTTATATACAACGCAACGCAACGCAAGGCAAGACAGTCCTCCCCCGCACCCCTGCCCTGCCGCATTCCTGCTGCCACATATCCTGACTGCCACATTGTAAGCGCCCTGCCACATCGCTGCAGAGTGTAGGTGGCAGGGAGATTTGTCTTTCAACACACAAAACAAATATTGAATGAGAAATAAACGCAAGCTAAATAATACAGACGAAAGACGAACCCAAAGACGCAGGAAGTTGGATTCTAAAGAAAGCTGATGCTGCCATTAATTTTGGTAGATGGACTTTTATCTTTCCCCTACGAATTTTGGGCAATAATAATGGCCCAATCGATGGGGGAAGTGTATACCCAAAACTCCTGACACTCATCTAATTATTCTCTCAATTATAAACTGGGACGGGGGGACGGGGGGATCTGGTGCTCCTTTGTGCCGCATTCAAAATTAGTGACATGGTGCATGCATTAGTGAAACGGCAATCGATGTCATTGCAGGGGCGTAGCCGCATGGCCACACCCCTCGCCTCTCGCCCCTCGCCCCTCGCCCCAAATATTCAATGCGATTTCCGCACAAGTTTGCGGCTGGCCGCAAAGTACGGCGTGGCACGGCGGTGGGACGCGATGCTGCATGCAACTGTTATGAGCTTTAATCATAATTGATTTAGTATGTGGCCCAGGCGCATCACAGTAGGCCGGCTCTCGGCTCCTGTCATCGATGCCAAGCGATTTATGCGCTGCACTAAACTTTGCAGACAAATTATGACGACAGACGACAGACGACCGGGCAGGTCCTTGGACTCTCCCGGAGTTCATTTTTCAATCGCTCTGCCGCCCAAAAAGTTGTGCCGGCCCGCATTTGCAGCTCAACACTCGCGCTTATTGACTTATAGCCAAGCGCCAAAAAGTCAGAAGAGCCAAAAGCAAAAGCAAAAAAAAAAGCAAGGAAGGAGCCCCAAAAGTTTTCGCTGGAGGACGGGGGGAAGCAGCTGTAGGCGGCGACAAGTAATGCGAGTGTATGCAAATATTTCCACCATTCAATGGCAAAGTTTTACAATGGCATTGCCCCTCCCCCCCCCCCCCCCCCCCCCCCCCCATAGCTCCCCTTCTGCCCCTCTCCTGGCGGTGGAGCGTTGTGTGCATTTAACAACTGTTTAAAATCAATTGCAATATTGATATGACGGAATAGCGGGATTTGCTGATGGAAAAACGAGTCGAGTTTTGCGGGTCGCCCCAAAGTGGGAGGAGGAGAGAGCAGAGACAAGGAAATGTTTTGCATGGAAATATGGCATGGAAAATGGAAGATGAAATGGGAAAATGCGCGAGAGAAATGAGTTAAAATCGCAGTTTTCTAAGCAAAGAATGGAAATTGGAATATGGAGAAATGCAAAAAGCTATATATAGGGAAATGTGGCAAAAGATTGAACAGAGATTTTTAAGGGAAATATAAATATATATTGGGCGAAATGATGGAGAAACATTGGAAGAAAAATTATAAAAAATAAATTTAAAATAAAAAAAACAATTATAAAAAATATAAAGTTGTAATAAGATAAAATTAAATTATAAAATTAAAAAAGCGGGTAATGATTAAAGAATTTTCAAGGGCAAAATTATAATAAATAAATTCAAAATATAAAATCAAATGAATAATAAATTATTTTAAAAAATAATTAATAATGATAATTATAAAAAATATTAAATTAAAATAAAAAAAATAAATTATATAATTAATAAACAAGAAATGATCGAAGCATTTTTAAGGAAATAATATAATAAAATACAAATGTAAAGTCAAGATAATATTAAATTATAAAAAATAAAAAAACAGGAAATGATGAAGTATTTTCGAGTAAAAATTTATAATAAATAAATTGAAAATATAAAATCAATCAAACAATAATAAATTATAGAAAAAATAAAATTAAAAAACGGGAAATGATTGCGGAGCATTAGGATTTTTCTAAGACAAAATTATAACTCAAATTAAAAAAAAAAAAATATATATAAAATTAAAAAAAAAGATTATATTTTACTCAATAAGAAAAATGATGGGAGCAACTGTGATTGTCAGGGACAAATAATAATATAACAAAATAAGCAAGATATGCAAAAAAAAAAATAATAATAAATAATTAAAGCCTATAGTAAAAATTAAAAAATGTAACAAACAGAATGATGAAACCTCCTTCTGGACATATTCTAAGCTTATCCTTTAATAGATGAAAAATAATTATAGATGGAAGGGTATACAACAAAATGTTAATAATGCCAATACATTGTTTTTGCAGTTTTTATTGTTAAAATTTAAAATTAAATTGAATTGGCCATTGAATTTCACAAATATATAATAATATAATTTAATAAATAATAATAATAATAAGTACAATAAAGTAGAAAGTAATCATAATAAATTATAATAATAATAAATAATTATAATAATAAATATAAATAATTTATTATTTTTTAATAAAAAGGAAATTATTTTGTATTACTATCCTTACGATAAAAATACTTTAAGAAAATCCACCAAAAAGCTGGCAAGCAGATCGAGAGATAATTAAAAAAAGCCACTGAGACAAAAATTCGAGAACAATTAAATAAATTCCGGCGATGTTTGGGCTGGAGGTAGGAAACGACAGGATATTGAAGCAACGAACTAATTTCTGTTGAACGTTGAGCTTAAAAAAACAACAGAAATCATGCGACAAGAGGCAGGCACCATGTCTTAGAGGGAATAGAACTTAGAAGGGGGTTACCAGAGGGTACAGTCGCAGTCAAGACAATCATTTGTCAGCTGCAGTGCCACTGATTGGCCATTTAGTTATGCGCTCTCCCGCTCTCCCGCTCTCCGGCTCTCTCGCTCTCCCGTCATAAAGATAAGCAACGTGCCACATTCCGGATAAGTCTCTCTCCCGCAGGACCACAGGCGGAGCAGGAGCAGGAGCCTTCTTGGCATTCATTAGCACTGCGGGGGGAGTGCGGAGGGGAGTGCGGAGGGGGCCAAAGTGCTGTCAGCTGTCGCCCATTTGGACGATGGTCCGTTAGTCCTTTCGGTTAGTTAGTGCAAAAATGCAAATTTTACATGGCAGCAGCACTTCTCCCGACTGCAGCTGTAGCTCGAAGGCTCTAGAGATCCGAGATCCTACATCTTGTCCTTGGTTCCTGGTTTCTCTCTTTGGCTTTTGGGGTTTTGTTTGTTTAATAAATTTTTGGGGCTGCCTTGGCCAAAGACAATTTTAAATTCTTCTAGCAATTGGAGCAAACAGCACAGAGCCACAGCAGAGCCCAAGGCCCACAGAGTGGGGCGGGGGCGGGGCGGTGCGGGGCGGCCACAACCCCATTACCAAGGCGGGCCGAGGCGGACAAAGGAAACCAATTAACAGACGCCATTGTTTCACTTGGTAATTCAACTAAATTGCATGGCATTGCAGCTGTAAGCAAATCTACAGGAGAGCCAGAGAGCTCCGAGTCGAGCAGCCAGCCAGCCAGCGGGCTTATTGGTGCAACATTTTGCTCCTGCCACTAGACGTTGAATGGTTGAAAGATAATAGACGGAACGGCACAGAACGGAACGCCAGCGAATGGAAACAAATGAGTTGGAAGAGAATTAAAACAAGGCATTGTGTGGTCTACATTTGCCATTTTCCCTTTTCCCCCCTTTGGGGTTTTTCGGGCCACACACACACAGAGAGAGGGAAGCAGAGAAAGAGAGAGGGCTTAGAGATGATTAATCTTACGGGTTTGAAGGTCTTTTCGTTGGAGAACATCACGAAATGAATCGTTTAGTGTAGGTTCCACATGTGTTCCACTTCGAACGCCTCTCGAAAGTGGCCTCTCAAGCACGAATGTGGATCCTAAGCGATCCAGAAGAAAGAACACACAGAGAGGGAAAGGGAGAGGGCTTGGGGAGCTTTTTTCGTGGAGGGAAATTCCGAAAGGAATCGCTTCGTGCAGGTTCCACATGCAAGCTGGATTCCACACGTGTTCCACTTCGAAAACCGAAGTTAATTGCTCGGCAGTAAGCTTTTGTTGCCTCTCAAACACGAAGGAGGATCCTAGGCGATCCATAGAAAAGCACACACGGAGAGGGAAAGAGAGAGAGAGCTTATGGAGCTGTTTTCAGGGAAGAAAATTCCGAATAAATCGTAAACGATCGTTTAACGCAGGTTCCACATGCAAGTAGGATTCCACTCGTGTTCTACTTCGAAAGCCGAAGTCAATCGCTCGGCAATGAGACTTTGTTGCGTCTCAAAACACGAAAATGGGTCGTTAAGAGCTTAGAGAGCTCTTTTCATGGAAGGAAATTCCGAAATGAAGCGTTGAATTGGCGAATAATTGTTTATCGTAGGTTCCACATGCATTCCACTCGTGTTTGTTAAGTGTTCGATTCGAAAGCCGAAGTTAATCGCTCGGCAATAAGTTTCTGTTGCCTCTCAAACACAAAGCTGGATCGTAAGAGAGAGAAAGAGCTTAGAGAGTTCTTTTCAGGGAAAAAAATTCCGAAATAAATCCCTGAATTGGTGAATGATCGTTTATCGTAGGTTCCACATGCATTCCACTCGTGTTTGTTGTGTGTTCACTTCAAAGGCCGAAGTTAACCGATCGGTAATGAGCTTTTAGTACGTCTCAAGCACGAATCTGCATCGTAAGCGTTCGACGGCGCAGGGTCTTCGGCTCTGGCGTTCGGCTACCGCTCAAGCAACACTTTGCATGTGTTGTATGTTATACACTGTTATAAAGGGTGTTATACTGTATGGTTAGGGCTATGAGCTACTCAAAAGAACACCTGTCTCGATCACAGTCAAAGCCGGACCTGTCATGGGGTCGATCATTGAGCGAAGCAGATGCCTGCTGAGGGATCAAAGCCTTTGGACAACATTGTATCTCCGGATTCCTCCATCTATCCCTCATACAAACCCACTACAAAACGAATCGCTTTTGTAATCAGATTCCAAACCTTTCCAACTGTGAAGGAAAGTTGTTTTATCTTTTGTCTGGGATTCCATATTGGCGGCGATGGTTGCCAGAACTTGTTAATCAGCAAAAGCACTGCTCTCGCTCTCGCTCTTCCTCTCCCTCTCTCTCTCTCTCCGTTTGTTTGCCCCAAAAATTAGCCCAGTGCAACACAGTCGGGGGAAAATTCAAATGGGAAACTTCATCTTTTTTGCCCAGCTAAACCCAGAAATCCCCAAAGCCACAGAGAGAGTGCGGGAGAGAACTGGTAACGAGCAACTTTTCATTAGCATTTGGCTATAACAAATGCCACGCCCACACGCACATGACCATTGTGGGCAGTAGCCTGGACAAACATTTTCATTGGTTTTCTTGGTGGAGAAAGTGGAGTGTGGCATCGGTGGCGCCACATTTGAAGCGCGTCGAAAATGCATTTGGCGAGCGATCGAAAGCGACTGCCTGCCTTCCGTCCTGCCTGCCTGCCTGGATGATTATCCTGTGTAAAGTGTGGGTGTGGGGTGGGGGGTGTCCCCACTGCCGCCTGTTTGCCAGGATAAACGACGTAATCCAGACGAAATGGAACTTTTCACATTTAACTGGTGCCACGGCTGCTGCCTGGACCTTGCCTCGGCTTCGGCTGCAGCTCCTGGTGCTCCTGGTGCAGCGTCGAAAAACTTCTCCGTTGAAGAGTGGGGACCTGATAATGAAAACTTGAATCATTGTAGGCAAACTGCAGTGCCACCGACAGGACAGCAGGAAAGGCATCTGCCGCTGCCGCTGCCACTGCCTCAGCATGACCTGGACAGGGACTGCCCCCCCCCCCCCCCCCCCATCCCCCTCTCTCCCACCCCCTTGGTCTCTGAGGGTAAAGTGTTTTCGTTTCGTTTTCGTGGTCCGTTGCGTGCCAAATCTATGAGAGCGTGCGATGCCCGCAAAAAGTTGCCGGACAGGGAATGAGGTGGAGGATGTGCTCCTTGGACCTGGACGATGATGGGGTTGATGTTCAAGGGAGGGACACTGGCCATTGCCTGCGTCAACCTTTAGTAGCCTTTTGATGACTTTTTGCTACTGCTGCTGCTGCTTCTTCGGCTGTTGTTGTTGTTGTTGTTGTTGGAGCCACCGCAATTTTGCGTTGTTGTAGTAACACGCCCCATTGTACTTGTTGTTGTTGGTGGTGGAGCCGCCGCTGCCGCTGCCGCCGCTGTCGTTGATGGCGTTCAAATGAAAACTTTTCCAATTATTGCGGTGAGCCAAAAGAGAGACAGATGGGGTGGCGGGGGGGGGGGGGAGGGGGAGGAAAAACGAAAGAAAAATCTCCAACAGCTAAAGAAAAATCATGGGGAGACACAGACAAACAAGTAAATGAGCATCAAATCGAACTCGTGCGGCGCATAATGAGTGTTGCGCCTCGCATCGCGCCTCCGCCCCCCCCTTCGTCCATTAATCTAATTTTCTGCGGGGCGTCGGTCCCCCGTTGAGGGGAGGCTTAGTCAAAAATTTAAAATTCTTCGAGGTCTGACTTATGGCCAAGGTGTATATCGATCAAATCCCTGAACCAACCCGCCCCAACCCCCCTCGTTAATGATGATGACGCCCAGACAATGGGTGACACAACAACAGCAAAACAATGATAGCCCCACTAAGCTCCCTCTCTCTCTCTCTCCCTCACTCTCTGGCACACTTCCATGACAATGCAGTGATACCTCCGCTTGCTGCCTGCCCGCTAATACTCGACCGGAAGTGACGCCGTATTGTTTTTAGGGATTTCCCGGTTTTTTTAAACAAAGCGTCGAAAGGGGCTTAAAGTGTTAATGCTTGGGAGAGTATAAAATATTATATTAAATATAAATAATTTAAAAAACTAGGTGATCCGGCAAACGTTGGCTTGCCATGTATATTATTTATAGTACAAATATGTATTTATTTTACAAAAACTTGCAAATTTCACTTACCAACCCAATAGCCTAATATACTCTTTTAAATACTCAGTACTTTTCGGTTAACAGACTGTTACCCGCATTGCTTAACGCTTTCTGTTAGCATAATGTTAATGCGCTCTGGCACTGGCACTCGGTTACTCTTCGGGGATTCCGACGATCACTTCGGCAGCGCGTCGCAGCAGCGTCGCCGCCACGAGCAGAATGCAGACCGAACGACGCCGCCACGAGCATCGCTGCCAGCGAAAGCGAGCCAGCAATACAACAACAAAAACGCAGTGTGCTTTTTTTTGCTTTGCATTCTGCCTGCCGAATAGCCGAAGTTATCTGCCGACAGATCACCTGCCAGCAGCCGAAACCAATGTAAATTCCAACAACAAACTTTCCATTGTTTCTTTTCACCGTCTCTTTCGGCTGGCAAGGCAGAGGAATAGCCGCTACCGCCGCCATAAAGTATTGTGTTTATTTGTCTGCGGCCCCGTTAAGTATGGCATTTGTCTGTATTGAGGGCAGCGACAGATCAGCAGCGTCGGCAGAGGAATTGCAATAACAAATTCTCGCCTTTTGAGACGTGAATGGACATGCAAGGGCTTGGCAGGGCAGCGGCAGAGAATAGCAGCCAATCTATCAGGTATTCTTCTTTTAGGTTGAATATTCTTTAAAGTAAACAAATAATGAGTACCCTCTAGTCGTGTACCGTTGCCAGCACCCATTCTTTACTTTTTGTGTCATTTATGTACTTGCCCTGGAAACAGCGCCCCGCCCCACACCGAATGATGACAATGTGCTTTCTTCTGCCTCCGTTTTTTGTGGGTTTTCGGGTTTTGCGACTCGCAAACAAAAGGAAAAGCGGATATAATTTTGTTTGCCACACGGAAGTTTTTTGTTTGGTTAAATCCTTTTTCCCCATTGTTGTTGCTGTTGTTGTTGCTCAACGAAAAATCACCAAATTGATTAATAATTGTCGTCATCGTTCCATTGGCGCCGCGGCATGACTCTTTTGTTTTGTTTGTGGCCAAAAGTTTAATTAAACTTTAAGCGTTTGTTGCATTAGCATTGCCTACATACACCTCTCTCCCTCCCCCACTCTCTCTTGCTGTTCGCTTTTTGCCGTTTTTCGTGGGCGTTTTTGCGGCCTGTGCCTGGGATATTGTATGTGTCGATTAATTACGCGTCCCTCTCTCTCTCTCCCTCTCTCTCTCTCGTCTGCGCCAGCCAGTGTTGCAAAGTTTAATTAGTTTCGGTTTTAATTGACAGTTGAAAAAGTTACCAGGCCAGAGACTGCCTGACTGCCTTCCTGCCTGCCGCATGTCAAATCATTGCTGAATGTGGAGGGAGGGGCCGCCAATTGGCTAAAGAAACATTTTTCTAAAGAATATCGTGGGCACGAAAATAGTTCTATCCAAAAAATGTACCAAAAGGCAATGAAATGAAAGATTTTTAAATGGAGTGCGACAAAAAGTAGTTGTTGAAAAACCTACCAATCTTTTTTTGGTGCAGAAAATAGCGTACCAAAGAAATTTCTTAAGAAAAAAAGGTAATGGTCTGTTTTGCAGAAGACAATAATCTGTTCTTTCTCCCAGTGTGGCTTAGCAGTCAGATTTTTACTCATAATGAAACCCCAAGGTCTAAATATTACTTTTACAATATCTTTTCTTAAAATTACTTAAGAAAAAAAGGTAATACCCTGTTTTGCTGGGGTTTTTTCTCTCGCAGTGTGGCTTAGCATGCAGAATTTTACTCATAATGTATCCCCAGGTTTCAAAATATTTCTTTTACAACATCTTTCGTTTGAAATTACTTAAGATAAAGAGGTAATGCCCTATTTTGCTGCCGTATTTCTCTCCCAGTGTGGCTTAGCAGGCACAATATTACAAAAAATTAATCCCAAGGCTCTAAATATATCCTTTTCCACAACTTTTGTTTGAAATTACTTAATTAAAACAGGTAATGCTCCGTTTTGCTGTAATTTTTCTCTACCAGTGTGGCTTTCTTTGGATTTCCACATATTTCTTTGGATTCCTGATAAATCTATTTGCTATTTTTCTGCCCCTGCCTCCTCGTTAAGCGCCCCTCCCCACAAAAAAAAAAACCTCTGCTTAAGTCTGGGTCCCATTTCCATTTAAAAAGTCAATGAAACAAACATTTGCACTTTGTCTTAATTGTTGTGGCGCCCACTCCCGCAGCTTCCATCTTCAATGGGCCCCCAAAGGACTTCCGCTGGGGCTCCATCTACCATCTACCATCTTCCAGCTTTAGTTTTAGTTACAGTTACAGTTTTCCCTTTCCTTTGATCCTTTTACGTTTGGCAGTGGGTCCTGTAGCTGTTGTTCTTGTGTTGCGTAAGTCAACAGTCGACAGTCGACAGTCGACAGTCGTCGTCCTGGCAATGTTGTGTTAATGTTGGCCATACGTTCTCAGTGCCGTGCCGTGCCGTGCAGTGCCGTGCCTTACCGTTCTCTCCTTTCCGCTGCGAATGTCCTGTCATTTGTTGACCAAATAAGTACATTGCAAGCAATTTGTATTTGTTTTACTTCTGCCAGAGCGAGACAGAGAGAGAGAGAGAGAGAGAGAGTCCTGGAGTCCTGAGTACGCACCGTAGCAGACCCAAAAACCAAAGGACTCAACTAATTTCATATTAAAACATCGTTTTGCATGCAGAAGCCAGAAAGCAACAGACACAGGACTCGCACTCGCACTCGCACTCAGTTTCTAATGAATTTGATGTCCTGGCCGAAAAATTCTTTGGCCTCAACTTTTGGGATGGGGGGGACTCCATCCAGTCCCCCAGTTATTGTCCTGTGTGTGTGTGTTTGTGTGTGTGTGTGGAGCACATACTCGTAATTGTCGGGGCCAGGCCTGTCGGTCGACAGATCAGAGAGCGACGATGAACAATGCAATTAACATTTATGGGATTTTTTCAACCCCACTCTTTCTCTCTCTCATTTGTTGGGGCATTTCCAAGGGTAATCCTTAAATCAAAGCCAGTCCTCAAATTGCAAATAAATAGGACATTGAAAGTGAATCACAAATGAGAGGGCCTTCAATGAAGCGCACAGCGAAAAAAAGGGGGGGACAACCGCACCCGAAATTATCCACAAACAATTTTTCACCCAGGAAATTGGGCAAAAAAAAAAAAAGTAACGAAGGGATGGGAGCACGTCGCTCAAGCGCTTCTAATCAAAAGAGAAATTCCAATACACACAGATACTTTGACAGAGTCTGCGGCTAAGTCGGATGTCGCCAGCCTTTTGGGGCCATTTTGAAATTATTTGGGTGGGATGTAATAAGACTTTGGGCGGCATTATATCTGACCCGAAGCCCAGGAAAAGGTCAGGGACAGTCGATGATTGAATAAATCACGAGATGCGAGTGGGGGGAGTCTCTCTCTCTCTCTCAGTGTACTCTTATTCTCTCAGTGTGAATCATCCAGATCATTCATTCATTCATTCAGTGTCTCTCTCTCTGTCTCTTCTCTCGCAAATCTTTTCCCTTTGAGTGGGATATGCATTTCCAATCGGATTTCCGTGCCACGCACACATACACACGCCTTGATTTCACTCTCCCTCTCTCTCTCCCTCTCTCTCTCTCTCGGTCGTTTTATCGACTTTCCACTTTATTTGAGCGGCGTCCGAAAGGACATTATGTGGACGACGCAGGTGGCAGGTGCCACACCCCATTCGGGGGCACGCATCATTATTATGCCATGCACAGTTATGTGACCCAAAAAAAAAAAAAAGTCCGCTTTGGAAAATCCTTTTTCCTTTTTGCATGTTTTTCTGCAGAGAAAAATTTTTGACATATAAAATTCAACATTTTTTTCTCATTTTTTCCTGCCTCAATTTCGCTTTATGTTAATTTAAACATGTGCCCCGTCCAGGCCGCATAAAATATGAACTCTCCGCCGTCTCGTCTCGGCTCGTCTCGTCTCATTCGTCCTGCCGCCAAGGATTATGTGTCCTTTGGCCTGCATTGTAGTTTTCGGGTCAAGTTTTGTGGTAGTTTTCGTGCAGTGTGTGGTGTGTGCCAAAAGATTTTCGTGCCACGTTTTCCCACTTTCACTGCCACATCCACATCGCAGGAGCGCCGCACCAGCTGTGGCCGAGAGGAGGCGTGGCATGTGTGTGTGTGCGCCTTCTCTCTTTGGGGTTTTCTTGTTGATTTTTATGTTAGCATACTTTTATTTTCTTCTTCTGTTCCGTTCCAAGGGGTCCTGCTGGGGGCCGGAGGTCCTGTGGTCCAGTGTGTGTGTGTGTGTCTAACAAACAAGCTTTATGCCATATTTGTTGTTATTTCGACTGGAGGTGATTTAATGGGTCTTATTTCATAAATTTTATATACTTATGTGCATGTATTTGCCGCTGCTGCCCGACCACTGAAACAATTCAATTTTCGTCGAGCTTATTGGTTCGGTGGTGGAGCTTGCCTCGCAAGCAGCAGGGAGAATGGTGGAAAGCTTGAGGCCAAGAAATGAAGAAGAATCAATGGGAATACTTCTAGAACGGCCTTGAGTTTGATCGAACCTGTTGGAACCTGTTTGAACGCTTGATCAGCCTACAGCCTACCGCTTTGCCTACATTTCGGGGCTCAAACCAGCCAGAGCCAACATCTTTCGTTTTCCGATCAAACCGCGATGCGTAGCTTCGTCTATGAGACGCTATCGATGATCTTCGGGCCCCTAGGAACTGATTGGTTCGTCCGCTTGAGGTTCTATCGATTGAGGTTCGTTTGGGTCTCATTTGAGGTTCGTTTGAGGTTCGTTTGAGGTTCGTTTGAGGTTCGTTTGAGGTTCGTTTGAGGTTCGTTTGAGGTTCGTTTGAGGTTCGCTTGAGGCTCGTTTGATGGTCGCTTGAGGCTCGTTTGAGGTTCGTTTGAGATTCGTATGGGGTTGGTTAGAGGTTCGTTTGAGGTTCGCTTGAGGCTCGTTTGGGTCTCATTTGAGGTTCGTTTGATGTTCATTTTAGGCTCGTTTGAGCTGCGTTTAAGATTCGTATGGGGTTGGTTAAAGGTTCGTTTGGGGTTCGTTGGAGCATCGATTGAGGTTCGTTTGAGTTTCAATTGCAGATCGCTTGAGGCTCGTTTGAAGTTCTCTTGACGATCGTTTCAGGCTCGCTTGAGATTCGCTTGAGGTTCGTTTGAGGTTCGTTTGAGATTCGTTTTTGGTTAGTTTTAGATTCCTCTGGGGTTCGTTTAAGGTCCGCTTACGGTTCGTTTGAGGTTCGTTTCACGTTCGTTAGAGGTCCGTTTCCAACCAATCGAGCCGTTTACCTCCTACAAATCTTCTTGTACTCTCCCTTGCCCAAGTGATGGATTTTCAATAAGATAATTTTTCTTAAAATTTCTAAAAGATTATTCCCCCAGCTTTTGCTTGCTCCTCTGCCATAATTTCATAGGGCAACTGCTATTCGTCTCAATCCTCGAAACCGCCTCGAATTTCCTTTTCATTTGTGGGTTAAAGATGAGATTAGTGCTTGTGTACCAGCCCCAACCCCCACCCCCTCTGAACTTGAATCTAAATTATGTTGGGCTACATGATTTTACCTTTTTTTTGTGCTTCTGGTTTTCCTTTTTGTTTTTTTTTTTTTTTGAGGGTTTTCCACATGTGAGAGCTACAAATTTTCATTTTATTTTCGGGTTCGGTCTCGGCCACATTTGTTCTTTGGGTTATTTGTGCCATTTAAGTAAATTGAAATGCTCTCTCTCTCTCTCTCTCTCTCTGTGTGTGCTTTGGGTAAATCCTAAAAGGACCTTCTTTTACATTTCTATTTCATCTTTTTATAATTATAAGCATTTTAATTATATGCATTCCCCGCCAGAAAATGTTTCATTTTAATTAAAACTAGAGGCCAGAAATCAACGGCAAAACTGGAAAAGATTGGCAGGAGGATAATCTATCAGGGAGTTAGAGGGGGACAGAGAGAGAGGGAGACAGTGCGGCGGGACTTTTGTCCTTTCTGCTGCTGTCCTCGTGTCCTCGGCACATTTGTCAATTTATATTGCTTTCACTTGTTCTCCATTGCTCTCTCTCTCTCTCTGTGTGTTTGTGGCACGCTGGCTCCGGGGGCATTTATCAAAGCAATTGCCATAAATTTGCAAGTGCCCCAACAGATTAACAGTCAAAGTAGGCTATCTGCCTCGTGCCACACACTCTCTCTCTCTCTCCGAACAACAATTTGTGGCAAACAAAATGCAAAATTAACTGCATTTGTGCACTGTTGGGGCTCTCGGACTCGGACCCCCGCCCCGAAATGCGCTGCTTGCAATGTGGCGCCACTTAAAACTTTCCCATCGATGTTGTGTCCCCCCCCCCCCCCTTCCCCCTTCCTGCCACGTACTGCCTGCACACTAATACAATTGCAGGCTTTGAATGCGGCTAATTGTATTGGTAATGCGCATGAAAGCTTTTGATTATTGCCCGCGTGGCCATCGACCATCGTGAGTCTCCAGCAATCCCCCCCCCCCCCCCCCCATCATTCCATCTGTGATTAGCTTTTACAAATTGCAACACTGTCATTTGTTACAACAACAACAACAACAGCAGCAGCAACACTGCACTGCACTGCATTTAATTTATTTGCAGTGTGCAACACAACAGCAACAACAACAACAATGAGTCATTGTCGTCTGTGTGTGTGTGTGTGTGCGTATTATTGGCTTAGTGCCAAAAAAGTGTCAATGCATAAAATATTTATTGCCTGACCAGGCGGCAAACATAAACGGAAGGGATTTTCCAGTACCCCCCCACCCCTCCCCTAGTTTTTCACTTACAAGAGGGACAATAAATATGGCGGTGGTACCAGGACAAATGGAATCAATGGTTTACTTGCAGCTGAAAATGAATTAATGTTTGGATTTGTAATTGAAGTGTGCTTCACGGAACAGGAACACAGGTTTTCTTGTGTGAATAATCAGGCAGAGACTAATGTTTAGGGAAGATTTTGAACTAGGATGCCATTAAACGATGTACTGGGATGGCCTCCGAGTCGTAGTTCTCTCAAGAAAAGACACGCAAAGACACCTGAAACGAGAAATTCTCTGTCGCTGCCGCTGCCGCTGCCTCTGCCATGCCAAGCCCTTGTACATATGTCCATTCACGTCTCCGAAGGCGAGAATTTGTTATTGCAATTCCTCTGCCGACGCTGCGCTCAATACAGAAAAATGCCATACTTTACGGGGCCGCAGACAAATAAACACAATACTTTATGGCAGCGGCTATTCCTCTGCCTTGCCAGGCGAAGGCGACGGTGAAAAAAACTATGAAAAAATTGTTGTTGCAATTTGCATTGGTTTCGGCTGCTGGCGGCTGATCTGTCGGCAGATAACTTCGGCTATTCGGGAGGCAGAATTCAAAGCAAAATAAAGCACACAGCTATTTTGTTGTTGTATTGCTGGCTCGCTTTTGCTGGCAGCGATGCTCGTGGCGGCGTCGTTCGGTCTGCACTCTGCTCGTGGCGGCAACGCTGCTGCGACGCGCTGCCGAAGTGATCGTCGGAATTCCCGAGTGCCAGTGTCAGAGTGCTTTAACATAGTGCTAACAGGTACCAGTAACAGTCTGTGAAAGAGAGGTCTTAACAGCGCTCTTGCTCTGTTAGAGCTGCTTTTCAGGTCAGCAGCTCTCTTTCTATTATTGAACGAGTATTTGCCAAAAAATTGAAGGACTTTTCTGCTTCCGTTACATCTGCAGCGGATTGCAATCATTGGCAGGGTGGCGGGGTGGCAGGGTGGCAGCACTGTGTTATCTTGATATCAATTTCCTTGGAGCAAATGCCTTGTCACTGCCGCTCGCTGAATGGCAATTAAACAACTCCACAGCTCCTCCTCCTCCTCCTCCACTTCCTCCCCCACCCACTATGCTATGCTATGCCCATTGGAACATCCAATTTTGCTAAATAAACAAACTTTTGCACAAGACAAACAAAGTGACAGACAGATGGACGGACGGGACAGACGGGACAGACAATGGGGAAACTATTCGTTCTCTTTTGGAAGAAAAACAACATTTAAAATGTTCTCTATTCTGTGCTCCGTTCTCCGTTCTCTCTGCCGAAGGCCCAGGCGTTCGACTGCTAATCAAGAGAGGGAGAGAGAGAGATGGAGAGAGACCCCAAACTGCAGCCATTTATCTCTAGAGATTTTGTTTTTATTTTGTTTTTTTTTTTTTGTGTGCAATGCCAAAGTTTTGCTCCTTTTGTCTGTATCGCAAATTAATCGATTTAATTGAAGACTCTGCGGAACAGTAAGGAAAAGTTTCGTTTTCTTTTACTTGCAGTTTATTTACAATGGAAATTTTCCAGTCAGGTGGATTGGGGATGCACAAAACAGTTACTTTGCCTGGGTGCGATTGATGGCTTTACCCCCCCACCCCCGTACAGAAATGTCTATTTATTTTTTTGGGTGTGTTTTTTTTTCTCTCTAAGTATCTGCCCGATGCCTGGCAGCGTTGAAAAGTGCACGAAATGGTGCACATTTGTTGATAATTGAGTGGGAAATGTTGCACTGGCAGGCGCCTTAGCCCCTGCCGTGCTGCTAAATGTAAATAACTAAGCCGCTGGCAAGGTTGCATGCCCCATCCAGCAAAGGCAGCAAAAGCAGCAGCAGCAGCAGCGAACGACTGGGGACGGGGGGAGTCGTGTAGTAAATAGTTTTTGCCTGCGAGTGAAAAGTAAACACATTTAGTTTGAGTGCAAATCGAGTTTGAATTTGCTTAAAGGTGCACCAAAGCGACTCCTGCTGCTGCAGGACCTCTCTCCATCTCCATCTCCCTCTGATCCTATTTCTGACTCCAACCGGGGCAAATGGGTGCAAGGAGCAGCAGTGGCAGAAACAGGCAACTAACTAGATTTCGACGAATGCATTAAGCGTAGCTAAAAACAAGAAAAAATTTCATTCAACTGCTGTTTGAGACGAACGGGAGATGCTCTTTGGAGAGAGAGAGAGAGAACGAAAGGGGGAATGCTCTGTGAAGAGAGAGAACGAAGTGCAGATGCTCTTTGGAGAGAACGAAGTGCGGATACACTCGTGAGGATTTTTGGGATGGAGAATGAAGTGGAAATATTTTTTTGAGAGAGAAAAGTTAAACAATACTTAAATAATAAAAATAATAATATATAAAATATTTTATATTAATTTAATAAAAACTTAAATTATTAAATAAATAAACTCTTTAAAACACTTAACAACTTTTTCAAGTTCATATAATACAACAAATAAATAATAATATTATTATTGGACAGGTTTTTAATTCTTTTTATTTTATTTTATTTATTTTATTTTTTAAAATAAAAAAAAAAAATAAAACTATAAAATGTTTATGAGGGTTTATCGAAATTTTTTTATTTTTAATTTTTTATATTAATTTAATAAAAACTTAAATTATTAAATAAATAAACTCTTTAAAACACTTAACAATTTTTTCAAGTTCATAAAAAATAAAAAAAATATTACAAAATAGGGTTCTTGAAACCCCTTAAAAAGTTGTTATAGTTTATATAATAAAAATAATAAATATAATTTATTTTTGTTAAATAATAAAATATTCAAAAACCCAAATAAACATTTTTTAGTTCATATAATAATAAAAATAAATTTATAAATTAATTTTATTTAATAAAAGAAAAAATTAATAATAAATAAAACTCTTAAAACCCATTAAAAAGCATTATAAATGAATTTAAAGAATATTTTTATTTAATAAAATATAAAAAAATGACTGCAAACGCCTACAGAACTTTTTAGAGTTCATTCAATAAAAATAATAAATAATAAAAATAAAAATTTCGATAAACCCTCATAAACATTTTATAGTTTATATAATCAAAATAATAAGTATTATACCTTCGTGAAAAAAATAAAATAAATAAAATAAAATAAAAAGAATTAAAAACCTGTCCAAAACCATTAAAAACTATGAGTAACACTCCACTCCTCTACTTTGCTTGGCTTTTCCTTTGCTTCTTTTACTTTTCCTGTCGTCGTCCACGCCCCCGACCCCCGACACCCGCCCCCGCCCCCACTGTGTGCACCTGTCACCGCCTTGCGTACACTCTTTTAATGGCATAATGGCCCTGTCTCTGTCTTCTGTGCACTACGTTGTGTTTTATTTTTTCTGCTGCAACAAAATTCAATTAAATCCACAGCGAAATTATATTTCAACTGCATGCTGCATGCTGCATGCCGCGAGAAAGTTGCAATCTCTTTGACAGTCGCATTGCCAGTGACAGTCGCAGTCGCAGTCGCAGAGGAAAAGTTGCAGCGTTTTTAGAACTAATTCCATATGCCTTGTAGCCAATTTTCCCCGAACAGATAGTCGAGGAGAGAAAAGCTGCCTGCCCGAAAAACTTATGACATGAAAATAATGTGGGCGAAACAATGAATTATGCACTTGGAAATAAGTTTTGGAGCTCCGGCAGCCAAATTTGGAATGGAAATCACTCATAAATGGTAGCAGACCCCCCTCCATCCCCTGCATTCCGCCCCTGGCCCAACCACAGGCTGTAACTGTAACTGTATCTGTATCTGTAGCTCCAACTGTATCTGTATCTGTATCTGTATCTGCATTTGCTGGTGGCAAAATGTTGCATAATGCGTGCGGCATGGGCTCATAATAATTCATAAGCAACATTTTGCAATGGCAGAACATTTGCTGGGGCCGCCCCCCGCACCCCGCACCTCTCACTCTCTGCCCCTCTGTGGCGCGTTATGTTGCACAATAAACGCGTTAAGTTGAAAGTAATGCATCAACGTTTTGCACGCGCCGCGTGTGTGCCCCAAAAATGCAGCCAAAAGAGAAACAATACGAGGCAGAGGCAGTGCTAGATGGTAGATGGTTGTGCCGCCTCCACCATATGTTGCCGCCAGACAGAGACAGACAGACGGACGGACAGGCAGCCGGAGAGAGAGAGAGAGAGAGAGAGAGAGAGAGACGGATGGACAGACACTGACAAGGATGGAGTGTACATGGCGCCCCCCAGGCGTAATGTGAAAGATGAAGAAGCAAATGAGGTTGCAACAGCAACAGCGGCAGCGGCAGCAGCGGCACCACCACCATTGGAAAAGCCAGTGGAAAATGCCAGTGAAAATGAAGTCAAGTGCAAAGACATGAATATGTTTTTGTGTGTGCGGCAAGGGCTTGAAGGAGTTTCGAAACTGATCCGCAGATTAAGTGGAGTAGAAGGATTTACGAGACGGGGGCGCTGCCAAAGAGGAGCTAAGGGATTTTCGAGCGGGTGAGGGCAGGAGAGGAGCCAAAGGGCAAAGGACAAGCTAAAGGATTGTCGATGGGGTGGGAAAAGCAGCCAAAGGATAATGCCAATGCGAATGAAAATAGCAATCAAAGAGAGCCGAATGGGGGATATATTTCTGGAAGAAATCTCTTGAAAGAAATCCAAATGAAAACGTAAAGGTAAAAAGGACAAAGAAATAATTGGAAAATTCATAAAAAGCAGCTTGGAAAATTATTCCAAATGTTTGCAAATTTTTCCAATAAAAAACTCTTCAACAAAAATCATAAAAATGTATAAGAAAATAAAAACAAAATCATAAAGAAATATTAGGACTTGTAAAGGCAAAGGAAAAATCCTGAAAGTCCCATAAGAAAAGGAAAAAGTTGGATTTTTTCTGAAGAAGTATATTTGGAATGGAGAAAATTATTGTTAAAAGATGTATCATGTTCCTAGGGCTTTTATAAATACAACCAAAAACTACTGAAAATAATCATTAAATAATTGGAAATCTCAACAAAATATAAAAAAATACCGTAAATCTTTATAACATATTTGAAAACATACACAAAAATACCAAAAATACTCATTAAATACTTTAAAAACCTCACAAAATTCCAAAAATACTAGAAATACTTATTAGCTAGTTGAAAAATTATAAAAACCGAGCATTAAATGCTTGATGTATTTTGCAATACTAATTAAATACAAGAGAGCCCCCAATAATACCAGAAATACCCTTTAACTGCTTAAAAAACTAACAAAATAATAAAAAATATGGCAAATTTTCATTAAGTACTTAATTTCTTTGAAGATACTCATTAAATACTTGCAAATTTGTATTAAACTGCTGAAAAATAGTGAAATTCATGAAAAATAAATGGAATTTGAATCAAAATTCGAAATAAATAATAAAATAAAATATAATAAAATAACAAATAAATACTAATGATTGATGGAAATGATCATTGATGGATTGTTATTGATCAGTAAATATCATTCTTTAGATTATCCCCCCCTCTCCCAAATAAACTCGTTCTCTAAGAATTTCCTTAACTGGATGCCGCACTGATGGAATCCCATAATCAATAATCATTTATCCCTGGCAAACATGAAAGTAAAATTATAATTAATAAATCCTCCTCCTCCTGCTGCTGCTTGCCTCCCGCTGCTGCTGCTGGTGTCAGGGCCATGCCACGCCCCCGCCCACTGCCCCCATCACGCCCCCTGCGGTGTTAATAAAATGCGTGAAATTTCCATAGCCCTGGCTCCCGAGGGGCGCTTATGCATCAGATGTGTTATGAATTTCAATGCATTGGCCGACAGGAAAAAGGGGGAAAAAAAATCCCAGGCATCGTGGAAGAGGGGCGGGGAAATATTGAACTGCGAAAAAATGCAACCAACAAAAAAAAAGGAACGAAATGGAGAGAAGCAACGAAAAATGGAAGGTTTTACACAGTGCTTCGATTGGAGTGCGTTTTTGTGAAGGGTAGAAACCGGCACCAGCCACAGCCACAGCCCACAGTCAGCACTCTCCTTTGCTGTATCTGTATCTGTATCTGTATCTGTGTGTGTCCTTTTTTTTTGGTGGTGGTAGTGGGGGAGACATGTGGAATTCTTGACGGCTCTGTCGCTGACATTTCACATTACATAAACGTATTTATGCAAATGTGTTGCGAGCTTTGCTTCCGATGCCTCCTCCTCCTCCTCCTCCTCCTCCACGTGCCTCTCCCTTCGTTTTGGGCGCCTTCTTTGGCTTGTCCACTAACCGACTGCCGCTGCCTGTTCGCTCCCCTTCTCACTCGTTTCTCTTTTGTGTGCAGAGACGCACAGAGGTCTTTTTCACATGGGTTTCTCATACCCTGGAATGAGGTTGGTAGGATTTTACGGAGGTTTTTGCCACAACCGGATATTAAAGTGTTTTGGAGTCCATTTTGTGGTTTGGTTTTTGATCGGGATCTCGAAGGAAACGGTCTTTAGATATTTATTTATATATGCATGATATTTTACATGATTTTTACTTAAAAAATAAGTGATGTTTACATTAAAAATACATTACTTTTAGCTAAAAAATGCATGGTTTTTACTTACACACGTCGGCATAAGTATTTTGACAAAGCTCTACGCAACGTTTAGCGTTGAATTTTGACGAATTGCTACGTGTTACAGCTCTCTTATCTGATTTACCGCTAACTACATGAATGCATAAAGTATATTGCAAATTATCTTCGTAGTTGCATTTTGCGTTTTGTTAATATGCTTCTTATTCTCATTCGTAATCTGATCTTGGCTGGACAAAAGTATTTTGTCAGAACTTCAATTAATTTGCATTGATCTGCTGTTGATAGAAAGCGAAACCATTATTACGGATTATCTCAGTTTAGAGATTGTAAATGCTGATAAAAATTGTTTTCGTTCAATAATTTGTGAAATATGAGTAACCGAAAGGAATTCAGTGAATCTCTTAAAAATGAAATAATAGTGAAGTTCAACTCTGGTATTTCAGTGCAAAATATCAGTAGATTATAGTATATTTCACGTCAGACAAACTGCTATAAAAAAACAAATTTAAAAAAACCAACACTGCTAAAAACGCTACACGTTGTGGCAGACCACGAAAGAAAACTGCCAAGGTAGACACTTTTAGTTTGCGGCAATTTAAGCAGGATGTCTTGAAAACTCCTCGATCGGTTGCCAATGACTTGAAGGAAACAGGAAATTTTGATGTCAGCGAACGGACAATACGTAGAGGTCTTAAGGAAACTGATTTTTGAACATATATTATCAGAGCTTTAGTGCAAATAACACAGCGCAATAATTTAAAGCGCCTTGAGTTTGCCAAAAAATTAATCGGCAAATAATTTTAATTTTGGAAAAATTTTTTTTGGAGTGATGCCAGTTCTTTTCAGTTTCACGGCTCAAAAAAAAATTGTTTTCGTAAGAAACATAAAAGAACGTCGCAAAAAAGTGGCACCTATATGTGTAAGATCGGTCCATGGAGGTGGGACCATAATGTTGTATGGATACGTCGCCTACAACGGCTCGCGAAATTTAGTTCCTGTTGATGGTAGCATGAATAAAGACAAATATTTGGAAGTGCTAAACATTCACGCTTTCTCCTCTGGAGATAATTTTATTGGGGAGTCCTTTACCTTTAAACAGGACAATGCCCCGTGTCATAAAGCTAAAGTCGTTACCCAATTCTTGAAGGACATTGGGGTTAATACTTTGGACTAGCCGCCCCAGAGCAAAGACTTAAACATTATCGAGAATCTCTGGTCTTATATAAAAAGAAGCCGGACTCCAAATTTGACAAGGAACCGTAAGAATATAATCTGAGAGGTGAAATCACTCTGGAGAGAAATTCTGCTGGCTTATATCCACAGCTTAGTAGAGTCAGTTCCGAGACGTCTGCAAAAGGTGATAGAGGCAAAGGGAGGATATATATTTTACTGATTCATCATAAAAAGTTAGTTCGTTCCAATAGTTTTTTTTTTTTTTTTACATTTTATAAAATGTCAAAATACTTATGCCACCGTCTGTTTGGGAATAATTAATTTTCATTTCACAATAAACCCACTTATCATACTTTTTTTACATATTGTTAATAGCTTAATATAATACCTATCTACGATAAATAAATATAGTTTCTACTTTGAAAAAATAAGAAGTTACAACCGAATATGTTGTGCATAATTTTTGTCAAAATACTTATGCCGATGTGTGTACTTACAAAATAGTTGATTTTTGCATTAAAATTACATTACTTTTACTTTAAAAATGCATGATATTTTAACATTTAAAAAGTTTTTTACATTAAAAATGCATGATTTTTAAATCAAAAATACATGTTTTTTACAATAATGTAAATAATTTTTTTCATGAAAAAAATGATTAAATCTCACATTCTATTAAAGAAAACACGAAAGAATTTTATATACAATTTTACATCATTTTTTATCTGAAAAATACATATTTTTTAAATGAAATAGCACATATTTAAAATATATACATACATATGTCTAAATTTATTTATATATTTAAAGAATATAGAATTTAAGTGAATGATTTTTGATTTTTACAGAAATATACCCAACCTATACTATGTTTTTACATGAAATAACGAAGAAATCTTACACTATTTTCAAATGAAATAAACATAGAAGTACAGGTGATTCTGAAAGAAAATTTTACTTAACATTTTAAGATGATTTTTATACGAAACAAACGTTATTTTTACAGGAAATCCTATACACTTTTTAAATATTTTTTATTTACATTTTTTACATTGATTTTAGATGATTTTTACTTAATGGTTTTTTCATGATATTTGTACATCTTGATGGCATGAAAACTACATACAATTATACATTATTTTTACCTGATGTTTACCTGATTTTTACATGAGCTATACCGGGTTTATACATGATTTTTACATGATTTTTAAATGCTTTTTACATGATTTTTACCTGGTTTGTTCATAAATAAAAGTGTTATAGAAAAAATAAATAAAAAAATGATTTCTTAGTGAATTAATTTTTTTGTATAATTTTTTTAAGTACCCCTAACTCCCAAAATTGCTTAAAATCGTGTATTAAATTTCTCTGAAATTGTCTTCCAGGGTATCTTCAGCTTCGTTACCCCGAGAGACCTCTCTCGTTCACCGTTTGTTTGCTTATTTCGAAAATGGAGTTGAGAGTTTTTAGTCGATGCGTTCCATATTTGCATGCATTTTAAATGACTCGGATATCAATTTTGACATATCACTTGACAGCTTAAAAAGGTTTATGTATTTATACAGAACGAGGAACGTGGTCTCCCATACCTCTCCCTCTCCCTCTCCCACTCCCACTCTCTGTCTCCCATACACCCTCTCGCACTCCCCCTTTCTCTCTGTCTGCCTCTCTCTTTCACTCACAATGATTTTGTGTGCGTTTCGTTCTTGTTTTTTTTTTGTCATAATAAAAAAGGTGGATTTTAAATTTATTGCTTCATTAAAGCTTAATACCCAACGGCATGTGTCTCGTTCTCGCTCTCTCTCGCTCTCTCTCTTTCTCACCCGAAAAATAACCAGTGAAATATTCAGTAGCCTTTGTGTGTGTTTTTTTTGGTGTTCTTTTGCGGAAAACAATGTTCCAGTAGCTTTAAAAAAAACACCATTTCGAAAGTCATTCTGTATTAGTCCTTACAAAAGGCATATGCATGTGTGTGTGTGTGGGTAGGTGTGTGTGTAGGTGTGTGTTTTTCGTGTGAAATATTTCATGTTTATTATAATGTAAAACAGCATTAGAGAACCAGAGAAGCAGAGCCTGAGAGAGTGAGAGAATATCCCGCTTTAATTTCGATTGAAATTTAAAGGAGTTCCCTTCTGAGGAGCGGCCAAAGGTCAATCCATTAAACGAAAGGCAAAGCCAAGAGTAAATAATTAAATTTGCTGCGTAAATAAAAAGTTGAAAGTGGCAGCACTTGAAGCAACAAGGAGCTGCGGAGCTGCTGCCTTGTCTACAATGTCAAAGGCAGTGGCATGCCCCCCGTGCCACGGCACGGCCCCAGCGTCTATCTGTCAGTTACTCCAAATTCTGTAGCTCTGAAACTGAAGCCAGAAGGATGGACTGCGCGTCCTGCTGCTGCTCCTTTTCGTTTGGCATTCAGTGAAATTGCTTTTATTAGCGTATAAATCAACAGTGCAAAAATCGTAGAAAATACGTTGCTTGGTCCGTCCCGTCTTTTGGCTTGAAATTAAATTTATGCGCCATTTCCAAGTTGTTTACAAGTTGTTTCTGGCCTAAAAAGAGCTGAGGGCTGAGGGCTGAGAGCGTCGAGCGATTCACACTTGAAAAGTGCATAAAAGGTCCTGCCATTATTATGCCTTGAACATAATAATAAAACTATAAATTAAATTAACTCATAAAAATTCCGTGTGCATAAAAAGCAGCAGCGTATAATAACCTTGCCCCAAAACGTGGCATCGCCAAGAGCTGAGGGATGGCCCATCTATCTATCTGTCTATCCACACACACACACACACACATCCTTGGCTCCATATAGGCTACTCTTTGGCTGTTGTAAGTAGCATGTAAGTCCTTCGAATGATTTAAATTCCTGTGAGCACGCCTTCGCAGGGAGGCAGGAAGAGCATCAGGCGCGCATATTTGATTTGATTTCATGGCCCAAGAAAAGGAGACGACGACGACGACTGGACCATTGGACCATTTGGTGGAAGAACGCGACGTGCCTGTAAATATTTATTAATGTTGTGGAAAACTTTCCATTCAACACAAGGATATACCCGTAAAGGATACCATTACTTCCCTTCAGTTGCTTTGATTTGGTTTGATTCTGTTATAGTTTATTTTTGTTCGATTCGAGACAAAAGGGAATTGATTTTGAACGGGTTGTTGTCGGGGTTTCTTGGCGATGGACAGGATTTCTTTTCAGACAAGCTTTTGTGGCGCTTGCGGATCGAGTTTGTGCTGTAATCTCTTATTTTTGTAGAGGTTTCCCCATGAATATCTTGTAAGTTCTTCTGTTTCCCATATAACGAATGTCTTGAGGTTATTTCTGGATGGTTTTTGAGTCATTTTGTTGCCTGATCATCATCTGCTTAAGGAGGTTTCTTTTTGTTCTTTAGAGATCATAGATCACATGGAGATTCTGCTCCTAGACAAGTCTTATCTGCAGCTCTTCAATCTTTAGTCTCTTCCTTAGGGTTCCGCCTTTAGTTTGTGGTAAGAAAAGTCTTCTCTTCAGGTCTTGCAGATCTGTAGATCTTAGTTCTGTAATATCTAGCTGACTTGCAATGGGTTTCTAGCTCTTTCTGATTGAGATTCTTCGCCCAGACAAGTCTTCTCAGCAGTTCTTCAAACCCCAACCTCTGGATTAGGGTTCCGCCTTGAGTTTCTGGTAATTTTCCTTGCAACAAAAGTCTTTTCTTCAGATCTGTATACCTCTTTCGTCACTTCTATGATCTCCAGCTGCCTGTAAAGATTGCTCAATGGATTAAAGATCTTGAAAACTTTTTACTGGGGGGTTTCTTACCTCCTTAAATGCCTTTTCTTAATGCCTAGCGTTTTCTATTTGAGATTCTTCTTCCAGCAAGAGGTTTCCTCGGCAGTTCTTCAATTCTTAATCTCTTCCTTAGGGTTCCGCCTTTAGTTTGTGTTAAGAAAAGCCTTCCCTTCAGAACTGTAGACCTCCTCCTGCAGTTCTATGATCTCTAGCTGCCTGAAAACACTCCTCAAAGGATTAAACCAGCTTTCAATGGGTTTATTGGGGGTTTTCTTACCCTTCCTCCCTGTCTAGCGCTTTCTTTTGCCCAAAAGTCTCTTCTCCAGCTCCAGGATCATAGTTTTCCTGATGAAAATCCTCAATTGCAGCCGCTGCAATGCATTTTGATTGGTCTTGTGCCGTCTTCTGCATTTGGCAATGCGTTTCTGTAGTTTAGGAATGTCCCCCTTTTCCGAGGTTTTTGAGGGTTTGCTCATATTTTGTAGGAAGAAATATCTAATCTATTTACTGGAGTACAATTTTGTTGCCAAAAACAACTGTCGAAATGGAGACTGTGACTGAAACTGTAACTAAATTGAATATTGATTGCTAAATCAAAGCGAAATTTAATAAACTACAGAGAGAGGGCAAAGGGCACAAACAATGCCACAGCAGGGGGCAGGCAGGCAGGCAGTCGGGAGGCAGGAGGCAGGAGGCTGACTGTGATGCGATGATGACGTTTTGAAGCAATTACAAGGCAAAACCAAGCGCCCAGGACCCAACAACAATGTCTGCATACAAATGCAAATTGCGTTTCTCTGCCGCCGCCGCCGCCGCCGTCGCCGCTGCCGTTTCCGTTGCACTGGCATACGTTGCGTATACGTAACGCCAAATGCCAGCGGCGGCAACGAGAAACATTTTCGCATTGCGTGAACAAAATAGTTTTGTGTTGCGGTCGTTTTTAGTGGCTGCTCTACGCTGCGTACCCTGGATGCAATGCAAATGCAAATGCCGGGGCGCTTGCCTCTCGACGTTGGCAATTACTGTAGTCGCAGTCGTCGTGGCAGTGGCAGTGGCAGCGGCCACGCCCTCGTCCTGGAGGATGCAAGAATGGGCGGATGGGAGGTTGTCGAAATGTGAGAGAGCCTGCAATTTCTAGTTTTCTTTTCGCGAGCTTAACAAATGCATAACTAACTAACGGTACAGGGGGGAATGCCGCGCGAAAGCAAGAACAACGAACGGTGGAGTACCCTACCCGTGCAAGGGAGTACCCCTTGCTGCTGGCAGTGAGGTCTCCCACTTTTTAGTGGAAATTTGGATGAAAATGGACATGAAAATGAATGTAGGCATTTTTTGTACAGTTTTAGTAGCAGTACATCAGCAGTCTGAGCAGCATTGATATTAGTTTTTGAAGCACTGATATAGGTTCTAGTAGCATTGACCATAAGTGTTCATTCTTAGATGTAACGGGGGGTAAAATGGGGATTAAACAAATTTTAAACAGTTTTAGAACAGCTGTATAAAAATTCGAAAAAGTTGTTACAGTCTTAGAAGCATTTTCAATAGTTTCAACATCTTTTGGCAAATAATATTTGTATACAGTTTCAGAAGCACGGTGTACAGTTTTGGAAGTACTGTAATTGGTCTCGGAAGTACTGGAAACAGTCTTAGAAGTTGATCAAATGAAGAATAGTTGTAGAATCATTGCCAAAGCATTCATTCAATTCGTTACAGTTTCAGAATGATTGTATAGATGTTAAGAAGCACTCGCAATAGTTTTAGAAGCATTCAAATTTATAGAAGTACGATTGGGATTCTAAGAAGAATCCTGGAATCTGTTTTCGAAGCAGAGAAAACAGTCTAAGACGCACTGAACTTAGTATTAGAGCCAAAACCATAAGTCTTAGAGCCACTGGATCAGTCTAAGAAGCATTGCGATCAGTGTTGAAAGTTCGTACGTTTTAGATGTACTGAAAAAGGTTTTACAGCACTGGCGTTAGTTTTAGAAGCACTGTGATACTAGAAGAATTTTTGTATCTCAAAGGCCGTGGCTTCTGTTCAACTGCCACTGGGAGCAGTTTAAAAAGCAGTAGAAACAGTCTAAGAAGCATTGAACTTGGTGATTGAGCAGCAGCCATAAGTCTTAGAGCCACTGGTTCAGTCTAAGATGCAGTAGGATCAGTTTTAGAAGCACTGTAAGCGGTCGTACCGAAGAAAATATTAACGAAAAGCAGCATTAGGTCTTGGGACCAGTGGAAACAGTCTAAGAAGCTGTGATATATGTTTTAGAAGAGCTGAAATAAGTTTTAGAAGCACTGTGATACTAGAAGAATTTTGATTAGGCCTAAAACGCCGTGGATTCCGTTCACATGCCCGTGGGAGCATTCAACACAGTCTAAGAAGCACTGAACTTTGTGTTAGAGCCACAACTACAAGTCTTAGAGCCACTGGATCAGTCCAAAAATCACTTAAAGGGGTCAGACAAAAAATAAAATCAAAGAAAAGTAGCATTAGGTCTTGAAACTAGTGGAAACAGTCTAAGAAGCACTGAACATAGTGTTAGAAAAACAGGTATAGGTCTTAGAGCCACTGGATCAGTCTAAAAAGCACTGCAAGCGATCATAAAAACAATAAAATCAAAGATAGCAAGCATTAGGTCTTGGAACCAGTGGAAACAGTCTAAGAAGCACTGAATCTAGTGTTAAACCAAAAGTAATAGGTCTTAGAGCCACTGGATTAGTCTAAAAAGCACTGCAAGCAGTCATATAAACAAATCAAAGAAAATTAGCATTAGGTCGTGCAACCAGTGGAAACAGTCTAAGAAGCACTGAATCTAGTGTTAAAACAAAAGTAATAGGTCTTAGAGCCACTGGATTAGTCTAAAAAGCACTGCAAGCGGTCATAAAAACAATTAAATCAAAGAAAAGTAGCATTAGGTCGTGCAACCAGTGGAAACAGTCTAAGAAGCACTTGCCTTTCACGAAATTCGTAAAATTCTGTAAACTTTTCAGTGAAAGCAAACCCCACGCCATAGCTAATGTGCCAGCCACAAATACCCTGTACTCCAAGCGGTCCAAGCCCCGCCTGTGGCATTGTTGAGTTTTGTTTGGTTGATTGCTTCACTGCGGTGGGGGGAGCGGGGGAGGGGTGGGGAGCTTCCAGCAGGTGGTTCAGAGAGTGGCAGAGTGGCAGAGTGCACCTTGGGATTGCTGCTGCTGTTTTAGCTGCGGATTCCTGCTGCTGGATACCATTTAGTGAAACATTTTAGTGGCTGCCGCCTCCGGGGGCCTGCAAATTGCAGGTGCAAATCGAAAGATGTTGTCGCCAATGCCATGCCAACGGGGCCATAAATGAGAGGCCCCCACCACAGGCCCCCACAGCCCCCCGCCCGCCACCACACGCATCAAATCATGGAAAAGTAAACCGAAATTGACTTGAGCGAAAGAACAGCAACAAAAAAAAAGAGGGAAAAACACACACAAAATATAATAGAAAATGTCGGTAGAGGGTGGAGGGTGGAGGGCTGGGGGTGCGTTTGGGGTCAAGTTCGGAATCCATTTGTGTGCATTTCAGTTTCGGTTTAAATCAAGGACTTCCCCTTCGTCGTTGTCGACAATCATTCAGGCTGACAGGATGTGCGCTTCACTGCGCTGATTGTGAGTGAGAGAATCAGTGCGAGAGAGAGGGAGAGAAAAAAAAGGCTAACGAAAAGCCGCTACAAGGATAATATATTGCCCTGCTTAAAGCCTGGTTTCTGGGGGAGAGCGAGGAAGGGTGGTAGGGGGGACTGTGTGTGTTTTGAAGGGGCACTTTGCTAATTGAATTTATGCCAACGCCACTTGACAACTTCCTGCGAAAGACAGACAGCCAGACAGCGAGGACTCTTTTCTCCTACGTGGCAACGTGTTAATTTTACAAAAATTACAATTGCAGGAGCTGTACCTGTGCTCCTTGTGCTCCTTCTGCTCCTGTTTCCCATACTTTATCTGTGCTGGCTTTTTGCTCATTAAGCATATGGCGACAGGAGGCGGCAACTGGCAACGGAGCAACCGGCAACAAGGTGTAAATATGTTGTGTCTCCTCCACCCATTGTCGAAAAACTCCCTCGCACGCAGACATTATCCTTTCAGTAAGATGGTCCTAGGCCAGGACAATTTAAATGGCAACAAGGAAAGGCTTTCTCCGCTTCTGGAGGGGTGGTAGATGCCTCGCCTCGAGATTTCCCCTTTTTTTTGGCGTACATCATTTAATTGTTAATAAACCTTTTTTTACGCTCAAATAAATTGCTTGTAATTACACATGTATCTGTCGGTTGCTACGGAAATGTGGCATGCGGCAAGAGCATTTGTGGCAAGAATTTAGGGAAATTTAAAAAAGAAATCTATATATTTTGTAGGCACCTCGAAAATCATAAATCACTTTTATCTTCTGGCCCCTGACCCTGTAAATGTGTGCCTAAGCAGGTCAAAGGGCACAGAGAGAGGGGGCTCTCCCCTTTTGGGTGGTGCCTGCGCCCCCATTTCGGATAACCAATTTCTGTCATATCTTTTGCATGAAATGTAAGCCACTAATTAAAACTAAGTGGCGGGTACGGAATGGCACATCCTTGCCGAAAAGATCTCTAGTGCTGCCGCGGCACCGGCAACCTCTATTAACCCCGCACCAAACGCCCAATTACACTTTTGGCTAACGGTTTTTTACTCGGAGGGGGCGGAGAGAGGTGGAGAGAGAGGGGGAGGCAACAATTTTGACATTTTGACAGGACTGCTACAAGTTTTACAAGCAAACGAGCAGGCGCGCGCAACAACATTACGCATACGCCGCGTGGCTGGAGAAGGTTGCAGGCTCTAATTTGTTGTGTACACTGAGAGAAATGCCAAGGAATTTAATACCAAATAAAATGAAACGAATTTGGCTAGAAATATTCGGCCAGAAAGCGCCTCCATCCAAAAGACTGGATTTAAAGAATTATCATCTTTATTTTATACTATTTTATCTTTAAAATCCTTTTGTTTTACACAAAAACAGCTGTTTAAATGCCATTCACAGGGGTTTTCCTTAGAAGAATGAGCTTTAGCATATTTTTGAAGGCCATTCACATGTAAGTGGGGCTGTTAGAAAGTCATGCAAGAATTTTCCTTTGCTATAAATGACCTTAACCAAAGAAAAAACCCAAGAAACTTATAATATACATCCATTTTTTTTAAATATTTGGTTTGAAATACAAATATATTTTTACAGAGATTGGAAATGGTAATTATTACATTTATTTAAATATTTTTTATATTTCAATTAAATATTTGTATATTTAAATTATAAAAAAGTTGTGGCCCAACAGTTTACTCATATCGGCGCCAGCAAGTGAGTTCAGGCAGCGATGTTAGCATTGGGGATAACATTGATAACAGCCTGTTGTCTCTCTGGTTGACAGCGCACTGTTAAGTGCGCTCTGTTTAGAGAGATCGTGATCGCTCTGTTAAGAGCCCTAGCGCTGGTTCTGTTAACAGCGCTCGTTTCCGATCTCTTATCAGCCTTCGCTTTACTTCTGTTAACAGCCCTCGCTCTCGATCTGTTACCAGCGCTCGCTTTCGTTCTCTTAACAGGCCTCGCTATAGTTATGTTAAAATGCTTGCTTCGTTAACAGCGCTTGCTTTCCCTCTGTTTACAGACCTCGCGCTTGCTATTTCTGCTTGCTATTTCTCTGTTCTCACGATCCACACGGAATCCGTTTCAATCCCCGATTCAGTCGGCCGCGCTCTATATACACTTACACTTCGAAATACAGTGAAGGAATATATATCGAAATATCTTTCTCCTCCTATAAAAATCCGACTCAAAGGGATCCTCCCATAATTTCCAACAAATTAAATTTTATTATATTTAATTAAATAAATAAGTTTTATTTAAATAAACAATAATATAATTTTTATTTTATTTTTACATTAGAAATGTGCCGTGCTCGAAATACTTCACTATATATTTCAATTAAATCTAAATTAATTTGAATTGAAATATGATTGCTTTTCTTTTTTTTTACGCCATTTATCTGTGGGTATCGCCCTTTTCTTTAAGTGTACCCACCAAGCCTTGGCTTTTGGGTCTACTGATGGCCATAACGTGCAGAGTTTTCAGCGCCTTAATGCCTCATTATGCTCTATCCTGTACGAGGATATACCTAGGATATTTCCAACAAACTCAAGGATAGGCAGATAGTTTTCTTTTTCCTAGAGGAAAGAGCATTCCCTGGTCCAAGTATGTCTTGGCTGCCTTCTGGGTTCAGTTGTAGGCCGTGTGTCACCTTGTGCTGCTTTTTGCGGTGTGGGAGGTGGGTGATAGGGGTGGGGGTGGGGGTGGGGTGCCTGACAAATGGCGCACGTTTTACATATGTAGTTACCCGCCACGGAAAACCCTCCTAATTTCTCGCCAGAAACCTCTCCATTGCTGCCGCTGTCTGTGTAAATGTTATACGAAAATGTGCCACAAACGTGTGCGTGGCAAATTTGTAAAGTGCAAAATTTATGCGTAATGTTGGGGCCACACCTCCCCTACCCAGCCCCTCCCCACCCCCTCCACACACACACCACACTCTATCAGCACTCTTGCCACTTGGCACTTGCCTCTTGGCGCCCCTGCGGCTTCTGCAACTTCTGAAGAGGCATCGTCTACTTTCTCGCCTCGTTTTCGTATCTGTTTGCGGGGGGGTGTGAAGTTTTTCAAGTGCCAAAAAGTTGCAATTTTTGAAGGCTCTCTCTTCTAACCAGAAAAATATAACTGTCTGTGAGTAGCATCTATCCGTGTGTGTGTGTGTGTGTGTGTGTGTGCGTTTAATTTTCTCACCCAAAAACTAAAATGGTGCCGGAGGAGACGAGAGAGCTTTTCTCGGGCGCCACTCATGCAAATATTTGGGCTTCCAGCAAAACGACGCCAAAAACGGCGAAAGGTTAGCAAAATAACTTCATATGCTCCAACAAAAGCGCACACACACACACACCAAACACACACACACACACATACACACACATGTGCCCACAGGACTACGCATATTTGGATTTTGGCTGAAAATTCATTAAAGTTTATGTTTGCGTATGTTTTGCAACAGTTTTTCCATAAGGGGCATGCGGCACTGCGGGGCGTCACGGGGGTTGATCCCAGGAATAATGTCGATTGCTGACTTTTAGGGCCTGCCTTTTTACGCCTTAATGTGTTAAAACTAATTTGAATTTATTTCAAGAAACATTTTTGGGTCTCAGACCTTCACATCGTTCAAGGGGTTAATAAATAAATTACGTATACGTGCACATAAATTCCGCAGGAGAAGGGGTTCAAAGTTCAAAGAACAAGGCACTAACATTTTGTGTTTGGTGCAGGGAGGGTCATAATTATACAAAAGGTGAAGGGAGGGACTGATTCCCATTTATTTGTGTGTGTCGTGTCCTCGTAAATTAGCCAAAAATACAAATGAGTATGAGAGTTCTTAAGCTTTGAAAGAAATATACCCAAACAAATCAGGCAGAGATCTCATTCAATGGTTTCGGTGGTGTTTCCATTTCAGGTAGTTTTTATTTGACTCATGATTGAATTTGAGCCGATTAGAATGGGTAAATTCTGCGTCCTTAGCACCAATCCTCACTTTCGGATGAGCGGAATTTTTTATATTTGGCTTCTACTCGAATGGGAGCTGAAGAAACGAAATGGATGTAAATTCTAGATGTATTTGTATTCTCTGGGAGTGCCTTTTACAGACCTTTCCAGTGTCTTGCTTGATTTCATTCAGATCGTGCCAATGATACAAAATCTGCCGCAGAAGCTAATAAGGAAATTAAGACTGGCTGTACTTGGATGGAGGGATATCCCTTCTAGATACCTTTCACCCTTTCATTCTGTATCTGAACCAATTGGCAATCCTCTTTGTGGGTCACGTCAGTGGCCTGTGTGTGTGTGTGTGGCCCTTGGAATACTATGCTTTAACTATGCAAATAAAGCATTGAAATTTCTGTAGCGTTGGCAATTTAATTAAATATGAGGTAAATACGTTTTTCCTGTTGGACATGCACGAAAATTGCATGCGACACACAGCAAAAACTACAAACAGATACAGATACAAATGTATATAGATACATAAACAAGGGACAAACTAGTTAAAGTGGGTGCGATGGTGGTGGGTGGCGGCAAAGTGGGGGGCGTGACAGTGAAAGCGTTGAGCTTTGACACGCAACAAGAACAAATTGCGGAGTCGAGTCCGAGTCCGAGTCCGAGTCGGGCCTCGTTTCGGTATTTAATTTCATTTGGAAAAACTCCTCATTCTTGGCGTTTTTTTATTGTTTTTTGCAAATCGAATTGTAGAAAATAGCAAAACATGCTATAAATTAGGCAACAATTTCATAGCCCTCTATGTTTTTTTTTGGGTTCTAATGAAATTTATGTAAATAATTGTCCCTCCATTGCCTAAAAACAGGAGGGGGGCATGAATTGGGGGGCCTATTCGTGCACTTGGCAGCAGTTTGTTGCCCTCTCGAGGTCTTGGGGATGCCAGGCGGCGGCTACAACGCATTAAAACTAATGCTGATGCGGCGTCTCAAAAACAAAGAGCGAGAGATATGCAGAGTGTGTGTGTGAAAGAGAGAGACAGACATGCAGAGACAGAGACAGTCGTAGACATGGGCTTATGGACAAGTCCATAAGGCCGCCCGTTAACACCTTGTAGCAGCAGGCAGCCACGTCCAAAGTTTGCTTGCCTCTAATGCCAAAGCTCAGAGCCATTTCCCACAAACTGTGTCAGCAAAGCAATTTTTGATGCCCTGTAACACGGAAAGAGTGGGCAAAGGGTGGCATTGGTTGATGGGTGGAAAGGCAATCGTTACTCGCGGTTTTTTTGTTAGCGTATTTATAAAAAATACTAATACCGAAAATTATAAAATATGACTGCAAAAATTAATAAATAATACAAAACTACTAGATTATGAAAAATTTCTATAAAAATATTACAAAATATACTTAAAATCATCAAAAAATACCAAATTTAAAATTAAAATGAAATGTAAATAAAAATACTGAAAAATTCAAATCCCACATAATACCGAAAAATAATTATAATAATTACAATATTAATTAAATAATTAAAATACTAAAAGTACTTAAAATACTATAAAGCTTTAAGCATAACCCAAAATGGAACTTAATAATAGTAGCAAAAATAAATTAAAATACTAAAAAATGCCAAGCTAATAAAAATAAAAAATGCTAATACCACAAAATACTGACAAATATTTCTAATATTTACAATATTTATTAAATAATTAAAAATACTTAATATTTAAGCATCACCAAAAAAAAATTCTAAATAATACTAACAAATATATAAAATACTAAATACCGAATGAAATATGTAAATACCAAAAAAATATTTCAAAATATTATTTAAAATAACTGTATGAAACAATAATAAAAATACTACAAAAAACTACTAAACACTTAGAAAAAGGGCTAAAAACTCTTCTGAACTCAAAAAACTACTCCTACCCACATATTCCCAAATAAATACCATGATATTTTCTTCGTTCAATCAATATCTCATTGTTTTGCAGCCCTCACATACAGATATGTATCTTTATATCTTCTTAATTCCTTTACTATATACACCTTTTACCATTTTCTATTGTTCCCCACAAAAACCTTCTTTCAATTAGAGAGTATTTTACAGTCCATAACTCTCTTTGCCTCTCTCTCGCTCACTCGTTTTACGCCCTGTATGTGCGTGTGTGTGTGAATGTGTGTATGGTTGCCCCCGGGCAAGATGCTGCCACCTACCCCAAAAACCCCAGAGCACCAAAGGAATGGAAAGGCTAAGACAGTGGCAGGTCCCCAAGGGATAGCAGCAGTGTCTGGCATGGAAGTGGGTAAGAGAGAGCGAGAGAGAGGGAGAGACATGTGTGTGTGTGTGTGTGTGGCTTTTGGTATATTTGTGCTATGTAAACGTGTTTTTTGACAGTAATAGTTTGTAATATAAATTCACACTCCCAGCACCCCAGCAGCGAACGCACAAAAGGAACACTCTCCTCCCCAGCCCCAGCCCCCCCTCAAGACCCTTCTGGGGGCCAACAGACAACAAAGTATTTTCCTACGTGTAACAAAAAAGCCATTTAAGCATTTTGAGGTTGCCCGGGGAACATGGCTCCTTCTCGGAGCAAGAACCTAACCATTTAATGGCTTCACACGACTCCAAGGCGGTGGAGAGAGGAGGTGTTGTGGGGGTGTTGCCACTGATCCCTTTTTAATGCATGTTACCCCACCAAAAGAAAAGAAAGCTCAAAACAATTTTCCATAAATTGAACTGAAAAGCGAGCCATAAAAAGAAGCTTCTACCGTGAGACCCCCTTTGCAGATCTAGCAAATCTATCAGTATTTTTTAAAGGAAAAGATATGTACTCCTTTCAATTCAATCCTGGATGGAGATGGCATTCAGTCCGTTCCGTTCTGTTCCGTTCCGTTCCGTTCATTCATTCGCATTGTTGATGATGCACATTTCATGTTAATGCAATTAAGTTTTAATTGTTGAATTGTTGATCTTAACGCATGATTTCATATTTATGCGCATTAATGTGAATCGGTTTTACCCGGTTTGGTCGGCCAGCCGCTCATCCTATCATATCCATCCAACCCGTCCGTCCGTCCGTCCGTCCGTCCGCCCAGCAGCTTCCCTTTCCGCTCTTCTTCCGTTGGTCAGTACTTCCCCCCCACCCCCCCTTGCCCATCCTTGTCGTTGTTGTCATTGTAATTGCGCCTCCGATAAGCGCAAGGCATTTAAATGTCGCATTTATTGTAATTACACAATTCTCTCTCTCTCTCTCTCTCTCTCTGTCTGTCTTTGTCTCTTTTTCTTTTTTTTTATACGTTTTTTTTATTTGTAATAATTTTTGATATGCCGTGAAAACTCATTTGGTTTTTGTTTACGGTTTTACTTATTTATGCCCTGACAAAAAAAAAGTTTACATACAAAATTAAACCAAAAAATCTTAAAATTAAGTTAATTTATTTTAATTCTTTGAAAAATCTAGAAAAATATTTAAGCATAATCAAAAGAAAAAAAATTAACGTTAAAAAATAAACTAAAAAATTATAAAATTAACTACATTTTTATTTTACTTTAATTTAATTCTTTAAAAAATCTAAGAAAATATTTAATCCCAAAAAAAAAACATTCCGTGTAATAAAAATAATATTTAAACCATAAACAAATATTTAGAAAATATTTTTAAAATTTGTTAAACAATATAATAAAATTTATTTCTATTTTGTTTAATATTTTCATATTTAAAGCACAAAAAACTTTAGAAAATATTATTTTATTTATTTAAACTGTACAATAATATTATTTGAATTTATTTAATTGAATAATATATTCATATTTAATCCACAAAAATCTTTAAAAAATAAATTGTATTTATTTAAACAATATAATCGTATATATATAATTTATTTAATGTATTATAATATAGTATTCTATCAACAACAATCTTTAAAAAATATTATTTTTTTTTTTTATTGCTATTTTAAAAATCCTTTAAAAGTGCATTTCCTTATTCGACTTTCGTTGATTTCGCTCCTGAATTATTTCCATTTAAATCCTTTTCAGAGCAAAGTCGCTGACACAAATTGTGATCGGCTTTTGTTTTATGTGTTTTATATTATAATAAATTGATTCATCTTTTCAGTGGAAAAACGGATTTACAAGCCTCTACTGACATGAAAAACAGGCAAATTACGCTTCACAATACAAAAGAGAGATTGATCAGCGAACAAATTACAGGAAAACTATTGGTGATATGCCACGGGGATGGATATCCATGCTATAGCTATCGAAAGGGTGCTCCCTTTAATTGCCTTAGTTTTTTATGGCCATAGAGGCCCTGAGAATATTTAAGATATTTCTTTTATTACTGCTACACTTTGTGTGCAGCAGGTGCCTCTCGTCCTCCAACTAAAACCTGGAATTTGTCATAAGACGAAGCAAGAGCGGTTTTTTATTAAAAACTTGCCAGCGAAAGAGGAGGAGACCCCTCCCTCTAACCGCTCTCTTTTGTTGCTTTCTGTCACCAAGGCATCCACATATTATGTTTTACTTGTTTCAGGTACACTTTCTATACCTTGCCACAGAGGGAGGGTATGCCGAGTTTGAGGAGAAGTTTGCCGCAGGAAAATGGTTTATAAATCCCTTTCTAGGGTATCTAATCATTCGTTTTTGCTCCCACACTTTTTTTGTGTTCTTGGCGGCGCCTCTTTGTTCTGTTCAACCACACATGCAACAAAGTCGAAAGTTTTCAATCACATGTCAACCGTTGACTTGACTTGAGGGACGGAGAGGGGGTGGGGGTGGTGGTGATGCCTCTGTGAGGCTGTGTGGCACGTCTTGTGCTCTGGCATTTTCAACAGTTGCCCCATATTGCTCATAAATGTTGAATACATGGCAGAACCCTTTCCCTTTTTGCAACCGCAGCAGCCGCATGCTGAAAACTTTCGCCTCTGACAACGAACAGGGGGCGGGGGCTGTGGCGGGGGGCTGGATGCAGGGTCCAAAGTGTCGCAATCAACTGGTTAAGGTATTCCCAAAAAACCCTATACCCTGTACCCCACCAAAGCAATGCTGAAGAAGTTATTAATTGCCAGAAAGAGACAGAGAAACAGCTGCATAAATAATTAAAATTTTCCACTTGAAAATCACACAGAAAATCGGTTTGTTAGGCCGTGCCTCTTTTTGGGGCACACGCCCGCCACAAAAAAGGGACCGAGAAGCAGAAGGATCAGCAAAACCCCAAGCGGTAAATGGGAGGCCAATCATCATTAAAATTTTCGCCCCAAATTAGTGTTGAAATAAAACAATTTCTGGCCTATTTGCTTTTGTGTGGGCCCAATGTCGATATTTAGTTTTGTTTTTGAATTTTATTTCCTTTCTCCTCCTCTGCTGTTTTGCTGCTTTTTTGGGTTTTCATACTGTTTTGTTTTTTGGGTCATTTTACGGTTGAATGGAAATGAAAATAAATGTTAGTGGGGGGCAGAAGGCGAGAGGGGGTTACTATTGAAACGAATGTTGCATATCATTGGATGTTGTTGTATTTTAATAAAATTACCTTGTTTAGTACCCTTTTCGAATATAACCAGAGAGTATTATGGGTACAGTATTATGGAAGGCAGGAAATACTCAGCAAGTCCGTGCATGTCCAGGAGGACATGAGAAAAAGGAGAGCAAGCGGTTGATCTGTCGGCAGATAAATACATTTTAATGCAGGCAGAAACGCAGCCAGTTTGTTGTTGTATTGCTCGCTCGCTCTCTTTCGAATAGCGAAGCTCGTGGCGGCATCGCTCCCTCTCTCCCGAGCAGCAAAGCTCATGGCGACGTCGCTCGCTCTCTCACGAGCAGCGTAGCTCATGGCGGCGTCGCTCGCTCTCTCTCGAGCAGCGAAGCTTGCGGCGGTGCCGATCGGTCTGCGTTCTGCTTGTGGGCGGAGAATGAAAGAACGAAGAAATGGCGACTGCGCTGCCTAAACGATCGCCTGAGCCGAGCGCAGCCGATCCGACGGCTACAGAGGCATATTAGGCTTTTCGTTCTTGAAGGGCTCTGATTTATACTCTTGATGGAGATGGCAGGCCTGTACCTCAGCCAAAATTAACATTGAAAAAATAAGGTATCCAATGCGTCGACCTTTGGTATTTATAATCCCTTTCTTGCTTGTTTTGTGGTTGGTTTGGGTTTCGGCAGGCGATGGGGGTTACGTGCCTTGAGTTGTGTGTTGAAACGTCTATTGTTGTTGTTGTTGTTGTTGCTGCGTAACAAATTGCGTTGAAAACCGCAAATGCTAAAATTTTGTTTACTTCCAAAAAGGGAAAAAGGGAGACGCACACACACACACACATGCACACAGGCAATTGATTAGCATATTCAATTTTAATTATTGTTAAAACATATTTCACCAGAGAATTCTCCCCCTCTCTCTCTCTCGCTTTTTCTGGGGGCGAGAAACCGTAAATAATGTTTACATTCCTCCTCTCACGAAATCGTATTATTACTGATTGGCCATTGTTTTGATTGAGGGAGAGAGCAAATTTAATAAACTATAAACTAAAACTGAAATGGGAATTAGTTGGTGCAACTAGAGTCGTCTCTGGCGCCAATCAATAATGCAATTTACCCCCCACCACCACCCCCCCCCCCCCCCCCCCAAAAAAGATTGAATAAAATGTATATCAATTTGCGAGTGTGCGACAGAAGAACATTGAAAACCACTTAAGGAGCACAATATATAGGCCACATAATTTTGGTTTTTTATTTAGCTTCGCCTTCCAGGGCGGGGGTGGGGGTGGGGGTCCGCCCTGAAAATCTGCGCATAAAATATATAGCTACAAGTAATATTTCAACCAGCAGAACCAATACCACAGGAGCAGGACTCTGGCATTTGCATACTTTTCAAAGGACTCCATGTAGGTGGGTGGGGTGGATGGAGGGGGGGGGGGGGGGGGGGGGGGGGGGGGCAGCCCATAAATCTTTGTGACTGGCGGGCAACTCAAATTCAGCTTCTACTTCCACTTCTGCATTTGATTCATGTATAAGTTCTCCTTCTCCTTCCCCCTCTCTCTCTCTCTCTCTCTCTCTCTCTGTGTTCTCCAATTTTGATAGATTTCTCTTGTAGTTGCATATCGACAGGAGCAGCATTTGCAATAACTAGACTCATTTCATGTTTAACTCTGGCAAAATATGTATCCTCAAATTTCCATAACGTTTAAGACAAATCAAATAATAATCCAATGCACAGAGAGGGAGAGTAAGAGAGAGAGAGAGAAAGAGGGTATGGGATTGACGGGCAGGTTGGTATCTCAGGTCGCTCTGCTGTGCAAATATTATGTGCGTGTGTCTTTGGACCTCAACATTGTTTCAGGCCAGTCAGTGGCATCAAAACCATGAGCCCAAGAATAATAATAATAACCAACAACTAGCAGTACAGCAGAAGATGTTGATACCCTTCACAGACACAAGAAATCCTGGGATGGGGTCTTATAAAGTATAATTTTATCTATTAGAAGGCCAAATTTGGTTTCAATCGGTTAAATATGAAAGCCGCGATGAATAAAACAAGTTTCGTCTATGATGTTTGAACACCTGGCTTGCGAGCGGAATCTATCAGCGCAGTGCGGTTTTCGTTGCATACTTTTGGGCGGGAGAAGCAGAGTGTTCACGGTCTCCCAAGTTGATGCCTTCTTTGCATTGCAAACATTACTAAAATATCATTAGATCCTGCCACTCCCTCCAGGGTATTGTCGTAATAACTGACCAAACATGTATGCAGGCTGAGGTCCTGCTCTTGGTCCTGCTCCTGGTCCTGGGCCTGGGCCTCATGCTTGTCTAAGTGAGTTAATATGCCATTTGAATGGCTGAAGCTGAAGCTCAAGCTGAGGCTGAGGCTGAAGCTGAGACTGAGAGACCACCCCAGACGTCAGACACAACAGAGACTGCAATGAATTTTAATTAATTAAAGATTTGTTTGTGTCCAACTCTCACGTAATGTGCATTAACCGCAATGTTTGATGTTGTATGTTGGATGACAACGTGTATTCTCCGAGCATATTCTGTGGGTGCATTGACGGTTACATCTGGAGAGAAACCGAACCTGAAATGTTTGCCCAACAGCGGTTGGGCATATTTTGACATTTCCTTGCAACATGTGCGGCAGCATAACATTCGAGTTAATGAGTTTTGAGTCTCATGCATTTCCCTGGCATTCTCATAATTAAAATTGTCATTTTCTTTTGCTCCAAAAACCCAAAATGGTATAGAGGCAAATTCCCTGGCAGTTTTCAATGCAAATTTTGAGTTAATAATTATGCGGTTTATTTGGGGAATTTGTGTTGTTGATGGGTCTCTTGAACTGCAATTGATTGGGTCCAAGAATTTGGTCAGCATTTGAAAAGGGAAATTCCTTGCCACTGTCGAAAAGGGATTTACAAGTACCTTTGAGTCCTTGGATATTTTACAGCACTGGATTCCACATTTCTCACAGTGTAAGCTCTGGCATATGTACCTCTAAGAATTCCAGGGAAATGTTTAAAGTTTTTGTATCTCTCAAACATTGTTGCAGGACATAATCTAACCTCATTCCAAGAAGGATGTGGCTGCCAGCTTCAAGGCAAAAGGAGTAGAATGGCAGTTCCCAGGAAGAAGGAGTGGAATGGCAGTTCCAAGGATGAAGGAGTAGAGTGGCTGTTTCAAGGAAAAAGTAGTAGAATGGCAGTTCCAAGGAAAATGTAAGACGATGCCAGTTCCATGGAAACTGTAGGGGGATACTGGCCCCAGGATATCATCATAAACGTTTATTATGCCCATAAATAGGTGAGAAATTACAGTGTTTGTTCGAGAGAGTTTTCTTTCTGGGAAAAGCGCTTCCAACTTTGTTGTGTGTGTGGGAGGGGTTTTCTTTTAAAGAGATCTGCTCCCTCAATTAAGGCTAATGTTTAATTATTTCTCCCTTCTCATCTCATCTTCTAATTAACTAATTTACGGATGGAAAACTCCCGGAGTCAAGGGCGATTTGTTGTCTGTCAACACTCTTTTTCGCCAGATCTCAAGACAGAGGCGTTTTCCTGGTCACATTTCGTGGAACATTTGCCAGTCAAAGCGTAGATTTTTCAACACTACCATGTGCAGAGGATGCTGATGCTGATGGGAGGGGGGGGGGGCGTGGCAAGTTGACAAATGAGCGGTAATTTGTTGCGACGTAAATTTGAATGGAAGCGCCTTGATTGCCACTTGAGACATTTGTGCTGCTGCGGCGCGGCAACAGCTGCCAGCGAAAGGGATTCCTCTCTCAGTCTCTCAGTCTCTCAGCCTCTGGCCCCACCCCCCACCTCCAACCAACCCCAAACCAGACCCGGATATGCAAATTATAATGATATATTGGCTGTGAAAAATTTGCGCGACAGCAGCCATCCTTCCCAGGAAAAAACTTGCTTTTAGTTCCAGAAAAAAAAAGAAAGGAAAAAAAAAATGGATATGCCAGGCATATTGGTTCTAGCACTGGTGGAAGGTTACAGATTGTTGGTCTTTAATAACAAATGAGTTTCATCTTCTGCAGAGAGAGAGATGCCTTTTTGCTGGCAAATATTAAATTTGCTCGAGAGAGGAGCAAAGATTTTTCCATGATTTAGGGGCATGTATTTTAGGGGGTATATTATGAGATATGGGTTTAATTTTTGTGATTGTATTTAAGGTTATTTTGGGTGAGGTTTTTGTATGATTTTGGGTTTATTTTAGTATTTTTTTAATGGTATTTGTCATGAAAATTCCTTCAGATAATATTCATAAAAAAATACTATACATTTTAAATCATTTTGACTGCCAAAGGAACAGAAAAATCTTTGGATAGCTAAATTTTATTGGTTGTTTATTTTTGTAGATTTTTTAATTTTATGGTTTTCAAATATTTAAAGTATACAAAAACCAACCTAATAAATTTCTCTAAATTAATTACGATTTTAGCAGAAAAATTATACAACAATTTTAATCTAAAATTTAATATAAAATTAATAATGTTCCTTTTGAGCCACTTCCCTTTTGGGCCAATCCTTTTTTGGAATTTTTCTTTTCCTTTGATTGTCAAGGAAACAGAAAAATCTTTCGAAGAAAAAACATTTTATTCGATGTTTATATTTTTAAATTATATTTTTCTTATTTCTTATCATTTTTAAGTATTTTAAAATCTCTGAAAACCTACATAATAAATTTCTATAAATTAATCAAGATTTTAGCAGAATAATTATACATTCAAAGATCATTTAGGAGCCCCATTTTAATCAATTAAATTTCAACCAAAAAATTGAATTTCAAAGCCTTTTTCCTACCCCTAAAAGGCTACCCTTTGAGCCACTTCCTTGAACAGAACAGAAAACCAGCCTCTTCCAGGAAACCCTTAAGTTCTAGGGTAGCAAAGCAGCTCAAGCGTTGCTACCTCTTTGTCTTTTGATGCCGCCGACGCCGATGTGGCTTAGGATTACCGCTAACGGTAATAAATAGACCTGCCACGCGTGCTGTAATTTAGACGAGACAGAAGAGTATCAGAGGGAGATAGATAGAGTAACAGCAGCAGCAGCAGAAGCAGGAGTAGCCATGTCGCGGTCGTTGACAGTAATGAAATTATGACGTTGCTAATAACAGAGGAGCCGGAGCACCTCCCTACTGCCTCCTCCCCCTCCTGCATCATTTCTCAGGGCCAATTTTTTGTTGTTTCTTGCCAGAAAAAGCCTTGAAATATGATTAGCCGGCGTTTGCCACCTGCCTTTTCAGCCGAAAAACCCTTTTAGAGGCGTCCAAAATACATTAATTTTTTCTCTCTCTTTTGCCCCTCCTGCCTGTCCGTCAGTTTGTTGTAATTTATTTTAATTAAAATTTACGCTGATGAAATGCTGTTGATTACAACAGACGAAAAGTCGAAAATGGGTTAGAGAGAGCGAGAGAGAGAGAGCGACTCGAAGGAAGGCAGTTTGGAAAGGAAAATTTATATACACATTTTCCCAACAAAATTATTTCTCTGCCTGCAAATTCCAGCTGAAATGGCCATAAAGTTTTTAGTTTTAGAAAATGGATATTCCGCTGACGCAGCGAATGGCAAGGCAAAGGAAAACTTTTCCATATTTTCCATATTAGTTGTCATGTGCAAGGGATGTATGTACATATTTCCACTATGGCAGGACATGTGGGGCCAAAAGAGTACACTGAAGAAAAAGCGCAATCGTTTGTTATTCCCTGAAGGAAAATATTTAATTTACTGCGTGACTAAATCCCATCGAAACAGGCACACAAACAAAGACACTGCCTTGCAAGTCTGTGCATGTCCAAGAGGCGTTGAAAGCTGAAGCGACGGAGAGAGCAAAACTCTGAAACGACTGAAAACGAGAGCAAGCGGCTGATCTGTCGGCAGATAAATACATTTTAATGCAGGCAAAAACGCAGCCTGTTTGTTGTATTGCGCGCTCGCTCTCTCTCGAGCAACGAAGCTCATGGCGGCGTCGCTCGCTCTCTTTCGAGCAGCGAAGCCCGTAGCGGCCTCTCTTTCTAGCAGCGAAGCTCTTGGCGGCGTCGCTCAGTCTGCGTTCTGCTTGTGGGCGGAGAATGAAGGAACGAAGAAATGGCGACTGCTCTGCCCAATGATCGGAGGAATTGAGAACCAAATGCTGCGGAGATTACACTCGTGGAAAAATTGCGTAGACGAATTAATTCCATTAAATATTCTGGTATTACATAAAAAACTAATGAAATTAAAGAAGGATTCACTTTGTTTTAAACAGAAATAACTATTCCATAACAATACGATTCCCAAGGCCTTTTTCTTTGGGTGTACTTCTATTAGACTTTGCTTTAGCTATCATCTTTTTTTGCTGGGTGTATTGAATGCCATGTAGAAAATTTCACAGCAAGAAGTGCCTGAGAGTGCCTGGACAATTGTCGATGATTAAGAGTTAAGCATCCAATGATGGCTTCTTCATTGGATCGACTGGCTTGCCTTGTTGCCACATAGATGCTGGCAATTACCAAGTAGATGAGGCACAATGATGATGGAGGTGGGGCATGTATGTAGCTTGTAGCAGGAGGTGGGATGATATCCTCCTCGCCAGCTGATGATCAAGTTACAAGCTCTCGCGCATTTGTTTGACGTGGCAGGCAGCGGCAGCTGCTACAGGGGAGGAGGAAGGGGCAGCTGCCACTGCTACAGGGGGGGAGGAAGGGGCACGAGCTGCTACTGGTAGCTTTAGTCATGTTGCTGCTGCCTCGCCAGCTGCCTGAGTGCTACAATAAATCACTGTGGGGCATTTCTTTAGCTTCTGACGCTACCCCACCGCACCCCACCCCTTTGCCGCCGCTGGTGGTGGTGCTGCATCGTCGTCGTCGTCGTCGTCGTCGTCGTCGTCGTCGCTCATGTCTTTTGCTATTATTTCGCTTGACATTGCGCTTGTCTTTCATGTCCCAGTAGCAGTCCCAGTGCATTTGTGTCAGCGAGCGCATAAAGCAGCTGCCGCCTGCCGTTCCTGCCGCTCCTGCCGCTCCAGCTGAATGTTCCTCTGCTCTAAACCGACATTGAGTTACATGCAACAAACGTATTTTGACAAGTGAACATGCACAGGACCTACAGGGGTAGGGAGATCCAGGCGGAGACGGCGACGGAGACAGAGTCAGAGCCCAGCCATTCATGCAATATGCGGGTTATGCGAGAAGCAGATTCCACTAACATGTCCAACATGACACACAGAACCGCTCCAAGGGGCACACCCAGCGAGGGAGAGAGACAGAGTGAGAGAGAGAGAGAGAGGAAGAGAGTGAAAGATGGGAGTTATGGAGGCCATTTACTTGTTTGTGGGCTTGAGACATTTGCTCTGGCTTTGGGCTGCTGCTTAAATTACTCAAAATTTATGCATGCCCCCCACCAAAACGGGGCACATCCGCTGGAGTTGTCAACCATTTTCGGGCTCAAAATGAAAGTCAATTTGATGTCAAGAGTGCCTCATTTTGGCTGCTGCCACAAATCAATATTGTTTTGCATAACCGGGCAAAAAACAACCATAATTTTCCCACAAGGAATATCTTTCAGCCTTGAATTTTGGAGAGTTCTCATATTTGTAGAGACCTTCTCCTAGGATGCCTCTTTTATCCGGGACTCAAAGACTTCTCCCCTTCAAAAGCCTTTCTTTTGTGGCCACATTTCCTTTTGGAATTTCGTTGGCCATATTTCAGAAGAGTTCATCGTCGTTATGCCGTCCAACAGCCGAAAAGATAAACTACAAATTGTGTATGTTTAATGCTCTCTGCCATGGCCAGGGAGATCATTAATCTTACTCACCTCATAAAAGACAGAGAGGGAGAGAAAGAGGGAGAGTCTGTCCAAAGCAGGGAACAAGAGCAAGAAGCAAAGGACATGGGGCTGTTGTTTTAGGCCTCGCGATGGACCGGACCTGCCACCGAAAAAATTCCCTTCGGCATTCCAGAGAGGCATTCTTTGTCACCTGTTCAAGGACCAACAGCAAGCCGCCCTCCTCAGAGTCCTGGATCAAAATCTCTTCATTGTTAGCCAAAATGATTAGCATGGCTCTCTCGGACCTTCCTTTGCCTTCGTTTTTCCTCTGCTTTCCTTTGATTCTTTGTCACACGGTCCATTTTGTTTGCCATTTGTGATGATAAATTGCCTGGAGATGGCTTGCAGCCAGGGGTCATAGGTCAGTTATTGGATATATTGCAAATATGCGCTGCCTGCTGCCTGCTGCTGCTGCGCGTTGCTCAATTTTGATTGATGGTCTATTGACATTTGGGCGTAAATTTGTTTGATTTGTGCAGCACAGCACAGCAGCACAGCAGCACGATGTGTGCCACTTTAAAGCTGTTTCTTGTTTAAATATCTCACAGATACACCGCACACACACACACACACACACACTTCGTACAGGTTCTTAGCCGCAGGCCCACAGGCACGCAGCAGCAGCAGCAGCTCCTTTTGCTGTAGGCAAATATGAAAAGATCATAAATTTTCATTCAATTTAATGCCTCAGCAAACAATTTTTATATAGCCAAGGCCCAAGAAAACTGTCGGCAGGCACAAGGAAAAACGGAGTTGGAGCCTGCTGGCTGGCAGCTGTTTTGCGGCTTCTTTCATAATACAAATACCCGTTCATATGTGGGCTATAACCCAACCCAAGGGACTTCAAGGGGGGCCCCATTTCATACATGAATGGGGCTCGGCTTGTGTCTGTGCCCAAGAGAGAGAGAGAAAGAGAGACCCTTTCTGTTCCTCTGCAAGTTATTGACTTTCAAAACCGAAAAAAAATATAAAACTCCAAGTAAATAAATAAACTGAAACTCAAGCGTTAGAGAGAGAGAGAGAGGGAGAGAGGGAGAGAGGGAGAGGCAGATAGAGTGGCCTGCTTCTGGCATTCTTCTACTTCAAAGTTCCACACAAGAAATATATAGAGATTTAATTTATGGAAAACTTTATGGATTTCCAAAGGAATTTATCATTTCTCTCTTGATTGAGTTTCGAAATTGCAGTTGCAGTGGCAGTGGCAGTGGCAGTGGCAGTGGCAGTGGCAGTGGCAGCTTGTGTGTGCCCCAATTTAGAAGATATTTTTTTGATGGATGCTGCCTGCAAATTAAATTTAAGGCTCAGCCTTGATTTCGATTATCTTTTCTTTTAGATAATCGTTGGTGATTGTTTGTGGAATTATTTGTGCAACGAAAGGTATAATTAAATCAAATATAATTGGCTAAGAGGGGCTAAAATTGTTTTAAAATTTGGCAAGATGAATATTCTTTGTATATATTTTTTTAATGTATTTTTAGCACATTAAATTTTCAATGTGTATATACTTATTTTTATTTAAGTCTTATACTTAATTATTGACATTTTCTATTAAAATTATTGTAAAGGTTTACCTTTTAGTGCTTCATTTAATTGTAATTCTTTTTATAAATTTTTAAACGCATTTTTTATATTTATTATTAATTTTTTCAAATTTTAGTATATGCAGTTAATTATTATTTATAAAATTTTAAATATTACTGAATTTTATAAAATATGTTTTTTATATTTTTTATTTATTTTCATGCTTTATCCCAGCGTGTAGCATACAACGTACAGGGTCGAGGAGCTGATGATAAGTAAACGGGAGTAGGAAGTACGCGCTGGCTTCGGCTTTTGTCTCTGGTCGGCGGGGTGTGGGCATGGAGGAAAGTTTACTACCCATTTATAGCTCTGGCAAAGGGTCGAGATAAGAATTTATAAAAAAAAATCGCGTACGAGTAGGGAAAGGATACTAGGAAACGGGATACAGGGGGGTCAAAAGGACAGATCAGCATGTACACGTGAACGAAGAAGATCACCGGTCAGATCTTTGTCGGCTGCGGTATCGCCCATTGGCGAGAACGCCCACCCTACCATGATCCTTCAGGGCCACCTATTCATCGTCAGGATCCCTCCAACCAAGACTGCGGTGGGTCACATCTCCGTTTTTCGAGGTTGCATGGTTCCGATATAATCTATTTAGCCACGGTTCATTTCCAAAACTACTTTATTTAAACACTCCATAATTCTTCATTTAAACTCCTATCAAACCTAACGCTAATAGAATCTAGTCCATAATATACGCCTGCTACTCGGTATCGTCTTACATTTATAGGGTATTACTAGTATCAAGAGTATCATAGGGGCGAGGTAGGGTATAATGTTCTTAAATCTATAAAAATGATTAGTAGTATGTATAGATAACGGCAAGAAATAGGTACGTGTTCATCATATGAACAAGGAAACGTCATATGTCATTACGGTACTTGGGCAGTGCCAAAACCAGACAAAAATCGGGTATATGGAAAGTCGTTTAAAGGCATGAGTACTACGTGTATAAAACCGTGATCATGGTTGAAGACCAACGAATAGTTACCGCACATTCATTCTTTTCAGATGGCTTACTTGTTTTTTTTTTTTCTCTTTTATAATCACTTACGAAACGATTAATACTTTGACTCCCACGCAGAAAGATCTTTCGTTGTGTGTTGGATGAGGTGATTTGATGATTGGATGCGTATGATGATGTGTGTGATTGTGATGAGTATCTGCATAGATGATGAGATGAATGCGTGGCAACCAAAATCAAAAACTGTAAAAATAATCGGTATTAATACACTACTCATTTGTTCAAGTTCGACTTAGTAGCCCATGGACAGGAATTCCCTTTCTGTTTATACCGTAGTTACTTGGCTTTTGCACATTTTTGACGTATAAAAAGAACATTGTTAAACAGAAAGCGGATAACAAAACAGGGTTTCGCATATCGGCTCTAATTTCAAAAGAAAGATACAAAGTATAACTAAATCCGATGCGGGTTCGATGCTTCCCGGCTGGAGACCGCGTTCCTACTCGAGGTCTGAAGGTGGCACACGATTGTACCGGGCGCAGGTAACATCAGCTGCTTCCGATGCCAGGGGTCAATGACCGCGGTCCATCTGCGGCGTGAGGTTAGGTACACTCGCACACTGGATTGCTCGTGGGGTGACTGGTTTATTTGAAGAGTCACTCAGTTCATCCCCATGGGTCGAACTTGTCCAGGCGAAGATTGCAGAGCACACCGATCGGGTTTACTTGAGGCGCAAGTCCATGCCCTCGACTACCGAACGGTGGTACGGGCACGTGGCCAAGAGGTCTCCGGGAATAACCAATCCGTATCTTCTAGACCAGCGTTTCAATACGTAGATACTAGTGGTGCTAATCCTACACGGAAAGAACAGAACATTTTTCAACGGGTCGCTGCAGCTGGGTGGATAATTACCTCAACAGAATTGCACCACTGTTTCGAAAAATGTTGATACACTGGGGGCGCTCGTTTCCAAATGGTCGAACGGCTGCCCCAGTATTGGCGATATATAACTGGCGCGTCCACTCAAATTCAATGGTCACTTTGAGCCGCACTTGGCACTTGCACTAGGCTTTGACTTTGGGCTTGACCTTGTTTAGAGAACTGGGTCAGCTCAAGCAGACTTCTTTTTTCACTGCCGGTCACTCTGACGGCCACGAGGTAAAAAAGACAGAGGCTGGGACTACTAGGTACAGCAACCCACGTTTTTTCCACACCTTCTATGGTCTTTTTCTGTTATACAGAATCCAGCCACAGCAATATTTAATGAAATATAGTGCAAAGCAGAAAAATTGCATATCTTAGTGTTGCCACTTGGTCGCAAAACAGCTGATAATCTATGTATGGTTAAAGCTCACAAGCTCTACAACTCGAACTTTTTTTTCTGCCTAGTTTTAGGCTGTAATTTTGGGAGTTAGCCGTTCATAATTCAAATAAAAGGCACGACAAGCGTCGAATATTACAAGCGCTACAAGTTTACACTTGTGTTTATTTCGCTTGTCACATTCATAGTCATATTTATTATTAATTTTTTAATATTTTGGTATATGCATTTAATTATTATTTATACAATTTTAAATTTTGGTGCTTAATATAATTGTTATTAAACAAAAATCAGTTGCGCATCATTGTTATCGTCTTTTTCATTACTATTTTTTTTTTATATTTATAAATTATTAAAATGGACTACTTAATTTAATTTTAAATTTAAATTTACATTTTTGACATTTATTTATTATGTTTATTATTATTTTCTCAATTTTTTTGTTTTAACTTATATTTTTTTATATAAATGATTACATTTAAGTGCTTAATACTTAATTTGTATTATTATTATATTATTTTTTAGATTTGTTATATTGTTCTTTTATGATTTTTATTAAAATTATATTATTATTTTTTTTTTATTTGCTATTTAAATTTTTTAATTAATAGTACATATTATTTTTTGTTTTAGGTTCTTGGAAAGCATTTCATTTTATTATAAAAGTGAGTATCGCCTTTAATTGATTTATCTTTATTGTGATTTGGTATTAATTTTTTAAGAAATTTAGAAACCCAAAGAATTTATGTACAAAATTAATTAAAAAATGTTAAATCACGGATTCCTGTTTTAAAGATGAAATCCATCCTTTAAATCTAAGAACCCAGGAATTATGGAATTCAAAACGATAGATACTTGTTTTCCTCTTCTTCCACTTGCAGATAATTTTACTCATTAAACAGCCACTATTTTTCGCCATAATATCATAATTTAATGAAGTATCATATGACCAATTAAAATTTTGCTACTTATTTCGCTGGAAACGTAAAAAAGAGCACATTAATTAATGGAATACCCATCGACCTAAGCCCCGGGACTGCCTTGGCGCTGAAAAGTATGCTACGGTCTAGACCATCCATCCAGAGAGAGAGAGAGAGAGAGCTGTTGGTCAGCAGCTCCTTGGGGGCATAGAACTGTCTCTCTCTCTCTCGGGTACGCATCATAAATCACAAAATTAATCCTTCTTGAGTTTATTAGCGAAAATTGACGTGGCTCGTTATCTGTAGAAGCGGCAGCAACAGCAGCCCCCGCACGGAGGCCATAAATTATGCGTACATCGGCGGATGGCAGCCATCAAGTGGCCCCAAAGTACAGTCAACGCAGAGAAAGTTTCATTTGATTTACAGAGAGCTCTCTTTGGGTTTTGATAAACGATTTGGCTTTCGAATTTGGAAAGCAAAAAGTGTGGTTCAATGCACCAAAAAAATGCAAATGTTTCGATATCATAAATAAAGCTTGGAAAAAAATGACTATAGCCAATCCCAGTTCCAATCCCAGCCGAAAGGCAGAAAGTCTTACTCCCGTCTAGACAAGGCTGTCTGGCTGATGATGATGATGATGATGCCCCCGATGATGTTGCGTGTGGCAAATCTTAATCAAAGACCGGCGCCCCAGCAGGTGGCGATTGATGAAAAATGGCCCATAAATACAAAAGAGTTCAAAGGTATCATAGCCAGCGAATGTGACCTTGGGATAAACGAGGGATATTTTGTAGATTTTTTTAAATCTGATTTCTGCCTAAAATATAGCCCCTGATTGGCTCCAGAAAACCTCTTCCTTCCAAAGAGTTTTCTGTTGTATTGTTTGAGCTTTCACTTGAGTGGAGTTGGAGCTACTTTCTCTCTACTTTGTCTCTCCAAAACTCACTTCAAACTCAGTTGAGGACTTCCTTGAGTGCCTGTATGACATTTGTGTGGGCTCTCGTTGCATTCCCGAGTAAATTGAGTCTCTAATGACATAATTTACTTTATATACAAAATAAAAATGTCTCTGCCAATAAAGCCATTGAGGCATTAATGGGGGCCCCGCAAATAAGATTGTGTGGGTGGAGCAGAAAGTGGAAATAACAAATTGAATTTCAACAGCAAATTATTTTGAAACTGATTTCAATGTGATCAGTGCTCCATGGCTCCCCAGTTTAAAGTATCTCTCGCCTGGAAAAAAAAAACATTCTATGCGCATTCCAAAGTAACTTTTTCGCGCTCTCTCTGGCTGTCGCTTTTGGCTTGCAAGTCACGTGTTGCCACAACAACCGCCAAAATTGTCAACAGCGAAAAATTGTGCGGGCGTGAGAGGGGGCGTGGCAGCCGAAAGAAGGAGAGCACAAAGGAATTTCCGGTAGTTAAAGCGCTGCCAACGATTTTTCTTAGCATATTTTCATTTTCCTTTTGATACTCTTTGCCAAGGGTGGGCAGGGTGCTTTGATTTTTTTGGTAGGTTAGGAGCAGTATCAAAAAGAACTATCATATCTAGTAGGTTCCAAAATTCCGTGGCAATCGGTTGAATATTTAGATGGTATAAAGAAGACAAGTTTCGTTGGGCTGTTTGAACACCTGGCCTATGAGCAAAGCGCTTTTCGTTGCATACTTTTGGGATGCCCTCTTTAAGGGTATCTGCCTCTTCGTCTCCCCAAAACTTGACCTTCTTTTGTGGCTCTTTTTTTAAGAAATATATATATATGTATATATTCTTTTTTTGTATATTTCAAGAGAATTGCTAATGAAATAAGCATCGCAATGCTTGAGAGATGAACGGACGCCCACGGACCAGAAAAAAAAGAAGAAAAAAAACGCCCCCGAGGGTCTGGGGTGGGCTTTGAGTGCCACGTGAGAGGAAGTCATAAAAGGCCTTCTTATAGATCTTATGTATATGGTAATGTAAATAAATAATAAATAATATGCAAATGTAATAAACAAAAGCGATGCCAGTGAATTCTTAAGCACACTTGACCACATTACAATGCTCCACACCCCTCCCCTCCCCTCCCCCCGGTGTATTGAAAAGTTGTCATGCATTTGGAGCATATTTCTGGTCGAGGCTTTCTATTTATTTGTGTATCCCACACACCCCCCCCCCCCCTCACCTGTGCTTCTGTATCCTGTTCCTGTTCAAATTTATGCATATTTTCAAATGCCTAGATGCCCCACGTTTCTGTCAAAATCACTGGAAAACAGCAAACTCAACGAACCAAAAAGTTGGATATCCATTCGGATCTCTTTCTCTCTCTCTCTCTCTCTGTCTGTGACCAAAGTTATGCGCAAAAAAAAGAAGAAAACTATGGCCTGGCCAACGCATTCCATGCAAATGTTGGCAAAACAGATTTTTAACCACCTATTTTTTCAGTGCTCCTGCTGCTCCTTTTTTTTGAGAGAGAGAGAGAGATTTCTTGGCCAGCTGGCTGACTGGCTGGCTGGCTAGTTAGTCCCTTACCAAATTGGCTGCCAGCCAGGAGACAGGGGTGGGGGGGTGGTGGGTGGGGGTGGGAAGTGGCCCCGGCTTATGTAGATTTCAGCAAGCCAAACACGTGCCCGCATTTCAAAACTTGAGTTTCGGTTTCACTACTGGTTGTTCGCTTCTATTTTTGTCTGTTTTCCAGGATGTTGATGATGATGATGAGAGGGAGGAGAGAGAGAGAGAGAGAGAGAGAGAGAGAGCGGTAGGTGAGTCCTTGGCTAAGCTCTTGGGTTTGGCTATGGGATTCTCTGTGTGTTTTCCAGAAGCCTACAACTTGGTCTGGGCCATATTTTTGCGATTTGCATAATTATATGTGTGATTTATGGATTTAAAACTGTATACTTAATATGCCCCCTATTCTCTTTCTCTCTCTCTCTTCTGTTTGAGTGTGTGTGTGTGAGTTTGTATAGTTTTTGTGGCTTGTTTAGTTTGCTAGTTTTGTTGGCAACTGAAAAGTTGGCTTTGGCTTTGGCATGGGTCTCTACTATAATTAGATTGAAATGGGAGGGGCGGCAGTTTGAAAGTTCGCTCCGTCTTTCTTTGTGCAGAGAATGGTTTAGCAAACAGCAGTTCAAAGTCGAGTTAACCTGGTAACCTTTTATAACCGTTTGTTCATTAAGGGCTTACACTTTTTGCACCATAACCCTCAAGGGAAGCTAGCTTGGAGTGGAATTTGTTGCTATTTTGCCATATTTATATTTCTTTCTCATAAATACATAGGCGCAAGGTGCCACCCACTGCCACCCACTGAGAGACTAAGCGATGCGTCGCTCAGCAATTGATTCGGTTGTCGGTTCGGCGACGTCGCCCAGTCGGCTGTCCTCCGATCATTTGGGCAGCGCTGCATTGCAGTTTTTGCATTGCTTTATTCTCCCGCTCCCACGCTGATCGACGACACGAGCATCGCTGCCAGAGAGAACGAACTTCGCTGCTGGAGAGAACGAGCTTCGCTGCTATCAAGCAAGCGAGCGAGAGCGAGCTAGCAATGCAACCCCAAATAACTGTGTTTTTCTTTTGATTTGCATTTCTGTCTGCCGTTTATCCGAAGTTACCTGCCGACCGATCACCCGCCAGCAGCCGAAACCAATGCAAATTGCAACAACAATCTTTTCATAGTTTCTTTTCACCGTCGCCTTCGCTTGGCAAGGCAGAGGAATAGCCGCCGCCGCCATAAAGTATTGTGTTTATTTGTATGTGGCCCCATAAAGTATGGCATTTGTCTGTATTAAGTGCAGCGACAGATCAGCAGCGTCGGCAGCGTCGGGGAGGGAATTGCAATAACAAAAGCTCGCCTTTGGAGACGTGAATGGACATGCAAGGGCTCGACAAGGCAGAGGCAGAGCCGTTCTACATTTCAGCAATTCGATGATTTCTCGCTCTGGAAATGCTTCTTATAACTGTAGGCAGTGTTCGCCCTTACTTTTCTTGTTCTTGTAGCCGATCGAAGTGTAATTAAGTGAACGAAATCATGAGTACTTATTGTCTGTGCTCTCCAGAATCCTGTGGCTTCCTGCAGGGCAATCAATAAGTTGTGTCTTTCCAATGGAAACGATTTCCCGCATCTTCAAAATTCCTTTATTAATATTTCTCCACTCATATTTCCCCAATGGCCGTCAAAAGGCGGCCAGAGCGAACAAATGAAAACAACAAATTAAATGTATATAAAAAGAAATATTAATCACAATTCTTTGGAGGATGCTGTGGCTGCTGCTGTTGCTCCTGCTGCTGCTGCTGCTGCTGCTGATGCGGCTCTTGCCGCAATAATTTCAATTTACGCAGCAATGTGACAGGCGGCAACAACAACAAGAGAGAGAGAGAGAGCAAACAAATAGCAAGGCAGATGAAAGGCACACACACGCACAGCTGAGAGGGCAGAGGAGCGAGAGAGGAGCGAAAGTAGTGTCCGCATTGCATATGCAACATGTTCGACTGCTTGCAACGGACACGCCTTCAAGCCGCATTCGCATTCGCATTCCATCCATGCTGCTGCATTCTCTCCACCTTCTCGCCCGCTCCCCATACCCTTCTGGGGCAGGCTACTCCTGCTTCGGCTGCCGCGTCTGCTTCTGCTTCTGCTTCTGGTCCTGCTCCTCCTTGGCACTTGTCGCTGCTATTGAGATAAGGAAATTTATTGGCTGCGCATGTTCTTTGTGACAGATTTCGATTTATGTGCCTTTTATGCCACTAGTGTATCTGTATGCTGTGTGTGTGTGTGTGTGTGTGTCTGTGTGTGCAGCTTTTTTCCACTTTGCTTTATTTAAATTTTCTTTGCCTCTGCATTTACCGCAGGCATTTTCTGATCCGCACACACCCATCGATGCCACCTGCCTCCAGCCTCCAGCCTCCAGCCACCACCCCCGCCACCCACTTGTTTAACTTTAAGTGCATGCTTACCTTTAATGCTGTGCGGCAGACAGACGTTGCAAGTACAAGCAGGCAATTGAAAATTGGCAAATTAAAACATGTTTCAAAGGCGGAGAAAACCCGGCCAAAGCAGCGACTGTTGAATGCTCTTTTTCTGGGGCCTTAAACCTTCTTAAAAACGTTGACTTTTCATCGGCACTTGTGCCATTATCAGGGTATCCTTTGTACAAATAAGTTGATCCTTGGGGGCTGAATGGTAATAAATGCAACCAAAGGCAAAGGCGAAATGAAATAAAATGGTAGCAAAAGGCCTGGCCGAAGGCTAAGAACAAGCAACAGGGAAGGCCAGAGCGAGACAGAGACACACACAGAGAGAGAGGGAGAGAGACAGAGACAGAGTCGGAGCCGGAGAGAGAATCAATGAGTTGTGCATGTGGTTAATGTCCATTTGGCTGGCTGCCTTTTTGCCCAGACACACGGCTCTGAGCAGCTGCACTTCGATTTGCACTTCTTTTGCTGGTTGGTCCTGCCAACCTACTGCTCCTCCTGCTTGTTGCCTCAAAATCCCATTTAATGCTGCAATCAGCTTTGCTTTTTGAGCCTGCTGCTACTTTACACTGTCTGGGCTTCTGCTGCCGCTTGGCTTTATGTTAATCATACGCCCTGTGGCACACTTCTGATGCTGCTGCTGCTGCTGTTGCAGACATTTTTATGACCGCATCAAAGGCGCTGGCATCATTAAAACAAGGTTTTTTTTTTTTGGGCGGGGAGGGGTCACTATCGTCTGAAATCGATGGACGATCCGGATTCGTGCCACAACTTGAGCAATTAACGCTCTTTGTTTCCGTCTTGGCGCTCTGTGTGTTGCATTAATAAGAGACTGCCTCAAAAAAGTTTTTTTTTTTTTTTTGGGGGCAATTAAAACCTAGAGAACGAACGAACGAACGAGAGAACCATAAGAATTGCCTCAATTAAATTGAAAGCTTTTTAAGCGTTTCTACTTTTACTTTTATATTTTCTTCGAGAGGTGAAAACGTCGCGAGCGGTCGGGGGATTTTCCCTCAAAAGAAACTCAAAGTTTTCTTCTTCGTTTTTCGTTTTTCGTTCATATTTATGCTCTGTTTAATTGCTGTAAGAAATTATTTTAATTGTATGCAAAAGGCAGCCAAGGGAAGATATTTTCCAAAAATAGCAAAAACGGAAAAGGAAAATTATCCAAATGTCTATCTGTCTTTTTCGTCTCTCAAAGGTAGGGTGTAATTTTCTTATTTTTCATATTTTTCTTCAGCACGATTGCAGGTTATTAATTAGCATTGCAAGTTTAATTGGGGCTCGGAACTCGGGAGCCTGGCGACACTTTCCTTTCCTTTCCAGGACCAAGTCCACTTTCCCACTTTCCCACTTTTCAACTGAGGCCTGGCCTGTGTTTACTTATGCCGTTTGACTTTCACTTTTTTTCTCCTTGCCGGGGCCAAACCCAGCTCAAAAACTTGCACTTAGTCCTGGGCACTTTTCTTGAAGGTTGCACACGTCAGCCGAGCAGGCAGGCAGGCAGGCAGGCAGGCAGGCAGCAGGCAAAAGTTTTGTGTTTGTCATAAACGAACCAAACGAAACGCAACGTTGGGCAAAAGTTAAAACAAAAAAAAAACAAAAAATAAGAGAAACAAGACGAACGGAAAAGTAATGAAAAGCCAGCCCAAGCAAACGGAAGGCTGCTACTAGAAAAATCGGAAAATTCAAGGAGACCGCAGGTGCTGATACCCTCAAAGGTTTATGGTAACTGTGGAAGGTGTTTAGAAAAATGACCAGAAATATACTAGATAAAATATACGAAAAATACTAGAAAATACTAGAAGAAAACACAGAAATACTAAATAGTAATGTTGGCATTATAACAGAAATACGTATAGAACATTTTGGAAAAATTAACAGAAATATACCAGATGAAATACAAGAAAAATACTGGAAAAATATCAGAAATTCTAAAAAAAAATAGAATAAGCAAAATTCGTTTTATTCCAGACATTTCAAAAAATGACCAGAAAAATACTGGATAAAATACCAGAGAAATACATAGTAAAAAACCAGATATACAAAAAAAACTCATATTAGTAAAATTCTACAGAAATATAAATTTAAAATTACCAAAAAATACTAAAATAAATTTAAAAAAATACCACAAAAATTCGAAATAGTAAAAGTCAGTAGAAATAGCTGTAAAGTGCTTTAAAAACTCCAAAAAAATACTACAAAAAATACCAAAAATACTAAAGAAATACCAAATAGAAACATTCACTATTCTACGAGTAGATAAGACATATTTTAGAAATATACAAGAAAAATAATCAGGAAAAACCTTTGAAAAATACCAGAGAAATACTAGACAAAAATACCAAAAAAACTAGAAAATAGCAAATATTAAATTGTACTATATATTAGAGAAAAAGTAGAAAATGTTTAGAAAAGTTCCAGAAAAATACTATAAAAAATACCAGAAATTCTGGAAAAATGCTAAACTAGTAGAGAAAATTATCCAACGGAGCTGGTGGCCGTTGATGTTGAAATAAAGATCCCAGATGCATTATTCTCTTCCTTCCAAATACCTTTTGGAACCCCCAATACCCTCGTTAAGGGTAGTACCAGCATCAGCAGCAGCAAATCGTCGATGCTGGAAAGGCAGTCAGTTGCTTTCCTTGGCAACTGAAAAAGAAACGCAATTACCAACAAAAGTCAAGTTTTTCACTAGGCCGAAGATACAGAAAGAAAGAGAAAAAGAGAGTGGGAGAGAGAGAGGAATGGTTGAGATGATGGAAGCTGTTGCAATAGAGCGAGAAAAAGAGACAGAGAGCGAATGTAAAAAGGGATCAAAGTTGCTTTTGACTGGTCGTAATTTAATTAAAGACCATTCCCTTTGTCATTCCCCTTTGCCCCACTTGTCCTCTCTTTGCCCCTCTCTCCATTCTGCTGCTGACCAAGTGACTAAACTCTGGCCATTTGCTTGATTCCTTGCCTTCCTACCATTTGTCGTCTCGCCTCGTCTCCTCTTACAGTTTCAATTTCAATTTTGCAGTCATCAAGTGGACTGTTTACTGTTTTGTAGTCCCTCTGTTGTCCCTCTGTTGTTGTCGCCTGCCGTCTGTATTTCCGTTTTGGGTTATTCCCCAATCCGCAATAAGTGGCCTACTGTCCTCGTCCAGTGGATGGTTTCGTTGACATTTTAATTTACATTGAATTAGTCCCCATGACAGTTGGCGTGTTGGCCCCGAGAGAGGAATGAGAGATCAACCTCAAGAATTTTGAGGATATTCTGTGGGTGGGCAAAGTAATTGGTGGACGGGCGGTGGAGGGTTCATGTTTAAAGGTTATTTCTTAGGAGATTGTAATCGTCTGGCATCATGTTTCAGAATCTTTATTTACGCTTTATTTTCATGCTAAAAGATGGAAAGTAAATGGAACATAGCAAGAATAAAGTCGCAAAACATACAATCTATACAGAGCTTACTATTACAAAAATATACTAGACAAAATACTAGTAAAATACTATAAAAATACCACATCACTACTTAAAAAATATCAGAATATAATAAAGGAAAATACTAGACGAAAATACTATAAATATACCGTATAATACTATAAAAATACCACATCCCTAATTGAAAAATATCAGAATATAATAAATGAAAATACTAGACGAAAGTTCTATAAATATACCACATAAATAATAGAAAATATACTTGGTAGGTCTAAAATAAATACCAGTAAAAATATATCACATATTGGAAAAAATACTAGAAAAAATACCAAAGAAATATGAGTAAATACAAAATAAAATAAAGAAACATAGACATATTTTAGATTTTAAATACTAACAAAATTTCAGTGAAATGCTAGAATAATGTCGGTCTAAATTACTTACTAGAGAAAATATTACAAAAATTACTTGAAAAAATAAAGGAAAATATTGAAAATGTATCAGAAAAAAATGCAAAAAATACCAGAAAGTTTAAAGAACAAAAATACAGATATGTTTTGTATAATCAGATATTTATCTTGATTTTCTCTGTGATTTGTCGCATTCTCTATCTTTAATTTTCCTTGAACCTCATCCAGCCAAAAATATTTCCTTTTCTTCCCCTCCAGAGCCGTCTGACCTTTACGCAGGGACCAATCCAATTGCCTGTCAAGTTCAAAAAAGCCCAGTCAAAGTTCTATTATATTCCAAGAAAGAGATCAGCTTTGAGGCCTCGACCTTGGGCCAACAGCGGGATGATGAAAGGGCAGAGGCTGTGGGGCGTGGAGCGCAGAGCGTAGAGCGTTTTCTAATTAGCCAAATGGCCATTTATTGTTACAGCTGTTAAGGCCAGGACCTCAGTGACAGCTTTGGCATTGGACAGCATCAGAAGCAGAAGCAACAGCAGCAACATTTGGTAACAATTTCTAGAAGCCAAGTGCATTTTTGTTTATTTGTTAGACTAAGCTGTTGTCAGATCTTAGCCGAGTCCTTCCTCCCCTTACTGCTGTCAGATCTTGGAGCAGTCCTTCCTCTCTTGGTCTGACATCTTAGCCCCCGCTCCACCCTGCCTGCTAGGAGCCCTTCCTCCCTGCCTTCTCTCACATCTTAGACCCCTACCTCCCTCTGCCCTGCCCTGCTCTGCTCTCTGTCTCTCTCCCTGCCAAGAGCCAGTTTGTCTTTCGTTTTGTCATTTGGCCCTTGCATTCGTTTCAATTAAACAAATCCCCTTAAGTGCCAACCAGTGTACGTGCAGGTTGGGGGGCCTCGAGGGCTGGGGTGGGTTGGGGGCACTTTGTCAACACAGACAGGAACCGAACAGAACAGAAACAAGAGGCTGCGTTAAACAATTAAAGGAATGCACTTGAAAAACAGAAGAAAAAATGCCATTACGTATACGCCGCGTAGACAATGGGCTGCAGAGAAAGAGAGAGAGAGAGAGCCCTTGGGTTAAATCAAAAGGTAGGACTCTACAGCCAATGCGAATGCATTGTCTGATGATGAGTGTTTGATGTCGTAACCCGTATATTTGCATATACTCGTACGATGCGTCGTCTGCCATGAGTGCGGGCTGCCGGATGCAGAATGCAGAATTCAGTGGCAGTGGCAGTGGCAGACGCAGTCTCACGCTGCCAACACTCTCCACAAAGTATAACTAAGCGCTTCGGATTTGATGATGTGACGTTGAGTAAAGATGATGGATTCATCAGCGTATGCAAAATGCTGTCACACGCTTTGTCCGTCCCTCCGTCCGTCCGTCTGTCCGTCCGTCATCATCCAGCAGCAGCAGCAGCAGCTCCATTCTCTCCATTCTCGTCTTGCTCGCCTTCGTCCTCGTCCTCGTCAGTCTGTATGCTCACCAACATCATCATAGTCGTAGTCGGGCGATGATAAACGAACGTGATTTTGTTGTTGGCTTTCTGTCTTTCCCCGCTCTCACTCTCCCGTTCTTTCGTTCTTTGGGGCCAAATCCGTATCCGCGCCTCAGCCATTGCATAAGTTTCCGAGAATCTGACGGCTGGAGCTGCTGGGGCGGGGGGGTAGTGGGGCCGGCGCATAATGAAAATTTCATGTAAATGAGCATGAAATATCTTTTCCATTTCAGTCAGCCAGTCAGCCGTTGGCCGAGAGACGAGACAAATGTCAGCTTATGAATTAAAATGTGCCTCATGATGTCCCCCCCCAGCCCCCCCTCCCGCAGCAATCTGTTTGTGGCGCCCGACTAACTGATAATTCGAGAACCAGAGAAAACCACGATCCAAAAACTTACATTCTAATTAGCGCCAAGAGTGAGAGAGAGAGAGGGCGAAAGAGAGGGCGAAATTAATCCGCCAGCGGGTGGCATTGCTTTGGCCTCGCCGTCGAAACACTTTGAGCCCATGCTCAGGCCAGGCCCATGCCCATGCCCATGCCCAGGCCCTGTAAACGGCACTTGATAATGAGCATGACACCTTGACGCCAAGGGCTGCCCTGCCACCCACTCGTGGGAGATGTCTTGCGACTGACCTCTGGGCGGCAATTTAACCACTAATTACATGCACACTGACAGTCATGCTAGACGACCAGCACTGCCCTACTCACCTGCGGGTCATAATTAGTGTGCCAGCAAATGTAGAAAAAGAAAATCTTAGACGACGAAGACCCCTCAAAGAAAACACCCAAAGCCGAAGGAAAAACTTTGCGACTAGAGGTTACCGTTTAAAGAGAGTTTCTGATGCGATATATACTTGGACCACACTCGGGAGAGGGCTTTTATTTGATGAAAATTATCGGAAAGGTAATGGAAAAGATGGACATTCTCTAAGGAATATTTTTCTGCATTTTTAGTGCTGGAAAATCTGATAAAATGATCGAAAAAGGAAAGAAAAAAGACGTGAAAGGTTGGAAACCTGTAGGAGAATCTTTTTCTGTATTTTTACTGCAGGAAAAACTGCTTTGAAAAGATCGGAAGAGTAAGAAAAAAGGCGTGAAGGATTGAACATTATCGATAGCATATTTTTCGGTATTATTACTACAGGAAAAATTTCTTTTATTTGAGGAAAATGATCGGAAAAGGAATGGAAAAGATGGACGCTCTCAAGAGAATATTTCTCTGTATTTTTACTGCAGGAAAAACGGCCTTGAAGTGATCGGAAAAGCAATGGAAAAGGTGTGAAAAGATAGACACTCTCAACAGAATATTTTTTTATATTTTTAGTGCAGGAAAACCTGTTTTTATTTGATGAAAATTTTCCGAAAAGTAATGGAAAACGTGTGAAAAGATGGACGCTCTCAATAGAATATTTTTCTGTACTTTTACAGCAGGAAAACCTGATGAAAATGATCGAAAATGAAATGAAAATGGAGCAAAAATGAATCCTTTTACTCCAGGAAATGTTTAAAATGCTGACTGCCTCGCGATCCAAACCATATAGCACCATGTCCTTAATATTTGTGGACATCAAAGGACTTTAGCCTGGCTAAACAGAAATGTGGACATTATAGAACTTTTCCCTGGCTAAATGGCCCTGGTTTTTGCCTCCATCGCGGCCGTTACTCGCGCTGGGGTGCATAGAAATAGGGTTCCACTCTGTTTCCAGTAGAGTGCAGCATACCCTCTAATACCTTACCGCATACCCTGTACAAACAGTAAGAAAGCTTAGCCAAAGTAACGAGAAAACTCTTGGAAAATAGAGCAGCAAAAAAATAATAATATAAAGAGTATGCAATGGAAAAAAATAAAGAAGCAAAAACTGTGGCCGTGGCACAAAGATTGCGGTGATGCTGCTTCACAGCGCATTTGCTGGCCAAAAGGTGTGAAAATACAAACGGTGTTTTTTTTTTTCTTCTTGTTGCAGCATCTTTGCTGCCGCTTCTTTTGCCACTCGGATCATCTCTGGCCGCTGCCACTGCCGCTGCCGAACTGTAATTAAAATTAATTGGAGGCTTTGGTCAGGACAGAGGACAGAGGACAGAGGACAGAGGACTGTACCTTAATTAAACACGATACCCAGCCCCCTTGCCAGCTTCAAATTTTTCAAAAAGAACAACAGGGGAGAGCCTTCCTTCCTTCCTTCCTTTCTTTTTTTTGGTGTTGCGCAGAAGCGAAACTTGTGGTATCCCAAAAGCGCACTAAACAAAAGAGTCAATAAATTGTTAACATGGCAAATTGATCCCCAGCGTGCATTAGATGAGGAAAAATGAGTTGACTTTGAGTGAAAACAAGGAGGAAAACGAGGCGGGGGCCAGGAAAATATGCTGTAAATATCAAGATCCTAGGGTAGGGGCGTCCTAGAAACATTTACGAGCCGAAAATGATGTACAGAGAAACCCCTAACTATAGGACTCGACCGTTTAATCAGATACCAGCAACCCCTCGCCGCGTGTGTGTCTTGCTAATGTGCCCCTTCGATTGCTGGTTTGCTTTGGGCAAATGGTGGAGTGGAGTGGATTGGCTCGACCCAAATATTTATGCGCTATGACCAACAATTGTAGTAGCCAGCACAAAATATAGGGAATTGGTTATCTTCTTTCGTCTCGTGAGACCCCCTAGTGATATTTCGAACGATCAAGCTTTAGCCGCTCTTAAGTCCGAACGCCCACGAACACATACAAGCGACGGACAGTGGGAAGCATAGACGGCAATCGTACGATTGCACAGTTAAGCTATGCTGTGCATTAGACGATCGTTTTATGCTGCTGCGAATGTTCTGGATCATACGATTGCACAGTTAGTAAAAAGCTCAAAAGCTCTGCTGCACTGGCTACTCAGTCCATCGTCTATTACTGCTTTGAACAATATAAGAAAGTTGATCGATCTGTAAAGACGTGATAATTTCCGAGTGCGAGCAACATACATATTGCACACACATATATATAGTGCTATCCGGAAAATATATATATTTCCACAAATATATGCTGGAAGCATATAGTTACAAGTGCCGTACAGTTCAGTGGTCAGTGAATGACAAGAATTTAGTGCAGATATATTTGGGAAAAGAGGTATGTTTTCATATTAGTGCCGTGCACGTGCTGACATAACCTATGTTGCAGGGAGGTGTACCTAAGCTGCCCCATCGCGGTATAGTCTCGAGAAGACTACCCTGGGAGCTGGCTTAGGCGAACAGTTGTCGAGGTTTCTCCAACTCCAACCATAATTCATGTTTTCTGGACCTTATATTGCCACCAAGTCGGAATCTCCAAAGATCCAAGTGGAACAGATCAGCCTTAATCGCCAAGAATATTTAGTGCTGCTCAGACATAAATAACTAAATACAGGCTTGGCGGAAGATTCGTCAGTACGGCCAGGAACCATATACATCGCACCTGTTGACCTCTAACCAACTTCAGGCGGTCAACAGTCTACAAAGCAGCAGCACAGGATCGAGTTTTGTCCAATTTACATTTAATTCATTATCAAGTTCCAACGCATAAACATCAGCAGTTTAACGTAATGTAACTGAAACTTTATTAACACCCCTCTTTGATGTTACGCGCGTACATACCTACATACATATGTGCATATGCACACTAAATTGTCTTTCGTTTGTTACCTTTTGGTTCAATTTTCGCGATAGAGCATAACAATTAAATTTCTGTCTGTATTATGAAAACCAAAACAACTGACTGATGACTATGCGACGGTGTTTGTAGCGTAATTGTATTGTATGCATTATATATTTATGATTTCCATATTTTAAACAGCTGCGGTCAACATCTACGACATCATTGGGCCCAACGATCAGCGTAAGACAATAACGCCGGAGTGAGTAATTATGTACAGCAAAAAGTAGTTTGGTCAAAAGAGCCTATTAACTTGAAAGTGTAGATATGCATACAATGTATAATGATTCAAACCCGTCTGCTCAGTGTGTATAATGCACCCCAGTCTGATCTAGCTTTTGTTTACGATTTCGATTCTTATTGTCTCGTTTATATATATATATATATCTATACCCTAATGTTTTTCATGCCTTAAAATAATGAATTTATAACTAAACTTATATGATAATTAGGATTAAGGAAATATTACCCACAAATTAGAAGCTAAGTCAATTGTTGTGTTTCTACAACTGCAACGTAATGAATATTGAAATTGAAGCCTCACATTATATTAAAATATGAATCTTTTTGAATTGAAATGAATCTTTAAAATCATAAAAATGGTCTGTCGAGTATCCGTGCCAGGATCTTATAAAATGTGGTAAACCTTAGTAAAGGATTGATCAAGGGACAATGCAAGAACTCGAACGCAATGTCATGGTAGGGTGGGTACAGAAGAGAGGGACAATCAACACCTAGGTTCTCTCTAAATAGAAATGGTTCAGTAGGGCTTTTATTTGGCGTGTCGGCGCTATCAGTATTTCAGTTTCCTTTGTTTGATATAATCACTTATAGTTCCCGTAAAGTGCACTAATTAAATGTAGTGGAGTACGATAGTACAATTAGGCGAGGAAGAACCCCGACCATCCGGCGAGCTAGACCCGAGCCTAGCAAGAGTGCACACGACCAACCCTATTTGTACGCCGTCCTTAAGTCAGTCATGGTCATCTGCTGATACCGAGGGCCTATATATCTGTTTACACAAATATATATTTAAACTCTGGTACACTACACAATTTGGGCTATTTGCTGATGGCTTAAGTGCAACCTCACAGACATAATAATAACATGCACACACACACACAAACACACCACACACACACACACACACACAGAGAATCCGTTAAGCTTAATAAGAAATCGATAATAATCAAAGCCATGACAGACCCCAAAAGCAAACCCCGCCCCACCCCGCCCCGCCACGCCCCCTCGGATATGCAGGATGTGCAACGCGGCATATGAAATTAATGCCTTTTGCGGTTTGTAACACATTAATTGATAATTAATTAAAGTGTGCTGCCGATGCTGCATGTTGCTAAAAGTGCATTTGCAGCAGCCAGCAACAATGGCACCCCACGCAAGTTACGCATACGCACTGTTGCCCCATAGTTCGGGTGTGTTGCGGGGCGTGACAGCTCATAAATGTTAAACATGAGTGTTTCCAAGGCAAAAATTGCACACCAATAGTGTGTGTGGCATCAATGGTCTGTGGTTGGGTGTATGCCGCATAGTGCGGAATTATGTTATCGATTAGCTGTCACAAAAATTGTTGAAAGGTTTTTCGAGTGCCCGCGATACGTATTTGTTATCGGTGAAGAGTCATTTATCATGCGAAATGTGGTTTTAAATTTGGGCTAACAAGTTTTTTAAAGGAAAACGGAAATATCTGGAATAGGTTTGAACACGAAAGAACACATTGGACGCGCGTTTACCAATGTATCAGGTATCACAATGTATCGGGTATCCCAATGTCTCGGGTATCACGTTTTCAGTGCTGGAAAATGCTGGGAAACAAAATAGAATCGTTCTAGAACCTATCGAGAGTTGGCTTTGAAGCTTTGCAGCCCTGCCAATTGAAATAATTCTTTGTAAATTCGAGATATTGAGCCATCTTCGCGATTTTTTATAATTTTGGCGATTATTTTTCTTTGAAACGATATGTTAGTTATCGATAAAAGCCCACAGCAATGCGTTAAGCTTCAAGAAAATATATCGTATAATTTCTGATAAATTATCGTTTATTAATAATTTGTATATCGCATAAGAGTACAGTCTCGCGACTTTTTTCGCTTCTGCTACCAAAAATCGACTGTCGTATCGATAACCCCTTATAGGTTAGGTCTTTCTCATATATCGGTTAGGTTTGGTTATATCTTTAAGGTGTTAACGATGGTTTCTTAAGTTTAAATGTTAGTTAAGGTAAGATGCCCTTTGCATTGGAGCAACATAGACCCTAATCCAACATATCACTGTTCCCAGAGCAAGACCCTGATCGAACCCCTCCAAGCCTATGAAGATTGTGGTCTGATCACGCTCGTTTCAGCTGGTTTGATGGCCACTACACCTACCAAATGTCCCCGTAGTCCTTCTCTTTCATTAGTTCCTGTTATCCTACCACCCTCCTCCTTCAGCAAACACCTTCATAAATAAATATAGAGCCCTCTCAAGGCTACCCTCACCAAAACTAAGGCCACAGCTCCCAAGAGAGCCCGTTTCGAATGTATAAAATACAATTTAGAAAATACATAAAGTCAAATATATAACCATAATCAGATGGACCTTGGACCCCAACACACAGGGCCAGAACCACGAGCCACGGCCAGGACTAAGCCAAAGCTGAGCTGGGGGAAGGAAAATAATGACAGAGAGCAAATAATTTTCCATTTGGTCAGCAGTGGCAGTAGCAGAATGGCCTTGAAATGCCACGCCCCCACCTACACCGCCCATTGTGAAAATAGTTTTACTTGGACTCTGGATGCCAGAGCGAACTTTTCCACCTGGTTGGGTCAGGCGGCGCCTCGTATTTGTGTCATGGCATAGCGGGGCAGGAGGGGGCAGTGCATTCTTTCTTCTCGTTTGTAGCATGCCCCAGATGCTTAAGGCTTGTTGCAGCCGTTGCAAGACCCCGAGAATGCCGCACATATTTCGTAGCTGTGTATCCGTGTATCCATGTATCCCTGTATCTGTGTATCTGTGTATCTGTGTAAAAGTTGAAATATATTTCATATTTTACGTTGGCTTTGGGAGTCGCTGAGCCACGTTTTGTTTTTGTTGCTTGAGAGTGCAATAAAATGCTTGGCGCTCTCTCTATCTCTATCTCCCTCTCTCTCTGCAGAAACTTTTGTTTCCAGGGAAGTTTTTTTTCGTAGGGGAATGGCGCTCTGTCGAGTTTTTAGTTAGATTTGCAGTTTTGTTTCGCATTGTCCGAACCGAACCGAATCGCCCCGAACCCCACCGAACCCGGCAAAAGTGTCGCCCCAAATGCGCATTAGACAGTGCCACTCGTGCCACAGCGATAAATGGCAGCCAGATGGCAGTTTGAAGTTTTTCGGGGGTCCAAGAAAGTTTCCAGCAAAAGGTGGTGGCAAAGCAATTGCTCTTTGAAAGATTTTGATGATGAGGCAACACAATTGATTCACTACCCCGACCACCACCCACCACCCCGCACCCCAAAGAAAGTCCTCGAAGGGATTAGGGCTTTGGGGTCTTTGCCTTTTTTCGCAAAGCCCTTTTTCTGGACTCGCAATTGGGGGAAAATAAATTTGTTCAATCATATTTGCATCAGTTTAGACAAATTGAATGCGAAGCTCATTTGTAAGTTAGTCAACATCCGGGTCCATCCCCCAAAAGCAAGATAAATCGTAGTCTCTCTCTCTCTCTCTCGCTCTGCCCCTCTCTGGCGGGGAAAACTACTCCGTGACACACAGTCCGAGGGCGGGGCACTGTAATAAAAGTCAAACGTGGTCGCTTTTGTGAACTAATAAGACGAGACCACCGGATATGAGAAACCAGAGCACACACACACACACACACATACGACCGAGAAGGGGAGACACACAGAAGTCCTTGGCTAATAGATCATTAGTTAGCAGTTGTCCTGCTGTCCGGGCCATGACCATTTTTGGGTTTCCAGTCTCCGTTCTGGTATTTGAATATTTATTGCAGGCGTAACTGTAATTTATGGGCAAACATTTGTCATCTTAACTGCAAGATCTCGCTCTGCCTCTCCCTCTCTCTCTCTCTCTCCGTCTCGAGCGTGTACTGCTGTCTGTTGTCTCTCTCTCTTGAATGTGCTACTCTCCCTGTCTCTCATGTGAAATATTCGTTAATTATGCTTCGACAAAACGGAAGGCACAACGACAGCAACTTCAAAGACATTTTAATATCGAAGGGAAAGACTCTGCCCAAAACTTTAACGCTGATGATTATGTTGATGACAATGTTGTCAGCAGCAGCAGCAGCAGCAGCAGCAGCGAAACGAGGCGAAAAAAGCAAGAAAAAAATAAAGTCTTTGCTGGGAATAACGACTAAAGAATGCCCTTTAGACAAGGCAACAATACACTCATACATATGTAATCTCTGCTGCTAACGAGAGCAGAGACGCCCAAGCCAAAGCATTCGGGCGCAGAGACTCTACTCTGCTGCCACCAAAAGCAGAGACGCGAAGTTCGTTCTCCCTTCGGTAAAAAGCATTCGCTGCGACGAAGCCAGCGATCAAGCATGTTTGATCTTGCTTTCGTTTGACGGCAGCGCTGAGCCTGAGCCTGGGCGCAGAGACTCTGCTCTGCTGCTAACGAAAGCAGAGAAGCCCAAGCAGCACGAAAAGTACGAAGCCAGCGATCAAACCCGACTGTGGGCTCGAGCTCGAGCTTCGTTTGACGGCAGCGCTTGGGCGCAGAGACGCTGATCTGCTGCTAACGAAAACAGAGACGCGAAGCCCGTTCCCCCTTCGGTAAAAAGCATTTGTTGGGAACGAAGCCAGTATTCAAACCCGACTGCTGTTCGTTGCGCTGCTTAGCGCCTCGATCGACTCGACTGTTGCTGCTACTGCCTGCTTCCTGCAACAAACCACTCGACAAATACAACATACCCCTTCTGAAGCGAAAGAGGTATAACAACTCTTGCCTGATAAGGCAGGCTACGACGACGACGTAGAGTATCGAGCGAGCGAGCAAACAAAAGCCCAAGGAAGTCAAAGTGCAATGCAGCATAAAAAATGCAGCATTGAGAAGGAAGTGGAAGTGGAAGTGGAAATGGCTGTAGATGGGATAGGGGACGGGGAAGGGGACGGGGACGGGGACAGGAACTGCACGGAGACTGCGAACAAGAGCAGACGCGTCGAGTGCATTGACAGCTGACAGCAAAGAGGCTGAGCAGAGGCTCCTCCAAGTTATGCATACGAGTGCGAGTACGAGTACGGGTATGTGTGCATGGATGGGGCCCATGTCTTGGATGGGGGAAGGGGGAAGGGGGAGTGGTGTGTGGTGTTGGCTGCTTTCTTTTTCAAAATTGCTTGTTTACTTCAAAGCAAGCAATTCCTGTAGCATCAGCTGCGTCATGGCGCAAAACAATGCTGTCACTTGGGCGGGCGGGCGTCCCATCAGCAGGGCCATGAAAGCAGGGAGTGTGCTCCTGCTGCTCCTTGAGACTTGTCCCCGAAGTTGTGTTCTTTTTCCTTCGACATTCCCGAGCGGATATTGCTAGGGAAATTGATTGAAAGTTTGAAGCATCTAAAAAATAATGGTAATGAGATTGTTTTGCTAGCTGCATGGCACATGGAAAAGAGATTGTTAAAGGGAAATCCCCGCCTCGTCCCCAAGAGCAATAATTATAAATAGTGCTCGATAGAGAGAGCGAGAGAGAGAGAATCTGTCTGTCTGTCAGTCAGTGCGATTAAGCATCAAGCCTCGATGCGTTTGCTTTGTGAATGTTCTGTCAAATGTTATAAATATGCCTGCATTATGCCTGCCTCGATGCTGATGAAAATATCGTCCACCAGGCTCTACCTCTCCCTCTCCCTCTCCATCTCCCTCTTGAGGACTGGAGATTCGAGCTGGAGTGTTCTCCTGGTTGACCTGGTTGGATCGAACTCGAACGGAACAGCGTAGAGGTGCATAACAAATGGCCAGCAGATAACAATGGATGATGGGTACAACAAAAGCATTGGAGAGATAGAGAGGGTTGTGTTCAAGTGCCAGTCAGTGGCACTGGCAGAGAGAAGTTTGATTGAGTCCCTGCGAGTAGGATGAATCGATGAAGCTCTACGATAGAGACACGAAATATGTATTTCAGTTAAAGTCCTGCCAAAAGATGCTCCCCCCAAGGCAGAAAGATGTTTAATTGCGCGTAGATTTTTACAATTTTTAATTTTGGCAAATCTGTCAGTGAAACGAGAGGAGACAGAGCAGACAGGACAGACGGGACAGATGGGCGGCCACATAAATTACTCCGGAAGGAGACCGAGACTGAGACCAAGAGACCCCCCCCCTCTCCCCATTGTCCCGTCACGACGACTACAAAGTGACATATGAGCCACTGGCCAAAAACCGAGTCCGAGGCTCGTTATATTTTTGTTCACTGCTGCAATGCCTGTGCCCAGGGGTCGCTTCGCTTTCTTTCTCTTCGTTCTCTCTGATTTCTTTTTTCTGTGTGCCTTTTAATTTTGTTGCCAGCGAAACAAAGTAACGCAAATACTTAGTAGGAGCCAGAGATTTACAGAAGAGACAGAGAGAGAGAGACAGAGAGGGAGAGAGAGAGACAGAGAGGGAGCTCTTGTCAAACATGAGCAGGACTGTCGATCTCGCTTTTTTCCCGTCAGATCTAGCTTTTTTTGAAGGACAATGCCAAGGCCAAGCGGGAGTTCTTAATTTATACATACAGTGGGGAGCAAAAGTGAGTACATACTCATAATCACTGACTTTCGCCTCACATAACAGGCAAACGAATAAAGCCAAATAAACCAAATTTGTTCCCCATATAAATACATACTTGTATTCTTAACAAATACGCAATAATTACAAGAACGAGTTAAAGTTTTTCACGGAATGAAAAGTCACGGTTTTGCACTTTTTCATACAAATTAAAGTAAATCATAATATTAACATTTTGTGCATAGACCCATATTAGATATTACTTTCTTAATACGATTTGGAATGTTCTCTATCAAATTCCCAAAAATATCTTTTGGAATACGATTGCATTCCGCATCTATACATCCCCAGAGATCGCCTTGGTTAGATGGCGCTGATTCGTAGTGCTCAAACCGTTGTTTCACGATTGACCGTAGGTTTTCAATCGGATTAAGCTCGGTTCTTTGAGATAACCACTCCAGAAATTTAAAATATTGATTAACCAGCCATTCTTGAAAAATTTTCGCAATTTGCTTCGGATTCCTGTCTTGTAAAAAAGTTAGTTAAATTCGGGATAAATACATTTATCCGGAAATTTAAGCAGTTAGGCTTGTAGAAGTTGTAAATAGTCCTCTCTGAACTGAATAACGTAAATTTTATTGTGGAGGACCAACGTGCTACCATGTAAAGCAGCTTCAGACCATAGTAATAAGGAATAATATGAAATATTAAAAAATTATGGTCTGAATAATCAAAAATAATAATTATTCAATGAAGATCAAGAATAACAATTATTTAATAGAAATCACGAATAACAATTATTTAATAGAAATCAAGAACAACAATTATAATAATAATTATACAGTAAAAATCCAAAATAATAATTATTCAATAGAAATCAAGAATAACAATTATTCAGTAACAGCCCGATCTGGGCGTGCAATCGGGATAGTTTCCCCCATACAAAATACAGCAAGGATGGTAGTTTTCAATAGTTTTATTCATCATAATTTAGCCACGTAAAAGTTAAACAATTGGAAAACATTTGCATCTACTATCTAAATATGGGGACGCGAATATCGTTAATCTTTCTAGAGTCTAGTAGGCCGCGTAGCCCCTCCTTTGGTTGCCGAAGTCAAAGTCCCTGCTGTCGATGGCCAGGTCGAAGGATGACGATCGCTTCTGATGTTCGGATCTTACAAGGGGTGCACTCCGGGTCGAAACTGAAGTCCACCGCTGGATTCGGCGGCGTATGAATGGTCTTCAGGGCTGGTACCAGATTGGAACGACCTTGACCATCCGAATTCGTATCTGAAGCTAATCCTGTAAAAATCCTGTATACTACTGTAAAAAACATAAAAATACAAAATTGTTAAAACCATTAATTACGCTTTTTCTTTTTTGGATTTTTTTCTAAATTTGTTCAGCTTTATTTTCGCTTTCTTCAAGTTAAAAACAGCTTTTTTTTCCTGTTGAAGAGCTGGCAGCACTGAACATGACCATTGCCATTGCCAAAGCCACAAATCCATGTAATGTCGCTGCTGGCTGTCTTGCTGCCTGTCTTCTTATTTCTCTTAGATCTACGCTTCGCTGCACATGCAAACGTTTGCTTGCCAAAAAAAAAAAAAGAAAATGAAGCAAGAAAACCAGGATGGGGGGAAAAAAAGGAAAAAGACACACACACACAAATAACCCATACGTCCTGTCGTCGCATGTCCTCGTGCTGCTCCTCCTTCTCCTCGGGCTCTGTGTGTGTCCATTTGAGTGCACAATTTGAAAAGGCTACTTGCCTTCTTGGTAGGGCCTTGGGGCATTGCATTGTCAATGTCTCTGTGTATCTATGTTTTGTGTCTGTGTGTGTCTGTGTGTCTGTGTGTGTGTGTGCATTAAAATTGTTGCAAAATTGCAACAGCAGTAAATGGACAGCCTTGTCGCTAATGGGGCGCAGCGACTTACCAGGCAAAGTGCACTGAAATGTATATGAAATATCTGAAAAATCTCCTTTCACTTAGTCAAGGATTAGGAATAAAAAAACACACAATAGAGGAGCGAGTAACGGCCCGATCGAACATCTGAAAATCCCATTCCTTCCTCTATAATTTTTTAATGAAAAGAAAAATGCCTTTCTTTAGTTTTCATTGAAATTTTTGTATGGATTTTATTTGGTTGAGTTCTTCATTCAGTTTTTTTTGTTTTGTTTTTTTTTTGTTGGTTTTTATTGTATTCCTTGTATTTCTCTTTGGATTCATTTTGGGAATTTGGGGTTTGGATTCATTTTCCGTATCATTTCGAGTGCTTAATCGTAACATACATTCATAATTCATTTATCGATTATATGCTTGTTTTTTTTTTCGTTTTCTTTTAAACTAAATCTTTAATATATTTTACAATTATCTTTATGTTTTAGTTTTTGTTTTGTTTTTTAGATGCTAGAATTAGCTACACTTATCGTTAGGTTCATATATATATTTTTTTAGTGATTTTTTTGTTTTGTTTTCTGGAAACACTTACATGCAGAAATGTACGCGTAAATGTTAGATGGATTCCTTATGTGGTACAATATTGTGAGTTCTTTTGTTTTTCCGTTTCTAATTGATGCAAGAGAAATCACTTTTATTTTTGGTTTTTGTTTTTTTTTTTCCTTTCTTTCTTTCTTTTTGCTAGAGTTTTTAGAGAATTGCATTTGATCTTTTCCGTTTTACAGTGTAACATTTTTTGTCCCTTTAAACATTAAAATGTAACAATAATTTACAAGGTGCATTGATTTATACACACACATTCGAAGGAGAACAAATAAAATATAGTACATTTTGATATAGTACACATATAAATGCAATTTACAAACAACAATAGTTTTCATTTTATTCTTGCAACGAAATATTCATAGTCTTCTTTTTGTTTGTTGTTGTTTTTGTTTTTGTTTTTGTTTGGGAATGTGTGCTGCTAATTTCACATTCATTTTGCGGTTTGATTTTTGTAAAATATACAGATATATATAAATTTGATTTACGATTTGTTGTTGTTGTTGTTATATACACGTTTTAATACTTGGTATTTCTCTCATTTTATGCACTAAGCTAATTTGCAGCTAATTTGTGTGTGTGTGTGTATGTGTGTGTGTATCCATTAGATTCGAATAATGTAATTTATCTTCAATATATAATTGCCAAGAAGTTTTGCTCTCTCTTAATATCTCTGGTTGTCTGTCTTCCTGTCTGTGTGTGTGTGTTAGTCTATTATTTAGTATATGTGTTAGTATATTTACTAGATTTATGCGTTTTTCTTTTGAGCCTAATTGCTAGAAATTGTTGACCGACTTTATACATTTACAAAAAACATTTACAAAAATTTGCTGGAAACTTCTCAGATCAGATACATATATTTTGGGTGTGGAAAAATATATATGCTGTGTATGCCTGTATGAACTGTTTGTCCATTTTCGAGTACTTACTGTAAGGAAGGAACATTCTTCTGCTTCTCTATTATTCTCAAACGATGCCTGGAGACTTGTTGGAGCGCCTTTTCTTAGGCTTAAAAATTCCGGAAAAATTCCCACTCTCCTTTTTTCTCCGCCGGATTTTCACAAATTCATGTTTGCGCAATTTATTGTGGAATCGAAAATGAATTGCCATAAATTATGCCAGGCGCTGGCCCTCTTCTCGCTTTTCGTTAATCGATTTTGATTTATTTATGCCTCTCTCTCTCGTGTCGCTCCTGATGCTGATTCCTTTTTAGTTCAATTCAATTCAATTCTTTAATTCAATTCGTTTTGGCAACGCTTAAGTCTAGACACAAACCACAAAGAGCTCAAGACTTAGATAACTATCATATTGGGGGGAGGTGAATGGGGAAAGGAAGGACTTAGGGGGCTTGGGGCTCTTAAACACAGCTCTCCTGCTGCGAATACATGAGCGGTGTGCGCACGGTGACTATCTCGCGCGAATAGGACTTGCCCCCCACACCGGAGAGGCCCGAAAGGGAGCTGCTGGGACTGGCCACCGCCGCCGTTGTGGAGGCCAGACCGCTGCTGTTGCTCGAGACGAGCATCTGGCCGTGCACCATCTGCTGCTGCTGCTGCTGTTGCTGCTGCTGCTGGTGCTGCTGGTGCTGCTGGTAGGATGGCGGCATGGGCATGTTGCCAGCAGGATGATGATGCTGCAACTGTTGCTGCTGCTGCTGTTGCTGCTGTTGCTGCATCATTTGCATCATCGAAGCGGAGTTCTGGGGTCCCTGGCCCTGCTGCTGATGGTGATTATGTGGCAGAGTGTGATAGCCACCGGGATGGGAGGGCAGCGTGTACATTTGCACCGTGCCCGGCGACACGGTCGATGGAGTGCCGTGCGAGCCCGGCGATGAGATGCACGGCGGAAAGACGACTCCGCCCGGGCCAGGTCCGTTGCCGCCGCCGCCAGTGTCCACCTGCATCTGCATCTGCAGCGGCATCTGCATCTGTCTGTCGCTTCCGGCTGCCGTGGCGCCACCCCGTGTCTTGTATGCGTCGATCTGCGCGTATATCGTCGGCTCCTCAAAGTAATCGTAATCGTATGTGGGCGCCGGAGCGTGCTGATGTGGATGCTGCATGCCGCCCGCATTCGGTTTGTGCCTCTGCAGCGTGGCCGTGGCCGGGATGCTGGGCAACAGCTTGCGCATGCTAGAGCCATGCGGCAGGGTGCCGCCCATCACGCCCTGTCCCTGGCCCGGGGCCTGCCCCTGCCCCTGACCCTGCTGTTGCCCCTGCTGCCCCTGCTGTTGCCCCTGCCCCTGTGTGGCACATGGCTGACCCTTCTTGGAGCTAGTGGCGGGCACCTGATTCAGCGATAGCTCGGCATAGTGCAGCTCATCGTCCTGCAAAGACATTTTTCATCAATTTAATAAAAAGTACAGTGGAAACTTTTGAAGAATCTCCCCCTTCCCCCGCCCCCCCTGGAATCTCTGGAGGTAATCATTTAGTTAAGCAATAATCAAGACTTTTATTCGGTAAGAAAATCAAAGCATTTGTCATGGCAATGTTTTCCTTTAGCGACTTTTACCCGAGTTCGTCATAGAGTAGTTCGACTGTAATTAAAACTTTTCGTGGCCGAAAAACTTTTCATGATGACAGTTTTGGACAGGCCCCCCCTTCCCCCAGCCCCCCCCGTGCCTCTATGGCTGGCTGACTGGCTTACCTTGCTGCTCTGATAGGTGCCACTGTCGTTGGAGTTGTTGGCCGTGGAGGCGCCACCGACGATGTTGCCGGTGCCACCGGATGTTGAGCCTGGCTTGCAGCTGATTTCCACCTCGCTGGTTGTCGAAAGATGTCCCGATGGCGTTTGTGTTGCTGATTTTTGTTTATATTCACCATCCACTGGAAGGAGACCGAACGGTTGGTTAGTTCAAAAAGTTTGAGCCCCCAACGCCCACCCCCACCATCACCGCCCACCCTTCCATCCCCCCCTGCACCGTTGTTAAGTAGCAAGGGAAAAGTTTTGGTCGGCCGTCCGGGTTTTTGGCCGTTGCCCCTCAAATCTTTTGCTGATTTTCGGTAGCGCAAGTTTTCGTTTTCCATCTTCCTTTAGATTTCCCCCCTCCTCCCCCACCACGGGGTGGTTGTGCAATTTTTTGTTGGCCATGAAATTGCTTTACGTTTGGAAAATTGATTAAATTGTTGTGCTGCTTCTGGAGTTGAGCTTGACTGCCGCTTGATTTCTTGATTGCCATTAATCAAGGAACCCGAAAGGAACGTTACGTGCACTGAGTGAAATTTTGTGCTGGCTGTCCTTTAAGCATCCTCCCATCATCCGCATCATCCTGCTTTAAGGCAGCACTCGACAGCAGACACATGAGCAAACACAAGCAGCTAACCGATGGCACACGTTGGCACACGTTGGCACACGATGGCATGACAGCAATTAGCTGTCATTTAAATATTTCAACACTGCACAAAAATGCTGGCAGCCAGGCAGGACAGGCCCCTTCAGGAGCTGTGTTCCTGTTTGCTTTTTGCCTGTCAAATGCATTTGCATAAAGGGATGGCCACAGCAGACTGCTGCTAGCCTCAGGCCCCATGTCCAGGGCTCCATAAATTGCAAACAGAAGTCGTCGCAGTCGTCGCAGTCCTCTCAGTCGCCCCAGACGACACATTCATCTTGAAGGAACTTACCCTCATTGTAGGGCACAACATCGGGATTCTTCTCGTCGTACATCTCCTCGGAGTGACTCAATGGCAATGAGATTTTATCCTTAATTTGTAAATTGCCGGGACGTGAGAATTTCGCATTGGGATGTACAAACTTCTGCTGCTGTTGGTGCTTGTGCGAGCGCAGCTTCAGTGCGGCAATTGTGCCGATGCCAATGCAAACGATGGCCACCAGTATGCCCACAAAGATGCCAATCGAGAGGATCGGCGTTAGCTCAAAGTTGTCCGGACTCTGGGCACTGCCCTTGTACGAGGTGAGGGCGACTGTAACGAGAGGAACAAGAAATTTAAGCAGGTCTCGGGTTTGGGGAGGAGGAATAAACATAACATTACACTTAACATTAGCTGGAAGAACGAACAGAGCACTAGCGAGGCCAGTTTACAATGGAGGATAACAGATTAACAAAATAACGAACATAACCCTGCGCTTAACTTTAGCAGCTAACCTTAACATGGCGTTAACGATGACACTTTGCTGTGCAGAATAACAGATTAACAGAGGAACTAACATAACATTACACTCACTTTTAGCGGCTACAACTAACATAGTGTTAACGATCCCCCTTTACATGGGAGAATTAACAGAACTGAAGAATTAACAGTAGAATCTACACTTAACATAGCATTAACGATGCCTCTTTGCATGGGAGAATAAAATACTAACAGCAGAACATACTAACACCTAACATTGTCGGCTACACTTAACATAGCGTTAACATTTTGCCTGTATTTTAACAGCGCCTTTCCATGCGCTTCTTATAGGAAGCACAAAGCGGGCGCGTTGTTCGGTATTATTTCACTGCTTTTTTTTTAACTTTCACTCGATCTCTCTCATCTGTTCTGTCTATCACTCTATCTCTTTCCTGTGTATGCGATCTCCTTCTGAATTTCTCCAGTTCTCTCTACTTTATCCCTTGCTCTGTCTCTGTTATGTCTCTCTTTTCTTCAGCTTTTGATCTCGCTCGTTCTACCATTCTCTCTTCTTTGTATCCATCTCTCCTTATAAGGCAAGTGCTCTCTTTCTCTCACCCATCCTCCCACTCTATTCAGCGTTTCTCTGTCAGTTTTTTGCTGTTTTTTCTTCCTTCTCTCTGCCCTTACCTTTTCTCCTACTTATTCTACTACTTTTGGCATTTCCCCTATAATTTTAAGTCCCATTGAATGGCTATTAATTTGTTTGCCCCACAATCTCAATCGATTCATCCCCTCTCTCTGCCCCCCCTGCAGGCGCCTGTCTTCAATCACATCCCGTGTATTATTCCTCAAAAAAAAACCCAATACTTGCAGCATTTATCCCTTTTGGTCAGGGCATTTAAACATTGACTTTAACCAAAGACAAATTTCATTCCTTTTTTTCCATTTCCATTTCCAACTCCATTTTGCTCTTTCTGCCCTCCCTCCCTGCTGCCTGTCTTGTCCTGTCTGTTGTTTGCTTTGCACTTTTCTGTCTGTCTGTGTTGGCCATTGCGCCTCCTCCTTCTTCTTCGCCTCCTTCTCCGTCTTGGCCTGTGACTTTATGAAAAATTGAAATGTCGGCTCAAGTTGTTTACACAAAATGTGACTCTGTCCCCACAACAACCTTTTAGATACCCCCCCAAAAAGGAAGGGAAAAGGAAAATAAAACTCTTGTCTGCCTCCTTGCCTCTCTGCCTCCTTGCCTCCTTGCCCCCTTGCCTCCTTGCCTTCCTGACTCTTTGCCTAATTAGCATTACAATTTGCTTTCTTTCGTTTAGAAGTCGCCCAAAAAAAAAAAAAACAATTCATTAATGCTAATCATTTCAGATTTTTTGCGCTACTTTTCGTGCATAAAATTTTCCACTCTTTTGCTTTGAAAACTGCAGGGGAGGCGGCACGGAGGCTGGAGGAAAGTTTTGTGTCGCGGAATTTACAATTCATTGAGCAGTTTAGCCGTAATTAAATTGCGAGGTGGCATAATAATCATAAAGCCCCAGAACAATCTTTAGAAGAGGAAACTGATACCACGGCAGACAGAGAGAGAGGGAGAGAGAGAGGGAGAGCCACTGCAAAGTTATGCAATTTGTGTGTGTGAGAGAAAGAGAGGGAGGGGCTCTCCCAAAGTATTAGCATAAAAAATTCATAAAAAGCAAAACGCACGCGCCCCGCTTTCAGAATGCATTAAAAATTCATAGGATAGACAAGAGAGGGGGCCACAGGGGAGGGGGTGCACTTACCCGTCTGCTTTTCAGCGGCCTTGAGGGTATAGCCATCGAGGGCCACCCCATCGCTGCGTCCGCGTCCATTCACCGCATAGACATAGATCCGGAAGAGTCGGCCCGCATCCAAGCCCGTGACGGACAGAGCCGCAAACTTGGCACTGATGTTGGCCTGAAGCTGCCCGCTATGCTGATCGTAGATTTCCATGAGGAACCACTGCCGCATGCCGCCATCGAAGCCTGCGAGAGACACAGAAAAAGAGGGAAAGAGAGAGAGAGAGACATTGAGACTCTGATTGCATAACTTGTCACGAATTTGGGATTATTTAGCATATTAACCGAGGATTTGGGGGGCGGACTGTGGGGGTGGGGATTGATGGAATTGACTGTTGCCTCTGACTGATTCGGAATCTGTTGATGATTTGCCTTGGGATTTGCGCCACGGTAAAGATTTATTTATGACTCTCTTGGATATAAATGGCATTTACATTACAGCCCAAAAGTTATTGTTCAAAACAACTTTTAAGCCCGCGATTTGAGACAAGTTTTCGAAGCTTTGGAGGAGCCTCAAAAATGTGCGAAATATATTTAATGTGAAATTAATGTGTAATGAGAGATGAGATTGAATTTGTCCAGCTGGAACTTTGAAGCACTTTTTTCTTGGATTTGTTGTGAGTTTTTTTTATGTAAAATATATGCCAAATGACGGCCATAAACCTTAGACGAAGTTATAGACATAATTTTGTCCAAAAAGATAACTATTTAAGGGTCCCACAATGATATTCAAATAGTTCTTTCAATAACGACAAAATGTGCAACAAAATTCAAAACTTTTGTAGTTTTCACGAGATAAAAATCCTAAGGTCTCGGACTGGATGAATAGTGGACTCTTCCTCATAAGTGGACCTTGCCATAAGCACCGAAAAACTTTTTTAAAATTAAAAAAAAAAACGCGATTTTTACTCAAAGTCTGCAGCGGATATACCCAAAAATTGTAGGCTTCAAAAGAATATTTTACGACCTTTTACAGGAGTTTTGATTCGTATTTTATGGGATTTAAATTTGTATTAATAGAGTGGATAGTGGACCTGCAAAAAATAGCGATCAAAAGTGGATTAATGGCCATAACATTTTAATGCTTGCTCAAAATTGGCATTTTTTGTATATTTTTTGTAGATTTGTGGTGCATTTTTTGTAGATTTGTTTTTGTACATTTTTTGTACACTTTTGTATTTATTTTTTTTTTACTTTTTTTGTACATTTTTTATTAATTTTGTTGTACATTTTTTGTAAATTTTTTATGAATTTTTTGTACATTTTTAGTAGATTTGTTTTTATAGATTTTTGGTAGATTTTTTTTACCTTTTATGTAAATATTTGTTAATTTTTTTTACATATTTTGTAGATTTGTTTTTGTACATTTTTGGTAAATTTTTTGAAGATTATTTGTACAGATTTTGTAGTTTTTTTTTACATTTGTGGTATTTTTTTTTGTAAATGTGTTGTACATTTTCGGTAGATTTGTAGTACATTTTATGTTAATTTTTTGTAGATTTGTTTTTGAGGGTTTTTTGTAAGGGTTATTTTAAGGCGTTAGATCTTTATCCATAAATCTCAGTGGTAGCAATAATTTTAGTTAATTAATTTTAATTAAATACCAATGAAAGTCCCACTGAGAAATAGTTCTTTCAAACAAATTAAACCCACATTTAAAGCTTCCCTTGACAACCTTTAACCAGAGATCTCTGCCTTCTGATGCCTCATATTCCCCACTTAATTGCAAAGCCTGCTCCTCTCACATTTTCAACTCCCCCCAAAACCCCCCTCCACCCGAAAAAAAACTACCATCAGCGTCATCAAGTGTTTAGGCACGACCCTTTGCCCATGGAGTCCATGGAGTACTCTCCGCTCGTAATTGAAGTGCCTTTAACCCTTGACCTCCCAGACCCAAAAAAAAAACTCTCTCTCTCTCTCTCTGTGTGTGTATTTAAAGTAATCTAAAGTTACATTTTAAATGCCATTTAATAACGCCACAAAAGAACTCTGGCCCTCACCGAACAACCCGTTTCCGTCTCGAGGCCTGCTGGAGGGGGGACGGGGACGGGGTGGGATGGCGAGTGAATGGAGATCCTTGGGCCCAAAAAGCAGGCTAATATCCTGCCTTTTGCTTAGCTTTTTCGGCCTCCTGCTCAAATGGCACTTCATTGTAGACACAAAAGCCGACTTAAAACACTTGCGAAAAATGTTAAAATATTTTGTAATAAAAGCGGCCCGACTCCGACTCTGGGAACTACTTGAGGCAGTGCCCCAAAGGAGGGGGAAAATTGTTGTGGGGAAAATGTTTTATATGTTTGGCTATGAATTTAGCCGCTTTTCCACAAAGAAAACGGGGCGAGGAAATAGAGTGAAAAGAATGCGGCTGCTTGGCCTTTGCTTCAAAGGCGGCCCTCCATTGTTCGCTGTCCATTCTCTTTGCCCTTTATCCCTTTTTTTTAGGGATCCCTCTACCCCCCTCCCTCCCTCCCTCTCTTTCGCTCACTCTCTGTGTATCCCTGTTGTTGGCGGCCATTTTGTGCGCACTTTAAAACGTTTAGCTAATGAAATTTTCCTCAACAACAGGAACAAAAAAAAAAAAAAAAAAAACTTCATTGTAATGGGTTAATTTTATTTACTCGTCTGCTACCAGCGGCGGCGGCAACAATGGCTACAGCAGCAGCAACATTGGAGTAAAAATAATAAAGCAGCAGCAGCAAGGGGCAGCAGCAAGGGGCAGCTGCAAGGGGCAGCGGCAAGGGGCAGCGTGGGGGAGTTGGGAGTCTTAGGGCCAAGCAAAATGTTATAAACTGAAATTTTATTATATTAAACCGACGCTTGATGAGTTTGGTTAGTAGTTGTTTTGCCCCCGAACCAACAAGAGAGAGAGAGAGAGAGAGAGAGAGAGAGAGAAAAAACAGAGGCAGCAGAAGTTGTCTTCAAGCTTTCTGGCGGGGGATCGCCCGCCCGCCCGCCGCCACATTGAATTCAATTCGAGTCCAGAGTTGGTTCTGGCGGTTCCTGGGCGGTGCCTGGGCGGTTCCTGGGGGCTCCTGGGGGTTTCCTGGCGGTCTCTGGCTTGAGTTTGAGTCGAGGCGACGCGGCCATGTCGAGTTGAGTTGGCCAAGAGTTGCGTGCTGGCTTATTAAAGTCGAAACGTGCACCGACCGCACGGCTAAAGTTGAGTTATTATAAAAACAAAAAGAAAAACGAAAGAGCTCTGCCAATAGTCGAAGCATTGGATACCCTGGAAGTCGTCTTTTCTATCTCAAAGGGTACCTCATTAATCTCTGGTACAGAGGCAGGATTTTGATGGATGAAACGTTTATTCCCTTTCCTTCCCTTTCCTTTTTTCACCCACAATACCCTCTAAAGAAGCGTACAACAAACGACCAAAAGAACCCCTGGCTTGGGTGGGGGGCGGGGGTGGGAGCAAGGGCTCTCCTTCTAGGGCTGGGGTTGGCTGGCTGGCGCTGGGGGGTGTGGCCCATCAGCAGTCGTTTGCCTTAATGTAAAGTGCAATATAAAAAGTATCGCATTGAGCGCTCGCCTTCGTCCTCTGCCCGTCCTGCTCCTGGTGCTCCTGGCGCTCCTGCTGGTGCTCTTGTGTTGTGCTTAAACAACTTGCGTTAAAGTTTTAATGATGCTGATGACTATGATAATAATGTGCAGCCACTAAATTAGCAGCCCGCGGGTGTGGGACGAACAATGGCAGAGACAGAGGGAGAGACGGAGAGAGGGAGATGGGGCGGCAGCCAGAGTGCATCAAGTATACGCACTGGATGATCAGAAATGATCACTGGAAAAAGGAGAAAATTACCAACAAAAAAAACTAAAAGGTTTTTGTGGAATTTTAGAGGGATCCAGAATGGAATCCAGGACTTTTTGGAATAATTTCGGTCGTGCACAATGTGGCTGTGGTTTTACCGGTGCGAGATGATGAGGAGGGCCCCTGAAAATATTTATTTGTGATCCAATTTGATGTCTCCAATGTCCACTTTGGTTCCCTAAACATCGTGGACCACTCTCTGTTTAAGAGGATTCTTTAATGAACACTTTCTGAACTCCTTCTTTTGGGCTTGTTGTGGAAATTCCATCAATAAATGTAATATGCTCTTCGCTTCATACTGTCTCTCCTTCAAGAAGATTGTTGGAGAAATTCCGTGGTCCACAGTTTCTGAATTAGTGATCCGATTGATATACGAGTTGTGTTCCCTGGCAGAGAGGTCGGTCGCCTCTACTCCTGGCACTTCCTATAGAATGTTGGACTCCCTTTTTTCCACTTTAATTCTAGCGCAGCTCTTAAACCATATTTAATCACAATTAAGGCACCGCCAAGGCCAACATTCTTCTCTGTGGTGCTGCTACAAATTACGTAGACGCAGTGGTGTACCGCGGCAGCAATCCGTGGGGTAATCCAAGAGCAATCCCCCACTTGAGACAACATTTAGCACAACAATTGGCCAACAGCAATTGGCAGGAAAGCGGCTTAAGGCCACTACACTGGGGAAAACTGTGGAGGGAAAATGGCTTTGTTGCAAGGGGGAGGGGGAGTGGGAGGGGGTGGCAAGAGCGCGCCATTAAGTATGCAGTTATTATGCGCTTTTTGTTGCACTTTGGCAGTGCGGCAGCCGCCTCGTTATGCTGCACTTTGATTTGCTTTTGCCTCGTCGCCGTGGCACTCAAGGGCTGCATAAATGCATCATAAGCTGATGCCCAGAGCTTGTGCGAGGACATTTCTCAGTGAACTTTGAACAGCTTTCCCCTCTGCTTGCCGCTCTACTGCAATTTGTCCTGCTGGCATTTCTTTTTTTTTTTCTGTCTTTCCGCTGCGCATAAAATATGCGAATTGAATTTGTATTTAAAGTTTCACATCGCTCGCTTTTGCCTCCGACTCGAGAGTTATCCTTGGCTTTGGCTTCTTTGGCAGCAACTTGCATAACAAGCCAAAAACATTTTGTATGTACAAATTTGCGCTTAACTTTCTACTGCCTCGTGCCTCGTGCCTCGTGCCACTCTTCAGGTCTTACTTGCAGCAGCAGTTCATCGCTTGGTGCGCTTTTATTTTATTTATTACTGACTCGAAAAATTTCCAACTGGAAAACTGTACTGAAAATTTTAGCAACATTATTTGCTGCTCCTGCTGCTGGTGGTAGTTCGTTTCCTTTCTAGTTTTATGCTTTCATTGCATTTTTATTATTATTATTTGTGTCTGTGTGCCTGTGTGTCTGTGTCTGTAAGGATACTTGCTCTCTCCACACACAGACACACACAGACTCCTGTGCATTCTCTTGGATGTGCTGCCAAAGTGCACTTAAGTTGCTCATGTATTTTAAATGAGTCTGAAAAGCGTTGCAGGAAACAAAATACACACACACACACACACACACACACAACATTCTGCTCCTTCCTTTTTCCTTCTGCTTCTGCATCTGCTGCTTCTTTTGACCATTGCCTTTTGCCTTTTTCGGCCATTGATTGGCTCATCAGCAATTATTGGAACGCAAGAAAACCAAACCCCCCCACCCCAACCCCAAAAAGGGGCAACAAATTGCCTGGCAATTTGATGTACGAGTACCCCTCTGTATATCCGTATATCTGTATATCCGTATATCTGTTGAATAACTCACCTTCGATGCAGTATACCTCCAAAGAGTCGGACGTCTGATTGACCACCGTACAGTTGGTGGGCGCTTCCGGTTTGCCAGCGGCTATCAAATGGAACACACAGGGCTCCTTCTGCTGACCCACATTGTTGTCCGCCCAGCACATGATGGTGCCAAAGTCCATTTCCTGCAACAAAGGCCACAAAACAAAAAAAAAGAGTTTGAAAAGGCGGTTTATTGTTTGGGGTTGACGTTGATTCAGTTCATCAATCTGTCAAACGGTCCTCGGACGGGATTTTGGATGTTTTATGTACATTTTTATAGGTATATATTTATTAGAATATATTTCAAAGGAGGAGTGGCATCATAGAGCTTGTGGAATAGGTTTTGTTGAAGAGGGAACATTAATCTATTTACGGATTTGGAGAGGTAAAAGGTTTCCACATACATTTAATAGTTATAACCGGAAGTACTGGAAGATATCATTTGGAAGCATGAGTTGAATCTGCGAACAGGCTTGAATATGGATCTGTGACAAGGAGTAAGTCGTTCAATGGTTCAGTAGTGCCTGACTAAAGGTCCCTAACGCCCAACACATAGCAAATGACTGATGTTTGAATTTGAGCTCATGATAATGGTGACATTCTTTGTCCATAACGCCAATCAGTACATTCGAATTAGCGGAATTGTGAAATTTTTTGTCTAAAACACCAATCAGCACTTTCGAATGAGCGGAATGGTGGCATTCTTTGTCATAACACCAATCAACACTTTCGGATGAGCGGAATGGTAACATTTTTTGTCCATAAGTCCAATCAGTACATTCGAATGAGCGGAATGGTGACATTCTTTGTCTAAAACACCAATCAGCACTTTCAGATGAGCGGAATGGTGACATTCTTTGTCCATAACACCAATCATCGCTTTCGAATGAGCGGAATATTACATTTTTGGCCTATACTCGATTGCTAGACGACTGGTAGACACCCACAGCTCTCCAGCTCTTTGAATCTTTCATAGACATCTCTCTGGAAAGAAGTTAATTCATGAAATCAATGCCTTTGTACTTTTGGGGTGTCCAGAGTGCTGCTCTGGCCCACTCTGATTGATCGCAGCTGTCAATAGGTTTTTCATTAATATAATTTCATGACATGTCAATAGACAGGGCGATGTGGTCCAAGATGGAAGACGGAAAACGGAAAACGGAAGACGGAATGCTTTTACGGACAGTAAAAACAAATGAGGCATTTTGTGTGTGTGTGTGTGTGTGTGTGTGGACCGCCCACCGCCCACCGTCAACATGTACGAGTGGGCGAAAAGGGAAACAATGTTAACATGGCTTTAATGCCAGCTTGGGCTGGGCTGGGCTCGCCTGTCCTTCTGTCTCGATATCCCTGTGTAGCCTGTCTAGTAGCCCTGTGCTAAGTGGCCGCCTGCCTGCGGTCTGTCGGTCTATTGTTTGTCCTACTCGTTTATTTGTTTGCATTTTGTCAAATGTTGTGCTAATGAAATCCTACCCACAAACGGTCAAGTGCACACACACAGAGCACCCACAGGAAAAAATATATCTAGAAGATACACCAAGCTTTAGATACTCTTTGAAGAGTCTCTCTATAATCGTTGTACACTTTCGCAAACTATTGATTTGGTTTGCCACGTATGTATCTTTGTATCTACGTATCTGCGTATCTGCGTATCTCTTTGTGTCCTTTGTCGCTGGGTTTTAACGGTTTGTTTCTGGTTGGCAAAGAATCAACGCACTTAATCAACTTCAAGCGACATGAACTCATTAAAAATTGAAATCACTCTCGGTGCACAGCAAAATGTCAACGCAAATTGCAGCTTATTTATCAGTCGGTACGCGTTCCATGGCGGCCCTTTTTTTGCCCCTTGGCCTTTGGCTCTTGGCCCACTCGCATGTATCTCTCGTGTGCGCGGTTGTCATTTTAATTAGGGCAACAACAGATACAAGATACAGCGGGTAGAAGTTTGTAAACTTTTTGCTGGGGGTTTTTTTTTGGGCTTTAAGGAAATGTTAGAAAGTTTTTCCGGGGCCTAGCAAATGGCACGGAAAAAAGGGAAATCTTAAAAGTTGAAACACTGATTGATTGATCTTTTCAGAGAGAGAGAGAGAGAGGAAAATGTATCTCTTTGTGGTAATTAAAAGCCACATAAAATAGCAACATGCATGGCCGTATACGTGTTGAAGGCCCCCCCACACAGCCTTTGGGGGCAAAAGTATATTTATGCAAATTTATGACAAATTTATGAAAATTAAAATATACTCGTACATAGCATATATTTGCTAGGTGCTAGGTGCTAGGTGTCTGTGTGTTGGCACAAAGGCGCCAACATGGCAGCTGCCAACACTGTGCATCAACACCAACAAACAACGAGGGAAAGAGACACCAGAGACACACACGAGAGGAAGAGAGAGAGAGAGAGAGGACATGGCAATATAATAATAGAGCTGCCAGGGCCACACACATACAGAGGTAAATGCATAGAATTTTAAGTAATAATCAATGTGGGGAAAAAGCATTGCATACTTTTTGGGGCATAGCCTGCTTTCTAGGGCTCTCTCTCTCTCTCTCTCTGTGTTGCAACTGTCATCATCGTACAGCCGACAATCCTTGTGATAATTTTTGCCCGAAGGAGAAAGAGACACGGCACAGTGCCTGCAAAATTTATGCCCATCTATTTATTATGATTATTTTATTTTGTTTATATTGTTTTAATGTTGCAGCAGCAGCCAGAAAAGGGTAAATATTGTTGCAGTTGTCAGACGTTGCAGCAGCGGCAGCAGCAACACAAACAAAATCCATAAAATATGGGAATATACACACACACACAAACACACACACACATACATGCATGGACGTGCGTGCGTGCGTGCCTGTGTGCTTGTGTGGGTGGGTGCCCAAGTATCTAAAGCAAGGGGACAGCTCCTCTGACAAGACATTGCATTCTCTGTGCAAAATGCTATTATTTATGCATTTTAATTAAAAATTTAAACATTTAAGTGACATTTTAATAAGTTTCTTTTGCCAAAAGATAGCGAGAGCGAGAGAGCAGGACTGAAATATGTGCGTGCTTGTTTTTTTTTTGGGGAAATATTTGAGAAATTTATATGTCAGCAGCGGAAATTGCTTGACATGAAAGCCTGTCGGGCAGCATTTCAATGTTTTTGGAATATACTGAAGACGTGGGACGGCTCGCTCGGCACAAAGGACATCGGGGGGCTTTTAGAGGTGGTTGCACATCCAGATCGGACGAGAAATGGCTGTGTTATGGTGATAAGCGACGTTCTACCGATTAAGAGAAGGTGTGGAAGCCCTAGTTTAAGCGGGAAAGAGTGGAGCTAGAGCGTTAGAAATGATATATCCTTATTGGCCGTGCTATCAGTCGGACTCTGAAGGATAAGAGATGTTCTCCTAATGACGAGAAAGCGTGGCATGCCCAAATCGGACTAGAAAGAGCGTAGCTACAGCGTTAGAAACGATATATCAATATTGGTCTGACCTTAAAAGGTTAGGGATGTTCTTCCCACCACAAGGAGGACTGGCATGGCCAGATCGCATGAGAAAGAGTGGAAGTATATACTAAATGATTACAGATGTTCTCCTAATCACGAGGAGGCCTGGCAGGCCCAGATCGGACGAGAAAGAGTGCAGCTACAGCACTAGCACCGATATATCCCTATTGGGGATGTTTTTCCCATCACGAAGAGGCCGGGTATGCCCAGATAGGATGAGAAATGGCAGAGCTATGCCATGGTATTGTAAGTCCAAAGTAAATAAGAGCTGGTTGCATACTTCCAGGCGGAGGGGAAATTGATTTTTTTTCAGCCTGAAGAGAAAAGTGGTCGGAGGACCACCCCTGATGAAGAGACCTGACCAGAGATCAAGGATATTTAAGCCCGATCATAATCATAGTTCGATTTCTCGTTTATATGTGGACCGATCAAGGCAAACCATGGCCACACGCCTGAAAGTATGCCATAATTTTGAAATACCACAGAAATCTACCCAGAAAGTATGCCCCAAGAAAGTGCCATCGGGATTAACCAACAAATTCTGTGTCTCCGCTTATCTAAATATTAAAAATCTTTAAATGTTCAATAAATTAAAGGTAATAGAGATGTATGAGATGTAGAAAAGTTATTACATCTCCAGCCCCTTTTCAGCTACCAGTGGAAAAAGGCCAAAAGAGAAACGCCCGAAAATTAATGACAAGTTGGCTCTGTCGACTGCACAGCCTGTCTTGGAGCAAATCACACACACACACACACACAAGACACACGAAATTGGGCAACGAAATGTGGAGCAACAAAAAAAAAACACAGAACCGACTGAGCTGCGGTTGCGGAAACCGGAAACAGCATATATGACAACAGAACGGAAGGGATTTTTCATATTCAATTGAGCTAAATGATTTATGTGATGTGATGTGCACTAGTGTGTGTGTGTTTGTGTGTGTGTGTGTGTGTGTGTCCAATCAGTTCTGTGCTCCGTTGGAGTGTTTGTGAACGGAACTCATTTGAATTCCGTTTGACTGGGGTCCTGTGACAGCACAAATTCGTTCGTTTGATCGCTGAAATGTGAGCCCCCTGTACCCCCCGGTAGCCCCCTGTGTAGCTGTCGTCGCCAGTTTGATTAGTTCCCCAGCCAAAAAAGGGCAAATGGGAAGGAAATAAAAGCAGTAGAAGAAGCCGCAACATTTTAAACTGGGTCAGCTGGGGCAAAAAAAAAAAAAAACAACATAGAAACCAAAAAAACCCCAACTGGGGTGCCATGCAACTTGAACAACTGTGTTGAGTGCCTTTCTCGCTGGCCTCCTGCCACCACTGCTGCAGCATTTGCAGCATCTACTGCTGCAGCCATGTTGGCTTACAAGCGACCAAACCTCCCCACCCACAGTGCCAGTCCCAGTCCCAGACTTAACACGTTTGTGGTCAGGCATTCGAAATGTTGTAGCTTCCAAAATGAAGCCCCAAATGAAAGATCTGCTCGAGTGGGTTTTCAACGAATCAGTGGACAGGTTTTGTGCTGAAAAATGTGATGAGAAAATGGGGGAAAAAGATCACTAATTGAAGCTGCAAAACCAGAGACACACCACCGAAGAAAGCCTCAAGAAAAAGTAGAGACTAGGAATCAGAAAAGTGTCTTTAAGCAGGAGTTCCATAAAGCTTCTACTGAGCTTCTAAAACCTGCCTGAAAATACCTATGAAAGGCCATTGAATGCACTTCTTTCCGTTCCACAAAACAGAGCCTTCAATTTCGGAGAATGGCTTCTTAATTTTATCCACTGAGAGGAGCAGAGAGAGACACTCGTTTCATTTGCAGTTTCACATTCGAGATATTGTTTTGGCAGAACATAAAAATTTACAGTAGCAGGAGGACCTGCAGGACCTGCAGGAGCTGCAGGAGAGACCAGCTTGCCGGCTCTGTCTCTGTCAGAGATGATGATGATGGGGTTGATGAGGCACACACACAGACACACAGAGGATGCAAAAACAGAAACTGAAACTGGAAAACTTCCACACTGATGGCAGACTGAAGGCAGCCCCCTCATTGATGGGCCAATTTGCTTGGCCAATTGCCGGGGTGGAGCATCAATGGCCAATGGACATTTTTTGGTCTATTAATAGGAAGAACTGAGGCAGACAGATACTTGTCGTCTCTTTTCATCTCGTTTATCTGCTTGATTAGGTCTCCCCTCCCTCTGTCCTGATGATAACTATTAAAGTCAATGGCAAATGGCATTTACTATCCAATAATTTCCTTGGATCCTTTCTTCTTTTGCCCCTCCATATAACCTTTGACATTTTCCGTCATGTTCTGTTCGATGATGATGTTCCATTGCCGTTTTTTTTTCTTTTTTTTTTAATTAGAAAGCACTGCTAATAGAATTTTTAATTAAAATTGCTTGACTGTCAGGACACGCCCCTACACTGTTGTTGTCTCTCTGTCAAGGGGGGGAGGGGGGGGTTCTCTCTCCTCTTTTGTCCTCTGACAACATGACACGCACACAGGCCAAAACAGCGGCCATGTTGCTGCCGCCTATTAATTAAAATTTTTGCTATTCAATAACACACACTCGCCCCGCTCTCGCCCCTCTCGCCCCTCTCGCCCCTCTTTGAGCAGCCAGCCGGCCAAATGTCAAATGTGTCAATAACAATTTCCACATTAAAACGGAGCGATGGGAAAATATGAAATGAAAAATTCATCAGGCAGCGGGCAGGCAACACAAAATGTCGCTGGGTGTTTAGCATTTAACGCAAAATGTAAATGTACTTTTTCGGTAGTCGATTCTACCAGTCCTTCCGAACCAAACCAATGTGTGTCATACATTTGACATTTGACGAGGAAGAGCCACTACTCCGAGTCCTCTGATTCCTCTTTCCACTCCTCTGACTAGCCCCACTCCTCTGAGGCCTCCTCTGACTCCTCCAACTCCTCCTTCTACTCCTCCGAGTCCTCTTTCTACTCCTTTGACTCCTCCTTCGACTCCTCCTCCGACTTACCTTCACTGGCGTATAGGTGAGTGTCGAGCCCTGTGCCGAATGGGGCCGGAATCCGCTCTGTGGCATATCGAACGTTTCGGCAGTGTTGTTGAACGACCACTTGAAATTCTCCGGCGGCGGAAAGGCATCCACTTCGCAAACGATTTCGGCGGCCTCGTTTCGGGCCACGCCATAGATTTTCTTTTGATCGGGCCGGCAAATTGGTTTATCTGTAACGGCAGAGCAAAAACGAGAGAAGAGTGAGAAACCTCGAATCAATAATCGCATCAGAGTGAAGGCTTTTCTTTGTTTTTGCATGACTCTGCCTCTCCCCCCCTCCCACCGAATGGATCCATCTTCTAAGTAGAAAACTTTGGGCTTTGGGCTTTGGGCTTTCTTGTTGCTCGTTCAAGCAGAGAAACAGTGCAACAGAGAAATCCAAAAACACAGGCAACATCAAGAAAAAAAAGGCACGAAAAAATACTAGGAAAATACTACTCCTCCAGCCGTGGAAAACTTTCGACCAAACGGCCCAAAAAACTTTCAGCAGTTTCAAAGCAAAATTCAATTTTCGAATTCTCAAATCTTTCAACTGTCGCTGGCCACACAGTGGCCCCTGAATTTATTGTGTGCCGCATTCTGACGACAACTGTCGATATTGCAGGCTAGGCCCTAGCCTCCCAGAGGAAGAGGTGGAGCCCCCCCCCCCCCCCCCCCCATTTGTGAGTGCGAGTTTTGTGGCCAGAGCGGAAGTTCTGCTTAAAACAAAAGCCAGAAACAGGAAAAAAGTACAAGTGATAAAAGGGAAATGGCACCGGAAAAACCAAAGCAACACCAGGGGGTGTGCAGAACACACCCTGGGGCAGACGAAGATGAATAGGGAATGTGCCGTGCCGCCTGTGCTAAATTGCTCGCAAAAGGGCAAACTAATTAACCAAACTTTTGGCCTCCTTTGCAGGCTCGTTTCCAACTCCTTTCACCCCCCGAGTTCTTCGGGGAAAATTCAACACAAATTGAGCAGAAGATTTGCGGTGAAAGGTTCGCAGAAAACATTTTGGGGGCAATTCCTTTCCAGCGGCGAAGAGGGAGAGATCTATACCCTTCTCTCTCCTGCACGCAAAGAGCGGCGGCCCAGGCAGCACAATGCCAGGCACTCATCTCTCATCGCTCTGGCCACACTCGAACACTCAATAATGCTCGTTTTTGTGTGTCAAAGGTCCACTCGAGCAGGGCCTGAAAGAAGGATTTGAGTGGGGCACAGGCAGAGGCAGAGGCACGGGCACAAGCCACGATTCGAACCCGCCACCGTTTGTTAATGGTCTCCAAAAGAAGAGAAAGAGCGTTCCATTTTGATGGCTCTGACCGAAACCCATTCTCTGACGCCATCTCTGGACTCTCCGGCCCCTCTGTTCATATACTTACACATCACTTTCAGTTCGACAACATTTGAATCGCCATCGCCCTCGACATTCGAGGCAGTGCAGGTGTAGTTCCCGGCCTGATGTCGGGTCACGCCCTGGAGGGCCAGGTCGCCGCTGCTGACGATGACACCCGCTCGCTGATTGTGCTGGATGATTTGATGCTGCAAAATGGAGGTACAAATAAAATCAGCATTAAGCTTATAATTAGACAGAGATATAGAGAGAGAAAGAGAGAGAGAGAGACATGTACAAAACAAGGAAAAAGGGATGTTTAAGCCCTCTAATGAGCTTTGCTTTGTCCTCAAAGGAGAGAGGGCGAGTCCTGTGCTGTGCATTCAAAAATATTCCATTAATTAGCGCTGGTTAAGCATATTAGGTATCCGCACAAAGAGGGATCTACGACATGAGGATGTCCCCCCCTTCTTCGGTTGAAAAATGCATTGTCTTGGGGCTTAAAAGATAAGCATTAATAGGGTTGCCAGGTATCAGGAAAATATATAAAGCAGGTCTTTAAGCCCACTCCTTTGCTGGATCTTTGGCTCTTATCTCAGCTTTAAAAACTCTCCTCTACCATGGGCCCCTCTCCCCGCTTTCTTTCGGGCCACAAGGTCACACATTTTGCCACCTTTTTCGGGGCGCCAGAGAACACTCATAAATGTTTGCATGAGTGAACCGAACGGCAGCTTCATTAGACCGACGCCTAAGCCTACGTGTTTGGCATCTTTGAGTGTGTGTGTGCCCGGGAAAATCAGCCAATATTTACTTTAAGTTTTCCCCCACACACACACACACACAGAGAGAGGGAATCCTTAACACCCACCCAAATACTTATAGAGGCTTGCTCCTGCTTGACCTTCTTCTTGGGCTGGGGTGGGGGTGGCACTTTCGCTTGCTCTCATTTTGAAATAATGCTCGATGCTCGTTTTGGGGGCGGGCCTCGACACTCGACAACATTTTGACGCATTTCCCCAGAGCCTTGTGCCATTTAGCAGCAAAACAAATTCGCACTTTCGCCTCACAGAAACCGAGAGGAATGGCCAAAGAGGGATACAATGAAAGCATTCAAATAAATACAAATGGAAATAAATATGGCCAGAGCCACAGTCAGAACAAAGCCTTCGATGACCTTAGCATAAAAAACAAACACACAAACGCCCTCCTGTGTAAATAGAAACAATGCAACACTTTGATAATAGTACACACAAACACTCAGACACATCTCTGAGCTCTGAACTCTCAGTGAAAGGAGGAGGAGGAGGAGGAGGAGGAGGAGGAGCTCCATGTGTCATAATGCATTGTGGGTGGCGGTACATCCCCGTCTTTTGTTCGGCCCTTGTGTGCCCTTTCCATTATATGGATGTCAACAATTACGAGTATATAGATGGATAGACAGTGGCTTAGACAGCGGGATTCCTCAACCAAAAACCCCAAACAATATTTGTATTTGACTGACATTCGGGGGGCCATTCAATTCGGAATCAGACAATGATTGATACACCTATTGTTGGTGCCACCGATAGCCCAGATATGAGATACTAGGACACGGCATATACGGCGGATACATGTGCTCCTCTCCCTCTCTCTCTCTCTGCAGACAGCGAATCCATTTTCTTGGGTATTTGCATTACCCTTGTTTTTAAAGAGACCCTTAAAGAGCACACCCCCCACGGGCCACACCCGCCCGCACAGCCTCAATTCCCTTGGGGTTTTCGGGGGCTTAAATGGCCCAAATGGTCCTGGGCTCGGCGACCTTGTTGTCATAAAACAAATAAAAATGTCGCCAGGCATATACGAAAAAGTAAATAAAGTTCAAGGTTCTGTGACAATAAAATACCTAAAAAAAACGAAAGAAAATGAAGGAAAAAATAATGTTGGTTAGGTGAAAAGGCAACAAAAAAAGGGGAGACGAGGAGCGGAGGAGCGTAAGAGCGTAGGATTACGGTGAGTATTTTCCAAATAGTTTCGGGGCACATCCGCTGCAGCTTTTCCGCCACGTTGGCTCATTGTCCCTGGCTCTCTCCCCAAATCCCCGCCGCCCCTGGACTCTCGTTCGTTGATGATGTCTGCACAACCCTTTGGGGCACAACCCCTCAATGCTAATGGCGCATTTTATGCGTTGCCATTTTCTGTCCGTCCGTCTGTCCGTCCGTCTGTCTGTTTGTCTGACATGTTTGCTCGGCGGCACAGCCACTCCTCTGAAGAGTCCTGCCTGCCGGCCTGCCTGCCTGTCCGACTGCCTGCCTGCCTGCCTGCCACTTGTGATAGTCTGTCATTGATGTTTGTTTCGACTATAAATACCCAATTAGTGTTGGTAATTTATCTGATGGCTTTGACTGATTGAGGTGGATTTGCTTTATTCATTCCTTTCGTTCATTCCTTTGCCGGTTTTCGGTTCCGTGTTGGCCTCGTTTCAGCCGGATTTCAGGCTGAGTTTTGGTGCAAGAAAAATTTAAACCAAAAGGCTTACAACAACAAAAACAGCAGCTAAGAGATATGCCCCATAGAATCCCAAAAGTGAGCTCACAAAAATGGAATACATTTTTAATTAATACTAGTTTTGGAATTATTTCTTAGTTTTTAAATTTCAAATTAATATTTTAAACAATAATTAAAATGTAATAAATTCATTAATTAATACTTATAGTTAAAAAAATAAATAAAGTGCTAAGCATTATAAGTAATGGATTAACCTATAATTTTTAAAAATTATAAATACATTTAATAAATATAAATATAATACTTCTTGAAGGTATTTAAAATAAACAACACAATAAATTGTAGAAAATTGTTTAATAATTGCTGATAAAAAATTTAATTTAATAAATTAATATTAAAGCATTCTTAGTAGTATTTAATGGAATAAACTACACAATGTATTCCTTTTAATTATGATGAAATTTAATAAATATAAATATGTAATGTAAATAAACTTAATATATACGTACATATATAATATTTTAAAATATATGTATATTTATAATTTTAAAAAAATTTATATCAAAGCTTGGTCCATAAAATATTAAAAAATATAAATTATTAGATTAAAAAAAAGTGTAATATTTTTATATATATATATATGTTTGTAAGTATTTATGTATTGTATGTAATTTTTAATCAATTTAGTTATTTTATAAATATTCAATGTATTTAAAATTAACAAAAAAGTGTATATCATAGCTTCTTCCATAAAATATTAAAAATAAAAATTATTAAATAAAAAAAAATCATACAATTTTCGGACTTTAACTTCAAGCTTAATATTGTCTGAAATTATATTTTTGCTATGCAATCATTTTATATACAAACAATGAATCGAATAATTATCGATTTGTGGACAATTTTCGATTAAAATATGGATCCCCAAAGTTTTAGTTGCATTTCGTGTTTAGTTGAATAAAATTTGAATACCCCTTAAATATAACCTACACAGCATAAAATATTGATACATCACTTATTCCGAGGACAAATACATTGTTTCCCGCTCAACCTTGGGCTCTTTCACACTCAATCATAAAATCTATTCCTCATGGTAGAATCCACTCATCATTCATCAGCAGCAACAGCAGCAGCACATTGAGGCATTCAGGCATTCAGGCATATTCAATTTGAATAAATATTTAAACTCAAGAGAAAAGTTTAAAGACCTGTTTCCACTGACTTGCTTTTCTAATCAAATTTTCTGGTTATGTTGTTCTGCTATTTCTGCGGTTCTCTCTGTATGTGTGTGGGTGTGTGCCTTTGTGTGTGTGTGGGTTAAATAACTTTTACTGCCAGTTAGAATTGACTTGAAGCTTGAACTCCCAGTTGCTCTGGCAACGTTTTTCCCCATCAAACTTGTGCCTTGGGGTTCCGTGGAAGTCCTTCGTCCTCGTCTTCGTTTGTTCCTGTGTGTTCCTGGCCGTTGTTGTTGTTGTTATTAATGAGCATGCAAAAGTTTTCCACACACACACACAGGCAAAACTTTTCCCCACTAGGCGTGTGTGTGTGTGCAAGTTTAATAAAACTAATTGTTAATTTAATTTGCCAGCTCGTCGTTAATTGTCAGCATGTATAATTGAATAATAACACACACACACACACACGCACACTCACAAATGACAAGGTCTCTACAATGCCACCACCCCCCGCCACCCTGACACCCCTTTGTCTTGCCTTGGAATCGATGCTCGTCCTACAGAAAATTAATTTACTTGCCAACTGAATGCCAAATTCCAAATGCAACCAAGAGTTTATTTAAACTTGATTGGACTTTTAATTGCATTTGTGGCTGGCACTGCATTGTTGCCTCCCAACCCCCTCCCTTGTCCACCAATTAACAATTGACTTTTAATGAATTCCCTTTGCCCATCGGCTTTGACTTGGCTTCGTCTTGGCCTGACTTGGCTTCACTTTTCCGCCTTAGCCTTGAACTCATTACGCATACGCCATGTGTCGCTGTCTGTCTAAGCCCCGTCCCTGCCACGCTGCCACACTGCCACACACTCTCTGGCATTCGTTTCTCTGGTTTTTGGCTTAGTTTCCATTTCATTTCCATTTCCATTTTCATTTCTGTGTACAGCTGTAGTCAACTTTTATTGTTATGACACTCGTTGGAAGGGCGGAGGCGCCTCACTGCTGCCAGTGTAATGTGTAAGTGACGATTGCCGACGACTAACTAACTGTATGGGCTATATGGCTGTGCTCTGCTTGTTAGCCCACTCGTACGCACCCCCTTTCAGCCACTGCTGTTGTTTTGTTGGCAGTTCATTTGCATTTAACATTGACTTCTAAAGCTCATTGATTGTCTCTCGCACTCTCTCGGTCCCTTGCTTATATAATTAGCATTTTGATTCAATGTTAGATAACAAGCAGGCAAGGACTCAGCGCTTTTCTCGTACACTCGAGGGGTCGTCAGGCAGCAGCAGCCATGGGTTACAGGGTCTTTGCCTTGGTGTCCACTTGGACCACTTCAAGGTGGAGTATCGCGTCATATAGCAGCAGCCATTGGTCGGAGATCTGCGTTACAGAGTCTCTGCCTTGATGTCCACTTGGACCGCCTCAAGGTGGAGTCACGCGTCGTGCAGCAGCGGCACCCGTTGGACCATCTATTGGTGGATTCTAATCCTAATATCCTGCTGCAGGAGCGCAAAGGCTTGTCTGTACTAATTTAGATGTTGGTAACAGGTTCCAAAAAGTGAATGTATCCTTTCGCTTATGGGAAATGGCATGCTATTTCTTATAAATATACATTCCTTCCACCTTCTAATTAGCCTTCTCTATAGGCACGTTTTTCTGTGCCTTTTCTGATATTTTCCCACAAATCTTCCCTAAATATTTTCCTTGTACAAGTATTTATTGCCTTTTGTCCTTTTCCACAAATTATTATTTCATATAAAGTTTTTATCTACCTTCGTGTCCGCCATCCCTCTTCCCCTAATTATCCACACCCCCACCCCCTGCTCTTTTGTGGAAAACTTTTTGGCCATCTTCGAGTGTACGGACGAGTATTTGTTTTGTTGTTATTTTCGGTTGAAAGTTATGACCAAGTTAAGTTCTTCTTCTGTTCTGTTCTGTTGTTGTGTTGTTGTTGCTGTTGCTGTTGTTGTTTAGCTTAGCTTCCTTGTTTGCCCATGTACTTCATTGTGGTGCTGTTGTTGTTGCTGGCATTGTGAATGAATTCAATTAGCATTCATATTATTCATACACTTGATTCGTCGTCGTTTGCTTGGTTGTTCGGTCTTGTTCAAGATTACCCTGTAGGCGTACGAGTATATCTGTTTTTTGGGGGCAGATGGTGGCATCTTTAACTTCTTTGATAGTTGATGCTTCTTTTTTCGAAATAATTATTAATTTATGGCTGTAAAAATGCCAAAGATCTGTGGAAGGTAGTCAGGGCATCAGTTAGAAGAGCTGGGAAATAGCGCTGTTAACAGTCCAACAGACTAACAATCTGTTAATGCGGGCGGTTTCAGTTCTCTGTTACCGATCGGGTTTAAAAGCCTCAAGCTGCTATCGTTTACAGATCACTGTAGCGGCTCTCGTCACTGTTACTGATCCCGGCATCCTGTTACCGCTGAATGTTAAAGCTCTCTGTTACCGCTCTCTGTTATAGGTCTCTGCTTCCGCTGAATGTTACCGCTTTCTGTTACAGCTCTCTGGCAAAGCTGACTGTTACGTTACGGCCGACTGTTACCGCTCACTGTTAACGCTCTATAACACTGCTCTTACGATCCACAAGCCTCACAAGCGGCTCTCCTCACATATTTTTAGGCTATTAACTCCCCCTCTAAGAGAGTATACGGTATCAACTGCTTCTACTTCCTCTAGATCTACAATTCCCTTCTCCTGTGTGTGCTCAACATTGAATAACATTTATTTGCCCTGCCCTGTCCTGCCCTGTCCTGCCCTGCCATTGTGTTGCCATTGTTCTTTGTTTTGCTGCGACTGCCGCTGCTGCCTCTTGTACAACTAATAAACAAATAATTTGGCTTGTAAACTTGCCCCCTCCCCCTCCCAAAAAAAAAAACACATCCTTCAGAGACCCCTGAACCCGTATCGAACCCATCCCAGTGTCTTTGGGGCCAGCACTTGACTCAATTGCCTTCAAAATAATTGGCCAATAATTCAGTAAAAATGACCACTTAATTTTGGTTTCATAATAATTTACCAGAGAGTGCCAGGGCCTACACCACACTCCACTCTCCACTCTCTCTCGTGTCGTGCCGTGCCGTGTCGTGTGTGTGTCTCACGCCAATCTTTGGGGAATTGCCGGAAGTTGGTCCGTTCCGTTTCGGTACGACCTGTACGCTCAATTGCCTTGAGTGGAGCCGAGTGATGCATCGTTTCAAGTACGTTTGAAGGTCAGTCATGGAAAATGTTGATGTGCCATCTATTTCGCTCTTTATGTCTATGTATATGTATATGTATCTCTCTCACTTCATAAATATTTCAAAGGAATAAAGTTTTTTTTTTGGGGTGTGGGAAAGGGACTTACATTATGCTTCCATACAACTTTATAAGCAGCCGGATTTGCATGCACTTTACACTCGAAATAGACATCATCGCCCTCCTCGATATCCTCGGGATTCAGATTGGAGCCCAGGTCCAGTTGCAATGTGGGTATGACTGCGAAAAGAGAGAGAGAGAGAGAAAATACAGAGGGATGAGCATTGTATTCATTTGCATTTTGCAAGAGCTTCGCCAGGGCTTAAGATCTAGGACTCCTTCGCCCTCGGATGTAATTTGCTGTCTTGGACAATCCTTCAGCCCCAAAAAAGAGGTTGCCATGGGTGGGTGTGGGTGGTGGGTAAGGGTGGGTGGCAAAAAAAGGGGGTTAATCTAAGCTTATCTGTGATTAGTGTCGCTTCGCCTTCTTTTTGCCACTTTTCTATCTCTGTTCTGTTTGCCTCTTCCTCCCTCACCATCCCACACCTTTTTCCCCCACTTGTTTATTATTATTTTCCACATTGTTTTTGGGCAACTTTTCTTCTACTTTCCTTTCCTGCTTGTAGTTTGGGTCTTTACTCCACCCCAACCCTCCGCCCCCCCTGCTCCAACTTCTATAAGCAAGTTTTCTTTAAGCCGATTTCGTCTTTTGCAAAGACTTGTTAATGAAAATGAAAAGTGCTTGCCTTAACACACACACACACACACACACACACACAAAGAGAGAAAGGAGGAGAGAGTGGGGCTGGGGGCTGGGGGAGGGGTGTGGGACAGAAACGGACAATGAGCGACAGGAAGATGGAGTCAAAGCAGTTTGCATAATTTAAAGAGTTTTCGCAGGCTTTTCTCTCGAGTCTTCTTTTACGCTCAACAAGTTCATTAGCGGATGACTTTAAGCCCAGGAAAACTCAGGCAAAAAACTAACGACACAGACAAGGACAAGGAACATTCTCTCTAGAGAAGAGCACTCCCCAGATGGAGAGATGGAGGCCCATGTCCCTGGCGGCGGGGGTTCAAAGACAGAGAGATGGAGACCCTCTGGAGGGGGCAAAGCCAGAGAGAGATGGAGATCCATGTCCCTGGTGGCGGGGGCAAAGACAGAGGCCATGTCTCTGGAGGGGGCAAGCGGCAAGAGTTTTCTCTTGTGGACAGCGACTGAGAGGCCAAACTGGAAAAGTGGCTGCCTGGCTGGCTGTCTGTCTGGCAGGCCACACTGTTGCGGTTAGGATGGGCTTAAGTGGTAATAACTGTCACTGGACGAAAGCTGGCCAACTACTACGTCTCTCTGGCTAATGCATTTTATGGTTCTACAGAGAGACGCAGACGGAGGAGGTCCGAAAAAACCCAAACTGCAGCTTAACGTAACGACTTTTGAGTGCCATTGCCACACTGCCACTGCCAGTGCCAGTGCCAGTGCCACATTATGTTGCAGCTGCAACTCTCTGCATCTTTGTGTGTGTGTGTGTGTGTGCCCCCTCCCCCCCTCCCTGTCATTGTCTATTGCACACAAAACTTGGACAAGTTCTCGTTAGCAGACCCTTAAATTGATTCCCTGCCTGCCTGATCCTCTGCCGCCTGCCCCTCTGCCGCCTGCCCCTCTGCTGCCTGCCACACATAAATTACGTTATATTTTGAAAGTTTTGTGCCATTTTCTCTTGGTTTTTTCCTTTTGGAAAATTGGCTTACGACCCGCACAATTAATTGCAAATATAGTTTGGGGAAAAGCCGGCTTTTTTCTACACACTTTCCTGCCTTGTCATTGCCCCCAACCCCCAAACCCCACCACCCTCCACCCCCTAGCAGGTAAAAGGTTTTCCTGTGGCTGATTGTGTGGAAAATGATATCTGTTTGCCACAGAGAGAGGGGGAGAGAGAGGGGCAGGGGCAGAGCGAATTAAGATATATTAAAGATAACGCGTTTTTATGGCCTCCTGTGATATAATGAGAAAATTATTGGCAGCGCAGCTTACCCGTACACCCCCCCCCCCCCCCTCCCCCGCCTCCACTCTCTTTTCCATCATCATTGCATCAACTTTTCAATTTCAGACCCCCACTCCCCCACCGCCCCCAAAAGGCAAACAAAGAACGTTCCTAAAAAAGACACAAAATTGTTGAAGGAAGGACGGTGGGGTCGGAGGGGGGTCTGGGTCGGGGTCGGGGTCGGGTGTCGGGTGGAAATATGAAATCTCTGGTAGGAAGTGGGAGAGCAAAATATTTTAAGCACGCTATAAACATGTAAATGAGCATGGAAATTGAAATTGTTATCTAATTTTTTATATCAGCGACGAGACGCGATGCGACGCGACGTGGAGCATCCTCCAGTAGCCAGGCAGACAGCAGCATCCAGCAGAGCTCCTTCGAGGAGCCACAACGAAAGGAGTAAAAGTTTCAATGGCATTTGGAGGAACGGAACGAGGCGGCAAGCTTTTTAGATAATAGCAAACCCGTGGCAACTGTTTGCCCAAGACGTCAGCCGAACCCCTCCAAGGATGAGGACACGAGACTATTGAAACATTAAGGAGCTGTGGCTGCCACGAGTGTGTGTGTGTGTGTGTGTGTGTTTTTCCTGCTTTAAAGTAAGCTTTTTCTTTCGCCTTTTGCCCCTGATTCCCCCCATCGCAAACATAAAACAAACGATTGACATACGAGTGAGTTTTTGGCAGCCATTCGTATGCAAATGAATATTGATTCCATCCCGCCCCCCGCCAAAAAAGGGTGAGGGACAAGGACATGGGCGATAAGCGGTTGACATAGTTTATGGAATCCGCCAACAGAAACGGAAACAGACACAGAACCAGAACCAGAACCAGAACCGAGGCCCATTGATGGTTTATGGGGGACACCACTCATAAAGCACTAGTGGCATATGCCATCATGGCACGAATGGGTGTTATTAGTGGCGAAATTTTGGGGCTAGAGAATGTACTTTAAGCTTTGCGGGTTCTATGGGCTTAGAAATAAATATTTCAATGGGTTTGGGGCTAAAAATACAGGCAAAATGGGCCTCAATTAGGAGAGTTTTGGGGCTGGTGGAGTTCCTGGTCTTCTATTTATATTTTGAGAGATTTTAAGAGGTCTCTAAGCATCTATTTAGACATCAAAATTACTGAAGGGAAAGAGCTAGGTCTACTGTTTTCCTTTTCTTTAACATTTTCTAATATTTTTTTTATTATTAATTCAAATATATTTGGAAATATTATAAAAATTATTTAGACGGTTCGGTGGAGATATTTGTTGGAGCATTTCTTGACAGAAAGTACCAGAAGTTCTATCATAATGAATAGCTATTTGTATCCTTTCAAATATTTCAAAACTCTTTAAAAAAGGCAATTAATTTCTTTAATTAAAAAACTGACTTTAAAGTTTTTTTACAGACATCATTTCAACACCAGACTTAATTTTGTTTCTTTATTTTTTTTTTATTTGATTGGTTTTAACTTTTTAGCAAAGGATTATATATTTTAATTTAAGTTCAATTTTATTATATTTTATATTTTATTTATATACTTTTTTTTGGTAATTTTTAATTTTTCTGTAATTTTTTCTTCATCTTTGAACTATGAACTAGTGAATAGTTTGGTTTTTATTTTGGTTTTGGTTTGTTTTTTTTTTTCAAAATTTAATTTAAAATTTGTTTAAATTTGATTTTATTTATATAATTTTTGTTTGTTTTATTATTAATTTTCTTATTTACTTTTTTTAAGTATTTACAAATTTTTTTTTTTTTAATTTTTAGTGATTAAATTTTTTTTTCTAATTTAAAAAATATTTGTATCTACTTACAGAACACATTCAGCTTCATGGCCGTTTCCCGTATGCCGTTGCGCACCAGCTCGTTTGTGGCGCGACAGGACAAGGCCTTGCCATGGTCCTCCCTTGTGGGGGTAATCGACAGCACCGAAGTGCTGACATTGCCATCCTCAGAGACCTGCAGGAAAAAAGAATAGCTGTAGATATAGAGAACTCTCTTTCTCGGGGATTACGTGTACCTTCTGGCTGTGCCCGTGGAGCTCTAGATTGCCCATCCACCAGGTGATCTTCGCCGGGGGTCGAGAGCCAATCGCCTGGCACTCGATCTCGTATTTGCGGTCCGCGGACATGGGCTGATTGTTGAAGCTGATTTCCACCAAAAGGGGACGCACTGCAACGGCAAAGGCAAAGGCAAAGGCAAACAGTTTGTTTATGAGCGTGTGGCATTAATTTCCATAGTTAATTTATTTGCTTAAATGGCATTTAAGGCCCGGCGTTTTCTTTTATTTTTTGGTTCGTTGCCGGGCAGCGCTTTTTGTTGATTTATTCAAATTGTGTGTGAAAAATCGAAAACGAAATGGAAATGGAAATGAAAATGACAGGCAATGCAATTAAAATTAATTGCAACAAATTACGATTCTCTCTCTCTCGCTCTCTCGCTCTCCCGCTCTCTGCAGAGCAGCAACAAAAATCGCGGCAAATGTGGCAACAATGTGTGGGGCATGGAAAAAGGGACACATAAACGCTATGATAAATATCGGAAAGGACTACAAAAACGCCAAGGCAAATGTCAGGAAAATATATCAGAGAAAATATCAATTAAATAAGCAACGAGAAAATCCATAAAGAAAACAAAGCAAATGAAAAGGCGGAAAATCCCATTATATATAGTTTTAAAGAACCCAATTTAATGACGAATCTCTGTGGAAGTTATCTATTCAATAAATAATTGCCATATGTCCTGGTAGGCAAGGGATCCCCATGGCCAATGGCCAATGGCCAATGACCAATATATATTCATGCAATTATCGTTTTATGTAATTTGAATATTTGTTAATATTCATATGCTGACAGCAATTATTGTTTACCCACAAAATTGAAAAAGTGCCAGGCAAAATATATATAGGATATCAGGTGGAAAAACAAATACCATGCCATCACGTAGTGGGGTTTTTTTTTTGGGTTTAAGGTTCATTATCGACATTTTCAGTCATTTTTCACCATCCTCCTTATCAATATTATTTTTATTTGTATTTGTATTATTTTTAACTGTTTTTTCTGTGCGTCTTTTTCTGCATTTTACTTTGGTTTTCAATTTGAAAATTATTATAAATATTAAAATTGGCATTTTGTTTGTTTGGCAGATTTTTAGGAGTTATTATTGGCAGTGGATTGGGGTATGGAAAGGGCTCTTTATTTGTGGAATTTTAGTTTTATATTTGGGTATCAATCTAATGCGATTTGAAAGGGGCTTAGGTTTCGCTTTGATTAATTATTTTAGGCGTTCCAAAAAGGGTTTCATGGCATACGGCTCGCTGGGGTAACACGCCAAAAAACCCAAAAATTATGCAAAAGCCACAGTAGTCCTCTGTGAAGGCTTTTCTTAGGAGAGTTCCTAAGAAGGAAAAGCCATTGAAGGAATTAATGTGAGAGAAAAATAGATATAATTTCTTCTTAAATATTTTATACTTTTTTTCATATTTTTTTTCATATGATCGAGCGTCCATCTTCATACTTTTTCCATGGCCATATATTCGGTATTTTTCTAGAGTTGCCGTACATTTATGGAATATTAATACAAACTAGGGATGCCGTATGGCCATATAGCTGCTCCTCTCTCTCCAAGCGGAAGAGCCCAAGATCTGGGGAGTTTCTCTGCCCCGAAAGATCCTTCTTGGGAGGCTTCATGTCAGGCTTTTCCCTGTAGTCCATCAATTTTTCCATTAAACCCTTTACCACAGAAAAACGATCGTTCGATCTTCCATCAACTGCTTAGATGGTATCCATTTCATGAATAAATCATTGCTGATTGCAACGCTTGCACCGCATTATGCTATTGATACAATCATATCTGCATTCCATATATATTTTTTCCAACGACATGGCCAGGTTAAGCTCCACTTTTGTTGTTGCAACATTTACTGCGGTTGGCCGCGCATTTTGTGCGTTAATTTAAAGGCGTGACATTTCAGTTAAGCCAAAATGCGATGATAAAAACTGGAGGCAGTGGAAAACTATCTACAATTTTATTTATTTATTTTTTTTTATTTCCTTTGATGGTGAATGGTAAATGCTGAATGCTGAATGGTGTTGCAGCATTTATATATATTTTACTTGCATATATTACAATATTATTTCAATTTTTTATGCTGTCCTGCCGTTGTTTTCATTTGGCATTGAACAGGTTTGTTTCTGTTTCTGTTGCTGTTGCTGTTCGCGTTTTATTGTAATTAAATTAATTATGCACATTTGCATTGGAAAATCGTTTAAATGTTTAATTAAACGCACTACACACAGAGTGGGTGAGATGCAGTGAGTGAGGGGGAGAGAGAGCATAGAATATATGTATAAAGCCTCTAAAAGAAGCGGCAACCCGTGTCCAATTATGCAAACAAGGGCATTAAACTTTTAAATTGTTTAAAGCAAAAAAAAAACACAGATGGTACACCTGTAAAAACACAATAAATTGAAAGAAAGAAAAGAGTTACAGCTTCCATTGAAATTGGGGATTTCTATGGGGTATTTTCATACAAATAAATAGATATTTCATCAACCAGATCTCTACTAAACTCCAAGGATACCGAGACCATTATTTCCGCCTTCTCGAATGCCAAAGCCGAAACAAATCCGCAGATATTTCTGCCCTAAAAAGGAACCATCGAATGATGCAGTAATCTGCAGAGAAGACCCTGATAGTCTGGCTAGAAGCCCCTTCTACGGCCACTCTTAATCTCTTCCTGCTCTCTCTTCCCAAAACCCCTTAAAAATCTTCAAAGAAGCAGCTCCAAGAGCTACAGCTGCCACAGGAATCCACAGGAGTTCTTGGACGTAGATGTGCCCCGAAATGCATGCTATAGTTTTTTTTTGTATTTATCAAAACCAAAGAGAATTTCCTACACAAATAAATTTATTAAGAGCTAAAATTAAAACTAAATCTAAGAAAAAAATATAAAAAAAATAATCCTCATATAATTCTTCAATTATGGTTTTATTTTTTGTTGTTTTTTTTGTCAAGGGGCGAATCCTTAAAGTGTGTGCTAATGAGGCCTATCCTACCTCATAATTGTGTCGCCGCCCCCTAGCAGTCAAGAGTGTGGAGTGGTGGAGGGGGGGATGGAGTGTGGAGTGTGGGGGCTGGGGTTATGAGGAGGGTCTAGTATCGTGACGGGCGTAATCTAATTGTTAGTGGCCATAAAATTAACTAATTAAGGTCATACTTATTATTCAACTAGCTTTCTCCCTCTCTCCCTCCCCCTCCCTGTGACTATTACACGCAAAGTACGAGCAAAAAACGGCCCACGCAATGCTGCCCTCGTCTTTCAAGGTCATCTATTGCACATGCCGCTAATAAGGCCCAAAATGAGGTATAATGTCTTTAGTGAACTTTGGGGCACATTAATTGACCCAATCGTATGTGTGGCATGCCCCCCGTATCGCCCATCATTATTAATGCCCGCCGCAATTGCTACACATGCCACCAATGGGGGCGCAATAATATCAAATATGCGGCGCATCACCAGCTGCCGCAGGAATATTTTCAACATTTATTTTGGTGGGTGGGGACGGACACAGGACTTGACATCAATTGCTTTGGCATTTTGAGACGCCATGACAGACGCGCCGAAAGTGCCATTAAATTCTATGGCCAATCTTTGGATGTTAGCGCAATGGCGACTGGGGCCTAATAATCAAGTGGCAGGCAACAAAATATTATAGGTGTAAGGGCCATCAAAAGACGGGAAGGGGGAAAGTGGAGGCAGTTTTTGGATAAAACTGAAGGTGTAAGAGAGAATATCTCAGGGAATGTCTTTCATTGGCTACCCATTGGTGGTGCCCGAAATAATTCCTGGCAACTCCCAGTCTAGGGTTATCCACTCCATGCATTGAGTCCTTAAATAATCCTCAATCATTCCGCTTTTTAGCCATGTTTCATTTGGGATTTTTGGAGCCTTGGAACAACAAAATATTATAGGTGTAAGGGCCATCAAAAGATGGGAAGAGGGAAAGTGGAGGCAACCGAAGGAGAGGTGAAAGAGAGAGTATCTCAAGGGATGTCTATCATGGGCTACCCATCGGTAACTCCTGGTAACTCCTACTCTCAGATTTTCTATTCCATTCATTGAGTCCCAAAATAATCCTCAATCATTGCGCTTTTCAGCCATGTTTCATTTGGGATTTTGTTTTTTTTTTAGAATGCAAATCCCTTAAAATGCACTCCCCCCTGACCCCCGTGACCCCCTGTCCGCCCGCGTGCTGTGACTTTTGAAACTAATAAAGTTGATGGAATTTTTTTCATGGCATATTTGTCATTCCAAATAAACTCTTGCTGCAACAACAGCTTGCCCTGACACAAATCCCGCCCCCGACTGGCTCTTGCAGCCTTTGGAATTGGCAACAATTTAATTCAATTTAACAATTTGCATGGCCATTGCAACGATTCGGGGCACAGACGGGGCACAGTCGGGGGGGCGTGTGGCACTAGAGGCATTTAAAAAATTGTCACAAAATAATAAATCGCATTCGGGATGCGAGGCACGGCCGGACCTGGCCTGCACCGGCACTTCACTAACCTGAACAGAAGGGGTGGTGGCAGAGGGGTAGGGGGTAGGTTCAAACAATATGTGCCAGGTCAGGGGTCAGGCAGTGTGTACATACATAGGTAGGAATAAGTTACGCACACAAATGTTGCTATTCTGTTTTTCCCAATTATTTTTTTTTGTATGGCAATACTTTCTCTTCCCCCCTCCCTCTCTCTACCCCCCTTGCCCCCCGTGTTTCTGTTGTGTGCTATATTTTGTGATATTTGCATAAGCCATTTTATTATCTATTTTTGTTGTGTTGTTGCCAACCCACTTTCCCGCTTCCTTTCTCCTATTTTTTTTTTGTTCCTGTGTTTGTTTTTATCTGCGCAGCTATTTGTTAAAACTTTTATCGCAACGCTTAAAACCCCCTCCCCTAGCGCCCCCTGCAAACCCTTGAAATAATCTGTTTGCCAAAAAACATTTTTAGCAGCATATTTTCGGTGGAAAACATTTAATGAATGAAGGGAAAAACCTAGTACTCACGGTATAGCTCAATGGTTATATTGGTGGCCACGTATTTCTTGTGGAAATTGCTCGCCTGGCAGGTGTAGACCGCATGCTGGTGGATGCGTGACAGGTTGCGGACCACCAGTTTGCTGTTGATGGTCCCATCGTAGGTGTAATCGACAACGCTGTTCTGCAGCTGCCCATTCATCAGCCAGGTGACAGTGGGTGGTGGAGAACCTAGGGGAGAGACAGAGACGGGGGGATTAGAGTGATTATTAAAGGTGCTGTAGAGCAAATAATTGCTTGTCGTTTGCTTAAATCGTATCTAGTGTTTTTAATCTTAAGGCTACCAAATAGCCCATGATTTTCGGTAATAGATGCTCTCAGTTATTGTTTGATTGCTTAATTGAATTTCCACTGATTAAAGATCCTTCGTTTCTGGCACTTGAAAGAGACCTTGCCACTTGATTCGAGCTACTAATTAAGTCTGACTGACTACACGCTTGTTAACTGATTTGTTAGACGTGAAGGTGGCTTCAATGGCATTGCACTCACTCGAAGGAGAGTGAGTCTCTTGAACACACACACACACACGCACGCTCCAGGCAGCGCACATTACTCATACGCAGCGTGTGGCACTGTGGCAGTGTGGCAGCAGCACTTGGCCGCTTTTAACGACTTCAACTTAATCAAGCGCTGAAATTAGCTTTTGTGTGCGTATATGAGCGCACATTAATTTAATCGCAACGGGTGGTCCGTCGAGCAAAGAAAAATTAATACACTACAAGAAAACGGGAGCGAGGCTTTTCTATGTATGCATGTATTTTCTCAAGTGTATGACATATATTATACAATAGTTATTATTATGCTTGATGACTGGCCATCAAACAAATACAAGTGCCATTAAATCCACCTGCAAAACAAAAATATATTCAACTAAACCACGGGCATAGACGTGCCCCCCCCAAAAACTGCACTTGATTTGTGTCACACACACACAGAACACACAAACACACACACACACACACACACACGTAGGAGCGCACACATTACTTTGATTAATAACAGAGCCATTTTGGTTGAGTTTTATGTTGTTTATGAAAATATTTCACAAATATACTACCCAAAAAAATACATATGTATCCGCCTGTGTGTGTGTGGAGTAGATTAGCGCATGTGTGAGTAGCAAGGCGGCTTAATGGTTGCCTGTGATTTATTAGCCTTTTCCCTTAGCCAAAGGAAAAACAATGCAAAAAAATAGGCAACAGCGGCAGAGGGGGCAGAATGGGATACAAATTTTGTTTTGGCAATGCATTTCTTTAATTTTTCCTGCACTCCCTATTTTAAAGAACTCTTTGCCTTAGTTTTTCCTTCAAAACTTTTTCGCTTTCGCTTTTTTAAAGCCTCGTTTCCAAGTTTCTTCTGGCCTCCTCGTCTCGTCGCTTCTCTTCTTCTCTTTTTCGCTTTTAATGTCAACATAAGGTGCCACACACACACACACACGCACACACTCAAAGTTTGCACTAGCTCTTTTTTTTGCTGTCCTTCCTTTTATTTTTCTGTGTTTTTTTGTTGAGTGCTTTGCCATTTTTAGAGCAGGCATCAAAAAACGGGTTTTTGTGCCACAGCGACAGAGAGCGAGAGAGAGGGGGAGGGGGGGAGAAAGCGATGCAAAAGAGGCGACATTAGCATTTCTTTGCCACCTGTCCAACCGTCCACCTGGCAGCAGGCATGAGGGAAAACCCGCCTCCTAATGAGCAGCAGCAGCAGCATTCAAATGCGTGCCAGTTTTTAGCGCTTTTCTTTTGAGGAAAAGCAGCAGCAGCAGCGGCAGCCTTAAAGCAGACCGCGCGCCTACTCCGTACTGCCAGGGGACTATGGGAGTGCTCTACGAAATTTTCTGGTAATTTTTGCGCTGGTTTTGTGGAAAAATAAATGATCTTCAAGCATTTTATTTTTGGCAAATATTAGAATTATTTTTTGCTCTTTTTGTATAATTTTCTTGTACTTCTATGCCCTTGGGGACGAGTTGGAACGTAATTAATGCTAGCGCGATAGCCGTGGATCGTAAGAGAGCTTTAACAGTGAGCGGGCTGTAATCGAGAGTTCCCACAGACTGTTAACAGGCCAGTGAAGCCAGACTGTTAGCAGGCGAGGGAAATAACATACTGTTAGCGTAGCCTGTAAACAGATCTATTGCCCTGTTAGTGCTGCTGTTCTGCTGTGATAACATACTGTTAGTGCTGCTGCTCTGCTGTGATAGCCTACTGTTAATGTGGGCTGTAAAGGGAGCCGCTGCCCTGTTAGTGCTACTGCTGGCGTGGGCTGTAAACAGAGCCGTTGGCTTGTTAGTGCTGCTGCCTGTACACAGGATCCTCTCTCAATCTTCAATGGTATCTTTATAGCAAAAATCATGTCTCTGTCCCACAGTCCTTTCCTCGCTGTGGCACTCACTTATGTGTGCTCTTGCACACAACGTTGCCCACGGTTTCCAGGACTCTTATTCTCTTTCAGAAGTCCCTATTTCTTGTTGCCTTATTGTTCTGTTTGCCGACACACACACACACACAAAGAGAGAACACACACACACAGATGCAGATGCAGAGATACAGTGAAAAGTGGAACTTCTGGCTTAGTTATGCAATGCTGAAATATTTGCTTGTTTAGTTTTGCATATCTTTTCTGCATCTGCATCTCTCGTGCATCTGCTTTTGGCTTTTACTCGCTTGCGTTTGCTTTGGATTTTGGATACACAACAGCCAAAGGGTGGTGGTGGGGTCGGGGTGGGTCGAGAGGGTGCCTTGGGAAGCAAACAAAGCACTTAAGAAATAGATGGAGAAAACACAGCAACAACCATTTCGGGAATCATGCTGCTGCTGTTGCTGCTGGTGCATGCTACATGCTGCATGCTGTATGCTGCTCGTGATAGTTACACACACAACAACAACAGCAACAACAACAACAACAACAACAACAACAACAAAAGCACAAAAGGAACAAGTAAAAACCCTCTGCCATGCCACACATAAATATTTTTTATGTTTTGTTGTCTTTGCTACACTTTCTGTTTGCTCAGCGCTCTCGCTCTCTCTCTCTCTCTCTCTCTCGCTCTCTTTCCTCTCTTTTAGTGGGTGTTTGCCCCTCTCTCTCTCTCTTTGCTCTCGTCGTGTCTGCTGTTTTGGCATTTGGCCTTTTGTCCATTGAGGAAGTTGTTAAATAAATTTAAAGCTTTCGCTAACTTCAAGGATCGTCTGCAACAAACAGAATTTCGGAGTCCACTCGGGGACTCCACCACTCCACCACTCAATTGTCATTTGTTGTTCTTTTTAAAGGGAGGAAAAGCTGAATCCTGGTTTAAATAAGAATTTAAGAATATTTTACAGAAAATTTGAGGAAAGATATTCCATCTACGGTAGAGCCATTGACTGGTGGTTGGACCACTCGATGAATCAATAGCCATAGGGCATAGACCCCTACCGAGAAGAAACCCATAGATGAATGAACCCCAAATAAATTAATAAAAAACACCAAGTAAATAAACAACAAATAGCAAATAAATACATAAAAAATACCAAATAAATACCAAATAAATATAACAAAATACCAAAATAAATACATAATAAATACCTGATAAGTAACAAATAAATTCATAATAAATACCAAATAAATACGTAATAAATACCAAATAAATACCAACGTAAATACATAATAAATAACAAAAAAATACATATTAAATACCAAATAAATTCATATTTAATATCAAATACCAAATAAATACCAAATAGCTATAAAATAAGTAGCAAAAAAATAATAAATATCGAAAATATACCAAACAAATACATAAGCACCATATAAATACCAAACTAAATAGATAATAAAAACGTAATAAATACCAAACAAAAAAATAATAAATACCAAATAAATACGTAATAGATACCAATTAAATACATATCAAATACCCAATAAATTCCAAATAAATACCAAAAATCAACAAAATAAATACCAAAACTTACTGTTTTTAAATATCATGATAAATGATTTTTCATTCCTTTTTTATTTGAGAGCTTTAGAAAAGTTCTCTGTGAAAAGTCACCTCCTCCTGTCGTGGTTTCGTGTCTAATTCTATTCTTTCAAAGTGCCACTGCCACTGCCACCGCCACAAAATGCTTTCATTTGAAGGCAATGTGGCAATAAATGAAATATAAATGAGCCTTGGTATTATGCGAAATGTTGTGGCATAGAAGACTTGCCACTTTGCCACATAGGAAGTACCCCTTGCACTTTCCCCATCCACCATTTTTTCCTTCTTGTAAATAACTTGTTTGCTGCAGAGGGGACTCCCCTTTTGTGTTGCACTTTCCTGCTTTGAAATGTGCCACAACAACAACAACAACAAAAAGTGGAGTAATAATAATAATAATAATAATAATAATAATAGCAACAAACAGGCAAAAAAAAAGAGTGTGGGAGCGAAAAAATATAAAAAATGCATACAATTTTGTAGCCGGCTACAACCTGCCTTACAACAGCAACAGCCATAACAATATGGCCAACGTTCACTTTGGGCCAAAAGCGGAAAACGCCTGCACTTCCGTTTGACACACACCCCCGAACAGTGGGGAAAGATGGAGAGAGTAAGAGAAAGCCATTTCTAGCACACTTTTTAGTTTTGCTGGATATGCATTGAAGGATATATAGTAGAGGGTATATTGGGTTTTTGGTGAGAGATTGAAAGGAGAGAAAATTCAGAGATTAGTTCTAAAAGTTAGCGTTTAAAACACTTAAGGTATGAAGCCCTTTCTTCTAGTATTCCCTTTGAGTATTGGAATATCTCTTGCCCTTTGATTACCGATTTCTTCTCATAGCCTTCCCTTCTTTTAGTAGAAGTTGTTCTTGCCTAAAGCCTAACCTCAATGACTGACTGATGGACAATGGGATGGATATCATTGAGTATCTTAGGGATATGTAGAGCCACTTCCTTCTTCCTGTATATTTTCTATATATTTTCTTATTTATTGTAGCTTCTATTCTCTTTATTTTAATGGCCCACACAAAAGCCAACAAAAGGGTACCAAAATATTCGATATGGCTGCCCTCCTGCCCTGTTTCTTTAATGTTTTCCTCTGGTGCTTTCAATACTCCAGTCAGTATATGCTCCAGGGAGCGCGAAAAGCAATGGCTAGAATGGGTCCTAGAAGCCGCGTGTAAAATTCATGACGTGCAAAAGAACGGCAACGTTGAATATTATGCATTAGTGGCCACATAAACCCAACCCCCAAGCCCCCAAGCCCCCAAACACCCACCGCACAATGGCTGCCCCTTAGTCCAACCATGCCCCTCCCCAACCGCCCCCGAAAAATGTGTGTATATTCTTTATGATTTTGGGAGCGACGGAGTCGAGTCCCTTTTGTAGATTGGTAATTTTTACAACCCACACAGACTGTGTGCCTGCTGCCACCTCTGGCTGTTGTTTTTTTTTTTTGGTTTATAACTTTATTTCTTCTCTCTCTCTGTCTCTCTTTTGCCATGGCGTGTCGCGTTCATTTGAAATAGAAACCCCTTCCATCTGCAATAAAATTTACAGCTCCTTGGCCGATATTTTGCACACTCTTAAGGCCAAAACCCCACCATCGGCCACCTCCTCCACCACCACCTATTCTTGGCCATTTCCATCTGTCGTGCAGCACTCGGCTGCCACTGCCACAGCCACTGCCACAGCCACAGCCGCTTCCTGCTGCTGCTGCTGCCTCCTTTTTGACTTACTTTCTGCTGATTGCACTTGTTTAAGTGGCAACTTTTTGCAGCCACTTTATGGGTCTACTCTCTCCGTTCTGTCTTTTTGTTTCGGCCACAGTATTGCACTTTCTGTAATGGACATTGCATGTTGCATGTTGAATGCCCAAAGACCCAAAGACCACAGAGTGAGACAGGCAGCAGACCAGGATTTCAGGCATAATGTCAGGCCTTTGCTGGTAATTCATTTCCGCCCACTGTTTAAGATTTAGCCCACCACCGCCTCCGTAAGGCTTTTCAATTTTCCAATTTTACACAATTTTCTGGCGGGGGATTGAGACATAATTGAGATATCACTGGGTATTAGCCGTGGGGCAGGAGCAGGGTCTTCCAATTTGTTGCCTGTTTAAAATGTCAGCCCTTGCCACACACACCCTACCCCCCACCCACCCATCTTGCCCCATCGGGCACTATTCCAATTGCTTTTCCTTTTACATTTCCCCCTGTACCCACCTCCCACCCTTCCGTTTTTTGCCTTGTCAACGACTCCGCATGCAGCATGTATTCACATTTGTACATTTGCAACATTCTCCTTGCCCCCATTTAATTGGCACATACAACATTTTGAGTGCCCGCCCCCCCATTCCCCCACATGCTTTTCCCCACTTGTAAACGCCCAGGCAACTACTGGCCAGAACCAGAAGCAGTTAACAGTTTGCCAAGGCAGTTTCAAGTGCAGTTTCCTCTGACTCCTGGCTCCTGGCTCCTGGCTCGGGCTCGGGCTCGGGCTCTGCTTCGGGGTCTCCTCCATTGCTCCGTTGCTCGGTGATTTATTTTATGTCAACGTTGACATGTCAAACCATTCAAAGTGGTTTCGCTTCCGCTTTAACCCCCGAAAAAAACACCCCACAAACGAAACAAAAGGAGTACGCAACAGCAGCAGCAGCAGCGATAAAGCACGCGATTGCTGTGACATACTTATGTCGGGCACTGTTCTTGTTGTTGTTTTTTTATAGAGGAGCGGCAGGACATATAGCTTGTCCTGTGGCTACGGTTCTGTCGGTTCCAGCCTCGCATTTCTTTCCACTGGGACTGGAGCTGGCGCTGGGGCTGGGGGGTCTTTCGGTTCTGTCATTTTATTCTTTCATTTAATCTTTATTTTGGTTTTCATTAACAGCAATTGACTCCCGGGTATATGAAGAGAGAGTGGGTTGGCCGTAATCGTACTCGTAATCGTGGTGTGTGTGTGGGTGGGTGCACACTGAGAAAAACTTGAACAATAAACAGACAAAAAGAGACGAAAAAATAAGGCAGAAAATGTGATAAAAATGTATAAAAATCGAAAATATAAAAAAAAAATATCTACAAAATATTTTGTATATATTTTAAGTATATTTTCGGTCTGGTTTTCATAGAAAATCAAGGTCTAAAATACTTAAAATATTATTGTATAAAAAATAATAAATAACTAAATAATAAATAAATTAAAAATAAATTTTAAAAAATCCCGAAACTCATTTTGCTTGATTTGCAATTTTTCCAATGAAAACATTTGCCTTTTTTATCGAAAAGATTATACATCTTTTTACAGCTTAAGTATTTTTAATTAATATTTTATTAATAGCTATTGAATTTATGTAGATTATTCAATCGTTTAAGATGGAAAGCATGTTATACAAATAAAAATGAAAAATAAAAAATTTGAGAATTTCTGTGTCTAAATATTTGTAATTATTTCATTACCAAAAATTTGTTAGTAATTTAGTTAATAACTTATTAATTATCAATTTAATTTTCAATTTAATTTTAGCATTTTTTATTATTATTTATTATTTATTTATTATTCTTTTTTATTTATTATTATTTTCTATTTATTTATTTTTATTTCTATTTTATTTATTGATTTAGTTATTATTTACGACATATTTTAAGAGTTTTTCAGAACAACAAAATATCCTATAAATAAATGTACAATTCTCTCATTATTTTCTCTCAGTGTTTTCTGTACTTATTTTTCTCTGCTGAGTGTGTGTGAATATTTATTGTCAGATTTTCGCCTTGAGGAGGAGGAGGTGGAATCATCATCGATAACAAAGCCTGTTGACTGTTTGGCCCTTGCCTCCCCTCCCCACCCACAGTCTCCCCTCTCTCTCTCTCTCTTTCGCCCACTCATTTTTCTTTCTTTCCCTCTGCCTCTCTGTTGCCTCTTTCTATAGCGGCCCTTTCTTTGCAGCCATTTTTAATCCTTTTGTAAGGCGACACATTTGAGAAATTGACTTGGCCTTCGTCCCTCCCCACACAGCCGCTACTTCCCCACCCCCCACTCTCCCTTCAATTGGCTTCTGTTTTCAGTGACTTTTGTGTTGGCTTTTCCTAACAATTGAACCTTTACTTTTCTTTGCTTAACTTTTTATTTATTGTTTGTTATTTATGCCTCTTGGCCCCTAAGGCTTTTCCCCATCTCACATTTCCATTCCCATTCCCATTCAATTGTTTTTCTTTTATTCAAAATTCTGTGATAATATTCGCGTGCCTGTTGTTTTCATTATTTTATAGCCACTTGTAAAAGTTTAATTATTGATGGAAGACGGCAGGAAGGAAGGAAGGAAGGACCTCGCTTACCTCCATAGACGACGCAGGTGACCTCCAGGCTGCCGCCCTCTTCATAGGGTCCAGCCCTCGAATCGATTCTCATGCGGCGTTCATTAAAGATATTCGGCTGCATCGGTGGCACTGCAGATACAGAACAAAAACAGAAACAGAAAGGTAATGCCATTTAATTAGTTTAATTAACAATCATTTAGCAACGAATCAAAGGGAAGCCCTTTTTCCGATTTTCCGGCAATGATTTCTGACATTCGCCAGCCGCAAATCGGAAACAATTTTTCCCCGAGATTTTCAACTGTCAAAGGATTCGTTTTGCTTAATATATATATGTGTGTGTGTGTGTGTGGATTATACTATTTATGGGCATTCGAATAATAAATTGTAAGTTTTGCGGCTAACCAGAAAATCATTTCAGCTAATTTATGTGCAACGCTTGTTTGCTCTCTCGCAATCTTTCTCTCTTTCCCTCTCACAAAAAACAAATGTTAATTGCTTTTATAATTGTTTCTGGCTGCGAAAATATCTCTACATATTTATTTATTTATTTATACATATCTGTGTGTGTTTTTTCAAGTGGAAAATTGTTTGATTGAGATACACCGAAAATGGAAAAGTAAGCTTTGAGCTTTGTTAAGCCCCGCCTGGAATATCAGGGAAAATTATCTGCGGATTTGGCTAGAGATTTAATTTTCAAACATTTCGAGAAACGAGTACTTTTGTTTGCCAATCGATCACATATTTATCATATAAATGTCTATTGTAATCGATATCGATAGGGATTACGTATCGTTTCGTAAAAATTTCACAAATATTTTTTAATACAAATTTGGAATATATTTAAGTTATCGATTTGTATCGATAGCTGATAAAACTTTCAGACAAACACCATCAATTTTAATTATCAATCAATAAAATGGAAATTGGTCTTTCAATAAATTACAATCAATAAATATAAATAAAATAAAAATTAGCTCTCCATAAATAATCGTTTCGCGGGGGTATTATCGATAAATTCCAAGAACTAAAGCTCAAAAATTCGATTTATTTAAGCCACAACTTGCCGCCTTTTCCGTATATCCCCTAAAACATCGCCTAATCGTTTAGAAATCGTTTGCAAATGTGTCATCCCTATCAGTATTTTGTATACGCACCAACAACCTCCAGATTGACATTGCTGTTTCGGGTCTGCGATAGCTTGAAGTCCACGCGACAGCGAAAGTTGCCCGCATCCTTCTCCTGTGAAAGTTTTCAATTATAAAATTCAATGCTGCCCCTCGCTTTGCCGGGAATGGAATGGACTTACCTTAACCGGATTTATAGTCAATTCCGCTGGCTCCTTGTGCGTGCGAAAGACGGCCCGATTCTCGAGGACCTCCTCGTCTCGCCAATGCGATGGTGTGCCCGCGTGGGCGCCACGTGTGTCATAGCTGTCCAAAACAAGAGGAAAAAGGATTGAGATACAGAGATGCACAGATACAGAAGGACTTTGGCTTTGAACCTACCTGTAAATGGGTAAATTATTCTTGTACCAAACAACCAGAAGGACTTTGTCATCGGGCAGACTGGAGCCCACATCGCATTTGATTTCCGCCGAGCTGTTCACCAAAACTCGCAGAATTTCCCCATCTGAAAATAGAGAGAGAAAAGAAACGAGTTGAGAAAAAGTTGAAGGAAAATTCTTTTCTGCCTTTGGCTGGTGGCAAAAGAGAAGTGAAGTCAATTTTTGTGCTGGCAAATTGATTTTCAAGTGGGTGCCGCAACAATTTGTCAAATATAGAAATAAATTGTTCCACGCCCACAAACAAGCACAAACGCCCTCCTCCACACACACACAGCCATAGTTATGAAGTGGTAAAGATTTGCTGATAAACTTGTTTTCTGTCAGACGAAAATATGAAATATTTTCTTATTTTCTGGCAGCCATTCAACGAATTTCGGGTAAAGCTTTTGGCTAACCAACCAGAATGGGTATCCCCCCCCCCCCCCAGTACCGGCTCGCCTCTCCCCCCTTTTGGCCGCTCTCTAATTAGCCAAAATCTGACCAACTTCGCTGCATTCGCACCATTTGGCTAAGCTTTAAAATATCGATCGATCTGCGGCTGGAAAAATGAAAACCAAAACCAAAAATAGCCCAAAAATTGTACAAACAAAATCAGAGCAGCAAACGCTAGGGGAGTGGAGATGGAGATGGAGGCGGGGGGCGGTGGGACAATGGAGTGGCAGATGAAGAGAATTAGAGAGGGAGATGGGCAGATAGTGCGATAGAGAGAAAGAGAGAGGGGAGGAGGTGGTGCGGCGACAAGCGGTGCGGCGGCGACCACCGCATAATGCTGCAAAAACAAAACAGCACGGGAAAAAAAATTACAGCAAAACCCGGCAAAATCTGCCACACGTTGCAAGAGGCGAGTGGCGAGAGGCGAGTGAGGGGCGGAAGGCGGAAGGCGGAAGGGGCACGCTGGCTAGTGGTACACAGAGAAAGAGTGATGGCCAGGGGTTAGTGGCAAAACGAGGCTTAGGGGTGATTACCCAGCCACATGCGGATTACAAAATGGCCGCCATTTTCGTGTTATGCTCCTGGCGGACGCCTCTACTCCTCCCTTGTTTTTTTTCCACGGTGTGTGTGTGCGTGTGTGTGTGTGTTTATGCGGTAAAAATGCAATGGCAAATGCGTGTGGCAGGGAAAAAACCATAGAGGCAGGCAAACTCTGGCAGCAAAAGCAAATACGAGAGATTCTAAAAATATAGTCAGTGAAATGATGGACCCAGGGGAAACCCTCTAACGATAGAGTTTTAGTGACCCCATGAAAGGGAGCTAGAATTGGAAATATATTCAAAGGGGAGAGGGAATCCTTTAAAGGATCAGAGACTATTGGAAATAGAGCAAAAAGTGCATGGCCTTTGGGTGGAAAGTCCTTTTAACTGAAGAGTATTTGTGGTTACAATGTGTGGGATGATGAAAATCTATGGAGAACTGCCTTCTTTACCTTGAAATTTACACAATTACGACTTGCTCACACGCACATTTTCGTTATCTTGTTGGATTTGTGCCTCTGATGCACGTATTTTCTATAATTTTGGAACTAAGGCCACTTTTCGATGTTTAAAACTTGAAATTCTATTGGAAAAGAATATTTCTCTGACAAAAAGAGAACTTGAATCATTCTCAAACAATATCTTATGGTGCTTCACGCACTTTGCCTAAGCTTTTCTTAGAAACCAACCATCTAGGAACTGCTCAAGGCCTCCATCATTGTGGAAATTAGTAAAGAAGGCAAGTTTTTCCTGGAAAAACTGCCAGAAATTTAACAGAAATAGCAAGGCTCTGACTTTTGGCTCCTAATTCCACATACACCCCCCCTACCATTCCAATCTATTCCTTAGATCCTTGGGGTATTTGGGGGCCAGCGACAAGTGCCACAAATGGCAGCAATAGCCAGCGTCACGTCTGCACCTCCGACTGCCTCTCAGGCACCCAGTGGATGGATGGTAAACGCCTTTGGCAGAGCTTTTGTTTCTAATTTTGCACTTGTGTGCGCAATGTGGCCGCAAAAGGCCTACACATAAGGAGTCCTCCCACCCCCACACACACACCACAGAGGCAGAGAGGCAGAGAGAGGGCCTCGGGCTATACTTCCACTTTGTGTCGTTGTCGACGACAAGAGCGAACCTAAGCGTACACACAGACAACAGACAACAGACCACCGCATGATAAATAATCGATAAATTATGTGGACACATGTTTAATCTAGCATGAAATGGAATCATTTCCCTTCAATTTGTTGTTAGCCAGGCCAAAACGGGGGCCAATAGCAGTAGCAAAAAAACAAGCAGCCAACAGATGTGTTTTAGGGGGGAAATGGCAGGGGGTGGTAGAGGGGAGACCTATTTAAATATAAATAATGATCAAATTATAAATGCCAGCGAGTGTCGTCTGCTCCAGTCCCCATGCCCCATACCCATGCGGCCATACGTGAACGGACAGCGTCTCGTCTCCAGACGTGGAATGATTCATTCGAATGATTCATTCATCGTTTGTTTAATTGCATGCCAAACATTACAGGCGACAGCCTCGAAATGTCCGAGCAATGATGAAAGCGACAGACAGACAGAGAGACAGAGAGAGAGAGAGAGATCTGGACTCTGTCTGTGTCCACTGTCTACGGCCGTTTCTTAATTAATATTTTATTTCATTAGGAGATAGGCCATGAAATGCCAATGTCATGTGCAGCACCACAGACCACAGCCTCGGCATCGGCCTCGGCCAGCGCTACAGCACAGTCACAGCCACAGCCACAGGATGGAGACACAATTTAAAGGAAGGCTGGCAGCCTTAGGAAGGAGCCGCCTCTTGATTGTGGAGCTTAAGATTTGCCAATAACTGCACTCAGAGAAACACAGAGCTGGAATTTTAATATTTATGCCCGTAGATTTTTACAGAGAAGGAAAAATGTAGTTTTTTCTCTTAAATTTTGACTTTAATAAAAAAATATTTTAATCTAAATATATTTCATATTAAAAAAATATATATTATAATAAAAAAATGATTAAATTTAGGAATATATACATAATAAAAAAATAAAAAATTAAAAATATATACAACAAAAATAAATAAATTACAACAAATATAAAACAATATAAATAAATTACATACAAAAATAATAAAAGTTTTAAAATATATACTAAAAGTAAATAAAGCAAAAAAAAATAGTTACAAATAAATACAAATATAACACAATATAAATAGATTAAAATAATAATTAAAACTATAATAAAAATTTAAAAGTATGTACTAAAAGTAAATAAAACCAAAAAATATATACAAATAAATACAATTATAATATAATTTTAAAAATATTAGAAACCAAAAATTATAAAAAATTAAAAATATATACTACAAATAAATTTTTAAAAATATATAAAACTAAATAAAATACGTAAAACAATAAAAAAATAAAATGGTCTGCATTTATATTTCTTAAAACATTTATTTTTAAATCAAATTCTATTTAATTTCCCTAGATTTTTACCTTAAATCTGTATAATTTATGTACAAGTGGATTCATATCTTTGTCTCAGAGTGTATCCTTAGCTGTCTCTCTGTCAGAAGCTCACTCTAAAGCCACTTGTACCTCCATTAACCGCTTAACTTTGTCCATATTTACATCTCTACACATCGCTCTCTGCCTGCATATCTCGACATCTCTCTATTTATTCTATAGTTCCATCTCTGGGACATTCCTTGTGCCTTAATTATGTGCTCAAGAGTCATGCCCATGCTTCCATGCCGTTCCGTACCAAAAAGTTATCCCAATTATTGTCAGGCCCAGCCCACATTCCCTCATTGTTTTGCCTTCAGACAAAAGCAGCGCCCCAGCAGTAGTCCCCCCACCCCCCCCCCCTCGACACTGACAATGATCCTTCATGGTCCTTCCCCCACACCCCCTCAGCCTGCTCCTGACTCATTTGTGGGCGAAGGATGCCTATAACAATGATGCCAGTGCCAGTGCCAGTGCCAGTGCCAGTGCCTTGTAGTTTTTGCCACCCCCACCCCCCTCTGGGCACTCCCCACTGTTTCCTTTAATGTAATTGAACTTTTTTCTAATTGACACTTGTCACTGGCAAAGACATTTAAAAAACAAACACAAGAAGAAATAAACTTAATTTTGACGCATTTACACATACATTTATTTCAATTTCCCTAACAACAAAAGAAGGAAGCAGCGCACACAAACACAAACGAAACAATGGGGAAAGCTCACACAGATACACACACACACACACACACACACACACACACACAGACACAGACACAGAGACACATCCAGAGAGACACAGAGAGTGGCAAGCAGCAAACAAACAAATGGAAACTGAAGCAAGTTGTAGGACAATGAAAGGCGGCGAAACCCCCCCTCCGCCGCCGCCCCCTTGGTCGGGCAGGCAGAAGAAAAGGGGGCGCCACGAATCGTAGTGGTTGCAGTCACCGCAAAGAAAAAGCTGCAGGAGCTGCTGCACAGGTAGCACAGTGGCGTGTGGAGTGGCACAAGTGCCAGAATGGAGTCCTTGGCCACGACAGGCTGGCAGGCAGGGGGGCGGGGGTGGGGTGCGGGGGGACACAACTAAATACAAAAACCACGTGACAATGTGTTCTCCCACCCTCTCTCGAAAGAGAGAGAAAAACCCAAAGGGAGGGGGGGGGGAGGGGAGGAGTACCTTCTGTTTGAATGCCAGACATTACTACGGGTGCTGCTGCCACACACAGTGGGGGGTGCCAGGCAGCCAGGCAGCCAGTGAAGCAACTTTGTGTCGCATTTGCCACATTCGCAGAATGGCAACCGCAACACTGGTATGCCCCTGGATGATGTTGCATCAAGCTGTGACGAACAGCAGCATTCGACAAATGTGGCAGATGCTTCCCAGATAATGGATAACAAGGATAACGATTGATTCGGGATTGAATCAAGGAATGAGGCATCGCACTTTAATGGGTTGAGCCGCAACCCAAAGTATCTTAAAGTTACCTTTTGTTGCTCCCGCTTTTCGGAGGGAGGGGGGGGTGTGGCCTGGGAATTGTGGCACATGTCGGTGCACTTCGTTAAATCGAATAACAAGACACGAGAGCAGCTACGCGAAACAACAGCTAACATAACACATACAACGCTACCCCCCTTCCCTCACCCCTCCCCTCCACCCCACAGGAATAACAAAAGGGAAAGCAGAGAGAATGTGGAAGGGGGAAAGCAGCAAGAGAACGACAATTGAAGGCAGTTGCAGTCTTCCTGCACTTGGCAATGATAATATCAAAAGTTTTTTCTCAGTTCTGACAAAAATTAATAACTATGGAAAAAAACACCATAAAAAATCAAAAGCAAAAATATTGGCGAATCAGCAGCCACACAAGAGAGAGAGGGACAGAGAGAGATATGTGTGTAACCCCAAAGGCAACCTCCCCCGCCCCCTCCCCCGCCATCCTTCACGGAAACGGGACTTCCATTTATGGATCACTGCAGACACGTGCTCCTCGAGGATTGTGTGGATTCTGGTTGGTATTATTCTTTCATTGCTCACGGACATCGTTAGCACAAATTGTTGTTGCAACAAAAAAAGAAAAAAGAACAACCGGAAAGGAAAAGGTAGCAAGCACAAGTAGAAGAGGAAGAAGGTCCTGTTCTAAGGCCAAAAACCACAAATCAAAAGGAGGCAACGAAGCAACCACAAAACGAAAATGAAGATGGAAGGCAGGACCCAAGTCCTGGCCTGCCTGCCTGACTGCCTGCCTTCTACTTCTACTGCTAGTTAGTACTACCAACTAATTTTAGAGGGCAAAACGTTAAGAATGAATGTTCGATTAGATGTGTAAAAGCTCTTAGAGAAAATCTAATAAAATTATTCGGAGGAAAATGCAAACATTTGGCTGCAATTTTGTCTTTTTTAATGCTCTTCCATGCCATATTCACCATAATTAATAATAATTAATAATTAATCACCATAATTAATAGTAAAATTAATTAAATACATACAAATTGTACATTTGCTATGATTTTTCAATGATATAATTATATACAAAATTAAAATTAAAATTAATAGAAATTATATGAACGAAATTAAAATAAAATAATAAATAAAATAAATTAAAAATCAAAAATAAATTGAATTCAAAAAAATTTTTTAAAATAAATTGAAAGAAAATGAAATTTAAAAAGAAATTAAATAAAATAATAATTCAAACAAAACTAAAATTTACTACTAATAAAACAAAAATAAAAATAAATAAATTAAAATAATAAATTAGATAAAATGGATATACAAAAAAAAAAATAAATTTAAAAAATTTCAAATAAATAAAAAAACGTTAATATAAATAATTTATAATAATATAATATACAAAAAATTAAAAAGAATAATAAAAAAAATTTTTTTTAAATATATATAAAAAAAAAAGAAAAATAAATAAATAAATAAATAAATTGTAGATGATTTGTTGAGGACGTTCTATGGGAAAGAATGAAGAAAGAACCCAAAATATAGACACTTTATTGGATAGTTTTACCAATCAAGAACAACCGACCTTCTATACTTCAAATACACAAACAATAGAAGCCTCCCAATAGGGAGCCATGGGTGACACATCAATTGTATCCATTCAGAGGTGCCTTGATTTCGGCAGAAGGAGATATTTTAAGAGCACGTTTATGGGAAATGTGCTATCCTTCGACTGTAACACGCCTCAAACGATTACCGAAAAAGTTTGGCTGATTAAATTTGCCTGCCACATCCTGCACTGCCTCTCTCTCCCTCTCCTCCGCCTACTCCTACTCCCGGCTTCCCTTCAAAGTCTTTAAATAAATCACAATTGGTGCGCGTTGCACCTCACGATCGCGACACGTTCTGCCCCCCTCCCCTCACACACACACACACACACACAAAGTTTATTAAACGAGACTTTGGCAATAATTTCGATTTCGTGTGTTTTCGGCACAGGGGCTGGTAGAGGGGGGGAGGGGGCTAGAGGGGCGGGGTGGTGGTGCTGCAATAAATTTACTTTAATGTGCAATTTATGGGACACCATTTAATTAGTTTCCTGTTGGGCTCTTGGGCTGCCACGGCGGCTGTTGAGCAAATTGATGTTGACAGAGATTATTGGCCAGGGCACGTAATGCAGCTAAAGTCCCGTTCCCCCCGCCCCCCTACACCCATCGCGAAACCAGAACCTACACTCTCTGCTCCTCCCTTTTACCTACCGGCTCTCTCTCTCTTTTTGCTAATGGGCCAAAGTTGACTGGCAGCCGGCAGCATCTTCCTGCCTGCCTGCCTGCCTGCTCCTGTCTCCTCCAGGACTCTGGAGTTTATTTGTACGTGTTCGCCCCTGGTGGCCCCACTCTTCCGCAGGGCCATAACTTCCGCTTGTCGCCCGTTGACCTCGTCAACATTTATCTAATGGTTAAATGCCATACAGAACCACACCCCCACTCCCCCAGCCAGCACACATGGCTTACCCCCCGAACTCCTTTTGCTCTATCTATTGTCTAAAAGTTTTTGTGTGACGCGGGGGCTAAGCATTTGTTGAGTTTCTTTGGCGTTAGTTATGATTATGGCCGTGTTTATTGCGTGGCCTGAAAAGAGAGGCCTTGTATCAAGATTAATTGCTGGAAAATTGTACGACTATTCTAGCCCTAGCCCTCGCCCCCCCCCCGCGGCGACACTTTTCGGGGGGCCTTCTGGCACTCGTTGTTAAATATTTTAGTGGCATGTTGAATGCCGGAATACTTGAATGGCTAAATAGTTTTTGGCCACATCGGATCGATACAATGCACCATGGGCTTTCCGCATTTTTCATTATTCTAATGAAAAGTTTTTGCCACAGAGAGGGTTGCCACTGGACTTTTCCTGGCCATATATATATATTCCTGGAATTGGCAACTGTTTAGAGCAACCCTCCCTCCGGGGCCGGGAGGGGGGAGGGGTGGTAGAAAAAACTCTATTACAACATGCAAATAATAATTGCGCTATTAAAAGTCGCATATTAAATGCGACACGAGTACAACATCAAGTTGCAACACAACCTGCATCGAAACAAGTGGCAGGCGGGAATGTGTGTAATGGGGCACACGCCAGTAACAACATTTTAGGCTTAGAGGCACATGCACATGCAACACACACACACATGCACTCAGGGGCACACAGGGGCAGGCCGAACAGTTGAAGGCGTTAACCGAAGCAGCAGATACACTCATAGATGGATAGATACATAGATATATCTTTATGCTCTTGAATTTATCATTGGGTTATAATTTGGAGGGTCATCGATTCTTACTGGGAAATCCTTCAAAATCTAGTAAGAAAATATGCCGGATTATTCTTGAAAGACTTCAAAGTGTTTCTTACTCCCAAAACCCAATCAACAGTATCTTTTGAATGAATTGGACAAAGGAATACTTTCCTTTCTGTTGACTATATTTCGTTATTCCATCAAAAATTATTAATTAAATAAAAAAAAATAATTAAACAAAGTATTCAAGAGTCTGGTTCCCGTTTTCTTTCTCTGGAATCATGCTACAATCATTCCAAAACCCAAGGAACTACTTAGCTTATATATGTATAAAGCTCTTTCTGGGATGAATCTTTTAAACGATATTTTTGAAGTGATAGCAGCCTTCTTTTCGCATATAATTTCATTAAAAGATCATTTGTTTTATTGGCTCTTGGTCACAGCAAACATTTGCAGAAAATATTGGTAGATCTAGCCCTCCAAACCCCTACGATTACAAATCGTTAGATCTAAATCCTGACCATGAAGAAGCTTATAGACCTTCGAATGCCGAAAATAATAAAATATATTGCATCAAATAATAATATCTCTATTATTTCAAAAAGTTTTGGGTCGTCGTCGTCTTTGGCCGAAATATTATTTTTCTATACAAAAAATAAATGAATATAAAAATAGTTATATACTTATAATAATAATTAACTAATAAATAACAATTAATAAATAAAAAAAAATTCATCACACACAATAATAAATAAAAAATATAAATACAAATGAAGATAATATTAATAAATACATACATAAAAAAATATTAAATAAATAATAATAATAAATAAATCAATCAATAGTAATAAAATAAAAATGAACAAATATAACAATAATAAATACATAGAACAAAAATCAACAAAACAAAAAATAAATAACTAAAATAATATTAAGAAAAATAAAATAATATTTAATAAATAAAAAAATTATTAAAAAAGCAACATAGTAATTTTTTTTTCATTTTTTTAACGTTTTTTATTTGATTATAATAATAGATACAAAAAATAATAATAAATAAATATAATAATAATAAATGTTATATTCATGCCAGAAATCTTAATCTCAAGACATAATTTATTTATCAAAAAAATCCTTTAAAATCCCTCTTCTGATTCGATTTTCAGTCTCAACTACCCTCTGTGTTTGTTTTTGTTTTTTAGTGTTCCCAAAAACATACAATATTCCGCCACACACGCACAGTGGGGGGGGGCAGGGGGAGAGCACAGAACTCCTTTACAGCCAAATACATATACATTAGTGGTGTGTGTGTGTGTGTGGAGTAGCAAAACCTTGGCACATAAATTATTCATTGATTAGCAACAAATGCCATTTAACATGCATCCAAAGTGCCCGTCTCCCCACCCCCCACTCCGTAACCCTTTTTGGAGGCCCACACTCATGTGTGTGTGTGTGTGTGTTGCTGCAACACTTTAAACTGTCATTTGTTGGCCTGCATTTCTGGTTACGGAACAATTGTCTCCGAATCTCTCCCGCTCTCCCACTCTCTCTGGGAGGGGACTCCTCGGCGATTCATTTCGCTGATGGCCCCTCGGCCTAAAAGCATGCCATAAATTTTGTGCTGCTTGCCCCATCAAAGAGCGCTAAACGGCTTACATGGCCACGCCTACAAAGAGCACCCCGCCCCTCCTTTCGCCCACCATAACAGTTAATGCCAGAAGCGGCAGGAGAGGCCATGAAATTTTCGGTGCCTGCTGACGCTTTTGTTGCCGCTGAAATCGTATAAATATATATATACGCGATATATATATATATATATAGAGAGAGTGCCCTGTATATATATAGAGAAATTTTAATTTAAATGTTTTTGGCAGCCTTTTCGCAGCGCTTCACCAGCACAAACATCACCTCCCCCCACCACATTCTCCCCTTTCCTGCCACATGCACACAGAAAGGGGAGGGGGGGGCGGGCTTTTATGTGTATGCGAAGGGGGGGAGGGAGGGGGACCTGAACCTGAGCTTGATGAAAAATCTGAAAATGGCCGGCAAAAGCGAACATTTTTCAATGGCATTTTCCTCCAGCTTATATATTTTTTTTTTGCTCCATTACTTTTTTTTTTGCAGTAGGTGACCCTGACGCTGGGGGGGGGGGGGGGGTAGGGGGGAGGGGTTTGGGTTGTGTGGCTGCTGGCTGTGGTTTTCAGTTGTTGCTGTTGCTTGTTGCACGTTATCCGCTGGCATAGAAAGGACATGCCACACACACACACATACACGGACGCACACACGCACACATATGTATAAGTTATGCATCTGTGCTCTGCTCTCTGCTCTGCTCTGCTCTCGGTGCGGCTTTTAATTTGCTTAATTTTGCGCTTAGCCGCAGAGGCAGAGGCAGCAGCGAGCAGCAGCAGCTGCGTGGCATCGGGGCCTCTGAGGCTACTTTGAAAGGCCGCCAGCATCCGCCGAGGGATGTGGCAAATGGTTCTCAACTTGTGGGCTAATGTGGCAACAGATGTTGCAAGGCTAACAGCTAGGGGCTGGGGTGGGGTGGCGCCTTTTTTCTTTGATTAATTGCTGGAAAAATAGGTGTTATGTTGGAGGGGGATTGAATTGGTTTGGATTGATGAAAGGGTTTCTTGGGGTAACCAAAAAAAGGCAGACAATTGATAAAGAAAAATGTCCTTGGAGGGGTTAGAGGATGGATCACCTTTTGGGTACCACTTTGGGGTATTTTTTTATTCGGAAATTCCACCGATTTTTCCCTTTTTCTGGCTATTACATATTTCTTTCTGTTTTAAAAATTAATTGGAATAATATTTATTTATTTATTATTTATATTTATACATTTTATTATTAATTATTATTATTATTATTTTTGTTTTTTATTATTATTATTTATTAATATTCTGTATTATTTTCAAGAAATTTTAGATTATTTACTTTTTTTATTTATTTCTTTTTTCACTTAAATTCCACTAAAAACAAATACAATTTAAAACTCTTAAAAAGACATAAAAATAACACAAAATATATTTATAAACTTCTATAAATATTCTCTCCTGACTGATTGATTTCCGCAAAAGAAAAACGTCTTAAAAATAAACCCGACATTGATACCCACAGCATTAGGGGAAAAGGCACAATGTTTTTCCCAAGAAAAGCTGCATGAAAATATCTTTAAATTGGTTAGAATATAAGCTTTCCACCAAGCCAGAGGGAATATTCTGTGTATTCCAATTAATATAAATTTCCCAGCCGAAAAGGCAAAGTGCAAGGGTCCTTGCCACTCCGGAAACACAGCCATTTGCCCGGTAATAACCATAGCCATATTTTGGATATAATCGCCAGCTCACACACACACACATGCACGTTGTATATATATATTCCACGATATGCCCGATCCATGGCGAGATTAGTCAGCCTTCGGGGTTGGGGGGTTGGGCGGTTGTGGGGGGAAGTCCAGGGCTTGCCTCAAAATTGATTTCATGAATATTTCAAAAGGTTCCACCACGCACACGCATGCTAGGCGTCAAGGGGGGGTGGAAAGAGGGGGTTGCAGAAGGGCCAGCGGGGGGGTTGCTAGGTGCGAGTGGTGTCTGCTCTGCGGTGTCTGTGAATCAATTAACCTGGCTCTAACACTTTGTTGTGGTTGTAGCCAAAAGCAAGACAAAAAAGGCAAAAAAAAAAACATCAAAAGCAATCAGCACATTACTCATACGCCCCCTTGGATGTTGCATGCTGCCAGGGGGGGATGGGTGGGTGTAGAGGATCCCTGGATTTTAATTGACCGCCAATTTTCGTGTGGCAGAGTGGCACAAACGCTTTGTATGATATTTTCTATAAATTTTAGACAGAACCCAAACGAAATTGGTTTTGTTATTGACTTTATCACGTTTTGTGCGGTCTGCCGAAAAGAAAGAAAAGAGAAAGCCAACCAAAGCTGACCTTGCAAAAGAGGGAGAGAGAGAGAGACTTCTGCCAACGCGGCGCAAAGGCAAAGGACTATGCAAAGGACTGAGGACAAGTTCAACGCACCATAAAGGACATGTCCAGACAGCCATAAGGCATGTCCCGTCTCCTCCTGTGTTTGGCTTTCGGCTTGCAGCCAAAAACTGTTATCAGGGCATTTTAATAATGGAGCCAAAGGGGGTGGGGTAAGGGGGGGGCTTAAAGTGTAGGACAAGCAAAAAATGTTTGGCCAAACAAAAGGAAGGACACAAAAAAAACCAAGACCAAGACATTCCACTAGGAGAGTATTACCTGGGTCCTTGACTCACGTCACATGCTGAGTATTTAGTCGGGGCCAAAGGCAAGGACCAGGACAAGGCACAGATGGATAGAGATGGCAGGGGATAGGCCCAGGACACACACACACACACATTAGTGTATAAGAAAATATACTTGTAGTAGATGGCATTGCAGTAGGAAGCGTAGAGTCCTTACGCTCCTGAAGCTGATGACGACTAACTGTCACTCGAGTGTAATTTACAAGCACTGCAAAAAGTCCTAGTCCAAAGAATGTAGCATATCCTTGGCTAGAATGGTAATAAAGTGTTGGCCAGGACTTGGAGATGAATGTTGAGGGCAGGGCCACAAGTGGCTTGCAAGGAGGAGTGCCATTTGGTTCTTAGATTTCAGTCATTAGCAGGCACTGGGCCATAAAGTGGGCTAATTAAAATGCTTGGCCTTAAAGGTAGTTGCCTTTAATTTAAGACACAAAAAAAGGATCAATATTGTACACGGAAATAGAAGAAATATATAAATAGAAAGGCAGAAAAAAGCAGGCGAAAAAAATACACACAAAAATAAGTAAATGTGTATTTTCTTGGGTTATTTTGGCCCTAAATTGTTTGAGCAAAAGAAAACCACAGAAGGACAACAGCCAAGGAGGCCCATAAACAGCTTATCTTACACAGATACAAGCGCGTGCACACACACACACACAGATACACTCGAGGGACAATAATGAAGCACAGATACAAATCGATAAATCTTGAATCCGCTCCGAAAAGCAGGTAGCGCTGAAAACCCAGGGTATTCCAAAAACCAAAACTAAAGGACTCTACAGCAAAGAGTGTACAGAAAGGGATAGAGAGATCGAGAGATAGATAGACACAGAGAATAGTGGTAGAGTAGAAAGTAAGTTGAAGCCAGGAGCTAACCCGCAGAGCTTTTCCCGAGATAAACGGAATGCCATGGACTGCCATGCAACAGCAGGAAAAGCAGCAGCAAACCACAAGAGTCGTACGCGCCGCACTGCACTGCATGTGTAAATTACGACAGAGGGAGAGAGAGGGAGGGAGAGGGAGAGAGAGAGATAGTGGGAGACAGACAGACAGAGAGACACACAAGTGGCCCAAAAGTGTACGTAAAAATGCATGATATATGGTAAATGTTTTGTGGCATTTTTGGCTTAGTTTCTGCTTCAAGCGCCACAACGCCAGCACTCGAGAGCCCGAAGCTCTGTAGCTCTCTGTGCGTCTGTAGCTCTCTCTCTCTCTGTGGATGCTACATATCGTGTGTGGCAGTATCTGTTACTCGTAGCAAGCATAATGCATACAAATTGTGGCATTTTCCTCGCATGCTCGCCTGAGTCTGTGCTTTGGATCTGCTGCTGTGTTTTTCGGGGGCAAGGCAAGGCGTAGCATTGAACATGACATTTAACGATTGGCCATACGATAACGGGGCTGCAAGGGTGAATGGTGCAATGTGGGGGAGCGGGGAGCGGGGGGACAGGGTACTGAAGTGCTTACAGGGAGTGGTCGTGGGGGCGTGGTCTAGTTTATGACAGGTACGCCCCCCCGCTACTGCAAGTATAAGGGTGGAACGAATATAATACCAGAATATAAAACAAATAAAATACTAAAAAAATATTAAAAAAGCAAAAAAAAGACTCGTTAAATACCAGCAAAAAAAAGCAATATACTCTTAAATAAAAACAAAAAATATACTAGATAACACTTTAAAAATACTAAAAACTAGCCAAAAACACGAAAAAATATTACTGGAAAAATACTAGATTAATAATCAAAATATCAAAAAAATATTGGAAACAATTCAACGACAAAAAAACTATACGAAAATAAAAAATGTACCATAAAAAATACCAAAAATGCTAAACACTAAAATTAGTATTTTCTATTTTTTCATTATTTTTTTACCGTTATTTTTGCTTTGGTTTTATCTAGTTGTTTTTGTAGACCAGATTAATACTGAAAAACAAAAAAAAAACTAAAAAAATATAAAAAAAAATTTACGAAAAGAGAATAAAAAATACCATAGAAAATACAGTTAGTAAATTAGCAATTTCTAGTAGTATTTATAGTATTTTTCTGGTATTGTTTTAGTATTTTATAAATATTTTCTAATATTTTTTTCTGTTATTTTAAAGTATTTTACCTTTAGTACCTAAAGTAAATTCCAGTAGAATTTTTAGTGTTTTTATGGTAATTTTTAGTATTTTGGGATTCTTAGTATTTTTCTGTTATTTTCAAGAATTTTTGTAGTATTTTTCTGGTAGGATAAATACTCGTGCAAAAACCCTAATCCAGCCCTGATTTTCCAACCGATTGTTTGCTCTCTCTCTCCGCCGTCACTCTGTAGAAAATTTAGATCGGATCATAAAGTTGCAATGTAAATGGACTGACTCTCTCTCGCCCTCTCTTTGTCTTTGTCCAAAAAGGAAACCACAGGCCACAAGGAAACTTTTCCAGCGAACCAGTGCCCGCTCGCTTCTGGTAATAGAAACCTAAACACTAAAATTGAATTATCTTCTCTTCTGACCAGAGCACAATTTAAAAATTACTCGCTTGGAAAATTCAATCAGCCAGGGCCAACAGAAGAGGAGGGGCACTACCCCACTACCCGTCTACCCCACACGCTCTCTGGCTCTCTTTGAACACACAAGTAAATAAATAAAATGAAAATAAAAACCCGAAAACAATTTGAGAAGGTGAAAAAAGCCACCGAAAGAGACAGAGAGAGAGAGAGAGATATGAAAGGTAGGGGGCTGGGGCGGGGCCGGGCCGTTAAGGGCACATCTTTAAAAGGCTGGCCGAAAAATGCCTAAGATGCTTAGTGTTTTTTTTCTTTTACGCTTTTTGCTCAGGCATGAGAAAAATTTACACAATTTAATGCGGGACGGTGGGCGTTGGGTTTTCCTTTGGTTTTTGTGGGCTTCAAGGAATGCCAGCAGCAGGTTTGGGGAGGGGGGGAGGGGGGCTTACCCATTTTTTGTCTTGCTTTGTGTTGACTCTGGGCTTTAAGCGGCTCCTACTGCTTGCTGGCTGCTCAACTGAAGCGCGAAACGACAATTTGTGCCTGTTGTTTGTTCCTGAAACCCCAGGCCTCTTCTACTCCCTTTTTTTTGGGGGGAAGGGGGGAGGGGGGAAGGGGCATTAGCGCCCAGGAAAATCACTTGGCCGACTAACTAAATAAACGATTTTCTACCCTCCTTAAAGCAGAGCCTTGCATGTTTACCGTTTCTTAGTTTATTTTGCACTTATTTTTGGGGGGCAACTGGGATTCAAATTGTGGCAGGTTCTGGCACCTCGATGCCTCGCTGTTCGTTTAATTTCCGTGGAGAGAGAGAGAGAGAGAGAGAGAGTGTCTTGCTTTTAAGCATCCTTAATCCTGCTTATTTCCCACAACCACAGGCGCAGAGCCAGAGCCAGAGCCGGAGCCTACCTCCTGATTGTTTATAGGAGCCTGCCTGATATGTGTATCCTTTGTCTCCAAAGTCTTCAATTGGATTATTTATGGCACACACACACACACGCACACCAACACAACGAGGCATTCCAAGGGTTCTTCTGCCCGGGAAAGTATGCTACAAATTTTCCACGAACACACACACACACGGCCAGGAATAATGGCTTTGTCTGTAAGTAGCTTGTGATTGAATTGAGCCAGAAGCAGCACCCAATCTCTCCTTTCAGGTGTGTGTCCCCGGGAAAGCTCTCCCCCTCCCTCCCTCTCTGTGCCACAACCGAAATGAAAAATGAAATCAAAGCATTTAAAGCGCGACATGCGCTGACAATGTAAACGACACCAAAAATGCCACCGACTGCCACCGACGGGGATCCCTTTTTTCCACCCCCTGACACAGTCCTAGGATTAGCGACAGATCCTGGCTGTGTGTCTGTGTGTTATTTATTTTCCACTCTTTCCATGGGGATATTTAGCAAGGGAAACTTTTGGCATTTTTCATTTCGTTTGATTTGTAGATTGATTCGCCATTTTTGCCCCACATTTGGTGGCGCCTCTAAAAGCAATTCGCTGTAGCGTTAATATCATTTTGCGTAAACAATTTTAATTTGTCCTGCAAGGGGTTTCGGTGTGCCACACACACAACCGAGTGGCAAATTATGGTAAAACCTACACGGACGAGAGAAACGAGGACTTGGCATGCAACCAGAAGGCAGCCCTGCCACCAGGCACTGCCACCAGGCCCTGCCACCAGGCACTGCTGTCTATCCGGCAATGTCTGTGGGGACCCTCTACCCCGCTCCCTGCCGCTCTCTATCTATCTATCCATCTAGCTGTGTTTGTCTGCCTCTGTGCCTCTGTGGCAGTGACAGTTTATGGCATGCAGGTATGTGGCATGCATTTTATTTGCTTTCGATTAGAGGCAGCTAAATGCATGTCCCCCCCTCTGTCACCCCTCTGTCCACCCCCTCTGTTCCGTTCTGTTTGCCATTTGTTTATGGCGACTAATTTCGTGCTAAGAAATTTGCAAACAGCTCTACCAGAAGCCAAAGGAGCCACAGCAAGGGTTCAACGTCTCTCCGGCTGCACATTTGTCATGCCTGATTGGGGATTTTTAAAGTGAGGCAGAGGCATGTCTAGACGAGGGTCGACAACCAGGACTCATGTGTGTGTGTGTGTGTGTGTGATGTGGCCACCTGTCAGTGGCAGCTGCTGTTCTGTCTGTCAGTCCTTCCTGCCATGAACTTGAATTTTAAATGCCTTTTCCCTACCGCAAAATAGCAGATTGTGCGGTCATTAAATGTCAGCTGCAGGGGCAACCAATCTGCCACACACGCACACACACACGCATAGCATTAATAAACCTGCCGCCACAAAATGACGCTCATAATTGTCAAAAATTTGTTGTATGAATGGGAAAATTGGTAAAAACCTTCCCTCGGGTTAAATCGATTTTGAATGATTGTTAATTAGAATTCTTCAATGAATCGGCGATTTCGGGGATTTCGGGGTTCTCGGGGATTTCGGGTATTCGTTTTTGCTGGCGTGGTTTTTTGGGCCTGGATGATATTGTCACGTAGCGCGGGGGGGCATGCAACATACGCTGCGTATGCGCAACAAAGCCAAATAAACATAATTTTCGGCTGTGTCTGTTTTTTGCTGTCGTTGCTGTCGCCATCAACAATCAAGCTAAAAGCCACGTTTCAGGTGCAAGAGTCCGCCCCTCTGCCACACACTCTCCCAATCTCCTTTCGGTCTCTTTGAGTGTGTGTGTGTGTGTGTGTGTGTGTGTGTGTGCGGCATATGTAACAGTGTTTGCTTTGGCCAGATTAAAAATTATGCTTTGTTTGCCCAACTGTCAGCAGAAAAAAGGCACCACACCACAGACAACACAAAACAACAACAAAAGTGACACAAAAAATGGAAAAACGTGCGAGAAAATTTTAGATGGGAAGAGTCGAGACATTCAGGATACCCAGTACTAAGGGGTGTAGCGGGGGGAACCCTCCTCTTCAGTGCTAAGCCAAGCTGGTAGAGTGTTCAAAGCTTTCATTGGCAATTTTTCAAAATTTTTGAGTGAATTTTTATTTTTGTTGTCAATAAAATAAAAATAGTACTAAAATTAAATAAATAAAAAATTGAATATAAACCAATAAAAAAAAGAATAAAATAAAATTAAATAACAATAATACAATAGAATTCAATAAAATAAACTAGATTAATTTTTCTACGATTTCTGTTAAATAATTCGATATTTTAACAATTTTTTAAATATATATATATGTATTTTATATGTACAAAATAAAATTTAATTAAAAACAAAAACACTAATAAAAATTAATAAAATTAAAGATATTTCCCCTTTCCAAAGTTTCTGTTAAATAATTCGACGTATTGGTTGTTTATAAAATATACCTAGAGAATACAAAATTAAATAAAAATCAATAAAAAAAAATAAAACTAAAATTAAATAAACTTTTTGTTAAATAAGTCGGTATTTTCTTTATTCATAAATTCATTAAAAAATAACAATAAAATTAACTGAAATACAAAATATATATTTTTGCTGTTATCTGGTTTCTTTTAAATAATTCTGTATTTTCTAAAATATTAATAAAATAAATAATAAATACAATGAAATAAAATAGGAAAATAAAATTATAAAATTAAAATGAAATTAAATAATTTAATATTTTCCTGTTAAAGCCTCAATACCATCAAAATAAGAAATTCCCGAATATTATCATAGATTTTTAGAGTTTCTAAAGGCCTAAATAGACACAAAAATGCCACAAAACTGTCATACAAAATGTTTAAATCTTCATCAAGAAATTAGTGGAGTTTTCGAAGTGGTTTTCTTAATTTTCTGGGAACAAATCCTACAATAACCACAGTCTTTTCTTGTGTGAGCAAAGAAATATTAGAGACAAATCTCAATTTCCAGAAATACCAAATAAATATTGTACATACAGGGAGGATATATTTGATTAGGAATTCCATTGGGTTTTCATCCATAAAACTCCTTATCTAAAAACAAAGCCTGGGCCCAAACACACTCTCCCATAAATCCTAACATACCCCCAATCCCAGCGCATCTAAAGGGTATCCAAAATGGGTGTAAAAAACTTTTTCTTTCTTTATTTTCTTGATTTTGTTGTGTGTGTTTTTTATATGTTGGGTAGTGACAGAGAGTGACAACAAACCAAACAAAAGTTCAGCCCCGACGCAGAAACCAAAGTTTTTGGTGTGTTGCTCTTACCTTGCCCCAAAAAAAAAACCCAAATGTTGCCGAAAAATGTGTGTCAGCTGAGCGACTGCCCCGCCAAAGGCCCCACCACCCACGCATCATAATCATCTTTTTTCAGTGGTGCCACTGCTGACTGCCAGCCCTGCCACTGGTGCTGCTTCTGCCGCTGCTCTGATGTGAGTCTCCTCCTGTGGCAATCAGCATTTTTCTTTATTTCGTTTGGGCCTGGGCCTGGGCCTGGTCCTGGGCCCAGTGAAGTTTATTTTGTAAACATGCCACTAAAAGTTTTCCACTTTGCCTCTAAAATACACTCAAACCCGAATGCCAACACCACCAGCGACGACGACATCGTGTTTCTACTCCGTATTCCGTATTCCGTAGTGCCCTTTCCATCTTTTCCGTTCTTTTGGCTGTTTTTTTAGTTAATTTAAAAAGTTTCCAGCGCATGGCAAAGGGGGGGAGGGGGGTTTTCTTTTTGATTTGCAACAGTCAGAGAAAATTGGTAAACGATTCGTCGAAATGTTGTAGTGGCAGGCCACACTCAAAGATACACAGACACACAGATACATTTTGGCTGTAGTTGTAGTCGTGGCTGCCGCTGGTTGGGAAAACTGACATTTGTGCCCCTTTTTTTCAAGGAATTGCTTTTACAGTATATATTTTGTTGTTTTTTTGTTGGTTTGCTTTCTCATCTGTTTCTTTTATTTCTTGTTATGTTTTTTTTTCAAAAAAATGTATCTGCATCTTTTATTTATGTGTCTGTCACAAAAATTGAATTAGAAAATTTCGGGGATACTTTTTAGGCTTCGGCGGCGGCACTGTTAATTGCTGTTTTCCGTAGACAGGGTTTTTAATGACACACAAAAAAAGGAAGGAAGGCAGGCAGGAAGGAATAAAGGAAGGCAGGCAGGAAGAAAGGAAGGAAAGTAGGATCATAATAAATAATAATTTTAGGTGTACTTTGGCCAATAATTGGGCCAGTTTTTAAGGTTATTTCGGAGCTGGAAAGACTCTAAAAGATAGTCAACTTTATATGCCCCAAAAAACTACTTTAAAGAAAATTTTGTGACTTCCACAATTTTAGAAATATGAAGCCTACATTTCCAAGAATTTCTCTTATCTCTGTGATCTTTCCGTCTATTCCCCGCTAACAAGGAAATCCACCAAGAACTCGGTGTCCCTTGGGTTCATCAAGAGATTTTCAGGCTAACGAAAGCCCACATGGAGCGCTTTGAAAGGCCTTGCCTTCAACCTGCACCGTCACCCGCCACCCACCACCCGCTGGGACTGAGTCCCCCACCTACTCTACCCCCTAGATCCCCTATTTAGCCACACGGAATATACAATGTAAATGTTAATGCAATGTACTTATAATTTGCTGATTGTTCTATTGAAAAAATGCAAATATAAATACCTTGCTTAAAAAAAAAAAATAAATATGAATTAAACTTGTAATTAATGAATATTCTGAAGAATGGCGTGTAATTATTGTAAATATTATAAATATTATATTATAAATAATATAAATATAAAAAGATTCAATAATTATAATTAATTCTGTTAATGCTTTTAATTAATGAAAATCCTGAAGAATGGTTAATAGTTTTTGTAAATATAAAAAATATAATTATAATTTAATTCTTTTAATTAATGAAAATTCTGAAAAATGGCGTATAATTTTTGTAAATATAAGAAATGTAAATTTAAGTAATATAATGACGAAGAAATAATGAATATAAATAAATTCAATAATTATAAATAATTATATTAAATATTAAAAAAATAAATATAAATAAATTCAATAATTATAATTAATTCTGTTAAATATTTACAGTTGCACCCCTCAAAACTGATGAAATATTAAAAGAAATTTTACAAAGCCCAAAAAAAAGCCTAAAATATCACAAATTCCCCCCCGAAAATCATTTATTTAAATTCTGATGTTAAATCCCGAAATGAACTTTCGAAAGCCCCATTGTGCCAGCAATGGCTCACGTTTTGGCAGCCATAAAAGAACGCTTTGCTTACCAAAATATTCCGTCATTGTCGAGGCACAGGACGAATCCGCTAACTGCACGGAGACATGCAGCCGCCGCAGTGGCTGTTGCACGTTTGCTGCACGCTTTAATTAGATTTCAGTTTCGGGAGGATGACATCACATCGTCCTTCCGTGATGCTCCGATGCTCCACTCTGTCTAGCTGTCTGTCTGCCTGTCTGTTGGGTGTCCTGTCCCTGTCCCTGTCTTTGGACATCGACACCAGACCAGAGGCACGAACGCAATGCCATGCCTAGCCGGTCCGCGGCGACGTTGACAACTGCGTTGCTGTCTGGCTCTCTCTCCCTTTGCCCTGCCTTCTGCTCAGCTCTCTTTTTTGCGCTTTTTGCGTGAAAAATGATGGGAAATAATTTGCCAACGACAAGCCAGGACTCGAACGAGGACGTTGCAAACGATGCTGTCCTGCCCCTGCCCCATCCACCTGCCACCTGCCTTGAGGAAGGACCCAGACCAAAGAGTAAGTGCTACGTGCGTTTTTCCAGCCAAAAATCCACCTTGCTCTCCCCTCTCTCTCGCTCTCTAACTCTGTGCAGAATTTTCCGCTGTGTATTTAGGTGAAATTTATTTTACTAATTATTATGTAAGCGGACGGGCGCTTTCCGCAAGCTGCTGCTGCTGCTGCCTGGCCGTCAAGTGCTTTTTTGGTTAATGAAATTAAAGCGTTTATTAAAGTGGTGAGGGGGGGGGGCCTCCCTAACCTTTTGTGTAATTTATGTGGCAGCTGGGGCACACATTTGCTTATGATCGATAATTTATAACCCTTCGAGATACGTGAAAATATAGTTAACCTTCAGTTTAAGCAGCTCCCCAACACCCCTCCCTCCCCTCCCCTCCCTACCCCCTCTGGTACACTCTGGTTTTATTCCGGTTTTAACTCAATTTTCGCTTGGCGGAAATTCCCTCTTGGTCACCAGCGTTGAATAACATCATATATAGTATATATATATAATATGTGTATATATTTTTATAGCTCTCTGGGGATAATCAGAGGGGGGGAGGGAAACAACAGCAGCAGCATTGGGGTAGGGGTAGGGACAGGGGACAGGGGACACCTCCATCCAGAGGCAAAGCTAATGTAAAGTCCAACAGCAGACACATAAAAATGAGAATTTATGCATTTTTTTCGGTCCTGGAAAGTAGCTGCCGTCCAGGGGGGGGAGGGGGGCACACACACACAGGTGACACAGGTGACGCTTTTGTGGATTTGTGGCCAACATTGGCGTTTATTACAAAAGGGGGAGGGGACAGCAGGATGGAGCGCACATGTCCCATAATGAAGTTGTATAAAATTGCATAATTTTATTTCTCTCTTTTTTCCGCAGCTTTTGTTAAACTTTTCTTCATTTACGCAAACAATGGGCGAAAATGTTTAACCACACTTTTAAATGTTTTTGGTCGGGGCATAAAAAATGTTTCAGTAAATGTTCAATAATGGAAAAAAATTACGGAAATACGAAATACACAAAAAAGTTCGAAAAGAAAAAAAAGATTTTATAAGGGCACAGGAAATGCCACTTTAAGATACATTTTTTTAGAATATGCACTTCAAAGTTGTCTGAGTATTTTCGGAATATCTTTTGAATATTTTCACAGTATTTGCGGAATATTTTCTAAATATTTTTTAAATATTTTCAGAGAATTTTCAGAATATTTTCGGAGTATTTTCTGAATATTTTCGGACTATTTTTGGAAAATTTTCAAAGTATTTGCGCAATATTTTCGGAATATTTTCAAAGTATTTTTGTGATTATTTTGAAGGTATTTTCAGAGTATTTTTGGAATATTTTAGGATTATTTTCAGAATATTTTCGTAATATATTCTGAGTATTTTCGGAATATTTTCTCAATCCATTATTAGGCACGGATCTCTTAAGGGAGGGATATGAGAATAATATATATAAGATATATGCACATATATACGAAAAGGACTAAAGGAACAGAAGGCTATACATAGAGTAAAAATTCATAATTTTAACCTAAAATATAATTCAAACAGAAAACATTTTTTTTTTCACTATATTTATCACCAAATATTATAATAAAATTTCTTCGTATAGTCCCCCAAGAAAATCTTTCGATAAAGTATTAAAAGCCCACTCTATTCTCAGTTTTTCGGTATTTTAATATTTCTTTAACATTTATAATTTAATTATATTACTTTTTCTTTTTTATTTTACACACAACAAATATCTCAAAACTTTTTAAAATTAATTTAAAAAAGAAACATATTCCTTTTCATTAAATTTTCTACGAAAAATGATTCTATCTAAAAATAAATAATAAAAAAGAGCCCGTACCTTTTTTGAAAACTTCCCCGTAAATATGGCTAAATATGCCCATAAAAAAGTTCATACAAAATATGCAACACATTTTTTCCCTCAAATTCCTTAGAAATAAAACGAAAAAAGTACCCACTTCCTTTTTCCTTTCCAAAATACGTTCCATAATTTTATTCCATAATAATTTTGGCTGTTCTCTCTTTGGCCATTTTGCCGCCTAATTAGCCATATAATAAACCTTATCTTTGGGCAGAGACTTTTCAGACGTTTTTCCCTCCTCTCGTGACTTTGCGCCATAAACGCTTTTCAAAACAAAAGTTAACAAATGACTAATTAAAAATGTGTATAACTTTTTGGATGCATAATTAAATTTTATTTGTCTTCACGACTGGAGAAAAAAAACACCCGAATGTGGAATGAAAATGCCGCTCGGTGCGAACAAATACGGCAAATGGCAGGGCAAACAATCCGCAAATAACATTTGCACCACACACACAAAAAAATCGGAGGCAACACATTTTGTAAATAAATAATTTTGCCAGCAGTGTGTGTGATCTGTCTACCAAAGAAATTAAATATAAAATAAAATAAAAACCCCAAAAGTAGGCAATGAAAAGCGCTACGCTGCTAGCCTTCAAAACGAACGCAGGCCAGGTGTTCAAACATCCCAACGGCAACTTCTTTTGTGCTTTCTGGCCAAACCAATCAGCCAATCCAAACCAAATTTGGCAGTCGATTAGATACGATCATACTTAATAATTCTGTGATTTTTCCCACATTTTCGCTTCATTTTTTCTTCTCTTAATTCTGTGTTGAAAAAACTCACCTGGTTTAAAACCATCTGCATGCTCATGGGAGTCCGTATAGTGCATGGCTCCCACGACAATCAGCCAGAGCATCAGTGCGAAGGTCATGATTGTTGCTGTTGTTTGTTGTTGTTGTTGTTGTTGTGGCTGTTGCTCTTCCTTCTCCTGCTGTTGGTAGCTGGTAGATCCTTATGGCACTGTCTAAGCGTTGATTATTATTCTAAGCTCACTTTGACACCAGCTTATGAGATGAGCATTGAATATGCAAATAAATTGTTGCCGCTTTCTGTTCAAACATCTCGTTTATCTGTCACTCGCTTTTCCTCATTCACTCTCTTTCGGGCTTTTTGCCTGGCTTCTCACTTAATTAAAAACTTTCGGGCTCTGGCACATAAATTCATTTTAATATTAACAAACATTCATTTTTTAGCCGCTGTTTGAACAGAAAAAGAAGAAGAAGAAAAAGAGGTCGCATAACCGTTAAGATGAATATTTAATAGAATTTCGACGTGGCTGTACTTTTTTTTCGGTGTGTGTGTGTGTGTGTGTTTTTTTTTATAAATATTTAACATAAAGCGCGCACGTGTTGCTCATTTGGCGCCCCTGCAACAGGCATTAAAAATGTAATATCAAATCCTTTTTTTTTTTGTTTTGCACTTCTCCTCACATCCTGTTGTCCGCTGCAATTACACAAGAGAAAGAGAAAGAGAGATATGGAATTAGTTTGTGGTCGCAGAAGAGGCTAAAAAGGAGACACACAGGACAGGGGCTTAAGTCGACAGGAACATTGGTTTCGTTTGGGTTTCAGCGGCAAGACAGAGACAGCGAGTGGAGTCCAAGGACTGTAAGGTTTCCATGCATTTTAGTTGAGTTTTAATTAAAATTCTCGCATATTTGTGCGGCCACTAAGCCACTCTGCTGCTCTCCTGCTCTCTGGCACTCGCCTTTTTGGGGGGATTACATGGCTGTGGGCTCTGGACTGTGGACTGTGGGCTCTCCTCTGCCATAAATAAATGCTCATTAATTTGAAGGCCATTACCTAATGCCACCACGCCACACACAGGCCTTGCAAACAGGCAACAACTTAATGCCAATCAATAATGATAGATTAGGCCACGACACACAAACACACAAACACACATTCGCATGAGTTACACGAGGGAGTATGTCCCTGTTCTGTTCTGTTCTGTCCTGTCCATCTATCTAAATGTCTTCCTGTCCGTCTGTCTTGGCCAAATGAATAGCCAAAGTTTTGTTTGGGGCATTAATTGGGAAACAGCAAAGATAGAGAGAGGTACAGAGCGAAAGAGAGGGAAGGTAAGCACAAATCGAGAAGGCTTTGTAGTAGAGTTCCTCTCTGAGGAAAGGGAGAAGGCTCTACCTCTCTCAGGATATGGAAAAGGCGGACTAGATCGCCATCTCTCTCTCTGTGGAAATGGAAAAGGCTAAGTAGACCCCTGCCTCTCGCCCCCCACGCAAATCGACTTGTCCCCCCACAACTAATATCAACTCTAGAGCTGCCATTACCACCCCGTAAACCTCTGCCTAACTAACGGTAATTGACAAAAGAGTCATGAAAACTTTGACTGGAAAGTTGCTGCCACACGTTTTTGTTGTTTAACACGCAGTCAGAACAACCTGGTCGCTCCCCCCCCCCACCGCCCCAGCAAGCGCTCCCCTTTGGACAAAAACTTTCATATGACAGGCACTGAAGTGAAGAGCAGAAAAAAACAGGAAGAGGAGCAGCAGAAGGAGCAGCAGGAGGAGGAGGAGCAGCAGGAGGAGCAGCAAGAGACAGTAGCAGGCCACAGGAAGTAGCTGTGGCAAGGTGGCAAGGTGTGTGGCAGGTCACTGCCTACTACTTACTCGTGCGCTCTCCCTCTCCCTCTCTGCCTCTGTTACAGAAGTTTTTGCATTGGAGGTAATTAAGAGCTGTGTGTGGCAAGTGTTTATTGAGAGGCAGCAGCAGCTCCCCCGCACCCCAAAGGGGGCTTCCCTCAAGGACTAAACTTAGAAGAGGCAACTAAAACTTAGAAAACAGAAAGAACTAAGCCACAAAGTGGCAAAACATGCCCCCCCACCCCCTCTTCCCCACGATATTGATCTAGTCATAACTCTTTCGCTTTGCCGCTTTTCGACAAATTCCAAGTCACTTGTGTGCAGCCAGTGAACCCATTTGGTGGCAGCAATGCCCCATGCCCCGGGGGCACACAAAACAGTCAACAAATGGCACATTAGACGGGAAACGGAAATGAAAGGCAAAAGACACACAACAACAAAAAATGTCAAGCAAAAACCTATGACAAAAACCCAGTCAATTATGCCAACAATATGCACCACATTTCATAAAACGACTCTGAACGGAGGGAGGGACGGTCGAAGGGGGGAGGGACGGTCGGAGGGGGGAGGGAATGGCAACGAGGACTTGCTGGCTCCTAGGGCCATAAAACTATAGCCATTGCCATTGTTAAAACAATCACAAAAACAGACAAAAACTATCAATTGTTGTTGTTGTTTTTGTTTGCGGAATATTTGATGCACTTACTTTTAATTTGTTAAGCAAAATATTCAGGATTAATATATTACAAATTAATAGATTATTTTATTTAACCATAAATATTAATCTTAAATATTTGGTATATTTTTTTGAGGTAAAAAATACACAATTTTGAGTACATTTTTGTTGTTATTTATTTGTAAGCTTAGAAAAAATACGTGAACTTTAAATTTGAATTTTAATGGAATTTTCTTTGTATTGTCTATAACAAAATTAATTTTTTTTTTAATTTTAAATGTTTGTTTGTTTATTTTTTAACTAAAAAAATGTTGAGTATCATCAAAGTTCTTTTGATTGAGTTTTTTTTTTGTTTTACTTCCAACAAAGTTATGATTTTATGATATTTAAAACTGTAGGTGTTTTTACTTTCAAATGTTTTTTTTTTTTACTAAAAAAAATATGGGAAATTTGCAAGTTTTTTTAAATTGTATTTTCTTTGCATTAAATCCATAAAAATGATGATTTATTGATATTTAAAAAATTAGCTTTTTTAATTTTTAACGTTTGTTTTTTTGTTTATTTTAAACTTAAAAAATTATAGGAAATTTGCAAATTTTTTGAATATAATTTTCTTTTTGTATTTGGTCATGATTTATTAATATTTAAAATTTGATCTATTTTTAATTTAAAATTTGTTTATTAAAAAAGAAATATGAAATTTTTGAAATTTTTTTGTTGTCATTTTCTTTGTTATAACTCCAAAAATATTATGAATTCTTGATATTAAATATTTAATATATTTTCAATATTTTATTTGATTAATATTTTAATAATTTTAATATTTTAGGGGTTGTTTTTTTTCTATAAATTCTGCTAAAAACACATAAAAAAAACTCGCTCTTTTATGTGTAAATTTTCAACGAAAAATCATGCACTTGGCCAACAGTCTTAGCTGTCATTCAAATATCTTATAAGACAACAAATAAATAACTAATAAAAAAAAATATATTCTAAACCCACAATTTGGTAGATTAAAAGCTTGAAAAAGTTTCCCAAGTCAAGATTCAAGCAAAAGAAAATATAAATAAAACAGAGGAATTTCCCAATCTCGATTTCTGATATTTCATAGAACCTTAAGCTCTTCGATTTATGAAATCCCTCTTGGGGCTCTCCAAACAGCTCTTCAAATCCACAGAACCCTCCTCGTGCCCTGCGAAAGGGTATTCGAAATGCAAAAACCAAACGAAATGAAATGAATAAGCGATGGGCAGCGGGGGGCAGCGGGGGGGTAGTGGGTTCTCCACAGCACGGAGTGGAGTTTGGAGTTGTAGTTGGAGTTGCAGTTGCAGCCTGGCAGTGTGAATGTTTTTATGCCCCGTGGAATGATAGTTTTTTTCTCTTGCTCTTTTTTGTTGGGTTTTTTTTTACCTGGGCCTCGGCCTGGGCTTGGGCCTGGGCCAATGCCTTTTGGCGTTTAGCGAATAAATTGAGCGCAGCAATTTCATTTAAATGTGCACAATAAACTTAGTTCCATGACCCTTGAGGCAGTTCCCCTCCCCCTCCCCTACTGTCCCTCCCCCACTGTCTCTCTCTCTCTCTCTGTCTACCATTTCCCGCTGTTTTTCCTGTCATTTTCCCTGTGTGCTTTTGCCGTCGCTCTTTCGGTATCGTTTATGTCTGCACATCGTCTAAATTGTAAATCACATTAAATTTGCGAGCAGAAACGGAAGTGCAGTACACACACACACACTCAGACATAGACACACACTTGTGGCCAATTGAAATGAATTTGCGGTTGCAAGAAAAAGAGTCACCCGAAAGGAAGGAAAGCCAGCGAAAGTTTATGCAGCACGGGAAAACTGTCACACAGGGAAATCAATAAACAGTGGGGAGAGGGGAAGAAACAACAGAGGGAAGGGTGTGGAAAAAGAGTTAAAGATTGCCTGAAAAAGTTACGTGAAAAGAAAGCAGGAAAGCGAAGGCAGTTGGCAGGGGTATTGTTTTTTTAGTGGGTGGCAAGATAATGGTAATTTAGTCGCTTGACTTAGCATTTCCCCTTAAATGTGCCCCTTGCCCCACCCCTTTGTTTATCCTGTTCGCCTTCGGAGCCTTTGTTTTTACAGCCATTCGAAATTTGATTTGCATTCAATTCTTCAAGTCCCCGATTCGAGGATTTCCTGCGGGATATATGTATATCCTTAAGCCGTATAATCATCTGCATTTGTCAGACGATTTGACATTATTTGACGGAACAGAAAGGAACAACACGGAATGGAATGCCAGGACGGGGAAAGGCACATCCGAAGGGAACAGCATGGAACGGAGGGAATGCCAGAGCGGAGCCACAGAACGGAATAGCATGAAACGGTAGGCCAGAACAGGGAAAGGAACAGCAGAAGGGAACAGTTTTGGACGGAATGGAATGCCAGAATGGAGAAAGGAACACCACAAAAGAACAGAATGGGAGAGAATGCCAGAACGTAGAAAGGAACAGCAGAGGGGAACAGCATGGAACAGAACGGCGAAAAGGAACAACAGGAAGGAACACCATGGAACGGAAGGCCAGAATGGAGACGATGGAGCGGGGAAAATGTAAATTGATTGACTCAATGAAAATCAGTTTAAAGATCTCGTATGGCAGGGGGGGGAGGTGTGTGGTGCAGGAGATGTCCCCCATTTTTTGATGGACACTGGCCTCCCCTTTTCAATTAAATCCTGCCGCCTGGATCCGGCCTGGATTCTGGCATACAAAATTTAAGCAATATTTTAAAAGCCTTCCTCCGACCTGCCTTGCATATTTCATGGTTTACATTTTACAGCCTCCCTCCCTCCCTCCCTCCCTCTCTCCCTCTCTCCGCCCTTTCGGCCACCCAAGAACCTACCAAATTGGGGAGGGGCGGGGGCATACACTTTTGCACCTGCAACACTGCAACAATTTCTTCTGTTTGGTTTTTTTTTCAGCCTCAATTTCCGGCAAAACTGCCGACACGGCTTATCACTGGGTTCCTGTGCCTCTGGGCCTGTCGCCTCCCCATGCCCCATGCCCCCTGCCCCCCCCCTGCCTCCTGACCCCACTACACGCTCAAGTGAACTTTTTACTAAATAATACAACAACAAAAATTGCGCAGCGTCCACTTTGCAGACTCCTTCATGCAACAAAAAAAAAAAAAGAAAAGAAATATGATTTTATTTTTTGTTGCATTTTTAATATTGAGCAGAGGGCTCTAGAGGGGGGGTGTAGGGGGGTGCAGGGGGGGCTGTACGACCTAAATATTTGCCCTGCTGTTAAATTAAAAGAATGAAAAGCAAAAAAACAAAAAGAAAAGCCTGGAAAAGTCGTCAGCAAATAGAGAGAAAAAAACTAAATCAACAAATGCCTTGCGGCTGCCAAACGACGTCGACGAGGAGGACACATTATGGTAGCAAAATAGCGACAAACGACCGGAAGTAGCCATACACACACACGCACGCACACACACACACATGGATAGTACTGCCCGCAGGATAAACCTACGGCCGCTGCCGCTGCCTGACTTCCTGCGATTTAAATATGCGGCCTAGCCGCAGAGCCAGAACGAAAGCCCCCCCCCCAAGCCAAAGGACACCACCACGCATGCAAATAGACGAGGGGGTGGGGAGGACAACACAGGAAGGCAGAGGGCTGGGTAGTGGGTACATAATGAGGCGCTCTTTCTATGCCCAGACCAGAGGCCAGCCGCCGCCGCCACCGCCGCCGCCACCGCCGCTTTTGCTCATTTCCAGGTCGACATAATTTGTCCATAATTTGTCTGCGTCTTTTCCACACACACACACACACACACACAGGGGAGGGGGGGAGGGGGGGAGGGGGGGCACAGGAAAAGCCGTGGGGGGTTCCTTGGCGGAGGAAACCCCCTGTCTGGGCGGAGGGTTTATCTCTGGAGGAGGAGCATTTCCTCCTCTCTGTCTCACATTTTTATTGGTGGGAAGTTCCTCCTTCGTCCTCCCTTTTTCCCCATTCATGGGGGGTAATATCTTCTCTCTTTCCCCTCTTTGTGGGGGGTAATATCTCCTCTCTTTCCCCTCTTCGTGGGTGGGTAATACCTCCTCCCTTACTTCCCTTTTTTTCGGTGTATTATCTCCTCTCTTTCCCCCATTTGGAGCCCTCGTCCTACTCCCATTTCCTCCAGGCTTCCACGCGGAAATGTAAATTATAAAATTAGGCTTAATTTTTAAATAAAAAACTCCAGGACTCCTGGAACCCCTGGACTCCAGCACTACTCCTTTGATAAGCCGCATGCAACCACACATTGAAGGTGGCATATGACCTAATTCTTTGACCCCCCTCCCCCATCCCGTACTCTGTCTCAGGCACGGACACAACAATTAATCTAAAACCATTTTGGACACGGCACAAAACAGTACAATTGGCGCCGCGTGTGGCTGCCACAGCCGCTGCCACTGCCACTGCCACTGCCACAAATGGTGTTAACAACTTTTTCACGCTCTTCTCCATGGCTGGAGACGTTGGAGACTAATTAAACGGAACGCGCGGCGGGGTCGTCTAATCATGTTGATTGTGTGACCACTGATTGATTGATTGATTGATTGCATGGCTACATGAGACAGCGAAAGAGACACGGGGGAAAAGGAAAGCAGAAAGAGGAGCTACTACGCTTAGCGGGGTATTTAGGGGTCTCTGGCAAATGTTTGCTAGGAAAAAGGGTAGATTTCTTATAAGGATCTATAAAGCCCTCAAATATAATAGCTTAAACCACTAAAAGGGGGTCTTAAAAAGGTTTTAGAACCATTATTGGTAGGTTTCTTTAAAGGAAGCCAGTCTCTGAGGTGTTCCTTCACTTCAAAGCCCAATTGGAACCTTTTTTGAGGATATATCTTACAGTTCTCCCAGGAATAGTATTTAAGTAATATTCATATACTGTTATAGGTATTATAACCATTAAAAGAGGGATCTATAATGGTTGAAGAACAATTATTTGAACATTTATTTAGGATAAACCTTTTTCTGAGGTATTTCTTCATAAGAATCCCCAATTTAACGATCTATCCATCGCTATATCAATAATATATCTAACAGTTCCCCTAAGAATAGTATTTGAGTAATTTGTATAAGATATAATACCTTAAACCACTTAACGAGGGATTTATAAAGGTTTTAAGACAAGTATTTTGGGGTTTCTATGGATTAAACCTTTCTCTGAGGTATTCCTTCAAAAAAAAAAAAGGCAATTTGAGGCCTATTTGAAGATCTATCCATGGATATATCTAGATTATATCTTATAATTCTCCAAGGTATAAAATTTGAGTAATTTTTTTAAAATATAATGTCTAAAATCACTAAAAGGGGATATAAAATGGTTCTTTCAACAATTCTTTGTATGTTTTTTTAGGGGAAACCTTTTTCAGAGGTATTTCTTCTCTTCAAAGTCCAATTGGAACCCTATCCATGGATATATCGATAATATATCTCATAGTTCCCCAAGGTAGAGTATTTCCAAAAGCTAAAACCAATGCCCAGCTGTTCCACGAGGCCTCTGAGATGCTTCACCTATGCCTCATTGCTGCCTACTCGACTGAGTCGGTCCCCAGAATCCCACAACAAAATCCCTACTATCCGTTGGGCACCTTCCTTTCGGGCTTTTCTGCCTTCGGTTTCAATAAATTATGGCTTTATTTTACATCAAAAATTAGAGCTGCACCTTTAAAGAAAACACACACGCCCATCACAGCACACCCATAATTTTATATTATTTATAATATATTCATGATGATGCTTGGCTGCCTCGTTGACAAGAGGTGCAACAGCAGCAGCAGCAAAAAATAATAATAAAATGCAGGCGGCAGGAGGCAGGAGGCGGCAGAAAAGAGCAACAGCTGCAATGACAATAACTCTTGGCAGTGCCACAGCAGAGCAGAGAAGAGCAGAGCATCACCATAATGTTGCCACACAGAGTGTGTGAGTGTGTGTGAGTGTGTGTGAGTGTGTGGCATGTGTATCTATGCAGCAGCTGCAGTCGCGCCGCCAGCCATGTCCCTTTATCGTTCCCTTTAGATCCTTTTCCTTGCTGGATTTTTTCCGTTTTTTTCGCCCTTTTTTTTGTATAATTGCAAAATGTTTTGTTTTAATTAACTGAAGCGAATTTTTACAGCTGACAGACAGGGAAATTCTATAGGCTTTCCACAGCCAGAGAGAGCTCTCCCTCACCCACTCTCTCTCTATCCTGGATCCTTTCTCCCGCCTTTGTCTGTGTGATTATGATGCGCTTTATTGTCACACGCGAGTGTCTCGGAGACATGGCATACGGGAGTATCTGTATCTGTATCTGTCTTTCTGTGTATCTTCTGTGTTGCCTTTGCTTGTGGCGTGAAATTTATGTTTACAGCACAAGTGGGAGGTGCAATGAAAAGCCAAGGAACAGACGCCGCCACTGAAACAATAACAAAACGGAAACGGAAACGGAAGCTGCTGCTGCTGCTGCTGCTGTGTTTTTGGGGGGTTATATGAAGACATAAACATAAAAGTGTTTTATAATAAAGCAAAGCGTGAAATAATTCCCAAAGACAGACCACAAAAGCTGACAATTTTTATAGACGCACACACACCCACACAGATGCAGAGATACACAGATACTCAGGCAAGCACACACGGACCTGCTTTTGTGGGTAATGATGTTAAATAAAATATTGTTTATGTGGCAACATAATAAATGGCCAACTGCCGCCAACCGACCCGACTCCTCGTAAAGCGCACACCTAGACGCCTTGCCCCACGCCCCCCCTCGCCCCACGCCCACGCCCCGCCAGAGCCATTCGCATCGACATTATTATGGGCCAAAAGAGAACTCATAATGGTTTATATATATCTCAGATGTATCTGTATCTGTGTGTATCTGTGCGGCTTGGGGTTCATGCGGGGCACTTGACAATTACAATAATGACAGATGTGTCCATTGGAGGCGCCTCCCCCACGCCCCAAGTGTAAATAAATGTTTAGACGCGGTTCTTCTGTGTTTGTATTTGTGTTTGTGTTGGCCAAAGAGTGACAGAGAGAGAGAGAGAGGGAGAGATGGTGGCCTCCGTTATGGCAGAGTGGAAAAATGCTTAAAGGTAAATCGAAATGATATATACCTTGGGTCTAGGGTTTGGTTTAAATTTATTCCCTACTGGAGGCAGCGGGTTTTTTGGTCTAGTCGAAGCCTTTAAAACGTTCTCCTAGTTTTTCTTTTATTTTCAAAATTTTAGAAGCTAAAACGGCGTCTATTTTTTTCAATGTTAGGCAGCCTTTTGCCTTTGCAAAATCCTCTCTTAATCTGGCAGCTTTATTCCGAATAAAAACAATAAATATCCAATAAAAATAATTTTTAAAAATGTAGAAAAAAAATTTAACAAACAAAAAAAATAAAAAATATATCAGATTAAAATAAAAAAAAGAAATAAAGCAGAAAATTAAATTGAAATACTGTTAAAATACATTTTTTTAAAGTCAAAATTAAATGAAATAAAAAATAATTCAGAAAGTTTTAATGAAAACCCTTTAAATTATTTTTTTAAAGAAAAAATGAAATAAAGTTAATAACTAAAAAATAAATCAAAAAATTTTATCACAAAACTGTTAAAGTAATATGCAAAATATACAAATATAATAAACGGATAAAAATAAATTAATCATATAAAAAAAAAAAACAAAAATATTTTAGTGAAAATCAGATTAAAAAAATATACAAAATTAAACAACAAAAAATATTATTAAACAAGCACTAAAAATTAAATATACCAGACACAAAATAAAGAGATCAAAACAAAAATAAATATTTATTCTCCAGAATTAAATAAAATAAATAAGAAAAAGGAGATAAAAATAAACTAAATTAAACAGATATTTATTTTCCATTATTTTCCTCTAAGTTTCAATCAAATAAATAAAATAACCACATATTTATTTTAACCTATTTTCTCATTAAGTTTAATCCATAATTTATTACAAATAAATTCTAAAACATATATTTAAGGCCGCCTTAAATTGTATTTCCCTGCCTTGGTTTTTGCCTGCTTTCCATTATTTAAGTTTGGAGTTTTATTATTTAAGCCCCGGTCTTCTGTCTGTCCCTTCCCGCCTCTGTTCCCGGCTCCTGCTTACCGCCGAGTGACCCAGTTGGCGGTCCTCGCCTCATCTCACACTCGAAAGATCCCCTCAGCCCTGCACTGCACTTCACTTGAGCTAACCCCAAGCCTCCTTGCGGCCTCACACTGGGTGTCCTGTGCCGGGCGGCTGTCATGTTAGGTGTCAGGAGAGCCCTGTACATGGACACGGACATGAGCATGGGGCAAGGTCTCCGTCCCTCCCCTGCCTTTCACCTTTCTCTCCTGCTTAACCTTCGAAAAACCCCTCCACAAAAGCCCAAAAATTCCATAGCTTCTCCCCCAAAAAAGGAAAAAAAAACGTCCTAATTTATTATTTTGCGCATTTAAATATTTTAAGTGTCCCGCAGGATATGGCACACACACACACACATCACCCCTTCCCGCCACCCCTTTCCGCCACCCCTCCTTGGCCCCCGCGCCTTTTCATGGATAAACTTGCAAGGACACTAAAAATTAGTCGCTTGGTCGCATTTTCCATCCATGTGTGCTCTGCTCTGCTCTGCCCCCAGCCCCCTCGCCCCCTGGCCACCTCTGTGCCTCATATGCCCCAGTCTTTTCAGCCGCAGCGGTGGTGGGGCATGCCACGTTACAAGTTAATATAATTTTAATGAAAATTAACATGAAGCCTGGGCACTTTTTTGCCACGCTTTAATTTCCCCAAAGACGGTACATCCCCGCCTCCATCCTCTTTTTGGCTGCCTCTGTGTCTGCCCCCGCCTTCCTTCTGGGGGGCTCTTTCTGGGGGCTCTTTTTCTGTGTTGGTTTATTGCACGCCTGCCGCCTGCCCCCCAAGCCCCCCTGCCTCCCGCACTATTAAGCGGATAGTTTACCATCTGCCGTATTCATTTTTATGCCCCTGGCCCTGCCACTGCCACTGCCACTGCCCCACGCACACAACTTGCCACATGCTCGTACATAAGCTTTTTGCCTAATTTGTTGCTAGAGAAGGCAGAGAGTGCGTTGTCGAGAGTCGAGAGTCGGTCGTCGGGCGTCGAGTGCGTTCTCGTGTTGGGATTTACGCAACTAATTTCCACGTAGGCGAAAAATTAAAAGGATGCTGCCGCATGCCGCATGCCACACACCTGACTTTGATTTATAATACCCCACAACGAGCGGCTCAGAGACGCCCCAGAGAGGGGGGCGGGGGAGTGCGGCAAAGCCTTTGTAACAGTGTCCTCCATGCAGCGGATCAAATTTTACTTGCCACAGCCAGCAGCAGCAGCAGACGCCACAAAGCGCGCGTTGAGACTTTGATAAAATGTAATGCCACAGGGGACATGCACACACGGGGATGGGGCACGGGGCAGGGACACGGGGCAGGGACAGTATGTGGCATCAAATTTCCATGTGTCGCTGCCACCCAAAGACCCTGTGCAAAAGGGAGTGCCCGAAATAACTAAATGCAATGGCAAACGTTGCATGCCCCACACACAAAACAGACAATTTTAAGCAGTTGACTCATTTTCATTCATGGAAAATCATCTCCATAGATCCATTTTCTTTTGGTTGAAAGCAAACCTTTGTGCTAGAAAGAACTTAGGGATTTTCCGACTCCTATTTAATAGAGGATATCCTTGGTTGAATGATGAAAAAACTCTTTTACTTTGGCTTATAATATTTAATTAAATTTTATGGCAATCTCCTGTTACAAAATTTCCTTCATTTTCCCCATATTTTATCAATATTTTCTCACTAAACACTAACTATTTCTTACTTCGAAAACCCCCGCAAAAGTTTCCACATTAAATGAAAATCTAAAAAGTTTTCAATTACACAATACAATTTTCCTGACATTTTCCTGGAATTTTCCACACACATTTAATCATTATTTCATTGACTCAAAATATAACCAGAAGTACCTATAATTATTTTCTAAAATTTCACACAAAAGAAACAGAAAATAAAAGCCAGAAAATGTGACAAAAAAGAATATCCCAAAAATATGCTCTATCTCTTTCTTTAATTATAAATAAATTCCCACGACTTTTCTCAACAATTTAGGCCACATTTTTCCAAAGTAAAACTTTAATTATTGTGTAATATTTCAAGCAGTGGGAAATCCCCTGGAAAAACTATCAAGCCCTTAATTCAAGCAAAAACCATATTAATATTTTAGTAAGTCTCTACCCCTCCCCTCTAACCATGTTTACCCCTTCTTTTGCCCTCTGAATTGGTCATTAGGTGACTGTGCCTTTGGCCGCAAGAGATAATCAGAAGCCACAAACACACAAAAGCCTCAATCATTTTTGGTTTTTGGCCAAGTTTTGTTGTTGTGGAATTTTCTCATTTATCAGAATGAGAGACAGACAGACTGGCAGGCCACGGGCAATGCCCTTGAGAATCAGATTTTGGTATGCTGCTGGTGGGGGCGGGGTGTGGGGCAAGGTGTGGCGGAATGACCTTGAATGTAAGCAATTAGTTAATACATTTTTTTTGTTTTTGTAAGCAGCCTTGACGTCTCTCCTTCTAATAAAAATCACTGATAAATAAATAACATGACATTTCATTGTGGCTTTGTGTGTGCTTAGGAGATACTTTCACGGAGAAATGGGGAGAGTGTGGAGAGAGAGAGAGAGAGAGGGGGGAGTATGGGTGGTCCGAGGTGTCGCCTTAACACCATATCAAACACAAGTAACTTTCCAGCTCACTTTTTCGCCTGTCTTGGCCCGTAGATCCCCAAAGCTTTTGCCAGTCTTGAAGGCTCCTCCTCGCTACCCCCCTCTTCCTCTCTCCCTCTCTCTCACGTCAGCTGTTTTTTTGTATTGGCCTTGTCGGTATTCCTGTCTCTGCTCCCTGTTCGTGTGTAATTCTGTTCACTTCTGTTCCCATCTGCTGTCTACACTCTGAGAAAAAACATATTTCAATTAAATATTTGGGTTTTAAATTTTTTAAAATTATGAAATTTAAAATAATTTACTTTGATTTAAATATAAATGGTTCGAAAAGTCTTTTTAATATGGCCCAATATTTAATTTTAATACAAAAACTAAAAAAATATATATAACATTTTTAATTTGTGGGGAATATATTTATAAGAAATATGAAATAAATAAAAATATATGTACTATATTAAAATTGTAGGGATATATATAAAATCATAACATGAAAATATGTAATTTAAATTTTAAATGAAATGAAATTTTTAGGAAATATTTGAAATAAAGAAATTAAAATATATAATTTGATATTAAAAAAAAGTAAAATATTTAATTTAAATATTAAATTAAATTTTCAGGAAAAAGTTTAAATAAAAAAAATGAATATATTTAATTTGAATATTAAATTAAAACAAATTTAAAGGAAATATTTTATATAAAAATATATATCATTTCAATATTAAATTCAATTAAATTTGTAGGAATTATTGTAAATCAAAATATGAAAATATTAGATTAAATATTTAGTTAAATTTGTAAATAATATTTGAATACAAAAATAAAAAATTAAAAGATGAAATATATTTGTTTTAAAAATAAAATATCTTTATTTTAAAAATAAAATGAAATATTTATAAAAAAATATACATATTATTAATTATATTTTAATTATTTGTATATTTATTTGATTTATTTATTATTATTTTATATACGACAAATATTTTTTTTATTATAAAATTCAATGTATTTTTTAATCTTATTTTAATATTTTATAAAAGTTAAAAATGTGTGGAAAAAAAGGCTTTCGTTCGAAATTTATGGGTAGACACTTTTAAATCTTAAATAAAATAATAGTAAATACAATTTCAGTGTTTTCTTTTCTCTGAGTGTATGTATTTGCTTCTTGTGTTTGCCTGGCAAACGCATTTCGCAGTTTTCCCTTTCCCCCGCTCCCCCCCTGCATCCATGTGTTGTTTATTTTATTCGTTGCGATATCGATTGTTTATTTCCCTGCCTTTGTTTTGCTCTCACTCTCCCTCTCTCCCGCTTTGATTTGACTCTGGAACGGGAATGAGAGTCTGAGATTGAGATTGAAGTCTAAGAAGTGGTCCAAGAGGGGGGAAACACGGGCTCAGGGGTGGGGATAGGGATAGGGATAGGAAACAAGGGGACTTTGCTTTGATTGAAACCCACTTGAAAGTGCCAAGGACTTTTGCTCAGTTAATGCCCAGAGCAGGAGCAGGAGCGGGAGCGGTAGGACCTCCTGGAGGGAGGGAAACTTTGGTATTGATTTCCTGGTTATTTCGTTATCCTCTAATTAGCGGCTACCCCTCCCCAGCCCGTGGCCCGTAGCCCCCCTACCGATAGAACTTTTGGTAATTAGTGTATTGTATTGTATTGTTTGAATTCCTCTCTCTCTCTCTCTCTCTCTCTCTCTCTTTCTACCTTGGGTTTTTCATTGATTTAACAATTAGGTATAAAGTTTTCGCAGCGATTAAATTGAAATTATTTCGTGTCCTTAAATCCCAATTAGAAAGCGGCACCAAAATTGCCGGCTGTGGTGTCCTGGCAACGCAATCTTGAAATTGGAAGATTTCCTGGAAGAGTAATTAAGCGGAGGCTTTTGCTCCTAATGAGCCCTGGAGAGAGCTCTGCATCTGCCTCTTCAGTTGAGAGATTGCCCCTCCTGCCTGCCTCGTTAGAGATTCCTCTTGTCATGTGTCAAAGTTGAGATGCCACTCCCATTGCCTGCGGCTGAAACGCCAGAAAGCAAGATAAAAACAAGCCTAAAACAACACACGACAGAAAAAAAGAGTAGACTAGAAAAGAGGCCCAAAAAGTCTTCTGGCTCTTCCGCTCTTTTGTACTGGGCCCCCCCTCCCAAAAAAAAAAAAAAAACACATGCCACGGGGATGCGCGGCAGGGGTACAAAAGGTGCCGCCATCAAAGCGGGTGACTATCACATAAGTGCCTCCATCCATGCCCCACTGTCAGGCTGTTGCCCCCCAAAGGCGGCTGCTGCAAGTTGCCGGTAGGGAGGGGGGGAGCGGCTTTAGACCCACTTTTGGGGCCCTTTTTTTGTATTGTTTGTCTCTCTCTCTCTCTCTCCCTATTGCTGTCTGTTTCGCTCTTGTTTTTTTTTCTTTATTTCTCTTCAATTTTTCTTTATTTTCCTCTGTTTTGCTCCATTTTCCCATGTTTTCTTCTATTTTTGCTGTGTGTTTCTTATATTTTCTTTTATTTCCTCTCTCTCTCTGTTCGTGTTTTGTGCCCCGAAAAATAGAGCAGATGACAGATTTAGACGCCTGATATGTTTGAGAGAGCCTGCGTTCGGTGTAAAGTGCCTGCCCGCCTGCCCTGCCTCCCCCTTCAACCAATTTTCTCATGCGCTTTGATGCCACAGCCCGCACATCCTTTCAACCTTTCTGCAAGCCTTTTTCACTCATTCATGAACTGCTTAGAGGAACTCAAAGTGAAAAAGGTAGGATTGGGGGTAGGGTTTGGGGCTCCATTCACACATTAATCAAATGTGAAATTAGCCACTGAGTGTGATGCCTGCCACAAAATTGATGCAAATTAACAGCCTTGCCACGACATGCCGTGTCCGTCATTCGATATGAGCGAATCAATCAAAATCCATTGCTAAATTATGCCCAAAATTGAATTATCGATTCGAAATCGAATCCGAATCGGAAACCAAAGCAAACAAATAAATTCTGCAACTTTACTGAAGGTTTTTACGGCGTACAGTGGCACGGGGTGGGGGAGGGGGAGGGGGAGGTGGTAAACGGTACAGGGAAGCAAGTGTTTTGGTAAATTGTGTAAGCTTTTTGCCATTTAAATATTTATATGTACACTGGGAGAACGAGAGGACAGGGGAGCAGAAATCCTTATAGATGATTTTTTTCCTGGCGATTTTGTACACGAAAACATAGATTTTTTTCATGATTTTTAAAGTATTTATAAATTATTTATAAATAATTTTTAAATTCTTTTAAAAATATTTGTAGATTGTTTTTAAGTTATTCATTATTTTTCTTCATTTTTTATTGAAATTAATCTTTTAAGATTTTAATTTATTTATTACTTTTTTATATTCAATTTATGTATATATTTCAATAATATATAATACCGCCTTGTGTTTGAAACAAGCTCGAAAATTTCAAAAAACTAGAGCGACTTCTTGCTAAAAAAAATACAGTTGCTTTTGATCATTTTTATTATATTTTATTTTATTGTTATTTATTATTATTTTTGTTATATATTTTTTTTATTATAATAATAACTGTTTTTATTTTGTATCATTTTGTTTTGTTTTTTTTTTTGTAATATTTGTTTTTCTAAATTTTTTTGTTTTTATTTTTTTTTCTGAAAAGACCTAAGACTTTTTTCCATGGATTATGTGCAATAAATTCATAAATTGGTAAAATCTTGAAAGATTTCCTACACAGATCCAAAGCTGAATCTTTGAGGCATAAAAACCGCTAAATTTCCCTCAAAAACCTAAATTTTGACATCGTTTTTTCGCTCAGTGTGTGGGAGTATTTGTATATCCGTGGCTATCAAATTACCAAACGTGTCACATAAAACACAAAGCACCTGTCACACAAGCACAAACACAAACAAGAAGAGAGCGCCAGTGCGAAAGAGAAGGAAGTATAATAAGTGAAAGGGAGAGTGAGAGTGAGAGAGGGACAGAGTAACAGCGACAGAGACACGTGTATCGCTTACCGTTTCGCTTATGTAAGGCCACGAAACGCATTAAAGGCTACAAATCGTTTTAAGCTCTCTCCCTCTCGCTCTCTCGCTCGCTCTTCACATATGCAAACACACACTCACACACACAGCTGTACCGCCCCCTCGTTTTTGTCCTCTCTACTCAACCATTGATTACACTCACTTATTCATGATTTTCTTTCTTATTTCTGCGGCATTTTCATTTTTATATCCTCTCCGAGGGGCACGAGGCAATATAATGCGGCAGCATCTCCAAGAAATACTTGTACTTTCTGCTTCTTCTTCTTTTTTCACGACAGAGTCCGCAACGTTCGATGGGAATTAAGCTAACTGTTCAATCAGCCTTCAAGTGGATGCGTTGTGGAAATTCGAAGAAATTTTTTGTGGGTTATATGTATGTGGCCATAAGCAGGGATTTGATTCAATAAAATATGTATATAAATAACTTTCCTTGAAGCAATCGATCTTTGAGCGTCAAAACTCGTGCACAATTCTCTAAAATGTGTAACAGAAAAGGGCTTCAACGACCAATCTTTGGCAAGTCCATAAAGAAAACACCCATAAATTATATCATTCGTTGAGCGACTAGTTTTCATTGAAATATACACAGAAACACAGGCTATTCCTCTCCTAAACATCATACCTAATGGAGCGACTGAGCAGCGACTACAAATACAAACAAATATCACACTGCGCTGCCTTGCAAGACCATGCATGTCCAATCACCCGAAAGCCGAAGAGGCGCAGCTTTCGGGCGATCTTTCGGCAGGTAAAGACATTTTATGCAGGCAGAAATGCAAAGCAAAAACAAAAATGCAGCTCACTCGGTCTCACTCTCTCTCTCTAGCAGCAATGCTCGTGGCTCAGTCGCAGTTCTGCTTCAGAGGGGAGAATGGAGGAAAGAAAAAATGCAGACTGCGCTGCCGCAGTGATCCAGAGAACCGAAGAGTACCGAGTGCCAGGGCTAGGGTACATTCGTCTGTGTTTTGGTGAAGGGCAACCATCGCGGGCATCGAATTTTGTACACATAAATGTTCTAATTACATTTACAAGTATATTCCACCTATCCACCAATATCCCCCAATATATTAGACACCTCCTTCCTCTTCCTGCTGTTAGATTTCTAAAATTCAAATATTTTGTTCAGCTCCCAAATATTGTACTTAATCTAGTTTCATTTCTAATTTATGTTCTAGTATATTTTTGCTAATTTTTTGCAGCTCTTCCATCGTTCTCTCTGTCTGTCTCTCATATTTTCCCTGGCAGATTTATGGTGTTTTTTTTTTTTGGTTCGGTTTGGGGTTTTAAATCATTTCTGAAATGGCATTTCATTAGAAAACCACTTTCGGTTTGATGTTAGATTTCCCCATGTGTGGGTGTACATATTCCTCAAAATGAAATCGAAATCTGAATTCAGGAGATTTATTTTGTATGAATAAATGATGATGAATGTTTTGCGGATGCAGGATGCAGTTCAAACTTTGTGTTTTGTTTTTGTTGTGGAGAAACCTTGAACTGCAAATCTTGGCCCAATATGCAACAAAAAATATAGCCCTTTCAATGGTTAAGTGAAGCACTTTATAATCCGTTTTTACATACATAAAAATACGGCTCTGTCTAGTATTTTTGGTGATGGAAGGGGGAGAGGACAGCATTATTTTCTTTTGCTCATCTTCTTTTAAATATTATGCAAAGCACTTAAATGAATACAAAACACACACACACACACACACACAAAAGTGCTCTTAGCCTTTGCCTCGGGCTCTCCTTTCTCTCCCTCCCTCTCTCTCTCTCTCTCTCTCTCTTGCTGGCTCCATGTTTTCTAGTTTTCTGGCCATAAAATGCTCTGGCAGCGCGAAACAAATTGCATTAAGGTTCTGAACCCTTGCACCTGTGCATGTATTCCTCCTCCCCTCCCCCCCCACTCGCCCCTCCGCCTCTCCAAAGGTACGAGTAAATATGATAAATCACCCATTGCTCTGGTGCCTGCCTGCCTGCCTGCCTGCCTGCGTCCTCCTGTCCATGACAAATGACGCGACAGCTCCATGGAGAGAAGAAAGAGGGGAGCAGGAGGAAGAGCCACAACGAGAGGAGGAGAGGGAGGAGCAGGCGGTGCAGTGTAGCAGCTCCATAGAGAGAGAAGAGGGGAAGAAATACCTCCCCCCCACCCTTTACCCAGGGGCTAGCGTAAAAGATGTTTCAAGGAAAATGCTATACAATAATCGATGCGATTTGATGAATGCCAACTGCTTCGGCTGCTTCGGCTGCTGCTGCTCCTGTGGCACATCTATGCAGATGTGTGGCACATACAAAATATATTATGTATAGAGATGTGTAACTGTCGCACACACACACACACACACATAAATATTCATTTTTATGGCCCAAGGAGACAAGGACAAATTCCGACGTAGCTCGGAGCCGGAAAACGGAAGCTCGGAAGTGGTTAAAGTAAGCACAAATCATAAACGAAAATCACGTAATGCCAGAAGGCAGTTTCCTCTGTTGTTCCGCCGAATTGAACTTTTGTGCCTCAAGTGGCACAAGGCGTGAGTGGCGCCTCACGCCACTCGCGTTGTCAGGTGTTGCTGCAATGATTTTCAATTTTACGCATGAAAGTCATGCGCTAATTTTCCTCCACCGGGGTTTTTTCTTTCGGTGTTTCTTTTTCTGTCTATTCATTGTCATTTGCCACACTTCGTGGGCTCCTGCTTGTTGTTGCCTCAATTGACATTAATGACTTGAACAAATTGGTCTAATTGAGACAGAAGACGGCCACCGGAGAAGTGGGTAAAAAGGTAAAGCCTGGGCCATAGGTAAATTTTTTTAATTAGAACCAAATGCCGCCAGGGATTTACATTGATTCCAAAAGGAGTGTCTCTTTGGGATACTGTCACTGATCCTGTTACCCAGTCACGTTTTGCTTTACTTTTGGCCAGTGGCATAGAACATGTCACCGCATAAGCAAGCGATGCGATTCGAGAGGCACTCATCCACCGAACTTGACCTTTGACTCTTTTGCCTTTGACACACACGAAAAATTCGCTTATATAAAAGTTTTCGCAGCATATCAGAGGGGATAATACACACTCACACACACTCTCACTATTTCTTATCCCTCAACCCAACACATCGTTGCAAATCCATTGAGTGTGTGTCCGTGCACTTGGAGAAATTTACATATTCAATAAAATGGTGGCACAAATTATGCTACACTTTTCACCGCAAGGAAAATCTTTCGACCTAAATTAAGTATAAATTGGAGGCATAAAAAGCACTTGAAAAAGTTGTAGGAGACTGGAAATATTAATAATAAAAGTAAATTTGAAAAATACCACACATTCCTTTCAAAAAAATACTGCACAATATACTTAAAAATCATTCCAGTATTTTACAAATTTATAAAACTTTATTACTGTGTGTTTATAATTAAAAATATTTAAAAATACTAAGAAAAATACTACCAAAAAAATTCCAGTATTCAAAAAATGTATCACATTTTTTCAAGTATTTTATAATTATAAATAATTAAAAATACTAAGGAATGCAAAAAAATAAAAGATCTTATTTGTTTAATTAAAAATAAAAAATATTACTAGAAAAAACTCAAAAATAAAAAAATACAAAAAGTACATCAAAAATATTGTAGTATTTAATAAATGTTATTCTAGTATTTTATATATAAAAATAACCGAAAATACTAAAAAAATCAACAACTAGAAAATACTATAGAAAGTTTTATTAAATAAAAAAAACAACCAGAAAATACTATTAGATTGCAATTACAAAAATCTTCAGTAAATACTACAAAATGCCAGAAAATAGTCCGAAAAATATAATAAAATATTAAAAAAACCTTTAAATTAATTTTTATTTTGTTTGATTTTGGCAAATATTTTTCTTTCGATTCGCGTCGATTACCTTTGTTTTTTGGCTGAGTGTAGGAACTACGGATCTGAGCAAAAATGCGTTGAGAATATAAAAGTCACGTAACTGGCTGTCGTTTCCGTTAGTGCCGCACACGCGCTGCCATCTCCCACACACCCCCACACACACACACACGCACACTCGAGGATGCACACACACATCTACCACTACTAGTACGGCCACTACATCATTACCCAGAAAGAGAGAGAAAAAAAAACTAAGTCTCCGGCATTAGCATTAGCATTTGTTTGTATTCCCCGTTGCTTTGATTACGCTTCGATTTTCGGTGGTATTTCGAAAATCTAGGTAAAAAAAAAAACAAAAACTTTATCCAAAGTTTTTTTTTCCCCAAACTTTTGGTTTAGTTTTTTTTTCGGGCCCTTGTACTCCTTTTTTTCTGTGTGAGTGTTTATGCGTGTGTGTGTGTGTGAGCGAGTGTTTATGCGTGTGCGTGTGTTTGAGTGGGTATTAGTGTAGCCCAAAATGACTTTATTTATGTGTATTATGGAAATATGAAGTGAAAGCCAAACGGAATATTTATATGGCCCTCTGACAGGCCAATCGGAATCGGAATCGGAATTAGAGCTTAACCGAAAGCGAAAGTGTTTCGGGGGTAGAAATATTTCATGTACAAGAGATTTGTATGCGGAATTTGGGAGGGGGGCCAAATATATCCGCATGGAAATTAAGGAATTTCTGTGGGAATTAAGGGCAAAATTCTATGGAAATACTATAGAAAACAAGGGCTTTTTAAAGCAATTTAATTTCTACAAAAATAAAATAAAATCCAAAACAGAATTTGTGGCAACTTTAATGAAAAAGTACTCATAAATGGATAATAGTTTTAATTGTTATTTATTAATCACTTTTAATGAAATTCTACTCATAAATATGTCAGACTTTTATTTGTTATTTATGAATTATTTATTGAATTAATTATTGATTTAGTAGGAATGTTTTTATAGCGAATTTGGATATAAAGCTTCGTATTTTCTTACACAAAAAGTCTTAAAACTCATAGATAGATTCACAAATAAAATATCTAAAATCCTAGGGCCCAAGTAGAGATCATATGATATTGAATTTAATTATATTTAAAATCCTAAACGTCACGATTTCTTTCAAATTTAAACACTCAAATGTCAAAACAAATACCAACAAACCCAAAAACAAAAAAAACACATTCAGCAGGCGGTTTTTCTTAGCTTTCTCCCTAGCTTTCTCCTGCTCTCTTTTTGGCAACAGTCAACTTCAACTTCATTTTTGATGGCACATACAAAAAAATAACACAGACATTTCTTTGTATAAAATATCTTAAAAAGATGAGCAAAAAAATAAAACGAATATCAAAAGACACCAAAGGCTGTGGCAGAGGCAGAGTCAGAGTCAGAGAAAATGATGTCCTTACACTCGCGCGCGTGTGTGTGTGTGTGCGTGTGTGTGTGCGTGTGCTGGCATCATTTTCATATGCGTTGGAGGGGGGGGGGGAAAGTTTTTGCAAGCCTAAGCAGACGGAAAGGATGCGGGCGTGGCCCCCCCAGAAGAGGGGAGCGGAGCAAGCGGGGCGGAAGAGAGGGTCGCTGACATGCAACGCGCTTTCAATTTCAGGGCTTCAGGCGGGGCCTCTGTATCTGTATCTCTCTGTGTGTGTGTGTGCGTCTAGGAAATCTTTAAGCGCAGACAGGAAATACATATTTTGCTGCCTGCCTTTGAGCGAAGGCTTCTTTTTTTTGGATACCCTTGTTTTTTGCTGGGAGTTGGAGAGGGGGGTATTTTGTGACTGGGAAAGGCACGAAATTATATATACTTTATTCGCTGTTGCTGTCTTTAGCAGAAAGTCTATCTTTATCCAACCAAAAAGTTTTTTTTTTTATAATTATTTAAATTCAAATTGTAATAAATAATATTATAAAAAAATTATTGAAAAATAATAATATTTTCTAAATATATTTATTACTAATATTAATGTTAAAAAATATGAATTTAGAAAATTTTAAATTTAAAAAATAATCAAATAAAAATAATAAAAAAAATAAAAAAACTTTTTAAATAATAATAATAATTAAAATAATACAATTTAATAAAATGACTTTATTTTATTATTTATAATTACTTATATTATATATATTTTTTGTTAGTAATTTATAAGTTTAAAAAAATTTTAAATGCTGTAAAATAATACAAATTTTGAAACATATATACATACAATAAAGCTGATATTAATATATTTTTAAATAATTATTTTTAATTAATAAATTCTAAAATATTTCTCATGCACTTCAAAATTAATTAAAATTTAATATATATTATATATAGCTATTTAAATACATACAAATTATATGCACCTAAATTATGTAAAGTAAAATATTATCTTTTATTTCTATTAATTTAAAAACAATTAATATAATGCTAAACACAATTAAAATTAAATAAATAATTATTTAAAAACAAGATAAATCAAAATTTTCCCCATTTTCTATTCCAATTTGATCTTAAAATAACACAAATAAAAATAGCAAGCCATAGAAATCGTGGCCCTCAAAAGGGTACGGCCATCTTCGAGCCCTTGAGTACGCTTCCTGGCCTGCGTTTTAATGCCACGAGAATATCTATCCTCATCATCATTCCAGAGCCACATCCAACATTTGTGGCTTTTTGCTTCGTTCTTTTTTCGTTTGTTTGTTTCCCCCAAGAATCCTTTTGCTTTTGCCACACACACACACAGGCAGACATGTGTGTCCTTGCATACATTTTTTAGGCTCGACTTTTAGTTTCTGGCTTTTAATAGTCTCCTCTGTCTCTCTCTCTCTCTCTCTAGCTCTCTTTGCTTCATGTTTGCTGCTGTTTTCTGTCTGTTTGCTTTGCTGTCAGCATTTGCTTCATGCGTGACAAACACACACACACACACACACACACACAGGGACACACACAGGGACCCACTCGAGACGAGACGCACAAGTTTGCGTGACTCTTCTTGCATGAGCAAAATTATGGCACAGAAAACAGCAAAAAAAAAAATCCCAAAAAAAGGGCACTAAAAAATGTTCACAATTTGCCTTGAAAATTAGCTAAAAAAATAAAAAAAAGAGGGAGAGAGACCAAAAGGAATTCCCGATTAAAGAGTTGAGCGCGCCATCACGCCATTTCCTGCCTTCCTGCCACAATTTTTGTTGCTGTTTTGATGCCCTTTTATCCTGGGGTTAATCAAATGTTTTTCCCTGTCCTGTCACTCCTTCAGTGCTTTAGATTTTCCACTGATTTTCCTGGGCTTTTCTACTGATTTTCCTGTGTGTCCTCCCACGCCTTCCCCCCTTTCCCCTGCTTTTCCTGTGTGTCCTCCTTCCCCCTTTCTCCTGCTTTTCCTCTGTGTGTGTGCGCTTTGCTTATGTTTGTCCAAAATGTCGAAACATGTCAAATTAATTTTCATATTTGTTTTGCTTTCTAGATAATTGAATGTCTCGCTCTGGCACCCTCTGTCTCCCCCACCCCCCTTTTTATTTGCTCATTTCATATGCCACAAAATTTTACTTCTCCATCTGCTGGTTTTTCTTCATTTCCCAAGGTTTCCTTCCTGGCATTTGTTTGCGGTTTTGCTGCTCGCTTGATTTTACTTCATTTTGAAATCCCCAAAGAAAGTAGGAGGAAAAGTACAGCTCCAGGGAAAAGGGAAAAGGCTTGGTGTTTCCCTACATTTAATCCTCTAAAGAAATACACATTTGGACGAAGGAAAACCCAGCACAAATCCCATTTCAGGGCACAATTTCCTTTATTCAGGAATTCTTAAAAATTATTTATAATTTTCTTATTATTACATATTATTAAAAAATGGTATAAATTCTGTTTATACTTTTGTTAGAAAATTCCTAAAAATGAAAGAGAAATCCAGCAAGTCCTGGCCCTCCTTCATTTGCTCAATCCCCATTCGAATGAATAATTTAGTTAAAATTATAATGAAATTTATGGGAAATCTATATGTGCCCCCCTGACATTAGGTGTCTGAGGGCTAATCAGGGGCATGTGCCACCTGCTACTGCCACCTCCTTGTGGCATAGATATATGTACATATAAACAATTACCGTAAGTGCCACAATTTGCCGCACAGAGAGAGAGAGAGAGAGGGACCGCCATAAATCAATAGAGAAAGCAGAGGGTTTCGTTTTATTAATTATTATTATTGAATGTAGATCAGAGACCCAGTGCCCCCCAAGCGCCCTCCACAGAAAAAGGGGGCAGGGCTAATGCTCGGTTTAGGACACAAATTATAGAGGGCCAGGGTCTCTCCTCTTGTTTGTTCTTGGGGCAAGCTGCAGCTCAAAAATTAAGTAAAAGCTCACTTAAGCGCCCACTAAAATATGCAACAGAAATGTGGCAAGAAGTACGGATAGAGAGGGAGAGGTAGAGACCTCTAAATAATATGCCAGCAAAGGTGAAATGTTAATAAAAAATGCAGTCAGGCCAAGCGGAAGCGGAAATACGTAAGCAACTCTCTCCCTCCCTCTCCCTCTTTCGCTCCCCCTCTCTTTCTCTCTCTCTCTCTCTCTTTTTTTGTGGTACATATTTTACTCAAAACATAAGCCCTGGAATGGCTATTATTTTAAGAGTTACCCAATGGATGCCACACCGCTTGCTGATTTAATTTCCACGGGCCCTGGCGCTGGCGCTGGCGCTGGCGCTGGCGCTGGTGCTATTATGCGCACACAGAACGCTGCCAGAGCCAGCGAAAGGTAAACGCGAGAACAGCAAACAGCAAAGAGAGAGAGAGGGAGAGAGAGAGGGAGAGAGAGAAGAAAGGCACAGAGACTAGACGATGCTTTTAATACACTTTGCATCACAAAAAACTAACAAAAAAAGAAAGGAGCTGCAGCTCTTGGAAGACCTCTTTTAAGTAGTGCTCTGTTGCCTCATTTTACGATATGATGGCATTACTTTTGATAGCAAAGGGAGAGAGAGAGAGAGAGGGAGAGCCAAGACAGCAAAAAAAGAAATATGTTCAAATATTTATGATTTAAATACATATAAGACCTTAATAAAATGAGGGGAAAATATTTCACAACTAAGCGCAAAATATACGATTTATTTACCTACATAAATATACCAAATATTTGGGCTTTAAATTTATAGGAAATAGTTTGGCCCAAGGCTTCCACCAATGGCTGAATAATAAATAAATAAACAGGAAATGGGGGTCTTTCTCAACTTTTTTCACGGCCAAAAAAAAACTAGTAAAATATTCACATTTTATAGCCAAAATAAATGAAGTATAAATATATTTAAAAAATAATTACATTAAAAAAAATGTTTAATATATATATAAAAAAAAAGAAAACCCCTGAGGCCGCAAAAAAAATTACCACAAATACTTGAAATATTTCCCAAAAATATTTCAGACTAAATACATTAAAAAAACAACTTATTTGGGTTAAAAATAAAAAAATGCCATGACTTTTCTTTGATCTTTAATTTATTTATGCTCACAAATATTAAATTTTTTATTGGCATATTCGCATAATTTGTTTATTTAAACCACTTTATAGATTTGATTTTGATTTTTGATTTTTTATTCATTTTATAGCTTCCATTATTGTTTTTCCACAACTATTTCAAATGATTGTTTTCTTGAATGGATTTTCAGTGAAATTTTCAATAACTTCAGACCCTAAAATGTTGAATTTTTTGAGGGTGTATAAAATGTCCAAAAAATTAATTGAGTTTTATTGAACTCTCCTTTGAATATTATTCACCAAAATCTTGGAAAATGTAAAAAAAGGCAGTGAAATATTTATGGTCTGTATTTCAAACCCTTCTGAATGGTTCAGAAATAGTTTTGGTATTTTAGTTTCTTTGAAATAGCCGCAGAAAGTCACCAGAAATTATATTTAGAATCATTTTTCCCCTTTTTTCCTTTGTCAAATCTTTAGAATACTCCCCTGAACCCAGAGGCATCGCTAGAACCTTTTAATGCCCCACTGGAATTCCCAGAAAACACTCGGTTTTCCATACGTAATCTCTGCGTGTTTTTTTTTTGTATAGAAAATGGGTATCCCATATAATATCCCATATCAAATAATATTCTTAAAATCATTTAATTTAATTTCCCGGGAATCTCCAAGCATTTTCCACTTCTTTGGCGTTGGATTTTCCTTGAAATCCCCTCAAAAAGCACCTTAACCAAGCCTCTTGATATATTTAAGATACCGTGTACTTTTGGTGCGCGAAAAGTAAATAATTTTCGAGGTTAAAAGCTGGCTTCGAGGTTTTGGGGTTTTCGCTCATTTGTATGCTGTTGCATTTTACCTTCATTCTGCCCCATTCTGGGGCAGGTGCCGGCTGCAGGATTTGGGTCGAGAGTAACATGAAGGAGTTCATATTTTTCCGCTCGTCCTGCTCCTGCGGTGGCTGCCTGCTCTCTTGGCTGCCCACTGTTTTCCCTCTGCTGGGTTCTGCCATTTTTTTCCACTGGGTTTTCATTATTTTTCAGCTGCTTTCAGCGGCGGTTCAACATTGAAAGTACATTAGCCTTTTCAGGCGAAAGTCGAGTTAATTTTCTAAAGCCGTTCCGTGCTGGACTCCAGGACTACGGGACTCTGAGAGAGAGATTCTATAGGGAATAACTGGTATCCGGGGATTAGCATTTGGCGCCGGACTTAACGCATGGCCTGGCATCTCGAAACAATTTGTGCTAATTTACAGGCCGGCAGCAGGCAGGACTTAATGCCTGGAAAATGTATAGGAAATCAAAGAAAAGCCAAGAGACAGAAAAACACAGAGCAGCAGAGAGGCAGAGAGAAAGAAAAGAGAGTAAAGGAAATGCTGCACTCGAATGTGAATGTGATTTAAGGTCTTTCTTCTTCTTTTTTTTTTTTTGCTCAAATCGGAAATCTCGGAAAATGCGGAAATGCTAAGCAAAAAGCTGAAAGCAAAGAAAAATCCTCCTACATTTCAAGGGTTTTCCGAGGCAAACACACAAGTGCTTGGGGGAAATTCAGCAAAATTTAAATGGAAGAATTTTCTTTAACAGAAATTTTCCAACAACTTTTTCTTCCGTTTTGTATTTAAATATAAGAAAATTAAATGCAAGACAAGAGCTCAGGATTTTTCATTGATAAATCTGCCAGCCTTTGCTGACATTTTAGGCTTTCAAGGATCATGTTTAAACACAGCTTCAAAGGCCTTTAAAAGGGATTAAAATTCTTTTATTGATTCTCAAAATAATGGAAGTTTCCAACTGTTCAGAGTATTTTTTTTTAAACCATATTTCTTATAAATCTTTTGCTCAAAAAAAGACAGAAAAAAATTTTGCTCAATCGAAGAAAGAGGCAAACAAACAAGTTTTCTTCATCGCAAGAAAAGTTTCCTTTCACCTGGAAATTCCAGTAAAATAAACTTCCTTATTTTCACATTTTCTTTTAAAATTCATTTCTGTTATTCGGAGTGTTTTCATTGTTTTAGTTGATGAAAATCCAAGGGAAATTCCATCATTATTTAGAGAGTTTTAATCGTTTTTATCGGACAAATACAATGAAATTTACTTGGTAATTCACAGCGTTTTAATATTTTTCATCGATACAAATCCAATGGAATTTCCATCATTATTTAGAGAGCTTTATTAATTATATCAATGACAATGCGATACAAATTCCATCATTATTTAGACAGTTTTCTATCATTATTCGGAGAGTTTTCATTGTTTTTATTGTTGAAAATCCAATGGAACTTTCATCATTATTCAGATAGTTTTAATCATTTTTATCCACGAAAATCCAATCGAATTTCCATCATAATTCAAAGAGATTTAATCATTTTTATCGTTGAAAATCCAGTCGAATTTCTATCATTCAGATAGTTATATTTCAGATAGTTTTATTCGACTTTATTGACGCAAATCCAATGGAGCTTCCTGTGTCATTCACAGCGTTTTAATCGTTTTTTTATCCAACAAAAAACACTCTTAAAATATTTTTAATCAAAAAATCCCAATTCATAATTTTCGTATTCCTTAAATTGAGGTAAAATTTGGTTAAGGATAGCTCCCGTAAATCACGAGAGCAGCCACCAATATCTTACCCACAAATATGGAAAAAATTCTAAAAAATCCTACACCTCCTCCACTTATTCGCTCCCCAAAAACTAGCCTCTAGACGCAACCCAAAAATCAATCAAAAAATGTCAGGAAATATTTGTAATATGTATATCTGCTAAAAGCCAGTTCATAGGTCACTTGCCTTCGGGCTGCAAATTATAGACTCGAAATCCTTAATCGAACACTTAATCACATACATCGTCAACCGTCTTTGGCATTTCTTTGGGCAACGCAAATCAATTATTTAGAGCCATTTGCCGGACTCCCACAAACACACACAAAATAATTTCTAGTGTAGAATTTTATTGTACAACGAAATTCAATCTCTGCGCCCACCCACGACCGAAAGAGGGGCCACAAGGGCCAAAGGGGGAACAACATTAGCCAAATGTCTAGACGGTAAACAAAAAACAAAAGAAAAAACACACAAAAAATGAAAGAAAATGAATTGAAATTCCAGAGAACCTCAAACTTTTGACATTTTCACGGATTCCGGATGGTGATTTCATTCATGGATACCATTTCCATGGCCATTGCCATTCCCTTCGTCGATTCCTGTTTCCAATTTTTCAATAAGGATTCTCTTTATATGGTGGGGGATCCCACCTCAGTCGGATGAGTCTCCCTTCTTCGATGAGGATTTCGTGTCATCAATCCGATTCTTGAATCCGATGTTCCTATTCCCCTTTTCACTGAATATTCTTTTCATTCCGATTCCTTTCTTATACCGATTTCCTTCTCATTCCGATTCCGATTCGGTTCTCATTCCGATTTCCCTCTCATTCCGATTCCGTTCTCATTCCGATTGCCTTCTTTTTCCGATTCCAATTCCCTTCTTATACCGATTCCATTCTCATTCCGATTCCGATTCCGATTCCCTTTTCATTTCGATTCCCTTCTCATTCGGATGCCGATATTCTTCTCATTCCGATTCCCTTCTCACTCCGATTTCCGTATTCTGCCTTTTCGCTGTTTATTCCTTCATTTTTCCGATGTATGGACTGGTAAACTTTTCCCTTCTAGTGTCCATTATTTTATTCAATGATGATTCCTATTTTTCAGAATATTTTGTAGTCTTTCCCAGCGTTCCGAGGCCTCATTCTGACCTCCTGTTTTCCTGCTGACTTTTTCCGATGATTCACATTCAGATTCGTCCTTTCGTGGCTAGTTCTCATTCTGATTACCCTTTTTCGATGTGATTTCTTCATTTCGATTACCCTGATGATGACTTCCCTATTCCGATGCTCACTCTTCGATTGGAACTACCTTTTGATTCCCTTCATCAATTTGCATAACATTTTTCAATGAGGATCGCTACCTTTTCAATTTCCCAATCCCATGTTCCTATTTTCCTTTCTCCTGTTCCGCTGATTCACATTCTCTTTCCTCATGATTCCTATTCCTCTGTTCCTATGACTCCCATTCTTATACCCCTGTTCCGATGATTCAGATTCCCATTCCCTTCTTCGATTCATATTCCCCTTTTTACGATGCCGATACACCGATACACCGATTCCTTCATTCCTTTTTCCGTAACAATCAAAGCGCAGGCAGGGGCATGCCTCTGCCTTTAAGCAGCTTTGATTACCAACACTTTCAAGTGGCGAGGGGGGCTTTGCGGGTCCCACTTGGGTGCCCCCCTTTGATTGTTGCTACCTTTTTGCTGCAATCACAGCCGACTGCCTCCAGTGTCTCTCTGTGTGTGTGTGTGTGTTTTGTATCTGTGCGAGGCATTTGAAACCTGATTAGTTGTCAAGCACTTCAAGTGCTCTGGCTTTGGCTTTGGCTGTGGCTCTGGCTCTGCTTTCTGCCTGGAAAATCTATGAAGGGGCTGTGTGTACGAATTTATTGTTTCAAGTTAATGCCACTTGATGGATTATTTAGCTTTATTTATCCACTAAACGCCTTTGCCTTTTGCCTTTGATTTCTGTTTGTTATTTGATATTCGAGGATTGTTCCAAAGGCTTTAAAGCCAGTCTGTCTGTGTCTTGCCCTTTCGCTCGCTTATAAACTATTCAAATTAATTGTAAAACTTTCTTGGTCCCTCTCCCAAAAATCTCTACCCTACACACATATCCCTTTGAGATCCTGTCAACAGGACAGCGCAGCGTTGCCAGTGAAAGTTTTTCGGTTGTGTCACGACAATATTTACACGCTGCATTAAACTTTCACTCCCAAAGAGAGAGAGAGAGAGAGAGAGAGAGCGCGGGAGAGAGTGTAAAACTTTTACAGCTACTGCCGCCTAATTTTTATGATTTTCTTTCTCCTTTTTAAAGTTGCGCATACGCCAGGTTGTACGCCCCTGACCAGCTGCTTGATTTATGCGCCAGAATTTTAATAATTTAAGGCTATGGCACAAAAATCAGAGACGAGAGCTGGCTGGCCGACTGCCAGGCCACGTTTTGCGCTGACAGAGCCGAAAAATGCGAAAATTCTGCTCCTTCCTGGGTGCTGCTCCTTCTTACAGCTGCTCTGGCTTCTCCTTCTTGCTGCATGTTGACAATGGTGGCAACAAAGCGCATTTGGCAAGCGCCTGCAGCAATGCCAGCAAATACGCAGCGCTACGACGTGCTCAGCAAAAGTGAAATGGCAACAATACTCGTTGTCGTACAACTGAAGCGAGGACTCAGAGGCACAGACAGAGACACAGAGAGGAGCAGGAGGAGGTAGACAGAGCCAGCAGGAGGGAGACACAGCAGGGAAACCAGAGGCAGAGACAGAGACACAGAGAGGCGGCGACGGGAACCCAGAGGCAGAGTCAGAGACACAGAGCGGCACAGAGACACAGACACAGATGCGGCGGCGGCACAGACTCACAGCGACTGAGGCAAACACATGAGAGGACTAGGTTGCAGGCACTAAAAAAAAAGAGTTTGTTTGCAACACACCAAAAAAATATACAAAAAATACAACACAAAACTGGGTTATGCCACAGACAGCATTTTAATATGATTTCTCCCATGGGCCCTAACGCACTTCAACAGCCCCCCGTCCCTCCCGAAACCCCCAATCCAACATCAACGACTAAATGAAACGACTCAGTTTTCAGTAAATTATCAAAAAAGGCTGACAAAATATCCCTAAAAGTGGGACAGCCGCCGACACACATTTTTTGTTTGTGGTTTCAATTTTTATGATCCGATTTTCGGGGCTTACAATTTTTTACGTGTCTAGGGGCATGATATTTAGTTTGCAACAAATTGAGGGCAAGGGAGCGAAAGGGGATCAGCAGGGAAGGCAAAGCACACAAATTTTAATCCAAATTTTTTGCGAAAATATAGCATACTTTTCTGCGTTCACGTTTGAAAAAATTTCACTTTGAGAACAGATGTTTTTTTTTTTAAGTTTTCATTAAGTGGAGTTTTAATAGATGTTCTTTACAGAGGGGATACAGATTTCTTCCTTGATAAATTCCTAAATCGATTCCCAAATGGATACCCAAATAGTTTCCTTAATAGAATTCCTTATAGATTATTCAAAAGATTCCTTTATAGATTCCTTAATAAAATCCTCAATAGATTCCCTAATAGTTTCCCAAATAAATTCCTTTATAGATTTGTCAATAGATTCCTCAATAGATTCCAAACTGGATACCCAAATGGATCACTCACTAGAATCCCTTATAGATTCCCAAATAAATTCATAAATAGATTCCCTAATAGATTCCTTCTTCATTAGATCTTTAAATATATTCCTAAATGGATTCAAAAATATATTTATCAATAGATTCCCAAATAGATTCTCAAAAGGATTTCTTTATGTATTCCTTAAAATATTTCTCAATAGATTCCCAAAAAGATTCCTTTATGGATTCCTCAATGGATTCCTAAATAGATTCCCAGATAGATTCCTCCATAAATTCCTCCATATATTCCTCAATAGATTTCTTAATAGATTCACAAATAGATTTCTTAATACATTCCTTTCTATATGAAAATTCCTTATAGATCCTATCAAATTCCAGCCATACTTTTCAGTAGAAAATTTAATTTCTTCACTTAATTTCTTTAAATCTTTTAATCAGTCTTCCTTATCCATCTATCTCCCTTTTGTATGTGTTATATCTTCTTTTTATCTAAAAAGCTGTCTGAAAATAATTCAATTTATATCAGAAACACTTTTTACCCTCTCTTCCACAGCCTCTAAGTTTGGTTTTTGCCATCAATAAATTATTTCTTAACCATTTTCCTACCTATTCAAATGTCCAGGAAATAATCCCGTTTTATATTGACACCACAATCACTTTATAAACACTCGAAGCTAACATTTGGGGATTGAATAAAATTTACAAATTTTTCCAGAGTTCCCAAAAATTTGAACAGAAAAAGCAGATTATCCCCAGAATTTCAAGGGACTTTTTCTACATTCCGAAAACAACTTTAAGCCAACTTTCAGCCTCCCAAAGTCACCTGGAAAGTGTCTTCATATTTATCCTATTTATTCTATACCAAAATTTCCAGATCTCTCACTTTTCTGGCTCTGAAAATTACCCGTTGCAATCTACCATTTTGAGATCTTTATGCCAGGGAATGCCCCGAAAATTCAGCCCTCGGGTAATGTCGTATGGATTGCTTTACCTTTTTTATGGGTAGGTAGTACTACGGTGCTTATGGCTTATGCGTTACACCTATGTGTATCCTGCAGGATGTCTGTGTCGTGTACATATATCCTGTGCTTGCACTTACCCTCAACAAAAGTTGCCTTATTGTATCCTTTTTTTCGGCGTTTTTTTTACGGCTTTTGTAATAAAAGCAGCAGGCCCCGAAGGGGTTCCTATGGAGTGAGGAGGCTACTGGCTACAGGCTGCTGTTCTTGTCGTTGTTGTTGTTGCTGTTGTTGTTTCTCTTGAGGGCGTGTAAGGAATTGAGCAAGTTTTATGCAGCAAACGGCGATGGCAACGAGGCACACATCATATCTGGATGGAGTCTGGGCACGCAGCCTCCGCCTTCGCCTGATCTCAGGATCAATAGCGCTGCGAAAGCAATTGAGCAAAAAATATGGCCAGAGTGCGAGAAGGCATAAATTTCGGGTGTGTGTGTGTGTGTGTGAGTGTGTGTGGGAGGGCGGCGGGAAGGGGGGGATGGGGGAACAGCCTTGGGGTTTATTTAAAACAGCAGAATGGAGAACGGCGAAGGGAGCGACGCTGCCTTTCGTCTCGTGGAACTTTATTTATGACTCAATAATGTGTATTTTTGATTTATGCATTGTGGGCGCGTACGCACACACACACACGCACACAGATACAGCACTCGCACACCCACTCCACTCCACTTCTCTCTCGCTCTCGCTCTCGCTGTAGCCCAGTTATTGTTGCGACGGACGCGATTTGCATAACAACACACACACACACACAGCACTCTCGATGGTGGAGCGGGAGAGTAGAGTCTCTGGTTCCACACGTGCAACACTTGTAATTTTTTTTTTGGAGAGATGGGGTGTAGGGGTAGGGGGCGCGTATCACTGGGTCAAAAACATTCAACAATTACCGGATTTGTTTTATATTCTTGAAAGGATATTCAACACTTGTTTTCCTACTCTATATTTCTTTCTTTTTTTTCTTGTACGGCGGACGGCGGTCTTTGATGCTGCTGCTGCTGCGACGGCGGCTGCTGCTGCTGCTGCTGTCCACGACCCGCGACAACAACGACGACGGCGGCGACGACGACGACGGCGACGACAACAACGACGACTCGACGACGGCGACAGCGACGACGACGACGACGGACGGGCAAACACTCTGCGGAGGAGCACACGAGAACTACACAAATCCACGACCTTTTCAGTACTAAAGCGCCCAGTCATTCATTCGTGGCTTTGATTCGATTCTGGACTCCAGACACGACTCCACTGCCGAGGCTCCAGGCCAGGCTTCGGGTCCACCGCTCAACCCCCCGCCCCCCCACCATTCGGTTCGCGCATTATCGAAAACACGAGCGGAATCCACGAGCCACGAGAGCCCTGCGCTGCTGCTGCTGCTGCCTTGTGCATGTCTGTGCGTGTCTTGTAAGTGGGCCAACGCGGCGCTTCGACAGTTTCGATATCGAAAAGCGAAGGCATGGCAGGCAGGGCCGAAAGAGCAAGCTAGCGGAGGCCCGACCGAAAGAGCGAAACAAAAAGAGCGTGAAGGCGACTGTGGACTCCATTTGGATGGTGGAATGCAAGCTTCGACTTGAACTTGAATGAACATGTTTCTCCGAAGGCGGCTCTCGTATAAGATGGGAACAAGATGTGGGAGGTATAAGAATAAGAATAATGTAAATGAATTATGGATAGAAACTTATTTAATTATATAAAAAATAAATATTTAAAATTTTACAAAATAAATATTTTACTAAATATTATTATTAAGGGGCTGTAAGGTTGTATTAGGGGGGTATTAAGGTAATTATAAGGGGTTGCTTTTAAAGTCTTAAATATAATTAGTGGATTAATTACAAAAAAAAAAAAAAAAACCTAAAATAATAAAATTTTTCTTTTTTTTTCTATTAATTTTATTTATTTTTTTTTATTGTATTTAATATGAAATATTAAATCTAGAGAGGCAGAACAGATTTCAAGAAGTTTGCATTTCGACTCTATCTTAAAAAAAAAAAAAAAACACAAAAAAAAATATTTTAAAAAAATGTATAAAAATAATATAAAAAATATATAAGAAAATAATATGAAAAAATAATAGAAAATGAATATTTTTTCGTGCTTTTTAAGATATTCTTCATTGAATATTTTTTGATTAAAATTGTATACAATAATACATCAAAATATAACAAACCTATTAAATTCAATATTTTTTTATCCAAAATGTATTTTTCATTTTTTAGGATTATATTTATATTTGATTGATTTTTATAGAAATTTGTAGTCTTTCTTGGATATTTTTCTTAGAATTATTTTTTAGAATTTTATTCAGTGTTAGTTTAGTTAGTTCCATTATTTTTTTTTATCCAAAATTATTTTTTTTATTTTTTAGGATTATATATATATTTTATTTTTATTGTTTATAAGATTTTATTTTTTAGAAGTATTTTGTAGAATTTTATAAAAATGTAATGGTTAATCTTTTAGGATTCAAAACTATTCAAACGTATCTCTGAATGAAATAAATCCTAAGAATATATCAATTTTTCTTTGATCACTACAAAATCCCACCAAAATACCCCATAAAAAGTGTTCGATATCATACAAAAAATCCCGAATCATCGGCAGTCTTGAGACTCCTGCTTTGGCCTACCTCAACACCCGCCAAACACCCCCATATTCCCCATAAAGCGACTCCAAAAAATGGTTTTCTCTTACACGTTCCACCACGCACTTTTTGTGGAACCCGTTTCCGAGTGCCCGCTCTTTCGCTCCCACAAGAGCAATGATGGCTCGTTGCATAAAAAAAAGTCACACACCGCCTTGGCGGCACAGTTGCACACTGCCGTTGCAGCATCGTGTGGAAGTCAAAGCCACAAATTATGTTGCATGTTGCAGGGGCAACATTAATCTACAAAAATGAACCATTTCTGGCCAAAAAGTGGTCCAAAATCTTTGCAAGATTTTGCAAAGTTTTTGTTGTGGGCGTCAGACGGCCACACACTTGAGGCAACGTTCAAGTGCTGCAGGGTGACCAATTTTCCGGTCACTTCATCTTCAAGCAACCCACCATCCACCCCTCCTATCGCCCACCTATCGCCCACCCTTTGCCTATGCTCTTTTGATGGGTTCTTGGGGGTTAAGCCAGTCATTCATTAATAAGATTTTTGCAGGCAACAAAAAAAAAACTTAACCTACGCCACCATTTCACCCACCACCCCCCGAACCCCGCTAACTGCCACCCCTCCCCCGCACCCCCTTTTACAGTAAGGAAACACAGAGAAGACGCGCGTGTAAAGTTACACGAAAGCCGAGGCTCTCTCTCGAAATTCGATATCGAATTCAGGGACATGCGCCTCTCTCTCTCTCTCTCGCTCGCTCGCTCGTTGTGGATTGCAACATAGATGTTTGACCATGTGGATGCCATTGAGGTTTTATTTTCAAATGTTTTGTTCCAACGGTTTCACTCTTATATTTCACTCAAAGAAAAGCTTTTCACAAGAAGCTGCATGCCACACACACAGTGTGTTGCAACAATGGCAAGTGGTGGAGGGGGGGCGGGGTGTGCAGGGGGGGTGCCTTAATCTTATCAAATTTCATTTATACGCTTGGCCACACTCTAATGGCGCAAAATCCCAATGCCAGTAAAACACACACACAACTCTCTCTCCATCCCCCCTCCTCTCCCTCTACACCCCCCTCTCTCTCTCACTCATATATAAACTGTTACGAGTGGATGGTGTCATCCGAAAGTATTTGTTGGCTCTTCTTCCGTCACACGGCATTCTTTTGGACCGAAAATTGCGCTTCGCTTCGCTTCGGTCTTCGGTCTAAAAACATTAACTAAAACTGCACAAATTCCATGCCACACACACACATGTGCAGTTTTTGGGTCTTGTGGCAAGGACTGGATGCCCCTTCTGTGAAAATCTCAACGCTCAACCGCTAAGCATGGCATTTCATCAGGCGCAAGCGGAAAACCCTAGAGTAGGAGAAGCCCACGCCCTTCACCCACTGGCGACTGCTGTCTACCCCCCCCCCCGCTCAGAGCCCCCCCTCACCTCCTCTGTTGGCCTGTCGAAAAACCCCAGAAATGCGAGTAAAGGAAGTGCGCTAAGTGCAGTGACCAAAGAGCTGCCTCTGCTGCTGCCTCTGCTGCTGCTGTTGCTGCTGGTGATCCTGCCACTGCCACACTGGTGCCGCCAGGAAGTGGCAATGGTGTTGCACATGACTTTATAGCTTTTACATTAGTGTCTGTGTGTGTGGGGGGGGGTTGGACGAAAAAGTTGCCTTCAAAATTTAAATCAGGAGACGGTCACGGCGGTTGCTGCGGCCGACTGAAGGACTGGCAGGACACTCGTAGAAATGAAGGACTGTTGTTGCCGGTTGCTAAGCTTCACTGTCATTAAAAAGTTAAGGATTAAATGCTGGCTGCACCCAAAACTCTCCCTCTCTTGGCGGATACACGCCCCCCAATTAGCCTGCAACGTGATGTGGCACACACACAACAATTACATAATTACAAAACGCACTTTTGGATCTGCATCATCATTGTCATAAATGGATTGTCTATAAGCATGAAGCGGTGTATCGGTGTATCGGTGTATCTGTGTATCTGTGTATCCGTGTATCTGTGTATCTGCCGTGCGTGTGGCAAAGAGGCAACTAATTAATCAGCTTGCGTAATCAATGCTTAATGATGCAGCAGCGGTAGCAGTGGCATGCGGCAGCGCCATGCGGCCATGCACCATTTAAATGGTCTATAATTAAATCAAACACTCAATTAAATCAAAGCCACCCAAGCGACTCCATCGATGGAGCCCCTTTTTAGGTCATTTTCGATGGAGTGCTAATGAATGGATGGATCGATGGATGGATGGAAAATCGCATAAGGAAAAACCCACAATTATCTAATCCTTTGAACCCTTGACGGTGCTTCAGTGCTTCGCTGCTTCGGTCATACACTCATTAATTAATCAAAAACTCAAGAACCACAGAAACCAAAGACAAGAGAACACTGCCCCAAAATGGTTACAGTCCTCAAAGGACACAAAGAGCCAAAAAGCCAAAAAGTTATCATTTAATTATTCAAACATACACATTTTGAAGATACAATATCTATCAAAGCGTGAGGGAAGTGATGTTTGGACGAATTAAAAAAGGATTTTGTTTCGATTTTTACCAGGAATTTTCTTACCTTTTTTGGAAGGCTCTTTATCTATGAAAGGCTGTGGTATGGTTTTACCTGGAATAAGAAAAGGTTTGCCTGATTAAAGTGCAGTTTTCGAAGGGGTTTTAGCTTATAATTACAGAAAACTGTATTTAATATATAATTTATATTAAGATTTAATTTCCTGAAATATTTACTAAAGATTCTTTTAATATTTTTTATGATTATTTTAACATTTGTTGAAGAATGTTTTAATATTTTTATTGCAAATTTTATTTAAGATTCATTTCATTTTTATATTATTTATGATTATTTTAATACTTGTCGAAGAATGTTTTAATATTTTTATTGAAAATTGTATTTAAATTTTATTTAAGACTATTTTCATATTTTTATTATTTGAATATTTATTTAAGATTATTGTAATATTTGTTGAAGAATGTTTTAATATTTTTATTTCAAATTTTATTTAAGATTTATTAAATTATAACATTATTTATATATTTATTTAAAATTCTTTTCATATCCATCACGATTTGTTTAATATTTATTCTAATTTCATATTTAATTTCTTCTTTCTATTTATTTAAGATAATTTTCATATAAATGTATATATATATTTTTTTAACATTCATTTAATATTCTTTAAATATTTTTTGTATTTTAATATTTATTTAATATTTTCTAAGAACCTCAAAATTTGTATCTGGAGTGTCTTCTTGTTTTCAGATACATTAACCCTTCATGAGATACTTTTTTGAGATTCTTTTCATTCAAAACCTGAAATTTATGCCACTTAGAGCTAGTTAGGAGTTGTATCTTTCAGGGGATGAATAGGTAATAAAAGTATGGTACATATATGCTGCGGCAGATCTCGAAGCTGTTTTAGGAAAAGCCATAGATTTTGAGGCTGAAAAAATCTCCTTCATCGTTGCTCAAAAAATTACAAAAAAATTGTTCACCATTTCTTCTGCTTTTTCCACATATATTTTTTAGTTGAATTTTTAGTTTCTAAATTTTTGTTATACCTTTTTCTTTTTTTTTCTTTTAATCAAAATATTCCATATATAAATATTTTAAAAGCTTTATTTTTTTTACATTTTCTAAGTATTACGAATGCTGTACGAGGACTTCCTGTATCCCTACTCCAAAGGATTCTTGGAATTTTCAAGAGCCATTATTGTACAATTATTCCATAATTAATCAAAAATTCCCTGAATTTTCTTAGAACTTCGATTAAAGAGCAGATGTTTTACGAGTATATTCTGTATACCTTTTCCAACAATTCCATGAATTTCAAAGTCAAGTATCACAGCATTTCCTACGTTTTAATAGAAATATTTGCTAAAATATCATTTAGAATAATTAAAATGATTTTCAAAGCCTCTTCGGATTTATCTAGACCTACTCTAGAGATACTTTTTACGTAATATTCTCCCAAAACTAAGCCAAACCTCAACATGCCAGGAAGTGCATTTACCATTCGTTGTGTGCTTCTCTCTCTTTCTTCCTCCCTCTCTCTCTGCTGTGTGTATGGTTCATCTTCCTTTCTGGTCAAGCTGTAAATTTATTTTACCACACATTGAGATACATTCCGCTGGGAGCTGCAGGAAGGGGACAAAACTCTTCTTCTTCTTCTTCTGGTTCTTCCTTGCCTTTTGGCCAAGTGGCAAGTTTACGCCGAACAACTTGCCACACACAACAACAAAAAAGGAGAAGAAGAAGAAGTGGGTTGCCAAAATAGAAGAGAAAACTAAAAACTAAAAGGAAACGGCTGTGGCAGTGGCAGTGGCCGTGGCAACGCTCCTTGTTGCAATCCAGATTCAGGAGGCAGCCGCCGCAGAGGTGTAACCAAGTCCTTGCAACACAAAAAACTTTCAACACATGTATCTCTCTCTCTCTCTCCCTGTGTGTCTGTGTGTGTGTGTGTGTGTGTGCTGCGGCTGTTAGCAGCCAGTGAGGCGTGGAAAAGCTGGTGGCAGGCAGACATTTGGAGTCCTTCTCATTCGCTGGGTTTACTGTTTTTTTTTGTTTAAATATTAAAAGTCCAGGCAGGCATTGAAAAGGGGGAGGGAAGGGTGGTTTTTTTTTGCTGCTAGCCGCTTGTCGCACGTTGCACGTCGTCACTTAAGCAAAACGCAAAGTTTTCGTCTCTCTTTTTGGGCACAGGAACTGCCGCCTGTCTATCTGTAGGTCCCTCTCTATCCCCCCTCTCTCTCTATTGTATTTGTATTTTTTTCTATGGCTGTTGTATTCTTTGTTTAAAGTAAAAACAAAAACTATGACGAGCGGCCACAAGGACACACGCGTTTAAGCTAAGCAAAAGTTTTCGGTGGCACCCACACTTGCAACACACACACATGCCACGCGCGCATTTAACATAAACAAACTACAACACTGCCGAGTAGTTTACAACAAATTTTTCTACAAATTTCTACCCCCACGAAATTTTTTTTTTTTTCTTTTTTCCTCTTTTTTGGGGTTTTTTCTTGGCTTACAGTAAAACGTGTTTGGAAAATTAAAAAATAATACTTTGACAGCGGCCGCCGGGCCAATTGTTCTTGAAATTCCAAGGAAATCCCTTTTCCTATGGATGGTATATGGGGGGATCTTAAGAAAATAATAATGATATAGAATTGGGGTGTGCCATAAATTGTGATTAGCCGAAAGATAAAGCAGAAGACAAAAGGTAAAAAGAAGGGTAGAAACAGCAGGAAATAAAAGCCAAGTGCATTAGCTTCAGTCGAAAGGGGGATGGGGATGTATACACTCTATATAGGATCTATAGGATCTCTAGGACCTCTGAGATCTTTGTCTACTTTGTCCAACCCAAAAGTATGCACTCCAAAAGCCTATTGATCCTAGCTAGGGGATGCATAATCTATCCCTGATAGGTATGTATAATCTCTATAGGATCTATAGGATCTCTAGGACCTCTCAGATCTTTGTCTACTTTGTTCATCCCAAAAGTATGAACTGCAAATCCTATTGATACTAGCCTTAAAAGAGCTCGCAGGCCAGGTGTTCAAACATCCAAGCGAAAACTTCTTTTCTTCATTCCGGCTATTGTAATGAACCAATCTGAATCAGATTTTGCAGTTTTCTAAAAGAAACAACGCCTCATGATTCTGCATCTACAGATGATAAAGATTTGTGCCATTTGAAGGTTCAAAGGTTCAAAAACCCCCTCCCCACCCCATACTCTAGAAAACACCTGCATAAAAAAACTATCCCTTCAAGGGCCCGCTTCAAGGCACCATAATAGTTCCTGGAAAATATATACCCCCCGGAAATTTCTTGGAAAAAAACAATGGAATTGCCCCGACATTTCATTCAGTCGTAGGAAAAGCATTATCTTAAATATGCGCATATGGAAAAACTATTAAGTAGAAAAAACAATAAGGAATTTTTCAACGAAATTTTTAGCATCCATCCAGAGACAGACAGAGAGACAGACAGAGAGATTATTCTAGGGGAAACGTGAAATGTATATAGAAACAGCCCGACGGCAGACTTTTAGAGAGAGAGAGAGAGGGAGAGAGAGAGAGAGAGAGCGTATGCAAAACGCATACGGAGAAGAGGCAATGCCTAAGCATCCGGCGGCGGGTGGGTGCACAGACAGACAGATGCCCCGTGTATCCTGGGCTGTATCCTTTGCACACTCTCCTCCACTATGTGTATTCATTAAATTTGTATAAACAAATACAGTGGGCATAAATTTCTTCGTGCAACGGTAGTCGGAGTCGGAGTCGGAAATGGAGATGGGAGTCGTCGTCGTCTTGAGCGGCGTCTTTCGAGTAGAAGAAAAAGCTATCTATGCCACATTATTCTTTTGCTACCTTTTGGCTACAAAATGTATCTGTATCTGCATCTGTGTCTGTGTCTGTGTGAGTTAGTTTTCCGTGCATCTGTGTGTGTGTGTGTGTGTGTTTGTGGTCTAAAATAAGCAAAAATGGTAGCCTGAAAAAACAAGTAACAGTTTTGTTGAGCAAACAATGAAAACAAAACACAGGGATTCGGGGTGGAGAAAGCAAGGAGAAAGCATCACCACTTTTACCTTATGTTTGTTGATTTTGTTCGTTATTTTATTTCGCTTCACGTTGCTCTCGTTCTCTTTCGTTCCCTTACGTTCTTTTTTCCGACTAAAACACTAACAAGACACAAAATTTACAATTTCAAATTGTGAGCATGTGAATTACGGGTATACATAGATACACATGTATCTCGAACGGGGCAGCCAGCCATCCAGCCAGCCAGCCAGTCAGCCACCTGGCCATCCGGACACGCCACGGCGCACACCATACAGATGTTTTAGCACCAGGCAGCAGGCAGCAGGCAGCACTTGGCTCCAAAAAACTTGAACCTGGAGACCAGAGGGGAAGCTGCAGGAAGCTCCACTGGCAGTGGAGGAGCCACAGCGAAGCCAGGGAATGGTTAAGTTTAATGGACACTTCCCGTCCGTGGCCGTGGCGACAACACAGAACGACAAGAAAGGCAGCCCAGGATACAAGGACAGCTAAAGAGGAGCGAAAAAGAGAGAGAGAGAAGAGAGAGAGAACAGAGGAGCTACAGGATTGAGGAGAGCGAAGAGAGATCAGGGCAAAGGGAGAGCCAGCAAACAGCTGAAAATATAGAGAAAAAGTACAGTGGACACGGGACACTGGACAGTGGATGGCCATGGTCCCCAAACCGGAAAAACTACAACAAAAACTTATCGATGTTGCACTTTCGAGTGGCGCAAAAAGCTTAGAAGATGCCACCCCCCCACCGCCAAGCCCCCCTGCCACTCGCACACCCAAAAAAAAAACTTTTGCAACTTGAAAAAGATTATAAAAATGGCGTTAAAAGCTAAAAGCCAAGATTTTGAAAGGTGCCAAGGAAGAGAGAGAGAGAGAGTGAGAGAGAGAGAGCAGTCCAGACCCACAGAGGGGGACGGATTGGTGGCATAATATATGTTGATTATAAATTATGACTAGCAGAAATCTGCATAAATTTATCTAAATTGCTTTCATAAAATGCGACAAATGATTTCTAATTAATTCCAATTGAATTTCAATCAATTTCTAATATGAAAAATATGTGTGTTTTTGCCACTAAAACAATTTTCTGATAGGCAATCAGATATGATAAATATTTAAATGTTTGTTTAAAAAAACGTATGAATTATGATGAACTGGGATTTTGTGATTTTTAAGCTAGAAAAATAAAAAAAACGAGTACAAATTAATTAAGGATATAAGATAAATAAAGATAAATTAAATATAGAAAATACTACAAATAAAGTTCCTATAGTACTCAAAAGCTCACTCCATAGTTAAGAAAAATTAATAAAAAAAAATGTTTTACTCCACATTTGGCTCTCCTTTCATCGGCTGTCTTTCTGATAGTCTTAGAGAGAGGTTCTTTCGCTTTCTGCAGCACAGAACTGCTTGGCGTATAATCGAACCGCCTCAGCCCAATTTAACGATCCAGTTCGAGTTGTTCCTCACAAGGCTCTAACAGAATAATATAACATCTAAATCTAACAGAATATAAAAAAGAGAGCCGCTTACAGAGACATACTTACAGAATGTAAGGAAGAGAAACTCTAATCATAACAGAATGGTGGAAGGAGAACGTCTTATGCGAACAGCACTGCTTCTAACAGAATGACAGCAAGTTAACCGATAATGTTAACAGAACCTGTAACCCTAACAGAATGTCAGCAGAGAACCACTAATGCTAACAGAATGGCAGAAAGAGAGCTGCTAATGCTAACAGAATTTCACAAAGGGAACCGCTAATGCCAACGGAATGATAGAAAGAGAGCCCTACATGCTAACAGAATGTCAGAAAGAGAAGCGCTAATGCTAACAGTAATGGCTAACAGTAACAGTAATGCTAATGGCAGAAAGAGAACCCCTTCAGCTAACAGAATATCAGAAAGAAGGCCGATTCTTGAAAAGCTTCGCCTGTGGTTCCAATAGACAAAAGAAGTGAGAAACTTATGGCGAACTATAGGAACTACGTGTATAGTAGGGACCAATAAATCCCCAATTAATTCCCTTTTTAATTTCAACATTTAAATATTTTTAATTAAAAATCCTAGTCAAGAATGCGCCTCTTTCTCTTTCCACATTCATGGGCTCTTTGGTTTTTTTCGTTCAAAAAGATTTAGCCTACAGATATCTTTGACACTTTCATTATCCTTTTTGTGAGTTGCTCATTATCGCTGGTTCTCTAAGTATCCGCCCACTTGATTTCATTACGCCTTGGGGCGTCACCTTGTCTATGCCTGGACTTTGGACTGCGTTTCCCCTTGAGGAGTAATCGATAACATTTACAATCTCTTGGCATTCACACCGAGACCCCCCACCCCACCCCCGCACACACACATCTGTCACCTGCTGTTAGGTAGTGACCCCCCCAATGTCCCCTCTCTCTCTGTGTGTGTCTGTTTATTCATTACATTAAATCACCTTGTAGTAGCTTTCGGGCCAATCTCTCTCTCTGTGTGTTGCAAGTGGCAATTAAATGTAATTAAACGTAAGATTAACTCTAATTATAATAAATTAAATGGCACGACGGACGCCTCAAGATCAAAAATGCCATTAAACATTTAAGAATTTTTGGAGAGAAAAAAGGATCATGAATTATATGCACAGATAAAGCAGAGATAAAGATACGAATAAAAAAAAAATAAAAAAAGCAAAAAGAGTGCCGCCTGCCACCGATGCGACCGATTTCCATTTGCATAATCAATGCATATTCCCGGGGCCATAAATTAACAAATAGAATTTAATTGCATACTTTTGGGCGTGGCGGGGCGGCTCGACTGCGAAAATTAATAATTCATTAATGCGCATTAATTGTTGCAACAAAAACAGCAACAACTGCCATATGCTTATTGGCTATACATTGCACTCGCTCCCACTCCCGCTCTCTACCGCTCTCTCCTCTGCTCTCTCTCGCTCTCTCTTTGGTATCTCTATAATCGCCTCTCAATGCCGTTACCGCTTGGCAAATTAATTGGCGGCCTTTGTTTAATCAGAGACTAAAAACAGCGCACATTTATGCCAGCATCGTTTATATTTATGTTGCAAGTGCCACACCACCCCAGCCCCCACCCCCTCCCCCCTCATTGCTACCTTTTGTTGAGTGCTGCGGTCAACGAGCTGTTGCTGCCTCCCCCCTGCTGTCTGCTGTGTGCATGACATGCATTTATTAAAAGCCACACACACACACACACACACACACACAGGGAGAGAGAGAACAAATACATAAGCAGTCTGCCCATTGAAGAAAATCGTGGGAAAATAAATATTGTATAGCTTTTTGTATCCTTCTGTCTGTTGGCGGGGTGCTGTGCCTGTTCGTGTTAAGCAGATTGCTATAATTGTGTAATTATGCCACACACAGAGACACAAGCACATACACACACACACACACACACAGAGAGAGAGCAAGTCTCGCTTTAACCAGTCCGCTAATGGAATTTATGATGGACAACTGTCCGAAGTAGAAGCAGCAAAAGAGAGAGAGAGAGAAAGAATCGGCATCAGTTGGTTTGATCGTAAGCAACCGAAATCCAAAGCCCGATCGCAGCCGTCGGTAACATCTACGAAGCTTGCCATCGAAGCTTGATCGGATCTCTGTTGAGCTTTAGCAGAGCAAAGCTTTTTAACAGAGTTCGAGCATGTTAAATCTCCAGCGGGCTGTAAACGATACAGCGGCTGTGCGGCTGCCCGCTACAGCACTTTTCAAGCAGCATTCAGCTCTAACTTGTGCTCTCCCACATTCTTTTAAATGCTAACTGAATGGATTTGATATTCTGTGCAGCCCGGGAAGTCCCAAATGAGACGGTAAGCTGCCAAACTTGTCTTGATCCTCAGCAAAACCCAAGGAATGTGCAGCAGGTTCGAATTTGAACACTTTCCGTTTGGTGCCACTAAAACCCAAATGAAAATAAATCTCAATCAACCAATTGGCTGGCAGATTGAAAATTCTTTGGCCGCGCCGGTATGGGTATGCTGAGACGTCTTCCTGTGTATAAACAAGTTTTTAAAGCAGGAGGCCCACTTAACGGCGCCACAGAACCAACACAGGATGCACACACACACACACACCCGCACACACGCAGGCAGGAGGCATCCTTCCATTGACAGGATGCCTGGCATGTAGTGAGCGGCCAGGAAAAGCGGCCAGCCAGGCCAAGTCAGGCAGGCAGAACTGCGTTCCATGAATTCAATCAATTTTAATGCAATTTAAATTGCATTCTCTTGTGAAAACACACAATGCACCACACACCGGTCTGCGCCATAGACATACGTGCAACAACCGCAATGCACCCACCCACACAGACAGACAAACAGACAGAGACAGAGCAAGAGATGGAGGAGGAGGAGGAGGAGGTGGAGGAGGAGGAGGAGGCGGAGGAGGCGGAGCGGTAAGCGGAGAGCCAGACGTGTGTGCGCACATTATGTTGCCAGCGGAAAGGAGGCATCGCCTTGCGTTAATTGGTGGTCATGCCTCCCCGCCACCCGCCCCCGCCCTCGCCCCCCTCTCTGCCTCAGCGGCAAAACTCCTTCGTGTGTGGCACAGACACAGAAATGGCAGGATAGCCGCCAATGCGTCGTCATCGTCTTCGTCCTGGACATCCAGGACGTTTATATTGTTTTAAATGCCACGCATTCATCGTTTGCCCCTTGTCGCATCGATTGGTCAGGCAGAGAGTGAGTGAGACTATGAGAAAAAAAAGCACCAAAGCGAGGAAAATCAAGAAAAACTATGGATACTCTCACGACTAAACGATATCCCTTAAAGGACATAAGGATGGGAGTATTTTTGGTGAATCCGTTATATAAAATATACATATATATTCAATGAATTCAAGACACGTATATTTATTTTTTTCCAAGCCATGGTATTTTTTACAATCCATGATTCAATATTTTCTTTCTTCATTTTTTTCTTACTGTTTTTTTCCCCTTTTTTTATCCATTTTTTCTTTCTTTTTCTTTTTTAAAATATTTTTTTTTTTTTTTTTTTAATTTTTCTCTTTTGTTTTCATTTTTTTTATATTTGTTTCTTTATTTTTCTTTCTTTTTTTCTTATTTTTAAACTTTTTATCTTTTTTTTATTTTTTTTTAATCTTTTTTTGTCTTTTTTTCTTTTTGTTTTCTTATTTTTAAACCTTTTTTTCTTTTGTTTTTTTATCTTTTTACCTATTTTTCTTTTCTTTTTTACTATTTTCTTTCTTTTTACCTTTTTTTTAATCCTTTAATCTTTTTTTTTCTTATTTTTAAATCATTTTCCTTTTTTTCTTATTTTTAAACCTTTTTTCTTATATTTTTACCTTTTTTTCTTTTTTTTACTATTTTCTTTCTTTTTCTTTTTTTATCTCTTTTTTTTGTTCAAAAACGATTTCCGTTTATAAAGATTTTCATGAAATAGGTCAAAAATATCATCATATATGGCTCTACTAAATACAAGACTCATACATTTCTATTTATAGCAGCCTTACACTTCCTTCCATGTTCAAAAATTCGAAAAAAAAACCCCAAGAGCCCTTCTTCTACACGTATCTAAAGACTTTTCAAGACTCCCAAACAGTTATCCCTGCTGCCCAACATACCCTTAAAACTATATTTCACACTCCGCCACAAAAAAAGAACGCACTCTGAAGTAGCGCTGGAAGATAACTGTTGCATACCCAAAGGCGCCAGAACATGGCTGGCAATTATACGACGCCACGAACGTTGTCAGCGCCCGTCACGGGGCTGCCTGGAATGCTCCTTGCCACTCCAAAACGGGACACAGATCCACAGACAAGAGACACAGACAGGGGGGCACGGCTGGGCAGGCCAGGGCAGGGCAGGGCAGGGCAGGAACGAAGCCTGGGCCGCATATCGGGCTACAATCATTCAATTTTCAACTGGCACTTAATCAAATACTCAGAGCCCCAGCTTCAGGGGCCCCAGCCCGGACCAGCGCTAACCAGCACCAATTGTTTGCATTGGTCAGCGGCTGTCTGAAACCGTATCGGAGGGGGAATCGCAATCGGAATCTGATTCTGAATCTGAAATCTGAATGGGGAGGATATCTACATGTGAAATGGATATGACGACGATATGAAGATGACGCTGATGACTGGGACGTGGATGGGATGGATGTTGGATGTTGGATGACGATGAGGATGCTCAAGAGCCTGTAAGTGATTGTTGGTCCTGGCCAGACAAGGGGCAATGAAATTTGAGCCGGCATTAGGTTCAAGCTATGCCAGAGGCAGGGAGATACATTTGCGTCCTGCCATTACTTCTCGTACTTATTTAAAGATACTTTTGGTTATTTGTTATTGAAATTTTGGCTATTTTTAGAAATTTCTGATTAAATTGGGAAAACTTGGAAAATCAAGGAATGATGGAAAGTGAAGAGGAAATGGAATGGTATGGAAGGAATGGATTGAGTTTTTTAAAATTTATGAATCGGTAATGGATCAGTTATGAAGCGCTTATAGAGTTAAAAACCAGTTTTGAACCAGCTATGAAGCTATAATCGGGGAGTTGTGAATCGGTTATGGAGCTATAAATCGGGCATTTAATAGATATTAATCGGTAACGGAGCTGTAAATCGGTTACGAACCGGTTATGACACGGTTATAAGGTTAAAAACCAGTTTTGAACCGGTTATGAAGCTATAAATCGGGTTCAAAAAGGTATCAATCGGTAACTGAGTTGTGAATCGATAATGGATCAGTTTTGAATGGGTTATAGAGTCCAAAACCAGTTTTGAACCGGTTATGGAGCTATAAATCGGGTGTTAAATAGATATTAATCGTTGACGGAGTTGTGAATGGCTATGAAGCGGTTATATACATAGGTAATAATTGATTACGAACCGGTTATGGAGTTATAAATCGGGTATAAAAAAGGTATCAATCGATTACGTAGTTGGGAATCGGTTACGAACTGGTTTGAAGCTATATATCGTAGCTTTGAGTCGGTAATGAACCGGCTATCAACTGGTTATGGCATTTTACTCCGATCCTTCCCTACTTACCATCCTTCTGGCTGTTGTGTGCCCTCGAATAGTAGCTCTCCAAACTGAAATTTCATTTCGATCTGCAATGAAAACCCGAATTCATTAATCTCTCCATCTAACCGAATCTCCATTCCTCTCTGATAAACCCTGATGGCATTTGTTGGCCCAAACAACAAACCCTTTGGTTTGGTCACACATTAGAGCCGCAATGGAATCTACATAGAGGGTGGGGGGGACGTAGAGTGCGGGGATTGGGTGTGGGTTTTGGATAGATTCTTGTGTAAACATGAGCACGAACAAAATTTGGCAAATAAAATCAAGGGAAAATAAATGAAAAGCCTGACAATTTGTTGATGGTTTTTCGATGCGTGTGGCAGCGAGCCGAAAAGCTTAGATGAAAATTAATTTCCAATGTTTTCAGCCATGTGTGTGTGTGTGTGTGTGGGTGTGCCCGTGTGTGTGGGTGTGTTGGTAAATTAAAATAATTTTAATTACGTTTTGCGTTTGCCGTTGGAAAATTGGGTGAATGAATCCGAGGGCCTCCCATTATTATGCAATGCGTGGGGGATTTTAAAGTGGCGATTCCCTGGTATTATGGGCTCTAATCCTTCGATATTTTAGCAAATTGTTACATACCCCCCTCCGCCCCACCGCCCCCTAACCATGAGGGGAGACACTGCAACGGCATGTCAAAGGGCGACAAAGCATAACGGAATTAATTGTGCGCATTAAAAGGGATTGCCGCGGACATTAAAAAGGGATTTGGACAAACCGAAAGCAAAACTGAAAACCCAAATCCGAAATGCGATAATAAGCGATTCATTGATTCACTTGCATAATGTACATGACCCCCCACCTCGCTACATCCCCCTCCCGCCCTCCCGTCTATCGTTTTGCGGTTTTGTGTAATATTCTCATAAAAAATTCAAGCACAACAGAGAGCCAGAGAACCAGAGATGAAATCTATATGCAAATATCGTATCTAAATCAATTGAACGGAAGTGATTATTGATTATCATTCAGCAAGTGTTTGGCCAGGGAATTACATACAGTTTACAGTTTTGTGGCTGCCTCATGGGGAGTGGGGGGGGGTGGAGTGTGGTTTGTGGGGGTGTCGGGGGGACGGGGTGGCACATTAATCTGTGTTTAATATTTGTGGAATTCAATTATTCGATGTGTGTGCGTGGGCAAAGGTGTTGGAAATTTCGTCTTCTACACGGGTTGGGGGCTAGGACAGGGCGAGACTTGGTGGGAATGTGATTTGGAACAGGACTGTAGGCAAGAGTCTAAAGTTTGCGTGAAAAAGTTTCTGGGAAAAAAGTTTATGGGTTAAAAGTGGAGAAGGATCCGAGAAAAGTACATTTTATTAATAATCGGTTCATATACGGTTCATAATCGATTCATAATCGATAAATAACTGATTATAAGCCGATTAATAACCGATGCATAACCGATTTATTACCGATTAAAGCCCGATTAATAATCGATAAATAACCGAATAATAGCCGATTATGCTCTGCGGGGCCTTAACTGGGATGCGGGTGTAAGACTCCCATCTTACTCTAGGACACTACTATTAGTAAACCTTCCATCCTTAGTTAACCGTAGAAAAATGCTTGGTGTGATATTTAAGCACAGCTTGATCAGGGGTGACATAGACAGCCCTGATCTGTTGAGCCGCATAAACTTCAAGATTCCTATTAGACTGACTAGAAACTTTATACCGTTGTTCCTTCCACTTTGTAGATCGAATTATTCCTTGCATGAACCGTTTAGGGTCTTATGCTCGGATTATAATTCCCTCTACCATATTATATCCTCCACTAATTCTCTTCCTCTTATTAAATTACTAATCCTTACACACCTTTCTAGTAATTATTTTTGTTATTTTTTATTGTTATATTTTATTTTATTTATTTATTTATTTTTATTATTGTATTTTATTGCATGCTTAATTTCTTAATAAGTTTAGTGCTAATTTTCCTCGAATGTTAGTCTAATATCTATCTTTCTTGCATGCTCGCGTTTGGTTCGGCTACGCACCGCGCGTCATGCGGCAGCGCCCCTCGGTCGGTTGGGCGGGAGGAGGGCTGCGTTTTGCCTGGGATCAGCGCGTAACAGCCTTCTGCTGGTGTCACACGGGCCACTTGACGGTGCAGTAACTGCATCGCCTCTTGAAAGATGCAGTCATTGGATGGCAACGTCCAAATATTTTATCCGATTAAGAACCGATTAATAGCCGATTCATAACCGATTGATAACCGATTTATAACAGATTAGTAACCGATGCATAGCCGATTTGTTACCGATTCATAGCCGATTCTTCACCAAATCATAGCCGATTCATAGGCGATTCCTAACCGATTTATAATCGATTAATAACCGATTTATACCCGTTTCATTACACTCAATACCACGCCATGAAAGTGTTCTTAAGTCCATTTAAAGGACGAGCATACAAATTTTAAAATTCTGTGGTTTCCATAACCGATTCCAAACCGATTCAGGGCCTCTTCTTTGTTCCTAAACGATAGATATTTACACTGGCTTCAAGAGATTTCTTCCAAAATATATCCAATAAAAAACCGAAAATGAATTCAATTTGGCTGAAGCTGATGTTGAGGCTGAGGCTGAGGCCGAGGCAAGCTGCCAGATCTCTTGCCCCCCCCTGCCCCACCCCCCAATAGCCAGGAATCCATCTCCCGCTGTGGCGGTGGTCGCTCGTCGGTGGTCGCTCGTCGGTCACTTATATTTTTCAGCACTAAATGCAGCACAAAACACAATTCATTTTTGTGCAATTTCCCGCTGTGTGGCACACAAGCTGACACCACCTCGTGCCCCCAGCCCCCAGCCCCGTGCCCCATACACATGTACTATTATATTTTTTTGGTCATTCAATTGCCAGAGCTCCTCCTCTGCTGCTGTTGCTGCTGCTGCTGCCTTTCTGGCTTTGGCTTCTGGTACGAGTAGTAGCCTGCTTGAGCTGCGGTTAGCTTTGCTTTTTCGATGGCGCTCTTTTATAGCTCGAGCGCTTTTCTTTTTGCAGCCCCACCCACCGTCCTCTTGTTTTGTTTGTTATATATATATTTACAGAGCTTATCTTTGACCACACGTATGTTGGCAGAGTAAAATTGTTTTTGAAATTGAAAAATTGCAATACAAGCTGGGAGAGAGAGCCAGGCCGAGTCCAGGGTCCAGGGACACTGGACACTGGCCACTGAATGTGGGATGTCTGTGAGAGGAGACGCTTCTGTCGTAATACAAAATAATGCGAGAGCCCCTAAAACCCCTTTCTATAAAGGCCATCCTTCTCCTCACTCCCTTGGCCCTCTATTGCCCCTCTCTGGGCCCTCCCTTGGTCCTCCCTTGGCCCTCTGTTGCCCCTCCCTTGGCCCTCTCAATTGCCCAAAAAGCGCGGCATTTTTCTTTTAGCTTTCAGTTTTGCCTTGCGCCCCCATTTCTTGTTTTTTTTTTCAACGCTTTTCTTTTATTTTCTTTGTTTAGCATTTTTATTTATTTTTTTTTTTCCTTTTTCTAGGATTTTTTCCATCTTGTTTTCTGTATGAAATATGCAGTCGCTTTCGCTCTGCACAGAAACGGGGCAAAAAATGCTTTTGTATGTTGGAATCTCTCATTTTTTTGGGGGGTTTTCTTTGGGGTTCCCTTTTTTTTCGCTTTGTTGCAAGGCTGCTGTGATGCAGGTGCTTTCGGGGAGGTGCGGGGATGCATTTGTCCAAAAGTTATGCACATATTTAAATTAAGTGCGTTTGAATAAAAAATACAAAAAGAAACGGATAAAATCATAAATAAATGATGGACGGAAACAGGCAGATAATATTAGGATTATTATTATTATAGGGGTGTCATGAGGGAGATTGGGGATGATTTTTGAGGAGAAAAAGAGAGTTAAGAAGCTGTGAAATGTTTGGGAATGTACAAGAGCATTATTATTCTCCAATAAGTTTTTAAAACCAATTTGAAATGATTTTTAAACGATTTTTAACTGGTTTAAGAAACACATATTAACCCTAACCAACCCCATATTAGCCCTTACCGATATTAACCCTAACCAATCCCGATATTATACTCCGATGAGTCTGAGGCGAGATTCGACGATCGACAAGAAGAAAGAACAGACGTGAAATAAAGAAATTAATAAAACTAAAACCAAGAACCCCGAAACAAATTATAATTTTGAAGCGTTTTCAAATTAGTTCCTAAAACGGTTCCGATGTACGAATCGGTTTTTTTTTTATGAACTTTTTAAAAACCAATTTCAAATGACTTCAAAATGGTGTGGAATCGGTTATAAACTAGTTTTAAATGGCTATCAAGCGGTTATGGCTTATAAAGTTCTAAAAACTTATTTCAAATAATTTGTAAACGATTTTAAATTAGTTAAATCGGTTTTTTTTTCAGCTATGGATTATGAAATTTGTAACACATCAAAACATTTGTGAAATGGCCTTGAATCGGTTAGGGATTATAACGTTCTAAAAACTTATTTCAAATAATTAGCTAATGCATATGCTATATATCGGTAAGGGCTTAAAATTCTTTTGTTGACACTTCAAAACATTTTCAAACGCTTTGAAATCGGCTATGAATCACCTATGGATTTTTAATCGATTTTTTTTTATCGATTATGGCTTATGAGTGATGATTAATGATTCAAATGATTTTTAAACGATTTAAAATCGGTTAAGAAACGATTTTGGCTCATGGAGTATTAAAGACCTATTTCAAATAGTATTTAAACAATTTCCGGTATTAATCGGTTTGTTATAAATCGACTATGGCTTACGAAACTTCCTTAAAACGTTTATGGAGCCAGGAATCGGTTAATCTGCAATGGATCGGTTATGCCTTGATTATGGGAACTTCAAAAACTAAGAGACTTGAAGAAAAATCCAGAAATGACTCCCTAAAAACCAATTACTCCCCTCAATCCACTCTCTATGGCCCCCCGCTGAATCCCCCTCACACTCTCGCCACCATTCATGGCAGGATGGATGCCAGAATGCATTCTTCAGCATTGACTTTTAGAATCCAAACCCCGTACCGCTCTTCAAATCATTCATAAACGATTTTCAAATTGCTGCCAATTGAATTCAAGGAATGGAATGGAATGGAATGGAAAGGAATGGAATGCTCGGCGAATGCCAAACAAATTGTTGTGCAACGCGCGTGTACCATGAAAATCAATGCCAGAGAAGGCTATAACTATTACTGGAAGCAGCAGCAACAGCAGGACTGGCAGTAGTTGTTGCTGCCACACATTCGGTGTGGCGTGGCGTGGAGTGAAGGGGAGTGAAGGGGAGTTCTCTGACCGACCACAAAAGCAACTGCTGTTGATGCTGTTGGTGCTGCTGGTGGTGGTGCTGCTCAAGTGTATTAATGTTCTGCGGGTCCAAGTTATTATGCTGCCAGCGGGGGGGGGGGGGGGGGGTTGCCCTGGCAACACTGCAGTGGCAACAATAGCAGCAGCTGGATCAGAATCCGATTCAAAGCCACTGACTTTGACCAGAAACGAATTAAGTTTGATGGCAACGCGTGGCAACGTGTGGCAGAGTGGCATCGCATGTGTGATATCAACTATCAGCGGTTTAGGGGGCGACACAAAGGCGTGCCCCAAAAACTACGGATTGATGCTTGGACGAAAATCGAAATCACAGTGCGTTTCGTATGTGTAATGTGGCCCCCTCCCCCCTCGAAAGGCACTCAACAAAACCGCAAATCCCTAAGCCGCTATAACATTTCTCAAACAGAGAAAACAGAGGCAGGAGACCGAATTGGAGCCGCATAAGCCGCTGCAGCTGCAGCTGCCACTGCCACTGCAACAAGCCAAAGCCAAAGCCAAAGCGAAACGAAACGAAACGAAAGGCAAACAAAAGCTTAGCGCCGGAGCATAAAAACAAAATCGAAGCCCAGAAGGCTAGAAGCCCAGCCAACCCGCAGAATCCCAGAAGCAAATCAAAGCAAATGCAACACTCAATTGCTATTATCGAAGGAACGCACCCGAAGAGCAACAGCAAAAAGCTACTGCAGTAAATTGCCTTTTCCGCAGAACCCCCCTACCCCACCCCTACCCCACCCCCCGCACAGCCCACAGCCAAAAGATCCAGCCAGCTCCTGGGCCCCGCAAATCCGCGGGGCTCAACCTTTTTTCTTTTTCTTATATTAAAAACCGCGTAATGGAGTGCAACTTATTGCAGCATGTGGAATGTGGCAAGGCGGGGGGGAAAACCCCCCTCCTCCTCTCTCTCTCCGCCCTTTGTGTGCGTGCAAATGCGCGGAAATGCAATTGAAAATGAAATGAAAAGAGAGCCAATGAAAATGCACATTGATTTGGGCCCATTTTCCCCCATTGATTGGCTCTCCTTCCCCCGCCCCCTCCCACCAGAGATTCTCCTTTGCCACATTTTAATGTTGCAATTGGACAGCCTGCCATGGAAATTTTGTATTTTCAGTCTCCAAGGAGCTCCAAGGAGCTCTCTCTTGGTGGAGTCTTTTGTTGCGCGGTTTTATAGGCCATCTAAGGGACTTATGGCTTATGGGGCACTGCTCTCCAATGAATGGGAAACTTGAGTTAAGTAAATGTTCTCCTTTATGGATTCTGTAAAGGTTAGAGGTTATGGCTATTACTGTACTTATTCTTGAGGTAAAGAGAGCTCTCTCTTCATGGCACACCTTTAGGAATTAATTTCATAGCAACTCCAAGCTTTAATCGTTGTGCCCTACAAAAAAAACATTTAAAACAGATTGAGAAAATTTTATAATTTGGTGATTTGCCAAAAAACCGGTTCACAACCGATTCGTAAATTGCTTATAGTTTTTAAATTGAAAACGGATTTTTTATTTATTTATTAAGTTTATAAGGAATTAATTTCATAGAAAACACAATCCTTATTCGTTGTGTTTAAAACCATTAAATCCGATTGAGAACATTTTAAATTTTGTTGATTTGCAAAATAAACGGTTCACAACCGACTCGTAAATTGTTTATAATTTTTTAATTAAAAACGGTTTTTTTATTTATTTTAATGCCCTTTCATATAAATTTCATAAGGAATTAATTTTATAGGAAATATTCGTTGCTTAAAAAAAAATAACATTTAACATTTTATATTTTGTTGATTTGCAAAATAAACGGTTCACAACCGATTCGTAAATTATTCATAATTTTTTATTTATTTATTTTTTATTTTTTAATGTTAATATTTTAAATTAATAATAATAAATATAATGTAAAACTAGATTAAGTTGCCTCGAGAAGTAGCAGTAAACTTGTTTACAATAAAAATTTTTCAAAAGAAAAAAAAATTATAATACTATTTTTTTTTAATTTTAAAACTAAATTTTTTTTACATTTTTTTTTTTGTATATTTGTATGATTTTTTTTTTTTATTAAAAATGTTTAAATTATTTTAAAATTATTTCCTTTTAATCCAGATTCTCATAACTGTTTTCGTACCAATTAATAACCGATTCATAAATGTTTGAATGTAGCCGTTTTGCAATATAACCGATTCATAGCCGATTCGTAGATTATTCATAATTTTTTTAAATTAAAAACTGATTAATTTTTTAGTTTTAAAGCCGGTACTTAAAAGTGTTTTTTTTTTTACTTTATTAAAATTTTTTTTAAATGTGTTCTATTAGAAATGTTGATAAACTGTTTTGTTTTTAAAAAATTTTTTTTAAATTTTTTTCTGTTAAAAAATGTTGAATACTTTTTTTTATTTTTTTATTTACAAATGTTTAATAGTTTTAATTATTAACAGCTTTTTTAACTAAATTCTTATGAAAATTAACCGCCTCGCAACCGATTAACCCGATTCAGCCTCGATTCATATCCGATTCCAATAAGATCTTAGGGCTCTTAATAACACATTCAACACCAAGTCATGATGGATACAAATACGACTTAAAACCGATTCAAACACCAGTCATAGCCGTTGTACAACCGAATCATAACCTCTTCATTCAAATCCATTCGACGCCCCACCAAAAAAGTTTCTAAAGCCGAAACATTTCCTTCAAAGTACCAGCAGGAAATCATCTGTCAAGGAATTCAATGAACTTGATTGAAAATGGCTGGGAGTTCCTGGCATTCGATAGTCTGTAAATTCAATACTCGATACTTGCGATATGCGTATCTCGCCGGAGTAGCTTCATAAAACATTAATTTAAATTCTGTTAAACTTCTCGTTGCAATATGGAAAGGGAATATGGAAAATCCAATAATGATCGGGATTCCTGGCCAATAGCCCCGTGCGGTAGTCCCTTCCCAGACGGACCTCGACCCGGCGCAACTCTTTTGCAAAAGTGGAGTGCAGCTGGTGGCAGGGCAGGGCAGGGCAGAGCAGGGCAGGACTGGCATCAAGTATGCAACGCATACACCTGCACACTCGCCATGCATGAGAGGACATATGGGGCATGCCACCCACCCACAAGCCTGGCTGCCTGCCATACCTTTTGCCCGTACCTTTACCTTTGCCGTTACTCCTGGCCAAATAAGTGAGTTAAGCAGCGCTCACGGCGCATAGCGGAGAGCGAGAGAGAGAGAGAGAGAGGAGCAACAGCAGGAAAGAAGCTGCTCTTTTTTTCTGTTCTTTAATTTGAAAAAATTGTCAAGCATCAAAATACTTTTAGAGCTTTCTGCCACAGCACAGCCAAAGGCGTAGCAAAAAAAGGGGGGAAAGGGGGAAACCCAGGCCCCAGCCCCGGCCCAAAGAAGTTACTGGCTGATGGTCGGAAATCTGAAGCCAGGAAAACCGCGTGCTGTGCGTGCAAATAAATCAAATAAATTATGAAAGTAGAAAAAAGAAAACCAAGCAGGCAAGCAGGTAAAAGTGTGAGAAATGGTCCTTGGATCTGCTCTGTTTCTTGGCCTATTCATATGCTTATGTTGTTTTTCCTCCATAAGCAGAAAAAAAAACATAAAAAAGGATAGCTCTGTAAGTAGACGAAGATTTTGATACCCTGCGATTCATGTGGAGCAAATGTCTACATTTTCTGATGAATATTATATCGATCGATCGATGGTTGCCAGGCCAGCTTTATGATTTTGGAGTACATAATTCCTATTGAACACCATACCGGTTTATAACCGATTCGTATTTGTGCGATAATCGACTCCAAAATTATTCCAAATAGATTAAAAACCTTTTCATAACCGTTTAATTAAAGAATGATCCATAATCGATCCATAACCGATCCACAACCGATTCCAAACCCGATCCATAGCCCGATACATAACCAATTTATAAACGATCCATAAATGATCCATAAACGATCCATAAACGATCCAGAACCGATCCAAAAGCGATCCAGAGCCGATCGACAACCGATCCACAACCGATCCAAAAGCGATCCATTACCGATCCATAGCTGATCCATTATCGATCCATAGCCGATCCTCAACCGATACATAACCAATCCATAAACGATCCATAAGTGATCCAGAACCGATCTGTAACCGATTCATAAGCGATCCATATCTGATCCATAACTGATCCATAACCGATCCAGAACCGGTCCAGAACCGATCTATAAACGATCTTTAACAGATTCATAAGCGATCCAGAACCGATTTATAGCCGATCCATAACCGATCCACAACCGATCCACAACCGATCCACAATCGATCCACAACCGATCCAGTTGCGATCCATAACCGATTCATAACCGATTGATAAGCGATTCATTCCTATTCAACACAGGCTGAAATGAGATTTAACCGATCCATAACCGATTTCTAATCTACTCAATACGATTAGAACAAAATCCTAACCGTTTCATAACCGTCTCATACCTTTTTAAAGACCGTTTCATATCCAAATCTACACGGATTGAAAACCGATCAGTAACCGATATTCAGAAACCAAATATTTCATTTATTTCAACCAAAAAAACTTCTTTTGGATAGATATAGTGATCCAATCTGATCGGTTTCAATTTACAGACTTTAAGGGAATAAAATTCAGGTCTTAAACCCAAAAAAAACTACTGAAGTCCCTCCTGCAGCATACCCTCTGAAAGGGTATTAAAAAGAGCAGTGTCAAGGAGGCAGCCGCGTTGCAGCTTAACTTGCTTACACATCAGCAGAAGAAAGAAGCAGACAGGGGCAAGAGCAGGAGGAGGCAACACCAGAGGAGATACAGCAGAAGGAGGCAGTGGCAACGGCAGCAGCCATCGAGGTGGTAGCAACCAAAAAAGAAAAATGGTAAAAAAAAAAAGGAGTAACATCGGTGGCATAAAAAGTAGCACCAACAACATCATAATCAACAGCACAAAAAAAAATATTAATGGAGTTTTCATGTTTATAATGTCATTAGCTCACAAATGCTGCTGCCGCTGCTGCTGCTGCTGGATGTTGCTGTTGCACATGTGCCGTGATTCGCTTGCCACACATATTTTCTGTGATTTTTTCACAGCTTCCACTCCACTCCGCACACACGGAGACAGCCATAAACATGCGGCACACACACACAGAGACACACAGAGACACATAGACACCACATCTATAAATGTGTGAACACTAATGTGCACATTATGTTTGTGGGGCCATTATCCTTGGAGCACACGGAGTGGAGCGTCTAGGAGTCTGGGGCATACAAGTGGCAGGGCGTACTGCCCACCAGACCATGCCACACAATAAGTTAGTTGTAATATGATGGGGGTCGGGGGCGAAACCCTTTAACTCATTTGTTTTGCTTAGCAAAAACAGGAAGCAAAAAAAAAAAAGAAAAACAGGAGTGTTGAGGGTTGCAAGAGGGTTAAGCAGGGCCGGGGTGGGGTTAAAACAAGAGACGTGTGAAAGAACGTCCGCCCGCAGTCTGTCTCGCTTTAGACCCACAAGGGGGTAACCCTGTATGTGTGTTTGTGTGTGTGTGTGTTTATTAATTTTATAAATAGTCAAAAACTTAATGACTTAACACTTATTTTAGATATATTTTCTGTATCGTAGAAACTGTAGACTGTCATTGACTTTCCATCTTTCTTGTGACAATTTCTCAATTTTTGTGCTAATTCATGAGCAGACCCTCCTCCCCCCCTTCCTGTTTTCTTGGACATTTTTTCTATTTTATAATGATAACATTTTCATGTTTCAACCAGGCTTTAATGCCGCCCCACATGAGTCCCTTAGGAGGCAACACACACCCATTTTTATGAAGTCTTTTAAGGGGTTGGTGTCATTAATTTTCACAAATTTTCCTTGCGGGAAAAACTACTACAGGCAGAGATTTTTGTATTTGTCAATTAACATTTTTCGCTGGAAAATGCATTATTAAAAAGAGGGAGCCAAGCCGAGCCGAGCCGAGGCCCTTCAATCAGCCCAAGCCCAAGCCCGAGCCTGAGACGGAAACGGAAGTGAATTTCAAGTTTTCCTTGGGGGGTGGAGGGGGAGGGGGAGGGCCAGTGCAACCGTTTACATCCGCGCTTAGTTCGCCTTTTGTTTGGTGGCGTCCAAGAAAGTTGTCGCATTTTCATTTATTCATGCCTCCGCCTTGACCAGGCCGTGTCCCTGCCATTTGTTGCGTTTTTCTTTTCTGTTTTCCTTCAGCCGGGACTCCCTGGCCGAGTGAGGGGGGGGGGAGAGGCTCTGTGTCCTGTGCTAAATGTAATTTTCCGTTGTTAAATCCTGTTTCTCTCGCGCGCACGGAAGTCAACTCGAGGGGAAAACCAAACAAAACAGAGTACAGAAAAATAAGGAGAAGAAAACTCCCAAGGAGTGAAAATAAATTACTTGCCTGGCACTCGGCATCAGCATCAGGCCTCCTCCCAGGGCGCAGGACTCTGCTCCTTCAAATGCAGATTGCATCTATTGCCGCATGTCCTTGTTGTTAACAAATTAAATCTATAAACGCGGGGGTGGCCAATGCTGCAACGGTGGCAACAATTAGGCGGAACGATGATGGCGTGTGCGGAAGTCGGAGTCAAGTTTCGTCCTGTCAGCGGAAATGCCATCAAAAGCGTGGGGACACACTGCATAAGCTATTGGCCTGGCCAAGGACTGCGAGGATTGAGGGAAAGGATAAGCATTCCCTTAAAAACAAAATATAATAAATAAATAAAATACCAAAAAAAATATATTAAAAATTTAATGGAAGGATGGATAATAAATAATCATTCCAATTTACGATTTCTGCTAACAATAAAACGATAAAACAAGTAAAAAAAATATTAATAAAAAAAGAAAATTAAAAAAGAAATTAAATTAAAATAAAAAGATATATGTGAATAATTTTTTTTCTTTTGCAGTTTGCCATTAATATAAAAATTATTATATGTATATATATATTTATATATTCAATAAAATTATGATTAAATTACATTTTTTAATACATTATATTTATATATATTTTATATATTAAGATGAATTATGAGCAGTAGCAAACGCTTATAAAACGGCGATTTAATTTAACTCAAAAAAGAAATAAATAAAAAATAAAATGGATAAAAGAAGAAAGCAAAAGAAATACAATTTTTTTCCAACTTTTCTGAGATTTTATAGTACAAATTTTGAAACCAAAAATATAACGCAAAAAAATGATTAATTTGGAATTCAATTTGTATTAAATAAATAGTTTAAGAAAAATGTGATTTTTTTAAGGTTTTGAAGTCAACATAAAAACTGAAAACATTTTTTATATACCGCAAAAAAATTATCAATTTGTAATTAGAAAGTTTAATACTTTTCAGTCTGCAATTTTCAGAATACAACCGATGTAACTTATGTGAAAAAATGGGCACTACCTCTGAAAAAATATTTAAAAACAAAATACCAGTTTTTAAAACTATTTTAAGAATGTTTTAAGAAGAAACCTTACCACAGAAAAAGAAAAACCATAATTCATTAAAAAAATAAAAAGCCCCATATCGATAAAAAAAAATTTTAAAATAGTTCAATTTTGTTGCCTAGTGTAATCTGTCCCATCTCTGTGTGTGTGTGTGTGTGTGCCTGATGTCTGACCATGGAGCATCCTCCTCCCCTTGGAACTCTTCTCAGAACTCTTACACTTGGCGGTGTCGTGGTGGGTCAATTACCCTCAACCTTCAATGCTCCAGGAATTTTCCAGTACTTTCATGGAATTTCGTACAGATAGCAAGCCTAGAAGCGGCATTCACTAGATACAATTTCCACCTCAGGAACACACACCTGAAACACACAATTCCCAAGGATGCTGCTGATTCGAGCTATCGTTCTGGTAAGTGCAGGAGGACACGATCATTCGAGGGAAAAACTCGACTAACCCACGCTCTACCCCAGATGCATTTGGTCATCTTGGCCCGATGCTCACTCAAACAGAACGTAACACTGGCACAGATTGTATCTGGATCTGCCACCAAGCAACAGGCCAATGCAACAGCAGCTGTGGAAGTCCCGACAACAGCGATGGGGACGACAGCATCCGCTGTGCACTTCAGGCGCGTCCCAAGAAAGGTTGTTGATATCCCAGTGATTGGATTGGACTTTGAGACGTCGCACAAGCCTTGTGATATGGAAATGAGAGGAATTCGTCGCTACATTTCAGCATTCCCCAATCAATGCATCTGGAGTTTCAACAATCGGTATACCACCGAGGGCTACTATCGCGTCTACAAGATGTTCCAATTGGAGGCATTCTTCTTTGGTCAGTACCACGAGCGTCTAAAGCGCTACGAGACGGAGCCACATAACTACAAAGAGGCATGAGGCACCACTCGACTGGCTGACTGTTTAACAGAACTTTTGTCTTTACTAATAAAAATAAATTTGGTTTTGAAGATTAATCTATTTGGATGTGTGTAACCAACAGAAGGAAGCGTTTCCCATACCATAAACTATGTATATTCTTGATCAGCATCGATAGCCGAGTCGATTTAGCCAAGTCTGTCTGTCCATCCGTCCATCCGTCTGCTTTCGCCCCCAACAAAGCACGAAAATCTTTGGCAAACACAAGATACAAGAAAACTAGAAACGCAGAACCATAGACAAGGACTATATCTAACAGATTGCCGAATTTGAATCAGATCGGGATATTATTATAGCCTGAAGAAGCAAATCAATTTGCGCTTGCCACGTGCTTGCTCATTTGCTGTCTCTCTCTCTCTCTCTCACGCACTCTTCGTCGTGCAATGTTAAGCTCGGGCACAAATATTGAACACGCTGTAGTTCTCCCATTGCTGTGAAGGTGTTAGCGGGAGGGAGACGCACCGCTCAGGCAGGATCAAAAGGGACAAGAAAGAGAGAGCGCGCATGGATCTTGCTCCTCCTTGCGGCAATGTTTTGTAGTTTAGAAAGAGAAAGAGCGACAAGGTTATTGTGTCCTCGAAGGATAGTTTGGCAAGGCGCTGAGTTATTGGTGGAATCCGAATAGGACACTCGCCTATGTATAGTCTATGCCCTCTGAGAATCAAGCTTTCATTTAAATGTCAAAATATAGCTATAATTAGCATAATTTTTAATTAGTATATAATTAGATACATATGCGCCTTCATCGCTCGTTTTTTAGTCATTATATATTGTTGTAGCTACATAGGAAATTAACCATGAATCCAAAATTGTACTTCATTGCCTTGACGCTCATAGCGGAGCTTTTTCTTATGGTACGTCCAAGAGAAAACGCTCTCAAATGATCACCCTACTCATTAAATTTCTATAGCAGTTGCCTTTAGGGGAAGCCAGGAGTGTCTCTAATGCTGCAGTGCAGCAGAAGATCGAGGAGAGCGGCAACATTACGAATACCACTAGGAATGACACTTCAATCCAGCAACAGAACGAGACCCAGAACTCCACTTTCAGCGTTTCAGTATCGAATGGAACATCTGTATCTGGGCCTTCGGCATCTGTTGCCCCTCCTCAATTATCGCCATCTGCTGTGAAGCATATACGTCGCCAAAAGCGAGAATATTCAGTAGATGTACCATTTGATTTTTTCACAAACCATATGCACTGCGACATGGATCAAGCGGGAACTAATAAGGTTATGAAATTTTTCCCCTTTAATTGCGTTTGGATTGCAAACAATCGCCACCAACACGAGGGCTGGTGGCGCATTTACATGCAAGCATTGATGGAGGCATTCTTCTTTGGACAGTACTACGAGCGCTTGAGGCGCTTCGAGCTCGACCCGCACACCTTCGACTACACGGGGGTGGGTATTTAGTACTCTATAGTCCCCCATAAAATGGGTGCAAAAATAAAATTATATGTAGATATTTTTCTATAAGAAAATAATCTCTTAATGGGAGGGGCTGTATTTTGTTGATTTTAAAGGGGAAGGGGAAACCCTTTAATTTCAAATAAAAATTTATTTTACTTATTTACATAAAATATTTTAAATAAATAAACATTTTAAATAGATTTACATATATTTAAATCAAAATTAAATGTATGTTACCTATGTTTTTTATATATTTACTTAATTTTTTTATTTTCAATATTATTTACTTTATAATTTATTAATTTTTTTGTATACATTTTTTATAAATTTATTAAATGTGGATTTATTTATTTTTTTGATTATTTATTTATAAATATATTTATATTTAAATCAAAATAATACTTGTTTTAGTCGAGGTAGTAAGTAAGGAAAATATAATGTTTTTTAATTTTTTATAATTGTTTTTAATGTTAAATATTTGTTTATTAAATTTTATTTTTGTGATTATTTATTTATATTGTTTTATTATCTTTTTTATTTTGTATTTTGTTTATAAATTATTTAATTTGTATTATTTATTTAATTTTGGTATAATTTTTATACATACATACATTTTTTATAATTTTTTTAAATATTTCTTAAATTTTTTTTAAATTTGTTTCTAAATATAATATGAATTTATTTTAATTTAAAACCCAAATATTTATTTAAAAAATTTAACTTTTATGCTGTCATTTTTCCTTCTGCTGTTTCTAGGTATTTTTTTTTATATTTTTACGCCTTGAAGAATTGTTGATCAACTGCCAAATGCCACGCCCAACTAATTACAAACTTCTTATGTCTCCCGCGGAAAACACATTTACTTTAATTAAGTTATTTACCCCGCCCATATCCCCCACCCGCCCAAAAAGACAAATGTTCCCGAGAGAGAGAGAGAGAGAGAACCGCCTACCGAAAAAGAAAAGAAATTTACTTTACAACAAAACGGAAGCGGGTCATAGTTTTTATACATCTCTTGACATGACCTCTTCTCTCCTCCTGCCTCTCTCTCTCTGTCTTGTTGCATCTCACCCCTCCGGAGGAGGTCGGTCTTTGTCCACTTGGCGGGAAAACAAATTTACGGCATTGCTTTTAGTTGTTCCGTCGTTATTGTTGTTGCACATTTGAAATGTACATAATAATTCACACGCTACTCCCCAGCCACCGCCCTGCCCCCTCCCCCTTCCCCTCACCCTCTCACACAGTGAAGTGAAGGACAGGGGGTAGGGAGAGGAAAACGACGCACAAATCTACGCCAAAAGTAAAGTCATAAGAAAATGCATAAAACATGGCCCAACATTCGCCGTCAACGTCGCCAACACTTCAGCTGCCTGCCAGGCAAAAACTTTTCTCATCATCAACCACAAACAAAGGCCAAAACAATGCCAGAAGGAGAGAGAAAGAGAGAGGCACGAAAAAAAAAACATAAAATAAAAAAACAGAACCCGAATCGGTGGACCAGGCCCAAAAACATAAATTGCTGCAGGACAGCAGCAGCAACAGCGCCAGAGTCGAGCCTAGGCAATGGGCATATCTCCTCGCTGGCCCCGCCCCCACTCTTATGGCCAAGGACCCGGCTAAGCCACAACAACTTTGCAGCAATTAAGCTCGGGGCAAGCTCTGACATTGGCAGCCGGAGTGAGACGGGAGATGGGCGAAGGAGAGCAAATAATTTTTAATTGTGCTGCACAATGCTGTAAAATTAATTCATCTTTTTCACACTCAAATAAATTGCTGTTGACGCGACAACAACAGTAGTAACAGCAGAGGAGCACAAGCAAGAAAACAAGACACGAATTTGATTTGAAGGCGCTCAACCGACTGAAAGATACCCTTTACGTATGAAATTCTATCCCAAATAGAGGCTTATAAGGAATTCGATGCCCGCAATGGTTGCCCTTCACCAAAACACAGACGAATGTACCCTAGCGCTGGCACTCGGTACTCTTCGGTTCTCTGGATCACTGCGGCAGCGCAGTCTGCTTTTTTTGCTTCCTCCATTCTCCCCTCTGAAGCAGAACTGCGCCTGAGCCACGAGATATCGCTGCTAGAGAGAGCGAGAGCGAGCGAGCTGCATTTTTGTTTTTGCTTTGCATTTCTGCCTACATAAAATGTATTTACCTGCCGACCGATCGCCCGAAAGCTTCGCCTCTTCGGCTTTGGGAGCGATGGACATGTATGGACAATACAACAACGAAAAAGAATTGCTTTTGTGTTTGCTTTGCATTTCTGCCTGCATAAAATGCATTTACCTGCCGACAGATCAACCGAAAGCTGCGCCTCTTCGGCTTTGGGAGTGATGGACATGCATGGTCTTGCAAGGCAGCGCAGAGTGATATTTGTTTGTATTTGTAGTCGCCTCATAAAGCTGATTCTATGAAAACTAGTCGCTCAATGGGTGTTTTCTTTATGGACTTGGGAAGAGATTGGTCGCTGAAGCCTTTTTCTGTTACATATTCTATGATAAACACAATACACCCCACCCTAAACCAAGGTATCAAAAGCAACGAGGGAGACAGGGAGAGAGAGTGAGAGTTGGGTGTAGAACAGAGGAAGTTGTTGTCGCCGTCGTTGTCGTCTGCTCAAGAGCGTAAATAATTACATTTTCTTTGTGCTGTTGCCAAAACGTTGCAATTGTTGCTGTGGGGGCGACGGCGAGTCCTGTGCTGCCTAGGGGGGGTGGAGTGCAACTGCAACCTGTCAGTGGCAGCGACAAGAAAGCACTGCAACTGCGTGTCATACATGGGGCAATGTGCAACGAAAAACAGCAATTTCTTTAATATATTTACGCCCAATGCTTGTTGCAACAACGGGTGGAAACACACACACACACAGAACAAACAATGATGCATACAATTTATATTTAATTATGCGCAAATTAGGCCCCCCCCTTCTCCCCTCCCCAACGCAAAGCAGTGGCAAGTGTTGGCACATGACAAACACTTGCAACTTTTTGTAGTGCTGGTGGTGGTGCCTCGTAGTTCAAATGCGGGTCCGGAATTTACAGTTTGAGTTGGGTTTTTGTTTTTCACTCATTTCGAAATTTTACGCTAATTTTCTTTTCCCTGTTTGTATTGCTGCGGAGTGGCAGTGCCCGCCTGCTGCCTGCAGCATGTTGCATGTTCACAAGTAATTTACTCGTGGAAAAACTTGATGAATATTCGAGTCAAGTGCTCGCCGCTGGCCCAAGCATCTTTCAACGGGTCTGCTATCATAATCTATCCTTACCCTTTAAATTATTCATTTGTGCCTAGTGCCTCAAGGAAATCATTTGCCCTGGAACATGCCACGTGGCGGGATTAGAGGCCCCCAAGGCCAAAACTGCCGTCAGCAGTGCGTATGAGCAATTAATAGGAAAGGAAAAAGGGAATTTAAAGCAGGAATTTTCCAAGAAAAGATGGCATCAATGAACATTTAAGGCGATTGATGGTGGAAGTCTTACTGGGCGAGAGCTAGATGTGAAGAGAAATAGTGTTAAGCCACTGGGAGAGAGAACCACAGAAAAAGGCAGCTTTTTCCCATCCCAAAAGAAACAGTCTTGCTGGAAGAGGACTAGAGATAAAGACAGAAACAATTGCTAACTGCTAAGCCACACTGGGAGAGAGAACCCCAGAAAAAGCTAGCTCTTTCCATCCCAAAAGAAAAAGTCCCACTGGTAGAGGTCTAGAGGTGAAAAGCAATAAAGTTCCCAGCTGCTAAGCCACATTGGGAGAGTGTGGCCCTCTCTCCAAAAAGTAAAATCATCCATCAAGAAAATGGTAGAATTTAATTTCCATAAAAATGTCCCTCCCCAGAGCCAAGACTTTAATCGATGGGCGGCCGCAAGAATATTTGAATATTTCCCCGAAAATGGAAATTCCTTTCAGCCAAGAATCTCTGCCACTGCCACTGCCACCGCCTGCTGCCTGCTGCTTCAAGAAACTTGTCCATCCAAACTGCACTTGAAGAGTTTTTCGTTCAACAATTTAACTTGTAGAAGAATCTGCTCTGTACAACAGAACTTTGTCAATCGAATAGTTTCGCTCTTAAGAGACACACACCTACTACACCTCTCTGTCTCTGTCTTTGCCACTCTTGCCCCAACAACAACAACAACAACAACACCAACAGCAACATTCAGGTGCGTTTGCACACTCATTAAACGTCCCCGAAGCCCGCACAATTTATGGCGGCAACGGCAACGGCAACGACGGCAGTTGCAAGTTGCATGCCTCCATAATTAACTTGTTGTACTTTGCATCGCATGCAGAGAGAGAGGGAGAGACTCCCCCACCATATAGGGGCTGCCCCAAAGGGGCTGCACGACTATTATTAGGGGTGCCCCTGCACCTGCACCCCAGCACCGTTGCACACTGAATTTATGAATGGAAACCGTGTTTAGGGCGGGCTGGTTGTGGGCGTGGGCTGGCCAATGTTATGCAAATACTCATAACAGTACCCGCCCCCCAAAAGAGCTTCGTCGCATGCAGGAGGGCATTTTTAATTTGAGTCCTTCTCGCATTCGTACGAGTATTGTGAGTGCGAATGTGAATGAAATTTTGCCGCGCTTCTGATGACAGACAGAAGGGATTCGGGTTTGGGTTTTGGGTTGGCGTTGGGGTTGGGGTTCTCTGTTCTTCTGATGAGGTCGCTGCATGGCATGTGAATTACTGAATTGGGTGCGCCTCCGCCGTTTATGTCGCGACAACAAAACGCTTCAAATGTCTGTGACCTTTGCAGGGGTGATGGAGTGCAGCAAAGGGGTCTAAGGAAGGGGCGGGGGGGCCTTTCTGCGTGAAGGCATCAAAGGCTCACAAAGCGTACAACACCTTCTCAGACGACAACGACTCCCTTGAGTATTTTGTTTGGCAAATTATTTGTGTGGCAGCAACAGCAGCAGCAGCAGCAGCAGACGACGCATTATACAAATGAGAAAATGAATTAAATAAAATGCGACCGAGCGCGTTTTGTTGTTTAGTTTTTTTTTTTTTGTTTTTTTGTGGTTTGTGGACGGACGACAGGTCGTCCACATATGAACCTGAAAAACGACAGACACGAGACGGGGACACCTTTCTATCTTTCTCTCTTCAGCCACTCGCGCTGTTCCTTTCTATCTCCCTTTCCCAGTGTGGCTTAACTGGAAGAAACTCGCCATCTGCCTCTCTCAGTGAGGCTGAGAGGCTGAGGCTATTATTAAAATAATACCAAAATACTCAACAAATAATACCAACTACAAAAAATTGTCTGCAATTAATACAAAAAATACCTAAAACTACTAAATAATATTCGAAAAAATACTGAATACTAAAAAAATGTACTGAGAAAATACTGAAAACTATAAAATATTGTAAAATAATATAATAATATTTAAAAAAAATATAAATACTTAAAAAATATACTGAGAAAATGATAAAAATTATCAATCAAATAACAGGCTTATCAAATTATCAATTATCAACCAATACAAACAAATATACTGAGAAAATACTGGAAATATTACCATATTTTCAAAGACTAAATAATATACTTCAAAAACACTGATAACACAAACAAAAATTCGTAGTACTACAAACAAAAAAATCTTAAAAAGGCCAAAATACTTCAAAATCCCAAATAATAAACTACAAAAATAATGAAAACACACGTAAAATATACTGAGAAAATACTACAAATTATATAACTTTAAAAATACTTTTATAATTTAAAAAAATTCTACTTTTTTTAATGAAATTAAATATTTTTTAAAATTTTAAATCCTTTAAAATTATTTTCAACGATTTTAAAATACAAAAATTAAATACTATAAAATCGTTAACCTTCAGTAATCCATCTCGCAGTCTTTCTTCCAGCGTGGCTTAGCAGCTAGAAACTTGTCCTTCCTTGTCTCTCTCTCTCTCTCTTATTTCATTGCCATAGGCTCTTTTTCTCTTTCTAGCTCCCTTCCAGTGAGTCTCGCATCCGTAAAATATACATGTATCACACAAAAAAACTGTTTTCTATCATCTTCTATATCGAAATTCTGTTCCACAGCTTCTTTTAGCCATAAAAAATACGAAAGGAATTCCATGAAGCTCGCTTGACCCACAATTAATATATATATACATAAGGCCAATGCCCCACCAACCACATGGAGTATTTTTTACGAAAATATGAAATATTAAACGCGCACACACGATGGCGGGGAGAGCAGAGGGCTAAGCCGTGCTGCGCATTCCGTGGCGAGAGTGAAGTTCTAGTAATACTGATTTATTTATTTATATATTTATATGTAATGGGCATAAATGTTATCGCTGGCAAGCAAACAATACAAAAGCCCGACAAGGACAAGGGGCAGCAGCGGCAGCTAAACAGGGGCGGCATGGAATCCCCCACGCAAATGGTCATTTATAACGATTGCCCCCAGAGAGGAGGGCACAGGGGGGATCGAAGGATGGGCCAGGCATTACATAATAATAAAATAAACACTGGCTGAGGGAAGGCCAAAGGGGCAAGGGGCAGGGGGGGTGCTGGGGGTAGCATCCCTTTTCACTTTTCATGTTGCATCATTTAATATGCGACGCATTTGAGCGCTTTATCTCAAGCGGCCGGGCCGAATGGTCGCTCTTTTTTCTTCTGGGAGGAGCGAGAGGGAGTATTTATCATCAATCAACGCACGGCCTGCTGCACACACACGCATGCATTTTCCACACACACACACACACAGATACAGATACACATATGTGTGTCCGCTTATGACTTTTTGGGGGGAACAAACGGAACGATGGCGCGCACATCTCTTGGACTCTCTCCTCGAGAGTCCTGATTGATGAATCGCACATGTAAATTAATTTTCTGATGTTTTCTTCATTTTCCATCTCCGTCTTGTCAGAGTTGTTTGCGCCACACACTGTATCTCACAGATACAGATACTCATACACACAAGCACACCCGAATGTTCTTCTTCTTCTGGCAGTTCTCCGGCAATGGCTGGCATTTGTAAGCCGCTTAATTGCTTTATTCCGCCGTCTTTGACGGGGCTCTCTTCTTTCGAATGTGCTTCGAACAGCCTGCTGTTACAGTTACATCTCCTCTTCCTCCTTCTTCTTCTTCTCCTTTTTCTTTCATAGACATTTTCCTTCAATTGGCTTTTCTCTTGAATTTCAGTTAGATACTATTCTGGCAATGGATTCGTCTTACTGCTCAAAAAGAGAAGGAGAAGGGGCACAGCAGAGCCTGTTAACTAGGGCCTAAGGCCTTTATACATGCTTCATGCTCCATGCTTCAGGAAGAGGGGTATATTCACGGCATGCCGAAGGATGAAACAAGGGAAATACTTACCTTTATGATCCACAACAAGGCAACAAAGGCAACCTATAAAGATAGGATAGCAAAGAATTATTTTTTATTAAACAACAACTAAAAAAAACTAAATAAATACTAAGAAAAAAAAAATATGTTAAGTCAATACAACAAATACTGAGAACGCAGACAAAAAATACTAAATACTACTTATGGCATTTTTTATACTAAAAAATAAAAAAAAAAGAATGAAAAATTTCTTAGAGAAATATTTAGATTCATTTTGTTATAAAATACGAAAAATAATATATTTTGTAATAATTTAAATTTTTAAATAAATTATTAAAAGGAAATACTTTTAAAATACCAATAAACTACTTAGAAAAATACTAAGTAAAATACTAAGAAAATACTAAAAATGGTATACCAAAAAATAAACTTTTAAAACTACTTTTAAAATATAATTAAAAACTAAATAGAAAAATACTAAAAAAAAATACAAACAATGATATACCATGAAATGATATGGAAATACTATACAAAGCACTAGAAAAAATACTTTTAAATACTTTAAAAATCTAAATAAACTATTCAAAATTATCAGAAAAAAACTAAAAAAAAACTTCAAAGATTCTGTAATACTACATTAAATGACTTTAAAAAAACCTTGAAAATAATACAAAAATCTTTATCTTTTTCATGTAATCCTCTGGCTCCTTCTCTGGCCATAGAGCATCCCCGCAGTCAACGCGTTCATTAGGGGTTTCCGGTTTCGCCCAGCCTTCTCGTTATTTATATGCGTGATGCCTTTGATATATTGAAAAGCATTCTCCGCTACGAAGTACAATTGCAAAAGAATGTGGCAAGCCTCCATATAAGCCCCCGCACGCGTGTGTGTGGCACGAAGGATAAGTGTCCTGGGCCACGCATTTAAGAGGGAAAGAGAGAGGAAACGAACCCAATCGACAATCCACAATCCACACATGGGGCTTCCAGGGGGCTTCCAGGAGGTTTGTTTTATGCTACATTTAAGTTAATATGATTTACATTCAAAGGGAACGAACTCTCACAGAGAGTGGGGGGTCGGAGGGAGGGGGGGGAGGGGGCAACGACTGCCATTAAAGATCAATCAAAAGCGTTTATCCTTGATTATTTGTCATTATCCTTTTTGCGCTAACCGCAAAACGAAAAACAAAGCCAGTGACAGCAACAACTGCGGCTTAAATTCGTATCTGTGTGAATGTGCGTGTGTGTGTGTATGTGTGGGAGAGAGTCCTTTATTTATTTTGTACATTTGAAATGCCTGCTAATGCCACAGGCCCACCTCCCCCTCGCCTCCCCACACACCCACCTACAATCCATGGCACGCGCGTGATAAATGACATTAATCCGCCATGTTCCAGCGATATTCAAGTGGCAAAGCCGCAGCCAACAAAAACAATCCGACAACTGCCGTTGGCCCTCTCATGCAGAAACTATATTTGTTTTGTTAATAGTCCCCTCCCCCCAGCACTTCAACTCCTTTCACCGCCACCTTTCGCCACAGTTCTTCTCCTCTGATAAGACAAGTGGCTTTGACGCTTTGATAGATAGGCACACACACACACACACCACACACACACACAACCAGGTGAAGCCCCGCACACTACAGCGCATTCATCCAGTTCGTCAGTCAGTCAGGCGACGATTAATATTCATTAGGCAGAGAAGGCCTAAGAACGACTAAGCACTTCGTACACCAACTCGTAGAAGAAAAAGGTAAGCAGCAGCAGCAGGCAGTGCCTTTGGCAGAAAACTACAAGTAGAAAGTGGTGGAAAGTATCCAAAAGTCTCTTAAGAACTGGAAGATACATATATCTCAAGTTAACCTCGGTTTATTCTGGTTGCAAAAAACAGTCCATAAACCCCATGATATCTTTGGGCTTGCATATTTTTACAAAGTCCTAAAGTTTCCTTCTAATTTTTAAAAGAATTTTTAGAGACTATTTTTAAGGAATATTTTTCTTTTTTTTTCTTTTTTTCTTTTCGAAATATATAGTATTTAATTTATTTGTTTTACCAGAACTTTGAACTTTTTTTATTTATTTTTTATTTATTTTAATTTTATTTTATTAGCATTTTTTTAGTATTTTGTGGTAGTTTTATAGTTTTTTTATAGAGTTTTTAGTATATTGCAAAGTATTTGTTAGCACTTTTATTTGGAGTTTTTCGCTACTTTCAGGTATTTCATCAGGGAGTTCTGTCAACATTTTTAACAGTATATTTTCTGTATTTACTTTATTCAGTATTTTTCTGGAAATTTTAAAATTGTTGTCACAGTATAATTTTTTAGATTTTTAGTATTTTTGAAATTCAACTTTTAGGTATTTTCTTATGTCATTTTTTTTTTAAAACAGCTTTTTTTGAATATTAATATTTTCTTAATTCAATTTTCAAGTTTTATATTATGTACATCATTTTTATCACACCTTTTTATGGTATTTTTGGAATTTGTTGTACATTTTGTAGTATTTTTTATAATTTTTATAATATAATTTTTTATTTATTTATTTATAATTGGTTATGTATTTCGTGAGGTAGTCGTTACTGTTAATTTGTATACATTTTTCTATAGTTTATTCAAGTTTTTTGTTGGGTTTTTCCTTAAAAAGTTCTTTCACAGAGTTGCTAAAATTTTCGCGACAATTTAGATTTAATTTAGTATGCAACAAACATGGGTTTAAAATACATTTCAAACACCTTTCAGCTATAGACATACCCTCTTCCTTTTAGATCGCACCGCCTTCTCAGAGTTTTCATCAAATATCCCAGATTATTAAAACTGAAATTCCTTGAAAAACTTTTGCATACATTTAGATTGATTTCCCATAAAACCCAGCCATTCCCCATACCCCAACCCCTGCACAAACAGCCCTCTATCAACCCTCTCCCATCGACTGCTGCACCTTTCATCCGTCTTCCCTGTGCCCCTTCTGAGGGTCTTCGTCATCATCCTGGCAATCATTAATTTATCAATGTGCCAGCGCCTTGGGAGAGCATGAAAATTTGTTGTCTGCTCTGCTCACGGGCTTTCCGTTTTATGGGGGCTCCTTTTTTTATTATGATTATTTCTTTCTTTTCGCCGAGAGGCACAACAACAGGATTCACATACGGTGGGGCCGACGTCGCGGCTATAATGTGTGCGTCTTTGTAGGACTCAAGAAATTGGGTTGGGCCTTGGGCCTTGGGCCATTGGGGCCGCGTTTGCTCCTGGGAAGCGCTTGTTGCTTGTTGCTTTTGCTCTCGCCTGCCAAAATAAAGTCAAAAATCAAATGTTTTGTGATATCGTCTTTGACAGCTTTCATGACAGCCGCTCAATAAATTTTGATAACACATTTTCCAGACCGCTACAAGGAAATCTCAGTCGACACAGAGAGAGAGAGACCAGGTGGGGGCAAAAACTTTCTCCATTTTGCTGACAGGTGTAGAGACAGAGAGTATCTGTGTGTGGCTTCCATGTGTATGTGTGTGTCTGAAGTGGCAAAGTGTTTGTCCAAGCCTTTTCTTTGTTGGTGAACCCCCTTAATGGCAATCCCATCGCCAAGGACGTACCAATGACCTCCAAGAGCTGTGTCCCCCCCTTTATGGATAGGCAAACCCTGAAATTAATCATTCATAAATGTACTACAATTATCTAGCAAAAGACAGCCGCAAATTCATATCGATTTCCAGGCCATAAAGTACACAGCAAGTCCTATGATAATTACCAATTACATTTCAAATCCCAAAGTGCCTTCAAACGCAGGAGGCACACACAAAGCCACCACCCGCCTCCCCAGTCCCTCCCCCACCACTCTGTAAAAACCAATCAAATGCCAGACAGACATCAAAACTGAAATCCCCCTAACAAAAATGTGTGCGTAATTTTATTTATTTATTGATAATTTGCGGCTCTGCCAGAAAATCGTCACACAATTTTTACGCGCATTTAGACGGCATTTTCCGGGTTTATCTTTATATCTGGCATTGACATAAATCATCAAAAAAAAAAAATAAAAAAAAAGGTTCTGAGAAGATTTAACTTTTGATTGATGGATGGACAAAATGCTGGAGGGCTTTTCACATCACTAAACGATGAAGCATTTACTTAATGCAATTTAATCACATTTCAGAGCATCTTTTTTCCACATGTCGTATGCGTAATGTGTGCATAATATAATCTAATAGCTGCACGGTAAATATCTGCACGTAGAGCACAGCATAGACAGGGAGAGTCTCCACCTGTACTCCCATGCGGGCGGCTCTAAGGAATGCCAATTTATTTTACAAGTGCACGTCGACAAAATTTGATCGTTTACAAATGCAAAAACCTGTTCCTCTTCCTGTACATCCCTTTTCCCTAACGCTTTTCCTCCTGTCAGTAAGCCTCCTCCTCCCCCGCCTCCTCCACCTAGTATGCGTACTATTTATGAATAATGTGTGAATGTCGCCTCCGCTTCTGTGAATGTTTTTTGTGTATTTTCTTATTTTATTTTAGTTGAAAATGAGGGCACGTCGTGGGAGTATTATTCACTTTCAGGTAGAGGCGCAGCTAAAGAGCCGCGGAATGCCCTACAAATGGTAGTTGGGGGTGGGGGCAAAAGATGGGGTTATTCGGTTTTGGGTAGAGCTTTGTTGGAGGGTATATTTTTCAGGAATTGAAAGGAGTTTGCTTCGCGGTTTAGTTCCAAGAAATATATTATTTTTTATTAGATAAATTTGTTTTTATAATTTTTTACATTATTTACAGATAATTATACATGTATAATTAACAACATTTTATTATGATTTGATATTATTTAATATTCCATAATGCAACCTAAATACATATTTATTCAGGTTTTCATTAATTCAATAAACATTTATTTCATTCTTTCATTCGGAAATTCACTGAAAGAATATTCATTAAATAATTATTTTATCTTTAAAGTTTTTTTATTTATTCATTTACTTTTTAATGAATTAATTTATGTTTTATTATTTATTTATTTATTATTAAGTATTTCATTCGTTTATTCGGAAGTCCACCGATTCATGCATTTATTTCTTATTTTATTTTTGTATTACTTATTTAATTTCTTCATTACCTATTTATTTTTGTATTATTTATTATTATTACTTTTGTATTTATTTTTTTTATTATTATTATTCATTTCTGTATTTATTATTATTTATTTATCTATTTATTGATATTATTACTTTATTATTAGTATTTATTTTTTGTATCAATATTATTGATGTATTTATTTTTTAGTATTTCATTCATTCATTTGGAATTTCAGTGATTTAATTTATGAATTCTTAATTTATTATTTATTATAATTATAAGTATAATTCATTCATATGTACATTCAGCATTACATTTACCAATATTGCCCTGTACTTTGTTTATTTGAAAGTATTTTCCTCTTTCTTCCGTCTGTTCTTACTACCTTTTGTTGCCCAACTTTATCCATTAGGCAACTTTATCCTTTATCCTCAAGATATTCATCCTATACAATTTTATACATTTCCTTTCCATTTGTTCTTTTCTGTTCACTCCATTTCCATTTGATTTTTCTTTATATTTCATTTTCTTCAATTTCAATCTATTCCCAGGCAATCTGTTGAAATATCTGTATCTCAAGCTTTATCTGCATCTATCTGTATCTATTACCTGCTCTCAAAATCTACTGGAAGTAAAAATAAAACCTTGAACTCAATTTTTGTTATCTCTTTTTACGTTTCTTTATTTTTCTCCAGCAAACACATAGGAAAACCGCACACAAATTTCCATCTAACCGAAGTGCAACCTTACCCTCAGGTGTTTCACCCCCCCGCCCTACACCCCTGCACCCCTATGCTCCCTGAGGTTCTCCTTTTCATAGAACAACAAAAACACACACAAAAAAACGAAAGTAGAAAAAGGAAAACCGACCGGAAAACGAAGCTCTCATATACACCCAGCATATATTACGCAAAGGAAATTATTTCTTTCTCTCCCCCCGCCCCAAACACCCCTCCTGCTGCTCCGAAAATGTAATACACGTTAAAAGAGTTGACAACTCGAATGCTTTTTCGGGGTTGCCTTAACCTCTGAACCTCTGAACCCCTGAAACCCTGTCTCCAATCCCCCTTCCAGTGGCTACGTTTACCGGAGAGTCCAAGTCATTTATATGCAAGTCAAGCGTTTGGCACAACTTTATGTGAAAAATTGACGTTGGCACAAATGCCCCACTCCCCCCTCCCGTACCCAAAAAAAAAACAGCAAGGTGGAGGGTGGCGATTCCTCCGCCCAACGCCCAAAGGTATGTGCGTGTGCGGCAAGGTGTTGAGGCAACATGCACGTGCATGCATTTAAAAATGTCCTGTGCCTTGTGCTTCTTAATTTTCAACAACAACAACAAATAGCCAAAAACATAATTTACAATACACTCAAAACTCCAGCGAGAGAGAGAGCGAAGGAGATAGAGTGCGAGCTCTTCAGAGTGACAAAAGATATCGCCACACACATAAGAAAAATTGTATGGCAATTACACGTGCTGGGGATAAACCCCGGATGGATGGAGGATGGCCCGCCATTAAAGTTGGCCGCCGCCCCCAAAAAATAACATTTATGACCCCCAAAAGAAACATGTTGACAGAAAGAGAGGGAGACAGACGCCCGAAAGAGTGTCAGAGAGGCAATCCCATAGGGAAAGTCCCAGAGAGAGACAGAGAGAGAAAGAGTAACGGACAGACAGGCAGGTGCTGCTGGGGAGTGAGAAAAAGAGTCAAAAATCCTGGAGACACTCGACAGCGTGTGCCGGCTATTAATCCCGCACACACTTAACCCCCAGAAAGCACCATCTCCATCCTCCCAGTCCCAGTCAGAGTCCCAGTCCCAGCCCCAGTCCCAGCCCCAGTACCTGCTCTCATCAGAGGCGGACAGACAGCTTTTAGCAGCAGGTCCAAGCCATACGGTAAATTGTGCACATTTTGACACATCATTTGACACCGGGTGTCAAACGGTGTGCTCCGCCCGACACGACACTTCCCGAAACACGAAACACGAAAAATGAAAAGTTGAAAACATACGAAAATCAGGCGAAAAGATTTAACCAAAGCCATAGATACCCTTAAGTAAATACCAATTTGACTAGTATTTTACTTTTCTTCTGGTATTTTGTGGTATTTTTCTAGTATTTATGGCATTTGATTTTCTAGTATTTTTCAATATATTTCTGGCATTGTTTCTATTATTTTTTTTACTATTATTTCTGATGTTTTGTTAGTATTTTCAATCATTATTTTTTGTTTTTTAAGGTACCGTTATTATTTATAGTATTTTTCTACCATTACTTCAACTATTCCTTTTAAAATTTGTCTTATAGTATTTCTATTTTTTTCCCTTTATTATTTTATTTTGGTATTTTTTCAGTATTTTGCTGGAATTATTTTTTTTTGGTTTTTTAGCAATATTTCTGGTATTTTACTAGTATTTATTTTTTTTATTGTCTATTGGTATTTTCTTTAATTATTCAGTATTTTTCAGGTATTCTTTCTAATATTTTTCCGGTACTATTTCTGGAATTTTCTAGTATTATTTATGGTGTTTGTCAGGTATTATTTCTAGCCTTATCTACGCTGCTAAAAAACTAAGTTCCCATTTATGGATTATCTGTGATTTCAATGGTTAAAATGTTGTGCAGGAATTACTCAAGAATACATCAAAGAATCAAGGAATACAGCAAGAAGCAAAGAAATAATAAAACCCTCTTTTAGGGTATTAAAAGCAGGAAAAAGATAGTAGGAAATATAAGGAGCGGGCGGACTAGGAAAGGTGTGCAGATGAGTCTAGTAAAGGTGCAAGAGGCGAAACTTATAATAAACATGAAGCAACACAGGAGCATGAAGAGCAGCATAAGGAGCAGCAGGAGCAGCAGGAGAGCATCAAGGATACCAGCAGCAGGAGGTGTATCTGTAGAGGCAGGAAGAGGAGCATCAGCAACGGGAGCAATGTTAGGGTTGCCATGCTCCTGGCTGCCAACGGCATCGTTTTTGGGTCAACACAGGAAACTTTTCCGAAACCGGTCGCCCCGTCGCCCAAATTACATTTTATAAATAGCCGTAGTTTCTGGAAGGCTCCCGAGACTCCCTGCCTGTCGCCATACCGTCCTCTTATTTTTAGAGCAGAGCCTCTAAATTTCTGATGAGCAGCCACTTAATGAATATTTTCGCCTGAACCCTGCATAATTTTCTGTGATATTTTCTAAAAATAATTAAACGACTTCCCGAACGACCTTCGAAGGCGAACGGGGTTCCTGAGTCTTCGGTAAATTACCAGTCACCAAATATTTTTCGGGGGCAGAATGGGTTGGTTGGGCACACGAAATATCAGTATACTAAATTAATTAAAATATTTGTATTAATTGACGACACAGATTGACAGATGAAAGGAATTTTGGGATGGGAAATTGCCAGATCCATTGATGGAGAAGGTAGCCCCGCAGATCCGTAGATGGATTGAAGGATTTCTTTCATTAATTGGAAATTCTAAAATATTTATTTGGAATCTCTCTTTTGTCATTCCATCTCCTTGCATTGGCTCGCAGTCCTCTCTCACTCTCTTTTTCTTCTATAATTTTCTGGTATTTCACTAAAATTCAGTCTAGTTTTTTCGTGTTAATATTTCCGGTATTTCTAGTATTCTTCCTTGTACTATCTGATTTTTTTCTAGCCTTATTACTGGGTTTCTTAGAGTATTTCTATGATTTCTTTTAGTATTATTTTCAATATTAATTCAAATTTGTTCTGGTATTTTTCTAATTTTTATCTAGTGCTTCTAACATTATTTCAAGTATTTTCTGGTATTTTTCTAGTATTTTTTCCATTATTAATTCAAGTATTTTCTAATATTTTTCAAGTATTATTTGAATTATTTTCTGGTACTTACTCGTTTTTTAGTATTATTTATATTAGTATTTTCTGGTCTTTTTTCTAGTATTCCTCTAGTTATATTTGTAGTATTTATTTTTATGTTTTCTGGTATTTGACAAGTTTGGTATATTTAGTATATTTTTAGTATTTTCTGGTATTTTCTAGTATTTTCTAGTATTTTCTCTATTATTAATTACCAACGCATTCTATTGTGTTCATTCGACTTGTGCTGTAAATAACCTTTAATTACATTTATGTCTATGCCCATTACACACTTGATTTCTCCTCCCCCTCCCACGCCCCACACATCACAAGCTGTACCTATTTTTATGGCAATTCCCTCTTGTTGCCAGCATCGTATCCAATTAACATCATTTGGCCACGGCCACAATGGACAGCTTTGGTCGCAGGCAGCAGCAGCAGCAGCATTTGCCTGGGCCCATAATTAAAACCAACTGCACAGAAAACTGCAGAAAAAATGAGCATGGGAATGCAGAGGGAAAACCAAACCAAACCAAACCAAAATGCAGCAGCTACAATTCTGCTGCAATATTAAACCCCCACTGCCAGGGACTGCGTTCAGGGACAGCCTCGCGCTGCTCCTGCTGCTCCTGCTGCTGGTCAGGTCGCTGGCTAAACTGTTTGCCCCCGTTGCTGGCCGCATAATTACAAAGTTTCGGGGCAGGCAGGCTGGCAGGCAGGCAGCCAGGGAGGACGGACAGGCAACAGAAGCACCAGCTACCATGGCGACATTTTAAAATTGGCACATAAAATGTCAATTTGATGTCATTGGATCAACTTAAATGCGCTTGCTAGTCCGCCTAGTCCTAGCCGGGTACTCCGACGGACTCGTGGCAATTTACAGAGCGCGGGCCCCAGGCACCAGGCAGCGTTGCGATGCGATGTTTGGCTGGTCCTTGCTGTTGGTTGCTGCATGTCCTGGCGGGTTAATTTTGGCATCGCATCGCATCGCATCGCGTAACCTCCACCTCGCCACGCCACGGCACGCGGAGAGAGAGAGAGAGCTATTCATATGAAACAAACTGCTGCAAAACACACGCCGCCAGAAGGCAAACGACGTGTCTGTCATGTTGCCGGCAACCGTTGCGGGGGCGCTTGCTGCTGCCTGCTGCCTGTCCTGTTGACATTGATGTTGTCATGTTGTAGGTTGCACGGAGTGTTGCTGCTGTCGCTGCTGTTGTGTGTTGGGCGTGGCCTTTTGGCCAGAACAGCAAATACCTGTTTATGTTATGCCTGGCACGGCGCGGCACTGGACATGGGAGGGGGAGGGGGAGCAGCAGCAGCAGCAGATTAGTTTACTTAAATTGATGGCAACTTAACGCTAATAACAATGTGCCGCATTCCGGTTGCAGCATGCCCTGAGGCATCGCCATATAGGTCACCGAATCGGTGGCAGTTGCTTCATTAATGATGAAGTGCCTGGCCGGTGGACCGACTGTGGCTTAATTAAATGATCTGCCAGGTGCATTAATCAATTTTTTTCTACCCAACTCCGCGCTGCTGTTGCCCGTACTTTCCTGTGGCATAAAGTTTTGCTTATTTCCCTGGCGTCCTGCGTCCTGCATCCTGCCACACACCGCACTCCACATACACGTACGTACATGGCTCGTACATTATTTACCAGTCTTATGGCGTTCTTTTTTGTTTTGTTTTTGGGCATAACTTTTGCTTACTTTAAATAAATCAACGCTGGGCGGGACGGTGGTGCAGAAGGTGACTCCACCCACTTTTGGGTCTACAACTTTTTCCCTCTTTTGAAATATGTACCAACTCTTGGATGGGCAGGCGGCAGTTTGGGGCAAGGCCCCGTCGCGTAAAGTATGCAACAGTTAATGGGGAATTGTGCGAAAGCCGCCACACATGGCGGAGCATGGAACGGGGGGGTGGGGGATCCTCCTCTGGGGTTGCGGCTGGCTATTGACTATAAATATATGACTTATATTGGGGGGACGGAGGCATTGGAGGCCAGGCGGGGCATTACCGATAGTCGGATTAAGCAGAATGAGACATGTAAGGGTTATACACTGGAAAGCGAATTTTATATTTCAAGGAAAATTAAGTAAGAAATTTACTCAAAAGTAGAATGAACCAAATATGATGGGTAAGGAAATAATACCAGAAAAATAATAGAAATAATACTTTGAAGTACCAGAAAAATACTAGAAAAAATACTAGAGGACACCAGAATAATAATAGAAAGAATACTAGAAAATAACAGAATAATACTTGAAATAATACTAGAAAATGCTCAGATAAATACTAGAAATAGTACTAGCAAGTATCACAATAATACTAGAAGTAGTACTATAAATAAAACTAGAAAATACAAGAATACAACTTGAAATAATACTAGAATATATCAGAATAATACTAGAAATAAAACTAGAAAATACCAGAACAATACTTGAAATAAAACTAAAAAAAATTCTAGAATCCTACAATACAATACTAGAAATAATACTGGAAAATTATTTGAAATCATAACTGAAAAATACTAGAAGTAATACCAGAAATATACCAGAGAGAATACTAGAAACAATACTGGAAAGTATACCAGAAATAGTACCAAAAATATGTTAGAAAGAATCTCCGAAAAGTACTATAAAAATATAAGAAATTATTCTATTAAAAAAATATAAAAATAAGATCATTATAAATACTAGAAAAATACCAGAAAAACACGATAAAATACAAAAATGGAAACGTGTAAAAATGCAAAAAAATACAAAAATTTATGCCAGGAAATCCTACAAAATATCAGAGACCTCTTAGAAACAATACCAGAAAAATACTGGAAATAAAACTAAAAAATTCCAACGCAGTCTCTCGTTTTATTTTATTTTCCCTTTTCCACCCTTAACCCATTGAAAATAAGCATAGAATTATAGAAACTTTCAGAAAATCCTATCCTCCGATGACCGTCGTCCATCATCCATCCAAATGACCCCAAATGCCGCCACTGCCGTTCCCTAGGGTTCGGTCAAAGGGCAAATCCACGCATAATTAGCAGCTGGCACAGCCCCAACCAAGAGAATTGTTCAGCATCATTAGCAGACGTAAAAAGTGGGCCAACAGCAACTATTATTATGGCATCAATTGCGCCACGGAGCCACAGCGAAAGCCAAAGCGAACGAAGGAAAAGCAAAAATGAAAAGCAACTTTCCCAAGTGACTTGCTGGCAACAATCTAATAACAAGATTTCGGGCTCTCATTCTCATGTGTGTGCCCCCTGCCTGTCAGTCTTTGGCTCTGCTTCTGTATGTCTGTCTGTCGTAATTACACGACACTTGACGCTAAGCAATTTGTTAGCAAAAACTGTCGCAACAATAAAAACTACCAGGAGTATAGTGGCAGGCAGCAGGCAGCAAGCAGCCTTTGGCGTCCCACAGCCCAGACCAAGACCCAGAGCCAAACAAGACTCGGAATTAAATAAAACTTAATGACAGCCCGCGAGCGCCAGCAAAAGAAAGACAATGTGCCCCCCTCTGCCGCTGCCGTTGCAGCAGGAGCAAAAGAAATGACAGTCCCTCGAAGGAGCAGCAAAACTAAGACAACAAATGTTTCAGGTCCAACTCCCAGATCGAGGGGGCTCAACCGTCGCTGGCCCCCCAGAGAGGGCCAGAGAGCCTACTCCCGGACCAGGAGTCAAATAAGTTGACGGCCCTGCAGAGACTCAAGACTGTCAACAGGCGGGACCCCGATTCCCGAGTCCTGTGCCCCCGTCTCGGGCGCAGGAGAGTCCATGTCAAAGGCCCCCCAAAGGCAGCGAGAAAGCTGGCCCAAAGGGCAAAAAGAATTGTTTTCAGCCTTCAGCCAAAGGCAGATTTGATTACTTGATTCACAGTGGGGTTTCGATAGAGGAAACTCTTTCCAAGACTAGTTTTTGATTAAAAAATATGTTTATTGAAAACAAAAAGAGCAAACTAATTAAAATATACCAGAAAATACTGAATAGAAACCATAACATCGTAAAAGACAAGTCTAGAAGAATATTTGAAAAGTAATAGAAAAATACTATAAAGAACCAGAAAATACCGCAAAATACTAATACGACGAGATAATTGGCAGCAAAAAATACTAGAAACAGCAAATAATTTAAAAAAAATCATAGAAAATACTAAAAAGAAAATTAAACATAAAAATGAATACCATACGAAAAAAGGGAATTAACTTTATAAAATACCAGAAAATACTGAAGAAAAATACCACAAAATACTTATTACAAAATATCAGAAAAGACTGATACGGCCATATAATTACAAACAACAAAAAAACTAAAACAGAAAAATTAGAAAAAAATTCTAGAAAATACCAGGAAATACTAAAAAAAAAAAATACAAATAGACAAATAAAAAAAATGAATATCAGAAATGAAGAGACACGTTCTAGAATATAACAAGAAAAAAAACAGGTGAACACATACTAGAAAAATACCAAAAAGTTATCATTTTCAATGCTTTGGAAATTTCATTGATTTTGGCTCAAATTTACTCATAACTTTGGGAAGTATTAAGTCTTTAACCCATGTATTTGTAATCTCAAACGTTCACTTCTATTATAAGAAAGAGGCCTATGATAGCGTGAAGCCTATGTTACTTTTAAAATCCTATTAAATTATATATAAGATGATAAATTAGAGCTTATAATTACTGGAAATCCAGGAAATGTCCAATCTTTTTATTATTGCGATTAGGCATTTACGTTTTAGCCAGGTATGATCTTTCCCTGCATTATTCACTCGTAGATCTCTGACCATTTCAATGAGCAATCTATAAATTTTCCCCAATTTAAATCTTCATAGAAGCTGCAAAAATTGTTCTCTCTCTTTCGAGCAATAACTGCAGTACTTTTCATTCATAAAAGCAATACTAAATGTATTTAGGAGTACTTTCAGGCCGCCCTTTTACTGGCCTCCCACCATTACCCTTCCTGTCAACAGAACAGCGCTCTTATTCCTTATTCCTCTTCCTGTTTATCCCCTATTCATTTCCGTAGAGGTGCCTCCACTCACCACCCAATAATTACCCGAAATCCCCATTTTGACATCTAAGGAAAAGAGAAGCCAAGCCGGGAAGCCCCACATTTTCTAATGCCTCAGAAAAAAAATAATTTCGTCTGCTATAAAATTCTTTCCCTTTCCTATTTTATTTTTGTGTATTTTTGTTGTTGCTGTGATTGACGGCTAATTCACACATGTGGAATGAAATGTAAGTGGAGCTCTGTAACCCTTCCCCCCACACCCTCTACCATCCAGCAGACTATCACTAATATTGTTTTACAGTCGGCGTCTATTTTTTGTTGGATTTTTGTGTGTGTTTGTGCTGCTCATGACGTTGATGAGTTGTTGCTGTCCAAGTGTCAGGCGACGCGCCAAACTTTAAACTACATGCCAACGCCTCCTCCACCACTCCTCCACTCCTCACTTCCTTCCTTGCCGAATGAATTGTTGTTGGGTGCTTCGGGAGAATGAGCTGTTGGCAGATTAATTTTTATACTCTCCCCAAAAACAGTGGGTGGAGTGGGGGAAAACCCAACTAATCTGTGGATCTGCGCTTTGCTTTGACAGCACTTCCGCCCAGGCAGGCAGACCGGCGACCCACTTGACTGATACAAAGGTGTTGTTCCAAGGCATTGTCTAGAACGTAAGGAAAGGCAGCAACAGCAACAAACCGTCTAGACGTTTGGCAAAAACCATTCACCAAAACACACCTTCTCCTACTCCTTTTAGTACTGGTCCTGTTTCCACTACTCCTCTTCTCCTTCGACTACTGCTTCTCCTTCTTCTACTGCTTCCTCCTTCTTCCAGTGCTCCTCCTTCTGTTTCCTCCTTCTTCTACTGCTCCTCCTCCTTCTTCTGCCTTCTCAAAAAGGTGGCAAAAAGGTGAGAGCTGGGTAGGGTAACCTCTCAAGTACTACAACACGACACGACACCTCGACAACACTCGTTCCCATGTCAGCGACCAAGTGATAGTGAAATGAAGTGTCCTACCCCCTTGGCACATTGAGGGGATGCCCAGGGAAGGGAATGTGTCCTACCGCCTGTCCCCGAAAGAAGGGTAAATCCTACCGCCAGCCCAGTGGCAGGACGACAAGCCAGAGGTCGAAACCAGACAATAAACTTACACAAAAACCCCCCAAAAAAGAAAAAAACCAAACAGGCATTCATCATACGTGTACACCGTACAGGCCACAGGGGCAGAGCGGCAGAGAGGCACAGAGGCAGGAGGTAGAGGAGGCCGCAGTCTCGGAGGCTTGGAGTTTCATTCGGTTTTTCGGGTCGAAAATGCATTTTGTAAATTGCAATGTGATTGACACCGAAAAACAGGAAGAGCGAGAGAGAGGCAGAATAGGCAGTGCAAAAGGCTGCAGGAATGAGGAGCCAGGAGCCAGGAGACCAAGGATCAACAGCATTCTATGGCCGGCCAGGACATGGACATAGAAGCCTCGCCTCTAAAAGCATGCCTGCCCCGCACTTAAACTCAACTCAAGTGGCCCCCCCTGACCCCCTCTGACCCCACCGCCTGCTGTCACAATCAAGTGTGAAAACTCTCTGGCTGGCCAGCAGCCCACAGTCATGCCCTTTAACCTTTCGCCTGCTTGTTGCTACTGTGAGTGATTGCATTGAGATTAGGCAGAGCAACAGCAACATGCAACTGCAACTACAAACTTGCAACAGCAAGTGGTGGCAATAAGGATGAGGCATTTTCAAATACTTCATGCAGATAACGTTGCACTTTTGCAAATTCGCTGCAGCTTGTGCCCCGCTTAGCCCAGGCCTGCCCTGCACCGCCCTTGCCCCTCTTTTTCCTCGGGATTCCAGGAGTCCCGGCTGCCTGTTTGTTGTCTTAAAAAATGCATTGACAAGAAAGAGCTACTACGAGAGCAGGGAGATGAGCAGGGGATTTACGATGCAGTTTCAGATACAGAATTATCTATTGGCAGAAGGGCGGATAGCAGAGTTCCAAGATACACAAAAAGAGTGATCTTTGGGGCCCCTAAGTGCTGCTGATGCTTAAATTTGTTACATTTTCACCTATTTTTAAGTATTTTATGAGAGTCTTTGGCATTTTTCTATTATTTTGAGGTTTTTCCTGCTATATTGTGGTATTTTTCTGGTATTTTTGGTCTAGTTTTAGTATTTTTTGGTGCCTTTTATGAATTTTTTCCAGTTTTCGGGCATTATTGGGTTTTTAGTTTTATTCTGGTATTTTTTGGTATTTTGTGCTCATTTTGTTAGTTTTTTATGGTAATTTTATGGTGTTTTAGTGTTAGTTTTTTTTAATTTATGGTATTTATCAGATAAATCCTGGTATTTTTCTGATTTTTAAAATTTTGTATTTTTATAATGTTATTTTTAACAGTTTTTGGGTTTTTCTGGGTTTCAGTTATTTCTGGTATTATGTTATATTCTGTGGTATTTTATAGTAATTTTTTGGTATTTCAATGGTGTTAATTATATTTTAGTGGTTCATCTAGGTATTTTTTTGAATTCATGGTATTTATAGTATTTTTCTAATATTTTTAGGTACTTTCTTTTGCTATAATTTTTCCGGTAGTTTATATACGTTTCTTTAAATCTATGGTATTTTATTGCATTTTTCTGGTAGTTCATAGTATTTTTCTGGTATTCCATGATAGTTTTTGGTATTTTTCTGTTACATGTTCTGGTATTCTTCAGGGTTTTCAATTTTTTACTGGTATTTTTTGGTATTTTCTGATATTTGTAGCACTTTCTGGTTTAATTATGGAATTGTTTTAGTATTTTTCTGGTAACTTTGGCTGTTTACTGATATTTTAATATCTTTTCTACCGTTTTCTATTCTATTCTCTTTCTAGCATCTGCCTCTAGAATCCGGAACCTTCTCTCCAGAACTTAATGCACAACCCTCGCCCTCTCTCATCTCTCAGCAGAATGAACATCGAAGTCGTCTCTGAAGTCGAACCCTGAAGCGGAGAGGCAGAAAACGAACTGCAAAGGCAGTGGCAGTGGCAGGGGCAGTGGCAGTGGCACCGGAGGCAGGTGTGCTGGCAAAAGTGCATTGAACTGCTGCTTCCTCATGTGTGGTTGGAGTTCATGGCACTGGCTCTGGCCATTCAATTTACTCATTCTTTGCACAACTTCATCCTCGACGAGTGGCGGCTGGTGCTCTGCTGCTGCTCCTGCTGCTGCTGGGCAACAACTGGGTCAACTGTACTCCGTCGATGCGTTCTCGTCGTCGTCCTCTGAGCAGGTGTGCCAATTTTTGCGCTTACCAGCACCTCAGCCACAAAAACTGAACCTCGGCTTGAGCTTCAGCCTTAAATGTGGAGCCTACTGAATGCCTCGAATCTCAATTCTCCTGCTGGCCCTCAACTCTGCCCAATGGTTTGGGCCTTCAACTTAAGGTCCTGTGCAAAAATATGTAATCAAATATTTATTATAATGGCAAAAGCTCTCTACTCGAAAGAGAGCAGGGAAAGAAGGAAAGGAAGCGAGAGAGAGAGTGGAGTAAATGTAAGTATAATGAATACTTTCACTTGGTCGCCGAGGTTTCCGTTTCCGTTGCACATGGCGTATGAGCAATGTGACAAATGAAGCAACTCTCATTGAATTATTACAGAACGAGATGGGGGCCAACGAGAGAGAGAGAGAGAGAGAGTGGGTGGCACAAGGCCAGGGCTGGCCCAGGCACAAGACTGCCTGGTTTTATATTTATTTTTGTTATTTATTTTTTTGGCAACGCGCAAGTTGTCAAGGCAGTAACCGGTTACTGGCCCTGTGTGTGGGGCATGCCGCTGTCGCACGTTTGTCAAATGAAAAATGAACGCGACAATTATCGTAATTGGCCCCCCGTTGCGGTCGACGCTGCCAAAAATGTGTGGATATACTATATATGACTTATAAATGATGTCCTTTAAAGCCCGCCGCCGAAAAACTAATTAACTAAATGGCAAATGCCAAAACGCGTAATTTATGATGCTCCACAGTTGGACGACATCCCCGGGATGAGGCCATCAAATGTCTGTCATCTGAAGAGACTGAAGAGAAAAATTAGCAAACATCAAAGCTCTGACCGCAACACAAGAAGTTCTTCTGTTCTTTAAGCTCTCGAAAACTTCTTCGGAAAAGTAAATCGCCTAAGTGGAAAATACAATACTCCTTCTACTCCTTCGTGGCGGCACTCTCTGGCCATAGCATTATATTGTTATTTTATGCACAGACTTTTCGGCTTGAGGGCGGGGGCAGGGGCGGTGGTGTTGGAGGCGGTGGAGGTGGCTCTAAGGCTATTTGCCAACTGGAATAGGAAGATACGTTGCAAAATGCATTTCGCTGCTGCCACTGGCCATTAGATAGACCAAATTATTGGGACAAAAGCAGCAACATCAGCCGCAAAAAACAAAAGAAACCTAAAATCCTGTAGAACTAAGAACAGTCGCCTGCAACCACAAGATTAGGCCTCAACGACTAAGCGAATGCCCTACAAACAGGGAAAGGCTACGGAAAAATTTTGCAGAAAATAGTTCCACGGTTTGAGACATTTTGTGGGTAAAAAAAAGGTTAAAAAAGCTCGTTTTTAAAATTTATTTTATTTATTTTATTTAAAATATGATTAAAAATCGGTGAAGCGATTGTAAATCGGTTTAGTAAAATAGCGACTTACAAAGCTTTTAGCATTAAATATCTAGTGTTTGATTACTGCCATAACGTTTTTGAATCCATTTTGAAGTGGTTATGAAACGGCTAAGCAAACACGCAGTTTAGAAGGCTAACACAAGGATTTTGAATAAATTTTGAATCGATTATGAACCGGTTATAAATCAGTTATGCACTTTTGATAGTTTCAACACACCTAAGGACTAAAAAACTGACTATTTTTATAATTAACTAATATTTTTAAATATTACTCTTATTATTACTATTATTAGTATATACTATTATTTTCATGGATCTCCTTTAGCGGATTTTTTTGTCGATTTTTGATAATATTTAAAATATTTTAAGAAGCTTTTTGAGACAGAAAAATGGTTATTATAAAAAAATAGTTTATTAAAAATTATAATAGTATTTATTAATTAATATATTGTTATTACAGATTATTAATATTACATATTATAAATATTATATATTATTATTGCTATTATTATTATACATTATAATATTTTATATTAATCGAACTATTTTCCTGTCCCAAAAAGCTTCTAAAAAATTGTTTAATATTTTTTGAGCCCTCCCTAAAATTATCAATAAATCAGTTAAAGGAAATACACAAAAATCCTTTAAAATGTATAAAAACTCGCATGTCCCACTATTTAATTATATTCCCATAACATTTCCTTAGCCCTACCTTAACCCTTTTTATACCAAAATCCCTAGAAAGCCCCACATACCCTCCTCCTTTTGGCAGGAGTCAAAGAGTATAGTAAAAAGCCAGTGGCACAGAAAGAAAAAAAAAAAACTAAAATCCTTTTTGGCTATGACTACTGTCAAGGTAACTCTCAGACCCGTTCTTAAGTCCAATTTCCCATTCCCCCCAATCCTTTCCCTCCGCCCCAGCCCCGCCAGGAAAACACTTTTCCTGCCCTCTGGATCCCTGCTGCAGCTGTTGCAAATTTTTATGGCGCGCGGACACGTTGTGGGCGGACGGCGGCAACTGCGACAACTTTTGCCTTGGCCCATAAAAGTAGTCCTCTCCCCCCCCCCCCTCCCGCATTTGGTCACCCCTTTTCTTGATAGAAGCGGCAGCCCCAAGATGGAGCAGCGGCAGAAGCAGCCCCAAGATGGAGCAGAAGCAGCAACTATGGAGCGGCAGGAATTGTTAGTTGAAATCGCATATAACTTTAATGCTTTTACCTTTTACTACCACACCGACACCAACAACAACAACAACAACAACAACACCAACAGAAATTCAACAACAACACCAACAAAAACTCACCAACAACAACAACAACAACAAAAGCATCAGCATCACGTGGAAAACTATGGCAGACAATCTTCTCTTTTCTTTCTCTTCTTTTTGCCACAAGAAATTCTCAACCTCCGCTGCCCTGCCCCGCCCTGCCCCGCCCTCCTTTGCCCCCCTGTAAGCAGCTTAATTGAAAAATTCTAATTGAAAAAATTCACGCCGGGGCATCATAATTGAAAATATTTTTGTGTCCAGTTCTATGGCTGCACTGTGGTCGAGGCTGGTCGGAAGCTGATGCTGTGGCTGCAACTGAAGTCCAAGTCCAAGTCGAAGCTGAAGCTGAAACCCGAAAGCCAGCAGCTGAATGCTGTCGCCGTGCATTTTCTATTTATATTGTATGGTCATTGGATTTTCCAATGGTAGGTGGCCCGGGCATTTCCTCTCCGTTTTTTTGACACTTTTCGTGCCAAAGAATGTGCACAGACCGGCGTGGGCGAGGGCGAGAGCACAGCCAAAGAGTTGATGAATTTCAAAATAAATCGAATGAAATTATACACCGGCATATTTAAGGCACATTTTTCACATTAAATTCTAGGCATTTCCACGGAGAATTCTCCCAAAATAAAGCAAAAAGGAATGCCACCTGCACTGAAAAGTTTTGCCAGGAGTTGAAGAGGAGTTCCGGAAGTGGAAATACCAGCCACGCCACTGTTCCATAGCCGTTGCAAGACATTTGAAGACATCTTCTATAAGAAAAATAGATACAGAAATAGAGTTTTCTTCATGGGTTTCGTAGGAGATTCTGAATGAATTCTGAACCGGTTATGAATCGGTTATGAACCGGTTGAGTAAAACCCCATTTCGAGAGCTTAAATCAATACAAGGCAAGTTTTTAATCCGTAAAATACAAATTCTGATCGCATTTTGAACCGGTTACCTGCAAAAATCTACTTCAAAAGCTCATTGCAGCTAATAGAAAGTTTTTAATAGGATTTAAAACAATTCTGAAAGAATTCTGAACCTGTTATGAATCGGTAATGAGCCAGCTTAGTAAAAGCAATTTCGAGAGTTTAAATCAAGAAATAGCAAGTTTTAATCGGTAAAATTAGAACTCTGAAAAAATTTTGAATCGGTTAAATACAAAAATCTATGTAAAAAGCTTATATATATTAATAGCAAGTTTTTCATAGGATGCACACCAGTTCTTAATAAATTTTGAACCGGTTATGAATCGGCTATAAACCGGTGGAGTAAAAAACCATATAGAGAGTTTAAATCAATAAATGGCAAATTCTTGATCGGTAAAAGCCGAATTCTGAACAAATTTTGAACCGGTTAAGAACCGGTAATGAACCGATTAGGTAAAAACTCAATTTCGAGAGCTTAAATCAATAAAAGACAAGGTTTTAATCAGTAAAATACAAATTTTGAACCGGTTTTGAACCGGTTAACTACAAAATCGATGTCATAAAAATGTTCTAATAAGATGCCCATCAATTCTCAACAAATTTCGAACCAGTTATGAACCGGCTATGCCTTTTTGATCGTTTTAAGCCACTTGAAAGATTAAAATCATTTATAAATAAGTTGGTTTCTGTCTTTAAGCGATTTTTAATAGTTTTCAAAGTCTGCCATCAATCGATAATAAATCCTGTTCGCTTTGTTTGTAATACTTTCCAGCCAGAAGGAATTTACCTAAAAAGTTTGCCCAGGAGTACGGGCACCGTTCTCTCCGCCAACCCGCCCGCCCGCCATATAATTGCTATCCATTTAAAACACAACTTCTTTGGGATGTTTTGTTATTTATGACCCCAGTCGGCGGATGGGTAAGGAAACCAGCAACAGCAACACCGACTGCAAGTCTCCGACCACAAACAAGTTTTAATGCACAACTTTTTAGATTTCCGTCATAATTTTCTTTTGCTAAGGCTGATAAAGATTTGTGCAGCATGGGGCGTGGCATGTGTGTGTGTGGCAGCAGGGGGGAGGGAAGGCATTGCCACCATAAAGCATGGGGCATAAAGCATATACTTTAGTCCGACAATAAACTCAACTTTATGCACTTTCAATCCCGCCAACTTGTATGCACAGATTTGACTGCCACAAGGACGGGGCTTCGTTCGGCTGCATCTTCGTTTTTGGGCTTCTAATGGAGTTTCCTGTCTTTGGGCAAAGTTTTTCGATAAGCGGGGCGTTTTGTGGGGTCACTATTATCCCTTTTTCTTGAATGCAATTCAATTAAAGGCCTTTAAAGCCAAACAAATCACCAGAACAAAATCAAAGAACTATAATTCACCTGGCGGTAGGGGGGTGCGGGGGAGGTCGCCTTATCGCGATTGAAAGGACCCAAGCACTTCGTCTGATTAATTTATAGAGAATGTCGCAGGACCAAAACAATGACTGCGCAAAGGTGCAAAAGAAAGTGCGAAATAAAGAAAGAAAGAAAGGAATCAAGGCAAAGGCAAGGACAATGGTAGAACATCTGCTACCCAGCTGGCTGCTGTTTCCGTTTCCGCTGTCTCCCGAGATCCTTAAGTTGTGATAAACTAATAAAGCGACAAACATTGCAAGGACATTGCCAGGATATTTGCTTTTTACAAGCAGCGCAACAACAAGAACGAAAAATTCAAATTGAAAATACACTGAAAATAGAGAGGCACACAGATCAGGCCTTCAAGATATGAAGCCACTCCCCAGGAGCGACCCTCATCAACCACTCACTCAACCCCAAGTCAGAGTCCGTGGCACACCCTCTTCAAGCCCCCCACTCAGGTGCTATAAATTTCTGCCCTGGAGCCTGGGCCACGCAATTTAAATAGCAGTTTGTTAGTTTTTTTTTTTTTCTCTCTAGCTTTGGTAAATATTTAAGGCCAAGGAAAAGCTGGAGAAAAATCAGTAAAACGAGCAGCAGTTAGAGCTGGAAAGCCAGCAGGCAGGGCACCTGCGAAAAAAGGTGCCAAGTGTCGCCTTTAGCGACTAGTGGCTGTGGCAGTGGCAGCAATCTGTTTTGCATTAATTCATAAGCCGCTTGGGCCAGTGACAGGCACAGTTCTTGGCTGGATGGCGGGTGCCTTGGCTCCAGGACTTCTTGTCAATATTTTTTATTCCAAGGCTTTTCCCGTAACGTAACCCTCACTTGCAGGCGTTGGCGTTGGCGTTGGCTTTGGCCTTGTTTGTACATCATTTGGCTTGCATTAAGCTCTCCACAGCCGTGGCGTCCTTGGACCCGTGTCCTTGTCCATCATCATCCCACTGGGTCTTTAAGTGCAGTCTGACCGCAGATACACATAGAAAGAAACGAGGGGGGGGGAGGAGGACTTTCTGTTGTAAAAGTTTACTTAGGCTCAATGCTTTTTAAGTAAGTAGCTCCGCCGATGCCCGCCCCAACAGTTGTTCTGGAGGTCTGTTGTCCGGGCTTTTAGTTTTTGCCACATTTTCACTTCGTTTCCCGCCCCCCGCCTTAGGCGTTCCCGTAATACGTTAAGCAGTCGAAGAAATAAACTATGACCTTTTGCATAAGCCATTATCCCGGGCCTCCAAAAGCTCAATGTTCGCACTTTTTCACCATTCTGTTATTTTATCATTAGCCAACACTTATGGCATATTTTTTGCACATTTTTTTTTGGGGTTTATTTACAAAAATTCTGAAGAATAACATGCGGAAAATGTTTTCGCAAAAGCAAAAGTGGATAAAATCTTGAGTTTAAGGTCAAGATGTTGATGGGAGAGATCTCTGGTGAGTTTTAAAAAGAGAAAAGTATATTGTTCAATAACTAAAAAATTTAAAAAAATTTCTTAAATCTGATTAAATATTTTTTTTAAAGATTTGAAAACCTGTGTTGGATTTTGAACTACCTTTGAGCCGGTTATGAATTGTTGATAGTTTTAGAAATATAATATACTTGAAAGAATCATTTTAAAGAACTTTTGAATTTTAAACCTGTTATGCATCGAAAATCGTTTTCAGTCGCTTTATAAATGGGAATTTACTATAAATAAGAATTTTTAAGAGAATCTTTTGTGGTTCTTTATAACTTGAACACTTTTGAATCGGTTATGAACCGGTTATGAGTCGGTAATCGTTTTAAGTCACGTAAGAAATATAATTCACTTGAATCAGTAATTCTGAAGAATTTTTGAATCTATGATGAACCGGCTAGGAATCGGTAATAGTTTCAAAACACTTTACAAAAGGGAATTTATTTGGATTCATAATTTTAGAGACGATCTTTAATAAATCTATAATTTTGAAGTACTTTTGAAACGGTTTTGAACCGGTTATTCATCGATAATCGTTTTCAGTTGCTTTATAAATGGGAATTGATTTGGTTTCATAATTTTGAAGACGATTTTTAGAAAATCTGTAGTTCTTAAGAGCTTCTGAAACAGTTATGAACCGGTTATGCATAGGTAATCATTTAAAATTGTTTTATAAGTGGTAAGTTATTTGGATTAATTATTTTTAAGAGGATCTTTTGTAGTTCTATAATTTTAGAAAACTTTTAAGCCGGTTCTGAAGCGGTTAAGCACTAACGATCGTTTAAAGGTTCATAAAAACTGGTTATGAACCTGAATCCATAATTCTAAAGAACTTTAGAATCAGTTATGAACCGATAATGCATCCAGTCCTCGCTTTAAATCACTTCAAAACTGGGTATCGATGAAATACCCAATGAAACCTTGGAATTAAACTCAGATACAGTACCTTTCAATCGATTCCAAGACCATTTGTTAATCCCCTTTAAGTTCGTTTATGAATCGGTAATAAACCAGCTTAAGTTTCCTGTTACTTCATTACCTTCCTACACTCTCTCTCTCTCTCTCTCTCTGTCCTCTCCAGCACACACACACACAAATGCGGCACGTGTCATCACTTCCAGTGCGGGGTCATCATTTCTGCTCTTTGGGCTCCTGTATCCCTGAGGCCACGCCTTAAAGCTCAGGGCAAAGGGCAAAAAATCGAAGCAATGTCAAGCGACGAAAAAGCAGTCATCAAAAATGCTTACATGGCACATTTCTCTCTTACGGGACGCTGGGGCTGTCTTTAACAGCAACTTATTGTCAATTTTCGTTGATAACACACACACACACACACACAGCCAGGCACTCACATACATACATACATAGATAGAAGGGCAGGCAACAACTTGCCTCATCACTTGAGCGGAAGTGTTGGCAAATGCAGTGATTTTCAATCTCAATGCGACATTTTGATTATTTCCATGTTAGCAGAGACGCAGCATGAGAGAGGGAAAAAAAACATAGAATGAGATGTGTGTGTGTGGTGTGTGGCAAGTGACGTCTGCAGCAAGTGTCAGAGCTGGGGCTCTGGCTCTGGCTCTGGCATCGGCGCGCACGTTTGCCGCACCGGAAGCGCCGCTTGTGCAAGACGGAAATTACTTTATGCTACACACAATGTCATCGATGCCGCATAAGCAGGCAGCAGACACCAACCAGCAGCAGCCGCCACACCAGCCGCAGACACACATCGAGCCACCAAAAGACAGACAGATAGAGAGAGAGAGAGACATTTCTTTTGCTGATTGCAAATTGTGCAACGAAAGAGAGCACATCGGTCAAAAGTACAGTCAATTCAAAAAGGGTTTCACCCCACCCTCACCCCCCACCATCTTTAATGCACGGCACGCGGGGCATCTTGTGCGTGAGGGTCTCAAATGAATTTAATTAGAAAATTGTGTATGTGCCGGCAACTTCTGTGCCAAAAACTCTCCGCCTGAGCAGACCCCCGTCTCTGGCGCAACTTGTGGCCAAAACCAAAAAGAAAAAAAAAATGAGTAGAAAGAAAGAAAGAAAGAACTTTTGCCCAACCGATGGCCCGTTGCCGCAGGGGAAAAGCCGAAAAGCTAAACGAGAGAAAGTCGGGAGGAGGGTGGCGGGTGGAGGGGAGGGAACAAAAAAATGATAACCGCATTGGGTATTTTTCTTAATTTTCGCAATAGTTTTCCACCCAAAAGTTTTGTTTCGAGGGGCCCAAGACTTTTAATTAAATTTTACTTGAAACGGGTATTAATAGATAATAATAGATTGCATTAGTAAGTGGGGGACTGGCATGGGGCATACTCGTGGGGGCGTGGTTAAAGGTCTCACTCGCTTTTATTGCGCGTACAGCAGGGCCTTGGATTTAGGGGGCCCTTCTGTAGATAAACAGAGTAGATGTCGAGTAGTTGATGTAAAAAAGACAGTTGTAGTGGACGATCGTGGATGTAGTTGTCGATGTAGATACACAGGAGGAGCCCTTCTGTAGATAAACAGAGCAGATGTCGAGTAGGGGATGTATTAATGCATGTAGATGTAATAAAGTCTCTTGTAGTGGACGATCGTGGGTGTAGTTGCCAATGTAGATATACAAATACTTACTTTTCGGTCCCAAGAAGCTAACAAAAAAAAACACAGTCCTAAGTTTTCTAAGTTCTTGCTTAAATTTTGATTATAACTCAAATTTATTAAATTTTGTTACATTTTTTAACATATTTTTGGCTTGGAAGGGATCTGACTTACATTTCTCTTTGGAATTGGAAAGAAAAAATCAATTTTTTTATTTTTAAATCAGCATCAAATCTATTTCTCTGTCGCGATTTGAGTTTCTATTGGATCTTTGGATCATCAATGGGATATGTGCCTCCAAAATCCCCTATTCATTCTGTTTTTTTAAAGCATTTTGAGCTTTCATTCAAAATTCCCTTTCAATTTTGTTTTCGCTAAATGCTGCTGGTGCCAAAAACAAATATTAGATTATTTAAAAACCGACAGTGACGTTACACGTGGAATAGAAGCAACAAAATAAATACAACAGCAAAATGCTGAATGCCAAATGAAAGAGCATCAAAAACAAAAACAAAACCAAAACAAAACAGGCAGCAAAAAACAACGAAACTTGAATAAACAGAAACAAAATGTCAGATAGAGTTCGTTTTTTGTTTGTTTTGTTGTCAATAAACCAAACATATGGCTAAACAAATACACTTCTACCTATGCAAAACACACACACACACACACACACAGAGAGAGAGAGAGGCAGATATACAGATACAGATACACAAATATGCATACAAAGAGAAATATAACCAAAAGACAAACAAAAGGTTAGTCCATAGTCAATGTCCTTGTGACTTTTTGTCTTCTGTTTACTGTACTTCTATGCCCAGCATCTCTTCTGGGGCGCCATTGGACACAACAAAAAATTGTATACAGTTTATTTTATACCCTATACAGAGGTGATGATGGTTTTCTCACAGAAATAGTCAGAAAAAAATTATATAAATAAAAGGCAGAAATTATATTAATTTCTGAGAGGAGAAAGACACAGCAAATGTCACAGTTTATGGAGGAATATTTTAAACAAAAGCAGGAAATCGCTCTGTAAAAATATGTAGGTAAAAAACTCGTTCAAAAAGGATCACAGCCAAGGGCTGACCTTTGAAGTCCATAGCCTTTGTGGTTTTTAGTGTGACCAGGTCAAAAGTTTGACATTTTTTAGACATTTTTGCTCACAACTTTTTCATATACGGTCGCTCTTTTTGTATGATTTAACAATAAAAAAAATTACATTTCAGTGTCCTGATTTTGTACGATTTTCAGAGTGGATTTCCAAGTCAAGAAGTCTTCGATTATTTTGTTTCAACTTTTAGTAATAAAATACTATGTAAAGCCATTGCAAAAGATTGATAAAACGGGTTCCGTAGTATAGGTTCTTCGCTAAAAAAGGATCACCTAAAAATGTTTGTTGTACCATGGAATAGAGGCATCTTTGGGCATTAGAGGGATCAAAATACATTCAAAAAGTTAGTTTTCTCTTGAGATGGAGCATAATTTGTCTCGTTTCAGAGGACTGGAAAAAGTTCTTTTAAGAATTGAAGAAGATGGAATTCAGCGGATGCAAAAGTGTATCCATCAGGATGGTGGAGAATATTTTTAAAAGGAATAAAAAGGAAACAACTATTTAATGATATTTGAGTGATTCTTTGGAATATATATGAATATATGAATAGATATATATATATATCTTGTTTCTGTATCTTTTCTTTCTGTATCTGTTCTTTCTGTATCTCTTTTTTCTGTATCTCTTCTTTCTGTATCCCATCTTTCTGTGTCCCTTCATTCCGTATCTCTTCTTTCTATATCTCTTGTTTCTGTATCTCTTCCATCTATATCTCTTCTTTCTGTATCTCTTCTCATGTGATCCTCTTTCCTTATCTGAGACGCTCTCTCTCTCTTTCTTTCCTGCTCAGACTTTGTCTCAGTGATATATATCGAGCCAGCTATCGTTTTAGCTAATATTTATTGAATATCCTTTACTTATTCTCCGACATATAGACATAGGGTATCCACTAATTCTACCTCCAAATGCTAACCTTTTTCGCTCAGAGAAAACGTATGAAAAACGAGAGAAATGGCCATAGAAATATGTAAAATAAATACAAATATCACGCATCGCTATGTTTTACAACCTGACATCATAGATACATATATACATATACATATATCCCACATAACGGCATAGATATAAATGTGTATTTTTATCGCTTGTTCTTTTTGATTCGTTTTTTTTTGTGGTTTTAGAATTTTATAGTCACAATCGCAATGGCACTTTCTCTGTCTCTCCCTCTCTCGCTGTCCCTCTCTGACTCTATCGGAGACATGCAGCAAGCCAGAAAATGTTGCACAAATTTCATATGCAACTTAAATATTTACATTTCAACTTAAATATTCGTATTTTCGCATAAATTACAACGAAAACATTGCACATTCCAGTCCATGATACAACCCCAAAATACATATCCTATCCCCCCCCCCCCCCTCCTCCTAACCCCCATTCTAGTGCTAGATTTTATGACATTTTTTTTTTGTAATAAAATTTATTAGATTCTTGATTCTGTGGCTTCTGCCATGTAATTCGCTTTTTATACGTGTGCGTATGTGTGTGTGTATGGGCCAGTGTTTTTGGCCATAAACTATAATGGCTGTAAGGCATTCGGGCCCTTCGCCCCCCAAGGGCTCCAAGGAGGCCAGGCCTAATGAAAACCGCTTTTGAAGCTAAAGGCAGGCAGGAAATCAAAGGAAATAAATGTCCCAATGGATTGTCGTAAATATATTTCTAAATTTGCAAAATTCTAGAAAAAAAGCCACCAAATTTCTATTAATTTTTCAACAATTTCAAGATTTTATCCTGCAAAGAAAACAGTCGAAAAAATCGCGACTAAAAAGTGTAATTTTTGAGCAATTTTGCACTCAAAATAAAGCCCCATTTCGCACTCAAAAAGAGAGATGGAGAGCCAAAGAGTGGCTAGAGGGAGGGCTGGAGAGAAAGAGGGGAAGGGGGAAAAGAGACCTAAGCCAAATAAAGCTTTTGGCTAAAAATCAAACGAAACGCAAATGCATATCGAAGGGGCAGAGGAGGAAATAAACCCGAAATTGAAACGTTTGCTAGGGGGGATACGGCCCCAAACCCCACCCAGAGGCAGAGACACAGAGAGGCAGAGACACACAGAGAGGGGAAACAGAGGAAGAGAGGCATCGGTAGAGCGCCGTTTGCGGTTTTCAGTCAGAATCCACGCGGCAGGTCTGGCATTTCACTGACTTTTATGCAGCCATGCGGCATGCAACAGCAATGCAGAAGCACCTTTATTTCTATTTCTATTTCTATGTTGTTTTTTTTTTTGGTTGCAATTAACTTATCATCGCCTACTTTTCTGGTGGCAAACACAATTAGAACGGAGTAGTCGCAGTCTCTGCTCCAATGGAGAAAACAAAGGGCATGTGGCATGTGGCATGGGGCATGGGGGCAGCTGGGAAAACTTTAACAATTATTTTTTGGCAGTGGGCGACAACGAATGCAAAAAAGGACAAAGTTAATATTTGATCAACTGGACAATGGGGCAGGCAGAATGGAATGTTGCGGCAGGGGCAAGGGGCAAAGGCAGTGGCAGGGGCCTGGGAAAGGGAAGTTGCAGTCAGCAGCACCCAGGGGATGGCTAGGAGAGAGCAAAAACTAGAGAGAGAGTAATGTCGTGGGAGCAAAAGATAAATAACACTTAAGGCAGCATTGGGCGGGGTGGCACGAAGGAGGGGGAGGGGGGGCAGGGGTGGCAGGGACCCCGTCGGTGGGAGAAACAATTTGTGCCCCGTTTGTGCCGTTTGAAAAATGCATGAGCCAAAGTAAATGGAAAAAGTTCAACGAGCAGCAACCGAGAGCTCCACCAACACACACACACACACACACACAGACACTTTTGCGTTGGCGAAGAATCGACAACCGACGCGAAACGTAGAAGAAGTCCGAGCCCCCTGCTGCTGAGGAGGGGAGGGGGGCTGAAGCGACCGGGAACCACGGATCGCCAGGCAATAGTTTTCGAAGAGGTATTCGTGGGAGTCTTGGACCTGAAAAGAGGCTGGTAACAGACCGAAATGGATCTAGAAATGTGTCCCCACATATCTAGCCCTCTAAATACACTGTTTTGGGGAGAGTTTATAGACCTATAGGAACTATAGGCCCACGGGATTGGCAGGTCCGATTCAGTCTCTGATTTTGAATAAATTCGTAAACCAAATTTTTCTAGTATTCTTAGAAGACATTTTAAAAGAATACTTCCAGATGTAATTCTTCTATATAAACAGAATTCTTTTAAAAATTATTCTAGAGTTTTTAAGCACATTTTTCTAAATTTCTGTCTTCAATATTTAAAAAAAATTTTCTAAAATTTTTAAAAGCTATTTTCTAGAATTTTTTACAGAAATTTTTTGTAATTTTTCAGAACAATTTGACCTTAATACTGAAGATTTTTATCTAGAATTTGTTATACAATTTTTATATAATTTTTAAAGAAATTTTTCAAAAAACACGTTAAAAAAAATTTCTAGAATTTAAGGGGAATTTTTAGAATTCTTAAAATTTAGAAGTTAAATTTTTTACAGAATTTATTTGCAACTTTTAGAAAAATTAAACCATAATATTGAAATAATACAGTTTTCTTACAGAATTTTTATAACAATTTTAAATGATTTTTTTAGAATTTTCCAAAAAAAAATTTATCAAATTTTTCTAAAATTTGTTTAAGACTTTTCAGAGGTTTTTTTATAGAATTTAAAATTAGAGTTTTCTTATAATTTAAATAATATTATATATTATACAAATAATTAAAATATAATGCATAATTTCATATAAAGAATTTATCTAGAATGTTTTTAAATATTTTCTAAAACTTAAAAACCAAAATTTCTGGAATTGTAACCATCAAAATTTCTATAAAAATTTGTCTGGAATGCCTATAAAACTTTTTCTAGAATTAAAAAAAATAATTCAATAATTTTGATAAAACTTTTTCTAGAATTAAAATGAAAATTTTTTTGGATTAAAAAAAGTTTTGTCGAATTTTAACACAAATGTTTCTAGAACTTTGATAAAAATTGTTCTACAATTTTGATAACAATTTTTCTAGAATTTCGATACAAATTTTTGTAGAATTAAAAGAAAAAATGTTCTATAATTTTGTTAAAAATTGTTCTAGCATTTTTCGAATCATTTTTTCTAGTATTTTAAGAGGTAATTTTTCTGGTTTTATTTTCTTAAGTTAATGTTTCAACATAAAACACAATTTAATGGGCATCCCATAGCCCATAGACAGCTTCTTCTCCCAATTTTTTTCCTGTTTTTGTTACAAAATATTGCGGTCTGCTTTTAGGCGCAATTTGACATCTCTTTTTTGTCGGTTTCCTTCTCTCGGTTTTCGTCTGTTGTTGATTTTTTTATTTTTTTGGTTTATTTGTGATTGGGTGCAACTTTTTAGCAGCGTTTTATTTATTTCTCACTTTATTTGCGGACAAGAAATATAGACAATATTATGTTGCCAGCCACACATGAGAGAGAGAGAGAGAGAGAGAGAGGGAGGGAGAGCGAGGCAGACATGACAGGGCCATGTCGCCGCTGACACTTAACATGGCCCGTAGACAGTTATTAGGGTCATTGTGCAGGGCACACAGAAACAAATATGGTATGGCCTATGGCTCCACCTCCTCCTCCTCCTCAGAGATCCTCTGCCAAAGATAAGTTTTGCTTGTGTGTGTGGGTTTTAGAGTTTTTTCGGGTTGCGCCCGAAAGTATGCTACAATTTATAGACCGAGTACCCTATGCCCTGGGTCTGCCGCCTAAATGTATGCTAGATCGAGTTTATAGCAGTTGCCTTTGCTTTTTTTTGGGTGGGGGGTTGCATAGTCAAGTGTCTCTGTCAATGGCGTCAGGGGAGAATTTACATATGACACTAGCACTGGCACTAGCACCCTCTCTCCCTTCCTCTCTCTCCCTCCCTCTCTCTGGTGTGCGTGTGTATTTAGTGCTCTTTTGTGCCAGAGCCCCTTTTGTGTGTTATTTTTAGTAAATTGTATTATAGTTTTAGTGCTCCCTTTAGCTTTGACATTGTTATTTTTTGCACCAATCCCCTCTCCACTCTCTGATGTTGCAATTTCACGCTTTGGCAACTTTGTTCGGAGACTCCCCAGCCCCGTGACTCCCCTTTTCGGTCAGTGGCTGAAAAATTAGTTCATTTTCCTTCTCGTAGGCTGTCCAAAAATTTATTTGGGGAGTTAATTCTCATATGAATGGCCTGCAATCTAAGAAGAACTTCTTTTTTTGCATTTACTTTCCCAAAAGATACAAAAGATTTCTGCTGCCACAAAAGTGATGCTGACGCTGCCGCTGCTGTTGCACATAAAATATTACTCATATGCCAGCGCCGCCGCCAACGCCCCACACTCTGAATGTTTTATTGGTTTCTCACAGGCAGCAGAAGAGCAGCAAAGTTTTGCGCAAGGGTCAGTGCCAGACTTCCCGTCTTAAGATGCCACAAAGTGGCACACACTGAGCGCAAAATGTGGTAGTTGGCAGTTTGTTCTGGGCATAACAAGATTCTTTTACTCCGATGTTCTTCAAAGAAGGATTTTGGGCCCCAGTTGGGGGTCTAACTTGGGTTTTAGATGGATTTTAAGATAGATTTCAATATCCCTACAATCAAATTTTGATATAGAACAAATAGAATATCTGTATATGGGATTCTACACCTTTATTGGGAGTTAAAAACTCAATTTTCCACTCATTTTCATCAAATTTTAGGGAATAATTTATAGTTTTTTCTGCTCAGTTTTATAGCCGATTCATGAAAGGTTCAGAAGTTATTAAAAAATGGATATTACCCATGCAAACTTCCAGCTTACAGATATATCACCTCAATTACAGAACCGGTTAAAAAGTGAATCAAAAAGGAATATTAACCATAAAATTCTTCACAAAAACGGGTCAAAAATTATTCAAAATAATAATCATAATATTAGCTATAAAATACTTTCCATTTGCTGATTTTTTCGCTCAGTTGTAGAACCGATTCATAGCCGTTTCAAACCCGGTTCAAAATGTATTCAAAAAGAAGTATTAGCCATAAAATTCTTAACAGAACTGTTTCATAGTCGGTTCAAATATGATTTGATATATAATTACCTATAAAACAGTTTTCATCTACTGATTTTTCCGCGTAGCAGCAGAACCGGTACGTCACCGATTAACAAACGTTTCTGAACCGGTTCGAAATGTATTCAAAAAAGAATAATACCAAAAAAATACTTAATCTTTCATGATTTTCTCCACTCAGTCGTAGAACCGATTTATAACCGGCTCTGAATCGGTTCAAAATTTGTTCAAAAAGGAATATTACCTATAAAATACTTACCATTTACAGATATTTACCGCTCAATTGCATAACCATTTCATAAGCTATCCTAAAATAGATATTACCCATAAAACACTTCCCATTTACTAAATTTTTTCAGGGTAGTTGCAGAACCGGTTCAAAAGTGGTTCATAAAAGTTTCATAACCGGTTAAAAAGTCAATCAAAAGGGAATATAGCCTATAAAATACCCCCATTTGCAGATATTTCCCCCTTCAGTTGCCTAACCATTTCATAAGCTATCCAAAAACGGTTATAACGCCTAACATACTCTCCGGTTTTTCTGCTCAGTGCATATTCCGTACTGTGTACTGCACACACACAAATATCCGTGTCCAGAATCCGTATCGAGAGGACACGCCAAGAGTTTTGTGGCGCAAAACTTCTGGCTTTTTGGTTTATTCTGCAACTTTTGTTGCTTGAGGACCCAGGAAGCCCTGGCAGCCCTGGCAGCCCCGGCAGTCCAGGAACCCCAAGCACAGATATTGGCAACTAAATTCTAACCAAATTGACTACCAAACACCTTCTCCCTTTGGTGGGATTTAGGAGGGGGGCTGGAGCCGCCCTCCTGAAATTCATTTGCAAACAAAAATAAAACTTTTACATTTAACTGTGTAAATTTTCCAACATTTGCATTTGCATTTGCTGTTGCCTCCTTTTCGTGTGGCGCTGGGTATTTATTTATTTGAACGTTTTTGTTGCAAGTTTCAACTGTCAAACACAACATCAATTTGTTCAAAAAATAAGCAACGCGCCCAACTTTCTCCTCAATAAACTGTTTTTTCGCCACTTTTGCATAGGTGTGGCACAGAGAACAATGCGGCAACATTAAAAAGTCACATTGCTGCTGATTTATATTGCAATTCGGAGGCAACAAAAGTTTTTCGTGCGAGACAAACGCCGGCAACGAGACATTTATGAGCCGTGGCCCTGGGGCATGCCACACTGCATTTGCCACTCAAGAACTGAATGAAGATTCAAGTTCGAGGGCTCTTGTTTTATTGGTTTGAAACTTAATTAAAATACTCGTTGATTGAGGTTTTCTAAAGAGGCTTTTGGGCTTGGAAATTTAATTGGGAATTAATTCTGGCAACTGGATTGTTTGCTCATTTCGTGAGGCACTTTTAAACATTTAAATTCGAAAAACTACACTTCCAGTTCCAATCATGATTGATGGCAATCTCTTTGGTTGACAGCCTCAACAAAATTGCCATTCGATCCACTCCACGCCCGGAGGCCGATTCGTTCGTTCTGTTTCTGTTTCTGGTTTTCGGGTACGGCACAAAGCTTAAGTAATTGATGTTTAGCTGCGTTTCAGGCCTAATAAAGATTGGCCGAACTGAGTAAAGGGATAGCATATTTTGCTGGGACTCGCCAGCACGCCGCAGGCATCAAAGCAGGCCAGCACGGCTCGGGGCTCGGGGGGTGGGGGCGGCACAGCCACTGCCACTGCCGCTGCCACTGAACGGTATTGGACCCGGGAGACTGCAATGAAAATAAAGCGTGACCACAGCATCAATTGGAGCTCAAGCGTTGAGCGGCGCAGCGTAGAACGTTGTACAAAAAGCCTCGCACAAAATCCATCCAAAACACACACACACACACACACACACACACAAATACACTGCACATTGCACATTGCACTGCAAGAAAAATGTATAGTAATATGTAGGAAAAAACCTCATTTTAGACAGATTAGATAAATGTTTAGACCTAATTTTCGACCAAGCTTTAGGCCTAAACTTGGACCAATATTTATTAAAAAAATAACAAAGTTTAGACCACAAAATACGGCCGAAGTTTAGTCCAGAGTTTATACCAAACACAAAAATGTATACCTGCCTTAGACCAAAGTTAATACAATATTAGACCCAAGTTTAAACCAAAATTTAGACCTCAGTTAAAGCATCAATAAGAACCAAGTTAAGACCTAGGTTTAACCATCAATTAGACCAAAACATAGGCCAAAGTTTAGACATAAGCCATGAATTATGCCAAAATTTGGATCAACGCTTACACCAAAGTTCAAAGCTTAGACCAAAGCTAAGACCGTAAATTATACCTAACTTAAGCCATCAGTTAGACCAAAGGGTAGACCAAAGATTAGAGCAACACTTTTTCAAAGCTTAGACCAAATTTTTAACAAAAATTTAGACCTAAATTAGGCCATCAATTAAACCAAAGTTTGGACCAACGCTTAGACCAAAGTTAAAAACTTTGACTAAAATTTATACCAAAACGTATAGCAAAATTTATACCAAAATTTATACCAAATATAAGCCATCAATTAGACCAAATTTTGTATCAATTCGAAGACCAAAGTTCAAAGCTTAGACCAATTCTTAGACCAGAATTTAGACCTAAGTAAACTCATCAATTACACAATAGCCTAGACCAAGGTTGGGATCAACACTTAGACTAAAGTTCAAAGCTTACACCAACGTTTTGACCAAAATGTAGACCTAAGTTAAGTCATCAATTAGACCAAAGCCTAGATCAAAAGGTTTGGATCAACGCTTAGACTTAAGTTCAAAGCTTAGACCAAACTTGAGACCAAAATTAAAGAGAGAGTTTAGACCAAAGGTAAGTAAGAAGGTATTATACCTAATATTATACCAATATTTACACCAAATTTAACGCCCAGTCGAATTTTTCAATCAATCAGATTTATACCTCTTGAAAAACTGGTATAATTTCATTGAAATTTAGCTGAAAATTAGGACAAAAGATCGTTGCCAGATCGTTGACAGATCGTTGCTTTACAGCATCAAAAGTGCTATTTATTCAGCGATTCTTTTCTTTCAGTGCACACACACCTTTTCAATGTATCCTGGCCTAAGCATGGGTGTGTGTTTTTGGTGTGTGTGTGTGTGTGCGCGCATTTCAATAAATCGCTCGCTGCTACAATAACACGAAAGCCGCCTGCCTGCGTGCAACCCAGCGAAAAAGTAGGCAACATGCAAGGGGCATGGTCTGGTGTGTGTGTGTGTGTGTGTGTGTGGTAACGCTTGGGATAGATGGCCAAAACGTGCAGGTAACATGATTTTCACAGAGAGCGAGAGAGAGAGAGAGCGAGGGAGAGAGAGAAAAGGATCGTTTAAAAGGTTCCCCAGTTGCCATTCCCTTTGGGAGCCCCACTGCTGTTCATAGTCCGAAAATGCAGTTTGCATTTGGCAGCTTAAAGCGATTTTCATTGCAATAACCCTAGGAGCCCCACACCCTCCCTCTCTCTCTATCTCTATGGGCTGCAATGTGCGTGCGTGTGCCTGTAGCGAACAAATATGCAGCATGCCCCATCTCTCGCCCAGTTGCAATTGCTAACTAACTGGCAGCCAGCGAGAGAGTTGCACACAGAGCCACACAGATACACAGATAGACGGATGACTGGATAGATAGATGGATGGATGGTTGGATGGTTGAATGGTTGGGATATAGGATACGACCTGGGATGTTGCACATATACATATATATATGTATATATAGTTGAGGGGGTGCCTCCTCCTCTCGCTTGCATATTGAGTTCATTCGTTCAATCAATATTTAGCCATTGAAATCGCGATTTACGCGCATATTGCGCCAATAACAAATGAAAAGTGCACCGACAGCAGCAGCCACCTCCCAGCTACCACCACCCACCGCCCTCCTCCACCTCCTCCCACCCCCCCTTCCGCCTGCTGCTGCGTAAAGATTTATCGATAGAGCACCAGGCTCTTGCTGCCACGATGAGTTTTTCATTTATTCGCCTTTTTCCACTCTTCATCGAAGTTTATTTTTCTTTTCTTCTCCCTTTTTTTTTTAGCACATTTTGCAATTGAAATTCATAATTTTGAATGGAGTGGTTGATAAATAGGAAAAAGAATGCTTCATAAATGGTAATAGAAATCTGGGAAATTCGGGAAATATCACCAAAAAGATAATTGCCGGTGCAGAGCAGCCAAAGAGGAAACAGAATTGATGGGGCAATATCTTATAGAAGTAGGAACAGGGGCTGTACATTAGCCCCTTCTGGAGGGGAGTTGGGGAGGAAAATCCTCAAGGGAGATACATACAGTGCCGGACTTAAGTGTTGGGACAGGAATTACCTTTTTACTCCTGTTTTAAGAGCTTTTGCATTGCAGTTTTTAAAGGAGATATAATTTTGTACGATAAATTAATCAATTTTCTTTAAGATTGGTTCCTTTTATTGAGCGTAATTTTTTTGCATTATTTTGTAGAATTTATTCAACGAAAAATGGTCTAAAAATTTACCAGAAATGGGAATTTCAAAAGAGTCTATAAATTTTAGATGAACAGTAGAAAAACGAATATATATTATGGAAATAGATTTTTTTAAGAATAGTAAACAAAGGAAAGAGTAGGGCGGAAACAGACGAAGGAGGAAACAATAGAAGGGGCAACAGTGGAAGGAGGAGGGCAAGGACGAAAAATAGTAGAATGAGGAAACAGTAGAAAGAAGAACAGTTGATGAAGGGAACATTTAACATCTAACCATTGGGAACAGTTACAGTGAGAACACTCGAAAGACGGAACAATTTAAGCAGAAAAAGGGTAATATTTTCAGTGAGAACAGCTACAATGGGAACACTCTGTAGGAGAACAATTTTAGCAGAAAAGGGTAATAGAGAACAGACACAATGGGAACAGTTACTCTGAAAACACTGTGTTAGAGAACAATCCAAGCCGAAAAACGCTAATATTTTCAGTGGGAACACTAGGAAGTGAGAACAGCGTCACTGGGAACACTCTGTGGGAGAAAAATTCAAACAGAAAAAGTGTAATATTTTCAGTGAGAACAGCTTCTCTGGGAACACTCCAGCCTAAAAGTGGTAATATTTAGAGTGAGAACACTCTGAAGTAAGAACAGCTACAGTGGGAATACTCTAAATACGGAATAGCTCAAGCTGAAAAAGTGTAATATTTTCAGTGAGAACAGCTTCTCTGGGAACACTCTGTGGCAGAAAAAATTCAAGCCGAAAAAAGGTAATATTTAAAGCAATACAATATTCAAACAAGAACAGCTAAAGTGGAAAAGCATAGACCTAGAGGCATCCCAAAAAACGTAACCCTTAATAACCAACAAATCTAAAACCAACCTTTAGAGGCCCCAATCTCATAGTTAAAAAACATTTTCATCTTCCCATTTAAGGCATAAACTTGCATCAATTAAAATCGGATATAAATATATTTTTTTGTTTTTGCCTACCATTTACAAATCATAAAATTCCCATTAAAAATATCAACCAATTGAATGCCACTCCCCCTTCCCACTGCCGCTATTTTGCTGCAACTAATAACTCAATTAATAACTCATTTGGTGAGTGGAGTGGACTTCCAGTAAATAAAAACTTTAACAGCAGCAAAAGAGTGCAATTTGTGTTCACACCACTTGCTAAAAAAACAAAAATACAAAATAAAAAATTAAAAATAAAAAACAAAAATGTGGTGTAGGCGCAACTTTTATAAAAAGCCAAATTAAATGACTTGCCAAAAGCCCATGAAAGAGTGAGAGAGAGAGGTGAACAAAAATTCGTCTACAATTTGATTACATTAAAAAAAAAATCAAAAACAACAACAACGAGTGTAAAATTGAGGGTCCAGGCACTGCAGGGGTAGAGGGAGTGGAGGGGGTAGAGGGGGGAGTGCAGCGACAACATTGTAATTCAATTTCGGAGAACAGGAAGTGCACAAAAGGCACACAAAAAAGATTGAAAAAAATGTAAGTGCAAAAAGGTAAGGGGATTCGACGATGGGATACCCCTCAGAGATTAAGAGTTGATATGGTAGCGTATATGATATACGTAGGGTGGTCTGATGCTCGGAGAAACTGAGCAGAATTCTGCGGTATAATGAATAATCAAATAATAATAAATAATCCAATAATACAATATTAATTAATAATAAATAAACATAATAATGACATAAATAAATAAAATACATTTTTATAGAATAATACAAATAAAAAATTCATAATAAACATCAAAGTAAATAAATAAAAATGAGTAATAGAATAATACTCAATAATAAAATAACAATAAATATTTGAATAATAAAAAACCAAATTTTAATAGTCATTAAATAATAATAAAAAAAAACTCGAAAATGTAACTTTTGTAGAATAAAAAATATAAGAAGAAAATAAAAAATAGCAAACTAAAAAAAAATTAGAATAATAAATCATTTAATAATAATAAAAAAAAGCCTGTACTTAATCAGTTTTGTAGAATAATCAAAATTATAATAATATATAGAAAACTAAATGAAAAATAAATAAATATAAATCATAAAATAATAATTTTAAAAAACGATAGTAAAATAATAATAGTAAATATTTTAATAATAAAACGACAAAAATTAATAATGTATCATTAAATAATGATAATAAAACCACAAAAAATATCATAATTTTTGTGAAATAAGAAAATAATAAATGAAATAAATAATGGTATTAAATAATAAACTCGACTCCGTAATTTATTTTTTGTTCATTATTTTTCTCTCTATTTGTTGCACTCCAAAATCAATATACCCCCTCATTGTAGGGTATACAAAATCGTAGCTGCTAATGAAAGTAACGACGTCCGAGATAGCGAGGAAGTGGCCATTGAAGAGGGGCGGAGAGAGAGAGCGAGGGAGAGAGGCAGAGTCTATGCAGTGCAACAAACAAAAAAGCAGAAAATAGGAAAATTTCGCTCTTAGGCATTTAGCAGCAAATTTAAATTCATTATAAACAAAGGGAGTGGGTGTGGTGGTGGGGGGTGTGGATAAATCGAAACAGTTAAAAAAAGAGGCTTGCAAAAAACAAGGATTAAAAGAGAGGGCCAGAGAGAGAGAGAGAGAGAGAGAGATAGTGCCTGAGAGGGAGATCAAGCCAATTAAAGATGTCATTGAACTATGGGCGTCCGAAAGGGAAATATACGATAATCAAATGAAGAGCCGAAAGGACATAAAAGATAAAGAAGAAAAAAACCAAAGCCATAGTTGGAGAAAAGGAAAAAAGAAACAGCAAGGGATCCTTGATTGGAAATTGAAAGATAGTATTGAAGGGGATACTAATTTGTTAGCCTTTCTGACTTAAATGTATGGAAAATTTAATTTTGCTTTTTTTTTTAAATTTTTTTTTAAATTAATTTTTTAATTTTTTGTTTTGTTATAGTTTTTGTTTTAGTGATTTTTTATTTATTATTTATTTATTTCTTTATTTATTTTTTTCTTTTATTTATTTTTTTATTAATTTTTGTTTTGTTTTATTTTTCCCAGCATTGCTTTTATTTTGAGAATTAAATTAAATCAAAATTTACTCAAAATAAACCTTTATTTTGCGGATTTTCTTCAACTATTTATCATATTTCACCCACACTCGTGCTGCCCGCCTCCTTTAAGGACTTTCTGTCTGTCTTTCCCTCTCAAGTGAACTGCAAACAGGCTGTAAAATTTCTTTGCTTCAACTTCCTGTCAAACAGTTGGCTTTTTGACAAACCACCAAAATGGCATATGTGACACCCGAAGAAGACGATCTGAAGGGGGGTGCCCTGAAGGATGAGAGTGCCGTGCCGTGCCATGTCGGTGGGACTGCGGTTTTTGCAGCACACGGCGGAAACGGAAATGCGCATTTACACGTAACATTAACTGCCGTTAGGCGAAAGCAAACAAAAACCAGAACCTGAAAACCAAAAAACGCAAAATCAACAAACAAACAGAAAAAGCAAAACAGTTGGCATCCCTGGATCCCTGGATCCCTGAATCCCTGGAGCCCAAAAACGATGCCATATTCCATATGGTAATGGTAAAAGCATTAAGCTGTGGCCCCTCTTTGTCCCCTCCCCGACCCTGGAAATGATTTAGTCGTGTGTGAAGCAACGATTTGCGGTGACGATGCCAATGAGATGACGACGATGCCGTCAGGATGACTCCTTCAATATTTGCATAAGTCCCTCAAAGACCCTCCTCATCGCAAGAGTCTTTCAACAACAAAATATTCAAGCATCAGCGGTTGCTTCTCTCCCTCTCTAATGCCGTGCGCCTCATTTGAAGGTAAGAGAGGGGAAGGGAGAGGCAGCTAGAGAGAGCTTTGCATGTGATAGTGGTTCACGGTTCGAAGGTGGCACTGGGATTCGTACTTAAATTTGAATTATTTATGGGGTTGGCTATCAAATCTGGATAACTGCTTCATTAGCGATACAAAAGGAGATTTAAAGCTTGAAGAAAAGCGCCAGAGAGCCAACGATTCTTTACCGATTCTCTGTAGATTGGTAATCGGTTCAAAAGGTAAGAGATATGCAGGAGAAAAGACAGCTGATTCATATCCGTCTCCTAACCGGGACATAACCGTTTCAGAATCAAGTTAAGAGGCTCTTAAGCAGATCATAATTTTCTATAAAATTTTGCTCTATAATTTTCATAATCATTTTTTTACATCAAACTAATAAGCGGTTCAATAGAAGGTCTTAACCGGTTCATAACTGTCTCAAATTCATATAAATAATCAAAAATGATCGATAACTGGTTCATAGACGGTTCATAACCGGTTCATAATCGTTTCATAATCATTTCAAACCGTTTCATAGACCTTTTATAGCCGTGTCATAACCCTTTCTTAGCTTTTTCTTAACCGGTTCTTAACCGATTCGATAAAAAGTCTTAGCCGTTTCAGAACCGGTTCAAAACTACCATCAAAATCAACTTTTTAGACCCATTAAAACCCCATCTCCTTGGAATTCCTTCATTCCTTTTCCGTCACTCAGCCTTCAAGGCATTCTCCCCGCTTCATAGTTTCGATCCATTGATCATTATATCCATTTTGCTTCGAATCTCAATTGAGTTTCAGCGGTTCAGGTTCAGGTTCTTTTTTCCTTTCAGCAAATTTGTATCCCCACGTCGCTTCGCATCTTATGGGGATTTTTTATAAACTTTTACAGCAACGAAAAAAAAAAAAAAGAAAAACTCGGGGCTTTGCTGATGATTTTCCTACCCACACAGTTTTTCTTCTACTTTGCCCTTTGGTTGGGGTTGGGGTTGGGGTTGGGGTTGGGGCTGGGGTTGGGTCTGAGCGGTGGGCGGTGTTCCTTTGGTTTCGTTCGCCTTTTGCTCATTACAAAGCCACCGAGACGGGCTATTAATCATGAGCTTATTGAGGCATAAACGCGTTGAGCCACCACACACACATACAGCCCACGCCTTTTACCGTTTCACTGCCTTTATCGCTCTCTCTCTCTCTCTCTGTCTGCCTCTCTCCCTTCAGAGTTGCATTGCGCTTTAATAAATATTCATTTCGGTTTAAAGGCAACTCTGATTGCAGTACCACCTGTTTGAAGTCGAAAATCGAACAGAGAGTTGAGAATTTTATTAAATTTACATAGAACGCCTTAAGCGTCACTGGCATTGTCATGTTATAGCCCTAGGAACACGCTCTCTGGGTAAAAGAAAGCTGTCAAAGTATCGCATGACAGCAAGTACGTAGCATAGACCTCTCTGTGCCCCATATACGTGTATGTTCGTATGCAGGAGAGCAATCACTCATGCCGAGAGCAGCCTCGGGGCACCAGTAGCCGTTGTAGAGGCAGGCCAGGAACAATAGGAGGAGTGTTGTGGCCAGAAGGCTCTGACAGCATTCTTGGGGGCGGTTGGGGCCTTGATAAGTGCCCCCGTTGGGTGCTTTTACCATAAACGCCATGCATTTATGTTTATTCAAGTGTCAGTCAGGCCCAGAGTGTTCGCGTAGGTGTGTGCCCAGAATGTACACATCTGGAGAGAGAGAGACTTTACTGTATGTGTGTGTGCGGTGTGTGTGTGTGTGCAAACACTACACTAACTCTCTCTCTCTCTCTCTCACTCTCTGTTGACGCACACAAACACCACTAGGGCGGCGGGCATTTGGCATTGTAATGATTTATCGACAATTGTTAGTCTTTGAATCCTGTTCGACGTACCTGTCGCACTCGGCAAAACTCTGACACAAGTCACATCACAGCATTTGCCACAGGCAAACCTCACACCACAAACCGCTACGCCCCGCCACGCCACGCCGCTCCGCACCACATCGCATCGCATCGCAGGGTCTCGCCGCAAGCTCCACTTCAGATTCTCAGGGAAGTTGTACCTTTCTTCATGCGACTTCAAGGCTTTTGAAACATACAAAAACCTATCGACTTCGTTTCCTTACCAGCTCGTATACGATTCGGCATACAAGAATTCTTTATGATGCATCTTGAGATAATACAACAATTAGAAACGATTGAGAAACGGTTCGTAACCGATTCATAATCGATTCGAAGCCGCTATAAACGTTTCTTAACCGTTCCTTAAAGATTTAAAGCCGTTTAAAAACGATGCATAACCGTTCCATAACTGATTCATAAACGATTTAAAACTGATTCTTAGCCGTTTCATTCCCATTTCTTATCCGTATCTTATCTGTCTCGTATCTGTTTCTTATTCGTTTCTTATCCGTTACATATCCGTTTCGTGTTTTTTTTCTATCCCTTTTTTATCTGTTTTGTATCTGTCCCTTATCCGTTTCTTATCCGTTTCTTATCCGTTCCTTATACGTCTTTTTTTATTCGTTTCTTATCCGTTCCTTTTCCGTTTCTTATCCGATTCGTTCCGTTTTTATCCATTTCTTATCCTTTTCTTATCCGTTTCTTATTCTTTTCTATCCGTTTCTTTTCCGTTTCTTAACTGTTTTGTATCTGTCTCTTTTCCGTTTCTTATCCGTTATTTATCCATTTCTTATCCGTTTCTTATCCTGTTCTTATCCTTTTCTATCCGTTTCTTAACCGTTTCGTATTTTTCTCTTATTCGTTTCTTATTCGTTTCTTATCCGTTCCTTTTTCATTTCTTATCGGTTTCTTATCCGTTTGTAATCCGTTTCTTTTTCGTTTCATGCCCATTTCATACCCGTTCCATATCCGTTTCATACCCGTTCCATTAACACCTTAATGCAGTAATATTTAATCATTTGTTAACCATTTCGCAAACCTAACAAAATCGCTTTACAACCTATTTATAACCGGTTCAAATTTATCTGAAAATCATTTCAGAAACACAATCCTTTGCCCCAGACACAATCTTGCTCTATCGATTTATCCACATTTGCCTATTCATGTCCCCCCATATAATCCCATCAATATAATGTTTTAATCTTCTCTCTCTGCCACTCAACACTTAATATTAACCCTTATTTTGCACCTATTTTTTGTGGCATCTTTTTAAGTACCACATGAATCATTAAAAACCAAAAAAAAAAGAACGCCAACGCCCCGCTCCACACGCGTGTGTGTGTGTGTGTGTGTGTGGCAGCAAAGTGTCTATAAAAACGCTTAAAATGTGTATAAGCAGCCAGACGAAAAGCGAAGCTCATGAGAGACGAAACTTTTCTGCATATAAAAATCCTTACACCTTTTTGAGGGACAGGCAGGTCGGTCGTCCTTTTGGCTGCGGGGTGTGGCCGTGGGGTTGGGTCTTAATTTTCAATATTTTGTTGCATGCTGCAGCAAAAGTTTTGCCCCAACGCCACAGTAGACAGTAAACAGTAAACTTTTTTTTGCGTGCATAATAACATAATTAATTAATGTATGTGGATGCCACAAAGCAGGGACGAAAGTATGGAATCTGTAGCATACTTAAAGGCCAAGCACTTTAAAATCCCGCCAGAAATGGAATTTTTATAGGACTCGCAATTAGTGGCCCGTGGCCTGTGGCCCATGGCCAGTGCCCAGTGCCCAGTGCTTCGTGTGGCTGCTGTCAGGAGCTCTGTTTAATTTATCGCTTGTTATGTTTAAAACTTAAAAAAAAAAATAGAAGAAAAAATACTGCCAAAAATAGAGTAAAATCGCAAGCCCATTAACAGCCATTGTGTTACAGACGAAAATATTTGCCAGCTTCTAAGAAAAGCCGAAAAGTGGAAGGGGCAAGTGTGTGTGTGGTTTTTGTATCTTTTAAGCCATTTCCCTTTTGGTTTAAAGGCTCGGGTAACATTATTGCGGCACATTAATCACTGGAAACACAGGAAACTTCTGCCACACTGCCTGCCACAGGCACTGCCACACACTGGAAAGCACTCGCTGAAAGCAAAAGTGTTTTACTGGACTCTCTCCCTCTCTCTTTGGAGTGCCTAAAAGCATGCCACAAAAAATATCTACAAAATTAATATGCAATTAAATGAAAATTAGCAGCCAAAAATTGTGCACGCAAATTGATAATAATATTTAATGGCAAGTCAATTTGTTATCTTTTTTGGCCACTGAAAAACACGACACACACACACACACACACAGTAAGCGAGAAAATTATCTAAACATAGCAGTTTTCATACAGAACATACACTCAGAGAAAACAAACAGTTTACGACCTTAATCCAAGAGGGTTGCTCCGGAAAACAAAGTTTTTTCATTTAAATTCTACCATTATTAGGAAAATATTTGATTTAAAAATTCAATTAATTTAAATACATTTACATATACATATGTATTTGATTTAAATATATTTACTAATTGAAAGAACATTTTTATACCCGATACTCAAAATGAGTATTGGGGTATATTAGATTTGTGGTGAAAGTGGATGTGTGTAACGTCCAGAAGGAATCGTTTCCGACCCCATAAAGTATATATATTCTTGATCAGCATCAATAGCCGAGTCGATTGAGCCATGTCTGTCTGTCCGTCTGTCCGTCCGTCCGTCTGTCCGTCCCCTTCAGCGCCTAATGCGCAAAGACTATAAGAGCTAGAGCAACGATGTTTTGGATCCAGACTTCTGTGATATGTCACTGCTCCAAAAATATTTAAAACTTTGCCCCGCCCACTTCCGCCCCCACAAAGGGCGAAAATCTGTGGCATCCACAATTTCGACGATACGAGAAAACTGAAAACGCAGAATCGTAGAAGATGACTATATCTTCTAGAGTGCAAAATCTGAACCAGATCGTATAATTATTATAGCCAGAATCACGAAAATAATTTCACTCTTTCTCGCTCTGTCTCACTCTAACACACAGGTTTCATGGTCGGTTTTGCCAATTGCAAAATATGAGTTCAAGGATCTCAGAACCTATAAAAGCCAGAGCAACCAAATTTGGTATCCACACTCCTGTGATATCGAACCTTGACCGTTTCATGTCCAAATTTCGCCACACCCCCTTCCGCCCCCGCAAAGGACGAAAATCTGAGGCAACCACAAATCTCAGACACTATTAAGGCTAGAGTAACCAAATTTGGTACACACACTCCTTTAAGATGTCACTATAAAACGTATATCTCAGAATTTCTGGAATCTGGATCAGATCAGAACATTTTTATAGCCAAAAGGAACAAATCAATTTGCAGTGGCTACGCAGCGCCCGATGTCACGCTCAGACTGATTTTCTGTCTCTCTCGCACGCACTCTTTGTCGTGTCGTTAAATATTAGCGGCGTCTGCCGGAGGAGAGCCATACTGACTTAGTATCGGGTATAACTCTAGAGTTGCGGTGTCCGCAGCAACTCACAACGTTCCCCCTCGTTTTATATTTAAAATAAGTAAATATATATTACATTTTTAATTTAATATTTTAAGAAATATATATATTCGTTTTAATTTAAATAACACAACTTAATTTACTTACTATATGTTGTTTTAATTATTTTTTATTTATTTTGTTTATTTTTATATTTTTTATTACTTTTTTTTTTGCTTATTTTTGGTTATGTATTTATTTTTATTTTTGGGTATTTATTTATTTTTTAATATTATTTTTGTTCATTTCTTTAATTTTGCTTATTTATTTCCTTTTATATTTTAAGACAGTGCTCCGTATAATTTGAATCTTATATATAATTAATTTAGTTTAATAATAATAATTTATTTTATTTTATTTTTAAGTTTTTTTTTATATTTGGATTAATTATGGGCCCAAAATCAAAATAAATTCTATTAAATTTCCCCATTTTTGTGCTCAGAAACCGAATATACATATATTGGAAATATGGCTTTGCCACTTTTCGCCGAGTGTATCTGTGTGTGTGTTTTTGTGGGGAGAATTGAACTTCAGTGAACCCCCCACATTCAGTCCCCTCCGCCTGCCATTTGTACTGTTTGTTGTCAATAATTATGCATTAATTATGCATCCGCCAAAGCAAATACCAAAATTGTAGGCAAACAGAGAGAGAGAGCGAGCGCTAGAATGGAGGCAGAATAACGAGCGCAGCAAATGCTGGTTCAATGAGCCGTCTGTCGTTCCAGCAGGCCAGCAGGCCACCTGTGTTTTTTTGGCTAATTTGGACGGGGACCCCGCGCCCATGCATGTGATGTGCTTTTCCGGCTGCGACCGAGATAAAGCCCCAAACTATGCATTCGAAATTTCGAGAATGCATTGAAATGCATTTGAAAATTGTATTATGTTAATAAATTGCCAGCCCCAAATAATGTTAATTTTTGGGGAGTGCTACTCGTTTCAGGAAGCGATAAAATGTCTGCGCCAAATCACATTTTGTTTGGGGCCCGGGCCCCATAAAAATACCACTAAATACCTGTGTAAAACCCAAATATATCTGACAAATATACAAATATACATATATCTATTATTTCTAATAAATATATATTCATATGTAATTGTAGTCCTGTTGTTGGTTTGCAGCTTATTGAATTTAATTTTATAAATGAAAAATATTTAGCCAGAGCTCAAGTGGCCATGTGGCTCATTTGCCATGGATATGAGACCCCAAACCGCAAAATGTTTTGTAATTTTAATTCGATTTTATAACAGTTTATATGTATGTTTTTGGCCAGCAGATAATTAATTTGATTTGATTCTGAATTACATGTGTAAGCATGATTTCATTTCGAGTGCACTTTATGGACATTACACGCTCTCCTCACGTCAAGGGTTTGATTTCTCCCCCATAGAAAAGGGAAGAAACCAATTTAAATACTCAAGAACATTAACAGTCCACCAAAGGAAGGATTTGAAGAGTAGCCAAAGGATAAATAAACGATGTGTGTGTACATGTATGATGTAGGTATTTTTATGGGATACATAGAGTCTTCTTACCTTGCAGTAAATCGATAGAGGATACTCGAGGAACATTTTAACGCTGCAAAAGAGAAATTCCCAATATTAGTCCTAGTTTAAAATAAAAACACACTATAAAAATACCAGAAAATATTGGGAAAAAATCAGAGGCACTGGAAAAATAGAAAAATATATTGGAAAATGTTTTAGTATAATGTTTAGTATAAAAATGTAAGACAATATTATCTCAAGATACTACAAAAAATACTCCAAATTATTAAAAAAAATAACAAAAAAATATATAAAAATAGCATAAAATAATCTTTTATGCTAAACATGCCTTAAGATCATTAAATTATCGTGAATTATCGAAAATACTATAAAATACCAGAAAACAAATAAAATAGCATATAAAATACCAGAAAAAATTATACACAAAATTACCGAAAAACCCCATAAAATACCAGAAAATACTATATAAAATAGGACCAAATACTATATAAAATAGAACAAAATACTGTTTAAAATACAAGTAAAAACTATATAAAATATTAGAAATATAATCAATAAAATACTATAGAAAATACCAAAAAATATTAAAAAACATCAGAAATTACTATATAAAATACCAGAAAATATCCAAAGAAATACTGAAAGCTTTTCTACAAAAAAATACCAGAACATAATGAAAACACCATAAATTACTAGAAAAATGACAGAAACTTTTATAAATAACCCGAAAAATGTTCCAACAATACTTTTAAATTTCAACTTCAATACAAGAAAATAATTTGATTCCTTTTAAACAAAAAATTCTTCAAAAAACGCTGCTGCTAATCAAAAGTCCAAATGTCAATTGAAATCATTGAAATTTCCAACTGAATTCCCATAAATTTTCAACAAAAGGAATGATGGCCTCTCGCTTTCAGCTGTAAAATGCCGTAAGCTGTAATCCCCCGACGCGAAATATTCCGAAAAAACTAAGAAAGAAGGAAAAAAAAATGAAATGAAATACTATGGAACTATCGCGTACAATCGCGTAAGCTGCAAATATCAAATATTTTCACATTTTTTAACGGCCCCCAAGTGACATTGAAAACTGCACCAAAAAAACAAAGAAAAAAGTATCCGACAGATACGAGTACGAGTATGTTGTATAGTTTTTTACAAGTGCAATGCGTCTACAGAGTGTGGCATTACCCACATTTATGCATAAATTGTATTTACATTTCTATATCCGGGACAACAAAAAATATATATATTCGATATTTGCGCTTTTAAGCTGCACACAAAAAAGCAGATTTATTTATGCCCCACATTTTTATTTTTTTGTGCTGCTTTCACTTTGAATGAATCAACTATTCCGGAGAGCATAAAAAGAAGCTCGATGTCAAGGCCTGATGATTGATTTCGTTGTGGGTTAATGATTTTACTAGAGGGATTTCCATGGAAAAGAATTGTTTCTTTATTCCTTAAATGTTAGAACTATTCATTTTTGTAGCAGACAATAGCCTTGTGGCATTTCCCAGATGCTGCCCCTCATCGTACAAATTGCAAGTTTAATTTAATCGGCATATGAAAGCCGCAGCCCAAAAGGGGGAAATGTTTTTATTCAATTGCTTGCTGAATGTGGCAGGAGTGGCAGGGCGGGGGAGGGGGCGAGGCAACGGCAACCACTCGAAATGAGTGGCATGTCGTGCATGGTTTCGGTTGGTGGCGTGTGTGCCCATGCCAATGGCTACTGAGGTCCTTCCATCGTTCCAACGGGCAGGGCAGGGCGACATGTTTACGGCGATGCGTGTGCACGAGGTTGATGCATGTTTATTTCCTTCTGCTGCAATTGAATGCAGCATCGAAGGTAGCAGAATATATGCTCGTATGCAAGTACCTGTGTGAGGGCGGCGGGGGGTGGGGGGAACATGCTCATGCGGGTCATATAATCCTCCATTTTTTACGGCCATTTTATGGCATCCATCAGGCAGGGACCCAGATCCTGCGAAAGAGAGAGAGAGGGAGAAACAAACAGACGTGTTTTTCATAATGCATTTTTAATAGAGTAACCCGAGGAGACCGAGACCCCTGCTGATGATTTCGACTCTGATTCCGAGATTCCAACCCCCTTTACAATCCCCAGAATCCTTATCCAGAGCCCCTCCCCCTTCCCCCCTTTCGCCCTTTCCGGATAGCACTTTCATTGCATTTTAAAATTCATTTCCATTTTATTTGTCTTTTTTTTTTGCAGCCCCCTTTTGTTCATGGCATTCATGGTATTTATTTATAAACAAATCAATTGGACTGCTGCCCCATTGATTCATGTCATAATACTTCAGGACGGGACCCGGGACGTTTATCATGCACAAAAACGTCCTTCAAAAAAGTCCCGTTATGGCAGGGCGCACATCAAATATATTTAAAGAAAGGAACAAAAAAAAAGAAAATAAAGAACAATGTGGGGAAAAAAACAAAAAAATTAGAGGAAAAAACAATATGAGGAATTAAATTTAAACAAATAAATGGGAAAAAGAAGAAAAAAATAGCGAAAAGTATGGGAGAAAAAACAAAAGAAAAATAAGAAGAAAAAAATTGTAAAAAAAATAAAATAAATTATTGCAAAAATAAAGATTAATGTTCGGCGGCTCTGGACTTTCAGCCACAACAGATAAGGGGAGTTTTTTTTTCTTGGAATTTTCTCCCATTTCTGTTTTATTCTTTTCATTCCTGTTTTCTTTCCACTTCGGTTTTCACTTTTTTGCTCATTTAAATTCGTATAAATCCACATCATTAATCGATGTGGCGGTATCGAACCAGAACAATCTCGGTTGCATTTCACTGGAAAACCACAAAGCCAAGTCTTTGGCTGACCTTTTGGTTGAGGCCTAAACGCACGCCCACTGTCCACTGCCCACACGCACAACCCCCCCTCCCCCTCCCCCCTGGGCTGAGGCACATTAATAATTTTCGCTATTTGCTAACAATATCAAGTGGCAAGTCATTATTCATGACAAACGGGGCCACCAGAGAACAGAGCGGATTGGATTGGAGTGTGGCAAATGCGAAGGGGAGTGGAGTGGATCACCAGTGGAGCACCTAATGACTATGAACAGCTTTGGTCATGGATATTTAAGTGGGAGCATGAGTTGGAAAGGAGGTGGAAAGGCAGTGGCCATGGGGGGCGGTGGGCGGTGGGCGGCGGCGGTGTGGCAGCGGGTTTTAGGACCTGTTCATGCAGAAAATTATATGCATAAAACCCGTGATTATGTTGTCCAGACTGGCTGGGCATTATTACAACTGGAATAAAAGAAAGAAAAACCAGAAAAATACAGAAAAAGAAAGAAAACCCAGAAAAAAATACAGGAAAAGAAAAATAAATATAAAAAAAGAAAACCATAAAGAAAGAAAGAAAAATCAAGTGATTTAATGCATAAAATTCCCCTAAAAATATAAATCTAAAGGTTTGGACAATGCTATTTCCTACTATTATTTTTAACGCTATAACAAATATTCAAAAATAAAATATTCAGTTAAAAAAAATAGAATAATAAAATGAATTATAATTTCCTTTCATTTTAGTTTTAGTTAATTTATTGTATTTTTTTAATACTTCTTAATACAGTAAAAAGTCTCGTTTGTATAAAAACATTAAAACACTGTAAAATAAATATAAAATATTAAATTTGTAGGAAATATATTTAATTAATTAAATATAAAATATATTTCACTACTTTACTTTTATATTTTTAAATTTCTACTCTAGAATTAATTTTTAAATAATTAAATTTAAAAATCTGAAGATAAAATATATAAAAATTATATTATTATAAAAAAAAGATTAAAATTAAATACATACATGTATATGCATATTAAAGTCAAAAAAGAGGAGAAAATAGTTGTTTTTTTTATTTAAAATAATTTAATTTAATAAATCCGAAGGAAAATTATATAAAAAATAAATTCATTAAAAAAATATATTTTTATTTTAATAAAATATTTACATATTAATTTTTTTTTTCATTTAAAAAAATTTGTATTTAAAATTCCGAAGAAGAAAAAAAAGTACATAAAAAATCACATGCCGACTTCCGACGCGAACATGAACACCCCTAGCACCCTCTAAAAAGGTTATCCAAATAGTGCCACAAAATGTTTGAACAAACGCAACAGCTCAAAGAATAATGCAGCTCACTAAAGGAGCCTGGGGGGCATGCTACACGGTGCATGGGGCACAGGTACAAACGCAAGCCGTAAGAGGACGCCATAGAAAAGTTAACCTAAAAAAAAAAAACGAAACAAAAACCAGGGTTGCCAGGGCGCGCGCAGCAGCAGTTGCTTTATGGAAAGTCATTTAGGTGAAGTTTTCTCCACCCCCCACCAGCCACCCTCCCCTCTGCCACTGCCCCTCTCTCACCCACTGCGGCTGTGGCAATTATAACACGACATCCATATGTTGCAAGTGCTACTAAGAGCCGCTGTGTGGCAGCTGTGCGCTAGATGCATTTGCCACTGCCTCCAGCCGCAGTGGCTGCTCCTCCCGCCTCCCCCACTCCACTGCTGGGTTGCAACCCGTTAATGTGTTGCACTTAAAATTTATGCCCCCGAAAAAGTAGCAGCAGGCAGGCAGACAACTTTAACTTTGTGGCAGGGCCTTGTGGAAGGTGTTGCAAAGTAGAGACAGTAGCGGCTGCAAAAAGAGTGGAATGGGAGCCTGGCAGAAAGGCTTAAAAGTGCTGTGGACTTCACACAGAGTTTGCCCCAGAAGGAGGGAGAGAGAGGAGAGGAGAGAGGAGGGTAGTCCTGCGGTCCATTCGCCACAGGTGCAATATATAATTCAACCACAATTTTAATTATGTTGGTAAGAGTGAACCAGGCAGAAACATGGTGCATCATTGCGTATGCGTAAATCTTTAAATTTCGAATATTTCTTCATTTCTTTTTTACTCAAGATTTTTCGCAACAAATTTATTGGTTACTGCACTTTGGCCTGCCAGTCTCTGATTTATACAACTGCATTTAATTTCCATTAATTGTTAAAACAAGAGTAAATATTTTACTCGATTTTAGAGGCCTTTGACTGTGACAATTGGCCAACAGAGACAGAGGCAGAGACAGAGACAGAGACGAGGCTTAAATGCAGGACACAAAACACACAAACCGAAAGGTGGCTTGTCTTGTAAATCAAGAGAAAGCTTTTCGCTTTCCGCTTTCCTTCTTTCCCCACAGAATAGTTAATTTTTGGTTCACCTCATTCTCTGGTCTGGCTTTGTTTTTGTTTAGAAAACTCAATTATTTATCGCAAATTTGTTTAATAAATAGCAAAGTTTTTGCTGCACTTTGAGCTTTGATAAATTGCTTTCATAAATTATGCGCCTTAGTGCTTTACTTTCTCCTTAATTGCTCTTAAAATCCTGTTATATTTTTCCCCATTTATAGGGTTTTTTTGGGGTGGGGAGGGTGGGTGCATTCTCTGCGATTATTAGATATCGATGGGAGATTCCTTTTGCAAAAATCACTGAATATTTTGCCAATTAAATGAATCCTTCACGCATATCAATTTAATGCAAAAATAAAATACAAAGGCAAAAATCCTGTGAAAAATAAACAAACGCATACGTATGCCGTATGCACAAAAAAAAAATAAATACAACACAATAAGCGGAATGAAATAATAATGTTTCTACATAACAAAAATGGGTGAAAATTAATTAATTTTCCGCTTGCATCTCGGAGCCTAAGCAAAAACAATGGGGGGCCTTCAATGCTTCGATAGCAGGCGGCAGAAATGATTGCATCGCATCACGGTTGCCAATTATAATCACCATCAACATAAACACCAACATCATCAACATAAAAATGTAAATTGTGCTCGTGTGTGTGTGTGTGTGGGTGTGTCAGAGGGAAAACAACAACAACAATCAGGCCAAAGGCCACTTCGTCGCAATAAGCAGCGAAAGCACGGAGCTGCCCAAAAGTATGCTATAAAATTATGCACTTTACAATTGCACTCGCAAGGCTATGGGTGGGCCTGGGCCGGGGCGGGGCGGGGGGCGTTGCAGGCAGGAACGTCGCGTAAGAGAGAACGAGAAGGCAACAGAAAGCACCAGTGCTGCCAATTCAGCTGCTTTATAGCTAGCTCTGCTCTGGCTCTTGTTAAAGTTCTATTGCCAGAAAAATGGTTACTAGAATTAAAAATATTTATTAAAATAAAAAAAAATTTTAAAAAATTCATATTATAATAAATATAATATATATAAGTATATATGCAAATAGTATATATAAATATATATGCACATATGTACATATATAATAAATTAATATTATATTAAATTAATATTTTATTAAATTAATATTATAATAGATTACTATTCAAATAAACTATAATATTCATTATTATTATTTTTATTAAATAGTATTATTATTCTTATTAATTATTAAAATTTGGTATTAGCCGGAGGAAGCCAGACTTAAAACAAATATTTTAGATATTTTTAAAATTTTATTTTTGAAATTCTATTAAAATAAATGTGGCAGTTCTGTTCATAACAAAAAAAAAGAAAAAACTAAGCTATGCCTTTGACGTCTAACGATAATCTCTGATATATCACCATCTCAAATTTGGTTCGATCTTTTGCTTATAAATATACATAAATAATATAAATATACATATATATGTGCATAAATCACTTAATTAAAAAATGCCTCAAGAATATAAGAAAAAATTTTGCTATACGTTGGTTGCTGAACGGAGTTCAGATCTGAGCTTTCAAAGCATAAAGAATAGACAAAATATAATAAAAATGTAATAAATAAAGTGTTTTTTTTTTTATTTAAAATTCTATTATTTATTGCATATTTTCCACAGAAACAACAGCTATCTTTGTTTCATTTAATAAATAAAAATTTTCTTGTTTGAAAAATATGTTGTCTATTTTTACAGATCTCTTTTTTTATTAATAGATTAATATTTTCTCGTAAAATAGTTGTCTATATTTAAAGATATTTTTGTAATAAAAGTTTTAAAATTTGCCAACACTGGAGAGCACTGAAAGACAAAAATTAAGGTAGAAAGAGAGACCTAGAGAAAGAGCTTCCAACGGGAGGTATAAACAGTAGAGTGGCAGACAATACATACGAGTATAACTGTGAATTTAGATAACTTATGATTATTATGAAGGTCCATGCCTCGTGCCAAAAACAGTAAACATGTCTCTCAGTCACTCCGCCTCCTCTCCCTCCTCTCCACCACTCCTTTCGCTCTCTTTTCGTGACTGCATGTGCTTGATTCACTCCATTTCTACAAAGTGCACTTCTTAACGATCCCCCATTCTTAGCATACACCATAATCATAATCGTAACCATATTCTGTACCGTACCGTACCCGTTCTGTTCCGTTCTGTTTCTGTTTCTGGCATCATAAAACAGCACTACGGCCTTTATGGGGCCATATAAAAAGCGGCCCAAAACACTCATTGCCCGGCCTAATGCCCGTGGCTTGAACTAAATTTCGCTTTAGTTTATAGCACCATTTTTTTAGTAGGAGTTTTGCATTTCAAACTAATTGCCAGAAGGCTATATTTTTTTTCAACTTAATTTAAATGAATTATTTTTAAGTATTTCCGTAATTTAAAATTTAATCTTAAATTAATGGAATTTAATGCTTTGAAAAACCAAAAATTGTTTGCGGAAGTGCTTTCATTGCAAGGAAAAACATTTGTGGGTCAATCTTGATAAAAGAAAGCTTCAAATAGACATCGAGCGCCATTCCTACAAATTTGGAATTATGCGTCGCCCTCAAATGTAGGCAAAATTTTTTGATTTACGAACAAATTAAACCAATTTTATCATTAAATAATTTAAGACATTTTTGTGTGTTATGTAAATTTAAATATTTAATATATAAAAATAGTTATGAAATTTAAATTTTATGCCATTTTAAGGGACTTTTTTTTTTGGAACTGGTTCAAAATATTCCACAGATATAGGATTAATTAATAAAATAATTTATAAATAATTTAATATATTTTTGTGAGCTATGTAAAAATTATGTGAATATTTTAAACACAAATTAAAATATTTAATATATAAAAATAGTAACGAAATTTCGATTTATAGAAATTTAGGGGAATTTTTTTTAAGGAACTGGTTCCAAATATTCCAAAGATAGAACATTAATTAATAAAATATTTAATAAATAATTTACATTTTTTTGTGTTAGGTAAAAATTATGTTAATATTTTAGGCACAAATTTAAATATTTAATATATAAAAATATTAATAAAATTTAAATGTTATGTCATTTTAGGGGACATTTTCTTAAGGAACTGGTTCAAAATATTCCAAAGATATAGGATAAATTAATAATTAATTAATAATTATGTAAAGATTATGTAAATATTTTAAACACAAATTTAGATATTTAATATATAAAATTCAAATTAGGATTTTTCTTAAGAAACTGGTTCCAAATAATTCTAAATAGATGGAAATACTTAGGATAACATTTTAAAATTTGATTAGGAGCGTCTCGTGTGGGTCCCCTTCTCTGGGCCTCTCCAAAATATTCCTAGTTTTTTCCGCACTTTACACAAAAATGTCTAAAAATAATGTATTAATTGTTGTATATTTTTCTATAATTGCGAAACTGATTTGTTGATGATTTCCTTTGATATTTTCTGTGCTGTGCTTGCCCTGTACCTCTTCAATAATTTAAAATATTACGAGATTTATCTCTGAATCGGGGGCAGCATTGGGGGCATTGGGTAAGCGGCAAGCGATCCGAATTGTGGGGATTGGGGCATTAGTTTCAGGGATTGGGGGGATTGCTTGGTGGCAAAAACGCAGCTGCTTATTAACAATAATTTCCCCAAATGTGTGGTTACGTTTAAGCCGCAACAAATGCCAGGAAAAAGCACCCATTTCCACCCCTCAAGCTGCCAACCTCCCTCCAATGTATCTGTATTTACAATTATTAACGTGTATGACACACACACACACAGACACACACATGGAATACACCGACAAATGTGCGAGGGCAACAGCAATAATAATGTATCTGTATCTGTGTGAATAATGATAAATGTCTGTATGTGTGCGTGTGTTTTTGTGTGTGTCCTGTTGTTGGATTGGGGGTCTCTTGGGTCTGTGGGGCCAGGCAATTAAATTAAACTTAACACAGGACCCCTGGCCCAGGGTCCGAAAATGTAGCCCCCAAAAGAGAGACAGAGAGAGCGATCTCCAGCTGGTGGTCTGCTGCTGCTCCATGTGTGGGCGTGGCATTGGCAATCAGCAGTTACAGTTACAGCAGCTAATTATAAGCATTGACTACTGGAGGTTTAACGACACACCAGAGACTGCCACTGCCACTGCCACTGCCACTGCTCCACCTCGGAGGCCAATCCAATGGACGGCTCAATTATATTTCAATAAAATTGGCACTTTTTATTGAGTAAAGCTTGGGAGATGAAGAATTTTTGGCACACGGTTAAAAACAAAAACAAAAAATTATTCTTAATAATGGCCACGGTAGCAGTAAACTTGTTTGCAATAAAATACAAAATTTCCACATGAAAAAAAAATAATAATAATAATTTAACTTTTTATTTACGTTTCAACCCAAATATATTTGGGACTTTAGAAATATTTAATGAATTATAATTTTTTTTTATTAGAATTGTATTTTGTATTTTTTATTATCAAATAATATCACTGGAATTTATTTTTAAAATTTCAAATCTGAATTACAGTGCCAAAAAAAAATCAGACGAAAGAGCACTTCATACTTTATTAAATACAAAAATTTCATTCCTAATCATAATCGGTATCACAGAGCGTCAGATAGTATACAATTGATACCCAAAGCCAAACTGAAAAAATCACTGTAAGAGAAAGAGGTATTCCGTCGGGGCCTGGAAATGAAATTGACGGCAGGCTTACCGCAGTGGAATAACGTTTTAATTGAGGTCCTAATAATTTCATTATTTTCAGAGAGTTTCGTTAGATCTAGGATGCGTAATGCGATCAAAACGACTCCGAACACGAGCATTAACACGATCCATACCATCACAAGAAACTTATTTTCCTGTTTACGAAATAGAAATAATAGGGTGGCCGTGGGGTGGGGGGGGGGGGGGGTGGTTGGATGTGGCGGCATATACTTGCATAATAGATTCCGAAGATCAGAACAATGGCGACTAGGATTAACCCAGACCAGATCACAATGTGAACCACAAGAAACCACTGTTCAGATCCTAGGGAATTGTACGGGGAATTGCACTCTGCATCATTCACATATAAAGATTAATTGCTTACGTTTTATGCTTTCCAGAATTATGTTCAAAAAGGAAACGAATATCGCAGATCCTGCGGTGAAATATGCATTATATTCTGGGCTTGTGCCGCACATTTTGATTTCACGAGTCACAAAAAAATATAATAAAATTACTCAATCAAGAAATTTTCAATCTGACAATGAATGAAAAGAGAACGAGATGTAGGAGTAAAACACATTTTTCAATGTATTGCTGTGCAGGGCGGCTGCTTTTTGGGCTGTTTCAATAGATCTTATAGTCTCTGAGATCTGGACCCGACAGACAGGGCTCTATCGACTCGGCTATTGATGCTGATCAAGAATATATCTACTTTATGGTATCGAAAACGCCTCCTTCTGGGCCTTATACACATCCATTTTCGGAACATATCTGGTATACCCCTATTTGATTTGATGACGATGCCCGGGGGGGGTTATACTCAAGGATTCGAAACATTGTATACCCTTTCTTTCGACAGATACTAATCCAGAGATCCCCCAGAGATGTCGATTTTTATCAGAAATAGATAGCATGCCATTCTATTCCTAGAAACAGCTGTCGAGTAAATCACATCGGAGCAAAACTAAATGCCTCAACATCAAAATTATCCATAAAGAAAAGCAACGAATTTCTGTGAGTAAAATAGGAAAATATGTGAAAGCGAATCCCCCATGATCGATCCCTGTTAAAGCACAGCGCCATGTCCGGAACGAATACAAAGCAACAGCTGCGCGGAATCCTCAAGGCTGCCAGAACCAGCCACCAGTCGAGCGTTACGGGTTCGGTGAATCCTGACGACGAGCCCAGCACCTCGAGGCAGGCCCAAGATGGTCTGAGGCGTCAATCGAAGTCGATAACGGCCGTCGATTCGAATGGTACTCTCTGCAAGCAGGGTTCCATCGAATGCCACGTGCCCAACAGCTCGGACGACAGCATCAATGGTGTGGACGTGGCTTCCGTCCGGGACCTGGAGAGCAGTCACAAATATGTGTCCAGCACTCGCACGGATGACTGGAGCTGCTGGACTGAAACGCAAAGCAATAGCGAATCGGTGTATCCGGCGGACTCGTTGTACACAGCCGATCCGGTCGTTACAGTGGATCGTCTCTATCCGCTGGCCCCCAGCCCCGACCGTGGGAGCTTCTGGATCGGCTTTGTCAGCAGCCTCTGCGACTGGTTCAAGTGCATTGCGGCCGGCTTTGGTCTGACTGGCCAGGAGGCGACCTCGGCCTGGTACAAGCACTGCTGGGACACTCTCGCATCCGACTCTACACCACCACACTCGGGCTGAAGGGCACCACTGCCATAACCATCGTTCCAAAATAGCAATTTTTGGCATTTCAATTTCAATTCACCTTTCAATTGAACTTGAATAAACTCTAATTACGAAGATCACTTATCCTTTTGTCTTCGTTCGAGTAGTCGTGATATCTATGCCCGTGATCCCCCATAATCATCAATCAGCACGAGACGACTGAGATCTTCCTTGCTTCTCCTTAGATAGATTACCCATAGGTTTCTACAAAAATTACCTTAAACCACGGCAAATCAATATACCTATCAAGGAAGAAAAAAAAGACCTGGGTCTTTTAATTAATTTTTTTAACTTTTAAAAATCAAAATTTTAAAAATAAATTCCGCAAAAAATTATTAACTTTAAATTTTTAACGCCTAATATTTTCCAGGCTACAAACTGTTTGGCTCCGATTTATAGCTGCATTAATCAGCTTTATAGAATGGCAAATCAATCAATACACCCAGATTCAAGATAATAAAGTTATGTGAAAAAAGAAACACAACCTCTGATTTTTATACCCGATACTCAAAATGAGTACTGGGGTATATTAGATTTGTGGTAAAAGTGGATGTGTGTAACGTCCAGAAGGAATCGTTTCCGACCCCATAAAGTATATATATTCTTGATCAGCATCAATAGCCGAGTCGATTGAGCCATGTCTGTCTGTCCGTCCGTCCGTTTTGTATTCATTTTATGTTATTTGTATTTGAATATAAAATATTATCACAGACACAATGTTATTTTTTTTTTTTTAGTATTTAAAAGTTTGTATTTGATTACAGAATAATAATACAATTATGTTGTTTGCTCTTACTGTTAGAGCAACTTATGGAACAATCACAAAGAAAAATATGATTTAAAAAAAATATATAAATATATAAAAAATGCGTGTCATCAAGGTCTAAGAATTATGAGGGGGATATTTTGCTTAATTTGGTTCAATTACCTGTCCAGGTTTCTAGGGTAGAGGTCCTCTTAGATTATCCTGCTGGGCAGTTCGACTGGGTCTATTCTGGCCAGCCTCTGAACAAAAAATTTAAAAAAATATCAGTTTTTTTTTATTTAAAAAAAACACCTAAAATACTTTAAAATAAATATCGAAATACTTAATATAAAAATAAAATACATTTACTTTATATATTTTTTTTATTTTTTTAAATTACATATAAATATAAAATTGATTTATATAAATATTTGTAGATTCAATAATTACAGTACATAATGTTATCGTATATTGTTATTATTAATATTAAACGAAAAAAAAAATATTATTTAAATAAAGTTTTAAGCAATTTCCACAATCTGATAGCAAATCTATTGGTATACATTTTTAGGTAATTTTTGTGTGGGTGTACTAATTTTTCTGTACTATTTATACTCCTACTTCTAGTCGTCGTTCCATCTAGAAATATCTAATAATTCCCTTGGAAAAACCCTAGATACAAATGTATCTATAATCCCCTTGCCATCTGTCATGTTTTTGACATTAATTCTTGGCATTTTGCGGTTATATACTCACTTGATTTGCCTCTTGATTTTCCCCTTTTTGGCAGCCACTTAATGCCTTCATCAAATGGAAACCACAGAATACGTATCCCTCTCTGACTCTCTGTCTCTCGCTAGATGCATCTGCATTGTTATTTCAATTGAAATATCAAAAAGATAATTACCATAATAATATTGCAGCTACCAACAAAAGGTAGCCCAGCAGAGGGGTGCAGAGAGGGTGGTTGGGGTGGGTGGTGGGGAACAGAGAGATAGAGAGGAGTGACAGAACACAATGGCAGTGGTAATAAATGCAAAATGAAAGGCGAAAATAGAGCACAGAACACACACACGAGAGGGGAGGTAGGGTGGGAGGGAGTACGTGAAATTTATTACCGCCAAATACACTAGGGTGCTGGGGGACGTGCTGGTGTTGAAGTCCCATAAAGCGCTTTTCCACACACACTCGCGCACACGTGAAAGGACTCACACATATGAAGCACATTAGCGATTTGAAATCAACTTCAGGGAAACAGAAACAGCCCAGAGAGTGGGGGAAAGTGTGGGTAGACCAGGGCTAAAGCTAGAAAGAGACAGATAGAGAAGGAGGTAGACAGAGACAGAGACAGAGCTCGCGGGGGAATTCTTTGGCACAAATTTGAATTTTATTTGCTACTTCCGTTCGTCCTTCCATCCTGCGCCTCGCATGAGTACTCCTTTTCCCCCACACCGAACGAGGTACGACTGCCGCAGCACCTGCCCCAAACTATCCATCAAGTTGCAAGTAATTTAGTTGAAGCTTCCTACGCGGCAGCGTATGGAGATGCTGACAAAATTTGAGACCACATTTTGAAGGGATTTTTGCGGGGGTGCGTAGGCTTCCAAATCAATGCCTTGAACGTCCTCATCGCCATCGCCACCCGCCAACCGCCACCAAACGGACAACATGCCACACGGAAGAGTCGCCCAATTTTCTTTCTGCTTGTTGTGAATTTTAAATTATATTTCATATATCTGACTGGTGTTTCAGTTTGAGCCCATTGCCATGGGATCAGCACTTTCGGTTGAGCGGAATATTCAATATTTGTCTTGTACACAAATGCATTCACTGGGAATGCCTTTCCACGCGTTTGACTTGATTTTTATGCACATTTTGAGGCCAATTAGCTACTTGCTAACTGACTCCCACTGACTCACTTTTAGCTGCTATTACGGCATTTTGCCGCTAGGTGGGATATACTTTTGTATAATTTCAATGGCTCTTTGGTTGGCAGCAAGGAAAAGCAATGAACAAATTCAGACGAAAGAGCACTTCATAATTTATTAAATACAAAAATTCACAAAAATTTCATTCCTAATCATAATCGGTATCGTCAGAGCGTCCGATAGTATACAATTGATATCCAAAGCCAAAGTGAAAAAAGCACTGTAAGTGAAAGAGGTATTCCTTAGGGACCTGCAAATGAAATTGACGGTAGGCTTACCGAGGCGGAAGGAAATTTGCACTGAGGTCTTAACAATGTCAGCCGTTTCAGAAAGTTTCGTTAGAAGTATGATGTATGCAGCGATAAAAATGACTCCGCACACGATCGCTACCACGATCCATACCATCACAAGAAACTTCTTTTCCTGTTTACGAAATAGGAATAATAGGGGCGGGGGGGGAGTGGAGGCATGTACTTGCATAATGAATTCCTACGATCAGAACAATGGCGGCTAGGATAACCACACAACTGGTCACAATGTAAATCACCAAAAACCACTGTTCAGATTCTAGGGAATTGCACGGGGAATTACACTATGCATCGTTCACATATAAAGATTATTTGCTTACGTTTTATGAATTGAAAAATCATGTCCACAAACGAATAGGTTAGCGCAAAATATGCGACGAAATATGCATTTTTTTCTTTGCTTTCGTAACACATTTTGATTTCACGAGTCAAACTAAATTTAATACAATTATTCAATCAAGAAATTTTCAATCTGACAATGAAAGAAAAGAGAACGAAATGTCACCGGAATATGCCACTCGATACAAAGAACGAAAGTATTGAATATGTACATCAAATATGTCATTTAGGAGGCCCAAACATTTGAGCCCTGTTTGTAGAGATGTTTTATTAGATTAAGTCACAGAGGCTACTAGCTCTAACCCTCTGCCTCTGCCTTATCCGCTCTCACTTAGCTTCCCATCTCTCACTCCCATGGCTCCATTGCCCTTAGTCGTCACGGGGGGGGGGCGAGGGTGTACATCATCACGGTCAATGGGTTTTAATTAGCCGCCTTTTTTTGGGTCTGCAGGAAAATGGAAAATGGTTGGTGGCCGTAAGTAAAAAGTGAATTTGTAACCCGAAAAACGTGAGATGACCGCTGCCAGGCATTGTGTGTGTGAGTTTTGGCGATTCAGTAAATTTTATTTTAAGTTGATTTTATTTTTTAATCATTTATGTATTTTACTTAGGTTACGTTAGGTTTAGGCGGTATCCTGGAGGGGGCTCATGTTTTATTTTTTTTATGTATTATTTTTAATATTTTTATATTATTTATAATATTGTTTATATCATTGATTATATTTTATTTGTATTATTTCTTATATTTGTTCTATAAATTCAATTTTTAATATTTTTTAAATATGTATTTTATGTTTTGCTTTGAAGATTGTTTGAAGATTCGATTCATTGAAGAAAATGTATTTTAAAAAAGTTTCAAAGATCTTTAGGTGGGAAATTCAATAAATATCCTACGACAAAAAGGCATTGAAAACCGAGTATCGATGCTTTCAAAGCTTACCATTCCTCTGTGGATTTCACGTCTTCTAATATCCACCAATCCATGAAAAGCACCCCGAACAAATCCCTTCAAAATTGGTCGAAAATTTTGTCAACATCTCCTCAACTAAATTAAAAAAAAAAATAAAAATCTGCCGAATTTTTAATTAAATCTCGTTGCATATTTGAGCTGTTGATGCAACCAGCAGTGAGGCATCCATCAAGCTATAACTCGGCTGGGAAGATGGCAGAGGGAGGGAGGGGTGGAAAAAGTGGGAAATGAACACGAAATTTAAATGAATTCCAGTTTTCGGCGGCAGCGGCAGCGACATTTTGTTTATGGAAATATTTATACAAATATATACATATTTTTTGTTGTTGTTGTATTTTATTTTCTAGTTTTTTAATTGAATTACAACAGATTTGTTTGTATGGGAATGAAGGGTACGGTACATACGATATATGGGGGATATTTTTAGAGAATAATTTGAATGTGCCGCTTCTGGGATGCCGTTGAATGTCAGCTGACAAATTGCTAATTGAAAGAGCTCTACGGGAAGCGAAGCTCTTACATGAACTAGGCGTGGCATACGCCCACACACATGTGTGTAGCATGTGTGGCAAGAGTTTGCTCTGAATATCCAGTGACCTGTGCGAGTCGCGTCGCATTTGTTTGCCCAAATGCAGAGAGAAAGAGAGGGAGAGGGAGAGGAAGGAGAGGAAACGCGAACATGGGTGCCCCGCCTAACGATGGACACATGGTGGGGGTTGGGGGTGGGTGTGGGTGTGGGTGTGGGTGTGGGGCCCCCTTCATTTCTCGCTGATTTATATGCAAAACGCGCTAAAAAAAAAAAAAAAGAAAAAGGAAAACAGTTTTTCAATTAAATTTTCGTTTGAGGATCTGTCGTTGTCGTCGTTTGTCGGTTGCTGGGATTTTTCGAATTTTCCAAGGCTGTCGTATAATTTATTAGCATTAACATTAACCCTCCCCCCCCCCCATTCCATGGCACCCCTAAAGCCTGAACCCCAGGCTTCGTCTCCATCAAATCGCGACTCTCAAAACCAATAACAGAAAAAGAAAGAAAAAGGAGACAAATTTTGTGACAAAATTTGCTTTTCACTTTGGAAAATTAAAAACCGAGAGGAGAAAAACAAAAAATAGATGGGGGAATAATATTCTTGTTTCATTCATCATCATTGCAGAAATTTGCTTGATGAAGCTTCCAGAGAGAGTGAGAGAGAGAAAGAGAGAGAGAGAGGGTAGCTCTTTATAGAATGCACTGGAAAAAAACGCGGTGACTTTATAACTCCCTAAGAGACGAATTTTCATTCAGGGAAATTGTTTTTAGATTAAATAATTTATAATAGATTTGCAAAAGTTTTTCTATTGATATGAAAATAAGCGATTTAAATATATATCATTTTTTAATTAAATATATATTTTTATAGTATTTCAATAAAAAATAATAATATAAATATAATATATACAAATATATAATAATATAAATATATAATAATATAAAAAAATAAATAATACTATACAAAAATATATGTATAATAAGTATTTGTAAGTATCTGTAATACCAATACCAATAAATTTGATATATGTATAAATTTGATGTAGAACATTTTTATGTAGAATAAATATTTTATATTTCGTTAAAATAAAATTCCGAAAAGTGTAATACATTATATGTATTTTAAAATATTTTTCTTTGTATTTTAAATATTGGGACACCTTAGAAATATTTTTAATATATTTTTCTTTAAAATGTTCTTTTTTTTTTGTTAGCAAAGCCTTTGTATTTGATTATAAAAAATTAAAACAATTTATTGTTTGCTGTTACTTTTGTTTAAATCAAAGTGAATTTTATTTAATTTCACTATTTTCGTATTTAGAAATCGCATATTTTATTAAAATATGGGTGTGGCTATTTTTAGGCATTACTAGGGTTTTTTATATATTTTTAGTTTAATTTTTTAGAATTTTCCACCAAAAACCATAATTTGAAACTAAAATAAACGAACAAATCTTCAAAGGAAAGGCTAGGGGAATCAAATAACTGCTTAAAGCAATTCTAGATCCCTTTATGAGGAATCCAAATCAAAGAATATATCATCTACAGTCTCCTATATATCATAAATCATTTCTAGTAAAATAGAGCATTCCCAAGGCCCGGTTTTCTATAAATGAAAGTTTTGTTCCATGTTATTTCCATTCATTTTTATACCCGATACTCAAAATGAGTATTGGGGTATATTAGATTTGTGGTAAAAGTGGATGTGTGTAACGTCCAGAAGGAATCGTTTCCGACCCCATAAAGTATATATATTCTTGATCAGCATCAATAGCCGAGTCGATTGAGCCATGTCCGTCTGTCCGTCTGTCCGTCCGTCCGTCTGTCCGTCTGTCCGTCTGTCCGTCCCCTTCAGCGCCTAATGCGCAAAGACTATAAGAGATAGAGCAACGATGTTTTGGATCCAGACTTCTGTGATATGTCACTGCTCCAAAAATATTTAAAACTTTGCCCCGCCCACTTCCGCCCCCACAAAGGGCGAAAATCTGTGGCATCCACAATTTCGACGATACGAGAAAACTGAAAACGCAGAATCGTAGAAGATGACTATATCTTCTAGAGTGCAAAATCTGAACCAGATCGTATAATTATTACAGCCAGAATCACGAAAACAATTTCACTCTTTCTCGCTCTGTCTCACTCTAACACACAGGTTTCATGGTCGGTTTTGCCAATTGCAAAATATGAGTTCAAGGATCTCAGAACCTATAAAAGCCAGAGCAACCAAATTTGGTATCCACACTCCTGTGATATCGGACCTTGACCATTTCCTGTCCAAATTTCGCCACACCCCCTTCCGCCCCCGCAAAGGACGAAAATCTGAGGCAACCACAAATCTCAGAGACTATTAAGGCTAGAGTAACCAAATTTGGTACACACACTCCTTTAAGATGTCACTATAAAACGTATATCTCAGAATTTCGCCCCACCCCCATCCGCCCCCACAAAGGACGAAAATCTGTTGCATCCACAATATTGCAGATTTGAGATAACTAAAAACGCAGAATCATAGATAATGACCATATCGATTAGATTGCTGAATCTGGATCAGATCAGATCATTTTTATAGCCAAAAGGAACAAATCAATTTGCAGTGGCTACGCAGCGCCCGACGTCACGCTCAGACTGATTTTCTGTCTCTCTCGCACGCACTCTTTGTCGTGTCGTTAAATATTAGCGGCGTCTGCCGGAGGAGAGCCATACTGACTTAGTATCGGGTATAACCGTAGAGTTGCGGTGTCCGCAGCAACTCACAACGTTTCCCCTCGTTTTTTTTTTGGCGACTGCAAACTTAAATCCGAAAGGCATTTGGATATTGATTTACGTTTACTTAAAAGGCAATATCAAATTGCAAAAGCAGCCAGTAAGCCAGTCAGCCAGACAGCAGCAACCCTTAGCCCTGACAGACAGACAGACAGACAGACAGACAGCCCCCCAACCCCCCCAAACACCCCATACCCCATGGAAACGTATCGAAAAATGCGAAAATTGTACAATGAAAATTGAAGTGAAATTAAACTAAAGCCCCGAGGCGATAACGACTGAATGTCCCCACTGTGTGTCTCCGTAGTCGCTCCCAACCCCCCACCACTGTATAGAGTGGGAGTCCCCCCCCACCCTCTGTGTCTCTTCCGACTTGTTGGCATTCAGTTAGCTCTGTGGCCTGCCGGACCGCCCCCAACTTTGGGACACTTAAGCGTCCGTCCGACTGGTGCTGGCTGCTTCGAGGGCCAAGAATGTAACGACAATGTCTTCCCCCAATTTCCCCCCCTCCCTGCCCCGTCCATGGTACCCCGCATACTTTCTAATGAGACAAAAATTGCGATTTGAATGCAAATAACTGCAGGGGCCTGCTCCTTCACACGACGGACAACAATTACATGGCAATGGAGTGGATCCTTCAGGGGAGCATAGGGATTGTGTATCTGTATCTGAGATTAGTTCGGTGGGAGGGAGGGAGGCAGAAAGGGGGGCTTTTGTGTCAAGGGGCATTTAAATTTGACAAAATGAAATGTAGAAAATATTTTCGGTTTCGGTTACGGGGCTCTCGAGGTAGGGATCGGGGTCGGGGTCGGGGTCGGGGTCGGGGTCTGCCTCTCTTGGCGGCGGCTGCTGGCATTTTAATGAAGTTCTTAAAAAGGTGGACCGCCGACCAAAGGGGGAGAGAGGGAGAGCCACGAATCAGAGAAAGAGAGACGGGAGAGGGGAGCCCCTTCCCTCCACAAAAGGTAGAAAACTGTCACAAAAAGCTGCCCAAAGAGAGGGTATAGAGCGATGGAATAGCTAGTAGCTTTTGTTAGCCTCGTATTTGCATTTAATTAAATGCCAATAATTGAATCAATTTGCACCCATGGAATGTGGCATGGAAAATCTCTGCCACTAATCAACAGAACAGCCTTGGACGCCCCCCGGCCACACCCCCCCTCCACCCATGCATTTTATTAATTTGAAGGACAGTACAGGACACTGGCACACTGGGTAATAGGCCATAAAGCCACAGGAATGTGGGTCTAGCCATCGAGTTTTGTGTCATAGCCTCCTCTTGGAAATACCTTCAGAAAACATTCCGAAATTTAATTTGATTTACTTCGTAGTCGTTTCCATTGGCATTTTACCGTTTACCTTTACGGTTCTTGTGTATCCTGTGGCTTTTTTGAGACAGCTACGGAATTTCTAGTTAACCAATTTTGTCCTCTCTTTCGATTTGCTACCAACAAAATTATCTTTGTCGAAATTTTAGAAAATTTCTTTCTTTTTTTCTTTCCCTTAATTGAAATGATATTTAAAATGGAATTTTAAATGGTATTTTTGTACTTTTGTACAGATAAAAGCGGTATGTCTATAATTTCATAAATCTCTCACATTTCATTTGGCCACATTTTTCTCTTTCGGCCAGACTTTTTCATTTAGTCAAATTTTGTACCATTTCCATTTAAATTTAATTTCGTTTTCAATTTCCTTATAAAATGTTTTCTCTCTGTACAAATCAAATTTTAGCAACTAATTATATGCATATGGGTTTTTATCTATTTTTTCCGGAATACATATTTGCTTTAAATCGCCCCATGAAAACCAATCAAATATTTATTGCCGTGCTTTTTGTATGGCTGGGGGGTGGTGGAGGGGGGTTTTGTTAGCTTGTTTTGATTTGATTAAATGTTAACATTTTGCACAAGTTAACGCCAATAAATAAAGGCCAGAAGGTGGAGCATTATACAAATATTGCAAATGCAAATACCGTTTTTTTTATGTGTTTTTTTGTTTTTTTTTGTTTTCAGCAAATGAAAATGCCTTTAATTTAATTTCAAATGCAAGTATAAAGCGGTACAGATTAAAGCGTTAATGCAACATAAAATGTTGTTTCTATTTGTTTTGTGTGTGCGTGTTTCTATTTTTTGCGGTTGCATCGATGGTTTAGCGAATAATTTGCATGGCAGCCACAGAGATACACACACACACACACACACACACACGAGACCCGTACTTTCCAGGCATTACAAAATACTAAACTGATTATCCCCGGCAGCATCGAATGTGCGGCATTTGCGAATGGTTTCTCGTTGCCGTTCTGTTGCCGCGCCGCTGCTCCATCATTATAAATTCAATTTAGTCAATCGAACCGGCTGTCGTAATTTGATTATGTTGATTTTTGCACATTAATTGCATATTTATTGACCCGGCCGACTGCACAATTCGATGCAACAAAAAAAAGAAATACCATACCATGGCAATGGCCCCTATTGTTTGTTTGAAATGTGTTACATCAACATGGAATTTGTTATGGCAGTTTAACTATTTTAATTGTCAATCAGAATGGACTTATTGACTGCCAGATACATTTTTTGCTCTGATGGCGTACAAATATGTACATCTTCGGGACTGCTTTCGATAGGGATATATCTTCCATGTATAAAATATAGTTTTATATTCTTTTTATCCGATTCCTTATTGCCTTCCCATGTAGGCGAAAACTAAGAAGCACCAAAAACACAACATCGCAAGCGCCCCGCGACCGACCCGAAGCTCCTACAGCAATGCAGAGTGGGAGAGACAGAATACCCGAAGAGTGGGCAGAACTGGAAGCAGAGCTTCCGAAGTGTGAGCAGAACCCTAAGCTATGCTTCCGAAGAGTGGGCAGAAATTTAAGCTCTGCTTCCGAAGAGTGGGCAGAACCGTAAGCTAAGCCATCGAAGAGTGGGCAGAACCCAAAGCTTAGCGGGCAGAGAGAGGGTTATCTTCAAGTAGGCAGAGCGAGAGGGAATGATAGCAGATCAGCGTATATTTTTGCCGACGGGAACTGCGCTGCGCTGCAAGCTGTGGAAGGCCAAGAGTTGAAAAGGAGAGAAGGAAAGCACGAAGATAGAAAAACTTTACTTTGACGTGGAATCGTAAATAATACCTAAAGTCGGTTATCTTCTAAGTTCTACAATTACAATTATAAATTTCACTCACCATTCATTTATTCCTCTTCCATTTCCATCTGTCCATATTCTTGTACCGCTATTCTTTCTCGGCATTTGTTGTTCCTTTTAAAAAAGACCCGACAAACGAGGGGGAACGCTGTGAGTTGCTCCGGACACCGCAACTCTACAGTTATACCCGATACTAAGTCAGTATGGCTCTCCTCCGGCAGACGCCGCTAATATTAAACGACACGACAAAGAGTGCGTGCGAGAGAGACAGAAAATCAGTCTGAGCGTGACGTCGGGCGCTGCGTAGCCACTGCAAATTGATTTGTTCTTGTGGCTATAAAAATGCTCTGATCTGATCCAGATTCAGCAATCTAATCGACATGGTCATTATCTATGATTCTGCGATTTTAGTTTTCTCAAATCTGCAATATTGTGGATGCAAAAAATTTTCGTCCTTTCTGGTGAGGGGGAAGGGGGTGAGGCGAAATTTATTATGGACGTTGACATGCAATGACTGCATCTATCAAGAGGCGATGCAATTACTGCACCGTCAAGTGGCCCGTGTGACATCAGCAGAAGGCTGTTACGCGCGGATCCCAGGCAAAACGCAGCCCACCTCCCGCCCAACCGACCGAGGGGCACTGCCGCATGACGCGCGGTGCGTAGCCGAACCAAACGCGAGCATGCAAGAAAGATAGATATTAGACTAACATTCGAGGAAAATTAGCACTAAACTTATTAAGAAATTAAGCATGCAATAAAATACAAAATACAAATACCACTACATTTACTAATTACTAGAAAGGTGTGTAAGGATTAGTAATTTAATAAGAGGAAGAGAATTAGTGGAGGATATAATATGGTAGAGGGAATTATAATCCGAGCATAAGACCCTAAACGGTTCATGCAAGGAATAATTCGATCTACAAAGTGGAAGGAACAACGGTATAAAGTTTCTAGTCAGTCTAATAGGAATCGTGAAGTTTATGCGGCTCAACAGATCAGGGCTGTCTATGTCACCCCTGATCAAGTTGTGCATAAATATCACACCAAGCATTTTTCTACGGTTAACTAAGGATGGGAGGTTTACTAATAATAGTCTACTAGAGTAAGATGGGAGTCTTACACCCGCATCCCAGTTAAGGCCCCGCAGAGCAAAGAGTAAAAAGTTTTTCTGTACTGATTCTATACGGTCCTGGTGTACTTTGTACTGCACCATACACAGGAGCTGTATTCTAAGATCGGACGAACAAGCGAGGTATAGAGAGTCCTTGTTATATAGGGGTCGTCAAATTCCTTTGACCACCTCTTTATAAACCCAAGCACGCCCATGGCCTTATTTACCATGGTAGAAATGTGTTCGGAAAACTGTAACTTGGGATCTAACATAACACCCAGATCATCCACCAGGGTAATTCTCTCAAGAGAACCCCCAAATAGGGTGTAGGGAGCCAACAAAGGGTTAGAACGATGAAATGTCATAACTTTGCATTTCGAGGCATTAAGGTGTAACAATTTTGCACAACACCATGACTGAAAGCTATTGAGATCGGATTGCAAGCGAGAATGAAATGAAATGTCCTTGTACTGGACACAGAGTTTAACATCATCCGCATACATAAGTACTCGAGAGTATGTTAATACTGAAGGCAAGTCATTAATAAAGAGTGTGAAGAGTAAGGGGCCTAGATGGCTGCCCTGTGGTACTCCCGAAGAAACCTTTACTGGTAAAGAGAGGGAGTTTTTGAAGAGGACTCTTTGAGACCTAGAACAAAGATAGCTAGAAATCCATCTCAGGAGGTTGGGCGGAAACCCTAAAAGGTCAAGTTTATGTGCTAAAAGGGAATGGTTTACAGAGTCGAATGCTTTACTAAAGTCGGTGTAAATAACATCCGTCTGTAAGTTACCTTGAAAGCCTTTAATAATGAAAGAGGTAAACTCTAACAAGTTCGTGGGTTGATCGCCGCCTTATAAATCCATGCTGAGATTGAAATTTTGAAATTTGAAATTTGAAATTTTGAGATATACGTATTATAGTGAGATCTAACAGGAGTGCGGATACTAAATTTGGTTACTCTCTCTATAGTCTCTGAGATTTGTGAATATCCCCAGATTTGCATCCTTTGCGGGGGCGGAAGGGGGTGTGGCGAAATTTTGAAACAAACTCGTCTCGGTGCGATATATTAGGAGTGTGGATACCAAATTTGGTTGCTCTAGCTTTTATAGTCTCTGAGATCTAGGCTTAATGTTTTACTCTAAGCAAAGCCGCCTATGCTACGTGTGTGTTAGAGAGAGACAGGGCGAGAAAAAATGAAATTGTTTTCTTGATGCTGGCTATAATAATAATACGATCCAATTCAGATTCTGCAGTCTAAAAGATATGGTCATTCTCTACGATTCTGCGTTTTTGGTTTTATCGTATCTTTAAAAATGTGGATGCCACAGATTTTCGTCCTTTGTGGCAGTGACATATCACAGAAGTCTGGATCCAAAACATCGTTGCTCTAGCTCTTATAGTCTCTGAGCACTAGGCGCTGAAGGGGACGCACAGACGGACAGACGGACGGACGGACAGACAGACAGGGCTCAATCGACTCGGCTATTGATGCTGATCAAGAATATATATACTTTATAGGGTCGGAAACGATTCCTTCTGGACGTTACACACATCCACTGTTACCACAAATCTAATATACCCCAATACTCATTTTGAGTATCGGGTATAAAAAAATAATTACCGCATCAAATAATATGTTTTTATACCCGATACTCAAAATGAGTATTGGGGTATATTAGATTTGTGGTGAAAGTAGATGTGTGTAACGTCCAGAAGGAATCGTTTCCGACCCCATAAAGTATATATATTCTTGATCAGCATCAATAGCCGAGTCGATTGAGCCATGTCTGTCTGTCCGTCTGTCCGTCTGTCCGTCCGTCCGTCTGTCCGTCCCCTTCAGCGCCTAATGCTCAAAGACTATAAGAGCTAGAGCAACAATGTTTTGGATCCAGACTTCTGTGATATGTCACTGCTCCCAAAATATTTCAAGACTTTGCCCCGCCCACTTCCGCCCCCACAAAGGGCGAAAATCTGTGGCATCCACAATTTTGACGATACGAGAAAACTAAAAACGCAGAATCGTAGAAGATGAATATATCTTACAGAGTGCAAAATCTGAACCAGATCGTATAATTATTATAGCCAGAATCACGAAAACAATTTCACTCTTTCTCGCTCTGTCTCACTCTAACACACAGGTTTCATGGTCGGTTTTGCCAATTCCAAAATATGAGTTCAAGGATCTCAGAACCCATAAGAGCTAGAGCAACCAAATTTGGTATCCACACTCCTGTGATATCGGACCTTGACCGTTTCGTGTCCAAATTTCTCCACACCCCCTTCCGCCCCCGCAAAGGACGAAAATCTGGGGCAACCACAAATCTCAGAGACTATTAAGGCTAGAGTAACCAAATTTGGTACACACACTCCTTTAAGATGTCACTATAAAACGTATATCTCAGAATTTCGCCCCACCCCCATCCGCCCCCACAAAGGACGAAAATCTGTGCCATCCACAATATTGCAGATTTGAGAAAACTAAAAACGCAGAATCATAGAGAATGACCATATCTATCCGGTCGCTGAATTTGGATCAGATCAGGTCATTTTTATAGCCAAAAGGAACAAACCAATTTTCACTGGCTATGCAGCGCCCGACGTCACGCTCAGACTGTTTTTTTGTCTCTCTCGCACACACTCTTTGTCGTGTCGCTTAATATGAGCGCCATCTGCCGGAGGAGAGCCATACTGACTTAGTATCGGGTATAACTGTAGAGTTGCGGTGTCCGCAGCAACTCACAACGTTCCCCCTCGTTTTATGTATAACTTCACTTTTTGCACTTCTCTGCTTATATCACCTCGCCACGCCTTTTGACGCCTTTTCCGCTCACCTTTTTCGCCTTGCCTTTTGTATGCCATTTTTGTTTGTAGACCGCCTACGCACTTTTTTTTTGCCATTTTCAATGTTTAATCAGTTTACCACAACACTTCACTTCACTTTTTGTTCATATTGCCGCCTTTTCCATCGCCTCGCACGCCATGCCTTTTGCGCCTTTTTCGCTCACCTTTTGCAGCCCTTTTCGCCTGCCGTTCGCCTTGCCTTTTTCGCCTCGCCTTTTGTATGCCATTTTGCCTGGTGGATCGCCTCGCTCTTTTTCTTACACTAAAACACTTTTCTTGTCATTTTCAATCTTTAATTAGTTTTTAATCAGTTCACCACAACACTTAACTTCACTTTCTGCACATCTCTTGCATATATTGCCGCCTTTTTCCTTCGCCGATCGCCTCGCCTCGCCACGCCTTTTTCTTTTCGCCATGCCTTTTGTACGCCATTTTTGCTCGGGGACTGCTGATTTTCTTGCACTGAAACACTAATTTTGGCCATTTTCAATGTTTAATCATTTTACCACAACCCCACACTTCACTGCACAAATACGCGACACTTTCCATTCTTCTTTCCATTTGATTTACTGAATTAACCCGTTTTTCACGGACCGAAACGCGGAGCTGACCTCTGAAGTGGTCGGGGGCGGGGAAAAAACTGCGACGCCGATGCAGATGCGTGACCGGCTTAGCAGACGTTCGTTCCATGCTCTCGTTTCTCATTCCCACGCTCTCTCACCTGCATCTATTCCTAATTGTTCTCTCATTGGAATTGCTCGCTTTGCTCTTCCTCTTTCCCTCTACTAATGCAAAGGCAGATCGAAAGTGTGTGTGGCTGTGGTCACCTGCTGATGTGAGAGAGTGAGGGGGAGTTAGTGGGTGGTCTAGTGGTTCGCTTATTAAATGCTCTCTTGCTGCTGCTCGCTGCTCTCGTGTTCTTATGGCTCTGCTACTGCGAAATGAAAGCGACAGTTTCGGTTCCTCGTCTCCCTCTCCCGTTCATACTGCACGAGTCGAGATCGAATCTTCTTCTTCCTCTCTTGCTTAAAATGAAAGTGTGTGTGGCTGTGGGAGTTTTCTATTGAGGGGGAGGGAGTGGGTTGCAGCGGCCTAGTGACCCGCTCATTCCATGTTCTCTTGCTGCTTCTCCCAGCAAATTGCTGTCATATTTGACATTCGATACTGCTCTCGTGTTCTTATTGCTCTGCTACTGCAAAATGAAACCGAAAGTTCGGCTCTCCCTTTTCTACTGCCAATGAGGTGATCGAATCTGTCTCTCGTCGTCTCCCTCTCTTGCTTAAAATGAAAGCGAAAGTGTGCGTGGCTGTGGGAGCGAGATGGAGAGTGTTCAAGTGCAGTTTGGGTGCAGCCAAAGACAAAATAACTATCAATATCGTTGTATATTGAATATTTGGCACATATTATTTAAAAAAACATGGTTTTCCTTGAATATGTTGTCATAGAGAAAGTATTAATGAGATATATTCCACCCAGGTCTTGACATTATTGCCATTTTCCTTCCAAAAGTGTGGAAAATACTTCCGAATTGACGAAAAGAACCTGCATATCATCAGCAGAAGTAAGATTAAATGAATTTTCATCCAATATTTCACAATATTTTTAGAAATATTCTCCTGTTTGCAGCTTCAGAAATGTCGCGTTTAACGGCAGGCCTTGATCAGCAGATCACCATCTTCTCGCCATCGGGGGATTTACATCAGATCGACTATGCCAGGAAAGCGGCAGCCTTGGAGAACACCACAGTGGCGCTGAAGACCAAAAACGCAGCAGTTCTGGCCACCCAGAAGCGGATTACCGACAAAACCATCGTGCCGCGGTCGGTGAAGCATTTGTTTCGCATCACCCCAAAGATTGGCTGCTGCATGACAGGCCGCATCGGCGACTCCCACTTTCAGGTGCGGCGGTCCCGCAACGAGGCCAGCAAATTCAGATACACCTGCGGCTACGATGTCACAGCCAAGGCGCTGTGCGAACGCATGGCGGACATCAATCAGGTGTACTCGCAGCATCCCGAAATCCGTCCGCTCGGCTGCAGCATGATTCTGATCGAGTACGACGAAAAGCTGGGCCCCACGCTCCACATGACGGATCCCGGGGCCGACTGCAACAGCTACAAGGGCTGTGGCCTGGGTCCACAGGCTGACCAGGCGGAGGCGTTCTTGACGGCCCACTTGAAGGGGGGTACCCGTAATATGTCCGAGGAGAAGGCCATACAGCTAGCCCTCGAGTGCCTGGGCACTGTCTTGGATATTCGCTTCGAGCCGCTGCACTTGGAGGTGGGCATTGTGAGCAAGGCTCATCCAGAGTTTCGGATGCTGGACGAAATGGAGATTGCAGAGCAGCTGAGTAATATGCTAAGATCTTCACAGGGCTCTTAAGAAACCCCGCACCCAAAGACATTACTACATTAGACATTACTTCTACTCTACACAAGACATAGCTTCTACATGTAGTAGACTCAAGCAAAAGCTCCCTGGAGAGCGCGACTCCAGCATAAGGCTTGAAGGGCCAAACGAGAGCCCTCAACCGAGGGGCTCTACCGCATGACGAGTGACATATGTAAAGTACATATACATCTACATGCAATACCTATCGAATAATCAACTATATCTCAAAATATGGCTTTAAAATTGTATTTTATTCTGTTGCTCCCCATATTTTGGGTTCGTTTATAGCTTTTTATGCGCATATCCTTGCTAGAAAGTCAGTCCCACTCAACCGAGGGGCTCTACCGCATGACGAGTGTCGGATGTAAACTAAATAGACATTTAAAATAACATTCTACATGGAACACCTATCGAAAATGATCGAAAAACATATAAATTACAATCGTATCACATCTTTTGGGTTCGCAGTTTCCATGGGGCCATTCCCAGCCATCAACCGAGGGGCCGTACTGCATGACGCCTGTAAGGATGAGCCTTTGCCTTAGTCTCATGCTTTATTTCCCCTTAAATTGCTTTTGTTTATTATATTTAAAGTCTAACCACAAACTTTTCCAACAAATTTCCACTCAAATAAGCCTTGTATTTGTAAAGGAATTATTAATTGCCTGGAGAGAGAGAGAGAGAGAGAGGAGGACTCAATCGAGTTGATTTGCTGGCATAAAAAGGCTTAAACGTCTATAAATTTGCTCTCAGTGTGGCCTCTGAGGCATGTGCTTTGTTGTGGCCAATAGATCCCACTGGCTTTGGGATTTCTTTCCTTGGAAAATTATATGCATATACCGCAAGCTTTTGCTGTGGCTTCTTTTGCCAAATTGAGCGAGCAGGCAGCTCCCCCATGCATCAATCTCAATCAATGAAACCCGAACTTTTGGATGCCACAAAAGATACTCGACTCCCCAATGCACATGCTGCAGCAGCAGATGCAGAGACCGAACGTGTCTCAATAACAAAATTAACAGAAATTGCAACATATTGTGCGAGTGTGCCCCATGCCCCGTGCCCCGTGCCCCGTGCCCCGTGCGCCCTTGCGGTCTGCTCGTCCTGCAATCAAATGCCAAAAGAGAAAAATGAGCACAGTACGTGAAAGGCCAACAACTGTGTCAAATTGATATTAAAAAGGAGTCAAGATGTGGCAGCAGGAGCCCAAGAAAAACCCCCCTCCCCCAAATCTAGTATCTCTATGGCTAGACCGATCCAGAGATACCAAAAAATATGAGAAACAAGCTGGAATCTGGTTAATTATTGAAACATTTGAGGGTGCCACACCCACGCACCTTCCAATCCGTCACAGCTTGTGGTTCGTGCCACAAAAAAAAAGCTTAATGAAGCGACACACACAAGAAGGAAAAAAAGAAGATATGTTCGGAAGGAGGTCACAGTCTTTGGCAACTGTTGCAACCCCCAGAGAGCTCGTGGCAGGTCCGAGCAGCGACTGGGACACACACACCCGCCACATGTGACCAAGAGTTTTGTGTGGCTGAAATTGGCATTGGTTGGGAGGCCATTGAATATGATAGAAATAGAAAATACGGAGTACGTGCAAAAATTTCAACGCTTGATTAAATTTCGAGTCACAGTCGAGAAGATTGCCAAGGAATCGAATGGGCATGGCCCAACAAGTGTTGGGTCCAACTTGAAAGACAATCAGGCAGCAATTTAAAACCATTTTCACTGTGGCCAGAACCCACCCAGTCCCCCACCCAGTCCCCAACACAGTCCCCAATCCGGATGAATGCCACCTGCTGGCCGTGCGGCAGTAACTTCTGCCTGATTAGTTTTGATTTGGTTATTTGGCATTACGAAATATGCTTGCCCTTTTTTCTCAGAGCTCTTTCCCTTCTTCGCTTTTTTTTTTTGGTTTGGGATAAACTAATTCCCAGTCATTCGGTGACGCAGCTGTATGCTGAATCCCGACCAGAAGGACAGTCCGAGAGTGGGTAGACATGTGCTTCAAGTTTTAATATAAACTTGTTCATTGTGCCATATGCGACGGAAGTTTTGTCCGAAGGTTAACTAAATAAACTCATCTCTTAACTGCAAGGAATGGGGGTAGAACAATTGGAGTATGAAAATTGGCCAAGAAAAGCCGAATGAGAAGTTATCTACTAATCTTTACGGATTCTAACATAAATTTCCTCATAAACACTTTCTGTAGCCTTTATTCAACCATCGATTCTTAATCGATAACATTATCAAGTGTCCCTTTTTGCAAAAATTAGTTCTTTTAAGCAGTTTTAAGTCGTTAATAATCAATCGAAAGCCAACAATTTATCGATAATTAATCGATAACATAATTTAATTGTATATTTAACATTTTCGATCATTTTAAAAGTCGAAAAGTTAATCTCACATTAAAACTAATATCGATTACTAATCGATAACATTGTAAATTGTGGCTTCTTCGATAATTTCATATTTGAGATCATTTTTAAAGTCCAATAGTTAATCTATCATTTGAAATAATTTCGATTATTAATCGATAAAAGAATAAAGTGTCGATATTTTTAAAAATTATCTTTTTCAAGCCGTTTTAAGACACCAGTCGTTAATCGAAAGCCAAAAAAATTAATCGATAATTTAATTCAACTGAAGTTTTTTCGATAATTTAACATTTTCGATCTTTTTAAGTCCAATAGTTAATCCATAATTACAAATATTATCGATTACTAATCGATAACATGGTAAATTGTGGCTTATTAGATGGTTCCACATTTTCGGAATGTTTTAAAAATTTAATAGCCATTCGATAATTAATAATGCTTCGATAATAAATCGATAGCCTTCCAAATTATGGTTTATTGAGCAATTTAATATTCTTAAATATTTATGCGATAATCAATCGATATTAATTGAACTTCCATCGATAGTTTACCATAAACGATAGCCCTTCTTCCACACTGGATTAACTCTACAACCCAATAAATCATTCGATAAGCCACAAAACCAATACCATTTCATACTCCCATCGTGCCTTATGCCGCATACAATATTGTTGTATAAAAATATAGATAAATGAACAAACTATAGATTACTTTTGCCCCACGTATGCACGTGCTTATCAATCCTGTATTTGTATCTGTATCTTTTTCCAGGAGCCACACATGGCGCATACTCAATATCAGTTAGTGGCACGTTTCAATGCCGAAAAGCAAAAGCTTCAAATTGCTGCCACCGCCACTGCCACTGCCACCCCAAAGCCAACAAATCATTAACCCTCTTGCCCCCATTGTGGGAGGCGATTAAGACATTTAAGTGCAGGTCACAGGGGAATGGGGGGATTGGGGGTACAGAGCAGTGGCACCTCTATAATTTGACAGAAAAAAACTATGGGGGGGAACGATCGTTTGTCGCCGCGTGCTGAAGTTTGCGGAATGTGGGTGGGTGTGGGGGTATGCGGGGGAAGGCATTACACTTCCGCTAAATGTCGCTATTATTTAACAATTTTGTTTATGTATGCTTTTCATGCAGGCCAGGCCCTCAGACCAGACCCCGGCAGCGCAGCGCAGCGCATACCATTGCCATGTGAAATATAATTTATGGTTTCCACTGATTCCCCCCCTAGGGCCCAGGCAAACTAAATAGTCGTCCTCGTCCTCGTGGGCATAGTTGAAGGAGGGTTCGCCAGTGGCAAAAATATGAAGGAAAACAATTACAGCTGACTTAACACTTCCGTTACTTGTTAGAAAAGCCGCACACGTTTACAACTCGTACTCTCTTGGTCGTCCTACTCCAGACACAGGTAGCATCGGGGGGTCGTGGGGGCGTGGGGGCGTGGACGACACATCAACGCTGACGTTGGACGGGGACCTTAGCCGTCGAGGCGGTGCCAAAAACGCACTTTTCTTCCAAGCACTTGAAATTGTAATTTAACACGTACAAAAATATATACGTTTTTGTATTTTTCCCTTCTTTTTTTTGTAGGAGTGTCCCTGCTTTCTGGCCCTGGTTCGGGAGGGTTTTTAGCCACATTTCTGTCTGGTTCTGGTTCAACATGACCTGCTTTAACTCACAGGGTGCTTTAACTAGTAGTTAACTCGACAATTGTATACCCTTCAAGTATTAAACTAAAAGATTAGCATGTCCTTCATGGCTAAAATCAGTCCAAGAGCAGCTTCTTTATGAAAGACTCAGGAGAAACTTAATCTCTGTGATCACGCGTCATGCGGCAGTGCCCCTCAGTCGATTTAATTAAGCTGGAGTCTTAAATATGCCAAGAGCAACTTCTTTATGAAAGGTTATAACCAAAGACCAGAAATCTTATAGGAGAAAGTCAATCTCTGTGAATACGCATAATGCGGCAGCGCCACTCGGTCGATTTGGTTAATCTGGAGCTAAAAATCAGTCCAAGGGCAGCTTCTTTATGGAAGATTATGAACAAAGACAGGAGAAAGCTATTCTCTGTGATAACGCGTCATGCAGCAGCGCCACTCGGTCGATTTGGTTAAGCTGGAGCTAAAAATCAGTCCAAGGGTAGCATCTTTATGGAAGGTTATAGCCGAAAAGAAGCACTCTATCTGGCAAAACCTATTCTCTGTGATTACGCGTCATGCAGCAGCGCCACTCGGTCGATTTAATTGCGTTTCTGCCTGGGATAGCCTCTTTAAATGCTTCTGTTTGGTGTGGCTTAAGGCCCTTGCACTTCAAATTATTTTAAATAATAGGGTATTTAATCCTAGTTAATTTTTTTTAATAAATATAAGAAAAATATTTTTAAAGTACAAATTCTTCTGATAAATGAAATTCACATTTTTCGTCTATAATTTCTCTGAAGCACCAAGCATCAGCAACCAAACGCAGAGATTCACTTTGTAAATGCGCTAGAAATAGATCCATTAAAAAGATCAAACCATAACAAAAGTTCTTTTAATTTTTTCGGTAATAGTTTGATATGCTTAAAAAAATATTTATAAAAATACCCCCGATTTAACAAGAATTTTAAGAGAATTTTAGGAGCATTTCAAGAGAATTTTAGGAGCATTTTGAGAGCACTTTATGACCTTTTTATGAGCATATCAAACCATCTCTTCCCACAGATTTTTCGCATAAAAAAAAAGAATTTTCAATCAACAACAAATACATCCCAAACGGTACATAGAAATTATCCTTGAACCATCGTTTAAGTTTTTTTTGTAATTATATTAACATTTTATTTGCTTGTTCGCTTAAGTAAATGAAATTTTAATTAGTTTTACCACAAAACTAAAAACTCAATAAAAAAAATCTGTATACAAAAATATGTGTGTTTTCTTTTTTGAGAATTATAAGCACCTTAAAGAAAATCCTTGTTCGTATTTTTTGTAATTGCATTTTGTGCGCTTAAGACTAAAAGATGAGATTGCTTTCGAACGATACAAAAGTTCCATCAATCAACATATTCAATCCGTGCTTAAGTATTTAAATCCTAAAAACAATTTATAAATTAAGTGGGAGAAATAAATTATATCATGGTTGTGGCTTAAGCGTATAAAATTGAGTGCTTTGAGAAGATCAGTATCTTTGGATAGACATAAAAAGTATTCGATAAATAGGCGGGCTGGATGTTTTGAGAAATGAGTGATTAAATTCCCGTGAAAGTCTTTCGTTTATTTGGCTGTCAGAGAGAGAAAGGGCGGTCCAAAGACAGACTTTTGTTCTAAAAATTCTTTGATTGTAGGAAGTTTTTAGAGCTTAACTAAATAAATCATTTTTAATTTTTAATTCATTTAAAAATTTGTTCATAGACATTTTCGTATGTTTATTTGTTAATTTGTTGGCTAATTTGTATGCTATGGGTTTTCTATCTATTTTTTGTGCTTTAAATATTTCAAACTGTTGGCATTTTGAAGCTCAGGCAAATAATTTGAGCAAAATCGTGAGAAATCTTTAGCTAATTTGTAATTTCCATTAAATTCTATGATTTGTGACATTTTTGTTTAAATATTTAACATATTTCTCTAAAATATGTGAACAAATTTATGTTTTTTATTAATATTCTCCACATTTTGTAGTCTTTTTATGATTTGTTACTTAGGGTCTCTCCCTTTAAACTTTAAAGTATATTTGTTTTGGCTCCAAAAGACACATAGATTTTAGATACATTGGTTTATCTAATGATTGGAACAACTATTTAGATACAAAAGTGGAACAAGATCAAATTATTTGCCTCGTTTCAAAAAAAAATGCTAACAAAAGCGTACAACAAATTTACACCAAAACAGATCAAATTCTTTTCATTCATTCATTTTTGTGTGCCTCCATTTTGGTGTAGATTCAAGCCTTAAATTAAATTGTGCGCACACATTGCCGATTATTTCTGTCTATGATATATATATTCGATATACCTATTGATATTCGATAACACTATTAAAGTAAACCTGAAGCTCTAAAATCTAGGCAAAGCTTGGACGTAACTGGGTGTCGCAGAGGAAGGCGTCGGCTCACAGCTCGCTCACGTTGTCGTTGTCTCCGCGGGGGCATTGGCCCGACCAAACAGCTCTTCATAGGATGGCGCTGCAAAGAAGGCAAAGGCAATGGAGGATTACTTGTCCAAAAATATCAGCTGGCAACTTACGCAACTCGTGTACGCCGGGAGGCTGGCGTGGCTGCAGAAACGATGCAGACGATGATGATGCCGTTGTGGATGGCAATTGACTGTACCCGCTGACCGGGGCGGGGGCCACTGGGGGCACGGGCTGGGGTGGTGGCGGCGGCGTCATCGCCAGCAGCGAGTACTGGGGCGACTCTGGCAGCGGATAGGTTGGCAAATGCGGTGGCGGATACGATTGCACCATCATCGGGCTGGACGAATAAGGCATATACGGGACATTGGAGCTGCGCAGACTGGCCCTGGCCGAGGGGCTGCCATACTGCGAGCCGTACTGCGAGCCATACTGCGAGGATTGTGACCCGCCCGACGTGTACGACAGCTCCACACCGCCCACAGCGGGACTGAGCGTGGCCGTCGACGAATCGGAGGTGGTGGAGTTGAGGGAGCTGCATTCGCTGAACTGCGAGGAACGTGATGGCGAGCCAATCGAAGAGTCCAGCGTGGGAATCACCTGCCAGGCTCCACCGGTGGGTGCGGGCTCGAACGGATTGCCCATCGTTCCGTTGGCGTCGGGTCCGGGCGGTCCGTTCTCCGGTCTGGGTGGGGGCGTGGGACGCATCGGGCCCAGACGGTTCGACGCGTCCTGCGAGTACACCTTGAAGGGCAGATTTAGCACCAGATTCTTGAAGAATCCCCGCAGCACTGCCTCCACACGCAGCTCGTAGACAATGGTGATCACCCCGCTCAGTTGATCGTCAGTCGGTTGGGCTCCCTCCGGCATGAGGAGCTCGTGGGCGAAGCTCCGTTCGCTCTTCTTCTGCACGGAGCCCGTCTCCTTGTTGGCAATGGCAATGCACTCGACCTTCTGGACGCGCAGCGGCACATGGCTGTAGTATGTCACATACTGGAGCACACTGAAGCGCAGCTTCTCCACATTCGTGGTGCTGTTGTTCATGACGGTGACGCAGATGCGTAGCGGCTCGCCCCGCACTGCAAAGTCCTCAGGCAGCAGAGCCACCATCGTGATGGGGCGCGTGCCGAACAGACTGATCGTCTTGGTTATCTGCTTCTCCAGGGGACTGGACACGGTGCGTTGCATGGCCTGCAGCGGCATGTTCTTGACCACCGTAAAGCCGATATTGTGGCGCTCATCGAATGTCCAGGGCCGCTGGATGAGGACACGCATCTTGTACTTGATGCTGCCGTAGCTGCCCTTGAAGCTGGAGGGCAGCTGCCGGCCCAGGGCCACCTTGAAGATGAACGTATGCTCGCCGGCGGAGAGCTCCAGGCCGCGCGGCTCAAAGTCCGGCAGAGGCGTCTCGCTGTGCTCGTATATCTCCTTGCTGGTGTAGAACAGACTACGCGTGTACTCATTGTTGTTTGAGTTCTTGCGCAGTATCTCCATCCACTTGCATTTTCCTTTCCCAGTGACTTGGATTTTAATGGCTGCAAAAAAAAAACAGACGAAAAACAGAATTCAAATATTTGAAACACCAAACGCCGTCTATGGGCAATCGATGGTACCACTGTGTGTACCATTCGATAGTATCGATTGCTGTTTGGTGGGATTTCCACTCTTTTGTGCGACTTGTGGGCTTTTCTTGGGACTTGCGCTCTTTTCTTAATTAAAATATCCTCTCTTCGTGGAGGGATTTTTCCTCGCAGCAATGTTAGTACATACATTTGCGTTTTATGCTACTGGCAACATTCAGTTTGTATGAACCAGACACATTTATCGAAAAATTTGCAAGAATGTAACCCTGGGGGAGTGGATATTATAGAATTGTGGAACTGTTCGTCATCCCAGGCTCTAAGTAGTCAGTCTCTGTTTTAAAGCTCTTCTTACAGAGACTAAGAATAGGTATAGGAATCGAGACAGATCTAATGCATTAATATGTCAACAACATGAAAATATGTGATACGATATTATTAATTACGATTCAAAGAAGCTTGGAAAACGTTATTTTAATATTAAGTTCACGAAATAGGGTATACAAATGTCGGATAAAATTATGTGCGCAGGGCGGAATATCAAAACCGAGGAACAGGATGGAACTGGAACAATTCGTCAGTATATTTACGGTATATTTTGATAATGAGACTGTATATTTTGGTATATTCTGAGGGTCAGTCGGTATTCTATCGGCAAATCCACGGTCACACTGCTCTCCTTACTCGTGCGTGCTTTTTTTTGCCAGCGGCGGCGCACAAAAATATTTAATTTTTAATAAGTAAACACGATTTCAGAGAAATAAATTGTGTTTAAAGCAAGGTAATAAACTAGACCTCATATTATGCATTCGATTTAACTAATTTTTGTGCAGGTGCGGCAGGCGTAAAGCCGTCATGCCGGGTGCTCAATATTTTTTTCGCAAGGGCTAATACTTTTTTTTGCGTGTCGTTTTTTTTCTTGCAGAGGACGCCCATTGTGAAAATTTTTTCGGGGGCTGGGCCACTCAACAGACAAAATGAATATTGAATATATCGGCAAGGCGATCAGCTACCATGGCCAGCCGCTGCAAAAGATTTGGGACGATGAGCGTGGCAGCGAGGAGTTGCGCCAGATGGGCCTCACCCAAATGAACTTCAGTGTGTACCTGGAGCGACAGAAGTATTTTACATTTCAGGAGCGTGCCAAGCGCCTCAAAGTGCATCAGTTCTTGACCAGAAAGGCGACGGAGCTGTACGATCGCGGTCTGGTGGCCAATGTTATGGAGGATTCTGTGGTGGCTATCGGTAGGAGATCTCCTTTTTAGCCAAATCAAATCAGTTTCTTATGAGTTTTTGTTGTGTTTTAGGTAGCGAATGCCTTGTTCAGCAGCCCCCATACGAGTTCTTCACACAACTCAAGGACAAACGGAAAGCCTGGACATATCGCTTGGATGTCCTCAAACAGGGCAGCATTATCTATGCCTCGGTCATGAGTTTGCCCCGTTTCAATCGTTTGATGGTTAAGCCCCTGTGCTCTGAAGAACCACTGCACGTGTATCTGGCAGATATACCCATAAAGGTAGGTAGGGGAGTTTCTTCCTTCCATCCAAAAGCTAATCTCTGCTGCTGTCTGTAGGCCACCATAATGCAAACAAATTGGGGTCCTCTGCCACTGGACAAACAGGGAAATCCGCGTCAATTCGGTCCCAACGACATACTCCGCTGCGAGATCTGTCAAATCTCATCGGATGCCGAACGTCTGGCCCTGAATATGATTGGCATGTACCAGAAATCGCCAGATCTGAAGCTCGGGCTCTGCGACATCAAGGATCTGCCCAAATACTATCGGTAGAGATCGAAACCTCCCCCACCAAGCAACCAATTTGTAAACCCTCTCCTTTATTTTAGACAAATCCATAATCTGGAGCATCCTTCGTCCGTGCACTATGAGGATATGTTGCGTTTTGCGCCGGAATTTGAGAATCCCAACTATGATTTACTCTTTCAAGTGAATGGCCTGCAGCCCAACGAGAACTTTTCAATGATGGGACACCTGAAGTTTGGCTACCCGGAGGCGGAATATGCCACAGAGCTGCGACAGAAGCAGGCCTCCCAGTGGGCATTTCGGTAAGTGTTTGTTTGTGGAGTTTCAGAGGAGCTTTTTTCTAAGGATTAGTGGCGACAAAATTGTGTATTCCATTCCCACCATTTGCATACCGTTCCGTTTCGTTTCGTTTCCCCATCGATCGCAAAACCGAATCATCCAATCAGCTCCGTGGCTGATGGCATTGAGCACTTTAAGAATGGCCAGCAAGTTGAGGCCTTTCAGTGCCTGAATAAGGCATTGAACATTGATCCGCGCAATGTTGAGGGCTTGGTGGCGCGCGGTGCCCTCTACGCGAATCGTGGCAGCTTCCTAAAGGGTCTGCAAGACTTCGAGAAGGCCCTAAGCTTGAATAAGTACCATGTGAATGCGCGTATATACATGTGCGAGACCCTGGTGGCACTTGGACGTAGCTACGAAGAGAAGAACTGCATACCCGAAGCGGTCAAGGCCTACAATGATTGCCTGAATCTATTGCCCCAGCATGCGGAGGCACGTCTCTCGTTGGATGCTCTCCAGCGCTGCTCAAATCTGCCTCCAGGAGTCGTAGTCCCACCCCCCGTCCCAGTCGGAAATGCTGTTGGCGATGGTAAGCATACACTGAACAGCACCGATGTTGTCGATTTGGCCCAAACATCGGACGAGTCCAGCTCCTCCAGTGGCGGCAGTGTTGAAAGTGATAGCGAGGATCCAAGTAAGTACACGAAAGGGAGACTGCTCCTCCTCCTCCAGCTGCTGTTCCTTTTTCGGTCTAACCTATTTCCCATTTTAGCTGGAAGAGCACGTGACAACAGCAGCAGCGGCACACATCAGCCACAGTTTGGCGGCGGTGGCGGTGACGACAAGCTGGCCATCATCGATGCCGAAAAGGCCAACGAATTCAAGCTGGACGAAGACGAGACCATCTCCAATGTCCGGCGACTGCTGCGCGAGGCCAACAAGCACAAAAAGGCCAAAAAGAAGGGTAAAAAGAAAAAGGATAAAAAGGAAAAGAAATCGAAATCAAGGTCCAGAAACAACAGCATCGCCGGGGACGATGATGATGTGGATCCCATCGAACTGCTCAAAAAGATTGACATTAAACAGGCCTTCAGGTGAGTGTCCCGTACTTTCTCCCCAGCTAGAAATATTTCAAAAATTTCTCCCTGCATCTACCCCTAAACTGCTAGTCAGGACACGTATGTACTTAGAAATTAATGAATCTGTGGATTATCTGCCGTGCAGTCCCTATTTATGAAATCTTTTGTCTTTTAGGCTAATGCAAAATGTCGGCAGCGATGCCGAACTGAAAGCCAGGCTACGGGAGTACTTGCAAAAGGGTGGCGGACACAATGCCTCACCGCCGCCACCACCACCGTCGATGGCACGCAAACCGGAACCGTTTGGAGGCGGCAACAAAAGGACAAGCTACGATGACATGGGACCCAGCACTTCACGGCATGCGCATGCGGCAGCTTCTGCTTTTACCTCGAATGCTGCAGCTGCTGGTGCAAGTACCAGCGTACAGGTGGCACAGCAGGTGGCAGCCAGATTCCAGGATCAAAAGAAACCACTACAGCAGGCACAGGTGCAGCCGACGCCCAGGTTCTCCTTCCAAATCAAGCGGCCCCTGCAAATGGACAAGTTCGGATTGCTGCGTCTGGCCGTACCGGATCCGCAGAAGACTATTGGGCGCAGCAGCAGCTCGCGTAGTCGGAGCCGCAGCCGGAGTCGCTCGAACAGGAGACGCAGCGAGCGGCGTCGCAGCACATCGAGGCGCAGAAGCCGTCGCAATTCGCGTTCCCGTTCACACAGCCCATTGCGACGTACCAGAACCAGGTCGCGGTCGAGGAGGCGTCGTTCTATATCGCGTTCCCGCAGTCGCTCCCGATCGCCACGACGATTTGGTGGCCGATTTGGACGTGGTCGACGCTTCGAGCGACGCTCTCGCTCACGTTCCGTTCACCGGCGGCGTACGCCGTCGCCCTTTGTGCCGCGCCGCACACCATCACCATTTGTGCCCCGGCGCACACCCTCGCCAGCGTCACGTTTCCGACGCACTCGGTCCCGCAGCCGGTCGCGCAGCTACAGTCCGCGTCGCTTTCAATCTCGTTTTATGCCACGGGGACGTGGCCGCGGACGCGGCAGGAGCCAGAATCGATACTCGTGGTTTAACCATGACCAGCGGCCGAATACTCGGGCCTCGGAATCGAATGGACGTAGTGTTAGTCCGGCCAAAAAGGACGACGGTCTTGATTCTAAAAAGAGATCCGATGATCCGAAAAGGAGCGCCGATGGTCACAAAAAGAATGCAAATGATCCCACCATCGAAGAGGTGGACGAAATGATCAAAAATGCACAAAAGGAACGCAAACAGGGACTCATCGAGGCGACATCCAAGGAGGTCAAAGATTAAACAAAAGCAGCGTTAAGTTATATTTTAGTTCTTATGCATATTTGATTTTGATATTCAAAAACTTGTAATATGTTCGTTCTCCTTAACCAATTATTGGACACCAGAAGCCGACTACTCAATAAAGAAGCTTTCGAAGCAAAACTCTTCTAGCATGTCCTGCATGCTGTGTTAACCCAACCAATTTCATTTAATTTAAATTGCTTAATTTATTTTTGGTACTTTCCATTCAGCGCGACAGAACCCGAGTCCAGCAAAAATGCCGTGAGCTTCCAGCAGTTACCGATAGTTGCGCTCCCACCCACACTCACACACATGCAAATGCCAGTGCAGAAGAGAGAGAGCAGCTGAGAGTGGCTCTCTCTCTCTCTCTCTGTTCTCAACTGCAGTTGCCTTTGTATGGGTTTGGTTGAGGTCATGGTATACCGAAAAGAAGGTAAGGCAGTCCCACAAAGCTTTCTCCATTCGAAAGTCTAGGTAGAGCGGCTACCAACCCTCCATTGAATATACCCTGCACCCGACCGACCGGCTGTCAGTTGAAAGAAATCATACGAGCAGCCGTACGAAACGTTGGAGCACTTGGGGGAGGGGTATGGGGGGATAGAAGCTAAACAACATGAGGGAGACTAAAACACACAGCCAAGATAAAGTTTCATATCATTTTCGCCAGCCGGCAGCAGTGGAACACGCGACGGGGAGCAGCATTGGTGTTTGTTGTTCGCACATTATTTAAATATTTGAATGCGACGACGACCAGTTATCGCAATTAGTACGAGGGCGAAAATTGCTAATCGAATAAATCAAAACTAATAATAAAACCCAAGTGTCGTGTAAGTGTGACAAATATGCATACATATGCATAAATTCTTCAAGTTTCTTTACATAACAAAACAAAGAACAACAACAAACACACACATAAAAGTGCAAGGTGTTGCAAAAAATGCAGAAAACATATGCGACAAAGTGCAGGCGCAATAAAAAAAAAATAAAAAATTAAGGAAACACGCGCCGACATTGAAACGTTTTTTTTTTAAATAATTTTCCGCTTGGACTTTGAACGATAAGCGCGACCAAAAACAACAACAAACATCTGCTATGAGAAAGACAAAGAATATAAAATCCAGAAGCCACGCTTGCTCTTATTCGTATTCTTACTCTTACTCTTCGTTTGGTTGTTGTTGTTGCTAGTGTTTGCTCTTCGGGGTGCGGTACACTTGTTGCCATGCGGCCTATGGCCACGCATATCCCGAATGATTTGTGGTGTGCGTAGTGAAGTGGAATAAAACCGGCATTTATCGCAAATTTGTGTTGAGAAAAAGTTTTGCACTACAATTAAAGCAGCTATTATTACAATCCAACGTATCTACACTTTCATCAATAATTTTCCTGTGTTTAGTCATAAAAATACTACATAAACTATTAAATATTTAACCTTCACTATTGAGTATCGGAATACATGTTTTTGTTGAGTGCCTTGATAATCTAATCAGCAAAACTTACTAGCCCATAAAGAACGTTTGAAATGGCCAACAAGTGCTTCCTATTTTTGGTTCTTCGAGTACTCTATCCGTTTATCAGTTACTAACCCCAACACAAAACACACTTGCACCTCATGTGAACTCTCTTTTCCATCTATTTTCAGCAGAAATAGATCAGAAACAAAGCTATTATGTATTCGAAAATCTTTCGTGCTGTAATAATCGGAGCCCCCGGCTCCGGCAAGGGAACCATTTCCGAACGTATTGTTAAAACCTTTGGATTCCTGCACATCTCCTCGGGCGATATATTGCGCCAGAACATTATCAATAATACGGATCTGGGCAAGAAGGCGCAACAGTTCATCAACTCTGGCCAACTGGTGCCCGATGAGATAGTCACAAAGACGATGCTGGCCCGCATCCGAGAGGTGGGCAACAAGTCGTACATTCTGGATGGTTTCCCACGCAACAGTGCCCAGGCGGATATTCTGTCCGCACGGGAGCAAATCGATGCCGTTATCAATCTGAACATTCCACACGATGTAATCATTTGCCGTGTCAAGAATCGTTGGATTCACGCACCATCCGGCCGAGTGTACAACATTGGCTTCGATGATCCCAAGGTGCCTGGAAAGGATGATGTGACGGGCGAGCCGTTGACCCAGCGTGAGGACGACAAGCCCGAGGTGGTGGCCAAACGTTTGCAGTTATATGACGAGCTGATGAGTCCGGTTTTGGCCTGGTATGCGGAACGTGGTCTGGTCACCAGTTTCAAGGGGCGTGAGACCAAAGAGATTTGGCCACGCGTCGAACGCTTCCTCAAGGATAAGGTCCAAGGATAGGCGGCCAAACCGGTTAATTCCGAATAGAATTTCTTCAATTGTGCACAAATCAATGATAAGAACAATGTGTTCAATTAAGCCCAAACATATTTACGAGTGTATGTATATGTATGCATCTACAATATGTGTGGAACAGGATGGAGAAGGAGCACGAGTCTAATTAAATGTAATTGCGAAGCCTTACAATGTGAAAGCGATACGAACTATGAGTCTAACTAAATGTACTTCTTTCTTTTGTATTTGTATTTGTATTTGTAGCCAGCGACACCCGAGTATACAAAACATTCCCCCTCATAAAAAGTGTATTGTTCCCCCCATTTTTGTATAAACATCTTTTTGTACTCGTTTTTGTACTATGTGCTCTGATAATAAATCGCGTTTTGTTATACTGTGCGCTGATAATTGAACTTTCGACTATTCTACTAACTACGCTTAATAGTATGTGGAGTCCACATTTGTGGCTTCCCTCCAAATGACACACAAATGCCCTTCACTTTGCTGCGTAGCGCACTCAAACTTGAAAGCTGCCAGAGGGGATGGTGTGGATGGTGTGGCGCTCCCTTTTGGCGAGTACCAACTCTCTCGCACACAGTCAAGTCAGCTGCTACACGCGCACACCTGCACACAGAGGCAAATCACAACAGAGAGCCAAACGAACTACACTGGCGGGCCGAAACACTAGGCAGTGTCGGTCTTATTCAAATGAAGATTTTACTAGTAATTTTCTTTAATCACATATTTCATAGAGTTTTAAACAACATTCAAATGGTATCATGCAAAAATCAGTTTATTTACTAAGGTAGTTGATGGAAATGTCGTAGATGAACCCACTCTTTTTTTTAGCCTTGACTGTGCTGAGAGCGCGCGCCGCTCTGATTGCCCTCAGAGACCAGGCTTTGCGATTCACCCATTATTACGGCATTTTTGGCACACAAACAGACGGAGGTAACAAGAACAACGCTTGCGCTTCTCTCTCTTTCTCTCGCCTTGGGGCCTAATGAAATGCGTTTGCCATTTCCTGAAACAAATGCTACCGCTAAACGAGAGCAAATGCCCGCAGTGCAACAGCAATGGAATGCTTATCGATGAATGAAACGCAAGTGCAAAAGGCAATTGAACGAATTTTCGTGCGAAAGGGGAAGAGTGCGAGAGCGATATCATCATGGTCAAGCGGCAGCAGTAGTACACTGTAAAATGGCTGCTGTGCTTTGCGAAGTTCTTTGTTAATGCCAATGGGGCCATAACGAAAGTCCACTACAACTGCCGTCCCGCGCGAACAATGGATTCGAACCAAATGACAAACCAAAGCCCTGAGTCATTGCGACTTCTATAATTCAAGCTCGGCTTGTTCCCAGAAACCAACTATGACTTACCGCGAATCTTCGTCCGCTTGTTCACATTCATCCAGATCTCTCCGCGTATGATGTCGCCGGCAAAGTAGATCCCGTCGGGATTGTCCAGTGTGATACGTAACCGTTCACTTTCCATTCTGACAATTCGATGGCTGCTCTCATTAAACACTTATCCAAAAATAATTTCGTCATTAAAATGCCGCAACATGGAAACGCAGCAACTGCACCGCACTGCAGCACACCTTCACACCCGCGCCGCACCCTTGGTCTATATATATATATATATGCAGAATTACTACAACTACAACGATTTGGACGATTTACTACATACAACCGCGGAAGAGAGCTTTCCGATTTGGCCACTTCTTTGTCAATTTACTAACTATTTCACGCTAATTTGACACAACCAGGGCGGGCCCCGAGCTGTCCACAGATGCGGCTACACACACACTCGGCCCTGTGTAATTGAATTCGATTAAAGGTGCCATAAATGGTTAAATAATTAAATTTCTTATAAACGAGGTTCTAGCTTGCCAATTATTGTTTTTGTTTCAATTTTGGTTCCTTACCAACACTATAGTAAAGTCACGAACTTAGCCCACTAAAGCCCCCTCTATATAAATAATTCAACTACCTGAGGAAAATGTCGGGAAAATATTAACGATTGGAAATTCTTCTTGTAAAACCACGTTATCTATCTTGAACTGCACTAACATTAATAAATTGATTGATTATTTTCGGTGACAAATTGAAATACCCCCTTGGCTTATAATAGGTTAATCGTTCTCCGTCATGGATTGAAAACCATATTCCTCGATTATAATATTCCGTCAAATATTACTATCTAGATAGATCTTTCAGCTCTGCCCACATAATTTTATCCAACTAATGAAACTATTGTCTAATTGGCTGGTTTATTTTAAATATTTGCTTGTCTTGGATTTTGCCTAAAATGGGTTTTAGCGAAAAAGGTTCAACAAATACAACGAGAGAAAAGTCGTTCCTATTCCTCAATTTTGATATTCCATTAATTAATGCTGACTAACTAAAACCTTTAGCTCTGCCCACATAATTTTAGGCCGTTAATGAATAAATTTTCCACAAGATTTAGACTAAAACAAGGTTTAAGCAAAAAAGGTCAACAACAAAACAGTGGCAACGTAAATGAGAATGAAAAGCGCCGTTAGTGAGTATGAAATTTCAATTAAACTGGAGTTTGTGCATAGATATACCCCATTCCGTTAATATAACATATAAAGATACTGTTTTCCCATCTGATTTTAAACGTAATTAATAAAGAAATTGAAAGAAATTAGACATATGTATGTACATATGTATTAATGCATATGTGTAGGGTCTTGTAAATATCGAGACCACGATACCTATTCATGGTCTCTGTAAGTAAGCCATGAACTGTAATATTTCGTTGAGATAGCTTTACAACATATCCTGCAATAATTGACTCCTGGGATGACAAACATTCCTCAATTCTATAATATCCTTTTCACCAGGGTATGCTCATTTCTCCAAAGAAAAACAGCTGTTGACTGGCGCTGCCATCCAGCAGTTGGCGCTAAAAGTCTTTCATTTGAATTTTGTTTATGACTTTAACAATTTAAAACTGAGAACCTTGTTTTTATTTGTCGTTATACATATATCATACATTTTAAAAATACAAATACATTTATTGTTGTGCTTCCCCAGTTTATGTTCTGCGCAGTCTATCGTTTATCTCTCTCCTGCAAGCACATATACACACGCTTGAAATCAGCTTTTGCTGTCAGTATCAGAATTTTGCAGCTCGCGTTCGGTCCATCGCGTGGTGTGTGGTGTTCGTTATTTGTGGAGCCCCGGAGCCGCTCGCTTCCCCTGCTGTTGCTGTTGCTTGCTGCCTTGCTTTTATCAATAAAAACCAAACCCTCCTTTGTCATTTGCAAATATCCTGGCACTGTCTGATACCGTCGCTAAGGCGTTGCCTCTCCGCGAAACTTCGATAAGATGAGCAGCAAAGTAACCTTTGCCTTTGATAATAACCCCTTGGGGGTATATCACGCAGGCCAGGTGATATCCGGAACTGCTGAGCTCACAACGGACCGTCCAAAAACCATTCGCTGTAAGTTCTGGGGCCCCCTCTCCCACTCCCCAACTCCAAGACGTACATAGTTCTCTGATGGCCGATGGCTGGTGGTAGGAAGCACTCTTTGTCCATGACGTCATGGTTATATGCTGCTGGCCATCCAATTTCGTTGCGTATGGGAACTGGGAACTGGGGACTGTGCTGTGGGCTTCATTAGTAGTCGCGTCGTCATTTATATTGTTTCTATTGTTGTTGTATCTTTTGTGTATTGCTGCCGGCAGATTTTGATTGTTAATGTGTATATCCGAGCGGCTGCCTGGCTGACTGGCTTGCGATATCTGATAGCCGCTGGAAAAACTAGTTTGGGGCTTGAAATTACGGGCGGCTGGTTATATTATTATTAGGTATTTGATTCGGTTTACTGGACGCCGACACTGGAGTCGTTTCTATGCAGAAAAAGACAAAATAAACAGAACGCTTGGAATGACTGCAAAGTGATTGTAGTCGGATATATTCCATGTTTATTTCTGAGTATTTCTTATCGCTTAAATATCCAGAGTGAAAAGTCTGCAGCGACACAAAGCCTACCGAGGGGCGATGCCGCATGACGCATGATGGTGTCCATGCAGAAGAGTTAGGAAAGTAGTAGGATATCATTTGATAGAGGTAATCATAATGCCAGCATTCTTATACTTCAATTATATCGTATACACCCATCTAATGTTTTTTGATTATTTGAATTATTCGTGTATATAGTATAGCCAGCGTATAATCCATCAAAAAATTAATTCCAAAGAGGCCAAGGCATGTCAAATGCAATTAAATGCAATGCATAATTGTAGATTACGAAATGTTACAGTGAAAACTCAGCCAGAGAAAATATATTTCCAAGGAAATCTTTGTAGTTTTTGTAGACCAAAAAACCTCTCAAACTTTGAGTTTCCGCCCCAGAAGAGTGCCCTCTGTATACCCATACTCGTAGTACATCCGAAATTAATTCAATTACAGCGATATTTATAACAATAAATGGATATGGGGAGACGCGCTGGCAGGAGAGTGTGGAGAAGCCCGGCGATGATGGCAAGACTACAAAATCAATGGAGACGCACACCAGTACAGAGATCTACTATAGCAGCGATAAGTATGTGTACGGCCAGAGCGGTGGCTCACAGCTGGAGCTGCCGAAGGGCAAGTTTGTGTTTCCCTTTCACACGACCATCCCACCGAATGCCCCAACCTCCTTCAATGGCAGCCACGGACAGATCAAGCATGAGGTGACCCTCACCATAGATCGATCGGTGCGCTACAATAATATCTTCAAGCAGTGCTTCACTGTGATACTGCCACACGATTTGAACACCAAGAGGGAGAATGCGGTAGGTGCATCCAGATCAGATCATATCATATCAGTCTCCAATGCCATTCCATTGATCCTTTTAGCAACCCCTGAAACGCATTGAGGAGAAGTCCTTCTGGTGGGGCTCCATTTTTGGTGCCAACAAGCCGATGGTCATGGATGTGAGCACCTCGTACAGTGGGTATGTGCCCGGCCAGAAGATACACTTTCATCTGGTGCTCGACAATCAGTCGGACGTCCAGTGCCAGGATGTCAAAGTGCGCCTCCTCAAGAATGTCACATATCGGGCCAATTCCACGAACAAGGAGCAGCTGAAATCCACCGAATCCCGCATTGCGGATATGCACTGCGGCGAGGTGGTGAAACACAACAAGGCCCAGTTCGATGAGTATCTCCTGGTGCCCCCCACAACACCCACCACGGTGGGGGAACGGGACCCCATACGCGTTAGCTATACGCTTCGGTTTATAGCCAAAACCTTTCGTCTTCATGGCGGCGGGGATCTGGTTGTGGACTTTCCAGTGACCATCGGCACATTGCCGCTACTGGGCAGTGGCGAGGACAAGGGACCCGGGCAGACTGCGTCCTCCAATGGCAGTGTCAACAGTTATCCTGGTAGGTGGAAGGCTCCTAGATGATATTTCCTCTCAGTATAACATTTCATTCTTCTCTTGTTAGGTGCCCCGATCTTCCAGGAGGATGTGAGCGACGAACAGTTCGAGTCCAGCACATTCAAGCCACGTTATCCGGTGTACACGTTCGGCCAGCCTGGAAATGCCGCCAATGGAGCTCCTGCAGCTACCCCCAGTCTGTATCCAAGGGCTGAAGACACACCGCCAGTGGCTCCTCTACCATATGCGCCCAATCCAGTAACGCCAGTGGCCAAGCCCACAGCCCCAGGCCCTCAAAAGATACCCCCATATCCGACCAACTCGCCCGCACCGTTGCCGGCGGCTGCTCCTGGTGGAGGTCACTTTGAAGTTCTTGGCTTTAGCATACCGCCCGGGTATCAGCCAACGCCCAGTGCACCAGGTGCTGCTCCCCCGGCTGGCATTGGCTGGAAGTAGAACCCCTATATTTACACGATTTTGTATTATATTTTTTAAGCCATTTTTCAAATAAAACTAAAAGCGCGCCTGCAGTGGCAGCGCTGTGCCCTTGACACTGCTCCGGTCTATCGGTATAGCGTTGCCAGACCTAACGAAAGTGGACAGCGCCGAACAGCTGTTGGCGTGCACTTGACGACGTAATTAGAGGCCGAACTTTTTGTTGTTTTTAAAAGAAACCAGTTTTAAAGTGGGAAGCGGGCCAAATATGAGCAACGGAGTGCGACATAACTGCATCTACAGCTCATACCAAACTATTACACGCTCTCTCGGAAACACACACGCGCACACAGACAAGCTGATCGAACGAATGCCCCGCGAAAAGAAAGTTTTGACGCAATCCACGGGCCTTTGCTTGTAATGAAGAAGCTTCGCCGCCGAATCATTTACTGCTGCACTCTCCCCGTGTACGGACGCTGTGGACGGTTGTCGCCACATTTTTGGAGATACTTAACGGTAAGACATTCCCAGTGCCCAGTGGCCAGTTCCCGCAGTCATTATGCATTCCCAATATGCAACAGAGAGCCTTTTGTCTCTTTATCTTGGCAGCATCAACAACAGCTAGCAACAACGACGGACAACAGACGGGCGACGAACAACGACGAAAAGTGAAATCGCTGATAAACCCAGATACCCCCTGGCTTGCTGGTCAGCCGCCAGTCACTCACTCAAATCAATGAATGAATAGTTGAGGAAGCGCTAGAGTCAGAGTTGGAATCTATTTTAGGAGCATGGACAAATTGGTGCGCAGGCGAGCATAGCCCCCAGAAAAACAGACAACAAGTAAATGACATCCGTGCGGCTCCACTGGGCATGACTCTAGTAAGTTTTTGAGCCCCCCCTACCCCAATCATCTTCCCATCTTTTGCAATCATAATGTTGATGAGTGTGTAAACAGGCCGCACCTTTGAATAGTTTTGAATAGCCAAAAACATGAAGAAAACTACTAATAATGCTGTTGGTTTTGTTTGTGATTTACAGAAATGCCATTGAGGAGGCAGTCGCAGCAATAAAAGTGAAATCCGCACGAGCAAACACGCACACACACTCACACACCCAGGCACAAACACAGCCGCCACCGCAGACAGGCAGCGAGCAGGCATTCATTTTCGTATTGGTCAACGTAACGAAATGGCGGTAACAACAGGCACCACCACAACCAGCCCCTCGCCAAGTCCGCGACGCAGGCATAGTACGCGCGAGCAACTGCATCAGATTGTGGCTGGAGGCCTGTCGGCGGCCATAACCCGTTCCACCTGCCAACCTCTGGACGTGCTAAAGATACGCTTTCAGCTGCAGGTAGAGCCGCTGGGCAAGAGCCAGTCCACGGGCACACGACAGGCATCCAAATACATCTCCATTACACAGGCGGTGAAGACGATATACCGCGAGGAGGGAGTGCTGGCCTTCTGGAAGGGCCACAATCCCGCCCAGGTGCTGTCCATTATGTACGGGATCTGTCAGTTCTGGACATATGAACAGCTCAGTCTTCAGGCCAATCAGACGCACTACCTCAAGGATCACCAGCACTTGTCGAATTTCCTGTGCGGCGCCGCTGCTGGCGGTGCTGCGGTTATCATCTCCACGCCGCTGGATGTTATACGAACGCGTCTGATTGCCCAGGACACCAGCAAGGGCTATAGGAATGCCACGCGTGCCGTTTCCGCCATTGTGCACCAGGAGGGACCACGCGGCATGTACCGTGGACTCTCGTCGGCCCTGCTACAGATTGCCCCGCTGATGGGCACCAACTTTATGGCGTATCGGCTGTTCAGCGACTGGGCTTGTGCCTTCTTCGAGGTGGGGGACCGCAGCAAGCTGCCCACCTGGACGCTCCTCGCACTGGGCGCCTCATCGGGTATGCTGTCCAAGACGATTGTGTATCCCTTCGATCTGATCAAGAAACGCCTGCAGATCCAGGGCTTCGAGTCGAATCGACAGACGTTTGGCCAGACGCTGCAGTGCCACGGCGTTTGGGATTGTTTACGGCTGACCGTGCGTCAAGAGGGCGTTCGCGGGCTGTACAAGGGCGTGGCCCCCACACTGCTGAAGTCAAGCCTGACGACGGCCTTGTATTTTAGCATTTACGACAAGCTCAAGCAAGTGCGGTTCTAGATGTTAATGGCAACCAACTGGGGTTAATGGTTCTACCTATTGTAGTGGCACTTCTGGTAGACAGAATATATACAGTGTATTTTCTATTTTTATATATATATTTACCACACCGTGTAAATAATATTAAGCATAGCTTAGCTGTTAATTAGTTTTCGGTTCTGCGTGCGGGTTTTTCTAATGATAACATAATCATTAGATTGACTTAAGCAATGGGTAGAGACACAAAATACAACATGCAGCGCACCAGTTAAGAAACTATTATTTCTAGTTTTAGGTTGAAGCGGGTTTTTTTTATCCACAAGTTCCCCGAATCTACAGCTTTATTGTTTTTGCGGGACGCATAGTTATTTAATTATCTTTATCATATTTTCATATTCAGGGACACAAATAATAAATTAAAACGCACCATGATATTTTTATCTGACGAGATAAAGACTCTAGTCGTTATTTATTTTGAATTTCAAATTGCGATTTATCGATAACCCGATATGCTTAGTGACGGCCTGAAACAACAGCTGAAAAGCTCCCGCAGAGCTTTTTACTGTTGTGAAATTTGCCGACAAATTTGGTAATATAAACGATCTCCGTTTCTTGTTCTATTATCAGATAACAAGTAACAACAAATGGCACTTGTCCAAACCTGCGCCATCGACAACAATTCCGATGCCTGGCTGATATGGATGTCTCGAGAGGCGAGCTCCAAAGGAGAAAAACTCAGCTTAGATCCCCCGCGAATCGTGGCATTTCACTTCTTTGATAATCGACACAGAGATGATGTGACTACCAAAAAATGGGCGAAATTAATGGCCAAACTGGCCCATGAATATGCCGGTCGCATCATGTTCGGGATGCGGGACATGAAAAGCATCGGCAATTGGCATCCGAATCTCAGACCGAATGACTTTGGCGGCTATCGGCCAGGTTTGCCGCCTCTTATCTATGGGGAGGATAAGAAGCACAATGTCTATGAGATGAACAGGTTGGTGAACTACAGGAATATGAAGGACTTTTGTGAGAAACTGCTGCAGGATCAGCTCTTCCAGGCGGTTGTTGTGGCCCCCGTTGCCGAATTGGATTCACCTCCTCAAAATTACTTTGACTTGGAAGATCACAAGGACAGGGATTACTTTGTGATGTTGTACGATCCTGCCTGCTACCACTGGCCCATGCAGTTGAAAATGCTGCGGAAACTTTCCCTTCTGCTGGCCAACGAAACTATCTCTGTGATGATCATCAATAAGTCGCACAACTATTTGGGCGTGGTATTCAACAAGTTTTCGAAGGCGGTCAACTGTCATGGGGCCACAATATTCAGCACTTCACGTCTGGATGGCTGGGACTTTAAGATGCGCCCGAGACAGGACAGTACACGCGAATATTTGCGCTACATTGCCCAGAGCAGGCAGCCAGAGTTGTTGGGCTACGATGCCAATGGCGAGCCCAAAGCACCCGAGGCGGCATTGGCTTACATTGAATGTCTATTTGCTGAAAGCAGTTGACGGATTACCATTGCCATAAAGTCTATGTTTATCTATAGATTCTAGTATGTATATTCAAAATTTAACTGGATTGTTGGCATCTCTGGGCTGGACGTGTATCATGACTTTGATAGCACCGCCACGGCCATAGCGGGAGGTCTCGAAGGCCTTCGCCGTCTCGGTGATGTCAAAGTGATGTGTTACCAGACGCTTGACATTCACTGTACCGGATGCCACCAGATCCAGAGCGGCCGAGTAGCTGTAAGCGCATAATAAAACTCAATTTATAATGTTGAAAAAATGTCATCATAGCACTCACTCGTTGCAGTAGCGGAAGACGCCATGTATGTCGACCTCTCGTAACAGGGCATTGATCAAGGGCAGCTTGATCTCCGGTGCTCCCATACCCACAATAACGACAACACCACCGGAACGTGTAGCCTGCACAAAAGAGGGTCAGAGAGTTACTTTCATCCACAGCAAAACCCTTTCATTGAGAGCTTACGAAGATTGCCAGGCGAGCACTGCTCTCTGCCTCACAACAGTCGACGGCCTTGTCAGGGGCCCCGCTCATGGTACAATGGACTCTTTTGACAATATCCTCGGCACTCTGATTCCTATCCAGCAACAGGGTGTGGGTGGCGCCCAGCTCTTTGGCCACATCCAGACGCTGCTGCACCAAATCTGTGATCAAAATCTCAGAAGCTCCCAAGGCTTGAGCGGCCTAGGTGAGGGAAAATATTAAATACAAGTCCACTTAATGAAACTAATGGGTTTCCTACCAGCAGAGTGACCAGACCGATTTGTCTTTTTGTCCAGGCGTGAACACCCACCGAGAGTGGTTCCAGCAGGGCGGCCTCCTCCATGCTGACATGATCCGGGAGTTTGAAGCAAAAGTCCGCCGCATGCTTGTAGAAGCGTGTAAGGTTGCCATCGTAGCGTGGCACAGAACACCATGTCGGCACACATGTTGTACTTTCCCCGCTTGCAGTGGGCGCAGTAGCGACAGGGAACGCCCGGTTCGATGGCCACACGATCGCCCTCAGCCAAATGCTTTACGGACTTTCCCACCTTCGCCGCTACGCCCGCAGCCTCATGTCCGATGATCATGGGCTTGGTCAGCACAAAGTCGCCTATGCGTCCAGCAGTGAGATAGTGCACATCGGAACCGCAGATCCCAACACTGACCATGGCCAGGAGGACCTCTGCGGGGGCAATAAATAAAAGGACTTGATTATTAGGCGATCATTTCCAACATAAATACTTGCATACCATCGCTGGCTATTTCCGGAATGGGACGTTGTTCCTGCCGGCAGTAAAGAAAATTCAATAATCTACGAGACTAGCCTTAGTCTGGGATTCCTCTTACCAAACGCAAGTCCTCAATGCCATGAAGAACAGCAGTCAAGTTATCCGTTGCCATCTTTTCTGTAAATTTGTCGTCTATGTTGCTGTCCCTCGTTCGACAGCACTCTGTGGGCTCTGATGGTGAATTGTGAACCGAACGCGGTATTCCGAGACATTTTACACTCTCCCCTGGCGCCGGCGTGCTGCTCAGAGAAGCAATTACCTTAGTTGCTCTACAGTCGTGTGCATACGAATAGCAACAGTTGACAAACCATTTTCTAGCAAGCATCTCTATAAAGATTAGTGTACAAAATATGCCTTGGTTCCGCGAATGTGACGTATCTTTAAGATCAATTTTTAAATTTGAAAATATCAGTATCAGTATCAAATTTGACAATATTCTAAAAAAATGTAGCACCCTATTTAAATGTTTTCGATTGTCATTGCGCAGAAGCTTTTGTTAGTTTAGGCAGACTACAGGTAACATCCAGTAAAAGGTCCTGGAGTAAAGAACAGAGTACATCGGGGGTATTTTTTATGCATTTTATGCAATATATTGTCGCGTCGTTTCCAGTTTAAAGTTTGGTAAATGTCTCGATCCGCCTCTACGTTTATTATATTGGTATATAACTGTATTGTATTTATTTGCTCTCTCTCTCTCTCTCTCTTTCTTTCTCTCTCATGAGGAAACCTGACAGCACAGCTGTCTTTGATTACCCGTTGATTGCTTGACATTCTACTAGGAAGCGGGTAGCGACTTCTCTCTCTCTCTCTCTCTCTCTCTGGCTCGCCCACTCTCACTGTTTTTGATACCCTTGCAGAGGGTATTATGATTTTAATGGGGAGTTTAATATACCTTTTACAAATGTGGAGGAAAAGGTCAAGACAAGGTATTCGCGCATAAGTAGACTGCTCTGTCGAGAATTGAGATTCTTCTCGGTCCCAAGAAACCAAAAACAATAAATACTTCTTATAGCCTATTGACATTAGGCTTTGCTAACTACAAGATGGCCTTTAAGGGAAAACATGTGGTGAGAGCGAAAGATATATATGCCTCAGCTATGCTTTTCAGTTGAGCAGGTAACGGAGCTGTGGCAGAGATTCTATTTTTAGATAATTAATACTCTGTAATTATCGATTTTTATGCTATATACATAGATCAAATTTAGCTGGCTGGCTGGCTGGGTGTGTAGCCAAATATTTGCTCAGTTCCTGGACTGATAGCCGGGAGACCTGCCTGGAGGTGGCTACGAGCGTCTACATATATAACGTCATATGACTATTAGCTAAGTTCGCTGCCGTATAAACAATGGATATGATATGCTAGGGTATCAAAGCGCCGGGGCTGCTCAAAACACCTAGCATTGCTCCTTTGTGGAAGTGTACCTCTATTATGTCGTTTGTTGATTGTAAAAATAATGCAAATATTCCAAACATCTGGTTTATTGGGTTTTGGCTTGCTAAATAGTTTTTATTGGCTGTATTTCTCCGGGGGCTAATTCATTTCAATAAGTATTTGTTTGATATTCGGGTTCCGTTTTTTACTTAACATATAGAATTTCTATTTTAAAAACGTTTACTTATATGTATATTTATGCGTGTATACGTGTGCCGTTTACTAAATATTCATGTTTTTTTTTGTATGTAGAAATAAAATATTGTTGGCTTAAAACTAAGAAAAAGTTTCCATCACCTCAACTGCACAGTTAATTTGTTTTGTTTCTATATTATTTGTAGGTGTGTGGTTTTTTTTAGATAAATGCATTGTTCTGTAAATGCAATGAGAGTTTATAAATATTTAAGATTTGGCTTTGAGTTTTGAAAGTAAAGAAATGCTGTATTTTGTAGGGCTAGTGCCCCAGTTAACGGTTTCTTTCGGCCATAACCTTGCAAATTTTTCGGAAATAGATATGGATGGAATCCGATTACTACCAAAGGATATTACACATTGAGCGACAGACATTTTGTACTTTCCACGAGACGTCTACAAATTTTTTTAAAGAAATTGGCGAAATTGAACATTTTGGGTTAGGTATATCCACCCTATCGACACGAATCAAAAATCATGGGAATGGTCGTACTATTATCCTTTCAATTCATTAAATTTGTGGATTGTGGGGTTGCAGATGCCACCAAAAAAATAATGAAAGTGCGCAAAGGCATTTTTAGAATTTAAAAAGAGATTTTCGGGGTATTGCTAAATCTAAGTATAACAAAGTGATCTACCTATCCAGACCTAATTTTTGTCTCGCGGAAAGTACATTCAAAGGTTTTCATTTTATCGCCCAGGGTAATCTTTCTATATCATTATAAAGATAATATATCGACTCTGTAATTATATTGTTTTTGTACTAAAAATAGTAACTTAATTCGAAAAAGCGCTGCTTTTTAATGGGGGTGGGGAAATTAGTTTACAGTTCGTTAAACACGAGATAATAGTAGTTATAGTTATTGTTAGTAAATTTTGTAAATCAATTAACACCTGTTCAGAATGACACTAACCATTTTTTTGAGCAATTCATTCGGAAAACAATTAATTATATTCTATATATTGGAGATTATTGTTGATTTGCAAGGCTATATGGCACCGAAAACTTGAGAGGTTGTTGTTTGTTTCTGTGCGAGTGTTAGATGTTTTTCTAGTAACTTAAATGCTAGTCTCTATAGGGCTTGGATTATGTTTGGTTTAGCTTTGATATCTATGGGGTATGTGGTGTATATACCTATATATTCCTGTTCTCTAAAGCTGCAATTGCATACAAGTAAAAGGAACAAATTTGGCCAAAGGAAACTTAAGTTTGTGTCTCGTACGAGTAGATTTTCAGAGATATATCATTTCTTTTTACGTTTTTTATATCACACTCATGGTCGAAATATCGAAACCGCCGCCGCTGGTCCAGTAAATCCTATAAATTAAACCGTTTACTGGCACCCCTCATTCGACGATTTCCCCCTCTACATGGATAACTCTTGGCGGGGCTTGTTTATGTGCAGGCGCTGTGGATCCTGCGGCGCCACACAGATATCGGTTAGTATGACCACCTCGTAGGGACTACAGTCGGGCATGTGGAGGAATCCACACAGCCAGCCATAGAATCCCTTCTCAATGTCCGTGATGTCGTTCACCCAGCTGCTGTACTGCAGACTCAACTGCCGGAAACCGGAGTAAAGGCCCAAGCCAAAGGTGCACAGAACTATGGCCAGCGGATAGGCCAAAAAGAGCAGCGGTGTGACGAAGATCTTGTGCAGATACGACTTCTCCTCACAGTAATAGTTGAACATGTTGTACCAGGTGAGGGTGCCAATGTAGAAGGAGTACACCGCCGAAATAATCGTTACAAACGGCAGGCAGAGCAGAGAGATGAGGAAGATGTGCAGCCCGATGGCACAGCTGCAGGTGCAGCAGAGGCTGCGACCCTTCTGCGACTCATTGGCCATGGCATGGGCATTCAGTTGCTCCAGCTCCTCGCGACTTATGTTGATCTGCAGATCAATGGACTGGCCCTTCTTCCTGCCGCGCTTGATGGTGCCCGTCATGGTCAGATAGTTGCCGCCGTCGGCTGCCTTCCGTGCCTGATACCGCTCCAGGCTATGATCGTACGTATTCAGGACACTGGTCTCCCCCGACTCCAGATCCTCGTAGTTGGCTATGTCCGGCGATGAGCGTTGATTCCGTGCCGTCACGGGCAGATCTGCGGTCCGTATGTTGACCCTCTTCTTCGACGACGACCGATTGCTGAGGCAATCGTGGCTCTTGCTTATTTTGGCGTCCAGGCTGCTCTCCGAGTAGCAGCAGCTGCTGGGCGTCACTGTGCTGCTCTCATGCCGCTGCGATGTGGACTTGGTGCCCTGTGAGATCGACTCGAAGTTCTGCAGCTCATTGATGTTGGTCGTAGAGCGGGCCGACTTATTGCTATGCTGCGTTGAGCTGGCCGAGTGGGTGCTGGCAATCGTATCCTGGGCATTCGGCACACCCAACTCCCCCGGCAGCTGTGGCAGTGGCTGCTTGTTCTTGATAATCAACTTAGACTTTAGCAGCTCCTCCTCGAGGGTGGGATTCGAGGGCGACAGCTTGGGTCGATTTTGCTAGAGTTCAAACAGACAGCAGATATAGGAGGAGCATAGTCGCATCATCGTTTTTGGACACTCACCTGCACACTGACTATATGGTCCACATAGTTTTGCTTCTTGGCCTCAGTTTTTGTTTGTTGACGCTTTCGCGGTGGTATGAAAACAGGGCGTTCCTTTGTCCCTGTGCTCATATCGACGGACAGGCCGCTCGAACCTTTGCCCACCATTTTGTGTCGCCTTTCCTTTGAGTTTCGTGTTTGCACAAAAACTACATATTTTTCTTGCACAATTTCCCCAACATGCTGCTCGTTTTTTACTGTTTCTATTACTGTGTGCCCGTTACCCAACGCCCAACACTCACACACACACACACGCACGCACAAAATGCACTTCCGGCCGTTGTCTTGTCCGTTTGCCTGTGCTTTTATCGATTTTTCCTGGTCATCGTTCGGCGGCGGCACGTCCTTGTGCTGATTTTGCGTTCATTGGCGTTTGGGGGCGGTGCTGCTGCTGCTACTGCTGCTGTTGCCGACGTGCATTTTTGGGCTGGGCGGACAATGTTTACAAAAAACTGGCGCCTGCGCTCAAAGTGTTTTGGCAAACTGCAATTTCTGCAAACAACAACAGCTGTTTGGTAAGGATTTAATGGCTGCCTCTGAAAAAGGCGGTTCATGGGAGTGTACATGTGTATGTATGTGGTCCTATGGGGGGAGAGGTTGGCGAGGTTGAAGCGTTTAATACATATGTAGATAGAAAAAAAAATTATAAAGCTGGAAAAACATTATTACGAAATGAATTTCTGAAAGAAACTAAAAACTATTCTTATATTGGCTTTAGTTAAAAAAAATAAAGGCTTCAAAAGTAAAGAAAGTACAATCATTTTAAATTCAAAAGTAACGGGCTGAAAGCTTTTTAAGCTTTTTAGATTTTACAACAAAATATTAACTTTTAAGAAAAACTGAATTAACAAACTATAATGAAATTTAAAATTTCAATTTAATGTACTTAAACATTTTTAAATCAGTGCCTTAATTTTTATACCATTCTCATCTGACGATCACCTACGTTTTTTGCTTTGACCTTTTTTTCTTAGGGCTTCTTTAAGACACAATCCAATAAAACAGAGTCCCTAAAATTAATCAATCTTGTAGAAAATTGATTCATCTATCGCATAAAATTATGTGTTCACAGCGAGGGTCCTAGCTAGCTATAAATATAAGACCGAATATCAAAATTGAGGAATATGATTTATAATCATGGACGGAGAACGATTAACCCATTATCGACCAGTGGCTTTTAAAATACTTTCCACGAAAATTATGAATCTTTAAGAATTGTATTGTAGTTCAGGTGAAAAATATTGCGGTAACAAATGGATCTACAAGAAGAGTTTACATGCAGTATTATTAACCGCTGTGTAACTCAAGCTTTTAACCTGTTTAACTAGAGGGGGGGTTAAGTGGGCTAAATTCAGTCGCAATGACAACACTAACGATCAACCGGTGCCGGCCCCGCCGCCTCTTATTCTGCGCCTCGCCTGGAACTTATCGCAAAAACTATTTCCACTACCAAGATGTCCGCAACAGAAGGCAAAGTACGTACCCAGAATATTAATTAGAACAGCAACAAAAAGCCAGATACTAAACGAACATGCACTACACCTTCGCAGGTAATTAAATGCAAAGCTGCAGTGGCATGGGAGGCGAAGAAGCCGCTGATCATTGAGGATATCGAGGTGGCGCCCCCTCAGGCGCATGAGGTGGGTCTGGAAAATTCCATTTATGATTTGGTTTATAGTCCACTTTAAATCGCTTGGCAGGTTCGCATCAAGATTACAGCCACTGGCGTTTGCCACACGGACGCGTTCTCGTTGAGCGGTGCAGATCCTGAGGGTCTCTTTCCAGTGGTTCTTGGCCATGAGGGCGCTGGCATTGTGGAGAGCGTTGGCGAGGGCGTCACCAACTTCAAGGCTGGCGATCATGTCATTGCCCTTTACATTCCGCAGTGCGATGATTGCAAATTCTGCAAGAGCGGCAAGACAAATCTTTGCCAGAAGATTCGCCTAACCCAGGGCGCTGGTGTCATGCCCAATGGCTCGTCCCGCTTGTCATGCAAAGGTCAGCAGCTGTTCCACTTCATGGGCACCTCCACATTCGCCGAGTACACGGTGGTGGCCGACATATCGCTGACGAAAATCAACGAGACAGCTCCATTGGAGAAGGTGTGCCTTTTGGGCTGTGGCATTTCCACGGGCTATGGCGCTGCCTTGAACACCGCAAAGGTGTGTATTGTTTGGGTTTACATAAGAGCTATAGTTATTTAATTAATTATTTAGGTGGAACCCGGCAGCACTTGCGCCGTCTGGGGTCTGGGTGCAGTTGGACTGGCCGTGGGTCTGGGTTGCAAGAAGGCTGGCGCCGGCAAAGTCTACGGAATCGACATCAATCCCGACAAATTCGAACTGGCCAAGAAATTCGGCTTCACCGACTTTGTCAATCCCAAGGATGTGGCCGACAAGGGAGCTATTCAAAACTATCTGATTGACCTCACCGATGGCGGTTTCGACTACACCTTCGAGTGCATTGGCAATGTGAATACCATGCGTTCCGCCCTGGAGGCAACACACAAGGGCTGGGGCACATCGGTGGTCATTGGTGTGGCCGGCGCTGGCCAGGAGATTTCCACTCGACCCTTCCAACTGGTTGTGGGTCGTGTGTGGAAGGGATCTGCCTTTGGCGGTTGGCGTTCGGTCTCGGATGTGCCCAAACTGGTGGAGGCGTATCTAAAGAAGGATCTGCTGGTGGATGAGTTCATTACCCACGAACTGCCACTATCAGAGATCAACAAGGCATTCGATCTGATGCACAAAGGCGAGAGCATTCGCTCTATTATCAAGTACTAAGGATGTCCACCAAGACGGTTTGATTTTTCACTTTTTTATCAGCAAGCAAAGTGTATTCAAATAAATGGAATCTTTCTTTAAATGTTTATTTATGAAACAGCTTATCGCCTGGGGGTCGGTCGCCTTTTATAAATTGTGCCACTTCTCGAATGGTCTTCTAATCTAAGTAGTGAGCTTTGAATGCTTTGGCGATTGTGGTTGGAGTTTAAATATAGAATTTCACAACTTAGCTCAATTCCAATCACGTTATCATCCTTGACCTGCTCTTTGCAGCGCAGCAGCTTTCCAGCAGCGTGATATGTTAATTAGTGGAAAACAAGTTTTCTTTTATCTAATAAACACTAATTAGACCCAAAGACTGTTTGACGCTTGACTAAAACTCGAATTTATAGATTTATTTATGAAGACTGATAGGTACGGGACATAAATAATGCTGTATGAACCATATTGTGTTCATGTTTCAAGAGTTTTTATTGATTTATTATTATATTATTTCTTTTTTCTTAATATTGGAAGGTTGTAGTCGCTTCGTGTGAGTTCTCCAGGGTTCAGTAAACTTCATGCTGATACAGCCGAATACAATGTTGGGGCCGACCCTATATTGCGTGTAGATCTCGTTCAAAGTCCAAACAAACCATGGAGCTATAAGCCATTAGATGAAAGAGCTATGCATTCTCCATTTTATCAATCAAGAAATGCCATCTTTAAGCACAATAAACCCCATTAAAAAGTTACCCAAATTACACGTACATATGTATGGTCTGTATTTGATTATGTAGTACAACGAGGTTTACACACAAACACAGATGCAGATGCTTAAAATCTCTATTAATTCTAGTATGTATATTATTTAGTCCAACAAATACGTAGCAGTTTTGGTATAGTTTGGTTTTCTTTATAAATATAATTCTCATTTTAAATGCGTATGTATTTCTTAGATAAACTTATGCTTATATACAAATGTCTTTTATTATTAATACGATATTGCGCATATATTTAAGTGTTTGTTCATTTGCTTTGATTTTGTGACTACGGTACGGATCACGCTGAGACATTAAAAACGTACAGAGCTGCCTTAAAAATGGCCTATGCCACTATGGGAATATTTATGGGGTATACATACTAGACTGTGTTGTCCGTCAAGAGAGTATAAATATGATTGCAATTTGAACATTAAATGCAAAGGGTTTGAGAACAGAGACAGAGACATTATTGAAACCAAAACTATTTGCTGGAAAACTAATATGTAAAAACTGCTAGGACCACTATGGGATTATTTATGGGTTACAAATATATGTAAAACTAGACTGTATTTTTCGGCAAGAGAGTATAGGTTAGGTTAGGTTCAGGCGGTAGCCTGGGGGAGTGATGATAGATTGCAATTTAAACATTAATTGCACAGGGCTTGAGAACAGAGGCTGAGTAATAAGTTAACATAAAATATAGAGACATTATTGAAACCAAAACTATTTGGGGGGAAGCTAATATTTGAGCACTTGTAGGACCAGATTAGCTCGATCAGCTCAGCGGCGGCAGTCGTGCTCCTGCCGCCAGGGCCATCTCTCACATTTGAGTGTTGTAGTACAAGTCTTCGTCGCACGGGTATCCGTACAAGTACGGATGATGGTATGGCACTCACGACCAGCGCGACTTCTGCAGGTCTATCTGTCCCTCCAGGGTCTTGGCCAGATAAATGACGAACAGCTGGAGCAAGGCAACGCCCAGGGCCACGCCAGCAATCACATAGAGATTTCGTTCTACCCAGACGCGCACGATTTCAATGCAGCCGCTAGTCCAGATGCGCTTGCTAGCGGCTGCCACCGAGTGCTCCTGCACGCCATAGCCGCACATAATGTTGACCAGGCCGGAACTGATGTCGGTGGCGTTGATGCAGCAGCTGTAGGGCACGCCGCACTTTTCAACAGATGGGGAGGAGCAATTGAAGTACTCGTTCTTGCCTGCAATAGGAAGGGGAAATGTCGATTAGTTGCAGTCAACTGTGTTGCAGGCTGATTGTGACTCACTCCAGTCCTGGTAGCCAGCATTGCTGAGGCCACAGCACTTGAACTCTTGCTGCGCAAAGTCAATGAAATTCTGCAGATCTGAGTCATCGCGGTACGAGTGTATAATCTTCTCGGCAAACTGTGATTCCAAGAATGAGTTCATGTACTGCGGGAACACGAAGCAGATGATGGCTGCAATGAGAAGAGAGATAATATTCTTCCTGCGTTGGTAATCGGCGTGTGTACCCACCTAAAGTCATTTCCATGATGAAAAACATAAGCAGACACATCGAGTAGAACTTCAGCAGGCAGGTGTTCTCCCGCAGAGCTCCTAGGCATCCGGCAAAGCTGACCACGAATATCACACAGCCCGCAATAATCATCACCAAGGATATATTGAAGATCACATCGTAGACGGTGTCCAGGCGCAGCCACCCATTGCCATCCTTCAGTTTGTCCATGAACGCGTACACACCGATGGCCAGGAGCAGGCCGCCGAATAGCCAGAAAAGGAAATTCAGCAGGAAGATCATGTATTTCACGCAGGAGCTGACGTAGGTGAAGTGGTGGGGATACGACATCCGCGGATGCATGTAGCTGCCCCCATGGTGGTATCTGTGGTTACTCATACTACTCGTATTTGTCGAAATCGAATGATTTTATCTGAATGAAACACTTCTGTTCTTAATATCTGGCTTGTCTTCTTCTTTATCAAGTCCACCCCCACGGTTTGTTGACGCCCTCTTTGCGTGTGGTCTTTTCGCGAGCTCAATGGTATCCCACTCTCATGGTGCGCGCTTTGGCTGTGTTTAGTGAAGCTCAGCACACAACAATGGATTAATTTTTCACTGATTTTTTGTATAAACAATTACATTACTCAGAGATAAAAAATAACAAATTCGACGGCGTTGCCACACAGTTTTCTGTGGTTGACAAAGAGAGAAGCAGTGTTAGTTTTTCCTCTGAACGGCTGGCAGCACTGCCAATCAGCTGTTCGCTCTGCGTGCGTTGCGCTGGGAATGGCATGTTTTTAATCTGTTTTTTTTTGCTGTTTGCTGCTGTTTTAAGCTTTTTTAAGCAAGTTTTCCATTTTCCTTCGCTGCGTAACAACGACGCGCGCTTGTTGGTCCGCGTGCACGCTTTACAAAAACTAGCCCACAAAGTTATAAACAAAGGCCAAAAATAGAAATAAACTATTTGAAGCAGGTGAGATATATTTTCTAGCGCCGTTCGTCCCAATCAATTCAAGGACACTCAGTCCCCCACCAGCCCCCGTAAGTGGCAATGTGTTAGTGGTCATATTTGGATTTGTTCTGACATTGAAGGAAATTGTGTTTGTTGGCCCCAGGTTATGAGAGGGGGGTTCTACGAGGCAGACAATTTTCTTTTAATGAGCGTGTGTGCAATTGAGCAACAACGGCTTTCTCTCTAATGCGCTTTCTCCCGTGTGAACATACATACACAGGCGGGGACATAGAAGCAGTCAAAACAAGTTGCACAAAAATAGAACGGATAAAGACGGAAGTGGCAGAAATTGCATAAATATTAGTCGTGTGTGGGTGGACAGACCTGTGCAAGACATATTAGATAGAAGGTACGGCAGCCTCCGTTCTGGAGTGCATCTATCCGCGAATGCACTCAAACGCTATACATATTATTCGCTCAATTAATTAAAACACACAGAAGAGAGTGGGTCTTCCCCTACCCCATAATCAATATACCTTTGGCCTGTCATTGACTTTCCCGTTTTTCCCCATGTTGTTTTGCTCTCGCCATTCACATCGAACGGTGATTAAATAACCAGCCAGTGCCAAGTGCAGCAGCAGTGCAGGCACCGTTAGTTGCCGTCTCCTCCTACGCCTTCTGTGATTGTCACTTTAAATTTTGTCTGCTGAAAAGTTGAAAATGTTTTCACTTTCTCGCCACGCACTGCAGCACACACGAAATTTCGCACTTATTGCTGCTGCGGCTGCCAAGTGGAGACACCCCAATCGCAATCCATTAGGAGTACTCGCAGCTGCAGTGCCCATCGCACACTGCTTTGCAGGTGAGTGTACTGGGGAGGGGTGGTCTATTTATGGGCTTGGTCTGGTTCCCGTGTGGGTGTGTCCAGGCCACACAATGGATTTGATTCATTTGTTGAGCCAATTTATATAGAAATCAATCGATTGACCAGTGTCTACTTATAGACGGAATTTTCTAGTTCAAATTGTCTTGTGCATTCCTTATGCACGCCATAATACCCTACCCCCGTGCCCCTGCATCTTGCGAAATTAAATCATTGTCTACGACACAGTCGAGTGGTTTTCTATTAAAAAAAAAAACCAAATTAAATTAGACTGTCTTGCCCCTCCTCCCGCACTCCTTTTCCCACTATATGCTGTATGTATTTTGTTTACACTCAACGATCGATGGGCGCCACTTTGTTTTATTGCAGCATAAAGTGCTATTTTTAAACCATATGCGTTTCTTCACTCTATTTGTAGTAGTTCCATGCGTTTCTTCGCTTTATTTGTAGTCGGCTGCACTTAACCAATCTGTTTACACCTCCCACAATTAGGTTTATTGCCTGCCTCGGACTTTGTATACAAATTGTGTGTGGGGTGGAGGACGCGCGAGTGCATTTTGTGGCATATCAGATGGGGGAGCAGTCTCTGGTTTATCAAGGGAAAATAAACACCAGTAGGTACATTTCTCCAGGTTTATTTCTTCTATTTACGAAAACAAGATGATTTTGGGTTTTCTGAAAATACATTTCGCAATTCATGGCTGATAGTACTAGGCTCTGGTTTCTTATCTTGCTTTTAAACTAACAAATTATGGTTGCCCAAGGTTTAGTTTAAAGTTCTACTGATAGGTGAACGATTAAGAAAGCTTAGCGACATAATGTTTTTCGCATAATTATACAATTTCCATTACTCAATTGGTGGTAAACTAAGCAGCACACACGGACCGCACATAACTTAACCGCAGCTTAAGTACATTTTCCGTTTTAAATTACAGATACGCGTCACGACAGCGACGAGGCTAAGACGAATCCCAGTAAAGCCAACAACATGGAGAATAAAACCGAAAAGGTTACCGTTAACAAAGAGGAGCTGCGCAAACGCCTAACCCCACTGCAGTATCAGGTTACTCAGGAGGCGGGCACCGAGCGGCCCTACACAGGTGCGGCAAGCACAATAGAAGAGTTTCAAAACATACTTATATTTGTGTATTAACCACCCACTAATTCCTGTTGCAGGCTGCTACAACAAGCACTACGAGAAGGGGGTGTACCAGTGCATTGTGTGTCATCAGGATCTGTTCAGCTCGGACACGAAATACGACTCGGGCTGCGGCTGGCCAGCGTTCAACGATGTCCTCGACAAGGGCAAGGTAACCCTCCATCGGGATGCCAGCATACCAGGTATGTAGCCTCGGTTCGGTCCGTTTAGCTGTCTATCGTCTAGACAATGTTAAGCACACTTAGATGTTATTTGCAAAAACCGTTTTTGAGTTGAGTTTCTATATCATTTGCCGTTTCGTTGCCATATAATCAAAGTTTGTGTTGAGCTTAGGAGATACTAGCCTCAGATAAAAGATAACAAGATGTTTGATAACCAACCTGTAAAATACGAAGCAAAGACAGATAAAAAACAGTTCAGTTCTATTTTATGTTCTATAGCCAAAGAAATGTATTTGCAAAATGATTTCATTATTGTTCTGTCCCCTATATACATATATATTTTTGTTTGTTGCTTTGTTTTGGCTTGGTTTTGTCTTGAAATTGTGGTACGTGTTCCCTAGAGTTCACTGTAGTTGTGCCGTTCGTTAGACGCTTGAATGCCAAACTGTCGGCCATTTGATGATGATGATGATGATGTTGTTGTTCTTGTTGTTGTTGTTGTTGTTGTTGCTGTTGATTGTTGATGAACCTGAATGTGCAACTAACCGAAGAAGAAAAGACTAAAATGAATTCCTAATTGAGTATTATTCTTTTATTCACATCTTTTTTCCCACCCAAAACTATAAACTAAAAACTAAAAAACAAAAACCTCTAACTTTCTCCAAAAATGTCCAACAACAAAAACAAATGCAACCAAAATTTCATATATTCCGTCTCTCTCTCTGCTGCCCGAAAACCTCTCTAAACATATATGATTAAAACAACAGTAGTAATTTCAAAAACGTTAGGCATGGTACGCACTGAGGTGCGCTGCTCAAAATGCTCGGCACACATGGGCCACGTCTTCGACGATGGACCACCGCCCAAGCATCATCGTTTCTGCATCAACTCGGCGTCGATAGATTTTGTGAAGAGTGCACCGACAGCCGCCTCCACGACGACATCGTCCAAGAAATAATGCTCGATCTGTGTACTGTTTAGTGTCTCACCGCCTTCCCAAAAAACAGAAGCAAATGAATGAAGTCTCAAGCAGAATTAACGTGTTATGTTACAAGATATTTAGATATTTTATAGGAGTTTATTATGCAAAAAAATGTTCGTGAAACCAATGCTTGGCAAAAAGATATTGTATGTATGATAAATACTCAAATGTATTATGGAACGAGGAGTGAGACATAAATTATGTATTTCATGGAAGAAAAAAATGGGGTCTGATATACTCGGCATTAACGATCAGTCTGAAGATCCTTTGGTTTGGTTTAAGTATACTTCATTTTCGGTTGAATTTAATCCATCTTTCACGCGACTCTCTACTGTCTTTCGGTTTCAATATGACCCACCCACCACCACCAAAATCCATACAAAAAACTAAACCCAATCATCAGGCACGTACACAAGCTTAATACCCGCCATCATTCTCGTATCGTATCGATCATAGTTCAAGGTCAGTCGTCGCTATATTTGGGTTTGAGAGCTCCATTATGTGTATACCGATATTATAATTCTATTTTGATGGTGCATTCATTTTGTTTTTGGTTTTGCTTCTTACTCATGCCCAAAAATATTATATTTCGTTTTTTTGATTTGTATATTTGATTTATGTATAACATAATGCAATACTACTGTATCGTATCCAATCCCATTACATACTATATATAAATATATAGTGTCAAACAACTTGAATAATGTGTATTTTCGTATATTTTCTATTTCTCTTTTTTTTAACTCGCTTCAAACAAAAAACTAAATGTACGCCTATAAACGTTCTTTGGGGGTTTGTTTTGCTAACAACAAATAAAAATACACACACACACGAAATCCATTGTTAAAAATTGTAACAAAAAAACACTCTCACACACACACACACACACACATGATGCATACAATTTTGCTTTATTAACCGCATAATGATTATATCCACCGATCTGCAAATACAAAAAAAAAATAAATAAATATAAATCATTCGTTACGTTACTTGTCATCTCTTTTTGCCTCATTAACGACGTCCAATCTTTTTCTTCGCTCTCTCGATTTCGCCTCTCTGCTGCACTTGCACTCTCCTTCACTCCTCCCTCCCCCCATCGCCCTGTCACCTGACATTCTCTCTTGCTGTCTCCGCTGCACTCTCATTATTTGCCGTTGCATTTACTGTTTCTTCTCTTCGCATTCAACCGTTCTCTTTTGACGTCCTGACTGTACCCTTCGCTCTCCTGTTCCCGCTCTCGCTTTTTCTCTTCGCTTTTCATTTCATTCATTTTGCAATCTATTTTCTTTTAATTTGGTTTTTTTTTTATAAAAACTTTAATTTGATCTGCAAAAAAAAAAATGATTGTAAAACAAAATTGCGCTATATAAAACCAACAACAAAACGTATCCAATTAATCTCACAAATTTGCAAAAATACAAATTACAAAGGGGGCAATATTTTACTACTAATTGCACATCCAGAACGCATACGCACCGAGGTACGCTGCGCCCGCTGCAACGCCCACATGGGGCACGTCTTCGAGGATGGACCCAAGCCAACACGCAAGCGTTACTGCATCAATTCTGCGTCCATAGAGTTTGTCACGGCCGATCCCGCAGCGACAGGAGGAGCGGCGGCCACTGTGGCCACTGTGGCCACTGTGCCCATTGCACAGCAGTAAATGACGAGGGAGAGAAATCAACGAAGCGAATCAAAAAAGGAAAAGGAAAATGGTGTGACCGTTACCAAAAGCTTGTGCGAAAGGAGTCGAAACGAAACTCAAAACTGTTGCTGTTAAGACGTTTTTTACATGTATTTTCTAACTATTTCCGCAAGTGTGGCCAATTTTAGCTTGTAGTCGAATGTCCGTCTGGGAATCAGTTTGTCCAAAGGCAGCTGTCCGTCATATACTCGTGTGTGTGTGTACGTATGTGTGGAAAACGTAGGCGTCAGTTTTTTTCCTGGGAAATCCTCCGTGTGTTTTGTGTAAATAGCTAAAAGTTTCTCCTATTTAATTTGTTTGTTATACATAGAATACCGAATACTACCCCCTGTACAACATTGAAACACATTACTAATTTTAAAGTGAGCGCGCTAAATAAACGTGTATTTTTTACAATATATAAACATCTGTTTTTATTCTTGACAGAGAGGGTATAATGATTTTGAGCAGAGATTTGAAACGCAGATCGGTATAGAATCACTATATTATAAAGCTGCAGCCGCACAGGAACGACAGTTCATAAGGCAAGTCTTTGGCTTAATGAGCTTTCGATAGCCTTTCCAAAATGAAATAAAAAAATCGAAGTATAACCATGGCTCTGCAAGGGTATCAAAAGCTTCGGCTTCAACGGTAGCTTTCGATTCTGGTTCTTGTTGTTATTGGTTTCACCGACGCAGTTGCCATTCAGGTGGGAACAGCTGCACGGCGCTGTTATTGAGTCACTGTACAGATGCTGCGGTCGCTCTGTTGCGTTGCTGTGATGTAACAGCCCCACCGAAAGCATGAAATCGAAATTTATTTACGGCCTCACAAAAGTCAATTGACTTTAATTGTTTTGTATTTGTTCATTCATCTGTGGCTTTGGAAGGTAAATTTGTATTTAAATTAAGTGTTGTGTTTTGTGATAAATCGATAACGAAAGCTGTGAGAGCTAGAAAGTTCCTTCGATTCGATCTTAAATTACAATCAACAGCAAAACCACGTGTAGGGTGTCTGAAAATTGATAGCCTGAACGCTACAGGTGGGTCGCTTCGATCGGACAGAGGACAGATATACATACAGACATACATATAAGCGATGTGCTGCTCGCGTGTAGATGTTTATTTGACATTCAAAAAGTAAACGTGAGCATATCGCCGGCTGTCGTCGGGCGCAACGTTTTGGTTCTGCATTTGGTTCGGCCGTCGCAGTATAAATCTTTTAATTATCTAACAATCGTTTGAACAGAGATTTCTGTGTAAATATAAATATATAAATAGGGTGTTTTAGACTGATAATGGCCATCCAGAGAGAGTGCAAAGATTAGATTGAGTACGGGCGTCCATGGCCTGATACAACAATTGTGGCCGTGTTATTAAAAAGCGCTTAACCAAACAGAACAGCCCAACAGCGGATTCATTCCACGAATGCGGAAAGCCAGCCCCAACCGAACGGCATACGCTATCCATTACGTTACTTTACGTTGCGCGCCACCGTTACACAATTATCACAATGAAAGAGTGGCTGAAAATTTCCTGCCTGCTATGCATCTTCGGATGTGTGCGCGAGATCCGACCCTCAGAGCCGTATGTCACCGAATATCTATTGGGTCCCTGGCGTAATATCACGGAGACTCAGGTGAATGGATGGCAAAACAATCTATAAATACCAATAAATAATATTAATTCTGTTTACAGCTCACACATGATGTCTATCCCGTGGGTACATATGCGTACCTGGTGCAATTGGTCTTTGTATTCCTCATAACCGACTTTCTGCGGTAAACATAATGGAACTTTTATACAAAAAATCCAAATAAACATCTTTCCATTTCTTTTGCAGCTACAAGCCGCTCATCATCACAATTGGAGCCACCGGTGTGATCATCTGGAGCATGCTCATCTGGACAACTAGTTTGTTGTCGCTGCAGATCTTGGAGTTCTTCTATGGGACCTACATGGCAGCAGAGGTGGCCTACTTCACGTACATCTATGCCAAGGTGGATAAAAAGTATTATCCTCGCGTTACATCCCACACGAGAGCTGCCATGTTTGTTGGAAAATTGGTTTCCGGCATTACCTCTCAACTGATGATCAATCTGGAGCTGATGAACTACAAAGAACTCAACTATATAACGCTGGCCAGTGAGTGGCAAGATATGCCTTTCCAAAAACAGAGACTTATTCAACCTGTTCTTTTTTCAGCTCAAATAATGGCCATGTTGTGGGCCTTTGGTCTCCCCAGAGTGGACAAGAGCCTGTACTTTCATCGCGAAGAGTCGTACGACACTCCAGAAGCCATATCGGATCAGTCCTCCTATACGCAAACAGAGTTGCCGGGGGATTCCAGCATGGAGGTGTCCAGTCAGTCGCAGGCGGACATTGCGAAGCAGCCCAGGGCCATGCGTTTGCTGTGGATTCACTTTCGCAGTGCATATACCAATGGCCGCGTGATCCAGTGGAGCCTGTGGTATGCCATCGGCCTGGCTGGCTACCTTCAGGTCACCTATTACATGCAGGTGCTGTGGAAGGTGATCGAGCCGGAACCGTTGATAGCCTGGAACGGAGCCGTCGATGCAGTGCTAACCGCTTTGGCTGCACTGAGTGCCTTGGCCGCCGGTTACCTGCACACGGATCGTCTGAATCCGCGCACAAGTCTGCTTATTCTGGCCTTCTTCTCTGCGTTGGAAGGAGGCTGCGTGCTGATCTGCTGCTGGACACACAATATTTATTGGTCGTATGTGGGATTCGTGTTGTTTGGTGGCCTCTATGGCTTCACCATCACAGTTTCCAGGTAAGATCCATCATGACTCTTGTTAGATATCTGTAGTTAACTCCTTTTCTTGGTCGTTGTAGCGCTGAGGTGGCCCGGCATCTGCAGGAGGATAGCTTTGGTCTAGTTTTTGGCTTTAATACGCTGATCGCACTCATTTTCCAGTCCCTGCTGACCATGATATTTGTCACAGAGACGGGCTTTGAACTCGATGCTGTGGGACAGTACACGGCCTATGCTTTCTATTTCATTTGCGTGGGCGTTCTCTATTTGATATCAGTCCTCGTGGAGTATCTCTGGTTTCGCGCAGCAACCAGGGAGAAGCTGGAGAACACTTTGGAATAGTTATAGATGCATTTAGCAAAGTACTTAAAGTCACCTGTTGGTGTGCACAAAAATATATGTAATTAGATTAAGTGAAGCGTGTTCCTATATGTTCTCGTTCCCGTTGAAAGTATTCCCGCGATTTCAGGGTTCGACAATAATGTGATTGTATTCCGAGAAAGATCGATTGGAAAAAGTTTAATCATTGTGTAGATATGTTCCATTTAAAGAAAGCCCCAATCTGTCTCAAGTGTCACGGAATAAAGACCTGCTTTTATAGACCATCATTGCTGTTTTTGAGTGCTGTGCTAATGATTTAATAAGCTGATAATTTATAAGGCGAATTGCGATTGTATCAAGCTCAAGCTTTGTCTAGCTGAAGGGTAATCTTGTTGCCCAGCAGACGCACCCAACTTTAACAATATTTCCAAGTTTAGAGCTTAAGGTATCTTTATAGTAACCCTCTGCTATGTGTACTATCTTCAACAACCTATAATTTTAAAGGCCTGTCATCGCTATAGCTTGTAAATATGGAAATGAATACATATGTAAGTATTAGCGGACATATACGAATTTGTACGTGAAGGTATGTACATGCATACATATGTGCGGGCCAGTTTTAGCACTGTTTTCAGCTAAGCTTTTGTGGAATTCCGCTGGGTTTCAAACAGTGCCTGCTAAACCCAGACTCCCCTATATTATTGTCTAAGTAAGTTTACGTCCATTTTTAGTGTATTCCTCGATTGAAAATCATCCAGAAATGGCATTTTATCCCTCTATAAAGATGTCTTTATTTTGTCAGGTTGAAATCGCATTTTAAACGTTTGAATGTCACCTTCCAAAGTTATTAATATTCACCTAGGAATCTCCCGGTTCTTTTAGCCTTATCACTCAATACTACCATGCATGTTACACGAGATTTTGATCAAAGTGCTTTAACTTATCAGCCTTCAATTTCACTCATAAGTGTATCGCGAACGAAAACAGAAACCACATTTTAAAGACCTACCAGGTTGTTAAGAATTTAAGTTATACTGAAAGATCCACTTAAGTGCTTTGCTAATAGTCTAATTAGCTGATAATTTTAATTCCATGGAGTGGGAACGGATCAGCGACTGCATCGTGATTGTGCTTTGGCTATGCTGAGAGCAAATTGGCGGAATCTTTTCATCGGATTTCCCTTACGCTCCGCCATGTGTGTGAAGTCCGACAGGCCCAGTCCATGTAGGTTGGCTCGTTGAAATTCTCCCGCGTCCAATCGCGAGTTGCGCTGATTATAAGACACGTCAAAACTAAATCTCTATAGTCAGAGAGGTACCCTCGTAACCCCTTGGCTGGAAGAATGTGTAATTATTTTAATAGGTTGTCTAAGCTTTCTAGACACCGCACAGCGCGTGCGTTCCAGCATTATCGCTGGATTGCAGTGAATATCGCGATTAGATTCGCATTGGCAGCCGCAGCGGGATGGAGTCGTGGCTGAAGATATCGTGGGTATTATGCATATTCGGGTTCCTGCGCGAGATCCGTCCCTCGGAGCCTTATCACGCTGAGATATTGATGAGTGACTGGTATCATGTCACCCAGGAAGAGATCAATCGTTCCGTCTATCCCGTGGGCACCTACTCCTATCTGGCTCTACAAATCTTTGTGTTCCTCATCACAGACTTTCTCAGGTAATCAGAACCCAGGCATGCAATAATGCGATCGCACCAAGGTCATACCTCTGTTTTCTCCCATCAGATACAAGCCTGTAATCATTGCCAATGCTCTGACGGGCATCTTAGTCTGGAGTACGCTGCTTTGGACCACAACTCTGACGGGGCTGCAGGTGGTTGAAGTGTTCTACGGCTTCTACCAGGCGGCAGAAGTGGCCTACTATGCTTACATCTATGCAAAGGTCGATAAAAAGTATTATCCGCTTGTGACCTCCTACACCCGGTCGGCCATGTTCGTGGGAAAGTTGGTGGGTGGTCTCCTGGCGCAGCTCATGATTGGCATGCATTGGATGGTCTACCGACAGCTCTACATCATCAGCATTACAAGTACGTTTAATACTCTGGCTAATCAGAAGATTTATAATACAGAAAATGATTTTTCCTGCAGGTCAAGTACTGGCGCTGTTTTGGTCATTCGGTTTGCCAAAGGTCGAAAAGAGCCTGTATTTCCATAGCCAATCTGGTGCTGGGAAAGATGACACAAAGTCCGATGCAGCAGTCATTGAGAATGGATCCCAAAAGCCAGAGGAAACGGTGGAAAAGCCTTCACCTGCCACGAAGCAAAGCTTCCATGCTTTTCAGCTACTGTGGACTCACTTCCACAGCGCCTACACAAATCCCACGGTCCTGCAGTGGAGCCTATGGTATGCCATGATACTGGCAGGCTTTCTCCAAATAAGCACCTACATGCAGGTGGTGTGGAAGTCCTACGATGAGCCCACTGTAAGTGGAGGCAGATGGTGGTATATTGTAGTGTCTTCAATGTTCTCTTTACCAGATTGCATGGAATGGAGCCGTGGACGCTGCTTTGACGGCCCTTAGTGCTGTCTTCTCACTGCTCGCGGGCTACTTTCCTGCGAGTCGCCTGAAGACGCGCACCAGCTTTCTGACCATAGCTGTGCTGTCGGTACTGCAGGGTGGCTGTATACTGCTCTCATCATGGACCAGCAATATATACTACTCCTATTTGGGCTATGTGCTCTTCGGCGGTTTATTTGCTTTTACCATAACGGTTGCCAGGTTTGTCCTAAGCCTCAATCTCTTTGTTGTCAATCTACCCATGTATCGCTCTTCTTGCAGCTCTGAGCTGGCCAGCAGCCTGGTGGAGGACAGCTTTGCCTTGGTCTTTGGCTTCAACACTTTTATTGCGCTCCTCTTGCAATGCATCCTGACATTTGTGGTTGTTTCGGAAAATGTCAATCTCAATTTGAACGTATTTGAACAGTTTACCGTTTATGCCTTCTATTTCATGGTAATTGGCATTGTTTACTTCACAGTTGTTGTATTGCAGTGCGTTTGGTCTGGCGTGAAAGGCCCGAAAACAAATAAAGAGGTCGTAAATTGATCATTTTGGTTTTTGGTAGCCTTTTGTTTACAATTATCGGTAGTAATATCTGTGTGATCACAACAACCTCATGATCGATAAGAAATAGTGGTCGATATCGATATATACAAAAATACAAAAATATTTCTGTGCAAAAATAAAAAATGTGAATGATCCAGTAGGGCTATTTCTTTCCAAACAATCTTTAATTGGCGAAAAGTATATTCAAACGCAATTAAACCTTTTTATTGAAATTAAATCGCAAATTGAAGAAACATATATATCGTACTCTATCGTACATCTCCAAATGGTTCATCTACCGATATACTCCTACTACTCTCACCTCTAACGCCCGGCTGGTTGTTGGTGGCGCGGGTTTTTGTTAACAATTGTTGTTAACAATTACAAACATTTAATTACATTGCCGCTTTTGACACTGCATACTGCAGTACAACACTAGCTGCCGTATCAGCGATACGTGGATACGTGAGTACGCTGTTCAAAGAACAATGGACATGGTTGACCTTACACCCTTCCTCGAAATTTTTGTTTACAGCCATAAAAAAGATGAGAGTTCTACGTCGCGGGACGGTACAAAAAATTGCTGTGGCCGTTTGCCTGGTGTTGTTGCTCTTCTCCTTGTATGTTTTAAATGAAGAGAGGGATTTGGATAAAAATGTTAAAATGTATGTCTTTACTCGTATCATTGCACAAATACCATGTCTGTTTGTGCTTGTGTGTGCTTTGCAGATAATCATTATTTATTAATTGCTTTTGCTTGTATATGCTTTTTCTCATGTGCAGCGAAATTATCGAGCGCTCCATTCGGGCGGCCATGAATCAAGGCGAATGCCGACATCCATACCTGGATGTGGACAATCCCGATATCATGCAATTCTACAAACCGGTGGGGAAAGTACACTGCGGCGACGGACTCGATTGGGTCATGTGCGAGGTGACTGCGAGAATGTTTGCGAAATAATCATATTCTTATGCCTCCTCTTAATCATTGTTTCTGTAGAAATCCATATGCTTTGTGAGGCCCGAGATTACTGCCAGTCACGAGGATGTCATTTGCTCTTACACGGACATCATACGCAAATCGGACTACAAGGTGCGCTTTGGGCGTACGCTGAGGGTCAAGGAGCCGTATGTCCTGCAGAGCAGTGACTTTGTCAAAGTATCATGCCGGTCGGGCAGCGGTCAAAGGTGACTCTTAGTTCATTCCTGCCTGTGATATCAGATTACACTTGTTTTCTTTGTCCCCACAGCTGGTTCGGTATGGCGCATGGTATCCGTGATACTGTGCAACGACCGCTGGCTGCCAATTTTGCCCCAAATCTGGCTGTATTGCCACCGGAGGCAGTGGCCCAGGCCCAGCCTCAGATGCAGGAAGTGCCGACCGCCTCGTTCTACAATGTTCTGATGTTCGGCTTTGATTCGCTGAGTCGCAACGCCTTCATGCGCAAGCTGCCAAGGACATACGAGTATCTGACCAAACAACTGGGCGCCACAGTGCTGAAGGGTTATAATATTGTGGGCGATGGCACGCCACAGGCACTGGTGCCTCTGCTGACGGGCTTTACGGAACTGGAGCTGCCAGAGACACGGAAACGGTTTTCGGGATCGGGCAGCGTGGATTCGTATCCCATGATTTGGCAGGATTTTGCACGTCTCGGCTACATGACTTCCTTCAACGAGGATTTGCCCAATGTGGGCACATTCACGTACCGCATGAATGGTTTTCAGTCGCAGCCCGTCGACCACTATCTTCGCACATATTTTGTTCAAGCAGAGCAAATGGCAGGCGACAGCCAGCCCAACTGTATTGGCCACCAGCCGGATCATATTACCATGCTGGAGTACACCAAGAATGTAAGAATTTCCCGCATCTTTTCAAGCTTAACTGAACCATATTCCCATTTTAGTTTATGCTTAAGTATCGTGATGCGCCGCGCTTTGTCTTCAGCTTTCATGGGGGACTCTCGCACGATTCCATCAATCTGGTGGGCGCAGCCGATGATGATGTACACGATTGGCTGGTCGCCCTCAAGGAGAAATCTCTGCTGGATGACACCATTCTCATTTTTATGGCGGATCATGGCAATCGCTTTGCAGAGGTGCGGGCCACCCTGCAAGGCAAGCAGGAGGAGCGACTGCCGTTCTTTAGCTTTGCCTTTCCCGAGTCCTTTAAGAAACGTTTCCCCCAGGAGTACAAAAACTTTCTGGCCAACGAGCAGCGCCTTACAACGCCATTCGATGTGCACGCCACACTGAAGCACATCATTCGTAAGCTTTTATCTTTCCATCGTATTGTTAGACCATCTCAAATGATTTATCTCTGCAGAGCTGCAGACCGCCAGCGACGAAGAGACGACTGTTGAGAGCGATGATATATCTCCTAAGCCCAGCATCCACATCTCGGAATTGGCTCGAGGACGTGCCATCTCGCTGCTTGAACCCATACCGACCAATCGCTCTTGTGCCGATGCTTACATAGAGCCCCACTGGTGTGCCTGCCTCAATTGGCGTCCACTGCAGCTGAACGACACTCAATACTCTGGCGTGATTCTCAAGGCGGCACAGAGCATTGTGGACACCATCAATGCGGCCACAGCCGAGCAACGAAAGTTCTGCGTTCCCCTGGACTTGCTTCGCGTAAATTGGGCACTGCGCCTGCAGCCGCACAAGGAGCTGCTGCAGTTCAAGACGAACAGCGACAGGGATGGTTTCCTGGCGGATATGACCGGCCAGACGGAGGTGCACGACGAGATGTACCAGCTGCAGCTGGTCACACAGCCGGGCAATGGGCTGTACGAGGCCAGTGTGTCCCACAACCTGCAGACATTCAGTGCGACAACAAAGCTCACGGATATCTCGCGTGTGAACAAGTACGGCACTCAGGCCAGGTGCATTTACGATCGTGATCCAGAATTGCGGAAATATTGCTATTGCCGCGACTAGTCAATGCGCACATGCAGACGCAAATAACGAACACTCTCTAGTCTGTAGTCTCAAACACAGAGATCTGCTAATCAATTAGCTCGATTAATATTCGAATATTCACAGCTGTTTGTATTTGTATTCTCCTCCCCACAATGTATTCATATTTGCCCCAAAAGACTACGATCGCTCTCTTTTTCGATATTAAGTTTGAAAGTCTGCCTCAGTTTTTGTAATATAAGTTCCTCAACTCAAAGCGAAAGAAAGTACTAATTATTTTGTATTTATAGTAGTAGAGAAAAGAGCAATGAAATGAAATGAAACCTCTCTGTAACCAAATAGCGAACACACATAGATATAGGTATATATTTTTATAATGCACTGTATTTATAGTCGCCTGTATGTACTTTTATTTGAATATTGATAAACATTTCTTCACATACAGACATTTACGATAAGTATATACGCGTAAGGGGGTGTGTTTTTGTTTGATTTTGGGAATGCGGTCTGATTGCGCTTCCTGAGCATTGACCTCGCACTGGGGTTTGGGTTAAAATTAACTCTGTTTTTTTGCGTAAATTCGTAATCGCGTATATACAATACTAAACATTACTTTGGTTAGATCCGTAGAATATCCGTATCCGTGTCCGTTTCGTAACCATGTGTATTTCTAGGCGATCCTTCTACTTTCTGCGCCTCCATTCTACTGATGGTATATTATATCTGGTAATACCTTAACGTTCATAAACGCACTGTGCATAATTTGGGGTGTACATATGTATATATCTTATCTAGATAGAACTATGTATAATACTTGCTTCGATTTCAGATTAGTTTTTTAGCTTTTGGGATGGGTAATAAAATATAAACAAAAAATCTAGTAATTGTACAAAAGTCATTATTTATTTTTCAAGTTTAAATACTCAATAAATTAAGAGTAAAGGATCGAGGAGATCATCTTACCAAATAATAAAAATATAATGATATTTATAATCGAATAGGAAAACAATTAAAATAAGCATAATTATAGGTCTTAGATGGAAATGAGTCTCGAGCTAAAAGGATATGGTTCGCGTATGGTATATGGTTTAGGGGTAGGTGTGCTTATAGATAGCCTTTCTGTGCATCGAGACAGAGAGAGAGAGAGTATCGCATACTGCTGCTCTTGCCTGTAACCTAACATCTAAACAAAAGGGAAGTCGGGGGGGGGGGGGGGGGGGGGGAAGCAGAACCTGTGTGGTTTACAACTAAACTTTCTTTAAAGTGTATTGTATTTGGTTATGTGCATGAGGGTTTTGTGCATCGTCTAGCTGTAGAGAGCTGGTGCGGCGGCGGCATTGGCCATTTGGTGTCACGAGACTGAGGTGGCCAGAAACTCCTGGAGCCGCTGCACGGTCACACGATCCAGCTTGCACAGATCAAAGTCGAAGGTCTTGTGCGTGATCTCGTAGCAGCCGGTGGCCGCTATCATTTCGACGACCTGTTGCAGCTCCTCGTTGTCCTGCAGCGTCATGATCTTGTGATGCAGCTCCTGCAGTTCGCTCAGATATTCCGTCGGCAAGGATGTGGTGCTCACCTGCAGCGATGGCGTCATCTCAGCCGGCGAACTGCTGTTATTGTTGTTGTTGTTGTTCAGGCTGCTGGCTGCTGAAGCCCCACCGCTGGGATGGCTATTGCTGGATGGCGAGGACGGCGGCGGCGGCAGGAATCCTGATCCTGCACTGCCAGCCACTGGCGCTAGCGCTGTGGAATTCGCATTCGAAGGACGCAGCGACGGCGATTTGGATTTCTCACGCGGTGCCTTGTTCTGTTCCTTCTTTGAGGGCTTGACGGGGGGCTCCATAAAGCCCCCTCCACCACCGCCGCTGCCGCTGTTGCTGTTCTGGGAACTGCGACGATTCCGTTTCTTTTCCTCTTTGTCCGGCTTCTCGGACTTGTCCGCCGCCTTGGTCTCTGGTGTTCTGTCTGGCCTTTCGGACTTATCGCTGTTCTTCTCCGGCTTTTCGTTTGGCTTTGACTTTCCCTTGTGTTCCTTGCCAGCAGATTTGGCATCTTTTGCGGACCCTGCACTGGCCTTAGCCGCCTGTGTCGATGGTTTTTGTTGGCTGCCCCTCGCTGGCAGATCGGGAAAACTGCTGTTGGAGCTGTCCGAATGCTGGAGCGTGGCAGCCGCTGCTGCGGCCAGTGCACTGGTGGCAGCCAGATCCGGCGCCGATTGAGCCGAGTCCACATCACTGAGGTCTAGATTGCTTGGAGCCTTGTTCTGTCCCGGATGTGGATGCGTCTGTGGCTGCTGTTGCTTGCCGCTGTGCTTGGCCTCCGTCTGCTTGTCCCCGGCGGTCTCTCGCTGCCGTTTCTCGTCCTTGCTGGAGGCCTTCTCCTTCGATTTCTTGTGTTTCTCCTTCTTGCTGCTGTTGGCATTGGCACTGGCTCCGCTGGTTGCAAATTTGTCCGTCGTCGTGGCCTCACCGCTGGGACTGGCACCCGTTGTCTTGGGCGATGGCTCAGCCACTGATGGCTTCTCCACTGTCGTTGCTGCCGCTGCCAGCTGCTGCTGTTTGTCTTTCTCCCGCTCCTTGGGCTTCTCTTTGTCCTTTTCGCGCTCGCTGCGCTCCTTATCCTTGTCCTTGCTCTTGTCCTTCTTCTTATGCTTGTGGGACTTCTTGTTGTTGTCGGCATTGCCATTGCTCGTCCCCTTATCTGACTTTGGATCTGTGGCTTTCTCTAAATGCTTCGGAGTGGCCGCCGTCGATGTGGACTCCTCTTTCTGATCGCCTCCCCGCTTGCCGCTGCTGGCCATGCTGCTGCTGCTGTTGCTGCCCACAGAGGTGGGCGTCGCCTTGCCCGTGGCGGAGGCGCTCTGATTGGTCGCTGACTGATGCTGCAGTGTATTGCCAGCGGTCAGAGGACTGTCGGTTTGGCCAGTTCGCTCATCCTTCGGCAGCCGCTTGTCCTTGTGATCCTCGCGCTGTTTCTCCCGCTCCCGTTCGCGCTCTCGCTCGCGTTCGCGCTCCTTGTCCTTTTTCTCCTTTTTGGACTTCTTGTTGGAGCTGCGCTCCTTGTCCTTGGACTCGGACTTCCCCGACTTGTGCTCATCGCGCTCTTTGGATCGCGAGTTGGGCACTGCGACCGCATTGGACGCATCAGTGGCCATCTTCTTGGGACTGGGAGCACTCATTTCGGTCTTGCCTAACTTCGGGCTGGCCGTACGCTTCATCAATGCCGAGGAATTTGCCAGGACCAGGGCCGTTGAGGAGGGTGTGCTACTGGAGCTCTGCTCGCGTTCACGCTCCTTGTCGCGGGACTTGTCCTTTTTGGACTTTTCCTTGTCGCGATCATGCTTGCCGCCCCCCTCGCCGGACTTGCTTGATTTGCGATCCTTGTCCCGGCCATGACGATCCTTCTTGTCCTTCTCGCGCGGCTTGTCCCCGCTACTGGACTTGTCACGCTCCTTGCTCGACTTCTCTTTGCCGCCATCGTGTGAGCCGCTCTTGCCACTGGCGGGCGCGGCTTTGCCCTCCGGAGAGTGTTTTGGGGGAGCAGCAATGGCCAACATATTGCCGCCATTCCCCTTGGTGATGGGCGGCCCGAAGAGCGCAGAGAAGGCGCTGGTCTTGCCGGGGTCATCGTTGCGCGACTTGTGCTTCTTGATCGGTGCCGAGTCAATAGTCAAGGTACTGCTGCCCCCACCCTTGGCCTTGACAATGCCCACCTCGTTGTTGGGCCCCCCCTCGCCGCCACCGACGCTGGGCGATAGCGTGCGACTGAGGCTGCTGGGCCCGATATTCGCACCAAACACGGGCACTCCACCGCCGCGCATCAGCTTGGCGCGAAATTCCTCAGAGGGGGCCTCAAACACGTGTGTCTTCACCTCGACATGGTGACGTGGTGGCCCTGTCTGCTGTAGCTCCAGATCGTACTGGTACATGATGCGCTTGGGCTCGTCGCGATTGCGAAAATATATTTCGACTGGCAATAGGAAGCCGGCATATCCCGACTCATGTAGAGCATACGGTGGCTCCTTGATCACTGCAAGGAAAAATCAATGAAATTAACAAAACGAACACTTTCGCGACATTCGACACTTACCACGCTTCGGTTTGGGAAAGGACTCGTGCAGCAGAAAGACAACCTTCTCCACAAAGGCACTGATGTCCGCCTTGTTCACGCCCTGCACGTAGATCTCCCAGTCGTGGGTGAAGGCCTGCGGATGTGGGGTTTTCTTGCTGCGCAGCTTTGACGTGTGGCCAATCTCAAATTGCACCTTGACCGCCATTCCTCTGTGTAGAGCATCAAACTCCGATGTCTCCGGCGCGGTTTCCGTTTAAGTGCTGCAAACAACAAAACAGGAAGCAACAACGCTTTAACAACATGTCAAATATCCCGCCAAAATCGATGCGGGGCAGGAGTAGTGCCCATTAGTGTGAAAAGATAAACCCGTATTGTAAAAGTTGAATGAAAGATTCTTATTGGCGCCCAATTAAAATCAAAATAATTGGCCAATCCAATGCTTGTGGCACGCCGCCCTGCTCTGCTTCCGACACGCAGACAGCAGCGGCTCAGGGTGCATGCGTGCTGACTCTTGCAACATGTCACGTCCGCCTTCGTCTCCAGCTACTTTGAGAGCTCTTCCGGGCACCTTTGGCATATTGGGCAATGCGGAATAATTGACAGCTATATAGCTATTGATCGGTATTTGTGTTATGTTTCGCCTTTAAACCGAATTGTTATTGTTTGTGTGCCACATTGTGGCCTTTTGTCCAGGGCAAGCTTTCGCTCGGGTCATGTTTTTCTGCCGCAACAATTCCGGTTGCACAATTCTCTACTTACTATCTGCACTGGGCGCATTCGCATTAATATGCACACTAATTTCGCCTAAGTAACGATATTTATTATTGCTATATACAGAATTCGCGGAAAACGGAAAAACACACACAAAAAATCTATGTTGCCTAAAACAGTTCCATTGATTCGGTGAATGAACTGGTTCGTTGATTTCGCATCGTTCGATTAGTTCAGCGCTATCGATACCTACTCATAGCGATATAATTGTGCCATTAAACAATTCGTTAAATGATTTGTAACTATGCTAGAGCCTTCATCCAATATTATTCAGATTTTTATGAGAATAAATAGAGATTTATAAAGATAAATCATCTCTATTTCCTTTTGTTTTCCCATCATCTCACATAATCGAATCATCGCTGTTCATGATACCAGTTCCGTGAGTTCGGTTCACATCTGAGCCACAGACAACACTCAAAAGAACATTAGGAAAAACAATAAAATGTTTTGCGAAAGTGATGGCAGAAATTGAAAACGGCGAGTGAAATTGACCCAATTGATGAGTAGTCAAACCACGCCCAGGACGCCAACCCAGACCAGTCCAAAATGACGACTGAATTTGGCAACAGTCAACAGTTCGTGTCGAATAATGGGAATGCCAGCTGCAGTGCGTCTCGCTGGCTCACGGAGGAGGTCTTTAAGCTGATCGATGTTGTGCAACGCGACGAGGCCATTTACAATCCCAGGCACAAGTACTACTTCTGCCGACCGTACGTGGAGAACTTTTGGAGGGAAGTGGATCAGAAGCTGGAGAAGAATCCCGGCGCCAGCCTTGCCAAATGGACAAATTTGCGCATTTCGTTTCGGCGCGAGTACACCAACTATCTGGAGGAGAAAGTTCCGCCCTGCTGGTCGTACTTCGATCGCATGTTCTTCCTACATCCGTATCTGCGCAAGAAGCACCAGCAGCCCAAGTCGCTGGACACCCAGGTGCAGGATGCCCTGGCGCATCTCTCCAGCCTGTCCAACCGCATGCAAAGGGAGCGCACCGTGACCACCATCGGTACAACAACCAGCAGCACCACCCAGCCGACACCCACGTCTCAGCAGAGTCCCCAGGCGCAGCCGCTGGACAACTATTTGGATTACTTCGACGAGCATGAGCCAAACAACTCTGAGCTGGAGGACCTCATGGACGAGGAGGGACGCCATCGGTACCACAACCAGCTGGACAGCAACGATATCAAATCCGAGTGCGAGGAGCCAGTCGATGAATTCGAGCAGTTGACCCCAGACCACGACGAGGACGAGCCTGAAGACCATGAGATGCATAAGATGGCCCCCTCTTCCAGCGTGGCGGCGGCGGTGGCCAGCTCGTCCGCGGCAGAGGCCCACCGACGGTATGCCCCTCAACAGCCGCACACCAATCGAATGCATCACAACCGCCTGCAGATACGCGCCTACCAGGACGAAGTGCGGGCCAGTCGTCCGCGCTCGCAGGAGCTGCCGGTGCCCGCTGCTGTAGTGTCAGGCGTCAATTTGCCTGGCCAGCCCACAACCCATTTGAACATTTCCTTTGTACGTCCAACGTTTAGCAAGCCCGTGGATTTGGTCAGCACCACAACGCACACTGGAGGTGCAGTTCCTGCGAGTGGGGCGCCCGCCGAAATGGAATTACCAACTCCATCGAATTTAGCAGCAGGAGCCACCACACCCATGGTGGGGACAATGGCCAGTAGCAGCAGTGGCAGCTATTTGAGCCAGCGACATGTCCACAACCATCATCAGGCGGCGCCCTCTCTGCGTCTGGAGGCAAACAACTCGGCTGGTCCGGTGGCGAATGGAGGCGGCGTTGATTTGTGCGACTGCAAAACCGATTCCGATGCCATGTTCCTGATGAGCCTGTTGCCCGACATACAGAAGCTGAACGGTCGGGATCGCGGCAAGATTAAGATTGCTTTCCAAAACATACTACAGGACTACCTATATCCCGACTAGGCGTGGCCATAAGTTCCGATCTCTATCCACACAGTCGCTCTGTGTATAATTTTGTTTGCTTTTAGCATGTGAACGCCAGCGCGGCCCAGCCGCAGAGGTTTCCAGTTCTTAGAGTTTCCTTTTACTTACTTCAAGCTTTGCTGTGCAAGAACAAAGTATCCTTAACACGTTTTGAACACTATCAACTATGTTTATTTAAGTGTATAAATATTTATAAATATTTAACGTTTAACACAAGAATAAATTCATTCGAAATTTAGGCGATAATATATGGCTACAAATTAACTAGAAGTGCAGTGCCCTCCGACCTATCACATTCGTCATTCGAAGAGCTTCAGCTCGCGGGATATCTTCTTGATCTTATTGTCCAGCGTCGTGTCCTCGTGCTCGCAGATGTAATAGTGCCTCGAAGTGCACTCCTGGCCATAGTACACATAGCTATGCTTCCCCGCATTGTAGCTCAGCCGGAGACACCGTCCCTTGCCCTCGATCTGCACGGTGTTGTTGAGGACATCGCTGCCGTCCTCCGATGTCTCCTCGGAGCTATCCACCAGATTGGAGGCCGTGGCATTCTCGCTCTTCTGGGCCATGGCTATCGATGTGAGGTTCGTATTGGGATTCACAGGCTTGGCCGAGTTGGACCAGATCCACAGGAGACCAGGGTTGAGACCGCCCAGCCAGTAGTCGCGTCCCCTGTGCGGCGGCTGGTTCAGCAGATAGGCCATAATCTCTTCGTTCTCCGAGACCTTTTCGAACTCTGCCAAATGCGAGTTGAGGGCCTTGCAGGCCGAATTGGCCGTCTTCCAGTTGACCTGCTGCTGGCTGTTGATGTAATAGCAGTTGTCGCTGATGCGCGTAAAGTTCGTGGGGCAGGGATCCTTGACCTCCTTCTGGCCTTCCTTGTTGCCAGCCATCAGGTAGTAGATCAACTGCTCTGACCGTCGCACACGACTCTCCAGGTAATCTGTAAGCATTCGATGGCTCATGGTTGAAAGGGAAAGTTTTCTTTTGACTGGTTTCTAGTTTTCATTACCGACACGATAGACCAGCTTCTCGATGGCACCCAGCAGATACAGATCGTTCTCGGAAACAGCCCGGAATGTTGTGGGCTGGCCACTGCCCTGTAGATGCTGTTGCTGGTGCTGCTGCTGCTGCTGCAGGGGTACTGGCCGCAGATGCTGCTGCTGCTGGGGAGGAGGAGGAGGATTGGGATTGGGATTGCCTCCCCCAGAACTGCCGCCAATGCCAAAAAGCTGCTGCAGGAAGCCAGGCTGCTGTCGCTGCTGCTGTTGCTGTTGCTGTTGCTGTTGCAGGTGCTGCTGTTGCTGTTGGTGCAACATTTGATTGGTCATCGGCCGGAATTGGGGATTCACAATGGGACTCTGACTCTCCACGGGCTTGCGCAAATGCGGCTCCAGCTCCACAGCCTCGCCAATCCGCCGCGTGATGTAAATGTTGTTCCCAGGTCGCTTGTAGGCCGACGAATGATAGTTAAGGGGTCCGTTCATGGACATGCTCATGCCCATATCGCCGCCTCCCATGTACGGCAGATCCTTGGACGTTCGCTGACTGCTGCTTTGGCTGTTGGGGACAAATTAAACCATCATCTCAGGGGGAAACCTAGTCCAAAAACACACACCTCAAAACATAATCTTCGAGAAATTGCGACCAAATGGGAGCGTTTGAGTCCGCCTCCACCACTGCGTGTGATTCATTCGCGTATTTTTGCATATTTTCACCATCGCTGTCATTACATAAGACGAACGACGGCCCATGGCCCAGGCATAAAACTACCAGGTAAACAGCAGCCCCAGGCCGAAGCCGGATGGCTGTCTGTTTGCTAGCCGTAGCCGGTGACATATGATGGCTGGATGACACCCCCTTCTCACAGAGCAAGCACTTGGCGATTCAAGTCGCGCGGTCACAGAGCACTTTCGATTTCGATACGTTTTCCGTGCGGTTTAGGCCGACTCCGTTGTTGGTTCGTTTCTGACTGAATGCCGCGCGATCAGAAGACCCAGACTGAGGCTCAGTTCGAGCCCCAGAGCCGGTCGGTCGTCTCCAGCTGTCTGAGTCGCTGTCAATGGCCCATGGCAATGGCCCAGACCTGCTGCTGCTCACTGAGAAATGCAAAAATTTCACTTTCTCCTTCGGTTCGGTTCGGTTCGGTTGGGGCTCTTTACAAATGTAAGTCATTGGGGCTGTTCGTAGAGTATGTATTTCTCCTCCGTGGCGTTGCTTTGTTGGCCGTCAACGCCCGCTTTTTGACATACTCGCAGTCGGAGTCGTACTGTTTGCACTCCATTAAATTGGTTTCATTCAGACTTAGGTAATTGCTCGGGGGCTTCAATGGAAACGAAAATGTATTCATTTCTTTGGTATAAATTTAGATATGGGTAGCATTTTAAGGGGGGCCATTCGGGAGGGGTTTGCCATAAAAGAGTTTTTCTAATTTCGGGCTAAAGTTTATACTATTTGAGAGAAGCTTTAGGTTGTGGAGCTACTTTGCTCGTTTATATCTCTCTATTATATATGTGTATTATAGTTATAGCATTCTTTTATAGACAAAAGTATTTAGAAAACTCTCTTTTTATTTATTTTATAATATAATCCAAGTATAGATAAATATGCCAAGTGTTTCGGTACCATATTATTGAATCTTCTATTGTTTCCAAAGTAATAATTAGTACCAGTTCAGAGTCTAGTCTTTGCTTCAAAAATAGCAAATTATCCAGAGAATTTGCCAATTTTTTTCCTCGTAAAAGTACGCCTTTCTTTCGAGTTCTTTGAGGACCTATTACCATAAATGTTTCTTTCAAGACCAGCTCTTTTCTTAAGCTCCACTCTCATCCACATATGGACACACCTACTTCATAATGAAAGCATAATACAGCTTATATAAATCATGACTGGGACATTATAATGTGCAATTTAATGCGCCACTTAAAGTTTTAATAACTATTTTATGGAACTGCGAAAAAAGAGATTCGAGAGATTCGACGAAAAAGAAACACGTTACGGAGAGCCAAAGATACCCTAGACGACAGATGGGGGGGAATTAAAGCTCCATTAATATGAAAGGTGATTCAATTTGGCTGACAGACCGACTCTCAGCGTTAACTGGATTATTGATGGTCACAGCAGCAGCCCACATCGATCAAAGATCTCTCAAAACTGATTTTACCCTGAAGATATGAATGGATGCATGTACATAAGATATGTATCTGTATCTGTGGATCGGCATATCTGAACTTTCGTTATTCAGATTACTTTGACAATTAGCGGATGTTAACGATGTTGCAATGAAGGCCTCGATCGAACCGTGATCTCATGATGACGCACTTTGAGTTTTTGGGTTTTTCACTCCACTTCAAATGGGGGGCTTTCCCAAAAAACCAAACAAACAAACCAAAGACCTACCTTTGCATAATCAGAGCAGATTTCGGCTGAAAAGCAGCCACAATTTCTGTTCAATTTCAGGCAAAGAAAATCAATTGATGTATTTTTCTCATTAAAAGCAAACATCAAACATATAATTTTTTTTTAGCAAATTTTTTATAAATTTTTTTGTATACTTTTTTTGGGTATTTTTGTTTGTGTAATTTAATTATATAAATTCAAATTTTAAGCAAAACTTCATTCTAAACAGCATCTATCTATCTCTCTCTCTCTCTCTCATTGTGTGTCCGCTGTTTGCTTTTTCTTAATATTTTTAAACAATTGTTTTAAAAATAAAAAATATATTTTTTGGGGGCTTGGGCTGGTAAGGAATTAACTTTTACTTTCTGCTAAAATGTACTGCCTTGTGGTTCTTCTGCTGACTCCTTCGATTATTTTATTGTTTTAAATAATAAAAAAATAATTAAATTAAATGGTTTTTTATCGTTGGATTCTACTATCAATGCTATGGCTTGGTGTTGTTGCTGTTTGCTGATCTTGTTGTGGTTGCTATTTATTTATTAAGAAATATATAGATTTATAAAGAATTGTAATACACAAATGGATGTTGGTCTTGGTACTTCTTTTGGTTGGTTTTTCAAAATCATTCTGAGATATTCGTTGAATTTTAGTAGAGTTCCTTCCTCTCTTAATCGTCCTCCGTTGTTGTTGGTGTTGTTGTTGTTGGTGTGGTTGGTGTTGTTGATGTACTCGTTGTGGTTCCAGGGTCCAGAATGGGGTCCCTTAGTATCCAGCCAACTCGGCGAATGTGGAGTCCATCTCGTCGGCGAGGGACTTGTACCTGTCCTTGTTGATGCCCAACTCGTCTGTGGAGTGCAACAAAGAAATGTCAGAACGTTAGATCAACTCGTTTCCAGTTGGTATAAGGTAACATCGAACATAGAACAGTTCAACCTTCGAATTCGGTTGAGGTTTTTGATTTTAGTGGCGCGCTGTTCTGGCAAGCGTTTTTTCTATAGTTTTTTTGGGTTAGTTTTTGCAGCATTGTGTGGGAGGGGGTACGGTACGGGGATCTATGATCTATCTATCGAATCATTGCAGACATTGATCGCATGAGAGAATGAGAGCAAAAACCTAAGCGAAAATCATAAAATGATTTGGGAATTGAACGAGATTGATGATATTTGGCAGAGAAACAAATTGACTGAGAGAGAGAGACAGAGAGATACGAGTATAGAGAGAGAGAGCGAGAGAGCGAGAGATCGAGTGGCATTCGATAACGAGTGGGCATTACGAGTAGAGTAGTGTCCGGTAGGTGGAAGAGTAGAGGCAAGACAGGACAAGACAAGAGATCATGCCACATAAGAACAAGGTAATCTTTTGCTCATCATATAAACCACATACACATCATCATAGCAAAAATACATATTTACATATAGATAGATTCACCTGTGTGTTGAAAGCATAATTAACTACAGCTGCAACTGGTATTTGGGCTTGATCTGAACTTATTTTTACAGTGTACTGAATGGGGCTGTGTGTATGGGGTATAGCGGGAGACTAAACAAATTATTTACAGTGTAATTCTGTGACAGAAAATGTGGGTAAATACACTGAATTCTGTCTGGGGATAATCGCAAGAATATAGTAAACTGTTTCGGGGAGGTACTCTTTTTGTTCTTGGGGGGAATGGTGGGGGTTCTGTGGGTCTGTGTTTCGTATTGATTTTGTTTTGTTCTTGTTTTTTTTTTTAATATCCAGTAAGTTCGGCAAATGTTTGGTCCAAATCGTCGCAGATTGCTTTGTACTTTTCCTTCTCATTGAAGAGACGGTCTGCAAAAGGCATTTTGTTGTTTGTTCATTTATATACAGATATATATAGAAGAGATATTTATAGAGAGATAGAGAGAGATATGGGGAATGGGTATATATCACATCAATTAATGTAAGCAGAGTATTATTAAGTATTATTCCGTTTAGTGATATATACAATGCGAGCATTAGTTGAAGCCTTCGTTTCGGACAGCATCTGAGGCGTCTCATTGCCATTGCAGATATCGTACGAGTGTACATATCATTGGATCTGAATGGAGAATGAGGCTGGAAAGCGATGGGTTGTGCTGGAACCTACCTTCTAGCCTGTCGACCTCCTTCTGCAGGCGCTTCACTTGCTTCTCGGCGTGCTCGGCGCGCTGCTCGGCCTCCTTCAATTTGATGGCCAGGGTCTTCATCTCGCGCTTGAATTCCTCCACGCGCTGGTTGGCCTTCTCCTCGGACACTTCCAGAGATTTCAGGGAGTTTCCGACAACCTACAGGAGAGAGAGAGAGACAGAGGACAATGACAGAGGGACTCAGAGACCCAGAGGGGGAGAGACATACCTTCAACTCTTCCTCGAGCTCCATGATCTTGGCCTCGCCGGAGCGGACACGATCCTCAGCGACCTCCAGCTCGTCTTCAACGAAGGCCAGCTTGCGGGAAACCTCATCGGACTTGGTGTCGGCATCCTCAGCGAGCATGCGGGCCTCCTTCAGCTGGTTGGTCAGCTGGTCCATGCGCTCCTCATCCTGCTGGGAGCGGTTCTCCAACACCTTGCACATACGGTTGTTCTCATCGGCCGACTGTGTGGCCTCCAGCAGCTTCTGTTGAGCGGTGGTCGAGCGTTCCTCAGACTTTTCCAGATCCTCCTCAATCTGTTGGACCTTGCGGTTCTGGGTGGCGACCTCAGACTCGGTGGAGGTCAACAGTTTCTCCTTCTCCTCCAGCTCGGCGTTGGCCTTCTCCAGCTGCTCCTTGGCGGTGACCAAATCGACCTCAACCTGGACGAACTTCTTCTCCAGATCGCGCACTTCCTCATTGAGTTTGTCGGCGCGGGAGTTGGCATCCTTGGCTTGATTCTCGCAGGTATCTGCCTTGTCAATGGCATTATCCTTCTCAAGCTTCATCGCTTGCATCTTCTTCTTGATGGCGTCCATGGTGTTTGTGTTTTTTTGTTATTGGCTCAGAAGGGAAGAAAACTGGAAAAAGCACTGCAAAACAAGAGATCGAACATTTTGGTTAGATATTTTTTATAGCTAGAAAATAATTTAGTTCTATATGATATCATATGATATGGTCAACTTTCTTTATTCTTCAGTTGGAGTGTTTAAGTCCTCTGGCTTGGTTTTTTCGTTGGTCTACAAATTTTCTTTGATGGAGATATAGTTTCAAAAGGATTCCCATTGGCTATTCAAGTAGAGTCTCTTAATAGTCTGTTGCTAAGCAAAATCCTTTAGATATGTCATAATTACTTATTGGGAACTATATATATGGGAAATATATTGACTTTTAGTGCCTGAAAGTCTCTATCAAATTTCTATGGGACACGGGAGATCCCGGCTCTCCTTAGTTGAAAAGCCACAAAAGGCCGCTCTTTGGTTTAACAAGAAGTCTTCTTCCTTTAAATACATATAGACACCCATAATATATAATTTCTTGTGTGATCTTTCACTTGACACCTAGCCCACTTCCCATTCTACCATTCAACACCTGAAAAAAATGCAATTGAAAAACCCCTCCAGGCGCATTTCGATCGTTTCAATAGATGTATCTACATATATCTACTACATATGTATATATCCACATACGTATAATTATACATATGGTGTATATGTATCTTTGAAATAAATTGAAAATTTTAAATGTAAACACATTTTGTTTGCCCGAGCATTTATAAGCTCGAACGTAATTCTCCCAGTTTTTCCATACGCCCACCTCCGAATCCGTATCCCCGACGATCCGCTGGCTATCGCTGGGCTATATATTTATTTGCTGCACGATTCTGAACAGGTTAAAAATAAACTTTATAAAATATCCAGTCCGCACACACACACACACACACACAGACAGACAGCAGAAAAACACATCCATGGGCAATGCTTTTTTGGACATTGTGTGCTAAATGTAATTCTAGAGTTTTCCCCACCCCCCCATTATTTCGAAACACATACACACAAATAGATATCGTAGATATAGAGAGAGAGAGCGAGAGATTGCAATTTGAAAAGTTTTCAATTCTTTGGGGTCATCGGATGTATGGGTGTGGGTGTGGGTTGTGGGGGCGGTGTGCATAGGTGTGTTTGTGTTCCTGCTGCCAGAAGTGGGACAAAGTCATTTATGTTGTAGTTCTGCTGCTTTTTTGGAGGTCTTTCGATACTTAAGTGGATATAGATACATTTGTGGGGAAAAAGTATGGAAGGAGAGTTCCGAGAACGAAGCAGGCAAAAGGTGTCTTGGGAGAGCAGTGGTTGAGAGGTTTTTGGGAGATATAAGAGCCCTGATCAAATATAGGTACTAAAAATAGTATTCAATCAAGGAAGTACAGAAAGTAGATGGTTAAAATTGGGATATCCCTAAGAGTAATTCGTATGAGTGGATTCTGAGCAGATTTTAAGCCAGATTTGAGACAAAGCTTGGATTAATATCAGCCCTATATTATTTATGATAATAATGATATGATATTGTAGGTAAAATATTAGGAAAATTTGTATCTACGATCTATCCAAATTTGATTTGAAATTCCCACTTTATACGTTATTTTTTGAATGAGAGAATGAATAATGAATGAATAAAGTCCACCTAAAAATCACACCATTTTCCATCTATAACTACAGACATATTTTGTGGCCTTCGGAGAGCAAGAAAAGCCTTCATAAATGGCAAGAAAATATTCTGTTCGAATTCCGTGTGGGTGGCAGCCACATTTATCCCCTGGTTAAGCATATATATACATATATACAACAATATGTATCTATGTATACTATATATGTATCTTTTGTACATCTGTGATTTCTCAATTTCTAATAATTTCCAAAGAAGCTCTTTCGCTCTCTCTCTCTCTCGCTCTCTCGCTAGACGAAAAACAAACTCAAGGATAAATACGAAAATATTTCGATTGCCTTCGTCGTTGGGCTGTTCGTTCGGTGAGATCATGAGCCGAACAGCCGAACAGTGGAAAAGAGGAAAAGCTTTTTCGTCTTAGTTTCCACTGAAGTTAAAAATAAAATGCGTCCGTATGTGTTTGTGACAGGCAGGTGTCTGTCTGCAGTTAATTTTAAAGAATTTTTCTAGCGGAAAATCCGTTCGGTGTGTGTGTGAAAATTGTGCGTAGAGAAGAGCTTTCCCTCCACATGTGTGCAAAATGTACCACACATACATACACACACACACACACAGGAATACATTCGTTTATTGGTATTGGTGTGCCGTCAGATTTAGTTACAAAATTCCTTATAAGCGAATTTTTAAATTGTCCGAAAAAAACTCATCATACAATCTCCATTGGAAGATTGTATTTTATGGAAATTCTTCAAAGGTTGAGTATCGGTTGAGAGTGCTTCCTTTTTGATTGAATTTTAATCACTTGGGTTTATTCGGGTTCAGTTGAAATTTGCGTCACTCTGGGAACTATTTTTATAACAATTTTTTTTTATATTTAACCATTTCTTAATATTTTATTTTTTACATATGCACATATTTTTTTTAATGGTTTCCCTTTGGTATAAAGCAATTGAAAATATTTTTCTTTCTTTGGTTGAATGCATTTCGATGCCATGCACTTTTCACTATTCTTCAGGCTATTTCTTTCGGGAAATACCAATTTTGGTTTGGACAGAATTGGATGAATCTTCAGTTATTTTATTATATATTATATATTGGTGTTAATATTCTTTTTTGTGGTGCAAAATCCTGGCGTGGAACCAACCTTAGCGTTTCAAACACACTATACGCTGTCGAAACCCCGAGAACACTGATGCTGACCGAGTCGCTTAGCCCAGAAACCGACCCCAAGATCCAACGCAAGGCAACTCACACACACACACACACACACACACGAATACAGATACTAACACACACACGCAGTATTGAATAATTTTTCCTCGTCTAACAAATTTCCCATTAAAAAATCTAAGCGCAAAAGCGCTTTCACAACTTTCGGCTGCACGATCGGCGAAAATTTCCCTCAAAATTTCCCACCAAAAGCTGTGTGGGCATGTGTGAGTGTGTGCTCTCTCTTTTCCGCTGCATTCTCTCATCATATCGAGAGGCGTGAAAATTATGCGTTTTGGTTTCCTCTCCTTCTTAAATATAAATTCAAAAATTTCTTCTTTTGCTTTTACTCAGAGAATTTTCATAGAATGTGTGTGTGAGTGTTGGTGTATCCGTCAGATTTTTCAGCCTAAAAATAGCGCATAAATATTCGATGCCTTGCCAAAGAGCCAGAGTCTAACAAGATGAAAATCTATTTTCACTCAGAAATAAATATTGAGAAATATTTGGAATTTTGATCAAAGCTAGAGAACAGTCGTTTCAGAAGTCTTTCAACTGCAGACAGCGACACAATACCACCCTTGGATTGTTGGAAAAATAATATAGTATATAGAGGAATTTTGTCATTGCTTTGAAATTTTACTTTTTGATATCCATACTCAAGCGGTTTGACTGTCCCTTTCTCATATGTGCCTAAAAAGAATGCCTAGAAGCTTTGGATACTCCTTTAGATCGAGGGACTATGTGGAAACAAATTCTCTTAAGGCCGATCCAATCGTTAACTATAATTAGTAGTACAATTCGTTCCCATTCATTTGAGATTTCATTTTTAAGCAGCCCAGAGAAATTTGCATGAACTTAAGACAGATTTCAAATTAGATTTACAAAGGAATAGACAACCGATCTCTGCCAAAGTTTAACAAACGATTTCTCGGTCCGAAATTAATACAGAACTCTATACGATCTCAGAAAATTATTTAAAATTTTGCATGATGGTCCAGACCTGTAAATACCATGCGTTCTTCAGTTCCAAATAATCAATAACCTTCCAAGTTTATTTGAAAATGTTGTCAGAATTTAATTTTGTTCAACAAATTCTTGGAACTACCATTAAAGATATTTCCAATACGAGTATATTCGTCTCCATAATATTTGTTTCTTCTTGCCTCTGAGCTCTGCTCATTATCCCTCTCCAGATATTCCATTCCCATCAATCCCCCACTTAAATAAAAAACACACTTTTGACGATTTTTATATGCAAAAAATTGTTTCTCTTTATTGATCAGAAAAATATTGAGAGATAAACCAAGATACACATATTGATTTATTTGATTTGCTTGTTTTCATAGAATTATAAAAGCTATGTCGAATTTGTAAATTTTATTTATATATTTATATCTCCCTTTATGTTAATTTTTTTTGGTATTCATTTTTCATACAAAGGCCATAAACATTTTACTGCCAGAAAACTCAAGCAATGGGAAAATTAAGAGAAAAATTGACATTTTGCTTAGAGGACATCAAGCGCTATGGATCTATATAGTGTAGATAATGCTTGAGGGTGTACGATATAGACTGGTGGGTTGAGGGGTTCATTACGAACTTCTTTAAAACTAGCAAGCCGGAAATTTAATTAAAGGGGCAAAAAGGCAGTGTTTTTCTTCACACAACTCTCATTGAATGCTTCGTTTTCTTTATAATTTTTTTTTTGTATAAAATGTAATTGCTAAAAAAATTTACTTTATTGTAACATTTTCGGTCTTAGTTCATAGTAGAGGCTGTTATATCTATGTATTGTATGTAAATTTGTTCTGGAATGCTTAGTTGAAGAAGTGTCTGGAGTGTAATGCTAAATATAATTTGTATAGCGGACGTCGAAATGCTTTCAGAGTCCATTTTCCTTTTGTGTTGTGTTGTTGTTTGTAGATCGCAGGCTGAATTTGCTGTTGTTCTAGTGGTTGCTTTCATGTCATCTGGTTTGGCTTAGTAGCTGTGAAGATCGGCATACTCCAGTTCCTGGGCAATAGTTTTGTACTGTTCCTTACCTTTGCTAACCTCATCTGTGATCGATTGAGCAGCGGCACAAGAATCGAATGAAATCAATGCCAAAAGGTTAATATACTTTTATGGTTGATTGCTTTATTGCTTAGTTTTGGATACAAATAATAAATAAAAATGTTTGAGTTAAACAGATACACAATAGTTTTAATGTTTCCTCTTCGTCATCGTCAGGCAAAATCAATCTACACAAACAAAATATACACACGCACACACAGAAATCAAAAGTACAGCTACCGATAACAACGGCTACGGAATACAACAGTGCGCCTATGGCTATGCTACAGTAAAAACAATCGAAAGATGTGTGGTGTCGGTGTCGGTTTTGGTGTTGGTGAAGTGTCGAAAGATTTCACGCTGCGCTGGAGGAGGTCGTCGTCCGTGGTCGGTACGCTTATTCCTTGAGGATGAGCTCGACGAAGGCGGTGTCGAGATCGTCTCCAATATCCTTGTAGCGCTCCTTCTCCAGGACAAGGTCGTCTGTTCGTCGAAGTGATTGAAAAATCATAAAAGAACGCAAGAATAAAGAACACAAGTTAATAAAAATATATAAAACAAATACCAATTACACTCAAAGTGGGACAAAGACCTGACAAAAACTGACACCTGGTTGGAGGGGGGTTGGAGGACTAAATCTGCACAAATAAAACCATAATTACCTCCTGTTTGGGTTCAAAATAAATAAAAATGCAGCGCTGGAACTGCTTGGCAGCAGCATTGTTGTACGCATCGGCAAGGCAGTGCGCGTGGCTAGCTGTTAATTTTTGGAAATCAAAACGATAAACGGTAAACGGCAAACAAATAAAATAAAGCAGTGGCTAAAGAGCGACTTTTGGTTTTTGCAATGCTTCGATTAAATGAAATTTTTAATTAAAAATGTATCCAAAAACGTGCTCAAAATTAGGTGTATAAAAGCAGGGCAGCATTTTGTAGCAGTTGTTGTGTCTTTGGTTTTGCGCAGCAGACTCTGTTGGGGACTAGCATCGGGGTCGCAATGGTCGGCTTAGGCTGGTGGTGCTTCGGCGGGAGCAGCCTCGGCGGCAGGGGCAGCCTCGGCAGCGGGTGCAGCTTCGGCGGCAGGTGCAGCCTCAGCAGCAGCAGGCGCAGCCTCAGCAGCAGGAGCAGCCTCGGCAGCGGGTGCAGCTCCCTCAGCCGCCGGAGCAGCTCCTTCGGCGGGGGCAGCTCCCTCAGCGGGCGGTGCTGCTCCATCGGCAGGTGGTGGGGCTGCACCCTCAGCCGGTGCGGCAGGTGCTTCTCCCTCGGCCGGCGGGGCAGCGGCGGCAGCCTCTCCCTCGGCAGCTGGCACGGGCTCTGGCTCCGATCCCGGTGGTGGTGGCTCGTAGTTCTTGACATACGGGACCTCGGCACCCTCTGGGGGCAAATCGATCGAGTACTCGAATGGTGGCGGCGGTGGTGGTGGAGGAGTGGGCTCCTTGGGCGGTGGTGTGGGTATCTTGATGGGCACTGGCGGCTCTCCGGGTGCACCCTCGACGACCACGGTCGCCGGATCGATGCCCGCAGCCAGGGCAGCAGCCACTGCCGCAGCCACACGCTCGGCCTGCTCGGCGGCCTCGGCTTCGGCCTTGGCCTCCGCCGCTGCTTTCGCTTCGGCAATGCGGGCCAGATCCTCCTCGGTGAGCTCGGGCGTGGGCGGCTTGGGATTACGCGGGTTCCAGAAGGGCTCCAGGCCCACAATCACATCCACGAAGGCTTCGTCGAGGCTGTCGTTGATCAGGCAGTAGCGTTCTTTCTCAACGATCATGTCATCTGTCGCAGATGTCGATCGTCGTCGGCACGCGATGTGGTTTATGGTTTGTGAGAAAAGCAATACGAGCGATGGAGTAGTGCGAGATATCGATGGAGGACAGAGAGAGCGTCGAGAGAGAGAGAAAGCGTGGTGGAAAAATAAAGCGTGAAAAGGAGGCAGTAGAATCGAGAAAACTAAAAATTAAACTTCGATCAAGTTGTGTAATCAGTGGGGGGGAGTGGGAGGGAAGGCGGAGCGGAGCGGAGGAGGCGCACAGGAGGCAGGCGGTGCATGTTAGTGAGAGTCGGAAAGGAAAGACACATTGGCCAGTTCATTAACGGCGACGAGATCCTTCTAGAGATCCTTGATCTATTTTCATCACTATAGAGTACAAACAACATATCAGGGTTTGCTTATGGCTTCTTTAGGCAGGTGGTGCCTCAGCGGCAGGTGCTGCTTCGGCAGCGGCTGGTGGCGGTGGTGGTGCTTCGCCTGCTGGTGGTGCTGCGGCGGCCTCTCCTTCAGCAGGGGCTGCAACAGGTGGCGCTTCGCCTTCAGCTGGAGCTGCAGCGGGAGCAGCAGCCTCCCCTTCGGCTGGAACTGCCGCAGGTGCAGCTTCCCCCTCAACGGGTGGAACAGCAGCAGCTTCTCCCTCGGGGGCACCCTCCACGGGGGGCAGCATATCGCCCGGCTCGGCATTCTTCACATACGGCACCTCAGCACCCTCTGGGGGCAAATCGATCGAGTACTCGAATGGTGGCGGCGGTGGTGGTGGAGGAGTGGGCTCCTTGGGCGGCGGTGTTGGTATCTTGATCGGCACTGGCTCCTCTCCGGCTGTTGCAGCCTCGACGAGGGCCGGATCCAAGGTGGCCGGATCCACGCCTGCAGCCAGTGCTTCAGCCAGAGCTGCAGCGGCCTGAGCCTTGGCCTCCGCGGCCTGCGCTTTGGCCTCCGCTTCGGCCTGGGCCTGGGCCTCGGCCTCCGCAATGCGGGCCAGATCCTCCTCGGTAAGCTCGGGCGTTGGTGGTTTCGGGTAGCGATCGTTGTAGAAGGGCGGCATGCCCATCAACTCAACGAAGGTCCAGTCCAGGCTGTCGCCAATGAGGGCATAATGCTCTTTCTCGACGATCGTCTCGTCTGGCAGTTGACCGATTGATTGGGTGTAGTTCAGGTTCAGGTGTGGTTTAGTGGTTCATTGGTTAGTGGTGGACGCGGGGCGGCATCAGCGAAAGTAGAAATTCGGATTAGAGCAGAGTCACAGAGTCAGAGATCGCGATCGAGGGAACCTTCAGTGGCCGATTGGGGGTTGCGGGGGGATCGACAGAGGAGGACACTCAACGATGGACGCTGGACGATGGCACGACGATTCTTGGGGTTAGTTCATACATTTTCTTGAAAAATACTTTATTTGTATTTGTTTTTGTATAGTATATGTGTATGTGTATGTGTATGCATAGGTATATTAAAATATAAATAATTAATTTATGTTTATCGTAAGTAAATCGAATTAAAAGTGTTTTTTTAATGCCATCCTTTTTGTGGGGCCCCCAATTTCTACCCAGTTCGGATATGGGATATATGCAGAAGGATTTTTGTTTTTTTGTTTTTGTTGTTTTATTTTTCAAATAAAAGATAGGCGCAACCGGAAAATCGGCAAACGCAAATTGCAATTGGAATGGATGTGCGCTGGCTGTGTGTTTGTTGTCTCGCTTAAAAGTTGTTGTATTTCTTTTTGTTAAATTTGTCGAAATAATTTTAATTGTAATTATAGTAGTGTGTGTGTGTGTGTGTGTGTTTTTGGGTGGTGGTGGTGGGGGGTGTGTGTGCGTGTGGTGGGCGTGGCGGCAAACTTAAAAGTAGGCAAATATTACACAACGTTTTGCAAACACGACAATTTGTTTAAATAATGTATAAACAATGTATAAACATTAGCATATATGTATTGTAAATATTAATACAGTTAAGCGCTGGCGACAAAAATACAAAGTTTCTTTTTTAGCATATAGAATGTACTTCACTTTCTTTAAATATAAATAACAGCGTTTTGTTTGTCTCTCTATTTAAAATAAAAAATACACATAAACTAAGAAGAAGGCGGCAATGCATTTTGTTGTCTTGTCCAAGTTGTCATCTCGATTTGTCGATTTTAATCGTAATACACAAAACAAAACAATGTAAAAGGGTAAAATGGGTAAAAGGGGTAGCAAAAGCAAGTGTAAATTAATGAATAAAACATCTACGTTTATCTCTCGTTTGTCGAAACGAATAGAATAGGGGCATTAAATATTGCAACAGTGTTGTAAAGGCGATATCGATAAATTTTGATTGGAACGCTAGCTGCCAGTCACAGCGACGCGTGCGTGTGCGTGCGCGTCCTTTTTGGAATTTGAAAATTGGAATGCGCTTGCTACGGGAAGAATGTCTTGTTTTTTGCTTCTTTCGTGGTCATTATTTAACCCTAATAATTTTTAATTTTCTTTCGTTTTTTTTTTTTGTTTGCTTTTGTTTTTCTCCAGAGTTCTTCGGAAAGATGGCGTTCACTCTGCAAATGGAAGACCCTTGGCGTCCTGGGTGTCTTGTCTTGTCTCAAGTTATGCTTTTGAAAGGGGTGTAAATGTGTTTTCTTTTCTTTTTCTAGATTTCAAAATATGGAAAGCGCCAGTTTTGTTGGGGGTGGTGGTGGCTGGTTGTGGTTGTGGTGTGTATATAGTTTTGACGTCAAAGCAGGCAGTTTAGTTAATTTACACAAGCAAATTAGATGGTTTTACATGTTCTGTATGTCATGTAAAGTGTTCTCCATTTCCTCCTGCAGCAGTTTGTTCTTTCCGCGCTCATTCAGCAAGTCATCTGTTCGTTTGTTTTGTTGTTGGGGATTGGACGGTGCATGCAGGCAGATTTTACAACAAAATTTAGCGATCGAGCGAGCGAGCGAGGGTACAAGCAGCGCAAGTTGTATTGTTTTTGTTAAGCACAACATTAACAACAAATAATATATGAAAAATAAATAAAAAATACAAATAAATTAAGGAATGTTTTTTGGATAAACAGCAAATAAAAGGAAAGTAATATCTCAAGGTGTGATACACTAAAACTTTCACTAAAGAACACAATTGGTACTGGATTTGGAATAAGGAAATTAATTTTGATCCTACTTATAAATAATAAAGAACTAACATATTTGATAAATTTCAAATTAACTAATATAATCGTTGTACTTTAATTTTTGAAATACTGCTACACAAGTTTTGGAAATATTCAACTGGTTTTTATTTCCGTGACCAAGTTCTCTTAGAGCCTCAGTAAAATATTGATAAATTCTTTGACGGACATACCTTCGAGCCTGTCGACTTCCTTCTGCAATTTCTGAACGGAACGTTCAGCGAACTCAGCGCGAGCCTCAGCCTTTTGTTTGGGAAGGAGGGAAAATTAAAGTCATATATTAGTAAAAGGTTACAAATTCATTGGGGAGAAAAAAGCAACAAAAAGTGGCTTGCCGGCATGGATTAAAGGGTAACAGAAATATCCCTTTGATCCATCCCTGGCAGACGAATCAAATTCTGTGCCCCACACTGTCATTCACAGCGCAACGCAGACAGAAGTTTAATTAAATTTAAAGCCAAGAAAGCTTCCCAAATATGCTACCAAAACCAGCAGAAAAACTTACTTAACAAATGTAGATGAAGAAATGAACATTAGTCAAGATATAAGAAATGATTTGGTGAAATTAGTTGAACAATTTATAGAACTAAAAGTTAAACAAACATTTAATTAAACTTCATTCAGTTAACACTTAAAAAATCTCTCGGTTTTTATTCGACTAAAATGCTTACAAACTGTTGACGCTTTTGTACGAGTACTATTTAGGGTTTTTTAGACAAAACCTAAATCAGACAAATTAAATTATCATTAAGGGAAATTGATTACATTACTGGTAGAGGAGGCTACGCAGTCACTGCTTGGAAAAAAGAATAAGTGAAACTGAAAATGCTGTTAAGATTATTTAAATCTAGAAGAATCTCTAGAATATCTACGCTCATCGATTCATCGGTTCTTTCGGCGCGACTTACAGTTTCTACATTTAATTTGAACTGTATGAGCTCCTGTTCGTAATATTTCTGATTGACGCGTGCCTAGACGTCGGGAGAAATACAACAAATTATGGTATATAGTTTTTATAAAATAATAGATCAATTTCACGTACATTTTGGGTTTTCTGTGTGTGTGTGTCTGTGTTTGTGTTTTTTGGGGGGTATATAAAATATCTACCGAAATTAGATATCTTTTGTTTTGAATTAATTTTGATTTGCATTTAATTTGAGGCTACTAATCAGGCAGTAGAAATGTGTAAGAATAGTGTTGGAAAAACGTTCTCATTGGTTGGGAAAACAGTGTTGCAAGACCATTGATGACTACTAACCAAGCAGTGGAGTGGAAGGAACCCTTCTACTTGCCGCCACTATCCAAGCAGTAGAAGGAGAACAGAGTGTTGCATAACCACGACTAGTGTTGTAAATCAGTGACTATTAATCGAGTTGTGAGTGGTTCGGTTCTATTGATCATCAGTTACTACTACTACAACAAGCAGTAGAAAGCTGGAAGTATCAGTGCTGGAAAACACATTTTCCTTTGTTGCACAAAAAGTTGTTTTCAATTTTGAACAAATGTACACACACACGTCTTGCGAGAGGGATGACACGACAGAAATACTTGCCCATGGATGTACGCTATATCGTATATAGTAGTATAACGATATTGATCTATAATTTCTATAATTTGCATCATTTTATTTGCCATTTGTTGTATTTTTCCAAAGTGCTTTTTTTTGTTTATGGTTTTTTTTTTATAAAAAAGAAAATATTAAATGTCGAATTTACGAATATGTACAATAAATTTAAAATTGAGAATAACGATTTGTGCAATTCAATATTTTCTTTTTTTTTTGTTTGTTTCTTTCAGTTTTAAGCTTAGTCTTAGTCTAGAGTTAGTCTTAGTTTAAAAGCGGTTTCACCAACACCAGATATATTCAGATATCAGATATATTTCGACTCTGCATAATACCTCCTTCAGAGAATGGTCCAAGACCTTGATTTGCGTTTCAAAGGTCTCCTCTTTTTGTGTGGCCTGGCGTTCAGTGTTGGTAAGCGTTTATTAAAAGCAGTTTTTGTTCAACAGAAATTAATAAATGAAACAATATTCATGCAAGGAACAAATCAGTGGTCAGTGTTGGTAAACATCCAGCGGGTGCGCAAATTAGAGATTGTTTTTTTTTAGCAGCAACATTTAACAAAAAACAATAATATGAAACAAAGAAATAAAAGAAAATATAAATTAGTAAAGAATATCAATAAAATATATAAAATTGATTGATCTGTAAATATCATGTCGGTAGACATTTTATAAGAATTATTAGTACAACAACGAAATGAAAGATTCGAAAACTCTGCGCAGTACAAGAGTTCCTTCAGAAGATCTTTCTTTTTGGGAGGGGGTTGGCTGTCTGAGGCACCCCTCCCTATAAACATTATATGGTATAAATCAAACAAAAACGAGAAACAACAACAAAAGAGATGTATATATATAGCCGCTGGTTTCGGGCACTCGTTTTGATCTGGGATCTGGGAAATCCTCTTTGCTTTTTGGCCACTTTTTGATGCGAAGGCTTTTCTTCTTGCTTGATATCTACCTCCTTTAGACGAGTGTTCAGGGTCTTGATTTGGTTCTTGTATTCTTCCTCGCGTTGGTTGGCCTATTTTTGTTTTTTTTTTATATCGTTTTCGTTGTTGTTGTTGTTGTACATTTCGGGGGGAGTTTTTTGAGTATTTCGGGAAGGGGGAAATTCAATATAAATATTTAAGAAAGTTTGATTTAAATGATTTTCATTAGGTATATTCCAAATGAGAGTAAATGTAAGCCATAAAGAGATACTGACCTTCTCCTCAGAGACTTCCAGGGACTTCAGGTTGTTACCAACCACGCGCAGCTCTTCCTCAAGCTCCACAATTTTGCTGTTGGACGAGAGACGGAATGTTTATTACAAAAATTTGACAAAACAACCAAGTGGCGGAAAAAGAGAAGAACAACTCATGCAATTGTTAAATATAAAGGTTTTCTTTTTGTGCACGCAATTTATGCCAGACTCCAGCAGCAACACTTCACTTTCGAAAATAGTCTTGCGGCTGTCGCCTGTGTCTCCGACTGGAGGCGATCCACCGATGGATGGATGACCAAGAGATTCCGCAAAAAAGCGTCAAATCATGTTGCCAAGGTCTGGCAAATATTTTTATAATCATAACAATTGTTTTTGGACCGGACCGACATCATCTCCAGACGTCGGATTTCACTTTTTTGGCATTTATTTATAAACTATGGAAATTATAAATAAATATTTGTCCATCGCTGGCATAGATTGGGCACAAAATGAAACTCAAGAAAAATGTGTATTATATTTAACGAAATGCAGTTAGTAAACAGAAACATCGAAGATAGATAGAGTAGAGGCGCTGTGGCTGTGTGGGGCATTGGACAAACCTTTCGCTGAGCTCAACTTTTTCCTCGGAACGCTCCAGATCTCCTTCCATGAGCACAAGTTTTCTGGCAACCTTCAGTCGTAGGCGTAGCAGCAAGGCGGGATTCAAGGCAGCGCAAGGGCGTGGCAAGGTGTTAGCACGGGCATTGTATTAATGTACACACACAACGGCAACAAAGTGTATTTGTTTTTGGCATGGGTTAGGAAATGGCAATAGAAAAAAGTAATGTTTTCACAGATTAGTCAAGTTGTCTGGCTTAAACGCTGGGGATGTTGGTACAAAAATGTGAATACTGTGTGCAGGATCATTCGTGATTCATGATACAAACAGCAATTGGGGCTTAAGAGGTGAAAATTTCTCATTTTCGCAGTGCCTTAAGAGAGAGAGAGCGAGAGGAAGCTTGAGAGCGCATTGATTGTGACGTATGATTCGTAGTTGGGATGACACTCACGCAATCATGAGTTCTTACTCTCTGAGAACACAGAAGAGAGAGCGCTGCTTCTGCACTCACTGGAAAGCTCTTCAAAACACTGCTTACTTCTTAGGCACTGCTTAAACGAAGCTTAAACTGCTTCACAGGGAAGCAAGCAGGGAAATCTGAGCCTCTTTAGCCTTACTTTGCTCTTTTTGTTTGTTGTGCTTCGTTTTGTTTCTAAACTACGAAACATGCCTTTATCATACACAATATTAGATTCCAGTGGATAGAATATTCACATTTTCAAACCAAACAATATACAAAAACATTTATGCAAAAAGCTAGCTAGCTAAAAGAATAAACAATAACAAAAATCAAAATTTAAACTGAAAAATGTAAAAACGGGGAAATATGTATGTATAATGCAATAAACAGCTTTTGAGGTTAGGTTTGCGGCAATTTCAACATTGTTTTTCATTAAATATTAGAAACAGGAAACATTTTTGTAACATATTTAACGTTTATTTGGTATAAATTGAAACTTAAAACGTACTTTTCACCCTGTTCGGCACGTTCTTCGGCACGCTCCAAATCAGCTTCAACCATCGCCAATTTACGGGCAACCTTTTCTCATAGACAATTCATTTACAATTCAATTCGATTCGATTGATTGAGTGTTGGTTTGATATAATACAAGAAGTTTTGTATGGCATATACAGGATACACAGGAGAACATATAGAAAATGTATTAAATTTGATGTTTGGGTTTTACAAGTTTTTTCATTTAGTTGAGAAAAACATAAAGCATTAGAATGATTTATTGGTTAGATTTGTATGTTCTTTGAATGTTTGAATGTATGTATATGTTTTTGGTGTATCGCCTTAATGTCTAATTTAGTAATTAACAAAACAAATTGTTTAATTTTATTGTTATTTTGTTGTGTTTTCGGTTTTGTTTCCTATTAAACTTGTGCTTTACGAGTGTGTGTCTTTTATATTATACGATCCAATGGTGTACTAAAGTTATATTTTGATATTGGAGATATTATATGGAAAAAAAGTATATCTGGTAGTGGATTCGATTTTGTTTATACCTTCTCGATGTTGTTGTACATTTCCTAGGCGATTTTTTGGATAGTTTTCCCTGTGAGTAAATTCCCAACAGTTGGGTATTTCCCTTCCCCCTAAAAACAGTTCTTTGACAGTATTTTACTTGGGTTAACCTTTGCCAAAGGAAATTAAATTCAAAATCTTTCAGATATCATAGCTTTAAGCAATTTCCTGAAACATCACCCCCTACATCCCATAATCATAACTATGAAAACTAATTTATTTGGAGGAAATCATAACCGACTGAAGCTGAACATTACAACAGCTTTATTTGGCAGCTTTTTGGCCAAAAGATGCTTCTTTTGAGAAAGGCGGAAATCGTTTAACCAATCTGGGGGCTATTTGCCAACAAAATCAGCCAATTTCCTGCTTTGACGTATGCAAATATGTAGTCTCCAGAGGGAAGTGAGGGATCCACCAAATGAACCGTGAATCATGAAAAAGTAAATGCAAGGTAACTACTAAAAAGTGTCGTCAGATTTTTAAACAGAAAAAGATACGATGTGGAGAGGGCGATCCACGCACATTTCTTGCCGTTGATTCACTCTTTTGAGTGGCCACTCTCTCTCTCGCCCCTTCAAAGCGAGGGTCAAGTGGTGCAGCATTACGTTTTGGATTCATCATCGATCGTTTTGGCAACAGTTACAGAGGGTTTTTAGCCGCTTATGTCATGGGGCCCCAATGGGCTGCTGTCGAGCACAATCCCCCCATATTTGGGGAGCGGCCTTCTCTTATCAAAGTTTTCAGTTAAACAAACTCTTTCGCTCTCTCTTTGCCAGTTCTTCTTTGCCTTAGTTTTCCGGCGAAAGATAAGGGCAAAAAGTGAGGACGCAGACACGGGGCTTATCTGCAGGCAATGGCCGTGTATCAGTTAACAATTGCTTTATTTCATCGATTTCTGGCGACTGACGTGCGAAACACGTAAGCAAAAAAACACAAGAGGGTTCTCCTTGAGAATGGAGAGAAAAAAAATACTCTTTGATGCCAAGGATTACTGAAGATTAGCGAAGGATCGTTTGAAGCAGTGTTGGAATGTTTTGTAGGGCAGAGCCTTCTGGATTGTTCAAGGACTGAAGATAAGATCCATGCAGAATGATCAGACATATATTTCTCGAAGAATAATTGAATTTATAGAAGGATTTTGCCATGCAAAGATTTAAATTTACAAGAATCTCTCTTGTAACTCTTGAAAAATCATCGAAGAAGAATCTTGACAATAAGTACAAAGATTCCATACGCATATTCCTGGCAATCCATAGATAAAACGTATCCTCTTTCAGTATATATGTCGATTGAATCGTTTGATACAGTTCCATATATATTTTTGGCACCCAGGAACTTCCTTCGCTCTCTCCAATTTCCTGTAAAATGAAGCATGTTCAAGCTCTCCTCTAAAGCAAATAGAGTTTCTGTAAAATCTTAGCATAGCAGCATAGTTCCATAAGCAATCATCTGTAATATTTGTTTCAAAAAAAGTCTCCTAATTAATCGTTTAAAGCCTTACTTCAAATTCTGTTTCAGCTGCAGAGATTTCCCACTTCTAAATTTGATCTATATCATATTTCATCCCTAAACCTTCATCTTTCAGTGACCAAAACCTGCCTCAAGAAAATGTACAACAAATCGTAAGAGTAAAACATTATCTGCTCCCAAAAAAGTTCAAAAGTTAGTTTTTTATGCTGCATTCATATATGTATTTTATAATATATATATTTTGTTGTATTTGTATATAATTGTTATATAAACTTTAAATTTGCAAAAATATTAAATCAAAAATTATTAAAGGAAATATTAATTGTTTTTTTTTTTGGGTGGTTTTTTTTTTTAGTAATTTATATAATAATATAATTTTGAAATTAAATTAAATATTCTTTACAATTGTTGCTTTTTGCAATAGAAATATAAATCATGTGACAATTTTGTATAATTGAAATAAACATCAAAATATATGCTTTTTAAGCTCCAATATCATTATTTTAGAGAACACTTTTTTGTGTATAAATCTCTAGTACAGGGACGATAACAAAAGTACACTTGGATCGCTTAACATTTAACATAATTTACAAAATAAAAGACACACTTGTGGGCGGCACTCCCCGTCGGGAGGAGCGATGATATTAGGCTTCATCATTTGTTCATCAAACATCTCATTGGATTGTATGTACATCGACTAATACACATATTTATATTGCATATATATTGTGAGGCAACGGGCAGGCAGGCGTTGCATGCCTTGGATTCCTATAGCTATAGCTGCCCTTCAAGCATCATTCGTTCATCATCGTCATCATTGAATCGATTTTTAAGCACAAGTTTTACATCTACACTCGATAGTTGATTCCTGTGCCAAGTATTATGGGGCAGACAGAACCCCCTCTTTGAAGGGGCTTCACGTTCCTTTTATTTTTGTTTTTCTTTCGATCCTTTGGCAAAGGAACCAAAAATCAAGTATCATTGTTTGGTGGTGGACTGTTGTTGTTGTTGTTGTTGTGTTCATGGTCGTGGCTGGGACTTGTGGAGGATAAAGTGGAAGTGATCTTCGCTTCACCAACAGCAGCAGATGCAATAGTTCTGGATGCGTTATTGTTGTTGGTGCTATTGTTATTAGCATTAGCATTGGTATCGATAGTATTGTTACTGTTACTGTTGTTGTTCTGGTTGTTGTTGTTGTTATTATTATTATTGCTTATTAAATTAGAAATAGAAGATAAATTGGTTTTTAGCTGCACCTCATCGTATTTCTTGTCAGCCTCCTCAGCAAGGAAACGCGCTTCCTTCAGCTGATTCTCGAGAGCGTCCATGCGTTCTTCATCGGCAAGGGCGCGATTCTCAAGAATCTTGCGAGCACTATATATATTTTTTATTGAATATACATATATATATATATATAGTCCACATTGTTGTGTGTGTTTTGCGGTTACGACGGCGACCAAGCCCATAGAAGACAGTGACCAAGTGGTTAGCGATGATTTAAGTTTTTTTTTTCATTCATTCCGCCATTGGAAGAATCGCATTTTTTTTGGTACAGCCCCAAAGGATAGATAGAAGAGTGTGAATCGAATCATTCGACGTCATCATCCACATCGTTGGGTGTTCGATAGTGTTGTTGTTGTTGTTGTTGTTAAACGTTAAAGTTGTTGTTGTAGTTGGTTGTTGGTGGTTTGTTGTTGTTGTTGTTGTTGTTATGACAAACAGATGGTTTACAACACAGTTGAGGTTCACAGATAGATAGATAGATAGATTGGTTGATTTTTGTTTGTTTTAAATGGATTGTTGATGTCGTGGTTCAGTTATAGTTGTTTTGTTGTTGTAGTTGTTGTAAAAAGAGAGACAAAAATTTGGTTGTTGCCAGTTGAGTTTTAAAGTTTCGGATATTTAACAGGGGATAACATAGGGGCAGGAGTACATGAAGAAGCTAAAACAATGGTGTGCTTCTTTTTGGGGAAATTTTTAATAGAAAGATAAATCGATTTTACGAGGGAATGATTGGAATGAAAGCAAAAAATATCATCCACAAATGTGGTAAATGTTGCTAATGGAACTAGTGGTATTTTAAACACTAACGGACCCGGTCTAGACTGGTCTAGATCTGCCGCTATTGATCCAGATCAAAGAACTTGGAAAGTTTGAAAGTGTTTGAATGTCATAAATCATTGTTTTAGCTTCTCCAAACACACATTACAAACATTCGTGGGGGGGAGTGGGGGGTGCTTTTTGTACAGACATAATTGTTTAAACAGCCATTTTGACTAATAGACTACCATAAAGCTTATGTAGGACATGCCTTTGTCCATAAATTTTACAATATTTATACAAAATCATCCATAGAGCAGCTGCAGCAGTTCCAACGGTGGGTCGACGACAACTAAATGCTGTTTACAAAAACGTTTCTTAAGAACTAACTTAGATACATATATCATCATCATTATTGTTATTATAATGATTCATATTAATTGTTGTTAAAGAGAGCGCAGATATATAGACCCAAAACCTAATTAGTAAACGCAAAAATGTTGACCTAAAGTGAAAACAGAACCTAGAACCTAACCTCAATGGAAAACCTAATAACCCTAAAGCCCTAACGAAAAGATACAGAGAGAGCATAGAAGACTCTCTTCCGTGGATAGATGGTTGGATATGATGACTATACCTCTTCGTATTTCTTATCGGCTTCTTCTGCAATTAATTTTGCTTGTGCTAATTGGTTCTCCAAGAGAGCCACTTTGTCATCTTCCATATTTGTGCGATTCTCAAGCGCTTTTCGTATCCTAAATGCATCATATTATAATAGATATATATGTGGATAGGATAAATATAACTTGAACTTGGATATTTTATGCTGTAAACTTATAAATTATTATAATTATACATCGTATATCATATATAGAGGGGGGGATGGGGGAATAGGATAGGGATATGGATATATGGTAACAAATGTACTAACCGTTCGCTCTCATCGGCGGCCTGAGAGGCTTCCGACAGCTTGGCTGTGGCGGAACCCAGACGCTCCTCAGAGCGCTCCAAGTCTTCTTCGAGCAACTGAATGCGACGGTTCAGAGCAGCAACCTCAGATTCGGCCTATAAGACAATATACATGTTCGTACGAACCAAATATAGCATATACATACAACAAAGCATTTATTAGCTATAAACTTATCAAGTAATTTACTTCTTACAAAGCTAAACTTAGGAAATTGGATATTAAATAGACTATACAATTTATGCTGGTTTTGGTTCTGCTTTTCTTTAAGAAATACACATAAATTGCTATTCAAATCGTTGCCATCTTTGGTATGGTAAATAGCTACAAGAAATACACATAAATTCTACACAGAAAACTTTGCTATCTTTGGTATGGTAAATCCTGTTTTTTGCGCTCTCTTTTTAAGCCTAAGAAGCCCAATTTGTTGCATTCTTTAAATTAGTTTATTTGCCCTAAAAGTCGACCGGTGTTTCCACATTTTGTCTTCCACCTGTAAATAGAAATTCCATTCTTTTTCCGTTTTCCGTCTTGCGTCTTCCGCTGTCTTCTGGCATGTTGCAAGGTCAAGCCCAGTGCCGACGCCCTAAAGCAGGCAAAACAAAATTTGTTTGGCCAAAAGTAATCAATACCCAGGTGTCAAGCGAAGTTCAACAGCACACCGATGAAACCGATATGTTGGTCCAAAAGAAGCCAATTCAAGCCTCAGGCCCTGACGTCATCCTATGGAAAATATTGATGGGAGTTTTTCCCACAATGCGCAAGACGACACGACTCGAAATTATATACCCATTAAAGAACGGAAAATATTCGACATTGAAAAAGTTGTGGCCATATAGAGGAGTTTTGGTTCGAACGATGAAAAGCGAAAATGTGAGCAGCCGAGCACACGCCCAAAAATGGTGAAAAAAGTATAAAAACAAAAACAACAGAAACATCAAGCAAAAGCAACAAACTTTTTGATCAAAAACGGCAAGAGCAATTGGACAAGGCAGTCCAGTCCAGTCCCCATGTCCATGTCCATGTCCAATGTGACTGATATGGTCGGACATAGATAGAGAGCTACTGATATGTACATGCCGTAATGATGGAATGACTGAATGACCAATTGACTGATTGGATGACGCTTAGAACCCCTCGCGCTCTCTCTCTCTCTCTCCCTCTCTCTCCCTCTTCCTCTCTCACGAGTCGTAAAAGTATCGTGTGATTATAAATTGGAACCAACCGTGTTGTGTTGGCTTACGTCATCATCCCAAACAGCGGCAGCATACAAAACACACATACACACACATGTACGTTAAACGATAAAAAGCATTTCGAATTGGGGGAGCTTGAGCAGGCAGAGCGCGTAGCTTTCCAAACACCGAAAGTCATACAACAAACCGTTGATGAAGCACCCGAGAGGAGAGGAGAGAGGAGCGTCCCCGCCACAGAGACAACGAAAAATGCCAAAAACAACAAAACCACCAGAAACGAAGGAAGGAAAACATCGAAAAAGCACAGTAAAGTACTGGCTAAACGAGGCTTTCTGATTGCTCGATCATCATTCAGTGGAGAGCTTTCTTGGGCAAAATGAGTGCATAGGCATTTCTGCAAATCAGCTGCTGTCTCGTTTAGCCAGTGCAAAGTCAACTCCAGTTGGGTTTCGTTTTGTAGCGGGAGTTGTTGGCAGCAGCCATGGGCGCGAAAGAGAAGAGATTGCACACAGTTGGGAGTTGGATAGAGAGAGAGAGAGAGAGAGAGCAAGCTGTTGTGGCCGTCTCGCTATCCCCCTCTATTTTTGAACTCATTAACAAAATGTATTGAAGATTAAGCGCTTTATTAACAGCAACAAAAAGAGAAGTAGAAGAAGAATAAGAGGCCAAAGAAAAGCGGGAGACAGAACAAGTTTTGGAGTTGGAGAGCAGTGGCCCCGGCCCCCATTGTTGTGGAATTTATGAGAAATGACCGGCAAAATGCAAAAAAATAAAATAAAGTAAAATACAAAACAACAAAAATAACCGATCTTAGCCAAATTCAAAAGCCATGAGCATGCAAAACCAGCTACGGGGCTGAGAAATGGTACACGCCAATGAATTTTTGACGGCTTAGTCACACACACACCTTGGAATCGGGGAGTATTCCATTTGTTTTAGTTTTATTTTCAGAAATTGCCTTGGCAACGATATATAAAACAATAAAAATTTTGTAGAGCGCTGCGCAGGGCGTGTGCGTATGCCAGTGTGTGTGTATCCATTTTGATGATGCATTTTTAATTATGAACCGAAAAAGTAACGCCATGAAAATGTAAATCACCAAGAAAAACGGTTAAAGACGATGGACGCTCTCTCAGGCATGAAGCGGTTTTTTCGGTGGCGATCGTGAGAGGGTGTGCTTGCTTTGCTTCTCTCTTGATACCCCAGTCAGCCCATGGCATCATGTGTTGTAATCTCTAAATTACGGAATACACACACACACACACACAGAGATGCAGTGACTGGGGGCAGGGGGTAGGGAGCATGAATCAAAACCAATTTGTCACAAAAGCGCATTGAAATTATCTACGTTCAATTGCAGGACAGAGGGACACACAAAAGAGGGGAGAAAGGAAGACTGCGCAAGGAGGGAAACACCAGATGAGAGGGAGGGCGACTCGCTCTGCCATCGAATGACATTGAAAAGCATTCATTGTATAGAAAAGCAACAACAAAAGCAAATTATGTTTTTGTTTTACATTTCAGAAAGGGGAAACCAAACGTCAATCACTTGCTGGGAGCGTGGAAGCGAAAAGTGAACAAATGGCTCCCCCCCGAAGGCAATTGTATTGGTTTTAAAATTCATCCAAAAGTTCCTGGAACACAGTCCTAAGCCGCCAAAAAACATGACGTCAACAAATGCTGTCACACTCTCTGTGATTTCGTACACACACACACCCACTTATACGGGTACCAAGGAGCCCTACAGAAATTGCTTGCGGCATTTGCTCTCTCAATTGTCTAATTAGAATCGAATTAAGAACAAAATGAAAAAAAAAGAATTAAGAGAATCCAACCATTTATTGATCATAATTAATCGAATTTAGAACACCGCTAGCTAAACGATGTGGCTGCCACTTTGCGGCTGCTGCCGTTGCTGCTTCTTCAGCTTTGAGCCGGTTTTTATTTTTTTGTCGCTGAGAAAGCAAAAGATTTCTTTTCTCTTCTTTTTTTTTGCCTTATGTAAATGCGTGTCAGTGTCAGTGTGTGTGGTTGTGAGGTGTATGCTAATGTTGCGCTATGTGCCGTGAAGCGAGAGAGATAACATAGAATTTGAAAGGTGAATGAATTTCGTCTCACAGATAACAACAGTTAACCCCAAAACGAAAAAGAAGTGACACAATAAGGAACAAGAGGAAGAACAATAGTGGTGCTGCACGGACACGAACCACCCTGTGTCTCAACAATTCAATTTGCCTAAAATTTCTTTCAAAAGAGTAACAACAAAAGGCAGGGGGAAAACAACAACAGAATCAACGGGAGAGGCCAGAACCAAAAAGTCGCTCTCTGGAACTCATGCGAGCGAGAAGCCTGTCGCGACACTTGCGGTTATCTCGCTCCCACAAGTACACACACACACACACACACACACGGGGGAGAGCTCTCGTCTCTCTCTTGCTCTGAGAGAGTGTGTGAGAGAAATGGTTAACTATCTTTTTTCCACAGGTAGGATTTATGCAAAATTTATAAGACAGGTCACGCAGTATTTAAACCATACCAAAGATAGCTAAATTTCCACTAAATTCAGTAGAACTAATAGGGAAATGGAAGGCTGGCTTACTTCTTCGCGGCGAACCACTTCGAGTTGCAAGCGCTTTTGGTACTCCTCGCACTCATCTTTATACTTTTCCATTTCTTCTTTGGTCTGACGCATTTTCTTCTTGAGCACGTCCAGGAGAGTGCCTTGTGGAATGCTGGTCGTCATTTTTAGTTTGGTTGTAGGTGTTTCGTTTGGACACTTGGACTTTGCGTTGGCAGGGAAGCCGGGCACTGAAGCACACTTGATATTGGCCTTTTTCGACTTTTACTGTTATAATTTCAACAGTTGCTTTCTGGTGGTATGGCAGCACCAAAAATATATAATTTTACAATTTGAAGAACACACACCAACACACGCACGAACACTCACACACACGCAATGAAGAAAAAACCACCGGTTTTTTTCTTCTTTCTCTTCGACTGCTTTTTCTCTCGCTTGCGATGGCTTTCAAGGCAGCGTTAGCTGGTTTTAGGGACTTTAACTGGCACACAATATAGTAGTAGAATAAATAACGAATAAATATTTAATATTTGCTATTTGGTAGCGAAAAACACACACAAGTCGACGACACACAAAACAGAGAAGACCGACGCGACTCGAACAACAAATTGGAAATGATCCGTTAAACACTTGGCATGCCTTTCGAAGCGGTGGTGGGGTTTGACAGTGGTGGTGTGCGACAGAGACAACTGGTGTGTCGAGTAGAAGAACGAGAGAACGATGACATTCATTGAGTGGGAAAAAGGCGCTCAAGTCGGAGTTGGATTCGAGTTGCGTTGGTTTTGAGCGCGATTGTGTTTTGTATGGGAAAATCACTCAATCAAACAAGTAATCTCTCTCTCTCGGCTGAATTGGAGTGAACGAACGAGACAAAAAAGAACTAGAAGAACGACTTAGTTCACTTACGAATGAACCAGTAAGATGAAAAAGAGAGGAAACCACCACGTTTGAGAGAGCGAAAATGCATGAGTCGAGCGCGCCGTTGGCAGCGCTGCTGACATGCCTTTTGAAGCGATGAGAACATTGGTGTGACAGAGATAACTGGTGCGTCGTCTGCCTCGCCTAAACTGTATGCTGGTGTGTGCTCAAGAGCGGAGCGACTTTGTGTGTGTTGGTGTGCCGCTGGAAAACCTGTTAAAAGCCGCTAAAATTCTGTCGACATGTTTGTTGTTGTTTGGCATTAATTAGTGAAGAAATATTTCAGATTTTTTCTATTTCTATGCAAATAATATTATGCAAAATAATGCCCATGTCAAAGACAATCTCCATTTAGGCTCAAAATGAGTAATCAGGTAGTACTCTCTAGCTGCACACATGCAGACATTCGAACATACAGCTGCGTGTGTGCCTTTGCCAACGCAACGCCCCTGCCTTTTCCTCCCCTGTCTATCCACAAGCTAATTGTATGAAAAAACTACAATGCCGGTGCTTTATCAGGCTTATCAACACGCAAGCAAACAACGTAAGCGTGAGAGCGTAATGACTAATCGGACAGGTTCTCTCTTTCCGGCGATTGTCCCCCCCACACGATATCGATATCATATCGGGAAGTTTTGAATTTGGAAAAGTTCTATGCCCCCGAGGGTTCGTTCTCGTTCACCCACCTGTTGCTGGCCATTAATTCTGTATTCTCAAACTCTCATCCCTATTCGGCGATGGCGTAATTGTTGATAATGCTAACAATGAGCGCCTGTCCATTTTTAGACAGGCGGCATTGAAAAGAAATTAAAAGTAAATGCCGCAGTCGCATCGAAGGTCGTTCGGGGGCTTCGGCTTCGCTATGGGAACACGTACATAGCCCGTATCAACATTTAATAATTAATTTGTACACCAAATTGGCAAGTCGGGCTTTGTACAGCATTTGCGCTATGCTTTGGCCATAGATGGTAATGTTTTCCTTTTAGTGATATTTGTAGTAGAAGCATGTAGCCGGCCATTTATGGGGGTTGGGTTGGGGCCAAGACCACATAGAGTATGGTTATAGAACCCGAAACGAAACCCCCACCCACCGCCATATAGGCGGGGGAGTAGCACTACCATTTAGAGGGCCCTCCATCTCTCTCTCTCTTTGAGAGGGGGGCGGAGGGAGTTTAGTGTGGCAGTGCGCAACAGGTACCGTTAGTTTAATTTTGAGCAATTGCGTAACTAATTAAACAATTGCCTGCAATTAAGCAAACATGTTTGCGTACGAAATTGTTGAAATACTTTTGCTGCTCTCAGTCTACGGGTGGTACAATGTATGCAGGGGGGGTAAATGCAAACGAAATGCTGACCATCGGAATGGCAAGAGGAAAGGTGAGAGAAATAGGCATAAGTACGTGCAATGTGGGTCAAGATTTGCATGTGTGTGTGCATGACAAGACGAAACCACAGAAGGAGGGCCTCCAAGACAGCAAATATGTAATTTCCTAGGCGACGGACCAGCTATTCATAATCAATATATAGAAAGAATTAAAGAGTTCCACCAGAAAATTCCATGTGATTCCCTAACGCAAGGGCAAGAAAATGAGATAGAGAAAGAGGAGAGGGCTTAAAGAAAATCACCACAAAAGGGTTAAGGTTAGATTGGGGATCCGAAGCATGTGATACCCTCACACGAAACCGACAATGGAGCGCATGCTGCTGGTAAACAAGAATCTACAGAGGTTTATAGGATCAGAAATACCATTTCTCTGACTGCCAAACAGCTTGCTCAACATGTGGGACCCTCTTCTAGGGTATATCGCGAAAAAAGAAGGCAACAAAGTCGACGACAAAGACGACGTAATCGCTTGGCAATGTGCAAACCACACAAAACTAAAAAACAACAACATTATACAAAGAGAGAACCGAGGAAACAAAGGAAACGAGAGATAGGCAACAACAAAAATTGGAGCAATTATAGATAGAAAGGGGCGATACGATAGAGGGGACGGAACCTAACCAAACTTTACAAAGAACAGCCGACGGAAGACATCGTTGGACGGAAGACGTTCTTTTTTTTCGGCTTGAATTAGATATAGAAATGTGATTAGTGGATAATACATATATAAAGAGACTCCCATCGATCCATCGATCTCCCGTCTGCTAATTACCCTTTTTAGTTGTGTATTCATGATGTTGTGCAGCTCGTTCCGGATGATATTGAACTTCATCATGGTGTCCGAACTGAAGATGGAACGTCCAAAGGCCAGACCCGGATAGTCCGCACACCGTCCCTTGTTCCGACGTGCCTCTCGCTCCGCCACAATCTCGGCCGCCTCGCTGGTGCATCGCAATTTGGACCACTCGGCCGACTGGGTGTCGTCGTCATCGCCCAGTGCGATGCCCTCGTCGATGGCCCCGGCGCTGAGATCGGTGGCCAGGCTATCACTGCTGGCCTCCATTGCACTCGTGCCGGCTGCTCCATGTCCATGACGTTTGCTGCGCTCGCGCTTGCCCGACGATGATGAGGAGGACTTCTTCTTTCTCTCTGACTTTTCACCTTTTTCACTCTTCTCCGACTTGTCGCCTTTATCACTCTTCTCGGACTTGTCGCCTCTTTCCCGCTTCTCGGACTTTTCGCCTCTGTCCCGCTTCTTTTTCTTGCCACTGGACGTTTTGGCCTCCTTCTCCTTCCCGTTGGGCGGCACCGGAAGGCCTGAAGGCGTTGCCGTTGCTGTTGTGGTTCCCGTTACGGGTGTGGCCGCACTGTCATCTTGAATGCTGCTCTCATCCGTGGGCGTGGGACTGTTGCTGCCCAGGGAATTGGTCACCGAATCGGTGAGTGGAAGACTTAGGGTGCTGCGGCTAATCGGCGTGGAAGGCGCCTCCACGGGTGTCTCGTTCTCGGGTTCCGGCTCTGGTTGAGCCTCACCGCGCAGATTGGAGAGCACCCCCTTGGAGTCGCCGCGATAGAGCGCGGCCAGTATCTCCTGGACATTGGGCACATTGGGCCGCCGTGTGCCCGAGAAGCGGGGATGATGCTGATGGCCCCGTCGTTTCAGGGCGGCTGGAACCAGGCTGTGGGTGCTGTTGCTGCCCGTCCCGCTGGTGCTGGACAGGGCGTCGTCGTCGGCACTGTTTTGCTGCGACATATTGTCTTCGGAGTCAGAGGCGTCGCTCCAAAAGTCCGTCGATCCCGACTCGTACTCACTGTTGGAGCTCTGGTCGCAGATGAGCTGCTGGTACCTTTCGTAGAGCTGGGCTAAATACAGTTCGGCCTCCTCATCGCAGTAATAGAGCAGATCGTCCAGCACATTCAGCTGCGCCTCGATGGAGCACCAACGCGAAGACTGCCCCGATAGTGCCCCGTCACTGCGACTCTGCCTGCTGCTGCCACGCTGTTGACGCTGGTGTTTGCCTGCTTTCGGCTTTGGTTTATCACTTTTTAACAATTGTTTGTTGCTTGCGCGTTTGTTACGCGGCTGCTGTTTCTGTTTTCCAGCTGCTGCACCCTCCGCCGTTGTTGTTGTTTTTGGTGTCCTTTTTGCAACAGCTGTTTGTAAATCGAGAAAATGTAGTTTATCGACCCTCGGAAGAATACCGAAATATACCGTCGAATTTTCAAAATATACCGTAACAATACTGACGAATTCAAGTTACCCCCTGAAATTCCCCATCGGCTTATAATATGTTAATCGTTCTCCGTCAGGGATTGAAAACCATATTGCTGCATTTTGATGTTCCGTCAAATATTATGGCTTACAAAAGTGATTTAATATAATCTTAGCAGCCAAAATTTAGCTGTTCTAGTTTTAATGCTTAATAATTGCTCGTAATTATTGTAATTAAATCATTTTTGTGCGCCTATCGATATCTAGTGTGACCAGACAACTACACGCGCACTGCATACAGACCAAAGCTGATTGACATGTGCGCGTGTAGTTATCGGTGGTACTGCCTCAACTGCTTTAGATTTGATTTGAATTTATAGAAATCATATCTAAATCAGCTGAGATTAAAGGTTCATTTCGTTACGCTTTTGTTGTGGTTGTTTGTCGTTGCCGCCGCTGGTCAATAAATGCCGATGCGCCCGCTTTATTTGATGCGCCAGCCGGCGCGCCGCACTGCCGAAGTATTTGTACTTTTGGTTGTTTTGTAGTGGTTGTGTGGAGGGTTTAACCGTTTCTTTGGGTGTTGTTGTTGTTGCTGCTGCACTTGCTATTTTTGTTGCATTTGTTTTGGTTGCAGTTTTTGCACTGCTTTTGCTAGTTTTGTGATTGATTTGCTTTGGTTTGGCCGTTGTTGTGCTTTTGTTGTTATAACTCACTTTTTGCCACTCATATGCATTATTAACTTTTGCATTTCCTATTGTTAATGTTTTCTCGTACATATTAATTATGTGCGCCGGCTTTTGCTACTACAGTTTGTTGTTTGTGTGATTTGATGCGTGATGTTTTCGGTGGTTTTTGTTGTTGTTGTTGGTTTTTTTCAAACAGCTGCGCTCATGGTACCGTTAGTTAATGGTTGGATTCCGAATTTTGTTTTTTTTTCTAGCTATTTTTATTGATGATTTAATAGATCTAATGTTTTTTTTTTGCTCTTTTTATCTCTTTAGATTTTCAATAGCGCGTGAAAAATGGCAGAGAAAAGTTTTCGCCACACACTGGTTTCTCTTTCTCTTGTTTTTTGGCATGTGTAACGGTTTATTTATGTAATTTGTGAAATCTCTAGAATTTCATTTAATGCGTATTAAATGAAAGTAGCGACTTCTCTGATTAATTCATTGATAAACCTACTTAGTTTGATTTATAAGAATGCGGGTTTCATTTATTTATAATTTATTTGATTTTCTGTAGTTTTTTTGTAGATTTCCGATGGGGTTTGTGGTTGAGGCGGCGGGCGGCGGCTGGTCTGCTGCTGGCTGCTTGCTGCTGCGGCTGCTTGAGGGTTCTTCGGCCCCGCTGCTTGCTTCGGCGTTGTACTTGAAAGTGTGCTTGCGCTGTGGCGATAATTTTGGGGCTATGCGCTCACCGGCAGCGGCTCTCTCTCGATCTGCCCAAACTATCTCTCTCTCTAATGCGCCCCCATACGAAGCGTGCGGCCGACGTGTGGCACATGTCCGAGTGAGTCAGCAAGATGTGTGCGCTGCACTCTGATCGTACATCCAGGGGGAGAGGGGATGAGCACGAGAGAGCGCCATATCGCCACAGCCCCACAACACCCACTCACTAGTGATGCTCTCTCTCTCACAAGCTTTCATGCAGGCCACTTGTACTCTCTAGCTCTAGCTCCGCTCCGCTCCTGCTCTCTTACTCTCTTGCGGTATTCGCGACGAGTTTTCCTGGTATATTCATTCCATTTCAGTTTTTGTTTGATTTAATTGCTTATCTCTGTGTTTTTTCTTCATTTTTCCGTATCTTGTATTATTACTCAGGCGCTGGCATCGTCATATCTATTTGAACGATACGGGGCAGGGCCAACAGCGCCAGCGACAACAACAAGAAAAGCCATAACTGATAATTTGTCAAGATCTCATAATTTATGCTGTCCGATAAGAATTTTGTATTTATCTTTCACGCCTCTGGTTACCTGAAAATGTTGAATTTTTGAAACGCTGCCAAACGCCCAATCCTTGAAATACTTTCCGAATGTGTCCCAAATCAAAAAAACGTATCGCAAGAAGAACAAAAAATTTAATTCAATTTCAATTTTGTTCTTTTTGTTTTGGAAAGCACAAGGCGGCGTCGGCCCAACGCCAAGAAAATTGTTCTAAATACTGTACAAAAAAATGAGAGGAAACCATTTTTGTTTTTGCATGAAAATATTTTGGCAAAAGCAATTTTCATTTGTCTTTGCGTTATTTGATATTGCCCCACACACACACACGCATACAGGCGCGCATGCGTTGCCGGGGCGCTCTCCCTCTCGCACCAACGGGCTGCTATTTCCAACGAATTTAAAAATAGCGCCGCACCAAAGGCGCTGCCAACAGTAAACGAAAAACGCATACACCAACAGAGTGCTGCGTGGCAATTGCTGACTGCTGTTTCCTTTTGTTTGAATTTGAATTCAAAATTTATGAATTTTCTGCTAAGAGCACAAACACCTCAGACTCATAAAATGGAATGGAATTTCCGCCCCCAAACATTTATCCCATTTGAAAGAAGGTGCCGGAAAATTAGCATTAAATTGCCGCTCCGATGACACAGTTTTCCCGCTGGCCCATTTTCTTTCCTCCATTTCTTGAAGCTGTTGAAAAAATCACTTATAATAAATTTATGTGTATTTCTTGACTTGTATCTGAACCCAGATGCATTTCACAGAATATTGTGAAATGACCTGAAAATTAAATGTTTTTTTCTGAAGATCTATAGATACTTATTTAAAGATATAGTTTCTGGGAAATGTGTAACATTTTTGAGGGCTCTGACAAATGCTAGTCTAGAAATGATTAATAGGTCTGCCCTTCTTATGTTTTTAAGTGATTAAAGAAATTATGATTTTTGGGGGGTTTTTGGAATGCTTTGGAATAAGTTTGAGAATTTAGCTTTTAAATTAAAATAGTAAAATAATAATTCGTAAACAAATTGGCTATAAATTTAAATGTAAGCTAATTTATTTCTAAGACTTAAATTTAACATAAATTTTCAGCTGATCCAAAAGAAATTTTGCATTGAGATCTTTAAAAAATTACGGATATTGACTCCGATCTTCTGTGCCTGCTCTATCCTCCACTTAAGATTTATTCTAAGGTACGAAAGGTTTGAAATTCTCGAACTTACATTCTGCAGGGCCTTGTTCTTCTCCTCCAACTTGCCAGTGACAAGGGTGAGGGCCTCCTGGGTCTGATCCAGCTCGTTCTCAACGGTCTGGATTTTCTTTTGCAGCTGGCGAGCCTCCTCCTCGGCCTGTTATTATAATATTTCAAAAATAAAACCAAGAAAAATGGAATGTGTTAACAAGTTTTGTTATGTTTCGGTTAGGGTTCGCCAGAGCCTGATGAGATCTGTTCAGATTTAAACCCCTTTAATTATGTTTTTTGTTACATTAAATGTTTCTCCCACTCTGCCCCTCTGTGGGAGTACAAGTGCGAGTGGTTTATGGAGGGGGGGTGGGGCATGGGGGTTCCTGATGGTTGAATTACCTTTTCGGCGCGAGTGTTGGCATCGCGTGCCTCTTGTTCGCAGACGAGAGCGCGCTCCAAAGCTCCATCCTTGTCGACTTTCATCGCTTGCATCTTCTTCTTGATGGCATCCATGGTGTCTGTTTGTTTGTTTTGCTACTGTACTCGAAAGAAACTGCAAATCGAAATGGAAATGGCAATGAAAACGGTTGTTATGTGCAGCCAATAAACCAATTAATGAATTTATGCGATAATCATCTACGAGCATTCGCAACGGATAAGAAAAGAAAAAAACTTGTTTCTTTGTGCACAGAAAGTGAAACTCTGTCTTGAGAGAGAAGGTGAAGGTATTTGCATTTTACAATCTTTAATTGGAGAAGTGAACTCTTTTTGGCTTAATCCTCCCCAAATCCATGACTATTCTAATCTCTATCTTGGACACAACTAAAACTATAGGAATATTAGATTGTTTATGGCTTGGGTAATCATTCTTTGTATTATCTACCCTCTTTTTCCAACTGAAATACACTTGTCTCTTGGCTTATCTATCTGTTATCAGCATTCAGGTGGGGGGTATTCTCTCTCCCAAGCTAATGAGAGAGCCATGTCTACCCTTTTTTGGCTGGAAGGTGGCAGAACCCATTAATTATTCGCCCCAGACCAAAAATCAAACACTCAAGGCCCATACATCAGTATTGTTCCAGCTCATCGGACTGTGAATTGAGCTTTTAGTATTTTGCCGGCGTTTCTTCACGACTTTTATTCCCGCTTCTGGGTCTCCTCTTCAATCTTATGTGTGTTGTTTTTTTGGAGAGTGTTTTCTCATCTCACAGTAAATCATTTGAACGAGAAATACCAGGTAATGCACGTTTTCGGGGCTTAGTTATGCAGATCACATCGGCTCGGATTGGTATGGTATGGATTAAGAACGAAGCTGGAACTGGCAGCATATTTGAGTAGAGAGCTCTGGCACCATCCAGAAATTGTGTCAGTAGATGGAACCCAAATGTGGGCCAAGAAAAGGTGTAAGATATAGCTTTAGCTATACGAATTTATGACGTATATTTGTTTGGTTTATTATACCATTCTTTCTCGAGTATTTTGGGATCAGTAAAGTTATACCTATATTTGTATTGCAAGGCAAAGATCTTGAGTACTATTTCAAAGTTCTAGTTGAGAGTTTTACTAAACTAATCTCCTATATATAACCCACAGATCTCTTACCCAACCTCCCTAGTCTAGAACAAGAATAAATTTAGTTCAAACTCTAATTCAAGTTCTCTTTCGAATACCTTGAGACACTCTTAAGGAAGAGACTCTTTAATCTTTAAATAAAGAGCACTTTAAGCTCTGTAGATTCCTTGTAAACAAACCTCCTAATCCTACTCTTCTTAACACTCCCCAATGAATCATTACCATCCACTCAGTTGGCTTTAAACTATACTTGGCCAATACTCTCTGGACTCTGACTCTGACTCAGTGTGGACTCAGCTGGGGCCTGGGGGCTTAACCTCTTCTCAGTCACTCGCACACCTCTTTCCGCCTTTCACTCCTTCCTCCAGCTTGCCACCAAGCAGACACTCCACTTGACCAACATTTGTCATGGCCTGCACCGAATCCAGGCAGGCCACTAATTGAGTCAAGTTTTAAATTCTTTATTACTGCCCTGCCCCTCCCGTGTGCTGTTCTTAACAAGAACAAAACATTAATTTATTTTTAAAACTTTTCTGTTTACATTCCTGAGCCTCTGAACCTCAGGTTCAACGAAACAGCGAGCAAAAGCGGCCGAAGGAAAACAAAAATTGAATTTAAATTACGAGTAAATTGCAATCGAGGCAAATTTGTTTGTGCCATGTGCCATGTGCATATGGGATCGAATGAGGTGACACATTGAGTTATGTTTGCGTTGATTCAGCGGAATAAATCGCATGGAATCTTAAACCTTTCGGCAATGACATACATCTTTTGTGAAATAAATGAACCCAAAGCCAAGAAGAGCGCCATTATAGAGCGAAGAAAGTAATGGAGTTTGAGGGATAAATACTCCAGATAAAAGCCTGGGTAAAACTTCATTATTCTATTAATATTTAACATCCATATATGAGTATTTTTAAGGGATAAAACTGTGCTTGAAGAGGCTTAACCTTTATAGTACTTCTTTATACATATTCTATACACCTTTTCTAATGCGTACAAAAGCATATACCAGTAAGCTTTGAAGAACCTTCGAAAACCATCTAAAAAACTTGGAAAATATTGAAATTCAAGGAACTGATCAAAAACTGATCAAATAACAAGGATTCAAGACTACCAAAGTTTACCCATTCTCATATGTTTCTTTTAAAAGAAATCTGGATGCGATTTAGGGAGTAATTTATTCCACATTTTCCCCCAAAATTTATACACTACCTCTCTAGATATCCTGTCTGTCTTGTTTATCCTAGATCAAGAATACGTAAATACCTCAAAATATCTACTCTGTAGGTTAGGAAATATGTTCTTTCACATCTTCTAATTATATCCATCTCTCTCATTTGTACAGCAGAATTTCCAAATTATCCATTGGAAAAAGTCAAATTTTTTGTTGTACAGAATACAGAATTCCATTCCGTTTTTTTTTCTTTCTATTTTTAAGTCTCAAACACATAGACAGCCTTGTATATAGGTCTAACGTATATAGAATCTATATCTAAAAGTCTATGGCGGGGCAGAACTGAAAGCTTTCTCCCTCTCTGTGACTCTGACTATCTCTCTCTCTCTCTCTCCTTCTCTGTCTCTCTTGGACACACAGAAAATGCCTAAAAATAGGAAAACTGAGGAGGCATCTGTTGAATATCCAACGGATATTACTTAATACTACAATAAGTATAAAGAAAAGAGAAGAGCTTTCTGGGGAATTCGTTGGGTTGGGGATTTCTCGCCTACGTTCGCTTCAGATACATTTGGCATCTGTGGCCAGCGGTTGTGTATCGGATTTCATGGATACAACAAATTGCAACAGAACTGCACGATGTTCTGAATGATTGGGATTTATTCTGAATACCAAAGAAGGAAGGATCTTTTCTTCTATCTCTCTTTTCCATTAGGTCTAGGTCTTTTTATATCCACCTTGAGATCATGGATCTTTTAGTGGTTTAGCAACCTTCGGTGATTCATACAATATTTAAATAGGTTTCTAGAAGAACAGGAAGATGAAAAAGGTAGTCTCTATGAAGTTATCTAAAGAAATGTAATTCAGGAAGATTCTCACAGATTTTAAATGTAAAATATAAGATCATTTCTACAGCATATCATAAATTCCTTGAGTCCTAGAAAAACCTTTGATTTACTCTGGCGGATTCGACTCCCAGAACCATGTGAGAACCCCTCTGATGAATGCCCACTGGCAATGTTTATATATCTCATGCAGAGGGCATTTAGTGGAAATGGAAAATGGAAATTCTAGATGCCAAATTGTGGTTAACAGACAAACTTGACAAAGCCCCAGAGAGAATCGCTATTAACCGAAAAGGTGCTTAACCTCTATTTGGGTTTTCATTCTAAACTAAGAAATATTTGAAATATCTTTTTTTTGTTGCTCTTCTGTTCTGTCTGTTGTATCTCAAAAATACTTGCGGTTTCTTTTTTGGTTACTATAGATTTTTCACAGCACTTTGATTTGATTTCAAATTAGTTTTGCCGCAACGTTTTGATGATTATATAACTATTTAGAGTTGATTTGGATCCTTTTTTTTCGCAGGGCTCACACAGTTTTTGTACTTTTTTTTTGCACGCAACAAGATTTACAAGATACTTTTTGAAAAATTTTTTTTGGATATCTTGGTATTTTTGAATAGGAGGTTCTTTTCTTTGCCTTCCTTTTTTTTTACTTACAAAACTTTTATTCGGAGTTATCCGCGACTTGAACGGATTGTGATGTTCAACTGAAAATATTTATTCAATATGTTGACGTTCGATGCCCGCCGTTCGGTCGATTCCGAACGATCTGCGCTGGTGTGTATAGGTGTGGGCCATCGCCGCCCAGCGCGCGTGTGTGTGTGTGCGAGAGAGCATGCTTTTGGCCAAATAAAAGCGATGCCGTGCTCGTGTTGTTGCTTTTGGTCTGCTCTTTCGCTTATTATGGAACTGCATTCTGCTCTCGTTTGAGTACGGCGATGATCACTCACTCGCAACAAAAAGAGAGCATGGCATGGTATTGCTAGAGCTTGTACACTGTGCGAAAAAAGTGCTAAATGGTTGCCGAACATGTAACAACATCTTAAGGAAAATATAGAAAGACTAGATATTCGGCGATACAGCCTTAGATACCCTGTTAGATGGGGTTTTCCTATGGAAGCCCTATAATTTAGTAGTCCAATGAAATCTATGGATATTCCTGGTCTTCATTGGATCGATCATCATTATAGAAATATTATAGAACTCCACAAATGGGTATAACAATTCCAAAATGATTTGAAGATGGGGTACATCACTCAATTCCTCAGAAACAAAATTTTTTCCAACATTTTATTCATCTTAAAAGTACAAATTTCTCTCAGTGCAGCCGAGGAAAATCTAATATTTTCTTCGGCTCGTGTGTATACAAGGCAAGAGATCGGCGATGAGCAGCACCCTGATTTACGATCTCTTCTCACACAACACAAGCATAGCCGGCACCTGCGACTGCGCTTTTACTGTTACACTCTCAATCCTCTCTCTCTCGCCATCCTTTCTCCCGCTCTTCGCCAGGAGCCTTCTGTCACCTGTTCACTGGCTGTCTGTGTCTGTGTCTGTGTATGGGTGTGTGGAACTGTTCTGTTCTGCCTATTTTTGAATATTTCCCCATATTCCAAAAAGCTCTCACTCATCACCCCAGTATTTTTGGTCAATGCAAAATATTTGAAAATACAAAAGCACCATTTTTCTCTATAATTACGGTTTCTGTGTGTGTGACTTAAGAAACTTTTATGGTGTGCGTGTATCTTTTTGTTTTGCTTTTTGTTTCTTTCTTCAATGCCTATTTTTATCTTTCAGTTATTGATATGCCAAAAAAAATCTTGTTTCAAATAGGTATATACAGACACCATAGGTCTACGGATTATTATTTTTTTGTTCTATATAATTTGAGTGTTTTTCTATAGATTTTTCAACGTCATGTCTACGAACGGGAAACATTTTGTTGGCAATCATTAATGTCAAAGTACAATTGTACTTTTTATATTGCCTGTTTGTTGGTAACGCTCTCGGAAGAAAACCCCTATATGTACCATGATTCATGTATCGAGCGGAACGTGGGAATCGCATAAATGCAATTTCCTCTTGATCTCAGAAGATCAGTAGCTTATATAAAATACGGTTCTCTTTTGTAGATACTATTTTTACCCATTGATCACGCTTTTTTATGTACTAGTAATTTTGTATATGATAAGATATTAAAATTGAATTTTTAAACGAAGGAATACACCATAAATGTACTAATTAAGTATGGTATACTTTTTTATCACCGAATCAGGTAGTTCTTGATCTGTTAAAATCTGTAAGACGATGGAATGATAGAGGCAAAGATTCTTTGGATAGAGTAAAATTTCGAAGATTCTGTTAAAGTTTATGTGGTTCTAATCAATCAGTTTCGTTTAATTTCAATTTGCATGTTTATTTGTCAGTTCTATTCATCAAAATGTATGATTTCTTAGATTATCAAATTTTGGATAGCATTGAGAAAAAGTCGAAATCATAAATTAAGAAGATATTTTCATTTGATAACAAGGAGATTTTCTGTTTTATTTTATTCAAAGCTTATATATTTATAGAAAAAGGGACAATTAATATTATTTCAATAGGAATATACCTGTAAAGTTGTATCCATTAAATGGCTTAATTCAATATTGGTAATAGTATACGAGAAAGCATTATTGTTGCCAGTAATATGTGTAAAACTTAAAGGTTTTCTTTTATTTCCAACGATTATTCCAACAATGGTGATTAACCTATAAGCAAGTATAGAATTTTGCACACAAATTTATTAAATTAATCGTATTAAATAAATTGCTAAAGAGTTGTTCTAAAAACTGATTATATAAGTCTTCTGATTGCAACCAGAAGAACCGCTATAAATAAAACCCAATTTGATCTCAGTATATTTATTCTTTTTTTTTATTTTCTCTTGGAGAAAATTATGTTGTTTTTTTTTGCCAGCACTGAGACTGAGACTGTTGAAAAATTTATAATTAAATCCAGCAACACCCACCGAATGACGTAATTGTTTTCATTCAAAACAAAAAAGTCTTGCAAACAGATCATTATATATAGTTATCATCCTAAATAAATATCCATGAGAAAGACCCTTGAGACAACATCGAGAACATTGTTAAAAATTGAAAACGTGTGAGCAACTTGCTAAATAAGAAAAAACGAAATCATGGCCACCTGATGCTGTGGGGCTGAGGCTGTATTATGGAAAACAAAAGTTTTCATAATTCCAAAAAATATATACCAAATAAAAATAAATAAATATATTGTACGTGTACGTGTATGAGAGCTTGGGTCAGACAACAAGTGCACAATCTTGTTAGGAAAATCGCAACCATATTTGGTGAAAATTGCCTGGAAAAGTGGAAACAGCGGGGCATAGACGACTGTGCTGAAGCCATGAGAGAAGATTGCTCGATCTGAGTTGTGTAGGCCAGGTAGGTAGCGTGCATCAGAAACTGAAATATAATCTTGTAACGACTTCAAAGCTGTGTGATTTGAGACCAACCCAGTCTCGAGCGGGCCTGTGGATGACTCAATTGGCGGCGTGTCGCGTCGGCTCCTTGTGAATGAATTGAAAACTCGAACTGGTTGAGAGCTATAGCTATTGGTACTAAAAGGAAATCTTTGCAATGAGCCACTTGCCTTGCCTAGCCCCCCAGCCCGGCCGGGACCGACTCGGCCAAGGTGAACCAGCGGACCGTTTGGCTTGCCATATCAAATGTCGTGTACGATGTGAACACACAACATTTTGGCGCTCTTCGACATTGTCAGTGTCAATTATTTGAGAACTAAAGAGATATACGACCTTGAACTTACATATATGCCAGGCCACACATATGTAAATGTAAGTGCATAAGCATCGGCGTACGCCGGAAAACAATTGTTCTATAGAAACTGCTCGCAATTTGGCAAGGCGTACGATACATTTAATTCGCTTCCGCTTCAAGGGCAGGGCTATTTTAATCGACGGGAGCAGCTGCAGATTTTTGAAAGTGATTGAAATAATGCTTTGTGCAGATGAACCCATGCTATTAATAAGAAAGGGTTGCTATGAAACAATGTCCTAGTCATGGGTTTTTAATTTAAAAAACGGACAAATTTGTAAATCTGTTACATTTATCGAGAAATGAGCAGCATCCTGCATTCCATCCAAGGCTTCAATGAATGCAGACTATGCTACTTCAACGAAATATTGAAATTTATGGTCTTCTTGCAGAGTCCATGAAAAGGTATATACATAGAGACATACATATACATATGCAGGACACTAATCAAATTTATAAATAGGAAAAAACACTTCAATCTAAGAAAAAGGCATTATTAATTACGTCTCAAGGCAGCTTGAAAACCAGTATTTTAATATTAATTAAAGGAAATAGGGTACAAAGATGTCCATTCCCTGTTGACCCACAACAATGACGTAACATTCCATTCATACTTACGTTTCATGCCGTATAAACTTACGTTTTACGATCTGTTTGTCCTTTTTCGCTTAAACCTTATTTTAAACAAAACCCAATATAAGAGAGTGCTAAAAATTTGAAAATTTTGTAGGAAATCGATTTATTAATAGGATATGTGTTCAGAGCTGGGGATCCTAGCTAGCTAGTAATATTAGACCGAATATGAAAACCTTGATATATGATTTCAGATCACGAACAGAGAACGATTAACCCATTGTCGACCAGTGACTATTAAAACGCTCCCCACAAAAATTATGAATCTTGAAGAAGTTCAGGTGAAAGATATCGTGAAAATGTTGATTGTAGAGAAAGAGAATGCATGGATCTACAAAAAGAAGAAGTTAGAAACATATTCTCCGCGTCTCAAGTCCTGTTTAAATGGAAGTGGTTAAGTGGGCTAAGCTCGTTATTCATCGATAGTATCGATAAGCATTGTGATATAATATACAAATAATGTCGTTCAGTGACAAACTAAAATATTATAGTAAACGAAAATCGTTTAAATATGGTGTGCCCTTCCTCATCATGATGGTGGCCGGCTCTTTTGGACTGCAGCAGTTTTCCAATTTAAGGTAACAGTCAGTCAAGCTCAAAAGCAATGCCAACTGATTGATGTGGAACTATTGCAGGTACCAGTACTCCAAGAAGCAGCCGGTGACACCCGATGAGATGAAGAAGTACGGCGTGAACATGAAGAAACGCCAAGAAGTTACGCTGGAAACGGAGTACGACAAAGTAAGGGCCGTGAACATAGATGAATGGGAGAACAAACGAGGTCCTCGTCCCTGGGAAGAGGAGGGACTGTCATCGCCGGCCAAACATTAACTATTGTATAGTGTATAAGCACACGTTTAATAAAGACTGTTTGTTATATATATTTATAAATAAATATAACTATGTGACTATCAATCATCGATAGAGTTCAGATCCAATCGATAGTAGGCGATGCCATTCTCCATCTTTGACAACTCGCATCACTAGCCTTTTCTTGTTTTTACAATAAAAGTAAATAAAACCCGCTAAAATGGAAACCGTGGGATCTGCAGCAGATGCAGCCTCTATATTTGCAGATGGTAAGCTAGAACCTGTGACCCAACCATGCATTTGATTAAATATATTCGCGCCTTGCAGGAGAACGCGTGCTGTGCTTCCACGGCCCGCTCATTTACGAAGCCAAAGTGCTCAAAACAAAACCTGACGCGACGCCGGTCCAATACTACATCCACTATGCAGGCTGGAGCAAAAAGTATGCAATTCCGAACAATATATAGAATCTGTAAAGAGTTACCAACAATCCAATCCTCTTACAGCTGGGACGAATGGGTGCCCGAAAGCCGTGTGCTCAAATACAATGATGACAATGTACAGCGACAAAAGGAACAGGCGCGACTATGCGGCGAGCGGTCGAAGAAGGACAACAAAAAGGGTAAGTCGAACCCCCTGCTTGTCGTCGTCGGTCTGACTGATTTATTATTTGTTTTAAAGGAAGCGCCAAGGCAAAAAAAATTGAACAAGTGGGAAACGATTCTCGAGCTTCGACTCCCTCCAAGGAGGGAAATACATCTCTACCGTCGGTGGTGAGTACACCCACTTCCAGTACGGGACCGATGACAAAATCGGACAGTGGAAACAACATCAGCACGACCCCTAATAGCACCAATGCCAATACCTCAACTAGTCGTTCCAATCGCAAGTCAACACAAAGTGCAATAGTGTCGGCACGTCCCGGCACTCCAAATGAAAAGAAAGAAGATGCAACGACAGGGGAGATCACAGAGGACGACGGCGCCACAGTGGTGCCACCCAAAAAGAAAAGGATTAGCGAGCAACGTCCATCATTGAGCGGCAGTGATACCACAACTTCTGCCGAAAAGCAGGGAACGCCAGCAGCACCAACTCCGACACCAACGACTCCCACACCGCCATCGGAACCGGCACCATGGGTCGAAAGCGAAGAGAGCTTTACCAACAAGTTGGAAGTGAAAATCAAAATACCTGATGAGCTGAAGCACTACCTGACCGATGACTGGTATGCGGTGGTGCGCGAGCACAAGCTGCTGGAGCTGCCCGCTAAGGTGACGATCCAGCAAATCGCCGAGCAGTATTTGGCGCACAAAAAGTCTGTCAAGTCGACCAGTGCCAGCAAGGAGGTGGCCATTAACGATGTACTCGAAGGCATTGTGGAGTACTTCAATGTCATGCTGGGCTCCCAGCTACTGTACAAATTTGAGCGTACACAGTACGCAGATGTGATGCAAAAGCATCCAGATACACCGTTGTCCGATCTCTATGGTTCCTTTCACTTGCTGCGCCTTTTCGTGCGACTGGGCTCTATGCTGACATACTCGGCGCTGGATCAGCAGGCCATGCAGAACTTAATCGTGCACCTGCAGGATTTTCTCAAGTTTCTGGTGAAGAATAGCGCTGTATATTTCAGCATGAATAACTTTGTAAACGTTGACCCCGAGTATGTGCGCAATGCACAGTAAATTAGTAGTCCCACTCTCTTTGACTTGAAGGAAGAATTGTAAATGAATATTTCATTCAAATAGTTTTTAATAGTTTGAGAAGTGCTCTTCACAGCTGGTTTGTAACATACAAAAAACACACGCAACGTTTTGTAATTAGTTAATGGTATTTTGATAATAAAACATCAGAGAACCTTGTAAAGATTAGCTTTCGGTTTTTATTTCCTCTTTTTCTTCTTCATTCTCGCTGGCACTGCTACTGCTACTTGTGGGATAGAAGTCACGCAGGTCCCTGGGCTTGTTTCGCTCCTTCTGTTCCGTTTCCAAATATTCGTTTTGCACCTTGAGTATGTCATCGCTGCCCGTGCAGGCCGCATACGCATTGAGGAGCTTGTCATTTAGCTCCAGAAAGGCATGACCCCAGGAAAACTTTCCCATGAACCAGCGTGCCTCTTCCGTGAAACCGCAAATGTATAGTGTTGCTGCTATAGCCTCGACGCAGCTGAGCTTGCAGGGCTTCCCGTAATTGATGGGATTGGCGGCCACCAAAAAGGGCAAAAGACGAGGATGTGGGCTACGCATGCGACTGAAAGGTGTCTCATCCAGTTTGGCCCAAGAGCAGTCAATTACGGCCACACCAGAAGCAGCCACAATTTCACGATCGAGCGGACTCACACACAACTGGCCAACGGGGGACAGGACGAGGCCGGGAAACTTTTGCCCCAAGCGCAGATTCGAAATCAGTCCCAAGCGTGCCAGTTTTCTGCCAGAGCATTTCTTTGGATCGCAGTGATTGAGGTCCCACATGGCAACGGAAAAGTTCGGTGGGTGGCCGAGATCATCCGGACCCCCACCCGACGAATCCGAGTCGTCGTTACTGTCGCTATCGCTTTTGGCCAGTTCATTTTCCTGCTGGGCAAAGCTGCGCTCACAGTTGTGATTGGATTTGACATTGCGGTAGGGGCCACCGCCACGTTTTCCTCTACCCTTGTTCCGGCCAGTCATTCTGTACAGTTTAGTTTGTTATTAGTTTATTATTTAAACAAAAACCACTTGGTTTGCATCTCGTGGTGCAGCGTTACCAAATTGTAAAGTGTAAGGTGACGCAGGTGAAGCTACACTCTGAGCTCTGTGACGTCACTCGTCCATAGATGAACGAATCAATTAACTAGAGCCACATAATTTATGCACTCGATATCAATAAACAGCATATAAGGGTATTAAGCATTATAATTAATAAAAACTAGAAAACAACTGACATATATGGCCGAATTCAATATCATTTTGTGAGCATACACCCCACGGACTTGCGTCACCTCTTCAATACCAGACCAAGCACTCATCGTATACACATCGATAAGTGCACTTTTCAACCCTGTTGGAAAAGAAACATGGCTGCCTGCTTCGGTTGTTCTCTCTGAAAAAAATTAGAATTTATCCGGCAAAAAAAGAGTGCAATACGAATTAATGTATGTATTAAGAACTTAAATGACCAAAATCAAATCAATTGAAAAAACAAAGGTATTGTTTTGATAAATTGTGTGTATCCTGTGATCCAGCATGATCAAGAGAGAATTTTTGTGCTTATAATCTTCGCTTGTTGTGTGAAATGGGGAGGGGAGGCGCCAAATCAGAATAAATAAATGCATCAACGAAACAATTGAAACATATTTCCACGCGCGTAGGCATTCATTAATAATTAAGGTTGAAACGGCAATAATAAGCTAAAAGAAAACCTGGCGACGCGCACATTACACACACACACAGAAGCGTAAATAGGCACACGTACATACCATCTATCGATATCCGAGTTGCATTGCGCGCCGTGGCGGCAGCACCAGCGAAAGAGAGTACTGAAAGAGTGTATGTTTGTTGAAAATCAATTGACGCCCGCCTTAGCTGCACTTCGAGACTAATCCTAAGTGAACATAACAAACTAAACAAAGTTAATCATTGTTTCTGTGTTGCTTCTTTTCATTCTGTTTTTGGCATCAACGTGGACGCGTGTCCTAAATATAAAATTTCCTTTCCCTTGGTACGGAGTACAGTTGCGCCATCAGCCAGCTAGAGCAACAACAAACGGGGAGGGCGCGCGCGTTCCATTTAATAAGAAGAACAACAATACTTGCCAAGGATAACAAAGTTGAGAAGAACGCAGCCACCATAATGGGAGAAGTGAAATCGGTCAAAGTGGACAACTGGGGAGTCTTCTTCCTGCAGAAGCTGCAGAATTTCTTTAACAAAACTGACTACTGCGACCTAACACTGCAGTTCCGTGATAATTCACAATTAAAAGTGCATCGCCTGGTTCTAAGCGCTTGCACCGACTATTTCAATGCTCTGGAGCAACAGTGCGAAATAGTCGACGACGCCCTCATCATGCCCAACGAGTTCCAGGCGGATGTTGTGGTGCCCATTGTCAACTTTATGTACACGGGCACCCTGGAGTTTGAGTTGAAAATGTATGGCAAGCTGCTGCGCACCGCCAAGGAGATGAACATGACAGTGCTGCTGAAGCTATTGGAGGCACATCGTCGCACCATGGAGAATGTTAATCGCCAGCAGAGGGTGAGTGCTGATTGTTTCATCATATTTCAAATCATAGACTCATTTTTATTGCCTCTTTTTTAGCCTCCCAGTCCGAAGGGTATACGACGCCGGACAGTGGGACCAGCCATTAATACAGGTAGTCCCCAACAGCGCGTAACAGTACCGACCCAGCAGAGCCGCGTTGTCAGCAACACAGTTGTGGGGGCAGCCTCGGGAGCCACATTGAGGCCAAATTTCCAGCGTGCGAGCATAGGGAACACAATGATTCGGACGACGACAAGCAACAAACAAGAGCCCACCTCTCCCTTTGAGCAGCTGCGCAAGGGATACAACAACAATAAGCGACCGGCACAGACGAGTCTCCTGTCGCCGCCTTCGAAGAAGCCCAGCCTAGAGGAGGTCAAAGAATTTGCCGAACAACAGCGGATGCGTAAGCAAATTGCGGCCGAATTTGGTGACAACGATCCTGAATACGATGGCGGCATGCTCTACGATGATGTCCATGCAGACGATGATGACGACGATTTGCCACCGCAGCCATCCACATCCAAGCAAAACCAGCCGACAACTCCCCAGCAGGGCTCACAGACCCAGCTGGAGCATGGCACAACGACCATCATCCTCAAACAGGACTCGCCCAGCCAGACGCCGACGATTATTGTGAAGGATTCATCCAATGCCAAGCTGAATCACACCAAAATCATAGCCGAAGTCTTGCGACAGTATCCGCATATCGTCAAGGGCCACAAGAACATCAAGCTAAAGATTATGCCCAACAATACGCCAACTAATAGTCCCGCAGAGAAGGCAGCCTCACCTGTGAAGCGGGGTTCGCCAGCAGTAGCAGCCACTGCGCCAACTCAATCCTCATCGGCATCGGGGGGACCCACATCGCCGCACAAGAAGCTGCATGTTTCTTTCAAAACGGACAAATCCACACCGTTGATAACGTCACAGCAGAAGGCAACGGCAACGACCCAGCAAAAGACATCAGCAGTAGCGCAGTCCGTCCCAGCCCAGACATCAGCAGCGGCAGCAGCAGCGACAACAGCCAGCTCCACGGCAGCGGCATCAGCCCAGAAGCGTCGAATCGACAGCAAGACGATGCATACTTTGATTGCACAGGGAGCTGAGAATACCACCGGTACGTAGAATGTTGTTTAATCTTAATACCCAAACATTTTGCTAATAAATATTCGTTTCAATTTGTCATCAGGTCCCTGGCTGTGTCTACGGTGTGGAGTGAATGGACGGCCCATTAGCATTCCTTCGTACAGGGGCTTCAGGCGGCATCTCATTAACACGCATAAGGAAACCATCGACCCGGCACTGTGCGAGCATTGCGGCTGGCGATCGGCCAACAACAGGGAGTTGCATTTCCACATGTACACGGATCACCAGATCAAATCGCAGCTCTACACTTTCGCCGAGTGTGCCCTCTGCGATCAAACGTTTTTGACCAAAGCCGACCTCGAGGGTCACATCAATGAGGCACACACGGACGAGAACAAGCAACAGTGCATCTATTGCAACAAGGTCTTTGATCAAGAGCTGCAGCTGTACAAGCACATGAAGGGCTACCACAAGACCCAGGCCCTGGAGGATGGCATCATTGATGAGACGGATGAGGAGTATCAAGGCTCACAGGACGACGAAGAAGAGGAACCTGAGGAAGAGCAAGAGCAAGAGCCGGAGGGCAAGGTTCGCATACTCTCAAACATCAGTTTGCCTGCCCACAGTGCCATAGCAGCGCAGCGGGTCAGCGCTGATCAAGAAGTGGAGGAGGAGGAGCATGAGGATTTGGAGCAGCCGCAGGAGGTGAAGTTCGTTGGAGCTGATGGCAATGAAGTGGAGCTCACAGACGAGCAACGAAAGGAGATTCTCTCGCAGCTGAATCAACAACAAGCAGGCGCCGCAGCCGGCGGTGTGGTAATGGTACTCAGCGAGCCGGAGGCGGAAAACGCAAAGCAAGAGGGCGATGTCAAATCCCTGGCCGGCACCGAAGAGGAGTACGACGACAGTCAGATCTACAGCGAACTCGGTGCTGCCGATTCAGTGGAGAGTGGCAAAAAGAGCGAGACCGGCACCAGTGCGGCCGATGAGAGCAAAGAGTCCATTGACAATTTGGAATGGGCAGAGAATCTAATTGCTGAATCCGAGGAGCAGAACAGCAAAGAGGTACGTCTTTTCCCCATCTCTCATATAAAAAGGAATCGTGTCATTAAATAATATTTTTCTTTGCAGAAACCAGAGAAACCTCGCGATGACATTAGTGAAAAACTAAAGGAGTTAACGGGCGATTGGACCGAAGACGAGAATGAGGATGAAATGATGGATATGGAAAAGCCTGGAAGCACAGAGACTGTCCTCGGCAAAGAACAGACCGAGAAAACAGTGGAAACCCAGCCCATGGCTGAGGAAAGCAATATCGTTGAAGAGGAGGAGGAAGACGATATTGATTTGGCTCTAAAATCGATGCACAAGGGCACCGACGATACGTCATCAAAGACCAATAGTGCAGCAGAGCAGCCTGCTGCGGCCGGTGGCTGCGAGGAAGAAGTCGGTATAGAAGTCGCGGCCACCAGTACAACAACTAGACAGGACGAAAGAATGGATGTGGACACGGATACGGCTGAGGAGGACACCGCACCAGCTGTTGCTGCTGCTACGAAAACAGAGACAGACATTAATATCAAGCGAGAGCATGAGGAGGAGCAGGAGTTCATCAAAGAAGATGCGACAGGAGCAGATGTAGCCACGCCAGATGCGGAAATCGATTCAAGTACAGCCTTACCTGCCAACACTGATGAGCATGTGGTGGGGGAGGAAGAGGAACATTTGGAGACGGACAATATGCGCAAGGAGTTGCTGGATGAATTGATAGCCCAGGCAGAGTCGCCCGAAGATGACAAGAGTAGTACTCCCCTGGAAGCGATAGAAGCAGCAGCAGCGACCACAGTAGACACAACAGACAGTACCGAGACGGATGCAGATCTGGTGCCTCTAACCCAACTGCCTGCCGATCAGCCAAGCCAGGCGGAGATCATTGAGCCGGAAGCAGAGACAACAGCTGAAAATAACAATGATGGGAAGACGACAGTAGCAGTGGAGGCTGCATCAAAGGAAGCAAAGGTTGACGACACGCCAAACAGCAGCAGCGATGCAGGAGCCGCCACAGATAAGACGTCGGCGTCGGCAATCGTTGAGGTAGAGGAGGCGGCAAGTGCGGATAAGGTAAAGAGTCTCATCAGCGAATGGGCCGATGATGATGAAGATGAGGATGAGAATGGGGTTAGTGCTGCGGCAAAGGCGGAACTATAATTACTAGATTTATTTATGTTCTAAGTTTCGTTTTTCTACACTGTCGTGTCAGGCCAAAGGGTAGCCAGAAAGCCTATCTGAAGTCCAGAAGATTTTTCGGTTTCGATTGTAAATTAAATTAGTTAAATAAGGACTGAGAAGAGCATACCCATACATAAAAAACTATACACAAAGATATGTATAAGATCTAATCTGAAAGTCTCACGTAATTATAAATATTGATCCCCTTTCCTACCGCCCGACCTTAAACCCATCTAAAAATCAGCATTAATCAGAGATCCAGAGACCAACAAATCCCCGCACATTTTGCTATTTTATCATTATTTTTCTTAACAATCAACCCAACATAAATTACCTTTAGATAAACCCTTTTATATATACATAAATATATATATATATACACACACACGCGTATAGAGATATATAGTTACATATAGATGTTGTTTTAATTCGTTTAAAACATAAAGATTATAATTGCAGATTATTATTGCAATGAACGATAACTGTTTAGGTATGAAAACAAAAGAAAAAAACAAAACAAAACAGAAAAAATTACCGATTTTTTTTGATTACCAACCTAGGATCTTAAGGTTTATCATAGCAGAAACAAAAACAAATACACAAACAAAACAGATACTTTGGAGAAAAAAAAGGAAAAATATAAATGTAGAAAATATGTGTGAAATTTAATTGATTTGATTTGCTTCTTTTGCAGCAACTAAAAGCCGTCAATCCAGATACAAATACATTTTATTCTATAACAAAGATTCTTCAAACCTACAGTACATATCTATAAAAAATTCTCCTAAACATTAACAATGAGCTGCCCAATTAAATTAATGTCTTAAAAATGAAAAGAAACACAGCGCAAACGTCATCCTTCTGCCGACAAAGATTCTTCTCATTCCTCATCTGAAATTGAGGTTTCGGAGATTAGAAGCGGCCCATAGACAGCAGCCACACAGCGATACGTACCAGAAAGATAAAAGTTTATAATGCACATGGTGGCAAAGCCGGCAACAACAGTCGCAAATTGCGCAAATCCCGCCCAGCGTCGCGTCGGATGCGAATGCCAGCGTGCCTTCTCGCGGGGTATCACTTCACAGACGGTGACGTAGAAGAGCGTGCCGCCGGCCAAAGCCTGAACAATGGGTAAAGTTTTCGAAGACCATTCGGCGGGCACATCCACGATAAGCATACCCAGGGCAATGCCGCAGACGGCACCCAAAGCGAATACCAAGATGCCAATGAATTGGGAGCGCACACTGGTCTGAGGGTTAGAGCGAAACTCTAGGCCCAGGCAGAAGCCCATCACGAATTTGTGGCAAGCCACAGCGCCAAGAAGAAATAAGACCTAAAAAGAAACAAAGAACATAAGAGGGCAGGCTTATCTAACTAGATTAAACTTGGCGAAGCTTCTAATATTTGCTAAAGATTGCGGCCTCTGGCTGTCTATTGTGAGGCCTGAAAACTATGTCAAGACCAGACTATGTACAGACCTTTGTGGATGAGTTTTGTACCCCAATCGCTAGTCCCTCAATGGCCGAGTGCAGAGACAATGCAACAAAGAGGCCGAGAGTACCCGTCATGGACTGGGCACATGGTTCCGTGTGGCTGGTATGACATATGCGGGCATTCGCATCCTCTACCCTGGCATCATTACAGCCAGAAGAGGCGTGATCATGGCTATTGCATATAAAAAAAATCAATTAATAGGGTCGAGAGGGGGATGCAATTGATTTACTTTTCGTTGTGGTGGGAATGTGAATGCGACGTCGGCTGCTGCTGTGCTGATAGCAAGGGCGCACGTTCACTGATTGCGCCATATCCATTGTGGTCTCTGTCTGGGTCGGTTTGGACATGTGCATGTGAGGGTTCAGGTTCATGTTCATGGCCGTGACTGTGCGTATGCTGGATGGCCTCGCCGAAGAAATAGTGTATAAACTCGTCAATGAAGTAGATGATGAAGAAACCTCCACACATGGCCACCTCAGCGAATTTCGAATTCATTTGCTCGCGCACCTGTTGGGTGTAGCCAGAAGGAGGATGGATGGATATTCAAATTACATTCCGGGTAACACAACCCAACGCAAACACTCACCTCAGGCAGTATATGAACTAGTGCTGTGGCCAGCAAAATTCCCGCGCCAAAGCACAACAGCAGCGACGTAGTCAGTGGGAATCGTCTCCTGTTGCGCTCTGAGATAATGGCAGGAAGCATACCAGACAGGAAGCTGCCTAGGCCAAGTATCAGCATAGCCAGGACCTTCTCCCAGGTACCGCGATTCGTTGCATCCATATTGCTATTCGGGGGGCTAATCATAGCCATAGTTCCATTTGCTAAACTCATTATTCAGCTGGCAAGCTTAGTCATCAAAACTGGGACAGCAGTACACACAAAAGTTCGTTGCATTTACTATTTTTAAACGAAACAGAAAGAAACACAGCTGCGGCGCAGCTGCAAAAACCGATGGACTTATCGGTGAATGCAACGCTGGGACGCACACGATAACGCCGTCCAAAATTCCACAAAAAAATACCAATCACAGCATGGAAAATACTGTAAAATAAAATTCCAAATTCCACTGTTATCCGTTTTTGTAAATTTGAAATGGGTCGTCGCTGTATCGTCTGTGGTGAGAAGCCAATTGGAGACTACATCATTCCAACCACCATTGTGGAGGCGCGTAGATGGTTGAATTTGGCAAATCTTAATTCGTCCAATCTGGATGTGGCTACATATCGCAAATGGGCATGTGTCTGCGTCAGCCACTTGAAGGGATTTAACGATGAACTTTGCCAGAAGACGCAATCAGTCACTGAGAATACTCGCAGATGTACATATGATCAACGGCGATGGTCGGAAAATCTTGGCACTAATCCTAATAGTCCAAGGCCAAGCCCAAGCGCCAGCTGCGCATCGGAAATGGCGAATCAAGAGGTCATGAGTTTCAGCCACCTGGAAGGATTTAAGCATGAACTTTGCCAGAGAAAGCGATCTGGCAGTGAGAATACTCGCAGATGTAGAGATGATCAAGGGCGATGCTCCAAAAATAGAGGCACTAACCCAAAACGTCCGTACCCAGTCCCATTCTATCCATCCGGAATGATGAATCAACAGGGCATAGGTGGCCAAAAATTTGCCAGCTATTCGCAGACGCAATGCTTGCGTAGTACTTGTCCAGTTTTGAACAATCAGGGGGGCAATCAAATGGGGCGAGGTTCCGAATTGGTAAGCCCCGAATATCAGTCGATGGGGCGTCAAGCAGGAGCCACTGAATCTTGCATGTCCCAGAGTATACCATGTCCACAAAGGTGTCCTACGTGCAGCGCCTGCGCCCAATGCAAACAGAGGGAAATGATGGAGAGCAACGCCAGAGATCAATGCCAACAAATGACAAGGCTGCCGCCATTACAGAAATGTACTCAGCAGCAGCAACAAGAGCAGGACACCGCAGAAAGCATTTACCTCAACTTAAATAATACACTCGGCCAGCAAAGAGGAATGTTGTCCCAGCAGCAACCGCAACAGAAAAGTGCGAAACAACAAATGCCACAGAGACAGCAAAAGCGTAAAAATCGTAGTAATTCCAGATCAGGGCCTGGTTCTAATATGCAAAGCAAGAAAGCGATGGGCCAGTGCTGTCCGGCATGCAACATGATGGACCAAGGGGTCCAGTATGCCTCGCAAATGGTCCAACCACCTGCACCGCAACCAAATTGCTCGAATCGACCCCCTCCGACAGGGGGATGCAGAGCCAAAATACCATTCTCCATTGCCTCCACTAATAGCATTGTGTACCCAACTAAGGGGCCCTCTGCCAAGGCCAGTAAAGTTGATATGAGCCTCATTATTCAGGGTATGCAGAGTGGACAGGAACAGGAAAAGCCTTGTCCTGGGAAGACTTGTCCTGGAAAGACTTGTTCTGGGAAGAATAAACCGAATATTGTTAATGTCCTTCTCATGGCAGGGTCTCCAAAAGAGAGCTGCGATGCTAGCGAATATATCTGTCCAGAAACCTTCCAGCCGTCGCCCCTTAGTGAGATTCGATTGCTCCAGTCGGATCTAACGGATGCTAACGAGCGTGCCGCTTTCCAGGACCTTGATCATCCCAACTATAGAGTATGCCGCGCTTCCACCAACGATTCGGAAGGCAATTGCCAAGGTGAGGAGCAGGATGAGAACTGCGCGGATGTCCTAGTGCTTGACCAGGGTCCAAGCTGTAGCAAATGTCCACCCATATGCATCTGTGGCATGACAAATGAAAATGGCAATAACTGCGGTCAATGGAAAAGCGAAACCCTGTCACAGTTGCCAGAAGGTGCCAACTGGTTCGACACAGCGGCTACATCGAATAGCACTAAGGTCCTTGAACTGCAGGCGGCACGCATCAAGGAGCTGTACTGCTTGCTGGCAGAGCAAAGCGAACTGCAGAAAACCATCCAGGCCAAGATGGCGGAGTTACAGCAAGGGCCATCCGACAGTGGAAATTCAGCAGCTGCGGATCCAGCAGCTCCGGACCCAGCAGCTCCGGATCCGAAAGAGGACAAAAGCGTACAGACGATGGCGACCAGAAAAAGTACAAAATAATGTTTGTGCGCGCCAAACAGTTTACCGACACGGAATTAACACAATCTGTGCCAGTCAAGAATACAATTATGGAAGCTGAAGCGCACATTGCAAACGCCTTTTGTTGCTATATTTGGGGGGTGAAGAGTGGTTTATTCGCAAATTCCGCATGAATTCCAAACGCTTCGGTTGTTGGCATTTAATCAAGAGCTAATCCTTACAGGCCTAGGCAGGAGTCTGCATGACATCTGTGTAGAGCTTCACTTTGGTGGCAATGCTCATGTCGACGTACTTGTCGCCGATGGAAACGATCAAACCACCAATGATGCTAGGATCCACACGAGAGGTGATCTTCAGCGACTGGTTGTCCTTCAAGAAAGACTGCAAGAGCAAATGATCGACATGTCAAATAGAAGCATAGCAGACAGATATATGAGACTGGGGACGGTGACTAGTACCTTGAGTGCGCCCTCCAACTGCTTGCTCTGGGATGAGTCCAGAGGCTTGGCAGAAACCACTTCGCAGACAACCTCACCACGGTGGGCAGCCATGATGGTCCTGAAGGCGGTGATGACGTTATCGAGCTTCTTCAAGCGACCGTTGTCGGCCAGCAGACCCAAAATGTTGGCCGTAGCTGGGGCAAAGTTAAGCTTGCCGGATGCCTCCCTCAGGGCAATGGCCATGACCTTCCTGTTAATGATCGGGCTGGTCACATTCTCGCGCAGCTTTTTATCGGTCTTGAGAGACGTCTGCAAAGCGATCAGATCCTTCTCCACCTGGTCCAGCGTGTTCAATTTGGTCGCAGCCGAGTACAAGGCGGTGGCATAGCGAGCCTCCAGACCGAACAACTGCAATGGAGGCTTCACCGACTTCGTCGAAGCAGCGGCGGTGGCTAGTGCACGGCTCTGCGGAAATTTCAATTAATCTTCATTATTGCTGTCTGAATTGTATTAAAAAGACCGAGAATTGGTTAATTTTTGCAAATTACATAACCAACAAATACGCGTTAGATAATTATTGATTCGATGGCAGGCCTTTTATCGCGTATTTTTCACACTCTGACATTTTAATTCCATCGCCTGGCACTGAGAAAAGCTTCTTTTATTTTATTATATGCCCAAAACATACCACAATTGCCAATTTGTTAATGGAGGCCATCGTTTTTAGTCCAAAGAATTTTTCAGCTAAAATCGCAGCTGTGACAACAGGGTTACTCTGATTGGAAGACCTTTCGATACGTGTACCAGGGTTGCTCAGCGCCGATAGCAAAACGATAGTTGCACTAACGCTAACCTAACGGTTTAGGCGGGCATATGGTCATACTGTTCAAATTTTTGTCAAATCAGGCCGCACGCACGATTTTACTTCAAGCTCAGTTTTCACTTTATAAAAGGTATTCATTGTAAAAAAAAATGGCTTCGATTAGCTTATTGAATCCCAAGGCCGAGATTGCGCGTGCCGCCCAGGCTCTGGCCATCAACATAAGCGCCGCCAAGGGTCTGCAGGATGTGATGCGTACCAATCTAGGGCCGAAAGGAACAGTGAAAATGCTGGTCTCTGGCGCCGGCGACATTAAGATCACCAAGGACGGCAATGTCCTGCTTCATGAGATGCAAATTCAGCATCCAACTGCGTCGATGATTGCCAGGGCCAGCACCGCCCAGGACGATTCCACTGGGGATGGCACCACAACTACAGTGATTCTAATTGGAGAGCTGCTTAAGCAGGCTGACATATACTTGTCGGAGGGCTTGCATCCACGCATCATGGCCGCTGGCTTTGACAAGGCCCGTGAAAAGACGCTCGAGGTACTCGAGAATTGCAAAGTTCCGGTGGAAATCAACAAGAAGAATCTGATGGAGGTGGCCAACACCAGTCTGAAGACTAAGGTGCATCCCGTTCTGGCCGATCTACTTACTGAGGTGTGTGTGGACGCCATACTGACCATTGCGAATGGGACCCTGGAGCCCGTTGATCTGCACATGGTCGAGCTGATGGAAATGCAGCACAAGACCGCCACGGACACACAGCTGGTGCGTGGTCTGGTCATGGATCATGGTGGCCGCCATCCGGAGATGCCCAAACGTTTGGAAAAATGCTACATACTCACGGCCAATGTCTCGCTGGAGTACGAGAAGGCTGAAGTCAATTCTGGCTTCTTCTACAAGACAGCCGAGGAGCGCGAGGCCTTCGTCCGGGCTGAGCGTGATTTTATCGATCAGCGTGTAAAGAAGGTGATCGATCTGAAGCGTTCGCTGTGCGACGGCACAGGCAAGACTTTCGTGCTGATCAACCAGAAGGGAATAGATCCCCTTTCCCTGGATGCCCTCGCCAAGGAGGGCATACTAGCTCTGCGTCGCGCCAAGCGTCGCAACATGGAGCGTTTGGCTTTGGCCTGCGGCGGGACCGCCTTGAACACCTTTGAGGATCTGCAGGAGGAGCATCTCGGCTATGCAGGTGTCGTGTACGAGCATGTTCTGGGCGAGAACAAATACACCTTTGTGGAGGACTGCAAGCATCCGCTTTCGGTCACCATTCTGATCAAGGGCCCCAACAAGCACACCATACTCCAGATCAAGGATGCAATTCGCGACGGGCTGCGCGCCATCAACAATACAATTCGCGACAAGGCTCTGATCCCTGGAGCTGGCGCCTTCGAGGTGCGTGCCTACAACGAGCTGTTGGTCTACAAGGACACCATCAAGGGCAAGGCCCGCCTGGCAGTTCAGGCCTTTGCAGATGCCCTGCTGGTGGTACCCAAAACTCTGGCCATCAACAGCGGCTACGATGCTCAGGACACCATTGTGAAGCTCGTCACCGAGGATCGCTTGACCCCCGATCTAGCTGGGCTCGATTTGGCCACCGGTGAGCCCATGAAGCCCGCCGATATGGGCATCTACGACAACTACATTGTCAAGAAACAGATCATCAACTCATGCTCAATCATAGCCGGCAATCTGCTGCTCGTCGACGAGGTAATGCGTGCTGGTTTAACCAGCCTCAAGGGTTAGGACTCCCAAAATATATATCTTATCCTTAATACAACTAATGTTCACTTAATACAAACCTAACCTATTGGGTTTAAAAATAAAAGCTATGCTTCAAGCCCACTCTGTTAAGAGATTCACGTGTCGTTTTTTTATTTGTAATTTAAAAATTCCTTTTAATTTTTCTTCATTGCCAATACGCGCTCGATTTTTTACTTCAAATAAAAAAGGGTTGGGTTTTGACTTTAATTGTGGGGTTGACTGTAGCTCTACGAATTCCTCATAGAATCAAATATAATGGTAAAATTGGCTGCGGGAGGGAGGGAAAAAAAAACTTTGGGCTTTCTGTTTATCCATACAATAAGGGGGTTTACTTGTCATCTGAAAAAATTGATTATTTAATTTACATTTGTTTTACTTGCATACGATGATTAATGCTAACCTTCATCTTCGTCGTCGTCCTCACCCTCGCCATCCTCGCCGTCTTCGTCCTCGAACGTCTCCTCCTCGTTGTCGTCGTTATCTTCTTCGTCTTCTGGCTCCACTTCAATATCAGGTACTAGGTAATACTGCAGTGGGTTTGGCCAAAGATCATCCTTTATCAGTTCTGCAATTTCATCGTTGACGGGATCGGTGTTATCCGAGAACCAATCAAAGAAGGTCTTGTATTCGGAATTGCGTTTCTTCTTGTTGCCATAGGGTTTCGTCAGAAGCTGTTTCAGCAGATTCTTGCCCTCCTTCCAGTTAATAGGAGTGCTAGTCGACGCTGGCCAGTCCGACCCGTTCTCTGAAGCAGCTGTTAAGGCGGTTAAGGAACAAATTTAAACACGTTACATTTGCAGTTTGAGAGATCATATCTTACCCGCTGAGTTCAAATGGAACTCTTTGGTGAGCACCTTATTTTCAAAGTATGGGTTCTCATCAAAATGGAAATTGATGCGATAGCCAGATTTGATATCTTCGAATTCCTCAACCTCCAGCTTGTTTAGGGCATGCAAACATTCCTCCTCCTCTTCGTCCAGGATGCCTGATACTTGTGGGTGGTTGATGAACTGAAATGGGGAGAGAATTGAATTACGTACCTTATCATGGCACAGCACAGCACACAATCGATAACGATAGTCGACACTCTTTCCGGCGCATTGCACAGCAAGTACGCAATTTTTATATAATTTGCAACACAAGGAAGCAAAATGAAGTCATTTTAATGCGGAAACAGCTTTATCTCAAGTTATTAAACTCAAGCTGCACGTGAAATTAGCTTGTTTTTCTAGCAGACAGCCAGACACATCTATCGATACACACACTCACACGCTCGCGCAGAAAAAGAGCGGTGCGGCGATGGCGGCGGCATCAAAAGATGAAGAAAAAAAATTGCCTGAATAGAGACAAATTTCATGGAACTTATGGGTGTTTGGGGGCAGAAACCATTAAATTTTCTGTCTATCCTGCTGTATCAGCTTTGCCGCCACTTTTTAAACACTTGGAGCACGAAAGTCGGTTCCTAACATGAAAACGCACACCATGCAACTCATGGCCGGGACCGGAAAGATGCGAGATAGACTTACCGATGTCACCCAGAAGTTTGGTACCCTCTTAACGAGCTCGCTTCTTTTCTCATAGCACGGCTTCCTGAGTTTGTTGTATTTCTGCTCAACCTTAAGGATCTCCTCGCTGGCCTTCTCGTTTAGCGCATCAATCTCGTTTTGGCAGGCATCGATTAACTCCAACGCCTCAGACTCCTCCTCATTTGTACCGGCAGATCCATCGATGGCGGCTCCATCCAACTTTGGTCGCTTTGGCACGCTCGACATTCTGCTCGTTTTTTTATTGTGTGTGGGTGAGTCTGGGTATGTGGGTGGGTGACACTTGTGCAATTACAAGTAACTTTACAAGTAAGTAAAACAATTTCAGCAAAACGGCGGTACAGTCGACGAGCAGGAGCGGATTTTTTTCGTTTGCGGCAGAACCAGTGTGACCGACCCTCAGAAATGTACCGATGAATAATCGAGCTAAGCGCGCTACAGCCCCCTCTATTTTAACAGTGGAACGGCTGGCAGTAAATGGCGGATAATATTACTGATTGTAAATTCTTCTTGTAGATGCCCTGAACATAAAAAAACCACGCGCTAAAATGATTAAATTTTTTGTATTATTTTCGGTGGAATATTAAAATATTCATATATAAAATATAAAAATGTATCGATGGTTTCTTCGACCATCGAGATACATATCACAGAAAAATAAAATAAAAATAACTTGTACAATTTTGTGGAGAGCCTGGGGGAAAAAGGCATTACATAAAAAAACAAACAACGAGCCGACGCAATAATTACGGAAAGCAATTCTTGGAGCAACAAGGAGCATTTCGTTTTCGAAATAATTTGAAAAATTGCAATGTCTATATATATCGCGGGCCGGAACCATCGGATCAACTATCCACCTATCGAATAAAAGCATTCGTCCTCGATTTGTAACACTAGCAAACTACATTCGTGTTTTCCGCCCTTTACAACACGCGCAGAGAATATTTGATGCCGAGGTGAAGGAGCTGGAGATTAATTTTATAATTTTATATATAAATCGTTTTTAAAAACATTAAAAACATGGCCACGGCTGAAGCTCAAGTCAATGTGAATCGGAATTTGCAAAAGCAGGACCTTAGGAATTTGGTAAGCATACGAAAATGGCAATCTACTCGCGACATCTCGTCTTCTTTTTGCCCGTGTGAAAGTGTACGCGTCGTCATTTTTGTGCCGCTTCCACTGAAAACGGCGGGGTGCGGAGTCAGAAGGACGCGCCCAGATATCTTTGTATGGAAAAAAAATAATTTCTTAAAGCAGCCACAACAATTTAACTTAAAGCATTTAAGCTAGTATCTGTGTTGCTCACAACATTTTGTTGTTTCTCACACCCACGGGGGGTGAGCGTAGACACGAAAAATGCAGCACGTGGCGTTAGTTTCTGGGCTTATGCCGATTTTCAGGGGTTTTTTCGTGCAGGGCATCTAGCGTTGTCATATGCCTGAAATGTGGTCGCATCTTGTGAATGGTTTTGTGGAAATTGAGCGGCACATTTGTTGCCACCAGTCTATCTGATGCAATACAAATGGCATTCTAACCTCAAAATCTACGGCTTTCCCATACACACACACACATTACACATTCTCGTGCGTATACTACGATAAGTTTAGCGTATAGAGGGGGTGGTAAAACACGATAAGAACATCCCCCACAGTACGCAACTCCATTCATTGATCATTGTTTTGTGTCTACCCTATGCCTCTTGCAGGAAGTCAGCAACCTTACACCTCTGTCGCCCGAGGTGATCTCGCGCCAGGCGACCATCAACATCGGCACAATCGGACATGTAGCACACGGAAAGTCCACCGTAGTCAAAGCCATATCCGGCGTGCAGACGGTCCGCTTTAAAAACGAATTGGAGCGCAACATTACAATTAAGCTCGGTGAGTGGAGGGATATGCAACATGTGGTGATGATATACTACTCTATACTTGTAAAGCAATAACTTAAACTAAATTAGACCTAACCCTCATGTATCAATGTAAATGGCTTAAGCATTTGGGCTCTGATCTCCTCCCCTGTGTGGTTGGATCGACTCAAGCATTTCCGAAGCGATCTTTAGCCTCTTAAGTACACTGTGACGACGGCACACCCGCGTAGGTAGCCGCCAAATGCTGCTGCTGCCTGCGAGTTATAGCCTGCTCCTTAAATTAGTTTTGAAATGTCGCTGGTTTGCATCGATTTATAAATGGTCAAAAAGCGTTCTGTAAATGATTGTTCTCCTTTTTTAATTGTGTAATTTGTATATTTAAATTGCTGGATTAGCACGCTGTGCCCCTTCCAAGGTGTGTCGTCGCCTTTGTGTAGATAGAAAGAGTTGAAAAGAAAGTTGTACAAAAAGGCAGTTGCGTCTTTTTGTTAGGAATCTATCTCTCTATTCCTGTATGCTTAGACCTCTTGCAATGATTGATTGTTTATTATGATTGATTGACTGATAATCCAGCAATTTAATTAATTGCAAATCTTTTTCTTCTTTTCCCGTTTTTTCGTTTGCCCAACGACGCGCGACACCACACGCCGCGCGACCCACAAAAAAAAAAAACATGTCCAAAACAATTGTCATTTGCAGAACGCTTAAGCGAAAAGAAAATCAAGCTACTTTTGAAATCCAAACACCAGCGACACAAATACGATATCCAGCAGCAAAAGCTGCTACGGATTCTCGCCGAGCGGCGAAAGGCCAGGGCAATGACACCCCTTGCCCCCGCTTCAGTGCTAGCCCCATCCATGGAAACAGCTCGTCCGCGTCTTCGCAGCACCAGCCTAAACTCATTAAGTCCCAGCAACAGCAGCGGCTATGGCAGCATCCTCGGCTGCGATGATAGCGATCAATCATCACAGCTGGTCCTGAAACCGAATGTTCTTAAGCGACGACGTAGCAACTGTGTCCAGATACCCACTCCAGCAGCCAAAAGGAGCAGGAAAAACGATGGAACGACTGTGAAGAGGCGACCCAAGGGCGAGTACATTGTGGAGAAAATCGAGAGCGTGGAGGTGGTCCAGTTTCAGCCCGTTTTCTTTGTGAAATGGCTGGGATACGATGTCAGCGCGAACACATGGGAATCGTACGTAAATCTATCCGATTGTGCCGAAATGGAAAAATTTGTTGAGCGTCATCTACAGCTGCATCAGCATTATATAGCCCAGATCACGGGTGAACTGGATACGCAGTTGTCGGACATACCGCAGACGGAAGATCTTAAGACTATTAGCATTGCAGAGATTGATGCCTATGATCCGCTCGAGTTGCAGATCGATTTTATACTGCTAGCGCAATACCGTGCCGCTGCCAGCCGCAGCCAGCGGGAACCCGAGCGAATCGGTGCGCGGGCCCTGCACCGCATGCAGGTCAGGCGGTCTCACTTTGCACGGCGCAAGCAGCTGATTGATTTATTGCTGTTTGAGCACCGAATGAATCGAGTCGAGCTCCCGTCGCCGCCCATACGAGTGGAGAACAATTGGGATCTGGACACGATTGACAGCGGCTTCAAGTACATACAAAAGAACATAATTGGAGAAGGGGTACCCAAGCCGCAAGCTGGACTTGTGGGTTGTATGTGCCGCCACCAGAGCGGAGAACAATGCACCGCCTCCTCCATGTGTTGTGGAAGAATGGCTGGTGAAATCTTTGCCTACGATCGTACCACGGGACGTTTGCGGCTCCGGCCGGGCAGTGCCATCTATGAGTGCAACAGTCGATGCTCCTGCGACGAGAGTTGCACGAATCGTGTGGTACAGAATGGACGAAAGCATCCGCTTGTGCTCTTTAAAACCAGCAATGGCAGTGGTTGGGGTGTCCGCACACCGCAGCCATTGAAGAAGGGAGTGTTTGTCTGCGAATATATCGGCGAGATCATTACGTGCGAGGAGGCTAATGAGCGTGGCAAGGCCTATGACGATAATGGGCGTACCTATCTGTTTGATCTGGACTACAATACATCGCGGGATAGCGAGTATACGGTGGACGCGGCCAACTTTGGCAATATATCGCATTTTATCAATCATTCGTGTGATCCCAATCTGGCCGTGTTCCCATGCTGGATCGAGCACTTAAATACGGCCCTGCCACATCTGGTCTTCTTTACCATTCGCCCGATTAAGGCGGGGGAGGAGCTCAGCTTTGACTACATTCGGGCGGACAACGAGGAGGTGCCATATGAGAATCTATCGACGGCTGCGCGTGTCCAGTGTCGGTGTGGGGCGGCCAATTGCCGGAAGGTCCTATTTTAAGTTAAATGTACAACGCCAGCGATTGGTTTTATTTGTTTTTTTTTATATATTAAATTTGTATTACACAATATGCAATATGCAATCGTTTTTCGGAATATTTTTGTCCCACGGTTAAGTTTAAGATATGGACAACAGCTTCTGCTCATCATTTGTCATGCACTCTATTATTGTTATTATCAATTTGACATTGCATTTGAAATCACTATTTATGTAGGATATATGACTATTTATTACTGTCCAAATATCACATTATCAATTAAAAATAAACAGAATTATACAAATAAATAAGATACAATTTGTAAAGATTATGGCACGTTATATAGTGGTGGCTATGGATGCTCGGTGGTTTATTAAGAGCTTAAAGGTTTTCATTTGTGTGCATTCTTGTTTCGATATGTTTTCCAGGTTATGCCAATGCCAAAATCTACAAGTGCGACAATCCCAAGTGCCCGCGCCCGGCCAGCTTTGTTTCGGATGCCTCGAGCAAGGATGACAGCTTGCCCTGCACGCGACCCGCCTGCTCTGGCAATTTCAGACTGGTGCGGCATGTGAGCTTTGTGGATTGCCCCGGTCACGACATTCTTATGGCCACCATGTTGAACGGTGCCGCTGTAATGGATGCCGCACTGCTTCTCATTGCTGGTGAGTGATTATCCAATCTACATCTCCAATCTCCTGGCATTAGCTAAGCTAACCTTTTGTGCTTGCAGGCAATGAATCCTGCCCTCAACCGCAAACCTCTGAGCATTTGGCTGCCATTGAGATCATGAAACTGAAACAGATCTTAATATTGCAAAACAAAATCGATCTGATCAAGGAGAGCCAGGCGAAGGAGCAGTACGAGGAGATCACCAAGTTTGTCCAGGGCACCGTTGCCGAGGGCGCGCCGATTATACCCATTTCGGCCCAGCTCAAATACAACATTGATGTGCTCTGTGAATATATTGTGAACAAGATTCCTGTACCGCAGCGAGACTTTAATGCGCCGCCCCGTCTGATTGTCATCCGCTCCTTCGATGTGAACAAGCCGGGCTGTGAGGTGCAGGACCTGAAGGGCGGCGTCGCCGGTGGCTCCATTCTGAGCGGTGTGCTGAAGGTGGGCCAGGAGATCGAAGTGCGTCCCGGTGTCGTGACCAAGGACAGCGATGGCAACATTACCTGCCGCCCCATATTCTCGCGGATCGTTTCACTGTTTGCCGAACAGAACGAACTGCAGTATGCCGTTCCTGGTGGCCTGATCGGTGTGGGCACCAAAATCGATCCCACGCTCTGTCGTGCCGATCGTTTGGTGGGCCAGGTGCTGGGTGCCGTCGGACAGCTGCCGGACATCTATCAGGAGCTGGAAATTTCATACTACCTGTTGCGTCGCCTGCTCGGCGTACGTACGGATGGCGACAAGAAGGGTGCGCGTGTCGAGAAGCTGCAGAAGAACGAGATCCTGCTGGTCAACATTGGATCGCTCAGCACTGGCGGCCGCATCTCGGCCACCAAGGGTGATTTGGCCAAGATTGTGCTCACAACTCCGGTGTGTACCGAGAAGGGCGAGAAGATTGCCCTCAGCAGACGTGTGGAGAACCATTGGCGGTAAGTACTACACAGCCAGCATCACCCGTCCAATCATACTAATCTAATGACATTCTCTGCTTGCAGTTTGATTGGATGGGGTCAGATCTTTGGAGGGAAGACAATTAATCCCGTTCTGGACAGTCAGCCGAAATAGAAATAGAATAAGGACCCCCCAGCCCAGCCCGATTCCGATCCTGATTGGTTCTCCAAGCCGTAGCAGTGCAGTAGCAGCATCATCTTTATTAGCCCCCAAAAGCGTATTTTATGTCCTGCTCCTTGGTCTCCCTCCTTCCGCCGACGCCAATGTGTCCTTTGATCAAACAAAAAACAACAAACAAAGCAAACTACATACATAACTTAATTTATTGAATTTTGTTGTATGTACATAAAAAACACAAATTTCGCTTGCGAGTGTTTTGCATCCATAGCAGAATCAGGCATTACAAAACAAACAAAAACTAATAGGTTATACCATATACATATAAAACAAAAGGCAAAATCAGATCGCGTCGTAAAATTGTTTTTATGATTTAAATACAAAAAAAGGAAAATGAAACGAAACAAAAGATAAACAAAACATAACAAATTGTATTGCATTTTTTACAATTAAAACCATGAGAATGACTTCTTATTATGGGAAATGAATGAGATTTTGAATCATAAATAGCACAGGGGTGATGGAGGTTCTCTTGGAAGCCGCCCTTAATTTGGGAAGATGCGACTTTCCCGCCAACGCTGGAAAGTAGGCAACAATTCGGAGAAATTCTCCATTCAATATATGTACAATCGGAAACACTCGATGAATATTTCATTATAGACCAATTTATTTTTCCACGTTTTTTAGTTCAATTAAATTTAAATAGTTACAATACGATTTGTTGTTCAATAACACATTGATACTCGTAATATTTGTTTGCTTTTTTTTGTTTTTGTTTTAAGCAATTATTCAGACAAATGTATGTCATCGAAACATTTGATGAACATCGATTATTAATCAATGTAATCGCAGGCTATCGACAAACATCATTTTCAGTGCTGAATAATTTTGAAACGGTTTTTGTTTTTTTCGAATTTGGTAAATTTGTTTTAACTATCGCCACACACTAGTTTTAATTATAATTTATTTTTTACTTTAATTTTCCATTTTGTAATTTGTAAACTACTTTTTACCAAGTATTTTGTTTTATTTCGTATTAGTTTAATATTTGGTTTCATGAGATTTTTCATCAATAGTAAATATAGCTTAATGAATAAAAATTCGTACTTAGCCGTGATGTACATATGTTATTTTGTTGTTGTTGTTGTTGTTCATTGAATAGTTTTTGGGAACTTAATTTTGATAAATGACCCGTCACTAATAAGTTATATTTTGAAAAACGTTTGATTCCATTGATTATTTTTTAATACTATTGAGTAATTTCTGTTAATACTTTTTAATTTCCCTTTTTGTTAAGTTAAAGCCCCCCACCATCGCCCGTAGGGGTGAAGGGGGGGAGACACGATTGCGTTGTGGTCAGTACACGCTTTGAGCATTTCATAACAGAGTTTGTTTTGTTTACGTTTTCGTTAATTATATATCCGAAACTAAACAACAAATTGTACATTCTTATAGATACATATACTATATCATTGGTATTTTGAGCATCGGTTGAACACAATTCAGTTTTCGTCAGACCAAGAGTCCCCCGGCGGATCCGAGATCGCGTTTTACAACCAAAAAGCCAGAACAAAAAACCATTCTCGTGTTTTTTGTCCAAAGATAATTAATAATTAAATTATTAACGGAAGAAACTATAAGCCAAAGGAAATCAATATACATATGCATCTTTTCTCTCTATTCTCTGGTATTCTTTGTCCTTCATCTATTTTAAGCTTTCGACTAATTGCTGGCATAACTAACTCCTGGCTTAGTATCTCCTCTCGGTTGTTGAGTATGATTACGACTAGTTTTTTGTTTGTTTTTGTTTTGCAAATTGATGAAATCAAACAATTTATATTTTTATTATCTGAGCAGCCTAGTGCCTGCTGCCTCTCACTGCTGCTTGGGGACGTGGCTCTAATATCTATCATATATTTTTTGGTGACTACATCGTTAGCATTAGACGACTGACTGCCTTGCAGGGCGGAGATGGTTGGTACGGGGCTACAAGGAATAGCACTGCCTGCCGAATGAAGAATTAAAATTAAATGATTCGTTAGCCAAGAAGTCCTTCGTTATCGATAAAGAAACCGTCTAATGTCTAAATACGACTTTAGAAACAATTTTTACTCTTACATTTCTATACACTGAATTATGTTCGTTTTATATATTGTACATTCATTTGGGAGTTATTATTATTATGGAAAAAAAATAACAATTGAAGAAATTCCATGGAGTGCGGCGTGTAAGGAAGAACTTTAGGCGCTTAGGTTATTGGAATGTGAGCCTATATTTCTTTTGTGTATAAGTTTAATTTAAAGCTTATACTAGAGTCCTTTTGTGTGTGTTTTTTTGGGGTGTGCAGCGTCAGGGAGCGGGGAAATACCTTCAAATTTGGTCAGATTCCATAGTTATAAAAAAGTTACGATACATTATATAGAATAGATATTACATATACAATACATATATAATAATTATTGACAGTTAACGGTTGGCAGATGGCAGTAATGTTTGACATCTTTTTCTCATCTTAATCGTAATATATTCAAATGCATAATACGCCAAGTATTCAACAGTTCCTCTAATCCATTAATCCATAATGTGTGATTATAATTGATTTCTCTTCCTTTGGTTTCCTTCGTTCCTAATAGTATCATATACAGTGTTTTCTTCAATTACATACATACATACAGAGATATACAGAGGGGTTGGGTTGGTGCATAACAAACACGCAAAATTTACATGCCGCCGATTGGTTAGATTATCTTCATGGATATATCTAAACAGTCAATGAATCTACATATTCAATGCCATAACTATTCGTTAGATATACAATACATTACATTACATTCGTGAGCATTAGATTAAGTACATTTTCGTATGCCTATATACAAGATATCTCTTTCAGTTATGCAGCAACAAGTACGCTGATATCTAACTCTTAGCTTTACTCTTTGGGATTTTTGGGTATTGTTGTTTTGTAGCCTACGTTTTCTTTAGGATGCACACTCTTCTGGCCCGGGGGCACCTTAAAGAAAATGGCTTAAATCTCATTCGTTGACATCTTCGTCCGATGAGCTGGCAGCGGGAATCGTTGAGAATTGCCACGACTCTCGATTGTTGTTCTTGCTAGAAGATCTGCAAAGGAACAGGCATTATATTATGAACAAGAGCAATCTCTTTTCCATGACTTGTAGATCACTCACCCATGCTTCTTGGCATTGCTGGGCAGCGTATGCGAACTCCGATAGTAACTGTCGTGCGGCTCTTCTTTGGTCTCTTCGAGCGATTTACGCTGCAGCGTCATGGTCTCTTGCGGGGAGGCTGATGAGCCGCCGCCACTCATCTCCGCATCCAGATAGTATTTGGCACTCTGCGCTATCTTGCAGTTCTCGCACTCGCTCAGATAGTCATCGTCCAGGCTGGTGTCGTTGGGCAGGAAGTGCTCCTTGGGATTTAAACAGTTCTTCGAGGTGGTGCAAACAGGCAATTGCTTGCTCGGTGTTGTAGATGCCGATGCCGTTGCCGATCGTACGCCGCTGGCGCTGCTCTTGGACGCCGCCAACGGATAATTCGGCATCTGGCAATGGGCGATAGCCGGACTCGTGCCAGTGCCCGTCCCCGTTCCTGTGTCGCGCTTTACACGCAATATCTTTGGCAGTGTTGTGCTTTTGGATGTAACAGCAGTGGTTGCAGCCGTACCCTGTCCTCCCCCTGCAGCATTGTTGTTCTCCACCGGCGGTATGCTGATCACCGATGGCACCTTGCTGACCACACTGTTGATGGTGCTGTTTAGCGACACCTTGCCGCTGATGTGCTTGGGCAGGGTGTACGTCACGTGATTGGCCAGTGGATAGAATGTGCTCGAGTTGATCTTGCCGCTGGCCAGCAGCAGCTTCTCCCCGGAACTGGCTGCGTTGGGACTTGCCGGCGGCAGTGTCAGTGTGGGTGTGGTTTGCTCTTTCCGCTGGACACTCGAGCTGGCGCCGCCGGGCTTGCTCAGCGTATAGATTGTGGCCACGCTGTTGTTGTTCGACGAGGAGGAGGAGGATGTAGGAGCCGGCGCCGTTGATGTTTTTGTGACTGTGGCGCTTTTTAAATTCGTTAGGCTTTTGTAGAGTTTCGGTGGTAAAGTTGGGTTGCTTTGATCGGGATGTTGCTGTTGTTGTTGTTTCTTTTGTTGCTGCTTCTGCTGTTGCTGTTGTTGTTGGTTAAAGAAATGTTGCTGCTGTTTCTGTGTCAAACTCAAGTAGGCATCAACCTGCAAGTACGTACAGGATTAGCCCTGAAAGCCGAAGCAAATCTCAGATCGGGGAATGGAATAAGGCATCATCATCATCTCACATCACGAGCCAATCAAAAGGTGTATCAAATTTCGATTATTCGCCATAACATTCTCCGTTCTGCAAGCTAATCTCTCACAATGATGGGATTACTTACATTTCGAACTCACCTTTCGATTCAAGTAGGCGCTGGAGAGCACATCGGCGGCCCCACCGCCACCGCTACTGCTGCTGGATGCACTGCGTCCGGCTGCACTCCCGCTGCCATTTGTGCTGCGACCCCGCAGCTCCCCCGAATTGCTGGACGATGAGGAACGCTTCTGGACGCGACCCAACACGATGGGCGGTGCAGACACATCCTCGGCATGTTGCAGTGGCGGCGGTGGTATGATGGCCGAGACATTCACACCGCCACTGGAGCCACCCGAACTGCCGCTGACATGTGGATGATGATGCGTCTGCGTCTCATCGCCCACCTGCTTTGAGATGGTGGCAATCTTCAGCTCATGTCCGCATGCTGCCCCCCCACTGCGCTTGAGGGTGCCAACGCCTGCAGCCGTTATGAGATCCTGAGCATGTTGCTGCAGATTCGTCGAGGACTTGGCCCGCTGGCCGTATGCCAGAGTGCCAGCATGCCGGACACTGCCACCGCCCCCAACTGCCGCCCCGGGCGACAGGGAGCAAGTGGGGCTGGAATTGCTGCTCGAGTTGCTGAACAGCTTGCCGGCTCCACTGAGAAAGGCATTGGCATTGGCCGTGCTGCCCATATAGGACATGGGCACATGCTGGATGGGGCACTGGCACATCGGCTTCTTGCTGGCCTTGCTGCTGGCTGCCACCTCACTGCTGTTGCTGTTACTGCTGCTGCTGCTCTTGGACTTGCTGCTAACATTCACCTGCAGCGGATCGGCCACGGCAAAGTATCGGGGAATAGTGCGATGGTAGCGACGTGAGCTCGAGGGTGTCTTATTGCTCGACCCGGACACCAGACTGAGCTGCTGCTGCTGTTGTTGCTGTTGCTGTTGTTGCTGTTGTTGGTGCTGCTGCTGCTGTGCCTTGAGCGTCGCATGCAACGGCAGCTGCGTGGCCTGGTCCGCTGTGCTACAGGCAGGACCCGCTGAAATGGTTGATATTTCTAAAGGCTGCAATATCTCCATGGAAGGCGCGGACATGGCAGCTGCCAGCATCTGTTGATGGTGTTGCTGTTGCTGTTGCTGCTGCTGCTGCTGCTGTTGTTGATGCTGCAAGACTTGGGCATGCGTGGGCGTGGCCAGAAGTTCGCTGCTGGCGGGGAGGGAATGATAGCTGGCTGCACTGGCACTGGCATTGATCTCCACATCGGCCACTGTGAGATACTGCTGTTGTTGCGTTTGCTGCTGCTGCAGCTGCTGCTGTTGCGGCAACTGATGGAGCAGTTCCTGGGAGCCGCGTGGCGTTGTCCTGCGTGACGCCGTGTAGGAAGCAGAGCTACTGGTGGCAGCCGCCGTGGTGACGCTGGCGCTGATGTTCAAATGACAGTTCTTGTAGCTGCACTCGCTGCTCCCACCCCCACTGGGTTTGGGCATTGTCTGTAGGCAGATGGAACCATTGCTGACCTGAGCCTGGGCCAATTGTTGCTGATGTTGCAGCTGGAGCTGTTGCTGGTGGTGGTGTTGCTGCTGCTGCTGCTGTTCGAGGCTGTGCTGCTGCTCGCTCTGAAGGCTATATGGTGGCTGGTGGTTCTCGCCTGTGGCTATGGTGGTCACGCCCCCGCTATTGATATTGATGTTGATCAGATTCGTGGTGCTCTGCGTGTACTGGTTGGACTGTGGCAGAACTGAGCCACCTCCGGCCGCTGCAGCGGCGGCGGCGGCCATCTGATGGGCGTGCTGCGGATGGGGCACCAATTGCTGGGCGTACGGGGCATGATGCTGCTGCGGCTGAGTGTGCAGCTGGAGCGTGTGCTGTTGAAGGTGGGCCTGGTGCGCTTGGAGCGCCTGCTGCTGCTGTTGCTGTAGCTGCTGCTGCTGGCTAACGCTCGCGACGGCACGCTGGGAGCTGGCCGGCAGGCTGACCACGCACTGGGCACTTAGCGCCTCTGCCTGGGAGATGGCCACTGCCTCCTCATACGGAGGCGGAGCCTCGCCGCGTGGGAAATGCGGCTTCCACAGTGGATAGTGGGTGGCTGCTCCACCGTACGAATAATCGATGGCACTCAGATTCCCCTCCATGTAGCCCATGTTTCCAGCAATGTATCTGGAGGGAACAGATACAGAGAAATGCTTTCACTGTCTATTAGGGACCGGCTAGGGGCTGTTTAAAGACTCACCCAATGCTTCCCACAATGCTGCGCTGATCCTCGGCATTCTGGCGATTCTCTCGGGCCCGCATCTTGCGCTGCCTCAGCCGATTGACCAGGAAGAAGAGCAAGGACAGGGAGAGCGTGGCAGTGATGCCACTGGCCACCAGTCAAATGCCAAAGTCCGTGCTCCCATCGCTGAACTGATCATCCAGGCAGATCACCTCACAGCAGTTGTTCCCGCTGCCCACCGTCTGGAAGGACTTGCACTTGCTGAACGCCTCGCACAGCACCATCTTGCAAGCCTTGGGCAGACCGCTGTCGCAGATGCACAGCCGGCAGGAGTCCGGCCCGGGCATATAGTGCATTCCCGTCTCGTACAGCTTGCCATTGTAGTCCCGGCAGTGTCCGCCGGGTATGAGGCTAGAGCTCACCGCGTTACCATCTGTGGAATGTTTCCAAAACGATATCTTGAATTGGTGCTGCTGGTGCTGTATTTTAAAGCATATTTATAGGGGACTAAACTTAGGACAGAACACTGGAGAGGCTGAGAATTCTGCAAGATTGTGATTTATGTAGATTGTTATTGTTCCAGAAACTCCTTCCAGAACCTCCGAACTAACAATAGCAGCCCTGATCATTCCAGAAGCTCGATGATTTCCCCCTGTATTTAACAGTCACCACAAACCCAAGTACGTGTGCACTCTCAAACACATATACTACCATATAATGGCACACTCGATGGAGGCTGGGGCCTGAATTCTTTATTTTGACACACTTGACCAACTTTTCGCTGATTTAACATTGTGCCACCAAAAACACACGTACACAACCACAAAACGCACAGATACAAATGCATAGACAAAGTGCAGCAGGTGCTGAATGAGAGAAAGAGAGAGATTGAGGGAGCTGCACAGCTGCATAAACCAACAGCGAAAGTGAGGGAGGGAGACCATGATATTTATCACTTGAATGAAATTAAATGCAAACGCAGAATATTTTCGACATCATTTAAATGCTAAACAGCAAAAGGAAATTCAAATTAAAAACAAATATACATACAAATGTGTGCATACAGTACAACACACCCACATATGCGTGTGTGCAGCATGACAACGGCAGGGAGGCAAGCTTAGTTCCCAAAGCGACCATACCATACCTTAAGCGAATTTCTGGTCAGGAAACGCACGAACAAAAATGGCAAACACACACACACTCACCCTCGCGACACAAAAAAAGAAGAGAAAAATGTTGCCTTTTATGCGAGAGTTTCCAAGTGAAATTTCTGTGTACATGTGTGTGAATGCTAAATACATACACAGGCAACATACACACCCAGTCCAGCCTCCTGCCGCCCCCAACACCAGCACAATAGTACACACCCATACACAAACAGGAGCCAGGGTGTACATGCAAAAAATAAACACCATACACACAAACAACCCACCCACCTACACGGACATCCAAACATATATTAATATATGTATATGTGTGTACAGAAGTAAAGCAAAATTTTGCAGGCCACTTCCTTCGTATTGCCATTTCCATTTCCCCAGCCCCCAAGCACCGTTATGCCCCCTTTTCGCAGGAGTTTCTGCTGCTGCTGCTCTGCTCTGCTCTACTGAGAAAAAGAGCGAACCGAAGCGCAGCATGTGCCGTGGTATTGGTATACATACATTGGTATATGTATGTGTGTGGCCCGTGCCCCATAAATTGTGAACTCTGTGGCCATGGACCATATTTCCAATTATTGTAGAAGGAGCCAACCCAATCAAAATTGATTTTACATGAAAAACCTTGTATTCGCTTCTAAGGAGTTTTATATATGTTGCACTTTTGAAATATTATACAGTTTCGCCATTTTCACTCTCTTTGCTGCTCCGCCAGGATATGGAGCTGATTTTAGCATGTGTATGTGTGTGTGTACCAAAAATTTTTCGCACCAGTTTTCCCCACTAGCTTTTACCTTTGGCATTTCCAATGAACGCAAGCAATGCCAAAAAATACATATTGCACACGGTGAATTCGCACTTATAGCCGAACAATTAGTTAAAGCTTGTTAATTGATAGAGAACTTTTGTATTAACAGTTTATTTTCAACAGTTTTTTTTACGAACGTTCGAGCCAACCAGTGTGACCGCGGACTTATCGATACGATATACGGTCTGACCCTCAGAAATATACCGTTAATGTAGCGATGAAAAAACGATCTTAGCCCACCTAAAACCCCATTGTTTAAACTTGAGTTAAACAGCGGAAGTTAGCACTGGTTGTAAATTCTTGTTGAAGTTTCATCCTTCTTCTTTCCCTACATAACAAATTACCACAATATCTTTCCATTGAACTGCTCTAAAATTCTTCAAGATACCCACTGGTCGACAATGGGTTAAATCGTCCTCTGTCCAGGATAAGAATTCATATTCCTCGATTTCGATCTTCGGTCTAATATTTCTAGCTAGCTGGGACTCCCAGATCCGAACACAGAATTTAATACCATTGATGAATCGATTTTCTACAAGAGTGGCTAGTTTTAGGTACTCATTTTTATTGGATTGTGCCTAAAATAAGTTTTAAGCAAAAAGTACAAAGCATGAAACGTGAGTCACGGAATGAAACGTAAGTGTGTATAGACTATTACGTCATTGCTGCTGGTCAACTCATTCAGTTATGAATATGGACATTTGTATACCCTATTTCCTTAAATAATATTAAAATAGTGTTTCCCAAACTGCTTTGAAACGTAATTAATAGTCCATTTTTTTTAGATTGAAATGTTTTTAGCTATTAATTCATTTGATTAGTTATCTGTATATACTCGATTGTATTATCGTTATCTTGGCGGCAAATTCAAATTTTAAAAAACACAACGCGTAAACTAGTTTGTTTGAGTGATGAAACGGTGATTTGGGTTTTCGTTATTCAACGACCGTTGTCTTTCTATCTTCATCGCTGCGGCAGTCTAGTTCAAGACCTAACTTGTGATATCACTTGTCCTGGACGACAACCCATCGAAAATGAACTGAAATGCTGGTCGCACAAAAATTCTCAATAAATCCACTAAGTTTCATTATGGAATGGACACCCCATCGCTCGAGCGAACCAACGAGATTTTGTGTACAGATTTTAAATATATATTGATAGACTTTTGATACTAAATATCGATGCACAGGGCTGGGGTTGTTATTCGGTTATGGGCATTTTTGTGCGATAAGCGAAACTTATCGGCGTTTTGTTTTGAAAATAACAATACAATCAGTATATAACTGTGGATAAATTTTAGAATATGTCTTCCCTCACAGGTGAAGGTTCGATAATGGCATCTGATCGATTGGAGTGCAAGCAATCGAAATTGATAGCTATCGAAAAGGAAAAACCAACAACCCAAAAATTGGTCAGTAAACTCTCAAAAACATAAGTGAATTAGTCAGTTGCACATGTTTTATTATGAGCGTAGTATAATTTTCAGGGGCTTTAATGTAATGTCATAAAATCCACATTTAAGTCGAGAGGCTTTGAATTACTTATTGAAATATGTACCTACTTCTTTTCCCCACTTTGGGTAGTTTAATTCAATTAAATGCAAAATGTCCCCATTAATTTTCCAATACGTTTCAGTCATGCAAATCCCAAAAACTACACAATGTCAAGCATTCAAAGGGCCATGTGAAAAAATCAGCAACAAGAATTTAGCCGCCGTAAACAACACGCACACGAAATAATTGACGAATTGCTGAAAGGCGGCGACTAAATTGTAGTTAAATCAAATGCAGGTAATTTGCAAACATTCATTTATTCAGTGGGAGAATTTGGCTGACTCGAATTTGATGTTTAGCATGACTTCCCGGACACTCGTTGACCATCACGCGAGGCTGTCGGACGTCCTGAGCGGTGGAAGCGGCTTCGAAAATGGACAACGCCACGGCGAGCGGTTTGAAGGGGATCGGGCGAAATCATAGTAACTATGTGATACCCGGACTCTATGACCTCTCCACGGAGGACACCAACTGGGTGCTGACCTCGTCCTTTATCATTTTCACAATGCAAACGGGATTTGGCATGCTGGAGTCTGGCTGTGTGTCAATCAAGAACGAGGTCAACATCATGATGAAGAACGTGATCGATATTGTGCTTGGCGGATTCACCTATTGGCTCTTTGGCTATGGCATGAGCTTCGGCCGTGGGCCGCTCTCCAATCCGTTCATAGCTATTGGAGACTTTCTTTTGGATCCGCCCGTTGGCGATGCCCTGATGGGTCAGATATTTGCTGCCTTTCTTTTCCAGCTCTCGTTTGCCACGACGGCCACGACCATTGTGAGTGGCGCGATGGCAGAGCGGTAAGAGCGATTCTTTAGAGAGTATCGATTATCATGGCATAGCCTTTTCATTCCAGTTGCAACTTTAAGGCCTACTGCCTGTTCTCGTTCCTCAATACGGCTGTCTATTGCATTCCCGCTGGCTGGGTGTGGGGCGAGCATGGATTCCTCAATAAACTGGGCGCCGTGGATATTGCCGGCAGCGGACCCGTGCATTTGATTGGCGGTGCATCCGCCTTTGCCTCGGCCGCTATGCTGGGTCCGCGTTTGGGCCGCTACTCCGAGGGCTATGATCCTCTGCCGCTGGGCAATCCAGTCAACGCCTGCATGGGCTTGTTTGTGCTCTGGTGGGGATGGCTAGCCTTCAATTCGGGCAGCACTTACGGCGTTAGCGGAGCGAAGTGGCAGTATGCAGCGCGAGCGGCCGTAATGACAATGATGGGCTCCTTTGGCGGCGGCTTCACTAGCTCCATGTAAGCAGCCGTGAAATGTTTGGCCAAAATTCAGTCTTTGCCATCCACAGATTCTCATTTTGGCGGCACGACGGTGGGATGGACATCATGGATCTCATCAATGGAGTGCTCGGCTCGCTGGTGTCCATCACGGCCGGTTGCTTCTTGTATCGCGCCTGGGAGGCCTTGGTAATTGGTGCGATCGGTTCGTTGCTCTGTGTGCTGGCTATGCCGCTGTTCGATCGCTTGGGCGTGGACGATCCAGTGGGTGCCAGTGCTGTGCATGGCGTCTGCGGAATCTGGGGTGTTATCGCCGTGGGACTGTTTGCCGACAATCCCATACCTCTAGACACGACCAACGGACGCATGGGTCTGTTCAAGGGCGGTGGCTGGTACTTGCTCGGTATTCAGACCCTTTCTGCACTTTGTCTGGCATCTTGGGGCATTTGTTCAACGTTTCTGCTCCTCTATGTGATCAACAAGATCATACCCATACGCATGGATCCGCACGAGGAGCTGCTGGGCGCCGATCTCACCGAGCATCGTATACGTCACAGTCAAATTGGTCTGTCGCGTGCCATCTCCGCCCTAGCGCCCATTCAAGTGGATCTCAAGAATATAGCTGGGGTCCAGCCAATCGGCATTAATCCTGGCCACGAGCGCAGCATCGACCAACTACGTGCGGCCGAGGACAAGCTGTATCAGTGGCAATCGTACCTGGAGCAGGTGAGCAATCCGCGGATAACCCGACATAAATTGGTCGCTGATTCGGACATCACCTTCAAACCTAAAACGCCGAGCAAGCCTCCGGGAAATGTCTTCAGTCGCAGACCACTCACAAGAGAGCTCATTAGCGATGGCTTCTATCGTCCCAACAACAGCGAGTTGCCTGTGATTGGAGCTACCATATCCAATAAGCTGGACAAAGATCCAAACTTTGCTTGGGTTGATTAGTCAGATATTAGATTGTTACCCCAAAATAGGGGAAACCAAGTAGACACGCTGTTTTAGAGGAAATGTAAACATTTGAATGGGCTGAGTAGATCTCATGCTCAAACTTGTAATAAAATATAGTAAATGTATGGCCTTTTCATTTGATTTTTGAGCAGAGCTGCGTAGGCCTACCTAAAGATATGTCTACTATACAGCCTGGCAAATGTACAAACCCAACAACGACACCCAGAAAACTATAAATATGCCCTGCTTTTATCTACTAAACCACCTGGCCCGCGTCTTTTTTAATATGCATACAACAGGTCATTAGCCAGATATGATAGTGGCAACAGAACAAATATTGATCCAACGTACAGTGGGACAAATCTCTAATCTTACAGGAATAATACAATTGGGTATAAATATGTTTTTGCAATTCTCAAATTAATTTATTGAATTCAAGTATAAGCAAATATATTGTTTGTTTGGTGATCGATCGATGATAATAATATAATATATATTATTTATGCAGTTCTGTGTGAGTTCCTTTATGAGAAGTGTGGTAATTATTAAATGATCCTCAAAGAAGCAGTCGTTTTATTTTGGTTTGATGTTAATCGAATTTCCAATTTAGAGTCCAGATTTAAATAGCTCTTGTAGTGTTTTTGTTGTTTTTTATACAAGAGAACTGATGTACTTTTGGATGGTTGAGAGTGGGTGTGAGGTTTGGGTATTTGAGAATGGTTTAGTCGACCTCCTCGATGGTGGGGCCAGCACCGCCGGCACCAGCACCGGGAGCACCAGCTCCAGCTGCACCGGGAGCTCCGGGCATACCGCCCGGCATGCCACCAGGAGCACCACCAGTGCTCTGGTACAGCTTGGTGACGATCGGGTTGCAGATACCCTCGAGCTCCTTCTGACGGTGCTCGTACTCCTCCTTATCGGCCAGCTGGTTGGCATCCAGCCACTTGATGGTCTCGGTGCACTTGTCCAAGATGACGGTACGGTCAGAGTCGGCGATCTTGGTCTTCAGATTTTCCTCATCAAGGGTGGCCTTCATGTTGAAGCAGTACGACTCGAGAGCGTTCTTGGCGGAGATAGTCTCCTTCTGCTTCTCGTCCTCGTTGCGGTACTTCTCGGCCTCGTTGACCATGCGCTCGATATCCTCCTTGGAGAGACGACCCTTGTCATTGGTGATGGTGATCTTGTTCTCCTTGTTGGTGGAACGCTCCAGGGCAGTGACGTTCAGGATGCCGTTGGCATCGATATCGAAGGTGACCTCAATCTGGGGCACGCCACGTGGTGCTGGGGGAATGCCCGACAGCTCGAACTTTCCAAGGAGATTGTTGTCCTTGGTCATGGCACGCTCGCCCTCGTACACCTGGATGAGCACACCGGGCTGGTTGTCCGAGTAGGTGGTGAAGGTCTGGGTCTGCTTGGTTGGGATGGTGGTGTTGCGCTTGATCAGCACGCTCATCACACCGCCGGCGGTCTCGATACCCAGAGACAGTGGGGTGACATCGAGCAGCAGGAGATCCTGCACCTCCTGCGACTTGTCGCCGTGCAAGATGGCGGCCTGGACGGCGGCACCATAGGCAACAGCCTCATCGGGATTGATCGACTTGTTCAGCTCCTTGCCGTTGAACAGATCCTGGAGCAGGCGCTGCACCTTGGGGATACGGGTGGAGCCACCGACCAGCACAATGTCGTGGATGGCCGACTTGTCCAGCTTGGCGTCACGCAGAGCCTTCTCCACGGGGTCCATGGTGCTGCGGAACAGATCGGCGTTCAGCTCCTCGAAACGGGCACGAGTGATCGAGGTGTAGAAATCGGTACCCTCGAACAGAGAGTCAATCTCAATGCTGGCCTGGGTGGACGACGAGAGGGTACGCTTTGCGCGCTCGCAGGCGGTGCGCAGACGACGCAGAGCACGCTTGTTGCTGGTCAGGTCCTTCTTGTGCTTGCGCTTGAACTCCTGCACAAAGTGGGTCACTAGACGGTTGTCGAAATCCTCACCACCAAGATGGGTATCACCGGCCGTAGATTTGACCTCGAAGATGCCGTCATCGATCGACAGAATGGAAACATCGAAGGTACCGCCACCCAGATCGAAAATAAGCACGTTGCGCTCACCAACAGCCTTCTTGTCCAGGCCATAGGCGATAGCAGCGGCTGTGGGCTCGTTGATGATACGCAGCACATTCAATCCGGCAATGGTACCGGCATCCTTGGTCGCCTGACGCTGCGAGTCGTTGAAGTAGGCTGGCACAGTGATGACGGCATTGGTCACTGTCTTGCCCAGGTACGCCTCGGCGGTCTCCTTCATTTTGGTCAACACCATGGAGGAGATCTCCTCGGGGAAGAAGGTCTTCTTCTCATCCTTGTACGTAACCTCAATCTTGGGCTTGCCATCTACGCTGACCACATCGAAGGGCCAGTGCTTCATGTCAGACTGCACAGCAGAATCCTCAAACTTGCGACCAATCAGACGCTTGGCATCGAAGATCGTTTGGGTTGGGTTCATCGCCACCTGATTCTTGGCGGCATCACCAATCAAACGCTCCGTGTCCGTGAAGGCAACATAGGATGGTGTCGTACGATTACCCTGGTCGTTGGCAATGATCTCGACCTTGCCATGCTGGAACACACCCACACAAGAGTAGGTTGTGCCCAAATCAATACCAACAGCAGGTGCTTTAGACATCTGCAATAAATTATATAAAAATTATTTATTAGTTTCGATTTTCTTTCCACAAACACGTAATAATTCGAATGGAAAATAAACTGACATTGAACAGTTATTCCAAAGTCAGCTGTTTTCTGACGTGCCCTGGCACGGGGTGCATTGATCCCAAGAGACATGTGATGAACTGAGTTGTTATGACACTTTCACCCCTTGAAAAATTGTGTAGAAAACGTGGAAAAGGAAAGACCATTTCATGGGTCACCGCAGCACTGCGAAAAGTGCAGTGGAAAGCAAACCGCAATTGAATGATTTATGACAGCTTTTGTATAAGCAAACAACAGCTCAGTTCCAATGTACCAAAGGGTTCATAAAACGTGGCCAGCGTTAGAACAAATTTTCGTATGCGTCGTAGTAAAAGCGTAATCGCATTTCGCCATTTACAGCCGCCATTTCAGTTTTCGCTTTGCCTTTTATGTTTGTATTTCTCATGTGGCTGAAACTGGTTGCCAGCCCAATGTCGGAGTCATAGCCGAGATTGGCGAACACACAAAGGCAATGACTAATGCCGAGTTTGTTAAAAAAAACGGGAAGATCAATGATGAAGCGATAAACATGGCGGTCGATCAGCAGCAGCTGCCATTATTTTTCTTTGAAATGCGCAAGCAAAAAAAAAACCGCATGGACAAAGACGAAAATTCTGGAATGCGAAATAAGCGAACACACACGTGCATGCACACAAACACACACGAGTGCGTACGTGAAACCACGCTGAGGCCGAGCCATTTTGAAGGGGCGAGTGTGTGGCGGGTTGGAACGAGACAACTATAGTGTCGAGGGCGCGCAAAGAGCATTTCTTTCTTTCTACTTTGGATGCCGGTTAGCAACGCGTGTTTAATTTTAGCTAAATTATATGAAAAACCCGCAAAAAGTATTAATTTATGGTGTTAAAAACTATTTTTATCTCATTCGTTTTTATTAAACGGATCTGAATCATCCGTCTGTGTGGGAAAAAGCATGTTGTTAGGCGTGGTATGCATGGATATGTGTGCGCGTGCGAGAAGCCGCAAACATTCATTGGAATATTCTAGCAAAGAGCAATAGCACTTTGAAATTAATAGGCAATTACGATGAGTAATTTTGGCATTGATTAATTTTATACAACAGCAGTAAATGCAATGTAGGCGCTGGATGACGCAAGTTTTTTTTATCTATGCCTGCCATATTGTATGTATGCATGCGTATACATATGTGTGTAAGCGTGCATGTGAGAATGAAGCGGTCAATTTTCCCAATGGAATATTCCAGAAGTTCCACAGTCACATTTTGCATTAATAAGCAATTACAGAGATTAACTCTGGTTTCGTACTATCTGATTAATTATTACTCATCAAAATACACATGAAAATATGTGCATCCTGAAATTATTAGTTTTAGGTCACAGGCCAGGGCATTTTCGTTTACTATGCAAGTATTGATTGAACATGAAAATGGGTGCATGTAAGCGGATCAATAAACTACCTTATATAGTATACACGAAAAGCACGTGGCTTCCTTTTCGTTTTCTAGCAACCATATGAAAATTAAGCATAAACACTTTCTTTATCATAAATACGTGATTCGGCACTTACCTTTGTGTGTTTTGTTTAGTTAAAACGTACTAAAATATGTGTAATCGTGTAATTGCTACTTCACTTTTGTCCCACTTAATCTTTCTGTCGAGTAGACACTCACGTTCGATCAAACTGGCGGTTTTTTTAGGAATAAAAAATTAAAAACCTCCGTCCCGAATGAAATCTACGAGTACAGTGTGACCGCTGAAATATACCGAAATATACGGTCTTGTTTTAAAAATATACCGTAAAAATACTGACGAAATCAAGTTATATTATACATATTCCTCGTTTTCTTTCTTCCGTTGAATATTACTAGCTATATAGAACATTTAGCCGTGCCCACATAATTTTAGCCCATTGATGAATCAATTTTCTACACAACTGGTTAGGTTTTAGTCCTTGCTTTTATTGTATTTTGACTAAAACAAGGTTTAAACCAAATAGTTCAACAAAAAATCAGTCGCTATGTTGCTGGTATTTAAAGACATGATGCGTGTATAGGCCTTTGTGCACCCTATTTCGTTAATTTTATATGTAGATCAAACGCAATTTATTAAGACCTTTTCTCAAATTGATATGTTTTTGACTTATTCATGTGTATTATTAGTATCTTGTATATATTTATCTCGATCCTGATACCTTCTGAGCCTTGGAAGACAAACGTATTCACAATTCTATAACATTCATTTTACCCAGGGTATGTGTGGATAGCGGTTTTTAGGAATAAAAAATTAAAAACCTCCGTCCCGAATGAAATCTACGAGTACAGTGTGACCGCGGAAATATACCGAAACATACCGCTTAAGTTTCAAAATATACCGTAAATATTCTGACAAATTCAAGTTATATTTTACATATTCCTCGTTTTTTATATTCCGTGCAATATTACTAGCTATATAGAACATTTAGCCATGCCCACATAATTTTATACGATTAATGAATCAATTTTCTACACAATTGGTTAGGTTTTAGTCCTTGATTTTATTGTATTTTGACTAAAACAAGGTTTAAACAAAATAGTTCAACAAAAAAAAGAGTCGCAATGTTGCTGGTATTTGAAGACGTGATGCGTGTATAGCCCTTTGTACACCCTATTTCGCTCATTTTATATGAAGATCAAACGTAATTTATTAAGACCTTTTCTCAAATTGATATTCTTTAGACATATTCAAGTACATTATTAGTATCTTGCATATATTTATGTCGATCCTGATACCTACTGGGCCTTGGAAGACAAACGTATTCACAATTCTATAACATTCATTTTACCCAGGGTATGGGTGCATGGAATGGGACTCTTGTCGTCAACCGGTTATGACGACTAATTCGTGCCCTGGTTAGTTCCGATATTTTTGTGCGATAAGCCACCTCGATAACGATATGCACCGGCTGCAATTGCGGCCTTCGCCGATTACTATACAATTTAGAACTAGAAGCTATTTTAAAACTGTTTTGAAACAAGTGATGGACTGTGAAGCATGAGTGGACTGTTGAATGAAGTTCAGCGCATCCTCGGTGATGTGCGCTCGGAGAAGCCAGCCACACGGAGCAAGGGCATTGAACAGTTGGACGAAAAGTTGGCCAACTGCAGAGATGATTTGAATGCGCTGATCCTGGACAAAAGGAACGATTTGTCGTGGCCCAATGTTTTTGATGCATGCAAAGAGGCACTTTTCAAGGTTTGTACATTGGCTGCGGCCCATTACCACCAAACGTACCGTCTGACTATCTCTTTCTTCACTCCGCAGCACGCCTCAAATTTGCACGATGCCAACGAGAAAGCTTTCAAGACATTGGCGGCAAAGAACTACTTGTATGGCAATGTTCTGGAAAAGATTACAAAATTCAATATAGAAGGTATGAATGTTTAATAAGGCATACAATTTAATTGGTTAAATTCCTTCGCTTAGCTGGCAGTGACACATCTGGAAAGGGTCACTTCCTGGCAAAGATAACCATCTTTAGTGCATTCGAAGAGGGCATCAAAATGCGAACTGTGGTGAAGTACTTTGGCGATCGATTCATGAACTTACTTGAGGGGGGCATCTACTCCTCGCCCAGCTATGTTCGCGAGCTAAAAATCAATGAGTACAGTCGTAAGTGACACCTCCAAAGGTGGCCCAACATAGCAATTTGACCACCTGTTGTTGCTACAGGCATCCTCTCGTACCTGTTTGAACTGAATGTGCACGATGATGATTTTCTACGCAATAGGATAGTGAAATGCTTAACCAAGACTGTTGGCTTGGCCAAGAAGCGCGTTCAGTTGCACGGTGATCTTGTGGAATACCTGCCAGAGCTGGTCAACTTTGCTCAGACGGCAAATGCTGGCAGAAAAAAGGATATTGTTCGTTTATATTTCCTTTTCGCCACAGAGGTATAATACAATACGCCTCATAAAAACCATACAACCTGTATGGTTAAATCTTGTTTATTTTCTTTCTTTCTTTCATTCAGCTCTCTGTGAACTACCACTATAAATTGTGCCTCCACATGCAAGATATTCTGCCAAAACTGTGCGAATATCACAACGAGGATGTGTTTCGCGACGACACCAGAAAAATATTCTTCCAGTGCGTCATCCATTCACTGCATTCGCTATATCCCAAGCTCAGCGTTTGCGATTTCAACACCTTTGGGGTGCCGCTCAACGAGAAATGGCCACAGACCATGCTTAGGCTGAAGACAATCGTGGAAATGGAAATACGCAAGAATTCTTTGGTCCGCTATAAGACCGCAAAACTGAGCAATGACAAGTTCTGCGAGTCCTTCATCAAGATGTCGGCGCTGGTCATGTATATAGTGAGAAATCGAAATATATTCCAAAACTGTTTATCTTAAAGGTCATGTTTTGCAGGTGCTATGGGACTTGGAGTTACGGAAAAATGACTCGAATGGAGATGGGGATGCGCCCAAGAAGCTACCCAGACCCTCGGACAAAATGGAGGTATTGTTTGGGTTGATTGACAAGAAGGAAACCACTTTCGATGATGTCTGGTTTGCCATATATGCAGAGGTACTGCAGTTGAGCATTGTGGTCCTGAATGTGGCCAACTACCAGCAGGCATTAAGCACTGTTCTGGGTATCCTGCAAATGTATGGCAATGTCAGGAACCTGACAAATGTGCGCATATGCGTGAGATGCCTGCTCGCAAAGGAGCGAGAGCTGTTGCAGTCGCAATCCATACAGGAGAACTATCTGGCTGACTTGTGGAGTCAAATGGGAAACCATTTGATATCCGTGACCACCACGATCAGTGAGGAGATAAAGGAGAAGCAACTAATGCTGCAGATGCTGATCAAACACGACAAATTGAATCAGAAGATGGCCTCTAGCCTGTTGCACAACTTCATCTCGAATGAGATGCTGAAGCGCAACGAATGCATTGCCACCATACGCGAGATTTACATACGTGCAGGACAATGCGGCCAGGATAAGGCATCGGCTACACTGGAGCCCATTATTAGCTGGGCCTATGGCAGCGGTGGGAGATGCAGTGTCACTCAGGTGATACACAATATAGCCAGCATTGATGCCAACCTCCTGGCAGATACATTTTCGATTAGCATCATCAACTTTCTTGACGAGCAGCAGCTGCAACAGCTGTGCAACAGCCCAGATCCAGGCACAGTCCCACCCGATCAGAATCTCTTAGCCTATAGACACAACAAGCAACTGCTTTGCCTGGACAAGGAATATCTGGCGCCTGTTAAGTCTGCCAACCAGCAGCTGCACAGCGAACACAAGTCGCCAGCAAAGAACTGCCTTTATCAAAGCAATTATGAGTTTCTTATGCGCAGCCTCAACTTTCAGAGTGCCAGCGAGAGTCAAGCGGCTGCCATATTGAAGAATCTGAACAGTCTGGAGAAGCTAGTCTGCACCATGGAGAGACTTCTTTACTACAAAGTCTTCGATGCCGAGAATTTTACTGTCTGTCCTTTGATAAAGAGAATAGGCCTGTTTTTGAGCCACATTGAGGTGGGTTTTGGATGGCTTTTCTAGCTTTAAAATCTACTTACTGATGTTCTCTGCTCGTTTTCAGTTCCAGTACAAAGCCAATTGTACGGAGATGATGGATGAGAGTGACCTGCGTGAGATTCTTCGGCAACAGATCGCTGTGCTCACGATTTTCCGATCTAATTCCATTCTTTTGGACTACCTGGAGAGACAACCCATAGAAATGTTGGTGGAATTTACAGGATCTACTCTCAAAGATCATTGTAAAGGCTATCTACGACATTTTAGTTTGTAATTTGATATTAAATATGTATCATTTTTCCAGGCATGCGCCGGGAGCGATCTGAAAGTGCGGTTCATGCTACCATAACAGCTCATTGTTTGCACATTTTGGGAGCTCTGTGTAGCCTCAGTTCGCATCATGACGAATCCTTTGAATACATCTCGAAAATTACTATGCGTTGGACGCCTTCAGATGTGATAATTGTGACCAAGGTAGGAGTGTGCCTACAATGAAATTTTACCTTATTCCTTACCCCCTCTTCAGATGCTGTGCAGCTGCGACAATATATCGGATGCAGCCATCATATGGCTGGTGGACAAACTGAAGTACGTTTTCCAGCATCATCATCTCGATTTGGATGTCATCAATGAGATAGTGGATCATATTCCTAGTAAGTCTCATAACTTAGGCCATCCGAAAGTACTATATAAGTAACGTTTTCCCTTGGTTTGCAGCTATTTTCCATTTTGTCCACCATACGGAACAGCAGCTGGATGATATGTGGATGGCGTTGAGTTCACTGCTGAAGATTGCGCTGAAGAAATCCTATACCTCCCGCCTTACAGCGAAAATTGTGCGTTGTGTTGGCTCGATTGCCCTGCGTTGTCCGGACATCTATCTGATGGAAAACTTTTTGGTGCTCTGCAAGTCCACGGCGAAATTCATTACCATGCCCACGCTAGATGTGCGCTTTGCCACGATCTCTACCCTGGGCATTGTTCTCAACACAAACTGCGTGGCCAGCGATCCAATCAGCCATTCGCTGCAGCACTCGGAATTCTGTAGAGAGCTGTACGAGAGCATTGAATTCAAAAAGCTTGCGGCAAGTGAATCAAGAACAAAACCGCGTGAATGTTGATCGAATTTCAGTGCTTACAGTTCAACGATGAAGATGACACACGGAATAGCAACTCGATGATGGTGCAAATGCTTCTAGCGATCTTTTCCCTTAGTTCGTTTCACCAGGAGATTGCTCTTAAGGAGCTGCTGTATCATTGTGCCCGACGAAGGCTGGGAGAGGGTATGTTAGGCCTCTAATACACTCCATGCCCTATTTTTAACTTAACTCTCATCTTTGTAGCTGAGTTTGTGGCATTGCAAAATCAAGTTCCAGGCGCTGATCAAACCATGCGCGATCGCATTCGTCCCTATGCCGATATTCTGCTGCACAAGTGGAGCTCTCAACGCTGGCCAATTTTAAAGTAAATCAATTCCTACAAAATCAAATTGGAATCCTTTAACGCTCTTCTTTAGGTTCCCCTATTTTCTGTGCTATGAATCGAAGGAGGCTTTTCGAAAAGCCCAAAGCAGCAGAATCATGGCCTATTCATTCCTCTATGGGCAGCCCGAGGACATACATCGCCACAGAAAGTCCATCAGCATAGAGGTATGCGTACCTTATAAGTTATTTCTTGCACAAATCACACTAGTATCTTTCTTTAGGCGGCCTTGCCCATGATTGCGGCTTTCGTGCTGTCCCAGAGTTGTCTTTGTGCCGAAAGCGAAAGCCAGGACTTTCGGGAGCATCACCTGTTGCTGTCAGAGAATTTGCAGCACTACAAACTCAATCCCAAGGAAGTGTCTCTCAATGTGGAGACGCTCTACATTGTGATTAGTTGGCTGCACGATCCGCAGGAAATGGGGAGATTATTTGGTGCCTCGGTGCCCTGCACCCAAATACGTTACTGGTATAATCTGACAGGGGAGTCGCTCTTCAAATGCCTCAACTGGTTTATTGTGAGTATTCTCCGGAGACTCTTTATTGTCTTTACTCATTCCCTTTCAGTGTTCTAATAGCAGATCCTCGGGAGATGATCGCCTCCAGGCCATGTCCTTGCTTCAGATCAAGCATTCACGCATATTAATCGATCTGTTAGGGCTCTTGAAGACCGATTGCTTCAATGCCATCTTCCCCAGCCAAGCCATTCATGCCTTTTTTCTGTACTGTGCCATAGCCAATGCTCTATACGATTCGGCGTTGGCTCTCGAGGGACCAAAAACCGCCATTCCATTCTCTTACTTTGTGCGGGACATTTGGTTCTTTGTCGTTAGGTTTCTGCTTCACAGTGAGTGTCATGCCACAGTCCATGCAAGCTAAAATATCTAATAATCGCTAGTGCTTTTACAGGCAAGTGCAGTCAAGTGCATCTGTGTGCTCTCTCCTTCCTGGATCTACTTCTCAATAAGCCTGGCTTCGGCTCGACTGACTTCTCGAATTACATGACTGAGATAGCCAAGCTATTGATCAGTTTTCAGATGCACTGCGATGTGAAAGCCGTCAATGAGAAGGTCGTGGAGGTTGTGAATCATATTCTGAGTGCACACAGCACCCAGATAGACATACAATCCATTCTGGAGGAGAACTCGGATTGCCAGTTTCTTCAGAAACCCAATGCTGCTCTACAACACATCGACAGGACTGATGTGCCTAGCTTTCTGCGTTCATTCCTTAAAAATCCGACAGCAGAGCGCTTGCATGATCTTAGGATTTATGTGAGTATAGAAAAAGTATTTGCTAATCCTGACTAATGTACCCCTGACGCTACCCCTGACACATTAGATTGCCGGGCACAAGGACCAGCTACAGGCGCACGAAACGCTTCTCTTGGAGCTGATCAAACGTCTCATTCAAATGGCTCGATGTGCGCAAAGTAAAGAGAGCAGCAATCTGGATGCCATGAAGTGTTTGGCCCAAATAGGTCCATTGAAGCTAACAAATATTTCATATTATTTTCAAACCGACTTTGATTCCTTCGAAGAGGTAAAACCAAAGCTCTGTTCTCTGTTCTGTCCTACTTACATATACCTGATTTTGCAGTCGGAGCTAGAGCCCATGGAAAAATTCTTGGTCGTGATATGTGAAGTACTGGAGAAGTATTTGTTCCAGTTTGACCCCAAGACGCATGACGCTCTTGTGGCCGTTGCCATTCAGGTTGCGAACAGCAAGCCCGCCGCCACGATATTGAGTAAGAAAAAGTACCCAATATCTCTAAATTGGCATTAATTTTAGATTTGCTATTAAATCTATTTCGTAGATCGCATCAAGAACCTACAAATCTTTGTTGAGAAGTCACCAGAATCGAGTTTCCTGAATGAACATCAGCACATACCAGCCATAGATTGGCTGAATGCTCTCAAATCCAGCCCGGACTTGGACTATGAGCCCTGGATGTGTGCCTTCGTGTCGCAGGTTTTTAGGGCTTGCGGCTGGCAGGGATTCGATGCTTTGGCTGCGTCTTCCTTTCCGTTTGCCGAGACCTGCCTGCAGCCATTTATTAAGTTGTTGTTGGCCAACAAACAGCAACAGCACCTGGAGAGTCTCTGTCAAATGTTGGACTACTTTTTCGAAGGTTTCGCCAGCTCCACGGCAGCTGTCCAAACCCAAAATATATTCCACAACAAGCGGGCTATTAAGAAGTGTTTGCACATTTGCGAGTGCATACGGATCGTCAACAATTGGTAGGAAGAACGAAGCTCTAATCAGCTCTTCGATGTATATATAATAATCTATAATTATCTGAAATGTAACCCACATAGGAGCATTCCCATCAAGCTGGAAAATGTGGTCAGGGCCAGTAATCACTGTCAGGCGTATTTCCTTAGCATTATGTACCTGGAGCTGTGGGCCTGCGGCTCGGTAAAATCCAAATTCCTGGATGATGAGTCCTTTCAGTCTTCGGCCAAAAAGGTGTGCATAATTCTGAACAATTTTCAAAATGCTAAACGTGTATTTTAATAGGCTTACGAGTCGATTGGTTGTCTGGACGCTATTCCTGGCTTTGTCAATCCCATGCGCTCTCGCGTGGATTTTCACGGTCGCAACAACAACTTGTCCGCCATTCTGCTGGAGTCGGATCACCTGGACAGTGCTAGCAGTCAGATGGCTGTATATCTCATGAAGGGTAACGGTCTGTGGTCATTTGCCAAACTGCAGCAGCAGGAACCGGACTATGAAATCTTCTGGCGACTTGGCCAGTGGGAAATGCCATCCGATCAGCAGCCACAACAATTGAAGCACAGCGCTGGGGCCACCATTAATTTGGAGCAGGAATTCAAGCGGCATCATTTTGTGGCACTTAGGAGCATTAGGCAGCGCGAGGAGGAGAACACCCTTTCGGCCATTGGGAGTGGCTACGAGTGCGTGCGCAGGATTCTACAAGACAACAGCATGGAGTGCCTGCAGAGTGTGTACAAGTACCTCACATGGCTGTGCACGCTTCAGCAGGCAGAAGACTTTTGTGAGGTCTCTCGCATGCAGTACTGTCTTTTATATTTTTGATCATTCATCAACCGAGATTTTGTCCCTTAAACAGATCCAGTTTGGGGCACAGCTAGACCCGGGGCAGATGTCTAAAGTCTTTGGAAAATGGCAGACGGAACTGGAGCTTAATTACGGCAACTTTTCATGTAAGGAGTATATCATTTCGCATCAGATTGCACTCTTCAAAATGCCTGGAACGCGGGCCAGCCGTCGCATGCAGGACTATTACAAGGAAAACCCCATGGACACGTATCTGTTGAAGGGGATTAGCGAGTGCAAGGCGGCAGGGAAGCTGAACATAGCCTCTAAATACATTGGGATGCTGCGAGAGCTACCCAATATCAAGGCATCCACCAAGGTAAGGGATGGGGAAGTGGCATTTCGTTGCTAAAAAGGCTGATAATTGGATTGATTATTGCCATTACAGATCTGCGTGCTGCTGGAAGATGCCGATGTGAATGTGAAAATGGGTAATCATCAGATAGCCAAGGCCATCCTGGAGTACGTGGTCGAAAACCAAGAGTTCATCTATTGCCCGCAGCGGGTCCCAGCCCTGCGCATGCATGGAGAATTCCTGATGGACTGCAATGCCGACAGCCTGAGCTCAGTGCTGAAAAATAAATTCAAGTACTCGATCCAGCTGATCGACGACTTTGTGCTGCATAAAGATAAACTGAGCGCAGCGTATCCGCAGTCCTTCAAGTGGCAGGAGCTTGAAGCCTTTGCCAGGCAGCATCGCACAGCGGCCTATGAGGCCATGGCCAAGTATGCCGATCGGGAGTACCAGCAGCTGCACGAGTATCGCCACTCGCAGGACTACCAGACGCTGAAGGACATCATAGAGCAGAATCGTCTAGTAGCGGAAACGGTATCGAATCGCGAGTCCCAAGACAAGCGCATCATCTCCAATCAAATGAAGCGCTATGCCCTTCTGGACGAGATGGAGCTGAAGCGCATTGAACAGAATCTTACAGAGCATTTGTGCACGGCTGTGAGGAATCACATTGCCTACTGCAAGCTGGACAGCGGCTTCTCCAGCGCTGCCATCTATCGCATCATCTCGCTATGGTTCACCAATGCCCACAACGAGCAGCTGCAGAAGTGCATCAATGAGGAGATCCTCACAGTGCCCAGCTACAAGTTTATTTGTGCCACCAACCAACTGACGGGGCGTCTCAATTCTAAAAACCCCAGCCTGCTTAAGATCCTGTTCGAGCTATTGGTCCGCTGTGGCCAGGATCATCCGCATCACACCTTTTACAAGCTGTATCCCCTGGTATTAGCCCGCCTGGACGGCGATGGCAGCAACACGGAACGGGCGGGCATTGCCCGTAAGATAATAACGAAAATCTGTGAGAAAAATCCCCTAGCAGACAGATGCAGCAAGCAGCTGGAGGCAGTGCTGCCAGGTAGAAAGATTTATTGGCTTCCGTTGTGTACTGTACCGTATTCATCTTACTCTCTTTTAGCTATCGTCACGTTTGCAAACGAGGGAATATCCGAGAACCGGCATCAACCAATTGCGATGCGGCTAAAGCAGTTCGAGAAGGTGAGGCGTCATAGGAATCTCGATGCCATGCAGTGTCCCACCCTGGAGCTACCCATTTGTCCCGACAAGGAATACAACAACATCACCAGTAGGTTGAAATTCTTAGCCGAACGAAAACTAGTTTAGCAATTCCTGTACACGATTTAGGCATCTGCAAGTGGACGAATGAAATTAGCAATTGCGGTGGCATTAATGCGCCCATCAGAGTGAAGTGTGTCTGCTCCGATGGCCAGACACGGACACAGCTGATCAAGGGCAAGGATGACCTGCGTCAGGATGCCGTCATGCAGCAGGTCTTTGGGATTGTCAATCAGCTGCTGAAACAGGACTCTGAGTTTATCGATCGCAAGCTGCAACTTCGCACGTACACAGTGACTCCCCTGTCTATGCGCAGCGGCATCTTGGAGTGGTGCCCCAACTCTATGCCAGTAGCCGAGTACCTGGTGGGACAAGATAGCAAGAGCGGCGCACACATAAAGTATCATCCCAATGACTGGAAGAACGTGAAATGTCGCACCTTACTAGGGGTACGAGCAAATATGGGTTAATTTTTGTTTGTTTAGTTGGAACCTGAAAACGCTTGTAAATTTGCAGAGCCATGCGAAGTCATCCAAGGAGAAGCGATTTGAAGTCTTTCAGGAAATATGCGCACATGTGACGCCTGTTTTTCACTACTTTCTGCTGGAGAAGTTCCCCATACCGGGTGTGTGGTTCGAGCGGCGTTTGGCCTACACAAACAGCGTGGCCACCACCTCAATGGTGGGCTACGTTCTGGGATTGGGCGATCGGCATGTGCAGAACATTCTGATTGACCAGCAAACAGCCGAAGTGATACACATAGATTTTGGTATGTATCTGATTACATCCAAGATATGGATTTGTTTATATTCTTCTTATTCCAGGCATCGCTTTCGGTCAGGGCAAGATAAGTGCAACCCCAGAGACGGTACCATTTCGGCTTACACGTGACTTTGTTGCTCCCATGGGCATCTGTGGAACTAAGGGAGTGTTTACCAAGTCCTGCGAGGCCACCGTACATATACTGAGGCGGTACAAGTCCGTCCTCACCACCATACTCGAGGTTCTGCTCTACGACCCACTCTTTATTTGGGGTGTACTCAGAAATAGGCAATCCTCCCAGGAGTCCAGTAAAAGTATGCAAATCAATCGATCTATCTAGATAGTCTCTAGAATTGTTATTTACAGGCGAGGAATCGATTAATCTGGTGGCCCAGCGTGCCCTGCTTCAGGTGCAAAATAAACTAGAGGGTCGGGAGGCAGGTACCCTCGGTGACTCGAATGTGGAGGCTCAAGTGGAACGTCTGATCAACGAAGCCACTCTGCCGGATAATCTATGTATGATCTTTACCGGCTGGGATCCATATCTATAAGGAAACGCACATCATTGTGGAGCACCACAAAAGTACATCACAATTTTTACCCAGTTATCAACAAGATTAGAAATGTCGTTATTTTGTATATTCTATTTTGTATTTGCTTCTAATCTGTGAAACAAATTTCTTTTTGCGAATTTCGGTTGTGGTTTTTATGAAAGGGAAGCACATAAGTGGTTGCCATTATCTTTTGGCTGTCAAATAATGTCATACTTCCACTAAAGTTGTACAAATATGTAGCTTTTATATAACTACACTACAACCTCAGAAAAAATTGTAACGCATAAAAGTGGGAATTTCTACAATGGGTTCATTAGCACATAATACATTGATAAACGTATAGTGGTTACCTGGTAATCGTGTACAAAGTTCAAGGGTATATTGTTCAAAGGAACATTTCTCTAAATATTTTCAAAGATCTATGCAAGAATCGTTTGATACCTTGATATTGGAGACTGTAAGCGTTACGGGAAAGACAATTGCAATGGTAAAACCTTTCAAATATAGTTATTATCTACTAATCTAATACGTTTTATACGTAACCAATCCTATCCCGAGATTTCTTCGCTGAACCTCTTGAACGTCCCACTGACTTTGGCTACAAAAATGTTGGGAAACCTGTGAAATGGGTACCCTAAAGTCGAAATATCTACTGCATATAGTACTCAAAGCTGGTTTTATAGAACCCGCAAGGCCATTTAAAATTCTTAGCCCACTGCAACTGGATTTGATAACCTGCTACTTGATCTTGTTTTGCACGCAAACTAGCAGTAAATCAATAAACGGCTATAAAAATAACACTTATCAGAGACCCCCACAGCGATTAAACGATTCGATGGTAGCAAAACTCTTTGTGGCCAGCGCCTGTGGCGGGAGTGGGGTATTTTCGGGCTGATAAGAGACGGATTTAAATGCAAATGGGATATTGGTAGATGTATCCTTATCAGTTTGATAAGTAAATATAGCTAAAACGTCAAACGGTTCATAAATTCTAACACTCAAGTGCCTTATTTCCATTTCCATCACATTTATCAATTCCTTTGAGAGGATATTTTATCTCTATACATAGGTAACTACATATTTTATTTCCTAAACTATTTTAATTACAATTATATTTCAGTCTTAGTCGAGTATTGATTCAGATCCAAGCTTGCAGTCGGGCTCGACGCCCTCGAATATGGGCTTGCTTTCACCGCCCTCTCCTCCTCCGCCACCAGCTATGATCTGGAGTATGTCCTGCAAAGAGTATTGCCCCAAAAAGTTGTTGACCAGCTGCAAAAGAGAATCAGAATGGAGAGATAGGATGAGTGGACTGTCTTTTAAAGCACCCAAAAGGTACACCCACCGTTTGAACTTTGGCAACAACCGTTCCCTGTTCGTAGCTCCAGACATCATCTAGCAATTCCACGCCCATTTCATTGACAAGGGAATGCACAAAATCATCGATGCGGTCCTCCTCCAGGAGGTTTTCAAAGTTGATTTTCAAATCACCCAAATAAAGCTCGATTTGCAGTGAAGTGATACCCAGGGGTGAGAGAGTTCTCAGCCTGAAGGAGATCAGGAATGAAAAGTCCTTGATGAAGGCTCTACGAAAGAGAGCGAAGGGCTAATAAGTGAAGAGTTTGATGCTAAAATAAATCATATGCCTACTCTGCATTGCCATCACCAGCCAGATTTAGGATATAGGCCAGCGATCCCTTTGCGGTGTACAGGGACTTGAAGTAGGTGTATGGGAAGTTAACCTGGATGGTGCTCTTCAGACCCGGCACGGGATTAAGGGTAAGCGTAGGAACCTCAAAATCGGACAATCCGTGCAACTGGAAGTCATCGATGGAGCCAGTAAAGCTAAAAATTTTTGGTTTAAATAACTTGTCAGCGGACTAATCATTATGTTGCTTACTCTATGAGGTATTTGTTATTCATAGACGTCTGGCCAGGACCAAGAACGAAAGGATCTAGCGCGGGCAAACCCAAATTTGGTATGGGATGGCACATACGATTGCGGAACTCATTCAGGAAGTCACGGATTTGACTCTCGTATAAGCACTCGGCTGGTTCCAAACAACTGTAGAGTATGGCTATGGCCATAACGGCCTGCAAGAAGTATCCCTGGCGCATGTTGTTGCTGATCCGCTTCCGTTCGGCTTGGCCTCGCTACTGAGGAGCTAGCGGGCAGCCGTCCGGATTTTGTTTGCCCTCACTTCAAGTGGGGGCCCGTATCCAGGTGCCACTGTGTGCGTGTGTCAAGATACGACAACTAAGTCGAGCTAACAATTTTATTTCAATATTTGGCCCAACACTTATCTCCGTTAATCGCGGGTGGGGCTCCGAGTGCGATCGCTTATTAGTTCGGTTTATGGGTACTATTGCTGTTCTTCTATTTCAATTTATTTTTGTTTTTGATCAGCCTAATCTCAGCGCGGATGCCGCTGTTGAAATACGTACTTGAATGGCCGCATAACTGCCCCTGACAAGGGGCTCCAAGTAAAAAACTATTAATAACATTTGCGTCCTACTGGCTAAGAGTTCTTTCAGGCTGCGCTAAACTTGCTCGGGGGGTTGGCGCAAGTGCTCGGGCATCTGCTGGAGCTCTGTCTTGGACACCTGCAGCGCCACGCCTTCGGGCAGGTTGCGTTCAATATACTCCAGAAATGTGTCCAGGGTGGAGCCTGTCAGCTTGTGGAAATTCATGTACCGGAAGTGCGTTCGCACCTCGTACTGCACACGATGCTTCTTGTAGATGTGCACCGACTTCAGCAGTGTCATGCGCTCGTGGTCTGCCTTGCGTGGGGACCAGCTGTGGGTGGACATTGTTGAATTAATCGCGATTTCTTTCGGATCTAGCTGATTTGATTTGTATCCCCACTTACCACTTGCCCTTCTCAATGCCCAAATGGTCTGCGGCGGTGGTGGCAAACCAGGTATAGCTCTTCAGCACGGCCGGATCTACGCCGCGCAGCTCGATTTCCAATTTGCTGAAAAGTTTATCCGGCTCCGGAACGGATGCTGTAGTTGTAACATTCGTTGCTGCACTGCTGGTGGTCACAGATGATAGCGCCCGCACAGGTTGTGCCCATCGTAAAGTCTTCAACACCTGGAAATCAGAGTTATTGTGATTAAATATAGCTTTATTTAATAAATTGGATTAAATACCTGCAACATATTTGTAAACGAGAAATTATGCAAGGGCTATAGGTGCTAGAACAGCTGTTGGGCAGTATTTCCCAACACTGGCCACAGAAGGCGCGATATATCAACTGATATATCAATAACATCCCTAATACCGCTGTTTTGCACGTGCTGGCGGAAGTAAACATACAACCTTTTATTTATTAAACGTTTTGTACGATTGCTGGAAACTTTTTATTAACAAATATTCAAAACAAACATGAAAGAGATCGATTCCCCAGGTAAGGCAGCGCTGGTCACTAGAAGGTATCACAAAATCAAACAAAATTGTCTTTGAACAGCAGCCAAATCCCAGGCGGAGGAAGCACTGGCAAAAGAGCCGGCGGATTCCTGCTCCGATGACGATGACTATGATGACATGGATGACGAAGACGATGAAAAGGACCAGGGCGAGGAGCAAACCACTTGTCTTTTCTGCCCAGAGGCCCTCCCCAGCATAGGCGCTGCCATTGACCACCTGGACAGCAGCCACAAAGTCAATCTGTCGCAGCTTCAAAAGAAATTCCAAATGGATCAGTATTGCTTTATCAAGCTAATCAACTACATAAGGGTCTGCAAGATAAGCGCCGAGCAACTGCTCTCGACAGAGAAGATCCTGTGGGACGATGAGAAATATCTGAAGCCCGTGGAGTACGAGCCGTGGCTGTGCTACGACTATGAAGTTCTCAAGACTGAAACAGAGACTGTGACGGTGCCCGAGTTGTTGCAGCGCATTGCAGAGCAATCCAAGCTGCTGCTGCAGGCCAACGAGGACATGGAGCGGATGCGCAAGGACTATAAGGAACTGCTGCAGAGGGTCCATGAGGGCGATAGCAGGGATAAGGCCGCCGCCACCAAGAATCTGCCGCGCAATAATCTCTTACTCGATAAGAAGTACTTCAACAGCTACTCCCACTTTGGTATCCATCACGAAATGCTCAGCGATTGGGTGCGAACCAACAGCTACCGTTCCGCTTTGCTCATGAATTCGGAGGATGTGCGCGGCAAGACGGTGCTGGATGTGGGCTGCGGTACGGGAATTCTCTCCATATTCGCATCACAGGCGGGCGCCTCTCGCATCGTCGGCATAGACAACTCGGAGATTGTCTACACAGCCATGGACATCGTCAGGTATGCTTCAAGTTTATCTGTTTTTGTAATTTTGATTAATAAATCCCTCTGTTCGTAGAAAAAACAATGTAAAGAACGTTGAGCTGGTGAAGGGACGGCTGGAGGACACCGAATTGCCCGAGGCCAAGTACGACATCATCATTTCCGAATGGATGGGCTACTTTTTGCTGTACGAGTCCATGCTGGACAGCATCATCTATGCCCGCGAGCATCATCTTAATCCCAATGGCATCATTCTGCCCAATCGATGCTCGCTTAGCCTGATGGGCTATGGCAATGACAAGCTCTATGCCGAGCAAGTGGAGTTCTGGTCCGATGTGTATGGCGTCAATATGCGCGACCTGGCCAAACGCTCCATCGAAGAGCCGCTTATGCAGGCGGTGGATCCCCGGTACGTGCTGACAGCGGCCGAGCAAATAGCCAATTTCGATATGATGACCGTCGATCTGAATTATTCCAACTTTACGTACGAGTTCAGCCTGAAATGCACACAGGCGGGTCGGCTGTCAGCCTTTGTGGGTTTCTTTGATACGTTCTTTGAGCTGCCACGCGAGGTCATGTTCAGCACATCGCCCTATCACACGACCACGCACTGGAAACAGACTGTGTTCTTCATTGATCAGCCACAGGAAGTGAGCTGGGGCGATGTCATTAAAGGGAAAATCATCTCAAGACGAAACACCACCGATGTCAGGGCCTTGAATGTAGAGATTCAGGTCTTTGGGAAGACCTATAAATACACCGTGGACTAAATTTGAATTTGATATTCGAAAAACTGCAATATATTGCCTTTTACAATATGTTTCTTTTAAGACCGGTTTTAATTAAAGATTCGTACAACATACGTTTGCTTTTGACAGAAAGTTGACTTAATTCGATTTAAAAATATGTAATATGTATAAATTAAGATGGAGCACTGCTAGATTTCAGGAGCAGGAGCAGAGAGAAAAACGTAAAATTGGTCGTGTGGGAAAATATGTATATGTATGCTTTAAGCGGTGTTTGTTTCCAACTCGGAAGCCGGTATCTCGGGCTCCTCGTCGTTGTATACGTTCTCTGCCATTTGCCACACCTGCATTATGTTGTCCTCGGACACGGAGCAAATGATCCAGGGCTCGTTGGGGTTCCATGAGAAGTCGCTGATCTTGGCCGTGTGGCCGCCGTGAATGAAGAGCAGCTCTGGTGGTCCATCTTCAGCATCCTCTGAGCTCTGCTCCTCGCCTATTTTCGACAAATCCCAAACGTGCAAGCGACGATCGGTGCCGGAAGAGGCAAGAATGGTCTCGTTATGGGGCGACCACTGCACCTGGAAGATCTCGTCCTTGTGCGACTCGAAGGAATGTAGTTTAAGCTTCAGATTACGCAAATCCCACAGTGCCACAGTCTTGTCAGCGGAGCCCGTGGCCAAGATGAACTCCGAATAGGGATTGAAGCTCAGACAATTGACTTCGGCCGTATGGGCATCGACGGTATGCGACGGCTTTGAGGTGTTGTTGTTGCGCGTGTCCCAGATCATGAGCTTCTGATCGTCGGCCACAGAACCGAAAAGCGACTCGTGCAGCAGATGCCAGGCCACATCCTCAACAACAGCGGTGTGACCAGTGAAAATATTCTTGGCATCGATCACGCGATGCTCCTTGGGCGTGGCGTTAATGTCCCACAAGCAGATGGTATGATCATCAGAGGCCGAGAGCAAGTAACCTTAAAAATGAACCAACATTAATAGATTATACACAAAGGAGACAATAGGATTGCCTTACCATTCAGGTTAGGATTCCAAGAGAGGCCATAGCCCTCTTTCTGATGACCGCGCAGCCTCAGATCTGGCTGGCATTCACCGGATGGCTCCGGTTTGCTGGGATGTTTTGTGTAGTCAAACACCAGGACATCGCTCGACGGGGTTTTGGTAGCAATAACGCAAGCGTTCTGTGGCATATAACGAGCACGGTTCACCTCGCCTTCGTGATTGATTTTGATCTCAATCTCTATTTTGCCACACACAGAACCAAAGCCACCAAACTCGCCTTTTTCATTGTCGTAGTGCGAGCCATCAAACTGGGCATCTTCGCTGGGCAGCTGGACGCTGGCGATCAGCAAGTGATTCTGTTCGTCTGATGTGTGTGTCCCCAAAATGAGGCGATGCACCGAGTAATCCTTGCCGTCCTGCTTGGTCACATCGGGCAGCCACTGGGCAGTCAGGGATGGCCATTCCAGAGCGTGTGTCATGACCAAATCGTACAGAAAAGGGGTATTCTTCTTCCATATCTTGTACTCTTCGTTGATCACACGCTCCTCGACGGCATCGTCGAAAGATTCCGCCGCTTGGGAAATAAGTCACAAAATTAGCCTTAATTTATTTCACATTATATTCAACTTACCATTATCACTGCGATCCACCATTTCGAACGTGTGCACAAAGTATAATTAACGCAAAAATTTGGTACGCGTCGCAAAAATCGGGCGCCAAAACAATGAAGCCAAAGCGGCAAAACGCGTGCACAAGCCGGGAATAAAAAATGTATCTCACTTGCTACTGCCTCAAGTACGCGCGCTTCAGTTTTTTACTTAAATTTTACACACAGCAATGAGCACTAACAAGTACTTTACAACTGACTTATACTAAAACCAAGTGAATTGACAGCGCAAAATTGGAAAGAATTTTTTTCCTCTTTTTTTTTTTTGCAAGCGCGTCGGCTGGTTCTAGAGATGTAATTCGACTTATCGATAATTTTGTAGGCTTGCGATACTATCGACTGGACAGTCACGAAAATGTGACTGTGCGCTGTGTAAAGTGGCATAAACAAACGATCGGGAAACTTTTATAAGATGATTCAAAACCAGTTTCGCGCCACTCTGTGGATCTCTGGAAACGGTTGCTTGAGCACATATAAAGCTGACTGAACCTCGGCTGCCGGTGGCCGTTGCAATTCAGTTCATAGCACTCTGCGGCGCGAGGCAGGCGCCGTAAATTGAGCAATCAACCGACCACCCGTCGAGAGCCCGGGAAAAATAATGCTAAACTTGCCCATATCAAGCAATTGTAGATTTGCCAAATAGATTAACTACTGCAAATTGACTTGACAATATGACGAATGGCGTATCCACGGACAGCGGCGAGCATGAATCGTGTAAGTGTAAAGTGGAATGGGCCCGCTGCGCCGCTGCGCCGCTGCCGAAGAAACTTTCTCTCTTGGCACTCGACGGTTTTGTTTGTTTTCAGCTCTTGTGTAATGTTTGACTGGTCTTAAGCTTGTTTTTGGTATGCGTTGTCATTCCAGCGGCCAGTGGGAAAATGCATTCAGCGCAGGCCCCCAATAATGGGCATAATGATGCCGAGGCGGAGCAGTATCTGGAGCACCTGCTGAAGGACGGCAGCCAGGAGGGCGATAGCGGGTCTGAGTTGGAGCTTCCGCCATGGTTCGATGAGCAGCTGTTCAAGCGGTACGTTAATTAGTTAGTCACGCAAATGTTCTGTTCATGCAATTGTGTTTTTGTATGTAACTTTGTAATAATTTCCCTTCATCGTTTCTGATTACTGTAGCGCTCAAGGGTACTTCAGCACATATCGCTTCGTGATGAATGCGGGGATGCTGGCCGGGCTGATTTCCGTTCTAGCCGTGCCCTCGATTCTCCGAGTACTTGCCTGCACGCGACAATCTTCAACTGCATTCACAGCTTATCGAAGATACGTACGCACTATTTTCCATACCCAATCCTGGTACAATAATTCCGTGGCGGACAGAAAGAGCAAGTTCTGGACCAGCATCGCGGCTGTTAGACAGGCCCATGCGCGCTCTAGTCATGCGTGTGCCAGGCGTGGAGCCGGGCAGATCACGCAGAAGGACCTGGCCCTGACCCAGTTTGGATTCATTGGCTTCATAACCCTTGGAGCTCATCGCATACAGCTGTACGATAATGATTTCCTAGAGGCCACCACCCATATGTGGAGAGTTCTGGGCTATTTACTGGGCATCAAGGATGAGTACAACATCTGCGGTCGGAACTGGGCCGAGTCCAAGACCCGCCTGGACATAGTTATGCGAAAAGTTTACGAGCCAGCGCTGGAGCACACAACTGAGGAGTTTTATCGGATGACAGAGGCCCTTATCCAGGGACTGTGGCACGTCAACACAATGCTCTCAGTTGGGGCTAATATCTTCTTCACCAAGCGACTGGCCTGCGTAAAGGGCTACGAGTACTACAGTTTCGACCATCGGGTCGGGGAGAAGCGGGATCCACAGCAGAGATTGTACTACTACGATTTGAAGCTATGGGATCGGCTGATCGTCAGCTACGGGCTGTTTATTGTCACCTTTCTGCACAAGTATGCCATTGTGCGGTGGTATTTGAACTTTCGCGTGTGGCTGGTGGATCTGCTCACGTACTATTTGCCCTACATTGCCATTTGGAAGTTTGGCGTCAAGTCCGCCTACGTGCGAATCTTTCGAAAGGGAGGTGAGGCACAGGAGTTTAGTTTGGGTTTCAAAGATGATTAGTCAAGCCATTTTTTGTTTTGTTTGTTGGTGTCCAATAGCTAATAGGTAAATTATTAATAAATGCGCAATATAATTGGCGCTTAACGGGAATATAAACAAATGTGTCATCACTTTTTGAGATGAATATTTAGTTTACAGTTCATTAACTTTAACTTTAATGTTCCACCACAAATTCCACATCAATCTCAGCGCTAGAAGCAGTTACTCCTTCAGCTGAAGTTACATGGCCCGCTAGGAAAACATGGCCCTGCTCTAGAAGCTGGATAGCCATGGAACTAGTATATTACATATACCTTGAAGTTCCTCAATGACTTGGACAAGGATGTGCGGTGTCCTCGATGCCGCCAGAATAGCTCACAAAAGGAGAGCGTCGCAATTGTACAATTCAAATTTAAGCTTCAATTGCTTCAAACTTACGGCCTACAAATGCCTATATGTATATTAAGTAGTAAGATATTCGGGGAGGCGGCGCTTTGGGCGCCTTGGTACATAATATTATAATATAAACCTTAATTTAATTAATTGCTTCACTTTACTCAATGTGCGGCGGCTCCTCAACTTGCGGCGGCTCCTCAACTTGCGGCATCTTCTCAACGTGCGTGTCAACGATTTCCGCTGAATTGAATACATTGATATATTATCAGAAGAATATTATATTAATTTTACTTATTTACACACCTCTATCTTGCTGTTCTAAGAAAGTCTTATGCAATTGAACGACACCGTTTGGCTCTATGTCGAGTTTTTCCTGTCCAAACGTCACAATTATTGGAACGCATTCGTTTGGTTTTCGGTTCTTTTCATGTGTTGTTCCTTGTTTTGTGGTATGGTTCATATATGCCTCATATAAATCAATTACAGCGTCGATGTTCGCCCCGTCGATTCGATATTCACCGAATTCAATATACATTTTTACGTTTTGTTGTTTTGATTTCAAATTATGCGCCGCAGAATGGTATGGTTACTTGTAAAACCTATCGATATTTGATTAAAAAAAATCGTATCGCATGATACGAACCAATTAATATCACATCATTTGGCGCGTTAAATTTTCACATTTCTAATTTTAACATATTTAACAGAGATGGGTGATCAAGAACTAAAATCGCTGGACCAGCTGGAGTTCATCCACCAGGATATAGGAGGTGATGGCCAAAGTATTGACTTAAGTCCAGAGGAGGCGAATGGAGGAACAATTGTTGGCAATTATTTCAGGTCTCTGCAAGGCCAGTTTGAAAAATCGGACCATCGGTATCGGTTTATATACATTAAATTTAAGAACAAAAAATATAGATTAAGAGTAAAGGGTGTATTTTGAATGTTCGCTCTTTCAAATCGTACTTCCGTTCATAACTTATTCCAATGGATTGCATTTAGATCCTTGTCGCTCATTCACTTTCAAAAAATGTATATTTGGCGCGCGCACTCGGCTCTTTTTGCTCTCTTTGAATCGGTTATGGCTCTCTTTTAACCCATAGAACAACGTGCGGCAACGTGGATATTATAGAATTGAGAAAATGTTAGTCATCTCAAGCTCCAATAGCTCCAAGTTCTTTTTGAAAGCTATTTCAACGATATTTTGCAGCTTATTATTCCTACAGAGACCAAGAATGAATATCGGGATCAGGATATATACAGGATATATGTATATATATATGAAACGAATCAAATGCATAGATACGTTTAAAACATATAAATTTGAGAAAATGTATTTAGTAATTACGTTTTAAAACAGTTTATAAAACAGTATCTTCATAATAAGTTAATGAAATAGGGTATACAATTGCCCATACTCAAGCGATTAGTCACATACCTTTTTGTTTTTTTTTACCTTTTTCGCCAAAAACCCTTTTTATGTAAAAGCCAGTGTTTAAAATAAACCAGTCACGTAGAAAATAAGTGCATTAATTGGGTAAAATTGTGTGGGCAGGGCTGAATGTTCTATATAGCTTAAAATATCCGGATTTGGCAATACCCGGTTCGCAACAGATGAGTCCCATTCCATACACAAACATGTTGCTAATTCCATGCACACATACCCTGGGGAAATGGATGATATAGAATTGCGGAAATGTGTTTCATCCCATGCTCTAATTAATGCAGAAACTAGTCAGTATCTATTTTAAACGATATTTTGCAATTAGGGGTCCTCTTACAGAGACAAAGAATCGCTACAGGGATCAGGTTTTATATACAAATAACTAATCAAATGCATGAATAGACCAAAAAAATGCAATCTAAAACAAGGCCTTTATTAATTACATTTGAAAGCAGCTTGGAAAACGGTATCTTTATATAATATTCACGAAATAGGGTATACAAACGCTCATACCCTGGTTGACAACAAATGAGTCTGCAAATACCAGCAACATTGACGTCACAACCTGCGACATTGAGCATTTTTGATGAAATCGTGTTTTTGTCAAAATAAAAAACATGCAAGTACTTAAAAATAGTTAATCTTGATCAAAATTGATTCAGCTATCATATAAAATTGTCTGGGAAAACTGAGAGATCTATATAGCTGGGAATATTCGACGGAAGAAAGATTAACCAAGAATTAGTCGTCATAACCGGTTCACAGCAATGAGTCCCATTCCACGCACACATACCCTGGGGGTAATGGATGTTATAGAATTGTGAATACGTTTGTCTTCCAAGGATCAGTAGGTATCAGGATCGACATAAATATATACAAGATACTAATAATTCACATGAATTAGTCAAAAACATATCGATTTAAGAAAAGGTCTTAATAAATTGCGTTTGATATTTGGTTTAAACCTTGTTTTAGTCAAAATACAATATAAGCAAGGACTAAAAACTGGCTAGTTAAGTAGAAAATTGATTAATTAATCGTATCAAATTATGTGGGCATAGATAAAGGCCCGGTTGACAACATTTAAATCCTTGTCGCTCACATTCAAAAAAGTTCGATTTGGCGCACACTCGGTATATTTTTCAAGTGAGACCGTATATTTCGGTGCTGTCCCGAGGGTCATACTGTAGAAATACTGGTTTTCGCCGCGCTCCCATGGTATTTTTGTCAATTTCATCAATCTATTAATTTAATTTTCAATGTTATATAAAAATCCAATAAATGCAAGTATTTCGAATAGACCAATCATGTATAAAATTGATTCAACAATCGTATAAAATTGAGTGGGCATGGCTAAATGTTCTATATAGATAGTATTATTCAACGGAACAAAGAATATAAGGAATTGGTCGTTTTTTTTAATTCGCCGCAGCTCGCCGCAAATTCGCTTTAGCAACAATGAGTCTCGTTCCATACACAATGTTGCACATTCCATACACACTGTTGCAGCAACATTTACTTGAAACCCGTATTGTAGTCAAAATAAAATACTTACAAGCAATTAAAAGAAGCAATCTTGTAGAAAATGCATTTATCTATGGGATAAAGCTAAGTGGGCATCTATAGCTTGAAATATAGGCAATACCGGATTCGCCGCAGTTTCGCTATTGCAACAATGAGTCTCATTCCATACACAAACATGTTGCTAATTCCAGGCACACATACCCTGGGGGAAATGGATGTTATAGAATTGTGAATACGTTTGTCTTCCAAGGCTCAGTAAGTATCAGGATCGAGATAAATATATACAAGATACTAATAATACTCATGAATAAGTCAAAAACATATCAATTTGAGAAAAGGTCTTAATAAATTAAGTTATATCTTCATATAAAATTTACGAAATAGGGTATACCAAGACCTATACACGCATCATGGTATCAAATACCAGCAACATTGGGACTGTTTTTTTGTTGAACTTTTTCGTTAAAATCCAATAAAAGCAAGGATTAGAAACTATCCAATCTTGTAGAAAATTGATTCATTAATCGTGTAAAATTATGTGGGCACGGCTAAATGTTCTATATAGCTAGTAATATTCAACGGAAGAAAGAAAACGAGGAATATGTATAATAGAACTTGAATTTGTCAGTATTTTTACGGTATATTTTGAAAATGAGACCGTATATTTTGGTATATTTCTGATGGTCGACGGTATATGTTATCGACTTATCGAGTCTGCGGTCACACTGGAATGGACGGAACAGCGCGTGTCGAAAAAAAAAAAATATTAAATAAATATAATATATTAAGTGCGTTCGCGTGTGTGTGTGTTTGTGTAAGGAAGCAGATGCAAGAAGCAGAAATAGCAAACGGAGACACAGCACCACCAGCGAAGACGGCGACAACAACAACACAAACGGAAACCGAATGACTAATTTGTCAGTTTTTAGTATTTACTCAATAGCTAATTACACATTAAAACACAGCACAAAAAGAGTTTAGTTTACGTTGGAGAAGCGAGCGGATACAAGAAATAGCCAAGATGAAGAGGCAATTCGCGAAGATTAAAATTGCGGCTGAAAATTTATCAAGGTAAGTTCAAAGGCCAGACACGACAGACAGAAGGGGGGGCAGCGTCGTCGACGGCTACACCTCAGCTCTCCAGACAAACAGCCTGCCAGCAGGTGTTGCCTCATCACAACAACACACGAATGTAACAACAAAACCCGACTCCAATGCCAAAATAAAGCGCAGCGTTTACACTTACGTCGTCGTTGACGATGTTGTTGCCTCCAAGTGGGCGCTCAAGTCAGCTGCTACTGATGACCTAACGGCATATTTCCATTCTTTTTCTTTGCCCCCAACAACAGATCAACAAAAGCAGACTGCAAAGATTCCGAGCTAGAGATCATCGAGAAGCAGGTGGACCGGTATCGTGATACCATCGAGAAGATTGTGCGTAAATTGCCAGCACTGAGCAGCAGTGGTGGGAGCAGCAGCAGCAATGGCCAGGTATCTACCGAGGAGCAGGACAAGCGGACCAAGAAGAACAGTCACTACAAGATTGCCCAGGCCCTGGATGAGTCCGCCAAAGAGTTACCCAAGGATATGCCCCTGCAGAAGGTCTTGGCCAATTGTGGTTAGTTTTTTTTCCCTCCCGTTTCTCCCGACAAGTGTGTGTTGTTGTTCTGTGATTGTGATAAGAGCCCCGCCGGCGGGTGCACCGTGGTACGCATTCGATTTGATAATCGCTCTCAAGCGCATATGCAAATATGCATATATAGACAGCAGAGCGAAATACTTATGGATGGAGTGACTGTGTCACGGGCTTGCGTGCTCCCCAGTGCTTCTGTGCATGTGTATGTGTGTGTGTGTTTGCGGCTTCGCCTTGTCTGCGCTTGGCCTTGTGGCATTTACATTTCTCAACATCCAGCGTCGTTTTTTGATATATACTCAAACTGTGCTGTGCTGTGCTGTGGCCTGCGCGTTTTTTAATCATTATAATAATTTGTATTATGACGGCTTTTTTTGCGCTGCTTTCGCTGTTTTTGTTTGCGGTTTAGGCTATATGTATCTATTTATACACAGTTTTTGTTTTGCCTTTCCGATTGGCTATTGAGTTATTGTATATTGTATTTCGCCCCCGCTCCGGCCCTCTTTCTAACCGATTTATTGTGCATTTCATTTAAATTTGTTACACCCCGGACCCGGTAAAAGTAAATGCCAATAATTATGTGCTGGCCTGCCCAGAAAAAAGTAAAAGTTACGCCAGAGATTCATTCATACATCATCGTCATAATCGGACACACTCTGCTCTGCTCTTTATTTATTATATGCGGGCCGTTCCTCCGCTCCCCTTTCGCTATTACTCATTTCGTTTGCTTATTTTTTTTGGCTGTATTTTGCATTCCACATATTGGCAGATATGTGTGTGTGTGGTGCGTCAATTGCAATTTAGTTGCAGTTGCAGCCAAAGAAGAGCCAAAGAGCAGCATGAACGCGAGTCAGTCGCAGCTGCAACCCCTTATAGTGGTTCAAGTGCAGTTTCTAGTTGTATAATGCTCTGCTAGGGATACAGTGCAGCCTTTGTTTTCCACATAAAGTTCATGATTAGACACGCACGTTCCACGTTCATACGTGTTTGCTGGGATGATGTGTGGTGGAGCGGTGCCTGAAACGCGATGGGAATTATTAGTGGTTTAATCAAGGGAATTCGATTCCAAAGCGGTATAAAGTGAATCAAGTTAATTTCCCATCGAAACATGGCTTGTTATGGAGGTTTAGGGCCTGCCCTACATTGCATTTATAAGCATTATTAGAGGGTAATCGAAATCGAACAAAGGTAATTCTATAATGAACATCCTAATCTTCAAAGAAATGCATTCAAAAGTGGTGATAATTGAACAAATCTTCAAAGGTTTACATCTTAAAGTGTTATATGTACATATGTACAAAGGTTTAAGGCTTTCCTTGAATGCGGAAATTCTTATCAGTGTAAAGTGAATAGCACTGCGTTCACACGCTTTGACCCACTGTACTTAAGGGGCCACCCTTTTGCAACTTTATTGTTAGCCACGATGCGCTTCAATTCAGCTCAATTCCCTCTCAGCGTCGTCGCACACATAGGGGAACAGCACAAAGCGAATCTATCTCAAATGTTATACTCCAGTGCCTCTGTCGTCTTCGGTCTTCGGTCTTCGGTCTCCGTGTCGACCTCTTTCCCTCTATAATGGGTTCAGCTAAGCCCCGGGTTGCCTGCCGCCGGGGCACTCAACACAATTATCACAATTTTGCTTACTCAGCTCGCTCGTCAACCTACGAGTATTCGCTGCCTGTCACCTCCCCCAAAATAGGGGGGCCGCCGCAACTCCCCCACCGACAACTGGAACTGGAAACCGGCAATGGCAACGGCATCGGGCACGCCAACGTCTTGGTCTCGGTGCTACCGCTCTGCGATAAGGTCTTAAATAAGCATTGACTTCCTCACTTGCGAGCGAGCGACAGAGATAGAGGCGACTCCCCATCTCCACTCCAAGCGGGAGCTTTGCATCATCTAGCCGAAGTTTCTATTGTAGTACTTTATTTTTCGTGTGTATTTCGCAATTGCAGGGGAGCTGGAGAAGACAATCGCAGAGTGCATCATCGAGAGCGAACTGGAGACGGAGACCAAGGTGGTGAGGCGTTTAAAAAACATCTTGGATAAGGAACTACAAGAGATCTCAACGTTGAAGCGTAATGTCTCGCGAACATTACAGGAATACACCTCACTGAAGCGCAGCCATGAGGTAAGGTTTTATTTTTCTTTCCGATCATAAATCTAACTCTCCATTAAATACGATTAACAAAAACACTTGGCTCCAAGAAAGAGAGAGAGAGTGATGAATAATGTTTCTTTCCGCTTTCCCGAGAGAGATGGCAATGGGAGATTGTTAAATTAATTAAGAAATTGAGTATGGAAATAATGAGCAGCAAAAGTTACCACCTCTGCTCGACTGGCTCCCAGAGAGATAGCCGACTGACCGACCCACCGAACCACACTTACCCGTTCCAGAAATTGTCTCTGATAAACGACGGCACAAGAACATCAATATTGCTTAAACAACTGCCGCCGGTAGTTGCCGCCATGTGTATCTCAATCTCCACAAGGAGATCCGATCCATCAGTGGTTGCACAGTGGTTTCATGTTTTAAACACTGCAAGTTTCCGGAGAATCAAACTATCTTGATTATAGCTCCAATAAGGGGTTCTTAGAATACAAGAAGTGGTTGATAATAGCTGATATAATCAGTGAAGATAGCTACAGGGAACACTCAAAATTGGCTAGCTTCCCTTTAGATAGGGTATAAGATCATTGTCATTGAGTTCTTGAGAGTTTCTTGGTATCCATCTTAATATTCACTCTCTCGCTCACCCTAATGAAGCCTTCTTTTGGGAGTATTCTCTTGCATAATCAGCATGGAACCACTGTACATGCATCAGCGGATGCCAAGAACCAAGTCTGCGGCGCCCAAGAAGCAATCAATTTTTAATTTCAGTTTATTGTTGCTTTTGTTGGCTCTCTTTCTCTCTTTCTGTCGTTCGCTCGTTCTTTCTTTATCTCACGTCAGGTTCTATTGTTATTTGTTGTGCCATGCGTTTCATTCGACAAAAGTCGTCGTCCGCTTACGTACATACATATATATAGAGGTTATATAGTGTGTATGAATTTGTCGCTTAGGCTTTAATACTCTTTCCAAAGGTACTATAATTGTAGTAGGGCATAGATCGGAATAGATCTCTGTTCGTCTCGACTGTAAATGGATTCTTCTAATTTTCCTCCAATATAAGTCTAACATTTATATTTCTTGCCAGCACGGGACCGCATCATGCGTCAGCGCCCCTCGGTCGGAGCCACCTGATGTTACATTTCTTTGACCATTTCTTTTCTTTAGGGTATCCAAATCTCGTTGCTTTAGAGTTTAGGCTTTTGCAGCATTTTTATGATATGATTTTGATTGTTGTCGGGGTCGTTTCTTTCGTTATTGCCTTTATCGCGGGCCATTGTGCCTCTGAATGGAAATGGGTATAGGGATGAAGAGTGGGATGGGATGGAAGTAGAATGAAGTGAACGGCTTTTCGGTGTTCTGTTCCAATTTCTTGACATACGATTGGTTCTGCCCATTGAGGGGGAGACTCTTCGCACAAGTGTGTGTCACCAAACGGTTATATTTTTGTAGGCAACCCAACAAAAATGTTACTTGACAAATTCTGAGTTTTTATTGTCATTGTTTTTGCTTGTTTTTTGTTGTTTTCCGTTTTATTTTGCGAACAATCACGACGGACACATATCCCATATAAAGAAAACGTCGGGGATGACTAGTCGATGTGGGTCTCGGCTTGGTGTATGTTGTCTGTAGTCCGTTTAAGGTGTCGGAAGACGTTCATTGACATGCCTTGTCTGTCCAGCAGTAGTGACATCATAATTGGAATTGAGGCGACACAATGGATGACCATTCGAATCGGGCGACTGCGTATCAGAGAATTTGAAACGCAAGTTATTTACAAAGCTAGCTCCGGATAATCTTATCGCCAGTGGAAACAGGCCCATATACTCATACTTCTACTTAAATATAAGAGGTGTATTGTATGGCACTTGCTATAATTCGCTAATCAACGTTGCTCTACCCTCCCTCCAACCACCGTCGTGGGTTCTAATTGCATTCCCTGACATGGATCCGATACACAAAATACAGCCTTTACAAGTGTTAACTTTGGTGTCTGGAATGTGTGTTTTGCTCTCTTTTGCCATGCGCCAATGGAATGGGAATCCAACTCTCATGTAGGTCATCGAGAGGTCGATGTGACTCACAGAGTCTCACGTTGGGTCTGAAGACAGAGCAAATATTCATAATTAGATGATTTCCATTGTTTATTGTAGAGATAGCTGTCGGGTGTATAGTTATTTGTCACGTTTTCTGTTTTGTGTTTATTTTTAGAATCATTATCGCAGCTGAAAAGTGTGATGAATGCATAAATTGCATACAGACGAATCTCTATCCCATATTTATTCCCTGTACTCTCTCTTGAAGGGCTGTTGCACACTCCATTTCGACCTGAATCAATTACATTTCTTATCGCGGCAACTGTTTCCATAAGCTTCTTTATGAGTCAGGGGGAGGCGACGGTGCCCACACGGTGTCAAAGCCACCTTAGTCAGTGCTCCCCCCGTATATAGTATAGGCATGAGAACATATGTTGCAATATCGGACGCACACGCCTGCCCGCATGCCCATTCCCCTTTGTGTGTGGAAACAAAGACATTGATTCGAAGCGGCAGAACAGCTGGGATTGAGGATTCGCGGTTGAGGTCGAGGTCTATTTTTACAGGCCTCTCGGCATCTCTCCTCTTAGTCATAAAGAAGTCCGACTGCATACGAAACTATTTCCAGTTTGTGGGCGTGGGCGTGGGCAGGGCAGGGCAGGGCCCTCGAGATAAGATAATTTTCCATACTTGAACTTTGGAGGCACATGGGATTGTGACGACTGGTTCGAGGCTTTACTTATCAGTAAATGAGGAAAAGAGAGTCACACATTTGTTTGATATATTTCCCTGTAGGCGGCTATACGTCTGGATGAGCCGGCGTCAAAGGTGAACCACATCAAGAGCCAGCAGGAGGAGTGCGCGCTGAAGCTGGAGAAGGAGCGCGATGCATGGGCCGCGCAGATGCTGGAGCTGATTGCCAAAGAGGATGAGATTGTCAACTGCATACGGGACTATGTGCTCAACCAAAGAAACTATCACGAGCGGGCGTTGCAGCATGTGAATGCCTCGCTGGCCCGCATCCAGGACACCATTCAGGCGACGGAGAAGTCGCGCTTTGGCACCTCCCTCAAGGAGCATCTGACGTCGACGCATCGGGAGATTTCCTATATCGTGGAGCTCTGCTGCTGCTGTCTGCTCGAGAATGGGCTGGAGGAGGAGGGCCTGCTCCGTGTGGGCTGTGCCAGCACCAAGCTCAGACGGATGAAGCACGCTCTGGAGGCGCAGCATGTGAAGACACCGCTGCCGCTGGACTACCAGGATCCCCATGTCATTGGCTCCATACTCAAGCTCTATTTGCGCGAGCTGCCCGAGCCGCTGCTCACCTATAACCTGTACAAGGACTTTATACGGATCGCAGAGCGTCACAGCGAGAACGAGCGGAAGACAGAGATAAAGGCTATACTGGGGAAGCTGCCCAAGGAGAACTATGCGAATCTGCGCTACCTCACACGCTTCCTGGCCCTCGTGCAGCAGCGTTCGGTGCACAATAAGATGAGCTCACAGAACCTGGCGATTGTCATGTCGCCAAACATGCTGTGGCCCCGCATCGATAAGAGCAGCAATGCCCAGGCCGACTACATTGGGCAGGTGAACAGCTCCTCGGCGGCCAACATAATTGTGGAGCTGCTGATCAGCCAGTGGGATTACTTCTTCACCGGCGACGTTGAGTTCTACGTGACGCTGCAGAGGCAGAAGCTCTTTGTCGAGGGCAAGAGCAAATCGAATTCCTCCAACGAGAACCTAGACAAACATGACAATGGTAAGTGGAATACGATAAGAGGAAGCAATGCCCTTAACTTATTGACTCATTCCCTCCACAGAAGTCATGGAGAGTCCACGATATGGCACTTTGCGCCGCCAGAAACCGAATGCTCCTTCGCCTCCCAGCACGAATGGGAGCAGCACGATCATGACAACATCACAGACGCCCCAGCGGCCGCATGCCAAGGAGCTGTTCCCGCAACAAACACCGCAAACGCAGCAGGAGAAGCCCGCCAAGCCGCCGCTGCCCAATTTGCCCCAATTTCAAGTACCACCAGCCGCCGTGACCCTGCCAACCAACACACAGCTGGAGGCACTGCCGCCACCGCCTGTGACGCCCGCCAAGCCTGTGCCCATGACGCGCACCCAGTTCTTTGGCCTGGACAACTTGCCCTCGCCCACAGCGGATCGCAAGAGTACGGACAGTATCGGAAGCTTCAAGCTGAAGCCAGATTTGCCCCAGAAGCCGCTGCTGCCCAAGCGGCCGGCAGTGCTGGGAGTGGGACCAGCAGCAGCCAGGAATGATGGCAAGAGCGACGATGAGGGAGCCACCACGCCCACGCAGGCAACAATTGATAATGTCAATGGCAGCGTGCGCTATAAAACGGAGCATTTTCTTGAGAAACTAAAGCAGGAGAATTGTGATACGAATGGAACGAGGGAGGAGGCTCCACCTACGGGCAAAGAGAACCATAACCATAACCATGAACAGAACTCGACTGCAGTCGAGCCACAGAAACAGCAGCAGCAGCAGCAGCAGCAACAGCAACAGCAGAACTTGCAGGCACAGCCTCCGGAAAACAAGCAGCCCCAGGACAAGGCAACGACACCCATTTCGCCCAACTCATTTCAAACGCCGAAAAGGCCAACGGTGCCAGCGCCACCGCCTCCCACAAATCGCAAGCCATCGGAATAGATAGAGATAGGAATGCATTGTGGGAGACGGAGTCAGAGTCATTAGGTGTTACTGTTTACCCGCTAAGACTTGAACGCACAGAATATATGAATATATGAATATGAACATAATAGAATATATATATACGATATAATTTATATACAATCCTTGCGGCAACGTAAGAGAAGACCCTTGTGCATTATTGAGGTGGAGATATTTGAGAACCTCTCGTGTATTCTGCATTTGTATTTTTGCCTTGTCCATAAGCAATCTAATTTGTACGTGTTTAGCCATATATAGCTATATATCAAGCGATATCCATTTATACATAGTGTGTAGTAAGGCCTCCATAACTCAATTGTCGAAATTTGATTTGAAATGTTAGCCCCTCGAGCAATCGTTGGCTCTCGATTGTTAATCCTTGTTTGAAAGGTTGTGATACATCATCTGAATGGTTTGTGTTTCCTTAATTTTTGCATTTTGCATTTCATTTTGTTTCCATTTTTTTCCAACAACGAAGACAATTTCCATGGCGATTTGTTGCTTCCGATGTATACATTTTTTTAGCTATTCCAAATTACATTTAAAACATTTCTTTAAAATTATGAAAACTTGATTTATGAATGTACTATATAATTTGTATTCTTTTGCTTTATTAATTTGTAATGCAATTATTATTATTTTAATTTTACAATATAATTATGTATGAATTGTTGTGTATATAAAATATACATTAAAAAGATAATGAATTATGATTTTTACCCTAAAATTTGTTATGTTTTCTGTTTTGTTGAGTCCCCAATTGGCATTGAAATTGGCTGAAGTGTAGGTCTAATGTAGTAGAATTTAGGAATATGAAAGTGGAAACTCTTATGAACATGGGAAGCTTTGGATAAATCACATACTTACCTCGTGGAATGAAATCAAACAAAAATGATAGAAAACTATATCTCTACCGCTTTATTTGACAGGACCGGGTTTCTGCCATTGAGAGCCCCCACTAAATGTGCCATATTGTGAAAATACCTGAACTACAAGAGTTATCAACAGCACCTATCATATAAGGCTTGCTATACCTTCGCTATATCCATCATATCTCTCCAGTTTAGTCCCAACTATTGCTATATTTTCACACGCACACAATGTGCAGCATTGTTGGAAAAAAGGGAGTGAGAGCTTACTAGTGAGAGTGCAATCAGGAAACAGACCAAATACACTTATATTCCCTGATATTTGTAGACCTTATGTATGTTTGTACGACTTTGTGGGTAGGTTAGTAAATGTTGAAAACTACAATATATATTCTGCTACCAATTCAAAATAAAAGATCCGAAAACTCCCAGCTCTTGTGGTTGAAATATTTTATTTTGGTCTACGAAAGTGCTGTAAAATCTAAATATATTAAGTAATATTTTGTTAGCTAACTTAAGGAACTATTAAGACAAACTTCGTAGGCTGGCAGAGTCCCAGTGATCTGAAGGAAGCGCAGCAGTATTTGCGAGTATTCTGTGCCGAGTGCTGGAGGGGAACCAGCGGCTATCATCTGATCGGCTCTCGTCTCATTGGGAGTCTCCAGTTCCCTCACATAATCCATAAAGTTGTCCACATTGATGGGGACTTCTGCCTTTGGCTTCGGTGCGGCATTCGCTTGCAGTTTGCGGTTAAATTCGCTGCGATAGTAGTCGTTGATCATGGACATCATGCCCTTGGAGTACCAATAGATGATGCCAATCAATAGCATACCCTGCACAAAGGGTCCAACCATTCTGTCGGCTTTGACTTGTAATTTTTAACAGTGTGTTTGTCTAGTATTTGCTGACAATCTACATGCGATGGTCCTCGCGGAAGGTCTCCAGCCAATGGTTAATCATGTAGAACTGCTCCTTGATGTGGGGCCAGGCCATGGTGACAATCAACATAATCGTATTGGCGAAAACAAACAGTTTCATCATTTCAAATGCTAAGTGGGGAAGAAAATTAATTTATAGGGATACCATTTATGAGAAAAAATCCTAGACAGACCCTCCGGTGTGCGTAGATAGTCGCCGAACCCGGAATTCAAATCCTTGTCCTGCTCCTCTTTCACCTCATGCTGATCCTTGACCTCTCGGGACTTGCCTTTGCCGCCGCCCTCGGCCTTATCCTTGCCGGACTGTCCCTGGCCGTGTCCGTGACCCTTGCCGTGTCCGCTGTGCTTGTGCCTGCCGTAGCCCGTCGAAGTGTTGGCAAAGGCAGATTTCTTCGATTTCATTGCATCCACCACACAGCAGTTTGGTCAGCCGCCAAGAGCTGCGCCTCGGATCGTCCTATCGCGACAAGTGCTGCTCCAATAATGACTATTTTTCTGCGGCTCATTCTGCGGCACGGCGTCAGCCAATTCCCGTCGCTCTGGTGGCTGGCCATTTTATGGTTTCTATTTTATTGATTTGCGATTTCTGCTTGTCGCTTTGCCGCGCCGGATACAATGGGGAATGTGGCAGGTGGCAAATAGAAATATGCTGTTAGTGGAGCAATGCGCTTGGATATTCGGTGAGGCATGTGTGCTTATTATACATACATTTGTACATATATATGTACATACATATATGTGTCAGCTTAGTGGATGAATGTGTTTAGCGCCAGTCTGTGGTGGTGGGGTCGAACATTGGTAGGAAATGGATTTGATTTTGGGGAAAACGAGAAATATAAACGGCATTTTAACAAATTTCATATATATTTAAATTTTTACTAACAAAACAAATCTGCTGAAAATATTTGAATTTTAATTAAATTTAAAATTAAAATTTCCTTAAGGAACAATTTTTTTTTTTACCTATATTCTGAAGCTTAGGAGCTCCTTAGAAACTTATACTAAATATATATGTATTTGTGGGGAGATCATATTACAATGTTCTATATTTCAGGTATTTCCCTGTATTTTTCAACCTTTCTTGAGTTTTTTTATTCCTTATTGGAGGATCCTTTGATATCGATATTGATAAAAACATAGCTCGTTTCAGTAAAAGTTTTATCGAGCTAAATTCGAATACTGATGTTCATTATTTTGTTTAGAAATACTTGGTTAAAATCCTTAAAAATACGAGTTTAAAGTAACAATAATAAAGGCTTATAGAATGATATTATGGCAACCGTATCCAGCACGTTGCGTTATCTTTTTCTGCACTGAAACCCCCTCCAGTTCTTGTGCCTGTTGCGGCGTGGCCAGGCAACAGGTGCAAAGGCCACCCAGGATGACCAGCACGCAAAAGGCGGTCAAGGAGAGGCTAGTGCCGACCTCCCTCAGCAGGAGGAGAAGGGAGGCGGAGAGCTGCCACACCCTGGCCCAGGTGAGAGCAGAGAAGGCAAACTGCGTTCGGTGCTCTGGCGGCACCAGCTCTTCCATGCAGGCCAGGATCATGGACTGGCCACAGGAGACGGCTGCCTTGGGCAGGGTGCTGAAGAACAACCACAATGGGATCTCGTACACCTCGGGCACATCCTCACCATTCAGGAACCAGCAGAGGCACCCAATGACACCTCCGAAGATGCAGAAACCTCCAGCCCATTGCCACTTGCGGGGGCAGTGATGGAAGGTCAGGTACATGGCCAAAAAGCAGCCCAAAATCTCCGCCACGCCCAGGGTCATAGTGTTTAGTAGCAGGTGCTCCCGGCCAAAGGATCGAATGTTGAGCAGCAGTCCCACATGAACCACGAGAAATGCAGCCAGAGCCATGTGCACAGCCACCAGGTGGATTGTGGCTCTTCTGTGCCCTCGCCAGAGGTCCAGCCAGCAGACTGGCGAAGGCTGCGCCAGCATCTTCTCCCTGAGGAGCGTCAACTGTTGGGGCAGGTCCTTGGGGACGTTGAACCAGTGACCATTGATGCGGGCTGCCTCGAGAACCAGCTCCACAGTCCCATCGACGGCTAACTGGGAATCCTTTGCGTGCTGGAGCACCCAACGCGGGGAATCGGGGGTCCATGGCAGCAGGAAGATGATCACCAGCAGGGGCAGGGTAATCTCCAAGTAAATATGCCGCCAGCTGTGCGCAAAAGAGGCCATCCCGGGCAGGAGGATCAGCCCCAGGGCCCAGAAGGAATCGTAGAGGAGCAGTGCGGCCAAACGATGCTTGCCCGCTGTGATGTCGCTGACTGTGAAAGAGGAATAGTCATTATCAGATCTCCTCCGATCTTCAAAGATCACTTACATATAACCTCTCCCGAGGTGACCATGAAGGAGCAGGCAATAGCCGCCAGACAGCGCAGGGCGCAGTGCAGACTGAAATCATTGACCAGGCACGTGATCAGGCCACATCCGAGCACCGACCAGATGCCCGTCACGTAGATCTGGCGTGGACTCAGGACCGGCAGCAGTTTGGTGGCCACCACGCCACCCATGACGAAGCCAAAGAGATGCCAGTACTGCGACCAGGCCACAAAGATGTCGCTCAGGCAGGCCAAATCGAACTCAACGATGAGGGAGTGGAAGCTCAGAGGGCTGTAGTGGAACTGGTGGCAGCGGTGCATGCTGGCATAGCCGGAGTCTCCGTAGTGGACCATCACGTGGCAATGGTCCAGGGAGACAGAGCTGTTGGCCACGGCATCGAAGGAACTCGTGTCGCAGCTGTACTCCTCCTCCGGATAGATGTCGGGGGCCGTGAACAGGATGCTGGCCATGAACCAGGCGGCGGGTATCTTGCAGAGGAACAGGATGAGCAGCGTGCGCAGTTGCCAGAGCCCAAAGTCTCCCAGCAAGTGCCCAATAACGTCTGCGGATGGATTCCCAGTCGGTGGTGGAGTAGCCTGCTCATTGGCCTCCGGATCGGTGCAGGTGAAGATGTGAGAGTATTGGCCCAGGACTTGGGGCGTGGGCGAGTGGCGTCGGACCTTCGGCTTCCAGCCACTGTTGGTGCTACCAGGCTCCGGCATCCTAAGTTAGCTTTGAAATTCAGTTGCGACGTCTTGAGAGCGCCAACCCTCCAGCATGACTGCGACTTCGCTTAGCACCTCACTCGGACAGGTAAGCTCGAGGGCGATCTGTGCCGGCCTCCGATGTCGTCGCTAATCAAATCAAGTCGCAAATAAGCGCAAAAAATGTTCCTAAATGATGGCGCAAACATTGATCTGCCCAGCGGGAACGATCTATTTTGGCTGCGCATAAATCGAAGTAAGCCACCGGGCAGTAGACTTTCCACGGAGACTGTGTGCAGACAGCAGGTGATTGATGTGATTATTGATAGTCAATTGGTTAAGTCAATCAATCGATAATCGGATGATGGTTAATGGAAAGCTTTATCAACTATGGGTTATGGAGAATTTACACTGATCTACACAATATGTGTTTTCTCTTTGGAAAACTTCTAGCTAAATACCAGAAATAATCTCTTCTTCATCCAGTCATTCATGTATTCCCCATGGTTGTAAACACATTTCCATATATCTTATACGAGTATCCCATTCTCCATCTCTTCAATGAGTTCTTTCATTAATTAACTTCCGAATGAGCTCAAATATTGGTCATACACCGAAGAGAGTCTACCATATATAACATATCTTATCTGAATTTTTTGAATAAACATTCCATGTCGCATTTCTACCATGAACTCTGATGCCTATTTCAATATTCATACATATGGGATACACCTTCAGTTCTCTGCCCCATTTCTTGAATGAACTCTGATGTTTATCAGGAATAAATGCCTCTTCCGATATCCATACATCCTTTGTTCTATAGTGAGATCATATCTGAAAGCACACTCTCTACCCCATTTCTTGAATGAACTCTGAAGCCTCTTTTATATGGGGTAGATATGGGATATATCCTTAGTTCTATAGTGAGATCTGTCTGCCCCATTTCCCGAATGAACTGGAATGCCAGTATACCGAGCCTTATCATATGAGGCCATACGTGATGTAATAGTATATTTTTGTGACCAAGTGTTACGTCTGAAAATTGTTTACTTTCGTTGGACGAATGTATTTCGCCGCACTTGCAATTTCATGGAAAACTTGTTTCTGGAGGACCAAAGCTTTTCTTTGCTTTCCCAGAGCCAGTTGGTGTTGGTTTCGCGGGCAGAGCTGGTGGAAAGTAAGTGTCGGCCAAGTTAGTTGCAATTGTGGCTTCCAAGTGGCCGCACCATGGAAAACGCTAAAGTGGAAAACAAGACGGATATCTACCACGATTCTGTGGTCTTTATAACAGGTAAATGGGGCACAGATCTCTCTGTAGTCGAGATTAATCACGGAGCTTACAGGTGCCACGGGCTTCGTGGGCAAGACCCTGCTGGAAAAGCTGCTCTGGAGTTTTCCGCAAATCAAGCGGATCTACATGCTCATCCGCCCCAAGGGTGGGGTCAGCGTGAAAGACAGATTCCAGGCGTTTCTGCAGAATCGAATCTTCGAGCGACTGCGAGCCGAACATCCGGAGAGACTGAAGAAAATCTTCCATTTCGCTGGCAACATTGAGGACGACAATTTTGGTATGAAATTGAAATGAGGGAAAATTCACCTTAAACCACTCTGCCTCTACTTGGGGCTGCCTCCATCAACAGGTTTATCGGAGCCGGACAGAGCCAGGTTGTGCGGCGAGGTGAACATTATCTTCCACAGTGCGGCAACGGTAAGTGTGGTGTCGTTTGCCTCTCCAGAGCTGCCTCACCTGAAACGAGTGTTCGGTTTACAGGTGCGCTTCAACGAGTGCCTCAAGGTGGCAGCTCGTGTCAACTCCCAGGCGACATACAATTTGCTGGAGCTCTGCAGAGAAATGACACAATTGAGAGTAAGCCATTCCAGAGGATTGATGGACTAATGGACTGATGGACTGATTGACTGATTGACTGATTGATGATCTCGATTCCCACAGAGCTTTCTGTACGTGTCGACGGCGTACTGCAATCCGGGTCGCAAGTATGTGGACGAGGAAGTGTATCCCACGCTGCCGCCGGTGGACTGGCGACAGTTTCTCACTTGCACCAAGAAGGTGCCCGACGATTACCTAAACCACTTGGCCGACTACATCAAGGGTCCGCATGTCAACACCTACACATTCACCAAGTCCATAGCCGAGCAGATTGTCAATGCCTACAAGGATGTGATCCCCATTGTGATTGTGAGACCCTCGATTGTGACGGCCGCGTATCGGGAGCCGTATCCCGGCTGGATAGACAACGTCCAGGCCATCAGTGGCATCATGATGGAGATCGGAAAGGGCGGAATCAGCAGCATATTGGGGGACAAGGATATGATATGCGACATCATTCCAGTGGACTTTGTGGTCAATGCCATGATCATGATGATCAACAAGGCAAAGTTGGGCAGGTAGGTACAATGAAGGGTTCCACTGATTGATTATGATATCCTATCTTCTCTTTTCCTTTAGTCTGAGCATCTGCAATGCCACATCGGGTGTGACCAATCCCATCACGTGGCAGCATCTGGGAGAACTCACCATGAAGTGGTCCAGAATCTATCCCACCAAGCGTATGATCATGTTCCCCAACTTCAAGTACCGTCGTAGTGCCTCCAGACACGAGTTGGCCGTGTGGTTGCTCCACTTTGTCCCCGCCCTGCTGATGGATCTGCGCACACTTCTGCTGTCCCAAAAGAAGCGCATGGTCACGCCCATTGCCAAGAAGTTTCGACAGGCCTGTCTGGCAGGTAAGCCTCATATGGATATGACTAGAAATTCCAACCATAATTCGATTGCCTTCAGGAAGTTTCTTTTCGCTAAACGAGTGGATCTTCAAGAACAAAAGTCGCTTCTACTTCAAAGAACAGATCGAGAATGGCACCTTTTCCATGCTCTACTGGAACTTGGAAGACCTCGACTACGATGACTATGTGCGACGTCACATGATTGGCATCAACAAATATTTGCATCGGGAAAACTTCACCGTGGACTCCAATAAGCTTATGGTAACAAAGTGAGTGCCTCCTACCCTTTCTTGTTGGTTCTATGAGTAATACTCTCCTCTGTTTACAGGGTCTACTGGGTCTGGATATTTCTTCATTTGTGCTTTTACATGTTGCTTATCTACGTCATATTTTAGTCAAATTAATTAAGAAATACATGTACTATGGTATGTTAAGAGTTTATGTTTGTAATAACTGAAAACATCTAGAGTAACAATTCACTTAACCTAATCACAGAAGAATGTTTGTTGTTTCATTAGCTGAGTAATACCGAAGCTATCCAGGAGCTGGCAATCAAAAAAGGATCTCCAAATCCATCCTACAATCGTGTATTGTTCACATCCGACTCAATGGTCCACACTGGGGCATTCAGGGGCGACTGTTCCTTCTTGTCGCCCTGCTCCACCGCTGCCTGGGGCACAACTGGAGCCACGCTTGTCCTGGGTGTGAGCAGCAGGCTCGTGCAGATCCCACCCAGGATGCTGAACACACAGTACGAGGTCAGCGACATGGCCGTATCGATCTTCTTGAGGACGTTGAAGAACGGTGCCGACAGCAGCCACACACGGGCCCAGGTAACGACGGAGAACACAAAGAGCTGCTTTTTATTGGCCGGCATCAGCTCATTCATGCAGGCAAGGATCATGGACTGGGCACAGGAGACTGCCGCCTTGGGAATGGTGGCAATGATCATCCACAAACTGACTTTGAGATCAGCATCCACTAATGAAAGAAAGAAAGATGGGATTAAGATTTTGTTGGAATGGAGGATTCAGGGGATATTTACTCTGATCTGCATTGGTGAAGATCCAGCCAAGGCAGCCAAGAATTCCGGCAAGTATATTGAACACTCCAGCACATTGCCACTTCCATTTGTTGTGTTTGAGGGTGAAGTGTAAGGCCAGGAAGCAGCCAATGATCTCAGAGAATCCTGTGGGAGGAAGGAGCATTTATATCAGAGATCGCGGTCAAAGCTGGATGTCCCTTACCCATGGCGATGGTATTCGGAACGAGATAGTCCCGGCCAAAGGATCGTATGTTCAGCAGCATCCCCATGAAGTTAATCACGAAGAAGGCCAGCGCCAGATGAGCGGCGATCATGTGGGTCTTGGCCCGCTTTCCCACCCACAACTCCTTCCAGGGAGCTGGTGGCGGTTGGGCCTTGAGTCGCTCGCTGAGATGCTCCAACTGCTGTCGAAAGTCGGGTGGGATTTTGAAGGTGCGATCGTTGATCGCGGCTCCCTCGCGCACGATCTGCTCTACGTTGTCGATGGAGAAGCGGTCCACAGCATGTCGGAGCAGCCAGCGGGGAGAGTCGGGAGTCCAGTAGAGCAACACGATCAGCATGACGGTGGGGAAGGTGATGCCCACATAGATCAGGGACCAACTGTTGAAGAATGAGGAGAGGCCGGGCAACAGGATCACCCCCACGGACCAGAAGGTATCGTACAGGATGATGGCACCAATGCGATGCATTCCCGCAGTGATATCCGCAACTAGAGAGAGATGACTTTATAGATCTTTACATAGTAATCGATAGGTAAAACTCACATATAGCCTGTCCAGCGGTGAACATGATGGCACAGCACACAGCGGAGAGACATCGAAAGGCGCAATGGAGACTGAAGTCCCTGGCATACCCTGTGACGACGCCGCACACAATCTGGGCCACAGCTCCCACGCAGTAGGTGCTCCTTGGACTAATGCCCAGCATCATCTTAGTGCCGAGGACGCCGCCCACAAGGACACCAAAGAGATGCCAGTACTGAGTCCAGGCCACGAAGATGTCTCTCAGGCACACCAGGTTGAACTGCATGATCAGGGAGTCAAAGCTGGACACGTAGGAGAACTGCTCGCACTCGCTCCTGCTGCCCGTGGCCTCATCCATCACATAGCACTGATTATCCGAGACGCTGTAGTTGGAGCTACTGCCCTCCAGGTAGCTGGTGTCGCAGGTGAACTCCGAGCCGGGGTACAGCTCGGGGCCCGTGAATATGATGCAGGCCATGAACCAGGCGGCAGGAATCTTGCACAGAAATATGATGAGGATCGTTCTCAGCTGCCAGATGCCAAAATCCCCCACCACATCGCCAATGACATCGCTCCCCAATGGTGGGGCCGGTGGTGTGACAGCTCTCATTCTCTTTGCCGAATCACTTTCAATCTCATTCGAATGGGAGTGCGAGACCTGGCGCTGGGACATCTGGGGACTGGGCGTAGCGGGACGTCCGGCACGTATGGCCGGCAGGTTAACCATGGCTTCCGTAGCTATTCGCTAGTGGGACATTCTGTCGATAAAGAACGAGTGGAAAACATTTGTAAGGTGCTTTGCCAAACATATTTCTCAAATCAGCTGTTTATTTATTTTCTTCTTCTCAGATATGTATGGCCGTAGTACCCCCCTCTGCCACAATAAATTGATATAAATTGAAAGCGGTTTACAGCTGAAATCACTTGAGCATTGAATATCACGCGGAATTGTTGAAATGCCTGCGGTTACTGTTTATTTGATTGATTTTCATTATTACAAGGATGAATGTAAGTTATTTATTTATTTTATTTGAATTTTTCGCATATTCCCGATCCTCTAAAGTTACTATGCGAATGTTTATGGTCGGAAAAATTATTGAGAGCCTGCTTAAGTTTAAATACCCTTTTGCCTTTTGAAACAAAGGCCAAAGGAGAGCGTAAGTGGCACGTGTGCTTTGTTTATAATGTTTCCTATGATGTAGTCGTACGATTGGGCTCAAACTTAAGTGCATTATTTCGGATCCCATTAAGATGAGACATGCTAATTTAAATGGCTATAATTAAGAATATATTTATTTGCTGGGAACGAAAAGGCTTTCTGCATAGATTTAACCTAAAACGAAAGGGTATACAACTTAACAGTTATGCCGTAGGCGCACTCTCTCGGCTTTTCAGCTGACGAGAGACACAGTTATGCTGTGGGCGCACTCACTCGACTTTGATTCTCGTAAGAGATGGGAGAACAACATGAACAGACATGTCGTAAGCTTTTGTAATGTTCTCTCTCAAAGTTATGCTGTGCATCCCTCTCTCGACTTTGATTCTCGTAAGAGATGAGAGTAAACTGAAGGTAGCTTTTGTAATGTCCTCTCTCTTCTCTTGGACTTTGGCCCTTGCGCCTCTTCCCAACTAGACTTTCTGCAAGTTCTTCTTCGATATGGATGTTCTTGTTGTTGCCTTGCACTGATGTATCATCTGTAAATCACACACCTCAAACAATATAGTTGTATCGATATCGGTTGATTAAAGGCAGATAATGAGTGTTTATTCCAGTGCATTATCTGGTTGTTGGTTGTTGGCAATGCACAAACATTGCCAATCTGTTAATTTGCTAGATCTTTGCTTGTCAACCCTCTGTTTGATCGACTTTATTGACCGCAGTCTTTATGCTTCGATTCGGCAGGTGCTAATTTGGTATTGTCTGGTATAGAAGTTGCCCCACCTCCAGACCAGACTAGACCAGGCGGCACATCTGTTTGTCCAGCGATTGGTTGTGCAAATATTTTACCTTCATATTTTCCAGGCAGTGTTAATTATAGGAAACTGGTCTGGTCTCTCGCTGGATTTGAATATTTGAATTTCCTATTTGATCCGATAGTGGTGCGGTTCCCTGCAATGGCAGGTCGTGCCATTAGTTGAATGACTTGTTTTTGAATCCCAATGCAAATTAATTATTGCCCACAGAGCATAGAACTGACCTAAAGTACCAGGAAGGCGTAGTAGCTGATAGAATGGTCAAGTTTTTGACAAGATAATGAATTACCCAACTATTTATTCACTTGAATGGAATGCACTCTAATTAACTGTGGAACCACAGTTGTTTTTCTGTGCCTATCCTATGTTACTGACCTTTATCAACGGGAACTTTGAAAACTCTTGATTTCAGCGATAACAAAACAATTTCGAGTCCAAAAACATTCAAGTGAATATTGTTTCGTTTACGATACACTTTGTAGAAATATCTCTTGTCTGCTTGATTATTTGAATGCATACAAATTAATATAATTAATTAAGCGACAACGAATATTGTGTGCGTGCGGGTATATAAGGCAGCTTTCCAATTTGCACGTCGCGCCGCCGATTTTCTCCTGGGGAGCGAACGCGTCTCAATCGGTTGAGAATCAAATGGCAACTGACGACAGTATCGCCACCATTGGGGCCTCAGAGACAGTCCCGATACCCACTCGCAGACAGCAACGGAGCCCCAAGAGCGTTAATTTTCTAAATGAATTTGCTTAAATAATAAAAACCCATTAACAGAGTTCAATATTTTCCCTTTTTTTTATTAGAAATTTCTATCCAATTTTTGTGGTACTGTAGTTTAATTGTACAAGTTCAAAATATAGTTATGTTTTGTAACGGAGAAGCAATTGTGGTCAAGGGTCACATGTCACTTCCGCAACTTGTTTGCCCATTTAATATTTAATTTTATTGAATAGCAGGCTAATCGATAAAGTGTCGTCTCGTCTCGTCTCTCAGTGCTCTTTACGGTATGGGTTTCTGTTTGAGTTTAGCAATCAAGTGTGGCATTATCTTGGCGCGACACCGTAAGAAGGGGTCTCTCTCCAGAGCTCCTCCGCTAAAGGGGTTATGGCTTAGGGGCCATAATAATACTATTTTGTTCTCTTTATGTTATCAGCTGTTTGCCGATGGGGTAGTACTTGTCCCCAACTTGTTCTGCCCTCTGCGGATTCTATTTTAATCTTTATAGTCTGTGTGTTGCTGTTTTATTCTATTTTTTTTTGCAATGACACATCGATGGTTGGGTTCTTTCTTTAGTTGCGATTGACCTACATTAATTTCTCGTTCTCTTCTGATAAATCAATTTTGAATACTCCTAGTGGATCTTTTGCTCCAGGATGTGCTGTGTGCCATCGATCATCATAATTTTGTTGTTTAAATTAGTTTAATTTGTTATAACTCGTATCACGTCGATTGCTAATTGAGTTCATACATTTTTGAAACGAAACAAACGAAAGATTCATAATTTAATTAGCGGACAGTGACGCCAAATGCTCGGATTTTGATTGATACCGGTTACTTTTACCTTTAGGCAAGCCTCGATTTTTGTGGCGAAATCTGTGGATACATAGATACATACATACATACATATAGAAGAAGGCGTGTTTTAGTTGGCATTTAATTCCTATGATTGTTTTTATTGCAACAAAATAATTTAAAGCAAAGTATTTTCCTATTATCATACTGAAAGGACTCTATTTTGGCACTAGACTTTCAAGGTAATTTCTAGTATAATATCAAGGCCTGACATAATTTATCGTGCAGCACATCCTTCTCCCTCTAAAATGTATCTTTTCCAAAGCCTACTTATAGGCTGCCCGAAATCTCCTCAAATGGTTTCCAAGCTGCGCGATTTTGAGGCATCAATTGTCTCCACCTCTGACGGTCTCTTCTGCAATTCTATCTCCGCCAGGCTGTCGCACATATCAATCGGATAGAAATTGATGTGCCAGATATCGGCAATACTGACGGCCATATCCCGCTCAAAGTTGGTCAACAGCTCGTTGCTGAAGCCGCTGACTTCTGTGCTGGCGGAGCTGCAGCGGCGCAGAATCATCTCCGAGTGACGGCGGTAGGTGTTGGGCGTGGGCACCTGGCTGATGTGCGGCTGTTCCGTGTTCCAGTAGTAACGGTTCAGGCGTCTCAGGGCCAGGCCATAGATCCAGCCGACGGTGGCGATGATGGTGATGGGCACCAGCGGATGTATCACAGTCAAGGTGCTCAGGAAGGGGCAAAAGACCAGGCATAGACGACTAAACGTCACCACCGAGAGCATCAGCAGGACTCGGTTCTCGTTGGAAACCATTTCCCCCGTACAGGTGGTCAGCACGGCTATCGAGGCGGAGTTGGCCAGCTTCAATATAAGCCAGAATATGAGCTCCAGACCCACGCGCCGTGAGTTTCGTTCTAGTTACAGAGAAGGAATGATTATAGGCAGGGATATTTAAATTAACTCCCGATTTCTTACCAGTTTCAGGCAGCAGCCAGACCAGGTAGGTGCTGAGCCCAGCAGCAATCATCAGATTTCCTGCCCAGCGCCAATGGCGACGCGTATAGAGAATCATGTAGAGACCCACAAAGACGCCCACCATCTCGGCGAATCCCAGGGCCGCTGTGTTCACATGAACTTGAGCTGCACCCAGGTTTCGTATCATCAGGAGAGTGATGTTGTACAGGACCATGGCACAGCCCCAGATCCAATGAATGTAGATCAGCTGACTGCGCTTCGTCTCTCCGTCCCAGATTCGGCAGTAGCTGCGCTTATGTTCGGCCATCAGTTCCAGATCCTTGGCGTATGCCGTGAGTTGAACGTCCAGGGTGAGCGGCACCTTTCGATTGTTGTAGGTGGCCGACTCCAGCAGCTGGCGCAGTGCCGCCTCAACGCGCTGGTGTCGCAACAGCCAGCGGGGAGCATCCGCAATCCAGCGATGCAGCCAGACAAGTACGATGAGGGATGAGGAAATGGCCACATAGAGGTAGCTCCAGTCATCGAAATATATGGATATCCCAGGAAGCAGTACAAGTCCAATAGACCAGAATAGCTCCGACAAAGTGATGACTATAATCCGAGCCTGTCCCGAGGTAATGTCGTTCACTGCAGTGAGCGATGGTAAGATGTAAGTTCGTGTCTTGGGTCTTTTGATTTTGACAGCAACTCCACTTACATATAAACTGCCCCGAGGTGTACATGAGAGCGCAGAATATGGACGTGAGGCAGCGGAAGTAGATGTGCAACTGGTAGGTGTCCACCAGACCCGTAAGATTCCCGCAGAAGATCTGCCCCAGCATCCCTAACAGCATGAGGCGTCGCGGACTGATGCTAGAGGAGGAATTTCACCCATTAATATCAGTCTTTTGTAGTAATATCCGAAGTACGTACCGTTTCAGAGCCGTGTAGGCCATTAGACCGCCAATGAGCGCCCCCAAAGCATGAAAGGATTGCGTCACAGCCACCAGAACACGACGCGAGCAAATCAAATCGAACTCCGTGATTAGCGACTTGTATGCCGTTGTGTGCTCCACTTGTTCGCAGGGAAGCGATGACGATGATGCCTCGTCTTTCGAGGCAGTGGCATTCCACTCCTGCCCATGACGACTCACAAAACCTCGGGCTAGGGTCTGGGCATAGGCATTACACACATCCACATTGAACAGGCGATCTGTGCTGCGTTCCTCCTGCCACAGATTGTTAATTCGACTGTCATCCGCTGGCAGTGGTTCGCTGGAATTCCAGTCCGACGGACGACAGACTAGCTCTCCTTTCCAGGGATACGGGGCCGTGTAGATTATGCAGGCCATGAACCAGGCACTGGGAATCTTGCAGAGAAAAATCAGGAGTATGGTCCGCAACTGCCAGCGCCCAAAGCTTCCGTGGATCTGCTCCACAACGTCCACGGCAACGGATGACTTACGTCGGCTTGGACCACCACTCGATTCCGATTCCGATTCCGGCATGACCAGGCCGCGCTGACACCTTGGCGAACGTAGTCGCACTGATTCTGCTAATTTTCCATCGATCGGATATTTTGATGCGAGTATCACTGAAGGGAAAACGATGTTTGTTCTACTGGTTAGTTGTCTCCACAAATTGGTGCAAATTAGTCGGAGATTTTGTGCCCAGTCTGAGTGACGACTTATTATTAGCATTGTTTTCTTTTTATTTATACCATCAATGACGTGTGCTGCCTGCGAAATGGGAAAGAGCTATCTAAATTATTTAATGTCATTAAAATTGGGCAAGAAAAAAAATTCCATTGATCATTGAATCGATTGAAAGATATTGTATATTATGAAGCTATAATTAATATGACGAGATTCACACGTCACGGCCAAGTTGATCTTTAGATGGAATATCAGATTTATTCCTTCTGTGATGCTTCGGAAGGTTCCCCAACTTGTGATTTTGATTTGAAGACAGACATTAGGTCGTTTTATTATACCAAAAAATAAATAAATAGCTGGCTTCTATAAAACTATGACTATAACTTTCGGGTGCCAATCGATCCCGAAAAGACATGCCACGCGCTGATCGTGGGTTCTGTGACCTTGATAGAGCGTAAAGAAGAAAGCTGCATTTAAATATACGTATTTGATCCTTGATCGAAACAAGGATATTTTTCCGATTTCAGGAAGCCCTGGCACGCCCAGATAGGCCCATGAATGGCGAAGATAGCTAAAGACTGGGGAAAATATCCTTGATCCTTAAAAGTGAAATTTTTGCAATCAAATCAAATCAAAAATAGCTGAGAAAACCGGATATATATGGCTGGGCCTGTTATTCCGATTACAGGAACAGAAACCACTATCAATTTGGTGGCACTCAAAACCGAGATTTTTGCGTGTTTTAAATATGGGATACCAGGCGAACAGAAATCAGCAGAACGTCGGTCGCTGAAAAATCGTTTATGAAAAATTTATTTTTCCCCCTCGATTCGTTGTAACCCCAAAAGTATGCACCATATTTTGTTTGCAATCGCTAAAGTTGCTTGCTGCTGATTTCTGTTCGCTTGGTATCCCAGACCTAAAATTTCCCGTTTTCGACGATTTGAGCGGTCGCAAGTTGTGTAGTCAACATCTTGACTATTTAAGGGACGAGCGGGGCGTGGCATTTCGAGATTTTCGCATCGTAAGATTTCCCAAAAATCTACCTCATTTTCGTAATCCAGATTTTGATGTCATTCTACAGTCTAGATTCGCAAAGTCCTGGGAAAGTATGTCCTAAGCTAATAGCACCACAATAATTAAATTATGCAGCGACCGATCTGGCTTTCCATGATTGGGGGAACATATGGCGTCCTTGTTCAGGATATATATTCATACAGGGTCCCCGATATTCTCGCGTCAGCCTGAAAGTATGCTATATTTTTTAAGTACCGCAGATGGCGGGGGCGCTAACGAGCTGAGTATGATGTAGAATTCATGTAGAAACATGAATAACGCCTTTTTAAACTGAAAGTTTTGAAAATGGACCCGCAAATAAATAGATATGTCTGTTGTGTATTTTATTGATTCATTTGTTTTATTCAATTTGACCTGCATGTATGTGTGGTGTTTACTTTGTTGTTATTATGCTGATTGTGTGGTTCTCTCACTGCAAATTCGTGAAAATGCTAAAGAAAATGTACATGAAACATGCTTGATGCTTGAATTATTCAATGTCATGGTATTTTCCCTTCTGGTAGCTATATAAAACGGCACAACTGTTGTGCGCCGTGCGTCATAATTAATTAATCAATATTTGAAATATATTTTACATTTGGTTTTCCAGGGTTATGTTGTGGTTTTTTGTTTTGATTTATGCAATTTGCTTTGTTGTATATGTATTTCGTTGGCTTTGTTTATTCAAATGTCGCATTCAATCAATCGAGTTTTGCTTGGTGTCGATCTCCAATTAATTATTGTCTGAAACAATTATGTCAGCTAACAACTCACTTTGCCATTCAATTGTTTGGCAAAACAATAGTTGTATAAAATTAGCAGTAGTTACGTGCGCCTCTCTACTCGTGTTAAAATTGATTTTTGTTTTATTTTGAATCCTTTTTGTAAGAGTATTCTGCGGTATTTACAGAGGTCTGGGGGTTGTCTAAGCAGTTAAATAAAATAAATGCGTCATTGGATCGAGAACATTTTTCCAAGCACTACGCGCTTAGACTACGTGTGGATTTGGCTTTGCAGAGACTTGGCATAACAATAAAACAAAAGAGCACTATGCTAAAACTAATTAATTAATCTAGTTTATGGCGTGTAGTCGATGCGCAGTGACAGTGTAAATGTAATTCGAGTTTGCCCTCCCACTGGCTCATAACTCGATTCATATTTATAAAATATATATATATAGGTATTATATCGTATTATGCATTATGCAAAAGTATTTACAATTCGTCCGATGGTATGTGTGTGCGACTTATCAGCAAGGAGTATGTACGGTTATAGGTCATAGATTTCTGAGTGTAGCCTTAGGTTTAAATTTATAATACGCGCACACGGAGATTTTTGCTTTACTATTTGTAGGGCTCTTAGATACATATATGCGTGTGTGTGTGTGTGTGTGTGTGTGTGTGTGTGTGTGTGTGCATGTTTTTTGTTTTAGATGAGACAAGCCGAAACGGCTTAACATTATCCTTAGACGCTAGTGTAAAGTCCTTCGGTTGTGTCTATGCTGCCTCCTCCTCACTCTGCTATATTGTATTCGTGGTTGAGTTGGTGTCTGACTAAATCTAGTGGCTAAACATTAATATTTGGTTTCGAGTTCAATGATCCGTGCTGAGCGCATCATCCACGTTGCTGTCCCAATTGAATTCCGTGACGCCCTGCTTGAAGTAGATGTTCCCGAGGTTGGCGTACCGCTGCTCGAAGTTGGTGTCCTTTGCCTTCAGATGTTCGAAACTGTAAAGAGAAACAACAACATAATTAATATTCACTCAGGTAGGGTACAGTTTTTACAATCCTTAATCTACGTTTTCCTGGGATCTACGCATTTCCCTACTTGTCTTTGTCGCAGGGTTTGGATTTACTTCCTTCCACCGGGACCAACACCAACCCTCCCTCCTATCCCATCCATTGTTACATGCTTCCTACAAAAGCTGTTCAATTTACTTATGCGCAATAGAATGTTTTCTTATACACATACCTTATATGCACCCTGCCCTGCCCTGCCGTAAAAACCCCGTCAATTGTGGATGCAGCTGCCTCAAAGTACAGCTGTATGTACGGTATACAATAAATAAATCCAAGACTTGGGCAAGACTTACACACACTCTCGTACGTAGCGTTTGCCTTGCCCCTGGCGCATTGTGAGTGCAGAAAAATGTCAAAGGTCATAAGCAGCGCAGCATTGTTCCGGCCAAGACAAAAGGTTCTCTCTGGCAGGCACCAAAAGATTTTTTGAGGGAAGGCAAAAAAGAGGAAAAACCCCGTCAGTCAACAGGCCCAAGTCACAGTTAATGAAACACTTTTTTCCAGGCCCAAAAACCAACCCAAGCTTGCAAGGCTACCGATGGAGGGACGGGATGGATGGTTGGAGTGGTGCTGGTGCTGGTGGTGGTGGTGGTGCATGGGTATTTTCTCGGTTCCGTGCTCAAGACGTTAGGCCAACCCACCCCTGAGGATGGGGCGCAGGCGCAGCTGCACATTTCGTTGCGTCGTTTCCTCGTTCCGCCTGAGGAGGTGAGCGCGCCTGTCGGGGGTTCCCATCGAGTGAACAGGACTGGCACCGCGCGCACAAGTCTCACGTGTGCGCAATCAGCGTCGCAAGATGGTTATCCAACTGGTCGATCCGGGTGGTTCATCTTCAACCCCCCCCGCCCCATCCTTCAGACCTACTTCCGGCCTGGGAAAATGCCATCACGCAGCAAAATCAAAGAAGGAAAATAACTCGTTCTTGTGTTGTATGCAACGATGTTTATGTATTTTGAATCAGATCTTAGCTAACGTATAATTTATAATAGAAATAGTACTCGTATATAGGATATATAGAATATAGGGGTAGAGGTAGAGGGGTGAGGGTTGAGGATGGGGGGGATGGATAGCCTAGATGTTTCGTGCCTTGAGCACCTGCTTCTGGGGCGGACTGGGCACGTTCTCCTTGCCGGGGAACAGCACTGTCTTCTTGGGAGTGCCGGCCGCGGATCGGGGGGTGCGTGGTGTGCGTGGGGTGCGTGGGGTGCGCGGACTGTGCGGCGTGGCCACCTTGGGCGTGCGCTGTGGGCGTGGCGAGGACTTGCAGGAGAGCAGCTCGCTGATCTCGTTGCTGCTGTCCTGGCGCACACACTTCTCCGAGGAGTTGAGCAGCCACGAGGTGATCTTGTCGCACTCGGCCCGCAGCTCCGAGTCGATGAGCAGATCCTCGATCTTCTCCAGATCGGTGGTGTTCGGCTTGTTGGCCTTGCTGGGCGTTGTGAGCATCGACACGGATGCCGGCTGCTTCGACTTGAGGGCAATGTTCTCGAGCTTCAGCTGCTCGCACTCCTCGCGCACTTTCACGAGCATCTGCTCCTTGTTGTCGAGCTCCAGTTGGGCGAACTGCAGGACGGTGGCGAACTCGTCCAGGGCCTTCTTCATGTCCGCCATGTAGGCCTCGCGGGTCTCGTCCTTGCGCTGCAGCTCGTAGTAGTGGGCCATCTGAGCGTCGCCGTCGATACGCTCCTGGAACGAGTTAGCAATCTTATTGAATTTGGCCAGGGTCTCCGCCTCGCCGGCAAGCAGCTCATGGAGCATCGACTCCTTCAACGATACCTCGCTCTGCAGCGTCTGCGACGAGGACCGCAGGGCATTCAGCGCCTCCTGGGATTCGGTCAGCTGCTGGCGCAGCTGCTCCGCATCGGCCTGCAGGCCCAGGTAGCTCTGCTCGAGGGCTCCCTTGGCCAGCTGCACGGACTCCAGCTCCGCCTTGAACTGCTCCACATCGGCATCGGACTTCTTGAGCCGCTCCATCAGGATGTTCACCGTGGACCGGGTGTTGGTCAGCGTCAGCTGGTAGTTGTACTTCTCGGTGATGGTCTTGGCCATGTCCTGCTTCAGCTGGACCAGCTGCTGCTGCAGTGCGTCGCTCAGCTGGATGTAGTAGTCGATGCCGTTGCGCAGCTGCTCCTCGCACTTCTGCAGCTTCTCGTCGCGCTGCCGCAGCATGTCGTTGGTGGTCTCCAGCAGGACCATCACGTCCTGCTTCTCCAGCTCGATCTTGATCAGCTCGTTCTCGGCCAGCTTCTGGCGCTTGTCCAGCTCCGCCCGCCAGTAGCTCTTCTCCCGCTCGACGGCGCTCTCCATGTCGTTCTCCACCTGCTGCTGCACCTTGGCCACCGCCTGCTGTTGCTCCGTCTGGCGGGCCTGCTCGCGGCACAGCTGCCGAATGGTGTCGCAGTGGGCATCGATCTCGCAGTTCTTGTCCAGCAGCTCGTCCTGCAGGGAGCGGATCAGGGTGCACTTGTTGGCCAGATCGTTCTTCAGAGTGTTGCGCTCCACACGGAGGCACTCCTGCTCGGAGTGGCTGCTCTTGGCCTCCTGGGCATAGGCCAGGGCATCCAGCTCGATCTGCTCCTTCAGCTGTGTCACGTCAGCCAGCAGCGAGGCATTGTTCTTCTGCAGATTCTCGATCAACTCGATGTTCTGGGCCGTCTTCTGCTGCTCCTCGCTGCACCGCTCCTTGGCCAGGGCCACATCCGCCTGCAGGGCACTCAGCTGGACATTCAGCAGGTTCTGCTCGACCATCTGATCCTCGCTGGTCTGCTGCAGCTGCTCGTTGGCCAGCCGCAGGGCCTCGCTCTCGGCGATCAGCGTGTCCACATGGCGCTCGTGCTCCTCCCGCTGCTGGTGCAGGGCCAGCTCCATGGCGGCCAGGCGTTCCACCAGCTGGGTGTGCTCCAGGCTCAGCTGCTCGTTGCGCTCCTTGTGCGAGTGGTTCTCGCTGGACAGGGCCTCGATCAGCTGCTCCGTCTTGGCCACCGCCTGCTCGTGCTCCTCCCTCAGCTTCACCTCCGCCTCCTTCAGCTGCTCCACATGACGGCGCAGCACATCCAGCTGGCTCAACTGGCTCTCGATCAGCTCGTTCTTGTGACGGATCTCCTGCTGTAGCGCCTCCTTGCCCTTCAGACGATTGGCGGACTTGGCCTCCTTCACGGGCGTCGTGGTGGCCGAGTGCAAGGGCGTGGAGGCCGCCGTTGAGGCTCCGCTGGCGGGTGCCTCCGTGTGGCTGGGCGCCGGACGGAAGCGCAGACGCTGCGGCAACGATGGGGTCCTGAACAGACGCAGACCCTTGGACTTTTTGTCCTCCTTGGGAATGGCAAACTCCTTGGCCTCCTTCGAGCTGGAGGCAAAGCGCACGGCATCCTTGAAGAACTTTTCGATCTGCTCCTTGCGCTCTGGCTGCACGGGTGCCGGATTGGCCGCCACAGTGGCGGCCGCGGCGGCTGCAGCAGCTGTCGTGGGCGTGGCACTGCCCGTGGAACCGGCAGAGCTGTTGGAGGCAGCTGGCGAGGCGCACAGGGCCACATCCACATCATTGAAACGCTTCAACTTGGCCTTGGAGAAGGACATTCTGGCTGCTGTCTTTTGCTTAACTTTGTTATGGCTTTGCACGAATCTCTTTTGTTTTTTTTGGTTTGTTTTTGTTTAACGTCTCATAAATAACTTTCGTTTAACTTTTAGCAATAACAAAAACTCAATAATCAAACATAAACACAACTTTAACTTTTAATTTCTGTTTAACAAATCTGTCCGTTTCAATTTTGAGTGTTTTCTGTTTCCTGTTCTCTGTAATTCGTGGTCTGTTCTCTACACTACAATAATATCCCGCTTTCCCGTTGCTACCCGTTACTCTCTCTCTCAATGTCTGTACCTACGCGTTCCGCTGTCAAAACCTAACTGAATTCCCTGTCGTTGCGCCGGCGCAGAGGCAGACCCCGCGGAGCGAGCCGAGGCAGGGCCGACGGCGAGGAGGGGGAGAAATGCACAGAGGCATTGCTACCGAAGAACAACCCCCGACAATCGGAACGGGCAAAGGGTCGTCGTCGTCGTCGTGTCGCGTCGTGGCGCGTCGTGGAAGTGATCCTTCTTTGTTGTTGTTCCTGCAGTGCATTTGTCGTTGTCTCTCACCTCTGTGGCTTTGGTATACCCTATGCTAGGTGGGGTATCTCCGTGTTTCTTGGGAAGTTTGGTGGCTGGAGAAATGAGCAGTGCGTGTATGATAAATCTGTCAGCAGAATTACGGTACTGCCCTTTTTATGATAGTAAAGGTATGATAACTGATTCTAATGCATAGATGCATAGTTTTCATACACATCGAATATTTAATTTAGTTTATGTTAACCCGGACGGCCCTCAGCGGGTCCACGCATAGGCCATATGGCCCTTAGTTATCCGGATTTAATTCAATATATATTTAATGGTAGATAGCCGGCTATTCTGTGTAGATCTTTATACAGAGAACAAATTGTCAGGTGATATTGTTATAGAATATCACAAAATCATACATTTTCTAGGAGTAAGGATTTCCAGACCAAATGATTTATATTAAAGATAAATAATTCTGTATTTATTCCAACAGTAAGTATACCTTTTCCAGGAGCCAGGATTTCTCGACAAAATTATTTATATTACAGATAAATAATTCTGTATTTATTCCAACACTTTAGTCTTTCTTCTTTGAGAGTTAAAAAAATAATTAAAATTATTAAACATCCCCTGAAGAATTCCCTTCAAGAACAGTGATCGTTTTAGATCAACTCTCTATATAATAAATTAGTTTTGGGTTTACTCCTACGGGAGTTTGTCCCTAGTATTATGTCTATTATTTTTAGATATATTACACCCTAAATACAAAATCGCACAGTTCCCTGTTCCCCTTGATATCACAGCGCACTTTCAAGAGTATTCCATAGTCGTTGTGGCTCCTGCCAAAGATTTATTACGCTCTGCTTGTTTTGGTGGTGGTTCGTGCCACAATTCCTTATCCTTAGACGCCGCGCCGCAGTCCTTATCTATGTGTTTGTCAAGACGTCGGCATCGCATTTGTGAACTATAGAATATGGTAGTTTTTTTTTTACTTTTAGCGCGCGCAAATGTTGCAATTGTAGTCCAAAGACAAGGAGGGTTCACAGGGGGTACGGGTGGGGGTAAATATATATATAAGGCAGAGGAAGGGGCAGCAGATACGAGAGTTCAGGGGTTCCGCTTTCCCTTACTCCTGCAGGAGTGTATATAGGAAATGTGTGCGCCGCCGCTGTCTGGCAAGAAGAGGCACTCGCACTCGCACTCGCACTCGCTTTCCCATCTGTCTGATCCTGCAGGATATATACTGGAGTAGCGAGGATTGGTCTATGGCTTGATGGCCGTTAGCTCCAACGCCAGAACTACATACAGCTGGCAGCCAGCATAAATTTGTTCATTTGATACGAAATCCGATGCCCGCATAATTGGAAGGAAAATGCGTGAATGTGACGAGGGAAATGGGCGGGTCGTGCGCCCATGCGCATTGAATGGAATTGAATTGCGTGGAAAATTCATCAGACAGAGAGCCAGAGAGCTTCAGAGGCAAATTGATTTGCCTTGATCACGCGAGGGAGTTAGCTAATCGAGCATCGATCCCATCTATGACATCCTGCTGATCCTGCGGCAAGCAAGCGGCGTGTCCCCGTCCCTTTTTCCCTCAACTGCCAACTGCTCTGCTGGTTGTTACTTTAATGCCCAACAATGGAATATTCCAGCAACAGAAAGGTGATAATTCTAGGGTTCCAAATCAAGGAAGCATAGAATTCTGGGTGGGACACACACACACACACACAGCTGTGCAGGAGACAGACGAGAGGAAGTCAGGATCCATCCCTAAGGGGATTTTGATAGACTTTGCTTAAACTTGGAATAAAACAGAATTAAAGTTCTGGAACTTCTTCCTGAAACCTAAAACACTTTTACAATAATACGGTCTTTGAACAAAAGACCCAGAAGTAATATAAATGATGTTCTGGCCTAATGATGATTTTCCCTTTATTGAAGAAGGTGTTGCTACCTTCTGCAAGATCATTTTCCCAGGCCTGCTCGTGCATAACCGATGTTCATGGCAATGCCGCTAAAAAGTAATGCGATCTAATGATGGCACCACCATGGGATCCATTCAATTTCCCTAACCTTTGGCTGAACCGATGTCAACACAAAGGCAAAGAACCATAGGGCCTGGGCCCCGTCCATGTCAAAGGGTTCTCCTGGCACCCTCTTGGGATACAAAAGGAGTCTGAGTCATCGACCTACGGCCCAGACGTTCCGACATCCCGATGCGCAGAAAGAACCGGACTGATGTTCTGATGTTCAGGTTTCATGACCAGAAAAACGTGTTGTAACTACGACTGCAGACTACAGACTACAGACTACAGATGGAGAAGGACATAGGATATACTAGCGGCACATAAGCCAATTATCTTGTGAAAGATCCCCTCTGATTTATGGCACTCACCGTTGAAACAGCAAATTCTTGGCAAAGACATACAGCTCTATGTCCAGGCCGTTGAGCTTCTCGATGCGACGCTTCTGGTCCGCTCGCAGATTGGATACGGCTGTCGCCGAAATGGTAGTGTTGTGCTGCTCAAAGGGTATGGCAAAGCGCAGGTTAAAGGTCTCCTCAAATATATATTGGGACATCTGGAAAGGGAGAGTACATTCAACGTTAAACTTCGGCTCAGAGATCTGCGGGGGATGGGGCAACCTTTTGATATTCAGTCAGTCCAAAATAGGCCATGGCAGCCAAATTGCGCTTGGCGCTGGCCAGCATCACCCGATCCCGTTCGTGGGCTGGCATCGAGGACTTGTTGTAGCAGCCGACCAGGGCGAGATCCGCGAGCATGCGGGTCTGCCGATTGGCCGCCAGATTCGACTCGCAGCCGGCAAACTGATCAAGATCGACGTCCAGCCAGTCCTTGCCCTTGTAGCAGGCTGGCAGCTCAGCGGCGGAGGCCTGTCGCCCCAGGCACCAGTGGCGCGATCCCTTCCAGGTGGCGCCGCGCCGCACATGGCGGTACTCGGACATGTAGCGGGAGATGGGCTCACGAAGCAGCGATATGTAAAAGTACCGACGCTTGGCCGTCTCGCCCTCGTTCTTGTCCAGCTCCACGTCCACGCAGCTCGTCAGCTCGGTCCAGTCGGCATGGAGGCCGCACTTCCAGCCCGTGGAGTAGCGCGAGAAGAGCCAGTTCTCGTTCCGATGCGGCCGGAAGCAATAGCAGCGTTTTCTCTGTCGCTGACACTCGCAGGGTCGCTACGGGACACGGGAAAATAGGGTTAATGGAAGAGGGCCACAGATTAGAGGCTCTCAGACTCACTTTTAGGTCCAAATCCCTGACCAAATGGCGGCCAAAGGAGGTGCCGCCCGTTTTCTGGATGTGCAGAAAGACCATCACATCGTGGCCATCCATATCGAACTGGAAATCATCGTTGAGCACATCCTCGTAGCTCAGTCCGGCATTGGCGATGATGTTCTGCGGTGCGGAGGCAGATGCCCTCGAGGCCATGGCCGTAATGCCGCCCAGCGCTCCCAAATTGTTGCTGTTGGCATTGTTGTTGTTGTTGGTAATGCTATTGGCCTGATGGAGTGGGAGCTCATTATAGGCAAGGATATCCGAGGACTGGAGTATCACGGCGCGTTTGGATAGGGCGCATACCTGCGGTTACAAAGAGAGAGAGCAAAGAGCAAACATTAAAGTGGATGCCAGGCAATGGTTGGTCGACTATGGATATGCCCTGTACTTTCAATGGAATACATGCTGCAATCCATCAGATATACCCTTCCTGTAGATATGTATATATGTGATCTGAAGGGCATTGCATCGTAATGATCCCCTGAGTGGTGTGAATGTAATTGAATTTTTCATTTTCGCTGTCACCGTTGGGCCTTAAATTGAATTTATTGGCTGCAAATTTACATCACAAAAAAGGGCCAAGCCAAGCCTCTCCCCCTTTTTGCGGGAGAGTATTTACGTTCAGCATTAATTAAATGCACATCGGGATTAAATGCATATTTTTGCACACGACACAGGTGGGCGGCAGCGCCAACTACTGGAAAACTCCTCCATTTATCGCCATTTTCCCCCACCATCTCATCTCATCTCTCGCCAGGTTGCTTCTGGTTTTTTTTTACACCGTGTCTCACTCTATTTACCCGTCGGAATGTGCACTTTTATTTATGGCACGCACGTACTCAACGCTTATTAATATCGAGAACCAGCTTTTATCCCCCTTTCACTGCACTCACAACAATTAAGTTGAAGAATTTCAATATTAACTGGCCATAAATATGCCTGGGCAGAGCAGAGCAGAGCAGGTAATGGAGATTTCTGTTGGGGGGGGGGGGGGGGTAGTTCCTTGCATAAGAAAGTTGATTAATCTTGTAGCATACTTTTCGGCTGGCAGCTCAATTAAAGGGCAGGCATCTGTTCGGCTGGCCACTCAATTTAAAAGCAGGGAAATTGGTTTGTGGTAAACTGAAAAACCATCCGCATATTGTCTAGAGGGAAATCCAACTGGATAGTTATATTCCCACTTGTCTGACTAGAATATATGGTTTATCTGCTTGAGGTCCAATTAGTGATTGGGACTTATCCTAAAAACCTTTAGTCCCCCAGATTTCTGCTGGGTTAAGCAGCTCATTCACAATTGATCCCTTGATTATAGCCAGTGGTGCAGCAGTAGAGTAAAATCTCACATTGTTTGTTATTTGCGTTGCCCACTTTGTCATCCGCATACATACATATGTACATATGTATGTATATACTTATGTATATTGATATTCTCGCCGACGGCAGCCGCCCATGCAGCCGCTCTCTCTTGTCTTCATCTCGCGTCTTTCTTTTATTCCTTCGCACTCGCTCCCGCTCTCGCTCACGCACCACTCTCGCTCTCGCTCTACTCTCGCCCCCGCTTTCGCTCTCGGTCTCTGGATCTGTCGCGCTCTTGTCGAAGCCTCGCACGGGCAATGCCTGCCCTTGATTTCAGTCTTGATCTAGCAATCACTTCTTGCACCCCGTCTACCGCCTTCGAATAGACCTTCAATCCAAAACAGTCTTGAATCGATTTTGTGCTCTATCGCTAATGACTCTATCGCTTTCAAGTCCTCACATCTTTCGCAATCGTTCGATATGCTATAAACCATCGCAATAACCCATATAAGGACAAGAAATTCAACCGTGAGACCACTTCAGAGCAGTGTTTGATGATGTTTAAGCGCAATCAGGAGGAGTTTCTGCGTAGTTTTGTGACCAGAAACTAAGGAACAGTCGAAATAGTGGACTTTCCCCGGCGAACGTGCTCCGAAGAAGGCAAAGACTGTCTTGTCGGTCGGACAAGGTGTGATCTACATCGACTACTTGGAGACGGGCAAAACGATCACACGATGGCTCTACTGTACCGAACTATTGGACCGATTCGACGCTGAGTTGCAGAAAAAAACGTCTCATTTGGCGAAGAAAAAAGGGCCACTTCTTTTTTCCACTTTGACACCCTTTGGCACCGGTGCCACATCCACTATATACTCCAGATTGACTAATTTTTATTTCTAATATTTTAAAATATTTATTTGTATTTATTTTTACTGAAAAATGCCACTCGCCGGACAGAAATTTGAGTCGAATGAGGAGGTCGTCGCCGCCGCGGAGGCCTACTTTGCAGACCTCGGGAAAACGTATTTTTCAGATGGCTCCTACGACTCCGATTCGGCTGAAATTTCACCAGTAGCCGTCCAAAAGAATGAACTAAATGATAGTAAATCTATTTGGCGATACTGGCACCAAGTACTTATCAGACCACCCTCGTATGTTGAACCCAACAACCCACGTCTTTTCAATAAAGTGATTGAAACATACGCTGCTGAAGAAGTTGAGTTAAGGGATGGGTTATGAAAGGATAGGTTATTGGGAAAACATTTGAGGATAGTTCTGTCATCTTTTGTTAACATTTCCAAACCGCTAGAAAATCCTCCAACATCTGCCCTGCCTGTCTTATAAGTTTCTGGCATTACCAGCAGCTGTGTTTATTTTGTGATGGGACGGCGGCCCCCGCAGAAATATTCAAAAATTGCCAATACACAAAACTTGTGCTGCTGCCACGCATAACTTTCTAATTAGAATAAGTTTCCCCGGGCCAGGCCAGGCCAGGCCAGGGTCAGGGGCCATGGGGCACAGCAACATTTTCCTGTGGATGGTGTTATCATTATTTATGAATTTTCCTGACAACCGAGCGTCAATGAAAAGATAAAACAAGACCTCAGCTGTCCGCAAGTCAGCAAGGCGGCTCTCTCGGATACATATAGTTTCTGTTCTCTGAGCAATCAAACTAGACAAAAAGTTTCTCGATTAAAATGAGCAACTTTTTGTGAGAATTTTCTCTTATCTGACAATTTCCGCTGCTTAGCCGAAGACCAAATGAGCAAAACACGCAACGAGAGGAGCAGGAAGGAGCAGGAGAACCGAAACAGAACAGAACAGGACAGAACAGAAAACTCAGGCAGAAACTCAGCTCATTAAACAATTGGCAGGCGGGCGGAATGGTTGTTGGCCATAAGAAATTAAGGACACCAGGGGGGTTGCCATGAAAACCCCCACCACACCCCAACCCTCCCCACTCTTATCTTGAAGTCTTTTCGGACCGACAACTTGTGCGTGTGCCCGTCCCTGTGTGTGGGGTGTGCAGAAATGCGTGTAAGCTTGTTTCCATAAAAGTTTGCCATTTAAATGGCCAGAAAAAATGTTACACTGAGTTTTTGAGATTTTTGCCAACTTGAAAATAAATTAGATCTAAAACAAGGCTTTAAAATTACATTAAAGACATTACACCGGAAATTAAAGCAAAGGAAGTCCTTGGCCTGGCTTATTCTTCATCCTTTTCTCTCAGTGTAAGGCCCCAAAGAGCTGCACCAGACCGAAGGGAGTGCAAAAGTTTTGAATTTATTGTGTCCAGGCGGCCAGAGAGAAGCCACAACAGCGAACCAATTCGATTATCAGCAGACAAAAAAAAAGTGTAAGAAAAATCTCGCTGGCACAGCCGTATCCTGTCCCGTCCTGTCCCGAAGCTCTTTACCTTAATCCCCTTAGTGGCACCCGGGGGCAAGTTCGATTTTTTTGTTTCTGATATATATTATTGTCAAGTTGTTTAGTGTTCTGTTCGTAAGTCAGTTAGGTGGCACTTTAAGTGCTCTAAATGGGGCTTTAAAAAGTACAGTACTTTTCCACAAAAGAGACAAACGGAGGGAGGGACAGAGGGAGAGCGACAATAAATTAAAACATAATAAATTTATATGGTGCACGTAAACACACGCATTAAATACAATTTGGTGTGTGGCAAAAAAAAAAAGAACAAAAAATTATGAGACGAAAATCCACCCACTAATGGGTAATTTAATTTTATTTTCGTTGCTTCAGCGGCGGCACTGCAACTAAAATGAAGCTCCCAAATGGCGAGCAGATGGCAACAATAAAAAAATATATATAACAACAATTTGTAAGAGTGTATGTGTAAGAGAGCACTTTGCCGGCAATTTAATTGCTTTTCATGCCGCCGCTGCCGCTGGTCAGCGTGTGGCCATTGTGCTGTAATAATATAATAATAATAATCATTATTTTGTGCTAAATTCGTTAGATATTTATGCGCACATGGGCGCAGGGGAAAGCCTCCGGCGCGCCGGAAGTATTAAAATTTGATTTTGCTAAAGCGGAAATGCAAAAATGTGCTGCATACTTTTTGGGGCGGGCGGGGACAGACGGGTATCGCATTTGATGGAAATTCATAAAATATGCAAATAATTGATGAAGCTGCACAAATATTCACTGAATTAAACATAACATAAAGGGGGTTCCAGTGGGAGAAGTGAATATAAATTTTAATGGGAAATTAACTAATTTAGTGGAATAAACGGATGTGTATGTGAATTTCATTGACTGTTGGATTAAGCTTAAAACAATTGTCTGCTCTGGGGAGAGAGGGTGTTCTTTGGGGTAGAATAGAGCTCCATTTAGTCACCCTGCAAACTGTTTATGCCCATCCCTAAATCTGACAATCCATAAAAAAAAGGAACCACAAAAAACTCATTTAAGTGAAACGTAAACAAAACCTGCCAATAAAAAAAAACCTGAAAGCAGGGAGCCGTAATTTCCATTCATAAAACCAAAGTGCAGGCAAACAAAATGACAAATGTTACGGGAATAAACCGAAAGTAAAACACCCGCAAGTAACAGCGACTAAATTAATATTTATGTGGTCTGTGTGCACAGATTTGAGATTGTATGCTTTATGAACTCCATCCACAGAAGCACGAAGAAGGTTCTCTCCCAAGATTGGGGTCGGGACGTCGTAAATTTCGAGTACAGCGAAAATCAACAATAAAACTTTCGTTTGCCAAAAAAAGAATTCCCAAGATACAATTTCGTGTGGCGTCATAAAATGGAAGAGCCCAGAGATTTTGAAAGCAGTACCCCAATTCCGTTTATTGCTTATTTAGGACATACAAATTTTCAATTAATTCCGAAGCCTAGTAGCACATCATGTGGCCCATGCCATCGTCAATGCAAACTACAGGGAAGACCACATAAAATGATACAATTAAAGTTCCATATAGGCGCTGCACTTACGGGTTTTCTCCTTTAGCTCTGCATAATCGATTTCCTCCGCCCAGAGGCTGGCGATCAACGAGCTCCAAATAGAAATCGAAATCAAGAGAATCGAAAAGAGTGAAAACTGAAAGACGGCTGACATGGTGAACGCTTCGCTGGCAACTGGTTATACCATATCGAAATGCCAAGCAAATTACAAATAAAACTACAATTTCACAGTTTTCTATATTCAGGAAACTGGCGGAGGGGTCGGCCCCGTCCCCAGCTGCCGACACGAAGTTTACGCTTCAGAGCCACGAGTCGCCTTGCCCTGATGGGGTCTTGTGAGATCCACTTAAAGTTCTTGCATTCGTAGATGGACACACAGCGATCTGTGTGATCGTGCCGCACATATCCAGACTTGCAGCCGCATCCCAGCTGGCAGATAACGTCCTTGGAGCAGTCCGTATCATAGTTGGGCACTGTGCAGCTGGGCTGCTGGCAGGGCAGGCAGGAGATCTCCTCGTTCTCCCCGCAGGCTGCCGCACGAGTCCTGGATATGAACTGGATCTGAGGGGCAGCATAGGCGGCACATCCCAGCAGAAGGAGCAGCAACAGTGGCTGCCACAGCCTTAAAGTTATTTGCAGACCCGGCATGGGGGAGTGTGTGAATGTGTCTGCCAGGCAAAACTTTCGCCCAAGACTTGAAAGTTTTCAGGCAAATCGAATCGTTTCGCTGCGTCTGGGGCAATTAGTCAAGGATCTGTGTAGATATATGTATATCGTATATGTAACAGCTAAGAGCCGAGTGCTCAAAGTTTAATGCCAATATTTACTCTGTATTGCGTATTTGTGCCAACTTTCAGTACTAGAAAGTTATGGGCATTCGACGAGGAACCAATTAAACCCACTGAAATTTTAATCATTTAATCCGGCAGTGGACAATACTTTCATCTATAGATTATATTTCCTACTAATTTAATATATTTTAAGCTGGCTGATCCGGCAAACCATTTGCCTCCAAACGATGGCATTTGGAAGCATGATTTGCATGTGCGAAAGGACTTCAGGACTTCAGGTTTCTATCTGGATCCTGGATCTTTTAAGTTGTGGCTCTTTTCCCGAAGTGCAACACAAACCAATTGACTCATGTTTGAATTTGAGCATCTATAGCACCAATCAGCACTTTCGGATGAGCGGAATTTTTAGTATTTGGCTCAAATAAAGCTTACTTGATTATGTTTATATTTTATATGGGATATTTCTTATATAAAAATACTCAAATACCGTTTACAATGGTGGATAATGGTAGGAAGACGAAAAATACCTAATAGATCTCCGTAGGGTAGGGGAGACAGACCTTTCACAAGTCTCTTTTAAAACTATATTTTAGCCTTTTAGTGTGATTTACCAGTAAATTCAAAAATAAAGCTGTATATACCTAAAGAACTCTATCACTAAACCCATTCCACACTCTCTGAAATATTTATAGCTCTTATGGTATTCCACCATTAAAACCGAGACTTTCAGCTATCAAAAATCTCAAAAATTATTACAGCATGCACTTTTTTATGATAGTTGTAGAACTACTTCATAAATGTGCCTTTATCTGTGGAAAAACTTTAGCAAAACCATAAAACCCCTACTTGACTGTCGACCACAATATTTTCATCTCTCATCATTCATCAAAATCATAAAACTGTATTTGTTATTACAATATTTACTGTGGCAGAGAAGTCATTGTGGAGTTGGCTTTTTGCAAATATTGCCATCTATTTAAGGCACCGAAAAAGTACAGTCAAGAGGCAACATTCAGCTGCATTTAATGGTTTTGCAGAATGCTGTCATTGCGGGCAGTTATAAATGTTAAGGGGCATCCGCTTTTGATGATGGCACAGGACCTGTCCTGCCTGTGGCCGGCCATTCTAATGGTCAACTGGTCGGCGAAAAAACACACAAATACAAAGACAGCCAGACAGGATACTCACACAGACAGATACCGATACAGAGTGGGAGTGGGGAAAAAAGAGCCTGGCTATTCAGAATTCCATTCTGTACACAAACAAAGAGGCTTCAAGCCTTTGCCGCTAGAGTCCGGAAATATACAAAATTACCCAACACTGGCTAGCACACACACACATACCCACACACATACTCGTACTCGTACAGGTGATAAATGAGGCTGGCGTTCTGCATTTGATTATCGTTTTAAACAAATATGTAGCTGAAAATTCCAGGGTAAATGCCAGTAAAATTTCCCAATGAAAATGCATAACTTATGATATTTTTGGGATGCCAGAGTTTCCGTGTGTCCATGGCAGGCGGTATAGATATTTCATTGGCTGCTAACCTGAAGGATTTTCCACTCGAAAGAAGCTCCACTGAATCGTGGAATCATTTCAATTACTGGCCTCTATCTCATAGTTCTCCCTGCCTCTCATAAATAGGCTGTCAACTCCACTGCCAACTCCGTTTCACAGGCAATTCGCTTAAAAGCAAAAGAAAAAGGCGCTCTCGTTCATCTTTTTTTTGAAGAGCAAAAACCATTGAAAATTTGCATAAACAAACCATTTTTTGTGTCCCCCCTTTGGAGGTCTTTGGAGGGTCTTTGCCTAGTTGAACGATTGAGAGGCGGCTAATATTTTTCTGCCCTTTTTTTCTGTGTGTGGAGGCACAATAAATAGGGGCAGACGTAACAGCAGGACACAGATTGTCCTGATGGGGCCACATGGAGTGAAAGAGCATATTTAGTTTGGCCTTTGTTGGGGGCAGGGCGGGGAGGGGTCCCTCTAAAAGAAGGCAGCCTGAAGACGAATGAAATGAAATATGGGCCAGGCCAGGGCTACGGCTTTGGGATTGGCCATCAACTGAAACGAGATCCCAATTGAGAGGACCTCTTCTTTCGCTTTCGAGCTCTTAATCGCTTTGGGACTCACACGTCCTCCCCCCTCTTCACTGATTGAAGATGGATTTCTCTCTCTCCTTATCTCTTTTATGATGGCCTGCCACCAGTAATTTCCGCATCCCATTGATATTTTCCGCATTTCCTTGGGGATTGGACACTGATGAAATGTGTGGCTGGGCGTTGAAATGTTTTGTCATTTCATTTATCAAATTGTCAGCTGGCGGCGTGGGGTCTTGGGGGTTTTTGAACTGTTGCCATTTTGGCGACCTGTCACGCCTAACTATTTGTGATTTCAAGCCTTAAATCATTCGACAGTTGCTTATGTTTTTCAATGGATTTTCCATTAAAGAGCCAGAGAGTCCTTCCCCCCCCCCCCCCCCAAAGGACCCACAAGAGCTATGGTCTTGTCATATATTATTTGCTGTTCTTTCGCTGTCTATTTGTATACACTTTCGCAGGGTATTGAGAGTTTTTATGGATGTTTGAAAGGCAGAAAGTGATTGAAAATTAGTTCCTTAATTTAAGAGATATTTAAGGGAACCCCCTGCAGAGTACAAGAATTAAATAGTTGTTTTTTCTATAGAAATTCCTACAAAAAATCAATCATTTGTAGACAAAATTTGATTGAAATCTCCTGCCTCAAGCCTTTCAAAGTGTATCTAAAGTTTTGCTTTCTTTCCTTCTTGTTTTGGGTCCCACGTTTTTTGTCGAGAACCCGAAACGTTGAAAGCTAATCTATTTTAAGTGGCTGTAAAGCATTCAACGGAGCTCGGGATGAGGTCTGTCGTGGCTCTCCTTTAATGAAATGTAGCATAATATTTTCATTTTGGCCAGAACTCTCGAGTGTCTGAGTGTGTGTGTGTGTGTGTGTGTGTGTGTGTTTGTGGGTGATAAGCGTGTAAATCCCTAAAAATAGCCAAAGACAAGGCACAAATCCCACATGCATAGACGAAAAAGGAGCTCCTCCAATGCTGGCTCTGGCTCTGGCTCCACCATAAATTCGAGTAAAATATATTTTGACATTTTGCACGCAAAGCGTGTGGCAAAAACTAACTAAGCGTGGTCTTTGCGATACATACAGATACAGATATATATATGTATATATGTATATATGTGTATACAAAGGTCATTCCAATGATGATGAGGAAGGACATCAGGACTGTGACTGGCGGACTAGGATTTCACATGAAGTGTTAACATGCGATAACAGCGCCAGCAAATAAAACACAATGAAGCGCAACTGATGAGGATGCGGTGAATGGTCCTGGTCTTGGCTGGGAGGATGGGAATATGGTCCTGGTCCTGGTCTGGGAGGATGGGTGAATGGTCCTGGTCTTGGCTGGGAGGATGCGGGGGAATGCTCCCCCCCTAATGCGAAAGGAAATACCCAAAAATCCAAACCACAAACACAAAATGAGTCTTGGACTCCATCTTTTTGGGTAACGAGTTTTGTGATTTCGGAGGTAAATGAACTGAAACGAATGATAAAACAAAATAAATCCAATGCCTCATATTTTTGTGACTTTTTGTTGGTATTTTTTCATAGGCAATACGTGCCACAATTATTGGGGAGAATATAGCAAAGTATTTAAAACAGGAAAACTATTTGAAGAGAGGCATTTGAATGCTTAAATCCTTTCCTCCTGCTTTTGGCTTTAAAGATTTCCCCCCCCCCAATGAAAATGCTTGACTCTTGCTCTGCGGCAACAATTTTTAATTACTATTTTTTTTTCTCTCTCTTTGCATAAAAATGGCGACTTTATTTTGTAACAAAAAAGTGATGGAAAAAAAAAATTCTTGCGCTTTTTCAAGCTCTAACCAGTAAACATTTTTTCACGCTCATAAACTCTTGGGAAAATTGTTTGGGTTTCCTCTTAGTGTGAGTGTGGGGGGTGAGGGGGTGGGGGGGTGGTGGTGTGACATAATGGGGAAATGGGAAAACCAAGAGAGGGCCCTGGTCATGGCTGGCTGGCGGGAGAGTCCAGGAGTGGGTGCTCTGGTCGCACTGTCACAGTCATAAAAATGTGCAAAGTATTTTGTATGGACACACAGACACACACACACACGCACACCCACGCTGTGAAAGCTAATAATAAGCGAGGGCCTGCCTGGAAATGGTTTTAATGCATAGGGCAGGCGGGAAAAAAGGAAGCTCATGGAAACAATTTTCTTGTTAAGTGGACTTTTGGACTTTACATTTTTACTTGCTGTTCTGCTGTTCTGCTAGTGGGTGGTGGGTGGCTGTTCCTGCTAATGTTGTAGTTGGGGGGGATGGCAGGGGGGTGTCGGGGCAACAGTTTCATATTTCCTTTTATTGTACTCAAGTTGGCGCGTAAATTTAAATGAAACGCCATTTTTTTCCAGCACCAGCTAAAAGTTTTCCATCTGAGGTCAGGGTTCGGTGGATTCACATACATGAGACTCTAGACCGGAAGTCTGTGAATCATAGGTAAAGTTAATGCCAGTAAAAGACCACAAGTCACTTCAGCTGACAGGGGATAAGGGTAGCCCTGTCTGCCTGCCTGTCTGTCAGTGGATTTTCCAGCTTAAATTGGTTTACTTTAACGCAAATCTTAGGCTTAAAGCTTGGGTTATGAGATACTTTTTAGGCGGCCCTTTTTTTGCTTGTTTAGTATTACCAAAAAATGCCTCTATTTTCCCAAAGAAAACAAATATTACTGGTTTTTTTTTTATAGCATTCCCAAGAATTATCGCTGAACCACAAACAACACGACTTTTTTAGCGGTTACGACCGCAAAATTGTGTTTATAATTGTTTTCCCTTTTGCGGCAGTTAATGTTGCAAAAAACCCGCTGTTTAAAATGTTATTACTCATACGCCGCGTAATCCACAATTTAATACGAATATTCCAAGGTTTTCTTTGTCATCTTTTTGCCACAATTCAATTTTCGTTTGACACTTGTTTTGGCAGCACCGACCATGAAAAATGGTCAAATGTTTTTCTATAAAGGCCCTTAACGTTGCCTTAACGTTTTCTTTTCTCTTTTATGTTTGTTTGTGTTGTGAAAAATGCTGATTGAAATGTCACAACATTTTCGCTTTTATGCCTTTTGTGTGTTTTCTTTATTTCCTTTTTTATTTTTTTTTGTGTGTGATTTTGGCTTTCGGGCATTGTCCGGTCCGGCCAGGGCCTTGTTCTTGGTAAATGTTTCGCACTTTAATCGGAAAGGAAAACCCCAAAAAGGAAAAGAATGCCGGTGCTAATCTGCTAAGCGTTCTGTGCCCTCGGACGGGCCAGCGCTTAACGTATTACCCATACGCCCAGTGCGACAGAGTGTTGCCAGGAGGGCAACTATCATAACTGACCGCTTGAATGTAACTTAATTGGGATTTTGTTGGTAATTGAAACTGAAAACAGAACCGCACACATTGTCTGGCGGCTCCGGCTGGCCAGCAGCTGCACACAGAGTCTCCAATTATAATTTAATTAAATTTGAAGCACTTTATATGCAACTATTTGTAACCCGGCATCGTCTGGCATCTCAAAACTCTGGCATTTCTGTGGAGTTCCGTGCCAGACACGTTTCCTGGTTTTTGCATACATATGATACGGCTCTGGCTCTGGCTCCGGCTCCGGCTGCGGCTCTTCTTTCTCTCGGTGTATGTGTGTGGCGCTGCCTCAAAATGTGAAACAATATGCCAGGCCAACAATGAAGCGACTCGTGCAGCAACTCGTCCAACGAGGCGTATGAGTGTTGACTGCCGTACAAGATAGCAGGATTTCGAGCAGAGAGCCAGTGTGCTGTACGCTTGGATTATTATGATATTCCGCACAAAGTCCCAGCAACAAATCTGGACAAATGACAACAAGAATGGGCCTTTCGAGTGGCTGCATAGCTAAATATTGTACTAACAAAATGCAAGAAAATGCGCCTAAGTGGGGGCCAAAGATTGGAGTACCTTTTGTTCAAAGCAGCAAAAGTACAGATACCCCTTGTCACCTGTGTGCCCTCTTGGGCCCCAAATAGACAAACATTTTGGATACCCACACATCACATATTTGTAAACATTCCGTTGAAAAATCCAAACAAAACGTGTGCCATGCCTGCAATTGTCTTATTGTTGTCGTGGATTCTTGTTGATTTTCCCTCGATTGTTTGCCCATTCATATGCTGCACACAGATACACACTAGCCCATGGTTTGTTGTCTTTGCCTGGCCCTTGTTTGAGTTTGCTACCAAATTTTTGTTGCCTCTTGTTTATTTATTTACCCAATTCGAAGCAGGCAGAACCCTTTATGTGGCTGCCGCTGCTGTTGTTTCCACTCTTCATAATGTGTTTATTTGTAGTGTTTGTACAGCCAACATAGAGCTGTAAGAATATTGGAAGACTTGTTTTGAGTTCTATTTGGGCAAAATTGATGGAAAGTAGGGTATTTCAGAGCCTCTGCCGGCTCTAAAAGCTGTGAAATATGGTCTAAATGTCCACAGAAATATTTATTCCAGCTCTTCAGCTCGAATTTGCGCTTTAAACACTTGTTTGAGGCACTAAGAGAGCTGTATATAAAGCATACGCAGCGGTGGCCGTGTAAGAATTACCCTGGAAAATTGATGGAATTACAATTGAAACCTCTGCCGGCTCTAAAAGCTGTGAAATATAATCTAAATATTAACATTAATATATATTTTAGCTCTTCAACTCGAATTTCCGCCTTAAACACATACTTGAGGCACTAAGAGAGCTGTATATAAAGCATACGCAGCGTTGGCCAGGTAAGAATTACCCTGGCACACCTCTCTCAATGCCTGTTGCTTCCTTCACTGGGCCTGTCCCAACCCCCACCCGCATGTCATGCAACTTTCAGGTTTTTTGCTGCTGCTTGTTTTGTTGTTCTGTTCCGACTTCACACCTATTTATCGCACTCGGCACTCGGCACACGGCAGAGGGCGAGGCAACGGCCTCGTGTGGCTTATAAATAATACTGAAGTGGGAAAAAGCACGAACACTTGACATTCGCAATCAGTCAGCCCGCCACTAAAGACATGCTCTTGGTCACAATATTAATTGGAGTTCTCCTGGCGGCGCCAGTCCATCCGCAAACGTAATATACACACACACACAGAGACCCCATATACAATGATTACTAATTGATGGCCAATCTGTTTACAGGGATTCCGTTCAAAGAAAGCTGGGCTACAATCCCAACTATGATGTCTGGTACTTGATGCCACCGGCACAAGTCCAAAATCTCACACCGACTGTCATGAAAGAATATCAGAGAACCAAAGACGACGGCGGTGTTTGCATTAAAGATAATATTTGGATCTACTGCCGGACTGGCAAACCATTAAATTAAAAATATCCCAAAATCCCTACGAGTGCTTTTCGCCAGCTTTTGTAATGCAATGTCACAGGTGGAATTTCAATGGAAATAAATCTCATTTGTTTATGTGAAAAAAAAACATGTGGAGTGAAAAACGTGGAAAGAAATGTAATACAGGGCCTGGAGGCGTGGATTTCCATTTGTGATTGATTTTCAGTGGTAACAGAAGCCCTTAAATACTACTGCACTGCAGCTTTAGCCCTGAAGATATATGGTTTTTGGTTGCGGCATCAAAATGTGTTTACCTGAAAGAAACAAAAAGAGAGAGGAGAAAGTTAATTAGCATGATATATGGCCGACGCATACTCTTATCTGATGGAGATAGAAGATGTTTGCACAAAATCTTATCATTGGGAAATATCAAACAAAGATAAAAGATATGTATCCGTGGTGAAGTGTGCCACCGTGTGGCCTCGAGACATCGGTTTAGAACCCATTTGGGCCTGCAATGGTGTGAAATATATATTTCATTCAACTAATCAAAATGTTGTGGCAGTTGGCATTTCTTCTTTCAGCTGCAGTTTTCAAATGACATTCCTCTGTGCATATTTTCCCTCTGATTTGCCTGCCATTTCTATGCTTTCTGTGGCGGGCGTATTAAAGCATTCCGAAACGGGAAAATTAAAGTTGCAGTAGCCAGCAGATTGGAATTATTATTATGTTTGCTTTGGCCAATGCTTGGACACTGAGAGAAGCCCAAAGAAGAGGCCACAAAGCAGAGAGGGGGAAGGGGAGGCAGAAGGCAGGCATTTTATTGCACTGCCGTGGGCCACAGAGAGACTGAGAGATAGATGTTCTGGCAAACGGCATATATTTGCCTGCTGCTCTGCTCAGTGGCACAGTTTTTCCTTCTCGCAATGCTCAACGGCATGCATTTATTGTTTTTTCTTTTGCCTCTGTTTTTTTTTTGTATATTTTTGTTGGTGTTGCAGCACGCAAAGGAAATGAAATATGAAATAATTTATGAATCAAGACGCTTGCCAGAGAGACAGAGAGGGGGGAAGGAGGAGAAAAGCAATAGCATTGTGCAGTCAAATTTATGATAAATAACCATGCTAAATAAAATATGCATATAGCTATATAGGAGCCCGTATATATATATATGTATGTATATTTATGTGTACATCTTTCAGGAAGTCAGTGCTGACAGCGATTTTGATTGCTCTTCCGACACGACTCCCTTGCTCGCTGTCATTGTTATGTTTGCCCGACTGCGTAAAACTTTTCCTACTTTGAGCCACAGCAAATCTGCAACATGCGGCACAAATGAAGTGCGTGGAAAATGAGACCATTGTTGCTGCTGTTGTTGTTGTTCGGTGCTTTGTGCTGCATAGAAAGCCAGTCAGAAGCGTAGACAAGTTTCCGACAGTCCCCGAAAAGCAGTTGCAGAAAACAAAACTCTCAACTGAACTCTTCGGCCAAGGATTCCAAGATATTTCGAGGCAAGAACTGCTGCTTCTGCTCCTGTTTTGTTGTTTGCTTGCTGCATGCATCGCACAAGCGTCAGCTAATATTAAGCTTGGATTTCATGGCATGCCCGAAAGTATGCAACACTTTCTGACAGCCCAACAAGTATATGCAATGTGGCACAAGCGCACACAGATTTGAACTGCATATTAATGGAGTTTATTGCCTTGACTTGATAATGGACGTTAGGACTGTGGCATTTAAAGAGAGAACGGAATTTTAAAGGTATTTGGCAGGAAATTCAGTCTAAAAGCGGGGGCGAAAAACGTTGCATACTTTTGGACAGATCTACTTTTGCAGGAAATAGTCTGGTGTTCAAAATGTTGCATACTTTTGGGCATATCAGGCAAAAATTAATAATAAATATTCCATTTAAAGACCAAAACTTCCCCTAGACTGCCGCCCTAATTGGCATCAATTATTCGGCCTGTCACATCGTATCACTGCCGGTCCGGTCCCCCCCCTCGGGGCTTCCTTAAAAAGTGCACTCAACATTTCCAAATAATACGCAAAAATTTTCTTCATCAAAGTTGTTGCAAAAGTTTTTGTGCGGTGACATATCATAGAGAGCGAGCAGTGAAAAATATATAGAAAATCAAACTTATTCCCAAACTAATCGAATTGCCATTCTGTTGGTCAAAAGTTTGTTTTTTTTGGCAGGGTAGAGGGAAAACTAACGGCCAACTAAATGTCTGCAAATCAAAGCATATTTTATCGGTGGAAAATCGAATATCTTTTCAGGGGAGAGAGCAGGGGTTTTTGCCCAAAATAAATTTAATATGAAAACAAAGTGACAAAATAACCGAAGAGGCTAGTTTTAGTTGGAAAAACTGTTGCTGCATGCAGGAAAAATGTGTTCGAGTATGAAAATTGTTCGTTTAAATGCAATTTCAATAGCAATCAATTTTCGCCAGTGATAGGGGGAGGGGAGGGGGGCACTTGATGCGATGCTTCATTTGCCTGGCCAAAGAAATTTTATTCCCGTCCGAGATTGTATTTGATATCGGCTTTGGTTTGAATGCATGCGAAATGGATGCTGCCCTGGCGGAAGCAGTATTTCATGTCCATTTCATGTTTAGACAACTTGCCTCATAAATATTTATGAATATTATGATGCAAAAATGCTGCTGCTGCATAATCAAAACGCTGGAGGGCAAAAGAAAACCAACCAAAGACAACAAAAGACGACAGAGGGAGAGAGAGGAAACCCAACGAACCCTGAGCGCAGTGCAATCAAATCAGCCATGATGGGGTGGCCCTTCCTCCTCCCTCCATTCGCATCCCCAGTATCCGCATCCGCATTCGCATCTGCAGCTGAAGTGTGAAAATTATACACCGTTGACAATGAGAGGCAGCATCCTGCAGCCACTAGATCCACAGGAGACGGCATTAACTCCAGTGGATGTCATAAAAGATTCCATGTCTCGCATTTCCTTCTTACTTCAATCGCGGATGCCAGGATTGAGGCAAGCAGGAGAATGAATGGGGCTCCCTACCGCTCCCTACCCCCCCTGGAAACCGCACAGCTGGTCAACATCCAATCTCACAAAATATGCAAAACGATACAAAATTTATGAGCGAATAGTGGGAGCAAACTCCTGGGAAATTGGTTTTCCGTGGAAATTTGTAAGCAAAGAATAAGGTATATTCAAAAAAAAGGCACGTCTTACAGTAGTCAAATAAAATTCGAATAACCCTTTTGAGTTTTCCATTCAATTGTTTTAAACATTAATCCATTTCAATGAAAGTCTTCAGGATAGATCTTTCAGTCCTGTTCAGGCATCCAGTGATCAATGATCGATCAATATTCTACCGAAATGTAGAACATATATTGAGAAGATCATAGACTTTTAGGGCTCAGCCCTATCTGGCACCTGTTCGAATTGAAATACAATGGAATTTCTGTATCTACAGATAGAATATCTTACTTAAAGAATCCCTCTGTCGATTTCAATGCCATAAATATTTATTAAAATTGTGCCTTGAATCTCCCTACCATTCCGTTCTTTTGGTTTCAATTTTCAACCATAAGGTTGCACCCATAAATAGCCACAAAATGTTGGACAATCCCGAGTGGGGAAGGAATGATGGTCCACTCGGATATGTATTCCATTAACCAGGAAGCGACTTTTGTTTTGTCGCCGTCGCTGGTCCTCGCATTGAGGTATTGCCCTGTGCTTGGAGCTCTGTATCCTTGTTCCCCCAGCAGGACTCTGCTGCTGTTGTCCTCCTGTCTCCGGCCTGGCGCTTGCCATTCGTTTTGTGTACGGAAATTTACGATTTACACGTATGCCAAATGCAATGGCAACTGCAAATGGGAATTGGGGACCCAAAGATTGGGAGAACGACGTGCGGCTGGGGGACACTCAATGCCGCCGCTGCTGTTGGGCGATAATGGTTACCATGATGTTGGTGTTGGTGTAACAATTGGTGGAGCAGAGGTATTGTAAAAAGATGCCGTCGCGTTGGTGCCCATAACAATGCAATGGCAAATATAGGAGAGTCGGAGAGGCGGAGAGTGAGCTCTTGTGGCAGCCACAAGTACTTATGTATATGCAACACGCTGAGAGGCTGAACAATTATTGCCAAGGCTGACACACACGCCACAACAAGGCAGCAGAAGGGGGATGGCATTGAAATTCAATTTCATTGTCGTTGGAAGCGAGAGCTCTTCTCCTCATTTTCCCTCCATCTCTTCTCTCTCTCTCTCTCGCTGTGTGTTTCTCTGTGGAGGGTTCTCACTTCTGTTTACACAATCAGCAGCAGTGTTTGCATGGCCAATGCGTTTCTCTTGTATTCTTACTGAATGGTGGCAAATCTGGGGTGAGAGCAAAGGATCTGAAGCAGCAGCAGCAGGAGCAGGAGCAGGAGTAAGGACTCTGCGAAAGCTGGATTAGGTGCAGCAGTGGGGATTGTAGCAGCAACAGAAGACGACACTGGAGTCGGATCTGGCAGCAGTGGCAGAAGGCTTCGGTTTGGAATGCTGCAACTCCTGCCATCGCAGCAGATTTTTGATTTATTGAAACGCACGATACAGGATGCAGGACGCAGGATTTAGGATTTAGGATTCAGGACTCAGGACTTAGGAATGGAAATTCGAAATTTTTGTTTTGTTAGTGTCTCTGTTGCTGTCTCTGTGGCTCTCGGGCCCTAGGGCTCTTTTGTGGCATGCAAATTTGTTCTGCCCCTTTAATCGTTGGGTAAAAGGGTATAATATCCTGTATTTCCTATACTTATATATCTTTATTCAATATCTTAGGTCTCGAGCCTCTGTTATCTTCTTTATCTGTTATCTATCCAACATTCTATCAACTCTCAAAGCGATAGGACACCTGTCCCCATCAGAACTGTCCCAAAAGAAGACTCATGGGAGACTCCTGTGTGCCACAAGGCTTAGGATATACACAGAATTATGAATGCACCACCTAATGACCGATTTCTAACCGATTTAAAGGGTATTTGCCCCTCGAATGTTCGAGAGAAGCAACAAATTCACGCATTTTCTGCCCGGAAAGTGCTCGAAAAGCAATTAAGTGAAAGGCAACAAAGTTAAACCTCACTAAAGGGAATTTAGTTTGTAAATTAAAGATAAATTCTGTCAGAAAATCAGTTTATTGTTGGCCAGAAGATTATTAGCCCTGGCCTGCATGAAAAAACAATAGGCCCAAAGCCACATTGATAAACTCTGGAAAAACCTCAGGAAATGTCCGGAATCCCCCCCTTGTCCATTGGGTTTTTGGGCTTTGATTTCCATTCAATGGCAGACAGAGCCTTCGACTTTCATTTTCCCAAATTCACATGCATGGGGTGTCATTAGGAGCCCGTCCCCGCATGCCACCAAGGTGCACAAATGGCCAACAAAAAGAGGCCAAAACGAGACAAGAAATGGTAAGAAGGGAGGAAATCCCAAAGACTAGAGGAGAATATGTAAATTTATCCCCAGCTTTTGTCTATTTTCCTGGGATATGTTTAGCTTGCTTTTGGTTCCTTGCTTCCAGGTGGCACGATGCGCATCATGATTGTGGCACTTGTTGGGCAGCAGCGTGAAGTGCCAGCTGATGGACCGCAGAATCAATATGCTTTTGAATTTCAGCACTGGAGCAGTATGTTAAGGCAGACAGACAGCCAAGTACGTGACGCCACGTTTCGGTTTCTCTGTTTCTGTTTCTGTCTCTGTTTTCGGTTTCTGTCATTTATTTTGTACCCTAACGCACGCACAGATCCACAGAATATCACATTTGGGAGCAATTGCAAAAGGGGAATGTATGCAATATATATCGTATATGTTTTTCTGGAAGAGCGTAGAGTATTTGAGGGTATTTTGAGTCCCAAAATGCGGCTTTTTGAAGGGGATTTCCACTCAAAGAAGCAAACATTCAGAGCCATCTTTCAAAACTGTGCATTGATCATTCAGAAAGATCATTTTGGTACGCCATATATATCGTATATTTTTCCTGGAAGAGCGTAGAATATTTGAGGGTACTTTGTGCTTCAAAATATCGCTTTTTGAAGGGGATTTATACCCACCTTCAGAGCCATCTCTCAAGACTGTGCATTGATCATTCACAAAGATCATTTTGGTACGCAATATATATCGTATATTTTTCCTGGAAGAGCGTAGAATATTTGAGGGTACTTTGAGCTACAAAATGTAGCTTTTTGAAGGGGATTTATACCCACCTTCAGAGCCATCTCTCAAGACTGTGCATTGATCATTCACAAAGATCATTTTGGTACGCAATATATATCGTATATTTTTCCTGGAAGAGCGTAGAATATTTGAGGGTACTTTGTGCTTCAAAATATCGCTTTTTGAAGGGGATTTTAGCCCAAAGAAGCCCACATTCAGAGCCATCTTTCAAGACTGTGCATTGATCATTTATTTTCCCTTGAAATTGAAGGACATTCCATCTTCGTTGCTTGGTTGTGCCCTCCGCATGGCTCTGCTGGGATGGCCATCCAACATTTGCATAAGAAGTGACTGATGGCAGTCCGAGGGGAGACAGCCGGCACAGGTGAAAGATGAACACACACACACACACACACACACATATATCAAGGGGCAAACTTAATTATATACGAGTATACGGGCACAGTAGGAGGGAGACAAGGAAATCCCCCATGCAGCATCAGCAAGTCCCAAATCCAATAAATAAAAGCAAATGAGAAAAATGCTTGCCACGTTACCGTGACGTCAATGCCACAAGAGTGTGTGTGGTGTGGCGTGTGTGTGTGTGAGTAGAGCCAATGAAAAGTCATCAAAATAATAAGTTAGGGGAATACAAAAAATAAAAATAAATAGGGTAGAACTTATCGGGTAAGGGATTACAAGTTTCTGCCGTAAACTTTATAATGAAAATCTTGTAAAAATCAATGCATTTTGCATCCTTCATTGGCTGCCCAAGTATGCATGCCCCAAGGAGTCGCATGTAAGTTTTATCAACATTTTGATGCCTGGCATTGCATGCAGACTTTACCCTCACTTATCGGCGGGGGCAGAGGCAGGCTAGACAAGGCCAGGGCCTCGTGAGGGGCCGGAACAACTCTCATTCGCCATCAGTCAGCCCCACAGTCAAGACATGCGACCGGCCACAATATTAATGGGTACGCTTCTCTTTTTGGTGCCTGGCGTTCCCGCGGAAAGGTAACAATTATTTACCCCTAAATACAATTAGTTTAAATTTATTTATTTCATTTAAAGCCATACTGGCGCGCTTAGATTGGCCTACAATCCCAGCAATGGCAGTTGGTTTTTCCTGCCCCACGGAAGACCCCAAAATGTTGGCATAAACGTACAGAAGGCCTACTTTGCGCATCAAAGTTTGGGCGGTTTTTCGGGAGTTTGCTTTTCAAATAATATTTGGTTCAATTGTCGGACAGGTTTAATGATATGGGAGAACAAATGATGAACAAATACAATTCGCAAAGTTCATTCAGGCACTTATTGCATATGACGGGTTTCACTGTACTAGGTGTATGTGGCGGGTCCATTAAAGTACCTAAAGATTCGAAAATGTATATCTCCATGCCTATTATAGATTTAACAAACACTTTTTTTGCCATATACGTGACGAATTTTACATTAAGAAAAAGGAAATTATAAATTAAATATAGGATTCCCTGTAAAAATGAACCGATGGGTGGTTGGAGCAGCGATGGACATGCTTCTGCTTTCGTTTCCGCTTTCAAGCCGTGGACAAGCAGGCTGGGGACCGAGAGTGCAAAAACAAAATACACACAGTGTGCATAATGGACTGTTTTGTTGTGGTTTATTGTGGGATTTTATCCCAAATTAAACATAGAGATTTAGAGGATACTTCCGCCTAGGGAAAGGATGGAAAATATCTTAAAGAAAAGTATTTTTGGAGGAGGAAAATACAAGATTCTTTCAGCTGTAAAAGAACATATTTTGCAGTGTTTTGCTATGGTAAGAAACAAAGTCCTTTCTTCTATATATTACACCAAAAAAAAAACCTAAAGACTGTCATTGAATACTGGGCATAAAATCGGTCGAAAGACAGAAAGACAGCCTGCCTCAAAATCAACCACATACATTTATTCGTTTCCAAGAACCTTTTGGTGCACAGATTTTAATATGATGAACAGTAATTCAAATAAAGAACATCCTTTTGATGAATGGTGGCCTGAAATTTGGACACCTAGAAACCCAAGTCCTGTGATGATTAATTAATGATAACAAATGCTGATTCTGCACACATGAATGTCCCTCAAAGGCAAACAGTTGGGCATAAATATTTCCCTTTGATGATGTCGAAATTCATTAGGGGGAAAGTGGCATTCACAGTGTCTTGTCTGGTAATTAAGAGAAAGTTCATTAGTGGCAAATGCGGAATGGAATTTATAGAACTCACATTGATTATGTAAACAATGAACGGTAAATGGCATGCAAAATATGCACAATACCCTGTAATCCTGCTTGAAGGACATGTGTTTAAGGCTTAACTTTTCCGACGAGCCCAGAGATTGCTTTCTTTGAGAAGTTTTCACCGGCAATTAGCTTGCCACCAAAGAAGGATCTTCCATCCATCAGCAACAGGGCCCCCAACCCAGACAATGCCTCCAGCGGGGGGGCCGTGGCGGTGGCGGTGGCGGCACTAAGAGATTTATATTAAAGTGAGAGTAACCCTTATCTAACAAATTGCTTTGGCACTAAGCGACGACCAAAACTAATTAAAATCCTAAACTTTTACCTGAGATAGGACCGACTATCGGGGCAAACTATTCTTATATAAAACGCCTGCCTGCCTGCCTGCCTGCCGTTCGGTTGCCATCGGAACCCTACGACAGACGGGCACAACTTTCCAACGAAGGGCTTTGCCGGCCTGGCCAATTTCGAAGCCAAGCCAAGTTTTTTCTACCATACAAAAAAGTTCTCTCTCTCGCTTTGCAATAATACCAAACAGAGAACAGAAAACAGAAAACAGCAAACTGAAAACGAAACCCAAAAACCCCAACCAAAAACCAAAGCGAAACTATGTAAAGTTTTTAATCATGACTGGGACTGGGCCTGGGCCAAAATCAAAGTCTGACAGCGAGAATAAAACTCGCGACAAGCCAATTAAAATTTACCACAAGGCGGCTTACACGGCGTATGGGGTATGCGTAACAACACGCCTGCCACAAACAACGATTTAGCCAGAGACCAGCACCAGTACCAGTGCCAGTGCCAGTTTCAGTTTATTAAAATTTCATTTACCACTGAAGTGGTAGGGGCAGGGGGCAGGGGGTAGGGGGCTTCGTGGCGTGGAAATTTGTTTTCGCCTCACCAAAAAGTTTGGTTCCGCATATTTATAACCGAAAGTACTTGAAGGGGGTTTACGAAGGGTATATTGGAGTTGTGGTGTGGCATGTAATAGGTTAGAAGATGCTTTTTACTTAAGCCCCATAAGCAATACTCTTCCTCGAGTCGATGGCGATCTGGAATACTATAAAATTTAGAGAAATCAAAACCGAAATCACATCTCAGGGAAGTAAGGTTTGATCCTTTAAAGAGTAGAGAGAAAATGAGTAGCAGCTTTGCCAATTGCGATCCCTAGACAGAGCAAAAACGAGCGAGGGCGAATTCGCTTCCAGGAGAGAGCACATTCGAGAGCGCTAAGCAAGAGCGTGCGAATTCGCTTCCAGGCGAATTCCCAATCACAACAGCGAAAGCGCTAAGAAGATGCGTGCGAAGATCGCTCCCTGGCTCGCAGGAGTGCGCAAAGCAAGAACGAGCGAGGGCGAATTATGGAGAGATCGGCGAAAGAGACGCGAGAGAGCGTCAATCCAGCTCATGATGTCATTATACAAGGTGGCCCGCAATTCGGATCCGATGTTACGCCCAGCACTAGTGAGGACGCATCGATGATGCGTTTGTTTGATGAGCGAGAGAGAGAGAAGAATGAAGTTTGCTGTTGTACTGAAAAGAGAGCATAATTTCATCATGATCAAGCCTTCGACGAAAACGGGAATGATCACAACCCAGACCACGAACGTCGCGACTTTCAAATTCAGTTCCTGTATATTTCTGACCTATAGCTTTTATCGAAATTGACTCGTATTAATAAACAAAGCCCCATATGGATGATAGCATATCTATTTATACAGATTCTGTACCGATTTCCACCGATCTACAAGTAATGATTGGGGTTTTCCATAGCCAAACAAAGATCTCTCTTCACTTTTGGCATCCCTTGACATCTGTCCTTTTGTTAGATCATTTTTCATTTCTTTAACCATTCGCAGGGCATCCAAAAATCCAAGCCCCAGATCGCTTTAAATTCTAATATATTTTGCACTGATTTTCGGAATACTTTTAAACTAGTGGGCTTGAAAATGTGTAGTTGCCGTCTAGCCAACTGTTCAACTGTTCAAAAATTTAGTTTATTTTTACTCCCGGGCTTTCCAACTATTTGGCGTTGGCAAAGTTTTTATGGAAAAACTGAAGGAAGGTGCTTCACATTTTCCCCGTTATGTACTCGAGTCGAGGCTCTGGCAAAAAAAAAGAAAAAGTTTGTGGTGCGCTTTTGAATATCACCGCCTTGCCTGCGGTTGAATAAAGCCCATCCAGCCCTCTGGGATGCTCGTGTGGGGGCGGGGGGTGGGCGGTGTGGATGGAAAACTATCCAAAAATTCAAAGTCTGTCAAATGCAGAGCAGCCCGCGATCCGTGAAAGTTGTTCGAGCTGTAACAGCCATGGAAATTATTCGAGTGAATGGAGGGAGAATTTTGTTGTTCCGCCTTTTGTTTGAAATTTTGTTGAGGAGCAAAATAAATACAACGAAAATCTGAATTGCCTTTTATGAACATTGACTTGGAATAGTTGAAGGATCCAGTGATGAAAATTAATAAATATGCTAATAAAATGAGCTGGAAACTTTTCAGCTTTTTTCCCAAAGGAAGACACAACAATTTTTGTGCAACAAATGAAGTGGAAAATCTGGACAGCAAAAAAGGGAAAGACTTTTTCATTTGTAATCCATTTTCATTAGGTTTCTTTTCGGGCTGTCAATGAAATTCCCCCTTTTTTTCGTGAAGAGCTTTTGCCATTTTCAATCATCCTTTGAGGCATTTCTTATCGAGAAAATTGAAATTAAATTACGGTCCTGTGTGTGTGTGTGTGTGTGTGTGCTGTGGTTCCATTTTCTAGACACAAAAAACTGTCTCTCTGCTGTGATGCGAATGCCTATCCACTGAAGTGTGGAGTGGAGTGGAGTGTTTGTTTCGAACAAAAGACCAAACAAACAAACAAAAAAAGTAACAAAAACAAGAGCTCATATCAAATAATGCACGTTTCCGCTTCCGCTACTGGAAATGCGAGAAATATCGAGACGAAAGACGGAAGACGGAAGAAGGAAGAAGCAGGACGAAGGATGCAGTGGCTTTTTCAAATATTGGCTCAGCGTCTTTTTGGCCTGGCCTGGCCCGGCCCCTGCCAAGTGTTTCAGAATCAACAACTTCAGTGTAAATTGCCTTGGGGCAACATCTTTTGAGTCTCAGCAGCAGCATTCCTTCAACTGCCACATGAGGCAGGACTCTCTCTGTCGTGTGTGTGGGTGGCATTTCCTTCATCAAGACAAACAGTAGAGACAACATTAAGAAATCAACTTTAGACGCCAACGCGCCGCGCCTTTTGTTATGCCTGTTTTTCCGTACTTTGTTTGCTGTTTTTAGTCTCTGTCCCCCTCCCAAAAAAGCCTCCCCGTTCCATAGGAAAGTAAGGGCAAAATCTACAACATAAACATAAAGTTATTATATAAATATAAAGGGGGAAGGGGGAGGAAAACTTTTGCTCCATCGAAGGAAACTTTTGCTCCGGTTTTTGCTCGTTTCGTTCCGGGTGTTATTTTCTTGTCGGTTTCCTTGGTCCGACCATGATGCAGAGGCCTTTGAATTATGCGGCAGATTAAGTCCCAAGTGCAGGCCTCCTGGAGTTTATTTACAGCCCGGAAAAAACCAAAATCTTTCAGCTGGTAATCTGCGAAAATGATGAATGGGGAGGCCAGACCGTACGAAAATTCCTGAATTGTGTTGAAGGGTTCATTAGGGGGTCAGAGAGGATAACCACTGAGATGATGAAAGGACAAGCCTCGGGTTGGGAGGCTGCGTTGCTTGGAAACCAATGAAACGAAGGAAATTTTGTGGCAAAACAGTTTTTAAATCAGAAAAATCGGTTCCAGTTTATCGTAAAAAATTCTTCTATAAAAACTGAGAGATTGAAAATCTGAACGGCTCTCCTTTAAGCCCTGTTCGCTTTGGCAGGGAATTTTCCCCAGCACTGTGGAAATAGATCCACAATTCATTTTTCATCTCCAACATGCGGCACGTGTCTGCAAAAAACTATCATTCTTTTTCGCTTAAACACAACGCTATAAAGTATTCAATTTAAACAAACCAATTTGACAATGCCAAAGGGATGCTATGGGGAAAACACACACACACACACACAGATACAAAATATATAGTTTCCAGATCCAATCCCGATGCATATGCGATTGCGGACGCACGCAGGAAGTGGGGGAGTGGCAGTGGAGTGAAGGGGCGGCAAAGCAACGCAACCGCAGAGAAAACAAAAAGCATTAACCCCAAAAAGAGGGGAGATAGTTTTCGAAGAGCCGAAGATGTAGATACTCTTGCATATTCACTGTTTTTGTGGTAGATACATATATGATATAAGGGTGGAAATTGTATTTTTTTTAAATTAAAATAAATACATTTTTTAAATTAAATATTTAAAGTAAAGAAAATTAAAAATAAATTAAATACCATCCATTTTTAAAGTCAAAATAAATAAATAAAATGGCATAGACAAAAAAATTGGAATACTTTTTTTAAATAAATAAAAAAAAATAAAAAATTTAGTTAGTTAAAAAAAAATTAAATAAAAATAAAATGAAAGAAAAATAAAAAATATAGTAATTTTTTAATATATTATTTAGTAGAGGAATATAAATAAACAAAATATTTGTTCCCCTAAAGACTTCTATATCAATCGATAAGAAATTTCCAAGCCTAATTTCAGTCACTAAAATATCTTCCAAAACTAAGACACACAAAGACGGATCTTTTCAATATCTACTCTGCTTTTCATGAGCTCCAGGAATATAGTACTTGTACAAATTGTTATAGGTATAATCCCTTTTGCTTTGCTGCATTGCAAATCCCCTACCAAAATGATAATACCCATCCATTGGGAAAGGTGTCTGGTGTCTGGCCAAATGCCGACAGTGCTAGACAAAAGCGTGGCATGGCTAAAGCCATTACTCATACGTCATGTGGCACCAGCAAAGGGGAATTCTCGCAATGAAAATACGCAAAAATACAAAATTCATAAAAAGCAAACAAAAGCGCTTGAGGGGTGCTAAAACCAACAACTAGACGAGTACTACAAATATTCTCGTATTGTATATACCTAGACATATTCGAGTATCTGTTCCGCCTTATCTGTGTGTATGTGTGTGTGTGTGTGTGTGTTGTGGCAAGTGGATCAGCGGGCGTGTGGCTGCCACACATCGTTCAATCCTCTCACTGGTGGGATTTGTGGTTTTCGTGCTGGGGTTTTCCTTTACGGTTTCTTCTTTTCGGGTTTTCTTTTCTTTTTCCTATGGCGTGGCATTATTTCTATTCCCCAATTACACGTTGCCCGGACAACTTCTTGATTTTTGCTCCTCTCTAAAGCTCCTGGGAGAGAGTCCTCCCCCCCCCCACTCTTTGGGAGTGCATTATTTAAGCTGTGGGCGTAAGGGCGTGCGGGTTTAGGGGGGGGGGCTGTGCTTACATCTAACTTGCGTTTAACCACAAATTGAATTATCCAACAATTTACAACTGCGTGCTGTGCTCCCTCTCCCTCTCTTTGCCCTGTGCCAAACGACCCTGAACCGTACACTCCTTGGAGACCCGCCTACTTTTTGCCCCTTTTATAAACATCGTCATCTGCGGCAGGGGCGCGGGGCATGCAGAAACTATTGCACCAAAACCATTCAATTCAACACGTTTACAACTCAAGAGCGAACTTCTTTGGGGTTAAGGATGCAGAAAAGACACCAAGGTGGTCTGCACTTTAAATCAAAAAAATGCGATTTCAAGGATCTCAAAGGTAATAAGAGGTAGAGCAACCAAATTTGGTATGCACACTCCTGTTAGAACTCACTATAAAACGTATAACTCACAATTCCGTTCCACCTCTTTTTTTTTAATTTTTGAGTTTCATTTTAAGCAAAAACAATACAAATCAAAAATAATAATTATACAATAAGAATCCAAAATAATAATTATTCAATAAAAAACAAGAATAATAATTATAATAATAATTATTCAATAAAAAAAAAAAATAATAATTATTCAATAAAAATCAAGAATAATAATTATTCAATCAAAATCAAGAATAAAAATCAAAAATAATAATTATTTAACAATAAAAATCAAAAATAATCATTATTTAATAATAAAAATCAAAAATAATAATTTTTCAATAAAACTCAAGAATAATAATTGATCAAAAAAAAATCAAGAATAAAAATCAAAAATAATCATTATTCAATAAAAATCAAAAATAATAATTATATAATGTATATAAAGTATAATTATTATTTTTGATTTTTAAAATGTAGAGTCTCCGCAGCAGCTCACAATGTTTCACCTCGTTGGTTCTAAAAATCTATTAAGTTCGATATTAATTCCTTATAAAAATTGTCAACATTTTTATTTAAAGGTTAGAAGATTCCTCTGTCTGCTCCCTAAAAAAGTCTTACCAAAACTATACGATCCTCTCCACAAAGGATACCGAAACACTTGCCTGTGTTTAAACCAGTTTTTTGTTTTCAAAAATACCATTTATATTTAATTTTCTTCCAAGTTACAAACCTGTAATGAAAAAAAGAGATAAAATAAACGGTTATTCACATGTAAATCAAATATTCATGGGTTAAATCGTGACAGACGTACATTATTCCCATAAGAAACCCCCAAAAGGTGATCAATCAAAGCCCCAAACATATGTCACCGAATAAACCCAATAAAAAATGGAGCAAAAAATACCGTGTGGATAGCGTTTTAGGCATTTACAGCACGTATTGCTACCGAAATCAGCAAAGTAAATAAATAAAATATTTATATGTGTAAGAAGAGCACCCCTGCCCCTCTGGTGGGGACATCTAACCGACGGAACTGTGAGAGAAACGTTTCCTAAATGATTCCTTCCTGGAGGAGAACCTGTCCCTGTCGCAGTCCATCCGTCCGCCTCCTACGTCACGATTCCACCTAATTGCCAAGTATTCATCACACGTGCGTCCATGCGAGTAAACGTGACAGATGCCGCCTGGCCGGGAGGATTCGAAGGATTTTAATCAAAATGCTTGACGGGAAACAAGGAAAAGCGAGACGTTATCTCGCATTCTCGCATCGATTTGGGGCCACTTTTGTTAATGTTTTATGATGGGCTTAAGCAACATTTGTCGCAAGTTTTTTTCTGTTTTTTCCTGTGTGCGCTTTAAACTTTTCCCCACGAAGAAAACCGAAAAGAAAATGCTGCTTATAATTCCCTGTCGCAATCGTAATGCGTTTTTCCTGTTCAATGTTCGGGAAAAACAGACAAAGTAAAAGGAAAGGCAAAAACTGTGGCAGACAAGTGGAGTGGAAATATTTTTTGGCCCAGGAAAGCAGGAGCAAAAGATCCTGCTCCTGCCAGCATTTAGATAAGTTGGCAAAGGAAGAGCTTGAGTTATGGTATCTCTGACCTGGGATGATATCCCTGGCCAACTCTTCTTTCAATGTTTCATAGGTAAGACTTCGAAGAATAATATATTCCAGAGCATAGGCTATATATTTGCCACATTATCGGATAAGCTATAAGCGAGGAAAATTGCCAGCTCTCCCTTTGAGCTCTCCTTGATTTTTAAAAGATAATCCCCGTCTCCGTGTGTGTGTGTGTGGCACTTTGGCTCATTTGATTCACTAAGCGGTTTATCTCGGAGAACGGAGAAAATGAGATGATGTACAGCCAAAAGTGCAAACATTGAGCGTCGCACTAAATCCATTTTTGCCCAACCCTGTTTACGCTGCGTATGAGTAACAAATCAACAGAGCGCAGAGCAGGGCCATCGGAGGACACACATCTAGAGCGTAGAGGATCCCCACCAGGGGCCAGAGACAGAGTGCAACCACAAGCAAAATGCCTGATTGGCAACATAAATCAGAGAGGACAGGTAACGCCACAGTCACCGCTACAGCCGCAGCGCCATGCCATGCCGTGCCACGCCACGACACGCCAGCTGCTCTGCCACTCGACTGACAGACAGCCCACCGACAGTTGCAGTGGCCGCAAAATGGAGCCCATCCTGTGCCCCAAAAAAAGCAAACATGTAAGGATGATACACAAGGCGTAAGAAGACTAGAGAATACCCTGTGCCAGGTAGGGTCCAGGGACTGGAGCACTGTAGCTATGAAAAAGGTGCATAATTTATGATTTAGGATATAATACTTATATATTTGGGGTTTTTTAAGGTGGATTTAAAATTGGTTTGGCCTCCAAGCCTCTGTCTAAAGATCCTGCCTCTCCTTGTGTCCCATATACCCCTCGAAACCCTTGGGCAGAGGGTACTCTTATGGAAAAAGGACAAGCCCATGATGCAGAGATGCCAAGGCACACCTCACACATGGCAGAGCACCGAACGGCGGCCTGGCATAATGAACGCAACTTCGTGACGCGCTTTTTTGGTGGCATGTTGCAGCTGCAACAGCAGCTCCTGGCTCTCTCTCTCTCTCTCTTTACACACAAACACTGAATGACTTCGTTAGCGGCACACAGGGGGGGCCAGGGGGAAACTGTCAAACTTATGCAAAACAGGGACGCACAGAGAGAGGGAGAGGGAGAGAGAGAGACAGATGACAAAGTGTGCCGACAGATAGTGGTATGGGTGTGGGGGCAGGGAAGGAACGAAGGAGTATGCCCTGCAATCCGTGAGAGTTCAATTGAGCAGCAAATTGTCACGGCAAATGTTAAAAAAAGTATATATGTATCTGCGTATCTGCAGATAAAGGCAGGGTGGTAGAGGGGGGTGGTCTATGAACCGACAAAATTGTTAGCACAAATAAATGGCGGCGACTGCAGAAAGTCAAACGTTGCAACGTGAAAACGTTTCAAATTTATTGCTTTCCCCACCACCCCCCCTCCACGACCGGTGTTTGCATGCACTAAAAGTACAGCCCCTCCCCATCGCTATCTGTCTTTCTCTCTTTCGGAGGTTTATGCGGCAGATATGTTCGTGACGTCATTTATGGGTGGAAAGTGTATGGCGTGTGGAAGGGAGAGTCCCTACCTTTGAAGGATTTTTTGGTGGTTTTTCAGATGTTCATAAGCTATGGTACGGTTATAGATTAGAGATGCCAGATACAGGTTTGGATTTATTATTTATTTAGATTTATATTTATTTTGTATTTAAAGGATTTGTATTTTTTTCAATAGATATATCGTAAGAATATCTAGAATAATTTATATATTATAGATACCAGATACAGAAATCCGCCTATAATTTTTTTAGATTATTTATTTCGATTTATATTTGACTCGAAAGATACATCCTAAGAATATCTTCCAGATACCAGATACAGGAATCTGGTTATTCTTTTTTAAGATTATTTATTTCGATTTATATTTATTAGATTTTTATTTGACTCGAAAGATACACCCCAAAAATATCTAGAATAATTTATATATTATAGATACCAGATACAGGAATCCGGCTATTATTTTTTTTAGATTATTTATTTGGATTTATATTAATTAGATTTTCATTTGACTCGAAGGCTACATCCTATGAATATATCTGATATGTTGAAACCTTTACAGATCCCTGCATTCAATCCCTCCTTAGGGATCCTCCCTAAAAAAAAGGTTACCACAATTATCCTCATGAGTTCTACCCAACAGGGACATATTTCATCTAGAAAATGCCTAGGAATACTCCCAAAGGCTGAGTACTACTAAATACTCTTGTAATACTCAAAATCCCAGGACCCACAGCTAGTTATTTCCGTAAATCTCACCTTAATCGGGGTGAAAAAGTAATCTCCCCATCGAAAACCTTTACAAATACAACCTCTTTGTCTTAGTTTTCTTCCAGCTAGTGACTTTGTAGTACTTTTTCTGCCAGTTAGTGACTTGTTTTCAAGGATTTCTTTTGGGCGAAGGAATCAAACGAAAGTAAAGAATGGCAAAAGGAACTTCTTTGAAGTATACAGTCGTTGAAAATTCCTTTTTCGCTTGAAATGTTATCCGAAAGAGTACACAAACTGCTGGCGCAGGTCCTTTTGCAGGAAGGCCACCTGATTTTGCTTTTTGCCTTTTGCTTTTTGCTTTTTGCACTCTCGTCTGTTCGATTACCCAATTCCTCGATTGGCGATTCCGTTCGTACACCTTTTTTGGGCCGCATTCTGTGAACTGATTTGCATTCTGCTGTCGGCTGTCGGGCTGTCGGATGTTGTTTTTTCGCCCCAAAGGAACGGAGGGGGCGGCCTGTAGCCTTTCTAACGAATTTGCTCTGCCTGATGCTGCCTGGCAAATTGAGTTCCTTCGAAAACTTACACATTCGCCAGATGTATTTGCTTTAGTTTTTAGCTTAAGTTTCTATTTATTTATGGGCCCAGGGCGCCCCGCAGGATTTAGTGCTTGTTTGAGGAGTGATTTTGGGTGTGCAAATTAAAATGCAACTCCCCGTCTCCCGTCTCCCCCCTCCTATTTGGGTTAAACAAAGTCTGGTCGGAAAATTAAATGAAAATTTTCCCAAGTGTTCGCATTGGCAAGGATTTGGCATGCCCCAAATGGTGTGGCATTCTCTGGAGTACTTGTGTGGTTCAACAATTAAAACGAAAGAGTGTTCCCCCCACCCCCACCCTCTCGGAAGGGGTATGGAAATGGGTTGTTTGCTCTCTGGTTTTTCCTGGGGGTTTGTCGGTACGTGTGTGCCTGTTCCTCCTCCTCTTTTTTTTTTGGTTTGGAATGTCTGTGAGACAGTGAAACGCAGCTGTGCGTCAACTACATTCCTGACAGGCCTCCCCCCCTCCCCCCACATCCTCCAGCAAGGCCCAAAGGGAATTAGAAATATTTAGAGCGCACAGAAAACCCATTCGCATTCCCCTTTCCCTTCCCCTTCCCCCTTTTCCATCAGCAATTTATATAATGCAAGCCACAAGTCGTTGTGGCAGCCCCAGGAAGAAGAAGAAGATGATGATGGAGCTGGCAATCATTCTAATCGATGGGTTGCACCTCTGCAAGGAGACTGCAAGGAGGCTGAGACGTTATGGCAATCATATTAATCGTTTGATGAATATTTCAACTGATTACTTTTGGGGGTGCCCAAAGAGACGGAAATCATAGCTTTTAATCAACTTAAGGCCCTTCCTCCAGACAGGAAAAGGTTACCTCGCAAGTACCTATCCCTCCCCCATAAAAATCAATCAAATGAGCATATCTATCCATATCCTTGACCTTTTTTTTGGGGGGGTACTTGAAACTTTCTCTTTTCTCTATTAAAATGTGGAATCCCCCACCCAGAGAGTAAATATGCTTGAGGAAAAGCCAAAAAGAAAAGCTATTTTGGGAGGGGATAAGGAAATTCAATATGCTCTCGGGATAAAGCCCAAGGAATACTATAAAATTTGCCTGATAATCCAATAAAGTCAACGACAAGCATGAAGTGCCACAGCCACTGCCACTTGAGTAACAACTTCATTGATACGCAAGCCACAAGAGCCGCCAAGCCACAGGAAGGGGGGGCAGCATGGACACACACACACACACACACACACACGACAGGGAGTAGCGGTGGCAACGCTTATGACAAAACCAGATGGAAGTTAAACCGCATTTATGTATAAGGCGTGCCTCCGCCCTCCAAGCGGCAGTGCCCGTCTCTGGGAGAGGAGGGAGGAGGGAGTAGTCCTGGCAGCAGGAGGAGTAGTCCTGGGAGTAGGGAGTCGGGAGTCTCCTCTCAATGTCTGTCTTGTTGACATTAGATTGTGTTTAAAGTGGTTACGCATACACACTAACTAACACACACGCCCCTTGCCGGATGCCACATGCCGCATGGCGCATGCCACATGCATATACACACGTATATTGTATATGTATTGCCTCTAAAATTGTCAACTTATACATATTTATGCAATGTCGGTGTTGCCTCTTGCCGCTTCGGGGATCATATGCCACATTGTCGCATACTTTGTGGCCGGGGTGTGAGTGTGCGTGTGTGAGTGTGCGTGTGTGTGTGCCTTTGACAATTGTTTGCTAATGTCCTTGAGCCTCCTCTGTTTGATAGGAAACGGAAGTCAGAACGGATACGGGTGGTTCCAGCGGATGTCTAAATGACATTTACTCAATTTGCGCGCAATTGATTTTTTTTCTTTTTCTTTTGCACAACAAAAAAGTAACAACAAGAACCTAAGAAATAAAATAAATACGTGACTTTTTGGGGATATCAAAATATATAAATTGAGCAGCGAAAGCAGCAAACGATGGAAGTAATCGTAAAAAAAGGGAACAGGAATGTAAATGCCTGAAAGCTTAGATACCCTGAAAAGCCTAGGAGTCACTGCCTGAAGGCTTAGGTGCCCTTAAAGGCCTAGCATTCACACATAGTTGAAGTATATCTGTATACATCCTGGTATATATGACATAGTCAGACAATTTGGGTACAATTCGACGGATAAAGAGGTGATTTTTGAGTGTTTGGTTAAAATCTCTCTGAAAAGTGTTACCAGATAGATTAAATGTTAGGGAGATCACAGTTAGAAGATTATATGTGAGAGTGAAACGATGTTATTACTGGAATGTACTTTTATATCATTATTTCTCCGAGCAAGACTTCCTTTGACTTCTATGATAAGAAATATTCAAGAATTGGGAATATCGAGCATCGATCTCCATCATTTGTTCAGTGCCTGTATATTCGGTATTTTTCTAGTGTGGCCTTACATTAATGGATTGTAAATATAAACTAGGGATGAAGTACCATATATAGATCGATTTTTATTTGATTAATTTTAAGAAACAAAGAAAAATAAACAATGTGCCCAGAAAATCTTCTTATTCGCAACTAAAGGATATAGTATTTATCCGATTCTAGTGCTTCCCATGAGCCATAAGAAGCATCAGTTTTAGTTTTAGCTAAATATATTTTCAATCAAGGGAAAAGATTCTTAAAGTTGTAAAATTTTCTTAAGAATTAATAAATATAATTAAAAAAAAAAAAGAAATATAAATTAATAAATATAAAATATAATATATAATATAAATTAAATAATAAATGAAAATAATACAAAACAGCAGCTTTATCTATTTTTTCTTAAGAAGTAAAAAATAAAAGATATAAATAATAGAAAAGAAAAGCTGTATTTGTATTTTCTTTAAAATTAATAACTATGACTACAAGAAATATAAATAATAAACAGATACAAACCCCAAAAAAAGGGTTATTTTCCACCCTAAAAATCAGAAATCCTTCAAAAATCCGCATACCCTTACTAAGAGTAGAACATAAAAAGGGCAAACCCCATTGAACCCCCCCTAATTGCCTGCCCGGCTTTCCCTTTTTCCCACCCCACGCTGCATGGACTTTTCACAATTTTTCCAGGCTCTCTTGGTTTTTCTATCCCGCAATATGTTGGCACTGGGCGCAGGAGTGGGGGCGGCTGGAATTAGGAGAGTGGGTGTGGCAAATGGGAAAGTGTGGGATGTGGTGGTTGCTTGGCTTGGGCTTGGGCTTGGAAGCCAGCCGAACGGCTGATTGTAGTCGATATAATCGCACATTATTGACACATTATTCTAGTGCCACTTGCCCCCAAACACTTGAGTGGCACAAGGAAAGTTAAGACTCCCACTTACACTCCTTTTTAGCCGCTCTTTGCTCTCCTTCTCTTTCCCTTTTTCATTTAGTTCATTTCTCTGGTATTCCTTTTTTCTGGGCCTTTTTTCTTTTATTTATTTTCCATTGTCCTTTTTTTGTGGCATTTTTCTTTTATTAAATATTTTAATTCCATTTTGAAAATGATTTATGGTAAATATTTGATCAGACATATGTTTTACAGCCGCTGGTCATTAATTATAATTACGGAAAAGGTGTAAAAATATGTTTTAAAAGGGTATACGGGGCATGCAAGGCGGTTTGCAAGGGGTAATAATACAGAAAATAAAACACAGACAAAACCAAAGAGGATATTTTTCCAGGGTATCTTTCCCCAAACAAAAAAGCACATACTTTTTTTATATCTTTTACATTTTGTAATTAATTAAATGAATTGCACTTTTCGATGGCCTGTAAAATAATGTGATGTGGCAATTAATGTGCCATAAATCAATTGCTGGAACGTGTTAATTAATGTGTCGCTTTTTAAATGCAAAAAAGGAAGAAGAAAAATATTCCAAAAATATTAATAAATGATGGTGAATGGTATAAAATGTCTCTGCTGCTGTTGGACCCCGAAAAAGCAAAAGAAATTGAATTTTTATCGGAAAAAACTAGGCTTCTGGGGGCCTTCTGGAGTGCTAGAATCGATGTTCGATTCAATGAACAAGAAAAACGTAATCAATACACAAACAGACATGCATATAAGTACACACACGTATGCAGCATAAACTGCCAGTCTCGGCCAGGGGGGCGGGACACCCCCCCCTGGATACCCCCTACGTGACCCAGTTGGCAGGCACCACAGCAGAGGCGATGTTCCTCCATTTAGGAAAAACTATTTACGAGTACGTATGCAAAATAGCCATAAAGTATCAAAATATTTCCAACACTTTTATTTTTTGGGGATCTGCTGCATACGTAAATAACCCAATAACAGGGGGTGGGAGGGGGAGGGGAAACGATAACCAACCAAACGAAACGAAACGAAACGTAATGAAATTGAAATTGAGAAAGCTCCTGGCTTGACCTCTGACCCAAGCAATTTTCCAAGGCACCAGCAGCAGCACATAAATCCATAATCGTATGGAATGGCAGGGCAGCCATAAAAAAATCAACAGAAGGGAAAGTATTTGGGTTTTTTTCCAATTTATAAAAAATTGAAACGGTTTATACCCTTTGGGAATTGTAGAAGATTTTCTATAATTTTATATTGAGAAATTTTTATACTTCCTTGAGATTTAGGAAGGGGTACTTCTTTCTCTTAAAAGTCAAACCATTTTCCATAGGATATTTGCAATGAATTTTGTGGATTTTCATTGAATGAATCACCAAATATAAATCAAGAAATACCACTAATCTTTTCCAGATTTAACCTATTTTTCTTTAACTAAACGACTCATATTTATATACCCTATAAAGTCGCCTAAGACCCATACTGTGATGCTCTTGAGAGCTCCATAAATCAGAGGCACAGCTCATAATATTGATTAGCCTTGGCCAAAAAGGTACACGTATTGGAAATGCTTTATTTCAAATGCCAGACCCTCAATAAAAATCACTTTGTCAGACCCACATAAAAAACGCTGACCTTTCCAAAATATTCCCACTTTTTATTGGCATTTATGGGTAATATTCGTTTGAGCTTTTTGCCAAACTTTACACTCAATTACACTCAGGCCCAAAGGAGATCTAATGCGACAGATGAAGATAAGTTTTACGAGCTTTCAATACTTTGACATAATTTTTCGGGGCACAGCCTCTGGAGTTCCTCTGTCTAGTTCCTACCATAGAAAATATGAATATTTAAATTTTTATTGCTTGTGCATTTAATTGCTTTTAGTTTTAATTGCTGCCAATCTGCCTTTTTGGGGATTTTCTACTCCTAGTGTGTGTGTGTGTGTGTGTGAGTGTGAGTGGATTATGTGTGGCAGTGGTAGTGGCATCCTTTCAAAGGATCATTTTAATGGAATTATATGAGCCCTGGGGGGGCAAAAGGCGCTTTTAAGTGGAAAATCTTCCAACATAATTGACTGCCTTTTGGGAAATTACAAAGTAATTGAAGTTTTCCCTGCGTTTTAGAGAACTTTATTCCATGTTTAATAATTCAGTGTAGAAGTGGAGGCAGGACACCCCCTTTAATCTACTTTACAGGCTTCAATTGTCACTTGTTTTCTGGCATTATCCTTGCCAGAGATCAGGTCTCCCTGTGAGCCCCATTTCAGATGCAAATCCTCGACTTATTTGTTATATTAAAAACCTTTTTCAGCGCTTTCTCTCTTTACATAAATCAAGCCAAAAAAACATTAAATTATGCACACAAAATGGCAGACAAATCCCCGGGACAAAAGGATGCCACGTTAGCGTAAGCGAAAAGCAGGATCCAGGACTCAGTACTCAGGACTCGGGACGGAGAGAAAAAGAGCGCACAATTATGTGTTTAATGCATAAATCAAAAACTCATTTAAAATGAAATCATGGGGCATTCAACAAATCACAACACAGAAAGCAATTATATGACGAACAGAGCGGAGCAAAACATTCTAAAAGGATATACAAAAAAAAAAAGGATATACATATTAAAAAGAAAATAAATTGAAAGCCTGGAGACCGTGGGAGACCGGGCAGGGGCAGGGGCAGGGAGAGAGCAGCTATTAAAAGTAATGCAACAAACAACACAGACACATCATAATTTATAAAAGGGGGAGTGGAAGATGATTCCCAGGCAGGCATATTACAAGTCCTGTCCCTGTCCCTGTCCCTGCCCCTGTCCTACAGGACTCCCGTCAGCATGTCAACTGTCGTCGTCGTCGTCGTCGTTGGGTGATGTGGCTGGGCTGCCACACATGAATGTCAGACACTTCAATGGCACCTCCGACGGGCGAAGGCAACGACAAAAGCCAGCCCCAGCGCCAGTTGCAGTTCCAGTGGCAGGAAGTGAATGGAGCACTCGACAATGCAGGCAACTTCAACGTCTGGCGACTGGAGAGGGTGCGTGCCAATGCTGCTCCCCCTCATGATGCTGACGATGATGATGATGACGATGATGGGAGAGTTGGGGCATAGGCAAGATGTGGGCTGGGCTTCTATCACCAATTTTCGCCTGGAAAAAGTGCTTATATTTACGATACGTTTTATGCCGATGGTAAAAATTGCCATTCACACTGGAAGCTTCGATTTTTTACAAAAAATGTATTTATATATTTTCTTTGTCGCTGACTTCTTGTTTAATTATTTAAAAAATTACTATTGAGACTTCATGTTTGTCACCGATAGTAAATAGTGCCATTCGCATAGGTGTTTGCCCACAAATCCCACCGATTTGTTTTGTATCACAAAATTCTTGGCGAATTAACGAAAGTTCTGACAGAAAACATTCATCACCGATGTTAAATTTTGCCATTCACACTTTTTGCATCGGTTTTTACGCACAAATACATTATTAGCATCGGCTTTTGCGCACAAATCCAACCAATTTGTTTTGTATCACCAAATACTCTGCGAATTAACTAAAATACTGTCACGAAACATTTATCACCGAGGTTAAATTTTGCCATTCAGACTTTTCGCAACGATTTGTACACACAAATCTAGTCGCAGAACACAAGCCGACAAAATGAACAGCAAAAGCCGTTTAATGCCTTTTGTAAACTTGCCATTCACACTTTTTGCATTCGTAAAATCATTGGAATTTTGTTGAAACTTTGTTAAAGACTAGAAACAATATTTCATAACACAACAAACGAATAATTATCTTTAACCAAAGAATAAACCTGCTAGAATTTTATTACAATTTTTTTAATGATAAATCTTATAATGTCGGTGAAAAACTTAACGTCTATTGGCATCTTTCAACATTACTTGACACGCCGCAGAGAGCAGAGTGTGCTGCTGTTGTGACTATCTTTGGATAATACTTTTGTTCAAAACATATCAAAGAGCTTGGCAGTTCAAACAATGGAGTTGGGCAAGGACCCAGTTAAGGGTCTCCTTTTGGCCTCTTTTCAGTGCATTTGGCTCTAGTGTGTCTAGTGGGTGTGTGACAAGTAGTTGGCTTCATTTCAAAGAGAGCTGCTGCCAAAGTTGAGCAATTTTAAGTGGAACAAGTCCAGAGTTCGAGTGGGCAAAAAATGCAAAAACTCCATTCACAAAGCCACATTTCAATTGCTTTTTTTTAAGTTATTTTTTGTATGAAACAAATCCAATTTATCATCGGCTGCCAGGCAACAGGATCAATAGAAAAATGCAACATAATCGCACATCGAACAGACAGATTTATATGCAGATGAGTGCTTGTAGAGAAAGGTTATTTGTTCACCGACGAGTCCACAATATCCCCATTCTAAGCCAATAGTGCAACACATTCAATAATATTATTTCAATTGAAATACACAACAATGCGAGTACGAGTACGGGTACGAGTACGGGTACGAGTGTGTAATGCATTTTCGTCCACTCACTCTCTCACACTGTATCTCTATCGCTTTTTGTGTCTGTCTGTTTGTTTATGGTATTTGAAAAAAGGTTTTAACACAACACCATTGCCCCTCATGGCTGCATCGTGTGAGTACTGTAAGCTCTACATTTTAAGAGCTTTAGCCATGTTTGATATTGATATGTGCTCGTATTTCTTCTTTTTTTTTGCAATTGAGAGCACATTCCTTTCTGTTCTCCCCCAACTCAAAGTTTCAACAGAGATAATCGCTGGCCATAATTCATAACCATAAAATATCAATTTTTCGGTCTACAGTTTTCGTGTGGGGCGTCGTGTTATCAACGCAGAATAAATTTAAATCTTTGCCAGAAGCAGCAGCAGTTGCCGGAAGTAGGGGGGAAAGAGACCCAAAAGAAATTTCACAGAAGTGACATCACCATCAGCATCATGCCAGACAGGCGGACGGCAGGATGGAGCAGACGGACGGGAGCGTGTATCGAGGACAAGTGACAGATATAACGGCAGCAGTTACATTGACAACAAGAAAAGGATGTGCGGCGATCAAGGACCGCAACGGTAAGCACACTATGCCAGGATTTGGATAAATATAGCCCTGTTTCAGCAGAAAACTAGGGGGTAAAATGTTTTTCGATGGAGAAATGTTCCCATAAGTGAAAGGATACATTTATTTAAAAAAAATCATTGGCGGTATTGGAAGACATCGCCCATTGTAAGTCGAGCACCACGAGCGACTGTAGTTTTAATTTCAAATAAAAAAATTATATCTAATTAAATAAATTTTAAATAATTTGTAGATAGCAATTTTTATTTAAGCCTTAAACCAGTACGGTTTCTGGGGTTTTCGATAAAATATATCAAATCTACATATATATTCTTAGGAAAGAAATACCAGTGCCGTCATTGAAAAAAAAAATAAAATAAAATAAAAAAATAAAATAAAATAAAAATATAAAATATAAAAAAAAACTAAAAATATTCACATTAAAATTTATATTAAAAAAATTAATCTTGATTTATATAAGTAAATATTTAAAACTAAAAATCAATGTATATTTCTTAGACTAAAATAAACTTTGTGACTAGTGGTTTAAATTTAATTAAATCGAAATTTAATTTAAAATAAATTTGTGATGTACTAAAATTAAATATATATCGAAAATTTGTCTTTAAAAAACTCTATGCCCTTTGGCAGAGTATTCCCTATAACAGCCAGAACAACAAGCACTTCAGTACATCATCAGGAGGTGGTCTATATATGTGATTCAAGTGTGGTGGATGCGTGCTGGGGCAACAGCTGGGGGGGGGGGGGGGGGAGAAGCCAGCAGCCCCAGCAACAACGACAGCGACAGCAGCATATGCCCGACAATAAAAATTTATGCCTGATTGAAGTTTTGAAGATTGTGATTTTTCACTCGCTGGCGCTTGGGCTGTGCCAGTGATCCAAACACATCCCCCCTGAAACAACAAAAGAAGGGGTTGGCAACTCGGGATGAATTATTCATAAAGGGGAAAATCATCTTAAAGTTGATTTTTCATAACCGGTGGCCGCCCCCCTCCCCGCAAGGGGAAAAGGGTATTCGAGTGTGTATGGTATGTTGGGGTGAGAGAAATACTTTGGTATTCATCGGTTTAATTGTTTTGAAAACGAAAGACAAAATAAAACCTATTTTTCTGCAAAATATTTTCATATGTACCCCCCAGTCATGGCACAAAAGAACCATCTGTGATTGCAATGCAGAACCATTTGAATGCCTCATTTTTGTGTTTTTGTTTTTGTTTCTGCCTCAATCTGCATTGCGGCACACAATGGAAGAAGAGGAAATGCGGCGGCGGCGGCGGCGAGAACATTTCATAAAATATGCAACAAGGCAAACGATATTAAATCATTATCAGAGGCAGAACAGAAACAGAAACAGAAACAGGAGCAGTCGCAGTAGCAGTAACAGCCGAAGGACATCAGGCTCTGACAGTTACAAAACATTTTACAAGCCATTCCATAGGGCAAAACAACCCAGAGAGACACAGAGAGAGAGAGAGAGAGGGACAGAGTGCAAGTAGACAGGCAACAAAATCGTGCAAATGATGTTGAAAGGATAGAGAGGAGTCAGCCAGGAGACACCATTCCCCATCCGCAAAGTCAACGATAAAGTTGTCATAGTGTGAGACAAACAATTCATCAGCGTCAATGTGATAAATTATATTTCCACCGCACTGGAAATTGCTTGAAATTTTTTATTCCGAAGAGGATTAAGACAGAGGGGAGAGCAGAAACGTCTATATATATATATCGAAAAGTAGCACATGATAAATTAGTTGATTCAATTGAATTATAAACATCAGCCCAGGCAGCAGCAGCCGGGAGACCCAGACAGCGTCTGACATTAAGCATACGCAGGGGTGAACATTTGACGAGAGCAAAGGAAGAGAAAATGGCAGTGGAAAGAAGTTTAAAGTTTGAGTACAGCTTTAAGCAGAGCAAGGTCTATTTTGAATCATTAATCAAGTCTTTAAGCAAATAAAGACAATGATCGAATAAGAAATCTGGCAATATTTGTATTTAATTTATGCTAATTTTCAGACATACCTCGCCGCAAAATAGAGGCTTATGACCATTAAGAAAGATTTATATCATTCAAATTAAACAAATATAGTATGTATGAGAAGCCAATGACAACAGACAGCACACAAAATGCCGCAAACAGCCGTGCAATTAAAATTCAAATGACCATCGGAGCCCGAAGAGTGACCGCAGAAACCAAAGGCGAATGATGTCAAAAGTGGTGCTTGCAACCTCCTCTGTCCATCCCCTAATTGGATTATATGTATGGCCTTCGTTCAACGTCCTTCTCGGGTGTTTATTGTGGTTATATTCCGTTTTAATGGCAATCTCCCTGGCCTTTTTTTTTTATTTATTTTGCGGCTGTAAAAAGTCTCTGCTGTTGCGGTCACCCTCTAATGCGTTTCGTTTCGAAGCTAAGATTTTAATTTGATGCATAAATAATGGGGAAAGAAACTGAAGAATGTATTTATTTATTGCTTGATTTTATTGTAATGCCTCGGGATGACTTAAGGGATTTGTAATTTGTGAGGACAGGCAATTGTTTAAGCCAGATAAATTTAGTCTCCTGCGATTTGCTGAGATTTTCGATGGAGAGAATAGTGCATAGTGTGAATGGCAAATTTTACGGACGTTTAAGCACCCAAGCAATTGTGTGAATGGCAAAATTTACCGACAGCCAATCAGTGGAAATGGTAGTGCGTGTAACATCGGGTTTATGGGCCATAAGTCAAAGACACTACTGCATATAGTCGGATAATTAAGCTTCAACCGACAACACCGTGAATGACAGACGGAGGCGGTGCCAGACACCGTCTGTGTGCTGCAGGCGATGTCTGATGTTGATGTCGCGTTTTGCGGCAGGTCCAACTAACTAACTAAATGGCTGGATGAGTGCCTAACCAGGAGGCAGGGCCACACAACTGACACACTAGCTGGCTAAATAACTGGCTGACTGACTGCTTGACACTGCGCTTGACGACCGACCACCGACACACACCCACACATACAGAGAGTGGCAAGTCCTGAATGGCATAGAAGAGACCCGACCAGGATGTTGCCAGACAGAGAGACCATAGACCACAATGGCTCAGACTTTGACTGGCAGCTGTTGACTGTTGGAACGATGACGACCGCAACACTGGGCCCTGCCATCGCCATCGCCACGGCCAGGCCATCCTTCTGATATATCGAATTAAAATGCAGGAGAATCGTAGAACCCGTAGCCGAAGGAAATTACTGTCATTCAAATTAGTTCGAAGACTTGATTTGTCTGCAAATAAATGGCATTTCATTCAAGCTCCGGCTCAAGCTTTTTCTATCAACACATAAACAGCATTTTATGCAAATATCAAGATCATAATTCCTGCCTGACAAGATCATAGACCCACACCGCACAGTAGAATGTACAAATTTAAATGCAAATAGAAAAATATATATTTTTTGAGGCAATATAAAATAAGCAAATGATGCCATTAAAATGCAAACGAAATTTTATACGAGAATATTTCTAACAATGTGCTGAAAGGAAGGAAGGAAGGATGCCTTGGATTGGTTCAAGGTAGGTGAAAAGGAGGACCGTGGGACCGAGGGTCATATAAATCTTTTACTCCTCTCCACTGGTCTGTGGCTCTTCAGTTGCTATCGAAAAGGAGAAGAGAAAATAAGTACCACAAGCCAATGACCCTGTATTTCTTTGGTCTGGCAAGGGGTATAAGGCACAGCCTGAGTAGAGACACCCTTTTGGAGCAAGATTTTCGACAAATACGAGTTTTCATTGGCAGAACCATAACTGGGGAACTTTTTAACTCTAAGGTTTATTACTTAAATCAAAATTTATTACCTAGAAAAGGGTATTAATATGTACTTGTCGAATAAACTTTTGCCATAAGCACATGAAAACAAAAACAAAGAGTCGACGCAGCAAAGTAAAGTCCCGCTGGACTTCATGCAAGTGTTTTGTATTTGCTGAGAGCGCTGAGAGAGAGAGCAAGACGAAGACTCAGCGCTGTTGCTGTGCATTGTTTTTGTTGCTGAGAGGAAATAAGAGAACGAAGAACAGCAAGAATCGCACGATTGTGCTTGCATGCGTGGAGCAAAGATCAAGAGATAAGACGATTGCGCCTTCGCTGCGCATTTGTGCCCTTTTAGGGTGTTCCTTAATCTGTCAATCAGTCTCTCCCAGAGTAGAGCCTACAAAATTAAGCACCACCCTATTTTTAAGAGTATTTCAGGCTTCGGTCCGCACAACTTTTTGCCATCTACTTTGGATTTCATTTCGTTCTTGCGCCCTGTGCTGTTATAAATTTCCAAACACCCCAAACTCCGCCTCAGACACACTCAGACGAAATGGACAGCCTCCCCCGCGGAGCGACCACCATCCACCGTCCACCGTTGAACTGCATTCGGCACCTGGTGGCTGGAAAGAAGCGTGAAATATTTAGCAGGTGGCGGAACACTGATTAGCTCTAGTGCCTGGTCCCTGTCCTGCTGCCAGGCTCTGGTCTCTCTGGTCTTTCGCTCACTCATTGCCAGTGCTTTAAATTACAATTAAATGTTGGAAACTAAAATATTTTGTTTTAATTATAAACTTGCACGTATTTTCGCCTGCCTTTTTTTCCCCAGTGTGTTTGTTTCTCTGTGTGTGTGTTCTGACAGTTTGGCATTGCATTGGCACGTACTGGTTTGGCACTTCATTTGATGGTCATTTAAGTTAATAAAACTGCCAGACTCTAAAGCGAATTCTGCTGCCAGCCTGGCGGAATGTCCTTTCTATTTAGTTTCTAAATTAATTAAATTGGTGTGGTAACAAAAGCAAAAGCAACCAAAATGAAAATCGTTTGAGAGAATGGAGAATTTTAATTAAAATTAAATAAAAGTAATTAAACAAATGGGAATTTTATCCTTCTTAATTCTATTTTACAAGGCATTCTATTAGATTCTTTCTTAATCTGTGTCTAATCAATGTGATTGATCAATTTCAATTGTTATAATTCCAAAATTTCCCTTTCAGCCTGTTTTATATTTACAGTCGCACCAACACCAAAAAGAAGTCAAATTTACAAGCCAAAAATTTATGAGGGGCCGAAGGCAACTGCCAATAAAAATACACAAAAGGTGAACCAACAACAATAAACCCAAGGAAAAGATAAACAAGGCCGCCAGACGAGTGGGGGGCTGAGGGGGTGCGGGGAATTTATTTATTCATTTTCATGGGCAAATAAGTGAGAGGATTTGGCCAGCCAGCCAGCCAGCCAGCCCTGAGGGCAATAAAAATACAACTATGCGTTAATTGCAATTCCCAATTGACCACAAAATGTACACGAGCCGCAAAATCTCCCACATAAACTGCTGCTGCTGCTGGCCCCTCCCCCCCCAGACGATTTGTGTGTGTTTGCGGGGGGAGAGGGTAGGTGGTAGGGGAGCTTGTGACATAAAGTAGCTAATTACCGTTAGTTATGTTCCTGCCCACAAAATACCGCAATTTATGCGTCTCCCCATGCCTCATGGAGTGGGTGGTGTTTGTTTGTGTGTGTGTGTGTGCCATTAAATGTGGTTGCTGCTGTTGCATGCCACACACAAACGCATCATATGGGTTCCTGCAGAACGTAAATTGTGTGGCCAGCTTTTGGGGATCTTTGGGGTAAAACCACAATGATCCATCATGCGAGGTGGAGTAAAGTTTGGAGCGTAATCAATCTTCGGAGTAGATATAATTTTGAGAAAACTTTAATCGTGCTTTGCGGGGAAATTGGAGATCATTCACCAGCAATTCAAAATTCAAGAAGCAATTTAGAAGCAAAAACATGCACACAAGCCATTAAATTGGCATTTCAAATGGTTGCCAGCAATTACCAGAACCAGAACAAGACCGAGACTCGGGGATTGGGACTGGGATTGGGATTGGGATTGGGATTGGGATTGGGTACAACGATCCAATGACAACGACAGACAGACAGACAGACAGAGAGACCGAGTGACTGCAGGGTGGAGGGCGAGGCACACACTCTTGTCAATTGCCAGCTCATTTGGCCCCAAAAAGTATGCTCTCCTGCTGATGGTGGAACTATTTAATTAAGCTAATCTATTTGCATTTGGAGCACACAGAAGCCCCACACAGTTCTGTGCCACCAATGCCTGCCCCTCTTGCCTCACTCGAATGGAAATCGACACACGGGCCTGACGTGCGGGGCGCCACCCCAAAACTATGCATCGAAATAAACAAAAAAAAACTTTCGAATGTCCCTGTAGACCCAGCCAAGGACTGTAAATGCAATCCTTTTTTTGTTGTTATCTGTGGCATTACCATTCCTGCCAAATGTAGATACATTCTAGTTGCAGCCTTGTTTGCTTTGGCTGGAAAATTGAATTGCATTTTTAATAACTACGGAAGCCCTTCGAAAGGCAGCCCAAAAGGACGTTTCATGTCCTTCGGTAGGAGAGCATTTGGGATATCCAATAGCCTCTTTCAAGTCTTGATTTGGCCCCAAACCGACGGGCTTCCTACAAAATATTTTCATTTATTTCCCCCTCTTCAAAATGGGTATCATTAATACTATTTAGTTTTACTAATTGCTAATTAAATGCCCTAATGCGCTGTGTGAAATGTGGCCAATAATTCAATTAAAAGTAAATAAATCCCTGCGTTAATCGCAGTTAATAAAACGCTGCAAATATTGCAAAAACAAATTCAACTAAAAACACGCCCTAAATGGTGCTATTTCTACCGAGAGATCTGTATAGTTTGTGGGTCGGAGAGTGGTCTGATGGTTTCGGTTGGGTTCGGTTTGTGGCGTGTGAAGCTGTGACCACACACAAGCACCACACTCGGATACATTATTGGCTTTTGCCACATGACCACAGGCACATATGAGTACGAATTATTAACCTTTGTACAATAATTTATGTTGTGGTTCTCCCACATGATTTGTGGCCAAAAAGGAACAACGTCTAACCATATTTATGATGGAAAATGTACAGATTTTTTTGGTATATTCGATTGGGGTATAGCCAAAACGAAGACCACTCTCTCATAGAATTTATAGGGACCACAAAATCCCCGGAATTTTCTGTTGCCAGTGACTGCCAGTTGGAGATTGCTTTCAAAAAGTCTTCAAAGCGGATGACGCGGTGGCTGGCATATTAATTTCAATTCGCTGCGTTTCGTATTCAGTAAATCCCATAATTGACAGACTAATCTTAAAATTATCCAACTGACAGCAGCATTTGTCAAATGTGAAATGTGCAATTCTGTGCGCTCGAATGTCCCCTCCATTTTGGCACCCCACCCCTCCCCCCAGCAGCAAATCATTCCTAATTTAATTTCCCTATCATATTGCACGCACGCGTTGGCACACAGAGAACCCCCCACTTCCCGCCGGCACTAATTGACAGCGAGATGGAAGCGTATGGAGATGCTACTTCATACACACACACATTGCTCATACGACATGTGGCCCCGATTTGGATTTGGTTAAGCAGGGGTTCTTCATACATACATATATCTAAAGGATGTGTCGTTTATTATATGCTAACGTGGTGTACGGAAGCTACGTCAGCAGCAAAATCAATAAAAAATCAATCAGCCACGAATACTCGTGAGTATCTTGGGTTTTAAGGAACATCATCCTTATACACTGGGATTATGGAATAAGGGAGAGTATTATATTTGATATCCCACCAAAAACAGGAACCATAAAAACGTATAAGAATAAAATTAATATTAAAAAAATACAGAAAAAACAGGAACCCTATCTGAGGCGATATTCTGCCTTCACAGAAGAAATTGAGGATCCAAATCTTGAGATAAATATATATAAATATACTTTTGAGAGTACCTGTATCCTTTTGCTTATAGAAAATACCCCTGAAGGCAGGGTATCCCTCTATTCTCTATATATTCCCTATATTATATGTTCTATTCTCATTCAACCGCCTTTGGCATTGGCTTAGTCCTTGGCCAGACCCTTCAGCGGGTCAAGTTGATGGCCAGAATGCTGAACATTGCATTTTAAATGAAAGGGAAATGCTATTTATTGAATTTCAGCTTAAGAGAGCTTGACAGCAGCATTTGAAAGCTTTTAGTTTATAGAAATGCATATTCTTTAGTTTAAAAAGTTTAACAAATTTGTAGAAAACTTTGCATAAATATTGAAACTAATTTGATCTGTGAAAATCAATTACTAAACTTTGATCTGCCAGACCCAGCCAACACTTTTTACAGCAGACCAACTTTAGTGGCATTTTTGTGGCAAACGCCTACTGCAGCCTGTTGAGGCAATCTAAATGCAAAGCATTCGAAAATTGCATTAAAAAATTACCATAAAATGAAAGTGCAACAAATGAAAAGTCGCAGACAGCAACGAAAAATTGTCTACGCTGACCACATCGATTTCCGGCTGCTCCTCGAGGACGGGGCCGCCGCCGTTTGGCACCGAAACAGCAGTTGGAGGAGTCGCGGCAGTGGCACGAGTCGTGGCAGGAGTCGTGGCAGGAGTCGTGGCAGGAGTCGTGGCAGGAGTCGTGGCAGGAGTCGTGGCCGTCGAGTGGCCGAAGCAGCCAAGCGCATTTGTATTCATTAAGGAATTTCCGCAAGTTTTTCAAGTTTTTTTTTTCCTGGAAGGCTCTTCCTTCCTTTTGGTGTTTAAGCCTTTGGTCCTTGCACTTTGGGTTATCCTCGGGCTCACTTACAGGCTTTCAGAGAGGGGCCATGGTTGATTAAAATGTCAAATGCCTTGCATATTTTAAATGCCAGTCGCCCCACAACGTGGCAATTAGGGCCCAAAAAGGACAATCTCTAGCCGGCATTTGTGGTGCGTAGTGCATTTGATGAGTTTGTCAGGTGCGTGAGAATTTAATTTAAATTAAAACAAATGTTGCCAGCGGGGTATCTGCCGAGTACGTTTATATAATTTTAAAGTACGAATTTCCGGATAATTTATGCAGCCGGAGACAGCCGTAGAGCCAGAGAAGCAAGGGTTTAATTAATTGCGAAAACCCACAGGCGCCATTCCATTCTTTATTCCATTCCCCCAAAGAATATAGAAAAACAAACACAGCAGCAAGACGGCACGGGACTGCGAGAGAATGAATGTCGTCCTGTCATCGGGTTTATCAACGGCCCTCATCGTCATCAAGTATTATGCTGATCCTTGCACTCTCCCTCTCTCTCTCTCTCTCTCTCTCTCTCTCTCTCTCTCTCTCTCTCTCTACGAAAGTCATGCAAATATTTACTTTCGAGTTCAGAGTTTAAACAGAAGGCTGCAGGGAAAAAAAACACGACCCGTTGTGCAAACTTTAAATTACAGCAGACAATCAATTATTCATTGCAACAGGGATATGAGTCCTTAAAATTGTTCGAAAATATGAAGGACTAGCAGCTGCAGAGAGTCTAAGAATTTTATTTTGGCATTCTCATTCCTGAATGATGAAATCTTCACTGTATATTTGTCAAGCAACGTCCCCGCGTGACTGTCATTTTTTGAATTAGATGAAATTTTAATGAAAGTCTGAAAAAAGGGTTTCATTCTTTCTTTTGAAGGTATGCATATTGTCATGCAACGTTTACGTGTGAATTTCCTCTGCACTTTTCATGCAACGTCAACGCGTGACTGTCATTATTTGAATTATTGTGCTCCAGCTGCTTTAAGTATTACCAAGACCATATTGTCCGTCTTTTGATTAAAACGGAATACACTGCATTTTATCATGCCACGTTTACATGTGAATGTCATCTGTTAAGATTCAATTTCCGTTAAGCCTTCGAATCTTTAATTTTCTCTCTGGAATTAAGAATAGTATCTTTACTACTATTCCATTTCATAATTCAACGTTAACGTGTGACTGGCATTATTGAAATTAGACGATATTTGATCAAAGTCTCCAGTTGCTTTATTATAATGCCCATATTGTATATTTCTTTATTAAAACGGAATACACTGCATTTTATCATGCCACGTTTAGATGTGAATGTCAACTTTTAAACTTTTCAAGATGAAATTTCCGCTAAGTCGTCGAATGTTTAATTCTCTCTCTGGAATGAAGAATAGTACCACTACTACTATTCCATTTTATCATTCAACGTTAACGTGTGACTGTCATCATTCTAGTTTGAATACCTATTATCATCTGAGACTCGAATCGTGCAAGAAAGTGGGAATAATCAAGTGTTAAGTAACCAAAATATCTTCTTTAAACACCTTCAGGTAAACCTATGATTCTATGGACTTATTGTCCATTTGGTGCCTATAAAGTACCTCTGATAAAAGGGTATCCAATGCTCTAAATATGGTGTATGACGTTCTTGCATGTTCTACTCCCATTTAACTCTCATTACCTCTCATTTCTTTCTTATGGGAACAATATTCAGCACCCAAACGAAGCGCCTGGCTTCTAAAATAGTTTTCCCTTTTACCAACTAATCATTTATTATTCACTCCAAGATATCGTCTGCAAAGTGTGCCACAATCTCACCCACAAATTGAGTTTCAGGCGGAAACGAAACTACCTTCGCGAATGGAAAACTACTTCAGGCCAGAGCTGAAAATTAGTGCATAAAAGTTTCAGCAGAAACTTTTTTTTTTGTTCCGCTGATGAGAAAAAATGCCAGCAGACGAGACTTCTTTCCCTCGGTTTTCCTCGGTACATACCTGAAAAGAGTGGAACAAAAAAAAAAAACATATATAAAAATTAGTTGCCAAGAGCGATAACATTTTTGAGAGTTGAAACTAAACAGCAAAACTAAAATTAAAGTGCAACTTTTGCGCACAGCACTCTTTTTTCTCGGTTTTCCTCGCACAATCGAGACGTTGAGAAATGGCCGCCGAAACGCGAAAGTTTTCCGCTTATCAAGTGTTTTGGGGGGCCAGCAGTTTGCCGAAGCGAAAAACAAATTGTTGCTGAAGCCAATGGAGTCGAAGATAAAGCATTTTGGATGCCATCCAGCGACAACGACAACGACGACAAATACTAATTTTACAAGGAAAAGCAAAATGGAAAATGGAAAACGGAAAAAGGCAAAAGGGGCCCAGGGGCGGGCAGTGGAAATAGCTGCAAAAATTCTCGCTCTCACAAAACTTTTGCCCCAAAACAACAAAATCGAGTCGAAAACAGGGACCGAAGCGAACAAAAGCGAAAGTTTAAATTAGTCAAGCGGCAAAATCAAGGCTCTAACTCCTCTGACTCTTTGCCCTGTGGCAAGAAGTCTATGTGTGTGTGTGTGTGTGTGTGTGTGTGTGTGTGTGTGGCATGGCGTAAAGTTGATATATTAAGTTGTTTGGCAACGTTCTCGCTGGACGATGGACGCTAGAAGCTGAGAATTAATTACAGTCTACTACTTGAACACACAACAAAAAAACAACAACAAGAATGCGATACTTTCTGATGAAATCTTAAAGGGGCAACAGCTTACTGCACAGATTTAAAAGCAGCAGTGGTACTGCTTGGTCCTTGCTTGCAACAGCTTTCAGTGCTTCGACAGAAGGCACCAGTCAGACGCACAAGCGAAATGTTCGAAAGAGAACCCTTGGGAATGCACAAAATTAAATAGCCACAGTCCCTAGATGTTTTGTTGATGTTGAAGATGATCTTTATTGTGGGGAAAAGTACGTTGGAAATAAGGAATATATACCCCCGAAATGAAAGTTCAAACACGATTAAAAATCAGTAATAATCGTATATTCCCAAAGAAGATATAATCACAATTCTATGATATAATAAGATACCCCTAATTCCAGCTTAATGGCAAAGTTCTGGCTTCATTTACCACTTTAAATATCCTTTTGTATCTAAAACCTTTAAAGAAGCGAAAAATCACTTATGGAAAGCTCTTATCTTAGACAATGAGGAATAGGATCTCTTTTTTGTACCTACCTTCTTTTTCAAAAGTTATAAAAAATTTCTTTCCCACAATCCTTACTTACAAATCTTAGAGAACCTTCTTTAGCTAAAACAAACCTTCTTTGCCTAATCTGCCTCCTTTTACTAGCTCTCTTAGTCCTTAGACCCCGATCAATCCCCCACCGCCTTGACAGGCCACTTTTGGAGTGCAACTTTTGGCGCTTAAAACCCAAGGGTAGAAAAAACTTTCTTCATTTTTCGTCAGTTGCATAAATCACATGATATACTAGTATATGCACTCAACGCGTTTCTTTTTATATACCCTGTAACGAGGGAAAACCAAAGAATATATATTCGCATTCTATAAAGGCAGGAAATGAAGACTATTTATTATCCTTCAGATCTAGCTCCTGATTGTGCTGATTGGGTAAATAATTGCAGCTAATTTTCAAGCACCCTGAGTGCCGAGGTATCTCATGGTCAAGTGCTTGTTCTCTGGGTTTTGTTCTGATTTTCCCTAATTTTTCTTTTGCCGGAAACACGTCAGCATGTTATGGCAACGGAAGCTGATATACTGTGGGTAGGGGAGGGGGGGGGGGGGGGCAGACTGGCGGGAGTTGGTTGCATGTAATGAGGCACTGATTGGTGCATGAGAAATTGCCATAGTGAAGAGGTGTGTGCCTGCCGGATGCAGTTTTCTGCTGATTATTTTTCCCTGGGGCCAAACTAAATCAAACAAGTTGACACTTGCCACGCCCTGGATTTCTGCCAGCACACACACACACACAAGCAGAGGCCCATGCATAAGTTTTGCCACTTTATGTGGCACTGGCGTCAAGAACTTAACCTGCATCCTGTTGCAAGTTGGCAGGAAAATGTCGTAGCGCCAGCTCCTCCTCCAGCTCCTGTGCTTTTAACCCATTATGCATTGTGACACTATTTTCTTTTCTTTCCCTCATTTTTTTTTTTCGTGTTTCTTTAGAGAAAAATTCTGCAACATTTTTCAAGTGGCAAACGCTGTGCAAGTTGTCTTTGGCCTCATGTCTCTCTGCTGTCTCCCGCCTGCCGTTGCTGCCGCCTGCCGTTGCAACGTTGCTGCCTCTTGCACTTTGCATAACTTTGTTGCATACTTTTGTGCGTGTTCATGTTCGTACACCCCCACCCCCCTCCCCCTCCCCCTCTGACGGCTCCTGCCTGCCATATTATGTATTATAAATGCATAAACATTATGCCTGACGTTTACTTAATGCTGCCATAACTTAGGACCTACAAAGAGGAGAGAAAAAACTTTTCAATAATTGTTGAGGAACTTCACAGAAAAATGAAGAACACCAGAGTGTAGTAGTTAAATAAGTTCCAGAGTTAAGTAGCTGTACTGTGCTCATGGAAATGCAAATATTCTGTGAGTTCTAATTCAATCGTTTGGTAAATACTCCCCTCCCCACCGCTCCGCTCCTCGACTTGAGTGCATGCCACACCTGGTGTGCATGGAGGTTTAATTGGACGGGGCTCCAAACGTTTAAGAATTGAGAAGGTTGGTATTTTTTTAAGAATATAAATTAGGATATACAATTAAAAATCTACTATTAGGGGTAAAGTCTGTCCATTGTGTAATAATAATTAAGCCATAATTCAGCATGCAAAAAGTATGCATTTCAGGAACATATAAAAATTTGATGATACAAATATTAATTCAATTTTCTTTTGCAGAGAAATAATTTTTTTTTATATGCAAAAATCTAATGAAATTTTTTTAAGTTTTTTTGAAGTAAATTTAAGCATGGTCTAAATTTTTAATTTTTTTCTTAAATGATTTTCTAACTTTGACTTTTTTTTGGAGGAGAAAAAACTATAACTTGTTGAATGAATGGGTATTAAATGGGAATTAATTACTTTTTTCATTAAAAAAGTTATGGAAGTCATAAAAATATAGTAGAAACGAGGGGGAACGTTGTGAGTTGCTGCGGACACCGCAACTCTACAGTTATACCCGATACTAAGTCAGTATGGCTCTCCTCCGGCAGACGCCGCTAATATTTAACAACACGACAAAGAGTGCGTGCGAGAGAGACAGAAAATCAGTCTGAGCGTGACGTCGGGCGCTGCGTAGCCACTGCAAATTGATTTGTTCCTTTTGGCTATAAAAATGATCTGATCTGATCCAGATTCAGTAATCTGATAGATATGGTCATTATCTATGACTCTGCGTTTTTAGTTTTCTCAAATCTGCAATATTGTGGATGCAACAGATTTTCGTCCTTTGTGGGGGCGGAAGGGGGTGTGGCGAAATTTTGAGATATACGTTTTATAGTGAGATCTAACAGAAGTGCGGATACCAAATTTGGTTACTCTAGCTTTAATAGTCTCTGAGATTTGTGAATATCCCCAGATTTGCATCCTTTGCGGGGGCGGAAGGGGGTGTGGCGAAATTTTGAAACAAACTCGTCTCGGTCCGATATATTAGGAGTGAGGATACCAAATTTGGTTGCTCTAGCTTTTATAGTCTCTGAGATCTAGGCGCTAATGTTTTACTCTAAGCAAAGCCGCCTATGCTACGTGTGTGTTAGAGAGAGACAGGGCGAGAAAAAATGAAATTGTTTTCTTGATGCTGGCTATAATAGTAATACGATCCAATTCAGATTCTGCAGTCTAAAAGATATGGTCATTCTCTACGATTCTGCGTTTTTAGTTTTCTCGTATCTTTAAAATTGTGGATGCCACAGATTTTCGCCCTTTGTGGGGGCGGAAGTGGGCGTGGCAAAGTTTTGAAATATTTTTGTAGCAGTGACATATCACAGAAGTCTGGATCCAAAACATCGTTGCTCTAGCTCTTATAGTCTTTGAGCATTAGGCGCTGAAGGGGACGGACAGACGGACAGACGGACAGACGGACGGACGGACGGACGGACAGACGGACAGACGGACAGACAGACATGGCTCAATCGACTCGGCTATTGATGCTGATCAAGAATATATATACTTTATGGGGTCGGAAACGAATCCTTCTGGACGTTACACACATCCACTTTTACCACAAATCTAATATACCCCAATACTCATTTTGAGTATCGGGTATAAAAACTCTTGTTTCATGTTTTATGCAAGGAAAATATTATTATTTCAAGATCCTAATTTTAATTTAATTTTTTGCAGGTGTCTATTATTATTTGATGAAAAAATACTAATTTAATATTGAAATTTTGTCGGTATTCTAATAATCTAATTCACTCTTAGGAAAATATATGACCCGACCATAAAAGTATCTTTTTTTTTATATTTTGTATCTAAATAAATAGCATCTTGATTGAAATTGATTTAATTCCATTCAATTTTTCTTCAAAGAGGCACTCAAATAAATTATAAATTCCCCTTTTCCTTCCTCTATAGAAAGTATATGCCTTTATTCTCCTAAGATTACACAAAGATCTTTATCTACAGGAAAAATACAACACAAAGTCACTTTGTGGAAGCCCCTTAATACCTCCGCGCTCAAGGCTCCAACAATTACCTTGTTAATGCGCATAAAAATGTTGTAACAACGTGGAAGAGACAAGATTCTTTTTTGCACCCCGCCTTAGAACGCCTTGCCGGGGAGCCCAGCCCCGCCAATAAAACCCCTTAGCCGGCGAGAGCAGACAAGCGACAAAACACAATCAGATTAAAAAACAATGTGCAAAAAAAAAAACAGAAAGGCAGACAGAGGGCAGAGAGGAGTGGAGAAGTTTTCTTTTCCATTTGCCGTAACGCGTTGCAGCAGTTTTAATCCGCTTTTAATTGCTTGAAATCCAATTGGCGACCTACATAGCAACCTTGTTTGAGGCACAGCCACCGCTTTCCGGATCCGATCCCCCCCCATTCGAGGGGCCCTTCTTTACGGATCCCCCGAGTCGCAGGCGCCTCCTTTGCGGATCCCATACGAAACCCCGTTCTGGTGAGCCATTCACATGCTTCAAAGACACTTTTGGCAGACCTTTCGAATACCCTAGCAAAGCGCATGAAAAAAAGCTAAAAAACACAAAGGAAGGCTCTGGAGAATGGAGCTGTAGAGACACTTGGAAGTCCCATGCTCCACTATAAGCGAAAGACGTGGTTTCGCTGCGCAAATGTTCCCATAAACGAAAGGACACATACTTTTCGAAAGACACCAAAACAGAAGACCAGTCGCCATGAGCATTTCTACAGATATACCAACGAAAATATGGATATTTCATGAATATAAAAAGTACTTTAACTTATTTACAAAGAAGGAAAAACATTGCCAGTCACATGTGAACTGGATCTACCTATAGAATGGTTATTTAGGCTCCAAAATATTTCCATTTCTTTATGGACAATATCTCATAAAATCCATAACACCCTCCGCAAGAGTAAAAGTTAGTTTTGTGGCCTAGAGGAAAGTACCAATAAAAAAACTTTCATTCAAACCATTCATGAAGGCGGGCTACAAAAATTGCTATTATTTTTTTTTTAACCAATTCCCAATCAATAAAGAAATTGCTTTCTGCCCAGCAGCAGTATGTGGTATTATTAAATCTATTTTGCAGCCAATTTATTTATTCATTTATTTTCGATTGCCAATCGAACTAATTGCTACGGATTTTGATTTTAATTTCCAATGAAATAAATGGTTTTCCCAGATATTTGCCCGCAATATTTGTAGCCCCAGAAATGTACAAAATTTTGTAGAATTTCCACCACAAATGTTTTTCAGGGTTTTCTTCCTTTGCCTGAGCATCAGTTTTCTTCTTTTCTGATGTCAGTCGTTGGGCTCTTCCTTTGTTGACTCTTCTGCCTGCCTGCACTTGACATTTTTGGCATTTTTGCTGCTGCTTGAGCTCCTTCTTTTATTCGCCCCAAGGTGGACCCACCACTGCAGTGTCTGTAATTGTCTCGAGCTGTGGGACTTGACTGGTTTTGACTTTGGCTTTTTGTTGCCATTTGCTGCTCCCAGCAGAAGAGCGTTTGTCGTTGGGGCGAGTCCAGGCAATATATTCTAATTGTAATTGCGTTTTGACGTTTCGAGCACAGACAAGCCACAGAGAAAGGTGGACACTTGAGAAAGGAGGAAGATCTGTGTCTGTGGCTTCTTCCACAACAAGAAAAAGAGGGGTTTTAGAGAGTCTGAAGAATAGGAGACAATCACCACAAGGAACCAAGGACTAAAGCGGCAGCAGGACAGAAACACGGGCAAAGTCTTGGTAAGTAATGCCACCTCTTGATAGTTCTATAGTTTTTGGTGATTTAAATATATTTCATATTTCTATTCAAAAAAATAAATACAAAAAAAAAATTTAAATAAAAGACACTATAACAAAAAATATGTAAAAAAAATATTCTAATTAAAAAAAGTATTAAAAAAAATATTATATTCAAACTAACAAAAAATTAAATTTAAAAAAAAATTTTTTAATAAATGAAATGAATGTTTAAATTAGATTAATATTTGAATTCAATATATTATTTTTATTTTAAAGTATATTAGTAAATATTTCCAACAACTTTGATTATTTAATATTTATTTTAATACTATTTCATTTTTCAAAAAATATTTCCAACAAATTTAATATATTATATTTATTTTCAATTTTATATTTATATTAAATATGAGCCGGTGTAAAAAGACCTTTATTTATTTTTATCGTTATAATTTCAATATTTTTAAAACAAATATTTATTAAATTTTTTGTTTTGTAAAAAATAGCCACTAAGTAAATCTTTTCTGTTTTCCCCCAAGACATTCCGCCCTCAAAAGTGCTCCTCAAAATTTTAAGTGGAAGATACAAAAATTTCCAGCTAATATTTCACCCACAGAAAATGAAAATTAATAGTTTTCGCTCTGGTTTTTTTTTCTCTCGCTCTCCTAATAAATGTCCCAAGCAAAATGTTAATTTCCCGAGGACCTGGAGGACACCTCAACCTCAATGGCAGTAGTGGCGAGCAATTAAAGTCATTTATTAAATGTGTCGCAAGGCCAGAAATGAGGAGCAGCAATGACACACACCCACATTCCCCTCTCCCTCTCCCTGTCTCTCTCTCTCTGTCTCTCTGGGTGTCCTACGGGTATGAAGATAATAAATTTTCACCACTAAAACCTGAACGACATTCAACAAAATAATTACCAGCATATTTCGAATGTCCCACGGGGAGCAGCAGCAGTACCACAATTTATCTCCTTTTTCGCCAGAGAAAGGACCCAAAGGGAGGAGGGTTTTCATTTCATAACAGGGGGGGGGGGGAAAAGTCCTGAGAGTCATTTATAAGGCTAAGAGGCACAAGAAGTCTACGTTTTCTTTCCTTTTTTCTGGGTTGCGGAAGTGTATGGGGAAACTTTGACTTGAACTCTTGTTATTTAACACTTTTCAGGCGAAGAAAAGTCAACGCCCACGCCCACAACTGACAAATGGGCGTGGTCATAGCTACATCGTATACATATATATACTTATATATATTAAATATCATTGCACATTCAGGCTGCGAAAGCAGCTGCTGCACGGACACTTGAGACAGCGCCTGGAGTAGTCCTCCAACAGACGGAATGGGGCGGGAGGGAGAGGGGGTTATATTCGGTTTGAAGTGCGAATAGTTTAGGGGCAAAGCATTCGTCTATGTCTCACACTGTACGAGTGTGTGTGTGTGTGTGTGTGTGTCTAGTGTGTGTGTGTGTCTAGTGTGTGAATGTGAGTGCCTGAATGTCTGGGAGTGTCTGCATTTACAGTTAAGCATTGCAAACACGTATTTAGTAATTAATTACACTTGTGTGGGTGTGCCTGTGTGTGTCTGAGAGAGCAGGCAACCCTGACACCCTGAACCCTGGAACCCTGACTTTTGGATATGCAATACTCACTTGAAACGTAGGTCAACATTTGTTTAAAGTCAAATTAACATTTGATTAAAGTTTAAGCTGTAGTTAAAGGTCGTTTTCTTTGGTTAAAGAATATCGTTTGACTTTTGCGAGGAAGTGACAGTCCTAGAACGGTGCTATTGTGCAACACTAAACCGTTTAAGTGTGCGAAATGCACCTAAATAAATGCCCAATTGATTACTAAATATTTTAAAGTCTCCAACGTTGAAAACAGCAAAGAGATGAATATATTGCTTATTTTTGGTGAAAACTTGTAGACTTCCATAAAATAGTGTTGTAAAACACTTGCCAGATCGCAGGTGCATCAAATATGGGACAAACTGTACTAAGAATAGTTGGTAAACCTCCTATAGATCCATAAGATGCATTATATTGTATATTTTGTAGTGTAAATTTCCATAACTTTCCACCTATTCCACCTTGAAAGCCTTCACTTCACCAAAATTCTATATATATTTCTGTAGCCACATTCCCAAAGCCCTCAAAAAGGAATGTTCATAAACAAGCAGGCAAACATTCTTGGTGGCATTTCACGTCGAACCAAGAAACTCTCATTATGTTTCGCTTAGATGATAGTCATATTATTTATAGTTTACGGGTAGATACGAGTATTCCCTTGCAAATGATGTGGATTTGTTAGACATCAACTTTTGCCTCCACCCGCCACAAAGTAGGCAACAGCAGTGCCAGTGCCACGATGCAGCAGCAACTCAGGTAATATCTGTACAAAAAAAACTTTTAAAAGTTGTGGAAAAACTTGAAAAAATATACCACACCAGCAGTGTCCTTTTTAGTCTGCTTGGCGCACACATGAATCGTTTGAAAGAGCCAGAGTCGACTCTATGGACCGCTGAATACCCTATAATCTGATTCTCTTGTGATTGGAAACGTTTTTTCCCTAACCTGAATGTTATATTTACCTAATTAGAACTTTTTTGTGTGGCTCGTGTGAAAGTAGAAGGAGTAACTCTACAATCAATTAAAAATCCATACAAACAGCTGTTTATTGGCGGCTTGGAAGCTCTGCAAACACATTGTAGAAGTTTACATAAAAAAGGTTGTTATTTTACCCTTTTGGGGTAAGCTCTGATGCCAGATATAAGAAATGAGTGCTCAAATACATACCGTATACAAAAAGTATATACCCCTCGTATTCTCCAACCAAAGGGTATGCAAAAGCTGCGTTCTTTTCCCTGTTTGCACTCACTCCCCCTCTACACATCCCTTTACTTAGCCAATTTTTAGCTTAAAGCATTTTTCACATGATTTGGCGAAGGATTTTCGTGGAGGGGAAACACCCTTGTTTGCTTTTTGACTGCTGCTGCCTCCCTCGTTTTCCCTGCCACTCTTTGCTGTCGTTGTTTTTGCGTGGCTGTCACCCGCACACCTGCCACTGCCACAGCCCTACATGTGACACGATACACATGTACGAGTATTATACACGGATAAATGTATGAAATTAACAAAAATTACAAAAACAAAACTTGTCAACCCCCCCTAACAAATAATTTTCTTAAAATTATTTTCGACTTGCTGAAAACTTTTACCCAACGGAGCGGAGAAATATTTAATCAAATACTTTGATGCCTAATTTCGTTCCTAAATGGTTCTCTTTTTTGTGCATTTGACTTTGATGTGAGATGAGGCTCAAAGTTTCTTTGGCAACTTCTGAATAATCCGCACTTTACATTTTTCGTATTCTGATTACGCTTTCTGTTTAATAAATCATTAAAATAGTCTCCCCTCCCGCCGTTACCTTCGGCAAAGTTGTCCAATTAAGTTGATTGAAATTGTAATTGCAATTAGGATAAAAGTTTGTTTTTCGCTTGGCAGTTTGTTTGGGTGGAAAAATTACAACAAGAAATCGCTATTTTCCAGGTTTAATCGGGTGGGCTGTACTTTTGCTGTAATACGATAGGTTTCGCTATTGTTTGTATACGAAAAAATTGTGTGTTTAAATAAAATACAGTATACCAAAATGTTCAGGAAGAAAAGGCGACCACGCCACGAATGACCATGCGCGAACTGTGAATGGCAAAATAAACAAAAAAGTTGTGCTAGTTTACCAAAAATAACCAACAATGCTATTACAAAATCTTGTGATCTAACAAAACCGAGTGAATGGCAAAATTATCCAACAGAACCATTTGAAAACCATGTGAATGGCAAAATGTACTAAGGATAAACATTGATAAACATGGTGAATGGCCAAATTAGCCGACAATGTCACTAAAAATCTTTGTGAATGGCAAAATGTACCAAGGAACCCATTGATTAACATTTTGAATGGCTAAATTAACCAATAATTCCATTAAAAAACTTTTGTGAATGGCAAAATTATCTAAAAAAAACCGAATGATTGGCAAATAAATCAACACACCCGTTGCAAAATCATGTGAATGGCAAAATGTACCAACAAACCCATTGATAAACATTTTGAATGGCAAAATTAACCAACAATGGCTTTAAAAACCCTTGTGAATGGCAAAATGAACTAACGAAAATATTGCCAAGCCGTGTGAATGGAAAACTAGACGAACAAACCCATTAAAAAACCTTGTGAATGGCCAAATTAGCCAACAATGCCATTAAAAAACCTTGAGAATGGCAAAATAAACTAACGAGATTGGCAAACTTTACGATCAAATCCATTAAAAAACCTTGTTTATGGCAAAATTGAGCTGCAAAATGAATTAAGCAGAAAATGCTGCAACACAAGCTGACTTTTATCTTTGGAAACTTTATTTTGATGTCATTCCAGTTGAAAATCTTTCGCTAAAAGGCTCGATAAAACATTTTAATCATCTGCCCTGGAACAAGGAATAGAAAACTTTCTTTATGAGATCTTGTTATTGTCCGCCCGCCGCAAAAACTTGTCCCTTATTCCAGATAGTATCTAATATTTATCCCCCCCATTCAGCACTCTTGTTTTTGTTGTTGCTGTGGCACTCGTTTTGACATCCAACTTTAGTTAATATTCCTTGAAATCTTTGTGCAACATGACTGCAGATGTGACCACAGCAGCAGCAGCAGCACCAGCAGCAGACTTACTTTTTACTTCAAGGAACAACTTTTTGAACCACGACACAGAAAACACAAAAAAAACTTCTAAAGTACGAAACGTGCTTACAATGCAACAGCCAAAACAGCAGGCATCAGGCAGCACCCAGAGGCCACCCACCGCCCACAAAAGTATACGGACACGGCTGTCCAAATAAAATCTCCCACGCCCTGTCCACGTGTCCATCATAAACACCAGACGGAGAGGAGAGGAGAGGTGAGGAGGAGATGGAGAGGGTTAAGGGTTGAGGAGAAGCTTTTGAAATGTTTTCGGTCGCGTGGCCTCATAAATGCCTCATTGGCTCATTAGCAAATGAACTGTAAATGGTTGTGGGCCCTGTCAAAAGATAGGAGTAACAGACAAACCTTATCAGAGCTTCTGCTTCCGCTCCCCCCCCCCCCCCCCCCCCCGTTCCGCCCTAATCTTCCATTCATTTGTTTTCAATCAACTTAATCATCGGTAATGGAAATTAACGATGGGGCGGACGGCAGAAAGTTTTCGGCAAGGAAGAAGGAAGCCTTTGGGGAAATTTGGATTTCTGTTTTGTAAAATTTAAACATTGTTTATTTCCAAGGGAAATACACAAAATTATGGGGGAGGACTTTGATGAAGACTTTTCTTCATTGTGCTATAAGCATTATTAAATGGATAATTTTTAAGAGTTTCAGGCGCTTTTTCCAAGCATTTTTCCCTTCAAAAAAAAAATAAAACATTTACATATATTTTATTAAATATTTCTATTATTATTTTTTTTTAATTTTGTATTTTATTTATTTATATTTTATTATTATTATGTATTTTATTTATTATTTGTGTTGTATATTTCTTTTTAATAGACGAAAAACTCGAGGAAAACCACGAAAAACTACGCGTAGATCTCTTGTAGATCATTCCTTTTTACTCTGAAATCTTTGAATTCTTCATCATTCACTATTTCTATGAATATTCAAATCTTTAAAGGACCTTAATGGTCTAAGAACCCCCAAATAGCACCATCAATAATACACTTCATATATCAAAAGCTTCCTTGTAATGACCCGCAAATCCTTTGGCAAAACCAAAATGTGTAATGCGACCCCTAAAGTTCATTTGCCTTGAACCCCTTGTCCACCACCCCAGGGGAAAGGCAGGGGAAAGGCCAGTTTTGTTGACAAATTAACATTCCGCTCAATTATCCAATAAATTTCGCTTTGGGCATGCGAGTGGCCCAGGTCGAGTAGTATTATAATTTAGTAAAGCAAACACCGTGTGGTTTTAGCAGGAGGTTTGACCTGCGTGGCGGTCAGAGAAGCCAAAGGCAGAACACGCCAAATGTTTGGCTCCTGGCTGGCCCATTTCTGGCTCTAACGAGCACTTGGCCTGGCTGTGAGAATTTCACAAAATTATGCCACTGAAGCTTTGAAATCACGAAACTATAATTAGCTGTTATTAAATATAATCACAGTAATCAAATTAGTAGCCGAAAGCCAAGCTGAGGTGGCCAAAAGGGGCCTGGCTGTTGGTCAATGGGATAAGTGAATTCCATATCACAGTTATCGATACTTCTGGGCGGGATTATTACTCAGCAATGAACGTTTTTGATATCCGAAATATAAAAGCATTAACTTGGGCATATTTTTCGATTTCAGGCATAATTTGGGTGGAAAATGTAGGCCGTGATACGATTTATTGCCAAAAGAAAGGCGATAAATGTTGTGTTGTATATCGATTACAAATTTCGATAACTTTTAGACATTTTTATGATTTCTTAGCTAATTTGTATACATATCTTATCAATCCTAGACAGAAATCAACTACTTTTTATGGAAAAAGGCAGGCTCTAAGAACACCTGGCTTTTGTTCAAAGCATTGCCGATAGGTTTCATAATACTCTGGTATGTCCAGACCTTTTTTGTCGATTTCCCAATGACTTAAATACTATATGTTCTTGGTAAACAGCCAATTGGCTATTAACCTTACATAACTACAGGAAATCTCATATCTTAGGCCAAAGGCAAACAATACGCGATATGTAACGAGTATTTAAGTATCTTTCTGATATCGTTTCGAATGACAAACATGAAAATAATCATCCCCTTGTTGCCACCCCATGACCACACACGTAATTACTTTGCGATGACAAAAAATTGACTGTCATGCGAGTTGCTTTCTCTGCCATATGGAGTGCTGGGGAGGTCAGAGTGTCATGTCATATTGTCGATTTTACGGGCCCTTCCAAGCACTCCGATAGTTGCTCTTCCATTCCCTTTTCTTCCACTCTTTGAACCCCTCTTTGAACCCCTCTTTGCACCCCTCTTTGAACCCCTCTTTGAAACCCTCTTTGAACCCCTCCTTGAACTCCTCTCTGCACCCCTCTTTGCACCCCTCTTCGATCACTCTTTTGCTCCCCCTTTTACCGCCCCATTCAGAGCCTCACATAAAACATTTTTTTCGCGCTCTGCCGTTCTAGATAAAACGCGTTGAAAAGCAGGAAAAAGACATAAAACGCGGAACACGTTAAGTGCAGGCTATGGGATCCAGGGGCCACGGACCAAAAACTGATGCCGCCGCCGCCATGTGGCATCATTAGCGAGGCGGCTAAGGGGGGCAGGGGCGTGGGCATAACCGCACATAATGGTGGCGTTGGCCATATCGGGCATATCATCGACTGGACAGGATGTGTAAAAGGAGAGAAGGAATCAGGGAGAGAGCTAGAGGGAGAGAGAGAGAGAGAGAGAGAACTTCTCCATTTACGTGTTGAACATGGAATTTAATTTCTTTTGGTAATTAATTGCAATCGTGTTGGCATTAGGTTTAATGCTCTAATTGGGCAAATGTCCTGGGTGCCTTCAGTGGGGTGGCATTAGAGCCCTGCATGAGTGCACAGTATTACAAAAATTATCCCATCTGACTTAACTGAATCGTGTGCTACTCGAACACTATCAATATTTCACACTGTCTACAAAAACATATTGACAACATTCTCATGTATGAGCTAGAGTCATGATTCAGTTGAACTGTCAAAAAAAGCCAGTGTGAGTGCGATTCCCAGCAAATGATTTAGATACACATCACAGCAAAAGCAGTAAGGCTACGCTGCTACTGTCATTCTACAAGCAACAGTCGATATTGTTGAACTGTGCACTGTGAACACTATGCACACTGTGCACACTCTGAGCATTGTGAACACTGTGTTAAAACCATATTTAATGTGAAAATATGTTGCTAAGAAAAATAATTTTGTTTAATTGGTTTTAGATTACATTTCATATTTTTTTAAATTTATATTTAAAAACATAATTTTGTTAACCATGTCGTCGCTGCCTGATATGGAGCTTCGTTTTTCACAAATTAAGTTCCTGGCTAACGAGAACACTCTTTCGGAAGACGCTGACGATGCTGGTGTTGCAAATATCTTGCAGCTTAATTTGTACAATGTTGGGAACTGGAATTTGTTTTCGTTCCACCAGTGCAAAACATTGAATTCGTCTTTCATAGGTACTCTTATATTGGAGTACGCTACTATTTCTCTTGTCAAGACTTCTTCCTCTGACTGTCCTGAAAGCGGTTCGATAAAATCAGCTAGAAACTCTTCGAATTTATTCGAACAAGTCGCCGACAGGTCTAAGTTCTCTTTGTCATCAGTGAGCAAAGAACGCATCATTTCCTTACACTCTTCAATCGTGAGGGTTCTATCCACTTGTCTCAATTGATTTGTTGGAGGGAATAAAAACAACGCAATTCTGTGGTACTTCGTTATGTACTTTAAAAGTACTGAGTCGATATGCATGCTCAAGGACCAGCTCAATTTTTGTTCAATATCCTTATCTGAATTAGCGTCTTTTATGAACTTTTGAAGAGCATGAATGCGGGGAATAACCCAGTGCATGGTCGGATATTCGTCCGCCTCCAGGAATTTCGAAATTTCCTCGATTTTAGAGAGTACATTTGTGATTGCGGTAATGTCGCTATAGTTCAACCCATCTAAACGATTCATTTCGTTTTGTTCATTTAAAATTTGAACGACGTCATGCCAATTGTGCTCTATCGATTTCATTGTATAAAAAATTGTATTCCATCTCGTCTGACATACACCCTTAAGACTCAACTCGAGTTTTAAGTTCTGTCCGGACCTCTTGAAATATTTAGCCAGTTTTGCGCATTTTTTTTCGATTTGAAGCAATTCAGGAACTGCTTTGAATGCTTTTTCAACGACGTTGTTCAGCAAATGATTTATACAATGAATATGAGCTGATTCCTTAAATGCAGATATCATGTTTGATCCACGGTCTGTTACAATAATGGCGTCGTTTAAGTCTAGCCCAAAAGAATTCAAACATTGTTCCACTTTAGTACGAATTAATGTGCCTGCAAATAAATAAAAGCAAGAAAGAACAATTGTCTTCCTCATTTGCCTCACATTTCGTAAACAATTTATACCCTCTGTAAGGGTATAAACACGTACCTGTTGCAGATTCACCGTTAATGCAGATCATTTCCAACAAACGGTTTTTCATGCTTCCTTTAAATATATAGTGTAAAGTTACACATAAATAAGACTTCTGCGAAAAGGTGTCTGTCCATGCGTCCGACGTTATAGTGTAGCCATTACCTTTCATTAAGGCTATTTCTTCTGTGACAGCTCGAAGTTCCTTATTGTATAAATCTGTGACATTACGCGATACAGTTGTTGGATGAGGTAGCAGGTTGCTAACGTTTATGTTTGGTCCAAAACGACTTCCAATATCAAGGGCCACGGTTATAACGTCCTTAAGTCCTGAATCGCTGATAATATTAAATGGTCGGCAATTTTGAACGACCCACTTCGTCACGACCTTTGTCACCGATAATTTCGTTTCGGCATCTACGACAGGTTCATAAACGTTACCGTTTTCTTCAGATTTGGTAACCTTATAGCACTTATGCCGGACCAAATTGGACGTGGCACCAGTAAACTTGAAAATCGTAAAACAATTTCGACATGCCACGATGTTTGGAATAACATTGCTGTCTTCTCCAACGACAGGACCAAAAACTTCCCACACCTTGCTTTTGCCACGTTTTTGGCTAATTTTGTATTGGCCAGCCATTATTTTTGCTTTTATATCGCCTGGTAATTCGCAGCCAGATGGTGACAAGGACTGCGAATTAAATGTGCATATAATATTCGAATAGAAACACACGCATACATTTTTCTACTAAACTTACATAATCAAAAGAACCAACAATCGAATTTTCCATTTTCAGTAATTAGCAAACAGTACAAGCACCGACAAAAAATTAAATGAAAATGTCTTTCTCGTTAGCTTTTTGACGTTTTCTTTTCTTTCGATTCGTTTGACTCACACATTCCACACTGCAGTGAGCAAAACAATGCACAACAAATTGAGCGAGAGAGACACCTCATACACTTTCTCTCTGTCACAACGTTTTTAGTAACAGTGTGAGTGCGAGTCATACGATTTGACAGGAGTCACTCGACAATTATGCCTTGAGTCAATGAGTCAGCAAATGAAGTAAAGAAAATGAATTGAAAGATAGTGTGAAAAGGACACATGACTCATGTTTTGATACTGTGCACAGTGTGGCTCCTAACTGTTAATACGAATTAGTGTGTACTCGTGCAGGGCTCTAGGTGGCATGTGGCAGGAGTGTGTGTGATATTTAACTTTGCCACCACACACACACACACGCACACATTATATTTGTCAAGTCAATGAACATTGAGATGAAATGCAATTCTCGGAGTAATTGATTTTATGATTTGCTTAATGACATAATGCCACATGATAGAGCGTGGCTCTGTCGCCATCGTTTAAGTCTGTTTTATTAGTGGCTTGTCTGTCTCTCTCTCTCTCTCTCTATCTCTATCTCTGGCTAAAATTAAATTAGGGACTGTCTCTGTCTCATTTAGGAGCGCAGTGGGCGACCATTTAGCGGAAATGGTAATTAAATTTCATTGGGTTTTTGGTTGATAACCTGCTGGGGTTTAGGAGTTTACCAAAAGAAATTAAAGGGAAACAGGCGATTTTTTGTTTATTTTGGCAATGAGGTACTAAGGGTTTTATGGAAGATTTACTGGATTTTACAAGAAAATAAATCAAGCTATAGAAAAAGTATAAAAATAAATTCGAATAAAATAATATAAATATAATATAAAATATAAAATAATACATAAAATAAAATACAATATAATAATAATAAATATAAAATAAAATAATAAAAATAAAGAAATAATAAATATATATAATATGAATAAAAAAAATATAAAATGCAAATTAAAAAAAAAAATATAAAATACAAATTTAAAAAAAATATATATATAATATATAATATAAATAAAATAATAAATATAAAATATAAATTATAAAAAATGTATTGAAAAAATGCATACAAAATGAATAAAATAATAAGTACAAATATAAATAGAAAAGGAAATAGTATACAATTTTAAAGATAACTTATAAGAAATTTTAATGGTTTTTAGGTTTAAATTAATAAAAACAAAATTAAGAAGAAATGTTTTACATTTGAGAACATTTTACAGGATCTTTAACGATAATTTATGGAAATAGAAATCAAATTTCATCATGAGTCGATTTCAATTCAAAATTTTAGACCTGTCAAGTGCGCTTTGAAACATTTTGGAAGCAGTTCTAATAAGTTTTCAAATTTTTGGGATACATTTAAGTACAATAATAGACAAATTTCAACAAACATTGTATAGGAATTCAAACTTTTAGTATCGAAAAAAAAAAGTTCTTTAGTAAGGGATAAAATTACAACATTTCAGGATACTTTACAGCAGAATGGAGGCTTCTTTTTAATTGAAAAGCATAGAGAAAATTGCATTTCATTGGGAAACAGTTCTCACATCAAAATTTGAGACTTTTATTCTATAAGTCTTCCCAATTTTTTCGAACCATATGAATGTACAATGCAGGGGACGTATTTTAGGGGATACTTTTAGCAGAAACCAAGTCTTTCCAAGTCTTACCCACTCCTATATGATATATTTTCCTATAAATGTGTCATATTGGGTCACATTTTCCCCTTACCTGCAAAGAAAAGCAAACAAACAAAAATACAGGAATTAGTAAAAATAAGCAAAAGGAAAGCAAATTTCCATTTAGAAAATCGTATTATTTATATAAGCTAAAAGTACATAAAACGAGGGGGAACGTTGTGAGTTGCTGCGGACACCGCAACTCTACAGTTATACCCGATACTAAGTCAGTATGGCTCTCCTCCGGCAGATGGCGCTAATATTAAACGACACGACAAAGAGTGCGTGCGAGAGAGACAGAAAATCAGTCTGAGCGTGACGTAACGCGCTGCGTAGCCACTGCAAATTGATTTGTTTCCTTTCGCTATAAAAATGATCTGATCTGATCCAGATTCAGCAATCTGATAGATATGGTCGCTATCTATGATTCTGCGTTTTTAGTTTTCTCGAATCTGCAATATTGTGGATGCAACAGATTTTCGTCCTTTGTGGGGGCGGAAGGGGGTGTGGCGAAATTTTGAGATATACGTTTTATAGTGAGATCTAACAGAAGTGCGGATACCAAATTTGGTTACTCTAGCTTTAATAGTCTCTGAGATTTGTGAATATCCCCAGATTTGCATCCTTTGCGGGGGCGGAAGGGGGTGTGGCGAAATTTTGAAACAAACTCGTCTCGGTCCGATATATTAGGAGTGTGGATACCAAATTTGGTTGCTCTAGCTTTTATAGTCTCTGAGATCTAGGCGCTAATGTTTTACTCTAAGCAAAGCCGCCTATGCTACGTGTGTGTTAGAGAGAGACAGGGCGAGAAAAAATGAAATTGTTTTCTTGATGCTGGCTATAATAGTAATACGATCCAATTCAGATTCTGCAGTCTAAAAGATATGGTCATTCTCTACGATTCTGCGTTTTTGGTTTTCTTGTATCTTTAAAATTGTGGATGCCACAGATTTTCGCCCTTTGTGGGGGCGGAGGTGGGCGGGGCAAAGTTTTGAAATATTTTTGTAGCAGTGACATATCACAGAAGTCTGGATCCAAAACATCGTTGCTCTAGCTCTTATAGTCTTTGAGCATTAGGCGCTGAAGGGGACGGACAGACGGACAGACGGACAGACGGACGGACGGACAGACGGACAGACAGACATGGCTCAATCGACTCGGCTATTGATGCTGATCAAGAATATATATACTTTATGGGGTCGGAAACGATTCCTTCTGGACGTTACACACATCCACTTTTACCACAAATCTAATATACCCCAATACTCATTTTGAGTATCGGGTATAAAAACATATTCCAAAAAGGTCCGGCTGCCCTGCTGGGCCTGCTGGCCAGCGCTCTGCGAGTAGATGGACCTGCCCCGAAGGCCTGTAAACCGAAACCAACACAAAAGCCTATTACACACACACAGACACACAACCTGATTAAAGGAAAACCCCCAAAGAAAAGCCAGGGAGAAGCGAGCATAGAAAAAGTAGCTCGGGAAAAAATAGAGCGGCACGGCGACCCAAAGAAGGACAGCCTCAATGTTTTTTCTGTGGCTGCTTGGGTCTTTTTTTAGACTGGCGCCAAAACGCTGCCACACGTTGGCCCCGCTCGGGGGCTGAGGCGCCACAAAGTAAATTTTGAAATATCAGCCAGGCTTTGGGGTCAGTCATCAAAGAGGTGGAAAGGACGAGCAGAAAGAAGGCTTTGTTTTGGGGACAGGCTTTAATTATAACGTAATTACAATATCCCAGCAAAGAGTGGGTTAAATATTAGATGAAGTTTGGATGCTCTTTTGGAAATATTACAAAATTCAAGAAAATTCTTTGGAAAAGTCGAAAATCATTAAAAATATTTTAGAATTAATGTTTCATAGAGGAACAAGAGAATTTATAAGCCTGGAAACCCTATATGTCTATTAATCACATACAAATCCATCAAAAATCCTACACCCTATCCTATAATTATTCAAAAAATATCAAATTTCCATGAAAAACTCTTTCGATTGTATTTGTAAGCGCTCCTATCAAAATGATTGAACCCCAACAGGGCGGTAAATGCCATTAATGCAGAAAAAAGTGTCAAAGTACACAAAAGGGCGCACACACACCCCCGCCCCGCCCCGCCCCAAGGCCCGCAAAGACACGAAAGCCGCCCACCAGAAGGAAAAGGTTAGGGAAAAGCGTTAAGAACACAGCAAAATGATGCCGCTACACGTGGCAAGTACTTCAGTGAAATGCTGCGAGCTGCGAGGAGCTGCAAAATGGCTGTGGCGTGACTTTTGCCATTTTCCAGGAGGATCAGCTAAGGCTGTGGCTGGAACTGAAAAAGGATGGTAGTAGGGAAGGAAAAGGATGCTCCTCTCCATCTCTCTCTCTCTGTGTGAGGTCGGGGCCCCAGCTACTTTATGTCTTCGGTGTTTCCTGTGCCATGTCGGCTGACCGCAAAATTAAATTACAAGAAACCAAAACCAACATCCGAATAGAACAAGAAACGAATATGGAAGGGGGTAAACGAAGGATTGGATACCCTTCTAATGGAAGGAATGCCGAATTCCTGGCATGTTTTGACCAGCAAGAGACAGGTCTCTGAACTTCAGTGAATCCCCTTCCTTAAAGTAAATTTTAATTCGTTTAAGAACGAAACGATTTTTATTTCTATCCTTTTTTTCTGGATAAAGGAACTTCCCAAAACATTGCCAATACATAAACATTTTAAAAATTATATAAACTCAGCAAGAAGGAAGATTTAAATATTATAGAAAATGCTTTAATGGTTTAAAGGATCGAAAAATTAAAGACTAAACAGTAAAAAGTACTGTAACGATCCAAAAAATATCAAGACCTAGGAAACATTTTCAACAACCAGAATCCATTAATTAATTAATTATTAATTATTTATTTAAGAATTAAAGAAATTAATTAATTAATTACTCAATAATTGACATGTTCTGTCCAAAAATATATAAAGAAATATATATAGAATATAAGGTCAAATAATATTATACTTTAGAGCAATCTTTACTCAATGGTTCAGATATTCTTTCTGAGAATTATAAAGAAACCAAGAAAATTCTCAGAAAATCCCAAAATATACATTAAAAAAAGGCCTGAAATAAGGTCTAGGAAAATAGGGACCAACTTCAATAGAAACAACGGATATATACAACTCCGATGTTGGTTTTGTCTCGAAAATAAAAACATTCTATAGTGTAAAACCCTTCTAAATGCTCTCTATTCTAGGGTATAACACAAGTCGGTAGCTCGAAAAATAACAGCCTCAGAACGAATGAAGTAGGACAACCGAAAGCCGAAACAATAACCAAACAAGAAATAGGACAAAAAGAGGAGCCCCAGAGAGGAAAGACAGAGATAGAGAGAGAAGAGTAACATAATGAATGATAGGGACAGACAGACGGAGAGACAGAGAGACGTAGTCCAAAGTTGGAAACTGTTTCCGCTTTATCCGAACATGGTAATTACGTGCCCCGTCTAAGCCGACTGACCCTTGCCCCCGTACCCCCTTACCCCCATATCCTACACACATCACATGGCCAACAACTGTCGCCGTCAGTCTGGGCCATTAGCCCTCGCCATTGCCCCTCCTCAATTAGCAATTAGTTTTATTTCAATTCAGTTTCAGTCCTAAGTACAGCGGATCCCTTCACCTGCAGGCCCAAGCCCCAGGCCCCAGGCCCCAGGCCCAGGGTTTTGTCCAACTTTTCCAAGTACTTAAAAGCTTAAGGTAAGGAAATTTCTCTTCCAGGGGTTCCGCTCGGGTCGGGTCGGGTCTTATGTTACGCTTTTCATTTAGGCGGTTTTTCCGGGTCACAGTGTCTGTCAAGTGGCCAAAAAAAAGGGGTTCAAAAGCGCTTTTGTTTTCGGGAACCATAATTAGAAAATATATTTAGCAATATTTTGGGTCGAGGGGAACAACTGTTAAGTGGAAAAAGGTCTAAAAAGAACCAGCAGAACCCCTTCCATATATGAAAGGATTTTGCATTAATAATAATTTAAGGTACTTGTTAGAGCCTTAAATATTTATTTTCAATTAAATATCTATTCAGAAATAAATTGAATAAAAATCTGTTTAAAATACTGAAAATCCCCCACAGATGGCACATTCTTTAAACGTCTTTCGCTAAGAACATAAACCCAATCTTCTCTTCCAGAAGCCAACCCAGGCCTTTGCCATTCAATTAAATCACTTTATTAATATTTTAGCCATAAAATATTCCCTTAAGCTGCAACTCATGGAAGATGGTATGGTATGACGGGACACTCCCTAATTGAATGCCGCTACACTCTTGAAAAGTATCTAAAAATGCCAAGTCATGTGGCAGCCAACACCCCAATCCCTAAGTCAAGCTCTCCCCCCTCCCCCCAACCATTCCCCTCTCACACACACACACACATGATGTATAGAAGAAGCTACAGAGAGTCTTAGCTCTGCCATCGTCATTGTCAAGAGGGGGAGGGGAGGGAGGGAGGGGAGCCTGGGAGTGTCGGCGCCATCATCGGAACAAAAAAGAAGAAAAAAGAAGCTGCCTGCCTGCCACATTGTCGCCAATAATTCAACGACAACGTCGGCGGTCATAAACGAAATGATTTATTAGCAGAAGAGCAGAACAGCCAGTGGAAGAACAGGCGAGAGATATCAAAACCTAAACCGAAACTCAACAAGCCTCTTAACGCATCTGAATATCCCCTCCCCTACCCCACTGCCCACCCATCATCGATTCGATTCTGTTGCTCTATACCGCGCACATGTGGAGGGAGGATGGATGGATTTTATCAGTGCCTGCATATCGCAGAGATAAATAATCATTTGCAATCAGAAAAAATGGAGAAAAAAAACGTAATACAAAATATAATTAATGATAGGCAGACAGACAGACAAACAGACAGACAGCTTTTTGTTTAGTTATCTTATCCGCTTTGCCATTTATACACTGCCAAAAAGGGTGCTGGGAGTTTCAGAAGAGGTTTGCCAGGCAGGAAAGAAGGAATATGCCAGACTAAAGGGTGTTTATCTAGCACTGAATAGTGGCAAATAGAGTGTAGATAATCCCTAATTTAGCAGAAATTTTCATTAAAAACTGCTATATATAGGATATTCCAGTAATTGTTTTAACACTGCATGGCCTAACTTTCTTCACCTGTTCAGAAAAGTCACAGCAGAAAGGAAATCCTACTCCGCATAAATATTCCTTAATTCATCAGCCACTTACAATCGGTTTGATCGCGCGTGATGCGGCAGAGCCCCTCGGCCGTTTGCTCGCCGTTTCTGCCTGGGACCAAGATCTTTCCCTGTACTCCCTGCCTCGTAGTGTATCCAAAGAGCCCACCACCATTCGGATACCAATCTCCTGCCTATCTTATTTGTTTTTCTGTGACACTGTGTCCCCCCCTGTCTGGCCATCTGTCCATCTGGTCAGAGTGACGTTTTTATCGTCAGAGACATTTTGCATATGCTTAACACATTTTCACAATCCTCGCGCTGATTATGGCAACGTTTTTGTTGTCGTACGGCGACTGCCACTGTGGTTTTCGCTGCTTCTAGCCGTCTTTTTTTTGTATATTTGATTTTAATGAATGTCTCTGGGCCGTAAGCCTTGGCGCCAGCATAAATTAAATAAATTCGCATGCTTGATTTTTGTGTGTACCCTCCCCCTTCCATTGTACTACTATGTTTTTTTTGTTTTGGGCGGTTTTCTTTCCATATTGTTTGGAAGCTGGCGCCAATGTCCACAACAAAAGAAACACTTTGACTGGCGGGGGGGACAGACTCTCAATGGGCATCCCATTCCATTCCAATTGTATCTATTTCTATTTGAATATGCCTTGTCTAATGGAACGCATCGGTGGGGATCCGTGGGGATCCGTGGGGATCCGTACCTCGTAGTAAACACAATATTCTGATTACATCTGTTGATTATTAAATATGCGCATAATTTGCTTATTGGTTACATTTACGAGTATTTGTGCTTCTGATTCTGTTTCTCAGTACTCAATTGGACATATTTTCTGTCCTAAACGTCCTAGAGAGGGCACGTGGTACCGTTAGTCTCCACGATTTTCTATCGATGCTTAATATGTTTGATTAATACTTCGCTTTCTATCGATTCTTAAGCAAATTATATTTTCGATATGATTTTTTATTCACCAATTTTTTATCGATGGATTATTTATTAATCGATTATTTATTTATCGATTTTTGAAGTAATCAATGACTGATTTTGAAAGCTATGTGTATATTATTGATTGATCGATTGTATTAATAAGTTTTATTAGTTTTATTATTTATTTATCGATTATTGATTTGGAGATTATTGTATAAATTACTGATTTATCGACTAGTTGTATACACTTTATTAACTATTTATCCATTTATTGAGTAATTATCTATTAATCGATTATACATGTACATATATTGACTCTGAACATACTTATCGATAATTTATCTATCGAATATTGAATTGGAGGGCTTTTATAGATTATTGATTTTTCGATTAGTTGTATTAGTTTTTTAATTATGTACATATTTATCGATTATTTATCAAATAATCGATTATTTATATATTCAACGATTATTTATCTATCGAATATTGATCAGGAGATTTATGAAGATTTTGTTGATTTATCGATTACTGAATTTCAAATTTATGAAGCATAAGTTTATCGATAACTTATTTATCTATTGTTGAATTAATCGAAAAATGCTTTGGAGCTTAAAGGATCCCCATTTTATCGATTACTGACTTGTAGACTTTTCTAGCATCAGTTTATCGATTATTGGGCAATTCATTATTGTCGCTAATTCATCTAAAATCGAATTATCGACTTATTGATAACAAAATTACAACAATTTGCTTCCGAAAATGTCTACCCATGAATTCTTTATTTCCCCTTATATCTTACCCTCTTTATTCCATTTTCTCATCGCACTCTCCGCCCCATTTCCGAGTCCATTTACATTGATTACCGCAACAGATTTCCAAAAACATTTATCGAGTGCATAATTTACGAGACGGGTAATTAGCTTTTGTTAATGTCTGCTCCTCCACGTGCTCCACGTGCTCCACGTTGTTTGTTAAATTTGCACACCAAAGGCCGAGAAAAACGCGAGATGTAAGCCACAATTATGGCAGCCTGCTAATTGAAGCAGAAAGCCTCGAAACGACAAGGGGAGAAAGAGGGGAAAAGTGCTGCCTGGTTCCGCATTGAAGAAAGGTGCTAGCAAATATGCGGCACATGAATATTCCCGGAGACCATTATAACAATTACTTGCACTTGCACCTCATTCTCGCTCGCTCTCTCTCTCTCTCTCTCTCTCTCTCTCTCTCTGGCCCCAAAAAATAGACGAGTTTGTAAACTACAAAAAATTAACCAAAAAAGAAGAGGAAGAAAGAGGAAAGAAAGTGGAAAGCCGAAGCTTTGAATGAGGAAAAGTCAAACACTTGAATGTGGGGTGGGTGTCGGTGAGTGCAAGGCGTTAAAAAACCCCTCCCCCTTCCCGAAACATACTTCTGTGGGTAATGGGGAGAGTCCTGCCTGCCTGGCTGCCAGTCAGCAGGCGTTTTGCTGTGGCCGTACAATGCGGCGTATGTGTAATATCGTGTGGTGCAAGTGCATGTTGACTTTGGCTCTCAACACGAACCCGCACACACACAGGCACACTCTCAAACAATACACACACACACACACACACAAAAAAACATTTGTGACCCACATTGGGTGCCCGGCTTTTGGGCTAAAGCCCGCATGTTGCACGCCGCACGCTGCATGCACCGCATTTCCTACAACTGCAAATTTCCTTACGCAATTCCTTGCTCTTCTTTTTTCCTAGTTGTGATACCCTTTCAAGGGAGAGGGGGATTATGATTTGGCCCAGATTCTGTTGGCCAAAAAGGGAACCCTTGATCGATAGGGAAATGCGCTTTTGTCTGTCTTTCCGTTGCTATGGAAAGCTCTATAGTTTGGTTAGGTTTTGGGCTTCTTTAAGGTTTGAAAACTCTATAAACTTCAACCTATAAGATCTGTTTACTATATTATAGAGCTATGGTTAAGTATTTTGTTAGTAGGGGGTAGAACTCTTGTGTGTTTTTGAACAGAACTCAATAAAATGAAGCTACAAATTCCGTTCCAACATCAGAGATCAGGGGATTACTGTATTATATAGCTGTATTATATAATCATCGATTAGAAAAGATTAAAAATAAACCAACAAATATTCAAAGAAGTTCATTTTCTAGGGTATCTTACAGCTTGGGCATCCTAAACTCCTCTCTCCTTTGCATTTTTTGGGGAGTTTTCCTCTCCAGATGGAGGTCATGGCAAACCATCGTGAACTGCAGGCCTCAGCGAGTATTTAGTTAATGGAAATTATTAAAAATGGAAACTTTTGCGGGCAATAACTCCGGCACCCAGACGGTGCCCTGGCCTGGCGTCAATTGCCATTGGTTTTCCCGCTTTTCCAACCATTTTGATTGCACCTCCTGCTGGGGAAAGGATTCACTGACTTGTAACAAAAATGATGAATTTTTTATTGCTGCCATGAAAAATACCCCAAAACAAAAGGAATAAATATTGCTGGTAAATGGGGTTGAATTTTTGCAGACAAATATTTGTGTTCAGCGAGGAATTTTTTTGTGGCTTGTGGTTAAATTTTTTTTATATTTTTTTGGTATTTAATATTGGAGTACAAATTTGTATTTAAAAATGGAAAAGCCTGGGCTCACAGGATGATCTGTTTTGGGAGATTTCTTTCGTATGTTTTACAAAAAATGATTTATTTAATTTTAAAATATTTATATTTATTTAAAAGGGTTTTATAAATTGTATTTGTATTAATAAAATAAATTATTTAAATGGAAAACGAGGCAAATGAAAGCCAACTTTTTTCTGCTCTTAAATTTCCAGGCATCTACATTTTCCAGCCTCCCCAAACAGCCCCTAAACCACGCCCAATCTTTCCACCCAAAATGGATACAATCTCTTTTCCATGGAGCAACCAGCAGTTAGCATTTTTCGGCGCCCAACTAAATTAGCCACATGCCATAGTCCACGGTCCATGGTCCTTGGTCCTTGGTCCTTGGTCCTTGGTCTAGGCCTCCAATCCATTCGGGGGCTATTCGTGGGACATATTTTAGCTTGGAAATTACTTGGAATATTTTCGTGTCTGCCACGCCATGAAATGAAGCCTCGTGATGACAATCAAAGGCACAGTGGCGGGGTGCAACCCCCCCGCCAAAAGACTAAAGGACTAAAAATTATCCGCACTCTTCGGTGCCCGAATAAAAGCTTTTTGAACCATTTTTCGAGGCAATTTTCTATTTTTTTCTTGTGCGTTGGCGGCGGCTGCTGTCGTAAACCAGGCGTAGGCTATTAATTTTATCACCGTTTCAGGTAGGACGAGGCCGTACAGGGACGGGACGGGCCGGGCAGGGTAATTTTAATAAAATTTTCGTACTCGAAGCGTTGGAAAAGCCAGCCCCAGCTTTTCATAATGTAGATTTTATGCTGATTCAATGTTTTCTACTTTGCTGGCACACAGATTGAAGTTCTTCGGGGGGGCGTGGCGTTAAATTAAAGGACTCTCCCTCCCCAGTCAATTTGTGTTAAATTTTATCAATCGTCGGGGGAGTCTTGGTAGATAAACTTAAGGCATAAATCTGTTTTACGGCCGCAACAACTCTCCAAAAAGATGCGATACGAGAAGTAATTTCCCATGGAACAAAAAGTTATGAATATTGATAAGGTGAGTCCCATTTGCCTCCGAAATTGGGCTTTCGCCTCATTTGGGATTACAAACACACACATCCCCCCATAGAGCAGGGTCCCCCCCCCCCTTACCCTTGCCTTTGTGCCCTCAAAATTGTGTTTAATGTTTCAGTCGTTCAAAATTAGTTTTATGCTCAAGAAAAGGTGAAATGTAGACAGAAGGTTGAGGGGCAAGTGGGTGGGTGGGGGTGGGGGGTCTGTCGGTGTGTCGTCTAAGCAAATTACCACTTGACTGTGCCGGCATGGGTTAATTGAATTGCTCTGGTGCTCTGCTGCTCTGCTGCTCTGTGACACGTGGTGGGCTTTGATAGGCGATCTTTTGGGCACCCGTAAAGGTGCCGAGAGAGCGAGAGATACAATTTCAGGAAAGTTGTTTGGGCTATTAGAAAAGTTACGGGTAAATGGCCTTTGCCTACGCCTCAAGTGTCTTGCAGGGAAATCTTTAGTTTCTTAATCTAACAAAAACCACGTTTATTGGGGATATTCCATCTCTCTCTCTCTCTCTCACTCTCTCTGTGCTGGCATTGTGTCTCCTTTCTGTTCTGTTTGCCATTTAAATGGTGACATAAATTAAAAGAAATGGCTGTTTCTATGGCAACTTCTATTATGGGGGCCCCCTGCATTGTATCTCATGCAAATTGTCACATGAATATGAATGCGATTCAGACTGTGCTTAAATGCGTGTCGGTCGCGCAGTGGCTGGGGGGCAAAGGGGAAATGCAGAACAGACCCCGGACGAAACGGCAACGAAAACTGGACAAATGGGCGGCCAACGAGGCGTCAAGACCCCGCAGGAGGGACAGACAGGCGGCAGGCACAAAAAATATGCAAAATATATGCAACAAAAAAAAAACTTTAAAAGAGAGACAGAGAAAGACAGAAAGAGATGGCCAAAAGAGCAACGAACTTTAGATACACTTTGGAACTGTGGATACCATTGTTCGGATGAAAGCATTCGATTTACGAACCCGGAATGAACTTCATAGAACAGAAAAGTGACAGAGGAGGACTTTTAAAATTACATAGAAATTATATTATCGACTATTCCTAAGAAATATTTGTCAAATAACAGAAGAATGTGTGGTTTAATCTATTTAAAACAATGCCAAACCTATGACTTATTACCTATAGATTTTAGTAGTTTTTTTTAACGAGAAATTGTACTTTTTTAAGATACTTCAGTATTTTTTAAATATTTTTGGTAATATTTGGAATTTCAAGAATGTTTTGAGTATATTTTACTATATTTACTATTTTACTATATGTTTGGAGTATATTTCAGAAATATTTGACATACATTTCGGTAGTTTTTTTTAGTATATTTTAGGAATATTTCGGTAATAATTGAATTATATTTAAAGAATATTTTGAGTAAATTGCAGAAGTTTTTGAAGAATATTTGAAGTATATTTCAGGAACATTTTGAGTATTTTCGCGGTAATATTTTTAGTATATTTCAAGCACATTTTGGTAATATTCACAGTAAATTCGGTAGTATTTTGTGCACATTTAAGTATTTATCAGAATAATTTTAGTATATTTCAGGAATATTTGAGTACTATTCGCAGTTCATTTCAGCAACATTTGGTGCATATTTCAGGGATATTTGTAGTATATTTTAGATATGTTTAGGAATCTTTGTAGTATATTTTAGCGATATTTATAGTATATTTTGAGTAATTTTTTAGGAATATTTGAATTATATTTCATGAATTTTTACAGTATTTTCGCGGGAATATTTTCAGTGTATTTCAGGAATTTTTCGGTAATATTCGCTGTTTATTTCAGTAATATTTTATGTATTTTTTAGGAATGCTTAGAGTATATTTCAGATAATATTTGCAGAAAACGTGAGATACAGAATAGAGAACATTTCAGGTAAATATCTCAGTACATTTTTTAGTATTTTTCGGTAATATTTTAAGCAAATTAATAAAGCAAATCTCCCTGTAACATTTAGTTAATTTTTAAGAAATATTTACCATATCTAAGCTGTATCCCAAATCATTACTTATACCATCTTTCGCCTCAATTATATCAAATATCAACCATTAGTTTTGCTGCTGTAAAAATAGATGAATGAAGTTCTATTTACCAAGAATTCCCCTAGTCTTTTTCCGAACACTGCGTTTCACTTGAAAGAGTATTGAAATGAGGGGCAGCAGGAGATTAAAACATTTTCTATGCGTCACGCGGCATTTGAGGCAGTTTAGTGGAACGAAGAGCGACGATGACTCCACGGGGCCTGGGTCTCTGACTCCGGACTCTGTCTCTGGCTGTGGCTGTGGCATGACTGTGGCTGTCGCTGTGGCTGTGGCCTGGCCTGTGTTCTGGCATTTGCCATTCAGTTTTTAGTCGTTTGTCGTCACTTGAGAGCCTAAACGAATGCGGGTTCAAAAAAACAACTAAAGAAAGAAGCTACGAAAAAAAAGAAAGAATTAAAATTGGCAACCAATGGTCTGCCAATGAATTTTAGCGGCAATGTCAATGCTCTTTTCCGTTGAGCAAAGGCCACAAAAAAATAATTGGAATGGAAGAAATGTGCGGGGGGGTTCTTTAAAGAGCTAGCCACCTTATTTCGATTGAATAAAACTCATCCTCATTCACATTCATGAGAGGCAAATACCAAAGGCAAGAACTGTGGCGCCTCCTATGGACTAGGTTCTCCTTTTTTCTTTTAGAAAATTATGTATGCCATACGTAGGAAATATTCAATAAAATTAACAACTTTGATTTTGACAAAAAAAAAACAACAAATATAAACCTTCAAAAACAAGTAGTTTTAAAATTCAAGTCACGCTGCGATTTCCGGTCCTCCGAAAGCAGCCAAAGAACCCCTAATTTCTATTAACACATTTTAGGTCTTGCAGGTCTTGCAGGAAAGTACCTTTTGCCTGTTCCTCAGATAAGATCTTCATGTCCTGTGTGTCCTGTGTGTCCTGCGTGTTCTGCTTGTGTGAGTGTTGTGGTACGTGGCCATTGTTTGTGGTCCACCCCCATAGAGACACAGAGGCCTGTAGCAGGCCTTAAGCCGCTTTTGTTTCTATTGATTTTCTCGTTTCATTTTGCATTGTGGTTTTTCCCCTTTTGTGTGGTGTTTTGTGGACCCGAAAAACAAGCACAAAAACAACACGAAAACACACGAAAGGTGTCGAATCAGGAAGGAAATATCGATTTCTATTTATGCCACTAGACCCTGCTCGAGTGCAACTTCAACGACTATATCTCGCGGCTCAGCCCAGAGCTTCGGGTCGGGCTCGACACCGTTTATCTGAGCCTCGCGTATGACGATCTCCTTCCTAGTCTTACAAATATTGCCCACACAGCAGGCGTCCTTGAGCACGCATGCCAGCTTCTTGCGTACGAAGCCCAGCTTGCAGTTGCAGGCCATCACACAGCCCTCGTGGCAGGGCTCGTCGTCGTGGAGCATTTGATTGCAGGACGGCTCAAAGCAGACCCTACAGCTGTAGATCTCATTCTCACCGCAGGCTGCTGCTCCCTCTGCTCGAGGTTGCGCCAGCGAACGCCCTGCATTGTGCCCATGGCCTGCAGATCCTTCCAGTAGAACTAGGACCATCATCGCACACAGCACTGGGGTCTTCATGGTGTATTTCCTGCTTCTCGTTTTGCCGTTTGTCGAATGTGAAATATGGCAAATGTTTATGGTTTTTCAATAACTAAATTAAGTTGTGGTAAATCCGACATTAAATGGAACTAATCGAAGCGTTTAAGAGGGGGTTGGACCGAGGATTTTTATCGCTTCATGGAGTGTACCTAGAGAGTAGATTCCCTGAAATTGTAATATTTACACTCGGACCTAAAAATGTATACCAATAGATTGGCTCTGAGTGGAGAAATTCTAAAAGAGAAAGTGTTTTTCCGTACATTCTGACAATGATATGAAAATATTTAATTTAAAACACTATTTTATATTTAAAATAAATATATGATAATATTTAATTTAAATATATTTCCAGCACATTTTATATATTTTACTTATTTTGAAGCGATTAATTATGGGCAGTATTTATTTTGTAATAACTTTATTTATTGTACTTAATTTTTTTTGCTTTTTTATATTTGTATTTTTTATTAAATTTATTTTTAAATTTTTTTTAATAATTTTGTTAATCATTTTTTTAAACAAATTTTGTTTAATATTTTTTTAAAAATATTTTTCTTTAATTTTTTTTTTTATTTATATTTTATAATTTTTTAATACATTTTTTTTTTATTTTTTAATATTGTTTTTAATTTATTTTTTAATATTGTTTTTAATTTATTTTTTAATATTGTTTTTAATTTATTTTTTAATATTGTTTTTAATTTATGTTTTACAATCTTTTAATAATTTTTGTAACAATTTATTTTTAATAATTTTTTTATAATTTTGTTTAACAATTTATTTGTAATAATTTGTTTGTAATATTTTTTTAACAATTTTTTTTAAATTATTGTTTTTTTAGCCAAAGTGAATTCTATCTAATCTTCTCATGCTTGTTATGTAAAGACCGCATATTTATTATAAATATGGATGTAATTTTCTCCGAGTAAGCCTTTCGCCTATGAGAACCTTTGTACAGGGAAACAGCATCCTACAAATAGGCTGCTGGTGGAAACGGAGTAAAAGTCTGAATTAACTCGTGACGGAATCAATCAGTCTTTTGGTGGATTTTCCAAATATTTTCCCACATTTCACAGATTCCCATAGATCTTGTTAGGCCAGCCATTTCCGCCGCACTCTTTACGGACTTTATTAATACTTCTCTTAACCCGCAGCTCTCTCAGATTCTCCTGCCACAAATGTGCGGATGATGTTGGAACATGTGGAAATTATATGATACAAATGTCGATTATCTTAATCTCGCACTCGCCGCAGTCCATGCCATGCCGCATCCACATCCCCACATCAATCATGTTTGACGGCCTAGTGCCGCCGCGCCACAACTTGGGGATACATACCCATGTTCAGCGCTTAGAAGAGGGGTTGGTGCGCCATAGGGGTGGGTGGTAGCTGGGGGGGGTGGTGTTGTCCCCAATGAACTCTGGGAAACATTGTTCTCCCATGGCTGGACGGAACGTTTGTCAACATTAACTACACTTAATTCAAATTGTCAACAGGCCTGTCAGGCTTCACATCTCCGGGTACGGGTACGGGTCCGGGTCCGGGTCTCTCCACAAATGTTGCATAAATTATGCCACAAGGCAGCAAATTGTCGCCGAACAATTGAAAAACTGTGCGTTCAATTGCATACAAAACAAACAAAAAAAACTGCAACAAGCGTACTGCATGCCCCAATGCATTTTGTTCAACAATTAGAACAGAACTCCAAAGGTCCGAAGAAGAATGCACTGGAAAAGGCAGCTGCAGCATTTTTTGAACCAAAATGAGGCTGGAACTTTGGCATTTCTGAACCGCAAATAAGGTAGAATTCAATCGAATGAGGAGGTAAAAGTGTTTGCATTTCTATGCCCCCTCGACGGCAGCGCGCGCCTTGCCTTTAATTGGCCGATAAGCTTCGGTGTAATTGTTCTTTATGTTTGTTTGCTTTTCCCAGACCTCGCTCTTTCTTTATTATTTGCATGCCCCTGTGGCTGGGGAAGTGTTGAAGTGGCAGCTGCAGCTGCGGCTGCGGCGGCGACTCCGTAAGTGGGGGCTTTCTGGAATGCATCCAAGTAATTATCAAGTGGAAATACCATCATTTGTTGTTTTGCCCCCAATTGAGTGTTTTTTTGCCTAGTTTATAATGATTTTACACAATTCTATAGACGATGATCGCCTTCAATATCAATTGCTTTAGTTCGTTGTAACATTTAAAATATAGGAGAGATGAGCAACAATCGCCTCATTCTGTTTGGCCTTCAAGGGCACGATTTCCTGATAACAAAAAGTAAGAGTGTATAATTATAAGAAAGAAACAGATCTGAGTATTGTTTGTGGAGCTGAATGATACGCAGGGAACAAATGAAATTGATGTGCATTTTTATCAGTAGAAAGTTAAAGTTAAACAGGGAGTTCCTCTAAATTCTATAGCGGCCTCCAGTACTGAACAACACCCTTTTTGAGAACCAGAGAGAGAGAGAAACATCACGACAGCAGGAGGTTTTTAGGGTTGAGTGGAGAGATCAAGAGTCAAGTCAGCGAAAGAGAGAGTCAGTCGGTGCCAGATTTTCGCGACCTTCACATCCAGAAGGCAATTGATCCACATAATCCAAAGTTATACACACATACAAATACATTGTTAATCATAATTTTAATTCATTTAAATACTTAATAAAAGTTCACATCTACAACTTAATATACCGTCGTCTCGGGATTCAATCCACATCAGTGCAGAAACCCTGGGAGCATACATAAATATCTATGGTAAGTTTTGCCCATAAATGTCTCTATAGAGACAATCTCTTTCAAAGATTTCTTAGAGATACACATCTTCAAATGCGAGTACCAAACTTTGACAATGAATGTCTCAAATTGCGTGAAAATCTGCTACTGATGGTCAGAGAACCCTGTAAGATGAGAAGGTAGATCAAAAAATGAAAGGGATTACGAAAGATTAACTCAAAATCTTTCAAAATCACCCTAGAATTCATAAAAGTCTTTACAATAAATCTATAATGAAGAAGCACCTGTAAAACTTATGAATAGACATCGTCTCAGGGTGAAGATATCCCTGTAAAACACCAAACAACCCCCTATAAAGGCTTTGATACCAGCTGCAGTTTATAACTAGAAGAAGAGACACCCTCAGAACCCTTTCTGTAGGACCCACACTTCTTGGCAGGTACTCCCAAAACACCAGGGACATGCGGAACCCACTGAAACCCAATTAACTACTATTGTTCTTAGCAGAATGGAGCCACAGAGAAAGCAAAAGACACAAATGTGCCACTAAAAAAAACATGAAGGAAATAACCACAGAAATATGTACCAGCAAAAACAGAGAAACCACAAGAAAAACTTACGGGAAGTACCTTAAACAATAAACGATAGTGTGCCGTATGCATGACTGCATGTGTACATAGATATGTATATGACTCGACAGTATATACCCAGCAAACCAAAAAAGCGAGCTTAGGAATCGTAAACGAGATGGAAAGCGAGAGTTTTACGATAGACAAGCAGCAAGCCTTCGTGTGGCTTCGGCAATGCGGCTTCGGCTCTGTGTCTACCAAACGACCTCGCAAAAGTTTCGCCATTGGCTCGCAAGAGTCTCGCAAAACGAATCATTTGCGGGCTTTCATGAATGATGAACTTTCACTGCCAAAAACTAAGCGACAAAAACTAATACTTGTGTCGCTTAGTTTTCCATCAAAAGCGGCTGCGAGTGCAAGCGTTTTGTCGGGTTAAGTCTCACATTTGACTCGCAAAAGTATCGCAAAAGTTTCGCAAACGTCTTGCAAAAAATTCGCAAAAGTCTTGCAAAAGTCTCGTAAAAGATATCGCAAAAGCCTCGCAAGACGAATCTTTTGCGGGTCATCATAAATGATACTTTTCACTGCCAATAACTAAAAGACACAATTATCCAATTTCCATCAAAAGCGGCTGCGAGTGCGAGCGTTTTGTCGCATTTGACTCGCATGCGATATCTTTTGTGAGCATTTGGTTTGCTGGGTTTGCGTTCTGGAGTTTCTTGAATCAAAGCAAAAAGCAAGGCAGAGACTGACACACAGAGAGAAAGAATAACAGAGACCAGAAGCTGGTGGCTTGCTGGCTTCCGTTTGGTCTCAATTGCATTTTGCTGTTTGGTCCATGTTCGGGGGTCCATTCCCTCCACTCCTCTCTACTCCTCGCTCTCTGGATTTTTGTCAACATATGTTCAACATAATCACAAACAAGTCTGGGGGTATTACTTTAACATAAACAAATCTTCAAAGTACAAAGGAAAGAAAGAGAAAGCAGGAGTAGGAGTAGGAGTCCGCCGTGGAGGAGAAATTCAATTTTAAATCGATTCTCTCTCTGTCTTTTGTTTTGTTGTGCCCTTGTTTTCCACTTGAGGAGTATCGGAGTATCGGCGGCCTTATGCTAAATATGCAAACACATTTTTGTAACAGTTTCCCCACACACCCTTAACCCCGCCCCCCTCTCCATGAATCCTACAAATGTGTGGCATTTCTTGAGCTGTCTTAAGTGGAGTACTGCACTTTTTCCATGATGAATTGTTTGTCAGACAGACAGCTGTTGATGGCTAATGTGTATGTGTGTGTGTGTGTTGGCGGTCAAGATGAAAGCCGAGAGAGAGAAAGAGATGAGTGGCAAATGCTATTGAACCATAAACAGATACAAGATTCCCTTTCATTCGGGTTGGGTTGTCTATAAATACAGACTCGTATCTATCTGGGGAATCGTTTGATATTTCCATATAAATAGCACTCGCTTCACACTATTGACATTTGCACCAAACAGAAGCAGCACAGCACTCCCCATACCCCTCCTGAGTGCTTTCACGTCTTTTGGTCAGCTTCGATGTCTTCGAGACGATTTACGACTTCCGTGAAGCATTTTTCAGTGGACTCCGACTCGGACTCCGGGACTCTTTGCAATCGAATCGGCATTCATGAAGTGCCTTCGATTTAAATACAGACACATGCACAAGTACACACCCAGAAGAGACTTTTGTGAGTGCGTGTTTGATATGCAGTCCATGTCTCAGATGTCTGCATTGATGGAAAACTGCAAGAGGAATCCTATCCTGTACTTTGGAGAAGAATACACACAAAGCACACTCCACACTCGAAATGTGAGAGAGAAAGGAAGCCCCATTGGGGATGGAAAGAAATCCCCAGCCGTGTGGGAGGTCTCTTCATGGAGAGGAGGCTAATCTGTTCTATCACATTCTGAAAATAGAATTCTGTGCGAAAAGGCAGAAGCCCAAAAGAGGATAACAGATAAGAGGTTCAAAGGAAATAAAGATGATTAAAAACTCAAGCAAAATAAATGGAATTATCTGCAGAAATTCACATAAAGGAGGCAAAGATTTGGGGAGTTCACGTAAATTATATTATAAATATTGTTATAAAGAATGAGTTGTTGATAAATTTAGTAGTTTTTATGGATGGTAACAATCAATCCTTCAATTATCTGTGTCTTTCCTATAGAGAGTGGTTATAGAACCCTTTGTTTCTGATATAATCTTTTGAAAAAAGCCTTTTCGGGGATGATAATTCGGATAGATTTGATTCTTATAAGGTTTCTTAGATTCTGGTCTAGATTCAGGAGGTTTTTGGGCAAACAAATCTCTTGCGCGGACTTCTTTCCTGTCTTCAGATTAAGAGAGCTTTCCCTGCCATCTTATCAATCTCCCCCAATCTCCCTCTTATAAAATCTCCCCCATTTCAAAACCATTCTCCACACCATTTAATCACTAAACAATTTCCCAAAAACTACTCCATGACAAACACAAAACTTGAGTCCCCCACCCAAAAGCAAACCCTTATTTACACTGAAGTTTCATCAACTTCCTGCCCTTCCCTTCCCTTCCCGCTGGACACCTTAACTAATTAAATTAGTTTAACACTTCAGATACCGATAGCCCTCCTAACGGGCTGCTAATTAATCAAAGACAGAAAGACCCTTCATAAATCAAAAGAGAAAAGAATGACCATTAAGGATATGCCACATTATATATATGTATATATCGTATATGTTTGGAGTATTTTCTTTAGTTCAAGTGCTGGAAAATATCAGAAACATGTTTCGGTCAATAGGCGTGGGGCGGGGGGCGGTGGGGGTGGGGGCAGGGTTTTTTTTATCCGCTTTGCTTGTCGCTTCCACTTGAGCAATTAATACGTGAGCAAACTGGAAAATATGTCAGTGATGTGGCGGGGGAGGGGTGCGCGGTGCGGGGTAAGCCAAGTGCAAAACAATGTTCAAGTGATGTATTGTGTCGAAATCCACAAAAACAACAAGAAATAATATCATTTAGAGTGTGCAAAAAAAAAGAAGAGAAAAAACACACAGAAACTTCTTCATCTTTCGGTTTCGGTTTCGGCTTCTGTCGTCTCTGATTATTTATTTTTATCACAGCTCCCTCCCCCAGCGAGGGAGAACAACGAAACGAGACGAAGCGAAGCGAAAAGAAAAGAAGTTCAAGAATGAAACGAGATGAGAGGAAACCATAAACCGAAACATTTTTGCAATTGCGAAATCCAAACACGCCTCTCACATTGTCACACAACTTGATCTATATATAGAGCGAGGGCGGGACCAGAAGGGGGCGGGGGGTAGGGAGGGAGAGAAAGCAGTGGCAATGATGATTGTAATTATCACTGTCATTATCGTGAAGATGATTGAGTTTAGCGTCTAGTCAAGAAATATAAAGCCCTATTCCGCCGAATAATGAATTGTTGTTGCTGCTGTTTGTGCGATACCCTGTAATTGGAGATTGGAGTCCAAAAGGGTGTATTGTTTGAGTGGTGGAGAAGGTGACAAGTGGAAGAATAAAGGGGTTTCCAATGAGATACATTCTCCTTTGGCTAGACCATGGGTATCCCTCTCTCTCTCTTGACTTTCTGTACTTGGAAAAAAGTATAACATTGTCAAAAATCTGCTCATATTTCAGTCAACGAAGCGGAAATCCTTTATGCCCCACCGCACACTCGCTCCCCATCCCCTCTCTCTCTCTCTCACTCTCCTTAGAGAATAATAAACACTAACGGTTCTGCCTGTCTGCCCAGCCTTGCCCTCCCCTTCCATGTAAGCGGCTCACATTTTTGCAGCTCGTTAAGTAGGCGACAGTCGGAGAGCAGCGCTCCCTCGCGCTCTCGCGCTCTCTCCCTCTCTGCAACTCTCTTGCTTCCCCGCTCTGCCTACACCTACTTCCCCGTCCGTTATGTCTGTCTCTTTCCCGCGCCCCTGTTAGACACTCTGCATTCATTGTTGGTCCGTTGACTTTTTGTTGCTTTTCGGTTTGGGTTGCATTGTGTGAAAAAGTTTTAATTGGATGCTTATTACACAAATTTGCTCGTTTTCTTTTTTTCTCTTCTCTTCTCTCTCTGCCCCCTCTCTCCCGGTTTCTGTTGCCATCGGTATTCGTACGTACGAATATTTTTGTTAGTCCAAAAGTTTAGTTTAACATTAAAAATGTTCAAAGTTCTACAGTTTTAATGGTTTATTTTGGGGCCAATAAAGTTTTAGATAATGGCTGTTATACGTGAAATGGTGGGGCATTTTTTTTCTAAATTTTAGTTTGATAAAAAGTTTTGCGCTTTTATGTGTAAAAATAAAAAATAAAAGTGGATTTTTAAATCCATAAATAAATTTAGAAATTATTCAATAGAATTTTCCAGAATAGATTTCCATAAAAATGTATACAAAATCAAAATTCTCAAATATACAAAATATACAAAAAATAACCCTTAAAAAATTCATAAAAATCCGCATAATATTCCTTCATTCCGTGCTGAAAATATTTGAAAATCCCGAAAAACACTCGTAATTTCTTTCAGGGTCCCCCACGGGCGACCATTCTCTGTAGTCCTGCCGTTCCACGCCCACGCATTTCATAATGCCAGAGCCCAAAATAATCCAATTAGTCGGGGCTTAAATGCACATGATGCTGCATGCAGCAGCAGCCAGCAGCAGCAAGAACAAATGCTTCCAATTAGAATTACAGAACGCTAATTGCATTTTACAAAACGTTTGAATTGAATGTGTAATTGGCAATTGCCGCGGCACAATGATTCCTGCACATTAATGCATAATTCTAAATGGATTCCAAAAATGCACAAACGAAAATGCAGGTCACCCACCCGCACACCCCCCCACCCACCGCCACACACACAGCTGTTACAGGGCAAAATAATTAGCCAAAAATATAACCAATCACACAATTGAAATCGATGTGGCATTAGAGGCCATCAAAAATTGAAATTTTTAGAGCGATTAAAATGGTTTCAAAACCCCAATAGAAGGGATTTAAATAAATACTAAGCCACCAGGGGAGGGGTGGGGAGGAAAACAGTAAGTAAATTCGATTTTATGGTTTATTTTTGGTATCAAATTATTATCATTACTATGCAGACGATGATGCCGCCTGCAAAGCGTTTGATCCGCTTTGATGAACAGCCCTAAAGGCATCAAAAAGAGAGAGGGAGGGAGGGGGAGCAGGGCAGGGCAGGGCACCTCCTCCTATCTACCTGCATTGCCATTTAAGATCATAAACGGCTATCAGTTTACAGCGCTTTCAAAACATCAGCAGAGACGCTGCTCGGGCGCTGAAGTGATTCAATAAAAGAGAAGGCTCTGGGAGAAGGCCTCAGAGGCGACTACGTGGATACCCTTATTTTTTTGTGGGGAAACCATAAACCATAAACGCGTTAAAATTATAATTTAACACAATTTTTGTGTAAATATTATATACAAAAATAACATAAATTTTTGGAAATATTTTTAATTTTTTAATTAAAGTATTATTCAAATAAAAAGCATCAAAACTTGTTTTAGAAAATGAAAAATCAATGTTTTCTTGGAGTTTATTCATTGTTTTAATATTCAAAATTAGTAGTACCGATCTTTTATGTTTAAATCAAATTATTTTACAAATACAACAAATCGAAACTTGTTAAAAAATAATACAAATCAATGTTTTTTGGAGCTTATTTTTTTAATTTAATATTTTAGTAATTAATTAGAATTAATAAAATTAGTTTTATTGACAAAAAATTGTTTAAAAATATTCAAAATCACTTATTTTTTAAGCTAATTTTTTGGTTAAATATTTAAAATTAGTTTTACTGTTCTTTTATGTTTAAATCAAATAATTATTCAAAAGAAAAAATCCAAACTTGTTTTAGAATATTAAAAATCAATGTTTTAATATTTAAAATTAGTTTTACTGGTTTTTTATATTGAAATCTAAATTTTTGTAAATTTAAAAATGATTAAAACTTGTTATAAAATATTAAAAATCAATGCTTATTTTTCGAATTAATGTTTTAAATTAGTTATACTGATATTTTATATAAAAATCAAAGTTTTATTCAATTAAAAATGATTAAAGATTGTTAAAAAATATTAAAAATCAATGTTTTTTGGAACTTACTTTTTTTTAGTAATATTCAAAACTAATTTCCCAAAAACTAAAGGTCAATCTTTATGCTGAAACCCGTTTGGACGATCCGTGACATCTCCACGCAGACTCCAGCCTCCCCTCGCATACCCTACACAAGGCACACACACACGAAAATGATAACTTGCCCCAGACACACGGCCAGGCCACAAAAAAAACCTGTTTACCCGCTCACATGCACCTTCTTCGGGGCCGCCGCACAGCCGGGGCGCATCCGTCAAGCATCGGCGGGGCTATCAAAAAAAAACTTTTATCAAAAAGAAAAGCTAAACCAGTCAACGGGTTTTTTTTCGGGGTTTTCGGGGTTTTTGGCTAATTTGCAGGAGGGGGATATGCATCCTTTTTTGGTAGAGAAAGAGAGAAGGGGCAGAGGGGGGGAGGGGGGCAGAGGGTCAGAGAGTGTGGCTATTTTTGTTTTTGTTTCTTTTTGGATCTTTTGCGCACGAATTAACTTCAAACAGGCGTGAATAATGCTTTGGCTTTGGCTCCTACCTGATCTTTTGTCTTTTGTTTTTGGCCTTTTTCGGAAATCACAAAAATTCATTAGAGAGAGAGAGAGAGAGAGGGGCAGAGAGGGACCCACATTAAAGTGCCGCTACGGGGGGGCACACGCTCCTCTCACTCTCGTCATCATTCTTTATGACATGTGCGGTTTGAGTTATGTATACCCTTACGCTTGCCCCATTCTGTGGCATGTGCGCAGGCATTTCTTGCTTTCAGATTTGCTGATAGTTTAATTGGTCTGGACTTTATGTGGTTTTTGCGGGTTTCTGTTTGTTTCCTTTGTTATTTCTTCGCTGATGCTGCTGCTGCTGCTGCTACTGGTCTTTTGGGAGGCCGTCTTCTTAATGAAGACGTCACATGACAGGCATACATATTAATGCTAATTGATTATGCGGCCAAGTGCTGTGGATGCCAGGAAATTCCATCAAAACTAATCTTGATCAGGCAAAGCAATGAATAAACTCATTTGACACGAAGCCAGTGGGAATTTCGAAGAAAAATTCATAGGGCAAAGATTTATTAGTGATAAAAACCCATCTACCACATAATAAATTGCTTAAACCCAAGAACTGTGTGTAATTGAGACATTTAAGACACAGCAGGGGCTGAAAACTTTCTCAAAATCTCACAAGATATTCCAGAAAACCCATAAAAAGTGCGTATAAATTCTACAAGTCGCCAACACTCAATGAAATTGATTAACACAGCCATAAAAAGATACACGAATGCAGCGGCAGACACGAATCTTGGCTAATAAAATGGTTAAAACACAGGACAAATAAGTACACAAATTTTTTATGGACCAAAAGTTTTTGGCACGATCTCTGGCCATAAAATTACGGTATAAATATAGGAATACTCTATCTAGGGGTAAAAGTTCAACCAAAAATAAAGCCAAATATGTGGAAAAACTGAAAACAAAACATTTTCATTGTGGTTATAAATTTTCGGAGAGATTTAGCGATGCAGCCAACAAAAAGTCATAAATAGTTTTACATTTCATTAGCCAGGCTTTGTGAACTGTTCGGAAAACACCAACAGATATGAAAGTTCCAAAAATTTAGAAACATTTTCCTTGTTTATTCAAAAATCAAAAGGCACTCACACACAGACCTTTGGACCCGCTTTTTTTGGGGTATAATATTACGCAAACAATTACGGAATTGAACGTCACAGACAGACACAATCCTCTTACCACAAATAATTCACTCAAACAACAAACAGCTCTCGAGCCACTCGGCCGGCCAGACGGCCTTTAATTAATGACTCTTTATCGAGAGTAAATAAATATTCAAGCGATATCCCCCCTCCCCCGTCCCCCTCCCCATCCCACTAGAAAATGTGCATAAATTGAAATAAATAAAAACTAAATTAAACGCTGGAAACCTATTGATTATTCAGAGTAAAAGTCGTTGATGATTTTGTTTATTGTTTAGTGCCTGATAGGGTTTACACATTTACGGAGTGTTTTGCATTCCCGGGGGATTTCCGATAAAGTTTAGACTCTTATTTCCTTCGGAATCCCAAGGGGGGCAATCATTTGATAGTGCCAGAATTATGTTTCAAGAAATTATAAATAAAAAACGGGTATTATCCGGTTTTCGCAAATTTTTTGCTATTAAAATTTGGGAAAAATTTGTATGAATTGAAATCCGTTTGCTCCCTATATTTTTTTAATATTTTTATTGTCTAATAATTAAAAAAAAAATCATTTCCATTATTTCTGGTATCCCAGCTCTCTTCCAGTGTGGCTTAGCAGGCAAGGCCATAGCCTCTAAACGAGTACTATCCCAATAGCATGAGTGGTATTTCTATTAAATTACAGTTCCCGATATTTTTGTATTATTTTCATTCTCTAATAATTTAAAAAACAATCTTTTCCCTTATTTCTGGTATCCCAAACGCAATTTCCAGTGTCAAAAACCTTTAAAAAATCGCCCAGCAATTAATCAAAACCGAAAACGAAACGCAAGTACAAGTTCAAGTGGAATATTCCTAGAATAAAACACATCAGCGCCGTGGTAGCCACAGAAGTAATTTATGTGCAACTTGCTCGGCGGCCATGGCCCATTAAGAGCACAAATCTGAATACACCCCCGAAAAAAAAACGCGACACGAGGCCCTCGACATCTCCTGAGTAATGGAATACTACGATGTCTTCCAGGGGGAGGGGGGTAGGGGGGGAGGGACACATGCAATACACGAGCTCTCGTTCTCGCTCTCGCTCTCTCATTCCCATTTTTATTTTCGCTTTCGCCACACTTTTCATTAAGTATGTTGTTTTCCCCCGGCTCGGCGCGTACAACTAATTAAGCTATTTTTAACAACAGAAACAAAAAGTAAAGCGAACTTTTCAGAGGCACGCACAGAGCGGCACAGCGTCGGTCGTCAGTCGACAGTCGCAATGTCTGGCAAGATCGCGTGCCACAAGGGGGCTGGGCGCGGCAGAGCTGGGGGCAAGGCGCAGCTGTGCTCAATTAATGTCACTTTGCTCATGATTTCAATTTGGGAGATACTAGCACGTATATCTGGCATTTAAACAGAGAGGAAACCACTCGCCAATTGCCTAAATGAAGGCAACTCTATCGAGAGCCTTTGCTGCTAAGCCACACTGGAAGAGGAGGGAAGAGCTGAGTCAGCCATGACTGGGAGCATGTTTTGTTTAAACTGGAAGGCCCCTCAATCTCACAAATAGTGCAATCAATGATAAGCCACACTGGAATAGAGACGGGCAGAAATAGAGGGAGCAAGCGCAGGGCAGAGGTGGAGTCAGTGGCTTCTGCGAAGTTCTGAGGAGCTCTCAGTCTAATAAATACTGGAGTAAACGGGGTCTATGGTATATAGCTTTACTGCTAAGCCACACTGGGAGAAAAACAGGCAGAAGAAGAGAAAGAGCTGTTGCAAGATTTAGTGGCTTCTGGGAATTGGTATACTATATTCTAAAGACCCTTCAATCTCATAAATAGTGGAGTAAAAAGGCATATATCTGATAAATTATTATCTGTACAGCTAAGCCACACTGGGAGAAGAGGAAATAAAGCGAGGGAGAGATGGTAGAGAGCTGGTTTTCTTTATTCTGAAGACCCTTCCATCTCCAAGGGATTATAAGGGTTTATTCAATGACCAATAAGAAAGTCTTTCGAAAACTATAAAATACCTAGATCTCAGAGACTTTACGATGGGATTTCTGTGCTCTTCAGAGATGTTTATGGTTATAAGATATATTTACACATATTTTCACTCGCTTTTCAGCCCAGAAAATGATCTCCCAATCCAAATACAGCTGTGCGGGGGACTATAGCTTTCACAATATAAGAGATAAAAGACTTTTATTCAATAGAGTTGTAGATATAGCTATTATCCCGCATAAATACCGAATATCATCTAGATTGGTTGACTAAAGATCTTTCCTTGGTTACCAAACCAGAATAAACCTAATTTTTGTAGAGAACATAGCCTAATCGAAAGATCATCAGCAGATTTTCTTCTAAGGAATGAAGAATACCATTTTTGCAAAATAAATATATTTTAGACAAAAGATAGACACATTTTAACATTGAATTCATTCGCAAAAGTCACGCCCACATGGTTTTTTGGTAGGCGAAACGAATTTGTTAGTGTTTCTGTTTTTTTTTGTTTAATTAAAAAGCGCCAAATCGAAATTTAAACATACATATGTCTGCCTATCCACAGATATATGTAGAGCCCAACAAATAGCTAGAGAGAAGTGTATACTATATATATAAAATGATAAAAGTATTTTTTCCGTAACGCTTTGATTGCATTTGGAAATTTATGATCTGTTCGAGAGGGGGTCTAATATTAGAGATGATTTTCCAACGGCCCAGAGATTAATTGTGAAAATTTACATATACACGGGCTATACTTATAGATATTGTATCTGAAGTTGAGTTAAGACCGGACTGGTTTTATGGGTCCCCGGGGGTAGCGTTTAATGTGCGCTGTTCTGTCGTATGGGGGCCTTGTTTTTATGGCCACTGAATGCACTTTACACCTCGCCCATTAAATCATTCAATATTCGTGTGGTGGGGCCTCGGTGGAGGTTTCCGTGTGGGGGAGCGCCCTATTTGTCATACAGATTAGAGGCACACAATGCCTCAATCAAGAGCGTGTGTCAAAGATTTATGGGTTACACTGATTACGGATTACAGAAAATTGAACTACAAAATGATTTCCCAATCAAATTACAGCCGAGCGGGGGTATAATCACATATGAGAGCTCTCAACGAGTACTATCCCAATAATATTAGAGAGCTTCCTACCAATACCCCTTTCGATTCCATTTTCTAATCACAAACTGGTTCTTTGTGAGTGGTATTTTTATTAAATTATAGCTCTCAACGGGTACTATAATTTTAGAATAATCATACATAGCCTTGTTTATGGATTATTGGGGAAATTTCTCAACAAATTACAGCTCAAAAGGTTTAATAATACCTGAGGAAGTGCCCCTTATATCTAAGAGAACTCCAAGTACTCCCAATAATATTCGAGAATTTCTTAATCAAATTCTACTTGTGTAACGATTGATGAAAGAATTATTTGCCCATGATATTACAGAACTTTCCCATCAAAACTACAGCACCTATCCATCTCTTATTCTAGATTACTTCCTCATCAAATTAACATTCCATTTCTCAACTAACAAATTGCAGTTCTTTCCTCACAGATAAACCCTACATTTCCAATCAAAATGTTTCTTTAATTTCCCCATCATTTTACAGCCTCCAAAAGTTCTCTAGAGTAAACATTTCGTATTTCGTAGGCGCCTAAAACCCAGAAAATATTGTAAACAAAACAGTTTTGTTTTCGTTTTCTAATTAAAGCTCACCGAAATCGACACAGAACACAGAAAACAGAAAACAGTCAACATAAAAAATATAAATTACGAAAAACAAAAAATATACAACAGCCTAGCAGAAAAGCTAGAAACAAAATTCCGAACAAAACGCCCGGAGGCTAATAAATATTTTTCGGTGAGCAGTGCAAAAACGAGTTTCAAACCAAAAAGAAAAAATCAGTCAATAATAATTTCAATAAAAATGCAAACCACCAATATATAAATTATGAAATTTCAGCGGTTTTCGGAGGACGGGGGAGGGAGGGGGGCAGAGGATGGGGAATCTCATTTGCATTGGCGCCAAAGGCAGAGCGGAACAGAGAAGAAGAGAAACCCGAAAACAGAGAAGAGAAATGTATGTTGTTGGTTGAAGTAGGAATTAATTATAAGGATAAAATAAAAAGAAGCCTTACCTGATCTTGACAAAAGTATCCAAAGCCAATGATGCCTGCGATGGCGAGGAATAAACAAAATACAATGATTTTTCGTATTTTGGAGCGTGGTTCCATTTTCTTGATTTCATAAACACCGCTGGGTAGCAATAGGGAAAAATCACTATCAACTTGTACTGAAACGTTCTTATGCATATCCCCGGGATGCATGTTCCATACCCGTAAAGGATCCCCGCGGTAACAGAACAGAACTAGAACTAGACCTAGACCTACAGCATCGATGACAAGATTCGAATCGAATCCAATCGGTTATCGGCGAACCGCAACCGCACGCAAATCGATGGGTAGACCCACTCAAACATAGTTCCCAGTCGTTGCCCGATAAGAACTCGTACAAAAAAAAACAGTTCTAAAGCTCTCCCTCGACCATCAATGGAGGGGCTTTTCTTGTGTCTTCCAGTAGCTCTGCAAAGAGAGTAAAGTAAGTCGGAAATTAGTTGGAAATATATATATAATCAGAGAAGTGCTTTTGCTCCGATAAGCAATCCATTATAATGTCTCGCCGCTTATCGGACAAGTGCCGCGTCGTCAGTAGGTTAAACTATTTTTTATTAAACAAACAAAAAAATACCTGCAACGATAAGAATTTCTATAATTATAATTACTAAACTATACAAATTGTGTGTTTTTTTCTATGCCAATCATAAAGCTATATAAATTTGTCTGACGTTTTTATGGCTTATTTTTAATTGAAAAATCACTGGAAAAAAATATATTGATGAAAAGGCGTTGGGGAGATTTGCGATTGGCAAAAGAAAAACAACAACAGAAAAACTGTGCCTCATTTGTGTGGGAAATCGCTGATAAATGTACAGAAAAAAGATAAAGGCCATAAATCAAGAATTATGATGGGGAAATAAAAGATAAACTATTATTTTTGGGGAGCAAAGAATTTTGTATACCCTGAAAAAGGGAAAATACGAGTAAAATGAAATGCCATATCGGTATTTTTCTTTCTCTGCTGCAAAAACCACTGCTTGAGGAACGTAGTCAAACGATCTTATACTGCTTTGAAGCTTCTATTACTGTTTTTGACCTATAAGAACACTGCTTGATGACGGCGGGAAGCTTCTATAACTGCTTTTCATTGGAGGATAACTGCTTGCTAGCCACAGATGTCTTCCCCATCTTTCTGCGAGTGCTTTTGATTTCTAGAAAACTGCTTAACGATTCCAATTATTTTTCTTTCACCTCATAGTGGCTCTACTCTCTCTCAAGGGTAGTGTATCAAAGATAAACACGCAGAGGCAGCAGTCGGCAGGCGGCAGACGCCAACTGGCCCGACGTACCGGCTAAGCAGTCTGTTTGACGCCCAAACGGAAAGCACTTCTCCACTGGCATGTAGGCCGGTCCAGTTCCTGCTGCTGTGCATCATCGCGGCCTTTTTGGAGCCAAAGATACTGCAGTTTGTTTTAAACAAATTATGGCCAAAAGACCGAGAGTGCGGTGGCGGCATTACAGATGTCAACGGGTGTACCACATGGTGCATGCGGTGGACACATGGTGCATGCCACCAGATGCTAATGGAGTGCCACAAACACACACACTCACACACATTGTTTAGCTATTAGCCAACTTTGGAGGCAGATCTGAACCGCGTAGTAGAATTAAACAGTTCAGTAGAGAAACAACAAATAAATTAATGGAAATGCTGATCTTTCTGCGACAAAAACAAATTTGTAGACAAAACAAGCTATGTTCAGAAAAAGGTACGATCACAGGGATGTCCTCTCTGAGATCTCAGCATATGTGCGAGGATCTTAGAATAAGCGGTAACACAATGGACTGAAACTGGTCTTCGTAGGAACCTAGCTGGGACTCAACATTATTTATTTCTAACCTTTCACACTGGTTCCAACTGTCACAACGAGATCAACAGAAACTTTCAAACCCACAGAGCGGGACTGCCGTGCGTCATACCTGCTCATAAATATACCCTGAATGCACGGCAGACACAACAGCTGTTCGACTTCCGATGGTCAAACGCAATTTGGCAATTTTTACACCATTTACTTACTTTAGAGGGTCGGGCCCAGGCTTTTCTCAACTATTCACAATTTGTAGCACTTTGCACGTTTATTTATTTACATTTTTGTGTATTTGTGCGTTTCCACGCGCCTTTAGCGCGCCTTCTGTCTTTCTACGCGCATTCTGCGTGACAGTCGGACGGGCAACACAACAAAACCTCCTTTTTCACGTAAATATCTTTGATATTCGCTTCAAATTGTTTTCCACTCACTTTTCACAATTGTTTAGCAATTATAAGAATTTTTCTAGTGCGTTTCGTGTATTTTTTACGAGTTTTTAGACGAAAACAACGCGGAGCAGCGACACCACGTCCGTTTACAGTTAAAATCGGCGAACGAATGCACAAAACGGAACAGGGGAAAACACCAAACGAAAAAGAAGCCCAAGACGAAGCAGGCAAGCCAAACAGCTGATGGGGCTGCCAGAGAACTGAAGTTAATCTTTTTCACCCGATGTGGCAGCATCATCGCTAATTTTCCGCCATTTTTCTATCGAAGAAGGGCCACCACTAGAATAAAGTGTACAAAGTGGAGCTGCCAGACCGCTAGAATTGATACGTTTTTAATCGGTCTGGTAGTGCTTCAACCGACTTTGGCGGAATTTGAATTTGAAAAATGTAGTGAGAGTTCAAATTACAAGAATTTATCATTATTCGTTTATTGCATTAGTACGTATCAAATATAATTGAAACTCAATTAATTTATCGCTAATATTAATCACAGACCACAAGCCCAGCCCCGCTCTACGCATCTAATTACCGCCACCGCCTGAGGAGGAGGCGCTGGCGTTTCCAGCACTGGCCGCAAAGAGCTTCCTCAGATTCTGTAAGATGCCCCACAATACGGTTCCCGCCGAGCCAAGAGTCTCGAGGACATCGAACCCAGTGCTCTCGATGGCCGTCTCACGGTCCTCCTCCGTCTCGATGGCCGGGGAGCTAATGTTGCCGCCACTGTGGGGCGCATGGTGCACGCCATGATGCCCGATCAGGCGATGGGAGTTGGTGCGCACATGCGTATCGTTGACGCCGCCACCGCCAACGGCATTTATCAGATGCTTGACCGGCTCCAGGACGGGAATGGCCAGCTTAATGCGACTCCAGGTATCGGCCGACTCTGTGGCACCCTCGTGCTGCTCACTGGCCGTCTCCGGGTCCAGTTCATCCAGAGTATTACGCTCGCTGACCGGCTCATCGTCCGTTTCCAGGGTCACCTCCAGGCTCTTGTTGCCGGCGCCGGGAAGCAGCAGGAGACTGCCGAACAGCTGCCGCACATGAGCGGAATTCGTGGCCTCTGCTTCGTTCTGCTCAAAGTCGAACTCCTCCCGCGGTCCGGCTGGTCGTTTCTGGTTCACATAGCTGGACACGTGCAACATGCCATTGCTGGGAGTGGGTGTGGGCGTGGTAGTGGTCTTGCTGGTGGTCTGACTGCCGTTGGCTGGCTTTCCGGACGTCGTCGTCGTCGTCAACAGCAGCAACAGCACGAACTGTACGGCAGGAGACATGGAAATATTAATTGGCGCTTAATGACGATCCATACTTGTTTGAATATTGAATGCGATCGGTAATGAGGCATTCTATATGCCGCCCCAGACCTCGTGCTTTTGCAACAGACGGAACGGAGACCTTGAAATGGTTCTAATAGATCTGACAAAACTGCAAATTAGTTAGCGATTTATGGAGTAAATGTGGAATGTATAGGGAGGCTAATAAGGGATGCTTTCGTCCTGATTGAATCTCAGAATCTGTGCCAAGAATGGCTTCTAGAACAAACTTCTAAGTCAAGAAGATCCCAAAGAAACCAATGGGCTTTGAAATGGATCTTAGATACTTGGAGGATTCTGAAGAATTGCAGGCTCTTGGTAGAAAGCAAGGGAACACCGAATACCAAAATTGTTACACCTGTGCTCTTCGATCCTTGACCTATGAGGAGTACACAGTCGAAGGCCCGTTCAAGGAGCTATCGGTGGAGCCATAGAAACATCTAGTGCCTTGAAGACCCTTCTTTAAACCTTTCAAATTACGATGCTTACATGCAGAAATACCAGAAAACATATGGAACTATATGTGGAACTTGACAGTCGCGACATTGTCAATGGGGGAATACACAGAGGCTAGAAAACGAAACCGAAACCGAAACTGAAACCGAAACCACAGCCAGCAAGCCCACAAATTGAACTAATCGAATGGCCAACGGTGGGTCTGACTGGGTGACCAACAAAACAATGAGTGGGTGACGAAGGCACCTTGCTCGGTCAATGGCCAATTAATATGCTGGAAATGTCCAAGCAATTGTTGTACCCAAATTAAATTCAATATGCATTTAGAGGCCCCCCGTTCTATGATTTTCGAGAGATGTCTCTCTCTCTCTCTTTCTATGTCTTTAAGAGATTTGGATTTTGATTGGTCATTCATTAAAGAGACTAAAAAAAAGGTTTATTTTCGAAACTACTTTTTAAATGAGATTTGCCACGTTTTGCTGTGAGAAATGAGGTTTAATCCATTGATTGTTTTGTCGATGGAGAATAATATCTCGAGTTTGGAACCGATCTCTCACTATGACAATGGCCTCTTTGACTACTACGGAAAAGAATTTAAAAAACACCATCAAATAATCAAATTTTTTGGCAATGCTGGTTGGGTTTTTCAAAAATTTTCTTTCGCAAAGACCTTCTACGTACAAATACCAACAGCTAAAAAAAAACTTAAGCCAAATCGTCCCAGCCATTCTTAAATTATGTAATACTATACACTTTCCACTCTATTTGTTTATAAATTTGAAATTTTGGGGTTCTTCCAAAGAAAACTCGAATAGTAGCTCGTCGTATTTATGTCATATTTACGTCTCTCAACTACTTTAGGCATAGTCATAACACAACGTTTCCGGATAGCACAGCACAACAAACAAATATTTGAAATTCGAAATTCGTTAAGTTTTTTTTTTTGGATCATTTTAGTTTTTTGGTTCATTTAGTTTCATGCGGACAAAAAGATAATGGCGCTGTATGTAAAGATGCCACAAATATTACGCGTAAGTCCCACCGATAACGGTTCTATGAGATATACACTTGCATCAGACCAAAAGTAATGCTTATAACACCTTCTTTGGGAAGATCTGATATGTATTTAAGTGGGGTCTAAGTCCAAACCGTGGTTATTTGGGAATCATGCGGAGATCTAAGGGGATCCGAAAGTCGTCTCCGATCATAAAGGGCTCTTGGAACACAATTGATTCGCGTTTTCTAGATTATGTCTCAGTCTTTCTGTAGGGGGGATCTGTTGAGATCTGACTACTATCAAAGACTATCCAATACCAAGATTTTCGCTCTTTTAAGGCCTCAATTCTCCTTTTACCTAAACGTCGTCTTTGATCGCGGTCCCTGCCTTAGTCGTTCCCAGATTCCAACAACAAAATACACCGTCTTTCGTGGTATTTTATAGTCTTTGATACTATAATGTAAGTGCAGATATAGCGGCCATCGATATATTTGCAAAGACTGCAAGAAGTGGACAAACCCATACCAATATAACCATTTCCCTCCCAAGCAACCGAGGAGCGCTAGCGCACGACATTTAGAGAAGAGCCTGTCGGGCACATGGAGGAGAGAATAGAAGTTCTACCTATCAGCGACGAAAATTATAACCAAACTGAACTAAAATATCTAAGCGTATACATCTAAAAACTTACTAAAAGCCTTGTTTACCAAAGATAGCCTTCCTCTAGTCTCTAGAGTAACATTTGTCCCACATTTACCCTATGGCAAAGGGTGTCTGTCTGTCTAATCCGTGGATAATGTACCCATTCATATAGCTTACATAGAAACAATCGATCTAAAAACTTACTAACGGCCTCGTTTACCAAATATAGCCTTCCTGTACCCATTCGCTTATGGGACATTTTTAGAGCACCATTCGACTCCGAATGGCTCTGAATGTGCCATAGAGGAACAGGGGTATTCGTCTTTAGCTAGATTTCGTGTGTGTGGCTTTCCAAAGGCTGATTCTGTCGAGCAAAGTATGTATCCTTTTTGGCTTCACACAACATACGTATGTCATTGAGCCTTGATTCTCATTCGGCTTGTGAACACTCAACCGACAACACGGAAAAAATTTTGTTGTTTAGAATTAAAATTCACAAAATTTTCTGTAGCAGTATAAATTATATTTAGTTTCGATTTTGAAAAAACAATATGTCTGGCATTCTTGGCTGGATAAAGCCGTCAGCCAGCAGTCCATCTAAACGCCTGTCGCCGTATCTCCTGCAGATATCCCGATGCATAAGCTACCACGCGCCGGTGTTGCGGCCGCGGTTCCTTCTCAATGAGCGGGCCAGAAGACTCAAGCGTATTGGGCTGCGGGCCACGCCCCAAGCTATGACCATGAGCAACAGCATGCGAGTGCAGATGTACTCGCAGAAGACGAGCAACAATGTGTTTGCCCTGAATGGAAGGGTGAATAATCTGCGGAAGCGTGTCAGCTTCTCTGGGACCCAGGATGGACCGGAGGGAAACGCCAAGCAGAACGTCATACCGATAGGACTGATCACGCCGGAGACCAAGGATGGCAAGGACCTGAAGATAGTTATTGTCCCACTGGATATTGCCGGCATGAATGCCGAAGATCTGAAGAGCACGCTGGAGAGCATCAACCACCTGCGCAAGTATGCCAACCAGATAGAGGCCTTCTCCTCCAGCATGGTGGACGACTTCAATGAGATGATGCAAAACGCAAACACCGAGGTTCAGAGGGAACTCAAAGCTGCCACAGCAGCGGCAGAAGAGGCCGAGGAGCAGGCTCTGCAGGAGCAGCAGCAGCAGCAGCAGCCGCATTCCAGCGCCGGGGATGTGGAATTTTGGAAGTCATACACCATACCCCCGTCTGCGGAGGATAGCAATATCGATGCTATTGCCAAGGACACAATGGCCCAAGAGGGCTCTTCGGCAGCCCTCGCGTCCACAGGTTCGATACTGACAACATCGAGCCTGCCACTTGCCGCACCAGCGACCAAAACAGCGAAACTACCGAAGACCACACAGCCCAAGGTGCAGACCCAGGATCAGGCAAAGGCCCATACGCAGGCCAAGGTGCAGATCCAGAGCGAGGAGCAAGACCAGCCGCAGGGGCAGACGCCGGTGGAGCAAACTCAGGCGCCACAACCCCTGCCTAAGACCCTTCCAGTACATGACCCGGTACAGGCACAGCCCCAGGGCAGCAGCAGCAGCAGTCAGCTGATGGCCCAGCCCCCAGAACCAGAAGCCGACGCCGAATGTGATTTGAACGAGGTGAAGATTTCCGTGCCCAGGACTCTGAGCGATCGCCTGAACGAGCTGGCCATCTCCTCCATGGAGCTGTCCTTCGAGATGGACATGACCAATGTGCACGATGCCATCGAGTGCAAGCAAACGGGTCAGCAAGTGCTGGTGCCCAACAATCCCGTGGTGTCCATGAACACCCGTGTGGAGCTGGCCACGCCTGGCTTGGCCGAGCAAACAGTGCCCCTGCGATTCAATGCGCTAATCGCGGGCGTTGTCAACATCGATGTGGAGAAACTGAATCTCGAGAGCATGACCGAGGATCAGGTGCCGGACTTCAACGACGACGTCACCTCCCTGGCGGCCAATCTGTGCAGCGCCGCGTTGGAGAACGGACTGTGTGCCGATCAGAGTGCCTTCCATAAAGGAGACCTAGTGGACGATAACAACCCTATGGAGCTCAGCGACAAGCAGCTGTCGGAGATGACCGACCAGGAGTTGGTCAGTCTGAAGGAGCAGTATGCCGTCAGGCTCTCGGAGCTGCAGAGCGAGCTGTCCGCCGTCGAGCAGATGGATCCCGCGGCCACTGTGTCCGCCATTGCCAGATCGTTGAATCCGCAGCGGGAGCTGCCCCAGATATCGCCTAAGGCTCGCGCGGCTCTAAATCGCAGCCAAACCCAGAAGCACATGAAGCCGACCATGCAGGCCATGGCGGAGCCCGAGGAGGAGTTCCAGGGTCCAATGCTGCGCGATGGCTGCAAGCATGGCGTCATCAAGCCCAAGAAGAAGTGCAAGAAGACCTGTCCCCTGGGCGATCCCTGCAAGGAGGATAAGTGCAAGCGTCCCAAGAAGGGGTCCAAGAAAGCGCGCAAGAAGAAGGCCTCTTTGGGTGCATCCGAGATCCGGGCCAGTGGTGGCAAGTCTTCGTGCGGTGGCAAAAAGGATGCCAAAAAGGATCCCTGTGCGAAAAAGGATGGCAAAGGTGACAAGAAGAAGGACCCTTGTGCCAAGTTCAAGAAGGGCGGCGACAAGAAGAAGGATCCTTGCGGCAAGAAGGACGATAAGAAGAAGGATCCTTGCGGCAAGAAGGGTGGCAAGGGCGATAAGAAGAAGAAGGATCCCTGCGCCAAGTTCAAATCCGGAGAAAAGAAGGACCCCTGCGCCAAGAAGGACGATAAGAAGAAGGATCCTTGCGGCAAAAAAGGAGGCAAGGACGATAAGAAGAAGAAGGATCCCTGCGCCAAGTTCAAGTCCGGAGAAAAGAAGGATCCCTGCGCCAAAAAGGACGATAAGAAGAAGGACCCTTGCGGCAAAAAAGGAGGCAAGGACGATAAGAAGAAGAAGGATCCGTGCGCCAAGTTCAAGTCCGGAGAAAAGAAGGACCCCTGCGCCAAAAAGGACGATAAGAAGAAGGACCCTTGCGGCAAAAAGGATGATAAGAAGAAGGACCCTTGCGCGAAGTTCAAGAAAGGCGGAGATAAGAAAAAGGATCCTTGCGCCAAAAAAGACGATAAGAAGAAGGACCCTTGCGGCAAAAAGGATGATAAGAAGAAGGACCCTTGCGCGAAGTTCAAGAAAGGCGGAGATAAGAAAAAGGATCCCTGCGCCAAAAAGGACAATAAGAAGGACCCTTGCGGCAAAAAGGATGATAAGAAGAAGGATCCTTGCGCAAAGTTCAAGAAGGGCGGAGATAAGAAAAAAGATCCGTGCGCCAAAAAAGGCGATAAGAAGAAGGATCCCTGCGCCAAAAAGGACGATAAGAAGAAGGACCCTTGCGGCAAAAAAGGTGGCAAGGGAGACGGCAAGAAGAAGGATCCCTGCGCCAAGTTCAAGAAGGGCGGCGATAAGAAGGATCCCTGCTCGAAGAAGTACTCCACGTTCGCCAGTCCATGCCGCATCGACGGCCTGAACGATCCCGTGTGCCGGATCGGCGACACGTGTCAGACAGCAGTGGCTGCGTCCCACTATTCGGGCCACGCGGCAGCTCCCGCCCGCTACTTGATCTACTCGACGCTCGTGCGCCGTCACTATGGGGGCAAGCCGACGAAGACCCAGCTCTGCGGCCTGGCAGCCGGCGACGTGCTCACCTGGCAGCGTGGCTATGCGAAGAAGGACGGCAAGAAGGAGGATGGCGGCAAGTGCGCTGCCCTGGACCAAAAACTTCCCCTGAATCGTGGCAAGGACAAGAAGGCGCGCAACGAGCTGCGCACCGACTGCTACGTCGACGGCGAGGAATGCCCCAAGAACTGGTGCACCGGAAACTGCGCCAAAGTCCGGTTTCCCCGCAAGAAATGCGACAAGAATAAGAAGAAGAAGAGCGGCAAGAAGCACAAGTCCGGCAAAGGTGCGTATACCGTGTAGATTCCTCTCCTCCCCCTCCTAACTCCGATTGAAACTGTCTACCCCCCAAGGCAGAAGGAAATAAGTTGCTATCCCTGGAGTCAGTCCCTGCCCTGGCCCTGGCCCAGAGGCAGCGGTGGAACACAAGGGACTTCACTTGCCAGGCCGAGACTCAGCTCGGTAACGATCGAACCGGATATATGATCCATGTTCCAAGGCGCTATGAGATCGAGATGTTGGAAGTACCATTGCCCTGTCCCAAGGAGTATGGTAAGTGGTGGATCCTTCTCCCTCTATTTTCGACGTCACTGACGATCATCTCCATTTCAGAGACCATCATTCGAGTTGGTTCGGTTGCCCTCAGCGGTTCCGATATACACATCTATGAGAACGGTAATGAGGACATGAAGGAATTGACGCTGGGGCACGAGGCCACGGGATTTGTGGAGGAGGTGGGCTCTCGTGTCCAGAATCTACAGCTGGGCGATCGTGTGGTTTGTGAGGCGACCATTACCTGCGGCTCCTGTGACCTCTGCAAGGAGGGACGATACCAAATGTGTGAGCGCCTGTGGTACAAGGGCTTCCTGGGCACCCATCAGATCCACCATGCTGATCTCTGCCACCGACTGCCCGACAACATCACCATGGAGGAGGGCAGTCTCATCCAGACGCTTGCCTCGGCCTGTGCCGCCTGCCTGAAGGCTGGAATATTGCCCATCAGCAATGTGCTCATCATTGGATCGGGGTGCACGACAATAGCGGCGGGACTGGTGGCCAAAGCCCTCAGTGCCAAGCAGGTGACGATCGCCACCAACATGGAAGCGACACAGCATATGGCCACACGCGAATTTGGCCTCGATTGCGTGCTGTACGGCACGAATGGAATGTACAGCGAGGAGCTGGAGGCCATCTACTGCAAGGCCAGGGATTGGCCCAATGTGGTCATCAACTTTGCCATCTCCGCCCAGACCATGAACCTCTCCATAATGGCCCTCAAGCCCTGCGGTATTTGTGTGCTGGCCGAATGTGCTTCGGAGGTGGCCAGCTTCAATACCGTCGATCTACTCATGAAGAACATCAAAATGAGGCCCAGCTTTCGATGCGCCAATATGTGGGTAAATCATGCGAGTAATGCATTCTATAATAACTGATATCCTTCGGCAGGTACCCCATAGCCTTGCAGCTGATGGCATCGAGACTGGCGCCAATGCGCAAATTAATTGGAAAAACATATCACATTACCAAAGTGGACGCAGCCTTCCAGGAAGCCCAGCACGAGTCGAACACGGGCATTAAGAAAATTATAGTCAATTGCTCGAAGGCCGATACCGGCCCAAGGACATTGAGAAGACGAAAAGTATAACAAGTCGATTAGAAGACACAACACAAATCAGTTCTTGTGCACAAGACACAGTAGTAAAATTCCAAATAAAATTCAGTACAGTTTTTAAATTGGCTTTCCAGAGGGATTTGAACGGGTGGTGGAAATAAAACAAAAAGGTTTTGAAATTTGCAACAAAAATCGCTTCGCATTTTACTAAGTTTCTGCGTTTGCCCATAAAACATTTCATTTAAAAGGTGCACTCTTGAAAATCATTCCATAAAATATGAGTTTTTTTTTATAACAGCATGTCTATGAACTATTTTCTATTAACGCTCTGGCTCTCTCGCTCATTGTGGCTCATAAGTAGATTTTATACATTCACATATATCGTATATATATATATTTATAAAAATTATTGTACTTCGCTGCTTACAACAAACTATTTTACAATTTTACAAGAACAGAAAATGTGTGTATTTTGCTCACTAGAAATGTGTGTTTGTGTGTGTGTACCACGAGTATATATGCATGTATGCGCTAAGGAAGGAATCCATAATTAATAATCAATATTTAAGATAAACTAATAACAATTATAATAATGCGTAGTTTTAGTTGGTTTTTATAAGCATTTGACTACATCGCACACTTTGGAACATTGCTTGGAGTTGAGTATAAATAATAATGGTAATGGTTGATATAATCAAGAATTAGAGCTAACTAATCAATATGCAGATATAAAGATATGCCATTTTGTGTCTGAGATGACTACTCGTAATTAATGGACTGTTTATGTTTATGTTTTTGCTTGTGGTTTCGGTTTCGGTTTCGGTTTCCTATAAACTCTAGCTGTGAGTGGTTGTTCCTTTTGTTCCCTGGGTTATTGTGAACTACAGTCGAGTTTTTCTTTTTGTTTGGCTATACTAGGTAGAATCGTCAGTGTCTGTCTGTAAACAAACAAAAAAACTCCATCATGAAGGTAGTTTTGTCTTTTGGTGTTTGCTCCATTTCCTCCTACTCCGCTTCCTCCTTCTCCACAATTCATTTAAGTTTGAAACTAGTTGTCATGTATTTGCATTTCCAGTTCGACATCCGAGAGATTTATTTGGCGCATTGAATTGATGAACATATAACGCGATGTGTAGATATATAGCCAGCGGAACCATTTCATTTGTGACTGATGCTCCAGCATGGCACTCCGCACAACCGCAGCCTCTTTCCAACTGAGAATGCACCTGAAAAAACAAAAATGAAAGATTAGATAGTGCACTATATGTAGATATATTACCATTTTTGTCATACCAATGCGTTGACATGAAGCATGTGCATAGCAAGTCGAAGATGGATAAGTATTTTCGCACCAAATTGATCGAGTCCAAGGTATAAAACTTGCAATCTGCATATGGTATACACATAAAAAATGTCGTTATTTATAATACATATGTACATATATATAATGAAGGGCTATAAATAGATGGGCTATACAATTAGCATAGCAATTAACATGCCCCTATTGTTTGAGTGCCCGCGCGCGTGACTCACTCTCTTACCTTTGGGCAATAGGTTGGCCAAACAGAGTGACGCCGCCGCATAGTACACCGCACAGTGATTGGGATGGGAGCTGACGCCATCGCGATCGAACGTGAATATCGCCTGTATGTCGAGACTCTCAACGGTATGGAGTATCAGGCTGGCCACCGCATCCGGGCGCCATTCGACATTGGGATCGTCCGGCAAGTTGGTGGCATTCATCAAGACAATGTTCGACTCGGGAATGCCCAGTTTTATGCAGGCCCGCCACAGTTCCTCGCGCCTCAGCTTGGCCTGTTGCTCGTAGTTGCCTATGTATTGATTTAGATGGATCATAAATCTCTGCACTCTTGCGGATATTGCGCACGCAATCCGCCAAACTATGCTCACCATTGGACAGGCACAATATGTACACCTGGCAGTTGTCGCGTTGCGTCAGCGAGTAGATCAATGGGCCAAAGAACATACACTCGTCATCCGGATGGGCGGTGACCAGTAGGACCCGATCCATTTGCGCTGACTTGGGCAGGTGAACGCTACGCAAACGAAGGCCAGACTGCAGCATCTGCCTGAGACTGCCCGCCTCCCTCTCCCTCTCCCGATCCGCTCCATGTGCGCCAGCTCCAAGACGATTGTTGTTGGTCATCGTTGCCGGGGCGGAGAGCCAGAAGGTGAGCTTGTATAGGCCAAGGCATACTAGCAAGTATACCACACATGCAATCACTACGTGCTCCAGTGCTTCGGCAGACGTGGACTTGATGCGGCAGTAGATGGCTTGCGGGGTGAGCTGCTGCAGCTGCAATTGCCTCCAGGGAGACGATTCGTGGTTAATACTTGAATCGATGTTGCTTCTGATTTCGGCCAAGTACTCGCTTAACCAGTTAAATCTCATTTCTCATTGCGTCTCCCGTGAGGTGCGAAGGTTTTGGCAAAATTATTCACCAAAAATGGACATACAGTGAACCGAACCGAAACCGAGCGACAAACGACAAAAAAGTTAAATAAAACTATTACACTAGGGAGGAGACTGCTTAATTTGCAGTTTAATACTTGAAATTAATTTGGTTTCGTCCCCGTGCGGCGATTATTTTGCTAAACTCTGCATTTTATTTTTCTACGTGTTTTCGCCTGGCGAACAGGGGGCAGCAAGTAGTGATGGCCTGCTCGGCGAGTGCGTGGCATGTGCGTGAGTCACGTATTTTAGAACTATTTATAATGCACTTATCACAGGTTTGTCAGGTGTTGTGTGGATACTTGTGGCTTGAGTTATCAAATTAGCACTTAAATAAAAGTGAAAACTGTTTCCGTTAATTCATTATTCACTCGCAAGTCGCTGCTCGTGAGTCCACATCGTGTCATATCTAGCAGTCAGCTGTTTGGGCAGAGCGACACCATAGGGGTACTCCGGTACTCAGTGTAGATGTACAACCAACAGAGTGGTATGGAAATGTCATTCGACATTGTATTGAAACCTGATCTAGGCGCACATGTATTTACAATTGATTGAGTGTGACATTTTGGGAAAATGTTTACTTCTCCAATTTAGCTTAGCAGAACTTTAGAAAGAAAATTCAAATTTTCTACAGGAGTACCATTACTGCGGCCGTGTTCCCATTTTAAAAATACCACAAAAATACCAAAGGTCCGCTCGGTTACCCCTCTCCTCCTCTCTACGAATGCAGTGGATGGTTTTTTTTTTAATTTTGAATCCAAATTATTTAGTTTCTTCAAGTTAAACGTATGAAGTTTAACAGTTTATTAAGTGAGCTTTAAGCATAATCGTTATACGCCCGCAATGCAATAGCCAAAACAGTAGAACACTTGCCAGAAGAGAACAACAGCAACAACAATAGCGTGCGGCAAATTTTAGGCAAATCATTTCAAGGCGGTCAAAAGCGTGTGGCGGCGTGCGAGAGGTGCATGTAGCACGTTATAATTAGGTTAACAGCAGCAGCATAATAGTGAGAAAGAATTAGAAGGCTATCATGGCGCATCAGGGCATGGATACGGCCTTATTCGAGCGTAGATTGCGCCCAATCTATGGTGAGTACCAGAATGCAATCGAGTGCAAGGTTAATCTATTATAAATAATTAATAAAAACCCCCACTCGTAGATAATCTGGAGGTGGGTAACAACCGCAAGGCCCTGCAGGAATCCGAGAAGCTGCTACGCAAGCATCCCAGTATGCTCTGTGCACGTGCTCTGAAGGGCCTGGCACTGCTCCGCCTGGGACGATACGAAGAGAGCCACGGCTGCCTACAGGCAGTGGCCGAAGATAAACCCACGGACGATTCTACGCTCCAAGTTCTCTCGTTCTGTTACCGCGAAATGGAGCAATGTACGTATAGCATATAGTGTTGTGGATATTGTTGGATTGATGGGCGGATTATCCGTGGACAACAGAACGGAGAATGCTCATTAATTCTGAAACTAGGTCAACATAGATCCAATTCCCATTTGTGTAGGGTGTCAAAATATCCAGACGACTCTCATTTAAATGTTTGCAACATTTTCTGGTCATCCGCCTGTGCTCTCGCAGTTCCAACGTACCACAGAAACGCACACAAAAAGTACTCACAAATCATATTTTTACACATTTCTTGGCACGCGCCCGGCTAATTAAAATCGCCTTCGCTTAGTCTGACGATGGCAACAGAGGAATGTGTGTGCCAACGTTCTGTACATAGCATTTGTGTACCTGTGCGTGGCTAATTATATTCCGTCCTCCTCATTGCAGTGAACAAAATTGTGGAGCTGTACCAGCACGCGGTGAAGAAGAATCCTGGCAACGAGGAGCTGCTGGCCCATCTCTTCATCTCGTATGTGCGCGTCGAGGACTACAAGGCCCAGCAGGCGGTGGCCCTGCAGCTGTACAAGGCCCAGCCGAAGAATGCCTATTACTTTTGGTCGGTGATCAGTGTGGTGTTCCAGGGTATACGCGGCCCCGAATCGGCAGTGCCAGAGAAACGAAAAATCTATCTGGGTCTGGCACAGCGCATGGTCGAGAAGCACATCAGGGAGGGAAAACTGGAGTCGGAGCAGGAGGCCTTTCTCTATCTGCACATCCTAAAGCTGCAGAAGAAGTTCCAGGAGGCCTGGGAATTCCTCACGGGCGAGCTGTGTGCCAAACTCTATCCGGGCGCTCCGGTTAGCATGAAGTTTGAGCTGCTCAAAGTTCTGGGCAACTGGCGGGAGCTGAATGAGCTGCTGCAACAGCTACTGGACGCAGAGTGAGATACCATTGGATACACCCATAATCCTGGAGAGATCTTCAATTAACTGTGGTCTTTTCTAGTCGGGATCGCTGGGACTACTACAAGGAATACATCCAAAGCTGTTTCGAGATACTTAAACTTCCAATCACAGAGGGCGCTACCGAAGAGAAGAAGTTCTCTCTATCCGCCTGCCAGGAGTTTCTGCAGGGCATTATTGATTCCTCGGAGCGGAAGAAGCGCGGCCCATATCTGGCCCGCCTGGAGCTCCACCAACGTATGCGTGCCCATCAGCTGCCGGCCGACCAGCTCATCGGTGACTTTGACGAGCTGGTCGTCGAGTACTTCTCCCTGTTTGCCGACAAATCCTGCTGTACCCATGATATTGCCCTGTTTTTGCCATCGGTTAGTATGAAGCAGCGCCAGGCGCTAGCCAACAAATTGCTGCTGGAGAGTGGCGTCAGCTCCACGTCATTGCCGATGAATGTAAGTGATTAATCATGCCCACATCGAATGCCACTAATTCGAATCAACCTCTGCAGAAGGAACAGATGCAGAAGCACATTTGTGCATTGCAAATCTCGAGGATGTGTGGTGCCCACATCGATCTGCCAATTGACCATTTGCTGGCCTTCTATACGGCCCTGAAGCTCCACTATGAGCACGGAAGGAGCACGTTTGGCAACAAGCTGCTTTCCACCGAGATGGGACCATCGGATCCGTACGCTCTGCTGGCGGCGAATGTGATGTACGACATCAGTTTACGGGAGAACAAGTCGGATTACCTGTTCGAGGCACTTTGCCTGCTGCAGTATGTGCTGCGGAACAGCACCAGCAATTTCCACGTCAAGCTGTTGAGCCTGAAGATCTATCACATGTTCGGCTGCCTGTTGGGGGCCCAGGAGATGTACGAGTATTTGGACATTAAGCAGATTCAGCTTGATTCGATGGGCTATGTGCATTGCCAGCTGCTGCCGTTGTGCGGACGCTTCTCTGGCGCTAGGAATAGCTATGATACAACAATGAAGTTCTTCACAAACAGCTACAAGGAGCGATTAGAGTACATCGCATTGACCTATCGCTTCTGCACGTTCTCCAAGATGGAAGAGTTCTTGAACTTCAAGGAGCGGCTAACAAACAGTTTGCAGTATGTGACCTGTTCGTTGGAGGCTCAGATCTGCGATCTGGTTAGCTGTTATGCCAATGTCCATCAGAATCTGTCCACCTATACGGTGATGAGCATTGAACCGGCCGAGGATCGCATTGCCTGGCATGAGTTGAGCGACAATCGGGATCTGGATGCCATCATTCGCTGGGATCCCCTGCATCAGGTCGATGCGGATGCCGAGCGCAAGGATTCCTTTGACCAGGAGATTGAAGTGCTGCAGCTTCGCTCGCTGATGCTCCGTTTGTATGCCACATTTATCGACTTGTATCATCCGCCGCCCATCACTAAGCCATCCCTGAGCGATGGTTCAAAGGAAGAAACACCCGCGCCGGCTGTGGAAAGTGCAACCTCGACCCTGGAGCTGTTGCGTGATTCCTGGACGGGACTGTATCAGCGTTTGAGGCTGATGAACTACAAACCGTTGCCGCAACAATTTCTAGTCAATTTGCTGCCCACGCGGCTGCATTTGCTGCTGGAACTGCCGTACGAGCGTTTCTTTGACGACCTGGCTCAACTGGTGCTCGACCTGCACAGCGGGGCGGCATCATTGGCGGCGCATTGCAAGAAGGTGGGCGACAATGTGATTGCCGTGATGGAGCTGTGTGTCCGGACAATCGAAGAGAGCAACGAATGGAATAACAAGGATGGTCTGTGGAAGCGACGGTATCAGCAGCAGAAAGTTGCTGCCAGCCTGGAGGTGAGTTCTCTTTACTACAAATCTAAATCGAATTGTGATGAGAAATTTCTTTGTCCCCCCTTAAGATGCTCTCACTCTATGCCTTCCTGCTGTCCGTGCTTAACGACAAGCTGCAGGTCAGCTCAAAGACCAAGGTCAAGAAGAAGCAGGGGGATAACAAAACTCAGGACACACCGCAGCCCGTCAGCGAGAAGGAGCGCAGTCAGATGGTACAGGAGCTGATGCGTCAGCTTAAACATAAACTAGAGGCCTGTGATGCAGCCATACGTAAGTGATTCAAACGTAGATTATGCTCTCAAATTGAACTAATTCCACATTCACAATCGACATTTAGGGACCTGGAAAGCGCCGGTTCTGCCACGTGATCTTAGCTCCTTCATGGCGGACATGTCGCTGAAGCCCGAGGTGGAAGCAACACTAATTGGCGATGTTTCGGCCACATTCAAGGACTCGCACGAGCTAATGGTCACCGAGCTGCGGAACCTGCTGAAGGACAAAATCCGCATGGTGGCCAAATAGATGGTGGCCCTTTGCTGTGCAAAGGCCAAACCATCCAGCCGAAGGGTCGTTTTTTCCCCCACAATCAGGATCAAAGTTCATAGTTTGTTATTTAATTTTGTTAAAATATAAAAAACCACCCCATTCTACTTCAAGTTTATCTCGAAAACAAAAGTTAAGTGTCGGCACTTTTCCCCGTAATCAATTTTCGGCATTTCTCTCGTACAACAGTCTAAAAGTTGTACAACATTTGTAAGACATTAAAAATCCCAATGTGTACCGCTTGCGTGTAAGTTAAATAAAAGAAAAGAAATTGTAAAAATTTAAACAAATTTCGAAGTTCTTAAATCTTTACTGTAGACTGTAGAAAGAGTTCCTCAAGAACAGATTATTTTTAATATTGCTTTTGCTTAACCAACCGCCGTGCTATTCCCTGCTTTGAGCGTGTTCAAATAGTCGGCGGTTCGTGGATCATTTTGATGCTGTTGCGTTTGCAGATGAGCAACCAGATTGTGATTCCTTGCAAAGCTCTTGCCACAGAGTCGACAGCTATGCAGAGAGAGCGAATAAAAGTAAGACAATGGTTCAATGGCACACGACTTTGGCCTTTGGTATCTTCACTTACATGTGCGGCTTTTCGCCTGTGTGCGTTTTGTAGTGAACCTTCAGGACGCTGGCGTAGGTGAAGGTCTTGCCGCAAGTCTCACAGGCATAGGGACGCTCATTGCGATGGGTTCTAAAGGAGAGCGGGCAGATCTTAGCGAGTATTTGGAATAAAGGTTTCAGATTAACAAACCGTTCGTGCTTGACTAGGGAAGTGCGATCCGCAAAACTTCGCTGGCAATAATGACAGCTGTATGGCCGTGCGCCTGTGTGCTTGCGTATGTGGCGCATCAGTTGGTAGTTGACGTGGAAGGACATGCGACAGATTCTAATAGGATAGAGCCAGTTCGTCAGCTGTTTATATGGTAGCTCGATGCACTTACTCGCACTCGTAGGGGCGCTCGTTGCGATGTCGTCGCATGTGGGTGTCCAGTGTGCTCTTGCGGGGATAGCTATTGCCACACATATCACAGACGTAGACTTTGCCAGTACTGTTTGTGTTGGCTTGGACTGGCTGTGGGGCCGGAACAGTCTCAACGCTTAGGACAATGGCCGTTTCCTCGACTTCATCCGGGGGTTGTTCCTCCTCGATTAGATCATCCGTGGACCACATTCCCTCCTCCAGCACCTCAACTTCTAATTGTTCGTACTGTTCCGCCTCTGCAGGATGTTGGGGCGATGGTGGTATAGCCTCGGGCTCCATCACCACACCTTTGCAGACATAATCTCGTAGGAAATCGTTCGAACGTTGACAAATCTGTCGGAATTTGTGGGCTAAGGTGAGAAAAGCTCTGCACTTGAGGCAAATTCTGGTGGGCAAATCATCAGTCCGTTTTATCTGAATATATTGGATGTTATAATTGGTTCAGCTTACAATAAAAACGGAAGGGATTTTCCATACTTGTATTCCACTGAAACTTTCGATTTTCTCGCAGAGTGAAATGCCGCCATGGTCCTTTTCCTGGTCTCGCTCATATATGGACACCATTAGTTCGTCACCATCCTGCAGGCATGTCCGGCAGACAGACACCATGTCTAGCACAAGCTCCATGTTCTAATGATTATCTCAAAAAAGTAATATAACCACTAAAAAATCCGCTCCGCCAAAACAAAACCAAAATAAATGCTGCTTCTGCTTTGTTTACCCATTCGCCACGAAACGTAGCAACTACTTGTGCCATTCGCCTCCACTATAATTGTTATGATCGCCGGGAGTTAATATTTTTGTACTGTTATCAGGATAATTTAGGGATATATATAAGGATAATGGATAGATTACAGTCGCTTTGCCGCATTTGCATTGTGAACCCCGAGGATGATTCGCTCATTGCCACAGGCGAAGACTTTGACGACCTAATCAAATGCTGCACGGGGATTCAGGTAAGCAAAGAACTCAATTAGGTGTGTGAAATTGCTCTAACATATTCGTTTTAGTTGAGTGTAAGGCCCAATGGGCCAAGAAAAATATGCATTAGCTGCGAATTACTGATCCGATCGGCTCGCCAGCTGCGCTCCCTCTGCCAGGAGTCCGACGAAAAGCTGAAGAAGTACGAAAGCGATTTGGAGCTGCTGGAAGCTAAAAGAAATGTGGCCAATGAGGATGACATCTCCATTGATAGCGACATGGAGATGGTGCACGAGTATCTAGACTCGTATGTGGTGTCCCAGGGATCACCTGAAAGCACCACCGAAAGTCATTTTAGTGAAGAAATTAGCATTAAACGAGCTTCACCTGCTCCAGTGGAACAAAAACCGCCTTGTGCTGTTGCTTCAGTAAAACAGAAACCTCAGTCAACATCTACGCTGGCCCTCAGTCCCGACTCAATTCCAGCAACCGAATTAAAGCCCAGCAAAGCTCCACGATTTGCCTGCCATGTTTGCCCAAATGTCTACCTGGAGAAGTCCAAGCTGACGGTTCACTTGCTGGCCCACAACGATTTCAAGCGCCACGAGTGCGAGTAAGCCCATCCTTGATAATCCTTGGAGATGAATCTCTAATGACATGATTTCCTACAGGATCTGCCAGAAAGGCTTCCATCAGACAACGTCGCTAAAGCGTCACATGAACACGCACACGGGCCAACGACCTTATAAATGTTTCTTTTGTGATTCCAGATTTGCCGATCCCTCCACACGGATTAAGCACGAGCGGTAACTAAAGTTTATTACAATCTTAATATTAACCCGAGTGCCCGTCTGTCTGTCTTACAGGATTCACACTAATGAAAAGCCATACAAGTGCAAATTTTGTGGCAAAGTATTCGCGTACTCCAATGTGCTCAGGGGGCACCTCAAAACGCACACGGGCGAGCGGCCCTATAAATGCCAGCACTGCAAGCAGTCGTTCTCCCAAATGCACCACAAGAATGCTCACGAAAAGTCGCACAGAATGAAGGACACGGAAGACACCATCACAGTGATTGCAGTGGAGGAGGAGTAAATAGACATCGTGTGCGTAGTTCAGGGCAGCTTTATAGTACAACAAAAAGATACAAACTTGGTAGATTATTTGATAGGTGAGCAAGATATAGTACCTACACATCTAAGAATATTTACACTTGTTTTATACAGAAGATGAATTACACAATTCCTTCCTTTTGCACTTTTCGGATAGTAAAATTATACTAGTTGACTCCTAAGTACTATCAACTAAGGAAATACAAGTTACAGGCCTGGTTAAATCTTTATGTTACTACAAAAAAACTGCACATCAGTTGCACACTAAAATTAATTTAATAAAACTATATGTAAAGTAATTTAAAAACGCAGGCATTTTTCATACTCCAACGACAAAGGCATATTTGGTCGCTGTAAAACTATGACTAACTGAGAAACTCGGGAACTTCATCTTTAATGCCATGTGATTCTGCAGTATTTTCCGTATCCGTTTCTAAAGACTTCCAGGGGCCGCGCTTCTCGTGCGTCACCCGATGGAGGCGCATTTTGTAGGCCTTGACAAAGCCCTTGCCACACAGATCGCAGCTGCAAAAAGAGAAAAACAAGTATAAGAGGCTCATCCCAGGCATATGTATGTTTTTGGCTTGCTTACACATGCGGTTTCTCGCCTGTGTGGATCATCTTGTGAAACTTTAAATTATCCGAATAAGTGAAAGTTCTAGCACAGACATCGCACTCATAGGGACGCTCCTTTGTGTGAATTCTGCAAATCCGATATATATATTTAATTGTACAAGTTCTGTATGCTCTGATTTATTACCTGTGATGTTTGGTCTTGGTGGAGCGATCTGCAAAGGCAGCTGGACAGTAGTTGCACTTGTACGGCCGATTCCCTGTATGCGTGTTCATGTGCCTCACCAACTGTTGATTCTGTACAAAGCCACGTCCACAGATTCTGCAAGCATACAAGAGATAGTATTACAGCGATTCATTGGCTTACGCAGCAGCAGGGAAAACATACTCGCATTCGTGCGGCTTGACGCCACTGTGGAACTTCATGTGCTCGGTGAGACGGGCCTGGGTCGGATAAATATTACCGCATACATCGCATATGTACGTGCTGAGCTTGTCCCGCGGCTTGCGTCCCAGCTTCTTCTCGAAGTGAGCCCCGTCCAAGGCAATTAATCCGAGTTTGCCTGAACGTTTAGCCCGCGACGCTCGCGATCGATTCAATGTCTTCGGTTTATCGTCGACCATGTCGCTGTGGGCGTCCGAGCTGAGTATATCGTCGGCCATATCATCGTCCGGCGGTTCGACTGGGTAGACGTTGCGAGAGCGTGCTCTGGGGGATTTTCCTGCTGGGTCGTCTGTACTGTGCACGGGTGTGGATTCGTTTTCGTTGGTCAACAGTTCATATTCCTCGTATTCGGTATACGTTTCGGGATCCTCGATCACAGTTTGCGCGTCTTCGTAGACCACGCCGGTCTCCGTGTCGTCCTCCCCAGTGACATCGTATACAATTGCATCAAGCCCCTCGCCCTCTCCTCCGACGTCATCTTCGTGCGGCGTAACTATAAAGCTGACAGTCTCTTCCTGTGGCTCCTCCTCATCCTCTACCTTGACGTTAGACATGTCTAGTTGATCTGTGTGTTCCTCCAATATCTTGACGATATTTTCTGTAGCAAAGTCCTCGACACTAGAGACACTCTCTTCGCCGCCGCGCCTGGCCAGCATGTCCGAGATGTGCTGGTGCGATCTTTGGCAGGTCTGGCGGAACTTGAAGGCCAAGCGCAGGCAGCGCACACATTTACTGCACATCTTGTCCGGGAAGTTGTCATCGGCACTGACCTATGTTATATATATTGTGGCAACAATTTTGGAATTTACGGATCACTGGATCTACTTACTGGAATCCCTGCGCAGATGTGGAGCATCTGGTCCAGACGTGTGTTGGCATTTTGGCTGAATATATCCTGGAGCATGTCCTCGCTGTCGGCATGATTATTCAGGCACACGCGACAAACAATCCACCCTTCATTTGAGTCCATTTTCATTTTTTTGGGAACAGAGCATAACCGAATCAAAGAGTTTTTGTAGTTGTCAAAATTTCAACAGCTGAAGTTAAAGCATCTTTGGCCATTCACAGCTGCACTTCACTGCCATTCACATTCCCCGCCGCCATCATTCGCATTGGAGCGTAAGCAATTTAATCAATCTATTAAATTTAATGTTTAAAGCTATATTTAAGAACAAAAGGTATAGAAACCTCGGTACTACAGGTTTTTTTAAATTAATCATTTATTCCAATGGATGAATATGGTTTCCAATCCTTGACGGAGCCCGATTAACCCATTGTAGACCAAGAGGGTATTTTAATTTTCCACCGAATATAATGAAAATTGAATCATTTTAGCACAGTTCAGGTGAAAGATATCGTTCTTTCTTTAAGTTTAGAGGAAAGATAGCATGAATCTGCAATATGAATTTACAATTAGTAATATTTTCCGCCATTTACCTAAAATGGATTAAATGTTTTAATATAGGGGGGTTTAGTGGGCAAAGTTCGATTTCTTATCGATATACGTCCGCGGTTACACTGGTTGCAATCTTTTCTTGGCGTCGTATTTTTTTAACTTGTGTATTGATTTTGAAATAATTCGACAAAATGCGAGACTCAGAGCCAACAGATGTTGCACCGCGACAAAACTGGATAGTGTGCCGTTTGTGTCTGACGCAGCCCAAGGAGGCCATGTCCAGCATTTTCAGCGATGATGCGACGAAGGATGTGACAAACATGATCAAAACTTGTGGCGGTGTCCCAGTAAGTTTATATAAATTTCTTTCCATTCTAGAGATCAATAGACAGCATTCAATTTGCAGATCAAGAAGTTCGATCACTTCCCGGACAAAATATGCACCAGGTGCCTGAAGGTTCTGCACATTTCGTTCAGGTTTCGTCAGACATGCCAGCAGGCGTACAAACACCTCCAAAAGTTCGTAGGCCCCATCGAAGTGGAGCAGAAGGCCGACGACGATTTTTCAAATGCGGCGCAAGAAGCTCCAGTGGCTGAAGAGGAGGATGAGGAGCTGGTCGATGGCCACTATGAGCAAATCGAAGAAAATATGCCAACCACTCATGAGCTCGCCGAGGCGCAGGCCTTTACCGACGACATGGAGGAGGGCATATTGGTGGAACTCGTAAAGGAGGAGGGTGTCCGTGTGAAGAGAGAGCAGGTGGAGGAAGATGTCATCATTGAGGAGCTATACGATGTCTACGATCCCTACGACGGGGAGGGTGACATTGTAGCAGATGGGATCTACGAACAGGAACGGGAGCAAGAGATGGTCGAGCACTCGTTGTCTGGTCTCTCGGCGGACATTGAGTATCTGGAGCACGTCGAACAGGAGCAGGAACAAGAGCCGGATCAGGATCAACTGACAGAGAGCGCCAACGAGGACGAGATGGAAAGTACAAACTCAGCCGAAGAGGAATTTCTACCAGCCAAACCACTCCGTGGTCTAGCACCCAAACGACGCATGAACACTCGCGCCAAGGCAGCAACAGCAACGGTCACATCAGGAGCCGCCTCCAGGGGTGGCGTTCGAAGCAGTCCGTTGAAGATAAAACGTGGCAACAACGACACAACCACCGATGCTGATGTGACCCTCACAATTGGCGACGACCTGGTGCGGAAACACGGCATCAAAACAAAGGGTGGACACAAAATCCTTGTCGGCGACAAGAAGGAGTTCAAGTACATCTGCGACATGTGCGGAAATATGTATCCATCCCAGAGCCGCCTCACCGAGCACATTAAAATCCATTCGGGTGTAAAGCCGCACGAGTGCGAGTAAGTATCTTTTATGGACACTTTTGGACTCAAATTGAGTTTTGTTTTATTTTTCTTGGCAGAATTTGCAAGCATTGCTTTGCCCAGGCCCAGCAGCTGGCGCGTCACATGAATACGCATACAGGGAATCGGCCGTACAAGTGCAGCTATTGTCCGGCCGCCTTTGCAGATCTCTCCACGCGCAACAAGCATCACAGGTAAGTGATGTCCAAGTCGCAATCTTACAATTGTAATTCATGCTTCGATCTACCATAGAATCCACACAAATGAGCGTCCGTACGAGTGCGATGTGTGCCACAAGACCTTCACTTATACCAATACACTCAAGTTCCACAAGATGATCCATACTGGAGAGAAGCCCCACGTGTAAGTGGCAGCAGCTGACGTCTCCCTACATTCCTTGGCTAATATCTCTACCTCTTTTCTGTCCCTCCGTAGTTGCGAGATTTGCGGCAAGGGCTTCCCGCAGGCATATAAGCTGCGTAACCACCGGGTGGTGCATCAAAAACGGGGCAACACCAGGGAACCTGCCGCTGCCCTGATGCCCTATGATACTGCCAACATTGTTGGCATTGAGATGTAGATATCGGCATCTAATCAAAACTTGCAAGATTAAACATATAAAACTGTAATTACAAATCTAATTATATTAAGAATCTTAAGTTTAGCCTAATTATGCGGAAATAAATTAATTATAGCTGCGCAGATGGTCTTGGCATCGGTTTCATCGGGATAGAGCTGCAGCACGGCGTGCACCTGATGCGGCGGAAAGAGGTTGCTCAGGTGATAGCGCAGCAGACGACGCTGCTCTTCGCGCGGCATTTGCGTGGCAGCGTGCAGCTCCTCGTTGATGCGCGAATCAGAGGCGGACAGGTGCGAGAAATTGTGTGCGGGCAGTGGAAGGGCTAGTCCTTGGTCCGTCACTGGAGCGGACGGAGTGCGCGTCAGATACTGATGATGATGGAAGTTGGAGCTCTGCTGTTGCTGTAGCGACTGCTGCTGCTGCAGGGGAGCACTGTAGGTGGGCACTAGGAGGCGATAGGCGGGCGGCGGTTGTTGGCGTTGCAGCTTCTTGTGGCGATTCGGTTGATTGTCTGTGGCCGTCTCGGAGACCTCCAGTTGGCTGGTAAAGGCCTGGCACAGCTGCTGCTGCTGTGACACTTTCTCAATTGTGTTTGACTTGGTCCGGCCCAGGGGCTCTCGGTTGATCAGGGAATTGATTTTGATATTGTTCCCGATATGGCCACTTGTCAGGGGCTGGCCTCCGTTGGTGTGCAGCGGCGCACTGTGCGAGGCCTGGAGTGGCAGTCGTTGCAGCAATGGACACGGTTGCTGATGCCGGAACTTGCATTTCTGGCCGTAGGTGCATTTCTTGCCGTAGGGACACAGCTGCTGGGCATCGGCCATTTTCTGCTGCGTCTGCGAGTACAGAAACTGATCCAGGGTGGGACCAGAACGCCCTAGGGGATCGTCGGGCGGCATGAATATGTCATTCACAAACGAATACATGAGTAAGCGTTCCTGTACCACTTTTCTGTACTCATTGCTCTCCAAAATTAAGTCTCTATAGTTATCGTTGGACACCACAATGCCGTCTGTCTCCACCGCCAGCTTGAGGATGAACCGATCGTCGTAGCAGGAGACGCGCTTCCCATCCAGATGCCTGGATGGTGTGAACACCAATACCCGCTCATGCTCCAGTTCATAGAGCAGCTCCTGATCGCTGATATTGTTGTTGGACATTTCCTTGCGCCAATTGGGCACAAAGGCGGTGATGTCGCGATGGCCTCGCTGCCGGAACCAGTCCACACAGATGCGTATGCCGCGGCAGGAGAAGATTAGGTTGTTGCCATGCGATAGGGCCACATTGCTGCCATCGATCACAATGTGTCGCAGCGATCCCACGCCGCCAGTGGATAGGGCAGTTGAACTGGTTATGTGGTGGTTGCTGTTCGTTAGACTATTGCTGTTTGTGGCAGGTCGGGGGGCGTCCGCCGTCAGTTTGATAAGCTCAGCCAGCAACTCATTCTGTTTAGCCTCTGATCCCAGGCGAGTTAGAGCCGAGTGTATCGACTGATCACTGTACCCCAACTTCTTGGCAAACTCCAAATTCTGTCGCTCTGTGGTACTCAAGTCGTCATCGTCGCTACTTTCTTGTTGCTGCTGTTGTGGCTGCGGTGAAGACAGGGGCTGAAGCAGCGACGATTGTTGTTGCTGCTGCTGCTGCTGTGGCTCAGGTTTTTGCTGTTCCTGCACTTCACAATTCATTTTGATGCGCATTTAGTTGATCAGCTAATGGATCCCCTGTAACTCCTTCCCTCACAAGTCTGAAAGCCCCAATTTAACGTGTTTTTTAGCTATTTTTGCAACAAGTTCCGTCTATTTACATTTATTTACAGCAGTGTGACCGCGGATTTAACGATAAAATATACCGTCCGACCATCCGAAAAATACCGAAATATACCGTCTCATTTTCAAAATATACGGTTAGAGAAAATGAGCTTTACCAAATTAGCCCCCTCAATTTAAAAAGGAGTTTAAAGGGAGTTTAACAGAGCAAAAAAGCTGGAACTGAAGCCAAGCCGAAGGGGCGCGTAAAGGGGTTTAAGTTGCAGTCACACTTTTGTGACTTTCCAGTCGATTCAAAGAATCGATTTACAGCACTTAAACGATTGGCGCGCAATTTGAAAGTTAAATAAAACTCAATATTGGGTTTAATAACATGCATAAACATTTGTTCTTTATTTTATAATGTTGTACATGAAGTATATCATAGTTAGTATATAGTATTAACAATCGTTTTTTTGCCGCTAATCTCAACATTTATATCGTAGATCTCACTGTTTTATTTTCAAAATAAAGTACACATCGCATTGGATTCTTTGTTGTACGTTTGGTCCCTCTTTTCATGCCAAAAAAGAGTGAATTAATTAGCTATTTAATAATTGAATAGGTAATCAATCAATCTATTAGGTATAAGTGGTCAAATCTATCCTGGTTATATAGATATCTATACGCTATGCTTTGAAGTGCAATTGATTAAATGCATGTACAAAAACTTTCAGCTACAATAAAGTAATTTCATTAATTTTCGTTCCCTTTCCCCCCCTTTTTCTGTTTTTGGCCAAGTCATGTGGCAATTAGTGTGACAGCCACACCAAGAACAAAAACTATAAAAAAATGGACGTAAAGTTTACTACGTGTGTTGTGTGTGTGTGTTTGTGTGTGTGCGTGTCAGAGTCAGAGTGTCTGAGTCGCAGCCAGGGAGTCTCTCAAAAGTTACGAGTCATTCATTTGGCAAGCAGCTTCTGTAAATTTCCTTCAAAAGGATAAGAAGGATGCGTTTTGAGTGGCGAAGAAAACGAAACCTTTCCTGCGAGTCAGACAAGTGCTAAAAATTTGTGCTTACGCGTGTTCTGTCCCAATCTTTTGCCACTGACGTTGCACCGTTTATTATGTCCGTCATCAAATTTATTGTTGCACTCGGAGCGTGTCTGGATTTTTATGTGGGAATTTTTCATGGTTAACGGGTAATTAGTAAAGTTTTTCCATTGCCAACCATTCTTTGATGTTTTTGTCTTTTGTGGTCGGTCAATGTGGTTTTTTTTGTGGCCAATCGACAAAAGCGTTAAGCCACAGAAAATATGCTCAAAGATGAGTAAATTCTTTGGGATGAAATCAAGATGAGCCCCAAGGTCGAAAACATATCCTGATGCTCTTTTAACCTCAAACATGGCCTCTAATAAACCCAAATCCTAGTCATTTCCGTAACGTAATCTTCTGTGTCTTAAATTCAACTCAATTTGGAGTACATTCTTCAACATAAAAATAGGAACTTGGAGCTAATTTTCCATTTCAATAGAACCGCTTACTCATAAGTAATTCGTCTGGCTTTGTCATATAAAGTACACCCTGTCTCCCTGGCCATGGCAGCCAGAAGGCTGCTAGACTGCTTGATGGGACTGCTGTGCATCATCAGAGCCGAGAGGAGCCTGGTTGCCAGGCAATTGATGAGCTCTCATCATGGCCTGCCAATTTGTCAAACGATAATTTCTGGTCCAACGAACTTTGTCATTTATCAGTTGTTTAATTTTTAAAAGCATTTCCAGGTCGGTAGGATAAAACGCTCACGCCCCCACAAGTGTCCTTGTTTGCTCTTTAGGCCTTCTTGATGTCCCCAAAAAGAAAACACACCGAAATGTTACTCACATCCGATGATGGCGGTTGGTTGCCTAAGCTGATTAACATTAAGACTCTCCTCATCACAAAGTGCAGAATGTGTTTGCTTTGGGTTTGTGATGCCCCAATACATATGGCACTACGTGTATGGACGATAGACATTTTCGGGTTTGTCAAGAGCTTAAATTTATGCCCAGGACTTGTCGTTATTGTGGCTGAGAACCAGGTTTCTTTAAACGTTCCATTTTGCTCTAATTTAATGGGCGGGAGAACTCTTTTGGGCCTTTATCTCCGGGACACGGGGTCGGAATCGCTGTGTGCTTCCCCTAGAATTGTTATGCGATTCCTTTTATTGTTTCTTTACGCTTTGTTCGTGTGCACTGCACCCAGTTTTCTCCGCTGCCGTTTTTATTATTACAGCCTCGAGCTACGCTACCCCAAAAAAGAGGACACAAAAGATGGCCATCTCCGCCAAAAAAGAATATAAGAAAAGTCACTCAGTTTCTCTGTCTATATGTCTGTCTGTCTGTCTGTCCGTCCGTCGGTTGGTTAAATGCTCCCACGCTGTCAATATCCGAAATTGGCATACATATATACATATGTACGTATGTATAGGTACAGACCCGCATGTGGATATGACTCTGGGTGTTAGCAACAATATCGGTTCGAACCCAGGAACGGAACACTTGAAAAAGATTCGCCCTTTAGTCGTATTTCTTTCTTTCTTTACCCTCCATTCTGTGGCATGAGGGTTATGGTTGGTTTTTTTTTGCGACAAACAAAAGGTTGTTGCATGGCATGGTGGCATCCAGTCGGATTGCATTTTAAATTGAATTGCCTTTGGTGTGGCATACAAATGGAAATTTATTGAGATGTACGTATGAAAAAAGCGCGGAAATCCCACAATTGTGGGCCAGCTTTTTCGATTAATGGATACAATTTTCCTCACATTTCATTCTCGTGGCAGGCATTTATTTGTTGTACCAACTGTTGATCGTTAAATTGAAGTTTTAAAATTTAAACTGTTGAAAATATGAAAGATTTCTTTTTAATAAAAATAAACTTAAAATGTTTTCTGGCGGCTAATGATTGCTGCCATGGCAATTGCTTGGAAAAATCTGTTACATTATTCAATCCCACTGTGCACACTGTGGCAACATAATAGAGCCATGCCCCATGTCCCAGGCATCCTCTTCCGTTCCAGCAGCCACTTCAGAAACTGCAAAGGCAACAAAAAATGCAGAGACGGAAGACTGGAGAGAAACGTTTAAACAGCACAAATTCCGCTGCATTCCGATTTGTGTGACGACTCTGTGTATGTGTGTGGGGGTCTGTATCTACGCGAGTGGGGCAGGATGCAGGATGCAGTATGCAGGATACCGCCACACTCTTGGTTATTTTTGTTGGCAAACTAAATCGTCAACATCAACATTGTTGCAGACCGTGTTGACATTTAGCCTTGCAATGCCACCAGTAGGAGAAGAGTAAATACCAACTGAAAGGAAAAGTAAACGAAAGGATCCACCGAGCCCCCAGGCCGTGAAACAGCCCCATCTAGAGCCTCTCTAGGCATTGATATAGTACTCCCGCTTCTTCTGGCACTTCTCATACGCAATGTAGCACAGGGCGATGGTGATAAGGACCAGTATGGTGATTCCCATTATAATGCTAACCAGGATAATCTCATCGTTGATGCTCTTGTAGGAGTGACCTGCACAGAGAGAGAAAGGAAACAGATTAAACAGAATGAGAACAGACATAACGCCAGAAAAGACACGACAACAGATAAAACAGAGTAAGAGTTGATGGGGAAAGATGCAAAAAGATAAAAGAGATTCGGGAGTGGGAAAGATTTAGAGGCCGCTTTGACAAATTACAGGCAATTATTCTTGTCAGGTGGGGGGCGGCCGGAAGGGAGGGATGTTTTTGCTGGGCTCCTCCTGTTGTTTGTCAATCAACAATTCGGTTTGTTTGGGACTCTCATGCATATTCAAGCCACAGGAGGAGCATGAGGTGGTGCCTCCTGGACAACAATGTATGTGGCCAGACCATGACAAATGCATTGTTGTAAAAAATAAACGATGCTCATACATATGCTCGAAGGCAATCCCACCCACTCGCTGAAACAAACAGAAAACAGACATAAAAATAAGCAATAAACAAAAATAATATAAAGATTGAACATGAATTTCGGATTTTTATTATAAAAGCCATTTCAATATTTTACGATGCAAACTCGCAGTACATGTATTTTCGGATTATTAATGCAAAAAGAACAGATGTACGAGTATGGAGAGAGAGCAAGAAAATATTCCCAAATTTAAACATTTAAGAATTAATGATTCCGTTAATATTAATATTAAACTAAATTCTCAATTGTATGATTCAAAAAAATATGTCAAGAGTTCCACATTATAATGATTTTGGAGTTGATTTTCGAAATATATCGTACCTTTGATTTTATTTGAACAATTTAAAAGATTTGTAGCTAATTTTATTGAGAATTAATGCCACTAAAGAACTAACGGTTAAAAATAAAAAAAATGTATAAGTTTAAGACACATTAAAAATAGTAGAAAACTTCAACTTTGGATTGATATATATTCAGGGAAATCTACGCTACTGACACGAATCAAAAATACTGTAAAAGGTTTTTTAAACCATTAGAAATTAATTTTTTGAAAACATTTTGTGAGTGTTTTGCAAAATCCAAGGACGAGGACTTGATCTAAGCATCCAGGCTAACAAATTTATTTTTGTTTCGCTCAAAATACAAAACGACTGTCGCACAGTGCTATTTTCAATAAACGAATTACCAGAATAATCGACCAATTAATTATTGGGGGGGCTGTGTTTTCCCGTAAATACATTTGTAAATATAACAATTTCCTGCATTCAATAAATTAGGAGAATTTCCGCGATTCATTTTAAACGAAAGCCATTCGTTAAAATATATGTTATGACCACCACCCGCCAAATTTCAATTTGTTGAAATCCTCCAAGCGATGCTTGTTTCTTTTTTGTGGCCCTGCCAAATAGATGGCTCATTGTTCGGGCCCCATTTGGGGCCAGATGTTTGCCTTATGCGTAATTTAACACATAATCGATGGAGCGTTCAGCTCAAAGAGCAGAACACACACAACATCAAGCGAATTAGAGCCTTGTTTAGAGGCAGAGGTCCCGACGACGCCAACCGCCACAGATTTGTTAATTAGACTTCTCGTATGACAAAGACGTCTCAAAGCCGAAATGTCCTACGGCCACTAGCCAATGGCTGACCATAAATCTCATATGCCTTCTGCCTGTATGCGTGTGTGGTCAATGGACTTGATTGCTGGCATCTAACCGTTGAGTGCTCCTCATGGTTCATGGCCATTCGCTTTCCTGATAAATTGGCAATCATTTCGATTGTTTTTCTCTGCCGTGGCCAACCGTGACCAACAGTGACCTGCCTTACCTGCTGCCCAGGCAATAAAATTCAAAAGCCTTTCTGCGATTTATTGCATTTTTTGAAGTGCTAATAGACTACAGCTTACGATTTCTTCCAGGATGGACTGTAGAAGAAGTAGACTCAAGAAAAGCAACCTATTGAATCGGGTTTTTTACTGGTGATTACCATTTCTTTGGAGTTTGTTTTGAACTAATAAATCTTACATTTCGAAGGATAATGATACGGAAATTTGAGTGAATTCAACCAGATGAAAGATGAGAGCAATCAGGGCACCCTGGACAAGTTTTCTTCTATTAAAAGAACCAGGATATTCATTTAGAGATTTAAAGCACTTCCTTTCGAATATGATTAATGTCTGTTCGACTGGTACTCATCCCACAACGATGGAAATTCGAATCATTATCAAAAGTTTGCAGTGCGGTTAAAGTTCTGTGGACTCCCATCCCATACACCCGTACAAATTTGGTAGGCCATTCATATTTGAGTTCCCACAAATTGCTTGAAACATCAAAAGCGCAATAAAACTTTCGGCAAAACTTAAGAATAAAACGAAGACCATGAAGTGAGAGGGAGAGTGGGACAGCAGGACGTCCGTCCAGGACAGGCGGCATATGAAATAATTCATAGATATGCCAAGGGCGGTAGGCGTACCGCCATAACTTTTTTGCCTGTCAAACCGTGAATTATGAAAGAATGAAATATGCAAAATTCATGAAGGAAATCCAAAAATGGAAACTGTCAGAGCCCACAACCTAACTAAGCGTAAATTAATTCGATATACGAATGGATGAGCCCACTGGATGGGCGACACTCAAGGACACATGTCCTGCTCTCCTGCTCGCCTGCTCTCAGATTTGTATTAAATTTCGTTGATTGTTTTTCCCAGAAATCCTAACAGTCAATAGAGTCATTTGACAGATTATGTGAATAGACATGGCATACAAAAAAAAAGAAAGGACGAGCCAGTATTCATCTAAGTATGGTTATGTAATATCGGTTTCTTGTATGCGGGCTTATATGTGCGTCGTTTGTTTTGCTGTTGTCCTGTTAGTGACATTCTTTCCAAGTGTTTTGTGGCCACAAGGATGTGGCCAACATTAAGGAATTTCATTTGAGCCAGATTGAAGCGGTGAACCTTTTTCCAAGATGTAGGGGTGCGACCCCTCACTTTCCGCTTTAATGTTGGTCTGCGGAAAGCTTTCTTTAATTTCAATTTGACCTTCCCGTTGCTACCGATTGTGTTTTTCGGGTTGGCATGGAGTCGGAATAGAGTGTGACAGGAAAATAGCAATTAAATGACATCAAAGTGTTTCTCGATTTCAATTTCCGCTCCTCGCCCCCCTGTTGTTGGTAGTCCCTGCTGATTGACGGTGGCCTAATTTGCCGGGATAATGGAATACATATTTAATAAATGCGGATGGCTACCTGCCCCCTCCTCCCCTTCTAATGTTTGGCTGTCATCAAAAACGTGACAGACGTGATCCTGCAAAATCTATGGTAAACCTTAAGTGATTCCCATAATGGAAATTATGATAATTAGCCGGGGATATCGAGGCATGTTCCTATTTTCAAACAGAGGCCAATACTACCACAAAAACTCAGCATGCCATTAGAACTAAGCATAGAATGTCTTTCCGTTTAAACTCCAAATATATGCACACTAACGTATAATCCGTACCCCATTAGAAATATAGAACTTCGTTCTGTTTTAAGTCTAAACACAATTCAGTAAATTCACGAAAATGGCCGAACCAAATAAGTAAGTTTATTTAAATACGAGGAGGCCACCCTCGGCTCACTCGCCTAGGTTTGATAACCATTGAATGAATTCGTCTTTCAAACCAGACCAGAGCCAGACGAGAAAATCCCCGTTAAAAGGTGCATGAAAAATTGCTGCCTTTACCATTGGAGGGGAAAAGTAACAGTTTTTGTTCCACTAATACTTTTACCAATACTGGTCCACGGCTGTCTTACACAATCGCCGGTGAGTAGCCGCTTTATCCGCTATTTCTCACACAATATGGATTTGGTGTTTGATCTTTTAGGAAATTATTTGCTTGTATTTGTTGGTCAATATGGCCATCTTTTGGATAACCGAGGCCATTCCTTTATACTTGACATCGCTAATGCCAATCATGTATTTGCCATTTGCTAACTATTTGGTGAGTGAATTCGAATTGAGAGAAACAAACATAATTTTAATCAATCCCCCTATGTCCCTAAGAGCTCCGATGATGTGACCAAGCACTACTTCTCCGGGACTGTGGTGATGTTCTATGGCGGCCTAGTCGTTGCATTGGCCATCGAATACTGCAATCTTCATCAACGGATTGCCCTGCGAACGATCATCATTGTGGGCTGCAGTCCCAGGCGGTAAGAGTGGATGCCATTGATGATGCTTTTTCCAAACCAAACCCCATTTCAGTTTGCTCGCTGGCATGATGATAGTTAGTTCTTTTATGAGCTTATGGATATCGAATTCGGCGGGAACGGCCATGATGTGCCCCATTGTAAAGGCAGTGCTTAATGAAATGGATTCTGAGAAAATCTTTGATGTATACATGACCCAAGAGGAGGAACACATGGAGGAGGGCGAGTGAGTCGATGTTCGTATGAATTTTCATACATTTGCTAACGTTTCATTTGATCTTTTGGCAGGCCCCCGCACCTGTCAAAGGTGGCCATGTCCTTCTACTTTGGCGTTGCCTATTCGGCCACTGTGGGCGGGTGTGGCACCCTGATTGGCACCGGCACAAATCTGGTCTTTAAGGGTATATATGAAACGTGAGAAAGCTTTCCCTTTCCATTAGGAAAATGCCTAACCATTCTCATTCCCCAAGAACCTTTCCCTCATCCAAGGAGGAGGTCAGTTTCCCGCTTTTCATGGCCTATTCGATTCCGCTTGTTGTGATCGCTCTCATGATTACCATGTACTTAAGCCTCCTGCTCACCCACATGGCTCTCTTTCGATCAGGGAGCAAGTCGGGCCAGGCTCTGAAACAGGCCACCAGGAATAAGGACCAAGTGGAGATCGTCCTGCGCGGCCGCCTCGAGGCTCTGGGTCCCATGAGCTGCCATGAAATTCAGGTGGTTATCATATTCACATTGATGATTGTATTGCTCTTCACCCGCAAACCGGGCGTCTTTACGGGCTGGAGTTCCCTTCTTAGTGCCATGTAAGTGGTGTGGATATATCTTTTGAAAGATTCTTGGGCTTTATCCTCCTATCTTAGGCCTGTTGGAACATCCTCGACGGTTTGTATTTGTGTGATTTTACTGTTCGCATTGCCCACTCAGTACACATTCTTCAAATATTGCTGTGGCAAGGGTGAGTCCTTCCTTCTCTCAATGTATTTATCACCTTTAATATCCTTTTTGCAGCTCCTTTCCCCGGTCAAACCATCGATTCTCTATTGTCGTGGGATTTCTTGCATCGTACCCTGCCGTGGGGACTCTGCTTTCTCTTGGGTACGTGTCCATGGATCTGATGTGTCTCTTATAACAGATCGTATCCCCCCGTCCAGGTGGTGGCTTTGCTTTGGCCGAGGCCTGTAAAGTGAGCGGAGTGACCAAATATATTGCCAAGGCCATGTCGGGTATCCAGGTATTGCCGAGTCGACTGGTGCTGCTGTTGATACTGATGTTCACCTTGTTCTGCTCCGCCTTCACTTCGAACGTGGTGGTGGCCAACATTGTCTTACCAATTTACTGCGAATTGGTAAGCGAATATCTTTTTTAAATATCCTCCAGCTCGTACAACCTCTCTGCCCATAGGCGTTTCACCTGGAAGAACATCCTCTGCTGCTCACTCTGCCCCCAACCCTGATCACAAGTTTGGTATTTCTGTTGCCAGTTAGCACTCCACCAAATGCCATCATTTGTGGCTACGGTAACATCAAGACCAAATATTTGGTAGGCTAATCCTTGGGTCTCTTTTTATACATTTACTCAACCGATTGATCTCCCTCTATTTCTTCCTCTTGCAGATAAAAGCTGGCTTATTGCCCACATTCTGGGGACTCTTTTGGGTCTATCTGAATAGCGTCACTTGGGGAATGGTTGTCTTTCCCGAAATGTCTTCATTCCCAGACTGGGCCAAGGAATACAAAAACAAGACCAAAGCTGGTATTCTGTTAGATAACATTCCGGTCTTTAATTAAATCCTTTAGATCGTACTCTCTAAATTATTACGTTGATCAAATAAAATTCCATAGAATCAGGCTTTTTTAGAGGAGATGCTATTTTGCACCTTACTCTTGAAATAAAAGTATAAATTATACAACAGAAGCAACCGTTTAAGGCACTTATTTCCTTGAGAAGATATACTACTCTCTGGTGATATTTCCATGGACTTCCTGCTAGCTAGGGATTTGTATGCTCCTCAAATAGATCTAAGTACTTTGTTATATTTGGAGCGAATTAAGTGGCCGCAAGACGATAAGTCTGCAAAGTGAAAAGTATGGGGAACAGGTACCCAGAAAGTAGAAATAACAGAAGGTTGCTCCGATGGCACCCAGTTACTTGATCTAGTGTGCATCTGACTGTCCTGTCTTTCGATTCAAAATACCAAATTGGCCAATGAATTGGGCCAATTCTTTGAAGAAAGGAGGCTCTTTCATCACTGACGTTGCCTTAGATTCTATATTTCTTCATGATATTGGTGTCTTTAATAAAACCAAGTATGTCATTGGAAATACATACAATACATGTACTATATACCCTTCAGTCGTTCAGTAAAATACTAGCAGCACAGACGTGTGCTCCGAAACGGAAAAACACAAATTAAAGTGAAGCCGAAATGGCTGAGTAAGTAGAAATAAAGGCCATTAGGAGTTTGGTTTTCATTAACAGAATAATTTCTGAACAGACCGGAGCCAAATGAGAAAATCCCAGCTAAGAGGAGCTTGGGAAAATGTTGCGCTCTACATTGGCGGGGCAAAGCGACAGTCCTAATGCCATTGCTAACCTTGCCCTTGCTGATCCATGGAATTTTAGATAACGAACCAGTAAGTAGCCAACCATTAATGTATTGAAGGAGATCCGCCTAACGGATGTGATCTATAGGCATTCAGATGCATGTATCTGGTGTCCAATATGGCACTCTTTTGGATCACCGAAGCAATTCCTCTCTATTTGACATCGCTATTTCCGGTGGTTTTTTTGCCACTCTTTGACATTTTGGTGAGTCGTTGCCGGAGGGTATCAATCAGCGGTCGACTAATCCCCTGATAATGTCCACATTCCATAGGGTTCCGATCAGGTGTGCAAGTTATACTTCTCCGATACGGTGGTGATGTTTATTGGCGGCCTAATCATAGCCTTGGCCATCGAATATAGCAATCTGCATCAGCGTATTGCCATGAAGACCATTCTCTTAGTAGGCTGCAGTCCAAGGCGGTAAGTACTAAAGGAAAGAACCACTCGGCTCTCACCACCCACCACTGCATTCATTGTCTTTTCAGTCTGCACTTTGGTTTGGTCATGGTTACATGTTTCATATCATTATGGATCTCCAACTCGGCTGCCACAGCCATGATGTGCCCCATTGTGAAGGCTGTGCTCAGCGAACTCGATTCGGTAAGGAATAGATCTCTTTTCCGAATATTAGGGTATATTTATTTGACTCTTCGTGGTACGTAGCAAAATATATTCACGGTGTACAAGTCTCAAGAGGAGGAGCCAATGGAAGAGGGCGATCCGCCTCATCCATCGACCATATCAATGGCCTTCTACTTTGGCGTTGCCTATGCCGCAACAATTGGCGGCTGTGGCACTTTGATTGGCACTGGGACAAATCTGACCTTCAAGGGTCTATACGACACGTAAGCGATGTCACCAATTGATGCTTCCATCAATACCTCCCCCTCTCTCTCTTAGACGTTTTCCCAAATCGAAGACACAAATTGATTTCCCCATTTTCATGGCCTATGCCATACCAATAGTGGTTATAGTGAACGTTTTGCTGCTGTATTTTTCACTGCAAGTCACACACATGGGTCTGTTCCGTGGGAAAAGCCAAACGGGGCTGGAGGTTAAGCGCGGCACCGAGGGCCAGGCAGTGGTGAAGACTGTGATCAAGGCACGTCACCAGGAGCTGGGTCCCATGACCTGTCATGAGATTCAAGTGACTGTGTTGTTCATACTGATGGTGTTTTTGCTGTTCACACGTAAGCCTGGCTTTGTCACTGGCTGGGGCGACTTTCTGAATGCACAGTACGTACTTTGAGGATTGATAATTATCCATGGGTAGCTAATCCATTGTGCATTTCATTTTCAATAGGAAAATAGGCAGTGGACCGCCAGTTTGGCTGCCCGTCATGTTGCTCTTCGCATTGCCCACTCAGTATACGTTCTTCAAGTACTGCTGCGGCAAGCGTGAGTCGATCATTCATTCATTCTTGAACCCTTAATCCTTACACCTGTGATCTATTCAGCTCCATTTACTGGTCAGAGCATGGATGCCCTGCTCTCCTGGATCTACATACACAGGAATACACCATGGGGTCTATGCTTTCTGTTGGGTATGTGACACAGATCCGATCCTTGTCCGCAGATACTAATTGGCTCTTTGTAGGCGGTGGATTCGCTTTGGCCGAGGGCAGCAAGGTCAGTGGCATGGCCAAGATGCTGGGTGACTCACTGAAATTCGCTTCCAAGATGCCGCCCATTGTGGTCGAAGGCATGTGCATTCTCATTGGACTCTTCTGCACCGCCTTCAGCTCCAATGTGGCCATCTGCAATATTCTCATTCCGATCTTTAGTGAAATGGCCTTGGCCATTAAGATGCATCCCCTGAAGCTGACTCTGCCGCCATCTTTGGCTATTAGCATGGCCTACCATCTGCCAGTGAGCACTCCACCAAACGCCATCATTTCTGGCTATGCTGGGATCAAGACCAAGTACTTGGCTCTGGCCGGCATATTGCCGACAATTTGGGCCTTTATCGTCCTGATGTTGAACAGTCAGTATGGCAATATCATTTTCCCAGAGAGCACAAAGTTCCCCGACTGGGCGAAGGACGCGTAAACACGCATTTTTCCATACTTATTTCACACATGCCAAAAGCAAATAACAAATCAACGAATGACGGACGGCATCGTTAAGGATCTCTTGGACCTCTTCGTTGATAAATCCATGGCTTACTTCCTATACACTTGCACCAAAACTAAACCAAAATCCACTAAAGGATAGTAAGCCACTTGGAATGTTAATCATATACGAACGTGCATATGTATTCGGATATGGTGGACATTTTCCAATGGCGCAAAGACATCGTAACACACGCCAAGACTTTGATTCTTATGCCCTCTCGCCCCATATCCACAAATATGTGTGGCAGGTTGTTAAAAAAATATGTACATGGAAGATTATTGCCCAAAAATCTAAGATTCATAAGCCAAACGAATCAGCGGAATAAGTTTCCCCTCAATACGAATACACACATAAGGATCCCTCTCGGAAGACACTGAATACAAATCAAATTACAATCCAATGCATGTGTAAGCCCCTCTGAATGTTAATGAAATATATATTGGTGGGAAACACTCGTTAATATCAGCAATAACAATCAAGTCATAAATATTTATTTTCAATTATATTTTCCCCACGGGGCAAAACCGCAGCCAGGAGGTAGGTATACCAAGGGGTATCCGATTTCCACGATGACAACTTATTTAATGCTTATTTTATGCCATTTACCAACACTGAGAGAGCTAAGCCACACACACACACACAGCCACAGCAGGTGGTCCTCGCTGTGGGATCCTTACCACAAAGATATAGATTACAAAGACCAGAGCGAGAGCGAGGGGAAGCTCATAAATAACGCACAATTTGTGGCAATCAAAAACTATGATAAACTTATTCAAAGCTTCCTATAAGCTGGTGGGGTCTTGGTGGGTTGCGGGTGGGCGTGTACCGGGGCGTTCATAAGGGCATTGAGACACACTTAGGCGATATTTTCGGGGGCCCGAAGGAAACAAAAAAGTTTATGCAAACACAGCAGAAAGTCGTATTTGTCCGTAAAGTACTTGCAACATTCGGCTATGGCTCCAAATGGAAATCATTCACGTTTCCAAAATCATTAGGATATTCTTGAAACAGTACTGGATTTGTTTTCATTTACATTAAATAACAATAAAGACAGTACTTGATTACAGAGCTAAGCCACTTGAATTACACTTCTGCCACCCACTCGGAAATTCATTCTTATTTTGGGGAGTGAATGATATGCCCGAGTACCTTGTTCCTTCCTCTCAAACGTCACAGCCTCATTCAGGCGTGAATGATAATACTCAGCCGTGTACGGGTGCACGGGTGCAGGGGTGGGGAGCCCATAAAAGAAACACGAAAATCCCCAACTGACATACGCATAAACAAATCATCTGTGCACACACGCACACCCACTTACGCACACCCCCACGAAGGCAATGCCCATACCCACACACGTGTGGGTGGAACTCACGAGTATTCAAGCGAATGAGCAACGCAACCAAATAAATGTAATAAAAAAAAGCGAAAGAGACAGAATGGCCCAAGAATGAGCTTTGAATATGGGAATACAAATAAAAAAGAAAGAAACCAACAAGCACGCTGTGCAACACTGATTACGGTATGGCATGCGGCAGGACTTCATCAAGAAATGTTCCACCGACAAGGGGACGTCAAGTCGACGCCAGTGGGGCAAACACAAGACCCGCCAAATGGGCGACGAGGCAGACAATGGGCAACCAACCAGCCGCTTTTCTTACACACTGCGAAAATCAAGAATCAACAAAGGAATCAGGAATGAATAGATTTGGCAACAATTGAAGTGAATCGTGAATGCATTACAAGGCTCGGTCGGGAGCTTTGTGAAGGAGAAGAACTTTTCACAAAGATATTCAAAAGAGTTAGATTTTGGGTGCAGCATTTGGGTGAACATAGGACGAGTGAAACTTGATTCTGAATTTAGTTCTTTCTCTCAGTGCACGGCTGATGAAGCAAGGAGGCTGACACCGGATGTACAGTGGTTAACAAAACAATGGAACGGGCATAAAGTAATGAAGTGAGCAGCATGCAAATAAACGTACAATAAAAGTATTAATAAATGGAAAATAATCTTTATTATAGTAGACTCTAATCAGGGTTATCTTTAGCCACTTACTACTGTAATAACTGTTGTCCGAGTAACCGTATTTTCCGGCTGTTCTTCCCCCGCCAGCCATCTTGGCGAATGGCTTTGTTCCTCTGTCGGTTCGGTAGATGATACTTCCTGCCCCAGGCTGCGATGGTTGTTAACGCTGTTCCGTTGTTCTTATTGCCGTTGCTATATTGCTGCTCTCCAGCACCATAAAGCACTCAAAGTTGAATGAGCTGCTGATCGGCTTTTGGTTGTGCTACAGTTCCGGCTGTCTGTCCAGTTTCTGGGGCCTCAACTTCGGTTACTACTGGTGCTACAACTTTCCAGAGAAAGTCCTGCTCCTGCGGCAGGAAAGAGAGAAAAGAATAGTTAGCGTAAGGAATGCATATCAAATCTGAGCAAATCCCAGACCGACAAATTGTTAATGACTCTGTCAGAAGCATAATCAACTCAAGTCTGGAGAAGAAATCAGAAATCCCTACAGCACACACATGCTGGGAGGCAAACAAAACAGGAAGTTATCCAGGATGTTCTGGATTTCGGAAACGCCAACTCAAACACCAAAGAAGGCGGTGGATTTTAGGGATAGTGCGATTCTGTACTCCGAATAAACAGGATTGATATTTACTTTTCCCAACAAAAGATGCCAAAGTCTTCTAGCAAAAGAATACACACAATTTTGCACACTTGATAGCTTTTTGTTTTGTCTCCAAAATTAATTGTAAATGCTTCAATTTTTCTAAAAGGGAACACCTCTTGGGAACACCCCAATTTGTGCCTTAGTCACGTTACGTATACGCAACGCCTATGCCTGTTTTAATTATAGAAAACACCCAACACCAAACATGAAATGCTCCTGTCGCGCCTGGTCGTGTAATTATGCATATAATTAATATGCATGTACTTATTTAATATTAACCAAATGGCTGCCACTTGGAGCATGTCACCAGCAGAAGCAGAAGCAGAAGCAGATGAGTGGAACAGGCAGCAAGGAGTGAGAGAGGGAGTGCCAGTGGGAGTGGAAGCAGGCGATTGGGTATTTGTTGCTCCGTCATGCTCCCTCCTCCACCACCCACTATCTTGGCAACAATAAATTGTGTTCAATTAGAGCAATTAGTGTAAGAAGCTTTCGCGGCAAAAGGTGTACATGCGAGACGTACTGCACATACATATATGTATGTGTGTGTGTGTGTGTGGGTGTGGGTGTGAAGGCGTAACCATGGCCTCGTAGCATACATGTATAAATTGTAGCCCTACACCCAGCTACCCCTGGGGATAGACACTGCCAAGGCTTAGTGAAAGCAATTTGGGAATTGCATTGCCAATTCCTTCCAAGAAGCAAAAAGCTGGGTCAGAGGTGAGGCCTGTGTGGTTATGCTTGATGCATTTCTCTAGTTGGTTTGCTCCAGTTGCTGGAAGCGAATAGCTCTTACCAGGGGTATGGAATCCGTCTAATGAGGTTTGGTATTTGCTTTCCGCAAATGAAAAGAAAGCAATTTGCAGACGATAAATTTCCTTAGAAATCTGAGCTTTGTTTTAATAGCGTTCAAGGGTCCTCGTTTCTCCCCCCAGCACCATTTTGCTATGCCAACAACCTGAAAATGTTTTGCAAAGGCATTAAGTGCGATTAGGTGTCTCCCCTTTTTCTTAAGAACAGTCCAAGTATACTAGATTCCAACATTGAATTTTAATTAAAAAATAATCTAGATCCAACGAACTTCTTCTTTACAGTAGACCCACCAATCAACTGTCAAAACTTTAGTGGTTTTGCCTAATAGCTGGACAACTACGTAAGAACTACCATCGATACGCTATCTGTATGCCCTAGATATCACACATCAGTCAATCCAGAAACAATCTAAGGATTCGTGAGAAAACTTTGTGCACGAGGAAACTTTTCTGTTGGGCAATTGCCTTAGCCTCCAATACAATTTATTAGCTCCCACGCACAGGTTACGGCACGAATTTCCCGCCCTCTCCCTTGTGGGGTCAACAATATGTTGTGTGTACGTAAAAGTTATACAAAATAAAGTGCATACATGCAGATCCATTTTGCATATAACCAGTCAGGCGGGGCATGGCTTCCAACTCGATTATGAGCTCAAAGTTTCCAGTGGAATCATCCAGTGTTTTGGTGATTTCTTGCACGTACTTTCAGCTCAAACTCAATTACACGTTCAAAGAGCAATTCCTTCTTTTTGTGTGCTAGGTGGGGAAAGCAACCACAACAAACCTATACAAAATAATAAAAGTTTTTCCCGCTCTTCTGTTTGTTTTCTCATTGTGCTGCTATCGCCTGTAGTGGAGTGTAGGTACAGCTGTTGGGGCACCGAGGACGAGCCCCACGACTAAGTGAGAACATATGTTGGACAGCAGATACACAGGCGATAAAGCACTGAGAAAAACGTTAAGGGACTGAGATCTATTCTCTTTTACTCTGCAGACCTATTATGAGTATTCTCTTAAGTCAGATCCGATCTTCAATGCCATCTCTCAGGTTGGCTTAAAACCTTAAACAAAACTTTCAAAAACAACTTTCTAGGTGAAGTTTTTCGTCTCAGTGGAGGCATAAAGTAGGGCCAGTGAGTGCGGATGTGAGGGAGAGAAAGCTCGAATGATGGCTTCCATATCAGGTCCCAATAGGTTCCGGTCCTTTCCGTTCCCTGAATCCCTGTTCGCGTGTGGCCTGCTGTAAGGCCAAGTGATGCCCGAAAATAGCACTAAAATTGTCGCCTCTGCCGTTCTGCGTATTGTCTGTTTTTGGCTTTACTTCCTGTGTGTGTGTGTGTGTGTTGGAGTGCTGATATGTGTGTTTGAGTGAGAGTCTGTATGTCTCTGTGGGGCCACATCCCGTTTTCTGGGCATGGCGTGTGCGCACGAGTGCCATTGTCTAAATTATTTGGATGGCGTACATTTTACGTTGAATTTTGAAGAACCCCAAGGTTCCCAAGGACCCTGTCCATGGACAGATCCTTCCTCACTCAGCCAGGATGCAAAAAAACAATACGTCAATTTGTATATACGTATGTATGCATGTGTCGCCCTGGTGTTTGTCAGGGCAAGTGATTCCTCATGATTGGCCTAATTGTCAGTCAGGTCAGAAGCACAACATGGGAGTGGTAAACCGATTCGTTCTTCAGTTTCCTGCGTGTGCATTCAAGTACTTTATGTGGGGAAAAGTACGTGCAACTGTGCGGACGTGTATGCCCTCGTATAAGCTTGTATATAATCCCCGATCCAGGTTGTATGTACAAGTATATAAGGTTACTTAATTGATGTGCTAATGGATGCTTTGTTTTTAAATGGCTTTTTTTTTGCCGAAAGAGAGAGAGAGAGAGAGGTAGTCCCCCGTCGACGAAACAGAAGAAACATTTTGCTGGCATTTTCACGCATGCTTTTACCCCTTTTTCAGAGGATATTTATTTGCACAGGATACAAGTAAATAAATTGAAATTGATTCTTTTGGGGATAGTTAGGGTGGCATGGGTTTCAGGGTTACATTTTAGATCCATTTCAAAGGCGTTTGAATAATTGAATCATGGCACCAGCTTTGGGTATTTAGAATAGTTTATTATGCATAAAATATTCAGATATTGTGCGGTGCAGATTGTGGTTAAATTTTAGATGAAGTTTAAACGAAAAATTTTACCCCAAAAGAGTATACATACAGTATACAGTCCTCTATTTTTTCCTTCTTCAATTGATTGATTGGCTATCGAACAACAGCAATCAAACTTCAGACTTCAAACTTCAAAGACATTAAATAAACTTTATTTGAAACATTTCTTGAGTCACGTCCATGGCCGAACTTTGCTGTACCATCTACATATATATTCGTTCGTATTATTCTTCCAAAACTTGAAATAGTGGCCCAAAATCAGTCATTGATGAATGCTTAACCTCTTTGGCATTTTTCTTATTTTCCCTCATTTTCTTTTATTGATTTTTGTTTCACCCCATTGCGATATAAATAGCTTAACCAAATTAGTTTTTCCTCCATAAGCTGCAGGGGAACTACTTTTATTCAGCTCTTACTTTGAGCGCCGTTTCATTCCATGTACAATTCCAATCCTGCGATCCCCTAAAGGGATTCGGGCAGGCGGCTTACCTGTAATTAGACTGGGGAAAACGCGCTCTCCCTTTAATATTTTATTGAACCAAACATATAGCCAGATATGTGCTTTAAGGATGCACGTTTTTCTTGAACTCACTCAAGTCTTAACCGGATTTCGCTTAAGCTTTCAGTGGGAAAAATTGAAAAAATATATAAACTGCTTCGAGTGCCATAAGCTCTCTGCCTCTGCCAGGCAGCAGAACCGTCGTAGTAGATAAATGGAAATATTCCTCAAGTAGTTTCCATTAAATATTGTGAAACGTGTTCTAGTTTAAATGGAAACTTTTTCACATCTCCTTCTGCTACTTTTTGTAGCTGCCACAGAATGGAGACTGCACGGATAGAAGCTAATAAAAAATGTATCTTGAAATTTCATAATTAAAAGCGTGTTTTATGGCAACAAAACAGGAAAATAAGTGCAGGTGGAAATGTGAAATATTGCTTTTTAATGCAAATTGAAAAATGGGGAGAACTAGGTTGATTTAATTATTTTTAGAGCCTCGTTGTATTTGTATAGGTAAATCATTTTAATCGCACAAATCGCATATCATTTAATTGGAAAAGAGTTGAAAGAGCTTTGGCTGACATTCAAGATATAAGTAATTTATGTATATGTATATAATTGATATGATGTATGTATCTCCAATTACTCCATGATCAAGGTGTCTCTTTCGTTTTGAATTATGAGATTGTGGTGATATTTTTAGAGCAGATTTTGTGTAACTATGTGGAATATGTTCTGGGTGGTTTGGTTTAATCTAATGTTTCCTTTGTTTCTTGAAAAACTTTCTTCAGAGTGACGAACTCTTTGTCATTGCCGAAGCAAAACCCCTCCATGTAGCCCACTACATCCACCGTTGCATTTGTCTCGCTTTTCAGATCAATGCAATCGTTCCCCTCCAAGACTAGGTCGAGGTATTCATCGGAGTTCTCAGAATCGAGAGTGGCCTCCACAGTGATACGGTCCTTGGAATGAAGTCGCAATTGCGCATCATATCCTTTGTCCAAAGTGAGGTTTACGATATGGACTTTCACGGGAGAGGTTAATTTGTAAATAAAGCCAGACCTCATCGGCAAATATGTTAGATATGGCTTTTCTTCCTCAGATTCTGTCATTGCAAGCCTTAGGAAAGCGAAAGATCCCACGTTAGGCCAATTGTCCATACCAAAATGGAAATTGAAGTACTTACTCTTAGGGTGCAAAAACACACGGTTTAAAAAGGTTCACTGCTAGTAGTGTAAGGGATTTTGAAGAAATATATAATATTTTCGAGCAGAAATCGTAGAAATTTCTCTCCTTACAGGCACTGTCGAGACGACACACTGATGTATACTCGTGTCGGAGTGACTACTAGTTCAAAGACGATACGATAAGTCTCTATTATATAAAACTGTTTTGGGTCGACGTCGTCTGACATTTTACTCAAATCGGCGGGAGAGACCAAAGCGAGTGAGTCGGTGGTTGGCGCCTGACCAAAGTATGCAGGGGCGTATTATATTATTATCTATTTGGATATTTCGTATACGTTTTTCACCCCATTATAATTTATACACATTTTGTTAAGATTTCTATTCCAAATGGTTTTAGAACCAAGGGATTGCCGTATTCAAACAGTACTCAATAGAACTTTGATAATATCTTAAGGGTTTTATCATTGGTTGTCATAGAGCTATAGAACAGTAGCCTTACAGTCTGCTGCCATGGAATCGGCCACCCTAATGCTGCTGCCTGTAAAAATAATTAAATGTTTCATTGAAGCTCTTGGTAACAAGACTCCAAATAAAAACCCACATCCCAGACAGCTTTAAGAAGAATGCGTAAAATTAAAAGTGTAATAAAAGACCATTAATAAAAACTGAAACAGCCAAACAACAATTCCTAGAAGAATTCCCCCCACAGGCACTTTCCAAAGTCCCATTTCATAATACATAGAAACGAGACGAAAGATTCAATAGCTAAATCATAATATGCAAATTAAGGGAGCTAAACACACGGCTTAAATACTTTAAAGTTGAACATTTTTTTTGGCCACGTCCTGACGCAACTCCAACGATGTTGATGGATTGTTATCGGGTTGGATGGTTGGTTGGTAGGCGATGCGTGAACTTGACTCTGAACTGTGAAAAATGAAGTGCTGATGGAAGTATAAAAATTTCAGCATGCAGTAAAACGGTGGCCATAAACCACGTAGCTCCCTAGACGACCATGACACCCACCCACCCATCCACCCACTCCCACTCCCTTCAAAGAAACCTAAATGTAGGGAAGGGCAAACCACACCTGAATGGTGTGCAGCGGGGCAACAGACCTACCAAAGTGAGTCTATAATTGATTTATATTGGCCATATGGCTGAGCGCTTACCTCGGTAGCCAGCTACCAGCTATTGTTGTCTGCCAACTGCCATTAAATGCCTAATTAAGATCTATCTCACTTTACTGGCAGTTGTCCAGCAGTGGGCCGCAAAACTCACGCCTTTTAAATATCCCTTTTTTGTGGTCCGGGGCTCCAGTTTCAATTTCAATTTCAGTACTTTTCTGACCCGCGCGGGATAATACGTATACGCACGCACACTCGCACACAGCAGCCACAGCAGGCGACACAAAAGCGCGCGAAATTACACAAACAAATACGCAGACGAACAGGCAAACGCACAGCGTAAAAGGACTCCGGGTCTCCGGGATTGGCCTAAGTAAATATGGCGCCAAACGGAGATACGATGTCGCCACCGGAGCACACTCGGATGAAGCTCTCGCGTTGCGTGTTTCTGTGAAGCAACGTCTGCTCTGGCCGACGGTATTTGTTGTACTAACTGTGGCCCCAGCGTGTGATGTTTGTGATGAATGAACATGAAAACCAAGCCGAGTCAGACGAAGGATGCCCAACCACTTTGCATTGTCAGTGAAAGATGCGAATGGACCACCACCCACTGACGCCGTACGTTGGAGAGCTTTTACTACGCCGCGAGCTTTTACGACCCCACCGCACGAGTGGCTTCGTGCGTTCAAAATGCTATGCAGAAGACATCTCCAAGGGAGAGATTCAGTTCTTTAACAGAATTTAATTCTTAAACTTTGGTTGCCTTCAACAAATTGGCATGGTAGGCAATGTGTTCGCCCACGAATGTGGATATATAGAAGTAGCCATGATCGTAGCCTTCGCGCTGCTTGTAGATGGTCTGAATATGTTCGTTGGAGTCGGCGGCCGCTAGTAGATTCTCCGGCAGCAGCTGCTTGGCGGCAAGGAAGTTATCCGCCAATCCCTGATCGATGAATAGCTCCTGGGGCGTGCTCTCGTACTGGGAGACCAGTCGGGTGGCATCCCACTGGTCCCAGTCGGCCTTATTAGCGCCAATGTAGCCGGTGAGGGCCTTTTGGCCCCATGCACCCTCCGATGGATTGGCAATGGGGGCAAATGCCGAGACCGATTTGTAGAGGCCAGGGTTCTTCAGGGCGCAGATCAAGGCACCGTGTCCACCCATGCTGTGGCCAAAGATGCCACGTTTTCCGGCCGCCACTGGGAGATTGGCATTGACCAATTCAACAAGTTCTTCCGTGACATAGCTGTACATCTTGTAGTGCTTCGACCAGGGCTCCTGTTTGGCATCGACATAGAAACCGGCACCGCTTCCGAAATCGTACGCATCATCCTGTCCCTCCAGTTTGATGCCACGGGGCGAGGTGTCTGGATTGACCACGATGAGCCCGTGCTGGGCGGCGTACTTCTGGAAGCCGCTCTTCTGTATGAAGTTCTCGTGCGTGCAGGTGAGACCGCTCAGGAAGAATAGCACCGGGCAGGGCGTCTTATCTTCAAGGGCAGCGGCCGGCAGAAACACTCCAAAGGTCATGTCGCAGTCCAGCGTTTTGGAGCTGTGCTGGTAGACGCGCTGCTCGCCCTCGAAGCATTTTACACTGGAAATCAGCTCGAGCATCATGTTCTGCAAGTGATATAGTCGATTAAGTATATTTATTTCAGTTAATTTATAGAAAACTAACAAAACTTTATTGTATTTATCGCGGACTTATTGATAAGAGTTATCGACCCTCAGAAATATACCGGTATGCCGTCCGACCCTCAGAAATATACCAAAATATACGGTCTCATTTTCAAAATATACCGTAAAAATACTGACGAACTCAAGTTCTACTATACATATTCCTCGTTTTCTTTCTTCCGTTGAATATTACTAGCTATATAGAACATTTAGCCGTGCCCACATAATTTTAGCCCATTGATGAATCAATTTTCTACTTAACTGGCTTATTTTAAACACTTGCTTTTATTGTATTTATTGTAAAAAAAGGTTTAAACGAAAAAGTTAAAAAGTTGAACAAATTAGTTATCAGTGTGACCGCGGACTTATCGATAAAATATACCGTCCGACCCTCAGAAATATACCGAAACATACCGTCACATTTTAAAAATATACCGTAAATATACTGACGAATTGTTTGTATTCAAGTTGCAAAAATATGGATGTGCGATTAAAATATCAATATATCGATATATATTTTAGGTTTATGATATCGGTATTTTTGTGCGATAAGCTGACCTTCTCGGCGTTTTATTTTGAATATAAGGTCTCTGGTTACAGATATTTGCACCTGTGACCACTGTTTCAGAACATGTATCAATATAAAAATAGAATGGCGATGAAATTTTTAAAATCTTTACAGCCGTAAAGTGACTGGACATGAAATATCGATATATATTGTATATTTTCATCGGAACAACCATGTGCCTGTTAACGCACTGTTAATGATTTTAATGATATTACCACCAAAATATTTGCATTTTTAAGAAAACAATTAATATTTGACAAAAACAAACACATTTAAAGTTATAAGATGTCGGAGGAACCGCCAACCACCTCAGCCTTTGGCTTCAAGAAGCGCAACATCAACAGAGGTGCGGCCATGCGCCGCAAAAAGGAGAGCAGCAGCAGCAATGATTCAGGTACGTCCCGGCTTACCGCCAAACAATAAAAATATTTCAATAATGTTAAAAAACATAGCCAAGAGCAGCGATGAGGAGACACAGAACAAGGCCAGTGCTCTTGTGCGGGCCGAGACCCGACGCAAACGAACAAATCCCAACTTTCAGAGCACCAAGACGGTGGGCAAGGCCAAGCGATTGGCGGGAGTCGCAACGGAGGCCACATCCAGCGACGGCAAATCCGAAGATGATGGACTGGGGGTGGCATACAAATCAAAACGTGAGGCGCTGCCCAGTGGCCCCCAGGATCAGGGTGCCACTTCAGTCAACGAAATGGACACGGAACTGGATCGCGATGCTCAGGCGATACATGCTCGGGCCCTGAAGATTAACGAGGAACTGGAGGGCAAGGCCGACGACAAGATCTACCGTGGCATCAACAACTATGCCCAGTACTACAAGAAGCAGGACACGGCGGCGGGTAATGCCAGCTCGGGAATGGTGCGCAGCGGACCCATACGGGCGCCGGCTCACCTCAGGGCCACCGTCCGCTGGGACTACCAGCCGGATATCTGCAAGGACTACAAGGAGACGGGATACTGTGGCTTTGGCGACAGCTGCAAGTTCCTGCACGACCGTAGCGACTACAAGGCCGGCTGGCAGCTGGAGGCCGATCACGAGGCGCAACGACGCGGCGACTGTGAATCGGATGGCGACGATGGCAAGTACGAGATACACTCGGACGAGGAATCGCTCCCCTTCAAGTGCCACATATGTCGCCAGAGCTTTGTCAATCCTGTGGTGACCAAGTAAGGGAATTCCCTAATATATATCTGACCGCTATTGATATTTCGACTTCTACATTTTACAGATGCAAACACTATTTCTGTGAGAAGTGCGCTCTGGCGCAGTACAAAAAGTCGCAACGCTGCATCATTTGTTCGCAGCAGACGAATGGCATTTTTAATCCAGCCAAAGAACTGATAGAACGCCTCAAAGCGAATCCCATGGAATCTGGCGATAGCGAGGACGAAGCTGCAGCAGGAGAAGAACACCACCAGCAGGCGGATGAGAAAACTCAGGAGATTTCCTCTGAAGATAGCGATTAAGAATAATGTAATTTATATAAATATCAGGTTCCAATTCAAATTCCAAAACGTGTACCTGAGGATGTACTGTATAGTGAGGAGAATGTTCCGATCGCTTGAAGAAAAGCTACGCCCGATGGTAGGAGAAAACAAGAATAGAGACTAAAAACAGACGGACAGACCGACCTGGCAATATCGACACCGCTTTTTAATGGAAGTCCTGCGTTTATTGTGTATAGAACTCACCGCTGTTATAATATGGCCAAAGCTAAGCACTCCCAGAGTCTTTTTTGGTGGGTTAAATAAAAAAACGAAGCTACTCCTTCCACTGATGCTCGGGAGCCTAAACGATGGGCTATTAGCAGGCCGCTTCAAACGAGGTTTTTTGCTCATTCCAGAGGGTATCTTGAATGTTACAATAAATTTGTGTGCTGACAGCCTTTGGGGTAATGGGAAAAATAGTAGAATTTCACTGGCATAATGTTGACATTTAGGTCTACGAAAAGATCAGGACTTGAACTTTCTTTCTGGGCTGGACTGGAATGGACCTCTCTGCTCTATCACTATCTCTCTAAGGGGCAATCAAGCGCAAAACAATCAAAAGAACACAAATTGAAGAGCCATCTCCTTGGACTTGCTGAGCGGCGAAAGTCAAGCGCAATTTTATATCCATAATTCAATTGGCAGAACTTTCATTTCCGGTCTTGTGCGCCTCAACAAACACAGACACACACAGCTACACAGACACAGAGAAACAGAGGGGAAAAGGAAAAGAGGAAAGAGAGTTTTCCGTGGGGGAATGAGTGAGTTTATGGTGGTCTTTCCTTTGACTGCTGCTGCTTTGGCACGCTAAAATCAGAAAATCTCCTGCCAAAACTTCAGCCTTGCCGCATTGTTCACTAGCACAAAGCCAGAATATTGGCCAATTGTAACGAATCGAAGCAGAAAGCCACACACAAACACACACATTCTCCCTGTGCGCCTCATCCTTCCAGCAGAAACTCTGGGGCATGCAAAATATGAGACTGAGCACATAAGCTCCTAAAAACAATGCAGCTGCAAAGGGCTGCCGCACTGAAACGTTGATGCTTGCTTCCATCTACGCAGTAGATGGCTCTGGGCCCACAAATCACCGGGAGAGACGGCGAGAGATAGGGTTGGCCACAATGTCGGACGCGGGTTCTGCATCAAGGAGCTGCAGTGCTTTCGATGCCATCGCTGTGGGGCATGTCAAAGGCCCCAAAGATTAGAAAACACGATGCATTTGACTATATATTGGCAATATCTATTTCTGATTACAAGTCGAATCAAGTCGTGAAGAATCCTCCTAAAGCGTCTTTCTCAAATAGAAATTAATCGCACGCTCAAGTCACGTTCGCTGTTCGCCTCACATTTTATGTGCCACTCACTTATTGGCAATGGATAATTGAATGACAAAGTCGTGCATGATGAACGAACGCGTAGTCCTAATTGAGTGGGAAAGAAAGATGTGGAGGAGAGCAATCATCACACACAGAGACTCGAATAAAATGAGCGTGAAATCAGTTTTAATTATTTCCATAAATGTCAAAGCGGGCCCCATACGTGAGAGTCTTGGAATTTTATAGTTCCTTCAGCAGCAGCAGCAGCAGCAGCAGCTTTGATTGCCAAAGCGGAAATGGGTAATGGGGATATCGCAGAGGGCTTTCAGAAGTTTTCCGCCTAATTAGGAAGTGGAAATTAGTGTACCGCTACCCACACGATTGCCTTTTGGCCCCAATGTAATTAAGCGTTAAATGCGTTTAACGCCTTGAGAAAATCGACTCTCTCCTAGTTTTCTTTTGCGTATATCTTCCTATGGTGCTGCCAGGATCATCCTGTTCTTGTTTTTGGCTTTTGACACACTTTGTGAGGGTATAAGGATTTGGCAGCTTTCAATCATCGAACATCATCTTGGTAACAACTTTCAGCTTTTAAGACAGACCATTCTTTTAGGACAGTTCTCCTTTCTTTTTAAGACGATAAACCAATCAAGTTATTGAATTAAAATCATTTGGCTATATCCTATAGTTTGTCATAGAAACCTTTGGTACTATATCCTCCATATTAAAGCCTTATCTAAGAGGGTATTCAATGGGTGCTTCGGTCCTTTAGATTTATTCTTCATTTCTGTGTATCTTTGTGTTTGTATATTTGTATGTGTCTGTATCTGTGTTGTCTTTGAGGTAGCTGTCTGCACGTCTTCCTGTGCTGCTGCTTGCTGTTTGTTTTCATTCGCTTTTATTTATTGGCTTCTAATGTCATTGACTATTATCCCTTAGGGCCAGCACCAGAGTCCAGGAAACGACTCCCCTTCCACCGCATCCCTACTCCACTCCCGCCCCCCGTGACTTGGAGCTCAACTTGTCGCTTATTGTGTCAATTATCATTAATTTCTAAATGCTCTCTTGTCTTCATCGAAGGTTGTCGCACCTTTTTGAATGATACTCCCACCTCCCACAGCCTCCCAACTGAGGGTCCCATCATGGATAGAAGGACGTGTCCTGGCCATGCTGACAATGTTACCCTGGGCCATATAAATTGTTATTGCCTGTCCATGGGATGTAGTACTCTGTGTCTGGACTTTCTTAAAGTTGACCAAAACTCCATTTGGCATCGTAGTTTGTGGGGCGTGGCCGCCAGCAGTATTTATGCTTCGGTTCTTGATAATTTATTATCCATTGGAGAGCGCTTTTCGGATCCACAACTCAACAAAGTGCTACATTGTTACCCAACCAAGGGAAATATTTAAAATTTCAATTCAATGGTTGTTTAATTATTATATAATTTAACTCCACACTGGGCTTTGGCCGTAAATAATCGCCAACAACAGTATTAAGCCACCGCAGATATCCAGCCTCATTAATCTTTCACTTTAAATAGCCCCCGCACGGCCACGACCAAACCAATTAAATCCCAATTTAATGAGATAACAATTTATGAAAATCCACAAATTGAATGGCAAAATGAAACGATTCCCTAAGCAAAACAAAAGACCAAATAGGGAGAGTTTGGGCGATAGGTTTTATATCGAAAATCCGCGTACAAATTATGAAAAAAGTCACCAGAAGAAGTACTATTCAAATCCTTTTATTCGCTAGATATTATAAATAACCTTCTTTTCCATATCTGCATTAAATTCTCTGCGATATCCTGCAACCCTTTTTTCAGACTTCCTCAAGAACAAAGATCAGACATCTCTTGGTAAATCTGTTTGCCAATATGTAACCCATGCGAAACTTGTGAAACCACACAAATTTGTGTCTCCGCAACCGCAATGTTAATTTATAGCAAACATTTTGTTTGGAACACCAAAACAGCATCTTTGACACTTGCAGTTCTCGCTCTGGGGGGTCCTGGCTGATTGGATGGCACGGGTCCAAAGGCGTCTGTGGCACACAGAAAAAGAAAGTTTTCTTCGAAAACAAAAAAACACTCGACATGTCCGGCCACAAGAATGGCCTGTCATTGGTTAGCCGCAAATGCAAATAAAGATAAAATGCAAAGTGGGCAAAAACTGGCCAAATGCATCCAAAAGGAGGATGGGATGCTGCGATCCTGGGATACAGAACCAACAGTGAACAAATCGCTGCCACTTTTGCGCCATTTTCGAATTGATGTTAGTCGATTTCTTGTTCTCTCAGCCCCAGATACCGTCCCCCTGCCACTTGGTTTACGACTTTACGAGAGTCGAGTGTCGCCTTCTTTTGGTTTCTGGGAGGCACAAAGTTTTCCCTGCACTTTATGATTTTTGTGCAAAACTTTTGTCAGTTCTCGGCTTTGTGCTTCGCCTCTGTTTGTGGCCCTTTCACTGGCTCTTGGCTCCGGCTTTCATTTATTGGCAGAACCAGATGCCTTTTGGCCTCCATATTGATGTTTATTATACTCCCCGAAACGTATAAAGAAAACCCAGCCCGTATTCAAAAAAAGAACACAAAATCACAACGCAACAAAAATATAATAATACTCATAATAAGGTAACAAAACTTTCTGGCATTCCCTTTCGCTGGGAAGATATCTTTTCAATTGTGTGTAAAGTTGGTAAAAATCAATATTTTCTTTATTGTTGTTGTTAAAATTGATCTTTATCGGAGATAAAAATAAATTGAAGTTCGAATTACGATTCTTGTGGAGGAGAATATATTTTTTTATTCGGCATACCTTATATTTCAGGGAGAGGAACAACTCCGATTGAGCAAGACTACAGATTCGGAGGAATGGAATTTTGTAAATCTTTAGGCATTTTATAGAGAGGATAGATCCATCCATTATTTCTTCTATTAAACCATATTAAACACGCAAAAGTCAGTCACCAATAAACCTACCAAAAGGCTTTTCTCCAAATAAAAGCCCATCAAAAGCTACAGCCATTAAAAAAAAAAACCGTGTCCTAATGTAATGTTAACACCTTGCCCGTGGATATCTACCAACACGAATGTTGCCTATCCTCGTGTGAAATCGGGGGGCATTCAACGTATCCTGTGCACAGTTACAACTTCCGGTCAGGCACACACAAATGAGCTACAAAATACATATACCACCCACATGCCACACGCCACACGGCACTCCCCTAAACATCTCTTAGATATAACAACATGAGATTGCAATAATCAGGGAGGACACAGAGACAAAAGGAACAACAATGAAATGTCCGGGCCATAAGCAAATGAGGCTATTTGTTGGGATAAACCAGAGACAGAGAAAGGCCAAGAGATAGAGGTAGAAGAAAGGAAGGAAAGGAAAGACAGAGAGAGAGAGAGATAGGGAAATCCCATTGTCCAGTCTAAAAAGTTTCAATAAGGAAATATGTGTGCAAATAAAATAAATGAAAAGTGTCTAAAAATTTCAGTTTAATAAGCTCAAGAATGGAAAGAACAAAAAGCGCAAAAGTTTTTCAAACTATTAGATGTGTATCTGTGTGTGGGTTCATGCACATATGTGTGTATTAGCGTGTGTGTGTCGGTGTCAGGGGATTTTGGTGTTGACAGTTTTGTGAGAGTTTGAACAACAAGTTGCCATTTTCCCCCATTTCCCAATGGCTTGGCCAGAGACTAAGCTGAAAATATTTTCATTATAAACTTTACGACAGGTTTTCTTTTCTATATATATATGTGTGTGTGTGTGTTAGCAAACGGAAACGGAAATGCGCCATTAACTGGCAAGTCAAGCTTATTAGCTGCAATAAAAAATAATAAGCTGCAAAGTTATGTTGCAATTGTGGCATATTTTCCTCCACAGAGAGAGAGAGAGACTCTCTAAGAGTATGTACCAGTATGTGTGAGTATGTGTATCTGTGTGTGTGTGTCCATTGTGGTGTGCCTCTGATGGTTGTGTGCGTTTGTTGGAAAATTCTTTGCTACTTACTGACTTGGCTTTTTGCACTTTTCTTTCTTCGGGAAGAACTTTTCTCCTCATTGTGTCCGTCTGTCTGTTTGCCTGCCTGTAAGGATGTCTGACAGCCAAGGACAACATGCCAAAGGGGACATCCTTTCTTTACTTCTTCTCTGAAAGAGAAAGATAGAGAGAGCAAATTCAAGTTAATTTTATTTTTAAAATCGTGCTACAATATGTTCTCAGTCTTTGTTGAAAATGACCCAATGGTTTCACACAGCCACTGTCTTTTGCCTGATGGTTTGACTTCTTCCCAGAGCTGCCTTTGGGCTGCTGGCAGTGGGAAATGATTATGAGAATGGCAATGGTAGCTGGAGTTGTGAATGGTAGCTGTGAACTAAGGAGTCAGACAGTGAGAATGTGTGGACAAGACACTGAGAACTTGACAAATTGAGAAAATATGATAGGGGCTACACACAAGGCGGTCTCGAAATGCGCTTCCTAATAGTTTATGTGTTGGCAAAGGAAAGAGCTTTATGGCTGCTAGATAAAGAGGTTTCTTATGTTCAGAGATATTTCATAAAACCTCGCTGCATTTCCCACAGATCATTTAGTGGCCAACCCTTCCATTGTCAGTCCTTTTTTGTATTATTAAATTGAATTAAAACACAATCCCCATTAAAATTTATATATCCATATATTCCATGCCCTTTTCCCTAATTAACTTTATGCCATTGTTCTCTCCATTTAGCTAAAGTTTTCAACCACAAATTCCCATTGATTTTGCAACTCTCTCTCTGTCTTTCTCTCTCTCTCTCTAAATTGTTATAATACATAATTATCCAATCAAAACTTATTGTTATCCATTATAATTATAATAATGATCATCCTGATTGTTGTTGTTATGCGCCAGAGAGCCAAACACATTAAAACTTTTGAAATTTAAACACCTGTCAGCCGTTTCGACGTTCGATGGCAGGAGACAGGGTCATGTACCTGTAAGAGAGAGAGAGAGGGACTTGGGACCCCTCGGATTAATATCGAAACAATTTATGGAACTTTCTGAAGGGCGGGGGGAAGCTACAGGACCACCCGAGTGGGGAGGAAAATGTAAATTATTTTCAATAATGTCCTGCTAATATCAACCACAATAACAATAACGTGAACAGTGCGAAGAAGAAGGAGGAAACGGAAGTGGAGGGCAAAACTGACCCTGCGGTCAAAATATTTATACAGCCACCCCGTCTCCCAGAGCCCCAAAAAAGACGTTGAAGCTGTAAGGAGGGTGCTGAATGCTGGGTGCCGGGTTTCCTGTGGTTCATGTCTTCACCTTTCAATCATGCTTTATGCCCTAAAATTACCGTTAGACAGCAGTCGAAAGCAAAGTTTTGGTGTTAGTTTAATGGAGACAGGGGGAGAAGTTACTTAAGGAGGGGAGGGCGGAGCGGCAGGGATGGTTGTAATGTATTAAAAAAGTTCAACTCCGCCAACAGGTTGTACGGGGGAATTTCTAAGTAAATTCCCCCCCAAAAAAAGGAGAGATATTTTGTATACACTTGCAGGGGGCCACAACATCCTGAACAGAACCAAGCGAGCCATAGCTGCCATAAGATCAATGAGTCTGGAAGCGTATTTCCGGCTCCGGCTTTGAGCATTCCTTTTCCCCTGTAATGGTTTTGCCTTTCTTCAGGTAAAGATTTCTCCCTTTTCGAGTAAGGAACTTAGAGCCAGAGCCGACAACTGCTACGATTTTGAGCAAATGAAGTTGCAAAAACTTTACTTTTATCTGTTGAGCTACAAAGTACGGGGTTTTGCTAGTGGCGGAGGTGTTTTGGTGGTGCTGCTGGTGGTCTTCCAGTGGTTCTTTGGCTCTTAGTTGGTTCTTTGCCTTTTGCGGTCTCTCCGTTGCCATTTCTTGTGTGTTTTCTTCCCTGCAGTTCTGTTGCTTGACTTCTTGCCAACTGTACTTATGAACGGAAAGTGTTTTTCCAGCTTTTCCGCTTCGTTAAGATGTGTTCTTGCTGCTGCAATATATTTTTGCTAGTTGTCCAAGAAAAGGCAAACTAATTGAGAGGTTTTCATAGTTTTCTGCTTTATAATTAGCTGAAAGGAAACTCAAAAGAAACACAGCAGTAATATTTGTTCAAGTTGAATCGAGATATTAAGTCAACAGAAATGAAAACTACTGCAAAGAAAACTCTTCAAATGAAAAGAAATATGTTTTGTAGTGTCTTTTTTGTACTTATCGAATACTCCGACTACTTAAAAGCTCCGATGGTAGGGCTCTATTTTGTATTTGACTCTTCAGAAAATATGATGTGAAGGATGATCTTTGGAGAGATATAATTTATGAGTTATATATTGGATTGGCTATGAGAGGTGTATCGATTCTCTTTAAAAATAAATGTTCCTTTGTCTTCATTCAATAATAATTGAGAAAACATATGCCGTTTTTCCTCTCTCTCTCTTTCTTTCTTTCTGTATGTTTTTTCTTTCTCTACGGAAGAATAAACCCAAACAAATCTGCACGTAGAATCCATTAAAGATAAAAGCCGCCAACGCTAGTGCCCGATGCCGACGTCCAAACGAATTTCAAACTAGAAAATATGATACAAAAGGCAACACCACACCAGAAGTGAATGGCAAAGACTCACAGCCAGAAAAGGATACAAAATAGGAGAGGGACAGAGCGAACAGTGTGGGGCCCATAATTTCAAACTGTGGTTTTTATGCTGAATGTGCATTTTACGACTTTTTAAGTGTCAGGGCAAACAAAACTTTCCACGGGAGAGATCCCCCAAACCCACGACCCAAGAGCCACCAAGCACCGCAAGTTGGGGGCATGCAACTGGCAGCTGCTTCTTTTGTTGCTTTTGTATGTTGCGGTGCGGGGACACCTTCTTATATGTATACCAAGACGCCAGACATATTTTCTTTCAACAGGAATAAAGTTTGCTTTTGAAAATATATATTTTCGAAACTTGCCGCCGCCATCTAACAAAACCAGGGGAGGGGGGGAAAAGGCGCATTAAGTCCAAGTTTACAAAACTTAATTTTATTTTTAAAGCACCAACACACATGCAGATACACACCTACGCAGGGCACCATGGAGTTCCGTTTCCGTTTCGCCTGTGCCGCTCCGCTTCGCTGTACTATGCAGTCGCTGCTCCGCTGCTCGGCTGCTCGGCTGCTTCCCTTTTGCCGTGTACGTAAGTTATCGTCTTTATTGTTTGTCACATACATGACCTCACAATTGTGTTCCTGTTTCTTGGCATTGCTTGCTTGGTTGCTCTCCTGCTCCTACTCCTCCGCCCACTCTGCTGCTTTGCTGCTGCGTTGAATGGCGAGCGGAAACGGAAATGGCATAAGTTGTTGTCGCCTAGTAGTTCACACGTAAGTCCGTTCATTCAACAATAAAATAGCAATGCTGGGACTGCTGCTGCTGCTGCTGCTACACTAGTGACTAGCCACTATGGAGGGGCCTTAACAATGAAATCCCATAAAAGAAAATCAAGGCATTGCCTCTCGGGAGAATCTAGAGATGGCAATGTGATATACGGACTCCATACAAACTGGTGTGTGAGGACAAGGAATGCTTTTAAAGATCTTCCTGTGCAGGATGCACTCTATTGAAGAGTCTGGTGGAGAGCATTAAAGTGATGAGGTTATCAAAAGGAAGGAAACTGCAAACAGAGGAAAGGGCTAAGAAATTGAGCTAAGAAAATATGCAAAATCCTACGCATGGGATGGGTATTTCTATGAAAGAATTAGTGGAATATTAGATTAGATCTTTATTTAGTTTCAAAACAAGTCAAACAATAATAAAGGGCAGCGGACAACAAGGGGTCAAACCCGTCTATTTCAATATCTCCCTTTGACCTGTCATCAGATGAGCAAGGAGCAAGGACATTGAACAGTGTATAGTTTTAACTCATTTTCAGTTATATATTCCTTCCGATTACTTGCAAGGTTCTTATGAATACCTCAGTATTGATTTACCAAGGTTTTCTTTATATTCTTGCCACCTTCTCCTTTTTTTCCTTTTAACAACTTTCTCTGGTCTTCATGGGAATTTCATTTCTAAAGTGGCACGTGCTCATCTCTAAGAGCAACCATTGTTGTTCGCTGACTTGTTTTTCTTTTGAAGAAGAAATTTGCAGCTGCAAACACGGCGTATACGTAATGTGCGTTGTAAAATTAGCAAAAGCTTTCACAGGCACCGAACGAAGGAAAGGCCAAGAACGAAAGAGTTGGAATAGTGCTAAAAAAAAGAGCATTCGCATAAGACGCCGAGGGCCAACTTCCTAAACTGATTGTCTCGTTTGGCCATTGAGTAAGCCTCAACTTGAATGGAAAATTGCAGCTGCAGAAAGTGTTTTTGCTCTGTTCAGTGGCTGTATTGGATGAACCTTCCACTGAACCACTTTCCTGTTTCGTTGCTGGTAGAGACAACACCTTTGGAAATCGTATACCCTAGTCCAGTCCTGTGGTCGGGCCATGCTCTTCTCTGCATCGCCTCCTGTCCTGTGGCTCTGTTGGATCAGCCTCTTTGTATTTCCTTTGGTCCAGCACTGATATGCCCATACTCCTATTCGTGTCTCCTACTTTTCCAACCTTTTCCCCACCCTTAAATCTCACCCACTCGTTCTCTCTTGGAAGCGTTGCACGTTTTTCTTATTCAAAAGTTATTGTGCTGCTGTCAGGGGAAAGTTTTTCTCCTTTTTTTTTCCTGCTGGCGGTGCTGCTACCTTCAGAGAAATGACCAGAAATCCAATAATGGCTCAGTCCCTGAGTATCTGTCTCGTTTGCTCGCTCTCCTTTCGGCGAACAGGCAGAGATTTACGCACACCCACACACACAGGGACAGCCGCACACTGATGCATACATACATGCATTGCTTTCAAATACTAATCTACGCGCCATAATTGAAAAACTAACGGTTTTTGTAACGAGTTTTTCGTGCTTTTACTGCAAGTGTTCGCATTTCGCACTGTCTTCTGTCTCTCTCTGTCTTCTTCTTGTGCGTGAGTGAGTGAGTGTCTCTGTCGCACACACACCAACACACACACATATAGGCACTTTCTGAATCTGAAGCCCCGCTGGAGTTTTTCCCATAAACTGCAACAACAATCGTTTCGTTCTTTTCTTTTTTTGCATTTGGTTTTGGTTTCGGTTTTGGTTTTTGCTTCCTTCTTCTCGTTCAAACACGCGTTCATATTTTTGCTGACTTTTCGGTGCGTTTTTTCAAGAGGGAATGCGAGTGGGTATGGGGGATCGGTTGGCACGTCCAGCTGTGTCGGGTACACCCTATTCCATGGTGCCGTTCGTTGAGTGGACACCAAAAGGTGGATCGATACCTGAAAATGGATGTGGGATTGATTCTAGGTTAAGGAGGATTTCGTATATTGGTTTTTTACACTAAAATATGATGCAAAATATGATTTCTGTCTAGGGTGCTTGAGAGATGTGGGGATTGTATCAATATATAAGCTTTACAAATCTAATAAAATACTGCCAGATTATCCTCTCTATACAGCAAACTGAGGGCATTCTTTTGATGGGCCAAAACCAAAGCCAGTAAGTGGATAAAAACTTTCATTTACGCATATTTCAGTGGATGCAAAAACAAGAAAAAACCAAATACAAACAATATGAGAAGATATGTATGGACCGCAAGGGGGAGGGAGAAATAGCCATGAAATTGAAAAAATATGATGACACCTTCATTGCAAGTGGAACAACAATAACTACGAGTAGGAATGTGTGTGTTTTCCCACCAGGATATCCCCCACATAGGGGAACCGTCAAAGTGTTGGCTTTTGTGTGCACGCCGACTTGAACAATTTTGCGCCATGCACTTTTCGCCAGATTCCTCTCGAAAAAGGATTTCGCAAAAAAGCGAAAGATAATTTTTTGGAAAAGTTGCGTTGGAAAACATTCTGGCAATGCTGGCAGATTTCAATTGTTCTTTTTTATGCTGCGGAGCAGGACATAGGACATGGCCATTGGGGATTTTTGGTTTTTTGTCACGATCTAAGCCGCGGCTCTGTTCCGATTGCTCGTCTGTATCTGCCTGCCTCCTGGTTGTGACTCGCATGAATATTGGCATTCTTTGGCTTTTCAATTTCCCATCGCGTTTTCCTCCAGACTTCGATTCTTTTTGCTGTCCGTTTTTTCCTGCAGTGTATGCCATCTCGTAGCTCAAATTACCTGGCCAAGTGGCGTGGGCATTAAATTAAATACCTTTTGTCTGTGGCCATTAAATGAAACGACTTCGTACGGGTTCCCGAGCAAGGGAGGGATGGCTGGCTGGTCCCTGCTAGGGTTATGTCAACCCACCCCCTGGGCATTGACCAAAAAATGGCCACGAGGCGTAACAAAAGAGCGCCCCGCACCGCCCCGCACCACACCGCCCGAAGGAAGAAATTCAATCAATTCGCACGTGACATGATTATTTTATGCTTTTTATTTATTTATTGTATATGCATTTTATTTTATTTTACTTTTATTCTTTTTGTACGCTACTTCGTCTACCTTCCGTGTCGCTCTTTAAAGCCATAACGTGACGTCTGTCAAATGCTGATGATGGACCGTAAGTAGTGGAGTAGGGAGGGTGCTTCTGAGAAACTGAGTTAAGATGGATATAGATGGCACGCGGAATGAGCTACTTAGGCATTCGGATTCCCTGAAGATTCGAGTGAAGAGCACTTTTGGGGGATTAAGTACACGACTCAGATTCTAGGGGGAGTTTGGTATGAGACAAATTTTGACCTTAAATTGCCATGGCAAAATTTAACCTTTACTTTATTCAAATATTCATAAATAAATACACATTTTTAATGCTTTGCCTGTGGCTCCATTCAAGCCTAAACATCTGCTCCGGGCCGATGCCCCATCAGATGCCCCAATCAATATGCCTTCCTTCGGTCGAAGAAGGCCATTTTAAGCAACCAAAACCAGGAAAAAGAAGGAAGAGGCAGAGGGTGGGGCAGAAACGAGGAAAGCAAACAATAAAGGCGTCCACAACGAGTCGCCAGCCAGCCAGTCAGCCAGCCAGCCAGCGGATGGCAGCGTTTGTTAGTTACACTTAACGAGCCAAAAACCGTATTTAAGTCAAATCGAGGCGGCAAAAAACAAAAAGTCCCTAAGCCTCAACCCATGTCCAAGGCCCCCAAAGAGGAGGGAGATCCATCGATTGCGGTGGGAAGGGATGGGTGGGGGGGACTAGGAGTAGGTGTGACCATTGTGGATGTTGTGTTTGGTTTTGGTGTCAAAGTAAATACAATCAATTTGATTGTGCTGAAGTTCCTTTTTCTACTGCTGTGCGCGACCCTTGTGCCGATGCCCTGCCAGGGCCATCGATTGATAATTTAATTCAATTGTCAGACTGTCATTAAAATTGGCTACTGGGTGCCAGCAAATGGTGGTGCCAGTCCTCGTGGGCCCTCGTGGGGGCTGCTGCCCCATAGAATGTTAATTCCTACAGATAATGTGAGTAGGCAGGCGGTAGGTTGGTCGGTGGCCACGTGCCCACAGATTTGTACTCTTTCTGGCCGATAGAAATCATGGACACGTTTTTGATGGATAACAAAACAATTTATGTGGGGAAAAAATGTAGAAATGCCCAGTCGGTCACGTGGTGTGTGTTGTCATATAAAAATCTTATTCAATTGCTTTCACCAACACGGAATTTCTGATCAGGCAGTCAGAACGTTTCAATGGACTGGGGGGATGGGCATGTAATACCTAGGGCCATATGGTAGTAGGAGGACGAATTATTATGGAATTATGGTAGAGTTTTTATAGAGATGATTTTGTCAATCCGTTTTTATAGGTAGAAATTAAAGATGGAGTAAGATAAGCCTTGAATTACGCGATTTCTGAAACAATGGCTCTCCCATCTGAATATTATCATCTTGTATTTATGTCTTGTCTATAGTTCATCCTTAAATTACGATTATTGTTATGGCAGGACCTGCTATTATGCTGCTCCGCTCCAGTTAATCCCCACTGGCCAGAGATAACGAGAAAGCGTGGCCTCTTAAGTACCGAAAGGCCGAAGAACCCTTCTGCGACTCCTTGCTGAGAGGAATGCAGAGAGTGTACCACCGTCTGGGCAGGGACAACAAACGAAAGGATTCAATTTGCATGCGGCAACGTTAACAATAAATTTATAGTCTGCTTTTTTGGGTTTCGTCCTTGGTTTTCTGCTCCTCTTTTCCTCGTCCTGCATCTGAACGAAATACTGGGGACTAAACACGTTCAGTTTACGTAGTCGTATTCGTATTCGTGTGATTTGCATTTGGTTGGTGGTGGCTCCTGCAGAGAGTCCTGCGCTGCATGCCAACGCTGCTTCGATTGTTATCCTGCTGATGTTCTTTCCCCTTGCCATTCATTTGCTCTTTTGAATACCCAGTGGTCGTATAGAGCCTGGGTGTATTGGTCCATCGTTCGCTCCCTGGATGTCTCTCTGCAACACACTCTAATTACCAGGATATCCTTTTAGTCTGATACCCATCATCCTTGATTTTTTGGTGCACGAACACACACTCGTTGCTCGTGGCGGCTGCTGCCGCTTCATTGACAGGCGTGTGGCTGCCACGGAAGCTGCGTCTTCTATGCCGGCAACATTTGTTGATATGTCGCTTTTGTTTCCCCGCTCCAGCCACCCCACTATCCTCCAGCCTGCACCACTATCCGCTTCCTGCCCCTGTCGCACACTCTCTTTGAGGCTCTCTTTGTTATCTCCACAGACAAGCCCTTCGCTGTCGCTGCATTGCTCCAGGGGGGCCGAGGGATAGCGGATGGGATAGAGGGGATTTTTTCGCGTCTCAACTTGTCCGCTTGTGTGTGCTTTTTGTGCCTTTGTCAAATGGCTTTATCATTCGAATGACAGCAAAACCAGATCCGGTTACCAGACTGACTTATGAGGGGCCGCAGAGCGGGAGACCGAGAGCCCTGTGCGGTTTCCCCCCCTAAAATCACCACTCAAGTGGCTGGCGGCTTAGCTAATGATTCTAAATGGCAGGTTATTGAAATCATTTAAAGCGCTATAAGCCCCAACATAGACACACGAAATCCTTTGACTCTACACAGAAGCAGGATCTCCAACTGTCTGTCTGTCTAACAATCAGCAGCAGACATCATCCAAGTCCATCATCCCTCCAAAACTGGGTACAGTAGGTTACAAATGGCATAAATTTGACGAAAAATAGGTTTAGAAGTAGTTAAAAAAGTCTTTTATTGGAGAACTATGTTATGGTAATGGATAGACCTTTTGTTTAAATTTATTGGAATTTATACAACGTTCTGTGCGAAATATAGGATATATCGTGCTATTTAGGAGTCTTTAATAGTATAGGGCGGATGTTACTTTTAAAAACGCTTTAAAATCATTATAAAATATTCTACAAATTGTATTTAATTGCATTCCTTATACGTATATGTATTTTCTTTCCTATAAATCACATCAAATTAGTTCTGCTTTATCAACATTCAATTTACTCATATTACGATTCGTCGTCAGCCACGTTCTCGCCATCCATCCGCATGACTGGGGACTGGGATAGCAGAGAGCAGGCTAGATAGGAAGTCAGGGCACATCACGTCAGTTGTCACACACTCGACGGAAAAATCGTCGCCAAATCGGCAGACAGACAGACAGACTGGGCAGACAGACAGACGCTGACTTCAGTTAAGAACTTTTCCATAGCCAGACACAGCAGCCTCTGAGAGCCAGAGACCGGAGACCGGAGACCAGAGCCAAAGCCAGAGAGCCAGAGAGTCAGGCAGTGGCTGGCAGTATGCAAATTTTAATTTTATACATAGACACATAAAAATAAATTGTTTTTTCTTCGACACTCGGCAACACTTGCCAGCATATGCAGTGCACCAGCATATATACAGATATGTATATCTATATATATTTCGTATAAAGAGTGGTGCTACTTGTCATGCAGCAGGCATTGTGTCTGCCTCTCCTCCCTCTCTCTTTTGGTTGAAATTACTGCCTGAAACTTTCTCCTTTCTTTCCCTCTCCCTCTCTATTGCTGGCTCTGGAACTGCAGCGTATCGATTTTCTATTTTTAAGGATTATAAGGCGAATATATTTGTAGCATAGGAATTTTTAGTTTTATTGGGGAATTATTGCAGGACTCAGGAATAACAGGAGAGCAGAGAAGCAGTGTGTTAGAAACTGTAACAATTTAATGGAAATATGATTCTTATAAGCTCCGTCTATTCAATTTTTGTTATCCGGGAAAAATACTACTGTTGCAAAACAATTTGATTTCCTGGAAGCCTCTGTTCATAATTTGGAGAATACTCAGAAACCTTTGATTATATATTTTTAAGGATATTCTTTTGATCATAGGAATTTTTAGATTTTGTCGGGAAATTATAACTGGACATAGGAGTAGCAGGGAGAGCAGGGAAATATGATTCTAATATAATTTGGGGAGGGAAATCCTACAGTTGCAAAGCAATTTGTTTTTCTGCAATCTCTCCTGTGTGACAGCCCCAAAAAAGACAATTGGCCATTTCCGGCTTTGGCGAAGCAAATCGAAGCTTCTGTTCCTAATTTGGGGAATACTCTCAGATAACTTTGCAGTTGCCTTTGCAGTTCTTCTTCGATTTGTGGAGAGTGGCTTGGGGCCAAGTTTTTCTCCCATTCTTTGGCATAACAAATCAATTTCGTATTAGACTTTTGTATCCATTGCCCTCTGGTTGTCCAGGAAATAACTTTTCGCTGCTACTGTTGTTTGTTGGCACAAACTATATAACAAGGCGCTTAAGATATATAAAATATCAAAAGAGAAGAGAACGCATAGAAAACTGAAATCTACCCGAGGGCCAACCAGAGGACGAACCCCGAAACAACAGCGAAAGAAAGTAATAAAAACTTCCAGCAAGAGCTCTCTCTCTCTTTGCATTAAAAATATAACAAGCTAAAGGGGTTTGCCTCCTGTGTCCTTTCCTCCTGCAACTTGAACTTGAAATCGAACTGCCTGAAAGTTGAGCGAGCATGAAAGGCAAAACGCAAATCAAAGAACCACATATACATCGTATGGGTAAGGGTTTGGGTATGGGTATGGGTATGGGTATTGGCTCTGCTCTGGTTCTGATGTTCTTTGCCTCTAATGCAGCCTGCCAACATTGTCAACTAAAACTCGATGCTAACAAGCAGAAAATGGCAGTGGAGGACAGGGCAGAGAGCAGGGCGCAGGCAACTCGTAAGCTCGTAAAACTGCCGCCCAAGGATAACTTTTTAACAACCGTTTGGGAACGAACGTTAGCTCCACCACGCTCCACGCCTAACTAGCAGTGGGGCAGGAGCAGTGGGGCATACGGCTGAGGCAATTTGATTTTTACGAGGCTTGCTAACGAGTTTCAGTTGCAGTTTGCTGCAAGAGGAACAAATAAATACAACGTGGCGTATGGGGCGTATGGGAAATATGACTAGCATAAACGTAGGCAATCAGTGGAGCAGTGGTGCGTCCACGTACACCACTGCGTATGCGTTACATTGCCCCATTGCCGGATGATTGTAACCCATTTTGGGCAGGCTAATCTGCCATCACTCAGGTGTGTGTGTTAATTGCCCCCAAAAATTGAGTTTTGCAGGGGAGCCAGGGGGCGTTTTGATCTCCTCCGGATAGATAGATGTTAGGGATAATAAACATTTTTTTTCCAGTCAGCAGCGACCTATTTCATAGATGAGCGGTGGCCTTCAATTCCAGCCATCCATCAGATTTCGACCAATCATTTGGCGGACACGTGCCAGCGATTAGGTTTGCTGGCAGAACTGAGTTGGGTATTCTCTAAAAGAGGTTCCATAAGATTTTCGAGTCTAAAGAGTATTGGGAATATGCTTCTTTTAGTTGCTTTTCAAAAAGGAAGTTGTCCTGTTCCTTAATCCATGCATCTTCCACTGAAACGATTATACTGTATATATTTATTTATATCGATCAACCCTTTACAAGACTATTTTATGCCTCGAGCCTGCCCCTCTTTAATCCTTTTTGCTAATTGAAAATATTTAGGTTTTTGCTTCAAACAGAGTGGAAATTATTTAATGTTCATTTAATTTGTCAAACAAAACAATTTGCATAAATTAGTAGCATCTCTCTCTCTCCTCTCTTCTCTCTTTCTCTCTTGTAAATTTATTTATAAGGCGAAAGTTTCCTGCCGTTGTTCAAGATCTCTCCAGGTTCCACCAAGTTTGACATTTACATGACACGCGGCACAAGAGACACAAGCCTACCTCTCGGATAACATCCAGAGATTGCCTTTCGGGGAAAGTTGGGTTGAACCCACGCAAAATATGTCGAGCAGCAGGGGGAGAGAGAATTTTACTTTGACTCAATTAGGCGCATAAATTAGAAAAGTCTACCACAAGTTAGGGCAGGTCCTTTTTGCCATGCGATTAATACGATTAGAAGCAACAGCGAACAATGAACAATTTTCGTATAATTAATGCGAATAGTTGGCATTTTTATAATGTTTCCCCCTTCACTGCCTTAAAGCCCTTTTTGGGGGCCAGGAAATGGAGATGTGGCCTGGGTATTTATGTGTGTACGGAGTGGCTCATGCATTTGCCTTGGCCGCCAGCCAAGTGCCTGCCTCAGACAGGCCAACACTTTGCTCTATTGTTTTCCCCAGCAACAAGAAGAAAGGCAAGAAAAACAACTAAAATGGAAAACAAAAACAAAACTGTGTATAAGAAGTCCTCAAACGAATACTTTTTGACGCGCCAGCTGGGCCGCAATGCAGTCGGTGTCATTTCCACTTCCTAACCGAAAAAATCAACTCGTTTTTGGTAGAGAAAGGGAGAGAGAGAGATAGAGAGTGAGGACTAAAGGGCAAAGGGTAAAGGGCAAAGCCAGCAGGTCATGTCCTGGGCAACAAAAACTTTGATGCAATTATTTGCATGCGGGCGAAAAAAATGTTTTTCATTTGCATAAGACTCGACTTTCAATTGCTAGAAGAACGCAAATAAAAAGAGACGAAATTTGCAATTGAATTTGAGACAAATTAGATAAGAACTTAGGCAAATTCAACAGACTAGAGATATTTAAAAAAAGTTACAAGTAAAACTAACTTTCTTCAAGAATTTTAGCTGCTGATAACTTAAATGTATTGCTTAATGCTTAAAGCATAGTTTATTATTTAACTTTTAATTTCAATGAAACTTCTTGTTAATATCGTGCGAGTTTTATCCACGATATTTCCGAACTAAAGCCCATTCCATGGCCACTCTTCATTCCTCCTGCCGTAGTCTTGTCATTCAATTGTTTTCGACTGTGTCACCCCCCCCCCCCCCACACACACACACACACACACACACACCCAGTCGGGGCCAGAACCACTCCAAAGTATGACTTGCAAATGCACCAACCAGTCGCTAACCAGAGGAAAGTTTTGCATATTCCCATTACCAATCCTCCAACCACCAGCCCCTACCAGCCCCCACTCTACGTGTACAGTACTGTACGGTACTGCCACAGACCGTTCTCCAGCAATTTTAGAGCTTCACGTAGCAGGGCCTAAATTATGTCCTGTTTCGGAGAGTCGCTTTTGGTTGGTTGAGTCCGGAGTTCGGAGTCCCATGCCACGGTTTTTGGACTCTGTCTGTGGCCACATTGCGTATACGCCCGCTAGTCCCTCGTTAATTGCAATGTTTGTCATTTGCCTGTCAATTTGCATTTAAATTACAAAATTTAAACGCTCTTTTTGCGATCCTACATCCTAGGAACTTTACGACTGCAAAGATACTTATAGATGACGATACAGCCAGAAAGAGGAGTAGCACCAGCATCAGCATCAGCAGAAGAAGGTGGCAACGAGGCATTTGTCATGATGGAGCCCATTGGTGAGTCACTTAGACGTATGCCTTTTGAAGGCCATGCCCATTGTGTATACAGGAGTACATTCGCTTAACCCAATCTTTTGTTTATGTGGATTCTCCTTAACGGGCCACGGCCGGGTTAACGTTTTTTGGGGGCTAATTTTGTTGCAAATTGTTCGACTGTAAAAAAACGAGAGATGGGTGGGTGCTAAGGGAAGGGAGTGAAAACGAAATTGCCGTGTTAATCATGGCTGCCGACTGCCGACTGTCGACTGCTGACTGACCTCGAACTTTGCTCTCTGACGCGCGCTTGGGATGTTTGCCATTTAATTAAAGCGACACCGACACCCAACCAGGCAGGCCACCATCGCCATCACCATCACCATCTCGTGCTCGTGCTCGTGCTCGTCCTTAGTCCTTGTGCGTGTTGACCTTATTATGTTGACTTTGTGTGCAGTGCATAAACTGTGATAAAAATCGCATATTCCACGCGGCGTTGGCGCTGCCGTTGCCTGCCTGCCAGCCAGCCACGAGCTAGATGAACGTGGCTTTACTCTCTGCTCCCTATATCCTATAGAGTATCTCCCACCACCTCAAACCCATCTCCTGCCCCTTTTTTAAATGTCTATAATTTATGTTTGGCCGTTAAACTCGCTGGCGCTGACTTCAGCCTTCCTTCCGCCTGCCTCCTTTCGCCGTTCGCCTTTGGCTTTAGCTCTCTGCCTCTGCCCCTGCCACTGACTCCTCACTTTGCTTACAACAATTTGATGGCATATAATTATTAGTTCGTATAATTTATGGCTTCATTTTGAGCTTCACAAAGTTGTGGAGAGCTCAGTGCTCTGTGTGCTGTGTGCTGCCTCTTGTCTCTTGTGCATTTCAAGTCGTCCTTTGGTGGGGCTGGGGCTCCCTATCGCTGATTTATAACTAATTTAGCTGACATTTTTATGGGATATCGGGAAGTGCAGTTGCTGCAAGTGATTTTAATCAGCTTTCGGGGCAATATGCAAAAAAGCACAAGCATAAAAAAAATGTTCTTTTGCCAATCAAATTTTCGGCCCATCAAAGTATAAGGAAAAGAACGGGCAAGACACGAGTGTGAATATAAAATTATTAGAAACTTTGTAATTGGCTGAAACTTTGTCAAGAAGTTATGAAATGTAGAAAGTATAGAGATATCTGAATATCCTTCAAATATAGCCATAGTCTGTCAGCAGCTGCCATGGGGAAAATATTAATTGCTTTTCACCAATTGTAAAGGGAATGGAGTTGTGGTTCGGTAATGTCCCGCTCTCTTAGTGGTGACTAAGTTTAGTCGATGGCAAATTTTAGGAGTTCAAACCGCTGTCTCCCTCTCTCGCTCTCTGTTGTGGTTGCATTTCGCTGTCAGAAACTGGAAGGCCGCAAAGTGCGGAGGGGGCTTTCTTGAGCAGGCCAGTGAGTGGTTTTGTGTCCGTGCCACGAACCACTCATTAAAGGGCTTCGTGAATGGTGTGTGTGTGTGTGTGGCCACGCGATGTATTCGAGCAAATTGTAGGCCTCCTCCACGGCCTGCAGGACCACGAGCAGGCACGGCTAACAGGACCAAGACCTGCAACAGGAACCACACAAGGACCTGAAATGCCAGAGAGAGACATGGCTTAAGCCGATTTGGTACACACAACGAACTTTGAACTGTCACTAAATGCGTCCTTCGTCCTTCATGGGCTCCTGTATTTGGCTGCTGCTGCTGCTGCTGGATGTTCTTTTTTCTTCGTTGAACTTTGAAGGCGTCGAAAAGGCCTAATTATCTTAATTAATGAGAGCCAAAGCGAATTTCGTGGAAGACAAATGTGCTGCTGCCCCGCACTGCTGCTGCTGCCTGGCGGCATTCACTCACTGCCTCTCTGTTTTTCTCTCTCCCTCTATCTCTGTGAGGCTGCAAGGACGTTCTGTGGGTGCCATTTTAATTGTCCCTTCCCCTTCTCCATCCCCAACCGACTGTCTGTGTGTCTGTTTGTATTTGTGTGTGGCTGTATCTGTGTGTTTGTGTGATTTTCATTAATTTTGCTTCGTTTTTACCATTTGCCAGCGTCGTCGGTGGCTGCGGCCGATTTTGGTTTATGGCCTCGCTCCTGCGCTCACTCGCTCGCTCGCTGGCTGTCTCTCTGTCTTTCTGTCTGCCTGTCTGAATGCGGTTTCGGGTATGCCACAGAACGACGCAGGAAAAAGGCTCTGGCAAATGCCCGCCAGGCAATAAGTGGAAAAGCGTGCTAGGTACCAAGGCAAAACCCCGGTTGAGGGAAGCTTCTGGGATAGGGATAGAGGGTGAGTGGGTTAAAACAGGGAGATAGAGTGGGAGAGAGAGAGAAAGAGAGAGAGAGAGAGAGAATGCGGTGTGACAGTGAAAGAAATGCGGTAGCTGGGAAAACAATAATAATGAGGCGCCATACAAACACACGGTGCAACACTTTGGCCAAACAAATTGTTAAATGCCATTGACGATGGCGACGCGACGCGGCGCGCCGACCATAGCATAAAGGCAGGCGGTGCTAAAGCCGCATGGAGGCCATGTGGACGTTGTGTGTGGTACAGAGTGTGTGTGGTAGAAAGTGTGGTAGGAGGTGGAGTATAGGACTGAAAATCTAGGCGGCGTTTTGTGGCTAAGAGGGTTTCGAGCTTCTTTTTCCCTTTGATAGATGTGCATGGATGCCAAGTGGAACCCATGTGGTGCCTAAGTCATATGGGGTCCCTGGGGAGCACGTGCAGGTATTTACGGAGTAACTCCATGTGGAACCCAAGTTTTGTTATTTACAGGAATTAACTGTGGACCTCAAATTCGCAATGTGTTCCACAATCCTGTGCGCAAGCGCTTTCCAGCCTCAAACTTGCTCTCTCTTGAAACCGAAGAGAGCGTCAGAGCGAGCTTTTGTGGATTCTATGTTCTATGTCCTGGAACTGGGACAACATTTTTGGCTTTTTCCCCCATTTTATGCTACTCGCATGGCCAATTCTTTTGTTGTTGTCTGTCTTTACTTTTGGATACCGGCATGAAGGCAGTTCGGTTTCGGTTCGTCTGAGTGACCCGCAAAAGGCAACGTCAAGTGCCCCCGAATCGACTGCCTAACGGCTTGGCAGACAATGGAAGAGCAGGGCAGGGCACTGGACAGAAGCAGAATCTGGTACTCCTTCGTGTTGATTAAGCAAAGTGTTAGTTTAAAAGGAAATGGCGAAAAGAAGAATATATTATTGCTTGTAAGGGGTTTCAGAAAAATCGGAATAAGGGACACTCTGTATGCCGTCTTTCTTGCAATACAATACTATATTTGATTATTTAACATCAAAAACAAAAGCCTACAAATCATATTCATACAATATTTCACACATTTTCCACCACAAAGACTTGAATTTTTATAGAAGTTTTTCCATGGCATTTTGTATTACGAGTTCGTTTCCGGTAGAGGGGAAGCAGTTCGTCATCATCATAATCCACAAATCGATTGGTTTTAGGCCGCCGTCGTTTGCTGCTGCTCCTGCGTGGTGCTGGTGGAGATGGCGGCCGCCGATTCGGGGGCCTTCTCGCTGATGGCCAGCCAGGGGCAGCGCTTCTGCAGCTCCATGCGATATCTGGGATGACTGATGGCATACACGAAGGGATCTATGCAGGCCACCATTTTGCAGGTGCAGGCGGGGATCATTGTGGCGCCGGGAGTGAGCAAAGTCTTGTCCCCAAATGCTCCAATGAGGGACATCACGCCGTATGGTGTCCAGGACGCAAAGAACAGGAAACAAATGGTGATGGCCGCCTTGGCAATGCGAATTTCTGCAGCCTCCTTGCTCTTGTCCACATTTGAGCGCAGCGAATCGACATTCATCTTCTTGGCCTGATCACGCAGCGCCTTCTCGTGGCTAAAGACATGGCCCACAATCTGCGAGTAGTAGTACGTGATCATGGTGGTGGGGCAGACGAAGCTGAAGAAGAAGATGCAGGCCACGAAGAGACGCGTATCAAAGTTATCCGTCAGATAGTCAAAGGTGCAAGACGTGAGATATCCTTCGGGGACGAAACGGCCCCAGGATTCCGTGTAGCAGGCCACCACCCAGGGCGTGGCATACAGATAGATGAAAATTATCATGGCTATGGCCTTGCCATGCGTCATCTTGCCCTCCATGGGTCGCGTTATCACATTGTAGCGGTCGTAGGCGATGAAGGCGTTCGTGGCACCCGCCGCAATCCCCGTGTAGGAGCCAATGACCCCGAAGATCTGACAGCCCAAGTGTCCCAGGGCATAGCCCTGATGGAAGCTGTTGTAGATGAAGATGGGCGTCTTGATCATCATCATAAAGTCGCAGAAGGCCAGATTGATCACAAGGATGTTGGACGGAGTCCTTAGCGACTTGGCCGCGGAGAAGACCCACATTACGAGGCCATTCCCGATCATCGATATGACCGTAAAGAAGATGTACAGCGTACCCAGCAGATAGTTCATCGATTCCGGCGGCTCCGGATATATCAGCCAGTGTTCGGGTATGTGACGTAGTTCATCCGGCGGCACATTCCAGCCCAGGAGACGCGATTCTGCGGAGAGTCGCGCATCCGGACGCAACACACTGGACACATTGCCAAGAACACTACTCACGTTGTGGTACTCCATTCTCCCGGCCTTTTGGGCCAAGACAAAATCACAGCAACGCTCGGGCATCGGGCTTTATATTCTCGTTCGGAATTGGATTAGCCATTGGGTTACGGTTACGGCTAATGCAACCTCAGCAGCAAGAGGGCATGTGGCTGTGGGATTACCACGGCGGCGGGGATTGACCTAATCCGTTGGCTGACATTCTGCTGATACATCATTTGGCTTTACTTTGATTCGTCTTCGCTGTGGAAGGAAGGTTATTGCTTGCGGCCTTTTTTTCAGTCGCTGAGAGTGATTGGTACCCCTTTTTTACCCCCATTTTAGTGTGGGGCTTAATCAGGCCTAAACTTGAACTAAATCATGGAAATCCCCCCCTAATAGTTTAGTCAAGCGTTCAAAAATATCCATAGAAAGTGCATTTTCTAAATTGCTGCTACACTGTCTGTATCCACCTTTATCCGTTGGGATATCCCCTTGTCCCACAAACCATAATCAAGGCGTATAGGCCACGCCTACTTATTAACTCATAAAACAAAAAAGTGTAGCATACTTTTGCGGGTGTCCCAAGACAACGCACACAACACACACATATGGTCTTGGTGTGTGTGTAATTATATATGTGTGAGCAGCAGCAACAATTTAGGTCATAAATCATATGGAAAAAGTACACAAAAGGCATGCAAATATTCCCCAATTCCCCCGTATAGCCCACCAGTACACACACACACGGCCTCTTTGCCTACATATACATATGTGTGTGAGGATATAACGTGTGCATATGCTAAAAGTATGTAGAAAGATTGATTTCCCTTTGTTTGGCTTTTAGTGGGTGGAATTCACCTCAATTCCGCAGGCCTACTCGCGGATGCCACCCTGCCACAACCCCCTAGTCGTACAACCACCTCCCTGAGCACCCACCCCTCTTACCACTGGTGCACTGGTGCTACGTACATGAATCGCAATGGGTGGTAATATTATATGTTGAATGAATGAGGAGTTGCCTGTTGAAATAATATGTTATATTCATTTGATTTCGATTTGTGGCTCTGCCTTTTTCCTTTATATTCCTTTTGCCACATTTGTTTTTTTTTGTAGTCCTTTTAAATGGTGTTAAGATTTTGCAAGCAAAGAGGTGCATTTATATATTATATATTTATTTATTAGATATTTCTACGAGATTGTGCGAAAGATCAACAATAAACGAACATTTCGAAATTTGGTCTAAGAATGGATTATCATACAAAGTTTGGAATACATTGTTACCTGTTAAATCTCACTATAAAACGTATATTTCAAAATGTATAATTTATAATAAATAAGAATCCAAAATAAAATTTATTCAATAAAAATCAAGAATAACAATTATAATAATAGTTATTCAATAAAAATCAAGAATAATAATTATAATAATAGTTATTCAATAAATAATAATAGTTAATAATAGTTATTCAATAAAAATCAAGAATAACAATTATAATAATAGTTATTCAATAAAAATCAAGAATAACAATTATAATAATAGTTATTCAATAAAAATCAAGAATAACAATTATAATAATAATTATTCAATAAAAATCAAAAATAATAATTATTCAATAAAAATCAAAAATCAATTATAATAATAATTATTCAATAAAAATAAAGAATAAAAATCATAAATAATAATTATTCAATAAAAATCAAGAATAATAATTATATAAAGTATAATTATTATTTTTAATTCTTATTGTATAATTATTATTTTTGATTTGATTTTTTTTTTTGCTTAAAATAAATATCAAAATAAAAAATTAAGCGCCCGACGACCCGTTCAAACTTACTTTGTGTCTCCCTCGCACGCAATCTTTGTCGTGTCGTTCAATGACAGCGCCGTCTGCCGGAGGAGAGCCATACTGACTAAGAATCGTGTATAAATGTAGAGTTGCGGCCTCCGCAGCAACTCACAACGTTCCCCCTCGTTTTTTTTGCCTTGTTCATTTTTGGATGGCAAGGTGAATGACTCTGTGGGGACTCCACTGATGGTGTGGGACTCTAGTGTGGATTTCCATGTAATTAAGGACAGCTGTTGGCGGGCCGCAATTCCCTTAGTGTCTCAAACCGAAGCATTGAAGCATTGAAGCCAGAGCACAGAGTGTGGCAGTAGAACAGTGAGCATAAGGCGAGGGGATCAGGAGACCATGGAGCGTAAAGTGGAGCACGCAGAGAGCCGGAGTTGATTAGTGTAGTGCATAAATTGAACATGTGTTCTAATGCTGAGCTTCTGGAGCTTCCATTTCCTCTTTGTGGCACGATTGTCGCACTGTGTGTGGCACTCTGATTAAATGATTTCATTAAGTGGATTGCTGCCAAAGCTGACAGAAGCGTCAATTAATGACAAGCAGAAACCGAAATCGAAAGCAGCACAAAAAACGCAGCAACTCTAATTACAAATTGGAAGCAAAGGAAGGATAAATATGTACTTGGGCTAATGGTTTTACGTATGGTAAAACCATTAAAAAACTATTCCCAATTGTGCAAATTCAATTTTGTTCCTGCACATCACAGACAATGTCCCATAAATCGTTTGTCGCAAATAAGATTTGTAGAATTTCTGGCATTTATTAATTGGTTTCCGGATATAGTATAGAAAAACGAGTCAGCAGACAGAAGCCAATTTGCAGTTTTGTAATGAAAATCTTCAACAGATGCAAGAGAATTTTGGTTATTTATACGAGTGGTGTATGCATTACCACCTGCAACCTGCTACCAGCTTCTGCGGCAACCTCATGGCCCATAGACAATCCCCGCATATTACTCATACGTGCCTCTGTGTGTGGAGCCACCACCAAAGTCAAGTGTATTCTTTGGAATTTACTTGTGTTTTTGTGTCCGCCATGCGGTCGTCGGTCTGTCTGGCTGTCTGCCCGTCTGTCGTTTCTGCTCCTAAATGTGGCCCATATGTGGCTCCATCGTTCTAGCTGCAGCACTTCCTCCTGTGATCTTCCCTCCAGGCTATGGCTATGGCACGGTAATTGATTATCAAATTCAGCGTTGCAGCGTTTGCATGGGGCAATGTGGCATGCGGCATGTGGCAGGCAGTAGCATACCAGCAGCATCGCCAGCATTGGCCTCAAAGTCCTGCCAGGCAGATGCTCCTGTTCTCCTCTCCGGCTCCTCGATTACTTTTTCCCCCTTTTTTTTTTGGCATAAACTTTTCTGGAGCCCTTTTTTCGTGTCTTTTTTTTGGCATGCTAAAAATGGGCTCATGGAAGGCGTGGCATGGGCCATGGGCCATGTGTGTGTGCTGCTGCTGCTGCTGGAGTTGCAAGCATATTTTTAATGTGCAAAAATCTGTAAAATTTGTGCTATGTCGCTTTGATTGCAGTTTTGGTGAAACATATTTTATTGTCTGTGTGAGTGTGTGTGTGCTGCAGGATAACGAAAGGAGTAAAGGGGGAAAGGGTTGTGGGGAAGCCTGAGCTCTTGGTTATGGGATCAATAAAGGGTTATCCCCAATTCAGTTGAGTAAAGGCGGAGTTCCACGTCTTTAATATTATGGATAACGAGTGTTTCAATGGCTTCAACAGATGTTTGTAACTCAGAAAATGATACATCTGCAATTTCCTTGGAGTATATATTCTTGACTGGGCGGAAACCCTATTCAATGCACGGTGGAAACTATAAGCTCCACGAATATTAGATTGAGGTTATTCCATGGTATATGGAAATCCTGCCATTAAATCCTTCTACCATTACACAGTAAATGTAAACCCGAAGAGCAATATTAATTTAATATTGGCGCAAGGACGTCCTTTCATTGTTCCCTGTGTTTCATTTCATTTATTTTTATTTGTATGCTACTGGGAGCCGCTTCAAAGCCATTAATTCATGGCATTGGGATTCGGCCGCGAGGGCTTTTGAACTGTCAGAAGCCCCACTGAATCCCCAAATGTGACGGGAGATGTGAGGGTGGGTGGACTTTTTATATATTTAAATATTTTTATGAGTTCTCTCGATTAATTAAAACTCAACACAGCACAAGCTTCACGTCGGTCGGCACCTGGCAGACATCGGGGGTGGCGGGGCCGGGGGAGGGACATGCATATTGCATATTATCCGCTGAAGAGGTCATCCAATGGGCTGTACGGGAATGCCGGGTGCAGGGGGCACGGAGCACGAGTCCAGTCCTCTGGGTCTCTGATCAAATGATTTATTCATAAATTCCCGCATACGCTAAGTGCGCAAAAAATGCCCTTGTAAGCCCGAGCAAATTATTATTTACAATACGATTCCCTCTCCTGTAATGAGGTTGCCATAGCGCCAGCGGCCAGGAGCCAGTGGCCAGTAAAAACCTGAAATGCTGAAAGATTTTCCTGTGAAATTAATAAATTGCGAATTAAACGAATGAGTGCCGAGTAGTTGATGGCCTTACCAGAGTGCAATAATTGGCTGTCAATTGGCTGAAAGCTTAAGATGACCCGAAAACTCGAGAGGGAAGTGGTAGGACGATGATCCTATTTAGTAAAAAAGAGTTTACAGCACTTACAATTTATTGGGACAATGCAGGACAATGCACAATCTCCAGGGCTTCAAATCGATCTGAGGGCTGCTTTATCTGCACGGATTTTTGAAATATATTCATTCCCTACCGTAGTCGCTTCTCATCTCCTTCGTAATATTCTACATCGCCATATAATATATTTTTTATATCGTATTCCTGGCAGCACAGATATATAAGCCATTCAGTTACCTATTCAGGGGAAATATATGATCTGCAGAACTACAGGCCTTCCTCAAGGGCTCACCTTTAAGAACAATTTGATTTGTAGAACCCATGAGAGGTGCAAAGATAGACGGAAACATTAAATTAAAATAGATTGTGATTAAGTGTAGTAGTTCTCCCTATTACTAACACCAGGGTGATCTTTTGAGCTGCTTGTTATACTGCCTTATACAAGAAGATATCCTGTACTGAATCCTTAATTGAATCATCCTACGATATCCGCAAATCTTCAGGAGACGAAATTCCTGTAACCTTTGAACCTATTTTCCTCCCAAAGATGCACAAAAATATGTACGACAATGAAACAAAATTTAGTGTTCCCTTCTTAATGATATTTTCTAAAAAAAAATGCAATTTAAAAATAAATAAATCAAAAACCAAGAAGCAAGATTTATTTTTTCCTTCTCTGCACGTTCTATAGTAGCTAGCCATAGGATTTTAAGATGCCATTCTTTATAATAGTTTACGTACTAGTGCTGCTCAGAAAAACCCAACCAAAAGCTGACCAATAAAATCAGAAAACAACGAAAGAAATAACAACTGCAAGAGAAAAACCTCTTTAACAGTTTAAAATAATTTCCGCAAAAACTTTTCGCACAAACATCAACAGAGGTAAAAGAGGAGCAGCAGCTTGTATTTTCTTTAGTGTTTGTTTGGGTGTTGCCTCAGCCCACACCCCACACCCCAGACCCCAGCAGAAGAGGCATTCAAGTTTGTTAAACATTAAAATGGGAGACTGCATGCAGTGGGAAAAACGCTAACTAAACGCAGAGCAGACAGCAAACAAAGCATCTCTCTCTCATGTTGGGATATGTACCCATACAATCACAGCCACACACACACATGCATACACCATGGCATGGCAGGGGAAGCACTGCCTTCCAGGCATAGCTGGTGGGGAAAATAAACCAGCAGCAAAAATAAATATTAAAATTTGTGCAATAAAATGCCCGAGCAATAAAACTAAAATAAGTGAGAAGAGAAAAACAAGCCAAAAAAAATTTACGAAAAAAAGGAAGAAAATGGAAGAAATAAATGGTTAGAAGAGGCTGAAGAAGAAGTAGTTTCTTCTACTGCGAGTGTGTTAGTGTTTTCTTATAGACCTCCTCCTCTTTCTCCTTCACCAAAAAGCGGAAGTGGCAAGCGCCTCAAGTTGGGGAAATACATACATGCACCACATGCCGGCGCACCACTTACTGTCTGACAGACAGACGAACAGACAGTGTTGAAAAGCGCTCAGAGGGAGCAGTAGAGAGGACTGGGAAATGGGTGGTTAGTTTATCGCGCTTACAAAATCTGTGGAAAGCAGGCAGAAGAAACAGGAAGTGGCACAAGGCACACGAGAGGGCGAGGTCGAGAGGCAAAAGTAATACAAAGTATATGAAAATAAAGAATCAAGATTTGGGGAAGCCGGAAGAGACCCAGAAAGAGAGAGAGAGAGAGAGAGAGAGAATCGCCAAGAGAAATGCTGTAAAAATAAGTTTAATATATCCGCATTAAGATTGCTCAAGATTACATCCATTCTTGGGGGGCATCTGTCGATGGTAGAAATTCACTTTTCGCCTTAAAGTATGCAACGCTTTCGTGCAGTTTATTTTTTGCCAGAGAAAAGCAAACATCACGAAAGCACAGCACAGAGAGAGAGAGAGAGAGAGAGGGAGAGCCCCAAAAGCATGGATGGATATGGAAGGATGTGTGGAAGGAAGGAATAACAAGAGGCAAAAGCGTAGGAGAACCAAGCAGCAAAAAGCCACTAGGGAAAAGGCATCAGCAGCGGGCCGGTCATGGGGATAACACCTGCCACCGGAAGTGTGGTTGGGGGGTGGTTTTCCCCTCTGTGTTTTTGTTGTGGTTGTTCCGGGTACTTCTTTTTTCTGCTCCTTCTTCTGGTACTACTGCTGCTCGGGAATTCAATAAAGAGCCGCAAATGATTACTGCAATGCTTGTTTTTGCAGCTTGTGTGCATCCGGCCAGCATTTAGGATAGCTGGGTAGAAGATACATATGAGGACCAGTATGTATGATAAATAAAATTGAATCTGAAGGTATCTCTGAGAAATCGATTGCTGGAGATGTTCATCTTTTGCACTTCCCTTGGGATTCACCTTGAACAGCAGCAAAAAATAACCAACCAAACGGAACTTCTGCTGTTTTACACGTGGTTGCCGCTCGAACAAGATGGGGGCTATCAACGCTCTCGTGCAAGCAGACAGGCAGACAGACAGAGACACTCAGACAGACAGTCGGACAGTCGGATGGACAGAGGCACTTCTCGCTGGCATGCTCCAATCTCCGTAGGAGGAGTAGGAGGGGCAGCAGAGCAAATGCAACGGAAAAGCGTCAACTTAATGGTCCACAACTGTTGTAATGTTCGCCCAGTGATGCTGTTGCTGCTGCCATTGCACTGTCACTGTTGCTGTTGCACTCAGTGTTGCAGTGACAGTGTTGCTGTTGCTGTCGCTGTTGCTGTTAGGGGTGGGATTGGTGTCAGCATTAGTCAATGGGTCTTCGCTGTTGGGGCAGAAATGATTTTATGTATGGCTTGAAGCATTGCAGCAGTCGCGACAACATTGGCGACAAACATGGTAACAATAAAGTTTTATGAAACAACAGCAACTTCTACGTAAGTGTTGTTGGTGTTGTTGTAGTTGTTGTTGTTGCAGATACTAGTTGCTGCTGCTGCTGCACCTGACGTTGCGTTGAACTCATCTCCGTCGTAGGTTGAGTCGTCGCTGTCGTCGACGTTGTAGTCGTTGCTTTCGGCCATTTCCGTCGGCGAGGCGCACTTAGTGCCACACGCACACAGCAGAAACAAAGAGACACCGAAGCATGAGCTGCACAAAAAATACACTGAAAGAATTAACATATCCCCACCAGATCGATACTGAAGCCTTCGGGCTTTTTTCTACAGCTTTCGCGCAGTTGCAAGCCATTCATTTCTGTCAGTGCATGGCAGACGAGACGCGCATGCAGAAACTTTGCAGTTAATGACGCAACTGTGGCGTGTGGCGTGTTTGTAAAGTGTTGAAATTGAAATTATACCTTTGGGGGTTTTGCAGTTGCTGTTGGTATTATTATTGTTGCTGCTGTGCACAAAATGCATTCAAGTGTAGCTGCGTCAATGTTTCTGCTGCTATTGCTGTTGCTGCTGTTACTGGCTGTGTGCAACAATAGCAGCAACAATAATGTTAATGAAAACAAACATTACCAAGACCAGTGGCAACAGCAGAAACAGTGGCAGTGGCAGCAGTGGCAGGGGTTACAGCTACAACAACAACAACAACAACAATGGAAGAGCCAAACAACAAAACAGCAAAATGCCTTTAACCAAATTGCCATAGCAAAGACATTAGACAGCGCCTAGAACCACCCTAGAACCCTCCTATAACCCCCCTTGAACCCACACACACAGATGCCACTTTCAGATGCAGACTCTGAGTGGGACTCTGGGAGCTGCTGATGCATATATGAAAGCCAATTCCGAGTTTTGGCTGTTGTTTAATTAAGTTATGAGAAGTTGATTTTTGAGTGCATGAAATATAGATTGAACTTTAGGAAATGCCAGACGATAGAAGAGCGAGAGAGAGTTACTTCTAACCAAAAGTGAAAGATTAAGATGAGGAATATGGGAAACTTTGATGCTTATGGAGTGCAGGCAGGAGTAGAATAGATAGAACTACAGATTTATAGAGCTAACATTTTTAATAAAAGATCCGAAAAAATGCAAGGTTTTTGCGTATTAGGTGAGTCCCCAGCTATTTTTTTTACCGCAGCATCTGTTTTGGGAAAACTTTATTCTCATTTTCCTATTGAAAAACTTTTGACCATTTAATTAAATTCAAATAAAATTTTGTCATTCAATTTGCCTTGACGATTCCCGCGCGATTCGCGTATTCATTGTCTGTGCATTTTCTATGGTCTCGCTCAGTTTTTGGGGCGGGATGGTGATGCCGGACATCATTTAAGCACACTAATACCGATTTACGAGGCCCCCCGCCCAAACTGTGTAGAACGCCCCAGCAATAAACACGCTCCACCTCATTCTCTCAGACAATTCTCTCATTTGCCATTTGCCAACCAATAAACTAAAATAAAATGCCAACGCAGAGGACACTTAAAAGTCTGTAACTTTTTATGGCCAACGGATAGGACAGAATGTAGCTGGAGCGTCGCTCCGATGATGGCCAGCCACATCATTATCAACGTCAACATCCTCTTCTCATCATGCCAGCCACGCCATGCCACAGCCACAGCCACAGTCACACCATTCCTTTCCTTTCCTTTCCAGTCGAGTCCACTTCTATTCTCATTTCCCTCCGCCTTATCCCATCTGCTGATGAACCAAAGCCGAAGCCGGAAAGACAAAGGCGGCGAAAAAACCTACTCAAAGTTAATCAAATTAAGTTTCGGCTGCTTTTGTAAATCTGCGCAAACAATGAGCCGGAGCCGGAGCCGGAGCCCGAGTCCTTCGCTGGAGCAGGACAACGACGACGAATGGACAAATGGGCGCGTAAATTAATCATCTTTTTTTCCTTGCCAAAGGTTTTGGTCCTCCTTCATCCTAGAACTTTTGGCCTGCGGTTTGGCGACAGTTGAATGATACTTCCTCTCCTACAAAAGGACTTTCGGATTACTAAAGATTTTCCATAGAGAAAGAAACCATTTTATATATCTCTCAGCATTGAATTAATCGTGGAAAACAATGTCAAATATTGAATTGAACATCAACAATCGGTCCGCTTCTCTCTTGAATCGAAAGATTTGACTATTTTTCTAGGGTACTCCCTGCAGCCACCAAGCTTTTCCCTTTTAGTTATTCCGCTTGTCCTTTTTTATACACTTTGCCGGTTTATTTATGCCTTTGCGGTTGGTATATATCCCCGGTCATCCTTTTGGCCCCACTCGCAACTTATTACGAAACTTATTAACAAAGTCAACACGCTTTGAAGGCAACAACAAAAGACGGCGAAAAAAAAAACCGGGAAAGTTTATTATGCCAAGCAGCGTTTTCCATTAGGAACGGGGTTATGCCCGCTGCGCGCTGCCTTCTCCAAGCGGAAATGTTTGGGGGATGGTCGAGATTTCCGTTTACTTCCGGTGCGACATTTATTCATTATGATTTGCTCATTTTTCGGGTGGGGTACTCTGCTCGCTTTGTTAATTGCGAGGAAAGGAGTTCTTGGACGCGCGGCCATGCCTTTTATTTGCAAATAATTAAAAATGATTTCGCCTGTAATTTATTTACTTGCCCGCAAAAACCGTAACGAAACGAAAAGATCGTCCCGAAAGTTTTAGGAATCGGAATCTGAATATTGTTGACCCGCATTTTTGGGGCAATTGAATCAGCAATTTTGTGCACTGATGTGGGTTTTTCGGTTTACTTTGAGTTATGTGGCCCCTAATTGAATGGGAAGTGGGTTCCAAACTTTGCTGCCAGTGCAAGTACGAGAACGACACACACATACATATCTGTCGACATCCATCTAACTCACTCCCGAGCTTGGAGCCTCTTCTATTCAATCTTCTATCCCGAAACGAAATTGTAATAAATATTTATAGACAGACACACAGATACAGACAGCAGCGGCAGCGGCAGCAGCAGCAGCAGGAAGGCAGGCAGACGACAAAAAATGGTAAAATAATAGTCAAAGCCATAAAATTGTTGGCCAACACACTCACACTCCGCTCCCTCACACAGTTACAGATAAAAGTACACGCTCGCATGTGTATGTGGCACAGTGCACTTTGCCTGAGAGAAGCCCACTCATTTTTAATAGAAAACCACAATTGCCCATCCAATTTAAGTGGGTGTGAGAGCAGGCCAGGGACTTCAGAGAGTGCTTGCCCTTCCCTGACCCCAGCCCCCCCTCTGCCCCACTCTATGAGTTTATCCCTCTTGATATACGAGTACATATACATATCTACTATGTATTTGTATCTGTAGATGATGCTGGTTTCAGTTACAGTTGCAGCATATAATGGAAATGTCTGGTCAGTGCTCGCCTGGATGCAATCAGCATTTGTTTTGCATAATAAAATACATAATTTGGAAAAACATATATTAAGATCTCTCTCTCTCTCTCCAATGAAGAGTAGCTTAGCAATAGAGTTTCGATTGCTTTAAAATGTATTTGAAAAAAACAAACATTAAAACAAAATGAAACATTCTCCAAATGTTTTATAATCTCTTTTGTCAGCTCGAAAAGTTTACTATTTATATGAAAATCCTTTTAATTACAGAGGAAAACCCTTTTGCCGCAAATTCCCTCTTTTCGCACGCAACGTGTGTTGGAGCCAAGTGAAATTAAATTTTCCATTAATTGTGGAAAAGAATGCAAACAGCAAAAGGCAGCCAAAAAGCAGAGCAGAGCAGAGGCAAAACGGGAAATCACTTAAAATTCATGACTCGGCACTGACTCGGAATTGGAAAGTCTTTTCGGGTTCTAACACTTAAGTGGAGGCGCCACAATCTGTGTACACGAGTATGTGTGTATTGTAGGTCATAAATTAACTCTACGCGGGGCAGTAGCAAAGATGTAAAAAAAAGTGGCAAGGGTAGGGAAGGGATAGAGCAAACCAGGGGCTTTTATTTATAGGAAGTGAAACACACATGTATACTTGTATGAGAGAGTATCTCTCTCTCTTTTGCTGAGTGTGTAACGAGGCCAGCGGTAAGCTGTAAATGTATCTCTGCTGATGTTTCTCTCTCACTCTTTGTGTTTAGCATACCCTTTGAAGAGGGTATTATGATTATGAGAAGAGCAATGCAAAGGAGATGCCATAAAGGATGCATGTTTCTGATTTTCATCAATTTCTGTTCCTTGGAGATGTTCCGAAGGTGTCTGTCTTACTCTATCTCTCCCAGTGTGGCTTACCAGAGATCTCAAAGGGATTGCACCACCTCTCTCTGCCTCTCCATAGGGTATCTTAATGTCGTATAAAACAGTCAGGCTATCCCTTTCATGTTCGGTTTCTGTTTCTCTTCACTGTTTTCTGTACTTTTCTGCCACTTCCTGGACTGGTCTGGCTTGTGTGTGGCCTTTTACGGCCTTGCACATTTCTTACAGCTTCACTTTATGCTCCAATTATAAGCAGAGCACGAAGCATATCCTGTTCAAACACGAGTACACGATGCCAAGTACTGAGATTCGAGCCTCATTCGAGTCACTCCACCTCGTTTCGTTTCTCCCTTTCTCCTTTTCTGGTTGTTGCGGTTTAGTGTTTCTCTGTTTTTCTGTTGATTTTTTTTATTTCCGCTAAATTAATGGCGTCCACTACTGACACTTCCGCTTCACACACACACACACGGATACACTTGGGCAAAGAGAGAGAGAGAGAGAGCTTAAATGAAGTTGTGCCCTGCCTTCCCTCTTCCGAGTTTGTGTGTGTGTGTTAATCAGCATTTCACCATTATCCTTTTACATGCCACTCCGATTATGAACATCATTAGTTACTGCTAGGACCCAAGACCCCAACCACACCCAGGAACTAGTCACATTGAAGATTTATGGCCCTCCTGCCGTGTTGCCGCTGCCGTGTTCGTTTACCAGCTTCCTCTCACACAGAAACAGAGAAACACAGATTCTATTACTTGGGCGTAGTTACACTTAATTTGACATGCATAATTGTGTGAGTGTTGGGTGTAAGTAATACTTTCCAACTCACTGTCAAGCCACTCCTACGACAAAACCCACAAATAGTTGTCTAATCATGCTAATTAGGCAAAGTGTGGGCTAACAGAAAGGGAGAGAGCCGTTGTTGGACTCACTCTGCAGGAAGGGGTAACCTTTTACTGGATGACTGCAAAAGTTCCCACAACAATAGCTCCATTGGAACACCAGAAGAAAACGGCCTTGTTTGTACCCCCAAATGTTAAGTGCAACTTGTTTTTATGGGGATGGCCCCCGATGTCATCCAACAACTTCTGTGTGTGACCCCGCAAAGCAATAGCATTTCCCATTTGGGCATTTCGTTCAGTCAATTGACGCCAACTGTGGCCAGGGCCCAGGACTACTGGCTGGCTACTGGCTGGCAACTACGCAACGTGTCGCTTAATTGATAACGACATCAACAAAATGGATGCCATGGACACAATTGGAACGAAAACGAAAACATCCACACAACCACTACGGCCTCGCCTCAAATATTGAAGCTGAACTGAACTGAAACCAAGCCGAAAACGAAGCGAACAATCAAAAGAACGACATTGGAAATGCGTTCGTTGCCAGAGAAGCAAGAAGATATCGAATCTGTGGGTTCGCAGCAATAGATACCCTCTGGCGGTACATTCTCTATATGAATCCTTCGATTGGGATCATTTTATGATGCGTTGTAAGAACAGAGATGGAAAAATAATGTTTATTCTCACATAGAAGGTCCTTTGTGGGTTTCCTCTTCCGAAAACCAGTAGCAAACAGAAAGAATCAGACCAGACTATCGAGTAAGGATATAAATGTGCGGAAAAGGACAGAAAGTTTACATTAAAACTCACCCTTAAGCCTGCTAAGCCACACTGTGAGTGGCAGGGCGATAGAGAGGGGCAACTATATCTAGACTGTTCTTCATGTCGATATCTGGGTCTCTGTTTCAAAAACTCATTCTCAAAATCATAATACCCTCTATGCATAGGGTACTAAAAACCCACACACACAGACACAGAAAATTGTTTTCAAGTAGACGGCCACTTGACATCAAAAACATGCACATGTCGAAAACAATATGGCGACCAATACGCAATACATGCACGCACACAACCGGAAGTACCAAACACACAAACACACACATACACATAGCCAGAGCATGTCAGAGCCTTTATGTCTCCCAGGAGAGAGAGAGAGAGAGAGAGAGAGGGTGTGTGAATGTATTTTTAAGAGCAACAATTTTCAAAACAATTATTACAATTTGTATTGACCAAAACGCTTTCCACTGGGCCAAAAGGGAAGTCATAGTCGATCGTCTGGGTGTGGGTGTGTAAGTGTATGTTTGAATGGGCAATCAGCAAAGGTCAAAGGTTACATTTTTATGGCCTAATCGTTTGTGACAAATCCCCGGGAGATGTTATTTCTAGGAATAGGAAATAAAGGAGAAACTTTTACAGGGATCGATGGAAAATTTAAAGACAAAACATGTATTTAAAGTCCAAATGGGAAATGAATTCGGGCCTCAAACCACTTGGAAGTTTTAAGCTCCCATTTCAATCGCTCTTCAACCTCTCTCTGTTCTCGAGATACATCACAAAGTCGAGTCCATGTTTCGAACCTTCACACGCTATATACATACATAAATATATCCTTCGATCTTTCTGTATATTTTCGGCCACGTATTAAAGTGTTGGTTGTGGGTTTCATATTTCATATTTTTATCAGAGCACAATTTTTTTCCATGGTTTACGCGTTCTCGTGTGAAATTTTTGCACTGCCGCCGCCGCCAGCAACGGAACGGAAAAGTATTAAACGCAAATATATCCATCGGTCCACCAAACTCCCGCCCTGGCAGCCACCGCCACCACCGTCTGAATTTATCTACATATATTGCAATATAGAGTAAAAATGAAAGATACAAAGGAAAAAGAAAGACTTGTGTTATATTTGAATGAAAATTTCACCACAGGCGCTGAAAATTTATGATTTTAATTGGTTTGGTCAAGTGGAAATTTCAAAAAAGCGTTTTTAATATGTTGACCAAAAAGAGACCAGAGACTTTTTGGCTTTTGTAATATGCTTTTACCCCAATATACCCCAGTTGCCCAGTCTCCCAGGCAACACGCAATGCACAGTCCCCTTGCCATTTTGTTCTGCTATTGTTCTTTGTAATAATTTCCCCATGGCCATGCAGTAGTTCTATTGATTGCCTTGTTCAACTGGAAAAATGCGCTACAAAAAACAAATAGGAGGGAAGTTGTTCTCCCCGAAATTTCCCCGCAAACAAGCAACAAGCAATGAAAAAGTTACCCTTGGAAAAACAATATTAAAAATGCATAAAATAAATATGTATTGGATATATGAATATTGTCTGTTTATATCTTTATCAAGCTGGCATTCAAGTTTTTCTTCCTTCTTTTTTTGCTTAAGTTAATATTAAATTCATGAAAAAAGTGAAAATCCTTAAAGGTTTTTCATCGTTTGTCAGGGATCTCATCAGATAAACTGATGATCATTTACGATGAACAATTTTTTTTGTAAAATTCTTGGAAATTTAATAAACTTTCTGGCCCTAGAACTCACCCTTATTAATATTTAAGAAGTTGGATTTTTGAAGACATAACAATGCATTACGTATACGCCACATGTGCCGTGGGTTCTTTTGTATTTTTCCACTTTTTTTTGTGTGCCTCTACTGCTGTTGGTGCTGCCGCTGCGTCCAAATGGGAATGAAGCTGTAAAAAGCACCAATGACATCGACAAAAAGGGTACATAAAAGGGGCCTCTCAGACAAAGGCATAAACTGTTAACGAGAGCACAAAGCCCGCATATGTGCGAGTATACAAGTTCGTTTGTGTACATATATAATGGAGATAAAAGGCAGAATCGAATGGTAACAATGACGTCTGCAACATTAGGCATAATCCACACGTGGAAATGCATTTGGGCATCCATTGGGTAGAAGATACTTTTATTCCAAAAGTCACAACAATGAATCTGATGGGGAATGTAACAGAAAATGAGAGATCATCATGAAATGTAGAATGAGAGAAGGGAAATCCATTCAATCTTAATAAAACAACTTTAATACTTATTTGTTTACTGAAGCTTCAATAAATGTACAAGCAAAAGACCGCCTTTAAACTAATATTAGTACAATAAATACACCTTTAAAGTGCTTAAACAAACAGATAAAATGCCTCAGCAAATAAACATTAAGATTGGCTTCACTTCCAATGAAATTTCGCTTTATTTTAAAGTTTTGTTTTAGTCGCACTTCGATTTTGATGCCGGCCCAGCAAAATCTATTTTATATTTGACCAAAATCACAATTAAATTATCGTTTTAATCCTTTTTTAATGGTATGGTCTGTATGTGTTTTATCCTCCATTTTATTTTGTTTATGGGTTTTTGTTTTCCTTTGGCTTTCGAGCGGATGAATGGCTGTGTGTGTGGGCTTTTATTTTCGTTCAACATTCGCGGAACATGAAGCAATTTCTGGCTATAACAATGCCATATAAAACTGAACCATTAACAAAAACAAGAACAACTGCAATAAAAGACTTGTTGTGAACGAATATATATATATGTACGTATATATATGGATATTCCAATACTCGTATATTGTATGAGAGGGAGAAAGTCCGAATTGCTTTCTTTTTTTCGGCATTTTTCAGAGTACATTCAATGTTGTTCCCCTTGAATGGGTCTGTGTGTCCTTGGGACCGCTTACACGCCTACAATTCTGATCTCTGGCCAATGGCCAGGGCATTTCACGTTTGCTTGGACAAGAAGTTGCTTCAGAAATTAAATTTACGAAACATGAAAAGCGAAATAAGAAAACCGGAGGAAGCAGATCAATTGATTTCCAGTCAAGTGGAATTGGTGATTCGGTTACGCTAGGGGAATGTGTGTCGTGCCCCGAGTATGCTGCTGCCACACATGAGGCTGTTGCATATCTGTGGGTTTGGGTGCTCGCATTTCCAACTCCTCGCATTACGGAACGCAATTAATCAAGCGCGTTGCTCATTGCGTGTCCTCCAATGGATTCAAATGGATTGGAATGGATGCCGCGAATGGGATTTGGCCTGGGGCAGGCTTCCAACGGAAGCAGTGCTGGCATTAGGTTTCCTTCCTGCCCTCCTCTGTCCCGTGAATCGGACAACATTTTGCGGTTCCGTTGACAACCAATTTGATGACGGCAATTTTCCCTTTCTCCGCCCGTACGACGAATACCATCTCCGCTGTCCGTGCTCTGATTTGCAATACGATTGCAATAATTATGTGTTTATAGCAATTATATGTTGCCACACACGATCGTGCTGAAGGTTAATGGGTGATTGCTGATGGGAATATACTTTTATGGTTCATTTTTTGATGGGCAACAAAAAGGGACCACAAATTACACAGGGCTTACGATAGAATTGTAATCGGATAGGCTCTTACATACCGAGGGGATGCCTGAGAGAGCATTACAACTGGGGGGAACATACTCGTGGAAACGGGGAACAAAACTAGCACTCACCAGATCTATATTTTCCCCCCATTGTGTGTAAATCTCAGCTTGAAATGTGTACCCAAATGCCCCAATATATGGTCTTATATCTACAGCCGTTGACAAACCAGCCGCATGTTGGCCTTCTGCCCCTTTGTCTGTCCCAATTTTCAGATATCTGTGCGTAAGTGCAACGTTATCGATGTTGCCATGGCATGTGGGGCAATGAAAGCACTGATTGATAGTGTGGCAACGATTCATATATCAAATCAGCATGTAAATCCGCAGAAAGGCAGAGGTTAAGGCAGACAGACCAACAAGACTGACTACACGCAAGCAATTTAAAATGCCATTTGTCTGCATAAAGAAATCAGGAAAGAGCCGGGGCCGAAACAGTCCAAAGGATGAGCTGCCGTAGTGTTAACCCTTTTTCCCCCCCAACATTTTGGTTTGTATATTTTTTCGGCGGTATTTGTATTCGGACATGACCATCATATGGTGGAGCGTGCTCTGGGTGTGGCCCCAAGATAGTGAATTGTTTGGCCGCCGGACCGCGGGGCAAACAACATGGCAAGCGACACGCCACATAACAAGATGGTGAACGGGAATCCCCTGCCAGACTCCTGCCATTTGCCACTGCGACTGGGTGCTCTGTACTGCTGTCCCTCCGTGTGGCCTGTGTGTTTTGCTTCTGAGCCCGTCTGCGTGTGAAACAACTTAATTTCCGTTTAGCTCCGCCCTCGGCAGCGACTCCAGCAGGACGACTCTGGGTCCGTGTCCGGGGTCCGGGGTCCGACCCATCGCCGTGTTCACATGCGTGTAACTATGCATGTCTCTGCGAAGGAAGAACGACTTGGCGTTAAAAATTCAATTTACACTATTTGGAACGCAATTAAATTGGAGCTGCCCCCATCCTTAATCCTCGATGCACGCAATGTCCTTCCATTTTTGACTATATTTTTTCGCCAAGAGCTGCTGCGGTTTTGGGTGGCTTTTCAATATTTTTTATGCCCATATGTTATGCATTAAGTGCTGCTCTATTAAAATTGTTGTTGTTCTCTCTCCGCCCTGACCCGGAGGGAGGGGGAGGCTATGATGGTATTTTATGTAGATATAACCAGGCCCTTGTTTAGCTCTGACCCATGTCCCTGGGTCTGTGTGTTTGTCGGGCGTATAAATGGCAAAATTATATGGCACTCCACATTTCTGATGGCCCCGCTGCGTATGTGTGATATTTATACGAATTTGATGAGGCAATGAAATGGTGGGGCTGTTGGCATTCCATTGAATATAAATGTGTAGAAGAGCTTTGCCTAGTCGGGGTATTAGAGTATGATGATATTTGTGTCTTAATTTGTGAGAATTTTAAATTTTAAATTTTAAATTTTAGAAAGAGCTTTCGAAGTAGAAACTAGGCTGTGAGAGCCAGAGATATCTGGGCTACCTTTTGCATTATGTTCGGAATTCCATATACTTTTTCCACTTGCTCCTATCCCCACTGTATTGCACTGTAAACTTTGACATCTCGATCATTTACGAGTACTCTATGCATGCGGCATGCATAAAAGTATATCTGTTTATTTGCTTGGTCTGTTATTCCGTGAGCTTTTATAGCCGCAATGCCGTTGATGGCCAACACACGACATGCGACATCATCCAACAGTGAATGGCTTTGGCCCATGGCTTTTGGCCATGTAGCGGAAATCGGCTTAAAATTTACTCCGTTACGAGGCTAACACCAAAGGCAACGCGTGCATGATTTATGGGCTCAGCAGAGAATGGGAGAACGAAGAAGGCAGAATAGAGGGAGGTTTTTAGGCTAGCAGTTTGGGCCAAGACTCGGTCTCGGTCTCGCTCTCGGCCCTGTAAAGGTCTTTGGCTTATGCAACTAATGCAACTCAGCGGCACAAGGCGGAGGCAGCAGCAGCACAAAAGTTATTTACGGCCAACTTCCGAACGGTAAAAGAGGTGGCAGGCGCAGGAGCAGGAGCAAGAGATTGGCTAGAAGGTTTATTCATTGTTAACTTTAGGCCTAGGCACTCGTACCAGCACCTAGATGGGGGCTCTGGCGAGTTTTTAAATCATTTATTTTTTTCACATTTGCAGAGCCAGAGCTTAAGTTGGCCAACATTTTGCCTTTCTGGCAAGGCATTTGGCTGGTTCGCGCTCCCGTTATTCGCAAATTATGTTACTTTGGCCAACTCGAATAAATCTTTGGACGGGGGAGGACCTCTTTGGGAGCTGCTCGCGCTGCTGCTGCTCCTACACAAATCACAGGCAAATTAGTTGCACACCCACTACCCCACTGCCTCAGTCTCTCTGCACTACTCTCTCTCTCTCTCTGGGAAAACTTGTTGAGCTGCAAGTTCTGTACGGCGTCCGTCGCGTTGCTCTTCTAAAATATATGGCCATCCGAAAACTTCCAGAACTAATGAGTAAATGTGGCCAAAGTTTAAATTAATTTTTGTGCGAAATGTGTTCCACTCTAAAGATTTTCAATTTCCTCCATGGCCTAATTATATTTTCGATACTTTCCCCTAAGCATTAGATTTTATGTACCTCTCCACAAGATGCTCTGACGATGATGCGTTTGCCGGAAGTCCATTGAGGGAGACAGGACATGGGATGACAACATCAACAACAGCAGCAGCCGTGTCAAAGGCCACAATCATCAGAGTCAGGTCCAGAGGTCAAAGCGTTGACAATTTTATCGCTTGTTAGCGTCATAAAAAAGGTTGTCCCCTTCAAATGGTAAATATTTTGCCAACAATCTGCCCCACATAAACACACACAAACAAAGATGCTTCGTGGCAAGTGCTTCCTTATTGCCTTTTTCGGAGGGTAGAGGTTTTTCTCTTTTGAATTTTTAGGTGTTATATTTTCAAGGTGAAAGGAAAAAGATAGTTTGAAAGACGCGTTGAGATATGCTTTTGTCACACATTCCTTACCTTTTCTTTGCCTTTTTCTCTGTAGAAAAGCACACACATATTTAAGCGCTTTCCATGGTAGAAGTTGACTTGTAACTTGATTTAGTTAAAGTCAATTAAGACCAACTCCTGGCCACAGATAGATATATATAGGTGCGGTAAGGTACAAAGATCGTATGCCCCCAATAATATCAATTTACATAAGGCAAAAGGGAAGATGGTGGCAGGTGTGGTGCCTCAAACAATTGCCTGAAATCGAATAAGGCATTATTGAATATTAATTTTGAACGCTTCGATTGCGTTAACTTTCGCATTAGGGCCACACACAGACAGCCATAGACAGACACACACAACAATTGAATTTCGAGTGTCAGAGTGCAGACGGAGCAAAGTTTCTTTGCCTCTCACCCCGCCTCCTCCTGCGCTGTCTTGACTCTTGACAGGCGCTTTGGGGCATTTCGGCTCATGTGTCACCATTTTGTTTATGCTGCGCATTTCCGGCTCCGGACTCTTCCTAGGTGACTCCTATGGCTCTCTCTCTCTCTCCTCATTCTGTATGTGCGTTCGTGTGTTTTCCTGTGTACATGGCTCACTGCGTCGCTTTAGCTGCCAATCACAACTGCTTGACAAATTGCTTTTGGACACGACTGACATGTTGACAGGCATACTCAACTGGAGCTCCACGTCCACCGCCCCCAGTCCCCACGGGTCGCTCCATGCCCCACCAGTTCCCTATCACACTCTGATTCTTTAATAATTTAAGTTTTTCAATATATGTATGCATTGAGAACTATCCCACAACCACAAAAAGGGAGTGGCCATTCTCATAAAATATTATTTTGCTAATGAATGTAGACCAACATCTTAGCTTCCATAGGTCTTTCAACGTTCTGCACAAGTTCCTGTAATATTAATTTATTTGGTCTTTATCGTAGCGCTGCAAGATTTATATACATATATTTGATAAAATTCCCATTGTTACATGCTGCCACTGAAAAGTACAGAAGTTAATTTTTATTTCTTAAAGCCTGCATTTCATGCCATACTTGCAACACTGTTGGGCATTAAACAACACTAACGATTACTTGTATATTCACTTTACTTTACTTAACATTTTTAATTTCATCATCATCTACCACAAAGCTTTAACCCTTTCAACAAACCCCACCTTCTTTATCTTTATCTTTTCCCTTTTAATTCATTCTTTCTCTATTTTACCATGATGAAGCGCCAAAAGAGAACCTCCACCATGGAAGAAGTGTTTTAAAACACTAACCAACACTGGCATTGAAGCGGGCAAGCAAGAGCGACCCTTCTAATTCGGTTATCCCCGCTTTTCAGAAAACTTAGCCAACCGCCGGCGGGCAACATTTTCAGTTTTCCAGCTGAGAAAACACAGACAAACGCTTAGCCTCTAGTAGTCCAAGGTGCAAAAAAATACGAATAAGAGTGGGAATGGAATGAAAAAAGCGAAGGAAAAAGATGAAGCAATTCACGTAAAATTTAATGTCACACGAACCCAAAAGTGAAAGTTGCATTTATATGAAGAAAAAGAGCACAAAAAATAAGCACACAACCGAGAGGAAAAAAATGATGTTGGTGTAGTTAGAAAATTACTTTTACTTAGTGTCATTGAAGGACGACGGTTGGGTTTCCCCCAAGGATATTTGACAGTTGTTCCACTTTCATCTACGTTATGTGAAAATAGTTTCTCTCTCTCTGGTGTTTCATTGTTTCCATGTGAATACTTAGGAGTTCAAGGACCACAGGGAAAAAGAGTTGTATGTAGGATGGCACTCAGGTAATTCGAAAATTTGTTCTTTCCATTAAGTTTTGTGACATTCGAAATTTAAGGAATGCAAAATGCCTTCCATCGCCACATTTAATATATTTTTGGAGGCGCTCCAAATTGAATTGTGCTGCATGTGATGTCATATACTATTTGATGTCATTATTTCATGCACACTCGTACTGTCTCTGGGCTTTCGGGGCGTTCATAGTTCATGGTTCGGTTTTGGGTCAAAGCCTAGAATACCCCATCAGACTGTCGCCACAGAAGAGGAGAGCAGAGCCGGAAGAGTGACATAATGTGATAAATGATGATTTTATAATCGTTTGCATGACACAACCCACCCACTCAAAGACCCTTCTCCTCCCTCTGCATCCAGGAGCCAGTGTCCGTTTTCCTCAGTCAACTATCCTTTACAGACATGTTTCTGTCAGCCCCAGCCCCAGCCCCTGTCTCCGACTCAGCCTCAGCTCAAGTGACAGGGCCTCGGGCCCCGTCCGTGGCTGGGCCTGAGCCTGAGTTTTGCATGTAACGAGAATTTTTGGATTTTCGGCTTTGGTAGGACACGGACACTGGTCCTACGCCTGTTTCCACCTGCTGGCAGAAGTAGAAGCAGAAGCAGAAGAGTCCTTTTTGCCTACTATTTTCATTTGCGCTTCCAATTTCAAAATCCCTCTGCTCTGCTCTGCCCTGTGAGTGTCCCTCCTTCAGTTGGCAATTGTATTTCCTGTGTAGGTCCTGGAAAATGATAAATTATCGTTTGTCTACTTTCTGATGCAATATGATGTCGTCTGCTGCTGTGCACGAGAGCCTTACCTTTCCCTTTCCTCGGAGACTCCTCATCTTATTCATTTTTTGATTAATTGAATTTCACATTTAGAGACAAATAGAAAATGAAATGGAAATTTCTATTTGCCCACCAGCTGTTGAGGCCAACTGTTTGTTGTGACAAGTTTTGTCGCTTCAAGTTTAAAATTGAATTATGGCCCAGAAATGTATTTAATACATATTTGATGATCAGAATGCAGTTCCCATTCCCTCAAAGAAATCTCTTATATGCATGTACGGATACATCTTCATCTGCAGAGATTCGACTGCCCATAAACGGATAGAATGTCTCCATCAATGCCACACCATTATCGTTGTCGTTGCATTAAAGTGCATTTTAAAAGTAGAGCCAATAAATATTTACTTGGCGGCATGGATGATGGGATGATGCTGGGTGAATGGGCGAGGGCTTTCCCATATCGTAATTGCAGATAAACTTTATGCCATTAACCTTACGCGTTGTCTAGTCGTACCCTCCGTGGCCCTGCCTCACTCTTTGCGCTGCAAAGTGCTTTTGAAACATTTCATGATAAGCATTTGCACTCCCTCTTAGACTGTGCCATCAACAACTTTACATTTGCTCTCTGGCTCGTTCTCTGTCTCTCTCTGTAGATTCTCCTGGGTATCCTCCTCCTAACGAAGAAATATGCTGAAAGTCAGAGATGGCCCGGCCCTCCTCCCGCCACATTAAACTTGTGCGCAAACATCGGCAAAATGCATTAAACTTGGTAAATATCGTAAAAATTAATGACAACATTATGTGGCAGTCAGCGCTCTGCCACCCCCCTAGGGCTTCTCTACGAGTAGGGCTGTGTGCGGTTCTGGCCAAGTTCAAACTATAAATTTTGACAGTAACCAAAGCCAAAACAAGTTAAATACTTTTAGTTTGAGGTCTGAGCCAGCTGAGAGTCTGCAGTTGATTGCCCAGTTCTTTTCAATGGTAATTGGAATTGTGATTAGTTTTCTGCGAAAATTGTTTCGTAAGTGGACGATTATGCAAATCACAGAGATGCCCTGAGCTGTGATCTCTGTGAGAGCTCCTTTTCGCACTCTCTTCAGAAGAGTATCCGTGGGAAAATCAGGACAGTATCCGGGGAAAAGGCAAACACACACAAATCCTGTCCCGCAGGAAATGACAGCAAAAGCTCTCACTGTACTATGCTGTGCTCTTCTGCGGCTCTTCTGCTGCTCTTCGCTGCTTCGTCCTGTGATGTGATGTGCTGTGGAGTGCCATGCCAGGAGTTTCAACTGTCGGACAGGAACTGTGAAATGCATTTGCGCTGCTGCCTGTTGACATTCGTTCGTCGTACAGTGAAACACAAGTACAGTGTGTGCAATTAAAGGAAATCCAGAGCTAGAGAGCGCTGATGATGATGATGGCTGGCCCATGTCCTTGGCCACTATTCGGGGGGAGGGACTGGCTGGTTGTATGTTTAGCGCCAGCATAAACAGTTGTAACAGTTGGCCATACAAGGCCTCGTGCACAGCCTGCTCTACAGCCTGGTACTGGTACTGGTACTGGTCCTGGTCGAATCCAACTCTCAGCCAAACGGTAATTACATAACAAAAGTGCATACAAACAAAGGCTGGCAGCTGACCAGATCACACCACAACAACAGCAACAGCACCAGAAACAGAATACAACAACAGAACGGAAGACCAGAACGAGAATCAGAGCCCGTACCAGCACCAGACCCAAACAACGTGCCTAGCCTGTACGGTCGCTACATCTGCATGTGGGCCAGCACTTAAATGAGTTATACAAATAATTATGCCGTGATTACGAGACCATTCCACTGACCACGTCGACACAAACAACACTCTCTGTGTATGTGTGGACAATGGGCATGTGATGAGAGTTGGCCCGAAAAGGAAAAGAGTAAACAGGCCGACGCCACACAAAGAGCATAGGGGAAAAATGCTCTGAATGAAAGATACTTTGTGCAAATAGCAACAGCAGCAGCAAAGCAAAAGTTAATCATTTATTGACTAAGAGTGGGACGAAATCTCGGACTGCTAAGGATCATCATAAATCCACATTCAAGCGTCGGATAATCGCATAAGTCGGAGGTCATTCCATCCAGCAAATGACGCATACGCACTGTAGTCCCGCAACACAATTGTATGTAAACATTGCAATTTGTTACAAGCCGCAGATACGTATGAGCGTATACAGTGCGTGTCATGAGTGTAGGGAAGTTTAAGCTTCCGCTAATCACAGAAAAACAATAAAATAATGTCCGAGTTTCGATTTGAGGCATGACTTAAATATAAATTTCAAATATTTTCTCCAATTTCTAGCCATCTTTCTTTTAATTTTGCAACGCACTGTCCAGTCAGGGAATCAGAACTATGGCAGAATTTCAGCCCAAACTTCCATGCTCTTTGATGGCTCCTCTCTGTTCGAGTCCGACGCCGAGTCCGTTTTCTCGTTCAAGTCGAGTGGAGTCGCCGCTGCCATGGCCAAAGGCGTGTGATTTATAACTAATTGATGAACACAATCATGCAGTTGATGTGGCCACATGGCCCACAACTGGGTGGGCTGCTTGAACCGCGTACAGTTATGCTCAAGGTCACAGAGTAGCTCGAACACTTGCCTCAAGGTCTCGTCGAAGAAAAGTGATGCATTGAAGCGTTTCGCTTGAATAATTTGTGCCCATAACCCAAGTTTGTTATGGTCCGAAAAACTGGGGAAAATTTCAGAGCTTTGGCGGCGGTGGGTATGAAGTTTGTGTCATGACCGTGTTGGGGTTCACGCTTAAATGGCGTACACACGCATTTCCGTTTCCGGCATTTTTGGTAATCAATTCGAAATTCGGTTTTTATGTCGCCCTTTTGTTGTTGCTGTGGTTGTTGCTTAGCTTTTGTTTTTAATTGATGAATAAATTTAATTGAACTAAATGGATTTTGGGGGCATTGCCTAATGGCTTTACGATCTCCCACACAGCCCCACAGCCCCACTGCCAAACACGCACTCACTTAACCCTTTTGCAGCAGCAACCTTTTCGCATTTGTATTTGTTTGGTATCTGGCAGGGGGGCACAACAAAATGGCTGCCTAAAATGTCCAGAAATGGCCAAAAGTGGCCAGATGGCAACGTATTTTAATTGAATTTCAATTGATTGCAAAAATATTCCATTTGGTGGCGGCAGTCCAAATTTCATTTTAATTAATTAGAATTGATAACAATAACGAACTGTGTGCCACTACCACTTTCCCCTCCCGCTTTCCCTCTAACTAATAGATGCCTTTAATGGCATTGTTTTTTGAAGCAGTTGGGGCAGGAGGCCCGCCGTTGAATCAAGATTCAGTCATTAAATTATATTTAGGATCCAGGGCCAAGGCTGGCTAGGGGGCATTATTGATTGAAAGTGCCCGAGATATAGCCCAGATATCAGTTTAACCAAATTGATTTTGTGGTTGGATAATAATTAAATCAAAAATCGTGCAAGATATTCAATTAATTGCAAAATAAACTGAATATTTGAGCGATTAAAACAGGTTTTTAGTTGGCATCAGAGTTTTTTTTGATTTTATTTTGCTGCTGAATTGATTTCATGGCAGATGAGGAAAATCATAGGCGCACATGGATATCAAATGGATGGATACAATTTATCTGCGAAGAGACCCGATACCATTTTATATGGAAGAGAAATAACAGACAGATAACAAAAACTGTTGAATTTCCCGATCCATACGTTAATTAATTTAACCATTTAACTCTCTCTCTCTCTCTCATTTCTCTCTATCTCTTTACTTGCTCTATCAATTGCCCTAATTAGTGGGGGGGCGTGTGGCCATTAGTAGAAGGAGAGTAGAAATTGCTTAAGGGCACACGGCACAATGGCACTGTGATTGGAGCAGTAGGACCATGTCACTCCTTTCCGAAACACCATTCCATGCGTGTGGGGCAGCCAAACTATGCGACATTCCAACGCCCCAAGCCAATTAGTAGAGGGAGCTTACCATACCCCACCAACAGCTGGACACCTCCTCTTAATCTGCATGGAGGGGGAGGGTGGCTCTGTGATTCTGATTGTTGCACCTGCGGCCTGGACAGCGGCATGGTGCAACCTGCTCTTTGATCAGAGAGCTCTTGATATTTGACATCCCCCCAAAGCAGCCCATGGGCAGTTGGCTGGAGGAAAGCTGAGTGGCTGGACAGCGATTCCTATTCAATGCAAAGGGGAGCCAAAAGATAGAGCATATCTCGCCTGCATGTGGCTTATACAAATGTCTCTTTAGCCTGCATCTTGCATTTTCTTGAGACTTTCCCTTCCGAAAGAGGAACTTCGTGTTCAATAGCAATGTTCATTTGCTTTCCAAGCACAAAAGCTCATTATAATCCGTAACCAGGAATCTAGAACCAGGAACTGTATCGGTATCTATGTGCAATGCATTCGAATGTAAGCAAGATACGCCTTAGCTGGTGTTACGGGGCCATAAACTAAACTGTCACCGATTTTCGGGGGCGGTGGTAGAGAGAGAGAGAATTGAGCATGCCACACGACATGGCCTGTACGGGCCTGTAGGCCAAATATCCTGCTGCACACATATTTGCCGACAAGTTGGCAAACTGCAGGAGATTGTGGTGGCCGGGGCAGGGGCTGGTTTTGGGTTTCTGAGTCGAGGCCAGAGCCTGGGCATGTGTCAGCCCTTTGTGCTAATGCAATTTAGTGTCTCCTGCAGCAAATGAACCTTGATTATGTGTTTATTAGACACCAATTTACGCCTGCTGCACCAATGTTGCAACTTGCCACGAACCCACACCGTCTCTGCCCGATCTTATGCTCGAAGGCATGTATTTAAATTCCACACCATTGTCATAAGTATTGCTGGTCGGCTAATCACATTGATGCATATACAAAATGTAAATTAATTTTTGCCTCCAAGCCATTGGTCTCTCGGTCTCGAATTAATGTCAAACTATCCGAATGTCGGCCTGCCTCTCAATCTGTCTGCTTATCGGTACCTATTCAATGGCAATTAGTATGATAATTCTGATCAAAGAGTGTCGTGCTGTCTCGGATGGGCTGGCATTGAAGATATTCACTGACTTGATTTAATGATAATGAATTTGATTATTATGCCACAATATATTGTCCATATTAAAATACTACATATTTCCTGGGGCTGTTCAAAATTAATTAACTGTAGGGTTATGCCACACTAAAAACAAAAGAAAATTATAATCTAATCAAATGAGAACATATACATATATTTTTAACGAGTGAATCCTTTGGAAGAAAGTTTTGTGTCCACTAACAAGGGCTATTAACCCGAAAAGTCTTGACTTTATGGCCATTATATATACTGGGACCTAACTACAGGAGGAGGAGGAGGTCCTTGCCCAAAAAGCAAACACAATTACACTCACGCACTGAAATTTATTTACAGTCCATAAAGTAGATACCCGTTCCATATAGTGTCTCCTGTTAGTTTACATACCTCAAAGGCATTAATTATTTATGAAACTGAGACAACCAGAATGATACACAGAGGTAGAGTGAGAGAGAGAGGAATGTCCATAAAATTACAGGCAAATGCCGTAAACACGAAAGGTTTTGAAATTCAAGCAAGTGAAAGCGGCAGTGGCGGCCGTGACAACCGTTGGACAACAGTAATTAAAGGCTATAATAAAGCTTACATTACAACGCAGAAAGAGCGAGAGGGAAAAGGGATAGAGAGAGAGAGAGAGAGAGAGAGAGGGGGGGGGGGGTTGAGATGTAGGGATGGAGACACATGTCAGTTGTCAACGCAGCAATTTGACAGGACCCCAGAATACATACCGGGGAAAGGGAAAAGGACCACAAAAACGAAGCCAAATGCTGACCAAGACAAACCATTAGGGCAGGATAGAAGCAAAATATATGTACATATGTATGTATATGCAGATTGTACAGTGCGTTACGGCACAATAGGGCACTAAGGAATTTGATATGATTTGACGTAAAAAACTAAATCAGTTCCACATTTTAACTTCAAATATCGTCAAAGTTTTCTATCCATTCAGCTATGAATCGTTGAATCCACGCTGTAAATTCTTCAAATGCTATGAAACGCACTGTATTGCCATCCATATACGTATATATGTGGCAACTTTAGATGCTTCAGATACTTGTATTCTTCAGCACTTTGGCTTTGTAGATTTTATGTCTTGCGGCCTGCATTATAAAATTAGTGGCATCGCCTAAATGTGGTAAGCGGACATCGTATAGGGAGAGGGAGTGTAGAGGTGTGGTGGGATAGACCCTCAGGGCAACCGCACAAAGAACACTTCCTTCCATCCTCCTGTCTCTGTCTCTGTTAATGACATTTGTTTGGAATTTCACACAAACCGTCAAATTATGGCACAAACTTATGGGTTCACGTGAGTATGTGTGTTTGTGGGCCTTATATTTATTTAAATCAATAGAACGCTTAGCGTAGTAAAACTTGCATCTAATTTTAACATATATAAATGATTTTAATGGAATTTTCCTGTATAAATCCCAAATGTTTTCGCTATGTAAGGTGGCTAAAACTTCTTGCTCTCTCTCTCTTTCTCTGCATCTCTCTCTTTGAATTAGTTTAGAGTGCGTTTTAGTGTCATTAGTTAAATATTCATTAGCAGGAATTCATAAATAGCTTTACACTTAAAGCGTACCAACATCCCATAATGCATTTAAGCGTTTCGATTCGATTCATTTCGATTCGTTGACTGCAGTTATCATTAATTGTTGACCATTTATTGCGTCATAATTGCTGAAATTAATATCAATAATTGATATGTTTGCGTTGCGGCTATTATACGTGTAAATTAATTGAAAGGCACTAACCATAACTTAAGGCTTTGGCAATTCCCAAAATCCAAGAAAATCAGGTATGGAATTTTGGGCGCATGGAAGCATGAACTGAAAGTGCGAATGGACACAAGGAAAAGATTTGAATTTCGATCCATGTCGATGAGCAAGCCGTTCAATGGTTCTGTAGGTGTTTACGATTCGCAATTGGACTAATGTTTGAATTTGAGCGCATGAAAATGCGGACATTCTTTGTCTATAGCACAAATAAGCACTTTCTGATGAGCGGAAATTTATAAACCAATATTGGTTCCCGAACAAAGGGGATATTGTTCATACAAAAATACTAAAGTTCCGCAGATAATTACCCTTTATGGGACATTGGTCCTTTCCCACGAATCCTACACAATTTTTCAGGGGATGAAAGTGTCCTAACAACCCTGTTCCTAACAGTAACTTTTCATTTCTATCGGTCGAACAGCTCATCTTGGAGAAACTGCTCAATGTCAGTTTCTTTTTCATTCAAACAACATTTGATTTATTTAATCGAAACTAGCAAATAATTATTGTTGCCTCATTTATTGCACATAAGATGTCTGAAGCACCTGCTATTGGTATTGATTTGGGCACAACTCACTGCTGTGTGGGTGTGTTCCAGAATGGCAAGGTCGAGATCATTGCCAACGACCAGGGTAATCGTACCACATCATCCTATGTTGCCTTCACGGACACGGAGCGCTTGATTGGTGATGCCGCCAAGAACCAGGTGACGGTGAACCCAAACCAGAGGATCTTCGATTCGAAGCGTCTGATTGGTCGCAAGTTTAAGGATTCTGCTGTCCAGGCTGACATGAAGTACTGGCCCTTCGATGTGGTCAGTGTAGACGGCAAGCCCAAGATTGAGGTTACGTACAAGGACGAGAAGAAGACCTTCTTCGCCGAGGAGATCTCTGCCATGGTGTTGACCAAAATGAAGGAGACCGCCGAGGAGTACCTGGGCAAGACGGTTACCAAAGCTGTCATCTCTGTGCCAGCCCACTTCAACGACTCGCAGCGTCAGGCTACCAAGGATGCCGGTACCATCGCCGGTTTGAAAGTCCTGCGTATCATCAACGAGCCCACGGCCGCTGCAATCGCCTATGGCCTGGACAAGAAGGCTGTTGGTGAGCGCAACGTGCTTATTTTCGATCTGGGTGGCGGTACCTTCGATGTGTCCATTCTTTCGATCAATGATGGCATCTTCAAGGTCAAATCTACGGCCGGTGATACCCATCTTGGTGGTGAGGATTTCGACAACCGTCTAGTGGCCCACTTTGTGCAGGAGTTCAATCGCAATCACAAGAAGGACCTGACTAGCAACAAGCGTGCTCTGCGTCGTCTGCGCACCGCCTGCGAGCGCGCAAAGCGCACCCTCTCATCGTCCACTCTGGCCAGAATTGAGATTGACTCTCTGTTCGAGGGTACCGATTTCTACACCTCGATCACTCGTGCCAGTTTTGAGGAGCTGAACGACGATCTGTTCCGCAGTACCATGGATCCCGTGGAGAAGGCTCTGCGTGACGCCAAGCTGGACAAGTCGGCCATCCACGACATTGTGTTGGTCGGTGGCTCCACCCGTATCCCCAAGGTGCAGCGCTTGCTCCAGGATCTGTTCAACGGCAAGGAGCTGAACAAGTCGATTGATCCCGATGAGGCTGTTGCCTATGGCGCCGCCGTCCAGGCCGCCATCTTGCATGGCGATAAGTCGAAGGAGCTGCAGAAGGTCCTGTTGGTCGATGTTATCCCTCTGTCTCTGGGTATCGAGACTGCCGGCGGTGTGATGAACGTGCTGATCAAGCGCAACACCAGCATCCCTGCACAGGCGGAGTTTTTCACCAGCTACTTGAACAACCCGGCTGGTGTACCAATCCAAGTTTATGAAGTCGAGTGCGGCATGACCAAGCAGAACAATCTCCTGGGCAAGTTCCAGGTATTGGGCACCCCTCCAGCAAATCGGCGGGGACGCGGCATGCCCTCGATCCAGGTCACATTCAACATTGATCTCAACGGCATCCTGTACGTCACTGCCAACTGTACCATCAACATGGAGAAGACAATCACCGTCACCAAGGAAAAGGGTCGTCTCTCCCAGGAGGATATCAAGCGCATGGTCAACGAGGCCGAGAATTACCGCAAAGAGGACAAGAAGCAGAACGAGACTATCTCCGCCAAGCACGGCCTCGAGTCGTACTGCTTCAACATGAAGGCCACCATCGACGAGTACAGTCTAAGGACCAAGATCGCCGATTCTGACCTCACCGTCATCCTGGACAGGTGCAACGGGGCCATCAAGTGGCTGGATGCCAAACAGCTGGCCCGTAAGGAGGAATACGAGCACCATCAGAAATTGCTCGAGAGTCTCTGCAACCCGATCATCACCAAGCTGTGGCAGAGCGCTGGCCCTGTTCCTGGTGGCATGCGGTATGCCGGCGGTATGCCCGGTGCTCTCGGTGCAGCTGGAGATGGTGCTCCCTGTGCCGGTGCCGGGATCGGCCGTGGCCCCACCATCGAGCAGGGCAACTAAACACTTCTCAAGCCACCACCCACGCTCCATATTCTCAAACACACCAAAAATACATCCGTTCTCTTACGTAGAAACAACAAAACCACTATAAGAGCTTTAAATATGGACTCTAAATTAGAAATTCAATTAAATCTAACCAAAACACGACGGCTGCTTCTTTGAGGAACATAAAACAATTACATCACTTATCATAACAGAACCAAATCAACCATACATAACTAACCAACCTACATAAATAATACATACATATATATAATATTATCATCGATCGATCACCCACAAAAACATTATTTGCTCATATGTAATTAAATTCAATAAATTCATTTTAAAATCCGAAAAAATATATCTATAGGTAAATGCATTTATTCTTATTATTGCTTTAAAAGCCATTAACTTTTCTCACTGTACGTTGGCTCTGTATATGTACTGTTGCCCACTATCTTATATGGTAAATTCCCCTCTGTAGTTTTTGTGTTTTTGGGGTGGAGAAAACACATGTTTACGACGCTCCAATCCAGCTCTACCTGACGCAACAACTCCTTGAGAGGGATTACAGTCAGAGGGATGGTATCTTGCACCCTGATTCGGATTTCTTGCTCTCCGAGCTAATCTAATATTACACGTACTCCCTGTGATCCATCATCCGTATTCTGTTCAGTCGCCTAATAAACTGCAATTATGCGAAAGCCACAAAATGATGAAAGAACATTAGGAGGTCACATAACGCTTGGATGTCCGTCCTATGCGTCTGTCTGGGGGGCACATTGCTCATTTTAATGACCGAGGAGAAATGAACTTTTGCCACGTGATTTGGCATACATCCTGCCACATCGTGGCAGCCCCAACCTGTGGTCCCCCTGGACCCAGAGTCACATCAATAGATAATTTTTCATAATTAATGCGTACGTCAGGAGGTGGTGGCCACACGCTTTGCGGTTTATTCAGAGGATACTCATGAAATGTGCCATGGAAATGAATCATTTTGTGGTGTGTTGACTGTCAGAAGAGCTGTCTTCGGTATTTCCAAACTGCAAATCAGTTCTTTGTTCATAATTTTCTTTGGAAAATTCCTGGCTTTTTCTTCTTCTATTTTGCAAGAGTATTTTTAATGTATTAAGCCAATTAAGGCACTGACAGACAGTCTGTGAAATGTGTTAAGCTGTTGTCCAGACCTTCAGCAGGATAACCAGAGAGACCAGGATGTCCTGTCGTGTCCCGTGTCCCGTGTTCTGTGTCCTGTCCTTTTCTCTGCTCGACCTACAACAAGATTAATTTGGGTGCAAGCTGTCTTCTGTGTTTCATTAAACAGATTTGGTTCTATTTACTTATACACTTAAAATAGATGGCAAAATATTTTCATCAGCTTCAGCTCTGAGGATGAAAATTTAATTGAAATTCCTTTGGCCATGCCCTAGCCATATCCTATGCGTTCCGTCTGCCTCCTTGAGGTGACAATTTAAGCACGCTCAATGCCATCAGATAATGACGTTGATTGTGGCATCTTCTTGGTCGTTTTCCACCCAGCTCCTGAACCTGCCCCTGCTCCTGCTCTGCCCAGTTTTCGTTTCGCTTTGCATCCATCTAGCCATCTAGCCATCCAGCCATCCATCCATCCATCAATCGCAGGCGCAGGCACAGGCGACTGCTTCCTGGGCCCTTCAGTCTGCTCCTGGTATATAGAGTAGCAGCCATGCCGCATCTCGTGTTGAGATGTTGCCGTTGTTGTCCTCATTCTTCATCCTTCTCGGTCCTTTTCTCTTGCCAGTCCTTTCTCCGTTGTTCTTGTTGCACTTTGCTCTGACATTTTGAGTTTATGGCATATTTGCATTATAACTCTGCCTCCTGCCTCCTGCCTCTGAGTCCTCGTCCTGTTCAATCCTTTCAGCTCTACACACACACACATGTGTGTGTGCGTATGCCACTGTGTTCCACTGTGTCCCTTCCACTGTGGCCCTGTTTCATGGGTGCACTTGAACAATGACGTTGACTTTGTCGTTGAGGTTCCCATGAATGCATATGGGCCATGGGCCAGAGTTCTGGGTTCTGGCTTCTCGGTCCTGGGTCCTGTGACCCCCGCACTGCTCTCGACTCCTGCTGACGCAGCTGTTAACAAGGCAAATAACAACGCATGCTTGCATAAAAATTATGCAAAGGCTTAACAACCCAAAACTATTTCGTACACCCCCTCGTATCCCCGCACACTCCCAGGCTTTAATTGGTCAATTTTGTTGCAGTCTCTCCTAGCCCATTGACATCATCTACAGAGAGGGGAATATTCTTATGAATTTGAGCTCTCCGTCTCTGGTGGCCTCTGCCTTAGTTTGTCATCAGCAGAATGACTATCTATTCATTACTGGGGGGTGGGCAATCTCTTTCAGTTCAATTCTGACACGTTTTAGGTTTCAGTGTAGCTTATGGCTCAATCAAGATTGATGTGAAATCGCCTTGAATGGCATATCTCTCCGCTTGAGCTAAAGTCTAAGCCTTGAGCAACCTCAAAAGCTCTCGTTTTTAATCGGCTTCGGGTTTTGTAAGCCCTTGCTAATACCCCGGATTTTGATCTAACTGAATGTCCGTCCACTCACATCATTTTTTTAATTGGAAGCAAAGATGGATAGAGATATGCATCGCGTAGAGATCCAAGACCTCAACGGCAATTTATGTTTCTGTTTTTCCGGATTCCTCTTTGGCTAACAAACGTGTCTGTTAACCCCAAAAATCATATGTACGAAACTTTAACATAGATGATGATGATGATGTCAAAAGCGACTGGATGCTCCCCAGTTTGTTGCAGGAACACAAGGAAGAAGCAACACAAAGTTGAACAAAGCCAGAGAGCCTGCCACAATGTCTACACTAAACCTGAATGTGTAGCAATTTGCTAAACAAGAAAATAATTGACTTGCCACAATGTGTGCCACCCCCCCACTCTTATCCCATACACAATGTTAAACATTCTTAAAGATAGAGAGCGAGAAAATTGAATTTGATGAAAGGACCATCGCGCTTTTAAGTATGCAACACTTTTTCGATGGCCACCAGCCGCTCTTCCACTCTAGAGAGCGGCGGCTAATGGTGTAGAAAAACGGTTCGTCGCGTGGCATAAAAATGTATGGATGGGAGGCCGCTCAAATGAAGCTCGTGATGTGCCCTGTTGTTGCCATTTATTGCCGTTTGGATACTGATAAGTGGGTATGCTTGAGCGTCAACAATGCATGATGCTGCTGCTGGTCCTCCTTCCGTTTCCGCTCTCTCTCTCTCTCTCTCTCTGGTCTGCTCATCAACATCCCGATACCCACTGCAGCCGGCGATAAGATAAATTAATTCAAGTAGTTGGCCAGACACTAAGCCTCTCATTCTCCCCACAAGCCTCTGCCGATTCCAGTCAGTTGACGGTGTGTGGGCCATAGGCCTCGGCCTCGTCGAAATGAGCTTCATTTTTGCCACAGACCCCCAGCAGTGCGTGCGGCCACAGTGCCATCAAAGGGCATGCATAATGACTTGGTCCAAGGCTTATGCCGCAGCCTACTCCCGCAATGATGATGATGATGCCATGTCAACAGGCCCGAGACACGCGTCACCAATTGCCATCCCGTGATTTACCAACAGAAATTTGTGGCCATGGCAAAGGCAGTAGCAAATTGAAAGCGCGTGGCGTCCTGCCAAAAAGAAGGACATACCAAGACACCACGAGCTGCAAATTGCACTGAACGCTGGCCTAGGGGGCAGGCATTCCTTGTCAATTGGCGTGGAGGACTCATCTTCAGGAGATAATCCCATAAAAACATTTGGCCTAGCGAAACCCTGAAGGTCTCCGAGCTGAAACCCCACGAAAGCATCATTTAACACGCATGTACAACAGAATCTCCCTCCTTGGCGCAAAAGAGCAAACATGCTGAAAAGAGCCCAGACAGAGATACAGAAGGAAGAAGAGGGTGCTGGCAGGATAGACATACAGGCCTTCAAAGTCTGTTTGCTCATTAGTAACCGATGACTGAGCTTGGAGCACAGCAAACATACAACCTCATCAGCAATCATCATTATGATCGTCTGGCCAGACAGAAGTCTATCCAACGAATAGGTTCAAATATGCATATCTGTAATTTCTAATCAAACGTTAAATGAATAATTAAGCCTCAGGGCAGGATTCGGTAGCTGTCCAAAACGGAAATTGCTACCAGAGATGGGCCAAAAGATGATTTTTATTGCAGCTAACATTTGCTTTTTGGGGACTGCCAGTGCCCTGTCTCGCCCACATGGATTTGAAGGCTTAACTGAATTTGAATTTGAATTAGGATTCACTCAAGTGAAGGGAGAATATCTCAACCGGGCATCTGATATCTAATGTCGGATGTCAGCATCAAGTCGTAAATTTATGATTTAACCCAAGTTTCTAGTTTCCAAATTGAAACTGCAGTAATTTTTGGCAATTACGGGGAGATTTTTTGGCGATTTAGCAGATTCACCCATTCAGTCAAAAGCCATGCCCCCAAAATTGAGCTTCAAATCGAAGCCGGACAGAAAAAGCAACCAGAGATTGCCTTACAGGCTATGCTTTCGTGAATTTTCCAGTTAGTTTTCCGCCCAGAGCTGGGCTCTCGTCAATCGGGCGCTCTCTGACCTGCCAGCTACTTCATGTAAAATAAAGGAAAAGCCTGGGAAAACTGGACAGGACAGCAGGGACTACCCGGCAGGCCGGTAGTCCGGCAGTCTGCTGACGGATGCAGGAACTGCCTCTAGAAAAAAAGAAAAAGAAATACAAAACAAGAACAGAGTGCCTCTTCCTCGATTTCCGACGACGCACTTAACCCCAATTCCTATTCGTTTTTTAGGTAAAAAACACAAACACGAAATACAATCGAAGTTAGAGTTGGTTTTGGTTTTGCTTTTGCTTTTGGTTTAATAATTGAATGCAGTTATGGCTCATGGGTCGTGGCTCATGGCTCCTGGCTCCTCGGCCATTCAGTTTGAGTTTGTCTGGAAATTTCATTAAAAAGTATAATCGAAATGTTAACTGGCAGCCGAGAGGGAAGAAATAGGAAAACATAAAATTATATTTTAAGCACTCTCCGAGTGCCTCTCCTCTCTTTCGTGGCATCCTTCCCTTTTTGAGAGGAGTCCAGTCTGGGAGCCCGGAGCCTGTCTAAATCGCTGGGATGCTAATGTCTGTAGAAGCGTTCCTATTTTTGGAGTTCTGCATCCACGGGCTGGATCCTGGCATCCACTTGAAGACTGCCTCTGCCCTCTGCACATGGCCTGCATAATGAATGGGAATGTGTCTAAGAGCTTTTCGCTCTACTCTTCTCTGCTCTGCGGTTGTTTTTCCAGTTTAATTTTCCTTTTTTGGTTGCGTTTTATTCTATTTTCTTTCATGTTGATTACAATGCGCAATAAAAGCGCAATTTGTGGGCATATTTGTGGGTGGGGCAGCAGATTATTCGGGAAATACCATTAGAAGGCAGTGCATAAAGGAGTGCCTGGAATGGATATAGCTTTAAATTTAGCTTGGAGTTTCAAGTACTGAAGCACTATTCCACTGTTTTCCCACTAATTACTCGAATATTTCCTCGCGTTACGCATACGCTCTGTATGGCAGGACCATGTGCATACTGATCGGTTTCAATGTTCCTTTCAGAGCTATGCAAATGGGAACACACTCGCCCGTGATTTTCGCCTTAAAATTAAAGTGGCTGCCGCCGCCAGTGAAGTGGAAAGATTTCCATGTAAATTTGACTAAATTATGAGTACAAGATGCCCATCTGCATCACAAGTAACCCTTTTTGCAGAACCTTTTCTCCTCTTTTCGGTTATCAGTCACAGCTTTGAGCAGTAAATTTCGGCACAAATGAGTCGGTTCTTTGGCGTCTGGAGGCCAAGTTCAGTGTGCGATGGTTGTGGCCGTGTGTCAAGGGCATCTGGCAGCTGACTTTGACTCTGACTCTGAGAACATCTCCTGGTCACATCCCCCGACTGACCCAACTAATTTTATGCCCATTTGCAGAGTTCTCGCTGCCTGCCTGGAGGGGCCAAAAGCTCTTTACAAAAAAAAAGAAGAAAAAAAAGGAACCGAAATGTGTTAACTTTATCTAAATTGTTAAAACATTTACCAAATGACCTCACGTAGCTAAACGTGGATGGGACTGTGTGTACTTGTGTGTGTGTGTGTGAGATGTCCTATCGCTCGATCGTCCTGTGGCCTTTACATGTCGCCTGTCGTCCTTCCTGAAACGTGACTCCCTCTCCAGCAGCAGAGACCCAGCGTAAGTTCATTTAGATGTTCTGTCCCCTGTCCCCTTTTCCTATTCCTGTTCTGCTGTCCCCTCTCTTTATAGTATTTTGATGCACGATGCATGGTGTAACCCTTTAACTTCTTCCTGCTTTTGCTTTGCCTCCACTCAGACATTTATTATGCTGATTTTTTGAAGCTCACGTATGACGTTTTCTTGTCAGTCAGTTAAAGCATTACACAAATTTCATTCCCAAATTAAAGTTAGAAAGCTGCTTTTGGGGCACAAGCTTTTAAGAAGATATGGAAAACACAGTAAGGAGGAAGACCAGACCAGAAAGACAGGCCGTGAGTAGCCTGTAGGACAGGACATGAGCTTAATCAAAGTAAGTAAAAGGAGCTCATGAAGGTTCTTACGGTTACTTAGGTAAGGGAATTTTTCAGTTTTTTTTTTGTTTCATTGGATCAAACGGTTTTTCGTTTATCCACATCAAAGGATAAATTTCAAAAAATTCTTCAATTCCAAATTTGAACTAATTTAAATGCAAAAACTAGAACGGGCCAAAGCCACAGAAAAAGGTGCCAAAGTTGGGAGTTTAACAAACATTTGCATTCGGAATGCGGCAAATACGTTTACTTCCCCATGGGAAAGCAAATTCATTGACATATCTTTTCTCTCCTCTCCTCTCCCGAAACGAAACACAGGCCACAAATGAGGGCCGGCCTGAAGGAATGCCAGGGAAATATTCAAAAAGTTGGTTTTTGGATGGGAGGAGGATGCTCTCTCTATCTATCTATCCATCCTTTTCCCTTAGAGAAATTATGCTTTTGTAAATTGACAAGTTGACTAAATGAATGAAAAAGTGAACAAGAAAAAGTTGAAATTGTTTAAATTTCAATCGTGGTTAGCCTTTCATCATGTAAATGCCGCTCCACATACTCATAAGTATTTGTGTGCGTGGGATCTGTGTGTTTGTGTGTTTTTGCTTAATGTTTGTTCTTGTGCAGAGAGAAAGGGAGAGAGTGAGAGAGCATTTACAAAATGTTTTTGGCCTGCGAGGCCCCCGAAAGTATGTTATAAAAATATTTTATGACATGTAAAAAGCATCAATAAAAAGAGGTTTCGTTCGGTAACCCTGTACAGTGGACACCCCCTATCCATCTACCGCCATTACTCGTACTTTTTCTCCTCCTCTTTTCCGACGCTGTTTATCGCTGGTCTCACCCTCATCCTCATTGTTGTTGCCCCGCGCTTTATCCCTTTTTGGCCCGCGTGGCCTCTCGTGGGTTATATTTCATGTGTGTGCTCGCTGCTGGCTTTTTTTTGCCCATTGCTTTGGTTTTTGGCTTTCGGTTTTTCGGGTGCCGTTTTACGGAAAATTACATTTAAGTATGTGTTAGAATTGACGCCGTAACAGGTTGTAAATAAAGTGGAGAGCGCAATTTGTATTACATTTTGACTTTATTTGCGAATGTGCATACTCGTATATCATTTATCATAAACGGAGTGGCTATGCCAGTGACCCCTGTGTATGTGTGTCCCGAAAGGTCAAAGGATAAGCAATAAATTGATTGCCGTTACATCGAGTTATCCCCGACTACTGGCCCCCCGTTAATCATTTGACTTTGGAGTTTCCCCTTTGAATTATGCATAAACCCCAAACGCGATTAAAGTTTTCGGGGCTCGGGGTTTCGGCCACCGCAGATGTAATTAATCCGATTTTCCTGTGGGAAAAATGCATCAGACAAAATTGGGTAAAAAATCTCGTTAAAAGTTTCGGAAATAAATTTTATATACTCGAACGCACTGCTAATATGATAAAACACAGAAAGGAGCAGCGGAGGGGTTCGACAGACGCCCAAAAAAAGTATTTTGATAAGCCGCTTACAACACCCGACCCTCCTCCCTCGTTTCCTGACTTTTTTTTTCATGATGTCACAAACGGCAGCATTTGTGACCATTTTTCGTGGGGGGATAACTTTTCATGTGCATTTCGAACTTTTGTTTTCGTTTTTGGGCTAATTGTCAGTGCAAAGCCGCAAGCGGCATGGCAAACTTTTTCCGCTCTCAAATTTTTCTTTTTCTTGTCCTGTTTTTTTGTGTGTTTCCGAGTAACTGTAAAGTAGAAATTAATTTCACTGTAAATGCACATAATCAAGTGTGTGCGTGAGGCAAAAAAAAAGATGATAAAGCGGCTCTGAGGCTCTTGAGGCAATCAGAGGCAAGAGGCAGAGGCAGCGGCAGGGGCAAGACGTAGAGTGCAGAAGCCGTAGACCAACTCCATCAACACCATGCAAAAACTTTCACAACGAGAGCAAACACGAAAGAGAGATAGATACAGAAGGCAGAGGAAAATAGAGAACGAGTGGGAGAAAGATAGATATATAGCAGGCAGCGATACGGCGGGAGTGGGAGTGGGAGTTCGAGCGAAAGAGTAACAGACACACAAAAAGATGAAGCACTTCAGAGCAGACATTCCGCGGGTGGGTTTGGTTCGGTTCGGATCTTAATGAAAAGGCAATCTCATCTGCTTGTCTGCTGGATGCTCCAGACATCCCAGAAAGGGCGCAGAGTGCATCAGCCATGAAGAGGGAAATGCTTAATTGAAAAAAAATTATGCAGACTGTGAAATTAATGTGAGTTGCAGGCAGAGTGGCAGAGTTGAGATTTGTACAAACCACACAAAAGGGAGATGGAGTTGGAGCTGCAGCAGCACTCAAGAGCGGTTTCCCCCGGAACCGGGGGCTAATATCAAGTATGCGCCGCATGTGACGGGTCATGAATATTCAAGTGACCAAGCGATAGAACTTCAAAGAACTTAAGCAATCAATCAGGCTACCCAAAAACTGCAGATACACCCCCGAAAACTGCTTCGACTCGACTTAATCAAGCCAATAAACTTCATTTAAGAAAGAGAACTCTCTCTCTCTTCGACAGGGAATGGGGGAGCGGGAAGCGGGAAGCAAAAGGCAGCAGCTGTTTGAAACTATAACAAGCTCTTCATCATGGTCAACAACTTGACTCCTCAGTGGATGGAAAACAAGAGAAAACACCGAGGAGAACACAGGGAATAGAGAATAAGAGCCCGACACTGGAAACACTGTTCATAATCTATGCTAATTTTCGCCTTCTCTATGGCCAAGAGATTGTCGGACAGTTTTCATTTCTCTACACACAAAAAAACACAAGAAGTAGAAAGTGGCATTAAAATTAATGAAGTTGCGACCAGCAACAACAGAAGCAGGACTCTACTGTAGTCCTGGTTTCGCCATTGCGGAGCAAAGGAAAGCAAAATCTTAATCGTGATCTTATTACGCGCGTTAATTACGAAATACAGCAAAAACATGAAAGAAATGGGAACAGCCAGGACTTGCAGCGGGATTCCACTGGCTGTCTGGTTTATAGCTAAAGCGAGAAAAATTAAGATGCCACGGAATGGAAAATGGAGGCAAGGAAAAATAGACGGGTGCATAGATAAGCAAACTGCAATCTAGCACATTTTGCGGGTTGTTTCTCTCCCTCCGTTTTGTTTTTGCCTCTTTGCTGTTGCTGTTGCACAAGTTTTATGACCCGCTGAGCAACATTGTTGCCACTGGCCATTTTTCATTAGAACAATGCAGCATGCAACAGCAATGGAGCGCTGCAGCTCCAGTCCAATATTACATGCAAGGCAAAGGGCAAACAAGATGAAGGCAACAAACAGAGAAACTTTAATCAAAATGGAACAAAAATCAAACAGAAAGAAGATTGAGAACAAAATTGCTGGAAAATTTCGATTGAAAAGGGAAAATGGGGCTGGCAAAACAATAATCAATGAAAAGTCCTCCAGAATTATACAAAATTAGTTGTAAAATAATAGGGACATTGTAAATTAAAGCCCTTAGAACTCAACACGAGGGTATGGTATGGAAGAATGTTTAAGGAGAACCTTAATTTAAAGCAATAACTAGTTAAAAAGCTGAGAGTTGCATTTCTTAAGGTATTTATATCTAAAATATAAGTACAAATAATTTTTAAAAATATTTAAAGTTAGAGTTAAAGAATTTTTGCTTTCTACATTTTTATAAATTCTACTTCCAATTCATTTAACTAACTCATCAATTAACGAGACAACAATTTTTTGTTTGCTGAAATATGTGACAGAAGTTTTTAACTTGTCATTAATTAGAGCGTGTAATGCAGTTTTATTCAGGCACATTTGATTTGGCCCCAAAAAAGCCGGGCCACTGTTGCATAATTTATGCAGCACATAGAACAGAAAATAAAATAAAAAAACTAATACAATAATATTCTGGACAAAGGTAATACAATTGACTGTGTGTGTCCCTTGGATGGCCTGTGCTTCTTTGTGTGTGGTAGGGGAAATTCAAATAAACCGCTGGACTGGAGGATTACACACATAAGCGGCTTGGCCGTCGGCCACCACTAAAACAAACAACAAACAGATACACGGGATACAGATACAAAGCAACAGCTCACATGGAGATACAAAGCAACAGCAATAACAGATGCAACAATAAACATCAGAGCAAACCGAAACTCAAATAAAACGAAAGCTTAGCTTTGTTGGGGGGGGGGGGTTGAACTATTTATATGGGGAGCCATTGGTGCAGAAAGGATAGGTTTAAAGGGAGCCTATAACTCTAGGGGAGACGGCCACTTAAAGGATGGGGATATAATTATAAATCACAGGCTCGTCCTTAGTCTCCGTTTCTCTGTTTCGCCTGGCCACACAATCAGATAACTTAACGCCACGTTGATGCTGCATTCGACGCAAGATTTAATGCCAAACTGAGTTTGAAAAGCCATCATCAAGTGCATGTAACCGAGCAGGACATCGGGATATCGAGCAGCAGGACACAACAGAAGGAGCAGCAGCAGGAGCAGAAGCAGAAGGAGCAGATGACCAAAGATCTACATGGCCACAGGACATTGAACGACAAGTATAAATGCTTGGCCATCAATACCAGAGACCAGAGTCATACTAGTAGATGGTGATGTAGAAAGAGGCACCAAAATGAAATTGGCGTTGACATACACACTCACACACACACAAGGACACCCTGCAGGACCTGCTCTGCTCGTACGATAAATGGTCACAAAAAGCGCAACAAATGAAGCAGCAATCCGAAGCGAAGGCCATGCCGATGATGTGTATCGCCACAGCTCCTCTAATGTTTGCGGCTGATGTTCGGATACTGTGGTCGGAGAAATGGTCATGCGGTAAGGACCAAGTGCAGATGCACTTCCATCTGTTCATTTCGATACCATTTCCGGGGAACCGAGACAAAAGTTCGCTTATCAAGGAATTCAATTAGCATTTGGTTTATGCATGAAACAAAAAAACTCCAAAAAACACACATTTTACCATTTTAAAAACCTTTCGCTTTTTCAAGTTCTAGTTCTTTTTCCCTCTCTCTCTCCCCTTCGAGCTATAAGGTTGTCTCTCCCCTTTAGTTCTATGGGTCTCTTTTACTACTCTCGGTGTTCTTCTCTTTCGCTGTCTCTCTCTCTCTCTCTCTCTGTCTCCCTGTGAGCTCTCGGGGTTCTCTTGTAATTGCCCCACAAAACTTTGCTATTTGTATTTATCTTTAGACAACTTCATGCCACACGTGGAGCATACGCAACGCCAGGGGAAACGGGGCAGCACATGGTAACATGTGCCAGCTGCTGCTGCTGCAGTCCACGGGGCGTATGCGTAATTTTTGTTTCCTCGCCTTTCCCTTTTTCCGCTTTCTTTCTTCTTCTTTTTTTTGCTACTTTTCGCCAAGTTTTCCTCTCCAGTTTTTCATTCCATTTAAAGGATTGGGCATGGGGCGTGGTCACATTGTAACGAATGCAGGATTGCAAGGAGTACGGTGAGTGGGAAGAAGTGTAAAGTATCCTTTCCTCCACACCGCCACGGGGTTCTGTGGGTCTGAGAGAGTGATTTTTATTTTAATTGTCAGCCTTCTGCTGGTATTTCTCCCTATAATGAGTTTCGGGTACATGTTAAATGAATGTGAAATGTGAATGAAATGATTAAAATGTTAAAGGAGTACCAGAAATCCCTCTTCCCTTAATGCCTCCATCATCTTATGTCAGCAGGTCATTCACATTTCCAAAGAATATTCCCCCCATAATTTGTAGCACTGACAACTTCATCTTGTTTTCCCCCCGCTGGCAGTTTCCCAAATTTTCCCAATCAAACAAAATCGAAATACCAGAAAAAAGCATATATTTATGCGCATATTAATATAAAATACAAATCCATTCGATGTACGGGACATAAGCCAGAGCTCTCCCTTTGCCAATGTCCTGCTGTTACATTGATGAATGCGTCGTCCGACGACAGCACCAACGAGGAAAATGCGTTTCCCTCCGTCTCTCTTTTTTGCATGCGATTTGATAATCAAAGATGGAGCGGAGGAGGCACTAACATGTTTTGGGGTTTTTGGTTCTCTTTTCTCCTGTCGGAAAATGGCAGCCAGAAAAGTTTTCCATGTGTGTGTATGTGTGTTCGAATTGTGAGGTATGTAAACAATAAAATGAAACAAATCAACATTTTATGAAATATTGACAAGTGATATCAATCACCGTCGCCGTCGCTGTTGAGGGGTTGCTATGGATTGCAGTTTTTCCGGCACTTTTCCCTGTGTTGCTTTCGGTTCTGTTTGATTAGCTGTAAAGTTGTTTATGACCCTAGGGGGTCTATATGGGTTTTTCTTGTATGGTTTTCCATATGTGTGAGTTTCGATATTCTGGCAATTAAAGAATGATAGAGAAATGTGATACCATTCGGATGGCAGCTGTCTCTTTCAAACCAAAAAACATTGTAGTTTGCGTTTAAAAAAGTTTTCACAGTCTAAGAAAAGAGAACTTTTAAGTAATCAGAGTTTCCGCTCCCCAGCGCCAGCTGTCAGGAATTCCCGGACTTACGTATACGCCGTGTAGTAACAAAAGAAATTGTCTTAATGAGCGTAACACCTGCAGAAGCCCTGCTAAAAAAGTTTGCTAAAAAAACTACTTAGAAACAAAATATATTCCTGGTCCAATAACTATTCAAATTAAGCACAGAATATCTTTAAAATGTTGTACTTTCTGTCTAATTAAATGGCAGGAAAAACAATCTAATCAACGTTTGAATGCACTGCAAAGCTTTGGCCAGCAAATATAATTGGCTAAAACTGTAAAATCAGATGTGGGAAGAGCGGGCGGCTGGAGATGGGGGAACCGCAATTTGGGGCTCATTTGGCACGCGCCAAAAACAAAATTGTATGCCACAATGCACACACAATTTTTGCATAAATATTCGTTGCAGATATAATGCGTGTTGTATCTTAATAAAATTAAATGAATTTTGGCAAAAAGTTACCTCTTTTTGTTTGTTAATTATAACTGGTGGCTAAATAATTGTTGGGTTAATTAAGTTTCATGGACGCAATGGGCACTGAAATAAATAGAAATTTGGGTATATCCGAAATGGCCTTAGGTCAATTATTTATTTGAGAAATTAAAGTATAATTCATCTTAGCTCAAGTGGAAAATTGAAGCCAAGGTATTCGTAGACTGTTAAGCTTGTCTTTGCCCCAATTATAAAATATTTGTGTCTTTAATTATCTGGAATCACTGCAATCAATTCACTTTGATTGCTTCTTCATTTAGGTGTTAAATATTTATCAATTAAATGCTCTAATGGATATATTTTCTTCAAGAGACTAGTAAGAAAAGTGTATTAAATTTATAGAAGATTTTCATGGGTGAAAAGAGGAATCTTTCTACCGGAAAATTCATGGCAAATGTTGTCCAAAATTTCAATTTTGCATTCACATAGCAACACTAGGACACACACACACACACACACACAGGGATAAAAATGAATTACTTCCGCCTGCGCTTTGTTTCCGTTTCCCGCCCGAACACGGCCAAAACTCTGGCACTGGGTCCCGGTCCCGGTCCCGGTCCCTGGCCTCCATATCCCATTATACGGTACGTACTCCAACTGCCCGTCTGTCCCCCTACTGATGTTTGCAATGCCTGTCACTTTTGTTTAATTTTATTTGTTTTGGCCAACGGCGCGTATACGCAACGCACTGCAATATTGAAAAATTCCTTTGTTGTCATTTGCTTGCTGCCCGGCTTTAAGTCCACAGTTTCGGCTCCAATTCCACCTCCATCTATCTATCTTCCCTTTCTTTTTCTATTCTATCTCCCTCGCTCTCTTTCTGTCTCTATCTTTCGCATACTTATTGTCTTTTTTGTGTGTGTGCGAGTGTCGATTGCAAGTTTCTGGGGTTCCCTTTTCATTGTTTGCGCTTGGTTTTCATTTTATACAATTTTTGTGTCAATTGCAATAAAGCCATTTTCATCAGAGACACAGAGCGGCACCAGTCTATTTATATATTTTCTTTTGTTTACTAATATCAAATATTATTCGATAAGGCTTTAATTGGTGCGATTTTTATAACAGAAGATGACATACAGAATGATCGCAAGAGCTCTAAGCAACTTTTCATTGAATTCATTCATTTTCCCCCTCAGAACAATCAAGCCCACACTTAACAGATGGTTACCACAAGCCTATTAAAGAAATTACATTTAATTGACATGGCGAAAAGCCATACAATTTTCAAGATTCCCCCAACATTATAAACCTCGACAAGGTAGAAAGTTGTGCCAAAAATGTTCCAAAAATAAATACCTGCGCGAGGCAAAGGCAAAGTTCACGGGGACAAGGACAGCGTCGAGGCTGTGCCTGTGGACAACGCCAGGACACTGTGTTGGCCTATTTACCATCATTAATCATGCGGACTTGTAATTTATCTTGGCACTGGCTTTTTATATTCGTCCCCCACTTGATGATGATGAGTACCTGGCGGGATGGCGATGATGGAGAGCTCAGAAGGAGCCTCCAAGTCTGCAAACTCTGCCTCGGGGAAATACTTTCTAAATACTTTTTTAATAGCTTAAGCGCATTTCCTGTTTTTATTAAAATAAGAGCAACAACAACCGTCCCCCCAGAGGAGCGGCGGTGCGTCGCTCAAAACATATGCCAAACAATTTTTTAGGGAACTTTGTCACCGCCAATGAAAAGTTTTGTGGGCTGTGCTTTTGCCTTGGGCGGTGGGAGGTGGGCACTATACGGCATAATGACGGGCAGCTCCAACTTGCACCTGCAGCAAACACGTTGGCCCTCGATGGGGCACCTTTATGTAAATCTCCTAAATTAAGTGCCAGTCGCCTTTTCATCTCGCTCTCACTCTCTCTCACTCTCTCTCACTCTCTCTCTCTCTCTTGTTGCTTTCTTTTTTCGGCTGGTCAGGTCCTTCCCCCAGGTGATTTTCCTGTCTGCAGGACTGTCTCTTCTGCTCTCTTTTCTTTGCTTTCTGCTTCCCGTCATTCTCCCTTTCTCTCTTTTTACTTAGTTTTTTCCCATTAATTTGTTCGGTGCTTCAGAAGACAAAAATTTAAATGAAATATTTTGATGGTCTCCGCCTCTGTAAATAAAGAAAGAGAGAGAGGAAGAAACTAAAAAAGAAATGTAATATTACATTGCGAATTTATTATACAAAATTGCCAACATTTCTCAGTATTCGTTTAATGAATTTTCCAATAGAGTGGGAGTAGAGTAGAGGAATGGGAATGGAGTGGAAAATCGTGCTCTAACAGACTCTCAAATGAACTCTGTTTGGATTTGGCCATGGCTTCCATCATTTGGCCTTAAGTTAAACAAATTTCCTCCCATCTGAAAACTCCTCCTGGATCCCGCATTTTAATCCTTTTTAACAAATTTAGCAGCAGTTTAAATACCCTTCACAGTGCCTCGGGGCTAATGGCTAAGCCAGGCCAAAGGCAAAGAGCGGAAATGCAACAAATAAATACAAAAAGGCGACTTAATGCCACTGCCACAGACAGACGTAGCCGCAGCCAAAGGCAGGCAGCAGCAGCAGCAACAATGCGAAAATGGAAATAAAGTTGTCACAGTGCCAGAGAGAAGCCCTTGGGGCAGGCAGGCAGGCAGGACCACGTCCACATCCACATTCACGTCCATTTCCACGACCAGACTTAGCCACATGCTCATTTAGTTGGAGAGGCCCAAAAAAAAAAAAAACAACAAGCAAATAGGATGGCCAGGCAGAAGCTGTTGATACCCTTCTTTTTGTCCATTGCAAACATCTTATCGTCATCATAACACCCTCTAAACGGAGTCTAACCGAAGGGAAAAAGCAAAACAAAAGTTAAATAAAATGCTCGACAGAGAGGAGTAGGAACATGGAGGAACAGCAGGCGTTGCACGTCATTAGGGCCACATGCACGGCTGAGCTGCAGGCCGTGGACCGAGGACCGAGGACCGAGGACCCCCTTCGGGGATGTGTTTGGCTAAAGTGAAAATTTTATTTTGCAATTTTCTGTTTAAGGATTTCTATTTCCGCTAAGGCCCCTGCCAGACATGGTCGCAGCTAAAAAAAAAAAAGAAAGCAGAAAACCCATAAACAAATAGGGGAATAGATGGCCAAAAGAGGCGAGAGAGAGGCGGCACAGATGAAGAGGAGTAGGAGGACTATGAAGAAGAAATAAATAATGTATGATGTCGCCGGCATTTTAATAGTTTTGTTAGCATTTTTTTTCCGCTAGCCACCACCGAGAAACCGACTGGCGGCGGAAGTAACTTTTATGCGCGGCCCTAAAAAGGGTTTCGCCCTGCGAGGGCTGCCAGGGGTGGGGCATGAAGTTGTGCACTGGCACTGCCCCGCCGCTGGCTGTGTCTTAATGGATTTTGTGGCTCTTTTTATTTGGCACCATGCAGAGAGCGAGAGAGAGCTTGAATGTCCTGCGGCCACCACGGAGGCTTAAGGTCTACTGTTGCCAGAAAGGAATCTCTTTAAGGCTGAGGCCATGGGGTTCTACTACTCTAAATTCTTAAATCAGACTTTATTGATTAGTCAATATAAGATGAACGCCGTGTCGCCGCATATATCATCCAATTAACATTCGAATCGTCAAAGTCTCGCCTTAGCAGATCCCTGGCGTCCTCCGGATGTCTGAAGCGGGCGGGGCAAAGTAAACTTGCATGAAAAATGTCCTAAACTATAATTGGTATTGTTAAATCGAATTTAAGAAGATTTATAATCGACTCAACCTACATAAGGAAGGTATCGAAAGGATATCGAAGTACGCAGAAAGCAACTAGCTCCCAGTGCAAAGTCCCGTCTGAGTGATTGCTGTGCATCCTCGGGATGATTGAAGCAATGGCCTCTGCGCCGCTCCATGGTACCGCTACGCTGCTTCCGTGTCAAATAAACTCGAATGTTCTGCCAGGCAACGTCATCTTTTATTTACTAGAAATTTCCTTTGTTTTACCGAAACAAAAGGCAAGGCAATTCCGAACCAAATGTCAAAGATGAAGTTATTAACATTTCATATGGGTAGCTTTTTCGCATTCTAAAATCAAAACTTTGCCACTCAACACAGCAAAAAAAGAAGAAAACAAACCGAAAACAGAAGAAAAAAAGACGAGAATAAACAATTCCCAATGGGCTGAATCCACGAAAGGAAAATTTCAACTCGCATGTCTTCCGTTTCGGTCTGCCTCCTGCCTCCTGCTCCTTCCGCCGTTCGCCTTGGGAACTCTTCGCTGTTCTCCAGGCACCAATTGAAATGACAGATACAAGTTTTTTTCGCGCTTTCTTTCAATGCTCTGTACTTGTGGTATGATTCGGGTATGATGGTGTGCACCCAATCTAGATGAAAGGGTGGCCCTAGCCGCCTTCCTGAAGGTATTCTGTTCCTCTTAGAATAAGGGGCATCCTCTAGTCGTAAGAGTACCCTATTATTCCCCCTGTTTTACTTTTTGAAGGGCAACAAACATATAAGTTGTGTGGGCAAGGGGCAAGAGGCAGGAAGGCAGCAAACATGAAACACGAAACATGAAATACGAAACACGTCTTTCCACTGCTGCTCGCAGACAACAGCAGTCAGCTCTCATAATTTCAGTAGGTGTTTGAATGGCACTGCCACTGCTGCAAGTCTATGGGCTTTTGTCTGCTTTCGGGGGCTCTCTTTCAAGTGGTTGGGAATGGTAGGGGCGATAAGATTTCCATTTGAAATGCATAAGAACCTGATGCCACTTAAAAGTTTTGCTCTCGAGTGCTGGGCTGCTGGCTTGGAACGCATTTTGCCACCACTCGTGTGCCGTGGCATGGTGTGGCGACAACTTTTCTAAGCGTCTTTTAATTAACAGCCATCAAGTGCAAGGATTTCAAGGATCTTGCAAGGCAACCACCATACATACACACACACACACACACACACTAACTAACAAAGCCCACGCTCGCACGCATACACGCAGACACTTGGGTAGAGATTGCCGTTGACTGACGCCATATTGAAATTCATTAACATGGCGGCGGTTTGGTTCTCTTCGTGTCGCCAGCGTCCGTCCCCTCCAGTCATTCATTTCCTCGCGTCGTTGTCGTCGGCAGCCTCTCATTAATATCGCAAGTTAAATATTTATAGCATAATTCTAGGAGCTGCTACATCGCCAGAAAGGGAGCGCATTGTCTCATTCATTGTTGTGGCGGATGGCGGGTGGCGTGTGCTGGAGAAAGCGCGGAGAGAGCGTGTTAAAGAAATTAATTAATATTCTGGTCGCCACAGAGAGAGAAAAGGCGAGAGAGAGAGAGAGACAGAGTTGGGTTTAATAATGGCGCATGTGTGACGCGATTTTTATCCCCCATCCACTACCCATGCCTTATGCGGTTCACCGAGGTTTCACCTCACCCTCCCCTCTGTTGCGGATTACTTGCCATTTTTCGTTATAGCGCCTCGAGTCCCCCAGCATTCCGTTCATTGTGTTTGTGTCACTCGTACATATACATATGTGGGACATGTGGCATAAAGCTTAAGGGCTCTCCTGCCGCGCACTGTTCTCCTTGTTTTAATCGTGACATGCCCGCAATCCATTTTTAGACGTACGCGTATATCTCATGGCTTCCAAATTAAGTTATAAATTAAAAAAGCACTTTGTCTTATGTTTTCTTTACAGAGGAAAATGTGAAAAATGGGCAGAAAGGTACAAGGATTAGCAATCCTCGGGGGTAATGGCTTTCTTTTAATGAGAATTAAGATGAGAAATCTCTGTGACTTGTGTTGCCTAATGTGTTTCTGTGGGTTCTGTGCTGTGTGTTCGAAATAAGCCACTCATTTGATGTCTGCCTCCTGCTAAATATTAAGTATACGCCTTGGAGAGCACTTGTATGGCCAGGGTACTTGTGTAGGGCCAGGGTACTTGAGTGCCCAATCTACCCTGAACCATCTTCATAACCATAAACCCACTTGCTTCACACTTGACTTCTGCCCCATGCCGCAACGATTGTGAACTTAACTCCCATCAAACCATTTGCTAACCCTCTTACGGGCAAACCGTCTGGCAGTCTAACAGTCTAACAGTCGGTGCTCCTTGGCAACCCGCTCTCTGGTTAACAGACAGTTTAACTTAATTACAGGCTCCGCTAACTGGCGCTGGCCCCCTCACTCCTCACTCCTCTCTACCTCTCTGTCATCCGTTGACACATCAGGCGTAAATGAACGGAAATGAATTCATAAAATGTGAGCCAGGGCAGACGCAAGTGCGTTGTGCAACGTGACGCAACGTTGCGCGTTTAAAAGTGTAAATAATATGTGGCATGGTGCTGGCGGCAAAGGGCAGACGAAGTTGCCTCTGGATTTGCAGTTGTGCAGCATTGAAGTTGCCCAGAGAGTTTGTGGCAGCCTAAAAAAAAGCAAAAAACAACCTCCACATCACATTTTGAATACAGGCAATGAACAAAAAGGGCCGCAAAATGGCAGCTGGTTGCAGCCAAAGAGGGAGCAAGGTGTGGGCTGTTGGCTGTGGTGTGGCAGGTCACACGGTGTCACCAAATTAAAACCAAAATAGCAACCAGCAGCAACTCCTGCCCCCCCCGAAGCAGTCGTCGTGTGTGCGCCACAGGAAGTTGCATTCAAATTCGTTGACATTTAAATAGTTGCAGTGCTTTGTAAATAACGAAAAATTTCCACACAGTTAAGGCACCCAGCCCCATCTATCCTCATGCATCCCATCTATGCCCCAATTGCCTATGGCGTTGGCTGCCAGTTAAGATCCTGTTAACTGCAAATGGGATTTGTTTAGTCAGAGTGTTTAAATTGCCATTAAATTAAGCCAAGGGCTTATATTTGATAGGAAAAATATGTTTAGCGGTGAAGGCGTTTCAACTAAATTTAAGGTTGAAATAAAATCATATAAAATCTGCTAGTCTTCAATTTTCTACATCAAAATATATGTTTAATCACACAGCTTAAATTCCAATTAAGATTATTTGTTTAGTCATACAGTTTAAGTGAGAAAAACGACAGCAATGTCACCTGCTGCCATTCCCCCCAGGAGCATGGGCGATTATTCATTTAAATTCCTATCGCATTCGCACAAATGGCGGCTACGGCTACAATCTTTCATCATTACTTACTCTAGAGAGGGTGTGAGCACAACAAGAGAAAGGTTTAACAGGAGGAAAACTTGCAGTTTGCTTATCTTTTGCTTGTTGCCTGTCTGTCTATCTGTCTGTACGTCTGTCTGTCGTTACGTGCGCCTGTCATCCCGGATTAAGTGCGTATCCTCGAATGCTCATTTTGGGCCTTTGTTTGGCGGCCTCCAAGTTGTTGCCAACGAACTTTGGCCCCCAAAAAGTTACCTTTTCTCAGCAAACACACACACATGTGAGGCGACGACGCGTGTAAAAGTTTTTGTTGCATAAAATTAGGCGCGGCACAAGGGACGGGGTCCTGAAAGGAGCAGCAGCTGCCGCCAGCCTCCATCGTCTTTAATCAGTGGCGTGCGCTCGTTTAACGCAAATTAAATTTCTGTTGTGTAAGAAAACTCCACTCCACTTCCACTCCGCTTCCACTCCACTTCACTCCGCACTCCCATCCATGATTAACGCATTTTCCTTTTAATTTCCCTCAAGCTTACGCACACACACACACACACTTACACAATAGGAGTAGAACCATACATGTATGCCAGACACTGTACTGCCTGCATTTGTTGATAAGATTTTAACACGCCGCGTAGGTTTTCTCGCAACAAGCCGCCCCGAAAAAGTTTTCTCATCCGCCGCTGGCTGTTTTTCCCCCTCCCCCCGCATTCCTCACTTTCTTTCGATTCGAAAGACAAGAAGAAACTTAGGGAAAGCCAGGACCCTAATGCGCGTGGAAAGGCTTCCAAGGTGAGCACAAGGGGAAAGCCCGGGAAATCGTCTAAAGCCTTTGGCGCACTTTGCAGAACCGTAACAGAAACGAATACCCTTGATGGGATTCGGGGTACTTTAAGTGCCTCACGAAAGTGGCGGTCCAGAGACCATTCTGTAAAGGATGTCGTTCAGAAATCTATTGCCCCACCATCTATTCTTCCTTTTCTTTAGAGTACAACCCTGTCCGTCATATTGCTGCTCAACAAATTATAAACTTCTTTCCCCACTTTTTTGCAGTTTGTCTGCAGACTTGTGTGAAAAAATCTCCAAAGCTGTCTTAAAATTTCACCCAAAAAAAGTTGCATGAAAGTGGGAAAAAACTTCCATGTCTCTGGGCCTCTGGCATGACACGGGATGGGACGGAAAGGGGCGGCCAGGGGGGGCTGTCACATGAGCGGCAGATCAACAGATTAAATGAAAGTTTTTGTTATGTATTCTTTCTCGTTTTACCCCCATTTGTTACTGTGGCTCTGTTAATTCCCCAGGTAATATTTAGAGGTATGCCACAGCACACATGACGCATAAAGCATTTTAAATTGTTGGCTGTCATTTGGCATAAAAGGCTCGCTGATTGCGGTTAATGATGACACCAGAAGATAAGCAACAACCAACAAAGGGCCAGAACGGAGCACAGCTCGGGGATTTCGAGGCCACCGCCGATAAGGCATTTGACAAATGTGCACTTTTTAACACCTTGCGGCGCCAGCAGTGGCGTTGTGTTGATGGTGACGTCTAGATTGTCTCTAAGGCTTTCTCCATGCAATTAAGATTTTTTAAATTGCCCTAGAGCGGTTACCTAATGGATAGACACTCGTAAATGGCTTTCTGAGAGAAAGATGCCAATCAAAACTCTATCGTTGACTCAATGGGCAATGAATTTGCTGTAAAGTACTTCCTTATGGATTTATAATCTCTGCAAACATAAAGATATAGGTATATCTTAGCAAGAGCTGGTTAATTTATTCTTTCCTTTCATGCAAATATATGCATTGCCCCCACCAATACGGTTCAGATCATCAGCTGTCCGAAAGAGAGCTGCTAATAACAGAAACACGGCGCATGGGGCACCTATTGAACGCGTTCCGACACATGACAAGTGCACTCTATGTATGTCTATGGGGCACACGCTGTTGTTGGGGGCATGGGCATGTTGCTGTTGCGTTTAGCTAACACCGACTGTCAGTGGCGTGAACAAGTGCTGTGTTGAAGTATCCCGTTCACGTTCCGCCACACACGCAACACACAACTGGACTACGTGAAATTGTTTCCCCCTCTCTCTCCCTCTCTCTCTCTCTCTGTGTGTTTAGTGTATATGTTTTTTGATGTGTGAGTGTGTGTGCAAAGGAGAGGATTATAATGCTAAGAGGGGGAGGGGGGTGCGATGAAAGTGTAAATGTCTGCTCATGACATTCATTTGAAGAACAAACACTCACATACGAGTATTTCTGCATAGCACATCCATCCACCAAATGTTCAACAAGCTACATTATTGTCATTATCGTATGATGCCTTCAAGGACGCAGCCAAATGGAAACAAGAAAAACACACACACTCACACAGACACACGTACGAGTGAGATTTTGTATATAATTAAGGAGACGCCACCGCGAGACGGTCTCTCACTCTGAAGAACAAATCCTGTAACCGCCAGAACCGCACAATCAATCTCAAGTTGTCTGAGTGGATCTCCACCCACTCCTTGGGAAGAGCGTAAAATAGATTTATCACCCAAGTGTTCTTTTTTGGGCAAAGCAATTTCTTCGACTCAATAATAACTTCAAAGATAGAAGGGGAGAGAGCCTTTCCCTATAGCCTCGACAGCTGTCGCCGTAATAAACAACAAAAATCACGTATACGCCGCGTGAAAGCCTTACTGACTGCCTCCTGACTGCCTGCCTGCCTGCTGTAATTGAAACTATTTACTTTCTGGCATTTTCATTAAGGGCAATTTTCGTTGAAATTTAACGCACTTCCCTGCAAATGTTGCCAATGGGGAAGGACCTCTCTGGTTGACGAAAGGTGGGAGAGCCAGCCCGACGGGCAATGCTAATTACTTGAAAATCAATTGTCGCAATTTATTTTGAGCGCTCGGGTTTCCGGCGTACCCCCCGTGTCAGCCCCTCTCTGGCTGCTGGGGGCTGCTGGAGTGCTGTGTAAAATTAAGTATGTTAATTTAAATTTATCGTTCCAATGATTTTCATTTCCTTTTCGCCAATCCCAACTTGCATATTTCTTCAAACGAACGTTTCCTCGTCCGCTATCTCTCCCTCTCTCTCTCTCTTGGACTTCTGGCAATGATTTTTGCAAATGGCCTTAATGAACGCGTAGGCGGTGGCAGCTGCTTTACCCCTGTCTCTCCAGTCTCCTTTCTCCCGTCTCCCGTGTCCTGTCATGTAATCAACGCCAACGAAAGCCATCGCCATTGCCATCAAATTAGCAAACGTCGCTAAATTAGTAGGCCCAAAAAAAAAAAAAAACAGAAGAAAAGGCAAAGAAAAATTGGATACTATTGGATTCCTGTGGTTAGGCCCGTGTCCTTGGTATAGGGTTACAAATGAAGCTATAATTTGTGAAATGAACATGATATATGAGAGATTTTTAGGGGGTGATTTCTCCATGGCTACAATTACCCACCATTTCCCCCAACATCCTTCCATGGGGCAACCTGTTTTTATCTCCTAAAAACAAACTTATTTTTACAACTTTTCTATCCATTTGCTAAATGCTTTTTCCCTCCTGTTCTCCATGCTGCCCCTCTTTGCCTTGCCTCTTCGCTATACTGATTCTCTTTTTCCCTCCTCTCATTCCGCTTATTTCTTTTTTTGGCCAGAAGCAACCCCAGGGATTTCTCTATGCAAACATTTGAATTTAGTTTTGATTTTATTTTGTTGGAATACTTTTCCCGTTTATCAATTCCTTTGTGTACGTATGTCGGGAAATGTACGATTTATTCTACGGTTTTTAACAAATTAAATTTAGCTAAATTTTGAAATGTTTATACAGGGTACAGGAGCTACTGGGAACAAACAGAACACCTGTAATTTGGCTTTGTGAATACCTTGCTTTCGAATTCTTTTGCAGCTATGAACATCGCGCCTTTGAGTCTGTAATTTTATATGGAATCTGAGTAATGGATATTATAGTGTCTAAACGTTTCGAATGGTTTTTTATTGCACTAATTTTTCTGAGTTTGTTTGCCGCCTGGGAAATCAAAATCATTTGTGTGCGTGATAAAAAGCTAAATTGAGGGTTTTTATGAAAAACTAATATGCTTTTTATCGGTGGGATTCATTTGCTGCTTTTGACAACATTGAAAATTTTACAAACAATTGCACAATTTCCCAGGCGATGGCTTCCAGTAATTTCCTGATGAATTCTTTTTTTTGCAGACGGTAAAAGCTAAACAATTTAATGACTTGGTGGGAAAATCAATTTTTATATTTTATGACTCCGACACTCGACTCTTTCTGCGACAGAGGATGTTGTGCCACAAATTTTCACACAAACTGGAGAAACACTGGGGAGAAATGGAAGCCTGTCTAAGTGCTTAAGAGGGGAGACCTTGCCACATATGCTCTCCCCCTGCCCCTGCCACTCTGTACTTTTGAGGGTTTGAGCCATATAAATGCAAATGGCTTATGAAAATAATTTGACAGTAAATTACAAATTTATGGTAAATTGCATATTGAGGGATTTTTCTTCTTGTTGCCATCTGCCATCTACCGGAGCCCCAGACCAGCAGTTATCCCACTTTTTCCCCACTTAACCGCCTTCATTATTATTGTGGTGTAATAAAGGCACGCGTTTCCCTTTCTTACCTGTGCCTTCGCCCACCTCCTGTGGAAGGCCTATGTACATATGCCTCCTGGCAGCCTGTGAAATTTTCCTTAATTTCTTATCAACTTGATTGCGTTAAATGGAACATTTTCTCTTTCTTTTACTTTTACTTTTCCATTTTTATTTTTTTATATATAATTGGGTGTTTAAGGTGAACAATTTTCATTCTTTATGTTTCAGGAAATGACTACAAAGGCGGAGAGTGAAAGAGTGGAGGAAGCTTAAGTGCCATGGCTCCATTTTTCCAATGAATGGGGAAGGCTCGCGGTTGCAAGTGCACTCGACTGATTATTGTATAAATGCAAAGGAATTTCCAAATGAAAAGCCAAAGGGAAAATAAAGGGGGCCAGGTGGGCGGAATCCATTAAACCGTATATCACAGAAAAGCTTGAACGGAGGTAGGGTATGGATAATCGCCGGAAAGGAAACCATTCCACAGAACAGTGCTACTAAAAAAGTAAAGAATCAAATCACATTATCTCTTAGCAGAAGATTAGCTTGAAGATCATTAAACACAGATACTTTCTATATTCTTTCCCTTTCCATCATTTGGCATTTCTGCCACAGATTGAAATGCATTTAAGCATGAAGCACCTGCTTATGCGATTATGTGGTGTCATCTGGTCACTTGTTTTTTTTGGAAATCATTCATATATTATTCACTTGAATGCATTGTGTTTATGGCTCAGTTACCTCCTGATGTTGCACTTCCGAACAGCCGCCACATGCATTTGCCCTAACCCTTTTCCATTCTGACACTTTTCAATTCGGAAAACGGGGGGCATGAAAGTAATTCGGTTCCTAATGGAACGAGTATTCTTTTCTTTGCCAGAGCAAAATGAATCTTGGATTTAAGTACACACTCGACTCGTCTGCAATTGAAAGTGTGCCCCAAAGTGGGTCCGCGGAGTAAGATGTCCTGAATTTTAAACAACTTTGAAAAGAACAATTGAAAAGCACCGCGTGCAAGCAGCGGACGTGGAAACAAAGCCCTGGAATGAGACCCGAATAAAACGGAGGAAAAGTGTAATTTAATGACCAACAAAGGAATACTCTCGTACTTTCACCTTTCACCAAGGCGCAGACCAGTGCTCGGAGGGGAAATGTGGGGGGGAGACAATGCCAAGTCAGCTGCAACATCTTCGCGCCAGCAGAAACTGAAACCGCCGCCCCTTGCACAAAATTGCATTTTTCTCGTTATCTCTCTCAGGCTGTCTCTCTCGCATTTCTCCCACTCTTTCTCTGATTCTCTCTCTCTGTAGAATCTTCAGCCACGAAACCAAAACGAGCAAAACGTACAAAGTTTTCTTTCGCAATTTGTTTTGTTTGCTTCTTGCGCTCTCCGTTCATTTTGTAAACAGCATGGAAAATTGCACAAAACTTTGGCCACCAGCACAAAAAACACCAAAGTTAAAGGTGCTCCTTCCTCCACTCCTAAGGATTGGATAAATCAGAGGGCCGCATGGCAGCACGAAGCAGCCTTCTGCCAGAAGAACCATGGCAACCAGCGGCTGCTGGCCTCTGGCCTCTGGCCTCTGGCCTCCTCGATTGATAGACAAACAGACCGAATGACCGATGCAGCGCTTGTTTTCAATGGAATTGGCCAAGACAGGCATCACAGCTGGAGGTTGTGTTGATACACCTGATACATTTCCACAGCACCAGATTCGAGCATAAGAAATTGGATTTTTCAAAATGGAAATTGACTTTATTTCTTTGACTTTCTGTATCGCAGTGTCTTCAAAGATAGTTCGAAAATGCTTAATGTTTGTTATAGTAGAATGTAAGTATAATCGATTAGAACCCGATTGGAAACCGGAACAGAGGCAGGGCTAAAATAGAATAAAACCCTTTAAACATTTAAACTGAAAACGGAATTGGTCTCAAAATCCCCTCGGTGTGGGCTTCCGCTTCTTTGTAGCTTGTGCCAAAGGGAGTGAAATTTAAGGCATTCTCTCGCAAAAAGTAACCCCCTGCCGGAGACCTGCTGGGGTGTGGCGGAAAAAGAGCTCCAGGCCGTGTGGGTTAACCCAAGTGGCCAGACATGCATTCAAATGCCAAGCGAATGGAAGTTTTTTTGTGTCAGGAAACTGCACCACTCCATGGGGTCGGAGTCGGGTCTCTGCTGAGGCGTTAAATTCGGAGTAAAGCAATTGCAGTGCCCTGCCAAATGTATCTGAAGTGGAGTTTTCTTCTGTGAGAAATCCTGCAGATGTTTGGGGAAAAGTAGGAAGATAACTTTTTTGGATCCAAAGAAACTTTTGTTTCCTGATTCCCATGCACTCGGATGCTTAATTGAAATTGCATGAGAAATGATTAATTTACCTGAATATCTTGGAGCGGAAAGCAGGAAAGTACCGGCACCTGTCATCTGTCATCGCCGATTGCCATTGATGTATCGATGGAAAAGTTATTAAGCGAAATATCCCCCCAATCGATGGGCAAACAACAGCCTTTCATCATCAACTGTTGCAGGATCAAACTTTATTATTTCCAGTAAACCCGCCCCCACCCAACGAAACAAATTTCGGGCTAATGAAAGAAAGTCTTTCACTGCGCCGACACGTTTTATTACAGAGTTTGCATTTCGACGAAAGTCGAAGACAGAAGAAACAGCTTCTGGAAGCTCCGCTTGGAGCGACAAAGGACGACGTTCCATGTCGTTTCTTTCGTTTGTTTGCTGTTTTTCTGACTTCTTTTTTAATGTTGTCTTTGCGCGCCTTGTGTGTGTGTGGGTATGCCTTTTATTATTATATCCGGTTTACGTGGCGTATGATGAACACGTCTATTGGTTGCTACTGGCATTCCGCTCCCCTCTCCCGCCCAAGAATCGTCCTGTGTGCTTTGCCTTATTGAGTTTTCGGATATGAAAAGCACACAAACACAATGGTGCACGTGTGTGTGTTTTCGGTGCTTGTTATATTTGACTCCGTTTTAAAGTGGCATTAAAGTCCACACAAGGGGCGTCGAGAAACAGAACAAACGAATGCCGTCGCTATAGTAACTAATGGGAAACTAACATTCGCTTTGAACCAGAGCCCAGAGCCCAGAGTCAAAGCTCAATTGTTGCCCAACAGCCCATGCAGAAGAGGCTCAGGTGCCATATAGTTATATATGAGAGTTGCATAAGTTATTGGGGGCACTGTAGCACAGGCACTGTGGTACGCAGTCACGCACCATCCCCCTTGGGATGTGTTAAGCCACGATTCGACAGGCAACATACCCAGCGAAAGGCATAGACAAGACGGGGATATGGTGGCACAGAGATAAAAGTCAAGGAAAGATACCGTGGCCATTAATGACATGGCGATAACTTTAATTTTTCATTTTGGCAGGCGACGAGTAACGCACATTGTTGCCATTTCCGCTTCCGGTTGATGGGTGACACACGTACACGCATCTCCGGCTTTCCGGGTAGGTCGCGTCGCGTTGACACTCGACAATTACAACACGTGCTCGGGGATTTCTTTTTCTTTTTCGTGTGCCTCGCTTGTTTGTTCCTCTTCTTGTGGCATCACCATTTTAGGCACAATTCAGTCGACAACTTTTCCTCAATGGCGTCTTAAATCACACACACACACACAAACACACATTTGCAGGTAGCAGGAAGAGCGGGAAGAACAGGAAGAGCACGGCCAGTGACAGGAACATTGTGGAGGAGCAGTGGTGGGGGTACACACCTAAGTTGCTACCGTAAAATATTCAAATTAAAAGGACTTATGTAGGCACTCAATGTTACCGCCATTATGTTACATTGTTGTCTGCCGTCAGGACCAAGACCTCGACCTCCGTTCAACATTCACCATTCTCTTCCTTCCCTGGGCATCTGCTCCACTTGCATCTTGTGGGGAAGGAACGCCAGTCGTCCTTCCGTTGCTCTCTCAACGCTTTCAACTTGCCATTTTTTTACACTTTAGTTGACAGCGGGAGCCATTTGTGGCAACACAGCCACGCCCCAATTTTGGAATCCCCACCCCCGCTCTTGCTCCTGCTACTGCTACTGCTTCTGGCCGTGCTAGTTGTCCTTGCTGAGATGCTGATGCGATGCTGTTGCTGTTGCTGTCTGTAAACCCTATATATGTCGCATTTTCCGGGTAATTTACATTCTCATCACAGCGAAGAGAAAGAGACAAAACTTTACTTATAGGAAGAGCAGCGAGGGAGACAGCGCAACAGAGACAACTGACAGCGGAGAAATTTCCATCTCCTTGGTTGCTCCCAGTGACTCGGAAGGTTTTAAAATAATAAAACAAGCATAAAGTAAGGTAGTTTCTGTGGGCTACGACTATGTGGTGCCCTGTAAAAGGTACGCTCGTTCTCGGATATCCCTACAACAGTTGAATGAAGGAAGAGAGATCCTAGAAGCTCTGGCATGCGCCGGTATGAATACATGACTCTTTATATGTTCCTGAATAGAACAGCTTCTGAAGTGCCGGAGCAAAGCTGGAGAAAATCCTGGAAGCTCTTGCATTATCTCTGGTAAATTCTAAAGGTATTCTTTAGGTATAAGCTCTACTTATGGCCTACCCTTTCTTTAAGCAGATCTCACGGTATCAAAATGGTTTTATATCTTATGTGATGTTTTTGGTATTTTCTTTTATTTTTACTCGTAGTTTTTGTAGTTTCGCATTTCTGACATGTTGGTATGGTATTTTATTTCATCTTGAGATGCTGCTGCTGATTCCTTTTATTACCGTAAAATTAAGGGCACCAATTTAGTGCCGCCCAAGGAATTTTATGAGTTTATTGAAATTGCAGGCACAAATCGTAGCTTAACCAGAGAATTGCTAGAGAACTTGCCAACGTTTAAGCAAGAATGTAAGATGGAAAATGGCATTTCTCTACGAATGCGAAGTGCTGCGGCATGTGAACAAGAGAAGTGGAAAATCGGCATATCACATTGGATTCATTATAAATACAATTTCACAGCGCGTAAGTCCCCACACAAAAGAAAAGCCAAAGGATGCGGGGATCTGGAGGCGGAGGTCAGCAGGACACCAAAAAAGGCGATTCTCAAGCGGTTGGTCTGGACTCCGTTTCTGTTACTGTTTCGACTTCTTTTATGCCTTTTGCTCGGGCGAACTGAAGCGCACTCAAAAATTTATTGTCTGCAACTCGGAGTTCGACATGAATTTTATTTATTTGCATGTAAATCGGATTTGTGTGACCCCAAAGACGTTCGAGCGTGAAATATACGAGCAACAGCCGCTGACCGAGCACTCTCGTTTCCCCTCTCTTTCTCTTTCTCTTCGCTTTCTCTGTCAGTCTCTCTCCACCGGCTGGCTGTCTCTCCTTTTCTATCTGTGAACCATGGACCATGTGGAAGGTGAAAGGTGCAGCATTCAACGCCTGAATGGACACGAAAAGCAGGCCTGCCTATCATCTTCCCATTCCACAGGTTTGAGTCCTGTCTGGTTTTGTTTTCCATTCGGACTCCGGACTCCGACTCTGGACTCTGGGCTGCCTTTATTGTTGAAGCACATCGCAGCAACCTTTTTTATATTTATTTCCCTCTACTTTTCCGTTGGTTTGTTGTTTCTGGCATTCCTTTATCATTTTAAATGTAGTCGGACATGGACACGTCGGTTCTGTTAGGCTTGCATGATTTTGGGGCATTTTCGCTGTCGGTTGCCGCCTGTGTATACTGGTCTACCGGCTGTCCGGCTGCCTTTTGGCCACTTTGGTGTGTGTTTTATTAGCTATTATGCCTAAAATATGGCTTACGTCTCGTTTATTGTTATTTATAATGATTCATTTTGCACGTTTTTATGGCTGTCATGGGCATGAGTAGGGATCCCCCCGCTGAATCTGGAGGCATCTTCGAAGATAATGTTGTGCGGTTTGTCTGCCATCCGCATTCGCTCAACGAAAGTTTATTTGTTTAATGGGTTTTTTCTCTGGTATCTGGTATGAAGACTTGGCTGTGAATAGGCTTGAGTTCTTTATTGATATGTTCTCAAATTATGTACCAAATTGTTTTCTTTCTCAAAAAACGTTTCCAACTGAATTGGAAGCGGCAGCCTGAAAGTAGGCAACGTTGTATGTAGATAATCAAGCAGTACAAGCAGTTTAGCTAGGAATAACGATGTGCAAGCAGTTTATCTAGAAATCAAACTGTTCAAGCAGTTCTCTCATAAATGTGCAAATAAAGTTTAATCCTACAAAATCAATTAGGAAAATAAGGCAATCTGCCCGAAACACTCTCAACCCCCTGCACATTGCCTCGTGCAGAAGTTTCGTTAGTTTTCCCCCCTATCGCCAACCCCTATCATACATCACATCGCTTGCTTATGTTTTGAATAATTTAGTTGGGTTTTCCTTATGTCATTTTTTGTTAGCTTTCTTGCATTTTAAAAACGATTTTGCCAATGTAAAACGTGAAATGCAAAAATGCCAGTACGAACACATGAGCTTCTAGCTTCAGCTTCAGCTGCATGTTGCATGTTACAGCTGCTGTTGCCACGCTGAAGCTGAAGCGTGGGTGTAAGCTAGAGAAATTGTCGCATAATGATGTCTACGATAAATTTTACAAATCCTTGAGCAAGTTTATGCTCGACGTCTTGTCCTGGATGCTTCGCTGAGCTCCTGCTTTGCCCCTGCCCTGCAAAGTTTTCCTTTAGTTTTATTTCATTTACTGACAGCCTTTCCTTCTCTAGGTAGAGGTAGAACGACGTGGTTGTGGCAGGCAACCTTTAAAATATTTTTGCAATTTATTTACACACACAGTTGCATCGCTTATACTGTTAGCTCTCAGTTCACATATGCAAAATAAAGTGATTACAAAGATACACACACACAGACTCACACAGAGAGACACTGGAAGATGGAGGAGCAGCTCCATGGCTCATGCATGTTTTAATGCACTTCCATGCGATGGAGACAACAGAATTTTCATTTGCATTTACAATACATACACAAACAAAATAGCTTACACACATTCCTAGCGTATCTGTGTGTGTGCTGCTTCCTTCTTTTCGATTTGCTTCCATCCCCAAATATTTGTACACAAGCGAAGGCAAAAGATACAAGATACTCCTTTTAGATGCGTTATATTTTATGCAAAATTAAATGTGGGAAAACATATGAGCACATATGAGATCTTAAAGAGAAATTGCCATAAATTTAGCCCACACAAATTTCATTATAAATAAAACAAAGGCATAAAAGTATTCTGCAGACAGCTCCGAGCCAATAAATGTCGAAAAATCCAGACAACAAATCATCCAAAAACCAACAAAAAACATGCAAAAATCTCAACAAAAATTAGCTACACATCAAATATGCACGAAAAAAAAAAAGAACAGAAAAAAACTTCTCAGACACGACCACATAAACGAGTTGATATTGTGTATACTCGTATTTATATATTGAGGCATTCAATGAGCTCCAAGCGGAGGCGCAACATATGCCCACAGCTGTCATTAAATTTGTGCCAGCAAAAACAGAGAAAAGCTGAAGAAAATCCCACACACACAGAACACAGAACACATTGTACGCAACGGAAATGAGTGGCAAATTTTGTTGGAAAAATAGAGAAACATAAATGTTTACTAATAGCAAAAACTGATATCCAGAAACAGAGATGCTGTTTACACGCTGCACACGTTGCAGCACATCCCCAAAAATTGTGAGCAGAATCTACAATTCAAATCGAGGGCGCAGATCGGATGCGAACGGAAATGGAAATGAAAATGGTAGTGGAAGTGGTAGTGGCAGTGGAAGTGGCAGTGGGCTTATTAGCAAAAAAAAAGCCTGAGGTGAAATATGCCATAGATAGAGGAGAAAGTAAACTCCCCGGCATTTTTCCAGTATGTTTCTGTGTATATTTTTTTTGGGGGGGTTTTTATGAGTTTATATCGCAAATTGTTTGCGTGTTGCCTTTTAATGCTCCCGCCCCGCGGCTAGAATATTTTTGCAAGTTCTCTCTGCATTTCATACATCTCTCCTTTTACACCATATAATATCTATTCAACTATTCGTATTCGTAGGGCAGATGAGGGAGCAGTAGATGGTAAAAGCGTTTTTCAAGATAGTATGCACGAAGGAAGAATTATTTAAATTGAAAATTGTTTGTTTAGCAAAAGATAAATTTTCCCCACTGCATGCGCCAAGCGGGGAGCACATGTAGTGGTAGAAAAAATAGGGGGAAAATCGTAGCTGCTCTGCCAACTGGGAGGCAGGTCGTGCAACCTACTATAGAAACAGAGCAGAACAGACCAGATATCTCTGTAATTTACAACTTCAAAACCAAGTGAAATTCATTTACGTCATAAGTCTCTTTCTCTCGGATAGCTTCAATCTTTTAATGCCTTTCCAGAAATAAGCGTTTTTTCGTCGTCTGTTGACTCCTTGTAAACAGCAATCTTTTGGTTGAATGTTAAATGGAGTCGAGAACTGTCTAAATAAAATGTACATTTCACTTATTTTGCATACGAAATTCATTTACGACCATGTTCAGAGATAAAGATACAGATACATACTGAGTTTGGCCATTCTTTGGGGGAGCTACCATTTCTCTTTGGTTTTTGTTTGGGACAAGGATAAAGCATATCATATATTTCAGAGGGTGCTCTTATTCCATTAAGTTATTTTTTTGCCATCAATAATCAGCATGCATAATTAATTGCTTCAAACATTCAGTGTTTGCTTCTAATTAGCGTTAAATTGTTTTCCGTGTGTGTCCAAATGTGCATAAAGTCCTACGGCTGCAATCAATTTCATTAAATTACTTCACTTTTTGCCCTAATTGTTCCCTAAATTAATTTAAAATTGTGTAAAGCAGTTTATCAAATGTTTAATATGAAATTTAACATTGGGCCTTAATCAAAGGAAAGAAGGGAAATAAATATCAGTGTAGGATTCAGTTCTCAGTATTCCTTTTCCAGGAAAATAAATAAAAGAAATTCTGGGCCAAATCAAGCACAAAGAATTAATTAGCACAGTTAAGTGGCTGCCACAAGGGGTGGCGGTGCAGGGGTGAAATCTAATCTTTGGGATACACATTTTGTGGTGGAAGCGGGAGATACAAATTGCTGGATGTATTGACCTCGATTTGGTTGTGTGTTGTGTGTGCGGTTTGCCTTAACATAATCATCGACAAGTGTTTTCCATTGGGAAAAGGAAAAGGAGGGGCAAAACCAAAAGCTGCTTAGGCTCTGCCTTATGTTTCTGTTTCTGTTTCCGTTTCTCTGTTTCCATTATTATTCTTTAAAGCACATTTTCTGTTTCTTATTTATGCGCAACAGTTGGTCCATTGTTTTGGCCAAGCTACAAAGATCCAACCCAGTGCCGTTGATGCTCTGTAGAGGTGCTGAAAGTATCTAGAATATTTGTCAAAGGGGTATCTTTTCACATGTACTCAAATATTCCACAAAGAGCACTCAATATTCGTTCACTGCCGCGTTTTAATACGATTGTCCTCCCTGTCCCCGTGCCGTCCGCCAGTCGTCATGTTCTCATAAATCTGATGCTTTTTACACAGAAAATGATTTCGATTGCCAGATATCTTGGCAGCAAATGTTCATTCGGTTCGGCTACTTTTTGTAGGACAAACGCCCACGCCAACGCCTTCACTTTGACATAGACACAGATAGAGATACACAGATACACACGCACACTCGTGAGTTGCTCAATTAATTTTGATTGCAGCCTTGGCAGCTGTTTTTCCAACTCACGTACTGCGACTACGACTGGGTGTAGGTGTAGGTGTGTGCGTGAATTATTCTGTTTTCGTTTCACACTTTTCACACACGGCAGCGGGGTTCATGGTGAAGTTCATTTATCCATAAATTTTAATTTCTATGAGTTGTGTTGGAAAATACATAAAAACATTTCAAAATTATTCATTTCGATGTTTGAAAAGATTTCATTGAGCGCTTTTTCTTTCTTAAATGAAGCGTAAATATTTTATTTGACCACAAGGTTGAGGAGTGTCTATCTGTAAACGAGGCAAAGGATGAAAAGATTTTGATTTGATTTATGCCAGCAAATTAATTCTGCATCATTTCCAAATTATTAAATTATGAAACAATATATAGTATATATAGTATGTATAGTCCAATTTAATTGAACAACTGAATAAACAAAAAAACAAATTTCAGAGAGAGAGAGGGAGAGAGATACTTGAATTTATGGGCTTTAGGTGTGAAAAAAAATGATTCTATGGGCCCCCGACAGGCATCAGGCATTGTGGTTTATGTTTATTTTGAATGGAAACTTAAACTTGAACTTGGCCCGGAGAATAAACATTCTACCTCCAAGGGAATTTAATTACATTTCCGAAAACAAAAGAAAGTTCCTGGCTTTGTTGTGGTGCGTTTGTTTGTGCAGTAAAAGTTTCTTGTCACCAAAAATTTCCAAATCAAAATTTTATTTTTGCTCATGAAATGCATAGAGAGACGTGTGGAAAAGCATTTGTCAAACGCTTGAGTAATTTCTAAAATTGTCGGCAAGTGTCAAACGATGTATGCGAATTAATTAGCCAGCAATTTCAATTAGTGGGCAAATATTCAAGGAATCTACAGCACCCCCGCAACTATAGGTACAAATATGTGTGTATCTTTGAGATACTCTGAGGTACCAACATGATCTCTTGTCTTAACATAATTGCTGGCAAATTGCTTGAAATTGTTGTACTGGCCAACAGCCATGAGAGAAACCGAAAGGGAATCGAGTGGCACAAGGCACACTTCTGTCTCCCACCAGCCAGCCCCCCACTGTGACGTCACCAAGAGCTTCCGCCGCTGGCATCTATATTTGTTTTACTGCTACCCATCCGCCCCGTTGCCCCCATCTGCCTCCCTCCCACATATTGGCTTTATTTTGGGCGATTTTGGCATCGGCTAAATCTATATCTATTCGTGGCAACGGCATTAGTTTAGCCCAAAAACATTTTCAGCATTTTTCGTAAATTATCTTTTCGCTTAGGCTAAATGGAAAACTGTTTCGAACAACTTGCGTCAGTTGAAAATTTTGTTTCAAACGCGCCACACGCAAAAAGCATAGTTCTTTCGCATTTTCTAAATAAATAAAAACACAATGGCTGTAAGTTCTACAAACAGAAGCATATCCGCAAGTCCTGTATGGATGAAGGGAAACTGGTTTCAAAATAGTGTTAAATATAATTAAATCCGAATACCCTGGTTCATCAGGACCTGTAAGGGAATACACCGAAAATCACTTAGAAAAAATAGATTGAATATTGAAAACATTTTTAAAGAGTGATAAATATGTCTCTTACTTCAAGCAGCGATTGTTCGACTTGCTCTAGGATTACAACAATATTTTTAAATTCCCAAATGCCACCCTTTCGAGTGGAACATTTTCCTGCACAAAGAAAAGTAAGAAGAGCACGAATCTGACAAAAAAAACACAAAATTATAAATGGGCACTATAGTATGAAAGTCACGTACTGATGAATATATACTCAAATCAATTAATTTGAACACCAGAAACACTGAAACACAAAGACTGCTATCAAATAAATCGGAATGAAATGAGAAAACAAACAAATTAAAATTTCAGAATATTCAGTTATTGCGAAACTGGTTATTAAAACAATAAATAAATAAATAAAACATGTACATTCATACAAATATATGATATGGAACAATCAATGGAATATCAATGCGCAACGAAATCATCAATGTACATATACGTATATGTATTTATATTTAAATAAGCAATTAAACACACAAAATATTTAATTCCAAGCAGCGTGTCCCGATTTAATTAATTTTTAATTTAATTTTATTTTTGAATTGGTTAAATATTTAAATAGTCAATTAACAATCGTGCAGAGACAAGTATTATGTGGATAGACTCATGAATAGAACTCATTTATGTGCAATATAATTTTCTGGCAGAAGCATATTCTACTCCGACTACTCGTCAAGGCAGCTGCCTGGTCATAAATCATTCTCATATATCGCATACGAGACTGCCAGACTGACTACAGTGCTTCCAAAACTGTTTTCAGTGATTCTAGACACATTAAACTGCTTGCTGGACTGTTGCACTGCTTCAACGACGGATTCCAATACTTCTTAGACTGATATGTTTATGAAAATCCCTCATTTGTGTGAACAATTTACTAGAAAATGTATTTTTTACTCCGCCCACGAGTCAGCTGTCAGCTCATAATTCATTTGCATATATTTCTCGTACCAGTATTTCTACCATTCCATATCTCATAGCCTTTTTTGTAAATTAAAATAAAAAATCACTTTGTTGACACTTTGCCGCAAGGGCCGGGGCTGCCCTTGGTCCCCTGTGGGCTCCCCCAGTTAACCAGCCGTATATTTTTGGTCCAAGGATCGATGGGTAGACGACCCAGACCCAGAGGCCAGAGCCCAGACCGTGGCCTGCATTTTGGTTGCATTGCACTCTGTCACTCACTCGGGGCGTCTGTCCACCTGCTGCAGGGCTTAAATATTTTATACAATATTTTTACTCTTTTGATGCATAAATTATTTAGCACTTTTCGCCGTTCCCTTTGGCACTTTCGATGCATAATTAATTTGCCAACATTTCCCATTCACTGTTGACAGTTGTCTCTCAATAATGAGAGAAACTGACAGAAAGAACTATGCGCTTTATTGGAGTGAATTATAATCTGAATTATAGACCCATTCGGGAATGCCATGTCACCGATGCACGAAAAACTCTTGGCCTTTGAAGGCTTGACATACTTCTGCGTTTTTCATGTATTTTAATGCCTGGTGATTTGATGACAACAGAAAAAAGTTTTCAATTTGTGAAAATAAATTAACATGCAATAAATAATCTGCATTACCTATGAGACTGCCCATAAATAAATTCCATATGTTTTATAATGTATTTAAAAGTAAATCCACAGTTTTTGGTCTGACACATTTTAATTAATGATTGTGCATTGGCTAGCTTTGATTTATTGCATTTTTAATGGAAAATGCAACGATGAGTTCATCCCCCAAGAAAATCCCCTTTAAACAATGTATGGGGATATTTTCCAACAATTTTCACTGTCTATACAGCAATCTGTTGAGCCAAGAACCACCGAAAACAATTTGTTGATGCGCGTCTGCCGCATTTTCTTGGCAACAAAACAAAAGGCAATAAACATAAACCCCAGCGAAGAAAACCCCAAGGAAAATGAACCGAAACTTTAATGCAATTTACCGTGTGCTTAGTTCACGGTTTTTACAATCCTCTCAAGGACACGCGGAGGGGACTGGGACTGAGACTGGGACTGGACTATAAAAAAGTACACTTTTGATACAAAACAAAACCAAACAAAAACACAAAAAAAACTTATTGTCAGGCAGAATTTTCATTTCATTTGCTTTTCCGCAGCAATTGGCAGCCGTCCAAATGACAAATTGAAATAACAGCGGCAGCAAAAATGAGCGTTTATCTTTATGTACAAATGAAAATTTGTATATTTATGCCAGCCAGCCACCGCCACCCAGCAGTCCGGAAAAAGGAAAAAATAAACTAACAAAAAAAAAAGAGGGCGCCATTCAAAATGAAACAAAGTTGAGGGTTATTTGAAGGTCAGGGCGCACAAACACAACAGCAAAATTATGGCTGGAAAAATTCAGATAAAATGAATTACACATTCCACTTCCTTGCAGTGAAAAAAAGAATTTTAAATATTAAAGAGCTTCAGCTGCAAATTATTCCCCAGTGTTCAACCTCAAAGACACAGCATGTCAAAACTTCCCCATTGGTCGTGGCTCCTGACCACAATCGATATCACTTAGCCGTTCATCACCTACCAAAATGATTTTTTAATATATGGCAAACAGCGAAAGAGAAAACCGACGACGACTGTCAAGCGGCCAACCAGATAAACCAATTAATAATGAGAAAAACAGTAGGAGAGAGAAGGAAGCCAGAAGGTAGTGAGAAGGGAGGGCCAAGAGCCAAGAGCCAAAAATGAAATGCAATTCTATCAGCAGATCAGCAACAACACTCCACAACGAACTCCACGAATTGTTTGTACATTCAATTAAAAAACCAAACAAAAATATATAAAAAAACACAGAGAGGGAAAAATGTTCGAGTCGAAATCGAATGGGAATCGAAGCAATTGCAAATGCAAATTGACGTACAATTCATTAAAATCCCCTCGGTTCATTGGTTGCCATTAAAGCGTGCTGCTGCCTGATACCGCGCGATGCCCGGAGCCTCGTTGGCAGATTCCAGCTTCAATTTTAACCCATCAATACGCCACATATTCACATATGTGTATGTATGTGCGTATTAAATAAATAAATAATTTCACAACTGAAGAATATGAATGTGCGTGAATGCAACAGAGAGAAGAATAACCAGCAATAATTCATAGTCGAAAGAATAGCAACAACAGGAGAACTAACTGAGAATGAGTTTTAAATACATCTGAAAGATATCCTTTATGGAGATTAGAAGATTGTGGGTTCATAGATTAGGCCGATAGGCGGAAACGGGAGTGACTCTGATTCTGAGGCTGATAGAGCTCTTGAAAGACCCCTCAATGTACTTCTAATACCTCTCATACCTCTAATATCTATTTTAACAGGAATATAATGTTTGTTTACTTATTTTGCATGTTAGATTAAAGTTTATTTATCTACCTTAGCCAAATTTTCCCTATATTTCGCTGCACTTTTACCTGCAACGACAACAACAAAAAATCGCTTCAAATTAAATTGTTAAATTTATTATTATTTTTTAATGTTTGCACTTTGTATGCAATGTGACATTTTGCGGACATTTTGGTTTTGTGGGCGCGATTTTCGTATCCAAAAAATGTTATTCGATTCGATTTGCGAATGCCTAGCCACAAATCAAATGACACAGGCTCAAACGCGAATATGTGCAAACAGAAAGCCACAATTGGCCCCGGCAAAGGCATATAAAAATGGCAAAAATGGCAACATGAACCACGAACAATGCAGCACAAATGTGCGAAATATTAATGAGCGGATGAGCGAATGAGCGGATGGGTGTGGTATGGTGTGGTGTGTATAAGCATCAGATTTCAATTACGAAAATAGTTCAGTTTCAGGGGTAATTGTTGCGTATACGCCGCATTGCACACTAGATAAATATTTTATGGGGACGCTTTAGCATTGTTTTTAATTAGCAAAACTTGTTCCGGAGGTCAATTAGATTCATGCGTGGGGGAGACATGAGACTGGAAATGGTGTTTCTTTTCCACAAATCATTCAGTTTTTTTGTCGGGTGAATGAACTGCACCGTTGAGCTCCACCCAGGGAGCAGAAATGTACATTGCTTTTCTGCGTAAATTTCAATTAAACAGTTAGTGGCTTCTGCTGTCAACTGTCGTCCCGTTAAAATGCCTCCTCGTCTGCGGTGGCGAGTCCTGGAATCAAAATTAATTAATTGGAAAATGAATCTATTTCTCTGTGCTGCTGATTCTGACTCTGTCTCTGGCTCTGGCTGCTGTCGTGTCGTGGCCTGCCACCGTAGCCTGCTTTGATTTGGGTGTGTTTCCAAATGGAAACTCACGGGCACAGACACAGACACTGACCTTTGAACTTGAGGGCAATCCGTGAGCAGGATTTGGCTCTATTTATTTTTAGAGACAATTTCTGTCGTTTCTCCCGTCACTTTTGTCCCACGATTTGCCAGGCGCTTGGCTGCCATTCTCATGTTTCAATTGCCAAAGCACTTACAAGCATTCTCTGTCTCTCTGTTTTGTAGCCACGCAACAAGGAACAGGAACAGGAAGTCCTCAATTGGGTCTTTGCCGTGCTCGGCGAGAAGGTGCCCAGCGGACAGTATGAGGATATCCTCAAGGACGGCATCTGGCTGTGCAAGCTGGCCAATAAGCTGGCACCCGGATCCGTGAAGAAGATCCAGGAGCGTGGCACCAATTTCCAGCTGATGGAGAACATCCAGCGCTTCCAGGCGGCCGTCAAGAAGTACGGTGTCCCCGAGGAGGAGATCTTCCAGACAGCCGATCTTTTCGAGCGTCGCAATATTCCACAGGTCACCCTCTCCCTATACGCCCTGGGACGCATTGTAAGTGTTGCCCTAAAAGACATTTTAAAACTCATTTAGCAGTGATTCATATCTTGTTAATAGACGCAAAAGCATCCAGAGTTCACTGGCCCCACTCTGGGCCCCAAGATGTCGGACAAGAACGAGCGCGTCTTCACCGAGGAGCAGCTCCGTGCCCACGAGGGCGAGCTTAATCTGCAGATGGGCTTCAACAAGGGCGCCAGCCAGTCCGGCCATGGAGGCTTCGGCAATGCCCGTCACATGTAAACGCCCACCCATCCACCCCCACACACAGATACACCCACACAAATACACAAAAATCTAATTAGTTCAAACAAACAAAAAAAATGAAATGATTCTTGCGTATGATTTAAGCAGTGCAAAAGCTCTAAATGTAATTTATATAATATGAAAACAAATAAATTAATTAATTTTAATACAAATGTCAAGTTTTTCCCCCCCTCAGGCGACCGCCCTCATTGGATTAGCATTATGTGTTGCTGCTGTTAATTAGTGGATGGGGAGAAGGAAACATGCGACTGTCGCCAGTTTGTCAAGCGGTTTAAGTGGTGTCTCTCTCTTTCTCTCCCTCTCTCTGCGCAAATGGAGCCATACGCACTCACGACCCTCGCCGACACCTTTATTTCTTTGTTAGGAGCTGCCTCCGTTCTGGGCCTCCCTGGTTGCCTGGTCCACCTGAGATTACACAAATTACAATTTCAACGCCTGCACTGACAGCGATAAGCATAAGAAATGTCAAGGCCATTTGTATTTCTATCTCTCTGTCTCCCTGTCTCCCTGTCTCTCCGTCTCTGTTTGTGTGTGTGCTTATGAGGGGGAAAAAATAGACAAAGGACTGGAGGGGGGGAAAAGCTCAGAAAGCCTTGGGAAAACTGTTTGGTTTTGCTGTGCACTCGAGAAAATTAATGCGGTTTTTGGTTTGGGATTTGAGTAACCTTTTAGCATATGAAAAATAAAGTATATCTTAAGATCTAAGAGCATTTTCCTACTTTCGTTAACTGAAAAGTAATCAAAAATAGAAAGGCATACTCTTAGCCTGATTGGTCATACAGATAATACAGGAACCGATTTGCTATTAAAATGTTAGCTATACAAACAGGTTTCTTCATATCAAAACGCTGGACTTCTGCCTAAAACTCTCTATATATCCCAGGCATCCTCTAACAATTTCGCTCAGTGTAACCTATACCTTTTGCCACCTTTCAAACACCAGCCAAAACCAGAGCCAACGTTTATCTTTCGGACAAAAGAGCATCACAAAATAGAGGCGAAAAGAAAAGAAAGAGGACAAGAAAAGGGGGAAAACCACAAGCGACCAATTGCGAATATAATGAAGGATAGAAAATAAACAAAAACTGAGAAAGAAAAAATTCGTCAGGCGGCAGGAAAGTTAAGCCAAAATGGCGTCCCCAGAGGATTGTATGGATGTGTGCGTCTTGCTTATATGCCAATGATCAGCCAAAATGGAAATGGCAATTGACAGGGTATGCGTGTGCATGTGTGTGCGTTTTGGGTGCGTGTTTAATTTCCACTTGTCGAGGGGCGGGGCACAAAAACAAAAACACACAAAGGGGCCACAGACACAGACAGACAATGCCAGTGTGTTTGTATTAAATGAAATGGTCACTTTGACAGCCACTCTGACAGCCAGACAGACTCTATGCATGTGTGTGGCACATATACATATACTTTACATGCTTTATGCGTGAGCATGTGTGTGTGTGTGTGTGCGTGTGTGAGTTCCCTACTCCATTAATTTAATTTTATTTATGTTGACAATTGCTGTAACAAACACGCATGTCAGCATAGGGCGATCTAGAGGCTGCGAGGGTTAGAAGTCCGACGACTGGAGGGGTGGAGGGATGGAGGGATGGAGGGGTGGGAGGACTCCCCTCTCACTCAGCATTGCTGATTGTATTACAAATAGTTTTCTGCACCCATACTCCTCTTTGCAACTATCGCACACACATGCTTCAGCATTTACACCGAGAGAAAACCAGAGTATTCCTTTAATGATGCATTGAGAGAATGAATTTGGATATCTATTTTTTTCCCCAGTGTACTCTAATAATGCAATTTATTGGCAGCCAGAGGTTGACAATGACAATTGTTGACTTTCCCTTTTTGTGCAGTTGTTGTTTGGTTCGGTTTTGTCTCTTGTTTCCATCGTTTTTATTTTTCCAGCTCATGCATTCCATTGGGTGGATCTGCTGCTGGTTTTTGTTTCATTGAATTTATTTAATTTATATTTATTGTGGTCAAAATGACAATTTATTGTCATTTGTATTTATAGCTGGCCGTCGAATGCCTGCCCTGCCATACCATTCCTGGAATATTCCGCTTTCATTATTATATCCTTTTTGTCTACCACCCACAATACGAGGTATTATGATTGTATTTTTTCCTGCAATTGATTTCTATGATTTTCACTTCTGTTTTCCGAGGCTCCCCCTCCGCCCCACCCCTCGATTGACCCTGCTTTTTTCATCAGTAATTTATGTAATTACTTGCAAATGGAATGCGTTTATAATTCATAATGTGAATTATATTCTTGTTTGTTTGTTTTTGTTATGAGATCTTATGATTTGTTGTGTATTTTTTGTATATTTATTTTTGTGTTTAACGGCTTCTGCTGAGAGATATTAATCCTCAATCTCCTAGGAAAAGGTATCTTTTAAGCTGTCTGTTACGCACGTTTCGGCAATTGCTATATAACCTACCAGAGGTACCACAAATATGCAGCCTTCGCTCAGTCAGAGCCAGAGACTGCCAGAGTATCCTCAGCAACAACGATTTTCTTTATTATTATTTGGCTTAAACATGCAAGCGCATTTATTTAACTGTTGGCCAAGTTACTACTGGCCTGCTTTCATGCGGTTTCAAGGAGGCCTCCGACCCAACAACACATTTCTACCTAATTGCCGAAAGTTTGTAACAATTTATAGCTGCATTGCAGTGGCTGGAATGCACAACCCCTACCTACTCTCTCCCTCTCTCCATCAGCCATTTCTCTATGCGGTTAACTAACTAAATGAAAGAGTTGATATTGGAGCATAAATTTCAAAAATGGCAGAAGGTTAAGTCCAAGGTGTGCATAGCTCTGGAAATCCCCTTTGAAATCTCTGTAGTCCCCATCTGGGTAGTGCAACTTTTTGGTCAACCCTCCCGCAAACACTTCAGGCATATTTCATGCTCAACTGCACACAGAACAAGGATGCCACAAAGAAAGCAACAACATGGCAAATGACACTAAAACCGAGCGCATTATACCCCTCCTCTCCCCTCTCCACTCTCCACCCTTTCTATGGCCGTCTGTATTGCTCTCTGGCTGTTGTTTCTTCTAGCAATAATTGCTGCCAAACCGCTTGCTGCAATCATAAACAAGCCAAAACAGTGCGCACAAGCAGCCACCAGCAACCAGCAACAGAATCACAATTCCGTATCCCTATCCGTATCCGAATACGAATCCGTAAACCAAACGAAAACGCAAGACCGTTGCAGAGATCCGGAGAACACCCCGACAAATGCCAGAGCCTGAGAGGCGTATTAACAAAGCCCCCGAAAACCGGACAACAGGCAGCAAAACCGTAACAACAAGTGGCTAAATATTGAACGACTTTCCGATGCTCAGCAGGGGATCAATTTTCAAGCTAGCAGACGTCAGGGAAGTGTACTCGAAAATTGGGAAACATGTCACCTGAGAATTTGGGTTAGTCATCAAAACAGGTTTGATGGCCTTTGGATGAGCTGGACATGGACTTTGAATGCTTGCTGTTTGAAAAAAGGGAATACTTCTTTGGGAGCAGAATTACTTCAGATCCTAGAGTGTTATCTAAACAATTCACGGCCTCAAAAGAGGTATTTATGAATGCAAGCAGTGTTTGAGAAAATAAGAATGGAAAACTCTCTCTTTGATGACTTGTAACCAGATTTTCCCTGGGACCTAGTCTCTCCTAGGAGAGATTTTCCATGTTCATTTTACAGGGTATATTTCTAGTCTCGTCTTACTAATCGGCTAACAAACTTAGTGCAGCTGCTCAATTGCTTGCGCTAAACACACAAGCGATTCAGCGAGCGACTCGGGGAAAAGGACACGCCCCACCAGCACACACACAAACGCAAGCACGCACACACACAGACAAAGTGTGGAGCTTAGTTCATATTTATGCGGAAAGTTCTAGCTACCTCTGGCGGGTTGGGGGCGATTGGGGTGGTCATTAAGATGCATAGTCCCTCCGCTACACGTTTTACTAGGTCCGTGGCTGCTCCGCTGGCTGCTGCTGCAATGGAACATGATTTGTGCGGCGGGGCATAAACTGCGTGAATTCCCAGTACAAATTGACTTGTTACAAAAGCGCAGGAAAAATTCACCTGCCACAGGAAGGTGCACAGAGGCGTAATCAGCTTTCCACCTTCGGCTAATCCCCGTTCGAGTTACCATAGCATGGCCATAAATCATTGAAATACTTTTGGTTGGTTTTTTGGCATATTAATAACCGAAAGACAGTCGCTAGCTTGATTTATGCATGGCCGTCGTCGTGGGGTTTTTTTCAATAACCTCGCATGCCACAGGGACAGCGGCAGCTCTGTCTGCCACACACGTGTGCCATTCCAGGTGGGGATTTTCTCAATGCTTTTGATTCATGACCATGGACCATGGGATTATGCAATTGACCAAAAGAATAATTGATACTCGAGTAGAGTTACAGAGGGGCACAAATTTATTGACACATTTAAAAAACCAATTAGAATTAATTACAATTTAGAAGCACTACGAGCACTCGCTCTCTGCGAAAATTGCGTCAAAATTCATTTACATATATTTACTAATTACATTCCGAAGAGCCCCTGGCCCCTGGCCCCTGGCCCCCGAAGCCCCCTTTTGGCCCCGATTTTAGCAGCCATGCGTACAGACGCAACGCCGCGTATACATAATCTGCATTTTGCGACGCTTCCATGCACAAAAAGTTATCGATTTAATTGGTGTTAAAATTTATGCGCACCAAAAATTTTCAGAGAGTTATCCTCCTGCCCTTGCCCCCCACACCGAAAATAGTTTCGCAAAATCCCGTGAAAATCACAGAGCCACTGCGCCAACATTTTTCAAACACCAATAAAAATACCAAAAAGTAGCGCAAATAAATGATTTTATGATAGTCTGCATATCAGTGCCCTTTAATTATTCATTTTGTATTTATTTGATCCCTCAATAAATATAGTATTTAGGAGTATTGATATTAAAGTTTTTAATGAATAATGTTATTTTTGTACGGATTTCTGCTGGATATCCGCCAGTCGTAACATTCAATAGTATCGTGGTTTTTCTTGTTTTCAATTGAATTTTTCCGGAAGCTTTCAAGTGCGCCCATCAAAGTGCTGCTGGCTCTGGCTGGCCTGCTAACATCGTTTTTTGAGTTGAGTTATTGTTGTGGCGAGTTTTCATAAACGTTCATAAATTTGCTGGCAATTAACTGGGGCTTTTAACGCTTCTGTGTTCCAAACTGTGGCCCATGGCGAAAATATTTTGGTATTTGCTTTCCCTTCAGGGTTTTTATGTTTTTTTTTCTCGTTTTATTTACAAATATTTGGCATTGCAGTTGGTTTGGCATTGCATGCGCGGTTATGCACGCCGTTTTTTAATTAATTTCTCACACACAAACACCAAGTAGAGGGTGTGGGCTGGTCAGAGTAAATGTTGTTTCAAGTAATTAACAATTAATTGTTGAGGGGCATTACGGCGTAAATATTTCATTTGTACTTCAGCCACAGGGCATATTTCATTACCTGAGCAGTTTGGGCCTCTTGGGGACACTTGGGGATAAAAATCTAATCATTCAGCTGCCTTAAATATACAAACTCCACGAGGCCAAGTTGTTAGGGATATACTCAGAATTAATCGAATCCCCTTTACCTGTGGCAGAGCCAGAGCCAGAGCATATAACGTTCGTCCTTCCACTCTTAATCGGGAAAACAGTTTAACATTATTGATCCAAGCAACGAATGGAATTGATTTGTAAATACATTGCGCTTTTTGCCCAGTAGCAGCCGCACATCAAATAGCTCGCAGGCCAGAAGGCTCCAGTTTCAGAGCCGGATACGGTTCCACTTTAAGCCATTTGTGGTGTGTGCGTGTGTGTGTGTGCAAATATCTCTGGGATAGCCCCGTACATTAGGCGATTCGCCTGCAAAGATTATGGGCCAAACATGTTTCAAACCAATGGAAACAGGCTTAATTTGGCCTCCAATCCACAGTTGACAAATTGAATCCAAACTAACCATCGGAATGGATGGATGGTAGTGTAAATGTCGGGTAATCCCCGGGAACTGCATCATTTTAATGCAACTTGAAACTCTACTGACATTTATTGCAGTCAATAAATTTGCAATTAGCGCTCGAATTGAGTCGAGCAGGGGCTTTGGCTTTGGCCTTCGCTTTGGCACTGGCTTCGGTTGTGTGTGTGTGGGCGTGGCCCAGTCCTCAGTTCTGTCGTGCAGACTCCACCAACACATACATGCCTTCTAATTGTAATTGCATTTACGACATTCGAGTACGCTCCTTGTGTGTGTGTGTGTGTGTGAGTGGGGCTTTTGAACGGGGATTTTCTATTGAATGTCAATGCGCCAATGCGCTTTCGTCGCCTGTCAACAACGGCACCAAGTGCCAGCGCTAAGGTGCAGCTATAATGGTGAATAATTGTCTGGGTATAGGGTATAGGGTGTAGGGTATAGAGAGTAGGGAGAAACCGTTCGAGGAAGAGAGTGAGTGCATTTCAAATATATCGTTGCAGCTAATGAATATTTAAACATCATTTGCAATTGATGCTGATGGAATTTCGTTGCCAAGTGCCGAGACTCAAACAAATGAGTGCTTCCAGGTGAGGGTATCGACTAAAATGATACCCATCTGTGGATAAAAGAGATAAATAGATGATAGATGACTTTGATGGATAGATGAAGCCCCCTGCGCACTAGCCACTAGCCTGGTTTAAATTTCATATAAAAACTCGAAAATTTCTGCACCGTCCCTTTGCCTTTCGTTTCGTGATGCATACAAGGGCCTTTCAATCGATCGAATGAGTAGAATAGGCTGCCCTCTGCCTATGTCCAACACTCCTCTTATATACAAAATAGAGGGCACCAAAAACCCTGCAATAGGGAGAGAGGACCAGAGGGCGAAAGTGAGCAACACTGCTGCCTGCCTGACGACCCGCCTGTAGTGCTCTTTCCCCCTCCCACTCTCTAATGGAATTTGCTATATTTTGGATAATTAAATTTCCATTTCTGGTGCCTATTTATTTAGCGTGTCGCCGGCGCGCTTTTGTTTGTTTGCACTATCCCGCAGCTAGAAACAGATCCTATGCAATCGTTCTGCTGGATGGCATTTCTCAGTTAATTTGATTGCAGTTTATTTGATTAAATGCAAATTGCAAACCGAATGGTCGCCCTCGAGTGATATTCAACATTTTGCTGCATTCTTTTGGGCTCTCACACGCAATGGGTACTCCTTTGTTCCAAGTATTTACTATCGCATTTCATTTCATTTCAGATATCCCATCGATTATTTGTGGCATCTGCTTGGCTGCACAATAAGCACCTTAAATTGCAGAGTTCTATGCTGGAACTATGCCGAAGTCGGTGGCATGCCACGTGTGTTTGGTGTTGCTGCTGGTGTTTGCAGCGCGGGAAACCGATTTCTCTTTATATATATTTTTTTCTTCGCTTTGCCGATTGTGAAACTTGTGGAAAACTATTTGAGAATGCCGAGGCGCATACCAAAAATGGCGATAATGATTCCGTTAAAGATATTTTCGCGCCATCGTTTTCGCCCCCCCCAGGAGAATGTTTTCTAATGTGTTTACCGCCCCAGCCCCCGCCCCATTGCACTCTCCCCTCTCTCTCTGTGTGTGTGTGTGTTCTATTTGGAGCAGAGAGCTCTGGAGGAGGTCAAAACTTTGCCAGGTGCAAACTCGTGCAAAATCAGCGAAAAATATTCGCGCACCATTCGCTGCAAATGAAATGAGTTTTTCCCCCAGTCACCAATCCCCAATCCGCAATCCCCAGAAGGGAGTTCTCTGTGTTCTGGCTACCATTATGCGGTCTTCAGTCGAACACTTTCGCTCGTTTCACTGGCTTTTGATCATAATTGCGATACGCTCTACGCGTTGATGATGCAGCACGATTATTACGTTGGCAATGCACCTTCCCGTTACCCGTTCCCCGTTCACCCTTCTCCTTGAGTTATGCAGATTGTTAGAGCTCCCAGATCCCACCCCATTTTCACATCAAGCCAGACTTCTCTCCTTGACTCTTGTCCCTGTCACTGGCGTGTTAATCGCAAGCTGATGGCCTGGCTATAAGGCATGTGCGATGCGGTCAGCCTGCAGAAGAGGCAGCAGGGAGTCTGCAGAGCTTATGCCATGAAATGTGTATACTTTAGAGGAAATGGCTGCAAGCCACTTAGAGCAAATCACCAAACAGGACTCTGGGGGGGCGGATCTACGAAATGGCTTTAGACTTTATAGGTTTTCTTCTGAAATTCTCTGCATAGTCCATCATATTTTGAATGTAATACTGCATGCACAACAACTTTTTCCCCAACATATTCCCTAATTCACTTAACTAATTTTAAAGCAACTTTAAGGCCATGAAAGCCAGTCGAAAGGGGAAACTTTCCACTGCTGTCACTGCCGTCAGTCCGCTTATCACACCACACACACACACACCCACACACGAGGCGAAGATGAATGGACAGGGACACTGAATGAATTGTCAGTGTCTTGAGACACAGTTCCCCCTTTACTTCCCCTGTCTTACACGAGAGGCAGAGGCAACAATCAGCACAACACAACGCAGATGTCTGGAGCAATGACAGCTGTCAAAATTGCTTAGAATAAGTCGTTTTGGGGCATGCCAAAAATATTGCTACAGACCTACATATACGTACATACTCGTACATCTGTCAGGGTCTGACAGCAACTGGCGTCTACTGCTAACTGCATGAATAAGTGGCCCAAAAAAGGTGTACATCTCGTTTGCATGTTGCGAGGTGGAACCCTGCTCTGGGGCTTCCTTGTGCTTCAATCTCTGTTCGATTCACAAATTCCCAGAATGTCCATCAAAACCGCAGACACAAAACAATTTTTGCAATTACTTAAAGAATATGCAAAACATTTCTAAAATTGCATTCCGAAAATAAAACAGTCGTACAGATAGAGAATGGAAGGCAGACACCGAGGCGTATACGTGATGCCGGACCCTATAGTCCTTGGTCCAGCACTCACGTGCCAGTGTCCTGTGGCTTGCATACGAGATCGAAAGGAAGGAAGCGTGTTGCATGTTGCATGTGGAGGAGCCAAGGAGCCCAAACGTCAAGGCAAAAGTCAATTCAATGTCTCCTCAGCGCCGCCTTGAGATGCAAGGACATCTACGGGGCACGCTGTGACCACCACAAGTTTCAGTTTTAAGCAAGACTCTGCGTCTCTCGGATAAAGAACCTCACTCTCCCTCTCGAATAATGGAGAACCAGGAGGAACAATGTCCATTGTCGTAAAATGGGATTTTCTGTGCTGCAGAGAGAGAGAGCGAGAGTGCTTTTGGAGGGTTATTGCGATTGAAGTAGAAGTAGAAGTGGAGACTGTAAATGATATGACCTATTAAATGAATCTGTAGATCCATAAGAACCGTAACAAACTAAAGGATTAAGTGGCGGTAAACTAAAGAAAGTAGGGTCCAAAAAGTAGCCTTAGGGAGTGATGGAAGTTCTTTAAAGAAAAGCCCTATAATAACCCTACTTTGATCTTTATTTTCCTTAAATTCTCTCTTAATGCAAGTACTGGATTTTTGTCTTAAATTTCAATTTAATGCGGCACTGTACATCTTCTGGCTTCAACGCAACAGATATTTCGAGCGAGAAATGCAAATTGAATGGAAGACGCCTTCAACTTAAAGCAAAGGCCATCGCAACAGGATGGCAGGATGGCATGGCTTGATGGCTTTAAGATTGCACAGGGGCATGCTTCAGAGGTACTTCTCTGCCGGTGCGGCAGTGTGGCAGGATGCTACTATGCAAGGCACAGAATGTTGGCCGCAAAACAAATTACGTTGCAAATAGACAATATTTACATTGCCATGGCAATGAGATGGTGCTGCTCCTGTCGCTGACGATGGTGGCAAGAAAAATTGGCATCAAATATTTCACGCTAGCTTCTCCCACCCAACCCCACTTCCCCCACACAAACACTGAATAGAACGACGCCACACTGTGTGGCAGCCACCGCCATACATTTATCTTAATTTAGATGCCACTGCCGCTGCAGGCTCAGGTGTGAGTAGAGTAGGTCCGGGCGCTGGGGGGCGGGGGCAAGGCTGCTGCTAATGGCATTTGCCATCGAATCCTTCACGTGTCCTTGGCCACGCCACATGCCACACAGACTCCAGACACGAGTCTCGGGGGTCAGGTAATGGCCTTTATTTCGGCCAAAAAGTGTGTGTTTTTGAGTGTGTTTACCCCCGAAAAATGTTGTGTCTCATATGTGTTCTCTCTCTCTCTCTCTGCTTTCTCGTGGTGGGAAAACCTGCATTTATAATGGAGTTGAAGGAGCTCCTTGCTAACACGAACGCCGTGCCACACACACGGAAAGTTCGTTGCCTTTGTCAGCCGCAGACCAAACTAGCTCCCACCACCCCAAAAATTAGCTGTACTATGTGGAAATTGTATATGCCACACATGATTGGCATTGCAATGCAGCCGTGGGGGGCACATGCCACGTGTATCGCTGGAGTATGAACCCCTGTACAGGTTGTGGAGCTATTTTTATTGATTGCATTGATTTTACGGCTCGATTTGTTGCGTTTGCCACCCTCATTGCCCCACTGTTGGGGGAAAATCTCCACCTTCGTAGACCCATCTCTCTTTGAAAAATTCTTTGAATCATATTTTACAATTACTTGGCATTTAAGCGCATTTAATTCAATTAGTTTAAGGACTTTAATTAACTTTAAACAAGACACAAACTCTATTGGAAATTGAGTTTGAAATTAGGCCCCAAGGGCAAAATATATTGTCGAACACTGAAAAGGTGTTTTTTCCCCATCTAATTGATGACCAGGGAAATTAATTGAGTGGAATTTTTTCGAGGGACCCAATCGGGGCGGCACTTTTGTCCCTTGTTTTGTTTTGTAGAACTTTTTTTTGCTTTCGAAAGTTGGCAACTTTTTTTTCCTAATTTACATACATATACATTTTTTTGTTTGTAATTAACTTTATCGATAAAGATTTTTTTCCCCCCACCTATGAGTCGTATAAAATGTTGTGGCGCTTTAAGTAGCATTTGTTTGAATAATTAATTAGTTTGCTGGCGGATAAAAATTGTGGCTTGTGCTTGTGCTTTCTAGCTTGACAGATTGCACAGAGAAAAGCGAACAGCACAATTTTTGGCGGTTTCGTTTGGGAAATTTGTTAACAATTGTTTAACAAGAGTGGTGGCGGGGTCTTGCTTGTCCTCTGGCAATGCAACGCATTGCAATGCCAGACCCCAATCCAAATCCCCTATGGGGGATCCAAAGTTGCCTCGAAAGCAAATAGAGAGGGCTAGAGAGGGCTAGAGAGGGGGAGAGAGATATGGAGAGGAAGGAACTGTAGCAGCGGTAAATACGAGTACTCCGGCGTTTGTTGTATAATCCCCATGGCAGCTAACAAATGTGCGCACATCCGTATCCCGGCCACTAAAGCCCCTATTCCCCCCGCACCGCACACAGTCAGGATACCAATCCTCGATCCTCCCCAGCCTCCCTCAGCAATTCAGAACAAACACTGGGAGCTCTCTACTAGACGACTCGCTCCACACTTTCCATCGCCTCCGACACGCAAAATGCAAACATACGCACTGCAGTTGCTGTTGCAGTTGCAAAAGCAGTTGCAGGGTAAATGTGTTAAGTACACAAAAGAGTGCGAGTCCTGGTCCATTTCTGGTCCATTGGCACATCACCTTTTGGACTATAACTCTATCTCTCCTTGGCTATCTGTCGCAGCCAACAGAACAGCTTCAGAGAAAGGTTTGGCAGGTCCCCAGTCTGATTCCTCGTGCAAATTGCTTAGTGAAAGCAAACAAATTAATCAAAATCCATCTGGAAAGGTGTGTGCCCGAGAGAACCAGCATCAAACAATGTCGACCACTGCACCCCCAATCTCCTCCTTCACCTCCTTCTCCTCCTTCTTCGTCTTCATTCGCATAGAGTCGTCTCTCGCGTACGGGTGCCTCTCGGCCTGGAGCTGCAGTTTTTCTGCTGCAAAAGGATTGTGGCAGGGAGAGTGAAAGGTTTCTGGGGAGCTGTTGCCAGGGGTTAACTAGCACAACGATTGGCTTCGTTAGGCAAACCCAAAAATTGAGGTTTTTCCAGAGGTCAGAGGTGCTTTCAACGCCCCATATGGGTATTGAGCGACTAACCGAAAGGTCTTCTTTGGTTATGGATAGTATTTGAGCATGGAATGTGTGTGGAGTGTGGAAAACGTATGGTTTGTATGGTTATCATATTTAGGAGCTCCGTTTGCCGCATTAGCACCCCAGTGTACTTTGTATTCCCCCAAGCAACTTCTCTCGACAGAGACGGGGTACAAGCTACTCTCCGCAGAGACGGGGAACCTCCTGCCAGGTTACATGCACTCCCCAGGGAGTACCACCTCCCACAAAAGCAATCACTCCCACGGAGTGGAGTACACATATGATTCCGGGTTAACAATTCCCTGCCGTGGCACTGCCCACCGCCGTGGAGGCCCCTGCACATTAGACTACTACGCAATTACGTCACCTTCCTGGGCTCCCACTCTCTGGGAGGTCTGCGTGGGTTTACATTAGGCATTGTGGCAGCAAGAGAGGCAGCAATGCCCGCATTTTCCCGCCCGCACACACACATACACGCACACACTCGGCTGAACTTTTCGCGTGCACAATGCGGGCGGGAGGCGCCACATTGATTGTGCAACAATTGTGCACAACGAACCGAAAGCAGCTACGGGGGAAAAAAGGGAAATAAAAAGGGCTGGGGAGCAGGTGGGGAGCGGTTGGGGAGCAGGTGGGGAGCAGGTAGCACGGGTCAGGCATATTGGTTTGCCCTTACGCCTGACTTTACCTTAACGGCGTCTGACGTTTAACCTTTTTGATAGACAAAGGAGGAGGCAGTACGTAGGGGAAGGGCATGTGTGGCATCCAGCAGGGGTCCTAGGGTAGATAGTGCACGCATCCCCAGGTGCTCGATCGCTCGCACAGTACTGTCTGGGAGGGGCAGATAATACCTTTTGGCAATTTTTCGCATTTGCCGCCATGTCACAGCCGCCGATTCGATTGTTTTGCGGGGGTGCACACGGCTCAGGGGGTAGAGCCTGTGGGAGAGGAGGGATAGTAGTTCCAGTTTCTCTGAAAATGTAGCTCCAGGGGTAGGGACAGAGCGCACGCTAATTGCCATGTATGAAAAAATTGTTGTGTTGCTGTGTTGTTGTTCTGTTGCTCTGTTGCTCTGTTGTGCTGTGTCTGGCTTTGGGCGCTACAACGACCTAAATGGAACCATCCGTGGACCATGGAACACAAGTGTCCTGCGGCCTACTTCCCTGTTGCCAGGGAATCAATTTTTGGGGCACGCTTTTCTACTATCTGCTTTCTGGCTTTTCAGCCGCCACTAATGCGTACGAAGGAGTAACAAGGGTATACTTGGCTCTCATTTGGCACACAGAAATTATCTCAATTACTGAGGGACTTTTTCTCATAGAAAAGGCCAAACAGAATAATTCGTAGGGCTATTTTATGCCTTCCACGACTCGAAAAGCGAAGACCCTGAAAGAAAATTTATGAATAATTGTTCTAGGCCTGAAATTGGCATGAATAGATTTTCTTCGAGTGTGGAAATTGTAAAAAAAAGTTTTACTTATATTTTAAAATTAATAAATATAATAAATTTATTTTATTTTTTAATTAAAATATTTGTAATATTAAGATAAAGCATAATTCCTACAAATTTACTTTATTTTTTGTATTTTACAGTGCCCTATATTTAGATTAAATATAAATTTGTATTTAGTTTAAGATATATATTTATATTTTTCTATTTCTCCTCCCCAATTGCCACCGATTGTGTTGGCTATTCGGTGTAGAAAGGGCCTTTTCGCTTCCATAAAAAAATTCATCTCGGTTTAATAAATATGATGGTCAGAAAAATAAATGTACACCCATTATTTCTCTTATAAAACCCTTGTTCAATCAAGGGGTATCCCCACAGTCGAAACGTGCTTTTTTGTTGCTTTTGCTTGTCCCGCCACTGGCTTTTGGTGTTGAGCAGCTGCTGGGGACTTAAGTGCTGGAGGAGCATCAGCTGTGTGTCAGGCAGTCACGCAGTCAGGCAGGGGTGTCGACAAGTGCAGGACTGAAGGAAGAACTGAATTGGCTAGAAATCCATAGAAAAGCCAAAAGCGGAATCTACATGAGAGATGATGTTTTCCCTTTTTAAAGGCTTCTCCCTTTCGGCCATTAAAGCTTTTGGGGCCCTGGAGCCGCCTGCATATCTAATTTTGGGAAGAGCCCCAAACGACAGAGCGAGAGAGAGGGAGAGAGAGAGAGAGAGATCCGCATTAAATATGCATGGCCAGAGTGGTTCCGGGTAGCAGGCAACGAGACGCATCAACTCATCATCATCTTCGAGGGGGATGCGATGGATGCGTGTTTGCATAATGTGAATGGAGAACTGGAATATATACACATATGGCGGGAGGGCGAAGCCCGACACATGCTTGCCTAATTAGTCAATTTAATAGTTGGCTTTCTTGTTTATGAGGCGTACGAGGGCCGAGGACGAGCACGAGGACGAGGATGCTGCTCAAGTCACTGGCACGCACTGGGGCAGGAGCAGGACATGAAATTCTAATTAGGCGACAAAATATATAAAAGTCTTCCTCTTTGCGATTATTTATGATTTGCCATCGGAATAAGAATTCTATCTCGTGCCCACGCGCGGAGGGCAATGCAAAAATTATGCCCCCAGGAGAAACAATTTTCTAATTAAGAAAAAAGCAAAAACGAAACAAAACAAAACAACCCGAAATGTTTTCTAATTAAAATGAAACAGAATTCGAAACAGCAGCCAAACAGAAAGGAAACAGCACACAAAAAATAAGTAAAAAGCACAAAAAAAAGAAAGCAATTTGTGTGTGAGAAAAATGGAAAAGTTGAAAACATGCTAAACGAAGAAATAAAAGCAACAAATCATTGAAGAAGGTACACAACGCAACACGACACGACACGAGACGAGAGTATGGGCGGGAAGGGAGAGAGAGAGGGAGAGAGAAAGGGAGTGCCACGCCCCCATACAACAGAGTGGTCAAAAACTTTCAAAATTAATTTTCAACTTTCATTTTGTTGCAGAAGAAAATGAAAGAAAAGAAATATAATAATAAACAAGGCAGCAATCAAAAACACGCACCCATCCAACCAGGCCCCCTCAGGGGCCATGACCAGGCGACCCTGGCGACATTATGTACGTGTGTGTGGCACCTTTCCCCACTCCTCCTCCTGCACAGCAAAAATATCAATTAAAATGGCAGCTTGACTTGAAAACTGCTTAGAAACAGGCTCTCGGTTCTCCTGCTGTTGACTCGAACAACCGCACGAAAAGAAACTTTCGAAAGCGAGAGCGAGAGAGATGGCAAAAGTTTGAACAACAAACTCAGCAAAGAGTGAGGGAGAGGGGAGAGGAAGAGATAGACACACCACACGTATAAGTTGTTGCTGCGGCAGACAGTTTTGATAGTTGCCCCTCCAAAGTGCTCCGTGCCGTCAGCAAAAGTTGAATGGCATCTACTGGCAGAAAGTTCAAAATGCAACCCCCGTCCTGATGCTGAAGCATTTTCCATTCTGACATCAAGATGACTATCAATAAATCCAGACATACCCCATACCTCTCATACCCGACACACATGTGGCTGTATAGCAGTACATGTGGCATACATGGCGTATGCGCAACGCGGTGCCACTCCGTTTGCTAAGTTAATTAATCATACGCACCGCATGCCGCATGCATTGCCTGCCAATAAGTTAAATTGAATTTTCAATAAAATTGTTTGCGCCAAAGAGATTCGGCAATGAGGTGGAGAGCCTTTTCGTCAATCGAACATTTCGGAAATCTGAATATTTGGAAAGCCAATAAGCAGAAAAGAAGAAGCTGTCTTCAGAGTATCACATTTGCATTTGATTTCACACTTAATTTGTCCGAAAAAAGAATATATTCAGAGAATATATTTGGGGCGTTATCGGAGGTTGCTCTGTAACTGTGTCACTCTCCACTTTAGCTTTAGGTGTAGCGTTCTACCCGTGGGTCTGGCTATCGGGCTTTCCGCTGGCTCTGGCTAAGGATTTGCCATCAGGCTTTCCTCTAACTCCATCCGTGGCTCATTTCTGTTGTTGCCGCCATGCACGATGTGATTTACTTCCTACAAATTGTATGCAGTGGCAGCAGGAGGAGCTGCAACAGCAGCAGCAGGAGTAGCATCAGCAGCAGTAGGTGCCACACCAAGAGCAATCCAAAAAGGCGGAATAAGGGCAGGCAGCTACAGCAACAGTTAAATGAATCAAATCCATTTCAAAGCTATTCATCAAATGTCAGCGCTTTTGCTGGCCAACCGCGCACCAAACGAAAGCCACATCCACAGCAACAGCAGCAGCGGCAGCGGCAACAGCAACATCGGAGCGGCAACAACATGCAGATTGGTAGCATGGAATACGGTTCCGGATTCGTTCAGCATCGGTCGTGGTCGTGGACGTGGATGTGGACGTGGATGTGGACGTGGATGTGAAGCTCCTCTCTGTGTGGGTGTGGAGTAAACTCGTTTTATAATTGAATTGATCCCATTATGTAGATGAAAACGTTTTTACGTTTCGCTTCGTAGAAAATGGCGGCCAGTCTGGCAGAAGAACTTCCGGCCAGAGAAAGAGAGAGAGAGAAAGAGAAAGGGCGCCATGAATAGGGTAGTGGGTGAGGAGTAAAGAGTAGCAGGAATCAGCGGAGTAGCTGCCTGCCAAAAGCATAAACACCAAATGGAAGCTCCGTTCCAGAGGCTAGAAGCGAATGTCGTTGGCCACTGATGTTACTTTTGTGATACCCTATAAGAAAACGACAAGGGCATACCAGTACAGACAGGAACATCATCACGAGAAGGCAGAAGTCCGATGAAACTAATCGAGGATAAGAACGTAGCTCTTGAATATATGTTTCATCTTGATTTACATTCAACTTTCCCCCAAAAATAAATCCCATCCAAAGCTCTAATTAGCTCGAAAAATAATGTAATCAGCTTTTCCATTCATGGAAAATTCATGGAAATGTTAAAACCATAAACTCCATGAAAATTCATTTGAATAATGATAGAAATCTCAAAAGAGTCTTATACAAAATTCCGCGAATCATCTCTCGACCAAAGAGCATTTGCGTTTCGTAGATTTCCAGGGAAAATCCCTTTTGCTGCCGTCTGTCTCCAGTCTCCAGTCTGTTGTGGAAAATGCAAGGGCAAGGAAAGGCAACGAAAGGATACACACAGTTTGAGCAAAATAAATTGAATTTAGTGCTTATGTCCTGACATTCGCTTTTAATTTCATTTGGTCTTAAGCCAAGCGAGAGTCACCCCCCGGAAAACACACAAACAGCGGGGGAGGGGGAGGGGTTCCACCAGGGATTCGCTGGGCTCTGGCGTTTAATTTTCCCTAGTTTCTGCTGCTGTTGCTGCTTTTCTCCCGCCTGTTTGATTGCCTCTTTGGTTGCACATCCTGGAGGCACAAGTTATCCTTTCTGGAAATCCAGAGCAGAGCTTAATTGCAACTTACCTCTGCTGCTGCTGCTGCTGCTGCTGCTGTTGTTGCTGCTTCTGTTGTTGGTTATTCTGTTAGCGCATTCAGGTTATGATTTCTAATTGGAATTAAATCGGAGAATCATTGGGGGGGGGGAGGTATCTACGCAACAGTAGAATCCTTCATTGGCCCAATTTTACATGAAACATAGTACTCAGCCCCTCTATAGTATCGATGCTCTCAACTCTCTTTCAACAATGTGGCACATTGCAAGCACAGAGAATGTATAAATCATTTGTGGTGCTGCAAAACTACTTTTGCATGCGGCACCAAAAACATAAATGTTTAAGCGTGTTTTGTTCTGTTTTTGTAATGAAAGATACACACAGAGCACGCCCCAGGGTGCCTCCTGCCACACACGCAAATGTGTGATGTGTGCATTGTTGGGGGGGAGAGACCTTATTCACATCTCTCTCGAAACATTGTAGAAGAGGCTGTGAGCAACCATTTTGTTGCACGCACACACAACGATTGGTGGTAAAATCTGTTGAACAAAATCGATGCCCAATAAATTTCGTTGCAACATTTTGTCTGCTGTATGTAGCACACTGCCTGGCATAAAGTCTATCGAGCATGTGGAATGGTACCACATGCAGCTGCAGCCTCATTTCGAGGTTGAGGTCTAAGGATTATCGTTGTGGATTTTGATGTATTACAAGCCCTGGCATGCGGCTCATTGATATGCAGCCAGCACTGCTGCTAGCCGCAAACGAGTGAACCTCTGGGAGTAGCATGGATTGGCTATGGAAGGAAATGACTCTAAAGGATGAGGCTGAGGAATCTTGCTTGCATTTTGTGGCGGAATACATTTTGATAAATCGTTGCAGGGGTTCTCTTCACTCACCTTTTGGGTTGATTTTGTTTCGATTTTATTTCAATAAAGAAAATGAATTGCACTCTAATATATAAACATACATAGACATAATATTTATCCAGGGAAATACAGAATTTTCTTTGATTAAATTCATTTTCAGTAGAGTTTTTGAGGAATATTTCAATAGAATATACAAGAATATATATACTTACTGCTAAGCCACAATGAATGAGAGTGATAAGAAAGGAAAGATATGATAGATAATGAGAAGAAACACTCTCTGGGGCATGCAACAAACTCTCCCAACTCTTTTTTGACTAACTTTTCAGCTTTAAGCCTTTTTTAAAACCCTTGTCTGAACTGTAAGCCAGTTTCGCTGCTACCCCATTTGCATTACGTATTCAATGTCCACTCTGAATAAAATCTAAAAATATTTGCATTTTCCAGTTGGAAAGTCCGTAGCGGGGCGTTGCCAACAAATCAGATTCTGGTTACCTCTCAACACCCATGAGTCCCAGAGAGCTCCAGAGAGTACTGATGGCATCATGATTGGCCTTAAGCTGCATTTGTCTTTGACCAACACACACACACACACAGTACACTCCCACACACAAATACACAGATACTGCTGGTCGTCACGCGTTTTTGGCATAAATTATCTATCTCATATGTGTGCCAGTGCCATAGTAGAAGTACGAATATATGTATCTACAGCTCTATAAAAATTCTCTCTCGCTGCCCTGCAATCCCTTGCCAATCTATCGTGTCATGTCAGCAGCTGGTACGTTTAATTTACGCTACAGCCCGAGTCCCCCCCTTGCAGCACGGATAAATCCCAGGTAAAGCGATTCCACAATGCAGCCAGAGACATGGATATATTTATGAGGGGAACGAGGAAACGTGTATACGATATATGAATCAAATATCAGCACCTTTTTTTTGCATTTTGCTGATGTTTCTAGTGGGAAATATAGGTACTTAAATAATATTTGTTTTAGTGTAATCAAGTAAGTGTGTCGGTGTAAGCTTTTAAGTATTTTTAGTCATTATTTGAGGAGCAAATTATCAATGGCGGATATCGATAGAGGTGCAAAATGGCGGCCAGACCATATAGCGGCGCCGGAAGCGAGTCTAGTGTGATAGTTACTCCTCGAAATGTTAAGTATGAATCGAACTGTCGAACTTCCATATATCCAATCTCACGGGGTATTCGTTATATGGACAATTAATGTAGGATTAAATTTTGCAGAATATGGCAGAATCTACGGCTGAAATTGCATCTTCTAACTGCAAAGCGAGGCGGGATGCTATCAAGAAGCTGGTGGTACATTTAAAGCCTTACTTATGCGGAAAAGATCCATCCCCAATCAATATTCATTCATCTTGTCTCCACAGCTTCTATGCGGATACGAGCAACATTAATGCCTCTGCTACGAAGGAAAACTATCTGTGCTTCCCCCTCCTCTGGATAGCTTATAAGTTATAGTCGCTTCACCCCACCTGTCTGTTGCTGTTCTGTTCGTTCTATTCAATAAGCGGAACAGCAGCAGCGCGTAACTGGGCTAATTTATATTTATTGCTTTTGGGGTACTAAGCTGTTGATACTTCTTACATATTAAAGTGTTATAAATTGTGGAAACATATAAAAATTTCATATACATATGTATCTTGGTTGCAGCGCCAAGTGGAAATAACACCAAAGATATTTGCCTGTCCTTAAAGAATATTATTGAGTTCAGAGTTTAAGAAAAGCAAAAAAGGCCCGAATGTCAAGTGCTGTAAAATTGCATTGCTTCTCTCTCGGTTGCTCCTCTTATGCCCTCCTCACCGAAAAATGAGTGACTGACTGACTACAAAGGAGCGCGGCCTGAAAGACTGAAGTACTGACTGAATGGTGGAACCAAAAAGTTTACTTTATTGGCAAAAGCCGAACTGTAGAGACGCTTACTAACGCCTACTCTATAATGGATTAATCAAAAACAAATAAAGGAAAGATGGTCGGTAGATTTCGAGTCTAAGCTGCGACAATACTTCGATAGATTCCTATACCTTAATGGATGTCAAATCTTCTACCAAAAGTAGTGCTACCCAAAAGTATTCTAGGGTATTTCGGAAAAGGAAAACTATCAAGTTTGACAGAGGAAGAGAACCAGAGAAAAATACTCTGAGAAGGAGCAGCAGAGGCAGGGTGCTGAATCTTTCTGTTGCATACAATAAACGGGCCAATTTTCAGTGCACCCCAGAAATACGGCAGACAGACCGACAGACCGACAGACAGACAGACAGATGGGGGGGAAGGAGATAGAGATGGAGATGGTAGAGAGATTGGTAGACATCTTGTCACATTTAGGGGCACGAGGCACAGGCAGGAGTGCACAGTCCAAAGTCCACTTAGCAGAACAACAACAGATAGTAGATAGTACCCGAACCAAAGGAAAAGGAAAACGCGAGAGACACAAATTGAAAACGAAATACCCCACCAAACTGATGCCAGGAGGCGACTCCTAGACTGCAATATATTTATTTGTACATTCTTGCTCCCCTCCACGACTTACTAAATATTTTGATAAATATTTAAATAGCTTAAAGTGCAGAATGGCAGTGGAGACCATTCGGTTTTCTTTGGGTTTTTCTTTAAGTAATTGTCCTGGCTACAAAGGACAGCTGAAACGAGAAAGAAGAACAGAGAGCCCAGAGTCCATTGAGTTCATTAATTTTATGCACATTGCCCTGACAGTCAGTCAGTCAGTCAGTCAGTCAGTGTAGTCCTTCATTCATTCAGTCAGCTGCAGTTTCTTGTCCTTTCCTCTCGTTTTCCCTTCAATTTCCACTGCAGGAAGAGGCCTGAGCCTGGGCTCCCAATCAAATTAAAGCGTTCGACAATTCCGGAAAACTCCATGCGCCCCGTGCGGTTCATTGGGTTTTCTCGGGTACTATAGGACTCCACTTTGATTCGAGTGGAGTCCATGCCATTTCTTTGGGCAACGAAAATGGAAGTGACATCGAGAAATTTCAGTTGCATTTTTCGTTTCGGAATTGCATTTAATTTGTGTTAAAGTCACAGGCAAATGAGAGGCAATGCCATTCGAGTGGCAATCAAATGTCTTTTGGGTAAAAGGGTGTCAACTTCCAGAGGATCCTACTGCCTGCCAGGGGGATTCATTTAACAAAGTTGCCAACAGCAGAGATGGTAGTGGCCGCCGCCGCAGCAAACACTTTGCCAAGATTTTGACCAAAAGACGACGACGGAAACGCAACTGCGGACAACTTCACTGCTTCCTGCCTCTTCATTGCTGCCTCTTGTTTGGGGCTCCTGTTTGGTGCGTTTCCCCTGCCACTTCCTGCTGTAGCGTTTGCCAAGATTAGAGGCCGCCGCAACGGTCGCGACAGACACACACACACACACACACACACAACTTGAACCTATTTCCGCTTCCGGTTTGCTTTCTGAATACAATTAGGAGAGGGCCTAGAATGGGAGTAGTCTCCTGCTTACAAAAGCCTTTGCATAAATTATGAGCAGCAACCGCCGCCAGATAAATGCGATAAATTATCGCCAAACCATCGCCAAAGTGTAGCACCCCTCCCTAAAATGCAATGTGCTGCAAGTTTCACTCCACTATACGTATGCCACATTGCCTTCCCTCACTGCCTTTATCTCTGGTCCTTTGGCTTTTGTTTGAGTGTCAAGAAAAAAACTACACCCCACGCCCACTCTCGCACATACAATGTCAGCACACACACGTGCACCCACATGTGTGTGTGTGTGTGTGTGTGTGTGGTCTTTGTCTTAAGTAGCCTTGTGGCTGGCACTCCCACAGCTCCCAGTGCGCCCAGTGCTGTTTGCTGGTTAGCTTTTTATGGCCAAACGAACGCCCATGACAGGAAACGGAAGTTTCAACGCGCAAACGGAAATTATTGTTTAGGTTTATTGTTTAGACGCTGCTTTAGAAATTTGTTTGTCGAATTATTTTCGTTCAGTCATCGCTTTTGCGCTTCTGCGTTTCTGCTTTCCAGGGTCCTTCCCCGTTCTGCTGTGCCCTTAATTCGCTGGGCGTGTTTTATGCCTCCCCCCCATCAAATTTATGGATAGTCCAAAATGTCTGGCAATCGCATTGCGTTTTCCCCATATGTAGTAGAGTGTGGACAAAGCTGCAGGCCCCACACCCCCTTTTGGAGAGTGTAGACAAAGCTGTAGCCCCATAAAATAACAGAAAACACAGGCCCCCCATTCAAATGCAGACAACAGCCAACAGCAAATAGCTCTCTCACTGCATTCAAAAATAGTTTTCTGCTGGGGGAAATGTTTGGGAAAATACTCGCATGGAATTTATGCGCAGAGGAAGTAGCCTGGCAAATGGAAAGATAGAGTCGAATTGATTTGAATTTTACAGAATTAACTGGCAATAGACAAACTAAAAGGGAACCTGCTCTCAGCTCAAAAAAAAAAGGAAACCCAACCCAAAGAAAAACCGCTCGAAATCACCTAAAATCTCTTCAAATTAAATTCCCATAAATTGAAAAGATACTTCAACTAATTGCTTACCCCAAAAGAAAGTTCCACAAGCCCCCACAGATTCTTTCTTTAATTAATTCCCCAAATTTCTACCCAATAATCAATATCTTCCAATTAAAAATAAGACTGCACCCCGCTTAAATGGAGCGCATAATTTTCCGGTTAAGACCCTTGAGAGAAAATACGAAACTCACTTAATGATAAAAGTTATGTTTTTGGGGCATAAATAAAGGCCGCAAAAGCTTTCAAGGTAATTAAACATTTGTCACACGAATGCCCACAGGCGGCAGAAGCCAAAAAACAAAAGACAATACAAATACTACTACACTAAAGCCACGTGGTATATGTTTATGCATATATGCAGAAGGCATTCATAATATTTTTTTAATGCATTTTAAAGGCAGCGGTTGGGGGGGAGGGGCAGGGCGAAAGACGGCTGGCAGGTACGAGGTAATGCAAAGATTATGAGTGCAAACAAAAACACACGGAAAACAAAACGGAAAGCTTCGCGCTTTCTTTTTAAGCAAAAAGCCTATTAAAATAAATTACAGTGCAATTTTTTTTGTTTTTTACTTTCCTCTGCTCTGCTCTGTACGAAAATTAACAGCAACAAGAACAAGAACAGCAAAATAAAGGAAAATTTGTAGCATTTGAGCAGCGAGATATTAAATACTCTTTCCTGCGAACGATCGTCTCACAGGACCGATAATGATAAGAAGCTCCAGAGAATCGGGTACTAAGAAGGGTGAAACAATTCACTTTATTTTAATATCATTTTATTTATTTAATTTAATTGTTATTTTATATTGTCGACGCTTGATAAATACAAGGGCTTTCGGCATAAATTATATGTCTGCATTTTTCCATGATAAAAAAATAATCCCTCAGTAATTAATATAGCATCTGTATTAAAGCAGAGCTCTATTGTAAGCCTCCAGCAAAAAGTCAAAGCACCCGCTCGGCAAGTGTATGGAAAGACAAAAAGTGAGGATGAAAGTGAGGCTCTGGGCAGAAGCAGAAGGACCACGCACTGAATAATTCATGAATGTCGCCGGCGCGAAGGCAAAGTATAGTGTTATATTTAATAAGCTGGGGGAATCCGGCGTGGGTGTGGTAGGGGTAGGGGTGTGTGGACGGGCGGACAGCAAACTGAAATCAGACACAAAAGGCATGACTATCAAAAATTCAAAAGTCCACAGGCTCTCAGCAATGGAGAGGGGGCTCAGAAATTTGACAAATTTCGTTGCCTACTTTCTGGGGGTCTTTGGCCGATGCTTTAACTTAATCATTTAATAAAACTTTTATGCTGACGATGCCAGCCAGAGATGGCTCTCTGCTGCCATCCATCGATGGTGTGTCCTCCTCCTCCTCCTCCTGGTGCTGCCACTTCTGTTACTCTTGCCTCTGCCCGCTGCTCCCTTTTCAGCCACTCCTGCCACTGCGTGGCTCATTCTCAATTACTTTTGTTGCCATTTTTCGTCGTCGTCGTCGTCGTCGTTGTCCCTGGTGGCAGGCGAAGGACACTTATTAGCCCGCTGCTGTCGCTGTAGCCGGCTCTGTGCCTTCTTTTTGCCGCGTTCTTATATTTTAAAATTATGTCAATTTCTTTTGAGCATAAAGACCGCGCGAATATTCAGCGCCAGAGGAGACTATCTCTCACTCGCTTTCTCTCTCTCTCTCTCTCGGTTTCTGCAAAAGGTCGAACGTTTAAGCTGATTGTGTGTTAATCGCGGTTAACTTGACGGCCGGAGCGTCGGCCATCAAGAGGCCAAAGTTTAATTAGAGTCCTTTTTTGGGCGAAAACTTTTGTCACACTTATGGAACACTTTTCTTGATGGCAAGAGGATGATGATCCATGTAGAAGGATAATCATTAAGAAAAGCGGTATCTATGATGCCAAAAAAAAAAAAAAACTAAGACTTGTATGAATATTTCTATAACTACTGCTCACCCCTTCCTTCTTTTCTCGTAAACAGAAGGGTAAAAAATGTAAATTCTTAGAAATTCTGAGGCATTTCAGGTTGAAATTCTACAAATTCTTGCAATATAAAATATGCAAATCATTCCGTCTGCCGCTTGCAAACGTCTTCTCTCAGTGAATTCTTCCCCGAAGAGACAGGGCACCTGGAAATAACTCAATGACTGCCACAAAATTTTGCCATTTTTATGCGACTCATAAATACAGGCAGGCAGCAGGCAGTCAGCCATCAATGGCCTCAAGGGGACAGGAGGTTAGCTATGCAGCTTCCTTCCGGATGCACGTGAATGTTGAGGAAAAAATAAAAAAAAAAAACGAGACCACATCACGCATACGCACCATCAGACACACACATCGAGGGACAAACACATATGCAAAAAAATCAACGACTGAGGGAAATTTGCATACAAATGTCATACATATGCGACGGCCTCCGATGATGTGCATGTGTGTGTGTGTTGCTGTGTGTGGGTGTGGCAAGTATTTCTGTTGCAATTTCCGGCTACTATAACCGGAAGTGAAGCTGCTCAAAAATTCATGCAACCGTAAAAGGAGCAAAGTGGCGCCAATAAGAGAGAGCACAAGGAGAGGCATTCGACGACTGCCATTTCCCATTTCCCATTTTCTTTTTTCTTTTTTGGTGATATTTCAGCAATCGTCTTGCGTCGGAGCATCGAAGAAGGGCAAGTCTTTCTGCCCTTCCGCCCTCTTTCTCCATTTGAATATATCAAATATTTTGTGAAAATTACACACACATTTGGAGGCGGCATCATAAATCGCATTTCCTCTCACATTTTTATTGATTTATGATAGAATTTTTAATAGTTTTGCAAAATAAAGTATTCTATTTATGCATTATTGCACTTTGCGGGTGCAGGGGGCGAGGGCATATCATAAATTCACACACATGCACATAACTGTTGCCACATCAAGGAGAGAATATGAATTATGTTTTGTGTGTGTTTAGAATTAAATTAAATGCGACTTCTTCTTTGATTTCTCTTTATTTTATATTTATTTCTTATATTTCCCATCAATTTTCTTTACATTTTCTATTAATTTCTTATGCTTTCAATTGAGCTTCCTCTTGTTGCATGAATCTTTAATGTTTTAATGGAAATCAAATTACTTTTCAACTGAAATCTGAATTGTTTTTTCCATAAGAATTGGCCAGATCCATGGCCAACTCGCATTTTTAAATGTCTCTCATTTTTTATGGTTCCGAGTAAAAAACGGAAATAATTAAATTTTCTGCACAATTTTTCGCACGACGAACAAAAAAAACGCATCAGAAAATGCAATGGGTACCGTGTCCCGTGGTGTCCTGGCGCCTCCTGTTTCTGTGCCGGATGCCTATGAAATGCAGCTGTTGTTCCGGGGATGGATGCCTGTGCTCCTGGAAACTGATTTTTGCGCTCCTGGAAACTGATTTCTGTGCTCCCTCATTCATTAAAAAACAATTAAATGTGCGACACGCGAACTTAATTACACTTTTATGTGGCCAATGCGGATGACATTGCCAGCCTCCACAGGCCACATACACACTCAGCGCCTTGCTACAATTCTCACTCTCTGGCTGCCACTTCAACTTGAATATTTTATGGTCCTGCAACGCACCATGGACCACAGAGCATGGGGCATGAGGCATGAAGCATGAGGCATGAGGCCTCAAACAATTTGTATAATCAACAATTAAAGTGCAGATCGGCTCGCGGCCGCGCATTAAGTGGCTATTGTCTGGGGCTTTTTCGCCAGAAATTTTCCAATTTGTTGCAAAATTTGCAAAAGTTTTGTTTTGCGGTCGACGGAGCATCCTTTCAGACAAACAGACAGACGGAGACAGAGCGGCAGACAGACAGGAGGCGATTTTCGGACAAACTTCAATTGCGCGTTAAAAATGTTGTTGCCACAGCATGTCGCCGCCCCCCGCCCCCCACCCACCAATTCGGCACCCGTTCTCTTAGCCCATTAAAACATTCCTATTCCCAGCCATAGTATAGTTGTTGGTTCTTTTTTGATATTAATGGCATTAATTAAAAATTAAATTTGTTACAAACCCGTTTAACGCCGCAGGAGAGTGGCTGTCCTGTCTGCCTCTGGCTGTTTTCAGACAATTTCGAGTTAAATAAATTACTTGGACATGCTGTCGAAAATGCTGTTCCCTTTGCTGGGATTTGTGGCCAGAATTTTAAATCTTAAAACCAAAAAAAAGCGGCTTAACGCAAACAGAATTTCATTGAATGTTTTCTCTTAAGGTTTTCCTCTAGAATATATTTTGATTGCATGTGACATTCGCCTACCCTTGAGGCCTTTGAATATTTTCTTACAATTAATCTTTTTTCGCCAAAATAAATGTCTGTCAAGCGGAAAGATTCGCGATTAAAATCCAGAAGCTCTGCTTATATAAGCCAATAAATTTAACAGGGACCACCCCGGCACCACACGCCTACGCACAGGACATGTGTAGCAAGGACTCAAACATACACAGAGAGAGACATAGAACATAATCATGGCACATGTCCATGGCGGGGCTGCATGGCTCAACATATCAGCAAAAACGAGATAGAACTAAGCTTCACGGCTTTTGGTTTTTGTCAATGGAAGGGACGAGGAGGAAATCCCAAAATTAAATAGAAAATAATTTGATTTATGTGTGTGTGTGTGTGCATTTGTGTGGGTTGGAAAACCCAACCATGCAATGAAAAATATGTATATAAATTGTTCCTTTGTTATTTTTGAATATGTATGCCTTAAAACAGGCACCCAGATAGAAAGCGAGAGATTTCAAGAGTAAGAGAGTGCATTAACCTTTCGCGTTAATCCAATCAGACAAGAGACATGAGACATCAAACATCCAGACATCACGCATACGCAGCGTGAGCCTCGACTCAGCAGCTGCTTCATTATCCTTACTCCTTCTGTGCATCCTTCGAGCCCCTGTGTATCGTCTGTGCGACTTATATTTATACATTTATTTATCGGACATTTATCATGAAATTACTGTAATAAGTTGGCGGCTGCCTTGATTTATGCCACAGAATTATTTCCACTTGTGTTTTTCCAACATTTTTTCGCTTTCAATTATTGTATTTCCTTTGGCAGGACTCTGGCCGACTCCTCTCTTTCTTCCTTATGGATTTTTCAACTGCGGTCAGTTCTCACGCACGTTTGCCTCATGGCATCATTTAGCCGCCAACTGATTTGTCGCCATTCATTGAAGTTGTCATTGTTGCGCTCACTCAGGACTCAAGGGTGAGATGGGCGGGATGGGAAGGACAGTGACAAAGAAGGAGCTGCTGGAAGCTGGATGCTGGATACTGGATACTGTTGTCTGCTGCTGATTCTGTCTTGTTAGCATTGTAGCTGTATCTGTATCTGCTGACATGTGTGTGATTTGAGGGGACTGAAAGTTATCAGTGTCGCCCATGGAATTGGGGGGGGAGGTTGGGAATGCTACAAAGTATATTTCATTGTTTTCTTTCTTCTTGTTTGCACACATTTTTTTCAGTTTAAAGAAGCCAGAAAACTTTTGAAAACTTGAATACGCAACATAAATAAAGGGTTTTTATCTTTGGAAATAGTTTTAAAAGCATAATTTTGTATAATATATTAAAAAAAAACCTGCAATATTTCTCCTAAAAGCCATTCGCAATATGGAAAGTGAGGTCTCTCTGTGCAACACAGCCATTACCTGCCTCAATAAAAGCCGAGTGAAGCTGTTGCCCTGCCCGCCCTGCATGCCGTAATAACAAAGGCATAAAATTCGTAGAAAACGAAAAATCAAAGCACGAAAACCAACAGATCTACTGAGGGGGAAGGGCGGGATTGAGCGGATATACAAAAACAAAAAAAAATAGAAGAGCAGGCACCAAATTGACTTAATTTCTTTTTGTTGCTTGCCGCAGAACAAGAAAAACGAATGCCCCCGAAACAGCTGATTGAAAGAGATTCAAAGAGCGAGAGCTTACATTCCACTTCCAGGCAGGACTTGCTCTCTCTCGATGTTTCGTTCTCCCGCTCTGTAACTTTTGGAGCTTAACCCACATTGTCGGAAGGACGACGATGAAGTCTCGGAGCCTCGACGGCGAACGACAGCAGTCTTCAGTCGTTGGAATACATTCGGGCGTTAAGGACACAAGCGACGCGTTCAGGCACAACGAAAAAAATTACACCGTGCACGTGGTCACAGTTCTAGCTTCAGTTTCCCTTCCGTTCTCTATCCGGTGTGTCTGTCTTTGTGTGTGCCTGTGCGTGCTTACGTGTGTGCGTGGGTGCCATTATCCGCGTGTGTGTGTCTGCGAGCGGCAAACGAAGCAGAAATCAACACAAGAAGTAAATGTGAGCAATTGCTAAAGTGTTTGGTGGCCGAAAAGTTGCCTCGTTTTTATCTATAAACCACACACAGATACCATCTATCTCTCTGTGTATCTGCTGGTGTGTGTATGTGTGTGTGTGCCTGCCATAACTTAACAATCCGTTATAAGGCCGCGTCATCATCCACATCCTCATCCTTTTGCTGCTCTTGTATGTCGTCTCGTGTCCTCCGTCAGCATCCATCGTCTTTTGTCTGCTGCCCTGCGGCATTTTGCTTCCCTTTTTTCTTACATATTCTCTTGCTCTTTTTTTTATTTATTTATTTTTGGTATATTTACGCGTTTATTTTGTTGCCAAAAAATATATGCTGGAACGAAAATAAACTCTTCGAGTGCTGGGTATAAAAATGGAGTCCCTCACATTCCACTTAACGGTCATTGACGCTCGCCATTGCATGGCTTCTAAGAGTCTGGGGGGAGGGGCGCCCTGGTGGGGCCTAGCATTGCATGTCCCGGAATGCAATTAGACTCTTGTAAGTTTAATCGTCGTGAATGGCATAATTAGAGCCCCATAGCCCCAAAAATCAGGCAAAAAAGGTTCCAGTTCAACCTGAAACTTACAGGACATTGAAATTTGTAATCAGATCAGATCGAATGTGTTAAGGTTTTCATTTATATGTATTATAATTACCATAGATGTAACTTTTTCAAGATTACTTCTAGATTTTGTATATAAATTTGTGGATTTTCTTTCAAGTCTTCTTCTGATTCCTTTAAATATATTATGGTTATACAGTCTTTCTGATTATTTTAAGGTCATATATTTTGGTGCTCAACCTTTTATGGTTTCGTTAACTTTTCTTTAAGTTCTCGTAACATTTTCCCCCTTAGACTATATACATTTCCGCAACTTACTTTAATTTATAGAGCCATAAGATTATATTTTGGCTGGTATCATATATTTCCCGATTGCTTTCTGTCCTTTATTGTTTAACTTTTCTCGCATAATTCATATTTATTTCCATATTTAATGCTTGCTACACTTATGGTACTTTTATAGTTTTAACTCATTTTGTTCATCCCTCTTTAATAATTTCCCTAATAGCTCTCACAAATTTAAAAGCCCATTAATATGTTCACATTCAATTGGGTTTTCTCATCAAGAATATTAAATATTTACACTATGCTTCATATTTGCCCACTGAAAAAGTATAAAAAGATAAACGTCATTGAACCAACAGAGATTTCACCTGTTAAAGCCATCAAATCCACAAAAAACGAGGCCAAATCCAATCACAGTTCCTACTTTCTTTTCTTTATTTTTGGGCTTCATTAAAATAGATTCGGTGTGGCATTTTTTTAGGAGAGGTTTTTCCATGGCTAAAAATACCAATGCAATATGCTAGAAATGCAAATAGAAATCTGGAATCAATGCATTCGCATTTTTGTGGGTGAAAAACAAGAATGAATGAATTTTTGAATAAATAAATAATAACCTCTCTATTGCCCCTCCCCCGCCCACGAAACCAAATGAAAAATCTAGGTTAAAAAGAAACTTAAATTTATGTAGAAAGCACCACAAACAAATCATATTAGAATAATAATAAACGCAGCCATGTGGCGATTTTAAATATAAATGAAACCCCAAAAATTCCAAAAAGAAAAAATTATGAAATTTCAACGCAAAGAAAACAAAGCAAACAAAAGCGGTGGAAAAACCTGGAACAAGTGAAAATAAAAATCATCTTATAAATAAAAATGAAAAGCGATATGAAAATCATTTATTGTTACAAGAAAATCTATGTGAAAATTCAACAAAAGGAGAGCGCAACGAAACGGTTTCCCCCAACATCCATAATGTCTCTGTGTGCGTGAGTGTATCAGTGTGCAAAAGGAAATAACAAAACATCAACAATAAAAAGCAAAAGGATACGCGAGCTTAGCAGCAAAAGGATCTGCGGTACAAACACAAATAAAATTCAACAAAAAAAAAACAACCATTACCCGCAGGACCTGCCCCCAAGGCCACCGATTCTGTGACTTTCCCACAAGGTAAATTCCAGCAACAAAAGCAGCATTCAAATAATAAAATCCACCTTGAGGGCAGCTGAACGATGTTATAAATTATTAAAATATGATCATCGGCTCCTTTTTTGTAGCTGTGCTCTTTGAACACCTGGCTCTCTCCCACTGTTAGTCGTGGAAATATATTTAGAAATACAGCAATTGACTGATGGGTATTAAAGTGTCCCTAGACGTGTGCTAGAACCAACAATGGATTTCTTTACTGTCGCTAGATCAATCAGATTATTGGCCAAACACAAATACAATGAAGATAAATGAGTGAAGGAATGAATGAATGAAAGCCAAGACAACAAGTCTCGTCTCAAAGACGAGCCAAAGAAAAAGCCACAAAATGTATCTTAAAATCTAGCAAATATTATTTTCCTCCCCGAGTGTATGCATCAAATCCTGGGCTTATCTCAGACTTTCACTTTGGGAATTGGCCAAAAGCTAATAAGCGATTACGAATGTCTTCTAGTTGCCGCAGTCACGTGCCACCGCACAACACCGCAAGGGGACACAGGTGTCTCGTCACATCATAAGATGTGGCCCATAATTTATCTACACCGCAGAATCCGACCGAGGGCTGTGTGTGTCATAAGAAAAGTTTCCACGTTATTACACATACGCCCCCACGGCTGCCGTAGGAAATCGAATTAATCATTCCGCCAACGATTCTTCTGCCTTTTCCTTTCGCTTTTTCTATATCGATTTGGATTTAGATACTTTTCCTGACACGCACACAATTACCCAACAAATACATACCTGGGAATCGGTGGCCCTGGCTGGCAATATTTTCTGCTTTTTTCTGCTATTTTTAGTTGCTGCCACAGCTGTTGGCTCTCGCACTTCTCTCGACTGCGAAAAAGGGTACGCGTTTGAGGGCGGAAGAAGAGAGGGGAGGAGTCCATAAATTAGCAGAAATAATTATGCAGAATTTTCTTTTTATTGCGTGGGGTCTTGTTGTGAAGTGAACTTTTGAATATTTTAACGCTCCATAATTAGTGGGGCGAAGGAGAAAAGGAGGCGAGAGAAAAGCTGAAACTTTTTCCCTGAAATGTGATTTCAAGAAAATAACGAAAAAAAACGTATCTTTAAAATAGGAAAACATTCGTGTTCCTATACTGGATTCATCTGCAGTGGCCTGATGTCCAATTTGTCCGCTAATTCCTTTAGAACTCCCAACGTACAGGGAGACAAAAAGATACCGCCCTGATCGTCGACTGCCGCCATATGCGAGATTTCCATGTCGCCAGGCACTAGAGGCGGCTGATCCTTCTGGCAGGGCGTGGCTCCACGCAGCAGGCTATGAAAGTCGACGAGACGATCCTCAAAAGAGGCACAGAATCGCACCGGATCAATGGCAATGTACACCTGGCCCAAATTCGCTGGGGCATTCTCCGGGTTGTATGAGCCCCGCTTTTGCAGCCTTGTTGCATAGCCGGCGCCGGTCATCACGCCACACATAATGTCCACCATGGCAGCCAAGCCAAATCCCTTGTACTCTGGCTGAAAGGCCCGCAGGCGCTGGGAGCGCAGTGCCTCAGGCGTGGATGTCGTCTCTCTGCCGTCACAGCCCAGGGCCGCCAGCCTCGGTAGCTTCGGCGCTTTGCCATTGCAGGACGACAGCTCCAGATCTGCCACCGAACAGGCGGACATACCGAAATCCGCGACGAATTGTTCCGTTGCCCCAGAGGCAGCACAGGCGATGGGATTTTCGCCAAGGACCGCCTCTGTGCCGCGGGGGGGCACTAGAGTAGGTGCTGCGTTCGACATGCAAATGCCAATCATGCGCTGATCCATGGCCCGCCAGGTATACCACGAGGCCATGCCAATGCAGTTGGAATGTCGGGCACCCACCCAGCCAATGCCCACCCTACGAGCCTTCTGCACCGCCAGATCCATGCAGAACCTGCCCACCACCGGACCGGGTGCGTTGCAGCCATCCACCAAAGCCACAGCCGGCTTCTGTGAAATAATCTCGGGCACAGCACGTGCCGCCACCGTGGAATTGAGGAGGTCGGCAGCAATCGACGGTAGCCGTTGGATACCCATGGATCGGTGACCCATGTAATCGGCGCCAATCAAAGAATCTGCCATATCCGTCGCCGAGTCCATGGGCACGTCCAGGGCGGCAAAGACTTCCTTAACGAACCGCTGGGCCTCCATTATCTCCACCAACTTGCCGGTGGACTCCAGTATGTACTTGTTGTCAATGTCGCCAGGCTTCTCCTTACCGCCGCAGATCAACAGCACCCGCTTGATGTTCTGCCAGAAGTCCTCATTCCCCTCCGGTTCCGACTCCGATGAGGCCCTGTCCGATTCCACATCGAGGTTTGATCGTTTGGTCCACAGCCACTCAAGTGGTGGAGTGGCAAGTCCATTCCTGTTTTTGATGTGGGTTTTGGGGGATTGGTTCTCCGATTTGGGGTTGTGAATCTTCAATTTCCCATCGTCGATCACCTTTGTAGTGGTTAGCTTTAGACGGACTCTACGCAGGATATCCAGAAAGTTTCTTTTTGTCATCTGTATTTGTATCTGGGTTTTGTACTTAGTTGTTTCTGAAATTTATCTGTACTATTCCGAAATCATTTCTGTATGATTTAAGTATCTTGGTTAACTTTGATGTTCATTCCCTCATTATTTTCCCCTCCATCCGCTTAGCAGAGCCCCAGAGCCTCAGAGCATGAGCTACTTTTGGCATTGCTGCCACTCGCTGTGGCGCGTTCTTGAATTGTCGGCGCAACGCACACAACACAGTAATTCCAGGCAGAAAAAAATAAATAAAAATAGGTACAATGTAAAAGCTTAAAAAATAAAAGAGTAGAGCCGCAAACACCCGCAGATACAGATGGAAATTGCACACTGACACAGATGCAGTACGAGTAAAGAGTAACCTTGAGGCAGGCACACACATAAGCAACTACAGCTGCAAATGCAAATGTGCAGATACAGATACAAATGCACACGCAAACCGAAATGAGGAGAGTGGCGACACAGCTCTTGCTGCGACCTTGTGGCCATCACACTTTATCCCTAAAAAGAATTTTCATCAACAATTTAACATGTTTTGCCATACACGAATGTGAAAGCGGCAAAATTTATGAGAAAATTTATATATTTCAGGATTTTTTCCGAGCTCTTAAAATATGAACAAGGTGACGCATTTTTTAGGGATTTTAGGGAGTAACCACTTTTTCGTTATATTTTTTCAATTAACTCTGCTTAAAGTAAAGATCTGAAGAGTAAGACTTTTGTTGGAAAGAACTTAGCACAAGACAAGCGTAATATGATAGGCCTGGTAGAGTAGATTACATCCCCATACGTACAGCTTTAAATAATCCTCCAAAGCTCCAAAGCATTTTTAAAAAATTAAAAAAGCTGCGACATGGTTATTTTGCGCACTTTTATAATTTTTTTACTTGGCAACTACCGTGCCAATATCCAAAAGCTTTAAGGATTAAACAGATAAATGTATGACCTTTCATATAATTTTTGATTTGTGTTCATATACCTAAAGGTATATCAAAACAAAGTTAAAGTTTTCTACCATTTTTTACGTTCCTTAAACTTTGTAATTCTTTTAAAATTTGTTTTAGTATTTTTAGATTTTTTTTTAGAATGTAATTCTTTAGTGGTATTATTTTTCAATAAAACAAGCAACTAATCATGAAAATTGTCCGAAGAATAACAAAGGTACGAATTTTTAAGTAAAGTAAGCGAAAGTCGCTGCCGAATTCCTTCGACTTCTTTTTTATCGTTCTTTTTGTTTCCTTTGCGACATTAAGACTTCTTTTACTTGCAATAAACGTGTTAATCATCCTTACTCTGCAATAAAAATCCTGTCATAAGCTTTAACCCATCTTTTACGTTTCTCTCTTTATTTCCAGATCAAAATGCAAGCCGTTCAGCTGGAAATTGGAGACCTCGTAGCCGATAGATAGTGTAAATGATCAGGAAGAATTGCCTGCCATCCAGAGCCACATCGAATTAGGGGAGAAGGTGGAGAACAGAATTCAATTAAATTGCCCGAAAAAAAAAGCAAAAGCACTGCCACGAGGATGGGGGAAAGCCAGCTGTTGCTTTTGCTGCGGCTACTGCTGCTGCCGGGCATCCTTATCGGTCTTATCGGTCTTATAGGCCTGCCCAATGTCGAGGCCTCCACATCGGACATCTACAAGAATGCCCGTCTGGGGCATCGCATAGTGCAGACACGATATGGTCGACTGCATGGCCTGATACTGCCACTGGATAGCTTTCGATTTCTGCGATCTGTGGAGGTGTTCCTCGGAGTGCCATATGCCACGCCACCCACCAAGCAAAATCGGTTCGTAACAAATACACACCTTTCTATGACGCCAATGCACTGTCATAATCCATAATCCAGATTCAGTCCCACGCGTGCACCGGCGCCCTGGGATGGCATTCGCATCTCGGATAAGTACAGTCCCGTCTGTCCGCAGCGTTTGCCCAATATACAGAACGAGACGGCGGCGCTGGAGAAGATGCCCAAGGGCCGTCTGGAGTACTTGAGGAGATTGCTGCCGTTTCTGGAGAACCAGTCCGAGGATTGCCTCTACCTGAATGTCTTTTCCCCGGTGAATGGTAAGCAAAAGAAAACTCCAGCAAACAGGGAGCGAAACAGTGGAAAAAATATGTATAAGCGTACATTAAGCTCTTCATAAATCTTATTTAAATTCAATTAATTAAGATTAATCGTACTCCACGTAATGCCAATAATTTATACGCAAAAAAATAAAAAGAAGGGCAAGCCAAAGCGTGGCGCTCACGTAGCCAGTGCTGCGCAATGGAAAAATCTTATCGTAAGTGCCACCCCCCAGACGAAAATCCAGGGGGCCAGGGCCAAGTGAATCCACTAATCTGAAGCGATTTCAATGGCAAAATCCGCTTTGCACGCAAACGGAAACATTTAATGGTTCATGAGGGCGCACTGAGAGCGAGTATTTCTGTGCGGGGAGTGTTGAGTGTTCGCGGGGGGGGAATGCGGAATTGAGATATCAAAACTTTTTGCTTAAATGATGATTTGTATTTATGATATTTTCCATATTTTTGTTGTAGCTGGTGCCAATGAGAAAAAGCTACCCGTAATGGTGTTCATACATGGCGAGTCCTTCGAATGGAGCAGCGGCAATCCCTATGACGGCAGTATCCTTGCCAGCTACGGCGAAGTGGTGGTGGTAACACTTAACTACCGACTGGGAATACTAGGTACAGCCCGAGAATACCCATCCCTAAATACCTCCCATTTACGTAATTTCCATCCTTAGGCTTCCTCAATGCCAATCCCAATCCGCATGCCCATGCCAGGGTCGCCAACTATGGGCTAATGGATCAAATGGCAGCCCTCCATTGGATCCAGCAGAATATACAGAAATTTGGTGGCGATCCGAATGCCGTAACCCTGGCAGGACACGGCACAGGGGCGGCCTGCATTAACTATCTGATGACATCGCCGACGATGGTGCGAGGGCTCTTCCATCGGGCCATCCTCATGTCGGGCTCGGCCTACTCTTCATGGGCCTTGGTCGAGGATCCCGTGCTGTTTGCCATCAAGCTGGCCAAGGAAGTGAATTGCACAATACCCGAGGACCTGAATCGACATCATGAGCAAATAGTCGACTGTCTGAGAGATGTGCCGCTGGAGGATCTCTACAGTGCGGATATACAGGCTCCCAACTTTCTGACATCCTTTGGACCATCGGTAAAATCATAGATAACGAAAATTGAAAGAAGGATTCATTTTTTTCGGTGCTGCTCTGTTCGTTCTTTTTGTTCGAGTCCTCCGCTTCAATGGACTTTATTACTTACTTTGCTCTCCTTGCAGCACCTCCTTTTGTCCTTGCCACTACTTTTGTCATTTACTTGCGATTCGCCTTCTTTCAATTTAGGTTGATGGCGTTGTCATACGACCCGGACATTCCAATCTCGATATCGATGATTTAATGGCCCGCAACTCGAAGCGTTCATCGGCGGACTTTGGCTTCCAGACATCCCCGGGCGGCGGGAACGGTGGGTCTGGCGGTGGCGGTGGCAGTGGCGCGTCGTTCAGTGGCGGCTACTTTGGCGGTGGCGCCTCTGGCACAGCAAATATGGGCGGTCACTATGATGTCCTGTTTGGCGTCGTCACAGGCGAATCGATTTGGCGCTTCAGTGCCCATGATATACAAAATGGTTTCGAGGGCGAGCGACGAGATAAAATTATCCGCACTTATGTCCGCAATGCATACAATTATCACCTTAATGAGATATTCTATACGGTAAGTTCTATAGAAAGAGAGAAAGAGCCAGAGAGATACTGCAGAGAGACAGAGAGAGAGAAAAAGAGTGTGTTTGCGGTGTAACAGCCATAAATTTTGGTAATCAGATTCTGTCTGTCGTTCCACTTTTGGCATCAGTTTAAAGCTTAATTATTGCCTTTTATCTGGCAGTTTACTTTTAAACTTTTTTTTCCTTGCTTTTTCCCAAGAAACTGTCTAGAAGTTTGCACTTAAAAACTTTATAGACAGTTGCCAGATGAAAAGAAATATGTTTTTAAGCTGGGTAATGTATACCTAGACATAGATTTAATTTAGATACTCTTCAAAGCTGTCAGGTATTACGTTATTCTTCTTCCTTTTTATATTTATTGAAAAGCCAAACTTTAATTGAATTTTTTGTGTAGTTTTGCAGCCCTTAAAAAGATTAAAAACCCACCTATTCTATTCGTTTTTCAATAGACTAAACAACAACAGCGACTGAATAACAAGTCAATTAAAATGTTCGCACATACTGTTTTGAGTAACTGAGTATGAGAGAGAGTGTAATTTTAATTACACATTGCGTATGAGTAACATTTGCCGCCCCCCGCTGCCACTCAAACGTAGAGATACTGTGGCGTCTGTCTGCTCTGCTCTCAGGTTTTTCCTGGGAATTTGCAACTTTTAATATTTTTTTACATTTAGCTGTTGCTGCTGCTGCTGCTGTTGCTGCTGTATATATTTATTTTATGCTTTTGCTGGCGTTTTTATTTTTATTCTTTCATTGTGCAAGCGAGCGAAATGGAAGGCAGTTAACACGCCATTGCTGCCAAAACATTAACACGCTTTATTTGGCAAATGTGTGCAAGGACATAGACATACCTACATGTACATTGTACATGTGTGTGTGTGTGGTATCTGTGTGAGTGTGCCAACACATACCTACTTAAAAGCGCACGAGCAGCACTTAACCCAAATCACAGCAACAGCAAACAGCAGCAGCAACAGCCAGGAGAAACCTCCAACGAGAAGCATCGCATCGCCACGTCAAAAGTCAGTTTTCTGTATCTGTATCTCAGCCTCAGCGCTTGCTGTTGTCACCATTTCACCAGATATATATTTATAAATGTGCGAAGAAGTCGTAAATTGCCGACGGCATATATCACGATTATAGCGCTTAAAGCCCGTATTTATTTTACTTCATTATACTTATGCGTAACCACAGCGGGCAGCGGCAGGACACTCGAGGACAGTGGCTTCAGTATTTATTTTCCATAAGCCTTCATTTATATGAGGGTCACAGGGTCACAGATGATGATGGCCCACGCCTTGGCAAATTCCCTTAAATTAAGTAAAAGCTAAACGAAAGTCCCAATTTATTCGACAAATTGGTAATTTGTCGATAAATAATCGATAATTGGTGGATAAATTATCAAAATAACAAGATGAATATTTTTAATACCTTTTCAACCATTTCTATTAATTTTTCAAACTTAAAATACACAAAAAAAAATCATAATTAATAATTTAAATCCAAAAAAGAAAACTTAAATAGTTTTTCCAAACAAAAATCAATGAAAACTACGCCCCCTTCCCAAAAATATCAGTTACAATATTTGTTGGGAGAATCAGAGTAAATCCCCCATTTGGAGGGAGCGTGAATGAGAATCAGAGACAATCCCATGTAAATATATTCCCCACACACACACACACACACGCAAACACAAACACAATTGTTAGAATTCATTTATTACTTTTTTTGGGGGAGATTTTTAAATTATGCATGACATCGATTTTACAGATGCATTTTTGCGGTCGTTTATTTTTGTGGGTGACACATGCTGGCAGAAATAATCAGAGAGTCAGTCCTTCTGCTCCTCCAACGTTTTGTGGCTGTGCGGATGGGCTACCGCAAACAAGGACATGCAAACAGTAGGAATCCCCCTTGTAATCCAGCAAGGATTTGACTTTGCACACATGCAGGCAGTCCTCTCTCTCTCTCTCTCTCTGTCTCTACGAGTATGTCTATATTTGAGGATGTATTTTTGATGAGAAATCCCTATACGCAGATCGTCAACGAGTATACGGATTGGGATCGCACCTCCCAGCATCCGATCAACACACGGGACACGGCTGTGGCAGCTCTGTCGGATGCCCAGTTTGTGGCACCGATTGTCCGAACGGGCGACATCCTGGCCTCGCAATCCCCACCGCCAGTAAGCTCCTCATCGCCGGCAAGCTCCTCGGGTGGCGGAAATCCAGCTGCCTCGACCTCGGCGGGCACACAGTCCATACAGCCCGCAGGACGATGCTACTTCTATGTGTTCGACTATCAGACCAAGGACGGTGATTATCCCCAGCGCATGGGGACGGTGCATGGCGAGGATTTGCCCTACATCTTTGGGGCACCGCTGGTGGATGGCTTTAGCCACTTTCCACAAAACTACACAAAGTCGGAGACCGCCCTGTCCGAGGCTGTGATGATATTTTGGAGCAACTTTGCACGCACCGGGTAAGTGTCTCTGAGAAACGACTTAGGACACCTGCTGTCCTGCCATCCTGCTGTCCAGCTGCTGCTGCTTCTGCTGCTGCTGCACTTTAAGCTCTTCCTTCTTTCCGCTTTCTCGAGACTCCACTTAAACTGTTTTATTTTTCATGGTTTTTCTTTGCTTTCTCTGCGGCAGGAATCCGAATGAACACCACCGCCAGGACTCGTCGCTGCCTGTTTCAAAGGAGCGTAATCGCTTTCGCAGCATCACCTGGGAAAATTATGATCCGCTGCACCAGAAGTATTTGGAAATAGGTGAGTCCCCCCTCCCCCCCACCACATAAAAAGTTTCTCTAGAATATTCCACTTTGCTTTTCCTCTGTTTTCCTTTTTCTTTTGTGGGGCGCCTGGCGTGTATGGTCTTTTCTTAAATAAGCAAAGCACTCCCACAGATAGTTCTTAGGGGTCTTTGATGCAGAAAAACATTTCCTTCTTTGGTGGAAAATCTGTGTGATATACGACCTCTCAAATCGGTTCCTTGTTAATATGCAAGTAGCTTTCATTCTTTGGATATCTCTCACCCCATTGAATGACATGCAAAATGCAGTAAAAAGAAGTCATGGAATTGCCAAAATAAAAGCTACAAATATTCCGTGCCAACAAAAAGAAAGAGCGAATCAAATTTAATTTGAATTTCAAAGAAGGCCCAACGCCTGGTACATGTTCTGCCTGCCAAAAACATGCTAAAAACGAGCAGGGGGGCACACAAGTACTTGGAAAAAATGTGGCATTACAAAGGGGCGACTGTCGGTACAGAGGAGCAGGAGGAGGTGCGGAGGCAACAGCCACAGCAGAAGGAGTAGAACAGCATCATCCACCTGGTAGATGAGATGATGGGCGGACGGGCAATCAAAACGCCCAGAGACTGTCAATGGCGGCTGGCAAATGGAAGGAAGGAAGGAGAATGGAGTATGAATCTGAGATCCAAAATGTGGGCGAATGTGTGGGTGGGCCTGTGTTACGACATAAGGCTTTATGTGTGCCTTAAAATGGCGCCATTGCTTGCCATGTCAAATGTACGAAAATGTTATTAATTTCAAATTTTTCACACCTTTTGTATGCCATGCCGGGCGACAGGGACACCTTAAGCGGCTAGAAAATAATATTTACATAAGCATCACAAATACCCTTAAAAGTGCTTGTACGTGGTTGAAAATTCAATAAATTAAAATGAATATTTAATATTTCATTTATTTTTGAGGTATTTTTAGTTTTTTTTCACGCAATAAATATTATGGAAAATAATTTTTTGTTGGCCTTTCGAGTGAAAAATATTTAATTTAGTCATATATTTTTATTAATTACTAGCTTTAGGCGCTGGTGCTATATTTGGGCTGTAAATACTGAAAAATATCACCAAAAAATTAATTCCATAAAGCCAATGAAATCTTTTTACACCCAAAGTGTGGTAAATGGTAGATCGTTAAAGAAATAGCAAATAACAGCATTCCCAAGAATAGCCTAAAAATATATACATGTATTGTACATATTTTTAAAACTATATATTTCTGTTTGCATTCAAAACTGAAGTTCCAAGAAAAATACACTCGTTTCCCTCTTCAAGTAAAAGCCTTTGCGGTGGCTGCCATTTCTCCTACTTTATAACAAAATCAATATACCCCACTTGACGCACACACCGCCCACCGCCCCAGTCACTCTTCCACTCATTTACTGGCTAACACACACACACACACACACACATTGAAGATAGCGACAGATATACACGCGCTTAACGGTTTATGAAAATTACACACAGGTTATGGCAATGGATTTTGCCTTAACACTGTGTACACGAGGTAGGGAGAATGGCTTTTTAAAGGTAAGGGATGGGGAAGAATAGGGTAGGAGACAGAGGGATAGAAAGAGAGTGCCTGCTAACACGCACTTTACGCACACGTTAACATTGAAGGACGATGCATATCAAAAGATATGTCTGCTGGTACCATTACCTCTCTTTCATTTCATTTTTCTTCCATTTTCCTTTTTTTCTTTTGATTTTCTTTATGTTTGATTTTAATTGAAACGACACACCGCGCGACAGCTGACATTCTGTGCAGAATGCGGCTCCTTCAAGCAGCATCAGAGATATCTGGCACTTTCCATAAGCGCAAGTTTGAAAGGATTTTTCGCAGCAAAACTGAAATCGAAATCGAATAATATGCGCTCGTGTGTGTGTGTGTGTGTGGGGCACACAAAAGGATTTTCCACAAAGGCAGCTACGGAAAATACGAGTGGGGAAAATACATTGAACTATAAGCATATGTATGTATATCTTATGGTTTGGTCATGGAAAAACTCTGAATGGGAAAGTTCTCTCTGGCGTAAATTATGCAGCGGCTCCAAAATGCGTGCAATATTTATTTGTATCTCGGATTTCACATATTTCCCTCTCTTTCGTTCGATTGATGATTGAGATTCCTCTTCTTTTTTATCAAGAGTGTCTGCTGAATATATGGGAATCATATTCCATGGTTACGTTTCACACATATGTATGTTATAAATAGTTTTCTTTCGAATAGGAATGAGTCGCTCCTCGGGCAGTAGTATTTGCCATTGCCACACGAAGAGTCTGTCTGCCTGGCTATGCCTGGGGCATCAAAAATTAAACATTTTATGTAGCTTTCACCCTACTTTAAGTATAAACAAGACATCAGAGAGTCGGGGAGGAGGCGGAGGAGGAGCAACAGCAGTTTGCCCTCAATTGGGGGCGGGCCAAGTGTCTGTCGCTCACCTTTTTGGAATGCAAATGACTCGTGGAAAGTGGCCCAGAGGCCAACATGGAATAGTTTTAGAGCATAAGACATGGGACATGGGATATTTACATGAATGTTTCGCTTGGAAAATGAAGATGTTTACACTGCCTTTTGTTTTGTTTTGCTTTGTCTTGCAGGAATGAAGCCGCGTATTAAGAATCACTTTCGGGCCCATCAACTCTCCATTTGGTTGCGTCTTATACCGGAGCTACATCGCGCTGGCATGGAGGATGTGATAGCTAGACACAATCTGTTCCGAAATCACGATGATATGGACCTGTACGAGGGACCTGTTAAGCCGGATCCATTCGGTATATCAACAGCCACATCCTCATCATCCTCGGGGTCGTCGTCGTCGCGCCTCCTGCTTGTCGATGAGCAATTGATGATGAAGAAGGGACGCGGCCTGAATGCCTCAGCCTATTTGAATGGCATATTGGGTGGTAAGTGTTAACCTTAACCACACCCCTACACCCCTACACCCCCAAAAACAAACACAGTTACAACTGCGTTCTGGGGTCTCGGAGCGTTTCCCTGCCACTTACACACACACACACAGCCACACAGAAAGCTCCCCAAGGACCGACACGCCTATCGTCTTTGTAGATGTCCCTTTTGGACCTTTGTACCATTCTGCAGTTGTCGTTTAATACACTGTGATTTGACAAAGGCCAAAACCCCAACGAAGGGTGGCGAAAGAGAGGGGAGAGGGCAAGTCTGTGGCCTTTTGGACGAGGAGCTTTATTTAATTGTGGATTCTGCATAAAACGACAAATTAAAATACAGCGTACAGGACTTTCTTTCCTTCGATTTCTGCCTTAACGCTTTGTCGCATTCAGTGAAGTACCCTTTTTGGATGCTTTTCGATGATGAAAGTGGGTGTACCCTGTACATAGGAGGCCTCTTCCTTTATTTCCTGATATATCTGACGACATTTCAGTGTAAAATCCTTTTGTTTTGGGTTCAAATTTACTTCAATTAAATCCAGACAGAACTGGCCTCATAGGTGATCAAATATTGAAGACACATAGCCACAAAAATGTGTACATTGTACGCACATGTGCACATTTGTCTAATAACTGAGGCAAATGAAATATATTACGTATACGCCATGTGTGGTCGGATAAATGTTTGGTTCTGAAGGGGAGAACCCTCACTCAAAATTCAAAAGAGAAGCCCCTCTTCTTATTTATTCTTTCTTTTTGGTTTCTCCTTTCTGTTGAAAATCAACACTTTTTTTTTTTGGCTAGCAAAAGATTTGTGTTTACTCGTCCTTGTGCACGTCGTCGTCGTCGTCGTCGTCGTCGTCGTCGTCGTCCTGGGCCTAGAGTCCTCTGTTTACTTCACTTTTGTGGCCAAGTGGAAATTGCAAAGTTGGCATTTTTGTGACTCCCAAAACCCCTAACCCTCTTTTCTGCCATGACATTTCCATTTTGACCCCAAAGAACTTCTCGGACCTCCAGCTGGGGGTGCCGACCGGACCCGTTTGCTTATTGAAATTACGTCCATCCATGGGAGATGGCACATGGATGGAATATGGGGGTTCTTGGCTTTTGAATTTATATTGTGCCGAGTGCTGACTTTGGAAATGCACTCAACTGTAATCTCTACAAGTATTAAGTGTGTGTAACCTTTTTTCTGGGGCGCCAATCCATTCATTTCCCCTTCCCCTACGATCCTCTTTCCATCTCTGCCTGCGGCATAAATTCTCTCGTTTGGGGTTGACTTTCCCGAGAAAAGACTCTAGTGTCTAAGATGCCACAAATGCAAATAGCGCATAATTTTAATGCACTTGCATGTACTCCTCCCCTAGTGCCGTTGCCATCATCCCCAACTTTCATCCATATCATCCCCTAACTCGGATGGCAAGTCATTAAACCAGTTTATGTAAAACTCGTTGGCGGAAAACTTTTTCAACACTTAGTCTAAATTAACAGCAAACTTTCCTCCGCGCTTTCCTGCACGCGCTTTTTCCTTTATGTTGTTCGCCATTTTTTAATAAACTGTCCCTACAGCGCTCTCTATGTGTGTGCGTGTGTGTGTCTGTGGCAAGTGCAACTCAAGGCGGCAGCAGCTGCGTTGCTTTGGAAACACACTCCTCCGGGAAAACCGGGGAGAGACTGAGAGACAGAGAACTCAACTCAAACATCAAATGCTTGCATTCGGCGGTAGGTCTGGGGGTGTTGGGCTGACTGTTGGGCGTGGCCGTTGCAACTGTTTCTGCGACTTGGCTTCGACCGTCGCTGTCGCTAGCTTATCTCAAAGTCAAAACTAAGACACAGTCAATTTTAAGCGAAACTTTTCCGCAGTTCCACTACGAGACCCTCTCCCCAATGCGCACCCACTTACCCCTCGAATACAGCCCGTCTAGTTACCCGCAATTCCCACCTCTAGCTTCCCTCTATTCCACCCTCTAGGTACCCGCAATTCCCCCCCTAGCTACCCTCTATTTCCCCCCTCTGACTATCATTGCTAAGTTGGCCAATGCAAAATGCATTAACATTAGCTTTTTGGGGGGACCAGGGCATGGAAATTGTAAGAGTGTTTTCTCTCCCTGCTAAAATTGTGTAAATTAAAAAACACTAGAAATTAAGCGAAGCTTTATATGAGCACACAGCCGAATATACTCTCCGTGTTAATCGGTAATCAGTTCCAACGATCACTTGGGCAGCGCAGTCTTCGTTTTTATATTCCTTCATTCTCCCCCTCTAGGCAGACCGATGCTGAGCGACGCCACGAGCAGCGCTGCTAGAGAGAGAGAGATAACGAGCAGCGCTGCTAGAGAGAGCGGGCGGCTTCTGCTTTGCATTCTGCCTGCATAGCCGACGATCTGTCGGCTGTCGGTTTTCGGCTTTCGGATCTGTCTCAGTCGAGTCCAGAAACCTTTATAAATTGCAGCAGTAATTTGTCATAGCTTTGCTCTCTTTGTCTCTCCGTCTTCCACGAGTCGTGGACATGCATGAACTTGCACGGCAGAGAGTGCGGTTTGTCTGTCAGTTAATATGAGAAATAGTCCCTCAGTAATTAAGATTATTTGGGGTTTTGAGTGTCTTTCCTACATTGCTTCAAATAAGAACAGCTTCTGGAATTTAATGATTTTCGTGAAAACCGTTTTCCACTCTAAATGCTGATTGGAAACGATGCCTTTAAAATTTAATTTCCATGACTAATCTGTGACAGACAAACAAGCAGCCACAGAACATCAGAAAACAGCGGACAGGAGAGCATGACTTGTGGTGGCCTTGTCCGCCTGATGGGCGGGGGTGTTGGAACCACAGAGCGACGAGCCACAAAGACAACAGAAAATGTTCATTTCAATTAGTGCAAGAGGCCAGAGAGCCCAACAGCCAGCAAATGCTGCTGCGAAAACTAAATCCTCCGCCCATCAAAACAAACTTACAGGCAAACAGAAAAGAGACACAAAGAGGGAGAGAGAGAGAGAGAAATGGAGATGGAGATGGAAATATAGAATGGTAGAATGGAATAAAATCTAGGAGACAGAGAGCGGACACAAAAGTGGGAATAGAAGATGATAAAATGCCTGAAATGCGACAAACAGCTGTCAGCGTGACAGCCGACGGACCCAGGCCACAAAAAACAACGCCCATCACGGGTTGGGTACGAAGAGGAGAAGAGTCTAGAGATTGGAGTTTGGAGGAAAGCCCCAGACACGCTGGGAGGCACCGAACGACCGACAGAGAGAGAGAGAGAGTCACAGTGTCATATGGACTCGACATACTTTGACATGCTTTTCATTTAAGCGTTGACTTTGCCAACTGTGCCGCTGCCTAGCCTCTCTGCCCCATGCCCCATGCCCCATGCGTCCTGCCTCTTGGTCTCCAACTGTCGTCGTCAACGTCGCCACCTTAGCCGTTGTCGCTGTCGTTGCCTTTGGTTATACAACTCAACTCTTTCTTTCTTTCCCCCTTTTTGGCCATAAACAGGCGACAGCAATATGCAACTAAAAGCCAAAAAATCCACAAGAACGAGCCACCGCAACAAAACACACAAATCGAAAGACGTGCAAAACTGAAAACCGAAAGCCAAGAAAAGGCTATGTGGAAATGGAAAACAAGTTTTTCCCACGAAGTTTAAGTCGCGCCAAGAGTTGAAGTACTTGGATTTTGTATTTTTTCTACACAGTTTTTTTCGTATTTTATTTTTTTGTTTTGTCTTCATTTTGATGGAATACTCGAGGATCTTTTTGTGGATTTCGTAGCAAAAATTTGAAAGAAGATAAATGTGTTTGAAGATTATAGGAACAAAGGATTTCACACTCTCTAACAAATCAGCTTAGCCAGCTACCAAATTCTGAAACACAGTCCAAAGTGTCTGGTCTCTACCCAAAATTTTCCCCATTCTTAAGCCCTCAAAACGAGGTCAAATCGATGCCTAAACGTGGCTAATATTTCCTCAAGTTATTGCTGGAATTTTCCTTGGGATTTGGACTGAGTTTTGCAATCATTTTGCAAGTAGAGTTTTTCTCCCACGTTTCCCTTTTTACACTTTTTTATTCAACTGTCCAGAATATAAAATTATTTCCATTTTCTATGCTCCCATGCACCACTTAAGGCGTAGCCTCCTTCACGTCCATTGTATCCGTCCAAAGGTACGCGACTACGGTGGAGGGGGGGAAGGAGTTGCCAACACACTGTGTGGAAATGTCTGTGAAAACAAATGGGTTTTCTCTTGCCCCCAACCGGCCCCTTGAAAATGTGTATTTGTCATTGTCTTGGCATTGTTTTGGAGTCCTCCTTTGGAGTCCTGCTCAAGTGCTTCCTACACTTGGCATTGTTTTGCATCAAGTGTGGGGATGATATGAATGAATGCCATACGAATGTTGAGGAGAGATAATGGAGGAGGTGGATGTGGATGTGGATCTGGAATGTTTGTCTGTAAAGTTTTGCTTTTCAATTTTCTGCATATCAAACACAATTTCGGCCCAAAGTTGTCTCCTCTCTCAAGATTAAAGACTTGTGGCACGTATTTTGCATAAATATTTTCCAAATAAATCTCTCCTAATAATCCCCCACCCACTCCCCACTAACCTTGGCCCTTTGTCTCTCGATAATCGTGTGAAGATTCACAGCTGCCATTCAATGACTGAGAAGAGAGCTTTTCCAATTTCCATTCAAGTGTGGCATTTAATTTACTCAAGTTTTTTTTCCCGTTAACAATAGAACTTTTGGCATCAGGTGGGGGAAGAATACAAAAAAAAAAAGGGAAGGAACCAATTTGGAATTAGCCTCTCAATCTATACATAATTCTCAGCCATCAATCATGACTGTGAGTGTGTGTGTGTGTGTGTGTGTGTGGGTGTGTGGGTGGGAGGGCCCTCAACCTGTCACTTGTCTACACTCTAGCGAAACACTTGAGACCGAGACCCCTTTTGCGCTCTGTTTGTGGGGTGCAACCCTTTTTGGTGGGGCAAATACCCCATCTGGAAGCACTTTCGACCCTCTCGACCACTAAGCTTTTTATCATTTCGCTCCATTTTGCATTTAATTTTGCGCACAAGTACGAAAAATACTTTTGCTCCAAGTCTGTGTGCAGCTTTTCGTTTTAATTCCTTTTTATTTTTTTTTATTTTAATTTCGCTTTTCGTTTCGCTCCTCCCCGCCCCCCAAGCAGATAATGATGTTTACGAGGACACATGGCCTCTGTGAAGCATTGAGCCTGAGACAGAGACACAGAGACCCAAAAAGAGAGAGAAAATAGGGCCCCTGCTTAATGTGGCTTTAATTAGTGGAATCACAGAAAAAAAACAAAAAAGGTGGAGGAGACAACCCCAAGCCATAAAATCAAACTGGAAATGAGGGTGCTTCATGGAATGTCCTTGCATAAATTAGATATTTCTGCAGCCTCAGCTCTCATCCTCAGAAGGGGCAACCTTCGAAGGACATTCGGTCGGGCGGGCACATTTATTAAGTGAACCATTTCAATTTTCAGTGATAGTTTGACATTTCCCTCCCAGCCTTAATCAGCCTTTTGCCTCCCCTTCAAAAAACGCTAGAATTATGCAAATTTCCCCTCTCACAGAGAGAGGGATTTTCTTTCACAGTCTTTTTCGTGGGCTAAGCCTCCCTTCCACATGTTGCTTTATCCTCTGCCAGGCAACGACTGTTACCTGATTTTCCTTTCTATTCCCCATTTTTCACTGGAATTCAGGTCACAGAGAAAAAGAGAGAGTGTGTGTGTGTGTGGGTGTTTCTGTGCGGGTTTTTATTTATTTTCTTTTTTGTTCTTGGGAAAACTCTTAACCAGAGCTTAGGCATCATCATGGCAGAGAAAATTGATGATAGGATAAGGGACATGAAAGAACCTTAAATAAGGCCAAAAGGCGGGAGCTAAAACTGTTTATTCTGAGGATAACCCCGAGAGACCTCTACGAAGATGGAATGGAACATAACCGTGCTTCCTTCGATCAATTTCTCATCGTTTTGCGTTGTCGAAAGAGTGTTAAGGCAGAGGCTCCAATTAACGCATCGGTTTGACCTCATTTCGAACATCTTAAAGATGTAAATTAACCAAAAAGAAAGTGCAGTACTTGTAAATGCAATGGAAATTGTGTGTCACTTAAAAACAATATTTTACCGCACCCCAGGCGGCCGCATCGCCTCCCATTTGTCGTACGAGTAGGGACATTACTCATACGACCCCATGGACGATGGGCGATGGGCGCCCTTCCTGTGAAGTAAATAAGCAAAGAGATTAATATGCGATTCTGTCGCTTCTCCTCCTTCTCCTTTTGCAGTGACCACCGTGGAGCCGAACAATATGTATACGACCTGTATACCAATTGGAGGAAATTATACGAACGGCGGTGGCGGTGGCGTGTTTGCACCGACAACACTGGCGAATGCCTCGTCGGACACTTTGGCCTCGGGCTTCGAGGCCGCCGGCTATGCGGCCTATTCGACGGCACTGAGCGTTACCATTGCCATTGGCTGCAGTCTCCTGATACTCAACGTTCTCATCTTTGCGGGTGTGTATTATCAGCGGGACAAGACGCGGCTGGAGGTGAAGACATTGCAGAAGCAGTACCAGCAGAGGAGCATGCACCAGCAGGTGCCGTATCCCCCGGAGCCCATCAAGCACGCCCACTACCACATGGGGCACTCGCAGAGCTCCGCGAATGTCATTGTGGATGTGGAGAGTCATCCGGACTCACAGGCGGGACAGCAGGCAGCCATGATGCTGCAAGCGGCCGCTGCGGCGGCAGCAGCTGCTGCAAATGAGGCAAAGCCACCGCCTCCTCATATCTGCTCGAACACGGGCATGCAACAGCAGCAGCAGCAGCAGCAGGGAGACCGCAGCAATGGTCCAATCGAGAGCTCAAAGGTGGCCACAGATGGCATGGGTAATGTCACCTACAGCACCAGCTCTAAGCAACAGCAACATCAGCAGCAACAACAACAGCAGCAGCAGCAGCGGGAACATATGCAAATCAAGGGCGGGGGCACGCAAACCTTTGGCAGGGGCACCTCGAACGCAGCCAATGGAGGAGCTGGTGGCGGCGGCGGCAGTGGTGCAGGATCTGGAACGGCCTCCGTTGTCGTGTCCGGCAATAGCGTCAGCTACAATCCCGGCATGATGACGCTCCCCAAATCGGGAACCTTGCATCATGCGGCAACACTGAATTATGCGCGAAACGCCTTAAATCTGGCGGGTGGCGGCACTGCCCTAGTGGATAGCCGTGGCAATGTGCTGCTCACCAGCGTGGCACCCGTGGGGGGACACCCGGGCATGGGCGGGGCCGGTGGCGGCTCCTCGGGCGGTGGAGGTGGCGGCGGCGGTGATTGCATGACTCTGCCACGCAATCTCAGTCTGGCGGCCGCAGGACGACACAATCCCACGACAGGTGAGTGCCGAAATCAACAACAAATAACTTTACCTTTGAAGCAGGAGATGTGGCAGCAACAGGAGAGAGAGAGAGCAAAAGCAGAGTCGGGGATGCAATTGAATTGGCTCCCGCTCCAGCTCCTGCTCCTGCTCCTGATGCTGCTGCTGCTGCTGCCAAAAGTTTCAAGAGTTGCAAGGGCTCCTTTTGCTGCTTGTGCCACACACAGCAGGCGGCAGGCGGCAGCAACAATATTCTGGCGCTGGGTAGCAATCAAGAGCTGAAATCTGATAAGAATTCATTTCATTATGAAGTGCCGGGTGGTGTTCTCTTCACTGCCTTCCCAGCGCTCCCTGCTTTCTCTTATCCCCTGCCTTGTTTTCTTCGTTATTCGATTTCCAGCAAATGAATTTTGAGATTGAAAAGAGATTTTTGTGTGAGAATTTCACGCTTTTTCCCAATGATATAAAATACAGTTTGCATTCCGCAAACAGTACGAAAATAAAACTTTAATGCGGTTTCCTCTACCCCGGGGAAAACTTTATTGAATTTTGTGAAAATATTGAAACGGAAAACCAAATCGAATTAACAACAAATGTTATTCGTTAGCCAGTGAGCCATTCAAGGAAAACTTTCAGAACTTTTTCAGGTGTTTCCGAAATTTCATTTAAATAATTTTTCCATTTAAAAGCAAGGATGAAAAGTAAGCAAGAAAACTTGTTTTCAAAATACATATATGTTGTGCCATAATTGGGGTTTCAGAAACATGTTTACATTTGATTCAAATTGGTTCTCCGCTCTATCCTGGGCATTTATATACTTTTATCAAAGAATAATACTATTTTTACATCAACTTCCTTGTGCGACGGTAATTTTGTAGATAGAGATATGGAAATACAAATTTCTTTGTAGGTCTGGATGAGTAGATTATTCTCTTGTACTTTCATAATTTTTTGTCGGTTTTAGAGGCATCCATTGCCACTGAAATTAATTATTTTAAAAGAAAATTTCATGGCCTTTGATTCGTGTCGATCAGGTGGATACACCTAAAGATATAGCGACCCAAAGTTAAAGTTTCTACCATTTTTAATGTTTCTTCAATCTTGGCATTTCTTCTTAATTTTTTTGGTATGGTATGGTTCTATTTTTAGAAGTTTATTCTTTACTGCTATAAAATCTCCACAAAATAAGCTACCAATCATTTCAAATGTTCCAAAAATATCTAATGTACGAATTATTTAGTATATCAAACCCTCACAATACAAAGGAAATTGCAATTTCATGATCAACTCTTTAAATCCCAAAAAACAGAACTCCGTCCCCCACTTAAGGCCTTTCTACCACGCCCATCTGTTTTGTCAGAATGAAAGAATGACGGAGGAATGTTTGACCTGTCACAAGAATACACCCCTATCCACTATCCTTATACCCCCTGAACCACTAGCGCTCCTTAATACACATAAATTTCCTGCCAAATCATCCCAAACAAACGGAAAATATTGCTTAATCAAATCGAATGACCTTCGTGCCCAAAAAAAGAAAGGTCTGACGTTGCAGAAAGCATCTAAAAGCCGAAAGGAAAATGTCCGCGTGAAAATTGAAATTGTTCTAATCAGCCAAAGAGGGGGGGAGGGGGTGTGAGTAGGAGTAGGAGGAAATTGTACCGGCGGCAAACACGTGTTATTGAATCATTGGAAAGGAAAAACGAAATACCAGAAAGGAGGGAAAAATACAAGCCAGAGGAGGAAAAACATTTACGCTTCGCTGCGGGTCAACGGACTTTTGACTTTTGACCAAAACGGACCCCCGCCCCCGGCCCAGACATTGGAAGTAATCCCAGATCCAGGACCCGCCTCGGGTCTACAGCGGAAATTGTTGTACAAATTAATGCTCCACTGATTGCCAAGGTTTTTTTTGTCCTTCCAGACTTCTGTTTGCTTGATGAGCTGTTAAATATGAGGGGATAGGGGGGGGGGGGGGGGGGGGGACACTGAAAGTTTTCCCACCCGCACAGAGACGTCACGCAATGAAGTCGTTATGGAACCACTTGAAGAAATATGCCCACAAAATGAAATAAAGATTCGTTTTGCGATTGTATCTCTTGCACATTACCATTTTGTGTAAGTCACGAACGACATGATTTTTATGATAAGATTTTTGCAATTTCAATCGACAGACAAATCTAAAGCGATTCCATTTATTCCCCGAAGGTACAGCGGTACAGATAGCGCTAGCCATAAAACAATCCCCCACCACTTGTGGGTGAGTGCTACTCCTTCAACCGCATTAGGCCAATAAAAAAAAAAAAAAAGAAACAGAGAAACGCATAAAACTGTTGGTTTTAGTTTATGCACAATAAAATGAAAGCATTAACCGAGCCAGCGGTGCAGAATAAGAGCCGGGAACATTCTGCAGAATTATGTGATTTTTATGGCAGAACCCGCACCGGTGGAAAATCCCCTTCAATCTCTCTCCACTCCACTCCACTGCTGTGTCTCCATCGCACCTGTTGTTGACATATTTGTTTCGTAAATATAATTTTTTGGGAATCGATAACAAATGGAATAACCAAAAATGGAAAACGCATGAAGCTACTGGTCAATGCCCCGCCCCCCAGGAAAACCAACTGGTTTCCCAGTATACGTAGCAATTGTTTTTCCAAATAACAAAATACCTGCCTCTGACAGATGAGCGAGGGGGAAACTCTCATTTTCCATAAACATATTAGGGTTGAGGCGTCGACCAGCAGATCGATTTATTTCAGCTTTTGGGATTGACAGATAATTTATACAAAAATAAAATTTGAATTGAGGCAATGGTGGGGATATTTATAAATTGAAATGTGTCGAGTTTTCCAATTATGGATTTCGATTTAACAAAAGTTTATAGTTAAATAATTAATTAAATTTAACTTTGTCCATTGGCTGGGTGTTCATAGAAAAATACCAGGGAGTAATAGAGTACTTAACAATGCTAGAAAAATACTGTAAAGTACCAGAAAATATTATAAAAATACTATGAAATTACGAGAAAATACGAGGGGAATACTAGAAAAATATTAGGAAAAAAACTAGAAATACCAACAAATATTTAAAAGATGCTAGAATAAAGTATTACAAATATCGAAAAAAAACTAATAGAAAAGTACTAGAAAAAATACCTAAAAAATTACTAGAGAAAATACGAAAAAAGTACTAACAAAACAAGTAGAAAAATACCGGAAAATACTACAATAATACTATGAAACTACAATAAAGTATAAACAGAACAGATTAATACCAGAAGCATACCAGTAGAATACTAAAAATATATGAGGAAATTACTAGAAGTAGACTAGATATATACTAGAACAATCTACTGAAAATACTGGAATTATCTACCAAAAAGTAATAGAAAAAGTATTTCCAAAAAGTACTTGATACCAAATACCAGAAAAGTACTATAAAAACTACCAGGAAATTTACCGGAAAACTTTTTCAAGAAATGTCCAAAGTTTTTCCCTTTTTTGCATCTCCCGTTTTTGGTCTTCATCTGAAGCAATAATCAATTAAATTTGCCCCATCACAAATTTGGCACTCCATTTTCCTTCCATTTCCACTTTCAAATCACTCTTTTCTCTACTTTTATTTGCGGGGGGGCGGGGGGTGCAGGCGGGCGGGTTCACGTTCACTCAACACTGAACCAATTTCCAAGTTTCAGGGAATTGGAATTCCATTTTTAGCTACTTGAGCAGGTTTATGCACTTCTTACCAAATTTTGTCAGCACTCTCGGCTCTTGGCTCTCGCTCTCTAATTGCTGGTCGATAATGGCTGAAAAGCTGGAAAAATAACACAAGCGGAAGCGGAAGCTGCGGTGGCTGGGAGGGTGGTTGAAACTTGAGCCAAATATACATTTTCCTGCACATTTTTTTTCTTCTACTTTTTTTGGATTTGCATAGAATATTTTCGTGCTTGTAGATGATTTAATTTTACGCTCGCGCCTTAACGGAAGCGAAAATTTCGTAGTGGTTAAGTAGAAGATGGTGGTGGAGTGTTGTTGTTGCCACTTCTGCCACTGATGATGATGATGATGATGATGTCGTTCCTTGTTGTTGCCGTTCAGGTGGCAACGTTGTCGGAAGTGGCGAGTGTTTTCTCTGTTGGCATTTTGAGCGCTCTCTGCATTATTTATAATTATTGCGAATTTTCATATAATTATGCGTGGGCGCATATTTTCAGCATCTTTCAACCCACCCCAAACCACTTTTCCACTCTCACTCAATTTTCTTTCGTATTTCCCTACTTTTTTTTTTTTTTATATTTAAGCAGTGAGAAAAGGACACTATAAATATTAAATTCCGCGGTAGTTTGTGTCTGGTGCCGAAAATCCTTGCGTAATTAATGTTTGCTCGGAGAATTTTGACACTCAGCAGGCAGTGGCAGTGGCACATTCCAGAGACATTCCAAAAGCGATGGTCTGCGGATTATCTGAGATTTGCTGAAATTGTTCAACGGCAGCTTCACAAATGCCTCATTAGTATAAGTTGGAGTTCCTTTAAATTGGCCTTCTACTTTGGCATTTATCAATATTTTTGCCAAGAGAATTCATAATTTAATCGAAGGTTAAGTTGGGTTTGATATCCTGACAAATATGTCTGATAATTCATCGTTTTATGAAGACAAAGACCAGATAAATTGAGCTTTGATTGAAATGAAATAAACATAAAGTTAATTGTAATAGGAATTGCTTTCATTTTGCACCCTTTTCCATGAAATATTCTAGCAAACTACAATAAAAAGCACCAGAAAAACAACAGAAATAATACTAGATAAATGAAAACTAGACACATGACACCAGGATAATAGCAATAGACTTTTTCTAGTATAATACTACTATAGTCCCCTAAATAATACTATCGCAGACATCCTATAGTAACACCAGAATACCTTTGAACCAGTCCTCTACTAAATCATCAAACAAAAATCTTTATCCGGTTTTTACACACACCCTGACACCCCGCACCCCACCACAGACACCCACCCACCCACTCATCCATACAAAAGTTCAATTTAGGGGAAATGCAAAGTGAATGGAAAAATGTGTTGCCTACTTTTTCGGGCCAATTGGAATTTCCTGCGTATTATGCAGCAGAACAAAAAAACTTTTTGGTTTTCGGCAAAAATTTGATTAGAGACTTAAAACTAAGCTCTGGCATACAGCGGGGGGAAGGGGCGAGCGGATTGAGAAGTTTTTTGGTCCATTCAATCGATAAAAATCCTCAGTCAGCCTTTTTTTACGTTTTGTGGGGGGGTGTGGGGGTTGGGGAAATCCTTAATCATTTTTCATACATTTTTACATTTTTTGGCAGAGCTTTGAGCTCTTTTGTAGCCCAGCGTTAAGCACTCAAAGTGAGGCTATTTCACAAATGTACATACATATATGTTTTTTTGTGGCACTTTTCAATTTATTCAGCTTTCCGAGTACTTTTCATAGAAAATGGAGCACAGAAAGGAAGTGGTGCTGGGAAAAAATCAACGAAATTGAGTAAAAACAATGAAGCGTAAACGATTTTTGCTGACATGTGTGGGGGGGAGGTGGGAGAGAGCGAGAGAGAGAGACTGCATAAATATAATAAAAAATAAGGCAGCAAACAAAAGGCAAACGCGAGTTGCCTGTTAAGAGGCACAAGCATGAAGAGAAAAAAGCGAAAGAGAATATATGTATGACTGAAGGGTAGGAGGGAGACACCACCCACCCAACGTATACATGACGTGACATGATTGTCATCCACATTGTCAACGACAGGCAAAGGCAGAGGCAGAGGCAGAACCGCAGAACAACAGTCAGCCGGTGCCGATGCCGATGCCGGGACATAAACAGCTTCATACAAATGTTATTATTGAAATTTCCACAGGGCGAGAGAGAGAGAGAGAGAGAGAGTACCACACAAAAAGTGTTTTGTGTGAGGGGGAAAAAATGATGAAAAATCTATTTGCAAAGCAGTCAAGTCCTGGTCCCCCGCCCCCCTTTACACCATTCCCCTGCTTTCCACCAGCATATGTTTGCCGTTTGCCTCAAAATGTGCCCTTCTTTGGAGAAAGAAGAAACCAAAGCAAAACATTATTCGAAGCCCATCGAATGGCGTCCGTCATCGCATTTTGTGTCGCCCTCCCACTCTCTGGGCTGGTCCCTTCTTTCATTTCTTTAGTTTTATTATTTCGTCTTTCGCTTTGACTCGATATTCTCCCCTACCGAAAAAATAGTTGTCGCACTTTTTTCCGCATTTGTCCCTTCTATTGTTGTTGTGCATTGCGCACATAGTTAGAGATAAGACAATATTATTTTATTGCCCCTGGCAGGGGGATGGGAGGCGACCCCTCGTAGCGGTCAAGCGGCCAGGGAAGGGTCGTTTTTATTGGCGACAGAAAACTTCAGTTAAAGCGAAATATTTGTGGTCTCGGCCATGAAATGTTTTTGCATCCGAATCGTTGGCTTCTACAACTACAAAATGTCCCCCTTTTGCTGCTGTCATTACCTCAGTCCTTGGCACAATTAAAGGACTCTTTGTAGAAGATAACTTCGTACTTTTCAATGAACTTTCATCTTGAAAGATAAATGGATTTCATATTTGCTGATACTGATAACTTTTCTACCATCTGGTCGGGCCATTTGTCATCAATCAATTAAGATGAATTTCTGTTGTCAAAGATGTCAAAACTATTGCATAAACTAACATTAAACCCGAGAAGGAGAGTTCTGTGACGACAGCAACTAATAAATATTTCAAGGGAATGGCCAATGGACTGGGCCTGGCTCTGACTCTGGCTCTGGCTCATAAATATTTCAAGGGCTGACGGGATCTTCTCTCCCTCAACTTTTGCCTGGTAGCACTAAAATATGTGTGGGACGTTCATTTCCTTGGCACTTCCTTGGAACGCAGACAGACGCATGTAATACTTTCCCTTTTTTAATATTCTCATTCAATTTACTTTTGTGCCCCCGGTTCTGCCGTTCCACTCATCCTCCTCGATTATTGATGACATGACAAACAAGGTACGATTTCCGCTTCGCTTTGGCCAGCGCCAAAGTTCGAACATCATTTTTCTTCCACCGACTGGTCGTGGCTCTGGCCCCCCGATTGTGTATTTGTATGCACATTAACTTCATTTTGCAATCATGCGCGCCATAAATCCAATTTAATTGTGCTGCTCACTCACACACACACACACACACACACAGCACACACAAACTAGCGGGAACGTCAAGGAAAAGTTTTGTTTTTGTTGGGTCGAATATTGAGATACCCCTCCAAAACCTGCAGAAAATTTGCCACAATATCCAACCAACTTTGTCTTTAGTTGCAAAAAAAACATACATATGGGTCATTAGAATGGTTTACCTCTGTTCTATAGGGTATTTTTGTACACGCATGAGCTGCTTGAGTGCACGATGGCGTATACTTAATTTTTGCTCGTTCGTGCGCTCAATTCCGCTTCCGCGCTGCTCTTCTAACTCAATGCTAAATAGACGCACATAAATTTCCGCTGCTGCTCTGCCTCCCCCCGCCCCCCCCTTCGATTTCCTGTTACGGATTCCAGATTCCATTGGATTGCATTTTGAAAAATAGATTTTTTATGCTGTTGCTTCCAGCTCCAAAGCTGCTTTTGCTACGCTCTGGCGGCTCCTTCTCCCTGTCTGTCTGGTTTCGTATCCTCCTTTGATTTACTACGCACAATTTCGTACCTTTTTGCCCGAGATCCAGCAGGTTAAAAGTCCAGTGTTCCCATTGTGAGTGGCCTGTTGTGATTTATGTTTGATTGAAATGCTTTAAATTGTATGCTAATCGGCGACTTTTGTTTGGGCGGGGCTGGGGAATCGCATTTCAATGCTGCCAAAATGTTTGCTAATTTAAAAGCCATTTTCGGCTTTCAGTTCGAATATCATTTGTCAGAATTTTACACAAACCAAAAAGTGGTCAGAAATGGTGGATAAATGTACTTTAAAATATTTTAAATAATTTTCAATAATAAGAAAAATATACCTATTATTTTTAAATCGAATTTGTAATTCTAGAAAGTGTTCAGCTTTTGCTTCGACTTTCAAACTTTATTTAAACCGTTTTCAACTTGTGTTCTATCTTAATCTTCTTATCCTTCATAGCCAATATGTTCTCCTCGCCCTTCTGGCATTAGAATAAATCACTTAATCCCCCATATGGGGGAGAGCACGTTGCACGCTTCTTCATTTTAATTGCAGAGTCATTAAGTGCATCCTTCACTATCTCTTGACCATAAATCCCAGGGGGGTACAACCACTCTCTACCGCTCATTTGCCCCGCTATAACATGCGCTAATAAGTATGGTGTATAATTTTTTTTTAATAATTCCACCAACTGTCACGGAGGAAATGGCAAAAATTCAGCAATAAATTCCTCTACGAGGCTCATTAATGCAACAAACGAGGGGAGGGTAGGCTCCCCCGTCCTAGGGGACCCCACGTCGACAGGACAATTGGCTGCACTTGTGTGTCCACTTAGTTTGGGGCCACAATATCCACAGCATGGCTGAGTGGTTGCACTCCACTGACAGGCCATCCCCTTGATCCCCCCGCCCCCTTCGCTGTTCATGTGCTTTTAAGTGAGTTTCCATGCGGCTGGCATTTCTGCTTTACACTTTTGCCCGCTTTAGTTGGGCTGGGGGTTTGGTGCAGGCATTTCCGGTCTTGTCATTTCATACTAATCAACATCCGTTTGAGCGGAACAGCATTTTTCGGAACAACATTTTCCCAACTGCATTATTTGGCGGCATGGCGGGGAGGATGGGTTGATTGTAATAGTATTTTCGATGGGGCATTATACGCATTTGTTGCAGCATTTGCATTGTAATTGCAATACAGTGCGTATAAGTGATGTGTGTGCATATAAATTAGATTTGCGTTCGGGACTCGCCCTGAACTATGGAAATTGAAAATTTATTGCATACCACACACACAGATACAGCAAGAGGCACGAGGCTCCAGGCCCACATGTGGCCAGGGGGGGAAATTACGCATACGCAGTGTTTTGTTAATTTTATATTCATAAATGATGGGCCGCCGTTCGTTCCGGAAACAACTCCTTGGGGAAATTGCATAACGCACTTTTCGCCCCTTTCGTTTTCCCTGCTGAAATTATGGTGGGACTTATGGTGGGGCTCTCTGCTTTGATCTCTGACGACTCCGCCACTCGACGGACTAGCCAAAAGCCCCAAAGAAAGCACCATAATCCGGTACATTTCACTTTGAATGCTCTCTTAGGCATAGTCTCGTAGTCGTAGTCCAGGCTTTTGGCCACTTGACTTGCGCACCAAATGCCCCGCCCGGGGGTAAAGTCCAAGCCATAAACATAAAAACCAAAAGGGCACCAAAAGCCCAGCCCTCTCTCTCCTTGGAAAGTATTTCCTCTAATTAGTGAAAGTCGGTTTTTGGGAGCAGGGCTTATGGCTTAGGAGTTTGGGAGGGTCCTTGAATGACTAATGAAAATTTTCGTTTAATTTTATAAAGATTTGTCACAGGAAAAAGCTACTTAAACTCTTAAGAGGTTATATTTTTAGCCCGGAAATATATCTCAGCTGCGTGAGAAATTTTCATCCTAAAATGTACACCCTTCGGTCTCTTTTTACCTGCGAAAAAAGTTATTAAACTCTTCTCTGAATGAACTTCTATGAACACTCAACAATCCCATCAAGTATTAAGATTTTATTCCTCTGTTCTTCAGTTTTTATTACAGCACACACACTCCTCACGTTTTCATTTCACTCGATCTCTATCTCCCTCTCTCTCTGTCTGCCTGCCCGTTTTTTCTGCCAACTCACCAATAAAACTGCATTGTGTCTATAGAACGCCAAAGCGAAAGGCAAACAAATTAGTTCTATCGAGAAACACATCGTAAAAGAAGGAACGGCAATGGGAGAGTGGGGTAGAACATCGAAATATTAGACGCGTCAATGGCTCTGCACATTTTGCACTTTTGCAATGCGAATCGAGGCGAGGCGACAAGTTGAACAACATCCAAAGCTAAAAATCAACACAGACAAAGAGGGGGGGGGGAGATGACAGCACTGAGAGAAAAGAGCAACAGGAATGAAATAATCTTTGAACTAGAGCCCTTCGTGAATGCTCAGACGAATTTACTCTCAGTGTTGATCGGTAATCAGTTCCAACGATCACTTGGGCAGCGCAGTCTTCGTTTTTGTATTCCTTTATTCTCCCCCTCCAGGCAGACCGCTGCTGAGCGACGCCACGAGCAGCGCTGCTAGAGACAGAGCGCTGCTAGAGAGAGCGGGCGGCTTCTGCTTTGCATTCTGCCTGCATAGCCGATGATCTGTCGGCTGTCGGCTTTCGGATCTTTTCCAGTCGTCTCAAGAAACCTTTATAAATTGCAGCAATAATTTTTCATAGTTCAGCTCTCTCTGTCTCTTCACCTTCGGCAGCCGTGGACATGCCTGAACTTGCACGGCAGAGATAGAAGGCAGAGAGCCTGCTGTTTGCCTGCTATTTGGGAGATGTCTATCCACAGCGAGAGCGACTCATTGACAATCTAGCGCGCTTTTTCTCTCAGTATTGGCAGTGTTAACTGAAGAACTGGCTTCTGTGTTCTGGGGAAACCTATGTACATACACATATAGTACGTATGTACATACGTACATGGCCAATTCAATGGAACAAAAAGTGCAACCAACTCTGATGACTCGCATTCTGGCGCCGATGCTGTCTACATGAGAATGATGCCCCGATGCCGGTGCCGATGCCGATGCCTCGATGCCAATGACGATGATAGAAGGGGAATGTGTGTTTAATGGTTGACATTGTTGTTTACAAATTGACTTTTGTTGGGGCTGCTGCAGACCCGACTCCTCTGCTTCTCTCCTTCTACAACTACTGCCTTTCAATAAACATTTGCTTGATAATATGCCAACATATGCATAACGTATAAACGTACATAGTACATAAGTAGCTTACATCGCTCTCTTCCTCTCTCTCTCTCCCCTGTCTGATACTCGCAGAACTACAGCAATATCAACAGCAGCAGCAGCAACAACAGCAATCGGGCAAACATCAGGCAAATGGAAATGTTCTGACCGGAATGCCGTCGCATCATATACGCGGACCACGCCCACCGCTACGCACTGCCTCATCAACGACCACCAACAGCAGCAGCAATAACTCGGCCATGGGCGTGGCCGGGGTCGGTGTGCTGCTGGATCAAACCCCCTCCGGTGGCAGTAGCAGCAGTGGGGTAAGCAGTGCGCCCAGCTCCTCAAAGGGCCACCATACCCACACGCACAATCATTCGGGTGTGCACCTGGTGCATCAACATGGTGGCGAGGGCATTGTCATGACCTCCTCCTCCGGCCAGGGTTTGGGCGGACAGCAGCAACAGCAGCAGCAAGTGCCACAGGCGGCCATCGATGAGATGCGCGTCTGATAGGTATCGGTCTTTGAGTTGGACTTATAGTCATCAGAGGGGTAAGTACTCGTAACAGGGCAGGGGAAATAAGTGGGGGGGGGGGGGGAGATGGGAAGATAAAGTATCGAAATACACTACAATTTTATTTGAATATCGAAAGGTGCATCAGAGGTACTCTATTTTTCTTCATTTCCTGCACTTCTTAGTTGCTTTCCTCTTTTTGTGGGTGCACTTGACCTGCTTCTTCTTTGGGCGTTTAACCTTAACCACCTTCTTCTGCTCCTCCTGCTCTTTCATTTGTCTGTATTCAGGACTCAAGGGATTCTGGGTAAACTTGCATGTAATGTGCCCACACGCATTGACCTTGGCATATTCATACAGATAATATTTATTATTCATTTCGCGTATAATGCCAAAACGCAGCCCCACATCGAGGGCCTGTTTCAATTGCTTGGCGAAATACTTCTGTCGCCACGTGCAATCCAATGTGATTAGGACAAACTCCACAATATCCTCCCAGTCGCAGGGCGGCTCCAGCGTCTTCAGGGCCAGTGTTAAGTAGTCGGCAAATGTGAGCTTCGACATCACCACAAATTGGGGCAGATATGTCGATGTCGGAAATATTTCTGGTATATACTTTTGCCTAAAGAAAAATGACACAAAACGCAAAACGACTACCAATTTAAGGTCCTCCCTCGCCAGGGAAGAGGAAGAGCACAAAATGACAAACATGTGGAAACCCTTTTAGAGGCATACCGACAAAAAAAAGGGAGGCACACACAGGGATCTCTGATCAAAAAATAACAAACGGCATGTCAAACATTCAGCAGCCAGAAATGTGCTCCCTCTTTCTTATAAAATAATGCATAAATAATATAAATAAAGTAAAAATAAAAGGAAAGAGCACGTGCTGCTGCTCATGGGCTCTGGTGGGCCAAGATGGGCCACAGAAATGTCGCCAGTCAGTGGGTTGAAAAAAAAACATGAACAAAATGCGAAAGTCACCAGACCAGACCGTAACCCGGGTGGCCTGGCTTGCCAAGGTGCAAGGTAATTTGCGGCATGCAACCTGGCAACCCGAGAACCCCAAAAACTTATTTATTGTACCGCGTACTCGTAATTTGAGCTCAAACACAAATTAAAACTGCAAGGTGGCCAAAACACACAAAAAAAAAGTAGTGCAAATATCATTAACTACCAGTTTTTGAGGAGTTGGCCAAAAGAAGGTGGCACAACAACAGCCAAAAAGGAAGTACAACAATAGCCCACGGCAGGAGCAGGACCAAAACGGAGCAGCATTAATTAAACAGGCTAAAATACTCGTACTACGCGCAGTTATTTGGTAAATTATGGATCATAAAATCTCAACAGGTTTCTGAGTTTTATTGGCACTAACCAAAACTCTGCTGGAAAATATAGTTCGAAGTTCGTTCAGCATTTAAGGAATATTTAAGGAATAGTAATCGTAAAAGAAAAGCATGGCACAGGCAGCAGAAAACTATAAATCTTTGCACAAGCAAATTATAATTATATTTATAAGCAGAGGTCGTTATATAATTTTTATACCAAAAATTAGTTTCTGATTTTAAATATAAAACTCAGAAATAACTAAAATTTGTAGTTTTTATAAAAAAAAAATTAAAATAAAAAATCTTTGGCGATTTAAATTATTTTATTTAAAATAAAAATTCAAATATATTTTGAGCGGGGATATGTCTATCAAAAAGTGCCATATCTTTCCTTTGGTATATGTCCTTAAGTAAAAGAATGAAATATTAATAGGAAAAATAATAAGAATCTGAACATGAATAGGAATAGGAATAAATAAATATTATGCTATAGGAAATTAATACAGGAAATAGTAATTAAAAATATGTAATAATATATGTAGAAAATTCTACAGAAATCTGTCAACATTTTGCAGGCTTTCCTCAGGGATTTTGAAAAAATTAGTTCTCAGATTCTCTCAGAAAAAGCCTCAACTTCAGCAAAGCCTCAATAGCAAATGAATCTCTAATTTTATTTTCTTTGGTATTTTAAACCAGCTCAAACCCCTAAGCCACCACCAAAAAGATCCACCTACTTGAATCCCACTTTCGCTAAGAACATTTTTATCTGGTGTCCACTTTTTCTGCCACTTCTGGATGCCCCTGTTTCCATTTACATATCACATGTACATACATATACTCGTATGTATTCTTATGTGTCTGTGTGTGTGTGTGGATCAGGGGTCAGTATTTCACGTGGCATACAATTAAATTTGCATTTCTTTCTACCTACAGGGTGTGGGTGTGGGTAGGGGTATTCGTTTTCTCCACCTTTGCCGCAGCTTCCTTAACTTTTAGCTGATTAACATTTCTGTGCTCTGTGCTCTGTGCTCGGTGCTCTGTGCTGTGCTCTGTACGCGTTGCTGGGCGCTCGTGGAAAATGCAATTTTCCTTGCCAGCTAAAGTGAAAGGGGGCCAACGGCAAATGGCAACTTTTATGTAAATTTACACCCACACTCTCGGGCACCCGTCAAAAAGGGCAACGACGAGGGGGCGTGTCGAAGTGTATATGTGTTAAAAGCGCAATAAACATTAATTTTACATTCTTTTTCTCTTTCCTCTCTCTCTCTCTCGTATTTCGCTCCTTTAGCCACTCTACTTCCTTTTGGGGTGCCCAACAGTTGTTTAAGTTTCTCTTTATATCTCGTATGCCATTTTAATCAGTGGGTATTATGGTTTTTCATCAGGTGTTAGAACGAAAGTATCAAAAATACTAAGGGCATACAGGAACATACAGGAAAACAGCATACTTAAGGGGTCCACAAGATTTTTTGTGATATATTTTCATCCGCCAGTTTTAGTGAAATTTTTACAGAGCTTAAAGGCTTTCAATAGAAGAAATAGTTCTCATATTTTGAGGAATTATTTATCTTTAAAAGAGTACAAATTTGTAAAGAAATCTGTGGAATCTGGAAGGGTATCACTACATTCGTACACCCAAAAGCCAAAACCAAACTCAGAACCACCTTCGTTTCTCATTTTATTTGCTTGGTTGTTGAATATTTTTGGTAGTTGCTTAAATTATGATCAAAAGGTTGTTCTTCAGACTCGAAGAGGTAGTTGGCGTGGAATGCAGCAAAGTTGTGCCTGGGGTTGGGGGGAGGTCTGCCTGAGAACACAGGCTTTTTCTTTGATTGCAAAACCAAACCAAAACCAAAAGCAAAACCAAACAGAAACTTAAAGTTTAATGATTCAAACCAACATAATTTGAGGATTAAACCCAATCTGGAAGCAGAGAATCACAGAAACTGCTGGAGAAATGGTGAAATTTTTGGCCAGAATTTCCAATTAATTTCTGGGTAGCAAACATTAATAATTGCAAATTTAGCTGTTTGTTGTACGCACGACTAGGAAATAGTCGTATCACTAATCAATTGAGTCAACACATAAATCGAGTGTAAATTTCCAAAGGAAATTATATATTAAATGCTGCTTGCTCTCCGGCTTCCGCCTGCCTGCCTGCCTTCCAGCCGGCCCCACCATCGATTTTGATTAGTTTGGGGAATTACAATATTTCGCAAACAGGGAAATTTTGCCATCATCCCCTGACAAGTTTCCAGAGAATGCGGCGAGAACTTTATGCAATTTTGTGTGATATGCCACACACCCACATCCACATCCACATCCACATCCTTGTGGGCTAAATGTGTTGTGTAATTAGCGCAAAAGTTTTCAAGTTGCATGCCGCCCACACAGCGGCCCCCGAGTAAAGTGGATAAGGGATTAGATGTTAGATGTTAGTACAATTTTGTTTGGAAATTTGTGCATGTTATTCTATAGAAATATCAATCAAAATCGAAGAGAAGCTATAAATAATCGTTTAATCTTTGCATCACGGTTTTGTGGTTGAGTTTTTACCAAACTGAAAATATCAAAATATATTGTAAAGTATGGTCCACCTTTTTACCCACCAATTCTTTATCGATATTTTGGCATTTTCTTGTATAAATGTAAACATAATCCAGTATGCTTTGTTTTGAAATCAAATATTGAATATTACGCTCATCCGAAAGTGCTGATTGCTCTCAAATTCAAGCATCTGTCAAATGGTTTTTACGGATCAAGATTCAAACCTGATCCTGAAATTCATTCGCACATTCATGCCAGTATTCTATAGAAATATCAATCAAAATGTGAGACCTAATGCCAACGAAATGTGATATCAAGGTCCTCCCTCGTTGAATACTCATTCGTTCTGGTCCAGTGAATACCACTGCCACTCCCACTCTGTCACTGGGGGCATGATAATGAGCTTATGAACCTGGGCGAAAAATGTTTCAACACTTGACTAATGTTTATTATTTCTTGAGCATAGCTCTCCCCCTTTCGAGCTGCCGCGAAAGATATGCAAAGTGGCTGCACAAACATCCGCGTAATACGTTAATGATGGTCCCTACCACTGGCTCTCTACTCTCTCTATCATTCCCCCTCCCCCCCTGCCACTAGTAGTGCTAGTCAACTGTGAAAAAGAGGGGGAGAAGGGAGGAGAACCCTTGCACACATTGTAGCCCGCGATTTGCATTACGCGCATTACTCAGTTCACTCATTTTCATGCCAGTGCTACTTCTGGTAGTAGTTTTTGGTATCTCTCTTCCAAGTCAAGTCTAAGCACACTGACGACCACCTACATTGTTGCCACACCACTCATGCCACCCACCCACTCCTCTGCGCCACAGCCTGTGCTCCCCAGCCAACAATCTGCGCCAAATTGTGCGCTCAACTGTGGTAGCATCCTCCCCCCTGCGCTGCGCCGTAACCCTTATTTCTCACCAACCACTATTGCCGTTAAGCCCGACCAGCCCCCCGCTGCCATTGCTGCCACTACTGCCCCTCCTGCTGCCCACCAAAGAGCCAGCAGCCTGGCAAAACAAAAGGCAGCCGCGCATTTTTCGCAAACTGCACTTTACTTTGCACTTTTCGCTTTCTTTGCATAAATTCTCGCCCAACCCGAGTTTACTGTACTGCACAGAAAAATGGGCACGGGCCGGGGCACCGGCACGCACAGGAGAGCAAGAAAAAACTCAACAAAAATGTAGAAAAGAAAGTACCCCCAAGAAGAAAAGTTTCGAACTTGAGATACCCCTTATTTCGCCAATATAATGGTACATCTGTAATCTCTAGTGCAAATGTTGTGCTTGTTTTTTTTTTGGGATTACTTTATGGAGTACCTTTTAGGGGTATCAAAAAAGAAAAAGATACACTTAAATTTTAAAAAATTTATACCAATATATTTGCATCGGTAGTGGAAATAGTAATAATTAAAGGGATTTCCCTTAAATTTGATTTCATTAATATGATATATTTTATCTAAATATATTTAATTTTTAATTAAAATATTTTTCCTGTAATTTTAATAGTTTTTATAATTTATTATACCTCTTTTATATTTAGATTAAATAATTGTATAGTGTTTTCACTTACGTTTTACCAATAAAATACAAATATTTGATCTATATAAATTTCATTTAAAATAATTCATTAAATAAAAATTTAAATTTCATTATTAAATAAAATGAAAATAAAATAATAAATAAATAATAATAATAAAATTAAATTAAATAATAAATATATATCCATAAATTTAATAAATTATATATGTATACATTTTCACTTAAATTTTCATAATTATTTGAAAATATTTGATCTAAAAATATCTTATATTTAAATTAAATATTTTTCGTATACAATTGAATAAATTATATTTATTTTAAAGTGTTTTATTATTAAAAATTGTTTTTAAATATAATTGTGCTTCTTTTTACTAAACCATTTTTCTCTGAGAGCTCTCTTAATATTAGAACAAGAATTCTGTTTATTCCTAAGCCCCAAAGTATCGAATATACCCTCTGTTTGGTAGAGACTAAAGGGTAGCAAAAACACAAACAGCATTTGAAGAAGGAGGAAGAAAAAAGGAGACTGTGGGAGGATGGGAAATAGGCGAATAGAGGGAGGACCAAAGTAGTAGAAAAAGAAATAGAAAAAGCAGAAAGTAAAGAAGAAGTAAAAGCAAATGAAGAAGCAGCGGCAGCAGAAGAATAAACATGGAATGCAGCTGCTGCTGCTGCGCCGTAGAAGATTTCCCGTTGAATTTTAAACTGGAAAATGTGAAAAGTGGAAAATGCCAATGCCCAGAGCGCAATGAAGTGTACGGCCATGAGAACAGAGGTGGAAGAACAGCATCAGCATCCAGCCAAATGGAGCTAAGTTCTCCGATAGAACAGATACTCGTGTGCATCGTATGACTGGAGATATGATGGCGATGATGGGGACTTGGGGCAGTCATAAACTTTGATGGATGCAACTTGAGTGCAACGGCTAGAAGGAGCAGCTTGGGGGGCATGAAAGTGGAAGGATTTGTGGATGGTTCATAGATCTCCATGGATCGCCCGATTCCACTGGGTCCATGTATCTCTTTTGCATTTCCCCCCCCCCCCCTCGCCCATGTATCATTTGTAATTAGAGAAGGGCAATTAATATTTCTCGCACGCCTCTCAAATATCGCATAACTCATGAATATTTATGGCGGATAATTTCCATATGCTTAACCACGTCATTATATATTACCATGATATATTGGTTTGTTTGTTTGTTTGTTTGCCTGCTTGCTACACATTAATTGGTTGCAAAAACATGATTTTATAATGGGCTTGTTTTTGCTCTTTGCAGCTCCATAGAAACCCTGCGCGCGGAAACGCCCGAGGAGTTCTATGAACCAAAGCAGGTGCCGCCCCAGCAGCAGGCCCTTGCCCCAGATGACAGCCAACTCAATGGGATACCGACACTAGTACTAGTACCATCCTCAGCTGCATCCACTGACCACAAGCAACGTCAGCAGCAGCAGCAGCAGCAGCAGCAGCAGCAGCTAAAGAAGTTGCGCTTCAAGCGGGAGATGCACGCTTTGGCTTTGGAGGGCGGCGATGTGGCCAGGGGCTATTGTTCGTGCGACGAACAGTGGACCAACTCGTCCTCGCCCACGTCCACGACCACATCGGCAACCATGTCGCCGACACTGCCGACCGGAAACGCCGCTGGCAGCGGCAGGGGAAACGGAAATGGTAGCGGTATTGTCAAACCGCATGGCGGCAGAGGAGCCGGACCGCGTCTCAAGCAGCAGCATCATGTGCGCTTCTCCGATGAGAAGAACTTTTCCGATTGAATGGAAAACAAAAAACAAGAAAAAACAAAAGAAAAACTACTAGACTGCACCTAATCTCTGTTTAGTCGTAGGCTAAGCAAAAGAAAAACTTAAAACAAATCATAGGAAAACCCCCCTCTCAACCCCAAAGGAAATCCAGAAAATGCTGTAGCTAAAAGTTAGAGACTAAGGGAATCTGTAAATATAGTTAATCCGTGTTTAGTTACTCACTAGATCTGTTGTGACACATATATATATATATACTATATATATAGGAATATAATCAAGCTATAAAATACAATTTGTTAGATAAGTGTAGCACAAAAGAAATCGTTTTTTGAATGGAAAAACAATGAATTATTAAACATTTGTTGATAGAACTGCTGTTACACGGTAGGTTTTTCACCGATGAAGTGTTTTGCCATTCACACAAATTCTCTCCTCTTTTACTTCGGTGAAATTCTAGAGCAAAGTGTTTCGAAAAGTATTAAAAACTGACTTTTTGATCGCTAAATTATGCCATTCACATGTGAATCCACTCGAATTTTCATCATTTTTTGTTATCATTTGTTATCATCGGTGAAAACCCTATCGTTTAACAGCAGTTTAAGAGAATTTTATTTCCCGCTGTGTAAATATTCTAGTAAAAATTCAAATAAAATGTGGTATTATTTACTTCAAGTAAAAAACATAAAAAATAAAAAGAAAAAACACACAAAATAATTACTAAAAAAAGCTCAAAATAGATTACAGGCAAAAACAAAAGAAATTAATAATTGAAAACAAAAACATAGTTAATTATTTTAATTAAAGCTCTGGCAAAAGGAAAATGGCGCTTTTTTTGGATAGTGTACAGAAGGAAAAAAACCCGAAAGCAAAGCAAACAGAAAAGAAATTAATTGAAAAACAAAAACCCTATTAATTTGATGAATATATTCCACAGAATTGATACATATATAATTATGGCCATCAAATTCAAAAGGCCTAAGCACAATAGTTTTCAATTGTTTCACTTTTCAGCAATTTTCCCATGTAAACAACCTAACAGAAACTGCCGATTTCTAGACTCAGTTTAACACTCACATTACCCAAATATTATGTATACTATGTATATTATTTCCACTGATATATCTTCCATTTGATTTGTAAAAATATTCAAGTAAAAAGCGTCGCCAACAAAATTATGACATTTGTATATTTAAGTGCAAATTTATAATCGTCTAGTTTATAATAAATACAACTAATTAAATTAAGTGAAAACAATTAATGTGGAAAAAGCGAAAAACAACAACAAATAAACCAAAGGAAATATAAACGAAAATATAAAAACTAAAAACAATAAAAATAATTAAATAAATAACTAAAACGGGATGTTTTTTTATGGTTGGCAAAAGGAAAATAAAAACAAATTAAATGGATATTTGGCAGCAGAAATATGTCTATGGGAAAGGCTCAACTTCAGGAAATAATTTTGTATTTGAATTGAAATAGTGATTTTATATTTAATTTAATTTAATTTACAATTATCCGTTAATTGTGGAATTAAATTTTAAAAATTTTAATAGATTCAGAGGTTGGTGAATCATTTCTAGGTATAATAATAATGAATAAAAATGGATCACATCATTGAAAGGTGCTCTGTCATGCATTAGGTGCTAGAATCGATTATAAACCCGAATCCTACGCTTAAATATATAAAATGAATGACCCGAAAAGAGACTCCCAAAAGCCTGGCCATTAAACGAATTTCCATAAGAAAAGTCCATTTTCTATGGACAACTTATGAACTTTGGAAATGCCATGCCTGCCGAAACGGCTAATAAAGACCTTAAGACCCCGTCGGAGACCCGAAACCGAAACCGAACCCGATCCTGTAGGATTCATTTCATTTTAAATGCTTTTCGTTTATGTGAATATTTTTGTTGTTGTTGTTTTGCTTTTGGGGCCATTTTAATGGCTGACATTTTTATGGTAGCAAGCGGAGGCCAGCAGGCAGTGGTTATTAAATCAAATTTTATGGCCCAAACCCCCCGCCATATGCCGGAAAGAGTGCAAAAGAGAGAGAGAGAAGAAAGTTGTATTAAGTTTTGTTAAGTTTTTGGTTCAAAAAATTCAAGGTTCTGTGCGAAATTAATTTCTATTACAGCATCAAAAAATTCCTCGAGCCACCACGCACCAGCGACCACGCCTAACCGACCCTTAAGCGCACCTCCGCAACGCTCCCCCCCACCCCCTAACTATCTGCACTTGAAGCTTGTTTATATTTGGCGCAAAACTATTCCAATTAACTCTCCAGAAAAAATACAGAATAAAAAGAATTTACAAAAATAGAGCGGCAAAAAGAAAGCTAAAAAAGCAAAGTGCCCGCCGGTCATTTTGTAACTCTTTTGTGGATCCAGAGTCCTGGACCAGAACCCCTGACCGCTGACCCCAGACCCCAGACCTCTGGCCTTTGTTTGCCTTTGCTTGATGTGTGTTGCATGCAACAGACCTGTTTTACTTGTTGTAAGTGCCAGGCCATGAACAAAGGGGTATGATGGTTATGGAGTGGTTCTTGGGACCATCGCCCGAGACTGGATTTCTGGGACCGACTCAGCAGCTGTTGCGGTTGCTGCCTCATGCAACATCCAAGAGAAGTTTTTGGTTGAACTCTGGCCAACCTAAGTCCCAATCTTCTAGGGTATCTACCAGCCTCGACCCCTCAATGGGGGTCTCTTCCTTTCATGTTGTTCCTGTTGTTTGTTGGCTTTTGCCAAAGCGAAAGTTTTATGCACAAATTTCATTATTTAAAATGTGTTTGTAAGTACATACAAAGTACGTGTTTTCTGCCAGTGTATTCGTGTGCAACACACGCTGTGGCAACAGGCATTAATTAATTTAAAATTAAACTCACTTCAAATTGGTTAAACTATTTTGATGAGCACTCAATGTTGAGTGCAGAACTTTATCACTATTTTTTACTATTTTTTCTTTTATTAATTGATTCTTTTTTTTCCACAAATTAAATTAATTTGTTTTTCTACTCTCCACTGCACAGTTGTGGCTCAAAGACCTGCCATTTGGAACCCTCAATTAGCCTGAGGAGGACAGCCGCCTGCCTTCCTCTTGAATTCTATTTTATTTGTTGACCAGAAATTTAAAAAAAATGCCAACTAATAAGCGGAAAAGTTCTCTATCACATTACCAGAGGAAAAACTCCAAGCTCTCCACCCCCCCTGCCCCTGTTATATCCCCCTCTAACCCACAACTTGCCCTAATGTTGGTTTCAAGTGAATATTCGTTTTTAATGTTTGTTTTTGCGTTATTTTTTTATCACAAACTAAATGCGAAAAATGTGTTAGTCCAAGAGAGGACAGTGGGGGAGGGGTAGGGGGAACTGGGGGAAATGGGTTGCGAGAAAGTTGCAAAACGGGAGCGGGGGGGGGGGGGGGGGGGGGTTACGTGATAGAGGGTGTCTTCGTTTGACACTTGCTGCTGTGGTTTTTTATTATAAATGTTTTATAGGTGGAAATTTTACAAATTACTTTTTATGCCCAGCCAGTCACTGCGGACATAAAAACTTGACGACAGGTGTAGCAAATTATGATTATTATTTTAAATATCAAAACCCACAGCCACACCCCCCTCATACCCCCTCAATGGCAAATCTCTGTGAAAAATCTGTTTTCTTTTATTATTTGCATAATTTTTATGATATATTTTTATTCCTTGTGGATCTTGCAGGAGATTTTAATAATAATAATAATCTTTCAGAGAAAGTACTTTCTCCCTCTCTCAAGGGCAAATCCCAGCCACCCATCGATTAATTAATTGGATCTAATGTGCGACGACGACGAGGACGCCGAGGACTTTCAAGACTTTTGCCTCATTTGCGCGACTTGCACTTCGCGCCTCATTAAACTTCGAGTGTGAAATGTTGCAAGATGATGATCGGAAGAGTGGAGCAGAGAGTGCTGGTTCGGGGTATTCCTTGAGTCCTGGCTGCTCATAAAAGTCTAAAGTTATGGCAATAATAGCAACAGCAACAGAAGGTACAACAAATTGTTGGTGTTCTTTCTGCTGGTGTGCGGGTGGGTGGTGGGCGGAAACATTTATATATTTTCCCACGGCTAACACGACGTATGCGTAATTTATGTCGCTTTGCGGCAGCAGGTGCACGGGGGTCACATAGCGCGGTTTTCATATTCCTAAAGTTCCAGCGCAAATTTGATGAATGTTTGCAGTTTTTTTCCCTCCACGGAACAGAGGGGTGTGGAATGAATCTGCTTGTGAGTGTTGGACATTTTTCGGAATTTTTTAACGGCCAATACTTTGTTTTGGTATTTGGGTGGGTCTTAATTTATCTCATTTATCCAAAAAGAGCTTATTTCAATAGAAATCAGTTAAATTTAAATTCAAATTATTTTAAAATGCCCGCAAATTGGTATTTTTATAAGCTACAGTCGCACTGAAACGCAATGTCAAAGTGTTGCCGGACCCTAGGAATTAGGTTGTCTGGAATAAACGAAATATTCAAATTTCCCGCGCTCCACAGCGCTGCCAGGTCTAAAAAATACCGCAAAATTTTCAATATTTTCCTTCGATAACCATCGATGTTATTATTCGCAGCACATTGATTCAGCTATCGATATATGATGAAATTATCAATAAAATATGTCGAGGGGAGAACGTAATATTAGACAATATTGTAGAAAATTTATTCATCAATCGGATGAAAACATGTATTCAGTGCTAAGGGTCCTGGCTATCTAGTAATATTAAACGGCATATCAAGATCGTGGAATATAAATACGTCGTCGTTATATATACGGTGTATTTCGGTATATATCTGCGGGCCAGACGGTCACACTGCTCAATGCTCCATTCGAACTTTAAACTCATACATGCAACGCAAAAATGAGTCAGGAGAGAGCAAAATTGCTCCATTTTTTGTGTTACCGAACCGCACGGTCATGGAAAGGTATGGACAACATAAAAAACAGGGAAGAAAAATTTCAAGACTCCCACAAACCTCACCTCGCTTTGTCTTTGCTGACATCGAATTTGGTCTGCACGGTATGTTAAGCAAAGGTTTGGATTTTACCTGGCATGCGTTACATTTACCCTCATTTTACTCAATATTTTCCAGCTGGGACCGATTAGATTATCAATTTGATTAAATTCTTATCCCTCACTAACTTTCAAACGATTTCTGATTGGCGCTCAAGTAATTTGCTTTCCTATCATTGACGCAGAACGATTAACACATTAAAGACCAAGGATGTATTTTAATATTCCACCGAAAACTATAATAATTTAATAATTTTAGCCCAGTTCAGGTTAAATATATCGTGGAAATTTTTGTTGTCGAGAAAGAGAAGCGATGGATCTACAAGAAGAATATACAAATGGTGTTATTTTCTGCGATTTTATTCAAGCTGATGAGCTGTATAAATGGAGGGGGGTTAAGTGGGTTAAAGCTCGTTCTTCATCGGTCCATCGGATTTCACAAAAATCCGATAAGTGTTATCAAATTCCAATTTTTGAACCGAGCGGTTGCTGCGCTGCGCGTCGTTGTCTAATTAATTAAATGAAGTAAATAGAAGTAAATTTAGAGTTTATTGGGACCGGCTTTTAACGTTTTTTTTTTTTATCTGGCTGTTCGGATTTTAAGGAACGGCTTGCAGGCCCAAAATGAGAAATATAACATAAGTCTTGCTAAAAAACAGTTTCATCAGATGATTAGCTATATTATTGAACCGTAATTTATGATTTTTGGTGCAGGTTGTGTCTTGTTGTGGCGCGCGGGCTTGCGGGCTTTTCTGTAAAGGACTGCAATCGCGATGTTGGCCCAGGCCCCCAGACCCAATAAAAGCGACACAAGGCAGCAGTTACAATCTGGTTTTTCCCAAAATCTGAATGGCGTGTCCAGTGCGCGCTTGTTTGAATTTTTGTGCCAAGTGCCAGAACGTTCCGAACGGTAGTACCCAGTATAAAAGGTGCGTTTTTTAATGGGTATCATAAAAAATTGGCTATTCACTCTGGCAGCAGCAACAATACACACAATCACAAGTGCCAGAGCATGTGCGTATTTGGTGTGTGTGTGGGTGAAAACAAGTGAAAAAGTGCCATAGTGTTGGGGCATCAAACACTCACGTTTAATTAAGTGTAGTACGAATATACTAACTAAATATTGGTTAAATATTGAATTAATGAAGGAAACAACAAAATAAACCCAAAGCGCGTGTGAGGAAAGAAGGAAAGAGCGAGAGAAGTCGAGTGCGAAAAGAGGCAGAGAGAGCAGCAAATAAGACACACACATGCAGACAAACAGAAACAAAGTGGAGCTCACCAACCGTGCTGCCAACCTGCTAAAAAGGCATTCATTTAAAAAATTGTGAAATTTTAAAAAATCGATTTAGTGTATCTCGAAAAATTTCAATATTTTTTTAAAATAATAAGCTATGTTTTGCAAGTTTTGGAAATGTGCCTCTTTCTGCCGAGTTGGCAGCACTATTCGAGAGAGACTCCACAAACACGCACTGAAAGAGAGAGAGAGTCACATGCAAGGCTCCTCTGCCTCGCTCATTTCAATTTTCCTCAATGAATGAAAATTTTTCACGGCAAAGTGTTTTTTCGGTTCGTTTCGTTTCGTGCTTGCTACGCGGTCGGTCGTTGTGCTGTCGCGTTGCGTCCACATTGGTGTGCCCCCTGTTTTACGCGACCCAAAGGCCTGCCTGCCACAAAAAAAAGTTGTAAATCCACCAAATACCTAATGTATATACTTAAATTTCTATTGCATGTGCACCAGCAGCGGCCATAAGAGAGAGAGAGAGAGTTAAATAATGTGTAAAGAGTGTTTGTGATTTTATCGTGTATATAACAAAAATAAATAATATATATTCTATGCCTTTTGCATAACAAAAACAACGCCAGCAGAAAGAGCAAAAGGAAAGAGCCAGAGAAAAGAAAACGAGTGACAAAAAACACGCACACATCAACCAACAAACACACACGTTCGCACACACACAGGAGACGGTGGGACGCCTACGTCAATAAGTAAAAACGGTAAGCGCTAAAATTCTTGTAGGCCCCCCTGCACCCATGCCAATTGGAAAATTTCTTATTTCATTTTGCGCTCGCCCCCTTCCCTTGCCCGTGACTCTCCCCACCCTTCCTCGTACACTTGCTCTTTTACGTTGTTGGCAAGCGGCAGCCTCAGTGGCGTCGACGGCGGCAGCGCTGGTCTTCCATTCACAACAGTCACACATACCAATGCACGGTGCTGCTCTCCCGCTCTCTCTCTCTCTTTCTGTGAGTTTAGTGTGACCAAAGCCGTGAGCGTGCTATTGTTTTTTTCTCGTTCCCGTCTTGTTTTGCTTTTTCTCGGTCTCTCTCTATCTCTGTCTCTCTTTTGCTTTGGTTTTCTCTCTCTCTCTGTTTCTCTTCGCTACTATATTTACATAAAACTTTTAGGAACAATACTATTTGTTGGATAATTTGCACATCATATTGTTCATAAAAACCTGGAAAAAAAAGGAGAATACAAAAACTAAAGTTGAACAATGGGCCTTAAAAAAAATACATGTGTGTGTATTCATAATATTCATTCACACATACGTGTGTGTGCATTCTTTATCATTGATATGTTAAATTGCAAAAAAAAGTTGAATTTAAAATTCTAGCAGCTACTGAAATTTTTGCTAAACATTGAATTTGTTGTTCTTTTGTTGTATTTCGAGTTTTGAGCCCTGCCTGCGTGTCCCACTGTGCCCCTGCCTGCCCGCCTGCACTATAAGCCAAGCCACTGTTGCCGACCGAACTCCCCCATTAACCCCCATTCTCCTCTGCCACACACATGCACACATCTCTCTCTCTCTCTCTCTCTCACACACGAACATACACTTGTGTAATTAGCGCTGCCAACTGCATCGCACACATGAGACGAGCGCGCTGCAATGCGTTTGCTTCTGGTTCTGGTTCTGCTGCTGCCCGGCCCAAATTTCTCGCTCTCTCACTCTCTGCTCTGCTCTGCCCCGCTCTGCTCTGCTCTACTCTGCGGTTCTTTCTCTCTCACTCTCTGATTCACATTTGAATGTGCGTGGAGCGCGCATTTGTTTTGTTGATAATTATCAGCAAATTACTAAAAACGCACTTGGCAACAACACTAGAAGCAACAAAATGTACATACATATGTACATATATATATTTATATATAGCTTCCATTTATGGGCAAAGCAACAAGAACGCGTGCTCAATTGACATTTATACGAGCAATCGTAGAGTTCTTAACGTCCGTTTCTTCGCCTCTGCTTTTTGTTTGTGTTTTGTTGTTGCTTGTGCTCAAGGAAGGTGTGTTTCGTATACCCTGTAATTGTAATTGTAGGATACTTGCAAGGGTCGCTCCCATTGAAAGAATCTTTCTTGGAAATTGCTCGCAGCTGTTGCAAAATCAAATTCTCAGGCAATGTAAAAGCAGAACTATAACGTTTCCACTTGTTAATAATTATACACAATGTGTACAACCATTTTATTGTCATTCCATCATCGTGCGAGTTGGCTGTTGGTGTGTGTCAGAGTGTGTTTTTGCGGTTTTCTATAGTTATAAATTAACAATGGCAAGAATATTCTCGGTTGTTGGTAATTACAGAACCGAATAGAACGGGAATCGAGCACAGTTCTATGAATTAACCAAACCAAAAAGGCCACCCAACCACCCAGCCCCCCCCCCCCCCCCCCCCATTCACACAGACAAAAACCTAGAGCTCTATGGCCTATGATGATGTCGTATGGCATGTTCCCCCGTTTTGGAAAACCAAACCCGAATGGTAATGGAAAAAAAGCTCGCACGTTGATTGTTTATTAATTTATTTTATTTGTACAAATTTGGTTTATCGTTAGCGGCAAAATGTTTCTGTTGCTGTTTTTTTTTCCTCTCTTCATTTTTATTATTAACTTCATTATACGCGAGGCACGGCACGTTTTTTCTTCTATGATTTTTCGACGCTGTACGAGTATGTGTGGTGCGTGCCTTTTATGGCCAGGACAATGAGCCAATTTTGGTATTGAAGCTAGTTTCTCAATTAGGCCAATGCACTGAGAGAAAATTTGAAGGCAGAAATCCAACGAGGTTAACGAGCAAGCAACCCTTTTGTAACCTTGTAAATTCCCATTAAATTTTGTCATTAATTTGAGCTTAGGGCATAATTCCCGAAAACCATGTAAGAACCTTGAACAAATCATCTTTTTTTTACAAATCTTACAAGCTGTATCTGTAGATCTCTAGATCTTTTGTTCGGGGCAGAAGAAAAAACCATTAAAGGCTGCCAGAGAACAACAAACAGGCCAACAAAAACTTCAATAACAATCCATCAAAAACGTTGGAATTGCCTAAATCCCAGAACAGACACACCACAAAAAACAAGATCATGTAGAGAGCATTAAAGCAGAAAGCCCCTAGATCGGAATATAAACATGAAAATGAAAAGAAAAGCATTTGTAATGGATGGTCTTGGGGCCCTCTCACACGGTGACTGCCAAGAATATGAGTCCAAAAGAAGAGTTGAGCAAGGGAAAGAAGAAGTTCGAATACAGTAGGGGACACACACAGTAGTGTTCAAAAGTTCAATGATTTCTTTAAAGTAATGTTTTGTGATAATATATTTCTTTATCTTGAGCAAAATGCAGAGGCTTTCCTTGGGATTTAAGCAATAATGGTAATGAGCAATGAGCATTAGCGATTGAAAATAAGCAGCAGCAGCCGCAGCCGCAGCAGCAAAAGCAGAAGCGCAAGAAGAAATACGATGATGGAAAAGAGGAAGAAAAAAACATTCGATAAGGCGAAGGCAGCAGCAGCAGCAGCAGCGCCCCAGAGCCCAGACATGGCGTATACGCAGCGTAGTATATATATATTTGTGTGTGTGTGCGTGGAGTAGTAGTAATTGTTGTTGTTTTTGCTGCGCTGCCTTTTTTTACTACTATGTACTACGGGGTTTAACACCAGTAGCTGTCTGACAGCTTGACTGCCGCCGCCGACAACATTGCGTTGTTGTTTCTTCTTCTTCTTCTTTTTTACCCATTTGTTGTAGGGTATGGAGAGTGGGATGCGTGTTTGCGGGCAGATATGTAACACTCGATTGGTGCCAAGGGTCTGATTGGGCACTCCCAGCCATAAAGGGTATTCTTCCAGTCGGCAGTCTTTGTGTAATCATGTGCATACGGTTATATGCTGTGTGTTTTTTTTTGTTGTATTTACTTTTTTGAAGTTCAAGAATATGAAAAGCAAGAAGGAGGCGGTGTACTAGTGTGTGTGTGTGTATGCTGCTCGAAGGTCTTTTTGTAGTTCTCTCTTTTGCCCTCAGCTTTTTGAGTCTGTCTCCTGCTGTTGGTCCTCTCATAGCTGCTGCTGCTCTCTCTCTCCCTCCCTCTCTCTCTCTCTGGCTTATTACAGCATAGGGTTTTGCTGGAGACTAGAATATTCAAAGAGCTTGATTACCGTAGCCTCCTTCTGTAGCTTGAGAGCAGCCTGCGCTGTCTGTAGCCTCCTTCTCTCTTCCTCCTTCAGCCTCTCTCCCAGCAGCAGCAGCGGCAGCCGCAGCAGCAGCTCTTTTGTTATGTCTTCGTCTTCGTTGTTTGATTTTACCCACACAGTCGTGGTCCAGAATACACCAACACGCACAGTCGTGGGCCAGAATATGTGTGCTGTGCTCTGAACCGGTTTCTACCATGTTGCGTTAGTTTTGTTGTTGCTGCTGCTGGCTGGCTGGCTGACTGGCTCTTGTATCTTGTATCTTATAGTACGCCTGGCTGTCGTGCAGACTGGCCCCTCGGCATTCTACAAATACTATAAACATTGGAGTTGTACTACAACTTCTTATATGGGCATCCCGCATCCCCCCCTCCCCTCCATATCCACATTTGTGTGTGGCGCGGAGTCTGTATAGATATTTCTCTGGTTGGAGTGGTCTAAAAACAGTGCTGGATCAGTGATCCAGTGATGATACATTTTTGTAAAAATAAATCAACCATTTTTAGCCATCTTTCAGAAAGAAAATGCCCAATTCAAGGGATTTTTACCGCAATAAATTTTCTTATTTAGTTCCTCTTATTAAAATTTAATAAAAAAAATGCATAAACTATTTCTGTATTCGTAATCCCTCATAAATTGTCATTAAATTACTTCCCCTAAAGAAAAAACTGTAAAAAAAAATTTCCAATTCATGTAACAATTTTTGAAAATCCAAAAATTGATTTGCCTTAAAATCAGACAAAGTCATCTGAAGCCTGACCTTAATCCGCACCTGTATTCCACTCATTTTTTTTTTGGTATCTGAAAACCAAAGAAAAAAACATGCGTTTTGCCCCTTTCATGGGGTTTTGCTGCCTGCTGGTCCGTCGTCAACATTTTTCGGGATCATTAATAACGTCTGCTCGGGGTCTCTCTTGGGGTCTCTCTCTCCCTCTTCTTGGGCCCCTGAAGAACCGGAATATTCAAGAAGGAAACAAGAAGTTGTCTCTTACGAAAACTCTCTCGAATATGAGCTTTAAAACTTCTTCCTTTTTTCGCTTTCTTTGTTCTATCTACCGCTGAAATGTTTCATATTAGAATGTTTATAATAATATCTGGAATGGGTAGGGGGGATTGTATGAACTGGTTTTTCTCCTTTTCTGTGGACTCCACCTATCGCTCCATTCTCCCATTCTTTCGATGAGTAAGCATTTTGCGGTCTCTCATTAGCAATGGCCAGATATTACTCATTTCTCTATCCCAACCCATTTCCATGCCGAGATCTAGCTTTCAATTTCTATGGAAATGATATCTTATCCTTTATTATACAAAATAAAATAAAAACACGTTCCAATAAGCCGGCAAAATGTTTGCCATAAATTATGGTGTTTAAAAAAAAAACCTGTTACCCAAAATCTATGCTGTAATAAAAAATCCACAAACAAACCGGAAAAATAAATACAAATATAGGTATTTTTTTTTGGCTGTCTGCCGCCTGTTGCTACCGTTCCTTTGGCCGTCTCTCGGAGCTTGGTAGCTTGGAGAACCGGTAGAATCGGGGAATCAAGATTAAACCAGATATTTTGGTTTGGGGGCCTTTTACTACACGTATTTCCTCCACAAAGCGAAACAAACATTGATAAGAGTTTGCTTTGCTGATCTTTAAACCCGAATCCCATAAAGCCAGACAGACACAGATAGTTTCAGATGTTGTAGATTTTTGATTAAAATTAAAAATATACATACATATATTCTATAAAGAAAAATGCAAAACTGTTGACGAGGTAAACATCGGGGGCAATACTTATCTGTGGAATATACACATTTATTCCACATGAAGAGGTAAAAAAAAGAAGAGAAAAAAATTGAACCAACACAGATGCCCCTGCCCCGACAAACGCTGATAAGTCAATATGTAATTCAAATTTCTTTTTTTTTCATATTTTAATAATGATAAGGCAATGTTCATTTATACATACACAGAGGCTTGTGTGTGTGTGTGTGTTTTTTTTATGGATTGCGAACGTTTTTATTGATTCTCATCACTCACTCTGTCAGTTTGTCATTTGGTCAAACATTTCGCCCCTAGAGACGCGCCTGGCGACGCGGAATGGCAACGGCATCCAAATTGTTGTATCAGTCGTATCAGTTTTTTATTCAGACATTAATACTAGCTTTTATATTGATATAGATATAGATATCGAGGGGTTTTGCTGTAGAATCGGAGGCGTGGCAGAGAGGCTCGCTGAAGATCCTTTCGCTTAGGGGAATGTATTTAATATTTTGTAAAGTAAAAAATAAAGAGATTTTAGGATTTAATAAATAAATAAATAAAATAAAATTAATAGGAATATTAATAATAAATAAATAAATAAACTAAATAAAATAAAATAAAATTTTATAAATCAAAAAAGTATTATTTTGTCTTCTTCGAAGTCCACCCATATTTTACTAATATCGGCACGAGCAATCGAAGCTGGTGAGCCGGGGGTTGGTAGGGGTTTATTAATAAAATTCGTATTATATTTATTTAAAAATTGCAACATTTTTGAAAAGATAAAGAATTTCCTTAAAAATAAGAATTTAAATTAAATATTGATTGTGTTTCATTATCTAAAATAAAAAAGTTATTTAAAAATGTATCAAATAAAAATACAATAATAAAAAATAAAAGAAAAAATAAAAAACAGTAGAAGGATCTGACTCTTTTTCCAAATTTATTATTTATTACAAAAATTAATACGAAAATGTAAAATCTGATAAAAAAAAAATCGATTGGAAAATGCTTTTCTATAGATTTTCCCTCCAGTTGCCGTTCGCTTATGGGAACATTGTGCAAAGCGTATAATTCCCAGTGAAAGGGGAATATAAGGTATTTCCTTTTCTACAGATTCTATATATATGTATCTGAAGTATCTATCCATCGATGAGCATGGCCAAATGTTTGGTTAAAGATACACATCACTAGTAGATACATTTGCATGCCCATTCCATTGCATGCTTTTATTATATCTTTTTTTTCTCGTTTGTGATATATTTCTACGGAAATTGTTTGTTTGTTTGATTTTGCTCTCCCTCTCCCTGTCTCTCCCTCTCCTTGCTTCTCTCTTGCTCGATGCAAAATATCTGAAAGTAATGCATCATAGATACAGATACACGGGCAGGCACTGTCTCTCTCTCTCTCCCTCTCTCTGTCGCTCTTTTTCGAACTAAGCAAACAGTCGAATGATGAATTCATTCTTAATGAAAAACCACACACAGATACAAAAATATATCTATACTTGTCTGTGTGTGTGTGTGTGTTAACAAATTTTTATCTGGTTTGTGTTTTTTTTTTGCGCTGCCCGAGAAATGAATGAAAAGGCAATTTTGCTATCAAATTTATTACCTTTTTTTGTGTGTTTTGTTTGCAAAAAAACATTCTGTATATCTGTGTGTGGGAAAGATATGTGTTTAGAGATCTGTAGAATGCCTGCAAATAAATTGTGCATCTTATCACAGTTTTCATTCCTGGAATACTCTTTTTCTGCCATTTCTTTTGAAAATTCCACATCCATTTCCATAGAGTAGATTCTTAATCACTTTTGCTTGAATTAGTTGCTGATGCTAATTCGTCAGACTATATATCACTCATTCATGCCACAAGTATGACTTGCTTTCAAGTTCTCAGAGCTAAACCTATTCGAAAGAATCATCAGTCACCAGAGTTATGTGGCCGGGAGAAATCCCTCTCAATCGGCATGAAATGAGAGCATTTCCGAGAGCTACAAAAAAAAACCAATCCATATTCCGCTTAATTTTCATTGTTTCAATGATCTTTGGATAGGTTTTTTTTCATTTTCCTTGGATTAAAATGAATCTTTAGATTTATTTGGCTATGTTCTGATGGGTTAAAATATTATTAAATATTATTATATTTTTATGCATTAAAAAAGTAAAATTTTTGCGTTTTGTACCATTTTTTTTGGTTTTAAATAATTACCAGAAATACGCTGCTGTCAAGACCTCTACCATTACCAGCTCAGGGGTGTACTTGATTTCGTTTTTAAATGGTTAATTGTTTCACCCGCCAACGGCTTTTGGTCTTTAGCTTTTTTTTTCGCACGTTAAAGCCGTTTCCTTGAGCCGACGACCGCCGTGCGTGCTCTGCTCTTCATGGCGGGTGGGGTCTTGGATCGGTTAATCTATATAGTTATTACTCACGGCACGTCACAGCACAATAAATAAAATATCAGCCACAGAATCAGCCACGAAACAAAGCGAAACGAAACGAAAAACTAAACTAGAAAATTAGATATGCTAAAAAGGCAAAAAGGCAACAAAAAAAGAGGAAGAGAAGAAACTTTCGGTGGGCTAAAACCAGGAGGGCTGGCCGTAGGGGGAGGGAGTGTCCGTAAACTTGTTGACAAGAAATTTTTGTATTTGTTTTTGTCGTACGAGTAGTTTTTTCTGTGTTTTTTTTGTTTTTGTTTTTGTTTTATTTGGGTGCTTGAGAATCGGCTGTTATTTTATCTCCATATACTATACTAATATCTGTCGGGGGGGTGGGGGGATGGTTTGGTGTTGTAATTTGTATTCAGCATTTTACTCGGTTTTGTTGTTGTTGTTTCTTTCTTTCTTTCTTTCCTCTTTCTGTTTCCACTGCTGATACGGCATTTAAACCATCGTTTATTGTGTCTCGCACTCTTTTACCCCCAGAGCCGTCCCCCTGCCTCTCCCTCTCCCTCTCCCTCTCGCTCGCTCGCTCGATCGCTCTCCATGCACTATTCAAAAGAATTATAAAAATACATATCTACACACACAAACGCATCGCAACTCAAACGTACAGTGCGTGACGAAATGCTATGAGCAGAGCAATTGAAAAAGGGTTTACGTTTACGAGTGACTGGCAAATGTATGGCCATCAAGGGGTGGAGGCAACAGCTGGTTCCTTATTTTACTGAGAGCTTACAGTTTGACATTCACCGGAAATCACAGTCAAGCTTTAATTTGAAGAATAAAGAAAGGATCAGCCTATTCTTCATTCACGAATGAAATTTGAAGCCCTTTGTTTTTTCCATTTCCATTAACATTTGACATGTGACTGGCTCTGACTCTATTTTCCCCCATTAAACGTTTACATGCGATTGGCAACCCCTTTACTAATCAGTTAAAAATGCAACAGCTATCATTATCGTTTGAAAATGGTGTCACGTTTATGTGTGACTGGCAATCAAAGCTTACTGCCTTTTTCCCCCTTAAACGTTTACAAGCGATTGTCAACCCCTATGCTATTGAGTTAAAAATGCCACAAGTATCATTATCGTTTTTGTCATCTAATCTTCACTTGTGAGTGGCAATTTGCCATTCAAATGTTAAAATAACAAGCGTGGATTTCAACAGAGCACCAAAAATCGTTCTTTGAATAATAATTAATTAAAACACTGCCTAAAATTTAGTGAAATATCATTAAAATTCGTAGAGTATTCCATACATTATGGGATCTATATGGGATCTTAAATACCCATCATATAGTACCCATCAATTGCCTTTAGCCCTCTCCTATGTCCGACTCCATTTCTTGTCATTGTTATAACACTTTTTGGTGTTGTTTTGTCGCGTACTGTACTCGTACAATATATACAATATGTACTCGTATTTATATGGGGGTTGGGGGTCTCTCTGATTAATCTTAACTCGTCTGGCGGTCGTTCGTTCGTTCGTTCGTTGGTTGGTTGATTGCTCCGCCAGTCAGTCAATCAGCCAGTCAGTCAGCCAGTCAGCCAGTCAGTCGGTTAGTCAATCGTTCGTTTAGTTGTACGCAGATAGTCATGTCATTCATTTGCCATTTCGAGTGCTATACACACTCATGGATTGTGTTGTACGGAATATACCTACCACTATATCTACCCCATATATAACGAGAACATACTCGATGTATATGCCGGCTGTTCGGTAATAAGCTTTAAAGTGTAGGCTATAGCGCTATTGCAGTGTGTTTTCTCAACGTTTGCCATTCATTAATGAGCTGTTTAGCTGTCAAATGTTCGGGTTTGTACCCAGTGGATATATCATTATTAATATTTGTACTTAAGACTGTGTGAAACTAAGTATAAAAGTCAGTTTTAAAGAACTATGGGCTGTTGCTCTAATTTCTTAGATAATCTGCCATGATTTGGGATCAATTTCATAGGAAAAATCTATAAAGAAAGACACCATTCAATCTGGAGAGTTCTTGAGACCATAAAACCTACTTTTACGGTTAGTTTTCCTTAGGGAAAAGTTTCCATTAGAGATCCACCCTCCTGCCCCTTGGAGTTTCAAGTGGTTTTTCTTTTATGGTAATTTCCATATTCCACATTTTCCCTCCCCCTAGGACTCGCCTGATCTCTTGCCTTAGTTTAGTTTTAACACCCCGGAAAATCTCATTCCCTGCCCGGTTTCCCATTCATTTGTTTACGATCCGACGCCTGCTGATTTCCATTAATCTTTCCCGAAAAAATCCTAATCGTAAGTGGTAGCAGGTGCAATGGCTGGCATTATAAAAATTATCGTTTGCAACGGAACTCCATCAATCAATTAGGCCATAAATCAAGCAATAAATTACTTAATATCAAGATAAATTCATGTCATACGCTGGAGTTTCTTTTTTCTCCAGAGGGGGGATACTCAAAAAGTTATTAATGGAAATTGAGGGAAATTTCTGGAAGTAATTCTAGGGAGTTTCAAGTGAAAATTCTTTGTATAGCAAAGGTTTTTGAAAGAAAGGGATTTTCGAGGATTTTATTAATCAGTTTTCATTAAAGAAGGCTATTTTTAAAGGATATCACATATATCACATATAATGAATGTGGATTTGTGGATTTTTCTAAGGCAACTCTCTGGAAAGATGATCATTGTCATGTATTCTAAAGGGAAAACTAATATTAATATTATATAAATACTTGGAAAATTATAAACTTAAGATTTCTTTATAGAAATTTGTATTTCAAAGGAATTATTGGGAAATTTATGAAATTTTGGGTTTCTACTTTAGGTTTTTTATTCGAAAACTCTTTGTAGAAAGAATTATGGGATATATATGGTTTAAAACTTGTTGAAGTACAGGAAAAAAAACGAACACTTGGGCACCTTATATGCAGGTCACAAATTATTATTTATTTCAATCTTAAGGGAACTTTAATGATTATTAAAATTTTGGGTTCTTCTTTAGATTAATAAGAAATTTAAGAAATATATGGTTTATTAGGGAATTATCTAAGACTTTTGATTGAAAAACTTGTTGGAGTGTAGGAAAAACATTGAATATTTGGGCACCTATAAAAAAATTAATATTTTTTAAGGGATCTCTAGAATTTTTTGTATTTCAAAGATATGTTTGGGAAATATATAAAATCGTAGGGATTTTATGGAGAATTTTCTTTAGAAACTCTAACAGAAAAGGCAATCAAATATTCAAATTCAATGGAAAAACTGTCCTAAAAAAAGTCTACTCTACAGATATATTACCAATAAAATCGCTCTACTAAAATCACATTTTATGGCCATATATTCTCCAGTTTTCTTCATCCACCCAGTGTCGTTGCCCCTTCCATTAGTTTTATTAAACATTCCATCTTTATTGTGCACAAAATACAATTACATTTCTCTGCGGCTGCCAAACAACAGATTTTCACCCCCAAACCATTTATTACACTTGATTCCCCCTCTTTGGCATGCCCCTTCACCTGTCTCTACCTTTGCTGCCCCCCGGCGGCGGCTGTGGGGGCTACCTGTTAAATTTTAAGGTAAATAATCCACACACGAGAGTCGAGTACGAGGCACACTTTTGAGTAAACTACCAAATTACACAGCCAGCCCCCTGCCAACCCCCTGCCACCCCCCCCTTTCTTCGGTGGCTTTCCCGCTGGTTCCACTCAAAAAGCAAATAAACCCAAGTGCCTCTCCCCTCATCCCTTTTTTTCTGTGGCTCTTAATTCGATTTTAGTGGTATTTGTGGTTCATTCTGGTTGTTGCCCGGTAGCCTACCCCCCCACCCCCCTCCCCCCAGCCAACCCATGCCCTGTAGCAGGGAGTATCCGAGTTTATCTTTTAACTTTTGAGGTCTGTACTTTTGATACTCATTACTGGTGTTGGGATTAGGGTAGATGCATTCGTTAGAAGTATTAGAAAAAATTGAAAATTAGATAGATAGATTTTATGATATTTTCGATTATAAACAGACTAAACGTATTTGAACGGGTATATATGCATTCTTTGGAGTTGTTGGATGCGTTGTACCTACTCATAAAAGCCCTTTTTTTAAACATTTCTTAAATATCTCTAAAGAATTATCGGCGTATTTGCGAGTTTTCTATTAATTTCTGAGAATCGTATAAAAAAAACCTCTTTTACTAGAAAATCTCTTTCCTTTTTTACCCCAAAAACCTATATTTTGGGTCTAAATCATTTCTATTCTGTCGGAAATCGAATTTTGAACAATGCTAACATTTTTTTAATATTTTTTATGCTAGAAACCACGCTTTCAATCAATAATACAAAAATTTTCTATAGTATTTCACAGAAATTATTAAAAATTAAAAAAAAAAAGTCCCCAAAGTGATTTTCGTAAAAATGTATCAATAAAGATGTGTGCTTCCGGGTAAATCATTTTTAAATTTTTTAGAAATGTTTATTTTTAATAAAATATTTAAATTTTTAAAGAAAAGTTATATTAAAAATAATTCAAATATTTATATTTTTATAAAAAAGTAATATAAAAAAAAAAAAAATAAAATAATATTATTTTCATAAAAAAGTAATATAACAAAAATAAATAAAATTTTTAGATTTTTATAAAAATGTAATATAAAAAAAAGGATTTATAATTTTATAAAAAAGTAATATTAAAAAAAACAACAAAATATTCCGTATACGTATATTCCTACAGAATATTCCCCAAAATAGTGCATTAAAAATCCACCCAACAATCCCATAAACAACCATAGACCTACCCAAAGAACAAACTTCCTATCTAGAGCGAGGTATCTGCCCATTCGAACCCTCCTTTCTTCTACGGTCGGCCTTCACACAACAACAACAACAACAACAGTCGGCTGTTACCTGTTTATGTAATGCTCATGAAATTCACTTAAGTAAAAGCCTCAGTAAATACCAAAACAAACAAAAAGAAGGCAACGAAAAGGAGAAATGGGGGGGGGGGGGGGGAGAGAAAGAGCTTGAGAGAGAGGGAGAGGAAAGAACAAGTGTGGCATTTGTTAGATACTTTTTCTTTAGACATTTTCTGGCTGTGCGTTTGAAAAATAATATTTCTCGCTCTCCCGCGTGTTGTTTATTTATTTATTTTTTTTCGTTTTGTTTTTTTTTGCTTTATTCAAGCTTTAATGCCGAACGAAAGATACAGTAGCGCGCACACATGTGAGCGTCTTTTTGTATCTTGAAGTTTGTTGTGTATCTCTCTATGTAGTAAACAAATGCGCGTAAAAAAGAAAAACATGCCAGCGAAAAATTGGCTCAAAAAAAGAAGAGAGAGAGAGACCGCAAAATGAAAAGAAAACCAAACCAAATCAAAGAGAAGACACAAGAAAACAGGGAGAACGAGAATGAAAAGGAAAACAAGAGGCAGGGGGGTAGAGGGGCAAAGAGGCAGGGGGGTAGAGTGGCAGAGGGGCAGAGAGGTAGAGGGGCACAGGGGCAGGGAGGCAGAGCGACAGAGACATCGTTAGCGCTCGCTGTCCGGTCGAGAGAGATCCAATCCGCAGGCCAAAACAAAAACCAATCCGAAACCGAAACGATGCGAATGGGGCTTGTCTGGGCAGTATCTAGATACATGCCACACATGCCACATGCTGGCTCATGTCTGTGGCAGGAGGCGTCCCACAACCAGAACCAGCCTCTGCGTAAAAATTCTTTTTCGTCTCGCGCGTAAAAACGTACCAAAAAAAAAAAGAAAATGCGAATATATATGTATATATCTGTAGTACATATGTACATGCCTGTGTACATGTGTGTATTACGTGGTAATTGTGGGGCATGCAGAGGGCTGCACACTTCATCTCCAAGGAGGTAGCAAGACGCTGCCGCTTCCAATTCCTATCTGGATTTTATATTCATTTATGTGCGATTTTTATATGCTGTCTGCCTTTTTTTCTTGCCACCAAATTGATTTGTTTTGTGCATGCAACAGCTCTTTATACAAAAGCGGATTGCAGATGAATTTTGTATGTTCTTTTTCTTTGATCGCTGTTCTAGAGAGCAACAGGGTTTTGTTTGTGGTTCCCGGGCGGAGGATATTTGTTTGAGAACAGAAGTGCGCCTTTTTTAAGGGCTTTTTAGGCACCTATTCAACAGTGTTTCCATTGGGGAGGCTTCTTTTTTTTGAAAACATCAGAATGTTATTGAATATTGGCCCCTAAATTAAATGGCATATTCTGAGGATACTTTTTCCTATAATATTGCAATATTTCCCATCTAAAGTGGGCTATATTTCAGCATAAACTTCATAAAATTACATTTTCCAGTATTTCTGAAGTGTTCTTCATTATTTTTGAAAGTTATTTAAAAAAAAACAAGACCAAGTATAGTCATAAAAAAGTATAAATAATTAATAAATTTTTTTTTAGATATTTCATAGATTTTTAATAATAATAATATAATAATAATAATAAAATATTAGTAATAATAATAATAAAATATTAGTAATAATAATAATAAAATATTAGTAATAATAATAATATAATAAAAATAGTAATAATAATAATAATTTAATAATATAAATAATGTTTTTCTAAAAGTTTTTTGGTTTTAATTTAGTTTTAGTAATTTTCGACAGAAAAAATCTGCATAAATTAAAGTTTAAATATTCAAAGCTATAAGGGGATTGCCCAGTTCGATTCAAGCTTCCAATTGGCGCTTTGGCGTTCCGATCCCATAATTTCCATTATGTACTTTTCATCATTGTTCAGTTTTCTGGAACAAAAAAACCTTAGTTAAATTATTTGTAAATACATCGAGTAATGACTGCCCCGCATTCCCCCAAAAACTGTACAGTTTTTTACTTGCCATTTGTCCTTTTTTTGTTTTTTGTCAAACTGGCCAACCATTCGGGAGTCCAATGGCGCTGCAATCCAATCATTTCCCTTATGCACTTATGCATTTCCCATGCAAGCTTTTCCACAGTTTCTCTCCGGCATTGAGTACCAAATTTTTGCTGCAATGTAGAACAGTAGTCCAGGTACAAACTTTAACTGCATTATCTGCCAACTATTCTGCACAGTTTTTAACAAGCTTTCGAATAAATACCTTTTTTTAGAGCACAGTTCCATGGATTTTCCGTGATTTTGCAACTGGAGCCAATGGAAAAATCTGTTTTGAATACAGACTGTATATATTCAGCAAAAAGTCAAAAACTATAACCAATTTGTTAGATTTTGTACACTTTTGGCTATTAAATATTAAATGTTTTAGTGTAAAAATCGCTCCTTTCGCTTAGGGGAACATTTCTAAGGCAAACAAATGCCATTGCCAGTGAAAGAGGGTTATTAAAGATAGTAATACTATATTTTCTTTGTTATATTTCATCAAAATCTCTGCTGGCGAAAGATCTCTCTGCGTATTATTCCATTTTTATGAATGTCCCCCCTTGGGGGAGCAGCAGGCTTTCCTTTTGCTTGAGGAAAACCACTCCCTTTATCGTACTTTTTTTCCCCAGAATCCCCCATAAACTACATTCCTCGATGGATTGCACACAATTTGTATAATGTTTTCTATTGACTTTGTGCATGTTTTGCCATTGCATTCATTGCGATTGATATTTATTTGCCAACAATAAGAATATTTGCTTTAGATAAAAAAGAAAAAAAAAACTTGTATGAAACATACTCGATTATTTATCAATAAAACATAAATATAATATATGTAAAAAAAAATATTTATATTCCTACAAAGTTTATTTATAAAAAAAAGTTCTTTGTTCCTTTTTGTGCTGTTGATTGTTGGAAACTTTATTCAAAATCCATATATAAACCCAACATTTGTGATTAATTATATCGAACTCCTTTTCTGAGGCCCTCTCTCTTGTACTTATCTAAAACCATGGCTCCCCAGGGGGAGCGAGGGGGGGACAGAGGAGAAGAGACTTCTTTCTGACGTGCTTCAATTATTGGCGACATTTTTCCTGATAAAAACCACGCAACAAAAGAGTATAAATAAGTATAAAATAAATACAATAAATACACATAATATTTATACAATATTTATGTGTGCTTCCTCGAATAGTAGCCGCCGGGGGTGGCACAATCTCTATAAGCAACAGCAGAATAAGCTTCAACACGTTTTTGTTCATTTTTTTAATTAATGAAACATATTTCGACGGAAGAGCGCAGACAAAAATAAACCAAAATCAAAGAAAAACAAAACAAAAATACACCACCAGCAAAGAATTTGCAGTAATTATTGTGACTGTGGTGGATACCCTATCTTTGCAGATAAGCCTCGAAGGAATCGTTTGGTATATAGTGGGGAAAGGAGGGAATTTATTCCATCTGATTTAGGTCTTATTTTAGAGCTGAAATTCTTTTGTTTACATATAAAAAAAATTTAGAAATATTTTCATAAATTTTGATTCATTTAAATAAAGAAAATCTTTCGTTCATTTTTAAGATCTGTTGTTAATTTTTTGTCTTTAAGTTTGTTAATTTTTTTTTATATTTGGAAATTTTTTTTGGTTTAGTTTGAAAATTTTTTTTTACTTTGTTTAATTTTTTAATCTTTTTTTCCTGTTTTTATTAAATTTTTTGTAAATTTTTTTTTAATTTGTATATTTTTTTTCAAATATTTTTTGTAATACCTTTTATTTATTTTTTTTGTAATAAAAAATTCTTTTGAATTTTGAAGCGTTTCTTAAATTATTATTTAACAATATTTTTTAATTTTTATAATTTATTATCTACCCGTAAAAGAATATTACGCCAGTAAAACTCTTTTTTTTAATCACTTTGATCCATTTGAAGCGCCTACATTTTGTAATGAAGAAAAAAGTGCTTTACATTTCATAGTTTTTCACTGAAAATCATCTGTAAATTTATTTATTACAAATTTATTTGAAAATTCTTTAAAAAGCTGCCTTAAACCGTAACAGTATCTTAGTTTCAAATAAATAATCCATACATATATGGGAATCCATCATCTATCTTCTATAAATTAAGGGTTCGATAAGGCGACAGATATATGGGACCTCCATTGCCATTTTCTTTGGAAGATCAGACCTTTTTTTGGCATATATTTTGCCTAAATCTTCATTAAAGAACAATTTCTAGTTCCATTTGCTTTGACTATGCCTACAACAAGTGGGAAAAGTAGAATATAAAAAGATTGCTACTATATTGTAGTATCACATCGTATGTTTCTGGGTTATTGGTACTTTAATCATCAGTAGAATTATCATTGCTCAAATAACCAATCCCCATTATACCCCATTCTTTCATTCTTTCGTTCTTTGGTCTGTCTGCCCACAACTTTTGGTCTATGCGTATTATGTCTGTCGTTTTTGATGCCAAACAAAAAAAAGCACAGACATATGGCTATATGTATCTGCCGATTGAACACGCACTTTATCTTTTGCCCCCCCCTCTCCGGGCACCAAATCAATTGTATTCTTAATATTTTTTACGCGGAAACGTATCAGGAAATTTCTAAAAAAAAAAAGAAGAAAGAAGCGTTTGCTTTGCCCCTCGATAAGGTTTGAGGTTCCTTCTTTCTAGCCAAAAATATGTATATTTTTTATACAGAATTGTACGTCTGATATTTTGCTATAGAATTTTTTCATTCATGCGCTAATCGTTCGACACACACGTATCTACAACCTCTTCTTGTTTCCGTGTATCTGTGGCTGTTTATCTGTATCTTTGTGGGTGTGGGTGTGCGTGTACATACGGGAACGTAGTACGGGTTTTATTATGCCCGATAAAGAAACACACTCACACACACACACACACTCCTCCGTTCAGCACACGCGTCAATGCCTCCCCCCCTCTCCCTCCCCGCACTTGCACCTGCCACACACACACGGCCTGAAGCTCTCAGCAAAACACAAAAACATATACATATATTTGTTGAACATTTTAAACACATTTTTAATGCTGCGTAAATAAAGCAAACACAATCTGAACAATCCATCCACGTGCATGCCAGAAGACCGACCGAACCCCTCTCTAAAAATACTTCCACCGTATATTTATGCGCGAGGAAAAGCGTAGCGGCAGCCATCGGTCCTAAACATTTTCATTATAAATCTATAAATGCAAATACACTCTTTTTTTCTCTCTCTCTCTCGCTCTTTCTTTGCCAAATGCCGGAAAACTGCTGCTGTGGCACTTTTTCTTTTAAGCTGAAAAGTTATTTGCGGTTTTTGGCAGAAAATTATTATTTATATAAATGGGTGTAGATTAAACACTACCACAAAATATTATGATTAATGGCCTATATTTTTGTGGATTTTTGTGCAACTTTTTTAAGGGTTTTTCCACGTTGGGCAAGATTTTAAAGATTTATTAAAGAAATTTTTAGAGATAAAAAAAGAATTTATTTAAGAAATTTGTAGAAAATGTATAAAAAAAAGTATAATATATGAAATAATTTTTAGAAAATTTATAATGAAATTTATAGTGTGTTTATGGACAAATTTTTTGATTTTATTGATGAATAGATAAAGATATGAATTTAAACAGATAACCAAAGTTTTTATACAAATTAAAATGTATATTTTGTCTATTTTTTGAAACCAAAATAGATTTATGATAATTAAACAAAAATATACAATTTGTGGCACATTTTGGGTATTTACACATTGATTTATTTGTATTTATTGAGGTGCTATGAGGCCTGCACTATCAAGCGACCGAGGGGGGCTGCTGCATGACGCCCCGAAACGATTTGGAAACTATTTTAAATGCAAAGCAATAAATTAGTCTTGAATAAAAATAATTCAAAATGATAAATATTGAAAGTATAAAATTCAGTAAAATTTAAGTCAAATTTTTCCCCAAATATACCAAAAAAGTATCCCAAATGGGGCCAAAAAATATACCAAAAATGTGCCCAAAATGTACTCCAAAAGTACCACAAAATGTACCTCTAAAGTGTACCCCTAGTTCCCTCCCCACTTTGTGTATTCCTCTTTTCTGATAAATTATTAGTTTATTTACCTTTAATTTGCATTCAAAAATCGCCGAAAAACCCATGCCATGCTCCATTGAAGCAAACACCCGATTGAGGGGCCAAATATTTTCGCACACATCATAAACGTTAGATAGTTTTTATGGCATGATTTGTGGCGAGGGGGTGGGGGGAGGGGAGAATGGGGAACAAAGGGGGGTTCGCGTTCTCTCGAAAAGTTATTAATTTGCTGGCGCCACTCAATCAGGGGCACACACTGCAAATACAAGAGGGGAGGGGGGAAGGAACGGTAAAAGGGGGGTAGACGGGGGGTAGAGGGGGGGTAGAGGCCGTCGCAGTGTCGCCATCAGTCAAAGTTCTTGTTTGATTTACATGTTTATCTTTATCAGTGGATTTTTTGTTGTTATTTTTTGTCTGTGAATAAATTATACAACAAAAAATATACCCATACGATATGTGTATATATGTATGTGCCAAAGCCGTCTTTTTGGCCAACAAAATTAAGTTGTGTTAAGTTTCACACATGGCAGATATCTGTTTGGGGCAAATAAAAACCCACGCCACACGGCATGCGGCACACGGCTTACACTCTCCCCACGCCCCACGCCCCACGCTCCACGCCCCGCCCTTTCGTAATTAAAAGACTCCGAAAAGGAGCGCAATTTTCTTGTTAATTTCTTGGAAATACAAGCAGCGACCTTTAAGGGTATTTTTATATGCTCTTTGGGCCAGAAATGCGGATCCAACGAAATACTTGTATGATATAATGGTTCTTGGTGTTGTGTGTGTTTTGCTTGTAATTGAAACCACAGCTGTCGTCGCTTTGATGATATTTTAAACAAATAAACAAATTTACTAATGTTTTATATGTTCTTTTGTTTTTTCAGGTACGTTTTAAACATTAAGGAACATTTATAGCGATTTAAATGGAGGAAAACTATGAGAACTATGGGAAAAAACTGCTTTGAGTAGGAAATTTCAACGTGAAACGTAATTTGTAAGTTTCTTTGATTAAATGAAAGTGTTATATATTTGTGGGGAAAACAAATCTATAGAAAAATCCAGAATTGGTATAGTTCTCTAGGAGAAAATAGCCTGCTACGCCTCCAGCCCCCGGCTCACTCGTTTTGCCGATATGAGTAAAATATGTATCTCTGGGCAGGGAGATGTCCAGGGTAGCAGAGTAACTTAAACCCTAAAAACAAAAAATAATAATAATAATAAAAATAAAAAGAAATATAAGAATAAAAATAAATATAATAATAATAATAAATATAATAATAATTCCTTTTTTTATAAACATTTTAGTCGCTAATACTTCATATATTCAGCTACAAAAGGAAAATATATATTTATTGAAGGAAATTTATATAGATTTCTTGTAGCTTAAGAGAATGCTTATAAGGAGAAGAGAATCTATTAGAAAAATGTCGATTTTAAAGGAATTTCTTTGGATTTATCATGGTCTAGAGCCTGGAGATTATCTGGGGAGAGTATATATGGAAAAATCTTTTAGAGGTTGGATTTTTTTTGAAAGAATATAGTCCACATTCAATCAACTTTCCATTGATTTATCTATTCTGAGGGCAGGTTCTAAAAGTACTTGCCTGCCTTTCAATCAATCTCAAAAAAAATGTTTGTTTTCGCTGATAGAAATATATATATATTGTATATGCCTTTCAATCTGCGATTAGCCCCAGAGATGATCTCTATAAGTTCAACCGATTTCGACCGAGTGAACTTTGGCCATTGCATTACATGGCTGGGGGCTGCTCCAGGGGGCACGTTTCTTGTGTGCCTAACCTTGATTTTCCATGAGTTCCACGAGTGGAGCAGTCTCTGTCATCATATTTCACATGCATCAACAAAAATGACTTCTTTATGCGAATACTACAAATACGAGTGTGCATTCTACATATATATATATATTGTATATTTTGTATTTTGTATATTTATCAGTTACAGGCGGGCAGCGACGTGCCTCAGTGTTTTGTGTCGTGATTGCACTTTTAATTTACTCGTACTACCAGATCGTAGTATTTGCCAAAGCGTACTTGTAGATACACATAATATATAATATATGAACAGATACAGATACAGATACAGATACAGGTCGTATAAACCGGCCCGGCCCACGCATTGGCTCGAAGGCAAGCCCCAGAGCAGCTTCCTACACGCCGTCGCCGCTGTTTTTTTTTGTTCTCTCTAAACTTTTGACACGATTCATTCCCCCCCATCCCCCTCTTTGGGGTTGGTTTCTTGAAGATTCAATGAAATTAATTAATGTGTGGCCCCCTCTCCCGCCTGGCAAGCGTGGGTTTCCCCACCTCCTCCCACGATTATCTAGAAGCGCGCTCCTCCACTCAGAAATGGCGCGTGGGCGGCTTTAGGCCTTTAGTTTATGATTTTTCACTTAACGTCTTCTGCGAAAAATAAAGGGCCTTAAAAGCTTTGATTAGAAAAAGTAGCACTAGCACTCATTCGGGCTGTCAAAATATACAATTCGAGAGTGGCAGACATTTTGGAACGATTCAAAGATAAAACAGTCGTTTTTTAGAGGCTCATACATTTTTGGTTTAAATATTAAAATATTTAAAAGAGATATTTATGCTAAAGAATGTCTTTAAAAAGATACATAACTAGAAAATGGATCTATCTATTGAGGATTAGTTCTGATGGGCGCTCAGAGTTATGAAAATTCAGGAATGGTCCTCTAAAGGTACAAATTTAAATTACATACGATAAATAAGTAATAATAAATTACAGAATTAAACAAATATTTCTATATATTTTTATGAGGTTTAAAAATCAGCTAAATCGAGTTTCTACTGTCTCTTGGCCTTAAATATATATATAAAGGTCGCTGGCAGGTTAGAAATATGATATATATGTACTTGTTTATATATGATTCCATAAAAAATATTGTTTGAAAATTCATTTCCTTTGAGATACAATTCTTCCTCTTTTCTTTTTTACTCTGAACTAATTTCTCAATGAAATTTAGAAACTATTAAAATAATCAATAGTCTTAGATGTCTTTTCGAAGATTGTAATGGAAGAATCTATCAAAAATTAAATGAACTCGAGTTTTATTAATCTTCAAAGCTTGGGAAATTTATTGGATTAAAGTAGGGGCTTGTGTTTTTTGGGATATTTATGGGATTAAAGCCCCTACTGAGCACCTACAGCCTGTAAGGCCTTGTGTAGGATTCATCTTGGGCCACAATTTTGTAAATAAATAATTACCAAACAAATTTCAAAAATTTCCTATACCCACACGCGATTCATTGATGAGTTTTTCCCTTAGCCAATAGCCCGAAATTAATTTCCAAATTAATTATATTATCTTGATGGCAACCCACACACCGAACCAATCACGGAATCGTCCAATCAAATCGATTTTCAATCTCTTGGATTTCCACTAATTGTGAAATTCCCCACAAAATGAGAGACAAAGAAAAGTGGAGATCTCTTTGGGGCTTAAGTAAGATCCAAAAAAGCAGAGGCGTAGCCTGAAGGGGCCGATAAGCCCCGCCTGGGGGGTGCTATAGCTTTGGCTACGCTTCCGTCTCAAACCAACGACGACGACCACTGTGGAGCCGGCTCCCGCCTCTGACTAACCAGCGAACGAATGAGTCAGCCACCTGCTTGGACAAGTGACATGTGGGGCAGGGGCAGGGGCAGGGGCGGGGGCGGTGGCAGAGTGAAATCTCAACCATAATGTCAGGAGCATACATAACATTTTAGGAGTAGCGACCGACCACTCGTATGAACAAATAGTTCTTTCTCTTCGGGCTGTCATCTGTAGCTGTAACTGTATCTGTATCTGTATCTGTGGTGGGTTTAACCTACGACCTTTCTTGCCTCCACATCTGTGTGAGTGTCTTTGACATAATCCCATCCTGTTCGCACTCTTTTCTCTCCCGTTTGAACCAAGGAAAGCGGCAAGGGAGACGTAAGGAAGAAAACCCAGAACCACAGAAATGTAACAGCTTCGGACTCCCTTCCCCACATATTTGTTTAGGCCTGTCTTTTGGTCAATCAACAGGGAGAAACAGAGAGGGAGAGGGAGAGGGAGGGAATGAACTTGTTTAAATAAATAATTTTCATGGTGCCGGGCCTCTCCCTGAGGCTGGCTGCTGCTGCCCCCCAAAAGGCCATAAGGCCAGTAAGCCAATTACAAAAGGAGGCTCTTAGCGGAGAGTGGGGAATGGGATTTGTAGGGGCTTTTTTTTTGGGCTGGCAAAATTGCATTGCAATGGAAAAGAATTATTTGAGAGATTTTCAAGGAATTTTCAGGGGAGTTTATTAGAGAGCAATAGAATACACAGGAATTTCTGGGAGTAACAATTAAATGTTCAATGTTTTTTTTTTTCTTACCACAAAAAACTGTTTCTTTAGCGCACATTTCTCTTCTTCCATACAGAAATCGATTTCATTTATCTACAAACCAAATATTTATTCAATGTTCAATCATATCGCGTGTTTCCTCTACTCTCTCTCTCTCTCTCTCTCTCCACGAAAACTGTTGCTCTGCACTCCCTACACCTCTTTTTTGTACCTTGTTTATGATGTTCTATGGCTGTGGAGGGGTGCACTCTTTATTTTTTGTGATCTGAAATTTGAGATAAGCCCATGGAACAATTAGTGGCTGTATAAACAGACAGCAGACAGCTATAGGAAATATACACTCGGCGAAAAATTAGCCAAGAAACACACATATATTTCAATTAATAATACGGGGTTTTAAATATAAAAAAAATTTGGGGAATTAAATATAATTTTGTTGTATTTAAGCATTAAAATATTTTATGTAGGGTTTCAAAGAAATTTGAATACTTACAAAAAAATATTAATAAAAATAAAATAAAAATGTATTTTTTAAAATAAATAAAAAAATACCAAAATATAAAAAATTAAATAAAAATGTATTTTATAAAATAAATATCAAAATATAAAAATCTTTAAAATAAATATAAACAAAAATATTAAACACTTTTAAATAAATATTAAAAAACCTTCAAATAAATATTAAAAACTAAATTTGTATTATTATTTTAAATGTGAAATAAATTTATATAGAAACATTTGTATAAATTATATAAAATACAACAAATTGTATAGTGTAAGTTAAACACTTTATTAAAAATATTAAATTTATAAAAAAATATTTCACTTAACAAATTTAATAATAAATTTTTTATATTAATGTAAAAATCTAACACTTTCTTTTTAAAATTTCCTTGAAAGAAATCCTTTGCCATACATTTTTAGATCATATTGTAAATATTAATATTTTAGGGCTTTATTTCTCTGAGTGTAAAAATAGGATAGAGAGGAACAACCTCTTCAGAGAGAGGGAGAGACAGAAGCATCCATCGTTCGTTCGTCGTGTTTTTGTGGTCAAGTAAATAGACTGACAAGCCCCGCTACAAAATGCCTTCAATTTTGTTGTTGTTTTTTTTTTGGGTTTTTATTTATTTATACATACAATATATCTGTACATATTTCCTTGTGTCGTGTCTAGGAGTTTCGGGTCTACCGCTAACCCTCTAAAGATAGGCAATAGGTAAATGGAAATGTGGAACGTGGAACGTGAAAAGGGCAGACACGACACCGACACGACACCGACACGACACCGATGCGATACCGATACCGATACGATACACGCCGACCGACACACACACGCATTTTGCTAAGTGGTGTCAAATATTTACATGATATTATATTTCGATTTTCTATTTACCTTTTACACTGGAACGAGGGGCAAACACTCTTCTTTTTTTGAGGATAGAACTCTTTTTTTTCCTTTACTTTTTCTGTTCTTGGAAGGTTTTATTTAAAAGACTTTGAAATTTAAATGGAACTGAAAGCTTAAGAGCTTTGGAGATCAGGCGGGAATTTGAGAAAACACTAGGAAAATGGCCAATGTATTTTTTTGAAGATTATTATCATTAAATAATCGTGAAATTACACATAATACAAGGCATGCTTAACTTTCAATGGGTTTTCGAATCAGTTTTTGTGGGAAAACCATTAAAATTCAAAGGATCTGTGTTCTACTCTCGACAGAGAAAGAGAAAGACAAGGCCTTAACTTTTTTGATTATATTTTTCAAGGTTTTGCGCAGACAGTTTTCACAAGATTCTACCTTCCCGAGAGCCAGTTTTTAATGAAAATATTCGCTGAAACGTTTCTTTCTTGCATATTCCTGATGTATGACTGTTCCTGTCCCACATTCCCCTGGTAGGCCTGTTCTTTTCACACAAATTCCGCTTGTAATCCTGTTCCTTTCCCGCACTCCACGTGTATGCCTGTTCTTTTCCCCCGAATTCCTCTTGTAGGGCTGTTCTTATCTCATATATTCCTCTTGTATGCCTCTTTTCTCTCACATGCGTTCAATCTTCCCAGTCCTTATGATTAATCAAGGTGTTTCATATTATTTTTAGCAAAGCTTTTTACTCCCTTAAAAAATTTCCTCAAAGATTAATTCTACTTAAAAAAAATTCTTTCAATTGATTTCTCCACCTTTAAAAGGGTTTCCCTACGAATTCTCTTCCTCTTTAGTGGCTGCTTCACTCTTGTTAAAGAGCTGCCTTCTCCACCATATCTTAAGCCTCCACTTTGGCACGAGACTCCGCACTCAGGCCCCAATCAGCAAGCAGCGGGGGCTGCCACCACCGTCCCAGTGACGGAGAGGGAACCTCCGAAGAGTGGTTCATTATTTGTATACTAAAGCATTTGCCAACTTTGGTTATTTATAGCTAATTGAGGTGGAACCTCCCGCTCCTCTCTCTCTTCTCTCTCCTCAACGGAGTCCTCTTCAAGGCAATTATATTGATGCTAAGTGGGTTAGGACACCACTCGCCAGGATACCACGCCTCTGTAGAAGCTGCTGACCAGCACAAGGCGCCGCCGCCTTCTATTGGAGGTGGGGATATCTGTGGCCCGTGCTGGCAGGCCAAAAGGTGAGGAACAAAGAGAATTGGAGGAAGAGAGGAGGGAAAAAGCCACTTAGGCCAACAGCTGACGCACAGGATGAGGGTGGACTATGGACTGTGGCGGCACATCCTTGAGATGCTGATGATGCCTGCCCCATGCAGCCGCACGTTCGGAAAACCTCCTCCAAGCCAATAGGCAAATGAATTTTTCTTTTTTCCCCTCTTTTTTTTTTGAGTAAATCAATTTTGTGGCACACGGTGTGTGCCACAGTTCATTCCACTCTTACACCCTTCCGCCCCCCTTTTGCCAGCTCTAATTATGCTTGAGGGGAGGGGAGAGGGGCCATCCTGCCTTTGACACTTTTGACCATAATAGTTTTTACTCTGAAAAGAAAGCCTTTCCCCCTAATCACTCTTCCACTGCTTCTCCTTCGCCCTTTGCCAGGATTTTCCTTCTTCGTCTCCCGACGGTTTACTTAAGGAAAGAAAAACACATTTCTAAAGATTTTTCCCCTATTTTTCTTGGCTTTTTTCATGTGGGATGTGCTGGGTTTTTTTTTTGTATATTCGTTTGATAGGGGAGAGGCCCTTAAAGAAAAAGGGTTAATAATAACGAAGGGTAGACCCTCCAACACGACTGTCATTCATTCGAAGGCAGAAGAACAGAGGGAGATATGCAGGGGATCTCTCTCGAAGGAGGACTACAGTCATTGCAGGTGCAGGTCCTTCATTTGTGCAGTTCTTTCAAGAAAACCAGGGACTGCTAGCTTTGTGGATACTTTTATTGCTGGAATTATTATTATATGGACATTGCTGGTTCTAATTGATTGAGAAATGTCCATTCTAGAAGTACTCTTAATGAAATAGTCTTCAAATTCTGTTGAAAAAAGGTAGAAATAAAGGTTCTGGGTTCTTGGAAATTGTTGGTTTATAATTGCACTTCAATACTTCAATAATTAATAAAGATTCCAGAATATATTAAATTTATTAAAATTGAAGATTTTACTTCTTATATTTTCTTCTTTTTATTGAGTTTTTATTTCCACAATTATGAAAGGCCTTCCGAAGAACCTTTACGCTCGAAGTTTTCATAAAATATTAACATCTAGATATATTTTTAAAATGAATAAAACTCTTTCATTAAAAAATAATAGAAAAAATAATCGATCTTTAAGGAAATTTTTCACCTTTAATCTATAGAGTCTTTAATCTTCAGCTTTTGGATCTTAAATCTCCAGGTATTTCTATGACATTCTTATAAGTAAAATCTCTAGATTTTCTCGAGTATTTTTATAGATGTTTTCGAGAGATTTACAAGTAAAAGAGTCCAACATTTTCAAATATTTCCTTGGAATTCTACAAAAAAACTGATTTAAAGCTTCCAACTCCTAAAATATAACCCTAAATTTCCCTCGAATTCCTTTCTCTAAAGAGCATACCAATCTTCCACTTTGTCATTTAATATTTGTGCTGCTACCCTATTTTGTTGTTGTTGTTGTTTTTTCGCATTTCAAAGCTACCCCAACAGGAATTCTGTTATGTACATAAAAACCGTTTGATATTTGGGGCCCCTGTCGATGCCCCACCGATATACATAGATATTCTATGGAACCGATGTACATACATATGTTGCATATAGATTGTACATATGTATGTATGTGTGCCTCGGAGTCTCCACCTCCGCCTGCAAAAAAGGGTTCTTTTGATGGGGTCGGGGGGGGTTTTTTTTGTATTTTGGGTTTTAAGGCGTGGGCTGTGGCTGTGTTCTATTTTCGTGCATTAAACATTTAAGAGGCGATAAAAAGCCAAAACATTGCAAAATGAAAATCAATTTTATCTAAAACGAAAGGCAATAAGAAGTCGCCTTCCCGCCCCTGCCACGCCCCTTCCTGCTTTGCCATTCACTAACTTGGTTTTTCCGACAAACAAACTTTTATCACTTCTCCCCCTGTCCCCCTGCCCCCCTCCGAGTCGAAACTTTTCCAACGAGCCTCATTAGCGTTTTGTTAGTTGGCCAAAAAGTTGATAATAAAAAGTTGGACATTGGTTTTCCACCAAATCGCAGTTGTGGAATTTCTTTATATTGATTTTTTCCTTTCACCTTTTTCTTCTTCTCTTTTTTGGAGTGTAAATTAATATCTGTACCATATAGTATCTCTCTGGACAGCCAATCCAATTATGAATGTAATGCGAGCACATTTCTTGGGGGCCAGGAAAAGTTTGAACATAAATTTCTTTCTTGGTTTCCTTGCTGTGTGTTTTCGCATCTCTGAAATACAGACAGAAAGTCTGGTTCTTATCGTTGATTAAATACAAGTTTTGTATTATCTCTCTTGCAGTGTTATTTGCGCTAGAAATTGCTTGAAAATGAATCATAGATATAGAAATATACTTGGTTTCAGTTGCGGTCTAAGGAATGTTTGAGCTCAAGAACTTTAATAATCGTTAGACGGTTTAAAGATCATTGTAACCAGCAGGAATGTATAATTTATGAGCTCCATGGAGGGAATTCCACAAAAATGCATAGAAACCAGGTGTTCAAAGAACCAAATGACAGTTTTGTTTTATTTATTCCGGCTATAATAATGAACCGATGGCCATGGACTTTGGTAGTCTAATAAATATGAAGATTTTTGATAATTCAAAATTTGGGGGTTTCATATTTTGTAACGCATCCCAGCTGGGGGCGTGGCAATTAGCAAGACACGTGCCAAGCCCTTTCCCAACAAGATTTTTTATTGGAAAAACACTCCTCCTCCTCCTCCTGAATTCTTTTGCCAGTCTTATGCATTTTTCAAACAATGAAAACAAAATACGCGTCAACGAAATTTGCATTTAGAGCTCAATGAAATGCAATTTTTGTTTTACAGAACGCAAGACTTCACGCATTTTGTATGCTGTTTTTTCTCCGGCTTTCATGAATATTTGATGATGAAAATTGCATAAGAAATAAAAATGAATGGAAAGGCTAGCCAGAGGGGGAGGGAGGAAGAGTGCCAATAGCATACGATAGACATACGATTTTCCAGAATTACCTCAATTATTAATACTATTTTTTCGAAAGTTTCGGTCGACTTGCATGGGAAAGTTCTCAAGTGTTGGGTTGTTATTGTCGCAATTTGAATTTTAAATTAAATTTGCAATCAAGTCATTAAGTTTGCAATGGCTTTTGGTTGAGAATTAGCCGGCCAGAGCACTGTAATCGATAGAGAATATTCAATTGGGGGGAAAAAGTGTTGGAAATTACTTTCAAAGGTGTTTTCGGGGAGTAATTTTCCCAATAAATTGATTCGTTTGACACTTTTCAAATGGCATGTCTCAGAGTTTTGAAAGTGTTTCTTGGTGGATCTTGCATACTTTATTAAAGTTCTCATCGTTTATTTCGGGGATAATTCGTTTATTTATTCAAAGGTTTGGGAGGTACTTGAAAAAATTGTTTAAAAGTATTTCTTATTGATTTATCTCTATTATTGTCTATTTTTATATCTCTAATATTGTGCTTTTGTAGATTTAATTCCATTTTTCACCATTTCCCATGGAAAAGATTCCATTAAGATGGACTCAAGGCCTGGATATCGATTTTAAATCGATTAACTCCACCTCTATCGATATTTATTAGCAAAGAGTCCCCAGATACCCAAAGATGTGGCGCATTGCTTCAATTATAATCCCCTTTGGCTTTTGATTGTTTATTATTTCGCATTTCTGCTGATATTTCTAAATCATTTCGATTGGCCCCCATTCGATCATCGAATGACGCTAAGCCTCTCTGGACAACAATGTTGGCCGAGTCGCTGAGAGACGTTTCTGCTTACGCAGCCCCCCCCCCCAGAAGGAAATTGAAATTGTGTTTTGGACCACCCACAAATATAGTAGAGGGTGGGGGAAAATAGTTGGGGCTGAGGCACAGGAAGAGGCGGCCCAGGCACAGTTCCAATTTCTTTGTGGGCAACCGCGAGCTATTGACACGAACGAAACGAGAGATGGATGCCGACGCCCATAGCTTTTTGGATACTCTTTTCAGAAGCACCGCCGACTCTATGGGGATGTCTATGCTTTGCTCAGAAGAGCCTTCTCTGGGTTTGTGTATGGCCTAGGGTATTCCCACTGTCGTATACAGCCTGGCTTTCGTTTTTGTTTTTGTTTCTTTTTCATTTTTTTCCATCCACAATCCATCCTTAAACAGTAGCACCAGAGACCGACCCCCGAGAGGCACAGTGTGGAGAGGGAGGGGAGGGGAGGCGGGAGGCATCAAGCATAAAGCTTTGCCTGTTTATTCTTTTGAACATATTTTTTGTTTATTTTCCTGGTTTTTTTTCTTGCGCTTAACTCTTTGCTTAAGCACTCCCCACCCCGCCCCGCCGCCGCCCCGCCTTTGGTCGCCTGTTTCGTCTTCCAGTTCATCATCATCATCATCGTGCTCTGTGTTCCTCTTCGTCGGCATATTGCATTGAAATTTGCAACACATTCCACTTTGTTGGTTCTTTGGGCTACCGTTTGACGTTTGGGCCCTGGAGGAGCCACGAGAGAACTGTAGAAACCAGAAAGGAAGGCTGTCCTCTGCGGGAGGGGGGCGAACCGATGGTGGCGATACCCTTGAAGAGAGAGAATGGCAGAGAGAGCGTAATAGTTGAGGAAGGCGACAACCAAACCTGCTTTCATCGAAATCATCATACCCTCTGCAAAGGGTAAAAACCGAAATGATTTAATGCAAATTTTATGCGCCATACTTTTTCATAGCCTTCGCTACGGTTTCTGTTCTTGTTTCTGTTGTTCCTTCTCTCTCTCTCTCTCTCTCTCTCTCTCTCTCTCTCTCTCTCTCTCTCTCTCTACCTCTCTCCCTCTCTCTTTGTCTCGCTGTCTCTGGCTGCTCCACGTCTTCATCAACGTAATCCCCGCCTGATCATGATCATCAACGACTGTCATTGTTTGTCAACCCCCAACAAAACGTTGGCAACATTTTAATACATTTTGCAACGGTGCTCCCCCCCCCCCCCCCCACATGGTAGATGGTGGTGGGGATAGATAATTCTTCTTTTCTGTGAAATTGGAGTGCTTCAAAGAAAGGTTGAGACATTTTTTTCAAGCTTTGATTTGAAATTCAAGGAATTTTTGTATATTTCACAAAAAGAAAATTCCATTTATTATTGGGAAACAAGGGCTTACGATTGTTTACACCGGAGAATTGTTTACGTTTTGACGAAAACAACCATTGATATCTTATCCAGCAATACAATCTGTTTTCATGAGGCTTTCTATTACTATTACTACCACATACCCGTATATATTTTCGGAGATAGACATACAGGAGATACGGAAGTGCGACAGATATTGATACCATTGAACCTTTCACGTTAAACGAGGGCAATATTCTAGTAAAATCTATACAGATGTGTACAAGTTCACTGATCTTTCACTTCACACACTCCACGTCCTTACATTCCCCCCCCCACAAGAAGTGCCCATTGAAGTACCATCATTTGAAGTGCAGTGTATTTTAAGTACTAAATTGTTGCTTAACTGCAATTAGCTGGAAACACTACGACAGGGCGACAGCCTTACGGCCAAGAAAGAACCTGCAACGATAATGACGACGATGATGAGGTTGTGGATGCCCTGGAATAAATTCCTGTGGTCTCTGTGGCGCTACAACAACAATTTTAATTAGTCTGGAGGCCTAGTAGAGGAAGTTTTTTTCGCCAACCATCGGAAAATTAATCGAAATGCATTAAAGCCAATTAAAAGACAGAAACAACTCGAAGTAGGAAATGTTGTTGTGGTGGAAAACGGAGGAGGCGCCAAAATGCAGTTTGCTATTGTTGTGGCCATTGGTGTTGTTGTAATCAAGAGAATCAACGAACGAATGAACGAACGAAGTCCTCCTGGGCAATCGTTTAGAGAGAGTGAGAGAGAAGCATTGAGTGGAAGGCGAGAGAGCATTGAAAAGTAGAAGAAGAACTCATCCTTCTTGGGCCTACCTCTCCACGGCTTAGTGCTTTGCAGAGGGTATTCTATGTTTGATCAGATGTTCGTAACACAAAGAAGTGTGTATATATTAATCGGAATCAACATATGCATATCCTTCTGTCTGGTCTGCCTTTCTGTTTCTATGGAAATCAGTTTCTCAGCTTTAAAGATATCTTTTGCTGAAGCGCGCTGCATCGATATGCGCTCATTCGATATGCAAGGGTATTAAATACTTCGTCCCCGAAGGCCAGCGCATTCTTTTCTTGTTTTCGTTGTTGCCTTTTTGCAGTATTCGCTTCGTCATCTTATCGTTTGGGGGCCCATTGCAATCAGTCTTCGCAGCCGTGGACCCCCCGCCATCCCCCCTGCCTGCTCCTGCTGCTCCACATTCTCAACAAGAAGAAATAAAGTAAATAAAAAAAAGAAGAAAAAAAATGTTCCTGCCTCTGCTTTTAGCATTTTCGCGCGTTTGGCGTTTCGTGTTGCCAGGCTGGGAAACGGGATTGTGGAGTGGGAGAGGGACGGGACCCTTCGTGTCCGTCTTCCAAAAGCCAGCACACACACACACAGGCACATACAAAAACACAACTTATCGTGCACTCGTCGTCGTCGTCGTCGTCTTTACAACTCAACAACGTCCGCCGACCCGACCCCCAATGCGTCACCTTCGTCAGCAGCATCCATCCAGCAGCGGTCGCAACAGTGCAGCGCAGCGCAGCGCAGCAGCCTTTTCATTCTTCTCCGATGCATTCTCTTTTTTTTTCTTTGCGCTCAAGCACAGCGCATACAAATAATTTACGCCATGCAAAAGCAAAAAGCTAAAAATGAGTAAAGCCAGCACACTATCACAGTGGCGGGCTGATAAGTGTGGCTGGTAAAAGGAAGCACACAAAAAGTTTAAAAAGGGCTTAAATGTTTAATGAAATAAAGTATTCCAAGCTGTAAAGTTTATCAAAGTGATGTTAATTAAAGCAGGCCACTTTTCTGACCGCCACTGTGTTACGCTGTTACACCCGTTGTATACTCTCCGCTGCTGCTGCTGCTGCGTTTGCTGCTGGTGTTCTGGCTGCAGCGTATTGCATTCATGCGTGCCAGAGTGAGTGTGTGTGTGTGTGCGGGAGATGAGACGAAGGCAGGCACACGAGCTGTTTGCATTTACTCTACGCAAATGAGCGGCATTCCCTCGTTCCATTATTTCTCGTTCTCTGATTTTTCTCCACTGGGATAGTAATGGCTGGATCCAGGGGCTGGCAGGGCGCCTGCCTAAGCCGCCTCTGCGCACAACTCACTCTCGCTTGATGCTGCTGCCGCAGAGCGTGATTTGAATGACTAAGAGAGCGGGTGGGGGAACAGTAGAAGAAGCAGGAGTTGGCAACAACATAAAGTACTTAACAAAAAAAAAAAAAAATTCATTGCAAACAAATTCTGAAATGCTAACTGCACTCGCTTGCCTGCTCACTCACTCTAGCCAAACTCTTTGATAGTGTGGCTCGGCTCGGCTCTCTCCCTCGCCCGCACTCCCTCTCTCCCCTGCTGTCAACGAGTGGGGTTACTGACATTGCAGCAGCCCGGCAGCCCGGCAGAGAGGAACGTAGACAGCGGTGCAGAGCAGAGCAGAGTAGAGTAGAGATGATGATGATGATGATGATGATGATGATGTGTGAGTGGCTACCGTTGCCAAGTGCAGTGTGTGTGCCATTCTGCTCTAAGTGCGTCGACGTCGCCAGCAGCGACATTAACTTTCTGCATGCCTTTTTGGCTTTTATTGCTCTCTTCTTCGTTCTACACTTTTGCCTTCTACAATGCGGCTCGCCTCGCCTCGCCTCGCTTCGGCTCGCTTTCGTTTTGGATTTGGCGCCAAAACAAATGACACGAAGAGTAGCCCGTACACAATCCGTTAGGGTTCAAAGAACTCTTGTCTAATTACGATGCACTCACTACTCTCGCATATGCATATCCATAACAAATTTTATACTATTACGTGGAAGCGTGTGACTGTGTCTGTCTATGAGAGCGAGACTCTCACGCATTATTATATTTTTTTGCATTCAATTTGGCAGCAGCAATGACTCTGCATTGAGATGAGATCGTGCAATAAAACGGAATATTCCAATTAACAAAAGCTGACAAAACAAAAAAATCAAGCAGTGTTGTTCTCAATTACATTTCCGCGAAATTGGTCAAACAAAAAATTTTGAAAAAAAAACAAAGTCCATTACTGTGTGAGTAAATCTATTAGCGACAATTTATAGATCTCTGTATAGATCGTAACCATTTGAAAACCAACAGCTAGAATATTCCATTACACGTGTGTGTGTGTGTGTGTGTTTGTGTGTGCATATGCCAAAATGCAGTCGTCTCTGAACCACATCATAAAATGCAACAATAAAGACAATGCAGATGCAAATGACGATGATGATGATACAAATAATGCTGATGGCAATTGACAAAGCACTCACACACACACACACGCACACAGGGAATGCAGATGTGAACATTTTTGGCAATGCTCGAAACTACAATAAACAGATAACTGTAATAATGCTCTCCACTCGAATTGCCGGGTTGTATGTATATTTTTTTTATTGCTTTTGCTTGTTTGCTTTTGCGGCCAGTTAGGTCTCAAATGAACCGTATATTGCAGTGGGACATTGAGACCCCGTGCGGCACAGTTGTGGGCAAATAATTGGGGTAGGTTAATCATCAATGAACTGTGGGTGGAATATGTATGAAAAGGTGGGGTAATATCAAGGGACAACCCTTTGAACAATCCCATGTCTGATCGTATCCGATTTTTCTGCCCGCCACTGTAACTACAGCCAGAACCTGTGAATTACACTCGAAAGTAGATGGTTTCCCATCAACTAAGCCAAGCAGACAGACGGACGGACAGACCGTAGGGCGGGCGGGACAGACGTAATGTGGGTGTACGACGGTGTACGGTTAGATTTACTTAAGCACGCATCGGTAGCAGCAGAGCAAAGGCCCCTTGCCTCTCTCCGTCATACCTTTTGCTGTGACTAAGCACACAGACACAGAGAGAGGGAGAGAGAGAGCACACTCCCACTCCCCCCGCCTTATGCTGCAACGCATGAACAAATATAGAAGATGTGCAGTTATTTACATAAAAGCTTTACAAATATGTGCACAAGCTTCGCTCGCGTGTGTGTGTGTGTGTGTGTGTGAGCATGTGTCCAACTAATCACGGGATCAACTTTTTAAAACCACGACTTTAAGCCCTGAGTTTGAGCTTGAGCTTCAAACGTCAGCATGCTGCTTCGGATGGTTCTGCTTCTTGGAATTTAAAAAACTGTACCAGACACTATGTCTACCGCACCGACGCCGCCTCTCGTTTTATTCTGGATTTTTCCTAACAATTGCAGAGGCAGCCTAGCAACCGAAAACCAGCCCAGGCCGCACAGTAATGAAAAGCAAAGTTGTGCAGCAACAAAAAAAAAATACTGCTCGACTATCGGATGCCCTTTAAACTATTGGATAGATCGTTTTTAATGGCAGAAATATAAATAATTCTCATAAATTTTATAGTTCTAATAACTGCTTGAATTCGTTGGTACCTCCCCGAAAAAAGGGTATTCCAAAATGGGCATAAAAGTTAAGGAGCAAAAGGAAAATAAAGCAATCATTGCACTTGTCCCTCCCATCGCATATAGCGGCAGAGGCGGCGGCAGCAGCAGCATAGGCGGTGGCAGAGGCAACAACAATATGGCCAAGGCCTTTCCTTTTTGCCTCCCTTTTTTCCTGATTCATTTCTGGTTGCTACGTTGCTTCAATTTAGCTTCGTTTCGTGCCTCTCTGCCTGTGTGTGTGTGTGTGTGCTAGCCCACAATGGGCGTGGCAGTCATTTCCCGCAATTACGCCTACACACAAACGACACAAAAAGGAGATGGAGATGAATGGGATAGGGTTGGATGGAGAGTGGAGAATGGAGAAGGGAGGATAGAGAATGGCTGGGCGGGTTTGCTGGTTGAAAAGGAGGCTCTCCGACTCTCTGCCACCTCCTGATAAGCCGTATCTGCCACACAGAATGCAACAGCGAGCGATATGGCAACGCTGTGTTGTCAACTGCCACAAATACAGGCGCACCACGTATACGTGCCATGCCCAGAAGTATGCAACACTTTTTTAAAATGAATTGAAATGGAACCCCGGCCCGGCCTACGGTTCGAAGCTAGAGATGCAACTCCAAACCCCATTTTTCTGGGTTGGGTTGGGTTTTGGGGGCGTTCTTGATATGAGGGGGTGTGTCCATAGAGTTTGTACACGTTTGATTGGGAGAATCTAGGGATATCTTTGGCTCGAAATCGATGGGGGTTCGGTTAAGAAGTAACAGAGGTTGAAGAAAATAGTATTTTGGTTTATTTTTGTAAAGTTTTTAGTGATGAAATGATCTCAAAACGAATCCAAATGTTAGTTTTGAATGATTTACGGGGTATTTTCCTGTAATATGATCCTAAAAAAGAGTTCCTTGAAATCTGTTCCCGTTGGCTCCCTTTGGAACCAATAAAAGTTGTACAAATTATTGGTATTTTATCCGCCTGCCTATTCCTTATGCGATTATAGTTTTTCAAATGCTCCTAAGGCTCCTTTGGTATCCTTTGAGCCTGACAAGAGGCTTGCCACCCAGCGACGCCTCTCTTGTAGCGTAGGCGACTGTATAATCCATAAAGCTGCACCTTTACCCTTTCCCTGCAGCCCGCTCTGAACCTCTTTAACCCCTTCCCTCGTACTTGCCCCCCACCAGCCACCTTCGGCCCTGCCACAAGTTCATCAAAGTCGAGGCTGCTGTTGCTGTGTGCGTGCGTCTGTTGTGTGTGTCTCCCTGTGTGGGTGTATTTGTGGTTGCCAGATGATTTTGACTTTTTATGCAACTGTACGCCTGTGTCTGTGTGTCTGTTTGGCTTTGGCATGAAATGTTTCAAGTGTCATTTATATTTCATTTTTACTCTTTTTTTTTTTTAATGCTGGCAATGCTGGTCGGTCGCATGGAACAGTGGAGAGGAGGCCCTTCGGCCCTTCGGCCCTGTACCCGAAACCAGAATCCCAGAACCCCAGAACCATAGACCAGACCCAGACCCAGACCATTGGACGTCTGTGCAAATTAAAATGTTTCCGTTGTCGTCGTCTCACACACACACACACACACACACAGAAACAGAGAGAGAGAGAGAGCAAAAGCTAGTTTCGGGGTCGAAGCTTTTGGTACCCTTTAGAGGCGGTTTTTTGTAGGATAGGGGGTGGGTCCTTGGTCCTTCCTTGGCTTCCTGGCAGCATTGGTGATATCTAGCCTTAAAACAAAGTTTTTTTTTTAATATCTTTGGAAATAATAAAGATTTTCTTATGAAATATTATATAGAGAATCGATCGTAGTGTTCCGAGTGTCTTGTAAAGAAACAGACGCGTATTTCTGCGTAATGCTGCCCCTTCTTCATTTGACCTCCAAGTCCCAATACGCTTCTCAGTAAGGGGTATCCCAAACAAGAAGGATGATGGCGAAGGATTATAGTGGAGCGTATATTTGTGTCGAGATTGAATTTTATTGCCTGCCAACGGGTAACCGGCAACGGGCAACGGGCGGCGCCAATGGCGGGGCAGTAGTCGGTGCCTGGTTGCAGGGTCGTCCTGGTTGGCTGGATCGCGCAGTGGCAGGATGTCAGAGTTGTCAGGATGCGGATTACACTAATTATGAAATGACATCGACATCGACAGCGGCGATGGCGACGGCGACGGCGACGGCGATGTCGTTGATTTTAATGGTTTTCTGTTGTCAACTTAATTAACAAATTTTCTCGTTTTTCGCAGGACCAAAACCGAGAAGAAGCAACGATGCAGCAGTCCTCGATGAGGCAGTGGTTGTTGTTGGCGTTGTTGTTGTTGCCGCACTGAAGACACACACACACACACAGAACACATAGAACACATAGAACACGTAGAAGCCTCCATGTTGCACATGTTGCAGCAAGTAAAATGCTCAGCGCTGCCAATGCAACAGCCACAAATGCAGCAGGAGCAGGAGCAGCAGCGATTGCCGCAACCGAAACTTATGTCATAACAAACAAGAAACAACAACAGCAGCAGCATCAGCAGCAACAGCAACAGCAACATTTTGTTGTTGCCACCAACAAAATGGTGATACCTGCCACTGGAGCAACAACAGCAACAACTACATCCACAACAGCAGCGGCAGAAACAACGCAGCAGCAACAACAGCAGCAGCAGCAGCAACATCAGCAACAGCAGCAACATGTACTGTTTCAGCCGCACTTGCATGCAACTGCAACAACATCCACACCTCAGCAACAGCAACAGGCACCACCTCAGCCGCGCCAACATCCCAAGAAGCGAAAATTTGATCCAGCAGAGCTGGACTCACATGTGAGTCCTTCGGCATTGAATTGCGGTGCAGGCGCCAGCGATATCAAGCTGCAACAGCAACAACAGCAACAGCAACAACGTATTATAATTGCATCCCCGCTGCAACATGCCGGCGGTAGTAGTACTTACAAGCAACATGTGGCATGCAGCAGCAGCAGCAGCAGCAATAACAATGGCCATGCGGCAACAATCAATCATCAGCAACGCACACACACGCCCACAACGGCTGTCTACTACCAACAGCAGCAGCAACAGCAACAGCAGCAGCAGCAGCAGCAGCGTTTTATCTTTAACTCTCACAATCAGCAACATGTACAGGAGCAACATCCACAGCCGCAACAGCAGCAGCAGCAGCAACAACAATCCTTACTCGATCTCAGCGAGTGGAACAATACCCGTGTCCTAGCCAAAATCCATAATCATTATGCCCCAGGGATTATACGACAAGTGCAGGAGGCACAACCCGATTCAATACTCGTGGAATTCGATTCCACCGATCTGGGACTGCTCCTATATCCGGATGTGTTCCACAATGGACGATATCATGTGATACTCGATGCCAGTCCACCCATGGCCGATGTACGTACTATCCCTAATAGTCCTTTCGAATATCCTTTATAAAGAAATTTCGTGTAAATTTCCGTTTCCATAGATCACGCTGGATGCCCGGGTCTGTGTGCGCCAGCGTGTGGAGGGACGTAGCTCTGGCAGCTTCGTTTATGTGGAGGGCATCATCACGGACATCAATCAGGCCACAAAGCAATACAGTGTCCAATTGTTTGGCGATGATATGGTAAGGTTCTAAGGGGATATTCATAGTATTTGCATTGAAAACTCTCCATCTTAGGCGCCCACAAAGGTTGTGCGTCGTGCGGATCTACGTCTGTTGCAGCCACCCTGGTGGGACGAGCTCAGCGAGCTGTCACCCTCCTCGGGGCCAACCGTAGCAACAACGACAACAGGCAAGCGGAAGGCAGTGGAGGCCATGCCCGTGCCCGTGCCCGTGCCCGTGTCCAGTGGCAACATTGTGTACCCAAAGGTGGCCACAGGAACGCCCCTTACTTTTGTGGCCACACGGTACGACGGCAAGCTGCCCACGGCACCGCCCACGCCCACGTCCACCTCCCAGCAGCAGCAGCAGCCGCAACCGCATCTGAAACAAGAAGAGTATTACCGGACGACGGCCACATCACCGTTCCAGAGCGGTGTAGCGCCGACGGCGCGACCGCCCTTGGGGCTGGGGGGCCATGTGGTGGAGCAGACGACCACGGGGCAGACGGCGGTGCAGGTGAACGGCCTGCCGGACATAGTGATCTCTCCGGGAAGCAATGGGCAGCAGCAGCAGCACCTGAAAACCCAACAGCAGCCAGCGTCGCGTGGCTACGACGACTACGATTCGGATGACGAGCTGAATGTGGTGGGTATCGGGTATTCGCCGGCTGCCGGCGACCTGGACACGGAGAAGATGAGCGCCTGCAGCAAACGGAGCAGCATGCAGAGCCGCGGCAGTACGTCCAGTCTATTCGATCAGAGGCTGACACCACGATCTCATCCAGCAACTCCAAGGTGCGACTCTCTCTCTCTCCCTCCCTCTCTCGCGTATTCCAGTGGAATATACTCTATGCTCTCTCACAGATCTCAGGCTACTACGCCGCATCGTTTCAAGAAGGGCGACATCGTGGAATCGGAGTCCGGCGTGCGCAAGAAGTACAATGGGAAGCAGTGGCGACGCCTCTGTATGCTCTGCACGAAGGAATCTCAGAGGAGGGGCTTCTGTTCGAGGCATTTGAATCAGAAGGGTAACAGTGCCCATCCCTCGTCCACGGGTCCGAATCGTTTACTGAGGTTTGTCATCTGATCCGTCCTATCTCTTGGCCACTTAACCCTTGTTTTTAACCCTTTTCAGTGATAGTCGTTCCAGCAGCAAGACACAGATCGATGAGGACACATCGCGTGACTCGGAGACATCGCCCAACTATCGGGTCAAGGGTCGCTACGATCAGGAGGACACCGATGCGGCCGCCGTGCTAGGTAAGTCTCTATATGTAGTCCTCACACCTTTTTGACTTTTTATGACCCACGAAAATAAAAGAAAGAGATAGATAGAGTGTCTAAGAGCCGCCTCATAAAAGCATTAAAATTGGAATTTGTGTGGAAATTTATTCATAGTTTTGAGCTGCAATTCATTTCAAGGCTGGCCTTTCCAGCCTCTGCTGCTGCTGGTGCCGCTCTCTCACACCAGCGCCAGCTTAACTGTTAATCTATCTCTCTGTTCACGCAATTACCCACACCACCAGGCAGAGAGAAAGAGAAACAAGGGGGAACGTGGTGAGTTGCTGCGGAGACCGCAACTCTACATTTATACCCGATACTTGGTCAGTATGCCTCTCCTCCGGCAGACGGCGCTGACATTGAACGACGCGGTAAAGATTGCGTGCGAGAGAGACACAAAGTCAGTTTGAACGGGTCGTCGGGCGCTTCATTTTTTTTAAAATTTTTTTTAGTTTTATTTTAAGCAAAAAAAATACAAATCAAAAATAATAATTATACAATAAGAATCCAAAATAATAATTACACATAATAATTATAATATAATAATAATTATACTATACTTAATTATACAATAATTACACTTTATATCATTATTAATTTTGATTTTTATTGATTAATTAATATTTTTGAGTTTTATTGTATAATAATTATTTAATAATAAAAATCAAGAATAATAATTACACTTTATATACAGTATATAATTATTATTTTTGATTTTTTTTTAATAATGATTATTTTTGATTTTTATTGATTTTGCAATTGAAAAATGACAATTTTGAAAATTAAAAAAAATAGGGGTAACGAAATTTTGAAATATAAGTTTTATAGTGAGATCCAACAGGAGTGTGGATACCAAATTTGGTTACTCTAGCCTTAATAGTCTCTGAGATTTGTGGATGCCCCAGATTTTCGTCCTTTGTGGGGTTCTGGACGTTACAAACATCCATTTTCACCACAAATCTTATATATCCCTATACTCATTTTGAGTATTGGGTATAAAAAGGGCAGGGCAGAGAGCGAACCTTAAGCAGAGCCTGACAGAGAGAGGCTTTCAGTCCATTTGTTTTTCTCGCTCTGGTCATCTATCGCGGCGCTTCTAGAAAGATTTTGCATCTGGGCCTGTCGACTTTTTAGTTACCCTTTTTAGAGAGTTTATTTAAGCCTCTAAGTAGGTTTGGGCCCGTAGAACAAGGAAAAACATCCATAAAGCTACAACTTTCTCATATATTGCTCTTCTAGAGAGGCTTCCTCGACTAAGCTTCAAATTGGTGCTGCAGCACTTTGCCATAATAATCCCTTTCCAATAAAATATTTAGTTCAATTCATATTTTTATTTACTCAGAGCAGAAACTGATTAGTCCTTCGATTAATCCTCGGGTTGCTTCCAGAAAGATTTCTTTGAGTTAGTTTCGAAACTGGTCAACTCTATATGCACCCTTGCGTATCATATTCCCACTCCCTAATCCACTACTAAAATATGTTTAGGGAATGTAGAAGAAAGAACAAGTTCTTTCATTCAGTTCAGGCCATAACCGGATTTCGAACCAAAACATTCTTTGGAAATGGTAGCGCACTTTAAAGCTGAAACACTCATCTCCTGTTGTTTGGGTGCGCTACTTGAGAGATTTTCACAGTCAGCTCAACTTTTGATGTACCCTACATATGCACACTCCCATCTTAATCCGCTACTAAAACGCATTTTGGGAATCTCGAACAAAGAAGCCTATTCTGCCTTCCATTCAGTTCAGAGACCCCAAGATATTCTTTGGAAATGGTAGTAGCGCACTTTGGGCAGTCACTATGGCTGAAACTTTCTCATCTCCTTCTAATGCTGTTTCGGGGTCGATGCATTTCCAATTCACCATAAAAATGCATATCATAAAATTTTATTGTGCCAGCGCCGTGGCTGTTCTCGTCGCGCCGTTGTGTTTTCCTTGACCATTTCACACACCTCAACAAAGGTCGTTTGTCGCTTTTCATGAAAGGTGTCGTGTCTGTCCGTCTGTGAGAGCAGAAGAGGGGTCGTCGTCATGTCCCGATCCCCGAATCAAGAGCTCTATTGTTCCAGAAATCTTCTATGCTCTGTCGCTCCTGCGCCTCGGCCGCTGCCGCTGCCTCTGCCGCTGGGCGCTGGGCCACTTGAAAGTGTGACCGCAGCGTGATTTACACGCCAGACGCAGCGACGTCGACAGAGCGCAGCGGAGAGATGCTTACGCATTCCTAAGCACCTGCAGAGGCAGGGTATCCCAAAGAGAAGGTAAGGCCGTCTAGAAGTAAGGCCTCTGGTAGCTAAAATTTCTGTACAGGCCTTCGGGAGTTCGAGGACATAGATAGAACTGGTGGCAACTAAAGATCGGTGGTGGATTCCCGTACCTTTCATTTAATATACCCTTCACCTGCAAAGGTAGACACGCAATGATCGCAGCAGCAGCGACAGCGACGCCGCCACTTGAGACGAAACAAAGCAAAGGGCCAGCGGCAGAGCAGAGGCTGGAATGCTGCGTGCGAAGCGCAACAGATTCTTTTCTTTTCTTGTTATTTGCTTTGCCTTTGATTCGTTTTTACCTAAACAAAAATGCACTTGAGAGCAGGCACGCACACACACACACAGACAGAGAGACACAGACATTCCCGGAGCAGGTAAACAGCTCAAGCCAGGAGAATCAATGCGGGAGAGTGCGAGCGAGAGAAAGAGTCCGATAAAGAGCGTAAGCAAGAGCGGCGCTCGCTCAATTTATGCTGCTGACGTCGCTGTCGCTGCCCTTGGTTGAGCTGTTGCTGCCGTTCTTTTGACGTCTTCGCTGCTGCTCTGCCTCTGCCACTGCCCTCCGCCTCCGCCTCTACCACACCGCACCGCACCGCATTTTATGTTGGAAACTGTCAAGAGCACACACAGAGGCAGCGGCCAGAGCAGAACAGAACCGAACACAGAACGAAAAAGCAAACCGATGCGAATGCAGCACAAAACGAATCTGACGACGACGACAGAAAAGTGTATTAAATACAATAAAAAAATAAGAAATATCAGTAGTACATATATCTACATACATATGTATGTATGTACTAAATATCTGCATATACATACATATGTACAATATATAGTTCCAATGATATGTGCAAGTGAGAGAGTGTGATGAAAGTTTCCATTTGAGGCGAGGAGACCCGACGAACGTCATGAATGCGTTCCAGGATTTCGAGCTGGGAGCGAAATTATATTTACAGTGCTTATGTAATAAAATGTTTACTAAATGGAATCCATATACATAATTACAGGGAGTAATTATAGCACTAATTGCGATCTATCCCTCTCTCTGTTTACAGTATCCCTGAGCAGTTCACGCTCGGCCACGCCATCGTATACATCACCCGTGAATCATGCCGGCGCCTCGCCGCTAAATGCCATCGCCCACTCGCCGGTCAATGTGTCCTCGAACCATCACCACAGGCAGAACTTTTTCACGCCCATTGCTGCCACCAATCAATCCCAGCAACCTACCGCCGTGACATCTGTGGCATCGATTGGTCCTTTGGATACGGGAAAATGGAAGACTACGCCCAGTCCGGTCCTTTACAATGCCAACAACAACAACAACAATGGATGGGAGGGGAACAACAGCAACAGTGGAGCATCAGGAAATGGAACAGGAGGGGGAGGAGGTGGAGCACAACCACTGCCAATGCCGCCACAAACAACGGCCGTATCGCTGGTCATGCATGCCCCACCGCCGCAACACCAGCAGCATCAACATCAACAACCACCTGCCGCACACCTCAATGCACTGCCAGGACCTGGAGCGCCGCCCAGCAGTGTGGGGCATGCCACCAGCGTGATACGCATCTCCAGCAGCCAGCAGCATGCGACAACTCAGCAGCAGCAGCTGCCGCAGCAGTCGCAGCATCCCCATCCTCACGTGGTTGCGTCTCAGAACCAAACGTTTCATCCCGTGATCGTGGATGCCACACAGCTGACGGTGACGTCCATGCCGGTTCAGTCCATGATGCAGCAGCAGGTGCCGCACACTTCGGTTTCATTTCATCATCCCAACACGCCCACCAACACCACCTCTGTGGCAGTCACGTCGATAGTGCATGGCCACGGCCACGGCCAGGGCCAGGGCCAGGGCCAGGAGAAAGTGTTGCCAAAAAACGGTAGGATTCTATATAGAAGTAGGATCAGCAGTGAAGATTACCATAATCTCTCTTATCCCGCAGGCTACAATGCGCCTAGCCATCCATGGTACAAGATTCTGCCACAAATGCCGCCCATGACCAAGGCGCCACAAGGTCCGGCCACACCGACAACGACAACGACCGCCAGCAACTACAGCGTGGTCATGATGCACCAACAGCAACAGCAGCAGCAACAGCAGCAGCAGCAGCAGCCATCGCCCCAGCAGAGCCCCTTGGGAGGAGGAGGAGTAGGAGGTGCTGTCCAACAGCAGCAGACGTCTCTGAATCACAACAACAACCATATGATTGTGCCGAATCCGATGTCGTCGCCCGGCAAGCCGCTCAACTGTTCCATGAACGATGCCAAGGTGGCAGCAGCTGCTGCTGCAGCAGCCGCCGCAGCGGTGACCCATCAGCAGGCGGCGCCGGTGGCGGTGGCTGCAGAGGAGCAGGATGACCAGCTGGACGACGATGTGTTCGAATCCACTCCCGCTCCGGCGGCGGCCATAACCAACGGAAAGAAACAGACGGCGGCCATGCAGCGGCAGCAAACGTACACGAGCAACAGCAATATCCGGAAGCTGGAGGAGTGCCATGACGACGGCGCCAATGGAGGAGCACCCATCACTTCGGCTGCCAAGCGGAGGAGTCAATCCTTGAGCGCCCTGCAGCAGCAGCAGCAGCAACAGGCAGCACAACAGCAGCAACAGGCGGCAGCAGCATCGGCGGCAGGAGGAGCGGCTGGTGGACAGCCAGCGGCAGCGAACAAGAAGATACGCAGGCCGATGAATGCATTCATGATCTTCTCGAAGAAGCACCGCAAGATGGTCCACAAGAAGCATCCGAATCAGGACAATCGAACGGTCAGCAAGATCCTCGGCGAATGGTGGTATGCCCTGAAGCCGGAGCAGAAGGCCCAGTACCATGAGCTGGCGAGCGTCGTGAAGGATGAGCATTTCAAGCAGCATCCCGAGTGGAAATGGTGCTCCAAGGACCGCCGCAAGTCCTCCACGTCGACGGCTGCCGGCAAGGCAGGAGCAGCTGGAGCTGCTGCTGCCGCAGGCGATGCCAAGTCGCGTCTGGCCTCGGTGGATGGCTCCGATTCGCTGGAGCATGACATGTGCCCCAACACGCCGGGCGGGCAGGGCGATCACCAGGGCGACATCATCCCACTGACGATCGACAACTACAACAGCGCCTGTGATGAAGCGCCCACCACGATCTCTGGCGGCAAGGGGGGCAAGCTCCTGAAGAACGAACTGCACTCGGATGAGGACGAGCAGATGCTGGTGGTGGAGGATCAGCCGCCCTGCAAGAAGCTCGACCTGCAGTGTCGCGAACGTGTAAACGATTCGGACATGGATGATGCCCCCTACGATTACCGCAAGCAGCAACAGCAACAGCAGGAAAAAGATCAGGTACGGAATCGGTGGCCTGTCGAGAGGGAAGCACATTTTGATTATATTTCATCGTCCTTTGCAGCGCCCGCAGGAGGATCATGCGGTCGGTGCCAATGGCCAGGCCATAACTGCACCGCCGACTGGTGGCAGCGGCGGCGATCGCGAGATTACGCTCAAGCCGAAGGCAATCAAGGCGCATCCGGTGCTGGAGAGCACCATGCTGCCATATGCCCAGATGTCGATCTATACACAGTACACTAGTCCCAAGAATCCAATCGGTGTAACACCATTCCAACCCACAGGCGAGCAAACCACCCGCTACTCCGACCCCCCACTCAGCCATGCTCATTGCAGTCTCTCTTTTTTCACTTAGGCGGCGCCTTCAAGTCGATGCCCATCAGCCCCAAGGGCTGCAGCGGCAGTGGCAGCGGCAAATCCGACGAGGCGGCTGCCGCACTGCAGCCACATATCAAGCAGGAGGACATTAAACAGGAGCCACCATCGCCATATAAACTGAACGGCGGCTCGGTATCCGCCGCCGGTGTGGTCAGCAGTGCACCGCCGCAGAACAGTGGTGGGAGCTCCGGTGTGGGAGCCATCTTCAATTTCAATGTGCCAACAGCGACGGCCCTCAGCCAGAAGCAGTTCCAGTATCCCATGCATCACGCGCATCGCAGTCCCACGGACCTGAGAGGTGAGTAGTGTGGAATGGCAAGAAGAATAGCGATAGAAGATGAAGGCAAGGAGTGAAACGAATTTTAAACAGTGGGTTCTGTCAGACTTTAAGGCAGTTGAAGGGGAGATGAGCTATATCTGTATTACTGCCACAGATATTCCTAGATATTCAATCAAAAAAAGTGCATATTCCATTTGGAACTCTGCTCTAACCTCTCAGCTGTCTTACTGTCACGAAACGCACTGTATTTGATTGGCAATTCATTGAGTTTCGTATCTTTTTTATTGTAATTGAAGGCCGTCTGCGCACTGCCCTTCAAAATGTAGAATATTTTGTACTCTTTTATTTATGTATAATTTTCAATAATTTATTTTTTCTTAATTTTAAGTTGATTTTAAGACTTGGAAAAACTATTGGCATTATTTCTACTATGATTTGTTGTGTGTTCTGCATAGATTGTAGATTTTGTATGATTTTGTTCGTTGTTTTTGAGTTTTGGAACAACAAAATTTGTGGGAAAAACATTCCAATCACCTGCATCGATCGCATCGCCTCGCCCCCTCACCCACCTGTCGCCGCCGAAAGCTTTTTTGGTTTTTTTTTTACGGGCATAACATCTTTCTCTCTGTTTCTTTCACTTTCTCTCACACACACACACACTGAAACTCTTCCTCCCACGAACACAATAATGCTCTTCCTTTCTGTCGATGTCATCCATATAATTACACATGCCTCCACACACACACCCACACATACCATTTGAAAAATCCACCATAAATCGAACATAGAACCAGAGGAGAATGCAAAGAATACGAAGGGAGAACCAGCTGCAACAGCAGCAGCAGTCCATGAAAACGATGACGAGGAGCATGAGGATGTGGAGGATCTCCTGCTCGACGAGGAGGATGTGGACGACGACGATGAGGATGAAGATGATGACGATGATGATGAGGATGATGAGCAGTTTATGCAGGAATTGGCCAGTGTTAATGCTGGTGCCGATTTCGATGATATCATCCACTATACCATACCAAAAGTGAGGGCTACACCGACACCAACGCCCACACCGCCACCAGCAGCGACAACAACAACAGCCACAGCTGGCACAGCAACGAAAACAACAACAATTGTGGCACCCATCAAGCGGAAACAGTTTACGATTGTGCGATCCCTGACGCCGTTGCAGCCATCGCATTCGCCACACCAACAGCTCAAGCATTTGCATCAGCGCCGCGTGGAGACGCCACCAACAGTCATAACACGTGTGCCGACACCCACCATAAATCATTTCACGATCATAAGAGCACAACCATCGTCGAATCAGCATCAACATCAGCACAATACACCGCCGCCTTTGTTTTTCAAGCAGAAAGTTCACCAATCTTCACCAATCATAACAACAAGCATTCCAACAGCATCCACATCATCCACAATTGCATCCACATCTACAACACACAATAACGAAGCCCTAACTAAGTTTTCCAATAATTCCACGCCCATTATACGAAAATTGTTGACTCTACAACAACAAGATGGTCATCACAACAACAACAACAACAACAACAGCAGCAGCAGCAGCAACAACAACAAGGGAACAGGCCGTGCGGCCATACTGTACGATGCCCTCGTGCTGGACACACTCCATGGCCAGGACGAAGACGACCACGAAGACCTCGAAGATGGGCAGGAAAAAGCCGAAGGCAGGGATAAGCAACGAATGAGCAAAAAGGACCCAACCAAAACGGGAGCCACAATGCTGCTGATCACCGACTGCAATGCGTACAGCCAGCAGCAGGGAACACCGGTATCGGGATCGGCGGCCACCCTGCGGCCCGTCTCGTTTATCAGCATCAATGCGTGCAACAAGATTGCGTTGCCGGCGAATGCCCGTATACTGACAGCGGCCACGGCCACCACGACAGCGGGTGTGGCAGCCACGGCCACCAGCCAGGCGGGCGGAGGCGCCGCCACACTGACGGTACTGACCAAAGCGACAACGATGTCGACGTCGGGGAAAGCGGGAGCACCGGGAACGCCGGGAACAGCAACAGCAAATCATAGTACTAATAATGCCAATACAGAAATAACCATAACAGCGGCTGCTCCAGCCACTGCCACCAAACCAGTGGCCGGCAGCAGCAGTGGCAGTGTCATGAACAACAAAAACTCATCTACAACTCCTTCCTCCTCCTCCTCCTCTTGCTCCTCCTCCACCTCTGTCTCTCTGTCTACTGCAGCAGCCGCCCATCAGGCCTGTGTGCCCTCATCGCCGGCGGCCATGAGTCTGGGACATGCTGCCAATATGGCCACACCACCGGCCTCCGCACCAGCACAGATCATGGGTGCAGGTCCAGCCCCAGGCCCAAAGATGTTCTTTGCCATGACAAGTCAGGTGAGTGATGGGAAGAAGAAAGCAAGCCTTCTAGAGAGTGAGAATAACGTTTCGATTCGTAGTACTCCCTGCTGCCGCGGTCCCATCAGCCGGGGACACCCTCGCTGGAGCATCTGCAGATGGAGGCCTTTGCGGGCGGCTATATATTCAAGAATCACAACGGACTGCCGCCACCAGTCAGTGCCCAGCCGACAATGCTGCTCCATGGCTATACGCCGAGTCACAGCGCAGAGCCGCCGGCGAGTTCGCCCTCGTACAAGTCGATGCCCTCCACCCCGAAGTCGGCGACATATCACATGAGTGCACCTCCGCCAGAGCGTGGCAGCCAGGAAGGAGGCGAGGAGAGCGACATGGATGCCGATGGGCAGCAGTTCATATTGGCCCCAACGCCGGCACAATTGGGACGAGCACCGCTGCAGCGGCGCAAGAATTTATGTGAGTAGATCCCCAGAGCGATTCCCTGGGAATCCATCGGAACTAATAGCATTTTCGGCTTTTTTTTTGCAGCTCAAAGCAAGTCGGAGAGCAATGTTTCGTTCGGAGCGAATCTGGGGGCCAGCAATGGGGGTGGTCAGCACATCAGTCGGAAGCTGCACTCCCCCACAATGATGGATGCCTCGTCGCCCATCATTGGTCATGTGAATAGTTCCAGCCTCAGTTCGGCACTGCCCACGCCCACCTCCTCGACAACGACGCCCAATAGCGATGAGCAACTGCCTCTGACGCCCACGACGAGCAACAGCAACAGTCAGCCCAAGTCTCCGTTGAAGGGGGTGTCGGCAGGGGCGGGGGCAGCAGCAGCAGCGGCAGCAGTGGCCCACAAAAAGAAGAACGATGAATTGAACAAGTGCGTGGGACACAGAATCACCTGCCAAGGGCTTTATTAACCAGTTTTTATGCCCTTCACAGCAGTGTACTCAAGCAAGTGGACTTTGAGAAGAAATACAAGGCACTGCCGCAGTTCCAGCCAGAGGATTGCCAGTCGCCCAGTGCCATAGCTGTGCCCTCCTCCCCGCGAGTGTACGGAACCAATTATCGCAAGAAGAACACAGCGCCAGTGCCAGTGCAGAAGCTAAGTGAGTGGCGGAGGGGGCAGGATCTCCCTGCAAACCAGCGAACCTTTTATTTACTCGTTTCTCTTTCGGATACTTTGTGTTTAGTTTGCGAAGATGATTCCATTGATGAGCCCGCCTCGGCACCGCCAACCACAACGCAGCGCTTCTTTGGGCCCGACTTTAACAACGAGCTGAAGGGTAACATAATGATAACGTTTTCCTGTGCATATCCTCTATGTATAATGTAGATCAATGTTTTACAGAACTGGAGAGCTCGGATCAGACGGGACGGTCGCCCCGTACGCCCAAGACGCCGCTGCAGAGTGCCAGATCGGATGCCAGCGAGAAGGGGCATCGTAAGGTGCTGGAAACGCGGCGCAATTTGGTTATGCAGCTGTTTGCCGTTCACGGCAACTTCCCAACAGCACAGGCCACAATTGCCTTTCAGGTGAGTCGATCGTGGCATAGACTCCTTGTCTCCTCGAAAGAGACTCTAATTTTGGTTATTTATTTCGCATTCCTTAGACCAAGCACATCGATGTGTTTCCGCGCAAACAGGATCTGCAGCTGAAGATACGCGAAGTGCGACAAAAGTTGCTGGGACAGGCATCCTGCACACCGCACTCGGCCGGCCCCAATACGCCGTCCGACTCGAATTCGTCGTCGACCACGCTGAGCGCCAACAGTGCACACACCACAAACGCGACACCGAATGCGGCAGGTAATTGGAGGGCGCTCTGCAAATATCTTCTACCCAAGAACTAAATCTGTAATTTCCCCTTTCAATGAATATCTTTCTTTGACTTTCTGTTCGTGCGCTACCCCTTCAATTCGATTTGTTTGTTAATTTAGTTTCCATTTCTCAATGAAAACATTGTTAAGATGTTTTTCAATATTACTAAACGGCAGGTGTAAAGGAGCAGCAGCAGCAGGACTTGGAGCAGCATTCTCAGGGCAAAGCAAATGAAACGTAGGAGAGTGGAAGCACAGGACACGCCAACCGAACGGATTGTTTGCTGCCAAAAGTGACAAAATTACTTAACGATAGAGTAAACTCAATGAAAGCAGCAGCAACGTCAGCACACACTCACGAAAAAGGAAAGAAGATCAACGGATACAGATACAGCTCATGCATGAGATGCAGATGGATGTTTAACTAGTTTTTATTCAATGGAAAACAAAAATAGAGGGAAAAAAATTACAAATTTTTAATTACAATAGGCATACAATACGAGTAAAACAATACAATACAATATACAATATATGTACACCAAGCAACAAAGATATCGATAGGAGAACCGATTACGAATGAATTTATTAAGCAGCTTAATAAATCACAAGATCATAGACGGATAGTAGACGGAAATTTTTGAATAATTGGAACTTTTGAAGCACATATGAAGTACATGCATACCACATACAAGAAGAAGAAAAAAACAAAACTAAAACAAAAACAAAAAAAAAACAAAAATCGTGTAGTAGAGAGCATAAATACATAATGGAACGATTGTATAATCCCCCGCTTAAACGATTAGGTTGATAATTTACAGAAAGAACTGCAACAAGGAGACGGAGATTGAAGTAGCTTTAACCTTAAATTGCACATTAATTTTTGAAGTGTATTTAGCACAAGTAAAAAGAAGAAAAGGCAAAGAATTGTATAAAACAAAAACTTGAAAAGAACACATAGTTGTATTGTATATTTAGACGTAAAATTTATAACAAAAACACAAGATGAAGAGAGAACAAATCTATGCAAAAAAACAAAACACAAACACACTTCCAAACACACACACACACACACACACATCAAAATGCTTTTAAAATGTTTGATTTTTGTTCTTAAAGCTTTTAACTTTTTTAAATTGTATGTACATTTTTCTTTTTAAATTGGCTTTTTACACTTGTTGTCTTATTGAAGTATAATTTATATATATACATAATTGCATATATTTTTACTATTTTTAATATTATTTTAGCGTAGAACACTGTTTTTTTTTAAATTGTACACACACCGAAAAATAAAATAATTATACATACAATACAATTTATTACACAAGAAATATGAAGGAATAGATCATAGAAATGAAGAAATGAATGAGAGAGCGAGAACTAACTGTCTTCCACTGTTGCTGCAATATACTATTTAATATTGTGTTAATATTCAGTTGAATTAAATTAAATTAAATTAAATTTAGTTGTAAATTAAAGTTAATTTTAAATGCGATGCGTGTGACTGCACCACCTTCATAAAAATCCACTCGTTTGGTAAAATTTACCTTGTACTCTGTGGCTTGTTGATTGATTTATTAAATGTCGTATACAAACGTGTGTGTGTGTCTCTATAACTTAAGTTCTTTAATTTTAATCCGTTTCAGTCACACTTTCTATGTATTGTATAGTTTTTGTGTTCTACTATCCCAAGAAGCAACAGTTGCAGCCCCACAAACAGACAGACAGAGAGACACGCTTGATATGCCAGCAAAGTAAATTAGTAATGCAAGAAATTATAGTTAAAACACATACAATATTCATATAATAGTTAGTGCAATCAGGGATCGTAATAATGGGGTTTTTTATTCAATTTATTCAATGTGTCTTCAATGTTATATCTGTCTTTAAGTTGGTGTTAACTATCCTCTTTTCTTATGCCAGCTTAGATCTAAACTGCTTTCCAAACCCTTTGCTCAAAGATCATCTCTTTACGATAGCTTTCTGTTTTAATTCCTGTACAACTGTCTTACTATTATCATTACGTTCCCTGATTGCAATCATTTGAAAACACTTGCAATAAGTGAATAGAATGTGAATGAAAGCGTATGCCGCTTCCATTTAGTTTTATTCATTGCTGGATACTGCAATTCTAGAAATTAACCAATTTTAAACACCAACTCACGTAGGCTTTTCAAATTATTTTTATATTCATAATTTAATTATAGTTTTTTCATTATGTTTAGTTCTTAATTATCCATTAGTTACTTGTATTAATTAGAGAACAAACAAACGAAATTTTATATGATAAAAACCACAAAAAACGAGAGCGTAAATTGTAGTGTGTTAATGTTTAAAAATACAAATAAAAAAAGAAGAATACAAAACAAGAATAAAACAAAGTTTATAAGCAAATTCCAAAAAACCGGAGGTGTGAACTTAATTATATTTAGTAGAAGCAACCAACCCCGTCTATCCTGTCTATCCCCCCAGCAAAAAAATAAAAACCTTGTGCCAATGACAAAGCTAAGCAAATAAAACAGATAATATTCAAGTAGAATATCATACGATCCCCAGTAGAAAAACCAAAAACATGTTTGTCAATTAAGTCAAATGCAGCACAGAAAAAAACGAGAGAATTGTTTTGACCCTTACCAAGCATTGAAGAAAAAACTTATACAAAGAAACCTCTAAAGGAACAACCACAAAATACATTTTTGGCAACAAACATTTCGGACTATGAAAAATGAAACAAACAAGCAACAAAGGGAAAAACAAAGAGACAACTTTTGGCAATTACAAAAACGAGAACTTTTTGCGGAAACAAACTCAGTACAGAACAAAAAAAAAAAACATGACAAAATAAATGGCGTTTCGGATACAAAATTCTAAAATTCAGGTATAAACAAAAAAGAAACAAAAACAAAAAACAAATACAGATAGTGTTGTATAATGTTTAAAGACAATTTTTGGAACAAAGTATAAGTAAAAATAGTAAGAATAAATTCAAAGAAAAACTATTTAGCTATTTATACAAAACAAAGAGGTGGCGACGATGTGGTGTATGTGTACAATTTATAAGGTGCTTTTACAAACAACAAAATATTTGGTAGTGAAGCGAAGGTCGGCCGATTCCTCCCCCCACTCCCCCCAGAACAAATCTCTATATAATATATTATAGTATACATACATATATATTTTTGTCAGAAAAAGGCATCAACTGTATTTTAAAAATGCTTTTAAAAGTGGAATGACTTTAAGAACGAAAGGAGATCTCCCCCAGAGAGTGGGGGGGTGGGGGCTACAGTACTCTTGTAATTCAGTTGTGAGAAATTCGCACAGTTTGACGATGGATCGTGGTGGGGTTTTTTATAGTTTTTAATCGAGGTGGGCGTTTTTTAATCGTAGCTAAACTCCCCCCACTCGCTCCCCATAAAAACCTAGACCTAAAATATACATCTACCATATACCATATACAGGCATATAACTGATTGATGATGATCAGGATTGATGAAGACATTTCTAGGGGCAATCGAAGGTTACACCATGTTGTTTGCGGTTTGTTTAGTTAATTGTTAAAAGATAAACGCGAAAAAAGGAAGGAAAGCAAATGATTGTTTGATTGCACAATTATAAAGTTACAATGCAGAAAAAACCCATTGAGTTTGTAGTGGAATTTCAAGCCTTTCATTTGCAATTGACCTGAACGCTTTGTAAAATATGTATTAACAACAAATTACTATATATACAGATATATATGCAACTTATTTGTGAAGTTAACTCTTAAGCCAGTTATTGTGAAACGAAACGTATTTTGTAAGCGGGAAAACCACACACCCCCACAGCCCACAAACCACACACGAGACGCGAAATACAACAAATATTACAATACCATATACAAGTGCATATACAGGATAGAATAAATACAAATACGGAATATTTAATTAACTCGGAGTGAAGCTCTGAGAAACGAGACAGGGGGCTTCGAAGGTAAATCTTTAATTTGTTAATCTGTCCTCAGAGAGAGAGCGATCTTTGCATCGTAGCACAGGGTAGCCCTTGGACTCTCAAGAGCTTTACGGTCCAACACCAAGAACCCACTCACAAACACACTCAACACACACGAACATACATATATTTATACATACATATATATATAAATACATATATATATATATACGATGATAAATTTATTGAATAAAAAGAAAAATATGCATTCATAAAATGTCGATGTTTCAATCATTTATTAGCACCATTCTTAAGGGTATAATAATTTAATAGGAACAATTTATAATGAGATTAACTAAGTCTTGTTCGCCTTGGCACACGATGAATACTGAGGGTTAGGAGTCTTAAACCTCAACCACTTCCACTGGAACCTCATGGATCAGATTTCTGGCCGAAGACAGGACACTAATGTCAGCGCAATTCACAAAGTTCTCCTGAGCGCCACAGCCCATGGCTCCCGTGCCATCCTCACACACGCCCCAGTTGTTGCCCGCCGTGTAGGTCCAGCGGAGGACACAGTGGCCGCAGTTCAGATCACTGGGAAGCTGAAGAGTCACCGGAATATCCCCCGTCCGGGTGTTGATGTTGTACTTGAGATTTCCATCGGAAAACTTCAGGGGAATCTTGTTGAAGCACTCCTCCGATTCGCTGCCATTTTCATCCAGGTTACAGATGTTGAAGCTAAAGTAGCCCAAGTGATTGGCCGTGATCTTTACGTTAATTTCAGCCTCGGTTAGGCCCGCAAAGGTCCTCACAATGATGCCACTGCCGTATTTGCCACCCAGTTCGTTGGGTCGCGGCTGTTCCAGACTCCAATCATCGCCGCAGAGTCCACAGCGTCCTCCATTTTCGGTTTGTTTCTGCAGTGGAAATCGAAGAATAGTATCGAGGATATTAACAAACTATTTGGTATGGGAAGCCTACCCAAAAGCCACCGCAATACAATCCGTTATCTTCGTAGTTTTTGGGAGCAGAAGAGTCGTAGCGCCATCGCGAAGATCTTCCCACGGGATCCAACATCATACCATGGCCCTCAAGCTCTCCCACCAGGCAGAAAGCACTCAGACTTATGGTCAGGATTACTTTGAAGTATTTCATTTTTCTTTCACTTTCACTAAAGTGTGATTCCGATCTGTCCTGGTGGAAGGCTTATATAGGTCCATATTCCTAAAATCTTATCAGTTGCCGGGCGGTTTGTGCTTGTTTTTGATTTTTGTCCAAAAGCCGCTAAGAATTCTTATCACACTATAATCTCCCCCATATAGGAATGCTTGTATATGCATTTTTATGGTTATTACTCAAAATTTGGGCGAATCGTAGTATCTGACCTCGGAAATCGTCCAAAAAGCTATGACACATATAAACAAGACTCCAGTTATTGGCAATTGAATCATTCTAATGCTAATGGTTTGTTTATAGCATAACATTGTTTTTTAACACAAAGTAGGTCTGCTTCGACAGAAAACCCCAATGCCAATTTGATAAGAGTTCAATGCATGGGGTGTATTTCACGTCCAAGTGGAACTTGTTAACCAAGGTTGAAAGCGTTTCAAGTATATTATGGCATAATAGCCATAGCCAAGGGATTGCTATCGGCTATGTAATGCGGTGATTGAACCCGTAAGGAATTCCTATAAAGATAAGAAGGGTTTTTTCCTCGGAATCACCTCCGGAAGTAAGAATGTAATGAAATTCTATGTAAACTATCCGTACAGTCTATTCAGAAAGACTGCGATATCAGTTGGTAAAGTTCTCAAAGATTATTAGGTTGATTCAAATTTATAACGAGCGCTATCGAAAACTTGATTATCGATTGGTTATTTCAAGTTCTTTAAGGCATACTTTAAGGCCTCAGCTTCAAACGACTCTTTTTGAAAAATGTTCAGTTCTTTATTTAACTTTGGCAAACTTTTTGGTGTTTGACACCTTCAGACTTTGATGGCAGTTCGTTGTTCGCTGGGTATGGAGTTCTTAGGCCACCTCAACGGGCACCTCAACGACATCGACATCAGAGGCAGCCGTATCCTTGAGAATGTTACGGCCCCAATTGATGCTCACATCGGCGCAGTTCTTGAAAGTTTCCTGGGGTCCGCAGCCCAAAGCTCCATTGCCGGCATCATCGCAGATGCCCCAGTTGTTGCCTAAGATACAGAGACACAGAGGCATATCAATCAGTGGTAGAAAAGAAACCCCTTTAAGACATACCTCCAACATAGGTCCAGCGGAGGACACAGTGGGTGCAGGTAAGATTCTCGGGCAGGAGAACAGTCACATCGAACTCGTCTCTCTTTTCACCAATGTACAGCCGTTCACTGCCATCGGGGAAGCGCAGGCGGTTCTGATTGAAACAATCCTCGGACTCCTGGCCGAAGGCATCCAGGTTGCACAAATGGAACTCGAAGTGGCCCAAATGGTTGGTGGTTATCTTCACGCCCACGGTGATGGCATTGGAAGCGGGATAGCTCCTGGTAACGACACCATACCCACCAATATTTCCTCCGATCTCATTGGCACGCGGCTGTCCATCCAAGAAATTGTCGCCGCACAGTCCGCACCGATTTCCATTGTTGGACATGGTCTATAGGGAAGAGATGTCTGGACTTTAATCCATCTGCTCCATACTGGAATATCCCCGCTTCACTCACATACAAACCACCGCAGAAGAGTTCATTGTCGTTCCAGTTCTGGGGAGCGGAACCATCGTAGCGCCAGCGGGACGAGCGACTCGGAGGATTCAGCATCATGCCGTGGGCATCGATCTGCTGCAGACCGATGGCCATCAGCAAGGCAACACTGAGCAGGTACTTCATGGTATTCAATTTCGTTTGGTTTCACTTTCACAATGCCACCTGCCGAGCCGGGTCCATGTTTTATATGTGTGCCCTCTGCTCCTGTCCGTCCAACATACCTTATCATTTCGATTCGAGAGTTTTACAATGGCTCTTGGCATGATAACGCTCTGTTGATAATAATATCAGATGTACTCCTGGTCAACAGTAGCAGAATCGCCACTCCAAATCCCGATAGGCCGCCCCGGATAAGCATCTCTATGAACGCATAGCAAAATATTCATAAATACGTCGAAAGCTATGAGGAATCGCGTCAAGATTGCCAAAAACCACTACAAGCACTTGTATTTATAGATTTTGCGATGGCATTTGGGTTATCTGAATAATGTTGATTGAATTAACGTTCCTCAAGTATTTCCCATTGATATTGATTGGAATGAATGGTTTGTTTTGGGTTCATTTCTAGCCGCGCTCAGATTTCCTTTATAGCGTAATCAGTTATAGGCATCATATATTTTAGCTATTCGGAATGTTGGGTATACTAGAACATGAGAACGATCAGATCGGCGAAAACTTCCAAATGTCGATTATGCTTTACGCATCAAAGGGTCAAGGGGATTTGTCCGATCTACTCTGAATCCACGTTGTCCTTGATATCAATCCTTATAGTCGATAATGTCAATCTGGGATGAAATGATGCAGGACGTTCTCCCGATTTTGAAAAAGCGTATCCCGTCCACATCGGGTCAGAAATGGCAAGGGAACATCCATATGTTTGAATGGAAAAATAGCCTTGATTCTTGTAAAGGACTCCATCAAGGTCTTTATAAGCCATGGAAAACCTTGATCGGACTATAAGTAGCTGAAAAGCCTGAATATGTCTGACATGCGAAATATCCTTGATCCTTGTAAGGGACTCCATGAAATCACAAGAAGCCATCGCAAGCCTAGATTGGCCCATAAACAGCAAAGAATCTTCTAGCCCACCTTCTATTTTACATAGCGTACGTAGCGCCATGACGTTTTTCTTTGGAACTACGGCATCTACATGGCGGCGCAGTGGCGCTCCACGATGTCTGTTAATGTTATAGTAAATGTTAAGTTAATGTTAATGTTAATGTTATGTGCGCATGTTAATGCAACCCCGTTGCCCTAACACACCTTGTGAAATTGAAATAATATCCATGGCAACGGTCCCAGCAGGCTAGGCTTGTCCTGTGCACTCGGGCGAAACGTCAACGAAAAGGCCGTCTGTCTGGAAGGAAACATCAACAAAAAAGGAGCCTCAAAGTGAAAACAGATTCAGTCAAACTGTATCGCGGAAACACACACACATACGCTAAATACCAACGAACGCGGTGGCGCCAAGTTTAAATTTTGTTTTGCAAATTGTGCGAATTAGTATTTTGAAATTATTAAGTTATTCGTAAGAGAGATCGTCTTACAAAAGAAGATGATCCATCGGAACAAGACGCCGCGGTATCTGGCCGAAGGTGATACGAAAGACAAGGACGATCAGGTCTATTGCGTGGTGCTGCATGTCGTGGAGGGTAAATGGAAATACAAAGTACTCAGATGAGCACTACTCCAACTAATGTGTATTTTCCCATTGTTTTAGCCATCAATTTTAATGGACGCGATGGCGAGCGGGAGACCATTATGATGAACGCAGCCCTCAATACGGTGGACTTTGAGGTGGAGGGCACGCCCTCGGCGACGGCAGAGACGATCATCTTCAACAGCAACTGCATCTGGGAGTGCGACATGGCGGCCATCAAGCGGATCAAGACGGACCACCGACCCGTGAAGCTCACCTTTTTCACCTGCAGCAAACACTTGCAGCGCAAGGCCATTGGAACTGTGCTGCTGCCCGTGCGAGGACTCCCCGTCATTGCCTCGTCGGGCAACAGCAACTCGCTGCACCTGAAGATGTTCTGGCACAAGCTGATCTGCATCAACACCCAGTTCCGTTCCCACAAACCCGAGGTGCTGCTCCTGCTGGCCATCATCAAGAAGTCCATTCTGCACAACGAGGACTTTGAGCATCTGATGCAGGTTTCCCATGTAAGCGGACGCCATCCCTCCCCTCCTATGGCTTTCCGTGCTAAAATGTACCCTTTCTGGTTCCCATTTCAGAGCAAGGGGACAACCAATCCCACTGGGCCGCTACAGTCACCAGGTCACTCGATCACTGCCAGCATGCTGCAGTCACAGGCCAATGTATACGTGCAATCACTCGTGCAACTGGGTCTGCTGCAGGTGGGCAATGATCCACTGATCGATTGCGACATCATCGAGGTGGTGCTGCAGTTCAAGACGCTCAAAAACCTGGCCAAACTGGTCAAGTCTCTCAGCAAGCAAACAACCAAATCAGTTACCCTCGTGTTCGATTTCGTTGGAAATGTGACCAGCATTGAGCTGAAGCCCAACGACTCCGATGCCTACATCCTGAACGATGTGCTGGGACTCCGCTTCAAATCCTCCCTGCGCAGCATCCGTCTCTACTTCCAGCGGATATTCTACTTACCCATCAATATGTACTTGAATGGAACGGCCATTGGTGAGTACTGGGATATCATAGCCCTTCCAATCCCTACTTACCATGAACTCTCCGCCTCAGCCAACTACCGCATGGACTTTGGCAAGCTGCTGCCGGCGGATAGCTACTTCTTTGATAACCGGAAATTTGTGCGCAATGGCTGCTTCACCTTCAACCGGTTTGGGCGCATGGACAGCTCTAGGGACTTGAAGCCGCAGATGGAGTACGCGTTTAGTGTGGAGCTCAAGGCCATCTACTCGCGCCCGACCTGCGCTTTGGAGGAGTTGAAGCACGATCGGCCGCCAGACCCTTCTGCGCTTTCAAAAGAACGGCAGAGTGAATCCAAACATCCGAAGGATGAAAATGCCAGTCCTAAGGTGGGCGCTGAGGCAACAGATGCTCCATCGAATGCAATTTTGCCCTCGACCGATGCGCAGAACTCCGGAGAGTCTGCTTACACGAGCAAGGACCTTCAGCGCCGAAAGAAGTCTACCCAAACTGAATTCGAGCAAGACATCGAGGAGGTGTGTGTGGTCAGAAGGCATTCCTCAACGAAAATCTTGCGAAAATCAATAGAACCGAAGAAGATTAGCAGCAGCCCAACATTTCAATACTCCAATGTTTCCAATGCTACTGAATGTCTAGCCATATACGGCAATCAAAAATTCAATAATGACATATCAAAAGATCAGAACAGCGAAGGGCCCCAGGAGGAGCTCATAGGGGAAGGAAAGGAAAGGGCAAAGGCTTCGAAAAATGTAGAAAGAAAGGAATCCGAAAGAGCTGACCAGTCGTTAGTTCCATCCAAAAGACCTAAAATAAATGCAGAGGCGACAGACATTAAGCCTGGTAAGGAGTCAGAACAAGCACCCTCCATGGAGCAGTTGACTAAGCTGCTGGGACAGGAGGTAGAAAAGCTTTCAAAGAGTGTCGAGATTTTCGAAAACAGAAGCCAACAAAACTTGAGAAAATCAAGAAAGATGGACAAAGTACCTGCTGAGGATCTCTCTGAATCAGATTCAACTCCATGCTCCGATTCTATTGATCAACCTGATCTTCGGGTGCGCAGTAAACATCTGAAGAAGGCCTCGAGAACGAAACTTCTATCGTCCAAACAAAGGTCTGTCCTGTCCATCAACCAATCACACAGCAAAGAAACGTATGATCGAAGAGTCTCCTCAGGACAGAAACGATTCGTGCAGGAAAGTATTGATGAAACGTCAGCTAGCATAGAGTCAGTTTGGTCAGAGGATTATGCCACCTCGAGGGAGAGTCCGCAAAAGACATTCAGCGTTAAAGTAAAGCACAGCGACTTGGATATCAGTAGTGCCTCGGTGTGTGAGGTGTTTAATGTGCAGCATGGTAAACGCAAGTCGAAATTCAAGGTGCAGCCTTCCGAGGAACCAGAGTCCAACCAGGAGAAAGTCCCAGCAAAGCCAAGAGCCCCAACGAAGGGTAAAATGTCCACGACTGAGCTCAGCCTGCGGGCACGTTGGGTCGAGGTGAACAAGATACAGGCGCAGGCCCTGGACGAAACTGAAAAGTTCCTGGAACAGACATGCCAGGCCCAGCTCCGCAAGGTTCTGCAAGAGGATCAAGCGGCCTTGGAGCAGCCAAAGTTAGTGGAATCGAAAAAGAAACTCAGAAAAGCAAGGTCGAGTAAAGTGAGAGTTAAAAAGGATCCCGTCTCTGACAATGTGGAGGTGAAAGAGCATGTTGATAATGCGAAAAAAAAGAAGTCTGTACTGCCAGTGGAGTCGTCAGAGCACTCACTCTCAATTGTGAGTTCTGAGAGCTCTTTACAAGTCATAAGCTCTCAAGCAAGCGAGCAGCGTATAAAGCGGATGATCAAGAAAATGAAGGCATCCAAGACCACAATCCAGGAAGAAAAGATCGACCACGAAACGTCAAATGAGGTACCAGATAAGCCTTTGAAAAAGAAATCGAGGAAGAAAATACCTGTTGTAGTTGTGGAACCATCGGAGCAAAGGGAAGTTCAAGTTCAAGATAAGCCCAAGAAGAAAGTCGTTAAAAAGAGGTCAAAGCCCGTGATTAACCAGAAATCAGATGATCTTTCAGCGGCTGAGAAGACATCATCCAAGAAATGTCTAAGGGAAGACAGTACCCTCAAGTTACCCGAACGGACGTCTTATATGAGCGCTGTGGAATGTTTAAGCCCTAAAGACTTTGGCGAGAAGTTAAAGTCCTGGCGCCAGCATCAGATTAGGCTCTTTGAGGAGGAGCTAGCGGGCAAGGAGCAGCAGTACAAGAATGAACTGGAGAAAATGGAATACCAAGAGCTAAGCCGGAACACTACTCTCGATGAGACTTTGGCCAGCAACCAGGCGAGTAAGGACACTATCATCGATTACGAGGCAAAGTTGAACGAACTGGAGCAGCACATATGCACGCTGAAGAGAGATATCGAGGAGCAGGTGCAGCTCTTTGATAAGCGTAGTCAGGAAATGCAACAAGAGAACAAGCAGCTGGCGATTGAGAAGACGAAGCTCAAGGAGCGCATCTTCCAGATGGAGATGCAGATCCACAAGCTGCACGACCAGGGAAAGGGACCCGATGACAGAGAACTCAGTCACATACTCAAGGAACTGCGCTCCCAGAACGATCGATATGTGGAGCTGTCCAAGGAGAAGGATCGCTACAAGAAGCAATGGCGTCGCTCGGTCAAGCAAGTCCAGGACCTGAAGCTGGCTATGTACGAGAAGAATGTGAAAAGAGAGGTCGGGTTCATCGACGAATGGTAGGTCTTAAACGTATTCAAAGCCCAATCAATATTAACCAAGTCTCATTGCAGTTCGTTTGATCTGAAGAATGTTCTAACAAAGAATATGCAAGAGTTTGAGGAGGAATATGGATACCTGCGCCACATCAATGGGCCACCCAGTTTCCAGGTTAGCTCCATATCCGGATCCAGGGAATATGCGTCCGATAATTCCATCGATTTATGAACTGTGACCGTGCCTGTGACTGTCTGTTCTTTTACCAAATTAACAGTATCAATTTTTAGTTTATTTTCACTGTTTATATTTGTTTGTTAGAGTAATAAAATTTAAGATTATTTATAAAATTGACTTTAGTTCATCTCGAATCCCACACGCACAAAGTACGGCAGTGTGTCCAATGGGGCAGGGTAGTCCATGATCCAGATGGGACCGCTGTACACCTCGTCGCCATTGCCGTTCTTCCATTCACCTTCTGGCAGGTACACATCCCGTTTGGTGACACCCTCAAGCACCACAGGAGCAGCAATGATATCATCGCCAAGAAGGAACTCTGCGGAGAGAGAGATACAGGTGTTAAGGACAAGATATCTTTGACTAGAAAGCTACTACTCACGATCGTAGATTCCTTGAGCTACCGAATCATTCGGGGCAATCCACCAGAGTGGTGGGTTCACCGGTTCGCCAGTCTCCACTGCCCGCTTGAACAACTTCATGATGTAAGGTGTGTAGTCAGCGTGCAGTTTGGTGTGGTTTTTGCTGATCGCGATGGTCTCGTCGTCAAAGTTCCACGGCACAAAGGAATACTGGAGGGCGGGCATGAAGACATTGGCCTGAAGCCAGCGCAGGAAAAGCTCCTTGTTGGGCGGCCTCTCGTAGTAGCCATTGCCGCCAATCATGTCGGGAAGGACAAAGGGATAGCCGTTCAGGTTCATCTGCATCATCGAGGTGATCAGCGTGATCAGGCCATTGTTCCAGCCCCATTCGGAGTCCTTGTCCACAATGCGCACAAAGATGGGCAGGTCCTGGGTGTTTTGGGCGGAGCGAACCTCAACCATGTCGCCGAAGGCAGCCACCGTCCGGACATAGTCGCCAACGGCCTGCAGAGGAGTCACCATTGAGCCGTCGCCCTGCAGCACGGGATCACTGGGCAGCCAGGTGATCTCTCCGGCATCGAACTTGAAGCTGTCAATGCCCTCCTCATCCTGCAGCCGCTTCAAGCGATTAGTGAACCACTCTCGGACCTCAGACTTGGTAAAGTCCAGAATGGCAGCATCCTTGGCCTTGCTGTTCCACCACTGTGTGTCCGAGCTTCCTTCGTGGTCGAGCACCAGGTAGCCCAGACCCTTGGCCTCTTCATAGATCGCCGTGCAATTGTTGTTGATGAAGGGATGGATCCACAGGGTCACACGGAAGCCCAGTGCTTTGAGATCATCGGTGAGGGTCTTGGTCTCCGGGAACTTGTTCTTTCGGAAAGTGAGAGCACCGTAGCAGTCCTCCCAATCGTCATCGATCTCCAGTTGACTGTTCTCGAAGCCATTGTCGAGGATCTGCTGGGCAAAGTCGCGAATGACGCCGTCGTCGACTTCTGCCTTGTACAGGGCCCACGTGGACCAAACCGGATGCCGTACCATCCGTTCATCGGGGTGTCCTGTAGGCTGTCCCAAGAAAGTCTTCACCGCATACTTGTGCGCAGCCTTGGCATCCTTGGCCACTGCCACATGGTAGACGAACTTCGCTGAGGTGACACGCGGATCGTAGGGCAGGGCACTGATCGCACTGAAGCACAGCTTGCCCTCGTAGCCCGCAGAGTTCTGGTCGATGAAGAGCGGCGTGTTGTTCTCCACGTACAGGAAGACTCCGTCGCTGTTCAGCCAGTAGCGCTCTCCCACACCGAAGTTGTCCAGCTCCTTGGGCAGATACGAGTAGTTGGTGTGGTTCTGACGCTCCACGGGCCAGTAGTGCTTCTTCTGCTCGGGTCCGCTGAACCAATGGGTGACTCCTGTGTTCAGGGAGAAGCAATCCCTGGGCTGCTGACCCTGCAGCACCTGATCGCGGGCCACTCGCACATGGGTTACATCACTGCCAGTGCCCGTGACCACGCCGCTTTTGACCAACGTGAATTCGATGGTGTTGGTGCCATCGGTGATCTTGTAGCCGCCGTTTTCCGACTCCACCAGATTGTTGGTCGTGGCAAAGTTGTCGAAGGTCACTGTCTGCAAGCTCTTGTCGCCCCTCATCAGTTCGTACTGGAGCTTATCGCCGCGTCGCAGCCGCACGTAGATGTTGCTGTTGGCGAATTTGTAACGCTGTTCGATGCTCTGGCAGGCACTGGCCACACTCCAGAGGCAGCAGCCGGCTGCCACCAAAAGCAGCAAGAGTTTCGTGTGCATTCTGAAAGGTAGGTCTCACTGGGAACGACTGACGGGCAGGCAGCGCAGGTGGGAGTTTTTATGCCTATTATAGCCGTGTGATAAGGAACCCAAATCGATCGAGAATTTGCGTGGAACCCGGCTGCCAGAGCCGTATACAAATAAAACTCTTGACCAGTGTCACAATAGCGCTTCCACTGTGGGAACACTTGAGAAAAACACCAGTGATAACCTGCGCCTGATAAGCCCTAACATCTACTACTAGAATGATAGAAATTCCTTACGTAGGTGTTTGTATTTTTCCCATTACTTAATTGATGGCTTTCAGTGCTGTGATTGCAGTTGCCGGTTCGCTAGAGAAGAGATATAGATAGGCACTGATCGGTTGTAATCAATAAGTGACTAACTCGAGCTAACTTTTTGAGATTTTGAAGGACGTTAAACACTTGGGATAACAATAAAAGTATTAGTCTATTATATTGTATTTCGCAATATTACAGAAGTATCAATTATCTAGTAGTTTCCAACAAAGAAAAGCATTTTCCATTTAAATATATATTTATTTATTTTCGTTTGTTTTAATACTTTTTAATCTATTTTCGGGGTTTGGTTTATACGTATAACAATGTGTAATAGTGTGTAAAATGTAACAAAATATTAACCAAAATGGTGAACCCGGGCGAGAATTCACCCATTTATGATCTGGTGGTATAATGGTTGGGCTGTTGGCTAGAAGGAGCTAAATGCAGATGAGGTCTACAGACAAATAAATATGTTTACTCGTATCTAGGGTGGCAGGTGGTTGCTTTCCCCCTAATCATCATCGTCGTTGTCTTCTGCCTCGAAAACCTCTTCGGGTGGCGCCTTCTCGGGCTGTATTTCGTCCCGATACTCGATTACATCCTTGGTATTAGCTAATATGTGCGTCCTGAAGAGCTCGTCTTCGTGCTCCTCGTCACTGTCGTCGTCGGCCATTAGGGCCACCCGCGAGTATAGTTCACTGGAACGCGCTGCTGATGCGCGACGGCTGTAGACAATGCCCCCGGCCACGGCCACACCCACGAGGGTGAAAACCAGTACAATCAGGAGCAGCACCGTTGTTCCGGTCATGTAATTCACTGCCTGTTCGTGGCTCCCATCCTCGGAGAGTTCCACGACAGTGGCCATGCCCGTGCTGCGCACCACATAGGCATAGCAGAAGGTCTCGTTGAGGGTCTTTCGCAGCTGACTGCCCGGGGCACAGGTGCTGCACTGGGAGGCCAGGGGCCCGTAGCAGGCCAGGCAGCTCTTGTGGCACACGGCACACATCCGACTCTGTGCCACCAACAGTGGGGTAATGAGCGGGGAGTTGCGCCGGCGACGACGACGACGGTCCTCCGCCTGCAGAGGATCCTGCTTGTCGTCTATGCTGTTGGAAATGTTGGGGTGATCTGTGCTGAAGGTGCTGGGACTGGCCTCCGTGCTGGCATCTTCCAGTTGATCGTCCTGATCCTGTGCATCGTCATGGGAATAGGTATGCCTTGGACACTGGTCGTAGCAGAGGCCCTCGTAGATGTACGCCGGATCCTTGCACTCTGTGGAAAATGGGAGGGAGAGAACGAACAAGCACACATTAGTATCAGTTCAAGTTCTGGCTGATCTAGGAGATGAATTTACCTCAGAGACAGTGATTAATGGAAAAGAAAAGAATTGGAAATTAGTTGGTTAGCAGAGAAGAGAATGAGAACATGGAAGCTCGGCTAAACCACGATTTAACTGAGCTTCAAAGGAGAGAAACGCAGAGAGATATAGATTATGGTTATAGAATATAAATGTGTAGGCACAATACGAGGCAGCAACAAAAGAGAACTTTCTGTATTGGAGATTGTTTTTGGTGGAACCTTTCGAATGGAATATCTGGCTCTGAAACACATCTATTATTAACAACAAAAAATTCGAAAAATGTATTGCAGTTAAAGCAAGCGTTCAGTCCGATAAAAACATGCTCGAAAATTAGCGGGAAAGGAGGCAGTGTGCGCAGGTGTACGATATATGTTTTGTGTACTGTGTGTACTGTACCACGACCACAACCAGGACCAGACCAGACCAGACCAGTGTTGGAAAGCTACTCATGAACGTATGGAGTTGAGAGTGAGAGAGTGAAACAGTGTTAAGTAGGAGGTTAACGGTAACGAAATAAACGAATTAGCAGGTGGGTTAATGTCGGACTTCACTTTCCGTTTAGATCCAAAAAAAGAGTGAACGAAAAACAAAATCAAGAATACTTAGAGGATGGAGGAAAATTTGTTGTTGTGCGAAAACTCACCTTGTCGTTCAGTCAATTCGCAAATTCTCAAGGGAAAGTATTGTATTTCTGAAATGCAGTCGAAGCTCGAGGGCTTGGACGAGGAGTACTCGGTACTCGGTATGTTAAGGACTGAAATGAACCTCCTCGTAAGACTGGATTGCTGTTTTTCTGAGCATGTTTCGCTTGCTTGAACTGAACTTTTTGTTGGATAATAAATTTGCTTCAGTTTTGTGTTACTTTTCTTATAATTTTTTGTCTTTTTTTTTTATATGTTTTCAATGCATTTATTAATTACTCATATAGTAGATATATATATATATATTATATAGATAGATATATACACAAACATACATAAAAAATTGGTTGAGTTTTTCGAATGGCGCGAATGGCATTCTCAATTTCAATTTCAATTTCATTTTCGTTTTCACTTTTTCTTTACAATTATAAAAGTTTTTAATTTCATTTTTCGTTTAAGCATTAATTTAGTTCGGCTTTTGTTCCAATGTTATTTTACAATTTCGTTCTTTAGATGTTTAAAGTTATTGCTAATTGCTACCCCAGGCCCTAGTACCAGTTATTATTTTTATTTTTATTTGTATTTTTTTTTTTTGTAATTTTCTCCTTTGAATTGTTCGTTTTAGTATAGGCTTAAATATTAATTTGGCTTTTTCTTCTGCTAATTACTTGTCTCCGCGCTCATTTTCCCTATTCTTGAAGATAAATAAGTACTGCATCCATCGTGTGTGTGTTTAGAAAAGAAAAGAACAGAACCGAGAATATTCGTATGGAGCGAAATGTCGTGTGTGATTTCTCAACGAAAGATTTCGGTTTTCGGTTTTTGGAAATGGAAATCTATGTATATTGCATGTTTATTCGGATTTCGGTTAATATTTCTTTAAGTATAGTAAGTATAGTATGTATGCTTGAAGAATAAAAGATTGTTTCAACTACTAAGTATTCTGTTCGTTGAGAGAGAGAGAAATGCTAGTTCTTTTCTTTAGTTTCATCTATGTATATTCCTATGTAAAACCTGTCTGTGTGTGTGGGTTTTTTTTGCTAATTACAACAACAACAAAAGAGTTATTCTTTACTTTTCTATTAAATTAACATTTGATATTGTTTAAGGTTTAAAGTTTAATGTTTATTGTGCGGTTTACGATATGATTATTCATACAAAAAATTCATGAAAAATGCAAAGACCATGGAAATCAGGTAAATATTTAGTAGAGTTTCTGTTAAGTAAACTATGTTTTGTACCGAACCTAATAAATGATATGTGTTTTTTTTCGTTAAGAACAAAAAAACGGAAGTACCCCTTTTTGGGTGGGGTTTTTGTCTGTGGCTTAAGAGAGAATTAAATATAATTATTGCACTCGCGTTGCCTTTTGATTTGTGTTTTATATACGATTTAATTAAGCAACAAATTTGTAACAAAGATATGTGTCTGTGTGTGGGTGTGTGTGTTTTCTGTGTTCGTGTGTGGATAAAACATAAATTGATTCGTTTGTTAAATTATATTATTAAGTATTCTTTTGATGACTTGGCGAAGAAGAGCCAAAGATTCTGTGTCATGTTGCAACTTTGTTGAAAACTGCAGGAACTTGTTTTGTATAAATCGTTTAAGTATATTTATAGTTATATTTAAATTTCTTATTGGTTTATTTTTTTATTTTTTATTTATCGCTTGCTTGCCTACGTTTTATTATCCCCCTACCACCCTTAGCATTTAGTTCTTCTTATTTTTTTTTTTTTTTGTATTTTGTTGATGACTTTTTCTCTGTTTTTTTCTTTTCGTATTACAAAAATGGTTGGTTTCGCCTTAAATACTAGAAACATTCGTTTTGGTTTATCTTTTCCCCTGTTCCAAGACCTTTTGTTAGTTAATTGTTTTTGTTTTTAATTTTTTAATTTTAAGAAACAGTCTTTTACTATGAACTCTAAACTGCTGATGTGGTTGTTCTCTGCTCGCTACGAAAAAAATACTCAAAATACAAGGAAAGGCGGAAAAGCATAAGCTGGAAAAGCTGTGGCGTACAGTTGTGTTGCAAAACTACTTTCCTGGCTTGGCAATATCTGAAATAATGCATGTTGTTAACAGATAAACTATCTATATACAGACAGATCAGATCAGATCAGGCAGCGGCCAAAAATAACTGTGCACAGGCAAAACAAAAAAAAAACTAAAAAAAAACAAAACTCAAAACTAAACAAAATGTAAAAAAGAATTACAATAAAACAATGTAAAGTGTAAAACAATCAAATAAATTTGAACTAAAATCTTATAATAAAATATATACTAGACTCGTATATTTTGTTGTTTTGTATAATAGATGTGTGTGCGTGTGCGTGTGTGTGTGTGTGTAGAAATTGCTAAGAAAATAATACAAACAAAATGTTGCTTTGTGCGTCCGTCCCTTGGCAACACAATAAATACAAAAAATAGAACAACCTTTCTTTTCTGTTATCCTCCGACCAACACGACTACAAATATGCATCTGTGTGTGTGTGTGTGGGTGTGTGCTTGTCTGTGTGTTGGTTTTGTTGTAAAACTACGCTTACATTTAAATTTAACTACAAAAATTTTAGTATATATTTTTTGGACTTGCAGTGATTTTTCCTTTTCTTTTCCCGTTGTTATTCCTACGCTACTATTTTCTTTTGTTTTTCTTTTTTGTTCAGCTGCCATCAAACTTTTAATTGGAATTTCTTTGTTCTCTCATTTGTTTTGTTTTATACAGAGTTTCGATTTATATTTCGATTTTTTATCGATTTTTTCGCCCTCTTTCTTCTTCGTTTTAGTTTGTTGCTAAATTATCTAATGCTTTTGATGATGTTGTTCTTGTTGTTGTTGTTGTTGGCATGTTTAAAGTTTAGATAGAAGATTTGCATGATCGTAATAAAGAGTATGGACAAACCTAAGCACTTTCGATCGCTCCACTTGAGGCAAGCAGCGGCGTTGCTTCGATCTTGTGCCCCCATGCCCACATCGCCCACCTGCAAAGAGAAACGGAGCAAAAAGAGAAAAGAACATGGAAAATGGTATTTTATGGTTAAAGATACATATATATTTGTAGGATAAATTAGAAATAAGTAGAAGAGCTTGGGGGGTTCATGCACTGGGAAATAGCTTTCCTAAAAGAATCCTTTTCGTATTCAGTCAACAGTCTTCCCTCAATCATGTCTCTATAACCAAAATTCCTTCCATTTGATATGGATTTAAATCATATGAATAATCCTAATTTCAGGAATGAATTTCTGTGAATTTTCTGTGTAATTTCTGTTTAAATATTTAAAGACTTTGTCTCCTCCAAAGCCACATTTTCTTGCAATTTCCTAAAGTTTTGTCCGGGCTTTTTTGGTGCCTAGGTTTTACCCATTTTCGCTGTCTGATTCCTATTCGTAGTGCCACTCATAGTTGTGGTTCATTGCATGTTGCCGCACTGTCTGGCATTTTAAGTACTTATGTGTGTCTGCCCCATGCCTCCTGCCCCAGTAGTGTCTCCCTCCTCGTGTGTGTGTGTGTTTATTTATGGGCTGCTGCCCTTCCCAAAAATGTCTGTCCCCCCGGTCTTTGATGTGCCTATCCTTGCCCCCCTTGCCCCATTTGGCGGTATGGTATCTAAGTTCACATGCAGTGACGTCGCGTGCAGAAAGCGCCAGGGCAGGGAAGGGTTTAAAAAAGTGTTTGTTATGCAAAAAAATAGAAAAGTTTTTTTGCAGCCCCGTCCAAGCGGCAAGATATAAAAACCTAAGGTCACTGCACTCTTTCTTTATTGCACGGGCACGGGCAATGGCACGGGCACGGGGCACATCCTTTTTAACCCCAGTATGGAAAGGGAACGCTTTTAAAGGCACAATAGGTGCCAAAAGGTTAAAAATTTGCTGCATGCCCCCCACTGGTAGGGGGTTGGGTTCGTTCCTTTCGTTAACTCCCGAGGAAATATGTAAAAATTGTGTATTTTATGCCCGGCTGGCCCTGACACGAGCCAAAGCGGCCGCCAAGACTGGCTTTATGCCCAGTGCCGCAAAGGAAATTTCCCGGAAAATGGTTGCCAAAAAAAATGGAATTAAGATGCAGCCAACAGTGGATAGAGAGCTGGTAGTAGTATGCTAAGTATTTGCAAATTTATGGGACCTTTTGGGGTGAGTAACAAGCGCAAGAAGCATGCTGGCAAAATCAACTTAAACGCAAAACGCTATGGGATAAAGCTACCTGCCAGGCACACAGTTTGCAAAGCATTACAGGTACAGTTGAAAAGCGACTGCATGTCAAGAAAGCCACATGCAAGCACGCAATGTTGTGCCCCGATTCTGGAGCGACAAACCGCCATCTACGAAGCACTGCAAAACCGAAACAAAAAGCCAAAAACAAACTTAAAAATGTACGAGTTAAATACAGTGGAAGCTCCTAAAGAAGAGACCCCATAAGACTCAACTATTCTAGGGACTATACTAGTCTATCGGTTTATAAACTCTTCCTTCTGGCTGTTGCAATGCATAAAATCTCATTAAAACTTCCGCAAGGAGCCTCCACTGTACCGGAATGCAGGACTCCATCCCCCCCTCGCCCTGCTCTCCGTGCGTTGAGTGATTCATGGCTATGCATGCGGCCATGAGATACGTTTGTCTTCACGCTCCAAGTTGCAATTACATCAGCCCCACTTGCCACTCACCTGCTGCATATTCCGCCATTGGCCGGTGACATCGTACTCGATGTCATTGTGCGCCATATCGTTGCCATATAAATTAAATTGATTCTGTTGGTTGACATTCGCCTGGTCCTCCGGCTGTGCAGGCGTCTCCGTGCCATAGAATATCATGTCCCATTGTGTGATTTGTGCTGCGAAAGAGAGTGAGAAATCGAAATGCATTTAGTTATTGCCCGAGAATTCCAATATAAAAATGTGCAAAAGAATACTGTATGAAAATCTATACAAAACAGCAAACATCAAATGAAAAATGTTGTTAAATTTATGATATATTGGGGTGGCGATGGGAGATGAAGGGTCCAATAAATCTGCCAAAATATACTCCTACATGTGGCAACAAAATCAAGTGTCGAAGGCTAAATGTATCTAAAAAAGAAAACCCAGAACCAAGAACTGGTTTGGAAACAAAAATCATTTTTAAAGTTGCACTTTTGATTGATGAAAGCCCCTCAGTGGCTGTCAAACGTTCAGTTTGACGAGAGCCCCGCCCCAAAAACGAGGGGAAAAACTGAAAAAGGGAAACGCAAAACGAACAACGAAAGTATCTACCAAAACAAGAGATACTCTAACGAAAGGAAACCAAAATGTGAACCAAAAAGTAGTGTCTACCATTTGGTGCATTGCTGCTTTTCCTGGATGAGTCCTGGACCTCCACTTCCACGGGCGCCATGACCCCAGCGGCGGCCATCAGCAGCTGCTGCTTCTTGAGGATCTTCTGGTCGGGCAGAAAGCTACTGCCGCCGGCCGGCAGATCCGGCAGAAAGATACTCCCTCCCTCCTGTGATGGCGGCGGCGGCACCGATGGCGACTTCTTGGTGTTCCCCTGGCGACTGTTGCCCCCCGTCGTGGGCTTGAACAGGTCCACCTCGAACTGCTTGCCCTGCTTCCTTTGTGCATTGCTGTTGCTGTTGGCTTTGGCCTTGGGTGCACTGCTTTCGTAGGGCTCTAGCTCGGGGAATATCGCCTGTATCTTCTCGTATCGCTCAAAGAGCTTGGGTATCCGCGAGTCGGTGGTGTCCTGCCCCTTGACCTGTTTGGTCGCCTTGACAGGCAGGTTCTGAGCGGAGGCAGCGGTAGAGTTGCGTCCACTGGCATTGATCTCCCCAACAACCTTGCGGCCCTTGTCCTCGTGCGAGGAGGACTTCTCGCCCGAATTGGCCTTGGGTCGCGGTGTCTGCACTCCGTTTCGGTCCTGTTTGTTGGCCTTCCCCGACTGATGCTGCTGCTGGGATATGCGATAGTATTTGTTTTTGCTGGTGGTGCTGCTGGCTGCAGTGGTGCTCTGGACGCGGCTGCCTCCTCCGCCTGCATTGTTGTTCTTTCCTCCAGTCCTTTCCTTGTTTTCCTCCTTGCCTCCTTTGGGCTTGTTTGCCTTCGACTTCTGGTTGTTGTTGTTGTTGTTGTTCCCCCTGCTGTTGTTGTGATTGTTCTTTCCAAGAATCACACCATAGGTGGCCGAGATCTGCTGATATCCCTGCTTGATTGGTCCCGAATTCATCAAAGGATTGTTCGTCACGAAGCCGGACAACTTATTCGGCGTTGATTTGCCCCCCAGCGGCAGCTTGGCCCCATTCGACGGTGTGTTCCCAAAGTTGTTCGGGGAGATGCGCGGATACTGCGGCGAGTAGATCTGATGGAGGTTGCTGGTGGTGCCACTGCCACTGCTGCTGCTGGAGTTGGGCGTGGTGGCCTCTGCACTGTTGGGACGCGGCACCGAAATCCTATCGTTGGGATCGATGGTCAGGGTGGTGCCGTAGAAGATCAGCGACCACTCTCTGAGCAGAGCATGGCCTATGGAGGACGATGGTTTTGGTGGCAAGTGAAAGGGTTCCGCGCAGCATGTAAGACGTTTGGTTGTTATCGAATCAAGGGAAAACCCCGCCTCAGTACATACCCATATAGCGACCCTCATTGTGGATCTCCAGCTGCCAGTTTCCTTGCGGCGATTCGCCCCACGTGTGCACCGACATGAAGGGCCACTGATTGAAGCCGCTGCGCGAGTTGTCATGGACACTGCCGGGAGATTAGAGTGAGGGTAAGTGGGGGCAAAGCAGGACCTCTCAGGGCAAACTCTTACCGGGGCGTCAGCAACGTCACACTGGTGTTGGCCGGCGACCTCAAGTACAGCTGGATGTCGCCTCTCCGCTGGGATGTGAGCGTAATCTTGGCCTGGACATGCTCCAAGTAGTTGACAGAACTGCAGTGCTTGACAGTCAGCTGGAGAGTGATGTGTGTGCGTGGCGGAATGACCCTAAGGGAGCAAGAGAATCCCACATTTAATACACAAAAGAAGGAGGGGGACTCGTCGCTTACTTGTCCACGTGGGGGGCATTGATTTCGCAGCGCTGTTGCTCTGGCACTGTTTTCCAGGAGCGTGCGACGCGCACCATCTCGGCGGCATCCATCAGGCCGTAGCCAAAGGAGTGGCTGACCCTGCGGCCCACGCCGTTGCGCGACCAGCTGGGGTCCTTGAGGTTTGCCGGCTTCGCGGTGCGCACCACAATGTGCTGGAGGTCGCGCCACGTGAGGTTCTGGTTCGACTGCAGGACCAAGGCGGCTATGCCGGCGGCTAGCGGGGCCGATGCGGAGGTGCCCGTGTGCGAGACGGTGCACGAGTGATGCAAGTCTGTGGTGACCACCTGCTTCTCGCCCTGCCCGCCGCTGCTGTAGGTGGTGGCCAGGGTGGAGCTGCACTTCTCCGAGTACCACGGCACGTGGCCGTCCTCGGTGGCGCTCGAGATGGACAGCGTCCAGATGGAGTTCGTGTAGCCGTCGCAGTTGCAGTTGTCCTGCTCCCGACCACCGTTGCCCGAGGCCCAAATGAAGATGCTGCCCTTGCCCCCTCGGCCCTTGGTGGTGCCCTCGATGAAGGCGCGCGAGGCCAGTTCGCCGGGCCCGTCGACCGTCTTGCCATCGTCGTCCGGTCCCCAGGAGGCGCTGTAGATGTCGATGTGCTGCGGATTGAGCGAGAGCGAACGCGCCTCCACAGCATCGGTCACATCACCGTCCAGCATCCGCACCCCGCCCACACTTGCCCCATAGGCAATGCCCACCGCACAGAACGAGTTGTTCGCCGTGGCAGCCACCTCGCCGGCACACCGAGTGCCGTGCCGATTCGAGTCCGTCATGTCGTAGTGCGGCATGGGATCGTCGTCATGGCTGTTCACATCGTACGAGGCCTTGCGATCCTTCAGGGAGTACAAAAGGTTCGATTAAGACTCCCTCGGGCATTGCTGCACTACTCACGTAATTCTGCTCGATGTCGGGATGATCCGACTCCAGGCCATCGTCCAGAATGGTGACCACCACACCCTTGCCGGTTATTCCCTGCTTCCAGGCGGGTATCACATTCATGTCGAGGCCTCCACCGCGATTCTACGAAGCGAAAAAATGATTATATTTGCCTTTTGGGGAGATCTCTGGCTTGTTTTCTTACCAAATACCACATTTGCGGCCACTTGGCGTCGTCGAAGGGCATGGCGTCCACCTGCGAGGTGGCCCGCGATGAGGTCCTGGAGGGACGCATGCGTATAAAGTCCCGCTTGGCTCGGGACTTGGCCCTTTGCTGCTTGGCCCAGTGCACGCGCTCGTCGTCGTCGAGACGCGTCTGGTGATGTGTGGCAGGAGAGAGGGAACGCTTCGAGACCTTGTGATGTGCAAAGTGATAGTGATCCTCGAAGATCTGCAAAAGAACAAACGGGTGGATGATTTTCGGGCATATTCCTTTCGAATAAATTCCTATAAAGAGTAGCCTTTCACTGAGACTTCATTCAAACCAAGGAAAACTTCATTTTGTATTTATTTTTCCAACGAGCAAAGGAAAAGATTTTCTCGAAATGGAGGGCTTCCGTCGGTTGGCTCATCATCTGTTCACACCCAAGGAAATTACACGCTTCGTGGCCATGAAGAATCGCTTGAGTCAGAGGTTCTTCGATATGGAAAAACTAAAGACAACTTTTGACACAACATTTCTGGGGAAAGGCAACCCAAAGCTGCGTTTCTTTTCGGCGGATAAAAATAGTGAGTATTTATTCCTCCCAAGAGTCCAATAAACCCCCCTCGGGAAAAACCCCCCACAGAAACAACAGGCGAACCCGAACCCCAATGCGATGAGGACTTTGGGTACATCCCAGGACCCCCGTACGAGCCGCGCGACACGCACTACTGGTATCCGGATCCGGAGCACCTCAAGGAGTACGCCAGCGTGGTCATGTACCCCACCGGGGATCAGTGCCATCAGCGACCCCCGGCCACGGGCAAGAAGCCGCCGCCAGTGGATCGCACTTTTCGCACGAAATTCATCAACTTTGGGCCGGCCCATCCGGCGGCCCACGGGGTGCTCCGGATGATCCTGGAGCTGGACAACGAGACGGTGATGTCGGCGGATCCGCACATCGGCCTGCTGCACCGCGGCACCGAGAAGCTGATCGAGTACAAGACCTACCTGCAGGCCCTGCCCTACTTCGATCGCCTGGACTACGTGTCCTGCATGGCCAACGAGCAGGCCTATGCTTTGGGCGTGGAGAAGCTGCTGAACATCGAGGTGCCGCGTCGGGCGCGGTTCATTCGCACGATGTTCGCGGAGATAATGCGCCTGACCAACCACACAATGGCCATATCCTCGTCGATCCTCGACTGCGGCGGCATTACACCACTCTTCTGGCTGTTCGAGGAGCGCGAGAAGCTCTACGAGTTCTCGGAGCGTGCCTCGGGGGCCCGCCTGCATGCCGCCTACATCCGTCCGGGTGGCGTGGCCTCCGACCTGCCTCTGGGCTTCTGCGAGGATCTGTACCACTTCATCAGTCAGTTCAAGGACCGCCTGGACGAGGTGGAGGATCTGGCCACAGAGAACCGCATCTGGCGCATGCGCAACATCGGCATCGGATGCATCTCGGCGCACGACGCCCTCAACTACGGCTGCACGGGGCCCGTCCTCCGGGCCTGCGGCATCAAGTGGGATCTGCGCAAGCAGCAGCCCTACGATGCCTACGACGAGATCGACTTCAATGTCGTCGTCGGCACCAATGGCGACTGCTACGATCGCTACCTCGTGCGCATGCGCGAGATGCGTGAGTCGCTGGACATCATCCTGCAGTGCCTCGAGCTCATGCCACCCGGGGAGATCAAGGTGGACGATCGGAAGATCACTCCGCCGCAGCGTCGCAACATGAAGACCGGCATGGAGGATCTCATCCACCATTTCAAGCACTTTTCGCAGGGCATCTTCGTGCCGCCCGGCCAGACCTACACCGCCGTGGAGTCGCCCAAGGGGGAGTTCGGTGTCTATCTGGTCTCCGACGGCAGTACCCGTCCCTATCGCTGCAAGATACGTCCGGCCTCCTATGCCCATCTGGCGCTGATGGCCAAACTGGCGCCCAATCACCTCCTGGCCGATGTGGTGGCCATCATTGGCTCCCTCGACATAGTCTTTGGCGAGATAGATCGCTAAACAAAACACACTCCCTGCTCCCTGCTCCATGCTCAATGCTCCTTGCTGTTCGTGCCGAAAATTTGTACATTTTGTTAATTGATTTTCATTGTTCTGCAGGAAAATTCTTTGGCAAATTGTTATTTAAGGGCTTGCACACATTTTGTAATTACAATAAACATTCTGCTGACAGCATTAGTTATGGCCTTTCGCATGGAATTCCATTTAAATCTGGTTCCAGGCCAAGGATTCTCCAGTTTTAATGGCTGCATACAGAAGTAAATTGTTGGGGCAACTGCTTAAAAATTCCATGCACTTGTCGGCAGGCGTGTCTATGGTGTTGACAGGCCGAAATTGGAGCTGCTTTCACTGCCAAAAACTTGCACATGACTGCTGCTTAATTGCAAGTGTATTGCATTGCTCTCAACGGACATAAACAGGGGCCAGAGTGGTACAAAGGACACCCCCCACCTCCCCTCCGCGCCCCCATACATACATGCCACGCATCATTAAGCGCTTTGCAAACATCATTCGAGATTCGGGGACTAGAGGCCCAAGGCAGGGTGTGTTCAATAGAAGGTTAGACTAAAAACAACATACATGTCGTGTACATAACTGTGCGATTCAACAAGCCTGGTCAGCTCTGCGATCAAGGTACCTCCGCCTTTAGATCTCTACAGACCTCACCTTACTCTTGAGCATACCCTGGCAAGAGTAGTCCCTTTCCGTCTGCCAGTGGGCCTTCAGGTAAACGCATAAAAGTATGCAACACGGAATTTATTTATGCCTCTGCCACAGCAACAGCAGCAGCAGGAGGATGTCGCTGTCGATTTGGCAACACCGGAAGCGGCTCTCCCTCTTCTCATTTCCTCTCTCTCTCTCTGTGTCTGTGTGTGTGTGCGGCATGTGTTTGTCATTAATAGGATAGGACTCGAGAGCAAAGCGGTGGGAGGGGGGAGGCATACGTGTTGACACCAGCGCTCCCTATGGATACCCCCACCCCTCCCCGCATTCATGCCACGCGGCTGGGCAACTACTAAAATTTTAATTGCTGCTACTCCCAACTCCCCGTCTCTGTCTCGCTCCAGCAGCATCCGCTCTGTCTCTCCCTCTCTTTCTATGAAACTAACATCCGCTCTACCTCTGGCTGCCTTTCACTATCTCCTCCCTTGGCCTGACGTACGTGTGGCCCCTCTACAGTCCTCAAAGCTCGTTTAGTTTTTATGCTCTGCGTGGAGGGCCTCCATCTCTCTCTCCCCCCTCACATATCCCTCTATCAAGTTTATTAATTTATGCAGCACACACACACGCACACAGATACACACACAGAAACTTGAATGGATTTGTTTACTTTCCGCCTGCTGCCATGCATATGCAATTTTTGTCCAACATTTTAATTGAGTTTGGTGGAAAAAGTTAAGTTAATACCTCGCTCCCTTGCTCCCTTGCTCTCTCTCTCTCAGCAGACAGCACACAACACACACGCAATGGAGGGGAGAGGACCCTTAGGATATCATCATAAAACGGGAAACAGCAGGGCTGTCTGTGAAAGGCGAAGCCATGGATACTCTTTCAGAGACAAGGTGGAAGCTAAGCAACTAAAAGCCATAATCGAAGCTATAGATGCCCTAAAGAAACACTAGTTCTCATGGAAACTGTCTCGAATATGAGTCAAAACTTTGAAGAAGACCAGAATTTCTCCATTTACTGAAATTTTCCTTACAAAAAAGGAAAGTTTTTCCCCACAAAGAAATGTGTTTCCACATATTTTTCCTATTTTTCCTATAATATATCTTTTTTTTTGCCTAGAAAAAACTAGTTTGTTGATAAAAAATCAGCGCCTACCCCCGGCTCACTAGCCTCGCCCGTCACGACGCGTGAAAACTCCTTCATACCCACCCTTAAAGGGTATCAAAAACGGTAAACCTTCACGTGTGGTTAGGACTGGCCATGGGCTTAGTTTTAATTGTTTTGTTGCGGTTTCAATTAAAATTGACTTATGGAACGACACACACTCTAGTGCTGCTGTCGACTGTCGACTCCTGTCGCTGTCTCCAATCAAATTTAAGTGCCACACAGCATTGCACGTAGAGATAAATTAATGGCAAGTGGGTACGGGGGTGGGGGGGACGAGAGTCCCAGAATATTAACTTTTACAAGCCATTGGCCGCTGGCTCGCGTTCTCAGTGGAGACTCATCAAACTCAATGAGTGACAGCGCAGAGCATATGGCTTAGACCTGTGGGAGATGGATGGCGGAGAGTGTCCTGCTGATTACAGTTTCTAATACCCAAAGTTGTTTATTGAATCCTCCACCCTCGTGGCCAGTTTTCATCCTCAGCAAACCGCAAGAGCAAGCTAATTTTCTAGTGCATTTGTCACCGACAACAGACGATGGACGATGGACGATGGATGGACCATGGAAAGCAATAAAACCAAGGGGCAAGCATTCACAGCAAAAAGAAGTAGGGAGAGGGAGAGCAAAAGGGGAGCTATATGCTGGTGTGAAAGAGAGGGAGCTAAGGGGGAGCTATATGCTGGTGTGAAGGAGAGGGAGCTAAGGGGGAGCTATATGCTGGTGGGAGCTAAAGGGGAGTGTAAAAAAGAGGGAGCTAAAGCTAGTGTGAAACAGGGAAAGAGGGATATGTTAAGCTGTGAATAATGCCTTCGTTTCCGCCATGGGGAAGCTTTTAAAATTGTCAACAATTTAATTAATCAACTCGTGGGGATGCAGAGCGCCACAGCGGTTCGGAGGCGTCTCTGATAAATGGCTAAAAGAGGGAGGGGCGGGATTAGAGACCCCCAATGTGACTTGAATGCGGTTTATATAGGGAAAAAAAGCGAGCCAATGAAAATGGTTAATTTTTAAACACCGCAAATGAAGGAAGGAGCACTGCTGGAGGATCCTCCAGGTGGCAGCCAGACAGGAAGCCAGACCCTACTCGTATATAAATATGTGCACCATTTAATTAGCAGCTAATTAATTTAACCCCTGCTGCCACTCCCCCCACCCCCCCACACTCAAGGGAAATGCAGTTTGGATTTTCAATTAAGTGGGCGGTTGGGAAGGCACTGGTGCTCGTGCTCGTGCGATGATTCCTTGGCTCCCAAACGGGCAAAATATTACACAGTGTTAACGCCTGTGACAGGTGCAGGTGAGAGGCCTGAAGCGCTCTCGGGTGGGGCGCCGAGTGCCACCAAGTGAGTGCCGCCCGGGCTCCGGCAAGCTGTAAACTGTCACACAGTTAAGGCCTGTGTGTGTGTGTGTATGTGTGTGTGTGTGAAAAAGGTGTCAACAGCAGCGAAAGATGGCTGCGGGGGGTACCAGGCACCCACTGCCTACAGCCACTCTCCAAAGGGGCTACAAAAAATTCAACAGTCGTAAAAAAAACGGGAATATTTAAAGACTTAATGGCAGGGAATTATTTGTATATTGATCCGAGGATTTTTCATATTTTCTTTGTCCAGTTTTCATGTGGGATCAATCTTTTTTTCAGGCGGAAATACAGGAAACCTTTTCCCAAATCAACAGAGGTGCACTGCTGCATGTTGCGCGACCCAAATGAGGACTAAACCACATAAATTTCTCACAATTTCATGTGAAATCAATCTGTTGAAGGTCTTTTTCCAGGTGGAAATACAGAAAACCTCTTCCCAAACCGAGAGAGGTGCACTGCTGCATGTTGCGCCACCAAAACGAGTAATAAAACACATACATTTCTCATTATTTGGGCCATCCATCAGTTTACTCGAGAGAATAATCCCCTTTTGCATTAGCATATTCCAAAGTACTTCCACTTCTGATCCCCAGAGAAACTACTCTGCGGGAGTACCTTCACCCCTCACCCAACCAGTGTCACCTCACCATTTGCATATGTATATTGGATGCCGTTCCGGTGTGTTGTTTTGCCCTTTGTTTCCGTTTCCCTCGTCAGAGCAACGATGCCATAAAAATGAAAATGTTTTCCTGGTTTTTTTTCTTGGTTTTTGTTTTTTAAGTTTTCGCTCTGCTCGGCTTTTGTTAAAATATTTATAGAAAATGGCGACAATTTGTGCCAAACAACAGTTGAGGGAGCGACCAAAAGTTATGCCCATTCGAGGGCAGGGCCCACGCACTTTGCATTGCATATTTATGGATTCGTTCTTGCTCGGTCGTTTCCTTGGTATTTTTCATTTGGTTAAACATTTCCCAGCCATACGCTAAACTTCCATCATGTGGCCGCCACCCGAGGGCTACTTTTATGGCAGGATAAACAAAACTGTTTTCCCCCTGCTTTCCTTTCCTTTCCTTTCCATTCCGCAAAGGTGCAGCCTCAGGGGTAAAAATCCTACCCTCAGCGAAGCAGGAAATGGAAATCTCTTAGACACCCAAAATACATAATTGTTTCCATGGAAGAGCAAAAGATTGAGACGACGACCATCGACCATGACTGTGCGCCTGTGGGGCGGTCGGTCGGTCTGTCCGTCGTCCCTTTTCTGGCCTTCCTTCCAATCAGGTAAAAGGCCCACAACCCTCTGCAAAAACTGTCCCCCGAGGGGGTGGCACACATCACACACAGCAGAGAAAATTCAATAATAAACCCAGAGGATCAGCTGTTGTAAATTTGTGACCTTTTCGAGAGCCGAGACCCACTCGGCACGAGTACTCTCCCTCTGTTTTTATAGCAATTGGGGGAGCAATACATATCTCTTTTGGCAAATCTTCATCTTTCGAGGGTTGCTGCTGCTGCTGCTGCTGCTAGACCAAAGCCGGCGAAGGATAAGAGTGCCTGGCTGCACTTAGGACATACCCCAAAGGAGTCCGACAGAAATAAAAAACAAACAAGCGTGTCCTCTGGACCTTGCAAATATCCCTCCTAATGGAGATGTTGCGGATAGAGATGGATGATGATGGGATAGTTTCGGATTTCAATAAGAATTTATTCAGATTTGGGTGTCATTTGACCTGCAGTTGTAGAGGGACTGCCTGCACTGCACTGTGATAGTAACTGCTTGCCCAACGTTTGAGAGCCACTCCTGTCAGTCAAAGTTTGACAGAAAAGGTTTGATTCTCAGTTTGAAATCCACCATTACAGTTGTCTAGCAATAGTCGGGTTTACAGTTTTACATCCACTGGACTATTTACAGTTTTAGCATCACTTTTAGCCACCGACAAACTGAACTGAATACAGTTTTTGGTAAACTGGTTGGTTACAGTTTTACATCAACTGAACTTATTAAAGTTTTAGAACAGCTGATTGGTCGCAGTTTTACATTCACAGAATTTAGTAAAGGTTTAGAAGAACCGAAGAAACCGAAACATAGTACAGTTTTAGAGAGACTGGTTGATCACAGTTTTACATGGACTGTACATATGTGTAAGGCATCTAATTTCTGTTGCTGAACTTTTAATTTTATTACAGTTCTACAACGACTGCTCGCCCTACAGTTGGGAAGCAACTACTAACCATAAAGTAGTCAGAAATTCAGCTTCGAGGCTCTGCTTCTGCTTGTTCCACAGTTTTATTAGAAGCGCTTTTAATCACAGTTTGCCAGCCACTGCATAGGTGAAATAAATATAGTTTTGTTGCTGCCGCATTTATTATTTTTATTGATTTGCCGCCATTCCCGTCCACTGATTAACGACTCATTTGTTGATGTGAAAATTCTTTTAAATGAATGCGGTAAATGTAATTTTCGCTCCCCCCCCCCCCCTCGCAGTACTTTATTGTTGAAAATTAATTGAAAAAAAAACCCAACCCCCCCCCCCCCCCCCCCCCTCATTGGAGTAATTTGATATTAAATTATGCAGCAAAGCGTGTGGCAGGCGGGCCGTGTGGCGGGGAAATATAAATGACATTGACAGCAGGAGAACAGAGAACCAAACGACAGGCACGGACAGGAGGACAGGCACGGACAGGCATGGACAGGGCCGGACAGGAACAAATGTGTTGTGTGCTTTCATATTAATTGATGGCCATTCAATTGCTTCACGTATGAAATGTAACTCCTCGCGCATTTAATGTTCGAATTCAAGTGCAGTAATAACAATACCGACAAATGTCGACGAGTACACGTATTGGCCATTTAAATGATGGTTTTTTACAAAAATTAATATTCCAAATGAATTGATAATTTCCGAACCATTTTCCCATCGCAAATGCACGCCGAAAGTGGTCGAGATTTGATTCCCAAAATGGGTTTAATGGGGAATATTTTTGCAGCAAACAAAACGACAGAAAGTCTCTCTCGCTCTCTCTCTGGGGGAAGTGCAGCATTTGATGAATCACTTGCTGCTGGGAGGAAAAACCTGCCATTTATAAAGCCAATTCTTTATTTTGTGGAAAAATCAGCGAGGAATAAACTGGAGCTCCATTTGCATAGCGAGAGAGAGCCAACAAAATAAAAGGCCGCCTTGGCCATTTCCCAGTCTTGCAGTCCTGCAGTCCAGGGGTCCTGCTGCACCTGCATGGACCACCGTCGTCCTTTAGCAAACATCCAAGACACACAGAGGAGCACACAGAGGAGCACACAGGACACACAGTCACAGCAAACGGAATTTATTGGCTTTTGGACTGTCAGTCGGTTTTCTTTTTTGGTTTGGGGACTGGAAAATGCGAGTGGAAAAGCGAGTCGAAATTGTCAGTAATGTTTGCATTTGAAAGAAAGAATATTGGATAAAGGGTTATGGAACTGCAGTCTACTCCGATCCATCCCACAAACCACTGCTGGTCGGGGAGAGGCCTGGCTTTCATGGGAATCTGTCCATCATGAAGATATCTTCCTTCCAATCGATGAGCATTTAAAGGGAGTGCATTATAATTACGGGGGGGAGGGGGAGGGGCGCCACAGGATATGCTCATTAGCTGCAAGAATGTTGCACTTCCACCGCATCCACTCGACTCCTCCCTGCCCCGCCCCCCCCGCGCCCCGGCCGGCCAGTGGCAGTGGATCCAATGGAATTTCCAAATATTTTTGCATTTCAATTGCCAGCATCAGGCCATGGGGCACGGCCATTGGGCGATTGAGGATGAATGAGTGAGGAAATGCATTCGCATTGCCTTTTACCCCGAAAATTGATTGCACTTGTTGTCTGGCCTGTTTCGGGAGTCGGCAGTCGGTAGTCGGAACTCCTGGCCCGACCCTTCGACCGACTCTGGGTTGTTGGTGATGACCCCATTTGCTTGAGTAATGATGCCACTTCTGTTCCTTCGGCTCCCGCTACTGCTGCATCGAACGATGCCTCCAACTCTCATCACTCCCTCCAGGCTCCTTGCAACTGCAACAAATCGATTGAGTGCAAGCTGTGGCCCCTTACACCCCCTTAAACCCTTTAAGCCCGCATCTGTTTGCCAAATTTCCCACATCTCTGCGACTGCGACGGCGACGGCGACGGCGACTGCCTTTAGTTTTGTAATGAAATGCGAAATTTGCTGCCGTTTGTCGACGCTTTTCTTTTGTCTTTTTTCTCTTTGGGAAATCAAATTGATTCGTTAGGTTGGCAATCTGTCGCTTGTTAGGGGCACAAATTGATTGAAATTAGGTTTTCCTCTCTCCACTTTTCCACTCTGTATCTCTATTGTTTTTTTGGAGCCAGGGTAATTGGTTTCCATTCTCCCTCTCTCTGCCTCTCTGTCTCATTAAAGGCATACTCCCAAAAACGAATGCATTGAAGCCACATTCTGTAGATGCCACATGAGGAGAGGCATTCACGACATGCTGCATACTTCAGGGCGGGCGGGGCGTGGCGGGGCAGGACCTAGACTGCTTTCATTGCACCTCAATGTCAGAGGAATTCCAATGCCCTGGAGAGGTGTGGAAGAAAAGCTGCTGAAAAGTAAAAGAAAGCCAGCTGGAAGAGCACCACGGAAATAAATACTTGGAAATCTTTGGCAGAAAAATAGCTCCCTCACAAATACCAGATGGCGAGGAATTTTAGCAAATAAATGCGTTCCCTGGCAGCGTCCTGTTGCCGGTCTTTGATTGAACTTAAAATAAATGCATTCCGCCTGCAAAACTCCCCCAACGACTAATCCAACACGATTCTCCTTGCCTCCGCCGCTGCCTCTGCCTCTCCGACTATTTTTATGGCTGACACAAATTGACTCCGACAGCCGGAAAAACAACATCAGGTGCACGCAAGATGGCGTCATGCATACAGGATATACACATACACATACACATATACACTACTGGCCAAAATAATAAGTACATCGGTGTCGTGCTAGTTTGTTATGGAATAGCTCGAATGTTTGTAAGTGTATGGATGCCAATTGTTTATATTTGGACAGGTTACAGTCTTGCCAATTATTTAAATCAAAAATTAAAGTGGGGAACCATCTTAATAAAATTCTATTCATACATTTTTGAAGAATGGGCATTTTTGGTCTGGCCAAAATAATAAGTACACTGGTGTTATTTATATATTAGAAAGGATTGGATAAGGATTTGGACAAAGGATTGTTGTTTTTTATTGAGTTCCTTCATATTTAAGTACATGAAAGTCAAAAAAAATTCTTTAGATAGGCCGTACTCCTGAAGAAAGTAAGTTTTCCATAAGTCTTCAAAAAGAAAGGAAAATTCTCCGGGAAATTGCGAAAAGTCTTGGACGATCGGTATTTTTGGTTCAGAATACTTTCAAATCTAAAGTGCTTATTGAAAATCGAGGATGGAAGAAGAAATCTTTACAAACAACGGACACCCGCATCATCAGTCTTGCAAAAAAGGATCAGTTCATGTCTTCCAAGGCCAAATACGCTCAAATTGGTAAAGAAAAATCAGGTCTGATGGTTCGTCGGAGACTTCAATATATAGACCTAACAGGACGTATAGTTCGAAAAGTTCCCTTACTCCGAGTAAAAATTTTGAAGATGATGCAAAAAGTCGTTGAAAATCATTTGGCATGGTCTGGGTCAGATGGGTCTTAGAAGGGGACTAATATATTATTGAGAGAAGAAAAAAAAATAAATCTTTTTGATAATGACTCCAGAAGATGTATACAACGACCCAAAGGCAAAGAATTCGACTTCCGGTACACAAAGAAAATGGTTAAGAACGGAGACCGATGTATAGGTATCTGAGGCTATTTTTCCTGGCATGGCGTTGAGCCGGTACATCCCATAACTGATCATGTGATCCAATTCGGGTATAAAAACATATTGACAGTCATTATACAATCTTAAGCTGAGGAAAACATGCCCTTGAGATGGGTCTTTCTACCGGAAAATTACCCAAAGCACACCTCAAAGGTGGTGAAGGCTTGGTTTACGGGAAAAAATGTAAACGTTATGGCTTGGCTAAGTCAGTCTCCTGACTTAAACCCATTTAAAAAACTTTGGGGTGACTTAAAACGTCGAATTGCTAAAAATGCTTTTCGAGAAGAAAAAGAATTGTGGAGAATTTGTGCAAAAACGTGGTGTGAGATTCCAGTGGAGACTTGCCTCAAACTTATTGCTAGTATGCCAAGAAGAATGGCCGAAATCATCCAAAATAAGTGTGGCTATATAGGATACTATTAAAAAATTATAAATTATAAGAAAAAAGTGTAAAAATTTTGATACGCTTATAGTTTTTCGCTTTGGAGAATTGCTGTACTTATTATTTTGGCCAGCCCTTATTTATGATTTTAAGGTTTAATCGATCATAAAATATATATTTGAAATGAAAAATTCATATGATAAACATTTTTATAGTCTATTGTAGGTTAGAAAACTGAAAGTAAATTTGAATTTTTAATTATGTTTACTAGAAAAGTTTTATAGGACGTGAAAGAAAGCTCAAAAGCGTGTACTTATTATTTTGGCCAGTAGTGTATATATATATATATATCGTACCTGTAGTACAATAACAATAATCATAAATACAGGATGTGTGGGTGTGGGTGGGCAAGGGTTACCCCATAAAGCACAAGTGTGGGCGCTGGAGGTCCTTTGCCACTTTACGAGTCATCGTCGTCTGAGTGGCCGACTTTTTTTTCCTCTCCATAGAATTCTCTATGTGTATGGCTGCTGCTTTTATTTCTAGGAAATTTTATGGAAATACTAATGGGGTTTCTGGGAATCAAAGAGAACTGAAAGAGAACTTGTATAAGTTTTTCCCAGATAAAAAGTGGAATAGGATTTTTTTTCCATAATTTAAATTATATTTTTGCAGAAAAATCAATTCACACTTGAGTGGGCTTTGGGGAAATTTTTGGCAGCCCAGAACAATTCGAAAACGCTTAAAAAGGCGAATTCTAAAGCGAAAATTTGCATAAAATCTTTTTTTAGGGGCAAGGGAGGAGGGAGAGGAAAAGCTCGTCAGAAGTTAAATTACTTAAAACTTATGCAAGAGGAGGGGAAGGGGCAGGGGCAGGAGCAGGGGGAGGAGGAACAATGTAATTGTTGGAAGAAGCTAAAAAAGTTTTTAAACAAAAGACTGCCAGGGAAAACAATTAATGTTGAGAGGGGGAGGGAGGGAGGTAGAGCGAGAAAGAGAGTGGGGGGTTGTATCCCTTCAAGTGCTTTATAGTTTCTTCTTTAACACCCCCCCACCCCTCCCCCTCTGGATTGTTTCATGTGCATTTTTCGCTCGCTTCGGATTCAATCTGCAATGATTGAAAAACTTTTCGAACCCGGCTAGAAAATCGCAAGTAACTCCAGAACAAATTATTCGACGAGCGTTGCGCCTGCCACAAAACGGGGGTGGCATATTGCAATTCATTCCACGTGCCCCTTGGCCCCGTGGCACAGCGAAATGAAACCATTAGAGTGCAAATGTTGCAAATGTGAAACGAATTCACGGGGAATCTCTATTCCACACCCCCTGCCCTCCCATCCCCGAGGGTAAAATGGCAAAAAATTATTATTGAAACGCATTAATCAAAATTTGTTGAGCTGCCGTTTGGCCTAAGCGGGGGGAGGAGGGGGCGGGGTGGTAGTTTTTCCAATAAAGGAAAATACAAATTTGTTTGGCGGAGGGGTGGATCGGGTGGCTCGGGTGTTGAGGTTTCAATTTGCTTTTCAGTGGGTGGTGACTGCTCTCTGGCTTCGCCTCCAATCAAAATTTATAGATAAAGCCAAAAGGTCATTATTTTTTTTTGAGCAAAAACTAATTAAAATATCGCCCTCACCTACACACAGACCCATACACATCCTCTTTTGGGGCATAAATTTAAACAGCTACGACCCTTGAGGGCAGAAATCAGATATCGGAAGGGAAACAAAAGGAAAAAGGAAAGCTTTTTCAGATTTATGTTGAAATAAAATACACCCGAAAAAAGCGAGAAGCAAATTTGACTGGCCCCAAGGCGATAACGGAAATTAGGAAGCACCCACACACACACAAACACACACACATACATACATATACATAGAGAAATAATGAACTAATACCGCGGCAAAGTTTTTGCCATTTTTTGGGCGCTTCCCTGCTCTTCGTCTAGACAAGGAAGAGAGTCACGGGAGGGGAGGGGCCTCGTATAATTTCCTAAAATAATAAAAAATTCAAATACCGGAAAAATCTATTTGAAAACGAGGGAGTAAATCAGTGGAAAAGCGGGGGCTTGGAGAGTGGGAAGAACGGAGGTTTGAGAGTAGGAAAAGCAGTGGCTCGAGAGTAGGAAAAGCAGTGGCTGAGGAGTAGCAAAAGCAGTGGCTGAGGAGTAGCAAAAGCAGTGGCTGAGGAATAGGAAAAGCAGTGGCTGAGGAGTAGGAAAAGCAGTGGCTGAGGAGTGGGAAAAGCAGTGGCTGAGGAGTGGGAAAAACAGTGTCTGGAGCGTACGAAAAGCAGTGACTGAGGAGTGCATGAAAAGCTGTGCTGAAAACGAGGGAACAATGCAGAGCCACAGCCCCCAGTGTGGAAATGGGCAAAGCCGGAAATAAGTATGGCAAAAGAGTGGCTCTAGTGTTCACTGAGCAAAATAAGCGAATGTGAATGATGAGGAAAGTTTTGCCGCAACGGATCAAGATGGAAATTTATGTTGTCTTAAATAAACACAGCCACGCAGACATAACAGTGGAAAAGCTGGAGGAAAACAGTGGTGGGGCAAGGAAAAGCCAAAGCAGTGCAAGCAAGGCCACTGAAAAATGCCAAAAAGTGAGGACCAAATCCCCCAAAAAATATAGAAAAATAAAAAGCAGAAGACAGGCCCAAATACTAAAGTTAAAAGGGGGATGGAATATCTGCATGTGGGGCCAAAAACCGCAATGAAAATGCGGAACTTAATGAAGCGAAAAGTCGGGGGAAGCCACGAGGCTTCCTCCTTCCGAACAAGCACTTAAAACACTGTCAACACTCGGCGACGCGTCACGTTAACGGCTTACCAGGTGAACCCTTCACCCCTTAACCCCTTAACCCCTAACAGTGCACTCATGGCAGCCCCAGTTTTGTGGAAACTAAAGCAAGTTAAGCAGAAGGTGGAAGGTGACAGAGTAGGGGCCACCCAACGACAAGTCAAGTGCCAAAAAAAACCAGACTACAGAGAGGGTTTGGGGGTGCACCAGCTGCAACAACAATTTGTTGCATACTTAGGTGAGGCGACGCGTTGCGCGTTGGCAGTCTAAACAATCAGTGAAAGTTGTGCGTGACTGGCAGGAAAAGTGGGGGGACACAAGACTACAAATGAAAGGCGACACAAGCAGTCAACATGCTGCGTGTGTGTCTAAAAGGATTGCCTGGAGACAAGGGAAAGCTTGGCAAAATAGGCAATTGGTTAGGGAAAGAGCCTTAGATTGACACATAGTTACTATGCCCATTGGAAGATCGATTTAGTGTTCCATTTGCAGTATCTGATCTAAGATTCTATAGGAAATATAACCTCCATAAGAAGTAGAGAAAGGCCTGGCTGGCATACTCTGAAAAGAAATGTATTACAGCTCCAAATAGTTCCAGTTTTTGCCTTGTTTTCCAGCACTGTTTCAGCCATAAACCATCTAACCGGACATCCCACAGTCTCTAGCATCTCGAAATATAATTGCCATTAAAATCAAATTAAATTTGGGCACCCCCTGAAGGCAGGATGTGGAAATGTGGGAACTCTAGCAAAATGGAATTTAAATTGCTTTCTTGCATGAGGAAATTATTGCAGTTTTCCGTGTGCACCTGTGCAAGCCAAACACTCGTCTCATGTGCATCACACAATTATCACTCATTTCCCTTCAGGAGGCAGGAGCCGGGAGCCCGGAGCCAGGAGCCAGGAGCCAGCGAGGCATTCAGCCATCCAATCCACTTCAGTCGGTTAGGTTCATTCAGTCAGTCGTCGGTCGTCAGTCGTCAGTCATATGGGTAAACGCGTTTGGTTTAGCCTCAAGGCTTCCATTTCCAGGCCTCACCGCCCCACCACCCCCCTAAAGTTCTTGGCGGGGGGTGGCAAGGTGTGAAATACGTGCGTTGTTTAATTCAAAACCAAAAAATCCCAGAGCTGTGGAAGAAAATGCAATGCGCCACATTTTAACATGGTTTTGTGGGGCATGCCACACACACACTGGCGCACAGCCATGGCATGCACAAATTTTGTATGTTGCATATTTTGTGGGGCTTGAAAACGGTTTCTGTTTCGTTTTTTTTTTTACTGTATGGCAATTTGCCAGGCGAAACGCCACAACGAAGCGGAAAAGCAGAATGCGGGAAAATGGAAAACAGAGGCACTCACACACACACACACACACACACACACACATGGAGAGATTGTGGAAAACTAAACGGACCTTATACCTGGGGCTCCTTCGGTTTTTGCCTTGAACGCATTTTTCACACATGTTAAGTGCATCCCCCCTACCCGTCCCACCCCCTTTGTTGTTCAATAAATAGCTTGAAAGAGTGCCTGCTGCCTCCCCGTCCAGTCCTCGTCGTCTCATTTCCGTTGCTTCCATAAAAATGTCCAAAAATACTTTCGGCTGCCCCTCCCTCTGTGCTTGCCTCAAGTGTTGCCCCACAGTTTCATGTGCTTTTTACGACAATGAACAACCCACCATACAGCCCGCTCTCTGCTGAAACTCGTGCCGTGCCTTTCAAAGGCATAATTTGACAGCAAATTGTTCAGTTTATGGCCAGACACTAAATATTCTTTCAACTTTTGGGCTGCCATGCAAAAATAGTAACCATCCAGCACCTCATACAATGTGGCACAGCAGCCAGCCAGCAGCCAGCCAGCAGCCAGCAGTCCTTCCTCTACATCCCGTCTTCCCTTCTCTGTTCACATATCCCTCCATCACAATTTTTTGCCTCATTTTTATTTCAAAACTTGTCTTGAAATAATGCAACAAAGTTTTTTGGTCTAGGATTAGGAGGGAAACCGGCAGATCCCCTGGTCGATGTAATGTCCAAATGAGTTTTCATCTTTTTCCATGGCACATGTGTGGTGCGGGGGGTGGGGGTATAAAAATCTCTTAATTCACACACAAATTTCACTGCAGACTTAAGCGGATTGTGTCCGAGTGGAAGGCAGCAACTTGCCAGCGAAAGCCACAGACAGACAGAGAGCCATAAAGTTATTAGATTTGGAAACTTGGTAATTAGGTTCATGCTCTGCTCTCGTACGAGTACGAGTACGTGGCTGTTGCCTGTTGGCTGTTGGCTCCTCGGCGTTTCTGGGGTTTAAGAATTGTAACTGTGATTAGGGAAAGTAATTGCGGTTATAGGAATGGGAAAAGAGAGAGAGAGAGAGAGAGAGAGAGGGAGATACACACTATCAAGGTGAAACATTGGGGGTATAGACAAAGAACTTTTAAGGGCATTTAAATGTTAAATTAGATATGAAATTAATACCTAATTTATAACGAAATTAAAGCGTGCTTAATTATTACCTATTTTTGTAGTTTTATTTTAGTTTCTATTATGTTTATTTTATACAATATTTGTATATTCTTTTGTATATATTATTATTTAGTTTTTATTAATATTATATTATATATATAATATATATTAATATTTAATTATTATTATTTAATATTATTTTGTACAATATTTGTGAATTTTTTTATATACATTATTTTTTGTTGTTTTTTTAATTATTATTATATTTCTTTTATATTATTTTATGCAATATTTGTATATTTTTTGTATATGTAAATGAATACTTCATTATTATTATCTTTATTTAATATTATTTTATACAATATTTGTATATTTTTTTTATATATTAATATTTAATTATTATTATATTTATTTTATACAAAATTTCTATATTTTTTTATATGTATTATTTTTTAATTATTTTGTATGCATTAAATTTCAATTTTTTAAAACATTTTTCTCTTGAATTTTCACCGAAAGGCTTCTCTTGGAGATACTTCTACCCCCCGAATGTCTTTCCTTCTTATTCCCTAAAAGATTTCCATGCTTTTTCCCCCCTGAGAAACATATTTGGAGCCAATAAAAACATCGATTAGGGAGCCAAAAATGGTTCACAGAACCTCTGCCACCCATAATAATAATAGTTTTCCCTGTTTTTTCCCCGCCAACAGCCAAGAAGGAAATCTCCCTTAATCTCTGCTTCCTGTTGTTACAAAATGTTCTTCCTCTGCCATCAGCCAAGGGCTCCGTTCGGTTCCTTTCTGTTCGGTTCCGCTAAGCCCTCTCTTATGCCACTTAATACCCGTATATGCATGTGCATATCATATTCCTAGAGATTCCCAAATCCAAGAATCAGCAAATTGCAGTAGTCCACCCTTCCATCCTTCCACCCATCCACCCTTCTATCCTTCCGCCCTTAGTGGCCCTGCAGCATTCTGTCTGTGTGTGTAACAACTCAAAAGCCCAAAAGGACTTTCAGGTAATTTGAACCAACACAACAGGCCAATCGGTGGGTGGAATTGCGCCTGGGGAGCAGGTCTCCCTTTCACTCGTCCTCCCTCCCTCTCGCTGTCTCCTTCTTCTCTCCTCTGAGATGGGGGTGGAGGGTCCGGAGCACCGTCATATTCCATTTGGTTAACCAAAAGTTACGTGCTTTCGGTTTACTTCTCCCATTCCTCGTTTTTTTTTGTTGGGTTGCTTTTTCTTTTTTGCTCTCAATTCTCTAGCTTTTCTCCAGCTCTAGCTCTGCAGCCCTTCTGGGGGGCCATGAAACATGCAATTTTTGGCAGAGCACATTATTTGCTTTGGATTAGCGCCTTATCCGGCGATGATCCCTCTCCCTGTCTGCACTTTCTCCCCGCTCTCTCTCTCTCTCTCTCTCTGGCGTGTCATATAAATTAGCAACAATGAAGAAAATGCACAATTTACGAGTCCCTGGGGGGTGGCGGGGTGGCAGGGACAAGGACAAGGACAAGTGCGTGTTCCTCTGAAAGTATTTTTTGTAAAAAAATACATACAAAATGGTGCGAACAGGAGGACAGAACACAGGCCGGGCAGTGGGCATGGCGGACCGGGCAGGGGGACTTTACAGGACATGTGCGTGTTTGGCCTGTGGCTTTTGGCTCCCCGGTCGTTATTGCCTGTTAAAGGGGCGCCGCCGACTGTTGGCGAATTTTAAACGCCTCTTTCTCTCTCACTCTCCCTCTCTCTCTCGATTCCCGTACACTCGCATACTCGTATATTAATTGAAAGTCGCTTTTCAGCAGCAGTTTTCACACAGACACAACGGTCTCTGCTCTGCCCCATGGACCGTGCCAGCCCCTGCTCCGCTCTGCTCTGCTCTGCTCTGCTCTGGTGTTTGTTTTTCCTCTTCTGGAAAACTCTGTTGGATTTTATGGTGCATTCGATGAAAGGTAAATATATCAGTGGGGGAATTCTGCGGCTAGCTTTCGGTTTGGGGTATGAGTGGCTCTCCACAAAAAAAGGAGTAGGGAAACCACGAACCACTTCTGTTGTTGTCCCAAGGGAATGTCGATTAAAGTTGGGAGATAATTGTAGACTGAAAGGAAGATAAACTTATGGAAGATTTAGAAGATATTCTAGGGAATTTCTTGTGTAATTCTATGGGAAATCTATTCGATTTTCCATCCTCCTTTTAAGACTAAAAGCATTAAACTTTTGCAGTAACTACAAGTACTTCCTTTTCCCTTTCTCTCTCCCTTAATTAGGGCTTACAAATCCCTTCCAAGCAACTGAATTTCCTTGGCCAACAACTTTGCCAAACGATTGAAGCAGCTCTTGGCCAAAGCGAACTTTTGCCCCTTCATAAATGCTTTAATTAAGCCAAAAGGAACCAACTTTGATGCCGACTACTATAACCTCTTTAAGGGCTAAGCTTCTCTCTCTCTCTCTCTCTCTCTCTCTTTTCTTGGCCTTCTCCTAACATCACTTGTTGGCCCATAACTTTACCTGGAACTTAATTAAGTAACTTACGAATATGTGCCCAGCAATCGCCAAGGACTGCCATGGCAGTGCCATCCTGGTCCTGGTCTAGTACTTTATCCCTATTTTACTACCAATGACAGTCCTTTGACTCGCCTTTCTGACAGTCCCCGGTTCTTGCCCTTTTTCCCCAACATTAATTTCCATTAGCAATGCTTTCCAACCGAAAAGAAAGTAGGGGTTTATTGCGCTTACGTTTTATGGTCGTCAATTGGCTGCCCCCGAAAAAAAAGAGGTGCCACTTCCCACAGGACATCCACAGGACCCGTACCCGTACAGCCTCAAATCTAATTAGGAGGCAGCAGGACTGCCAGGACGGGGACGAGGCCCATGAGCGCGCGTTAATAGCGTCCTGAAGAGAGTCATAAAAAATAGACGACGAAGAGCAACGAGGACCGAAGTTTGTCAATTGGCTTTTATCTCCCTCTCCCCCTCTGCCTCTCTCTATAGACTCCTTAACCCCTAAAAGGCTATGGATTTTACGATGTGGCACTAAAATCCACGCACATATTACGCATGCCACATGTCCCTCGAAATGGAGTTAATTTCTCTTATATTTTGCTTAAAAAATTCACATAAACTTTTCTTGCTTTTCCACAAAAAAAAGAAAAAAATGGTAATTGGATTTCCGCTTCCGCTCTCCGTTCGCTCTCATTATTAATTATGCCCGGGTATGCGTGCCCCCCAGAGAGGACTATGTGGCATTCACACATTGCCATAATTTCTCATTTCCACGGTGATTTTTTTTCCGGCTATGCAAACGGAAGGAAAGAGATATTTATTTTGGCTTTGGTTTTACTTTTTAATTCTTTTCTGCTGAAATTTACCCTCTGAGCGTTGGGGCTGCTATAGCACGATAGGGTTTTCACCGACGATTTTTTACTCTCGGTGTATTTTGCCATTCGCCATTAAACGTCGCGGTATGTGATCTTTCGTAGGTTTTTTGTGCCCAAAAATGTTTGTATTGGTTTATTTTGCCATTCACACAAATTAACATTAATTTCTATCGGTGTTTTCACACGTTTTCACTTTCCTTTAATCCCATGTGTTTCTATTGGGTTTTTGCTATATGAAACTCCACTAAAAAGTATTTAAATATGTTTTTGCGATTACATGTGAATGGTTTTTTTGGTCTAAGGAAAGAAATTTGTAAAATATGAATTGAATTTCATTCGAATATGCATCACTGAGATACATGCATTTTTGTATCGGTTTATTTAGCCATTCACACAGGTTAACATTCATTTCTATATGTTTTTCAACTGAAATTTGTTGCTTTCTGGATGTAACCAAACAGGTTACCACTTTTCTTCAATCCCATCTGGTTATATGGCGTCTTTCCCATATAAAAATCTCCTAAAAAGTAATAAAACGTGTTTCTGCGAGCACATGTGAATAATTTTTTTTCCCCAAAGAAAGAAATCAATAAAATTTGAATTGACTTTCATTGAATTTGGCAACACTCTACAAAAAGTTGTCTCTCAACAAAAACTACCGCTGAAAAAGCTCTCAACCGATAGCCACTCCGGGAGTTCTTCATTCTCCATGGCCAAAACTTTTTAATTAGTTCCTAACTGGCTGTCCAATGTCCAATATGCCCGGGGGATACGATAGCCCAGGAGATATCGCTGTCACGTCTCCAAATGGCAACGGATTTCTGGCCATCAAAGTTGTCGCATATGTGGGAATAATTTTATTAGCAGCAGCCAGACGCCTGCGACCCCACAAAAAAGGTCAACTCGAGGCCGAAACGATACGACCAAAAAGCTGCCAAAAACTGTAACATAATTCAATTTATTTAACAAATTGACTGCCAGGACAGGGCAGAGAAGGCCAGGCCAGAACTCAAGAGGGTCCCTCAAGGACTCGCTCCTCCACTGCTGGAAACATATGCAAATTGAGAAATCGCTTAGGAAAGTATGTCCATCCTCGTACATATACTCGTATGTATGTGGGTACACACTGGCTTCCAAATAATTGCCAGAGGAGAGGTGGAGGAAAATGCTGAGCAGTGCAAATGTTCCGAGTGTATATAAATCATGAAAAAGTGCTCGCAATTTTTGTGTGGGAATCAAGGAGCCAACTTTTTGGCTAGAAATTTCAGCAAGTATTTCATAAATGTGAAAATGAATTTTCCCCGACAGTTTCCAGGCTTAAAGTGTGCACCAGACACATCTAATAATTTTAAGTAAAGTATTTAATATACAATTTAAACGTATTTAATGAATATAAATGACACAGAGCAGTGTACGGCTTAAGGAGTGGTTTAAAAATTACATAAAGCAAAAGTTTGGGGAATATTTACTGGCAGCAAAGGAATTTCTCAAGTTTAAACTAGAGACAATTTGTGGGTTTCAGCATTTGTAGAAATCAACGACTTAGAAAGGAGTTAGGGAAGCAAATATCCTACAAATCACTAGAGCTATCCTTCTCACTCTCTCTGACTGACCCTCACTCTGTCTCTCTCCAGGCATACCTCTCCCTCTCTCTTTCGAAACAAAAGGATATATCAAAAAGTAGGCATTTAAAAAGTCAAAAGGCACAACAATGAAAAGGCCAACTCTTCGGAGAGTATCTATGACCAGATTCAAGCCTGTATCCAGGTTCCAGTTCCTAGTATCTGTGTATCTCTGCATCTTTGTGTAGCTTTGTGTGTGTTCTGAATTATTTATGCCCGCAACAATAGCAACAAGAGGAATATGGCCAACAGAGCAACAATATGGCCAAAGGGGTAGCAAAAAAAAAAACAAAAAAAAAAGGTTAAACCGTAGAACGTGCCACACGGATACAAAGCCAGAGAGAACGGTAGTGGGGAGTCACGCACACACACAAACACTAACACTTCGTTAGGCACACACACACACACACACACACACACACATAGACAGCGAGAAACAGGAGTTTGTGTGTCCGTAAAGGGCACATGGCGCATTGGTCTCAAACAAAAGGCAGTTAGTTTTTGACTTTCGGCTGCCAGAAATTCGTTGGGATTTTGTCTCCCTTTTTTTGCCTTTTTTTTCTTTGGGGGCTACCCTGTAAGTGGCAAGGTAGCAAAGAAATTATGAGCATTTAAATGGCTTCAATCAATGAATTAATGGCGCAATCAATACGAATCAATGACCGATGGGCGCTGCTGCATGATGCGTGAATTTGGAAGTCCCTCAGAATTTATTTCATAATTTTCTAATATTATTTTTATTGTTTTATATTACTTTTTAGTAGATAAAAAATAATGTAATTTTTATATTATTTTTATAATTATTAATTAATTTTATATCTTTAATTATAATTTTATATTATTTTTTTAGAAGATAAAAAATAATGTGAAATGAATTAAAATTTTTTATTAATTTTTTGAAAATATATTATTTTTAATAATAAAAAACATTTTTATAATGTTTTTAAAATATATTATTAAAAAATTTTTTTTTCAATAATTAATAAGAATTTCTTTAAGTTGGATTTCAGATTTTTGTTTTTAATAAGTTTTTCTATTTTTTAAAAATTAATAAGAATTTCATTCCAGGATATATCTTCTCATATAAGCAGTTTCCTAATCGCCATTTCCATCACAAAAGAGACTCTAGTATTTCTTGAAAAATTCACCCAAGAGGGTATCCCTTAGTCGGGGTTCCTGCCCCACCCAGTAGATATTCCCTTTGCTGTGCCCACCGCCTGTTACCCCTTTTTTCCAGCTGTTGGAAAACGTTTGCCATCGTCGTTGTCGTCGCCACGCTGTCTGGTCTTTTGGACTTTTGTTTTTTGTTTCCCCTTTGGGTGGGGGTGAGGATCTATAAATTATGAACAAAGTTCTAAGGGGGTGGAGGGACTCGTGTGCTTCCGCGGAAGAGTGAGAGCTAGGACAAGGGGCAAAGAAAGTGGTCTAGACATGTTGATATTTGCCAGACAGATGATGATGATGGAAGCAGTACTTCCGTAGTCGGTTATTTCTTACGTCTTTCATTGATTCCGAGGCGATGTGTTGGTATATTCATGGTTTATTCAGAACTCACCTGCAAAGCAGAGAAGAAAGATACATTAATATCAATTTGGAAATCAATTCAATTCTTAAACTAGGACTCAAGTGTTTTGTTTCACTCGACGAAGAACACCGAAGACACAGACAACAGTTGACAAATGCAATCAGTCTCAATTGGACAAGGACAAGCGGAAGGGCTACCAGGACTAGGGGGGCTCTAAGCAGGCTCCAAGTGGACCAACAATGAACCGTAGAGCCACACAGATTTCAATATGGCACCATCCCATCCCGATGTTTATCGTTAAACTCGATTTGCAATTTATAAGATTTTACAGGACGCAGACACCAGACACGACAGACACGACGGACACGACGGACGAGAGTAAGCTTGTTATCGGGGCTTCTCCAGCCTCCCTTCCTTCCTGCTCCTCCTTCTGGATATCCTATAAATTGTTCAGTTGCGCTTTCCATGTGAGTGCAGCTCAATGCAGTGGGTGGGTGCTGCAGGGTGCTGCGGCATTGTCCACTCAAGTGGAATGCATGTACTGGCAGCCAACACGCCTCGGCACTGCCACCTTTCTTTTGGTCAACTGCCAATATCATGCTGCGAAACGAGGTGGCTTTAAGCAAAGTTCGTTCTGTTGCCGTCGAACGAAAACCATTATCTAATCCCGTGTTTTGTCTAGAGGTTTTGATTTCTTGTTTTACCCATTGGTGGGGCATCCTCTGATGATCTACCTTTTACTGGGGAAACCTCTGATGCTCTGCCTTTGATTGGCGAAACCTCCACTGCTCTACTTTTCATTGGGGCATCCTCTGATGCTCTATCTTTCACTGGGAGAACCTCCTCTACTCCACTGTTCTTTGGGATATTCCCTCCTCCTTTCCACTTCTTCTCGGAGGTGCATTACCTCCTCCGTTCCACACTCTCTCTGTGGCGCTTCCGTGCTCCTTTCCATCCTCTCTCTGTAGTGCACTTCCTCCTCTTTTCTACCTTTCTCTCTGTGTGGCACAATCTCCTCTTTTCTCTGGTCTTTCTCCCACTGTCAAATGCAGAAAACTCTACCCTACCCTTAGGGGAATAATAAGTAAATGATTTGTCATGTTAGCTCTGCTCTGCTCTGCACGGTCTCTCCTTCGATATTGGTTGTTGGATTCAATTTGCAATGACAAATGCATCGAAGATAGGGAAGGATAGCCGTGGAGCAGCAGGGTAAATGCATTGTCTGTTGAATGGTTCGAATGAATCCCCAAATGGAGATTTAAATAGTTGGTTAAGGTTCTACCACTCTCCCTCTCCCACTCTCCCTCTCTCTATTCTGCTTTCTCTATTTGGTATATCCCAGTGTACGTGTCCGTGTCTTTTGGTTTACATGGTTTCTCTCTTCAGATTTGTGTTGCAGGGATTCTATGCCAATGATTGGTCGACTAATTTGATTCGGTTTTACTGCTAATGAAACTTTTCAGGAAGATTATAGTGTAATCCAAATTTGAATGAGAAATTGAAGAGGAGAATGAATAGAAGCCCCAGCATGTAGATGAATATTTTTGAGAGATTTGAAACTCGTTTAAGGGGTCTTCGAGTGCAGACGAGATTTTTCTTTAATGAACTTCAATTACAGGAGAGTTGTAGCCTTTAAGGGGTCTTTGATTGCTGGAGAGAGGTATTTCTTAAGGGGTCTTCGATTGCTGGAGAGATGTATCACTTAAGAGGTCTTCAACTACAGAAAAAGTGCCCTTGAAAGGTACTCCAATCCAAAAGAAACGTGTCTCTTAACGACCTTCAATTGCACAAAAGATATGTCCCTTAAACCACCAAAATGTACACCAATTTTAAGCATATTTTCGGCATCAAATTTTGTTTGATTTATTGCATTTTATCTTCCAAAAGAAAACTCCCATTTATTCCACTTTTACCGTGTGTGGTTTATCCGCAAAACTAACTTCCCAAATTTCCCAAAGAATTTATCATCCACCATAAATGATGATTCATTGTGTTACCCGCTCTCCAACTCCCTCTCTCTTCTGTGTGTGCATTTGTCTTACGTGCTTTTATGCGCTTTTGCTACTTAGTTAAACAATTTGGTTAAAAGTTGAGAAAACACTGGATGGAGGCACCACCACGCCGCACCGCACCGCACCACACCGCACACGGACAACTCGGTGGCCTGTTCGTCCTGTGGCAAAAACGTGCGTGCATTAGCAGTCAAAATACTTGGAGTAACTTTCTGCTGCTGCTTCCTGTTTCCTACTGTTGCTGCAGGTGTGCTCCTGCCACTCCTGTTGCTCCACCTATCTTCTCCTCTCCTGTTGCTCCTCCTCCTCCTCCCCCTGCCCCTCCTGCTGCTGCTGCAATTGTAGCTGCAAATTAAACCTAAATGCGCCAAAGACACGTACACGTATTCGCTGCGTGGGGCCTGGGATTCGGTGGCACCTTAATTGCGCCAAAAAGCCAGTTAATAATGGCAACCAAAACGCAAACAACACACACACGAAATTGAATTTCTGCTGCGGGATTCTGTACTCTCTTTTTTACCCCCCTCCCCCACATTTTGTTCTCCAATTAGCTTTTCTTCTGATAAGAATGCTGCAGGGTAGAACTGTGGTACACTGGGGGAAATGCTCTGATGCGGCAGGCCAAGGGCAGTAGAGGTATATCTGCTATCAATCCAAGCCTTTAGCAATTTTTTGGGGTAATTAATTTTGCAGAGATTTAGGAGGGAAAAACCTCAAATATGAGGCATTAGATGGGGACCCAGATAAAGCCATAGAGTCTATATACTCTAGATTAGCAGGCATCTCAAGGTATGCTTCCATTTTAAACCTCTATTTTAATGTCCCTTACGCTTGGGTTACATGTGTGCCTCGACAAAAACGTTTTGACTATTTTTTGAGTATAGAAAAAAAATCCCTGCCTCTTCCGCTTAAGATTTAAAAGGAAAAAAGCCACCTAGAAGTGGCATAAACAGCTTTTTTGTTAAAAAAAATCTTTAAAAATATACCTTATGATAAAAAAAGGTGCTCAAAAGGAAGAAATACGAAGCAATTATTCCAATTATTACATATTTCTTAAATGATGTTCTCCAAAGAAAGAACCACAAAAAATTGATGGAATTTCCAGCTATATTTCTCAATACAAAACACCTTTCCCTTCACAGAGTATAGTTTATCCCCCAGTGGAATGTATAAATATAACTGTAGTATTTTATTAAATTACATTTAAGCGCGTTTAAGTGTTTCGGTAACCGCTAATTAGAAGCGTTACAACTTGCTTCATGCTGGCAAAATGGGTGTCGGGGGCATGAGGGAATGTGTGGTTGTGTGTACCAGAGTGGGGCAGGGGGGGGGGGAGGGGTTTGGCATGGGCGTAGTGAGAGCTAATTAAGCGTGAATTTATGCAAACGCATGTTGTGCACACGCCTCGTTTGCCAAACTAGCAACTCACGCACACACACACACACACACACAAACACACACGCGTAAAAATATATTATTCATGCTGCCCAATTATGCACGGGCCCACAAAAGTAGGCAACATATTTTTTACTCGCTCCCTCTCTCTGCCTCTTCCCTTCTCCAGAGATTGGGCGGAATTTTTAATTTAATGCCTACCCCGGTACCACCCCACTAATTCGCCCCTGAGGCTGACCAACTGTTTTCGCCATTAAGCTTTATTTATGAGCCTCTCTCGCTCTCTCTCTCTCTCTCTCTCTGCTGCTGCTGCTGTCTGTGGAAATTTGATAAAAATTAGCCCCAACGCCTAATTGCGCACATAATTGCAGCGAAGCGTGTGCATTGTTTATGGATAATGCCCAAAAAAGTATATATATCTTTCCAACAAAACAACAAAAATGATTTGTCGGATTATAATATGAGGCCCGAAATTAGAAATATTAAATTTCCCTCTGCAGAGGCATTCAAATGGAAACAGTCTCTGGAGGGACACTCCTCACAATTGTATGGCATGCTTCTCTTTTTTTTCTGTGTGTCTGTGTGTGTGTGTGTGTGTGTGTGTGGAAATCATGAGCACGCATTCCATTTTGTGGCACGTAACGGGCATTTGAGTGATGGAACGTGAGAGGCGAATAAGGGAGATAAGGGGGCAACTAAGTAAATTGTAAGTGAGAATAAGCGACTGACGGGGGAACACTTAAATGAAACAAGCAAAAATACCAGTATATTTATATAAAAAAAGCCAAACAAGATGTTTGGAGCCCAGTAAGAAATGATTATCCACACATTTAAAGATTTATAAACGGAGTACACAGAGAAATTTGACATAAGACAGAGAAATACAGCCATATTTAAGGGAAATATGCGGCTTTTAGTGGAATTAAAAAATATTAGAAAATATATTAGAATCATTTTAAATAGGATTTTTGAATTAAAGGACTAATTTAATCCTTTAGATTTGATTTATATTATATCAAATTTAATAAAATTAAAACAAATTAAAATAAAATCATTTTTAATATGGATATTGGAATTATTTGAAATATATATTCATTTTTTTTTTTAAATATTTAGATTAGGATTTAATATATTATATTATATCTAATATAAAATAATTTGTAATATCCATATTTAATATAAATATAAATTTGTGGGGAAATATATTTAATCGAAATATAAGAATATTTATTTTAAATACAGAATATATATATTTTTTTTTCTGTATAATTTAATTAATTATAATTTTTAATTAACATTTTTATTTGTTTATTTATTTATTATGTTATATTTTATTATTATATTATTTGTATTATATTATATTATATTTAATTTTTATTTGAATTTTTATTAAATCCTCAGGCTATTTTCTTCATTTCTTATATCCCGATATCCTCCCACAGCTCTCTTCCCCCCAGAAAGTGACCTCTAATCTCGCCCCAAACATTGGGCAAAGTTCCCGCCCAGCAGCTGTTGAGGCAATAAGGAAATTTCTGGTCATAAAGTGGCCATAATGAAAGTTCAATAAATGTTCGAGCGGTTAAGCCCCGGGGGGTTCGCACAACAGGAAAGCCCAAGGCCAAATGTGCAACATTTTGTTTGGGGAGGGGGGAAGGGGGGGGGTGCTGGGGGAGGTAATAAAGTCAACTTAATTATAGCAAAAACTAAGAGAAAGTAAGGGAGGAGATGTAGAAGGGTGGTTCTTAAGGTAAGGGGAAACTTTTGTGTAGAGCTTTTGTTTTCTTAATGAGTTGTGGCATCAAAACAACAACAACTAAAACAAACAACAATTTCATAAACTTGCCCAAAATGCATTTAAGCTTCAAGACAAGACACAAAAGTTGGGGCTGTACTGTGTCCTGTGCCCTGTGCCCCGTGCATATGTTGCGTAGCGCAAGCACGTTAGCGCTGTTAACGTTACGTTTTGGCGTAACAGGAGGAGGAGACAACAATGGCAGCAGCTGGAGCGAGAGCTGGAGCTGCAGCAGTGGCAACAATGGCAGAACAAACGACGCGTCGGATAACGGAAACGGAAGTTGCTTACAAGCATAGTAAGAGTCTTACAGCAGCAGCAGCAGCTGAACAGAAGGGGGAGGACACACAACAGAAGCGAGAAAGAGACAGAGAGAGAGACAGAGCAGCAGGGGGAGACAGTTGGAGGGGGGTAAGGTATTATAGAGAGCAGGACTAGAGAGAGATCTTAATGGCTTAAGCTTTAAAATGTGTTGCATACTTTATGGCGTGGCAGTACTTTCGCCGCTTTCATCTTTCTCTCCCTCAAAAGATTTTTGCATAGAAATGGAAAACCATCGAAAATGCAAATGATGCTTATTGGAAAATGGATGCTGGATAAGAGACAGCCGACAGCGACAGAGAGCCTTGGCACAGCTTTCAGCAGAAACGCGTGAAATGCAAAATGGCGGCTCTTTAAGGATAAGGTTCATCCTGGGTCTATAAATCATCAAACGAAGCAGCACAACCCGAACACATTGTCAACTCCAAAAGTTTTCATAGTTGCCACACACAAGTGGCATATCTCTGTGGCGGCAGGCGGCCAGGAAAAAACTTGCACCACACAATTTTCTGTCCAATCAACTGTAAGCCATATTTTAATGGCATTCCACACATGTGTGTGAGTGTGTGTGAGTGTGTCTGGTGTTTTTGTTTGTTTATTTGCCACACTTACACCGTCTTACAGTAGACGGCAGGACGGCACACCCATTCCATATTAAATAGGCACTGAAAAAATATTTATAAAATTCATTTGTTATTATCATTGTCCTGTTTTCAGCAATCAGATGTGCTGTCCCTTTGGATGCTGGCTGGTTGAACAAAAAAAGAAGCGAAACCCATTGACGTTTGCTGCTCTGATGCCCTTTCTTCAAGGGGTAGACTGATTGCTAGCGAGCGTGGAGGGAGAGAGGGAGGGTTGCACTGCTGATATTTGATAGGAGGGACAGACAAAGGGTAGAGAACGAGTGAGGCTGGCAAAGAAATAAATTGAATGACAGATAGACAAAATTAGAGAAAACCAGAAAGGAGAAACCAATTGGGCGAAAGCAAGGATTAATAGTAGAGAGAGACAGAATATTAAAATACCCAACAGCACAAAAAAAAAACCGATCGTTTAATACCAATATAGGCGTCTGATTAGCTGCAGCCCATGAGAAGCGAATAGAAAGGCGGTGTTAAAAATATTCTTACCAGCTGTTAATTGAATGTTAAGGCGGGATACGCGCCTGCTATGCTCATAAGAAGTGCATAGGACGGCACTGTTAAAGTGCTGCTGAACTGTTAATTGAATGTTACGGAAAATGTTAGTGGTCTGTTAGGTTTACATTGAATGTTGTAAGAGCTTAGGTGTTGCTTGTGAGGAGCGCATAGAGGGGCGCTGTTAATGTTATTTCAATTTGAATGTTTGGGCTAACATTTGGGTCGAGTTTTAACAGCGCCTTTCTACGAGATCTTCAATTTTATTAAGCCAGTGTTCTGTTCATGGAAAAATCATGAAAAACCAGGAAAATTCAGCTTAATTTAGCTACTTATAAGAAGGGCATAGAAAAGCAATAAAATGCTGTGTCGCTACGTGACACCAAGAGAACGAAAGAAGGGGAGAATGGGAGTGAGTGAAACATGCAGCAGAAGCACCTCTGAGACTCGGAAATATATATGTAACTCTTCCTCGTCTGCTAAATAACCCATAAAACCCTTACGAACAAAAGCCTATACCTCTCTGATAGGGTATCCACACTTCGACCCCTCATCGCCATTCCATACTTTGTGTTTATACCTCTCCCTGTCCCTCTCCCACTCTCTTTGTGTGTGTCTGCATTTAATTAAGTTTGGTCGGTTTTTAAGTGTCTCTGTCGCTCTGTCTGTATCATCTCTCGCTCGCTCTTTTTATTTTTATTTCCGATTACGCTGATAATTTTCATATTTAAAAAAAAATATATATATATATCTTTATATTTTTGTTATGCCATAAATATTTTTTGCCATTCTGTTCGGGTTTTTTACGCTGTTACGGGCTTGCCTCGTGTTTTGCATAAAATATTTATGGCATTAAATTGAGCGTTAAAGAAGAGTGTAATATTTGTGGAATTTTTGCAAATTTCTGTGGTGGCATCCATGGGATTTTATCGCCTGATAAACTGTTTTAATATGGTTATCCATAAAGGAATTTTCACCATAGGGGCGTCCACGTTAGAATAGAAATAAAGGACGGGTTTTTTTTGGGATAAATGAATGATATATGGGATAAATGATAATTCATTTAACAAAATGATGGAGGGGATTAAATAGCCACTTGGGGGAAATGGTATTTTTTTTTGGTAATTTTTGAGAAAACCCTTCTTCACTTTTTGTTTGTTTTGTTTTCCCTAGATTTTCCCGTAAGAAGAACTTTATTATTGAATAAATATGTGTGTGTGTAACATTAATCCTTAAAAATAGCCATGTCATTGCTTGTCGTTGTGTCAAATAAATTTATGTTGGATAATGCGATTAAATACTGGATTAGATACTTGGTTTGGGGGATTAAATATTCGATAGATAGTTTATAGATTTGGTTATAGCTTCATTTTCATCTCCTCCAGCATTCGATAGACCTTGATGAACTTCTTTTCGACCACCTCCGTGAAGGCCTTGATCTCATTCCGTACTACAGATAGCTCCAGGGCCGCATCGGAGCTGCTGGCATCGCACTTTTTGGAGGTTTTATCGCTCTCGTACCAACAGGCAATGCCGTCCACATAATCGTCGACCAGCTCGGGGGCCGTGATGTCCTCCATGAAGGAGAGATCCTTGCGCTTGACAAAGGAACTCATCAAGAGCTGCAGGAAATCGCAGTTCCAGTTGTTCTGCTGAAAGTAGAAATACTGCAGGGCCTTCAGACTATCGAAGAGTGTGATCTTCAGCGAGTACATCGAATTGCCTGATATGTCCAGCATCTGGAGACTCGTCTGCTTCTTGAGGAGACCCTCGGGCAGCTCATGGGCATTGGTGGTCGACAGATTGAGGCGCAGCAGGGCCGTGAAGCGCCTCAGGGGATTCCCTTGAAGATTCCCCAGGGGATTCTGCGACAAATCCAAGCTCGTGACGTTGACGGCCTGCGGTATGTGGGGCAGTTCTCGCAGCGAATTGTTGTGCAAATCGAGCTCTCGCACTATCCCGTAGACCGTCAGTCGCCTCAGATCGCAGCTGTGGGCCACGGCCAGCTCCAGAAGACTGAAGTTCAGCGTCAACTCTTGGATGATGTTCCCAGAGATGTCGAGGAGCGACAGACGCGGCTGGAGCTTCAGCAGCTCCGATTCGAAGGCCGTGAAACGATTTCGAGCCAGATTGATTCGCGTTACATTCAAGTTCTTGTCAAAGATGCCGCGCGGGAGGGCCGCCAAACGATTCCCGGCCAGATTGAGGTCCATCAGCTTTCGCATTCCCCCAAAGAGCCCCAGGGGCAGCTGCTCGATGATGTTGTCTGCCAGGGAGAGCTCCTTCAGCTCCTTCAGGGCATGGAGACTGTGGTTCGACAGATGCTTCAGCTGGTTCCCATGGAGATGGAGCGTGGCCAGGTTATCCGCTCCCAGGAATATATTCTTGGGTATATCCTTGAGACGATTGAGGCCCAGAAAGAGGCTCATCAGGTTGCTGGCGCCCTCGAACTGCGGCTTCTCGAATGTCTCCAGCGAGCAGTTCTCCATGCGGAGCATCTGCAGATCCGGAAACGTGTCGAACAGCAGGTGCGGTATCTTGGCGATGCTCGAGTTGATGAACGTCAGCATCAGTTGATTGGGGATCGGGGCCTGCGACAGAATCACATAATCACTGCGCCCGATCTGCACGTTCGTGCAGATGCCCGCATGGCAGTGATCCTGCAGCCACAGGCGACGCAGCTGTCCCCCCGTGGCCCCCGATGGCGAGGCAGGCTCGGGGGCCGCCAGTGGCAGCCACCAGGCCACCACAAGCGACAGCAGCAGCGACAGCCACATGGCACACACACACACACACGCGAGATGAAAGGACAGGACACCTGCTTTTGGGGTTTTCTTTCGGGGTTGGCGTTGGTGAGCGCCCAACGACGCGCACGCCACGGCGCAAGTGGCACAACTGTTCCGTGGATCAGACAACTGTCGCAGTGGTCGACCCCATTGCGATAATGTTTTGCTGTTTGAGTGCCGCCACCGTTCGGTGGCATGCCTCCTCGGATGCGGGCTGCTGCTGCTGCTGCTGCTGCTTTCAATTCGAAAGCAACAAAAAAGGGGGTTCGCTTCTGCAACTAATTTTTGTTTTTCGATTTAATTCAATTAAGACGGGACGGGACACAGCAACAAAAACAATACTTGGCTGGCTATGGTTTGAACTTTCAATTTCATTCGTGATTTCACACTGCCGCAAGGCATTTTTTCTGCCTTTATTTTTGGCTGACTGATGAAAATGAATGTTTTTTAAAGTAGGAAATGCCAAAAAAAAAAACCGGAGGGAGGGGGGAAATCACAACAATTCTGCGAAAAAAGATCAGCAATAGATGATAGGGAGAGAGCAGGGTGCTCCCCAGAGAAGTTCTCTGGGTTTTTGAGTAATGATTGAAGATCTTTGGATAGAGCCCTTCCATTAGAACAGGTTCCAAATGTTGACCCACTTTTAGGAGAGACATAAAATTGATGGCCCAAAGATGGCCAAAAGTTGATTGAACACATTCCCAGAACTCCAGCTCCACTCTTCTCGCAGATCTTATCTTTTGGTATTTTTTTGGGTATAAAACAGACCACACACCCAGAGAACCCAAACAGTTGTCCAACATGAAGCCCAGTGTGCAAATATTCGGTAAGAAAACACCAACCAAGCCACTCCCAAAAGATATACAAATAAAATCGGTTCTTTTTTCAGTTCTTTTGTGCCTCTCCTGTGCCCTGATCGATGCCCGTCTCTCGGGTCTGCGTCGGGTCCATGGCTCTGGTCGCAGTGCCTTGGAGGAGCCACAGATTGTGATTTTCTCCTCCCAGGGAGAGCCCATCAAGCGGTCGGACGACGAAGAAGTCACCTTCCAGGAGCCACAAATCATCGAAGCCGAAACCGAGGCAGAGAAAGACAGTCGCAAGGTCCCAGACTATCTGTACTCCAATTCCATGCCGCTGGTCAACGATCAGAATGTCAAGTATGTGGTGCCCCAAGTGGCCGCCTATCCTGTGGCCTATGGCCCCTCGATCGTCACCAATCGCAACGGCAATGGCATCCAGAATCAGAACCAAAACCGCATCAATCCGGGTCTGTCCTATGTGATGGTGCCACGGGTCCAGCTTGGGTTCAATCTCCAGGGACAATCGGGCTTCAACTGGCCCAACCTGAATCTCCTGAATCCCTCTTCGGGTGGCGATTCTGCTGCCGAGAAGGAGGAACCTTTGGGTCCCACTGCCTACATTCCCATTCCAGTGCCCGGGCCACCGGGTCCCCCGGGGCCGCCTGGCCCGCCCGGCATGCGTGGCCCTACCGGACCCACGGGTCCGCGTGGTCACCGAGGCCCTCCGGGCGAATCTCAGCCCCAGAAGCCCTCCCACAATACCCCGCAGAGCATTTGGTACACGCAGTCGAGCAGCAATCATAATAATAATAACAAGCCGCAATATTCTGAACACTTTTCGAATGGTTATCAAAGTTAAGGCAACAACACGAAATAAATGATGAAAATATTGACATAAATGCAAGGAAAATTTGTTTATTTATTGGGGAAATGGGATGTTTTCCCTTAGTTTTTAACGAATATTTAGCTCCCCAGACCATTCCTCGCTGAAGAGGCCAAATTACGTGCAGCAGCGCCCCTCGGTTGGTTGAATTTTTGGTGGAAGTCGCTGTTCAAAAAAACCCAGGCTTGTACCTTTATTATCCATCAATTTTCTTATACAAAAATACACTTTTTGGATAAATAGAATCTTCAGAGAAAAGATCTTAAGGCAATAGCATAACTTTCTATAGAAGAAAGATACAAAAACGCAGATACTAATAGATAAAGATACAATCCTTGTGCTTTTGAAGCTATAAATACTTCAGAATAGGTCTTCAATGTCTTCTTATACCTTTATTAGAGAGCAAAAGATATTGGAAACTATAAAAAGTATCTTTTCTCGTATATTCTATCGAATTCTCCTCTAAGTAAGTGTAATATAACACCTTCCACATATATAGTAGTCACAAAAGATATTGGAAACTATAAAAAGTATCTTTTCTCGTATCTTCTATCGAATTCTCCTCTAAGTAAGTTATTACACCTTCCACATATATAGTAGTCACACAACATAACGCAATATCTTTTTATAGAATATAGATACAAATACACAGATACAAATAGATATAGATACAATGCTTGTGCGTCTGAAGCTATATTATCTACAGAATACATGTTAAAAGTCTTCCTAATCCTTTATTAGAGAGCAAAAGATATTGGAAACTATAAAAAGTATCTTTTTCTCGTCTCTCACATATATATTTCGTACATATAACACCTCCCACTATATATAGTAACCACAAAACATTATATCCATCAAATATCCCATGAGTACAGCTGCACTTTTAAAACAAAGAGCCAAAAGCACGTTGCAGATATTATCTGTAGCTCGTATCTGTATCTGTGACTGTATCTGTGTCTGTATCTGTAGCTGTAGCTGTAACGAGTCTGTCAAATGGTCAGCACCCATAAAAAGTCGATCCATATGCTCGTGTTTGGTGTCATTTTATGGCACACTCAGTGACACACACACACACGAGGAGAGAAGCGTTATGATGATTGTGTGTAATTTACATGGATTTTAATATCACTTTGACACCACCACACAGATCTAGGGGGTGGCCCCCATTGACGGGCCACTCAATTGGCGGACACAGAGCTCCAAAGCGGCACCTGACATAATGTTTGCCCTCCTCCTCGGCCAGAGGAATGGTGTCAGGCCGCCCCTGTTTTATTTTTTGGCTTTGTTTGAATTTGTTGTCATTTAGTTTTTATTGCTTAGAGACACATATTTATTTTAGTACTAGTACGCGAGTATGTGGGCTTTGGGCTTGGGCTTGGGTTCGCCTCTTGCCTCAATTGATACGCAGCACGCATTTGTTTCAATTAAATGAAAATGCTTTCAGTGGCAGGGGCAGGAAGAGAGCAGTTCCACCGCATGATGGATCGCCGGGGGAGGCAGCCAGTGAAAAAATATCTCCTTTTGGTATGGAGAAAATGATTAAGAAAAAAACCCCTCCAGAGTAAAGAAGCTAATCAAATGAGTGAAAGAAAATCCTGCCTCCCATTCGTGAGTGTCATGACAAACACCTGCCGACTTCCGGCTGACTGATGATTAGGATACCTTTCGTATATCCCCTGGAAAGGAGTACCACCCGCTGAATTAAGTTAAAATGTTAATAAACATGATTATCGCGTTTGCCCGCCGCTCTGCCTGCTGCCATTAAAATGATTATGGCAATAAATAATAAAGTGTGTGTGTTTTTCGGGCAAGATACGAAAGGTATCTTCCCTGGCAGCACTTTGATGTGGTCCATAATGAGGCAGCCACGTGGCATTATGCATAATGAGAGGCAGGTCTTTTAGGGAAATTACTTGGGAGGCAATAACTTGAAAAGATTCAAGAATACCCATCGGAAACATCGCAAGAAATACCAATAAAATACCAAAGCCAAAGAGCAAACACTTTCGTTTAATTATATCGATAAGAGCAGCTTCAACTTTATCCACAGGCAAATCTCCACTCCCTGGGGTGTATAAAAAATATATTTATTAAAAAAAATATCTGCAGAGAAATATTTGCCAGAGAATATGAACAGGAAGAATGAAATATCGCAGCGAGGGAGCTGCTCCATCCCTCCATCCAATGGAAGGAAGAACAAAAGTTCTCTGGCTGTAATTTGCAGGACAGGACAGGACACGACAGGAGGTTCAAGTCAGCGAAATGAACACTGGCCGGAACTACGGCGTTTTGCGTTCAAACTGACAATTTAAACAAAACAGCAGCCGCCCAGTAGGAGGAGCACACCCGGCGAGAGCCAGCAAGAGAGAAAAAAAGAAGGAAAACTTGTACAGAGATAATAGGATAAAAAAAAGGACAGGGACAGGGGCAGGGACAGGGACGGGGAGTGAGAGAGGACTTGCAACGGAAGCTCTGGCATTTTCATGCCCAGCTTTGCCACTTGCATATTTCATGAGCCGAGAAACAGCTGAAAATTTATGAAGAAGAAAACTGAGCAGCCCATCGCCATCGCCATCTCCAATTGAATCTTTGAAGGACTTTCGGGTAGGGCACAAAACACTTCGGCAAGCACTCGATGTTTCATTATTCATTCATTTTTCGGCATTTGCATTTCGTAGGTAATACCAATCCATATTTCATGGAAACCGCACACGGCAGGACACTGGCCAAGTGCTAAATGAAACTGAGTCGCTGAAATATTCATTCCCCTTTGAACTTTCCCCACCACCACCCCCACCCAAACAAGGGGTTCCATTAAAAGGCCTCCTCTGAATTCTTGAAAATATTTACCGGCCCCGGACGGGTAGCTTCATTTTCCACGGCGAGTGTTGCTTACCTGTAAATAAAAAGGGAAAAATGTAATTAGATAACGTTAACATAATCATCTGGGGGATCTGGGCTTAAAGCTCTAACTGATTTATCCCCGGGCAACCGGTGGGAGCCGAAGGATTCTCCTTTAGTCTGGCATTTCATTTAGATGCAATTATACCGGCACCACCAGCCCCCTCTAATGACTTTTAATTAGCGCAGAGATTTGTATACACACACACACACACACACCCACACACACACACATGTGTACAGTACACCTGGAGGAAGGTTCATCCTTTGGCCGGTTCTTATCTGAGACCATGTTATGGCCCCGTCCCCCCCCCGCCAGCGATGTGTTCTGTTTCCTGTGGTGTCTGGCCGAGAATCTATTTTGTATACCCTGGTAATTGTTGGGCCCAAAAGGGTGCATTGGGTGTGTGGAAATCTATGGGTATCTCTTTCGCTTGAAATCAAAGGAAAAATACTAAAAAAAAACACCAAAAATAAATTACAATAATACCAGAAAATTATTAGAAACCCATACCAAAATCATGCTACAAAAAAACTGCAATAAATACTGGAGATATACCAGAAAAATACAAGAAAAACATACTAGCAAAATACTAAAAATTACTAGGAAATCATACTAGAATAAAACCACAAAAATACAACAAATACTAGAAAATACCAGAAAAATACTAGAAATACTAGAATATACCAAAAAACATACTGGAATAATACTCAAAAAATACTCAAGAAATTATCAAATAAATATCATATCATCCTGAGGTACAGGAAAAATACTGTGGAACTGCGGCAGCTCTAAGATATACCAAAAAACACTTGAGAAATACCAAAAAAAAATACTAGAAAACCCTCAAAACCAGTTGAACATTATAGACTCGCTTTCGGAGATACTGAGCGCAAAAGAGTGGGTTTTTAAAGCCCTATAACTATAATTTGTAAATTTTCCCAGAGTATCTCATTTGTCTGCCTTTCTTTCGCTTCTAGTTTCTCTCACGTTTTTTTCTTCTCTGTTTCCTTCGTTCCTTTTCCATTCCATTGCACAAATGACCATAAAAATGGCCCAGAGGGGAGCCATGTTGTTGGGGCTGCCTCTGACTGGGTTCTAAAAGGCCAAAAGCTTAATTACCATTACACATTCACACAGATACGCAGACACACATAATCAGGACATATACTCGTACACAAAGCAGTTTAGCTTTCGTTCTCCCCATCTCTCTCTTCCTCTCTCTCCCTCTCTATTGTCATTATTATTCATAACTTGGCAGACAGTCGCTTTTATTTATGTTCCCATTCACACAATGCCACGCCCACTGCCACACACACACACCCACACCCAAACACACTCCTTCCCTTTGCAACCGGCCCCCTAATAGGTGTTAATGTGTTTTATTGTTCTCTCGGCAGCCAGGTGGAGGAACTTGACTTTCTGTGCAATGAGACAGAAATCTTAATGGAATTACAAATCTGTGCGAATCCTTTTGGGCACTAGGAGAGTACAGTACATAAAGAACAGAGATTAGACTTAATTTCAGGCTTGCTCTTTTATCTAATGTCTGCCCTGTGAGGGCACAAAAAATGCCCCTTCGGTGGGAGAGACACAAAAAATGATTTCGACAAGTGTCAATCTGATGTCGCACTACACTAAAAGTTAGGCAAGTGCCTTGTCCCGTCCCTCTGTCTCTCTCCCTCTCTGCCTCTCTTTCCATCTCTTTCGATGTCTTTCCAAGGGCTCTAGTACATGTGTTAGTGGCAAAAATGCTTTCATTACGCTTCAAGTGGGGAATGCCGAGTGGGCCACTTGACGTTGAACGCGCGACGATGATGTTGAAGCTGATGCCAATGTGGTTGTGGCATGTGTGGCCATGAACGAGACATAGAGACAGGGACAGCTACAGAGAGAGAGAGAGCAATAGAGGGAGAAAGTGTTGTAAGGGCAGCCTAAAAATATGCAACACATTTTCGCATAGATTTTTTTAGTAGAGCGTTTGGGATGTGGACCTTTGAAAGGGATTTAAGCCTTTTCGATGCTGTAAAGTATGTAGTTTTTGGATTCAGATTAACTCCAGACTTTATATATATCCCTATATATATCCTACACAAACCTTCCCACATATGTGCTTTTAGCCTCATCAAACTCTCACTTTTAGGAATGTGCCTCTCTTTTTCGGGGTTTCTGCATCAAAGGACTATATTTTATAGCCTTTAAACAAAAAAAGTGTATCCCATGATTCGTTACGAATTTTCCTATATTTTGTTTGCCATTTTTCTAGTGCCAAAATGACTAAGCAAGTACGCTATAAGCCCAGAGTGCTGAAAGCAGGCTAAGGTCAGCCGGCAAGTTCAATACAACACACACAGGGCTGCACAGGGACGCACACAGATACACATTCCAACACACACTCTGGCGTATACAAATACATAATTGCAGCCGTTGATTGCCATCCGTTTGGGTGCGTCTGCGTCTGTGTCCCTCCACTTTTTTCAATGTCAGAAACGGGCTTTTGTATCGTTGGAAAAACTTTTTTTTTCTTTTTTTTTTTGAATGCATGCCAAATCATGACAAGGACAAAGCGTTGAGAGAGAGAGAGAGAGAGAAAGGCAACACAAAGGAATAAACTGCTGGCAGATTTATAGGCTCTGCCATTCGCCTCCTGCTTTGGCATCAGCAAATCCTTTCGTCTAGTTAATTAAAAATGTAGCCAAAATTCTATCTAGAAAGAGTAGAAAAAAATCTAACAATATTGGCCAACCGAGAGTACCGAGAAATCTGTCAATTAACGATCAAAAGTACACCGAATTTCCATTACCCAATAGACTCAATAGACATTGGATTGTTGTATAATTTATAACTCGAGCTCTAGAGAAGAGTTTCACTTAATTTCCTTTAGAGTTCAATTGCCATCTCTCCATCAATCGCAAGCCCCGCCTCCGGACTGTCCTTGGCTAAGCGGCGGGCACTTGAACGTTGAAATTGGACAGCAATTAAAATGCCAATCTATTTTCCAACCATGATATATGACGAATCTGCATCCCATGGCTGCATGTGGGGGTCTAATAACTCAAATTGTCTTTTGGCATGTGGATGCGATGGATGGCCGAATGGAAGGATAGGCATAATTTATGGTGCATTTTGTGGAATGCGGAGGTAAATGTTGCACAAAACATTTAAGCCTGCGAAATGCAATTCAAATAAAATAGATATCAGCATTTTAAGCGAGTTTATTGGTTTAACACTGCGTATACTTAATTTCTGGTTGGCGTTTTATCAAGTATACGCAGGAATAATATATGAAAGAAAGGTACAAAAAATATATAAAAATTAATATAAATATATTTTGGGCTTCAAAAATATTTTGTTGAAGAAAAAATATATTTTTTATATTTAAAATTCGGTCTTAAATTTTTTTAAATTACTTATTCACCTTTTATGATACTTTTTAAATTGATATTAAATTATTCTAGACATTTCAAAATTATTTTATTTTTGTATACCATTAAAGCCTGTTCCCTTTTTCCCTACAAAACTTTCAATCAAAAAAAAAAAAAAACCTTAAAAAACCAATCAAAACTCCACTCGAAAAATATTTCGTGCTGCCCCAAATATATATATTTTTTGCCGCTCCAAATATCTCTCTGTAATTGGCCTCAAAAACTGTCCCTCAAATTGGGGAATATTCCTGGGAAATATCAAATTTCCATATTGGACTAATCAAGTGGAAAGTGTTGATTTGATTTGACCTACGACCCTCAACCCCAAAGTGCAATTGTTAACGATTTGTTTGACTAAGCAAAATATACAATCGCATGGCGAGGGGCGGGGACATAGAGGCGGGAAACGAGGGGCAAACGAAGAGGGGACCAAAAATACAATAACCAAAGAGTGTAAAAAATGTTCAATATTTATGCAAGAGAAATATTTGCCGTGATTTCGTCCCTCTGCCTCTCCCCCTCTCTCTCCATTGCTGGGGTTGTTGCCTTCTCTTTCTGTATGGCTTTTTCCTCTGCAATACACAATCGTTCCACTTGATTGAGCAATGTATAAATTTACGACGAGTTTTCCTTTTATTTTTACACTTTTTTTTTTGTTTTTGTTTTACTCGAAGGGCAATTAGAAGGGACTCGTAAGGGAAGTCCTTTTGTTGCTCCTGGTGCTGCGACTTTTGGTCGCTGACTTTTAATTAAAATCACAGGCAGCGACCATTTACCAGAAAGTCAAAGTTTTTGCTTCTCTTTTTTTTGTTTTGGTTTTTCTCCTTCGGCCATTAGCAATTTTCCACTCGACTGAGGCCGGACGCCAATTTCTCTGTACCGCCAAAAGGGAGGAAGAGGCAGAGGAAGAGGAGGAAGCGCGACAGATCATTGGGAAAAGCCAAAGGGCGTGTCCGAGCAACAGACAAAAGCTTAAACGCGTTTTTCTAATGATTTTCGGTAGAGACTCCAAAAGGCAGGCAACAAATTTTCACAAGCCTAAGTCTAAGGGGCGTGGCCCTTAAACCAACGCCCGTTTACTTTAGGTTCTGTCCCATTTTACAAAATATTTTCTCAAGCGCAAAAAAAAAACTGTCAGCATCCCAAAAGATAAGCCAAGTAAACACGATGCGATTGGGCGTTAACAAAAGAAAGAAAAAAGAAAAATACTCGAGGGGAAAAGAAAAGCTGGGGGCTAGAAAACCTTCTTACGCATTTTCCTCTTCGTTTTTGGCGGATTTCCCTGTTAAGCGAAAAACGCTCAAAAAATATGCATTAAAAATATTTACAAAAAAAAAACTCAAAGAGAAAAATGCACAGGAGCGATGGAGCATATATTTCTGCAAAGAAATCAAGCAATATTTCAAGGAATAATTGCTGCAAAGGAAGGAAGGAAGGAGCCGCCACCTGACATCCATTTCAATCATAAATTAGCACGGCCACGGGATAGGATAGGATCTTCTTTACGCAGCTGTCTCATAAATTTAGCTAATTAATTTTACAGCCTGCTCTCAGGAGAGCAAACACCAGACCAGACCAGACCAGACCAATCATCATCTTCATCAGCAGCAGCAAGGTCTTCAAGCATCTTCTTCTTCGCCCTCGACAGCATCTTTGTCCGAGGTCCGAGGTCAGGTGTCAGAAGCGAAGCTGTTAAAATTTTATTTCTCCTGGCCACAAATGCAGGAAGTTGTGGGAACAGGGCCGAGGCAAAGAACATGGGCCAAGTTAATTGAGGAGGCACCTTTTAGAAGGTAAGAAAGAGGCAGAGAGTGGCGTTAGGGGGGGAGAAAGCCAGAGGCAAGAGAGGAGTCACGGAGGGGGCAGCCAGAGGCAAGAGAGGAGCCACAGAAGGGACACCTAGAGGCAGGAGAGGAGTCACAGAAGAGTCACGAAAGAGTCACAGAGGGCCAAGCCAGAGCCAGAACTGGGGCCAAGCCAGAGGCAAATCTGGAGCCACCAGCTGCAACAGAAGGGAGCAGGGAGATCCTGCAGACAATGTCCTCCTCTGTGGAGTATTGAAATTTCTATGGCCTTACACTTTTCACGGGAAATTGAATCGATTGGGTGTGTAAATTTTGCTTCTTTTTTTTCTGGGTGCCACACACACACACACGGAAAACTTTCCCATGAATTGGGGAAATATTTATTAGCTCCTCTAATGGCACTAGCTCTATCCAGAAGCTAGAACTTTTCCGCAGTGTTGGCAAATGCAGAAAAGTTTCGCATTCGAACCATTCATTCCATTCCGCCGCCACTCACTCTTTGGGCTCAATCATTGATTCATTTGCGGCACACAAAACTACGGAAACTTAATTTCAATCGAAGGCAGACCAAAACGAATGCAAGGATAAAGGTTTCAAAGGGGGGTTAGGACTAAAAGATGCCCTGTATTACAAAGGGAAAGTGTTCAAGGAATAAACTTGTGAAGCGATGGGAACGAAGGTCCCATCTAGAGGAAGAGAGAGACTGAGAAAAAGAGCCGCGACTGGGAAAGTATTATATTATATTATATATATTATTATATATATTATATTATATTATATATTTTTTATTATATTATTGTATTATTTTCTATTTTTTTATTCATGATATTATTATCTTAATTATTTTTTATTATTTTAATTTTTGTTTATTATTTTTATGAATTATTAATATATTATTTTTTTATTTCCTTTATTTTTTTCGAGTCTAAAAATGATCAAATTTTGAGAATGTTCCGAGGATCTAGATAGATAGATTATACATATTTGGGTTTCCTTAAGCGATTGTTGGGATTATTCTATATTTATGATCCTTCATTGGCGATTTATACAATTTTTTTTGTGCTATAATCATCCGAACTTAATTATTTTTGGTGTTTATGTAGATCCTGCCTTTATAAGGTATTGTAGAACATTTTGGTACCATAACTTAGAAATAATAGACTTCTTTCAAACTTCTTCCAAAGTTACGAAACAAATCCTATCTTTCATACTGGATTTTCCTGGTTTTCCACAGGCAAAGATTACATTTAAAATCTCAGACCATAGGCCCAAGTCTCACGGATACATCTCTCCCCAGATCATGGTCTATAATCCTTTTGAAAAACGGATATACCCCTGGTTTAGCCGCCCCAAATAGCGGGGTATCAAAAACTTGTCTGGTTCAATTGGTTGTCTTCTTGTCGGCAGTAAAAAAAAAGCGAAGAGGAAAACTTTATACGTGTGCATGTGTGTATGTAGATGCCCATGGATAGTCGTACTTGTAGATTGGAATTCCAGGGAAACTCAGAGTTACTTTGGGTCTACTTTTGGGTCCACACTCATTTCACACTCAATCGCATTTCGGGGGTTTACATATTCAATTAGGAACGGGGCGAAGCTGGGTGCTTCTTTCAGCCTCCTTTTGGTCCTGCCGCCTGCAGGCAGTGCACGGGAAAACTTTCCCTTCAAGGATCAATGGCACACCCAGCAGCAGCAGCAGCAGCAGCAGCAGCAGCAGCAGAAAATGATGTAAACTTTTGCGTTGCGAGTGGTATTCTCCATGTCATGTGATTAAAGTTCTGCGCTGGGAAAATCCACATACAGTTTTCCTGCTATTTGCATAGCAGCATCGCCCCCAAGTTCTGTGACAATTCTGACAGAAGAAGAGCGGGAGAGGGAGAGGGAGAAGAGTGTACGGCGGAGATTCGCCAGAAAGATAAATGCCTTTGCATGTGTGTGTGTGTGTGTGTGTGCGTGGGTGTTTATCTGCGTGCGTGTGTGCGTGTTTGCTTTTGTTACTAAACAAAAAGTTAAGTCATAAATATTTTCCGAGTTTTTGACTTAAAATTTATCAACGATATCCGCCTCTGCAGACACCACGAGAACACGACACAAGGAAAGAGAACAAAGGACACGCAAGCACCACACCGATACACCCATACACCCACACACCCACACATGGCAGTGTCTGTGCATGTATTTAACTTTTGTTTTGGGTCGACCAAAAGTTTCTCGCGTCGACATGCACCAAAAGTGCAGAAAAATATTTGCAAAATTTGTCAACTCTACGTGTGTTTAAAGTTTGCGCGCGAGAGAGTCACTCGGTGCTTGTTAAACTGTTTGTTAAGCTTGAAAGTTGATACAGTGGTGCGCCAACTGCAGGGTTAAAGGTGGCAAGGTGGCAGGGGCAGGTGAAATGACAGTCGTGGTTGATCAAGTTTCTGCGAGCTCGTAGGGAGAATGCCAGTGGCTTGTGGAACATTTCCTGTAGTTTGTAGGCAATTTTAGTCCACCAGTGCTACGAAAACTGTAAGCGAGGCTTTACTTCCACCTCTCTGGGAATGAAAACAAAGCTCCTCGAACTATAGCCCTCTTGAAATTATGGAACCCCCTTAATGCATTTAAAACTAGAGCCCATACCGTGTTCCCCTTAAACTTCGGTTATGCACAAGGCTGTTAAAACTGTAGAGCAATAGAGAGCAAGCGCATGTTTTTCAGTAATTGTGGAGTAACATGGCTCTGAAACTGTATGTTGGCTTCGTCCTCACACAAGAAATGCTTATCCTCAATGCTCTTAAAACTTTAAATGCTTAAAGTGTATCCTCATACTCGTGATCATCATCCATGCTCATCAAACTGGCAATGCTTAAAATTGTCCATAAATCCTGATGTTCATCATCAATGCTTCTCAAAATGTTAATACTTAAAATTTCCTCAATTCTTATGTTCATCATCAATGCTCCTCAAACTGTGAATGCATGAAGTGTAACATCAATCCTCATGTTCATCCTCAATGATCCTCAAACTGTGAATTCTTAAAATATATCATCAATCCTGATGTTCATCATCAATGCTTCTCAAACTGTGAAGATTTAAAATATTCCCTCAATCCTCATGTTCATGCTCAATGGTCCTCAAACTGTTCAGTCTAAAAATGTGTATATTCAATCCTCATGCTCATCCGCAATGCTCCTCCAACTGTAAATGCCTAAAATGTATCCTCAAGCCTCATGTTCATCCTCAATTCTCATAAAACTGTAAATGCTTACAATGTATTCTCAAGTCTCATGTTCATCCTCAATGCTCCTATTAAAAAATCTCCACTTAATCAGAAACTGTACAAAAACCATACACCCTCAAACTGTGGCTAAAAAAAAACATGCGTTTCCTTTACATTTCCTTTCTGCTTAAGCCTAATGACACCTCTAAGCAGGTCTTAAAAAAACCGAGCAACCCTTTTTTGTAATTAATAAAATTACCTTTTCCTTTTTTTTTCTAAGAAATATGCCACCTTTTCCTCTTTTTCCCAAGGAATATGTCACCTTTTCCTCTTTTTCCCAAGGAATATGTCACCTTAGCGGCCGGGCTTCTAAGAATTTTGTCAAATGGCTAACCAATTAAGCCTTTCTCAAAAGGTACACCCTTTTCTTGGGGCTTACAAGAAAGAGGCCTTCGGAGAGGGGAAAACCGGGCGGTGGAAAGGTAAGAAAATAGCCCACATTTCAGTTTAAGCTTAAGACAAAGCCCGGCCCGTTGCCAGGCGGTTTTCCAGGAAGCCTTTATAATAATAATGAGGGCCACTGCAGCGGTTGACCTCCGTCATGAGGTGGAGATTACCTCCAGGCGAAAATGAATGTCCTCTCAAAAGGACAGTGAACCCAGAGGTCTCTCCACTGATTTTAATTACACACGAATACTGCAATTGCAACCGCAGGGCCCAGAAGGCTAAAAGGCCAAAGGGCCCGTCCAACACACACACACACACACACACACACACACACACACACGACACGACACGAAAATCAATCAATCAATAATTGAATTGGGAGGAAGCCTGGAATTCATTTAAGAAAAGCAGCAAGCAAAAATCATGATAATCGAAAGGCAATTGAGGGAAAAACAGTAAAGTAAAGTAAAGTGAAGTGAAGTAAAGGTCTTTCTTCTTTTTGCTTTCCAATTAAATTGATGAGTGGCCGAAGGAGGGGGACCAACATTTATCAGCGAGCGTCCATCCAGCAGCAGGAGGAGCAGCAGCAGCAGAAGGAAGCAGTCCTTCAACAATAGATAACACAGGACACACGCACACGCACACGCAAAGGGGCGGGCAGAAGGATGGCAGGCCTGAAGGATAGCCTCCAGGAAAGCTGTAGCCAGAGTGTTATGTAAATGACGCTATACAAAAGGATGAAAGGAGAAGGAGAGCAGCAGCAGCGGCAGCGGCAGGAACCATCAGATACGGAGGCCAAAAGGAAACCAAGAGGAACCTACAGCCAGATAAGCAAATGACAAACAGCAGCTGCGAGAGAAGACCCAAAGAAAAGCCCTAGAAATGCAGAAGAAAACCTAAAGAAAACCAAGAAAAAAAACATCAGAATAATACTGCATTTTGTTGAAATTCTTGGCGATTTTTCTACCAACTAGATTTTCCATTTATCACCATGTCATTTCCACTGATTAGCGCAGGAAAAGCAAAGCAAATGAAATTAAAATTAAAGTTAATGAGATTTCTCATCCACCAAAAGGAAACTTTTTGTTTGTCTCTATTTTATCATCATAATTTCAGTGCCAAAACTTGATGCAAAGTAAGTGCCTCGTATACCCCCTCCAAGGATACTACAGATACAGAAACAGATATATATGTATATTGTTATATCTGAAGGGAGAGCGCATAGTTTTCATTAAAACTTCTGACACAACGAATTTTGTTGGAAAAACAAACACAACTCCTCCTCTGGCTCTGCCTCTGTCTCTGGCTCGTGCAATTTTCCTAGTTACAGGACTTGCAGGGAGTTTTTCTTTTCATGTTTGTTTTTTTATTAATTGTTGTTGCACTTGTAACTGGGTTTGCGCAGAGTTTGTTTTTAGTTTTTGCTCCAACATCAGCAACAGAAATGGGAAAACATTTGCCCCCAAAACAACAAAGTGCCGAATGTTTGTCAACACTTTTTTGCGAGAGTTATGTTTCCAAATGTTCGACGGGTGTCGCCAGATCCAAAGTTCGAAAGGTGTAGAGTTCTCCTGGGGTCCAGAGGTCGAGAGTTTCTCGCTGGCCAAAGCATTTAATATCAATTGAAAGGTTCATCAAAAACTTCTACACCCTTAGCAGGAATGCCTTTGATATGCGAGACAAAACAGGAGTTTGTCGAGTGGCTGGCTGGATCCTTTGGATCCTGGCAATATATCACATTTTAATTGGTGAAGTTTTTTGGGTCAAAAAACTCCCAAGAATCTCCAAGACTCTACTCTGTCTTTGCCTTATTGCCAATTAATAAAACCCCGCCCCACTCATTACAGTTTTACAGCCACTTCTAATTATGCAAAATGTGGGCGAGTGGCAACATTTCGTTTTCGGATCCTTGGCTCCGTTTTAACAATGCCATTTAAAATTAATTTTCAATTAACTTTCTCGCCTGTCCATCTGCTTTCATGCTGAATGGAGTCGCAGCAGCATCCATTTGCCAATTTCCAGCTTTTCCGCTTTCCATTTGCCATTCGCCATTCGCCATTTTATAGTTGCAAAACTTTTGTCCTTTTGCCTTTTCATAAATTGAATTTTCCGCCTTTTGTTTCTGCCAATTAATTCAATGGCAGAGACCTCGCTCGGATGCGCCCGGAAAAGCCGTCGTAGGAATGATACTAATTTCCACGGACACGTAGGCGGCTACTTAGGTGCCTCGGTACCCCCCCTCCCCTGAATGGTGGAGGGATTTCCATTCAACAATAGAGTGCCGTGTGCCTTCCGTGTAATGGAAATCGACACACAGTCGAGCTCTTTTCGCAGTTTCAGGTTTCCTCCCCCCGACGCCCTGCCCCGCCCCTCGCCTTTCAGCGGCCCCTGTGCCATTCCTCAATTGAAAACTCAAATGCCAGCTTCCATTTAGGGCTCAGACAGCATCAGGGGGCTGGCTGCTGGGCAGACTTAACCCCTCGCAGCCGCAAAAATAACTGTTTGGGATGCATTTTACTTTCAAATGTTCCATTGAATGGTGAACGCTGAACGCTGAATGGTGAATGCTGAAGGCTGTTGTGGAACGGTGCACTCACACTGGGCGAAAAATAATAGAGGAATTTAAGGAGGAGCTGTAGGAATTTCTCTGATTTTGGAACACAAAATAGAGGCCACAATTTTATATCAAATCGAATTGCCTAAAAGTATCACAAAACAGAGAATTTGTACGCAAAGAAAAACATTTGGAACGTTTTTGTCGAGGCACAAGTGGCTCTCGAAAGGATTTTAGAAGCATTTTAAGGAAGTCCAGCACTAAAAAAGGAATTTCGGTAAAAAGTTATTAATTTACCATGTTATTTTTTTTATTAATTTATTATTTATTGTAATTATGATAATTTTGCTTTCTTCTTAATTTTTTTATTTTATTTTGTTTTTTATATAAATTTTTTTTTTAATTGAACTATCATTTTGTTTTTATTTTTATTAATTTTTATTTATTTTTATTTTATTATTATTTTGTTTTTTATTAACATTTTTTTATTTGATTAAAATGTTTCTTAATATTGATTTATTTTATTATCATTTTTTTTTTATATTTTGCTATCAAAAATATATGTTTTAAATTGAATAATCTTTTTGTCTTTTTCATAACCTTTTTTTATTTATTTATTTTTAATTTTATATCACTTTTGTATTGTTTTTTATTTTATTATCATGGTTTTTTTTTATATTTTTAAAACTGAATAATCATTTTGTTTTTCTTTATAAATTTGTTTATTTTATTATAATTTCTTTGTACATTTTTCTTAACCATCAAAATCTTTCTCTCAGTGTATTGTTCACTTGAAGCATCTGTAAATCCCATACTTAGGGCAACCTTTGGCACACCACCTCTCGACTCGACTCGCCTCGACTCCACTCCACTTCTTTCTGCTGCTCTTTGTGCTCTGGGTGCTCCTCTTAGGCCCCCCTCCCACTGGCTCCCACCTCTTGGTGGGTGCCTTGTTTTATCGCAAACGATGCCATTACAAGGCGATTTGAGCTCCATTTGTGCTAGCCATTCCCGTTGCCAGGATAACTTGACAGTCACTTAGCGGGTTCGCGTCTGTTCTACGATTTAAAGGAGAGGAAAAATCCAAGGAACAGGAGGAGGAGTCGCAGTGGGTTTATAGCGCGCTGTGGCGGGGTGTGCTGTGGAGTGTGTGTCAAAAGTATCAGTTGGAAAGTACATTGGTCGAAATGTGCTCTCGGATTAAACTTGTCCAGCGGCAACACCTGTATCCCTCCGTGCAACTCGAGTCGACTTTACTTTACTACTTCTACCACACCAGTCCTAAAATGTTTCCACCTCGAATGACTGACAGGCAAACAAGTAGAGCGGCAGCAGCAGGAAAAGCTGTGGGAAAAGCAGTGGGAAAAGCAGGGGCGAAGGCAAACTGAGAGAGCCACTGATTTCCCTGCTCCTGCGAGGACGAAAAACTTTGTCCAGAAATATGCACTCTACTCCGACTATACCATATCAACATTTGCTCTCCCCCCCCCCACCACCCACCGCCCCTCCGGAGTCAAGTTCTTTCTTCCATAACGAGAAAGTTCTAACCATCTCTCTGTGGACTCTCTCCCTCTCTCTCAGTGTGTGTGTGTGTGCGGCAAAGTTTTAATAGTCTCACATTTGAGTGTTCTAATGATATGCTAAACTGACTAACGAGTCTGCTGTGTCTGTCCGTGGATTGCTTTAGGTGTTGGCCGAAAGAAAATATCTCTGACAGCAGCCACAGCCGCAGCGGAGAAAAAACTAGATTATGAAGAAGGATATTATATATATACTCCTATAAGCGGCGGAATAATAGTCTGTTTAGTAGAACAAATGTTAAGTATACGTGAGCATTAATCACAGCCTATTTAATTGGTTTCATAATGTTTGAGAAGAATTTCAATACAGTCACGTACATTTGTTTGATATAAAAATAACAATACCAAAAGGTAACGAAAAAAATACCAGAAAATTGCTAGAAGATATCAGCAAAATGCTACAAAAAATAGCATAAAGAGTATGAAAACAATATAAAATATACCATACAATATGACAACACAAAATAAACAAAAAAATACCAGAAAATTGTAGAAAATATCAGAAAAAATAGAAATAGAAATATCAGAGCAAATGTTCAAAAAATATAAAATATACTAGACAATATACAAAAAAAATTGCAGAAAAATAACAGATATTTCTAGAAAATATCAGAAAAATACTACAAAATATAACAGCAATAATAATCAGAAATTGTAAAAAATAACCCACAAAATAACAACAAAATACAAAAAAAATAAATTAAAATAAATACATTGTAAAAATATCAGAAAATATATTTAAAAAACTAATGAAAAATATGAGTAAAAGTAATGTAAGAAATTGTAATAAAATATTTATGTAATAAAATATACAGACAACAAAATACTAGCAAAATAGAAAAAAAGGAATACCAAGAAAATCTAACAAAAAATACTGGAAATATACCATATTTTAGATAATTGATTAAACATAAGAATTTAATCAAAGTATTGAAAAAAAAAATAAGAAAAAGTAACAACCACAAAGTACTAGAAAAAATATGGGGAAAAATACCAGAAATAATGAGCAAAAATACTTAAAAATTTACTATATTTTAAACAAATTTTAGGTGCATTCTTTGCAGGCTCTTATGGTCATCTAAAAATGGGTAAATTCTCCTAAACTCCACGTTTTCTTGGTAGCAATCGGTACTTTAATGTGTAAAAAATGTGTAAAATCATGGAGTGGCAACTTACCTTTCCCAAATTGACGAAACCGTGATCCCTGGCCACCGCATCGGCGTTGCCATTATCCCCACTGGGTATATGCACCGCCCAGGTGTGTGTATAGTGTCCGACAGCGTTGTTGCTGCTGCCGCCGCCGCTGTTGCTGCTGCTGCTGCCACCAGAGTTGCCATACTTGCCCCCATTGCTGGGAGTCAGCTTGGCCCTGCCACCCGTCTCATAGTCGAGGACATATGGTGGCAGCACTGGCGATTGGCCGGCATCCACTTTGAGCGACGGAGGAGCGGGCGTTGGTGCGGGGGAGGAGGCAGATGCCACACTTCCGGCCACGAAACCGACATTAAAATTACATATAAAAACTAGGGCACTAAATTGCACAATGAACAGCAATGCCCATTCTATATTGATTATTCTTTTCCTTATTGTTGAATGTCTACTGTTGTTGTTGTTGTTGTTGTTGCTGCTGCCACTGCCACTGCCACTGTTGCTGTTGCTGCCACTTAGTTTCGGTTTGCATTGCGTTAAAAAACTAGTTTTGAATAAATTGCAATTGAAATTGAAATTTCTTATATCACATTCAATGATTGTTTGTTGTTCTTCCTGTTGCTGCTGCTGTTGCCCAGCGTTGTTGCCTGCAACGGTTGTGTGTGAGGCTGCTGCATGTTGCACCTTCAATTTGTTGCATTGCCTTCTGCTGTTGTGGCTTCTGTTGCTGCGGCTGCGGCTGCTGCTGGTAGTGCTGTTGCTGCTAATGATGTTGCTAGTTGGCTGCCTGCTCCATCGCACGACGTCGTTTTTCATGTTGCGTGTAGATTTTTCCAATTGTTTTTCTTGTGGTTTGGAATGCTGGCAGCGATAGGAGGGAGGTTCTTCTTGGTGCTGTAATGAGAATGCCAAATTTTGTATGATAAAATGTTGCATACTTTTAAGCGGAGTGCGAAAGCAACCCAATTTTTTATTGCATTTTTTAAGAATAAACAAAAAATTTAATGGAAAAAAAATCTTAATGGTTTTTCTATATTTAAATCTATTGAATTTATTCCCTTATTTTATTTCATGAAAAATTTATTTTATTTAATTTAAAATTAATTTTATTTTGTTTATTTATGTATTTTATTATTTTTTTATGTTTTTTATTTTATAATTTTTTTATTTTTTTATTTTTTATATTCAAATCTCAAGTCATCCTTGATACTTATTATTTTTATTTATTGAATTTATTCATTCATTTTACTTCATAAAAAATTTATTTTATTTTATTAAAAATGTATTTTTTTTCGTTTATTTATTTTATTTTATTTATCTATTTTATTTCATTAACAATTTATTTTATTTTGTTTATTTTTTTATTTTATTTCATTAACAAATTATTTCATTTTATTGATATATTTTTTTCATTACAAATTTATTAAAATTTGTTATGTTATTTATGTGTTTTTTGTTATTTCAGTTATTTTTAATTAAAATGATATTTTATTTATTTATATCAAGAATTTAAATTTATCTTATTTTATTTTTATTTATTTTTAAGTTCTTCAAATTCTATTTCCTTAAAAATCGTAAAAACTTTCGCTAACATTCTAAAATCATTTGAATATTCCGGAGAATCTCCTTCTGTTTCGCATGGAAAACTGTAGTTATTTTTGAAATTTATCTTGATGTCAATTGGCGCTGGCACTCGACCCCCATCGGTGGTGCTTGCATTGGCCCAGAGCTATCTTTATAAACAGAGAAACAACGCTTCAATTTGTCTCAAGATGTCAGCCGTCAGGTTGTTCCCTGCCACACGGGCACACGGCCACACAGCCACTGCACTGCACTTTGAAGTCAACGTTCCCCCTCCCCCTTTCTCTGCCCCTGCCACCGCCCAGCCACGTGGGCAACGTAACGTTTCTTTCATCAGCATCAGAAGAAGAAACTGTGCATCCATAGTTGGCTCCCGCCACTGGCACCGAGTGGCTGCTCTTGTCGTTGACTTTGACACCGTTTTCCACTTTTCGTTAGCATGTGAGCGAGTCGGGGAGATGTGGCAGTGGGGTAGGAGTAGGTAGGTCCGTGTGGCCCTTGCCACGTTGACATGGCACTTATTTTCTTATTATTAAGTATACGCTTAGTGGAGGCAGGGAGGAGCTGCTGCCGCTGCAACGGAAGTGCGCGCCCAAGTAATGATTACTTTGTGTCTGCCTCTGACAAATGCCGTCACTCAAAGTCAAAGTCCTTGGCGGAGCAGACAGCCTGAGCTGCTCCTTCTGCGATATAGATGGTGTTGACGAGGTCTCAATGTGGAGAGAAAAGAAAGAAAGAAAGCAACTTGCAGGCACAAAGCACAAAAGGTGCATCCAGCAGTCGCTCTCTCTCTCTCTCTCTCTCCCCCGATGGCTGTCTGTCTGTTCCTTTCATTTACTTTCTTTCCATCTAATTTTGCATATGCTTTGGGGGGCATTAACTTTCCATAAAGAAAGACTGAATTTCTGGCTTCAGAATTTCGGAGAATCTTTTGATTTTCCTCCGCCGCACACACAGAAATTCAATTTCCTATCCACTTAGCTGGGGGGCATGCCCCATGACCAGTGCACACCATTGGCTTCCCCTTCCGTTCTATCCATCCATCCAGCAGCACAAATCTATCCATCTCCTTGTGATCCTTGGCATTTCCGCTGTCACTCGGCTTTAATTATGCCCCCGTGCCACCGCCACTGCCACTGGCACTGCCACTACCCCTCTCTGTGGCACACACACTCTCTCTTTCTGGATTTCCAGAAATCCCACAAATCTCATCAATAGATGAAATATGCCTATCAATGCGGATGCTGCCTGCTGGCTGGCTGGCTGGCTGCCTGTCCCTGCCCCTGGGCGCCATCATCAGTCATGGGCATATTTTGACAATGGCATTAGTCAGAAGCTACTCCTCCAACTAGGATCCACTCTCCGACTCATTTGCAATCGAAACTTGTCCACGGGATGACAATCAATGAGATTTGCTGCTGCCATGGCCAGGCCATGGCTTCTCGACAGCTTTCGGGCTTCGTTCGAGTGGCATCCCTGGGAGGGACATACGAGTATCATTGGACATTGCCCCCCAGCCAATGGCCAATCAATATTCTTTTCTGTCTCCTCAATTTTCGCCCAATTAATGGGTGATGATGCGCTTCTTATGTGCCACACAGTCGGCGATTCGATCAATCAGCTGCCACTTTTTGGGCGCCCCAAAAGAAGCCAGAACTTTTCTCTGCCCAATGCCAATTGGAATGTGTCCGTTGCAGGCCATTTGAGGGCCTAATTGGTCAAGGATGAAAGGAAAAGCCAGTGGGGTTTTTTTGGGATAAGGGTGTAGTATTAATATCGATATATTTCGATACTTTTTCGATAAGCATACAATTTTCGATCGAATTTTCATCAAATAGAATCGTTAAAGGTCCAGAAAGTCCTAGCAATCAGCTCTTTTTTGGAATATACTATTAATATCGATACATTTCCGATAAACATACAAATTTGGACAGAATTTAATCATTAAAGGTCCAGAAAGTCCTGGCAATCCGCCTTTTTTTGGAATATACTATTAATATCGATATATTTCGATACTTTTCCGATAAACATACCAATTTCGATGGAATTTTTATCAAATAGAATCATCAAAGGTCCAGAAAGTCCTGGAAATCAGCTGGTTTTTGGAATATATTAATTCGGGATCCGATAACAACGATTAATTGTCATCGATAACATTTCTTGATCAAAATATGTGCAGCAAATCTTTATAATCAAATTAATTTCCTTATCAATTGCTTTCAACGTTTATTATCAACGATAAATCATAATCGATGCCACAATTTCAACGACAAAACGTTTTAAAAATCGATAGCCAACGATTCCGAAAGCAGCAATGAACCCTTTTAACCCTTTCAACCCTCTTTTTGCTCCAATAAAACCCCAAAAATGTCTTCCACAAGATTTACTTCATTATCCGGCAATCGATTTCCGGTTTGCCTCTGCCTCTCGTTTCACAAATCAAAAATCACTCAGAAATGGCCGCAGATAGTAGAATCCTTAAATTGCTTAAGCCACCGGCAACAGGACAGACAGGCAATGGGGAAAAAGGGGAAGACAAAGGAAAGGAAAAGAGAAAGATGACAATGCCAGGCATCGGTTTAACAATCCTTGAGGCATTTTTTGGGCAAACAGTCTGACACTTGGCTGTGGCTGTGGCTGCTGCCTGTCTGGCATCCTTTGTGGCGGCGCAGGACTTCCAGGACTTCACAACTCTTTTGCCTGTGGATCGGCGGCCCATGCAAAGCGCCATGTCAAATGCAGGAGAATCCTGAAAGGACTACACAGAGCAAAACACATTAAGCCAAAGGAAGCAGCGGCAGCATAAAAAGCAGCATTAGAAACCAGAAAACCAGAAGCAATAGAACAGCAATAGAAATGAAAGTAGAGCCCAGCGACTACAAGCAGTTAGGGGCTTAAAAAGGGAGGCAAACTCTAAACTCTACAGCACTCCAAAGGAGAAAGGAGAAAGGAGAAAGGAGAGAGGAAAGGAAAGTGCATGCGAAAAAAAGGGCCACAAAACGGCAGGGCAAGAAGTCAAAAGGCGTCAAGAGGCTGAGACTGAGACTCTCTCCTGCCTCTTTTTGTTTGTCTCTCTCGGCTTTTAATGCGTTTCGTGTGGTGAGGCATGTGGCATGTGGCATGGCGGTAGTTTCACTTGTTTAATGATAGTTCTCCACACAAAGCCGCATACACTCTCTAATGCGCGCGCCCACTGGCTTTTCCATGGGCGCCCGCGACCCGCACAAACTGGAGCACAAAGTCAACAACAAAACGGGGCACGCGGCGGTTAACGCCCGCAGAAAAGCGGTGGCCAAAAGAAAAGCAAAGAAAAACACACCCACCCACACACAGGCACAGAGAAAATGGAGGCAAAGTGTCAGCAGAGGCATAGAAAAAAATACCGAGTCATGTGTGTGTGTGTGTGTGTGGCAGAAGCAAGGAGTATTAGCACACGATCGGCAAACAAAAGGCGTGGCCTGGTAAATCCATTCTGCTGCGGGACTGTACCTCTGCACCGCTCGATGACACTTTGACAGCGACGACTGATGGTGTGAGAATTTCCCCTAGAAATTGGCAACAACAGAGAGCCCCAGAGGTCTCTTACAGCGGATTACAGCAGCTGTCAGGTCAAGTTAGCTTTCGGGCAAATCACCAAAGGATTTCCATTCGAGCGCAACCTGTGATGAACGTCAGTCAGCCACAGCACAAAAAGTACAGTCATCACGGGAATGGCTATGGCAAAAACCTAGAGAAAAAGATGAAAAATGCACTGGGAATGTGGCAAATGCACAAAAAGTGCATTAGAAAAGGCACTGAAGCTGAATAGAAAGTACAGTCACGCCAAATATGGTCATTGAGGTTATGTTGATGGTGAAAAGTGCAGTAAATGAAGGGAGGACTAAGGGGAAAAGGTTTTTAAGGGGGAGTCATATGAGTAGATGCGGCAGAAGTGCGCTCCGTGCGGATAAGAGCACAAATTATAGAGAAAAACATGTAAAACCCATACAAAAAGTACAGTTGCGCCTCATCTATGGAAAAATTAAGTGGAGAATGAAGGAAAACGAAGCTTTAGAGGCAACAAAGTAGCACAGGTATGACGTAAAAGCCTTCCATTAACCATTTCAGTCTGCTTTCCATGTCATACGTCATACAGCAGTGCCCTTCGGTTGAACCTAATACCTTTTTGGTTTACATTGACATCCAAAAATAACTGAAATACCGAAATACCGCCGCCGTGGATTACATTTGCTTCACAAACAGAAGGCCGTCGAATCTCTCAATCAATATTTATGGCCAATACACAGTCGTATTTGTGTATTCGTGAATCAATTCGATTCACTGGGAGGCCGCAACAGCCGCACAGCCAGCCATCAATCATTCATCGTTCGTTTCTTGAGTGCCCGAGGACAACAAATGAAGGAAAGTAATTTTATTATTTATCTCATGCGATAATGAATCAATGCCGGCTTGGTCCTTGGACACGAGAACCTGGCCAACACACAAATTGTAATTATTTGGCATTGTTGTGCACTCGTCCGAGTATCTGTGTATCCGTAAGGTATTCCGTCCGGGGAAATGCATATTACGTTTGCGTTGCGTTGCGTTTCGTTTCGTTTCGTTTCGGGTTTGCGGATTGCTTTTTAATGTGCAAACACTGGGAAAAGAATGCGCATTAAGTGCAACCGAGAGCCGGGAAAAAGCACAGAGAAAACAGAGAAAACTGTGCCGTGCCGTGCCTCGCCGTGCCTGGCCGTGCCTCTCCTTGCGGTATGCAATGCAATTTGAGTGCCCCCCGACAGCATTAATTGATTTTGCATGGTCACTTGCAGCACTTGCAGCACTGCGGTGCTCCGCCCGCGACGGGGCCACCGGGCGTAAGATAAATGCACGATGCATGCCCCACCGCCCCCCGCCCCACAAACATGTGTCTTCTCTGTGGCGCTGGGATGGCATTGTTCCGGGGGGGGGCCTCTCCATTCTTTTCATTTCGTTGCATTTGCGAAATTAACTCTCGAAAAATGGCAGAAGGACGAGTCGGAGGGAGGTGGAAAAACGCTTAATGTATGAAGGCACCTTGAAGGCGGCTGCGGCTGGCGGTTGGCGGCTCTGGGCAGAAAGGTAAAAAGCAGTCCTTACAAATTCCATTCAAAACAAAAGCCGCCCTCAAGGCATCAACAGAACCTACCTCAAGTGCAAAGAGAGAGAAAAAAAGGGGTACAGGCACAGGAGATCCTCTTCAGGACTCTCCATCCGCCACTCAATGAAACACTCAACTGTCTTCCAGAGGGGGGGGTGGCAGGGGGGGAATAATTACGCGCTCTTTTCTTCGTGGGTTTTTCAAAAGAAAGAACGAAGCTTTAAGTATTCTATTATTTGAGGATTATTGTGAGAGAGAAGGCGAGAAAGAGGTGCGGCTAAAAGGATCTATTGTAGGCTCTCACTCTCTCACCCTTTAAGTAGAGGAGGAGGAGTACAGTAGAGCCTCCTTCTACCACGATGGATATTCTCTCCTTATTATATTCAATCTCCAAGCGATGGTGGTTTCAGAAGCATTATATACCTATTGTCCTGAAAATACTCCAAGAAAAAAGTAATCTATTCCATGAATTTCCTCAGAGGGTGCTCTGAAGCCTCTTCCAGAGTCTCTTCCAGAGTCTCTTCCCTCGAACAAAGTCTTCTTCCGTCCATATATCACCTTTAGATTATAGAAAACCCCTCAAAATCATTCTCGTCCTTCCCTTTGACAATCTTTGCCGCCAGAAACAGTCATCCAGAAAAGTCAGTGGCACTAAAAATTTCCCTGCAACAGTGTTTTCACGGTCTCCCTCTCTATCGCTGAGCGGCGGAAATGCAGATGGGTAATGCGACGCCACGACACACAGGTGAGCAGCTCCTTGACGAGGAGCACAACGATGGATGCTGATGGTGGCAGGGAAATGGTGGCAATGAAGCTGATGAAGATGGTAGGGGAAGGCTGGGCTGCCACTGTTGCTGGTACGGATGGTAGGATGGTAGGATGGTGGGGCTTCTGCCCTGATGAAGATGAAGGTTATTGTTGCTTGCCTTCTGTTTGAGAAGAGCGGTGGAGGGGAGCGACCAAAAAAGCACAAAAGACCAGGAGTCGTCGGATGCAGAGGACCAGAGGAGGCAGAGGGCTCAGAAGAGGCAGGAAGAAGTCCTAGCAGAGGGCCAGAACAGTGCCAGAGCAAATGTCGAGGTCCTGCGTCCACTTTTTCCGTTTTGAGTGGAAATTCCACGCTCCATTTTCATGCTTTTGATGGCCCCTCGCATTACCATTAACATTGACAATGAAAATGTGAAATGCCCCTCCCTCTCCCGCTCTCCCTCTCTCTCTCTCTCTTTCTCGCTAAATCGCAGTTTTTGTGGCTGACATTTCAGTGGCAGAAGGACAGAGATCCTGCAGCGAATCAACAACTTAATATGCACAAATTTTTGAATGCCAACTGCACACCGATAAAACCGACAAAACACCAAAAACAGTTCCGAGCACCGACTGGAGGGTAATCCACATGGGAGTCGTCGAGTGGCACGAGGAGGTCGTGAGGTCTGGGGGTCTGAGGGTCTGTCGGTGGCAGCATCAGTTATCCGCGGCACCGACAAGCTGGTGCAGCCGTGCCACCCAAAAAAACCAGAGCAAACGACACCGCCAGCCAAGCGCCCCAATTGCTGCAGTTTCAGGCATTCGTTCCATTAGTATTCACAGAATGGTGTACAGTACTGTACTGCACTGTACTGTACTCTGTCCCACTTGCCCCACTTGCTCCTTGCTCCTTGCACCGCTGCCGCTGTTGTTTGTTCACAAATTTATGCGTGTCTATTCGTGTTCTCTTTTCTGTCACTCTCTCTCTCTCTCTCTCTCTTGCACTCTCTTGTTTGTCGTCGTTTCAATTAAGCTCGGCGCCGAAATGTATGCAACGGAATGCTTTTTCTGCGCATTTTTACCGATTAATTTTTCATTATTATGCCAAGTGCTCTCTGCTCTGCTGCGCGACTACACGCACAACTGAAATACTGCCAAAAATAGTGGCGAATGACAGGCGAGAAAACCAAACAAAGTTTATTTTTCTTTTTGTGCGTTAGCGATGCCCTAATAATTTCTGCCTGCCCCAAAAAGTAGGCAGCACACATTTTTGGCATGTCTATTGGATTTTTTTTTGGTTTTCTGTGGGATTCCCTGCCAAAAGTTTGACTTTGGAAACAATTTCTTCAAATATATTATAAATTATTACTCTATTTATTCCTTCTATAAGAATTTCATTAAGGAATGCTAATAAGGTATGGGAATGGTATGGATTCCAAGGGGAATTTTCATTTATATTTATATCTATTCTATTAAAGTTTTACAGAAAAAAATATAAAAAGGTTATATAAAACAAAAAATTATAAATTATAATACAAAATCAAAATAAGGAATAAATAATAATAATAAAATAATAAATAAAAATAAAAACATAACAAGGGATAGATAAAATAATATTAAATAATAATAATAGAATAACAACAATAACATAATAAACAAATACATAAATAAATAAAATAATAACAAATATTCAATAAAAAAATAATAAGTATAAATAAATAAACCATAAATAATAAAGATATTAAATGATAATATAGAATAAAATTGGAAAAAAAATTAAATAATAATAATAAATACAATAACTACGAAACAAGAGGAATACAAATATTAAGAAAAATTAATGATAAAAATACAGCGTAAAAAAAATAATAAAAATATAACATGAACATTAAAAAATTAACAACACAAAAAGATAAGAACTTAATAAAAAATATAAATAATAAATAAGTAAAAAAAAAACATAAATAAATGGTAAAAACAAATAAATATAAAATAAAAATAAAAGGTAAGGATGCCATACAAAACAGAAATACAAAAAAAAACCATAAAAAGTAAACCAAATTGTTTCCAACTTAAAAAATTACTCAAAATTTTGTGCCAAAATTCACAAAAAATCTATACCGCTCCCCATGGCATTTATGATTATTTAAAGCCCGAAACTAAATAGTTTAGATGCACACACGGCATTCAAACAGAAATAACTGCAATCCAATAAAATCCAGCAATAAAAGTAGAACAACGCGAGGCCCCGTGGCAGGACTCTAACCGAAACCCAATGGGAGCCACACAGAGAAACACCCAACCCCACAGACACCACCACAACAACTACTAAACCGTAAACCCCATGGTACCCCCAACAGAGTTGACAATGTCAATAAAAATTAACAAGGAAAAGCTGAAAAGCTGGAAAGCTGCGCCAAAGCTACCGCCACTGGCCGCAGCCGCAGCAAAAGCAGAAACAAAAACACCGCAGACAACACAGCCCCGCACTTTGTAGTGCAGTGTACGCTTCCGCCCCCCCGCCTAAACCCCTCCACCCCCTTCATTAGGTCGTAGGTGTAGAGGTTACTGCGGTGTCTATGTAATTTAGACAATTAGAAAGTTTACGCCTGTAACAATTTCCGACTTTACTTCCATTTGTTATTTTGTTTTTTATTGTTTCGAAAGTTTTTCCATGACAAATTGTTGGGGGTTTTCCCGCTCTCTCTTGAGGCCTATCTGCTGTGCTCTTCTCTGCTTCTCAGTCCTCGATTTCTGTCGTTTCTCCGTGACATATTTGCACAAGGCTTCATAATCAGTGGCTGCCTCTCCATTCTGTGCTGCTGATGCAGCAAAAATTGTGCTCCAGCAGCGGCGACACTCTGCATTCCTCTTCAATGCTCGAATTGTGTTGTTCGAGTGGCGAGAGGCTTAGCGTGGCCATATTGTCGCGATGTTGGCACTACAAAGGGGGGGGCCAGGGGAGGAGAGGGTGTGCGTGTGTCTGATCCTTTGCCTCATGCATATGCATGCAAATTTCGCAGCTGACAACTCGCTTTAAGTGGCTAAATTGCACAAGTAAACAATTTTTAAATGCAGCTTTGTTTGCGTCATAGGCCTGCGACGAAAAAAATACCCAAATCTGCACTGAAGAAAATTAAACAAAATGTTTAGGGAAAGCGGGGAAATTTTTAAACATATAAAAAATGGTCTTCCAATTTTTGAAGGCCTCAAAGATATAAAAATGTATTTAAAATTGATGCAAAAAAAATAAATAAATAACAAATTATAAATAATAAAAAATAATAAATACATTATAAAAAATAATAAAATAAAATAATAAAAAAATAAAATAAAGCCGAGAAAAAATATGTTTAAAAAACTATTTGAGAATTTTTGCAGCGAATATTAGATCACTAGAAATTCCAGGAATCCTAATAGATTTCTTTAATGCAAAAATCACACAAAATTCTTTTTTTTTCAGTGTTCCTCCTCCCCTTTTTGAGCCTGGCAAATCCTCTACATTTCCCATTTAACCCCATTTTTACACGCTTTTATCTCCACTGGGATTTGTGGCTACAAAAAATCCACTACTGACTGGCGGGAAACACTAATTTTTCAGTTATTAGCGAAATGTCAAAACAAATGACAGTTTTCACTGGCAGCCGGCAACTGGCAGATTTTTCCAAAGCAATTTTCATTTATTTTTGTTGTAGAACAATTTGGCAAGGTATTTATTTATTTATTTAAATCACAAATATGGTCACTGGAAAACTAGGCCAAACAAATTATTGGAACTGTTTTTGAGCATGAAATTTCATGCAAAAAATTTATGAAAAATGTTGAGAAATTTCTTTAAAAATTAAGCTAGTTTTTTTTTCTTTTGCGGCCCCCAAAAACATGAATCAAATCTCAACAAATACATTTAATCAACTTCAGCGACTTCCAGGGGATTTATGCCTCATAAATTCTAGACAAATTGTGGCCGAGAAGCAGAGAGAGAGACTGAGAGAGAGATGCCATTTGTCAGAGATTATAAGCAAATACAAGCCTCCACAGAATGGAGGCAAATAAACAAGGCACCCAAACCCGAACCCATTTCCCATTCCCATAACCGTAACCGTAAACCCCATAAGAACCTCTCCCCGAGCGTAAACGAAACTAAAATCAAGACAACAGATTTTTGCCTGATTAAGGAGCCACCGCCCCCACCCCCCTGCTTCTTGCTCTTGAGGTGCTCCTCCTTCTTCTTTCTCTTCAGAAGCGTTCCACCTCCTCCTCGCTGTTCAGTGTCTTCCGCCGTGTGCTTGCTCTTCAGAATATTCCGCCTTCCACCTACCGCCTCCTTCTAGCTCTTCGGCTGCTCCGCCGCCTCCTGGCTCTCCAGCTGTTCCGCCCTCACCTCTGCAGACGACGTTCTCATGCCGAAGATATCCTGCCACTCCTCTAGGCAGCGGCTACAACAATGGGAAATGCACTTTAGCCAGGACTCCCGAAAGTATGCAATGAAATTGCGAGAGAGAGAGAGACCGAAATGCGAACAAATTGATATGCAAATGTGGAGTAGAAAGAAGGAATTCCAATACCAGTCCCAAAAGCCAAAGCCAGCAAAAAGCGTAATAATAAAATAAAAGTAGAGCCCGAAGATGAGAGAGCAGGACGTAGGATAACTGCTCGCCCCATGACGTCTCATTTCCTGTACAGCAGCTGCATTTGGCAGAGGCAAAAATCTGCGTCTTCCGGCCCCCAGAAAATGCTAAAAAATATTAAGTATACGCCTACGCAAGACGTCAATAATTTCAACACAAGAGCTGCTCTCTCCCTCTCGTAGATTGAATTAAAAGATGAAAAAATGGCAAAGTTTTTCTGTTCTTTCTTTTTTTTTTTGCACAGAATTCAATTTGGCGTAACTTTTCCTCTACTTTCCATCGCCATTGGCATCACACCATCAGGATCATCATCATCAGCTGGCGGCCTTTTTAGTATGCGTTTTGGCTGCAAGAATGGAGAGTAAAACTTTTGCCCTCCAGAAGAGTCCTTCCTCCAGCCAAGCATTGATGGAAATGCCAAGACCCAAGACCCAAGACGTGTATAGACCTCCAGTTGTGGCCTCTGGCAAATACAGTTGTTCAACTAATGAGAGTCTCTGGCTCTGGCTCTGTGCCCTGCCGTGGGGCACCACAGATGGACCCCGTGCAGACGGGGATTGGCCAAAAGTCGTGACAATCATAAAAATGCAAACCGAAAAACTTTAAATGTTTTTTCCCTTAAGAAAATGTTTTTCTTCTTGGGCTAAATGTGGTGGAAATTCTGGACAGGAAGGAGGGTCTTTCGTGGGTTTTTTTTTTTTTTGAGAAAAGTATATAAAGCAAAGTCTAAAGAATGGCTTTGAGAATCATAAAGATATAGGTTTAAAAAGGACAATGTTTCAAAGGAGATCTTGAGATTTTCAATGGGAATTTTAGATGAAGAAAAGTAAGTGGAAAATATCATAAAATCTATGTTTATTGGGTACAAAATATGACCCCTAACCCCAAAATAAAAATATATAAAATAAATAAATAGATAAATAGTAATAAATAATATATTTAATAAATATATATAAAATATATAAATAAATATTAATAAAATATATAAATAATAACAAAAATAATAATAAATAAATACTAATAAAAAAAATTAAATTAAAATAATAAGTATAAATAAATATATACAACAAAAAAAAATAAATATACACACAAAAATATATAAATAAAAATAATCGTAAACGAAAATATTTGTTGACCTAAAATCTATCAAAAATATATATAATAAAATATACACACACAAACAAAATTCCATTATGGATAAATCCCCCAGTAAATCCCTAAAATATCCCACTAAACACTTGTATTTCCCTAAAAAAAAAACCACAAAAAATGCCTTCTCAATAGAACTGATTACTTCCTGGTTCAAAAAAATGGGGCGGGGGAAGGGTGGGGGGCGGCGTATACATTACCATAACCGTAACATTTGTGAGATGCCTAAAGCGTGACTGTTGAATGATTTTCCAGGAAGAAAAAAAACAATCCATTCACCGGGCGAAAAATGAAAATCAAGGAAAAGCGGCGCAAATCAAGCAGAAAAGCAGAAAAGGACATCAAATGCGGAAAGAAAAATTCGAGTGAATGAAAAGAAAGAAAGGAAGAAAAAAAAACGCAATTTTACACAAGGATCTTACACTCAAAAATGCAGGACCACCAGGACAGACAGGACTTCTATATGGCACGGAAGGGAGGCGGGAGATTGTTTTCACGCCCTCCCTGCCTGCCTGCCTGTCGACGTCCATTCATGACTTAATAAATACGTAAAGCATTCGCAATGATTCCGAATGTGAATCAGTGGCATAGAGCCATAGTCCTGGCAAGTCCTGCCAGCATTCCCGAGTGCTTCCGCTTGATTGTCCACGAAATCGACAAAAATGAAGTGGATATGCCGCACAGGAGGACGAGGCATAACGTGATTGATGCCGCTCGCCTCCTCCCCGACTCCAGACGGCACCACCAGACACCGACACCGATTCTGGGGCATCCTTAGTCCAATGATTGGTTCAGCAAAAAGGATTTTTGGCGACAGGCAGACAGCAAAAAGGGGGACACATGGCAATAACAATAAAAAACCCAATGGGAGGTCCCTTTTTTTTGCGGGTCTATCTGTCTGCCGGGCATCTGTTTCCCCCCCCCCCCTCGTTTTTTCTGTGGGCAGGAATTCTCCTTTTTTGTGGCATTGCATAAACATGTCTGCGGCGACCATTTTGTGTTGGTATTTAAGCAAATACAACAGAAAGGATATCAACAAAAAATGTGTCTAATTGACAAAAAAAAAAAAATGTCTGTGTTTCCCTGAGGAACACAGGGAAAATATACCAGATATCTATGCAGAGACTGTACTTAAGTGTGTGTTGGCTTTCATTGGAAAGAGGGGCTCCCTTTTTTGTATGAGAACTTACCTGAAATGAAATTAAATTAAAGGTTTTATTAGCAAACATCGTAAAGGCTCTAAAACTATAAAATTTAAACCCTTTAAAACCCCCGATTAAACGAAATTCCTAAGCCAAGGAAATGCCAAGGCTTTTTCCACTATTTTCCAAATGCAAATCACAAGAAGATGCTACAAATTACGTAAATAAAAGCAATAAAGTGGCAAACGGATTTGCATAAAGTGATGTGGGGGCAGGGGGGGCAGGGATCTGTGGCATGTGATGCCGAGAGAAACTTATGCTAAACAACCAGAGACTCAAAGACATATCCAGGGGCGGAGGCTTACACGCCCACATTCAATTACAGTGAAGATTTGCCGTTTACTTTTCCCCCAGGCCACGCCCACAACATCAAAGGGCGTTGACTTAGACATTGATTTGTCTCCGGGGAAGGAAAGGGGGATATGTGGACTGTTTTCTAAGGTCCAATGCATTGTGGGGCCCAGAATTATATCTACACCAGATGCCAGATATACTATGAGACTATTTTGTATTTTTAGTCTTCTTTTTGTTCTCCTGGAGAATCTATTTGCTACCCATGTCACAAACTAACAATATGCTGAAGCTGTCAAGAGGTTTTCCTGTCCGCCGCAAAAGTTGTTCAACTTTTTTCTTCGCCTTCGGGTGCGGTCTCTGGCTTTTTTTTGGGGAAGAGCTCTTCTTTCTGTACCCTCTGTCTAGTGGCTCTCTCTTTTCTCCACATATTGCTGTTTGTCTTTTGCCTTTTTGCCACTAATTTAACGAAAGTTCTCTCTCTCTCTCTCTCTCTCTCTGGCTGTGTGTGTCCTTCCACTCCATTAATTGGAACGTCTGCAAAAGTTAGTCGAGTCTTAATTTTTGTGGTTTTGTCACAGCCATTTTCCTCCTCATATAAGACTTTGGTGTTTCTTTGAACTTCAAAGGAGTGAAATTTAAGCCCAGCAGAAGGCAAGTCAAAGGTTAAATGTATTCCCCCCTCTTGCAACAAGTGGAAATACACTGCCAAATAAAAACAATAAATGAATGTAATTTCCCGAGTGGTAAACTCGGAAAATCGTTTTAAATAAGGCATGAAAACGCATTAAGGGCGCCACCTTGTCAGACAATAAACAACAATATGTGTACCCTGCAGCCCCCGGGAAAACATACACTCACACACGCCATGCCCCACCCTGCAGCAGGCTGTCACATTTCCCTGCTTCCCGCTCCCTGAAACCCTACACAAATATCCGATAAGATTGCCTGACATTATTTACTTTTGCGCGAATCTTTTGTTGATTTTATGTGCAAGTAAAAATTATATAAAATGTCGAAAAAATTATGCAGAATATTCTGAAATGTAAAATCGACCGAAATTCCTGGATAAAAATACTGAAAACACAACCAAATACTACCAAAAATATTACAAAAAAACTGAATGTAGAGAAAATACTGTAAAAAAACTAAAGAATACCAAAATTACTAAAACAAAATACCAAAAAAATACTAAATAAATCGAAAGTTCCGTCGAGAAATTCAGAAAGTACATAATACGAAAGATACTAAGGAATACTCAAAAGAATAAAGAATTACTAAAAAGATTCTAAAAAAATACTAAAAAGATACTAAAAAATACTTTAAAAATACTACAAAATACCAAAAAAAATACTGAAATAATTAAAGAAATCCAAAATTGCCTCGAGAATTTCAGGAAGTACGAAAGACTACTAAAAATACTAAAGAATACTCGAAAGAATAAAAAATACTACAAATATACTAAAAAAAAATACTGAAAAACACTAAACAAATCCCAAATGAACTCGAGAAATTCAGAAAGTACCAAACACGAAAGACTACTGAAAATACTAAAGAATACTCTACCACATATCAACTTCAAAATAAATACCACCAGATATTCCTCTATCAATAACATTTTATCGTATTTCATTTAAATAATTCAGAAATTTGCTGAACAAACTTTTCCGTAGATTACGTTTCATGGAACTTCTCCTTTGAGTGCCTCCAGAGCCAGGGAGCCTTCACACACACGTGCACCCTGCCTATCCCTCTCCATCCCTCCTCTCACACACACACACAACGCCATATAAAGTGATAAGCAGCCGCAGGGCGACCATTGAGGCGCCGCCACACGCCTCTGTCTCTGTCTCTGCTCTGCCTCTGCATGAGCCTCTAAGCGGCATTCCAAATAAAAATCGCTCATACGCCCCTTTGTACGATACGACTCGTTGTCCCTACGGTTTCTGTGTATTATTTTGTCTCCTGTTTTGCGGTGTCGACTCCGACTCCGACTCGTTCTTTCTTGCGTATATTTGCATATATTCTGTACATTCTGCCTTTGCTTTATTTCTTTTCCTTTTTTTTCTTGCGAGGCGGGTGATAATACAAGAAATTGTATCAGGCCAAAATTGTTTTTTAAAATGTTACGTGCCCGACGGCTGCTTTGACAACAAATTTATCTGTACGCGTAGTATCTGTGCGATACGTTTTTGGGGTAATAAAAATGCAATATAAATCCATATACAATATAAAATTTGTGTTTCCTTTTTTTTATTTTTTCTTTGGCGAGAGGGTAATCCTGGAAGTTTCGATTGCAGGCAGCAAAACGTTTGTGGGGAAGGATACAGGGAAAAACAATGGTGGGAAAACTTTGGCGTGGCACGTGCTTTGGGTTGATTTGATGGAAAATTTTGACGTATTTGAAGGATGTGTGCGTGTGTTGGAAATACAAAAATTTGTAAAGGGACTTAAACAGTATTTTGGTTGTAAAAAACGGAGGGGAAGGAGTAAAGAAATGTAATACAAATTTCCCTTGAAGTTGATTAATAATTAAGAGGTACAAGTGTCTATTGTAATCACGAACAATTAATGAATCATTTTTCAAGGGATTTTTGCCTTGATACAAATTTTTTGGATTAATTTAATATTTATAGAAAATTCTTTTAAATACTGAACATATGACAGAAAAATTAAAAAATAAAGAATAAACTAAAGGTAAATGTTAAAAATAATAAAGAGTACTAAAAACAATACCAAAAATACTGAAGAACAATCAAGAGTACTGTAAATAACAAAAGTTCTAAAAAATACTTAAACCATGATCAAATATTACTTAAAATTTTACCAAAAATACTAAAAAAGAACGGAAGTTACAAAAAAAATTCTTAAAAAATCTAATATAAAAAATGAAAAATACTGAAAATACCAAAAATACTAGACAATACAAAAAATACTAATGCATACCAAAACTTTAAATATACTGAAAGTACAACTAAAAATAAATTGGACATTTTTTAATAAACTAATATTAAATATTAAAAACAATAAAAAAATACTGAAAATACCAAAAATAATATAAACATACTGAAAATACCAGAAATACTATTAATACTAAAAACGGAAATATAAATGAATAATAAAAATACAAAATATACCAAATTGTACTGAAAGTACAACAAAATATTACATACGAGTATTTATTGAATTCGGGGAAGAGTTGAAAGTGTGTGTGCCTCCCCCCCATGCTCAATCCATTCCCACTCAATCCTTGTTTTTCCTAGGAACTCCCAATAACAGATAAAAATATTTCGAGCCACTTAATGTGCAGAATTTTAATAGGAATATCCGATTGTCGACTGGCGGCGGATGTGGTGCAGACACAATTTCGCACCATTTGGCGGCCCCTCCCAATCAATTTATAGGCGCAACATATGCATATGTGACCCATGATCCCCCGCCCCCTATGCCCCATGCCACCATCCTTTTGGGGGGCTGTGGTTCAGGGCAATTATAAAATCCACAAAGGGAATAGCCACCGCCGCCGCTGCTGCTGCTGCTGCCGCTGCCATGACGACAATCAGCTAATGAAATTAATGGCAATTTCCATTGGCAGTGCGGCTTGAATGCAATGCAAGTAATGCAATTTCCACAAATTTCACAGCCGGGGAAAAACGGGACTCCACTCCCTTGGGCGCGGCTCTTGGGCCCACACCACAAAATGCTAATTAATCAGCTTTGGTATTAATTAAACGACCGCAGAATGAAGCCAGCGACGGACCATTAACGATATCAATAATCCCTCCCCCTTTTGGCCTGCAGAAGCGACTCTTAAAAAGGGCTTACGAATTTTAAAGGAAAATAGCTGCAGCCAGAGGAAACGAGCACAAGTGCCGGGGAAATTGTGCGGCAAATGGTGCCCGTAATTTATGGATGTATTCCCTCGAAAACTACATGTTTTGACAGGTGATATTCGCAGATAACTCGATCAAAATGCGTCACAGATAATGCTGTCGCACGAACGCCTTTGATGGCATGGCGCCATGAGGGTTTAATACCCCTTAGTGGATACCCAGCAGAACTCCACTCTTATCGTTCCGCTCCGCCAATTCTAGGGTACATTTGAGTGTTAATGTCCACTCCGTGCCATTCAATCGTGTTTAATTTACAACCTCATCCGGGAAAACGTGGAGTCATGGACGCCCAGCATTCTCTCTCGCACTCCCACTCGCACTCCCAATGTTATTGTCATGGTTTTTATCAGGGCAATGGCGCCTTCCAACCATCCATCCATCCATCCATCCATCGACGCCCTGTGCTTGTTATTAAACATAAAAATAAATTAATAAGCGAGAGCGTGACAGCCACATCCACACAGCCCATACCCACTGACAGAGTCTCAATTAAGCGACAAAGTACGACACTGGCAGTTAATGTCGCAAAAGTGGGCAGTAAAAGGGTGGGAAAAGTGTGGAAAACAGCAAAGAAATGGTGGGAAATAGGAAGGAACGCGAGAAACGGGCTTGCGGAATGGGTGGGAAAGTAACGCAAATATTTTAACGATGTCATGTGAAGTTTTTCCACGTAAATTGAGAGAGGCAGAGCAGACGACATATCCTGGGCCTTATCATTAAGGCAGCCGGCAGAAAGCCCGCAGCCGCATATTGCAGTTGCAATCACAAATGGTTATTAAGCAGCCAAAACCAAAGCCGAAGCCGGCGAACAGGACTTGGAGGGCTGTAAGAAACAACCCCGGAAGCGGGCCTTAAGTAATGAATTATTGAGTATTTCTTTATTACTCAAAAGCCAGAGGATGGCCAAACCGCAACGAGGATACCCGAGGGGTTGAAAATCGAAATTATTCGAGCCAAGATCTGAAAACGGGGCTCTAGACAGGTAGAAATTGAAGGCACAACGCAAAAGAGAAGCTAAGGAACGAAAGATAACGAAAATGTGCGTGTGAGCAAGTCGCAATTGGGTGAAACTCAAACTCAAGAGGCACGAGTGGAATGAAATAGTATAATAAACCGTATCAGAGTGGTCTGGAGATATTCATCAGAAGAGAGGCAGCTATTGGAAGCAATCAATGTTTTCATACCACAAGAGATATTACAGTCCTCAGACTAAACCACAAACCCACAAACCTTACAATAAACGTGCATCCCCTCTCCTTGGGCTTCACCCTTTCTCCATTAGCTTCTCCCCATTCGAGTCTGCTCTGCTCTTTTGCCAATTTAATTGATGAAAATATAATGACACATCCAAGCCAAGGGCCGGAGATTCAATCCTCCCCACAAGCTCCAATATGGAACGAACGAAAAACCGCACGCCCACATGCATAAATTTTGACGAAAGGGCAGCCCCGTCTGCCACAAGAGGGGGTTAAATGTTGTGTCCATTTAAGTGGTGCTACGGGAAACAGGGACCAGTCCACTCTGCGGAGCCACAGCCACGGCCCAGCGTGCGGTTGTGTTGCCATTGGAAATTGAGCAACCAAAGCAATTGTCAATTAAATTTTGCTCTCCTCCTGCTGCAGGCCCCCCACGCTGTAAATGCCAAGACACGTTCGGGGTGGTGGTGGGATTTCCAATCGGTTCACACTTTCTGCCTCCACCGCCCAACCATCGAGGGCTTCGGTACTTCCTCTGCCATTAGCGAGCTGTGTACCTTTCCCCAAGTGGCATCCACAGACGCGTCACTAATTTGCATAAAAAGGTAACACGCGGCAGAGAGCGCACCCCTTGCAGCCACCTGTTGCAGGGCCAATAGGGGGGGACAAATGCTGTGTGCGCCGTTGCATTAATTAAATTTTCTAATTTTTTACGCACAATTTCCTCATTGAATTCGTTCTATAATTTGCCTTTCAGCCATTGAATTAATTAGTCATTGATCGGCTTTTGTTTGCCACAAATTGTTTGCGTATTTACCTTTTGGGGGCACGTTTGTGGCATAAGAAATTCAGAGGGAAAATTAGGGCTTTGTATCCCCTTAACATCGTTGATCTGGAGGCCCTAGAAATAGCTTGATTTTCGGTGTAGATTTTTTTAACCATTTTTAATGAGTAGCCAAAAATCTCTTAAAAATTATAATTAATTTTGAAAGGGTATATCGAACGATTGTGTGGATTTTTCCTGTTCATTTTTTTCCTATTTAATTTCTTCTAATTTGCATATTTTAAATACATTTTTTTTCAGCTCTCCGAATAAGCATTCATTTATTTGTGACTAAAAATGAATACCTATTTGTGCTCTTTTCGGAAGTATTTTTCCTGCAGTTTTTTCCTACATTCAAACTCTACAGAAAATTTGCAGAAATTCTGTGCCTTTTGTGCGCCTCAAACTATGCAAACATTCAACGAATCTCTCCGTCTTTTTTCTGTGCCACAAGAACAAATATTTATTCAAGTGTCAATTTGGAATTGAATGCTCTTCGGTTGTCCTTCCACAAAACTGTGTGACGATGCACTTGGGCTTTTTCAGACATTTAATTTCCTTGCCAAAAAACAAAAAAAAAAAAGGCCAAAATTTAATTTCGTAATTGAATGGGTTTTCGTTTGCGCCCAACCTTATGCGACTCTGCCAATACCAATACCAATACCAATACCAATACGAATTTAATTGAAAATTTATCAGTTTTGCATTTGCATACGTGTATGCCATGCCCCATGCCCCATGCACCTCCTCCTCCTCCTTTTCTGAGTGACATTCTTCTCTCAGAACCAAAATTATGACTTTTTCTGCCCATGCATATTTTTCTCCCTCTCTCTTTGGTTCTGAAATTTTGCGACAAATATTTCTGCACGAAAATTTTGTAAATATTCACCCAAAAAGAGCATTTTACCCGATTGGATTTTTGGGAAAATAATTAAAACAAATGCAGGCACATTTTTGGTTCATTTTCATCTCTGGCTTTTTCCGATTTAATTGAAATTCTGTTACGAAATTTGTAAGAAATTCGAAAGGCATATTTCTACTTCGACGAAAAACCCAATTGAAAGAAACGTCTATAAAGTCTATAAAGAAAATTCAATTATTAATTGGAAGAGTGTGAGGCTTTCTGTGTGGGTAAATGAAAGAGTTTTCCCTTCAATGCTTTTTATTAAATATTGATGCAAGTCGAGGGGTTTTCTGAGGCTTTTCTTATGGGTGCCAACAGAGGAGTTCCCGAAAATATTGTATAGTATTTAAAGGATAGCATTGGCATTAGCAAACGAGGGCAAACCAGTGTTTTGATGAGTGGTTTATGGCGATCGGCTTTTTCCTTTGAGTAGGAGGATTTGCTAGAGGCCACACAAAAGCTGAGCAGACGCTGATGATCTCTCCCAAAAGGGATTCGGGACTGAAGGATGCAGAAGGAAGCCCTCCACTCCAAGGTGTTCAAAGGGCTTAAAATTCATAAAAACCGACCCAAAAAGCCACCGGCCAACGAGTTTCAAGCAAATCCCATGAATTTTTCAAATGAGATTCCACCATATTTCAAACATTTTTTCTTTTTTGAGGCTAGAAACAAAAACCTGACGTGATGGAGCAAATCTGAGCTTGGATACCCGTTCAGGGCCTCAAAATTCAAAGGTATATGATATTCTGGGGCTGCGTTTTTCAAGCTCCAATTGATGAATAAATATGCCACACTTTTTCATCCACAAAAACCCTTGAAAAGTGTGCATAAGTGGAGCCCACGAGTACCCTACGTATACGCAATTTCAGGTGGAATTTCCCAATAGTTGCCTAGCCAATACATACACTGAAAGATGATAAACGAGTAGCCCCATTAACACCTACTAGTATCTGGAAAATGTATCTTTTGCAGATACCACATTCCTATGGAGAATGGATCCAAAGATTAGACGTCTGCAAGTGCAGTCGAGGAGCCGTTAATTGAGTTACCCACATGCCACGCCCCCAAAAACTCCAGCCAACTGAGGAAGTTAATTAAGCCAGAATTTAGTCAAAACCTACAGTGGTTTTGGCAGCTGAAGAAAAGCCAAAAACATTTTACGAATGCCAGCCAGACAGCCAGCGAGCCCGCCCCCCTCTCCGCCGCAGCAAATCAACGCCGAATGCCAAAAATCCAATCATCTGGCATCAAAAGTTCCATTCGTTCTGTCTCTGTCGAGCATTTCGGGGATATGCGGGCTCAGGCTTAATCAGCGTGCAACGCGAGGCAAGGAAAATTTACCGCCAACGTGGCACAAAAATTTTCAAATTACATTTCGCATCTGCATCTGCGTTTTCTTTTGAGGTGGAGCATCGGATAGGAGAAGGCCTTAATGGTGGAAAACTGATAGGAGTAGTGTATCCCCAATGGTGGCATGCCGCGCTCTTCTTTGGGGGATGGGGGCGGGGGCATGCTTCATTGGGCAGGCGAATGTTTTTGGGTGCAATTAGGAGCCAAAAAGCGGGCGAACGTGCACCACCAGCATATTCTGTGGCATTAAATTCGATGTGCAATTAAAATTGCTGCAAAATTTGCATCCTTTCGGTCGGATAATGAGCCTTCTCTGTGCGGTGGGTGGGGCAGTGGGGGGTCATCTGTGGTTCCCAAAAAGTTATCCCCATTTGCAGAGCAATCAGAATTTAAGCGATGGCATTCTTTGACCAACGAATTTCTTAAAATTTCCAGGGGGGAAATTTTGCGATAATTTTCCACAGTTAAATATTGCTAAAGGCGGAATATATTGCTTAAAAATTCGGAAGCCGAATAATCAGAGCTTCTTTTGGAATTTCACTTAATAAAAAATAAATAAAAAAAATAAAAAATAAATAACAATAAAATACTCAAAAATAATAAATTAAAACCATAAAAATAAAACAAATCAAAATTAAATAAATAAAAAATCAGTACATAAAAAAAATAATAAAATAAATAAATAAAAATTAGATAAAAACAAATAAAATGTTAAAAAATTATACCACTAAATAAAAATAACTTTTAGTTATTTTTTTCATTAATTTAAGTTTTGTTTCCTTTCAAACACTTAAAATAATTTAAGAAAATAAATGTATCTTCGATTTAAAAAACTTACCAAATATTAAAAAACAATTTCAATTAAATTTATCTGCAAATAGAGAAAGAAAAGTGAGGAAAATCCATTAATAAAAACAATTAAATTTCCATGGAAACGAGCTTAAACAGATTTTAAGACCTATAAAAAATGCATGAGTAAAAAAGATTTTAAAAAATATTGTCACTGAGAAGGAAAGGTTTTTCCTTATCTGCATTTCCTCCTAATTTTCTCTCACTCTCTCACTCTCTATCTCTCTTTTCTTTATTTTAGGAGGATAATTAGGAAGAACTTTTTGGACAGCTAAACGGCAGGCATTCTATGCTAATGGCCAAGAGAAATGCCAAGAAGAAGGCCAAGAAGACGACCCAGGAAAAGGCAGAGAGGTAGGTTGAAAGAATGCCCAAAAGGAGGCCAAGAAAAAGGACGAAAAGGGGGTTGAAAAAATATATGTCAAAGTAACAAAGAAAAGTAGGTGGAAATATATATTCTGTTGGATTCTTTTCGATGGCTAATGGAATGCACATTAAAAGTGGCAACAGGAGACACAAGACACAGATGGAAGATGCCAGCCGAAAAGGCACAACACTGACAGACAGACAGACAGCCGTCTAGAAGGCCCATCAATGACACGACAGGAGAGTGTGGGGACCCCACTGTCTAATGTCACTCACGGCTGAGTGGGGGGTACCATTTTTATTTGGTAGATTTGAAAAGGGGGCGGCTGTCAATGGATCAAGATTATAAACAAAGGTTTACCATATTTTTATATATATTTTTAAGAATTTTAAAAACGAAAAATAATTTAAAATGCATGTTTCTGTCAATAAAATATTTAATTACTTTTAAATATTATTCACATTTATTTGAATAAAATACACTTTCGGTAAATTTTTGGTTCTTTATTTTGCAGAAATATTTCATGCCTGATTTTTGGTATTTTCTATAAATATTGCCATGATTTCTGTGGAAACTGCACATTAAGCATATAATTATTTATTTATTTGGCATCGAAATTCATCAAATAATTAAGGCTTAAATTCAAAATCGAATGAAATATAATAATATAATAATTTGCAAAATCTAATTAATTATGGAAAATGCAATGAGCAGGCAAATTCTATAAAGCCTCAAGCGTGTGCTCTAATTCTCTCGCTCTGCGACGAAGTGGGGCTCTCTGGGAGAGGCTCCCCCTCTGGGGAGGGGGGAGGCAGAACTTTGTCCAAGCGAAAGTGAGATGTGTGAAAGTTTAGAGGCCAGGCTAAGTCAAGTCAAGTCGAGTCAAAAGCAATGTTTAGCAAAGTTCATTAAGCACTCAACAAACAGAGCGAGAGGAGAAACAGAGAAAGGAGGAGGTTTGAGGACTCCTCCCGAAACGAAAGCAGGAACGTAACGTAATGGGCTTTGGCGTAATTCAACTAAAAACAAAAGCGTAACAAAGTTCTTAGCCCAACCAGGGTTGCCAGGGTGGCCAGGGTTGCCATGGTGTGCATAGATGAAAATCAAATGCGGTCAGGGGACATTCCATGGAGGATGGAATGATGATGGTATGGTATGTACGTGTTTTGGCCTGTGCATTTTTTGCATGTCACTATCAGTGGCTGCAAAACTGTGCTGGTGTGTGTGTGCCACAGCAGCATCGGCAGGACACACAATGTTGCGGCTGTGGCAAGCAGAGGGGAAGAGTGGCTGCCTTCATCAGAGAGGGAGGGTGGGTGCCTAGGGGAGGGAGGGGGCTGCACCAAAGAGGGAGAGTTTGTTCAAGCGAACATTGTTAGCCTGCGGCCAAAAGGCTTTCAAAGTTTTCGTGGTTTTGGCCTGCCAAAAAGGGTGGCAGGCGGGCTGGCAGGCAGGCCGTTGCAGCTGCATCCATGGTGGGGCATGTGGCATGCGGGCTGCTTTGAATTATTGCCCCAAAAGGAGGCCGGAATGGGGGGGGGGAGGGATAACTAATCGGGCAATGCTCTTTCTGCCAAAGGCAGATTCCCATAAAGAAATCAAAAAAAAAAAAAAGTTAATTGGCAAATGGCCAAATGAGTTCAATTTTCAGGAGGAGGATGGGATGGTGCCTGGAATTGGGGATTTTCTCGCTCATTGGATTGCAGTCCTTTAAAGGGATATTCGTTAAGAAAAGATTGAAGCTATTGCTGCGGAAAATTCAAGGCTTTAGACCACAGAAGATCTGTTGGCTCTACGAACTACAGCACTAAAGAACTTTTTGGAACTGGAACTAGTTCATGCACCCGTTCTTACATGCCTTTGTCCCACTTCCATTGTTCCAATATTGCCATAGGCAAAACATAAGGAAATATATTGAAATTAGAAAGAGATTCCCATAAGTGAAAGGATACCTTCGTGCTAGAAACAGATTCCCATAAGCGAAAGGATACATTTAATACTAGACACAGATTCCCAGAAGCGAAAGGATACATTTGATACTAGAAACAGATTCCCATAAGCGAAAGGTTACATTTCATACGAGAAGGAGATTCCCAGAAGCGGAAGGATACATTTAATACTAGAAACAGATTCCCATAACCGAGAGGATACGATTCAGAGTAGAAACAGATTCACATAAACGAATGGCTACACTCCTTTTTGAAGAACACAAGGATCCCTCAGTGGAACTCGCGAATTTGAAGGAAATGTGCTATAAGTTCATCTACTCGATGGAAATTCTCCCCTAAAACGTTTTCCTATCCATCCAATACTCCTTTCAAATACTTCTCCTCCCAAATTCTATTCCCCAGCATTTTGAAACCCCTTTTCGACGCCTTTTCGTCCCCTTTTCAAGACTAAAACAACATCTTAAATCGTGTAAATACTCTATCCCCTCTTAAGCATTCCAAAGTGGCTTGAACCCCCGCCTGGAGCACCCACCCGCTGTGCAAGACCCATTTGGCATAAGCGTAGCCCTGGCTAATGTCACACATGCATCATAGATACCCCTCCCTGGGGGTTGAGCTGGGAAAAACGTGTCTCCCAGGGGGGGAGGCACACGCTCTCATCGTTAAGCTGCAGCTAATTATGTAAATTCATTTAATGCCATTGTTAAAATGATATTTGCCACAAGGATTTTGTTGCCGCAGGCAGAGACGAAGCACAGAGAAGCAAGCAAAATCTCCAATTAAAATGTGGCAGGAGGCGACCAGATCTGAATGAAAATGTGGCAGAGTTTCTCAAGAAATTGTGGCCCCAAAAGTGGCCTTCAAGCCACTCCAATAATCATATGCAAGGCTACAGTTACAGGTGCCCCCCCCCCCCCCCACGTCGTGGTGGGGCGTATAATTATGGGACTGCCACTCACATGAGCCGCAATGTTTTTCACTTGATTACAGAAAGCAGCCAATCATTCAAACCTTTTGGCAGGATGTTGTTCTGAAGAAGCCTCCGTGTCCTCCACCTTGCTGGAAAATTGATAGTGGAAAGCCCAAACACTCCTCGGTTTAATGAAAACAGAGAACCCAAACGGGAGGAAGGCCTTCCACAGCCTGCACAATAAATCTTCTAGTTATTGTTTTATCCCCCAGATACAATAAAAGGTAAGCAACGGGGCGGGTTCCTGCGACTCAATTTTCTTTGTGGAGCACACTTTAAACTTGTGTGCGCCGAGGGCTGCTCGAGGGCTGCTTGCCACTCGACGGACTTTTTCGACAGCAGCAAAATACAAGAATAAAGGTAACGAAGCATTAAATCGTGGAGCCTCCAACCAAAAGTTTCACCGAGTTTATTCTTCTTTTAAGCCCCGGCCGGAATGTTGCTTCTCCTTTCTTTTTTTTTAGGTGCTTCAACTTTTCCATGCCACTAAGCGTTTTGATTATTTGTTGCAAGGAAAGTAAAAATGAGGCAAAAGTTTCACTTTTTATGGGCCAAAAAAATAATGCCAAAAAAAAAGCTCATGCTAATAAAAATATTTTTCCGCTCTCTGATAAAAAATATAACAGGAAATTGTAAAGAAATTAAATACAATTAAATAAAAAGTGTAATAACAATATTAAAATATAATAATCAAATTTAAAAAAATACCAAAAAAAAAAAGGATTTATAAAAATATTATATAATAATAAATAAAAAATAAAAATAAATAAAAGTATTTAAAGAAAAGACTTTAAAAAAAATAATAATAGTATTAAAATAAATTATATAAAACTATTATTAAAAAGACAAAATTTTTTAAAATAGTATTAAAAAATAATATAATATAATAAAACATAAAAAAAAAAATTTAAAGAAAAAAACATTCGAAAAATTGAAGGGAAAAAAACATTAGAAAAAATGTCTTCCAAAAAAAAAAAATATTTAAAAAATATGCTTTTAAAAAAACACGTTTTTGCCGAGGCACCCAACTCTTGAGATGCGCGTTTTGTCCATTGAAAAATTTAAGCAACAGCAGCAGGAGAGCCATAGCCATCGCCATAGCCACATCCACAGAGGAATAATTGCCTTGGCCTGTGTTTCATTTTCCTTAAAATATAAATAATTATCATTCCGTCTGTGTGTTGCCTAATTCTGTTGCAGCCGCAAAACCAAAGCAGCATTTCCACAGCTGGAAATCTGCTTAGTGTTTAATTTCAGCACTGTCTCGTCGTTCGCCGCAAAACACCACAACACTGGCGACTGACCAGCAGCAGGACGAACAACAGAACAACAGAAGGCTCTGCAGCTGGCAGAAGGCACAACTCCCCCGTAAAATAATAATAATAACAATAATTTACTATGAAACCCAGAAAGCCACAGGATAACATGAAGACCCAAACCCACATTGAAAACCAAAGGCCAGAAGCGTTCTCCGTTGCAGAGTCCTGTGGCAGATGCAGAGTCCAGAGTTGGCTAACCGATGGAGTGGGTGGTGGGTGTCGGGGTGGCTATAAAAAAATAGCTTAATTAGTTGCCGCTTTTTGGATGGCAGTATAAATATTGAAGTTGTGTTGTGGCTGGTGCTGGGGCTCTGGCAAATATTTGAGAGAGAGAGAGTTTGGAATGCAGCCAAGGGGTTAGGGATATTCATATTTTGGCTGCAATAAATATGAGCATTCTGTGGGAAATATTTTGGGATATTGAGCTTAATAACGCGCATAAAATGTAAAGAGATAAAGATGTGCACAGAAATAAACTTAGAAAAATGGAAAAAAAACTTTAAAAAAAGGAAAATTTCAAAAATAAAAAATAAAGAAAATAATATATATAAATAAAACAAATTCAAATATATAAAAAAAAAATTAAAATAAAAAACATTAATATAAACAAATTAATATAAAAAAATAGTATGAAAAAAAAACAAATGAATAGAAAAAATTAATAAAATAAAAAATTTATATAATTCAAAATTAATAATAATAACAATAAATAATAAAAAAATTAATTAATATTCAAAAAATGAATCTAAAAAAAATTAATATAAAAATATATATATATATAAAAAAATTTTTTTTTTAATTTAGATAAAATAAACAGAAAAACAAATTTGTTTTAAAATAATATAATTTCAAAAATTCAAGACGACAAAAAAAATTGCAAAAGATAAAAAAATGAACACAAATTCAATAAAAAAAAGATACAACATTTAAAAGCATACAACAAAAAACTTGGGAAAAAAGGGCAAAAAACACAAGGGCACATGGGATATAGTTTTCTTCTAAAATAATAACAATAGCCAATAATTAACCGACTTTAGTGATTTTTGTATCTAAAACAGCCCCAAAATTGCACCATTGCAATAAACTTTTTTCAGTGTAATAACAGAGTGTAATAATCTGCAAACCAAATCCTCTTCCTCAAGCACTTGTAATCTCTGCGAAAAATTCTCTGTCTATCATTCTTCGAAAGAAGTTATTTCAATCAAATGATTGCCCCCAACACTGCACTGCGGATATTGTCTGCTCATTACACACACACGCACCCTCAGACACGCACACGCATACACACACGCATTGTATCTAGATATTTGCTGGATTCCATTCCTCAAGCGGGGGGCTCTGCTGGCAATTTATGCTGCACCATAAGGATTCTTATTACCCGAAAAGCGAATGCAAATTGGTTCAGTTCATTATGAACGGCATGGGGGGATAGGGCACGGGCACCCCGTAGCCCGGCAGCTGTGTCGGAATTTCGACTTTGGTTTGAGGGTAAAAACTATGCAGGAAGTTCAATTAAATGCTGTAGCACTCCACCACTCCACCCTGCCCTGCCCTGCCCTGCCCTTCTGTCTGTACTTCTCTGTCGGAATGGCAGTCAGGTTAAATTTGATTATGTGGTGCAGCACTCTGCAGCACAGAGCACAAATCTGTTGACGTTTTACAAAACGATGTTGCCATGTTGTGGGTGGCTTCTGCCGCTGCGGCTCCGGCCTTTCCTCCTGCTGCTGTTGAGGCAATTTCCTTGCATTTTATGCAAACACCAGCCGTCTACGGCCCTTCGCCTAACCCCAGGTTAGAGGAGGACAAACTAACGTAACCAACAGTTAAATGTTTTCATTTTCCATGGGCTACGACTAGTATGCTCTCAAAATGTTTATGACGCCCAAGCATCAGGCAAACACACACAAAATTTATTTAATTAAAATGTGTGTGCCTGCTCCTCCTGCACTCTGCCTAGAAATTCTAATTGAATTGCTGCTACAAGAGAGAGAGAGAGAGAGATGGCGTGAGTGTAACAGACAGAGGGCGAGAGAGAGGGAGACAGCACATGTGTGTGGCTCGACAAAAACGGTTTAAAGCGAGAGACAAGTGTCAGGTGGTGTGTGGGTGGTGCCCCTGCAAATCCAATCCAAATGCAAAATTTCAATCTCTATTTTTTGTTAATTAAAAAGTTTCCTGCTTTTTATGTAAACAAACTGTCAGAACGGATCAGAGCACGTTATGAAAATCTGCAGTTTCGAAAGCATATGCCGAAAAAAAGGGAAAAGCAATTTGCATTTCAATTTTGGATGTCAATCAAATTTCAGAGGCTGCAACCATTAAAATGCAATGCGATAACAAAATGGCACATATCAATGGCATTGCCAACATCAATTAAACAAAAATAGCATTGCCAATTCGCCTGTCAATTCATTTTTCTAGGCTTCGGGTGTCAAAAAGAAGAAGTTGATTGGCAGCTCATTCGGAGAAGCTCTTTCGAGGGACGGAATGGAACAAATTAGTAAATAAAATATTAATAATTAAAATACTAATAAATAAAATAATATTTTTTAATAAAAAAAGGGAATAATAAAAAAAAATATTCATAAAAAAGTTATCAATAAATAAAATATTTATAAATTCGATATTAATAAATAAAATACAAGTGGAAAAAAAATTAATAAAAAAATATTACTATTTAATACAATATAATTTATAAATAAAATATAAAATATAATATAATATATATATATTTTATAAAAATATAAAATAAATATATATAAATATAATTTATAGTATAATATTATAATAAAAATATTCATAGAAAAAGTATGAATAAATAAAATATAAAAAAATAAAACATGCATAAATTCAATATTAATAAAAAAAAATATTAAACAAAATATTATTAAGTAAAATATTTATAAAAAAATATATTAATAAAAAATATTAATACCAAATATTAATACAAAAATATGAATACAAAAATATTAATTAATATTATATAAAAATTTGTTCGTCGACCGAAATTTTACTCAAAAAGGCACGAGCGAACGAAGCTAGTGAGCAGGGGGTTGGCGCTCCTAGTAATATTAAAATATAACTAAATGGATATATAAAATATAAAAAAAAAAATATAGGAATGGAAAGGAAAAAAGGGGAAGTCTATTCCTATTCTAGAATGGAACTCAAGGATCACTTAAGAACAGAGGAATATATTCCCTAGAGTTGAATGGATGGTAATAATAAACATTATAATGGAAGTATAATAGGCATAAAATGTGCCATAATTAATATTTAAGCAAAGGAGATTCATGGAAAAAAAGAGACCATGGGGGAGCATAAAATACTCGCAGTTAAGGAATATGAAAGTAAATTCCCCAAAGGAAGAATAGTGCCCGCAAAAGGGGAATACTGGAATGTGGTTTGCTGGTTTGCTGGTGGCACAGGCGGATGCCTGCCCTCTGTAGCATTTTGCTTCAGTTCTAATTAAATAAAAGTACAGTCAAGCGGTGAGCGGCATCTCTCTTCCTGTGTCTATCTCTCGGTTTCTGCGTTTCTCTGTTTCTCTTTTGGACTGCGTGACTCGGCATTAATCTGCAGAGACTTTAGCTGCAACATTTCATCCTCAGTCTTTGCCCCATTTCGCCCCCCGCTTCTAGTGTTGTTGTTGTTGTTGTTTTCATTAAAGCATAAATAGAACAAGTTGCAAGGAGGGACAGGACAAGCACAGAGCGAGAGCGAGAGAGAGATAGAGAGTGTATCTCTTTCTGTGTGCTGCATGCGTACGTGCTTGCAACACCTAAATGCATGCAACAATAGCTTACAAAAGAGAGAGAAAGAGATGGAACTAAGAGAGATAGAGGGAGATGGACAATGCATGAAGCTTAAATTGAAATTCTTTGTTTCTTTAAGCGCCCTCCTGCCTGGTGCCACGTGCCCCCTGTGTGTGCCCCTGACTCTGACTCCGCCTTCTCTTATTTTTTTTTTGTGTGATGGCACAAAAACTTTTCTGTTGCTGAGCCTTAAAGTATGCTAGGGATTTTTTATATTTAAATAGTTTTCCTCTCCGTTTGTCTGTCTGTCTGACAGTCCTCTCCCTGTGTCCATCTCTCTCTCCTCCTCTGTGTGTGTCTGTGTATGAGTGTATGACATACAATAAAAAGCCAGACAAAATGAAAAACTTGATGGAAATACTCGTACATTCTCTAGAGTTAGTTGTCTAGTTTCCATGCAACGGCATTAGAAATGTTGTGAATAAAATTGGAATTGCACTTTTTGTGTGCTGGCATTTTGCACAGAATTTCAAAAGAAATTCCGATTTTTGTTTTGCAGTAAAAACTTAAATTTATACATTTAAATTTATCAAGCAGAAAATATTCCATTTTTAATGAAATCTATCAAGTATTAACCGAGTTCTTAGGGTTATAATGCCTAAAATGATGCAGTGATGGTTCTAAAACTACAAATTTATATTTTAAACATCATTTTGCTACATTTCTCCTATTTTCACCTAAATCCTTCGACTAATTACCGAGTTCCTTTGGTTATGGCGCGATTATAATCATACCTTGGATTCATAAGTTTAACATCATTATCCTGCATATATTTCATTTTCAAAGAATTCTGCCTGGTAGATCCTGAGTTCTTATGGGTATGATATACAATTTTGTCTTGTTTTTGACTCAAAGTGTATTTTTTCGACTAATTTCATTGAATAACAGTTCCTAAACAGGTTTCAAAAGATATATTTCAAGTGGATCTTGAGTTCTTACAGGTAAATCGGAAATTCTGATTCCCATTCCAATTATATTTCAGTTCCATTCATATCCCCATCCCATATCTATCCTGTTTCTATTCTTATTCCCTTCCCATACCCTTCACATGCCATTCCTTTATTTTTCTACATTTATCATGTCCTTCCACTCGAAAAAACACCTGGGAAAAGAGCAAACACAACATGAAAAACCATTTCCGATGAGTGACAATTAATTGCTGGGTGACTTTTCTCATTAAAGAGAGAAACAGATGCCATCTAAAATCCCCAACAGTGGGCCATAAATATGTGCTCCTCCACTTTCGTTTAGGCGTCGTCCTGATGGTCACTTTTCATGGATAAACATCTCCCTGTCGCTCGTCACGCGATGCCCCAGGCCCCATCGGTAGCCACACGTAGAATGTGCAGCGTTGAGCCATCATCAGATGAAGCTATTCGTCTAATGCCAATTTTATGATGATTGTCACGAATAAACAGGGTGTTCGACGGCCAAACCAAATGCATTTTACAACGCAGCGATAAAAGGCACCCTGTATACAGTACATTCCTCACACACACACACACAAAATTAAGTTCAATGCAATTAGGTCAACTCTGGCAGAACCCCATGACCACTGCCCCCCATCCGATGGTGCGGGTGTGATAAAAAGGTAAATGTAAAAATATGACTAAAGATAAGCATAAATCAGGGCATAAAGCAATTACGCAAAAAAAAATGGCAAAGAGAGAGAGAGAGGGAGATAGCCAGCTAGGGTTGCCAGCAAGCGCAAAACATTAATGAGACTCCCAGCAGTCACTCAGCAGCATTTATGATTGATAAATGACAAGATGGCACAGAGCAGGAAAACTAAGGAAAAAGCCAAAGGAAGCTAAGGAAAAACCAAGGGAGTACCCGGGAAAAACACACAGAAACAGCAAGGAAAAAAAACAAGGAAGGAAAAACAACTTACGTTTCCCTCCGCACAACAAAATGGTGACAAATTCACGCAGCATGGAAACGCAGACAAACAGAGGAAGAGAGAGAGGCAAGAAGATGCTGCCACTTAATGTTGCATGTTAAGGTTAGATAACAGACAGAGACGGAGAGACAGTTTGTTATCCCTGTTACTCCTCTCTAATGAGTAACTTATTCAATTATTAATTTATTTTTATTCTTTCTTCCTTCCCAGGACTAATTGTTTGGGGGGGTGCGGGGTTGTCAGGGCAAAATAAATTATAAATTATTAAAAGTACGAGAGATAGTTGGCTGAGAGAAACAGAACGAGTCCCGAGTGAAAAGCGACAGCTCTAATTGAGTGTAAAATTTGTGGGTTAATTGGTTTGAAAGTTGAACACAATTTATGGGGCCAGGCCTTGGAATCCCCCAAGCGACAGCGACAGAGACAGAGACAGAGACAGCAAGGCAAGCTAAGAGTGTGGCATGTGGCAAAGGATTCTCTCAGCTCTCAGCACTCTGCTCTCTGCTCAACACCTCAATTTTCCAGCTTGTCATGCGGTCAAGGTGTTGGATGAATCTCTAATGAAGGCAGTTTATAATTCAACAGAGAAGCCTCGCCAAAAATGGCACTAAGATATGGCTTTGTTTCAAGAGTTGGCAGCTCTCCCAACGACAGGGCGAGAGAGAGAGAGAGGTAAATGAAGCCTGATTGCACGTAAAGTGCTCTTCTGGTTACACCACAAAGTGTGGAAAATTTGGTTTTCTTGGTTGGATGATGATGGAAAATGAATGCAAAAGGAAATGTGCAAAATTCAGAGAAAATTCGCTATAAAATTTACAAAGGAAAAATATGTCATTGAAGAAGGAAAATTAAATTACATTTATTATTTATTTAATTAATATTTGTCTAGACTTTTGATATTTAAACCATAAAAAAATTAATAAATAATTGAAGAAAAGAAATATTTAAAAATCCAAAAATATTTACTGTGTAATTTATCCCAAAATCCTTAACTTTCTCTTCCCTAAATCACTCTTAAATTCATCCCCGCCATCTGTAAAATACTCCTCATTTAATGCCTTTACCAAATACAATTTTCGCTAAAAATCATAGAAATAAAAATCAAAAAAATTCATAGAAATAAACCTAAAAAATGAGAAAAACATCAAAATAAAATCCCGAATGTGATTATTCAATGGAATGTTTTGCTATTGACTGAAAGAAAATTTTCCTGTTTATTTTACGTGATGAAAAGCACAAAAGAAATAAAAACATCGCTCCATAAATGTTCTGTGGGGGTGTGGGGGGGCGTTATACCAATTTGTTAATGGAAATTCAATTGAATTAAAAAACTAAATAAATACTGAAATGCCAAAACAGGTGCACGAGTGAGAGATGCCATCGCCAGAGATAGAGAGAGAGAGCCAGGTGGCGGAGCAGCATATAAATAATGAAATATTTATCCACCTATCGACTGGCTTCCCATTTTTTTTTCGTCCAGGATTCAAACAACAGATGTTTTGAACCCTTGCTGGAAAATGTCTGAAAAACTGTACACATTTTTATGATGTATTAATGCGATTGTGGATTGATTGGCCATTTATCGGTGTGGGGGGGGCTGTTTTTTCCAGTTTTAATTGGATTTTCAATATCCGGCGGGGAAGTCATGCCATGGGGGTTTTTTTCCCGCCGATTGTTAACCCTTTCAACTTTTGGGGCAGATTTATGCTCCATTTTTAGGTGTGCGGCGCCACCTGGCAATAAAAGTAATATACGATACACGATATGCGATATGCGATATGCGATATATAAAAAGCCAAACAATACAAAAATACAGCACATAAATCTCCTCGAATTGTGCCGTTTTTTTCGGCGCCAAAAGGCGTGGTCAATTAGAGTTACAGATGGCTTAAAATACTGCCAAAATTGTGGCTTCAGAAAGGGTTTTCCCAAGGAAATCAAAAAATCAATGAAATTTCCTTTAAATAAGGAGTTTTCCGCCACACCTTTTTCTATCAAATCACGTCTTAAAAATCTACAAAAAAGAAACAATTTTGACCACAAAACGGAACCGATTGACCCCCAGTTTATGGCTGACCTGTACACATTTCTTACCAAAGGCCTTCCGGCCATTTGGGGGGGTGGTATTTTTTTGATATAAATACAGTGGAAACCCCCATCAAAGAAAACTCTTGGAAAATCATGTCGCTCTCCGCATCATGGATTTTATATTTTATTTTTATTTGTTTATCCATTCGTACTCGGTTTTTTTCATAGATTATTTATTGGAGCCACAGGGCACACAGAGGACATTTCAACTATGAAATAACCGACAGGGGTGGTGGGGAGGGGGGTAAATGTTTGCCATTTCGTGGTCCCTGGCCCACAGAGGACGTGTGCTGGGGGGGCACGTACAGGTGTGTGGTCTGCCCTTGTGTTTGGGTCTATATTTATTTGTGGCTCTCTGTGTCTGACAGCAGCTCAAGGATGTTTCAATTAGGCCAGGAGGCCAGTCACAGTCGCAGTCACAGCAGAAGGCCACTCGCTGCCCAAAAAGGCTGGGAAACCTTTAATTTCAAGGCACTTCGATGCCAGAGCACACATCAATCATTTTCTATTAATTATGTCCCTGCCCAACAGATGGGGGCCTTGGGGTTTCTTTTTTGGGGGTGGATATACCAAAAATATGACACACACACGTCACGAAAAAGTCACACAAAAGTGCAACAATTTGATGTGCAACATAAATCAATCATACGACATGTGTGACACGTTTGGGTGGTGGGGGGGATGTCCCGTAAATAAAACGCTGACTCTGTGAAGCCTTATACGCCCATTCTGCGACGAGAAATACCCTTTTGCGGAATACCCCCGAAAACTATTTGGGAAATAAAAAGCCGCTTCAGACAGAAAGCTGACTGACAAACTGCAATGCGATTGCCAGCTCAGCAGAAGCGACCGAGAGGACGGCCCTCCCCCACACACACAGACACACCCAAGACCCCACTCGACCCCCATTCAGCCCCACCCTCTCTGTCTCTGTGAACTCGTTTCTATTTGCAAAGAAAACATTTATGTAAAGTTTATATTATTAGAATTGCATGAAGACGAGAGAGCATTGTGTATGCGTCCTGTATGTCCTGTATGTCCTGTGTGTGCCCAGTGTTTGTTTTATAACGACTGCACAAGCGACATTTGCCAATATGTTTGAAGGAGCAAAAGAGACACAAACTCCCACATATTCTCTATGTATAGAAATGCAGATAGTACTCGTCGACATAGAGCTTGCAGATCCTTCGACCAAGTCTTTCCTCTTTGTGCGTGTGTGTGTCTCTGGTTGCCTTTTGGAATTGCCATTTTCTAGTTCTTGTATCTGTTCTGCAGCTGAGGACCGAAATCTCTATCATCGACATTTGCCAATTTGTGTGTTGTCCTTTCATTCATTTCAATTCCTATTCCCATTTCTACACAATTCTCTCTCTCTCTCTCCCTCGGTTTAGTTCTCTTTTTCTTGTATTATCTTTAAATTTACTTTAGGCAGGAAATGCCTTTAAATTGTTAGGGCAAAAGGCTAAACTGCTGGTAAATAAACCTAATATAAAAATAATAAAAAAAACTACTAAATACATACTAAAAGCCTACTACAAAAAATACTAGAAATTTAATCTAAAATTATAGATTGATACTACAAAAAAAACGAAGTTTAAGAGAAAAAGAATTAGCTAAAAACAAATATTTAAAAATACTGAAAAATACTAAGCAAAAATACTAAACAAGAATTTAGAAAAATACTAAAATATAATTAACAAAAATACTAAAACTCACTAAACAAAAATACTAAAACTCACTAAACAAAAATACTAAAATTTACTAAACAGAAATACTAAAATTTACTAAACAGAAATACTAAAATTTACTAAACATAAATACTTTAAAAAACATATACTAAAAAATATACCAAAAAAATTAAATACTTAAAAATTATATACTAATAAATTTCGAAGAAAAATGGTACATATGAAATGTAGAAATGTAAAACACTAAAAAAAAATACTTCAATTACTGAAATAAATCTAAAAATAAATTCTAAAAATGCACTCCAATCTATACTAAAAAGTAACAAAAGGAAATACCAAAAATACTAGGAAAAAATAATACACAAAATGTATCTAAGTTTTTGGGACTAATACAAAAAATATATGCTATTAAAAAAGTAATGAAAAATACTAAAAACGCAATACAAAATTAATAGAAAAATATGGTAACATTTTTAATGAAAAATAAATAAAAACTGAATATTTGTATGCCATATGAGGTCGAAACCAACAAATATAGGAGCGACTTGCACCTATCCTTCCCTCAAAGCTGTACACATTTTTAGCTCCCATTTGCAGCTCCCTCTAATTTGCTCACCCATTCAGAGGTTTTCCACCTGCCTGCACTTCAATTTCTATTCATCAGGTCACAAATCTCTCTCGGTAACAAATCTCCTTTTGGGCTCATTTCCATTTACGTGATATCCTCTCTGCCATCCACGGGCCCATAGCCGACGGCCGGCAAAAACCCCCAACGGAACTATCTACAAAATTATTACCATTCAGGCTTCCTGCTTGGATTTCCATAACAAACATCAAACTGGGAATAGGACGAAACGGAACGAAACGAACCGAAAGGATGGGCAGGGCTGCCAGGAGATAGGAGATGGAAGATAGAAATAGGTACGGCAATAGTTGTGGCTGTTCCGGGGGGTTTTCTTTTTTTTGGCGGTGGGTTTTTCTGTGCCCTGAAATACACTCGTACATATATTGATAGGGCCCAAACCAGTGATCCAGTTGGCAGGATGTATGCATCCTTTGCCACCCAACCTGCCGCAAAATCCCCACACTGTACCTGTACGATTTTCGGAGGGCAGGCCAACAAAATATGTGGCCAATTATAGCGGAAAAACAGACGTTTTTATGTTACAATTCTTTCGGGTTTTACTCTCTCTCTCTCTCTCTCGCTGTCCCTTTTTTCGCTCTTATTTATGGTTGTGCGGGCTTTGCTCTTTTTATACTTTGGTCTAATCATTGGCCATAACTTAGGGCCAGCTCTTGAGGCCATTTAATGTTTGCTTTAATGGTTTTAAAATTACCGCAAACAAAAATATATATCACGCACTCTTAAGTATTCGGGAATTAATACTCATTTCATTACGCAAAGTACCATCATTTGTGCCATGGGATTTCTTCCAAAAAAAATGTCATTTACTTTGTTGTTTTTCTTTGACAGATCATCAAGGAATCAAGTGATTGTAGTTATCCCCAAGACCCTTCCCTCTGGCCTCCCATTTCGCCATTCAGTTCTTTAGAATTTTCCTTCTGACTTATTTGCAAAACATTTTGGCTGAAAGAAAAATATTTTGACATTTTTCCGTCTCTCTCTCTCGCTCTTTCTCTCCCTCTCTGACAATAACATGAAAATGTGTTCCTTTTTTTTAGAATTTTTTGTCTCTTGGTTTTTTTTTTGTTATTGTTATGACAATGCGAAAGGTCCTCGGTCCTCCTCCCTTGCCATCTGTCTCGTTGATAGGATACCAGAAAATACTTTTATGCTCCTTAATGTGCAATGCCAAAGAAGCTTATAGAAATTGTGATACATGGAAGGAGTAGCGCGGAAGGACACAATAAGACTTAGGAGGAGCTTCAATCATTTGAGGGTACAAATTTGTACTAAGTCCCCTCTTAGGGCACGATTTATACCAGACTATAAATAAACATTAAATTTTCTTCTTATTTATTTTATTTTTAAATACTTTTTTTCTTTGTGTATCCTTTTTTTTATTTTGTTTTCTTTTTTAGGTTACTCTTTTTTACACCTTCAACTTATTTTTTGCCATTTTCTTATTTCATTTTTGAAATTATATTTAAGATTTTCTTAGTTTTTATTGTATTATTTACTAATTTATTTATTTTTTACAACTACTTTTTTATTATTAAGATTTGTATTATTTATTTTTGCATTATTTATTTTTTTATTATTTATTTTTTATTATTTATTTTTTTATTATTTATTTTTTTATTATCTATTTTTTTTTATTTATTTATTTATTTTTTTTTTTTTATTATTTATTGATTATATTGCTTTTTTCCATTTTTCATAATTTTGATTAAATTTTTTTATCTCTTTATTAATGTTTTATATTGTCTTTTTTATTTTGTTGATTTTTTTATTTTTTATGTTTTTTTACTTTGTTTTGTCTTTTTATATTTTTTATGTTTCACTATATTTAGGTATTTTATTTGAATTCTTGTTATTTTTCATTGTATTTTTTCATTTTGTATTTATTTTATATGTATTTTTTATTCCTTATGCTTTATTCTATTTAAATTTTTACATTTATTCGCTTTTCTTTCTTTTTCCTTTAAACTTTTGTTCTCATTATCATATGTATCTCCAAAAATACACATCTACAAGGAAAATCTCTTTTAAATACACAACCAAAAACTGTCTTAATTTCCATTCCTAATTCCTTGGCCCCCTGTCATGGACACTCGCTCTTTTGGCCTTTTGGGATAGAAAATCATTTATCATTTGTCATCATTTGGTTCTTTGTTTTGCTCTCTATCTCTCTCTCGCTCTCTCTCTCTCTCCACCACATACCCGGTAGCGCCTTCCGTCTGCTGTCTTCCACTCAGACACCATGTCTTGGCCCCTAAACAAATAACTTTTCGAAGGCATTGACTGAAAAGTTTTCCCAACATTCATTTGCGAAAACACAGACAAAACACACACACACACACACACAGAGATAGAGAGAGAGAGAAAAATCTCCTTTCAAGCATAAATTAAGACTTACATTTTGATGGAGCAGCGCAGGAAAAGTCCAGGAAAACACTTCAGACTTTCAGACCGACTTCAGACTAGAAAAAGATACACAAAAAAAAGGGAGAAAGAGAGAAAGAGGGAAATTTGTATATAAATAAAAGTTTTCGCATTATATAATAAAGAGAAAAGATAGGCAAAAATGAGGGCATGACAGACTCAATTAGTTTTATTTACAGAAAGAGGGGGGGCGCACCGCCCCGCCCACCCAAACACACAACAAATATTCGTAAAATGTTTATTTTCACTGAGATTTATCCGATCTATTCGCTGGAAATTAACGCCAACTTTTTGTTGTTCTTTGCACATAATAATATTCCCTGAATGTGCCTCGGAGAAAACGTTTTTGTACTATATTTAAACCCTAATTTGTTGCCTACTTTTTTGTGCATTGCGACGGTTTCTCAGGCGAAAGTTTTGTGGGTTTTTTAGAGAAAGTTTTCGTGTGGAAAACTTTAAAACAAAAATGTGCTAAAAAGTTCTCCCTCCCCCCTGTTCTAGAGCAATCGATACTAAAACACTAGACTGAACAGAACTCAAGTGGCGAGAGAGAGAGAGAGACAGAGAGAATTGCAGTTCAGTTCAAGGGTCGATTGCCGAGGGAAGTCCTTCCACAAGACGTGACAGCAGAAATCGAAATCCAAGTGCAAATCAAATACTAGAAGGACTTGCAACAGCCAGCAGCGGCAGCAGCAGCAGCAGCTTTCACTCTTTCATTTTCCCTTGCCATCTGTATCTGTATCTGTCCTTTCCTCTCTCCTCTCTCCTCTCTCTTTCTGTGTCTCTGAGTTTCCCTTTGAGGGAAAAACTTTGCTGGCTGGGGATTTTTCACACCCAATAAGCTGCAGGGCGCTTAGAATTTAAATGCCAAACATAAACAGCAGCAACGGCAGCAACAGCAACAAACAGCGAAAAGCCAACAAATCTTCTTATAAACAGGCAACAAAAAAAACGAAACAGGAAGAAAACTAAAGTCGACTAAGGGATACCCTTTGGGTCCTCTGATGGGGGATATATAAATATAAATAAAAAAAATATATATAAATAATAAATAAAATAAAAATATAAATAAATAAAAATACATATAAATAAAAAAAAATACATATAAATTAAAAAAAATTATAAATTAAAAAAAATATATAGATTTAAACAAAAAATATAAATATATATAAAAAAATATATATAAATATAAAATATAAATTTAAAACATAAAATAAAAATTAAAAAAAAAAACAAAAAAAAATACATATTAAAAAATAAATAATAAAAAAACGTATACAAAAAATAATATGAATAAATAAATACATATATATTTCAAAAAGTATAAGCCATTATGAATTGAGTATTTATAATGGCAAAAAAAAAATGGCAAGCATTTTAAAAAAGTGCTGAAACGTTTTTGTCGAGGCACATGCAGGAATATCTATTCACGGAATTTTTCCCCCCTCAAAATCTTCTGGCAAAGACTTTCAGAATATACATATTCCCCTGAGACAACTCCCTCCTCTGCCAAGTTCTCCCTCCCTCGCCCTCTCTCTCTGTCTCTCTCTGTTCCTTCCCTACATGTCACATTCTTTGCTTGAAAACGCATATACCCTTTCCGCATTCGCATCCAATGACCAGCAGTTGTAAAAATTGCACAAGATGCTGATGCTTTTGGCTGGCTTTTGGTTTTTATCTGCAGCATAAAGAAGGTAGCGCCTGAAATCCTTTGGCAAAAGGTGTTTGCCCGCAAAACCGGGACATCCACAGAGAAGAAACGGAAGCAGGACCCGCCGTCCTTTAACCCACTCCATCTATGTGTTTTTTTTTCGCTTAGGCTTTTGTTGATTTTGCTGTCGTCTTGCGGCAGAGGTCTAGGATCTGGGATCTAGGATGTGTGTCAAGTGTTGGAGGCAGCAGCAGACCCTCTTGCATCTTTCATTCCATCTTCTGTCTATCATTCCATTTGTGGCAGGTCTGTCTGTTTTCTTGTGGCAGGTCAGAGAGGCAGCAACGATTTGCTTCAGCCTCTGTGAGGCATGGTTAAGTCCTTGTCGATGGATGGACGGATGGATGGCTGGATGGATGGATGGATGGATGGGGCTTAGACAAACACGAAGGAAGCAAAAGGAATTGCCAGAGATATACGGGCTGGTGGTACCTTGTTTTGAATATGATTTAATTACTGCTAATTGCCCTGGCTCTACTAATTAGTTGCTGAGTTAGTGAATGCCACTTGTGCTTCCCCTCTGCTGCGATGTGTGTGTGACGTGAATTGATGATAAGAGCCGACTGCCTGGCTTCTGCTTCTATATTTCTAATGAAATCATTTGATTAGCATTTGGCACTCGGCATACAGGTAATTTGGTAATTAGTTGCCAGTGCAACAAAACTAATTAACATTTCATATTTCTCAGCTAAGTAAATAAACATCCGATGGCCATAATAACACAAGTTGTCGGCACTTAAGAGCGACAGGAATGGTTATTTGTTCCATCATTTCTTGAGATGAATAAACATTAAATATTGCTTTTAGAGATTATAGATTTATCAGATTTCATTTGGAGAGTTTATTGAATAAGTAATTTCAATAGTTAGGGACATAAGACCTTTCGTTTTCTCTGAACTTCGATTATTTTCTTTAATTTTCTTAGTATTCAGTTATAAAAATGTAAGACGGAGTAAAAATTTTCATGATTATTGGATCATAGGAACATAATTTCAAGGAAACTTCAAGCTTCAAATCTTTTATTTTCTTAACTTATTAAGTTAGTTATTTATTTCACTTGTTTATTGATTTATTATATTTTTAACTAATTTTTTTTATTTTTTTTTTACATATTTTGTTGTATATCTGATTTATGTATTTTTTACCATTTTTTTTCGATTTCTTCATTATTTTTTTTTTATGAATTATTTTTTTTATTAATTATTTTTTGTATAAATTATTTTTTTTATTAATTATTTTTTGTATAAATTATTTTTTTTATTTTATTATTTTGTATTAAGTTATTTTTTATATAAATAATTTCGTATTATTTTGCATTAAATTATTTTTTGTATTTTTTATTCAATTCAATTATTTATTAAATTACTCATTTAATATTTTAAATTAGAAATTTAGCTTCTCATTTATTTCTGTATATATTTTTTTATTATTATTAGTGTTTGCCTTCATTCAGAAGCAGAAAGAATATTTCCACCCCGAAAACATTTGAAAAATACAACTTTCATGCGAATATTCCCAAAATATCATTTCCAGTAAAGAATATCTCCAAATACCTCCCAAATATCTGCCCTTAGGAGAGCTGCCCCATCATAGATATCCATCCCTTTTGGAAACCTAAAACCACTCTCAGTCGCTGTAAATAAAATAATCCCCATCAATAATTTGTGGTTTCCATTAAATCCTATGCCGCTTGCCCTTCGGAATCAATCATACCTCTTCGATTTGAGTGCATTTTGTAATCCCATCAGGCATTCAAAATAATCCACACGCCCGCCGCTTTCCCCGCCCCTCGATAATGCACACACAGCCCAACCGCAAAGTGCAATTAGTTTTTGGATATGCGCAAACATTACCGATTCTCACCTCTAAAATCCGTGCGGCCCATATGAAATCCCCAACGTTATACCACAAAAATGTATTCGGGATCCTGTGAAACGGAACAACATTTTGCCACGTAATCCGTTTTTACGGCAGGCGGAGGCCGACGAGGAGGCTACAGTTTATATATTTGTTTATACAAATAACAAAAACCCATATCCCCCACTTGCCCGCCCCTCCCTCCATATCCTTCTCCTGTATGGAGAGAGAGAGAGAGTCCCTTTCCTGTCATATTTGCATTGAGAGCATAGAGCTTTATTCGCTGCCATTCCGTGTCCTGCGCTGTCAGAATTCATTACCCGTCGTGTGCCAAGTCCTTTGTCAAAATGCGGCTTAAAATATTTGTGTATTTTGCGCAAATATTTTCATGATAGGTGCATGCCACGCCACGCCGTGCCACACCACGCCATCGACTGTATTAGTGTCACACACGGCTCGTGGATATAGTTTTTGGATGAACGTTGAAATCCGTTAATGAAAGGCAGCTCTCGCTCTCTCTCTCGCTCTCTCTCTCTCTCTCTCTAATGGTGATTTATTGTTTGTGGCACTCGGCCACATGCCACCTACAACCTGCCACCTGCCGCTGCCATATAAACACATAAACACATAAACACTGTCATATTTATTAGATTACTCGGACGTTACGTGTCGCTGTCACTGTCGCTGTCCTTTCCCACTGTCATCGCTGGTGCTGCCCGCTGTCAAAAGGGGATTCCATTTTTTGGGAGTTGGGTTTTTCATCCGCAGCACGGAGGGGTCTCGGTTACGGTTACGGTTACGGTTACGAAAAAAAAGGATGAGATTTATGAATGGATTACGGAATTCCCTAAAACCGAAGCTTATCTGGTGCCTATATTCTACCTAACATTTCAGAAAATATTTTTTAAAAAATGCATCCCCATTTTCTTTTAAATTTCGACTTGAAATTCCCTTGATAATTGCATAAAAATGCACCGAAATTCTTTCCGAAACTAATCTAAATATTCCTCTAAAAAATCCAACTAAAAAATCGTTAAAAATTCGTCTAAAATTGTATAAAAAAAATGCTCAATAATTCGTCTAAAAATCGCTCTAAAATTCAACTAAAAAATCTTCGAAAATTCGTATAAAATTATATAAAAAATTCTCCAAAATTCGTATAAAGATCCCACAAAAATTCATCTAAAACCTTCTATAAAATTCTCAAAAAATCGTCTAAAAATCACTTAAAAATCCCTTTAAAAAATCTATAAAAATTCATATGAAAAATTCTTTTAAAAAAAATCTAAATATTCCTCTAAAAATAACCAAAAAAAACCTGCAAAATCCTGTTAAATTCGTAAAAATTCAACTAAAAATTCCTCTGAAATTCTCTATAAAAAACCTCAACAAACCTCAAAAAAATCGTCTAAAAATGCATCAAAAATTCTTGCAAATATGAGCTATATATTCCCCTAAAAAGCAACCAAAAAAAAACCTGAGAAATTCGTAGAAAATGTATTTGAATCCCTTTTAAAAATCTACAAAAGCTAGAAAATTCTCCAAGCAAAAGGCCATTATTTCCAAAAAAAAAAAACAGTGCCCAAACTTCAGCTCGGCTTCAATCAACCCTCTCCTATACATGTATGCAGTAATCGCCTGTCAAAAGTTCCCTCAACTTTGACCCACATAAACTCCGTTTGCGGGGGGCTGCAAAACCTCAACTAATGCCCCCAGAGATTGACCCAATGAATGCACCGCAGAAACCACCCTGCGCCAGTCCTCTTCACTCAAGGAGGGGGCTAAAAGCGTGGGCCCAATTGACAAGTAAATTGACAATTCACTTAATTCCCAGGAACAGGGACAGGAACCACAATAAACGATTGAAAGACCAGGCGGCAGGCAGGGCACTGGTCTGTTGGATAATTCTTAAACATTACCGGTTAAAATGTAGCTGCAGTTGACGGCCGAAAGGAGAGCGCAAAAGGGGATTAAAGGGTTAATTTTAACCCCCCCACACCCCTGAGTACACACATAAACCACAACAAAACAACAAGGAAAAACAATTAAGGGAGAGTTCCGCCTGGGGGTGTTGGGGTCAGGGGTGTCATTTATATGATTGACAAGCAATTGAATTTTTGGGCCCACTGACTGCAAGACTGCATACACTCAGAGAAAAGTGGCATAGTACAGGGGAAACAAACATATATTTAATTTGATTTAAATAAAAATAAACACTTTGAAAGAAATATAATAATAACAATAAATAAATAAATAGTAATACATAATAATAAATAAATAAATCAATAAATAAATAATACAAATATAAAAAAATATATAAATATAATAAAATTATTTATTTTAAAGTGTTTTATATTTAAATCAAAGTTATTTCTAGTTAAACTTTTCACTAACTACATTTTACGATATATTGAAATATTTAGTTCAAATCTGATATATATTTTTAGTTTAAGTATAAAATATATTTAAATCAAATATTTTCAAATTAATATTTAATTTTTAGGGGAAACTTTTTTCTTTTTTCCAAAATTTCTAATCTCGGAGAAAATCGATGATTTATTATGATATTTACGTATATATTTCTATTTCATATTTATTTATTTTTTTTATATTTCTTTAATATTTATTTAGTATTTTTTTATATCTTTATATTATTTTAATATTTATTTGTATATATTGTATTTATTTATTATTTATATATATTAATTTTATATATATTTTTTTGTATTAAATATTGTTTTTATGGTTTTGTTTTCTCCGGGTGTACAGAGAAATGCAATTCGAGGAACGTTTTTGGGTGCAAGTGCAACCCCTGCCTGGAAGTGGGGGCTGGGGGTTCGAGGGGTTGGGCTATTCCTGTCAACTGGTGCCGCATGCCGCCTTGTTGTCCTTTTGGTAATTACGCTCCTCGCAGCACAGCACGGCACGGCATAGCACACATATCCCCCAACATGAATGCTAATTTGAAACCCCAAAAACAGTGACCAAAACCAGGATCTGGAAAGAGTCTTCATTGTGCGGGCGGGGGGGAATATTTCTGGGGGAATGGCTTTCAGATTTGGGATTTGTAATTGGGATATGGGCTACGCTTGGGTTCTGCGGTGGGCGGTCGGGGGGTGGAGGGGTGGAGGGGGGTGCCAGTGCAGTGTGCGTGCGGCGCCCAATGGCACGCATTATTTTCATGTGTCTGTCATTCGAATGAATCTGTGGCTGGTTCTCTGGTTTAAGCCCCCTCGCATTTTTGTCTGGCCTTTGCCTCGCGTCTCTCTGTGGCTTTCATCTATTTGTGGCTTTTGTGCGAAATTGGCTTTTGGAGGGAGCCACCAGGAGACAGGAGAGAAAAAAGTTTGGCGGAAAATCGGTACCGTACCCAATGATGGCTGCCAATTTGTGGCTAAATGCGACACGGAATTTCCATGGCGGGCCACCAAATGAAGTGCATGGCGGATGAGTCCTCTGAGCCTCATTAATCAAAGCTTGATTAGGCAGTTAACTCTAACAAAACGTTTTCTCGAATCATAGATACCATTTCATGAGGTGTTTCCCCACATCAGAAAGAGCACTCGCACGCCAATCATTTGGGTCACAGCACAATTGGGGGGGTTTCTTTGGTAATCACTTGACACTCGCTTAAAACTCACTTAAAATGCACTTGAAATTCGAATAAATGATTGGTTTAATGAATGCAAAAAACGTATGACACCACCACCTGCTGTGTGGTGTGGGAAGTGAGAGAAAGTTAATGCCTTTTGTGGTTAGAATTGACAGTTTTACAACTTTACTGTTTGAAAATCTACAGTTTTAGATACAAGCAAGCAGAGCAGGCTACAAGGTGAAGCAGTGGGTGGAAGCACAGGGTTCAGCATTGAACATTGAAAATCATTTCGAAGCAGTGGAATTACTCTGAAAAGCACTAGGATCGGTCTAAGAAGCACTTTGTAAATTTCGGAACAGTTTTAGAACCAGCCTATATAGTCTTAAAGGAACTGCGCTCAGCCTTAGAAACAGAGAACAGATCAGTTTGAGAAACGCTTAGATTTGTCATAGAAGCAGCGGGAAATCGGTTTTAAAGGAACTGAATAGGGTCTTAAAAGCACTCGGATTTGGTCTGAGAACCACTGGGATCGGGTCTTAGAAGCAATGGATCAGTGGATAATTTCTTAACACCTCTGATTATGATCTTAGAAGCACAGGAATGGGGTCTAAGAACCACTGGGATCGTGTCTTAGAAGCAAAGGATCAGTGCATAAGGTCTTACAAGCATTGAGATCCGCCTGAGCAGCAATGCATCAGCTTCGGAAGCAGTATATAGGTTTTAGAAGCAGTGGATCAGTCTTAGAAGCTCTTGCATCGGTTCTTATAAGCTCTGCATCCTGCCTTGAAGGGGTACTATAGCTCCTGGCAACAGTGTATCAGTAATCGAAGCCCTTTATCAGGTCTTAGAAGCACTGTACCGGTCACAAGCCCTTGGTTCAGGCCTTCGAAGCAGTAACAGCCGTCTCAGAAGCAATGCATTAGGTTCTTAAAGCAGTTTGTATGCAATTCTGCAAGCAGTAGTCCTGCGTCTAGCAGTAGATTGGCCCGAAAATTCATATACGAATGCAGTGCAAGAATATTTATTTATTATTATTTAAGTAATGAATTAAGTGATTAATTTAATTTTATTTTTATTTATTATATATATTTACCTTTTTTATTTATTTACTTTATATATTTTATTTTATTTTTTTTATTATTTTATTTATACACTTCATTTATTTATTTATATCATTTATTTCTTTTTTTTTTATTTATTTATTCTTTGTATTTACTTCATTTATTTATAAAGTTGCTGTTATTAATTGAACTTAATTTAAATTAATTTTTGTGTATATTTCATTTATTTGTTTAATATTTAATTTTTCAATTAAATTTATTATGTAGTAAGCAGTCAATTCCATCTGTCCAGCAGTCAATTATTTAAACCCTACTCCGCACTACCTCTTTTTCCAATAAACTGCTACGCACTCGTATCTAAACTCTTCAAATTGCATGAAATTCCCCACTGAATTTCACACAAATACATACATGCATTTCGCATTAATTTTCATGAATGTCGAACGAATTTGTATCTGCATTTTCCATCAATTAATGTCCGAATGAATTGATCAATTTTAGACGCCCCCCGAAAAAGCAATTGCCAAAGCCACAAATCAAAGTAAAAGTCAATTGTTGTAATTAAATATGGCCCAAAGAAAGAGAGAGGGAGAGGGAGGGGGAGAGGGAAAGAAGACAAGCTGTCTAGCTCGGTGCCAGAGAATTTTCCCTAAAGGCAACGATTTGACAAAACTGAGGGGAAACTCTAGACATCCGTCACGACACGACGACATCCTTTCGTGCCCTCTAACCTCCTGCCCTGCTGCCCTCCTGCTTTGCTCATTTTGTGGAGCTCTCAAAATCAGAGCAAATGGAATGCCTTTTCCCACATTTCCCTACCCCGATCTACCTCTTCCTTTCTGTGTCACCTGCAGGAAAAATCGAATCGAATTTGAAGGCATTTCCTTCTCCGCCTACGCCTTCGCCCTCGCCTCCTCCTGCAATTGAAAATTATGCTGCAGTGGAAAAGCATCTCAAGAGTGTTTGCCATTTCACATACTCGAAGAAAAAGGTAGGAAAAACTCGAAAATCCAAAAAGCAGGTCACATGGAAATAGATTAAAGCCCGATGATGGTGCATTTAGGTGGAAAAATACCCAGGGAAAATTCCAATTTAAAGCTACTTTTAATGGATATCACAATACTCATATTTAAGGCATCTCTACGATATCCATTAATTTTCTCAAAGATCAAAGTTCAAAGCCTCTCCATGCCTCCACAAACTTCAAAAACGATCTCTTGAGGGGCCAGCTGCCGGACTTCAATTATATTTAAACATTTTTCGAGTTGCACAATTCAATTGAGAGGCGCAAAGTATGACCTTTCCACACAGATACTCATCGCAGTAGAGTTGTGCCTCTGGGCCTCTGCGGCCCCTCATTTTTCATCTTTTGACATTGAAATGCGCTTCATGGTCCGCTTCGTTTCTCCGTTCGTTCACTTCTTTATAGACCACTTTAATTGTTGTCTTTGTATTAATTATGAGCAATTGTGGCCTTGGCTATGACAGGCCTTGAAGTGTATTTCGAAAAATCGGTTTAAAGATATTGCTTTTTGCAATTGAATGTCAAGAGGCGGAAGTTTCGGTTTTTACAACTATTTATAGACTAAAGAGAGCTTCTTCAAGGCTGTCCATCAAATTATCGTTAGATTTATTTGCTGGCATAAAATTAGATACATTTCACGCTTGAGATAAAATACAAATGTTTATGGGTTGGCAATTGCTTATAGAATCGATGGGCAATGGAGATAAGTCGAGAAATATACGGAAATGTGTGGGGGAAAACCACTTGGAGAGTCGGCAAACAAGTGTTACTGCTTTCCAAGTGTGGAATGCACTGCTTCTAAGGCCTGACACGTGTTAAATGCACTGCTTCTATGGCCTGTCACGTGTAGAATGCACTGCCTAATCTGCTTAGTAGTTTCTTTTAGTCTTTCTACAGCTTTTCGAAGGGCTTTTAAGCAGTGCTATTTCACTGAACAGTTTTGATACTGCTTCACTGCTCCTAAACAGTGCTGCACAGCTCGTTATTAGTGTTAGAAGGGCCAACTTAACTTCTAAACAGTGTTGGTAAAGCAAAAATTCATTAAAATTCTACTAATTGAAAGCAAATATATTTAAATATACACAATAATTAATTTTTATTAAAAGAAGCCCATGAAAAGAATTATTTTAATTAATCTAAATTTAGTTTATAGCAAAAAATACAAGTGTGATCAGATTAACATTCAGCAATCATCATTTTACAGGGCACTGACCCTTGTACTGATTATTTTCTAAAGAAAATTCTAAAAAACAATGAAAAATCTCCAGCAATAACCGGTACATACCCCACAGACAACTGTCTCTCTCTCACTCTTGAACCGGCTAAGCGCAAGGTCTAAACACAACTGAAAAATAAACTGAGAGACTGAGAGCTGGTCGGGGACTTATCAAAGCCCGATCTCCCGGGAGAACACAGAAATTTCAAATAATTTGCTGATAATCAATTCGGCGAGTAGTTCTATATAATGATGATGATGTTGTTGTTGTTGTTGGAGATATATAAATAATGGAATAAAATATAAAAATCTACATTTAATAAGAGTCCAATTAGCCGATAATTAAAATGGAATTACGGCGACAAAAACAAAGGAAAATGTAAATGCAGTTCTCTAGAAAATAACCATCTTATCTAAGACCACAAACTGATAAAGATATACCCCTATATAATTAGTATTACGATGCGAATGGGTTGCTGAACCTTTCCTGACACGACATGCGGTAATCGGGGCAATTAACAGATACAAAAACAGGCCGCCAGATATCAGATACACAACAAATTAGCGCCACGCTAATGAAAAATCATCACCCCAAAAAGGCGTCATCTCCAAAGACCCTAATAAACCCCCCACCCTAATGGAACTCGAACTGTATTTTCGTGATTTTTTTTTCTTTTTGTAGAGCAATTCAATTAACGGAACAGAGAACAGTTCTAGTGGCCACAAGAGGATTTCTCATCTACAGTTAGTTGCACTCAATTGAACGCTAATCGAAATATTTATTATTCAAATGTCAAAAATCTCTCGACACTCCAACCAAGTGCTGGGCGGTATTTAAATATTTTGCGTACTCGTTTTGTAATTACCAATGGGGGGGGTGGTGGGCGAAGGGGTGGAGGGGTGGCCCCACTAAGCCGCTAAGCACCACATCGCGAGCGTGACTTCTCATTTGGCATTTCCCCATTAAGCGTTCACGCGCGGCGCGTGAATCACTGCCATTAAAAATAATTAATAAATATGTACTATGTATATTCTGTGCGGTCCCACGAGTGCGGTTTTCTACCGCCTGACCCCAATATTCGATAGGCACTCCAACAAAGAAAAGCCACTGCAGGCTGATAAGGCATTCGAATCAGAGGCACAATTATGCATCGGTAGTGAATAGGTTCTGAATAGGTTGTGAATAGGTTGTGAATCAGTTATGAATCGCCTATGAAAAGGCTACGAATCGTTTATAAACCGGTAAAAATCTCTGAAGTGGGTTAAAATCGCTTAAGAACCGAGTATAAATCTGTAATGAACCGGTTTTGAATCAGTTTTTAACCTTTAACTGAACATAAACGAGTCTGTTATGAACCGGTAGTGTAACAGGCCGGAACCAGAGTACGAATCGGTCTTGAAAAGGCTACGCATTGGTTATAAATCTGTAAAAATCTCTCAAGTGGGTACAAATCGCTTATGAACCGAGTATAAATCTGTAATGAACCGGTTTCGAACCAGTAATAAATATTTCTTTCTAATAAAAAACCCCATTTGGCTACAATCATGTATCTTAAGCGGTCTTGAAACGGGTACAAATCAGTTTTGAACCAGTAATAAATATTTCTATCTTATAAAAACCACCATTCGGTTATAAACATGTATCAGACCCGGTTTTGAAACGGGTATAAGGCGGTTTCGAGCAAGTTGTAAATATTTCCTAATAAAAACCCCCATTCGGCTACAATCATTTATCCCTAGCATTTTTAAAACGGGTATAAATCAGTTTCGAACCGGAAATTAATATTTTCTCCTCATAAAAACCCCATAAGGCTACAATCATGTATCTTCACCGGTCTTAAAACGGCTATGAATCGGGTTTTCCCAATAAAAACCACCATTCGGTTATAATCATGTATCTTTAACATTTTTCCGCTGATAATCTTGAATTTAACCCTCAAAGCGCTTACTCATTCTCTCTTTCTCACTCTTCCCCGTGAAGTGTGTGTGTGCTCTCTCGGAGAAGAGCGAATTTAAGAGTCTTTAAGCACATCCAAGACCCCAAAATGACGCATTTAAATTCTTTCAATACCACAAATAACTTAAAACTCTTAGATTCCTAAGCCCAAAAGGCGGTGTTCCCCATTCCATACCTTTTTTAATCATCGCTACTTTCCTTAAATAAATTTCTCCTTGATATGTGGCTTACCTTTAAAGAGAAAAGAATATAAAATGGAATTAATTGAAGCGTTATAAGCAGTTCAAACACATACACACACACACATGAATTTCTAAAACAATTAATTAATACAAATTTGCTGTTAAAATTTGCCAGCAATTCAATTAAGGACTTCGATGGCAACAAATTGAATAATATATAGAAATATGAATATTGAATCTAACATTTCCATGAATTTTAAATGCTCATTAAGCATTATGCACGTTATATTTGAACTGTTGGTGTAGCAGAAACAGCACCAAGGATAAGGGCTGGGATAAGGATGTTTGCTGTTGAGGGATACCCTTTCCAGAGGGTAGACCCTCTGGTATTTTCCATCATTGAGAGTCTTTCATTGGCACGTTCCTCCGTCTTTTTCCAAGCAAAGAAGTGGCTCAGTCTTTTAGCGACCGATGGGCACTGCTGCATGTCTTTAAATGGGATTGAATTTCCATCTTTCGAAGTGAAAAATGTTGCCATTTCATGCCATTCTTTAGATATTCTTTCCCATATATTTGAAGTGGTTTCTTTATATATTTTTTTCAAAATATCTTCCTTGGAAATACTATATCTTTAAGGGTATCTAAGCTTTTAGTTCTCTTCTCAACCGAAGGGCACTGCTGCATGCCCTGAAAGTTGTTTGAATTTCCACTGAAAAATGTGGCTTTTTCTTTATATATTATTTCCTTGAAGTGGTTTCCTGACATTAAATACCTTTGAGGGTATCTACGCTTTCGTCTTCCCATTGATCTTTTCATCCTTTCCTGTTAATGTTCTTGTTGTTTGGTTAGCCATCTTGTCTGAGTGAAGGAGGCGGCTCTCAACTATTTGCCAAGGCTGAAATAGCATATGCTAATGACAAGAGGAGTAGTCCTGGCCACCACACAAGTAAGTCCGCAAAACAGAGATAAAGAGATAGATGGAGAGGGGCAGAGGGGCTGTGGGGCAGAGGGGCTGTGCGGGTGTGGGCACTCATGTAAAATTATGAATTACAGATACAAATACAGATACAGATGTTGCCTGAAAGGGCCTGGTTCTTGTTGCATGCTGCTGTTTGGCTTTAGTCCAAAATTTCAATTAGGTTGAGTAGTTGGCAAATGAAAGGAGGCAGGCCTCCGCCCCACCTCCCTCCCTTCCTCCCTCGACTGTAGTTCTGCACTAGTCCGGGACGGCTACTCCTGCGAATGTTAATTACGCAATTGACTTGACAACAGCCACAACTGAAAGGAGTTCTGTGTCCCTGCACCTCCTGATAGCCGGCTTGTATGTTGACTTATATAATTATTCCGATTGGTTCGCTGCCCTCGGGGTGGGTGGCGTCTGTCCCCAACCTGTTGCCAAGGCTTCTTCTGGGGTAATTACAAATCTACGCATGCCCTTTTTTTCTTATTCAATTTGCATGCAAATGAATTTCCTTTTGTTTCTTGGAGCCGTGTATTTTTTATTAATTTACATTTCTTTTCATTCATGAATCATGCTGCTGTTCTATATATGGCATTGTTTTTCCCTTTTCCATTCCTTCCAAAGATTATTTTCATTTCTTTCAACCGAAAGTTTTCTCTTCAAAGATTTCTCTGTATTATTTTCTGCCATTGTCTTGGGGGCGGGCGTGTACATGCCTTGTAAATAATTCGCCGGCATTTGTAATTACTACAAGGCGGCATTTCTCAAACGGTTTCCATTTCGTTTCGTTTCGTTCCGTTTCGGCGATGCCGTGGGAAATGGTGGCATCAGTGTCCGGGCGTGGGTATTTAGCGAGTCCGGGCACTTCATCAAGGCATTCCTCGAGAACTGTGAAGAGCACGACCCTGAACGAGCGGATATCTGATGCTAAATATACAGTGCATTGTACAGAATTTGTTGTACGCTTGTTTGGCAGGGCATTGGTTGGAATTTTTGGGCGATTTAGCATCGAAATTGAAGGATTTCTGCATTTTAGAGAATTTTTTTTTTTATATAAATTATGAAATGTTTTACATTTGTAAATACCTAATAAATATTTTTATATTATTATTATTTTTTTTTATATTATTATTATTTATTATTATTATTATTATTTATTATTATTATTATTTTTTATATTATTATTATTTTTTGTATTATTATTTTATGTTACTATTATTTTTTTGTATTATTATTTTATATTATTATTATTTTTGATTATTAATATTTTGTTTTATTATACTTTTTTAGTATTATTTTTTTATATTATTATTATTTTATCAGGTTAACGGTTATAAACCTGGTATTAAACTGTTAAGAATACGGCTACTAATCGGTTATGAAACGGCTAAAAAAAAAACCCCCAAAACTTGTCATACCATCTTCGATTCATTAATTCCAAAAACATTCCTAAAGATTCTATCCCAAATCGCAATCATTCGAACCGTAAATACCTCCCAACAAAACCGAATTAATTAAGGCAGAATGACAAACCACAATCATAATTTCCAAGAAAAAATACAAGCAATAAATAAACCAAAGAAATATATAATAAATCGCGGTCTTATCAAATCCGCTGATTGTTTATTGGTTCTATTTCTAGATCATAGATGGTGCAGCGGAGGGTACGAACTAGAGAGTACTATATCTTATCAGATCATTAGTTTATATTGAGTATTAAATGAATGACAAACATCTGAGACTCCGTGGCGCAATGGTAGCGCGTCTGACTCCAGATCAGAAGGTTGCGTGTTCAAATCACGTCGGGGTCATCATTTGGCTTAAAACTTTTTTGGCTTTTTTGTAAAGATCTTTATTTTTTCGATCCAGAAGGAATCCCAGGTACTTAGATGGGTTTAGTGTATTCTATGCCGAAGTCTCCTGATTTAAACACAAAATTTTAACCTTTTCTTATCTGTTTTAATCCATTTCGAACTTTATAATTCATCAATGGGATTAAAACTCCTATTTTCCATAGGACTCCGTGGCGCAATGGTAGCGCGTCTGACTCCAGATCAGAAGGTTGCGTGTTCAAATCACGTCGGGGTCATCATTTGGTTTAAAACTTTTTTGGTTTTTGTAAAGATCTTTATTTTTTCGATCCAGAAGGAATCCCAGGTACTTAGATGGGTTTAGTGTATTCTATGCCGAAGTCGCCTGACTTAAACACAAAATTTTAACCTTTTCTTCTCTGTTTTAATCCTTTTAGAACTTCATAATTCATCAATGGGATTAAAACTCCTATTTTCCATAGGACTCCGTGGCGCAATGGTAGCGCGTCTGACTCCAGATCAGAAGGTTGCGTGTTCAAATCACGTCGGGGTCATCATTTGGTTTAAAATTTTTTTTCGTTTTTTGTAAAGATCTTTATTTTTTCGATCCAGAAGGAATCCCAGGTACTTAGATGGGTTTAGTGTATTCTATGCCGAAGTCTCCTGATTTAAATACAAAATTGTAACCTTTTCTTCTCTGTTTTAATCCTTTTCAAACATCATAATTCATCAATGGGATTTAAGCTCCTATTTTCCATAGGACTCCGTGGCGCAATGGTAGCGCGTCTGACTCCAGATCAGAAGGTTGCGTGTTCAAATCACGTCGGGGTCATCATTTGGTTTAAAATTTTTTTCGTTTTTTGTAAAGATCTTTATTTTTTCGATCCAGGAAAAGTCTGAGCAATCTATGCAAAAGTCTCTAACTTCGAACACCACAGTCTAACCCTTTCTTCTCTGTTTTAATCCTTTTCGAACTTTACCATTCCTCATAAGGATTAAAACTCCTATTTTCCATATGAATCAATCCTACTTTTTCTCCCTTTTTCTTGCCATTTTCCTGGTTCATTTGATTCAATTCCGCCATGTTTTGTGCGGTTCGATGGTAAAAAGAATTAAACACAAATATTTCATACTCAATTGTTTCTTTGTTCTCGGTTTTTTCATTGCCTTTCCGGGAAAATATTTTTACCGAATTTGTTATTAGTTTTTTGGCCGGAAAAACAGTGAATTTCCAGCATTTCCCCATATTGTGGTTTCGTGATGAGGGGCTTAAAATTTCTATACAAATCTAGAGCAATTTTTATTGTCGGTTAGGGGTTTATTAAATTTATAATTTGTGGTCATTGAGGTGGCAAAAATTTAGTAGAAATTCGCTGCCAGTTAGAAGGAATTTCGTATGATTTTCGGGGCGTGAAATTCCCTTTAAGGTTGTAAAATCTTGCGACTTATTGTCATCCTGTACTAATTGCTTTGCCAGGGTTTTTTTTTATTTTTTTTGGAAGGGACTTTTGTTTTCTTTCGAGGATACGCCGGGGTGCACATGTTGCACCCCCTCATGTACTCCCGTACCTTGTAGTCATGAAAATATGCTCTGTAGTGGTGTGCTACGACTGGGGCATACCCTATACTTTGATTGGAATTAATATTTGAAATTTTTAATGGAAAAAATTGAGTTTTTGGCATAAAAAATATATATTTTTTGTGATCCTGACTCTGGTTTTACTCAAATTGTTATGTACTAGGGTTCTAGGGTAGCAAATAGCTTAAGAAACGATTGTGTGGAGTCAAATTTTCGCATAACCTTAAAACTTTAGGTATTAGAAAAATGTTTACCTTAAAAATCTTTGAAATTGAAGCCCCTAAAAGCCCCCACTAAACAGTTTATTCATAATTTCCATAAAAACAATATACCCTTGATTTTTTGCGGTACAATTACTAGGCGACCGAAACGTCCCTAGGGTGAAATTAATTTAATGTTGTCAACAATATTTTTGCGTACTCTGCCACAAAAAACCTAGAAAGGAGTTGAGGGGCGGAGAGGGGGTAAACCATAGAGAGAAGGAAGAGCAAAGTGGAAAGAAAACGGAGCGAAGGAGTGGCATGGAGTGGAGTGGAGTGGAGCGAGAGAATTGTAGTGTAGGGGAGTCCCTTAACGGGTTGTAACTTTTAATTAAAGCCCCTTGTTGGGGTCCTACCACCGCCCCCCGCCCCCCGCCCCTCTGCCCAGCCAGAGAGTGGTTTTTCAGAGAGTTTTGTTTTTGTTAATTTGTGGTAATCGTTATTCATATATGACCAAAGTTTATTCGTTCCGGAGTTCCATTTCTGTGGAAGGGTCATAGGGTTAAGTGTTGATGCTTTGATAATTATTTCGGGGTATGTCTAGGGATTACTTTGGTGTTTTTGGGGTCTCGTATAAATCTTTATTTCCCCCAGAAAAAGCAAAGATATCTGTTTTTTAATTAAATATGTCTGTTGCAATTATCGCTCCCTTTTCTTTTGTTTGAATTTGTTAAACAATTTAACTTGTACTTCAACTTGAAAGATACACGTAAAACTTAAAAGATTGATGACACTAGTTTGGGGGGGGCAGTACTCCACTCCGTTCGGGGGGATAATTACTGAGGAAATCAGTAAAGTTGTTCCTCGACTTTGAGACCATCGTCGTCTAATGATTGTTTGATAAGTCCTCGCCGGCTAGGAGAAGGATAAAGCACCAGAAAGCAGTAGAAAGCAGTGGAAAGCAGAGCAAGCGTGCTGGATTATTTATAAATAAAAGAGAGAAAGGGGAAGAAAGCAGGGCCCAGGGATGGCCACTGAAGGACAGAGTTGCTGAAGAGCGTGAAAAACTGCACTTGTCGTCGTTCCTTCTCCTTTTTTTCGGCCATCCTGCAGGATCCTGCTGTGCAGATATGCAGCCATCACAAAAGTTTCTCAATTAAAAAGGCGGCAACATTTTAAAGCCTACAACATTAAATTTTAGTCTATTTTATGACCAGTAGAGAAGTTTTCCACCCCCTCCCCCTCAGACTCTTTTTCATGGAAAAGTTTCCCATTTTTTTCCTGCGTCTGTATGTGTTTTTTCTGTAGTTTTTTATTTGTCTTTTCGGTAAAGACGGAAGTTGTTAGCATGAAATCTGATTTGGGGAGGTGCCGGCACCCCGCTCACCCCCTCCCCCCAGTGGGGGCACTGCATTGGGGAATTCTCGTTGCTTTTCCTGGCTTTTGTTTGAATTCTGTGCTTGGCTTAGAGTTTCTGTTGGGGGTGTGCCAGGGCGGGGTTGAATGAACTGTGAAAAAGGGCGGGGGGGCGATTGGGTGTTGGCTTTTGGCTATAGATTTGTCTAATGATTTGTTCAAGGGAAAAGTTTTTGGTAATTTACGGATTAAAGGGTCACAGAAATGGACTCCAATGAAGAGGTTCAAAGGGGTATGAAATGGTTATGAAACGGCAGTAAATCATGTTTGAAACAGGGTAATGTAAAGGGTATGAAACGGGTATGGTACGGGTAGAGATCGGGTATGAAACGGGTATGAAAAAGGGGAATGAAACGGGTAGGGACCAGGGATGAAACGGGAATGAAACGAGTATGTAAAGGGTATGGACTGGGATTGGACCTTGTATGGACCGGGAATGAAACAGGAATGAAACAGCTATGAAACGGCTTTGAACCAGGGAATGAAACGGGTATGAAAAAGGGAGTGAAACGGGTAGGGAACGGATAGGGATCGGGTAGAGATCGGTATGAAACGGGTATGAAAAAGGGGAATGAAACGGGTAGGGACCGGGGATGAAACGGGAATGAAACGAGTATGTAAATGGTATGGACTGGGATTGGACCGGGTACGCACCGGGAATGAAATGGGTCTGAAACGGCTATGAAAAAAGTCTGAATCGGTTATCAAACGGGTATGAAACGGGTATGAACGGTTTTTAATCACTTATGAACCGATTTTAAACCGTTCATCAAGCCTGAAGCCTATTGAGTGTAGAATTAAGCCTAGTTTCGGCTCAAAAATATTTTTAGAAAGAACATTTATAAATTTAAAGACCAAAAAATGTGTACAGTGTACACCAAAGAAATTCCCCTTCGCCTTAAAACACTGCAGTTCTCTTCTTTAAAGCCAATCGAATAACCTTCCATTTACCCTTCTATAAATATATCTCCAAAAATAGCCAGCCCTGGTGGTCCTACGCCTTAGCCCTCATCCATTCGGTGGCAAACTACAGCCCTGTATCTCAATTTAATTGATTTGCTAAAAATGTCATGAATTTTCAATTTACATCTGCTGTTTGCGGATACATTTCTGGGCCAACAGAAGCGGTAGCCTTCACACTTTAATTTTAATTTTAATGTTTAACACACGAATGAAAATTGTTGGTGGCGGGAATTTGGAATTTATTTGGAATGCAATAAATTTTGTGGATAATCCCCAGCCAGCCAGAATCTGTGCCACATATCCATGGCCTAAACAAACTATTAATTTATTTTATTATTATTTTTGAGCGTGTTTTTTGATTGTAATTTAATTAGCAAATAATTATGCGTTCTGTGTCGCGTAATTTGCAGTAAACAAAGTAATTTGAATTATTTCCAGCATGTGCATTGTTTGTCAATAAAAATAACGAGCCAGCAAATTGGTTTCGCATTAAATTCCTGCTTCGTTCGAATGTGCCACAAAATGTGTGCGTGTGGCACCAGAAGAAAAAAAAAAGGGTTCATTCCTTGAGATTGAATTACATTTCTTTTCAATTACACGACACTTTTCCCCAGCCAAAAGGGACTCATCTTTCAGACAATTTAACTCCAAGAATGAAAAGCCCTCGAGGGCCCCAAAGAAAAGGAAACGCAACGAAACGAAGGAACTTTTCCAGCCCGAAAATCCTTATGAAACATTAATAATCATTAGTTCTCTCTCTCTCTCTCTCTCTCTCTCTCTCTCTCTCGTGTGTGTGTGTGTGTTGTGTCCCGCTGTTGTACAACATGTGAAAAAGTTGTTCAAGAACTTTCATTTTATTTTTTCTTGTGGATTTTACAATTTGTCAAAATTCACTCAACTGTGGGACGGCTAGAAATATGAAACAGAAACCCACAAAAAAAAGGAGAAAAACGAGAGAAATGTTGGGTGGAGGCACGAGGCATAGGTCCTGCCCCAAAGCCAAAGGTTCAACATGAAATTTGCAACATTTTTCACATCATTTTTGCGTTTTCGGCTTTCCTGCACGAAACAACAAAATTAGGGTCGTTGTACCTTTTTTTTGTTGGGCGTGAAATATGCGTTGCTGTGGCAAGGGTATCCCCCCCCCCCACCCCTTTGTTTTAAGGGATTTTTTTTTGCTTTTTTTAATCATATAAAATAGGATTCTTTCGCAATATTCATAGAAATTACATATTTCGTAGGTAATATTACGTAGAATTTTTTTTTTTTAGAACTTAATATTTTATTTATAAAATAATAATAATAATACAATTTGTTGTTGGCTATTACTATTGTATGAAATTCGATAACCAGCACCCTATAATATCTTCTCAATTTTGCTGATTCTTTCAAGGCTTAATCACCCATTAACCATTTTTATAAGAAAGATCTAATAAACCCCCTAATTGACAGACAACATTTTCATGCCCATAATAATTAGTATAATTATCAAATATAACACGAAACACAAACAAGCAACCGACAAAAACAAACAGAAAGACGGGAAAAAGGGGAAGGAAGGGCGAAGACCTACCCCAAAGGGAGGCAAGGAAAACATTCAAGTAAATAAAATGTACAAAAGAAATTACCGCATTCCCGTGCCGTTCCGCTCCTCGAAAGCGCCAAAACTCACTCAATGCAACAATTGAATAAAAATAAAGTCCCACCCGAAAAAAAGACCACTAGCTATAGATACCCTTGCCCGAAAGTATTGGGTCTATAAGATATAGTCAAACGATTCTTTAGGAATATATAATATGCGCCTGAAATATATTCGGAAAAAAAGAAATACATGAAAATTTGCTCTAAAGGTTGTATGTCTCTAAAGATTGTAGGTCTCTAAAGATTATAGGTCTCTGAAGTTTGTAGGCAAAATCATAACACCCTCTTGAAAGGGTATCAAAAAAAGGAAAGGAAATTACAATTGGCTCTGTCTGAGGTACTGGGGAGGGGGTAGGGGGGGCTGCTTCTATTTGCTGCTAAGTGTATCGGGCGTCAATGGGCAGGCTGGCTGGCTGGCAGGCTGGCTGGCTGGCAGGCAGCCCTCTGTTTCGCTGCTTCTGGGTGCCAATGACAAGTCTATGTACAAAACTGTCGGCATGTAATCAACATTAATGTTGGGCTGCTCGGAGGCGATGCGATGCAGGCGAATGAATGAATCACTTTGTCCGAGAGCGCGAGAGAGAAACTCAAAAAGAGACAGCAAGAAACAGAGTAAACATGCCGCTGCTGCCTCTGATGCTGCTGCAGCTGCTGTCGTCGTCCGGTGCCGCCACAACAGCAACATGAGCTGCTCATCACTTGCAACATGATTACCAACATGAGCCCGACAGTGGGACAGCAGCCAAACAGAAAGTCGCACAAAGTACACTGGTAAAAAGGGGCGCCTTTTTCTTCCATCTAGGGCCCACTGTACCGCCTGCAACCACAATCAGCCTCTGCCGTTGGCTGGTGGCTCCATTCCCGCCTCGGATCTCCGCTCAGCCACTGACGCCGCCAGGCACTTGTCTGACTGACATTAATAAATCGCTTTTATAGCATCTCCCAGAGCCCAGAGACCAGACTCCCCCCGCTCCTCGCCCGCTCCCTGGCTCCGACTCCGACTACAGCCCGAACGAGGAACGGCTGCGGGGGCGGAGGAAACCAAAATCTGCAGCACATGAACCGACACGTCGCCTCTCGCGTCGACTGCAATTATCTCTTTTGCTCTCAGCGCCTTTCGGTAGCTGCTGCAAAACAGGGCATGTGAAACGGGAAGGTAGGGGGAGATTCACTCTCCAGCGATCGCTCTCTTAACGACAATGCCATGCCCGCACCCTCTCTTCTTAGGCCTTAGGCCTCTACTGTCTCCTCTCCCACGCTTTGTTTATTCTAAAGCGCAAAACGGGACGGGGGACGGAGGGCGGGGCCACGCTTTATTAATTCCTTTTCAATACCGGCGCTAGGCAGCCGCCGTTCAATGCTCTGACACACTGACGCTCTCTCTCGCTCCCTCACTGAACACTGCATTTGATTTTTACTCTCCTTTTTACTTGTATTCTTCTTTGTTGTCGGAGGCTCTGCAGCAACAAGCAAAATCAAAGGCAAATGCAGACACAAGGTAGATTATACGAAAAAGGTGGGGGGGGGGGGGGTACCTGTTTGATGCTCTATGCTCTCTAGCTCTCTTTGCGTATATTCCGGCGAGAGTTCATACATTTCCACTCTCTTGGACTGCCTCACCTTCTCTTGAATATACCCTGCACACACCAGACACCAGAAGAGCTGCAGTCTAACGGCTGTTTTGCTTACACTCTGCGCTTCCACACGCGCAAACACCAGCACACACGGCCACACACACACACATGCTGCACACATGGACATTCCTACGGCCTTATCGAACTTCAGCATCGATTCGATGATACACTGGCGGCGCCCAGAGTACAGTGGCGGGCCCCAAAAGTGAGGACAGTTGATCTTTTTGGGTTTATTATAGCAGATCGATAGATAAGAGACATATAAACACATTATTTTGGGGAAACAAAGGCATACTGTTCAAGGTCTTTTAATCCCTCTTCTCTGGGCTGAAAATTCTTGCCAAACAATTATCAATTTTCCCACACAATCTATCAGGCAGGGCAGCCTATCTATAAGCTGCTTTCCCCATACAGCAGCAGCAGCAGCTACTTGTACTTATTTCTATTAATATTAAACATTATGACATGCAAATTGTATGCAACAATCATTCTATGAGTGGAGGCACGAGTGGGTGGAGCAGCAGCATAGGTCTCTGGGCGGGGGGCGGGGGGCATACACATATCTTGGCTTTTCATTAATCTCCAAGGCAGCATCACATTGTGGAATATATTAAGTGGGGAGCGCCATTAACATTTAAATTTGTTTTCAATTTTGTCTTCCATGATGTATAAAAGATGATCTTGAAATACATATTTTGTGCGCACCTCCAGAGGCCGATACAGAAATCCCAAAAATCATTTGTTATGTAAATTGGACCCCAAAGTGTTTGGCCTTTCGAAAATGCCTAAATCTAGAGTTTTGTTCAACAATTCCAGATCTATGTCATAAATACACAAGTTTAAGTGCAATTTGGTTAACCGAAAAGTGTGGGAAAATCATCTCTTAAGTGCAATTGAAACGAATTCAATATACAAATCGATGCCATCAACATTTAACCATCAAAATGTATCTTTTTCATTCAACATTCATTTGTGTAATTCTATCTGGAAATTGAAATGTAACTCTAAACCTCTCCCCTGGCCACCGCCCCCCGTCCCATTCTGTAGCCATGAACTCTTTTTTTATTTTTCACACGTTCTCGGGAATCATCGGATATTTGAGGGGTGCATCCATTCTGTATTCGAATGAAGTGCCTACCGTGTGGTATGTGGATCTGTGTCAAGTTCATAATGCGGCCGGTCGGCCCGTTTGGCTGGCTATCAAAAGCCACACACAACACACACAACAGAATGGGAAAAAAGCAGCACAACAACAACAACAACAACAACAAAAAGTGTAAGCATATTTCACAATCCGACAATCGACACACACACACAAGCGAAACGTATAATATTGGATCAGCAAATGTTATTTATTCGAATCACATAAATCGAAGCGGCACTCACAGAGAGAGACAAAGAGAGCGAGAGAGAGAAATGTGTGCTTTACAGGGTAGTGCTTAGGGTTACAGGGGTATACTGGGTTCTTGACAGCCCTTTCAGCCCATCTAAGGAAAAACTTGAATCCGCCTTGGAGTCTATCAAATTCAGAGTAAATAAATTTAATATTCTTCACCTTTAAGATATTTTTAAAGATCATATATTTGGCATTCTTAGCTTTCAGAAAAGTCTGTAGCATGCACAATCTGTAGACTATATAACTCCTTTTTGGTGGAGTGATATACAATGCTATTGTCTAACCATCTACCAAAATTCATTAGAATTCCATAAACATTAAACCAAAAATTAAGAAAAAACTTGTGGTTTATAGAATTAAAAAAATATGTGGCTCCTATTTGGTAGAACCTTATTCAATATTATTTACTAGCTGTTTATAAAAAATTAGAATTAGAATTTGACAAGACTTAAACCAAAAATGACTGCAAAAATATAGTTTTTTAAAAAAAAAAATTTAATAAACAATAATAATAAATAAATTATTATATACTTTATTTGAAACATTTTTTCTTTATTTACTTATTTTATTTTTTATTATATTTATTTTATTTTTTTTATTTCTTTCATATATTTTTTTATTTTTTATTTCTTTCATATATGTATATTCTTTTATTTCTTTCATATTTTTTTATTTTTTTATTTCTTTCATATTTTTTTATTTTTTTATTTCTTTCATATATATTTTTTTATTTAGGCCATAATATTCCCCAACTTTTTAATTATTTTCAAAGTAAATTTGAAAAACCGAAAGAAGAGTACTCTTCGGGTCGCATAGCCCCATGACAACTGTCACATTTTATATGGTTTGCAAATTCATGCAACGTGCCTTTCTCTCTGCCTACTGTATCGCTCTCTCTCACTCTCTTTTACTGTGTCTGTTGTGTGTATTTTATTATTTATTTGCAAAAGTAAAATATTGTTCGACTTACGCATTCACAAAAAGATACTACATAGGGGTCGTGGGGGGGGTCTGGTGTATTTCTTGAGTCAAAGTACAAAAATAAAACACACACTGTACCTGCAAATAGAAGAATGAAAATCGGTAAGTAAATAATATTTAATTGTTTGGCAAATGTTTGCACATAAAACAGAAATTTCCTTAATTTCATGGCAAATAAACGACGAATGTCAATAGAGATACGAAAAAGGGGTTCGTAAAAGGGGGTATATTTTCTGCTAATTTATGCAATTATTAGAAAGTTATAGATACGCATGAACAAATATCTATCTATAGCTTTCGTTGCTCGTAAGACACGGGGCTACAATTTTCAAGAGTGATATATAATGCTATAAGCCATCTATCCACCAAAAATCATCAGAATAGTACAAGAATATGCTTCTGAGAGATTTATCTTTGACACTACTTTGCCTTTAAATACTTTAACTTTCTTTTCCTTATCAAATCGTATTTAAAATTCACACAAAATTTCATTTAAGTTGAAGATTTGTGTGCCACTCATTAGAAATGCTGTTAATTAATTGATTTTTAATAACTTTTGACATGAAAATCCAAACCACAAACCGCCTGAAACCGAAAGGATTACAGCCCCACTTTCGTTGGCCCAGACCAAAACTGAAGTTGAAACATTTATGAGTAAAGTTTTATTAACGCGTTGAAAGAACATTCTAAGAACCATTCAGAAACAAGCATTTGACAGCTCTAAACCCGACCGACACCGCCATCTCCCCTGCCGCTTGGCCTTCGAAGGGGGGGCTTGATTTTTGGTGGCAAAATATTTTGCTGTGGCAATTTAGATATTTTCTTTAACTTTTTGAAAGCGATTTTGCAACATGCAACAGCATTTCATTATTGTAAATAAGGCAGAGTACCTCTGATACGCTTTGAAGAGGGGTATCCATAATTTTCAGCTGGTTTGTGGTATGATATGACAGAAGATACATGTCTTTTCTTGAAAATCTAAAAGGACTTCTTTAAAAGTCTTTCTTCTGCTTTTTAAACACCTTATCTTTCTCTATTTTAAGTAGTATTTTTTCTTTTAAGCTATTTATTTTTTTTCCTATTTTTCTTCCCTTTTTCCCTTTTCTTCATTCTTTCGTCTTCTTTTTTTCTCTTTTCTTCATTCTTTCTCCTTTTTATCTGCCTGTTTTCTCTTATCTTCCTTCAAGCTCTTCCTTTTTCTTCCTTTAAACTTTTATTTGTTTATTTTAAACTCATTTTTCTTCCCTTAAACACTTAATTTTTCCTTCAAACTCTTTTTATTTTCTTAAAAATATTTTTTTATTTTCTTGCACGTTTTTTTTTAGAGCTCAGGTTGTTTTTTAGAAACAATAACTTCTTCAAAGAGTATTCCCATATTCGATCTGCCTTTTCTTCTCTTCATTTCAGTGTAGCTTTTGTCGTGTGGCACGTATTTCTGTGGCTGCTTCTGCGTTTCCCACACACACACACACACACCCAGAAAACATGCGTTTGTGCCACATTTTCTAGCTGGCATCGCATTCAACGCGTGATAGATTTTTGTTTTCGATTTTCCCCAACGTAATTTTAATTGATTTTACCTCTAAAATGCACGGCCAGAGCCGTCCCTCAAATGCACTACCGAATCGAATGCTACTCCCCAAATGCTATTCAATAGCTGCCACGCTTGCCCCCTCCCCCTCCCCTTTGTTGCTGCCACGGCAGCTGCTGCTGCTGCTGCTGATTAGTCGCTGAAAACTATCGCTGAAAAACATTCATTGCCGAAATGCCATTAAATTTGGCCAATTGTCGAAGCAGTTAATTGGTTTTTTGGGATTAGCGGAGGCATTACTTTCAGGCATCGAATCGGGAATCGAAAGCACAGAAAAATACAGAAACGATAGAAGGGGAAAAACGAGGGCTTTCTGCTGCAAAAACAATAATTAAAAGCGGGCGCTAATAGAGTAAAAACAAACGCGAAAAAAGGAGATTTAAAACGGATTTTGTGGGGGTGAAGGCCGTCCATGAAATGGCGTTTATTAGGGGTTCGCCCGAAACTGAAATTTTGGTGTAGGATGGCGTTTTGGTATTAAAAAAAAAATAGAGAAATAAGTAAGATAATTAGAGAAATAAATAATACAAAATAGAGTACAAAATATGGGGAAAAAAAAAGAAAATAAAAAACATAGAAAAATAAATAACAAATATAGAAAAATAAATAATAAAAAATATAGAAAAATAAATAATAAAAAATATAGAAACAAAAATAATAAATAAAGAAATATAAATTTAAAAAATTAAAAACAAAGAAAAATAAATACAAAAATTATTACAAAATATAGAAAACAAATCAAAATTTTTAAAAATATAGAGAGAAAAAAATATAAAAAATAAAAAAATAAAATAAAAAATATAAAAAAAAAATTTTTTTAAATACAAAAAAATACAAAAATAAAAAAAATATAGAAAAAATGCTATTCAAAAAGAAATAAAATATATAAAAAATACACTATACGAAAATAAATAATTAAATTATAAAATAATAATTAAAATGTATAATTAAGAAATACAAGAAATACAAAAAAATGCGAAATGAATAAATAAAAATAAAATAAAGAAAAAGAATATTATTTTTTTTTATTATGTACATTCAAAAAAGGAGGAATACGATACCTCACTTTTTCTACTATTTAGGGGCTGATTATTTTGCTCAATGCATTTTCGAATCTATCAAATACCTTTTTACATCCAATTTTCTTCGAATTCGAATCTACTAATCAGTGGGTATAATATGTATTTATTTAAGGAGCATTGTAGTAGTAATAACTATTCAATTAGAATAGTTTTTAGTAGATGGTTAGCCCTAACAAACCCGGTGTGCCAAAAGGACCAGAAGACAAAGCGCTGGAAATATGGGCATGGCATCTAATTTAGTCAACACCTGGCAACAACCTTGCCCCCATTCGCCCCACACACCCGCACACACACGCACACACACACACACGGACTCCCTCCGCAGATAAATGGAAAAACACGGGACACAACACAAAAGCCAGTTGGAAAAGCTGGAAAGTTGTGCTTTAGTTTAGGTTTTAGTTTGTGTTTCAAGTATGCGAATGTGAATGCGAGGGCGCACAGGTGAGTGGGGGGGGGGGGGGGCCAAGTACTCGCACAAGTGAAGTGCTACGCTCTAGTAATTTCTAGTTTAATTATTTTCAATTTTTACACAAAGTAAAGACCGCGCGTGGCAGCAGCAGAACTACATACATACAGCCGCAAGTGCCACAACAGCAGCAACAGCCAGTGTGCTGCATTTCAAGTGCATTTTCAGTGCGGCAATTGTGGGGACACGAGAGACAGATCCGCCCGGGCCGTCTCTCCACCTGCTCTCCCTCTCTCTCGTGTGCCCTGGAAAATTGCATGAAATTAGTAATTACGCTCTAAAATAATATAATGATTACACGGCAGTCGGAGCAGTCGAAACGATGCTAAAAATAACATTTAATTGAGCTTTAAATAAATGAGTGGGGAATATAGAGAAGGCAGGCGCTGGTTGGGGAGCAAAAGAGCAATAGAGGGCTTAGCCATAGAGATGGCGAGGCAGCAACAAAGACGACAGGCCAGGGAGGGGGAGGCGGCGGTAGGGGCTGCTGTATAATACGGCAGGTAATTCTGTTCAAAGGTTGAGATTCAGGGGGGAGGGGGGGTGGAAAAGCAAGCACAACAAATGGCTGCATGATTTTGACACGCATTTCAAATGCAGGGAAAATCAATGTTTTCCCAGTGAAATAAATTGCTTTTACAGCGATGTTTAAATTGTTTTCAATTGAGAGCAACAAGGGTAATGGCAATGGCCGCCAAATATAGCAATAGATCAAACTAAATCTATAGTTAATTGTATAAAATAATTATTTTCTCTCACCCAGAAAATAATGGTATAAAAAAAAGAAATTAACTCATATTTAGATTAAATTTTCGGATTTTACGTACAGACATAGGAAATTTAATAGAAATCGCTTTGATATAAACATGAATGTATTTAAGACAATTTTAAATTGTACTATACAGAAAAACCTTAATAAATAATATATAAAAAAATGATACAAATACAAAAAAATTAAACCAAAAAAATAATACAAAAAATCAAAATAGAAAACATAATAAAATTTAAAAAAAAATCAAATGAAAAAAAAATAGCAAATAAAGACAAAAATAACAAATAAAGAAAGAAATAATTAAACAAAAAAAAAACAGATATTAACAAACACAATTTGAAAATAATCAAAATAAATTTAAAAAAAAAACATTTAAAATTTGTAATAAATTTAATCAAAATTGTAAAAATGTTTAATTGAAATATGAAATATATTTATAAAATAAATAAATATAAAAAAATATAATAAAAAATATAATAAAAAAAATATTTTAAAAAATATAATAAAAAAAATATTTTAAAAAATATAATAAAAAAAATATATAATAAAAAATATAATACAAAATATAATAAAAAAAATGGAATAAAAATATAAAAGCTTTAAAAAAATAAAAAACTATACAAAAAAAATTAAAAAATATGGTATATAAAATATTTAACAAATAAAATTGTCAAAACATCAATTTAAATATATAATATATTTTTATTGAATATGAAATATGCATATTTCGTTACAAAACTTCAGTTCTATTTTCTCGGGCTGCTCATTCTCCCCCCCTTCTCCTTTCATCAAGTGGAAAAACACTCAAGTTTTACCCCTAATAGTTTTAATGATCTTTCAAAGATTCTCTTACACTGCTCCCCCCCCCCCCCCCCCCCCCCTCAAAAGAAACTCTTAAATCACTCATCTACGAATCCATAATTAGTGTTTTGCTGTCACTTGCAGTCGCCCCCAATTTTCACGCTTGCCTCAAATTTTCCGCTCAACCACAAACGATTGTTCATTCCGGTCATGATTCCCATGAAGACCCCAATGGAAACGCCATGAAAATTCCATTACACAGAATGTTTTCTGCTGCCCAACGCCTCTTCCTCCTCCTCCGCCTTCTTTGGGCCCTCGGGGGCTCCAGCATTTGGTGTGTGGCGCGTTTTGGGTGGCAACGCACCGAACAATACGTGAATTAATCACACCTGGGGACAGGACCGGATAGGAGGACACTAAAATGTCATCCGTGTCAACAATGCGGTGGAGTCCTGCTCCCCACCACCCCCTGTTGCCCCCTATTGCCCCCCAGCTGATGCTTAATATTGTTTTCAACAGCCGCTTATTAGATTTTCTCGCTCGCTCTCTTGTTGCTGGGGCATGCCCCATGCCTGACAAAGTGCGTTCGTTGTCTAACATTTTCCACCATCGTTTGGGCGGTCTTTGGGGGGGGATAAATCGCAATGTTTATTGTCAACAGGCAGAGGTGCCTCAAGTGGCACTTGCCACCGGAGGTGGAGCCGGGCACCAGTAGACCGACTGCAGTGTTGTTTGAGCCTACGGCTATGGCTCTTCAAAATACACGAGACGCTGCCATCCGACGCTGCTACGTGTCCTCCAGGCGGCAGGACTTCCTTCTTTGGGAAGGGGGGGCGGTGGGTACTGTTCAAGGAGCATACTTCATTTTATTTTCAAGACTTTTCCAGACTGTTGGCTCCTGTGGCTCCTGTGTGCAGACGCCGGTGGCTCCTTTCATACTTTACACTTGTCTGGACATTTGATTAATGATCCTTGCGTGTGTCCTGCGTTGCCGACACTGTCAAGTGGTTTTTCCTACCCTCACTTGTCCTCCCTTTGTGGCCATAATAATTGTATTCATTGTCATACCTTTCCGCTCCGCTCCGCTCCTACTTTTCATCCAATTTTCTCCCACTTTTTACCCACTTTTCCCCTCTACTTTTTTCCTACCTCTAATTAAGTTTAACCCCAAGTTAAGTCCTGGATGGATACCTAGATATACCATGTATTTGTTGGGGGCTGTGGTCGTGTCTCGAGTGGTTTCCTGTCACGCCAATGCCATGTTTTCCCTCTCCCTCTCCATCGATTAGTCACCTTCCCCCTGCTGGCTGTCTGCTGCAATCGATTGTTGTTTTTACTCCGATATCTTATCTGTTTATCGATAAGGAAAACAAACACACCCACACCCACGCCCACGCCCACACATTCCGGTACATGGGGCAACATTTTTTTCGTTAATTATTTAACACACATTTTCTGTATAATTGTCTGGTTAATTACTCGATTCGTGTTGATGGAATATTCACGGAATTCCCTAGCGATAATTGATAGTTCCATTAGCGAATAATATATCTTGTTTCACTTTTAATGAGCGCCAAATCTTCACTTGGGGAGTGCCCCAATGAACGCCACGCCCACATCGCCCTCGCGCTGATTGCAGTATGGATTTCACATCAATCTCTCAAGGAAATTTGTGTGGAAATTTGTTTAAAGTTTGTTGAGCTCAAGGAATAATTGGAAAATATTCTGCTATGGAAACAGAAAAGAAAAGTTGAAGATGCATCTTAAAAAATACCTCTAGATATATTAATAATTAATAATTGTAGAAGTAAACATTTTTAGAGGCATATTCTCCAATATTTCATTGAACTATAAATTAAATTCAATGAAAAAATAAATAATATTAATTGAAAATTATGGGAAATAAATTAAAATATTTATAAATAAATTAAAATCATTCAAAAAATAAATTATATTCATGGAAAATTAAGTTAAAATCATTTTAAAAATAACATTCGTTGTAGATTAAATAAATTATACAATATAAATTAGATTGATAAAAAATAAAATTAGGTTCATTAAAAATCTTTGAAAATAAATAAAATTTCGAGAGACTAAATAAAATGCAGGGAAAATTATTTAAATTCGTAGAAAATAAATTAAACTCATTTAAAAAAAATGAAAATAATTTAAAATAAATCAAATTCACTGAAAGTAAATTAAATTCATATAAAATAAATTAAATTCATTAAAAAAATAAAACTAAAATATTTGAAAAAAAAATTAAAATCATTGAAAATAAATAACATTCAATGAAAATAAATTTAAATCTTTAAAAATAAAATAAATGCATAGAAAAAAATTCAATTCCATCAAAAATAAAATCATATTCATTGAAAATAAAATTAAACTCATTGAAAATCTTTGAAAATAAATAAAATGCCGTGAAACTAAATGGAAATAAATTGAATTCCTAGGAAATAAATTATTGTATAATTATATATTTTATATATAAATAAGATTACTCGCGCATTCCATTACATGTTCCATTTTCCATTCCATTTTCTCATATTTCAGTAATTTCTTTCGCCTTGTGGTCACAACCAAAGATTAAACATAATTCCACCTGCAGCTCTGCCACCCACTGCTCCCCCCCCCCCCTGACTTTTCGACCACTAAGAAATTTCTTTCCTTTTGAAAAAAGTGACTTTTATGCGGGGTGACTTTTTTCCCAACGAATAATTGTGTACTTTATTCCATGTGAATGCGCTCGAATGAGCAGGAAAGATCCTCAGAGAGTCCTAAGGCGGGGCAGGGGGCGGGGGTTGGGGTTGGGGAGTGTGTCCACCATTTAGTTTCCATCAATTATTTATGGCACAGTCCACTAAAGGGTCCCCCCTTGAATGTCATGTTAAATGTCAATCGAAACATGCCCCCCCCTTCCACGACCCCCCTCCATAGTTTCCAAGTATTAATAATTATATATGCATTGGGCGGCACAACAACCAAAAAATAAACGCAATTAAATGTTACGCTTATCAAAAGCAAAGCCACAAAAATAAAACAAACAACATGAAGTGGTGCAAAGGAGAGGGCGGGGGGGCTGGGGGCAGCGGAGTTGCAGATAAGATCGCTTGACGGAGGCCTCATAAACCTTGACATTTTATCATTAATTGATTCCCTTTTCGTCACACACACACACACACACGCACACAAACAACTAAATAAATACTGAATAAATTTCATTGAGGTTTATTATATTTTTTCTTTGTTTTTTTTTTTCATTGTTTGCCCTGCACTTGTCCTCCGTATTCCTTTTACTTCCTCCTTCTTCTCTTTTTTTCTCTGCCGATTGTTGTTGTTGATGATGGTTTTATGGTGCTATGGCGCCATAATTTTTTTTTTTTTTTTTTGAATATTAGGTTGTTTTCCCAATCCCCCTGCCCCTTCCCCCGATTGTTGTCATATGATAAGATGACTTTTTAGGGACTTCAGATTTCTGGGGAGGCGTAGCCAGGGCAGGAGCTTAGGAAACGTAACAGAAAGCTCACGATTTTAGAGGGATTTTGTAGCGAAGGCGGGGGGGATTACATACAAAACTGTGGGGGCGGGTAAAATGAAGATTTCTGGAGGGAGTATTTTATGACAATTTAATGGATTTTTTCGGTTTTGAATTTTTAAAAAGCACGGAATGTGTTTTTAAAATTTTTTTTAATTTAAACAAGAATTTGTTTTGAATTTGTAAAAAGCATGGAATGTGTTTTTTTTTTTAATTTTTTTTTAATTTAAACAATAATTTGTTTTAAATTGTAAAAACCATGGGAGATTTAATTTAATTATGATTAAATTATGAATTTAAAAATATATATATTTTTTAATTAAAATATATTTTATATTGAAATCATGTGTTTTATGGAATAATCTTATATTTTAATTCAAGGGTATACTTTGTTTCAGATGTGAATACTTCGTTTTAAAAATTAAAAAAAAAATTTAACAAACAAAATTTTAAAAATATTTAAAAATATTTAAAAAAAATTTAAAAAAATTTTAAAAAATTTTAAAAAATTTAAAAAATAAAAATAGAAAAATATAACATTTTCAACAGTTTTTTCTGAAATTTTAAAGTTTTTCTCTGAAGTTTGACCAATTTTGAGATTTAAATTTTTACTTTTATGCCGATTAAAATCACAATTTAAACGAAATTCGGACATGTTTTCCTTTCATACCCATTTCATATCCATTCCAAACCCGTTGCATACCCCTTTCTTTCCGTTTCATACCCATTTCAAATCCCATTTTAAACGTTTAATTCGATTGCATTTCGATACATTTTCGGGCATAGCTCTAATTTTGCTTCTGGATTGAAATACTTTCGGCTAAAAACACACTTTCCAAAAACCCCTCAATCTCAATATTCCACTCAACCAATATCCACTGGTTGCCCCCCTATAAACTCCCAAATTCCCTCCCAAATGAACCCAAAAAAATGCAGCATCAAAAGCTTATCCCCAAAGAGTTGGCACTTCATATGGCAATAGCAATTCCAATATCCCCCTCCACTGCGGGGGGGACGAGCTTTCAGAACGAGGCGCAGGGCAAGGACCATCAGGAGGCGCCTCTCATGCTAATGCGGCGATAAGGACATGGCAATGTTCTCGTAAAAACTTTCAGCGAACAGCGAGAGAGCGCCAAATGGCATGGAAGCGGGCAAAACTAAGGGCCAAAAGGCAGTGGGGGGCAGTGGGGGAGTGGAGGATGGGGCCTGGCCCGGGAAAATGCCGCTCATTAAGCACGTCAAAAGCCAATTTGTTGTCACATTTTGACGAGCATAAAAACAAGAGGAAATCCAAAGCCCAGAGACCAGAAAATCAAAGCCCATCCGAAGGGACGCGCCATACTGAAAGATTAAATGCTGGACATTACGATGGGACGCCCCCGCCCCCGCCACCTCCCCCGCCCCCCAAAAAGGGAGTTTGAGGGAAGAAGCTTATTTGGACCTAACGGTTCGGTTCATCTTTTACGAATAACATGAGCTCTCCCCCAAAAAAAAGAGGGGAAAAAAGCGAACAAACTTTCGACATAATAATACAAATTTCATGCCCGAAGGAGAGGCGCGACTGCCAACTTTTTGGGCTCCTTTCGGGCTTCTTCGAGTGGCCTGGAATATCATATTAAAGCTGCTTAAAATCATGATTACATGACCATACATCGTCTGCCAATAAAGGACTACACACAGTACATATATCTACGCGTATCTGTGTATATATTTATCTATCTTTGGGTACATAAAACGTGCTGCTGCTGTTGACTCAGCGGCGAATATGTGAGCCTTCAAATGATGTGCTAAATGTTTGCCACACAACAAAATTAAGTAGGCGAATGCGCGGAGGAAGTACAACGTATTATTTAATTGAGGGATCGACTAGGTTTGTACCCATTGGGATGGGGCTATTATTTTATTTATCATGCAGTTTTTTTTGTTATTTTTTTTTAGTTTCTTCCTTTAAAAAATCCACAATTTATTGTAAACAGTATAAAAAAAACAATCAAAAATCGTTTTTAGTTGAATAATAATTTATTATTAATCGATAAAAAATTAATAAATTGTACTATTCATAGTTATTAGAACTTTCATTTTTTCCCCTTTTTTGGGTACTTCTGTTTTTTTTCGGCAAAAGTATTCGATTTGAAGATAAAAGACCATCTATAGCTAAATATCGCACTTCTCTGCTTAATAAACCTTAATTAAAATTGAGAGAATAAATAGTTAGATCTCTTAAATATAACTCTTTTTGATGTCAATGCGAATTTGGGATGAAATCTGTCTTGAAATTTTGCCTTAAATCCCTCCTGATATCTTTGGTAAGTCTATGATGTATCAGCGAAGTAATCTGTTAGGAAATCGGTGAATAAACCTTTTACAAATCGGTAATGAATCATTGATATTTTGCGCTCAACTTTTGATATGTTTAGTATTTATTCGTAGTCAGTGATGAATACTTGATAAATGTCTGATGCATCAGTGAATCATTCAATGAGGAACCAGGAAAGAATCACAGAAAAGTCACTAAAGCGCCACTGAAGAGTCACTAAAGAGTCACTAAAGAGTCACTAAAGAGTTACTGAAGAGTCACTGAAGAATCCCTAAAGAATCCCTAAAGAAACAATAAAGAAACAATAAAGAAACAATAAAGAATCCCTAAAGAATCCCTAAAGAAACCCTAAAAAAAAAAACCCTTTAAAAAAACATTAAAGAAACACTGAAGAACCAGTGCAAAATCTATAAAGAATCGGCAAGGATTCAGGGATGAATTATTGTATAATTTCAATTCAAAAAATCATTAAAAAAAAATAATAATTTAAAAAAATTCGTATGGTAACAAATTCCATCGTAAACCCTTAACTATTGTATCTATAAAGAAACTCTCTTTTGATTTCCTTTGACTAGTGCAAATCCTTATAAAAAAAAACCCCCCAGGGTATCATCTCAGAGCATCGCTTATTGGCCCCAAAAAAAAGCCCCTCGGCTATGGGAATGGCTTTGAGTCTGGTCCTGGACTTCGGGGGCGGCTTGCTGCTGACAGCAGACATCTTCGGTGCTTCTTCTATTGTTGTTTATGTGGCTGTGGCTGTTGTTGTTGTCATCGTCATTGTTATCATGAGGCCAAATAAATGAGTTTTTTTTCCTGGGCCAAAAAAAAGCAGAGGACCACCACAGCCACAGACAAAAAGGTGGGGGGGAGGGAGAGCTAGAAGGGAGTTTCTAAAGCCCCAAAAGGGAGGACAAAGATGGGAGCCAGAAAGAGTAGAAACGAAGCCAAAAAGGGGAGCAGCAGCGCCCCAAAAGCGGAGCCCCTGAAGAGTAAATCTATGCCTTTTTATTGGTTTAATATTCGCTGAATGTTCCCATCGTCATCAAGGATGTACCCCACTTGGGGAATACCATATGTACGATATATAGACTTGTATATATATGAATATACTTTATAGATGAATATTCTATATACTTCTGATAGATCGCTGAAACTTTTCTTTGGGTTTCGGTAAAATTTTTTGGGCTCGCATTTATTATGCCAATTTTTTTTGAAGAAGAAAGTTATTTCTCTCCCTCTTTCTTTGGAAGTTTTCTCTCCTAAGAAAAGTCTCTCAAATTCCAGACGCGTCGATGTTGTCCCCCTCCATAGTTTTATTTATTTTATGATGTGCATGTTGTTGATTTTTATTTTATTAGGACTTTTATATTCTGTCATCTGTGCCCTTTTTTGGGCAGGGGCAGGGGGCAATAAGGGGTTGAAGGGTTGCTGGAGGCCCTCCTTTGGGCGGCTTGTTAGTGGCGCCCACAAGACTGTGGTCAATAAAACTTCCCATTTTTCCACATTTTATTTGCCTTCAATTAAGAAAAACTTGGTGGAAAAACTTGAGAAAGTGCCTGAGGAAAATAAAAAAATTTGTAGGGATTTTTTTTCGATGTTTCTTTAAGAAAAAATTCAGTTTTTAATAGAATTTCCATGTTTTTCCTTCAAAAAAAAAACAATCTAGATATTTTCAATTAAGGATTTCGATCATTTCTATGTAAATCAATCAGGAAATAAAATTCAAAATTATTCTTAGTAAATATTCCCCATACTTGGTTTTCCTTTTCATCTCCTTTCAAATTTCCTTCAGGCTATCATTTTTTTTAGACCCTGCCTAAAAGGATTTGCCAGATTTTCAGGATTTAGCCCATCCTTCCTTTCGCCTCATCCTCATATTTTTATGGGATTTTCGGTTTTGGGATTTCCTGTTTCTCATTATTTTTTGTGACTTGATTTTGTGATTCTTTGTGGTGTTTGTCCGAACAAGAAATATATGTAGGTCCTTTATGTGCGAAATTAATTTCCCTGGCTTTGCCGTTGGCTGGGGATCGCATAGGAAATGAGGAGCCCCCAGCCTTTGAGGAATTTTAATTTGGTTTCTGTGTTGGGGTTCTTTTTCGGGGGCACCTTTTCGCCATCGTCTAAACCTTTCAAACGTCCACATAATTAGCTACAAATTTTCATGATTTACTAGAGATTCCAGACCCCGAAATATTCCGCCCCCAAGACCCTCCCAAACAGAAGCAATTAAGACAGGGACTCTCAGTGGTCTGATGGATGCCTGTTCTCCGTCCTTCTACTTTTGCGGACTAATCAAACACTGGCAACGTTTATTTCCAAGTGTTTTTCCTCGACACTCGACACTTGGGGGGGCACAACAATTTTTTTTTTGCAATGGGCACACGCAAAATCCTTAATTACATCCGGTTTTTGCTGTCTGGGCGCGTGTATCCGGTCTCTATTCGGGGGCGGGGGGGTGGTTCAGCGGTTCGTCTAGCTCTGGAAAAACCACAGTGGAAAACACGTGGCTAAGTGAACCGAACAATGCACAAAGGACAGAACTTCTGGTAGTCACGTTGCAAGAACAGTCGAGAGAGAGCGAGAGAGAGTCCCGTCCCTTGCTGGTGCTTCCACAGGGGAGTGGGCACAGGGGAGTGGGCACAGGGGAGTGGCAAGTGGCACCCTCTTCATCAGCAGCCAGCAATTGCTTGCCACACAGCTGTCCACAGTTTTTCCTCGATTTTCTTTCTTCTTTTTTTCGCACGTATTGTCGGCACTCCCCCGCGCGTTCATCTTGCGAGCCATGGCCCAGGGGTTGGCCCACTCTTTGTGTCACCTTTTCCACTGCAGCACTGGTCAATCCTCCTTCTTTGGCCTCGGGACAGGGGTGGTTGTCCCTGATGTACTCATAAAATACTCCCCATTGACATCCCATATACTCGTATTCGTCCGATGATTAAACTGCTTAATTTCCAACGACAGACCCTTCGATTCGACCCTAAGATCTGGCCATCTGAAACTCTTATCAAAAATCGATAGTTAATTGCATTTTCCACATCAATTTAATGCATTTTCTTCGGAAATAGATTATGGCCTGTGTCCCCTGCCTAATAGAACGCGTGTTGATGGAAACGGTTTAGTTTTTTTCTTTTAATTGGAAATTACTGATGCGACTTTTGGGGGTTGGAAAATCATCGGCCATTTGTTGTGAATACACAAAATAATTGGGATGATAATAAAAGAAAATAAAAATTCCATAAACTACATATTTATATGTTTCTGTCTTAAAAAACTTAGAATTTTCTCAATGTTTCCTCACATTAAAAATAAATTATTAATAAACAAACAAAAAATATATATAAAAAAATATCCGAATATTTTTGGGGAGTATTTGGGATTTCTATTATATTTTTATTTTCTTTTATACATATATATTTATATATATATTTTTTTTTAAATATCATATTTTTATTTATTTTTTTTATATATCATATTTTTATTTATTTTTTTTATATATCATATTTTTATTTATTTTTCTAAAAATGTATATATTTTTATATTTATATTTTTTATATTTATATTTTTTATATTTATATTTTTTATATTTATATTTTTTATATTTATATTTTTTATATTTATATTTTTTATATTTATATTTTTTATATTTATATTTTTTATAATTATATTTTTTATATTTATATTTTTTATATTTATATTTTTTATATTGATATTTTTTATATTTATATTTTATATATATATATTTTTTATATTTATTTTTATTTCTGTTGTATTAGAAATTATTTCTTTGTACTATTTTTTAGTTTTAAAGAATTTTAAATAATTAGTTTCGGTATTTTCTAGTATTTTTTAGGTACTATTTCAGTAAATTTTTAGTATTTCCAGTATGCTTGTAGTATTACTTCAGTATGTTTTTTAGTATTTTCATTTTTATTTTTTTCCAATTGACTTCCTACAAATCGCTCTTTTCTCCATTTTTTCCATAAAAATATGTTTCAATATGTTTTAAGAACAAGTAATAAAAAAAATAACATAATTTATAATTACTTAAAATAGGTATAAAAATTAAAAATTAGCTTTTTTCAGTGGAAATATCTGTGCTAATTCATGAAATTGCCCGAAGCTCAAGAGAAAAATCTGAATCTGAAAAGAATGCAAAAAAAAAAGGTAGCAATGCGAAAAAAAATGTAATTAAATTGGATTGCATTTAAAAATTAAATATGCAAATTGAAAACGAAAACGAAAACAAAAGCACGACAAAACACTAAAATTATAAAGGAATTTCAATTGATTTATCGGCAATAAAAAAAGACCACCCGACCCCTCTAATAATAAATTGCAATCAAAAAAAACCTTTGAAAAGTGCATTGAAACCATTGAATCCGGCTCTCAATCATCAGTTCATTAATTAAATTAAGTCAAAAGAAAAACTTCCGCTGGAAAATCACAACAACAACAGCAACAAAAAATCATAAAGAAAAACAAAAGGCGGGAAATATAAACAACGGAGGAAAAACCGCATAAATTAAGCGGCAAAACGTAACCCCAAATGAACCCGACCCACTTTTTTTCATATGATTTACTGACAGTCCAGACCTCAAGGCACCAGACAGACAGGCCTCCCCCAAAGCCTCCACAATCCTCTAGCTTCTCCAAATCCAAGTCCGCGTTTAGGTTCCTCCCCCCAGAGAAAGGCCATAGGTTGGGGCCGGTGCCCAAGCCTTTTGACGCGGCTCGAGGGGGTCGAGGCGGGGTCATTATTTGATGATTTCATAAAACGAGAGGCAAGGAAAACGTCCAGAATTTGACATGTCGAAAGTGAAATTCTCTTCTTGAAGTTTAAGTATATTGAACTGTTTCTTTTTTTATTTTTTTCAAGTGTTTATGCTTTTATTTAGTTTTTGGAATTGTATAATATTTTTTAAGTATTATTATTTAAGTATATATTATTATATGTTCTAGTATCTAGTATTATATTTTCCAGTATATCATTTTCAGTATTTGTAGTATTTTTCTAGTTTTTTTGTATTTTTAGTATGTTTTAGTAGCTATTATATTTGCCTTATTATAGAATTTTTTTAATATTTTTGGTATTTTTGGTATTTTTAGTATTTTCTAGTATTTTAGTAATTTTCTTGTTATTCTATTTTTCTAGTATTTTAGTATTTTCTAGTATTTTTTAGTATTTTTACTATTTTTTATCTTCTCAAAAAGAAAAGTTTAAAGTAGGTTTATTAATTTTCTCGGAAAACTGCACAAACCTCACCTTCGATTCGCCAATACCCGTTATACCCTCGCTGAGCAAACCCTAATTAAGCTTTCATTCAAATTTTTGTGTCTAACTTTATTTGGTTTTGTGAGCATATAATCAAAAAGGAAGCCTCAGGCCGAAGGATGGAAGATGTGCTCCCCTCCGCGCCCGGAGAGGAGCCACAGTCTGGCATCCCAGAGGCCCTAGAATCGCAGACAACCCACTGATAATGATGTTAATGTACTGTTAGTCATTAACCTCATCATTCTATGGGCCGTGATGATGATGTTTTGGCCAGAGGCCAGCCGGCCAGCGGCCAACCCAAAACAGGAAATCACGATTTGTTTAGCCCTATTTTCTTGGGCTGGGAATTTAGGAGAATTTACGCCCGCAATTAGCGGATAAAAGCAAGTTTTCCCTCTGAAAAATCCCTCTCTCTCGTTCTCTCTGGCAACAAACTGTCAATTGGAATCTGTTTTGCATTCGACAATTGACACAGCAATCAATTTTAATGAGCTGGAAAATTTTACGGAATGCTAATTGTTGCTTCTTGAATATGGAATATGTGTGCCCTTAAATTGTTTAGAATTCTACTACTCTTTGTAGCGTAAAAATCTGTACAAAACACCGATATTGTTCCTTATAGAACCCGTTTTGGATTGCCCATAAGTATTAATGGGTTTTGATGGTTAACTTTTGATTTAAGAGCGTGTTCTTCTTCTGTATAAGGCGGGGGGATTGTGTGTCTGAAATGCGAATAAATTGGTTTAGAATTCTAATTTAGAATGGATCTCATGATTTTAACAGGTTTTTTTGTTACATTTCTGAAATATTTTTCAGGTTTTTGCTTTCCTTTTATCTTCAGACATTAAAGAAATCTATTTAATCTTTATATTTTAAGCCCCAAACCCTTTCAATCTTATCTTTTAATCTGTTTTATAATTTTTGTAGCAATTTTTCCACTTTTGTCGGGCGGCAGTTATCTTGAGAGCTTAAACCGCAAGTCAGATGTCATAATCTCAGGGGATTTATCATTAGATACTGTATCTAAATGTTAGTCAACCTAAACATTTGCGTTGGTCCGAATTCTGGATCATTCCGCTCCCATTTTTTTCCCCGGTTAAAGATCATTTGGCACTCGTATGCTAATTGCCACCTGAGGCTGGAACCTCTGATCTCCATATCTGTAGCTGTATCTCCCTCTCTCACTGTATCTGTATCTGCAACAAAGTTCATCGACCACCTCTTTTCTGTGAGTCGTGTGTGAGAATAACGTGTTGAATTTAACACCTTTTTTGTACTCCCTTAAGAAATACATTTGAACATTTTAATGTTTCAGATGCATTCTCCCCCATCTCCCACCCCATCCACATAATACAGGGTATAAGGGAGGAGCGGGACATACACAGGGTAACATCTTAAAACCAAGTAGAACAAATATCATTTACAGTTTTTGACCCACTTTTATTTTCAGGCTCCTTTTTATGAACCGCCAACGGGTGCTGGCGATGGAGATGCAGATGGTGACAACAACATCAACGTCAGCGCAGCCAACGTATGTATTTTGATACCCTGTACGAGAGTGGGGTGTGCTGGTTTTTGGGGGGAGGCATAAAAGAGTTCAAGAGTGGTAAGATATTTCTTTTTTTCCCCTATGCAAGCGAGAGCCCACACTAGCATATACAAAATTCAAGAAAATACTAGAAAAAATACTAATACATGCCACAAAAAAATCTAAAACATATAAAATAGCAATTAGAATAACATATAAAAAGTAGTAGAAAATACTACAGCAAATACTATAGAAAATAGTATAGAAAATACTATACAAAATATAAAAAAAATACTATAAAAGATTAAGGCAAAATACTGGAAAATACTAAAACAAAATACTGGAAAATACTAACGCAAAATACTGGAAAATACTAAAACAAAATACTGGAAAAAAATTTACAAATACTATAACCAAACGCTAGCAAATACTAAAATCAAATACTTGACAAAATACAAATACTATTCAATGATAATAATACTGAATACTTGTATAAAATACTAAAAAAAAAAAATAATTGTTTGCAGCAACTGAATATACTAAATATATATACTAAAAAAATACTAAAAAGTACTAAAAAAAAGTTTGCCTTTCATTCAAGATTCCTTCCCGATTGATGAGCATCCACCTGGTCGATCCTGCCTTTGGCCCCCCACCAGAGAGGGCTCCCCACTTGCTTCGCCTATGAATATAATAGTAAAAGTGAATGCAATACTTTTTTTGCTCTCTTTTCTCTCTCCCACTCTTCCGGCTGCCGCTCTCTCTCTCTCTGTCTCTCTGGGGCGTTCTTTATGCATTTATTCAGAGGAGAGAAAACCGCGTCCTGGTGATGGGGCCGGCAACGGTGGACCTCGGGTGCCGGTGCCGCCGGCGACAGCACAACTTTTTTTTTTGCGCTGCAGCTGGATGACGCCTCCGTCGTCTCCATCGTCTCCATCGTTGTCGTTGTCGTTGCTGCTGACGACATTTGGTTTGCGGGCTGTCGTCGTGGCTATTAAATTTCAATTATTGTTACATTTTTCACACACCGCACACGCAGACGAAGGAAATGGATGTGGAAATGTGGAAATGGCAATGGGAAAAGCGGCGAACGAGAAAGGGAAATGGGAGCAGGCGGCGTTGACTTGGCGTTGTTCTGGTTTGCATCTTTTATTGATGTGTCCGTCCGCCTCCAGTGTGCAACGACATTGCATGGACTGAGGGACTGAGGGACATGGACAGGACAGGACAGGGCCAAGCCCTTGCCTAGTGTCCAAAACAGCAATTATCGGCAAGGTGAAACGCAATTATCGAGCAGGTGGAGCGCAATTATCGCACAAAGTGAGCTGCTATCGATCTAAACTCGCTCCCAATTAGAGGCGTAGAAACCCAATCAGTCGACAGTTTCTGTCTCGCATTCGTCAAGCGCTCAGTGTCCCGGGTGTCAGGGCAGGAGAGAGGGCAGACAGACAGACAGACAGACAGACAGACAGACAGACAGATAGGAAAATTGTGATTCGAGAGGAAGGGTTTGGCTCATTAAATGATTAAGGCCACTGGCAGCACAACACTTCAGGCCCTGGCGAAGGCGAAGGCGAAGACGATGGCAAAGGCAAAGGCAAAGACGAAGCGAAGCATACACCTCAATGGCATTTTAATTGCGAAACTTAAACACACAAGAAGTAGAAGCAGAAGAAGTAGAGGAAGACAAAGCAGAAGAGCAGTTAAAGAAGCGAATGAGAATGAGCAAAAGCAAAGCAATTGCCATTCACTTTGGGGTGCCTGCTGATGATTTCGCACGGCTTCCGGTTTGGTTAGAAAATGGCAGAAATAGCAGAAAAATAATCGAGAAATCAAAGAGAGACTGAAGAGGAAATATAAACAGATATAAAATAATGTATATAACGTCTATATAAATATTAAATACTACAAAATAAAAAAAAATTAAAAATATTTTAAAATACTACAAGATAGAACAAAATACTAAATAATACAAAACTACCAAAAATACTAAATAATACAAAAAAACCAAAAATACTAAATAATACAAAAAAATACCAAATATACTAAATAATTAAAGAATACCAATAATACTTAAAATACTAGGAACACTAAAAATACTAAACAAAATACTAAACAAAATACTAAACAAAATACTAGCAATACTAAAAATACTAACAAACACTGAAAATACTTTAAAATACTACAAAAGAAAATACAAATACTGGAAAATACATGATATATTCTGGAAAACGCAATGGAAATATTAAAAAAAAACAATAAAAATACTAGAAAAAACAATACAAATACTAGAAAAAACAATAAAAATACTATAAAAAACAATAAAAATACTAGAAAAAACAATAAAAATACTAGAAAAAACAACAAATACTAGAAAATACAACAAATACTAGAGAGTGTCTAATACTAGAAAATAAATGATAAATACTAGAAAATACAAAAAAATAATACTAGAAAATCCAATCCAGTTTTCAGCAATTATTTAACTATATTTTCAAGTACATATATATTTTGTATTTGTATTTTATTTTTCCGGAAAAACAATTGGAAATACTAAAACATTCCTTTCTTCATTCCTTTCCAAATTCTTGATGCGAATAAAAGATGCCACTCAATTGAGACGAGTGCTTATGTATTTCCGTGTCAATCGCTTTTCAAGGGTATTAAAGCTGTCTGCTTCAAACACTGTCATTTATATTTTTTTGAGCAGCTCGATCGAGCGTAAAGAAAAAGACGAGGGGGAACGTTGTGAGTTGCTGCGGACACCGCAACTCTACGGTTATACCCGATACTAAGTCAGTATGGCTCTCCTCCGGCAGACGCCGCTAATATTTAACGACACGACAAAGAGTGCGTGCGAGAGAGACAGAAAATCAGTCTGAGCGTGACGTCGGGCGCTGCGTAGCCAATGCAAATTGATTTGTTCCTTTTGGCTACAAAAATTATCTGATCTGATCCAGATTCAGCAATCTGATAGATATGGTCATTATCTATGATTCTGCGTTTTTAGTTTTCTCAAATCTGCAATATTGTGGATGCAACAGATTTTCGTCCTTTGTGGGGGCGGAAGGGGGTGGGGCGAAATTTTGAGATAAACGTTTTATAGTGACATCTAACAGGAGTGCGGATACTAAATTTGGTTACTCTAGCTTTAATAGTCTCTGAGATTTGTGAATATCCCCAGATTTGCATCCTTTGCGGGGGCGGAAGGGGGTGTGGCGAAATTTTGAAACAAACTCGTCTCGGTCCGATATATTAGGAGTGTGGATACCAAATTTGGTTGATCTAGCTTTTATAGTCTCTGAGATCTAGGCGCTAATGTTTTACTCTAAGCAAAGCCGCCTATGCTACGTGTGTGTTAGAGAGAGACAGGGCGAGAAAAAATGAAATTGTTTTCTTGATGCTGGCTATAATAGTAATACGATCCAATTCAGATTCTGCAGTCTGAAAGATATGGTCATTCTCTACGATTCTGCGTTTTTTGTTTTATCTTATCGTCGAAATTGTGGATGCCACAGATTTTCGCCCTTTGTGGGGGCGTAAGTGGGCGGGGCAAAGTTTTGAAATATTTTTGGAGCAGTGACATATCACAGAAGTCTGTATCCAAAACATCGTTGCTCTAGCTCTTATAGTCTTTGAGCATTAGGCGCTGAAGGGGACGGACAGACGGACAGACGGACAGACGGACGGACAGACAGGGCTCAATCGACTCGGCTATTGATGCTGATCAAGAATATATATACTTTATAGGGTCGGAAACGATTCCTTCTGGACGTTACACACATCCACTTTTACCACAAATCTAATATACCCCAATACTCATTTTGAGTATCGGGTATAAAAAGATGAAGTCAGCCAAAGGCAAAAGCCAGAGTCAGAGCCAGAGCGAAAAGGCGAAAAGCAGTTAGCCTATAAAACAGCGTATATGTATCTATACATCCATCTATAGTAAATTGTATCTAGCAGATACATGTACGACTACGAGTACGAGCGAGCGACACAAAGAAAAAGCAGTTTCGAAGCCAAGAAGTTGAACTTCTGCACAAAACTTGCTGACATTTCGATTGCTGCAACGACGGCGACGGCAGGGCAGGTTGCACTTGCAACAGCAGTTCTTCCCATTTTTTTTTTTTTTTTTTTATTATTATATTTTATATATTATTTATGGCAGCGGTGCAGCTTCCAGCTTCATTTTCCACTTGTTTTATGGCCTCAGACGACATCCAGGGAATTTTGTTGGGAATTTTATGGAGAATGCCAGAGGAATGCTGCGCCCGGCATATGGCAGAGATGTTCTAGTTTTTAAAGGAAGTCTTAGGCGAGCAAAAAAGTGGCATGCAGTTGATTGATTGTGGGGGATAAATTGGGGGAGAGATATAGAAGAGTTCCCATACAGAACTGGTCTTTAAAAGTGCATTAAATCGTTGGTTATCTTAAAGTGGCTCTTAATTTGCATCTTTATAATCCAGTCTATCAATTAGACATGATTTTAAATCCTCATTGATTATTAATGCAACTCAAGATCGAGCAAATCTGCATTCAAAGATTGTATCTAGAGATTTACATCCCATTTGCTTCAAGGCACTTTTAATTCCAGTTTCCATTCAATTCTAATTCCGAAAGATCATTCTCGTTAGTGCCACACAAAACTTTTCATGGAAAACATTATTCTCAAAGGCCAGAGAACTTCATTCGATTCCATGTAAAGCAAACAAAAAGTTGAGATCATCAGAAGCTTCAATTCTCGAACAAAAAAATAAAAAGAAAACAAACTTCAAGTCAAAGGAAAGCCCCACAATCTGCTATCAAAACACTCGAGTTTCAAAGGTTCTCAAGGGCTAAAAGACGATGATTATTTACCCGCCGCACAAGACAGGACTCTGGATGCCGTCTTCAATGCAATTTATCCTTGCATGCGAATGGCGTGGTGCTTACCTGCAAGGAAAAAAGAAGAAGAAAAAGGCATTAAAAAAAGAAGATAAACAAGCGTTGAAAAAGGTTTTAAAAGAGAGGAAATTGAGGCATTATAAAGCCAGTTTTTGCCGCAGAAATAACAACAGCAAAAAATACTAAAAACAATCTACTTTTTCCGCCTAATTATGTATGCCAGAAAAATCGGTTAAATCTTTTTCCTGGAACTAAAGAAAACACAAAACACACGCGGCGGTGGCCTTCTTTGGCTAATTAGTTGCTCAAGGATTACGCGAAATGGGGGTATATGCAGCCTCCATTCATCCCCATGCTTCTGCTGGATATTCCGACTCCTCTGCCTTATCGCAAAGCATGTAATTTCACTAAATATGGATGCATCCAGAAGGATGCATGAATGCATCGTAAATTCAATGGCACACAAACACACAGAGACGAAAAAAAGCACAGATAAAGAAGGAAGCAGGTAGCTCCAGAAGGAAGCTCTAGTACATCGGAGAAGGGAATACCCTACGGGAAACCATCTTTTGGGAAGTATTTTTCATACTTTTCATAGAGGAGGATTATTGAGATTCAATGAAGGAAAAGATATTAAATACCCAATAAAAAGTTTAAACAATACTTTTAAAAAATATTTTTTAAAATACTTACAAATACTAATAATTCTAAGCAATAAATACTAAATTATCTAAATAATATTTAAAAATACTATTAAAAATAACATAAATATACAAAAAAATACAAATATACAAAATAATACAAATATACAAATTTACACAAAATACCACAAATTATACAAACTATTTACTATGTAAAAAAAAAATACAAGAAATTCTAAATAAAATACTGAACATAGTAAATAAAATTCTGAAAACACTAAATATATTACTAAAAATATAAATGAATAAAATACTAAAAAAAAATTATTCATAAAATACTGAAAATATAAATTAATAAAATACGACAAAAACTAACAAAATACATAAAACACTAAAACGAACTTTAAAAAATTTCTCATAAAATATAAAAAAAAAACAATTCTTCAGTAATTATTAACAGAAAACCAAAATAAAATACCAAAACATACTGCAAAAATACTACTCGATTTTTGTCTTTATTTGGTCTCATACTTCCATTAAAATATGCAAACAAAAAAAACAAATAAATAAAAAAAAAAGCCAAGTACATGTCTTGCCCAAGGGGAACCTGTCCGTTTTTAGAGGTTCTATAGTACTTGACAAGATCGAAGCTACTTCCCACTTCGGTTACACAACCGCTCCACCAAGTCTAGATTATCCCCAGAGCAAGGGCAATCGCCCGTGAAAGGAACGCACAAAAAACAAGTACAACCGAAGAGACTATCAAGAGCTGCAAAGAGAGAGGGCCAAAGAATCTCCAAAGACGGGTGAAGAATGAGATTTAAAGAAGCGGCGGTACGACTTGACTAAGGAGAAGGGCAAAGACTTTTCGACCAAACAAAGGCATATTTAAATGTTATTTTTGCCAAAACATTTGCAGAGGAACGCAGCAAAAAGCCACTTGCAACAGACGCAACACAGAGGAGCCGTAGCTGTGGCAGGGGCCACAACTCCTTTCGTGGCTGTTAATTTGCCAAACAATTGGCAGATAGCCAAGCAGAGGCCAAACAGCAGAGCAGAGTGGCCCAAACAGAGAGAGAGACCCCGAAGTCGGGAGCCCCATACTCGAGCCCCAGAAAACAAAAGAAGAAAGGAAGGCTAACAAGAGACAAGAGACTCCAGACTCCGCACAACCAAACACCAAAAGCTAGACGGGATGACGACTCCAACAACGCTGTTGCAGGGCGAAGATCTTGTTGCAGTTGCATATTTTGGCGCTGCACGTTTTGCTTGTTGCTGCTGCAAGCCGCACAACAAATATGCCAGAAGCCAGAAGCCAAAAGCCAGAGAGCCGAAAGCCGAAAGACCGAAAGACCAAAAGAAGTTAAAGTAGCCCCCGAAACACAATCATCCGCCAAAAACCTTGGCTCATCCCAGAGTGCAACTCCCTTATCCCTTCTGCACCCCCCTGCCCCAGCCCCCTGTATCCCTCCCACCCCACTCTGCGGGCCATAAACGAGTTGCTTGCTGCCTGGCCCCCCAACTCTTGCGGAATAACAAACATTTCAAAAACGCGCCAGACCCCCAGACCCCCGGACCCCAAGACCCCGGACTCCAAAAACTGCAAAACTTGATTTACAAAAAAAAACCCCCCCCCAGCAAAAGAGTAACAAAGAAATTTAGAAAAATAAACGATTTTAGAATGCTCTATGATAAAGAAAATACGAAATAATACCAAGGAAAATACTAAAACATATTGCCGAAAAAATATGAAAAAATCAATAGAAATACTAAAACGAAAAAAAAACAACAACAAAATTGGAGGAAAATATTTAAAAAATACAAAAGATACTAAAAATAAATAAAAAACCCCAAGAAAATACTAAAGAATAGTCTTAAAAAAATATCAAATATATACTACAAAAAAATACGGAAAATGATCATTATAATACTTTAATTACTAAAAAGTAAAAACACTTAAGAAAATACTATAAAAAATTCGCTAAAGAAAATAATAAAAAAAAATAATATACAAAAAAATTGTAAAAATTTCCTAAAATAAAAAATAAAATATTAACTGACAAAAACAGCTTTAAAAATATTAATAAATAATTAAATACTTAAAAAAAATTAAAAGCCCCATAAAATACCTAATAAAAAATACTACAAAGTAAAAAAAATACTAAGAAGTACAAAAAATATACATATATACTTTTGTAAAAAAACCTACACCACTAATCAATTGGTATAACGAACTCTCTCTCTCTCTCTGTCTCTCTCTCTCTCTCTCTCTCTCTCAATAGTTCCATTGAATCAAGACGAAAGTCTCTCCCATCAGAGCCCACTTCACGGGAATCTTTAGTGACGAATGCCATCCACAAGTCCACAGACCCCTTTCCGTCCCGACTCAATCAGAGGGTATTCCCTCTACGTCTTTCAGCATCACAAACAATCGACAGACAACTTTGAAGCCGGCGCTCCATAAAAACTGGTTCCAGTCAAGTTGTGGTGCGGCTGGGCGGGGGGGGGAGACGCCGCCTTAATCCGGCATTCTTTTGGCCCAGAGTTCGTGATTAACTGTTGAGAGGTGGTTGGATTGTTGGCGCAAGAGGAGGGGGGGTGGAGAAGGGAGGGAGAATCCACCGAGAGACAGAGAGAACGGGCGAGAGATCGCAAGAGATTCGGATGCATGTAACTCAATCTTGGGGCTGGAGATCATTAGGCTTTTATGTTGCGGTTCTCTGACGTTCGGATCTCGGTTTGGATCTCTCGGTTACCGAGATCTCCTCCATCCATCCATCCATCCATCCATCTGTCTGCCTGCCGTGCCTTTTGGGGCCTGCTTAAAAGTCAATTTCAAGTTCAGACAATGGCTCGTAGAAGGCCCCTCCCCCCCTCCACCACTGATTGATGCAACTCATCAAGAGGCAGTGGGGCAGGGGCCCCACTAGAAGGCTGGCGGAAGGGGCTCTGGCGCTACCAAAAATCAGTTTAAACAAAGCCCCCACAAAGCTCCTTCGTTCACCAGAAAAAACTTGGCTAAGTAGTTCGCTGGCGTTTCAGTCATGAACGGGCATTCCACAATTTGATTCCTTTTTCTGCCAAAAAAAATAAATAAAATATAAAAACTAATGACCACAATTTTTGGGGCGTCTTCTCTTTCACTCGCTGATGGATAGCGGGGCCAAAAGATTGATTTTTGGGCAGCGAGGAAAAAGAGATGAATGGTTGGGGTTGGAGCTGGGGTTGTGGTTGGGGTTGGGGTTCTGGTTTGTTGATTTGATTATTTGCAGACGCCGGCCACGAAAATCAATTTGTGTTTCGAATTTTTCGGTTGGTACGTGACTTTCACGAGAAGATAGGAACCAAAGAAAGGAGTGAAGGGGTAGGAAAACTAAAGAAAGATGGCCAGAAACCAAATATATGCAAATTACAAAGAAAAACCTTGGAAAATAGGAAATGGGAATATTTTAGTACAAATAGATTATTCATATTTTTTGAGTGTTATATTTATACTTTTACGATGATTTTTGGCCATTAGGTGGATAATACCCTTAGCTAGGAGTATAGTAAATTTAGAAACCTTATCTTAAAAATTATATCTTTTGTTGCCTTTTTCCTTTTATAATAATTTTCGAAATGAAGGCATAACAATTTTCCTCGAAATTGTTGGCCACTTTCAGGTGTTTGAACTTTTATAAACTACATTTATCTCCAAATTTCTATAGACCCAAACATTTCCTGCCATCCAATGCACTTTTAGCCCCCCCAAAAAAAAACACCAAAATCAATGAAACAGGAAGTGCCACAAAATAAACTCCAAAAGCATTTTATGACAGCAACAAAAAGCCAAAAGCAATAGGTAAAAACACCCCAAAATAATAGTTTTAATTTCCAAATTGTTCAGGGGGCAGCCCTCTTTATAAAAAAGATAAGCTTCCGTCGGAAAACAAAACTTGCGCTCACTTGAGCGCAGCAGAGGGGCGCCCCACCCCCCTTTCCTCTCTTTAAATGGGGGGTCAACGAAGCGGGTCATTCGTTGTCTGATTTTCATTTTCGTCATATCAAGAAAATGCTCCCCGAACCACATCTGAATCATCTTTGTGGAGCGCAAAAAGGCACTCTTTGTTCTCTTCTCCCCTCTTTTTCCCCCTTTTGTAATTATGCTTAATTATAATGATGCACAACAAGTTAATGAAACTTCAATTAAGCGGCGAAAACAGAGTCCCGGACATGGACAATTTTTTGGCATCAAAAGCAAAGGAACAACGTGAGGGATGGGGGGGGGGGTTAAAGGAGCATCGAAACCCGAACGAAATTCTGTTAAAAATAATACAAAAATCAAGGGAAAATATCTGCTTTGAAAGCGATATTTATAAGCCCCAAAATTGTTTATGTAAATTCTTAATTTATAAACAAAAAATTTTAAATAATTTATATAATTTCCCAACAAATTTAATTACAATTTTATTAATAAACTAGTGATGGGGGGGTTAAAGGAGCATCGAAACCCCAACGAAATTCTGTTAAAAATATAGCAAAATTCAAGGGAAAATATCTGCTTTCAAAGCGATATTTATAAGCCCCAAAATTTTGTATTTAAATTCCTAATTTATAAACAAAAATTTTAAATAAATGATATAATTTCCGAAAAAAATTTAAATAAATTATATAATTTCCCAACAAAATTTACAATTTTATTAAAAAATTCTTTATTAATTACATTAAATTTTGTAGTAAAAATTACAAAATTATTTAAAGAACCTTTTCTTATAATAAATTAATTCATGAATAAACTTTTAGGAACGTCCCACCCATTATTTAAAATTCATTCGGTCTATAACCCGATTTCCCTTAAACGAATCACGAGGATCTTTTTACCGATGAATTTCAGGCAAAAACAAAGGCAACCCTAGGGGGCACTGGCACTGACAAAAAACTCCCAATCCAAGGAACCCTTGGCCTTGTTTTTAGTTAACTTTTCGCCCTGCCTTTTTATTCTCATTGTGATTTTCTCAGTTGAATCGAAAACATCCAACGATTTCAAACAATCCGAAAATAATAATATTCGAAAATAAACCGTTTCAAATCGTTTTGAAGCTTTGATGTCGATCCAAAACTTGAACACCCGCGACCCCTTTGCGGATGCCCAGAAGGGCAACGACGACGATATCCAGGACGGACTGATCCACATCCGCATTCAGCAGCGCAATGGCCGCAAGACCTTGACCACTGTCCAGGGCCTGTCGCAGGAGTACGACCTGAAGAAGATTGTGCGCGCCTGCAAGAAGGAGTTCGCCTGCAATGGCACCGTCGTCGAGCACCAGGAGTACGGGGAGGTCCTGCAGCTGCAGGGCGATCAGCGGGAGAACATCTGCCAGTGGCTGACCAAGGTCGGACTGGCCAAGGCCGATCAACTGAAGGTCCATGGGTTCTAAGGGCAGGGCAGGGCGAGACAAGCCCCCCCCCCCCCCTCACACACACACACAATCAATCTGCAATCAGCTACAATCAAGAGAGTTCCACCAAGAATTAATTTTCAAAAAAACAAAACACCAGCAATAGACCATTTTCTTCCTTCCTTTTTTAAAGACATATTGTAAATATTGTAAAATTCAATGTGCGGTACAGCAATGGCATAAAAACAAGCATATTTCAACCCTCCAAAAAGAGAGCCTTTCACTTATGGAAACAGGAATAGGGCTGGCCCATCGAAAAGCAACACCAAAAAGGCTGGCTGCCAGGCCAAGAGGTGGTGGGTGTGCATATACATATGTTTGACACTGTAGCTGATGGCTCTGACAACTCTTTTGACACTGCCTCCTGCTGGGATGACGAAAGAGGAGCAAAATGTCAGAAAAGTTTCACTTGCAGGAAAGTTTTAAAGAAGAAAAAAAGAGGAGGAAGAGGTCGGGTGTGCATTTATATTTATAAAGAAACTATGGTTATTCCATAAAATATATAGAAAGGTCTTCCAAGGAAACCCTCTTTGTTGATGCGCTTTTGGCTTTGGAACTGAAAAAAAACAGAATTTTACAAAGATATTTATTTGAAGAAAAAAATCCCAGAGCCTGCTTTTGTTTCCAAAAGAGTCTCTAGTGCTGTTCTCCTAAAAAAAAAAACATTTTTTAACTGATAATAAATGCCCATTGATTCCCTTGAGAATCGATTGCTGGAGCAACAAAAGCTGTAGATAAAATTAAGAAATTTCTATGAAATCCTCATTAAAAATTAACCTTAAAAATCTCTGAAATTCTTTAGCCACAAAGTTAATTTCTAGAATTTACAAGAATTTCCCTGCAATTTCCCTGCAGTTTCCACTTTTCTCCACTTCGTTATGGTCTCCTTTTGATTGCTTTTACTCCTCTCGCCTTTTGACCTCTTTATGTTTTTTATATAATTTGTGGCATAAAATGCAAGTCAAGTGCTGACGGGCATTATGGGTACTCCTTCCTCTTCCTCTCCCTCTCCCTCTCCCTCTCTCTCTCCCTCTCTATCTTCTTCTGTTCTTTCCCATCAGCGAATATTATTATCGTTTATTATTATTATAAAACGGATTCTTTCAAAATGTTGTCGCATTATTGTCAATATCAATAATGTGGCCCGGGTTCTTACGATTCTCCCCCCACCCCTCCCCACTCCCCAAGCCATATGCCGCCACAGAAGTCTCCACTCTCTTTTTAACACTCTTCATTCCCTCTCCTTTTCCCTCTCTTTCTGCCTTCTCAAGTTTTTATGAGGCTATCAATGTCTGCATTAAATTGCAGTTAAAATGCATAAATTCCTTGCTTGCAATATGAGAATAAATGCTCCATTAGGCTCCGCAAAAGGGGGGAGGGAGGGAGGAAGCAAGAGTGGGATAATGCCAATAGAGAGGGGAATAAGGCAAGGAGGGAGAGAGAGCGAGAGACAGGGATAATGCCAATATAGGAGGAAGATGGAAAAATATTAACAAATATTTATTTTTCCTCAAGATATTCTTTTTTTTATTTATTTTTTAATTAGTAAACGCTTTAGATTTGATTATAAAATAATAATACAATTTGTTGTTTTGCTGATTTCTGATAAACGAAACAATTAGGCGATTTTTTCCCTATAGAAATAATAAGAATTATTCCATTAAGATACATTTTTTTCTATAGAAATAATACAAACTAATCCATTAAAGAGACATTTTTCCCATAGAAAAAACAATAATTGTTCCATTAGGAGGCATTTTTCCTATAGAAAAAAAATATTATTTCATAAAGAGACATTTTTTCTATAGAAATAATTATAATTATTCCATTAAGAGACATTTTTTGTATAGAAATAATAAGAATTATTTCATTAAGATAAATTTTTCCTAACGAAATAATAAAAATTAATCCATTAAGAGACGTTTTTTCTACAGAAATAATAAGAATTATTCCAATTATCCAAGAGACATTTTTCCTTTAGAAAAAAAAATTTTTTTTTAAATTATATTTTCCTGATTTCTACTACTATATATAAAGAATTTATTTTGTATTCTTTAATCCCTTAAATAAAATCCTGTCCTCTCTGCCCGCCCCTCCGATTGATGGGTAATTTTTTTGGGAGGGGCGCAAACATCATTTCCCTTAATTACTTTTGGGGCCGCTTGGCTCCAAAAATCTAGCATGTTCTACATTTTCAATATTTCGACTATTTTTAACGCACTCTCCCCCGAAAAGCGATTTGTCTAAATCATCACCTCAGCGGCCCCCGCACCACAGAGAGTAGCATCCCCAAGGGAGCTTGCCCGCTCCAAAAAAAATTACACAGAAAATTCCCTCTAGTTTTCCTTTTGAGCACTCTTCGACGCTTTTCAGAAAAATGGGCAGTTTTTCTAGTTTATTACTCGGGCATTCATCAATTGCAACACGAAAAATGCGGAGAATGGGAAATGCACTTCAAGTGTTTTTCCAACCAGCCAAAAAAAAAGAAAAAATAATACAATAAAAACCAAAACACTGCACAACAAACGAAATAGAAATCAAAGTTTGAACAACGAAAAAGAGGGGAGGGGAGTGGGGAGGGGCAGAGTGTGCCGGGGGGTGTCCGGTCAGACTCTAGTGGTTTTCCATGCTCTCTAGAGAGGGTATTACCAGGTTTTCTACAAAGCAGAAAAGGCAAAGAAAAAGCAGAAAACATTAGAAAATAATTAGTAGTTTTTTTATCGTATTTTAGTTAAAACGGAAAAATCTTTAAAATATTTCTCACTCGATAGAACCCACGGGAAGGCTTGCACTTCGAGTATCTTCGAAGAGTATCTCCAGCTTCGTTTTAGCCAGCGTTTTTGGCCCTGTTGTTCAATAATATTGCAAATGCCAAATAGCGAGAGAGAGAGGGGGAAGGAATGGGGTGGAACGAGGCTATGAAGGTGCCTTTTGATTTTGAAAATAACTGGGGAAAAACTACAACAAAATAAATATAAACAATCCACTAAAACACACACAAAGGAGAGCAGAGTAGAGGGAGGGCAGAAGAAGAGCAGAGGAAGAGCAGAGGACCAGCAGAGCACAGAACCAGCACAGCAGAGGTGGAGCAGAGGCACAGCAGAGGCATCGCTTTAGAGCAGCATAAGAACAATGTCATGCAATCAACTTTAGGCCAAGAGCAGCAAAAGCAGCAGCAACAAGCCCCAAAAACCAACAATAAATATCCAACAGGCCACAACAACAAAAACGCACAGCCACAAGAAGAGTAAATGTACAGAAGAGGAGGCGGACAAAGGAAGGAGAGGAGCTGTAACAGCACCAGAGAAGAGGAGGGGAGGGGAGGGGAGAGAAGAGAAGCTGGTGAGCAAGGGGTGTACAAAAACTAACTGCAATCAAAAAATAAAACAACAACAAAACTAAAGCAACAGGAGAGCACACCACCACAGCAACAACAACAACAACAGCAATCGCGAAAGTAACAGCAACAAGAAAAACAAAAACAACAACAAGAACCACTGGAGTACAATCGAACGCCGTACAATAATCAACATTTGAATTCTGCTTTTTTTTCGTATTTTTGCGAATTTTTATACAAGTGCTACACGTTTTCTCTCTCGCTCTCCCTCTCTCTTACAAGGTGAACAATATTTACAGTTTCTTTCATTATTATACGATTTTTGCACGCTGGGCAGAGCGGGGTATCACGATTACAGGAAGATGTCTGACACAGAATTATTTTTTATTTTTGGAGATATTTAAAGGAAACTTAAAAAACAAAAAAACATTTAAATAAATATAAAAAAGATATATAAACTGTATAAAAAATAAATAAAAAATATACAAAATATAAAAAAAAAATACATAAAAAATGTATAAAAACTATATAAAAATATTTAAACAAATTTATTTTTAACAAATTTAATGAAAAAAGTTAATAAAATATAAAAAAAAAGTAAAATGTAATAGAAATTGGAGACTTAAATAAATAGTAGAACAAAATATTAAATATTTAATTCAATTTCTTTATAGAACTTTAGTTTTTGGTTCAAATTATTCAAATTCAATTTAATATCATATATGACCCTTACGAATTATTAAATAAAAAAGTTTTGTATCGTCGTCGTTCGATATTTGACTCATATCGGCGCCAACGAAGCGAGGGACCTGGGGTTGGAGTACAAGGTACTTGCCTCCTAGCATATATGTATATTTCTGTTATTATTCTTTTTTTTAACTCGATATGCAAATATATTATTATTTATTTATTATTTATTTATTATTTATTTATTATTTATTTATTATTTATTTATTATTTGTTATTATCATTTATTTATTATTATTTATTTATTATTATTATTTATTTATTATTATTATTTATTTATTATTATTATTTATTTATTATTATTTATTTATTATTATTTATTTATTATTATTTATTTATTATTATTTATTTATTTTTATTTTTTTTTATTTTATTTTTTTTTTTTATTTATTATTATTTATTTTTATTTATTATTATTTATTTTTATTTATTATTATTTATTTTTATTTATTATTATTTATTATTATTTATTTTTATTTATTATTATTTATTTTTATTTATTATTATTTATTTTTATTTATTATTATTTATTTTTATTTATTATTATTTATTTTTATTTATTATTATTTATTTTTATTTATTATTATTTATGTTGTATTTATTTCTTATTTATTTATTATATATTGAATGCTTCCCAAAATGAATCCTTGGTTCCCTTAGGGTATCAAATGCTTCGTTTAACCCAAAACCTACTTGCCGTAAGCATCTCTATACTCTTCAATCATATTTCTAGCTCTCTCCCTCTCTCTCTTTCCCTCCTTTTAGCTTGTTTTTGTGTTGTTGGTAGCAGGTGAGAGATTAATGTGCATTACTGCCACTCCACCCTCCACCCTCTACCCCTGCACCGCCCACTTCCTCTCCTTTCTGCTCCGCTCCGCTCTGCTCTGCTCATCTTTCATTCTAGTTCTAGTTTTTGGTTCAAGGTTCCTCAAGCACAGCACTTTTTCCCCATAAGCAATATGTCGATTGAATTTCAGCTTTTGTGGTTTTCATTCAAGCAAAACGTTCGGCACAAAAAAAAAATAAAAATAAGATGATTTAAAGGTGTTTTGTTTCCAGGGTTACCTAGGGCTTTTCCGTACAAGTTTTTATGGCCCAAAGCCCAGACATCTTAAAGTCAGGGCAGCCCTACATTCATACAGGGTGTGTCATTAATAAATGATTGATAAGGCATCATTCATGACTGACTTCTAAACCGTCTCCCCCTCATGAGATTTCCATTCCCGATTCTGTGTCTCTCGCTCTTACATTGACGTTTTTCTTCTCTTTTTCCCTTTGGGGTATTAATCTCTAATTGAAACCCTTTCCCCCCTCTCTGTCTGTCCCTTTCTGGGTCTCAATCTCTAATTAAAAATACGAATACGAGTGCACTGGTATCTCATGTATCTTTTTGCGGTTATTATTGGTTATGGATCGAGTGACAGAGAGACAGAGGGACGTCATGCATTGAATCTGTGACTTTTGAGCCACAAAAATCCCATAAATTTGCTCGCTTTGCAATTTCTCTGTGTCTCTCTCTCTCTCTCTCTGGCTCATTGCTTTTGTTTTTTAGCAGGTCAAGGTTGACAGAACACACAGCGGATACCAATCGTAGTAAGGCCCCAACCCCAAGCCCCAATCCCATACGTTGCCAAAAAAAAAATAAAATAAAGAAGTCTCTGACAAGAAAAGTAGCAGCAGAAAATTTACAGAGCAGCAAATATTAACTATGACATTTATGACACACTTTTCAGCAGGCAAACAACAATGTATGGAGCGGGGGCGGGGGGGGGGGGCCTGCAACAAACAACAATTTATTGTCACGTGCCAAAAAGTACAGACACATACATACACACACACACACACACACACACAGAAAAATTGTATAACTTTGGCAAACAACTAAAGTAAGTGAAAAACGAGTGAGCGAGAAAGGGAGGGAGGCAGGGGGAGAGAGAGAGGCAGAGAAGACGAAAATGAACTCAAGACAAGAAACAAATAACAGGAGAGATGGGCAGTCATGACGACTAAAAGATACCCACTGGGATACAAAACAAAAACTCTACCCAAAAAATAAAAATACTTCTTTCAAAAAATAAATAGAATATAAATAAATTCATACTTCTAATCCCTACAGGATGAGGCTCTAAGAGGCGCTCCACCCTTGAACCAAATAATATCCCCCTCCAAATTCCCTTCGACCATAATAGCACGCATTTTTATTTTTTTTTTTTTAAGTAACAAACAAATTGTATTATTATTTTATAATCAAATACAAAGCCTTTACTAAATGAAAAAAATAAAATAATAATAGTAATAAAAAACCATCTAATAAAAATATATTTTTATAATTATTATATTCATTTTATTATAATTTTATTTTTTAATTATTATATATATTTTTTTAATTATTATATATATTTTTTTAATTATTATATATATTTTTTTAATTATTATATTTTTTTTAATAACTATAATTTTTTAATTATTTTTTTTTGTTAATTTTTTTATTTTTAATTTTTGCTATTTTTTTTAATTTTTGTTAATTTTTTTTTTTTTATTGTTATATATTGTTATTTTAATCATTATATTTATTTTTTAGTTATTATATTTTTTTTTTTTTTTAATTATTTAAATCTTTGTTTGTATTTTTTCTGTAATACTGTGTATTTTTGGACTGGATTCTGGGGACCGAAACAGAGCTGAAGAATGTGAGAAAAGAGAATTGAATCGAACTAAAAATTTAAGGGAATTTTTTGTCATGTAATATCTGGTTGGAGTTTGGGTTTTTAATACTATAATATTTAACGTTGATATTTGTATTTATCGTTTGAAAAGACCTTTGAACTTCCTCCCAAAATTCTCCCCCCAAGAGCGGTTTTCTTCTTCCAAAAATCTACCCTTTTTCTACTCCAAAAATACAGGGTAGCTCACCCGAAAAAGAAACGGTAATGCAAAGCCCGCCCAGCAGGCAGGGCAGGGCAGGGCAGGGCAGGACAGCCTCAACTTCTTGGCAACTTTCTTCTCCCTCTCTCCCCCTCCCTCCCTCGCTCTCCTGCCTCTTCTGTTATCTGCTGCTGGAGTTGCCATCTCTCTTGCTCTCTCAGCCAGTCATAATGCCATAAATTTTGTGATTTCACATAAATTTTCGTCTCTTTCCCGGACCTCCCCATCCCCCCTCCATCCCCACTGGTTCTTCCCGTTCTATTCTTTTGCATTGTTCATATTTGCATATGAAATCATGTGTTAAAATGCAGTCGCTTTCAAATATATACATTTCTCTCGTGTGTGGCAACATTTCTTCGACATTTTGCCAGCAAGGTGCCGAAAGGGGGGCGAGAGAGAGGGAGAATGCAAACAAACATATAAATACATCGTTTTTTTCTTGCACATATATTTTTCACAAATATATTCTACCTTTAAGCAAAATGTCAATTCGCTTGAGTGAAGAACAACTCTGCATCGATAGTTCTTTTTTTTTTGCTTTCGATTTGGGTTTATATTTGTATCTTTTGTCTGTTCAGTTCTTTCTGTATCGACATGTGGCAGGTGGCAGGTGCACTTCTACCGATTGTTGTTCTTGTTTTTGTGTTAGAGAAAAGCCAGGACTTGTAGGATTTTTCAAGTGTAGAAGTCCATTGAATGCCAGAAAAGAAAGGCACCAGGAAAAGGCCATTCACTTCAAGTTTTTTTTCTGACATTTTCTCTATTTGGAGAACATCAAAATTAATTGTGAAATCAGATAGGGACCTATAACAGTGTGCTACAGTAATTTTTTTACTTAGCAGGAGACAAAAATTATTATTAAAAATTATTAAATTATTATATAGAATTTGAAAAAATTCTATAAACCCTTTTTGGTGTCTTTCAAAATTTTCAAGCGGCATCGACTGGGTTAATATTCAATAAAAATCCGATAACAGTGTGTTACAGTGATTTTTATACTCAGCAAAAGATTATATATTATTAAAAACTATTATAAAAATTTATTTAACTATTATTAAAAATTATTTAATTATTGTAAAGAATTTTTTAAAAATTCTAAAAACGCTTTTGGTACCTTTCAGAATTTTCAAGCGGCATCGACTGGTTCAATATCAAATAAAAATCCTATAACACTGTGTTACAGAGATTTTTGTACTCATATTATTAAAAATTATTTAATTATTGTAAAGAATTTTTTAAAAATTCTAAAAACGCTTTTTGGTACCTTTCAGAATTTTTAAGCGGCATTGGCTGGGTCAATATCCAATAACAACTTAGCAGGAGACAAAAACTATTATTAAAAATTATCAAATAATTATAAAGAATTTAAAAAAAATTCTATAAACCCTTTTTGGAGACTTGGCGCAATTTCAAAATTTGTACTGTGCAAATATCTACAAAAATTTTAGAAATGATGTAAAAATGTATCACCTTTCAGATGTTTTTAAACCCATAAATATCTATTAAAATTTCAAATTTTATAAACTTTCCTACGCTATTTGTTTATTTTAAATATTTTATTTTTAAGGTTAAGTTTCCATTTTAGGCTTTCTTTTACATGTTTAAATATTCTCTATACAAGCGTTCAAAATTTTCCAATTTTATTGGAAAATTCCAAGGTGGAAAAATGCCATGCAAATCAGTCGGTCGTTAGGCAGTCGGCCATTAAGTTAACTTGTTTTCGACATGGCCAATTCATTAAGAAACCAGCTCCCCAACCCAACCCACCCCACCCCACCCCACCCCACCAGACGCACGCGGCTTTCACATCTCAGTTTCCGTTTCAGTTTTCCTACGCCGGAAAATGACGACACCCCACCCGCACCCACACCCCACCCCAAAAAAAAAAACGAAGAAGAAAAAATTGGGTTTTTTCTTGTGTCTGAGAGAAACTGAAGCAATCTCAAGTTGTGGGTGGGGGGATTGGGGGATTGGGGGTTCGGTGTTCGTTCGTTTTCCCTCAAAATTTCTCACCTTTCGTGGCAATTTGAGCGGACGGCAACGTGCCAGGCATAGCTGAGCAGTAAACGCTGGAAAAGCGGAAAAGCGCTTGCCATACCCCTACCCCGCTCCTCCATTGTTTATTCGCTCCGCAATGTCGCTGGCCCCCAAAACAAAACAGCAAAGAAAATGGAAAACACACGCGAAAAAAAAACAAACACGAGAACTAGTTAAGTTAACTCTTGGGAAAGCGACCGCTCGAAAAGAGAGATTTTTCTTCAACGAAAAGCTTCTTTTATTCTGCCTGCACTTTTGACTCAGCAAAAAAATTTCTTTTGTCTAGCAATACGACAAAAATTCAACGAATATTTTGCAGATTTTGCATTTATTTTTTGGTTCAATTGGGGAGAGCCTTTTCTTTAGATTTTTCTCCAGATTTTTATTGGGGATCTTTTAGTCTTTTTTCTCATCCTTTCTTGGAGATATTCCCTCCAAATGATCTACTTTACAATTACATTTATTTTTCCTTTTTTGTCTTTGGAATTCTGGTTTAATCTTTATTTTCTTTGCATTTTTTCCTATATATTTCGTATAATTTTGATTTGCTTTATTTCGCATGCTTTGCTTTTGTTTTGTTCTTGGACTCGCGCCAAAAAAAAAAGAAATACTTTCCGTGAGGCAGCACACATGTTGGCCCCCAAGAGTGGGGGGCCCCCAAACGTACGTCAGTCAGGCAATGCGAGCAAGTCATCCTCATCCTCATCATGCTCTATTCGTACTCCTACTCCTCAGCCCCAGTCTCCTTACCATGTGTTTTTCACCTATCCCCCAAAAGACTCCCCCTCTCCCTCTCTCTCTCTCTCTCTGCCTGTCGCTGTTTTTTATTGTTTCCCCCACAACCAAATGCAAAGATGATGAAGATTGAAGAATGCTCAAGAAACTGGGTCTTTCGCTTACGTATTCTGGGGAATTTTTTGTTTAATTTATTTTTTTTTTTTTTGCCGTGAGTCACCCTTAAAAACAAGTGAGACATTTTTTTGTAATGAAAAGAAAACCGATTAAAAGCTGTAATTTTTCCTTAATTTTGTAGATTTTAAAACCCTTTGGATACTCTTTTCTTTTCAGTGATTCAGCAAGAAATCAGAGAGAAGAGTGAGAGGGGGAAGGGGGAGGGGGGCTGGAAATGCGCAAATTTGTGTGAGAACTCATTCACGTAATTACGCACAAAGGAACGGGAAAATCTCATTCGAATAAACCGCAACAAATGCAACAATCTCGGCGGTAACACGTGTGGGCGATGACGAGAAACAGAAATACGAAAGAAAAAAAACCAAAGCGGAAAGTAAAGGAAAGGAAAGGCAAAGCCAAAAATAGCTCTCCCGAGTACAAGTACAAGTGTGTGCGAAAAAGCCGATAAAACAAATAAAGCGCGAAATATAATTGGAAGAGGAATATCCATTCTAAACAGTAATTCACACAGAAGGCAGAGAGAGGGGAAGGGCAGGGCAGACAAAGACCAAAAGCTAATAGAGAGCCGCCTTATTTGCCGCAAGCCAATAGAGGGAATAAACAACAATACTAATTGGGGAGGGGGTTTGGATTGTGTTTGCGTGTGTTTGCACGCCCCGAAATGAGCAAAGCAAAGAAAAGAAACTGAAACAGACATCAAAATCGAAGCAAATTCACACGCCTCCAACAAAAAAAAAAAAGGAAAAGAACAACAAAGAAACACAAAAAGAATTGATATTGTGACTAAGGTGTATCCCAGTGCTTGGAATTACTTAATGTTTTCTTAGAAGAAAAACACGAATTTTGTAACTTTTTTTCGATCCTAAACCGGGTGCATCTCCCTTGCTCCCTCTCTCTTGTGTGTGTGTGTGTGTGTGTGTGCGTGCTTACGCAAAAATTCCTGTAGTTCTGTTACTTTTCATTTTTATTTTTTTCCCTCTTTCCTTCTGTTCGTTTTCGATGTGTAATTTGTTTCTGGTTTTAATTAGTGCAGAATTTTTCTTGAAGAATTTATGGCTGGGCCTCGCCCCATCTCTCCCTTTGGCACTCTCCGCCCCCCCTGGGGTTATCGCCTTGGGAGCAGCAGAAAATGTTTATTTATCTAAACGCAAAATGAATTATTTCTTCGATTTACCGAGTTTTGTTATTGTTATCGTATTGAATATACACATCGTCGCGGATTCTGGCCATGAGGAAGTCGGTAAAGTGGTGTCGGTACTGCATGTGTGTGTGTGTGTGTGTGTATTTTTTGTAAATACGCCGGCGGTCGATGAGCAACAATATTAATTTCATCATTAGACATTTCTTGGCCATTGCAATTACCGTTAATGCGTCTCGATATGTTATTTATACATCAGGGTATAATCGATGTTTAGAGAAACATTAGAAGTTCAAAAACAAAACGAAATGAGGCACCTTTTTAGAGCTGGAAAAGCGGTTCTTAGAAGAGTCTATACCGTTTCTTATATGCTTTGTTTGCAATTACGGAAACTAAATATATGATTCATTCATCTTCTTTGTTTCTTTGTTAATTACATGATTAAGTGCAAATTAATCATAGATTATTCCTTAAAACCTTTCTAAAATTAAATTTGGAACCCCTGCTCCAATGATCTCAGAGTAAAACCCATAAACAAAAGTTGAACAGCCTTTGGTGCAAAAAAAATAAAATGCAAATTATTTTTAAGAAGAAACAATAAATTTGCTGTCCAACGAAAATGAACTTTTAATGCGAACGAATCTTCATCTGCTTTTATGATCCCCCAGAAGACAAATAAAACATAATTAAGAAACAAGAGGGGGGGAGCAGGGAAATAGAAGAAGATCACAATGTGAAAAAGAGCAGACGGAAACGCAAACGCACAGAAGCGCAAAACCGAAGGAAAATCTAAAAGTAAACGATGTGCACAACAACTACCTGCAGCGGCAGAGGGCGAGAGAGAGAGAGAGACACTGATGATGATCCAAACCGGTATAACAAACAAACGCAAAGAAACCGAAAAAAAACAGCGACGGCGAAGAAGAAGAAAACAACATCAGCAGCCAGCGACTATAAGAAAACGAGAAGGGTGACGACACCAGAGGATCGAATCATTTGATACCCTTATAGCAGGTGGTCACATTTTTGTTTCGACTTGGGAATCTCTATATGAAACAGTTAGCTTTCGTGAATATGTACCCTCCATAGTGCTAGTGCAGCACATCATACCCTTCTCTAAAACGGCATGCCAAAACGCAGCGAAAGACATAATGACTGACAGACGGGGCAGACGGCAGATGAGAGCGAGAGGAGGGAGTAAAGAAAAGAAAGAGCGCCAGAGCGAGCGAGAAAAAGGATGGCATGCAACAAGCGGTAGTAACAACAACACAAGAGACAGCTCAGCTCTCATTCAAGTATTTTTATCATTAGCTCAACAATTTGAGGTATCTGCAAAAATATTCGAGTGCAAACATTTTTCAACCACAAAAAAATGTAATGTTTTTTGTGTTTGTTGTTGTTTTAAACAAATTACTCATCCTCTTACCTTGTAACTGTAGAGAGAGCGCGCGGAGGGCGGCATTCAATTCAACATAAAATCACAAACACATGCTTGCCAGCTCACTCACACACAAACACCCGCGAACGAACACGCACAGAAACACAGAGAGAGAGAGAGTGAACGGGACTACACTTGCGGCCACACAAATATAAACACACGTTTGTTAAACTTTGATTTTCCTCTAGTTTCCGCTGGACATGATATATATATTCATTTATATACTTTACTACTCCATAAACATTTATTCTTTCTTGTGTGAGAGAGATAGAGGAATGGCTGGCCTTTGGCTGTTATGCAGGAGGAAAATATCTCCACAAGATAACGGCGCCTATTAATTTCGCGGGCAGACACTGTATGAAATAGGCTGTGGTTCCTCAATTGCACTTTGGCCACTGTCGGCACGGCTATTTGTTTAGGCGGCGCGGAGTAATAGATTACGTTTAGCTAGAGCATGTAAATGCGACAAAGACGGCGGTAAACACGGTTCCGAAACACGCAAAAAACACGAAATTCCCGCTAAGCGCAAGAAATGACTGGCGTCCGCTCGCGTTGGGGTGTTTTAAATTACTGTTGTTGGGGGCGGCGCGGCTGTTCCTCAACAACAATATAGCGTCCCGTAAATCGATAAGAAATCGAATTTAGCCCACTAAACCCCCCTATTTTGAAACTGATCAACGACTGGAGGTAAATGGCGGAAAATATTACGGATTGTAAATCCATCCTCTGAATTTACAAAAAACACAATATTTTTCACCTGAACGACGCTAAAATTATTACATTTGCATTATTTTCGGTGGAAAATTGAAATACCCCCTTGGCGTATAATAGGTTAATCGTTCTCCATCAGGGATTGGAAACCATATTGGCCAATTTTGATATTCCGTAGAATATTACTAGCTATCTAGAACACCTAGCCATGCCCACATAATTTTATACGATTGATGAATCAATTTTTTACGTAACTGGCCTATTTTAAATAATTGCTTTTATTGGATCTTGTCTAAAGGAGGGTTTGAACAAAAAAAATCAAACAAAAAAAAACGGTTTTAGCGAAAATGGGAAAACAAAAAAAAATCGAAAGAGGACAGTCGTTCATATTACTCAATTTTGATATTCCGTTGAATATTACTCGCTACATAGAACATAAAGCCATACCCACATAGTTTAAAGCAAATAATGAATCTATTTTCTAATTGAATGGCTTGGTAAAAATACTTGATTTTATCGTATTTTGAACAAAACAAGGTTTAAACAAAATAATTCCACAAAAAATGCCGCAATGATGCTGGTACATGTTGTGTGTAACCCGTAGTATAGACCTTTTTATACCATATTTCGTTAATTTAATATGAAGATAAAACGAAATGAATAAAGACCCTTGCTCAGATTGATATGTTTTAAACATATTCATTTATATGATTTTTATCTTTTATGTGTATGTACATATATCTCCTTATACCTATTCTTGATCTCTGTAGGAAGACGATGAGCTGCAAAATATCGTTGAAATAGATTTAAAACAGAGAATTTTGGAGTTTGGGATGACAAACATATTCTCAATCTATAATACCCATTTCCCCAGGGTATGAAAATTAGTGTTGCCCGCAACATTGTGCATGGGATTGTTGACTACCGGTTAAAAGAGAGCCTTACCCGTTTCAAGTACGAGTGGTGCGCGCCAAATAGAAATTGTTTGAAAGTGAATGGGTGGCAAGTGACTATGCACGTTTAATAGACTGATGATATAATGTAGACCTAGATACTTTCATCTCAACATATAACAAAAAGTATTTGGGCGGGCGCGTCTATTTGCTGCTGCCCGTGATTCGGGTAACATTTCCAACATACAACATGCCTAACTATCAACATATCGTTAATCAAACACGTGAGGTGAGGTTCATATGATCTTGTTATGATGCTGGACCGTAATTTTGCCTGTTGTCCATACCTTTCCATGATAAAGCGGCTCAAGTTCGTTGTTGTGGCTAGAGAACATGTTGCCGGCAACGTAGAAGAAGGAAAGTATGTTTAAAAAAATTAGTCGCCCCTGTTAAATGTCTGCAATCAGCTGATAAATGGATAAATAAATAGATGATAATGGAATTAACGCTGGAAAAGAAGCTGCAGGGATTCCAACTGGTGGCCCAGGAAAAGGTAATGCTTCCAACACTCGAATATGTGATTTCTGATTCGTGTATTGGCAGCTCCAAGCCATACTGTGCTCCATACCCGGCAAAAAGGAGCTGATTCTGGAGCCCGCTCTCATCAAACCGCTGGAACACGTCTGCACTGCCTCCTGGTTAAAGTGGGTGGAATTTGCTTCCTTAAATGTGATTTAACGCATATGATTATGTGCCCTTGCAGACTTAAAGGTATACAGAGGATATACAAGCACGATGCCAAACAGAGTTTGCCACGCGCCGCGGATGAGGTGCACATCTACATGATACGCAGTTTGTTGGGCACATATCAGACCCTCCTGCGGCAGCTGCAGCCCCTGGCCATGGTGGAGACGCCCGACGTATTCCTAAAGATGTACCACATCATCTGTGTGCCCAGCTGCTACACGTACTACCAGACTCTGCTCGAGCAGGCGGGTCTGTGGGGCCTGGTGCAGCTCCATCACTACAATTGGGATTTCATTTACTTCGATCAGGGTGTCCTCAGCATGGAGTTGCCAAATGTAAGGGTTGCACCTCAAGGGCTCCACAAAACCTGTCTAATCTGTATGAATTCCCCTAGCTGTACGAGTGCCTGTACCTCCAGGGTGATAGTTCGCCTCTGCCGGCCGTGGCTCAGAGCCTGCGGCTCCTTCAAATGATCTGTGGCCCACCGGCGGTGATACTCAGCTTTGGCTCACACTCAGCGCAGCTCCTGCAAATGCTGCAGGCCTTGGGCAAGCTGCCGGAGTCCAGCAATCTCCCCGATTATGGCGGCTGGCTGATCATCGATCGGGACAAGGACTATCCCTCGAGCCTGCTCACCCCCGCCATCTATGCGGGTCTGCTGCTGGAGGTGTTCCAGCAGCGAGCGGGCGAAATTGTGGTAGACAATTCCAAGAACAAGATCAGCAGCCAACGCGTGGAGCTGCTGCAGAGCAAGCAGTCCTCAAAGGGGGCCAGCAGCAAACCCATTTCTGTGCGCCTGAACTCCGCCTCCGACGAGATCTATGGCGACAATCGCTACAAGCACTTTGCTCAGGCCAGCAGCTGGATACGGGCCCAGGTCAAGGCCTTGGGCTTGGAGCTGCAGAAATTGAACGACATGCAGCTGGAGGAGATGCACGATTACGTGGCACGTAAGCTGCCCAAACTCACGGAACTCAAAGCCAAAGTCTTGCGGCATTTGAATGCCAGCGAAATCGTTATCCAAATGTTGGGAAACTTTCGCAGACTTCAAGCCCTAGAGGAGGATATCCTTAATAATGTGTCCAGGAAGCGCCTGCTGGGGGATATTGATGAACTGTTGACGACCGATGGCCAGCGCTACAATACCCTGCGACTGCTGTGCCTTCTCCATCACTGCGCGGGCGTGGCCCCCGAGGAGCTGCAGACCTTTGCCAGGAACTACTGCAACATGTTCGGCCATCGCGAGTTGGGGGTGTTCCAGCAGCTCGCCCAAGCGGGTCTGCTGCCCCAGCTGTTGCCCGAAAAGAAGGCGCCCACCAAGCTGCTGGCCAATCTCCCATTGCCCAAGTTCCAGCAAACCGAGTTCCAGGCAAATGCCAATCGCTTGAAGCTGCTCACCTCCTGCGGCGATGGTCCGGATGGTGCCGCCTCATCGAAGGAGGTGCAGTCCTGCCCCAGCTTCGTGTTCAATGGCACCTACATCCCCCTGGTGGCACAGCTGTGCTCCATTCTGCTGCGCGCCAACACCGCTGAAGAGTTGTCCACAAAGCTGGCCATGATCGAGGGCATGCAACTCCATTTGGACAGCAACAGACAGACGACGCCCAAGGCCTATGCTGCACAGCAAAAGACACAGTCACCAGGTCCTGCTGCTGCCTCCTCCAGTGGGGAGGATGCGGATGTGTTTCCCCTGCGACTACGTAATCTCTTTGTTTTTGTGGTCGGCGGGGCCAACTATGCGGAGATAGCCGCTTGTGATTTCATCTCCAAACTGACGGGTGCCCACATCACAGTGGCCTCCGACTCTCTAATGGCGGGAAGCGATCTAATCGCCGCTGCCTTCAGCAACTGAAGAATTTCTCACAGATATCTTTATTTTATATACAATTTATATTTTTTAATAAAAGATTCAGACACCACCCTTCATGCCTGGGACGCGATAGAGCAGCTCTCCGTCATCATCGTAGTAGGCATCCTCCACGCGGTACGTGGCTCCCGCACGATGCAGTTTTCGTGGTATCACAATGCGATCCTTGACTTTTGTCATCTCGTAGCGTTGCTGATCCGCTGCACTGATGACAATCTCGCTGCTCTCGAACTTTTGCACGTAGCTGGAGAGGAAACCCGTGCCACTGGGATTGCTGGGCGACGGTTGGGGCGGCGCCTCCTCTGCCACGGCGGGAACAAGCTGCAGCTCCTTGAGCTCCTGCAGACGCATCTTTCGCTTATTGCGGACTTTGTCCAGCAAATAGGTTTCATCTTCTGCTGCTGCGGGTGGAGCAGCATAGCCTGAAGGTAGCTGGGGAGGGTTACGGTCCTCTTTGCTCTTAGTTCCACTTCCCAGAAGCTGCCGGAACTCGTTTCCCTGCGGCACTGGGAGTGCCGGCCGTGTGGGCCATTCCTCCGGCTTCAGTTGCTTCAAGTCCTGCTGTCGTCGCTCCGAGAACTTCTCCAAGTGCTGCAGAAAAGCCGAGGGTATGGCCACCTCACATTTTCCTTGCCGCAGCTGCTGCCAGTTCTTCATGACGCTCTCGTCATGGGCACGAATCCTGGTCACATTCCTCGGTCGCCACTTGGCGCGCAACACCTTCTGGACGATCTCCGGGGTGGCCGGAAAGCTCTCGGCCAGACGTTCGATGGTCCATTCATCCGGTCGCTGTTCGTGCAGCAGACGCATCTGCTCCTTTTCCGCATGGAGCAGCAAATTGGGCAGCTTTACATCGCGAAAATACTTGTGTTTGATCATAAGCTGACGCACACGATCGCGCTGCGCCTGCTGTTGCGCCTCGTGCTGTCGATGTGTCTTCTGTACGTCCATGAAATCCGATTCCAGATCAGCATAATCCTCGCTAGCTTCGGTCCTCGCTGTGGGTCGTTCGTGTTCCTGTAGCTGTTGCAGCTGATAGCCAAGGCCGGGATTGGCCCGACGGGGTACGCGAGCCCTCAGGCAGCTCTGTGCAGTGTGCAGACAGCGTTGAACCATCCGGGAAGCCATTTTAAATATCAATTTAATTTAAAACTCATTTGTTTATATAAACAGCGGCATGCACGCATGCAAACCACCAATTCCACCAATGATTAACCCATTGTAATCCAAGGGTATTTTAATATTCCACTGAAAATAATAAACATGTTTGAAATTTTAGCGCAGTTCAGGTGAACGAAATCGTGTTTTTTTTAAGTTCAGAGGAAATATAGCATGGATCGACAAGAAGAATTTTCAATCAGTAATATTTGCCGCCATTTACCTCAAGACGTTCAACTGTTTAAATAGAGGGGGCTTAAGTGGGCTAAGTTCGATTTCTTATCGAGTCGTCACACTGGTGGACCGGCAAATTTTCTAAATACGCATAAAAAATCCGCTTAAATCATGGCCCAGAACGATCCTGGCAGTGGAAACCTGATGGACGAGTTCGAGGAAGCATTCCAGTCCTGCCTGCTATCACTGACAAAACAGGAGCCAAACTCTGGCACCAACAAAGAGGAAATCGAACTGGAAGTGCAAAAGACAACAAATCGCTTCATCGATGTGGCCCGCCAAATGGAGGCATTTTTCCTACAGAAACGTTTCCTCGTGTCCACCCTCAAGCCCTATATGCTGATCAAGGACGAGAACCAAGATCTCAGCATTGAGATCCAACGCAAGGAGGCGCTCCTGCAGAAGCACTACAATCGTCTGGAGGAGTGGAAGGCCTGTCTCTCCGACATCCAACAGGGCGTCCACAATCGTCCGACGCCGCCCATCAATCCCGGCATGCTGCAGGGCCCCTCCGGCATGCAACAGCCCATGGGTGGTGGGGTGCCACCACGTCCTGGCCTGATGCCGGGCATGCCACCAGGTGGCATGTCGCCCGTGGGCCCTATGCCACCGGGACAACAGCATATGCTGCAGGCCCAGCAAATGCAGCAGCTCCGCATGATGGGCAAGCTGCCGCCCAAGTGAGGAGTGGCGCAATCAATGGGCAAGCGGGGGTTTCTAGTTTGTAATTTTAATAGTTCAATAAACACTACACGGAAAATAAATGTTTGTATATCTATAAAACCTTGTGGATTCCAGGCATATTCGTACTGTTTTGTAGTAGTCTATAAGAAGGTTTTTTTTTGGCATTGTAAACGGATCCATGTCTACATATAGCCACTGCCAATAGCCCAAATTCTGTGTCATTATCTTGCATTAGAAGTTCCGCAAAAGATACGCTACGTTCCTTTGTACAGAATCCTATATCCAATCCTATCGGCATAGCGTCATATCTCCGACGACATGTCTCCGCCCAGTACATTTTGCCGGCGGAATTATGTCGCTTTTTTTCTTATGTCGTTTGAAAGCGTCATATCTCCGCTCGGAGATATGACGTTTTGAAACGACATATCTCCGCCGTGTCACAAACGACATATCTCCGCGCGGAGCTATGACGCTTAGAAGCGACATATCTCCGCGCAGCGATTTTGAGCAAATTATGCCGATACACCATCAAAAAATACAAAAAAAACAAACAAAAGGAACAAATAAATTTGCAGTGGCTACACAGCGCCCAACGACATGTTCTGACTGATTTTCTGTCCCTCTCGCACATACTCTTTATCTTTAGCTGGTTACCTAACTGTAAATGCACCGTAAAAAATATTGTCTTAATTGAGCAAATATAGCTACTGCATAATTTATGAACAGCGTTTTTATTAGGAAGTTAATTTCATTAAACAAAAATTGTTAAAGAATGCCGTGTTGTATTTAATGTAATATAAACGTATTATTTAATATGTAATATGTAGATAATTTATTGTTTTTAAACATGTGCATAGAATATAATGTTATAGAATATTTTTTTCTGTGCAATAGGCAAAGCGTGCGAGGCGCGCGCCAAAAATATGCCGCATTATTCTGCTGCATTCATTCCGATTCGGTTGCTCAGACAGTAAGAATGGACTACGAAAATATTAAATTTGAATTCAGAGAAGGAAGCCGAGCGGGCTGCTCGTTACTGTTGTTTTCATTATTCGAGCAACAAATTTATGTAAAAAACAAACAATTAAAACTAGGCGAAACCACATATGTGTGCCGAGTTAAATTCTGTAAAGCCAGAGTTTATTTAAGTTCAGACAAATCTAGAGTTTACTCAAATCCTGAATATGTTGTGCATAGCCATGGCCCTCAGAGTGATGAAATGAAAAAAATCAGTGCTCTTAGTGAAATAAAACTGAAGTGCGAAAATAATAGCAATTTCGACACCAAAAAAGTATTCAATGATGTTCTTGCTGAGTAAGTTAATATATTAATTGAAATTTTAATAATACATACTGCCTTGCTACATATGTTTGTACAGTGGCTCACAGCTTAAATGAACCAAAGCACGTTAAAAATTTAAAATTTTCATAACTTCTAAACCATCAAACTTACCAATGAAAATCAAATGACAAACAAAACGAACTTCTTATATTTTTTAACATTTTTCTAAGACGTTTTAAATAATAAATAACAAAAATACTGCCTTTTTCCACCCCACAGCTTATTTTGTTCAAAGAGAAGGTGTTTTCTAGTGCGCATTTTGTTTTTTTCATTTTTGCGGGGTAACGGAGAAGAATATCGAACTCTTTTTTTTGGTTGGTAAGATAAGTAAAATCTTAACAGAATTGTATTAAAATTTTTGTTATAGGACTGCTCAATTGATTTTTACAGGGGTTTGAAGTTTGAAAAGTGCTCTGGTTCATTTAAGCTGTGAGGCACTATATGTACATATATACTTCAGCGGTCGGCACGCACACATTACATTGCGTTTGTGTGCGTTGACAGAAGTCAAACTAAAACAAAAAGTATTATTGTGTTGCTGCCGACCACTGTTACAAACGCGTTGTGCCGGGTCGCAGTTTGACATGATCGTTCATGTTCTATTACGTGATCCGGTGTTTCTTGCTTTAAGTCCGTTTGCGAGACTTTGGTCGTCGCTCGGTTTTTGACCGGTAAATGCTAGTTTCGAAGTCCGTCTGCGAGCATTGGCCGTGCCGTCCCCTGATGTACATACATATGTACATATGTAGGTGTACATGTATGTATGTATGTGCATGCGAGCAGACAAGAAATGCACACAGACTGATGTATTATTTTTCTATTCAATTAATTAGGAAAACAAGAGGTGAAGCGGAGATTGAAATAAATTATGACTCTGTCAAACGCACTTTGCAAAGAAAAAAACGACTTGGAAGAAAATGAAAATATAAAGCCAAAATGTCCAAGTTGCAACCAAGAAGTCGAAGAGGCCATACGCAATGTTTTTATTTATAATTAACTTGTGTAAGTTAAGAACGAAAAAATTTAAGAAAACTGCTATTATGATTTCTGTGTATTTGGACTATTGCACATTTTTTAATTTCAATAAAATTATGTTATAAAAGGAAATGCTGTCAAAAAAATATAATAATATAATAATATAATATTATAAATATATAAATATATATAATATAAATATAAGTTAATTATTTTCTGGCGGACTTAAGTCGTTTCGAAACGACATATCTCCGCCGTGTCACAAACGACATATCTCCGCGCGGAGGTATGTCGCTTTAAAACGACATAATTTCGCGCGGAGATATGTCGTTTGTGGATCGGCGGAGATATGTCGTCGGAGATATGTCGCTACCCCATCCTATCCTATCCTATATCATAAGCTGTGCCTGTTCCTTATCGTTAAGAGTATTCCAAAAGATTCCACAAATCTCTTCTACGTTCCTTTCTGCAGCATCCCATATCCAGAGACGGCTTTAAATGGTCTATTACTCAATCTACTATATTTTTCTTCCATTAGAAGTTTCCTAGAAGATCCCACAGCAGTATCATAAGCCTGAAAGCATTACGAAGCCAAAAAAATCGAAACTTCTTTCATTTTTTGTTTACTCTAAATCAGTTTGTTTATTAGAATAACATAAAGGAACTGGTAAGATGCACACGGAAATCAAATATTATAAAAAAACAAATTTTAACATCAAATAATTTTCGTAGATCTTAGATCCATTGGCAGTGTTTGTGGTGTTTTCCGTGATGGTGTTGTAGGTTTTTTAGGAAAACTTAAGTAGGATAATGGTAAAAGCTGCTCTATGCGGTCAAAACCGAATTGGATTCGGGGGCAGTCAACTCGTTTGGTGGAGTTTCCTCGATTATAGTAGAAGAGGCAAGAGGAGTGTTGTCCGTGTTGTCTTCCTCTTGCTCCTTTGCATCAGCCTCGCCCAAAAACAGAGCGTGATGGCCACCGCCCGATGCAAGCAGCATCTTCCGGTTTTGGATACTCTTGCCTCCGACAAGGGCCGGCTCCAGTTGATCATGGTCGTCGCCCACACCCAGCTGGTAGCTGTTGCCCATGCCCCAGGCATATAGCTTGCCATCTTCGGTGATGGCATATGAAGAGATATCGCCACATCCCACGTGGACGATATTGGCAGGGAGATTAATAGTGGGCGTTAATTCGGCCACCACGTCCTGCTGGCTGCCCAGTCCCAGGCGTCCATACTCTGGCCGACCAACGACATAGCATCGTTGATCATTCTTCAGAAACAGTGTATGTTGTGTGCCACCACAGATCTGATTGATCTGCTTAAGAGAAGTCCTAATCGGATGTAAAATCCGAATCACATCTTTATCGCAGGCCAGCTGCTTGAAGTTGTTCAAGCCGACGGCCCAAATAGTTTCTGTTTGGGATTCCCGAAGGAACGTGCAGTAATTTGTGGCCCATATGGCCTCGAACGGCTTGCTTCCATGCACGATCAACTGGTTCGGTTGCAGCAAATCGCACTTGCCACGGCGACCTGGTGGAATGTAAGGGAAGTAGTTTCGGAAGACACATGCATAGGTATGGTATGTGGGGGAAAAAAGCTCACCATCTCCGCCCACTGAACGCTCTGAAATGCGTCCCAGCTGGCCCTGCTCAGCGCATCCGATCGTGTACACTTTTCCCATGGTGGTTAATATGACCAAGTGATCGGAGCCCGAGGCGATGCTGCAGCAGACAGTTCCCGCCAAAAGATTTTCGGGTACGCGCTTGTTGCCCTCAATGGTCAGGCCCATGTTTCCGTGCGAGTCGCGGAACGATCCCCAAGCATAGACGCTGCCGTCCTCCAGTAAGCAAGCGGAGTGCGAGTCTCCCACCGAGATGCGCACCGCCTTGCCGGGCAAACGGACCAGATCGGGCAGCGACTCGCTGCCTTCCTCGCTGGTGTCTCGCCCCAAGGCGCCCTCGTCGTTGCAGCCGAACGAGTAGATGTCGCCACTCTGCGTCAGCACGAGGCTGTGCATGCCACCGGCACAAACGTCCACAGGACCTGGGATGCTCTCCACCACTGCAAGGCGCCTCCGCTCCTGGATATCCTCACCCAAGCCAAGCTGCCCGAAGTCGCCCGTGCCGCATACCAGCACCGTGCCCACAGTCTGGCGTCGCTTGGGTATGCCCATTGCCTGGAAAGCAATGCGCATCCTTTTGACCGGAGGGGGCTGCGGCTGCGCGGCGTCCGTGCCGGTATCGCTGTTTTTATTTGTCAGGGACTTGCGCTGGCGTATCGGCATTTTTGTTGTTGATATTTCCACAAATCAAACAAATCTGAATCTGACAAATTGTGCCCCTGAACTGAGTCGCAGCCAGGGTTGCCACTCGAAATTAATGCTCGGTACTCAGTCAGGGCACACTGCGTGAGGAAGAGTGTGTGTGAGCACGTTGCGTAGGCACTGCAAAGTGCGCAAAGGGGCGTGGCAAAATTTTGAAACAAACTCGATTCAGTGTGATATCAAAGTAGTCTGGATATAAAATTGTGTTGCTCTATCTCTTGTAATCTCCGAGATTTCGGCGCTCCTCGGGAGTGAGGGACAGGATATACTTGATAAACTTTATTGGATCGGAAACGCTTCCTTCTGGGTGCTACACACACATCTACCCTATACTCTCTTTGATATTTCTTGCAGATTCCATTCCTGCGGGCGGTACAACAACAAAATTTAGATCAGATCAAGATTTATTTTGCCGGAAAATAAGCGAAAACCTTCCCTTTTATCGATATCATAAATCCAAAGGCATCAAATACATTGTACATATGTATATTCGTTATCTTTTAGGAAACTACTTCCTTTGTTAATCGCTAAAGGCCATAAAGATACCCCAGAAGAGCCCTCAAAACCCGTTCAACCAAGAGGTATTGTATCTATAATTATTGGATGTACAACCACTTCAGGCTTCTACATTACCACCCATATCCAAAGACAGTCAAAAACTTCATTAAATCGTGGAATATAGCTATATCTACTGCTAATACCTCAAATATATTCCTCATCATTGGAATGAACTTCCTTTGTGACTAAAGTGACTAAATGGCAAAAGTTATCCCCAGGAGATCCCTAAAAACACTTAAAATCCCTTTAAACATCTCAAGGTGTGCTTCAAAACTATAAAATATGGCTATATATAGGTGTTATAAGCCAGATATATCCATAATCAATGTAAGTAATTTGCTTTCAATCATCAAACATCTCCAGAAGATCCCTCTAAAGCACTTATTTCTTAAATATTCCGACGCCTTCCTCTCCAAGCTTCAGACATACCACAATAACCCTGTCCTTTCCCCAATAAAAACCTCTTTAAATGTTAATTATATTTTTTTTTGTATGTATAATATCTGTGCCATTTATTGTTTATCGTTTGTTGCGTGTTTAAATAATGTTCCTGTGTGTGTGTGAGGGATTGGAGGAGGTCCTAGCCAGACGCTACAGCGTATCCATTCATTCCAATATTATAATCGTAATAGCTAGGCGATCTAAATAGTATTTTGTGTGTTTATATATAATTATAACTGAAAAACGCATCTGTGTATCTTTTATCTTGTATCTAATGTAAAATTGTAAGTCTACAGCTGAATTTTTAGGACAGTTTTAAACCCTTAACTAGACTGCGAGAGATAGATAGAGAGAGAGAGAGAGAGAAAACAATAAATTGGTTATTGGATTAGCTTAGATGATCGATCCATTTGTTAGGAAAAACAAAAAACACGAAATTACCTAAAATTATAATATAAATTGCAACCCATTCAAGGGTTGTGTTTTCTCAATGGAAAGGGCCGTGTGGGTGTGGCTTCTCTCTCTTCTGTGGAGTGGAGAGTGTTTATGCAATCTGCCTCTGTGAAGGTGGAGAATCCTAATCAATTTCGTATACCTTATCCGGCTCGAAACCGGGTGCTGCAGGCACCGTAGGCGGTGCTCCTCCTGGCACACCTGGAACGGCACCGGCACCGGCCCCGACACCCACACCCGCAACGGCACCGGCGCCACCAGTACCCTGATTATAGCCCGCCGCCGATGGATGCTGATTGGCATAGAGCAATGGATTCATATACATCCCACTGGGGTGTATGATATTCCCGTGCAGATTCAACAGATCCTTGTACATGGAGGGATCCCCATTGTTCATCTCGTTGTACAGCTGCTGCAGATATGACGGCACCAATTGGATGACCTGGTTCTGTGTTAGTTCTGGATGATCTTTGGATATTTTCATGTTGAGCAACTGCAGCAGAATGTCCGAACGGAAGCCAAAGATCTTGTTGGAGGTGACGCTGCCGGAGGCGTTGCCAAATTGTCCCATCACCTGATTGCCAAAGGCATTGCGATCGTAGCTCATGTATTGGGAGGCCTGCACGGTGCGTGTCTTCTCCGCCTCGTATTCGGCCCACGCGGACTTTCGCTCCTCCTCGGTCAGATTTTCGTGCTCCTCCTGCTCCAGCAGGGAGTCGTGCTCGTGATATTTGAATATCAGCTTGTCGTGCTCGGTCAGCAGCTCTGCAAACAGTCTATCCTTGGGCAGAGCCGGCATCTCCCGCTCCGCCGTTGGCTTCAGCTCGTACGAATAGAGCTCCGTCAAGTCCGTTTGATTGTAGTGCCTGGAGATCTGCTGCTCGTCAATCACACGCTTGGCGGTGGCCTGCTTGGCCACCTGCCGCTCGTACACCTTCTGCTCCATGGTGCCCATGGCGATCAGACGGTAGATGTAGCAGGGCTTCACCTGCCCGAAGCGATACACTCGGAAGATGCTCTGGGTGTCGTGGGAGGGATTCCAGGAGACATCAAAGATCACCACACGATTGGCGGCCACCAGATTGATGCCCAGACCGCCGGCCCGCGTGGAAATGAGGAAAAGTCGGGCGCGTAGATTGGCCACATTGTTGAAGGTCTTGCACATGGCCTCGCGCTGCTCAACGCTGCAGGAGCCATCGAGTCGGAAGTAGTCCTTGCCATTGGTCCAGCAGCCCTTGAACTCGCCAACGTCCCCTATTAGAGGAAAAGCGAGATATTAGAGGGGAGGGGGGACCAAGAGGTTGCCTTGAGACTCACCCTCAAACTCGTAGTTCTTTGTATTGCTGTCCACCAACGAAAGGAAATGCTCGATGACGTCCAGGGATTGCAGGGACTGCGAAAAGACCAACAATTTGTCGCCAATGGCCTCGCACTGCTGCAGGAGACGCAGCAAGATCAACAGCTTGGGGGAATGATTCACGTTGTTCAGTTCGCGCTCCTCCACAAATGGCTTCCACCACTCGGAGGGGTCGTCCTTCTGTGCGAGGGGTCCCGAGGGCAGCATCTCCAGATCGGAATCCGAATCGGCACCGGCTCTGTTGCGGGTCTTGTGCTTTTTGGTACTCTTTCGAGCCCCAGACATGCTGGCATCCGATTTGAAGGACTCACAGCTGTCGGAGGAGTTGCTGTCGGCGGCTTCCTCCTCCTCGGTTTCGTCGCAAATGAAGCCCTCAATGTCCGAATCATCGTTGCTGAGCAAACGCTTGGCAATTACATTGTCGCTATTCACACGCAGATTCATGGGATGCGTCCAGATGCGTCGCAGGTCCTGGAAGTCCTGAAACAAGCGCGCACCCTTGCCACAGATATCGGAGCTGTTCTGTTCCCGATATGTGGTCATATAGTAGCCATACAATGTCTGCTGCAGCTCCGACAACGTCGTATAGATCACATACTCGTGTTTCGGCGGCAAGTACGGCGCCAGAACGGAATAGTCCCGACGCTGGATGCAGCCCTCCAGCAGCTTGTGGAGTATGTGCGAGCGGTGCTTCATCAGGCGGAGATCGCGCTCCGTGGAGTCCGTGTACTGGCCGTTGCTGATGGGATTCACAAAGCGATTCATGTACTCCTTGTAGGTGCCGAGCAGACTTGGTTTCACAAACTGAATCATACAGTAATCTATGGGCGGAAAAGAGACAAAGATTAGACAGCCGCTCAGGAAGGAGATCCTTTACTCACATTCTCTGAGATTATTTTGCAGCGGAGTTCCCGTGAGGACAATCCTCCGTTTGGTGCGCATCCTTGTCACCGCCTTGCTGATCGATGTCTTCTCGTTCTTCAGCAAGTGTCCCTCATCGCAGACCACCAGATCCGGCCCGGGCTCGACCAGTGCCTGTAGCAGCTGTTCGCGTTGCTTCTTGCGCAGTCCTTTGGCCTTTTCGTTGGCCAAAATTCGGTACATATCGTAGCCTAGGATGCAGACCCCGCCCTCGTTGAACCATTCGGCTAGCTTGAAGATCCGCGTGGGCTTGTCCTTGTAGCGGGAGATGTCGTACACTTCGATGTCCTTGCGATTGGCAAACTTCATCCAGTAGAGGAACTCACGCGCCCAATTGTTCACCGTGCTGAGGGGCGTGATCACCAGGACTCGCTCGACGCCTGTGCGCCTGTTCATGAGGAGCGTGTGGGTGAGGGTCACCACCTGAAGGGTCTTGCCCAGACCCATGCAGTGGGCCAGAATGCAGCCAGAGCCGGGCTTCTCTTCGCTGTCTTTGAGCGTCTCGAAGCAGGCATCCCACATGAATTTGACGCCCTCCACTTGATGGGGCTTCAGTTTCTTGAGCAGGCCCTTGTCCACCTGCAGCAGAGCCTTCTTGGAGTCCTCGTCAAAGTCCAGCACCAGTTCGGAGATTTCGATGCTCTCCGATTTGTCAAAGATGCGATTGTACACCCGCTGACGCTCCTCGATGCGGCGGCGACGATCGTCCTCCTCTTTGGCCGCCTCCTTGGTGGTCATATCGAGATCCTTGCTTTTGATAATCTTTCGAATCGTCTTCCGCTTGTTCTTCTGCTTCTCATCATCCCCATCCGCATCGCTGTCGCCGCTCGAGTTGTTTTTGATGCGTTTGCGTTTCTTTTTGGACTTTTCCTGGGGCTCAAAGTCGGAGGAACCCTTGTCGGAGTCGGTGTCGCGCTTTTTGACGCCGCCGCGACGCTTGCGCTGTGGTATCACCTCGCTGCCGCTTGTCTGAGCGGCATCCTCCTCCTCCTCCGCCTCCGCCTCTTCATCTTCTTCGGATTTTGCCTGGAACTCCTCCTCCTCCTCCTCCTGCTCGGACTCATCGGACTCGGCCTGCTCGGGCGCCTCCTCGGCTGCCTCATAGTCGGAGTCCGGTTCGGACTCCTCACTCTTTTTGGCGGAGCGGCGTGCCCGTTTGGCTGCTGCCGCTGCCGTGCCCGAGGTTGTGGCAGCCTCCTCGGAATCTGTGCTCATGATGCGTTGCCGTTTGTTTGAAGTGCTTGGCTCTGGCTCTCGCTCTGGTTCTGGTTCTGGCTCTGGTTCTGTCTTAGATTTTGGCTTTTGTTCTGTCTGTGGCTTCGGCTCTGCCTCCTTGATGCTTGGCCTTGGCTCCGGCTCTGACGCTTTAATCCGCTTCACACGTACCAAACAAGTTTTCAGTCGATGCTGCTGCTGCTGCTGTTGTTGGGCAAGCACAGAAGTGGCAGAGGGTTTCGGTGGATGCTTCTCCTTGGAAAGCGTCGAATCCCTTCGTGGCCTGCCGTTGATGGCCTTTCTGCGGGTCTCCAAGGGCTGGCTTTCCTCTGACGAAGAGGAGAACTCACTAGCAATCTTCTTGGGAGACCTTGGCTCTTCCGCACCGTTGATGGCCGCCTTTAAGAGCTGTGCGAGGCTGGCCGCTTCTTCGGAATGAAATCTGCTACTCTTATTTCGAGACTTCTTAGTGCCTGGGCCTGCAGATCGACTGTCACTCCCTTCAATGGATGAAGCGATGCGTGGGATCTTCTTAGCAATCTTCTCTTTGCCGTTGATGGCCTTCGCGCGGACCTGCAAGGGCTTACTGTCGCCGCTATCCTCGGCGGATGAGTGGAACAGACTGGCAATATTCTTTGCCCGCTTCTTGGCCTCGACAGCCTTCAATAGCTTGAAGGGCCTGTTCTCTTCCGAGGAGGAGGATGACAAGATGGTTATGGTGGCCCCGCTGGCGTTGCCGTGGGACTTGGTGATGGCCTTCGCTTTCCTGCGCAAAGGATTCACCACAATGGACGCTTTGTGCTCTTCTTTTTGCTCGTCTTCGGTCTCGTCGCTGTCGCTCAATTCAATGATCGAAATGTTGTTGCGAGACTTGCGTTGCGGCAAGACTTTTGGTTGCTCTCTCGTTTCCGTCACTTTCTGTGGCAGTAGTTTCTCTAGAGGCACAATGCGGATTTTACAGGCTTTCTTTTCCACTTGGTGCTCATCCAAGGTGGCCTCTACTTTGACAGAAACGTCGGCTACTGGTGCTGCTTCTGCATCTGTTCCACTGGTAGCATCATCACTTGTTGGCTCTTTGTGGCTGCTGCCGACTGCCTCCGACGGAACGTCATTTTTGGACTGCTTTTTAGTTCTTGTTCCTTTGGTTTGGTTGCTTTCAGAGTCGGAGATGGCGTCGGTGTAGTCCGTGGATTCCACACCCACTTCTGGTCGTTGTTTTGCTCTCAGAGATGTTGCGGCATTTGTCTCACAAGCGTCGGTCTTTTCCTTTCCCATAGATAACCGGAGGGTTTGTGCCGCCACTATGTTCTACAGATCTGCAAGAAAAACGCGATTTAGATTGCGGTTAGTCTGCGGGCAAGAAACTATTATTTCTCTTATTTTTATGTGAAATATACACACATATATATATATATATATATATACATATGTAATTTTGCAAGCATTTGCCGCGCGTTCATTGGGCTCTTTTCTGCCTTTTGCGCGTTCTGCTTCTTCTTTTCTACTTCAGCTTCTTCTCGTTTTCTTCTTCTTATAGTTTTTTTGTCTCTTCTTTTTTTTGCAATCCGAGAGTCTGCCTCTTTTTGTGGCGTCGGGTGGCCTTTATGCCTGTGCCTCCTCTTGCTAGACTTCTAAGCTCTGACTAGACACACACTACACACATTTATTATTTATTTGAAACTTTTGACGACAAAACTAAAACAGCGGCCTACTCGCTCTCTCTATTCGCATTCTTATTCACCTTTTATTGCTGTCAATGGTCTTTCATTTTGACCAGGTGTGGGCTATGGTGGCTGTGGTTCAACATTTATAAATTGTTAACTATTTGCAACACCAAAAAAGTAGGAAAATTGTTGCAAGCCGAGGGCGAAAAGCCGCCGCTACAAATTTTTTGGTATACACAGGCGAAATTTTGTTGTACGTGTCCGCGCCACCGATTGAATGGCAAAATTCGGTGGAATTGTATTAAATTATTAACAGTGATTTGTTTGTGTCCGACCAGCAAGAAACCATTGCTATATCCATATTTTCCCTAACTAAAACCCCGATCGAAACCATTTTAAACTAGTTTTATATAAATGTTGATTTAATCGCGGCTGCAACTGTATTTTGAAACTCTCATATCGGCTCATCCCTAATCAGCGCAATGTTCGGGCAAAGGCTGCCAACTCATTGCAAAATGGGCGCGTCTCGTGAGGAATGCCGAAAAAATCGTAGAGAAAACATGCTGCGAAGCAATAAAAAAAGAAGAAAACAACCAGCTAATATGTTTGATATAACGAGGCAGCAGCAGCGGCGTAAGAGACAAAAATTATAACTTAGTGTAGAGAAAAAAAATTGCTCTCGGTGCGGTGCTCTGCCCACGTAACAAAAGGAAAAACGCTGTTCGACACAAAAATTGCTACAAAAATGAGCAATAACATAAACATCAACAGCATGCTGAGGCCCAGCCTGGACTCCGAGGAGGAGGAGGAGGATGACATTGGCCAAATGAGCGACGGGAGCAGCAGCAGCTCCGGCGCCAGCAGCAATCGGAGCAGCAGTAGTTCTAGTTCCTCTGCACCCGGTTCACTGCCCGAGGACGACGTCGATGTCGAGGATGAGGATATCTCCGATCAGGATGCGATCACCGAATCCGAGACGGAGGACGACACCACCACTTGCCAATCGGATGAACTGGAGCTGGCGCAGCTAAGTAAACGCGACACCTTTCGCCTGCCGCGGGGTCTCTGCGAGAATTCCGCCATCTTTCATGAGTTCTTCTCGATGGAGACATGGCAACTACTGCCGCAGCATGTCCAGGCGCGGCTGCAGTCCCTGCTGCCCGATTTCACGGGTCTGGTGTCTGCACCGCAGGCGGGGGCCGAGCAGCAGCGTACGCTCGTTCAGTTGTTTAATGGTGGCCTTCAGCGGTTCGGCCAGTCGCCGCTGCTGCAGCTGCAGCGGCAGCTGGAGGATGGTAACCTCCGGCCGGATGTCCTTAAGCTACGTCGCAGCATCCAGCACTCTAGTCGGCGCGAATTCCGCTTCCAGCAGGCCGAACGTCTCAGCCAATTGGCCAAAGAGCTCTTCCTCTCCCGCGAGCACATGCTCAAGCTGGCGTATACCTCGTCGCCGCCGGATGAGTCTGCCGCTGCCGCCAAGTCGGTGATGCCACGGCCGCGCAAGCGAAAACCCCCAGCGCTCTCGATGGAGAACAAAATGTGCTCGCAACGGGCCAAGAAGCGGTATGTCCAGGAGCTCCTGGAGGTCATCCAAGAGCTCAAGGTGCCCCCGGGTGAGATCAGTGCCGAGGAGGAGGACGAGGAGTGTGCGGATCTAATGAAGCGTCTGCCCAAAATGGAGGCGGAGCCCAAGGTGGAGGCGACCGCCGTGAGGTCCTCGAATGCGGCGGACAAGAAAAGCATTTACAACACCTTCTTCAAGCGTCGCCCTGGGGTGGATGATGAGCAGGTCCTGCGCTCCATGCAGGCCGGCAGGATCCCGCAGTTGAATGATAAGAATTTCAAAAAGTATCTGCGGGACTACAAGCGACGGAAAGTGGAGCAACCGGTAAGCATTGGTCTTCGGTTCCCAAAAAAAAAGGGACACTTTAAATGTTTTTTTCTGTTTACAGGAAAACCCCGAATTCGATACATCGGAGGTGCGTTTGAGGGATATCTGCACGCGGGCACAGTTTGTGGGCAGCTTCAAGCCGGGACGCAAGCCAAAGGCATTGCTGGCGCGCCTCAATCCCGATCCACCCGCTCTGGTGCGCATTGGGGTGGTCAAAAACGAGCCCGAGGAGGATATCTTCATCAAAGAAGAGACGCAGCAGCAGCAGAAGCAGAAGCACCATTTGCAGCAACAGCAGGATCATGTGCCCAAGGAGCCAATGCCAAAGAAAATGCCACCACAAATAGGAGCGGCGGCGACTGCTGCTGCTCCGGTGCCCGCATTGATCCCCAAGCTGGAGCCCATAAGTGTGCCAACACCAGCCTCAACCATAATTTCCAATCTTTCAACCAATTCCCCAACCAATCCTCCTCTAAAGGCGGCTGCCCACATCGTAGGCAGTCCCCCCGCCCGAGGAGGGGAAGTGATTCGAACTGCGGCATCGCCTCGACCTGCCTGCTACTTCTCTCTGCTGCGAGATCTGTTCGTTTCCACGCCACAGCATCGTTTGACCTACGGAGAGCTGCAGATTCTGTTGGCCACCTGGCGGGAGAAACATTCCGATGCTGTCATCCCCACGGGCGATGTGGCCCGAATCCAGCAGCCCGATTGGTCGTCGCTGCTGCAGTCCGCAGTCAACTTTCTGGCGGCCGATGTTGGCCCACTGCCGGCGGAATATGTGCCCTACATAGAGCACAAGACCATGTTGAATATCTACCAGTGGATTGGCGCTGGCAGGGACTCCGATGCGCGACTGTGCACCCTCTGCCAGTACTGGCTGAAGACCCAAAAGGAGGAGCAATCCGTAGCCACAACGGTGCATCTGAATCCCAGCCCGGGGACCATGTTTATTGCAACAGTACCCACGTCCATGCACGTGGATGCATCACCGACGCCGCCGCCACGGTGCCCCACCACCTGGACGGTGCGCACGGCCAGCCAGGCGGACATCCTGGAGTTCCAGCGGCAGGAGAGGCTACGCTTCGAGTATCCCCATCGACCGTTTACGTATCGCCTGAACGGCTACGAGAGCGTGGTGGGTCCCGTCAAGGGCATCTACACCCAGAGCTTGCCCCTAAATAAGGCCCGAGGACATGCCGTGATGGTGGACGATCGACCGCCGTTCGTGACCATTCTGACGCTGGTAAGGGACGCCACGGCCCGGCTGCCCAATGGCGAGGGTACACGCTCGGAAATCTCAGAGCTGCTGAAGTGCTCGCAGTTCGTGAATCATCAGGCGGCGGAGAACGTCCTGCAGACGATTGTCAGCGGTGCGCTGGATCGAATGCACGGCGGGATCGATCCCTGTGTGAAGTACGATGCCAAGCGCAAGATCTGGATCTACTTGCATCGCAATCGCAGCGAGGAGGAGTTCGAACGGATGCACAAGCTGAACATGTCGCTGGTGAAGCAGAAACAGCAGCAAAAGAAGAACCTGGCCAAGCCAAAGAAGGAGGATGGCGAAAGCTCTATGGAAATGCTGGATATGCCAGCATTGGTAGCCTCTGCGGGCAATCCCACTCCTGCTGCTGGCGTTTCTGTATCCCCTGCAGCTGCTGGGCCTCTCCTGCAAGTGAAGAAGCTTCCTCCGCTCCCTGTCAAGTGCCCCCCCGTGCCGCCTCTCAAGTACAACATACCACCTGCCAACAACATCAACAACAACACCAGCACAACAGCCCAGCACTCGCCCACTGCTAATACCACGCCCATCCCGTCGCCGACAATGCAGAAATCCCTGCTCAAGCCCGTGCCCATGGGTGCAGTGCATCGACCCGTGGCTGTGGGGACCCCAAAGGCGGGTAATTTTTCTATATCCAAGATCAGTCCCCAAAGGAACACCACACCCATACTGGTATCGACACCCAGTGGCATGCAGACGGTTCATGTGGCCACCACGCCCACTTCTACCCAAGGATCATCGACCGCGGCGGCTGTTAACAAAAAGCTGATGATCAAAAAGACACCGACAACGAGCAAAATAGGGAACTTTATCATACCATTGGACCAGCAGCAGCAGCAACAGCAGCAGCAACACTCGCCACAGCAGCAGCAGCATCCTCAAGTGCTGGGCAAACCCAAGTCCATGACAATAAGTCCACGCCCGCAGATGCCCAAGAATATTATACGATTGCTGCCCGCTGGTGCGGCAGCCACAGGCCACACAAAGCCACCGCAAGTGCAGATACTGGGTCCACGCGTTGTACCCCAATCGACAGTGCGTCCGGTGCAGCAAAAGATTGGCGCCGTCTCCATAATATCCAATAAATCAGTGGCAACATCAACGGAGACCAGCACTTCACCCATAACCATTGCAACGAGCAGTAGCACGGCCGTAAGTGCCGTCACTGGAGGAGGAACCATCGTAAAGATGTCGCCCCAGGCTTTTGCAACGCTGCAGCAACAGCAACTGAAGCAGAAGGCGATGGGTGGCACGGCAAAGATTGCATCGCCAGTGCAGAGTACGCCACAGCAAAGGATATTAGTGGGTGAGTGCCCTGCCACTTCTGAGGTCTTTTCCAGTGTCTAATCTAATACTCTTTTGATTTCACAGGAAATACAGCCATTTCGTCGAACAAAAAGATTGTTTTCCAAGCAGTGGCCAAGACCTCACCCAAAATACTCACCACAACGGCCACCATTGGAGGAACGGTGGCTGTCAAGGGTAATCTGTCGTCGCCACAGCAAAGGATTGTGCTGCAGAACTTCAAGCAAGCGGCTGCAGGAGGTGCCGCAACGGTGGTCAGCACCTCGAATGCCACGCGTGTGATACGGACAACAACGCCCGTGAGCACAGCAGCGGGCGGAGCGAGTGGCAGCCCCACCACTCAGGGTGGGCAGATCATTACGCTGGACAGTCTGCTGCAAAAGCAGCAGCAACAGCAGCAGCAGAGTGGAGGAAAACTCCTCACGACTGGCAGCAACATCATCCAGTTGGCAACCTCCTCGTCGGGCAATGTCATCACCCTGACGCCCAATCAAAGCCAAGCAACGCAGCCCATCCAAGTGCAGGCCAAGCATCTGCCGACGATGGCGCGCATTGTGAGTGCAACGGGCGGAGGGGGACCCACGATGGTGCCCAAGATCATTGGCAAGACGACAGTGCTGTCGGGCAAGCCACTGCTGCTGCATGCCAAGGCAATCAAGCAGCTAGGAGGCGGTAGTGTTGTGACCACTCAACCCACAGCTACAACGACAACAGCGGGAACAAATGCTGTGCGTACGACACAGAGCATTGTGATTGGCGGGCAGACGGTGAAGATCCAAGGAGCGGTACGAAATCTAGCAAAGGAACCTCTCCTTAATTCTTTATTAATGCATTTCTATTGCAGATTCCCGCACGTCCCGGTGGGGCACCCATGCAGACCGTGATCATGGGCAACCAATTGCTTCGCTTGGCGCCCACCACCAGTGGCAGCGGCAGCAGCAGCAGCAGCACCAGCACCACCACCAACAACCACCTCACCACAGTGGCATCCAGTGGCATAGCGACTGCACCAAAGACCCTGCTGATTGGGGCTGGCGGCACACAGACCCTGCGTCTGGCCAAGAACGTCCTGTTGGCCAACAAGCAGGGCACTTCGAATAACACGGGGAGCAGCAATGCCACAGGAGGAGCCACAGCTGGCAATAATCTCGTCTTTGCCGTGCAAGGCAATGGCGGACAGTTGTTCTTCTCGCAGGGATTGCAGGGCATGAACCTCAAGCCGTTGTCCAACATGAAGGTGATACCCATGGTGACGGCCGCAGGAGCTGCTGCTGCCGCTGGTGGCAAGATCACTGTGACGACGACGGCCGGGGGAGAGGCTAAGAAACTAATGCCGGCAACGGTCCTGAAGACGGCGGCCAGTGGGAATGGTAATTAGCAGGACGACTAGGAGTGCAGTGCGGAGTGGCAGTCCCAGTGGGAGAGGCTTGTTAATCATGTTGTTTACCTTCTTCTTGGGGTTACATTTTTCTTTGATTTACTTTAAACACATCGTGTAATTTATAATTCTAATTTTAGGCAAAAAGTTCTTGCAAATAATTAATGCTTAGAGTGTCGGTCGCTTCGCGTATGGCAGCGGCCGGCACACACCACATAGAAACCCCCCAATAAAACTCAAACTGAATCAAAAGAAGAGCACATTTTTTTCTGGTAGTTTTGTTTCTTTGTTTTTAATATTGCAAAACAAAATATTCTTTACATATGTATATTTAAATTTAGTTTTCTTTTTTCTTTATTAAATCACTTTTAACTCTTTTAACTTTTAAAAATATATATATAAAAAAAAAGAAAAAAAAATTTATTTAGTTTCTATTTGTATACAAAAATTATCTGAATTTTTTTCCAATTAATTATTGTTTTGTATTTTCCCAAAAAATAAAATTGGAAAACTTCAAGTTTTATTTCCATTTAATTGTTGTGGTTTTTTTGAAAATTATAATTTGGAAGCTTTGTACCTTTTTGTGAAGTTTTTGCTTTTATGGCTCGACTCCTGGGCAACCTATTCTTCAAGGATGCACTACATAAATCATTAATTTATCCATATTAGTACCTAGCTTAAACAATAACTATATGTAAATGAGAACATGGCATTTTCCAAAGCAAGAACTAATTCTGTTTGTGCATTTGAAAAAGGAAAATGAAAATTATGGAAAATTGTGATCTCATACTGAAGAATGAAAATACATTTGTTAAGGATCCAGGATCCAATCCAGGATGTGCTGTTGAAGATCACAAAAGGTGTAGAGCCGCCTAGAAGGGCGCCTTCTTGTGCTGCTTGAGATGACGATTAAGTTTGATTTTTAAATCGAATGGCTTGCCGCAAATGTGGCACTTGAAGATGGATTTGTCGAAAGAATTGTTGTTTGAGGAACTGTAGCTGCGGGAGTTGCTATTCTGGTTTTCACTCCAAGAGGATGATTTCTGAGGACTTGAATCCGATTCAGTGTCCATGTCCACGTCCATGGCCATTGAAATGGAATGCAGCTGTGGCGGTGCCTTTACTTTCTGGGATGGACTCATCATATTCTCGTGTTTCGCCAGGACATGGTCCTGCAGTTGCTGGGCCTCCTCAAAGCTGTCGCTACAGAAGGCGCATTGTATCACACAAATTGGCATTATGGGAGAGTAAGCCACTGGTAGACTCTCCTCAGTGGTGGGCTCCTGCTCCTGCTGGTGGATCGGAGAGGAATTAACGGACAGTACCTCGGGTGGCAGCTGCTGCTGCTGCTGGACTGGCGAATTCCGCGGATTCGGAGAAATATTTGATAGCTCTCCATATTTGCGCTTATTTTCTGGAGAAGGCATTGGAGAAAACAGAGCTAGAGTCTGCTTTAAGGCATACTCTTGGGTTGCAGACGAAGTGTATGGCTGGTTAAGAGACTGAAGTACAGAGGAAGTCGACGGCAGACGTAGATGGTTGTCAACATTGAGGTTCTTATGGTCTGGAGCGAAAGGAGTAACAGGCATCAGGTTATGGTCTGAAGAAGAACGACTTTGAGCACACAGAGATTCGCGTTCTGCAAAACAAGCAAAAGATGAGAAAATTAGTTTAAAAATTAACATTTCAGGACACTTACCATGCTTATGCTTCATCATGTGCGACTGCAGAATATGGGGTTTCATAACTGGAATGAGAGGAAAAGTATTATTACCATGATTATATCAATGCTTTAGATGATACATACTTTTGCCACAATATTGGCACACGGTACGCGAATGCACCAGTCGTTTGTGCTGCTTGAGGATCTCTTTAGTGTTGGAAAAGAAGCCACAAATCGGACATTTCAAACGCCGCTGGAGTTTGTGAAATTTCATGTGTAATTTAAGACGCGACTCTTTGGAATTTAAAAACTTCTTGCCGCACAGATGACACTCCCAGTCTTTGGAAAGATGCATGTTCTGCATATGCGCCTGGTGAAGCTTCTGATTGGGGAACTCATGGGAGCAGATCTTACATATAACAGACGCCGATTGTGTGGGCTGCGGAATCGTTGTGGCATCTTCATCATCGTCATAGGTGAATTTTACGACTTCTTCATCGCTCTCGTCATTTTCATAGGGTATGGAATCATCAAAGGATATGGATGTGGCATTGGGATCGTGTTTGGTCTCATTTTCAGAGCACATGCCATCAGTATCTGGATCCTTTTCTTTGGTCGCAGTCTTTAATATGAACTCGTGATCCGCCTCGGTTTTTACAGCCACCGGAGCAAGCTCTGGTTGCGGTTCTGGCGGTACAAATTTCATTTCAGTCTGTTGTGCCGGCACACGGGCCATGTGCTCTGCTTTAATGGGCACATGTTGTATATCGAAGGCAGCGGAAACCCGCTGACTGCCGTCTTCGTCGCTGACTTCATTGTCAGAGTCCAGGTAAACGAAGGCACAGAACTTCTCCTTTGGCTTGCTGTCGGGTTCCTCTTTGATATTTATCCCAGGGTTCTGCTGTTGCTCCACCCAATGCTCATGGGTCTCCAAGCAGCTCTGCTTAAATTTCAGCAATCTCTGAAATTCAGCTATGCAGGAAGTGCACATGTACTGCGAACGCCCGTCTTCCTTTTGTATCTGTGTCGGAGGCATATACATATAAAACTTTGATTCGATCCGAATAAAAGATGGCCGGTCCGTGCTAACTCACCATTAAATTCCAGTCGGTCATCTGTTGCAGTATTTCGGCCATCGAAACATCAAAATTGGCGTCGCCGGTTGTCGTCGGGAAAAATATTGGCTTAATCAGATCGTCTTCGGTGCAATAAAAGGTTCCGCAGGTGCGGCACGGCTCAAAGGTGCCGTTATCCCAGCTACTAAAATCTGGGCAGATTTCCATTTTATTGTGATCTGATCGCCTTATATTCACGCAGATTTACGCGAGATTTGAGCTATGGCCGATTTTTTTAGCTTTCATGGGATTTTTTTATACAAAACGTAAATACACAATTTTACCTACACGTTTACTACACATTTGCTACACAATGGAAGGAAAAAGAGGTGTGGACAACAGGCAACACGGCCTAGAAATTGCAACGCATGGCCTGTTGTCCATACCCTTTTTAATAGTTCATTCAAAATTACGACTCATTTTTTCGTCGTAGGAGAGAGCAGAAAATTCGAACTTAGCACACTTAAGCCCCTTTATTTAAACCGTTAAAATCCTGAAGCTAAACCACGAAATAAAATAATTTTTGTAAATGTTCCCTGCATATCCATCCTATACTTCCTGTTTACTTAAAAAAAAACTGCGATTTCTTGTACATAAACTGCGCAAAACTTCTTCAAGAATAATTATTTTCGTGGAGTTTATTTTAATACACCCTGGTCGACAATGGGTCAATATTAATTTCACGAAAGGAAATCATATTCGGCTTAATATTGCTAGCAAGATACGATCCTCAGCCCTGAACACATAGTTTTATCCGATAAATGAATCAAATGGCTAGTTTAAAAGATTGCCTTTTACTGGATTGTGTTTAAAATAAGGTTTAAGCAAATACAGTCAAAGCTAAAAAATATCTCCAGGAAAAAAAATAAAAATCACGCAAAAAAGGTCGTTTACCAGCACTGATTCTATTGTTTTTATTCTCTATCCGCACCGTCCTGCTCTGCTCTGCTGATAATTGTTATCTGCCAAACTTAAAACGAAATTTGGTTAGACGGCCACTGCAGCGTCACAAATGAATCTGACGGAGCAAAATCCGTATGGCAATGGGATGCTTTACGCAGCCTTCAACCAGGACCAAGGTATGTTGTTTACATAGTCACGAACCCAGCCAGTCAGCGCCAGCACACACACACACACGCACGAACATTATGTACTATAATATTTTCCACAAAAATTTGCTATTGCGTTGCAGGATGTTTTGCCTGTGCCACGGACACGGGCTTTCGCGTCTACAACTGCGATCCGCTGAAGGAAAAGGAGAGGCAATACTTTCCCGAGGGTATGTACATGAATTTCCCCAACCGTGTAATCCAATTTTACTGTCAACTCATTGTTTCGTCTCTTAGGCGGTCTCAGCCATGTTGAAATGCTCTTTCGCTGCAATTATCTTGCCTTAGTGGGTGGCGGCATACGGCCGCTCTATCCACCCAATAAAGTGATCGTTTGGGATGATTTGAAAAAATCACCAGCCATATCGTTGGACTTCAATCAGCCGGTTCGTGCGGTGCGACTGCGTCGGGATCGGATTGTGGTGGTGCTGGAGGGTGTGATCAAGGTATTTACGTTCACCCAGCAGCCGCAGCAGTTGCACGTCTTCGAAACCAGCGCCAATCCCAATGGTCTGTGCGTGCTCTGCCCCCATAGCAATAAAAGCCTACTTGCATTCCCTGGCCGACGCACTGGCCATGTCCAGATCGTGGATCTTGCCAACACGGAGCGTGCCCCCCTGGAGGTGATTGCCCACGAGGCGGCCATCAGTTGCATTGCCCTAAATCTGCAAGGCACACGTCTGGCCACCGCCGGGGAGAAGGGAACTCTCATACGCATCTTCGACACGGAGAATGGGAAGAAGGTTTCAGAGCTGCGACGTGGCAGCAACCATGCGAATATCTTTTGCATTAACTTTAATCACCAGTCCACCATGGTTGTCGTTGCCTCCGACCATGGCACCATACATGTCTTCAATCTGGAGGATAACAAGCCGCGCGAATCATCGCTACCCATAATACCCAAGTATTTCTCAAGTCAATGGAGTTTCGTGAAGTTCTCCATACCACAGGGACCGCGGTGTGTGTGTGCCTTTGGTGCCGATCCAAATTCAGTTGTGGGTGAGTCCTTATCCTTCTTTCTCCCTTTGGATACCTGTGTTTACCCTTTGCTTTTTGCTCGATTTAGCCATTTGTGCGGATGGACATTATTATAAATTCCTATTTAACAACAAGGGCGAATGCAGTCGAGACATCTGTACACAATTCCTTGAGCTGCAGGATGATGAGACATAAGAAGCCCCATGCTGGAGGAGCTGCTTCTATCTACATAAATCTATATATATATATACATATATATACAGAATATATCTCTATGGAAATGTGTTATACAATATTACTTCTAAGCATGCTTTAAATTACGTTAAAAATGTCCTCGAGTTCACATATAAAAAGAGTAGTTAACGATTGATTGCAATGCGCTCTGTCTCTCTGGGTAGGATGTAGTATAAAACAAAGCCCATTCTTGTGTAAACATATAACTAAATATTTAGATTTATTTCTCAGAAATATCACTGGAATGTTAAGCACTTGGAAAGGATGGTTCGGCTGGGTTCAAACCCCCCTCACAGATGTGTGGTATTGCTCTCCTCAAACGCGAGATTGGTTGCCCCACTTCGTCCATTCTGGGCCGTTCTGGGCGTAAAGTCACTTTGCTGCAAATGTATGATCTTGGACTGCTGCTGTGATGTGATTGGCACATGAAAACTCTGCATTGTGTCCACATTGATGGCATTTCCCGGCATCTGGATTTCATCTTTGATGGGTGGCTTCGTTTTCGGCTGTTTACGTAGTAAATTCATATCGGATTTCTTGGAGAAATGAGCCTCAATTTCCTACAACAAAAGAGTACCGTTATAAACCAAAATTAATTGAGAATAATTAAGGTACTTACACCAAGCGTACGTCCTTCGGTCTCTGGCAGCGTGTAATACAATACCACAGTCCCTATGAACGCCACGGAGGCATAAAATGCAAACGTTCCCGGCAACGTCAAGGCGGCTAACATCCACAGAAACAGTTTGTTGGCCAGAAAACCAAAGATGTAGCCCACTCCGCCAGCAAAACCCGAAGCGCTGTTGCGTATTTCTGCTGGAAAGACCTCACCAATCAGGATCCAGGGTAGCATGCGTATGCCCAGATGCGAAAAGAACGCGGATAGCAGCAGCAGGATGAGTGGCACCCACACAAGGTAGTTTTTCTCTTGTTTTGGGACAGCCAGCAGCAGATCCTCCGCAATGGGGGGCTTTGCAGAGCTGGTGGCCATCGCGGGCGGTGGATTTGGAGGCGGCTCCGGACTGCTCGATGGCTCTGTCGGCCACATTGTAGTCTCCATTGGGACGCCATCGGTGGTGGTCTCCAGCTCCCTTTTGGAGCGATTCCATGACTCCAAGTCAAACATTGTAGTTGTCTCGAACATCTCTGGCAGCAGCGTCGTCAGTTGATCCACCTGATCCTGTAGAATGGCCTGCTGTTCGTTCTCAAATATCTTTGATATGTTCGCCTGCGAAAGGATGCCCTCCTTGGGTACAATCGATGAGGCATTCACCACCACATTGTTGACTGTGAATCCAGGCACTTCGTTGAGAAAGTGGGCATAGGTGGCAGTGCCAAGGAAGCAGAGGCCCGTGCCCACGGTGGAGACCAGAACCAGCGGTCGTTTGCCCGTAAAATGGATGAGTATCACGCCCAGAATGGTAGCTAACATCTCGGCCACACCAAGGAGTATGGTGGCATGGTATTTATTCATAGGTGCCTTGAGGGTGTGGAAGATCTGTACGGCGTAAGTCTGCAGGGGGGTCTTGCCCGAAAAGTGTCCTGTGAAAAAGGCGAACGAGACCAAAAGAAAGGGCAAAAGGAAGCTTCTCTTGCGCCACATTCGTAGGCGTTGGCCCAGTGTGCGACGACTGGGTGCTACTGGCACCCCATCGGCTGTGCACTCGATGGCCTTCTGTGTGATCAATTCGTCGTACAATTGATTGAACTCCGCCTCGATTTTGTGCTCTGGCACCCAGCCCCTCAGCCACTGCAGCGACTTGACGGCCTCCCGGAAACGCTGCTCCCTGATCAGCCACACGGGACTCTCCGGGACAAAGCACAGCATTACGATGGTAATCACCGGAAAGGCAGAACTCACCGCGGCCACACTCCGCCAGTCCATCAGTGAGCCAAGTATGAACTGTATAAAGACCCCGGTGATGACACAGGTGGTGCCCAGCGCTGACAGTATGCCACGATACTTGGGCTCTGTGATCTCCGCCACATAGGTCAGCACCTGAAAGAAGCATCAAGGTTGCTCGTTACACAGAGACTGACATTAAGAGCTGCGATTGGCATCTCGCAATTCGCAACGGCTGCTTGTGGCTGTGGCATTCGCAAGTGGCACAAACACAACTGGCAGGTGAAGCTCTCAAGGAGTTGGTCAAGGTCGAAAAACCACAAAAGCCATGCTATTGTTACAAGAGGCAACGTTCAACCAAAGTTTATGGTCCTGAAAAATACACTTTTTCCTCAGGAAAACTATACAATCGATAGATTTTAAGTTAAATTTACTATTTTTGCATTCGAAAACCAATCTGAGAACGGTCCTGATATTCTTGAAACAACCCTCTAAAGCCGTAAGAAATCAAATTAAATAATCTTCAAACCATAGAAATTGCAATTAGGCAAAGTCTATACATATGTATATAAAAAACACTTCGATGTGCTTCTGTGCCGTAGTTTCAAAATGAACATCTTGTGGATTGCTGTGTTGCTTCTAAGTAAAGACTATTTTCATATTTCAGGAGAGTTCATTTACTATAAGACGAAATATCCCTACCACATTGATCGCAAGTCCTATCCCAAACCAACCAAGCCGATCAACTATTGCAAGTCGCAGCTCTGCCCAGGTAAGGTACGTCACCTTACCTGTGATTCGAAATTTGTGAGTATATAACATCCGAGCCCATCCGACCCGATCAGGCGATTCATCAGTGAAGATTTTCTTTCCTGCCTAGTGGGGTCCCAAGTGTGGGAACAGCCACGAGGGCGTGAAACTCAAAAAGAGCATGAAGAAAATTATTGACCTACACAATTGGGTACGCTTCCGATTGAACCGGGGACTAGCTTATGGTCTTCCTCAAGCGAACCGACTGCCTTTGTTCAACTGGGACGATGAACTGGCGCTCATGGCGATGCGGGTAACCAATCAATGCAATGAGGAATCGGCGGATGTCTGCGTGAACACATTCCGCTTTCGCAATGTGGCAGAGACCTCAGATTTTGTCGATCTCAGTCGGCAGCCTGCCAAGCACATGTCCTTTTTTGTAACGAATTGGTGGAACCATGTATCCAAATTATCGCCCACACATGTGTATGCCTTTCCTGCCAATGCCTCCCGAGAAATGTGGATGTTTGCCAACATGGCGTACATGAAGACCACCCTGGTAGGCTGTGGCATGCTGGACAGCGGATCCAAACGCTTCGTCACGTGCGTCTACAACAATAAAGTTCGACCGGGAAAGCCCCTCTACAATGTCATACCAGACTCAGACGAACGCAATTAATAAATATCTATATCTATGGCTATCCTCCCACTCCTCTATTGACTGCACATTTTTGCATTGTTCTTGTTTTTATCTCAGTGTAATCTTTTTTCACACCTAAATCAATTTGCGGTTTTGCAATAGGCTCTGAAGTTTCGGGGGAAATATGTTAATTTTTGTACTTAAACAAAAGAACGAATAAATCAAACAAAGATTACGATGGGACCTATTACAGACACGTGTTGGGGACCATTTTCGAGAAATTAATGAGTGTGGTTATGGGATACACTTACCGGCGCCTCCATCAATCCACCGCCGAGACCAGCGAGGCATAAAGCCGCATACAGGTGCTCCGTGCGCGTCGCAAAGTGAAACATTAACCAGGCCGCCAGTATAGGCAGGTTGACAAACTGCAAAAAAAACAAGCATCGATCGCAATTGCGAGTCAACATAATTACACAACAAAATTCTGTAGAAGTCACGCAGCTCCGATTTCGGATCAGTATGTCAATGTTCCATGTTCCACGTGATTTAATAATCAGAGGAGGAAGAGGAGGATCATGGGTAAGAGGTGATGATGAGGATGATTGCGGCTAAGTGGGTTATGGCTTACCTGCATTGCACGCCGCTTGCCCAGCGGCTGTGTTAGCACGCCAGAGAAGAGGCATCCCAGCGGCACGCATATCAAATTTATGGAACCTTCAAGAAGTCAAAACGGAGAGATCAGTACACTCGATAAGCTGCAACTCAAACTTTGTCTCTTACTGAACCAGGATATCTCATCTTTGTTGAGGATTATATCACTGTTTGTTTCGCTGCGGCCCTCGCCTCCTTGGATGGCAGGTATCACAATTGTGGGGAAGCCCAAAGTCATGCCATAGCCTGTGGATAATTCATGGATATATCAAAGGACCCATACAAGATGTTTGCACGTTTTAAGGGAATGAAATTGAGTTCATGGCACCTACATACATATATTTTTGAAGGATCTGATGGTATACCCTGCTGGTTTTTAACCCAGGAATATTTAATATATTTAAAGCAACATCTACATATTTTAAATTCTTTGGAGTTTCGCATGCAAAAATTTTGTTTATGGTATATTTAACTATATAAAATATCACCCAATTAAACGCTTGCTAATGAGACAACATTTGATGTATATTAATCCTGCCAAATGAATGAGGTTTATATGCAAATGCATTCCACAGGCTTTAAAACAAAGTATTTTATAGAAATTCCAATAACATTTATACACACTTGTAGTGTTCCGAACAAGTTTGGGTAATTATTAAAGGTAATAATCAAGATGATCGAATTGAATTTCCAATCAATTTCTCAAACAATTTAATTTCATTCCTCTAAAAATCATAAATTAAGTAGAATTTGTAATGTTATTTACCGAATAGCAATATGTTCTTAATACTAACAGCTAAAAACTGTGGCAGGGCGCGTCGGAAGTTGCTGACTTCCACATCGTTTGCGGGGGCCAGACGTCCATTGCCATTTTGCATGAACAATGGCCGATCGTTCAATGAGCTACAAAACAGAAAATGCAATGTATTTAATTTCATTTAGCAATTAACTATTGGTTATTGTTTAAGCTAGAATTGTTCGCAAAGAATGCACTGTAATTTTTACCCATTTTTCTCAGCTGCGGCAGCAGCCTTGCCATTGGACATGGTGGCGTATACGCGATGCGCCTGTTTTTTCAGCTGTTGGTTTGCTTTTGTGCTTTCTGTTTCCGTTTGATTTGTGTTTGATGTTCGTTTTCACTGCTGTCTAGCGATCATTTAGTTGGAAATTATATTCCCATCATCACGGGGATCATTATGTTTACTTATAAGTGAGGGACTGAGACTCCAAAGCTAGTGCTAAGTGGCAAAAAAACCTTTCGAACAAACACAAAATAGCTTTTAATTGAATATTCGTAGTGCCATCGGCTGTTGCTTTCTTTTGCTTATTATGCGGTTAAAGATTTTTGTTTTTGGGACACAAATGAATGTTACGTTACGTGTTTATATGTGCGTATTGAAAATAATTTCTTTTCATGGCTTATACTCTTACAGAGCGTCTATACGTTTCCATGTGGCGGTGGGCTTGATGGTTTTAAGTGGAAGTGCATTCAGTTTCAATTCAAAGAAATCTGACAACAAATGACACCAAATTTATGCGTAATACTCGTATATATCATATTCTTCCACCTTTTTGCAGGGAATTAAGGAATTTGCATGCGGCTGTAAGAATAAATTTCTCTCAGTAAAAGTACACTTTAAGAGAGATCTTTGTAACCTTTTTTTTTAGTTCAAAGTTTATTGACATTTGGGGGCCCGAAAACTTTTGCAGGTGACTTGGCAAAGTAAGCCAAAAAATATCACAACAGACCACAAAAAAAAAGGTAAAACCTTGAAGATACTTTTAAAACCAGTTCAGATGTCGGGTGCCTAGGGTTAGAGTTGGAGTTTTGTTTTTTTGTTTATTTCGGTATGGCAGATCATACGTCAATAAGATGCGTATTTCCACACTTAAACCGGTTAAGATATTGATCTTCACAGATGATCTTCACGAAAGAAAGATCGCATGATATATGATATGATTAAATCAGACACACCTCAAATCATGAACCGTAAACCCTTAAAGCAGCCGCACCATCAAAAGACACTGAATTTTAGCAGATATCAAGTGGGAACCGTTTACGATGGTACCTAGTGGCACACTGATCAGATCACAAAGCGGGGTTATACGATATATACTGATCAGAGATCCACCATTATGGGCACCTCCTTAGTGTTGTTTTCCTGATTTACTTTCGTTTATTATAATTACTCTTTTTATTTGACTATAAAAAATGTATGGTATATGTTCTTTTGTTTGTGTTCTTGTCTGTTTAATTATTTCGTGGATTTGTAGAAGAAATATTTGCCAACTGTTCCGCTCCTCTGGCCTACAGACTAAGGCACTTGTAAACGTATTGTGTTTTGCAATTAACGATTCTTAATGCAAATTTGTCTGCAGTTGATGGCCAAGAACTGGCAACCGCAGACTTCTAGCCATATTTCGTAAAAGGGTTACACCGAAGGGGGGTACGACTTTGATTGCTATCAGAGTCGCGTGTGTGTGACTGCAGCTGCTGAGTAATCAATGCCGCTACTTAATGCCACACATACTCGTATGTAGTCGTATATGAATATTCATTTTTAAGGATTTTAAATGGGTTTTCAAACTTCTATTTTTGGCCAAATTTCAACTATTTTTCGCCACGCACTTGAGAGAATAAGTTAACCGTTAAGTATAGTGTGATTATATTTCTGTTTTAGGTTCTACGTGTTAAATTCAACCATGTCCGTTCGCGGGGGTATACTCGTAGGTTCTCTCTGGATCGGAGGAGGAGATCTCTCTATGTTCAGAGCGCGTCGCCCGGTCAAAACAAACTGAAACCGAGACCAAAGCTTTAGCCGTGTATTTTGCTCGCTCGGATTGTCGCTTTCGGTTCCGTTACAACAATGGTTGCCGCAGTACGTATGAGTAACAGCAACAACAACAGTATACGAGTAACAGCAAAGGCAACAACAAAGAGCAGTAAATACGAATAACAGCAGGCAGTGGGAGAGGGAGAGTAAAGCTTTCCATTAAGCTGAGCTTACAAAACGGAGCGCCGCGAACAAAACAAAAACAAGAAAATAAGGTTCGATAAAAAGGGAATGTAGAAACTCTTGATACCCTGGATTAGTCAATCGTTCTTACCCGTATACGGTCAATAGGCGATGGAATAAATATCGAAAGTTACAAGTTTCTCTTCTCCATTCTATATACCGAGTGGCACACATATATATTAAGATCTACTGAAAATCATCATAACCTTTTTGCAGAGGGTACAATCAAAGCTTAAGCCCTCTCCCGTGCATTGTTCTTGCTTGCAGTCCAGGCGGGCTTTGGCATTTGTGTCAATACGAATGTTGGATCGAAATTTGGTAATCGATTTAGCGGCAAACACAAAAAAAACACCTTAAAAGATATTCCATTGATTGCGCCGTGCCATCGTTGTGTGCAGGGAAAATAATTGAGCTGCCGACAAACCGGTTACCGCCTCAATGCGATGCGGCATACGACATTATGCCATGCAATAAGTCAGTCTTCTTCCAATTGATTCAGAATGGAATCGATTTACTGAATTTTATAATTTTTGTTGAATCTTTATTTGCAAATGCTAAGCCGCCAAGGCAGCGTCAGTAGCGCCTCCCGTCGACAGTTGATACCCGGCCGAGGCAACTTAAGTTCACATCCATCCCGCATTCCGACTGGGGTTCAGGTTCAAACAAGAATATGTACTATAATGCATCTACTCGCCCAAGTCGGAAGAGATGCATAGAACAGCCCGTCTCTTTGATCTCTTCACAGAAGAATAGCAGCTCCCAGGCTTAAGCTCTTAAGTGCAATCAAAGTTGTATAAATTTCAATTTAAATTAAACCAATTTCCTTCTAATTATGTAATTGCTTATTTGTTGATTTCGATAACTTATTTGACTAAGGAATTCTGCGTATAAGCACATACTAGTCATGGCATTTATATGTAATGCATATTTTTTAATATAATTGCTCCTAACTGAGTTTTGTCGCGTTCAAGCATTTCTCACATATTTGTACGAACCATTATTAAGCAATTTGTTTCTGAAAAATGCGGCGCTAATTTAAGTTAAATGGGCTGGGCGTAGGTGCAAATATTAGACAAGGCGACGACCAACAGATACCTTCTAATCGGAATAGGTCTTCGAACCTATCAACATTTCGAAGAAAGTGATACAAATATAGGAACAAACGGTTGTTTTGTACGTTCCAGTCCCTAGTCACATACCAAGTGCTTAGGCTATTCATATAGATAGAAAGACGAACGTGTTCGTTCATAGGCAGCATCCACAATATGCCCCTGAATTCCATGCATACCCCCTACTAAAAAGGTGTTTATTAGAGCTGTTTGTTTATTTGTTCATGGGCGTGAAAATATAATTACAACGGTAATTATAGAAATACACTTAACTTTTTAATGCCTCCCCCCGCAGTGGCAATGAACTTCAAAATAAATACGAATGATAAGAGCACTTTTGAATGAAGCTTGGGTTCACCGTCTCGTGATAAGCGATGGTCTGCAGTGTTGACAAGCACCCTCAAAGCTGCACCCCTCTGCTCTCTATGACGGTGGGGTGTCATCCAAAGTGCATTTTCATTGAATGATCGTTCCGTCTAGGCAATTGGAAAAGTGTTTGGAAACGAGTTTTGAGCCTGTCTGCTGCCTGCTGCCTGCTGTTTCCGTTTGTATTTGAAGCTGTCGATTTCCGAGCTTGCTTTCTGTCCGCCCGAAGGTCGTGGGAGAGAGGGACAACAACGCAGGTTGAGAACACCTTTGTAGCAACTTAAATTAAACGGTTTTTTGTGTTTTCGCGCACACGTGATCGTTCTCATCAGCATCAGCCAGCAGTGTGATTTATGTTTTTTTTTTCGCAGATCCGCAACAACAGACACTTGAGCAGACAGCACGGGGCTTGTTTTGATTATTTGTTACTCATTTTCAGCTCACAATCAACGGAAATACGATATCTAAATAACTTAAAGCAACAGAAGCTGGTTATATAAGCCGCATCACACATCACAGTTCCATAATGTATTTTTAATCTACACGATTCACAAATATTTTAAGCAAAGTAGGGTATTATTGGACTCTTTAAATCTTACATTGCGGGTATTTGCCGACTTATATTTCGGCGCAAACGGGCTTCTGCCATTATTTCTTGATTAGTTTGATGAATTTCGCTTTATCCAATCAATATCCATGCGTTGGTCTTGGGTTTAGGATGCTGACTAAACGGGTCTGAAATTTTCAGCACTTTCAGACCCTATGATTTACTTCATGAACCGACAGTCAAAAACATCGAAATGGTTTCAATAAATTGTTGTTTAACAAATTAGCCGACACTTGCTAATTTCCTAGATCAACAAGCCCATGCAAACGAGTAATGGACTGAGTTTTCTAATAAGCTGGCAGTGCTTGGTACAATTATTTCGTGTTCAGCCCTTAATTGTTCCACTTAAACATATCTAAATAATTGAACTTATCAATCTTACACTACCTACAAAAAGATTTTCAAGTGTAACGTTTAAAAATACGGTTTCCAGAGTTGCAACTCTGTGTTATCGGGAAAGCCATATATTCGATAGCTAATCAGTGCTGTCGTGGCCGTTTTCTGCCATCATTTTATTCCACCCGACCAAGTTTTCAACGGTATATAGAAATCCAATAAAAGCAAGTATTTAAATTAAGCCAATCAAGTAGAGAATTGATTCATCAATCGTATAAAATTATGTGGGCATGGCAAAATTTTCTATCTAGCTAGTAATATTCCACTGAATATCAAAAACGAGTAATATGTAAAATAGAACTTGAATTCGTCAGTATATTTACGGTTTATTTGGTAAATGCGATGGTATATTACGGTATATTTAAAGGGTCAGTCACACTGGTTGTGATAAATCACACACTTTGGAAATAAGCAAATATTTTTGTTGTGATAAAGTGGAAAATTTTGAAAGATAAATATATGTTTTCGCTTAGGAATCCCACAGTTGTCACTAACAATAATGGCGGCAGCACCATTAACAACAACAACAACGAGTCGCCGCAGCAGCAGCACTCATCGCTGGTGAACCAGGACGCAGGAGTGGCGGAGGCCATTGGGTATATGCGAGAATTTAGCAGCCAGGCAGCCATCTACAACCAGCTAAAGTCCGAGGAGTCGCTAGTGCATCTGCACCGCAGCATCATACTGCTGGAAACGAAAGTGCATCCGCACTATTATGCACCGACTCCCGGAAATCTGGAGCTGGCTAGGTTTTTTATGGATCTGCACGCGCTGATGAGTGCGCTGGACGGGAAGTGCGAGGTGCTGTGGACATGTGTAGAGCTGGTTCAGCACTGCAGCCGGAATTTAGAGGCGCGTGGGGCCATTATCGAGAAGTACTGCTTTGTGCCGCTGTTGAGTTTTATTTTGAAGAAAACTGAGCGCGAGGAGCGGGTATATCGTCTGCTGGTCCTGTTGCAGGACCTAACCTATGGCATACACATCAGCTGGGAGGAGCCGTATCTGCCAGTCCTGCTCGAGCACCTGGTGGACATGGTCCACAATGTGGAGGGCGACACTGACGACGCGCAGCCGCCATCGCACGCCCTGCTGGCCCTTTCGATACTGGCGAATCTGTGCTATAAAAATTTCGTGGTGCTGTTCCTCTTCCTGCGCAACGTGAATATATCCAGCTTCTGCAAACGGATCATAAACTACGGCCTGCTCGGCTACAAAATGCTCATCATCCTCTCCGAAGATGTGCACGCGTTTGAGCAGCACGAGCTGCACACCTTCCTGCACGCATGCTTTGTGGGTATCGAGGATTGCCTTAAGAACTGGAATGTAGCCGAGTTGCGGCGCATTGTGGACTTCATGCTGGACTCCAAGGATCATGCGGGCCTCCATCAGGCCATGCTCTCCCACAGCCACTACTGCGAGGATGTGGAAAAGCTCTTGGATGTAAGCAAACAGCATATCATAAATCCATTGTCGTTCATTATCATGCTCTGTCGCTCGCTAAACGTTTCAGCAAATCAGTTCGAGCTGCGCCATGGACGACTCTCACGAGGATACGCGAAAGCATCAACAGATCTGCCTTCATCTGGTCTTTCGCCTCATCAGCTACATTCTCGATCTCTCCGAGGAGCAGAGCAGTGTCATCAGCCTGGACGCCATCACACCGCGTCTGTACGAGTTGATCGGCGAATGGCTGAACTCCGATTTGTGCGGCGTGGCGGCCATTGAGCTTGTCTCCACTCTGCTGCGTCTGGGCAAGGGTGCCGTTGTGGCCCAACTGATAGCTCGCGACCCTACCAATCTAGTCAGCTTGGTGGCCAGTGCCGAGCGGCCCGAAACGAAGCCCGCTCAAGTCGTGGCCATTCTGCGGCTGCTGCTGGATCTGCTGCGCGAGTCCAAGACTGAAAAGTTGGTACTATCGAAAATATCCGAGTCCAAATTTGACAAAATTCTGACCGCTCCGCTGTCCCTGACACCACAATGCCTGAGCTACCAATCGCTGGGACAGGCCGAGGTAGAGAAGGCGATCTTCTGCCTTCTGCTGCTGCTTATGAATTTTGCCAACATTACCAACATTGCCAAGAAGGAGTATTTCGACATGTGCTGCTCTCTGCTGGAGCAGCCCCAACTGCAGTATGCCCTGGCCCGGGGCTTAACCAGCGGCAATGAGCAGCTGGTGGAGGCCGTTCTACAGATTGCCCGATTCGAGCGCTTCCCCAAGGTAGCCGTGGCGAAGGTGGGCATCACTACAATCATTCTTTTCTAGTCTATCCATATCGTTTATCGCTTGCCGTCGGCTCTTCCAAAGCATGTGGCAAGCATCAACAGTGGACGACTTAGTTGCTCGTCGGTCGCTCCGCCCGCCGGCTGCGGCCGTGAAGCACCCAAGCAGTGGTATAATCTCAGCACAATCCTCAAGTGCCATCGCACCTTCACCAACAAGGAGCTATCGCAGCGCATCGAGGCACTGTTGGACAACATAAGCGGCATTGTCAGGCGCAATGAACTGCAGTCGGCGCCCGTCTCACAGGTGATCGAGCTGTACAACCATCGCATAGACAGCCTCAACAGTAGCATGCTGAACGTGCAACAGCGACTGGAGCAGGCCAACAACCAATTGATTCGTAGTACACAGCTCGCCAATGTCCAGAACGCCGAACTGGAACAGTTTCAGACCAAGAACTTTGAGCTGCTCATCAGCCAGGAGCGGTAAGTGGCAATCACAAATTATGACTTGAGACTATTAGGATCTTATGATTTATTCACCCTCTTATTTTAGACTGCAAACGCAGTGCAAGGATCTCAAACAGCAGACACACAAGCTGAAGAGCAACATGAGCAACTTGCTGAAGCAACTATCCGAGAACGAGGATCATTTGAAGGCCAGCGAGCGCCGCCTGGCCGTTAAGGAATCGGAGGTAGCCAGCCTCCGAAAGGATTGCGAAGATCTGAAAACAAATCTTAGCTCAAAACGCGACGAGCTCATTAAATTGGAGGCCCTCAGCAAGGACAGCGTAAGACCAAGCAGCAGCATTCCAAATAACCAGTATTGAAATCGCATCATTTGTTTTGTAGATTTCACGCATCGATAAGCTGAAGAAATCCGTGTTGGCCTATGAGCAGGACATCAAGGAGAAGGTGCGCAGCATTGAGGAGCGCGATTGTGAGCTGGCCAAAACGCACAAGAGCCTCGAGGAGCAGCGCGAGGGTCGCAAAAAGTGTGAGGATCTGGTCTTCGTGCTGGAAACGCAGCTGCAGGCGAAGAAGGAGCAGATCGAGCATCTGGAGAAGGAGCTCAAGGAAACGGAGGACATGCGCAAGACCGTCATGAGTCTAATGGAAAGCACAAAGCCCAAGCAAAAAAATTGACCTTCCGTACATTCGATATTGGACATGTTAGCTTAGTGTCGAGTGTCGCCCTAAGTAAGCAATCTAATTTACACTCGTATTTTTTTTATTAGTTTATATATTTATATACACTTCACTGCATTCTTTCGCACTGACACGGACAGCCCGTGTTCTGTGCAAAAAGATTAATTTAAAAAAAAAAAAAACAACTCCAATTTATACCGATAAATACAAAAGCATAAAAGAAAAAGGATACAATGGGATAATCTAGTGTGTACTTTACAAATTACTAGGGGACCTGGACATTTATTTGTATTTGTATGCGAAATCGATATATAGTTTGTACTATATATATATTTTTTATGTATGTACATATTTGTATTGTGTATATTTGTTGTATAAATTTACTAAAATGTGTTTTGCTGTATGGACTCTCGCGATCGTCATCTTTTGGGATAGGGGGGTTTATTACTTTACGCTTAAATCTCTAATCACCAAAACTCTGTTCTAGAAAATACAACTAAAAGCCGACTAAGCCCAGAATTAAGCTATGGAATAAAATAAGCGGGTAAAAAAAACAAGCAAATAAAAATCACACACATCACAAAACGAAGCAAGAAAGGTAGAGGTAGACACAGTGCGAAGAGGTGGAGGAGTAGGAGCAACGATTTGCCAGCACCAAAAAAAAGTTACAAACGGACCTGCCAACCTTGTTGAAAAGCCAGATTTTGCGCTATACCGCGCTGCCAACCATACAAATATGATACATGTTTGAACTCTTTCGCTAAAACCTTTTTTTGGACAAGATCCAATAAAAGCAAGTATTTAGAGTAAGCCAGTTCAGTAGAAAATTTATTTACAAATCGTATAAATATATGTGGGCATGGCAAAATTTTATATCTAGCTAGTAATATTCCAGGGAATATCAAAATTGAGCAATAAGGTTTCCAATCCTTGACGGAGAAAGATTAACTCATTGTAGACCATGAAGGTATTTGAATATTTTTCCGAAAATAAGGCTAATTGTATCATTTTAGCATAGTTCACGTGAAAGATATCGTTGTTTTTTAAGTTCACAGGAAAGATGTCAATCAGTAATATTTTCCGCCATTTACCTTAAGTCGTTGAACTGTTTAAATGAAGGGGGCTTATGTGGGTTTTTTTGATATTTCGATATTTTTATGAGGGTCTGTTTGCCGCGTTTTTGTCGCTTTTTTCGTAAGTATTCAATAAAGCAATAATTTAAATGAATAAAATATTCTTAACAGTTGCTATACGCAGGAAAATTAACCAGAATGGATGATGCTTCTCCTTCGAAACGCCCAACTCCCTTATGGATTGGAACACACAACGGAACCTTCCACTGCGACGAGGTTGTGGCATGCTTCATGCTGAAACAATTGCCGGAGTACGAGAATGCCGAGATCTTCCGCAGTCGTGACGATAAGGAACTGAGGGAAAAGTGTGACGTCATAGTGGATGTGGGCAGTGTGTACGATCATGACAAGAAATGGTACGACCATCATCAGACATCGTTCAAGGAAACATTCAACATTCTTCGCCCAGAGGTCTCCAAGGATTTCAACATCCGGTAAATACATAACTGAGAAATCGAGAGCATTCAATCTTACGTGTAGTTTAATCCGTGGCAGGTTGAGCAGCGCTGGCCTAATCTATACTCACTACGGCGAGCGGGTCATCCAGAGTATCCTAAAGCGTGAGCGTAATATCCAGCTGTCGCCGGATAATCTGCAACTGGCCTTTGTGCAGATCTATGGGAACTTCATCAGTGAACTGGATGCCATTGACAATGGCGAGAATATGTATGACGGAGGCGAGCCACGCTATAAGATAAACACTCATCTGTCAGCACGTGTGGGTAGGCTGAATCCCTCCTGGCAAGACACGGGTGTTGATATCGAGCAGCGTTTTAAGCAGGCTATGGATGTAGCTGGCAGAGAGTTTGTCGACAACGTTTTGGAGGTGGCCTGCTCTTGGATTGCGGCCCGTGACCATGTGCGCACTGCTCTGAAGGAGGCAAAGACCATCTACCCGACGGGCGAGATAATCCTGTTGTCAACGTTCTGCCCATGGAAAGCTCATTTGGCAGATTTGGAAAAGGAGTACCATGTTGAAGGAGTGCCAAAATTGGTTATTTTCTCTGATGGCAGCGGTTGGCGAGTGGCTGGAGTGCCTCTGAGTCCCGGTAGTTTTGTGGGACGCAAATTTCTGCCGACCCCCTGGAGGGGAGCGCGAGACGAAAAGCTGAGCGAACTGGCCGGGATTAAAGATCTCATATTTGTTCACCACACCGGATTCATTGGTGGAGCCAAAACCAAGGAGGCGGCTTTGGCACTTGCCAAGAAGTCTGTCGAGTGGAAAGAGGAATAATAACCACTATTAAAAAGCATATTTTGTACCTAAACAAATTTTATTTGTATAAAATGTATGTTTCTGTTGTTGTCTACAAAATAAGCAAAAGAACTCCCCAATCACCCATCTAGTCCATGCGGGTCTTCAGCGAGCGCTCTGTGATCTTATCCTTTTCGATTATATAGACGGTGGCACCCCAACCGCTCATAGCGTCGCGGTCGAAGGCGTTCATCATGGACTGGGCAATCACCTCGAACAGCTGGTCCGGTTGCAGGTCTGGCTTCCAGAGAGTCTCGCACATGCCGTACAGCTGTTCGGCGCAAGTTCCAGCCACAACGAAGTCATCGGGCTCGTTGGGGCAGCCAATCAAATCCATGTTGCAAACAAAGGGCTTCAGTGTCTTGGGATCTAGGCCAGCAACAACGGGCTCGATGAAGTATGGTCCGAAACGGTGCTCGTAGAGGAAACTGGAGAGCATGGCAGAGAACGGCTTGGGTGCCATTTCACGGTTCTCGCGGGTCTCGTACAGATTCTTGCGGAACATCAGACGATCGCGCACCGTCAGAATATCTGTCTGCAGTCCAGTGAGCCCCAGAAACATACGTGGGGCAATGTGGAACACCTTCTTGAAGTCAGTCGATATGGTCTGCGCCTGGACACCGAAGCGATGATCAGTAGCAATAGCCACACAGTCCTTGCCGCGCATGGCCACAACACAGCCACCGTTGTAGGCTAAAATCGACATTGCAGTTTACTTCTAGTTTAATTTAACTTGCTGGAAATGATAAATTTTTGCAAAATGCTAAACGCCGCCTGAAGATGACTTTTTGTTTCTGGTTAGCGCTGCCAGATGTAGTGTACTAAATGTACTAAGTATCACCATGTTTTTCTTTTTATGACAAGCTGGTAGCCTCAGACGAAATTTGCTATCGAACTAGTTTTTGGCCGTGCGGTCATTTTGGCATATTTTGAATCGATCTAGCTTTTTATAGTTTATAGGGTTATATAATCTGTTTATCATTTTTATGTTTTGTAGGATTCCAAGTGCTTTGAATACAAATTTAGCGTGTTCTGTTTACGCAGGCCGATAAAGTTTTATTTTAAAGTTCTCGAAAAAAGACCAATGATTTTGTGGAGCAGATATTGTGAATATTTTTAGAAAATGTGCTGGGAGTGAAACAACCCAATCGAACCCAACAACTACTTGTCATTAAAATATTTGAGCTTAATTTCAAAATAACACCAGTATAATGCAACCACAATATGATATAGTTTTGGGGTGTAATTAGTTTTAGCTTATTTTCGAATCTTGGCACCACTGTTCGGTGGTAAGAGAGAACCAGATCAAGTAGGCCTTATTGTTAGAACCTAGTTCGGTGGTTACAGAGAACCAGATCATCGTAGGCCTTATTTTTAGAAAAGTTAAATAAATTCATTTCGTCAAACTCAATATTGCAAGTGGAGCCTGGTGAGCGTGCATTGTCCTTGTCTGTGAAACGAAACACGCGCCGCAACTAAAACCCACACAACAAGCACGGCTGTCAGTTTTTGCAGACGGCCAACAACAATACTACCTGGAGAAAAAATATACCGACCGACTCTGCTGCTTGCACAATTGCAATTGAAAAAGGACGACAGCAAAAATGGCAGAGGCAGTGGATACGGAGGATCGCACTGTCGGTCTGAAGCGTTTCTTTTGCCACAAGTGCAATGTGGAGATTAACATTCCAAGCGGGGACTTCACCTGTCCCCTGTGCTCGAACGGTTTTGTTGAGGAGCTACCGGCAAACGCTCCTGAGATGACGGCCGCAACAGAAGCCCCCTCAACCAGTTCACTTGCTGGCAGCAATGACTCCAACGGTACATTTATCCTCGCGTCCAGCGATTCGGAGTCCAATGTGGAGTCTTTACGAAACGACATTGTCTCGCTGTTGAACATGCGTAATGTGCCCAACTTGGAGATCACGATTGAACCAAATCGTCGTCGGTCTGATTCGCAAAACGTGGGGGGATACAACGCCCTGACAGCGCCATCCGGTGTCGGACTGACAGCCGGCGGACGTGTTCGTCCGCCCAATCTGGATCGCCTGGACAACGTCCTGTTTGACTTTCTGCAAAGCTTGCCCTTGGCCGGCGCCACTGCAGAGTTTGTTACTGCATCCGGGGGCGGTGTGCCCGGCAACTCGCGCATGTTTTTCATGGGCAACCCGGGCGACTATGCATGGGGGCGCGAGGGATTGGACACGATTGTCACCCAGATGCTCAACCAAATGGAGACCTCAGGACCTCCGCCACTGTCGAGCAATCGCATCAATGAAATACCAAATGTGCAGATTACCTCTGAAGAGGTAGAGAAAAAGATTCAGTGTTCGATCTGCTGGGATGACTTCAAAATAGATGAGACCGTTCGCAAGCTGCCGTGCTCCCATCTGTACCACGAGAATTGTATAGTGCCATGGCTAAATCTGCACAGTACTTGTCCGATCTGCCGCAAATCCTTGGCGAATGACGCCAGCGATGTCGATGCGGAACCACTATCCATGATCGACGGATGGCGGATGGATGACTCCCAAGCCAGCGGCTCAAACATTAGAAGAGTAATTGGCACTGGAACAGGAAACTCAACCTCAGCCAGCACCATCGATTCGCCCGAAAGTCCCTCTCCCAGTGATCGCGCCCCGGCCGGCAACAATGTATTCACCTTTGATGACGACAATATGTTTCTAGACTAGCTAAAAACACGAAATGCAAACGGGAGGAAGTATGCGGATATTGATATTCAAAATTAGGCCAAATCTATGGCATTGGCTCTAGAAGTGTAGCCCTTAAAACACAATTAAACTAATATATATATTTATAATAGATTTCCTTCACGCTTAATTTTGCTGTTATTCAAAATAACAAAGTTGTAATAAACAACACGGAGCTAAATTTCCGTGGAGGTGGAACGCCGGCTCTGCAAGAAAGAAATATCTTTGTTAAATGTTTAAACAATTTTGCTAATATAATACATAAATGTATGTACTATACTATACACCGAATAGATAGGCACTTTAACTAAGAGCATGTAAAGCAGTTAATATACATATGTATGTACCCCGACAAGATGAACAAGTCTATAGTTTATAAACAAAAATTTCTGCCTGTGAGATTGCAAAAATGATTTTTAAATAAACAAAAAAATTGAATAAAAAAAAAATTAATAAAGTAATTAATTCAAGAAACTAAAAAAAAATAATATAAATAGGAGTTATCGATAATTGCAAAAATCAGCTGTGTGCGAACCACCCTGCTTAAATAACTTTTTAAACTGAACTGACAAAAGTGGAAAAAGCTCGCGTTGCATGTAATAAACGTTTTAAAAATGATCCAAGTCAATTAAAGCCGTATAGTGGAGAGTCCTAGGTAGCTATTAAGCATGTCATTTGAAGGTTACAATGATTTCGTGGTGCTCACAGAGGTGGTAAGTAAATGGGAAAAAATTATTGATGTTTGGCTGCATTTAATCCCTCAAATCGAAAGGTTCGTAAGCAATATGTACATTACCTGGAGCGGCAGCTGCAGGAGAATGTCTGCGCCTGGGCAAAGAAGTCAAGGAATCACCACAAGAACACCGCGTGGGCCTGCATCCCCCAGAGCCTGAGCACGCTAGAGGAAATGGCAGTCAAGGCTTGCATGGCTGCTCAGATCTATCAACGGAGCATGGTCAAGATGGTACGTAGGCTGGATGTTGGGGTGGTATGCAAGCTGCTTGGCTAACACAATTTGGGTCCCGTTCTCGCAGATAGCCACCGTACGAAGGAATACGCAGGAGTGTCGCCTGGCCAACGTTTTGTTGAACAACATGCAGCTCATGGGTAGCGAGAGTGGGAGCGAGGGCGAGGATGCACTGCCAGCCAACTCTGTCGAATGTTTTGTCGATAAGGCAACGCAAACCGTATGCACCGAGCCATCAAATGATATTATAAGTCACAGTCAGAGTAATTCCCATGCAGATGACGATTACGGCAGCGTTGAGCTGCGCCAGAAAATCGATTTGTTTCAGGCGCGACTCGAAAAATCAGAGGCCGACAATGAACTCCCGTGTCGCCGCTGTCGTCAACTTCGTCGCAACAAGCGTGTTGTCCTTGAGCAGCAGGAGCAGCAGCAACAGCAGGAGCCAGTGGAGGACGAAGATGCAGTTGGCAAGGAACTGGCCCTGCTATTTGGCGATGAGAACACTGATCTAAATGAAATCTTTGGGATTGAAAGCACAACAGACGACCTTCAGGTATCGGCCATCCTGGAGGAGCTGCCCGGCATAGACGACAGTGAAGATCCGCCCTCGCCCTTGGTATTAGCCGCAGAGCACAGTGAAACGAATTTAAGCACCAGCCGCTGGCCCTGCGAACTGTATGCCCAGCGCCGGCGACTCAATGCCTGCCTGATTCGCTTGCTGGAGGCCGACTGGCGGTGCGAGGATAGGCTGCGGCACAAATTCCACATACTCTTTGGCGAGGACAGTGACGATGAGTTTTCTGCCCAAATATCAAGTCCCTCGATAGATCTGGTGGATGAAGTACTGCTGGCCAGCTGTATCCTCCGCATTCGCCCGTGGATTGTGCGGCACCTGATGGCTCCCCTCCAGGAGTCTCTCATTGCCAATCGATTTCTGTTTAAGAAACTAGCCAAGATGATGGCCCACCAGATTGTCATGGCCAATCCGTACTGTTCGGAGCAACAGGTCAAGCAGGCGGTGGAGCAGCTCTTTTGTATTTTACCGCGAGGAGTGCAGAGCGCCTATGATCTCCAGAGTTTGCCTCCCGTGGAGGTGGAAAGATTTAAGGAATGAAAAATGCCACGCCATAATCCTACTAGTCTCGTAAATCGTACAAATTAATTACGAATTTAGTCAGAGGGAAAGCCAGAACAGAAGTCAATTATTTTTCGTTTTTTGTGGTTTCTTTAAATTATAATTAATTCAATGATTACAATAATTTTCTTGCTGCACACATCTCTCCATCCTGTTTTTTTTTTTTTATAATTATATAAATTTTAATATATTTAATAAACGATACATAATATAGTTTTCCATTTGACGAAATTGCTGCGGCGGCGGATGCGTCGGGCAGCTGCTAGAGATGAATCGGTACTCCCGGGAACTCCTTGAATTCCTGGGAGCCTGCCTCCGGGGAGCAGCAGCATTACTCTCCCTACTACGATTGGTTGTTTTTGTTGTTACATATACGGCTGTGTTTCTTGTAGTTCTTGTTGCTGTTACTGTTGTGGCTCTTCTTCTGGTTGGATTGGTGGTGGTAGTGGTGGTGATAGATTTTTTGTTGTTTTGTGGCTGCTGCAGCTACATGTGGTGTTGTGGATGCATCTTTGCTGTTGTGTGGTGTGGTGATCGATCATCTGGATCATCAGAGGCACTACCTAGTGTCGGGAATTTGATTTGTGTTTGCCGCCGAATTTGCATTCTGTTTGTATTTCTGCTGGGAAGCTGCGGGCGTGGACTGCTGCTGCTGCGGCGGCTGGGAGCCCGTGGCCATCTCTGGTGGTGGCGGACGGCCGCGTCTTTCGATACCTCTGTCAGCTGTTGGCTTACTGCCAGCTCCACCAACCGCACCCCCAGTAGCTGCATTTGCTCCGGCTACTCCTCCCCCACCACCAACACCACCGATACCTCCTCCTCCTCCTCCGACGACACCTCCTGCCGTGCCACTTGTTTGTGTTGTATTGGCCTTTTTGTTTTTATAGCGATACTCATCGCAAACAAAATCCTCGGGCGAGGTCTGTTGCATTTGATTCACCTGTCGCACGATGGCGGGCTGTGCTTGCTGCTGCTGCTCCACATCGGCATTGTTGTTCAGCAGAGTGTCCTCCTCCTCCTGCTGCTGCTGTTGCTGCTGCTGCTGTTGTTGCCCCTTATTTACATTATCACTCTTGGCCATGCCATCGATGCTTTCATTGGACGCATTCAAGTCCAGGGCCTCTGTGCATAGCATCGACAGCAGCAGCGACTGCACAAACATGGAGCTACAACGCCGGAGAACAAAAGAGGTTCAATAAGGTCTCAGAACAAGAGTGTTACTGTTGCGGAAAACTCACCGATCTGCCCGCTTGCGCTCCACATTCGCCCACTCAGCCTCTGTGAGTGTGGGCTGCATAAATTGGGCCAACAACAAAGCCTCGCCAGCTGTCGAGCCCTGACCAGCCGCCTGGCCAGTGGCTCCGTTTGCGCCGTTACCATTTGGCGCACCACCGACGCCCACACTAATTCCGAGGGCATTGTTTGAGCTGCTGCTAGTGCCGACCGCCTGCAAGGATGATAGTGGACAGAGCGGATTAGTGGACAATTCACTCATGGCAAGTGGGCTAGAGGGATGAACTACTTCTCTGGCATTGAGGCTATTGGCGGCGAGACTCGACTGAGTCTGCTGATGATTGCTGGCCGATGTCGAGAAGCTCGCTGTCACCGGCCACTCGGTGGTGCGCAGGTTGGGCGGTGCGGTCACACCACTGCCACTTAAACCTCCACTGCCGCTGTTGCTGCTGCCGCTACCAACTGCACCACTGCCTCCGCCGCCGCTGATCACCTCGGCCATAGCGGCATTCGAATTCGATGTTGAGACTATGGGATGCGCACGCCTTGGCAGTCGATCGATTTGGCGCGATGCCTAGAATAATGCACAAAACAAAAGCACCAAAAAGTCGCAATTTCCTTATACACACAAAAACACACAGAAATATAGAGCCAGAGGATGGGACGTCTCCGTCTCCCTGTCTCCGTCTCCGTCTTACCGTCACCTGCTGCCTGTCCAACTGCATCTGCATCTGTAGCTGTTGCAATTGCGACGTAGGTGGGCCGCCGCGTCTAACGCCGGACAGCTGAGAGAGCAATTCCGCAATGGGATCAACCGATTCGCGACCCGAGGGCGACAAGGCCGACAGACCGCTCGACGAGCTGAAGTGCATATTGGAACGACGCGTTCGTGGTCCGCCGAGAGTGCGTCCAGGGATGCGACGCACTCCACCGCCATGACGAATGGCAGATGGCTCATCGTATTATCTATAAGGTTAAGGGCAACCAACAAAAATTGAATGGGCTGAAAGCTTACAAGTAATGAAATATTCGTAGGTGTTTGGAAAAGGATATCAAAAAGGATATTAGCTCGCGTGGTCCCTGCCGATGCTCCAATGTTAGATGACCGGCAAAGTCATCTGTGACTAGATTCGGATCACCGCCCGGTAGTCCGGCACAGACCGGACATACAACCTCGAGACTGGTCTCCGTATGCTCGGCAGAGACATGCTCCAGCAGCGTGGCATCGCTGAAGCCCATCTTCTTGCAGTAGGGACACGTGAAGCTCTGCGGCTGATCCGATGTTAACATCTCACCGCCGAAATATAGCTCGATATCGGAACGGGTAAGTATGCACTGCATAGGATGCTCGACCAGGTGGCGAGTGGAGGTGACGCCTTCCTCATAGCAATCGGCGCATAAATCGTAATCATAGCAGATTAAGCACTTGTAGCGGCGTCCATTGAAATTGCTCTTGAGACATGAATCGCAGCTGACACCTGGATTAGATCATAATTGTTTAGTATGTTTAGTCAGAGATCTGATCTGCACGGTATGGAGTGGTACCTTCATGTCGACTCATTATACGGCAGCACAGGCTACACTTCACGATACAGAGCCTCTCCCGCTGACAGGTGCCAGGAGAAGATGGGGGTTTCTGTGTTGGTTTTGTGGTTCTCTTCACGCCTCTTTTTGATGATTGTGATGGACGATGATTGTTTGGACTTGTGCTGTTGGTTCAGTGGCTGTGTATGTTGGGTTTTGGTTGATTCGTTCGAGATTGCTATATTGTAGACATTTAGGATGCAAAGGAGCTAGAAGATAACCATAAATAAAACGCAGACTGAAAACAAAGAACCAATTTCGGAGAAGGAGAAGCAGCATTACGTCCCGGGATACCTAGACAGTCATCGTCTTCTTCTTCTTTTGTTTTCTCGCGGTCTGTGCACTTTTCTTTTTTCAGTGTTTCGCCACACATCACACACACACTCTTATATGTGTATTTTCTTCGCACCGTGCTTTCTCATCCACACGATTACGGTTGTTCTTTATTTCTTTTCGCATTGTCTTTCGAAAAACGAACAGAAAACAGAAAAAGGAAAGGTATAAAAAGAGTCGCTCATCCCCACCCACTAGCTGGCCCGAGCAATAAAATTATTCAATACAATCGAGCGCGAGCCATAGCAAAATTACTTTTAACACTTTGTTGAATGCGGCTGCGGCTGAGGGGGCAATTGCAGTTTTCCCTTTTCTCTTTCAGCTTTTTTCCTCCATTTTAACATTAAGCACAAACAGTAAACATTTATTTTTAACTTTTTGGTCGCGAAAATTTTCAACTTTTCGTGGATGTCGTGGGCTTTTTCCCCCCGGATATATGGCAACGCTATGTGCGATTTTTTTCTTTCTTTTTGTCAAAGAAAGCTCCCTTGGATGAGAACTTTGAGCAAGCTGATTGGGCAGGCAGCTGGGAATAACAGTAGGCTGTGCTGTTGTAGTTTGTCACTATTTATAAGCTTATGCGTCGAATGCTTTTCTCGCGTTCTTTGCACGTTATTCACAGGCGCCGCGAAATTCTTGTACAATCTTCGCCTTATATACATTGTCTTGCACTTGTATGGGTAAACACATGCATATCATATATGCGAATGCTACGCAATTGCAAATTGCGCTGAAATCTTTTGTTCATTGCGAATTTTTCATAGCCTATATACACAAGAAGCTGTCGATGATGATGTTATTGTTGTTGGTGTTGCTGCGACTGTGATGCAGTTTACAGTGCACAGTTTTCTTGACATGCAAGCTTGTTAGTTGGTATTATTTGTGGGAACACGGCAACATACTTCGCTATGGTGCTGTATTATCTAATTTAATGTAGCTTTAATGCACTAGCACTCAAAAATTATTAAATTGAAATGAAAATAAATTTTTGTCGAGTGAAAAGCTTTTCCTGACCTGCAGTGCGACCGTATGGCTTCAGCCCACAAACACCAAATTTTAATAGATCCCACAATTTTTCAATTTTCTATCGATATATCTACCGAAGAGCCCGGCTAATTATTAACAAAAAAAAGTTTGCGTGTTTGCTTTGATTTATTATAATGAAAGATATATGGTATTTATATATGGTATAATAGGTCTCCGTTACACGCCTCCAAATCTGCCTCGGCGGTAGCCGAACGCCAGAGCCGAAGACCCCGGGTTTTTGGAACAGTCGATAGTGTCGTGTCGTTACCACTTGACTTGGCCGATATCTATCGATGGTTATTATTATTATTCAAAGACCATTTTCATCCTTGCACAATGTATTTATTTTATTCTTCAATTTAATATATTTCGTTCTGCTGGCTGGCATCTACTATTGATATAGATGTATTTTATTTTTTAGATAGTTTTCGATATAGTTATGTCGGGGCCAGCCAAGAAAGTTCATTTTGAATCGTTCTTTTTTGACACGCAAACAATATTTGACCCACTGTGCCGCGCGCTACTACCGCCACTACAAAACAGACGCGCAAAACGGGACCCGTTAAAGCTGCTGGCGACGATCACTATTTGGACAGAAAAGGAGACAGAGCAACTACGAATTTGATCCAACTCAAGGGACGAAATTACGGGACTTTCCCCAGTACGGAACCAGGTACGAGCTGGAAATTTGTTTCGAAAGCATTTAAGACGGCGATTGCCAGCATCTTCCACCTATGTGAAGTACATCAAATGTTCTGTTTAATTAATTTATTTTGCATTTCATATGCCGCACACAATTAACAGCAATTTATTTGGATGTTTTATAGCCTTATAGCCTATAGTCTTATTGCGTGGTATGCATTCGAAGGTGGTATGATTCGAACTTAAATAAAAACCACCGCAACCGGCCACTCTGAGTTTGTTTCAAAAAATCAGCTGTTGTGCTTGCTGCGCGGGCGTAAGTCCCGCTACGGTCACACTGTGCTTGATCAGCAGTCGTAGCCAGCTGCAGCTGACTGATATGATATTGTATTTTTCCTTATTTATGGCAAAATTGGTTTAAATTGGCGACAACGAATTGAGGTGTATAGTGTTTTGTTTACGAGCTCGACGAGAGTTGCCTGAACAGAATTATCGAATTATCAATCCATGTGCGGAAGAACTTGCTTGTAAGTTTTTAAGTTAAACAATTTGTCTGCTATCTGCTAATAGAATCTGTTAAATCGGTAGAACCCTAGATCCAGATCAGGTGCTGTGTGCTTGCAAATACCAAAACAGCAGCGTCAAGAAGGAAACTGATGCGCATAAAGAGGAAAAAGATGATTCTATCGCGCCTGAGGATGAAGAAAGAAAAGGGATGGAAACACCAGAGTGGCGCGCGGAATTCAATTTGGGTCGACGCTACCAGGCATCCTACAACATAGCTCCCACAGATATAACGCCCGTCGTGGTTTCTGCGGCCCACTTTTCGGACCAAGAGGATCAGAAATGCGCTCGCATTGTGATGCCCATGATGTGGGGCATGATTCCATTTTGGCACAAGGGCGACTACCGCAAGCATGGCCTCACCACCAACAACTGCCGGCTGGAGCACCTGATGGACTCGAAACTCTATCGAGGACCCTTTAAGCGTGGCCAACGTTGTGTGGTGCTCTGCGAAGGTTTCTACGAATGGCAGACGGCTGGACCAGCCAAAAAACCATCCGAGCGGGAAGCCTACCTAATCTTTGTTCCCCAAGAGACCGATGTCAAGATCTACGACAAGACCACTTGGACGCCATCGAATGTGAAACTCTTGCGGATGGCCGGGCTGTTTGATGTGTGGGAGGATGAGAGTGGCGACAAAATGTACAGCTACAGTATTATTACCTTCCAGTCCAGCAAAATCATGGACTGGATGCACTACCGAATGCCAGCCATACTAGAAACCGAGCAGCAAATGAACGTGAGTCACAGAAATGCTTTATTTTATATGCAATTAAAGATGTAATATCATTGGCTGTAATAGGATTGGCTGGACTTTAAGCGTGTAAGCGATTCGCAGGCCTTGGCCACTTTGCGGCCTGCTAAATGCCTAGAATGGCATCGGGTCACCAAGCTGGTGAACAATTCACGCAACAAGAGCGAGGAATGCAACAAGCCCATCGAGCTGGCCGCAAAACCGGCCAAGCCACCCATGAATAAGACTATGATGGCCTGGCTAAATGTCCGTAAAAAGCGCGAGGAACAAATCAAGGCTGAGCAGAGCGAGCCCAGTGATGAGGACACAGATAGTGCAACGAAGCGCAAGAATTCGTCGGATGCGAATAGTCCTGCCAAGCGTCAGCGTTTCAGCGATTTCAAAATGGCACTCCAGAAACCTAGCTGTGGCGGCAGCGAAAGCGAAAATAAGTCCTCTCCTCCATAATAGTTAGTAGTACATTAAGTTTATTTTTCATTAAAAACCGAAATATTTGTTCTCAATACCCCAAAACTCTAAGCATAATCGTTGATTTTGTGGCTTAATTACAAAAAAAGGGGTGGACTTAGCGACTAAACGATTTGTGTAAAAATTTGTTTCTTGAAGTTTTTTTTTCTTAATAACTAATTTGTCATAATTGAATGGGTGGGGGGGTGCATTCGTCTTGCAGCTGACAATGTAGTTTGTGCCGCCACTGTTTCCAGTACGTATGTGAAATTCAATTTTGAACGCCACTGTATTGAGCTTGAAAGTTCAGACGTTTTCGTCTAAAAACGAAAGAAAAGCTGCACATTAAGCGAATTTGTTTATAAATGAATCTATGCAGATGTATGTGTGATATACTTTTGTTTGCATTCGCAGAAAGCAAGCGAAATTAATGGGAGAATTGGATTGGTGTCAATGTTGGCGCTGGAGGGCAATACTTTTCAGGGGAGGATTTGTATGTGCTGTTGCTTAAAATTAACAATTTTTGTATATTAGACTACGATTTGTATATGTATTTATATATGTATATAAGTTGCATATGAACTTGAAAATTTGCATAATGGTTGGAGCACTTAATGAGAAAAGAAGATAAGAGAGAATTTCACTCCCAAGTCGAAGCCCTTTTCAGAAATCGTATAGAATTCATAGGCTCTGAATAAATATTATCGCTCTTGTGTGCTCTTTAATTGCAAATACCTTTAGCTTTTTGCGAATTAGCGGGGTTTAGGGAGGGGCCGACAAAATGAAGATACGAATATCGGAATTCTTGGGTACGTGCCCAATCGTTATGTACTTAAATTGCTATTTACGAGATTACCATGGGTCTGCGTTTTGGCTGAATTATTTCAACAATTTTCCGATAGATTGCACTTGAGAAATGGTCAAGAGAGAGAGAGACGCGGCAGATGGAGTGGGATTGGATTGCATAGGACTGTAGGGATTACTCAAACGGTGTACTAAACATATTTATGTTCAAATCCTCGAATGTTGTGGGTGCACTGTGATCGAGCATCTGGAGCATGTCGGAGAACTCCTGGCCTTGCGGCTGACCGGCTCCGGCTGGTCCCCCGGGATGTGCATGCGGATGATGCGGATGCGCCGTCGGATGGGGAGGATGTGGGTGACCTCCTGCATTCTGCCAGTCCCACATGCCCGGCGCATTCGGTGGCGGCGGCGGTGGTACTGCCTGATATGGTCCCTGCGGTTGGGGTTGCTGCTGCCGATTGCCATTGCCAGCGCTTAGCTGCGTGTAGGTTGGTCCACTCGGCGACCGTGCCGGGCTGGTCTGCTGATACGCATAGCCTTCGGTGACGGGCTGTTGTTGTTGCTGCTGTTGCTGTTGCGGACGCAGTGCGCCCCACGCATTGGGCGCCCCGGGCGTAGGTGACGTACCCGACTTGGGGATCTTGGCCAGTGGCGAGGGTCCACCGCCCCCTGCGCTGTACGGCGAATGCGTTGTATCGTAGGCATAGCCCACTGGTGTGTTCTGGGCCGATCCCGGACGCTGCTGTTGCTGCTGCTGTGGCGTGGGCGCTTGCATGCTGAGCATGTGGGTCTGGTACATCCCATCATTGGTGGCACTGCCAGCGGGAGTGAGTTCCCTGCGTGTGTAATCCACGCCAGGGGCCTGCACATAAACATGCTCCTGCTGCTGCTGCTGTTGTTGCTGTTGTTCAGGTGTGTGGGCCGCAGCGGCGTCAATCGGAGCACCGTGCATGGTCTTCCCGGAGCTATTCGTGCACACAATGTATTCCACTTCATCGGTGTAGGGATTGAGAAAGGCATACGCCTGGGTGCGCAGCCAAACGTATTCGGAATTCTTGGCCCGTGCCCTGTAGAGCAAAGAGAACATCTGTCCTTTCTGTTTGAGCACCTGATCGAAGCTCTCCTTCATGTGACTCTGATCTTCGGGATGGAAAAAGTCGTAACAAATCTTCCCTAGCAGCTCCGTTGGGGTGTAGCCCAGAATGTTTAGCACACGCTGATCGACAAACGTGAATTTCCCGTCCATGGCATGGCGTGTGATGAATTCACTCTGATTGTTTGAGCCGCTCATGTCATTCGCTGCCGTGGAGGTGACCTGCAGCCTACCGATGGCCACCAGGCAGCAGTGGGACGTCATGTCGTCCACATCCCGCTCCATATGCATATTGGGGAACATATCCGTGGGTGGCCAATTCTTGATATACCCCGTGCAATGGACCACAGCAAAGTTGGTGCCATCGCGAGAGGGTCCGAGGGAGTTGCGCTGCTTCAGGCGATTCAGATGTCCCGATACCATGGAATCGGAGCTGACATTACCCACGCGCATGCGACAAATAAAACCGCGACGGGCGCCCATGCTCAACCTCATCGAAGACTGATGTCCCTCCTTTTTCACCGTGCCCGATTTGAGATCCAGGATACGTCCCGCATTCTGTGATTCCTGGGTGGAGAGCTGCTCGCGAATCTTCTCGCGGTCATCGGGATGTATGTGCTCGTACAGACTGGTGCCATACCAGTCGCTCTGGGTGTAATTCAGCACGGGCGTCACCGAGTCTGAAACGTAGATAACGCGACCCGAATCACAGGATACCACGAAGAGGAACCCGTCAGCGGCCTCCAGGATTAGATGCTTCAGTTCCTGGTCGGTAAGAAAGGAGGGTTTGTAAGTGCCATCGCTACTGGTGTTCCCAGTGCCCCGCAGAGCCTTCATATGCGCCACAGCCATACGAAGTATGGTCAATTTATCCGGTTTTCTGGCCAGCGCACTGCATGTGGGCACCATGTCCGAGAGCTCTGTTATGTAGGCCGTCATTTTATTGCGTCTCCGTCTCTCGATCTCGCAGTGGTTCTCGCGACTGGCAAAGCGCTCCTTGTCCTGTATGTTCGCCTCATCCATGATTGGAATACGTAATTAGGCACAAACGTTTCTTCAGTTCGCTCGGGCTTCGTTTTCTGCTGCTTCTGCTTTAATTGTATTTGGGTCGCTTATGCTCTGGAAAATGGTTGGTTGAGCCAAACGGCGGGGGTGGGGTTAGTATTTTGTCTACGTTGTGTGTATGTGTTTGCTCGTCAAATGCACGATAAGCTCTTTTCATCTATCATTCATGGCTCAACTCACATTTAATATAAGCGGGCTAATTTTCAACACACCTAAGCACCTTTATTTAATTGTTTAATACGCGTTTTTACCATTAAATCAAGTTTTTTTCCTGTTTTTTTTTATCTGTATAAAATCTCTGTTTACTGCGTGTCAGTGTTACCGTGTCGAGAAAAGATACCGTCCGACCCACTGAAATATACCGTCTCATTTTAAAAATATAAAGTAAATATACTGACGAACTAAAGTTCTATATTCCTCGATTCTTATATTCCGTGGAATATTATTAGCTGGATAGAACATTTTGACATGCCCACATAATTTTATCCGATTAATGAATCTATTTTCTACTTGACTGCCTTATTTTAAATACTTTGATCGTTTTTGCCCCAATTTTGGTTCCCCAACAACAATATAGCGTCCCGTAAAATGAAAACCCGAACTTAGTCCACTTATGCCCCCTCTATTTAAATAGTTCAACTACTTGAGGTAAATGGCGAAAAATATTAACGATTGTAAATTCTTCTTGCAGTTTCATGCCATCTTGGCTCCTAATAGGTTAATCGTTCTCCGTCAAGGATTGGAAACCATATTGCTCACTTTTGATATTCCGTAAAATATTACTAGCTATATATGTATATCGAAAAGTCACTCTGGATTGCCGTTTTTACGAATTCAAAAGTATTATTTGAAATAATGTAATTCAAACTACCGATTCGAGGTCGGAAATCTTAGAATGCTAGAATATTGTGAGTGTGGCCGATACATCTCCATTATTTGTAATGAATATATAGTAACGTCTTCGGCTGGAATCTCCCTTTATTTTTCAACCTATTTTCCCCAAAATAAAAAACAAACTGTCTGATATTGTTGTCAGTAGTGTATTTAATGGTATTACAGCATTGCGTTGTCTTACATATATCAAATATAATTTCATAAATACATTTAAATGTTTACTCATAACTAGGCATTTGTATTCGTAAGAGTACGAATACTTATTCATTAAAAAATTAAAAATTAATTATAAATAGTGGCAATAACAAATGTCTCCATTGTATCCCTCTCGCCTTATCCAATCCAATTCAATTCAATCCATCCATACTTATAACAAAAATAGTATGCTTGCGCTTCATTTCGCATTCCATTATTTTCTTTGTTTCTTTTGCTTCTTAGATGATCTTTTACTTTAATACAATCTTAGGTAAAGTTTGTTTTGCTCTGTGTGTTTCTGCTTGGTGTTTTTAATTAATTATTGGCAATTCTCTAACTGCATGTTTCTGTTCTTTTAGATGGGCATCCAGTTTTCAATACATGTATTTCCTTTCGAGCTGTTGCTGTACAACATACAAGTCTTTTGTTCATTTAAAATATATAATCATTGTTTCATTAAAAATATGTGCACTACTTAAATGTTAATTCATTAAAATGCGGCATTTCCATTAAAATTGCTTAGCGTGAGTGCTCAATATACGATTTTCCTTCATAGTTTTTTTTGTTTTTGTTTTTTTTGTTTTGTTTTGTTTGGTTGAAGTGAAGTCCCATTTTGTTTTTTTTTTTAGATTAAACTTCAGCATAATTCGTTGACTAGAAATTAACTTAAAATATCGCTTAGAACTAAACTATAAACTAGATTTAACACGCATCCTGCTCTTGCAGTTTTCTGTCTTTCTTGTATTTTGGTTTTCGTGCATATAAGCATTTTTCTCTGATCTCAATCTTTTTGTGCTGGCAGAATAGATTTATTTTCTGTGCTTTTCCTTCTGTTCGGAAAGTAGTCAATGGTTTTAGTTCCTATAATTTCCATGTATTGTAGTTGCCGCAAGCTTAAACATAACTTTTCATTCAAAATCCTTTAACAATTTTCATAATTTTTGCAAATTCAAAACATTTTTTAGCACCAAAATGATTGGAAATATATAATTTTTGTTTTGTTTTTGAATCGAAATTTTCATATACAGAAAAAACTAAGTAAATTTGCAACAACTTTTGTCCTTAAATTTTTGCACAATACAATAAAAAAATTTAATACAAAAACGGATCGGCTCTGATCAATCGTTCAATCCTTCCATACAATACTTTGGTTTTTAATATTTAGTGTACAACACGCATAAATATATTATGTATACCATATGTATGTGGCTTCGGTGTTTACAAAAAAATTAAATAAACGTAAAAATCTCGGTTGAACAATACAATAATATTCTCAGGGGGCTCCGGCTCTCGGGCGCACTCTCTTATACTCATAAAATCACAAAAAAATTAAATATATCTAATAAAAATATATAAGAAGCATGCAGACATTCTTGCTTCTGCCATCTCTCTAAATAGTCCTTTCTATAATCTTTAGTTTCTGCAAAAATATCAGTTATTTGTTAATACTAGAGTCTTGCAATCCATTCCATGCCGTGCTCCTTTTCCTTCCTTATGCCCTATATAATTGATCTCTCTTCCGCGCTCTCCTTTTCTTACGAAATGCAACAAAGTATTTTTTATAGTAGTTTTGTTTTTTTTAGATTTGATTGCGAGTTGAAAGTTTCTTTTGTTTAGGAAACTGAAACGCTTCCCGCTGGCTTGAGGGGGCTGCTCCTACGCTCAGTGGCGGCTCCTACGTCGTGTAGGTCCTGATGACATCTCGAATCACTGCCCGACACAGCGGACAATGGCCGCCGCCCGCGCCGCGCCACTGCTCGATGGCGCAGTTGTAGCACATGCACATGTGTCCGCACATATAGAGCACCGAATCAATGGGATTCTCATAGCAAATAGTGCACTCCGCGCTGGAGTCCGTGCTATGCTGATCGCTCAAGCTGTCCTTCCATTTGTTGGCAGCATTGTTTGTGCTATTGGCGATGGGCTATACGAGAGAAATGTCTGTTTAGTACGAGGCAAAGATGGAGATCTCTCTCTGTTTGGGACTCACCTCAATATACTGACTGCTGGCGGTGCTGATGAGGGTCCCACTGCTGCAGGCTCCGGCCAGTATCCCACTGGAGGTCACCGTCGTGGTCGTTGGCCTCGACGACATCTGTTGGCCATTCAGATCATGGGAGCTGCTGGCTGGCGGGAGATTTACGACCAGCACAGTGCCACCGCCATTCGGTTGGATCTGCAGGATGTCACCATTGGAGGGCATGCTGATCATACGACTGCCGTTCGCTGCTCCAGCGGCCGAGGCCAGCGTGCTCGTGCTCTGCGCCACACTCAGCTGTGAGTTGTGTTGCAGCATCTTGGTGGCCGCCCCAAGCAGCTGTCCGGCATTCAAGCTGGTCATGGACTCGGTCATGGGCAGCATTCTCGAGGTAGAAGCGGAGGAGGTGCTGCAGGCGCTGGCATTCACCTGCGGCTGTGAGGGATATGCCACCATGTTCGGCAGCTGCTGGCGGAACATCCTCAACGACTGCGTCGAGCCGTAGACATCGAGGAAGGCCCACAGCTGCAGGGACTGATCCACGTGCATCACCACAACGGCTGGGCCATTGTTCTTGCTGATCGACACCTCCCCGTTGGGGGCCACAAAGAAGGCAATCTCATCGCCGCGCTGCGGGGCGGCCGCAATGTCTTTGCTGACGACCCAATACTCGGGACGATCGAGCAGAAAATCGGAATCATTTGGCAGATCGTTTGGTTGCAGGACGGCAGGATTGCACGACGTCAGACCCAGCGCCAGGGCACCCACATACATCTGTTCTGTTTTGAGGACCTGCACAATCAGCTTCTCCCCGATGCGTATGGGGCGGGCCGTGAAGACATAGCCCTGACAAAAGTCCGACTCTGTGCGGGAGGCAATGAAACGGTCATGGGAGAGACGCACATTCCTGCCCTTCGTGATGTGGAAGGGCACGGGAATGAGCCGTCCATTGGCATTGTATCGCAGCGGTGGCAGACCGTTCGCCAGGTCGTGGGCGATGGCCGCCTGCTCCACACTGGCTGTGGCGTTTCCTGTCAAATGCAGCGACTGCAGCGACGGCATCACATGCCGCTCCAGATCGTGCTCGATCACGCCGCCGTTCCCGGGCAGCGAGCGACGCGACTGCTGATGCGGATGATGCGGATTCAGGGCGGATTGTGGCGGCATCTGCTGCTGCATCTGTGGCACCGGCTGCTGCTGCTGTTGCTGTTGGATCGCCGGTTGCAGGGGCAGGGACTGGGTTATCTGTTGCTGCTGCTGCTGGTACATGTAGATCCTCGAGTCCAGGAATTCAATTCCCGTGCAATTGCCATAAATATCAATCACAGTCCACAGCAGGCTTCGCGTATCGATCCCCGAGAGGATCACACCCTTCTCCTCATTGTTGATCCCGTAGATCACGTCCCCCGCATTGTTCACGTAGTAGTACAGGATGTTGTCCTTCTCGCAGTACTGCTCGTGCAGGGCCTTGGCCCAGAAGCCGGGCCGATTCGTCAGATCCGGACAGGCGTACTTGGGCAGGGTGCCCTCCAGCGACACAGGATCGTTGCTGGTGAACCCAAAGCGTATCCCTCCATTCCAGTTGTTCGAGATCTCCGCAAACTTCACGCAGATCCTTTCGTTGATGCGCACAGGGCGCGCCGAGAAGGTGATGGCCCGACAGAAGCTCTCGTAGCGACGTGCCAGGGTGCCATCGCGGGAGATCCTGATGTTATCCCCGTGCACGCTGTGGAACTGCAGGGGCGGCAGGTTGTTGGGTCCAGGGCAGGAGGAGGGCGAACGGCGAACTGTTGGAAAAAAGATAAACAAAATTCTGGGTTTAGAAAGGGTTTTCGGTGGGGAGATCTATGACGGATCCATCTACGACTTGTATTTATCCCCTATATACTTTTTCTACAGCCACATTTACCCATTCTACTCATTCTTCTTCCCATTTATCTCTTAGATACATTTTCCGCCACATTGTTTGAACATTTTTTGTGTTAGAGAAGAGCCACAGCCACGTCCCACGTATTGGATTACGCATCTTCTTGGCGGCAGAGTTTTTGGCAGGTAGCCGGCAAGCCATGTGCTAGATATCGGATTACAGGGCAGCCTCGCTCTCGCTTCGAGAAGTCAATAAACCCCAGATGCCTAGGCCCTGGTATCCCTGGGCCCTAGTTGCAGCAGCACGTGACTTCGATGAAGATTATTGATCCCCATTCAATGGGGTAATGATCTCTCAGCGATTCGAAAAGCGGGGGAGCATAGATCTTTCAAGGGAACTCAACGTAAGACCTTGAAACGAAAGGAGAAACGGAGGAAGAACCAAAGGGAGAACAGCAGAAAGGGAGCACCGATCGCAAGGGATCCTCCAGTGGATCAACAGGCGGATGTTCTACATAGAACAAACCATATTTCAGGGTCAGATGGTGGCATCTTTTCCTGGAAAACTGCCTTCGAAAAGTGTGTGTATTTCGGGCATATGAAAATATTGTTCTTGGGAATTCTGGGCAAGAACGTGAGTGTTTAGAAAATAAATTTATGGTTACATTTGAGTAGCTTTTCTGGCAATTTTCAATGGCAAGGGATTCCTTAAAAAATACACAAAAAATTTCTTAATTCTGATCCGCCAGCAATTGGCATTAATTAATGATAAGATGCACCTTGCAACCTTGCAACAGCTGCTGGCGACAACAATTACCACCAGCAGACGACGACTCCCGACTCCTGAAGGATGCCAAGGACCTGCAGAAGTATCTATAAGCAATCCATATGGCAATATAAATAATTACGAAAAAAGAATGACAGAGGACAGGTTTTTCCTTTAGACATCAGACGAAAGCGACTGGCTGTGGCATGCCGCCAACAGTTGCACAGGGCAAAAAAAATAAAGGTAAAAATGTAGAGAAAATACAAAAAAAAAGAAAAAAAGAAGGACCTGCACAACATCAGGGACGGACGTGCAACAAAAGGAGGCAGATGGAGACGAAGACGCAGACGGAGACGGAGAGGCATGAAAGATGAAGATGATTACCATGTTGATATGCGGCGCGTGGCAGCAGCAGCAGCAGCAGGAGATCCAGAGCGAGGATCAGCGGCGGCATGTGGCAGCTGCCACACGAAGACGGAGACGGCGAAGTAGGAGGCGGGGGCAAGGAGCGGCAGGAGCGGCAGGAGGCGGGGGCTAAGGTCAGAAGCAGCTGTACATTCGGGGGAAACAGGTAAAACTACCCTCGAAGCAGACGAGTGTTCCAGTGCTCGATTTTCGTCCACCGAGGGAGGAGGGTTGCCTGCCCTTTCCCTGGGCTTCGATCGGTGTGTCCTAGGGGTTGGCGGCAGCTGTTCAAATTTCATGAAAAACGAACCAACGACAGATACAGCGACACAGAGATACATCGAATGCAAAAGATTCTCCCTCTCCCGCTCTCTCTCTCTCTCTTTCTCGCTCCTTGAGGGTTGAAATTTAATCCCCGAGAGTCCCAAAAATCCTGCAGGAGCAATGACTTGCAGCAGCGACGGCAGCAGAAATCTGTACAGAGAAATCCCCGTTCTGGGCAGCGTTTAAGTGCTTCTCCACTTCCGCACTGGAAGAAACAGGAAGTCTCTGTGCCCCTCGCCCTGCAGCAGCAGAAGGAAATCACAAAAATCACACAGAAAGTGGAAAGGGAGCAGCAATCTCTAAGGTTCTCTGTGCTTCCGGCCACAGATGGAGAGAGAGAGAGTGAGAGAGAGGGGGGGGGGGGCAGCCAGGGGTGACTAGAAGGAGAGCCCCACTCCAAGGAGAGGAGCCAACACTCCAGAGAGGAAGAACCAGAGACGCAGAAGTGTCCACTCTGCAGAGACACCCGATCCCAAAGGCTTCTTCCGACTGCGTCTCTTCCTCGGTTTCTGCGATAGAATGTGCCCCATCAATATTTATGAATCGACAACGCCAGACATTTGAGGAAGTAGGAAATCACGTATATTCCACGGTGCAGACGTGTATTGGAGCTATTAGCGGCGGCTGCAGCAGGATGTGGCGACGCCTACTTTTTACTGCAAACTGGAGACCGGCAGCCCCATGCCACATGCCCCCTGCCACATGCCCCAGACACAGACAGACAGACAGACAGACAGATTGTCCAGTCAATGGAAACACAGAAGCTATGCCATGAATGAAAGACGGCGTCTCTGTTTTTCCTTGTTTTTCCCCTGAATTTACAATGCACACAACGGTTTTACGACGCGTCGATACTTTCAATTAGCCATTGGATAGCAGAGCCCCCCTCCCCCTCCCCCCTCCCCGACGCCAGCCACGATCCTAACTCCATCATCGCCCCTTCAAGTCCCAATTAATTAACAGAAGCTGCGTTGGAATTGTCTCTGGAATGGGGGTTTTCCTCTAAATGAATGAGGCTTTTCCTCGGTATTAAATAGAACTAATTGCATGGAAAATGTGTGGAGAATATGATCGGGAAACGATCTTTGCTAAGCGAAGAATTATGTGGGACAGCACATGAGCAATCTTTAAACAATCCCCACATCCACTCTCTGTTCTTCCCATCTAAAGATCTCCTCTTCCGTGATGATCCTCTGAAGATCTGCCTATCTTAATGATCTGCTCTTCTGTGATGATCTCCTTTTCCGCTCATCTCCCCCTTCTAATGATCCACTCCTCTTATCCTCCTCTGTGCAGATCCCCCCCTCCTGTGAGGATCTCCCTTTTAGTTTAATGTAGATCTCTCTACCAAAATTGGCAGCATAATTTAAGGCCCAAACTACCATTCGGCAATCGGTAATCGGCAATCGGCAATCGTTCGGATGAGAAAAGTTCAAACGAAACTCAAAGAAGACCAAACACCGAAGCCCAACGATCGTTGTGGTGGTGCAACAGAGAGGCAACAGAGGCAGTGCCACCGCGGCACGAAGGCAAATTTTCGTCGTTTTGGGAGAAAAAGGAAAAACCTGATTTACCGTTTGGCAGGCAGATCGTCCCGTACCGTCCCATGTACGAGGCCCCGAACCAAAACATTTCCCACGCTGTGCAAAACACAGAAAAGAAACAATTCCCACGACTCCAAATTTGTATATATAGAAGAGAAGAGACGAGATATATCGAAGAAAACCTGTAACAAGCCGCAAAATAATTGCAACCAGAGATGGAGCCGAAGAGTGAGAGAGCGAGAGAGAGCTAGAGAGAGCGAGAGAGCTAGAGAGATCTTCTCTAAGAGAAGCAGAGAGCGGGTGGAAATATCATGTGAAAATCATGCAGGTGTCATAAATACAACTCCAGAGCATGAGGCAAGAGGCTAGAGGCAAGAGGCAATCATTGGAACCACAAAAAGATGAAGATCACAAGGGAATCAGCGATTCAACGACTCATTAGATTTCAATTGGCACTCAATCGAAGGAAAATGCAATGAAAATTCGTTGAAAATTGAGTTACATTAACTCTGGGGAGATACATCATTAAACAGACAGACAGACAGACAGACAGACACCCCTGTGCCCCCTTGAAGTGGAGATTCGAGCGTTGAATGGTAGCCTCTTCAGGAGATTTATGGCTTGGATGGTTGGATGGATGGGAGCTTAATAGATGCTTAACGATTTGTGTTAACAAATCACTCAAGACCAATCTGGGCAGAGAAAGCAGGAGTCTAGAGAGTGTCCTACTTTGAGAGATCTTTGAAGAATGAACAGAAGTATTTAGCCAATGATTGGGACAGCAATTAAGAGAGTGATTATGTGCCTATCCCAAGCAACAAGTGATGGACTCTGTCTGTCTCTGCCCACTCGCTGTGCCTCAGAGTTCATAGGTCACGTGCCGCCGTGTGCTAGGCCCACGTGCATGATTCATAGAGGAAAGGGGGACGTGTGCGGACAATTAACACAACGACTGGAAGGCCGTCATCCGTCGACCGTCGTTTAATTGCACCGGAAATGCTCCATAAACAGGGAATAGAGGGGAAACCTCTGCGTAGTGGGGGCTTTTCCGTATCATTTACAAATTGTATCAATTGGTCAACCATTTGGCATAAATTACTTTGGAGGGAGAGCGAGAGTGGAGTGTGGATCGATTGAGTGGGTGAATGAATGAATGAATGAATATTGAGGTAAGCTTTTGGCCCACGGACTACACTGCGGGGCTTGTCAATGGCTCAAGCACAGCCCACATGCCGCACGATAAAAAGCCTCGGATACCCCCCCCCCCCCCTCACTCTCTCTCTCTCTATCCGTTAAAGGTGCAACATTCATTACATGTGTGTGTGGGTTAGTCGCTTGGATTAGAAGATAGACCGAACACCAACAGACGATGGATGTTGTGGGCAGCAGTCGCCCCTCCGCCCTCGCCCCCTGATTTGTCGTCTGTGTAAAACAATTCTCACAGCAATAAAAATAATGCTAAATTCTTGGCTTAAATTAACTGCAAATTAAGCTGTAGCTGTGACTAATTAATGTTAATTAATAACTCACAAAGCAGAAAAACAAAAACAAAAAGCAGAGATGAAAGTTTTCTGTGACAGAAATCCAAAGGAAATAAAGGAATAATCAAAATAGTATTCCGATTAGGATGATTTAAAGCATTTAGGTACTCAATATCTTCATCTAAAACCCTACCAAATAGGGTCACCATATCTTGAAAATTGGAACCTCCATAACTGTTTTTTAATCTGAACTTTCTCTCCCTTGAAGTATTCTTTTCTTTCCTTTCTCTAGGGTATCCTCCATAGTCGTTTACTTGCCTAGTCTTTCCCCTTGAATGCAAAAAACAAACCACTTCCGTTCATGCCTCAATCGGTGGTCAGTGCAGCGGAAACCGCACTCATCGCATCGCATCGCACGAGAGAAGAGCAGAGAAACTTCTGTCTCTGAGGAGAGTGTTTTCCCCCCGCGCTAAAGACCCGGTTTTATGACACTGCCCCCTCTCTGTTGTAATTCTAGTAGCCTCTTTTTTTTTACAGCAAAGAAAATGGGAAATAGACTGCAAAATATAATAAAAATAATTGCACAACAGAAACACAGAAATGTGGCGACAAAACGATGGAAACCAGAGGTCAAACGACGAGTACGAGTATTGCTGGACAGCACTTGGTGGGTCGGGGTGGGAGGGGGGTCTCTTCCTCTAAGTACAATGCACTTTTGAGGCGATTAAGCGAAATCTGATGCCGCAGATGGATGCAACAGACAGACAGACAGAGAGAGAGAGAGAGAGAGAGAGAGAAATCAATGCTGGAAAAAGTGCTCCCCAGAAGCCCCCTAAGAGAAGCCGCATTTGTCCACCTTTTCTCTCTCTTTTGGTGGGGGGTTCAATGACACCTCATGTCCCTCTGGTGTTTTCCTCCTTTTTCACACACCAAAAACGGTGCCCCCTTCTAAATATAATTAGCTAAAGGGAAGGCATGGAGAGCATGGCCAAGCTGTAAAAAACGTGCTATAGATAGGAGATAGAAGGAAGAGAGCAGAGAGAGAGAGAGAGAGCGGCTACGGGGGTGGGTGGCCGACAGCTCCAATCAAATTTACATGTTGTTTTATTTTTACAAGACAACAAACAACACCAGGAATGGGAACACTTCTCTCTCTCTGTCTCTTCCTCTCTGTCTATATATATGATATGGTATATCTGCTGCTTGTTGCGCTTCCATTTGTGCGCTGAAGCATGCCCCACGGCCTCGCAGGCCCCACAGGCCCCACAGCTACTCCAAGCCAAGAACAACCGAAGCGTATAGCGGCCATAAAAACACGATCTAAATACAGAAATACACGCAGAAGGAAGCCTAAGACACTTCAACACATCATAATATAAACCAAAAATAGAGAGCTCCAAGAGTTTTCGAAAAGTTCCCTCTCAGGGAATGGGAAATGCTATAACTCTAAGAAAAATTAAAGATCCTTTCAAAAGAAATACCCAACATGAATAATTCCCTAAGCAAATAATTCCCTAATGAAGTTTGAAATTTCCCTGTAGCATATTCAAACAAATGGAACCCCTTAAGGAAGGGTTAAACAAAGGAAATTAAGGAGAATAATCCCTATCCCTAAAATGCTATTTTTATTCGAAATTTTACCACATTTTCGTACAGTTTTCAAATGGAAAGGAATGATAGGGTAGCCTCTTGCTTTTAGATAAGCTTCGACGTCTCGTAAGCCTTTGTTTTGTTGCGTTTATCGAAGCGTTGCAATATCTACTAACCCTCCACCAGAGACTACCCACATATGTACGAGTATATATATAATACAATATCATATAATGTAAGGCCCTCCACTGATGATACGACTCTTGCATTTCCACTTCTTGCCGCACTTGACTGCACAACGACGCTCCGTCTTTGTGTTGTGTATTTTTTCTGTAATTAAATCACTCAAGCGTTGAACGGGGGGAATGTTCAAGAAGTGGCTTCCTTTTTCATAGAAAACACATCATTAAAATGTGATTATTACAAGGGCTACAAGAGGCGCTCTTCCAGCATTTGTTTCTTTACAAAATATGCTTTAGATATCTTTTAATATTCAGATACATTTAACATATTTAAACCATTTGGAACAGCTGCAAAAAGTCTCAAATCTAGTTCTAGTTCTTCCCTGAAACCACATTAAAGCCGAAAATAAAACGCCAAAAGCCAAAAAAAAACAAAAAAAAAACCCGATTTGACCAAGTTTTTCGATGGACAGCTGCTGCTGCTTTTGGGACATAGAAATACGATAGATTAAAGACCCGTAGGTGGTGTTCCGTGGTGGCAGTGATTTATGCATATCGCCCGCCTCTGCCTCCCGTCGCACGCCCTCCTAGTGGCCCCGTAGATAATTGACCCAAAGAGATGCCTTTTTATACCCGATACGATACGATACGATACGATACATAGGTATTTCTGCTCCCTCCCCCTCCTTTTGCGTGAGTTAATTGCAGCTGCCTCTTGGTTCGATTTACCTGTTGTTGTTGTTGTTGCTACCTGAGTGAGTTTTTGGCTGGCCTGGCCTTTTGTTGCAACACCCTTCCCTGCCTCGGGGTAGCCAGAGCTTGTTTTTTCTTTGTATCTAATTTATCTATGGAGTGCGTTATCTTCCTCGAGAGACACAGATACAGATACAACACTGTTAACCATTTCTGTACTACATTTACGGGGTCTTAGAATGTACTGCCAACCCTTTGGATTCATTAACTGATAAAAGTTAATAACAATTTGGGTCGAGAGAAAAGATAAAAAAAAAAACATATGAGAGAGATCTAATATCTCTTTTGTGGGGTTTTATAGGTATTCCTGACCGAAAAGTTCCTGTATTTAAAAGAGTTCTCTATGAATTTTGGGAATAATAATGGAATCTAATCTTATGATCGGTCCTGTATCAATTCTAACTATAATTAGGCATTCTCTGAATCCCAAAAATCCCCCTAATTTATAGCAGTTATATTTTTGTAATATTTATGGTCTCTTCAACCACACTTGTGTTAAGAGATAGCCACATTTGTACTTATTCGCACATGATTCATTCTTAAGCCCGGAAGATATTCGTTTTACATTTGTGAAGGAGACAGAAAATCGCAATATTTCCAACATTCTCCTGAATCAAATCTAGCCGCACTTTATTTCTGGCACAACAAAAGCGACTATTATTTGCACTGACCGTTATCAGAGAACAGAAGTGGAGTGGGAAAATAGAATTGGCACAGGAACAGGCACACCCCCTATCAGAAGATAATTTCACAATCATGAGAGCCACAGATGTGTGAGTGCAGTGCCCAAGAGATGGACGGGTGACACATCGACTAGCATGAAGTCATAGGCGGAATAACAGCAAAACGAAAGAAGAGCAGAATTACCCAAGAGGAAGAAGAATTACCCCAAGAAGGGAACAAAAATTGCCCAAGAGCCGAGCGAGAGAGTGAGAGCGCAAGGAAGAAGCGTGGGCGTGGGTGAGGGTGAGCAGAAAAACGCAACAGATGTGTATGTAATTGTTGTTCCCCTTTCTATGGGTGTGTGTGTGTGTGTGTCACTCGCAAAATAACAATCGAAGGTCGCTTCGGCAGCCAGCGAGCAGCGAGCACTCTCTCGTAAAAGCCGAGACTATGAAAAAGTAAACCGTGAGAAGCAACAGCTATGCCGCGTTCGATCCTAAGTAAAAGCCAAAAGCAAAGATAAACTTTTTAGCCAAACGTGCCAGCATACAACGAAAATGTAATAGAAAGAAAATACAGGTAACAAACAACAGACAGAGAGAGAAAAAAAGTAAAAACCAGCTGATTCCAGCAACAACAAAGTAATTTCATTGATTACCGATACGCAACGCACGTTCAAAATGGAATGGAAGACATAAACCATTCCGTAGCCATCCAGCGGCTAACCCGCGTGGCTGAAGCTCGACTTCAAAGCTTCGGCCAGACACCATACCACACCTCTTCCTGCTGCTCCCTCCCCACCCGCCAACACAGGCTGCTTCTTCGCAGATCGTTTGCTGGATACCCTTTGGGGAGGGGAGTGCACTCGAACAGTGTTTAGAGAAGCGGCTTAGGGCATCCAGGGCTCGGCTTTGCTATTTCTTCCTTCTTTTGTTTCGTGTGTGCCTTCTACCTCTCTTTTTCTTTGCTCTTTACTTTGTGCCGACGGCGGCAACGGCGCTTCGCGTACAACGATTTCCCCCTCTCTGCTGAATGGGGAATATGGGGGCTCGGGCTCGAAGAGGTCTTTGCCTATGCGTCATTGGGGCCTTTGGCTTTGGTTTTTCTGGTTTAGCCTTTAAGCCCAGAGAATCCAGAGAGAGAGAGAGAGAGAGAGAGAGAGAGGCCTGTTGGGGCCTTTTTCTCTCAATCAAAACATCAACAAAATTGTTCCCCCAAATGGTTCCCACATGAAGATAATCGTTATGATAAACAATAATCGTACGTTCGCTCCTTCTTCTTTCGGGAAGATTACTCTTTTTCCGATTCTACTTCTCCTTCAGATTCTTCAGGCAATTTGCGGTTACATTTTTGAAATTTGTTGCTTGAAGAAGTGCATTTCTTTTGTATCAACTGACATTTCCGGCTAAAATGACTTTCGGTTGGTCTTAAGGTTAATTTCTTTAGAAGAAACCTTGAAAAAGCTAAGGTTCTTCAAGTGTTAAGGCCATTACCCCATTCATAAAACATTAACTATATTTTGGCTTAATTTTAGCCCACTTGAGAGGGAAATTTGCTTTTGTTTTAAGGCAAACAGAATTCTCTGTTTGTTTGACTTTGAAGAAACGGCAAAGAAAAATGCTAATGTATGCAGAAAGCACCGAGCGATTGCTTTTGATTTACTTATTTATCTTTGCCGCATTAATTAACAAACGCTACAGAGATCCGGCTAATATTATGTGGGAAACGGAATCATTTCTTAATGAATTCAGTCTGTGATCACTCTTTCCCAGGCCCAAACGGATAGCTTTATAAGAAATGGTGGTGTAATTACTAACCGAGTCCGAAGCGCTTCTTGATCTTTTTGAGCAAGTGCATCTTCTTTTTGCTGGACAACTTGTCTTTGGTGCTCATCAGCAGCTCGTTCGATTCCATCGCCAGGACCTGGGCGGCCTGCTGGGCGGGCGTTCCATTGTGCTGATGATTCTGTTGATTGTGATGCTGGTGCTGGTGCTGATGCTGGTGATGGCTGTGGCTGTGGCTGTGGTGGATGCTCAGGTGGGGATGACTGCCCTGGGTCATATAGTTGGCTGGTATATCCGAAAGACCCATCTTAGGTATTATTGGTTTTGGTTTTGGTTTTTTTCTTCTGCGGAAAAACTATCAAAGTGTGGCGTTTGGAAAACGCTAAAACCCAACAGAGAACTGCTCTACAGCTGCTTGCAAACTTTATTTGGCATTAAATTAAGCGAAAATTGTTCTTTTCGATTCTAGTAAAACATTTTGGATTTTTTTGTTTGGCTCTCGTTGGACGCGCAACAAACGACAAGGTACACGGAACGGAACAACGGACACACGAACAACCGAACGACTGACAGAACGACAGAGACGAAGGCGAACCGAATGCTTCGACGTTACAATTTTAACTGTTCTTTGGTCTGTCTCGGCTGCACACGATAGAGCCGCTGCTCGGCTGGAAAACGCCACAGCTGAGAGACGGTTAGGCACCCACCAGGCGAAGGGGGAAGGTATGTCACACGGAGGGTAGGGCCGGTGCACTCTCTTGGTTGTACATTCGATTTAATTTTTGTGGAAACTGCGGCCACAAAGCAGGGAGCATGTAAAGAAATCTTTTTAAGGACACTTTTTTAGAGAGATTCGTTGATTCAGGGAGTTACGCGATTTAGTTTGGGTCATATTACATTATTTAAATAATTCAAGTCCACAAGACAATATTTTCTCGCAGTTTTACTGATTTTTCAGTGATTTTCACGATGAATTTTACTGAAAACATTATCTTTGTCTAATTTATAATCGACTATTTCTTTTTAGGGAATTTTTCTCTCCAGTAGTGATCGCCCTGTCGGACCTCACCTTCTTTTACAATATACCCTGTCAAAAGGCAACACAAACACAGCGTGAATTTCAGTTCTCTCTTGCAGCTGTTTCTTATTTACTATGGTTTCCGCTGGCTCTCTTTGTGCCTGCCATTCGCGTTTATCGTCGCTGAGCCTCCCTTATAATTCCCCTTTGTGGCACAGCGGCTTGGCTTGGCTTGGCTTGGCTCTTGGCTCTCCTTTCCTCCTCGCTCCTTGGCCTTTCCGCACACCTTGATCAGCGATTCCTTTTATGCCCATTCTTGCTTCTAGGCCAAGACGCCTGAAGACTGCAGCCTGCATATTGCCTTTGGCCAGAACGCTCTGCTCTGTGCTCTACTCTCTGCTCTACCCCTGTGATCTCTACTAACTGTTGTTTTCCCTTCTGGTCTGTTTGTCGGGTCTCTCTGTGTTTCGCAGCAGTTCAAGCCGAGGTTCAAAGCAATTCTCTGTCTTCTCTGTTTTTGGGAAAGGTCATAAGGTCCATCATTCCATTCGACGGCTCTCCATATAATTCGTGTGTAACTCTGGGGGGGAAACTATGCAAATTGCCCCCTTAATGCTTTTGATCGTGAACTTTGTTCGGAAATTTCGTACTCTAGGGGCTTTGCTTTACTTCATTGCTAGCAGAGAGAGAATATCCCCTCAAAATATGATGATTATCCCAGAAATGTCTTTTATACAAATTCATTTTCCGTATCAGATATCTTTAAGTAAAGAACTTCTATTAAAATCTTCCAGAAATCCATTGCTTCCATGGGAATACCTTCATCCCCTTTCTTTGACAATCTCCCCCAAATTCCGTATTCACAGTTTTCAAAGAAACCAACAGAAAAAACCACAAAACATCAGTCTTTTCATAAAAACCCACACTCCAAGACCTTGAACTGCAATTATTTTGAAGTTCTTGGCTTCAAAATGAATAAAACTTTTGCCTACGATGATGGGGACACATGCTATTCGCATTGTGGTGCCATTTCGTTGGGGCTTTCTGTGGTTCTGCGGTTCTGCGGTTCTGCAACTGCTGTCTTCGCTACTGATTATCCTTTATAGATGGATGCCACGCTGCTCTGAAGGACGATAATTGCTCAGAGAGTGCTCTTTGGCCATCATCATCATCAATGCGCTGGACAGCAACAGCAACAGCAGCAGCAGGACAGAAGCAGAAGCAGAAGCAGACTTGACAGCAGATGCAATTTTCAAGATCGGAAGGGATCAAGATCGGAAGAAGCAGTACGGTATGTTAGGTAGGGGCTGTGGGGAACGTAGGGAAACAAGGAAAGCATTTAAATTTTGATATTAAAGTGGAAATGCATATTCAGCATCCTGGCAGCAGGCGTGCGTCCTGGAAATACAGCTGCTGTGTGCCTGTTTTGTGCAAAAAAAAAGGACCAATATATTGGCGAAACAGGAACCAGCGGCAACCAGCAAGGAGCCCAGCGGATCAACCCCAAAAATTGTCAAAGAGCATAGCAGAAAAGGCGTCCATCTGTGGTTGCAGTTTTCGAAACGAAAAAGGACCTGGAAAAAGGGGTCTACACTCATTCGTTGTTCTGTTTCGATCGCTCTTTGCTCTGTTTGTTTGCCGATTTCCAGGTGTAAAAATTCCTAGATACAGAAAGGATTTTCAGAGCCACGTGCCGAGGGGCGACCGACGTGCGCCAGTTGCCAGTCGGAGTCGATAGATAATGCTGCTACTCCTTCCATCTACCCCCGACTCCTGTTTCAACTCCATTTATAAATACGCGCCTGTTTATTTATATATTCATATTTTGTCAGCAGTCAGAGCCCTCTTCAGGGCAGATGGTGCTTCTTGATGGGGGAGATAGGCCCCAGATATAATACTATCTCCTGCTCTGTTTCTGTTTCGGTTTCTGCTGTTTATTTGTGTGTTTAAATTTAGATTTTTGGCACAAGGGAGGCCCCAAGAAGGCATTTTGCAGAACGCAGTCTTTGGTCTCCCACGAACATCTGCCAACAGCAGAAGTATCTTCGTATCTCAGTCTCAGTCTTCGCTGAAAACCCGCATTTATCTTTTTACCTTTGGCCTGACAATTGTCTACATTTTCGAGCATTGTCTTGGAGGATGTCACAGCCACCGAGACGATTTACCTTTGCAGGCAGTTCCTTAACCTCCCTCCAACTCCTCACCGCTGGTGTCCTTTCTGATCCCTGTCACTGTCCCACTGTCCCTGTCCTGTCTTTGGAGAATTGTGTTCTTAGGCAAGCGTTTAATGAAAATGCCAAATGATGATTTTGCACGCCAAGTGAATAGATATATTCCTACCCAAAAGGGATAGATAGATCAACGATCCAAAGTTGTGGGAAATATTATAAGAAAATGTCCAAGAAAATGCCTAATCGATCTCTGGCAAAAGGCAGGATTAACAGATATCAAAGTTCTACCACCAATCGGTAGAAAAAACGAGGGATTAATAGATCAGTTTACAAGCAAAGTTCCACCCACGGTTCCAGACAGAATGGTAAACATTTTTTATCTTTAGATATTTCTCAGATATTTCCATTCCGTCACATTTCGAAGATAACAAAAACCCACACCCTCTACGTTTCTATGGTGGTCTCTTTTCGAATAAAACCTCAAAGATAAACAGAGAATAAAAACAGGGTTACACAAATGATATTTTGATTGAATTTCCCTACACACATATCACATCATATCATATCCATTGAAAGGAAGGGAAGGGGGTATGCCTCTACCCTCTCTATGATCATGCTGTAAGCAAATGTTTGGGGTCCGTCTTCACCTTGGGGAACGACGACAACTCAAAAATGTCTGATAAACCCCATGTCTGGGCAGTAGATAAAAATAGGAAATATATAGAAATAATGAAACGATTTCTAATCATCGGAATGGCATCTAAATTAAATGGGGAATGGAATCTGAATACTGCAAAAAAAAGAGGAGTTTCAAGTGTTTCTAGAGATAGAGATACGTTCAAGGGACAGGAAGAGGCCTATGAGGAAGTAGATTGGAACGATTTATATACCAAAACCAAGAGAAATGTTGTATATATATATACCAGAATCAAGGGAATGAACAGAATGATGGTATTTATATACTAAAATATACCAGAATCAAGAGAATGATGATATCATATTCCTACTATTAATATTTTATTGTAGGCAAAATAAGCATGGAACACTGCTCGGCAGATGTCAGGCAGATCCCTTAGACAGCTGAGAATTTTGTCGATCCACCGATAACCGATCAATATCCACCACATACATAATTAAGTAAAAACTGTAGCAAAAGCCGAAAATGTTTAATTAGAAAACGACATATGCAAACGCCAGCAAGAAACGAAGAAAGGGAAAGGACGGATCCCGAACCCAAGGAGTTTTGTATAAATAAAACCCGAACTAATCCCAACAGGACAGGACAGGACAGGACACAAAGGGGAATTGAAGAGAACCGAATTGCGCAAGCACTTGAGAAACGAGAATGGAGAATGGAGGAGGGAGAGGCATACAGCAGAAGCATATCGTATTCGTATTCGTATTCTCTGTGTTTCCCTTCTCCCTAGTACCTGGTACCCAGTACCCGATCGAAAACAGGGGATAATGGTAGTAAAATCCATGAATCCCTATAGACCTTCGATCGATATATAACAAAACTATTCAAAATGTTTTGTTGCTGAAGGAATCGGTTATGATAGAGACAAAAAGATGTTTTAGATCTGAGAATCTTAGTTTTTCATCTGAGAAAACCAATTTGAACCTTAAATTTAAGGTTTCTTTGGAAATATTAGCTAAATATTTGAAGATAAATAGTGATATTTCTAGGAACACAATGGTTATGTATCTACCAATTTTCCTAGAATTCTGAGTTCTTCTCAGTTAGAGTATCCTTTAGTCGATATACTTATCCGTATAATTGCTTCTTCTCCTCCAATTTTTTGGGATACCTGCCGAGACAGCAGCAGTTGGTTTTTCTCTGCAAGCATCTTTGCCTCTGTCTCGATGGAAGATCTAACAAAAAGGGAATTCGTTTGAGGGATGCATTTGGCAGCAGCAGCAGCAGCAGCCTTCGCTTCTACTTCCCATCATATCCGTATCCGTATCCGTATCCGGATCCTCCTTCCTCCATTCGCGTCCTTATGTGCATACGCTAATCAAATATAATCGAGAGAATCGAAGAGAAATACCCGCCAAAAATCAACATATGCGATCGAGGATCGCAGGATCGCGGGATCGAAGGGAAACGGCATTCCGTTAGCAGGAAAATATTGGATTGTACTGTGTGTTATGTTGGCCAAATGTTTGCCTTTTTTTCATCAGGGGTTTCAGCTTACACAGTTTTTCCATAGCAGTTTTTTCCCGCCTGGAAAACTGGAAAAACTCCTCATCTTTCGCAGATACAAACAGGACATTTGGCAAGTCATAGAGAGAGAGAGGCCGGCCACAGCATGTGTCTTTGTATGTTTCATGGTCAAAAGGAGAGTTCGAGTTCGAGTTCCAGTTATCATCCTACCTGCGCCCAGAGCGCCTGCCTATTGGAGGTTGCTTCATTGTTCTGATCCTTCTTCGTCCTTTCCTTGGGCCATAAACTCCTATAATTTATTGTCTACAGCTGCATGGGGAATATCTTAGAGAATAATTGAAACTGATTTTTGATGGAAGAACATACATAGACTATGGACTTGTGATGATGATGTGGTAAGAAGAGCAGGTATCCTTAGCAGTTCATGTTGCATCCCCCGTTCATTGCACCTGTAAGATTGCATTTGAGTTCGCGCCCTTCGTTGAAGACTCTTGTCTATAGCCCTGTGAGAGAATTCTTCGACTCTATTCCTTTATTTTTTTTTTATTTTTCCCACTTCTATTTTGTGACTTTTTGGGGGTATCTAAGCTGCTTAAGAGGCTGTTGTCCCTATATTCTTATAATTTGAGGAGTAAACTCAATGATAACTCACTGCTTATAGCTAAAGGAAAACTCTCATAGTCTGTATTTCACTTGTGCCTCTATAAGTAGCTCAATTGATGGTTGATCCTACCTTTACTGTTCCCCCAAACTGTATTTAATAACTATTTATGACTTAAGGGACCCTTTTGCTTTCTTAAAATTTTGATTATAACGAAACTCCCTGCGAGCTCATATGTTTTTGATTAGATTTTTCTTTTTCTCAAGTATAAAATAGATTCATTAATCGTATAAAATTATGTGGGCATGGCTAAATGTATAGCTAATAATATTCCACGGAATATCAAAATCGAGGAATATGTTTTTGATTAGATTTTTCTTTTTCTCCCAAATTTAGATATTCTAGTCGAGCCTTAGATCCTTAAGAAAGTATCATAACAGTATACGTGAAAAAACAATCGCCACAGCCAAGCACCGGCAAGGTGCCATCTCTAAGGGCGAAACAGCTGTTCACCTGCCATGTGTCCGCCCTTGTATGTGTATTGGTGATGGGAAATGAATGGGAAGGTCACAAACCTTATTGGAATGTCCCCAAAGTCTCCAATTGCTCGATTTAAGAACTTGCAAAAACGATTATCACAAGATATTCTTATCATTGAACTACCCTCATACACCCCCCATAGCTTACCGAACATGCCCCCCTTTTATGTCCTCAACAACAAACGGCTAAAGCCTCTTCGGAACATATTCCCATGAATTCCTTTAAAGTCTACATTTATAACGGGCTTGGACTTACCTATTTTACTAGCCGACTGTCCCATTGTTTACTATAATCACTATATCCGCTTTGATATCCAAAAGGCACAAAATGACAACAACAACAACAGCAACTACACATTTACAATTTCTTTGGCATCGAATTTTCAGATGGCCGTCGGCCTTTGCAATTTTCGCGTACGCACTGTATCAACTCGATGCCTATAGCAGGCGGAGGAGCACATTATCCGAGCTATTTAGATTAGTTTTAAAACATTTTAAAGCTTTTAATTGGTGTTTGCCGGTTTTGTGAGGCAGGGATTTATCGGACTTATCGATGAGAAATCTAACTTAGCCCACGAAGCCCCCGTATATTTAAACAGGTGCACAACTAGAGTTAAATCGCGATTTGTACATTTTTTTATAAATTATTCTTGTAGATCTATACTATCCTTCTTCATTACTCACAAAAAAAACTGCGATATCTTTCACCTGAACTACGCTAAAATTCTTCAAGTTTCATTATTTTCGGGATATGTATTTTAATACCCACTAGTCGAAAATCGGTTAATCGTTCCTTGCCCATGATCGGAAATCGTATTCCTCGATTTTGATATTCGGCTTAATATTGCAAGCTAGATACGATCTTCAGCCTTGAGCACGTAAATTTATCTGATTGATGAATCAATTTTCTACAAGATTGGCTAATTCTTGAGATTCTTTTTTGCTGTATAGTTTATAAAATAAGGAAAGGAAAATACCAACAAAAAGAGAGCAATTCCCAACAATCGAACATTTCGATATAAAACGACATAATGACAGCCCTGGTTTCACAAAAATACTGACTAGTATTCTTCAGAAGAATGCATGCGAATCAGGGTGACCGCTTACGGTATTTTTAATACTTTTCAGTATTTTCTGAGGTCAAAATTGAACCGACCTATATTTAGTCAATTTCATTTTCAACGTTATATAGAAATCCAATAAAATCAAGGATTTAAATTAAACCAATCAAGTAGAAAATAGATTCATTAATCGTATAAAATGATGTGGACATGGCTAAATGTTCTATATAGCTAATAATATTCCACGGAATATCAAAATCGAGGAATATAGAACTTGAATTCGTCAGTATATTTACGGTATATTTTGCAAATGAGTTAGTATATTTTGGTATTTTTCTGCGGGTCGGTCGGTTCCGCATAATTCCATAAAAAAATAATTGAAAAATATGGCATAAAACGCAGTTTTTAATTGTAAATATTCTGTTGTTTTAAGTGGTTTGATTGCCGACAAGCCGCGGGCACAGCAAAGTGTTGGAATACAGATTTCGCCTGCAGCTGGAGATAAGAAAAAAGCTGGGGGAAAATGGCGGACCCTCTGAGCCTCTTGCGGCAGTACAACATAAACAAAAAGGAAATCATCGAACGGGAAAATCAAATCATATTCGGTGAATTCTCCTGGCCCAAGAGCGTGAAAACAAACTACCTCAAATATGGGTAAGTCACTGCGTTTATTTCCCTCCAAAAAGTGCAATATGCCAACGATGCAAATTTTTTGCGTTAACTTATTTTGCAGTTCGGGCAAGAAGGGCGCTCCACGTGAATACTACACGTTGGAGTGCCTACTGTATTTGCTGAAAAATGTTATGCTCCAGCACTCGGTGTATGTGCGTCAGTGTGCTGCCGAGGATATACCCGCTGTGAATCGGCCGGATCGAAAGGAACTCTTGGCCTACCTCAATGGCGAGACGCCCACATGTGCCAGCATCGACAAGAGTGCTCCGTTGGAGATACCCACGCAGGTGAAACGAACGGCGGATGGCGAGGCCACCAGCGGGGAGACGGCCGCCAAGAAAGCGCGCTTCGAGGAGACGCAAGTGCAGAAGGTGCGCGAGCAGCTGGCCGCCCGATGGGATGTGAATCAAAAGGAGACGGCCGTCAATATGGACAACATCAAGTCACTGTCGGAGACCATGTCCGTGGAGAAGATTGCCGCCATTAAGGCCAAGCGTTTGGCCAACAAAAGGACGACCATTAAGCGGACGGACAACGATGAGGCGATGGGAACAGATCTGCGTGCCATTCTGGACTACGATGTAGACTCCACCAAGGATATCATTAGCAGGGAAAGGCAATGGCGCACGCGCACCTCCATTCTGCAGAGCACGGGAAAAGTGTTTGCCAAAAACATATTCGCCATGCTGCAGGGCATCAAGGCTCGCGAGGAGGGACGCAATCGTCCGCAGGTGCCGAATCCAATCAAGATGCCCGAACCGGCAAGGATATCCAAGCCACAGCCGCAGCTCTCCCAATACAATCGTTACGATCAGGAGCGTTTCAACAGGCAAAAGGAGGAGACCGAGGGCTTCAAAATCGACACACTGGGTACCTATCATGGCATGTCGCTCAAGTCCGTGACGGAGGGCTCTCTGGCGCAGCGCAAGGCCCAGGGCGGACCGGGCTTGCCCGGCGCAGGACCGGCAGCACCGGCGGGGGCAACCGTCAATCGGCCAAAGGAACTGCTGCCCACAGCGCAGGCGAGGCAGCTGCCCGCCAATGGGCCACAGAAGCGACCATCGCGCACACCCATCATCATTATACCTGCGGCCAACACAAGCCTTGTTACCATGCTCAATGTGAAGGATATACTGCAGGAGTTGCGCTACATATCCAACGCGGAGAAGAAATTGAAGGGCTGCCCGCGTGATAGCGAGGTTTTGCTGCAGGTGCGACGATTTCGCTTGCTCTTACATGAATATTTTGTATTAATCTTTGTACTTTTGGGCCTTAGCGAAAACGAAACAATCAGACCGTGTCGTATCGCGTGATTGATAATCCCATCAAGCTATCGCAACAGGACTGGCAGCGTGTGGTGGCTGTTTTTGTGATGGGTCCGCAATGGCAGTTCAAAGGCTGGCCCTGGGATGGCAATCCCGTGGAGATATTCTCAAAGAGTGAGCCCATAATATTCATATTTATATTTGCGAGAACTAAACCTCCTTTTTCCACTGCAGTTTGCGCCTTTCACTTGTGCTTTAGCGAGCTGAAACTGGATGCCAATGTAGAGCGTTGGTCGGTAACGCTGCTGCGTCTCTCCCAAAACAAAAGGCATCTGGATCGTGCGGTTCTAAGCAAATTCTGGGAAACACTTGACAAGTAAGGGTCCCCTTCTCTCTTGATTTATACAAGTAAATGTATAATCATTGCATTTCTTTTGCAGATATATGGCCAAGTATAAGCCCGATCTGAGGTTCTAACCCCCAACCTAACTATTCTGTTTAGTAATCTTTACTGCAATGACACGAGTACGTAGATTTAGACCGTTGAGCCCCTGCCCCCGCCCCTGTACACTCTCGATATTCTTGAACATCGCCCTCAAATATTCTTCTGTCACTATTTTTGTAATAAAAAATTGCACATTTTACATACATACATACATATATCGCCAGAATCGCCAGAATATGGAATGCACTATAGCTCCCTTTTGTTCCGCTTCCTTTACAAATGAGGAGTGGAATTACTAAACGTTGATAGACCATACCCATACCCGCGCGGACCCTTAGCAGTTAAGTCACACGTTTTGTTGTTCGACTTGTAAGATGTAAGCAAAAAGCAGTAGAATTCAAGTAAATTGTATACATAAATTAGTTATAATAAAAAGTTATAAGAAAATTAACAATATTGCCAGTCAATGCCGATGGAAGTCTATTGAATCAAGGCTTAAAAGGATAAAGAGAAGTGATCATTTTCGAATGGTTGAAATATTTGTATAACCTCTGATTATATTTTGCATTATAGAAATAATTGTGGCACCATTGACAGAGAGAGCTGTTTCAGTTAGTATTATTATTACTATTAAATGTTAGCGGTTTAAATAAGAAAATACTATTTCAGAAACTAAATTCTATTGAAAGGATATTCCCGGTCCTTTTGGGAAAGAGCATCACACCAGGGCGCTCTTCCGGGATGCATTCTGGGCCGCCTTCTTGGCCGCCTTGAGGGTGTTGTACATCAGCATGGTGACGGTCATGGGTCCAACGCCACCAGGCACTGGGGAAATGTGTCCAGCCACTTGGCGAACCTCTGCGCAGGAAATGAAAGGGAAGACATTGGATAGATGGAAACATGGAGGATGGTCTGGCCGTACTCACCCTCAAAGTCCACATCGCCCACCAGCTTGTCGTTGCCGGTCTTCTCGTCCTTGATGCGATTGATGCCCACATCGATGACACAGGCGCCCGGCTTCACCATGTCCTTGGTGATGAGGCCCGGCTTGCCAACAGCCACCACAATGATGTCCGCCTGGCGACAGTGAATGGCCAGCTCCTTGGGCGGCGTATACCTGTGACAGATGGTCACCGTGGCATCCAGCGCCTTGGTGGCATTCTTGCCATCCGAATGCATGAGAATGGCCAGAGGCAGGCTGACATTCTTGGAGCGCCCCACCACAACGGCGTTACGGCCGAACGTCTCGATGTTGCAGTGCTCGAGGAGCGTCTTTACGGCCAGCGGTGTGGCCGGCACAAAGCCCTCCATGTCCAGGGCCAGGCGGCCCATATTGATCTCATTGAAGCCATCCACATCCTTCTCGGGCGCCACAGCATTGCAGATGGTGCGCTCGTTAATTTGCTCGGGCACCGGCAGCTGGACAAGCACTCCCGACACACTATCATCCCTGTTCAGTTCTCCGATCAACTGCAGCAGTTCTTCCTCCGTGGTAGTAGCGGGCAACCGCTTCGTTTCGCTGGATATGCCCACTTCCTTGCAGGCCGTCATCTTATTCCTAACATAGATCTCGCTAGCTGGGTCCTCGCCCACTATCACAGCCGTCAAATGGGGCTGGGGGTTTCCAGCGTTCACAAATTGTGCCACTTCCTCGTTCAGCTTCAGGCGAATTTCTTGGGAGATCACCTTGCCGTCAATGATTTGAGCCATGTTGCTGCAAGAAGCGGAAAGAACAGCGAGACGGTTAGGGGGTTCATGCCGTAGGAATGTCGCTAGAGATAAGGTGCTGCTGGCTCTCTGCTGCAGAAGGGGAATACCCAGAGCATTGCATTACTGTAGGTAATTCCCCCCACCGGTGATTCACCCTTGTTTATTAGGCTGGAACAAACTTATTGGATGCAACTTATTTCAAGGGAACTCCCCTTTCTCGGGCTATGATAATCTTATATTTATAATTAAACTATGTGAAAATGATATCATCATCAATCTACAATCGGAGTTAAGCCTCTCAAAAAATACGTGACATCCACGGTATGCATTGTTTGTGTTTTCCTCGTATTTTCGAATTTTTATTTTCTGATACAAATATAGTGTATTTATTTTTCTTATAGTCACGGGCGTATATGTATCATTACGATTAGGCATAAAAACTTAACTAGTAATATATTGATGTCTCTGATTGATTCTTTCTCTGTAGCGCAGTAAATTCTAATCGGAAGTAAGCAGGGCCGATGCCTCCGAATCGACCATCTCCAGGGCCAAGACAAAGGTGCTATACTCCACACACTTGGCATTATTGAGAATATAGTCGAGCATTGCCGCTGCGTCCTGCCAAAAGAAACTGAATCGCTCCATATGCGAAATACGTGCCAAATGCTTCCACTTGGGTTGATGGCCGTCGGGTCCGCTGCCCATCGGGTTGTTTAACAGTGTCTTCAGCTTATCGAATCGCTTCTTGTTGCTCAACAGCAGCTGAAGATTGTATCTGGGATCGATGCTTGTTTCCACCTCCGTCTCGATGACAATTTCATTGCCCCCCCATTCCATTTCGCGGCTGTGCTCTTCCAATTCCGTTTTGGGGTCCAGCATCTCGCTTTTGATCTCTAGGGCTGCCTCGCTGCTCTCATCGGAGGAGGTGTCTTGCTCCTCTTTGATATTGTTGGGTACCCAGGTCATGGCCGAATCATTCTTCTCCGAATACACCTTGTCCAGCAGCTGAAGCACCTTTCCGTCGCCCTTGGAACGCGCCAGATCCATCGGCGTAAAACCGGCCGCATTGCGCGACATTAGTATGTCCGAAAGGGTCGTGTCCTGCGAATCCACAATGAGCACAATCAGTGCATGGCTCTGCTCAAGCACCGCCATGTGGAGGGCATTGTTGCCGTCTTTTGTGTTCGACACACTAATGGAGGTGCGATCGTGATTGATCAGCTTCTTGGCCACATCGTAATTATTCTGCCGGATGGCCATATGCAGCGGCGTCAATCCATCGTCATTTTTGAGCGTCAGGTCGAGCCTTACGCTGGGCTTGCCACCCTTCAGGAAGCTTTCAATGCAGGACTTACGCTCCTCCTTGACGGCCAAATGTAGGGGCGTATTCCCTGCATGATTCTGCTGATTGGGACTACATCCAAGGCTCAGCAGTGGCCGTATATAGTATTCGCGATCCTGCTGGCAGGCCACATGCAGAGCACTATCCCCATCCGCATTGAGGGCATTGTTCGCCAGATCATGCAGCTTGAAGTACTTCATCACCTCAATGGTTCGGATGGCCTGCTTTAGCTGTCCGTCTGTCCGCTGGCTGATGATCACCTCGTGCAGCAGCGTGTCGTTGTTGTCGTTCCGCAGGGCGTGTTCGGTGAACATTTCCTCCACCTGCTTCCGCGAGCTGTCATTTGGTGACCGCAGATGCTCCTCGTAGATCTTGAAGATTGCACTCAAAAAGTGTGGCGTCCAATTCCGGTTGGGTGCTGCCGTTGGGACAGCCGGTCGCTCCGCTGCCCGGCCATGGCCATCTGACTCGAGGGCGCCCATGCAAATCGGCATGAGTTCTACGGACTGCGTTTCGATCAGCTGGCGGAAGTCTTCCGAGGTGATCAATTCATTCAGGACCGATTCCCGTCCAAACTCTTGGCTGATGGTCTGATCTTGGTACGTGAAGTGCGTTCCCCCCATGGGCACTTCGTGTCCCTGAGGCACTCCCAGGGGCTGGTCCAGAGCCAGTGTCCTGGGCAGGTCCCCAGAGTTCTGTGCACTGCCGCCGGAGTTGCTGTTGGTCGCAATCGAACAGGTGCGCCGGCGTTTTCGCGAGACGATAGCATCACGTGGCTTGTAGCGGAACGGCAGTGATGGGTAGGAGCGCTCATCGTCCGAGGGTCGTATCAGCTCAATGGAGACATTCACTTCCCTGTCGACGTCCTTGTCCTTGTAGGCGGGCGTCTGGCAAACGATGGCATACTGATGATGAACATCCGATTCACGGAACTTGGCATACGCCTCCCACACAGGCTCCCCGTCTTCGTCCTCCTCGAAGAAGCGCACCTTGATGTTCTTCTTGCTGACCTTCTCCACGAGGAGGATGAGCTCATCGTTGCCCATCACAGAGCCGGTCGGCTTGCTCAACCGCACGATGCGCAGCTCTCCCGTTTGGGCAGATTTGCGGTTGTTGATCGCATTACTGAAAACGGGGTGGGCAATAGGCACCCAACTGCCATTGTCCTCGATTTTGTAGGCCTCAAAGCAGAGGCGCACCTGGAAACGCACCAAAGTACCACAAAGTGAGTATCGAACGAAAGCGAGTTCCTTTTGGGGCTGTACCATACCTGATTCAGATTCATAACCTTGGCCTCGTCTTCTGTCTCCTTTTCCAGCTTCTGTACCTCCTTGGTGGACAGCTCGCGACGCTTCATTTCGAACACCAGGCGATCCCGCTTCTTTTTGAAGAGCTCTTCGAAAATATACTTCTTGGCCGTGTGTATGATGCCCATGTTGATGAACTGAGCCACATAGCCGCGGTCCTTGGACACGTGCAGGTCGTGCGGATCGCACACATCCCGGTCCTCCTTACGCACCACCAACTGGTGTGAGTGCGGACTTTCGAGGTTCGTCTGGAAGAGACTGCACCGTATCACCGCCGGCCCGTCGTAGTTGCAGAGCGTCACCTCTGGAAACGTTTTCGGTGTGCGCTTCGAGTTGGCCCCGTTGAGCGAGCCATGTGTTCCGTGCATTTCGCTCTTGTATCGAAAGCGAAACTTTTCCACCGGTTGCTCCACGATGCGCAGGGCAGCGGGCATGTGCCCGAACTCCGTTTTGGCCACCAGGCCGCCGACGCCGCCATTGGTTCGATTATAGCCAAAGTTTTGTGTTGTGTCGGGGGGGGCCTGGGCGTAGTATGGATGGTCCACATACATGTTTCCAAAACTCGTGGCAGTCGTCAAATTGCGGGCGTCAACAACAAGGTTGCCATTCAACATCTGGTATGGTAAACTCTGCACTGGCGGTTGAGGTGAGTTCGCCTGTGGTAGATTTAGATTTGCGAAATCATTTTGCAGCGCCACCGTTTCGGGGGAATGTGATGGCGACATTACGGATGATGGCGAGTTTCCACTGCTATATCCACTCGTGCAGGAGGCTTCGTTCATGTACTGAACATTCTTTCCCTTGTCCAAATCGAAGATATTGCTCATTTTAGTTACACCTTAATCACATATACACTGGCTGTATGTATCTATTTGTTTTAGAAATTGCGTCTTGCGTAAAAAGATCGAGATCGACCGTAGCGCTCGAGTATCAAAACGAAAATGAATCCGTGACGGTTGGCTTTTCGAAGCGATGTCGAATGCTCCTCCTTTCGGTTTAGGTACTTCCCCGACGTTGATTGGGCGCTCGGACGGGGAAATTATCTTCCAAAGAGAGAGAGAGAGACAGAGAGATAGGGGGGCGCAACACCACAGTATAGGCCGCCACGTCAGGTGACTCATGGGTTTTTCAGCAGCACATCCAGCACCGTGTGGTTTTGTTTTTGTCAGTTGAGGTTTTAATGCGAATAAATTGTTTACATAAAGAAATCACACTATCAACGTATTGAAATTCGCTCGCAAGCGCGCAGACTCGCACATACTATGCATATATCTATATATATATATATGTATGTATATTCTAGGTAAATATATACGGGATTTGAAACGCGAACGTGCGGAGATCGGGGAAGTACGAGTCGCAGCAACTGCACAACACAAAATGAGCGAGCTGAGCCGTAAAAACAAGTAATCTCGCTCTCCGCCCGACCCATTCGGCTGATAACAGGTTTCAGTTGCGGGCGCAGAGCTTTTTGGGGGCGTAGCGCAGCTTTGTACTTGTTAAAGGAAGAGGGCATAGGAATATCAGGGAGTATAATGTATTTACACAAAATACAAGCAGAGCTTAATTTGAATATCTTATTCAACACACTGCTCACTCACCAGAGTTGCACTCTAGTCTGGATACACACCCGGTGGCAACTCTGCACAAGCGCACAGCTGTTCGTCTAGATATGTAATTTTCTTTTTATATCACGTTTTCTGGAATTTACTAAATTGTACCCACCTGTTCACCAATACTTTTGTTACATATCTGCGCCCGGGCACAGCCCAAGAGCTGACAAAACATTTAAACATGCTTCACGTAGGATTTAACATCTAAATAAGATAAGTAGAACGGTATCGAACTTGACCCACAGGTGATAAACTTATAAATGATTTTCACACGCGACGGAAAAAAGCGAAATGGTTGCCGGGACTTATATGTACATATGTATATATAATATGGTTTTTACTATAGCTCCTTTATTTAGAGGAAAATTTGTATGACTAAGGTAACGGCACGGCACCCTTGATCCTGAACAAGAATTATACGACATATGGTGTGCGTGGGTGTGTGTGTGTGTGTGTGTCGTGTCTGTTTCCATGTGTGAATCACGTTATCAGTGATTGTTTATTTGTATACAAAATTAGCTAATTTCAGGTCCAGCTGCATGTCTGGGAGGGTATCAGCATGCCAGGTTTAAAAGTACCCATTCCCAGACGTACAAAAATATATTTTTTGCAGCAAGTTGTTAATTAATTTTGATTTGTTTTTCACTTGCACTGTACCTTTTGAGATTCTGGAAAATTTCCCTGGGGAAAAGAGTAAGACTGAACTATTGGATTGCACCAGACGGAATGATTTGTTTCACCGAATATTCTTCGATATGCCCCCACACGTGTTGCTAGGCATGCACAATACATTTTGGATACAAGCTTTCGCTCAAGCGCTCCAGAAAGAGACGGAGACGGCGCGACTTGAAGTTTGGCACGATCAGCTATTTCACTCAACCCGAAACACTCAAACACGTTCTGTGAAAAGTTAATGCACCCGTAAAGGGAACGTTGGAAAATTTCGTTCTATCACTTTAAACACGAGCTATTTTCCGGCCAGTTGTTTTTCTCCGGCGGATGACGAAATTCGGAAGCACGATTACCGCGCAACAGTGCAGTCGGCTGCCTCTTTGTGACGTCTATTCGATCCCTAGGGGGTCGGGCTCGGCTGTCTTGGACTGATAAGCCTTTGATGCCAATCCCTCAGAGTCACGCTATACCTATTGGGGGAGCGAGGGGCGCCTGGTAACTGATGATCTTTGTTTAGCTAAAGGCAAACAGCAGCCATGCTCTCCGGCAGGCGTCATTAATAATGTTGTTCCCATGTAAAGATTGCATTCGATTTTGGGTTGAAAAACATGTTATTTTCGAACAGAAAACCCAGATAAGCAAAGGAAAGTGCAAGTGAATGGAATGCACGTAAATTAATGTCATGTGCAGAGCTAAATGTGTAAATTTACGCAAAAAACCATTTTAAACTTACCTTGTGAAGCGCATTTTGAAGAAATTTTAGTATGTATTTTTTGGATTTGATTTACAAAAGGGAAAATTGACTTATTGGTTTATGTTGTTCGGTTTAAACTTGTTAATTAACTTTGAGCTGCTACAGAAATTCCCTTGTTTCACTTGCACTTGGAGCTTTTGAGTTGAAGTATTTGAAAACTGCGGGCTGCAGCGGTTTTTATATGCTTTTTTAGTACGTTTTTTGCGATACCGAGGTATCGAAAAGAATCGTGGGCAAAAAGGTGTGAAAGTGAACTAAGTAGAAAAATACCAAAATAGTATTATTTTTAGTACAGTTTCATCGGTATATTTAGAACATTAGACGGTATATTTCAGTAGGGTCAGGCGGTGTGTTTTATCAATTTTATCAATCTATTAAACTTCATTTTCAAAGATATATTAGAGAACAAATGGTAGAAACTTCTATACGCAGGTTATTTGGATTTTCGCCGTCAAATCGTACATTCCAACAAATTGGATTTTAATCCTTTACCTCATTCACTTTCAAAAAATTTCTATTTGGCGCGCACAACTCGTATCCAGTCGATAGTGTTGATAACCGAACTTATATCGGGTAAGGAAATCCTTTAACCGGTATATTCCAAACTCACTTACGTTGGAACTGTTTTTTGTAGACCTTTTTTGATTACACCTTGTTTTAGACACAATAAAATTCGAAATAGTTTTTAAAAGTAGCTAATATTGTGAAACATTCTTTCATAAATGGCCTAAAATTATGTGGGCAAAGCTAAACGTTTTTTTAAATCAGTTTTAGTTCAATCTAGCTACTAATGTTTGACGAAATATCAAAATTGAGCAATTCGGTTTTCAATCCTTAACGGAGAACGATTAACCTATTATGAGCCAACTATTATGAAATAATGAAAATTTAATAATGTTAGCGCAGTTCAGGTGAAAGAAATCGTAGTTTTCTTTTAAGTTCAGAGGAAATATGGCATTGATCTACAAGAAGAATTTACAATCATTAATATTTTTCGCCATTTACCTCAAGTAGCTGAACTTTTTAGATAGAGGGGGCATAAGTGGACTAAGTTCGATTTTTCATCATACGAGACGCTATATTGTTTTTGAGGAACCAAAATTGAGGCAAAAACAATCAAAGTCAAGTATTTAAAATAAGCCAGTCAAGTAGAAAATAGATTCATTAATTGGATAAAATTAAGTGGGATTAATTAATAATTGGAAATTAAGTTCCCCGGAATATCAAAAACGAGAAATATGTATTATACGACTTAAATCCGTATATTTACGGTATATTTTTTGAATGAGACGGTATATTTTGATATATATTTCTGCGGGTCGGACGGTATGATTAAACGATAAATCCACGGTCCCACTGACACCAAGTCGCAAAATAAATAAAATTAACTAAAAGTTTCAAATTGTGTATGATTAGCAAGAACCACCGAGGACTTGTCCTGCCATGCAGTGAGACGTTCTGCGAGAAAAATGAACTCACAGTCAAAGAGGAAATCTTTTCCCTTCAATCCCCCGCAGCCGGGAGTCGCCATGCAGTTTGGCTTCAATGCGAATACAAATTTCAACATTGAGACTGAGTGCAGCAAGTGGCCACAGCACAAACGAAAGTCCGAGCAACAGGAGACCGTGCTGTGAGTATCCGTATCAACAACTTCAATCCCCGCCAGACACTAACGACAATCCGGTTTTTTAGCCCACCGAAAATGCTGATTACAGAGGAGCGGATCACACAGCACTTCAGTGGATTGCAGATTTCGGGCGACTCGAAGGGCGTCGTCGGCAATTGTGCGGGCAACAACAACAGCGCCTCGATCGTCACCGGCGGCCTGGCCACCGACGATATACCCTCCACCAGCACTGGCAAAACGCACCATCACCCGAATCCAGCCTATCAGATGGCGGCCATGGAACTGGAGCAGAAACTGCGAAATGCCAACCGAATTGTGATCTGTGATGAACTGAAGCCGGGCTCTGTACCGGGCCCTCTGGCGCCTGGTGTCATACCCCGTGAATGGCTCATCAAATCGGTTCCCCGTCCCTGCACAGCCCTCGTGCCATGGCAGCCATCTCCCCTCCAAATCCCGATGCCTGTGCCCAAATTGCCGTCACCGATGCATCTGCTGGCCCCGACACCGCCTCTCCCTGGAGAGGAACTCGACGACTATGACGATGATTTGGAGTTCTTTGAGAACAACAATACTTGCAATGTGAATTTAAACAAGTCTGACGAGCATATGGACGAGGATCTGTAGCCATAGCTGGAAGCCTAAATATAAACGAGTAGATCTGTATGTTTGCAAGTGCAGCAGGAGGGTTTAATCGCATGTAAAGAATTCTCATTGCTCCTCAACTCTTTGTTTGTTTACACCCTTGCAGAGGGTACCGTACCACTATTTAAGGAACTACCGTTCTGCAAGGGTATCATGCGCCTCGGATACCGATGATAATGATAGCCCTTTTTCATGTCACTCTTCAACTATTTTGTATTACTATTTAAAATAGATGTATGTGATTTTATCTAGCTGGAGATATCTGTGGCAGTGGATTTGTTTGTGCTTCTGTTCGAATAAAGTAAAGCCAAAATAAATTTTAGTACAGGGTCTTTTATTATCTGCGATAGATCTTCTGACAAAGAGCAGCATGAGCGTGTTCGCTCATTACTAATCCTTGTGGCGTCTGCTAGCTAGCGCACCTAAGCAGTGGAGGAAATGCGAAACAAATAGTTCATGGTGTAATCTGGAGGAGCACTAGGCCCATAATATTTATCTAACTTTCCAACTCTCAAAAAATAATGTTTTATGAGAGAACGAAAATAGTTTTTATCACCTCAACCTGATGGTACAAGTAATACGTTTATTGCCCTCGAATATAATTTCCATAGTTCGAAGACAAACAAAACGATTAACTTTTATAAACTGCATATGTTGTTTTATGGCCGTATTGTTTTCAAATTAGGCGGTCTGGGGTTTCCAGACCATTCCAGGTATTTCTACCAAATTCAGGTACCCGCGCGATTCAAATCGGTTATTGGCTCTCTTCGAATCGGTTATGACCCTCTTTTCGTTCTCTTTGAATCGGGTAGCAACAATGAGACTCATTCCACTTTTACCGTTCTCAGCATCAAATTTGTATGAGCGTTTGTTGCGAGCAACATGGGCACGGATACCCTACGGAAAAGGATATTATAGAATTGAGGAAATGTTTGTCATCCAGGCTCCAATATATGCAAAAACTAGTCAGTCAATATAACAATTTACCAAGAATGGTCTCAGGATCAGGATATACATATATCTAGGAAACTAATCAAATGCATAAATAGGTCTAAAGCATATCAATCTGAGAAACGGTCTTTATTAGGGTATACAAAAGAGCATATTTGGTTGACAAGCAACAAGTCAGCATGTACGAAATGTCGTGACATTCCATACTCACCTACGTTGCCACTGTTTTTCGTTTTATACTCAATACAATAAAAAGCAGTACTTAAAGGCAGTTAATCTTGCAGAAAATTTATTCACTAATGACATAAAATTATATGGGCAGAGCTAATGGTTTTAGTTAATCAGCATTATTCAACGGAATATCAAAATCGAGCAATGAGAACGTTAACTCACCTACGTTTTAATTGCTTGACCTTCTTCGCTAAAACTCTTTTTAGACAAAATTCAATAAAAGGAATTAGTTAAAAACTAGTTTATCTTGTAGAAAATTGATCTATCAATTGGATAAAATTATGTTTTCAGGTATGGAAGTCCTGGCTAGCTAGTAATATCAAATCGAATATCAAAATCGAGGAATATGGTTACCTGCCAGGGACCGCGAATGATTAACCCGTTGTCGACCAGAGGGTATAAAAAAACTCCAGGAAAATGTTTAAATTTTAAGAATTTAAGTGTAGAAAGATATCCTGATAATTATTTTTTTTACGTAAATAGAAACTATGTGCGTACGAGAAGATCTCGCAAAAAGTATGTTTTCCGCGGTTTACCTCAAGTCGTTCAACTGTTAAAATATAGGGGGCTGGGTGGGTTAAGCCGCTCGCTATAAATACGAAGCACCCCTGAAAGAACCGCAATAGTCATGGTGGAAAATTTGAAGAGAGCGTACCGATGCGCCAAGAATCGAAGAAGATAAAGTTAAATATTGATTAAAATTTCTGCTACAAAAATATATATATGTAATTATATATTGTAAATGTCTTTAATTTAAGTGATATAAATCAAATATATATGTGTAACGTTTAATATTTTAATACGCGTCAAAGTACAACGAGTGAAGCTAACCGCACACACACAAAGAAAAACGGGGTACTTTGCGAGCAAAAATAAAAAACAACCACACAAAAAAATTGGAAAACTAAAGAACGCTGCGTAATAGACGGTGGTGTACATAAAAGAGTTTAACAAAAATCCGAATCAGTTGAAAGTGTGATTTTTTTGAGCCTTTGTCTGTAAGTGAAGAGAAAGCTTTAAGCGGAATTACATATAAATAAATACGAAGCCAGCCCGTCGCCATTTTGAAAGTGATTTTACAATACATACACAAAAACACATACACACACACACATTCAGCGAAAAAGCCCCCTCATCAAAATCTGAGAAAATCAACAAAACCAAACCAACATTTCCGTAACATTTTAATGTGAACCAACAAACAAAATCAAGGCAACTTTTAATCCAAAAAAACGAAAATTCAAAACCGTTTTGTATAATTGAAATCTGTATAACAAAAGTGGCTAAGAAAATCCCCGCAGCCTGCAGAGCGAGAAAATCGATAGCTGCGACACACACGTATACATATACTATACAGTGGAAACCCGTAGTGGAGCAAGCGAGATAGCACTAGCAGCATCAGCACATTCGTGTGAAGAGGAGGTCTACAGCAGAAAAAGTAAGTCGCAATTGTATGGGTTATCGGTATGAGTGCGAGTGGGATTGAGAGTGTATGCATGAGCGCGCTCATGTGTGCACGTGTGTGTGTTGATTCATTAATTCAGGTATTTTTCGTATGGTTTTGAAGTCCTCAGACTTGTTTTGTGGGGCGGGGAAATATACAATAGCTAAGCAAATACGTACGTATGTAGCTTTTGTTGACGTAAATGGCACACACACACACATACTCACATATGTTTATACAGATTACGATGTTGACAGTCCCTCCTACAGGTTGCCGTCTATATTGGAAGTCTTTCCAATGGGGATCTTTACTCTCTCCCCGTTATTCCTTCTTTTCTATACATATATTTTTTTTCTTTTGCTCAAAGTCTCGTTCGCTTTTATTTCATTTTTCCCAAAAACAGGACCAGTCCCGAACCAGCAGCAGCAGCATCAGGAGAAAAAGCGGTGGAAATCAGTTTTTGGAAAAAGGAGTTTGCAAAATTATAGCTAAGGATTAGCTTAAACAGAATAACAGAGATAATTCAACAGACTGATAACAATACATAACGTTACAAAAGTTAAACTACATTAAAGTAAATAACAGAGAATTGTACATAAGAAAAACGAGACGCAAACCGGACGGAGAATAGCGCCTACGTGCCCAGCCGCCCGTTGCTCGCCCTAGATCTTGCAGATCGATTCGTCGATTTGGAGATCGAGAGAGAACAGTGGAGAGAGAGAGAGAGGGAGAAGCAGCAGTCAGAGAGTAATCAACAACAACCAAAGACCCAAAGAAGCAGCTGAAAATATCAACAATTACAACACGTGGCATTTGTTTAAGAGAGCAAGAGGCCCCCCTACTCCCCGAGTTTGGTTTCGATTTATAAAAAATATAAATTGATTTAAGTGCGTGTGATATTTAACGTTAAGCATTAATTTAGCGAAATAACCAAAAACAAAAAAGGCAAAACAGCAGAAATTTTAAAGAGGAAAGAGAAGAGAGAGAGAAATAAGTAGAAGAAAGAACGCGCTTGGTAGAGCTCTCAAGGAGAAAAGAGACGAAGAGAAGAGGAGAGAAGAAAGTTAAGATCAGATCAAGGAAGAGAAAACGACGGAATTACTATGACATACTCGCACAATAGCGTTAGGAACAACATCAGAATGACAACAGCATCGGCCACCAAGGCCATACGATTGAAAAAGGGCGCCGCAGGATCTGCTGCGTCCCCATCCGCATCCGCAACCCCATCACCGACATCCACCGCATCCGCACCCACAACACCCTTGGTAACTGCACATTCCAACAGTATTGCCAGCAGTACAAATATCAATAGCCACTTCCATCAGCAATCCCTGAGCGCTGCCGCATCCCCCACAACCTGTTCCGGCCTCGGCCTGTCCGCCCTGTCCACCAGCAGCAGCACCACCACAACGCCCAATAGCCGCCAGCAGCGGCAACAGCAGTCCCAGTCGGCGGGAGGCGCCCAGCGTAGCCGCCAGCAACAGCAGCCGCAGCAGCGACAGTCGCCACAGCAGACCGGCGGTGGAGGAGGCGGAGGAGCCTTCTTCTTTGCCAACAACAACGGTAGCGCCAGCAAGCGCAACGGCGGCAGGTCTCCACAGGGAATGGGAATGGTGGTGCGTCAGTCACCGGCGACAATTCTGGGCGGCGGATTCTCCCCCCCAATGGCCATCAACGGCGGATCGGCGCGCAAGCAGCGCAAGAGTCCACCCACCATTGGCGCCTTCGGTGCATCGCCCCAGCAGCAGCACCCCCTCATACCCACCGCATTGACGCATTTCGCTGGCAGCAAGTGCTTCGACGCACCAGCACCAACGGCGCTGCCAAAACCGCCGCAGCACTGGACGCTGTCCAAGTCCGAGGAGAAGCTGGCCAGCAGCGCTGGTCCGGCCCTGCAGAGCCTGATGCGAAGTGGCGGCGAGTATTTGTCGAGCCCCAGGTTCCATCTGGGAGGAAAGTCCTCGAAGCGCAATCTCCTCGACGACTTTGACACGCACAATCTGAAGCTGCTGCTCAATGTGCAGTCGTAACAGGTGGCAAAAGCAGGAGCAGGAGCAGGAGGAAGGATCAGGCGTTAAGGATCAACGAACGAACACATACGAGGCGATAAAACCGACGAAATGGATTGAAAATGGTGGACCCAGAACCCGTCAATGAGAAATAAAGAAAACATGTAAAACAAGAGAAAATACAAAAAAAAAAACAAAAACAAAATTATAAAAAATGCAAAAAGAAAAAACCTTAAAAAAAACCTAAAAAAAGCGAAAACATTTCAATCGAAACTTTGAACTTTTTTAAACCAAAAAAATGAAAAAAATTGCAAAACAAAAAAATGAGTAATGTTTGTGATCTCAAAAAGTGTGTATCATTAAACAAAAGCAGTAAAAATTGAGAGAAGCTATACGAAAAAAAAACCAACAACAAACAACCAGAGAATTTCAAGGGAAAACTGAAGATTAAAACCACACACAAAAATACTGTCCTCACACAACAAAAACAACTTCTACAACAACAACGACAAGAGAACAAAGAAACAAAACAAAACAAAACAAAACCAACAAAAAAGATGCAAAATTCCACGCTACAACAACCCCATAGACCTTCCCCAAAAACAGCTACAGCTACAGCAAAAAAAAAGGTGTCAACTTCAATATACAAAACTTTATAAAGGCCAATATTCAAATGCGAAAGGAAAACCCACAGACTAACAAACGAACGATCGTACGACACGGACGGACAGATGGATGGATAGATGGATGGATGGCTTGGCTAAACAGAGGGAAACGATGATAAAGATATGAGTATGGGATGTAATGCACGATGGATACGAGAGATGAGATGGCTGGATCGTATCGTGGAAGGATGGAAGATGGAAGAACTTATATTATATATGTCTAACAACGGATACTTCACACAACTGAACATTGTTTTAAAGGTGATACGCAAATAGACTTGAAAACTAATTGATAAGTAAGACTATAAATAATATTTATGAGTAATTCAAAACAAAAACAAAACAAACTCAAAAAATGGACGCTAGAAGCGCAGCATAACAGTACAGTTTATGTTTATCCACCCCTAAAAAAAGCGGACAAAATGTGCAACGTACCTTAAATGTTGATGAGAATTAAAGAAGAAGAAGAAGAATAGGAAGAAAGATGGCAGAAGTATATTCGAGAGATTGATACGCATATAATAAAATAATACAAACAAAACAATAAATAAATGAATGATACATAAATGATATAATAATAACTAAAATAATAATACTACAAATCGTATACCCACCAAATCGCAAAAAAGACTAATTCAACAAAAACAAAAACTCAACGACAAAAACTCAACGCAACGCAACGCAGCAGCCGGCAGAAGCAGAAGCAGCGTTGCATCTACACACAGAGGCAGCGTTGCATCCAAGTACTAGCAGCAGTAGCCGCCGCAGAGCAGCAGCAGCAGCAGCAGCAGCGCAAAATGCATTCAAACTTGCCTACAAATCCCCCTTCTATTCATTAAGATATATAGTGTGATCCCGAAACCCCCACCCACCCCCATTTATTGTAATTCCCTTGACCTTTTATTAGAGACTCTTCCATTACCATTTAGTTTTAAAGAGAAAGTCCCCCCCCCATCCCTCAATTATTCTACATACATGTGTAAATTCTTAATTGTAATTGCGAATGGCTTTAAAACAAAAATTCTTAATTTAAACATTCTTGAATTGTACATAGAGAAGAAATCGAGAAGAACAATGCTAAAAATGTTCAAAATAAAAAAGTTTTCAATCAAAAAATTGTAAATCAACTAAAAGCGAATAAGAAATCATATGTAGCGCAAACATTTTATTTATTTCCAAACAAATATATTTGATCTTGCGCCCAAAAACAGCCGAAATGATACGAAATGATTGTGAAACACAATACAAGAAAAATATATTAGTTGCAATCCCCGCCCTCGAAAAGGGATACAAGAGAAAGAGAGAGAAATGGAGAGGAAACTACTTTTATGTAAAAAACTATTCGTTGATGCTCAATACTGAAACACTTGAACCCAGTACCTTATTTTCATTATTAGCATTACTATTAATTGTTAACATTTAATATGTATGTAAATTATTTAAGCATATCCCCGCCCCCGCCCCCGCCCTCTCCCCATCTCCTAAACCTCTTAAAAACCCAAAAAGTTATATGTATTTTGCGTAGAAGAGAATGATAACCCATATGCTGTGGCAGGCAAGCAGCAGCGCGTGAGTTTTGTTATTAGTGTTTTTGCCAAATGAATTGGCCAACCGAGTGATAAGCCAAAAACAAAAATTAAACAAAACCCCCCCACTCCCAAATTGATAGGAAAACCATCCCTTAAATAATATGAACACCATAATAATTTGAGTTATATATTGTTTTAACTGAAAAAGAAAACTTCCTGAAGCTAAATTATGAGGATGAGACGACGAAGGATGAAGGATGAGAGAGATAGTTTTAAAAAATGTTGAAAGCCAAAAAAAGTCATGCACTGTTTAGGTTTACTTGAGCAAGTTGTCATATATTGGTAGCTTTAAAGGCTTGTATCTTCAAGTTACACACAAAACCCCTTTCCCCCCCCCCCCCCCCCCCCCCCCATACACATACATATATACTACTTAGAGTATTTGAGCGATCGAGCAGTGCTCGTGGCATGCCCCCCCAAGACACACCACAGACAAACCCCCGCCCTCCTTTCAGAAGAATCCCATTTGGAATTCTTGCGCAGAATTTTGCATTTTTTTGTTAAGTGTTACTTACTGGACGTCAATTTATGAAGAGAACAGGATTTCATTGAAGAAAGATAAATAGAAAACCCTAATAATAATAATACAAAACAAAACAAAACAGACCAAAACTTGGAGCCATGGCCAAAGCCGCACCTTGGATCAATGAGATGGCAGGGGGGTACAAGCGTTACGGTTCGGTAACTTTTTCAACACCAATCAGTACAAATTAATTTCCATTTCAAAAGTTGGAGCCCAGCCAAGATCAAAGCGTGCTCTATACGATGTGCGGGCCTTCATCGTTTGTACCCACCCCCCCCTCGTGTGTTCCAAGGCAGCGGCTGCGGTTCGGCCCCCCCTGAAGAAGAAGAAGAAGGAAAATTCATTTTAATTTAAAAGCATATCGACGAAAAATTAATAAACTATTCTATTGGAGTTCGAATATTATTTTTATCCCACATTTTTTTAAGCCAGAAGATTCGTCGCAGCATATATATTTGTTTTAATTCTCCATTGATCTAATTTACAATTTAATTTGCAATTTTTTGTGATACTTTGCTATATTTTTAAACCTGGTATATATACAAATTATAAACAAATGATAAATGAAGAAAGGAAAAAGATAAGAAAAGAAAAGAGAAAAATGCCCCAAACACACAAAATACCCCATGAATGAATGAGGACCACTGCTGTGAAGCAGTAGAGTTAAGATCCAGAGTACTGTAACTATATTGAAGAAGAAGAAAAAACAACTGTGAATACTACACTGAGATAAACATTTGTAAAAGCAATATATTGGAATTGTGTTAAATCCAAGTCAACTTGTAACATTTGAGAAAAACAAAAGAAAAACCCTTACAAACCAAATCCATTCAACAGAAAAAACAATAGAAGAACAAAAAAAAAAGAAAATAAAAAATTGTACACGGCTTTTATGAAGTAATTTGTTAAAGCTTTGTATGATTAAACAAAAAAAAAACCTAAATTTGTGTTTTTATTTGCATTTTGTAACCGTTTACTTTTTTAGTTGCCGATTTATTTTTCAGAGCTCATTGGCAAATAACCCCCCTTTTACTCCAAGCTACTCCACTGTAACCCCCACGCCTCTGGTACACCATGTGCTCCCCACGAGATTCCAGTTTCCAGATTCCAGCCTTCTTCCACTGTTGTTTGTTCTCCCATGTTCCAGGCTTTGATTTGCTGCACAATTTCCAAGCGAGAGAGAAACCGCTAGCCTAAGCGAATGAGTACAAGTAAATGCATAAATACGAGCATGTATACACATATGCAGCTGCAGTACATACATACGTACGTATGCGAGCAGCTAGCCACAGTTACACACAAATAAATAAAATGATAGAGAAACTTTATAGCGCCGAAGAGTAAATATCCTCTGCAGGCCGACAAACAACACGACAAGCAATAAAACACTTTCCTTTCGTTTCTATGTGGCCTAACACACTATCCTGATTGTTCCTATGTTAATTCTACATAGATGATATGTGCCTGTAGGGGTAGGACAAACAGTATGATAAGTGCGATATGTCATTGTGAGTTGGATAAATTTATATACGCAACATTTAAGCATTTTATAGATTCTTACACAAGAAACCAAAACGAAAGCCCAGCATGATAACGATAAATGTTTAATGGTTTTATTACACCACAGATAACACATAATAGATACATACATACATATAACAAACCAAATATATATATATATATATACATACATACATATATATATTGATATGAAGCGATAAGCGAGCTCCGAATACATCAAAGTCAAGTTAAAACTTAAGAAAAATCATTACACAATTGCCTAAACGATCAAAAAAACAATCAATGTAAAAGTCCCCCAAAGAGATCATCATCAAAAATACCCTAAACCCCGACCCAGAACCCCGCTCCTAGCATCCTACTATCCCACCACCCACCTTCCCCCAATTCCCCAAAGAAATGAACAAAGAGATTGGGAAATTTTCAATATTCAACGACAAATGCAGATGGCGACACAGCGACCACCCCCCCAGGCCAAAGTGGAAGAGAGAGCGATGCGGCGAGAGAGAGTGATTGAAAGAGTTTCTGGTTCAGTTCAGAGGTAAGTGGGCAAAAACATGATCATGACTCATTCGCACTATAAACTAGCATTTGGATTGGACTCTGGTATGGGCAGTATTGTTGGAGGTTTCTCTAGAGGTTGCCCGAAGAAAAAAAGAGACGACTATCAAATGGTGAACGTGTCTTCCATCACCTTTGTCGCACACCTCCCCATAGCAACATAGTGTTTTGTTTTGTATACCGCTGCAGAGGGTATGATGAATCAGACAAGATGTTTGGAGCGCAGAAACCGACAAGATCGGAACACCAATAAAGACTACATTGCAGTTGGCAGAAAAAACATTTAGTATCTTGAGACATAATCCAACCAAACGGGTGACTTTATCATAGCTTCCATGGGAAAGTTGGATCGAAAGGGTATCCACAAAGGCCTCGGCCTCACAAGCTAGCCTTCTTCTCTAGGTTTTTTTTGTGTCTCTATTTCTTTATAATCGGTGTCGCAAAAGAAAACTGGATTTACAGACAGCACGAAGCAGCGGCTTAATTTTTTTGTTTTTAAATGATTTCAGACCATATAGCATATACATATGTACATACTGTATGTACATCAGTATGTGCTCAAACTTAAGGCGAATCAAAAGCGTAAACAATTTGGTTTTTATTTTGCTTTCTGTTGCGCTACTCTTTTATTTTTATGGCGCTGCTTTAAGCTAATTGCGAACGATAAATGTGTGTGAGATAGTGTGTTTGTATGTGGGAAGGAGCACAAACTAAGGTATATTAAATATAAGGTATGGCAGTCCGATAGAGCACCCACTTTTCGCCAGGCGAACATCCTTCAATGAAGCTTTTGCCACGTGAAAGAGCAGGAAGGAAATGTAAAATGCAAACTAAGCATTTGGCGGCACTGCCTCACCCCACTATTTAATATACGTTGCACAACAGTAACGACGACGACGCAAAAGCTTCTCTTCCTTCTCGCTCGCACGTCCGCTTAGATTTTCGATTGCGAGAGTTTTTGCATTTTTGTTGCTGGGAAAAAAGAAGCAAAACAAAAGCAAAAACTAAAAGCTGAAGACAAAAACAAGTAAGCGCGATCAAATATGAGCTGCGACAGCTAGGATACCCTGTACCATGACACGACTAATCACCTGGACGGCAGCTATTTTGAGAAAATTTTTATCAGAAAATCAGAAAGCTGAAAATATTGTTAAAGGAAGGTAGATGTCCCTCTAAGCCGCATAGTGCGCCCATAGAGGGATGTTAGATACAGTAATCCAATTTAATAAGCATGCCATGCTATTGAGAAGCCCAGGGTATTAAAACGAGACGGGGAATAACAAAAAGTGTGCGTGCACCACTGGGTCTCGTCTCGGGGACGTGAACAGGGCCGGGGATCTCGGGTCTGGTAGATGTTTTTTCCACGCAATTGGTATCTGTGAGATACATACACAGGCAGAGATACCACACGCGCTCACACACATATACAATACATATGTACATCAAAATACGTATGTACATATGTATGTATACCCGCCAAAGATGGATGTTCATATTTACAAGTTTTGTGCGTTGGTCTCCCCGACGACGACCCGAGTCGAGTACGCAAACGCTCAACAAAATAAAAAAAGTATAAAAATAAAATGGAATACATAATGTGAATATGTATGAGGCGTCAACACATATGACATATGTATGTACATACATATGTATGGTATGTACACTTATGCTCAAAATAATAAGTACTCAGCCAACACTTGAATTTAAAATAAAATAATTCAAAGAGTGACGCTGATAGGGATGTTATCTGGTAGGTGGAGATTCCTATCGAGAACCAACAAGGAACTCCATAGAAAATACATAAATATGTACATATGTACATACATATGTACATACATCAAACCAAGAAAACCTAGTGGAAAATAAAAAGAAAATAAATAATGAGTCGAAATGTTACAACTCAGCTCAAGCGTAAAAGGGTGGGTTGGGAAAAAATACATTAAGTACATACATACATATATACATATATGATTTGCCAGTTGAAATTCCATTTAGGGATGAGTACTTAATATTTTTACCATAAGTGTACTATCTGCATGTGTGTATGTATGTATGTCTGTATGTCTGTATATTCTGCAACGTTCGTGTCAACGGTTATTTTATTTTCATTTTTCTTTTTTGTTGCTTTTGTCAGGCTATGGAATAATTTTATATTTGCTGCGCAATTTCTATTATTGATTCCCTGTTATTTGTTTTATGCTTTTCTTCGCTTGGCCCCCTATCATAGTCGCCTGTTCTGCTTTCGCATGTACATATGTACATACATATGGATGTGTGTATTCCCTAGATGTGATAGCCAGTTGGCACCTTATCGCATATAGTGGTTCTGTGTACATTTTAATTATTATTGCACGCGTTCACACAGCACAGAAATGGGGGATTGGGAATTGTTGTTTCCCTTTGGTTTGATAAGAAAAAATCCCAAGCTAGCATATTTTGAACCCTTGCGAAAATCAAACAATTTCATGGCACCGCGTAACGGAAATGGCTACGAACGAGTTCCGAAAAATAAAGGTGGATGATTCATGAATCTGAAATAACCATGCGGGTTGGCTTCGGAGTAAATTTAACAAGCTCCCGTACAATAAACAAAACGGTTATAAGACTTTTATTTGCTTTATATGGATTTCAATACGATTTTTGTATTGTTAATTGCACGTGCGCTTGTATATATGTATGTATGTATGTATGTACACACTCTTACGTACAGTAAAGCTCTCTGTGCAGACAATCCTGTGTACCTATCCCCCTCTGTAGCTCCCTTGGAAATCCTAGGTGTACCAGTATGATATATACTTTTCATCTAAGCCACCACGTGACTAGAAAAAACATGCACGCTCCCCACACTACGGCTATCGCCTGCCAGGCATTCATTGAATGAATTCGCTTATCGGTCAAGCGACTGATAATGATGAGCCGCCATTGGTGACCTTTGGGGCAGATAAGGGCCCTCCTATCATCTGTATTTAGTGGTGTGATCTATGCTGGGACTCCAGTCAAACATTTCCCAGTCTCCCGGCAAGATGTCGCTCTCTGTGGCTGTTGTGGCAGCCAGCATTTGGCTGATCGTGTGCACATTTTCCTTGGTTCAGGCAGGACACTCTACTTTCTACCATTCGGATCTAGCCAGTCTAATATGACGATCTCTTGCAGGCGAATGTGCGGTTTCACTTCACGCTGGACTTCCATGTTAAGCAGCCGGCCAACGGCCAGGACGAGACCATCAACAAAACCATCCTTGTGGAGAACAATCAAATATCCGTGATAGACAATGAGCCAACGACAAAGTCACCCATCAGCCAGTGGACAGATCACGAGCAATACAATGAGGCGACTGTGCAGAAGGTGGTGGAGGCCAGGCGGGCGGTACAGCAGCTCAACGTAGAGTTGGCTCCCCTGGTGGGTCGTAGCAACGATCTGGCCATCCGTCTGAAGCAGAGCCTGCGCTACGTCAACGAAGTGGATGCCACGCTTGAGAACCTCTCAAACTTTGGACAACTTGTGGAGCTCCTGCGGAAGTTTGTCATCCTAGTGGATGCCCTAAGGGAGCCCGCCAACTATGGGGGTATTCGTTCCCTGGAATATGTACTCCTCAAGCTGGCCCTGGAGAAGTACGAGCTGAATAGCAAGCGGCAGGAGATCAACGAGTATTTACAGCGGGCGGAGACCGCCTGGACGAGCTATAAGAGCACGCAGGTGGTTCTATTGGAGAACTCGAACACAACCTGAGATTTCATTTGGATATAGGCTTACACACATACACATTTTCACCCGTAGATTCATTGTAGATCGTAGTGCATAGGTTATAAGGGCACAAGCAGAAGAGCAAACAAAGACCAGCATCAATTGGTAGATACAATCGATGCACCAGCGACAAGGGCGGCCGCTCCGTCGTCGGGAACCTTGAAAGAAATAAAAACCATCAAAGGGACTTCCTGCCTATTATTCGGTTCCACTAGAACGCTCAGGATTGCTACAGGTATAGGGACCATGCATGGCATCAGCCCAGGGGTTGGGTTTTGGGCATTCATCTGACCTAAATCTCCCTCTCCCTGACTATGGGATTGAAAATACGTTACACACGCTGGGAATACGTTAATATACGAGAGGGTATGCAGGTAGCCGACGACGCAGAGCTAAGGGAGCATTAAAATGCTGAAACAACAGCTGCCGGAGCCATGGCATGTCTAATGTGGTGTGAGTGGAGGGAACAGGAACGAGAACGAGAACGGATCGGGTCCCGATCGTAGTCTCGAAATTCCTGAAACTCGAAACAACCACGAAATACAATCGTCCATCATCCTTACTTCTTCCATATGCAGCAGTTGAGTGGCAAATGGAATGGGGGGAGACTACTAAAAATACAATTATTAACAGCGCAGCATATATGTATGTGTATGAAATGATGGTATATGGAGTTGAGGGCGGTTTAAGAGGGTAAAGTTACCGTTACCCTACGCCTGCCACATAGGGAGTCAACAGTCACATAGGGAACAGCTTGGAACTCTCCCCCTGTAAGCCGACACCGAAATCAGAATTCTTTGACTTAACGGGGGGGAAGCCTTAACGGTTTTCACAGTGATTTCCTTTATAAAGGGTGCAATCTGAAGTGGCGACTTATGAATATATATACATACATATGTATGTATGTTCGTATGCACGTAAGTTTTGCAGTGAGAAAAAAACCATGGCATGAAGAAATCATCGGTATACATAAAGGAAACCCGATTGGCATAAAAGAGACAAGGTATACAGGTTTAAGCTCTTTTTTTATATTTATTTATAAACCGAAACTGGTCGAACCGCTTTGGACGGCCGGCTATCCGATGGCTTATGTGTGTTTTTGACAGTTTATGTTTTTGCTAAAATATTGCTGCATGTGACAAGCATGTATTAGGATTGGATTTGATCCAAAGGTGGGGATAAGGATTAGGAAATGGGAGGAAGAATATGGGATTTAATGGTTTCATTTATCTTATTGGTATTTATATTAAATTCCTTCTATTACAGTTATGATACGATCTCCTTCCACATGCCTTCAATATCCAAACTCTGTACTATGATCCATTGTGATAAATAAATCTTCTCTTTTTTACATTTCTTAAAATAAATATATACTTTATTCCATTCCTTATAGAGTACCCAAGTAATATTACAGTATTTCAAATGTCGCGGTATATGCCAAGAGTCGATAGCCGATAACGATTACGTTCTCTGTTACGCGTACAAAAAGTGCTGTAATACTAATGTTATATTGCCTCGCTGCAACAGCAAAAATTTTAAATAAGAAAAACACATTTTATGGGTTATTTCTATAGCTGTTTTAATTTGGCTTGAAATTGCGAAGTATTTTTAATACTTCTATTTGAAAGTCGAGCTTTTGATCGGCATTCATTCTTTGCATATGCGGCTTAATGCTATCAAAGAACGCCTGATCGGCATCTGGGGCGGCGGAAGTTGGTGCAGAGACATTAGTAAAACTGGCGAAGTCTCCTGAGAATGGAGTGACTGATCGCTTGGCGGGGGTGGCACCACATTCTGGATGCGTTGAGTTATCTGCTGTGCCGCTAAGATCGCCCAGCAAGGAATGCAGATTATTTGGCAATGAAGAGTGTGTGTCGGCCGGCAGATCGGTTTTCTCCTCTGAGCATCGCCGCTTTTTAGCTGTTCTTCGGGCGCAAATGCGCTTCTGTTTGCAAGACGATTTGGTTTCCTCCTTTAGGGGCTCCTCTTCATCATCGGTTTCAGTCTTGACATCCAGCAGAAAGCTTAGCTCTTGCTCGTATATGTAGGATGCCCGCACCATCACATCTTTGCCGCTCTGTCGCATTCGGTACACACGCAAATAGCTGTCGCGCGTGTTTTTCCAACGCTTCATTAGGGTTTTTACTGCAATTATTTGATAAACATAAAGCACCTGCAACGATTCCTTGTGGGTAGTCTTACCAATTTCGTTCTTCTCGGCATCACTGGCTGTTGCAAAGTTCTTGCACAGTTCTTGGCTAATTTGCTGCCAAGCCTGATCCCGAAGTTCCCGGTTATGGAAGTTTGGGTGTCGGCGCTCCCAGATAATCGTCCGCTTGTGTACGGCTTCAATGAACTCATACATGGAGTACCGCAAATTGGCTCCAGCAGTTCGAAGTACCTTGTGATTTCCCATTTTGGTTTATTATTTATTAATATCAACAATTAAATTAGCAGCGCAGGAAAAAAACAAGACAGCGCTTTACAGCACGCTGCTATGGCGGTCTGTTGGCCCTAACATATACAATGTTGCGTCTTACAGCACGCTGCTACGCACACATTTTTCCTTAACAGAGATAATGCTGCCACCCTGTTCCAATTAAACAACAATTTTGTTATGAAAATAGGTTTTAATTTTGTTTTATTATTAAACATATACAGAGAGGTCAGTTGATTAATTTAGCTGTTGAGGGGTGCAACGCGAAAAGCCTGCATATGCCAATGCGAACTATGACCGAGTAATACGTGTACGTGTTAAATTAGGAGAGAAATGCAAGTGAATGTGAGGATGATTAGTGTTCGTGTACTATTGTGTTCCTTGCTTGATTTACATGGGCCTGCCCATGCCGCGGCCCATACCACCCGCCATTGGAGCTTCGCCGGCCTTGGGGCTCTTTATTGTCTCGTCCACGGAAAGAATCATGCAGGCGGCTTCGGCGGCAGCAGTCAAGGCATTGATCTTGATAATCGATGGCTCCCACACGCACTGCTCAAAGTTGTCCGAGATGTCTTCCTTGGTAATGTCAACGCCATACCACTGACCACCTGGAACGAGAAAAGCAATTTTATTTTTGAATATACAGTAATATTTGAAACAGGGTGGCAGCACCGACAATGCCCGCGCGCACACGAATATGCAGTTGTGCGAAAGAGCACACACTATACCACATGTGCGTCGAGCGAAAGAGCAAGCAGGGGCGAGAAAACACGCGTTAGCAGAGAGCACTCTGGAGATATTTATATTTGAAAAAAGTAATATTTCGAGCAAAATGTCTACCTCGGGACGCAAGCGCAAGCAGCAGCTAAAGCCGCGCCAGGATGATCACAGATCGCCGATAAAGCGCAACAGTGTGGACATTAAAAAGGAGCCGCTCGACAGGGGATACCCGGCGCTGGCCGACTATGACCTGAGCAGCGCCGACATCAAGCCCGATTTGACAGAGCTCCATCTGGAGATGGCGGCGTCGGGCCGTCCACAGCCCCCAGCTCAAATCGGACCCGACCTGGACAATCAGGAGAGTGACTCAGACGAAGACGGCTACTCTGAGATAAACTACGAGGCGGCCGATATCTTTACCCAAGGTAAGCAGTATTCCCCACTTCCACTTGCAACTCCACCCTTGACTTATGTAACCCTTGTCGTGCAGACGAAGTGGACGACTATGATCCGGAGTGGACAACGCAGCAGTCCAGCACTCGCCTGCTCTTCAAGTTCAACACACCGTTGCAGCAGACGGGCCTGAAAGGCGGCAAGAACTACATGGGTCCCCAGCACTACTTCAACCAGATTCTCGGCCACCGGGGCACGTTCTTCTTCTCGCTGGCCAAGAGCTGCAACATGCGTGCCAATGGCGGGAACCTGACCCACGCCGAGGAGATGGAAGCATTTGTGGGCCTCTCCCTCCTCATGAGTGATGTGAAGCTGAGCGAGCTCTCCGACTACTGGAACAACAAAGCGCACTACGGATTTGTTGGTTTCAATGAGAAGATGACGCTGGAACGCTATCGCCAGCTGATGCAGTGGCTCAACTTCGATGCCCTCGATGTGAAGGGGAAGAGCAATGGAGAGGATTACAATAAATTGCTGGCATTCATCAACGAACGCATGGCGGAGCTGTATGTCTGCGGCCAGCAGCTGGTGCTCAATGACCCAGTGACCCTATGGAAGGGCAGATTCAGCTACAATCAGGATTTGGCGCACAAATTCCGCAGCAATGCGTTCCTTCTACACATGCTTACGGAGCAGAGCGGCCTGGTCATTAAAGTTCTCCCAGAGATTGTGCTGCGAGAGAAAGTAGGCTCCTGGGTTCGTAATTCCCGACAGTTGGTGGAGCACCGAAATGAACTGGCCCTGAAGCTGGTGGAGGATCATCAGGAGGGACGAACTGTTTACGCGTCCAAGTTCTATGGCAGCTATGGCCTTGCCTTTGAGCTGTCCAAAGTGAACACCTATTGCACTGGACTGCTGGACAGGAATAGGTATGGCAACAGCAAGGCCTTGGTGCATCAGCAGCTGACATCGAACAGCATTGCCATGTGGTATGCCACTCCCCCATTGATGATGGGCAAGTGGCGGCGTCGCGAGAAGAGTTTGTACTTCTTTAGCTCCGATTGTCTGGCCATCTATTCGAAAGAGATGTCCATGCAAAAGACAAATGCCCGACCGAAGCTCATCCAGGAGATAGACCGGCAATTGCGGCCGGCCAACAACACTAGACAGCAATTGATTGAGTATCAGCCGACTTGCCAGGGCCTGCAGTCGGACAAAAAACTGGCCATCTTTCTGCTCAATATGATTGTCTACAACTCGTATCTGCTGTATCAGAACAATACCCCACTGCCGCGAGGAGGAGATGGCACACTGAAGTATAAAAACTATCCCGAATTTCGTGTGGCAATCATTCGGTCGCTGCTGAGGTTGGAGACTGCGGGCACGGAGCCAACTGTTGCTGCCACGAGCCCAAACAAAGCCGAAGTACCCGAGAAGATCAAGAAGGTGACGGCGATCCCGGAGATGAAGTTAATCACTACCATACGACATGACCCGATCCTTATACGCCAGAATGGTAAGCCAGCACGAAAGAATTGTCGCTACTGCCACAAAGGTGGCATGCTGCAGTACAGCAAATACATGTGCAACAGTTGCCCGGACAAGCCAGGTCTGTGCCAAGATCCCTGCTTCCGCCTGTGGCACGAGCAGCTCAAAAAGTAGAACCTCCACATTTCATTGTATAAACAGATTAAAGATTAAATACTATAAAGCCCCAAATATTGTCTATAAATTGCATCTGATCTGTACTCACCAAGAGAGTGCTTCTGGCGCAGCTTGTTCAGAATGTTGGTGGCATCGAAGCCGGCATTGTCGCACAATTGGCGCGGTATGATCTCCAGTCCCTTGGCAATGGCTGCAATCAGCAGCTGCTCCTTGCCAGCAATTGTACGCGAGTAGTCGCGCAGCAGCCGGGAGAGTTCCATTTCAATGGCACCACCGCCAGCCACAACCGAATCGTGTTTGATGGTGCGACGCACAATCATAATGGCATCGTGCAGCGAACGTTCAGTCTCCTCGAGGAACTGCTCGGCACCGCCGCGCAGGATCAATGTGCTTGTCTTGGCATTGGGACAACCTGCCCGAAAACAGAGAACCCTTTAAGCAAACGACTTCTTTTAGTAGTGAGAGCACGACTTACCCTGGAACAAATTGAAGCGCTCACCGCCCACCTGAACCTCCTTAAAGGTCTCGCAGAGACCGAGGACATCGGCCTTGATGTCATTGGCTGTGGTCATCACAGCACCGCCGCAGGCCTTCATTGTGCGCTTGAGATCCTCTTCGGGGACACGACCAGCGCAGAAAATGTCGCGATCTGCGAAATACTGTGTGGCCACATCGCCAATGGCCAGCTTGGACAGCACCACATTGGCACCGGACTCGACAATTTTGGCCAATTTGTTGTACAGAATCTGCCATTCGGCATCAACGATCTTCTGATACTCGCGGACATTGTCCACACGAACCTCGGCATTGTCGCGCTCTGCCTTCAGCTCCAGTTCGATGTTCAGCAAGGCAATCTTGCAGGGCGCATACGACTTGGGGGCCATCTCAAAGCCGGCATATGAGAAGGTCTTCTTGAAGGCCACGCCAGAGACCAGTTGGGACTCCTCCAGCGAACCGCCGGTGACCTTCTTGATGCCAATCATGTTCAGTGGCAGCAGCTCATCCAGCGAGAGCACAGCATCCACAACGATGCGGGCAAAGAAATCCTTCTGCTGATGGATCAGCTTGGAAGACATGGCTGTGGCAGCGCATTTCTCCAGCAGAGTACGCTGTTCCTCCTTCGACTGCTTCTCAATGCGCACGGCCATTTCGTTGATTTTGTCCATGCACAGTTGCAGAGACTTTCGGATGGCCTTGATAATGATGCGCGCATGGACACCCTCCTCAACGAACGGTTTCACCTGCTTGAGGAACTCACCGGCCAGCAACACCACCGAAGTGGTACCATCACCCACCTACCAGAGAAAACAAAATGAGAAACAAGGTGAGTCACGTGCCTAAATTTTCAAAGGGGCCATTTCGAATTTTTACCTCGGCGTCTTGTGACTTGGCTATGTCGACGAGGGTCTTGGCGGCCGGATGGATAATCTCCAGGAGCTTCATGATGGTGGCGCCATCATTCGAGATGGTCGCCTTGCCCTGGGCATTGACAATTAGCTTGTCCATACCCCGGGGACCCAGAGTGGTCCGCACGGCATCCACAATCATCTGGCAGGCATTGATGTTGGACACCAGCTGGGGCTTGCCCTGCGACGTGTCCGTACCTTCCTTCAGGAGCACAATTTGCGGTTGCTAAAAACAGAATCCAAATCAATCTCATCATTAGTCAGCGCCAGATGTCGGCTTTTGCCAGAAGCTTCTTTGCAGGTTATGTTTACATTCGCATGCTATCCCACAGCAAATGCATATTTCTACCACCGAAGGCCATCGGGTGGCTATTTACAGGATGACTTACCATATTTATGTGATAGTATTTGCCGTTTTCAAGTTAAAGTCGTTTAAAACAATCAATTTCCAAGCAGACAGCAGGCAGCGGCACGTTGTTAGAGCTGGAGAAACGTCGATTTATTATCGATGCCCGCCAGGCTGCCGATGAAAAAACTAACTTGGCCCACCAAAGCCCCCCTTATTTAAACAGTTCAACGACTTGTTGTAAATGGCGGAAAATATTAAAGACTGTAAATTCTTCTTGTAGATTAATACCATCTTTCCTCTGAACTTAAAAATAACCTCGCTAGCTTTCACCTGAACTGCGCTAAAATGATTAAATTTTCATTATTTTCGGTGGAAAATGGACATAGCCCCTTGGCTTATAATGGGTTAATCGTTCTCCGTCAAGGATTGCCAACCATATTGCTCAATTTTGATATTCCGTCAAATATTACTAGATAGATCGAACATTTAGCCACGTCCACATAATTTTATTCGTTTTATTAACCTATTTTATACTTGGCTGGTTTATTTGACACATATGCTTTAATTGGATTTTGCCTAAAAAAAGGCTTTTACGAAAATGGTCAAACAAATAAAACGTAATAAAACGTAAGAGAAAAATCGTTCCTATTGCTCAATTTTGAAATTCCGTTGAATAATGCTGACTAACTAAAACCCTTAGCTCTGCCCACATAATTTAAGGCCATTGATGAATAATTGTTCTACAATATTAGCTACTTTTAAAAACTATTTCGTATTTTATTGTGTCTAAAACAAGCTGTAATGAAAAAGTCAACAAAAAACAGTTCCAACGTAAGTGAGTTTCTAAATATACCGGTTAAATGATTACCTGATTCAAGTTCGGTTATCGATACTATCGACTGGATACGAGTGGTGCGCGCCAAATAGAAATTGTTTGAAAGTGAATGAGCGAAAAGGGTTTAAATCCAATCCATTGGAATAAATTATACACGTAATTATTATACACATACACGTACGATTTAAGAGCGAAAATTAAAAAAAACCTGCGTATAGAAGTATAAATACCCGTTTGTAAAGTATTAAACGCACCGTAAGCGGTCATTCTGAACTCAAGCCCCCTTTATTTAAACGGCAAAAACTTGAGTGAAACGGAAACGCGGAATAAAACACGGCAACTACACAGAGCTTAAAGCGTACGCGCGTTATTTTAAAATTAAAAGCACGATGGTCACACTGACGTGCAACGTTGTTGACCGTTGAGCGGCGTTTTTGAAATTTCTTCTAACTTCAAATATAGATTTGGTGATTTCTGGCTATTTATATAAATTTGGCGATCGTCCACTGGGTGCACGCACGCCTGTCGCTTATTCCATTTTAGAATATGCGTCGCATCTTCAGTTTGTTCCGACCGCTCAACTTGAGTGAGTTTGTGTGCACCAGAGCAAATAGAGCCCATACAAAAAGGCAAATTGAAAATGGAAATAGAAGAAGATCTAAATCTAATTCGGTAATGTGGAATTGGAATTTTAGTTGCTCAAGGCTTCTGTTAACGACAAGACAACCCAAAAGAAATGTCAATGGATATTCAATCGAAACTCGCCAAGTGATTACGAAACGCTGCTCAGGACTCTAGTCAGAAGAGATCTACCATGACAAAACAAATGCAAATTCAGAGTGAGTAAAGTTTATTGAAACTACTTATAAGATGATAAGGCAGGCATCAACCTATTTCCAAGTTTGTTCCCCCCTTTTGCTGTTGACAGACTGGAATCCGAGTGTGTTCTAATTGTGTCCATCATTCATCGTGTCGTTAGGGGCATTGTCAAATTTATGTGTGATTTGTAAAGTTTCAGCTGTTGGGGGGCCGGCAGCGGCAGGCTGCATTTAGTCTTGCATTTATAGATAAATATTCCAATTCATTGGGGTTATTTATACATATATGTATGCATGCGCGTCGATGGTTTGTTTTTGTTATGAATATGAAGATTCAGCTTTCAATAAATTGCCTCTTCCGGCTTCCAACGGCTGCTTTTGTGTGCGCCTCCGCCGCCCCCAACTACAGTTGGGTCAGAAGTTCTTTTGTGCACGCACAATCAGGCAAAGCTTTGCCACCCCCTAAGCCACACGCTCGCCCAAGGCACACTGCACTGCATCAATAAATGCCAAAGCTTTCTTTAATTAAACAAATATACGGAAAGCTGGCGAAAGCTTCGCCGGCTCGTCTGCGAGTCAGTCAAACGGTGTCCGGCCGAAACGAAAGATCTCTGGCTATCGCCCAGCAAAACGAAATTTTAATTAGAATAGAACGTTTCATTTTAATTTCAATTGATTGCAACTAATTTAACATAACGAACCACACGCCTCTTAATTAACATAATTTTCGACACAATCGCTACCTAAAATTAAGTGTAATACCCAGAGCTTCCTGTAAAACCTATACGAGTATCTGTGAATTATTCGATTGAACGAAATCGGAAGAAATTATAAGAAAATTGATTGTAAAGAACTGCTCCACATACCAACGAAATTCGACTTATTCTGTGCGGCGCGGAAAATTTAACGTATTGACGTCATTGCGAAATTCGAGAAATTACACTGCAAGAAAGAATATTAATAGTTCTAAACAAACAATTTCCGCACAAGCAGAAGTAAATAAACTGTAAAGACTATTACAAAACATATGTAGTCGTCGGTCTCCCGCTGTGGAATGTGGAGTGAGTGAAGCTGGTAAACAGTAAATTCGTTCATGTTAATTACGCCGAGGCAAATGCCAAACTTTGGTCTACGTTTGCGCAAGGATTTGAATGTTAATGGTGCGTATACGTGATCGTCAATGAATCAGCAATGGGGTGCCATGAAAGAAGTATACATTTGTCGAACGGAGGCTGTACGTACGGTATGGTACGACTCATCCATCGTTTGGCAATATGTGTCATTAAATTGAAAAATGTCTGAAAATATACATATGTACTTACTATAAAGAGCAAAAACTTTCATCTTTCGTCTTTCGTCTGGTCGGGGTCTCTGGTGGATGTTGGAAATGTGGTGTGGGCGCACACCAGAAACGAAGGCAAGGCAAGGCAAGGCCCGTGTGATGTCACCATGGCGTGTGTCGACCCCAAAAACACTTTATTAACACGCCGGACTTTGTGGCAACAATTTTTAATTTAATTAAATGCAACATCAGCATTCCATATATTTAGATCCGATCCCCCACTAAAAAACTTTAACCACTTATCCAGAATTTATGGCGTTTCAAATTGGTTTTGGAAAAACAAATCAAATTCCCATAAATCTCAGGAAAGTTGCCAAGTGCACACAAATTTTCTATATATGTATGTAGGTGCGTATATATAGAAAGATCGGTGGCCTTGATAAAGATGATCATCCATATGAACTGAGGGCCTCATGTGCGCGATCACTCGGTTGGTCGTATCTCTGCTATATAGTAATGGTATATGTATATATGTAGATGCTTTTGTTCGAACGGATGTTTGAACAATGCAAAAGTATTTTTGCTCTAGTTGCTAATAGTGGGCTTCTGAAGAGTCTGGGGGGAAAAACTACCATGAAATATGTACATTTTTATTGCGTGCAAAGAGCTCTCTTGGGTTCCCTAAAACATTGTTTTAGGCGCGCCACATGACGTCATTTGGATAGACCATTTGGGAGTAGTTTATTTAGTAAACCCCCCCCGTCCAAAAACAATTCACATCATAAACTAGTCCCCCATTACAATAGATGTTTCCTTTTCATTTCATTCATACTCGTATGTGGCCTCTCCCACAAAACTGAAAGAAAAGCTCTGCTGCCATGGAAATCAATAAAGGGGGGCAAAAACTTGTTGATTAGTTGCATGCCACACAGAAAGGAGGGAATGGGGCAAACGAAGAAAGAAAAGAGCTTAGAAGTTAATGGCTAAGCAGAAGCCAAAGAAATGCGAAGAAAAAGCAAGAATATTGCACCCAAGAGAACCCTTTATGAGAGAGAAACATTGTTTTTCTAATGATTGTGTTCTGATTTTATTTCCAGATAAACCCTGAATGAGATTCAGGCGAATCTATCAATGACCAGGTGAAGTAAATATAGCAAAGACTTTCGTCAGGGTCGGACCACACACCGCAAATGCAGAACTTTTAAAAAAACTAAAAACAAAAAAAAAATCAAACGACGGCTACATTTTTGTATACGAAGGATACATTAAAATGGCTGAAAATCAAACAAAAACGACCTCTAGCAAAGGATTCAATGAGAAGAGATTAACCGCACCACAGATCCTGAAGCCCCACAATGGCGGGCCAGGAGGAGTGCGTAGTAGAACAGAGCCCCAATCGAGGGGCCAAGCGAGCTTCCAGGAGGACTGGCAGACGCTGGTCGTCGGCAAAAATAAACTGAAACGCAAGAAGAAGCTAAGTACATCCCTGACATCCGTTGGGGATACAGTCAATCAGGAGAAACGCACCCGTATCGAGGGCATCCATTTGCAGTGTCGCGGCAAATTGCAAGCCAAGGACACAAATACTTTTGAGGCTGCAAAAGTGCAGAATGCAGCCGTTACCAGGCCCGCCAAGACCGAGCGCCCTCCGGTGATCATTGGGGGCGTAACCACGACTAAAGTGCAAACGGCCCCACCGCAGCGTATAAAGCGCAAGCTGCAGGAGAATCTGGACACCATACAAAAGCTAAATGCTCTCACAGAGCAGCTACGTTTGGAGGTGAACGAGCTAAAGTCCAGCCTGATCACAGAACGAGGAGCAGTGCGTGCCCTCAGGTGAGTGTTATCGGTGGCTATCGATTCTTATCGCTTATCGATCCTTTGTTTCTGCGCGATTCTCAGGGCCCAAAATGATGCCGATAGCCGCAAATGGAAGAACGATGTTAAGAAACTTCAGCATACGCTGGACGTAACCAAAAAGTGTAATGGTTCAAAGAAACCCAACGAATTGGCCAACGAGGCCACCAATGCCAGCACTAGCACACACGTGACGACGGCCGATGGCCTGATCAACTATGAAATCCAAAGACTGACAAACGAAATTGCCGTGCTAAAGGAAGCAAACAAAACTAAGGAGGAAAAGTCCCAGGTAAGTGGCCATCGCACACATGACCACCCCATCTGTCACCCCATGTTCTTGTTGCATGCGTCGTTGTTGTTGTTGTTGTTGTTGTTGCTACTGCTGCTGCTTCTGCTACGTTAGCGCCGCCGCTTGGTTATGGCCCAGTTGTAGTTGTGGGTTAACAGCTCCCAGATGAATGCCGCACACGCCAGCCCCATGCCGATGAACCACAGCGAGAATACGGCGTGAAAGTGCTCTAGTTTCAGCACGACCGGATCATCGTTGCTGTTGTGCCGGCGATGCACCACCTTGGCCCCCGACTGAATGAACGCAGTGTTCATAATGCGATCCCAATAGCGCTCAAACCCAAACTCATGCGAGCTGCGGATGAGGGTGTTCAGGAAGCCCAGATACGGCGATCCATACGGCACAATATAGACGGCATGGAAGGGCACCAAACAGCTGTCCATCAGGTGGAACACCGGTCGCCCCAGAACCATATGCTTTCGATTGTTCACCTGAAAACGGGCAATGTGAAACTTCTCCAAATACGCAAACCGACGATCGTTGCGCTCTATCCGGGTGTTGAGCACTCCATCCGTCACTTTTATCATCTGCGCCCGTATCCTGGCCTCGTGCTGGTGGCCCAACGTCAAGAAGTGTTCAATATGCTTGATGTGTCGCGGTCGGATCAGAATGGGGTAGGATGACTGGGCCAACGCGTCCAGATCGTCAATGTCCGGGAGATAGGGTTGAAAGACCATCATGCTGGTGAGGTTTCCCTTGAAGGCGCTGCAGATGAGCATCCCAAAGTACAGCCAAAAGATGAGGAATTGCCGGAGAGAGTGGCTCCGGGGAACATTCGTCAACGGCATGTTCAGAGCACCAGCAAACAGCTGCATGGACACTGCTGCAGCCACTCTGCCATGCGGCTGTCGGTGGACCAAATAGCAAAAGACATTCGCCAGCAGCACAGAGCCGAGGATGAGGGTCCACACCCAGCCGCTAAACGAGCGGAATATGTTCCAGAAGATGGGCGCAGTCTTGGCCTTCGGAACAATCACGCACAGATCGTCTCGGTTGTGGGCCACTGTGTTCTCCGCCAGCCTCTGGAACGTGTCGGGTGCCAGGAATCGAATATTCATGGCCACATCAACGTACTCCTTGGCCACCTCCAGGAAGCAAATGTCCGAGCTGAGATTGTAGTTGTAGGAATGCGGACGCGTGATCATCATTGTGGCATTCAAACGTTCGGCCACATAGCTGGCCATCAGACCGTCCGTTCCCAAAATCAAGCCTTTCGGCCGAAAGATAGCCCTAACGTCGTCCTTGTAGATGCACATCCTCAGCGGCTTGCGTTGCATATCCGGTAAGGTCTTGGGAAAGAGCTCACCGACTGTCGGCAGGCGATGCCTCTCATGGGATACGGTGATTAAATAGTTGTCGGTAAAGGGATTATACCGATAGGCATGCAAGCGATCGTTGCGCCAGTAGACGATTACGATATTGAGGAGCCAGATCTTCCAGAACTGTCGAAAGCTGGCCCTCATCCAGGCATCCGACACGGTGTCCGCATCACGCACCAGTAGAAAGACATGAGACAAATGCTTGGCTGCCGACTTCTTTCGAATGAGCGACAGTTCCAGGGGCTGTGAGATGTTCGTGATGATCATTACCATGTACATCAGAATGCCATCATCCTTGACGGCCTCCAGCGGATGCAATTGGTTCCTGTCAACAGCACCAGCAGACACGAGACATGAGCTGCGATTGCACCTTGGACTAGACTCTATGTTCAAAAGCCTACCTCAGCGATATGTAGGATATATCACACTTGGTTACCTCCCGCAGTATCTGTCCGGTGTGCTGATGCGATGTCTCGTTCTCAAAGTAGACAAACAGCACCTTAATGCGGGCCCTGCACAAGATCTTGCTCACCTCCAGCATTAAATTCGAGTCCATCTTGAGGTTCAGCGGTATACGGCTCTCACTTGTGCGGCCAACCAAATGGCATACCCATGCAAGGAGCAGTAGGTTCTTTAACCGCTGGATGAACATTGCAATGCACACTGTTTGCCCGGACACGGTGGCACCTTTGTTTTTATAGACCACACCAATTTCAATATGGCAATTTCGTTAATGCGCTGGCTCTATCAGCAGCAGGACGTTAAGCAAATATTGTTTTGTGTGGCACAGTATCTTGTGTCTCTCGGGATACCCTGTCTAAATGGCTTTTAGAGGATATATATTGAAAGTCCATCTATCGAAACGTTTTTGTTGAGGCACACAGCCCTACAGTAACCAGAAATCTCTTTTAAATGAGTCACTAGCGATACAATACCTTAGTTTCAATTAGTTGAAAAGCCAAACCAATCTCCATTCCTGTCTGTATGTGAATTATCTTATACTCGCGCATCCTACAGCAGCGCCTATCGGCTGTTTTTCGTCCTTTCGCTCTCTTTCAACTTCTGCAAGGGCATCCAAAGCTTCGGTTATGCCCTAGATAACCCCTTTTTCCAGTTATTTCCGATGTGTGTATATATGTGTGTTTCTGTGTCTCGTTTGGTTAATGGATGCGCGCCACCTAATCGCAAAGTGCAAACTAACAGCATGGATTGGCTTGCTTTTGGCCCCCCTACCGCCGTGGCTGCCGGGGGGCTTTATTAGTGGTTGATTAGTGGAACGCTCATGTGATATGACAATTTCTTGCAGATTATTGGGCAGGCAGATAGACTCAAGGCTGCCGATATGCGGCAATTGAAGAATGCATATGAAAACCGATTGACTCACATACAAAAATCAGCCAAAATTGAAATAACACGTTTGGTAAGTTGTGCGTACACACTTCTCGTAGAAGAGACACAAACAAACAACCACAACATTCGAGAGAAGCGGTTCAGGCAACTTTTCATATTTCACATTGAAATCTACATATATACAAACATTTCTGTACATACATACATACATACATGTATCTAAAGGGGTTTGCTAATTAATTTATTTGACTTTCAGCTAGAGGAAATCAAAACCAAAGAACGTAATATAGGACAACTGAAAAAGGATTTGTTGACATTGCAGAGCCCACCCGGCGGCCCCAAGAAGAGGCCCTCGAATGAAGCCAAAATGAAACACAAAACGAACGAAACGAGCCAAAAGCCAAAGAAACCCACAACGATCCCAACTACAACTTCAACAATATCTTCAACCAAAGCAACAAAAGCTAAAAACGAACCAGATACAGATACTGCTATACCGAATCCCATACACCAGGCTCAAGTTACACCTGAGGTAAGTCGTTGTCTGACTGCCAGCCTGACTGTATCTTGTGGGGGGGAATGTGTTGGGGCTGGAGTGGGACTCTGATTTGGATTCGGAATCGGGTTCGGATTCGGGTTCGGGCTCGGGTTCGGGGGCTGTGCGGCAGCACTTGAACTTGTGCCGCCAGCATTTTCGAGACTTGGGTTAAATGTTAAGAGCTCTCTTGCAGATATGTATCTCTGTAGCTACAGATGTAGCTGTATTTTTTGTATACTATACTCTTTATAGAGGGTATCTTTAAAAAGATCGTACAATAAGAGTTGTATATAGTGGATGAGGATAGTTCACTCCATATAGTATATAGTTTTCTCTTCATTCGGCAGGATCTGGGCACTGTACAGAACAAATACTGATGAGTAAATCGCATTGTTTCCAAAGATAATCGTTGAAATATCTCTACATTGATTATAATCGATAGTTATCGATTGCTAAACGATCACCAGTATACAATAATCAATCCTTAAGAGTATCTCAATCTTCGGCCTCTGCGCGTCTGGTTTCTCCTTCTTGTTACCTGTTTTGCTGGCGTTTCTCCATCTCCATCTGTATCTCTGTATCAGTCTCGGGATCTGCATCTGTATCTCTCCTGTCCTGTCGTCGTCTGCTGCGGTTATGCACTATTGGCATGATCTATGATATAATTTTGCGTTAGTTATGAGAATGGCAAAGACAACAATCGCTTCGACAGAAAGGAGACAGAGCAACAGACACAGCAGCAGCAGAAAAAAACCTGCTCTGCTGAAACGTGAGCAACTTGCAGCAGCAATTGCAGCGGCACCAGCCGCACCAGCAGCAGCGCAAGTGTTGCAAGTGGATCGCAGGCAACGCAGACCCCAAAACGGACAAAAAAGAGACATAGAGAGAGAGGAGAGAGAGCGAACAGGCCTAAGCAAGCCGGTTTTCCGTTTTTTTTTTGCACGTCGTCACACTCGCACTCACACTCACTTTCTCTCACCTTATGGGGAGAGTGAGAAGAGAGCGCGCAGACGCAGCCGCAGCCGCAGTCGCAGCCGCAGTCGAAGCCGCAGCCGATTGTCGCAGTGCACAAGATGTATAAAAACAAGGTGAGGCGTTCTAGAAGAGTGCTCTAGAGCTCTACATACATGTATGTATATGTTTCCTCCACTATTGGAGTTCCAGACAACACATGTCCAAAGAGCGAGAGAGAGATCGAGAGAGTGGCCTCACCTTCTGCCAAAGGCACCCTGGCCTCTACCGCAGTGCGAGGCTCAGCTCCGGGGCTCGGGCTCGCATGAATGGCCCAACAGATAGCGTCCGTCGATAGCACCGTCCCGTCAGTTGGTTTTCAGAGTACGCAGGCGTCGCAGGTGCGCAACGGGGCACCACAATTCCACTTCCAATTCGCGGCAAAGTCGGTGTCAAGTGTATACTGGGAAAGGAGAAAAAAAGTGAATTATATTAACAAATCAAATGAAAAGAAATGCTCGGGCCGGGAGTGCACGCAGGGTTCAACGAGTGGCATAATTAGGTGAAATTTGCTGTTAATTTGGTGAAGCCCCTTTTGAAGAGCCGCTAATGAAAAGTAAACCAAAGCATCAAAGTGCATTGTCTGTGTGTAACTATGCCAAAAATGAAGGAACCACAGACACAAAAAAATACTAAAGAAAAGAAAAATGCTTTTGTACAATACTCGTACCCAAAACCACAACAAACAATCGGTTTCAGTTGTTGTTACTGCCTTTTGGAATCGAATGGGCCAACAACAATCATCAGAAAACCTATTTTACAGCCTGCCTTGTCTGTCTTTCTCTTTTGTATTGTTTAACGCACACACGAACCCATAATTTCACCGAATTTGCACTAAAAAGATTAGTGAAATATGCCAAAAAACAAAAACAATCAAAATTAATTGACTTTCACACGGTCCCGTCCCCCTTTGGCGTTTCAACCATTCCACCAGAAAATATCCGCCGTTGCGCTGCTGCACCGTTCCGTTCCGTTCCAGTGATCGAATTCAATTTTACAGTTCATTAATCGCCGCCTGTACCGTAATTGTTTCTATCGATTGGGCCAAAAAGTAATCGAGAATCAGTTATGGCAACATATTGCCACCCAGCCCCTATCGATCCCCATCTTGAGGGATCATCCAGGCATGACTTGCGATGTGTTGGCTTTGCCTTTCCGCAGACAGATCGGTCTTTAATCCATGCTCAGATGTCGGCCAGTGTGGAAGTTTCTTTGGTTTTCTAAAACTATCCGTAATTTGCATATAGCAAAAGTGCAGCGGCGGCAGTGGCAGCGGCAGCGGCAATCGGGAAAACGATGTCATCTTGGCAACAAGATGGTCAATAGACGGGCGGCATCAATAAATATATACAGAAGAGTCTTTAAGGAAAGTGCAGTGGTGGAGTGGTGGAGTGCTGGAGTGGCTGTGGCTCTGGGGAGTGCTGTGCTGTGGGGCTGTGTGGGGCACCACCAATTGGGGTCAGTGAAAAGCTTTTAAAATGTTAACGCTATTTTAAATACGATATGTGTCTATGTTGCCTGCAAAAATTTAGTCATCCCCCTCTTCCCCATCGCATCGGCATGGCCAAACGACAGTAAAAGCGAAGCGACCAAAATGATGATAATGATGATGATGATGTTGCTAAAACAAGACATACTCGTAGACGCCACGCCGGACGTTTCCAATATGCAAAGTAATCACAACAGCACAGCACAGCACAAAAAAAAAACCAAAGAAACAAAATAAAAAGACCCAACCACCAGCACCATCAGCACCACTCATGAAAGGAAACAAAAAAGGGGTGTGTGTGAAATTTGTGGAAATGTGAACCATATGCAAATTATATATCGTTTTTGTTGAATGTGTCTATAAATTTTGATGTGTTTTTAGTGAAATTACCACGGTGAAAACTACTTTGAAACTTGACAAACTGTTTGGTTAATTGTTAATTGTTTTGTTGCCCGAGAGGAATATACATCCATAATATAATGCATAAATATTTGTACACCTGACACAATGGATTACTACTACAACCGCCGAGATGTCAAGGTATGAACGAACACCCCCTTGGACAAGGGTCTAAGTCAAAGTCTAAATAAAGTTTTTACAATTGTATTCCGAGAATTGTACAGGCAATTCCACAATTATTACTCATGCAACGTGTTGTACATACGGAATGAGCTTTGATTTGCAATGAAAGTGATGTCGAAACATGATTTATGGCAATAGATCGGAGGGGCTCAAACATATAATATTTAAAAGAATCTGCACTCCAAAATTTGTTAATTTTTGGTGGCCTTACAGTTCTGTTACGCACAGTAACAACATTTCAAGATGAATAATCGCCTGTCTGTCTTTTGCGGTATCGCAGATCGAAAGGAAAAGGCCTCGCCGACTATCTTCCATGGTTGCCTACCCAAAGATTAATCCTCGGGGTTCGTTGTGCGATATCGACAGAAATTAACAAGCATAATGCACATGGTTTGGAAGGGGATCTCCACATGTCAACGGAGACCATTCAAATCCATTCATTAGTTCAATTATCGTATCCCACCGAACGATGCAGAGTGTTACGCTTCGATGAAGAACCCGAAGACCACCCCGATGATTGCGCCACTGGGGCGGGGCCCGGGGAAACTCTGGGAAGTAGTGTCTTTCGATATACAATATAATTCATTAGCGGCATATAAACTTTCGCTTTCGCAAGATCAAATCAAAGGCAATGTCTTTTGTGCAGACTTCAGATTGAAAACCTGAATTACAATGCCAAATGCAAATACGAGGAAATTTTCTGTATAAGTATATAAAGCATCGCGTCCCCGATGCCTTTTGATGGAGCTGCTGCTGGGGCTACAGATTGTACTGCCGCTTGACACGTAATCGTGCACCGGACCGGGGAGTCGAACCCGGAACGTTGACGTCGCGACGTTGCGACGTTTGCTGCCTAAAAACTGCAGTCCACAGTCGCTGGAGATCGAAGTGAAACCTGTCCGTACAGAAAGGAAAATCATTTCACACAATCACAATCACTTGGCCCGCGGCTTGTGCAAACAGACAGACACCCAGACTGACAAACCCGACGGCAAAACATAAACACATAAACCTTATGCATACGTTGGAGATGCCTGCATGTATGTATATGGTTGTATATGGCTCAGCAGGTTGAGAGTTTGTCGACAGATTTACAAACAATCCATCCATCCATCCAGCGCTTGAAATCTACCTGATGGCAGCGGCATCGGTGGCGTCTCGCAACGTCTGGCGCTGCATTTAGCGCAATCTGAATATGCGAGATGTGCGGATTGTACCATCAATAGAGCCATCAAAGTAATCCCGATCACCGACAGAGAGACACTCGTTAATGGGGGGAGTGGAGGAGTAAAATTGCTTAATCTCCAGAGCACGTTGATCAAGAAGTTCGTTAACTTCAGCGTCTCGTCCGTTACGTTACGCAAAAAAGTTCTTTTGGAATCGATTCAAGAAATTACCATAACTGTTAGCCAACCCCAAGACGCGCCGACAGAGCCGTCTCTCGGGCTATCTATCCTCTGGCTCTCTCAGACATCAAACTGATGATAATTTCCAATCACCAGGCGACGACCGCGACGATGGTGAAGACGTGCAGGCATGCGACACCAACGCCAAACTCCATTTTGGGCCTCCAGACCTGGGCCCTGGGCCTCTGGATTCAGTATTCATAAGTGTAGCTCTGGGCCGGCCTGTCTTGGGAAATTATACGATCGCATACGATATATGTTTATACAATTGCGGTTATGATACTAGGAGTGATAAGATTTTCAACCTGGAAGGTCATCTCCCTTTGGATAGAATCTAACATTCAGAAATCATTACGATCAGGCAAATACCATTAGCAACGTTTTTGTCGAGGCACACGAGGCTTTAACAGCAGAGGAGTCCACAAAATACTTATACTCTAGCTCATAGATCAAACCGTCTAGATCTGGGACAGGCAGACATTTATTTATGACTCTTCTATGACGTCTGATCAAGAACATACATGCGGAAAAGTCTTCCTTCTGGCTTTAGATACAATTAAACCTCGAAAAATGCTTAGGATTTGCTGTCATTTGGAAACAAGACACGTAATGCGGCAGCGCCCATCGGTCGGTTAGGCATTTCTGCCTGGGATTCGCGCCCGAAAAGACTCGTCTTGGTGTCGTTTGGACCACTTGATGGTGAATTCTCAAGACATTCGTGCTATCTATTTTAGTGTTGAAAAGTGGTACATAAATATTCATTGAAGACCCTTTTCGCTGCTATTCTTTTGACCGCAACTGTGCGGTGCTGTTGCTGGTGGGCACTTTTATGGGGAGTCAGGGACCCAGTGAGGCAGAGACTCGATTGGTCATTGCACCGCCTGGGTTGTGCTCTTTAGATATAATACTCATACGAGTAAATGCTGTGTGTGTTTTTTTTTTGGGCTGAGCCCTACCTCGTTTCACAACTGATTAATGATTTCTCTGTGGAGCGGCCTGGCCCGTAGACATGTTCAATGAGGCGCTGCCACACACAGAAATTAGCATAATGCAGCACAGCATTATGCGTATAATAGCCACACACAGGCAAGCCGCACCATTATATTATGGATGTTATATAAAACATGGAAATTGACATGAAAGTAAGACATATAACAGGGCGTTGCTTGATTGGAAAGTGATTTAAAGTTGTGAGGCATGGCAGGGGGATGGCTATTGGTGGATTATCGAGTTTGAGTTTTGAGTGGTATTTAAGTGGGCTAATTAGCTGACAATCAGCTAAAGGAAAACGAGGCTTCGTGACCATGAAAACTCGTGATGAGAGAAGACACACCACAGATATAAAAATTCAATTGTTTGAATGTTTTTAAATGTGCGTTGGAATTCGTGAGGCTTTTGGGAGGCACGACCGGGCAATCCTTGGACCCAAAAACTTTTGATAACAATACAAGCCATAAAAACTCTTTGACTCTTTGATCTTTCGAAAAGCGAGAGGGGGGAATGTCATTGAACCTGAACGAGCCTCTGGAACAGCTCATTGTTCAAATCAAAAGTAACCTGTCTGTCTGTCGGTCTGTCTGACAGTCTCTTTGGATGATTTGGCTCTTTTTAGCAATGCTCTGTTTTTGTGTGGCAAGAAATCAAGTCATAACTGTTAACTGTTGGGCCCCCCCCTCCCCCCATTCACCAAACTCTTTACACCACACACACACACGTGTGGAGGGCCACAAAAGCGGGTTCTATTCTTGCCCCAAGCCACAGAAAGACATTCGATTTGAAGACCGCAGCGTACAAGCCAAGCAGGGAATAGACCATAAAAGACAAGAACAGAACAAATTCTTTTGTTAATTGCCATTCTGGGGCAGGGCAGGCCGGGGCGAAGCAGGGCGGGGAGAAAACTAATGAAGGGAATGAAACTAAGGCACGACATTTTCTCATTCGTTTTTCCTTCTGGCATTTACGTTTTTCCTCCTCTCGCACAGATAACACAACTCAAGAACATTGAGCTAATCAACAATACGAAAAATGCGCATAAATCAACGCTCGAGATGCGCACAACATTGAAGAGCAGCAGCCAGAAGGAGCAGCAGCAGCAGCAGCAGAAGCAGCAGCAGATTGCAGATGGGGCCACCACATGGATGACAACGCTGCTCAATGGCCATGCAGCAGCCAAGACAAAGGTGAGTGGAACATCCCCATGGAACACACTGTTTTGACTCCCTCTCTTTCTGCCACTTAGGACCACAATTCGGATACGGATTCGGCACTGTCCTCGGCCCCGCCTTCGATTAGTCCGCAGCCGCCTTCAAGTGGCTCCGACAGCGGTGTCATCTGGCAGACTGTAAGTGCCACAGCCAGCCCAAACAGGTGCCCTCATAGACTCACTTCCACCCTCATTTCCATTCTTGCAGCTGCAGGATCTGGACAAACTGCAGAAGGAAGCGGAAATGTATCACAAGGAGAACGAACGTCTGCAGGCCGAAGTGCAGCTGATGAAACAGGAGCTGGAGAGTGCCGAGAAGGCGGCCATCAGCCACACGCATATCAATGAGCTGATGCACCGCATCAAGGAGCTCGAGGAGCAGCAAATGCACATCAGCGACGAGTCCAACGAGCTGCGCGAACAGAACGAACTTCTCGAGTTTCGCATATTCGAACTAGAGGATGTTAGCGATAAGGTAGTGCAAACCGAAACGCTCAAAAGCAGGTTTTGTGTGTGTGGCGCGGAAACCACTCAACGAACGGCTCTGAGCGGCTTTGAGTCTGTTTTTCTTGGTTTTATGAATGAATTGCGAGTCAGAGAGCTAGATAGACGCCGACCGAGCTTCGTTGTGGCGCTGAGCGGATCAGCTTTTGGCCAGGCCAGCTTTTTGGTCTTCGTGTGGAACAATGGCGCCAGTTTTGTTTTGGCAGCTGCCAGAGAGCGAGCGCGGAAATTGTCTTGTTTCGATTAACAATCAGCGGGCAATCTTTTCTCTTGTTTTTCCTTCTCCAATTTGAAAATTGTCTTAGTGGAGCAGTGCAGTGCAGTGCAGTGGAGTCCAGTTAATGGCAATCTCATTATTTTTGTATTATAAAATATTCAAGCCAATTGCCAGTATTTGCGGTTAAACTTTCCAATTGTTAGTGTGACTTAACTATTGATTGAATGATTGAATACACAGACAGACTGGGACCAACTACGGTTAGTGGCTCTGCCTCTCCATAGAGGGTTACTTCATCCTAAGAGTTGCTTTAACCAAAAACAGTATCAAGTGCCTAATATGTTTTGCTTATAAGGTGGCAGAGACGACCCTAAGTGGGGACACCATCTACGCTTTTGCATTCGATTTTGTTTGTGTTTTATTGCCTATTACTCATATAGGGGCTAAGCCTTTGTTTGACCCACGCCTTAGGCCCAAATGTACCCTCTAAATGTAGAGTATGTTGGGCTAATGCTACAGATATTATAGAGCAAGCAGTGCAAAGAGCACTTTGTAAGGAAATTGAGACATAAACTTTAAGGCACCTTAAATTTGATTGAATAGTTAGTAAGAAGAACTTAAAAGATACCATTAAGACACACATTAGAATCACAATATGTCCTGTAGCCTGTCATTAGATCTTTCCCCTCTTACAGGGGGCTTGTAACCTTGTAAGCCCATACATCCCTATAACATCATTAGAAATAATGAACAGATTATTGCGAGAACTCCCCAAATGAGACACCTTTCTCTTCATTGAGTAATTGTGCTTATCTCTGGTTGTTATAGGGTATAGCACAGGTCTATCTTTGTATTTTCATCCTTCGTTTCGTTTCTTTGGTTTTGATACCTTTTTGATTTTTAGAGCCGAACGCGCCAAACAGTTTTCAGCCGTCTTTCAGTTCGAAACCAGCTGGCTGTAAAGTCGTTCAGCTTGAAAATCAAATTCATTCGCTTAATTGCAACAACCGAAAAGTAATTATTTATTAGAGAAGCAAAGTGAAATTAGCAAAAATGTTAGAGACGAAGGCAGGAGGGGAGAGTGCTGTGTGCTGTGTGAAGCGAAGCATTCACTTTGATGATAATTTGAGCAAATAAACAGTTGGAGATGTACAAGATCTAATTCGAATTCGCCCCACCAGATGGACAGCACCTGCGAGGGTCACTGCCAGCGACTGCAGAACCTGCTGGAGGAATCCGCACAGCACCTGGAGGACAGGGACAAACGCTGTTTGCAACAGTTGCTGCAGTGCGTCCAGCAATTGGATCTGGATGCCATGATGCCGTCAGCCGAACAGGTGTGTAGCAGGCACTGGCCATTCCGTCAGTTCTCGAACTGACCAGCCCTAGGGTATACCGGATATAAATATATATTTTTACAATCCAGCCATACACTTAAATCCGAAAAGCAAAGTTTTTTCGAAATACACGCAAAATTCAATTAACAATTAAAAATTTACATTCATTTACAGACGAAAGCAGATCAGCGTCTGCGGCACACACAAAGCAACAATAGGATTGTTGCCACTGTACAGCCGTACAGCAATTGCTGTGCCCCGCCCAGTGCCCCGCCAACGCCCAGCAAGCGATCATCGAGTGCCGCCTGGCAGAGCAGCAGCCTCAGCGAAAGCGGCGTCTTTGTAGAGTGCGATCTGTCCACATCCTCCGCAGCGTACCAGCACCCGCATCTGCAGTACTACCAGGAGCGCCTGGACCAGCTGGAGCGTAAGGTGCTGGTCTACGAGAGCGCCGGGGAGGTGCAGGCCCAGCATCTGTCGCAGCGACTGCAGCGAGAGGTGCTGCTGGAGAAGGAGGCCCGAGAGCTGAGCGATCGAGTGCGGCAGCTGGTCGAGGAGAACGCCCTCTTGGAGGAGGCCAAGTGTGAGTTTGAGGAGGCGGAGAACGACACGCGGCTGCATCTGCAGCGCAACGAGGTGGAACTAGAGATCACCCGGCAGCGGAACGTAGAGCTAGAGTTCAGCAAGGAAGCATTGAGTGCCAAGTACAAGGACTGCCGGGCCGAGTGCCTGATTCTGAGAGAGGACTTGGGTGCCGCCGAGACGCAGCTGGAGCATCTGCACGAGGAGCGTCAGCGAACGAAGCGACAGTTGGAGGCACTGCGTCGATCTCTGCCACTTTTGCTGATCTGGCGCCTCTTGGCTCTGGCCAGAATGGGCAACAACATGTCCGCCGATAGTCCCCGCCTGTACTCCGGACAGTGCAATGGCAGCGAGGACACTCTCAGCCAAGGGGAGAGTCCACGCCACAGCTGCGACGCTCGGGAGGTGATCTTCCTCAGGGAAGAGGTGAAGGAGCTGCGCAGCCAGCTGAAGGCACTCGACTCGCGCCACTACGAGGCCATGGAGTCGGCCGACTCCCACTGGGCCGAGCAGGAGCAGGAGTACAAGGAGCGCGAGGAGGTGTATCTGGCCAAGGAGGTGTGCCTCAAGCAGAAGATTGGCCAGCTGCAAGACTGCCTGCGCGAGGACTCCCGTGCGGCAGCGGAGAAGATCCAACAGCTGGAGGAGACCGAACTGGGACTGAAGACCTGCCTGGTGCGGCTAACCAAAGAGCATCGCGATCTCCTCGAGGACAATCGCGTGCTGCGCAGCCAATTGGAGAGCCACAAGGACCAGGAGCAGCTGGAGGCGGAGCAACAGTTGGCCGTGGCGCTGGAGAACGAGAAGCGACGCTGCCAGGCGCTGATCGATGACCTCAGTTTCGCCAAGAAGCTGCAGGCGAGCACCGAGGAGGCGCTGAAGCAGGAGGCCGAAGCGTTGCGCAGCCAGATGTACGATCTTCGCAAGAGCTTCATGCACATCGAAGTCACAAACGGGGAGCTCAAAGAGGAGGTTGGCACCCTGGAGAACAAGATCCGTCAGATGGAGTCGCAGTTGAAGGAGTCCGAGGAGCGCGCCCGTTGCCTGGAGGATGAGCTGCGCACCAAGGATGAGCTGTGCCAGCGCATGGAGCGCGAAATTGGTGTCATCCCGGAGGGCTTTAGCCTGGCGCACGAGCTCTACGACAGTCCGGCCAAGCGGGCCAAACGGGAGGAGATCAAGGATTTGCAGTCCGCAAGCCTCGGATTGGGCTGTATCCTGCGCGATGTCGAGGTGGGTTACAGGACGACAGGTGTGCCAGGTGTGCCAGGCTGAGACTCATAGATTTCCCTCTCTTGTTTGTTTTTCCGTTTAGCAACGACACAGCGAAGCGGATATACCCTCTCAGAAGAAATTCCAGGCGATAGCATGCAGCGTGAAGCAGCTGGCAGATCACATACTCGCTTCCAAGAACTCGTCCGAGGTGAGTACCATGTATTCCTGCAAGTCCAATGAGATGGTCTGTGGGGGCACAGACGGAGAGGGAGAAGGTGATGTGCGCAGGGAGGGTGGAGCTGCTCCTCAAGTACCGGAAGCACCACCGAGACCAACAGGCAGGTCAAAGGCCAAAGCGATGGCAGCAATACGCCGATATCGACTTTTGCATGGCATCAATCTGAACGAGAGCGATGATGAGGAAAGTATCGAGGAAAGTATCAGTAAGCCTCTCGCCGAGGCTCCAGCTCCCGTGGAGACGATCAGCGCAGGCCCTGCTTCCATCGAAGAACTTCCTGCTCCCGAAGCACCTGTTTCAATGGATTCCTTCTATGAAATCGATGAGGGCATAGCGCCCCCAGAGGTGGAGCCGAAAGAGAAACTCTATTCGGTGCGACACAAGCGGAACATGCTCAAACGCCACATCTATAGACGCATCTATCGCGGACGAGTGCGCAGCCGTGCCCTCCAGCGGAATCCCTCCAGCAGCAGCTTCTACTCGATGAATTCTATTTACACCGTCCACTCGGACACATCGGCACTGTCCTTCCGATCGCAGCACGCGAGTATTGTGGAATTGAAGTTCGAACGAGTGTGCCGCGCCATTGTCCAAACGGATCCGATATCCACATGCGTCCAGGATGTGCAGGCCACGCCCCAGACCTCGGATTGCGGCATCCAATGCGACCGTGTGGATGTGGAGCAGCGTCTGATGTTGTTGCCGGAACGTACACGCGGCTTTGTTGAGCTGCTGCAGTCGGAGGTGCAGGACGTGGATCGCTTTAGGGCTCGCCTGCTGCGCAAGTGGGAGACCAGCGAGTCCTTTCGCGATAGCATCGAACTGGTGCAGGATCTGTACTGGGTGCCGCGACCCCATCCCATCGACAGCTTCGAGCTGTTCGCCAATGCGTTTGGAGCTGTGCGCGACTTGAATGCGATCTTCAAGCCAAAAATTTCATTCACGATGAAAAAGATCACGGAGCGTATCAACGAGCGCCTGATTGTCTTCCACTGCCAGAAGGCGAAAGAGCAGGAAATGCAAGAAAAGGCGGACGAGAAAAAGGATTCCCCTTCACTCTTCACTCATGTGCGTCGACCAAATCATGCCCTCGAAATAATGGGCGTACCAAGAAGTCAACCAACATAGTGCTTAAATTACAGCACAGTCTACGATTACCTTCGTTTCGATTCGTTTCTATCGTGTCTATCGTTGGGGCGACGCTCACAGTTGCCTAGACTTTAGTTTCGTTGCATCAGACTTGATTCAAGTTATTCTCAAAATTCATTATTAAAATTCAAAATTCCCAAACGCATTTCCACGTTCAATTCGAATAACAAGATGGACCACTTCTACGATTGCCAGGGTAGTGAAAGCGAGACAGAGGATTATATTTTGGGCTATGCCTACGAGGTGGTTCACCAGCCATTCACTCGTTTTGCCGGTCCCATCGACAAGCGAGATGTCCTGGCCCGTTCTCTCAAGGCCGCAGAGATTCTCTTCAGATACTACCATGAACGGTTGGAAAAAATGCAGCAATTGAATCAGTGATAGAGTTTTAGCCATTGTTCCTTCAAATGTCAAAATAAATACCTCGATTGACACATACGAGTATTTGTTTTCCTTTCCGATCATGGGAGGCCATGCGTAGCAGATCATAGCCTCGTTACAGACAAAATCAGTTAATTTTTCCTCTGATAAAATTCCAAATTCTTCATTTGCTTTTCATTGCCTGACGATGACTAAGTGTACCACGAACAAGTGCCATTGTAAGAGTTACAGGGACAGGGTTCAGGACCGCTTCTACGACTGTATTAGCGATACTGAGTGTGAGGATAATAGTGTCTCTGGTGGGGATGTTTGCAAGGTGGTCAGCAGTCTGAAGGATCCTGGCCAGATGCGTGCCGTCTTGGAGCGGGCTCTCTACGCCACCCAGAACCTACTCCGTTGCTATGGCTCGGCCGTGGCACCCGCTGGCCGCAATCCTCCCCCCCACGAGCTGAACTACTATCCAGCCACGCTGGAGGTATCTGTCACTCTCAAAACGGAGGAGACCTGCATCTGCCCCAAGAATCGCCAGTACAGTCTGCGCGGCGACCCGGTGACTCTCAAGCTCCCAATCAAACTGAATCCCGACAGCGGTCAAGTGAAGATGAACATCTACCAGCCGAGGGCTGGGGTGGCCAGTGGTTGTCGTCAATGTGGTGCCGGCGCTCCTGGCGCTGCCGGAGACAGGTACAAGGCCAAGAGCAGGAAGTCTTCCTCCTCCATGCGGAAGGTGCGCTGGTTCAAGCATGAACACACCGAAAACTAAGCGAAGAAAGCAGAAGAAATTTAATATTTTCCCCATTTGCCGTTGAATGTTTGAAGTAGATTGATTACACATATAAAAAGTATATCCACTGAATACGTTTTTCTTGTCTTTCGAACTTGCGTGTGTCCCCCTAACGATAAGTGTATCTATCGTTCCTATATCCATTTATCGCCAAACAAAGCAATCGAATCGGATGAAATTCTGTAAACTGTCATTCAGTTTAGTTTTGCTCTCGATTTTTGTCATAATTTTAGTTTTAGTTGAGTAGGCAACACCATAACACACAATAAAATTTTCATGTAAGTTCGGAAAATATTGGGAAAAATCAGTTCGAACCGTTCTTGCGACATGGATGAGAATCAAGCGGGACGAATGTTGGCCAGAGCCGCGGGAGGCGCTTTCCCTTACTCCAACATGCGCGAGCTGTTCGTGCGACAATTTGCGTCCATGTCGCCACGCTCTGAGCAGGACACGTTCTTCGACTGCCAGAGCTCGAACGAGGACTGTGGGAGTCCCGGGGAGCCGGGCCACGACGCGGAGGCCATGCGCTGTGCCCTGGAACGGACCGCCGCCAACATCCAAATGATGTTGAGTAGCCTGAACGAGATGTCCCCTCCGAGTCGACCCATCGGCTTTACTCTGGAGATAACCACCACCCTGGTGGTGAACGATGACAAGCAGTCTGCGACGTGCGGCCGCGTCACTGGACAGCCGGTGACCGTTCAGATGCCCCTGCAGTTCGATCCGCGCACCAGACAATTGACCTCCAGTTGCCCTGGGAAACAGCAGCACCAGGAGCACCAGCAACAGCAACAGCACCAGCATCGACAGCAGATTCAGGCCTCCATATGCGAGTGCAGATCCATCGGTGCGACGAAACTTGGCTCAGGTAAATCCGACAGCAAAAAGTTCTTAGCATGCGACTCGTATGACGCAGGGGGAATTTTCACCGAACAATACAAGACATGCGACTCGGAGTCGTGTGGCACATGTCAAACAGACAGCGATAGGTTCTACACGTACGATCAGGATCCCTCCTTTATGGGCAGCTGTGGCGATAGCACATCCCGCGTGGTGACCCAATGCCGCTGCACACACACGTGCTGGTTCGAGCAGGACTCGCGGGAGGTCATCTCGATCACAGCCATACCCTGTTCGAAGCCCTGTTCGATGCCGGAACCAGTTCCTGAGCCACCGATGCCACCCATAGTGGAACGACCCATAGAGATAGAACCCATAGTGGAACCAGAACCAGAGCCGGCGCCACCACCGCCCGTAGTGCTGGAGAGCGAGACAGAGTCGGAGGCGGCGTCTGAAGAGTCGGTAGTGACCATGAAAGAGCCCTCGGAGCATTCGCTGACACCGCCGCCGACACCAAAGATTGAGACACCTGTGCCAGAGCCGGCGGTGGCGCCTGCGGTGCCAGCGGCAAAGCGTTACTTTCTGGCACGGCCGCAGCACAAGGAGTTCTCCAATTGTTCGCCGTGCCGCTACGATCCCAGCCCCATCGTGGACGATGAGGGGAATGTGTTCTGTCCGGGGAACTGCGGCTGTTGCCAGTGCGCCTGGAAACCGCGCTCCTTCGAGGACAATGTGCAGCACGAACAGGTGAAGGTGTGCCGCTGCATCACTCGCGGCACAATCTTCACCAGCTTCGAGGACAGGGAGAACTGCAGTACGACCTCTTCGTTTGACTTGTGTCCGTGCCGGGAGAAGGCAGAGGCAAAGTTCCTCGAGTTGTACCACTGCGAGATGTGGTCAGCGCCGGACATGATCCGCGGACGCGAGGTGCAGCTTTCGGAAATCAAGGAGCTCCTCACACCCTATCCGCACACCAAAGGCATCCCTCAGGAATCCGAAAGATCCGAAAAAGAATAAAGTGTTCGCCATAGAATCCAAAAATCCACATCTAACCGGTCTCTTTTTCTTTCTCCCGTCTCATCCGCAGATTACCCAGCTCTGACGTATATGCAGGACGAGTGCCGACACCAGACCTGCAACAACAACCGCACCCGCCCCCAGGAATCTCAGACCGACCAATCGCGCCTCCGACAGCAGAGACAGCAGAGACAGCAGTGTCCATTGAGCTGCGCAGCAGCAGCAGGCTCCCGCAACAGGCCATCCCAGACGGAGATGTCGTATCTCCGCGAACACCACAAGCCCATGTCTAAAAGATCCTCGGATGCCCGATCTGAGGGTAACCGCAGCAGCCAGGACTCGCAGACGGAATCCTCCTACGTGAACGATCATTACATACACGAACGCGAAAAGCTCATGAAGGACAGGCCCTCACAGACCCACATGCAACCCATGAACAAGTTCACATATCCCACACAGTTTATGCGGTGCGATGGACTATGCGCGGATCTATGCGGTTTGGCCACATCTGAAACGGACGAAACAATCTACCCTACTGAAAGCAATCCTACCACCAGTCGCGGCGCATGTCCGGCCACAACAGGAGACGTGCCAACCAGCAGCAGCAGGGCATGCTCATGCAGTTCGAAGGCGACAAAAGGAGACTTGCCCACATCGGCACCCAGTCCAGCTAGCAGTCGTGGGGCCTGTTCATGCAATTCAAAGACCACAATAGGGAATCCAACCAGTCCAACCAGCAGTCGTAACGCATGTCCATGCAGTTCGAAGGCCTCAAAAGGAGACTTGCCAACATCGGATGACTACCATACAGCGGACAGTCCATCGAGCAGTCGCGGGGCATGTTCATGCGGCGGTGGAACATCGAAAACTAATTATTCGCCCTGTCAAAGTACCACAAAGAACATAGTCCGGTCGAACAGACCTTCATCATGTGGATGCAGTCTTCGTCGCTGTTTGTCCAGAGCAGACAACAGGCCACCATTTGCCAGTGATCCGCAGCCCCTCACTTGCGAGTCTCTCCTTTGTGGCGGTCAGCACCAGAGCAATTTGCCGGCTTGGGCACCGAATCCGAATGTCCAACGTACAGTCATGTCGAATGCGGATACCTGCGGCGTTCAGTGGACCGCGAATGATGAGGAGACAGATCCCGCCAGCAGTTGTCGTTGCCCTACTCAGAATTCATCCAAGGTCACGACACTTGCCACTCAAGGAAAACATTATTCAACTCCAGCCAGTACTTGCCCGATTACAAGCACCATAGATATGTCTCTTTCATCCAAGGGCATGCAGAGTGTCTCCAATTGCGCTGATAAAGAGGATCCTTGCTCCAGTTCGTGTCCTGTCACGAGCGTTGATCTGTGCGCCTCGACAGCTCTTGCAGGTGCTGCATCATCTAAAGGACTCAGGAGTAACGCCATTTGTGGCACCAAAACGAGTGTAAGCTCTTGTCCGGCTACGAGTCTATCGAATGCTGTAGCAGATCCTTGCCCATCGAAGGCCGTTGCAGATCCTTGCTCATCGAAGATCAGTGCAGATCCGTGTTCATCGAGGGCAGTGATGGCAGATCCTTGCTCATCAAAGATTAAGTCGGTTCCTTGTATAATAAGGGATATGATGGTAGAGCGTCGTTTATCGAAGGCCACTGTAGATCCCTGTTCATCGAAGGCCACTGTAGATCCCTGTTCATCGAAGGCCTCGGCAGATCCCTGTTCATCGAGGACTCTGATGGCAGATCCTTGCTCATCGAGAGTTATGGCAGATCCTTGTTCATCAAGGGCTATGATGGTACAGCCTTGTTTATCGAAGGCTATGGCAGATCCTTGTTCATCAAGAGCTATGATGGCAGAGCCTTGTTTATCGAAACCTGCGATGGTAGAGCCTTGTATCTCGAAGGCTATGGCAGATCCTTGTTCATCAAGAGCTACGATGGCAGAGCCTTGTTTATCGAAACCTGTGATGGTAGAGCCTTGTTTCTCGAAGGCTATGGCAGATCCTTGTTCATCAAGAGCTATGATGGAAGAGCCTTGTTTATCGAAACCTGTGATGGTAGAGCCTTGTTTATCGAAGGCTATGGCAGATCCTTGTTCATCAAGAGCTATGATGGCAGAGCCTTGTTTATCGAAACCTGCGATGGTAGAGCCTTGTTTCTCGAAGGCTATGGCAGATCCTTGTTCATCAAGAGCTATGATGGCAGAGCCTTGTTTATCGAAACCTATGATGGTAGAGCCTTGTTTATCGAAGGCTTTGGCAGATCCTTGTCTATCGAAGATCTTTGTAGATCCCTGTCCATCGAAGGCCTCTGCAGATCCCTGTTCATCGAAGGCCTCTGCAGGTCCCTGTTCATCGATGGCAGGTTCTTGCCCATGGAAGGCCTCTGCAGGTTCCCGTTTATCGAGGCCTGTTATGGCAGATCTTAGCTCAACGAAGACACACATTAATCCTTGTGAATCCCAGGTCGTTTCAAATCCGTGCTCATCCAGAGGCCTAATAGAAACTAGCGCCATTCATGCCTCATGTGGCATCCAAACCAGTTTGCTGGGTGTAAATTCTGCCGGCAATTTGGAGCCCATATTTTCAGATGTGAGCACACATCAACATCAACTCCCATCGTCGTTTGGGATTGATGAGCAGACCTCGGGCACCTCCCGATCACGATCCATCGTGAACAAGATCACCTGCCTGTGCTCCCCGGACCAGAAGTCCTTTAACAACGCAAATCTCGATAAGGCTCCTCACGAAGAAGGCCACGTCCAGTACGGGAATGAGGAGATGCCAGAGAACTCCGAGCAGTGCAATGTTTGTGAGATATGTCCACCGCCCCACGATCCCATGCAGTCTCTTAGAAGCTCTGTGCGCGATGCACCGATTCCCAAGCCACTGCAGATCAAGTGCCTGAAGTCCTCGTGCACATGCAAGTCGCAGTGCAAGTCCAATACCAAAACGAAGAGCCAACCGAGCCCTCAGTCGCAGCCCACGCAGAGGCCCAGGCGTGTGCAGCGGGAGGATCAAGATGACTTTCAGGACTGCGTCTCCTTCAGCTCCACCGTCAAGACGAAGAGCAGCCGCAGATTGTCGTACAAATCATCGCCGATGTTCTCCTGCCAACAGGAAGAATCGCTGCCGATCATCACCAGCCTCTACAACCTGGACCAAGGGGAAAATGCGTCGGGTCAGTGCCCCTGTGGCATCTGTGGGCTATCCGACAAGACCGGCTATGGTGGGGATGAGTCCCAATGCAAGCACTCCAAGATTGTTACATCTGGGGTGAACATTGAAATCTGCGGGGTGTACAAAGATGAGCCGCCAACGAAGAGCTGTAGCGATAAATCTGCTGACAATACATCCATGGAAATGAAGAGCTGCCGCGAACCATCTACGGATAAGGCTAGCGAGTCCGGTTACTATTGCAGTCCGGACACATCGGCCTACACAGATTATACGGATGCCCCCTGCAAGGAGCTGATTGTGGAGAGCCGCAAGGAGCGCATCTTGGACATGGTGCAGCAGCTGAGCGAAGCCGCCGACTGTGATTGCAACGAGGATCGTCCGGCCATGATACAGAACCTCTTCCGGGAGCTGGCCCTTTTGCTGCGCATGGAGGAAGAGCGCGCCGTGGCGCCGCAGGACGAGGTGCAGCCACCAAAGCCCACCTTCGAGGAGTGCTGCACCGCCCAGCAAAAGTGTGACGCCCAGCAGCCCAACGAGAATGGTAAAGATTCGACTGACAGGCGCCGCATCTATTGCTTCGAACAGCTGGACGATGCCGTGCGCCAGTGCATCTTGCAAGAGGAACCCAAACAGCTGCCAGAGTTGGAGATCTACGAACTCGAAACGGACACTGACTCCGATGCAGAAGATGCCTGTGCCAAGTCGCTGCCTCCAGCGGAATCCACGATATTCAAGGATGCAGATGGCCAGGGGTGCGGCATCGGCGATGACTTTATGGATATGACAAGCGAATGCAATCTCATGGAACAAATGAAGAAGATACTGGAGGAACCCGGTCCAGAAGAGTGCGACTTGTGTGAGGATATATTGCAGCAGGTTATAGAACCCTGCCACAGCCAAGATCATGACAAGTTCAGCGGTTCATGTGCCAGCATGGGGCCATCTAGAGTTGAGCCCTGTCCGTCTCAAGATCCATTTCAATCCAAGCAGCCATGCCCCAAAACGGATCCATGTCCAACGATGGAGCCCATTCCAAAGATTGACCCCTGTCCCTCTCAAGATCCATGTCAATCCAAGCAGCCATGCCCCAAAACGGATCCATCTCCAACGATTGCGCCCTGTCCCTCTCAAGATCCTTGTCCACCCCAGCAGCCAAGCACCAAATCGGCTCCATGTCCAACGATTGCGCCCTGTCCCTCTCAAGATCCTTCTCCACCCCAGCAGCCAAGCCCCAAACCGGCTCCGTGTCCAACGATTGCGCCCTGTCCATCGACTGAGCCCTTGAAAACGGAGACCTGTGTGAACGTAGAGTCCTACAAACAGACGGATAGCAAGCAGCAGCTCTGTGCCGGCGATTTTGGCCATCTCCTGCCCGACGGACAGCTCAGCCCACAGGCACGTCAGCTGTGCGAGAAGCTCCTGCGCCAGGCCCTGGTGGACTGCGGAGCCTGTGACGCCGCCAAAGGGCCAACTCTGGGACCATCGCAGTCAGGTCCGTGCTCAGAGGCAGCAAGCAGACCAAAGGTTGATCCGAAGGAAGGAGGAAAATGCCAGTGCTGCCATTGTCGTGCCCTCAGGTGCGATAACGAATGCCAAACAGTGTCCAAGACTCTGCGATCGGCCATAGCCGATCCAGCTTGTGAAATGGTAAGCGATTGAGATCCCCGACCATCGACGTTTTCTTTGATGCAAAAACTTTATTCTAGAAATGCTTTATCGACTCCATGATTATGGATTTGGAAGTCATGGACCATGTGCTGTGCAACAATAAGGCAAAGGCCAGGGTAAGATGCAACAATTGATTGCTTCTTCGAGGAGATTCTGTAACAATTTTCCGTAGGATGTGACGGCCAACTGTTCGGGCAATGCGCCGGGTGATAGCTTCCCCGTGACCATCACCGCTGTCTCCAGTCTGGGCTGTACCGCGCTCTACATCAGATGGGAGCTGCAGGACTGTGCCGGCATCGGCGGCTACGAGGTAAGGCAAACCCTTACTATTTTCGCAAAGAAAACTTCTCTAAAATCAGCTTTTTCCATACACAGATTTACCTGGATGGAAATTTAAGGAATCGCTTTTACAGCTACCGACACCAAGCCGCTGTGGTGGCCAATGTGGATGTGACAAAGGGTCATCAGATTGTGTTGCGGGCCCAGGCACTGGGCTATGATTTTCCAGGAGAGGATGTGGGTGTGGGCAACTGCAAGACCGTGGCGCGCACCAGCCATCCGGAGATGCTGGCCGGAGCCAAGAGACCGTGGTCGCCCAGCGTCTACTTCTACGATCCCAGCGTGGGCGTCAGGCCAACGTCGAGCGCGAAGCGAGCTAGTCAAACATAAATCAGATATCATATCGGATTGGGGAGCAGCAGTGAGCGGAAGACTCCCCACACAATACCACAAGCATACAATTTTTAGCCTGTACATATAGGACTTACATGAGATTTATATTTTGTTCAAAGTTGAAGGGAGAAAGATGTGTAGCGCCCCATAGCGCTTAAGGAATTGATTGGACTCGAAGTGTATTTGTAGTGCTTTAAATAGTGCCTTAAATTGTAACCGTATTTATTAAGCAGAGAGAAAGAGAGAGAGCAATGCATCATTGTACATGAATTGATAATACCCTAAGATACACACATATACCCTTAGGGGGCCCTTCACACGTTAGTTGACACAACACCAAAATCATTTTGAATAAAAAAACCAAGAATCTCAATGTTAGAGATACCAACTAAATAGATCAAATCTTTGAAAGCCTAAAAGGAAACGGATTAAAGGGCGCTGATTCATCTTCGGTAGAGAAAATTAATAGTCGTTACATCGCTGAGGACGGTGGAACAGGAACCGATGGTGGGCGTGGAGAAAATGGATCCGGATGGTGGTAGATGGCTGGTAGACGATGCAAAAGCGAAGAAAAATCCGATGAAAAAGACAAAAATAAATAGACAGAGTTCCGCAAATGAATATTTAATTCAAATTAAACATCTTTTACAAATTATTGAGCTCTAAAAATTAAGTATATGCAGAAAAACGGCTCTCCAAATCGTCGAAGATATATTTACAGCTCTGATTATCATAGGCGGGCTCAATTAAGTCGGCCTCGACGCTGGCCAAAATCAGGAATTTCGTGACGGCGGTCTGTGGAAAATAATCAAAAGATGAAAATGGTGCAACCCATGGAGAGTGGATGATTGGACTTACATCCTTCAGATCGTTGTGCTTCCAGAGATCGTTGGTCTCCAGATAGGTGCGCATAAGGATGCGCCACTGCCAGTAATTTTTACAACCATGTAGTTTGGGAATGGCCCTGTAATCCAGTTCAATGTGACCCATTCTGTTCCGCTTTGCTAGACGCACTGATTAGGCATGGAACTTGCACCAACGTTGCGGCTGATATGAAAGCTCTATTGGAAAAAGAGAGAGCTTTTCCTATCTGGAATTAAAATATCTAAACAGCTCTAAAGGGGGATTTAGCTCTAAGATTGAACGGAATGTGTCATGCAGCCAAAATCAAGCGCTAAATTGTCAAACACTCCGAGTGGGTGGTTGCAGGGGCAGCTCAAAGGCCAGCGGTGGCTGAGGGCTGAGGGCGTCCAACCGCAGCAAGTGTCAAAACCAGAATCGACATCAAATTGTTACCAATTAAACCATTAAGTTGTTACAATCAAATTAAATGCCACACAATATATAGAGCACCAACAACTATGTCGCACAACAATGGGAATTTAAAGCTGAATGAAATTATCGAGCTGTCCACACGGCGATTCAGAACTTAATTCGTTTAGTATTCTACACAAATATACGACCAGTTCTCAATGGAGTTCTCCCATAGGTATGGAGTTGTGCATTGGTGTTGGCAATGGATAGGTGGTTATTTTTTGGCTTGACTTCTCACTGCGTTTTAAACATAAGAGGGGTATATCGACTTGAACATGGGGTTTGTGTTTGTTGATAATTTGACTCATGCTTCTCCCTGTGGTTACTCCAGCTATAAACTGATAATTATAGTTGAAAATTCCATTTAAAACTTTATTCTAGAGTAATTTGCTATTCGTTTTTTTGCCGTCTGCTAGCAATTTTCGCCCTAATTTGCTTTTTATGATTGTTTTTTGTGACTCTATATGCAGTTTGCTGGAAAATCCCTGAGCTGAGGAGGCCATTTGTCAGGCAATTTATTGTTGGGGCAACCAGAACCACAAACAGTGTGAAGCCCCAAAACCTATATAGTTAGGCGGAGCATTGGTGACTCGATTTAGTTGTCTTTGGTAAGGGCTATGACTAAGTTTAGTTGCCTGTTGCTGCTGACGCTGCTGCTGCAGTTGCTCCACATTGATGGCGGCCATGGCTGGAGCTTTGGGCCAGTGCAGGAGGCAGAGGATGAACCAGGAGGGGCAGAGCCACAGCCAAGCGATGTGGCCAGTACGGCGAATCATACGAGTAAGTGTAAGAGATCAAGCCAATCGAGGACCCCTTTCGATCAGACTCTCCTGTTTTAGTACTCACCAGGCAGTTGATTGTGGGCACCCTGGTGCCTCCACTATTGCCCGGACCCTGGCCTAGTCCTGCCATTGTGGCACCAGGCACCAGCTACTGCCAGTGTGTTCCGCCCGGATCCTGTGCGAACCCCCTGCCCACCGTACCGAGCGATGGTAGCGGACAGCTGGACATACGCATCGTCAACACGGGAGCTTACGTGAGTGAGTCCTCCAAGGATATAGCCTTCTCTAATCTCCTGTATCCTGCTCGTACAGCCATCGATCCCGAGCACTTCTGCTACCTTGACCTGCAGCTATGGACAGGTGGCCTGCTGCCAGGCGGGAAGCTATCAGTGTGGTCGCCGTTTCCCGCCGCCACTGGGCTCCTCGACGGCAGGAGCGGGACAGGCGAACTTCGGGGCATATCCATGGCAGGCGGCGCTCCTGACAACCGCAGATGTATATCTGGGCGGAGGAGCTCTGATCACGGCCCAGCATGTCCTGACGGCTGCCCACAAGGTCTACAATTTAGCGTGAGTTCTACTAAAGCTCCCTTTTCCGGATGTCCTTGCATTCAGGTTCAGTTTGACTTCGTTTAAGGTCCGTTTGGGGGAATGGGATGCGAGCAGCACAAGTGAACCGATTCCCGCCCAGGATGTGTACGTGTCCAATGTGTATGTGAATCCCTCGTTCAATCCAACCAATCTACAGAACGATGTGGCCATCCTGAAGCTTGTCCAAGCCGTGTCCCTCACCAGCAAGTCCACCGTGGGCACCATCTGCCTCCCGACCACAAGTTTTGTGGGACAACGCTGTTGGGTTGCCGGATGGGGAAAGAATGACTTCGGTCCGACGGGTGCCTATCAAGCCATTCAGCGGCAGGTGGATGTCCCGCTGATACCCAATGCCAACTGCCAGGCTGCGCTGCGAGCCACTCGATTGGGTTCATCTTTCGCCCTCAGTCCCACATCCTTTATTTGCGCTGGCGGGGAGGCCGGAAAGGATGCCTGCACGGGCGATGGCGGCTCTCCGCTTGTCTGCACCAGCAACGGGCTGTGGTATGTCGTGGGACTGGTGGCCTGGGGCATTGGTTGTGCTCAGGCCGGGGTGCCCGGGGTCTATGTGAATGTGGGCACCTTTCTACCGTGGATACAAACGACACTGACCCTTTAGACGATCCCCTACTCTTAAGTTGTTAAAAATTATAATATATGTACATACTCGAAAGAACAGAAAATTTAAACATCAATAGCGCAGTCCCAGGAGCTCATAGAGCGGCACTTCATTCACCGATTCACTGGCACTGGACTCTGCAAAGTCCCCGCTCTGGAGCAGATACTCGGGTCGCTCCAGCGAAGGGTTCGCCAGGTAGAAGTCAATGAGGGCCGAGGTGCTGCGCAGATGGGTGATTCCCTTGAAGATCTTCTCGCGGGTCAACAGCTCCTCCGGGTAGACGGTCGTGATGGCCGTGTCATTGGATCGTTTCACCCACGGTCGTTCCTTGACCGGCACCGTGCGTCCAAAGGCGCTGATGATGGGTGCCTTGCTCACGCGCGATGCTTGATCGTTGATGTGCTTCTCATACTTCAACTCGATAGCCATCTGTGAAAAGGTAGACAGAGCATCAGTAGGAGATCCTCCAATGGTGCTCATCTCTGTACTCTACTTACATGAGGTTTGTTCCACTTGTCGGCCACGGTCTGGGCAATGGCATTCACCTCCTTGGGATCCGTTTTCACAGAGGCCAACAGAGTGCGATCTCCCTTGATGGAGAAGAGATTCTTGACCTTCTCCGGCGTGAGGCTGCTCTCCATGGTGCCAAATGAGTTCAGCCACTCGACAAAGCGTTCTGCAGACTGAGGGAGCGAGATTATACAAGGATTAGATGGGGTTTTGGGGTCCAACTGATACTTGCCGCATCCATGAGATCTTCCGCCTGCTCGTCAAGGGTGTAGATGGAGCGACTCTGGCCGGGATGCTCCACACGGGACTGCCAGCAGACACGCTTGTCGCTGGGAGTGCACAGGAATTTGGCATACCAGCTGGTCTTGTCCACAGTCTTGTAGCTGTGGCCCACGGGCTCGTCCAGCCGCAGATCGAACTTCTCGAACTCGTGATCCATGCGCACAATGTCCGAGTGTTCGCTCTCATTGAAGTACTCTTCGACCACCTTGCGTTTCAGGTTGATGAGCTATCCAAAAAAGAATCATATTAAAAGGGGGAACATGGAACTACTCCTGAATCCGCTTTCCTTCAGCGACTTACAAGGGGAACCTCCTCTTCCTCGCTGTCCGGGCTGCTGGCACTCATATAGTCCTCGGGTCGGTCCTCGCGCATATCATCCCGTATATAAATATCATCATCTGATTTGGAGAAGTCATAGTCCTGGATGCGCTTCACCCTTTCACGCAGTCGTGGTGGCAACACCAGCGAGTAATCTACCACTGGAATCCGTGGACGGGTGCGGCACGCGGCTGCCAGCTCCACCTCATCGATCACATCGTTCCAGTAGGCCTTACCCTCGAGACCGTTGCGCTCTTTGAGCTTGGAAAAGTCGCTCATTCCACTGCTGGTGGAGTGCTCCTTCTGCAACAGCTTGGGCTTCACCTCCGTGGGCTTCTGGTACGCGACCAAAGCCTGAGTGACGGACTCCATGCGGGCTGAGCGCAACATGCGATTAATTATGGGTCGATTGGCCCGCGCCACAACTGTGCGGCGGACCGTCGACGCATAGGTATGCTGCTTATTCAATGACATCGTGAGGCGTTTGTCTGTCCTCTGCCTCTTAAATTGGTAAAAACTATAGCAAAAATAGCACTAAATTTCTGTCTAAATTTGTTTGTTCGATACGAGGTTTCAAAGTAAATACTAGCTATGACAACCCAGAGTTTGTTGGGGAGTGTAGCTTTAAAAAAAATGGGGGAAAATGGCAGTCAAAGTTTTTACGGAAATGACAGAATAGTCAATCTACATGGTATCTACATTTTCGATATATATCTACATCTACAATACTTGTTTTACTTGTTCTTCATATTTTATGCATATTATCTACATGGCTTCTACATAATTGCTCATACGACCCATTGGTCCTGAAGAATGCAGAATAATTTTGTAATTCTAATCAAATTATAGTACTTAAAGATGGATATTTCTTTTAGGATTCCGGTTTTGCTAAAAGTTTCTTTCTGGGGTCACATTTCCTTTCTAGGGTTAAGCTATAAGCTAGAGTCATTACAGAAATAATTGCTCTTACGACCCATTGGTGCTCTGCCAGCCAGAGTGGATTGTTGGGCAGCAAAAAAAAAATGAAGACAAAGGTACACCTTTACACACAGATACGCACACATACATACATAAGCAAGGGTAAGTTAAATTTATACGCACAGGCACCAACAGGTTGCCCCGAGCAGCAGCAGCAGCAGAAGCAGCAACAACAGCAACACCAGCGAGACATGTGTTTGCCTTCAATGCACAAACACAAACACAAACACACAGACGGGCAGCCAGGCGGACAGACACCCGCAGACAAGCACAAACAGGACATACCAAGGCAGGAAGAGTAGAGACCGAGAGATAGAGGGAGACCGACAGACAGACACCATTTGGAAATTTGCTGTTCGCTTAACAGTTGCGTCTTGCCCATAAACATCAGGGGACAGCGGCAAACTTTGAGCTGCGAAGCATTTGATACCCTTAGAGAACGCAAGTTCCCTAGAAAATATATCTATTAAAAGAAATACAAGCAATGAAGATACTCGAGAAACGAGGGGGAACGTTGTGAGTTGCTGCGGATTTTTGATTTTTATTGAATAATTATTATTTTTGATTTTTATTGTATGATCATTATTTTGGATTCTTGTTTATTGTTTAGTAATTATTTTTTATTTTTATTATTTAATAATTATTATACAATAAAAATGAAAAATAATAATTATTCAATACAAATCAAGAATAATAATTATTCAATAAAAATCAAGAATAATAATTATTCAATAAAAATCAAGAATAACAATTATAATAATAGTTATTCAATAAAAAACAAGAATAACAATTATAATAACAGTTATTCAATACAAATCAAGAATAACAATTATAATAACAGTTATTCAAAAAAATCAAGATTAACAATTATAATAATAGTTATTCAATAAAAACCAAGAATAACAATTATAATAACAGTTATTCAATAAAAATCAAGAATAACAATTATAATAATAGTTATTTAATAAAAATCAAGAATAACAATTATAATAATAGTTATTCAATAAAAATCAAGAATAACAATTATAATAATAGTTATTCAATAAAAAAACAAGAATAACAATTATAATAACAGTTATTCAATAAAAATCAAGAATAACAATTATAATAACAGTTATTCAAAAAAATCAAGAATAACAATTATAATAACAGTTATTCAATAAAAATCAAGAATAACAATTATAATAACAGTTATTCAATAAAAATCAAGAATAACAATTATAATAACAGTTATTCAATAAAAATCAAGAATAACAATTATAATAATAGTTATTTAATAAAAATCAAGAATAACAATTATAATAACAGTTATTCAATAAAAATCAAGAGTAACAATTATAATAACAGTTATTCAATAAAAATCAAGAATAACAATTATAATAATAGTTATTCAATAACAGTTATTCAATAAAAGTCAAGAATAACAATTATAATAACAGTTATTCAATAAAAATCAAGAATAACAATTATAATAATAGTTATTTAATAAAAATCAAGAATAACAATTATAATAACAGTTATTCAATAAAAATCAAGAATAACAATTATAATAACAGTTATTTAATAAAAATCAAGAATAACAATTATAATAACAGTTATTCAATAAAAATCAAGAATAACAATTATAATAACAGTTATTCAATAAAAATCAAGAATAACAATTATAATAACAGTTATTTAATAAAAATCAAGAATAACAATTATAATAACAGTTATTCAATAAAAATCAAGAGTAACAATTATAATAACAGTTATTCAATAAAAATCAAGAATAACAATTATAATAACAGTTATTCAATAAAAATCAAGAATAACAATTATAATAATAGTTATTCAATAACAGTTATTCAATAAAAGTCAAGAATAACAATTATAATAACAGTTATTCAATAAAAATCAAGAATAACAATTATAATAACAGTTATTTAATAAAAATCAAGAATAACAATTATAATAATAGTTATTCAATAAAAATCAAGAATAACAATTATAATAACAGTTATTCAATAAAAATCAAGAATAACAATTATAATAATAGTTATTTAATAAAAATCAAGAATAACAATTATAATAACAGTTATTCAATAAAAATCAAGAATAACAATTATAATAACAGTTATTCAATAAAAATCAAGAATAACAATTATAATAATAGTTATTCAATAAAAATCAAGAATAACAATTATAATAACAGTTATTCAATAAAAATCAAGAATAACAGTTATAATAACAGTTATTCAAGAAAAATCAAGAATAACAATTATAATAACAGTTATTCAATAAAAATCAAGAATAACAATTATAATAATAGTTATTCAATAAAAATCAAGAATAATAATTATAATAACAGTTATTCAATAAAAATCAAGAATAACAATTATAATAATAGTTATTCAATAAAAATCAAGAATAACAATTATAATAACAGTCATTCAATAAAAATCAAGAATAACAGTTATTCAATAAAATCAAGAATAACAATTATAATAACAGTTATTCAATAAAAATCAAGAATAACAATTATAATAACAGTTATTCAATAAAAATCAAGAATAATAATTATATAATGTATATAATAATGTATATGTAGGGCCTAAACTCATTTTGAGTATCGGGTATAATTACAGCTTTTACTCCTCTTTAGGCTACATATCGTTACTGCCACGAAATCTTTTTCAAAATCATTGCACCCTCTGCAAAGCGTATAAATGTAAACCTGCACGCCCCCATCCATCCATTGAGCCACTCGACGACCCCGCTCGTTTGCAATCCATTCCCCTGGAGGACTGACACGCCCCCCCTACCTCCTGTTCGATGGCGTGAAATCTGTATGCAAATTTAATGATTCTGGGGCCAATTGTGTAGAATTTAATAAAAAACAAAATAAATAAAATATGCCTGGCTGGTGGGTGGGTAAATTTGATCATTTTGGGGGCAAACGCTAACCCCTTACCCCATACCACCACCCCTTATAGCCACCCGCTAATGCCAAACGGAAGCCGGAAATGTGTCTTGTCGCACACAGCCAGAAAAAATGCAAGCGGCAAATGGCAGGAAGCCAAAAAGAGTCTGGTGGGGGGGGGGGGGGGGGGGTGGAGGGTAAGTCACTCAAAAGTGGACACCAGAAACTCACTCAAGTCCCAGTCGCGAGTCCTTTGGAGCCGAAGCAGCACCCGAGCGAGTCCTTAGTGGAGTTCTGTTTTAGTTCGTTCGGTTTCAGTCCGTCCTCGGCTTTCGTGTGCAACAGACGTGTGTTTGCGCTTTGAAACCAGAGAATTCTGAATAAAGTAATACCAACAACAACACAATCGCTGGTAGTACCAACAACCAAACGACACACGACAGACGATGACTCGTCCACCCAAATGCTAGATAGTGCTAGTGTTAGTGTTGTTGCCGCCGCTTGAAATTAGCCAAGTCAAAAGCCAAAGGCCCCATTGGCAATCGCAATATCGACTGGCAGACCGGGGTTACAGTTGTACTAACAGTTACAGCTACAGTTACCGCCGTTGAGTGCCAAAGTGAACTTCAGGGGCCAGTGTTGTGTAATCCGTGCACAGTACAGTACAGTGGATTATTCGATCACAAGAGTGGCTTTGATTCGTGGCTATCGGTGCAGTGTCTTTTGTTTGTGCGTGTCCTTGGGTGTGTTTCTATGTGTGACATACATTTTGTGGCTATTGTGTGTGCTTTGTGCCCTCCGATTAATGGCCTTGATGTCGTCGTTGTCGCCGTCGCGGTGTCTGACTGCCGCCACGCCTAGAGCTTGAATGCCTTCTTCACATTAAATTGTATTTCTTTTTGATACATTCCAGGAAACGCGAGCAACAAATCTAATTCGAAATTAAATAGAAAACAGAAAAACTCAATGAACAGGCAAAAAGAAACCCCCCCTTAAATGCTAGAACAAGCATAATCCCAAAGAATTGCTAGCATACTTTTTTGGGGTTTACGTCATGTTTGTCTACATTTAGCGGCAAAGAAAGGAAGGAGAGAGAGAGCGAGAGAGTTGAGAGAGAGAGTTTGTTGTTGCCACACACCATGTCCCGTTGTGCGCCTGTGTCTCTGTCTCTGTCTGCGTCTACGTCTCCATCTCTGTATTCGTGTCCAAGAAATCGCTGTGCATGTGCCCCCCCAAACACACAAATCCCCAACAAATATCATCACAAGCGTTCCAGCATCGTGCATTGTCCATTGCATTTGTTTAACTAATTGGCTGAAGGTGTTTTGTGCCGTATTTTACGTAAGTGTTGTTGAGCCTTCAGTCCCCCCCTATTATAATCTACTTACAATCCCCCCAACTAAATATACAAATATGATATATGTAAGTGCTTGCATTGTCTGTGTGCTGCCTATACTCCTATATACTACATGAAGACACACTCCCACACTTATACTTATACTTTCATTCATTTACCATTCATATACAATAACCGCCATATTAAATCCAACACAATTTGTGACACTTACGCTTCAGTAGCATGAAATTCCATTTAATTTATTTGCTTTCCTTTAGCCACCCGTTCAGCCATTTTGTGCATGTCTATAAATATTTAAGCAATTTCCGCTCACATTTATGCCGATCTCCATTTTGATTCAACATACACCCGCTTCCTGTTAATCCTCTCGTCCAAGCTCGTCCTGCCAATGGAAATCACATTAGCGACTCAGCTCTCGAGGACTCTATAAATAAATGAGAGTTACATGAGTTCTGAGCGCCCGTCTGACAGACAGCCACTGACGATGACATTTTCATGTGCTAGTACGGTGTATCTCTGGTCGGCAGGGGGCATTACTCATATGTACGTCCCTTATTATATGAAAATATAATTTTCTTTTTGTTATGGCATGTCGTCGTCCCGTTCTGTGCTAGCTTTTGTTGGACATGGGCATGGCCAGCGTGCGTGTGGCCAAGAGATATGGGTCCGTACCCCCCCATACTCCCCTTTGCTGTGTCATAAGGACCGCAATCAGCTAAGCAAACGCGTCGGATGCATGCATTTTCAAGCTGGGACAACAGCAGACTCTTAATAGAACAAGGAAAGCAGAGCGACAGAAAGAAACCGAAGAGGGGAATACCCTTCATAAAAACTTGAAAGATGGTACTTACTCAATGGTAGATACATATCGCCTATCTTCAAGAAATCCTTAGGTTTAATTGCTTTTCATTTGCTATAAAGGTTATACCCCTTCTAAAGTGTATATTAAAGACCAGATGGCAAAGGGGCAAGAGGGGTAACAGGGGTTCCTGGCTGCTTTCTATGCTGACAAGCGCGTTAATTTGCATAGTTCATGCCACGGTTCCTAAGCTCCGCTGACACATGAGCTGCATTTGAGTGAAGCATTCATTAAAGAGCAGATATTTAGTGGAGAGGAAGTACATTTTCCAGCTAAACAACCATTTAATGTTCAACACACATCACCTTTTCTGTAAGCCTTTTGCCTGTCAGATTTATGTTCCCTCTTGTAAATGATAACTTTGATTCGGAATCTGAACATTTCCCCATTTGTGGAGGCGACATCCGACATCCGTTGATATGCCGGCGGGGACATACAGCAAGGAGCACGGCATTCCAAACAGGTGCAATGAGTACAATGCAATTCACCCGCAAAAGGCAGCATCGGGCATCGGGGATATATCTAGGGGAGAAAGAGCAATGTCAATCTGGCATGGATGTCACATAGGGATCTCCTGCTCCTGCTCCTACTCGTCGTTCTGCCATGTTTTCCTGGTTGTTTTTGTTGTGGAAGAGAAAAGGCTGGTAGGAGCACTGGAGCTGTTGTTTGGACTAGGGAATACCTGGCTGTTGGCTTGATATTTGGGGTTTTGATCTGCAATAAGTGGAAAAAGTTGTAAGGTGGGAAAATACCTCAAGAACATAAAAGCCTATATATCGGATCTGATTGCTGTTGCAGTACGCGAATGTAGATTCTGTAGATCCGTCCTTCTGTCCCTGCTGGCACCTCTACACAAATACACATCACATCCTGCACGCCACTACGATTACGGGGTATAAAAATCGAACAGTTTGACATGTGACCAACATGTCAGGAGGCAGGAGGAGAGTTTTGCTGTCTATTTGTACGACTAGGAGTAGGAGAGTGTGCGTATGTGTGTGTGTATGTGTGTGGATGGCTTGAATGCAAGCCAAACAGGTAGGAGAAGACATCTTAGACATCCAGCCATCGCCATTGCCATTGCCAAGAATTGTTCAAATGCTTTCCTCTGCATCTAGCGCTGGTGCATTGTGTGAGTCAGGGATTCTTAAAGGGAACCTTACACGAGTACACAATATATGTATGTATATGCATGTATAGAAATGGAGCCGGGGGCATGCATTGTGGCGCCACCATAGCATCAGAGGGAACGGTCTTTGCCTCCTTTATGGCCATTGTCTGGCTGAAACTTGCCTGGCCTTGTGCTTCATTTTGTTCGCACAATATCTTGTGGTTAACAATGTTGTGTGTCTTCGCTATTGTTGCAACTGTTTCATTGTCAGGAGTTGACTTTGTTTTGTGGCAAGTGTTTGGCTAATAAAAGCTGCAAAATGGGCCCAGAAAACTATGCTTAAATTATACCAAATAAAACATGCAATATGTGGGGGTACATATATCTGCATTTATAGATTCCCCAAATATAGACACAGTATTCAGGCGAAATCATAAATACTCATTTCAAGTTGGCACATTTTGATTTATTGCAAAAAGTTGTTATATGACATGGAAAAAAACAGCAACAAAGAGCCACAAACATGGGCCTGTAATTGCTGTCGGAGGGGGGTTCTGTTTCTGGATGTTTTTTTCTTGTTCAGGCCATGGCCAAGTCCTCCTCTTATTATTCTCTCTCTTTATTCGGGGGATATTTGTTTTCTACATACATTTATATATCGTATTTTGGCAAGACATGCGACATTTGTAGCCTTAATTTGAAAGCACTCGCCGAGGGTAAGAGAACAGCAGAACAGCCAGTACAGCGACCGGCTAAAACAGCAATAACAATGTCTGAACTTGGCCAAGTTTTCATTATGCAAAGTGAGAGCCAAGTGGCATTAACAATTCCGGCAAGAGGCAGCACCACCAACAGCCAAAGATAAAGGCACAAATATGCGTACATACTCGTATTTATGTTTATTTTGTATATACAGTATGCACATACATATTCTGATATCAATTTTCCATTTCAAATTATGGGCCAACGACTGGCAGGGGCAGCGTGGGTGTGGTCTCATTAAGAGGACAAAGAGCTTCTAAAGAACATGGAATTATGAAAGAAATCTGGGCTTCCCAAAAGGTAGAGGCCTGCCATGCCCTGAAATAATGGCGAATAAATCACACAAATTGTACTACATATATTTAAAGAGAATTTTAACAAAAGGAAAGGTGGTGGTATTATATTTTCCAAACAAACGCCAGTGAAATTTTTATATTTTGCGTTGTATCTAATAGATCTACGCTTCTGAAAATGTGCAATTTACATTGTAGTAACCTCCAAAAGAGTGTACTTCATAGTTGGCTTCATTTTGGGGAAACATTAACTGACTCTTCTGCAGAAAACTTTAGCTTTTCCCCAGTCTTTTGGTTTACCTGGAATTTTGTTGTTTATATTATTGTTGAAATTGCAGTACTCGTATCTCATTTAGTTGATTTTTCACCCAAAGAAGAAAACTTTTTCTTACCCTCATTGTATTTTCTTTCTGGTTTCTGGTTGAAAAGAAAACTTTCTTGGGGTGGGCCAAGTTCAATTGAAATTCGCATTTGGAAAATTGGCAAAAACAAGTGCTGCAAATTCAATATAATTGTAAAGACACAGATGTACCAGTATATACGAGTTTAGGTATCTATAGAGAAAGGAGAATAAACCTAAAGAGGGTAAACTTTCCACATGCCTTGAAAAATGAGCGCAAACAGAGCGGCGTCTGACCTGCGTGGGGCAGGACTATAATGGCCGGGTCCAAGGGCCCCCATGGACTTTTGACTTGATAAATGGCCTGATTTGACTTTCGACTCGTAAACACACAGATACATATATACTACGATAAACAAACTGAAGGATAAGCAAACAAAGAAGGACTGAAAGTTTGTCTTAAATGCTACAAGTGCTCGCTCGGGCAATTGATTGCAAAATACGAGACCCGGCAACGAATTGATTGTCTACCGCTTTGCACTTGAAGCACAGAACATATTGAATTATCCAGGCAAATATATATCTGGTACACATAAAATACTGTGCAAACAGATAAATAAAGCGATGACCATTTCCATACGCCCCGTTGTCCGAGCTACAAAATGATTTCGCTCTATTGCCTTCTGTCCGCTGATGCGCTTAAATATTTAATTGAAATTCATTTGACTTGTGTGCCAGGGGCAGATTATGGTCGTTTATCTCGAAATGAAATTGTTTCATTTGAAGTTTAATGTGTTTTAATTGTCAGGAATGATAAATAGCTCAAGGAATGTCGAGGTCTAATGTTCTCTACAAATAAATTAAATATTTTACCCTCTTAATGTTCTTTTCAAACAAACATTTTCACTTTCCACTCAATTGGACGACGAAAAAAAAACCCCAATGAGATAGAAAGTAAAAAACTAAAACAAAAATAATTTCATTCCGTACAAAATTGTAATTTAAACCACAAGAAAAAACTGTGGACATGATTCCCGAAGCGTTTAATTAATCTTTTTCATATCGAATCGTTATTGCTACCCAAACCGCAGCTCTTGGTTATTAAATAATTAAAGTTTGACGTCAATGCAGGTTCTCAAACACAAATACTGACACAACCCTATAAACTATGCCTATAAATGCGCCTATATACGGACTATATATAGGGCCCTGGGACATGCAAACAGTTCGCTTGATTTGACGCCGGAAAACGGAAAACGAAGACCCAACGGAAAGCGAAAAATAGAACCGGAATGACACCACACGCATCGCGCCGCCGGCGCACTCCATATTCCTGCTTGCACCCCATTTGCAATTTTGTTAAGAATTTTGCAATTTTCGAAATGCATTCGAGTGCACACGCAAATATCATGGGTGGGGCCCTGGTCATGGCTGTCAGGACGTGACTTCGGCAGCAAAGTTATGACCGTCGTTGCCTCAACAAGTTGAGAAATTATGCAAAATTATTCAAGTCCGCAGAGCGTTTTAATTGCTGTCTGGCCAGCAAGACGGCACAACTTTCAATTGTAAATTTAATTTGTGTCATGAGGCATGCCACTACTCAGACAGAAAACGAAAAATGAGAAAGAAATCGATAAATAAACAGGAAAATGCTTCACAAATAAACATATTTTCATAGCACTAATGCATCTTACCAGAAAATGGGGATTTGTGGGATTAGTCGCTTGGGAAAAAGTAAAAACGTTTCCCTATTCCCAGTGCATTTCTCTCAAGCCCTGGCATCAGCTGAATGGTTTTACCAATATTATACGCTAAGTTTTCCCGCACGTTTCTCCGACAGCAAACAGCGTGGCGTATACTTAATATTTGAAGAGCGAAAGAGCTTAAGTTTGTGGAGCCGCAGCTGCTGCCAAAAAAGAACTCGAACTCTTTTGAAAGCTTAGCCTTGACCAAATAAAATCCTACAAATGGGATACAGTATAATCCGAATTATGAATACTTTTGGATGTGCCAAAAAACAACAGACAAATCTCTACATAAATGGATTTTACGCTGTGCAATCTCGTAAATAAATAGACGACAATTGTCGTATGAGCAAAAACTAGCAGAGAATTGTTAAACTTTCTGTAAAGAGATAACATTTTGAATACGAAATGAAGTGCTGTGAGTCATAGATATGTAAACCATCTACTACACCCACAGATACACCGTCTACAAGCACAGAGCAGACACACAAACAGCTTTACGCAGGGATCAGGGTAGGGAAAATATGAATATTAATGTCTGCTGTGCAGTCGTTCAATAAACATGGCTAAGCCATTCATATTCATGTTAAGACACTTACACGCACACATAAGCATATGTCTGGGTAAAAGCAAAAGGAGGAAAGGGTGGAAAGATGGAGAGATGGAGAGAGAGAGAGATGGGGGCAAAGGGTACTTCCCGTCAAATGCAATTAGAATATCAAGGAGACTACATGTCGTATGAGCAATATTTTAAGGTGTCTTTCATTAGCATAAATGGGAAATGGCTTTCAACGGAAAGATATAGACAAATATATGTAGGAATAGATGAAGATATCCCATCACCCATGTACAAACTGAGGTCGTGTCTAAAGCAATAGGCGATATTCCTTTGTTTTCCCACACAAAAATCAATATAAACTATAAATTCAATAAACTACGTTTAAGTTTTCCATATTTCATAGCCCACCAGCTGCTGTACAGCCATGAAACGCAGTGTATTTATGGGCCAAACAAACACCATACCAAAAAGCTGTTCTAAAGCCATGTGGCTAATCATATAAGGAAGAGAGAAGGGAGTGCAGAGGTCACGGAAAATGCTAAGTGGCTAAACCATACACTTGAGTGTTTTTGTAGGGGCGTGTCTGCGGCGTGGGCGTGTTCTGCGGTGTGAAGGGTCTTTACAGGACAATTCATATTTCATTGGGATTAAGGTCCTAAGTCAACTGCGAAATTGCTTTAGCCGCGCCATCGATTTCTTTCGGAAACGGAAAGTTCAAGCCGTAGAAAAACAAACATTTCTGCTGCATCATTCGCTGACTTGAAATATTTATATTCAATTTGACAGTTTTCGTGTGGCATGGCCTTGGACGGGACAGCTGCCTCAAGCATTGCTGTGTGTGCAACATCTAGCAGCTCCACTTCATTGCACGAGACACGAACATGCCCCGGAGGCAGGCTCAGACCCCACGCATACTCTGATCCACATCCACATCCACATCCACATCCTAGTGGCCTCCCCAGTGTGGGTGCTGACATGATGCCAGTCTGTCTTGGCATGTCCTGACGATTGCCTCATAAATTTTTTAGATTGACCCGAATAGCAGAAACCTTTGACATCATCGCTGGCTTAGAGTTTTCCTGCATCTCCGCCACTCTGGGAAAACTTGAGCAAAGAGGGTAGAGCGACCTGCCTTGACCTTTTACGTTGCCTTGAACTTCCGCCCAGAGGGGGACATACATATCTCTAATGAGCTTTGGATTGTCGCCCCACTTTTGAGTGTGGCAGCTGATAAGGAAGCTGTGGGCCGAGCACTTGAGCTGTGAAAACCTCTAAACGAAGAGTACAGGAACGGCTTCCGGTCTCAATTCAATTTATGCATTTGCCGCTCATAAAAATCCGCGCGTTAAGCGAAACTTTTTGGCACAAACTTTACGACTTTGGCCTTGAGCATGAGGAGGCCGCCCCAGACAGGGAATGAAAAATCGCTGGGAAAATGTAATCTAGCAGGCGCCCCCAAAGATATATAAATAACCCGGGTGCTTCTGCCAGCCACCGGGAAAAAGTAAAATGGAGAAATGTCGACTGGAGGCGCGCCCTTGAATGCAGTTACTTTTTGGCCAGCGAGTCACGACGGGATTGCGTATACGTCACGGTGGTGCGAGTAATAGAGCAACAAAACTGCAGAGCAGCATCAAGAGAGAGTGAAAGTGGGTCTAAAGAGCTTTGGCTTTGGGCAATCGGCCAAATCACAGACCCAGATACCCTCCAAACAGAACTGGGAGCTGGGAACTGGGCCAATGGGAAAAGCCACACAAACTAATCCCAGCGACCGTATGGTAGATGCATACATACATGTCCAGTGTAGTGCAGATTGCAATTAGAGAGGGATTACATTTATGGCACTCCGCCGCCTCCCCCCCGTCATCTGCCATCTGGGGGGCGGGAAAAAGTATGAAATCTCATATTAATGCCACACATGCGGATGGGGGAGTGGTTGCAGAGAACTCTGTTGCATGTTGGCATTTTACAAAATTAACTGCTTTTATCTAGTTTTTTCCCTTTGGCACATACACACATCTGTGTGTGTGACAGCCCATTAATTTGGTGGAAATGTTTTCTACGTCATTGGAGCCAGAAAAAAAACACACAAGGCTAAGAGGATAAAAACTGTTAGCTGGTAGCTGCTTTTCACTAAATTACGGCTCGAATGCCATCAGTGTGTGTGTGCATGTGGGACACCCATGAATTAATGACCAAGCCAAAGGGATATGAAGATATTTAAGTGATAGTTTGTCCCTATAATTATATAAGTGGTATTTGGCTTCAAGTGAAATGTATTCCATGGCTGCAATGTCGATTTATCTATGCATTATTGAAAGGCTATTTTGATGACCAAAGGAGTACGAGTAGAGTCTTCTTATGGCCTGAATATTCTAGTCCCCCGCTTTCCGTTCACGAAAAGCCATGCATATACAGATTAATTATAAAGAACTTCTGCTCCGTACATCACCCTATTATAATTTTAATTTAGACCAATAAACACTTAACCATTTTGACTTCAAAACTTTCCCCCAAAGTCAAATCTTGAGTCAGCCTTTAATTCAATTTCACATATTTTGGCAGCAGTCTCTTGCTCTCTGTCCTTGTTCACACCACCTTCCCCATGGTGTGATTTATGTGCATAATTACCCAGAAATTGCATAAGATTAGTTTTAATTAGTTGAGCAACTTTCTGTGCGAGGCAGCAGCAGCCAGAAATACTAAATAAATAACTTGGGCTACAGTCGTGCGAAAAGCCAAAAGAAACTTCAACTTGGGCACAGCTCCCGCACCCGCAGTGCCCGCCTGCGGAGAATCCATCCTCCGAAGTGCATCGAGAGCAAGAAGGAACCTCTGAGTTGCAGGAGGTGGCCGGTGCCTGCGGGTGGGTCTGCAGAAGAAAGTTTTACGTGCTCCGCCCAAAAGCAGGCAACGATTTCTTTCTTGCGGTTGCGGTTGGACTACTGGTCTTTCCTTCTGTTACTGGCTTTATCCTGGTCCCTGGTCCCTGGCACACTGAGCTCCAGCTCCCACTCCTGTGCTTTTTCTGACCAAATGTTCGCTCATTATTTTTCATTTGCATTGCGTCATTTGTTCAGAGGCAGGAAGGCAGGACGCTGGCAGAACCCCAGTGTCTGCTTGGACTCTTAATTTATTGTTGACCCCCTTTTTTGGGGCTCTCCATTCGTTGTAGTTCGTTCCTCTTTTTGCTGTTGCTGTCGCTGTTCGCTGATTGTCAAGGCGACCGCGTGGCCGCGTTGCCCAGGAAACAACTATAACAAATACAACAAAAGGCACCACTGCCACAGCCAGAGCCACATGTGTAAGGCGAATATGTATGTTAAGTGTTCTTTTTAATTGCCTGCATAAAAAATAAAGACATTAGCCATAAGGCGACTCCCATAAAAATGGTTGCTTGGGGGAAAACCCCACCGCCGAAGTGGCAGAAACAAGAGGATACTTGTGGATGTTTAAGGGTAATGTCCGCATGGCAGAGAGCTCAAGGAATAGTCGTTGAATCCTTGAGCAATGAAATGGGGTTTCGCTCCTTATAAAAACTAATGAAGTGATATTCGCGGGGGTTCTAAGAAAAAGTTTATGTACTGAAGCCCTCTGGCAGATATCCGTCGACAGAACTATCCTTTAGTTCTCAGTTTTCGGTAAACTAAGAATCAACCCAAGTCCCCGTTTTATTCAGAACTTTCTGCTATGGCAAATATTCTCTAAAGTTTTCTCAAGACCTCCTTCTGCTTTGTCTTCCGGTTTTGCTTCATCGTCTTTTACTCGTTAGAAGTGTAAACAGGGCCACAAGCGTTCTCCACGATTCTCCACAGCTCTCCCCATTCTGTGGCAAGCTCAACCACACACATACAGCCACAGTCACAAGGGACTCCATCCCATCCTCTTCGCTTTCTCGCTTTAAGTACCCCATGTTTGGGGGCTGCTGCTGTACTTTTCGCCAACTTTTGTGTAAAACTCTCACGTACACTGCGTTGAAGCTGCTGCAGCTGCAGCCTGCCTCTGTGCCTCTGTGTCTCTGTGTGTGTGTGTATGTGGAACGTGTCGGCTGCCAATTGCATTGCGTAAGTGTGTGACATTGAGGCTGCAGGCAGGCCAGACTCTTTGCCTCTCTGAAAGGAAGTGCTGAACCGACTGTCAAGTGGCCAACTCTCTGGCATAATCAAATTATTCCCATGCCTCCCCCCGTGCTGCCCCAGCACGGCGCTGCGTGTGTGTGTGTGTGTGTGGTTGCATCTGCCACAGAGCTGGCTGACAGGCTTCAGGATGCTTATCATGCGTTTTAATTAATTTCAGCTGCTCGCTCTGACCCCTGGCCTCTGAGCCACTGACCAAACCAGAGCTGAGACGACCCACACGGTCTGCCCCAGCACGTGTGCCACTTGATCAATTATGCAAACGAGTCGAGTGGCGGCTTATTTCTTATTACGTTTCCATTAAGAATTGAACAAGCCAAACGAGCCGTGAGAATGTGCCACGAAAAGAGGCTTGAGCCCCGAGCACGTGCCAGCTGCTGATCCTGCGGTCGCCTGTCGATGATGTGCGAATGTTTTTTTTCATAGCATACATTTCGGTGCCAAGTGATTGGCACTTTAAAATCGTTTAGCGGCATCTCTTCTTTCGAGGGGAGTCCCATTATATCTATAAAACTATTCAAAAGCTCAACAATAATATATTTACCTGTAATCCTGTAGAATTTATGCCTAAATTCACTCCATTCTAAAACACAAAGCCATGGGATTACTTGCAATTAAATCCACGGATAAATTATGGAATTTTCCACTGCTTTAATTTATTGTTTAAGCTTTTTTCAATTTCCGGCATCAGAATGTGTGCAGAAATTACGCAATTCTATACAAAATTAAAATATTTCATCAAATGTTCAGCTTTTTCTATTTACATAACTTTGCAATCACAAATATACATTATTAAAATACGCCAAAAATCAAATATTCCATTAAATTCCAGCATCTAATTAAGGCATTTTAAACCGCTTTAGCCGCTTTTCACATTGAAATACCACTTCAACCAGCAAAAGTTGGCCTAATTCGTGTTCTGCACTCGGCAAACCGAATGTGCAAGTGTTTCATTAAAATGAAAATTAAAACTCATTCTGCCGTACTCTCGTGGCAGCCACAAAGCAAAGTCGAAAGCAAAACCACTTGCTGCAATCCCTGCTGCCGGACCACAAAAAAGCAAACACGAAAACTTAGCAGCGGAGCGGAGTCCAAAAGCAAATGATATGCGGACCGATGGAAAGCCCGGCTGCCGGGGTAAACCAGGTGTATATGCGGTGGATCCAGAGCCCGCATAAACATCCCCATATGACTAGAGAGTTCCGTTTCGGGGTCTATCACACACCAGGTGCACCTCCTAATGGGCGGCCGGGCCGCACACACACAGCAAATTCAATTTGTTCGTGGCGAGAATGGGAGAAGAGTGGCAGCCAGGCTAGAGGAATCCAAGCCAAGCCCCAACCATCAGGCTGAAAGCCAAAAGCCTGGCCAGCGGATATCCGCTGAGCTGGGAGCTGGGGCCAGAGAGCCTCATGTAATATGCAACAGCCTCCATTCGGCTCGGATCCGGGTCGCGTACAATTGAATTTTTCGGCTACTCAGCGCCAATTCAAATTTTTTGCTTTGCCGAATATTTGGCTGTGTCTGGAGTTGGAAAACTATGAAATTAGATTAAATTCCAGTTGGGGGGCATAATTCGTACTGAATTTAAAATGCAATTTGAAGCATTTTTTGGGTCCATTAGGCAAGAAATGGCAAATGGAGTTATCTTTTATAATGGATTTATTTTGAACGCATGCTTTTTTCAATGGAACAACAAAAATTAGCACGGTAGTTGCTTCTTAGCACTCGATAATGTATCGATAGCACGATAACTAACACTATCTCAATATATCACTATATATCTATTCCTCTCACCTGCACACAGTCTATCGATTGCACGATAACTTCTTCTCTCATCTCTAGCACACTCTCTCCCTCCGTATTTGAACCATTTGTAGCGTAACTTTCTGGTATCTTTCGTATCTGTCTGTCGTCTTTGTCTCCTGCTAACTCTCCTTCAAAACTCATGTTGTACATTTGTTATCTTCTACTTCTTTTCTTTTTTTAATATAGCTTTCAAGCTAAATGTAGTAAAAGAAAGAGCAACAGAATCAAAAAATCATTAAAAAAACTGTAAATTGGTAAAAATACTCGCAAACAAAACGTAAAGGCTAAAACAAGGCGTGTTGTTTTGCCGCAACAATAAACAAAACAACAAACAAGACAACAAACAAAACTACAAGCAAAAACTACAACAAATATAGAACAAGAAAAATATAGAAACAACAAACATCTACAAGAACAAACGCCGCTAAGTAGATACAAAAATCATAGAAATTTCTTTTGTCGAGGCACCCGCGCAAAGTTCCATTTTGCATAGTAGACTTTTAGGCGCCGCACACTCTTAGCCACACGAAACAGACAGACAACCAAACCAAACCAAACCAAACCAACCATCCATACGACAAATTCAAGAAACATTTCAAGCAAAAACCAAAAGCAAACCACCATCGCCACCAAAGCCACAGCCACAGGCACCATCGCCACCACCACGAACCACAATATGAGCCTCAATAAGATCAAGAAGCGCGACTCGAGCGACTTATGACTGATGCGCTCGAAGGGCCATGGCCATGCCACCGTCAATCTGGGCGCTGGCATTGGCAGCGGCAGTCGGTACAAGGTTACGTGTGTGCCGGAAGTGAGCATCACATCGCCCACCAGTGGGGGCCTCCTCCATGAGGCACCGTTGCCGCTGCCGAGTCCCATCTCGATCGCACAACAGCCCCAGCCCCAGCCACAGCCACAGCCACAGCAACAGGCGGCACAGAGCAATGCGAAACACTTTGCGCTGCTCCAGCGCAGTCGCTCCCAGCCACAGGCACAGTCGTCGTCTAACAGCATTTTCTCCACGCCTTCAGGCATAGGCCCTGCTGTGGGCGGCGCCACTCTGGTCGAGGAAGAGGACTTCAGCTTGGCTGCGGCTAGTGCCAGCAGTGTGGCCGCGAAGAACGTGCTTCAGCGCCAGTTGGCCACGACCACCATCGTTCACCAGCAGCAGCAGCAGGAGGATCAGGATTTGGATTTGGACAGCGAACGGGAACGGGAACCGCTACAGAAGTTACCCCTGACTTTGGAGGCGTCGTGCGAGCCACCCAACGAACTGACACCGCTCGTGGAGGAGGAGCCCAGTGCCAGTGCCAGTATCGCCGCCGCAGGCCCATCGACAGGAGCCTCCACAAGCAATCGTTATAGCCGCAACTCAAAGACCACACGCTCCTGGCCCGTCATCTATCGCAATCCGCATCACTGCGACTACGAGGCTCTGTACATCCAGCAGCAGCAGCATCCGCAGGGATCGCAGAGCTTCAAGCAGAACTGCTACTCGAATCAGTTCAAGCAGTCGATCGTCTACTCCAGCAGCAATGAGGAGGATCTCCCCGGCGGCGAGCAGCAGTTAACGGAGCCCAGGCAAACCACCTGCTACTATTTTGCACCCAGTCGCCACAACAGCATTTATGAGCATCCCTCCTCCGTGGTCGGCGGCTCCTTGCAGTTCGACGCAGGAAATTCGGGCGCAAACGCAGCCACATCCGCCGTTGCGGCAGCGGCCGTCGAGAGTCTGAGGCGCAGCAACAGCATCCTGTTGAGGCAGAACAGCTGCGCGAAGGTTATCCAACGTCGTGGTAGCGGCGGCAGTGGTTCCCCCACATCCCTGGGCTCACAAATGGACGGCCTGGGCATGGGCAGTACGGCGGGGGGCAGCGCCTGCTGCTCCACCTGCTGCATGGGTCCGCCGCCGGTGCTGTTTCTCTTTGTCACCCTTCTGATGACCACCAGTGCCACGGCCATGCTGTGTGCTGCCATCATGACGGATCACTGGGAGCATGTCACATGGGATCGTAATAGTCTGGATCGTTACTCGAATCGTTCGGGTCTGCATCTGGAGTGGCTGCTAGAGGACCAGGTGGCCATGCTCAAGCCGGATAAGAGAGGTATGTCCTGGTCCTATATCTATATCGTAATCCTGTACATCTTTCTCGCCATCCTCCAGCCGATCATCGATTTCGTCGCGAATCTGTATTCCTGGTGCCCATGCACGGCGGGATCTGGACCCTGTGCATTGATCTGCCCATCCAGCAGCTGCAGGAGCTGCGGCGCAATCCGAAATTCCCACGAGGAGCCCCTCCATGTGTCAACTATCTGGCGGGCTCCATGGAGAATGCACGCGGGGAGGAGCAGCGCAACGATTGGCAGCACAGTGAGTCACAGGTCATCACTCTGCAGCCGCATCTGAGTACGTATCTGGTCGCCAATCGGTCCTGAATCCATGAACCAATCTCCACTCTCCACTGTCTTCCAGCCCACTCTATTCCTCTCCGTTCCTTTTGTTTAATACAAAACATTCGTTTATTTTTACGCACTTTCTTACGCACTAAATTGTGATTTTAAACTTACAGAGACTTACAGAGAATTTTGGTAGAAAAAACAGCAAACAAAAAGCATAAATAGGAGCATAATAGGGGGAAAGCATGGGGACAGTGACAGTGTGCTTGTGTTTTATAAAATGCAAGTGTGTGAAAAAGGTGTTTCTATCATGGGTTGAGGGTCGAGGGATGGGTGGTTTAAGTAGCTGATGTGTGGGGGGTGATTGAGTGTGTGCCACTGGAATGTGCCGCTGCTTTTCCTACAAGGCGGGACGCTTGGCCGGCGAGCACAGGGCCTCGGCCTCAGAGCCCGGCTCCTCGGGCTTCTTGCGCTTAATCAAATGCGTAATATCGGTGGGCTTGGCGGTGGAACTGCTGCTAATGGTCGACGAGGACGAGGTGGCAGCAACAGCAGAACTAGCAGCAGCACTGGACGATGATGACGGTGATGGAGAGCTGGCCGCCCCATTGGTGGATGAAGACGCAGCAGCATCGTTGCTGCTGGCGCCCCCGCTGCTGCTACTGCCACTGCCCATTGGCTTGATGTAGCTATCCAAAGCCGCACGCACCTCAGCAATGGTCTGAAAATTGGTTTTAAATTAATAATTATACAGGAAAATGTATCGTTTCCCTTACCTGAGCCTGCATCTCTTCAATTTCCTGTATTTTGGCCAATATCTCCTGCTTGGTCTCCTCCAAATCCAACATATTGTTCTTCTCGCGATCACTGAGGGGCTCCTCTTTCTGCTTGATCTCTGTTATTTCCTCCTCAATCAAGGCACTGGAGAGACGCAGCGAGGCGGCTCCTTCCTTGTTTTGCTGTGCCATCAAAAATGTCAGGCCGATCTTGTAGTGCAGCTCGGCGAGTGCCCGGCGATTCTTAGTTGGGAGATCGCTTAGAATTAAGAGTGCTTTTTCTGAAATTTTCAATGGACATTCCACAATCAGTAAATGAAGTATCTTTGCTCAAGTAGTAACTCACCGTAATCCTCACGTGCCGCCTCAAGGATCCCATTCTCAAATTCAATATTTGCCAATTCAGTTTGAACCTCTGCCAAATAGGGAAGGCCGTTGAGGCCCTGGCGCAAAAAGATCTTGGCAGCTGCCTCCAAGATCTCCCAGGCCAACTGGAGACTGCCACTGACGCCCTCTTCGGTCTCCTCCTCATCCTCTCCGCCGGCTGAAGCCGCAGCTCCATTGCTGGGACTGGCTGCAGCCTCACCATTCGAGGTGCTGGGACGCTCATCATCGTTGACCGTGGCACCGCCATTGCTGCTGCTAACTTCTTCGACTCCTGTGGATGATTTCTTGGCATTCTTCTCATCTGTTGGGGCATCTACAGTGGAATCGGCTTCGTCGGAGGCCTCCTTGATGCTATCCAACGCCTTGCCATTTGTGCTGCCGGCGCCATTGGCTTCCTTCTTGGATGGCTCGGCTTCCTTCTTCGACTCTGCCGCTTCTTTGGCCTCGCTTGCCTCCTTCTTGGCCTCGCCTGCCTCCTTCTTGTCATCGCCAGCTTCTTTCTTGGACTCTGCAGCTTCCCCTGCTTCGTCCCCAGCATCATCGTCATCGTCCATATCCTCATCATCGTCATCGGCTGCCTCATCGGGCACATCAATCACTTTGTTCTCATCCAGAGCCATGGCAATCAGCGCCTTGGCATATCTACCGGGAGGGACAAATTATACGATATTAATAAAGTTACAACCGCTCTCCATCATCTGTGTCATCCACTCACAGCAGCAGGGGCTGCCCCAATTCATCGGCCAGCTCGCCGTAAACCTCCTCGTACAGCTGGCACACCTGGCTCAATTCATCGGCGGCCTCATCGTAGCTCTTGACCAGGAAATTGCGCGATCCTTGGCTAAAGAGCTCCTTGCCCTTGAGTATTTTTTCGGCGCGCTCTTGCTCCACCTTGCCGTTTCCCTCGGAGGCGCCATCTGTGGCCACGGGCACAGCGTTGTCGGGTGTGGTGTCTGCATCGACGGCGGCTACTTTCTTGATTTTTGTCGGTGATGTGGAGGCATCGGCAGCGGCCGTTGTGACAATGGCTTCAGCTTCAGCAGACATTTTGTATATTGAATGCAGCAGAGAGTAGATAGATCTGGAAAATAGTTAGGAGACAGGAGGGTTAGCTTTGTTGGCTTTGTTTTCTTTTGGTTTATCCTCATTTTGTAGACCCTTCCTTCATTCCTTTAAACCCTAAACAACATTTGTAGGTTGTGTGCCCTAGACGTCACTTTCGATGTATGTAGAAGACCACCAGTAAATGTGTGTTTATTTTTGTAAAACACAATTTTTAAATGGCATTTTCGCGTTACTCCCCCGCTTCCGCTTGCTTTCTTGCACCATTTTACCATTTATTCTGGCTTAAAATGTTGGCTCCAAGCTGTCGCACATTTCACAAGTCATTACCACAAATCCCATTTCCACCAGCAGTGGAGAGAGTCGGCAAAATCCCATAGAACAAAGCAGAGCAGATAAAAATGAAAACCAAAGACGGCAACAAATGCCCAGAGGAGGAGCATAACCGAATGTGTCCTGTGGCCTTGTAATAGCACCGTCTACTATATAAAGTAATTACCGCAAAAGCTAACCGAGTTTGCCTCCGGTTTCCTATATTGTCAATATAGTCCCGTGCTGTACCTCCTTCCTGCCACCCCACAACAGATGAAACATGTCCGTGTCGATAGGTGCATGCCTCGTGGAAACGGGAAGCCAGAGGTACAGCAAGTGGCAGGCCAGCAAAGGGAGCCCCGGAGGTAGAGGTGCAGCAAGTGGTTGGGGAAATATAGGTCACCAAGTGGTTTGGTTCATCTACCTTTTTGCGTCCCCTACCGACCGACCATCCCTCTTCCTCCCTTCCATGCGTTCTAAGAATCGCATTTGCCACTTTTCCCAGCCATTTTATGGGTCCGTGGGAGCTGCCACCAACACCACACATATGAGATTTAATTGCTGGTAGTGTCGGAAAAAGAGTCGTCTATTGGGTAATTGGTTTTCCAGGTGTGTGTGTGTGTGTGCCCCCGGAGAGTGTTTGAGCGGAAATTGAAGAAGTATCTTTTATTTATGGCCACAAATGAATTTAAGGGCTATAGAAAATGATTTTAAACCTCAAGGGAGAAGCTTTCCATGATTCCAGGCTTCCCATCCCTACTGCTTCTCCACTGCTTTAATTTCAGTTTCAGTAGTGGAAACAATACAGCTTTAAGCAGTGCAAGCTGTTGTCATGATTATACATTAGATTACTGCTAATTCTATGAATTTCCATGAACTTTTCCAATCAATGGAATGAGGAAATCCTGTTAGACTCTATTCATCATCTCAGCCTTCCGCTTCTGCTTTTGCTTTTGCTAATCAATCTTCTTGGTATTATACACTATAATCACTATAATCCACAGAGTTAAGCAGTATCTTAATGAATCTAGTCGTAGGAATGGTTTAATCGAATTGAAATCATCTTTTAGGAATGCAAAATCTCTCCATATCCTGCTCATTGGTGTGCCTCATTATATTGGGCAGTGCCGCTTTAGTTGGAGCCTTCGGCGTCTGTCAGCGTCAGATCAGTGCAATCCTCATCACAGGTGTGATGTATCTCCTGGCAGGTGAGTTCTTGGAGATCCTTTAGCCACTCAAACTTTGATAAAACTGATACTTTCAGCTCTCTTTGCACTCTTTACGCTGATGATCATCCACTTTAAGCGACAGCAGGGACGTCCAATGCTGGACAGCGACTATGATGGCACTGTGGATGGCATTGTGGCACGTCCCGGGGGAGTGGCCATCATGGCCAAGCCACTGTTGGGCGCACGGATATTCCTTACGTCCTGGAGCCTGGACTTGGGATGGGGCGGCGTTGTGCTGTGCGCCATCACCTCGGTGCTGTGGATTTTGCTGTCAAAGATCATGCGGTATAACCCATTTTCGGCTTTAATGATTTAGCTAAACGCCCTGCCGCTCGGCGGCTATGGATATGCCGGCAGCAGCTATGGCAGCTACGGCAGCACCAATAGCACCAGCAGCGGTGGCAGCTCCAGTTTCCTGCTGGCAGCCGTCACCTCGTCGCAGCGGCAAAAGGAGCATCGTGGGGGCAAGGGTAAATACATTCTGTAGAATGTGTCTCGGAGTCCTGCCCCCTGGCTTCCACCTATCTGTCTTTGTTTCCATCTTTTGGTGTAATTTATACTCAAACTTATTTCGAATCGTTCTTCAACGTGTGCTCTTAATCCTTAATCTTACATTAATGTACGAAGAAAAGAAAAAACAAACTCAATTGCCTTGTTCTTATATACAACTTAATCTATAATTAATTATTATTGCGGAACATTATGTACTTTAACTAAAATGTAAATTCAATTTACACTCTATCTTTACAAGTAAACCCTCTCCACCCCTTTTTGTATTCTACACGATTCTACACAACACCAGTACTAATACTAAAACTAATTCTAATCTATAACTAACTTTAAAAGCATATGTAAAATGTGAGACATTTATTTACACGAAGACAGCAACAACAACCACAAAACAAAGGCTTTTGCTTTAAAGTGCTTTCTAGTAAACAGTTTCGCTTGCAATAGCGTTAATCAAACCGAAAGTAGGGAATATCTGTTCTGTATGTGGCACTTGATTAGAATTATGCCAAATGATTGGAAGACTACTGTAATTTAGGAGAAAAAAATAGTCGAAAACGGAGTAAAACTGCTTGCACTGCTTTCAAACGTACGGGAAGGACTGGAAAAGAAATTGGAAAGTACAGCTAAGTTCTTCTGCAATGAACTGCTTTCACTGCTTTCAACTGCTGCTACAGCTGAACACGGCTAGAAGGAGAAGCAACTAGTGCCGAATGCGGCTTGTAACATTTTTGAACTGCTTTCTTAACAACTAAACTGCTTCTACATTTTCCCGCCTTGCTCATTATTTGGAACGATTTTAAGAAAGTGTCACAACAGAATGTCACTAATTGTAGAAATTTACGGATACTTAGAGCTCCTCCGGGGGTACAGTAGTACACAAAATGTAGGGACGCTTTACAGCAAAAACGTATTGAGAACATCTAGTGCTTTAAATCAAATGGTTTACAAAACTTATTGTATAGAAAACCAAACATCAAAAACCAAAACAAAAGAAGCTACAAGTAATAAACATGGACAACAACAAATGTATTTTTATGCAAACGCTTTGCCTTAAAACCAAAAAAAATACAAAGAATATAAGAAGTAAATTATTTAAATACAAGAAAAATACTTTCTTTGAAAAAGTTTACAAGGAAATGAGTGTATTTTTTGAAGGGCTTTCCTAGGGAATGGGTGTCTTCTGTGTTCTATAAATAGCAGATCGACAGATCATTTATGACATTTTTGGTAAAAATTGTATTGCAAATTTCTGCTGGCAGGCTGCAGGTTCATTAACATTTGCGAAGAGCTGCTGTGGAAACAAATTAAACAAACATGCAAATGAACTCGCGCGAAAAATAAAAAAAAAATGTAAGAAATACCAGAAGGAAGGTTTGGTTCGCAACTGAATCTGGGGATACCCTAAAAGTTAAATTGTGCCTATGAGAGGTATAATATATTTGGTTGAATTCCTGTAAGCAACAAATAATTTCGCAGCCACATCACTCCCGTAAAAAAGTTGTTTCATATTTTTTTACTTTGCAAACTGCCTTTTAAATTTATACAACTTTCTTAAAAGGGTATTAAAGACACGACACTTTCGCGAGCTTTTGGCGAGACCGATGATGGAGAGTAAGACTGAGAAAGAGAGAGGGGTGAGAGCGAGCGAGATCAATAGCTAACTCGTGTGTAAATGCAGCTGCAAAATGAGACAGCAGAGAATCCAGAGCCAGGGGCGGCAAATTGAAAACAATGCAGAGAAAAGAAAATGAGAATAAAAGAAAAAAAACGGCATGTGTGTTTTGTTTGCGCGCGTTCTGAAAACAATTACAAAATTCGCACACAAGTACAGAAAACAGCAACAAATCGAGATTACAAAACAACGCAAAAAAGTTCATTCACCTGTGTGTGCGCTGTGTCTGTATTTGTGTGTGTGCCGTTTAACGCCGAGTTTATGCGTTTGCTGGCGATCGCGATCAGTTGTGACCCCCGATGTAAGATTTCCCACGATCCCACAGTACTGATCGCGTTGTGGTATCAGAAAAACTGCACCAAAACTCGCACTGTGTCAAAGTATTTGCACAAACGGCATTCAGCCTAAGTAGATACCCTAAATGATCGTTTATTAAAAATAACTTCCTAGTTGATAGACAAAATTCCAAAGCCGACATCGTATAAACGTAAACCACTATCTGCACTTATGCATGTGTGTGTGTGTAATTGCCCGCCATTCGCCCGCGCCAACAAACGCACTAATACCGGCAAAAAAAAAGCAACGCAATTGCCCATTGAATTAAAGCAAATTCCGACAGCACGTTTCACATATTTATAGCGAAACAGAAATTGCGACAATTAATTAATGTTTAGCACATACAACATATTACCAACAACAACAGAAGCAAGAGCCAGGCCAAAACGAAATTCGCAAATTCGCGTGTCGCTGTGCCAGTATATGTGCGAGTGAATGTGTGTGTGTGCATCGGCATTTAGCCACCGAAACAGCGCAAATAACTTACCAATTCTTTGATTATTTCCACTGTTTGTACGCAAAACGTATTCGCTCAATTATGGTCTTTAAAATTGTACACAGAAAGCACTTTTAGAGCACGAAAAATACGGAAAATTGCAACAAAAGCACGAGCACCGCGCAATGCTAACCTGTGTGACCGCGGAGATAAAATATACCGTCCGACCCTCAGAAACATACCGAAACATATCATCAAATTTTAAAAAATACCATAAATATACTGACGAGCTAGAGTTCTATATTACATATTCCTCGTTTTTGATATTCTGTGTATTATTACTAACTATATAGAATATTTAGCCATGCCCACATAATTTTATCCGATTAGGGAAACTATTTTCTAAGTGCGTAGTTTTTTTAAACACTTGCTTTTATTGCATTTTGACTAAAACAAGGTTCTTATTTTAAGAAATCATCTCTATTGGACTGTTTGTAAAACAAAGAAGGTCAACGGTAATTTCCAACTCATTTTATTACATGGTAACTCCACAATATTTACATATTAACTACATTGGCATGTAATTTGTTCAAGGGAAATGTGTACTTTTGAAAATTTGTTGGTCGTTTTTAAGATTTTGGTGGAAAACGATCAGGAATTCAATGCTGATCAAGAATTAGAAGTGGATGTAGCCTGAGACATGGCTCTAAATGGCATTTCTACACGATTTCTACGTGGATAGATAAGCACAACGAGTGAGTCAATAACGCAGCTTGAAAAATACTAAAAATACTCAGAGAAAACTAAGAAAAGCTTACAAAAATGTAAGGTGTGTGAGCTAGACATGATAAGCAAACCATCTTACCTCTGATAATTATTTAAACTTTACCTTTGGAACTGTCAATGGATAGTTGGAACATTGCATGAGCTAATTTGTATACTATTATACTTTAGCCTGATATTGAAATATATCGTTCCGTAGCAAAAAGTAATATTCCATTTTATTTCCATTTATTGCAAAAATTATATACCTTTAGGTATCCCATAAATATACCTTCTTCTCAATTTTGACGATAAAATATTACGAAAGGCATGTGAACGCAAGGTATATATTAGGTAAGCAAAAGCAACAATGTCCCGCAACATGAGCTGGAATGCACCCTAGAAAGATTGGTATTATAGAGTTGAGGAAATGTTTGTCATCTCAGGCTTCAATGAATGCAGAAACTAGTCAATCTCTGTTTTAAAGTTTATGGTCCTCTTACAGAGACTTGGAATAGGTATAGGGATCAAGATATGTATACGGAAAATAAGCAAAAATAAACAGCAGCTTCAAAAAAAAATTTTAAACAAGAGTTACAAAAAATAGGGTATTCCAATGTCCATACTCAGTAAAAATGTTGTCGATATGTAGCAAATCTGTAGTTGCCGTGTAGTTACCAACCAATTCGAAAAATTCAGCCATCGCGAGCGGGTGCTGTCGTGCGCGAACATTTTACAAAACGTTCGAAGCTCATTTCCATTTGAATAACGACAAGTGCAGTGCTTAAATTATAATTAAAAATTAAACAGAGCAGCTCCAAATACAATTGTTACATTGAAATTCCACTCAAAACCTGCTTTAGGTTAGAGCTAGAGTTTTATAAACTACCCTTCGTTATTGTTAAATATTTATACACACCACCGCCCGACCGCCGACCGCCCCGCGGAACGTACGCACATTACGTGTGGCGCCAACAATACATATGTAAAGGGAGAAGCAGCAGCGATAACGAAACCAACCCAACAACAACAACTAAAATTATTGTAAGTGAATTCCTATGTGCTTTTACTTCTTTACTATTGATTTTTGTTTCGATGGTGGCCCCCAAATGTTTTTGCCGCCTTTTGTCACGTTTTTGTTTTGATTTGTGATGTGTATTATGTGTTTTTGTCTCTCTGTTGGTATGCTTTATCATTTCCTTCTTCTTAGATTGAGTCCTCAAACAGTGTGCGAGAGGGAGAAGGAGTGCATGCGTAGAGGGGCTGTTGATTCACCTGCTGAGGTATTTCTGGCACCCTAACAGAGCGTATTTTGAATTTGAGGAGGTTTTTGCAGTGCAGCTTTGAAAATCCCATAAATCCCATACTAAATTGTAGTTCCACGCGCTTCATAGAAGTTAGTTTTATATATTTCCACATAGAACTCAATTTCGCACAAATCTATAGAACCTAAACTGCGTTCGCTGGCGCTGAAAGGGTATAAAAGCTTCACCTTGGTTTTTATTGTCTGCCAGCCTCTCAGCTGCTGCTGCGACAAACAGCAACAACAACAACCGTAACACACGATAAAGACGCAGCAGCTTTCGTTATGGCAGAGCAATAACCGGTTTTTTCCTTTATCGAATTTCGAAACTGTGCTAATAACTTTTTCGCTGCTTGCTTTGTTGTTTTGTTGTTGTTTCTGTTGGCTTTTCGCAAACAATTAAAGAAAACTAATCGGGTGCCAAAGAGCGATAATTTCACAAAAGAGCTGCAGTTGCAAATTAATCTATTTTTCGCCCCTGTTTCGGCCGGCAGACACAGGAAGTACGAGTGTATTTCGCAAACAAACAAAAAACTTTGCCACTTAAAACGTCACTCCATTGCCAAGCTTTATTTTTACCGTTGCCTGCAAATGATGGAAGCTTCCTCTTTTTCACCCACTACTTCTGGCACGACATAACGGCACTACTGTAGGCAATTGTGCGATGAGGGGGAGGGGAAATGCAGCAGCAGGCAATTTCTTTGGACATAAGCTCCTGCACACACGCTCTTTCACTCCACTGCGGTCCCAAGGATAACACGTTCGTCATGCCGCAAAATCGATTTTCAACAAAGACCGACAATACCTTGGAGAATCCATGCCTCCTCCCTCCACCCCATTCGGCACGTGATGTGGCGCCTGGCCCGGGAATAAAAATGGGAACTTTCAACCCGTCGTCTGTCGTCTGTCGGGTTGCGCAAAAATTGCGGTAAAAACCGACGCGGGGCGAAATCAGCCGGAAATAAACTGTAAATTAAAGGGGACACTTTTTTTGGGGCAACGTTTTTGTGGGCTGACAACCACTTTGTCCACAAGATAACTTCGAGAGATAACTCTATTGAGGGTGTTTTGCCTATGAAGCAGGGGGATTATCGCTGCCTTGTAGCGTTGTTGTAATCGGAAATAAATTACGTTATTTTGCTGTATAAATTTCCCCTAAGCGAACATTTATTTTAAATATCTAAAAACTTGAGATCTTTAGTTTTTAAAAATCTTTGCGCAGTAAGAAATCAAATGTTGAAGGACTTTCCCAAACTTTCAGCTGTGCATTTTCATAGTTTCGCCATTTATTTGAATACCAAATGGAAAATTGCATACCAATCGCCGGCGCCAGTCGGAATCCCTAGGAATTCAATCACTTTCGCTTGGCAACCAAAGAATTTTCTGCTCAACTTTTTTCTACTCGTAGTTTTTCCCCACACAAACTTTGAACTATTCGTGGAATATTTTGTTTCCCCAATTTATTTTCTCTTTTTCTCCGATTTTCCGTTGCGAGAAGCAAGGAGTCTGCTGCCGTCTGGCTCTGATGCCCCCAGAGGTGGGATGTTGGTGGTGGTGCTGCTGGCTGCCGCATGAAGTTGTTCTGTCTGGGACTCCCAGCCACCAACTGGCGGTCTTCCCAGGCTCCTGCCTCCATCCTCTACCACGACCATCCTTTGTTGTCTCGATGGCTGGTTTTATGACGTAGTTCTGGTCCGTGGTCCTCTGCTCATGTGGAGGTTGAAGTTGAGAAGTTTGTTTGTCCGGGCTCTACGGCTCCACAGCTCCACAGCTCCGTAGGAGAAGAGTTCATTCTTCTTTAATGCATTAGCTTGCCTGCAGCAGAAGCTCTGTATAAATATTGAATTTCTATATTTGTTTAACTCGTATACAGAGTGGGGTTGCTCTCTATCATTAAGTGGCTGGAGGGGAGGCGGGGACTGCTTCTCTCAACAATAGGAAAAACTCTATTCAGCTGAAAAAGTTTCCAGCTCATTAAAAACAATTTGTCTGGCGAACATTTATAGAACTTTTTTTTGGTCCTTTTGTGTGGCCTTTGATGAAGAGAAGTTTAGCAAAAAAAAAACAAAAACCACCCACAGCGTAGCGGAAGCATTCGACCAGCAACAAAATGCACAAATAAAATTTTTGCTAAATATACAAACAAATTTTGCTAATTTTAAATAAATGGCGAAGAACCGCAAACAAAATTTCAATCAATGAAAACAGGAAAGAGTGGAGGAATATACATGTGTATATTATTAAAAGTATTACTAAAATAAGAAAGGTTCCAGCATGCATATTTAATAAATACATTTATTTATGGGGTTTCTCTTTCTTTATGGCTTTGTCTAAGCATTACTCCGAATGCATTAGTCAGCCAAATGATTGTATGACTCAACAATCAAACAGGGGACTAAACCGAATAAAATTCAAATTAAAACGTGGCCAAGAGAAGGACAGGCAGACGGTCAGGGGTCAATTAACCCCGCAATAGAGAGAGAGAGACATCAACCCACCACCTGGAAAAGAGACGCCTGTCCATCCAGTGGGCAGACATTTGACACCAGAAGCAAACGACGTGGACGACGATGGCCATGACTTGGATTGGGAGTAGGAGTAGCGAGGTTTTCGGAGGTTTGCCTCAGGCACGGGCCCAAGCACAGTCTTGTTGTTTCTTTGTATTTGCTGCCACAATAGAGTTCTTTGGCCCCACCGTCGGCTGTCCGGGCCTTGACTCCGTTTGAATTGTCTTTGTCCATTACAAACATTTAATTTAATATGTAAGTCCCACACCCAGTCACCATTCCGCAGATATTCGCTTGTCTGGCGGGTTTCTCTTCAGCAAATTTGCATAGGAAGGAGTTGGAGTTGTCTCTTATTTGTATGCAGCACAGCGCGGGGCCAAGCCCCCAAACCCAAACCCAAACACAAACCCAAACCCCAAGAGGCAGCCTTTGTGGAGTTTGTGGAGGCTTCTACATTTATTTTATTCATGTAGGATTAGTTGTCGTGTATAAATCGCCACAAAAACATTGACGACAGGCATGCCCGCTACCTATATCTCCATTCAATTATGGAAATTGTTTTGTGGAAGGCAAAAAAAGGGTATTAGGCAGACAATCAGTGTGAGAACTTTTATGGGGTTTTTCTTTAATCACAGCCAAGAGGATTATCCCCACAATCTGTTGTTTCTTTCGGCCAACTTCAAACCAAAACTTGCCCCAAAACAATAGACATTTCCACTCCACTCCCCTTTTTTTTCGTTACTATTTCACAACAGCTGCTTCTAAGGCTTAGGCCTTGCCTTGCCCCACATTTTCTTGTATTGTACGAGTACTTCTTCGACTCTGCCTGCTCCCTCCCAAATAGGTTTTCATTTTGGGCCAAGTAGCGCGACCTCAAAAGCCCGAGGAGAATGAGTGGAAAACATGCAAGCGGAAATGGGCTGGAAATTGCAACGAGGGAAACGAGAGGCTTAGGGGTGGAATCAGAAAGGGAGCTCCTCCTCGCTGGAAAGCAATAAAACAAAAGGAAACCTGCCCCCGATCTTTGTGTTGCACTTTCAGTTTCGCCGCGCTGTCAATTTTCAGAGTGGGAATTGAGTTGCACTGCCACTCAGAGATGCGGTGATGGATATGGATGTGGCTGCAGCCGGGGGGCAGCCGGGGGCAGCAGCAAACTCCATTAATTCAAATTGTTGCAACAGGAAATGGAGCGTACCACGCACCGTATGAAAAAAATATGCCAATTAGATGGCAATTTAAGAAATGTTTCGCCCATGTTTGGGGGAAACGATAAAGAGCTTACCCCTTGGCTCCTCTTTCTTTCTTTCTTTAAAATTTCTCCCCGTATGGGGGACGTCACGCTATATGCCAGGCCATGTCGTCGACCTCCAACAGGCGATCCATCATCCCCTTCTGGAGGGGTCAAGGAACCTCCTTTTGTGATTGTTTTCCATGCGGTTTAGGTTTACATTATGTAAAATTTTAATAACCCGATTTTAATGAAGCCCCAAGCGGCTCTTGGCTTTGGGGGCGGTTTAAGAATGCATTATTTATAAAGGCAACAGCTTTTCCAATGAGTGGTCCAACACCTGTTTACATATTTGCTTGCCCTTTGTCGTCTAATGGAGGCAGAGAAGGGCTTTTATAACCAAATGATTAATGAAAGAGTTCTGCAATCCATATATAAAAGTGTTCACAGGCCCATCGGTTGAAGAAAAGAGTTCTATAATCTCTATATTAAGCTCTGAAAACCTACCCATACATACGAGTGCATATTTCTTAATGAATTTATTTACTTTTGTACACATTTTCTTAATCATATTTATGGCTTGATAGGCCTTCAGGGGAATGGAAAATTATGGCAAATCAGGAAATGAGAATTAAGCTTTTTATATTTCTTTTTTTATTTGAGAGATTATTGTTTATTCGGTTCTGCGGTTGAGGCTGGCTGCCCGGGGTCTGCCCTGTGGTTTATGGAACCGGTTTTCCATATACGAAAAAATGCAATAAATGCATAAAGAATATGCACTGTTAAAAATAGTATCAGGGTATCAGGATTATGGAGATATTTTTAAGGCAAGAAAATGCTTGAATAAATGAATATTTGTTGCCCAATCTACAGCTTGAAAATATCTGCAGTTAAAGATACTTTTGGTATATTATTTTCAACTTAAAACATTTGTTATTCCATCTTGATCTTCAGACGGCCTTCAACTTTCTTTTGGGTGTGGAAAACACACAGCACACGCAATGAATGCATTGCCCACAAATTTTCACTTTCGTGTGTGTCTCTGCTTTTCTTTTGTGTTTCTGTCTGGCTTTGGCTTTTCAGCGAGCGATGATGCACTTGACTTGTGCTAAGACCTCCCCACCATAGAAAAACGCCAACAAATACGGCCTGCACCTTGAGATTCCATGGGGCTCTGTCTCTCTCTCTCTCTCTCTGTCTCTGCTACTTGTTGTCACCATCTTCTGCTGCTCGTGGCTTTCCATGCAGACCAAAACACCGAGACAGTATCTCTCTCTCTCGCGCTCAACCCCACTTTTCTGATGACTTGTTTGCTTATGGCTTTAGCACGCACGTCTCTCCCGCTCTGGGGGCCACCATGGCATTAAGTCAACACTTTTGAATATGCACAAAAGCCGAAAACAAACATAAAAGAATCTCTCTGGATGGAGGCAGAGAAACCTCAGACGGGAGACTCTTTTCAAACGATGAAGAGACCTTGCCCCGTAGTCTGTTGATGCCACATCTAATTAACCCACAGAGTAAACACAGATTCCCGTGGTAAATAGTATCTCTGATTAACTTCTCGTGTGAATTGATTAACAGGAAATGCGGTTAAAAGCCTTGTCGTATAAATATTTCCAGGGAAATCGCTTGAATTCTAAACAAATTGTGCACGTTTGAGGATCGAATATAGACCACTTGAATACCTGGGATTACCGGGGATACAACTATAGATTGATTCAATCGTTACAAGTTTGGAAATTTAGGTAGAACTTCCAAAAACCAGAGCAATATCTGTTAAAATATAAGTGCTATGATCTTTTAAACGACAGATAGTTGATCAAAAACGAAATCTAGATCAAGAATGAATCTCTATATCGAATTGGGACTGATCAAGAGACAGCCAATCGAAGGATTCCAGGCAGAAACCAGGCCGAACGACTGAGGGGTACTGCTGCATGTGGCGTGACACGTTTTTCCCACTGTAAAATAAATATATGTGCATATATTCCAATCATTTTTCTCTAGAATTACCAGGTATAGCATTCCCACATATTCCAAAGATAGAGATGAGGTTAAGAATCAGTCTGGGGTCTGGGGTCTGGGGTCTGTGGTCTGGGCTTCTGATGGCCCCCATATGCGGCGGCTAGTGGGGCGGCCCGTCGTCTCGATTATTTATAGTTTGAGGAAACTCATTTCGTTGTTTATTTTGGGTTTTTTCGAGCATAAACAGAAGATGTGGCAGCAGCAGCAGCTCACGAGATCTGCTCCACATTTGAGATAATATTTATACACATACATATATATACTCGATCTTTTATACGGTGCGGTCGTGCCCCTCCCCAGACCTTGCACAATGCCCCTCTTGTCCCGGCCTGGTACGAGTATTCGCCCGAATAGTTTCCCCATTTCCATGCTTGATTCGTTTCGAGTGTTGAAACATTCGATGCGCCCCAAAGTGTCGATTGATTGCGGCGCACGCCTCACAAATTGTGGGGATCGTATGTTGATTTAGAGGGAGGGTCGCGTTTTGAAATGATTAAATGTTGTTATTGCACTGACGGAATGCCCAGATTATGGAGGAGATCGTTCTAGTTGAAGACCCACTTGTATTTGTGATATAACTTGAGGTTCCATTCATTCCTCACAGCACGTGCTCTCGTCTGTCAGGTGGACAATGGCCTCACATTAAATATTATTATGTGAGAGGTTCTCTCTCACAATAGCATCATCAGCGTCATCTTCAAAAGATGAATGAACACAAAAGTTGAACGAGAATCGAGTGGGAAAACACTGGGAAAAATAAGAACATAATACTCTTCGTAATGCCTTCAAAAAACTGGAAACTGGATGCTAGAATAGATCTGTTGTTGTTTTGTGTTGAATGTTCTTATATACCTTTGAACTCCGTCATGCGGCAGTGCCCCTCGGTGGGCTATTGCAGTCCCTGCCGCATTCTACTGCGCGTCAAAGTGGTTTCCAGATCGAAATAGTTAGAATATGCTGAAGTCTTTTCTCGCAGTGACTCGAACGTCTTTTGTATGTCAAGTGGTGATGACTTTGATTGACGCTGCTACGCGGTGGAGGAGGAGGAGGAGGCAAGTAGGAGCTGTGGCAGCCTGTAAGCTGGAGCTCAGTTCCGCTCAGGTGGGGCACAAACTGGAGCACAAACGACGGAGAGTCAGGGGCAAAACTGTGGCCTGTGAGCATCGATGTTGGCGTTTGGTGGCGGACGCGACTCTTGCGGTGCCGCCTGTGGCTTGTAATCTCACTTTGGCTGCACATTTAATCGCATATTGCATATTGCAGTACACATTGTTGTGGCCAAATTGAAATGTTATGCAGTGGCTGTGGGGGCGGAGGCGGAGACGGAGGCAGCAATGGCTGTGGCTGTGGCTGTGGCGATGGAGTGGAGGCTTTTTCAATCATCCGATTGATTGCCATTGGCTCTGGTGTGCATACAGTTGGCTGCACTTCAATAGGCTTGCCACTGCCACTGCCTCCGCCACCCTCCCTCCCTCCCCGCCTGTGCCGCCTCTGGCTTTGTCTTGACTTTTTCAATTCATTTTGATTTGTATCTTGGAGAGCAACAAAGGAAATGTAATTTGGGTTAATTCGATTTTAATGCATTTACGTGCAGCGTGGGTGTGGATCTGTGCAGATCAGATCAGATCAGATCGGATCCGATCAGTTTTCTGTTGCCAAGAAATTGAATTACACTTTACTGCCTGTGCCTGAGACTGTACTGTCGATTGATTCCTGATTGATTAAGAAGAGGAGGTCCAATCAATTCAAGGTTTCTGCTGCAAACTTTGAGAAGTGCATAGAAAGGCTCCTTAATCGCCATACACCTTCTCTTCATGCCCGCCTGCCTTCAATTGCCTGCCGCCAATCTTCATGCCATAAATTAAGGCAAGTGTTATTGTTTATTTTTTATTTGTCCAGCATTTGGCGAAATAATTGCCGCCTGCCTGTCATCAAGAGCACTTTCACGCTCTGAACACATTTTCTGCTGCTGCGTCTTTTGTTGTTGATCGTTTATATAAATCGTTTTGTGTGTAGGAAAAACATCATCTCGGGGCTCTCCAGAGAGCAATTGCCGTTGAAGATTAGCATTTTATGGTGGCTTCAAGTAGGAGAAAATTGTAGTGGAGAGGCTTGCATAATGGTTGTGGCAATTAAAATGGGAATGAAGGTTGAGCAAAGGTAGATTCATAACTACTCTACGTTGTAAGTGCTTCCGTTTGTGGTATTTTGTGCCCTTCAAATGCTGTCCTCCATTTGTTTCTACCCTCCACAATGGTGTCTTTCATATGTTTTTACCCTTCAAATGTCTATCATCCTGCAGAATGGTGTCTTTTATTTGCCGGTTCCCTTATGAAACTCCCATATGATATCATCTTTCAGTTGAATGCCAGAACTTTTGAGACTCGAAAACTTAACAGCTGCTGCTGGGGGGTTCTGGTTGGGGTTCGGGTACGGGTTCGGGTTCGGGTTCGGTTTCTGTTCATTCATTAATCATCAGAGCACACACACACACAAAAAGAGCGAAGAGAGGAGTATAGAGGGGGGGACTCCGCATACGAAATGAGTTGCAAGACGGGGCACTGGGGGAATGAATGGGCTTTTCAGCAGGCAGGTACTGTCTGTCCTCTAATGAGGCTGGAATAAAGGCTGGAAGAAGGAGGAGGAGGATGATGGTCTGCGGCAACTAAAAAGCACATCCTGTCATTAGAATGCCACGAGATGCTGGATGCTGGATGCTGGCTGCCGTCTGCTGCTTCTATTGCAATTTAATTTTTTTATGCCTCATTTAATTGCATAATTTATTGATAATTAAATGAAACCTTCTCTCTCTCTCTGTCTCTTGTTGTAGGAAACAGAAGCCGCAAGCTCCCACAACAATTGCCCCGCAAATGAGGTGAACGAACTGCTGTCCACTGGTTATCCCTCCAGCATCCCAGCAGCACCACCCGCTCGCCAGTAATTAAGAGGCTCTGCCGCCTCTCTCTAATTGGGAGCTAAGATGCCTTCACTCCGCCAGAAGGTCACCACGTACTTTCGTCAATTGAGCTTCATTGCAGAGCCCCGCGAGGGTCGTCGCCGTGGCAATGCAAACGATGGCGATGACGATGGCAACTTCATAACCAAATATCTCGAGGGGTAAGAGACTCGCGATTGGAATCGTTAATGGAATCAAAATTTAATAGAAATCTCCCTCTCTTACTGTGACAGCCGCATGCAACGACAGTTTGTGGATGGCCCAGAGATCTACAATGGACAGAATCCCACAGAGATGCCCGTGCTGAAGCTGGGAGGCTATGAGGCTGGAACCTGCTCCATCACGGCCGCCTGCACTGGTCCCGACGAGGGTTTGACGGGGATCAAGCGCTCGAAGCTCCATCTGAGTGCCAGCTATGCGGACGACATTGATTTCATCGATACGCAGCAGGAGAACGAGGATTGCTATGCAACGGCACGGGCTCCTGCTGCAGCCACACAGCAGAGCACCTCCGCCACAAGGCTGACGAATAAATTTGGCCGGCCACAGGGGGGGCCCAGCGGCGGCGGTGGTTCCCGCAGACAAAGCAATGCTGGTGACCAGCAGGTAGGAACGGCCTCCACATCGGGCATGCGTTCGCGCAAGAACTCCAAGAGCAGTATTGCAAATCTCGCGGCGGCAGCTTCCGGAGATACCGGAAAGGCCAGCACCTCCTGTGTTTCGTCGCAGGACCAGAACAACAGAAATCTGTTGAATGCAAAGACTGAGGCCTCTGCGGATGCCAGCCCAAATTCGGAAAGGGAGCGTCTGCTCCGCGAGGCAGTAAGCAACCAGGGTGGCTCGTCCGCCACCCCATCTCCTCCTGCGATCGTTGCTGGCGTGGAGAACTGGCGCATGGAATGCGACTTTGCCTACGGAATCTCTGTGTCCCTCTACGAAACGAATATGCTAACGAAGGAGCCCATGGGTAATCCCATTGCCGATTGTTATGGCATGGTAGTGCGTGGAGATTCCGCTGCAATGGCCATGGCAGATGGCGTCAATTGGGGTGAGGCTCGCCCTTAATCCCGACTCGAATTTAATCCCTACTCCTTTTGCAGGTGATGGAGCTCGTCTGGCCGCTCGTTCGGCCGTCCATGGCTGTCTCGACTACCTAGATCGGGCGGTTTTCGGACAGGCACAGGAATGCAGGGCCACCACAACGCAGGAGGTGTTTGTGAGTCTCCTGCGCAGCCTGTGGGAGGGTCATGGCTGCATACTGGAAGTAGGAGGCGCACTGTCCACACTCACCATTGCCGTTGTGCTGCCGCTGGACGGTGCACCCGGAAAGTATGTGGTGTGCTCCTGCAATGTGGGTGATTCCCTGGGCTACGTGTACTCCAAGAAGCACGGGGTAAGGGAGTTGACCCAAGCCTCCCACGACATCAGTTCCATGAGGGACATGCGTGATGCACTGGGGGCCTTGGGCCCTGCAGATGGCAACAAACCGGAGCTCAGTAATCTCACATTTACAATGAGCTGCATCGAGAGCGGGGACATTGTGTTCCTCACATCGGATGGGATAAGCGATAACTTTGATCCGGTGGTGGGGAAATTCGCCGAGGCCTGGACACCCGATGTGAAGCTGCAGACATCGGTGGGGAAGCCCTCAAGTTTGGCGCCCAAGCGGCAGAATAAGAGCGCCTCGGCGATCTATGCACGTCTGCATCCATCAACGCCTCCCACACGACCAGCGAGGCAAGCAAAGGCGGCCAGTCCGCCCAGCAATGCGCCCAGTCGTCCGAAATACATGCGCTCCCAGACGCTGATTGAACCACGGCAGGGACTGGGACCGCCAGCCTCTGTGACGACAACGCCGCTGCGCATACCAAAGTCGATCTCTGGATTGCCTCTCGTGACGGGACCGCAACGACATGCCCTGACACTGTATCGGCTGGAAGATCTTCTTAGTTATGGCATCAATGGCACCTTCTCGCCCTGTGCTTCGGCGAGGCGGCTCTGCCACCTGCTCATCGATTTCGTGCGAATGATAACCTCTGCGCGCCGCAAGACCCTGGAACAGAGAGAGCTCTTCTACAAGCTCTCGACGGGACCCGATGGGGCCAAGCGGGAGGTGCAGCTCAATCGAATGCAGCATCGAGCGGCCAGGAAGAGGGTGGTAGACAGCAGTGCCTTCGTGGCGCTGCCAGGGAAACTAGATCATGCCACAGTGCTGGCCTACACAGTGGGAGGCGGAAGACCGGAGGGAACATCACACAATGGAAACGAAAATGAAGGAACGACGACACTTTCCCCCGTGCTACAATCCAAGGAATTTAAGGAGACGAATTTCTAGACTGCAGAACCAGCTTTTGGATATACTTTTTCTCACTCATAAATCTACATATGTATACCCTACACATCATATATAGTATATATACAAACGATATACATGAATAGTTATATATTGTATCTCTATATCTTTGATATTCATATTACGCTTTAAGTTTTGTTGATTTTTGATTTCTTGAATATTCGATGCTACTCATTTGTCAGCCATAGATTTTGTAGCCATTTATTTGTACGACAGAAATGCCTCAAATGTTTTAAACTACCAAAAAAAACAAAAAACAAAAACTGAACACAGAATAAGAAAAACACACAAAATGTAAATCATATTTTTACACTTCCCTCCTTCATTCGTAAAACCTTTTTACACCCTCCCATACCATCTGTTGAGATGTGAAATATGCTTTTAAAGAATAAGTCCCCAAAGTAGGGTCCCATCAAAGATTATAGAGCACATAGATGAAGCATAACGAAGAGAAGGAGAGTGTGTATGCTGTAGATGTGTTCTCTAATCTTTGGTTTCATATTTTTCTCTCTCTGGAAAAAACAGATTGATTTGGCGAGCAGAAAGGTGTAATTTTTGGTAAACGCACAGCTTAAATTAAATGATAGCTGTGGCAAACGGGCCTGCCGGCAATCGTATTATTGAATAAACGCATTGGGATACTGCGCTTTTACAAAACTCTTTAAACAAATTTCGTTTCATTTTGCAGTCAAAAATTGTATCAAGTCTTTATATATAAACATACATTTGTAATTGCACACAAAAATGTCAGCTAAAAAAGCACAAAACTGAAGGTATATCCAGGCCTTGAATCCGTAAAAGATTCATGCATATTGGGGTATAAGAATATGTAGAGTAATCTCAGCAGGCAGCTAGGCTTTGCTTTCACTCAGGAGCTCCATCCCTCAGCTGTTGCGCATGCGCAGGAGTAGCTTTGCAATGGCCTGTGCCTGCGCTGGTGCCACATCCCTCAATTGTTTGTACAACTGCTCTACAACGCGTAAGGTTTGGGGCTGCAAAATTAAAGGTAAATATCACAACAAAATATATATTGTGCTATACATACTAGTGTCTTTGTATCGAGCTGCGTTTGCGATTTGTTGGCCAAGAGCCAGAGGTTCAATGCCAATTGGGACACAGTTTCCCTTTCCAAATCCGCATAGCGTACAATCCTTAAGAAAAGATCTAGGGATAGCTCTGCCTGCTGTCGCTGCTGATGGGCCACACCAAGGGCCTTGAGCTGCAACAGAATGGCATCCACCACTTGCACACACAGATTGTTGATCTCCGCCAGAAACTTGGGATCATGGCCATACAAATCATCGTTGGAAACCACACCCTTTATGTGATAGGGATACTTTTCCAGCGACTGCACATAGAGCATGTCCAAGGCATGCAGATAGATGACGCTCGGCGCCGTGCTGTCCGCCTTGAACTCATGCTTCCCAATGACATCTAGGAGCAGACGCAGAAAGTACAGCACTCCCTGCTCTGGACTATCGGGCACCACAATCAATGTGGCCAGCATGTTGCACAAATATGAGACTAAGTAGCGCTCCAGGCTGCGCGGTTTACCCTCAAAGTCCACGGTGGCGGCAGGCAAATCATTCACCAGCTGCAAAGCGGCCTCAAAGCAGGCATCAGCTAAGGAAAAATAACTTATTTATACAGAAATTGATTCCTTAATTAAGGAAATGCCTTACCCTGTCCCAAGCACAGATGCCTGAGGGCTAGCTGACCGCACAGCAGATACAAATCCATTTGCTGTTGGACAGCGCTAATGCTCGGAATGGTTATGAAACAATAGGATATGCAGGCCTTGATGAAACCCGTGGATCTTGAGGTATTACGTGTGGCCAACTTGCAGGCAGCATGCACTAGGGTGACATACACGGCATCCAGATTGCTAAAGGTGCCCCTAGCCTCCACATAGAAGCCTAGCTGCTGCTCCAAGTCGCGACCAAAGTGTACTTTGTGTATGAAGACATTGATGAGTTGAGATATCTGTCGTCTCTCATCTTCCACGCTGAGAGCACTGAACGAAGAGCACACCAATATCAATGAGGAAATTGTTTCTAAATCACTAAAGCTTCACCTACTTCACAGAATCATTGAGAATCTTTCCCAGATACATCAGAGCATTCGTGACCACCGCATCACAGGTGTATTCCTCGCTGTTTTGCTTGTAGTATGTGAGTATTGTCTTGCACACCTCCACGCGCACTGATTCCTTTTGAAACAGGTCCAGATAGGGCAAGAAGTTGGGCTGTATCAGCAGCAATTCAATGCTGCGGTAGTTCTGCATAATCCTCGACAGAATGTTCTGCAGTTGCGGATAGTGCTTCTCATAGGCCTTGCCCAAACACATGCGTGTATTCAGCTCTCCCAGCAAACGATTCACTTCGTGTATCTGTTGAAACATAATCAATAATTAGTTATTATCTAGAGTTTAAGCCACGCTCTTAACGTACGGTAAAATACTGCGATACAAAGACAGCCCAGGTCTCCACACAGTTGATGTATTCATTCGGATCCGTCAGCTTGTTGATGGTCTCAAAGGCGGCCTTTAGAAAGGTCACACGCTGCTCCTGCAGCGGGGCACAACTGCTGACGCAGCTCCCTAATGAACGAAGCAGCTGGGATTTTGATATTCCCGGCGTCTCTGAGGTTTTTATCAGCTCTACAAACTCCAATGCATTTGTGGCAATGAACTCGGATGTGAAGGAACTCAGAATGGACATCAGTATTGCGCCGCTGGCAATGTATGGAAGAGTTTGAATGGGTTTCATTGAAAGATATGGACTCCTACTCACTTGTTCTTCAGTTGTTTGCACTCGTTGAGCATATCCTGCGTGTGAAGCTCGCATTTGTGCACTAAACACAGCAGCATATAGTCGAATGCTGGTGCATATAGCTGCAGATACGAGCTGGCGGTGACAATCTCCGGATGCAGATTAAAACGTGCCACAAATCGAAAGATCTATTAAAAAAGCATTGATCAAATGAAGTCATTAAGAGTACTTCCACTCACCTGAGGGTAAACAATGAACAGGTCACCGAAATTTTCACGAATATATGTCTTGCTGGGCGTTACAGTCACGCCCATGCGCACTAGATAGCAACGCGCATAGGTGGAAACGAGGGGATCCGCAATGCCCCTCAATTGATGCGTTAGACGTCGCAGTAACTTCTCGTATTCCTCGCGATCGGATGTTAAGAACTCATAGCACTTGAAGATGGACAATTCCAGGTACAAGCGCGGAAGCAGCTCTCGTATGGAGGCAATCTTATAGAACCAATTCTGGCACGTATCCCGAGCAGCTTCACGTTCGCGTTCCAATGTGGCGGCCGAAGCACCAGGCAGTCCCGATGCCTTGGCCTGCAGTCTGTCGTACACCAATTTTCCGAAGACATCCAAAATGTCCGTAATGAGGACATACTGGCTGGGATAGAACTGCAGGACAGTGGTGTCTGCCAACATCTTGGCACACTGTATGGCAATCTTCAGAGCCTTCACTCGTTGATCGTTGTGCCAGGATTGGGTGAGCTCCTGCTTGAGTTGCTCGAATCTCTGAATGTATTCCGGTTGCGTGAGGTCCATCATGTGGCGCATAGTGCCATCATCGAAATGATCCAACTGCTCCAGCCGATACTTGGTCTTGTCTGCCACCACAGTTTGTGCTTTGACTGGGATTGAATTTGTTAGGAGAGGCCCAAGAGAGTATTCCACACAACTTACTGCTTTCATTGCCGCCGTCCAAGCTGCCAGAGGCGACCAGAAAACTGGTCGATAGCGATAGCTTCTCATTGGTAGTGAAGCGATTGAGAATACCCAAGCGCCTTGTGCTCCATTGCAGGGTATTATCCTCTGGCTCTATTCTATCACGTTCGCGACGCTTCGACTTGAGGTCCTGGGGAAGAGGAAGGTTTAGTCCAAAGGTGGTTGGGGGATTGTGCACTTACGAGTTCGCTGACCATTTGGGAGAGTTGATCATTCAGTTCTTCATCTTGGCGCGCAAATTGCGAGAGCGGATCAGTACCCTCCAGAGCCAGGCTCAAAGGATTAATGTCCACCACCTGGTTAAAAGAATTACGACTATTTATAAATTCAAGTCATAGAGGGCGTCATATTCCAAAACTCACCGTGACTGTCTGCTGTTTTAGCGGATGCTCCAGCGTGGCACGGCCAGCCAAGTGGTTTTTTCTTACTTCATACAAACGCGGCACGCACACCCTTCAGTCAAATGGGATTATAAATCAACAATTAGTTGTATATTTTCCTTGAAAACCTACCAATCCAAATTCGACATAGCGTCCTGGTTGTTGTTGTCGGCATCACAGACACAGCTGTTCAATATGTACAGCTTCGCGGCGACTGACCATATGACCGCGCACGCTGTGAATGGCAAAATCCAGCTGTCAAGCGACGCGTTTACTTTTTGAGCTCGCAGTTTTATTGTAAAAAGTGCAAATTGTTACACTTGCAACCAAAAAGATGTCGAAGTCGTCGTTAAAACATTTGAAAAGCACTTGCCGCGTGTGTGCCAAGTATGCAAGCATCAAAAGATCCCCTCGCTTGTTTGACAAATCAAATCCAAAGATGGTTGAGAACATTGAGACGCTCACTGGATTGCGGGTACTGTATTTTTGCGCCAGAAATTATTCTGAATAGTTTTAGCAACCATACTTTTCGTAGCTGGAGTCTTTTGGATGTTTACCTGAACTAATTTGCGAATGCTGCGTAATGGAACTAAGTGCTGCAACCAAATTTCGCGAGCGTTGCATTGGCGCCCAACGCAGTCTCCTGATGGGACTAACCGAAGAACAGCAAAGCGTGATACCCGCGTACTACCAGGCCGCAGTCTTGGGCACTGACGTCGAGGTGATGGAGGAGGCGGACGTCGACAAGAGGGCCCAGCCCCCCGAAGAGGTCGAAACTATAGAAACTTATATGGATGATATAGAAGCAAAAGAGGAGGGTGAGGAGGAGGTGGATATTGGTGAAAAAATCGAATACGACAATGAATTCTTCGACGATGCCGAAAACAACGTGACGGAGGACGACGGAGCATCGCTTATAGAGGAGGCCGAATACGAAAGCCTCATGGCAGACGAAGATATTGAGGAACAAAGTCATCAGGAGACAGAAATGATAGATGCTGCTGGGGAACTTATTACAGGAGATGGAAATGAGGGCTATGTTTACGATTCTGATGACGAAGTGGCCGTGCTGGACAACGTCCTGGACGATGAGTATGAGCATGAGAACATCGTTGTAAAGAAGTCCAGTCTGCCGCCCAAACCGAAAGTACGTTCTGACGATCCACGCCGCCGTGGAACAGGCGGCGTCTACATTTGTGAGCAGTGTGGCAATCACATCAAAGGCCGCATGGCCTTCGAGCTACACTGTCGTCGCCACCGCGGCGATAAGCAGTTTGGTTGCGAGTGAGTATATCCCACCCGACAGAATCTATAATCTCCATTAAATTGCATATTGATTTGTAGACTGTGCAACTCTCGCTTCTGCACCACGTCCGAACTGAAGCGCCACATGCGTAAGCACACCGGAGAGCGTCCGTTCGCTTGCCAGTACTGCGGACGCTGTTTCACCGATTACACCACTCGCGTTAAGCATGAGCGTACCCACACCAATGAACGTCCCTATGTCTGTGGCACATGCGGAAAGGCTTTCACCACTGGGTACATTCTTAAGAACCACATGTTAATACATTCCGGCGAGCGCGCTTACAGGTGAGTAAAGTGCTGAATCCGCCCTGGAATTGCTTTGAAAAATTTATTCGATTTTGAAGGTGCGAGCTGTGCGACAAGTCTTTCATGCTCCCCACCCATCTGAGTACACATTTCCGTTCGGGAGTGCACAAACGGCATATGGAGAAGGCCGGGATCACACTGGAGAGAGAGCAGAAAAAGGAACTTAAATTGGAGGATGTGGAGGAGGATAGTTTAATAGTTTAGGACTAGAGATGCACCATTATAAATTTAAGCTTGGCGCGATTATGGATTATACAGACAAATAGCATTTCAGCAATAATATAATACATTTGACTTGTTGTAATAACACTTTATCATTAATAAACTCTATCCTTCAAGTCGAACAAAATCATTGTTTTTATAAAACAAGTGTGCGTTTTTTTGGACCTGCAACGGAACTGGAATTAGCGCTCTGTCATCGATGACATCGACATCGATGTTGCCCAAAAAAACAACCCTGCATGGAGCGAAAAAGGCCCTTCTTAGATTTTTATAATTTGTACGTTTTCTTGATAAAAATTGTTGCCGTACAACACCGACTCAAAACAGTCGTAAGAAGATCTCGAGATCTCCACAAAGACTTAATGAAATTAAAGTATAAACTATATATTTGGCTTTTCGTTGTCGTTGGTTTAGGTTGTACTAAATACTAAGGTTGTTGGTCCCAAGAGCTGTTGAGCGGCTAGATCCAATGAGGATGCCTGCTCCAAGGGCAAAGGAACATCTATCGTGAAGCCCAATGCCGGTTGCTGCTGCTCCACCAGGAATTCAGTCTGCTCCGCCTGCTGTGGCAGAGCCATTTGCAAGCAGTCGGCCAGCTGTTGTTTCTCGGCCTTTGCTTTTTCCATATTGTGCTTGTGCGTATTCGAGCGATAGTGGGTCTTCAAGTGGGTTGGTCGCGAGAACGAACGCTGGCACAGCTCACATCTGCAAATACATAGCTCTGGTAATACAACAAATTGAACAACAATGAGTTGGTTTCTTGCCTAAACAAGCGCTCGCCCGTATGGATCAGCATATGGTTCTTTAGAATGTACGAATTAGTGAAGCCCTTGGAACACTGGGAGCAGACAAAAGGCCTATCATTGGTATGAGTGCGTTCGTGACGTAGTCGCCCGCTGTAGTTGACATAGCTGCGATCGCAGTAGCGGCAGGGGAAATTACGATCCCCAGTATGCATCACCTGATGGCCTTTCAGCTCCCCAGCGGATAGAAAGCGGGCGGGGCAGAGTCTAAGAGACCAAAACGATTAAAAACTGCAATGAAATTTCTTAGTTTTCTCATCTTACTGGCACTGGAAGGGTCGGACGCCGCTGTGCTTACGCAGGTGGCGATCAAAGGAGGTTTTTCCAGTGATATTGGTGCCACATTGATCGCAGAAGAAGACGGTTAGAGCTGGTTTTTGGCGCTTTTCACTAGAGCACCTCTTTCGTCGACCTCTTCGGATCTTAGCTGCGGAGCCAGGCACATCATCGTCTTCTGACAGGGGAAACTCTTTAATTACGAAGTCCAGATCTGTTTCGTTGCTAGTATCCAGATGATCAACACCATCGTCTTCTTCATGGCCATTGCTCAGGTTCTCGACTTTGATCATTACTTCTATGGGACTGGGCAGATTCTTTAGTTCTGTGGCAGCGTCCAGCTGTTTCTGGGAGCGCGTACTACGTCGTAAACAAAATAGGTGGGTGGATGCAGGCCGAGAGCCCTCAGTAAGCGTCCCATCGAATCTTTTGAACTTATCTTGGCTGCTCAGACATTGGTCACGGAACTCTATTGCACCCTGCAAGGCTGTCTGACATCTTTCGCATATCCAATCGGGTAAATCGGGATCGAATTGAAGCTGTGGTGGGGCAAACGATTGATTTAAACGTTTTTATCTTGGATTCCTTAGAGCTTACCAAAATGCCGGCGATTAAATTGATTTGTTGCACCAGCTCCCGCGTGCTGCTCATGAAGAGCTTTAATGCTTTGCTGTCGTCCGTGTTACTGGCGCATATGCGACAAACGTTTTTCAGCATTTTAGTTCAACAAATGGGTAATAATACTCAATATTGCTAATTGTAAACAAAGACATTCCACCCACACAACTGTTGACCATTCGCAGCGCAACGCCCACACGTACAGGTGTCGCCATGCAACACTGGCTCGAAATAAGACCGCAAAACAAAGTCTCGTTTAAACTAAGTTTCTTTTCTATTTGGTTCCCTGCTAATATGAATTATTCTAAAAGATTTCACATGACACCGCCTTGCTGCTGCTTCATGACGTTCTGCTTGTGAGTGTTCGATTGGAAATGCGTCCGCAGATGAGTCTTACGCTGAAAAGATCGCTCACAGAGATCACATCGAAATTGTCGCTCGCCCGTATGCACAAGCATATGATTCTTAAGTATATAGGAATTCGTGAATGTCTTGCCGCACTCGGCGCAGACAAAAGGACGCTCATTGGTATGGATTCTCTCGTGCTTTAATCTGCCCATGTAGCTCACATACCGCCGCTCACAATAGCGACAGGCAAACGGTCGTTCTCCCGTGTGGACACGATGATGGGAGCGGAGTTCGGCAGCCGTGAGGAACTTGGCGGTACACTCGCTGCAAACATAATAATTGGGATTTAATACATTGTGCTATTGTGAACTTTGTTATGATTCTTACAGGCAGCCATACGGGCGCTCTCCCGTGTGCTTTCGCATGTGCCGCTCAAATACAGTCTTTGAATGGGAATGCTTTCCACATTGTTCGCATATGTAGGGTTCGTCTTCCTGCTTTGTGACTTTGTGGTTATTTTTGGGATTTGTGGTTAGTATGGGATCAGCAGTTGACTGCTCCTCTTCGCTGCAGATTTCCTCTGGCTCATCCTCATCGATTTGTTCACATACGAAAAGACTGCTCGTTGGCTGCTCTTCCAGCATTATTATAAACGGTTCTTCCGGCTCCTGTGCCCCGTCATCGGTTTCACTGAATTTGCTGACTATGCCAGAATTCTGTCTTGTTATCTTTAACGTCTCAGCTGTTGCTTGGCATTCGGTTTCGCTAAGCGAGGAATCTTCGTGTACCACGATTTTGGGCTGCCATCGCTTCTGGGTTTTAAGGCACAGTTTTCGAAAGGTCATGGCCAATTTGAGATCCGACTGGCAGCAATGGCATATGAAGGCAGGAACATTCGACAGATCTCTCAACTGTGGTATCCATAAAACAAAGACATTTGCATAGGGATATGTAAATTTAAATGTTTCTCAATAGTTCTAGCCAATTCCGGCTTACCCGAACACCAGCAATCATAAAAATATGTCGCACCACTTTCCTGTTGGCATGCTCGAACAGATTTATGCTTTGTTCACAGAGATTGCGCCTAGCGCAAATTCTACACATATTTATTAACATCTTTGAGGCTCTCTCGTTACAAAACTCGCCTAAATGGAATGCAGTTTCATGTAAATCGGAGCAGCAGCAGCGTTGACATTCACTGGAAGACGCGGCAATTATTTGTTGCTGCTTTGAAGGGCGCGAATTTAGGGGTAGTTTTAAAAGTAAACAAAAATATTCAAGGAATCTACAGCAAAGCTAGTCTAGTGCTAGACTTGTGAACTTCTAGAAACTATAATTATAATTCTGTATTCTGCTGCTTATTGCTGGCACAGTTTTCTCCCCGAGGGAGCACAACCTTTTGCGCTGCAGCATTAAGTTTATGTGTGTTCGATATGTAATGCGTGACAAGATGTTTCTTGAGCGTAAAGGAACGATTGCAAATATCACAACTGCAAAAAGAACGATTTGCATAATTATACCATATTATTGCTGGAGACTCGGCAACTCACTTGAACATCCTCTGTCCCGTGTGGGAAAGCATGTGCTGCTTCATGATGCACCCTCTGGTGAATGCCTTGCCGCACTGTTCGCAAACAAAGGGCCGTTCATTTGTGTGGACGCGTTCGTGCTTCTTTCGCCCTATCGACGAGAAATATTTCCGCTCGCAATAGCGGCAGGGAAATGGTGGTTCCTCTGTGTGTTGCGTGAGCATGTGGGCGCGAAGTTCGTTTCCGGAAAGAAAAGCTTTCGGACATTCCCTGTAAAGAGTCCAAGATTAGTATCGTGGTATACACGGGGTATATATTCGCCCATACTTGCAGGGATGTGGCCTTTCGCCAGTATGCGTGTACTTGTGCCTCACTAGCGATGCTTTGTTGTTCTTAACGATGCCACACAGATTGCATTTGTGGAGCTGTAGCTTTGGTTGTGCACTGTAGTCTTTATCGGAACTGGAGGAGCTGTCATGATCGGTTTCGTCTGGACTACCCTCGGTATGTATTGCGACCTGTTCTGCGGAAGTCCAGGCCAGTTGGTCAACCTCATTGTTAACACTTGGTGCTTGTATGAATTCATCTTCCGTTTTCATTACAACATCAACTATTTGCAAAGGTTCTACAGGCAAATGCAAGACCGGTCGTCGCCTAGAACATCGAACACTCCGGCGAATTTTTGGCGTCTGATCTTCAGTTTTCTTCTCCATCGCCGACCATTTCTGTTGCACTTTAATGCACTGCCTGCGAAACACATTGGCTGTCTTTATGTCCATCTGGCAGCAGAAGCACACCATGTGGGGTGAATTGGAATGACAAAGCAGCTAAACAATACAAACAACTCATATAAATCGTGCAATATTTGAGACGAAACATACAAGGCTAAAGCTTACTCGAATCCCAGTCAGATCATATATATACCTCAGTAGCTTTCGATTACTAGGTTCGAAAAGCGGTAAGGCTTTCGGGCAGATGTTACTCTTGCCACAAACCCGACAAAGGTTTATTAACATTTTAATCTATTAATTAAACCGATCTAAAATAGAATAGGCAGGGTCCATTCACCGGGAAACGCCTGCATTACCAGTGTTACTGAACGCAAAAGTTGATCGGCCACTTTTAATTGGATTACATAATGTTAAGACACATGTAACTGATTTTTAAATAAAAAAAGAACAAATATGAAAATGATTTTCTTTTCCGGTCTATGGCTTTCTTTGTTTGGGTTTTATTTTTCAGACTTTAAACTGTTTTCGAAGTACTGCGATCTTGGCTAATTTATTTCAACATGTATTGTAAAGCTTGTTCTTAATCTGAGTGGAGTGATGCTGCAATTGAGATCCTAAGCATGAGAGACATCGTTGTCGTCATAGGTTCTCAACAGATTCTCTTTGATTTGCAAATCTTTGCGGAAGAGGATGTTCTGTTGATGAGTCCCCTCAATTTCGCGTTTGACCTTCAGCTGAAGCAGTTCCACGCGAAGCTGTTCGACGAGAAGACGGTAACGGTGAAGCTCCTGCTGGCGCTGGCGGAGATTTGGCAACCCGCTGCCAGCGATGCTGCTGGTTTTGCCCGTCTCCGAACGTGCCGTGCTGCTGCCACTGGGCCTAGTTGTTCTCTTTCCAGACAGCGAGGGGGCACCTCCGGCCGTACCGCTGTTGCTGGAGGTAATCGCCTCCGGGGAGGAACGTCCTGCCGAGCAGCTGTTGCTGGGGCTGGTCAATTTTTTGACCGACTCCGATGACGAGTCTACCGTGTCACTGTTGCTGGGGCTAGGAACTTTTCTGCCCGAAGCTGACGGTGCCTTTGTAGGCTTGACTGTGCTCCGCTTAGGTCCCACATGAGGACCGCTTGAAAAGGAGGTCGCTAAGGGCGTAGTTACAACGACGCTTGCCAGATGTTTCAATGGTCCTGTCACTCTGCTTGCTTCTGATGCGGTGCCGTTCTTCTGCAAATCCAACTCCCCGGAGCTGCACGAATCCGTGTCCTTCGACATTGAGACGCGCACTCGGTGAGCAAACATCGGCGGGACCTCACGCACTACGCAAGTCTGATGTGGCGGCAGGTCACAGGTTTCTATTTTTAAGTTGATAGCCGCAGCCTGGGATGTGCTCGGCTGCTGCTGAATATGATCCAGGCCTTGGTCCTTGCTCCTCTTGAACTTGAGCGATTCATGGGATGGCTTGTAGCGCAGGGCAAGGCTGGGACTTCCACTCAATTCGAATTTCTCTTTCTCCTCCTCCTCCGGCAGTTCGCCCTTTTTGATCAGCTTAATTGTGTTGAAAAGACGCTGCCAGCTTGCCTTGGCGCGCTCCTTGCTCTCGAGTCCTTCCAGTTTCGCCAAAGAATTTGATTTTTGTACAGAAGATTGAGATGTTGTCGGCTGCTCCTTCTCCGCCAGCTCCTTGCGCTTGCCCAACTCTGCGACCAGCATTCGCCAGTTTTTGTGTTGAGCGTCTCGATTGACGGCCACCTCTGGATTGCTTTGGGATTCCTTAGTGGTGTCACTGGCCTCCTCTGATGGCATCCAGCGATAGGTGACGATCGAGTCAAAGACCTCCTCCTCATCCTTACAGCTTTTGTCCATTTTCCACATGACGCGACGACTGCTGTTCGAATGGGAACGTCCGCCAGAGGCAACTGAAGTATAAGAGCATATTATTCAATATTATAAATTGTTTATGAAATATAAGTAATTGCCTGAATACCGACCGGATTTATTCTGTTTGTCCATTGGGAATTTTTGCAAATTTATTTAAATTCAAGTAGTATTTCGTTTCGTTAACTTTAGGTACTTAAAATTTCAAAAAATTTGTAAAATATTCCGACAAAAATAAATTTGGAAGAGATCTGATCTGGATTTGTGTTAAAGTGTTACTGAAATCGAATGCCCCACATATGTATGTAGATTGCCTGTAAAAGGTCTATAGAAGCACAGCCTACTACTTTGAACAAAAGATTTTTTTGCTTTTTGTTTTTCTTTAATTGTGTATATAGTTTTTGTCATAAAATCTTTTATGTTTTCTGCTTGTTTTATATTTATTAGCTAAATTTTTTTGTTAACATCTTTTGCGTTCAACGAAAGTACATAAATATCATACATACAAATAAATTAAATTAACAAAGGATATTGTGGCTTTGGTTTTCCTTGTTTCTAGCTGGTAAGGTATTTGCCTTAGTGTTTTCTAATTAAAATTGTAGTGTTAAAAGCATGAGATTTGAGTGTTTCATTTTGTGATCTATTTGTGCGGGCATCTGGCTATGAAACCACAAAAAGGTCTTACAAATTATACACAATCTTTGGTTTTTTTTTATTGACTAGCTGAATCTATGACAAGAAGAATCTCTGATCCATTTTTGAGGCGGGGCGGGGGATAATTGAGCTTGACTTATTCCGGGGGCGTTTTATTTCCATTCTGCCAATAGGCAGTACAAATACATACATACATATGAAGAATGGAGGGAGGGTCCTTTGCCTAGGTCAACTAACACTCTCTAGATTTTTAGTATGCTTTCCCTTTTCTTTTCTTGCTGTTGTTGTTGTTGTTTGCTATATGCTAGTTTTTATATAAAGTATTTGTTCATTAAAGTACACACATCGTCTAGACTTTCTTGTGGGTTTGCTGTTGTTTTTCTACTGGGGTTTCTCTTATTGTTTAATAAACTATTTCTTTTTTGAGTTTTTTTTTTTTGAATGGATCTCAAGCGTAATTTACATGATTTCTCCTGGTTGTTTTTTGTGACTAGAATTTGTGTAAAGATTCGAGTTATTATGTAACCATTTTAACTAGTTTTTAGATTATTTTTCCACACTTACAATTTTTAGTTTGTTTTTTAACTTGTTTTTATACAAAAAAAATGGCATCTTAAAAATTGTGAAAATTATTTTCAAGTTTTACATCAAAGTTTTTGAAGCTTTTTGTTGTCTCTCTTTTTATATTGGTTCCAATTGATGCTTAAATGTTAACATTTCTTGTATATAAAACCATGTGTGTGTATGCTCTCTATCATAAATCTTATCATAAGTATAATTAAATATCATATAAACTACTCAAGTTTTTTGTTTTTACGGATTTCACTTTTCATCTCATCTAAGTTTCTGTGTATGTTTTTTTCGGGGCATATGAGCAAGTCTCGACTGCCTACTGCAATTTCAATCTTTATCTATCATTCATTATCATTCTTTTTGGTTGTATATTGCTAAACTTTGCGCTTGTTTGTAAGTACTAAATGTATAAATGTTTTTTGTTTTGTTTTGTTTGTTTGTGACCTGTTCGGTTTGTTGTTCTTACTAATCATAAGTTACTGGACGACACAGTGAGAAAACGAAGACGATGGCATACCACACTTCGGTGAAATAGAGGGCTATCTGCAGCGTACAGAGGCAGTACTCCAGGCGCAGTCGGTAGGTTTGTAGCAGCAGCAGATAGGAGACACCGAGGAAGCAGGGAGCAGTCATAAAGACCGACAATATGGCTGACCAACCTGTGAAATAAACAGAGAAAATTTCCACATTAAAATGTTGTTTTTATTGATAACAAATGACTAAAATTAGAAGAGAGCACACAACGACAGAGAGATATCTCTATAGTTCTACCTCGATCGGCCAACGAACTCTTGCGTCCCATTATCAGGCGTATCGACTCCAATAGAATGAATGAAACCATCACCGCAGAATCCATGGCCAGGGTATGCCCCGTATAGCTCAGATTGATGGCCTTCAGCAGACCCATCGCCATCTCGCAGCAGGCGAACATCCCAAAGTAAAAGGAGTTTAAGTAGATTAAAACTTCGTAGTTCATGCTGGGATTGGGCTGCTTCGGCACCAGTGGCGGCGGTCGCTTTGGCGGCATCCTGTTAACAACTTTTGCACCTCTCGATCTTCAATGTGATGGCAAAATTCCTGCCCGAGATCGCCGCGCACGGTGTTGCTCACGTTGGGCGCTATATTTATAGACTGTGGTGGGAACCTGCCTCTGCGTTAGATCTTGCAGCGGGCAGTCGAGCACGGTTTGTAGCTGCGAAATTTGAATAATGTGCTGCTTTTGGCTTGTCGTTGTCGCCGTTTTAGTGGCTTTCTCTGGCGTTGTTTGGGCCAGAGATGATCTACAGATGCACTGCCCCGGGCTACATGAAAGTGTCAGAATAGATTAACTAATCCCTGGCCCAAAAGAAGGGGCTAATTGGGGGCCAAAGACCGAACAGCCGAAAGCATCATCCGAGAGACCGCGTAGTTGTAGTATCCCTCTGGTAGTCTCAATCTCTCATCGATGGTCTGGCCGACCGAAGGTGTCCGTCCCGCCGTATATATTACATTTGAATTAGAAGTGTGCATTGCACCTAGGGGACACGAGCACTGAGCACTGCAGTTCGTATATAATTTTAGACCATCATAAGCGTATAAAAATACCAACAACGAGCGCGTACGTCGAGCAGCAGGGAGGCGATGGCGACAAAAGGCCAGACAAAAGAATGCAAACAAGAAATTCAAATTAAATGCAGCTTTGCTTTTGATAGAATCGGACGCGTCGGTCGCGTTGTACTGTCGCGAATAAGATCTGTATCTCTGTGCGCGACGCCTTATATAATTTGAAAAGCAGTTACCTTAATGGAAGGAAGCCTCCTCTGACTGAATCCGAATGTGTGCGTGGGTTGTTTGGTTCGTTTCGGAGCGGAGTGCGGCGTGCCAGTCGATCATTCGGTTTGTGGTTTATGGACACAGGGCACACACAGCAATACGCCAGCGTATCTGTTGTATTGGTGGCAATATCTCTGTTACATTATTTGCTAGTCGCTAGAGTAGAGGAGTCCTTAAAGTGGTCTAGTGTCTGATAGAGTAGTGCCAGGAGAAAGTCTCGTCTCGTCTTCGTCGTCGCTCTACCTCGGCTGCCGCCCCTTCCTCTAGCAGTGCTAGTTCTAGCGCTAGTGCTGATGTTGATGGTGCTGCTGATGATGGCTTGGTCGTGGTACATCAACTGCTAGGTGTATGTTACGGGTCGACACATTGTACAAATGAATATGCTGGCATAGACTAGTTCAGCACCTTGTAGGGTGATCATTAAGGCACTCAGAATCATTTCGAGTTTGAGAACATAGGTTTGAAAACAACACAAATATATAACAATAGCAAGACTGGGCAGTGTTAATATTACGGATGCGGTTGCTTGCCATCCTGCAAAAGAAGGAAAGAAACATATAATAGAATAGATTAGTAGCGGAATATGTTTTCTCTGTCGTGACGCCTTCCGCCATTAACCGATTACATTTCTCATCTGCATCATGACCATAATTACGCATACGCCACTGGGGCCGGGGGAGGGGATGAGTACATACACCACGAAACGAAACGTTTATGGGCGGCTGACGTTTGCAAGCAAATGGCAGGGGAATGTGTAATGTGGGGAGGGGTTGGCTCTTGTTTATGACAATGACGAAGCCGTCATCCATAACTTTGCAGTGTCATCGTCAGAACTCTTGCCAGGATTTCTTTAGAAAGGCAGTGGACTACTCACCACGATCGCTGAGACTGCTCTTGCGGCCAAAGACAATGCGTAGGGTCTCAATGATGCACAGCGAGAGCAGTATGGACGCCTCCCGCGACAATACATTCTCGCCGTAGTTCAGGTTGATTGCCTTCAGCACGCCCACGCCCACCTCAAAGGCGGCGTACATGCCAAAATAGAATGAATTCAGATACATGAGTATCTCATAGATGAGGCTGGCGTTCATTGCGCTGCGGCGGCGGCGTCGGCGGCTGTTTTTCTCCTGGCCGCTAGCTGCTGCTCCACTCGGCGGGTAGAGGTCCTAGGGCTAGGGCAGGGGCAGAGATGCTGCTGCCCTTAACTGCTCGTCGTCACCGGCGCAGTTTGAAGCAGCTGTCTGGATGGGAGGGGCAATGCCAATATCCGTAGTGCTAGTCCTAATCCTAGTCCCAGTCTCTGAACCACTCGTTCCACGAAGCAGCAACAGCAGCAGGTGGCTTGCCTTCTAGCACGCGCACTTCCATATATTCATTTGTATGATGGGGTGTATGGCCGCTGGGTGGCTGGGGACAGCGTTAATGGAGCTCTTGGTGTATTTTTAATTGTGTTCTCCTCCTCATATGTATATTTACTCGTATGGTAACTGCTGCTGCTGCTGCCCTCTTGCCGTTGCTATTGCTGTACTGGCCAGCGCGTCGGTTGCCAGGGGGGTCAATGACAACTCTGCTAATATTAAGTATGTGCGTTCACATTTAGATGTAGCACACGGGGGGGATATATTGTTGAGAAACATAGAACATGGAGCTTCTTATATAAAAACTTTTGGCAATTTATATGCTCTGCTCTGCACACGCACACAACAACAACAACAGAGACGGCAGCAGTTCTTTTGGTATGTACGCACACACACGCCAGGGGCCAATGGCCAACGAATTTGCACCATTAATAATATCCAAAATATATTTTAGACCTTTTATGGGATGTTGTTGCTGGGGAATTTTCTTTTCTTTGGATGATATGGTTTATTTTTGAACATGCTCTATGGAGTCTCATTTTTAAAATATACCGTAAATATACTGACGAAATATTTCCATTCAAATTCCATCATATTCCTCGATTTTGATATTCGGTTCAATATTAATAACTATCAAGCAACCTTAGCCCTTAGAACATAATTTTATCCAATTATAGAATCACTTTCCTACAACACTGGTTACTTTAAAGAACCTAGCTTTATTGGATTGTTTATAAAAAAGGTTTAAACAAAAAAGGTCAACAGCAATTCCCACAGAAATGCATTTTGCTTACATGGTAATTACACGTTTCCTACATGTTTTCTACACATTGTAATGTAATTATTAAAGGCCACCCCTAGGGGGGAGTGTGTACATTTAAACAATGTTGGCCGTCCGTTTTTCATATAATCCCCATGGAAGCGCCAGTGTGCAAAACCTGCGCTAACCACTTTCTTACATGCCTTTTCTTCGACATTTAAAAAAATTGAGATTTTGATGGCAGACGATCATAAATTCGATTCTGATCAAAAATTAGTATTCGTTGTGGTCTGGGACATGGCATTTAAATTCATTTCTACATTATTTCTACATGATTGGATTATCACAACGAGGTTTTCCATAACGCGTCTTAAAAACATACTGGAAAATACTATGAAAAGTATCAAAATGTTCATGGTGTGCGAGCTAGACATGGTGTTGAACATGGCAGTGTGACCGTGGATTTATTAATAAGGTAAACGGTCTGACCCTCAGAAATATACGGAAATAGACAGTCGCATTATCATAATATACCGTAAACATATTGATAAAAAAAACGAAATTGAGTTAAACCGCGTAAAAAATATTGCTTTTAAATTATTGTAGATCCATATTGTCCTTCATCATTACCTACTTAAACATTAACGTGTACAGACTTTTCGACAATAGGTTAGCTAATCGTTTTCTGTCTATGTTCAGTCACAACGAACTTGTTATCGAAGTGCTGTCGTCTCTGAATAATTTGTTTTGATTTTACTTTATTTAAATTTGGTTGAATTTCATTTTTGTCACGATGCCTGCAGATCAAATCCAGTACTCAGAGAAGTATTTTGATGACAAATTCGAATACAGGTGAGTGCGCGCCAAAAAAACACCATGTAATGACTTTGTTAACAATTGCGTTTTTGCCCCCGAAACCGCAGGCATGTTATTCTGCCTTCCGATTTGGCCAAGCATGTGCCCAAGGCGCATCTGATGACTGAAACGGAGTGGCGCAATCTTGGCGTACAGCAGAGTCCCGGCTGGGTCCATTACATGATGCACGCACCAGAGCCCCATGTGATTCTGTTCCGCCGCAAACGCGTCGGGGAAGAAAACGCGCCGCAGGTGTCGTCTCAACAAGCGGCAGCCTGTGTATAAAGCCATACATAACAGCACGCACCAACTCACACAAGTATTCCATAAGACAAATTTATCAGAACATCCTGATGTAAAATACGTATAACCCATTAGCTTTAAGAGTATTGCAGCTGATCAAGTTCAACCCTCGAAAATTTTTGTTTAACGTGTTGAAACGTTTCTGTTAATTTCATTTAAGTTTATTTACCTAAAATACAAATCAAATGTACGCCATGTGTACGAACAGTTTAAAAGCAGTAGTAGTATTGTACATTTAAAGCTAGTTATAACAACGCCAGACGGCCGGCACCAGGTGATCGGTCCAGCTCTCGTAGCTGAGATCGCAATTCTTCTGTGCATAATACTCCATGGCGTAGAGAGAGATTAGGACCCCATTTCCCAGGATGAGGGAGAACCAAAGGAACATGTTTCCCAGCACTTTTGGGGCACTTCGCATCAGATACACTAAAGCGACGCCCACAACACCGAAGAGGAAGAACATTACGGGGAAGAACATTTGCAAGGCGAAACCCAGCACCTGCTCGTGCACCAGAGCCGAGATCATGAACACCGATAACGACGCGGCTACCTTGGAGCCTTTGAAGACGTGCGTGTACATGTCCTTGTATACGTACTCGTACAGCCAATCGTGCACTACCACATTCCAGTTGCGGTAGTAGGCGTCGTAGGTGTGCGATGTCCACCAATCCTTGTAGAACATGCGATCACCGAAGCGCAGCAGCTCCGCCGTGAAATTAAGCCATGAGTGCAGGATCAGGTAGAAGCCACACAGGAAAATCACTGCACTGGGCAGCATCATGCCAAAGAGCTTCAGTATCAGCTGCGATGGGCCCATCTCCTCCTTGCCGTATTCTCCGAAGTGCTCGTGTATGTGACGCTCGTGGATAAAGGCGTAAAGGAAAGCTACCGCCACCACCTCCAGGAATCTGTTAAGGGCAAACTTCCAGCGTATGTGCGAGGTACGTGGATACCTGTCCCGGTAGATCAACGTGGGGGCGAAGAGATAGTACACATAGCTTCGCACAGGTGGCACAAATGGTCGTTCTCCCGACGCAGCCTCCTTGTCGTCATCTGTCTTCTCCTTCCCCGCTAGCACTCGGGGTGCATTGTATCGAATGAAGGCATGCATCTTCATTAGCAGGCGAGTGCTCTCCAGAAGCAGGATGCAGGCGCTAACAAAGGGTAGGCCAAACTTAAGGCAGAGCGAGGAGGACACAAAGCAAAATACCAGTTGGGAGCTGATGTACATAATCAGGCAACTGTGCGACCAGAATCGTTGAAGAGAACCTGCTAAACGGAAAGATCAGGTGGGTGCTTTCTGCTGTATTCCCTCTAATACTTACTATGCTGCTTTAGCTTATGTCTGACCAAAGCCCAGCCCTGGAAGGCGTAATACAGCGCCAGGACAAAGACATGCTCAAGGAGCCACACACCAAAGACCCAGTGCAAGCGTTTCAGTCCGCCCCGAAACGTGCCCAGGCCCAGATCGATGCGCCCCTTCACAAAGTAGTCGTAGAAGATCACATTAAGCAGAAACATGATCAGAATAATGTAGAAGATGTGATAGATGGTGCGCATGTGCTCCACCTGGAGCAGTGTGGTCAGGTACGATTCCCGCGCCACGAATACCTTGTCGGGCAATTGACGTCGCTGCGGTCGCTTCTGTCCTTGGTGCGGCGCCGGCGTTGTCGTACCATTTGCATGACCATTTGGACTGTCACCTACGTCGCTGGCTGCGGTGGCTGGAACTTTTGGATTGGACATGCGATTATGCCAAGTATTGTTTCGGCTTACTTCCCCATGGGGGCTCTCGAAGTTGCGAAATTCGTGGGCGCGCAGCGCACGCTGTCGCATATCCTGGAGCACATCCTCGACCATGCAGGACAGGCGCTGCTCAAAGTCTTGCAGCATTGTCGATTGGAATTTTTGCAATTTTTCGCGCACAAAATTGAGTTCGGTCAGTTCTGCCGCGCCCCTGCGCTGCTGCTGCTGCTGCTGTATCCCGTCGGCCATGGCTTTGTTTGAGGTTTTGTGCGCTTAGCCTTTGTTCCTTTGTTAGTCCTTAGTAATCTTTACTTAGTTTTTTATAGCCGCGTTACTCAATTAATTGTATTCTTATTGCGACTGTCCCGTGGGACGTCAGTTTGCACAATGTCCGCGTCGAGGCATCCGAGACGACGCACTTGGCTTCGGATTCTCCGCCTCCAAAGCTTACGCGATGTTGTTTTCAAATTCACGAAGATAACGGCGCTTGGCTGAATGGCTAAGCCAGAGGCGTGGGTAATGGGGGTCGGAATTCTGTTGTACTCTATTGTCTTAACATGAATATAATGGTGGAAATTATTACTTGCAATATTTAATAAAGGGTGTTCATAAAGGGTGATGACCCCCCTCACATTATTTGACGTACGCCACTGGTTGCTAAAGCTAAGACTTACTTTCCTGCTCTCTCCCTCGCCTCCCTCACTCTACATTACATTTAGCGCTCTTGCAAGAGGTGTGCGCTCTCCCACTCGTGTTGCCATGTGTTAAACGCTCAACAATTGGAAATTTTAGTTACATTCGTTTTGATATCTCGTGCATTAGGCGAGACGATTAGCTGTCAACGGTACTTTAATCAATCCAGAGGCAGATTCTGATGTGGGCCTCTATTCAACGCCACTGATAAGCCATTTTGTTCATTGGCCTCGCACAGGGGCAGCAGCAGTTGCAAGTCCGAGTGCACTTGCACTCAAATGGTTTACATGACGCCGAGCTCCCACGACCCCATTTTAGGGTGCACCGTGGGACCAAGTGTATGAAAAGGTTGTACTAAATGTACTTACGAAAGCCATAAAAAAGGTCTTCCATTCTCCAGTACATTGATTGCTTGTCGTCCATTGATATCTCTGGCAAAGTTCATGTTTTGTATTGATACGATCTAATAAAACAATTTAGATTAGAAGGTACATATTTCGTCTTTAATCCGAATGGGGGAGCAGGTACACCTGTCGACATGTTATAAGAATGAGTATCATATGTCTTAATCTAGAAAAATGTGTCATACAATGTGGCAATGGTACTAATTGGAAATTCAGCAAGTAATTACTCACTTCGGCTCGGATATCGTACTAGTCTGAGTACGGATGTCCGAAAGCAATAGATTTCATTAATAAAAATATTGTCAATTCATTTTGCTATCATGTCACATTATTTTTCCTTATTTTCTCCAGTTCTTTGTATATTATCATATTTTTAATTATTAAATTTGTTATAAAAGATAAAAGCACACCGAAAATTGGAGATACATGCATGTATGTATGTGTATGTTTTTGAGCTGCATCAAATATGCCCCAAAATTGGGGAAAATAAGAAGGGATATGTGTTTGTATTGCGGGCGTATTTTTGGCATATTTAATTGCAAATATTTACGACGAGCGGGTAAGTATATACATATGTATGTAGATAGATACGTATCCATATGTATATATGAGTGGAACAAAAACAAATACAGGCGCATAAACATAATGTTTTGATAGCGAAAAATGAGCCAAAATTAAAGCTCACGGCCATGAGGTCCTGCGGTTAGCAGGATGCACAACCATCTATACCTAAATATGATTGTGTGTGCGTGTGAGTGTGTGCTTGTTGGAAATAATATTAATGCCGTGCAGACGCAATAACCGAAAATATATATTATTTATGCGAAATAAACAGCAGCGACAAGAAAAACTCGACGACCCGACCGCCCACAAACCCCCAAAACCACCCGAAACATAAACCAAATATGAAATTAATGCAAAACTGACAAAAGCAGCGTGAGTACGAAAGAAACAACGAGAAAATGGAGAGTGTAATATATGAAAATAGGAATAATAAAAGCTGTGCTTTTGCCTGTGCCAGCGTCAGGACCGGACCTCGTAAAGCCCATACCATATACCATATAGAAAAACCCATATCTAGAAGAAGGCATATTCATAAACCTCCTGACAGAAAGCAAACCATTATGGAGAAACCGAAACCGAAAGATCTTGGCCTCGGGATAGTATAAGACAAACGTACACATAAAAAGACATTTTTATTGCCTGCCCCAAAAAGAAAGGAACAAAAGAAAAGCAAAGCAAAGCACACAAAAAAGGAGAAGGGAAAATGGGGGGAGAGAGAGCCAAAAAAGGCCACAAAAATAATATGCGACCGCATAAAAATCTATATAATTCATAAACCCGCAATGGGAGGAAGGTCGGGACGGAACGGCAGGAACCGGACACGTACTCCGCTCTGTGGCGGCCATATTGGGTCATAAAAAGCACTCACACACACCAGTACACCAGCACAAACATCCACACACACACAGAAGAGGCAACATAAAAGCCACGGCCACAGAGCGGCGGAGGAAAAAAGTGACAGCAGCAGCAACAGAAAAAAATTTTTATGATGCTGCCTGCGCAAAAGTTTTGTGAAGCAGAAACATATAAAAAATGTTGCATATTTTTGGGCATGTGGGTAATTCCCTTTCCGCTTTCCACGGTTACTGTATGTGTGTGTGTTTGTATTTCTGTTTTGTCATTTCCGTTATTTGGCTGCCGGCATTGCTGTTGCTGTTGCTGTTGTGCTGTTTCTGGTTTCTGGTTTATAGGCACACCATTTTGTGTGCTGTGTGCCCTGAAACTCTGAACAAGAAAAAAAGAAAAGAATGAAATTAGAAATGGCGCATTTTTGTAATTTACTAAAAAGCCATATAAAACGCAGTGAAAATGTAAGGGGGAACTATAAAATGAATGAATGGATGTACATAAGCTATGATTGGGGGTATTAAATGGATGTGGGAATGGAGTAGAGAGTCGGAGCTGCATTAGGAGAGATTCATTAGAAGGGGAATTAGTGCTGAATACAGTGTAAGATTGTTACGAGTACGTATTAAATTCCCTAGATTTCCCTAGAAAAATTTAAGTTATACCGCTCTTAATTGCTAGTGGATTCTGCATTCAATTGATTATGGAATGGTATTCCATTTTCGTATTTACTTGAGCGCAACGGATGTGGATCTCCCTCTCCCGGAATCGTATCCATTTTCTCCATCGAACTAAATCTTCACCGCTTCAAAGCCCAACTGACGTCTGGCCACAGGAACCACCCGCCATATGGAAGAGCTGCCAGGAAGGCTGTACATCCCTGGTCCGATCTGGCAGGACTCTGGCTTTGGCTCATTTCCTGGTGCTTTTTGGCAACCAAACGTTATTAGCGTCTCGCACATGGCTCCGGCAACCATGTTGGGGGCGTTGGAGGCGTTGGAGGCGTGCCTGGTGGCACACGTTTGCAAAATAAACGAAAGCTGCTGCGCCTGCCACACAGCACACACGAGAGGAACAGGAACAGGGCTCGCCAGCACAGAGGGCTCATAAAAATATGCTAGAAATTGGTTTTAGCACAAGGGCACAAAAAGAAGGCAACAGCGCCGAGCGAGAAGGGAAAAAGAAAGAACTCTGAGCAATATTTAATGTCGCCAACGATGTCAACGGGGAGATTGAACCCCAAAATGGGAGAGTGGGTGGCAGGGAAAGGAAAAAAGTACGACGAGCATGGCGACGGCGACGGCGATGGCGATGGCTGGGACGACGACGATTCCGTTCGCTTTTGATTGTTTTGCAAACAAAGCGAAACAGTTTCGTAGCACAGCACAGAGCCATCCACATCCACATCCACCCACCACTTCTACCCCACTTTCATCCACTTCTCCCCCACACAAAAACACACACCCACACACACAGAGATACATTTCCCACCCCTCACACAGATACTTTTTGTGCTTGTCCTTTTTTGCCCACTTAAACAAAACAAAAGAGAACGAAGGAAAACAAAATAAAACGAACGAAACGGGGGGAAAAAAAGAAAAAACGTTGGCAACGTTTTTTCCGAGGGTGGATTTTCATTTTGTATGGTTCATGATTTCCAACTTTATTTTCGCTCCCCCAATCGCTGCCCACCCAATCCTCCCTCCCCATCCCCCCTGGCTATAGCCCTCTCTTTTGCTCCTCATATTTGTGTGGATTTTTTTTAGCATTACATTATTTGGAAATTTATGCGGGGTGGCAGGCAGGCAGGCGGGCAGGCAGGCGGCCATCCCAGCGACTCATTCCCCTGCTTTTCCTCGCTCTCCTCATCGATTTTTTGTGCTTCGTTCGGGGTTCGTTCGCGGAGGGGAGGAGCGATTTTTTATGTAGATTGGGCCATTATGTGGAATTAGTTTTTGTGAGGTCCGCTGCTGATAGAAATGGCGCTGGGTCTGGCATCGAATGCTGTTATTGGCTGGATGCTAAGCGGAGATCTAGAGGTTCTGGAAAGCACACATTTTAGGGAGAAAAGGATTTCAATTAAAAAAGCATCAATAGCTGATCAAATTCTATACAGATGTATGTTGAATCGACTAATCGATTCTTCCGCTTCCACCCAAAGCTTTTCCAATGCTTCGATCTTGTGCACATAGTTTGTTGGGATAGTTCAAATTGAAAAATCCTGAGAAATCGTAGATAAAGCTTCTTTATCTGTCAATTAAAATGTTTGCTTTCGACAGTTAAAGCATTCCATTACTCATCACTTTTCCCCTCAATCAGATCAGCATTTAATGTGTACACTTTTCATGGAAACCAAGAAGCATTTTTCATTTGTATCAGTGTAAGCTAACAAAACATCTCGAAGTACCCCCAAAAATACAAATAGTTTTTAAATTTGAAACTTATTTGCGATTGGGATTATTGAAACGACGATTACCAGAAGTCAATTTTTATATTTGCTCATTTTTCGAGCTCTAAAAATGCTGATAGTGAAACAAAGGCGAGAGAAAGTCGATGCAGAGTTTGGACTGGCGCTGATAAAAACTAATCTGGAAAACCCAATGGTAAATAGATTTTATTTCAGTGATTTTTATGCTTGAATTTTCCCAATGATTGTGTGGAAAATATTCCGCTGAATTCGATTCTCAGTCAGACAATAACCGATACCCCATTTTGAGCCACTCAAGTGTTCACCCCCAAGCCCCAATCCCAGAGTAAAACCTCCCATAATGCTGTATGGAAGGAAGGAAAAAAAAAACAAACAAATGGGATGCCAAATAATGCGAACGTGAACTGCATGAATGTACGACTATGTGCGATAGAGAAAGCAGGGGCGTTGTTTAGAAGAGGGTTTAGGGATTTACTAATGGAAAGCTTGAGGATTGTGGAATTTAAAATGCGTTAGAGATTTACTTATAATTATTTCCTACATTTCCACTACCTTTAAAACCGTTAAAACCCCCATTTATAAAGACATGCGAAGCCTTTGATCGCTAGTATGTGTGTGTGGGTGTTGCTTTTGGGTTAAGGTGTAGATCGGGGGAGGGGAGGCAGTGGATGCATAAATAGCCATAGCCACAGGGGGTGGTTCCCACCAGAAAACTGGGTGATAATTTAACAACAAAACAAAAACCCACGAAATGCGAATGCGAAACGGGTATTTTAGTTTTATTTTTGCCTTTTTTACACGCACGCACATAGATACTCCCCCATACACAGGAAGAGTGACACATGTCTGTGTGTGTGTTTCGGTGGGTGGATGGATGGGGGGTATGTGTGGTCGTCGGTGTACTCCCCTTATTCTTTTTTTTTGGGGTGGTTGCTGTTTCTGGCACAAAAAGCAAGAAATTCACATAAAAATATACGAGTCCTCATTATGATAATACGAAAATAAATGACAGTGGTGTTTACACCGGAATACTAGAGGACGAAGCGAAGGCAAGAAGGAGGACTACAGAGGACAGAGAGGCGGGTAAGGACTATGTGTTAATGCAGCTTCTTAGTTGAGCGTAGCATAGATATGAGGCATTTATTGGTTTAGTTTTGGCTATAACAATGACGGAGACAGAGAGAGTGCGTAAAAACATTGAGGTTGGAGAAGCAAATGGAAACCTATGAGGAGATGGGAGAGCTAAGGATTTAAATTATAGGAATGATATGTGTCAACTGAGGGTACTATCCATATCCTGAATACAAGAGAATTTTAAATTAAGGATCCCGGTAAGTGCAAAGTATTTGCTTGTATTAGTGAGCTTTGAAAGCTTCCATAAGGAGCAAACTAATACTGATAAGAATGTAGCTTTGTTTCTGTCTATGAGTTGCGTGTGTGTGAAAGCATTCTTGTAGAGTACCAGGAAAGAGATGTTTTATCTATATATCTTGTACCTAGTGAAGAAGATTAAACTGGTATCCAATAATTTAGCCTACAAAGAAGCACTGGCATATCTAACCTCATACAAATCCTCCACAAACTATAGCATGAATAGGAGATTCTTATTGCAATGAAATATGGAAGTTCTGGTCTATCCGCTTCAGGGTATTCCCATAGTCTAGTTTCGCCCCAATATTTCAGAATAAATCCGAAACCTGGCATTTCAACGCATTCACTAGAAAATAAAATATTCTGCTTTGTCCTTTGGCATCTTTGTGTTTCGCCAAAGACTAGTAGTTCTAACGTTTTATGCCTTTTGTTCTTTTGGCTCCCACACCTTTTGTACCCTTCAGCCAATACTTGGTTCCTCCTACGTATACTGGGGAGAGGCAGAGATAGAGAGAGAGAGAAAGAATTACTTATTCAACATTTGACATGGGCTTCGGCTTTGGGACGTGGACTTGGGCCTGGGCCTAAAAGCATTCTGGCCATGTTTTGGTTGAGATTCGTTTGCCGTTGTCTGTGCGACTAATAGGCTCGCATATTTATCGTAAGAAGTTCAATTTTTTATTCGCATTTTCCTTGGGTACGTTTTCCGGCTTAGTTTCCACAGGACCATTACCAAACATTTTCCCTTTTGCCAAAAGAGCGAGGAGTCTATGTGTGTGGGTGTGTGTGTGTCTGGAGTGCTGGCCATTAGCTAATTCTTTGGCTCACAGAGAGGCAGAATGAGCGAGGGTGAGGTACGAAATGCTGGCAAAATCCAGGAGAGTTTTTCCACAGCTGCAGATGAAAATTCTTGGGTGAAAATACGTTACATTTTCCGTGTCATCCGAATGAGAAATGACCCCCCCCCTCCCGTTTCGAGGGGTCAACAATTAAATGCCATTTCCAATAAAAACAAAACTGAAACGCCAGACCAAAGATCCTTTTTCTGCAAACATTCAATGCATGGCAATGAAAAATTATTTAAATGTGCTAAAATTTTCGAATATCACAAGACGGAAAAAGGTCAATTCCGGGGTTGGGAGGGTCAGGGCGATGGTCAATTAAAATGGGTCCAAAAATCAACCCCCACCTCTGTGGAAACCTCATTTCTCACTATGCAAAACAATGAAGCATAGATTTTTCAGCCGCCAGAAAATCCTTTTGCAGTCGTTGTCCCGCTTTTCCCAGTTGTTACAGTTTTCAATGTCCAATGTCGGGTCTATAAATTTGACCCTAGAGCCACCCCTATGTGCCCTATGTGGTACTCCTTGAGGCCGAATCGTCTTAGCCGTGACCCCGAATTTTCATGCAATTTTCCCCCCTGAAACATTCACAGTATTCGCATTAATTTTAACCTCTGGCTCTCTGACGCTGACAAGGGGTCACGACGGACCTTCGATGGCGCGCGTTCTCAATTTTATTTTATTTTATTCGGTCCGAATTTTTCCTCTTCCCTGACCAATGGTCGCCGTCCAACCCTCAGGGATCTCTCTTTGGGCAGGGCATCTGTGTGTGTTGGCGGCATTTCCACCGCCGCAGGGGTCACGAAAGTGTGAAAATGTGTAACTGCTGCGTGGACTGATTAGATGGCTGGGTTTTAAGGATCATTTGTGGGGTGGGAACTGGCCACTGGCATGCATTTGGCGCTTATTCTACAAAAATGCCCAATTGCCTAAGCTTGGGATTTTGGGATACGGACGACGGACAATGGAAGCCAATGAATGGCTGACTCAAAAATCTCACATTTTTACATTTGTTCGAATGCATTTCGCTGGCGACTTAGTGGCCTTAATTTCCAGCGAATTACGAATGTAAAACGGGGACAAATGTTCAGCCAAGAGAATATAAGAGAATATAATTTATGTGATTTTCTGGATTTTCTAGAATTTTTGTGTAACGGCTACTAATGGATAGGATTATTAAAATGATTTCCCATTGTCAATGTGTGCATGCAAGAGATTTATTAGTATTAGTGAACTTTGAAAGCTTTCATAAGAAGAGTGGGAATACCATTGCAAGTTTAACTTTCGTAGTGTGTATGAAATGCGTGGGTGTGAAAGCTATTTCACTCTTTTGTAGAAAATCTACAAAATCATGTGAAATTTCAAGAAAACATTTACTCTTTCCTACACCAATTTTTGCCACACCTCTACAAGTTCTCCTCAGTGATTTCCAGGCTGTAAAAGGGAAAAACTATTTCTTCTGTCAACCCTTTACTTTTTCTTACCCCTTTACATATAAATTCATCCAGAACCTAACCCTTTTGCGTTCTAATGACCAAAAACACCCAATTCCGAGAAAATGACAGCTTGTAAAAAGTACGAAAAATTGGACTTCATTTAACCCGTTCGTAGTCAAAGCGGCAAAAGGGTTAAGGAAGTATTTTGAATACAGACTGTCCATGCAAATGAGAACAATGAATGCCATAAAAAATATACAACGGATGAACCATAAAGAACACAATGGAACAGACATTGAGTGGAAAGAAAAAAGAAGAGAAAACGACAGAAATTGTGGGCCACCTTCGAGGGAAACCTTCAAGGCCACTCCGGATAGCCGGATAGGATCGATTTGTTAATGGTGAAAGGGTTAAGGGACACCAAGCAAAAAACAAGGATCTCTACCTGATCTGCCACCAATGACCATAAAAAACTAAATGTTTTATGGTCTTCACAAAAAAGGATTCCATTACGCGGAAGTGAGTTTTTTTCGACAAGTTTTTTAACTTGTTTATTGGGCGGTCATACTGTTAGTTGGTAGAATGTGCGCCGTCCCGCGGAATGACAATTGTAAGTAGAGCGGAGCGCGACAGTGTCCCCTCTAATGACCATTAGATACTCAGATGCATATATGTATGTATCTTTCTCTGCGCATAGTAGTTTCTCGCGATTTTCCAGCTATTTTCATTGTTAAGGTTCTTCTTCTAAGCGATTCTTTGACCATTACCTGAACAGAAAAGCAAAAACCAAACCAAAAACATACCATAGACCGTAGACCGTAGCCAAAGCCAAAAATCTTAGAGAGAAAGCAATTCGTTGGCGTCATAAAAACACCGGGATGAAAGTACCATAGCAGCGATTGTTTGCCATGTCCTGCCGGTTGTCCTTGCAACGAATTTTACTGCATAACCATTAAGACGGAACAATGAAAATTAGAGCAACTATTTGCCCAAGTCCCCGTGTGGACTGTGCCTCTGCTCTAGTTTCCTTTTTTAATCCTTCGGTTTTTCGTGCTAAAAAAGGATTTACGGATGTTGACGCGAACCGCGTCGCATCGCCTCGCCCCGGTCTGCCTCTCGGTCTCTCTGTTTACCATAACATTTCCACGAAATCTCCATCCATCTCTCTCACTTTTCCTATGGCTATCTCTTCGCTCACTCGTCCTGACCCTGTGTTTCTCTGGTGGGCGTTACGTCGCGAGCAATTTTCACATTTGATTTATGCGAAATATGTAAATTTTTGAGGCATGTTAAGGGACTCCCGGCCTGAAAAGGGCAGTGTTTTGAAGCATAGATCATGAACAGGGATTGTGGTAGTCTTTTCTGAAAAGATTTTTGTGCCCTTTGGGAGTTGAAATCCTAAAAAAGTGAAAACTATGGTGAAAGGAGAAACTACTTAGTTTATAATATTATCTTTATGTTATGCTAGGTTACCCTTTTTCAGGCTATCTGAAGAACTTTTACCTATGCTTTAATTTTATTTGTCCCAAATTCAAACGTAAACTCATTTTGATCTTCAGATATTCCTCCTCCGATAATCATATCTCAAAATCGATCCATAAAATTACCATATCCTCAACAGTAGCACATCAAATGCAAGTAATTGGTTACCAAAACCAATTTGCACTTAAGATCAAAGACGAAAAACCCCATAAAGAAACCACAAACACACACAAAAAAAAAAATGAGTAAAAGAGAAAAAACCCTCCAGGAAGAAAAAACTCTAGATAAAATGGCAAATCATCCTTGGCATGAAATCGGCTTAGGAACTCAAGGTGATATCTCAACAGGAAAATATAAAATGGAAAGGGAAAAGAAAATGGGAGTAGGAGAAAGGTCAGAAGTAGGGAGAGTGTAGCTGTATCCCTCTCGAGGGGGATACTCGGTCAACCACAAAATCCTGAGCGCTCCGATGCACATTTTGTGTGTGATTCAATTTGCATATGGGAGATGCAAAGATGCTTAGAGGAAGATGTTCTTCAGATGTACAGGATCCTCCCCTTTATGGCACACTCTTGGGATCTATTGAGAGATCTTCTTCAGGATCAGCAGCAGGCCAAAAGGTTAGGGTTCATTTGCATATGAGGGGAAGGACGAGACGGCTTTCAGCAATTAGACGATCATGATCATGATCGTGTTTGTGTTTGTAGTTCGAACGAAGATCAACATCTCTGTCTTTCAATTAAAAGGTCAAGCGTGACGGAGGCGACATTTGTTATGCCTTTGGCTTCAACTTTACATAACTTTTGGTCCTGGGCCAGGGGTTTGGCCAGGGATCAGGAATCTGGAATCAGGCATCGGGGGTGCTCCAAAAACACCCGCCCTGTCGCTAATCAGGCTGATCAGCGCTAATCAGGCACGCTAATCGCTCGCAGGATCAACAGGATCACTGATGATCCGCCTACTCCTCGAGTACTGCGTAATGTTGGATTATACACTGAACCAAACTCTTAAATCACTTTTAAATCTGGTCTATCGCCCGCTCTAGTTATCCTTCTGAGGATGCGTCTGGAGGCAGTGACTGCATCTTCGAACGCGCGGATTAATGAACGAGGACGAGGCCCGAGCAGGACCGCCTCGGCCCGTGTCGAGGCCGATTCAGGTAGTCCTCTCGCGTTCCTTTAATCCTTTCTTCTGCTAAATCCGGTTGCAGTTTATCTAATCCGGTTGCCACAGTGTCAATGTCCATGCGGCATTGCTACCTGTGCTACCACGCACGGGCTCCGACTCCGAGTTTCAGCGATTCTTCAGCTTCATGTTGTGGCATGATGTCCTGCGTCCTGTGTGTAATTTGCATTTTCAGTGCGCGTTTTTGTTTGCTTTCTGTGGCAATCGTTTGTTTGGTAAATATTGCTTTTAAATTTTCCCCTTTCTGTCTCTTGCCCCCCTCTCTGTCATAACCATATTCGTAGATACAAATTTTGTAATTATAATGTATCTACATATTACATATGTATGTGTATTGGTCGAAAACTAAGCCCAAAATACATGGCCTAAACGTAGTTGAAAGTTTGCTTTAGGGCAGATGGAATATGTTTCTAAATTATGTTATTATATAGAATATTAAGGGAGAAAATGTGGGGCTTAGAGCGATTTTTAGATCATAATTATTTGATTGTTTTTCATGTTACTCAGATTTAAGTGGAAAATGTCAGAAATAATCCTAGTTCCATATATTTTATTACTACCTAATGTTGTTAAATCTGTATGCACAAATATTCCATAATTTGAACACTTTATTCCATAATAAATAAACATATTCAAACTGTCCCCTCATCAGCATTATAATTTCCACAAAATATTCGGTTCTCCCAAGTCTTTCCTCAAATTTAGTTTCTCAAATTTCAGACATTCGACTGTCCTGCAGTCCACACAGCTTTTCCTTCAATTAATTTCCAGTGGCAGCTAGCCAAGCACACACATGGAACGTCTCCTTGCACCCCCTCTGTGTGTGGTGTGTGGATGCAACAAATAGGGGCAAAATCGGTTAAAGCAACAAAAACGAAATCTCCAAACAGACAAAATTCGTTAATGTGTCTGGGGCTTAAAGTTGCAACGAAACGAAAAAAAGACGGTGCCCAGTCCGAAGAGGAGACCAACGAACCCCAGGCCCCGAGTGGAGGCGCCCCCATAAATCCCTACTCGGCAGTGGACACAAAAATCAATAATCAATATTGAAGCGAAGCTGCCAAAAAACTCAGCCAAAGAGGCAGCTGCAGTCCGCAAAATGCAGCAAAATGCAGCGTCGCGCGTGTCGTGGCAGCAAGGCTCGAAAGGATGCCACATTAGAGGCTGCCGCACAGAGACAGAGAGAGAGAGAGAGAGAGTGAGAGTGAGAGAGGGAAAAGTGTGAGCGGGAGAGAGCAAGCGTGAGAGCCTTGGGGTTGCCTTTTGGGGGATGGGGCACATCGTTTCACTCGCCCTGTACCAAAATTCCACTCACTTACAGCAGCCTCGTTGAGTGCTTTGTGCTCTGTAACGCTCTGTTAGTGAGTGCTCTCTCTTGGACAGGGAATCGCTCTCATCCTCTCTTGGAGTCTTGTGTGTGTGCGTGTGGCAGTGCATTTCTGACATTTGTTTCTTCTTTGCAATTGCGATTTTGAGTGTGAGTTTGTTGCTATACCCTATACCCTATACCCTGACTGATTTTTTGTCCTTCTCTCACGCACTCTTTGTCGTGTCGTTCAATACTAGCGCCGTCTGGTGGAGGAGAGCCATACTGACTGTGTATCATGTATAACTGTAGAGTTGCGGTCGCAGCAGCAGCCAACAATGTTCCCCCTCGTGTTGTTTGCAATTGAGATTTGTGATTCTGAGTGCGTTTTTCGGCTATGACTATCCTCCGTAGAGCACGAGCCGTGTCAGTCTGCTCCGAGCCTCTAACAACCCATAACGTACCCAAAAAATCGTAGAAGAGAAAAAGAGCAAAGAACGGACGAGTGTTGGGCGCTAAACGAAATTTTGCCATCATCAAAACCAAAGAAAAACTCTTAGTGACTGTGCTTAAACCAAAAGCTACTCCTTAAAAAAAAAGAACAAAAAAACAAGCAAACAATTTTTTATTTGTCAAACGACTTTTTTCCCGCACATGCGCGAATTTCGCGCAAAAAAAGGAAGCTTAAAAAGCAAAAGCCAAAAAATAGACTAAAAGAGAAGTGAAAAGGAGCGCCGGCCCCTCTGCTCCACTCTCGCACACGCACTGTTATCGCAGCAGCAGCAGCAGCAGCTTTTGTGTGCGCGGTGCATTCGTGTGGGTGTTGATTTAACGGTGCCGCGGTCAAGTTTAGGAAAGGAATCGAAACGAAACGCACAAAAGAGCGGAATAGAGAGTGAGAGCGCGACTGGAAAGGCAAGAGAAGGTGCTGTTCGCACGGTTCCCGTTTTTGGATCCACTTTGGGAGAAGCCCCATATTCAAAAAGGTACATATGTATGTAAATATTATTTTCCAAATTAATATCTTTGGGGGGCTATTTTGCCATAAACATTCCACTTAACCTTCAATAAATCTTAAAAAACACAGATGCTAGTCGAAAAGCTTCTCTTCTCTCTTCCTCCCCTTCATAAACAAATAAACAAGAATTAGGAATTTCGCTTTTGTAGGGGCCAGTATGATGATGGGGCACATTACAAATTGTTGAGGCATAAGGAATATAAAGATTAGTATTCCCTGATCCCCACTTGAAACAAAGTTAAGCGTTGATTGTGATATTAGCAAAGCAGTTAAGCGAAAGCTTTGAAGAGCAACTGTTGTTGTCTTATTAAGCTTTCCAGAGAACGATTGGAAGCCTAGCTTTGGCTGGCCGATGCTTGGGATACCCTTCCCTAAAGCTACTGTGGGATTTGGATTCGAATGAAATGATTCCTTCTCTGCTTCACAAGCTTCTGCGTAAAATCGTTCTGCCGTCTGCTCTGGTAGGGTATATTCCGAACCGAACTTTCTTCTGTTTCTTTTTCTGTCTAACCTTAAGAACACACAAACACACACACGAAAGAGATAGCCTCATGTGGTAAATCATTTGCTAAAAATGCAACGGCACAAAAATTCTAAAACAATATTTTAAAATATGTCTGGCTTTTGGCCGATCTTTTGGCTGAACTTGTTTTTTGCCTTCGTACCCGTTCCGCCTCCTGTCTACTGTGGGGCTCGCTCTGCATCTGCCCCCCGTTGCAGCCCCATATGGGAGGGAGGGGGATTGGACTCCTCCGTTCTCCCCCCCTCTACTTTCCTTCTGGCTGACAGCTAATTTTATTTGTTTACATGTCGACTTTCATGTTGTTTTTCCTTTTCCCCCAGTCCGTCCCCCACACTTTTTAGCATTTTCTCGGGCTTTTCTTTTGTGCCATTGCACATTTTTCTCGCCGTCTCTCTCTGTGTGTTTTTTTTTGTGTTGCAGTCTCTTTCTTTTTTAATAATTTAAATTTAGACATCGAACTATAATTCAAAGTCAACGTTTTGCAATTTTTTAATGGCAAATTGTTTGGCACTTGCCAAAATGCATTTCAAATACTATAATAAATATTTAACACGAACCGCTACAACGAAAGCTGCCCCTGCCACTGCGAAATGGTATAATTTCTTGATGTTTTTTTAGGAATCATCACAAGATCAGATCTCCTTTCCCCCCCCGCCTCCCATGAAAAGATTGTCAGTCCGATGTCCAATGATGATGGGATTGTGGTTCACTATTTTAATGTTTTTCTGACTAAAAGAAACGCGAGGCATAAATCAAACAAACTACTCTTTGTTTAGATATATAAATAAATATCTATATATATTAGAGCAGATATATTTATAAGCCCAAATGACATTGAAATGCAGTTACAGTTGTCTACTTGGACTTGAAGAGCATGAAAGAATTAAGCTTTCCCTTTAAAAAATGCCCAACAAGTTGTTGCAAATAAAGACTGCGAAAACTTTTGTAAAAGATGAGACCGCCTCCTCCTCCATAGTATTGTATTCTTCAAAGCCACTACAATATCCTACTCTCTCAGTCATCCCCTTTGAGCCACTCAGAGGAACAAAATTTACTGAATAAACATCATTTATACATATAGTATATTCTCTTTCCTCCTCCCATTTCCCGAAAGTTTTATTTTCTACTTTTTTCTACACAAATTTTTCAACAAAACACACACATTTTTTTGTGTGTGGCGCATTTTCTACGTTTTGCTAGATTTTCCATTTTTGCAATTTTCATGATATTTTTACGTGCTCTAAGAGGCAGAGGGATGGAATGGAGCGGGAGGTGGGTAGATGCAAACAAAAAAGGGGTGTGGGGTGGCAGTGTCTGAGGGGAGTGCGTGGGGGCAGCAGCAGAACGACTAGCACATGTTTAGTTTACTTTTGCAGTTTCGGTTGCCTCTTCTCTGCCCCTCACGGCTGCACTGTGCCAGCGCAGGCCCTCGCTACACCCATCCTTGCACCAGCCCCCTCTTATCAGCCCCGCTCTCTTCATTACTCTTTCTGCAGCTCCCTTGCCTGGTCTTTCTCCTCTTTCGCTGCTTTGTAGCCGGCGTAATATTAATTTTACACTTGGCCTTTAGTTTGGCTTTTGTTGTAATACCCTTGAAGATAACAAGGGGTATGATGATTTTATGCAGATATTTGCAACGTATGAAAGCAAAAAAAAAGAACTTTGGGTCCCTTAGGATTCCGCTTCCAATAGATATTTCAGTTGTCTATGTATTTCTAATTTTATAAGACCTAATATTATCATATTCGGATGACTATTTCTAATAGTTCGCACAGGAATGATAGATATTCAAGGGTATCTAAAGTTTCGCTATCTAAAGTTCACCTTCCTTTCCTTTCTTGTTGTTTTTGGGCATTCCACAAAAAAGCGCATAGAAAAATGCAAAAATGTTCTTTGTTTCTGCAATAGAGACAGCAATACAGAAGGAGAGAACGAGGGAGAGAGACAGATGTGGCATACAGCACAATTAATTTTTGGCTTTTCTTTCAAATTTCTATTGTACAAAGGCAAAATATTAAATAAATACGAATATGTTCAAATGCAAAATGAGAAATGCACTTGCATTTATTTTGCTCTCCGCGGAAAACAGCATGGGAAAAACTTTTCCGTGTACCATCAATTATGCGCACACAAGAGTATGGTCCACTCGCCATGCCACCCCTCCATTGCACCCACTTCCCCCCACTCGACTGCTGACGTTCTGCGTTTTTAATAATATTTACTTGGAAGCTCAAACAATTGCCCAAAAATGCATCGAAAATGCCTCTGAAAATGAACTAATTTTTGGAAAAATTAAATCGCCAAAAAAATAGAAATTTTTGCATAGGAAAAAAGGAACGAAAAATGATTGCTCTTGAATATGAAAATTCTTTGTGGAAACTACGCAAATCAAAGTACATTTGGAAATTTTTGGGGGAAGGGAAAACCATGGCAGCAAAAGAAAATGTGTGGGGAAATAATAAATGAAATTCTATATAAAAATCTCCTTTGGTTCAACGTTTCTTGCATTTGAGATTTAAGAACCCAAAATTAAGGAATTATTGACCTTCAAATGTGGAGTAAAATGTTGGAAAAGTTTATAGTTTTATGCAATTTTTATAAGTTTTTAGTGGAAACTAGATTGAAAGATGTTCACGTTTTCAGAAACCACCGAAATTTGTTCGGGTTTCTTTACAAATATTCGAACAATTCTGCAAAAGAATGAAAAGTATTCAACAAAAGTATAATTGGCATTCTACAATATTCCATATACTTTCTATATATAACCCTTTTAAGAAGAATTAAAAGAATTCCAAAAATAAACCAATATATTGAACAATATATGAGCTGTAATAAAGAAATAATGTATGGAAGGTGTATAGAAATTTTCCACTTGCCAGCCAAAAAAATAGAATCCCAGCAGCTGTACCGTACCTCTTCCTCTCTGTAGAATCCCCTAGGTATATCGCACACACTCTTCCTCTCTGGGGAATTAGTCCTTTAATTTAGTTAAATCCTTTGTTGCTTTTTATTATATTAAAGAGAAGCCGTCTCTCGTTAGGACACCTCCTACTTCTGCTACGTTTAATCCTCGCGTAGAAAATGCCACGGGAAAATTCGCTACGCTTCGAGTTTGCCTCATAATCTGGATAGCCAGTCCGTTAAGCTCCCCGGATCATCGCAATCCCAGTACAAATCCAAATCCAAGTGTCGTGTATTTTTCTCTCTTCTGCAACAATTTTGTGTTGTGTGCTCTAATCCAAAAGTGGATCAAGCCATGAGGATTCGCGGCAGGATTCGCGACTCGCGACCTGTACCTGACTTTTCATCTCGCTCTAATCCCTTGACGCGTGCGTCCTGCCACACAGCCACTACCTGAGGCAGATATAAGCCAATGCCAGCGGCAGTTGCACATTCAGTCACAAGCGACACAACGCACACGCAACATCTAACCGAGCGATTCTCTTGAGAAAATATATATATATATTTACGAAACATTTGGATTAAACTTCGAGAGCGAAAGGACGAGAGAAAGCGGCTTCAAAACGGTAGGTGGACTCCAGCCTCCAGCCTCCTACCATGGATTTTTTTGCTACCATCTGTGTCTCATTCTACGATTCACCATTTTGTTGTGGAAAAATCACTCAAAAAAGCCACCCTCCTCCTCCCATCGTTTCCCCTTCTAGAGCCATGCTTTAGGGGTGGCTCTCTCTCATAAAAATCTCCCAAAAAAAGAACAGAAAAAAAGAAATGTAGAAAAAAGGGAAATAAAAACCTGACGCAGGCGCAACAATCACTAACCACCCCCTCTCTTTTTTTGTCTCTCTTTTAGCCTTTGAAGAGCCCTGCCGCCAAGATGCAGAACTGGGAGACGACTCCGGCCGCCAGCTACGAGCAGCACAATCCATGGTACAGCAGCATGTTTGCGGCAAACATTAAGCAGGAGCCGGGATTGACCAGCAGCAACAGTGTGGCAAGCGGCAGCCCCAGTCCGAGGCAGTCGCCACTGCCATCGCCGGGGAATCACTTGGAGCAGTACCTCAAACAGCAACAGCAGCAGCACCACCAGCAGCAACAGTTGCAACAACAGCCCATGGATACCCTGTGTGGGGCAGCAATGACACCGTCTCCGAGCCAGAACGATCAGAATAGTCTGCAACACTTCGATGTGACGTTGCAGCAACAGTTGTTGCAGCAGCAGCAGTACCAGCAGCACTTTCAGGCAGCGCAACAACAGCAGCAGCAGCAGGCCCACCATCATCATCACCATTTGGGATTAGGTGGATTCAATCCATTAACTCCGCCAGGATTGCCCAATCCCATGCAGCATTTCTATGCCGGAAATCTGGGTCGACCCAGCCCACAGCCAACGCCAACGGCAACCCAAGTGGTGGCACCCACACAAGTGGGGGAGAAACTGCAAGCCCTGACGCCTCCCATGGATGTGACGCCACCAAAGTCACCAGCGAAATCCATGGAAAAGGAGCTGCTCCACCACGAAAAGGAGCACGATCAGATGTCCAACTCCAGTGAGGATATGAAATACATGGCCGAGTCCGAGGATGATGATCAGAACATTCGAATGCCCATCTACAATTCGCATGGAAAGATGAAGAACTACAAATGCAAGACATGCGGTGTGGTGGCCATCACAAAGGTGGACTTTTGGGCGCACACCCGGACCCACATGAAACCCGACAAGATCCTCCAGTGCCCCAAGTGTCCGTTTGTGACGGAATTCAAACATCATCTGGAGTATCACATCCGGAAGCACAAGAACCAGAAGCCCTTCCAGTGCGACAAGTGCTCCTACACGTGTGTGAACAAATCCATGTTGAACTCCCACCGCAAGTCGCATTCGTCCGTGTATCAGTATCGTTGTGCGGACTGCGACTATGCCACCAAATACTGCCACAGCTTCAAGCTGCATCTGAGGAAATATGGTCACAAGCCTGGCATGGTGTTGGATGAGGATGGCACACCCAATCCTTCGCTGGTGATTGATGTCTATGGCACGAGACGTGGCCCCAAGAGCAAGAATGGTGGCACTGAGAGAAGCAGCAGCAGTGGCACCACCAGCAGCAGCAGTCGAAAGAGCAATGTGGCAGCAGTGGCACCACAACAACAACAACAGCAGCAGCAGCCACCAGTAGCAGCAGTCACCTCGCAGTTGAGTGCCGCTCTGCAAGGATTCGCCACTTCGGTGTCAGCACCCTCGCCAGTAATGCCCGCCTCTCCTGCCAAGAGTGTGGCAAGCAGCAAGAGCAGCAGCAAATTGGATCAGCAGCAGCACCAACAGCAGCAGAGCCAACAGCAGCAACATCAGCAACAGCAGCAGCAGTCTCCTGCCAGTCTCCTGCCGCCGCTGGCCAGCCTTTTGCAGCAGAATCGCAACATGGCCTTCTTCCCGTACTGGAATCTAAATCTTCAGATGTTGGCCGCTCAGCAGCAGGCCGCAGTTTTGGCACAACTTTCCCCACGAATGCGAGAGCAGCTCCAACAGCAGCAGCAGCAACAGCACCACTCTCAGTCGCAGCACAGCGACAATGAGGATGAGGAGCAAGATGATGAGTACGAGCGCAAGTCGGTGGATTCTGCCATGGATCTGTCGCAGGGAACACCCGTGAAAGATGACGAACAGCATCCCCAGCAGCAACAGCAACAGCAGCAACAGCAACAGCAGCAGCAGAAGCCGCTGGCGATGGTCATGAATATGAAGCTCGAGGAGGAGGCCACTCCGCTGATGAGCAGCACGAATGCCTCACGTCGGAAGGGTCGTGTCCTGAAGCTGGACACCCTTCTGCAACTGAAGTCCGCGGCATTGACCTCCCCAGAGCAACTAAAGGTTATGCCCACCGCATCATCGCCCATTGCAGGACGCAAACAGCTACCCGAAGAACATTGTTCGGGTGCCAGCTCTGCGGATGAGTCGATGGAGGCGGCGCATGTACCTCAGGCTAATACGAGTGCCAGTTCCACTGCGTCCAGCTCTGGGAATAGCTCCAATGCCAGTGCCAGTAGCAATGGGAATAGCAGCTCCACCAGTGCAACAGCACCCGCTGTGGCATCCACACCCGCAGCAGCAGGGGCCATCTACGAGTGCAAGTACTGTGATATCTTCTTCAAGGATGCGGTGCTCTACACCATCCACATGGGCTATCACAGCTGCGACGATGTGTTCAAGTGCAACATGTGCGGCGAGAAGTGCGACGGACCCGTCGGCCTCTTCGTTCACATGGCACGCAATGCGCACTCCTAAAAAAACACCAACACAACCAAAAAACCTTGTTATTATTATTTATATATATAATTATCCATCATCGTTGTCCTGAATTGTACATATTCGTAGCATTAAGTTTTCAATTAATTTTGTTGTCGAGAATTGTAAATAATGCATACCCTCAAAAATCGTAGAACTAAGCTTAGAATCTATTTGTAGAACCTATCTGTAACTCTCTAACTATCTAGAACTCTGCCTTTCGCTGATTTCCATTTTCCATTTCCCATATACGACTCCAAACCCAGAAAAAGGTTTAAAAAATTATCATCCCAAAAATTCGAAACAAAAAACCGAAAACCTCTACAATAATTTGTAAGAAAAGTCACAAGTCCAAAGTCACATTACGAGTAATAATGTTTAGGTTTATAATAAATATATGAATATATTTTATAAAAATAAATATTTAATCTTAATTTTTAATGCTTTCTCTCTCTCTCTCTCTCTCCCTCAGTATTCAGTATTTTGTTTTAGTCGAAATTCAAAAACACGAATCGAAAACGAATCAAATAAATAAAATTTATTCAATATAATTTTACACATATTTTTTATTTTTTAATTATATCTCGAATCTTTGCAAATCTTCGGCATAAATGACAATATTTTCGAATGAAACGATGAAAATGAAGTACAAATTTAGAGATTTTTAAGAGGCCGCTGAGCTAATGGATCAAAATTAAATAGTTTTTACTCGAAAGAAAGGACTTTTGCCACTTTAGTCCCCCAGTGTAATACTTGGAATATACTCGTACTCCCTTTTTAAGTATAGATATTTTTAAGCCCAAGATTTCCGGAACGAAATGTTTTTATGTAATTGTGTAATAAAAAGAAAAATATATTATACAAAAGTTTTTATTGGTTATTACCTTTCCTTTGGAGGGTTTCAGTGTAGATTTTTCGAAGAATTGTTCCTTCGAAACAAAACCAATGATAAATAGAATAATCGTCTCTAAAAAGTTTAGTAGTAGCAGAAATAAGAGGAGATAATTCATTGAGATATGTATATTATGCGGAACTCTTCAGGAAATTCCAGAATTTCTTCAACTAAATTTTTCTATTTTCTCAAAGTAAAACCCAATTATAATCAATCCAAAACTGTAAGCCCACAACCAACCATATGTCTAAGGTTTCTCTGACTGTCAACACGCGATCTCTGACATATGATTTATCATATGAAATGGTAAGCAGCAACAATGTGGAAAATGGTATGGATGTTTTACCAATTCTCTCTCTTCTATTGGAAAAACTGCTCCATCATTTGCTAAATACTCAAGTTATTAAATGAAAAGAAAAACATATTCATGTAGAGGAGAAATTTGTGTGCGGGCGAAACCAAACAAATTGGTGCGGCAAGGGACCGCTATGAAATCGCTTTTCTCTCTTAAGAATTTTTGATGGATTATTGACATTTTGCGTGAAAACGCACAATTCGCATTGCATATGCGAGAGGGGGAAGAAAATTATATAATAATGAAAAACTCATGAGCACGCGCGTTGGATGCTGGAGATGCCAGGGAAGAGTGACGGCAGGGCAACGCCTCTCACAAAGCAAGAGATGATGCAGCAGGGGATCATCGGCGATCGCCTTGGGATCGTCTGGGATCACTTGGGATCACTCTTCGGGTTGGCGCGCATGCGTCGAGCGCACTTCAACCAAATGGCGCGTGGATGCTGGAGGGAAATTATCTGTTGGTTCTTTCGGTTTTCCACTCAATTTTATATAAATAGTTTTTCTTTGGGGATGGCCTCTGATTGGTTCAGAGGTTCTTCGGCCTGGAAATTATCCCTTAAAATTCTTTCGATGTAAATTTCACTTAAATGCCGTTTTTCCTCATTAAAAATTTTGATAGTAATTGATATTTATGGCTGAAAATGAATTTTGATAAAAGTTGGGAGATTTATGATTGGTTTTATGATGGTTTTTATGGGTCTCTGGCGTAAGGCAGACGCTATCGTATAAGGCTAACCTTTGAAGTAAAACCTGAAGAATTCTGGCTGAAATTAATTTTGCTTAAAGTTTTAGCATAAAATAAAGGCTTAAGAGCTCTCCCATAAGGCAGATCTTATCCAAAATTACATTTCAGACTCAGACTTGCTTCCAGAAATTAATTTAGACAAAAGTCAAAGTCTCTACCTCTCCTAAGATGATGGTTTTAGCGTCAGATCTTATCGCAAATTAGATTTTGCATATATCCCTTTGAGATGACAGACTTTGCGAAGATCCTTTGCTCATTTGAGCAAAGTTAAGTTGGCAATTTGGCCTTTGGCCTTTGTCCTCTGGGCAGTGGGTTTCCTTTTCCTTCTCTTTGGCTTGTGGCTGAAGCAAGCGAAAGATGTTTATCGTGAAAGAGAGAGGGTCCGTCCTAACTTATTGTTTGACCTGACCTTAACGATCCCTAGTTTCTGGTTTTGTTTGTCGGGTTCTTATCCTCAGCTTGTGGCTTTGTTGAATCTCCTTTCGTTCTCTTTTTTTCCTGCTGCTGCTGCCTCATTGTTTGCGGAATAGACACAAAAAAACGTACCAGAAAGAGGAGTCTGCCACTTTGTATCCTGGGAGTTCTTCAAATAGTTCAATTGCTGGACCCTTGCTGACCATTTGAAAGGTGTAATTTTGGTTTCTGCGCCTGTGCAGCTGTTCTCTGCATCACCTTTGCCCAGACCAAGGCCCCCAGAATTTGTGATTGAGCAGGGCACACGCGCCTGGCACGTTCTCACCAAATATAATGCACAACTTGTGGCCACCCCAACCATCAGTAATCCACCCACTCCTGTGTAAAAACCTCAGTCAGGAAAAAGTATTATTAATATCGTGGTAACGCTGCGTGGAAATCTCCCACAGTGCCATAAATTCTGTATTTATGTACAACGAGTATAGCCCTTCCCCTAGCAACGCCATCGCCATATTGCAATGGTTTTTGGGATGGCTTGAATATGGTTTCAGTTACGGATTCGTATGCGGCTTAGTGGTGCGCCATTTTTAGCTTTATAACTAAAAATAACATACACCAAAAATAGCCGTCAGAGAGAGAGAGAGTGGAAAGGGGTTTACAAGGTTTTTCACTCTCGTTTTTCCCAAAATTTGTACCCGAAAAAGGGATGCATGTGAGGTTGCGTTGGGTTGAGTGTTCAGTTGATTGAAATGCGCTGTTGGGGGTTGGGTTGGGTGATGATTAGCAAACCACCCTCACACCCCATTATTATCCAGAGAACTCTCCTCCCACTCTTTAGCCAGAGAATTCTCCTCCCAATTTCCTCCCACTCCTTGTCCAGAGCCTCTCCCTTCCCTTATCGAACAGCCGTTGCCTTCGATGAGCTGTTGATTGCATCAGTAATTTTCTCCCGGCGCCCACATCTCTCTCTCCTCAAAAATTCTCCATTCCTTTTTTCCACAACTTTACGCATTTTAATTATGAAAATTGCCAGAGTTGGAGGATCGTTTCGGGTTCGTTTCAGGATCGGCAAAGGGACCAGCATCTGTGTGTGTGGGTTAATTATCCATTCGCCGTTGTTTTCCTTTTTTTTTTGGGCACCTCAAGCGTGACGTCATGTGTGATCCCACCTTAAGGATTTGTTGAACAGTCGATTATTTATTTCTGTAAACAGTTTTTCCCTGGAAATGCAGCCACGCAGTAGAAAGGGAGAGTGCTGGCCAAAAGAGTTCCTTGCGATCCGTCCAACAGCTGACCAGAGTCCGAGGTCCGAAAGTCCTTTATGTGGGATTAAGGTGGGTGTAGCGAATCCTTAAGTGGTCACCGCTGCCGCTGCCGTTAACAAGGGGCTGAAGGATCTTCTCTGCTGACCGGTTGCTGAGTTTTGAGTTTTGGCATTCGACTGAATTATGGGTTCAGGCTCTCTAATAGCCATAGATCTTGTTAGAAGCGTGTGTATAGTATTTTTGGATAAATAGATGCATATGTTGTATGTTAAAGAAGCGATTGGAATGGGTAGCAAAGGATTTGGGAGTACATCCAATTGGTTTAATGCTAAAAAAAAACAGGAGTCTGAAGGTTTTTTGTCGAGATATAGGCGTCTAAACGGACGTAAGAACGGGTCTCTTAAGTAAAACTCACCCAAAATAATTTCCAGATTATTCTAACCTATTCAAAAAGGTTTTCAGAAAAATACAAATTTTTGAAACTATAGAAATGTAAGCAAGTATTTCTATTAAATCAAGTATATATTTCTGTTATACCCATTCAAGGCTATGACTAAATGTGACACCAAATCAAATCTAAAACCCAACCATTCTATGGAACATCCATGAATGGGATGCCCAGCATGTATTGACCGCAGAATTCTATGTAAATTTTCAAACCAAAACTAATTGCAAACGCATTCAAATGATGAATATGCAAAAGTGTATGGAATTAAAGTCATGGATAGATAGATAAATGATTGGTGGACGGTCGATGGAGGACATAAAAGAACCCACTAGTCCCACTGGGGAAAACAAACAACAGGCCCAAGAAAATTAGGGAAAACTCGCGGCGGCAGCAGATAGCAGAGACAATTTTTACAGTTCCACAAACAGAACTGCGTCCATCAGGCGTCCACTCTTTGTACAAACGAGTATATCCAAAAAAAAAAAAAAAAAAAAAATCATAGAGACGGAACCGCTGACGCTGGTATGGAAAAAACATCTGCTCCTGATGGCACTTTAGTTAACGAAAAACAACAAAAGGTTAAAAATATATGCACGGAGAGAAGGACGCACGACTCCGATGCCCGATGCCCTATGCCCATTCCCATCGATAATGTCCAGCATCCGTTATGGAGAGACACACAGAGAGAAAAAAAGGAAGTGGATATACGACAGGACACAAGCAGCGTGTGCCTCTGTGTGTGAGTGTGTGTGTGGGGGTTGCACAGATACACGCGTGTCCTCCTCTATTTCCCGTTCTGTATATTTGCACTGGATGCGGACTTCAGGCCAGCCGCCGTTTGCTGCGTTTCATTTGGTCAGTTTGCTACAAACAATACAAATTTTTGTGTGGGCTAGTCGATTGAACTCGAGTTTCCATATAGACACTCCGTACTCCAGCCTTTTCTTTATGTTTGCCTCGGATACTGTTCGACACCAGATGCCAATATACGAACAGAATGTCAAATAGAGTAATCAAAGAAGCCTGAGAGACAGCGAGTAAAAGGAGTAGTAGGAGTTGAGGAAGTGTGGCATAAAGAATTAATTTCAATGGAGGGCAATACTAGAGACCAACTAATCAAATTTCATGGCATTTAATACTCGAAAGATCCAGGTTTAAGAGGTCCTTTAAAACTGAACCATTGATTAATATGGAAACGTCAATCAGCCACTTAAATGGTACCCACATTATCCTGTAACCCTCAACCTCTCATTCCATATGTCCTCCCTAAAAAATCTCCTGATCACAACCAATCAAAACCCAGTCAAAAAGTCACATCAACGCCTATTGCACAATCCCAATGATTTTCCCGGAAATTTCATGCAAAAAACGAGATTACAACCAATAAAAATATCCACACAAAAAAATGCAACCAAAAAGAATGGGAAAAACGTAGCAAAAAATTGAAATGAAAAACTACCCAAAAATGTGTGATACGGGGATGCGATGGGGTGGGTGAGGTTACTGCAACCACCCCTCTGCGAGAGGGGTTGCAAAAAAGGAAAAAGAAAAACTGAAATGAAAAAAGAATCCAGAAAAACATTTGGCAAATATTTTCAATGGATCGATATGTCGCTTCAGGGGCCGGGGGACATGGCCATGGATGCCTTCGACATGTGAATAAAAAACAGGTAGGTAAGGTCTTTCCTCGTGTAAGAGATACTTTTTTTTAGCAACATGTGTTTTTTCTTTAGAAAAGAATTTCGTTTGTGTTTTTTGTTGGTTTTTGGGCTGGGATAAATCGACTTATTGGTCTTTTGTGAAAAGGTTCGAAGCGCAAATGTCAGCTGTAGAGCTCTGTGGAGCGAGCGTTGTAATGTGAGCAATTAGAGAGTTTCTCGGAGGTTGAAGATGAAGTATCAGTGTCCCAGGGAGTGGATGTTGATGGAGGTGTATCCGTGGTCGTCTACAGGTGTCAGCCGATACTTCAGATCTGTACAAGTTGTCATCGGATTGTGGTTGATGGGCGGATATGGAGTCTCCAGTTTCTGTTCGAATCAAGTTCGATTGCACTCCCACAATTTGGCTTGTGTCCCTTCGCTGTCTGGCATCTGGAAATTGCATGATTCACTCTCATTTTCAGCTGCCTCGGAACCAAGCCTTTCTCCATATCCCTTTGAGTTTTCCTCCTTTAGGTCTTGCACATCCATCAATAATTCCACATTTTCCCGAAAGTGAAGTGCATAAATTTCACCATTTCTGCTTCGATTTGCCAAGGGTTAAATTACATTTTTCAGCTGGTCATTGTGGTTGACAAAAGGGGAACAAAACCGTCAATAGGTTCCGTTCCCTCTGGTTTTTCTCTGGAAAATTGTAATAATTTCTGGCTTTGCCAAAAACCGAGGGAGTGGAACATAGCAAACTGAATAAAAGGTGTTGAATTTTCGCTTATACTCGTAGAAGGTAAACCCTTTTATTTTTCAATATATGTACTATGTATTGTTTTCTTACTTTTTCGGTGGTTACTTTTTTTTTGGGTAAATGTTGCTAATTGGAACAGCTGGTTTTCCATAGAGAGAAAATTTGCCAAAGGTAGGAGAGTAATATACTGTAGAACTTGGTTGAAATATGTATAAAAGATAGCTGGTAAAAAAATGTTAATGAAACTGTGAAATTTTCTCTAATTAAAATCATGCCCATAGACGCCCAAAGAACTTTCTTTTACTATGTTTTATCTGATAAGCCATTAAAAAGTTTATCCTACATGACCTTGTAGCAGCATTTTCCACAAAAACTTTTCCCTTTCACTAGCTTCTGGAAACATCTTAATTTTTTCCCTCAGTTTCAATGAACTTTTTCCTTCAGAGTAGCCTCGCCATTTTGGAGCTAGAACTCACCCTTTGCTTCGGCTGTCTGAGACTCCATTTTTGCCCCTTGTCTTCAGCCACACTTCATAATAGTTTTGTTTGTGCCACACGCACTCTCCACACACTCTCCCCTGCAGCTACAATTTACAGCGCCTAATAAAAACAAAATGAAATAAAGGCAATGCGTCTCCCCCCTGTCGTTGCTTTCATTTATTTTTGGATACCCTTCTCTTTTGGGGAGCGGGGGCCAATCAACGCCAAGGGATTAGATGGTTTTCGGGCGTGTGGCACCACAAGATCTTTGTCATTGAACTTGAAAAAGAAGCCGAAGAGGAGGCACGTTTTCCCAGTGGTAGACACTTCTACCCTTTCAACACATTTGGTACTCACCCCCACCCCTTCCCCTTTGTGTCTCTAAATATAAACGGATTGTTGCCGCATCCCCGAATCGGAACCCTTTTTCCCTTTTGTATCTCGTATCTTTTTATCTCGCGCCTGTTGCATCATCATGATGCATGATCGTGCTACCCTCGTCAAACATTCGAGTACGGAACACTCTCTGAAAATTAACCACCAATAAAAAGGCAACACTTCATAAAAAGTGCTTCCGTTTTTTCCCCTCTAGATCCGCATCCGCTCCCTTTCTCTGATCTTTTGTCCTCCTGTTGTCTGCCTGTTGCATGCCCCTCGAAAACTACTTTTTAGATGATGTTGTAATCGAGGAGTCGTCGTTTGGGTAAACACCCTTAATTTGATTTTTAGCGCCACTTAATAGGAGGGCACTTTTTTTACATACTCGTATGAGTGTATAGGGTGTGTTTTTTTCATTTTTTTTTATAGATGGGGAGGGTAAAAAATACGAACATGGTAATTGGTGTATCCGATGGCTGCCTCGCGCTGTGTGGCACGATTATGTAATTGACCTTTTGAGGGGAGAGCAGGGGCAATGGGCGTGGCATGATCGGATATTTTTTAAGGGCATAATAGTCTTCTTTATGGGGTGTCACTATGGGTTCTGCGTAGGTTATACGGTGATGAGGGGATGAGTGTTGATTAGTTTATTGATTTTGGATGATCTGTTTGTGGTAGATGATCCTTTTCGATTTTAAGGCCTTTTAGTTATATCCTTTTTGGATCTATAGTTCTGTTGATCTTCTTCAGAGGCTTTCCTGAGATTCCCTATAGTTTTTATTGATTATTTTTAGCAATTTAGATTATTCTCGAAGCGTATGCCATTCCAGTTTTAATAGAATCCAACCTTCCCCCCCAACAACAGATCCTTGCCATTTCCCTGAACTCTCCTCACATTTTCTGGCCATCATCTGCTGCTGCTGCCTTTGTCTTTATAATGAATTCATCACATCAAATGCTGATCCCGATCGCATGTCCTGTCGATTGCCTCAGAAAGAGAGACAGAGACAGAACGAGAGAGAGAGAGGAGAGTTTCCAACAATTGAATCCAACAAGCGAGAGGCTGAAGGACACAAATGCACAAAATTCAAATGTCATTCAAATAACGGCTGTGAGGACAATGGACCGCCAGGACGAGGCACGGGTCCTAGGACCCGGAGTGGGAGTACACCGTACCATAACAGAAGGAAAAGGTGGATGAGAGGTCATTGGAGTGGGAGCAACGCCTGCATCTCATTTCGTCTTCGCTTTCGAATACGATTTGTATGCGGCGGCGTGGCAATATCCTGGGCACAGGATACATGTTCATATATTGTTATTATATTCCTCTTCCATCCGGTGCTGGGCTTCAGCTGATGGACGGCTAGAAAAACATCCAAAGGCGACAATGATGATGACGAGGACAAAGTTGGACTCTGGTAATGTCAATCGCACTGGCATGGCACTGGGTGAGGAGAGGCCCAGCGGTCTCGACTTCCTTTCTGCCGCCAAACCGCACAACAGATGAGGGACTGTGAAGACCTGATTCTGATCCTGATCCCGATACGACCGATGGATGGTCGGTACGTTCAGGTTTCTTTCTGCCCCGATAAGCGTGACATTTTCATATTGTTGGCGATCTAAATCTGTATGCCATTCATGCCATTGATGGCCGATGGCGTCTTCGGCCTTCGTCTGAGGCCAATCACACGCTGAAGGGATTAGCAGAAGTGAAGTTTTTTATCTGGGCTAATTGGAGCGTTCTCTTCCGAGATAGATAGTCCTAAGCGGACAGCCATGAAATGAGAGTCCATTCAGGCGATGGGATAGCTTTGATTATGCCTTCCTCAGTAAGTACTTTCTTTATGTCCAACGCAATTGGCGTTAAATCTGAGCTGACATTTAGCCAAGGTCTCAAATTGAGCTGGAAACTTTCTTCGATCGCGAGTGTGATTCTTATAAATTTTTGGCAGCTGTTGAAGGAGTGAAGGACCCCCTGGAGCATCTCGAATGGAAGCAGGAGTCTTTTTCCCATTGATTTTGGAGCACAACAAATTTTCATAGCTTGAAAAATTACCCAAAAACTACCAGAAATTAGGGCATAACTCCATAACTCTGTAAAAGAGGGGGGCCCACCGAGAGTCTAGAGCCAGGGGCAGATGTCAAAGATCTGCTAAAGATCACACTAAACATCGTCGCCAAAGAAGGAGCTGCTCGACTCAACTCATTTGAATGAGAAGGAATTCCATTTCCCGGGAAAACAAACACAAACTCCCAAATCCCAGAGGAGCAGACATAAGAAAATCATTTTTGAGACACCCTTAAAGCCATCGAACACTCGGGGGCTGAGGGAAGAGGTCCATAAGGGTCGCCTTTTGGAATGTAGATGTCGCGTGTTCGGAGACGCGACGTTGGCGCGTAAGATTTGTGTGTTTCCGGGGTCGCAATGCCAGTCGGGGTCAGGGTCGGGGTTCGCCTATAATAGGCTCATTTCCTTGCCTGCTCCTTGGCTCCTTGCGCCTTGCTCCCTGCTTCTTTAGGATCGTAATAGCGTAAACATTTAACGGGAGCGTGCGCTGCGCACGCGCAACATTGCCTCACGCGCTCGATCGACCCTCGACCCTCGATCCTAACCTCTGACTGATCCCCGATCTTTGGTTCGTTTTTGAGCTATTGTTTGATTTCCTTAAGGATTTTCGCGTCTTATGATTGATTCAGTGTTTTGTATTTATTGTTATTCCCATGATTTCTCCATGTTACACGATCACAATCTTGTGGCATTCTCTCTCTGTGGCAGCATGATTAATCTTTGATGCTTCTTTGTGGGTGCAATAGCATTGGGGATTTCGGGAGAGGGGTTCCAGTAGTTTGTTTGACAAATATTGAAGCGATTCATGATTTGACATACAAAATGTAAGATCAAAGATGGTTTTTTTTTTAGTGGCTGAATGGAAAGCGGGGAAAAGCTGAACTAATGGGGATGAAAAGAAAGCGGGAAATCGAAGAGATTTATTGATATTCAATGGCAAAAGAGTTTTGGAGTACTTTAAGAATATATTTTAAATAGAGAATTTATATATTTTGATAAAGGTTACTAAATTATGGTTGGAAATATGTACATATATGTATATGCAAAGCTGAACAAACCATTAAGGGAGACATTGAAAATGTTTAGAATATCTCGAGTGACTATTTATTAAATTATGTCTCGATTTAAATATGATATACATCCCTTTTAGGTCCCTTGAAGTCAATCCTTCACATGTGATCTTGCGTTCTATCCTTCCCTTAAACCTTTTCCCATTGGGCTATTCCCAACAGCATATTCCCTAAACTCCTGCAGCAGCCGCAACATGATGCATGTGGCATATTTAACACCTCCAATTCATAATGAATGAGTTAAGAGCATCAACAAACTAAGCAAGAACATATCGATCGCCAGCTACTGCGCTTGCGTCCCATGTGAACGAGAGAAGTGCTTGTTCGGATACGCCAGGGATACGCCCGCATGGGGCATGGGGCATGGGGCAGGACATGTGTTAATCAAGCAGCAACCTCAGCAGCATTGTTCATCGTATAACTCTCTGCTGCTCTGCCCTGCAGATGGACTAATTTTTGTGTAACAACGGGGAGTGGAGTGGAGTCGAGTGCAGAGAACAGCTGCCAGAAGGACTAAAAATAGTTGAGAGGCAAGGTGCAGGCTAGGCTCTACTCCGTTTCGATGGGTAGAAAAGGTCTAGGGAGAGGGGGCACTGACACAATTTATGTGACAGAATTCTCATGTTTGCGCTTAATTTTCATTTAATTTTTATGGGCGCCAAAAACTGTCAGACAGGCAACGGCTGCTGCTGCTTCTGCTTCTGCTTTTTGGATGCTGTGATACCCGGCCAATTAAGGCCATTTATCTTGGAAGGATTTCAGAGGTAACAAAGATGGTAACATGAGCTAAAAAACCAACAGAAGACACAAACTGTGACAAAGAGAGAAAAGCGCAATTGTTGCAGAACTACAATTGAATGCAATCCGGAAGTGTCCTGCGTGGACAAGGATCGATGGGATGGCCATCGCCCAAGCGGTTTTGACGATCGACTCACTCAAACAGGAGAAAAACTGAGAGAGGAGAGATGTGCTCACTGAGAGACTCACTCGCGCTCTCTCTCTCTCTCTCTCTCTCTCTCTGAGAGAAGTCTACCCCTAAGAACTGAGTGGATCTCTGGAATCTCTATCCATCCATAGGGGTTGTCCCTAAGTAAGGTCAAACTTGACCTCTAAGACGACCTCAATGTCGGGTGGGTGAAAGATTCGAGCGAGCGCGCGCGCGCTCTGGTTGCTCTTTTTGTTTGTCCGCTTCCTTCAGCAGGGTCATTGTTTGACCTTTTCTGCTCGCCGTTCTCTTTCTCCTTTGGCACCCGCTTGCCATTGTCTTTGGGCCTCTGGCATCGTTGACAAAGGCAAGGGGCATTGCAATAAATGTGATAAAGATTGTTTTTTGTCCCTGTCCGAGCAATTGCTTGGAGACCGTGCCATAAATTGCCCCTGGTCCCAGACCGGTGATCGCTGACCGTTGATCGCTGGGTTGCGTCTACGCTGAATGATGCCTTAATTGTTGCACGGCAGCTGAAACTGACCGATTCCTTTGAACTATCCAGCATTTGTGGGTGTTTAACGTATGTTTTGCTGGGTTTAAATGGTTCGCTTTTGATTGTGCGATGCATATATGGACGTCGCACATATGTAATCCCTTTATTTATTGCTATAGAAGGAAAGTAGACTGAGGAATTTGCACCCAGTACTCTAGATAACAGTCATATTAAAATATTTTGCAGAGTATAACTAAATTTGAATTTAACGGTTTCAAAATTAAAGCGTATTATGTAAGATTGCCGTTTTCCACCACTTCGAAATCGCTTGTGGCGCTATCTGTTGATAATTACATGAACTAATATATAAAAAGAGCTGGCCGAACAGCTGGTCGTCTGACGAAAGATTTCAAAGAACGGTTGGAGTTTGAAACTACAAGTACACGGGGCTCCAAAAAAGCCCCAATTCGATCCAATTTTTGTGTACCGTAAATTATCGTATAGAGGCTACGCTTCTGTGTTACCTCTGAAATCCTTCCAGCAGTAGCAGCAGACGTTGGCAGTTTTTGGCACCCATAAAAATTAATTTTTTTTTTTTATAATTTTAATATTTGTGTTCGAAAACATTGTAGGTAGATTGAAGGAAAAAATTCGTTGTAGATAATCTTTGATTTCTTCTTTGGTTCCTCAGTGGGTGTTAAATTCGGTTTCCGTTAAATATTAAGTTCTGCTGCCTGCCAGTCATCTGCCTAAATGAAGGCCAATTCGGGAATCTCTCTGTTTTCCTTCATTTCGAGAAACATTTTAGTGGCCCGTTCAAAATCCCATTCGGCCGACTCCACGATTCTTGTGCACCAGGGAGATGTTAGGCCGGTAAGCTGCTGGAACAAAATGAGCTTGTGGCTCTTGGCATCAAGTGAGTCCTCGGAGGCTGGCGCCATTAGACGATCCTTTGGCAGTGGGCAGACCTTGAACGCACCTTCTAACTGTTTCCTCGAGGGATTCATGATGCTCAGGTGGTCATTAGTGATCTTCCATCGGCAAGCCTTCTTGCCAAAGCCCTGGAAAGGATAGATGGTGAATGAATCAATTCAAAATAGTATCTCCAATGGTGTCCTACCAGTCCCTGCTTATCAACCTTGAGTACGAAGTTCCTGGTAAAGGCCAAATAGAGCTCCGCCTGGTTATGGGTGGTCGGAGAGTCATCGCGCATCAGACCCGTGACATGAATAACTGCCGACTGGCCATTGTAATGCATCACATCCGTCTGGACGGAGAGAAAGTCGTGGACGATACTCGGCAGCTCCATGAGCACGCCAATGATCTCCATCAATCCCACATGGAATTCGTTTGTGGCTTTGGTATAGTCCGACCACTTTTTGATATCTCGCGAATGCTTGGTGTACTTTGAGATGCGCTTAAAGAGCTGGGCGTTGAATGATTGCGAGCGCCCCATCACATAGTTGCAGGTCATCGTGAATATGGAGTCTTCCGTGTAATATTTCATCAAGCGGTTGGCCCTCATGTCTGCCTGCTCGAACTCGCGCAGATAGTTGCTGAGAAATACGTCGCCCACCAGCTCGTAGGCCCCAATGTCGCAAAGGAAGTTCTTCTGCGGCGCCTGGCCCGGCTTGCTGCTCAGATCCACCCCATCCAGCGTCGTAAGTTGGGGGAAGATTTTCTTCACTGCCTGGATATAATCATTGGGCAGGCCGTACTTTCGGCACAGCGGATTGCCATGGAGTCGAAGCGACTTTAGCGGCAGCTCACCTAACGCCTTGATGTCCTCCAAATCGTTTATCCAATTGTGGCCCAAATCCAGGGCCCTCAGGCTCCCCATTCGGGACAGGACGCGCGCGGCGTCTATCCTGAAAATATTATTGTTGCACAGACGGATCTCTGAGCAGTTTGACATGAATTGACGCGAGATAATTGTCAGAATATTGTTCAGAATCCTCGTCGAGCCCATGTGGACCCAAAGGCCCTTGAGGCCCTCGTTTGCCTGGAAGTCTGACATTTTGAGCAGCTGATTCTGGGCCACATAGCACTTCTGTATGCATTTGGTAATCCTCTCCTGGGGATCCACATGATGGAGCTTGAAGCGGCTGACATTCATGCGCAGATAGAACGGAATAGTACGAGGACCCATGCACACATCTGGATCTTCTACGTTTGTCATCGTTACGGGAATTGGTATTTCCAGATTACAACTGTGCACCAAATACGCAATCTGTTCGAAGCAGTTGCGCACTAGAAAAATGTGTTCCTTTCCGTCAAACTAATAAAGGATTGAGATATCAAAACACATGAGGAAAATCCTTAGATGAGACCTCACCTTGTAGTAGCAGGGATAGATCTCGCTCAGAAATTGGTTCGCCGTAAGAAAGAATAATCTAAAGAGATATGTTTCAGTTAGCGCGTGCATGGGATCAGGTACCTAAAGGTCACAGATAAGTGGTAAAAGTGCTGACTTGGGGTTGGGATTACAAACCAGAAAGGCATGCCAATCTTCGCTATGCTCAAAATCAGCCAGCTTCGATTTGTTTGTCCAGTCAATGCGTATGCCATCCGACTCCAAATCAATGTCATAATTCAGGGGCGTATAGGTTTTGTGGAGCTTGTCGTAGGGAATGCCATCCACCATACTGAAGTTTCCCTGCAGCGCCTTGATGTTGTTGGGATATTTGGGACCCTTGGTGATGGGATTGTTGGCCAGCTTCAGTTCCTTTGCACGAACACGCTTCAATTCACGGCACAGACGAACCGAAGAACCAATCTGAAAATGAATTCTTTCTCGATTTGATGCCTTACTTTACACCCCACACATACCTTGTTTTCACTGAGATCCAGCAGTCCAAATTCGATATCGCCAAAGAGTTTCAGAGGATCCACGCTCTTCATGTGATTGTTCGCGAAAATGAACCCATTCACCGCGCTAAAGTGCTCATCGTTATGATAGATGCTGTTGCAGACATGCTTTAAGGTGGCCACATTTGCCAGACTAACCACAATGTTCTTGAAACGGGGATTCGCCCCGAAGTTGCTCAGATTCAAAACGCCACGCACGCCGCTATGCACTTCCAGACGCTCCATTAAGCGCGAAACCTCCTGAGAAATTAGCAGAGGAGGCGAGATCTGCTTGCTTCTATTGGCGGCCACACCAAACTGCACGCTTATGTCTACAGTGGCGCCGGAGGAAAGCCTTAAGCAGAGTTTCTGGGCAAACAGCTTATCGATCGCCGGTTTGCAGGCACGCGCCACAAATTTGTCGGCGCGAGGACCACACTGAAAAAGGAAAAGTTTACAGTGGAAGGATAGCAAAAGTTTTTCATGGAGAGCCAACCTCATAGGCCACCGGATAGAACTCCTCGCCGTCAATCACATCAAAGATGGCTTCGAGTATCACTTGTTTTGGATTCTCCAAATACTCGAGTTGTCCCAGATGATGTATGGAAAACTCATTCCAGCTCAAGCCCGGCACCCGATCACCATAAGTTGAGCAGTTTCTAAATATCCTGGGGTCGGGATAATCCACCTGGATCGGCAGGGATCCATCCGAAAAGTTTAACACGTATCTTTGGCCTTTCGACATGAATTAGTTATAATGTTTTAGTTAAATTCTTCAATATCTTACTCCGGGGGTCCATCTTTTTGCGTTGAAACTGGGGCAGTGCTCAAAATCGGCACTTTGGAAAAGTCCACCACTAGGACCCTATGCACCAAATACAAAAACTTTGTGACAAAATCTGAGTTATGCCCTAAACTCAATAACTCAACCTAGGCGTTAATAATATATAAAATATTATTATGTGGAACGTTAGTTTGTCTAGCAAGTAAAGAGAAAGGATGGAACTACAAGAAGAACTTTTATTATTGTTCGAAATATTTTCAACACTTAAGATCAATTTTTTGCCCTTTTTAAGTCAAGGGGGCTTAGGTGGGTTAAGATCGATTTTTCATCGGTATATTTTTAAAACGAGACGGTATTTTTCGGTATATTTCTGAGGGTCGGACGGTATATTTTATCCATAAATCCACTGCTAGGTTTTTTCAAAACAAAACAAAAGATGAGCCAATATAGCCACGTTAAGTATACAACATCACCGACACCATCCGTGGTGTCCGGCTACTCGAGTGCTTCGCGGCTCCACTCGCACCTACCGCCCCCGGCGAACCATCGGAAGGATTGCCTGTCAGCGACCACAAAGAGCTACAAATATCTGCGACGTCTGCTCAAATTCAATCAAATGGACTTCGAATTTGCCCTGTGGCAAATGATCTATCTTCTAATAGCACCGCAGAAGGTGTATAGAAACTTTAACTACAGAAAACAAACCAAATCACAATTCGCCCGCGACGATCCGGCATTTCTGGTGCTCTTGATTGTCTGTCTATGTGGTAGGTCTCGTCCCACCCACTCGTCGTACCCCATAATGAAAGTTTCTGATACTAATTTCTCTACTCTACTCTGCAGTGACCTCCCTGGGATTTGCCTATGTCTTGGGGTTGAGCCTCTTGCAAAGCATCGGCTTTATCTTCTATGTGATTTTTGTTGACTGTCTTCTTGCTGGAGTTATTATTGCATCATTCTTCTGGGCGATTACAAATCGCTACTTGCGCACCAACAGCCTGGAGCCGGACATTGAGTGGGGCTATGCCTTCGATGTGCACTTGAATGCCTTCTTTCCGCCCCTTATGCTGCTTCACTGCATCCAGCTTTTCTTCTACAACTGGCTTATAAGTCATACGTGGTTCATATCGCGGTTTCTGGGCAACACTTTCTGGCTTTTCGGCATGAGCTACTATGTATATATCACCTTCCTGGGCTACAACTGTGAGTAATTGGGATTGGACATTGGAATTCAGATATTAATTTTTGTTTCTCTTGCAGGCATTCCACATCTGAAGAACACCCGTCTCATACTCATTGCTCTGCCCATTATTTTCCTATTGTATCTGGTCGTTACAATCATTGGCTGGAATGCAACGATATCCTTTGTCAACTTCTACAAGTATCGCGTTTATTAAACGACCGACGTGCATTGTAAATTATTCTGCTTTTAGCTGCTAAGCACTTCGCCCTCCCCTCTACGATTATGACTAATAAACTAAACGATTTAGCATTATACAAAGCTATAGGGCTCATCTTGTACAAGTTCTTAAAAGTTCTTTAATGATACAACATGTTTTGGCTTTATTAATCTACGAATGGATAACAAATACATTCTTTAAGCAAGCTGTTTGGGCTTCACAAAGGTGCGTTTCCGCTTATTGCGTTTGCGCTGCAGCTCCAGGCTGTGCAGTTCCGTGTGGACCTCGGCGAAGACCTCCTTCTGCTCTTCCTCGGGTATGGTGGAGCGATATTGCTTCATCAGATCGTACTTCTCCCAAGGCTTTTGCACCTTCTCCGCCGATTTGCGGTGCTTGTCCTTAATATACTGATCAATATTCGCCACACCGCGTAGATTTTGGCGCTCCCAACGCTCCAACCAGGGCCGCGGACGGAGTATAACTTTGATATCATTTACCGGCACTGGAGCGCCCTCTTCTAGATGTTCGGCTTCCATGTTCTCATCAAACGTGCTGAACTCCGGCAGAGCGTCACGGAGGTAAAACAGGTTGTCATCCAGCCGCTTTTCGAGACGTAGCACTTCTACCTTTTGAATGGTGGGATCGTATAGTTCGTAGACCACCTCCATGCCCTGGTGATCAATCACGTTCCGTAGTACGAAGCGAGCGCGGAGACCACAACGGTCACGATTTATGCAAATCCCGACAAAGCGACTTGTCTTGCCCGCAGCATGGGGATCGGAGCTGGTCACCGCCATTATAGAGCCCACATAAAACTCGGGCAGATCGATTTGACGCCGCCGGTCCAGCATATCTAAACGTTCCAGCTTCTCACGGATCGGATTGCGCCACTCTACTTTGGGGTCGGGCAGGAATTCGGGATAAATGAACCGATAGTTCGAGGGTACAATGGGTTTTCGCACTGGCGTGGGTGTGGGTGTAGGTGGCTGAGCTGCAGCGGGAGCAGTCGCGCTAGTTTTCTCTTCTCCTGGCGGTTCGGCGCCTGCCGATGAGACAGCGGCGGCGGCATGTTGCGTGGCTTTCGTGGAAAATGTGACTGAAAAAAGGTATTCAATGTACGTTTTGCGATGGGAACCTAACAAGTACGTACCGATTCGATTGAAGGCCGACTGCTGTGCCCATACTTTGCTCATAGCCCTGGCGCTGTTCATTTTAATAATTTTACTTCGAAATAAATGTTTAGATAATCGTGATGCAGTGTGGACGTTTCACAACCAGTGTGACCTGCTACATTTTGCATTTGTTCGATAACCTACAAATTTCTCAGCTGATTTTAGAACGATAGAAAAATTTAAAATTTCTTAAAATGGACGACTATTTACGTTATTTCTCCACATTGTTCTTGCTTTATTTGGTGCGCTCGCTCCTCCATAGATGATACGTTTATATCCCAGTAATAAAAAGAGAGCAAATCCCACATATAGAGAGAAGCACAGGCATTCGATATTATCGACTGGATGGTATACTGTATGGGTAGTGGTAGAGCTGCGCGCCTGAGATTGAATGTGAAAGAATGACAAGGATATTAACGTAATCTATTGAAATAAATAATGGAGGGAAGCACTAATCAAGATGTACAGAAATATTCAAATTTAAAATGAAGACGATCATATCAATTTAAATAAGGAAGCTGATGTATTTATTTAATATTGCATATTCGTATATTATAATTTAAACTGTCGTGTAAAAATATTTAACAAAAAGCAACTTCCACTTGTTTGTACTCAAAAAGAAAAGCGTAACACACACAAATATTAAGTTAAATGTTAGTTTAAAAAATATTTAGTTAAAGAAAAAAGTCATGTCAATGAAAAAATGCTTCAAGCGATTTCATCCTTAATCTGCAAAGAGAAAAAAAACCAACAAAAATTAAAGATTCTATGAAAATCGGACACGAGGCACGTACGTCCAAATGCTGTTCAGGCATATTGTTGTTATTCGACGCCTTTCTTTCGTGTATCTCCAGTTTATAACTTTCGTCAAGGCTTTTTTCCTTCTTCTTGAGGAACCCTTGATTATTTTTCTCGTTACGACGTTCGTAATTGTGAATATTACGAAAGTGTTGTTGTAGTGCGTAGTTATCTCTAAATTTTTTGTCGCATTGCGGGCAATCGAAATGGTGATCACCAGTGTGGATACGATTGTGCTTAAGCAGGATATACTTGCGCGGAAAAGTCTTGCCGCAAGTCAAGCACTCGTAAGGACGATCGCCAGTGTGAATACGAGTGTGCTCAGCTAGGTGTATCTTGCGAATAAATTTCTTCTCGCAAACCAAGCACTCGAAAGGACGGTCGCCAGTGTGGATAGTAGTGTGCTCATCTAGCTGAACCTTGCGCGAATATTTCTTCTCGCAATACGTGCATTCAAAAGGACGCTCGCCAGTGTGAACAAGCATGTGCCTAGTCAGGGCATATTTATAGGTAAATTTCTTACCGCACTGCTGGCATGTATTTTCCAGTTTTCTGGTTGGGGATAAAATACCCGTTAAGACGAAAATCCATAATGGAAAAAGATAGACTTACATTGGCAAGGATTGGGTCATGCAGCTCTTCTTTGTGGGGCTTGATATAGCAGGGTCGCGGTCGGTGAGCTTCGTCCTGGTGTGAGTAAAAAAGTATTTAATGTCTATTCGATCATTCGTTATGATTGAAAACCTACTTCTTTTTCATTGTTGGACTCTTTGAGCGACTATTAGCGTCATGGCAGGAAAACATTTCTAAAACACTCTTCTTCGAGTCGGAGTCGACCTGTTTTCTGGTTGGGGTTAAAATACACGTTAAGACGAAAATCCATAATGGAAAAAGATAGACTTACATTGGCAAGGATTGGGTCATGCAGCTCTTCTTTGTGGCGCTTGATATAGCAAGGTCGGGGTCGGTGAGCTTCATCCTGGTGTGAGTAAAAAAGTATTTAATGTCTATTAAATCATTCGTTATGATTGAAAACCTACTTCTTTATCATTGTTGGACTCTTTGAGCGACTATTAGCGTCATGGCAGGAAAACATTTCTAAAACACTCTTCTTCGAGTCGGAGTCGTCCTGTTTCTTAGCCCTTGGGAGTGTGGCTCCTCGGCTACGCTCCAGTTGCCCTTGCTCACCAGTGTGCTCTTTACTGTGGATCTGCAGATAAAGGATGTCGATGAATTCCGCATCGCATTCTTGGCATTTAAACAGGCCATTGTCACTGTGCTTGACACGGTGCTTCCTCACCTCATGGATGTTCGGCAATGAGCGCGGGCAACGCGTGCAATCTAAGGCTGTCATTGGAATGTAGTTCTTGGTATGTCTCAACAGACTACGATGCCTATGCTCATTAGTGTGCTCTTTACTGTGGATCTGCAGATAAAGGATGTCGATGAATTCCGCATTGCATTCTTGGCATTTAAACAAGCCAACGCCGCTGTGCGTGACACGGTGCTTCATCACCTCACGGATGTTAGGGAATGAACGCGGGCAACGCGTGCACTGTAAGGCTGTCATTGTAATGTCGTTCTTGGTATGTCTGAACAGACTACGATGCCTATGCTCATTAGTGTGCTCTTTACTGTGGATCTGCAGATAAAGGATGTCGATGAATACTGCATTGCATTCTTGGCACTTAAACAGGCCATTGTCGCTGTGCTTGACACGCGGCTCCCTCAGCTCATTCATGTTCGATAATGATCGCGGGCCCTCAAAGGCTGCCAGTGGAATGTTGTCTTGTTGATGTCTCCCTAGACTACGTTCATTTGCATAAAAGCGTGAGCAGTGGGGACACTTATGGCACATCTTATCAATGTGAAATTCGAGCTTGTCCTGTGAGTCAAAACATTTATAGCATTGCGGACATGGAAGTTCTGCGGTACTACGAATTTTTCTGGGAGAAATGCTTTCCAGACGATCATTGTTGAGGTCTTCTAGGGTCCTATTTTTCTGCGACGGACTTTGATACGTGTTCTTACTTCTAAGAGGCTTCCTTTTGCTGCTTTAAGGGGAAAATTAACAATGATTTGGTTTTAAAAGCCAAGTACTTACATTTCCGCCATCTGATTGTTATTTTGACTGGTGGTATGTCTTTTCGGGTGGTTCTCAGCTATAAATCCTTTGCCACAAACATCACAAAGAAAACGCATCGTGCCACAGCGACGCCTGGGGGATAATATCTATTATAATTTATAAACTCTGCTCAGTAAAATTTACCTTGCCGCTCCACTTGAACTCATACGGTGTGACCAACTTTTCCCTGTCATCGTTTTCTTGGTTCTCGGTAGAGGTGGAAAAACATCGATGATACACCATCGATGCATCGATATTTAATCATTTTTTTAAACATCGATTGTTTGTGGGTTAGTTGGGTTCGTTGGAAATCTAGCTTTATATAAATTAATTTGTTATGATCCGCCTCTTTGCCACCCTGGCCTATCGTTCCCAGCTAGCTCACGGGGAAGTCAGGGGTGTTTCCGACCCGATAAGTCAGGGGACGGATTGAACAAAACAAAAACAAAAAAAAACATACAAAAAAAACAAATCTAATTTATAGGACAGACTTGTCTTCGTTGGCACTTTCGTCAGCGGGGATAGTTGGTTTCGTTATCCCTAGCAGGGTCCCACCCTTCCATGAGCGCCACCTTCCATGAGCGCTCCCTTTTCATATTCAGGGTCCCTCTCTTCTTCTCTCTCTCGTCCCACCCAACTACCATTTTCTATTCACTCATGACTCTTTTCAAATTTTCATTTTTATATCCATTATATTTTCTTACTTATCTTCTTGGACATTAATTCATAATCTAGGTTTATATAAAGGAAACAAATACTAACACAAAAAAATTAAACCCTATTTCGGCCGAATTGGCAGCCCCCTTTGATAGAAGTTGTTGCTTCCTGATGCTTGCTGATGTTTACGTTTAATCGTGGTTTTTTTTTTTTATATGATCGTGATATATTGTTTAATTGTGGGTCGGACGGGTGTAGATGTGTGAAATGTGGTGATGTTATGTGATGTGTTATGAATGAGGGTATACATGCGTGGGTTGGGTGTGATGTGTGTGGATGAAGGTGTGTGACATTGATTCGTGTGGGTTTATTTCTGCTTTGAAGTCTGGATTCTTGCCCCGGGGGGGTTGGTGTGTGGGGACAGAAACGTGTCTCCAGTCGGTGCTCCGCTGACGGTTCCTTGGTGCCGGTGCTCCGCTGACGGTTCCTTGGTGTCGGTGCTCCGCTGCCGGTTCTCGCACCAGTTTTCCGGCCTGGTCAGTACCGGGCTGCTGCTGCCGCGGTCCGCCGCTTCTGCTGATGTTGATGCCTGCCGCTGATGTCTTGGTGGGATCGTCGTCTCCACGATCACCAATTTTGTTTCCTTTTTTTTTCTTTCAGGGCACGTGCGGCCTCCACTATTCTCCACCGGAAACTCTCTCTTTCCTTTTCTTCCTCCTCGCACCGTTTCCTTTTCTCCCACGCAACTCTGCCACTGCTTCCCAGGATCCACTATAGATGCCGCTGTCTCTTCCTCCTGCCCTGATACTTTTCGGCTCTGTCCAAAACCGCACATAACAAATTATAATAATATTTATGCGAGTGGCGTGGCGAAAATAGGAACAAACTTCCAGTCGTTTTAGAGTAGTCAAAAATAGGGGCATAACAAAAGAATTATTCAGTAATGTAAGCAGTCCTTATATGTTTAAACAAATGTCATGTCAACAAAACATTGCTTCAAGCGATTTCATCCTTAATCTGCAAAGAGAAAAAAAAAACCAACAAAAATTAAAGATTCTATGAAAATCGGGCACGAGACACGTACGTCCAAACGCTGTTCAGGCATATTGTTGTTATTCGACGCCTTTCCTTCGTGTATCTCCAGTTTATAGCTATCGTCAAAGCTTTTTTCCTTCTTCTTGGGGCAATCGGAAGGGTGACCGCCAGTGTGGATACGATTGTGCTTAAGCAGGATATACTTGCGCGGAAAAGTCTTGCCGCAAGTCAAGCACTCGTAAGGACGATCGCCAGTGTGAATACGAGTGTGCTCAGCTAGGTGTATCTTGCGAATAAATTTCTTCTCGCAAACCAAGCACTCGAAAGGACGGTCGCCAGTGTGGATAGTAGTGTGCTCATCTAGCTGAACCTTGCGCGAATATTTCTTCTCGCAATACGTGCATTCAAAAGGACGCTCGCCAGTGTGAACAAGCATGTGCCTAGTCAGGGCTTGTTTATAGGTAAATTTCTTACCGCACTGCTGGCATGTATTTTCCAGTTTTCTGGTTGGGGATAAAATACCCGTTAAGACGAAAATCCATAATGGAAAAAGATAGACTTACATTGGCAAGGATTGGGTCATGCAGCTCTTCTTTGTGGGGCTTGATATAGCAGGGTCGGGTTCGGTGAGCTTCAGCCTGGTGTGAATAAAAAAGTATTTAATGTCTATTAAATCATTCGTTCTGATTAAAAACCTACTTCTTTAGCATTGTTGGATTTTTTGAGCGACTATTAGCGTCATGGCAGGAAAACATTTCTAAAACACTCTTCTTCGAGTCGGAGTCGTCCTGTTTCTTAGCCCTAGGGAGTGTGGCTCCTCGGCTACGCTCCAGTTGCCCTTGTTCACCAGCATGCTCTTTACTGTGGATCTGCAGATAAAGGATGTCGATGAATACTGCATTGCATTCTTGGCACTTAAACAGGCTGTCGCTGTGCTTGACACGCGGCTCCCTCAGCTCATTCATGTTCGAGAATGATCGCGGGCCCTCAAAGGCTGCCAGTGGAATGTGCTCTTGTTGATGTCTCCTTAGACTACGTTCATTTGCATAAAAGCGTGAGCAGTGGGGACACTTATGGCACGTCTTATCAATGTGATATTCGAGCTTAAACTGTGAGTCAAAACATTTATAGCATTGCGGACATGGAAGTTCTGCGGTACTACGAATTTTTCTGGAAGAAATGCTTTCCAGACGATCATTGTTGTGGTCTTCTAGGGTCTTCTTTTTCTGCGACGGACTACGATACGTGCTTTTTTTTCCAAGAGGCTTCATTTTGCTTCTTTAAGGAGAAAATTAACAATGATTTGGTTTAAAATGCCAATTACTTACATTTCCGCCGTCTGATTGTTCTTGTGACTGGTGGTATGTCTTTTCAGGTGGTACTTAGTTCTAAAACCTTTGCCACAAACATCACAAATGAACGGAAACTTGCCAAAGTGACGCCTGGGGGACAATTTTAATTACAATTTATAAACACTGCTCAGTAGTACTTACATTTCATGCCATCTTAAATTTTGGCTGCGCGAGACTACCTTGCCGCACCACTTGCACTCATACGGTTTGACCAACTTCGCCCTGTCATCAGTTTCTTGGTTCTCGGTATCCGTTGATATACTCATACGAATTTCCATCGTCTCCAAGGAATCCTCTTTTTCTAATGGATGGTTATTTTTCTCTGACTCCTGCCTCTTATTCTCTTTGTTCGATTGAATATTTTTTCTTATGTGAACCTCATTTTCTCTCAAAGCGTGCTCTAATTTCAGATTGTTAAGTTTCGATTCTGCCACCTGAGCTAGCTCGGGCACATGCTCTATTTTGTGAATATCAGGTGTATCCATTGAAACACTCATCTTCAGGCCAGCCTGTTCATCCACGTAGTCCCAACGAGGGTTCCTTACTGTGTAAGTGCCTTCCTCAATGTCAATGTCAAAATTGGGAGCGTCTTCCTGCAGATTAATACACATGTGAGCCTCGTCGTAAGCGTTGTGCTCCACCACCTCCGTCTTCACGGGCAGCAGAACAATCTCGTGCTCTGCCTTGATCCCATGGCTTTCATTTGCACGAATGAGATTCTCCTCTTTATCGCTGATATTAATTGTGTACGTTTCATTATTTTCCGAAACGCTTGATAAAACTGTATGAAAACGTTTCTGCTGCGTTTTCTTTAGAAAACGTTGATAATTTTCAGATCCTTGGTCCAATTTTAGCTTATAACGATATGCACTCTGGACCCCATTAATGCAGGAGTGGCATATAAGCTGCGGCATAGAGTCCCCGCGCCCCACAGAATTCTCAGGTGAGAACTGGCTTATGACGTAGGCAGGGCTATTTTCAGGCAGCTCCCAGAGATTGCAGACTTCAGCGAATATATCTACCAGTAGCACGGAATCATCCAGGCACACCCGGCACACCTTCGCCATTCTTTGCGCTGGTTTTTTTTTGTAAATTTCGGCAGCAAAGCTGCGACTATGCAAATTTTAATTTCCGATTATAGGCCAGATGATCAGCTGTAAACAAAAAGTGTTAAAGTGTGCGTGTTGGGCGCATTGAGATGCCAAAAGGGGCTTTAAAGGGTTAAAGTTTATTTGTTTTGGCTATTTTAATTAAACAAAAGACAGCGACTAAATCATGTTAATTTTGTGTGACAAAAGCACAAACTAACAAATATTTTTGTGGATGGTTTTTGTACGGTCTTAAATATACGCGCACTTTTCCAACCAACACCAAACAGGTTGGCAGCACCACAGCAGTCAGCTGATTGGGTTCGTTGGAAATCTAGCTTTATATTAATTAATTATAATAATAGTTATGCGAGTGGCGTGGCCGCAATCAAAGCGAGCGATACAGTGATCAATGTCACATTATTTTGCTGCTCTCAATAAATTTTCATGTAACGTGATCTACACCCAGTGGAAGCAGACAATCAGTAACCACAACTCGGCGAAAACTTGGAAGACGTTTAAGCGCGACCACAAAACGACCAGCAAGCGCCAGAGTAACCAAATGCTGAACCAACTTCCTCTTTATGCCAGCGGCGAGATTGTGAGGGGATTTGGCCGAGGCTCCAAAGAGCTCGGCATTCCAACAGGTTCGTGTGAATTGTACCATGACGGCGAAGGTCGTTTCCAATAGATAACCAAACCACTCATCTATTTTATTTATAGCCAACTTTCCGCTGGAGGTGGTAAAGTCCTTACCCGAATCCCTGCTCACAGGCGTCTACTACGGGTGGGCGAATGTGGACAGCGGACCCGTGCACAAAATGGTTCTCAGCGTCGGCTGGAATCCATTCTACAACAACACAGAAAAGAGCGTGGAGACGCATATGCTGCATGAATTCAACTGCGATCTGTATGGCCAGTTACTTAAGATCTGCATAGTTGGCTATCTGCGACCTGAAAAAAGCTTTGACTCCCTGGAGGCACTTATAACTGCCATTAAGGCGGACATTGAGCATGCCAAAGCGCACCTGGAATCGCCAGAAAATAAGAAGCTACAAGAGGCTACTTTCTTTGCCAAAAATCCTAACGGATCTGAATGTAAATAGTTATTCCAGAATGTATCCTATCATTTAATTAGCACTATGTACATAAGAGAGTTCGAATATCGCTTCAAGGTACTTAAGTTGGGTGTTGAATTGAAATTAATCATGACAAGAAAATATATATGTACATATGTACATATGTATGTACATATGCTACATTCTATTTCATAATTGTCTAAGTATAAATGATAAACCTTATCCCAAATTATAATCTATAATATAAAACTGCTGACTCATGAGATTTAAATTCGCCATTAGCTCAATTATTCTTGGTACAACTTTAATTTTAATAATGATTAATTTATTAAATCATTTGCTTTCTTATAAAATATCGGGTAGTCTTATCGATAAGAGTACATTTCTTTCAGGCTCCTTTAATATCTGAATTATCAACTGCAGTCAGTTTGCACTCTGCTCATCTTGAACTTCTACTCATTTAATTACCTTTCTTAATCCATTCTATTTACTTTTTTTGATTGAATTCAGTTTTAGCCGATCGAAAGGTTTTAAGTCTCGTATCGATAGTTAAAGCCCTATCGATATTGCGCTTGATCGGACCCCCACCCCCCGACACCCACAAATAAGGTGCGCGTGCGAAGCGTGCGAACAATTTTCGTGTATAAAACTGTTGCGTAAATCAACAGGTAAATCATTCGACGCTTTGGTCCAACTGCTCAACTAACTAGAATATCAATCTGAATTCGAACCCAGCGGCAGCAACAACATGTCGACGCCACCGGAGCAGCAACAACATGTGCGCGTGGAGGCAACGCAACAAGTGGAGGCTGCCTCGGCATTGACTGCGACTGCGACTGCAATGCCCACGTCCATTGGGGAGAGTAAGGAGCTAACCGGTTTGACGCACGAATGTGGAGTCTTTGGGGCGATTGCTTGCGGAGATTGGCCCACGCAGATAGACATTGCGCACGTGATTTGCCTGGGCCTGGTGGCGTTGCAGCATCGCGGCCAGGAGTCAGCTGGCATCGCCACCAGCGAGGGCAAGTCCTCTACGAACTTTAACGTTCACAAGGGCATGGGCATGATCAGCACCCTCTTCAACGACGATTCGATGAAGAAGCTGCGCGGCAACTTGGGCATTGGACACACCCGCTACTCCACGGCCGGCGGCTCTGGAGTGGTCAACTGCCAGCCCTTTGTGGTGCACACGGCTCACGGAGCCATGGCACTGGCTCACAACGGTGAGCTGGTCAACAACGAATCTCTGCGTCGCGAGGTGTTGGCACGAGGCGTGGGTCTCTCCACCCACAGCGACAGCGAGCTGATTGCTCAGTCTTTGTGCTGCGCCCCCGAGGATGTGTCCGAGCTGGATGGCCCCAATTGGCCGGCCAGGATCAGGCACTTCATGATGCTGGCTCCCCTCTCCTACTCCCTGGTTATCATGCTAAAGGACAAGATCTACGCGGTACGCGATACCTACGGCAATCGGCCTCTGTGCATTGGAAAGATTGTGCCTATTAATGCGGGCCACGGCAACAGCTCGGAGACCCCGGCCGACGGCTGGGTGGTGTCGAGCGAGAGTTGTGGCTTCCTCTCGATCGGAGCCCGCTATGTGCGCGAAGTGGAGCCCGGCGAGATCGTGGAGCTGACTCGCAGCGGCTATCGCACTGTGGACATTGTGGAGCGTCCGGACTTCAAGCGCATGGCATTCTGTATCTTCGAGTACGTCTACTTTGCCCGTGGCGACAGCATCTTCGAAGGTCAGATGGTATACTCAGTGCGCATGCAGTGCGGCCGTCAGCTGTGGCGCGAGGCTCCCGTTGAGGCGGATATTGTGAGCTCGGTGCCCGAGTCTGGCACAGCGGCATCTCATGGCTATGCCCGGGAATCTGGTCTGGAATTTGCCGAAGTGCTCTGCAGGAATCGCTATGTGGGTCGCACCTTTATCCAGCCCTCCACACGCCTTCGACAGTTGGGAGTGGCCAAGAAATTCGGTGCTCTGTCTGAGAATGTGGCCGGAAAGCGGCTTGTTCTTATCGACGACTCCATTGTGAGGGGCAACACCATTGGGCCGATTATCAAGCTGTTGCGCGACGCAGGGGCTCGCGAGGTACACATACGCATTGCCAGCCCCCCACTGCAATATCCCTGCTACATGGGTATCAACATACCCACGCGCGAGGAGCTGATCGCCAACAAGCTGAATGCCGATCAATTGGCCCGCCATGTGGGCGCCGACAGCTTGGCTTATCTCAGTGTCGCCGGTCTGGTGCAGGCTGTCCAGCTGAAGCAGCAGTCGGCCGATATTGGCGACGGAGATGGCAAGGGCAAAGGCAAGGCCATGGGGCATTGCACCGCCTGCCTCACCGGCGAGTATCCAGGCGGTCTGCCCGACGAACTGAGCTGGTGATCGCATGCAAAGGCGATGAAGGAAAATGTAGTTCAAAAATGTAGGTTCTGGAAACCAGTTTGTTTGCATCTCCCCCCTGTTTGCTTGCTACTCTGAACCCCCACCCACCACACAAAAACATACAACAGTATCAAAGCCATTGACTGGCCAAGGAATAGCTGTCACAAACTTTTGCATTTAGAACCCATTCCGCTCTTAAATAATATTTTTGTAGACTAACTATTTAGGTCGTAAGTGAAAAGCGCTCTCTAAAGACATAAACTATTCTCATAGTACAAAATGTAGCCTTCTATGTTGTCTATCTGTGCAAAATGCACTTTGGTTTTGAATATCAATATACGTTTGTTAATTGCAAATGCCAATAAAAGACATGATCATAAAAACAACAAAACTGGATGTAAGAAATTGGTAGTACATATCAGATAACAGCATCGTATTCGAGGGGCAATGGCAATCCCATGGCAAGGTCTGTTCAATCAGCCGCCGCCATTGGGTCAATGGTTGTAATGCATCATTTCAGATGGAGATTGTTGAATACTTAAGAACGTGCATCGTGTATACGTTAATTGCTTGTCAGCCCTGTAATACAAAGCCAAACCAGATCTAAAGAACGATAACGATACAGGGACACAACCATCTATTGATGCACTTTAAACTTATTCTATTTAAACTACTTGTTCCTAGGATTCTAGCATATTCTCAAAGTCCTTAAGCTCCAGCTCCCTTTCAATAACCTGCGTGTACAAATTATCCAGGGTCTCTTGCATGCGTTGTTTTAGTGTGGCATTTTGGATGGATGCAATTTCCATTGATTTTTGCGTTTGCTGGGCCTTCAGCTCACTGAGCTGCCGCGTTAGCTGGTTGATCTTCTCGTGCACCTGCTGTTGTGTGTACTGTGGCTGCGGTTCATCTATAAACTCCATATTCTCAAACTCCTCTCGTTTCGTTAGCATTTGGCTGTCATAGAAGCCGCTTGGAGCTGCCAGGTTTGAGCTGGAGCCAGCCGCACTCAATTTGGGACTGCTCGGCTCTTGGCCAAACATGGCTTTGGTAAATTCGTTCTCCTCCATTTTCATGCCGCTGGTTCCGCCAGCACCACTGGTGCTGGCCCCAAAGAAGTCGGACATCCGTGAATCGTCTGCTGAAAGGCGGGAGGAATCCTCGAGCTCGCGTCGCTGCATTGTGTTGTTCCGCTGTTCGCCATCGTCTTCGTCATCTGTGGTGGACACCTCCTCGCCGAAGATGTCGTGGGCTGCCACGCCCATGTTGGGAGCACGATGTTGAGTGGCGAAATTGCTGGTATCATCATCATCCGATTCCACATTGATATCGCGCTGCATGCCATTATCATTAATTGCCTTTTCGCTGGCATTCATGGTGTTGTCGTCCTGCATTTCATCATCCGCGTCGTTGTATTGCTTCATATCCGACTGATCCAGATCGTCGGAGGGCTTGTCCTCCTCATTGATTATCTCGTAGTCGACACGAACCGCCTCGTTGTCGATGCGAAGCAAATGCTTGACCTCCTTTTCGATTTCGGGTGCCTCCACGTTCTTTTTTTTCAGTGTTTTGCGGAAGCGACGCTTGCGGGCGTTCTTGCAGGGCGGTGTTATGCCATGCGGCCACAAATACTTCTTGTCCACCTTGTTGGGATCCTTCTTCTTGTTCTTGTTCGGCGACTCCTTCTCGGGCTCCTCATCGGGCTCTTCTTTGCAGATCAGAATTTGGCAAATGTCAGCCGACTTATAGAAGCTCTTGTTGTCAATGGTCTTGTAGCTCTCTACAACCGTCGGCAGGTCCACGAGCTTCGTGTAGAGCAACTGGTCATCCAGCCGGACCTCACCGTATCGCAGGTCCTGATCCAATTGAATGGATAATCTATCCTTTATGTTCCCCGCCTGAATGGCTTCGTGGACAGTGTCGGCCATTTCCTTCGGTACACGCATTATAAAGTGGCTCTCCAGCTCAATGCCATCGTCGCGAGGCTTTCGCTCATTCTCCTTGGCCTTGTCGCTCTTCTTTTCAAACATTTGCAAACGTTTAAATGTATTTATTTCCCGATTTTTCCAGAATTGCGGACAACTTCTTCTTCTTTGTTTATTTGACCGACTAATAGGGTTGCCAGCATTTTGCAATTTGAACCACAGGTTCTGGTTCCCTCAGCCCCGATAAACCTGATGACAACCCTGCTCTGCTCCAATTTCTTCTTCTCATCCCCCTTTTGCTATGACGGAAAACACGAATTAATGTGGATTTTTTATAGTTTATAACATAAAAACGCATTTGTAGTTAAATTTTTTGTGCTTGTGGTAGTCGGAAGCAAAACAGCGATACACGCAAAATGCTAGGCATAAATGTTTTAGCCGGTATCTCCATAGCGCTCTTACTTTTGAGCACCTGCTCGGCACTGTACGAGGACCAGATTAAGAAATTCGACTGGTAAGTGACACAACACAACCACTCATTGACCATTGACCATCATCTGTGTAACGAGTCGTATGATCATCATCCACAACCAGGCGAAGCGTGCATGTGGGAGCCCTGAAGCAGTCTCGCGTCGATTTGAATCACTTTCAACCGCGTTTGCTCGTCAGCACTCATGAGGATGTCGTGGCCTTTTTATGCCCGAAAACCGGCTCCATTTTGTGGCGACAGGTGCTCGAACAGAAGCCGCGCGGCGACATTAAGCTGCTCCAAGTGAGCGGATTCTCGGTGGATAGCAGCGATACGGCGGCCGCTCCAATTGGCACCAATCTGGGATTCGATATGCTCACAGTGCAGGGCCATGCGCCCGCTTTGGTGCGTGGCTGGAATACCAATATTGGAACTATTGAATGGGAATGGTCCATAATGCCTTTGAATTCCGAGAAGGCCCAGGATGCCCTCTGGTTCTATAGCAATTCTATTCTCTATCACATTGTTCCGGCTTGGCGAAGCCACCTCGAGGTCACCGCTTACTTTGCCAGCTCTGGCCACAGCACTGGCAGCACCAGCAAGATCATGGCCTCCTGGATCACTAGAGAAAGCTGTACCCTCAGCGGTACCTTCTACGTTTGTGTGGACAGCAAGCAGCTGATCAGCTTGGATTTGGTGTCGAAGAGCACGCAAGTGATAAGAACTGCGCTGGAAAGTGAGCCTCAGGGAAAAATTGAGGCAGTGGAGGTAAGCCCAGGACCACAAATAGTAGAAGAAGTAGCAAAGAATTATCTTGTAATTTCATTTTCCCCAACAGGGCCTCAATGGCGTTGTAATTGTTGATGGCAAACTCGTGAGCGTTAATAAGGATCAGGCCGTGTGCGGTGCTCTCCAAGGCTCCAGCTATGCTGTGGGCAGCTTTAACTATCGCAAAATTGTGGTATCTGCGGATCTCACATCAGGAGTAGGTGTCTTGTTTAACTCAATGATCCATAATCGATAATATTTAAATTCTGTCGTTTAGAATCTCAAAATCAATGCTGCGTACTTGGATAATTGCTCGCCCGTTTCTGAGCTGCAGCAGACTCTACAGTTCCCCGAGCACTTTGGAATACCTACGTTAAACAGCTTTGATTGCAAGCTGAAGCGCTCTGGCGATGGCAAGAGTTGTATGTTTGTGTTCAGCACCAGCTCGGAGTCCATTGTGGCCGTGCAGCAGGGAAAAGTGCGTTGGTCGCGCGAAGAGTCTCTGGCCAATGTAATTGATTCGCAGTTCATGGACCTGCCCCTGGCCGACACAGAGGGCACTTTGGAGAGCGAAATGAAGGGCAAAGCCGGTAAGATACCATTGCTTAATGCTAGGAATTAGTTTATTTAATATTTACCCCTAAAAATTGCTTCCCAAAAGTGGATTCCACAAGTTTTGACAGTAAGATATGCCAAAAGTGTTTATTTCTAAATAATCTTTACGACATTTAATCTAAATTGATGACTTTTTTCTTATTTAGGAGACATTGCCAGTGCCTTTTTGCGTCGCATTAGCACGCAGGCAGTTCAAATCAGAAGCCTATTCCTTCATGTCATCGGTCTGGGGCCACCGCCTACGGACACACAGCGGGCGGGTTTGGTTCGCGACTCCTTTGGCCTCCACAAGATACTCGTGCTGCTCACACGCAGTGGAAAGATATTTGGCATCGACAACATCTCGGGCAAACATCACTGGCAGCTGTATCTACCGAAAGTAAATGCTTTCGACAATGCCGAGCAAATGCATTTAATTGTACAGCGCACCTCCAAACACTTTCCACTGCAGCCCCTGTGCGCCATTGTGGCCAAGAATTCTGTAAGACTGGCATGAAAATCTTTTAATAGGAACTCTTAATAATTATAAATCCTCATTTATTTACAGATCAATGGAAATGGTGTGCTGTATCGCTTCAATCCCATCACGGGACAGGCCACAGAGGGCGGACTACTGCACCTAGACTTTAAGATCAAACAGCTTTCATTGCTGGCCGAGACGGAAAAAGACTTTGTCAAGGGCATACTGATATTCGATGCTTCAAATCAGGTGCATGTATATCCCCAGCATGCCACACCATTGGTAAATGAGTGAATATCTAATCCAAAAAGCGACCTTTGACCCTCTAAGAATATCGTTTGCAGGCCGATGGAATGTATCTCTATACCGCTGATGTGAAGAGCGCTCAACTCGAGGGATACTTTGTAAAATATGCGGGTGGAGTGAGTACTGAAACTTCAAACCGTAGAAAAACCCACTAATTGAATGGTTTTCCTCCACAGAAACTGTCGTGCACACACATTTGGAATGCCCGTTTGGGCGGACATCATTCCGAGCAGCAAATCATTGCTGTTGCCGGCAAGAATCCCATTGAGCATGTCCACTCCCAGGGCCGTGTGCTGGGCGATCGTTCTGTGCTTTACAAATATATCAATCCCAATTTAGTGGCCTTCGTTACCCAGGCCCCTGATGCCACACATAAATGTAAGCTGGGTCTGCAAGCCAAGTGCTTAGTAAAATCTATAATAATGTTAATCATTCCTTTAGCCGTGCTTAACTTGTATTTGGTGGATGTTGTGTCGGGCTCTGTGATATTCTCGATGACCCATCGCAAGGTGCGCGCACCATTGTCCATTGTGCACTCGGAAAATTGGCTCGCTTACTCTTACTTCAATGAGAAAGTGCGACGCACGGAGATTAGTGAGTTAAACAGGATATTTTAATGTACATTTTATACGAAATTCCATTTTACAGCCACTATTGAACTGTACGAGGGTAAGGCGCAGGCAAACAGTAGCGTTTGGAGCTCTCTGACGGCGCCGCCAATGCCGCTGGTTGAACGTCAGTCCTATATCATACCCGCAATAGTTGAAGCGCTCCGCGAGACGATCACAGAGCGTGGAATTACCAATAAGCATGTGCTAATTGGCACTGCCAGTGGTTCCATTATTGAAATGCCTTGGCATTTGCTGGATCCTCGACGTCCCATTGCTTCCACGACCCAGGGACGCGAAGAGGGGGCCATTCCCTATATACCCGAGTTGCCTTTGCCTACGGAAAGCCATATTAACTATAACCAGACGGTGGCACGCCTGCGTAACATTTACACTGCGCCCAGCGGTCTGGAGAGTACCTGTCTAGTCGTTGCCACGGGTTTAGGTTCGTACTGCTCTATATATTGTCCTTCTGGATGACTAAATTGCTTAATTATGTTGCAGATTTGTTCGTTACTCGCGTTGCGCCCTCGAAGACGTTCGATTTGTTGAAGGAGGACTTTGACTATATACTAATTTCCATAGTGCTAGTCGCTCTCACATCGGGCTCGTTGATTGTTAAGCATTTAGCGTCGCGTAAATTGCTCAAGCAGGCGTGGAAATAGGCGCGGCGTGTGGTGGGCATTATTATTATTAAATAATTGCTTTATATACATACATATACAATTTTACTGCGACCAAATATAACAAGGGATGATGATGATGATGACGATCGATAAGGATGAAGAAGGAGACGTAAAAGGAAGATTAGAAGCGAAGAGAATATTGATACATAACATAATTCTAGTAGCTGCATTACATCCAAATAATGCAATCGATGAACCATATTTTCTCAACGCTAAGCCTAGGCAATTATTTATAATTAATTATATAGCGTATAGTTAAATCAACAAAACAAATAATTCTAATTAGCTGTTGAAAAAGGTTATTCATTGCATTTTTCTGTTCCTTTTCATTTGTGTGTATGTTTCAATTTTCCATATTTGAAGAATATCAGCATTGAAGTTGTGTGTTTAAAATTTAGTTAATAAATGCATTTGTAAAGGAGGACAAAGGTAAATAAAATGCGTTTTTGTCATAATCATATTAAAATAAAGTTCATTTTCTTTTTAAATTACGCGCTGTGCACGTTGTGCAGCAAACAGCTGTTTTTGTCTTTTTCTTGCGGCTGGCGTGCATGTCAGGATTTCATCAATCTATTAAATTTCATTTTCAACGGTAAATATAAATCCAATAAAAGCAAGTATTAAGAATACACCTGTTAATAGAAAATTGATTCATCAATCGTATAAAATTATGATGGCATGACTAAATGTTCTATATAGCTGAGAATATTCCAAAGAATATCAAAAACGAGGAATATGTAAAATAGAACTTGAGCTCGTCGTATATTTACGGTATATTTTTAAAATGAGATGGTATATTTTGGTATATTTCTGAGGGTCGGACGGTGTACTTTAACGATAAATCCGCGGCCACACCGGTGCATATGTCCAAAACCATGGCCCTCCGTGTTTTTGGTTTAAATTTAGTAAAAACTAACAGAAGTCTGCTGCAAAATGCGTGCAAGGCAACGGCCCTGCCTGCAGGCCAGACGGCAAGTAGATCTAGTGCAGATATAGAGCTTGTTATGTGCTCAATTCGGTTGCTTCAATAATGCCAAACGTTTGCATAACCTTCTCAGGTGGCGGAGGCTTCATATGCCACAGAAGTGACGGTCCACGCCTCACCGGCGGCTATTCAAAAGCAAAAGGTCAGCAAAGCCATGAAGGCCTATCTGAAACGTGCCACCGAGCACGACGAGTTCATGAAAACGCAGCACCTGGAGTTCCAAATCGGCAAGCGGCACTTGGCCAATATGATGGGTGCCGATGCCGAGACCTTTACCCAGGAAGACATCGATGTAAGTAGATCTCTTTCGGATATGGTATTTAACTGACGAAATGTGCTTTGCAGGAGGCCATATCGTATTTGTTTCCCTCTGGTTTGTACGATCCAAAAGCAAGGCCCGCCATGAAGACACCAGAGGAAGTTTTTCCCGCCCGCAAGGCAGCAGAGTTCGATGAGACGGGCAGGCCGTTTCATAGCATGTTCTACACGGGAAAACCCAATTTCTTTCAGCTTCTACATGTGAGTTAACTTGATTTGATGTTAATTTAATTAGAATTCATATTTATCTGGTAAAATTCCAGGAAATTGTGGAGGAAACCAACAAATTGTACGAACTAGAGGAGCGCATGCTGCGTCGTGGCATAAAGCCTGATGAAAACCAAAAGCTGTAGGTATCACGAGTTCATTACATAAACGTTTTATCATACGAATTTTTTGTTATTTGCCAGAGAAATCGCTGGTTTCCAGGTTCTGCCCAAAGATCAACTGGAAACGCAGTTGGTGGAGAGCATTGCGGACATTGAATACACGAACTTTTCCAACTCAATGGATCGTTTGATTGCCTCGCCATACGCCTACAAGAGCAAGGCGTTTATTGAACGTTATCTAAAGCCCCTGATGGACCAGTCCAAGCAGCTGGAGGTACCAAAGCCAAAGATCGACGAGCAGGGACGTCAGTACATCACTACCTATGAGTGTCTGCGCAAGACGGCCCGTGCGGATGTCACCGTACGAATGCCCGGCACTGGCAAGATCAGCATCAATGGCCAGGATGTCTCCTACTTTGAGGACGAAAACAGCAGGGAACAGGTGAGTGGATGGAAGGATGGGGACTTTTTTTTGTAACAATAGATATAGCATATGTATTTATTAATATTATAAATTATGATTTAAACGATTCTTCTTCGAAACAACAAAAGACACAGCCTAGAACCAGCCACACATCAAAACTGCTCGCCTTCGCTAATGTATCTAAACTCTAGATTACAGATAGTGTTGTATATATATAATAGTATATAGTATAGTATGGTATAGTATAGAATATGGTGTGGTATATGGCTATATATATGTATATAGTATACAGATATCAAAAATTTCTTCTATGATAATATCAACAATCTTCTGGGGGGTCAAAAACACTTACACAATAGGAGGGAACATCTAAATCTTCAATTCTAAACATATGTTTATATATATATATCGAATAATTTATCATTTTACTAAATGCTTTTAGCAACTATTTGCGCAGATTCTGCTTTTGCTGATTGGAAATGACAATCAGCAGCTTATCGATCACCTTGCTCGCCTGCTGTTGCTGCGATATGAGGGCCTGCTTTAGTTCCTGTATCTCCTGCGTGAGGAACTCGATGCGATCGGCATTCTCATCGATTTTGGTCGTTAGCGTTGTGAATTGTCCCGCATCTGGGTCGGGATCGCCAGCCAGCACATAGCCCGTTGAGGCACAGCCATTACTCGTGCTGTTGTTGTACTTGTTCTTGTAGGACAGATAGTTCTCTGCCGGATTCTTCGAGGATATGGTGTGTCCAAATTGTTTACGCATCTTTCCGACCTCATAGGCCTTCATTAGAATGTCCCTGGGCAGGCGCTTCTCACTTGGATTCAACGGTTTGACACACAAGACAACGCGATACGCCTGAGGGGATACCAAGGCCGTGTAGTGCAAGAGATTCCTCAACCAAGTTGGCAGATATCCATTGAACAGCGCCGATTCGATGTAGCTGATGAGCTTCGTCTGTCGCACTAGCTTTGAGAGGCCAGCCGTCTTTTTGAGACCCTGAATATCGTGCACTGCAATGCCCACGAGAAGATTCATCAGGATTATGGTGACAAAGAGTAGAAACAGCACAAAGGTGATCTGCGCGCTGACCTCCAGCAGAAAGGGTGGATCTTTGCCATCCGGATCGTTGATCAGCAGCGATAAATCCTGTTCGCCAATCATCATGACCAGCACCGATATGAAGCCCATAAATGGATTGGCAAATGACGACGAGGAGGGAAAGATCACACAAAAGCTAATGGTGAAGCCAATCAGCATGCAAGAGTAGGCCATAAAGAGCTTGGCAAACTCCCCCTGGACCTTGGTATACATGGCCACATAGACATCGAACACTGGCAGCTGTCCGATCATCAGCATGAGATTTGTCCAACCCAACAGCACAGCAAAGGCGCCAATGTGATTCTGAAAGGTGTACGTCTTGTTCGTGTAGATGTAGGAGATGACAAAAACGCTGGTGATCACAAACCACTCCATTATGTTCTCCACTTGTGTCACATAATGTCGAAACGAAGAGTAGCCCGTAATGCCATAAACCTTTCGGAATATCTCCACTATGGTGATGGCCACCAGGACCCACCATTGCATTTCCATCACAAACGGATTGTTGCGCAGCATATCCCCAAGGATAGACTGCTTTTGGCATAGTTCCTGGGCCTGAATGGTCGTATTGTCATCCTTGCTGCCATTGTAGCAATTGTGGGCAAGAGCCGTCAGCACGTAGAGCGTTAAGAAGAGCACAAAGCTGAAGCAGAAGATCAGGCGTCCAATGTAGTATTTTCGTATTTTTCCCCATTTGATGTACAGAAAGGAGGAGCAGAGCGGATGCTCTAGTATCTCCTTTTGGCCCTCGTCGACAAAGGTGTTCAGATAGCTAATCTCCCGGGGATGACAATGCTGCAGCAATTGGCGAAAGTCCAGCTCCAGTTCCACCTCACGATTGACAGGATCCTAAACGGGAGGAACACACATATTAAATTACTTGTAATCTTGCCGCATGAAGGTGTGCTTCCGCAACTCACCTGTGAATGATGCAGCGTGATGGCTGCATCCAACTTCTGTCGGATCATGGCCACCGATGAGGGTGTCTTCCTGGTGATCACGTTGAGTGCAGATGTGCCCTTCTTCGATTTGGTGGTCACATCTGCCCCATGGAATATCAGCATCTCCACGCACTGCACGAGGCCATCCAGCGCAGCCAAATGGAGAGCCGTAAAGCCGTAGATATCCTTGTGATTGACATTGGCACCCCACTGGATGAGCGTCTCCATGATGTCGTAGGCATTCTCTGACTTTCCCACCGCCGCGTGGAGCGGCGTGCGATGATCAAAGTCCTCGGCGTTGGCATCGGCATTCCCGTTCCTCAGCAGCGACTCCACGCACTCCAGGCTCGAAGTGCGTGCGGCCAGATGGAGCGGCGTAAAGCCTCGATGGTTCTTTAACTTGGCATCCGCGCCCTTGGCCAGCAGCAGGTCCACGCACTCCACGTTTCCCTCATCCGCAGCGAGATGCAGAGCCGTCGACTCCTTCTCTCGAATGCAGATCCTCACATTCGCATCCGCATTGGGGGCATTGAGCAGGGCCTCGAGGCACTGCATATTGCCCAGATCGGCGGCCAAATGGATAGCATTGGTGCCATTCGGCTTCAGGGAGTTCACGTCGGCTCCCTCGCTTATGAAGATCTGCAGACACTCGAGGGCATTCGAACGCACGGCGCAGTGCAGGAGACTCTCCTCGCAGTTCGGTTTATTGGTGTCCTTGGTGATGTCGGCCCCATTGTTGATCAGGAACTTGGCCGCCTCAGCGGCATTGCCAAAGGCAGCACAATGCAGTGGGGTATAGCACTTGGACTGCAGATTCACATTCATTCCCTTGGAGACGAGCAATCCCAGCGTTGCCAGGCATCCGCTGAAGGCCGCCAAATGCATGGAGGAGATGCCATTCTGATCGCAAAAGTGCAGATCGGCTCCCACCTCCATCAGGCCTTCGATGAGGTCCCATCGCTTGAGGAACGCGGCCCACAAATAGCATAGATTCTTCTCCAATTTCGAGGCGGACTCAAAGTGCGTCTTCGTGCTCTCGGCCACCACATTGCCTTGCTCAATGTCCTCGAATAAACGTACTCGCCCGGTGGCGCTCTTCATCTGATCGATGAGACTAATCCGGAGCGTATCATTGCAGATCTGAACGCTCAGCTCGCTGGTGGGCTCCTCGAAGCTGTCGTACATTGACGGTGCACTCTCCGCCGGCGGCGACGGTCCACACTCCATGTATTCGAATTCTCCAGCTGTCGGATACTGGGCTTCGATCATGGCGTCCGTGTTGTTATTCCGCCATCGCACCATCAGGTTGGGTGGAATCGATTTGAAGCTATGTTGAAGAGATGTTTTTCTATGATTAGTGAAAGATAGTTTTGTATTGGTGGAACATAGAAATTTAATTAGTCTCGGGTTTGACACACGTTTAGCTCATTAGTGGAAACAAGTGGGGGGTTTGGTGTAGAAAGAACTTTAAGGTATAGATTAGTTTACTTATTCAAAACATGTCTTTGGCTAACTATAAATATATCTTTGGTAAACGAGCAAAATTCGTTTCCTTCCAAGCTACTATTTGGAAACACATTTAAAGATCATCAAAGTTATACCATTAATTACTCAATTTTCCGCACTTAAAAATAATCATTTTCTTCCATTTTGCCGTTTTACTATAAGAAAAAATTTCATTTTTTTTTAAGAATTTCTCCATATTAAACGAGGGGGAACGTTGTGAGTTGCTGCGGACACCGCAACTCTACAGTTATACCCGATACTAAGTCAGTATGGCTCTCCTCCGGCAGATGGCGCTAATATTAAGCGACACGACAAAGAGTGTGTGCGAGAGAGACAGAAAATCAGTCTGAGCGTGACGTCGGGCGCTGCGTAGCCACTGCAAATTGATTTCCTTTTGGCTATAAAAATGATCTGATCTGATCCAGATTCAGCAATCTAATAGATATGGTCATTATCTATGATTCTGCGTTTTTAGTTTTCTCAAATCTGCAATATTGTGGATGCAACAGATTTTCGTCATTTGTGGGGGCGGATGGGGGTGGGGCGAAATTCTGAGATATACGTTTTATAGTGACACTTTAAAAGAGTGTGTGTACCAAATTTGGTTACTCTAGCCTTAATAGTCTCTGAGATTTGTGGTTGCCTCAGATTTTCGTCCTTTGCGGGGGCGGAAGGGGGTGTGGCGAAATTTGGACATGAAACGGTCAAGGTCCGATATCACAGGAGTGTGGATACCAAATTTGGTTGCTCTGGCTTTTATAGGTTCTGAGATCCTTGAACTCATATTTTGCAATTGGCAAAACCGACCATGAAACCTGTGTGTTAGAGTGAGACAGAGCGAGAAAGAGTGAAATTGTTTTCGTGATTCTGGCTGTAATAATTATACGATCTGGTTCAGATTTTGCACTCTAGAAGATATAGTCATCTTCTACGATTCTGCGTTTTTAGTTTTCTCGTATCTTTAAAATTGTGGATGCCACAGATTTTCGCCCTTTGTGGGGGCGGAAGTGGGCGGGGCAAAGTTTTGAAATATTTTTGGCCCAGTGACATATCACAGAAGTCTGGATCCAAAATATCGTTGCTCTAGCTCTTATAGTCTTTGAGCATTAGGCGCTGAAGGGGACGGACAGACGGACAGACGGACGGACGGACAGACGGACAGACGGACGGACGGACAGACAGACAGGGCTCAATCGACTCGGCTATTGATGCTGATCAAGAATATATATACTTTATAGGGTCGGAAACGACTCCTTCTGGACGTTACACACATCCATTTTCACCACAAATCTAATATACCCCAATACTCATTTTGAGTATCGGGTATAAAAATCACTATTTTCTTTGTTTTGATATCAAAAAATTTATACCATTAGTTACCGAATTGTTAAGGATCTTTGACATATTTTGTCTTTGTCTCGGCTTTGTTTCTCTTAAAAGTCCATTAAGAGCTCTGAATTGTTTGCTTTTGTTCAGAAAACTTCTCCAACTGTTTACAGACATATGTTTTTATCAGTTCTACCATTAGTTTCCGAATGGTTAATGATTCATACACTTTGAATTAAAACTTGGAGCATAAGATAAAGTCGCAGTTGTCTGGGTCTCATCTCTGTTTTTAATAGATTGTAAATCTGTTTTTCATTGCTTGTAAATGGCACTGAGAGCACTAGAGTTCGAGACTCTGTTTTGTTTGTTGAGAGCATGCATAATTTTAAATAATTTTATTTTATTTTATTTTATTTTTCTTGCTTTCAGAGTTATGCCAACTTTGGCGATATATTTTGTTGTTGTTTTTTTTTTTTGATGGATTGTCCGAGTGCCGGCTGTGATCTCTGGCGAAGTCCAAGACCAAAGCTTGAGTCGCTTTATGGCTGATATGTATTTTATTTTTTGCATAATTTTAGACCTTGTCCATGCACTTGTTGTATAACTTTTGGGTGGCTTTTACAGTGGGGGTAAGGGCTGGATACCCTGCCTTTTCTTTGTTGATCACTTAGCTTAACTCTCTCTCTCTTTAGCTCACATTTAAAATACGTACACCGTTTGCAGCCATATCCACGGATGATGCCAATTCGCCAATGAGCTATTTTCAATTTCTAATTTCATTTCCAAAATACATGGGAGACAAAGCACCGCCGAATGCCATACGGACTACGGACCGGATCGGATCGGATCGAAAAGGGGGTGGTAGGGGGTTGTAGTCGAACGGAATGGAACGGAACGGGACAAGTGGCTTACAATGGAAGCCTTTTGTGGTGATTATACAATTGTGTTCATCTCTAACGGGCGGAAAATGCAAAAATGTTGTGTGAAAAAACGCGAATTTTTCACTTCCGTTTTGTTGTTGCTTGTTTCTATTCTACAGTTTTTCTATTTTTCAATTTTTGTGTGAGTGTGTGTGTGTGTGTGTCGTTTTTGTTGGTTTTATAATCACTACGAACGCGTTTTAGCTTTTTAGGTTTTTCGTTTAAATTTTCAGTCAAGCCACAAACGCGTCCGCCTGCATTGTTGTTCCAAAACCGACTGCCGACTGACCGGACCGAGAGCTTGATGAAAAACCATAAGCCGTTGGTTAAGTCGTCAATCGAGATTTAAAGAGAGGTAAACTACAGAGAGAATCGCGGAGAGATCTCGTAGAGAGAACCCTATATAGAGGAGAGAGCTCCACACACACACAGAGAGAGAGAGAGAGAGATGGCCAAAAATCATCTGTAAATTATTTGTGATTTCGAGTGGGTGTGGAAATCTTTTTTGGCTTTTGAGAGTTGGTCTTTGGAAAGTTTTCAAGTTTTGGGTATTTTCTTTGTTAGAAGATCCTTTGCTTCGATGAAAGATTTTTAGGGGTAATAACCCTGCAACGTATCACCAAAAAGTCTTATGGTTATGGTTCTATTCAGCTCTGAAGATCTCTATGGTTTGATGGAATTTTGTTTCCCAAAAGTTCTCCATAGTTTCAAACCCTATTTTTTCCCCTTTTCTTTAGTAAAAGGATATTTAAAATAGTGTCGCTTTAAATTGGGAATTTTTTCAAAGATAAATTGTGCAATAAATGGAAAAATATTTAACAAAGAACCAGCAAAATATAATTTTAATATTGTGAGATATCTTTAAAGCTGCTTTTTAGTGTTTTAAAAAGGAAAAAATAAGATATATAGGCAGTTTTGCCTTGATTCCATGGTATTTAAGGGGTTTTGAAGAGAAACTTTTAACCTTTTAACCTTGTACGTTCCAAATATGTAAAGAAAAGCCGATTTACAAATTGGTTTCTCCTACACTTTGGTTGGTTTTTATTTATTTTATTATTATAGTAATTGTATTTAATTTTGTTCCCGTTCAATGACAATTTCGTAATAATTAACTCGACTGCTGGCTTGTGAAGTAATTCAAATTTTAATCTAATGTAATTTTTGCACGTGAAAACTTTCCAGAAACAATCCCTACAAAAAAGGTTGTTGTTCTCTCGGTAGAAGATCTTTTTTACTTTATTTTTGATTGTAGGTCCATTGCCATTTATTCAATTTGTCACATAAATCATGAGAACGCTTCCGTGTCTTTGTTTTTCGGGTTTTGGCAAACACATTCTCATATTCTGTATTATTGCTATTATCTCGGGGGGAGTCTTACATATAAGATCTGTAAAGTTTCAGTGTAAACTGCAACAGAGGCAGAAGCTGGCTTCCACTTCGTTTTATTTTCGAATCGGTGGCACTTACCGGTTATTTGCATTATTCTCATTGAGCGGCTGTTCCACTTCGGTCTTGGTAACGACACTGATGGAACGTGTCATGCGACGGGGTTTCGTACTGCCCTCCTTATAGCCAAGATTCTCCATGGTGTTGACGGCGATGACGATGGCCAGTCGATGGTTGGTTGTCGTTCTCGTTGTCGTTGTCGCTGTCGCTGTCTTTGTCTCTGTCGTCGTTGCTTTTTGTTGGTGAATCAAAACGCGCAAAAATGCGCTAAAATACTCAACGGAATTCAATGCACTTTGGGCTAAGACCGTTGTCGATGCGTTGCAATTGCCAATAAATAAACGAACAGTGTTACTTTCCAAACGGGGATCGAAGCGTTAATTTATAGCCCAATTTTCATACTGGATTGAGTCTCTGCAAAAGATAGTTTGGATGGAAAGTTTATAGGCTGGTTGATCGCTCCCGCAGAGCGTCCAAGTCCAACTGAATGAAAGAGATCTTTCCAGTTTACTTTCTTCTAAATATCTGCACAAATATGAGGCCACTTTGGGTTTATTTTCGATTGGGAGAACTAAGAGTAAAAGGCTCTGGACTCTGTCTACAAATTTTGGCTCTGATTTGCGTTGAATGCGACACTCCACTCCACTCCACTCGTTTGGCGGTTGTTGGTCTGTTATCTAAGCGCCTGCCTGCCATTTGACGCAGCGATAAGCCGCCTCTACCAGCATCATCATAGCATCATCATAATCATAGTGATAGCCAGACAATCTGGGGAGATTTATCTTCAAGTGCTACTGGTTCTCGTCAAAGGGGGATGTCTCTCTGCCTTTTTTTCTAGTACTATTAGCCCCTCTCTGGACCCCAACCATGCACTATGTTTGCTTAAGTTTTTTGCTTGCTTTTTGTTTGTTCAGATTATTTACAATTTATGTCAAAGAGAGAGGCAAAGTTTACAGACTTATTCATTCAGTGTGGAGTGCAAATTCCTCTAAACGCAGTCCAGGAGCGGTTTGAGAATGGAAGTTAAGAAAAGTTTTCTAAAAGATTTTTGTATATATTCTGAAGAGCTGTTTTTTTGCTTCTTTTTGTTGTGCTTCTATTTTAATCTCTTTCTTATTTCCTGTTTCTTATCTTAATCTCATCTTTGGCTTATCTTTTCGTTAGATTATTTTATTTATTGTTTAAATATATATATGTATATCTTTAGATGTCTTATGCCCGAAGAAAACTGTAAGCAGAGCTGTGGAAAACTATGACGAACTAATTTTCTAATATTTTCACAGCTTATTGGCACAGAATCGAGTTAATTGTTGTCTGAAATCTCAATTATCCAACGAAGCGTTAAGCTTGTTTAGGTTCCATTTACTGGATTTTACATCTGGCATCGTATTACCCCCAAGAATTTCTGGGAATCTTTTCAACCCGTTTCGCAAAAATATAAACAAAAATAAAAAACACATAAACAATCGGCATTCAACAAAAAGAAGAAGTTGAGATTGTTTGCCCGGCAACTGAAAAACTTTCTTTGCGTAAAAATTGTTGCTGACTTATTGGACAAATCTGGTGATAAACAAGGCAGGCCAAAAGATCGGAGACTGGGCTGGCTAAATTATGCGAGCAAATTAATCAAATTCTGTGCGTAGTTGAGAAACCAGTTTTCGGAGCTCCATAGACCAGAGGAGATCGATCTGTTTTGGTCTGCTGGTTATCGTTTGTCTGTGGCCACAAGGTGCGGGGGGCAAGGGAGTCGCTTCGCGTCGAGTCCAAAAGTCGCTAACATCATAAACAAATATTGGTTTTAACAAAAACGCCCCCGTGTGATTACAGTTTGCAGTTGCAAACAATTAATACATTTTTGATGAATTTTTCGCACTGACAAAAAGCCAGGAGGTACGAAAAAAAAGACCCTTTGTATTGTATGCTTTAAATAGAGCAAATGATTATCGGAGAGTGGAACGGAACGGAACGGAGCGGCACGCTTTTGTTGTTGATTTTAATTGCCGATCGACGGATGGCCCGGAAGCGCCATTTTGCTGCTGGTCGGCGGCGACGGCCATTTTGGGAAAACTGCGACGCCATCGAGCGATCGGACGGACGGACGATTGTACTCGTCGGTCGCTTACTATACTTTCTCGTGTATTTCTTATCGCTCGAGCGTTGATTCAATTATAATTGAAATCAATTTGAGTTCTTATTTTCTTACTTTTTCTTTTGTGGATACAATGCTGTGTCCAGGGGGTCGGGGAGAGGGGGGCCGGAGCAAACGCATTGGCCCGAGTTAAGTTTTTATTTGTTGCGTTGCTTTCATAATGCCCTTGAACCTGAATCGCATGCCCGCAGTCGGTTATATAGAGACAGAGACAGATACGGAGGGAGAGAGAGATGTAGTACATAGAGTATAGACCTACTACTAGATCTATCTCTCATGTGTGCATGCAGTTTGCAATTGAATTTTGTGTGCCATAGTGCACCAATTAAAGGATAACAAACGTAGTAAACAAATCTCAATTGTTATTCATGAGCGGGGCTTTCCATTCCATTTCGTAGTATTATCACAGATCTAAAGAGCGTTTATTTGTGCAGATATTTCAATGATTGTAGCTAATTAAATGAATAGATTGCTCTAGAACACGTTTATAGATCTATCTTTCATTATCTTTCGTCTTTAATTTAATACAATTTTAATTAAATTTATGTACAACAGATTAATAGATCTGTCACCACTAATTAAATTGAATTTCGAAGAAATATTCAAGAACTTTCTTCATTCAAATCTCTAATATTTTCTTGCGCTTTTCTTAGTCCTTTTTCTACCTAATATTTCACTTTAAATTGACCCAAGTTTTAGATACTTCTTTTAATGACAGGCCCAGTGCCGTGGCTTCATTATTCGACGCGACATTTTATTCCCAAGAAAGATATTCCTTTTTTTTATAGACAGTTTTCCTTCAACAAATTTTCCGACACTTGAGACGCGGACGCTCAACGACGTTGAATCGACTGATAAAAAGAACTGCGCCAAAATGATATTCTGTTCTCCGTTTGTCTCCGGCTCTGTGTCCAAAACTAAGCCCCCGAGCGACGCGTCAATGAAGATGTAGATACAGTACACTTAGTATATATACTATATGTAGTCCGACATACAATATGACTGTCTTTTACGGCTGTACGACGACGATAGCCCACGAAGATGTCGTCGTCGTTGGATGTGTCAAACTATAAAATTCATTTAAATCATAATAAAAGGTACCCGCGAATATTCTTGAAGTGCCAGCAAAATGCCGGGTTGTCTAAAGAATTTACCCCTCCACATAATCTTGAGAAAGATGGAGAGTGTTCTAGTAGAAATATCTGAGGGAAGACCAAAGCAGGGTGTCCCTTAAGTTCCTAAAAGAATTTGGAACCACCAACCACCCCCATATCTTTCTGAGAAAATTGGTTCTGAAATTGGGTTGCGGGAACCCCTAACGATTATGGGGGCGTTTGGGGATTAGAAACCAGTTTTGATCTCTTGTTTGTGAATGCGCCTCGTCACATTTTCTGCAAATTGGTTGCTATTTTTATCGCATTTTTTTTGCTGTCGTTAATTGTGTGTGTACATTAATTTAAAAATCTTGTTCGCAATCCTAAAGCCTTTTAATGTTTCTCGCTGTAGCGTGAAGTCATCTGTCTAGCAATTTGTTTAAACAAATCACAAATTTGCCCGGGCGCTCTCTCATCTCGAAAATCTTTTGATTTGATTGATTGTCGTTTGTCAATTTGGTTTACCAAAAAACGAGTTAAAAAATTGCCTGTCCCCCGTTTGATTGTTGAGCTTTTTATTGTTTATTGTTTTTTAATCATAACGTTTATTGTCTGTGTGCCGTGGACCATTGTGCCAAGGGGGGCTTGGACTTTATTTCCCACGCAATCGGATCGACAGATCTCTGACGCTCTAAAAACCAAATTCAGAATTTGAAATACGATTTGTTGTGATCTGATCTGTGGGATTATGTGAACTTTGAAACTGGCGTCACAGTGGGTTTTTTTTCGGGGTGTTTAATGTATGCAAAAAATGTGATATTAATTGTAAGATTTCCCAGAATTTAGCAGGTGATTGGGGGATTAATTTAATTGAGAAGCTATTTCATTCTTTCTCTGAATTTAACTACGATGTTCCAGAATTAATTGAGAAGCTATTTCATTCTGTCAATAATTCTTTCTCTGAATTTAACTACGATGTTCCAGAATTAATTACTAGATACTTTTCGCATACTCAGAAACCATCAATCGATTCCCTATATGAAGTGCTGCCCCGACAGAGCCTTTCCTATATGGTCTTAGATCAGCCATGATTTAGTTCTTGCTTCATGTAATTAAAGTCGTGGCTTATTGAAGGGAAGAATCCTTTAATATTAACACAGAAATAACATTCTTTTTTCATACTTATAGATACTATACCCACCTTTCTTTACTTTTACAAACGAGAAAAACTTTCATTCAAGAGTTACACAATTTTGAATTAAAAATACTTTTGTTTTCTACATTTGTTCTGTATTTCCCCCTACTATTAACGACTGGGAGGGCAGCGCGTGCCTCTGAGCCTTGCCTGCGGCTCTGCAATTATCCCCAGACCTCTGCCAAATGCACTTATAATTTGCATCACACCTACTGTTAGAGAGAGAGATTGCACAGTTCACACTAGCCGTAGTTGACGAGCCGCCCCCAAGGGCAAACATGCAACAATTTGTTGCAGTGGCTGCGGCTAACAGACATTTAATTTGGCTAACGATTCGGCCCATTATCTATTGTTGTACAGGAAGCTCTACCGCATTCGCAGTCGCATTCGGGGGAACACAGTATAGCTAAAACTATTATATAGATCTCTATAGTACAATGGATGCCTCGGGGGCGACATCTGAACTTGACATCTAACGGTGGCCCCACTTTTCATTCGTGCTTCCTCTGTGGTCTGTTCTTTTCAGCTGCTCTTCCCGCTGAACTACAGCGAATTGCTGGGCAAAGTCGATGTGGAGGCCAATGTGGAAGGCGGCGGTCCATCCGGTCAGTCGGGTGCCATACGCTGGGGCATTGCCATGTGTTTGCGCAGCTTCGTTGATCAAGAGATGATTGAGTCAATGCGTCTGGGTAAGTTCTGATGCTGAACCTCCCTCCTCTACTGCTCTATCTTTTTGCCGCTAATTGTTGCCATTTATGTTGCATGCTTTTATTGCAGCCGGTCTGCTGACACGTGACTATCGCCGGCGGGAGCGCAAGAAGTTCGGACAGGAAGGAGCACGTCGAAAGTACACGTGGAAGAAGCGCTAAGGCGGACACAGGTCTCTCACGTTGCATTTCAGTTTAAAATGTTTAATAAATATCAAACTATGTTAAAGACTGTCTTCTTCTCTACATTTGGTTGAGTGGCCTGAGGCCCAGTAGCTGCATCCCCTGCTGCAGGGTCCGCTTGGCGGCTTGGAAGAGCAGCAAACGCTGTGATTGCTTCAGCGGACAGCTCTCCTGCTTTACAGGTAAACGTTTCAGGGCACGACTTGTGGCATTGCTAGTGGAGGTACAGAGAACAGATTATATACTTCTGGGTATATAGGATTCTTAAGGATACGCACCACAAACCAAACAAATAATTAACGAGAACACACGCCTCCAATTGCTCTTTGGATTGCCAAATGCATTGATCAAAACGCGCCAGCTCATACAGCAAATCCAAGGCATCCACTGGCTCCTGCCTGTAATGCTGCCAATCGGGTCTAATGTCCTCCAGGTCTATATCGTTGAAGTTCTCCAAAAGGCTATTCAGCCGGCAGTGTGTGTACTGGAGCTTAATGCCCGTATCCCCATTGACTTGAAGGGCATGCTGCCAGCTGAATTCATGATCGCGTTGCCGACGCTGCTTGAGGACATTCACGAGTACGGCGGAAACACCCAGGATATCACAGACATCTTCATCGTCCAGAGAGCTATTCGATCTGGTGGCTAAAAAAATGATTATCAAGAATGAATTCTTATAGAATGATGCTTTGCCGCTACATACTTTGTGTTTGAATACGCTTCTCTCGCATCACATCGCGTGCTTCGTCCAGGACATCCCGCAGAAAGATTGCCTTGCCCTGGCGCGTGCTCATACCATGAATCCGGCCGAATTTCACATGCTTCAGCTGCTCCAGACTCAATCGCTTGTCCAAGGCAGCCGTTGTCTTGAACAAGGCATTGAAATGATCCGCTTGGCCATTGTCCACCACATAGAGAATGCGGGAGAACTGCAGACGCGAGTGACGCTCGAGGAGAGCAGCTATATCCCTTGCCAGATACAACGTGGAGCCATCGCTTTTGATCACTGGAATGCGTCGATCATCCACCACCACTATCTCGCGGCCATCCACTTCTCGCTGGAGAAGACCTGCAGACCGCAGCTTCTCCAGAACTTCACTGATTTGCTGCTGGGAGTACTGCGACTCCCATTCGTAGCTGTCAAAGTGGACGCCCAACCGATTGTAGACCCCCGAGAGCTCTTCAATGGTGTACTGTCGATACTGCTGCCATTGTTGGGCCATCGCGTCGTCTGTTCCTGCCTCCAGGGCTGTGAAAAGGTCTCTCGCTCGCTGTGCAATCTCTGGGTTCTCCTCAGCCGCTTTATTGGCGGCCACATAAGATCTGTAAAGCGTCTCTATGGGTGCTCTCTGCATATCCTTATCGCTGACATTGTTCAGCTGAACGCCAAGTGCTAGGAGCCCAAATTGTGTACCCCAATCTCCGAGGTAATTAAGGCGCGTGGTGCGGTATCCCAAATGCTGGTGGAGATTGGCCAGCACATTGCCAATGATCGTAGAGCGCAGGTGGCCCACATGGAAAGGCTTGGCGATATTGGGGGAACTGTACTCCACAACCACATGCTCGTCGCTCGGGGAGAGTGGCAGAGCCTCCGGCTGTCTTTTCCGGAGTAGCTGTTCCACAAATGACTGCGGCTGCAGCTGGAATTCCACTTTGGCGGCACTGCGTCCAGCGCTGGGCACTACACGCACTTTCTCTATGTAGGTGGCATCGAAGTTGTGACTCCTCAGGGAATCCAGCAGCTCCTGCTCCTGTTGCGCAATGGAAGCCGGCAGAGTCCATTCCAGAGTCGGTCGCTGAGCATTTTGCAGCTGCTGCTTCTTCAGGGGCACTTCCAGGGCATGGTAAATGTTCTTCAGCTGCGGCAGCTACAGGAAGGAGTCTCCGTAGAATTAATAAACTGATATTTAATGGTTTTAAGAGCTCACCTGCTCGGAAATAGCGCGACGAATCCGTATCATTTCATTTGTAAACAAGTTTAACCCAATCTACCCCCCTCTATTTAAACAGGTAGCGACATGAGTTCAACCGCATTGAAAAATACTGCTTGTAAGTTCTTCTTGTAGATCCATCCTATCATTCGTCTGCACTATAAATACACCATGATCTTTATTACCGGAACAGCGTTAAAATTACGCCAGATTAAATATGTACATACCTACTGGTCGACAAAGGGTTAATAGTTCCCTGTTTATGATCGGAAATCATATTACTCGATGTTGATATTTGATCTGATGATACCATCTAGCTAAGACTCTCAGCCCTGTACACATAATTTAATCCGATTTATGAATCAATTTCCTACAAGAAATGCTAATTTTATGTAATCCCTTTGATCGAAGATTTTAACAAAAAAGGTAAAAGCATAAAACGTTTCGTTTCATTCATAAGCAAAATTCTGCATGTTAGACATTGATATTTTTGTGCGATAGGCAGTACTTGAAATCGATACCAACAGTATAGTGTTGTAAAAAGATCAAAAAAAGTTATCGATGGCTTTAAAAGTATAATATTTAACAATGTTTACCAAATGTTAAAATAAATGTAAAGAATGTTAATTTTAAGGCCTTAAAAGTGCGATATTTTTAACTACTTGAAGTGAGAAATGATCAATCAAATATTTTGGAACTTCGACGCCCCTGCAAACATATGTTTACTCTCCCATTTCCAATCAAAATTTCCATAAAGCGGGTAACTACCCCGCTAACCACCGGGTTTTCGCTACCGAGAGATGGAGAACTTCCAAGCCCTGCGTCAACTCCAACGCCGACGCGCTGGGGGGCTGCTTCACTACTGCTGCTGGGTATTCTCGTTGCAGCACTCAGCACTTTACGTTCACAGTCGTGTTCGTACCGTCGTCGAGTGGCCAACGTTTTTGCGGTGAAAAAATCCAAGCAAAACCAAAGGAGAAGCAATACCCATAGCACCAGCAGAGTCCACAAGCAGCAGCAGTGCAAAACTCAATTCAAATTGAAAAAGTGTGTTTTCCTGTGAACCTCTAATATATGTTATTGTTGTTGTTGTTTTTGTATGCCCCAGTAGCCCCCCTTCACGACGGGGTAAACCACGAAAAAGTCTCGCTCCAGTGGCCATATCCGAAGAAAAAAGAAAGAAAAACCAGAGAGATTATCGCAAAATTGCAGTCCAAATGCGAGGCGGCAAAAAAGTATTGCATACCACAGGGCTGTCATGAAAAATAGATATCGATTTGCCAGGGCATAAAAATAAAAGGCAGTACAACGAGAACGAGCGTGTGGGAGGGGAGGGTGTTGTGCTATGGGATTTTCATAGCCAATAAAAAATTGTTTTTCCCAATGCCATAATCCTTTAATTGGCTAATTACCAGGATATTCCGTGGGTTTATACCAAAATTTTCGAAGACGAGTTCTGCCCCTGGGGTGTGTGCGCGTGTTTGTGCATGAGATCATCAGTGGAAGAACGGTAAAAACAGAAGTACCGTTGAATGGCGCCTGCTGGTATGCAATGCCTTTTCTCACTCCTTTTTCTTCATTTTCAAAAACCAGGCAAAATCTCATCCAATTTTTCGGCCTATGACAATAACACAAACGCACTTTCTTCGCTACGCATTATCCAGGTGCGTGTGCGTATAGAGAGTGAGCGAGAGAGAGAGAGTGATAGAGAAAGGGAGAGAGAGAGGAGTGCAAAGGACGAGAGAGATATATAGAGATAGAGCGGAAACGGAAGCGAACTGAAAGCGCGTGTGATTTTGTGTCCCCCGTTTACATATACATATATGGTTGTTGCTCCCAAAAGTAAAGCTCAAAACAAAGAAAAGCAAAAAGCAATTAAATAAGTAAACTTAAAATTTAAGAAGGAAGAATATACATAAGCCTACGTGCGCGTGTTGAATTTAATTTGTATTTTCTGGTACAACATCAAAAGCATTTCCCTATGATTGGCTCATTCTGGAATCTGTGCAGAGCGTGCCCATCAATGCCGGTAGACAAGGTGAGTTCCCCATCCAATCTTTTATAACCAATTGAAGCCCATATTCGTCCGACTGTTTTTAAGAGTCTCGTTCTGCTAGCCTCTTAGCCCACTTTGCAGACTGCGAACATTTGCATTTATATCGTCACACAGTGCCTTTCTTTTGATTTATCGTCGACAGTTGGGTCTGTCTTCTGTTGGAGAGTGTGTGTGTTTGTAATGGATTTTTATTGCAATCTTGCAGGCGACAAGTGAATGGGGATGTTTGGGGGGTGGGCGATGGCGGATGCAGTGCCTCGAAAATGGGGTGACTCGAAGCCGAAGCCGGGCCCTGAGTTATGACTCGACCAAAAAGAATTGTGGGATTAGGGTGCATTTTTGATTTCGGTGGAAATATATGAATATTTTATATTACATTTTGGGTTTGTTTTTGGGGTTAGAAGTACATTCTCCAGGGCCATTAGTGAAATTAATCGTAAATAATGACTTTCATAATTCAACAAAATGATGGTCGGTATTTCTAATGACATTCTAAAGCGTCGGATAAAGTGATTATTCACTATTTACTGAATAATGATTTTGGAATATCCTTTCGCCTCTTTTATTCTACCATTTGGTGCCATCATCCATCTCTTTTGATTTCCCTTTGGTCACATTTCTGGCAGTTCTTTCATAACTTTGATCAATATCACCTTACAATCCTTGGAGTGTCATTACAGTCAGGCCCAAAGCCGAAGCCCGAGCCACAGAGTCATGCAACATTCTTCGTACTTACTTTTGCAGCCAGAACTCAGCTCCAAGCGAAAAGTAGACCAAAAAGAATATATGTATTTGTAGGACTGTGAAGACATAAAGTAAATAACAAAAATATATTCTCTGGCTGGAGAATAAATTAACTGACATTACGGCCGACACCGAGCGCGTCAGCGAAAGGCGAAGTAAGCCGAGAAACACGGGCTAGAAGACCAAGGCAAAGAAAAATGGCCAAAAAGGCAGGCATAGGAGACCGCCCCCCAAAGAAAATCAATAGCATATGGCTTGTGGCACAGACAGCGGTGCGGTGCCACACGGCGGCCGGGGGCACGGGTACTCAGCCAGCTGTGGCGGCCGGCCGGGGTGCCACGGTCGCCCATGGACTATGGGGAGCCACCGGCAGCAGGACCGACACCGAAATGAATGTCGCCACTCACTGGAACACTCACTCAATGGAATGGACACGACACTCACTCACTCACTCACTCACTTTGGAAGGAAGTTCCACTAAGGCCATTCCAGTGGCTGTGCAGAACAGCTGATTCATCAACATGTCAGAGGAAAGAGCATTCTATAGATGGGAGAAGGCAAAAAAAAAAAAGAAAAATGCAATTCGCTGGCCAATTTCAAAGTAAAAAACTTTACACAAATTCACATTGAGCCACACACAAAAGGTTTTACGCGCATGTGCAACGCAGACAGAGAGAGAGAGAGAGGGAGGGAAGGGAGAGAGAGAAATACCAGAGAGAGTACTCACCCAGAGAGGGAGAGCAGCTTTTCAGCCGGCGTTTTATTCAAAGTTCTTGTTGTTTTTGTGCCGCTTGTTCGACCATATGACGTACAGCAGTGAAGGAAAATTGCCTTGCGGTATTACATCAGCGGCAAGGCAGCAGTCAAAAGTTTTTATTGCAACACCTTGCCACCCCCCACCGCCACTGCTTCTTTCCTCGTGTGGCAGCAGCAGCAGCAACAACAACAAGTGCCGGCTATGTGTCGCCAGTCAGTCCATCAGTCGTTGCCCATCGATTCGGCCGCACATATGGGGGCTCCTTGTACTGCTGGCTCTGCTCCTTCGGATCGATCCCTGCTGTCAGCTGGGCGTCGGCCCCAGGAACTGCTTCTGCCTCTCCATAAGTAGTTTCAGTTACTCGTATCTTATGCTGGGTTTATCGCCAGTCCCACAGTCTTGAAGCCCCAGTCGCAGCCACATCCGCACTTGTTGGAGGTTTCTATGGCAGCATTGTCTGTGGCTGTGACTGTGGGGCTGCTGCTGCTGTCTTTTGTTCCTCGTCTTATCTTATGGGAGCAGGAAACTGTGGGGATAAGGATGAGGATGAGTCGTCCTGCCTGACAGTTTCCACTTTCCACTTTGAATACTAACCAAATTCATTTGTCTTCTCTCTCTCTTTTTTTTTTTTTTTTGGCACATATTTTTGTACGTGTTGGCATTTTTGTGGGAGGAAGTGTGGCAGAAGTGTTTCCATTAGATATTTTTATGGTTGCAAATCCGTAAAGGAAATTAGATTTGAAAATAAATAAGGGATGTACATAGTAATAGAATAGAAAGAAATGGAGAAGAATAAATTAAGTGGATTGAAGAATATAAGGAAATGGAATAGATGGAAGTGGATTGAAGAAAGAAAAATGGTCTTTACGAAATATACAAATGCCCACTTTCCAAAGATCTTTAAAGAAACAAAAACCTAATCAAACAATTTTCACACTTCAAAAGCGATTGATTTCTAAGCTTTTCACTGCAGTGCAAAGTCTTCATTTATGCTTATATAATGGAAAACTTGGCATTTCAATTGTCTACCAAAGTGTGCAGTCCCCAGTACCAGTCCCAGTCCTAGTCCCAGTCCCCCATTTCAATGCATCTAACGAAGGCAATTTGCGCATATTTCTACCACTGCAGCATAATATGGAGAGAACTGGGCAAAGTGTGAGGTAAGCCAGAAGCAAATTGAAAGCTGAATCCTTAGAGGATTTGGGAGGAACGAAAAGTTCTTTGGCTGAACAGCAATCTCCATGAATCACAACGGATGGGAGGAGCACAAAAGTTTTCTAATTACTTGAGGTCAACATTTTCGGTTCTGTGAAATCAAAAATGTAAACTACACTCCTGTTCGGCCTCTGTGAGAGCTGAAATTTAGCGCCAGCTAATGGCAAACATTTCTGAAGTGCGCTTTATATAAGCTCCTCCTCCTCTGCTGACAGGTGAAATGCTGAAACACATGTCGCACGAGAGTTTCCCCCACTTCTGTGTTCGCTTTTCCGGCTCTTTCGATTGTACTTTCAGGTTTCCTCCGCCGTCAGTCACTCTCTCATTTTGATATTTGCATATTTTCAACGCAAATCAGAGAATCGCATGCAGAGGGCATATTAAAATTTTACATTTCCCAGAAGTTTTTATACGTTTTTGTGCCACTCGTTTTTTCGGCATTTTTGAGCAAATATTTTAATGGCTCTTTAATGTTGTACTTTTTGTGGCAGGGTTTTTTCATTGATCAAATGCTTTAATGGGCCATTGATCCTTGACTCTGACTTTCGACATGTATATGCTGGACATGTGCTTAGTTGTTGGTTGACTGGCGTTTTCCGTGTTAATCAGAGGAATAATTTTCCGTATTGATTTTCCCTATCGACAGGCATTAAAAATACTGCGCACGAACGTCAGAACAGGCACGAAATGTCTATCAAGCCGTCCCCATCAACGTCAGGCGATTGTAAAGAGTGCAGAGAACACACATAAAACAGAACTTTTCCCATTAAAGAGGAGCCTCTGAAGCCTGGTCCCAAGCGGCGTATACGTAATCAGTATCTAATGTCAATTATAAGCAATTTACTGATGATTTCCGTCTTATCTGATTAAACGAGCTAAGGACATCTCCTCTTCTGCGAAAAAACCCAGAGAGTCTATTATTTTTGATTAATTTTTAGCGAGAAAAAAAGGAGGCATTAACCGAGTGAACGGGTGCCATATGGCACCAGGACACGCCTCAGCCAGGGCATATTACGTCAACTTTAAAGGCAGAACCCTTCCTTCTGGCCATCTGTACAGTGAACACTCATCCAATCTATCCATCTGCCCATCCATCAGCATCCGGGCATGCCCGACATCGTCTAACGTATTTCAATTTCAATTTTCTGCCTTTGGAACTAATGCAATTATAATAATTTCCTCTTCGCAAGTGAATGGATTACGGGGCCAGTCGCCGGGCTCCCTGACTGCCTGCCTGCCATCCTGCCAGCCTGCCAGGTGCTATATGCAGTGGCGCCCCGGCTCGGTCGTGACGCAGTCTTCAGGGGTCGGGTCTCCTCTCTCCCCAAAAGTATTCGGTCTCTTGGCTGACGACCAAGTTGCATGAGGCTGTTGACGTTGATAGTAATTTCATTGGACGGTTCTGGGGAGGCTATTCTGGGCGTCAAGGCGAGTCCTGCAAGGAATCCCTATTGGTGGTGTTTATGGCAGTGTAATGGCTGTTCCCAGACTGTGTAATATGATATAAGGGATTGGGAAACCATAACTTAATAGATCATGAAATTCAGCAATCACTTAGATACTCAATCTTTTTGATAGCTAACGACAGGAGTGGCAGTTTCCTTGGATTAATCCCTCTTTAATGACTTAATCATGGATAGTTTAAGCAATATTTTGCTTTATTTAAAACCTCAACTATTCAACTATTCAAACATTATGCATAATCCCTATTCATAAAGCTCTAATAGTTTGGCTGAACCCCCATTAAAGATTAAATTCCCTGAATAAATGTCCTATTATTTACACATCTAAATCTGCTAGAAATTGTTGCACCTCCACGTTCCACCTCTCTGCAAAAAACTGCATATTTTTACGAGTATTATAATCCAGACGTTCGTTTTCCTTTTTGCAATCCTTGACAGCCTCACACGCCCACTTGTTCCGAAAAAAAAACACAAAAAATATGCACTCTTTTGCATAAAAAGTTAAATGTTGAACGCTTTCAGCATTTCGCTTAGAGTGTTACCTGCCTCTTGCTGCGCTTTTCTTTCGTTTTCCATAAAAACCTAAAAATGTACAGTGGGGGCTTGTGTGTGGAAATCCCATTATATAAACGATACGAGGAAACCGTGTGCGTATGCATTTTTTATGCGTTCCACAGCGGGCACAAAAAAGATGGCGGGGCAAAAAACTTTTGCTCAACAATAGAAAAGCGTAAAATATTTAAGTGGCCATGGAGGGGTGTGTTCCTCCCCTCATTCTGACCTTATTTGCTTATAAGTAATGTGTTAGCTTTCGGGTCTTGGCAAACACAAGAGAATCCATTGCCAATTGGCTGGCAGTATGGATGTGCAGGCCCGTAAAGTATTGGGAATGATGTCAGAGTTAACTGGAAGTTGCCCAGGAACAACATAAGGAATTTCACTATCACTAAGCCTAAGGACTCCCTAACCAGAAGTCTCTTCAACTGAAGTAATTCCAAAACCAAGTTCTTTCTATGACAAATATTTGTACAAGAAAAAACTACTGCTAGAGTCTGTAGGGACATGTCATCTTGGGTCTGGCAATTTGTCATTCGCTGGCTGGCTATAATTTCATATTATTTACCTCCCAATGCCATGCTGCATTACGATCATTTGCCACAACAATTGTTGTGGCACAGCCTTCAGTCTTGGCGCAATTTGATATGCAGCTAAAATGAAAATACACTGCACAAATACGAAAATAAGAATAAGAGAAATAAGCGCACACAATAGACAATTATTTGCCCACAGCCATGAAAGAAGGGAGGAGTATATATATACCTATTCGTATGTATTCCTATTCTGTATGCTGCAGTGCCATTTTATGCTGCATTGTCTTAATGGCATTCAACCAGCGTTCTCGTCCATCCCATGTTGTTCTCGATTGCCAGCCATCATTGAGGGATAAGCCAACTCTCGCTGTGGCAGGTTCTCCGAAGTTCAACTCAGTTTAAGCCATGGTTCTAGCGAAGTTTTCTGCTGATTGCGCAATGTATTACCAGACAAGGAAGGCATGAGCGATCAAATCGTAAATGACAATAGAAATAAATAATCCCAGAAGTGCAGAAGTGTAAGGAAAGAAGTCAGAGTTCTGACAGAAAAAGTTCAATGAATCTTAGAATAAAACCACAATTTGATAGCCCGTTTGGAATATGTCTAGTATATTAAAAGGCTCTTTACCGAACCCATACCAAATATCTGTAATTCTATGTATTATTCTCAAATAAAATGTATATTTCATCTACTTTAAGTTCTTTTAAAATACAAAAATAAATACACATAAATGCATGCGTCACTCTCTGTCTGTCTTTGTGTTTTATGCTCCAATCTTTTCCCCTAAATCGCCGCTAAATAAACGCTTCCGATTGCCCGCTTCCTGCACAGACACCACAGAAAAGAAAAGCCAGGAAGCACAGAGTGTGGACTGCGTTCGATTGCCAAAAGACTGAAATTTGAATAAAAGTTTGTCTGGCCAGAAAGTTCTTTTCGAGAAATATGGTGCATAGAACTAAAGAGACTTCATTGACGTAAGCCGTGATGTAATTTATGGCTTGACCACAAACCCAAACCCGAATTGTCATGTCCATTAATCAAATTAGCTCCCCCAAGCCCCAAATTGAGGCACATTCACATACAAAATCTGCCAGAAACAAGAGACCTGCACAAAAAACTCTTAATTTAAGGCATACTTCTTCCGTCTTACCATTTTCCCGGTTTGTTTACGGTTTTATAGCGCCAACTTCAGGCACAAAGCCTGAGCATAATCTTTATGCGCTGAGAACTGCGAAAAGTTTTCCTTTCAGTTGCTGGGCAAAATCGCATAATGACTTGACTTTGTTTTGCGGAAAAGTAAGAGAATGCGGCGGCAGAGGACTAAACATTCGGCTGGAGGATGAGAGGATGCTTGAGAGTGGATGAAGTTGACGTCATATTTGGGTTTTTCTTTTATGGGCATTCGCTTTGCTTTCCTTTTGCTGACGCAAGTTTTTGTGTCCTTATATAAGTGGAGATTTTCCTGGGGAATGCATTTTGATTGCTGCCCCGAGGAATTGTAAATTGCCAGCAGATTCGGCGGCCAGATAAAGACGCCACCAAAGGAAGGACCACCCCACCCTACAAGAAGAGGAAAGCCACCACAAATAGTGGAAAGCTAAGTCGTTTTTTAGTGGATTAAAAACGAATTTGGAATGCTCTGTTTAAAGGGGGAAATCTTATTTCGGGAGCTCTGAGTTTAAGAGTGTATTAATACTCTTTTGATGAGCTTTCCACTGCAGTGTCTCCCATTGAAGACATCGCTAGATACAGACAGGCAGCGCTACCAATCGATGTGGAAAGAAACTAAATTTGTTGCGAGTAAAACGACTTGGAAATGCCCTCTTTTAAACAGAACTATGAGAGTTTGAAAAGCTCTTAATGAGCAATTAGAACCTTCTTATGACGAAACCAAAGAAAAATCTCAGTGGAGTGGCATAAGTAGTTGACAATGATTGAGTTTCGATAGAACAATGGCCCTAATGATCTCCCAATTCTTATGGCTCCATAATACCAATCTTTTCCTGATCGATTCCCATCTGCTGCTCAACCACATGGCAGGGTATTCGGGGCACCTTAGAACGTCGTAAGCGAAGCGCGTGCCATCGATGGCAATGTCGCCTTGTCGACATCGTCGTTATTCACATGAGTGCACTAAGCACAGCAGTTCACACAGATACTTGCACAGATACTCGCACACACAGATACCGGTACGAGTATACACTGAAAGAATCACTCACCCGCACTCACACAGGGACAAGATGCACTCGTGCGGTAATCGCCTGCACAGGAAAACAAAAACAACAAAAAACGCTTCGAAGCACGCACAAGCGGCGGAAAATAGTTTTCCTTTGGTTTTTTGCATTTGTTAAAGAGCTCAAAGGCGGTGGCATGGCATCGAATTTCATTTTAATTGTTTAACATTGAATAACGCTTAGCCAAGCAGAGCAGAGCAGAGCACAGAAGATGCAAATGCAGATGCAGATACAGATGCAGATGCAGATGCACAGATATCCAGTAACTCGTCATTGAAGCTGGCGTCGGCTGCAGATATTTGAAGTTTGTCCCAGGGACAGACAGGAAAATGCAATTAAGTATGGCTTCCCCCTCCCGCTCGCTTGCGGCCCTGCCATGCACATAATTTCAGATCCACAAATATGGGAGGGGGGGGGGGGGAGGGGAACGGAAGGGCAAGGAATGTGTATACCAAGAACCAGACGCTCTTCTGTCTGGCGGTGGGTGGGAGGTGCGAAAAGTTTGCGCCTGCATAAATTGCTGCAGGAAGTGCTGCAATTTTCCAGCTCAAGTGTGTGTGAAAAGTTGCCCTTTGTTTTGTTTGTGCGGGTGTCTGGGGACAGAAATTTGATAACTTAAATGGATTTTAATGCCCACAAAAAGGTGGACTGAATTGAAATTGAGACAGGAAATGCAGATCAAATGGAAATCCCACAAATGCACTTAAGAAAACTCCTGCAACTTTCCACTTTCATATTCCATGTGCCACAGTCCTGTGTATCCCTGTGGCACGAAAGGTGTGGCAGGAACGTGCCTGGGAGTGCATGAATATATTTTTGAGTTTTCCCAGCTCCTGGGTAGAATACACAGAAATTTTGTCTCTTCCTACTGAGATTTGCCCCTGGCCTGTGCGGCCATATAAATCAAGCACATTGCCACATCGACAGCCATGTCACCGGTAAGCCGTCAAATCAAAGCCAAAGCCAAAGCCAAGAGCCAGAGTCACCGTCACTCCATACGGTCGAAAGGTACTCTTCTAAGGATTAGAATTGAAAAGGACACACAGCCGCAGAGCTGTCGAAGGACCGACCACCCATTGAGGGGTAGGATACACGTGCAATAAAAGCGTCTTAAAAGTTTAATGTCCTCCGATTTGCGGTTGCATACAAATGACTTTTCAGCTGTCGTCCCATACGTCAGTCGTTCCGGTTCCTGTCTGGCTCCCTGTTTTCCTTCCTCCCCTCCCTCAGTGTTTGTGTGGTTTTTCCGACTTTTGGCTTAAAGCAAACATCCGCGAGCATCGCATTTAATGGAAACTTTTCAACGCCATTTTGCTGTTTTTTCCTCTTTATTTTTTTGCTGGCCAGAGCTTAATTGTGTGTTGACATTAAATTTTGTTGCACAACTCGTTGCAAAGCTGTGGCACATTGGCCTAACCAAAGTTTTGTGGCAACAGAAAACCGCTTAAAAGGATGAGCACGCAAATCGTGCTAGAATTCTGCTAAAGTTTGTTTCTACTGCAATCAATTTCAGTTTGTGTGGCGATGAATTTTGAAAGTTAAACAGTTTTGAGAATATTTTGTTGCTTTCTTATTAAAGAAAACTCTGATGAATCCATGATTGGACTGATTTATACACCAGAATCTCGGTATACTTTCTTATAGATACACCAAATCCTCTCTCCCTCTTTTCCATATTCCATTTTAAAGTTCAGGCAACTGCATTTTTCTCATTTCTTCTTGTACAACTTGTACATCTACTTTCTGGGTACAAGTTTATTAAAAACCTCGCAAAGGGTATAAATTAATTCCCAACTAATTAAATGTTGTCAGCAGGTTGTTCTGCTCCCATTTCAGCGGGAAACCTAATCCATATTTATGGCCCGAAGAAGGCAAAATGCCAGAGAGAGCATCGCCCATGCAAATGAGCGGCATTCTTTAATTTAATGAAGGCAACCTCCGACCCGGGACCACCTCATTAAGCGCTGACCTCCAGATGGTCATTTGTATGCTCCTCTGGAGCCCCAGTTGCAAGTCAATCTGCTGGTGTTTTTTTGGGGCCTGTCTCATTTCATTGCAGGCAGGCGGCAGATTGGGAGGAGTCAGGCAATTAAATTTGAGCCAGGAGCTGTGGCATGCCTCTGCCTGGGGCCTGGGGCCAATCCTGAGTGAATTAATTGCAGCTGCAGACAAAATGCAAACAAGCAGCAGCAGAGAGGCCATAGAGCCAGGCCTATCCATCGAGTCTTGGCAGCCGTCTACGAGTGCCCAGCCAGGGCCGGGCCCGAAGGCGCTGGTTAGTTGAGCAATCGAGCTAAACGAAACCACAGTGGCACAAAGGCACGCACCACAGAAAAGAGTGAGTGTGTGTGTGTGTGTGTGTGTGAGTTGGGCAGTGGCAGACATCCAACCTGGTCGCTCGGTCAGCCACACAGCTGGCCACCAGAGCAGGTGTTTTGTATGCATGTGTCTGCCACGGAGGGTTTTCCAGGTGGAAACCATAAAAGAAAGCGCAGGCTGGTGTCTCTGCCAGACAAAATGGTGTCAAATGGCAAAAATGCATCGTAAACTAAATGTAAATGAAAAAACTTTACAAACAACCAAAGCGAGGGCTGCCCCAAAAGTTCCACAAACAATGGAAGTTTGCTGAACAATATTCATTTAAGATAAGGCAAAATTACTATTTGATGGAGGGAGGGGGACAACATTTACACGGGGGAAAGTTCAAATTTATGGTAGAAGTTCGAGTGCAACATCTATCGTGGCTTCAGGTTTAACCCAAGGCAGATCTATAGAGAATCGGGGAGTACCATATATATTGAAACAAACTTTCCGCACACTCTTCAAACAAACCTTTTGGCGTGGAAAATTATCTTTTCCTTGCCCTGAAATGCTTGTTTCCACTTCAAAGAAACCGAACCCCTACACACACACAGACAGGGTCCATGTATTACCGCAAAACAAGGATCTAGGGGGATCTGGGAGGCGATAACTATGCTTCTAAGGTGTCATTTTGCTTGTTTTGGCCCGCATAAAACTTGAAAGGTCCCTTTGGGTAGATTAAACACGCACACGGATACACTTCAAATACTCACAGACACACAAACACACACACATGCTGTCCCAGCTATAAATATGTGGTCAGTATGCGTGTGTTGGTGTTTTGTTGGGGATTATGGTGCAGTGTAAGCTGACGCCGGAAAGTATGCTATGATAAATATGGCATTCTTGTACGATATCCCATAAATAAACAAGAAAAGCATTCTTTAAGTTTGTTGTGGGGGGGAGGTCAAAGGCATCGGTGGTTATTTGTAGGACCAGAACCAACTACAAATTGCTGCATTGATCTAAAGGCTGGCAAATTATACCAATGGTTGACAAAATAATATCCGCCATACGTCAACGCTTTACTTTCCGTTAGTTATTTATACGATAGTTAAATTGGATGGCCATATAAATGGCTATAAAAATTCACTTGCATTCAAAGTGTTTTCCCCTCTTAAACCATAATTAAACTCTTCTGAATTTAAAATTTTAATTAAAATATGCCAACCCTCATCCTCATCTCATGTCGCTCTGCTCTGCCGGGCACTCTCTGCGGGATAGTTGAGATGTCACTGGGCTTATCAGGACTTCAACATCACTGAACAGACACGTAGGCCTACTGCCGACTGCCGCTGCGTCTGTGGCTAAGTGTCTCCCAGCGGTGGGACTGTCTCTCTCTCTCGCTCTCTCGCTCTTGCATAAATGTTGGAAATTTTTAAGCAAAATGTTTTCCCCACACAATTTAAGCGGATCGGTTTGCAGCACATACATTTTTAATAGACTACCAAAAAGTAAAACCATATTTAAATATTTATGCCAGAGTGCAACCGCAATCAATTGATGCCACCACGAAACATAAATCAGGGTGCGAAATATATGTACAAGGTTTTTTCCTCTGGTGCTGCCAGACCCATGATAAATAGTAGTCGCAGCTGCCGAGGAGACACGAGTACATTGGATGGGCAATAAATATAGTACCTAACAATGTGTGGGCGGCAGGTGTGGGAGCCCGACACGGACACGTGGCACTCAAATACCCATGCAATACCTCAGCCAAAGTCCTCCATCGAAACCATTAGCATCATGCTCGATGGCGACGCCCCTGACATCAACTGCCAATTCGTATGACAAACGAACCTCACAGTAGGCCTCACCTCTTCATGGACCTCTCCATAGCGGCACAGTAGCTGGCACTCCTTCAGTCGATTCAGTTAAAGTGAGCCACCGGCACACGACAAACGACTGAATTATGCATGAAGTGCGTGCCGGCGGAATATAGTATTTGGAGTGGTTCTGGCCCACCTTTAAAGGTGCCTTTCCCCCCGCCAAATAATCCTTATTTATTGCCCAAGGAATTGATTTGTAATGGAGTTTTTAATTGCTGCGGTTTCGCTCTGGGGAGTTGAAGTCTTTGTCGATAGCTGGAGTGTCTAGCGTCTAGACGGAAGAAGAGGTTTTACCAGCAATTGGGTTAATTGTTCAAGAGGTCATTGCTTGGGGAAAGGGAGTTTATTGATGGAAAGTTCTTAATAGAGAGAGGGAGAGAGTGTGGTCTGATTTGTTGTGGTCTGATTATGGTTGTTAATTGAGTGAAGATGTGGCTCGTTGAGTGCCGAGGGAATAGGCATTAAATTAAACAAATAGTTCCTTATTTAAAGCGTTTATTAAGTGACTTTTGAAACTGTCTTGAAAGCTGTTTGAATGGGAAATCACTGAAGATAGAAAGGCTCTCATCCTTGCCATTAAATCGTATGATCCTATGCTAGCAATCTCTTAAAAATTTGTATATAAATTAGTATTCAACACCAATGGCAACCTTTTTAGTCACTCATTTTGATGCATTTGTTTTTGTACACTTAAAAGCTTACATGACCTTTGACGATGGCTGCCAATTAGCTTACCTTTTTATCTGTTTTAAAATTAAAATTAAACCCGAGAAGAAAGGAAGCCAAAGAGTAAATGACTAATGTACTTTGTCTTTTGACATTGCGTGTTGGAAGCCAATTATTTTCCGCTCGAAGCACACACACACACACACAGAGAGAGAAAGTGGAACAGGAAACGACGAAGGAGACAACGAAAGTTAAGCTCACGGTAGATATAAATTCCTTAAAAACGAGAAAGGGGAAAGAGCTCCACTCCAAGTGGAGGCATAATTAAATCGACTGCTGTCTTGACTGCTTCGCTAGAATGTCCTGAAAATGTCTGACAGTCGCTTGTCTGGGGGGGCTTTCTGGGGAATTTTCAACCAAATTTACAGCTTACATGCAAGTGTCTCAAAGCCCTTTGGCTAAGGATCGATACGCGGTTGTCGTGGCCATAAAAACAGTAGCACAATACGCCAGTAACTGCTGTTAGTACTGGTGGAAAAATTGGCTATTAATATGGATTTTTCTTTTTGCTGGCAGTTGTCGCAATTATCAAATGGCTGCAGTCGCAATGGAGCGAGGAGTGGGAGGACAGCTGGACTGTTTGCTGCATTGAAATGCGACACAAACCGCAGTTTGGCCGAGCGCCCGAAACCCGTTTGACTAACTGGCCAATTGGTTCGGTTCGCTTCTGGCCAAAAGGGGCTCGGGTCGGGGCTGTCTCTGACCATGGCAAATGAAAATATTTCCCTGTCAGGCATATGTGTCTGTGGCGTGGACTTTGGTTTCCATTGTTCGGCTGCCATGCGTGCGCTGGTACTTGTAATTATTTTTATGAATAGAGAAACCTCCATTAATGGTGGGGTATCCGGTATCTTGTTGAAGAATGTTACAGGGAGAGTCCCGTGTTTACAGGAGCCATTCAAGCTTCTACAATGGTTTTCCCAATAAAACTTGAAAAACAGAATATTTTGAAACATTTGTAAAGCCCCAAAACTATCAATTAAAGTCGGTTTGCTTCACAGGGGAAAATGGGTATGGGTATAATGGGTATCGTATCGTTTATTCATAATACTCCTCTACAGCAATACTCCTCTTAATAGTTAATCATTCGAAATCTTTTGTTTAATTGTTAAAACCGACCATTGTCGCAAGCAAGGACAATCTTGAATCAAAATGTATATAAACCATACCCAATTTAATGCCTGATTTAACATATTATCCATATCTTTTGTTTCCAGCAGCTCCACTCGGAGTATCGGAGCACTTATCGTTGGCATGAATTTACGGGCAACTCGCGGCCAGAGGTTGTGCGACGGGCGCCAGCCCCCAATCAAAATCAAAGTCAATTTGATGGTGCGTAGATTGAAAGACATTTATCTTGGAGGACATGTCACATTATTGATCTGGGATTTCTCCGCACTTGTTTGCAGGTCCGACAAATGAGCCGTCGATGCCACGTCGGAAAAAATGTCCAGAATTAGCATATAAATCGCACGAGTTTATTATAGGTTCGGAATATACAGATGCACGACGAGAAGCCAGTGCACATCGTCTGGCGCGGGTAAGTCTCTCCATTCCTTAATCCATATTTCACCTTGGCATGACCTTTCCCTAGCGGAAAATGCGCCAGGTGCAGGATATACTTACACTCAGAGAGCCAGGGAAAGGATGGGGATTGCCTGGGAAAATCTTTGGGAAGCATGCAAATTTATTGTGTGGGGAATATCGTATAAAATGAGGTTGTCAATATGGAAGCAGAAAAGGAAGAGTCTTGGAATTATGAGGCGTTTCCTCATTGGTTACATATTTCGGGACAAAAGATGGAGGATAATGAATGCATTATATTAAAGGGATGCCAGATTGCTTTCTCACAACTTTTTTAACGCCCTTTACTTTTATCCTCCCATAGTTTTTACAGTATTTCCTTATGTGATCCCAGTTATTTTGTCACGTTTAATTTTCCTAATGCAACCACGTAATTTTCCTTTAAATTCATATCCTTATACGAAGAGCTGGAGCTTAGGATGTCTGCATATAAAAATGCAAAAATTATTGTGCCTTTTGCCGTGTCCGTGGACGAGTTAGAACTGAATTCTAAAAGAGAAGGACCTCCACATGAGCACATAATGGTATTTTCATTTTATGGCCCACACACAAACTTAATGCTCTTTTGACATTTGAAGAGGTCCATGAGGGAAATAAAAAAGTGCATGCAAAAGAGCAATAGAAAGAAGTATATTTAATATACTCTATAATCTGGTTAGTCGTATAATCGTTTGACATTTGATGTGGTGTCACTGCATATAATTAAGAATTAAAAAAATCGCCTGGAAACGTTTGAATTTAATTCAATATAATTAAGGTTTTTTTAAGTTTCATTTTAATTCCCAATTAAAGAGTATTAACTGCTGGTCATAGTTTTTTTTGTGTTTGGAATTCTATATACTAGCATATTTATTTGCATATGAATGGGGCTTGCCTTTACGCCGGGATTGGCATTAGGGTTAATTCGTTTAAGTCGTGGTGTGGTGCTCATAAAAGTGCCACAAAAAGCACACACCGCACACACAGAGCACAAAAAATCTTATATAAGGTGGGGTCCTTTCCTCTGGACTAATTAATAATGAGGCACACAGTGAGCAGCACATGTTGCAAGGACATTTGAGATAGCGGTGCCCTAGCGTAAGGTCTGTGTGCTATCATGCACACCCTGACAATACATAATTAATTGAGTTTCACCTGATGACGCACGTCGACAGGGCGTATGCGTAATATTAATGACCAACTAATTAACTATACATCGTACTACATATATCCTGTGTGTGCTGTATATTTATTTGCAGTCGGAGGGACGGGGCGGGACACCTTCGCGTCGCAGCAAATCGGAGGGACCACCCGTTGTGCCTAATGGACGTGCCTATCCCGCTGCAACGGAGATCGATGGAGCCACAAGAAAACAGGTACACAATTGTTGAATGGATTGGGCTCCCATCCATTATCCCAAATATCTGTCTGTAACACTTGGGTATTATGTATTTTAATATATGTACGAGTCTGTATGTGCTTTTGGGTTGAGTTTTGAATGAAATGCATGTCGGAATCAGTTTGCAGACATCATTTGTGAATCTCATTTGGAGTGGACTCCCATCGGAAATGTCTGCAGAAGCCAACGCCCATCATTTGGTGTGCCTCTTCTTTCGTGGCGCCACATAAAGAACCCTGGGAAAAGCGAGAAAAAACTGTCTTTTATTTCCGATCAGAGATAGGACGCGCTTCGGACCATTGAACCGGGACTTGCGACTGGGACTGGCGCAACAATTTCTATTAGTCCTGTCGCTTGTCCTGTCTATCAGTCTGAATGTCCGTTTTGCCTTCGCCATTCCTGTCTATAACTTTTCTGGGCCCTTTTATTGGCCATTTTCCATGTTCTGAACACGTTGTGGAACATTCCGTAACTCGTCTCGCCTTTTGCGGCAATGGGTAACATTTTTATGTACATGCTTTCATGCAGTGTGTGGATGTGCCATTGAGTTGTCAGACAGACAGACAGACAGACAGACAGACAGATAGTCAGCCTTGTACTCGACCTGAATGTACAATTTTAATCTGCAGAACTCTTCAACATTTGCATAAGTTGTTTGCATCGATTTCTTTGTTGCAACCATTCAGGCACTTCCGGCGTATTCTTGATATACTTTCAATACTTGTATCGTTATGGAGGAGTTCTGTCTGTGATTTGTGTAGTGCATGTAGATCTTGTATCTAGTATAAGTGTGCTACTATATTCAGATTTAATCAATAATTCTAAACCGAATACTAAACCATCAATTAGTGATAGATATTCAAAATTTACAATTTATACTTGTATTGTGTGTATTTCTTCTCTTTCTCTTTCTCGTTCTCCCCGCTTCTCCGTTTCTCCATTCCATGCCTGAAAACTCGGTCTCGTCTCCATCTTTTCTTTGTTACATGTGTGGTCTGATCATCGTCACTATAATAATGATAATATTTACGTAAAATATAATATTGTATTTATATAACTTGTGCTCACAATCAATACGACAATGCAATGCTCTTTCTTTTCTCTTTCTCTTCTCTCCTCTCCTCCCCTCTTAATTTTGTCACCCCTTTTGCGTTATGTGATTTCTGCTCTTCTATTTCACAGGCGGGTGAGTCAAATGGCCTATTTCGAAAGACCATCTCAAAACTGAGCACAGAGTACCGCCTGCAATTCGTTTGGCCGAATGTTCGGCGGATTAAGGGCGGCGGCGAGGCGACGTCTAAGGCCGCGGCCGGCGATTACCCTCGAAAGAGTATCTCATTGGGCGCCCTGCGATCCAGTCAGAGCCACAGTCACACTCAGAGCCAGAATCAGAGTCTAAACCAGACCCAGACCCACGGCCACAGTCACACCCATCAGTCGGTGATGGGTGCAGGTCTGCCAACGGTGCATAAAAAACGTACAACAAATCAGAAAGAAGGTGCGACAACAAATTGTCGTCGCTAAGCATTTATTTAAAATACTAAAAACCAAAAAAAAAAAAAAACCAAAAAAAACTGATAAAGAATACATTTCCTATTAGCGTATAGTTTCTTTCAAATAATACTCTATATGTAATACTAAAAACAATCCAAAAACAAGAATGAGCGTACTACTAAAATGAATTTCCATTTGATTTATAATCATTTTCTTTACGTAACCAACTAATTCACGAAACAAAAACTAACTTTCGTTACTAACCTTTTTGTGTGTGGAAAGAGTAAATTTGTTTATTTTTCAAGATGATTTTTAAATGAAAAATTTGTGCAGTGGCAGCAGCATTGATCAAAAAACAAAAACCTAAAAAAAAAAACAAACGTAATAGAAATCTTTGTTGAATAGTGTTGGTAAATGTAGCTAAAACTTTTCTCTAACTCTCAGCACTGCCACAAAAAAAACCCTTTATACAATTTATTGAAAAAAAAAATGCGAATCAAATCAAGTTTTTTATGTACACGTCGTCGTAAATTTATGCTTTATCATATACATATATAGCTCTTTATATATGTATACAGTGCTCTCAGCCTTAAGATAGATACTCGTAATATTCCTAGTATAACTTATTGATATTATTTTTCGTATGATTTCTGTATATACAAGCCAATATTTCGTTGATCGCTTTTATGGACTAATGATTACTTTTTCGTTTCAAGCAGTTAGCAAAATACTTTTACTGTCTTTCAAATCTATTTCATATAGAACGAAATTATGCTAAATTCCTTTACAAAAGAACAAAAAAAAAGAAAAGAAGAAAACAAAAGTTAAAAACACATTCAAGAATATCTTTTTAGCCAAAAGCTGACGTAAGTGTTGAACGAAATTTCATTTATATTAGTGCTAACGAAACCATAAAAAAAACACACACATAAATTTGTATTCATGCTAAGCGATAAATTGCCTTGAATGAGTCCACAAATGAACTCGAATACGAATGCGAGTACGTGCTTCAACTAGAAGGAATTATGGATTGTGAGTGGATGGATATCAATGCAATTTAATCGTGATGAATGGATCGATTGATGAACTAGCAAAAGTGTAGTCGGAGCATGTTGCGGCCGCAGAGGTTGTGTGATACATACCCTTTATAAGTATTTTCAGTTCAGTTTCGAGGAATAGGAGTTGTTGGCCTTAGTTTCATTGCATGTGTGAAACGGAATTTTTAGAGACTCATAGCATACCACATACCACAAGAACAAACTATCCATCAGTCAGTCATGACATACTCGTACTATATATCATATATTCATTTAGTCAGGGATATTGGCAGGGGGCTTTAACATGAACGTTCTCCAAAAACTGAAACCGAAACAAAACCGAACAAAATTTACAGTGCAAGCGCATAGGTAAGACAAACGGAAACGGAAATAGAAATACCACCTTATCCCTCCTCTACTCTACATATATATCTGCTAAATTGTTAAGTGCATCTGCATCGCAGTGAAAACAAAAATTAGTGGCTTCAAAATGCAAAAACTGCTTTGGTCTTGCGACGCCTTGAGCTTACAGCGAAACGAGCTTCAAATAGTGTACAAAACCCATTGGCTGTAGTGCTTACAGATACTAAAAAAATATTACTAATAAGGTGCATTCAACTCGAATTTATACATTAAATATACAAACAAATTGGTTTGAATTTCGTTCTATATTCTAAAAACAAAAAAAGCAAACCCAAAATTGAAGGAAAACCCATGCCAAACACGCTTCAACCAAGTCATTTTCGACATATAATTTACTTTTTTGTTTCAATGCCAACACCCACACACACACAAAACACACACAAATTTGATTCTGATTTAAAGTTTTTACTTTTTGCATTTGCCAAAGAAACACCCGAAAAGTAAAAGCCACCCACCACTGAAACCACTGAACCACTAAACCACTAACCCACCCACCAAGGCGCTGCTTCCGGCTCATTTATTTGCTGTACAATTAATAAGAGATCACCTTAATACTTTGTTCCCTTGAGTTCCAACAACTTAGACACTTTGCAAAAAAAAAAGAAAAAGAAAAACTAATGTTTACTGAAGCTCCTTTATTTCCACCTTTAGTTCTCCTATTAATATACTATATATATATTTTCGATTATCTTAATGTACATGCAGGATGAATCTGTATAAAGCTTTCGATCGTGTATGGATAGCAGCATTAAATTTCATATCTGTGTGCTTTCAGCTACTCTACATGAGTTGGAGCCGTTGGTTAGCGATACGGATGATAGAAAAACGCACGAGAAGTATGTACACGTTTGCTTAACTTCACTTCACTTTAGATAAACCCAATCGACCGTCAGAGCTTCTGCCATTCTCATTCGATGATGTCCTCTTCATGTAGACCCGATTACCCGAAATCAGCAGCATCACATCTCAATCTCCCACTCATCCACATGCATGTTGCAAAGTGTTGCATGTCAGCAGCCACCGCCATCGAGATGCACAGTCGTCCCCCTTTTCTTAAAGATTGTCTTGTGTTTCCCTTAAGCTAATGATCCCTGGGCTGTGTTTTTGCAGACAAGTGACCATCGTGGAGCACAAGGCGCGTCCATTCTCGCAGGCATACGATAACGAGCGTATAAATCACTTTATCACGAAAAAGGAGAACTTTGGCTTCACCGATGCCGCTTTCAAGGATGTGGTGGACAATAAGCATGGACATGGGGCCGATTCCGGCCAAGTGGTGGTCATGAATGGCACCGATCCGCCGCACTCTAAACCGAATTTGGATTTGTGGTTCAAGGACATGGTTGAACTACGCAAAAAGGCAGGGGAATATAAGGTATGACAATGACCTCTCATGTATGTATTTTACTTAAATCAAACTTGATTTTCCTTTGGTAGAGCCGTGGCTGGGGCAGGGAGATTGATCCGGAATTGTACAAGAAGCAGAAGGATCTGTGGGATCAGGTTTCAAGGCGCAGCTCACTTTCAGCATTATCTTTGGCTTCGACTGTGCATAGGTAATACCTGATAATAGAACCTTATATATACCCCACATAATATCCGTTTCAAATCCTCGATCAAAGACCCATTACAAAGGAGGAGAAGGATCAGGAAAATAATAAGAAATCAGCGCCATTGCCGAAGACTCCACTCAAACCCCGAGTTCCTGGTCAAGCCTATTTGGTTGATAATAAAGATGAGATTTCAGCACTGCCAGCACGTTTTAGCAATATACGCCACCATTTAGAACGCACCACGGGTCCGGGTTGGTCCAGCCCCTAGCTTTTGCTCTTCCAACCACTAATGGTAGCACCTTTTCAGATGTGGAAGAGGGAGCCCTGCTGCCTTCGCCCACCCGCGAGAAACTGATGCCAGCCATAACCAAGAGGGAGTCGGAATCGCAGAGGGGTAGCCCCAAGAAGACAGCCCTTTCCAGGCATGGATCGCCCCAGAAAGGCAGCCCCCAAAAGGGCAGTCCCAAGAAGGTTCTCAAATGTGAGTAGCCATCCTTTTTTTGCCTCTTCTATTTATTCTCTCGACTTCAGAAGAAGACAAATATACACATCCTATACCGAAAAGTTAATCATAGCCAAAATAGAAATATCTACTTTCTAAGCAAAAAAATGACACAAGTACACAAAAAATGCACAATCCCATAAGTGCAACACCGAAGCTGTCACAGAACAAACAATTGTACACACGCTCCAAACAATAAGTATACGCCCTGTTATCCTATGATTTCCGTTTTTGCCATAGTTTGCTCAAATGCTTCCATCATTTGATTTGCATATATATTTTCCATCCCACTCCTTGCTAAGGATTCGAATTCGTTTCTCATCCTTTTCGAGTGTGCACCGAAGACTTCTTGTTGGGCTATGAGATTTTCTGCACCAGACTTTTATGTAGTTTCCTTGTTTAAAGTATTTATATTTCTATTTACTTTGAAAAACGAGTTTTTAATCATGTAATACATTCGAGAAACATGTCTGTAGAGAACATTTTGCAGATACTTACATTCATGGGTTGTAAGTAATGGAGCTTCTGTCCTTTTTTTTTGTATTTTTAAGTTAAGGCTACTTCCATTGATGTGTGGCCATCATGTTCATATCGCTATATCGGTGTATATATTGCTTCATTGTTTTTTGATTAGCAGATGCCTGATGATAGGTTGACAATTGGTTGTAAATACAATATGTGATTAAAGTGATATTTGAAGTGTGCTGTAAAGTGACTGAGAGCATTACACGATTACACAGAGACTGTAAACGGGAATTGATTGGTATATATGTACATAGATATTTAGAAGAGTCAAGAAATTATATTTCAAATGGAAACTGCTTAAGCTGTTGATTAAATAGCTTATATTGTGAGTAGGAGTGGCTTTGAATAGAACCTAATCTTGGGGGATTCCAGTCGTGGCTGTATATTTGCTAAAGTTAATCCATAATTTTAATAAGAATTCAGGCTACGATTGCGGTATGCAACAGGATATACAGGTCGTCAGAAATCGTTTTAAATATTTGTTAGGCGCTAGACATCTGACTATTTTACCAGCCGAGCGATCTACTACACTCAAAGCTCACTTTACGACCATAAATCTGCCAGAATTGAGGGTTTAAATGAGTATTTATTTGTAGTACCTTGTAAAAAAAGAACACATTCTCCTATACAATAATTCACACCCCCACAAAAACTTCACCAGTAGAGAGAACTAAAATCATAAAGTATCATAAGAACATCTCTGCCAAAATGCGAATTTTTGAAATTAAAACATACCAAACCGTACTTTTATCATCAATCAAACCGCCACCACCACCAACCATACAACAAAAATCGTTCAAAAAATATAAAAACCAAACGAAATTAAATGCAAAACAAAACAAAACAAAACAAAAAAACAACCAAAAATCGAAAACGAAACCATCCTCATTTGTTCGGTGTGTCCATGTTGGGGATGTGTCTGCAGCACGCTCCCAATCGGTGGGTCCGGGCGTTGCTGAGAATGAATCCCCGAAGCGACAGATACGGTCGGCCTCACAGGCCCCTCCGGCGAGCCGCAAAAAGACACCGACTTCAGCCACGACAGCGGCCGGAAGCGAGCGTAAGACACGCCCATGTAAGTAGTCCAAAAATAGAGCAGCACTACCGAAACATTCCCACATTCCCACATTTCCCCAGCGACGTAACGAGGCCTTCATTGCCTTTATTTTTAGTTTGGAACTTACTTTAGACCTAGTTTGCATAATGTCATGTGTTGATTCTGTATTTGTTTCGTTGGTTTTTGCATTCATTTAATTTTGATTTGCAAGATCTACTCTCAGTTTTAGTTAGTTTTTTGGAACACACCTCTCCTCTACTCAATCAATCGACAATCTAGATAAGTGTCTAACGAAACTAATAACTAACATAATTACAGAATCATTATCCAGTACTTTGTTTGAACATTTCTGTTAGTTTAGTCTCTGGTCATGCAGTTTTTCATTGTTTCATATTCGTTTAGTTCCCCCTCCTTGAGTTCTGTTTCGTCGTTCTCTTTGTAATGAAGCGTTTGATTGCTCTTTCGAGTAACATAATACTAACAATCTATAGTTTTAGCATGTTGAAGTGAAAAAAACTACTAACAAAACTAACTAACAAAACTAAAACAATAAAACAATTAAACTTAATTGTAAGTAATTTAAAGTAAAACTAACAAATCCAGTTGAGTGTTGTTGCGTCTGTTTTTTCGTTTGTATTCCGTTTTTGCCCAAAAAAAAAAAACTAACCCTAAGTGTGTGACGTTGTTGGCTTTTAAAGCAGCCCTAGATATTGTGTAATATTTGTTAATAATATGTACGTAAATAGGGGAAAAGTATTAACTAATGAGATATTCTCAGCCAACAATGAATCCCCAGCGTTCCAATAGATGTTCCCGTTTAAGTACTACTAACAACTAGAAATTGTTAACCAAAAACTAAGTTCAAACGTGTACTCACTAACAGAATTTCATTTGTGTTCATTTCATTTTTTTTTTAATTTGATATTATGATTTTATGGACATTTTTTTAGTCTTTGCTTTGATTGCATTTTTGATTCGTCATAAACCAAAAAGAAAACTTTTCTAATAAAAAAATACTTTTAACCATATACTTTTTTCATGTGCGTTTTGTTTTCGGTTTAAAAATCATAAAAATAAAAAAAAATATGCAAAACGACGAAAAATATCCAAAACAAAAAACCGAAAACTTGCTTACGTTTTTATAGCCACCCTATCCACAACATTCCAATCCCGCATTAAAAGTAGTTCCCTGCCACCGCCTAATGGTAGAGTAGCCTCTGCGCCGCCAGCAACTGCAACAGCAATCCGAGCAGCATCTGCAACAAAATCAACTTTAAATGCTAATCAGCCTCATGCCAATCAATCGCAAACATCACAAGCCAAGACAACCCATGGACCCGGCAGATCCAACAAAATTCTGAAATCATCTGCGGCATCTGCAACATCGGGACAACAGCAGCAGCAACAGCAACAACAGCAAATGCGTAAGACAGACAAAGATAGATCGAATATTAGTTGCATTGGTTTTGGTAGTACTGTTGGTGCTGGTAGCGGTAGTCAGACGAATAGTGTCAAAAATCAGCAGAACAAACAAAAGCAACAGCAACTACAACAGCAACAACAACAGCAGCAGCAGCAGCAACAAAAGACTGCTGCCCCATCAGACAAAACACAAGCAGCAACATCAACAGCAGCCTCGGGCACGGCCACAGTCAGAGAAGGCACATCTCAACCTGTTGTTCAGTCAACAGCTCAATCAGCAACATCCTCGTCTCAAAATCCCATCCGGCCTGCAACCATCAACATCAAACGGCTCACGGTACCAGGTCAGGATAGAAAATTGGCTGAAAGTGAGTAAAGTTTCACCGAAAACTTGAATCTTGAAATCTCTTCAAATAAAAATCCCAAAAAATAAACAAAAAATACATAAATTATATACGGAAAATGCTGTAAAATGACATCTGATGCGCGAAATGTTTGTGTTGCAACTTTTGTAAAACTAAAAAAAAAACAAAAAAATGAAAAAACTATCTCAAAAAAGCTATTAATAATTGAGCATTTTACACCTTGGCCAAAACTGTTTGTACACCATTTTATCATTTACCGAATTGGCATCAGAATGGGCTCCACTATTAGATACAGCCCTCCCCCCAATAAATGTTTTATGTTCCGAAGCCCCGAGCCATGTGGAATCATGTGTGTGTTTAGATCGATTGGCATTACAAATATATATAGTAAACATTTTGTAGTTTAGAATTGTGTTGAAAAATGTATTGTAACCTCGTTATTCCACTGGCCCGAAAAAAGACAATTTTCGAATACACCCATCACGAAAACCACCATCTAAATTGAATGCAATGAAAATTGCAGTTAAATTACCCAAAATTCTTATCTTGCAAACAATTGTGGTTAAAACCAAAGAGCAAAATGCATTGTTATTAAATGTTAGTTGTTGTTGTCATCAATGTTTGTAAATGTTGTGTATTCCAGCCGTGTTTCTATGTACATATTGAATTAAGATCGTTTTCCTATATAGTACTATGCGTCTCATCATTTGTAGTTTTTCATTGTGTTCTCTATATGGCTATAAATCTCTGTTCTGTGTGTACTACTCCTTGTACTCGTAATCTACTATTCTTTCTTTTTTGTGTATGTATATTGTAATTATAAAGTAGTGAACATACTTGTCTAGAGATCCCTTATACATACTTTGATTTTGAATACCATAATTCTACAGTGAAACACTTGAACACAATACTAGACACAGACACTAGAAGAAAAGATATATATTTTAGCAGAAAGTTTCTTAGAAATGATTTAGAAAAAGTTACAGGACATAGCTGTAGATCTACACCACATTTTCATCACAAAATTAAATCAAAGTTAATAGATCTTACATTCTACACGATTCTCCAGACTTTCTGAGAATTTCTGAGTATAAACGAGTTACAGAAATGGTACATTTAAAGGTTTGTTTGAAATATTATGAAGGGGTATTTTTTATATGAGGTACTACTCTGTCGTTCCCAGCTGTCGTCGATATCGTCGTTGTTGCCTGTCGTCTCTGCCTCTTACATTCTTCACCCAACAAACAACAGCCATAAGAAAACATAAAAAACTTTATTTCCTCTCCTAATTTCCCTGCATTTTATAGAACTTCCACGCTTTTAAATGTTGCGTGTCTGTTTGTGAATTTGTGGCATGCCGGTTTTTCATGTTGTGCGCTTTATACAAATCTCAAAAAAATAAAAGAAAAAAAATAGCAAGAGAATTCTATTATTTTTTGATTAATTTCTACTAACAATTTTGTTGCCTTTTAAGCTTCCGGCTTAATATACCTAAGTTCTCCTAAGTTCCCTTAACATTTTTCGTTTGATCTATGATATATCATTTTCGATTTTTTGTTACAACTACTAACCAGTAAAAACTCAATCACAAAGTTTGCTTAACAATAAAAAGAAGATATTTATGAAGTTCTACAGCTGCGACAGCATATACGATATAAAGATATAACTCAAACATAAAAAAATGCGCCTATAATCAAGTTATTTTCATAGTTTCAATCGTTCCACAAAATGAATTCAAAGCCAAAATTGATATATCTCTTTGGATATTTTGCAAAAACCAACAGACGATGGCGAGGATGGTCGTGAGACTGCCATTTCCATTTCCAGCTGCAGCCCACAGCCGCCAGTGGTCCCCGAGGTTCCCGAGGAACCTCTGGTGAAGTCACCGCCAGAACCCACTCGGGTGAAGTCCCCAGAGCAGATTATAATGCGTTCGCCCGATCCAGTGAACTGGACCGTGCCCCTGGATACGGGCAAGACCTTTACGGTTACCCAGAATGTCAAAGATGGTAGAGTATACATGTCTTTAGGTGTGGAATATATTTTGAAATCGGTTTACTTTCAGGGGAGAACTATAGCCGACCTCAGAGCGAGATAAAAGCATCGACACCGGTGGAGAAACCACCGCCGCCACCACAATCGGCACCGCCACAACTAACCGAACAGGCTAAAATGGACGGTAAGCCATTAAGCACGCTTCAATAAAAAACGCAAAAACTTCCATACCAAAAGTATCAGCAAAACTAAAAAAAAAAAACGAAGTCAACCAACAAAAAATACCATAAAAACCAAACCAAGTCGAATCGCTTTTACAAATATTTATATATTAACTCGTATTTATATATGTATCTGTATATGTATATGTATGTATCGCTACTCACAAAACCATCATCAAAATACCAAAATCGAAATCATCGTTAGCCAAACGTTCAACTTCTTCAAAACCCAAAACAAAACAAAAAAAAAAAAAAACACCAGCAAAAGTCAAGCCAAAATCTCTCAATAAGCGTAAATATAATGCAAAGTTCCGCCTTTCTGTAAACCCCTAAAAAACATTAAAAAGTGCAAGCCAATCACATAGCGTATCGAAAAATAAACGTAGTTCCTTGCGTAACATAAACACTATTTCCAAAACTATCTCCCCCCCTATCCAAACCTCTCAAACCACTGCCATCCTCATAGCCTGGAAGTCGTCCAGTCCCACGACCAGTGGAGGTGCTGTCTATGGCAAGACCCTGACGCCCCATGCGGCCCCAGGTGGAGCTGTGCGCCAGCAGCAGCAGCAGCCGGTGGATCAGCCGCAGGATCAGGTCCTGTCATCGTCCTCGTCAACGGGCACTGGATCGACGGCTCGCACCACAGCGGCCGAGGTCCTGGAGAAGGCACGCGACCGTTTCGATCGATTCTGGGGCACCAGCGCCAGCAAGGAGGAGAGTGTCTAGGCGACAGCAGACACTCGCATGAAAAGCATGAAAGTGCAAGCAATTATAATACGTATTACAGCCTACAAACAAAAATGACATTATGCAATACCTAAACATATATGAAAAATACTCTCTCTAATACCCAAAAGCTATGCGAAATCCCCACTTTGACTATGCTTGAACATTTTGATTTCATAGCAATATCATGAATCTGCATGAACACCTACTAAAATTATTTTCTACAAAAGACTTTCACTGCCTTTCCCCACAAAAAACAATAAAAAAACATCATACAGTTGTTTTGCATTGAAAACCCCAAGAGAACTTTGCAATATTTCGAAATCATCATGCAATCATAAAAATAAATATATAAAATGGGACAAACATCACCGCAAAGACCCGTCCAAAAAGTGAATACGAAATATATCTCACATTTTTGTAACTTTCATTAATCGAGCAAAAACCAAGCCGTATATTTGGGTAATGCATAAAAGGTGATCTACGCTGATCCGTCAAAAACCAAAATAAAAAGTTGATAATAGATTTTGCACATGAATTACAAAACCAAAACAAATAAAAGACGATACTAACAATAATTTAAGAAACATTTTTGGCTAAAAGAAAACAGTAAAGAAAAAAGAAATGGCAAATGATGGTTAGAAAAACGAAGAAAACACTCACACGGGAAACATACTAAAATACCACAAACACAATGAAAACTGAAATGAAGGATGCGATGAGGGACAATGCTTTGGAAAGCTGTGAAACTAGTTTGAGACATACGTACATTTCTTATATAACTATAACTATATGTATGTCTGAATAGTCGACAAATATGAAAGATAGATATTCAGATTTTGATTAAAAGTTTAGCGCTAATTGATTGAAAACAAATGCTTCCCAAAGGGCCATAGCTTTGAGAAATGCTGATTGATGATTGATGTATGGGAATTTTGTTAGATTTCGTTTCCTCATGTGTATCTGCCAGACATCACTTTCCTTCGCGAAACTGGAAATGCTTAAATGTTATACATCTAAAAGAAAAACCAAAACCAAAAGGAAACCAGAAACGTATTCCCTGTACGCTGAAGTTAAAATTTCATTACCCATAAGTTGTGTGATTAACTTCAGTATTGAGCTTAATTGTTGCTTGTCTATATATTTTTTAATACAAAAAATATAGTAATAAAAACCAAAATCACAAAAAAAAAAAGAAGTAGGAGATGGTTGAGAAAGACAGTTCAATGGTATTTATTAAACAGTTGAATATTTGTATATGTTTTTCATGAATGGACCTGTTTGTTAGTTGAAAATGATGAGTTGATTACAGAAACCCTATGAATAGTTACAAGATATTACAAGTGTCCCCACATCGCAGAGCAGACATGTATTTGTTTATTGATTCTCATTCGATTTGAATATCTCCAAAATGCATTAGTTAGAGACAAAAGATTAAGAAAACTTATGACACTCTCTGGCAATCTTCGAAAAATCCAAAAGAACCCAAACAAAAAGACAGGAACATGCACACACAAAAACTGAATTATACTTCCAGTTACAGTTGGATATAAAAAACAAGTAGAACACTTGACACTCATTTAGTTTTAAACTATCGTATTTAACAAATTTTAGGCAACTTTAATATGAATCTACTTAAGAACAAACTTGATATGCATTCTAGCTTGTTTACCAAGGAAATGAAATGAGAAATAATAAAAAACTAAAACTTCAACAAAGTATACCCACTACAAAATCGATACCAAAGGCGCACCACAAAAAAGGCTTCTTCAAAAACCAATATAAATTTTTAGAACTACTTATATGAGGGTCACAAATAAGTCTATTTCCGTTTGAGACATTCCAAAATGAGAACTACATTTGACTTTCACGCCTCAATGCGCCTGAAATTTTAAATAAAAAACAAAACAAAAGACCCATTATATAAAATTAATAAAAAATGCAAAACCGATTGATGATTTTTTCTGAAATTGTCATAAAAGAAAGGCACACCAAATAGCCTTGATAGAAATGCTAAATAACACGATATAATATAATTATATATGTACTTGGACGAAGAAGTAACAGAATCATATAATAGAAAACATATATAATAAAAGAAAAGCAAAAACCAAACCAAAAGAAATGAAGTGATGGTAAAACTGATTATAAAAATTGTATGAATCAAATAAATGAAAAATCCATATAAACGTTTTACAAAATGCTTTTTTAAGTGGGGAAAAAATAGTTCCAGTTCCATCGCCTTTATCAGAAAGGACGAGAGGCCTTTAATAACAATTGTAGAGAACTACATATATCAAGGAATTTGAATTTGTATTCATACTTATCCCCAAGGCTGCTCACACTCTAGAATAAAAAAACTAAATTTTTGTTGTGTTTTGTTTTTATTATTGCTGGTATTAAGTTTTTCTTCAAGAAAATGTTCTCTATTATAATTGCTGTATTATTGTGGGTAGTAGTTATTCGTATTTATCTGCTATATGGCTTTGCTTTTAACTTTACAATATCATCGGTGTTTTTCTGGTTTTATCTGGGACTTTAAGTAATTTTGCAGACAGACAGCTTTATATATTAGCTGAAAGGTTTTTTTTGGGTTTTCTGGTTTTTTAAATTTGAATTTCCATTAATTATTTAGACACTTTGTTAGACACTTATTGCTGGTAAATGGTTTTCATAGGTATTACCTAATTTTACTGATTGTAGACGAACTATAAGACTTTGGGTTCAGTTATTATTGCACTTTATGAATTATTATAATTATATTACGTTTTTTATGTTTTAATATTAAATTTTTTGGTTTGTTACAGGAATATAGAAAGCTGTTATCACAGTATTTTGAAAGTAAAATTAAGGAGAAATGATTAGAGTTTGATAATGGGTCTAACTTATAAGTTTTTGTATTCGGGAAATACTAATAGCCGATCAGATATATGTATATACTTTAGAATATATAAATTATAACTATTTTCAATTGTATTATGATTTCATTTAATTTTGTTTTTAAGTTTCTTAAAGTTTGCTCGAAAATACATGTGTCGAAAAAATGTTTTAAATGTGTTTTTCGTTAGTTTCTTAGTCGTTTATTTTTAATTTTAGATTTAGTTTGTTTTCGTATTATATCAAGGGTTTGCTTTATTATAGTTCCTGATTTTAGCCTTAATTTAGGGTTTGAAATTGATTTATTATTTATTTAGATTAATTTTAAGCGTAAATAGTTTCACAAATATGTGTCCGAATATTTAAAAATCATGGGCATTGCTAGTGGTGCATTTTGGGGACAGAAGAAATAGTACATGGATTGTTTTTGGGACTACAACAAATCAATCGAGTTGGTCTGGGCTCATTTATACTTATATATCAAAAAATATAATATTATAGACGTCGCTCAAGTGATTTGTTATATATACACTATCTTTGCGGAAGGATTTTGGGGCTGTGCCACTTCAAAAACTCGCTCAATGGGAGGCATTTGAGCAAGCATTTGAAGAGCACCGACAGGGGGTCATGTAGATCTGTGGACTACCTAAAACCTACTCATTATGCAGCTATATATGTATATGTAGTATATTTTGGGAAGAGAAATTGTTTAACGTAATGGTTCAAATCGAAAAGGGGGCTGACTTATCAAAATATTTAGCACAATTTTGTTCTTAACAATTAAACGTTTCATTTTGTTTGATAAAAGTTGTGTTGGTTTCTTTAGTTTCACTTAAAATTAAACAATTAAAAGATATACCAAAAAGGTTTTTTCGAACACCCAATTCCGTGTTCCCAATGCTAGCTAAATTTCTATACCATATCATTGTATATAGTACCAAAAATGAATTTGTTCTTAAGGGGGGTTTTCCCTGGCATCCGGCACCAGGGAAGGTGACCCCGCCCAGGGGAGGGTTCTTACCTAAACTTATGCTTGAAAAAACGTTGCTGGACTTAACAACTAAATTCATTTAAATAAAAAAAGTTAGAGTTGCTTTCGGTTACCACAAAAAATGACACTTTTAACAGACTTTTCTTTGTTGCAGCTTCTACGAGAGTAATGCTTCTCGTATATGCCCATAAGGTTAGCATCAGTAGGGGGTAAACATTTAAATTTAGTTTCCAATAACTATATATAAGTACAAGTATATTTAATATAACGTTGAGATTGGTTTTGGTTTTTTGTTTTGTTTTGGGGGTTTCTTTAGAAATGCATATCATTGGATTTTGCATTTGTAAAATTTAAATTGCTTTTAAATTTAGAATCATATTTGTGTTTTAGGCATAAGGTTAGATGATTATCTGGGGATTTTTTTGATACGGTTTATTTGGGATTTTGTTCAAAAGGTAAGTGTTAGGATTAACTGCGGGTTCATCTATTTTGATTAGGTTTAGGTTTTTGGGGCTGAATTGCTAAACACTTAAAAGCTAACTGTTTGGTTGTTGTTGAATACTTGCATGTGCCACTACGTTTAAATTCGTTAAACTGTCAATTACTTTTTGAGTAATCCTTGAATTTGACATAAGTACACATAAAACATCAAAATTACTTCAGTTTTTGTTTTCCTTCCGGGGGTATCTTACAATTCTAAGAGCAGAAATTTGTTTACAAAACTTCTCAGCTATGCCTACACATATATAAGAATATCGGTAAACTGTATCGTTTATGTTTACGTTTATCGTTTTTCTTATCGTTATCGTCGTGTTCTTTCGTTTATCGCTCTGGTTCCCGCATACCCATGACATTAGCTATGCTAGCCTAAAAATTAGTGATTGTTGTATGCATTGGTTGTCCCCTCTAAAAAAAATAGCAATCCCATCCACTCTCTGAACTCTCCCTGTACACTCTCTATACACTCTCTTCTACATATATCCATATACATATCTCATATCTCTTCCAACTCTAAGAGCACGTTTCGAAGACTGATTTTCTTTGTACTAGCCGGTTGTAGACCTTCACTTCTCGTATCCTTAATTCTCTTAACAACAGGAACCATTCGTTATACATAATGCAATTTTTAATTCTCACTGAGATCCTTGATGGCCTGGAGAATGCGCTTGACATGACCCACTTTGACCACCCCTAGATCCTTGAGATCACGACGACCCAGAGTGAGGAGCTCTTTGCCGCGAATATCGTTCTTCAGGAAGCTATCCACATACTCGGATAGTTGCATAGTCTCCAGCCAGGTGACCACCTCGTTGACACTCCAGTTGTTGGCTGCCTCGCGGGTGTTGTTGATGGGTACCTTGAACTGTTGCTGTCCAGCGGTGGATCCAGAGCGTAGGCGTACCCAGAAGGGTCTGGACTTGCGACGACCATCGGGCTGGATGACATAAAAAAGAAAGATTACAATTGTGGGTATAATCGACGGAATTTCTATCAAAATTCACCTCTTCGTTGGGCGCCAGAACATTAAAGTATGCCCGTAGTTTGCCATCAATGCATTTCTGCACAGAGCACTTCTTCAACTCCATCTCCATGTTGGCCAAAGCTGCACTCAGCTTCGTCTCCAGGTCTTCTCTGAGGATCAGGCTATGTCCACGATCCCGGAGCAAGGTACAAGCATCGTCGTACAGCTGACGCGAAGAATCAATCACCTCCACCAATTTAGTGCGAAGAGACGGACCTTCGAGGAGTTTCCCCTGAGGATGAATGCTCTCCAAAGCCTCACTGGCACGACAGGCCACGCAGTAGAGGTCATGTTGGAGTGCGGGATGGGAGATGATCAAGAACTTGACCCACTTGACCAGAGAGCTAACAGCCTCGATGAAATTTAGGAGGACATAGCACTCCCGCTCGGAGATCACCTCATCCGTGGAGACTGCGTGCTCTGAAGCAGTGGAGGAGGCATCCCTCTGTATTGAAATGCTGTGCTGACGCTGCTTTTCCTGCCAGCTCTTGAGGGAGAGCTCCAGACTCCGATTGCGACAGAGCATTTGTACCCGATTCTTGTGCAGGATGCGGATCATGCCGGGTGGCTGTAGCCACGCCTCGCCGTCCACTTGAATGGGTATCTCCTCGTCGCCCAGTATGTTGATCTGTACACTTTGGCACTGGGCAATGCGATGGTGCTGCAGATTGATCAGCCGAGAGGCGGCCATTTGCACCGACCCAAAAACAGCGACAACCTCGAGCACACGATCATCAAAACTGGGGCTCAGGAAGATGTCGTCCTTCTTGGTGTTGCCCCAGAAATTGGTGCCGCCCATGAAGCTGGGAATGTTCAATATAACAATACCCTGCAGCTCTGGCAGGGGAATCCTTTGTCCATCGCACTCCAGCTGCACTCGTTGCTCGAGATTCTTGCAGGTCTTCTGGAGCAGCTGCTTGGAGCCAAGGACCCCGTACCACATGTAATTACGAGCACGGGAACGGCACTTCTCTGGATGCTCCTCGCGCTTGTTGTGGAAATCCAGTGAGATCTTGGCATCGATACCAATTCCAAAGTAGTTGTTCATTACGCACTTCTCATGGTAGCCGGCCAGGAGCGTCTCATCCGGATCCATCAATGGGCTGACTGCGGCACACAAAGTATCGGCATTGGCCAGGAGACACTTGGAGATGAAGCCACCCCCATTAGCGAGATCTAAAGAAGAGTAAACAAATTAAGAACCTATGCTTTCGGGACAGATAGGCAGGCTATCCTTACTTGGCCAATTGGGTAGTCGAACCAATGGATTGATGATGGGCAACTTTCGGGTTGTCTCCTCTGTGGGAGTCTTCTCTTTGTCCTTGCCTGCTTTGTCGTCCTTATCACCAGCTGCAAAGTGATCGAAGCCGAATAGCGTTGAACCCATGAACAGACTCGATTTGGAGCCTTTGAGGGTCTGTAGATTGGGAAGAGCTTCGTTCGGCTGCAAGAGAGAGGCATTGATTACATGGGGGACTCACTGCAGAGCGAAGTATCGAGTACGTGTCAAAGAGCAACTGGAAAGTCAGCACTAACTACGATACAAAGAAACATGTGGATGTGATCGAGTGTGGAAACTCTGAGTGGTGGATGTGGTTGTGATTGGTGGGTGAGTGTGCCAGTGTTGTGTGACTTGCAATTACTGTTCGCAGGGTTGTTGGTAAGTACTTTTTGAGAGAGAGAGGAGAGCGACAGAGAGTGAGTAACAGAGACAGAGGACAGAGCGTTTAACAGGACATAGCGCACTACTTGAAAGAAAGAAATAAATCATAGAGTCAAACAAAATCATAGCTGTAGGTTGGATAGATAGCGGGTAAGCAGAAGCTACATGTTTTGTCGGTTTGTTTGTTTCTTAGTTTGAGTGTTGGTTAACAGAGTTTGTTTACTTATTGGTTACTTTGCAACACTACTCAAAAGCGAAACTGACGCAGGTGCTGAGGAAACTGGAACGGAACTGGAACTGGAACAGACGCTTTGTACAGAGGATTTTCACATTTTTCGATTACCCTTTACAAAAAATAAAATCTCAGAAAGTTAGTTAAGCTTTGACACACGGACAATTTGTACATTTTAAAGCATTTTTGTAAAGGGTTTTAACAACTCGGTCACACCGAAGTTTTTTTGTCATTCAATTGGTTTTATAGATCGGTATGTTTGCGGCAATTGCTGGGGGATTTAAACATCGAACGAACGAAGGAACGCAGAAACGATTGGGGATCAAATTTTGAAGATCCCTTTCCCCGGATGTGGGACCGGCTTACCAGAGGTATGAGCGGCCTGATAAGCGCCAGAGTGGCCAGGCGAATATCTGGTTCGGCGACCACAAAGAACCGAACTCTGAACAATCCATAGCCCCGTTTCGTGGCAACCTTTTGGTTTTTCTTCTAAGAAAATGCATTTAGTATGATGTAGCTTTTAAAATTGTTCGTGTTTATGCATATAGTACATTATGTGGACTGTGTGTGTGGTTCGAAGGTTAAGTATATTCAAATCATAAGTTTATATAGTTTTGACATAATTTTGAAATACGTACCAATTGTTTTTTTGTGCTTTTTTGTATAACATATACATGGATGTTTTTTTCGGTTCTGATTTGGTTGTGGTTCATAATTTTACGAGGAACTTAAACGTGGTAACGGTGGCTAAATCAGAAGTAATGTGGCAAATCATACTAAAAGGTGTTTAAATATTCATTTTGTGCGTCTGAGTTGTGACCCTGGAATATAGCATGAGTTTTTCTAGTTCTTTTTAACTACGCATATGAATGCGTAAAGTCTTCATAAAATCTTCCTTTCAGTCGCACAAAATTTGAAAAAAAAAACCTCAAAACCAAAACAAAACTCGTGTAAAATCCAAACTAAAAACCTGATGTGATGATGGATCATTGAATTTGAGGTCCAGTAGATATAATCACAGAAATCTCTCTTGTGGCTGGTGGGGTGGTGGCGTTTACTTATAAGTACAATTACCTACAGTCGCTGTTGTTGTTGTTGTTGTTTTAGTGTGTGGCTGTATGAGAACTGCACTCTGCACTTGACACCAATTGCTCTCGCCTGACACAACCATCGATTCACATACTTCAAAACTTGTTTTGCTTTGCCGCGCTTTGCCGACGATGCAGTGCCAATGTAAGTCAAATATGTGGGGTATTTTGCGGGGGTCGAGGTCGAGGTCGAGGATGGGGACAATGGGCGGGAGACTTACCTTGAAGAGGCTGCCACAGCTTATCCTGCGACTGGCCGCTGGAGAGCTGCTGAGGAAGCGCGCATGCTCCGGATCCAATGTCAATTGATTGGGATTAAATCCGGAGTGACGGCGATCTTTGTCCTTGTCGAATTCACGGACAGCCAGGCTGCTGGGCGCATGACTTGAATGCCGACGGATCTCCGAGGCATTCATGGCGCGAACGCCTAGCAGGCCAGTGCAGGCCATGGCCATGCCACCGCCACTGCCACCGGTAGAGGTGGCAGACAGCGCGGCAACGGCAACGGGCTTGATGCAGTCGCCGCGCAACGGTGTCGGCGGTCTGACAACAACACTTATCTGTGGATAGTTGGGATTTACATCATCAAAGGATTCTTTCTTACACGACTCATCAAAAGTAATGCGCTTTACATCTTGTCCATGGCCCGATTTCTTCGTGGGCGATGTCGATTTCATGTTGCTGGTCAAATTGCGCACAGCTGTCGAGTCAACATCGTGTATTTCTATTTTAATCGCCGTTTGTGTGGACAATTCATCCTCGCTCGAAGGCATTGCCACACGGGGCACATTCGTTGGCGTTTGCACGCTTGCAATATCGTCGGTGTCTTCTTTATCGTTGGCTGGATCGTTGCCTTCGTTGCTCCGTTGCATTAGCATTAGCTGCTGTTGATTGGAGGATTGTTCATTGGTTGTAGTTGGTTTCGGTTTTTTCAGTGAAGTGCGCTTTTTGGGACGCTTTTGTTCATTGAGAGAGTAGTAGAGTAGTCGATCGAGGATAGTAGCACAGGAGGCACAGGATTTATATGTTGGTGGTGGTGGTTTTGCAGGATTGTTTAGAGTTTGATTTGAGGCAAGTTTCGTTTCGAATACACACGAACAAAAAGAAAAAGTTTTGAAGAAAAAAGAAGCAAACGGAGAGCAACAAAGATTTTACCATAAGTGGCCATGTCTGAGTACTTCCGATAACACCATATAATAGCTCTATATATATACTCCTTATACTACATACAAATGCACGCTAAATTTTCAAACCCCCACCTAAGATCTAAGACATACCTTGAAGCTCTGACGCGCTATATCGTTACCTTCCACGAACTGCGCCAAACTGCAGTAGCGCGGCGGTTCCTTCATTTTCTGATCATCGCATCGATTGTCTATCTCAAACACAATGTTCTCGAAACCGAACTGTTGTGGATTATCATCGCTATCCATCCGGGCGAGCCTGGCCATCCTGGGCGGCGATGAGTTGCGCCTCCTGGGATGCGCTTGAGTGTGGGTCAAAGCACTCAGTGACTTCTTGCGTGGCGGCTTCGGGGGACCCACATGCTCCGAGCAGAGGGTGGTGGTGTCATCGGTTATGGTGTCCTGCAGGGCATAGGTTATATCGTGGCCCAGCACGGAGCTGATGTCATCCATAATACTCTCGCCAGGCATGGCCTCTGTCTCATCGCTGGTCTCGGGCGAATCGATGTGCGTAAAGTTGCTGGCATCGAGATTCTGTTAGGGGAATCCCAAAGGAAGTTGGAAACATGTCTCCTCCATGAATCCATTTATCTTTTACCTGTATAATGTCGCCCAAAGTCTGGCCAGCATCTTGCTTGTCGAATATCTCTGAGGCTACGCTGCATTCCTCATTGCTAATGGCCGAAAGCACGTCGCTGGCCTCGCCCGCCATCTCATCAGAAGAGGATTGATCCTAGAAACAGTTAAGGATAATCAAGAATGAATATCAATTGAATGATGCGAGATGGCATTCCTCTGGAAGATGGCAAACGTACAGTGGTGGTTTGTGCGGTATCGGTGTCAATGATTGTTAAACTTGCGCTTGAGTATACATTTTGGGAGTTGGGGGTTACGACAATGCCGGGTACCTGCAGATTACAAGTGTGTACCAATGTCTGCTTTTCGGTGAGCATGTTATCCTCCTTTTCCACATCTAAAATACTGCTCTCCTGACTCAAGAGCCTCTCCTTTTCCTTATCTTTGGCGTTGTCCATCTCCCGGGTCATGTAATAGGTGCGTTCAAATACCTCCACGGGTCGATAGTTGGACAAGGGATCCACCAGAGGCTCGCCTGTCAATATGGGGACTCTCAAAAAGTCCACTTTGCGATCGGTGGGCGTGTTGTCGCCTCCATCGCTGCAGGGCGATAGACGATTGCCAGCATCGTCAATGTTGGCCCCGCCACTGAGCGACATGCGGCCCATGCGATAGACTGTCTCTCCATTGGCCCCCTCCTCTATCTCTTGGATAACATCGACCCCTGAACTCCTCCGACTGTCCGCGAATTGCCGTGGAGCTGGTAGATTGATGCTGTTGAAGAAGCTCTCATCCACCGAATCACGGCGGGTGTCCGGCAGCGGAGAGATGCAGGTCAGGCGAGAGGTCTCCATCGTGGGGGATATAATATTGATGGGTGGTATTATGGGCAATGGGGAGCCACACGGAGTGGAGTCGCCGGATGTATTTGTTGGCAATTTGAGGGACTCAAAGGGCGTGATCGAGAGCTTTCGCTGATAGCGTTTGGGTCGGCCTGGCTCTGAATGCTCCACCACATTGTAGATGGCTCGCTTCACGCTATTTGCTCGGCATTGGAGCGCCTCCTTTTCGCTGGATCGCAATGAGCGACTGTTTCGACGTTCCTTGGAGTTGATTTGATCTTTTTCGGTCTTTTCGATTGATATGTTTGGGTTGCTTGAGAGGTTAAATTCGAGAAGTTAGAGAAGCAAGTTAGAAGAAACCGATTAAAATGGACTTACAGTAAGGATGGATTGGCTCCCGGAGTAGACGGAATACTTCGCGCTATAAGACTCCTGATGGTGGCTATCAAATCATCACCATTGTGGGCACCCATCTCCTCCTCCTGCAGAGCATCCAGTAGCATATTCAACTTTTGCTTCAGGATATCGCACTTGACGCTCAGCTGTTCGTCCTCCTTGTGATGCTCTGAGATGCGACCCACCAGATCGTCGACGGTGTCGCAAAGGTTCCGGGTCGAAGTGATCAGCGTCTGGGTATCATTCGTCTCCACAATAAAGCGCAGATGGTGGTTCGCAGAGGTCACCATCCCGGTGAGCATGGCCTCCTGTTCCGTGGTGATCGACATCTTGGGTATCTTTGGGACTGCAATGGCCTTTTCAAACACCATGATGCTCCAGCGATCCAGCATTTTGGTGCTGGCAGATTCATAGCGTTCCAGAATCTGCGGCAAGTGGGTGTCATCATCGCAGCTGGAGCCCCAGCCCAAAACTCTGGCCAGATCGTTGCCTGTTCCCAAGGGCATCACAGCCACCTGACATTGTTTCTACAGAGAACAGTTTAAGGATACATTTATGGTGAGGATAGGAATTCGTTTCGTCTAAAGACTCACATGCATGTTAAAACGATCGATTTCGCTGAGGACCCATCCCACGGAACCATCGCCCGAGCAGACCAGAATGCGAAACATCTCAAAGTGTCGAAAGAGTCGCAATCCGAGACTCGGGCCCGTTGAGATCAGATCAAAGACCTGGGCTGGATTGAGGAGCTGCTTGAAGCGTCGCAGGAACTTCACGCCCTGATTATCGCCGGACTTGGAGTTGACAAAGACTAGGAGGGGCGAGAAGTTGCCCCTGGGGCTGGCCACATCCCAGGCATCATCGGTGCTGATCGAATGCACACTGGTCGGCGGGACCACGGATAGCTTGGCCGGTCCAATGGGACAGGCCACCGCCATCTGTGGTCGACAGGCCACATGGCATGTGGCCCGGCACCAGAGGCACCTCCAATCCTGCAGTCGCAACACAGAACCGCATGTCTTCTTGCACACAGCACACACTGCGGACACTGGCAGATTCCCCTCCATCCACTGATGCGGCATAATAATGCCATCCGCCTGCTCAATGATGTCCTTTCCCACACTCGCCAGGGTTGTCCACTTGCAATTCGCAATGGATTTAGCCGCACATCGCTTGTGCACCTTGCACTTGCACACCTCACAGCTGAGGCCGTGGGATGTGACTCCGGAGAGCGCATCCCTGCAGACATTGCAGTAGGTGGGTCGCGCATGCGAGGTGGCATACCAGTGATGGTGATTCGACAGAATGTCATGCTGTTCGATGAGAAAGCTGTCGCCACGCGGACGCTGCGGGGCCGTGGCCGTCTTCAGGGAGCCCAGCCAGTCCTCCATTTCGCGTCTGGATTCGGCGCAAAGCACCAGAGAGCGAGTGGGTGTGATTATCTGCAAGAGAACATGGTATTAGAGAATATGACGGGAAATGACAGTAGAAAAGAATCTGAGGATCAGATTAGACCTGGGATTAGTTACGACTAGAGACGGTTCAGAGGAACCAAGAGGAAGGCCTTAACTTAAGATGGGATTAAGATGCAAAGCAAAAGGCGGTAGTAAGGAATGCTTCAAAAGATGAAACATGAGAGAGGAATAAAGAAAGTAGTGGATGTCCTTTGAAATTTCCCCTTAATGAGATAAAGATGAAACCCAAAAATGTGTCGTGAGGACTCCTTGGGTTAGTCCTCTCTTTATGGCAGTAACCTCAAATATGTAACAACACTAATTTGGACTTAGCCCACAGCTGAAACTGAATTTCATACCGTTCTCGTACTCGTAATGTACGTAAACCATACCTCACGTGGTGGGTACTTTGGAGGGGGACAGCTTATTAGTTGTGTAATCAAATGAGGGTTTATTAGTGTAGACGGAGGCATCATTAATATGCTAATGCTGTATTCCTGCTAAAGGATAATGCGCAGACAACTGAGTGCCAAAGACATACATAAGCGAATTCCAGTGCCAAGCCCCTAAGTAGGACAAGCCGCTGTATAAGCCCGTTGAAGTGTCCATAACATAACCATAGCCCCACCCGCCCCAAACACAAAACACAAGAGTAGCAAGCATAATTAATATATCCAACCTTCGACCTTCAGAGGGGGAGGGTAACCGCCGTGGGTTACCTTAGCGGATTATGATGGGGTTGTTCTCTGCCCTGAATTTATGACGCACATGTCCTTCGGATGGTCACATCCTTGCATACCATCCACAACAGCGATATTTTCATTATTTTTCTGCGTTTTTCCCCCTGGTTTTTGTTGTTGCATATTTATAGCATTTGCGGTCAAGTTTGTTGGATAATAAGGTATTTTATTGACTTAATGGACTGCCGGTCTCCTGTCTAGACACGGTTAACTTATGACTGTGTTTTTCAACACCCATTAATTTCAGTTTTAATTAGATTTCGTAATTAAGTTTTCTCTTCTGTTGTTTTTTTGGGACAGGGAAAAAGGTATTAAACATTTACAGGATGTGCTCTTTGGAGCGACAAACCACACATTCCAAGGCACCACAGGCGCCATTCACAGTGCCAAATGCAGTTGACTTAACCAAGAGCTATGACAATGACCGGTTGACATGCCAATGTCAGGAGCTGTGACACGACAACCGACGACCTCACTGAGTTGAGAGTGGTTCCAAGTGGGAAACAGAGAGAGACTGAGAGGGAAAGAGAGAGAGAGAGAGCGAGTGCAATTGGCCCACCTTCATGTCATAAACCGCACAATGTCGGTCTCTGTTGTGACAGCAAAGTGAGCTCTCCGGGCCAATCGACTTGGGGGCCAAAGTGGCGACAAGACTTGGCCACAAGCCAGAACCAGAACCAGAACCATCGAGCCGGATGTGGCTCTATATAGCTTTAAGGCTTTCATATTTGCATCAATAAATCATGCTTGTGCCTCCCGAAGGAAAGCCAGAATCAGAAGACGATGCCCCAACCTCCTCCGTCCTCAAGTCGGAACGTAACCGCAACGCTAATTACATTTTAAACGTATTAATTACAAACCGACTCTGCCTCTGAGTTGAGGCTTTTGGGGCCCCTGCATTCGCCATCCATAGCTCCTGGAATTTGCAATCAAAAGTGGTCTGGCACGGTTGGATGGGTCTTGTTGCCACCGCCCGGGCGCGCCCGCCTGCTTGCATATTCAATGTTGCAATTAATGTGCAACCACAGCCGCAACGCCACCACCCATCGAACCTCATGGCCTGACTGTGGCCTTTTAACGACCTCTGTCTTTCCGCCGCCTCTGCCTGTCTCCCATGTCTGTCGTTTTTCCTGTTTTTTCAATTAGTCTAATGTGCAATGGTTAAGTGATTCCCAATGCACGTGCCTTGGGTCTGGGATGTTGCCTGGGCCTGGGACTGAGCCTGAGCCTGGCCCCGGGCACGGTGCACCGTCCTCACACTCTCACTCTCTGACTTTGACATTTGCAACATGGATTTGCTTTTAAGCGTAAATCCGGCGCGTGCGGTTCGTTTGTCAGTCAGCCGCCAATTTCCCAAGCCCGCACGTATCCTCTCTTTTTGCCACAGGAAAACTGGAAAATTTATTCGTACTGCAGCTGCATTCCATTTCCGATTTATTTTGGGGCCATTTGAGGTTTATTCTTGTTGAAATGCGGGTAAAATTTATTGGCTTAAGGAGTGGATTTTCTGCCATTTAATGGATGCCGTGGCTGTAATTCAATTTAAATTAAAGAACAACATGAAATGGTTTCTCTTTCGGAATCTCTTATTCAAAGGATAATGTCCCTTCTCGCTAACTACTATTTTAATCACATTTTCATATTTCATTGATGGTGCTCACACTTTTTACGCCGGTTCTGGCCCCTTGGGCCATCACCTATCGGCGTCGAAAACCAATCTGTGGGCAAATAAATTCTCGTTTGTGTATGCCCCACCGAGTTTTAGTTCTTTGTGTTGACCCGATCACAACGGTGTCTGATTGCAATTTTGCGCTTTTGCTAACATGTGTGTGGTGCTGCTACAATGGCATCGTCATCGCCGCGGGTCTCCATTTGCAAAGCGACAAAAAAAAAGAAGAGTGGGAGAGAGTGACCGTAAAAACAGGGCACGGAACACAATAAAAACTGGCAGCGACAGCTGCTGCTAACTGCTATGCGAATGGGGGCGACATACAATGCAGGTCTCTAGATTCCACTTCTGGCTAACATTTTACGAGGAAAAATATACGTATTCCAATATTCCAATCAATAAAATAATTTATGACCGCCGGCATATGCAAACTGTGGTTCAGGCAAGCGCAATGAGTGCCATTCAAATGGAAAGGATCAAAACTTTTGAGCGATTAATTGGTTGTTTAAACAGTAGAATTAATTCATTTAAAATCGGCCTTCAATCAGTTGTTCCCGTGATGCCAGCTTGGAGGTTTCCAATTGTCAATATCAGCCATTAAGGTCTTCTTGGTGGATAGCTGTGTTGTGGGCGTGTCACCCAAAATAATCGCATTAAATTTTCGGTTTCGGTTGGTGTGTGTTATCGTAAATCGCTCAAAGCTATAGACACAAGCCGCAGCCTCATCTCGAAGGCTCAGCAGGTCGCGCTCTCCAAGCACATAAACAAACACAAAGCAAACCGCTAAGATACATGCACAGTGGTCTGGATTATCATGTAACATAATGCTTTGAGCCTTTTCTGATACTCAAATGAAAGTTGACGCTGAAGCCTCTACTACAAGAAGTGAAGGAGTTCATCCTGAAATTTTTGAGGTGAAATGAAAAAACTCATTCTTGGAAGTTCTTCCACTCTGGGTAAATATTTCTTAAGTGAAATTGAACATTTCTTTAAAGAACTTAAGTGTAAAGAAGCTGACGCACACCGTGCAACCTAAGCACCTGAATATTTACAAACTTTTTTCAAGGTGGAAACCTACAATTTTAAATTACTTTACTTACTTTTAAGGGAAAACTGTGCACCACTGTGCCACTTCAAACCCAAGGCGACATATGCCAGAATTCATTAGGGCCAAACACCGATGTGGCGCCCACCCAAATATTCATGACAAGGAGCAACAGAACAGGCAGAAGCCCAAGAAGAAGCAACAGCAGCCAAATTACGCATACGCCGCATTGTCCCCCAGCGAGCACATCAAAACCGTTTTCGTGTCTCTGCCAAAAACACGTCTCCTGTTTGTACATACTTATATACTAGTATATGCATATCTGTATATATAAAGCTACGTATATATTTATGTATATTCCATGGCTTATTTCTTAGTAAACCCCCCGAGAGACAGATACACGTTCCCATACTTATTTTTTCATTATCACCGCAGAGTCGAAGGAAAAGAAATATTTAAATAACTTTTGAAATTTTAATAGCCGCCTTGGTGGAAAAGGGCCTTCGGCTGTTTGACCAAAGTTTTCGTATATGTACTATTGAAATTTTCTTGAAACTTTTGCCAAAGTTCTTTAAAAATTCTATGTTCGTTGAATTTTTTCAATGGAAAAGTTGGTGCTTTTTGTATGAGAAATAGTTGTCGTTAAGGACAATAGGAAGAGTTTCAGGTGAAAAAATACCTGAAAAGCTATTGAATCATTCATTTGTCTTTGATTTTTTATTGTTTTTTATTCGGAGAAATAGTTGTTAGCTTTTCAAAACTGTAGCATTCAATTTTCCCAAAACTTTCAATGTTTTATACAGGCAAATAGTTGGAGTTACTGTTTAGACTCTTTGTAGTATTAGCTTTATATGCAATTGGGAATCTTTCATGTTGAAAACGTACCTAATTAGAGTTTGAATTGTATGTCACAGGCTGATTACATACATAGCTCTAACTTTTCCTACTCTATGAATAGGAGAACCACTTCCCTAATTGCTATTCAAATTGAGTTTACTTCTTCTCACAGTCATCTCTCATTTGCAAGTCTTATGATTTTTAATTGCTGAAATGAAAAGCACTCGAAGGCAGTTTCTATTTATGTTTTATGAGCGAGAGCTCATACAAAACGTTTTGTCGGATTTGAAGATTTCCTATCGTCTATTCAGAGGCTTCCAGGAATTGGCCAACGAGGGCCAGGAACAGGAACACATAAGCTCGACTAAAGTTAAGTACTTTGTCAAAGACTATCAACACATTTCCCTTGGCTTCGTTGTTTGGCAACTTTTTTCCACCCAGAGTTTTTTATTTTTTCTTTTTGTCTGCCACGAAACATTTATATGGCTAAAATGTTATGAGTTGTTTTTTTCTCTCTGCTTTGAGGAAAATTTCAAAGTTCAAGGACATGTGGACAGCCTTCAGCAGACCTTAGGACTGAGGACTGGGTAGGAGACTGTTTTACAATTACCTGGCACACATACACAGGTTCTCGTGATTGTTTCTAAATTTTTATACATATTCCAACTGCTGGGAACAGAGCCTCCCCACGAGCCAACAAAAGGAAAAACTAATAATCCAATGCTTGGCTTTGTACGCTTTTCATTTGGGTTTCCTTTTGAACAGTTTTCTTGGAACAAGAATGTTAAAATGTTTTTGACATACGAGTAGCTCTGAAATTCAAATTAAATTTGGAAATGCTTTCAACAGAACACATGACAAAACAATGGACAACACACATTAATTTATTAATTATGCTTGTTGCGCAGAAATTTCTCATCAATCTTTGGGAGCCAACCCATCCATAAAAGCCACATCATCACAGCAACAAGGGTACATTTGGCAAACCCTTAATTAAAACCAAAGGCCAACAAACACTAATTGACAAAGCAAATGTCATTTGAACTCAGCAAAGTGGCTATATTCTTGGTAGAGCATTCAAAACTTTTCACACTTCTACCCCTGCAATCAGTGGAAGTCTAATCCAATATTGTTGACTCCAAAGTTGATGTTTGTCAAACAATAAACAAGGATGGAAATCCACCATTCAATTAGGGAAATATTTGTGATTGTGGCCATAACTTTTGCTGACTCTCTGGCCTTCTAGCTCTGGAAATCAACTCAGTTTTGTGGATACGCAGAGGAGAGAATGCTGCGTAATTTGCAAAACGAACGAGTAATGTTTTTTGGGGGAAGCAGCTGCTCTGAAGACCGGCATTGCGTATACGCAGTGTGGTGCGCCAAAGATTAACAAGAGTCGGGTCCCACAGCCTCCTTGCATAATTGATGTCAAAGAGGCTGGCTGCTTCGATGTGTTCGTGGTGAAGGCAATCAATCAACTTGAGTGATATTACAAATTCCATGCAACAAGAACAAGAAAGGAGCAAGCACTTGAAAATTGTTCGTTAAGTGGAGTTCGCAAATTATTATTACCTCGCCAGAATGTTCTTTGTTACAGCTCACATTTTCCCTCCCTTCAACATGCAAATAGTTCACCAACCCATACAATAGACCTCTCCTTGAAGGTGCCAGCAAGTTGAGTTAATTAGGAACCTAATTAGAGTACACCAGAAATGCACTTAGACATCAAGGTAAGCTGGTGCTCTGCCCCCAAGCCGTTTAGCTCATTAAAACCTACTTGTTAGCGACAAACAAATATAGTATTTTGCAAGCCAACAAGTCGGTCATTATAATGCGTATTTCCATTCAAGAGCCAGACAATGGCATAAGAAAAGAAAACATCTGAGCCTTTAACTTTTCTTACGAACAAGATTTTCTCTAAGATTGATGAATGAAAGGGCAATAAGTTCTACAAAATGAAAGAAGCTTTTGTATAATTAAATGGAAATGCAAATGTAAATGAAAAGTATATTTTGAGCCCCTGTTTCATTTACTTTTAGATTTTACTTCAGCTTAAGGAACACTACAAAGGAATTCGAACAATGCGTATACCCTACGTTACTCGCAGTTTTACAGCCATGTAAGCCAATCCATCCAAGCCAATCTGTAAACAACATGTTTGCACCATTGCCATTGCCATTGCCAAGTAAGTTCTATCGTGAAACACATCGAGAATCGTCTTGAGGCTTAAACCGCATTGGGAAAGGGATTGTTAACAATGCGCTTACCGCTCGACAAACCTCTTATGGGTGTCGTGTCTCTATGTGGCTGCGTGCAAAAGTTTGTGGCACGTGGCAGCCAGCAGGTAAGTTGCCGCTTACGTGCGGTCTTAAATGTCTGACACAAAGTTTAAACGGCTTTCGAACGCGAAAGGAGTGTCTAAAATGTCATCCATTTGCACTCCACCTGCACTGCATAGAATTACTATTTTAGTCGTTTTTCAGTGGAAATGGTGGTTTATCTATAAAATTTGTTTCGTTTGTATATATATTCTGAATGAATGTTTAGCTTATTGGTTTATTTTCTGTTATTCTTCAATGACACTGACGATTGCAACGAGGTATAGATTTTCATGTTTGCTGCGGTTTATTGCTGCTGACAGGCATTGCCATTGACAGGATACTCGTACAATACAGCCTTGTGGACGGTCCTTGTGTAAAAAAAATGAATGAAAATGAAAACCTCTTTTGCCAGACATTGTTGTGGTTTTTTTTCCCTACATAAAACTTTAAGCAGTCCCAAACTGATGGGGAGTTTAACTATAAAACTTTAAGCAGCGTGCAGACAGAAAGAGTTTTTCAGGCTTTAAGAGAATCCTTCAAAAAAGAGGGTCCTTCCCTTAAATAACACCTTAACCAATTCCCCAAAGGCTTCGCAGAGTTAGGAGAAGCAGATAAAAGACAATAAAAACCATGATGGGCGCCTGTAGCTAATAACATTTTCCCCGAATAATGGGAAAAATCAGAAAGAGCAACAGCAAACCTTTTGGCAATTTCCTGAGCTCGCGTATACGCTCGGCTCGGCAAATTTATTATTTATATTATAAAGAGATATAAGATATATATAAGGGTTTTTATTATTGGCCAGGTTCACGCAACGGAAACTCCCACTCGGCGGCTAAGCATTCCATTTCCCCAAGATCTCTCCTCTTACACGCATACACACACACAAAGCCCCTAATTTTTCGCATCAAATGTGGCGCATTCGTGTGAAAAGCAGAGAAAGGCACAAAATTTAAATAAATAAATATGGAATACGAGCAGCAGACTCTGTTCGTAGCAGGAGTTTTTCTACTTATGCTAATTCGGCATGAACTTTGCTTCGATTTCTTTTGTTTTCCGCCTTGGCTTTCGGGGTTTCCCCATTTTTGTGGCTGTATTGATATCGCTTATATAGAAGTAAAGAAAGAAACCTTAAGGTAGACCTGAAGGGTGATCTGGCTTTTCCTGAGTGAGGAATGATGACAAACAGGAAATGGTTATATGCTTATATGTATTCGAGTATCCGTTGGTTTTGACAGAAGCGTTTTTTTGCTTTTGCTTTAGTTACTTTTCCGGCCTTTCACACTTTCTAGAACAGAAGCAGACGAAGGTCGGCAGGAGTAGTAGAAGTGTAAGTAGAAGTTTGCCAAATTAATAGCTAATAACGTGAAGTGAAACAGGTGGGCCGAATAAATTGCCAAACTAATTAGGCCGAAGCTCCTAAAGCCAAATAAAATATTTACGCAAGGCCAAAAATTCTTGTGAAGGACCCAGGACCAACTTTTCGCATTACATTTTTATGGCTTTGTATTGTTTAATTAGGTCTAAGGAATATTTTATGAATAAGTCGGTGTCGTTACTTCTCACTTACCTGAAAACTATGATTTACGTTCTTGATTCCACACTCAAAATAACACAAATCCGAAAGGTCAATCTCATCGAAAACATCGCACTGTAAAATATATATGAAAAATATTTCGAGATTAGAAAATATATAAATACTCGTATTTGGGTAGCAGTCAAAGGCTGACCAACCCTTTTGCCACATAATAAAATATTGTTTTTAATTTTGTAGCAAAAAATTCGTTTGTGTTTCTTTTTCTTTGTTTAGCTTTCTCTCTCTCTCTCTATGTCTCTGCTGTTGGCACAGAGCCAAGCCCTGAGAAGAGAAAAGTGTGTATGTATATATCTTCCGTGGTGTCTTCCGACTTAATGGAATGCTTAAAGCCGGCCGCCGGCTATTTTGATGCGGCTCAGAACTCAGACTCTCTGACGGCCTTGTTTTTTTTTTGTTACTCTGGACATGTATGCAGAGCATGGTGTTGGCATCATGCCTTGCAGGTCCTTTAGGAAATTGAAATGTTTCACGCACACACAGCACAGCGTTGGAGAGGCCGGCAGATAAATGGATATTTACGAGGCAACAAAAGCCAGCAACAATTGCTATTGTCGACGGACCCAAACACATAATAGAAATGTGACAATGGGAAGGCCAGAGTATAAGGCAATGCCAATACAAAAACTCACAGCCCAATAGGCAGAACCGAAAACAAAATCCACTACGAACCCAAAACCCAAAGACAGGGCGGACGGAGAGAGCCCGAGTCCAAGCCCGAGTCCAAGCCCGAGCCCAATCCCAAGGTTTTCCGTATACTCAAGTAGTTTTTGAACATGCCGAAAATTGGTTTTCTTTTGACTCGAGTGATTCAAAAAGTTTGATTTTGTTTGCGGGCCCCAAGGTAACAGAAGACCCTTCACAGAAACACAGAAAATCATTTTCCCGGAGGTAAGCAAACAAGTTTTGTATTATTTTTATACATTTCTGTTTTTATTTTTTATTTGCCTCAACTCCCAGACCAATTAATTTTTGAGTATTGTTTGGGAAAACAGAGAACTTTTAGTGAGGTACGAAAAAATCAATTGAATATTGCGCATACGCCGTGTATGTCAACCTCCACTTTAATGGCATTTGTATGTCAATCTGCTGGATGTCTGGCAACCGTGTACAAGTATCTCTAAGAAGACAGGTATCTCTGTCTGTTCCGTTTTTCCGCATTTCTGTTTTTCATACATATCTGTGTGCTCAGCCTTGGCATAAATTATTCATGGGACGACAGCTCTCTGTGGCTATGTGTGGACTTCCTGGGTGTTTTGCTGTTTTTGCGGTATTCTGTCAGTGGTACATTGCGAGACTCTAGACTTATTATGACACTTAAGTACTTGAAATTCCATCTTCATTTTGAGGTATTTTAGGTTTTCAGGGCATTGCTGTGTTTCTGCGTTTTCCCCATTGAATGGGGAGAAACCCTAATTCCTGCCACAAATCCGTAATAAGTTGCTTTGCCGTATAATTGATTGAAAACACAGCCATCACTCAAAACCCTTGGATATGTACGCACACATATACTGTTGGAGCCGTAGGGTGAGTGAGCATTACAATAATTAAACTTATACATAAGCAAACCAGCAAACCCAGCAAGGACTTGCACACACATGTACGATGTACATGTAGGTACGTGCACAGGAAATGGGGGGGAAATTACCAACCATATTCGCGTCTGAAGGATGTGCGCCTTCCCCCAGCGGTGGCTGTCAGGGCAGCAATCGTTAAAAATCAGCAAGGATTTCGAGTACTTTCAGAACTCAAATTGTTGGCCAGGGCACCGTATCGAGCTTGAGCATGTTGGCTGGTTTAATAAACTAAGAATTATCGGATTTTTTGACTTTAATAATGCACAGGGAGAGGTCTGTATCGTAACAACACTGGAAGTTCAATAGATGATTAAATGTAGAATAGCTTCAAAATGGTAAGTGTATCTCAATCTTCGACCAATCTTTCGGTTTTTTCCATATTCATCCTGCCACTCTACAATATCTGTGTCTGCTCTCAACAGTCTCCGCGTTTTCCTGTTTGCTCCGCGTTTTCCGCACTTGTTAAATTAAGTGAGTCCTAGACATTTTCCGTCTGAATGGATATCGCAAAATCTTTAGCCTGCCGCCGGCACAAGCGGCAGAAGTCCTTCCCCTTCAGGGATCTCATTAAAAGACCAATAAACGAAAAAAAATATTTGTTCTGTTCTCTTCTGTTCGACTGTGTGTATGTTTTTGTTTGTACATTTCTTCGTTTTCGAGTGTGGAAAATCAATAAAATAATTATAAAAGCAAACTGTAGGAATTCCGTAGCAATTTTGAGTGGAAAACACAGGACACACACATTGGGGAATTGAGGAAGACGGAGTTCCTTTTTTTGTGTGTTGTCTGCTTTCCTCTGGGGGTCAATCACAGACATCACATTAGGGCAAATTGCTAATTTTCTGTGTTATCGGCTTCTCGTCCCCTGGCATTAACCCAACTTTGATTGCATTATACAGAGATTTTTGTTGGAGAAAAACTGCCTCAAATAATCATTAATTTTCGCACTTTCCAGGGTTTTTTTTTGGGACTCTGCCACCTGGCGCACAAAATACTTTTCCTTTTCTTGCTTATTTACTCATTTCTTTTGCCTTTGCTTTTTCTTTGGTTTGTGTACAGCTTGCAGAAAAGTTTTTTGTTGTTGGAGGCCATTCATATCCATTTCTTGGCATTACTTTCGTCTTGTTTGGTGTGGGAGGAGAGGGGGTGCTCTTGGCCATTTTTTGCACGCCAAATCACTTAATGGGAAAAAAGATCTGGCAGTCATTAGAATTTAGTATATTCGAGTCTGAGAAACTGCTGACTCGTTAAAGCCCCACTAATTGAACACCATTTTCGGTAGAGATTTGTGCAGGTTACTCAAACTTCAAGTAGAACAAAATCAGAGAAAAACTTCAAGAAAGTTCTTTGAAATATACCAAGGCAATCTCATTTCCACATTGATATCAGATTGATGGGTAGACCACCCATCTCCATCTCCTCTCCATCTAACTTCTGTACTTCCTGCCCTTCGACAGAACTCTCTTGTCTCTTTCTCTCTCTCGATAAAGTTGTTCCTTTTGAACTGACACTTCGGGGAAAGTTTTGTTCGCAATTGCATTTCAACTATTTTCAGTCGGCTGAAAACAAGGCAAACATTAAAGACATTTGCGTTGTGACTTTTCCAAAGTCCTTTTTGCATTTTTCCACCCGAGAGAAAAGTTTTCTGTCAGACAAATGGAGGAAACTGTTTGCCCGGCGGATTCCCAAATGGGACAGGGCCATGAGCATCTCCTCCTCAGCCCCATCCCATTGGCATTGTAATGATGGCGGGGTATAATTTGTATTAAATAGCTTTTGGCTACCCTTCAGGGCACAATTTCTGTGGGTGGGGATTTTCTTCTTATGCTGGGCGGGGCGATGTCGTGTAGTAGGTGTCTGCGGGGGCGTGCCACGTTTCATTTGGCGTGTCGGAGTGGAGAAGCTTGAAAATTTTGACATTTTAATGGCATAACTTGGTGGCCGCACCCCCAAAAATACTTAAATACACCACACCCATTCACTCCCGCTCACTCCCATCCACTCCCACAGATCCCTCCCCAGACCTCGATTCAAATTCTAGTTATTAATGTGCCATAACATCGGCAGCCCAGCCATCCCCCGCTGTGTTCTGCCTGCGGAGGCTCCGCTCCTCGTATTTAAATACTCGCAAAATGTTAATGTCGTTGCAAGTAGTCCCTGCCACATACCACCTTCCCCTTCTGGGGGCTACCCTTGATTTAAATTTACAATATTCTAAATAAAGCAGGGCCGCTGGTGCCATAAATTGCCATCTCAAGACCAAATTCTATTTTAATGGAGAATATGAGACATAAATCAGAGCCAGGGCCTAAGCCTTCGGGTAAACTGAATATTTGGGATTAGAAATTGTGGAATTTGTAATCAAAATATGGGCTTCCAGTGGCCATACATTATTGATTGTTCTACTGAGGATACAGTGAGGGAAAAATAGTCAAAAGAGAATAAAGTTTTCGATGGAAATGATAGCAGAAAATAAAATGTAGAAAAGATGGAAATAGTAAAATGATTGAAATTACTTTAAAACTTTATACTTCATTTGATTGGGAGTGATTTAGTCTGGATTGTAGAACATTTTCCTTCTAGTGTTTTCCAGTGTAGAAGTATTCACGCCTCCCATATCATTCGCACAAGCAATTACATGTGACCCACTCATTGCGAAATGAACATTTTCCCCACTGCATGCGTTTTTTGTTTTTGTTTTAAACAAAGCCCCAAGCCCCAGCCAGCAATTAGAAGCATTTAGTCATGCTTCTGGGTTCTGGCTGGGGTATGCGGGACAGAGGGACCTGTACAGGGCACAGTGCCAGCTGTGTAACCTACTTTGAGAGCCGAGCCTGAGAGCAATTTGTCACGGGGCTCACGGAACGAGACGGCGACGGCGGAACAACTGCTGTGACCTGATTCAGGACCGCAGTTGGCGGAACATAGGAGCACCTCCACCTCCTCCGACAAGCGACAATGCCGACTGGCTGACAATAATTGTGATTAATAGCAAGGGGCGACATCAGCGAATATCTTTTTGGAGGCCGTTCCGATTCGATTTGGTAAGTGGCGTTATTGTGGCTCAAATGCAGGCATTAATGACAGTCACACACACGTTAAGTATACGCCCCGTAAACACATTGTCACAATATAATAAAGTTGATGAATATATATAGGGGAAAAAGAACAGCAAAGAAGGGGAGACAGATCCCTTTTCTTATTGGAATTTATTGGTTTATCCTCCACCCGACCGCAGATATGTTTTCCATCCATTTGCATTCGCATTCGAGTGGTCTATAAGGACCATTGTAGTACATTCAACTTTTGGCTCTTCAGTTTCGGGATAAAATGCTGCATAAATAACACTTAAGTAGTGCTATGCCAGGCAAGGCAGCAGACAGAAAAAAAAGATATTTAATCTACCATTTGTGTTGTTGTGTGCCTCAGGTGCTTTTTCGATTGTTTTGTCGGCTCTTGAAATGCAATAAAATTCTCTAAAGCTCCCAAAAAGATATTTCACAACATGATTTCACTTGATTTTGCTTTCTAAAGAGCCAAACGCTATTCGCAATAAAACAAAAATGGCAGAAAACTTTTTATTCAATGAATTTTAGAGTAGAAAATGTTGCTGCAAATTTAATATTTTGAAGAATCTCAAGCGAATAACTTTTAATGCTGCAAAAAAGCAGCAAATTAATTGGCTAATTGATTTCAGGAGCTAGAGTTTCCTCTTTATACTTATCATGCATATATATTTTCCATATAACATTTCCAAACAAGCACACACAGAAGGCTGAGCCGTGATTTATGCAACTTAATTTATGAGTTTCATTTGTGTTTCCACGAAAAAATCACAGAATACATGAGAGAGGGAGTTACCGAGGAACATACAACATTTTACCAGAGCTTCTGAGGGTTTGGTTTTTCGCCCTGATTCTGGTTCTGACGAGGAAAAACCCACATGACCTCGTTTCGGGTTTGATAAAATGATGTTTCCCTTCACACACACGCATACCCACAAATAGAGAGAAAGACAGAGAGAGAGAAAGAGAGGCCCAGGGACTGAGGGCTGATAAAAACCAAAAATGTTTCCGGCCAAGATCCGTCGGCACGACAACGAGCCAACTTTTTTTTCGCTTTTCTGTGTGTCCAGTGCGGGTCTTCCTGGCAGTGTCCTGCCTATACGAGGCTTATCCACTTGGACAGTCAGTCCAGTCTCTCTATGCCTTATCCGCATGGACCATATACTCCCACTATGAGGCTTATCTTCATGGAAAATCGCCTCCCCCCCATGGCTTATACTCTTTAGCACTCTTCTCTTCGTATGTTCCCATCCTCTTGGACCTCTTGGACAGTCTTTCATTCTAATAAATGTGCATTAATTTGTCCCTAAAAAAAGGAAGAGCGTTTTTTTCTGTGCCTTGCTGACTGTGCCGTGCCGTGCCACGATTGCACATTATAAATTAAACATTTAGGTTGACAGTTTTTTCTCTTTCACTTCCACTTAATATAAAACATGCATAGTTTGCAGACAGTAAAAATTATATGGTGCTCTGTGTACTCAAATAATTTATTCGCTAGACAAGTGGGAAAAGTTTTAGCAAGGACCGTGCACGAGGGCCTCCAACTTTTTGACAGCATGCGAAATAATAGTAAATGATGCTCTCGGGGTCCCTGCTCTCGGGACTAAAAACGGATGAACTTTTCCCTCCATGTTGGGAACTTTTTCAATAAACGATAGTGTTTTGCAAGCCAATAATTTGGTCAAGTTTAGGGGACATTAAAGCATAAAACACTTAAAAGCAGACACATTCATAAAAGAGCGTGTAAAATTCTAGGGATGGCGGTAAACAAAAATATAATCAAAATCGAAATCAGCAAGAAAAGGAGCATGAAACCGAAGGTACAGCTACACTGAGGGAAAAACTGAACTTCTGGGAGTCTTGAGACATCTTTGCACATCTCTTAAGACTGGGGTAGAATCTGAGAGTAAATAAATTCTACCACCTTGAATCAATTTTCGCTGATTTCCGCTACAACTTTTCATTGCATACATTAGGAAGATGATTTACCATAGACTTAAGAATTCTCCCTCCCAGTGTAATGGTTGAAAACCCGCCAACGAGCACGCATCTCCTTAATGCCGTTGCAAGATTTATATTTTAACCGTAAATCCTCGCATAAATGTTGATGCCACGTAACCAGAGAGAGTGTGCCGCACATCAATTTGGGAATCACGCGCCCCTGAGCGACTGCCAACACCTTTCTAGGTCCGTCGGTCCGTTCCTCCCACATCCATTTACCATTTTACAGAGGAGTCCAGAGTGGGAGTGGGGGCTCAGTGGCAGGATCAGCGAGGTGTTAATGATAACTTGCCCCATTTTCTGAATGTATTTTGGCAGCTGGAACTTGTGTGTGGCAAAACTTTGGCTAAGCTCGGTTTGTGTATCATTTTCAGACAAGCTTACTCGTAAATTAAAATCCTAGCTGCATTTTGCATAGTGAAACAGTTTTTTAATATCCATACCAGCGCAAGCAAAATGAGTTTATTTTTAGTTTATTCAAGTTCAAAAGTTGTTTCCCACAAACCAGAAAGTTAGAGCCACAATCTCTACTCTCATTCGATTCTGGACGGGAACTACTTGCTAAATTCAGTTTCGACAACGATGGCCAAACAAATTTAATAAATAAATTGAGTGTCGATGAAATTACAAACTTCATCTTCATTGAATGTCGTTGACAGAATTTTGATTGATTTACTGGCGGCTCAAGGCTCAATCAAAAAGTTAGCCATCGGTTGGTGTCGTCTTTCGTTAATACAATTTATAAATCGAATCTAGTCTACAAGTCGGTTGCACTAAATGGCCGTATAATTGACATATTACCGAACCGAATCGAGTCGCACTGAAAGATGAAGGCCGAATACTGGTCTCAAGTGTCACTCACTAAATCATTTATTTCCAAGGCTAGAAAGGAGATTTCCTTGGGAACGCTCTGGCCGGAAATTTCAGCTGGCTTTCAGCTCTCTCACGCCCCGTGTCATGCGGCTGTCACGAACCCCCGACCCCCCACCCAACAAATGTCGCACATTCCCATTCCACTCCTCTTGGAAAAAAAGGGAAAATTCGCCTTTGTTGTATCCCCATTTCTTTCATTACCTTTTTGGTGGCTGAATGAGAACTTTTGTTTGGTGGAAAGAGGCCTGTAGAAATTGTCTTGGCTTGAAAAGTTTTTGTGCCTAAGCATTTTGTTGCCGCACGACTGCCCGACGGGTCCCAAGCCAAATGAGGGGTAAGCAAGTTGTTTCAACCTTTCCATCTTGTTGGGTTTTTGGGTTTTCGCTTCGTTTTCGGCCAAAGTAAATGTATGCCGTTTTGCATTATTTAAAATTTTGGTTTTTTGTGTTTATTAGAATGGGGGAAAGCTTATTCTTTTTTATAGAATATTTCAAAGAAAGTTTTGGGACGAGCGAAAAGTGCACAAATAATTATGATATTCGTACATTAATTTAACAAAAAGAAATATCTAAAATAAGACGAACCCTTTTAAAGTATTATTCTTTTACGGATGAGCTATTAGCCTTGGCGCCTGAGGCAGTGCCAGGTCTCGCTGTCTCTCATTGAGTTGAGTTGTCTGGGAATGTTTTTTGGGGTATAGAAATTATTTGAGAACAATTCCCGGCACCTTTTCCGCCCGTAGGCATCGCTCTGGCCATCAATTAAATATTCATGCGCCCGACTTAACCCTTTGGCTTTCGAATGAATCAAATATGGAACGGTTCTCTTACAACAAAAGATTCGCTGGCCCTAATTGCTTTCCATTTACGTAGATTCTTATCCGCTGCGGGCTCTGGGCTCTGCATCGGTGCCTGGGATTGGTGGACAGCGAATTAATGCGCTACAATAAATTTGAGACCCGCACAAAAGACAATGACCTCGGATTGGAGATGGCGGTATCCCCGTGACCAGCACCAGAGCGACACCGATGATTGAGCAGCCGCCTCCTGACTAAGGCTCTGTCTGCTGGTCTCCCGCTGGCCATTAATCAAGGTGAAATGTCAATTTGGTCGAACATAACTCAAAATGCGATTGGTAATGGAAATGTCGGAGTCACCTGCCTCAGACGGAAATGTTAATAGAACACCTCTGACTTTGCCGGCAGCAACCTTGAGAGTTACGTGGGGCCACACGGCGCCGGAAGTCTCGCATTTCAGAAAGTGCATTCGGTGGCTGCGGCTTTAGCGGTGGCTGCGAGAACGTTTTCATTTCCGTTTGGGGCCTCAGGTAGATGGGTCTCGTACATCCTTCCCACCCCCTTTTGGCCTTTGCCAAGCGCTTGGCTTGGAGTCCTCTCTGACCCTTTGCCGCTCGTGGAATGGAGCCTGCTGATGGCCTCTGCCGCGGTGGCTCCTGTTGGCCTTTGGCGCTCGTGGTTTCCAGGCTTCTAATTGCAGTGAATGATGCGCTTGATACTTGAGTGGAACAAATGAATTTCCGCCTGGTTGACAGGGGACTAATGAGTGCATGGGTTATGGTTTGACCGCAGCTGGTTTCAATTTATTTTGTGGCATCGGTTATGTTGCATAAGGCCTTCCTCAGCACTATTCCCGAGCACTTTTTCCCACATATACACGCACACAGGCTTAGAGTGTTGGCAACACTTCAACATCAACGTCACGGCGTCTCTGTGGCCACGTTTTGTACTGCATTTAGTACGCTTGTTAGCGGAATGCACCCTTGAGGCCAGAGGCATGCGGAACGCGGCATCCCCTTAGACTTTTCCTCATCCTTCGTGAGGGGGAAACCCCCATAGGAGAGGTCCTCCTCCTCCATGTCATCGTCCGCTGGCGTCCTCGTTCTTCTGGCACATTCTGCGGTGTCTCCGTCGTATGCATTGAATTTAAATAAATTTATAAACTCAGAAAGCTGAAAGGTTTGAGACGCAGCTAAGCTCGAAGGCTCTCCAGTAACGTGTTGTAGCCTTGCCTTAAATTTGCATATGAAACACAGTTTTTGATAGATTAGTCACTTAAACCAATTGATAATCGATTGTTAATGAATAAATAATCGAAAATTTTCATGGGGAAATTCTTTCAGCTTGCTCTCAAGAGAAAGCTGCTTAGAAACATGCCCTTCCCCCGATAAGTAACTCTGACTCCTAGGGGACTGTGTATCCTGTTCCAGGCAATGGCAAAGTTTTCCCAAGTTGGTCGTGCGGCCTGCATACAAACAGGAGATTAGGCGACCTGAGGCATTTAGCGAGAGACCTCAGACGCAGATGTTGACGACATAAATGACGGCTAAGCCTCCTAAGACATTATGATGGCTAGAAAAGGGAGGAAAAGCGAAGGAAGAATAAGGACCATGCCCAGAGGCCATGGCAATTGACCAGGCCCAAGAATTAATATCATTTCTTTGACAATATACGCGTGTGTGTACGTTGGCATTGTGTTGCCATTGACGGTACAGCGTGTGGTATGCGTTATATTTCAAATGGGGCATTAAATTGCTTTGTGTCCATTGTCCCGATGTCCAATGTTCGTGTTGTATTTATTTATTTGATGGCGATCGTATTAATTCGACAAGTTCTGCCACTGACACGTCATCTACGAATACAAGTACGAATACGAGTATTGGTCAGCTGATTTGTTTCATTTGCGCCTGAATTCATTTTGGTCCTTTGATTAAAATAATATATTTGACACAAGACGGAGAAGGTCATGTCATCGCTTTGGACTTACGACTTAGGACCACTCATGCGTGTCCCCAGACCAGGGGCTGGGCCTCTTCAGCCATATTTCCTTTTGAATTCAGTTGTAAAATCACCCAAGACAAATATGAAATTTAGATAAGAACACAAGGCAGGGGACGACCCAATCTCTTGTCACGTAGCATTGAGTGACGGAAGAAATATAGAAATAGATGTACTCCCAAGACATTTATTCCGTTCACGTGCAACAAATGAACAAGTTCATTAAGTGCAGGATGTTGTATAGGGGGAGGAGTAGTGCTTGTTCCACTACGGGTCGATGTTTATGCAGTCATTAAAGTCAATAAAGAGCTCCACGCCATATGAAAAATGAGTAGGCCCAAGAGAAGCCTACGAGCATGAGGCACACGAGGCCGGATATGAGGCTCCTCCTATGAGCAGGGGCGTCGCTACATTTATGTTGATTAAACTAGCGCCAGCTGGCTTCACTGGCAACTGAAAAGCATCATTCGAAACTGTCATCCACGTCAGTTGGATGCCAGACGCTAACAAAGGGAATGGGACTGCGACTGCCAGGCAGCATTCAGGGAGGGTCCTGGGAGTTCCAGCGCCTACATCCGCTTCCATCTGGCTGACACTTTTCATTTGGCTGCAGCTTTTCGTAGCAACGCACTGGCAATACTCTCTCTTTCCGAGTCTGTGTGGCAGTTTGTTTAAATTGTTACATGTCAGGGTAACTCTCGCATCAGATATTGTATTAATGCCTGGCCTTGGATTATGAGCAGGCATTGTGTGATATTGTTCTATTGAAATGTTGAATAAAACTAAAATTGAAAGGTCAGAGCAAGACCAGGAGACAGAACCGAAGGTAAATGTTTATTCGAAATCAGTTGAGTGGAATTAATTTGAATTTATTGCCACTTTTTCGTGCATGCATAATCCCCATACAGTTTTCTGTTCATGCAGTTTGTCAAAATAGTATCACATGTGGCTGCTTTTATTGTTTCACAAAATTTGCAGGCAGACCCTCATCAGAATATTGATTTTGCCCTTTCTACCGAAAAATACCGAATCTTAAAAAGTTTCCCCTTCTTTTGTGCTGTTTGTGGCACGTGACTTTGTAGCTCGGAGCCCTTGTGTGACCTCATTTGTGTTTGATTTCGGGCTTCTTCGGGTCGGCGGACTCATGTGTCCATAAATTAACCAAAAGAAAAACCTTTTCGAAAAACTAAGCCTGCAAGTTATGCACTCGCCAGCTGAGAGCTGAGAGGGTCCAGTCCGTGCTGTGTCCTTGCACAGAGAACATGTGCAAATGATATGCAAATTGGGCAAAGTGTGCTCAACAATTGTGCAATCTCTGTTTTATTTAGTAGAATTTACAGTCCGTTTAGTTCACTGCAGAGGTGGTGGTGGCCTAAGGATGCACGGCATTTAATTTAAATGTTGAAGGAGAGAAAACATTGCTCATACGCAATGTGCGCTGCACAAGAAGGCCAATTTAGAACAGAACAATCTTCGGCAGCTCTTTCTGTGTTGAGCTCTCCAATAATTATCATGGAAATTAATGCAAAATGATAGAGATATCTGCAGTTACACTTTGGATTCCTAGCACATGTTCTCTGACCTGACAGCCCTCCAATACAGACATCCTGGTTTGACTTTCGACCTCCATTGCATGTTATAAATGTAACCTTTGTGGCTAATTTTAGAGTCACACCATAGCCCGTTAGGATTGCCAAGGCAAAACAAGTTGTCCGCCGCTTTTTCAGCTTATGAAAACTTAATCTCCTCTACCCCCCACTCGCAAAAAAGAGATACTAAAAGGTAAATGTGTCCGCCCTCAATGACTACTGACGTCATTCGGAAATTTCAAACTATTTTCCATTTGAAATTGTATTTTTGTGTGAATTCGCATTGGAATGATTTTCTGCTGATTAAATTGAATAATTAAATTTCCTGTTATAAGTCGTGGAATCTGTGTATACTGTGTAGTTTTTGGCAATTGAAAATCATTGAATGAATAGGAGGAATGTTTCAGATAAATTATGCATTTAATCAATGGTTATTTTATGCTGAATTATTACCATGAATAATTCATAATTTTATGCTGATTAAAAATTTAGGTAAAATTGTATTATTTTGGGATGCCACTTTTGGCAATTGTTTGGCATTGAATAATTTTTGTAAATGTTTTGTATGAAATATGAATCTAATAAAAGTTTGGCATAACTCTTTAAAAATCCCTGGAGTGACTGAATTTCCTTAATTATTCTGTGGAATTTTTCGCAACAATATTTGGACCATGAAGTTTGATGCAATATTTATATGAATAAGGGGAATCTAATCAATTTTTCAAAGCTTTACTTTCGGGAGCTGAAATCCCCCGTCTCATCTTTTGAGCCCATTGTTTCAGGACTTTTCTCCTGGGATTGTCGGGATGTTTCATTTCATTTTTCTCTTCATGCTCTCGAGGATAACAATAAAATCCAAAAATGATTTGGCAAATTTTATTGCTGCTCCACGAGTCCCAACAAAAATTAGCCAAAGCCCGAAGGAGGAGAGAGAGGGAAAAGCGGCACACATGCACGTAAGTCCTCCCTGAAAGGAAAAGTCTAATCTGCTCCGACACCTGGCCACAGGACACGAAGAGGACATCGACATGGCAATGTGCTCATTGTCCAACGGTTACATTACAAGCTTTCAGGAGCAGCAGCAGCAGAGAAGTAGGATGTCCTCCTCGTACTTGACTGGAGCGGGTGGGTAAGAAGGTGGCATGTAAATTTTTCAACACACTGAGCACAATAAACATTTGCACATGGCCGCAGGATAACATCCTCTTCACGGGTGTGACACTGTGTGTGTGTGTGTTTGGCCCAACATCCTGGGGACACGCACATGGCCATGGCTGGCATGGCATTCGAGGCACGCAACCATTTTGCCACTGGCAGCAGCACGAGGACAATATCTTTCAGGTATGTAAGTTCTGTTTAGTCCATTATCGGCGCAGAGCTTATTCATGTATCGTTTTCATTGGGTTCGCCCTCTGCCCCATTTTAATTTGCACTTTTCCGACCCTATTCCTATTCTGTTCATAAATATGCGTATAATTCTCTTTGTATATATGTCACTTTGGCTGATTGTTTGGCAGCCCCTTCTGCATGGCCTTAACAACCACACATATGCTCAACATACACATATTGTTTGGCTATACAATATGAGTGTGTGTCTATTGGCCGATGTGTCTGTGTATGCCCTAGTAATTAGCCAGAAAGTGCTGCTTCTGTTGCCATTTCAAGCAGGAGACCTGGGCAATGAGAAGTTGTCAGACCCCCAGCAGACAGACACAGACACCGACACTGCTACTGCTACTTCATCTGCTTCCAGACTCAGACAAGAGGTCACTGCTCTGTTGCTCAATTGATGCGGCTCTTTTTCACACAATGGGTATGTTGTTTGTCTGGTAAAGTCAATTGTGGATGAAACAAAAATAGTAAGAATATGAGTATCAGTACGAGGTAAATGTGTCTGGCGAAAAGCTAAGTACAGCTTCCCTTTTTCTGCAGTAGGAGCACTCGCATATATTCATCAACGTCTGCCTGCCGCCGCCAAAAGTTTAAATTAATGACAGGAGTCTCAATCGGACATCCATCAGGACGATGTTCGCAAGACGTACAACTAGCGAACATTAATTAAATTAGCCAATTAAAAGTTTTAGGGGCCCCCAACAAATCTCCGGACTTGGAGCTCAGCAAATAAATATGTTTGTTCCAGCATTAATGCCGAAAGCCGACGGAAATTTTTGGTAAGCCCTTAAGCAAATCACTAATGCCGGGAACAGCGGCGATTATTCAAAATGAAATAGGCATAAAAGCTGTACAAAACTTACCCCAAAAACACACACACACAAGCCGAATATTGATTTAGCGGTGATTTAGGCTTTTAGTTTATGGTTTTAGCACTGTTGCTTCTTCAGTTTATGGCTTAGTTTCTTCCGGGGGATTTCGGGGTTCACATCTTTCAAAACTTGAGAGCTTGAGGCTTGGGCAAAGACCACTTGCCGTCGCCTCACAAAGAAATAATTTAAAGGGATATTTTCTTGGTGGTTTTTTACTGTCTATTTCCTCACTTAAAATTATAACTTTTCTTTTGTCTATGATACATTTTTGAGTTTTGATTAATTATTAATTATTTGGCTTGAGTTTGTTTGGTGTGTGACTCCTCTCTGTCGGATGCTGCTTCTGCTGTTTGCTGTTGCTTTTGCCGCTAAGATGTGGCACACTGCTTCGTTGAGTTTGAACTGAGCTCGAGTCCTGCCTGGCACTCGCTTTTATTGGCCGCCAAGAGGAAACCCACCACGAAACAGAGGGACAGACAGAGGGACAGACAGAGGGGAGACCCAGCCGCTGCCGTTGCCGCTGATGCCTTCCTGGCCGACAGCCTGCCATGCGCCCCGAAAGGATACAAATATTTACAGGTGCGTGTGGGGGATGGGATGGGTCTGCACTGAGGTCTGCTTTAGGTCTGGGGTTAGCACAAAAAGCTCTTTTTTTTCAAGATGTGTGCATTCACTGAGAGAAAGTTTGTTAGAAAACTATGATTTTTTTATATAGAACTTCGTAAATATCTACAATGCAGAATATAAAGAAGGGTCACAACAAAACATAAATAAATATATATACAAAATTCTGAGAATAATAATTATTTCTTACATTTTCTTATTATTATTTTTTATTTTTTCTGTAAATGTAAATCTGATGAAATGAAAACTTATTTTCCAATAACTATGTATGACCTGACAACCCTGAAAGGAAAAGCTTTTTCTCTCTCTTTCTCTCACTCTCTCTCTCTCTCTTTCTAAAGAAAAGCTTTTACGTTTCAAAACAAACCACCCACACAGCATCCTCACACTCTCGCATGGACAGCGAGCACATGGCCGGATGCAGAGTTCTACAACTTTACAACTGTGGTGGATTTCCCTGCCCATTCTCCTCTATTACCCAGTCGCATGCTAGTGGGCTAAAAGAAGAAGAAAATACCGAAAGAACCTTCGGCAGCGGCTTAAGCCAAAACAAGGAGAGAAAAGTAGAGAGAGAGAAACAAAGAGACAAAGTAGGAGAAGACTACGATGAAAACAATGCAAACAAAAATTTGCGCTTTTACGAGCAGAGTAACCATCATCAACATGAGCATCAACAGCCATCCCCAGCTCCTCCCATGAAATTACCGGTCGTCATTCTTTCCTTTTTAGCTGGCATTCATGTCTTATCCTTTCTTTTGCCTCAACTTAGAACCGAACCCAAACTTGAACCGCGGCCTTTGGCTGGTTTCTCACGCCTTGCGTATTTGCCTGACACGCGTACTCGTAGTTTTCCCAGCCTCGTCTTTTGTTTTCCCCCAATTTCTTTCTTTTTATGAGAGTTTGCTATGGAGGCAGCAGCAGAAGCAGCAGCACCCGTAGGCAACAAATTGTCAGCCGTTTAAGCCACTTGGGCGCAACATGGCGTATGCGTAATTATAATTGAAATTTCGTGCCTACAGTTAATGAGTTCTCTCCTTGGTATAGTCCTTGGACGTAAATGTTTAAGCTGTGATGTTAACCTTTTAATAAAGAGCCACCTTAAGGTCTATTTATCGAGCATCAAATGGAATTTTTAATCAAAATAACTGACGCTAGACGGTTCCTTGATTCCGTGGGGCGTGAAATGCCAGTGGCAATGGGACCATCGTCATGGCAACATTGTACCTTTTCGCACCCACCTCTGTTCTGTTCTGCTTTGCGGTTGTATCAAACGATCTGTGGTGGCGGCAGCATTTATTCCTGTCCTGTTGTATAATGGAAATGCGTCAGCGAAGACGCAGCAACATGCATTTTACCTCCTCCCACCCATCGACCTCAACACCGCTTAAGATTGTATAAACATAAAAACCATACATGACGTATACGCAATATTTGTGTGGGGCCCCTCTTAGAGCCAAGCCGCTAAAACGCTCAAGTGCTTCCCCGTTTGTTGCGAAAGTTTTGCGAAATTGTTGCATATGTGAGAGTTGTATATGCGGGTTGCATGATTTGGTGATGAACGTCATTGACGTCAGTCGTGGGGGCCCCTTCACTGTATGATTGGATAACGAAAGAATGAAGGACTAGAGGTTTAATTCAAGCATTGGTTTGGGTTCAGTACGTAATTCGCATAAGAAGTCTGTTGTCTGCAGCAAAATGATTGTTATATAAACGTCGACTTCAACTTCAACTTCAGCTTTGACCATAAATTATTGATTTGTCTGGTCAATTAGTCTCGTTAATATGATTAATGATGGGGGTGGAGCACTAGCACGAGCATGCCAGGCCCCACAATTGAATCAATTTGACATTGAAACAAGAGCCGCCTTGAGCGAACGGCAGTGGGAATTTTCCCCTTGATTTATTGAGTCACTAAAAGCAAAAGCCAGTGCAATCAGCCCCATAACCTTTGGGTCCACCAAAAGTGGAGCCCCCACTTTCTCCCAGTCGCTCTGATTCTATTAGAGGATGGCATTATATGCGGGGGCTGAATTTTAAAAGCATTCATTATGACTGGCATAGAGCGGGTAGTGCACGCAATAAACCAATTTCGGTGTCTGTCTCACCTGTCTGCTGTCCCTAACTAAAGCTGTTTTCCCCTTCCTCAGCCTCATCCCCATCCCCATCCCATTGCTACCTCTCTCCGTGCCGCACTGAACCTTTCATTGTTTTGCTTTCAAGTTGCGCGGTAATTTCATTTGGTAATTGTATCCTGCAATTTGCTTTTGCTCTGGGGGCAATTTGATCCAGAAAATTTACAGCCCGCAGCTGTAAAATGCCAAAGGTCATAGTGTAGATGTACGGAGGGGGGAACACCAAGCACTGAAAATAAGGCACAATGAGTGAGGCAAAGATAGATCCGGAATCCATCAAACTGCATTGGAACGCAGCCAGCATGGCAATCATCAGCGGAAAATGGCAAATTGAGAGCACTTATCGTCTCCGCTGGAATCACAAAAAGGGGGGCAGCCTCGAGGGGTCCATAGCTATAGAGGGGTCTATTATCTCTGCTTCCCTCTGTATCATCTCTGCTTCCCTAACGAGGCATCTGTCACCTTCGTTTCCCTCTATGGCGGAGTCTATCATCTGCATTTCCCTCTGTTTGGTTCTCTATCTACCAATGGAAATTGAGTTACCTGTGGAATTGTGACCCTTGCAACAACAACATCGTCATGCGATGCGGAGACCTTGACAATACGTATACGCAGTGTAATCGGATAACTGGTTTCGTTCATTTACGTTGCCAATTGATGAGCTTTGATTAGCAGCGTAGCAGATTTCTGTATAATTCCTGCATTCATCTTAAAACTTACCTTCTCATCCTTGGCATAAAATAAGTTATTTCGCTTCAAGCGAAAGTAGCGACGTCGCCAGCGCTGAAACGACCAGGTGTGCTTCAGCAGGAAACCCTCTTTAATGATGGCAGACTAGAGAAAGTAAAGAGAATAAATAGATAGATACAGTTATTTAAACAGCGTAGAAGCAGACGGTTCACTTGGATAGAAAAACATATATTCCATTGGCAATTAGCCATTGGATGGCGCTGACACTGCACTTCACACTAGAGAGTCAATAATAATGAGTGCCATGGCATGTCACAGACTCAAGGAACATTGGACCTGCACCTAGACCTGGACATGAACATGGACCTGAATCCTGTTCGGTCGACTCTGTGGTGCCCCGTCAATTGCAATCGCCAGCTGGATGTCAACCATAATTGGCTGCATACTAACAAAAGCCAGTGGCAAGTGTGGCTCTGTCGCTCAGTGGTGTGTGTGTGTGGGGAAACAATATGGCCGGCAATCAATTGTGCAAACAAAGGCCAATCACACTCAGTCACATTTTTCTCCCCCATTCACACTTATTTGCGAGTCGCGAACAAAAGCAAATGCCCCGGGAAAGTGGGAAAGTGTTGTGCGGGAAAAGCGAAATATAAAAGTGTAAATAAGCATCGGGGCCAGAAGTCGACAAAAGTGACAATAATCTGGGCCAATTATTCGACAAATAAACCTTTTGATTTCAGCAAATTGTGCGACTTGGTCAACTTCGCTGGACAGTAAGCTCTTAGAACACTTCAGGAATCGATGAGAATGGGAATGAGAATACCATGCCGCTGGCTGAAAAGCGCACAATTGCAATCCGTTTAAGTTTCATTTCCACCGGATCAAGCGCCATTTACTCCCTCTCTCTTACACTCTCGTATCCTCGGGGGGCTAAAAGGAAATTCAACGTCAAATAATAATGGAAAAATCTTTAGAAGAAATTGCAACGAATCAAGTTGTAGAGAATTCCATTTGATTTCATTTTCTCCATTCTGTTTGTGCAGCAAAATTGGAGAAGGAACCAAAGCGGAAATGTTTGCGCAGCTTAGAAGAGTGGCCAGCTAAAAGCTCTTTAACGGCCAACTCTGACTTAAATTGTACTTAAAACTGCTCCCGAAATTTCATAGAAACCAACTGGCACTTAGGTTGAATGACCCCGCACAAAAGAGCAGACGAAAATTCAATTGGAAAGTGAATCCCACGCCCCCTTTCAAACTGTGACTAAAAATCAAAGTTACGGTACTATCATATCAAGATCAATCATCGTCAATCAATCATTCTGTGTGCGTGGCCATGGGGCATGGCGTTGACTACACATCAAGTATACGCCAAATTGGCCCTGGCCAAAAGCCGACAAAGCCAGCGTCTGTCCATCAGGGCAGACACAGGACGCAAGACAGAAGACGGAAAGAAGATGATAAGCAAGTTTGAAATTTTTCGTTAGCTGGGTATTGATTTTGATTTAATATTACCCACCGGTCCCTTGTCGCTTGCCCACCATCTCTCTCTCTCTCTTTTGTAGAGGTAAAAAGATACAAGATAAATAATAAAAACGAGGGGGAACGTTGTGAGTTGCTGCGGAGACCGCAACTCTACATTTATACCCGATACTTAGTGAGTATGGCTCTCCTCCGACAGATGGTGCGAGAGAGACACAAAAACAGTTTAAACGTGTCGTCGGGCGCTGCGTAGCGACTGAAAATTGATTTGTCACTTTTGGCTATAATAATAGTCCGATCTGATCCAGATTCGGCCATCTGATAAATATGGTCATTCTCTATGATTGTGCGTTTTTAATTTTCTCGTCTCTTCAATATTGTTTTTGGCAGAGATTTTCGTCTTTTGTGGACGTTACACACATCCATTTTCACCACAAATCTAATATACCCCTACAAAAAAAATTTTTAAATAAAAATCTAAAATAATAATTATACAATACAATACATTATATAATTATTATTTTTTTTTTTTTATTGAATAATGATTATTTCTTATTTCTATTGAATAATTCTTATTTTAGATTTTTATTGTATAATTATTATTATAATTATTATTCTTGATTTTTATTGAATGATTATGATTTTTAATTTTTATTGTATAATTATTATTATAAGTGTTATTCTTGATTTTTATTGCATAACTGTTATTATAATTGTTATTCTTGATTTTTAATGAATAACTATTATTATAATTGTTATTCTTCATTTTTATTGAATAACTATTATCATAATTGTTATTCTTGATTTTTATTGAATAACTGTTATTATAATTGTTATTCTTGATTTTTATTGAATAACTGTTATTATAATTGTTATTCTTGATTTTTATTGAATAACTATTATTATAATTGTTATTCTTGATTTTTATTGAATAACTATTATTATAATTGTTATTCTTGATTTTTATTGAATAAATATTATTATAATTGTTATTCTTGATTTTTATTGAATAACTGTTATTATAATTGTTATTCTTGATTTTTATTGAATAACTATTATTATAATTGTTATTCTTGATTTTTATTGAATAACTATTATTATAATTGTTATTCTTGATTTTTATTGAATAACTGTTATTATAATTGTTATTCTTGATTTTTATTGAATAACTATTATTATAATTGTTATTCTTGATTTTTATTGAATAACTATTATCATAATTGTTATTCTTGATTTTTATTGAATAACTGTTATTATAATTGTTATTCTTGATTTTTATTGAATAACTATTATTATAATTGTTATTCTTGATTTTTATTGAATAACTGTTATTATAATTGTTATTCTTGATTTTTAATGAATAACTATTATTATAATTGTTATTCTTCATTTTTATTGAATAACTATTATCATAATTGTTATTCTTGATTTTTATTGAATAACTGTTATTATATTTGTTATTCTTGATTTTTATTGAATAACTGTTATTATAATTGTTATTCTTGATTTTTATTGAATAACTGTTATTATAATTGTTATTCTTGATTTTTATTGAACAACTATTATTATAATTGTTATTCTTGATTTTTATTGAATAACTATTATTATAATTGTTATTCTTGATTTTTATGGAATAACTGTTATTATAATTGTTATTCTTGATTTTTATTGAATAACTATTATTATAATTGTTATTCTTGATTTTTATTGAATAACTGTTATTATAATTGTTATTCTTGATTTTTAGTGAATAACTGTTATTATAATTGTTATTCTTGATTTTTATTGAATAACTATTATTATAATTGTTATTCTTGATTTTTATTGAATAACTATTATTATAATTGTTATTCTTGATTTTTATTGAATAACTATTATTATAATTGTTATTCTTGATTTTTATTGAATAACTGTTATTATAATTGTTATTCTTGATTTTTAGTGAATAACTGTTATTATAATTGTTATTCTTGATTTTTATTGAATAACTATTATTATAATTGTTATTCTTGATTTTTATTGAATAACTGTTATTATAATTGTTATTCTTGATTTTTAGTGAATAACTGTTATTATAATTGTTATTCTTGATTTTTATTGAATAACTATTATTATAATTGTTATTCTTGATTTTTATTGAATAACTATTATTATAATTGTTATTCTTGATTTTTATTGAATAACTGTTATTATAATTGTTATTCTTGATTTTTAGTGAATAACTGTTATTATAATTGTTATTCTTGATTTTTATTGAATAACTATTATTATAATTGTTATTCTTGATTTTTATTGAATAACTATTATTATAATTGTTATTCTTGATTTTTAGTGAATAACTATTATTATAATTGTTATTCTTGATTTTTATTGAATAACTATTATTATAATTGTTATTCTTGATTTTTATTGAATAACTGTTATTATAATTGTTATTCTTGATTTTTATTGAATAACTGTTATTATAATTGTTATTCTTGATTTTTAGTGAATAACTGTTATTATAATTGTTATTCTTGATTTTTATTGAATAACTATTATTATAATTGTTATTCTTGATTTTTAATGAATAACTGTTATTATAATTGTTATACCCGATACTCAAAATGAGTATTGGGGTATATTATTATAATTGTTATACCCGATACTCAAAATGAGTATTGGGGTATATTAGATTTGTGGTAAAAGTGGATGTGTGTAACGTACAGAAGGAATCGTTTCCGACCCCATAAAGTATATATATTCTTGATCAGCATCAATAGCCGAGTCGATTGAGCCCTGTCTGTCTGTCCGTCCGGCCGTCTGTCCGTCCCCTTCAGCGCCTAGTGCTCAAAGACTATACGAGCTAGAGCAACGATGTTTTGGATCCAGACTTCTGTGATATGTCACTGCTACAAAATTATTTCAAAACTTTACCCCGCCCACTTCCGCCAGCACAAAGGACGAAAATCTGTGGCATCCACAATATTGCAGATTCGAGAAAACTAAAAACGCAGAATCATAGATAATGACCATATCTATCAGATTGCTGAATCTGGATTAGATCAGATCATGTTTATAGCCAAAAGCAAGAAATCAATTTGTAGTGGCTACGCAGCGCCCGACGTCACGCTCAGACTGATTTTCTGTCTCTCTCGCACGCACTCTTTGTCGTGCGTCGTTTAATATTACGGCGTCTGCCGGAGAAGAGCCATACTGACTTAGTATCGGGTATAAATGTAGAGTTGCGGTGTCCGCAGCAACTCACAACGTTCCCCCTCGTTTTTGATTTGTATTGTATAATTATTATTATAATTGTTATTCTTGATTTTTATTGTATAAATATAATTCTTGATTTTTATTGTATAATTATTATTATAATTGTTAATCTTGATTTTTATTGAATAATTATGATTTTTGATTTTTATGGAATAATTATTATTCTTGGTTTTTATTGAATAAATATTATTATAATAATTATTCTTGATTTTTATGGAATAATTATTATTTTTGATTTTTATTTTATAATTATTATTCTTGATTTTTATTGAATTATTATTATTATAATTATTATTTTTATTGAGTAATTATTATTTTTAGATCAAAACATGAATTATATAATTATTATTTTTGATTTTTATTGTATAATAATTATTTAATAATAAAAATCAAATGAACTGGTCCAGAGCCCATAGATATGGATATGATTTTCCATTGTTGGTTTCTCAGTCAGGCAGCGTAAATATAACGTATAAATTTCCCACACTCTTTTATTGGGGTTGCTTTTGCTTTACTTTTCCTGGGCTTTGTTTTGACTTTCCTTAGCTTCTCTTTCTTTTATTGCCTCTTTTGCTACATTATGTATAAGGATTATGCTCTACTTGCTCCAATATCCGCTCTTTCGTGCTGCTTTCTCTCTGACTTTTTGATTTTATTTTGTGCCTGAAGTTTATAGAAATTAGCTGTTGGCTGTAGGAGAAGGGAGCATATCCTTCGAAGGCTCACGTGAGGAGCAAGGACGAACAAAAAACAGTTGGCCAATTGTCTGTGTAAATAGTCGTAAATAATTCAAAAGTTATTTTTCACCAGGCACTTGGCAATGGAAAGAGTGAGGGGGTCTCGAGGATATTGCGGCAAAAGTCTGCAAAAGTGGGTCCAAACAAAAACCAGTCGACAGACAATGCGATCCAGGGCCTTTAGCTTTGTTTATTCTGTAGGTTTTTACGGTATTGTTGGATTTAAATGGCAGAGAGCTGAGGGCTGCAGTAATTGCCATGCAAATGGGTAAGGAACTCAAGCAATTAAAGATGCCGCTTAATCGCATTTCATAAGAATGTTTAGTAAAGATTTACATTTCAGTAGCATTTGTATGTACCTAAAGTAGATACTATTCTTTGTTTAAAGAAATTCCCAGTGTTGCTGTGGTTATGAACCGCACTGTCAGCCAACTGTTGAGGTTTTCCTGTCTGCTTTCTCGGCTTCTTTTCTCCTCTTCATCTCTATTGTCCTACGAGTATTCTCTTCTCTCTTCTGTCGGTCTCCTGTGCCAAAACGTGTGCCATCCAGCTCAAGCACTAAGAAGCTTTTGTTTAACGTTTTGCTTATTGTTCTGCGGTTTGACATATGTAAGCCCCCCCCCCCCCCCACACACAGACACACATACGCACAACATACGAGTATGGTGGCCACGCCTCCATCTCTATAGGGTGGCACTTGAATGTTGCTTGTCTGTCACAATCAGGAAAATGTTTTTTGTTCAGCCGTCAAACGAAATAAATCACAAATAATAAATGCCCTGCACTTAAAGCGAAAATTGCCAACGACGAAGAATTGAAGGAAAATATTGCTATTTACTCTCATACATTTGAGTATTCCCCGGAGAGGTCAAGAGCCTGCCTGGACTTGCCAACAACAAACCGCAGTACTAAAAATACAATCAAAATCCTTTTTTTTTTGAAAAGGCCAAAGTGCAGCGATGCGTATAATTAACATCAAATGGCCAGAGCAACGCGGGAGAAGCCCCCACCCAAGGATATGCGGCGGGGCTTGAACTTTTGCCTCTGAACAAATTATTCATACGACGCGTGGTCCAAGGGGATACTGAGAGGGGAAAGGAAGTGCGTCGAACGCTTCAAAGTGACACCAAAACCATAAAGAACTTAATTGAAGCTTTTCTCAGGCTTCCTATTCGCTTCAAAATTTTCGCGGAGTCTTTCAGGTGCTTTCAGTCTTTTTCTTTCTTTTATTCTTTCATTTGAGAGAGCCGCTAGGCAACTATGGCAACATTTAATTAAAATATATGAATGGTTTAATGGCCTTCATTTCGTTTTTTTGCTGGGACCTTAATTTTGGAGGTGATATTCTGTTGAAGCGCCTAAAAGTTTGATGTTCAATGCACATTATGATTATTATAGCAACAGCTTAGACCGACCCTTGATCTATGCGACAGTTGACACTTGAAGTGCGGCATTAAAATATTCAGCAACTTCTTGAACTGAGCCTCTGACCTTTGGCAAACGCCACTGCCGGCGGCACTGGCGCCACTTGCAACACAAACCCTCCGACACACACGCAACGCCCTGTCCCTCCGCCCTCTAGCCACGCCGCTACTCTTTTGCGTGGCATGCAACTTCCGCTCCAGAAACTTTAGAGCTGACGCTCCGCTGCATCGCTGCATGGCTGATAAAGCCATGGAGGACTCTTTTCACTGCTGCCAAGTGCAGGCTGTGCAGAGCCAAAAGGGAAATTGAGTCTGGAAACTGCCGCAGGAACACTGCTGCCAGAGGTACTATGTCAGAGCGAAACTGTCAGGAAGGAATACTTTTAGAGGAAAACTTCGAGAGAGGAACTTTGTAATGCCGGTCCACCGAGTCATTGTGTGGCTAAGCTCGAAACAGCCACAGGAAACCCTGCCAGAGGAGGAGAGGAAATACTACCAATACTCACCAGATTATTGTTGCGTTTGGTGGACATGCGACGCTGGAAGAGGCGTGCCGGCTCCGTTTCAATTTCCGACTCCGACTCGGTGTCGTCGCCATCCCGGCTAATGGAAATGATCGGAATGATGGGCACCGGCGAGAGGCTGCCCGAACTGCAGCCACTACTCCTCCCACTGGAGAGGCTGCGTCCACTCCTTGGGCTGCGGGGACTGGCTACGTGGAGGGTGTCCAGTTTTAAGTGGGCCATTGTCGGGTTTCGCTAACATTCACGTTCACGTTTACGTTTACTTTGACGTCTACGTTTTCTCTTCTTGGCGTTGTGAAATTCCTTTGCATACTTTCGGGCGGCGGGTGGCAATGGCGGCGGCTTCCTTGGGGCGACTGTCACGTTGCAAGGACACGCAGAATAGCACAGGACACGCAGAGTGTTGAATAAAAAAGGGAACCCTGCTTAGAGTGGACGCACCAGTAGCCGCAGGTGGCAGTCCCCAGTGGCTTTCAGTGCTTATGTAAAAAGCTGCCAGGACGCACAAACACAATGGATGGACACCCAACCTCTAGGATCCCTATAACTTGTTCTCCTCTACGTTGTTTCTATGCCCTTTGTTCGGTTGCTTAAGGGTCACACTCTGGTCCAAGAGTGGCTTATGATATTACAATAATTGATATTATATCAACGTCCTTTGCCGAAGCGAAGCACAAAAAGTGTATACATTCAATATCAATAAATTTAGCAAAAATACTTGCACATAAACACATGTATATACCGTCCAATATCTATATATTTATATGTATGTATATATGTATATATTTGTTTAAGCAACACTAACTAATTATTCAATTGGAAAAAACGTTAATCAATTCAATAAATACACGAGTACGAGTACTAGTCCGAATCACGAGTACACCAAACACTCATTTAACGCCACATAGAAAATTGTCTAGCAAAAAATTGTCGTACACAAAAAACACTCACAGTTTACACAGATTTCACATTTACGAGTATACAAATATATCTTCACGATTACGTTTACAATAATTGAAATTTTCCCTTAATTATTCCGTTTATTCATTGCCCCGCCAAACTCCCTTTATAAAAAAATATTCTACACTAGCACACTGCTGCCTGAGGCCTGCAGCTATTGTTCCTGCTCTTATTTTTCTATTTTTATTTTCTGGTTGTGTTGTCCCTTTCTCCATCCGCTTTTCCTTGGTGTGTTGTGTGGGTGAAGTCTGTGCCCGTTTCCTTTGTGCTCTGCTCTGCTCTGCTCTGGACTGGATGAGTCGGAGCCGCGCGGCGTACTGTACGAGACCGCAACCCTCACTGTCAGCTGCCGCCGAGTGTGGCACAGCACACGCTGAGGCTCCTTGTTGGCTAAATAGGGTTGTCAGGTGTTCTAAAATATCAGAAAAATAGAATTCGGGGGTCTAGTTTGTGTTCGAATCGGGGGGATTAACTTTTTAAAATTTGTATTTAATTAAAATATTAGTTTTTAGACAATGTTTGTTGCACTCCTCTCATGTTTTTCAATTAAATTTCCAACGAATAGTAAAATTATGTCGATACATACCTAAAAACTACTCCATAAGCTGAAATAAATCTGAAAAACTATGTTTTTCCACCAATCTTAATCTGTTTCTATTTTCTTCCATTTTATGTATCTCCCACTTCACAAAGAGTGGAAACTCTGCAGCAAAAACAGCCAAAGCAAGATTCATTATCCTGGCCAACAAGTTTTCGTGCTCTTCGCTTTGTTACTCACATTCGTGTGAGAGAGGCTCGTGCCGAAGGAATGAGAGGTAAACGAAAAGAGAGAGTACACACCCACGCAAATAGGCCGAGCAAAACAAAACGCTGGAGAGCGAAAGCGAGCAGCAAAGCGGAGACGAGGACAAAGTAAACAGGAAAGCCGAAAAATGAAATGAGAGGCACACAAATGTCGCGTGGAGGAACGGGCGGAACGGTAGGAATGGAAGCGAAGTCCCGACAGTGAGATGGGCCACAATTACAAAAGAGTGCAAAAGCAAATTTGTTGAGTGGCAACCCCAGTGGGGTGGATGGGTGAAAGGCCACCCAAAGGGGTGTGTGCTTTTCCGGCCTTGCGCTTTGGCTTTCACTATTTGTTGTCTGCTGTCGCTGTCGCTGACGCCCCCTCACCTGTCCTGTCCTGTGTGTGTTTTTCCCGGCAACCGGCCCACACATCCCGGCGGGCATTACTCTTTACGCTTGACTGCAGTTCCCTATTTATTTTATTACATTTTCACGTGGCTCACACACACAAACACACGCACACACATAGCAAATAAATGAAGCAGCCATATTTGCCTTCTTTTCAGTATCCTCCAATTAGGAAAACTGCCAGCTGAGTTTTTAATGCATTTTAAATGCGATAGAGTCACCACCTACGGATACGGACACGGACACAGACAGGGACACCCCATGCTGAACTTTCATTTAAATTGAATCTGGCAACAGTCCGGAAATGACATAAGCCCTCTCCGTTAACTATTAATTCAATTTCCAAAGGCTACGGATTGACAGGCCATTAAATGCATTCACTTTTCAACAGCCAGCCTCCTGACCTTTTGGGAGCATTTTTTTCATTAGCAACAGGGGGTGCCGATAATTGAATGGGGGATAATTGAATGCATTTCTCCTTTAAAAATAAATGGGTATTAATTTAAGAAATTTAGGCCCTAATCATTATTAAAGTAGTACATACTGTAATCGTTAGATATATTACCGATTAATACCTTCTTATTAATAGAATTTATTGGTAGTTCTCCATACAGATTTTTCTAACAGATGATGAATGGATAGACGATGACCCCAGTTTCAGCCATCGTGGTCCACGAAAATGTCGTAAACCCAGTCATGTCTTTCCACTTTTAAGTTTTTACCTCTAGTGCCCTAAATGTAAAATTGGAATATCTTTTGCACATACAAAATTTTTAAATGAAAAGACCTACCCTGGGCATAGACAGGCAGCGCCTGAACTGCATGCACGTCCTCCCTTGTGCCCCGGCATTGTCCATTCCAAACTCGTAGAGACTTGGCGTCAGCAGGAATCCACCCCAATTCGCCGGCATGGGGATGGGCGGCTGCTGATGCCCAAAAAGCGAGCCCATGCGGTCGGCCAACCAGTGGAAAATGCCAGACACGCCGGAGGTGGCTGCACGCGCCGACTGTGGACCGTAGGCGAGATAGATCTGGACGTGGCGCGGATAGTTGCGAAACTGTTGCAACGCCTGCTCAGCGCTCACCTGCCGGGCGGATCCAGCAATGCGAACGCTGCGCCTAAGCGGTGCCCAGTTGAAGTGCAGTGATACGTGCGGATTGCTACTGATCTCGCCCGCCTGTCGACTCCCGAGGTTCGTGTAGAAGGTGATCCCTGTGGCGTTTACAGCCTCGATTTTGGTCAGCCGCGTCATCGGTTCGCCGGCCTTGTCTACGGTGGCCATGCACGCCAGACGGGGTCGCAGCTGTGGCACCTGCTGCTGAACAGCCGCCAGCCACTGCTGAAAAATCAGGTAAGGCTCCTCGACGCTCTTGTGCTCCTCGCGTGGCTGTGTGTTGGCCATTCGAAGGCCCGACGATCGGTTGACCGGCCGGACACGGCACAGCAATTGGCCCAAGTGCAGAGACTCGCAGAGTTTGGGTAGCAAAACTGAGGTCATGATTGGAATTTCGAGGGTGAGTTTTCCAAATGATGAGAATCGAATCGACATTTTGATTTGAAACTTCAAATTTTCATATTTCTAATAACAATTCTGAGCAATTTCTCTACCACTAAGCCCTTTGGAAGACATAACGAATGCATTTTGGAACTTAATTATTTGTGGTTACGCTTCCTAAGGAGCCAATCGCTCGTAGATCCAACCATCTTCTCCGCCATGAATTAGCTTGCCATCGACCTCTGTCTGCACTCCTTGGCCACGTCTAAAACGAATGCGATCGTGTAGTCGATCCGTCTGTCCCTGCCAGAACTCTATGAGATTGGGACGCACCAGATATCCACCCCAATTGGGGAGCGGCACCTCTTCTTCTGGTCCTAGTTGGGCCTTGATTCCAGCCTCCAGTTCATCAAGGTAGCCTCTGGAGGGAATGCGCCGACTCTGAGGACTGGCGATGGCTCCGATTTGGCTGGCCCTTGGTCGCTCATGGAAGTACTTCAGGGAGTCTGCTTTAGGGATTTTCTCTGCCACTCCCTCGATGCGAACACTGCGTCGGAGAGGCATCCAGTAGAAGGATATTGCCACATTTGGATTTTCCAAAATATCGTCGGCCTTGCGGCTCCCGTAGTTCGTGAAGAAGGTGAACCCCTCGGCGGTGGCCTCCTTGACCAGAACAAAGCGATTAGATGGTTTTCCTTGGGGGTTCACAGTGGCCAGGGCTGCTGCATTGGGCTCCAGAATCTCCGGCGTCTTAAGAGCCAGCTCCAACCAATCGCGAAATATGCAAAAGGGATTCTTTATCTTGATATTCTCCTCCAGGAAGGCATCCTTGCGCTCGTGGTACTTCAGGCGCAAAGCTTGGGTTGGGTAATCCATAATATATATGATTCATGTCAGTTTCAGACTTAAATCCACAGAAAACTTACCTGAAAGCTGCACTTCGGGTTGTCCCTGGTTCATAATGCGCAGTGTCCGCAGCAGTCGCACTGTTTTGTATGGGGTTTTGGGGTTTTATTAGTTGTTGCGCTTACGACCACACGGCCACGTACTTGTTAGAAGGTGAGATCTCACGATAAGTGCTTGCTAAAACGTTATCTTGTTCGCTTATTTAGTGCAAAAATAGGTTGGATTGAAATAAAAATGCAATTCACAGCTGATTGTTAGACAGAGTTGCCACTTCGCTGGAAAAAGATAACATATTGTTAATTGAGAAAACGCCCGGGATACAGGCGCCACTGTATATTCGTGTTGTGTAAAATATATGTCTAATTATTATTTTGGCGGGCACATAGGCATGCAGTAGCACAGTAGAACAAATTGCTTTTTAAAAAAGAAAACTCTTTGTCATAAATTTAATCCAGGATTAAATAATTGATAGATAATTGATATTTGAATAAAAATGCACTTTACATACAGTCTATAAGTAGTGTCAACACTTCGAATAAATATTTGGAGTACTTGACAACCCTGCCGCTACGAAAAAGGACCAAGCGAAATGCCAAAAAATCTGTACAAAAACAAACAACACGTGCGTGAGACTGATTCTCTCTTTCGTTCTCGCTCTCTCTGTGTCCTTTTAGCAGGGGTTGTTGCTATTGGGGGCTTGGAGTCCTGCGACGATGATGCCATGCGGATAGAGCAAATCCAACACGAACGGCTGCTGGACGTGTGCCGTGTGCGAATCGAGTGCGGAGCGCAAGCGAGAAATTATAGAGAAAGGCCAGACGACAGGCAGAGCGGGGAAAGAAACATTCTAATTCCGAGAAAAAAGTTAAAATTAACAAAGATATTTATAGAAATATCCTTCTAAGAAGAAATCAGTGCAGTTTCAAGTGTTTTCTTGTGGCTGTGAAAAAGTTCTAGGACCCAGAGGCGCAAAGTAGGTTAAAGCGGAGCGAGGGCAAGAGGCAGGAAAAGCCAGTCAGCAAGCAAAGGAAATTTTTTGGCTTTCCCTTTAGCCACATTTTGGAGGTCGGTGTCGGTCGGTTGGTGGTTTTTGTGGCTGGAGCTGCATGTGTGTATGCCGCAGGGGCAAGAGAAACTGCAAATGCAGTGCGCGTACAACAACAAAAGCGAAATGCAAAGGGCTTGATATCAAATAGCAAATGAACTTCGTATTTCTAAACATTTCAATTGATATTCTCTAACCAAAATCTAACAACAAAAAAAGTGATATTTTCTACGACTGTGGCTTGATTTTTGCACAGTACAAAACACACACACACACACAATACACATAGAGAGACACACAGGGGGGGACACACACAGAACAGACACCACACACGATAACTATATAGCAATATATGCCAATTGAGTGCCTTATATCATTTGATAATAATCCACAAGGTGTCTACTATGCCGGACAGGAGCTATCTGGCGTTGTTGATCTCAGCGTCGATGCCACCAAGCGGATCAAAGGTGAGCAGGAACAAAGGATATGATGTGCTACGCATCCATTAATATTTTGTTTTTACTTTTTATATTTTTTAAAGCCAAGCTTAAATCAAATATTCTAGAATTCCATAAGTTTCGCTCATACCACACATGACTCACGGGGCGTATGAGTGATGCGGAAAGGCACTTAACATTTTAGTTGCATTTAAATGCACGAAGGACACGAACTAATGCCATTATTAAAATGTATCTGGGGAGCCCCTCCGACGCCATTTTGTGTGTGCCATGCAATTAATCGTGGTTCCTGCCGGAACGGAAGGGGGGGATACGTCTACGGTTACGACTACCCCTCCTTTTAGACCTCTGTTTAGTTGGAGCTTGTGGTAGTACTTTTTTGGTTCGTTTATGTGTTGTGTGTTTTCCTTTTGGCATGCCGCCATTTTTATTTATCCATGAACTCGTTAAAGGCGTGGCTGGTGTGTCTACGGCGATGACTACTCATGACGATGATGATGATGTTGTTTGCCGGATTGCAATTTAATTTGGAACCGAACTTAGTCATAGTTTTTTGGGGCCTGTTTTGACCTGGTTTTCTCTACGTCTCTCGTCTCTTTTTTAAAGGCATCCACGTCACTGTCAGCGGATATGCCAAGATACGCTGGATAAAAAAGGGATATCCGCGCGATAGCGAGCGCGCCATGTGCCGTGCCTATCGATCGTATCTGTCATCGAGATCGTACGTGTTGGGATCGTGCGCGAGCAACTCTTTTATCGACTGGCCCGCCGGCGAATACTCGTACACATTCCATGTCATCCTGCCCGACAATCTGCCAACATCGTTCGATGGTAAATACGGACAGATACACTACGAGATCATAACGACGATCGAGCGGGCCGGCCGATATCCAAAGGTATTCAAGCTGCCATTTACCGTGATACAACCATTGGACCTGAATGCCGATGCTATATACAGAGTGAGTACTCCCGATCGGGTATTAAAGTCTTCAAATGAAGCTAAAGTTATATCTGTACCTGTGATTTAGGTGCCCTTGGAGATACTCGATCGTAAGCGTTTCTGGAGCTTTTGCTGTCCCACTGGACCGCTGACTGTGAAGTTCTCAACACCCTACTGCGGCTATGCCCCAGGCCAGAAGATCCACTTTGTGCTGTACATCAACAACGAGTCCTCCATCGACATCACCGAGTGTGAGGTGAAGCTGAAACAGGAAGTCAGCTACGAGTCGCACGATCCCCATCATGAGTATCGCTACGACAAGCATCTGATAGCGCGAAAACAGTTCGGGAATGTCTTGCGCTGGTCGAGGAAGGTGTACAGGGGATATCTGGATCTGCCGTCGATACCGCCCACATCGGTGAAGCCCACATGCCCCATTAGTGTTAACTATTCGATTAAGATCATTGTCAATCCAACGGAATTCCACTGGAAGCTGAAACTGAAGATCCCCCTGACCATTGGCAGCATTCCGATTATGGATGGACCGGAGGCCCTGCTGCGCTTCAATCGCCAGCAGCAACAGCACCAAGTAGTTAGTCAAAATTTACAAATGTCAACGCAACAACAAAGGCCGCGACACAGAGATCGGGATAGGGATCGTGATCGTAATCGGGATAGGGATCAGAATCAGAGGACACCTACCGCACAGCAGAGACAACATTTGAGTAGCATTACAAATAATAACAACAATCATGGACGTCTAGTGGGTGGACTACTGCCGACCAATAGCAATATGAATATGATAGTGAATGCCAGTCCAACGCCCACTAGCTCCACGCCTTCATCAACGCCAACAACTGCCGCCCTCAGGCCGCCTATGGCCTCCATGCTGCCAGCGATATTGGTGACCAGCGATAGCGATAATCCACCGGATTATATACCAATGAGTATGAGACATAAATCTGCTTAGATATTCCATTTATAATAAGAGATATCTCCTCCTTTTTAGTGCCGCCCTCGTATGAAGATGCTATGGCTCTGAGTGAGAAATTCAGCGATGATACTGAGTTCTTAACAAACGTTAGCATGAGCAGCATTATGTCCGCTCAGGCTGTTGTTACCACAAGTGAGCCCTTTAAGCCGCGTTATCCGGTCTATTACGAATATGAGACACCGACCATACCGCCCGGTAGTGATGATTCCAATGAATCCGACACATAAAACATCCCCTCCAAAACATAAAAAAAAAACAAAATTGTTTAACAAAAACTGCAAAAAGAACCAAAGCAAAAGCAAAACTAAAACAATTGAATGGCTGAGTGGCATTTTCTACAGCAAATTCTAATTTTATTCCTTTACTTAAAAGTAGTTAGAAAATTGTTCTCTAATCTTTTGTATTCTGTTAAAGTATTGAGAGATAAAAATCCATATGAAATGGTCTATAAACTTTGTCTGTTTGAACATTATTCCAACTGTCTGTATTTGTCTGATGTTCTTAAAAATATGTACAGTGATGTTATCTATTTGTATACCTTTAATCTGTTATCTTGTCAAGCTCTTCATCTGTCCGTCTGTGTATTTTTAAGCCTTTAGAGTGCTCTTCCGAGTCCTTTTTCCAGTCTGTCCTGTCCTGTCTTGTTCAATATATTCCTCTTTTGCTATCTCTTTACTTATCAGAATATTACTTACTCAAATATCATATTCAATATTTATTCTTATTATAAATGAAATTCTGTAATACATTAAATTGCACGTTTTATCATATTTATATTTAAATATGAAATTGTCCAAGTGTTTATTCCATTAAATTAGTAACAAATTATTGTGCATTTGCTCCAAATAATTCCATTATTTCCATTATATTTCAATGAAAAATACATATATATACTTTTTAATTTAGAAATTAACATTTGAATTCCAATTGATATGAAAAATATATATTTATAAACAACAAAATATCATTATATTGAATTTAATGCTTTCTTTGAGCATTGATTAAACCTTAAGCTGAATATATAACCGATTTATGATATAAGAACCACAACATATACTATATCTTTTTTCTCAACTTTCATCTTTTCGTACTATGCATTTTTCTTATAATTAGATGTAAGCCAACTGCAAGGGTTTTTCAAAAAATGTGCTTAACTTGTAAATTTGTTCTCTTGTTACCGCTCCCCACAACATGCAACATGCTACATATTTTGTACCGTCCATAACCGACCACGACCACACCCTCAACGCCACCTCAACATATTGTTTTGAACTCTGATATATGATCCTGTACCTGATCCTGCTACAGAGACGCTTTACGATGAGGCCAATGCCCAGCTGCGCCTCGCCCTGAACCCGGAACCGGCAACGGAGATGGCGACAGCAGCAATGATGGATGAGGAGGTGACCACCAGCACACCGGGAGGAGGAGGAGGAGAGCTATCCTTTAGCTATGAAAAGAAATGATTAACAAAAACGAAAAACACCAATACAACAATTACATATTTACTCGTAATCAAAATATTATATAGAAAAGGATTGGAATGGAAATCGGAGATAGAGAATCGAACATTTTTATAGAAGCGAAAACCGTATAAAAAAATATAGTATATATTTTGCAGCAAAGTAGAATCTATCTAGAATAAACCGATTTGAAATGATTTGAATTTTCCTTATTTATTTAAACTATAACTTTCAAGCTATGCTTTCTAACCTTCACTTTAAAATATGCCTAAATTGCACTCAAACCTTAATTCTTGTCTTCCATTCTCCTTTTCTGTCCCTTGTCTCTTAAAAAGAATTGAGTTTCTCATGTATTTGTTTGATAAAGCTAAATAAAAGTTGTCAAAAATGTATACACCTATACATATACAGTGAGCACTGGCCACGAATATATACGAGTACGAAAGAAAAAACGTAGTTAAAACATAGAAGAAAAGAAAACACTCTTTCTAGGCCTAAGCTAAACGATAAACCAGAACAGAACCCAAAACAAATTTGCACAATTTTAACCGAATAAAAAAAATAAATTTAACATACGAAATTAACATTTTCCAAATATTCAATGTATAGAATATTAAACAAACAAAAAATATGCGAAAATTTACACAAAATTTAGCCAAATTCTTCTGCGTTTATTTATGATTTCTCATGAAGAATTTTTAGTTGAAGCATCATAATAACCTTTTAACATAGGTGTCTAAACATACAAAAATATTATACACATTATGGAAAACATATATATAGAAAGTGAAGTGTCTTTTGCTCTACCTTTATATTTCGATTGTGTGACTCTCCTCGTATACAATATATACTTTGTACTTCCCTTGATTTTCAAAAGCCAGTCTAACCAGAAATCTTATAAGTATACTATTCCTAAGTCTTATCTGTCTTCAATTCGATTAAATCCAAAGTCAATAAAGCAACATATATGTAAATCAGAGTAAACTGTAGTTCGTACTAAAGTTTATTGGATTCTCCTTCGCTTTTGGGGGCTATTCATTCATCTGTTCCGCCAGAAACAGAAATCTCAAACCCTAAGCCAAGTCGTAAACCTACTCGTAATTTATCTTTATTTCCAGTCCAGCCAAAACAGACGTCGACCCACAAAATCGCAAAATCACAAAATCACAAAAAGTAACAACAAAATCCGTTGTACGCGTACAATTGTGTGGCGTGTGGCTAGTACTTTCAGAGCTCCATCAGAGGCCCCAAGTTGTCGCAGTCACTTGTCAGCCGCCTGTCGACGAGGCCGCACTTCGAGTCGCCTCAATGTTCGGGGGTCTCAATCGCGTGTAGTGAAATTATATCACGAATTATACATATAATTCTTGTTCTTTTGTTAATTATATGCAATTTGCCAAACGATTGGCCAGTGAAAATGCCAATATATTGTGATTTTAATTTATCGCGTGCCGCTGCCGTGTACTACACTGGTGAACAAATTTCGGGTTGTCTCTCAATAAAAGTGGACCGCAAGAAGCCTGTTCCCGTGGAGGGTAAGTGGCAGATGCCATTAGGCAAATTAGTTTCGTATCTGTTTGAGATTTTATACGTTCCTGAGCAGTGATTAGATAAGAAGAGACAATGGGAAGACATATATGTTAGATAGGCCATCGGTCATACTGATCTCGTACCTTTCACAGGTATAAGCATCATCCTAAGTGGCATCAGCTATGTACACTGGAAGGAGTCCCTCGGTGGACCACCACAAATCGAACACAACGACAGCTCCAGGAGCTGCCTGGAGGAGCCAACCAAGGTGGATTACACAGGCAGCAAAGTTCACATAAATCAAGTTAAGAAGTTGACCGCTGGACAACGCCTACTTCCGGGCATTATCCAACTGTGGAGCTTTGACTTTGAACTTCCCGAAAGTCTGCCAGCCACTTGTCGAGTTGGTCATGGCTCTGTCGAGTATACCCTTAAAGTGATTATTGAACGAAGGAGCAAACATTTCAAGTGCTTCACGCAGCGTTTGGTCATCAGAAGAAGCCTCGCACTTACAGATCTCAAGCCGCAAATGAAGGAGGAATCATGCCTGAGACTTTGGCTTCCAAGAAGTGTCTTTGTGCCAGGTCAAAGTGTTGTCTATGAAGTGGCATCGAAGGATGGCTCTGCTGCCATCACACGGCTATGTCAGTGTATCTATTATGAGGGTCAAAATCCTGAAAGAAAGATAAAAAAAGTCATACGTATCCTATCAGAGTGCTCCGAATTCCAAGCTGAACTTCGTTTGCCTTTGACCTCCCCGATTATGACTGATGAAAGGCAGCCACAAGCCATAGAAATCAGTTATTATATCGAGACTCTAAGCCACATGAAACCTCCTCTAAGGCTGCCAATTTGTGTGGGAACTTCAGCACCACCTGCTATTTCTATCGTTGAATCTTCCCGTCTTTGTTTTGTGAATTTAGGTGAGTATGCCACTATACCTGTCCTGTCGTGATCTCATTACACCTGCTTCTACTTTTAGCCCTCAGTCAAAGCGAATTGTTTGAGCCAATTAATCAGCTACTGGCCCACAGCTACTATTCCCATGAAAGTGGTGCCCTGGCCCTAAATAAACACTCCGAACGGATTAAATTACTGACATGCCAGAAGAAAGAGTCGTATGTGCAATTTTTAATGCGGTATTTCTATAGAAGATTGCTACCATAGCACGTGCCTGACTGGGGAATATCAATAGAAAATTATGCCATGGAATTCACATGTTTATAATGATATACGTTTGGAAATTACTGGAATTTAAGCGCTACTTAAATGAGCGAATAAACTATACAATGGGAATCGAGGGAGGAGTGTCCCCATTAACCTTAGAATCTCATTCTCTCGTTTTTACTCTATTAACAGTATGTAAAAGTAGCCGAAATGTCATACTCTCCTTCGATACAGGCACGTATCTCATCTTTCATCCTTTGTCTGTATTTGCCAACCCTTAATCCAATCTACTCTCCACTTCATTATCGCAATTATGCATGCAAAATTAATGGAGCAAAAGCAGACCACCCAAAAAGATGTCGAGGTCTTAATTGTGCCACATAATGTGGCAACAAAGTGGTCGAACGGGTTGGAGGCCAACACCCAAAACATCCAATAATGTATTTTGTCGTGACGCACTTTGATTGCTTTTGTGTTTGGTCAAGAATTGATGTATGGTAATACTCTTACTCGTATGTAGGCAGATATTGTTGGCTCCTGACCTCGCCAGCATCCGCCCCGTTGCGTTTTTGGCCATGTTTTTGTTTTGTAGCTCAACAAAGGAAACCGAAAGGAGAGAAAGAAAGACAGAAACAGGGACAGAGACAGAGAGAGAGAGGGAGAGCCGTATAGTCAGTGGCGGCTGCTCCATTTCCGAGCGATTCGCGTTGAAATATTAGACCAGAAGCAGACAGTAGACACAGGCTGCACAGACGCAAGGCGCCAACTTATTGATTCGTTGTCCCCGTCGCCAGTCCGCCAATCCTGCCCCAAACCACCGAAAAAGGGAAAGCCTGAAAGACGGTGGCGGCAGTGGCGGCACTGTTGGCAGTGGCGGATGCTGTATGCCACACAACACAAAGAGGTCCGTGCCGCAGAGAGAGCTCAGTGCGCGTCTGGCTGTGTGGAAGTTGGGCTGTGTTGGCTCTCTGCGGTTTTTTCTTTTGTTGATATCCTTTCGAATGCAGTAGAAGTGCAAAATTTGAAGCGAAGCCATGCCCACCACCTGTGTTTTTCAGCTGGATCGACTGAATCCCGTCTACAACAGCGGAGAGTACATTAGCGGACGCATTCTGTTACGAACGGATAAGGTGAAGCGCGTCAATGGTGAGTCCTTGGATCAGAAATACCAGAGGAATATCAACCATTCAATTCCTAGCGGTCTATGTGACACTGGAGGGCGAGGCCAAGGTTCAGTGGACAATGAGCGGGAAGAGCGAAACGGCCAATTATTCGGGCCATCAGCAGTACCTGCACTCCCGCACGAATGTCTTCGACAACACCCTGTTCCGTGCTGGCGTCCATGTCTACGTCCTGACTCTGCGCATCCCGCCCGATTGTCCAAGCAGCTGCAAGGGGCCCTATGGCTACATTGCCTATACCATCTCCCTGACCATCGACAAGCCCTGGGGATTCGATGAGGTCTTTCGCAAGCCCATAACAGTTGTGCAGACATTGGATCTTAACTTCAATACAGAGTTTGCGGTGGGTTCCTTGAACTTTAGAGCATTTTCCTATGATATCTAAAACGTATCTTACATGCAGCTTCCGGTCAAGGATGAGAACGTGAAATATCTTTGCCATTGGCCCTGCGTTTCGGGTCCCATTTGCTCGTCCCTGGCCCTGCCTGCCTCTGGGTTTACGCCCTTGCAGGAGGTGCCCTTCCGCCTGGAGGTGGACAATCAATCGCCGCACTACGACATCATCGGCGTGGAGGTCTCCATCAGGCAGCACTTTGTCTTCCTCTCGCGCAAACCAGTAAAGCGCAATTTCTATACCAAAACGCTGACCAAGGAATTGATCACGGATCGCACTCTGCGGCTGTCCAAGCGGCAGTATGAGTCCAGCATCTGCGTGCCCATGGACACGCCTCGTTCCACCTTGAACACCAATTACATTGTCTTTCTTCACTACACGCTGCAGGTGAAGCTAAAGACGGGCTGCTTTCACTACGACACGGACCTGTCCGTGCCCATTATTGTGGGCACCACATCGCTGCAGCATTTGCGGAGCTCCGTCCACACCACACAACCGGCGGTGAGGACAACCACCCCGGAGAGGCAGCGACTGATAGAGCGAGTGTCACCCCGTCCCCCAGTGGTGGTCGAGGAAGAGGAGACGATCCTGGAGACGACTACGGATGATCCGCATCAGGCGATAGATGATGATGAGCCGCCCTCGTACGATAGTTGCCGTAAGTGTAATGCAATCCAAGACTGTGCTTTGATTTAATTTTCTTTCTTCTTAATTTTTCTTGCAGTTCCACCTTCCTTCAGCTTTGCCACTCTTGCAGGCAGCCAACAGACCCTGGAAAGCCATGGCGGCCAACATGTGGTCCTCCATCAAATCCATATGCCCAAATTTCCAGGATTCAGCACTTTTATTGGAAGGGCTCCGGCCCAGGGAATGGAGGATTCCGGTCTGGACATGCAGTTGTATCGTTCGTATGGCTCTTTGAACACCGATCAAACGGGTCGTAGTCTGGACACCTTTGGTTCCCTTTGCGGTCCACTGTCCGAACAAGTAGAGCTAGAGAATGAGAACGAAGTGCAGGTGCAAGTGGAAGTGGAGGTGGAGGTGGAGGTGGAGGTGGATGTGCCAGCACAAGTGCATCAGCCACGACCACGCCCTCGCCAGATAGAGGCCATTCAGCAGGATGAGCATCTATTTTAGGAATAAAAGTGTCTTAAATCGATAGCGATATACGTATTAACATCCTAAGTAACATAAGTGTTCAAACCAAAAGGCTTAATCCATATACATTTTGTAGGGTGGACCCGAGTCCGTCGTCCTAGGATTACAGAGTGAAACGAACTTATTGAAGTGCCAAAAAACATACATTTTTCTAGCATATAGTATATGTATCTCATTGCTTTTTTACATCCAATCCATATAAAAATATATTCGATTTATTATATTTACCACAATAATTATCCTAAGTACAGACTAATACGTTCATCAGTGGACAATAAATAAAGGTATACCTACAAATCAATTTGTTAATTGGATCGTCCTTGAATCGTGAGTGGCGTTAGTGGCAGTGGACGGACCCTCCCCATATGTATGCTACACCAGACACTCGACTGGATGTAATGCATTTTAATTAAATTATAAATTGTTGGCCAAAAGCGATAACGACTGCCATCGGAGTCCAAGACCCAGTCGGAGATTAGATTGAGGCGATAATAACCATGGTATCGCTGGTAGCATTCACACCTATAGTATAACCGATAAGGCCTGAATAGTTTGCCTGTTTTAATGGGCGAACATATTGTCGACAAGTGCCAGACATCACCGAGCAGTCGTCGAGTGAAGAGAGTCGAGTCTGACAGAATGAACTACCGCTGTGACATGCAATTGGACAGCCCCAGTGGGGTCTATCGAGCCGGGGAGACAGTTAATGGTCACATATATCTAACCCTAACGGAGCGTGCCCTAATAAAAGGTAAGAACTGAGAAGTGACTCATGGGGATACTCCATTGATAAGAACCCTCAAGTGCGGTATGAATCATCGGGGATCAAGATCAAGTTCCATTTATGGTTTAGCTGATAATGGGCCTTGGACCTGAGTGAAAGTGGCTTTATTTATTGATTGCCAGGTTGATAACCTTATCATTATTTTCTGCTGAGTGTTCCACAGTGTTCAAAATTGTGTGGTAAAAAAACCCCGAAATATATAACAAAAGCCCATTGCATTTCCAGCCATTTCCCTGGAAGCAAACGGATTTGCAGCCACTGGATGGCTGAAGCCACAAAAGGCAGGAAAACCGAAGAAATCCCAGCAGCAAAATCTTCAAGTGGAAAAGCAGCCTTTGGCCTTTGAGAATCGTGTGGATTACTTTGCTAAAATCGATTACTTTGTGGGATCGGAGGCATCGCAGCCACAGATCATAGAGGCCGGCACCTATAGCTATGGTTTCCATGTGAAGTTGCCCAAGAATTGTCCCAGCAGCCATGAGGGCGCCCATGGACACATCCGATATACTTTGCAGCTGCTCATTCACAGTAGTGCGGATCGACCAATAGACGTGATCCACACACGCCAGCTGCAGGTCTACTCCGAGAGCGAACTGTGCAAGGAGTCCCGAATCGGAGAAGTGCAGTGTCTGGAGCAGACGCCACGAATGAAGTTCTGGCAGAAACCCCTGCAGCTGAATTTGCAGATTCCCCGCCAGGGATACTCGCCCGGGGCGGGTATTTCGGTGCATGTGAAGCTGCACAATCCCCAGCAGCTGCTGCTCACGGAGGTGGTCTACAGGCTCAACATGGTCAGCACCTATGTGGGCCTGCAAACGAACAAACCAAAGCGCCGGGACATCAAAGTCGAGAGGCAAACGCTTCTGAGCAGCGGCCACGAACTGGTCAGCCAGCCCCGTAGCGAGCTGGAGCATTTCCAACACCTTCATATGCTCCAAGTGCCCCAGACGCCGGCCACATTAGCCTCGGCAGCCTGCGCCTGCCTGCAGATCAACTACGAGGTAGAGGTCCTAGTGCGCACGCAGCAGGAGAAGCGCTCCATCATGGCACAAATCCCCATTACCATTGGCAACGTGACGCCACCCTGTCCGAATTCTATACGTTCAATGGATCCCATGAATGCCTCGGCCCCGGAACAGACGCCCACGCCGGGCGCAGCCACGAAATTGGCTCCCGACTTTAGCGTTTCCATGACCTCATTGGGTATGTTGTATTTTTTGATTTTGATTGATTTGAGACTTGCCAATGCTCACCCTTGCCATCTTCCTCCCACCCTTTTTATAGCCTCCAATTTTCGCGAGGCGGAATTTATGACGGCCACCAATTTGAATAAGAACAACAAGCATGCCCTGTCCGGGGAGCAACTGGACTTTAAGCCACGTTATCTTTACTACGAACTGGACCAGAACCAGACCCAAGAAGAGATCGTGTCCCATTGAGTGGGCAGTGTATTTACAAACTATTTATTTTACAAATTAAGAAATTCATAACAAAAAAACGTTGGAATTTTTTTACAATCAAATTTTGTTGGTATTACAGATATAATTTATTAAAAAATAACAATTAAAAGTTCACAAAATATATCTAAACAACATTAAATTTGTTGCTTTTGTTGTTTATGTGGGAGTATATCCTTTTCAGACACGTGTCCTCCGTAGTCCTTTTCGGTAGTTCTAATTATCATTGATCAGAGTGCAGGACAAGTCTCTTAAAATAAACTTATAATATTAATATCTTCAATCAATTCGAAGCGTTTTTTTTGCATTATTAAAGGCACATTAAAATTGCGTACGTAAAAGATACAAATGCTAAATTAATCACTTAAAAGGGATTGTACGACAATCAAGATTCTCATTTATCACTAAGTCTGACTGCGGGAGACTCCTACATATTGGCATTCCAGCCATATGTTGTTCCACTTTCAGTAACTCCAGTCGAGTTCTCTGCATTCGTTGGGGCAGTGGGACCTTGGGGCAGCGACAGAACTGGTACAGTCGAGGGTGGAGAGTCGCTCGCCTCTGGCGGTGCCGTGGGCTGTGCAAAATTCGTGTACATGGGATAGCGGGGTATGAAGTCATTCGTACGATTGTGCTCGTCCACGTCCGTGTCAATGAACCTGTCGCCCAAGTTTGTGGCCTCCTCGAAGGATGGCGGCTCTGAGGGGAAAGCAAAAAGACAAATGCTACAGAGATATCAGAAAAACAAAGGATCAATCCAGAACTTACTGCAATTGTCATAGCTGGGTGGCATATCCCCACCAGTCGCACCCGCCGGAGTATCGGGCGTATGCGGTATCCATTCGGCCACATGCGTGGGATCTTCAGCGCTCTGCGCCAGGGGTATGGTGCCAATCACAATGGGTACATCGAACTCCGAGTCCATGTGGCAGTCGCCCATTTTGATCGAGAAGAGTACCCTGTAGCTAACGGTTATGATGGAATCTGTCCTCGAGGACGGCGGCACCGACGGAATGAGCAGGCTGCCTTTGATAATGCGCTTGGAGAAACGCAGCACTCGCTCTCCCTGGCAACAGCCATGCAGCTTCTTCTCGATATCACGGGTCTTGTGATGGGGGATTTCCGCCTTGAACAGGCAGACTTGTTTCAGCTGCAGCTCAATGCCGTCCAGGTCATAGGCTCCCGACTTATTGTCTATCTCCAGGGTATAGTGAATCTTTTGGCCCGGCGCATAGCCACCAAAGGGAATAATGAGGGTGGACAGAACCGGACCGGAGGTGCAGGGCCAACAGCAGAAATACTTGACATCCTCACGTACGAGGGGAATCTGCAAAGAACAGAACGCATTAGTAGATGAATAAGGCAGAAATCTATTTATATTCTCACCAACAACTCTGGGGACATATTTAGATTATAGCTTTGGAGCACCGTCAACGGCTGCTTGAAGTCTTTATTGAAGCCCCACTGCTTATCGATGACTAATGAGATCTCATAGTGGATCTTTCCGTATTTCATATCGCACGATGTTGGGCAATCCAGTGGCAGGGGTATGCAGAAAGTGTACTGGTGGGTACCACTCGGCAGATCGCCCGATCCGAACACTTGGGTGTGGGTTTTCAGATAGACTTGCTTGCCCCGATAATTTTCAGTGTAGTGTTGCGTCTTTCCATTGCTTGTCCGGGTCTTGTGTTCGTCCCAGCTCACTTTCGCTTCGCCACGGAAGAGTATATAGACCTCTGGAAGGGAGAGGGAGAAACGGGAATCAAATTAAGTTAGTACGTTCGGGATATCCCTGTCTTGAGGCAACACTGTACTCTTATTTTTATTGACTATTCTTCTTTGGGCTTCCTATTCCGCCGGCGTCGTTCTGTTCGATTCGATTCGAGCAAACAGTGGGATGAGTGCCTTTATAATTCGGACACAAGCCAATGAACTACACAGAAATCGTTGGAGCATTCATCCATCCCACTGTATGGGGCGTTTCGACTTGTTGCTCTCCCACCAATTCAAAGCAATAATTATCTTTGAACAGAAATACTTATAAATAGTATATGCACATGTTTATGTACTTACTATAGACGTGTGTACAGAGCTTATTTATGTCAACAGAGAGCGACCTAGACCCATACAAAAACTACCAAACTATAAGGAATTCCCTCTAGATATGAAATGTTTATCATTTATATGGTATCTTAAACTGGTTTTCACTTCTTAACATTCTTTTAAACCGGTTGTGTTGCTCATTGTTGCATCGCATTGCTTATCACTATGGCGATAAGAACACTTTATTAATAGTTGTGTTAGGCTCTTACCATTCACCGACTTGTTGGAATCTGTATGGAGATTAATGCGACCATTGATTACCTCGCCGCTGTAGTAAATTGGATCGCGGTGATCTAGTTCAAAGGTACAGACCGTTGGCATTTTGGCTTCTAAACTAAACTCTCAATTTTTCAAATGGCGTGCAGCACACCAATTTAAAATGTTATTATTGAAGGCACATTTGTAGAATATATGTATTTATTCTGCGTGCACGCAAAAAAAACAGACCAAACAACAACCGACCGAAACGAAAGTGAACGGGTAAATAAGTTTCAGAAGCTCTGGAAAAGAGAGAGAGTGGTGGAGCAGCTGGCGTGACATCATCAGTTGGTGAGAGCGAAAGCTTTTGCCGATTGGAGCTTTGAGGCGTGCGCTCTCCCAAAGATACGTCACATTCTGTAGGCCGTTTTTGTTGTTGTTGTTACACTGATATTCTTGGCTTTTGTTACGAATTTCGAGGTCAAGAGACAAAAACAAAAATCTTATCAAATGATATTTTAGGCTCCAAAAAGTTCAATTTCCAAAAACAGCTGTCTGAATAAGTAGGATCTTTTGGGGTTGCCCTGGATTTTAATTAAAAAAATTTAATTTACATTGGAACAAATATTTTATCAATGGATTTTAGCCCCAGAGCTTGTATATTCTCAGTATTAATCAAAGGTTAGAGTGCCATAATTTCAGATATAATTCAAATATTTGTTCAATTCTTCGATAAGGCTTTAGTTTTTGCGTCTGAAGACAGCATTATTTTATCGTAGTCGTGGAGGACACTTTTATACCCTTGTTTGTTTATTTAACATTCTGTATGTGGGGGTATCTTTGAATAGATTGTATATATACATATGTATGTACATATATATGTAAAAGTTAACAGTTTGGTTAGTTCTTGGGTCTTGGGACACCGTAAAGCGAAGCAAAATACTGCCAGAGATAAGATATCGTTGTGATTTCCCGTGATAAGCGCCCCGCTCAAATCTGCACGGGAGACTCGACTGGTTGTTTCTCCAGCTGTTGCTTCTCCGGATTTGATTTTTGCTGACCCGGATCGGCGGGTCTTCGGCGACGACGACGTCTCTTCTTCTGTGGAGGATTTGGTGGTGGGGTCTGGAAGGTATCCACATCGAAGACGGGATACCGGGGCGTAAACTGGGAGGCTTCGCTCACGGTATTGGCATCTGTGTCGGCTATGTCGGTGGACATGAAAATAGCCTGTTCATATGTTGGAGGAGCTATGGGTAAATAGAATTAATCAAAATTCTTTGGGGATCATTATGTGGGACCTACGTAAATCTGCAACGAATTCATCGGCTGTTTCCAGCTCATCATCGCCATCCTCTGGCAGCTCGAAATCTTCCAGTGACTCAGTCCGCTCGTAGCCAGAATTATTCATTCCTCCTCCCACTCCCATTTGTGCGAGTTCCATGGCTCGTGTGGAAGTGCAGGGCAAATCCGATGGGAGGGGCGTCTGAGGGAACGAAGGACCCGCTGTGGTCAGTGGGACATTGCCAATGGTAATGGGTATGACGACCCTCGGGTTGGGCATCAACCAATTCATTACGGCCACCACTCGCACCTCATAGGACACCCTCACCACCTTGCTGAGGTGCTCGCAGGTGGGGGCCGTGGCCGGTATGCGCAGCGTCTCCGTGTATATCTTCTGGGCGTGATGGGCCACGGGTCCGCATTCACGCTTGACCAACATGATCTTCTCGGAGGTGGTGCGTAGCGAGGGTTGATCCGCCGTGTAGGTGGACCGCAGATGGATCATAATCAACAGCTTCTTGCAATCGGAACTGGAGTCGTTGCGCACTTGGGCGTGGATTAGCATAAACTGTCCCGGAACATAGCCCTGCTGCTGCAATGTCACCTTCAGTTCCACGGGATGTGTGTGCATCATGCAGAAGTATTCAATGGCCTCATTGCTCGCCGGCTCGCGGAGCATCTTACTCTCCTGATTCAGATCCAAAAGTTTGAGTACAGTGAAGCCCACATTGTGGGTGCGGTTTGAGGCGCCTGCCTTCAGAAACGTCACCTTTGCCAGGTACCGTATGTGTCCGTAGGCACCCTCGAAGGACGATGGGCAGTGGTTGGGTATGGGACAGGCAAAGGTGTAGGTGTATGTGCCCGCATCAATGTTGAAACAGCTGCCCTGCTCCGATCCCATCAGATATGTGGTGGAGGCTATGTAATCCTCGCGTCCACTGAACATGTTTTTGGTTCTCTTCTTTGGATTCTGTATGGGCATGGCTTTGCCACGTCTTCGAACCCTCCATTGGGCCAAGGCATAGCCACTGATTTGGAGTTTGATTCCTGGAAAAAAACATAGAAGAGAATTACGACCAAATGTTTTCACTTTTATTTATTGAAACTCAAAAACCTGCACAAAAAATGACTAACACCCTATGGCATTTCCTGAATTTAATGACAATTAAATAACTTTTGTGTGTACATCCCCCACGCACCCACACACACATACACATACACTCTTAGGTGTGGCTGGTGGCATCATCAATTATCAAAAATACATAGTATATAGATTTCGCTGCGGTTATCATTAAATTACCCATTTGTATGGTTTTTAGAAATGGTTTTGCATTGCGAAAACGCCAACATTATCCAACGGCGATAAGATACGCCCGAAACAGATAAGCAGACAGCCACTGGAGATGGTTAATGAAATTTGAAAGGGGGATAGGGATAGGGATCCCTATCCAATCACATCCTAGTTTACTTACCGCGCAGTTTCTTGGTCTTTGTCAGATTAACAATCACTTTCCCGGTTACCACCTGGCCGGTGAAATAGGTACCGTGCTCATTCTGATCGAACGTTATCATGCAGTTCTTGGACATATCGGCGATGGTGGGTCTCCAGTTATCAGCTGTTTTCAGTGAGCGATCCGACCGCACTCGTTGCCCAGCGTAGACTGAGACTATCTCTGGTTTTAGCCTGGCCTATGCGCACCCGTAACAAATATTGACTGGGCTTTGGCATTATCTTATCGGTCCACTAACTCTCCACAAACACCACAGAAAATGTTGCAACGAAATCAGAGAGAGAGAGAGAGAGAGGTGAGTTTTGAGTGAAAATTTCTACCCCACAAACTTCTGGGAAAATTCAATAGACTTATTGACGGTATACTTTAGAGATTACAACCCCCTGATAATTATATATTTCTATAGCTATCTCGTATCTCTCGTACCTCAACCTTCGCGAGTCACTAGCCCTAGAGTTATCAATTTTTTTCCTCACGTCATTCCATATCCAGCAGTTACACATGTAAATACATCAATAGAAATATGCAGTAAATTAACTTTTTAAATACATAAATAATTATCGCATTGATAAGATAATAAAGCACACAAAAAATATTGCCCAAAAGTACAGAATAAATAGTGCCAGTTGTCTTCAGTTTGCAGAGGGACGACGCTTCGGAAAGGCTACAGAAAATACTATACTCGTTGCGTGATCATTGGTAAAAATCAATCAGAAGTATGGTAATCTGTGAGATACAGTTTAATAACAATGCCCAGGGGATTTACTATGCCGGGCAGGTGATCTCTGGTCAAGTGGTGATCAAAACAGACAAGGTGAAACAGGTTAAAGGTGAGTCATATCTCTTTGGAGGGGAGTTTTTTGTGGGTTTCAAAATTACTTAACAAAATAATCCACTGATAAATGTCTACTCTATTTTTAGCTGTGGTACTTAAAATAAAAGGATATGCTGAAACACATTGGATGGATACCGAATACGATTCGGGGGATCAATCGAGTGGCTCGTCGTTTAATGGACATGTGGATTATCTGGCCACAAAGGCATATCTGCATGGATCGAGCTCCAGCATAGGCAAGATCAAGGAAGTATACAAAAATATACAATTAGGAGTAAAATATCCCCATTTTAGACGTGCCAATTGAGCCTGGCACGAGAACATACCGGTTTGCCTGCCAAATACCCTTGACCTGTCCCTCATCTTTCGAGGGTACTTATGGTCGAGTGCGTTATATTGTAAATGTGATGTTTTTACGTCCCTGGACCTTTGATCAGAACTTTAATCGTTGCTTTACTGTCCTTAAAGTGATGGACTTGAATACGGAGAGCCTGATGTTGAGGGTAGGTATGGGGCAGGAATCTCCCTTAGATTCAGATCTCTTCTTTCTTTTAGGTTCCGACTCAAGTCGAATCCCAGAGGACCTACTGCTGTTTTCCCTGCACCTCGAAACCACTGAGTCTTCGCCTCTCCTTGCCCCAAGGTGGCTTCGTACCAGGACAGACCATACCCATAGGTGTCCTTGTCTCCAATGACAGTTCCATTCAGGTTGAGGAAATCACCGCTCGATTGACTATGGTCGTTATATACTACAGTCGGCCCCCGTGTCCGGACACCAACAAGGACCGCTTTGTGGTTGCTGAGAAGGCGGGCGAGGGTGTCTCGAAAAATAGCCGAAAACAATTCACTTTTGATCTTAAAGTGCCAGCCACGCCGCCGACCTGCTTCAACCTCTGCAGCATCATTCAGATCGCATATCAGGTGGAGGCTGAGGTCAAGGTCAAGGGCTGTCATTCGGGTCAGAGTGTTCATATGCCAGTGACTATAGGAAGCGTACCACTGACCAAAGAACTGCAGAAGCAACCCAGCACTTGGGAGGGCGATCTACTGCCACCAGAAGTGGATGCCAAGGCTTTGATTTTGATGGAGGAAGACGCGGTTGATGTGGCAGTTTATCCACCCAGTCCCTGGGCAGCAGATCCTTCTATACGTAAGTAATTGATTATCTTATCTCGAATTCTATTGAGATTTTGTGCATTTTCAGCGGCACCAAAGTTCTCTGAGGCCAAACACATACGAACAAATGGCAAAAGGTCATCCAAGTCGAAGAATAAATCCCTAAGGAGGGCCCAATCCGAAAAGATTGTGTATACCCCTTTGTATGCTGTCTTTGATCTGCCCACAGAAATGGAAAATTCTATTGAGATGCCAAAGAACTATCAGTCAGAAGGAGGTTTTATCAATGAGGATATCGACAGAAGCACTTGGATGTAAGGAACATTTGTGTAATAAATTATTAAAATATACCAATAAAACAATGAAATTATAGCCTTTCGACTTCGTGCGATTATTGCTAGGCATTTACTGAGACTGAAGACAATACGAGAATATTTCGATCCTATCTGGGGACTCAGGTGCCTCTCCTCAATTGTTTGAGTTGAGTGGAAAGCTATGGCTTCTTTCGTACCCCGAATGAGTCAATTGTTCCTCGAATAAAAGGTGAACCCCCCCTGAGTTGCTCATTTGGTTATCTGTCTATCTCTTATCAGTATTATAGTGCCGACTGATATTGTTTCGCACACTTTTGTTTGTTGCTGTAAGCGAGGGTGATCAATGTAAAGAAATTTGTTGTTTCGTTTACCAAGAATTATATTTATGATGGCTTTGATAAGATAATTCAAGCCCACCACCAAAAAAAGCACAAAAAGAACTAGAAAGAAGGCTCCTATTGTCAGTACGCTATAAGCCATCGAAGGGGAAACAGTGCTACAATCAAACGAAAGCAATAACCAGAGTGATTCCTATTGTAAATCAACCTTATCTTCAGAATCATGGGGATAATTTGTCAAATTCTATTTCATAACAATACCCATGGGGTTTACTATGCCGGACAAACGATTTTTGGCCAGGTGACACTCAGCACGGACACATTGAAACAAGTCAAGGGTGAGTGCGTGATTATCAAATGTGCTCCAGATTAGATTCCCAATAATTCGCCCCATTCTCATCGTCAGCCATTTTCCTAAAGGTCAGAGGATTTGCCGAGACCCATTGGACGGAGAGCCGAACGGATTCGAATAACAAATCCTCTTCGGAATCGTACAATGGATTTGAAAAGTATATGTCCAGCAAGGTCTATCTCTTTGGTTCGAGTACCAGCGCTGGTAAGATCAAATCTTAAGAGTATTGTCTCTCAACTTCAAGGGCACATATCCTTTTTCAGAATCTCCCTTTGAGCCGGGGACAAGGACATACCAGTTTGCTTGTAAAATACCCGACCATTGTCCCTCTTCGTTCGAGGGAAACATTGGTCGTATTAGCTATAGGATCGGCATCAATATCGTGAAATCCTGGAATTACGATAGTTTGTTCTCTCGTAGTTTCACTGTGCTGCAAACGAAGGACTTGTTCGGCTACAATTCTGTTGATCATGTGAGTTTTTCATTTAGAAAATATAATTACCTTTCATTAAATTATTGATTTAGGTTCCAGTGCAGGCAAAGTCCGAAAAAACCTTTGGTTTCTGGCCCTTCAAATCGGATCCTTTGAGCCTGGAGCTAATGCTGCCCCAATCGATCTTTGTGCCGGGCCAAACGGTGCCCTTGTGTGTCCTGGTGGGAAACGAGAGCAGCATCAAAGTGCACGAGCTAAAAGTGAGCCTGGCCATGATCGTCACTTACTATAGCGACCTGAGTAGTGGCCAAAATATGGAGCGTTTCTCAGTAGTCAAAATGAAAGCCGATGGGGTGTTGAGAAACTCCCGAAAGCAATTCGAGTTCCAGCTGCAAGTGCCCTCCACTCCGCCCACGTGCTTCCATCTGTGTCGCATTATCAAAATTTCCTACCAGATCGAAGTGGTGGCCAAAGTCAAGGGAATGCATGTGAATGCCACACTCAATGTGCCTGTGACTATCTGTGGTGCGCCTCTGTCGGCGCAGATACGGCAAACACTGCAACAGGAGAAGGTGGACGAGGACAAGCCCCTGGTGCCAGATCCAGCAGCCTTGACTTTGATTCCAAGCGATGGCCAACAATTTGTAGAAGGTGGTGCAGGTCCAACCGCTCCTGACAGTCCCTGGGAAGATGATCCCTCAATACGTAAGCTTCAATGGGGATTTTTTTTGGTCTTGGATTAACTTGGATGATGACTTTTCTCTCTACAGCTCCTCCTAGCTATTCAGAAGCCATGCACGTCCAGAAGGATGCAGAGAAGTCCAAGCTAATGCCAGCGGATACAGATCCATCGGGTGGATTGCCCTATAAGCCTTTATACCCTGTTTTTGACTTAACAACTCCAGCAAAGGAGAAGCAGGAAGCTCAGGCAGGATATGTTGAAGAGAAGAAGGAAGACCTCTCAGGATATTCCGAAGAGAACAAAAAGTGAACAAGCAAAACTTTCAAGTTAAGAACTCTGGAAAACTGAAACCCAAAATGATCAAATTCTCCAAAGGAAGACACTTCCAAGGACTGTGTGTTTTGCACCTTTTGAAAGAGGTCTCTTTGTATGAGATATATATGAGTATAATTCAAAATTGTGACAGAGATAAGATAAAGAAATGGCCTGGCCATTGCCGTGGTTACCAATATATGATAGAATATAACCCCAGCGCAGTATTTGTTTCATTCTCAGTTTGTTTCTGGCAGCCAACCCGGCGGGTTCACTCGTATCGCTGCTGCTGTTTCCGAGATTTTGCCAAGCCAATCTTCTGCGGGGGAGAACCGCACCGCGTACGAGAGCAAATACTGTGGAAAGAACCTGCATAAGTTGGCCTTAAAATCAAATCAGTTGTGTAACGTGCTAGCCACAAGGCAATAAACATACAGATACAGCGATACTCGAAAGGGGTACCATTATGACTGTAACCTGTGAAATCGAGTTCGATAACAATCCCCATGGCACGTATTTTGGGGGCCAAGTACTGACGGGAAGGGTTACTTTGAAATTGGACAAAGTGAAGTTGGTGAAAGGTATGCCATTTCTTTTAGTTTCACTCATGACTCATGCATTCTTTATCTTTATCTTATCGCTGAATTTTCAAGTGCGGTCTAACATTTTTTACCCCAGAGATCCAAGAGCAAGAGCTATGAATCATTGTACGAGTATGTATTTAGAATGCTGCGGGAGAGGATCGAGCAGCACACGTGCAAAATCTATTTCAAATAGAGAGGTGTTCGGTGTTCATATCTGATAAATATTAGCATGCGATAAGATTAATATTATTTTTAAGTAATCAATGATTTCGCATTAAATGGAATTAAGTGTGGGTTTTTACACATTTTTGCAGCCGTCACATTAAATATAAATGGTTATTCGGAGACCCGATGGCGCGAGAGGACAACAGGTAGTACAAGGAGACGCAGGGCACAACACACATTCTATGGTCGGGAGGATTATATAGCATCTAAAACCTTCCTAGTGGGTTCCAACTTGAGCAGTAAGTGATCATAATTCTTTTTGCCGACCGAATGAGCTCTTAATTTTCCTTATTCCCAGGCCAATGCTCTATTGAACCGGGCATACACGTCTACAACTTTGCCTGTCAGATCCCCACAGAGTGTCCCTCCTCCTTTGAGGGCACCCATGGATGCGTTCGCTACATGACGAATGTCACCCTCGTGCGACCCTGGAAGTTCGATCAGAACTATACGCGCTGCTTCACTGTACTCAAAGTGATGGACCTGAACTTTGACAGTCCCCTGCTGAGGGTGCCCGCTCACAGTGAGACCTCGAAGACCTACTGCTGCTGGCCCTGTACCTCGGATCCGCTGGCTCTGCAGCTGACTCTGCCCCAGACAGGCTTTGTGCCCGGACAGAATGTACCCCTGAGCGTGCTGGTGACCAACGACAGTCACATTCCTGTGGAGCAACTGATGGTCACCCTCGTCATGTTGGTCACGTATCACAGCAAGCCACCATCGATGCCGAACTCCACTTTCGAGAGGTTCACCCTGAGCACCGTCAAGGGGGATCCCGTGTCAAGGAACTGCAAGAAGCTGTTCAACTATGAGCTGAGGGTGCCTGCCACCCCACCAACGTGCTTCAATCTGTGCGGCATCATACAGATTGCCTACCAGGTGGAGGTGGAGGCACAGGTCAAGGGATGCCACACCAACGAGCAGGTCAGCGTTCCGTTGACCATTGGCAGTGTGCCCTTGTCCCAGCACGTTCACATTCAGCCCCGTGGCATGCCACAACAACCGCTTGATGTTCAGGGATTGGCCTCCGCTCCGCCAGTAGATCCCGCCAGTCCCTGGGCTGTGGATGATAGCATACGTAAGTTATCCACGAAAATAAAATCTTTGATTGGGATTTAATGGTACTTCTTCCTATTTCAGCTCCTCCCAACTATCAGGAGGCCATTCATATGCGATCTGCCGCTTCTACCAGTAAGACAGACGACCCAGACGACGACCTAGAGCCAGTACCACCAAATACTCTCAATCCCGATGGCAGCGTCTACAAGCCGCTCTATCCGGTCTTCGATATACCAAGTCCCACGGCGCCGCCTCCATCCGACTGGACTCAGAACTATATGGCCGAAAGGGCCTTTGTGAATCCAGCTGCGGATACAGACAAGGATAAGGGAACTTGGCTGTGAAAAGCTCACAACAAAAAGAAATAGGAAAGATAATTTTAAGGTATACATATATCAACTATTTTGTATATGAAGCGAACTATGTAAATAAATCGAAAATAAATGATGAAAATATTAGTTATTAAAGACGTTAGAAAATGTATGCAAAATGTGGGTTTAATTTTGTTGCAAAATCAGCTAAAATTCTACAGATATGGGTTTTGCCGTATGGCCAGAAAAATGATGCCTGCGATTTTTTGTTTGTAACTGCGTAACGTTTGCAATCAGAAAATACAAAAACAGCATGGAAAAGATGTCATAAATATAGAGATATTGTGCTCCATATCATCCTCCGACTAAGTTCTAAGTTTGAACATGAACACTCCGTTCTTCAAAAGATATGCTTCCACATTTTTCTTAATGCTAAACTCTTATCAAAATCACTTAAACATGAAATATTCTTGAAAACAAAAATGTCCAGTGCCAAGGCCTAACTTCCCAAAACCGATAGCAACCAACCCAAACATCCACTTCTCCAGTCGTTTACCCCCAGAAAAAAATGCTCACAGTTTGCGTGGTGTTCAAACTCTTATACGATTTCCATTCTCGATGTCCGATGTGAGCACATATTGTTCTAAAAAGTACGGTTCGCGCCTTCGGCTATAGAGCTCTTATCGCTTATCTTACGACGCGGCCGCACCACGACCAAGCACGACCAAGCACGACCACGACCCTGTCCAGAAGCGCATTTAATTTAGTCGTTGCTCCCAGACGAAGTAGCGTGGATCGCGGGAGACCTCAAGTCAAAAATGGTTGTTACGTGTGAGATCAGCTTCGATAATAATAGATTCGGCACTTTCTATGCCGGACAGCTGGTGGGTGGCTGTGCGACTCTCAAGTCCGACAAACCAAAGGAGGTTCAAGGTAGATCAACATAAATCCAAGTTACCTAAAAATACGAGTACGAGTAGTTTCCCTAATTGCGAGTTCTTTGCACTGAAGGTGCTTCGGCAGTTGTTTAATTTAAGTTCTGATTAGTAAGTGTATTATAAATATTTCCCCGATAACGATAGGGGTATACATATATGTATGCACTGGCGATATATATATTTTTATGACGACATTGACTTTACTTGAGGAATTCTTTTGGTCTGGGGAATGTGTGAAGTTGATTGATAAGACGCCAAACGGAATATATTATAAGATTAGAACGGAAATACCTTTCGATTTAGTATGAGGCAACTCCCAGATTAATGGAAAGAACTTAAACCATATCGAAAATTTTAATATTAGTTATATAAATAAAGGAAAGAGGTTCGTTCATTAAACATTTTGTTTATTTTTAGACTTAATTGAGTGCATTGGGGTTTGGTAACAAAGTTAAGATTAAAACTACGTTAATCTCTGTCTCAACAGATTATAAATTAGTTCTCAAGATAAACTCGTATCCCCTCTCTCTCTCATTCTCTCTGTGTAGCTGTCTTGCTCAAGGTAGTCGGCTACTCCATCACCAAATGGAGTGAAAAGAGTCTGGGATCTACTAAGCAGTATGCGGGCAGAGAAGACTATCTATCATACAACACATATCTGGTGGGATCCGAGCAAAGTGAGTCATAAACCAATCAGATCTGGATCAACTTATATCAGTACCTCTTCGGACAGACAACAACAGACACACCATACAGGCTGGGGTGCACAACTATAACTTTTCCTGCCAGCTGCCATACCAGTGCCCTTCGTCCTTTGAGGGTCGCTATGGCTGCATTCGCTATATAGTCAAAGTATTGCTCATTCGACCCTGGAAATACGATCAGGCCTATACCACGGGATTCACAGTGCTCAAGATGATGGATCTGAACTTTGAAACGCCACAGCTTCGGGTAAGTCATGATAATTGTGACGGGGAAATTCATTTTCTCCTGCCCCTTCCCCAGTTGGCGGCACACAGCGAGGGGTATCGCACCTTCTGCTGTGGTCCCTGCAAGACGGATCCCTTGAAGCTGGAGCTGAATCTGCCCCAGGCGGGATATGTGCCTGGGCAGAAGATCCCCGTCACCGTTGTGGTGGTGAACAACAGCAGTGTGGCCGTCTCCGAGCTCCGGCTCTCCCTGGTGATGCTCGTCCGCTACTTCAGCCTAAGTCCGGAACACGCACGCGTCGAACGCATTATCATCTCCAGAGCGAAAGGAGATGCCGTGCTGAAACAGTGCACCCGCTCCCTGACCATTGGCCTGCCCGTACCCTCCACGCCTCCCACCTGTGTGGAGCTAAGCAATCTCATCCAGATTGCCTACCAGGTGGAGGTGGTGGCGTTGGTCAAGAGCCTCCGCGAGGAGCAGCTGATGATCATGCCCGTGACGATTGGCACCATGCCTCTGGCCGTATCGGGGATTGTTGTCCAGCAGCCAATACGACGCAGTGCTCGCTATGACGGTCCTGCAGACGAGTTGCCTGTGGTCACGGCCCTGGGGAGTGTGCCCAACGATTTGACACCCAGTCAAGGGGATATATGTAAGTTGAAAACACTCTTAATAATTGCTGTACTTATATTCGTATATGCCGTATAGATGCTCCCAAATATGAGGAGTCCCGTCACACGCCCCGCGGAAATATCAATGAGGAGGAGATCCATGCGTTTGGCATCAACGAATTTGCACCCCTTTATCCCGTTTACAGCATACCAAGTCCCCCGCCAAATCTCTCAGCGAATGCGACCAATGCAGGTTTCGTCAATCAGAGTTTTGAAAAGTAACAGCTTGCACTGCAGTGAACTGCTTGCTGCTGTTAAGCTCCACTGCTTTCGGCTGTTAAGTGCCCACTGGTACGCTTAAGCTTATACTGTTATTGATGTTATACATAGCTGTTTTATGGGGGTGTATAATGTAGCACAGCACAAATTAAGTGTTTCGTATGACAAAAGTTATAGGGGTTGAAAAAGTTATAGAAAAGTTTATGGAATTTGTTTCGTTAAGACTGTTATATTTTTCATACAAGAAGCTATAACGTTTATAATTGTTATATTTATGGTATCTGCAGATGTATATTTTGATATAATAAAGTACTCTGGCATACGAAAAGTTACAGCAGTTTTTTATAAAATTGTGTCCCAAAAGTCTCTGTACAAAATGAACTGCTTTGTTTAACAGAACAGAGCAGTTGGCAACAGGAACATTTTCTTGAATCGTGAAAAAGTCAGTTTTAAAATCAGATAGTAACCTTTCAAAAGTTTGAAAAGTTCAGGGACAATACAATTCATGATTATATTGCCACCCCTACCTACACTCATTGTGTGTTAGTGGGAATGCTTAAATTTAGCCCCAGGCACGCCCAAAAAGCCATCAACCATCAACCGGGGACAATAACAATATTCCGGACAACGAGAAATAAAGGACCCACACGGAGAGCCACGGCACGGACATGTTTAGTTTTTATCATTCGCGCATTTGTTAGCAGACCCGTACTTACCGTGGTCTCATCTCATCCCGTCCCATCCCGTCCCGCCATCCCTCTCCGCCCAACCGACCACCCACTAAACTCCCTGTGTTCCCCGTTTGCCCCACATGCGACTGAACTTTGCAGTTGGTAATCTGTTTGAATGCTCCCTCTCGTAACCTCTCATTTGTGAGCTGCTGGTACCTCCAAGCCTCCAGCCCCCAAGCCTCTTCTTTTCCTCCTCCGCTAAAAGTGTGCATTACCGCCTGAAGTGTAAGCGGATTTAGTGCAATTGACACTTGGGCATTAAATATTGGAAACAGTTTTGCTCACATATTAATCAGCTTTCCTCAAGCTGTGAGTATTATATAAGCACACGCTCTCAGCCACTCATTAGCCGGAGGTTAACGTTAACTGCAGCCTCGCAGGGATGGCAGACACTCCAGCGGGGCGCCTGGTACTCGAGGTATGCGTGTTTTGGCCACGTTACCAGGTTGTAGTGGCAGTCAAATCGAGTTAGGCGAATGCGCTGAACACTAATGGCGGCATTAAGTAATTTCCAGCGTGCCGAATGCCCCACGGAGGAGGACCCCACGGCTCCTCGGTCGGTCCTCCGGTCTGTCGGCCCTCTTGCATTTAAATGGCTTACTCAATGGCATTTTCGTGGTAATTGGCATTTGGCTTTGGCATGTCCGAGTGCCAAACTCTGGACTAAGCTAAATGCATAACCAGTGTGCGGGATTCTGATGCTGATGCTGTTGCTGTTGGTGTATTTTCTCATTCGTTTGCTTGTTTTTCGGTTTGTGTGTGGAGACTGGAAAAACAGAAAAAGCAAATTAGTCGAGATTATGCCCCAAGGCGGCAAAAGGAATAGAACAACATGCCGTATAGTTAGAGGGAATGTTTTTAAATATAAATAACAATTTTAAGGGCTCCTGCACACGAGAAATTTGTGCGTTTTTGCGATGAACAAGTCCCCCGGCACTGTTCAGACTTTTCTAATTTAATTTATTTCGAATGTCAGTGTAAAAGCCACTTATTCATGTGTCAAGTGCCAGCAATTGATTCTGCCGCTCGTCTGAGCTGATTTCCCCGATTTAGCCGCATCTAATGGATTATAGATACTTTCGCCATACAGCCATATAGCCTTATAGATAGACATGTTTCGGGCCCAATTTGCTGGCCAAGTCTGGCGCCTCTCTCAGGGGTTTTATAGCAACGACACAAAAAAGCGAAACAAAATTAGCATTTTTTGTGTCTTGTTTTTTTTTTGGATATTCGATTGGGGTTCGTTCGGGGTTTGGCTACATCTTTTTTCCGCTGGCTTCCGTTTCCTGTTGGCTGGGTTTTTGTTTCGTGTTTCGTGTTTTTTGTTTATCCCAATGCTTTGCACCTTTGCGCCATGCCGCAGACACACAGGGCACACATGCGAGTGAGCGAGCTCCACAGTTTGTTCCTTTACTTAGCTCGGGATCTGTGCGGCTCTGTGTGCTGCGGCTTTCACGGGTATTTCACTGCTCGGTGCGCAGCATCATCCAACCATCCGCAGCATCCTACCGCCACCATATCCTGCCTGCTGTAGGTTCTTGCTGCCACTCCACAATCCTCCACAATACTGTATTCTTGTACTTCTTGCTGTTGCTGCATTGATTGTGGTGGCACCAGCCACACTCACACACACACACACACACACACACACTGCTCTGCACAACAATCGCAAGTGAATTTCACTCAAACAAACGAATTTCAGCGGCTTTGATGGCAGCAATCTTGCGGAGGTCCTGGCATCGACATCGACATCGACATCAGAATCGAGAATAGTGGGTTTGTGTTTCTGTTTGTGTGTTGACTCGAGCCATAAAGATGATTGGGCACTTGTGATTAGTGCCCCTCCGCCTGAAAAGAAAACCAATTTTGTTGAACAACTTTATGGGATAGGCCCTTGCCTTTAAGAAACCCCACTCTTTTGCTGCTTTTCTTCGGGTGAACTATATCATACAATTTTGCAAGGCCTCAGCCTCATTATAGCTTCATTAACACTATGGTTTTCCCTCGTTTCTCTCGTTCTCTGCTGCCGTGTCTCTTATAAACCAGAAAAGTTGTGCCCAACTTTTTGCTAATGGCAGAAACTCGTCACGCACTCCCACCCGAAAACTAAAAACTTTATTGTCACTTGTTACCAAAACAGAAGGAAAACACACACAGCACACAAATCTGAAAAAAGAGAAAAGAAAAATGAACAGAAGAGAGTGAAAAAACTAGATGAAAGCCCCCATACGAAAATGGCAATTGACAAGATTTAAGCCGTGGCTCTGAGTGAAGTTTTCTCTTTCTGTACGTCGACGACAGTCTAAGCTACTTTTCCAGAGCCACAAAGCAGAGGAGCGCATGAGATGAGGATGCGGAGACAGCCGGCAAAGTTTTTCTCTCCTTCCGAGACTCTCCTTCCGAAAATGCAGTGTGCAATGAGGGTTCAGTTCTTCTATTCAATTGACTGCAGGTGCTCGCACACACGTCGGGGAGCGTGGAGTGCTGTGTCAGAAAGTTGGTTAGCCAAAGTCAATGACTGGCGCAAAATCAAATCGTCTTATCCCCTCCGCCCACGCCCACGCCCCCGCTGCTGGCCCAAAACCCCTTTGGATGAGTGGCTGCTGGTGGTAAAGCTGCTGCTCTTCGGTGTCGTGAGCCCTGGGTTGTTGCTCGGCAAATTTCATAAATCAAAATGCCTTCAGGAGGAGGTGCGTGTCGATGGATTCCCGGATTCCATGCACGCCACTGTAATTGCTTTATGCTCTGGAGCGTGATGCGGTCAACATCGCAACGTGAGCATGGCATTTCGGACAGGGTCCAGATTCCCAGCTATCTCTCTCTCTCTCTGTACCCTGTACTCTGTACCCTTGCCTTTTCCCTCTTTTCGTCCTTTTCGTCCATTTAGTGAATTGGAAAAGTTGAAAACTTTTATGATATTCTCTTAGTTTTTGTATTTTTTTATGTTTTGGTGTATAGTTAGCCAGCTACTCGATGCGTTGTTGCTTGAGGACATGGCAGCCACAGCCAGAGTGAAATTCCAGACGGCAGTAAACATTTTTGGAGGAGTAAAGGCACCGAAGTTCCACCGAAAATGCCATGTCCCGTGATGGTCAGGAGCCAGAAGTGTTGTTGTTTGGCCAACAATTTCCAACAGACACAAAATGGTGCGCTGACAAAGCAACAGCCGAAGGGTGGTCATCAAAGCAAAGGAGAAAGGTAAACTCTTTTGTCATAACTTTAAAAATTGCATGGGGAGCCTCCAATAAATTATGTCAGTCCTCAGGCTGTTGCTCCACGTTCGGGCTCCACGGGGCGGTAAACAAGAAAAATATGTATATTTTGATGATAAAAATGAAGATTGCTAGTCATCAAGCGAAACACCTCACCTCTCTGGCTGAAAGTGGGAGGGGCGGGAGTGCATTGCACTCGGATGTCAAAACTAATAAGCAGCTCCTTCCCCGGGGATCGGGTGGGGGAAGCTCTTCATGTGTACCCCCACTATCCCGCTGCTTCCACTTTTCTGTTTCGTGGCAGATTTATGGGTAAATATAAAGCAAAAGGTGATGACATGACGCTCTGAGGCAATGCAGGTGGCAAAAAGTTTAGTGCCCACATCCAAGAGTACATGTGGCACTCCTTTCCTGTGCTCCTGTGCTCCGGTGCTCCTGAGCTTCTCGGACCCTCTGTGTCTGTGTGTATCCGTGCCAAAGGTAAAGCCATTCTGCAGCTGTGTGAGAAATGCAGAGAACAACACAGAAAGCGCTGCATACTTTGCGGCGGTGCGCACTAATTAATGAACGACTTTGGGCTATACTTGCACTACCTTTTCTCTGCCAGTGTCAATGCATAAAGAAATTTTGCTAATTAAAAATAATAGCACTTGCAATAGCAATAGCAATGGCAATAGCAAAAAGGCTGCACAAACTTTGTCTCTGCTCATCCCGATTCCCCTGTGCAATGCCATTTCTTGTGATTATTTTAACAACTTGGCCATGTTGCAGGCGACCAAAGGACCAACGGACCGACCGATGGACCGACCGACGGACCGACCGACCATTCGCTGAAAACTCACAGCTTCACACAGCCATTGTCGGCGAAGAAGTCGTACAAATTGCTCGCGGGCTGCAAGTAATTGTCTCTGGCTCGTTGGCTCGGGACTTGGATTTGGATTTGGATTTGGGACTCGCATAGAAGGCCGCTTTCTGGCTGGCTTTCTGTGAGGCGGTGGTGGTGGGCCCTCAACATCATTAAATGTGTATATAATGGAATTGCTGTGATTTGTTTCGAGCGGAAGATTTATTATCGCTTTGCCATTTTCCAGGCGAAAAAATCGGCTTTATGTTCCGCTTCCCTGGTGACAGAGTGCAACCAGACGATGCGATGGGTCTTTCTGCCACTTTGGCACCACTCTCTCTGACACAATCAGAGTCGTTTACATAAACACTTTTCTGAAATTTATTGCTCCTCGCTCTTTTCTGTGTGTGTGTGGGTGTGTGGTATGTCTATGTCAATGGCAAAAGTTTATGCATTTAATTTGTGCAAAATTTGCTTACAACTCAAATTGAATTAACCTGATGACTCAGTGGAATGTACGAGGCCTTGTGTTCCTTCGAATGATTTCGCCACGAAACGGGCCAACTTTTATATTCTAGAATCTCTGCAGATGCTTTGTTGAGTAGTAAATCCCCATGGGAATCGCCTGCATTTTGTGTGTGTGTGTGTTTTGTTCAACTTGAACTTTTTCCCTCTCGCAATATGTAAACTCATTTGCATTCAAAGTTTTGCCCCCTTTCACAAGTTGTGCAGGGGGCACATATGTTTCCGAACAGAACACTATTAGGTCTTCATCAAATTAAAATATGTTCGCCCTGACGTGAATAGTGGCTACGAGAGAGAGAGATAGAGAGAGAGCTACGAAATTAATTGCCTGCGAAACTGTACACAAATGCCATCTCCATTCCATTCTTCTACTCGAGAAGGTGTGTAATTTTCTAGTTATCAAATAAATTAAAACTTGACTTGACCATGGACCCAGTCAGATCCAAAAATGTCCCCAAAATGTCCTCTCAACTGCTCAACTGTTGAGATGTTCAAACATTTGTCCAGCTGTGGGCGTATGTTTGACACAGATCATATGAGGATTTGTGTGGGGCTTAGGCGACACTGGAGTCGAGGGCTTAGCATGCATTTGTGTGACAAAATGAAATATCTCTGGCATAAGTGAAATTGTTTTACTTTGCCATTGAAAAACAAATTTGCCATTCTACATACATACACATATTTTATTAATATTCAGCCGGAGTGGAGAGTTAACTTAATACCTTAATGGATTTCAAAGCATTCTGGCCCGCACTCTGCAGGTTAAACAATCTCTTTTTTCCCGCATAACTTCGGTCTCGGACAATTGGCAGAAATGTGTTTAATTACACTAGTAATCCCCTAGAATATTTCATTTAATCATTGATTATCCGCAGCTTTTTATATTGTTTGACGAACATTGTACTAAGTGCACTTTAAAATCGCCAGCGATAGACTCTGGTCTGGTTTAAGGTTGCACGAAAAACTGTGATTTATTTTTGTTAATTATTTAGGTTGAATTTCCACCCACTCCTCTGGGGGGCTTGCCAATCGTTTTGGCCTGCGGTGTGTCATCAAATTTGATCGGAATCCCAGGCCGCCCCCACCACCTTTTTGGCCAATTGAGTTTGCACTTAATACCTTTTACGTGTCCGGCCTGCTAATTAATGTCCATCGGCACATCGGACTGGGCCGGCCTGGTGTGGACTGTAATAAATTGGATTTTCTGTTCACATTTTAGTCAGTATTTTCTCTAGGGAGCTGCTGGCCCAAAGCCAGGAGAATTTAAAGGGAATTCAGGTGCCACTGCCACTGCCCGGCTTTAATAATTTGTATTCGTGATCAAACTTTGGCCACTCGTTCGCTGGCATTCTCCAGAGTAAGTGCCTGGCCCTCTGCTCATAAATAGTTCATTGCATTTCCATTAGCCTGCTCTCCCAGCTCTGTTCGTTGACCTAATGTGTGCAATTCATTATGTGCAATTAGAGTTCAATTCAGATGGCCCATCGGCTGGCCAAAGTTCAAGGCCCGTCTAGGAGCGGCATCTTGAGACCATAACACATCGTTAATGGGGTCTATGGCGGTGTGGCGGTGTGGTGGTATGGCGGTATGTGGGGGGAGTCAAAGAAAGTGTAATAATGGGCTCGTTTGTTTTCATTGCACACGTGCCCAGGCATCTGGTGGGGCTTTCGGTTAATAGACTCAACATTTGCGGCCATGTTTTTGCTGGGCAAACATTTGGCATGAAGTGGAGTGTGGAGTGGAGTCCTGTGCCTCTCAATGAGCCACTTTTGTGGTCGGGCTCTCAAATGGCTCTGTTCTGTTCTGTACAGTGTACTGTGCTCTGCTCCATCATATTGCCCGCAAAATGAAATTAAACGCGTGAATACATATTTAATGGGGCAAAAATGTGTGGAATGATTTTGACGTTGATTTTTTTCCCCTGCCCTCCCCTGCCCGCCCGTGCCCTGCCCTGCCGTTAATTGTGTGCAATTTTTGCATTTTTTACGTACAGAACGTACGGCATGGCCTCCAGCGGATGCCTGATTGTTGAAATTAAAAATTAATGCATGATTTTTGAAATGCCGATGTGGATGGCTCTGCAAATAAAGAGCCCACACGGTGCAGGCTGCAGCACTTTCAATTCCAGATCTCTGCGGGTAAATCATGGACGGAATTTCGTTGCGTCTTTTTGTTTTTGTTGTCTACCAATAAATATTATTAATTAACATCCACTGCTTAAAGGCAGCCGCCAATGATGAGGACTATGATACTCGTATTGGTTTAAGTGTTTTTTAATCAAACAATCAATGAGAAGTGTGCCTGGGAGAATATCTCAGGGCGCCGCCACAAACTTGTTTAACCTTTTATTAACACAGCAAAACATACGGGAAAATTGCCAGTATGTCGTTTGACGAATTTGATCGTAGGGCCTCCCATCGCGACAGCCTGAAGTCAACCAAGTCGTTGGCCTCCATCCTGCGAGGACACACAATACCAGTGAGACGAGGAACCCACGTGTCTCCGGCCCGTGTCTCCGGCTTGAAAGCGGAGGTCGCGGAGTCGCTCACCAAATCCATGTCCACTATATTCAGGCAGAGCACTATGAATATGCGGTATGCGGACACCACTCTTCTGGACCTCGAAGATTGGGTGCTGCATCCAAGAAAATTCGACGACGATGTGGATGTCAGTCAACACCCCAGCTACAATATTATGTCGTTCTCCTAGTAAGTTCTACAACTAATCCACATGATGTGTCCCGTATGTACATGATATTCCATTCCCAACAGCGATCTGAATTGCTATGTGAGGTATCTGGAGGCCAAGGAAAAGTACGACAAGCATTTCCACGATGAAATGCAGTACTTCATAGACACTCAAGACAGGGCCATCAATCAGTTTGTCCTGAGGCGGTAGGTAAACATCCAAAATCCCGAGAAGCACCTTCCATAGATTGATTTTCCCTTTCAGCATCTTGTGCTACAATAGTCGTTGGCCGCCACTGCACTCAAAACGGGAAATAAACCGATTCGTTACAAAGTTCTTTCAGCTGACACCCAAGCAAAAGGATCGTCTGCACTATCTCATGAAAACCGATCTGAGTTCGGGATCGTAGACCCTCAAGAGAGCAGCGACAGAGAAAGCGTTGATATAATTACAAATGCAATTGCGCTGATTATTCCAAATGAAAATTGTTTAATTAGCACATTTGTATTCGCAATTATGTTAAGCAATTTCCAGATAATTAGTCTTTGAAAAAAATCCCCCCACAAACAATAAATTTAATTCTCATTGAATATGCTGCATTTAATTTTGTTTTTTAAATGGCTTGTTGAGATTTCGATACGAGAAAAAAAAGCTAAGAGTCAAATCATTTCAGATAATTAAAATTGGTAAACTGTTTCATTTATGCTTTAAGTTAATTACATTATTCCAGATATTTATACTCAAATGTGTGAAGCTTGTCGGGAACTGAAAGGCGAATTCTTTGCCATATGATTTGCTACAGAATTGTTTATACATTCCAAGCAAAGAGTGGACTACTTTTGCCCCCAAGGATCTAAATTAATATATAGATCCATTGAAAAGTTTCAGTTCATTAAAAGTGTTCTTTCTGAAAGCCTCTGGTATTTAAAGTGTCACAGCTTTTCCGGGTCTAATTTGATTAAATTTAATATCAAAACTATCTCCCGTTGAAGTTGTTTGCATTCAACAAATGTAATTTAAGTAAACTTTCATCCATTTGTGCACGTTAAATATTTGATTTGCATTCATAAATAAATTCAATGAATTCCTGCAATAAATGGATTATTTTATTGTTGAATTGTGTGTGTAACAATGTGCGAAATTGTATGTGAGTGTGCGAGTGTTTTCCCAGTTGCTCGACCTTTCTTTTTTGTCGTGCGTTTCCGATAAGCGACAAATGTTATGCCGTTGCAGTTGTATTCGCATTCATAGTCGTGTGTGTGTGTGTGTATTGCTGACAGGAAGTACGTCATTTGTCAAATACTACTTTATGGGCAGTTTTTTTTTGCTGTTGCCGGCTCTCCAGCTGGGCAAAGTGGAGTTTTGTTTGCGCTGCGTAAACACCTGAAAAAGGTCAACTTTATAAATGTTTGCACAACGAAATAATGGACAAAAGGCAGAGCGAAATCCTGTGTAAATGTTGCACTTTAATTTGGTTTTTGCCCCAAGGCCCCAGAATTCTCCATTGGAAATTCATCAATTAGCTTTACAATTTATTGTTTTGCTCAGCAAACAATGTGATGAATAATTGCTGAACAGAGTTCAAAGTGCATTTAAATATTTTACTAAATACTTTAGCATAGCTTAAAGTATTTAAAATCCCATTTGAAACTGTTCTAAGCCTTTTCGGCTTTGGCTTCGGCTCGGGGCAGGTGAAAAGTTTCACACAATTAGTCCAGCAGCCAGAGTGGGGTTTTAGCATCACAAAAGAAAATATTCCGCCCCAATTCGTGCAATGAAACAAAAACCTTTGTATATCTTTTTTTGTAGTCATTCTTTGACACTTTGAAAGTCCCATAGAAAATGATTCATGCTTCAGTGGTCAGGGGATAGCACGGCACCGGAAACTTAAACTCCAAACAGACCCCCACCCCCCGCGACAAGCCATTTCCAGCAGTCAGCTTCAATTAAGGCTCAAGTTGCACCAATTTTAAAGTCCACTTCGGGTGAAAAAATAATATCACAGTAGGTGGTCTGGCATCCGCAGCTTTGAGCTATAAATTATAATTTCCGCATGCTGAGCCAAGCTCTCTCCCACACCGCACCACACCCCACCACACACCTCTTTGCAGACCACCGTCATCATCCCATCGGTACATCGGTCCATCGTCCGGTCGGTCATTCTCCGGTTTTATGACGCTTATGGAAAAAAATTCCTTGCTGCTGCATGGCTGCAAGGTGTGCGCCAATTTCCGGAATATGTGAAAGTGTCTGTGTTCGTGCCGGTGTCGGCTTCGGTCTGCGTACTTTTATACATAATTTTTTGTAAAAAAAAGTTTGGCCCCTGCCCGGTACTCTGTGTTCGTATTCGTGTCGGTGGCACCGACGGTGGGTTCTCTGGCCGGACTCATGCATACATATGTTGCCAGAAGAGCCCCTGGCAGGAAAAATATAATTAATTGCGCTTGAAAAGTGTACAAGAAAAAACTAATGCCTGCATAGTTTTAAAGCAGGTTAAACCACAAACTGGAATTACCTGGAAAGTGGCTAATATCTCTCATATGCAGTGCATGTCCCAGCAAGGGGCCAGTAAGGCCAATTAGGACACAAATTCCTTCCATAAATAGTTTATGTAACTCATACGCTGCTCTGCACAGGAAACTAGTAGCTCAGATCACTCATACGCACTGTTGCCCCTACAAAAATATACCAGAACAGTGAGTGCAGCACCATATATACCATTAAAATTTATGTACAGCATATCATTCTCAAAAACCCATCTCAAAGTTTCACCTTTCCAACAACACCTTCGATTTTTTATGCGTCACAGCCAATTTCCCAGCCACTCATAAACGCTGACTGATTCCTCAGGATACGCCTGCTGCTCCTTCTGCTCCTTCTGCTCTTGCCTTTCCCCATTGGTGTAATGAATGTTGTTTGTTTGCCTTACATAATATTTAACAACAAGTGCGGAGTAGCAATCCTGAGCAATCATTGCCTGGTAGCTCGTTTGTTATACAATCCTTGAGTGGGGTATTTGCCCTGCCAGCAGAAGTTTGCTTTTGAGAAGGCAAACTCGTATCGGAAGCAGTCATGCGAGAGAGTTGAATGATATTTCAATTTGTGCAGATACTTTTGGGGGTGCAAATATACGAGTAAAAATCCGGGGTTTCCTTAAATGGAGAGAACAATTTCAAAGAACTGGAAATTGTTTTGCCTTCGAAAAGTGGTGGGCAGGGAAAGTTATTACTCATGTTAATGGCGGATTCTGCTTTCATAAATATGCGAATTTTATGTTTATTTAACAGTATTATTTGTACGAGTATTGCCTTATTTCAAAGATCATTCCCCAATCAATATCAGCCCGAAATTCCATACGTAAGTGTATCCAACAAACTTCCTGTATTCCTCCACAGATTTCCGTAGTCTATAATTTTTATCATCAACATTCTTTGCTTTACACTTACACACACACGCCACGTTTCTTATGTGTTTGCACGCCGCTGTGCTTCCTGTGGTGCTGGCTGTGGTCCGTGGTCCTGCGTCCTGGTCCTGCCCCACTGGTCGTAACTTCCGCTCAGGACGCACACCACTTGAGTTTTGTGTGGCATTGCAAAATGCATTTTATACGCAATAAAAATACACTTACGGCATTTTTTACAACTCGCTCGCTTTGACTTCTCTCCCGCTCCCTCTGCCTCTACCTCTGCCACGGCCACTGCCACTCTCACTCGCACTCTCACTCGCACTCCCACTTGCTGGGCGATTCCATTTCTTTTGGCGCCGTTTTTCTACTATAATATTTCCTACTTACAAAATAAAAACGAAAAAGTCAGTCCGGTTCGGGGTCTGCCAGTGGCTTGTTTGTGTTCAGTTCTCCGGTTCTGCAGCTCCTTTCGAATCGTTTCGTTTCGTTTCGTTTCTGCGCTGTCCTGCTCGGTTGTGTTCGCTGTTGGTTAGGGAAATTTAATGAGCTACTTAATGTTGTTGTTGCGACTCCTCAGAGCTGCAATTTGGCCTGCTTTATTTCAGCTTGTGTGTGGGTGGGATTTGTGCACTCCTCTCAGTTTACGATTTTAACAAGTTGGTTGTTAAATAAATTTAAATTATACAAGTGTTGTCGCTCCCCCTACACGCCGTTTACTGCGGCTCGATGGTCATTCCTTTGCCTTACCCTCACTCGCCCTCGCCCTCATCCTCATTTTCACTTTCACTCTCTCCCCTGGTAGTGTGTGCGCTACAAGTTTATTAATATTTTCCCCTGCCAGCAAACACTTAATCATCTGAATGGGTCGCCTGGCTTGAGTGCATGATTCCTGTAAAATATCGACAAAAGAAAGGCACGACCGGAAAAACGACGACTAAAAATACACACAAATAAATGGCCTCATCATCGCATTTACCTTTGAGCCATTTTTCAAGTCAAAATGATTTGAAACTTTTCATTTGAGTAAAGGCCCTGCCCTGTAAGGATAATGGAAAGTGCTTGGTGTTGCCCGAAAACTTTCCCCTGAAGAGCATGAAATTTGAATCAAATATTTAGCCATTCAAAAATTTGAAACTTTTCATCAGCTAAATCTACAAAAATCTACAGGAATACAAAATAAACAGGAGGGAAAGAAAATTGAATTTTCCACCAGCAAATACGCAGATAGAAGCCCTCTGGGAACCTTTCCCCTTTCAATTTTTCGACTGCTGTATTACGATTATTGCCCTTTATTTGTTGAGATGTTCTGAAACTCCAATGATTTTTGCTAAATTAATTGTGTCATCTATTTGGTGCGCAACCGAATAAACATTATGGAATATTCGTACATACATACATACATATGTACACACAATCAGCGGCTGTAAAAATCAACTGTTCTGCTGCTGCGAGTGTGAGAGCGTGTGTGTGTGTGTGTTCTGTGCACACTCGATTGGCAATGCACAAAATGCAAAATTTCGAATGCAAATTCGAAATTCAAAATGGCAATGCTAAGTAAATAACGTCATTGCGAAAAGCGGCACAAACGGCAAAATGGCAAACGGCAACTGATGATGTGCCGTACTCTGCATCAGTAGCGGTAACAATCAGCCAGCCAACCAGGCCAAAATTGCATTACTCTGCCCTCCATGACCTCCCTGTGTTTGTGTGTCGTCGCTCTCCGTTTTCTGCTCCTTTCTGCTCTGCTAAAGCGGTAATCAAATGCACACACATTTTCCTTGTACACTACTGAACAAATAAACGGAGAGTTCTTTAAATTCGAAAAGTACCTTGTCCTTTTTATTATAAATGCATTTATTCAAAAATGCAGCAGCAGCAGGAGCTCCCACCTCATCCGTAGAGATTTCCTCAATGCAAAAACGAGCGGTGGGGGTGTGGGGGTCAGCACGAAAATTGCTGCAAAATCGACTTTGGCATTTGTGACGGGTCCCGGCGATGAGTGTGTATTCAGGCCAAAGTCATAAATTGCACAGAAATTGGGGGAATGGAACGGGAATGGTTTCAGGGGATGCCTTCAAATCAGAATCGGGGTAGCGTTTGCGAGTTTCGTTTCAGCTTCGGTTGCGGGATTTTTGGTGGCACTGGCACTGGCAGTGGCAGTTTTGCTATGCATGTTAAATGAAATTATTGCAACTTTTTTTTCAGACCAAACCCCCACATGGCGTATGCGTAACGTTTACTCAATTCATCAATCACCGAATTTCTCTCCCATTTCTCGTACTATGTATATTTTTGCCCAAAATGGATTAGATTTATGCGACAGTTGCCGCAGCAGCAGCAGCCCCCAAAATGCGGCGATATACTCGTACATATATGTATGTGTATAGGTACGAATATTTTTTTCCATGTGTGCAACAACTTGCTGTTTTGTTTAAATATTCTCTTCGAGTGCTTTCTTTTGGAACCCAACAATTCTTTTTGCCACTTAAGTTTAAATTTTGTTTTCTCTATTTAATGGAGGAGTGGAAAGAGGTTTATACGTCGGTATCCCAGTGGCAAATCGTCGGCATTTAATCCAATTTTGTGTGCTGCTGCTGCCCCTGCAGTGCTGCCTGGCACTGTGGAAACTTTTGAAAGATTATATTTGAGTTTGCTAAATAAGAGTTCGTTCTCTTTTGTGCATACAATGTGGCTGAACATAACCGGATGTATATATGGTTGTTAAAACGAGATTGAGTATACCATTCATCTGGAGCGAGAGAGAGAGAGGGAAAAATGTAGATTTTTATTCAAGGAAAATATGAATTGTATGCAATTTATTTCTTTTGGCTTTTGACCTTCCCACTTTCCCATGGTACATGTATTTGCCGAGATCGTTAGCGCTGCTGGCTATTTTAAATGCTGGCAACACAACTCAATTAAGCCTGTAACTGAGTGGAGGAGAAATGGTGGCACACCTGTACCTTTCTACCTACCAGAAATTTGCATCGGTTTAGAGTCCTGGGCCCTGGACTCCGGCGCCAATCGACGGGGCAGTCAGTGGGGTGCAGAACACCACACCTGTCTGCCCTGTCTGGCAGTTGGACAAGTCGTTTTGCCACTCCATTGCAACCGTTTTCTCTGTGTTGGTGTTGCCAATCCCCTCCTCCATCGCTCTCTCTCTCTCTCTCTCCGATGCCCTCTGTGTGCGTGTTAATTACATTTGGCTGGCATTTTGGGCAAAAGTTCGGAACATCCCCCGACCCCCCTCAAAATTGAATTACAACTTTTTCGGTTGCATTTTGCCAAAGTGTTTTTTGTATTCATTTGCCGCATTTATCCTCAAACACACACACATGACCAGAGAGTAGTTGGTGTAACTTTTCTTTTTTCTGGCCAAAAGTTGAACCAAGTTTCTGGCAAAAGATAAGTCAAACAAAAAAAAACAGAACAGAGCTTATAGCTGCAGTTTTTCATTAGAATTTAGTATTTACTTAAACATTAAATTAGATTTTAAGCGAGGAAAAGGGGTCTAGAGAGCATGTGAGGGCCTCGGTCAAATGCAACCCAAGCCACAAAGGATCCTTTAAACCTTTTGTCTCTCTGCTGTAGGATCCTGCAGGCATCATTAACCTTTCTGCGGACGCACACATAATGAGGGGCTCCGGCTATTGTCTACTTCGCTCCGCTCCGCCCTAAAATGCAATCAGCCTGAAAACAAGATTGAACGAGGGGGAACGTTGTGAGTTGCTGCGGACACCGCAACTCTACGGTTATACCCGATACTAAGTCAGTATGGCTCTTCTCCGGCAGACGCCGCTAATATTAAACGACACGACAAAGAGTGCGTGCGAGAGAGACAGAAAATCAGTCTGAGCGTGACGTCGGGCGCTGCGTAGCCACTGCAAATTGATTTGTTCCTTTTGGCTATAAAAATGATCTGATCTGATCCAGATTCAGCAATCTAATAGATATGGTCATTATCTATGATTCTGCGTTTTTAGTTTTCTCAAATCTGCAATATTGTGGATGCAACAGATTTTCGTCCTTTGTGGGGGCGGATGGGGGTGGGGCGAAATTCTGAGATATACGTTTTATAGTGACATCTTAAAGGAGTGTGTGTACCAAATTTGGTTACTCTAGCCTTAATAGTCTCTGAGATTTGTGGTTGCCTCAGATTTTCGTCCTTTGCGGGGGCGGAAGGGGGTGTGGCGAAATTTGGACAGGAAACGGTCAAGGTCCGATATCACAGGAGTGTGGATACCAAATTTGGTTGCTCTGGCTTTTATAGGTTCTGAGATCCTTGAACTCATATTTTACAATTGGCAAAACCGACCATGAAACCTGTGTGTTAGAGTGAGACAGAGCGAGAAAGAGTGAAATAGTTTTCGTGATTCTGGCTGTAATAATTATACGATCTGGTTCAGATTTTGCACTCTAGAAGATATAGTCATCTTCTACGATTCTGTGTTTTTAGTTTTCTCGTATCGTCGAAATTGTGGATGCCACAGATTTTCGCCCTTTGTGGGGGCGGAAGTGGGCGGGGCAAAGTTTTGAAATATTTTTGGAGTAGTGACATATCACAGAAGTCTGGATCCAAAACATCGTTGAGCATTAGGCGCTGAAGGGGACGGACAGACGGACAGACGGGCGGACGGACGGACGGACAGACGGACAGACGGACAGACAGACATGGCTCAATCGACTCGGCTATTGATGCTGATCAAGAATATATATACTTTATGGGGTCGGAAACGATTCCTTCTGGACGTTACACACATCCACTTTTACCACAAATCTAATATACCCCAATACTCATTTTGAGTATCGGGTATAAAAAGGGTGGAGAGGAGTGGCGAAAGGATTCTTGCATAATAGAAATTCATTGCCAAATTACATAGAAAATCGTTGAGGGTGCTAAGAAGGTGCTGGCGGGCAAGTTTGCAGCACCAGAATCTCGCAAGTTATTCACCAAGGCACTCCACTCCACTCGGCACTCCATTGCCTTGCTTTCCAGCGAGAACAACGATTTTAATTACCGCAAACTGCGCGGCTGTAAGCGCATTACGTATACGCAGCGTTGCAGGAGCAGCAGCTGATAAAATCGCATTGAATGCAAGTTAATTAAAAGACGCCACGCGCAATGGCCAAAAAAGAACTCGACTCGCCTCGCCTCGACTTGACTTTAATTAAAACTTAATTTAAACAAAAGATACACAATCCTCGCACCAGAATACTCCTCAAGGCCGAAGCGTGCTCTCGATCCAATCCATGTAGTCCCTCACAGAGGTGTAAACGCCCGGCCAGCCCTCGAGACCACAGCGATTGCCAAAGGAGACCACGCCCTCCTGGAACCAGGCCTGCTCGAAGCCCCTTCGCATCAGCGGACCCCCGGAGTCGCCATCACAGCTGTCGCGGTAGAACTCCCCGCCGGCACAGAGCTGAGCGCCGATCAGATTAATCTGCCGCGTGGCAAACTTCCGGACACAGGACTCGTGATCGTTAACGGGCAGAGAGAGCCTCTGCTTGATGTTGCTCTTGCGTGCTGGAAGATTGAGCACTCCTATTACAGTAAAAACTCTCCTTGAACGCTTTTATCGGACGTACCTGTGGTTGTTCTTCCCCAACCGCTGACCACCAGCTGTTCTCCCACGTTGATCGCCTGGCGGGTTGTGGCCAGTGGCAGGCACACCGGCTGAATGTACTCGTTGAGTGTCACAGGCTCCGCCAGACGCAGCAGGGCAATGTCATGGTAGCGATGACGACTCGCGGCATCGTATTCCGGATGGACAATAGTCTGCTCAATGGAGCGCTCTATGTAGGGGGGATTGCAATCACCGGCTATACAATCGATATCCTTGCTAGTGTCGTATTCGCCCAGGCGTACAGAAGTTCTGGAAGGTTAAAGAAAACAGATTGATTAGGGGCTTGAGAAGAAAAGGTGAAGCTACTTACAATTGTCCGACTTGTGTGGCCACTTCCCCTGTGACACAATGTGCAGCCGTCAGGACATAACGACTGTTGATCAGACTTCCACCGCAACTTAGCTGTCGCTGACCTTTGCCTGAAAGAGAGAGACAATCAGGCCTCTGTTCCTTATGGATATGTCAATCACAACTCACGATCCACATACTCCAAGAGAGCCATCCAGGTGAACTCATCCAAAGCGGTGTCATTGCCATTGTATACCTTATCGCTGAACGAATGAGGACCACACTTTGGAGGCACCGGCAGTAGATTACCCGGCCCCTGTTGGCCACCAAACACCGTGGGCCTACTGCTGACAATCACCGATCGCTGAGTGGTTGTGTCTGCAGCCCCGTATCCCCTATCGTTGGTGCAACAGACATGTGGCTGGCGACCAATGCCATTGTAGCACTGTGAGTTGACCAGGAAAGAGCGATCTTCGCTGCTCACAGAGCTCTGCTGGACGACACTTAGCAGAGTCGGACAGTCATAGAGCGATACACAGTAGCCTTGCCGCTGGTTGGGATTTCTACAGCCTGGAAGTGGGAATAATATCACATTGTAATGCAAGTGCACACGGATTGATTTACATGACAACTTGTTTGGCATCGAAACTAGTTTGTTGTCGCGCTGTTGATTTGCCCGAGAAGTCATTGCCATTCTACAAATTAATTACTCCAGCAAGAATTTAATTGATAACAGAAACCGCTTCATTGACGTGCACATAAAAATTTAATGTGCGATTATACTTTTTTGTAGGTTCAAGAAAGTAATTTGCTCTGCAGCGAGCTCAAAAATTGAATTGAATTGAACTTTTTCTTTGATTTATTCGAGTCATTCACTGCAGGCGCACCTCACACATCTCTCACCGATGTTGGGTTATCCCCTGGCAAAGTCCATGAGTCAGAGATTGGATAAATTCTGACTTTTAGTTACTTACTTTCTTGGGCTTGCACTAGAACCAGGAGGCAGGTGGCAAAAACCCCCAGCGACTGGAATGTTGACTTCATCTTGGGAGTATTTCCCACAATTTGCACAAAACACAAATCAAAGTAAATCAAATCAAAACACACGAGATTACGCACAACGACCTCGAGCGGAAGGGGAGGGGAGGGAGACTACTCAGACGGAGACGGAACGCTGAGACGCTGACCAACTGATCGCAAAGTCGGCTCCGAGAGGCCTTTAAATACCGCCATGCGATTCGGGGAGATAGTGATCAGGGTATTTGGGAGAGCGTGAGAGCAACATCGTGAGTGGGAGAGGAAATAAGCAAAGCTTTTGAGTAAAGCTTCAAAGCGATCGAAAGACAAACTTGTAAAGCTTTCTTGCGTTTAATTTAGTATTCAATTTTTTGGATGGTATCTTCGGTCTTCACACTTAAGTAAAATTGGTATTCATTATCTTATCATAGTGACGCTTCTCAGCAGGCGACAGCTTGCAGAAGCCCTTTTCAAACAGCTTCAACTCCTCCCTGGTATGCAGCGGAGGCCAGAGAGTGGTGTAGCTCATGGTTCTGAATATAAGTAGGATATTTAGTACTCAGATATAGACGGAAGCTCAGCAGATCTTACCTCACGAATTGCCAGGCACAATCTGCTGTTGGCTGATTCTCGATCAGTTTTTTGACCTCTCGATTGAGTTGCCTGTTATAGCGTCGCTTGGCCTCTCCATAGCGCTCCAGACAGCGAACATACCTTAAGAAAACACGTTACAAATTTGAAATCAGCCGCCCCACCCAAAAGGCATTGAAGCTTACAGTGGTACACGAAATGTTGCAAAATTCGGATCGATGAAAACTTCCAAATCATCGCAGTAAGGTGGTGTAAATTTCGGATCATATTTTACTTCAGGCAAGTCCTGGTACCCTGGCACAATGTGTTGCTTGTCCTTCTCATGACGACGACTCATATCCGGAAAACCACTCGTAAAGTTTTCATCGATAGTGACCGAGGCGGTCCAACGGGAGTACCGCGCGATAGCAGCTTGCTCCTGGGTCGATCTAACTCCTACCACCAATGACTTTCTACTGCTAATGGACTCTCTGGTACTCATGGTGACCTATGAATGTATAATCCTGTTTATCTGTGGAATTTTTTGGTATGTTTCGAGTGGTATACGAGAGAATTATGACTGTGGAATGATTACTTTTGACCATTTGCCTACTCTGATGGGAGGAGATGATCCATGATCGATAATCCATGTCACAGTAACCTTGCACTTAAACTCAGATTCTATCCCTGCATCACAAACAAACAAACTTCCATAGTGATAGGAACTAAATATCTATATATCCTTACATTATATATACAAATACCTATCACAATGGAAGAAGATATACCTATTGATAGGAAGAGCAGAGTGTCCGAACTGCGGAAAAGCCTCAACTTTCGGAGTTCCTCTGTGATAGACACTCGACACCGGCGTAGTACAGAGTTGAAAGATATTCCCAACGTGGATGAGTCAAAACAACTCGCTCAATTCAATATGAGGAACGAGGATGAGGCATTTCAGATCAGGGAAAAAAAGTTGCAACACGGCGATGATGCCGATGCTATGAGTCGCTATCCCAGTTACTCAAACTTTAAGGTTAATTAGTAAGTATCCACGATGGTGAAGATCAATCTTTCGGAACATCTTCTCTCTGCAGCTCCTATGTCTGCCTTCATCGCTATTCGAAAGCCCGTAGGGATTATGAGGCACAGTTTCAGAAGGAGATCGCTAACCTGATTAATTTTCAGAGCACTGCCGTCGATATGTTCAGCTTGGTTAGGTAACCGTAACCGTAACCGTAGGCCTGACTAGAGCTTAACCATAATAATGGATGCCATTTTTTTCATAGGAACATGGCATACACCTCTTTGTGGCCGCCGTTGCATAATGAGGCCGAGCTAAAGTACACGCATGACAAGGTTTTCCAACTCACAAAAAAAGAGAAGAAGCGCTACAAAAAGATAATGTCTACGGATTACCGATGAATTTGTGCAATAAAATATACATATATATTTTGTTGTGTTTTACAAGAAAGCCAGAAAGCATCCTTCAACTTCACTTTCGCAACGGGAGCCAAATCAGCTTGCACTTCTGCCGCATTTCCTGCCATACTCGTACTCTCTGGGCGTCTTGGCCTTTCGTCTTCTGCCACACTCTCTGGGCGTCTTGGCCTTTCGTCCTCTGCCACACTCTCTGGGCGTCTTGGCTTCTCGTCTTCTGCCACACTCTTTGGGCGTCTTGGCCTTCTTGCCGCCACATTCTCTGGCCAGCTTGGCCCTCTGCTGCTGACTGTCTGGATGGCATGCTGATGTTTATGGGTCGTATAGTTATTTATATGCAGCATATTCTTGACAAATTGCGAAATCTCTCTAGTTTCACCTTTAACGTGCAGCAGTGGAATTTACATTTTAATTTCATTCGATGCATCTTGTTCCAGATGGAAACAAAAGAAGCCCAGAGCATGGAAAACAAGCGGCAACTAAAGTAAGGCAAAAATCAAGTACAACTTTTGCGGAAAACTTGTTTTTCTTTTGCCTTTTGGCATCGAAGCGTAGCCCATCCAGTAACCCATCTCCACCTCCATCTCCTCCACCTCCTCCACCACCTCCACGCCTCGTCCGCCTTCAGCCTGTTTAGCTTCAATGAATGCTCTAACGCTCCGTTCCACTCCGGTCTTGGGATGTCACTTCCCCCATTCCTGATGCCTATCCTGTCTCCTCTTGTTGGGGAGCTTTGTTTTTTGCTGGTCTATTCATAATTCTACCCCTGACTAGGGCTACGGCTGCACAAATTGAAAGGCAAACACGTGGCCCCCTAGTTGGCCTTATCACCGGCTACATTGGGATTTTGTAGCCTCTGTCCCATGTGACACTTCGTCATGTCCTCCTCCTGCCTGTCGGTCACTGGACCAGTACCAGTATCAGTACCAGTTTGAGTCACAGACTGAATTCTGGATTTCGAGTTTTGTGATGAGTAGCAGTGTCACTACACTTTTTTGTGTGTCTGTTTGGTCGTTTTGTGTGCCTTTTCCTGGGCCTCCATCCTGACCGACTCCTGACTGGGCCATTTTTTCGTTCTGTGGGCTTAGGTCAGCACTTTGCCATTTTGCCATTTTCATAGCTGCATGCACCATGGCTCCCATTGTCATCGTCTCATCGTACTATCGTCCCATCATCCCATCGTCATTGCAGTCCGTCTGCGTGTCCACTTGGGCATTGTTTAATAATTTTCCTGCTTAGACCTGGGCTTTTACGGGAGCATGCCGGAAATTCCAGCCACCGGTGGCGTCGCACGTAAATTCTTGTTGGAAATTTTTGTCCTTCAGCAAAAGCTGTTGCTACTAAAAACTTTAACTTTTCCTCTGTGCCCCCATAATGATGGCATTATGAGGAGAGCCAGAGCAAGCCTCCAAAGCCGATGATACGGTATCATTGCTAATTTTCTTGGCCACTGCCCTTCCACTGCCAGTTAGCCAGCCAGTCAGCCAGCCAGCCAGCCAGTCAGCCAGCCAGCCAGCCAGCCAACAGTTGGGGCAAAAGTTTAAACAAAGTTTAAGGCATTTACTCAGGCATCTTCAGTGGAGAAGCAGCAGCAGTATCGTCAGCAAACTGCAGGAGCTAGACAGCCATCAAAGGCAGACAGCACTTCAGTTGATTTCCGGTCGAAGGAGCCATCGAGCAGCTGTAGTAGAAGTCCTCGGACTCAATTGTGTGTGTGTGGATTCCAATGGGGTTGCGGCTGTTCGAGTGGCTTGTATATTAATTGAAATTGAAAACACTTTCGAGTGCCCATCAAGGGCCGACTCATGCCGGTAATTATAAGTGAATTCAATCCAAAAGTAATCAAAAGTTATACGAATTTCATGGCCATTACTGAAATTGTTTTTGGCTGTCAGAGTGTCCCAGTCCCAGACCTTAAATATTTATTAGATACATACATATACACATGTATGTACGTATATTTCGGTGCAGCCAGAACAATGTTTTAATTAAACAAAAGAAGCAAAAAACAAAAACGGGAAAATGCATAGAAATGCAACGAAATTTATGCCTCAATTTGTGTGGCTCTCTGCTGTACCTGCTGTTAAGCATAAATTCCGCAGCAAACTAGCAAAAAATTTAAATTAGCTGGCACTCGGGAAATGGGGAAACGGCGAAATGTGGAAAACACACACACAGATAAAAAAAGGTGTGGCAACAGAGAGCACCGTAGAGGGGATGTAGTTGGCTTTTAATTTGCAATTGACCCTCCTCGTCGTACTCCTCCGTGTAAGGCCCTCTCCCCTTCAATATTAATGAACTGTAAAAAGCTGGAGCGGGTAAACAAAGACAAAACTCAAACAAATGCAAAAGCAAAAGGGCTACGAGCAGTGCACACTGTATACAGTAGAACACATGTTCAATTAGCTAAATGCCAGTTTTGTGTGGCATTTTTATGGTTTGGTCAGTGCACCATTTTGTGTTCTTTTCTGTTCTGTTCTGCTGCCCCTATTTTTTATGCAGGGGAAATGCAATTCATAAATCGCTAGCAATTTAATTAGAACTGGGAAGCGCTTCAAGAGCGTTTTCCCAACACACTTTTCCAGTGAACGAGATTTTCCGTGCCGTGGGTTTTCAACGTGCGGCCATTAAATTAAATTTCAATTAGCCGTACACACACGCCGTACTGGAGTGTGGGTGTGTTCTGGCCATGTTAATCAGTGGAGCGTGTGAAACGAAACTGTGGCCATTATTATGTGGCCGCATTGGCCAGAAACTTTGCAGGGATTTCGTGGATTTTGGCTTTGTTGTTGCTTCCGTGTTGCCATCCACACATTGTTTTTGGTGGTGGCAAAATGTTTGCCCAGGCTTAAGGTGCACCAAAACTTTGTTTAAACTTGGTTCAACGCCAGGTAACTTAAGAACCGACCTCTTGTGCATGAGCTAAGACATCTTTAGGATACATCGGTCTCTGTCTATGGGGAATCAATGATTTTAATTTGCTTAAAACTTCAAGGGACATTCAATTCGGAGCACAGAGCATTCGGGATAAGTATCTTATTTAAAAAAGTGCCACATATCTCGAGTGCTGTACCAAAGAAGATTTCTATCCTCTTGTTACCTGATGTGAGAGCCACTTCAAGATCCACTTATGCCTGAAGTAACCCAACAAACCATAAAGCCCTTAAAGCCCTTATGCCTATGATATCTAATTTGATTAGCCTGTGAGCCCAACAAAACAACTTGTGCAGTCGCATTATGAAAAGCGCAACTAGAAACCCATTGACCCACATTTTTGTCCCGCTTAAATGCTCAGACGTGACCCATTCAACTGTCTACCCATTTTGTCTCCATTGCTCAGAAGGCTCAGTGTGTCGGCTCCCCCTCTGTGTGTGCGGCAAGAACAACAATGGGGTTGCAGTTGCAGTTGCAGGGCCCCACTTACACGTAGACTTGAAATGCATTTCACTGTCGCCCCTACAGGCCCATCGTTTGGACTGACGCAAATCCCTAAACAGCAAGCGGCGACTAGGAAACAAGTCAACACGGCCTAACAACAGTGCCACCAAATGCTGCATGTGTCCCAGCCGCACACAGGCAAGCACAAACATGGCAAAGTCCGTCCACTCTCCTGTCCGGCATGGACATACATGACCAAAGTCAGCGAGAAAGTCGAGTCCCCGCCGCCTGGCGTTGCATTATTAACATTTGGGATTCCCAAGCGTCACAAGTGGCACTCGCCTGTGTGTGGTGCCGACACACACAGCTTTCGCGGTGCGAGAGGGATAGCATCGCATCAGCCCGTCTCGTTTTGGCGGCGCAAGCAATATATCGCCATCGCACACGCACGCCAAAGAGAGTTCTGCAAAGGCTAAGAGAGCGAAAGCTCTGGCCGACGAGCTCTCATAGCCCGAAGTCCTCTCGGCTGCCGACTGCCGACTTCGTATTCAGTGTGGTTCGTCCTTTGCTGTGAGGCAGTCGAAGGACTGCCAGTCGCGCACTAAAGTATGCTATCCCTTTTTTTTCGCCTCAGAAAAAGTTTGAAAACTTTTTACGAAAAAATGATACTTCAGGAGTGGAGTCCATGGACTCGCCCTCACTCTGACTTTGGGCTTTGAGAATGTATTGACATAGTTTCAGTTTCAGATAGTTTCTCGCTGGCTTGAAAGTCATTCAGGTGCAACGTTGAAAGGCGAAAGTTCTTGCCCCCTTTGCCCCCTTGCCCTCCGTCCTCTGCCCCCTGGCCCGCGCCGCCAATGTATTTATTTTTATTGCTGTTCATTAGTTGGCAGTTGCCATAATTTCAATTTTATAGTTTCGCCAGCATTTAATTTATGGCGAAAGCCGAAACTTTTGCGCCCCCCAAAAATGTTTTCAGTTAATGCATTTTTGGGTGCAGTGCAGAATTTTTGATTGGTTTTTCCCGCGTGGGGGCACGAAAGTTTCGCATTGCAAAATTAATTTTCCCACCGAAATAAAAGCGAGAAAAATTAAAGTCCATTTTAAGTATTTTGTGGCACATAATTCATATCGTACATAAATACGAGGCCCACCCGCATGAAATAAATCAGACGAAATTGATTTCTCCCACCCCCGCCGCCGCCACCGTTCTATGGAGGAAAATATGTAATTTGTGGAGCGGTTTTATCGGGGGTACGATATCAAATTAAATGTAAGCCGCTTTGCATCGCAAAATACTTGGGAATCCCATTGAAATATTTATGCCCAATTGAGGACCTCAATTGACCTTCACAGATATTCCTTCCAGCTGGTCGGAGGCCATTAGCGCAAATTGAATAGTCGTATAATAGTCCTAAAATTATGTGAGGGGTGGTGGGAGGGTAGACGGTAACCCCTTTAATAACCCAAAAATTTCATTTGTTCTCCTCCTCCTCCTCCTGTATACTTTTTTTCTGCTGGCAATTTAACTCTTCTATGTGATACGTGTGTGAAATGTAATATTTTCATCTTTTTCCAGGTGGTTTTTCCGCTCGATGGGCGGGCAAAAAACTTGCCAACACGCAAATGCTGGCAGCCATAAATTTTAGCGTGCTTTTGTGCTAAAAAGTGGCCAACAGTTTTGTTTGCCACGTGCAGTCTCGTTTTTGGCTCCCTGACTTTTTACACATGCCATCAGGGAGGGTCGCTTACCACTCCACTCCACACTCCACTCGGATCCAATCCACTTCCTGTCCCGTTTGTGTGTGTGTGTGTGTGTGTGTGTCTGCATACCACTAGAGCGGAAGTCCTGATCCTCCTGACAGGCAAGCTAGGCAGCAATTGCAGCATATTTAGCCGCTTGTTTTGTGAAAACTCTATTTAATTTCAGTTGTTCCTTGTTTCGTTTTCGTTTTTCGGTTCGCTCACGTCTCAGTGCACTTTTCCACTGTGTATGTGTCTGTGCGTCGTGCCCCTTCCTCATTGCCTCTCATTTTTCATCTCTGCTGCGTGCAGCGGGTATGGTATTTCGGTATTCCTTCGCCTTTTCCTTTTACCTTCCCGCTCTTGTCCAGGGGTCCGGCCCAGCCGATTTTGCAGCATTTAATTTAAGTTACAGCACAAGCTGCCGAGATTTATTACTGACCCTTAACAAGTCTCCGCTGTCCGGCTGGTTGCATGCCCCTTTTTCGTGTCCTTTCCTCTCAGTTCTTTCACCATTTTTTTGTGCGTTGCCCCCAAAAGAAGAGCCGGAGGCAGGACACCATATACGAGAAGTACTTTTTTGTTTTTTGTTTTTTTTTTAGCTGCCTGTCCTTTCAAGTGTTATATTTTTTGTGGAAAATTACACAGCAAAGAACTTTTGGGTGAGTGCTAGAACAAAGGGAAAATGCTTCGTTTGCATAAGAAAAAATATCAAATGAAATGAAAAGAAATATTGCATGAATATTGATTTTAGCTTTATTTAATTGCCTTTCCTTCGGGTGTATTTTTCATAGTTTTCTGCTTCCCTAGACTTTTTCTTTAAACATGCAAAAATATATGTATACTTTTAAGGCAGAAACTAGCATTTATCTTCATAAGAATAAATTGATGTCATCAATGTAAAAACCCAATCGAACCGAAGCGAAAACTTTGTCGACCTTCAACCTGTGCTCCAGGACGGAACCCTCGGGGACGGACCATTTCGAGCAGTGCAGTGGGCTTGACCCAGACCGAAAGCCCATAACCAATCTCAGTACAATAAATTAAACCTAAACAATTCATTCGGCTCCACGGCTCCTCTCATCCACGAGTAATCGTAGGTCCATGCTGTCTCTGTTTCAGCTGCGAGCTCCATCAGAGGACATATCCCCCAAGAGGGAGTAGAAAGGGAGGGGGGGAGGGAGGTAGGACGATGGGCAATAAAGCAGAAAGCCACTTCTTAGTTTGCTTGCAGCTCGAGCGGAAACCATATAAATGCGGAAATGATAAAAATGCCTGCGAACATGTTTTCCGAGCGTATGCGATAAATTGCAATGGCAAGAAGGTCCTACGTCCTCCGTCCTCCGTCCACTGTCCTCGGTCTAGGATCCTCCGTTCTCGGTCAGGGTCTCTCCCACATGTCCCGATGGCTACGATGGCTTCTGCTGCAGCCAGACAATAAAATAATAATAAAAATAGAACAATGCTGAGAGAGCAGACGACATCGACAATGATGAGGTCGAGTGTGATTCCGCTGGGTTCAGTTCTGGGTTTAGTTCTGGGTTTCATTCGGTTTCTGGTCGCACCGTTCAATAAATGAATGTGGCCAAGTGGAGGACACGACGCCGTTCCTCGCTCAAAACAAACACATGCCCCCGGAGGGAACACACACACACACACACACAGACAGCGACACACCATCGACTGCCAATTTAATGAAATTGTTTTACACTCAATTGAGTTGCCAACTGAAAAAGAAAACGAAAAGTAAACCCCCAGCTAAAACTATAGACAACCAACGAATAGAAGCTTGTTTCGTTTCGTTTCGTTTGGTGAAAGAAGATTTCGGGTAATTTGCATTGCCTTCAAAGAACGACCCACATTTGCCATGGAGTTAATCTTTTCTAATACAAAATTGCTGAAACGATGTTAGCTTATGGCCACACACACACAGAAGAGATGCTCTCCATCTCTGTCTGGCTTCAGTTTTTATGGAATTTCTAATGACTTTTGTCAAGCAGTCACATGTTCATGCTTTCTGGAGAGCATCTCCGACAGTTTGCTTTTAAAAAATTTCCACCCACAAAACGCTGCAATCTAACATTGAGCTAAGCTTTGACTTTTACGATTATGTTACGGATGAATGGTGGAGCAGAGAGAGATGGAGAGTGTCAGGAGCTGGCGGTGGGTGTCTGAATGCCGACTCCCGAGAATGGTTCTCCAGCGATGTCTGGGGGGATGTCCGTAATCTGTTTCTATTACGTTTGCTTATCTGCATGCGACTCACATGTGCGTTGCCACCGTACCAGCGTACCACCGCTGCTCTACCCGGACGGAATGGAGCTCCTAATGCAGTAATAATCGTTTGCTCGTATTCCCGGAATGACTTGGATGACCTTGCTGTAGCCAGAGACTCTAGAGCGTTGGCGGTAATTGGCTTAGATTACTCGTATATTCCGAATTGGTTTCCACAATCTACTTTCTACTTTCAGGGGTTTTGGGGTCTGACCTTGTTAGGCAATGAAGTTATAAAGCGAAAATTGCTTGTCACAAATGAAAATTATCAACTTTTATATAGCCTCCAAAGAGAGAGAGGGAGAGACAGAGAGACAGAGACAGAGAAATGCGAAAATTGAATTTCGGGCAGGCACTTTTCTATGCAGAAATTGTCAAACAGATAAAAAGAGACAAATGTGCTGTGGGTCTGTCCGTGGGAATGTTGGGAGTCTGCCGGATTTTGTCTGTGTCTATTTGACAAAGGTCACCCGAAAATAAATCAAATATTTACCCAACATTTCGTTTATTCAAATTGAAAAGTCTTTGACGCAAACAGAGGCTTCGCCTTCGTGTTTGATAAATATGTTTTCCCGGGAAAAGGCCAAATCAAATCAAATCAAATTCAATGCGACAGTGGGGAGACCTTGTGTTTGGTCCATTGGGAATTGGCCAATAAAACGATTGGGAGTGGAAGTGATGGAAGATATTCTTAGCCGGACGGTGCATAATTTATTCAATGGCCCGACTGGTATTTAAGGCCATTGCAATGGGCCAAGGAATGCTTCGATACACCATGCTGCTCTCGATGTTAATTCCCTCACATATCGGATAATAATTTCCCGGAATGCCTTCCCCTCCCCTGTAATTACACAAATCATTCTCCTATATATTTAGCTGCTCTTCTCTGTGCTGTCTGTCTGCTGTGCGTCCTCCGCCTGAGGGCCAGTTCAGCTGGCAATTGTGACAGCTCAAATATCAGAAGCGATTTCAATTAAGAGCCAACCTTTTAATTAAACAGATAAAGTGCCCCATAAAATGATAGAGCAAGCAGAAGGCCAGATGTTCCAGGGCGCAGTACGCAGGACATCCACTCGATTATGAGCTCATATTTAATTAAACCTAATATTTAGAGCTAAGCTGACACCGAAGGCAGCGCCAGAGCGAAGCCACTTAAGTGCTCGTTAAGTTAGTGGGTTGTGTGCGGGGGGAGCGAGGGAGCGGGAGTCAGGAAACCAGGACTCAAGTCCTCGCCCTACGTTTATGTGGCAGACTGTAATCAGCGCCTCGCACACACATGTGCTGCATTCTGTGGCAGAGTCGGAGGTAGAAAAAGTAGCGAACGTGCATCAATTTGAATGCATAATACAAGGCAGCGGTCCCAGCGCCGACTGTGGCAATCAGTTACTCCCGAGACGGCATTAACTACAGCCAAATGCATATTGAACAGGATGTCGATGTGGAGCTGGTTCCTTTCTTCCTTTAAATCAGCACCAGGCAGCCAGGCGCACGATATGAATGGGGAAAATCTTAAGCCGCGTACGTGTGCACAACACACAGCATCAGGAGCATCAGGAGCAGCAGGACCATCGCCAGCAGCAGGAAAAGATGGTGAAAAGGAGCAGAAGCAGCAGTGAAAATTGGAAAGGAAATGCGCTGCTGTGCGGCATTGTTGCTGCCACCGCCACTCCTCCCAGTGTGGCTCTGCCGCTGGCTCTCCACCTCGCCAAGCCATTGTGCCTCTCGCCGTTTCTTCGCTGCTCATTCTCGGTGCCTTTCCATTAAACGGGATTATTTATTTTATTTCGTTATGCGCGGCAAACAGCTTGTGTAAAGGATTTAAGCGTCTGCTGAATGTGGCAAGAGGGGCACACAAGCAAGCACAAGCAGCCCAATCCCCGAGAAACCAAATCCCCAGAGCAGGCCCTTCCTATATAATGAAATACACAAAAACTTAAAACCAACAAACCAGCAAGGACAACCCAGCAAAAGGCGAGAGGAGAGACTACGAGTGCGAGTGCGGGTAATACTAAATTCGAGCCGCGCTTGCACTTGTTAGAGCCTCTGCTACATAGCGGCTAAAGAACTATAGGGATATTCACAGATATCCTGGAAAGATGGGGCAGCATTGCAGACACAGGGAAGGAGCCAGGACAATGCAGATAGGCGTTGGGGATAATAAAATATTATGCAGCTGGGACTGGAAGTGCCACTGGCTGTGGAAGTGGAAAGTGGAAATGGGCACTGAGGCTGCAGACAGGAAGCAGGCGCCAAAGCGGAAATGGAAAACTTGAATGTAAAAGCAGAATGGAAGGCCACCAGTGTGCGTGTGTTCGTGTGTGTGTGAAAAGTCGATAGCCTCTGGGGAGTTCAACTGGCTGTGACCTAATAATTGTAGCTTGATTATTGGAAAAATTAGTAAAAGACTGGGAAAAACTTTCAAGGAATTATCTACAAAGGAAGATTAAAGCATTTCCCCTCTGGGGCTGGAGGAAAAGCATGGTTTAAGTACTCAAAAGATCGTCTTGGACAAGGCCAGCAACAGTAGCAGCATCCTCTTAAAGGATAAACAGATATTCGCAGGAAAAATATTAATTAAAACCGTTATTTCACAAGTACAGCCTCCCCTCTCAGAAAACGCATTATAATTGCCCTTTATTGTTCTGCATATAAGTATTTATCAGTCCGTATAAGTGGGTCGGACGGTGGGAGGGTAACCATCGATCGCGGCTACGGGCAGACGCACGGTTAATGGACCCCAATCCGAGCGGAAAATGAACTGCAATACGCAAGATGCTCTGTGTTTATGACCAAGACCTCCATTGGGCTTTATAATTAATACCTGCTCGAATTGACAGAAAGAGAGAGAGAGAGAGAGTGGAGTGGAGTGGGAAATGATGGAGCGGTGGGTGGGAGGCGAGAAAACTCAAGCGGAATACTCGTAATTGTAATGATAATGTGAAGCGAAGCGTTGCATGCCATTAAACTTTTCGCACAGGGCACACACACACACCTACAAGAATTAAACAATAAAATATTTAAAAATATCGCCAACGTGAGCGGAAACCTCCCCACTTTCTCTCTCTCTCCCCCCCTTAGTTTCACCTTTTATTGGGTTTCTTTTCTCACACTCTTTCGGAGGGGTATCTGAGAATCAGAGAAGGACACATTTTTGATCAGCTTTAACGATCCTTAGTGTCAGGATTATTACACAAAACAAGTGTTTGTCCTTCAGGTTGTTTATGAGTCGTCGTTTAATAAATTTTTTTGAGTTTTTTGAGTTTAAGAGTTTAAATGTTGAAGAGTATCTTAAGCTTCGGCCACTTTTGCATTGTTGTTTGGCCCTGCCTCCTGCATCCTGCTTTTTCCTTTATTTTATTATTCTTATTACTGTTTTTACTGTTATGAGAGGCAAGACAAAGAAACTCAAACCGAAACTGTAACTGTAGTGGCAGCAAGGAATGACTGAGTGACTGGGTGGTGAGTGGTGGGTGGGCAGAAGGATGGTGTTGGGGTCTGCTACTGCTGCGGCGGTTCTGCATGGCTGCAGCTCCTGTGGCTGCCACGTGAAGTGTGTGCCATGCTCGACTTCTCACCTGCTGCTTACCACAGCAATGGATGGCCAAGCACCAGCAGCAGCAGCAGCAATAACATCATTGCGGAGAAGAACCGAGAGGATGGGGCGGGGGGCGAGACTCGGTATTAAATGGCCCACCGCTCGGTCAGTGCGCTGGACGGTGGACTGGGCAGCCTGCGTCGGACTTACTCTTTACGGGCCAGTCGCCAGAAGAGTTGAGGTTGACTCTTTTTTTATGGAGCCGTAAGTAGTTATTATTGTGGGGCGGCAGTAAATGTTTATATGCCGCCTCTAACGGCCATCAAATGTGGTTAACAGGGTGTAAACTCAATGAATAATATTCAAGGTATGAGAGTGAGTGCGAATAAAATAGCTGGCGCTCCTCAAGGATGCTCCTTCATCCTACTTTCCGCTGAAACTGTTTATCCAACCAAAGGCATACACATGATAGCATAAAAACCGGTGGATAAAACCCTACCTCGTGCTATTTTTAATTTCTTTTGTATGCATTTTTCAGGGAGACCCACTGGGTATCCACTCACACAGAGTGTGAGTCCCCTGCTGACCAGACCTCGAAAGCGCATCAAAAAGGTGCCAGCGCAAAGACAAAACCATAAAAATTAATTATGTTTTTTGCTGTGCAGCAAAGCAAAAGAGAAATGTGTGAAGGGGGAAACCAGCAAGAAAAGAAAATAGAAGGAAAATTGAGCAACAAGAAGGAAACTAGTGCAGGAATAAGCTAACCGAAGAAAAGACAAGCCAGGGGACACCAGTGCAGTGAAGTTGAGACCGACTGATGCATGAGGAAATTGTGTTGAACTTGCCAAGCGTTTATTGTATAAATTTCCAGCATTCCCTGCCCCTCCGCAGGGACAGAGGGGGATACATGCCATCACAGGGACAGGGCCAGGGACAGGGACAGGGACAGGGACCAGGCATCCATCCTACATGGCCCTTTGGCAGGGGCTACGGTATGGGCCAAACGCAGCTGGTGGTTGCCGCTTCCGGCTGACTCATGCATTTTTCACCAGCAACCAACAGCAACAGCAACCAACAGCATCCAACAGCGGAGAAGCAACAGTGTTGCAAAGAAAAAACCATCAGCATCCACAAGTTGAGGCACAAACAATGGTGCGATGGAATGACAACAGCTTTAAAGTTAATTGCCAGCGACAGGCAGCCGCCGCTCCCATCTCCATGGGGGATCGGAAACGCTCCTCTAAAGTTAAAGCCCTTTTCTCTGGCTATAGCCAGAAGTAAGCCAGTGAAACAAAGTAATTTCTCCCATTCTTTGATCTGATTTGAAGCTGCCAATCTTGCAGGACGGGCTGTCAATGCCACATCTCCATTGAACCGACTGGCATGTTAATGAAGCCCGACAGTTAGGTGGCAACACATTTTACACTCTGGTGCCCGTGTGGCACTGCCACATACCACTGGTCTCTGTTTGTGGCAGCTGGAATACCAGTCGCCAGCTTACCAGCTGCCAATACTGTTAATTAAGAGCCCGGGCAGTGTTTAATTAAGTTTTAAATGCGCAGACAACTAATTAACACGAAGCCCAAGGCCGAGGCCGTATGTCTGCAGACGGCAGTGTCAATGGCTCTAATGGAACGAGCTTTGAATATTATTCAAATGAGGCATGACTAACTGCCGACTCCCAAAAAGGATTTTCAAATGGCCTTGCCCTCGCGGCATTTCTGCCCGAAAACCGCCAACAGATCAGGCATCAAATAAACAACAAAGGATACTCGTGTCCTCCATCCCCATCATATCCTAAGGGGCATGCCAAACATTTTTTTCCTTGTGAATTGTTTATTGAAAAATCGTTCCCCGCCTCTAAAATCGATTGCCGAGCTGTTGATGCAAATGACTGGAGGACCAAAGCAGCAAAAAAAGCCAGTACCTCTGAAATTTGAGAGCGGGGGACGAAGGATACTCGTATCTATGGCCTAGTGCGGTGCTGGAAAATCCATTAGCTTGAATTGATTTTTCGGTTTGCTTTTCAATCAAATTAAATCCGTGCGCCTGCTGGCTATGCCGATGCCGATGCTGCTGCCTGGAAAAATGTTGACGACCCATTTGACCATCAATCATGATCCGCCGAGTCTTTTGTGCGGCTGGCAACATATCCGTAAAATGGAATTAAACAAAATAAATCATTTAAATTAATGCCAAATTGGACAATGCATAGTATGCCGAACAATCCAGAGAGAGAGAGAGAGAGAGAGAGAGAGAGAGAGAGCGAGAGCGTGATAAAAAATCGAGGAAATGTATACAATATACATATTTGACAGGACAGCCTTTCAATGTCACTGTGCAACAATATTTGTATACACCTTAAACAAAAAAAAAAAAAAAAACGCAACGCAGACACGCACTTAAAGGCATGAAAAAAGCTTTTAAAATGAAAATTTACATTGCATCATTTTTGAAAAGGGGAAAACTCGCAGGCATACTCGTATCTCGCGCTGAGAGCGAACTAAATAAAAGGCTGCCAAAAGGAAATCTGCGCATATTGGTCATTAATAAAAGTTTCCTGCTTTTTTTTGCATATCAATACAAAAAGCAAATATTGATAAACAAAAAATGAATACAGCTTAAGGTTTAAGAGAGGAGCGGGAAAAACAGGGTAGGAAAAACTGAACTGAAAAGAGACAAGCGAGCGGCACAGAGAAAATATATAAATAAATAAAGTGTGTGTGAAAAGGCAACAATAAAACACGGCCCAGGGACCCGAGGGACCCGAGAGATCCAGAGATGACAGCGTGAGATGGAAGTATCGTAATGGATATCCTATCAATTAATTTAAAAGGTGTCCTTGGTGATGGAAAATCGAGAGGCCTGTAGGGAACGGAAGTGAAAGAAATGAAAAGATTATATATGCAAACTTTCAAGTCCCTTCCATAGCAAATAATCCAGGTAATTTTATCTTTTTTTTACACTCTTTATAATCCTCTTTAAGGCACACCCATCTCTAGCACTTAATTTTCCATATCAGAGCATCCTTCAGTCATTGTACAATAAATGCGGCCACGATTTCAAGTCAATTGCATCGTTATTTATCAGTCAGCACAAATGTACGAGGCGTCTGTATCTGTATCTGTATCTGAATCTGTATCCGTATCTATATGGTGTCTGACAACAGCAGCAGCAGGAATGTGCTTTTCGAAGCGTTGCACAATGGGGCTCTGTGGCATGGCCCTGCTCTTAGGCACGTTATGAAAAGTGCCACAACAAATGAAATTTGCAATTGCATGTGTCGCTGCTTGTTGCTCTCTGTGTTCATTCACTACCCTACACCCCATGGGGGATGTACGAATATACAGTGAGCTAAAGAGAGAGAGAGAGAGAGTAGAAACCCATCGGAAATGAATTTGTTTCCGCTCAAGTATCATCAGTTAATGGAGAGAGTATGAACAAAAAAGGCTATCTATCCCACTTTTTTAGTGGCTGTTCACTTGATTTATTTTTATGCGATTTTAGTGCGACTGCACTTTAGTGGCCAGCAATTTCCGTTGTTCATTAAGGGGCATTGTGCAACAAACAAACGAGTTGGCTTTGCGGTTTGCCCTTTTATGGCCATGATTATGGTCGCTTCTTTTGTGTGGAAGCGTGGAAACTGCGCCATATATTCGTACATAATTGTGAAAAAAGAGCTGAACGAATGAATTAAATGTGGTCATAATGAGGTCTTTTGATTCGCACTAGCAGAAAAAATCAATTGTTGCCAATTGACTTGACTAATGGTTTATTTTACTGCAATTTCTTGGTTTAGTTCCACCAGAGACTTCAAGATGAGGAGACCATTTATCTTTGTATTATTCGTTACTTGCATTCTTTTGGGAATAGTTTCCGCAAACGAGGACGATGACTCTTCCCTAGAAAAGCAAGATATCGGCTATGAATATAAGTCCAAGTGTACAGCCGAATCTCCAAGCAGTAAGTGAACATGAATGACCCTTTTTTTGTAGCAATTTCAACCGATAGCCCCCGTTAATCCTTTCAGACTGCCGACATCACGAGCTGCAGGAAATGGTGATAGAACTTTTGAAATTGACAAAAGATCCTCCTAGTGACACGCCCATTAAAGATTGGTTTGGAAAAGTATGGAGCTCGATACGCAATGCCGTATCAAAGATTATACCCAAAAGGTTTAAAAAAGGCGATTAATCATCGTTTCAGATCATCATTGGCAGATCTTTCTTTAATTCTATGTTTCAAGAGCATATGTACCATAGTATATAAATAAATATGTACTATTTCTGCCAACCGCCTTTGACTTTTATTATGAAACTACAAAATATTCGCATTAAATTGTGCTTCGTGTGCGCTTGATGTAATTAAAGCTGCTGGGTCGTATGAGTGATGTGGCATGAAATTTATCTGCATAACTCATACGTCATGTTGGACGGCATGCAAAAAGGATACAGCTGGAAGAGAGTCCTCTGTTCGCTTCGCCCTATCCCTTTCTCTGTCTCTATCTCTGTCAGGGAGCTTGTCTCTTTGGGAGTCTCTCGGTGTCGGTCTGTGCCAGTCTGCGGGGGCAGCAGCAGCAGCACCAGCTGGAGCTTAATGATTTTTACGCTTCTGTTGCACTTAAGTTGCAGTTTTCTCTATTTTTTGGCCTGTGCGAGGCGTTAATGGCAAACAGAAGCGACAACATCTGCCAGAGAGACAGGGTTGGGCAGGGCCGGGCAGGGCAGGGCAGGGCAGGCCAGAGCATGGCACACACATGCTCATTTGGCTGGCGGGCAACAAATTCCAAGTCATTAGTCGTAGTCCCCAGCTCCAGCTTCAACACTTGGTTAAAAAAACAGTGCAAACTAAATTACAAGGGCTGCAAAAAAGATTATAGGGTACTAGCTGTTGACAAACTTTGCCCTAGGAAAGAGTCTCGCCGGCATTCGGAACTGTAATTTTGTTTTTAACTTGATTCCGTTGAAATGTATTATTTATAGAGCAGAATGTATCTAAAGATAGGTAGCAAAATATGTTCATAAATAAACGACAATAAGCTTCCTAGTGCTGACACGCTTTACACTGCTCAACATATATTTCATAAGACAGACATATTTCCGGACTGACTCCGGCCCCGGCCCTGATGCCAGAACTCTCTCTCCCCCCTCTCGCTCAGTGTCTGTCCCTGTCTCTGATGCTCTCCATTGCCTGTTCATGTCAGTACATCGTGGGGTCCGTCCGCCTCCGTGGCACGGCGAAAGCTGACTGTCAGCAGTCGCTTGCCATTGCCTGCCATTGCCAGAGCCATGTCCATGGTGGTGTCGCCGTTCCCTGTCATTGCCCATCAGCGTCATCAGGCTGTCTCCCAGTCACCTTCCATCTGCTCTCTGTGTGTGTTGTTCGCGGTGATGTACCCGTGCCCGTGCCCTGTTGTCAAGGTAAACGATATGAAATTAAGCCACAAAACACAGAACGAAAAGCGGCAGCTAGAACTGGAGTGGGACTCCGCCCGCGTATGGCGTTTGGCGTGTGGCATGTACCGTGTACCGTGTAGCGTATGTGTGTGTGTGTGTGTGCGGAAGGAAAGTTACAATTAAAATGCGCAAGAGAAATTAATATCAGCTTACTGACGTATTTTCCTTACGACAATGACATATTTTTCAAAAGCCGCTTACATAATTATGCACCGACTTTGAGCGATGCTGAATGGATATTATCGTGAATTATATAAGCAGCTTACCGCATCTTTTGGCAGATTATACAATTTCATCTAATTAGGGCGGGCTTCTGCTGCTTTTGATTCCACGAAAAGCATCGAATCCAGAGCTGCCACAAAATGGGAAATCGTTTGATAGATTTATTATTCAATTACCACAATTAGATTGTTGCCAAATTGTATGCAATATTCAAATGGGAGTCCTGAATATTCATCAGCATCCTCTGATCTCTGATCTTAATTTGATTAATTTCTGCATTCCCTGACATAATGAAGCAACTTGCTCAAAAAGGAAGTACATTCCACTGCCACATCCTGTCGGACTCATTTGCATATGAGGTGCTATCAAAATAAAAATTTAACAATTCTCTCCCCCCCCCCCACCCCATCACGCGTCTGTTATGCAAATTGAACAACAGGCACTGCCAAACCGCAGCAAAGTTTTGATGAGCCCCGCAACAACAAAAAAAAAGCAGAACAGAAAACAAAAAGGTGAAACTCAAAAGTTTGCTGTGCCCCCGAAACACACTCTGCTCTGATCCTGATATGATATGATGATGTGATATGCCAGGACTCTTGCTAGGTTTCTGTTGAAAAATCTGTTGAATATGCAAATTGCACTTAAACGATTGCCAGCGACCATTTCTGCCAAGTTTTTTTCTCTCTCTCTCTCTTAAATAAATTTAATAATTTATTACATTATTTAAAGCTTTAAGCTGCTTTCAGATTTGCTTTCCCCTGACCTGCCCTCACATACGCCCGACGGCAGTACAATACAGTCTTTGTCTTGGCAAAACATACACATTTCTCTGTTCATAATAAACGATATTTTTCGTTGCTAGACACACTCGCATCTACAAAATGTTAAACATCATCCTCACAGGTTGAAGAGGGGGAGAGAGAGACGAAGTATTTTGCTAGAAATTTCCTAGTAGTAATAGTATTACCTGAAGAGGAAAGGGAAGGACATGGCACATTAGTTCAGCCACTCATCATAATCATTTTTATCATGTACTAGAAAGGGAATGTTGCCGGTTACCAGCTGAGTTTTCTCTAATATATATAGATGACTTGCCATTACAATTCAATTCATTCCACTCGCACCTAGCACGCTTTCAGGGCATTTAAAATTCTGCTCAAAGGTCGGCCCAGGCCCTTCAGCCTTCCAGGTTGTTTTAGTGCCATTTGTGCGTTATTTTTATAAAGTTACCTCATGAATTATTCATAAACGAAGCAGACGTAGCGTAAAGTAAGACAAGCAGCAACAAAAAAATATAAGATGTAAAAAAAATAAAAGGGCAAAATCGTTAAGTTTTTCCTTCTCTCTAGGAAAACACTCGAGAGATAGAAGGACAAGTTTTCTGGAGGAAACCTTTAGCAAATACGAAAATCTGATTAAATTATGGCAAAGTTTCTAATTGGTTTGTTATTAAGACAGCGATTACCATAAATTACAATTGAAATGGGGAAAGCATTCTGCGCCGTTCTGTTCTGTTCCAGAACAAATGGCTAAGCAAATTAACTCTGGCCCTGAAATGAACAATACAGAGAGCTCTTGGCTCATGTTTAATGCACTTGACAGTGCCAGACCCCCGGTTCCTGGTTGCTGGTCGGGAAAACTTCAAGGCAACCCCCAAAAGTTATGACTTTTACGCCCCATTATCGCTTAAATAATTTAGTCGGCCAAAGGAAAGGAAAACAACACGAAAAAAGGCAAAATTGCTAGGAAAAAAAACCCAAGAAAAAATCTCTCATAACTTGTGGTCTTTCCAGAGAGAGAGAGAGTGAGAGAGAAGAAAAAGAGTAAACGGGCAAAAAGGCCTGCATTTATAAAGAGCCAAATTAACCGCAATTAGATTTTTGGAAAAGCGCGGTCAGAGGAAAATTACAATTAACCGTTTTCAGCATGTGAAATCTGAATAATCAAGTAGCAAGAAGAAATCCCCGTCGAAGGGATTGACGCAGCGGCAACGGCCTGGCCAACAAGGTAAACATTATTTTTTCATCCTGTCAATTTTGCTGTATTTTTTAATTAAAAATCCTGCGCGCTCCAGGTACAGTGCAAACACGCTGACACCCCTCCCCGCCTTCCTGCAAGCAAAGGGTTCGCTAATTAAAAAAATAGAATGTTTTTCGACCTTTAAAGATGCTGGTGGGACCCCACCTCCTGCTTCGTCTCGTTAACATCTTCGGAATGGGATGGATTCCTGTGATGCATGGCCATGAAGTGTGAAAAATTCAGCCTCATTTTTAAATAGACGCTCCACCATTATTTCATTTTTCTACTCTGCAGAGTTTTGACTTGCGGAGTGGGGCACGGAAAAGGAAAAGGGGCACCGTCTGCCATTTATTTGGCTCTTTTCTAGAAATTAATTAAACACTCGCAAGAGGTTGAGGGGGCTGAAGGTCACACGGGCGGCGAGGCGCGTGGAAATTGTTTCCTTTTTCATGCACTGGAAGTGCCAACAATTAGAAGCCCTCGAGAAAACCCAGACCCTGGCCAAAACGGATGTTTGGCCAAGACGCAAGAGAAAAGAAAAAAACGAAAAGGCGAAGGCGAAGGAGAAACTGAAATAGAAATATAAATATAAATTTCCTGCAAAACGTTAACTAACTGAAGGCTGGAAGGCTTTCCGGCTGAACCCCACCCCCACCCCACCCTCCAATGGAAAGTCATACAATTACGCGATTTAATAAAGTTTCAGCCAGAGCCAAACTCCGCGCATAAAATTAAACAATTAAGCAAATAGTTGCGGAAACTTCAAGGCGAATGCCAATGCAGTTGACGCCAAAGGGGAAACTGCTGCTGCGCGTTGGTCAAGATAAAAATGGATACCCCGTGTTGTGTCTTAAAGCCAGAGCCAAGGATTCCAAGGACTATGGACTATCTATTTCCAGCTGCTTAGGCGACTTGATTTGATTAGTCAATTAACAGTTCATTAGTTGTCAATCGGGCAGGGACTCAGAGCTCAATATCTTCACACTTTGTCACCCAATAATCCAATCTTAAATCATTTTCATTGCGCTCCCCTCCCCACCGCAGCGAACAGCTCGTGTATAAATTGGATATCCATTCGCAGGGCCACGCCCACACAATGTCCAGTGGCTGAGGCGTATAAAAAACATGGCCAGCATGAGATAGGACCATCGGCCATAAATAAAGATCCCGACCCGCCCGGCCCTGCTGCTATGCGAGTATTCGGTTGTATTCTCGTGTATTTTTAATGCCACAATTAAATGCAAATACAATACAGCGAGAGGGGAGGAAAAGGCAAAAAAAGTGGGGAATGAAACTCAGCGGCTGGCTCTGGTTCTTTTCCTGGTCCTCGGCTCTCGACTGACAACGGGCCCAATGTTGAAGGATGGCCCAGGACAGCTGAAGGACAGCCAGACGAGAGAATGGACGGACTTCCTATCAACAGCTTTTTTTCTGCCTTGTTTTTACTACACTTTTTTTTCGTCTTGTTTCTGGCAGGGAAAATATTTTTGATGCCGACAACAAAAAAATACAGCACGAAGCAGCAGCAAGCAACAGCCTGCAGAAAATATATAGACAAGTGCCACACCCCCTTAACCGACACCAGGAACACAGCCACAACTACAACTACAACTACAACTCCAACAATGGCGTAAAGTAACTGGAAGCCAAGAGGGAAAAACGATGAGAAAAGGACTGCAGAGAGGCCCTTTTATGGTTAAGTGAAAAATTCCCCTACACACCCACACATCCACGCACCGGGAGAAACACAAATGAGATATTCGCTTAAATTTAATTTCAATTATTTTTATGAAAGCATATTTTAATTCTCTTTATTGGCAATTTTCGTTGAGCTGTAGACAACAAGAACACCAATAAGGGGGGAAAAAAGGGGAAATAAAATGTTAAACATTAAATGCTGCCCCTCCCAGGGTCCTCGCCCCCCACCATTCATGGCTTGTGGTGGATCCAGGCGGATGGTAAAGTATTTTTTAATAATAATAATGTGATTTTCGTTGAGAAGGAAAATGTACTCTCCACGTAATTAGTATGCTTTTGTGAATTGCATAATGGGAAGCCATTAAAAGTTCATTTGCGCCTAGGAATGAATGTCAAATGATTCTGGGAATCAACTGCTCTGAATCGGAAATGAGAATATGATGAATTACGGCAGGGAGAAGGGAGATCTCTTCCTTGGGCATCACTGATTTCAATTGGAGTGAGTGCACAGCCACAAATGAGCCGCCCTTTCTTTGATAGTTCTCTATAGAAAATGCTGAACAAATATTCAATATACATGATATGGCAGTACCTCTATTGCCCTTTCAATCTCTGGGAGAGTCACTGTCCAGCGTGTTCTGCACTCATCACTGGCCGGGGAAATGGCTCATCTTTTTTGGTTCGGTTGAGCAACAGAAAAGAAAAGCAGGAAATAACAAAATATATATTTTCCTTCTCTTTTCTTTTTATTTTTTCTTCTTCTGTACAGCCTGTTTTGGTATTTTGTGCTTGGGTATGCTTTGTGCTCCCCCTCTCTCTCTCTCTCTCTGTGTGTCTCGCTGTGTTTGTTCTTTAATAAAAACAAAAGAGCATAATGAAAAAATTCTATGAAATATTCGGGTTGGACAGTTTTTGTAGGCGAATTATTTGGGAAATTGCTTTCGGAGGGGCAGCGAGACCTGCTACTGAAATGCAATCAAGTTTTACTGGGGCTGGGGGCTAGGCCCCCAGGGGCCGACAAAAATACCCCTTAATTACTGTGCTATTTAGTTTTGATACTATTTCTCGATTGTGATTTATATACAGTACTTTCCACTCAATCCCAGAAACATACGACTATTTTCGGTCACTCGGGGCCAGCACTCCGGAGCGGCACGAATTGCATTTGCAGGGCGGCAAAATGGAAAAGCGGGAAGGAAAACTGTGGCGAAACGTGACCGGGCAAACGATTGTATGCCTCGCACAGAAAGTGTTTCACGATTCGATTATAGCTAAGGGAAAAACTTCAAGTGGAAAATGCATTTGAGGGCGGCGCCCCCCCGCCGGATGTGTGGAAAGAGTTTTCAATTTTCTAGGGATTCGTCGTACCGCCCACAACTTTGTTTCTCTTCGCCGTCTCGTTCTTTGGGAATTTCATTTAATTTGCTTGGCACTCGCTTAAATTGCAGTTAATGCAAATGAATGAATATTCCATTAAAAGTCAACGGCAGCAGGCAGCAGGCAGCAGCAGAAAGCAACAGGCCAAAGGATCCTGGATTCTGGAGTCTTTAGGCTGTGAAAATGCAAATTGATTCCCTCCCTCAACAGCGACTGATTGACGTAACACGGAAAACGCCACGCAACTTAATTGGGATATTGAATTCCGCCTCGATATTGGTATTGGCGTTGGCATTGGCATTGGGTTTACATAAAATATGCGCCGTTTATTTACAAAGGGCGACCCACTGCCACAGGGATGGCGTCTCCCATGGAGACGACTCCTACTCGATATCGTCCTCCTCCACCAGCGTGGCATTGGGGTTGTTCAGCAGCAGCGTCTCGTTGTGTTGCCGCACATTGTAGTAGAAGAAGTAGGACTTGCTGTACTCGAAGGTGGATATCATGATGGCACAGGCGGGGGCCACCTTGAACAGCCTGGGCCCGTAGCCGGCGAAGAGTCCGGGCAATCCCTGCGAGCGGTAGATGGCCATCAGCCAGCTGAAGGTGGATCTCTTGTGCACATCCTTCGTCGGGGAGTCCGTGAAGATCACGCGCTCCCCAAACTCGATCTGCTCGTGGGTCTTCACCACATCGAAGGGCGTGGTGACCAGCGCAGCCACCGATCCCGCCAGCACCCCAGAGACAAAGCTCAGTCCGAAGGAGGGCTGAGTGCTGCTGCCGAAAGTCCGCTTCATGTGCTCGTAGATGGGCCAGTAGATCCCCGAGAAGGGCACATCTCTGAGAATTGTGGGCGGAAGTCCGCGCCACAGCCCCCAGATTCCCTGCAGGGCAAGCACGTTCCTCACGAAGCCCATCATCTGGGCATAGGTCATGGGCTGGGCCTGCATCTTGGTGCGCACCAGCTCGATGGGACTGACAACAGTCACGGCACAGATCCGAGCCGTCACGCCAGAAAGCATGGGCACCACCACAGGCAATGGAAGATCTCCCGAATTGATGGAGGACATTGTTTCCACTACGCCGGCTTTCTCCTTGAAGTACTGCTCGTAGATATGGATGTACCTTGCCTTGAACTGCTCGTAGGCCACAAAGTATATGATGGTCGATGGCAGGGCGGACACCAGAGTGGGTCCCAGGCCCGACCACAATGCACTAGGTCCCTCATTCCGACTGATCTTGAACAGGGCGTCCAGGGAATTGGTAAACAGCGGCTTCGGCGGCTGCTGGGGCCCATTGTGGTGGTAGGACAAGAGATGATCCATCAGGCCGTTGCAGTAGAAGAAACACTTGCTCGAGGGCGACTGCTGCGTCTGCATGCGCGTCTTGATCACGTCCAGGGGCGTCATGAAGAGGGCCGTAATCATGGCTCCCGTGCAGGCGGAGACCACCTGCTGCAGCGGTCGGATGCGAAAACGTGGATCGTTCAGCTCCTTCTTAGGCTTCTCGTCGGCCTTCCACTTGATCTTCTCTTTGGGGGATCCCGTGTCAGTCTGTCCGCCGCTACCACTACGGCCGCCATCGCTGTCATTGCTGCCGCCGGACTTCCATCTGGGCTTAGTGGCTCGTGGTCCACGGCCCAGATTGATCTCGGAATCGAGGGTTGGCGCCTCTGGACTGCCTGCTCCTTTTTCTTCTTTCGACATGACAGACGTCAACTCTGTTGTTTGTCAAGACTAGAAAGAGCTTCGGTTTGACCTCGACATGTCATTGGATGTTTGAAGTGAAACGAAAATGTCATGGATGACAACTCTGCGTTCAAGTGCTAACCAACACTGCTGCAACGGTGGCAACTCTATAATCAAGGCACTTTCTTATTTCTCACTAATTTCCCTGCGTTGTGTTTGATTATAAATTCCTTTTGTAGGAAATTCCCCCATTTATTTATACAATACGAACACATTCCGTCGTTAGCTGAAGAGAAAGTGGAACCTCCCAAACCGCCACCGACTGCTCGAAGCAATTAAAATACTTTTGTGCCAAAGTGAAGGAAAAAAAAAAACGAAGCGACGCATCCATTCCATTCCATTCCGTTCCGGAATTGTTGTCGCTTCTGGCTTTATTTTATTTTTGGCAATTAACATGCAGTACTCTCGCTCTGTGCTGATGGCGCTGTTGGCGCCAGTTGTGTTCATTATGGCAACAGTGGCAGCGGCAGCGGCAACAGGGAGATCCCCCTCTCAGAGGAGTTCGAAGTCATCCTGGGCGACACACACAACTGCAAGTGTGTCAAAGGTTGAGTGCTTTGACACAAGAGGGGGGTTCCTGTTCGGTCGCTCGGTCGCTCGGTCGTTTCTGGTTTATGTGGGTGGCAGCAGACTACATTCAAAACATGTTGACTGCTGGCGGAAAAATAATTGACAACAAAATGGTGTCTGTACTCGTATCTGCAACTGTATATCTGTATATCTGTGTCTGACTGACACATGTTCCACAATCTGTCGTCACTTTATTAACACGCAAAGAAATGCTGCAACATGGGGGGAAAAAACTCTCCCCATTCGGATTGATAGATAAATGGATGAATTGATGGTTGGATGGTTGGTTGGTTGGTTGGCAAACCCTTTGCCTTGTTCAGATTTCTTACACTAATTGGTCGTGGCCAAGACGCTTGATTCACAGCGATTAGCTCTGAGGCAGATTGAGGATTATTTGAAATTCAATTTCGGTTTTCTTTTTGGGCCCCATGTTTCTGCATGTTAAGTTGTTTTCATAATCCTTTTTTTCGCACACAGCCTCCAGACAAGGCCAAGTGAGGTACAAGCAAAACAACGAGAGTGGATCTGCTTCATACCAAGGCCAGGACACGTTGTAGCGCTTCTGCTAAACACGAGAAAACACTTGCCGGGAGGAGGGAGGAGGAATGAGGGCGAAGGCAGAGTGGCTGCCAGAATGTAGAGCTGATATGATTACGACGTAGTCTGACGACGACGATGGCAGGCAGAAGTTTCCTGCAAGGCCATCACGAAAAAACAAGAGAAAATAGTATCTCCTTGAAGGAGCCGAAAACAAAGATACCCTGGCGGTACCCTGGATTGTTGTAGGTTGTGTAATTCAATTGAAATTGTGTAAGGAATATAAAGGGATTGATTTCAGATCATAACGATGGCGTTACCCCTCCAAGTGGATTGCCTCTAGATTTGGCTATTTAAAGATCGAAATCTTTCCTTTATTGCCTCGAGAACTTCTGTCGAAACACCTATAATAGCCTCCTGAAAGGGTATACTAAAAAGGTCCCCCTAAAACTGTGTGCGCTTGCAAAACTGAAGGTAAGTCTTGAACGAAATATGCCATGACAACATGCACATGACATACTAACTAGTGCTGCTTTGCATCACCTTCACGTCCACCTCCGCCCACTTCCTTAGATTTAGCCGGAATCTCATTCCGTAGAGCCTTAGAGCCCCCGTACCCGTACCCGTACCCGTACCCGTACCCGCACCCGCACCCGCAACAGAGCCCGACTGCGTGACAACGTTCCCGTCATCACATCACATGCAGACATTGTCTTACAGTTATGACTGGCGCTGCTATTTGGAATTCGACACGTAGCGAAGGGGTCCTGGAGGCACGTAGGGCGGGTGTGATCCGACGGTGCAGGACGAGTTACGAGGTACGATGGCTTATCGGGGTCGCAGGAGCATGGAGCATGTGCTGGTGTCGATTTTGACACGTTCCCAGTGGGTGTTCGTGTGCCTGTGGGTGTGTGGGTGTGTGTGTGTGTGTGGGAGCTGGTAATTGTGGTGTAAAACTGTAGAATAACAGCACTTAGCTGGTTGCTAATACGAGCACGTGTTTTCCTTTGTTGCGCAACAGACAGAGCGAGCCCGAGAATGAGGCAGAGTATCCTTCGAGAGTGATTCGATAAAAACGAACTGACAAACCGTCTCGAACACAATTCAATTTCTGATTATAAGGCTTGGGTAATTGGAAATTTCTGCTATTAATCGACTTTGCAGTGAAATGGTTTCTAAATGGAAATTAGAGAGAGGCGTTCGCTCGGGGCTCCAGCTCATTGGAGCTGTCTCTGTCTCTGCAGAAGCAGCTGCTCAAATTATAATCAGCTTATGTCAATGCAGTTTCCATTAATTTCCCAACTCATGTGCATATTTTTATTTAATTAATATCGAAAGTAAATTGCAACGCCCAAAGAATGTTGACAATTGCCCACGCAAAATGGAAAGTAAAGGAGAAAGCGGCGGTGGAAAGCAATTGAAAGGCACAGTCCTTGGTCGTTGGGTAGGGATTCGACACACACAACCATATGGCGTGGGATCCCAAGGAAAATTCACAGAAACAGGCACAGACACAGCCACAGACACAGACACAGACATACGGGGAAAGTCACAAAGAGCGTGTGGCAGCAGGGCGCAGGGCGTGGCAAGACAAGGCGAAAATGTGGCACGCGGCATTCACCGCACAATTCCATTACGTAAAGCAAACATCAGATGGCGTTGGTTGCGTTGCATGATTGGGTTTGCTGCCTGCACCTCTTCCTCCACCGATGTTCCTGCTTCCATTGATGGGACGACTGCCACTCCTTGTGCCAGTGGCTGCCCCCTTTTAGCACTTCTTTCCACCATTTGAGGCGGAGCGCGAGTAAAAGCCACATATTGAATATTGATGCGCATCGATTTCGACTTGAAAACGGCAAAAGTTCACCCAACGCCCCACACACGAGCGCAGTCTCTTTGTTTATAATAAAAACATTTGCAATTTCTTGCTGCGTGCCACCGGAGAGGCAACACTGTGCAACACGACACAAGTGGTGGGTGGAGAGTGCACAAGAACTTAAAATAAATATTTGCAAATTAAAGAAAATATTACAAAAGTAAACTCAAATAGTATCTGTGTGTGTTTGGTTTGCGGTTGCTTCAATTAAACTTTCATAACTCGATTCCGATCGAATATTGTTGACACTCGGAGAGTGTAGAGTGCACTCGGCCCCAAAGCCCCCCATCCACTCCGTGTGGCGGTCTGGTGACGCCTGGGAAACAATTTGTGGAACGCTCGTCGAGCATTTAAAACAATTGGTGCCAAACAATTACTATGGGGGGAGGGGGGGGGGGGGGGGGGGCTCCTTCCGACGGAGCCCGCGTTCAAAGGCGGAAGGCTGCTGACTTTTCTCGCCAAATTAGCGACAAATGTGTGGCGGCAGGCTGGGGACTGACTGGCTTCAGACCGGCGTGGGGCAGACAACGACCCAAATTGCAAATTGCAACAAACTTGAATGAAAGTGGAGCAGCGTTGGCGATGGCGATGGCGACGGCGACGGCGATGGCGACGGCACATTGTCTGTGCGAAAACTTGGTAATAAGCAAATTAAACGTTAAGGAACGACGGAACAGCGGAAAGGCCCGGGAAAGTATTCTACAATAAAAATCCAGTCGACTGCCAATTCGAGTGACTTGCCGCATTAACACCCGCCCCAGCACACGCCGTTCCACATGCCACATGGCACATGCAACCGAACGGCAATATCATGGGCGTTAATTGCTACTCAAAGAGTGGGTGGGGGTCGTGGGAGAGTATGGTTCCTGGGCAAAGCTCAATGGCAACGCCTGACTGCTTCTCGTGCAGGTCACGTTCTACAAAGTTTCCTGCGCTTTTCCACACTTTTATTTACTTTTAGAGGATCTTTTCTCGCTCCTTTTCCCATCCACCCAATCCCCCTCCCCCACGCCATGCCCATGCCTAGTAATTGTAGTTTTCCTTTCGGTTTTCTTGGGCGCCCAGCAAAACGGGGAAAAATATTTATGATGGAAATGTTTGCGGGCAGAAAGCCAGAGAAAGAGTATGAAAACAACAAAAGTCATAAAATATATATAAATAAAATGCGCTTTGCCATAAATCTCATACGTGTGAGGAGGGTCTGCGAGAAGCGTGTTCGTGCCGAGGACGAGGACCAGAGCGGGAGGGATCTGCCCTGTGGAGCAGAACAAAATTTATAAATTTAATAAAAGAACAGAAACTATGAAAAATGTAAATGCAAATGGGATGCTTGTTTACATGTCCAACTCCCAGGCAATGTGTTACTGCAGCAACAAACCGATGGAAAATGGTGAAAAATATGCAACAAAATTGTTTGCCATTTAAATCAAATGGAGAGCATTTTCTGCTCGAATTTTGCTTAGAAAATGGTCTTAAAATTGAAAATTATTAACATACAAGATTTGTTTTGTCTCAGACAACTTTCACACACTTTCACTTTCGACTGTTTGATCAGAAATGGAACTAAAAGCAAGACAGAATTTTATGCATAATTTGCATGCAGGACAGACTCCACCTTGAATCAATTTTGTGCATATTATTTTATGGCTTTGAGATCGTTAACATTTAATGGCTCATTGAACTCTCGGCCGCAAAAACAAACAAAGCAAAATAATACTGTAAAAATATACAGAAAAAGGACACAAAACACAGAAATATATTTAATTAAATATTTATTTTATTACTGGAACCATTGTCCAATATTCCGAGGTGCGATTGCTGTTCATTTGCGAATTTATATTCATTGAGGTTTCGATGCGAATAATTTGCATTTAACGCCGGCCCGTGCACCGCCCTACGGGGCTCTACCGCAAAATTACATTTAAATCTCGCCAGCAGGCAGGAAAATTATCAACCAAACAAATCCGTTTATGCCGTTGATGTCCCTCGTGACATTTGTTGGTCTTCCACTGGTGTTTGTGTCGTATCTAGTCTCCCAAAATACAATTAATTAAGCATTTTTCGGTTTTTGTGCGGAATATTGCAACATGTATTTATGAAAATTATTGCACGAAATCAAATTGGACACCAGGAATTTTTTGGTGCGGTCCACAACTCATTAAAAGTAATCCCAACTGTAATTAATAAACATTTCCCAGCGGGGCAGCCGAGACCCAGCCAAATAGTCAAAGAGTTAACTGAAACCCTTGACCGCCAACATATTCCCCTTTCTCCGCATTTTTGTTGTTGAAAAGTTATCCTTTTTATTTGTGAAATGTTACATGGCTACAATAATTGTTTGGATTATAAATTATTTACACTTTGCTGTGTGTCCATTCCATTGTTTTTTCCCATTTGGCACCTATTAAATTATTAAAATTTTCATTAAAAAGTCAAACAAACGTCAAGGGTCTAAAAATAGCAAGGCATAATTTACATATTTGTTTGCTCATCTGTTTGGTTGTGTGGAATGTTTATCCAGTTTATTGTTTATTGTTTGTTGTTAAAGGCCATTAAAGACCCAGTGAACCCGTTCGTTTCATTCTCATTGCGGTGCGGAAAATGTACACATAAACGTATAATACTAATTATTAAGTACATTAATTAGTGCTGATGCACTTAAGCTGCTTAATTAACAATGAACAAAAAAATAAAACGTGTATCGGTTGCCCATATCGTAGCATATGCTTGTCGTTGTTAATTTGCTTTAATTATAGAAAAGTTTTAATATTTACAAAAATTATCCAATTTAAATTATGGTTTAAGGATGTTTTATTTGTTTGTTTTTCGTTTTTTGGTGTTTGCCTATTGGGTTTTCCTGTCATAAGTTTTCATTTTGCTTGTGCCTTGCCCTATTTTGACCAACAAAAGTCCCCAAACAGTAAATCAAATCAGAGACCAGAACGTTATGTATTAATGCATGAATTGTTGCCAGTCTCAGTCTCAGTCTCAGTCTCCTGAAAGTTTCCTACTCCATAGAGGCGAGGCGAGGCGTTCTGTACTGTACTGTACTTGTCTCTTACATTCGGGTTACGGCAGTTCCAGCCCTCTGCATATTTGACTTTAATATACTCTTGAGTTACTCTAATTTGTGGTTGTCAGCAAATTTACGAAAATGTTCGGAGCAGCAGACGGTGCTGGGGAGCTGCTTTTGGGAATTTCCTCGTACTCCAAGAGTTTAGTTTTCTCGATTTTTGTTTGGCTTTCCTCTGGCTCCGGCTCCGGCTGTGGCTTTTGATTTGTTGGGTCCAAACTATTTGGCTTGTGCGGTATGTAGTATAGTTTCGGTTTTTGCTAGTTTATGAATTATTCAGTCCAGTGGAATCTGGCAAATTGATTCGAAAGCTACATATTTAATGGTGTACAAGTGTTTTTGCCCTGCGGTGAAGTGATTAAGGTCTCGGAATTAGCCATGTCCTCGTGGATTGTTCTGCAATCAAACAGATTTGTTGTCTTTTGCTCTAGCTTTGCTTTTTCCCAGAATTTTCATTTATATCAAAGTGGGGGAATTCCATTACAGGGCATATCAAGCTAACAAACTTCCATTTAGCACTTGATAACTTGCCACAAAAGTTATCTCTGGGTTTATTCAATTTAAGGACTATTTCATACACTTTTCAGCAGACTGCACGGAATGCCTGCTTCCACAAAAGAAAATACACCAAACGATGCGAGTACATGGCAGGGAAGGAAAAAGAAGTGAAAGAAGAGCGGAGAGCGAAGAAGAACTTGAGGAAAGAGTGAAACGCCCCAAAGGCATTTTCCAATTGAGGAAAATTACAAACAGCCGGGCCCGACTTGAGTGGGAAAACACTCTGTGATGGACAGACAGGCAGCCAGGGGCGGGAGGGGTGGTCGACCATGGGGGGGTGGGCTATGGAAATCTCATATAAGACTTCGCCTTTGAAGTGCAAAAATATGCCGACACTCTTGCAGTGGGTATCCCATTCATATCGAGGCCATTATATCAATTTATGTCCTCAACATTCCGATCAAATAACCCTGATTGGAGTACTTTTTGGCTCTTGTGCTGCTCAATTAGTTGGCACTGCCCGTCCCCTCTCATGCCTTAACAAAATTAGTGACCAAACAAATAGTCCGGCAAAAAGGACCACGAGAGAGCCAAAATGAAAGCGTAAAAACAATCCAATGGGGCAAACAATTTAATTACGACTTTTGTGGCGCCCCCGGTTTCGCTCTCTCTCTCTCGCTCTATCTCTGGGGAAACATTTCTTGGAGGGCAGTAGAATTTTCAATTTTAGTTCGCGACAAACTTTGCCATTCGATGTTTTGTGCTGTGCCACAACCTGCGTAAAGGGAGAATAAAAATGTTATGGAATCAGCAGCAACAAAAACAAACAGCGAAAAACTTCAAGATACAACAATTTGCATAAAGGACCCCAAAGCGAAACGACACAATAACTCAATCTCTGGGCAAAAACCAAACCAAAAAAAAACTGTAATGTGCCACAAAGGGAATAAGGCATAAAAGCCGGGGGTCCACAAAACTTTCGTCTATGGCAACGAACGCCAGAGGCAGTAAATCCTGCAGGATATGGCCTTAAGCTTAGAAGCAACAAAACTCCCAACTATGCTGCGGTCGGCGACAACTTTGATGGCGATGGGGCAGGGGATGGGGAGAGTCAGATACAGAAACAGAAACAGCCAAGTGGAGAAAGAGTTAACAACTATGCGGGAAATGCCAAATATTTGAAATATGTGCAGCTACAGAAATGTTGACATTTCAACTGATTTTGATGCGACTCCGAGACTACAGGATACACAGAGCTCCCAAGCTCCAAGGCGTGCTCCAATAGTGGCTGCCGTTGAAATTTTGTGGCAAATTAAGTTGGCAGGCACCACGAAATTGCCCTGGCTCTGCTCCTGAGAGAGCATTGGCGGACTAAAGACAGCCACACATAAAAGGAAGGCAGAGAACGAAAGTCTAGACCCGAAAGCAGAAGCTAAAGATACCCTTTCGAGATACATTCGTTATTGAGTGGAGTTGGAGCCGAGAAAATATGCACTTCTGATCAATCATAGCCTTCGTGTTCTCAAAATCGGAGCTGCCTCTTGGAGGGTATTTCCTTCGTAAGTAGCTTTTGTTTGGTAAATTGCCGGCAACAATAGTTGACACAACTTTTGTGTGTGGCATGGCATGGTGTGGCGTGGCATGGTGTGGAGTGGAAAGTGGCAAAATGCAGGCATTGTTATTGGCAATTTCTGCTTCTGTCGGTTGTCAGGGGAAACAAATGCAAAAATCAGCCATATGCAAATTGCCTTCATCGATGAGTGTCTTCTGTGTGTGTGTGTGTGTGTTATCTTATGGCAAGAAACCTAATTTGATTTCATAGAACGAACATTTAACTTATAATACTTGCTGGGTGGCTCCATTATGTACAATTTTATGGATTCCTTTCTTTGGTTTACATCAGAATAATGACTGTGATTCTTATGACTAAATTATGGCTAAATTATAGATATATATTTATGCATATTTTGTTATTACTTATTACTTTCTTCTTAGTTCCATAAACCAATCTATTTTCCATCTATCAAAGATATATTTCCCATTTAGATGCTACTTCCATGACATCACTCAAAAGTTCCTTTGATTTGATGAGACTTTCTCTGCTTATTTCGATATGCTGCTGCCGCTGCTGCAACCTTTTGCTGCAAAATACTCGCAATTCTCGCAACTAATTTACGATGGTAGAAAACTTTCCTTTCAGGCACACAAACTGCAGTCGAAGCTGCTAACCGCCGATGCCGCCGCAGCCAAGTCAAAGATAAACTTTATACCAAAATGTATTATTAAATTTACGCAAGCTCTATAAAATTCCGACAGCCTGGCCTGTGTGCGTGGACCCCAGTGGAGATGGAGATGGGGATGCGGATGGGGAAGGGGATGGGGCAGCCATTTGGCAGGCAGCTGTCGGAGCTGCTGCTCCTGCTCGTCCGCCGCAATGCGACCACAGCGGGACCTCCATCCTTTCTAACTCTGTCTCTCACTCTTTCCCTCTCTCTCTGGCGTTAAATTGAGGAACTTCTTGGCTACTGGCTGCTGGCTGGTCCCTGCTCCTCCTGGGTGTTGGGGTTTTTCTATATATTGGTCGTAATACTTTTGCCAGGCTGGTGCTGGTGCTGGTGCTGGTGCTGCTGCAGTTCGGTGCGAACCGTGTTCGTCGAGGATGAGGATGAGGATGTGGAGGATTCTGTGGATGATGCCGCCGAAGCCGACGAACCTGATGATATTGTGGAGTCCGTGCGCTGTTGTTGCTGCTGTTGTCCCTGGCTTGCCAGGGGACTTGCGGTGTTTGCTATTCGCAAATCCTTGCCGGAAGCCTGACGCTGCAGCAATTGAGGTATGCGGGTCGGTGAGACGGTGGTGGCCATTGATGATGCTCCTCCAGGCACTGCTGCTGTCTCTTCTCCTTCAGCAGCTCCCTGATGATGATGATGTGGCGTCGGCGTTGGCGTCAGCGTCGGCTGCTGTTGGGTGAGGCGCGGTATGAGCGATGTCCTGGAGGGAGATTTCATCGGCTGTGCATACAAATCGCCATTGGGCGCCGACCAGCTCGTCCCATCGTTCCCTGGACACGTCCCGGGACTCGCCTCAATCGAGTAAATGCATTCGGTACGCTCCCCGCCCTGCGGCGGTGTGGTCTCATGAGCCGGCGGCACCGACTCAAAGGATTGGAAGGATCCGCTTAGTGCTGTCATCGCTCCCGCTGCCGGCGCTCCCGCCTCCGGCGTCCGTTTCTGTCGCTTTAACGAGGTCGCCGGCGACTTGGGCACAATGGGACCGAAGATTAGTGTATTCTGGGTAATCTGCGGCTCCCCGGGCTCCTCCTCCCCGGCCAGGTCCTGGGCCAGCTGCAGTGGTGATGTGGTAATGTTGCTGCTGTCCCGTCGCCGCCGCCCCAGAGTGCTGCTGATGGTGCGAGGCGGCGGCAGTGGGGCACTGAAGTTCTGCGGCGGCAAGGAGTTCCGCTTGTAGCTTCCACCGCGGCTGTCCCTCAGGTCCTGGGCAGTGGGCAGCACCTTGGGGTAGTTACGCTGCCGGAGCAGTTCCAGTTGTTGGGCTGCCGTGAGGGGCACCACTTCCAGCACGCAATTCTCATCGCGACTCGTCACATTAATGTCCACGTCGTCGGCATGAACGAAGCTTGTCACCTGCTCATCGGCGGCCAGGATCATGTCCACCGGATCCGAGTGGGTGTGCCGATGCAGTGGCATGTGCTGCAGCTGCTGCTGCAGGATGTCCTCGCTGGGTTCGGTGAGGGCCGAGTGCTGGCGCTGGAGCAGCATTTCGTAGTGCTGCGGCTCGTGCATATGCTGGGGGATCAGAAGAGCCGCGTCCGCCACTTCGATGTCCTGGCAAATGATCATCCGGCCATCAGGCAGGACTGAGGTCGGTGGCGTTGCCGTGGGCGTGGCAAAGCTCCCGGACTTGGGCACCTCCTGCCCCGACATCCACTCGCACACCTTCGTGTGGGTGTCCACCGTCGAGCAGCTGAGCTGTCGCTGGATCGCATACCCATTGATGGGCGACCGCTGGCCCGTTTTGATGGCCTCGTAAGTGTTGGACTTGCGGGCCATGTCCATGACGTAGCTGTCGTCGCCATCCCGCGACTTGCTGCAGCGCTTCAGCTCGTCGTCGTTGGCGCCGTCATAGCTGAGGATATTCCCGTTCAGCTTTGGGCCCGGAAACGGCAACATTTTGGCTCTCTTGCGACGCTGCCGCATCAGGAACGTGCCATAGATGATCACATTCAGGGCAATAATCAGGGCTATCAATGCAATCAGCAGCTGCAGCGTTGTCTCCGACTTGGCCACCGTCTCCGGCTGGTCCTCCGCCATGGGATTCGTGGCAGAGGTCATCTCCAAGTCCTCCTCCCGCTGCGGCTGCTGCGGCTGCTGCTTGTGCATCACATGCCCAAAGGTGGGCGGGGCATTGTACATGTTCTCGGCCGCCGTTTCCGTCGAGTCCGGACTGTTGGCCAGACTGGGCTCCTGGAGCAGGAGCTTCAGTGTACGCACGGGGTCCTCGGCGCCCTTATCCCGCGGCCCGTACTGGCTCATGTGACCCGTAATCACCTCACTGCCGGGATGCAGCTGCTCCTGCAAGGCCGCAATTTGATTGAGTTCATCGGGCAGCTCTTTGTTCCAGAAATTCATGTAGATCTGTCGGTACTTGTAGCCCACTGTTGGTGGGATTCCTGCATGGCAAATGGACATAAAATATACGTAAGGGATTGCTCTTGGCATAAGGACTCACCAATATTGAGATAGGCCTGTGCTCGCTTGTTAAACTCCGGCCAGTCGAGGTCATAGCGGTCCCATTCGAGGGCGTGCGAATTCAAGAAGATGCCCTTCCAGGGCGCCTTTGGATTGCTGGAAAAATTCGGATGTTTGTCAATTTCCAATTATAGCCAGACAGAGAGAGGCTCCCACTAATGAGGCTCCCCCACGCTCCCCCATTATCCGAAACAATTCCGTTTTATGGGCATAATCCGAACAATCATTTTCGCCATTTAAACGACATGGTTATGGGGGCCGGGCCTCTGAGATGTGATTGCCTCTGGCTTTGGCGGGAAAATGTCCTGGCTAACGATCCTGGCTGTGATTTCCAGTTCTGGGTTTTATTTCCTCTATTCCACTGATCCCCCCCCAGAGCCACTTCCACTAATAATATTTGCATGCACCTACTATCCCCCCCCGGCAGCGCCTCACAGAGCCGATGTTTTCACTGCGGGAATAATAATAAAAGCGGCAGTAAAAATTCTATTCATTTCACTGTCCAAGCGTTGCAGATTGCAAAACGTGCCACACGGCGCCACAACGAAAAGCCAAAGCCATTCCAAAAACTCATGAATATCCCACATTGCATCCGTGTCCGCATCCGCATCCGAATCCGAATCCGTAGACCCGCAGTCCGCATTTGCATGCAGGACTGTGACTCTTCTCGTGTTGATGTTCCTCCCCCCTCCCCCCTCTCCCACATCCCGCCGACTTCGCCCAACTTTCTCCTCGAAATGCACTTTTAACTCAAAGTCCAGTACTCACCCGGTCTTTACGAAGTTCGTCCAATATGCCATTACCGCCTCGGAAAGCAGCTTTTCCTGCATCGTATAGTTATGGCTGGGAAAAGGACCTGCGGGAGCCAAAGGCGCGCCAAAGATAAACGCCAATTCCTCGCCCATAATGCTATGCGGTAGCTGTAAGTGAAAAATACTCGTTTATATGTATTACAGAATCATCAGTAAATCAAGCTGCTGCGAGAATACTCTCCTCCTCATCCTACTCCTCCTCCTCCTCCTCCTGCTCTAAGCTGTTGAAAGTTGGTGTTAAAGTAGCGGCAATTAGTAATCCATCGATGAAAGGGAAACCCATTTATTATAGTTACGGAGTGATTAAGGGAAGCAAGGCAGCATTTAAAGAAGATTGAAGGAGGGAAAGAGGGAAAGAGTGAAAGAGTGAAAGGCAAGGCAGAACTGCCACCCAAAACAGGGAAATTCTATCGCGGATTGGGGTACATCCTGCCCTTAAGGCTTCTCCTTTAACAAACGTCTTGCCAAAACCCATGGACTCTTGAAAGTAAACCAAAAATCGGTGCAAATGGCTTCCTTCTCGCTACCCTTCCGATCAGTGCGAAATGTTCTTTTCTCTTTTCGGTTTTCGGTTCTTTTTTGTGGCACCCGGGCATCAATCTTCTTAGACGGAATGCATAAATATTTGGCCAAGCGAACACAGACAAGGCCAAAGGCAGAAGAGACTGGCTCTGGCCCTAACTCTGGCTGTCTGTGTGTAAGTAGGTAATAAAGCCCAGCTTTTTATTGTTGCTCCATGAAAAATGTAACAAAGTCACAAAGCATTTCGCTAGCCGTCTGTCTGAGAAGTGTCCCCTCGGACTGCCCGTCCTGCCTGTCCTTTTATGGCATTTATGAATGATGAATTTTCGCTTTTGATTTTGATTTTCATTTTCATTTCTGTGTGGCAATTGTGTGAGCAAAACGACGCCATTCAATATTGGCTTTACACGACACAAGGCTTACGCTGCGGATTTTTATTGAGCGAAAAGCGAGCATTCCGACGTTTGATGGAATATGCGGTTCAATAACCTTTCAGCCCCCGATAGCATCAAAGTGAAGCTTTTTTAAGTTTTTCCCATTGATTTCCCCCGCCCCCCAGCATTTTGCATATGCTTATTTTTGCGGTGGAAAACGGCGAGAGAAAAGCCTGCCATATTTTCATATCAATCAATTTGAGTGCCGGCCAAAAGACTGTGTTAATATTTAGTTCTAGCAAATAAATCAATGGATTTTCCATAAATAATTTTCCTACCCTGAACAAAATTGTATTTCCGCTTTAATTTAATGGTAATTTTCAATTGAATTTGTAAATGAATAATTACGGAATATTCATAAATTTCCCACAGATATTATATTATTTAAATATTTATTCTTTCCAATGACCCAAAACGCGTTGGCGCACATCCTGTCCGAAATTACCCAATCTCCAAAATTTCGGGGGGGGCGAGCGGTGGGCGATTTTTATATTAAAGTTGTTGGAAATTCATTGGGAAAAAAGATACCGGGAACGGAGGCGGAAATTCAATTTTGAAATTAATGCGAAACTTTTGTAATTTATGTTGCGCCTGCCCCAAGGCATTGGGGCACGGGGCGGAAGCAACAATTTGACTTGGCGCCATTTGTCGTAATAAACCTAATGGAGTTAACGGCACTCGCAGCGTGTAAAATTTCCAAAAATATTGGCTCCCAGAGAGAGGTAGGGGCCTGGAATGTGCCGAGGTGTGGCACCCCCACATAATTTACTCCCATCTCTGTGTAATTCTATGGAATTAGCAATAGGATACAAACCCCCATCGCAGGTGGTCGTTAATTGGGTAGAAATACCCTTCTGCTAAAGGCCGAGCCACTTAAAGGGATATTTTGTGTGCCAGAAACTCCATCCTTTTTTTTTTCTCCTCTATAAAACTTTAGTTTCGGTTTATATTTATTTTATTTTCATAAATTTCTTTTCCTTCCTCAAACAGCCATTTCGCATTCTTATCAAAAAGCACGAGTGGGTGCCGCCCCACACACACAAAAAAAAAACCAGAAGAACTTTCCCCAAAAAAAAGTAAAGAAAAACCCACCAGACGGGACATACTTCAAGTTTTTTCCTCCTTTTTTTTTGGCCATTTTTTTTTGTTTGTTTGTGGGTCTGTGGCGGAATTCTTGGGATGCTGACCGCGTTTAGAATGCGATGATAATGACGTTTGTCTACGGGGTTTTTCGGTGAAATTGTTGAATTTAATATGGAAAACTTATTAAACTGTCCTCAAAAAAGCCGAACGATGGCCTTCCATCTTCCATGGCTAAATGATGAAATAAATTGGAACTTGTTTTGTGGAAAAGTTTTCGGCTCGTTGGGTTTATGCCTCTTGCGAGGGGTTTTGGGGATATTAAAAACAAAAAAAACAAAAAAGGAAAAATGGCAACATCGAAAGGAAATCTTAATCTCCAGAGGAATAGAGACCTCTCTTTCTCTCTCTCTCTGTCGTTTGTTTATTTTTCTACATTTTCTCTGTGTGTGTTTTTGTCTCTGGGATTAAATTCAATTAAGTTATCCTTCCCGCAAATCGCATTACAGCTGAAAATCCCCCCTTTTTTTTAAGGGGATTAATATCTTTTCTTGGAATACTTTTCGCTATTTTTAACAATTGACAGAAGCCCACAACAACAGCTCCTCGGAGAGAGGGGCAGACACTTCAAGCCCCCAAGTAAATAAGTAGTCTCCTTGGAGTATTTTTCGGGGCTAGAACGTTTTGTATCCGTATCTGTGCCTGAGTTTGAGGTCTGAGCATCTCAACTGCAAGACATGCAAGACATGTGCCAAAAAGTTGCACAATATGCCCGCGGCTCAGGACTCAACAAGATATATGGTCGGGCTGCAGTCGGTGGGGCGGAGGGGCGTGGTCCATTCTGGGGAAGCCAGTGAGTGGCCTGCCACTTGAAGCATTCCGCTCGAGCCACAGAAGCGCAGTTTATGCACAAATTCATTCGCATTCAGACGAAAGAAGTTGCACAAAAAAAATGTTTTCGGATATACTCTTGGAGTGGTAGAAAAACAGTATAGCTTTTGGGGATACCGACGCGTCGGATGCCCTTGGGAGACTCTGCAGATAGAAGAGATTTCTAGGTAATCCACCGAGGCGGTCTGTTTCGGTCCCCAGAATCCAACAACAAAATACACTGCTTGTGCATGACAGGAAATCAGGCGTTTCTGTATACGTTTTCCTCTCCTGCTCGCTTGGTTCAACCTTCTCTTCCTGTTGCCAAAGCCTACGTAGAATGTTGGCTACCCTCTCTGTTCAGGGTACATCAAATGCCTTTCAGCATTGTAGTACAAAGTCGATTGGAGAGCGTGTGTGTACTCGCCTGAGTCTTAACTTGTCTGACTGTTTGTTTTTCCGGTTTCTTGGTGGACCGCCTGCCGCCTGCCGGCTGCCACTCGGTTGCGTTGGCGACAGGACAGGCCGATAATTTGTAGGCACGCCGGCACTCCGCTTATCCCTGACATCCTTCCTTTCATGTTTCGCCCATGAGCGAGCTGGCGGCGGCAGTATGAAATATTTAAGTGAATTTTATTTCTCGCAATTTATCTGCAACTAATGCGAGCCAATCCGGCGAAGCTGCTCGTATATCAGCCAGCAGCCTGTGGCATAAACATGCTCCTGCCTCTTATTTGGCTACTTTCGTTTCAATGGCAGCCCAGCAATTTATCAGAGGACTTATGCGGCCCACTGTGGCACATATACATGTATCCTGGCGATGCTTTAATTGCGGGGCTATTAAAAAGTTGTTGCACCCCGCTTATGCGCAAGCTGTTGTCGCATTTAAAAGGACATTCGCCCGGATGCGACTGCAGGACCCCGAGCTGTTCATCTATTTGCAGTTTCAGTTGCAGTTTTGTTTTATGGCCTCCCCCCCCCCCCACCGCCCACCGCACTGCTGCCGCAAAACTATGGCCATAAAAATTCGCTTAGCCAAAAAGTTGCCAGCAAAAATATATATAATACAAAATAATAACTTTTTTCTCTGCTATACAATATAGTGGAGTGTCGCCTTTGTTTTTGAGGATTCGGCTAGGAGTTGTTTTTTCAAATTCATTATGTCAGTGTCTGAGGCATAGACGAAGCTTGAAGGACCCTTCGAGCCCCCAAAGGAGGAAACATAAACCATCCCTAACAATTGCTGTACTCTGCTGTGCTGTGCTCCCTAATTTGCTTATCAATTTAATCATCTTAACGACAAATCAATATGCCCATTTATCTATAGGGTAGAGGACACACAGGACAACGAGGGGGCAGTGAGAGGACAGTGGCTTCATGGCAGCACAAAGCTATCTTGGCCAGGCAATCAGTAACAAATCCATAAGCATGACAGAGCCATAAAACTCTGGCAAAAGCCAAGCCAAGCGAACTACGAGAGTCGGACACAAATAACCCTGCCTCCCCCTCCCCCTCCCCACCGCCCACTCTCTGTTGGGTGAAGAGAGTGACCCGTCGTCGGACACAAATGAACCCTAAGTCAAGAGGGATTCCATGCCGTCTGGTTAGACAAAAGAGGCAAAAGGACAACTTCGATGTAGATGTTGTTTTTTTCTGGCACCCTAACAACGGAGGGGTATATATGGTTTTCTAAGGAGACAAGAATGGGGAAGGATCTCCTTTTTAGGGCAAAACAATGCCTACAATCTTAAAGCTATCTTTCTGCCACAGAAAGACAGAACCCCCCAAGATCCTCTTCAATGCACCAAACAAAAAATATATCTTCTAGGGTATCTAAGACCCCTCGCCCTTTTTTTGCCTAGGATTTTTGTTACCCCTGCGAGGGTTCATTGTCTTTATTACGATCATTCGCGGCCTTTCGCTGCCTGAAAACTTGTGAATTGTTTTTGGCCAAAAACAAAAAAAAAGAAGAACAAAACATAACAAGCCAATGAGGGACTCCTCCGTAGCCCAAAACGGCCCCGAGTTCCGCCTAAAACTTTTCCAGCATTATTGTCCATTATTGAGAGCGACAGAGAGCGACAGAGAGAGTGAGGAGTACATCATGAAAACTCATTAGATGCCCCAACCACATGCTGGGTTTATTTTACACAGCGAAAGGGAAAACGATTCACTGGAGGGACACGGGGTGCGGGGTGCTGGCGGGGTCCGCGTGACCGCCGACGAGTGTTTAAATTAAAAGTTCTATGGAGTGCGTAATTGGAATCGGCCATTTGGTCGAGCCTTTTGGAATATACAGTAGTGGTAGTCGTTTCGGCTAATACTTACGTTGGCGTACGGTCCCGTTGCGCTGTTATGGCCAAATACGTACATATAATTGCGCCGATTGACATCCGCATGGAACATACCCGTCTGCAGTAGAGGCCCAACGACACGGGCATCGGACAGTATGTCCAGCACCACATCACGATGCTCCAAATTAGTGGCCTTAATCGGATTGTTGTACATGTCCTGGTATCTGCAAGAGAGCGAGAGAGAGACAGAGAGAGAGAGAGGCATGAAACAAGTGGAGCATCATAGCTATGGTGTACGTGGCGTATGCGTAATGTGCATTGTTAACATTGGATGGCTCCTGGCTCTCGTGTCCGCATCCGTTTGAGTGCTTCGAGTGTTCAAGCAGTGTGTGTTTCGAGTGTATTTGTGTTTACTCGTGGAACGTAAAGCTTAATTACGCGGTTGGCTTTTGTGCCAGAGCGAGAGTCGTCGTCACCGTCGCCGTCGCCGTGGAGCAACCACCGAACCACTCGAACCACAGGACAACAATGAGCAACTAATGCAACCAAAGGAGGATTTTCGCTGATTGGTATGTAATTTTATTGCAGATTTGTGGGTCTTTCGAATAATTGAACGTTTTTCCCAGAAATTTCGTGGGTTTTATGCTTTTGTTCGTTGTCGACAGACAGGTAAAAGCATTGAAAATGGAACACGTGCTTTGGTATATGGACTCTGCTATTGATGCCGATCAGGTATAGATATACTTTCTGGGGTTGGCAAAACCTTCTTAGGGCTTTTACACGGATCTAATGAAGGTTGGAAGGGCAGCCGTTCCCATAACAGAACTACAGCGCTGTTAGCACCGCTGGTTAACAGCTCCTGTTATCGCTACCGGGTTAACAGCCGGCTTACAGCGCTCTCTGTTAGCGCTCTGATCGGAGAGCGGTATCGCGTTTGTTCTCACGATCCACTCGGTTCTCATCGTTTCAGAGCACCGCGAATTTTATTCAATGACGGCCTCTGTGAGAACTTCTCTGGAAGCACCACCTCAACGATCCGCCCGATCCGCCCGATCCGCCCTTCCTACCCTTAATGTAGGAATCGAGATAGAGTCCACGGTGCAGAGAGAGACTCGAAAGGGCCGCCAGTACTAAACTATACCCTTTTTGAGCAGAGAGAGAGAGAGACATCACGACAGCAGGAGGTTTCTAGGATTAAGAGTAATGATCCAGAGAGCGGGAGTCAGCGAGAGCGAGAGTCAGTCGGTGCCAGAGTTTCGCGAGCTTCACACACAGCAGACAAATGATCCACATAACCCAAAGTTATACACACATACAAATACATTGTTAACCATTATCTTAATCCATTTAAATACTTAATAAAAGTCACATCTACAACTTAATAAACCGTCGTCTCGGGATTCAATCCATATCAGTGCATAAATATATTCTATTCCAAAATATACAACTCTACCTCAATTTCAACCATATTATACCTTATTTTTTAAGTTTACCTTATTTTATATATCAGATCTTTGGCCACCTTCATTTTCCACAATCTTTTATTCCATTCTATCCAACATTTTCCACTCCGTTTTTGTTCCCTTTGTCACATTGTTAATTCTCTCTGTGTTTTTGCCTTTAATAAATTTGTTTTTGCAACCAGTCCGTGTGACACTCGACTGTTCCATTAGATAAATCGACATGACACGACACACCACTAGAGGGGGCATGATATGGGTGGGGGGGGAGGTGGGCCACGATGAAGTAGGGGTAAGTCCAGCTCAGCATGAAATTATTATGCCACAGCGGGAGAGGCAGCAGCAGCGGCACAGAAAAATCCCACTCTAGACCTGGAGCTGGGGCTGGGGCATGGGGTTGGCATGCGGCAGGGGCATGGGGCTGGGGCTGGGGCTTGTACATGTCAAGCACAACACTTGGCCTTTTGCTAGCAGCTGTTGAGGCAGGTACAAACATGAGGCATACAACACACACAGACACACACAGAGACACACCAATACATGTGTATTTCGAAAAGAGGTACGAAATGTGTGGCAGGCAGGCCAACGGCGAAACATCTTGGCCTAATGTACAAATAAATAGAGCCATATTTTCCACATTTTCGTACGGTCTGTGCTTAGTTTTCCTTTGGCTTTTCCTCTTCTGCCTGCTGTCTGTTTGTGTTTTGTATGCCATGTTATGCATTTTATTGTCGGCTACTTAAGTTATGCACTTTGACCTCCATTCAGACAGCAGCAGCCCCCCCGCGGGCGAAACAGAGCGAAGCAAAGGAGGGCCCATGGAGCCACTCGTGAATGGTGCAAGGATGGAGCCCCCAAGACGACGCTGTTTTCTCACATTTCTTGCGCGATTCGCTTCTCCCTGCTGCTGCTCGACTTTGCCCCGTGTGTGCTTCCAAGGATGTTGCTCTGCCGGAGACACATGTTTGCATTTGCCAAGCGGAATCGAAGCAGGAACAGGCATCCTGCCGCTATGGCAACGCTTTTTATTTGTTTGCGGTTTATATTTGATATAAAATCTGGCTTACGCGGAAGATCCACAGCCAGAGGCTTAAAGCCACTTTAAAGCCCAGCAAAGATCACAGTTTTTGATCTCCTTTAAATTGTGTGGCACCGTGGCATTAATACGAACTTAAGCCGCATGGAGTCCGCTGCTGCTCGGGGCATACACATAATTAATTAAAAATGCATGGGAAAAACCGAATTAACATTCGTAGATGGCGGAGAAACTTTTCAGTTGTCCATCAAACACGCCTCGACTGGCGACAAATACAATTTGGAAATTGCTCGAAATCCTGAATGAGAAGGAGAGCGGGAGGCAGGGAGGTAGGGAGGGAAAAACAAACAGAAACGACCATCGAAAATGCTTAATTAAAAGTTTGTCCGAAATGTGCAATGGAGGGGGAGGGGGGGCGGGGGAAACCCCAGCTTAAAAACATTTCAAAAATCTCATGGGGTAAAATCAGATTTGGGATGCACCACACGACCGACGACCGACGACAGACAAACAACAAGTGGGGTGGAGAACAAACTCTAATTAAATAAATACGAATGCGTATACGCACCGCACAACGCAGCCACAAAAGAGGGCCCACAACATACGCTGGCAAACACTCAAAAAAACTAACCGCAAAAACACTCGAAATACAAGCAAACAAAACACCCATGAATGGGCCGCACCAGAAATATGCACAACAAACACTGGCGGCAGACAAGACCAGAGGCAGCAAAGGCAGCGGAGCAGCAGAACAAAAACAAAGCAAGGAAAATGGAAAAGGAAAAGCACACAAAAGCAGACACCGCCACGCCCAGAACACACACCTTGAGAGGCGACCAAAGCAATGACCATTCAGAGAGAGAGGGAGAGAGAAGCCCCGCCACATCCACAGAAGTGTGATCAAATCTAGCAGGAAAGTGCCACCTGAAAGCAACACTGTCTAACAAAAGAAGAGAACACCAGGCAAAATAACAGATTAAACATGAGTCTTCCATCTTTTATACAAGAGAATTCTATTATTTTATTATATTTTAACCATATTTGCTAACTATTACCATCATTACAAGTACATGACGTATAAGGACCCTGCTCCTGCCTGCCACCTGCTTGGGGGGGATCTCCCTGTTAAGCCACTCGAAAGTGTTTAGTGTTTAGTCTTTTCCTAAATACATATCTGGTTGTTCAGTGTTCAGAGTGTTTAGAGGAGGGCTCAGGACATCCGTTGCTCCTTTCTGGAGCGTGAAGCACAACACTCACATTTAATTTCCGAAGAGCGTATGTGACACTTTAAATATTTCCGCACTCAAACAAACACTTTTGCCACCAGAGAGAGAGAGACCACACAGGACACGGCCACAGACAGAGACTACGACTCCGGCACTGACTCCAATGCAGATACAGATACAGATACAGATACAGATACAGATACGACAGCCACTACGGATACGGATGTGTGTTCCCCTGTCTGGCTGCCACACTTGGGTACACAGAATTTTCTAGTGCCCTAGATATTTGGCAGCTGCTGCTGCTGCCGCTGCATGGAGTCGAAACGAGTCGAGTCGGGAGTCCGTAATGAATTTGTTGAGCAGTTTTGCTAATGAAGTACGAAATGGTGGAGACTTGCAGTTCCTTCACTGCTATAAAATGCAATTTTCAGCTTAAAATTGCATTTTCTAATGACAATTTTTTGTTTCCGAGTTAAGACCTCAAATTGGTGGCCGAAAGATGGTGAAAATGTGCCCCACCAGCTAAGCCACACTGGAAGAGAGGTAGACAGGAAGTAATGGTGGGATGATATGGTATTTCATGTTAAGAAACCCATTAAAGGTGTTCTCCCAAGGGCTCCACCTCCCAGTTCCCTGTGAATTCCCATACAAGCAACCATCATTAGGGTAAACATACACAGAGATACTTTCCCGGGGGGGCTGGAGCTCAAATCAAAGTCTACCCATTTGCAGCAGTAGTGAGAGAGAAAAACGAGTAAAATCAAATCCATTTAATCACCCAGAACCCTCTCGCAACATCTGATATGCCACACAGGCACAACAAGCAGGGAAAAGCCAAGCCCAAGCCAAAGGGAAACGAGAGTTCTGGTTACAGAACACTAACTGGCGTTAATGCCTCACGAGTGGTGGCACGTCTGTTGGGGTTCATGAACCCAAAATACACTCGAATACACACAGCAGTCTCTATCTCTTTCCGCTGGCAGCCACTCCAGGAGGCAAGCTCTCTTTAGATGCCACTCCACGCGAATCGCGGACCCCTAATGAGAGTCAAAATAGCGCCTCACTAATGCAGTTCGGTGACATGGTAATTGTTGTGATATTTAACAATTGGAAGGCCCCAGCTTTTCAATTATTTATTGTTGCGATCGCCGCTCTTTTGGCTTTTATGGTCAGTGTTTGTGGAATATAATATTCATGTAATATATTGCGTATACGCACCCTTGCACACGCCCAAGCTGTTTAGCCCCTAAATTGCTATGCCGCATGCTGTGGCCGCTTTGCGTGCTGCCCCCCCTCTGGGCGGACGTGTGGGTGTTTGTGCGGATTAACATATGTGTGGCAGCCACTGACAAACGATTATGAATAACTGCAAGCGTGCAACACACGCTGTGGCGTGGCTCTGGGTGGCATGCAAACACCATTTCCATGCGAGTGAGTACTTCAGTGCCCCTCTCTCTCTTTCTGCAATAAGCACCATTTTATTACACTGTGCAACCCAGCTGAAGGATGATCTGAGGGATGAGCGGGAGATGAACAGATTGCCAAAAGAAGCTTAAAGGGAAATGCAGCAGAAGCCAGAATGCGGTGGAATGCACACACATTTGAAGGTGAAACAGTGCCACATTTGATAGCTGAAAGATATCTACCCGTGGAAAGCCCTTCTCCCATTGATGCATCGCAGCGCAGACCAAAATAATGAACCCGGCAAGCAATCCTTTCAGCCAATATTTTTTTGTGGATTCAATACCAAAAAACCAGAAAAAAATCCAACCGAATTTGTAGCAAAAACATTTTCTTTTCATTTCAGGCACTAATAAAAATTTTTTAATGGGAATTTAAGAACAGAATTTCACTAAAGAGAAAACTTAAATATGAGAACATATCAGAAATATGAGAAAAACTGTAATATTTCAGTGCAGTGTGAGAGCAATGACAAGCACAGACATAATTTACTTTTTAAATAAAAACATAGTACAATAAAATAGAATTTAAATTGATTTAAATTAGGCACATATTTAATTGAAATCTAAAACACTTTAAAGTAAATATATTTTATTCAATTTGTGGGAAATTTATTTAATTTAAATATGCAAATATTATTTTAGATTAGAAATATATTTAAATAAATTTACATTAATTATTTCCACTCTTGGCTCCAAATTAATAATTTAAATATTTAAATATACATAAGTGTAAATATTAAAAATTGAATTCACAAATTTTCTCTAGGTGGAATTCAAAACTAAGGTTTGCTGTAACCTCCCTCAGAATGTTGTTACATTTTTTGTAGATTTGGTAAATAAAATGAACCCTTCGCCATCTATTTTCGCCCTAATTGGGGGCTGAATAAATATGTGTAGCACTCCCACCTGCATATAAGTAGTAATCATCAACAGATATGCACTCAGGAATCACATTCCCTGGATTATTCACACATTCCGAAGCCGAAACCTCAAGAGGCATTCGCAGTTCATGAATAAAATTTCCACACTCGAAAAATGGTTTTGCAATTTACATATTTTTATAGGCTGCTGCCGGGACAGAACCAAACGGAACCGAAACACAACGGAATATATAATTTTCAAGAGCTTGAAGCGCCGCTGTTTGCATTCGGGCCGTTGCATAATCGAAATTTCTACAAAATGCATGTCAGCGGCAGAGATCCAGAGTTGCAGAGTCCCAGAGATCCCAGGAGGCATCTGGTCGGTCGGCCGCTGCCACTGCCCCATGCGTGTGGCAGGGAACATACACACACACAGAGCAGAACAGATTGAGCTCGAGCCTCGTACCGCGTGCGCGCGTACACATAAGAGGCGTGTTTTTCAGTGTGCGAGTGGCATGCCCCACGCATGTAATTTATGATGTTTCAGCGTGTAAACAACACGTTCCAAAAAAACAAAAAACAAAAAAAAAAACAGGAGTAGAAGAAAACTTTTTGGAGAGCCCGGGCGAATATTTACGAGAGAAGTTTTTCGGGGGTCCAAATGAAACGAATAAAAGTGGAGCAACTAGTTCCAGATGCTCCAATCCTGCTGGGTTATGAGGCATGCAACCAAATGCATGTTAAAGCCGAAAGCGATGCCATTTAAAAGTTTATGGCTTTTGTATAGCCACCACCCACATCGACATCCTCCACAGAGGGCTCTACGCAGGACACTACTCTGTGTGGGTATGTCCTCTCTCATAATGTATGCAACTTCCTGTAGCACGGCCCTAGGACAATAAATTAAGGCAGCCCCGAACGAACGAGCGCCGCCTGTCGCCAGTCGCCAGTCGCCAAGGATCGTGGCTGCCACAAAACTGAGGCATATCCATGACCCAAGCGTGCGCTCGGTTTTGCATATTTTTTTGTATAAATAATATTATAATAAATAAGTTGATGCTATTAAGCGTCTGCTAGCTGGTCGGTCACACGCCCCTGGCATTGTTGTTGTACCCTGTTGACCCTCTGTCTGCCACTCGGCCACAGGCAGTCCTCGGTCTCCTCGCTCTTTCCCTCTGCTGGGGCTGGCCCTGTTGTTATCTATGGCGTCTCGTGGCCCGACAACAACTTTTCGTGGCCAGAACGGTAATTAAAGAGCTCGGCTGCGGTTTATAAATTGCTGGAAATTAAAACGACAATATAAAGCTGTCAGCGACACTTTTGAGTTGGGTCAATTCTCTGTGTGTCCTGTGTCTTTCGGTGGGGAAAGAAGGGGGGATAAGCCACCAGATTATGCGACTAAGCAACAGTTTATAAAGAAAATGAAAGAATGAGGGAAGGCCTTGACAGACTTAAGGCTTAAGGTTGCCTCCCAAAGAAAGAGAAATGTAAATGAAATTTATACCGAGAAATGAGCGACCTTTTCTGGAGGAGGAGACCTGCTAAGCCACACTGGGAAAGTGTAGGAGCTAGAAAGAAGAGGCAGGCAAAGGGCTAAGTGCTTTTCTGTTAATTTTATTTGATAATCAACTAAGAAATTTTCAATTTACTTTCTCTGCACAATCCTTGGCCATTGAGTTGGAAAATTTAATTCCCTGGGAAAATTCAATTTTATTACAAAATAGTCTGGGGGATTGCACCTGCAATTTTTCTCAGAGCCAAAAGGAGAGTGAGAGGGAGACACACAATGAGGATTGCTCAAGTGAAATGTGTAAAAGCTTCATCTTGCACGTCCTCCAAGCAGATCCTCCCTCTTTCATGCGCTAAATCCTTTAGATGATACGGATACAAATGCCAGCACTAAATAATTGCCTTTTCAATGGTCCAGCAGCCATTCGTACTCTTGGACTCTCTCCCTCTCTCTCGCTCTGGTAGTAGTACTTGGCTCTAAGTACCACAGGCAACTGGTAGACAATTTCGAATGGCCATAAATCTCGGTGGCAGCCAGAGCGAATGTGTGTCAGCTTAGCGTTCGTTTAAAAGTACAGACAGACATGCCAAAATGGCCAATTTCATGGCTAGTGTAAATCAAAAACACCTGCAATTAGGAGCAACATCCATCCACACCCCCGACGGGCCAGTTGCAGGACGATCCCCATAAGCGGACAAAGCTATTTAGACGAGGGGCCGGCGCACACAAAAACAATTTCGGGGCAATTGCCAGCCATGGAACTCATTAACATGCGGCACAGGGGCCTAGAGCCTGCCGCCTGCCGCCTGCGCCTGGGACCTCTATGGTGGTCTGGGGCTCTCTTACACTTAGAGAAAACACTTTTCACGACCAACAAAATACTTCATAAATGAAGAAAAGTAATGCAGTTAAATCACAACTTCGGGGAAACTAAAATATTTCTTAGAAAAGTAAAAACTTGAACAAAAATAAAAATTGTAATCTAAAAAAATTATATTTAATATATATTGGCCTGTTGTTATTTTTTTTTTAATTATAAAAAATATTAAAAAAAGGTTTAATGCAATTTTTAAATTCAATTTCCATTTTAATTGTTTAAGTGCATATTTTAATACCACAGAAATTCTGAAAAGCCCATTTTAAATATATTTTCTATCTGAATTCAGTCTGGACCTATCACTCACTTCTTTGAAGTCTATTCCGAACATTTCTTCAATTCGACACCTTTTTGAGCCCCTCTTGAATCGATTTTTTTTTTTTTTTATAGTAAACTAAATTTTAAATATTTTTTAATGCCATTTTTATGTATAACTCTTATTTTAATTGTTGAACAAAATTTTTTTTAAATACATAAATTGTCGGTTAAAAATTACGATAAAAACTTGAGCAAAATAATACAATTTTATCTCAAAAACATTTTTAAGGAAAATTATTTTTGGCCTGTTGTTGTTTTTTTTTAATTATAAAAAAATATTACAAAATGTTTCAATGCAATTTTTAAATTTAATTTATATTTAAATTATTTCAGAGCTTGTTTTATTACCACAAAAATTCTTAAAAGCCCATTTTAAATTTTGTTGTAATCTACCTGTATTTCTTTCAGTGTAATCTTAAGCCATTGTCTGTCCAGCTATTGGTTGTTGCTCTTATTGCTGCTGCTGTGTTTTGGGGCAATTTTTGATGTTAGAAAAGCAAATTTTTGGTGGCGAGTGCACATGTGCGAGAGGTTCCGGCAAACAGCCGCAAAGGTGGACCTGCACGGCCCCGAAGGAGGGACGATTGAGGCAGTAGGTTGCTTGGGCGGCAAAGCGATAGAGAAGGCCGCCTTCCTGTTGTATCTGTAACTGTATCTGGGCGGCCATTAAATGCAGCCCATGGAAAACACGCTCGGAGCATGCTAAAAGGGGTCGGATAACAGGTCTCTCCTGTACACCTATTGCTGCTGCTGCCGCTGCTGCTGGCCTGCCCCAAAGGACCTGCCATAAAGTACAGCATTTTTGAAAGTGCCCCAGCAATGCCTAAAAGTTACAAATGTTTGGCCTTAAAAACTTGCAGCCACTGCCGCCCAGATAAAATGGCAAAAAGAGTGCACACTGGAGGGTCCTCTCCCAGGACACACTTTGCTGAACGCTGAAGGTGCCGTTGCCGGGGCCCGACGCCCTGCCTCTTGGCAGCCAAAATGAAATTTGAAGCAAACTTGCGGAAGCAATTGTCTACGCTTTAAGGCTTCTCAAAGGCCAAAAGGAATTATGCGAGAAATTACGGCTAAGAGATGAGCAAATGAAATTATCTTGTGATTTCTTGAGTGAAAGTCATCCAAAATGTGCCTCAAGGGGTGTAATTTTACGGCGAATGAGAGGCGCCTCTCTTTCAGGCTTTTGCTTGAACAAGGAAACACGAGGAATAATATGTGTAAATTATGCACATATTATACAGGAACTCTCTGCCAAGTCCTGAGCTGCATTGAAATGCAATCCTTGAATGTTTTACCGAATTTCAGAACAAAAGATAGATGCAACATCTGGTATTCTGTGGGTAGCACTTCAAAAAAGCATTGGCCTGAAACTGGGGTCAAACTGGGAGCTCCATTCCAGTACTCAAATTGGGAAACAATGGATCCATTGTTCGGAATTTTCTATGGAGCTATCACATTCCCGTAGGCTGCAGATATTATCAGTGTCGGAGTGATGCATGCAACACAATTAAATTGGTATTTCTGTTACTCTCGAATCATAATGCTATTCATGTGGAAATGTTTCTCTTCAAGTTTCAATCGGGGAATAAATTCCTGGAATTTGAGTCGCCTCGAAAGGGAGGTTAGCTTCTTTCTCCTCCAAAACGAAACGAAATGCAGCGCCATTGTCCGTCAATGTGTCCGGGGGATGTCTGTCCGTCCGTTTGTCCGCTGTTGCAGAATGCTGTTTGGGGCTGCCATTTAATTCAATGACGGACACAACAAAGCATTTGCCACTGGGATGCAGTTAACAGAGAAAGAGAGAGAGAGTCGGAGAAGTGCTACAAATGCTCGTATGTGCTGCTGCTACAAGCAAAGCCCGCCTGCCACATGCCACCAGCGCCCTGCAACGCCATACAAAACAATTTCCCCTGGAGAGTTTTTCCCTGTTTTTCCACCAGTTATTTCGTATGTGAAAAAGCGCATCTGTTGTTGATTGTGTGAACTTCCTTTCAATCGTTTGTTTGTCCTTCGTTTTCGTCCCCATAGCCCCCAAACCTTTTTGTTGCTGTTGTTGCTGTTGCATGTGTTTTGTTGCATTGTTTGTTTGTTGCTGTTGTTGCTGTTGTACTGCTTTTGTTGTTAGTTGTTTGCGTGGTGTTATTGCTGTTATCCGCCGCTTCGGGCGGAGTGCTTCAGTGCCTGCCTGCCTGCTTCCTGCCTGCCTGCCCCGAAGCTTAGATACGTTTTTTCTTCTTTGGGCTGCAAGTATCTCTCTCACCTTCTCAAAATGTGGGATACTGAAAGTTTTCCATGGCATTGCAGTCAGTAAAAACAATACAAATATAATGGGGAAAATGGGAGAAACACTCCCTAGGAACAGAAAATTTATTGGCAAAAATTCGAAAAAAATATCTATATAATTAATCGAAATTTTTTTATTTTCCTTGCATTTTTTCTTCTAAAAAATATATCGAAAATTTAGAAATTATATTACAGAAAGATAGGGTACAGACTTTTCCTCAGTTACTTTTTCTTCTCTTTAAAATCTATCCCAGAATCGGATATACTAGTCGTTTTTTTTTGTTTTGTTTTTTGTATTTTTTTTGTGTATTTTGTCACACATTTTTCTACAAAATTTCATCTTTTGTGGAAAAAACTCTGTAGAAAATACTGGGATACTGAAAGCTTTCCATGGCATTGGCGTATAATGAAGAAAATGGGCGAAAAATTCCACAAGAAAAGAAAATTTGTTCGCAAAAACTAAAAAAAAAAATCTATATAATTAATCGAACATTTATAATTTTTCTTGAATTTTTTCCTCAAAAAAATATCTCAAAAATTTAAAAATTTAATTTAAAAAAGAAAGGGTATATAGCTTTTTCCTCAATTACTTTCTTTTCTCTTTAAAATCTATCGGATACAATAGTTGATTTCGTTTTTGTTTTGTTTTTTTATTTTTGCGTGTTTTTTGTCATACATTTTTCTACACAATTTCATCTTTTGTTGGAAAAACTCAATAGAAAATCATAGAAAAATAAAATATAACCTCTTCCAGGCCATTAAAATCTAGCGATAAAAATTGATTCTAAATATATTTCTATTTTCTATATTTTCCAAATGAAAATCCTCAATCAAAGGTCATTCCAAGTAGAATATTTAGTATTCGTTTTGGTGTTTCGTGGCGTTTCTTCTACTTAGATTGTGCTTTTCTTGTCCGTTTTCCCATTTTGCCGACATGTGTGCTACTGAATGGCTTGGACATTCCGTTTATAATCCTTGTGCACTGCTGCATCTTTTTCGGAAAACAATTGCATCTTTTGTGCAAATAAGTTTTATAGAATGACACGCAAAAAAAAGAGAGAGGAACGAGTAAAATCCATGGCTGGACATTACCCTCAAGAGTGGCAAGAGCGTGTGCATCAGGAGGGTCCTGTGTCCAGTGTCCAGTGTCCAGTGTCCTGTGTGCATTGTGCAATTTATTTATTGCACACAAAACTTTCCCCGAAGAGGCTGGCAACAAGGACACAAACTTCTGTTGAAAATGAGATAGTGGCAATGTCCAAGTCCATTGTTTTGCAGCAAAGTGAAGGGAGTAATGTCCGTGGGCCCCAAGGGCAATGAGTCCACTCCTCTTTGGATCATTTATTACAATTTAGAGTCCTTTGGGATCGTAATAAACCGAATTCGGATATCTTTTAAGCAGCTTCGGCGTATAAATAACAATTTAAAGTAAATATTTAAGCAAAATGTACTTTTTCATTGACGTCAATGCCTGGCAGGCGACGTGGCAGGCGTCGCTAATCCGCGGCACTTAGCAAACAAATTGCCCCACATAAACAATTCTAATTGAGACGAACGATATGGCTGTGGCGGCCATCATACATACATATGCAAAGCAGTAGCATGCCACACACACACGCACACACACACACACCATAGAACTATGTTAAATGCAACTAAGTTATAAATGGAGGGGGAGAGGCCTCCTGCCTGGAGGCCATTCACGGCTTTGGTGCTGGCGAGGGATATACATAAATTTCACTTACTTCTTTAGCGTGGCAGCCAATGCCAAATCGGGGCGTACATCAAAGCGACTCTGCATATAGAAGCGTAATAAATTATCGCGTTCATTTTCACGTAATCCTTCCTCGAGTGCTAATGCGGCCAGTGTGTGATAGGATTCTGACTCCGTGATGCCGAATAATAAATCATAACTAGAACGAGGGAGAGCGAGAGAGATGAGCATAAAGAATGGTTTAAGAGAGAGTCAGAGATGGGTTTTGGTAAAAGGTAGAGAGAGAGAGAGAGAGAGAGCGTGGGTCAAACATGGGTCCCCTTTTGCACTGTTATCTCTACCCGAATATTTCTCGCAGTGCACACTCTGCCTGGCCATCGAAAGAACAGCCCAATGAAGGCCCATAAAACGCAGAGACTTAAAAGCACTAAAAAATAAAACGAGTGCTGCTGCCTCTGTTGCCTCTTCCTGTGGCGCGTAACTTGTTACGCCGCTGCCGCCTGATAAATGGTTCTACAACTATGAAAAGTGCTCTTCCGAGAGTCCTGCCTCAACCATTGTTGTCCTGTTGCTTCACAGCAGATATCAGAGCGAGAGGGGCATAGAGGCGCATTAAAACTTATATTCTTGAAGGGAAAACTTTCCCTCCGTCGATAAAAGTAAATGCAAAACTTGTTAAATTGCAAAGAAATGCCTCAAAGAGAGGGTGGACTGGAGTGGACTGGAGTGGAGTGCTCTCTGTCATTCATTACTGTAAGAGCTTTAATCCTCAGGTCATCCGCTGATTAAAGTAATTAACGGAAGCAACAAAAGCAACAAAAGCAACAACATTCAATCGTGTGAAACGTGCTTTTGTTTTACTTTTGCCGGTAAGCCCGTCAACCCGTACACCCATCCAGCCTTCAACCCGTACACCCGTAACCTCCCCGGATGTATCCTTCCGTTTGTCTGTCTGTTGCCCGTAATTAATGGCGCTCTTCCTGTGGCAGCTATTATTCTATTCTGGCAACGAAACACGTTTGACTTTCTCGCGCCAAAAAGGATAACAATTAAAATCAAATTAATCACGCATTTTATTAGATTATCCCTGGGGGTTATGTCTACTCTGTGTGGCACGTGCCTGCCTCCTCCCTGCCTCCTCCCTGCCTCCTCCTCTGAAGAGGTGAGTGCTTTTCCCCCAAAACAGAAGTTGATTGATGGATGGCCTATAATTTAGCGCTCCTCTCCTTTTTCTCGATATATTCCCCGAATTATTTTGGTTTTCTTTTTTGTTTTTATACCTGCGGTCTGTCCCTATATCCTTATTGATTTTGTGACGCTCCAGGCTCAATTGCAGGACCTTTTGTGAGCACTAAGAGTGCCCATTGAGTGCCCCCAAACAAGTGACATTCGAAATGTAATTTGCTTGATGATGGCCCAAAACGCCAACGCAGAAATAGCCGTGTTAAATGGTCTTGCCTCTTACGGATTCCTTACAGACGATTTCACTTTCACCTGAGGGCCAGAGAAAGCCTTTTCCCCGAACGAACGAAAGAAAGAAAGAAATACCAGACGTCTAATCAAGTAACGCACAATAAATAGTCGTGCAAAGAGCCAGAGAGGAGCCCAAGGAATGTTTGACAGCTCCCCAAAGCAGCGAAACGCCAAGGAATTGTGGCATTGTGGCAGAGGGGGTGGGGGTGGGGACCTGGGGTCAGAGCTTACTGGGGGCTACAGGGGAATTGCTTAACAAACCGGCTGAAATGCTCCGTATAATGCCCCATGACCTTGTACGGTTGATTTGGTATTACATGTCCATCGACAATTGGACCCAATGATGTTGAAAATTGCTGAAGCGATGTTGGTATGTGCAAGATATCCTGGTACCTAGAACGAAGACCAAAAGGAGAACAAAAGTGTCAGAGAATGAGTAAAGAAAATGCGTTAGTAAAAAGGTTCAAAATACAATATGGCAGGCGCCTCTCTGGTGGCGCCTCAGCTGTGCATCATGACAGCGGTGCCACTTTTCACTTTGATTTGAGACGAAATTTCTAATAAATTTTATGTGTGATTTGTTGACTGGCTCCTCCACACATGGGTGGCACGTACACATATTTGCCACACACGTGTGGCCCATAAAGATACTCCAAAATACGAAGCACATATGGTCTTTAGGGGTCGCCCAAAAAATTAACAGAAATTGAAGATTCGAGAGAGGATAAACTATGGAAGAGTGGGGGTTTTTCTTACCAAAACCAAGCTATAAATTTTGCAATTTTTGATCTTTTTAATCCATAAAACTCCAAATTACACTCTCAAGAAATTCATCGAGAATGTCCAATAAATTTTCCGAAAATTCCTAAATTATCAAATAACACCCATAATACCTATCATCAAATTTTCAATCAAAAAGCCATAGAAATGTCTACCAAAATTTTCAAATATTCACAACAATAAAGGTACGTTGCATGCCACACCCACACACACACATAGACACATCCTTTAACCGCTTATCGGCAGCCTCTTGCACTCCTGTGTATCCTGAAGTTATGACATTTTTTTTGCTGTTGTTGCTGCTGCTGCATGCTGTGATAAAAAGTAAAACCCATAATAGAGCCGCAATGCAAACCAATTCACACGCACACAGATTTATTTTCACACAAGCAGAGAAAAAGGAGGGAAAAACGAGGGGAAAGTGGGTGGGGTTTTCCGCCACCCCAAAAATGTGCTACAATCGGCAGACATACGAGCATGTCTATATATAAAACTTTTGCTGTGTAAAAGCATTTCGATTCGATGGGAAATATTTGAGCTCTCGCTTTTGCTCTCTTCTTTTTTTGCTTTTTTTGGCATACTTTGGGGCGTGCCCTGGCCTTTATATTGATACAAAATTGCTGTGTGGCAGTGGCAGGGAAATGGTTCTGTTGGGTGCAATTTCTGTTGCATAGTTTGCATAAAAATCCACATGGCAGCAGCAGCTGAAGTACCCTCAGAAATTGGCACAAATTAAGAAAAGGAAAACGAGCAAAAATCTACCAAATATTCGACAATTTTTATCACTGAAATGCAGAACGTAAAACTGAAGCCAGGAAAAGGTGCAGAATGTTGTGGCACATTCCATCTTGGAATATTTGGGTGTACTTTTCCGTTTATTCCAGTTTTATTTTTGGGTTTGTCATAATCGATTTGTTGGGGGGATGCTCGATGCTCCCGCCATTAGAGAGAATACAAATCTATTCATTCCGCTTTGAATGGATATTCCGTTGATGTCAAAGCAGCTCTTTGTCTTTCTGTCTCTGGTGGAAATCCAATTGAAAGCGAGCGAAAGACAGAGATTCCAAGGATGCCATTCAGGAGAAGCCATTCGGAATGCTAAGCCATGAAAAAAATCCCTAAAAATTCAATGGGTGTCTATCGTGTGTGTGTGTGTGTTAATTCACTCAACACCTTGGGAAAATCCCCCCATTTCAAGATGATATTATCGGTAATCCATTTAAGGATGCAGCAATCCAATCGATGGCATCACACACTCTCCGCAGGACGACTGCACTTTAAGGACACACATCCCATGGCTGTTTGTGTGTGGTCAAAACACACTCCACTCTCAACACAGAGACTCTACGTGCTCCTTTCTGGCTTCCTGCGGGGAAAAGTCGTGTGTGATTTATGATATTTCTTATGTGGAAAAAAAGTCTGTATTCTCCACTGTTGCTCTTGTTGTTTCTTGTTTCTTATTAGCTGCCGCACAAAACTGTCACAAGTTGAGCTGCAAACTGCGATTAACTCGTTTAGATATACAATATGTTGCAATATATTCTCATCCTCCTCTCTGCCACAGCCCCAGCCACTGCACATACAATTTGTCAGTGTGTGTGTGTGTGTGTGTGCTTGTGGCAGGAGAACGAAGATTGATGGTATTCCTTATGGATTGCATGTGGCAAGCAGCTACTTGAACTACTGCTCTAGAGAGAGACTGTGTACTGTGTACTGCCTCTGGCATTTATCCTGCCACAGTTTTAGCCTTGTCTCTGGCTCTATCGGTGTCTATCGCCTCTGCCAGCTGTCTCCAGCTCCAGCTCTAAAGCTGTCTGCAGTCCTTCTTCTGCTGTCCTTCGGCTTTCTATTTAATGAATTTTTAATATGCTTTAGATCTCTTTTCCTTCTTTTTTATTTTATTTGTGTCAATTAGAAGCGCAAATGGAAAACAGCTGCATTCTGTGTGAGGCTGTTCCTGAGGCTTGATATTTACATTATTCTCGAGGGACATTCCCCTCCCCCCCTCAGTCTCTCTCTCTGAGAGGGATTAAAAGCAAACAAAACGAATGAAAATGAAACATTTGTAAGCCCTCTTCGCTGCTCGATTTGACCATTTTTAGTTACATTTTAAAAGCAGCTTAGCCGCAAATATAATACATATATTTCTGTGCGCAACAATTGGATGAAAAGTAGCACACAAATTATGCCTTATAATCAGCTTACATAAATATTCATGCACAAGGGAAAACAATCAAAGAAAACATGGCAAAGCCTGGGGAAAATGCTCACTTTGCGGCTGGTCAAAAGCGGACAATCGATGGGCGGGCCGACGGGCTACAAACTTTGGCCTGCAGGCCAAATACACAGATCAAAAGTCCTGTTTGCAGGGCAAACACATTAGGCGGTTGTCCTAGCCAAAGGCAATGGTTAAATAATTTGAATAAATTAAGGAAAAAGAGCAAAAGACGAACGACAAACGACAAAGGGCAGAGGGTAAGAGAGAAAACTTCTATTAAATATTTAAATTCATCTCGAAGACAAAGCCCAAAGAAAGAGGGCCGCAAGGGGGGAGTGTCTAGGGGGGGACTGTGTGTGGTTGGGGCAAACAAATGCTACTGTGGCTATGGCTTTACTGAGTCCCTGTTTGCTCAAGTAGTTCTCTTACCTGTATGTGTGTGTGTGTGTGCATGTGTGTGTGTGTGTGTATGTGTGTGTGTGCTGTGGCATGGTGGTGCCTTTGTAGGTAAAAGCGATGAGCACATTTGCTCAGTAATTCATACATAATTCATTGCATTCATTTAACACTCGCACTTGCTCGTACTCGTACTCCTACATGCCACTGCCCCCCTGCCCCACTGCCCCCCCCTGCCCAAACACTCGCTCATTTACTCCCCCATACACTGGTTTCCGCCTTCATTACCTTCCTTCACTTCCTTTCACTCCTCCAGTTAGCTGCCACACGAGGCTGCAATTCTCAGGCTCAAAACCAAAGCTTTAGCTCCTTCATTAAAACATTCCGGAAATGCACTTCCCAGCGAAAGGGTTCTCCCATTTCGTAGAGAGGCTTGGCTTGTCGAAATTCAAAAACTACATACCTCCCCCCTTTGTGTGTGTCTCGAGGTGTTTTTGGTTCTACTTCTCCTTTTTTCAATTATCTGCCAAATTCCCACAGAAGGAAAGATTTCTTATGCGTAGATTTCCCTTTGAGTTTTCGTTTTCTCCGTTTAGAGTACATCACAGTTTCCCTTTGCCCCAATTAACAGTAGTTTCCCCATTACTTTGACGTCATTTCCTGCTCGGCGAGGCTCTCGGGTTTTCTCAGGCGGATCCTCGAGTTCTACTGTGCCAATTTGTAGGAAGTAACAAACCAAAAGCAAACCAACAGCAAGTAGAGAAAGTTTCTCAAGTACCCCAAAGATACATACGCACATGTTGCATCATCCTGTGACAGTATCCATCCATGTGTGAGTGCTCTGTATGTGTGTGTGTGTGTGTGTGCCTAGCATAATTAACATAATTACTATTATTGTGGCGTTTTGTTGATTTAGTTTTGCATACATTTTTAGTGTTCATGCGCTTTTATTTCATTTTGTATGCAAATTGTTTTTTAGTTTTCTTCCCTTTTGTGCGCTCCCGTACCCCCCACCCCCCAAATGTACCCACCACCAATGCATACAAATGAATGCTCCAGCCCCTCAGACACTCTCCCCCTACATGCTCCCACACACACAGAAAACTATGCATTTAATGCAGCTGCAGAACTCGTACCTCGACACTCGGATACCCTTCAGTCGGCATCCCCAAAAGTATGCACTGGAAAAGGGGGTTATTGTACGAAGGCCAGGTGTTCAAAGAGCCACAAACGACTCAGCAATACTCCAATTGGTTTTCTTCATTCGGTCTATGATAATCCCATGATATGATGATGTTTCTAGCATCTATTAAGCAGTATCCATGAGGCATGGCTATAAGGATATGCTTTATGGAGTCGGAACCTCTTATTCTGCCTACCCACAATTTATATACCCTTCGAGTACTGGGTACACCAAAAAAAGCATACTTTAAAAGCATTAAAGCCTTTCTCACTCTCTCAATTTTCTGGGTTTATTTTTTGTAATATGATGACTCTTTAATGGGCGAATGGCAGTGTGTTCTATCTTATTGGATGAACCGCAGAAATATCTGCAATGAATATGCCCATTTAAATATTTGCGGCAAGGATATACATAGGTACATATATTCATGTGGAAATGGAGAAAAATCTGCCACTAAAATATTTTTATAAATTATGGGATTGTGTTTTTAACAATCATAAAGGGAGAAGCCTCTTGAAAAATATACATTTCTATGGTATTTGCTTTGCGGTAGAGCCCTTCAACGACATAAATGGTATAAAAACTTTACAGAAATATGTTATTTAATGTTATAAAAAGATTATTAATAAACAATCATATAAAAACATTGAAACTATGGGCTTTTAAGACTCGTTTTAGTGGCAGTCTTTTAACTTTAATCAAATCATACTACTCGTACCTTTAAAAACTTCAAATTGATGCAGTCTGTGAAGGTCTATCAATTGGGAATCTAAGGGTTTTAGGACCCGATTCTAGTCCCTCAAAATCAAGACCCTTTGCCACTCCATTCCGCACTGTCGCTAAGACAATTTCTCCTCCGATTCCAAGTACTTTCCCCAAACAATTAACTCGTCAATCACGTTGAAACATGATCCCAAAAAAACCCATATAAATACCCTCTCAAACTCCAAGTAAAACACAACAAAACAGCTTAAAAAATGAATCACTTATAAAGCAATTAATTTAAAGTTGTTCAATTCATCAGCTGTAAGCCACGCCCACTCGTCCCCCCGTTGATTGAGAAGCGAGTGTTTTGAGCAACACTCAAAATGGGAGACACACACACAGGACGCACAGGACACACAGGACACAGATTACAAGTAATCGGGATGCAAGTGACACGGACACACGCCCCCCGCAAAGGCCGAAGGACATTACGCGTGATTAGTCCTGGTCATGGCTTTGAGGATAAGGATGGGCGGACTTTACGCCTCATTGAGGTCGTAGTGCTGGCTGGAAGCTCGTAAATTTACCGAATCATTAGGCAGGCCGGGCCACAAAAGGCGACCGAAATTCTATTGGCCAAAAGTGAGTCAAGGCCCAGAGGAAACAGGGGATTCCTCCTCAGAGCGCTAATGAAGTCGACGCACATTCAACGCATTAGACGGGCATTATGGCCGGTTATAATGTTGCCACAAATCGCTCACGCACTCGCCAATCAAACCAGAGGCCTCCCGTCAGAGGAGGCCCACTAAATAATTCAATAACTACTCACCGACGCTGGCGCAAGCAATCGAGCAGGGCATCCTCATCATCCGCATCGAAATGGTCGCTCAGTGGACAGTCGAGGGCATGCGCGATTTGCATTGTCAATTGCAAAGACTGATTGCTGGCCGCCCAGTCGGACATCGCCGAGCCCGACATGAGGATGGCGCGATGGAAGAGGCCTGCAGAATATTATGTTATTATGTGGCACGGTCTCTAATCTCGGGGACACCCACCTGAGGCCACGGGCGATACCATTAGATAATTGACACATGCCGCCCCCGTGCTGTGCCCCATCAGCGTCACGCGCGTATTGTCGCCGTTGAACGACCCAATGTTCTCCTTGATCCAATGCAGAGCCGCTATCTGATCGAGCAGCGCATAGTTTGCTATATTATGGGCATCAATGCTGGGCCGCAGGAAACCTATCGAAGGGGGCAGAGCAGAAAAAGGGTTGAGCATAGTACTGGGGGTATCTTTTGTGTGTGGGCCTCACCCAATACACCCAATCGGTAGTTGACTGTGACGACAATCACCTCGCCGTAGCTGGAGAGTACAGATCCATCGTAGGCATTGCCACTGTTCCACTCAAAGGACTCGCCGTGTAGATAAACCAGCACTGCGTATTGCTTGGGGACGACCAGGGATTCTGGAAAGCAGAGAACAAGGATTTTGATACAGAAAAAACAACTAACACTTCTTCAACTATCTATCGGAGAACGATGCAAAATCTATGAAAATGTCCACTGAATATCGGTTTAAGGATGGCTATCGATAAAACTCAATATTTCCGATAGTTATTGTATAAGAAAAAAAGCTCGCTAGGGGGGAAATCTCCCTTCTGCGGACAGAATATACTTAAATCAAGAATAAAAGCCATCAGATAAATTTCGATTTATCAAAAAAATCGATTTAAAATCTATCGATAACATTTCAAATATTTATTCTACCGCATGATAACTTTCGATGAATAAAAATCGAAAATAAAAAGATTTCGATAACTACCGATAAAATTATATGTACCGATACAAATTTTTTGATATCTCTGGACACCAATATTGCACTTAAGTATGCCTGCCCCATCGATAAAAAACTCGATGTCAATAAAATCGATAAAACTCTCGATTATCGGTATCGAAAAAGTCTATCGTATATAAAATCGATCAAAAATCCATCGATTACATTGCAAAGATTTATTCTACTGCATGATAACTTTCGATGAATAAAAATCGAAAGTAAAAAAATATCGATAGCTACCGATAAAAATTATATTTTTCTGGACTTCAATATTGCACTTAAATATGTCTGCCCTCGAATAACTTTCGATCAAATAAAAATCGATGTCAATGTAACCGATAAAATATCGATTATCGATATCAAACGAGTCTATCGTCTATAAAATCGATATACAATTTTAAAATCCCTAGGTTTTTGCATCTCTAAGCCACACCCATTTGTATTTGTATCGATAACTGCTCCCACAGCTCTGAAACCACATTCATTTGCCTGTTGCGATTTCCATATGACAGACACTTACCCTCATGCGGCACATACAGATTCAGGTAGAGGCAGTCCTCGCCCTCCGAGCGCAGGTACGGCAACAGTCGACTCAAATACTTGTGACGGGCCCGTGACATGTTAACGCTGCCATGGGACGTCAGATCCGGTAGTTTTTGTGGGCAAACGGGTGGCAAATGACGCGCTATCTTCAGGCCCTGCCAAGGCAATGGTGCACCTGGAAAAAAAGAGAGAGAGAGAGAGTGGAAAAAAGCACTTAGATGGGTCTTTATAGATGTCATATGTATGCGGGGGCCATCCACTGTTTGCAGCGTAGATTTCACCATTCGATTGCTGCTTTTTCCCCCCCACCCCAAGTGTTTGGCCAACAAGTCAATTTCGTATTTATGTAACACGGTCAACAGGCACTTGAAAATGCCATAAACAAGCACCATGCCACACCGCACCATGGCAGGACACACACACTCCACAAAATGCTCGGATTTCCTGCACACAAGTGCCAGGAGGAGGCGGCGGCGGCAGAAGGAGGGAAGGACACTCGGAGTTGACTGTGGTTACGTTTCTGGTGTTAACGTCAAAACTGTGCTCGCAGATGCGGAGAATCGTTGGGTAAATTGGTAACCACGATTTGGTCAAGTTAGTACGGATTCTGCATCCCAAATCCTGAAGTGTGGTTTTCCAACAGAACGATAGAGGGGGGGAGGGCGAGGCAGAGAGTGCACAAATCCCTGGTTGAATGTTTTTTGGGGGTGGGGAAATCGCTTACACGCCCTCCCCCCCTGACACCCACAATGTTTCGAGGCTTCGTAGATTGTTTTGTGGTCTTGTGGCCATAATATATCGATTGATTGATTGATATGCAAATATTGGCATAGTTCTCTAATCTGCAAATCGAAGGCTTACGCAAATCAAGTGCCCGGAAATGTACAAATACGTTTGTGTATCCGTGTATCCGTGTATCTGTGTATCTGTGCATCTATCTATCTGCTGATTGAAAACTTACCAACATAATTGATTCGAAGGCCACGAATTTCATTTCCAATAAGCACAGAAATCAATGCCAATAAAATACGACACGAAGGGACACACACAAAATATTTCATTTCATTTTGCTTACCAAAAAAGGAGGCGGACAAACCCCCTTCCCCTCCCTCTGTGTGAAGTACATATGAAATATTTCGCAGGGAGTACACAGCATTATTTGCATTTTGTTATTAACAAAAGGAAGGGCGTATGGAGGGCGAAATCGACGAAAAATATCGTATATTTTTTGGGGGGGATATATTTGTTTGGGTTTTCTGTGCGCGAACACAAACAGAATCTATCCTCCAGTTTGTATATGAGTTTTGCCCACTTCTTTGACGACATGCCGCATGCTATCCCCCCTCTCGCGCTCCCACTCCGCACACATTACCCATACGCAACGTGGGCGCGTATTTGCATTGGCTTCCTATATTTGCCAGGCGAATTTCAAGGCAGAACAAACGACAAACGACATCGCCATGTTTGCCATCCAACGAGGAACCAACTTCCGCTGACAAATATGCCATCGTCCTAGCTGTTGTTGTCGTCGGTTGCGGGCCGGAGGGGTGGCGCGGGGGGGAGGCGTCCGTTTGGATTGAGTGCATGGCACTCAAGTGCTCAATAAACTCCAAACGCGACGACAAACTGAAAGGCTGCTGGAGCTCTGGAGCAACTGGAAACTGTTGCAGCAACAGCCACTGCAAGCCGATATACAAATCGTGCCGCAAACAGCCCCTGGCGCGTGTTAATTTATTGTCTTTACGTAATGCAATGAACGCCACGCGGCTCTTACACTGTGCACACAATCTAGGGAGCAGCGACACTGTGCCTACAATGTAGGCATGGGGAAGGGGGAGAGTCCCTACACTGTGCATACAATATAAAGACCCCCCACAACATTGTGGAAGAGTGGCAGACCCCCCCACAGGCCACAGTCTTCTCTAGATTTTTCGTTTCCCCGAAACAAAAACTTGCCACTCAATCAATAAATCGCCACCCTTTTCTCTCAGTGTCGGCGGTTGTGAGGATTCTTGTCGTGCAAACAGCTAAGGCCGCGGTCTGTGTTTATGGCCCGCCAGAGAGGACTAAAGGACACTCGCAGCTTTGTCTACCGCATACTTATGGCCGCGCCGAAAATCTCATACAACATTTTTTGGGGTGGAGTTATTGTTTGTTTTGGGGATAAAAACTAAATTAAAAACACATACAAACACACACACATAATAATGGCAATTTCCACTCTTAATTAAACAAGAGAAAATATAAGCAAAAGCCCTCCACTCAAGCCAGGGGAAGGGGCTGGAAAATCTACATTGCAATTCATGTAAAAACAAGCTGCAATAATAATAGCACACGCACACACACACACACGGATAGAAAACAGAACAGGAAATAGTCCTGGAGAGAGCGAGAGAGACAGTCCAGACGGCACATGTCAGGCTTTTGAGAGGGGGGGCCTGGGGGGCATCGGCTTCAACGATAATTGCCTAAATTGCAGGCTAAATTCTAAGTGCCACAAGAGCCAGAAGATCCAGGAGGAGGAGGGACACCAGCAGGAGCCAGGATGTTCGCTCCAACAGGAGCCAGCATATGTTCTGTCCGCCCCACACTTTTCATTTTGGGGGGTTTTGGTTTTGGTTTTGCTGCAAAGTGGCAATTTGCCATCATATTTGCGGTCTACACCGAGCAAATGCCAAAGGAAAAGCCAACTAGTTGGGAAAACTAAAGATTATTTATAGAGAAAAACGTTTGTGCTAAGCCGATTTAGGCCAAGGAATAAAAAGGCAATTAAATTCCTCTCACCTGGCGGCATAAACCTTCGACTGCCGGTCGGGGCCTCGGCGTAGGGCAAGCCCAGATACTGATCCACCTCCCGCAGGCCGGTCGTGACCTGAAAGCGACGTGTGATGCCCATGAGGCGGCCCTGCTTGATTTGTATCTCTTTGGTGTACTGCAGCTTATCGGCTACCACATGCCGTCGTCCAGGATGATGTGTGGTCACCGTCGTGGCAGTGGCAGTGGCCGTGGCTGTGGCTGTGGCCGTGGCATCTGTGACCAATATTGAGCCTGGCCCGCTGTCACTCTCGTTGGACTCTTCATCGCTGGTGAAGAGCCTGGCCACACTCTGCTTTAAATGCTGCTCCAAATTTCGGGCGTCCTTGGCACGTCGCACTGCTTGATGGCCAATTGATTTGGATGCTGTTGCCAGTGTTGTTGTGGCATCCTCTGGCGCTTGGTTTGCTCTCGTTGTGATGTCCCCAATAACCTGCGTTTGCATTTCCGTTTGCTTTCGCTTTGAGGTTGCACGCAATTTCAATGCATTTTCCAGTTCATTTCCTTTGTCGCTGTCGCTGTTGGCGTCTCGTTGGGCGATTGATTCTGCAGCAGCTGCCACGCCCCATGTGGAGGCCTCATGCCCATGCCCCCCCAGGCAGCAATCAAGGCTTAATTGCTTGTGATTGCCCCTGCCACCGCCGCTGCCAACTGTCAGCAGAAATAGCCAAAAAGCTGCTAAACGGAACTTCATGGCTTTGTTTTCTTTTCGGGGCGATCCGAGAGTTTTCCCCTCCCGATTTTTCCCTATTAATTTAGGTCTTACACTTTTGCTATTTTTCCAACTTTTCCAAGTTTTTCGGACATTCGGTGTTTGTCTTTTGTGTGTTTTCTTCGGGATGTTAATTGTTCTTTTCGCTCACATTTTCCCGGTATTTTCCTTTGCCGTTTTGTTGTTTATTTACTTGAAATGTTTAGCATTCGGACTCCTTTGTCCTGGCAACTTTCTCCTTTCATTTGGCTACAAAAAGTTTCCTTTTTTCTCGCTGTGTCTCTGCCAAACGCTTTTCTCAGTCTCAAACTTTGGGAAGAAAGAAAAACACGAAAGAAAATGTGGGTGTGAAAACAAAAAAACGGCCGAGTAAATGGGAAAACAATTTCGTTTTTCACTTAATTTTTGTTGAAACTTTTTTTTCTGGATTGTTTTATTGTGTTCGTTTGTTTAATACAAATTCATTCAGTTTATTCACTTAATTCACTTTTATTTACTTTATTAATTTTATTGTTTCAATTTGTGTTTTTTGTTTCACTTTTTTATGAGAGATTTTTAAAGAATTCTGGCCCTTCAGAAGTACTCCTCGAAAATTCCCCGAAAAATCTACATTATTAAGTGTTCTGTTCTGTTTCAGTTTTCATCTCTGATTGAGTCATCTTTCAGCCTGGAAAAAGGCAATTATTTTGGCCCCTCTTCGAGGGCCAATCAATTTTGTGTGCTGTTCATTTTTCGAGAATTTCAAATATTATTTCAAGACTTTTTCCGTATGAAATGGCGGCAGTCATTTATTTATAGAGAGGGTGGAGCTTTGGACTTTGTCAAATCGTTTCAATTGAAGGGAAAACGAATGAAAAGCGTATGGGGAAAGCTGAAAGAAAACTTCCGACACTTGCTGGGCATAAATATTCGATAAGAATCAGGCCCATTAAATGTGAATATTTGTATACAAAACGTTCAACAAATGCCCGTCATTCAGGAGCGCACATCTGACATCTGCCAAACGAGTGCCAGTGTGGATTTTTCCTAGACTTTTCCTTAAGTAAACAAAAGAGCATCTCAGCCAATAGATTTCCCATGACGATTAATCATAAAAATACACAAAATATCAATGAAAATTCAATTAAGTTTCGCTGTTCTCCTCGCCACTCAAAAAGTGAGCTAATTTCGCAATAAAAACCGAAACTGAAACAAATGCAAAAATTCTAGAAAACCGAAAAGGCACCAAAGAATTTAAATGTTTTTTTACGAGGAGGGTTGGGCCCGGGGGGAGGGGGTTTCTCTGCCATGTGTGACAGACAGAGTGAGGCTCTGTGTGTGAGTTTTCCGCGTGAATATACTCGTGCCAGTATCAAAATAAACACAACGCAACGCCCTGTGGCACACTAAAGGCATTTTTCACAACAACAACAAACCATAGACTAAATAGAACTGAAAGTAAATCTAAGAAATAACAAAAATATGATGCCAAAACAGTAGTAGAGTCGAAGATTGAATGCTCTTTTATGAAGGGAATGATTTAAAGGGTCTTTAAATATTCTTAGGTTAGGTTAGGTTGAAAATTGCTGAAGGCATTTGAAAGTCACTGGAAGGCATAGAAAATTATTTAAAAATATTAGATATTTGTATATAATAAAATATATGAAATTCTGTCAAAGCTTGAATAATCTTTTGAGATTTTTGTGGACAAAAATTAGAAAAATTCCTGGAAATTTCACACTCTAAATACAGCTAAAATGACCTTCTATAAATATACCTAAAATTTCTACTAAATTCCAGTCTAAATATATATTATTGGTAGCCTGGAAGTCATAGAGCAAATTCCAGCCTAAATATATATATTTTTTTGGTAGCCTGGAAGACATCCAGCTTTTAATAAACTATTCACACCCTTCAAACCTTATCATATTTCGCCTTTAAAATGTTTAAAAATATTTAAACACAAATTCTGGCAGATATTGAATGATCTTCTGGGATTTTGGAAACTCTTTCGATTAAGGATTTACTGGAGGAGGGGAAAACCTTTTCTTCGAAACTCAATAGGGCCTTAAAGAACCCTTCAAAAATTCCTCAATTCTGCTGTCTTTTCACAGCTATACAAGATATATATCTTTCCCTCAGAGTGTATCTTCTGGAAGCCTGTGGAAATAATCAAATATCCCCTACCACCACCCAAAACTCTTTGCGTCTTCCTAAATCATATTCAACTTCCCTCCAATATCCCATATACCCTGTCCCCCAAAAACAGAGCATCCCCCAGAGAACATAACGAATGTGTGCCAACATAGAAAATATAAAAAAAATTCTCTTAAATGATTTTGTTATTTATTACACATTTTTTCAACGCGTTCGACTTTTTTTTGTGGCATGTGTGGGTGTGTGGGGGTGTAGCCGGAAACACACACACACACACATAAATGTCAAGGTACATCGACTGTGAACATACATAAAATTGACCCTATGGCCTTAGGGGGGGGAGGGAGAAAAGCGCTGGAAAATGGGTGTTGAAGTGGAGTTTATCGAAGCACTTAGACGGAAGCGTGAAAAACGCTTTCTCTTGCATAAGAAAATCACATAAATTTCCCAAAAACCAAAAGCTAATTGAGTCAACATCAATAAAATGGTGATAGATAAAGAGAGAGAGAGAGAGAGGGACAGAGATTGCGATTATTTATAGATCTTAAAGTAGAATCTTTATGCTATTCTCGGATCGGGTCTGGTAATCCACTAAGTGAAAGTAAATTAAGACATATGCAGCCGGCCATTAAATGCAAATTCTTGAACAACGAAAAATGCACTAAAAATACGACTAATAAAAAATAAATAGACAGGCGGAGTGAAGCGGTGCGTCAATGCAAATTTAAACAAAATGAACAGCATTAAAAATACACACAGCGAAAATGTTTAAAAATAAAAACGAATGAGCAGAAATATTCACGGAATTCCACTCTGTCTCTATCTCTCTCTCTCTCTCTCTCTCTGTCTCTGTGGCACTGCTGCTCCATCCACGAAATGTCGTCACGGAAAGACATGGGACAGAGCAGTGGATAAATAAATATAAAAGAAAATTCTATGAAAATAAAAGACAAACTCTGCCATTTGGCAGATGCTGAAGGAGACAAGAGAAAACGCATCCCGCGAGGGAGAAAGTCAAGGGGAAAATGTAGGAAAAATAAGTGGAAAAATTAGAGTAAAAAGAGACAGAGCCGGAAAAACTACAATTGGAATTTAAGTAAAGTGATTTGATTTTGGATTATTTTGTCTCTGGCGCGAAAGTCACTTCTACCATCCGGTCCGCCACTTGGCTTTGGTCAAAACAATTCGGAAAATGCATTTTCCACTAGGATGGAGGCACCACCTCGGCTATGTGGGTCAATCAAGGTGCACGATTCACTTGAATACACTTTAAATAAATGGAAAAGCAACGAAAGGCAGCAGAAGGTAGCTGAAGGTTCCCCCAAATCAATAGCTGATTGTTTTCAGTGTTGTTCCCTGCTAGAAAAGTGCCATAAATCATATGCTGTGCTCGTTTCGCCCCTTGAAATATCCAAATAGCATTCTTTTGTAATGCAAATTAATGACAGAAAGGGCCGCCCTTTTGGGGAGCAAAACCAAACAAAACAAAACTCAAACTCTACCCTCGACAGTACATTGGAAATTTGCATAATTAGCACTCACACACACTCACACACACTCACACACACACACACGCACACACACAGTGAAGTATTCGAAGCTGTCACATTTGACACGCGGCTCTGCCACACGAAACGATGCGAGAAACAGGGAAACAGAGACCCCAACCAACCCATCGACAAACAACAAATTAGTTGCAACTAATTTTAGCTGCAAATGCAAAAAGCAGGCGACAAAAAGTTCAACAAACCCCAAAAGCGAAAACAGCAACGAAAATGCGAAAAGATTGGGTCGAGAATTACGAGAGAATTATGAGATTTATTTTTGGGTTCTCACTCGCTCGACGAAAAACATCAACACACTTACAACTAGAGGGAGAGACGAGAGAGAGAGAGTTTTGGGTGTGGAATATGGGAATACCCCTTAAAAAAAAGGATGTCTATGAAGGTAAAAAGAGAAGAGATCATTCCTATATAGATCATTTGTCGCATGATTTTTCCAGGAAATGCTTCACCAGTCCAGATGGTTTATCTTCAAAATAGGAGTAGATTTGTATCTCAAATGTTTACCCTTGAAAATAATTCCTAAAAAAAAAAGGAAAGGATAGCTTTTGCTGTTCAAAACCTAAGATACTCCTGGAAATACATCACTTTTCATCAACTATTCCAGTTTTGGGTATGGAATATGGGAATACCCTTGAAAAGACGCGATTTCTATGAAGGTTATAAGATAAGTGATCGTTCCCATAGATCTCATCTGCCGTAAGACCATGAGAATGGCCTTTCTAGGAACATTTTATAAATGCTTCAACAGTCCAGATGGTTTATCTTCAAAATAGGAGTAGATTTGTAACTCAAATCTTTACCCTTGAAAATAATTCCTAAAAAAAAAGGAAAGGATAGCTTTTGCGGTTCAAAACCTAAGATACTCCTGGAAATACATCACTTTCAGTAGAGATATATGTAATGGCATGAAATGGGCACGTTTTGTGGGTTTATCTATGAAAAACAGAAGAATTTGCACCCCAAAAATAAGGTCTTAAAGGATTATTCTTAGGGAAAATCCATGTTCAAGGCAAAAAGAAGAATTCAGAGCCTTCTCTTCGCCCACAACACCCGCCCCTCTCTACAGGGTATATGCATAAACGTGGTGCACTTTGTTTCTTTTTTTTTGGGTGGGGGCACATTGGGCTTTTGGGGCCAATGGGCCTGGCATACTCGGTATTATCATGCAAATTAAGTGAAGCGTTTATTTATAAATCATCGAAACAGAACAGAAAAATGCTAAATTGTTTGCACAATTGTTTTTGTTTGTTTATTTTGCAAAAGCACCAATTTATGGTCAATAAAAACACCTAAGACTACACTTAATTCCTGGGATAATCTTCAGAGAAGAAATCTAGCTAAATAAAAACCCCAAAATATCTGCCTTTTTTAACCGATTTACCCCCTTCCACTTATCCTCCGTCGCATGAAAAATATATCTGAAATATTCCTCTCAATATTGTGTTTTTTTTTTATATGCTGAAATATTTATGAGCGTCACACAACACAGCACTTTATTTTCCTGTATAGATTTTGTTGTTCTTTTGTTTCGGGGAATGTTCTACATGATATTCAAAATCATTTGCACAGAAATCAACGATGAAAATTTAACGATTTTCTTGATTTATGAAAATATCCCGCACTTCCACACATTCTTTTGAGCCAAAAAAAATGGAAAACGGTAAGAGTTTTCTTTTGTAATTAATGAATTTTTGGTAATGGAATTTGGCACGGGTTCATCTTGTGGATTTTTCATCAATATTTTTTTTCGCTGGCATTTACCAAATAAATTTCCACTTGATTTGCTTTATGGGAATCTTTGATCTGCTACGAAATAACAAATTGCCAGATACTTTCGGATCGATTGAAGCCACATTCGCCGCGTGATCGTTGATGGAAAGAAAAGTTTTCCTTAAATTTGATTAACTTTTTCGATTCACTTTTCGCTTGTTTTTACTTGAGGCGGAGGCTTCTTTTCTTGGCACGCTCTGTTGTTTTTGTCCCCCTTTTTTATAGAGGGGGTTTTATTTTTGGACCACGCACAAGATTTATTTGAGTTCAGAACAGAGGAGCACGAGGGGCACGATCCACACATGCGGCACGATCGACGTTCAGGCTGCAACTGTGGGGCCGGCAGGCACTTCTCTTTCTAGGCATCGCTGCTCTCTCTCTTCTCGAAGAAATGGCTTCTCGTTTCTCTCTTGAGTTGATTTTATTTTGGCATAAACTGGCATAAATCTCGCCGGCTGCTGTGCCCATGGAAATCATATAAATTTCAATGAAATTTCTTTTCCTTTCCCATTAATTGCCCTCTTCCCTGGTTTGATGATATCTCCCGGGCACTTCCTCAACTTCCTTCCATAAAACTTCCGCTTTAAACTTCAGCTTTGATCCGACTGCAAAGATTCGCAGTTCCGTTTCACTCTTTTGTCTCTTATCGCCGACTTCCTGCCACAAATCTCGCACTTGGGCCCGAGTGCCTGCCTCCCTGCCTGCCTGCCTGGCTGCCTGCAACGACTAAAGTCTTAAATCAGCTTGGCTTTTGGCCAAGAGAATCTAAACAAAGGCAAACTGCAGTCTACTCGCTCCCCCCCCCGCCGCCCTCTTTGCAGCCTGGCGAAAAGGTAAAGTCCTTCCGTTTTTGCATCTCCATTTCTCCAGCTCCTCTGTGGGGAAACCCCTTAAGTGAGTTGTTTGACTTCTTCATTGTGTCTACTGCCACTTCATCGCCAATTTGGACGAGACTCTGGGCTGGGTACACACGTTTTTTCACCCTTTTCACAGGCTCCCACACCTACCACCTCCCACCCTCCTGTCAGAGCATGTGGCAGCTCCACCTTTGGTTTATTTTTTCCCCAAATATAGCTGGAAACCCTCATCTCAAAGGCAGCTCCTGCCTGCCGTTGGGGAAATTGATTTACCTTCGATCTGCCACCGAGAGTGGCAGGGCCCTAATTTATGAGCATCAAAGTGCGCCCGTAAATTTCCCTTTTAATTGCAAGTTAATTAAAAAATCGAAGACCCAAGTGAAAAGAGAAGAAAAACGCATGCGTTTGCAACCAAAAATAAACCCCAAGACGACAACGAGGCGGCACAGCATTTATTACAAAAAAGAAAACCCATAAAAAATATATATAAAAATTTAAAGAAATGCGGGAAAAGTGCGGAAAATGCTCGAGAATATCTAGTTAATTGAACTTTTCATTCATGTGGCAGTTAGCAAAAGTTTCAACCATGCAACAGATATTCTGTAGCTGCCACAGACAGCCAGCGGGAAGAGCGGAAATCTTCCACATTTACTTTGGAAATTCTGCCTCTCATTTTTTGTTGTTTTTTTGGTCTAAATATGAACACAAAATTGTGTTTGGCTGCCTGTCAATTTATCAAGAAATACATTATTCATCTCAAATGTTTCCTTCTTTTTTTCTGTGTGTGTTTCTCTTATGTTTTTGCCCAATAAATACATTTAAATAAATTGGGTTTCTATTTCTAATTCGAGTATGTCGGTGCTGGCGCTTGAGGTGCCAAATCAATTGCATAAACAAATTTTGCGGGGCAGCGGGAGGGCTGGCTACAAATTGAATACAAATTTTGTTGATAAGTGCCAAAAACTAATCGAATGCCTTGTCAAAAATCAAACAAAAACAAGGCAAAAAGCTGCAGGGGATTGAAGGTTTTTTGTTGGCTCAGAAATCCTTGAATTTAAGCCAGAAATCCCTGCTTTTGAGCCAGAAATCCCTGCCTTTGAGCCGGAAAACCCAGCATACTGCTACGCTCTTTGTTGACCCGCCTCTCCCTGGGTTCCCTGGTTACCATTTTGCCTGGTTTTCTCACATTCAAGCCATTCTTTAAGCCTCATTTTACTCATGTTCTCCATGCGTAAGCCCATAAAAAGAGCTCTGGACATTTTTATAAACCCTTTTCGATTTCTTGCTTCACTAATTTGCTGCCAATCCACTCCCACCTCCCCCCTGGGGGGGGGGAGGGGGGTCCTGCAATCTAATTAACTTCGATTACGCTTACTGCAGCAGAAGCCGAGGCAGAAGCTGCAACAGAGGGACAGAGGACATTTTGCATAATTGCATTTCGTGGCGCATAATTCTTGCCACATGCCACGCCCACTCAAATGAGAAGGAAAAGAGCACAAAAAAAAACAGTCAAGGGAGAGAGAACATAAAAATCAAGTTAAAAATGAAAGTTTTTCGCCTCTAAGCGAAAGGATAACGAAAAAGAATAGAAAGAAAGAAGAGAATACGAATGTAATTGTGTTTTGCTTTGAGTGGGGGGAGGAAGAGGATGCTTGCACCATGTGGCAGCAGTTAAACGAAAGCCTGGAAGAGCAAAACCAAAGTAAAAGGCGCCCAAATGAAAGCCAACTCTAATTAAGTCAGGAATGACCAAAAGACCCAAGAAAGAAAAGCGTCGTAAAGGAAAACAGTGCTCAGTGCCTTTTCCTTTTTCCCTGTTTTTTTCTGGCCAGAAATTAAGGCAAGGAAAACTTCCAGCAGATAGTGGAAACAGACGATGCCTTGGGATGATTTAATTCGAGCGAAAACTTATATTTTTGGCGCTAATTATATGCCTTAATCCCTGGCCTTAGTCCGGCATTAAATGGAATTATGAATGCACCAAAGACCCACTCAAGATATCTAATAAAATGCAAGTATTTACCAGCGAAGAAAAGCCAGAGTAGCGGAGGAAAAACCCAGTGAAAGGCCAGTCTACGGAGTCCCTCACGAGTCAAGTGCTTAACTTGGGGCAGCGCCACGCAGAGTGAAGTGCAAATAAATTAGCCAAAAAAATTGCTCAAGAAATGCCCCAAGAAATGCACTCAGCTTTTGCCCCCCGCCAGAGAAAAAAAAAATAGGTACACAAGAAAAATTCATAAAAAAATAATGAAAAACTAGGAAAAAATAAGAGATGCATAGGAAGACGATGGGGATACTCTACCAGAAATCTATGGGAAATTTATCTATCTTACAATTTCAATCTATTTTTTGCAGATTTTTTAAGATTTCTTCTGGGAAAATTAGTTGTTTATATACTTGGAGTCGAAAAGGAGTGCCAGGAAGTATTTCTGGAGGAAGAAGACCCTACACAGAGCTGAAAAAGCTTAGGAAAGACCCCCTTTCTTATAGAGAAACAAGCCACTTACCAGTCCAAGGGACTTCTAAGAGAATTGCTATCCAAATCTGGTTCCAGAAAATCATTAAAAATGGGGTACAACCCTCAACCCCGAGACATTCAATTTAAGATCTCCTGAGGATTCCCGGGCGTACCTATAAGAAAGCAACGCTCATCAAGCGAAGGGTCTTCTATGTGTTCTTTAATCTTTACTTTAAGCCAGATAGATTTCAAAAAGAGGTACAAGTTTCCCTTGAAATTCATAGATGAATAAGTCTTTTGATCCCCTAGAACACATACCATCTAGAGTCTCTCTTCTACACCCAATACCCACCAAAGTATACCCTTTCTAAAACTCAGAAAGAGCCGTGGACTCGTGGATCCGTGAATATGCAAATTTGAATTATTGCAAAACTACTTGTAATCGTAGATTTTTTCTTTGTCATTTCATTGGACTCGAAACTTTTTTACGCTAATCAGGGGATACGCCCAGAACAGAGAGAGGGGGAGGAGCTGGAGTGAGGGTAGCCTACGAAACTACTTCAAGGATTCAATTGAGTAGAAAACACAGCGGCGGAAGGAGCAGCAGTAAGCGATGCTCACTCGATGGCTCCTTGGGCAGTAAATTTGGCGTAAAGTAGGCTATTGATTTTTGAGTCCCCCGAAGGACGGCCAGCGTTTAAGTAAACTTCAGTAAACCGTTAACAGATTTAGCCAGAGATTTGTGTGGCGTCCAAAAGGAATGTGAAATGCGGTGGGTTGCCTGTTGGGTGGATTGCTTATGCAAATGAAGGAGATACAACTTTAATTCGTTGCGGAAATCCGTCTTTCCAGGCGGTTGAGGGGCGGGGAGGGAGGCGAAAAATAAACGACACTCATTTACACTTGAGCGATGCCCTTTAGATGCCCCAAAAGAGATGTCTAACCAAATAAAATCTGGGCGGGAAACTAAATCAAAACTAAATAGAGAATGCAGAAGAGAGAGTGGGAGAGAGTGAAAGGCAAAAGAGACTGCCTGCTGGCAGTCTTCGAGTGGACCCCTAGAAACTTCCCTTTCGAGTGGACTAAAGGCTGAAAGCGTACTGCCAGATAGTTTTTGGGGCACACACACACACACACACAGACCACACACTGGACGGTGGACAGTGGACACTGGACAGTGGCCTGTCCTCCACTTGTATTAAAGGAAAAACGCTGCAGGCATTTTAAGTGTTGTTAATGCCCGCTGCGGCGGTGGCGGCTACAAACTTTTTTTCCACTGCCAAAATGAAACAAGTTTTCCCTCTCTCTCCCTCTCTCTCTCGTTTTTTCGCCACGTACTCCAGTTACACTTTTATGCATTTTTAAAAAAAATACAAAAAAGTCTCTAGAAGAGTGGCCAGGGGTGTGTGGGCTGTGGGTGGTGGTGGGTGGTGGAAAGTTTTCGCTTACGCGTGGCGGCTTACGTGTTTGTCATCTGCCACGAGGGGCGGGGCGGGGTGGAGGCAATTCTCTACATTCCACTGCCCTTCTCTTAGTTTTCGGGGATTTTTCACTCCATATCCCATTCAGAGTTTGGGTCAAAGTTCCACATGAATGGGGCACAGATTTAAACACAATTTTGATTTAAACGAACTCAAATTTACACTGTTCTCGGTTCCTATACACATAACGATAGGTAGGTAGGTAGGTATTTCCAAAAACGCTGGTCTCCCAAAAAAACCCACGGCTCTTGCCACAGCCCAGGTGTTCAAAGAGCCAAACGACACTTGTTTTCTGCTTTCCCACTAAACTAATGAACCCATAGACGTGATTTTCTCACATCTCATAGATATAAACATTGAAATTTATAATCAATAAAATTTATACAAGTTTTCCAATATTTTTTATTTTGTATTAGTCTTAAAAATCTCCCCAAATTCTATGATTTATACCCTAAAAAAAATACCAAATCATTTAATTAATAAACCACTTAAGTGATTAAACTAAAAAAAAACCACAAATCTAATTCTTTTTAGGTTTTTTATATTTAAAATTCAATCCATTTTTTTTTTTTTTGCTAATTTTTCTATTTAATTTTTTCCAATAAAGGTGCGAATAATTCCGCTTCAAGATGTACTCGTACTTTTAGCTGTTGAATAATTAATTAATTGAGCTGTCTGCTCTCGCATTTGCATTCAATTAACAATTTTGTTATTATTATGCCACGGCGTACTCCCCTACATCCCCCCTCCCTGTCCCACCGATCAGGTGATTATTTCACATTTTGCAATTCAAATTCCATTTTAAGACCATTTTTTGTGGCCACCTTTTTGGGGTTTTTTCTGGAGAAGCTTTTTTACCAATTCCTTTGGAATATTTTCATAATTACGTCAAAGGCAGCCTGCAGGCAGGAAAGGCACTCGACTTTATGAGGATAAAACGAAATTAAATTGTTACATCCAAGGCAGGAGGAGAAGGAGTAGTGGGAGTGGGATGATGCCCCGAAATGTTGCGCGCATCTGTTACGCATTATAAAATATGTCATATCCTGTTTCCTGCAGTCATCGCACACACACAGAAGCAGCTTATCGGAGCTGCAGGTTGCAAGTGCCGCAAAGGAAGCGCATTGCATCTCCTTTGCTCATCTTCTCATAAATGTATCGCACAGATACACGGCCCAGCAATCTCTGCCGGCAAGCGTAAGTCGAGCGGGAGAGGCTTCCCATTCTTGGCTCCTTGCGTAAATCGGCGCAATATGATATAAATTTCGTTGCTTATTTGCCATGCAACTTCTTGGAGACACTCTCAAGGGTAGCACGAGTCCATTGGCTATGGGATGGGGTATGTTATTTTGTTGGGAAAATAGTCGTGGGAGAGATTAGGGAGCGTGGAGGGCAGAGAGTGGCATTTTGTTGGTGGAACCTACATTTAATCCAGATTTAATATACACAAAATCCACATTTAATCACTACTTAATCCTCAGGCTTTCTACATGCACTCCCCATATGCACTCCGCACACAAGCCAGATGCTACTTAAATTCAAATACCGCAAAATCCACATTTAAGCAGCATACAATCCACAATTTATTAAAATTGAAAGCCCATACAATTTACACATAGTCATTATACAATCTAAGAAAGGAAATAATACGATCCACATACGATCCACACGCGATCCACATACGATCCACACACGATCAACATATGATCCACATCCAATTTACATGCGTTTATCATTATGTCACAAACGACACGTTTAGTCAACATACAATCCACAATCCTCTTTATACAAACCACATGCAATCCACATTTAATACAGGCAATGCAAATGTAATCTACATTCAATTCACATGATATTCCGACTCAAAACACATGGGATTCCCCATCAATCTACACTTAATCCCTAGTCAATACCCTTACGATCCCCTTTCCATCGTCCCTCCCTTTCTTTCCGTAAAAAGTGCATTCAACATTCGTTCTTGCCTCCAATTTGGTGAATATTTTATATTATTTTCCCCCGTTTTGTTGCTCTTTTGCTTACACTTCGGCTCTTCGGAGGACTCTCTTGTTCGAGTATTGTTGTCTTAATTGTTGTTGGGCGTTTGCCCGTCCAGTCATTGCTTTTGCTTTTGCTTTTGCCTTTGCTGTTGTTTCTTGTTGTTTGCTTTGTTGCCAGCGCTGTCATTGTTGCATGGTCTCTCTGTATGTGTGTGTGTGTGTGGGTGTTGCACGTTGCACTTGCAGTCGGGGCTTGTTTTTTTTCCAGCATTTCCCTGTCCGATTGCTGACGTGGCTATGGGAGAACACAGCGGCAGCACAACACTTAAGTGCACTTGAGCTGTTTTTTAATTAAAATGCAATTTTTCAACAGAGAAAAAGTCGAGAAAAGTTGAGGAAAACACAAGCAAAAGTCACGCGGCAAACAAAGGGAAAACTTGTTGTGTTTTCTAAAACAGTTCTCCTCGGTAAGGGGGGGGGGGGAATAAACATGCAACATATATATTTATTCTAAAATCAGTTTCATATTTTGATTGAAACCGCACCACATGCACATCAATCATGCCACAAACTGCATCCCAATCACGAGTGCTGCAAGGGTCGTTTAGTGCCGGAGATCATGGATGTTGCCCCTGCCACACAATCAACATCAACATCAGCGTCAGCGTCGGAGGAAAGTCCCTGCCGCCACCGCAGCGGCAACTTTGTCGTTCTTTTGTGGTACTCCCCTCCTCCTCCCCCTGCCACCCTCCTCGTGCTGTTATTTATGCAGTTTCCTCCGCTATGATGATGCTGTTGCAACCCTTTTGGCCCTTGCCTCCTCCACTTGGCTCCAGGTTGCGGCAATACGTGCCCTGCTGCTGCCCGCCGTCGATGCGATGCCACATTTACGCGCTGCACTTGCCACGAGCGCGTGGATACAAAAATAAACAAAACATCTACCATGTCGCCGTCGCTCTTGTTCGCCCCAAAGGAAGGGTTGTCCACCACACTCCGAACGTGTGCCAATTTAGGCGGAAAAGGCAATGAACGGGGGGGTGGCAGGGGCATGCAACACGCTGCGGCATAGAAATGGCGGAAGAACGTTGGGTGTGGCCAGAGTTTCAGACATGTTTGCCCCCACAAAGTCATCGATGGAGGGTTCTATCTATAGATCGAAGACTTTTTCATCACTCTTTGCATCTTTTTTCGTACAAGTTCCGTTTAATTAATAACTGTGATAATTTCTGGATCAAAATCGCGTTTATTTATTGCTTTCTTCTCGCAGAAAATCATTCATTACTCTCTGCTTTCTCCACTCCCAGAAAACCATTCATTTCCCTCTGCCACATCATTCATTTCCCCCCTGCCTTTCCCTCAAAACACAATCAAAATTCATAAGGAAAGCAATTATGAAACTGGTCAATGGATGAGCGTGGAGCCAGGACACAAGGGGGGAAAACGTACCGTCACATGCCATCAAACCATAATTAATATTCTATCCCCATAAGCACACACCGCCCCTCTTTATCCCTCTCTGGAGATGCAACACTTGCCACCACAAGGATCTGCATGCCACACTCGTCCCCCTCCTCCTCGTCTCCTTGTGGAAAACGACAAATTAACAATAACTAATTGGAAGCTAATGACCCATTCAAGCGTTCACATCTCCTGGCAATATTATGCGCCCCCAAAAGTCCCACAATGGCTGTCCTGCAGGACACTTTGCTTGGGCACCCACCAGAGAGTCCAGGCCGACGACCGTAAGGATTAGCTTGTGGGGTGTGGTGGAGCATGAAATCCACAAAATTTTGAGCATAATTAGCACACAGTCTGCTGTTGCTGCCCCTGGGCATACACACAATATGCAAACATGACTCTTGGAGAGCGCTTGGAAGGCAGGCCCAGAGGTCGAAGAGGTGATACTCTAGGCCCAAGAAGAGGACTGCTTCTCAAGGAACTTCCCTGTGAACTCCTTTTCCTTCCCCCACAGACTCTTCGGATTATTATTTCTGTCACATTTGTAGAAACTTCTTCTTTAGATATGCACTACTCTTCCAGATACTTTTCTTCTGATGCTTATTTTCAGATACTCCCTCTTTCCATAGTTCCTCTTCTGCTAGCAATTCAGATACTTCCCCTACAGATACTTGTTAGAATACCGCTTCCTCTGCTAGTTCTTTAGATACAAGTAGTATTTCAGATATTTGCTTAGATACTTCCTCTTCTGCTATTGCTTTAGATACTTCTCCTTCAGAAATTTGTTTAGATACATCGTCTCCTGTTAGATCTCTAGATCTTATTCTGCTAGTTGTTCAGATACTTCTTCTTCTGCCAGTTCTGTGGATACTTCTCCTTCATATACATATTTGCTTAGATACTTCCTCTTCTGCTATTTCTTTAAGATAAGATACTTCCGTTTCTGCTAGTTTTTCGGATACTCCTCATTTAGATACTTGTTTAGATACTGCTTCCTCTGCTAGTTCTTTAGATACTTCTGCCTCAGATATTTTTTAGATAATTCTTCTTCTGCTATTTCTTCAGATACTTCTCCTTCAGAAATTTACTTAGATACATCTTCTCCTGTTAGTTATCTAGATACTTCTTATTTCGCAAACTCTTTTGATACTTCTTTTTCAGATATTTGTTTAGATACTTCCTCTTATGTTAGATCTCTGGATAAATCGTATTCTGCTCGTTCTTTAGATACTTCTTCTTCAGATAAATCCTTGTTTAGATAGATCTTCTTCTGATAGTTCTCTAGACACATCTTATTCTGCAAATTCTTTAGATACTTATTCTTTAGATATTTATTTAGATACATCTTATTTTGCTAGTTCTTTAGATACTTCTTCTGCTAGCTCTTTAGATACTTCTTATTCTGCTATTTATTTAGATACTTCTCCTTCAGAAATTAGTTTAGATACTTCTTCTTCTGCTAGCTCTTTAGATACTTCTTCTTTTCCTAGCCTTTTAGATACTTCTCCTTTTGCCAGTTCTTTAGATACTTCTCCTTCAGATATTTGCTTAGATACTTCTTCATCTAGCCTCTCTTCAGATGCCTTTTCTACAGATTACTATTTATTCCTCACACATTTTTGGTCAGACACTTCTTCATCAGATATTTCTTCATCACTCACTTTCTCAGATACTTCTGCAGGCCACACTTTTCTCCAAAACTCAGGCAAAACCCAAACGCACTAATACTAATGCATTAGTACTCTCTTCATGAAATGCAAGGCAGAGAATTCTCGCTCTCAATTTTAACAACAAATCAAAATAAAATTCAATAAAAATTCCCATTTAATTCCTCAAACGAGACGAGCCTCGTCCTGCTGTCATTATACCCCATTAAGATATTTCTTCTTGAGATACTTGTATTTCAGATACTTGCCTTCTTAAGATACTTGCCACACACACACACAGGCAGCCGCTTCCTTCCTCTTATTGACACATGTGCCGTTAAAGATACACATAAAAGATACAGATACGTGTGCCTCGACAGCTTTCGGGGTGTCTGGGCGTCGCAAACTCATTAGAGAGTCACTGTTTATGCCACAGGAGGCAATTAGAAAATGATTTAGCGCAATTTTCGTGTGATTAAAAATGGCGAGACGGCATCTAGGAATTTACGGGGGCTCTACGTGGGGCCACAGGATACGCCCGATTGCTCCCCAGGTTATCCGCAGGACAAGCTTTTGGCTAATTGCAAAATGTTGTTGGTAATAAAAAGAAAAGAAACAAGAAAGTGGCAACAATTGCCATGTTCTTTGTCTTTATTTCTGTCACTTTTTCTAGATTTTCATTTGCAGGACAAGCCAGGGGGCAGGCCACTTTATCATGCAACACTCTCGCTCTCTCCCTTTCTCTGCGCTTCATCTTCATCTTGCAACTCCTCTCGGCTCATCTCCATTACCATTACCATTCGCTTTCCATCTCTTCCCCCCCGGTGGCACCTACAGCTTCTGGCATAGCTCAAGTGGATGATGCCCCTGCCCCTCGCTCTCTCTCTCTCGCTCGACTGAGTGGCAAGATAGTTTTCATGCCGTTACTCCCTGGCACAGCCTTTTCCCTGTACCATGCGCTCCATCCCCCTGTTGCATGTCGCTGTGGCATCTGTCTGCATCAGTCGCCTAATGGCCGCTTTGCGGCTCAAGTGGCACGCAGCTCCGCGGATCCATGGAGCGTGCCAGTGCGGCCTAGGGAAAGTCATCAAGTATTTAAGGCGAAACCGAAACCGAGACAAGTTCTATGCAAACCAAAAACTTTTCCAAGCTTAGAAAATGGCTTAAAGACTCCACTGGAAATAGCCAGAGACTCCACTGAATTTATGCCCAAACTTTTTTTGGGTAAACACCAGAGAGACATTTCCCCCCCCAGCCCCCCCTCTCGGCCATAGATATGTGTGGGGCAATCTACTACTATTTTTGGCCAAAAATTTAGCCAGAAAATGCAAATTTCCAATCAACCAAAATACCACCCCTCCCCCCTGCCACGCTCCACCTCAGTCTCTTCTCTAATCATTTTCATTTTTGCAGGTCAAAGCCAAAGAGTGAGGGGTAGGGGGTGAGTGGGAGGGAGATTCCTCCCCCACCGATCATTGTTAATAAATTTCCCGCTTAATTCATTCATGGGGATTGCCCCACTTCATGTTGAGAGCCCAACCGCCAGCCAACCGCCAACCAATTTCTCAATTTGAAATCAATTTTCGTTTGCGCCCCTCCAGGAAGGGACGCCGGGGGGTGGGGAGAGGGTAGGGGCTGTGCCACCAGGCAGCACTAAATCAATCACTTAACTATTTCCCTGCACTTTTCACAGTGCAATTTATTTAACGCAAACAACAACACCAAAAAAAAAAAACAGAACCGAATGCGGGTGGGAATCAACGAAACAATTGGCCATAAAAAAACACACCTCCCCCCCTCACCCCCCTCACCGCCCAAAAAAGTATCCGAGGGATCCACTATATATATAAAAATATGTATACATTCCCCCTTTCTTTTTATTGCTGCTCCAAAACATACGCCAATATTGTGTACCACCGCATGTTGCATGCAGCGCGTTGTGTTGCGTTTTTTTTCTAGATTTTTATGCTATTAATATTTTTATGGATTTTTGTTTTGGCCGTTTTTGGGTTAACAATAATCGTGGCATGGAGATTGTTTACGACAAGGATTATATTTTACACAGGACTCGAATGGATGCCCTTTCCCCCCCGTTTTGTGTATCGATCGAGTGGATTATGGATTTGCATAGAAGCCTCGTATCGTATTGAATTTCGAACATTGAATTACTTCATCAAAAGGGAATCAAGGGGAAATCAAAGGGGAATTCTGAAAGGGGTGGCTCCAGGGGGGGGGTCGGGGTAATGCTTTTCCAATTGAGTGTGGCCAGTGCAGGGGAAAGGTCTATTTCTGGGATTATTCTACAAATAATTTGGGGCCCCAATCAATGGGTTATTTCAGGCGCCTTTGAAACACATTTCTATCATTCCTCTATGGATTTTTTTTTAGATATTTTCAGTTGCAAAAAAAGTCCCTAAAGTCCCTTCCAATAAAGTTATTCCAAGGCATATAGTTTCCACCTAATTCCATCTCTATTTCGCCCACTCCAAATACCCCTTTGAGGCACCTTTCTTATCAGGCAACTCCCTCCATCCATCCACCAATATGGCTTCACTTTCTGGCTCTCTCTGAAGCACCTTCCTAATGATGTCCTTGCACCACTCAAAGTCAAAGTTCCTCTTGATTTTCTATAGTGTATTTCCTGCATTTTATTGCATGGAAATTTCAGAATATGTTTAAATTGACTCCCCCTCCCTTCCCCGTCGCTCTCCCTATTCTAAAGTATTTTTTTTTTGTCCAAAAATTGCATATTTTATATGAAATTCCATATTGAAAGAGGCGTACGCCCTCCGCTCTGTTCCATTTGAATGCATTTTTGATTTGCCATTCGATGGTCGGGGTTTATCTTTCGAAAAGTGGAAAATATGCATAGTGGTGGATATTTTACTGTTGTACATGGCTTTCATTTATTAACAAAAATCATTGGTAAATCATTAAAACACACCGCTGCGGCAGTTCCCGCCCCCTCCCCGCCCCCAAGCACCCCCAAGGGCTATAAATGGCTGCAAATTTATGCATCGTCTGCAATGTTGCAGCATGCAACTAAATGGAACAGAATCATCATCTAGATATCATCCAGCAGCATGCCGCATATTTCCAACGAAATTTGAATACTCTAGTGGCAGGCGGGACAAAGGGAAGCAGGGGGGGAATTCGCATGATTTAGTGGCCGGGCAAAACGATTACGATATGCTAATGGAAGGGCGGCAGCGCCTCACCTTCCTTCTTCCTTTTTCCTGTGCTTTTTTCTCCTTTGATTTTATCTTTAATCTCTGGGTAAATATACAAAACAGCTTAGCTCCCATCTTAAAGTAATACTAATGATTCAGCATATTTTGTATCATTTAATAGACATTTTCCGCGCTTTTCTTTCAGTAATTTAATATCGAAATCCTCCCAACGCCACTTGAAACATTTGAGAAGGATCTTTAGACAAAGAATATGTAAAATATAATATAATATATAATATAATAATATACATATGTATTTTTTTGTAGTTTATGTGTATCTAGATACTCAGAAGAGTTTCAATTTAAAATAATTACTTGAGATTTAAGTTCTAGAACCATTTGAAAAGTATCTTTTCAGCGTAAAGACACATTTGCTTTAGATATATTTGCCTCTAAGCAGCATCAATAGATTTGAAGATAGATATTTGTATCTCAAAATATTGTGTATCTTCCATTCTGGTGACAGTGTTAAGCTCTTGAATTTTAAACCTTCTTTTCTATACAATTTATTTAATTTATTTATTTCCTTTATTTATTTATTTAATTCCTTTATTTATTTATATATTTATTTATTCAACTTTTTTAATAAAACTTAATTTCTTTAGATACTCTTCCGCTTTAATATTCAACAATTTTCTATGTTCAGGAATTCCTGCATTCCGAATGCATTCTAGAATGTTTGAAAAATTTAAAAAAATATCTTTTGCAATGAATAAATATTCTTTAAGCATTTTTCCAACTTAATAGGCAAAAAAGTAGCAAAAAGTCATACAAAATTATTATAGATACTCTCCTGAATTAAGATATATTTTTAATAATAATTTTAAGCCTTCCCCAAAATATCTACATTTAAGTATTCAATCAAGAAACATTTAATATTTCAAGTGCTTTACTTTAATAATTCTTCTTCACTTTTTCGAGGACTTTTCTTCAGCCTCAGAGAAAACAAAAAAGACGAAAAAAAGGCGAAAAAAACTCTTGTTGTTTACCTTTTTAATGGCGGCGTCGTCGGCGGCGACAAAAATCGAATCAAAACACAACACGCAATGCCACGCGAGGCACTCTGCCTCTGAAGTTCAAATACCCCGAAGGAATGGGAGGCCCCCCCTCATCCACAGCCAGAGCCAATACTCCCCCGTACTCCCCCAGTCTCCAAAGGTCTCCCCGAGATGTTGTTGATGAGGCGACCTTTGCATAAAGTTGAGACACGAGCCACAGAGAGAGGCGGCCTCCCATTCCAGCGACACAAGAGAGAGATAGGGAGATAGAGAGAGAGCCCATGTCCATGCCCCTTCCCCGTCGTTTGGTGGTGCCTCCGAATGTTATGCTAAATTTAAAACATGTTGCGGTTGAGATTAGAATAAAGCGCAGGGAGGCATGGATTCTGTTCCTGCCACTGCCACTGCCACTGTTTCTCCTACAGTTTTCCCCCAAGACATCCACCATTTTCGTACCCTGTGGGGCCGTCCCTGAAAGGCAGGGAATTAGGTTTATGGGAAAGAGGTTTTTTGGGTGAAGAAAGGAAGAAGGGGAAGCCCTTAACAGTTTTGCGGAAGGCCTACCGTATATGTATCTCGTAGGTTTCTGGGTTTTAAGGTAGTTTCCCTCTGAAATGGAGGTGGAAGCCTCTCAAAACGCCTCTCTACCATCAAAACAGAAGACAATTTAATCTGCTAAGACCTGCAGATACATCCAAGATCTTCCAAGGGTATCTCCTGCGTCTACCCTCCCAGCAGGCCCTTTCGCTTGTGCTCACTTTTGCTGATGCTGCTGCTGATGCTTCTGCTGCTGCTGTTTGGGGTCTTGAGACATCTACAAGCATCAACAACATCTGGCGTGGCACATCACACACGCGTGCGCGCTTTAATTAGCTCTTGCAACGTGAGGCAACGGGAGCGGGAGCGGGAGGGGGGGCACACATGTCAACGTGCCTCGAATGTGTGCTTTTGTTTGTGTGTTGCACGAATGGAGCCAAAATGCTAGTCAAATGTTTGATTATTTGAAATCGGTTAAGAGGGAGACAGAGAAAGGGGGGCATGGCCATGAGTGCATGTTGCATGCTGCATGCTGCATAGACTACAAATCAAATTCAAACACAATTGTCCAAATGCCAAGTTCAAAATTACGCAAATATTCTCGACTGACATTCGCCCGCTCCCCGCTCCTCTTAGCCCTCTCCCGTCTCTCCACTCCATCTCCTCTCAATCTCCGGGCCTTCCCCTCCATCTGTTGGCTCGCCCTTTCCTTCTGCTCATCTCAGAAATGTGCGTAAATTACATTTTTGTGAGCAATCTTTGGAATGGTACGGATATCAATGCAGAGATGCAGAACCGCAGCCGACATGTGGAATGGAGGAGGAAAGAGGAGCTGGAGGAGCTCCTTATTGACCACAAAATATACACACACACACAGACACACACATAGACACACATCAAATAAGCAACAGAAAGACCAGAATTTGGGATCCCTTCTGTGTGCATTTCATTGGATCGATAACTGCCTTCAGTCGGTCGGTAAGAACGAATGCATCAGCATATTTGTGGCATCCACACAAAGCACATTTCAAATGAAGCGAACAGGATGCTACTCCGATGAGATCCAACTCCTAATTCCAGTGTCAAAAGGTGTGCCACAAGCACACACAAAAAACGAGGGGGGAAATCCAGGAGCGGATGGGAATGATGGACCATCAATCACTGCTGCATATGGAAGATGCCCCACACAAATTAATATCCATTTCCTACACACACACACACACACACATGAAGACTCCACTTCCGTTTGCCCTTCGGCATCCATTTTGGCAGAACAAAAAAAACAAATCTCAAAAAGAAAGAAAAAACCAAAATCAGAAACAGAACCAGAAATTTCCACCCACCTCCTTCCCCTCCTCCACCCTCCTCCAAAAACCTTCAACGACTGTTGCAGTTTTTTTTCTTCCTTCTGAGGGCCGGGACCGGGGCTGCACTGTTAAATTGTCCGTGAAGGATTTATTTGTTGGAAATTATGATTTATAAGGTCAACCTTGCAACAGCAGCCAGCCAGCAGGATGCAACACACACAATGCCACAGACAGGGCTTACCCCCCTCCCCCCACGGAATCATTCGTTGGTTCCACTCCTTTTTCTTTCACTCATCTCTGGCCATTGACCTCGATTTTTAGTGGGCCATTCGCAGGTCATTCGGTGGCGTTTAGGAAAATATAGAAGAAAAACGAAAGAAAAATCGAAAATTGAATTATGCATTTGCTTTTACCTGCAGATGACATCTATATAGTCTTTCTTTTTTGGATTTTTGAGAAAAATGAGCAGTAAGCAAAAAGCCACAAGCCGCAAACCCCATACCCTCTCCCCCCACCCCCCACCCCCCTGGCTCCTGGCTGCAGTTTGCTTTCCTGTCGCTCCATAAATACCAGAAGAATACTAGAAGAATTTCACAGACTTTTGCCGAAGACAAAGTGAGTAAAACTATGGGTTTGCTCAACTGTAAAAAGGACACCTTTCCGAAGGATGGTTTATGGAAGAACAAAAGGGACCATGAATGTTAGTCGAGATAAGGAAGAATATCCATGGAGATATATGGCATCACACCTTTTTCTTGGTTTTAATTACTTTTTCAGGCAGAGGAATCCGAAGGGACGGAACTCCCATTGGATTTGGAGCCTTGCTATATCGGAAATCTCAGGTACTACTCTGAGAATTTTTTGAAATTAAATATTTACCTATCGGAATATATTTTTAACACTTGAAAGTTCTACAACACTTTTATGTTTCATCAAACTTTAATGTTTCATCAAACTTTTCAAGAGACTTTCGGTAAACTTTCGGTAAAGCTCCTGGGAAGAGATTCAAGCTTTGAGATACCCATTCCTTCTGCTGTGCTTAATTCTACAAAAAGCTTGAGGCATTTATTTCCAGATTAAAGCTCCATGGAAGCTGGAAAAACTTTCAGATAGCTTTGGAAAGTTAGGCTGCAAATTGGTACTGTTTCCTGTCTAAAAGTATTTGTCAAAAATAAAAAATATCCCTCTTATGCTGAAAAATATTCTGAACAATAGAGGAAAAGATACACGGTTGTTTTGCCGAATAAAATAGCTTTGCTGTCAAGAGATAATTGCTGGAAAATTCATGGAACGGGAAAAATGTATATGTATCTAAGTGCGAATCAACTGTATCTCAACTGTATTTTCTGGGTATCTAATATAAAGTTTAAGAGCATTTTGTAGAATTTACACATGCAGTATAATACAAGTAAAAATATTTACACATACTCGTATCTAGACCCAAAGAAAAAATGTTTTACATTATAATATTTCAACTGTACCTACAAATGTAGAGCAAAATATTTGCTACAAGAGTGAAAATTAAAATTGACTTCATATTTTAAATAAATATTTAACATAAATATGTATTAATATTAAATATTTACCAATTGTATATTAGTATTTATATACTTTGTATATCCCACAATAATTATTTAATTTGTAGAATCACGGATAATCTTACTTTAATTAAAAAATACAAATCATAAAACAATAAACAAATAAAAAATATTCAAAAATAATAATCAAAATAATTAAAATAAGAATTAAAGTAAATAAGAATTATATGTAATTATATTATTTAAATTATTTTGATTATTATTTTGGTTTATTTTTAAATTATTTTATGATATATTTATTTTTATTATTTATTATTTATTTACTTTATTATTTATTTATACAATTTAAATTTATTAATTTATAGAATTTATAGAATAGAATTATTATTTACTTTATGATGTATTTTTTAAAGAAAAATAAAAATGTAATAAATTATATATATTTTAAATAGTTTTAAAATAAGATTAAACAATAATGGTTAAATTCAATGGGAACTTAAGCACCGAATTATGTCAATAAATGGTTTTGGTAAGAAAATTCTGAAAAGGCTATTTATTATACGTTTATTCTAATGAAAAATAGTCAGGCAAAATGAGTGTAAATCTTCTTACTAAATCATAGAATCGTTTGAACACGTTCATCTGTTTCGGAAAGAATCCGAAAATACAAATATGTATGTATGTACATATTTTATTAATTAGAAATTAAAAATATTATTTAATTCTTACACCTCACTTTCAATCGGATATTGCTTTATAGTCGCTTTCGTTTAGCAACAAGTTTCATTCGAAATTATTTTCGAACTCCTGAAAATTGCTGCTCCACCTCAAACAGGGGGTAATTTTCAGCAGTCCCCACAAATAGACATCGCCCCTCCAAATAATGGGATACACTCTCTTCCCCCTATTACCCCATCACAGCAACGCCTCGCTCTCTCGCTCTCTCTGCCTCTCGCAGCTCGCTCTCGCTCTTGCTTTGTAGTTCCCCCCGTCGGCCGTTTGGCGTGTTGGTGCTCGCTAACGACGAACGAAGGAGCCAGCCGCCACCCGATGAACCGAACGACAGACCAGACACATCCTCTGGGGCTCTGTGTGTCGCGCTTTCGTTCGATGCCATGCCTACAATGTCCTCGGACTTCGTTCTTCATGTCGTCAGTTCACGTTCGATATTTGTGTTGTGTGGTAACACGTAACGGTAAGCGGTGAAACGGTAAAACGGCAGCCAGGCGTCCGCCACAGCGCCCGACTTCGGAGTAAACGGGTACGACGAACGCGGAACGTCGCGGATTTTCCACCCAAAAAAAAAAGGAATCATAAAACTCCATCGAGCAGTGTATTTGTGTATCTGTGTGTGTGTGTGCGTGCACGAGTGTGTGCACGGGCATTCCCTTGTTGCATTTGCAACAATCAAAAGATTAAGAGAAAGCAACTCCCCAAAAAAAGAAAGGAACCAAACAGCATCCCCGAGAAGGATCCTACAGACCCGCTAGTACCCTCTGAAAGAAGATACCCCCACAAATGATATACCCTCTAAAAAAGAGATAGTAAATGCTCTAAAAAAAAAGATACAAAGCCCCTCAGCAAAATAATTCGCTAACCGGAAAGTCGCGCCAAAGCAGCCAACAAATTTCAAGTGTTTTCTCCCATTTTCCGGACTGGGGAGAGTGTGTGTGCCAGTGTGTGTGTGGGGCATAGGCGCCAACTTGCCCAACAAAAAAAATAAAATAGTCAGAGGCCGCCAAATGGCAGCGGCACCAGCGGATGCCTAAAACGAGGCTTTTATCTCCAGAGAAAGAAAAAAAATAAGTGAAAGAAAGATTAAAGAAAATTAAATTTTCGGCAGAAAGCTTTTCCTTTGCAAATGGTGTTGAAAAGCGTGAAGTGAAGTGTGACAAGAGGAGGGCAAGAAAATCGTGGGAAAACCAAGGAAAATCATTGGCTCAAATCAAAGTCAAGGAAAGGCCTGGAACGGACTATTAAACGGTAATTGAGTCATAAATCATGTTATAATTAAGGGAAAACGCGGGCTTTTCTTTTCGGTTAATTTTTGCCATGGAAGATTAACGCTTGAAATGGGATTTAGATCTCCAACTTCGTTGGGTCTTCACTAGGATTTTAGATGTTTCTCCCTGCCAATCCAAAGTCGAAATCCAAACCAAAATCAAACTTTGGCACAATCCAATCCATCATATGGGGGGTGGGGGGTTGGGGGGATGCCACTCAAACATCAATCGAGTAGGCCTTACCCCGGCGCCACAGAAAAGAAGAAAAAAAGTGGAACATGGCCGTGGCCCCCCCCCCCCCCCCCCCCCCCTCCAATTGATTGATTAGTTGCCGATTTGCGGCCTGGCACGCACACAACACACAAGTCAAGTGTTTTGGCCACACACACACACAGAGACACACAGAGACACACACAGAGACACAGCCACAATTCTTTTGTTCGACGGATGACACTCGACAGAGCCTGACATGAGCATCGCAATTAGTGCATAAATCGGATTGTGATCTCTGACCCAGCAATGAACTCTAGATCGTTGATTCACATTCGAATTTGAAGTGGTATTCCCAATCGAATTTATGGAAATAATAGATTTAAAGCTTCCCTCCCACATTTAATCCCTTAATTTCTCAAATTTCATGCCCAAAAAACCAAATCCATACATAACAAAAACCTTCACCATGACGACATGGCAAATGGATTTCCTGCGAAAGGAAATGGAAATGGAAATTTCTTACCCACACGCACTTGACTTTTAATTAAATATTAATTCTGATGAGAAAATAATACGCACACATTAGCGCAGTGACCACAAGCCAGGCCAGGATCCCAAGAAGCCCCCAGAATCGAGATCCTGGGGCGATGACCACTGTAATTATTTGCCAAAAGACGGAAGTGGAAGTGGAAGTGCTGTGTTGTTGTGTTGCTTAGTCGCTGTGATTAATAATGCTTAATTGCGAGTATTTGCGCTGCTGCGCTGACGAAAGTATCCACACGCCCGCCCGCCCGCAGCCATTTTGATTGATTGCCACATTTTGTCGCAAGCAAGTTTTTCGTATGCCCTGAGCCAAAGATTAGTTGGTGCTTAAGACCGAGATTCTGCCACTTGAAAGCTAATCAACAATTAATGAGCAATTAATATGCAAAATTTTGGCAACCAGAATGTGTGGCAGCAAGGACGGTGACGGTGGCGGTGACGCTGGCGGTGACGGTGGCAAAGGGGCAACGACGACACATTGTACATGCAATCAGGCATCCACTTAAATGCATAAATTAATAAAAGCTTTCGGTTTTGTCGCTCATTAAGCAGACGGCAAATGAAATTTCCATGGAATCAATGAATGCCATGGAAATGAATGGAAAATGAACTTCAAATTGAAATTACAGCTATGTATATGCACTCCATTGGCAGTAGTTCAATCATTTGCTCAAAAGCCAAGCCGACTGGGCTAAAATTATCGTAATTAATGAGTGAATGGAATAAATGGGAATAAATTCCATATTTAATGGGGATATTTTGCAAGCTCTAGCAATTCATTTCAAATATTCAACACACAAAAAAGAGACTTCCTACTTCCAAAGGCAGAAATCAATGCCCTGCCAGCCCATGCATGTTCAATCACGTCTTGGAAGGCAAAAACGAGACGGCAGCAAAGCAAACGGTGGTGGTGGTTTTTGCTTTTGGCTTCTGCTGCCGATGCTGATCTCTGCTGATCGTTTTTGCTGATAATCGCCGGCAGAGGCCAACGCAAAAACCACAGCGTACTGCTCTCTCGTTCTCTCTCAAGACAGTGATGCTCGCGTTGTGATTCTGCATGGCGTGGGAGAATGAAGGAATACAAAAACCGATAAGCTGACGACGCGTCGTCCGATGCTCTGTCGCTCTGTCGGCTCTCGGCAAGCACTAGAAAGAGATGGCAAACGTTTCAAGCTGTGCAGCCTCGAAAGAGGGCAAATAATCGACGGCACCAAAAGGAGAGTAAGAATTGGCAATCCGGGATATATTTGATGCAGGGATTTAGCAATAAAAAAAATATTTCCCTTTGAATTACAACACAAAGGTTGATTAAAGCACAATGATTAATTAATTTCACTGCATATCACGTGCCGCCACTGTGCGCATTTGTTATACGTAAAACAAACAAACAAATAATTGCACATGTCATTAAAAAGTACAATCAACAGAGAGCAAAAGAGAGATGGAAATGAACACAAAGAGCAGTGGCATGTGGCACATAAAAAAAAAGAAGGATTTTGTTTTTTGGCTATAAAAATAGCAATTAATTTTTAATTCCAATGGCAAACAAAAAGAAAAGCAAAAAAACGAATAAAATTCCATTGAGAACTATTCACACGAACACACCATTTGCACTTTCCGCATTTTCTGTTGCCATAAACTGTGCTACGATAAGAAGGGAAATTATGCCCCAAAATAAAGTTGCCCCCACTCCCAAAAAAACAAAAAAAAAACAATTGCAGTACTTAATAATATGTCACGAATCCGTGCAGCTAAACATAAAATAATGGCAGCCATAAATCATGGGACATTGGCCTTGTCAAATGGCAAATGAATTTTGATTCATTTTCATGCGAAAACTACACGCAATCCACGAATCTCAAAATTCCAGTTGAACTGAGTAAAACCCACACAATATCTCCACGAACATTAATCCCGATAAGTCCCCCGAATTAATGTTTTGCCCAAAACATAATTTATTTGCCCTGTTCGATATTATTCAACTTGAAATTTGGCTTAAATTTCGCTAAAAAAAAAAAAGGTTTATATTTTTTAATTAGGGCTCTGCCCCTGGTATCGAGTGTATTGCGTGTGGATCGTGTGGAACGTGTGGGTTGCGGGTTGGCACATTGTTTTCCTGAAACTTTTCCGCACTGGCTGCGGGGATAATTAAATCAAACGAAGGCACATGCTGCCCAGCGAAGCAGCAGCCAGAAACAAAAACAAATTTGCTTAACAAAAAGATACGAAAAACAAAAGGAAAACAAAGTAGGAACCAGCCGAAACTTTCGCTACCCCCAAAGATACTCTTGGAAACGTAGATACACCTGGGTTCCATAAAAGTTAAGAGATTTCAATCAATTTTGGGAGAAAGATTGGATAGAAAGGTCTCTGTAGGGGCCCAGGGGCTGGAAACCCTTTCGATTGATTTCATTGTGTTTTTGGTCTACTATTTTTCACGATTAAGAGCACGGAAAAGTGCCATTCCTGGTGCCATTGATGATGGCAATTAGCAAAGTTTTTCCAACCAATACAGGACAAAAGGAAACAACCAGAGAGAACTGCTGCTGTTTTTTTTTTGTTCGAGTGCAAACGGAATCTCCCTTGTAATTGAATATTAATCATACGCCCCTGCCCCCCCCCCCACCGCCTGTACCATTCCCATAGCCAGCCATGACCATAACTCATACGCCCAGTGATCGGAGGATAGAGAGAGAGAGGGAGGAGCAGGGGACACAGGTACACATGCACACTCGCATGCACTGCAAAAATAAAGAGACGGGAATGACAGGAGAGGTGCTTCTGTCTGGGCTTCAGGAGGAGCTTCGTTGCTTCGTTGCTTCGTTCCTCTGTCCATTGCATGTCCCATAAATAAATGCTGTCTCATATTTCAGCACATGAACAATAATTAAATTCGTTTAAAACATGGCACATGTGGCACACACGGAGAGGGCAACCCCTTGAACTCCCCTGGCAATGATACCATTTCTGGACCTATCATCTTTGTAGGTTTTTCCCCACCCCCACCCTTCTCCATATTCATAATGGAAATGAATGCCGAATGGTCTGCAGTTCCAATTAATTGTTTTTATCCGCCTGGGACTGCATATATGCATATATTTTACAGTTATTACTCGCATATCAGACGATCCTACAGCACATAAAAAAAAACCCAAATAAAATCACAAATTTATGACATGTATTCGGCTGGGGGTTTTTTTTTAACTTTGATGTTTCCCTTCTGATTGATAAAAATTGAAAATTAATTAGGGATTTTTCTTTCCTTTTGTATACATTTTTTTCTGCCTGTCCCCACCCCCAAAAAAAGGGGCGGCAGGGGCTTAAGGTTTACGAGTGTAACTTTTATGGGGTGGAGGGAAATGGGGAGGGGTGGGGGGAAGGGGGTATGCTTTGATTAGCGAAATTAAATGATGATACTCTTCGCTTTTTATGGACGGATGTATGTTGATGTTTATGGCTTGCAATCTGCAATCTGCAATCTGTTTTCACTTTCAATTATCATAAAAATGTCGGAAATTCGAAGGAGTGCAAAAAGTAGATTCCAGAGGAGATTAACAGGAGATTGAAGAGAGGAGAAGAAGAGGATAACAGATTGGAGGAGAGTGGAGAGGAGAGTGGCTTCCCTTTATTTTTTTCCTTTGTTGTCGCCTCGTAAATTTTTATTGTGGCTGCAATTAAATGAGCAGCAATTCGTTTTTCCCCATGAAAATTAAACAAGAAAATTCCACACGTGATAAATGTATCTGTGGATCCATTCTGTGCCATCCGTTCTGCAATTATAATTAATATAAATAAATACATATATATATTTGCATAAAGAAATATGTTAAAAAAAAGAAAGGGGAAAAACGCGCCCGTAAATATTGTTTTAAATGTGAATGCGATTTAAATGTTACATTTATCACGTATACGCCACGTTTCACCCTCTGAGCGGGTCTCGAGGCGCTCGTTAAACGCTTTTCCCGCGGAAAACTCAAGGGATCCTTCCAGTCAAATTTTCAAATCCTCTAAAGTGCCATAAAATATCAAGTCTTACTGGCTGTCAGCTTCGATACGGGTTTTGAGCTTCGCGGCGGATGTATGTCAGAAAAAATCGACTTCAAAAAGGTGACATCTGAGGGGTTGAGACGCTGAGGGGCTGAGGGCCTGCCTTAAGCATATGCTGTAGATACAGGACCGTACTTTAAGCAAACAACAGTTACAGGACTTTCCCTGAAACCCATTCAGCACACTCTTCCCAGCCCTCAATCCTTTTTAAGCCTATGAATATTTCAGTTAATTTAAATTTTAATATTTATTCTTCTTTTGCAAATTAAGACCCACTTTTGGTGATCCTTTCGGTTGTGCCATTCTTTTCCTTACCCATTGAAGCTCCTTTTAAGCCCCAAAAATGCTCCTCAGACACTGCTCCTTCGTTCGTCTCCATATGTAGAAAATAGGAACCTATTCACTCCTACAACTCCCACACATTCAGTGCCTGGGCTCCCACATCTTCCCCTTAATCAATTCCCTCAAGAGGCTGACATTTTGAACACAAAAAGTGACACAAAAAGTGTCTCAAAGACAACAAACAGCCACGCCACCCCCCCCGATTTTTAATTCTCAAGTACTTCCCAGAATATATGGAAATTTGTGTCGAAAACAAAGTCAAGATGTGGGCTTACAAATGATGATAAACATGTTGACACAGAGACAGATTAAAACTCATTTGGGGGCACACTCCTTTGAAGCTGGTGTGTGCTTTAATTGGGGCACGGAAATATTTTCCGAGGAAATCAATTTCCGGAAAGAAAAACAAAATTAAAGAACCCACGAAATCCTGCAGATACATAAATATCTATTAAGTAAGGCCAGAGAGAAAAGTAAGCAGTAAAATTCATGCCACATGCCACATGCCGCATGCCACATGCCCCGCAAGGATTTCATTAGAGCGGAATTGTATTTCCTTTTATTTACGAGATGAAGGATACCCCGCACTCTCTGGTCCTTTATTTCGTTAATAAAAACAATGACGAGTATGATATGCAATGTGTGGCGACTCCTGCGTCCTGCCATCCCCTGGGAGTACTCTCTGGCAGCCCCACACTTGATTTATGTTTATTATGTTGCCCTGTCAATAATATCCTGGAGCAGGAGGAGGAGCAGGAGCAAGAGGAATCTTTCTTCTGGTAAGACAATGCCGTTGACAACCCTGTGGCAGGATCCGAGAAGGCACAAGGGCAAAAGGGAGGGGGAATGAAACCAATGGCAATTAATATTCCCCGCATTCCATCATTCATTCACTCATTCATTCATTCACTCGGCGAGTGGCATTCACTTCCCTAGAAGACCTTGAAATATGCCACATTATGTGGCACAAGCCATTCACTGGCGGGGAAGGCTTCTGATTAATTGAAAACGAACAGAAAAAAAGCACACACAAAAATAGAGAGAGAGGGAAAATACACAAAGAAAAATCATGAAAATCATTGAGCCAGGGAGGCATGCCACAGATAAAAGCGGCACATAACTATCACCATGTAATGCCCCAAACAATGCCACAATGGAGAAATGCATGCAACATCATCATGCAGCGGCGTCAGCCACCAGCGACAATGACATTGAGAAAACAATGAGCAATGGAAAGCGAGGGAAACTCGTCGCTCTCGGAGGCAATAATTTTCCCATGAATTTCCATAATTACAACAGAGAACTTTTCCGTTTTGCAGTTATATTTATCCCTCCCCCCCCCCTTTTCGGGAGGGGTGGGGGTGGAACCTTGAAAAAAAAACACGCAGTTTTAAAGCCCGCGTTTCGCCCCGTGATTTCTATGCAAATCAAAGACAAAACAATGCCGAAAAAAAAGGGGGAACCCCCGAAAACATTTTCCTGGAAAATGTACCGCAACAGTGGATGTGGCAGGGGCAGGGCCGTGCGAGGGGGCCACGAGCGTTGGAGTGTGAAAATGCAAGCTTTAAATAAATTAAATGTAATACGAAATGTGTGTCTGTGTGTGTTTGTGTGTGTGTGTGTGTGTGTGGTGCTGTTGGGGCTTGCCCCTTGACTACATCTGTGGCATGAATAGCAGAGCCCCGGTGACTCTAGAGCTGCAGAGCTGTGTGGCATGAATAGCAGGCAGCCAGGCAGGCAGGCAAGCAGGACCCCAGCAGCACAGAAATTGTTGATTTCTTTTTCTTTCCTCTCTTATTTACTCCCGTAACCCAGTTTTTTTTTTTTTTTTGGGTTCACAGAATTATTCAAGTTAATTTTATGGGCGAAACACACAGCGGAAAAGGCGGGGCAGGCTTGGAGTCGCTGGTTGGAAGTCCAAAAAAATGTGTAGTTTTTGGGCTGTATATTCAGTGAATTCTCTTACTTGCTTGGAGGTACTTTCCGCCTTTTCGAGGGATCTTTCGAGTGTTTCTTTCGAGACCCAGAGATTCCTCCACCTGTTCTGCTGTTTCCCTACAAAAGATACTCCAGAGTGGACCGCATTTTTATTTACTTTTCTCTACTCGTTTAACACTCATTTCTCCTTACTTCTCCTCACTTTTCTACCCTTTTTTAGAACTATTTTAGGCCTCTTTTAGCCCTCAGTAAGCCCGCTTTTATCCCTCGTTTTACCTTACTTCTCGCCCTCACTTCTTCTCACTTTTCTACCTTTTTTTAGCCCTCTTTTAGCCCTCTTTTAGCCCTCATTTGTCCTTAATTCTAGCCTTCACTTCTCCTCACATTTCTTCCCTTTTTTAGAACTCTTTCGGGCCTCTTTAAGCCCTCATTTCTCCTTATTTCTATCTCTCACTTTTCTACCCTTTTATAGCACTCTTTTAGCAGTTGTTTAGGCCTCTTTTAGCCCAATTTTAGGCCCCTTTTAGCACTCATTTCTCGCCCTGACTTCTGCACACTTTTCTACCCTTTTTTAGCCCGCTTTTAGGCCTCCTTTAGCCCTCATTAAGCTCCCTTTTAGCCCCATTTTAGCCCTTATTTTCTCTCACCTTTCCTCTGTTTTAGCCCCCATTTCCCCCCACATTTCTCTCCTGTCCTAGCCCTCATTTTCTCGCACTGTTAGCCCGTTCTTTCAGCCTTGACTTGTTGCCTGTTGTCGCCTTTGACAGAGAGGACGACATCTGCTGTTTCATTGTCAAAAATGCATCAGAATCCGGAGCAGCAAACGAACAGCAGCAGAACTGTGTGCTAATTTGTTTTTACACTTGTTGTCGTTGGGTTTTTTCACTCATTTTCATGATTTTCTCCCTTCTCCCTGGTTTTTTCTCTTTTTTTTGATGCCACGGACAGTTGGCCAAAAAGTAATGAAAGGCAGCAGAGCGACAGCAGGGCACACAGCAGACAGACAGCATGTCAATCAAGCTCTCGCTTTGGCCACACAACAAAAAGCGAAGGAAAACCCTGAAAGAGTGAGGAAAAACCGGGGGGGGGGGGCAACAAACAGTGCAACAAAGTGTCTTCATTTGGCAGCAGGCAGCAGGCAGGAGGCGACCTGGCAACGGGTTGAAAGGCTGAAAGGCTCTGGCATTCACGTTATGAAAACAAAATTAATGTCAGGCGTTTTTGTATATTTTTTGCGTGTCACGACCAACGGTCCGCGCGCTTAACACTTTCCCCACAACTTTCCCCGGCTTTTCCACCATCTATCCTTCTCTCTTGTTATCTCCTGGCCGCTCTCTCTCTCTCTCTGTTTGTGTAACAGCTTTCCTTCATCAAAGCGAGTTTAGTTTCGCCTTCCTTTGGCTGCTCCTCCTACTGCTCGACCTTGTTAATGACAAACAATACACATACATACCAGAGCTCTGTGCCAGGCCCTTTTTCTCATCTGACAAATGGCCAACGCTCGGCTCTGGAGGATGGCCGCGGATGCCCAATGGCCTCAAATCTACGAGCACATTTACAGCATCAGGCGTCCATCGGGCCCCAGGCGCCGGGGGGGAACGGCACCCAGGGGGAAGTTTGATGTCCATCCTCGACGGATGCCCCTTTCATGGGGGCTGCTCCTGCTCCATCTTCGACCACACATGAGCCTTCTTCCGGACCTCCAGCCACTTCCACTTCCACTGCCACTCCGCCATAACTATCTCTATTACTCCTCTGACTTTTCCTGCCTTTCCTATGACTTTTAGTGATTTTCCTCTCAGTTTTCCAGCTCATGTTGTCCCTCTCCCAGTTGGCGTCATTTTTAAAAACACCGTGGGAAAAAATATTTCTTTTTTTTATTGAAAAACAAAGCAAAAATTTAAAAAAATATATATATTTTAAGAAACTGCCAAATTTTAAGAAAACAAAATTTTTTTAATGTTTGAATTTTTCAGTTATTGAATATTTTTATTTGATTGGTTTTTTTGTTTTCTAATTTTTGTTAAGGTTTAATTCCGTTTTTTTTCTAATTTTTTTAAAGATTTTATTTTATGTTTTATATTTTTGTTTATAAAATTTCTTCAAGGCTTATTTTTATTTTTTAGTTTCTTAATTATATTTATATTTTTAAGGTTTAATTCGGTTCTTATTTTGTTTTTCTAATTTTTTTAGTTTTAATTCGTTTTTTAATTTTTTTCTAATTTAAAAAAAAAATTTTTTTTTATAAAATTTATTTAAGGTTTATTTTTTAAATTTTAGCTTCTAAATTATATTTATATTTTTTAATTACATTTTATTTTTAAATTAGATATTTTTAATTATTTTATTTTTTTAATTTTTCAATTTTTATTTAAGTTTTATATTATACTTTCCATAAATATTTACTATATTTCCCCTCGATATTCATTCCCCTCTTTTCTTACCGCCCTTTTCTCCCAGTGTAGCCAATAAAAAGCCCCTAAAATCCCCCAGTGTCTGCAGGACACACATCAAACTGGTAGCTCGAATTATAAACCAAATGGCATTACACTGGCCCACTAAACCCATTTTTCGCCTCTAGTTTTTCTCGCCCCCCCCGGAAAACCCGAAAGAAAATTCTGTCAACAGCAACTTTTGCTTTTAGTCTCATTTTTTATGGCCACGAATTATGCAAAATTCTTTGCACTCCTCCGACCCCCCATCACCGACTCCTGCTCGTTTTTATTGGCGTAACAAAAATGTTTTTAATACGCAATGGTCTGGAACCCGAGTGATAAGCCACACCCCCTGCAAGGCCCACAAATACACAGAGATATACGATAGATGTATATATAGAAATATTCTGCTGCTTTTAGGGTTCTATTTTGTGGGCCTTTTTCGGAGAGTATTCGCAGAGGCCTGGGCTTTTTTAGACAAAATCTGCCATAAAATGTGGGTCAGTCCGGGGTCCTTCGGATTGTTGATTGAGTTCCGAGTGGAAACGGAGGACGGGAGGAGACGGGAGGACACAGGAGGACACAGGAGGACACAGGAGGGCACAGGAGGAGATTTGGTCACCGTCTGGCATGTGAATTAAGTTGATAAAAGTGGCAAGAGCGATAGAAGGTAGTGCAAAAAATAGTAGTAAAAGTGGAAAAGAGTGAAAGGGCAAACGGAAGTGTGAGGCAGAGTGATGAAAACAACAGCCTTTGAAACAAGACTCTCAGTCTCTCTGGTGTTTAGTTTTTTGGCACGTGTTTGGGGAGTTCAATTCGGTTGGTTTTTAGTGTTTTTTTGGGGGTAAGAGATAGATAGAGAAAAAGAAATGTTGAAAAGTGTTAAAGCCGGTTTGAAGAGGCTTTAGGGGTTCTAGAGTGCAAATACTAGGCAGATGGATGGGATAGATGGATGGCTAAAAAGATACATAGATACATACTTTTCTGACAAAATACCTCAACATTCTATGCCACTTTCAAGGCTTCACAGCTCTCCGGAAAATACTGAAATAGGGCACTGAAACGCAATTAAATGTTGCATACAAATAGGCGGCAAACAGCGGGACGCCCTCTCTCTCTCCCTCCCACTGCGTAATGCCATTGCACATTCAATTACAATGCTCTTGCCACAATAAAATCCTTGAACTGTTGCCACATTCTGCCTCCTTCTGCCACTGCCGCTGCTGCCTCTCTAAAGCACCACTTGGGCGACCGACTGCCGCTGACCCACTTGAGCAAATGGCTAAGGCAGTGGCTGAGGCAGATGCTGAGCGGCGCGGTGTCGGCCCAGCACTTGAAAATGAGTCTCCAAGGAGCAGCGACGGGGCGGCACCGCCACCGCCACCGCCACCATCAAGAACTGTGCGGCTTTTGTCCTTCGATGGTTGGGGTCTGCGGCATTTTATAATAATTGCAAGAAATAGAAATGCTCAGTAGGGGGAGAGAACAAAACGAACAAAAAGAGGAAGGAGACTCACAGGGGGGTGGTGGCGGGTGGCACAAAAACAAGAGAAATGGTCGCCGAAAAAAAATGGGGCTTCGCTGCCCTTAACAATAATATTTCAACACCAAAACTCGCACAAAAAACACAATTACTGTCTTTCGGGGGGGCGGGGAGGCGGTTGATAATTGTGGGCATGGCACGCCTTTTATTTATGTATTTGTCCACGAGATTTCCATAAGAAAAGTCTTGGCTTTTGTTGGAACCGGAAAAATATCATTTATTTTGTTTATAAAATATTTTCCCTATTTTTACTTTGTATTTTCAGCCTTAAATCTTTCCGAATTTCATTTTAAATTTCTCCGAATTTCATTTTTAAATTTCTCTGTAATTTATTTTTAAATTTATTCTTTAGTTTCCGCCCTAAAACCCTCTCGTTTCTGCCTTTGGTATTTAAAATAATTTAAAATTAGATCAAAATACTAAATCAAAGTGTTTGTTTTTTCAAACATTAAATGGGCTTTCCACCCGCTACGTTCGCGCCCACAAAACACAATTTAGACAATTGAATATTGAGAATGGAAAATGGAATTTCCAAACACGCAAATTTCAAACGAAAATCAATCAACAAAACAATCAAATTATTATATCATAATATTAGCATAACCCATAATTATATATATAGAATTTCTGCATTCAATTTCGCGCCAGAAATATCTCGAAAAAAGTATCTGCAAACAGAAAACAAACAGAGCAACCGATGGCTGGAGGTTTTTTTGTGCTTTTGCCGAGGGATAACAATCGATGGGCGGCAAAGGCCACAGCACTCAAGCCGCAGCAAGGCCACACACCACGCTACGCCACTCATGCAAACATTCATTCACTCATTCGGCCACCATTCACCCACTCAACCGCTCATCCGCTCACCATTCACCCACACGTTCCGCTATCCGCTCAACAAATCCACAGAGAAAGTGGGGGAGCGGTGTGCTCTTTTGTTGGTTAGCACATGTAAAATGCCAAAAACTTTGAAAAGGAGCCAAAAACCGATAGACATCTATTTGAAAAATGGGCCAGCAGAAAAAAAACCAGAAAATGGGTTGGGAAATGGCAAGGAAAAGTAGGGGATGGACAACGCCACACAAAACAGAGGCGAAGAGAGACCGAAAGAGGAGGCCAGTGCAACACCCGTCGTATACTTAACGACAGACGGACAATTTTTGACAGCCAGAGACACAGGAAAATTGCCCTGACCAGCAGGAAGCAGAAAAAGCAATAAAAAGAAGATGTTTTAGTGGCGAAATCGTGAGAGCCAGCTAGCCACGACCCGGCCATAACAAATGCTTAGCCCATACGTCACTCATACGCCCAGGTAGCAGCACAGCAGGATCTGGTATTGCTCTCCAGCTTCTCTCTGGAGCGTGTCATGCGTACTCAAAATGAATGTCCTTCGTGGAGTGGTGCCAGCGCCGAAAATTCAATAAAAACAAATTGATTGCTTTGAAGGATTTCCATGCATGCTAAAAGCTAAAGGTAAACACCAAAGCCAGGTCCTCCCCGCCGGTGCGGAACCTTTATGTTAAGTGGCACCTGACAGATTGTCAGCGGAGCGAGCCAGAACTTTCCGGAGAGAGGGAGGAAGAGAGAGAGCCCTCAGGGCGAGGATTTATGCCAGCTCATTTGACTGTTTTCCTAGGCCATCCTTCGTTCGTCCATCCTTCCCGCCCACGTCCTTGACAACTTGATTTGGATGCGGGCAAAGTCAATGCCTTAAAGGCCTATCCGGTTCCCGGCCAAGTCCTGCCATAAATTCCAGTAGTGGCCGGCCAAAAGAAGAAACATCGTTTGTTCCTCATTTGATGTGCGCTCACGCATAATTCCATTGGAGTTTCGCCCATTCCTCCTCCTGCCGCATCCTGGAGTGTGTTTTCTCGCAGTCGATTTATGTGAAGGACAGCAAAGCAGAAGTTTGCTTTCGCATTTCTGGCTACACTTCCGTTTCGGCCAACGGCGGCGGCGGCGGCGGGGGGGATAAAACACATTAAAATCCTTTTTATGACCGCCATAAAAGTCAAGTCGATTCCTTCGGTTTTCTGCGCTGCTTGACCCCAAAGAAAATACGACGGGAAATTCGAACGAAAACAACAAAAAAACACAAAAAATAAATAAAGGTGGTGCATTAAAAAATCATGAAATCTAAAGGAGTACACATATATATAAAATACTAGAAAATAATCACCAAATATTAAAAACAAATAAAGGTGGAACAGAAATCTAAGGGAGATGAAGAAATTATTACTTAAAAAGGAAAAAATACGAAATATTACCATAAATTATCAGAAAATACTGCAAAAATACTATAACATACCAAAAAAAACTCGCAAAATATAAGACGATCACTTTTTCTTCTTCACTAACTGGTCTTTTGATACAAGGATAATTTTTGAGTATTTGTCAGAAAATACTAGATAAATACCAGAAAAATTATAAAACAACAGATATTAAATACCGCCAATAAAAAAAAGTATTCTAAATATATATAAATATATATATATCATGAAATTCCAAAAAAATACTGAAAACAACTAAAAAAAAATTACCAAATAATATAAATATATCCCTTCATGAAATTAAAAAATAATACTAAAAAAAAATTACCAAATAAAACGCAAAATATCAGACGTTCACTAGTATAACTGTTAAGTCATTTTCAGAAAATACTAGAAAAATACCAGAAAATTAATATTTAATACCACCAATAAAAAAATTATTCTAAAAATATCACTCCATGAAATTCCAGAAAAATACTATAAAAAAAACCACAAAAAAACCTAGACTCAATTTTTCAACTTAGAAAACACTATGAAACTCTTATAAAAATAGAAAATAATACCAATAAAATACTAGAAAATACCAAAAACATATCCCGTATATGTACATAAGATTGAAAGCCACACTGGCTTGCCTGCGGATTTTCAGCTTCCACGTGTCAGCCATCCATTGCCTCCCGGAAGAAGCTGCTCCACTCCTGCAGAGACCTCTGACACGCAGCTGCTCCTCCCCCTCCCGCCCCACACAATCCCCAAGGCACAGCTTGATTCATCTACAAGTCTCACGCACACAGACCGCCGTACAAAAAAAAAAAAGCCTTAGACAGATATCAGAAAACAATACAAATCCATGCCGTTGTACAAATATAAACATTATTTAAATGCGCCCCAAAAAATATGCTCCCAAAAACAAAAAGGCACAGAAAAAATACCATGGAGAATAGCAAATTCAAAGGCGGGCAAAAGCAACAATAAAAAAGTGGGACAGAAAAGCTGGAAAAGCGGGGAAAGCGGGGAAAGCGGGGGGAAAAACAAAAATCAAATAAATGGCAATTTAATACAGTCGACATGCCGCCATTTTCATGGACATGGACATGGTTTCTCTGGTGTTTTGTGTGTGGAAATTGTTATTGGGGCAACAACAAAGGGGCATTTCCAGCGTACGAGGACTTGCAGAAGGGTTTTGGGCGGGGGCGGGGGCTGGGATGGGCTGCCGAAATGAACCAAAATTAAATCAAATTTGTTGCGGAAAAAAAAAAGAAAAAAAATCTGTTGACCAGAGGCGCGGCGCGGTGCACGCCCCACCAGAAAGGACACAGGCACCCGCTCATTGTGTGTCTCGTAATTTACTTTTATTTAATTTTTGGTCAGTCGTAAATCTGAGGCAATCAGCGAGAGGCAAACAGAACAGAGCCGAATAGCGGCGTTCTTGTTCAATCAATTAGCAGCAATTAAGGTGTCCAATGAGGCAGGCAGACAGCCAGGAGATTGAATCCCTGCGATGATGCGGGCTCCAAGCATAATGCAATTTCCAGGACGTTCTTTAACCTCGTCCTCGTCATATGCAAATGATGGCTAATTAAAGGCGAACGGCTGCTTAGTTTGTGTGGATGATCATTTGCCGTTTGCTCTGTCGCCTCTGGAAAAGTTACTGGAGCGTTGTGTCAACTTCTTGCACAGATAATGAGTTAATGAGTTTGTCAGAAGTTGTTGCACAAGTAGTTGTTGGCCAACAAACAGAGACAGAGACAGAGCGAAGAGGCTGCAAGTTCCACTGAAAGCGAAATGTTTGCTCCTAGAGAAACTTGGACCAAAGACCGAATGTGTGTCTTGCAATTACTGGTGGGCGGAAAATTCTTAAACAAAAATCAAACAAACCATTTCGGCCCTGTCATTAGTAGGGGAAAATTCCCTTAATCTAAGGAATATTTTCCAGAAATCAGACCATTAAATCCCTTCAAAGGACATTACTCAATAAAAGGCCATAAAAACACTAAAAACAAAGGATATTTATTGGGCCATGCGAGAGAGCCTACCAGGCCAGGGACAACGGATATGTCCTCAGAGAACTTCAATTGTTGGCAATAATTTTGGAAATTTATGACTCAAGTTCGCATTCGAAAATTTTACGCACTACTTGGCCGGCAGGAAACTTTGACAATAAGCAACAAAAAGCCATCGAGAGAGAGAGAAAGAGACATTTTATGTGTTCGCCGCGGCACTTAAACCGCAACAAAGTTGTGTGTGCCTCCCCCTCTCCCAGTCTCTGGCTCTAATCCATCGACCCACATCATAAAACCAGAGGAAAATACCCTGCTTATTCATAAGAAATGGAGTCTTGTGCCCTTCATTTAATGGCCAAACAAAAACTAATCAATGCTCTCTCTCTTTTAATTAAGACTTTCACTTTGTGGACTCTCTTTTTGAATTAAATTTGCAATTGAAATGAATGCCCCCATGAATATGCGAATCAATAACTTCGAATGGGAATTCCGCAAAATGATTTAATTATGTGCGTTTAGTATCTGTTCTATTAGTTTTAGTGGCACGACAAACAAGCCCGGCCCGGCCCGGACAGACAGACAGACCAGACCAGACCCCTACCCCTCTACCCCTTGTAGTTCTGCCAAGTATTTTTCAATAAAACTCAATTCCTGTTTGCTCTGTGGGGCTCTGTATGCTTTGCGAGTGGCGTTAGTTATAATTTTAATTAAAATTTTCTACTTTGCCACAGAAATATTTCATTAGAGACATTTTCCACACATAACGATGGCGACGCCACGAAAATAGAGAAAACGGGCAGAGAGGCAGCATCAGGCACAGGAAACAGACAACACTAGTACCAGGATACATTTTAATTATTTTTAAAGAACATTTTTTAATGCTTAACAAATTATTACTGCAGAAAATAATACAAAAAAAAAAACCTGAATTATTTCTTTAACAAATAATTTTAAAAAATACTAGAACACTTAAGAAAAACTAGGAAAAAATACTAGAAAATTTTAAAAAAATACAGCAAAAATACCAGAAAATACTACATAAATTACCTAGAAAATTCTACATAAATTACTGGTTAAATCTCTGGTAAAATGATATAGATATACCAAACAATTCTTGAAAAATACTAATCAAGTTCATGTAAAATACCAGAAAATACTACAAAATTAACAAATGCTAGACGCATTCCTGGTTATTACTTAATAATTAATACTTACTCCTACAACATCCTACAATAATACACAAAATATTCCCAAAAATATACCGAAATACTAGAATAAGCCCATAAAACGCAAATGAAAAACTGTCGAAAAACGCTGCCTTATATATCCGAATCCTACACTCAATCAAACTGCTCAAAAGCTATCCTCTGTCCAAAATGCAAACAATTTTCTGGTCGATAGTTTTTGTTCCACTGTGCAGGGTAGAGATTTGAAACCAGGGAGCGCACTGGGCCATGGCTCCCGAAACATTTCAATTTCATGTGCTTCATGTTATGAGCGCTTAATGAAGCCGCAAAGCATTTCAACTTTGCCAACCGCATAAAGTCACACGCCCAGGAAGCCCGGCGGCCGCCCCCAGGACAGCCCCGCCAAAAGATTGGCCAAAGATTCACCCGTCCGTCCGCCAACAGATGGCAGTTTATTAGCCAATTTAAGACAAAAGCAGCGACAGGGCCACTTCATCTCTCGCTCGCCCACGTCTGGCAGTGACTTTGACGACGACTCTTCCCGCCTTTTTACTCTCTGCGACTCTGGGACCCCTTCTTTCCCCCCTTTTAGTCACTCTTCAGCCTGTGGTGCGTTTTATGTGCTGCGATGAATTCTGGCGGCGGTTTTTGCCTGTGCTGCCATTCATTTAATGACTTACACATACACATACACACACAAAAAGAGATGGGAGACAGAAGCAGGGATCAGAGCAACGCCCACCAGAAAAAGTGCATTTGAGTTTGAGGCAAATGGTGGCGGGGGGCAGTATCCTATAAAGTCATGCAATCGGCAGGGGATGCACAGATTAACATTAAATGAACAACATTAAAGAAAATACCAGAAAATACTAGATTAAATACCAGGAAATACTAGATAAAATACCAGAAAATACTAGATGAAATACCATGAAGTACCATGAAATACTAGATAAATTACCAGAAAAAACAAGATGAAATTCCAGAAAATACTAGGTAAAATACCAGAAAATACTAGGTAAAATACTAGAAAAATACCAGAAACAACTAGATAAAATACCAGAAATTACTAGATGAAATACCAGAAAATATAAGATAAAATAGCAAAAAATGCTAGAAAAATACCAGAAATACTAGATAAAACATTAGAAAATATAAACCAAAACAAACTAAATAGAGTGCCTGAAAAATCGAAGAAAAAGAATCCAATACAATTACTTGATATATATATATATATATATATATATATATATATAAATATCATAAATACTATATAAAATAGCAGAAAAAACAAGAAATATAATATTTAAAAACCTAAACGTAGGTAACAAACATTGTGGCAAAATACTAATATCCTAAATGCCCTGAGACAAACCCTAAAGTTAGCACTAACGATATTCCCTAATACTCCAATAAAATACCAGTTAAAATACCAGAAAGATGCCTGGACTCCCCCAAAGTGTTTGACTTTCTCTTTAGTATTTACCCCTCTCCCGCTCCCCTTTAAGTGGCACTTTCTCCACTCTCCTCCACAGCTGCCTGCCATATTTCTCCCACGTTAATTATACGTCTCGTTGACCGTGCTATTAGTGCTCGGGATTTTCCGGGGGACTTACAAAATGTAGTAGTATAAAACTTTGTGTCATACTTGAAAACTTTTCCAACATCCAAAGAGTGTGTAATATTAACAATGGCTTTTCCTCTCTCTCTCCCTCTCTCTGTACTTTTCAGGTATGTGTGGCATGAAGATTGAGTGGGAATGATGCACGAAAAGGTAAAATATTAATTGAATTACTGTCTGCCTTACGGTTGATGCTCAGACCACAAAAGCCACATCGGCCACAGTCAGGGCAAATATTTGACAGCAGCAGCTAGTGGCAGGATGCAAGGATGCACGAATGCCAGTAGGCTCCTTTTCCGCTCCTCCACCATCGAGAGAAAATGCAAATCAGTCAAACGCATTTCATGCATGCCTCATGCATTTCGGGCCAGTGGAAGAGCGACTCCGAGGAGAGGGCGCCTCTGCAGGTCTTAGAAGAAGATGGTGGAAACCACACGGGTTTTGCACAGAGTTAACTTTGGTCTTACTGTATTGTTAAGAGGTTTTGCCCTTTGCATATATTTGCTTATCCAATATACATATCCTTTTTGTTTGGTCAAATGATTTCATATTTGTTTCACTCTGCCATCGACAGGTTCTCGCACTCTCCCGCCCTCGAGGGCACTGTGGGCGAGGGCTGAGAAAGCAGATAAATTTATAATGCATTTGTGCCATCTTCTGCCTCCGTGTTGCGGTTAATGAGACCTTCTCTCTCTATCTATCTCTCTGTCGCTCTGCCTTTTGCCACACACATGCCTTGCGGTGGCACACACCTGGGACATTTTAGTTGCAGGTCTTGCGGTGTGGCTGTAATTTCTATAGATTCTCATTATCATTAGATATTTAGATTCGTGCGTATCCGTATCTTTGTGATATTTCATTTTGTGGTTAAATATCCTTAATTATTTATGGAAATGCTCTTCGAAATATAATTGAATATATAATCTTGTACGGAGGACTACATATTTTATGTATCTTGTGGATGCTTTCTATTATCACCAGATAATTTCTGGCTTCTGCTGGCATTTGTTTTCCCATATCCCCTGCTGTTGATGTTTTAATGAAGTGAAATTCAAGAGCCATAAATACAGTAGATCCTCAACGGCATAGAGACTGTGGGCGAGGTGTGGTGTCTGTGTGCGGCATGGCCCCAATTTGCCATCAATGTGTCACGAGCTTCAATTTAAAAGCTTCTTAAAAACTTGAACTCAAATATAAAACTTTCACCCCCGCCCCCAGCACACACACACACACACATATTAGATACAAAAGGTACACAGAAGAGCAGGCGAAAACCCCACTCACATGTGAAGGAAAACCCCTTTCATCGAGGGAGAGGAAAACCCAGGGCAAACCGAAATCAGGCCAAGCTCGGTCTTTGGATTGGGGTTTCTGGTGCGACCCCTCCCCCGCCCCCGCCCCCAGGGAGGGCTCTGCGCACATATTTTTCTGTGTTATTTTCTGGGGCTGCATCGTCGAATAAGTAGCTGCATTTTTATCTAGAAATTGTTGAAAATATCTATGAAATATCGCTGGACATTGACTTTAGCCGTAATTGCTGCAGGCAGGCCATTGTGTGCGTGCGTGCCTCACATGCAAATGCCAGGAGGCATGTCTATGCTTTAATTATGCTGCAAACTTGCCACAGACTCCCGCTCTCTACCGATACTTGCCTCAAGACTAAAAACCATTTTGGTATACCATTTATAAGCTCTCTCTCTCTGCCTCACTCTCTCTGCCTCTCTGTCTGCCCCACAATTAGCACAAAAGTTGTGCCCTGCAGGTGGAAAGTCTGTTGCCATTTTCTTGTGCTATCTGTAGATTTTCATCATCACCTCCTCCCTCCCTGGCACATAATGAAACTTGATTTACGCTGACAGCAAAAAGTCACGTACAATGGTGCGTATTAGTAATCTTGTGTTAACTTTGTTAGCAAGCACTTGAGCATGTTGCAGGACCCAAACCCACACCCACACCCCTCTTGCCCCAATGCCACACAGCTCCAGTGGATAGTGGATAGTGGATGAAAAAATTCTGAAGAATACTCATGAAAATACACATATATTTTCCGGACATTTTCCAGCTATAACTGGGTTATGGCATAGTTTTATAAACTTGACCAACAGTTGATTGACAATAGGTTGCCGGCTGCTGGCTGCTGCCTGCTGGCTGCTCCTTGCTGCCTTCTCCCTGCTGCAAGAGAAATAAAAGGATATGCACAAGGACAGCACAGCGCATAAATTCATATTGAAAAGTTCAACCCAGAAGCCGAGCACAAAAGACTACACATTCTGGGCAAAATAAAGCACGTAAGTAAGTTACGTTACGGGGTTTTTCTCACAGAAAAAGATTCTTTAAATACATTCTCGAAAGGTAAAGAATTTTAGAGAAAGGACGAGCATGAGTGAGGTAAAACACGCTCAAGGTAGAAACAGTTAGTAATTCCATCACTCAAAGAAAAAGAATATCATATATTCTATAATTTCATTGAAATAAATTTAAAAAAAAATAAATAAACCCATGTCCAAAGAGATTTTCCATTGCCCTATGGCCTTACCCTCCCAATTATTTCCAATTCATTAAACAAACCCCCAAAAAACTAATAAAAACATTCGCCAATTTTCCCTGAAAGCAAGACATTTTTCGTATCTTTTCTGCACACTTTTCCCCAATTTAGCCTTCAGTTATTTATCGGAATGGAACACACACAAAAATCACTGTGCGTTGACATTTTTATTTTACTTAATATTTGATTAATTTTTGGAGGTTTGAAGAGGGCAAGATTTTATTGAGTCTATTACCAGCAGTGGATCGTAAAAGTTTCGCTGTCATTCGTTTAGGGATTTGCTGCATTTACGAGTAACATGCGGTGTCCTTTCCATGGATGGACGTCCTCCGTCTTTCCTCGGACTTCTCTTTAAGAGCGCCATATCGCTCATTCAAGTGAGAGTAAGAGAGCCATATCTCCGAGGACGTCAAATGAAAATAAGTTCTCAAAGTGCACCCTACAAAAGCCATTCCTTTGAATATCCCATGGAAGGGCCATATCCTTAACGATTGATTTCTCTCTAGCGACAACAAAGGCCACATCTTGGCGAATATTGGGAAAAATATAACAAAATATACCAAGCATAGCAAATATATACGAAAAATAATACCGAAAAATATATCCATAAGATATAGAAAATTAGTGTGTTAAAAATAAAGGAAAATATAGAAAAATACCAAAAACGGAACTATAGAAAATATACGAAAAATAATACTAAAAAATAAACCCATAAAATAAAGTAAATTAATTTGTTAAAAATGCCAGAAAATATAAAAAATACCAAAAACGATGCCAAAAAATTACAGAAAATACCAACAATATATAAATAGCAAATAAAAAAAAAATCTCGGAAAATATAACAAATTACCAGAAAGTATACTTAAAAATACCAAAAAATGCCCGAAAAAATATAACCATCAGATAAAGAAAATTAACAGTCTAAAATACCAAAAATATATGTATCAAAATACCAAAAACTAACAGAAACCACAAAACATTTTTTTTAATTAATTTGGAAAATTAAAAAAAGGAAGATTTTCATCTTTCAACAAAAATTCTATTTGGAAAAAAATAATAAAACAAAAATACCATAAAATTGTCCCTCCCCAAAAAAAAAAAGGGGAGCCATTTCTGTGAGTACCTCATACGACCGACCAATCTTGAATATCCCTTAGAGCACCCTCCGAGTATCCCATACAAAAGCCAATTGCATGTGGGGGCCCTCATTTTGTCAGGGGTTTTTGCTTCTTGTCTGCCGGTAATTGCTACACGCATTCCACGGCTTCCGTTTGACTGCCGGCACAGCCGTCGCCGCACTCTGACCGCCTCCTTTGACCACTTGCTTTTGAGCTAATAGAATTAGAACATAAACCGCTTTATTGTCTGAAAGTACACACACACACACACACTCATATATATCTAGGATAACACACACACACCCACACACTTTTATGACAGCTTTTGTGCGATTTGCTTGCCCTGGAAATTGACGCAAACTTTGGGGGCTACTGGAACGACTACGACTACGACGTCATTAAATTCAACGCTTATTTTTGCATATGTATGGATGTGTGTGTGGGTGTGGGCGTGGCTGGTCAAGCCCTAAACAACAAAAAAGAAAAATATAAAGGAAAATTGCGCGCTCAGTTGACGCACTGCAGGTGCGGCCATTACACAAGGGGATTTTCCCTCATTGTGGTTTTTCTGTACAGAGCAGGAAGTCCGCTCTTTATGATGGTTAGGCCGTTTATGCTTGGCTAGTCAAAGTACACGGTAGCATGGGGGGTATATGGGTACAAAGGGAAAGGCAAACACTAAAATGGTTTCAATATGGAAAGAGTTTCTATGGGAAAACATCATTCCATGTCATATGGAGAACAGTAGTGCCTTTTTATGGGGTACACTTTAGTCGCATCTGTTATTTATTATTCCAACTAATTATCCAGACAGCTTAGGCCAACTTTAAACCTAATTTATGGCCATCCTCCCGAGTGGATTCCTCCGTATTCCACGGGTGTATGGCGGATGTGGAGTTTTAATATGACATTAAACAGTGCACAGTATTTAATTTTATGCAAAAATTAAGACAAAAGTTGCAAGGTTCTTTAATTGACAAAGGAGCAAGGAAAAAATACTACACAATACCAGATAAGCAATACAGAAAGAGGAAAGCCTAACGAAAATGTAATGCCTGATAAAGAAAATTAATTTTTAAAAATACCAAAAATAAAACATCTACGAAAATGAAAAAAAAAATTATTTTTTTTTATTTTGACAAAAAAGGATTGTTAGAGGAAATCAAAATACCAGAAGAATACCGAAAGCCTCAACTTAAACTTGAAAACAACTTAATATTGCTAGAAAAATGTCCGAAGAAACAATCAAAATACCAGAAAAATACCGAAACCCTAAAGCTAAAATTACTACAAAAAATATCAGAAGAAGCAATAAAAATACAAAAAAAAATACCGAAACTCGCAAGCTAAAATTACTAGAAATATATCAACAAAACAATCAAAATACCAAAAAAATACCGAAGACCCCCAGGGTCAAAAATACTAGAAAAATATCAGAAGAAGCAAAAAAATACCAGAAAAATACCGAAACCTAGAAAAATATCAACGAAATATGAGAAAAAAAGGGAGAAACAAAGAGAAACGAAATCCCCTTAAGTAATAAAATCAACGACAGAACAAACAAAACAAAAACAAAAAATAATTCTCATGCATGGCCCTAGCAGATTTCCATTTTGTTATGCAATTCCCGAGGAAACAGAAAACCGAAAGCAGAAAGCAGAGGGACAAAAACAGGCAACAGAAAACACACAGGAACAACAAATTAGTAGAACAGGAATGGAATGCCAACAGAATGCCAGAAAATTGGCAACATCAAAATGGTAATGTTAACAAAACAAAAAACAAAAAAACAAAAAAAAAACCAGGGGCCAAAGCACAGTGCAAAGAAAATGAAAACGAGCCAACGAGCAAAGGGACAAAAAAAAAATAAAACGATGCCATGTACCTAGGATGCTAAAGAGTCCTTGGCCCGGGGGAATTTAATGGCCCAAACGGGAGCAACACAAGCTGGCTAGTAATTATCGGGCAAACAGAATAAGGCAAAATTCTGGCCAAGACTAACAGCTGCGACTGAGATGCGAAATCAAGTGTTAACTTGGCTTTAAAGTTGACCAAAGAGAAACTTTACTTCGACGGAAAGTTTCTGACATAAAAAGCAGGGAAAATAGTATATGGAGGAAAATCTCCTAATGATTTTCTGGAAATCTGGAGCGTGAAAAATCAGACGACACTGGCGTGGGCCCGCTGCCACCCCCGCGGAATGTCCCCCATGCCACAGTTCTTTTTTATTTCCTTCGCTGTTGCAATATGTTGGGGCAGGCACGCAGGCAGGCAGCGAGGCAGGCAGGAAGTGGCGCAATGGATGGTGGGAAAAAGCTTCCACTAACAAGATTCGACATTTGAACGAGAGTAATCCATCAGCTAACGTTGAGTACAAAAATGGATTAAGAAGAAAGTGTATGTGACTGTGTGTGTGTGTGTGTGTGCACGGATGAGGAGGTTTTTTCCCACGAACAGAGAAGGTTTCCATTTCATATCGGAGGAGCTTCACGGTTTCCATTTCTTTCGTTGGGTTTTTTTTTGTAAATCGCTTTTAATGTGTGGCTGCCACTGGCACTGGATCCGCTGCTTCATTTTTCACAATGGAATGAAAGTTCAATTATTTGATTTGACAGCCGCCTGCCAGCCAATAACTGGCAGTACAGTGGGGTGCCCACGGTGGGTGCTGCCTCCAAGAACCAAGACGATACGCAATCTCCCTGCCACAACACATATTGTGTGTATTTTTTACAGGGTAACATGACATTGACTGAACAATTGATGTGTAATTTATTAACTTCTGTTGCTGTTGCTGTTCCATGCGAAATGGGTTTTGTGCTCAAAAATATGTACGATGAAAATCAATACACAAGTCCATGGCAAACAGGGAACAAAAGATTATTGAGAGGGAAAACCAGTCGACTTGGGTTCACAAAGCATTAGATACACTTTCATTTCAATGATTTCTACGGGGAAATACTAAATATATTTGCGCCAGAGAAGTACAAGAACGAAAAAAACCAAAAATTATACCAAAAGAATAACGGCCCATACAAGAAAGAAAAAAAAAAACAAAAAATACAAAGAAACTCAGAAAAAACACTGCAAAAATACCGAAAAATACCAAAAAAATACCACAAATTCCCACACCAAAAAATTCGACATTAATAAAAAAATAATCACCGAACTGATTACAATAAAAATACTGAAAATGATATAAAAAAATACCGAAAATAATACCAGAAAAATACATATATAAATACCGGAAAGCAACGTAATGAATACACGAAAATAACGAAAAATATCAGAAAATACCGAAAATAATACCAGAAAAATACCTATACAAATACCAGAAAGCACCGAAATAAATACAAGAAAATATCAGAAAATACCGAAAATAATACAAGAAAAATACAAATACCAGAAAGCACCGAAATGAATATAAGAAAAATACTGAAATACGAAAATAACACCAGAAAAAAACAACCAAAATATCATAAAATACCCCGACACGTAATAGCAAAAACACTACGAATAATATCAGATAAAAATACCAGAATATACCAAAATACATACAAAAATACCGGAAAACACGCACAAAATACCAGATAGAACACTTTTGTGCATTCAATGCTTTGAGAATCATTCGTAAAAACTTTTTTACCATTGAAAATTCTTCCTTGTCTCCCCACAAACAGTACAATAAAACCAGAAGACTCTATATTTTTAAGGGCATACAGAAAACAAAACAAATAAAATAGAATTCAAGAATGTTTTGATAAGCAGAGTTCGGTGGAATATGCCTGTCATGGGGAATCTCGGCATCATCAGAAGTTCATCAAATTGTGGAATTGGAAAGAATAATTCGGCATTTCAGGGGAATTTTCTCTGCGGAGCTTAGGCCAAACAAATGAAGGTGCGAGAGACACTGAGGGGGACACCCTCGGGCGAGAGAGCGTGTAAATGTTGTATATTTGATGACTTTTGGTTTCGGTTGAGAACCGATAAACAGAAGGCAGGGCCATAAACAACCTACAGGCCCCAGGAACCACCCACCACACAACAGGCCACACAGGGGAGGGCGGGGGATGGGGAAAACCCACCTTTATATCAGGGTACAAATTTTAATGAGCATCCCCATTCTGCGGGTTCCAGTTTTGCCCAGAGCTTCCAAACCCGCACACAAATAAAATACAATTTGTTGCCTTTTTGCGGTGAAACTGTTTTGGAAATCCTTCTTTTATTTGTGCGGTTGATAAGTGGTTGACATTTGGGAGTTGTTGGGAGTAGATCCCACGAGAGAAAGCAATATAATTATATGAATCGACCTCTCGCATATCGGCATTCATTTGTCTGGTAACCGAATTGGAAATCCATCCATTCTTCCAGCGAGAGAGCCAATCGAAATACCAAGTGTGTGATGGTACCAATTTGCGACTATTAAACGCGCACCAGAGCAGCAGAGAAGAAGAATGCTTTGCAGTTTTCAATGGAGATTCCCAGGCAGGAGCAGGGGCAGGAGCAGGAGCAGGAGCTGCAGATTTGAATGGCAAAACGAGCAGTCAAGTGCGAGTCTGAGGCTACGACGAGTACAAATTGCAGCACTTGTATCAAGATACATTCGAACCAAGAGAAACGGCAACAGCTCTGTGAACTGAGGCAGAAAGTGCCTGAATGGCAGGAGAAGTAGACGTAGAGGGAGACCTCTGAAATATTTGCATAGGTGGCTGATCCCTCTCCTGCCTTGCCATTCCTCACATATGAGTGTGACTTTCTCCTACGTTCACCCTCCCCCCCCCCCCTCGCCCTTTTCCTGTTTGAGTGTGACTTTCCACCACCCATTCCTCTCTCTTTTCTCTCCGTGTATTTGCCTTCTGCATGGCGTATTGGCTTGGCATATTGATATGCTTTTGGCCTTTTGTCGAGACCTAAAAGAGCGCGCTCTGCTCTTGCCTAAATAGTTAGGAAAGATTGAGCCGTGAAGGGGATAGTGGGGAGCCATAACCAGGTAGAGGTTTTCCCCCATTTCAGGGCTGGGGTTTCGCCCATCAAGTGCAGGAGTTTAATCTCGCGTCTCTGGCCTTTGACATTTGTTTGACTTTTGCCAGTTTTGGCCTTAAACGCAAAAGCAGAAAAGCGGAAAAGCAGCAAAACGGGTAACAGCGAAACCCGCCAGCAGAGGGGGAGCACATCACAAAACTTGTGTGCAAAAAGCCAAGAGGCATCTACCAGAGTCAAGCACGAGAGAGGGGGGAGAGTCAAGGGTGCAGGAGGGGGACACCAAGGCAAGTATTTAAGAGACTTAGAAAGGGGGGGATACAAAAAACATCGGGGTAGTATAATTACAAAAGAATGGGGTGCGGGTATACAGAATTATAGCACCCACCCACATGCCACGGCCCACATTGCGTATACGCCATGTCTTGGGCTTATTTCCCACTAGCCCTCCGCCTGGCAGGTGCCTGCTGCCATCTTTTCGCTGCTTCTTCCTGCTGCCCGCCTCCTGCTTCCTGCTGCCTGCCTCTTGTCTCCTTCTGCCGCTGCCTCTTGTTTCCTTCTGCCGCTGCCTGCTGCTTCCTTCTGCCGCTTCCTCCCGCTTCCTTCTGCCGCTGCTGCTGCTGCTGCTTGTTAGGCGAAAACTGTTTGCCTGTTCCTGTTCCTGTGCCTGCCTGCCGGTGGAAACTAATTAAAATATGCACAACTTGCCGAAAATACTTAAAAGCAACTCACACACACACGCCAACCCCCCCCCCCCCCCCACCACCCAGTGGGCCCCTCGAGACGCTCCACCTTTGCCACCCCTCCCCCCCACGCTGGGCCTCTCCCCTTCAACCTATTTCCACTTCAGGCTGCAGAAAATAATGGTTAAACGCAGCGTTGTGCAGTTTTTTGTAATTTTCCACTCAACAGATTTCCATGCCACGAATTTTTCTCCATGCCTCATGTGTGGGTGTGGCCCCTGGCCAGGGATCTACTTTAAAACAACAAATGGTTTATTTATGCGCTTATTTTTCATTCCTCCCCCCCCACCACCCCCCAAAAAACTATGAAAATTATTCCGAAATTCCTTCAGTTTTTGGTTTGATGCAAGAATGCGGAAAGTGCAACAAGAATTATGGCCATAAATGCAATGGTTTTTGGGGCGCTGGCAAAAAGAAAGTGTGAGACGTGCAGCAAAGCGGAAAAGCGGAAAAGCGACACTCTGGTAGATCTAAAAGGAAAAGCCAATCTCTCTCACTTTCCTTTCAGTTTTGTGGATGCTTTCTATGATTTCTATTATTCATTTTTCCCGAGTAGCAGTGGCATTCGAAACACTCAAAAATTAGCCCCAATACCTCGCTGTCTCTCTCTCTCTCTCTCTGCCTCTGCCACCGTGAAAAGTTTTTTAACTAATTTTCTTGTTTTCGTGCCAGGGACATACACAGCCAGTAGGAAAAGCCAAGCCAAATAGAAAGAAAAACTTGCTCTCTCAACAAATTTCACGTTGAACTTTTTCCGTTTGCCCCTGCCGCTGCCCCTGCCCCGGCCCCCGCCCCCTGAAGAACAATTAAAAAGATTTGTTTTCCAAAGCAAATTTTTTTTTGTTGATTTTTGAGCTCTCCAACAAAAACTTTTGCGATTCGAAATAGAGAAAGAGAGAAAATATATTGATGTATTAAATTTTAAAGCCACCTGCCGCCGGCAGAGCAGGGGCGTGGGAGGGGGCATGGCCAGTAATTAAAGCCGACTGAGTCTCGGCGAAGGCATTCAAATTAAGCCAAAACAATTTCGAAGGCCTTTTGTTTATGCCCCAGGACTGGGCCACTTGACGCCTAATGACCAATTTAATGGTAGGGCCACACCCCCCCAGGACTCCCATTCAACCAGAGAGAGAGAGAGAGAGGAGGAGGAGGACACCCGTTTTGCAAATGAAATGGCCCAAACAATGGACAAGCAGCCAAACCTTCGGAGCTTCGGAGCAGCAATTCGAGAGACCGCCTGCCGATTACCTTTTCTGCAGAGCACGGGGGCATGCGGCAAGGGGGTGTGGCCTGGGCGGCTGTTAATTAAGTTTATGGCAAAGTTTTCTATTACCAAAAGTCCAGGGTTTTGGGTGGCTCCTAATGAGACACGTAGGCGTATGAGTAAAGCGCAACGTCAAACAGGTGGAAGAATGGCCACGACGACGACTACGACGTGACACCTAGACAATGGGGCGTATGCGTAATGCACAGCCAGGGATAATCGACAGATGGAATGAGTCTCTCCCCATTTGGGCTCTTAATTGAAGCCAAGTCTTTCTGGCTCGGGCTTCTCGTATACTTTTCAAAGCTATTTGCAATCCTAGAGCATAAATATTCCTCTGAATCCTAAAGCTAAAAACTTGCATAAACTTCTCTGCAAAAAAAAGGAGAACCTTCCCCTGAAAATTGAAAGAAAAGTCTTGGGAAATATTTCGTTTGTAACAAATTTTCGTATCGAAAACTACAAGAAAACTAACTGCCAGAGAGAGGGGGGCAGAGAGAGGGAGATAGAACAGGGCTTAGCATGTAATACCATCCGTAACCCCCAGGAAGGAGCCTCCCTTTATCCCATGATATTCGGAGTCCCTTTTTTCTCAGGGAGCTCACAACTTTCACTGCTTGAAAGTTTTCGCACATGAGCTTCAAATTGCGCGTATCCATCCCCCCATCCCATCATCCCCCACCCACCCATGAAAGAGGGTGCCACTGGGGCATCCAGAGGGTGTGTGTGGGCGTGCAAGGGGCTAGGGGGTTCTAGGGGGCGGTGCAGAAAAGACTGAAATCGAAAATTGTTTGCCAAGCGAAGCGCTTAACTAAATGTCTTCCGTGCCAGTTTTACACTTGGGAGAAGGGAGCAGCAGTCGATTGTTGTAGCTGGCAGAAGAGGCTAAGAGGCGGAAGAAGAGGCTACAAGGAGGGAGGGGGAGGAGCAGGATAAGGAGCAATAGAAGGAGCCAGTCGTCGAGAGCAGGTGCACTCCGTTTTGGTCTAGCCATTAAAAGCAACGACAAGTGCAAACATCGACTGTGAATCCGATTCCCTGCCTCTCCCCCCCCCCCCCCCCCCCCACTCTCCCGAAAGTCCCAGAGCCACAAAACACCATTCCCCATCCTCTGGCCCCGGCTTCTACTGTATTTACATGCAGACAACAATATGAAGCAGTCGTATATGTTTATAACATCCGCAAATTGTTGAAGATAACAATTATTGTGCATTGAAAGCAGTGAGAGAGAGAGACCAGTCGAGCAGCCGGAAATGACAGTTTACGGAAACACACAAAGCCCGAGACCAGAGGGACGGACAGAAGGACCTAAGGACCGACCGGCACACAAAAGCCAAAGCCCAAATAGCCTGGAGATGTGCCATTAGATTCCCAACTACACACATACGACACCCCCTCTTTCCCCCGCCAACACTCTACAGTTTTGGGGTTAAGCAGATTTTTTTGTTGCTGTAAATTTTGCAACTGCTGCTGCTGGATGTCTCTCCCCAGGTGTTGCTCATTAGGGCAGTGTATCAGGCTCACCTGTGCGGTAAGCAGAGATTCTAGCTGCAGAGATTGAAATATTACTGGAAATAACAGCAGCAACCAACAGCAGGTTTGAGGTCACTGCTTGAACGCACAGTCGAACACGGTACTTGCCGTGCTTTCGATCAATTTGAGCAACGAATCTCAGTTTTTGTTCCTATTTCTTCATTACCCCCCTACAGGCAGAACAACAAGCGACCATCGCCCTCCTTAGAAAGAACGAGAGAGCAATACAACAAAAGTAAATGCTGTTGGTTTTTGCTTGTTACGAACGATTATAGCGAAAACATTTTCAGAGAGTAAACGCTGAGAAATGCAAGCGCAAAGTAACACGTTCGAACACGTTCGCACGAAGAGAGAACCACATCCATTCCGACGAACAGAACCGAACCATAATTCTGTTACGAACACGACCATCCACAGCCGAACACAGCAAATTCGCCTGTGGTCGCCCTGCTTATCAGCAGAAACGATCAGCAGATCAGCCGCGGCCGCAGCAGCCAATGTTAAATGCAAAAACAATTTTTCATCGTTTGCTTTGCTGCCGTCGCTGCTTTGCCTTTCGAGACGTGCACAGGCTTGCAGGGCAGCAAAACGCGTCATCAAGTAGGAAATTTGTTTGTTTATTTAAAGGGGGAATTTGTCTCTCAGTAGCTCTATAAAGTAGGTATGTATGTATGTATGTAGATGTGTATTCCCTTAGTAGCCCTCCAGCAAAGCAATAAACGTGCCTTTTGCGAGACTCCCGCAAATGAGTTCGCAAGCGAGAAAAATAAATACACAGAAATACCAAAAAAGTCTCGTAAAATTCTCGCATCCACACTAAACGATACAGGAAAATATCATATTTGTATAAATTCCGGATCCAAAGCGAGCGGTTTGTCGGGCTAAGACTGGCATTTGACTCGCATGCGATATTATTTGTATGTCTATGATATATGATATATGAGAATTAGGGGAAATTCTTCAAGTATGACAGCTCAACCCTTCAATCCAGGGAGGTATAATATTTATCCCTATATTTCTATGAGAATTAGTAAGCCCTTGGATATTTTTAGTGATTTTTTTAATCCTTTCCTTCTTTACTATAAGGCATGGCATTGCTGGTGTTTCCCCTATAATCTATCCATTAAAATTGTTTACTTTGAAGGCCAGCCCCCCGGAACGTTGTGACCCAATGTCTGGCCCCAGCCTTTATTCATTTTTTAAGTGGCCCAAAAAAAACCACTCTCAATTGAAAACTTTCCCTTGGCCTCAAAACTGGAAGCCAAGAGTTCCATTCTATTGCCAATTATTGCTTTGGTGCGAGGCCATTTCATTGTCTTACATAACCCCCAGACCAGGCCCACGGCCTACGGCCCCAGAGTTGACCTTGCATTATGCGACAGTAAAAGACGTTATGTTGGGCTTTTGCATATTTATAAGGCCAAAAGAGAAACAAGTGAATGTATTAACTAAGTGGAGGAGCAGAAAACAAAGAGCCAAAATGGCAGGCAGGAAGGAATACCCCCGATACACCGATGACCGCACACACACACACACACACAAGCACAAAGGAGGGACCAGAAACGCCCTCATTGAGTAAACATTGAGTCAACACTTCCGCTAAGATAACATCAACATGGCGCCAACATTATGGTAGGGCCAAAAGCGATGGCCAAAATAGATATTCCATGGGAGATAACATGAGCCAAAAGACAGAAAGACAATGGCGAGGACACAGCGACAGCGACAGCGACAGACAGAAAGGAGGGAAAACCAAAACGCTTAGCTCTTGGCCAGCGATTTTTACCCAATAAATTATTTTATCTGCCATTTTGGCCAGCATCACAGAGGGTGGGGGCAGAGGGAGGGAGGGAGGGCGGCCACGTGGCATAAAAAGGAATTAGGAACGCATTGACAGACAGAGAATAGCGGCGGCTGTTTATGAAAATGTCATTAAAATGCTCGGAAAAATAGTAAAAGTAAATGTAATCCACGAAACAAAGCCAGGGGCTATGTTTTCGGCATGAGTGGAAATTAATTAAGACTTTAGCCAGGCACACGAAGGGGGGGCGGGGGGGGATGTGTGTGTGTGTCCTGGTGCAAATTGATTTTCATTTGAAATTGTCGCTGCATAAATTGGGGCTTGTGCGAAAAGTAGGGGGATTTTTCAAGGGAATTTAGAGGAATTAGTAGAAGAGCCGCTTGATAGAGGAGTCTACATCCTACAGAAGATTCCACCTTTTTTGATTGCTTTTTTCGTACCCTCTTCAAGCCCCCATTCTCTTACAGGATACCTCTTAGTCGCATCTATCTGCCATTTCTTAGATCCCATAGGTTGGTGGTCTCCACCTTTCCCCCTCCCCCCCTGGCAGGTCCGCCTTTCTAGCCTCATTATTTAGTCTGGCAATGGCTTACGGGGCGTATGCGTAATGTCTTTATATCCACATGTATCTGTATCTATGCCATGCGCATGGCCCACATCTTTGTCGTCATTTATTTTTGCATGTGTATGTGCGTGTGTGTGTGTGTGTGTTGGGGAGTAATGTGGCTTTAATATCATTATTTCGCCATTTGCCGCTGCCCCCGTGGGGCAAATCATTTTATGCGACGCCGAATAACGAATTCAATTTGCCGAAAATTCAAGGAAAACTTTTTCTTTCCCCCCCCTCCCCCCTGTTGGGAGAGAAATGCTGACGAAATTATTTGCCAATATTAAACGATAATTTATTTCAGTGCCGAAAATTTGGTTTTCGAAATTTTTGCCTTGGGCCGCCGCGAGCATCGCAAAATTTATGCCCCTGTAAAATCAGAGAGGGAAATTAATTTGTGCCCCATGCATTTTCCAGAGGCTCAATTGTGCGGAGAAATTTATTGCTGCTTTGGCCAATGTTTTCGAAGGATAAATCCATGTGTGTGTGTGTGTGTGTGTGGGAAAAGATTCCAAACGGCCAAGAACTTTTGCATAATTTATCACACAAACAAATTGTTCCCTATAATTTCTGATTGATAATTTAGATGAGAATTTTCAATGGAAATTAAATTATATTTCCTTTTTGCATATTTTACACAGTTTATGCAAATTTTTAAGTACCGTTTTTCCTCACTATTTTCCTGCATTTTATTTTCCAGTCGGATTATAATTTCCTCGTATTTTTTCTCTCTCTCTCTCTCTCTCTCTGTGTCTGCTTTTCTCTGATGAAAAGTCAGTTTAATTTGTGCCGTTTTCCATTGTTTTTCCCATTGACTAGTTGGCCTTCCGGCTCTGGCTGAAGATACGGATGCAAAAGGCGTGGTCGCGAGTTATAATCCTTTGTTTGTTGGATAATGAAAGCAGGCAGCAGCAAGAGGAAAGATCGAGAGACCATTAGGCCAATGTAGAGCCGGAGATACAGAGAGATACAGATAAAAAGAGCGACAGAAAGTGGGAGACTTTTCGACGAACTCTGACATGCAAAATGCATTTAGCTAACAAAAAAAAATAAAATAAAACGAAACCAAGTTAAAAACTCGCATTATTTTCCATCACATTCAAAAAGTTCGCCATTTTTCTCGTCTCTCTTGGATTTTGCATTTTCCTATCTTTGTTTCTGTTTTTTTGTTCGGTTTCAACTCTTTTTACAGATTGCATTTTTCCTTGCTCATATTTTCTTTTAGCGAATTTCCAGCATAAATTTGCATGAAAATGCACTGTTTTCCACGGGTATATGGAATTGTCTTTCGATTAGTTTTGGTGGCTCCTGCGGGGTCCTGAGTAAATGATTAGAAAATTCTGAAAAAGACTTTTAGTGATGCCAGCCGTAAAAAAAAAACAGAACAACTATGGAATTACACATTTGACTTAGTTTTATGCATCGTTGTTTTTGTTTTTCCTTTTTGTTTAGAGTAAAATAAATCCCAAGCCGAAAAGCCATTTTCATCTTTCACTTTCTCCCGGGTCCAGGGCTTTTCCTTTGGTATTTTCATACCCACTTAAGCAACGAGGGGGGGGGGGGGGGGGCAGGGACTGCTTCTCGGGCAAGACAGTCATTTCAATAAACTCAAATAACAATGCCAAGGCAAGTAAGTCAGAAACATTTTCATTTCCATTTCCCCCCCGCCACCGCACCCCACCCCCAGCCCCCGCCCACAGCCAGACAACTGCTAAACAATTTTCATCCTCCTCTCCTTCGGATGCTCCTCCACAAGCCTCTGCTCTCGCTCTTCCTTGTCCTTTGCCTTTGGCTTTGGATTTCTCTTCTCTTTGCTTCGCTCCGTCTTTTTTATTATTTCGCAAAAGATTCTTTCGGTTCGGTTCGGTTCGGTTCTCCGTTCCACAAACCAATTTAAGCACGAAAAACTGATTAAATTTCCGGAAATACATGTCTGCATGCTTATCAATCGATATGAAGAAGCAATTTCTTTTCTGTACGCTCGCCCTGCCCACCATTCCATTCCATTCCGTTCCGTTCCATTCAATGCGGGCTCCACAGAATATTCAATATAACGCATACGCAGTGGGGGCAGAGTGTGTGTGCGTGTGGGAGAGAGCGAGAGCTCAATAAAGTTTGCCCTTTTGTGTGCACGATCTCTTTGAGGGTGCTGTACTACCACTACAACTATTGCAACTCATGTGGCATCCACTTTTATATTCAATTCGGCTTAGAGGAAAATATAGCTGAAATCTATATGTTTATCGATAATTATCGATACTTGTTTTTGAAAACAAATTGGTTATAAAATAAATAATATTTAAAAGTTACTAAAGAAAATTTATAGATAAATATTTGTATATCTATCAAATAATCGAAACAAGAATATTTATCGAAATATTAATATTTATCGAAATATTAATACTTATCGAAACTAATATTTACTTCATTTTAGAGGAAAATATTGCTGAAATCTATAGGTTTATCGATAATTATCGATATACATATGTTTTTGAAAACAAATTGGTTATACAATTTTAAAAGTAAGTAAAGAATTGGTATTGAAAGCAATCGAAACAAAACAACAAAATTAATAGAAAAGTATTTGTATATCTATCAAATAATCGAAATAAGAATATTTATCGAAATATTAATATTTATTTATTTATTATATTTCGATAATATTTATGGAAATTATCGTTATCGATTATGTTCATGTGAAGTCGATTAAGGTTGTCTCACTTCTCGTTATCGATTATGTTCCTGTGAAATCGATGAAGGTTGTCTATCGTTCTATTGTCTATCGTTATCGATTATGTTCTTGTAAAATCGGTTAAGGTTGTCTATAATTTATCGATTATGTTCATGTGAAATCGATAAAGGTTCTATCGTTTGTCGTTATGGATTATGTTCTTGTGAAATCAATTAAGGTTGTCTATCATTCTATCGTTTATCGTTATCGATTATGTTCTTGTGAAATCGATTAAGGTTTTCTATCACTTCTCGTTATCGATTATGTTCGTGTGAATTCGATTAAGGTTGTCGATTGATTTGTATTGTGTTCTTGATTCTGCGTTAACGATGTGCATTGGCATTGGCATTGGCTGGCGTTTAGATTGATGTGCTATCGAGTGGTTTTGTGGTCTGTGTACTTGGTGGATCCGATCAGCTTGATCCGTGGTCACCAACTACTTCCATTTGTTGGTGTGGTAGCACCACTTGGAGGACAGTCCGGTAATGGGGTTCATCTGCAGTTGAATGATGCGGCGCAGCTGCGCCTGGCGGCGGTCCTCGGCATACGTCTCCGGCACGGGGTCGTAAAGCTTGAAGTAGTAGGACAGCGAAATCAGTAGTCCAATGGCGGCTGACCAAAAGCCAACGCCAATGACCAGCTTCCAGTCGGGCGTGAAGTGCTGAAACTCGGCGTAGGTCTGACAGAAGCTGTGCCGATACAGCAGCTTCTTGTCCTGGATCGATAGCGCCTTCCAGTCGCCCAGCTCCTTTTCGCGCACTGCGCACAGCTCGGCTGTGACCTCGCGGTAGCGAATCGCCGGAAACGGAAACTCCACGCAGTCGATGTAGATGGGATTGCCGTTCACGCCGTAGCCGACCACCTCGCGATCGCCGCTCATCAGGCGTGTACCGTCGTGATGGGTCCCACGACGCATCATTGCCATTACCGCCCCCCGCTGGGGAAGAACTTGCTGGAACTGATTATGGAGACGCAAGCCCAGCGCACGCATTACCGACATTGTGAAGGGACTTCGCCTGGAAGAGTCACCATTTTAGTCACCAGTTTTTGGTCGTGCTAACGTTGCTTCGGCTGCAGACATTTTGTGGCTTACCTGATGTTTGTATTCTAAATTCTGTATTTTGTTGCAATAATTTATAAGTTGGAACTTCGACTTGGATTTTGATTTTGATTTGCTCCTTCTCGCCCTGCCTGACGAAATAAATCTCACAGCCGCCTTTTTTATACTATTTATACTTTTCTTTTAGACAACAGACAGCTGTCGACTAGGGCTGGGCTCAGCAGGCTGGAAATATTTTGTTCCTTTTTATTCAAAAGTAATAGAAAAAAACCAATTTCAATTTTTCACACCTTAACACCTTAAAAGCCAAATAAAGTTTTGGGATATATTAGATTTGTGGTGAAAATGGATGTGTGTAACGTCCAAAAGGAATCGTTTTCGACCCGATAAAGTATATATATTCTTGATCAGCCTCAATAGCCGAGTCGATTGAGCCCTGTCTGTCCGTCCGTCTGTCCGTCCCTATTAGCGCCTAGTGCTCAAAGACTATAAGAGCTAGAGCAACGATGTTTTGGATCCACACTTCTGTGATATGTCACTGCTACAAGAATATTTCAAAACTTCGCCCAAAATATTATTTTTTTATTGAATTATTAATATTTTTCGAAATATTAATATTTTTCGAAATATCAAGTTATTATAATACATCGATTTATGGAAAAATCCATCCTTATAGAAATATCTGTTGTTGAGAAAAATTAGCTTATATATACTTAGTTTTAAGCAAGGGCACAGATACCCTACATAAAGAAAAAAGAGAGAAGAAAAATGGCCACACTATGAAAAGACAAGAAGAAAAATGGCCACACTATGAAAAGACAAGAAGAAAAATGGCCACACTATGAAAAGACAAGAAGGTCACATTAGTTTGAGCAGTCGAAAAAAGAGCGGGGAGAAAAGACGAAGCGTGCGTAGATATAAGAATAAAATGTATTAACCTCCTATTGCAAATAGGAAATAAAACGCAAGCAACGCCTTATGACCTATGAAGATAAGCGATTGTGTTTTATCCGCAATTCTCATATAGTTTTTGGTACAATGATTAATCAGCCATGATTCTGAATAAACTATCTGCATATTCGCCTACCTTCTGCAATATCCGATAGATTCCTTGCGCCCCCCGCCCAGTCTTAGTCCCTAGTATTATGTGTGCTCTGGTCATAGCCCACTCTCGAGTCGTAATTGCTTGGGCCACAATTCTTAATTTAGTTGTGCTACTTAAGCAGTTTAATGCCTCTCCTGTTCTGCAGGCACTGCCCCACCTACTGCCCCAGCCCCCGCCCACAAAAGACAAATTAATGACCCTCGGACGCGACTGAGGCTGTGACTGCGGCTCTGCGGCTCTGCGACTCGGCGGATGCCCTCGTCTAGCTGGCGCTGAATTTATGGGGCAAAAAAGTTTGCGGCAAGACGGAAATTGCGGCCAGTTGGAAAGTCAAGAGACTGCTTCCTCTTAGAGGGGGAGATGCCCTTTGCCGCTTATCGCGTTTTGATTTTTAATTAAAGCAAAAGTATTTCACATTCAGAATGGAATTTCGTTTCGTTTATTTGCAATTAAATTAGGCAAACAACATTCCTTGAGTCCTGAATGCAAATCCAATTATCTCCCAGCGAGAGATTGAGATACAAATGTGAATAAAGTCATTTTCCAAAAATACAGAAAATTTGAACTTTTTGACAACTTTTTGTTTCCTTCACACAAAGTTCTGGGCGAAACTTTTTGGCCCAAAAAGTTGAAGATGTGTTCTGTCGTGTAATAAGGTCTGGAATTATTGTGTACTTGGGGGAGTGGCTACTTGAGGAAAGGACGTATCTGCGATATTTTTTGGCCATAAATAACAATCAGAATGTAGGAACTTGGCAAATAAACGAAAAGCGGAGAGCTCAGATACCGCCACAGATGTGCCATGGTCTGTGGAATGCTTAACTCATTTACAATATTCAAACAAAGGAGGACTCCACATTGCGTATGATTTACAATGTTTGAGCGGCAGGCAGGACTCTGCCAGGACTCTAACCACTCCTTATTTGCTCTTCAAACTTAAGAGAGAGTACTCTCCGGAGAGTATGCCCGAAAACTAAGCTTCTCTGCTCGTGCTGTTTGCTTTGCCTGTGAATGTATCTCAACTGTTGCCCAAGGCCCGGGGCCGAAATTCATTTGAGTTTTGCATAAATAAATGCCGAGGAAGCGAGTAAACAATCCACAGACGGTAGGCGTTGATGGAATGCGGCACTAGATACATAACTCAATTTCCACGAATACAATTAATTCAACTAGTGAGCCAAGGATTATAGCGTCGAGGCGCCGGCAGAGAGGCGGTGGCTGGTTTCCTAATTACTTTGCTAATGATCTGCATAATAATTTACTTACACTTGAGGGCATCATATAATTGAAATTTCCAAGAGCCTGCCACCATCTAACGAGCTTGATTATACCCTGCCCTTAATGGAGGAGCAAGCGAGAGCTGAAAAGTCATGGCAAGAGGATATGCTGGGGATGGCAAAGGGTTCGGCCATGTAGATTAGATCTGTCGATGATTCGGGGCATATTTGATGAAATTTTATCGGAGTTTTGTCCATCTTAATAGATTGATCTACATCGAAGGATCTATGTTTATCTAAAGATCTTAAATTAGGTTATTAAATGGTATTTTTAAATTTATAAATTTATGAAAATATCGACTTTTATCGAAGTATATATTTTGTGGATTATTAATAATATCGAATAATAAAAAGGTATCGATATAATCAACTAATTTTCGTTTAGACATGGTTATCGATATATTATCGATCTATCTAGATCAATCAGAGTATAGAAAATGTATCTAAATTATCGATATACCTAAATGAATCGGATTATCGAAATTTATATAAATGTCCGATATATCTAAATTAATCGGATTATCGAAAATTATCGATTTATCTAAATCAATCAGAGTATCAAATTTTATATGAATTTTCGATACACGTAAACTAATTTTATCGAAATTTATCTAAACTATCAAAATCTTTATAAATTTCTAATTTATTCAGATTATCGAAATTTATCGATGCATCTAAATCAATCAGAGTATAGAAAATGTGGCTAAATTATCGATATAACTAAATTAATCTGATTATCGAAAACTATCGATGTATCTAAATCAATCAGAGTATCGAAATTTATCTGAATTATCTATATATGTATGTATGTATCTTAATTAATCAAAGTACCGAAATTTGCCCAAATTATCGATATACCTACATTAATCAGAGTATAGAAATGTATCTAAATTATCGATATATCAAAATTAATCTAATTATAGAAATTTATCGATGCGTCTAAATAAATCAGAGTATCGAAATTTATGTAAATGATCGATTTATGTAAATTAATCGGTTTATAGAAATTTATCGAATTAGCTAAATTAATCAAATTATCAAAATCTATGAAAATATCTAAATTCCTCAAATAATCATGTATCGAAAATAATCGATTTATCGATATCTATCAATTGTTCATATTTTACAATCTACCAATCTACCTTTCTCAAAGGATATTTCCCTTTGTGCATGCCCAACTGCAATCCCAGCAAAGAGCAATCATCAGCACTTGCATATTAACCTCATTATCGATTGCCCTTTTCGATGGTGGAGGTGTTGTTGCTGCTGTCTTGAGTAAATTGTTTACCCGCACTAAATACGCATTCAAATGGCGCGTGTCCCGCTCAATTATTAATCATAGTCTAAGTGGCATGCAATGCACTGCCAAGAGAGAGAGAGAGAGAGAGAGAGAGAGAGAGAGGGTCTAATAAAAAGTATTCTCTTTTCAACAGCCGCGATGGCACAACAACAGCAACAGCTACTCGAGCAGGGGCAGGAGCAGCCAGCGGCGCTGAGGGTGTTGAGCACGTGAATGTCTCTGTAAAATGTCCGCTTGCATGACAATCGTAGCGTGCCGGCATTCAGAAAACGCAGCAGAAGAAACAGCAGCAGACGACGCAGCCGAGCGAGGCGTACGTGAAGTGTTTCCCAAGCAGCAGCAGCATCCGCAGTAGGGGCAAGGACACATGCCTCATCATCCCAGTGCAGGCAAGGCTTAGCACCTGCACCCCAGAGGCGCAGACAGCAGCAACGGCACGGCACAACGCATGGAATAAGTAAGTAGAATACGTGTTTGTGTCCCCCCCCCCCCACACAGGACTGTCAAGTGCATTACTCAAGACAAAAGCAGCGAAAAAATACAAGTGGAAAAGCATGGGCTGCACTCTCTCAATGGGAGATTAAATTACAGATCTTGAAGCAGTAGATCCCCAGATCCCCTTTGAGTAGGAAGGGCAGTATCCCTTATCCCTTATCCCTTCGTTAGCTGCCCTTCGAAATCCCTACAATGAATGACCAGTCACCAGACAATGAAAAGGATTCACCCGCCCCACTTACCCACTCACTCGCTCCCTCCCTTCCTTGACATTCACGTAGGCATTCTTGTGCTCATGTTGTCAGGCGGCTCTCCCCGGCCCTCCCCTGCCTGCCTGACATGTCAGGCATATGCAAAATGCCAACTGTCCCCCATTTCGGCAGGCCCAGCCCTCCTCCTCCCAACAAGGGCAAGGACACTACAGCAAGTGCAAACAAGGTGATGCTTCAGCTAGCAAACATCCCAAAAAACAAGCCTGAAGAGAGGCAGAAAAAAAGGCGAAAAAGAATGGACAGAGGGGGTTTTTCTTGTCTTTTCTTTCTTTTTTTGGGTGCGTGCCTACCAAATGGCATAGCATGCTCCCCACCCCTTTTTTGGTCGGGCGGGTGGGGGCCCGCCTCGTCAGAAAATATCCTTAAGGCCCACACACCGCACCGCACTTGGCGGGGAATTGGCTGAAGAGGCCAGAGAAGAGTGGTAGAACTGACTGTCTCGCTGTCTTGTAAAGTAGTGATCCTAGGCTGGGGTCAGTCTCAGTCGGCCCAGGGTCACCTACAGTTTATTTGTAAGTTGCTGAGACGTTGAGACTGGGGGGGGGAGGCGGGTCGTTGGCGCAGGGATCGCCGAGCCGCCGTCAACGACGGGGCCTTCGGGAGAAATTAGGGAGGGGGGGGGGGAAAAGCGGCGTTGGGCCGGGCGGCTCGAAACTCACCCGAGACGCTGCACTCCCCGACTTCAGCAGGGTAAAACCCCTGTTGCCAAGGTCGAAGTGGGCCGCGGGTCCGGGGAGGTGAAGGAAAAGGATGAGGGGGGGCGCCTCTGTCGAAACGCGTACCACTTCTCACTCCAGCAGGGTAAAACCCTGTTGCCAGAGTCAGAGCGGGAGCGTAGTGACCGAGAACGGTCAGGAAAACGGGTGGGGAGGGGGTGGAGAGATGACCGCAGTCGGTGGTCCGACCAGAGAAAATAAATGGAAGCCAACGCGTTCTTAATTCTATGATCGAAGTTTTATTGGATTGGTTCCCCTCGCACTCCCTCCTACTCCTACTACTACCTTGGCCAGCGGCCAGCTCACCCGCGGATCCGGCGCCTGTGTTCCCGCAGCTCCTCCATGCTTTTCTCTCCTCTCTGGCGCGCGGCCGTTCAACACTTTTTTTCTCTTCACTTCGATGTCCGCGACGTTCCGTCTTCGCTCACTTCCCAGAATCGACTCCTTCTCTCGCTACGGTCGCTCGACGTTCTCCCCACGCCTCGCGCTCGTTTTCGGGCCAACGGGACTTTTCCGAAAGAGATCCGCTCTGCTGCCGGCTGAGCATGGCTCTCTCTCCTCGCCGTCTTCTTTGCGGTTGTTCCGTGTGAGCTGGCCGTTTGGCGGGATTTCGGCTATGCAAAACATAACTAGCTTATTTACTACTATAGCATATGGTTGTGAGTAATCCAATTATTAATATTATTATTATTATTCTTGTTACTATGTGAGGGTCCCAGTATGGGTCCTCACACCCTCTCCTTACTTCGGGGGGCCCGTGAGCGAATAGTCACTTTGCTCGTCTTGCTGATGTGGACCTGGAAGAAGGTGTTGTCCGCCTCTGCCAAGAATCGGACATCTTTACGCCGCGGGTTGACGAGTTGTGCCAGGAGCCGGGCTTTCAGGGTGTCTGGCAGCCGGCCGTCGGGCGTACGTACTCTCCAATCCGCCTCCCCAGTCACCCAACGAACGGCTGGGTTGGGGGTCGACGTTTCTGGTATCTCCGGACGGCCGCCTTCGGGATGTAGGATGGCGTCCAGATCGCAGGCGTCCGGTAGCTCTGCGTCTTCGGTGGCGATGTCTTCGGGACGCAGGATGGCGTCAAAGTTGCTGACGGCCGGTAGTCCTGCATCTTCGGTGGCGATGTCTTCGGGACGCAGGATGGCGTCAAAGTTGCTGACGGCCGGTAGTCCTGCATCTTCGGGGGCGATGTCCTCGGGACACAGGATGGCGTCAAAATTGCTGAGGGCCGGTAGTCCTGCATCTTCGGGGGCGATGTCCAACCCGTCTATCCGTTCGAGAAGGTTGAGCGTATCAAGGGCCCCGAAGAGTGCCGGAAGCGGTGGCTCTTCCCAGCGGAGCACCTCTTTTTCGAACTCCGTCGGCTCGAATTGCTGGCGGTATCCGCGTGCGGTGGCACCTGGCAGCCCGTCAGGGATAGTGATGGCCTCTGCCCCCTCGTCGGGGCTCGGACCCGGAGCGGTGTAGTCGGCTGCTTCTCCTACGGTGGCGTGTCCAGGGCCCTGCGCGTGCTCTTCGGCGACCTGGTCGGGGTTGACCTGGCTGGGGCCCAGAGCATGGGTGAACGTGGCTCTGGCGGCGTGGCCAGGGCTTGGGTCCCTGTACGTCTGGGCCACGTCTCCTGTAATATTGACGTGATCGGGGTCTGAATCGTGCCCCTCGATGATCTGGTCGATGCGGGGCCAGCTTACGACGTCGCCGCATAAATTTTCCCAGCTGAGGACCTCTGGGTGGACTTGGAATTCTCGTGGAGTGGGGCGAAGAATCAGTTCCTCGATGATCTCCCAGTCGACTGGGGGCTCCTGCCTGGCTTTTGTCGTAGTTCTCCGACGGCGGGGGTCTCTCGCATTCGATGAGCTGTGAATAGGAATGGACTTGTTGACTACAGGCAAGAAATACTTTGATACTCTATGAGTGCGGCGGAGCGGTTATAGACTTAATGAGAATCTCCAAAATGTCGGCCTTGGTTGGTCCCTTCGGTACAATCACGGTTGCGGTTTGCCCTTGAAGGAACAGCCACGCCCGCTTCGTTTGGTGCGTCGTTCTTCGAAGGATGTCCGGGTCCCGGAAGCGGATGTGTCCAGGAGAAGCGGCCACGCACGCCTCGTTCGGTGCGTCGTCCCTCGCAGGATATCCGGGTTCCTGAAGCGGATGGGTCCAGGATAAGCAGCCACGCACGCCTCGTTCGGTGCGTCGTTCCTCGCAGGACATCCGGGTTCCTGAAGCGGATGTGTCCAGGAGGAGCAGCCACGCACGCCTCGTTCGGTGCGTCGTTCCTCGCAAGATATCCGGGTTCCTGAAGCGGATGGGTCCAGGAGAAGCAGCCACGCACGCCTCGTTCGGTGCGTCGTTCCTCGCAGGACATCCGGGTTCCTGAAGCGGATGTGTCCAGGAGGAGCAGCCACGCACGCCTCGTTCGGTGCGTCGTTCCTCGCAAGATATCCGGTTCCTGATTGGTTTCGTCTCTGTGTATCCGGGGTGTCAGCATCGTCGTGGCGGTTTGAGTAGATCTGCGTTGTAATCAAGATTGTTGTATATTGGTTCGGTCAGGGTCGTCTTCACTGTCCGTCCTGATCTGGTCGGTCTTTTCGTCATCTTCGTCGATGGTCGGGTAGAACGCCTTCAGGTCGTTCAAACTGGCTGATCGCTGCTTACGTCCGTTTAGAACCTGTAATCGGACGAGATTCGGAGAGAGAAACTTGGTCACCCGGTATGGTCCCTCGAATTTCGTGGCCAACTTGGAGGCGAAGCCTTCGGCTGCTTTGGACAGAGTGTGGCGACGTAACATCACTTGGGATCCAATAGCCGGTTTCCATTCCCTACGGCGGAGGTTGTAATGTCGTTTTTGCTCTTCTGATGCTTTGTCGCAGTTTGTTTTTGCGATTTCGAACACCTCTCTCATCTGTCGTGCCCTGGTCTCCGGGTCGGCGATGCTAGTTCCCGTTCCTGGCGTAACCTCGTCGTACAAGGCGCCTGGCAGTCTTGGCTCGCGACCTTGGATCAAAAACGCGGGGCTGAATCGCGTCGAATCGGACACGCTTGAGTTGATCGCGAGCGTGATTTCTGGCAAGAGCTCGTCCCAAGTGTTCTGTTTTCCGTCGATGTATTGCGCCACCATCGTTTTAATTGTTCTGTTCGCGCGTTCTGTTGGATTTTGTTGGGGAGTGTACGGGGCAGTATGCTGAAGTTCCATCCCTAGCCTTTTGCAGAATCCTTTGAACGATCGGCTGGTAAACTGTGCCCCATTGTCGCAAACGAAGGTACGAGGGGTACCAAAGCGGCTTAGGATTCTTTCTCGGAATGATCTTTCCAGGTGTGGCGTAGTTGCCTTGCGTAGAGGCACCAGTTCGACCCACTTACTAAATGCGTCGAAGAAAACCAGGAGGACGGTGTTTCCATGTTTGGAGCGGGGCAACGGCCCAACAAAGTCGGCGCATAACACGCTGAAGGGTTCGTCAACTTGTCTGGTGAACATTTTCCCCGCCGGTTTGAACTGGCTCACCTTGTATTTTTGGCACACTACGCATTGGCGAACGTATCTGGCGACTTCTCGGAACAGGCCTGGCCAGTAGTACTTTTGGGCGACTCGTGTGCTTGTTTTTCGGATTCCTAGATGTCCGGCCGTCGGGTGGTCATGGCATTCTTTTAGTACGCGTCGTCTATGTTCTGCAGCGACGCAGAGTTTCCATGGGGTGGAGTCTTCTTCTTCGGGCACGGTGTGCAGGCGCCGATACAGTTGTCCACTCTCGCTTCGGTAGTCTTCATATTTGCCCGGCTGCTGCCTGATTCTCGCCAACATTTTCCTGATCCACTTGCACTGTGACTCCTCCTCCAGAGCTTGATGTAGTAACTCCAATGGTTGGCGGGAAAGTGCATCTGCTACCACGTTCTGCTTCCCTCGGCGATAGCGAATATCGAATTGATATTGCTGCAGCTCCAAAGCCCAACGTGCTATCCGTCCAGTGGGGTTGTCGATCGAGTTGATCCATTTGAGGGCGAGATGGTCCGTGATCACGTCAAATCGGTATCCTTCCAAGTAACAGCGCAGCTTGCGGATTGACCACACTATTGCCAAGCATTCCTTCTCAGTAACGGAGTAGTTCTCCTCGGCTTTGGACAAGCGTCGACTCGCGTAGGCTATTACTCGTTCCTCGTCCCTTATCTTTTGTGTAAGGACGGCTCCTAATCCTTGTTCGCTAGCGTCGGTTTGCAATGAGAATTTTTCAGAAAAATCAGGGCAGGCGAGGACCGGCGCTTCAGTTAACCTGATCTTCAACTCCTCGAAGGCTTTCTCCTGTTCTTCCGACCATTTCCATTGCCGATCTTTCCTTAACAACGCCGTCATGGGTTCTACTATTTCGGAAAAGTTGGGTACAAACCGCCGGTACCAGGAGGCCATACCGATGCATCGGCGAAGTTCCTTGACACCTGCCGGGGGTTTCAGGTTGCGCACTGCGGCGATCTTGTCAGGATCCGTGTGTATGCCGTTCCCGCTGATGACGTGTCCTAAATACTTCAGTCTGCGTTTGAAGAAGCTGCATTTGTCCTTGTTGAGTCGAAGATTAGCCTTGCGCAGCCGCTGTAGAACTGTCCCAAGATGCCGCATGTGGTCCTCCACGGTGTGCCCGATGACGATAATGTCATCAAGATAGGCGAATGCGTGTGGTTCCATGTCGGGGCCAATCACGCTATCCAGCGCTCGCTGGAAGGTCGCGCCGGCGGAGTGAAGGCCAAAAGGCATCACTTTCCAGTGAAACAATCCGCGGCCCGGCACGGTGAACGCCGTGCACTCGCGGCTGGTTGGGGCAAGCGGAATTTGCCAGTAGCCGCTCTTCAGGTCCAGGGTCGATATGTACCTGGCATCTCTCAGCTGTTCCAATATGTGTTGAATCCTGGGGAGGGGATACGCGTCGGGGATTGATCGCGCGTTCAACTGTCGGAAGTCTATGCACATCCTGATGTCACCTGTTTTCTTGCCCACGAGGACAATTGGGGCGCTATGTGGACTCTTCGAAGGTTCAATCTGCCCTTCCTTAAGCAGTTCGTCGACCTGTTTATTAATGACGGCTTGCATAGCGGGGTTTTTTGGATAATAACGTTGTTTTATAGGCTTGTTGTCGCGCATCACGATGGTGTGTTCTGCAATGGGGGACACTCCGCTGAGGCCGTCGAATTGTTTCAGTTCCTGTTGCAACCATTCGGTGATCCGGGGTTCCAGGGGTTCGTCGTCTTCGGGCTCGAATCCAGGGGCCAAAACGTCGGGCAATTGGGATATACTCACGGTGGCCACTGTTGCTCCCTGTGTCCGTTCCCTGGTGCGCCTACGGCGGGGCCCGTTGTCGCCGATGCCGGGCTCGAATCGCACTCGTTTCTTGGATCGCTGCTGCACCTCGTGTACCCGGAAGGGGTTTTTCAGCATGGCTCTGTGGTCGAGGCCGGGGAGCGCCGATGTCCATCCGGGTTGGTATCCTGCCGGGGTCGAGACCTCGCCCGAATTCCTGGAATTCCTTGAAGAAACGGCCACGCACGTCTCGTTTGGTACGTCGTCCCTCGCAAATTTTCCCCACCTCACCATCATGGATCCCAGGGGATCGGCCACGCGCTCCTCGTTCGGCACGTCGTTCCTCGTCGGTTCTTGATGCTGGGCGACCCGGTCTCGGCTGAGATTCGTAGGTTGATCCAGGCGGGCTGGGGATCCTATGTCTTGAGTCCTGGTATCATGGCTGTGTTTAAATTGCAGGCGCAAGGGGACTCCTCCACACTGCAGGGTCGCGTCTATTCCGCATAGGAAATCCATCCCGAGGAGGACGTCATCCAGCACGTCTTTCATTACTAGCACCGGCATCTTTACTTGTTGATCTCCTAGTCGTATGTCTGCCATCAGCGCCTGAGTCAATTCCCGGAGGGACCCATCCGCCAATCTGATCGTCGTTCGCACCATCGCTATACTCTGTCCGTTGTCCAGCTCCAGGGCTTTGCGTTCGCTAACGAAGCTCCGTGTGGCGCCTGTGTCCAGAGTAGCGAGTAGGTCCTCTCCTTCCATGGTTACTTGCGCGCGAATTCGTCCTCTCTCCAGCCGCAGGGTTCCCTTTACTGCCTCGGGGTGGGATTGGCGGTCTTCGCCCGGTCCCCTGCCGAGTGAAGCGCCTGTCCGTTTCCCGACGAATTCCTGCGACAGCATTCGATGGTGCGTAGCCCGCGACGGCCGCAGTCCCAGCAGTACAAGACTTGGGGCTGTTTACACTCCCTGGAAAAGTGTCCGGACCCGCCGCAGTTCCTACAAGCATGCTGCACGTCGATTATGGGGTCGGCGTCTTGGAGGATGGTTCCATTCCTGACATCCGGCTGCTGCGAGTCCGTCGACCAATCCCTCACCTGGGTTCTATCGTGCCGGAGATCCTGTGTCCTCGCGGCCGCGTGATTCCTTGGTCCTCGTTGACCAGCCGTTGGCCCTAAAGTTTCCCGCGGATGGGTGTCTCGTGCTTGGTTCGCGTAGCCCGTGAGCTCCGACGGTCCCTTGTTACGCGTCACCTCGAAGTTCACAACCAGTTGCGTTAATTCGGAGAGAGAATCAAAATCTTTTCGTCTCGTAAACAACTGGTATTCCGGGAGCATGTTATCGTATATCCTTTCCAATTCCTGAGCCTCGGTGTATCCCGCGCGCTGCATCATTAGTCGAATGTCCACGAGGTACGTTTTAAACGCTTCTTTTGGTCGTTGAAAATGGGTTCGGATCTCGTCTTCTAGCCGTTGAAAGTACCGGGGAGGCAAAAAAAACTCTGAAAACTCTTTGCGAAAGGTCTCCCATGGTTCTCCACTCAGGCGGCTCGTTCGAAACCAACTCTCGGCCCGACCGGTCAACAACACGAGGATTCCTTGTGATAAGTGGCGTAGATCTATCTTATAAGTGGCTGCCCTCTCTTGCACGTGCTCAAGGAAACTTAACGGATCGCCGGACCCATCAAACACGATTCCCCAGCGGACCATTTTCTCGGTGATCGCAGCGTTAAAATGCTCTTCGTTCCAGGTGGACCCCTTCGTTGGTGGGTCCTTGCTACCGTGCAGGTTTCTCTGCGCGGCACCGACGTCGATGCCATGGAGTAGGCTCTCTGCCGGCACAGCGGATCCCGACGCCACGATACTACGGCTACTGGCGGGTACGACATCATACGCAGCCGGGGGATGGGGTTGTAGGTTAAGAGGCGCGAGTGTAGAAGGGCGGGGAGAAAGTGGTTTAACCTCTGGAGTCACGGCGACTCCGTACTGGGCCTCCAATTCCTCCAACCGAGAACGCGCCGTACTTGGTAAATCGGCCGAGTTTGCGAAGGTCGCGAGTCGACGTCTCAACTCTTCGACAGTTCCAGCGCTGTCTAACCCAAGCTCCGCGGTAATCATCTCCAACTCGTTCTTGCGCCTGACCGAAATCCACTTGACTCCCATGTTGAGTTGGTCCGGGTCACTGTTGCTGCACGTGGTCTACGATCAAATGTCTGGAGCGTCGCCCGAGGAGTCGAAAAACGTAGCTAAGGACGCGGCGAAAGACGGGGCTCTGAATCCTTAAACGGCGAGGACGCGTGCGCGGCTATTCGGTGGTGAATTACCGGTGGGCCGTCTTGGTCGTGGGCCTGGACACGGGGGCTGGCAATTAACACGCGCTTGTTCAGGGGTACTTCAGTCGTTGGTTTCTGCAGGATTGTTCCGGTTAGAATCCGTTGGTTCGTGTTCAGTTTCGGGGGGAGCGCGAGGTGGACAGAAGACGCGGGGATCGCTGTCTTTCGCACGTTGTATGCTGCGGGATAGGGACCACTGTATGCTGCGGGATAAGGACCACTGTATTTTGCGCGTTGTGTACTGATCGAAGGCAGGGGATCACTCTGTTTCACACGTTGTATGTTTGACCGAATGCTGAGGATGACTGTCTCTTGCGTTGTATACAACCCGGCTTATATTGGGTCTGGCTGAACGGCCGAGCCTCTGCCGACGTCGACGTCTCGGAGTCGGCCGAGAACACCACGCGAGAGAGCCGCGGGCGAATGGTTAGGTAAATAGTCGAAGATCGGGGGGTGCGGGTAGTATGAGAAAGGGATAATTTCATGTATTATACTCGTGGGTCGTTCGGCTCATGCCCGCCGCCGACGCCCAGAACTGTTCTCCGGTCTTCACCCCCTCTCTCCCCACTGAGATGTAACAGAGGTCTGGCTGCCCTTGGCTCTTTCCCCACTGTACCGGGCGCTATGATCCCGCATGGTTTTGCCTGAGGATAACGGGGACCACAGAATTTTCGTTCTGCTTTGCGTGCTGCTTCGTCGCTGGTGTTTCGCTTGGATTTTTTTTTTTCTCTTTCTGCTGGACATGGGAAGGGCATCACTATGCTTTGCTTGGCTGCGGGCTGTACTTTCATTCTGTCGTTTTCCTCTCTCATTTCCTCTTTCCCGTTCTCTCCTCTTCATTTGCCGACGGCTAACGGGGATTGTACAGCTTTTCGGCCACGCTTTGCTCGCTGCTGGCCTGTACCTTCGTATCGTATTTTCTTATTGATACCCTATAAATTTCTCCTCGGTTTGATGCGGCGCTACCTACGCGATCTACTTGTGGGTCTTTAGGCCACGAAGGGTGAAATCCCCCCCAGAAAACTATCGTTTGAATTGTCTCAACAGTCCCTGCTCGGGCGCCATCTGTAAAGTAGTGATCCTAGGCTGGGGTCAGTCTCAGTCGGCCCAGGGTCACCTACAGTTTATTTGTAAGTTGCTGAGACGTTGAGACTGGGGGGGGGAGGCGGGTCGTTGGCGCAGGGATCGCCGAGCCGCCGTCAACGACGGGGCCTTCGGGAGAAATTAGGGAGGGGGGGGGGGAAAAGCGGCGTTGGGCCGGGCGGCTCGAAACTCACCCGAGACGCTGCACTCCCCGACTTCAGCAGGGTAAAACCCCTGTTGCCAAGGTCGAAGTGGGCCGCGGGTCCGGGGAGGTGAAGGAAAAGGATGAGGGGGGGCGCCTCTGTCGAAACGCGTACCACTTCTCACTCCAGCAGGGTAAAACCCTGTTGCCAGAGTCAGAGCGGGAGCGTAGTGACCGAGAACGGTCAGGAAAACGGGTGGGGAGGGGGTGGAGAGATGACCGCAGTCGGTGGTCCGACCAGAGAAAATAAATGGAAGCCAACGCGTTCTTAATTCTATGATCGAAGTTTTATTGGATTGGTTCCCCTCGCACTCCCTCCTACTCCTACTACTACCTTGGCCAGCGGCCAGCTCACCCGCGGATCCGGCGCCTGTGTTCCCGCAGCTCCTCCATGCTTTTCTCTCCTCTCTGGCGCGCGGCCGTTCAACACTTTTTTTCTCTTCACTTCGATGTCCGCGACGTTCCGTCTTCGCTCACTTCCCAGAATCGACTCCTTCTCTCGCTACGGTCGCTCGACGTTCTCCCCACGCCTCGCGCTCGTTTTCGGGCCAACGGGACTTTTCCGAAAGAGATCCGCTCTGCTGCCGGCTGAGCATGGCTCTCTCTCCTCGCCGTCTTCTTTGCGGTTGTTCCGTGTGAGCTGGCCGTTTGGCGGGATTTCGGCTATGCAAAACATAACTAGCTTATTTACTACTATAGCATATGGTTGTGAGTAATCCAATTATTAATATTATTATTATTATTCTTGTTACTATGTGAGGGTCCCAGTATGGGTCCTCACAGTCTGTCCGTGTGAATGATGAAGAGTGCTGCCTGATGGAATTTTCGCTCTTACTTAAATTATGAAGAGCATATTTAATCTAATAAAGTGGCAGGGATTCTGGCTGGGATTTGGGGTGAAAAAGGGAGAATTATGAAAAGAAAAAGGCACACAAAAAGCTCCATGCAGACATCGAAGTTGATCGTTTATCGGTATATTCAAACAAAAATCGATTAAGAGTGAAAACTTTCTATGGTTTGTGCAAAAGAGCTCACATTCGATCAGAAAATCATCATTAATCGGTATGGAATAATTAATAGTTATCGATATGATGACATTTATTAAAATATCCACGATTATCGAATTATGCGAATAATTTATCTAAAGCTATCGATTTGTCAAAAGGTATAGAATAATATCGATATTTATGGATTTTTGAAACAGTCGACGGACAACTATTTATTGATTAAAAAAATTGTCCGTCTCAATCAGAGAAAGATTATCTGTTTATCGAAATATTTAATCAACAATCGATAAGCAATAAAAATAAAAGAGTTGTCAATGCAGCAATAGTTGATATATTCTCCATTTATCGAGCAATTCAATGGAAAATCGAGAAACAATACATATAAAAAGCTCTCAATGCACTAATCCCAGATAGATTATCCATTTATCGAGTTTTCAAGGCACCAATTGCAGATCGATTATCCATTTATCGATATATTCAATAAAATATCGATAAACAATCTATTTAAAGAGCTATCAATGCATCAATCGCAGATCACTAAGATTTATGGATTCATTTATCGATATATTATATCAGAAATCGATAAACAAAAAAAGTTCCCAATGCAGTAATCGTTGATATATTCTTCTTTTATCGGTGTATTAAATCAACAATCGATAAACACTAGGAGTAAAGAGCTCTCAATGCATGAATCACAGATGGATTCTCCATTTATCGATATACTCAATGAAAGTAATGGTCCCTCAGTGCTTCGAAAAATCATCTCAAAATCGACTATTTCCTTCCATTTTTCACCATTATCCCCTCTTTGCCTTAAATATGCCCAACTTTTGCCATTTAAGAACTGAATCCATCGGCATCCATGCGAAATCTCATGAATAACTAAAACTATTTGCATGAATTTAAATATGCAAATTTCGTCACCGATAACTTTTGCTGCCTTCAGCCATAAATATTGATTCCAACCATTTTCTCTCTCTCTCTGTCTCCCTCTCTCTTTCCAGTTCAACAACAGCCAGGTTTTTTTGTTGCAAACAAACTTATCGCTGGTTTTAATTAATAATAATACAAAAAAAAAAAAACACGAGAGGAAAGCGAGGAAAAATCTTTACAAAAAACAAGAGCACAGAAAGCGTAAGCGAAAAAACGAGGCCACGCCACAAACAGCAGCTATCTTGTGGTCAATTATACAACGCGAACAGCGAGCAGAGAGCACATAATAAACCCTATATATAGTACAGTAAAACAACAACAGAGGGAAACGCAAGCAGAGTAATCCAACAGCCATTTTTGACCAATAATAATAATGGTCGTGTTGCTGCATTCGAAGCGACAACTGCCGCCAGCAGCAGCAGCCTCATCGAGGACGAGGAGAAAACTCGAGAGGACAAGGACATGGCCGTCGCTGATGATGACGACGATGCTAGTGCTCTTGAGCGGCAGCAGTCGGGCGGCGGGCAGCAGCTACAGCTACAGCAGCGGCAGCGGCAGTGGCAGTGGCAGTGGCAACCTGAGCGCCCCCCAGCGTGGCACCCTTACGGCAACAAATAATGGAGGACTCGTGTTGATCGGCAGCAGCTCCACTTCCAGCTCGAGTTCCAGTTCCAGTTCCAGTTCCAGTTCCGTGCCCTCATTATCCCTTACTTCATCATCGTCCACCTCTTCCACGAGCAGCACTGGCAGTGGCAGTGGCAGCACTGGCAGCAGTTCATCTTCGTCTGGCTCTGGCCCTGGCGCCGGTGCCTCAAACAGTGGCAACAACCGCAGTGGCCGCCTGGCCAGCGGCGGCGGGGGTGCAGCAAGTGGCACAAATCATGATCAATTACCCGCCCAGCTCTCCTCACGCATCATTCACACACGCAATGGCGCCATCTCGGGGATAATTGTCCAATTAGATGGCAGGCATTTGGATCCGGTGGAGGCGTACCGCGGCATACCCTACGCCTCGCCCCCCGTCGGCAATTTGCGTTTCATGCCGCCCGTCTCGGCGGCCATGTGGTCGGGTGTCAAAAAGGCGGACAGGTAAGTCGCATCTACATAAGGGTTAACACACCCCCACCACCCCCCACCCCATTAGCCCTTGGCCTTAGCCGCATAAGGGTTGGGGTTTTTTTGGGGGAGGTGCGTTGGGGCATTAGAAAATGTAGGTTTATCGCGGATAATCGAAAAACCTCTTTAGATTAATTGAAAAATTTAAATTTATCAAACAATTCATTCTTATCGAAATCTATCGAATTATCGACCATTTATCATATTATACATTTTCTCGAATTTTAGAATTATCGAAACTTATCGGAACATAAATATTTATCGAAAATCTATACCCATCAAACCATCAAAATCGATTAAATCCCGTAATATTAATCGAAAAAATTTAATTTATTGGCATTTATCGACACATGGAAATGTATTGAATTATCGACATACAGCTAATCGCATTATAGCCATCGAAACATATCGAAATGTATCGAAAACTTAGTATTAGTAATTTAGTCGAACTACCGAAATCAATACTTATCATATTATCGAAACATACCGAAAAAATTAATTTAAAAAATTTGATATCGAGATATCGGTACTTATAGAAAACTAAAAATGTATCGAACTTATGGAATAATCGAAACATATCGAAGAAATATATTTAAAATTGGATATCAATTTATCGATACTTATAGAATTTTAGAAAACTAATTTATCGAATCCAAAAAATCTATATAAATCGAACTATCGATATAAATAAAAAATAAATATATTTATCGAAAAAAAACACCATCCGTCCGATAATTTCCTTGAAGGCTTCCTCCGATTTCGTATAAATTTTCAACCAAAAAAAACACCAAAAAATGCAAATATTTGGTCTATTCGGCGGCGCAGGCCATTAGCCAGGCCGCGACCTTTGGATAGGTATCCATTTCCTCGAAAGAAAATCCATTTTCCCACCCGCAACAATCAGGGCTAATGACCTTTGGTGTCCCAGGGACAACTTTATTACGCTGACACGCTGAAAAATCTCTTGAACATTACTCAAGCCGTTTTATTGGCTCCCCCCACCTTCTGGCCAGGCCAAAATAAGTGAAGATGACGTGGCAGGACAGCCGCCTGTCCATCAGCCGGGAATGCGCGAATCATGGGGCAGGCAGGCGCAGCATCTGCTTTCGGCGGCGCCGCGAGCATTGTTAAACTTGAAAAATTATATTTTATTTGGCTTTTTGTGGGGGCGGGGGAGGGGCTCCCGATTTTCGCGTGGCCCTTTTTCATTAGCCGGTAAAAAGGAACCCTTTTTCTGTGTCCTTTGTCCCGTGGGGGGCATCTTTTCGTGAATAATGATTTGCCACTTGGGAGCATTTGTAAATTAGATGCCGGTTGCCGCTGCCGGTTGCCGACTGCGTAAATATTTAATTTGTGCCATATTTCAAGCGGAAGCACAGTTTGACCTTTGACTTGTACTTTCTCCTGTTTTTTGTTGGTATTTTTTTCTGAAAATCATTATCATTATGATGCCATTGTTGTCTGTCGCATTTCAGGGCCCTTGACTCAATAATGAGAAAGTTAATTGAGGTGACACCTGCTTTCTCCAGAGAGAGAGAGAGAGCAGAGTGAAAGCAAAGGGTGGGCCAGAGAGTTCTGCTCTCTGATAATTTTATAAGGCTTTTCCAAGCGTTTTAACGCTCTCAGATTGGGATAAGGGTATCCCGGTTATTCCTCAAGGAATCGGAAGGCTGAAAACTTTATTTTTTAGTGAAAAGTTCGCCTCTGGTTTTGTGATTTGTGAAATCGCTTTTTAAGTTGTCTTTTCAAAGGAGTTTTTCCACAAAGGATTGTGTATCCTTTTCTTTGTAGAATTATGGCCCAAAAAAAAGAGCCCACCAGTGGTTTGCCCTTTGAGGGAAACTTTTCCAACGCGCCACAGAAAAACTCGAAAAAACTTTATGCGTGTGGCACACACACTCGGCGCGTACTTGCCACAGCCGCAACAACCGCCGCTGCAACCACTCGGCTGCCTACTACCTTCAGCCTTTCATCGACCTCAGTGCAAAAATAATTTCCCAACCGCAGGCAAAAAAATTGTGTCCACACATAGGCCGCCAAGGCCGAGAGGCAGCGGCGGCAGTGGCAGGGCTTTGACAAGCGACGCGTGTCACCGGCAGAGGAGCTCCATGCCTCCTCCTCCTGGCATTCTGGCCTACGACATTCCTCATTCTTTGCCGCAGAACCCCCAAACATTCCTCCTCTTCTCTTCAATGGCACGCACTCTGCTCTCCGTCTCTCCCTCTCCTTCGCTCTACACAGAGAACATTTCTGCCTCCACGGCTAAGCCACACTGGGAAAAAGCATGAGCTAGAAGAGAATCAAAAACCCAATACACTTTCTGTTTTCGAATTCCCGTCCTTCGGGCGCTTACAATCATAGCCACGCTGTTAATATACCCCCTGGTACCCATTAAAGCCTTTTTGTTGGCGTCTGGATTATGAAAAACAAGCGGATTAGAGGCCACGACACGGGCCAGGAGTTGCCGGGCACCCACCTTCTGACCAGGCCACAAAATCTCTAGAGCCGTCTCGGCTTTCGTGCCCCATAAACCAAGTGTAAAAAGCGCCATAAACCGTCAACCGTGGAGCGAGAGTTTTATGCATGACGCCAAAGTTTTAATAAAGAAGAAAAGCGCCAAGTGGAGGAAAACTCAAGTTAACGATTTTCCTAATAAGAAAACAGGAAAATAAAAAAAATAAAAGCGCATTAATGAAAAGACCTTCGAAAAATGTGCGTGCAACAAGGCGGCACTTGAGGAGTGGCTGCAAGCGGCAGGAGGCAGAGGACATCCTCCATTCTGGAGCAAGAGGAGGCAGAGGACATCCTCCATTTTGGAGCAAAAGGAGGCAGAAGGCATCCTCCATTTTGGAGGAGGCGGAGGGCATCCCTTTTTTACAGCAGAAAAAGGCAGGCGGCCCACTAGCTCCTGTGGCAAGTGGCAAGTGGCAGGTAGATTGCTGATGCTGCCTCTCTGCTGCCATCATTAAAAACGTTAATTCCAATTTGAGACTCGAGGGCCTGGCAGGGCGGGCAGACCGCAGAGGGCGCCCAAAAGGTGGCAAGGGCATGTCTCTAAAAGGTGGCAACGAGGTGGGGGCTGTGGCAAGTACGCATAAATTGCCTGAGACGCTGCTGCTGCTGCTGCTGCTGCTGCTGCTTCGACAAACTGTTGCCCCGCGCTTTTTAAATGAAATTGCGAAAATTCATTTTAAATTGGATTTTATTTAATTTGAAATTGCGGCCAAGAAGCAAAAGCTTTACGGGGGGGGGGGTGTGGCATGGTGTGGCATGGTGGTGTGTCTGCCACCAATCTAATTTGTGTGTGTGCCACAGACAGAGAGGGTGAAAGAGAGAGGGAGAGAGGGAGATGACGAGAGGACATTGCCCACAGGTAAAATTAATCTATTTTGCTTCACGGTGGCCGCAGTGTCGCGTATAATTTTATGGCTGCCACTCTGCCCCTCCCTCCCCCCCACGGTGGCAGCTTCGGCTGGACAACCATTGAAGTCTCTGGGATGCGTGTACTTTTCTGCTTGGCTGAGATTATGCTTTTGTTTGATGTGTTCAAGCCACGAAAACGCCACACAGAGAGATGGTCCTTGGCCCATGCCCCATGCCCCATGCCTCGTTCCACTGAATGCAGATTAGCCTTGGCTTCCACTCCGAAATGTACACAAAATTCGGACCAACATCGTTTGGCGTTTACGTTTTGTTTGGTGAATTCCTAAATTGCATGTATTCCCCTCCGCTCCCCTCCTCCCCTCTTCCCTCCTCTCCCCTCCTCTCTGCTTATGAGATGTGTATGTGGCAGGACCTTGTTTGCCTGTGACCGCTTGCTGAAGCAGAAGGACTTTCGGTCAGGGTCACACAAATTGTTTGCCCACCCAAAGCCCCACAGATATCTGTTTTGTGGCAAATGATCAGGCAAACAGCAGCTCAGCAGATGCCACCGGACGGGGCAGGAGCAGGGCCAGTGGCAGGACCTGCCAGAATGGTAAATATTCGACACAACTTCAATCTGAATGATTTCCTCTTTCAATTTTTAATGAAACTCGCCAAAATCCATCCATATTTTTGCATTTTCTTTGCTGCTAAGCTGCAGTGAGAGAGAGAGGGAGAGGGGGGGAGTAAAAGAGAGAGGCATGTAGTGAAAAATGAAGCAATAGTTGCCATTCCTTTTATTAACAGACGAAAAATAGCCTAATTTACTGCTAAGCCACACTGGGAGAGAGAAGAAGAGAGAGAAAATGTGCGGGATGGAGGGAAAAAGAGAAGGGGAAAAATATAGCGATAGAAATATTCCTTCTCTATCATTTATATTCGAATAATCACTAAAATTCTCAAAAACGAGTGCTAAGCCACACTGGGAGAGAAAAAGAGGGCGATAAAATGTGCGCCAAAGAGGAAAAGAGCAAAATATGTCTATAGAAATATTCCTTCTCTGTCATTCAGTGTCGAATAATCACAAAAACTCTCAAAAATTACTGCTAAGCCACACTGGGAGAGAGAGCATACGATGATTTAGTTTCAGTTGCTATCAGAAATACTTAGACTGCAAATTTCATTGAATTTCAGGCGTTTCCAACGTTTCCAACGTTTGATCTGACCAAAACCCCCTCGAGAAGCTTTCCATCAAAAAACTACACCCCTCTCTTCCACCCTCCCTCCCTCTCTCTCTCTCGATAATGAAACGCCAAAAACTAGTAAAAACTTTTCCCCGACCAACAGAAAGTGTACTAAAACACATCGGAATGACTCTTTTCGCCTTGAAATTGGCTTCCAGGGATCTTCCGCAGCCATTCATTCGATGATTATTCGCCTGCTCCTGGCCCCCCATAAAACGAACGCCAGTAATTATCAAGTTTTTTAGTGTCTGGCCATTTGGGCCACCCCTCCCGCAACCCCCCGCAACCCCCAATGACCTTAATTGCCATTTGCACCTCCCTCCCTCCCCTCCCACCACACACCTGTCTCTCATTCCCCATTCCCCATGCGGTGTTATCTGGAAAAGTTCAGCGGTTGCAAAGTGGCATAAACAAGATCACTTGAGAAGTGTACACACAATTCGTTTGGCTCCCGGCAGAGCACATTAAAAATGTGCAAAATGTGATTTTTATGGCGTCGAAACAGGCAACAGGCCACAGCAGAGGTGGCATGAAACCAGAGATACACACAGTCAGGGGCAGGCAGGGATTCAGAGACATCACCTGACTCTCCCTCTCCCCCTCTCTCTCTGTCTCTGTCCCTCTCTGGCATAAAAACTTTTTACTTTCATTATTTTTAATATTTTCTCTGTGCGATACTGTCACCCATTTTCCGCGCTAGAGAGAGAGAGGGAAAAAATATACTTATAGCCCGAGAGCCCCCGAAAATGAAACTTTTATTACCTGCCTTATTGTTTAGCCATTAAATTAATGATTATTATGGCAATATCGCAACGGGGCCACCGCGACGACCACAAGCGTCCATAAAAAAGGGGATGATTGGGGAGGGGCCATTGGCTGGCTAAGCCCCACTGTAAAAGAGCGCAAAATCCTCTTGGCAAAAAACAAAGAAAAACAGCAAAGGGCCACAGCCAAAAATTACACTTGAAGGAAATTAAATAAAATAAATTCTCATTTTCATTTTCGCCATGTCATTAATGTTAATGCATTTTCCGCTTTTCGCGGCAGATAGGAAAAAGGCGAACAGATTTTCCATTGCCATTGATTTTCGCTTTATGACAGCCTCCCTGGGAGAGAGGGAGGAGAGAGTGAGAGGTGGAGAGAGCCCTTCAAAGCCAACAGTTAATGGGTTAAGGCCCGCAATTTAATGGCAAAGAAATCTGGGGATAGAGAGCCACAAAATCTGGCAATCAAGCACCAAATTTCAAAAAGAAACTCCACAGAAATTCCTGCTTTGCGAAGGACCATCCCACATAGATCAGATTAAAAACAAATAATAACAAGGCCAGGCCGGGGCTTCCCTTTCCCCCAGAAGGAGGAGCAATGCTTGGAGGCAACTCCTGGACATTGCATTTTGGGGATTGAAAGCAGAGGGAAACATCAACAAAATTGCACACAAAATGCACACAGAGAAAGATAGAGGCAGAGCAAAGAGAGGGAGAGGAGAGGGAGAGGGAGTGGAAGAGGAAGAGGAACCAAACCAAATCGAAAACCAATCGAAAATAAGCTTCATAAAAGGGCGGAACACACCCAGCAAATGGGGGAAAAAAACAGAAGGAAAACCAAAAAGAAAACAAATTAAAACGCAAACATTTTTTTTTTATTTTTTTTTGCTTTTGTCCCTAAATCAAAAAGTTCTTATGGCCAAAAGACAATCACAAAAGTTGACGTTAGTCGTTGACCCGTACTCTCCGGAGTTTCCCCGGAGTTTTCCTCCCCTCTTCGCACTCTTTTTCCTCACTCGAGAAAATACTCCAAAAAGATTACACAATTTGAAGCAAATTAATCTATCTATAACGACATTCGAGGCCGGGCATAAAAATAAGCCTATTTAACGAAAAAGTTTCTTCGAGGGTAAGACCTTTTTGAAACAACAAGCAAAAGTATTACACTGGGAAAAATGTACCATAAATATGGAAAAATGGTGCCCTAGAAATGTGAAAATATTATTTCTAAGGCAGCTAAGCCACACTGGGAGAAGGGGAGAAGGCCACAGTGGAAGAACGATGCACAAAAAGAGAGCAGAAAATTATTTTTATTTATTTTGTATATATTTTTTTAGATTTATTTTGTATTAGTTTTTTATTTATTTTTTAATTGCTTTTCAATTTGTATTTATTTATTTTATTTTAATTTTTTCTTTTTTATTTATTTTAATTTTTATTTATCTATTTGTTATTTTTGTTTACTTTTTAATTTGTTTTTGTTTTCTATTTATTATAATTTGTATTTTTTTTATTTATCTATTTTTTATTTATTTATTTTGTATGCATTTTTTATTTATTTTTATTATTTAATCTTTAGAAAAGTACTAAGCATCACTGGGAGAGAGAAAGGAAAGAAAAAATTAAAAAAAAAAATAATAATAAAAATATTTTTAAACATACAAAATGATTTTTGTATGGCTATCTCTAGTTTACTGCTAAGCCACACTGGGAAAGAAAGAGGAAAAATAATAAAATATCGCCAAAAACTATTCTCAAACCAAATCGTCCCTCTTTAAAAACATTCTTTGGAAATCCGTAGACTGCTTTCACAATTTCTCTATTTTCTCCTTTTGTATATTACAGATTCAGTCCCGTGTGCCCGCAACGTCTGCCGGACATCCACAACGAGACGGCAACGCTGGAACGAATGCCCAAGGGACGTCTGGAGTATCTGAAGCGTTTGCTGCCGTATCTGCAGAATCAATCAGAGGATTGTCTTTATCTAAATATTTATGTGCCCATACAAGGTGAGTGAACGGAGCAACGCCCAAGTATCCTATAATTTTTCGGCCCCCTGGGCCTCCTGGGCCTCCCTCCCTCCCCCTCTTTCGCCCTAAAACCAAGAAAAATGACAGCACAAGAGTCTTGTTTATTTAGCACTTTGCCAGGCATTTGAATAAATTGGCAGACGCTGCCAGACAGTGGCAGTGGGGGAGGGGGGCTAACGCGTTTCCATTTTTCGTTGGCTTTTCTCCACGTTAATCCCTCGGGCCAAGCGCCAGAGCGAAAAAGGGTCATCTAAGGGCCGAAGTTTTTTAAAATTTCGCTTGGGTTTTCACTTTTTTTCTTTCCCTTTCTGCTTTCCCTTCTGCTGGAACAAATGCTTTGTCATTTTTCAAATTTCACACGAACACAAACACACACAGAAGAAAAGGGCATTTGCTTAGCTGCAGAGAAGGTCCTGTGGAGGGATTCATAATGCAAATTGGCTAAAAAAAAAACAAGAAATGTATGTCTGGGTTTTTGCTGGTGTGAATCCCCAAGCATTTGCCACTTTTTGAGGCAGATTATTTGATTTTTTGGGTTGTAAAGAAATAAACAAACATCATCTTTACTGCTAAGCCACACTGGGAGAGAGAGCAAGAAGGATAATGATACAAAGAGAGTGTTCAAAATGTTGTTAATTTTCAATGATGAATGGAGAATATTAAAGCAGAAAATACTTGAGAAATTCTGCAACAAATTAACATTTTTTATAGTTTAAATACATTTACAATTTAAATTTTAATACATTTTTTTTAGTACTTTCAATACATTCAAAATTGTAATTTATGTTAAAAAATCTTAATATAAAAATTTTGAATAAAAAATATGAATTCAAAAAATAGTTTTAATATAATTAAAATTTTAATTTAAAAATGTTGTTAATTTTCAATGATAAATAGAGAAAAGAAGAGAAATAAAGCAGTTAATACTCGATAAATTCTGCAACAAATATTTTTTATAGTTTTAATACATTTAATATTTGTATTCCATTTTATTATAGTTTTAATACATTTAAAATTTTAATTTAAATTAAAAAATTTTAATACAAGAATTTTGAATACAAAATGTTAATTCAAATTATAAAAAATTATAATTTTTTTGGAGTCCTAAAATATGTCATGTGTTATTTCAAAACAGTATTCATTTTTTTTTAAATATTTCCTAAAAAATTGTAAATTTAAATAGATAAAATAAATCAGATTTAAATATACAATTTTTAACAGTACCCTGTAGGAAGCCATGACGAAATTCATATGTTAAATTCTGCTAAAAAATCGCAACCATTTTCAATGAATATTTCGCCACCACTTGCAAACAATTTTCAAATTGCCAAACTCTTGAGAGCTACTGCCCCAGGGCGGCCCTTTGATTTCTGAAGAGTTGTGCGTTTTAGAGTTCTTAAAAAAACGGGTTAAAAAGGGTCGAAAAATCAGTCAAAGTCCAATTCTCCGCCACCAATTTATATAGAAAAATTCAGTTCAATCATGGATCCAAATGCCTCTGTCCAGCCGTCAGTCTTTCAATCCTTCAATCCGTGTGTCCGACAGTCAATTCCAGCAGCCGCTCGGCCGCTGGAAAATGTGCATCGGGACTGGCTCTCCCTCCCTCCCTCCATCTCCATCTCTCTTCCGTTCGACATGGAAGTAAATTACATTTTAATTAAAACTCGAAACTAGGGAATGAGGAGCGGAAAACGCGTTTACTGTTAATGGAAACCCATCAGGAGCAGTCGCTCTCCCGCTCTCCCACTCTCCCGCTCTACGCTGCTGCCGCTGCCGCTGTGCCACCTGTCAGAAAAGCAGAAGAAAAACTACTGCGCTGAGGCGAATCGAAAGTAAATTTAATTGTCTATCAGCGAGCGTTAAGAGCCGCATTTTGATGGCCAGCCATAGCCAGTTTCCAGCCACAGAAGCAACCGTCCATCAGTCTGTCCATCAGTCCATCAGTCTGTCTGTCCGTCAGTCAGTCTATCAATCCATCGGTTTGTTAGTCCCTCATTCGGTCTGTGTTTTCAGTCCCTTTTGCTTTTGCTCGGCAAGACACTCGTCCCTCAGATGGCTTGACTTTTCCGCTGGCTTTCAATTAACTTGCAGCAGGCCAGTGCGTATACGTAATATACACTTGAATTTCTCATTCACTCTGTGGCTACTTTGGTAATTAAGTGTCCTTTTGGTCAATTTGAAACTCGGGAAAATATACAAAAATAATCAGAAGAAAAACATCTTTAAGCCACACTTACCTTTTAGAATTTTCTTGAGATTTTGAATCAATTCTTGAAGCACTTTTTCAAACCATTTCATGGCCTTAGATTGTTTTTTGTTGTTCTCCAATTAAATAAATTTCCATTGGCTGATAAGAAAAATGTCATCTGTGCCAGAAAAATATGAAAAATGAATGAAAATCCGGCTTGAAAGTCGAAGCAAATATACCCTTTGAATGCAGTGGGAAATATAGGGATATACGGACTCATTCATTGATCTATGGGCCACGTATTCGTACAATTTTCTATATAATTTTTGATATTTTTTTATATAATTTCCAAGCCTATTTTCAGGCCCATTTTCCACCCCAAATATCCGATCTTTCAGTGTTTTTTTGGCTCTCAAAAAGAGGGACATACTCCCCTATATATCGATGCATTGCCACCCCCTCTTCTGGCCTCTTTAGGGCATACAAAAATACCTATAAAAGAGACTTAAAATGTTACCTGCAATTTGTCTTTCGATGGCAGATGCCCCGAAAATATTAAGGTGCCTCCCCCCCAAAAAAAGAAGCCACAACTTTTGCTGAAATTGCAAGAGTTTTCATCTTTTTTTTGTACTCTCGAAAAGAAATTATGATAAATTGTTTTGAGCATAAAACTTGAGATACTCCAAGGTCCCAAATTGAATTGAAGATTGTGCCAGAGATACATATATATGTATATATGTATCTTTATCCTCAAGGGCGTCTGGGACGGTGGCTAATTGAACGAGCAATTTGTGGGTCGAGCGAAAGGGAAAATTAAATGTCTGGTTTTGATAATTGGATAAGCAGCCTCCAGAAAGAACGCAGCAGAAAGGAGCTCTGTCCTTGAAGTCCTTGAGCATTTCATAATAAATCTTTTGGCAAAGGAAAAACCCCAAAAAAATATGTAAATTTTTGACAGTTTAAGTTAATGAGCCACTGTCGGACAGGGACCCAAAAAGAAAATAAAAAAAACAAAAAAAAAGCAATAAATCATTATTTATTCGAAGGGAATTGCCAGATAAGCGGCCACGAGATGTACCTTGGGAATCCCTGAAGGCCAGCCCAGGCGAAGGTGTATTCCCGCCTCTCCCTCCGCCTCCCTTCTCCTAATGAAAGGCTCTATCTTTACACACACACATAAATCTCGTGCGCCTTTTGTGTAGCCTACTTTTTGGGGCAACTGCCAGAGGATTGGCCGGACATGCCGGCTGTAGTTTAATCTACTTGGACATGACAATAAAATTTATATCATCTTTTGCTCCGAATGGAGTCCTTTCTTGGCTTGCCCGCCTGCCCTTGGCCTTCGTTTTATTTTATTTCATTTTTCAGCCTCTTTCGTTGGCATTTCTTTCAAGTCCCTGGACCTCGAAACACACAAATGCCACATTAAGCATGATTTGCCGCTTTTCAGGGGGCCACGACCATCCCCCTCCCCATCCCCCTCCCCCAGGTCCGTTCTGCCCAGTCGTGTGTAGATCTCAAGTTTCTGTCTATCGGCCATGTTTGAATGCCGGCCATATTTTGTGCTTAACTGACTTTTGCTGTTGTCTGGCCCCCGAAATGAGAAACGACTCGAAATCCAAGGATTTCGGTGGGTGCAAAATGATTGCCATAATTTCTAATCTTTGGGCATTTCCATGTGATTAACTTCCTTGAGCGTCACTTAATGGGGCATTATGAGAGGGAGATTATAAGATGGCCATTCATTCAGTCAGTCATTCGTTTAGTCATTGTCTGGCCATTGACCAATTGATAAATTTACACTGCCTGACCTTCGACCCAAACACTAGAGCGCTCTATGGATATACCCTGTGTCCCCTTTACTGGGGCTTCAGGCATCTCTAGACTCTACAAAAGACTCTCTCCCCAGTCCTTGGACCACCATGGACACCCTCTTCCACGGAAAGGACACACCTGGCTCCTCGATTGCTTACACAACTCTTTCATTCATGAAATTTCGCAATTTCCAAAATTTCCCGCCACCCCAAAAATACATTATTAATGAGGTTTTGGATGGCAGGGGAATTGATGTGCCGCTTTCAACACGCAGCTGCCCCCCCCACACAAAAAAAAAAAAACAAAAGCGGAAACGGAAATCGATTCCAGAGAGCTGACATGGCGCGTGTTGCTGGTCACACACGGAAATGGAGTTTTCTTCGCCAGTTTTTCCACCTCTCCCTCCCTCCCTCTCCCTCCCGCAAGAGTTATGTATATGAATTGCTAAAAATAACAGCACGGAACCGAAGCCACAGCCAAAAATTAACACAGAAAACGAAACGAAAAAATTGCAAAAGAAAATTGTACAACAAAAAGCAAAGCAGGAAAAGAAAATCAAGGAAACTTTCTGAGGGGGTGTGTGGCGGGGGGTGAAAACTTTTCCCAAATGCAATTGTCGTCTGTTTGTTTTGGGGCAACAATTCCAAGACGTTCCTTGCTCGACGAAAATTACATTTATTATTTCCCCCGCATTTGCATAGGGGGAAATCCTTAAGCATTCATGGGATTCAATGTCAATGGCCCCTCCGAACAGCCCCTCCCTTTGCATTCATCTTCCAGCCATTCATAAACAAGCCTAAAACTTTTTAGTCTAAGCCACTAATTAAAAAAGCAATTTAAATGCAAACTAAATGAATTTCAAATGAAAGCCACAGGGGGCCGGAAAAAATCATAATTTTTTGGCCTAGATATCAGATCTCCATTTAGAGATATTTTGGGCTCTAATCTTTTTTGTAGCTTTGATAAGAATCTAGAGCAGAGACCCTCCAGGCCCCTCCCTTTTCCCACATTTCATCGTCTGCAGATCCCTTCTGCTTTTGAAGCCCTTCCCCTTTCGTTCCCTTCGTTTTTTTCTTCTAGTTTAAACTCCTATTCCAATCACTTTCCAATTAGTTATGGTCTTAGAGCCCACTTTTTCTTTCCATCTTTGTTGCTGCACAAATCATATCCCATTAAGGGCTTTTCCATACATCAAATCCCTCCATTCTTTTCACTCTTTCGTCCCCCCGCTCGTTCTGGGGGATGTCTCTGTGTCTGTATCTGTATCTGTGTCTGTGTTTGTGCGTCTGCGTTTTGTGTGTTGCCTGATTGTATTTGCTGCTTGCGATTGCAATTTCCTAGGCTTTTGGGATCCCGAAACAACAACAACAACAACAACTACTCCTAGAGCGTACCTTCAGAGCGATTGAGTGACGATGGAAACCCCATAAATACTCTGGAAAAAAAAGAATGGAGAGGCAGGAAAAAGAGGGAGAATGTCGGAAACTTTTGTCAACTTTTTTTTGTGTGTTATAAACGAAGCGCTTGACTACATATTGACTTTAACAGAAAGCGTTTATGTTGATTGTGTGTATCTGTGTGTGCCCACCCCCCCCCCCTCCCCTCCCCAACCCCCACCACACCCCACACCCCGCACATGTGTGCGTCTGTTTGCGTGTGTGGATGTGGATGTGGGAGTACTATCAATAAATCTACAAAATATGTATGAAAAGCAAAGTCTCTTCCCCCCCCCCCCCCCCCCCCCTCCCCCGCCCGTGTATGAGTGTGGGTGGATTTGGATGTGTATTTGTTTGCCTCGGTGTTTTTGTTGTTGCAAGTGTGCGTCTGACATTCCTCATCCAGCTACCGCCTCCACCCGCCTGCCTCTGCCTCGGCCTCTGCCACTCTGCTCGTAAAACAATGTTGCATGGCACTTTTGATATTTTTCCATATTTCGGGACATACGACATACGAGGGGGATACTCTTTTTTGGCTAGGGGTACATCCTAAAGGATATCGAGGACGGTAATCGAAAGGGAAGATACATATATCCTGTGAGGTTATCGATTAATTAAGGAATGACATTATGGTCCTTGTGGCACATTATCCGAGATGATAATCAATAAAAAACTTGAAATTTGATCACCATTACTTATCGATAAGTTTTGGATAACCGATAAAAGTCTTTTTGATAAATTATAACCTATAAATATGTATCTGACAGAAGATACCATAATTCTGTTGAAATTGTATATATATTACCTATCGATAAGTTATCGATACAAATTCGATAGCCGATAAATGTATATTTCAACCTATAAAAATGTATCTGACAGTGGATGATATAATTCTGATGATATTATATCTATATCACTAATCAATATAAATTCGATAACCGATCAATATTTAGTTGATTAATAATAGCCTATAAATATGTACCTGGCATTGGATGCTCAAATTAATTTGAAATTATAAATATATATTACCTATCGATAATTTATCGATAGATGTTCGATAAATAATAAATATTTAGTTGATAAATTATAACCTATAGATATGTAGCTGGTAATGGATACTATAATTCTGTTGAAACTATATCTATGTTACTTATCGATATCGAAATACGAAAAACGATATATGTATATCGAAAAAGTTGTTCCCCGATAACTAATTTTTTCTAGATAGGTACCTTTAAATTCTGTCGAAATTGCATCTCTTTTACGAATCGATAGTCTGCCAAACGATAGCTTTTTGATAATCGATAACAATATCTAAAAACTGATAGCTCCATGATAACCGAGAAAATCTATAGAAATCCCGTCAATACATTTTTTATAATCTATAAAAAATATGAAAAATCAGCGATAAGCGATAACTGTCTGATGACCAGTAATCCGATAACCGATATCAATTTCTGCGATATCTAACCTATAACTGATAAATTTTCTAAGAAACCCATAATTATATAATTCTAGAGCAATCTTTTTCTTGGATTTTTCTAAAATTCGATTGTAGGCATTTTCTGTTCCGTCGATCTCTATCGAAAACAGACCTTCTTTGACACAATTTATGGTGTGAGTGTTTTGATCCCCTAAGCTGCGAAACAATATCCCCCACCAATGGGTCTTTCTACCCAGACATTTCTAATAATATCTCAAAGACCACTTAAGCCCGTTCCCCGCTGCCGCCCCCGCTCTTCCCAGTCGCCGAACCCAGTGCCGATTCCCTGCCTTTGTTTCTGTTGATATTTCCTTTTTTATGCAAATTTAAATATTCCAATATTGACACAGAAAATTGCGCTTTTAAAGCGAGAAAGGCGTTTATTTTTAAACCAGCCCAGAAAAAAACCCTCCTCTGAAATATGTATTTTTGTTTTATCAAAAACCCTCCCGCACCCCCCACCCACACCCCGTCCGTTGAAGGCCTTTGCAGATGCCTTTGGAAAGCCCACAGTCCGGGGCATATAAAATATGCATCAAAAATTTGTCACATCCCTGGGAAAAAGCGGTCGTGGCGAGAGAGTTCACCTTTTCAATGGCCACTTGACCCTCGCCAAGTGTGTGTCCTGCAGGCCGGCACACAGGACACGGACCCAGGACAGACGGACATCTAGTAAAGCAAATGGATTCGAGGCATTGAATTTAAATTGCGCATTAAATGTGTGTGTCCTTTGTGTGTGTGTGTGTGTGTGTGGGAGGACATTTTCCAAGAAATTGATAAGTCAAAGTTCATAATTGGCCGTATACTGGACCTTCCGTGGCGGAATTAGGCAAAAGGCAAAACCATTTTGTGGCTCGTACGTTCTCGTTGAGAGGTGGAAAAATGTGTGGTGTGCAAATTGAAATGGAATGAAAATGCCTGGAAAACAAAAAACAAATATATGTAATACTGAGGCACGGGTCGTCTCATTGCATGCACTTGAAGCATTTCCTCCTTAAGATACGTTTATTTCCTTTCTATTTTTTGCCCCGGCCCGTGGCTGTGTTTGTGCACTTAGCGTGTCACAGTCTAATTACAGGGCGTTACTGACTGCTATTTTGCATGCTACGAGTGCATTAGATCCCCCAGATCCCCAGTTGTAGACACACACAAAACTCAGAGACCCGGGTCCCCCTCCCCAAAGGGAGGCTCCTGACTCCTGGCTCCTGCCTTCTGCATGCATAATAATCTTGGCTTTTAAGTGCAAACAAAATTGCATTTTGATAGTTTGGCGGGCAATCAAACGAAGGTGAACACACACACACACACACACACACACGCGCACAGACCATTTTATGGTCGATAAAAGGCATTATAAATATAGGATTGCCAACTGGTTTAATGGGTTCTACATATCAACGTATGATTTACGGCTCTTTAAATTGTGCTGAAAATTGCTGTCAATCACTCAAGACATACAAAGAAGGAAGTATCTTTATGATTGAGGCACTAATTCTTAAACAAATACTTGATAACGGCAATGCTCTGCCTCTGCCATGCATGTTTAATCACGTCTGATGCAATACAAACAAAAATACAAACAAACAAACATGTCATAATTCATTCCCCCTTGAATAAACCAACAAATATCCTACTTGATGACGCATTTTGCTGCCCTGCAAGCCTGTGCACGTCTGAAAAGGCAAAGCAGCGACGGCAGCAAAGCAAGCGATGAAAAATTGTTTTTGCAAATAACATTGGCTGCTGCGGCCGCGGCTGATCTGCTGATCGTTTCTGCTGATAAGCAGGGCGACCACAGGCGAATTTGCTGTGTTCGGCTGTGGATGGTCGTGTTCGTAACAGAATTATGGTTCGGTTTTGTCGGTCGGAATGGAAGTGGTTCTCTCTTCGTGCGAACGTGTTCGAACGTGTTGCCTTGCGCTTGCAGTTCTCATAGCTTACTCTCTGAAAATGTTTTTGCTATGATCGTTCGTAACAAGCAAAAACAACAGCATTTACTTTTGTTGTATTGCTCTCTCGTTCTTTCTACAGAGGCTGATGGTCGCTTGTTGTTCTGCCAGTAGGGGGAGAATGAAGGAATAGGAACAAAAACTGAGACTCGTTGCTCTCTGAAAAGCAATAACATTTACAGCTCTCGTACTCGCCTGTCGATCTGCTTGAAAGGGGCTGGCTCTGTGTTCCGTTCATTAATAGAGTTTTCACTTCCATTTAATCAGCCTGCCATTTGTCACACCTTTCTCAAGAGTTGTCTATTTTTTCCCAGAAAATGCTATCGCCATTCCTAAAAGCCACAAAGCTTACTTTTCCAAGAAACTCCATGTCTAATCGATTGGATAATCAAAATCAACTGTCAAAAGCCTTCAAGATTTCGGTAGGCTCATGTCCTTAAATTGCTTACAAACACAGATACGCACAGAGACACGGATACAAAGATACTTGGGATACTTTGCGAGAGGAAACCCCGCCAAACATTGTCATTTATTACCTTCAGAGTACACTTGACTGCCTAACTGCCAAAACGAGCGTATATAATATTTCATTATAAATTACACACGACTTGCGTCAATTTGTTTTCTCTTTCGGCAATGGCCAACACAACACAACACAACACAAAAGTGAAGAAACACACAGATACACACACAGATATACACAGATATCTACTTTTGGCAGACACTAATACACAACATATGACGGCTTTAGCAGAAAAAAACGACGGAAGTGGCCATAATTTACTAACGAAGCCGTAAGATGAGAGAGAGAGAGAGAGAGAGAGGGGGAGTGACAGTGAGAGCAGCAGAGGAATGCCGACAGGCAGTAAAAGTAAATTTATCAATCAAGAAAAACCAAGAAAAAGCAAGAAAAACCAGCAGCACACAAAAAAATACTTCGAATAGTTGTTGGCAGCAATAGACATAAATTTGCTACAAGACGCAGAAGACCCAGCGGACCCAGTGGACCCCGACGACCCCGAAGAACTATACTTGATGGCCATTAATATTTTGACAATTTTCGATGATATCTAGGCGGATATTGATGATGTCCTAGAGGATGAATGAACGGCATCTCCTGCTCTTATTTGTTTATAACGCATACGTCATACGTTTAGTTATTGATGAGGCTCCACCTCCTCCTCCTCCTCCTCCTGCCATGTGCAGGTCATCAATTATATCCTCCCTGCCCCCTGCTCCTGCCCCTGCCCCTCCTTCGACTGTCGGTCGTTAAAATGCAGCATAAAAATGGTGCCACATTATGCATACGCCCTGGTGTACGCTCTCTCTCTCTCTCTCTCTGGGGACTTTGTAAGATACATTTATGTGACGCCCTGTAGCTGCCACAAAAATGTAACTGGAATTGCAATTATTTGTGTGTGTGTGTCTGTGGCAGCCATAAATTGCAGCTGCTCCCCGGAAAAAATGCGAAAAACTATTAAGGTCTTCGATTTGGGACTTTTTTCCCACTTCTTTTTGCAATTTTCTTAAGCATTTCCACGCCTGAACGCTGACATAATGTTGTTAAACGATAATACGAAATGGAAAATGCGGAAAAGCGGTGGAAAAAGCCACTGCTGCGGACTGGCAGGACCCAAGGAGGTAGCCAGCAGCTACAGTCAGTGGCAAAGCCACACAAAATCTCCCACGACAAATTGCATATTTCAATTTGCAACAACATTCGGGGGGTGGGGGGCTGACAGGGCGGGGGGCAGGGGGCCGCAGACCAGAACCACCATTCCCGCTTCCTTCTGTGTCCTTTTTTTAGGACTCTCCAGGTGTCTGCCGCAAATATTGGTTTCGTTAAAATGCACACACACGCCACGTGGCCACGTGGCCCTGCCACTGACTTCGGGTTAAGCCTCGGGTTAAGCTGATGCATGGATTTAAGCGGTGGAATGCATTAAGATTAAGTGGCACCCCCGCCTCCCCCCACGGAGGAGCAGTGCTCCATTTGGTGTGTCTGTGGCGATTTATTGTGGGGGTTCTGAGGTGGAGTCACGCCTTTAACTGCCAGTTACTTTGGTTAACAGGTATTTCCGCCTTGGCAATCCTTTGTTTCCATCTTTGGCCGACACTTTTCAAGAAAAGCTGCCAAAGGCTACCAATTTAGGCACCTTTTCATAGAGAAAGCGGGATGAGCGACTGTTGAGTGTGTGTCTCCTCAGGCATCATAATATTTTACATTTTTATGAAGTGCCAGATGCCTGCCAAAATTGCAATAAAAATCGTATTTTGTGGGTTATAAAAAGTTCAAAAACAGAAAAAGAAAACGAAACGAAAGGAAAAATCAAGCAAAGTTACTTGAAAACATTTTCCATTTGCATTTCCACTCGCCTTTCTTCGTTGCTTTCCACTTTCTATGGTTTTTAATGTTTCTTTTAATGATTTATCGGCCTTTAAATGTGGCATGAGGCATTGGGGCACACACAAGTGACGCATCGTAAAGTTCTGCTGCTGGCTGCTCGCTGCCTGCTACTGATGCTCTTTATGCCCTTTAAAAAAGGGTATGAGGGCTTTTTGAAGAGGTTTGGCAATGGAATAAATAAAATAAATATAAAATATCTCTTGATCAGCCCCAGGAATATGGTCTATATAGCCATGAACATCACTATTTTTCTATGGTTTATGGTGAAGAACCCTTCAATATCTGATGATATATTATATATTATATATTCATATTCTGAAAGAATTTATTCCTAAATATTTAATATTTTTAAAATAATTTTCATCTATTTTTAACAATATATAATCAAAAATGTCCTAACAAATTTTTAAATATTTTTTAAATATTTAAATCATATTAATTTCATCTTATTTCAAAAAACTGCTTAAATTCTGTTTGCTATTGTAAATTAAATAATTTCTATAAGAAAAAATATGGTTTCCCAGGCAAAAATTTACAAGTAAAACTTTTGTATTTCCTCAAGAAAAATCAACAGAAATTTTAAATACAGAAAAATGAGTCGATTTTCTATAAGTAAATTATCGTATCCCCAAAAGACATATCTTTAAAAGGTAAATCGAAGGTAAAAGAGGAACTTTTTCTTATGCAAAAACCATCCAAACTTTCACAAAATAGTTTCAGATATTAGTTCCATATAACTTTTAAGAATTAAACCACAGAAAGAGAACAAAAGTCCTGCTCATTCCATCATCCATCTATCTATCTACTTATTTATCCATCCATCTGTCCATCTTTCCATCCATCCATCTTTCACCTGGAATGATGCATCTGCAAGGGTATCTCCAAGCTTCGTTCTTGCCCCAACTTTTTGTTGTTGTGGCGCCTAATTTAATGCAACAATTTTTTCTTCACACTTCGCCTGGCGTGGCGCTGGCGATGCCTTTTATTCCCTTTTGACTTTTCCGCCTCGTTGTTGTGGGGAGAGGGGGGTAGAGGGGGGATTTTCCATTTTCATTTGGCATTTTTCCCGCATTCACTTTGTGGGCTTATCAGTCAGGAAGCAAGCAAGCAAGCAGCCCATATACGCATGTGTGTGACTGTACAATGAATGTAAATTGAGTTTTTTGCCAAAGGGCGGGAGGATGGTCGTGGGCGTGGTCGGAGGCCAAGTACTTTGTAATTTATGGCCTGCAATGTGCGTAAAGGAGTCCCCGTGATAACTTCATACTCTTTCCCCTCCCCCCCTCCCCCCTCCCCCCTTCCACTCTTCTCTCCTTCGTTCATATTTCTTTTATAAGCTTTTATGTACCGAAGAGAGAGTGAGAGTGTAAGCGAGTGGATGGAGTGGATGGAGTGGATGGCCGGGTACTTATTTATGAGTCTTTACCGGCATTTTCCATGACGAAAATCATAATTTTCATCGCGCCCTGGCTCTGGCATTTCCATCTAATATACTCCCCAAGTACGTGCCATACCTTAACCTTATCGGAGCCGACACCAGATTAACCTGGCGATTAGATGGCTCATTTAGCGGGGAATTACTGTAACATTTCCACACTTGAATGTGGCCAAAAGTTGAAGTTTTGGGGAAAAGTTCTACGACTTTTGAACGACTTTCTGGCACTCCTTCATTCAGGCCTACTCCTTCAGGCAAATGCACAATCATTCATTCATTCATTCCTTAGAAAAATACTAGAAGAAAAATCAATTGGAATAAAAATAAAACTACAGACCGCAAAAAAGTTTAATTGCTATTTCAATTGACTTTTCGGTAGAGAATTTTCCGAGTAAAACTATTTTCCTGTTCAACCAGAAATTCCCATTTGGAACCCCACCCACTCCAGCCCCATTTATGGTCTTGTCTGATGAATAATTCAATTGCCGCAAAAAGTTGAAGCCCCCGAAAGATGTTTCCACTGTTAATCTTTGAGCGGCACTTAAGCCCCGTGACCTCTGACCCCAGAGCCACCGAGAAGCTAAAAATATAGTAAAGCCAAAAAAGTGGCCGCCAAATGCCAAAAGTTGGACCAAAAAAAAATAACAAAAAACCTTTCAAAAAAATATAAAAAAAGAAAGAAAAGGATGGGAAAAAATGAATGGAAAAATAAAGAATAAAATATATAAAAAATGAGAAAAATTAACGAAAAAATAAATAAAAGAAGAGAAAAAATATATAAAAAAGAAGAAAAAATATATAAGAAAAAGAGAAAAAATGTAAAAAGGGACAAAAAATAAAAGACAAATTTTAGAACTTGGGCAAAACTAATAATAGAAAAAAAGAAACTGAAAATACATTTTCCTGCACAAAAATCTTGCTCAAAAAAAAACTATATGAAATAAACGTCAAAACAGTTTGGATTCAAGAGCGAAAAACAGTTCAATTCATGACTAAAAAAAAAGTTTCAATTCAGGAGAAATCAATATTTCCGTAGTTTGCGATTTTCTGATGCATTAAAAGCATACGAAAAATTTACTACCAAGTGCTGAAAAATGATGGCCATAAAAAAGGATGATGGAAGGCTACGTGACTGTGAAAACTGTGTCACCTGCAAAACTCCACCGAAAACTGCAGCAAAAACCAAAAACTCTTCTGTTCTCAGCAAAAAGCGCACTGAACCTTAAATTGAAGACACACAGAAAAAAAAATAAGGAGAGCAAAGAGCAACTCTGCAATTTATTAAATCGATAAAAATCCAAATAGAAACAACAAAATAAATTGAAGGAGAAGGCAAGGGGCAAAGGGCAGAGGCAGAGGCAGACACGGAGAATAGTATATGTTGGACAAACACTTTAAATTGTGTGAAAAAAACCTGTGGCAGCCAAAAGGGAAAAACACAGACAGTGGAGACTCGATAGGTGATAAAAAATGTACAAAAAAAAATAGAGCAGAAAAAGGCAAGAACTTAATAAAGAGATGGTAAGGATAGAAGAGAAAGCAATAATAAAAAATCATTAAATAATAATAAAAAAAAAATTATTTATAAAAATAAATAAGATTAAAAAAATGATCAACAAAATAAAAATACGACAAAATAAAATGATAATAATAATTTATAATTAATAATATATGATACAAATAAATGATAAACAATATAAAAATAATATGAAATAAGAAATAATATAATAATAAAAATAATATAAAATAAAATAAAAATATTGCATAACAAAAAATATAATTAATAATATTCATACAAAAAAAAAAAAAAGATAATAAAAAAAAAAAATAAATAATACATAAAAATAATTTATAAAAAATAATAAAAATAGATAAAATGCGGTGATGCGCTCTCTTCTCTGCAAGCCCAGACCTTACTGCTAAGACACACTGGGATAGAGAGACAGAGTGATCGGCAGAAGGGGATGCGAGGGGTTTAATTGTTTTCTTCCTCAGTTAAAAGGTTCCCAAAAATTATATTCAAATTAAAAACCAAAAAATAAATGCAAATTACATAAAAATTAATAAATTTTAAATAAATAATGCAAATTATTTAATAGAAAATATAGCAAAAATCCTTCCATAGCCCTCCTTTGGGTGGTCTATTCCATCAACAAATAGTATTCCTTGGAGAAGGATTATCCACAGATCCGCAAAATACATTTCCCACCTCTAAAGTGTTTTCCCCCTTTAATGAGCCTTCACTGTACTGTTAGGCAACTGCAACAAAATCTCTACTGTAACAAAAGGCGACACTAAACTTGAAGCTCGCACGAAATGAAATTTTCTTGCTGCCATAAAACGAAATGAACTACATTTTTCTCTGTGTTCTGAGAGCGTGCGGCAAGGTGCAAGGGGCAGGGGCAGGGGCAGGGACAGGGGCATCTTTCAGCATCGAACACAACTAGCAATTGTTTGGGCTAGGGAGGGGGGAGGGAGGAGCAGCAGGAAAATGAGTTGGAGGATATTGATTTCACCTACTTTTTTCGGGTTGCCTGAAGGCCTTTTCTTTCGGTTTTTCCTTCTATTTTTCTTAGATTTTCCTTCTATTTGAGGAGATTTCTTTCTATTTTAGTGTGTTTTCGAGTGTGTTTCGTGTGGTGTGTTGTGGAAGAGGCCACAAAACAAGCAAAACTAAACTTGGAAAATGAATTTCAATGGCAGACAAATTTTATGATCAAACAACGAAAGTAAAGAAAAGAAAACCCAAGAGATTTGCGTTTGTTTGCGGGAAAGTTGCACATATTATTTTTTTGAAAAAAGAGAGACCTACTTTTGAGAGATTTTCAATGGAAAATATACCAAGCAATATTACCAAGCCCAAAAAATAATTTGAAATTGATTTTCCTTTAAAATCAAAGATATTTCCATTCAAAATTCTAGGAAAATTTTTAAAGAATGTACGAAAATCATGGAAAAACTCTTCCATACTTTAAGCAATTTTGCGCAATCATTTCGGGAATGTTTCGGGAACTCTCTTTGGAGATTCCTTTCCCTTTTACTTTCTCTTACTGTCTCCCCTTTGTTGACATCTTTCACAGGGGGGAGGCAGGGGGGTGTACTCCTGTCAATCACATTAGTTCCATTTAGTCACTCGTTGCCGCCCAAAAATTCAGCCAAATGGGGGCATGCCACATGCCACAGTCCCGCTCCGAAAATATGATTAAATTTATGCCAGTCAAAATACACCAGAAAACTGTCGACACAAAACTTTCCACTGCCTGCCACACAGTGTGTGGCAAATGGCATCTTCCTGCCACCGCCAATTTAGGGGCGCAGGGATTAGGGTTTCCCCAAAGCAGCGCATTGGATCCTTGTAAATTAAAACATGTTTCAACTTATTAACAAGATGCCACACCACCTCCCACACCCCACCCCTGCGTGCCACAAAAGTCATCGCTCTGCCACGAAATGTCATATGTACAAAATATATTTACATTTTCGCAACACAAAATTATGCCAGAGGAAACTTTCTTTCCGGGGGAAAAACTAGCGACATTTGTACGGGGGGGAGGGGCGGGATTTGTCCCCCTTCCTCGCTGGTTTGACTTTCTTCTGTACTCCTTCTTCTTTGGGGGGGGCGGGGCAGTCATAAAAGTTTAATTCCTCCCCTCCTTGGGGGCACATGCAACATGCAGACGCACACAGAAATGTCGCCCATTTTATGCTGAAATGACAACAAAAGTTTTTACTTGCAGAAAAGTTTTAAATGCTGTTTGCATGTTGCTTGGAAACATGCCTCCGCCGTCCCTGCCCCTGCCCCTGCCCCTCACTTTGCGGAAACCTTTTTTTGTTGTCCAATTTTTGTGGCAAACCAAAGGCATTTATAGGCTGCAGTTAGTAAAGTTTTCCCGCCCCGAATTAATACAGAAATTGGCCCGAAATTGTTGGCCATTTTGTGGCGTGGTAATTTGTTAAAATACTTGGCCAAATTCTTGGGCTACAAAATGTTTTCTATTTCCCCAGAATATTTCCCTAGAATATTCTCCCCTTTACCAGCCGTTGAATTAGCTCCTGAAAGTGTGAAGATTTTTATATAGATATTGACATTGATACTCCCATTCTCGCCTGCCCCTCCACTGCAGCCATCCTCCGTTCATTGTGTCTGCCACACGAGTCTCTTTGTTCGCGCTATTTATAAAAGTCAGTGACACAGTAACTTGGTTTCCTGGTGCGTCGTTTGGTGGCACTTCTTCAGCCACATCCTAACCCTGCCACCCCACCCAAACCCACCACCCCCGCACCCAATCCCCCCACCCTTACAACTCTTTTTCCGCTTTGATAAGCAAGTTCTTTTGTTCCAGCCCAGAAGAAAGGAGCGGAGAGAACTTTCCATGTGCTTGCTTTTGTTATACTTCTAGTGGAAAGAGGGGTGTGGGGCGGGTGGGAGCAAAGTCTGATGTCAGATACAAGCCATGCACTCGCTCAGATACATGACGATATGTACATATCTCTAACAAAGATGCAGCCACCGCCCTGCAAGCCCCCTCTGTCGCTATCCTCCTTGGATGGATTTCTGTTTGCAGTTTTCGTGTGTTCTTTGGGAATTCGGTTTCGAGTTTTTGCTTTAAAGTGAGATTTTAATTTATAAGGAAACGTTGTGGATAGTCTTTGTCTTTATTCTCCAAGAAATAGATTCCCTGTTACGCTGTGCTTTCCCTCTAAATTCTGTTTAAAAACCTCAAACTTCAAACATAGAAGAAAACGTAAAATTTCGAGGAAAATTATTTCTGATACAAGAAAAAGTACTAGAATAAATAACAGAAAAATACTAGAAAAAAATACCAGAAAAATACCTGACATTATACCAGAAAATACCAGAGATTATACCAGAAAAATACTAGAAAAAATACCAAAAAGAGTACCAGAAAAATTACCAAAAATAATATCAGAAAAATAATAGACTGCTATTGATACCCGAAAATTTTGAACAAAATTAACAGAAAAATACTCCAAAGTTACTGAACTCGAAAAATACCAGAAAATACTAGAGGCCTGAAAATTACTAAAACCATACTAAAATACAGATTGTAGAAATATACCACAAAATACTAGAAAAACTATAAAAATACTAACCGGATAAAAAAAAAAAATCCATTATAAAATCTGCAAAATAATATTTAATCTATTTTAAATTCATGGAGAGACACTCTGCAAATATGTTCCCTTCTCAATGCCCTCTTTATCCCTTATACATCCCATATATCACTCTTCATTCCATTAAATCCTCCGCCAAAAACTTTCTCCACACACTCCACACACGTCAGCAGGAAAGAAAGGTCTCCAAATCCAATCCAATGATTGTTTTCTCCCACTCTCTCTGGAAAGAGAAGCCTCTGCCTTAAGCTGGAAAACGTGTCCATTCAGATTAGGAAAGAACCACTAGATCTGAAGGGCCTGGTGCTGCTCCATCGATGACTTTGGCTTTTCTTTTCGTCACACGAGGAGGAAAAAAGAGTTGTTTACGAATATAATTTGCCTATTTTCAGAGGCTTAGACGCTCATTTGTCTTGCGTTTTTGTCGACCTGGCTGATGGCTGATTTAGGGCCTTGTTTACCTTGGCAAGAATTTTCCTTGGAGAATATAGAGAAACAGCAGATCCAGTTGATTAATGGACAAGGCTTAAGGGCTTTACACGGTGGCTTTGGGTTCGGGTTGTGGGTTTTTCTCTTCTTCGTCGTGTAAATCTTTTCGTACAATTATTTAGCCTTGAAATATTACACGGGAATGCCATCCGACGGAGGGAAGGAGAATCAATTTTTTATTTTCTGCATTGATCTGTCAATTAACATATTTTCCTTCTGCTTTGCCTTGCAGTTGGTTCAAGGGATTCCACGGGCAGTGGCAGCTCCTCCTCTGGCGGCAGTTCCGGCTCCTCCTCCTCATCGTCGTCGTCTTCCTCCTCGTCGTCGGGCAGTGGAAATCCCACAAAATATCCTGTGCTGGTGTTTGTCCATGGCGAATCATATGAATGGAACAGCGGCAATCCGTACGATGGCTCCGTTCTGGCAAGCTATGGACAAATATTGGTGGTAACCATAAATTATCGCCTCGGAGTGCTGGGTAAGTGCTCTGCACACTCAAATCCTAATGCTAATTGATATGCTGAGTGCATGACCAGAGAACGACAGTCGACAACGAATGAACGACGAACGACAGCAGAGTGGTGGGGCGTGGAGTGGCGGTGGTCGGTGCAATGAGGCAAACGTGCCGCCAACCAATCGACTGTGCAGAGCAGCGGCTTTTAAGCCAGTCCTAGTGCCAGTGCCAGTGCCAGGATGCCAGCAGCACTCTTGCAACATCAACTGCACTTCCGTTGAACAACAGCAGAAGCAGCCAACGACTACGAAAGCAGCAGCAACAATGGCAGCAGCAATGAGGCGTACATTTATTCCATAATCTAACTAATTTAGTTACACTCAGGCATACAAAAATCTACACAGGATACAGTGGTTCCAGGCTGCGGCAACAAGGAAAGCAATGCATTCAAATTGTCAAAGATGAACATGAACATGAAATCTTGGAACCTTTGGGAAATTATACATTCATGTTATGAGGAGAGAGAATAGGAAAAAATACTAGAAAAATACCATAAAAATACCATAAAACACCAGTAAAATACCATATAAAACACTATAAAATACTAGATTTTACTTCTCCGAGGAAAACTGAAAAATACTACAAAAAATTCCAGAAAATACCAGGAGAGAATAGGAAAAAATGCTAGGAAAAATACCAGTTAAATACCATATTAAATACAAAATATACTAAAACCAGAAAATATCAGAAAATACTGAACAAAAATTTCAGAAAATACCAAGAAAACATCGGAAAAAGCTAGAAAATAACAAAATACTAAATAAATACTAAAAACACCAGAAAATATCAGAAAATACTAGAAAAATGCAGAACACAATAGAAAATACCGCATAGGACTATATAAAGACCAGAAAATTCTAGAAAATACCAGAAAATTCTAGAAAAATACCAGAGAACCCTAGATAATGTTCAAAATAATATTACAGGAATCATAGAGATCTATGATCTATGTTTAGGGCTCCTTTTCATGCTCGTATGTGTCCCCACGAAAATACCAAATATCTTGGAAAATTTGCTCTCCAACAAATCACCTTTTCGCCACTGTGTGACCCCGAAACACTGTGCAAATTCAAAAGCACAGGCAAAATTAGTGGCGACCTCATTTGGGCGCTCCATCCACTCGTTTGCTGCTGCCGCTGCTGCCACCGCTGTAGCTGTTGGTGTTGCAGAGGAAACGGAAGTGCTGACATCATGATTTGCACGCGTGACTTTGCAGTGAAAAAGTGTCGCCTGTCGCCTGCCGCCTGCCGCCTACCGCCTACCGCCTGCCATTGCGTTTCGACATTTTAAATAGGCAACGGACGACATAACCGACTGACTGCACGACTGCTCAGAATCGATTAAATGTGCATTAAACGAGCAACCGAATCATCGATTATGTGACGAAAAAACTATGAATGCACGTATTCCTTTTTGCAGGATTCCTGAATGCCAACACGGACCGATACTCGAAGCTGCCGGCCAATTATGGCCTGATGGACATCATTGCCGCACTGCATTGGCTCAAGGAGAACATTGCTGCCTTTGGCGGGGATCCGAACAGCATAACCCTCGCCGGACACGGCACTGGGGCGGCGTGCGTCCACTTTCTCATTTCATCAATGGCCGTGCCAGAGGGTAAGTAGTGTTCCCCCTACCCACTCTCTCTCTGACAAGACATTTCGCTTGAAATCCCTGCCATTCTCGTGTCACTCGCCAGGCCTGCTCTTCAATCGGGCCATCCTGATGTCCGGCTCGGGGCTGGCACCCTGGTCGCTGGTCAGCAATCCGGCGAAATATGCCGCCGTCGTGGCCCACCACGTGAACTGCGCCTCGGACCTGCCGCACGCCCATCTGATGAAGTGCCTGCGAGAGAAGACGCTCGAGCAACTGCTGAGCGTCCCCATACGTCCGCCCGAGTTCGGTTTCGCCTTTGGGCCGAGCATCGACGGAGTGGTCATCGATGGCGGAGATTATGTGCCACCGGCGCCGGGCTCGGCGGCAGCTCAAGCCCAGGCGCAGGCCTCCACGGCCGCCGGGAATGGCCTCGGCGGGGAGGCGGGTATTGCCGCTGCCGGAGGCTGGGGCACGCCCGGACAACTGGAGAATATCGGTGAGATATTAATATCACAGATGCCCTTTTTTTTGCATATATATTTCCCTTGCATAATTAAAATAAATTATAATTCCGTCCCTCGTATATTTTTTCCTTCTTTTAATGCTTTCTCTGCTGCCACTTTACACACATGGCACGGACTGTTTTTAATTAATGCAGTATTAATGAGAAAAACTGCCATTAACAAGTTGTCAAGGTAAGTTGTCGGCCAAAGGTAAAGCCAACGCCGAAGCCGAAGCCAAGGCACGGCTCTGGACCAGGCGGGAATTTAATTATTTTTACCTCAACACTTTGCACACACACACGTCCATCATAAACATCCCATTTTGAGTACAGTAGTAGCTCGATAGAGTGAAAATTTGATAGAGAGAAGGTTCGACTCGAGAGTGGCAACAGATGAAAGAATTAATGGGTTTAATTCAGGAATCAATCAAATATAGAGCCGGAGTGGTAACGCAGCTATAGATAATGGAATTATCTAACCATTTACCAAAAATAGTTAAGATCGTATGATTATTACAGACAGAATGAGGAAAACCATTTAAAACGTTTTTGTCGAGCCACAAGTCTTTTTTGACATAGATTTTACATTACATGTACATAGATTTTACATTCTACAGGCGACTATTCCCCTTTTTACATGTAAAATTACTGAACATTCATGATACATTACATACACACGTGTTAAATACATTTGACATGTATATTACACGTAATTAAGACACCGACGTGCCTGGAGTGAGGTTCTTTCTTAGAAATTCTTCAAAATTAACGCGAAATTCGCTCTCAAAGGAGTGCTATGTCTTCCTGGCTTAAAGATATATCCATCAATCCACCTCTTCTCCGTGTCCGTCCACTCTGTCGTGTAGCCACTGCTGTAGCTGAAACCCGAGCCCTCACTATGCCACATAATTAATTTAAAGTTTCGTTGCGACTTTCGTTCTTTTCGGCAGTGTTGTTGGGGCTGCCTGCCCTTTATCTGGCGTTCAAGAGTGTCGTTAGTTTAGCCACCGATAAGGGCTAAACATGCACTCTCCTCCTGCCTCCTGCCCCCTGCCTTCTACCTGGACTGCAAGTGTAATTAATTAATGCACATTAGGCACGCAAAGACCTGGCCGGCCCCCTCGGGCGGCCATTGTGTGTGGGCTGCGGTGCCACTTGATTTATGCACTTTGTGTGTGTGTTGGAGGCCATTTTACAAAATGTTAATATATATATTATTAACAGCTAATTAGAGCAGCGATTCACATAATTGATGTGCGGTGCGCTTTGATTGTCGAGACCTAAAACTGGGTTACTGAAATTCAATTCGTGTTGAGACTTAACAGAAAATTCAATCGAATGAATAGTTCATGATGGAACTCTTTGAACCCTTTGAGCCCCAGATATCCCAGGGATACAGTGGCGGGCATTCTTCGTTTAACTAGGAATTTATTTGTATCTGCATCCTGGACTTATCTGGGATTCTGGTTTTTGGTTCCTGCTTCTGCAGGGTGTCCCATCAATGCCCAAGAGGCTATTAGTCAGTGCGGCAAAGGACTGCTCCGAAAACCGAGTATAAATATTTCGTTTGTGTGCAGTTTAAAAGCATTTCCCTACCCACACACAGAAGAGCACTACAGAGCCCTACCTCTGCAGGAATTCCATTAAACAGATGGCACACACAAAGAGCAAACACAAAATTTACCAAATATTCTTTGGATATCTCTGCTGCATCGCCCAAGCAAATAAGCCACGAAAATGTAGGAGGGAAAATATACATTTAAAATGAGGAAAATGCACTCGAATGACCATAGAGAAGCTTCTCCTAGAAAGAGAGAACGATGCAGTGGGAGGCAGCTGCTCCAAGTGTGCGGTTTCAGGAGCCAGGGAGGGGGGGTTCAAGGGTCAAGGAGTCTAACAAATGACTGCCAGAGAAACTGGTTGCCAGAGAAATGGTTCAGGGAAGAGACATTATTGTGGCTGCAGCGATAAAGGGAACTAAATGTTAAAAAAGAAAAAAATATATATAAAAAATAATAAAATTATAATTACAACATTCTTATTAATTCTTATTAATACCTAAAAAAAAAAAAAAGGAAACGACGAAAAAAGTATTAAATATAAATATAACACAATTAAAAAAAAATTAAATAAATAATAATAATACAAGAAGTAAAAATATATTTTATACAAAAAATCCAACAAATAAAAATGCAAAATGAACAAACAAAAAATTATTAAAACAATTTAAAAATAAATAAAAAAAAAGTAGTAATAAATAAATAAATTTAAAAATAAAATAATACATAAATAAATTTTTTAAAAATAATAAATAAATAAATTTAAAAATAATAAATAAATTAATAAATTTAAAATAATAAATAAATTGTAAATTTGTATTAATTTTATTTTTATTCTTATTTGTTTTTTTTTTTGTTTTTTTTTATATGTATATTTTCTCAAACAAAAAGAGAAATAATCAAAATAAAATTGAAACACAAAAACAAATTTAAAAAGACACCTTTTTTAGATATAACAAATATCAATAAATGAAAAGTAAATCTCTAAAAATAAATAAAGCGATAAAGCCCTCTCGAACTGCCGGCTATCAGAAAGGGTTAACAAACAGGCAGGACACACCTTCGCCCCTCACGCACTTTCGCGCCCATACTTATCCCTCCTGCTGGTGAATATTCCTCATCTTTATTCACGCTTTTAACCCTCCCACACAGATACGACCTGATGGCCGGGGTGACACGTGCCGAGGCCTTTTTCAGCTTCAATTCGGGCGATGTGCAATACGGCATCGAGGCGGATCGAAGGTCGAGAATTTTAAAGGCCTACGTGAGGAACACGTACACGTTTCATTTGAACGAGATATTCGCAACGATTGTCAACGAGTACACGGATTGGGAGAGGCCCGTCCAGCATCCAATTAATATCCGGTGAGTAATTGCGTTTGTATGTGTCCCCCATGCGGCATGCCCCACCCCCTTGCAACACCCGAAAAAAGAGGTAGGAAAGACGGACTGGATGCCGAATAAATATTTCCCTCTTAATTAAATGCGCAATGGCATGTCCTGGAGAACGATGGAGCAATGGAGCGGCGGAGCGTGTGAGGTTTTCAATTAAAGCGGCTTTGAATGAATCTTTATTTCAATCTTATGCAACCCCCCACCCCCCTACCGACTGCCAATCTTCATAAATAATGCTGCAGTTTTTCAGATTTTCCTACATTCTGTTGCACACGAGGCACAAAAGTGTTATGGAAAATTCCTTACATTTCCAATCAATATTTATGCTTTCGATTTGATTTTGCAATTTTGTGTTTCTGTGTTTGCATAATTTATGCGGAATTACATTTCAATATCAATTGATTTCCCAAAGATTTTCTTTTTGGGCTACGGAAATGTGTGCAGACGTGCGTTAAGTTGCAACGTTTCATGCTTCATCAGAGACCCGTGGCAAGGCGCTCCTCCTGGGGAGTCCACAATTATTGAAGCCACATTTAGTACACATTTTCCAGCGGAAAAATTAAAGCCCTGTCACAGTCGCAGGAAAATGTATGTGCATTTTTCCGAGCGGGCGAAATATCCGGCAAATGGTTTTTATTCAAATTTGTTGCGCTTTTCTGCGATCCCACCAAAAAAAAAAAAGGAAAGAGAGATAGAAATGCAGCAAATCAGTCTCGAAATAGGCTTAGTCCTTCGCCGAGGACTGCTGCCGCTCTCCTCCTCCGGGGGTAAACAGGTATTCAAAGTGGCAGCCCTTAAAAGTGGCTTGTTAGATGCACACTTGAGCATAAAACTCTCGATGGCAGAGTGGCATCTGGCGAGGTAATGCGGGAAAATAGCCGGAAAATTGCATCGGTCCTGGGGAGGTGGTTGGGAAAATTGTTATTTGATTTTAATGCCCCTCTTTTTTTGTTGTTGTTGTTGCAGCGACGAAACACTGGAGGCTTTGAGCGATGCCCAGGTCGTGGCACCGGCAGCACAAACTGTGGATTTGCATTCGGCGGATCATCGAAACTCGTATCTATATGTTTTCGACTATCAGACGCGCTTCGGGGACTATCCGCAGGTGAGTTTTGGGCAGCCTAGTCCATCAAGGGTCAGGGCAAGTGGCTACTAAATTGAGTCTCCCTCCCTCCCACCCTTCCCCCTCTGTTGCAGCGTCAGGGCTGCATCCATGGCGAGGACCTGCCATATATCTTTGGGGCACCGCTCGTTGGCGGTTTCAATCATTTCACGCGCAACTACACGAAAACCGAAATCAGTCTATCGGAGGTGGTCATGTTTTACTGGGCCAACTTTGTCCGCACAGGGTGAGTAAATGGCACAGGCCCACGCGGTGGCAGTGGCAGGCAGTCCCTCATCGGAAACTGAATTTCCAATCTCCCTCTACCTCTCTCCCTCCCTCGCGTTGCAGCAATCCAAATGAACAAATGGAATCGGAGCACAGCAGTCGACAGGAGAGGAGTCGCTACAAGACCATCGAGTGGACGGCGTACGAGAGTGTGCACAAGAAATACCTCAATTTTGGTTAGTATTTGGAATTATTTGGAATTTTTAGAAAATTTATAATTTATCGATAAATTTATCGATACGAATTTTCACAAAATTATGGATAACAAGGTCAATAGCAATTAGTTTATTACTTTTAATAACTATTTCGATAAATATTTTAATAGCTTTTTTAATCATTATTCCGATAGATACATCGATAACAGCTTCAATAATTATTTCGATATATTTCCATAGTTCCCTCTACAGATCATCGATTATCAAGAATCGTTCGATAGATACTTCGATAAAAATTTGTTAACCTATTTCGATAACACAATCGATAACTGTCTCGATAACTCTTATCTTCACAATTTCGATACATCCATGGAAAGAATAACAAGTTCGATAACAATATCGACAAATATTTCGATAACACGTTGTTTATATCGTTCGATAACAATATCGATAAATTCGATTTATAGATTCTCGATTACCAAGAATCGTTCGATAGATAATTCGATAAAAATCGCTTAACCAATTTCGATAACACACTCGTCAGATATTTTGATAACAGTTTAGATAACACTTCTGTTCACAATGTCGATAAATACTTCGAAATAAACCATAACAATTTCAATAACAATATCGATAAATACTCCGATAACACGCTGTTTAGCTCTGTTGGTAACAAATTCGATAAACATATCGATACAAATTTCCATAACATGTTGTTTATCTCGTTCGATAACCATTTAGATAACAGTTTTGAAAGAAATATCGATAAATGCATCGATAACATGTTGTTTGGCTCATTCGATAACAATATCGATTAATATTTCGATAACACTTTGTTCACTCTTTCGATTACCATCTACATATAATCCTCTCGATAAATATTACGATAAACAGTTCGATTACCACTTCGATACCTATCGATTCGTCCTCAAAATAAATCCTACTAAGCTGAACCCCACTTTCGTGATTTTTTCCTCCATTTCCAGACACGAAACCAAAGCTCAAAAACCATTATCGGGCACATCGTCTATCGTTTTGGCTGAATCTGATACCGGATCTGCACAAGCCGGGCGGCGACAATGTCCCGGCAGCCCATCATCAGCTGCACGACGAGGACGATGAGGACAACAATATCCCCAACGATGCCTCTGTGAAACCCCTGAATCCCCCCTACACCTCGAGGGCTGCCAATGCGGCGGCAATGGGAAACTTTACGATATTCACGAATCAAGTGTTCTCCCTGCTGAATCTCAGTTCTCCCTCGTCCTCCCTGCAGCGGAACGGCACTCGCTACGGCGGCAATAAGATCTATCCCGACGACATGATGGACCCGGACCATGCGGCCGGCGGAGCGGCCAGTGCCTCGCAGGACAACGATGGCTTTGCGGCGTATTCCACGGCGCTGAGTGTCACCATTGCCATCGGCTGCTCCCTGCTGATCCTCAATGTCCTGATCTTTGCGGGCGTCTACTACCAGCGCGATAAGACGCGTCTGAGCGAGCCCCGGCCGCAGACAAAGCTGAAGCGCCAGGAGAATGGCCAGATCCCGAACAGCATCTGCGGGGACCTCGAAACCCTGACAATCCATGCAAAGAGCGACCCCGGGACGATCCTATCCCATCATCATGCCATGCAACACCACCAGCTGCCGCCTCCGGAATTCGCCGACATTCCGCATCGTGCCCCGCCTCCGCCGAAGCACATGAAAACGATGCAGGACTCAGGGGGCGGTGGCGGTGGTGTCCCACCAACGCATGCCCTGCAAGTGCTGGGCAATCAGTGCGGGACTCTGACCAAAAAGAGTTGCATGAAGCAGACCCAGGCGCAGGCCCAGCAGCATTCCCCCTCGCAGCAGCATCAGTCGCATCAGCAGCAGCAGCAACAACAGCAGCAACAACAGCAACAGCACGTGGTAACACATCAGCAACATTTGCAGAATCATCATAATCAAAGCATGACCACCGTTCTAACCACAGCCGGTGGACTGGTGGTGCCCACCCCGCCCACAGTGCCAGTGATTGTGGCAGCCACCACGCAGCACCACCAGCAGCAGCAGCAGCAACAGCAACAGCAGCAACATCCACTGATGGATGAGCTCCGTGTGTGACATTAATTGACCGTGCGTTTTAAATGTGATCTCTAAGCGCACAGTCCCTCCTATACGCCCCCCTCCCCCCCTACCATCTCCCATCTCCCTCCTTCCTTTCCATTTCCCCTACAAATTTCAGCTGTCGGTGAGTGTCCCCCTGGGTGAATGGTTAGATCTAATTGCCTCTCTCTCTCTCTCTCTCTATAGCGCCGTAAGTGTGTGAATGCCGATGTGTCCTGATGTATCAGGATTTGAAATCCAAAGCTAATACTCGCTGACCAAGCCATAACTTTGTTGCTAGTTGATTTTACATATATAGATCGTATATACATATATATATATACATTGTATATTGTACATAGTTATATCTAAAGCTTAGAGATTGTTGTTAGGAATCATTATCGCCCAAGGAAAAGCGCCCACAACTTGGAAAAACATTCATTCTTTGCCATAAATCATAGGGATTTATTTTTAGGTCAGGGCTTTCTTGATTTCTTTGTGTTTAAAGCGGTTAACCTATAAGAAATTCGATTCGATAGGAACTTGACAACTGGTCCCTGGCGATAATTTAACTATCGAGCAGTTTCTATTCGAATTTAGACCATTATTATGTGTATTATTTTGACCATTTTCGATTATTATTTCGACCTCTATCGACCTATCTTTCGACCTATATTTCGACCACTTTCGACCTATATTTCGACCTTTATTTGGACCTATATCAACCACTTTCGATTACAATTTAGACCATTATTATGAGTATTATTTTGACCATTTTCGATTATTATTTCGACCACTTTCGACCTATATTTTGACCTTTATTTCGACCACTTTCGACAACAATTCCGACAACTTTCAACCATTTTAAAGGGAAATTCCCACTAATTTTATACCATTATTTCTGAAAATTGTCGACTATTTTAATGGTATATTTCGACCACTTTTGAGCCACTTTCTACAACTATTTCAACAACTTAAATTTTACCACATATTATATTTATTTATACCAGGTTTTTGGCCAATATTTCTACTACTTTCGACCAAAATTCTTATCATTTTCGATCATTAATTCGACCGATATTTGTAATACTACTATTACACCACTTTCGACCTATATTTCGAACTTTTTCGACCTTCATTTCGACCTATATTTCTACCTTTATTTCGACCACTTTCGACAACAATTTCGACAACTTTCAACCATTTGAATGGTATATTTCGACCACTTTTGAGCCACTTTCTAGAACTACATATATGAAGAACACAAATATGACCACATTTCACATTTATTTCGACCAGTTTTTCGTCAAATATTTCTGCTAAAAATTCTATTAAAATTCGACCAATATTTTTCGCCACTTTCGACCTTTATTTTGGACACTTTCAACATTTTTCAAAGATTTTTTCGGCCATTTTCTATTATTATTTAGACAATTTTGGCAGACCATTTTAAACCACTATTTCGACCAGAATTTCAACGTAATTCGACCTGAATTTGAACAAAATTCATAATAAATTTGACTTTTATTTCACTAGATTTTCGACCATTTTCCTATTATTTTACGACCACAATTTCACACTAACTCTTTCCACTATTATTTCTACAATTATTTATACCAATTTCCAAGACTTATTCGATTAGTTTTCCAATAACTGTTTCACAGCTTTCCTTTTATAGCCCTGAAACGAGCTGTCTGTCTTTTCAAACCCGATTAGGACCAATAAAAAACACTCACAAATTCCAAGTTATGGAGCGAAATCTACCCCCTGCCCCCACTCCGTTCTGTTACTAGATTAAAGTCGAATATTATTCAGTAGAAAACCTAGGAAAAAAATAAAAACCAAAAAAAAAAGTAAAGAACAGAAACATAAATGTTATTCTTCCAAAGACTGAATTATAAATTGTGTACGCGTACGAGTACGATTATTGTGTGTAAATAATAGAAGAAAAAATAGAAGAAAAAAACTATAGGCAGTGGCAGAAATATGTATAATCTACTACACAAGAAATTTAGCAGAGAAAATACAATTTCCAGAGGAAAACACACACAGAAACAGAAACAGAACAGAACAGAACAGGAAATCAAATCATGTATAGGAGGCCTCCTGGCCGTGGCTCTGAATGGAAAAACTAAACTTTTGGCCAGAGAGAGGAGGAGGAAAACAAAAGGAAATTTAAACTGTTAGAATTAAGCATGCAGGCTACTTTGTTATGTAACTAAATAAATATTTATATAGCCATTAAAATTAAATACGAAACGATATAAACTCGTACAAGCGTCGCCCTCTCTCCCTCTCTCCCTCTCTCTCTCTCAGTCTGTCTTTTTCTAGGAAGTTCTGTGTGGAAATGTAGTTAAAAATTCCATTAGAAATAAGCAGTCGGAAAAATACATAATTTTCAGACCCCCCCCCCCCCTCCCCCCGCCCCTGCTGTTCTGTTATTCATAATTTCAACAATTGCCCCGAAAATTGTAATTAAAATGGAAATTATATTTAAAACAAAAAAAAGAGCAAAACGAGAGAGAGATCATTAAAGTGAAAACGGTGCGAAAATTGCAAACAATTTCATGAAAAACCACTTGTAAAATATATATAAAAACGCATTCAGAGGCAAATAAAACCGAATCCAGGAATGAAAATGGAAAAACCAATTGAAAATATAAAAAAACATGCATCTATAAATATATATATATCCACAATTGTAATGATGTAAACCTCTAGCATAAATAGCGAAATAAACAACAACAAAAAAGAAAACCATATAAAATAATATGTAATAATAATACATATACGAGTATTTATATAGAGTGCTGCATAACGATATAATTAAAACTGGGAAAAATTCATGAAAATTTATGGCATTGGAAAAGTGTGCGTAACGGGATTCTCTAGTGTTTAAAGCCAGTGAAAGTTCCCCAAACTAAAATGAAACAGAAATAGTGAAAAATCAGTAACAAAAAAACAAAACTAAAAATTAAATCAGACGCGGAGAGTGGCAGACATTTAAGAAGAAAAATGAAATTTAAGTAAATAATAAAGTTGCAAAAAATTATAAAAATTATAGAAAAAACCGAGTTAGGTGTTTTCTTGGGTGGAATTTTGAGGGGAGGTCGGAGGTTCATTTCGGAATCATTATTCTTAATACAGCAGCACTCTTCGGTCGGGCTTAGGAGGTTTTTGGGACATATACAACCATTATTTACAATCTAATCATTTATAAACAGACCAAGATCACGTTTTTATACGTATTAGTCGTCATGCAACAGCGCCCATCGGTTGTTTTGCGTTCTTTTCTTTGCTGAGAAAGATTTGGTACTTTCTGTGGCTTTTTTGAGATACTATGCATATTTATACCTAATTTCAGTAAATATTTCCGCATATTTATTCCTAGTTTCACTAAATATTTCCGCATATTTATACCCAATTTCTGTAAATGTTTCCGCATATTTATACCTAATTTCAATATATATTTCCACATATTTATACCCAATTTCTGTAAATATTTCCGAATTTTTATACCTAATTTCTGTAAATATTTCCGCATATTTATACCCAATTTATGTAAATATTTCCGATTTTTATACCTAATTTCTGTATATATTTCTTTATATTTATACCTAATTTCAATATATATTTCCGTATATTTATAACCAAATTCGGTATATTTTTTCCGCATATTTATACCTAATTTTAGTATTTTTATAGCTACATTTTAGTGGTACAATTATATTCTCTTTTCTATTAATTTTCTATAATCTCACGCATCATGCGGCAGTGCCCCTCGGTCGCTTTTCTGTGGCTCTTCCGTTTTTAATGAGGTTTTTACGCCCAAATTTCCCCAGTAAAGTCCTTAAATTGCATTCATTTTTCCCTTCCATTTCTAAACCCCATCCCCATCCCCCTTTTAAGGCGCCCTTCAATCGCATTCGGCGCCCCCTCTCCCCCCTGCCCCCTATCAAACACAAAAACGAAAAACATTGAATATTGCAGCTAGAACCTTCCACTTTGAGCGGCAGTTAAGGCGATGAATGGTTGCACATATGAGAGTGTACACACAGATACAGATACAGATACAGGGATGGAAATTGAGAGTTTCTCAGCGACGGCTTCAAGCTGAAACACACCAAAGGATGGGGGCGGGGTGGGTGTGTCTTTGGCTTTAAAGGACGCAACGAAAATCCATTGAAAATAGATTTATTATGCAAATTTGCTTCCTCCACACAAAGCGTCTTTCCTTCTCTCTCAATAAAGCAAGGACTTACAGCTTAATTTCAAACGAAATATAAACGAATAAATGTCTGCTCTTGCATCCTGCAGTATCCTTTTCCATATGCGCAATAATTGAATCAAAACATTTCACAAACTGTAGTTTCCCCCCCCCCCCCGCTCCTTATCCCTCCCCCCCTCTGGCGTAAGATTCATTTGATTTTTATTAGCAATGACGAAAATCCAATTGAAAAACTCACAGAAAAAAGGGAAAATCTTTTGGCACTTAATCCCCCTTTTTTCCCTCTTTTTTTTGCATATGTGCTTGAAGAGTGGGCGTGGCTGGCCCCCTGCTGTGTTTAATTTATTAGCACGAAAAGTTTTCAGAGTTAAATTAAATAATAAAAGTCTTGCTTCCTTCTCGTTTCTCGAGGGAGAATTATCACTCTTAATGCTGCCAAAAAGGTCACGAGTCAGGGGCTTAAAGGGTGCCAACACTTCCCTACCCCCCTTGAGTTTTACCACCCCTCTAAGCTCGCTGGCAGGTTGATAATTTATGTTGGCAAAAATCTGTCGGAAATTGCTTTAGACGCTAATAAAAGTATTTTTGTAATTGGGCTTTAAAATCCACAAACATTTCACGTTTTTCCTTGATCTTCCAACGAAAGAAAATCTGTTCTAGGAAAAGCTTCATAAAGTGGAAAACTTTTCCGCAACATCCAGGGCTAATCCCAAACAAAATTGAGTTTCCAAAAAGAACACATTTCGTTGCAGAATTGGTGGAAAAAATTCGAATCGAAAAAAAAAATCCAGGAAAAATTTCCAGTAAAAAGTTGAGCCTTTTCTCTGTGTGGAAAACTTTCATAGAAATGAAATCGAAGTAGGAAAAACCCAGTATATTTTTATACCCGATACTCAAAATGAGTATTGGGGTATATTAGATTTGTGGTAAAAGTGGATGTGTGTAACGCCCAGAAGGAATCGTTTCCGACCCCATAAAGTATATATATTCTTGATCAGCATCAATAGCCGAGTCGATTGAGCCATGTCTGTCTGTCCGTCTGTCCGTCTGTCCGTCCCTTTCAGCGCCTAATGCTCAAAGACTATAAGAGCTAGAGCAACGATGTTTTGGATCCAGACTTCTGTGATATGTCACTGCTCCAAAAATATTTCAAAACTTTGCCCCGCCCACTTCCGCCCCCACAAAGGGCGAAAATCTGTGGCATCCACAATTTCGACGATAAGATAAAACAAAAAACGCAGAATCGTAGAGAATGACCATATCTTTTAGACTGCAGAATCTGAATTGGATCGTATTATTATTATAGCCAGCATCAAGAAAACAATTTCATTTTTTCTCGCCCTGTCTCTCTCTAACACACACGTAGCATAGGCGGCTTTGCTTAGGGTAAAACATTAGCGCCTAGATCTCAGAGACTATAAAAGCTAGAGCAACCAAATTTGGTATCCACACTCCTAATATATCGGACCGAGACGAGTTTGTTTCAAAATTTCGCCACACCCCCTTCCGCCCCCGCAAAGGATGCAAATCTGGGGATCTTCACATATCTCAGAGACTATTAAAGCTAGAGTAACCAAATTTGGTATCCGCACTTCTGTTAGATCTCACTATAAAACCTTTATCTCAAAATTTCGCCCCACCCCCTTCCGCCCACACAAAGGACGAAAATCTGTTGAATCCACAATATTGCAGATTCGAGAAAACTAAAAACGCAGAATCATAGAGAATGACCATATCTATCCGGTTGCTGAATCTGGATCAGATCAGATCACTTTTATAGCCAAAAGGAACAAATCAATTTGCAGTGGTTACGCAGCGCCCGACGTCACGCTCAGACTGATTTTCTGTCTCTCTCGCACGCACTCTTTGTCGTGTCGTTCAATATTAGCGGCGTCTGCCGGAGGAGAGCCATACTGACTTAGTATCGGGTATAACTCTAGAGTTGCGGTGTCCGCAGCAACTCACAACGTTCCCCCTCGTTTTTTTATAGTTTTTCTCATTTGTTAAAGTTTTTATTTTTTGTGGTCCTGCAATTAGTTTTTTTTTTAGTTTACTTTTTGACCTGCTGTTCTGTCTTCTCTCTTTCCCAGTGTGGCTTAGCGGCTAATTTAAATATTTATTAAATCTTTTTTTAAGGCCTTGCAAAAAAAGGAAAACTTTTTCGAGGAATAAAATAAAAGTTTATCCACTCTCCAGAGGGAAAACCCCCGTTTTTTTCTCTCATTAAAGCTTAATCCTGGATTCTTCCCATTACGAGTGCATAAATCCCCCACTAATTAGGCGCCCACTCGAAATCTATTCCATTATGGGAATTTTAATACCATTCATTCATTGTGGGGGAAATCATATTTTGAAACGCCTGAAAATGTGGGAGGGGGGGGGGGCATCAGTAGATGCGGGGGGGGAAATGGGGGTGCAGATAATATTGCACTAATATTTTTGGTCCAAAGCCATCAGCAGCAGCCCTTGTACGCTACAATCTCCAACTAACCTAGATTTCCCATACGATATAGATATGGGATACAGGGCAGGGGGAGGGGGGAGGGGGGGTTGGGGGGGGGGGAAAGACCATAATCTATCCATTCAGCCAAATCAAATCGAATCACAAATGCAACGGCAATGAAGAGGCAGCAGAAGGCAGCGGGGATTCGAGTGCAGCACTGAAGGAGCTTACATCCGATGCAGCAGCAGCAGCAGCACACGATTACAGGGGGGGAGCAGAAGGGGAAGGGGGCGGGAACAGTGAAGAGTAGGTCAGCCCTCTATCTATCTATCTATATATATCTCCCTCTCTCTCTCTGCCTCTCGTTCCCCCCTGCCTTTCTCTCGCTCTCCCTTGGTGGGTCACACTCGTTGGCTGTCAATGACGGCTGCTGCTGCCGCTGCTGCTGCTGCTGCAGCAAGGAAAGCCACGGCACTGAACTGCCCGACAAGTGTCGTATGTCGTCCTGTCTAATGTTAAGCTACTTTTCATGTATAACCCCCGTAACCTCTAACCTCCCCCACAGTGCCTGTGCTCCCCTCAACTGTGGGCAAACTTCGAACTTGCGCACGAACGCACATGGGGCGCCTGAAAAGGGGTCGAATCAAGGGATACCCTTTGCTAAAACGATACAAAAATCTAGTGGAAGCCAAAGAAGGCTAAAAGCTTCACGCGTCGTGCAGCAGTGCCCCTCGGTTTAGTGTTTTTTGAGTGGGAAACGATATAAACACATTTTAGAAGCGATTTTGAAGCCTAAAAAACATTTAAATATATCTCGCGTCATGCAGCAGTGCCACTCGGTTGAGACTTTTTGCCTGGGATGATGGCACATGGAATGGCAAAGCCTGGAAGCAGCAGAAACCACTAGAAACATTTTTGAAGCCTAAAGAGATAGGTCCCTCAGTTCTAAGCTTTTGCCTGGCAAACGGGGAACAACTCCCCTCCAAACCATCATACCCTCAGCAATCCAGGGTAGGCACAGCAAAGACACAAGCACTACGGAAGGATGGACCTACCTACTTCTCTGTTTCACATCTCAAGTCTCCAGAGCTTTCAACGCCCGTTAAGCATCGCAATTATTCATGTTTATGATGCGATGACGTTCGCCCAGCACACTGCCAACCCACCAACGCCCGCCCGCCCGCCCTCCAACCCACCCCATTTAGACGTTTTTCCACCTCAGCCATCCGCTTGGAGCCCCCCTTTTGACTTTTACACTTCCGAATCAAACAAGAATCCTATAGACAGGGAGAGACACAGAGAGAGAGAGAGAAATGATCGTTAAAGGTGCCCTTTGGGCCTCGCGTGTCATGCGGCAGGGCTCATCGGCTGAGTGGAAGCCAAGTCTCTATTTGGGCTCCACTACAAAGCCACTAATTAGTCAATGAGAGTCGTTATCGTTAACCAAAATGCATTATGCGTGTCCGTGTTCCAGAGTCGGCAATGGCAATGGATGGCATACAGTGCGTTTCATGGGTATAAAAGAGACCATTCCGAAAAGTTTCAAATGATTTTAAGACTCATTTTACGCGATGGATATACCTTTTCTATCTTTTATTCCATATAGGAAATCAGATATACCAGGATTAAACATGGAATAACATCCCAGAAATGTGAAATATCATCCTGAAACTATTTTGTATCCATTGTTCAGCTCTTAAATACTCCTATCATCCAATATCATCCACATTTCATGCATTAAACACTTCCCTCTGGAATTTTTTCTAAGAACCATGGCAAACACGCGTCATGCAGCAGCTTTTCTCGGTTAGTTATTGCCTTTATTCTGGAAACCCGCCTGTAACGAGCTTCCCCTGTGCCTGCCTTGGGCTCCATACACTTTTGTAACGCACTGTCTGCTCCTCCGTTAGGGACAAAACCACCTTTCAAATCCTCTCTGTCTCTCGAAAACCTAATCGTATGTTCGGTGCAAGATTATGAACATGAAATTAAATCGAATAACAAGAAACTTCAATTAGAGGCGAAACACTTTGATTAAGGGCATGGCCGCCCAAAAGGACGCTGGACAACACTCGTATTCGAAAGGGAGACAAAGTTTATCCCCTTGGAGGCCCAAAGTGCAATTCCGACAATAAAACAGGCGGAAAAACTCAGCAACGGCATAACTTTGGGGCCAATCAATTTATTTGAGGGAAAACTTAAGTGTAAAAATGGTTTGAAACAAAAAATAAAAAATGGTCTGTACGTTTAATGGAAAAAGTTTCTGGCGCCAATGGAGAAATGCTCCGCTAATTTGATTGTCATTAGAGGGCGAGAGGAATTCGTTCAACCTTCGTGTTCCCGGATATAATTTCTATATGGGGGAAAAGGTAATGCTCATAATTGAATATTCCAACTAAAAAACAGTAGAGAGAGAGCCAAGAGAGAGGCCTATCCATTCGACAAATGCTTTTGTTGCTAGATAAAGCGTTGAGAAGATTTACCAAGAGACAGAGAGAGAGAGAGAGAGAGCGGAGCGGATCGGGGAGAATGGAGAGCGAAATGGCGGCGAAATTAAAGTGAAATTGAAAAAGTTTTATGAGCTTTTTCCCCTTCATGCAGGCAGCGGCAAGTGGAACAAAGAAGGCAGCGAGAAAAAGAAAATGTGGCGGCGAAAAGCGCAAGGATACCCTTTGGATACCCTTAGAAAAATCTATGGAAAATATATACCCAGAGACAAAATTTCAGAAATTTTAATAATTACAAAACACTTAAATTTTATACAAAAAAAAAAAAAAATTATTTAAAAAATACTTATATTTTTATATAATTTGAAATAATAATTTATATAATTTTAAATAATAATTTAAATAATTTTAAATAATGTAAATAATTTTCAGATTTAAATTAAATATTTAAAAAAAAAAGAAATATAAGAAATATAAATTAAATGTTTTGTATCAACTAAATTTTTTGTAGAAATAATAATTTTATATAAAACAAATATTTTCATTACGAAATTAAATATTTAAAAAAATATAAATTACATTTTTTGTATAAATTATATTTTTATATAAATTATATTTTTTATATTTAAACTAAATATTTTCATATTTAAATTAAATATTTAAAAATATATAAATTACATTTTTTATATAAATTACATTTTTTATATAAATTAAATTTCATATATAAATTAAATATTTTCATATTCAGATGAAATATATTTCCTATCAATTTAAATTCGGAGATTTACTTAATTATTTTAATTGTGTTTTAATACATTTAATACATACAAATATATTTAGATTTTTATTTAATATCTAATAAAAACCGATGAGGGTCTTAGGGTAGAAAAATGGCTTCAATCTTTAATTTTCAATTTAAAAAAAATTGTTTTCAACCGATTTTGACTGAAAACTATTTGATATAAAGGTATTACCTCCTTTAAGACCCTTAAGAAGGACGATTCGGACGTATAAAGACCCTTTTTTGGGTCGAACTGAGCTTAAAAGTCATTATACCCTCTCCAAAGAGTATAATTATTACTCCGACAAGCCATAAAAAAGACAAAAAAGAGAAAGGAGAAAAGAGACAAAGTAAGAGAGACTGACTGTTCTACCGCTAAATTGCCTTCCTGCTGCCACGAGTGGGGGCACAACTTTATGCAGCAGGTTGCTTAGGTAACAGTTTTATGTAGTTATGCCTCCTGTCTCCTCCCCCCTCCCCCCTGTAATTGCATAATAATTGCAGAAGGAGCAGCAGCAACGGAGGCACTACCACCGGGCCACGGGGCAAGTGGCAGCATGGCAGTGGCATCGCGGCAATCCACACTCTGACAGCTCTGAATCAGCCACCGAGACGCGAGGAGAGGCGACGCGACGCGACGCGACGAGACGGCTCAGAGCCTTCGCTTAAACTAATTTTCCCATAGAATTACTTTCGGATGAGTTTGGTAATTAATGGCAGCGCCAAGCGGGAGAGGGGCCAACGGAAGAGCCGGGAGGAAGAGCCTCAGGAGGAGCCTTTCTCCATCCATCAAGCCAGACAGACAGACGCCCAGGTAACTTCTTTCATAAATATTTCAAGAAAGACAAAAAATACACCGTGAAAGCGATGATGGCATCAGGGGATACCCTTCCAGATTCCAGATTCACTCGAAAGGAAACATAAGGCAGCGCTTTCCAAAGATCTTTTGATCACTCATCCTCTCTCTCTACCCTCTCTCTCTTTCTCCCTCCAACGCTGCAGCCTTTCTATGCGCTTCTCATAAGCAATACTTAAGGGGTTTTAACAACATTTTTTATTAATTTTTTTGGGGATTTTAGGGTACATTTTGGGACACATTTATAAGACCTTCTTCCAGTAGATTCTTCTTACTTTCTTGATCACTTTTTTGAAATTTTGGGTACCAGAATGGATACAAAAATCGCCTCTCAACGGCGATTTAACTCGACATTTATCATTTCCTGCCTTTTTTTTAGTTTTTCTGTCCCCATTTTCTCCTCCAAATCTCCTCCAATTCGTATTTCCTCTCACATTTATGGCCCTTTTATTCCCTAATGAACAAAAATCTAAGAAAAATTAAATGGAATCGTTTCAAAGGCAGACGACGGCAGCAACCCATTGAGAAATCAAAGCAAAGTCTCATTGCAAATTAATTGAAAAATCAAACAATTTTCGGGGCAGCCTCCCTCTCTTTGCTTTTGCTCATTTTTGCAATGTAATTAAAGACACTAAGGGGCGGACCCGGAGGGACCTTGAGAGAGTGTGAAATACAAAACGAATCTAGGGATATTTTGTCAAACATTTTCTTGAGTGAAAGCATGTGAAGAAAAGCCGCAAGGAAAAGCCAGAGAGCACTAAGAGTCTTAGTAAAATCTACCTAAAAGCCAAGGCCACACTCGAGTGTCCTCCCCCTCTCTCTCTCTCGCTCTCTCCCCTTCTGAGAGGACAGCCAGCTGCTGCCATTAGCTACAAAAGGATTTGGACACATTCTTTTCCTCGGTTTGTGGCAGTCGGACATTCGAATTCGAATTTAAATCTGCAACTAATGCATTTCGCACTTCTCGTGACAAATAAAACCAAACAAAAGGCACAAATTGACTTTTTTCTCGCCTTAAATGGGGAAAATTCCAAAAGGAATTTGCCAGAAAAATTACTTCTTGGCTCTGGGCACTGCGCACAAAGGCATAAATAAACTGCATTGCGGCTATAAATCACACAAATACATTCTCACACCCGATAAAGGGGAATTTTTCAATTAAAATTATGAAAGAAAATTATTAAAAATGAACACAAATTTCCTTAGAAATGCACGAAAACACAAGGCAAGGACTTTTGGAGTTTTTATTTTTACAATTAATTTTTTTCTGTGAAATTTATTTAAATTATTATTTATTCTATATGAATTTATTATTTAAAAAAGGAAAAAAAAATGTTTGTCGTTCAAAAATTTACTTACATTGCAAAAAAAAAAATTATAAGAATTTTGGTAGAAAATTTGTATTGAAAATTTTTCTTTAAAATTTAAAAAAATAAAAACTAAAAACCGAAAGGATATTGTCAAACGAAAGAAAATGCAGAAACTGATGAAAAAATGCTAAGCTTTTTAACGGATTTTTAATGTTATTATATGTCATTGAATTATTTTTAAATTTTTAAAACAAAAAAAAACCTTTTCTTTGAGGCACAAAATAATTTCAATGATGATAATTTAATGATTAAAAAAAGAGAAAAAGTGCGCGAATGTTAATAAGCTATTCATCGAGATTTAGTTGTTGTAGATTAAATCTTTTGGATTTAAGATTTAAATTTTAAAGTAATAAAAAAAATAATAAAAAAATATAAAATTAAAAACATTTTAAATCCTTGAGTCTCTATTTTAATATTTATTTGAATCGTAGCCTCTAAATGCACTAAACTAAAATTTAAACAGAAAATAAAAACTAATAAATAAACACTAAATTTTTCTTAAAGATTTAAGCCCTTAAATATTTCGATAAATATTTGATGCAATGCAAAATTTCTACACCGCACTGTTTGCCATTTAATTATGTGTGCTGTGGGTTTTTCCTTCCTTCCGTATCTTTCACAGTTTTTCCCCAATCGACTCGACGCTTGATTTCACAATTTTCGCATTAGATTTCTATGCTCTCTGTGGCAATGTTTATTTTGTAATGTTTGTTTAATGTTAATTTAATATAATCAATTATGTGGGCTCCAGATACGCAATCCCTTCTGCTCCTCCTCTATTTTTTTGGTATTTTTTTTCGGTGTGGTTTATTGCAATGCAAACAATGCAAATTGTTTGATGCGATAATACAAAATAATAATATATATTTTATGTAGGAAAATGAGGGGATTATCGCCCGCTTTTTGTGTTGCAACAATGCAGATTTTCCTTCCTTCTGTGATACATTTTTAATTAAAGTTAACCGCGTGACTAGCATTTTTCAAAACCAAGTAGTTTTAGCCACCAAAAAAAAAAAACAACAACAATTAATTTTCATTGACTTTTGTTTGGCGGTTTTGCAGTTTTCCACTCGATTGATTGTAGCTATAGTTCCTCCCATAAGTATGCCACCGCCTGCCAGTTGCTATTATTTTTGATGTGGGGGAAAATGTTATAATACCCCGGACACACATTCGATGGATCGTTCGGATGCTTTTAATTAATGCAAAAAGCAGTAGGAGCCTCCCAACCAAACAACCAACCAACCAACCATTTTTAATGTGACATTTGAACATGTTTTTCCATGCAAAAAGGAAAATGCCCATCGATTGGGGAGTGCCATTTAATTGGCAATTGGAGAGAGGGAGTGGGGGCGGGGCAGAGTTGTCTTTAAGGATTGGGCCATATGGAATATGCAACGCATTTTGTTCCTTATTTTTCTGTTTGTTTTTGTGCATAAATTTTAATGCATCGCCTGACTAAATATTTATGCTATACACAACGCCCCATTGCACATTTCTCTCTCTCTCTCTGTGTGGGGGGGGGGGGGATTTTTCATTGGTTTCGCTTGCCTGGATCGTTGTTTCCCTCTGTCTCTCTCTCTCTCTCTCTCTCCGATGCCGTATAGTATTTATGCAATTTTCCACGAAAAAGCGGAAAACATTTTCGCGTAAAACCGAACGACCGTGCCTCAAAGCGACTTTCGAATGAGCTTTTAAGGGAAGGCTAATTGTTCGAAAGGGAAATATAATAACCCATGCTGGGGAAATAGTTACAAATTGGGTTTTATTATATAAAATAAAATATTTGCACAGATATGTGCCTAGACAAAATCGTTTTCAGGTACAAAAATACATCAGTTGATAGATTCCTTGACAAACCCCTTCTAAAAAGAAAAACCTCTAGTAACTTCCACAATAAAACCCTATTTTCCAGGTCTTTCATTGCCCTATGGATGGTCCTATATGCCCTACGCTCCAGTGGCGGAGTTTTCCTTCAACAAACCAGAATTTTCGCTGCTCCATTATTCAGTTGGGTTTGCTTTTACATATTTTCAAGTTAATGCTATTAAATGGTAATACTCACACGTTCCACGCATTGCTGGGGCTGGGGTGGGGGGCTCATTGACCTGTAAACCAGAGTCCTGCAAAGGAACTCCCCCCTCCCCCACCCCCCTTTGGCGCACAGGTGCTTTGGTCTGTGCTCTGCCCTCCTCCTCCCCCTTTTCCCCCGTTTTGTTTGCATTTAGTTGGGCGAAAATTGTGTCGTTAAAAATTTGTTTTTAGGTTTATATTATTTATGCCTTTTGGAAATTACAGTACGCGGAAATTCGCGTTGGTTTTCGGGGGCTAATGGAAAGGGATACAACTTCATTACCTGGCTATAATTATTCTGTATTTCTGTAACCTTCTGGGGGAAAACCACGCTGCAAAATGTTGGCATTCACTTGTAAACGTAAAAGGGGTCTATGTGAGTATCGCTGTGAATGGCAAATTTAAGCGACGACAAAAGCTTGCGTTTAAAATCCCATTCATGCGATATGAATTGTATCAACCGCTGTGAATGGCAAAATTAAACGACATTCAATCTTCGTCGGTGAAAAAGTTACCATTTAGCATCACTTTTTATTCTTTTTCTTTGTTCCGTTTTCATCTGTTCCTTGATACACCGACTGTTCATACATTCCCATTCCCCATGTGAATGGCAAAATTAAACGACGACAAAAGCTTGCATTAAAAATCCCATTCATACGTTATGGAATGTGTCGACCGATGTGAATGGCAAAATTAAACGACATTAAATCTTTGTCGGCCATCTAGCATCACTTTTAATCTCTTTCCATGTTCCGTTTTCATCTATTCCTTGATACACCGACTGTTCATGCATTCCCATTCCCCATGTGAATGGCAAAATTAAACGACGTTGAAGAATCATCGGTGGAAAAAGTTACCTTCTAGCATCACTTTTTATTCTCTTTCCTTGTTCCGTTTTACCTTGTTCTTCGTCCCCATGTGAATGGCAAAATTCCTGGCATCGGTGAAAAAGTTATGCCTTTCCATGACTCCTTTTTCGTGAAAATAATTATCCCCCACACTTTCGCATTTAGAAATTAGATAAAACGAAACAAAAACCACAACAACAAAAATTGAAAATGTTAAATAATAAAGTGTGGAATATGAATACAATACTTCTTTTCGACAAGCAAACAATAAAATTGCAATAAACCCTCTACACTCCCTCCCCCCCTTGGAAAAAACAACAACACAAAATGTTATTAACACAAATAGAAAATAAACAAAAACACTACAAAAAAAAGGACATAGAGGGGCTATTTTGGATTTCGTGTGTGTTTTTTTGTGGGTGGAAAAATAAGCAACAAAAAGGGAATTTGCATAATGAGGCCATTATAATTTCAATTAAAATTTCTCTTTGCCAGGTTTTTCCCTGCCCCACCCCCTGCCTAGGGTCCGGTGTCCTGTCCGATCCCTCACCAAATCGCTTTAATTACATTATAAAATATGCAAACAAAAAATACACACAAAGTTTTATAACAGAGTTGGGTTTTTTTTTTTTTTTGAGGAAGTGTGATTCAAAATTTTTGGAATGAATTTGATGGCTGGAATTTTCTCGCATGAAAGTGAAGCTGAAGGAAAAAACCTTTTCTTCTTTTAGTTCCATCTACAGATCAGATCTCCTCCTCTCTCCTCGGCTCGGGGGAACCGCAACATTTGCATAACGAAATGTTTGCCTTTCCCCCAAAGCCCCCCCAACTCCAAAAAAGGATACGACTGGTGCGTTCGAGGCCTGCTGCCAGTGTCAATGCAGGCAAATGTCATAAATTCTGCATGCCAGCCGCCAGACGACCAAGAAGATGCAGGACTCCCGGACTCCCTGCAACTCTGCAGCGCGGCATAAATTTGGTTCCAATAAATTTAAATTAGCAGAAATGTCATGCAAGAAGCGACAGGACAGCGCACTGTACACCGGAATGCAGTGCAGAGAGAGAGGGGGTGGGGGTGGGGGTGTGTGTAGGCTGGCTGCCAACTCGGTTGCACTCAGTATTTATGGCAGAGCAGCCAGAGAGGCAGCAGCCACAAGGAAGAGAGAGGTGGCGGTGGAGTAGAAGCGACAGAGCGAATGACACTGAAATGTGTGTGGTTGTGGGTGGCACCAGTGTGACCACACCTAAGCCCATTATACCGTTCCTAATTAGAGTTGTCTTCGGGCGGAGACCGAGTACAGTCTCGCCTCTAATTGGCAGCGGAAGAGCAGAAAAGAGCAGAGCGAATGAGTGGAAAATATACACAAATCTAAATCAACATTTATTTATTCATCAAAATGGATGTCAGATGCCAGTGGAAATTTGCAGATTGAAATTCGTGAGACAGAGAAAAAGGAAATGTGCCAGACAGCCAGACTTTAAATATTCATAAACAAAGGGAGTAATTTCAAAAATTAAAAAAATGATTTGCAAAATATCGCCAAGAAAAGTTTGGAGAAATATTTGGGGGTAAGGAAAAGTGACCCCCGTGATCAATCCAAAAGCCGCAGTACAACTAATGAACAGAACAGAACGAAATGTAGTCCCAAATGTCCATGGAGCGAGGCCACAGTGGCACACCAGTGGACCAGAACGCAGCACAGCAGTTTATCATTGTGGCCGAAAGGACGCTGCCCCGTCCATCTCCTACATCTTCCTATTTCTTTCCAGCAGCAGCAGAAGCAGCAGTAAAGGACGTAACGGATGTCAGCAACAGGAACAAAGGCCATTCCATTTATAAACCACCAAAATGAGACAATGACCAGAGAATGACTCAGAGGAAGAGTCTGCAAAAGAGAGACAGAGAGAGGGGGGCGATGGTGGAAACATCAGATAGATTCCGGCAAAAGCACAAGAAAAGACCACAAAACTGTTGGGGTCTTCGTGTCCTTGCATTCTGCAGGCAGGCTCCAGGCTCCAGCCGAAAAACAACACCAAGGAAGGAGGCCCCGACAGCCTGTCATCGTGCAGCAGAACCGAAAAGTATTCAAAGTCCACTGTGGCCCCCACATTTCGAAAGTAAAAGTTTGCCAGTCAATCCGTGTACTTGACAATTGTGCCACGCCCCTTTCTACTTGCTGCCCAAAATAAAACATAACTGAGGAGAGCATAATATGTGAAAATCTGCTGGAAAATGTTTACGGAATCTGGAAATTTATGTAGAAATGTTGGAAGTACAGCAAAATGAAGAATATTTTGTAGACTTACCCTTTTCACATATTCTCAAAAGCTGCTTGCTACTGATATTCCTCTCTTTCGCTCTTTCCGTACTGGTGCTTACGCTCTTTATATAGTTCATTTTATTCCTCTCTTTCGCTCTTTCCGTACTGGTGTTTACGCTCTTTGTATAGTTCTTTCGTTTCATTTTATTGTTTTTCGGACTTGCACTTGCACTGCATTCTCACTCGACGCACTTTCACTCACTTGCCGCTCCTTTTTATAGTTCTTGCGGTACATTTGATTCATCTTTTTGTTCACAATATCGCCTTCTACTGCTTGCCGCCTGGCACCCCTTGCCGTCTTATTGACCATCCACCACTTGCTCTCACAGAAAAAAAAAGAGAACACTTTCACTTACATTTTTGGCTTTGCACTTTTTGCCGCTCCTTTATATGTATAGTTCTTGCGGTACATTTTATTTCACTCACTTTTTGCTCATATCGTCGCAGTGCACTCCTTCTTCGCCTTTGCGCATTGCACTTTCACTCACTTTTTGCAAATATCGCCTTGTACTGCTTGCCGCCTGGAACCTCTCGCCATCCTGAACTCAATAGAAAAAAAAAACACTCATTTGGTGCTGTTACTTTTACTTTTCTGCCATGCATTAGGCTCAATATTGCCGCTCTTTATTTATTTCTTTCGCCTTGTACTGCTTGCCGCCTGGCACCCCTTGCCGTCTTATTGACTAACCACCACTTGCTCTCACAGAAAAAAATTAACACTTGATCTCACTTTAACACTTTCACTCATTTTTTGGCGTATAGCTTTGCACTTTTTGCCGCTCCTTTATATAGTTCTTGCGGTACATTTTATTTCACTGACTTTATGCACATATCGCCGCATTTGACTCCTTCCTCGCCTTTTACTCCCTTCCATCCTGCAGACACTGACGCACTTGATCGCAGCATTTTATTCTATTCTCACTCTCATAGAAAAGAAAACCAAACAAAAAACTCAAACGGCAAGCAGACTCGTGGCTTGGCTCCGTTGCTTTTGCTGTTCTTTCTTTCCATACATTCCCACCGCGTAAAACGTACACCAAAAACTGCAACGCAATAGAATTTTCGAACAGAAAAAAAAGCAATGAACACATGCAGCGATCATTTTTTACACTTTTCCGGCTTTTCACCATACAATTGGTCAATTTACCGGCTTTTCCCAACACTTTTTCGAAAGATTTTCCTTTTAAACACTGCTACACTTATTGCACGCGTTTTTGTATAGCATTCCGAACATATTCCGCTATTCTGGCAGATTAAATGGGACTTATGTATGCATGCATTTTGTTCTCTTCCGTCAACCACCGAATGCAGTGGAATCGAAGGCGGGGAGAGTTTTTAAGAGCGGATTTGTTTCAATCGTTTTGTGAGAGTATTTGAGAGCGGATTTGCTTGCATTGCACTGTGTGGGTGTATGTTTCGATCGTTGTGGTAGTGGAGTGGGTGTAGAACAAGAACTTAATGCGAGGTGAGGCTTTTTCGGCGTTTTGTTACACGAGCTTTCGATGCGATTCTCATGGGCAGCACCTGTTTACCCTGTTGTACCCTGATCTCGGGTCGTATCGAATTTATCACACACACACACATGCAATCACTGCGCCGCCTGCTGTTGTGTTTGCTTTTAGTGAAGCCCAGAAAAAAGCGCGTTGTGCGTGGGGGGGTGGACGAGAGAATGAGCCTAGCAAAAGGTGTATTAATTAAAGGTGAGGTCTTCTGAGTTGCGTATTTTCCGTAACTATTCGGCATTTAAGATTAAGTTTTCCACCATTTTCCCTTTCTGAACCTACAATAATTCCATTGTATTTCCCTTTTACCTTTCCTCTTTTATTTAATTGCCTAAAATCTGCATTCAAATCTACCTTTTGGGGATACATTTTCACTGAGAACACAGGCATAACGCAACAAAGCGTGAAATTTCAATTTAAAACATTAATAAACCCCACTGTTGGTAGAAAATTCCCAACGAATGCAATCAAGACACCGCCAGAAATGGGAGATGACACACACAGTGAAAAATACAGAGACAATAGTCAAAGGACGACGAGCGATAGAGAGAGAGAGAGCGAGAGAATGCGAGGATCCAAAAGTGTGGTTTAGTCAGGGGGCTATCTTTTGAGGCGGCCACAAAACAACTTTTGGACTATATTTCACAAAAGCCCAAACCAGCACAGAGAAAGCCAGAGCCACGCCCACAATTTAGACAAATTCACACAACAGAGAAAGGGGAGAGTGGCGTGGCGTGGGGGTTGGGGGTTAGGGGGGGGTTACACTTCCGTTTCCGCTGGCTTGCACTGATTGTTTTATATCCTGTCAGAGGACACGCCGTTGCCGTTGCCGTTGCCTCCGTTGCCGAAAATTTCACAAACTTGTTTTGCGCTTTCTTGGCGACTGACTAAAGGACCTCCCACTCCTGCTGCCACTGCTTGGGGGGTGGTCTGGACTCTCGTCATGGTCCCAGTGTCCCTTGACTGTCGTCGTTGCATTGTTGCGGCATTTGAATGCGGTCCTCGTCTGGCAGTCAGGCAGGCAGGCAGGCAGTCACAGTCAGTCCATAGAGCATCCCCTTGCATATTTAATCAAAGTGAATTACAAATGCCACCACAGACAATGACAGTGGAAACTTGGCAAATGACGACTATGCCAGAGCAGAGCTGTGGATGAAGATGGCGCTGGGGATGGCTATGCCGCTGGCTAGGGGGCATCCCCCGCAGTCAGGCTGCTTATCAAATTGAAAGTGTTATATATAACACCAAGTGGAGGACGACACTGGATAATGTTTCATTGTTGCTGGAGGGAGCCAGGGGGCAAGGGCAAGGGGGGGGGCACTGAATGCCGGGTGTCTTGTAGCTTGTAATTTGCCATCGTAAGATCAAAAAGCATTCACTTAATAATACAACGCGGAGGTAGTTCATTATTCAACCATTGATGGGGCACAAACTCCTTCAGCGGAGTCCATCTAAGAAATCCTCAACAAAAGTTAATTTCAACCTTTTCCACCTTTTCTTTTGGGTACTTTCTCTTCGCCCCCCCCCCCCACCCTCTCGAGGGCCCATCTTTACTTTGTAAAAACGGTTTTTCCATTTTCCTACTCGCTATATTAAAACCCTTCAGATGCAGGAGCCATTTTTTTCTAAGATTTTTCAATTGTTTTCGCATGAGGTTTCATTTTAGTTTAATTAAAAGACTTCAATGGAAGGGATTTCCCACCAAAAGGGGTACTTTTCCAATGGATCTTTGAAATGGTTTTCCAATCTACACAAATGTACAATCAAAAATACAATTTCCCCCAAAAAGCGGCATAATTTTTCTTTGACGCATACAAATTTGTCTGCATTTCAAATTCTCTAAATAGTTGAGAGGAAAGGGAGGGGGAGGGCAGGAAAGGGACATAGGGATATATTTTTATGGTCTAAGGGTAAATCCCAGGGGTTGCAATAAGCAAAATGGGGAAAAAACTTTATTTTTTATGGACTGCGGTGGGTCGGTGTCTCTCTGGGTCTCCGGTTTATGGACTTTGATTTTTATGACTACTGCATACACCCTGCCCCATGTGGGGGCTACCCCCCTGTCCCTCTCTACTCTCTCTCTCTGGGGTTACTCTCCTGTCGTGTCCTCCAGCTCCTGTGACTCCTCCAATTTCCTGGCACTTTCAATTAACCCTTTTGACATTGAATTCACTTGATACAGGAGCAGCAGCCTGTGCCTGATACTTGGCTTAAATCGAGATTAGGAGTGTTGGAAATTCAAGACCACATCCCACACCCCACGGCAAACCCCCCCGCCCCTCATCTCGCGAGTATAATTTAATAAGCTGCTGTGCCATGGAGCTTCTGGAGGAGAAGGAAGCCTTGTCTTGCCGTGCCTTTTCTTTTAAGCCTATAATTTACAATGTTTCGGCTCTCGCCTTGACTTTTCTTCTTTCAAAGGGATGGGGGGGGGGGGGGAGGCAACAAAAATTTACATTTTCTTTTTGGGTGGGCAATTTTTTTCTTAAATGGAAATTAAAGTGCGCGCAAGTGTAATTAAGTAGCTGTGGGTGGGGTGGGGTGGGGGTGGCTGTGGGGGGAATCCCTTTCTTTTCGGCCATTTCTCAACAGACCAGTCGACTGTAAATGGGTTAAACTCTGGGGGATTTATGACAATTTTTTAATTAGCTGAGGGCCCTCCCTACTCCCTCGCTTCCCGTTTTTTAGGGCCTTCCTCTTTGGGGAATTAATCAAAATCGTTTATGCGTAAATAAACTTTTTTTTGTACTTTTTTTTTGCCTATGAAGCAAAATCATAATTGCATATGGAAGATGTTTTTTTTGCCGCTTGTAAAAGTTATAGCTTTTGCCTTTTAATTTTGAATTGTTGAAAGTTTTCACGAGTTTTATATCCACTTTTTTATTGATTGAAAATTGTCCCAAAAATCAAATATAATTGAGGAAAAGTTTGAGGACTTTCGTTAATCGAATTTGGAGGGCAAACGAAATTTGCTGATGTGATCAAGAATTTTTGATTTGGGATTTCTAAAGCATAAAATATTCTACCTGCAGCACAGACACACCTTGGCTTGGTTGTGACGTCACGCAAGGCGCTCCCATGCACCATGGAAGAGAAGTCTTTTTGAGTGCAAGGTTTTAGATGTTTTCTAAATTTTTTACCACCAAGTTGACACCCAAGTCTCAGACTGATAGCAAAAATGATCCCCATAAAGAATAAACCAAAATTAATTACGTCTAATAAACAAAAGTCTATGTAAACAAAAAAGCACGGCACTGCCGCGACGCGTCGGCTTCAAGTCTTCCTTCAAGCCACAAAAATGCATATAATTACACAATTTGATCAGCATTCGATAAGAGACGGCAATGGCTGGAGTTTAGCATTGAATTTCCGCATCTTATTAAGAAAAAAAACTTTAGCAAGCCACTAAAAATACGTAAAAACCAAGGAGATCACCGCAAGGTGTGTGAGCTAGAGAGGATGTTTCAAAGAAAGAGTTGCATTTGCAGCGCCAACAGCTTGCGCAGGTGGACTTGCAAGCAGTGCACTGCCGCATGCAAGCAGTTCAGGCTAGTAGCGCGCGCAGCTTTCACTTTTGAACGTCGCAACATTCGCAGCATGTCAAGGGTTTCATTAAAGTAATAACAATACACTTTTGTGCGAGTGTCAATTATGGAATTACTGAATAAGCATCTCAGTAGCTTATGCCTGAACCTTGACTGCTGCTCGATCGTAAATGGAGGGGCTTCAGCTCCGACACTCTGCCAGATAAAAACCGACTTTGTACTACTCTGGGATCATTAAAAAGTAATTACAAATTGTACATGAAAACAGCTGGCACTGCTCTGCTTGTCTTCCAGAACAGAGCAACACCCGCTCTCTCTATATCTCTCTGTCTCCCTCCCTCTCTGTGGTGGCGTCTTATCAATCGAGGCATATTCTCCCCCCCAACAAGTGCCACCATATGTTTCGCTTGTACATTCGCGATAAGCGTCGGTCGGGCGTGATTAAACCCCACAAACTGAATTGAGGCTGCACTCTGAGCTACACTCAGACGTGTAGTCGCAGTCGAACTGATAGATTGGGATCGGACGGGTCTGGTCTGGTCTGGTTCTATCGTGGCAGTGTGTACTTTCAGTATTTCCTCGTTGATTGCAAGCGACGGAAGTTAAACCCTAAAATTACCACAAATTAATAACTAAATAAGTACGAAACGCACGCAAGATATGGAAATACGTGTGGGCGTAGGCGATCTGATGAAAATGGGCACCAAGTAGGTCAATCGGCTCCCCCCCTCCGGGGGTGGGGGCTCATCATCCCAGTCGATACACCAATTACACCCTCTGATTGCTTCGAGTGGATTTCGAAACGCGTGGAACCGGCGAAATTCCCTCTGAGTGATAAGATAAGAACCAAAAACACTCATTAATAAAAACCAAATTCTCTCTCTCTCTCTCTCGCTGCCTTAACCCTCTGCAGGCTGGTGGGCCACAAGATCGTACAATACCGGCTGGCCACCAAGCAGACGAGGGTCATCAGTACTAGGAACGGCCAGGTGAAAGGTCTGCGCCGGAAGACCCTCTACGACGAGGAGCTGTACTATGCCTTCGAGGGCATACCGTTTGCCCAGCCCCCGCTGGGGGAGCTGCGTTTCCGAGCCCCGGAGCCGGCAGAGCCCTGGCAGGGGATACGCGACTGCACGTATCCTCGGGCCAAGCCCATGCAGAAGCATTTCGTGCTGAGCATCGTCGAGGGTTCCGAGGATTGTCTGTATCTGAATGTTTACGCCAAGAAGTTGGACACGGAGCAGCCGCTGCCGGTTTTGGTGTGGATCTACGGCGGTGGCTTTCAGATCGGCGAAGCCTCCAGGGATTTCTACAGTCCGGATTACTTTATGAAGCAGGATGTGATCCTGGTCACGTTTAACTACCGCGTGGGTGCCTTAGGTGAGTCCAATTAGTCGAAAATCGAATTAGAAATCAATAATTGCGGATCTTTCAATGCAAATGCTGCCAACTTATTGCCGGGCTGCCAACGTGTCGAAAAACCAATATTTATTTTATTTTATTCATTTAAATAACATGAAATGGCTTTGCCCTAGGGACTTATCATATTTTATTTGCCTAATGTCAATTAATTTTTAAATGAAAACAACATAAATGTCCATTTGCCTTCTGCACCTGCAGCTTTTATGACGTCATGCCAATTAAGATTTCCATGTTCTCCCCCCGGCCGCCTTTTTGTGACGTCATGCCAGGGTCCACCCTCTAATTAATTGCAATGGCATGAGACATGCCAACTTAATTTCAAGCAAAAAGATTTCACAGTGCAGCAAGATTAATTGCATATTACGGGCACTATCTCAATCGAGCAGAAAGTACCGTTGATTATATATGTACATATATAGAGGCCACAAACGATTTTATAATCATTAAAACTGCTTGCGGCCATTGTTGCCGTCATAACAAGCAATTAATTTCCCCAAGTTGGCAGCCCGTCAAACAATAATTGTAAACAAAATGATTAGACTTCCCATTAACCTCTATTTATAGGTTTCCTGAGCCTTGCCGATCGCGATTTGGACGTGCCCGGCAATGCGGGACTCAAGGATCAGGTGTTGGCCCTGCGCTGGGTGCGGGAAAACATCTCGCAATTCAATGGCGATGCAAATAATATCACGCTGATGGGCGAGAGTGCTGGGGCCGCCTCCACGCACATGATGATGACCACGGAACAGACGCGCGGACTCTTCCACAAGGCCATCATGCAGTCGGGTTCCATGTACAGCGAGTGGGCCAGCGAGCCACGTGGGAACTGGGCCTATCGGCTCGCCTGCTCCATCGGGTATTCAGGCAGCGAGAATGAAAAGGAAGTCTTCCGGTACTTGCAACGCGCCTCCGCCAGTGACTTGGCGACGCACTGCATTGCTTTGATCACGCAGGAGGAGAAGCGCAACTATGTCCTGTTTGCCTTTACGCCCGTGGTGGAGCCTTATGTGACCAGCGCTTGTGTGATGCCCAAGCCACATCGCGAGATGGTCGCCGATGCCTGGGGCAATGATATCCCCCTGATCATTGGCGCCAACTCGTTTGAGGGTCTGTTCTCCTACCAGTCCACCATGCAGGACGCGGATCACATGCTCAGCGCCTTTGAGGCGCTGATACCACGGGAGGTCCGCCACCAGGTGACTCCCGCAGAGCTCAAGGATCTGATAAGGGAATTTAAGATCTCGAACTTCGATGATGCCACGCGCGGACGGATGGAGTTCAACGAGTGCCTCCACCTGCTGTCCATCAAGCACTTCTGGCATGGAATACACCGCACGGTGCTCTCCCGCCTGGCCCTGGCCCCCACCACGCCCACCTACCTGTACCGCTTCGACTTTGACTCCCCGCACTTTAATCACTTCCGAACGGTGATGTGTGGCCGCCATGTACGCGGCGTTAGCCATGGCGACGACGTCTCCTACCTGTTCTACTTGCTGCTGGCCACCAAGCTGGACAAGTCTTCGATGGAGTACCGCACCATTGAGCGGATGATTGGAATGTGGACAGCCTTTGCCGCGAATGATAATCCCAGTTGTCCGCAAATATCCCCCGTGATGTGGGATGCTTTGGACACCAATGGTCCACAGATGTGCCTCAACATTGGACACAATTTGGAGTTCTTTGAGCTGCCCGAAACGAAGCAGCTTCGTATGTGGGATAGACTTTACGATAAGCAGAACAATAATGAAATGTAATAATAAGTAGTTCTAAAAGTGGCCAGTGCCATTCGCGTGGATGTATCTCTGATGATTTGTGTGGATATTACGCTGGAATACATATCTTGTACAACGAAGTCTGTTTAACTTGTGAAAAATACAAGTTTTATTGCATTAAAAATTAGTCCAGACATCTAGATTGGTCCCACTGTAGTTAGCCTAGTCCCAGAACTGGTTTCGAATTCCGGGGGCTGGCGGCTCCGACAAGTAGTTTTCCATCGAGTCACCTTAAACTTGACACTCGCTTGTCGTGTGTGGAGGTCTGGCCTCCTGACCGCTGAAATGTCTATAATGTATAACTGGATGGGGGTAATTAAGTAAATAAATGTGGATTAATTAAGGCACGCAGTGAAAAATGTTTCATAAGCCAGAGAGTGGGGCACTGTCACTGGGAGGAGGAGGGGAAGGAAAAGCTTTTTGTAAAAAAATATATAAAATAAAGTGTTTAAATCTTATCGCCTTACAGTTCTTATATGAAAATCACTTTAATTCTTATTTACACTCGAAATACAAATATTTTTGTACACTAAAATTTTGGTAACAATCTTTGGGACTACAGGAAAACCTTATAATATACACACACTAAATTTATGAAGCCTAATAGAGCGCCTCTTTGGGATAGAAACTGTCCCACACGGCCAGTGCTTCCGCCTCGGGAAGCTCGATCATCTCCAGCTTTTGGCTGATGTTCAAGCAATGCTCTACACCGTTTTCGGTCCGCTCAACGGGCAGCCATTCGGCGGGGGCAATGGCCGGGCAATTGGGATCTCCGGTGGCTGCAAATGCCGTCCACATGCCCACCATACGTTCAATTGTATGGTATTCCTGCGAGGATTTGCTGATCTTTGGCGATATGATGTTGTAGAACATGTAGGAGAGCTCATCGGCATGGGACACACCACGGATTCGATCGCCGCAGACCAAGCGACGGAACTGGTTGAAGTGCGGCGAATCAAAGTCAAAGCGATAGAGGTAGGTGGGCTGTGTGGGGGCGTAGGCAAGGCGGGACATGACCACGCGATGCAGATCGTGCCAGATCTGGCGATGCGAGAATATGTTCAAGGCCTCAAAGAACCCCATTTTATCGCGCTTCTCGTCGTCGAAGTAGACCTTCTTGAGGCGTCGCACCAGCTCGTCGCGCTGCTCTTCGGTGGCCGCCTCGCTCACCTCGCGTGGAATGATGTTGTGGAAATGGCTCTGTGCCCAGGGATCGCCGCGCAGGAGCTGATACGAGAAGAGGCCCTCGAAAGAGTTGCCTCCCACAATCACGGGAATGTCATTGCTCCAGGCATGGGGCAGCATGTCCTTGTGCCTGACCGGCACCACACAATGTGACGTCTCGTACGGCTCCACCACTGGCCCAAAGGCGAACAGCAAGAAACTGCGTATCTCCTCCCTGGTGATGATGTCCTGGTCCGTGTTTGCTATCTGGCGGGCCGATATTTTGGTCAGATATTTCAGGACATCCGCATCCTTTTCGCCGCCCTTGTAGCCCATCTGCTGGGCCAACCGATACGCCCACTGGTGGTCGGGGCTCTCCACCCATTCGCTCAGAGCACAGCCCGACTGAAGGATGGCCTTGTGGAAGAGGCCACGCGTCTGTTCGGTGGTCATCATGATGTGCGTGGAGGCGGCCCCAGCACTCTCGCCCATTAGTGTGATGTTGTCGGGGTCGCCATTGAAGTGTGCAATGTTGTCGCTGATCCAGCGCAGGGCCATCACCTGATCCTTGAGCCCTGCATTGCCGGGCACATTCAGTTTGGGGTCCTTAAGGCTAAGAAAACCTACAAAATATAAAATTTCTTTAGTGGAACTGCGAAAAAAGGATTCATTCGACGGGTTACCCAAAGCTCCAAGCCTGTAGTTGATGCAAACAAAGACTACTGGCTGCTTCATGAAATAGTCAGGGCTGTAGATGTCCCTGGAGGCCTCGCCCTTCTGAAAACCACCGCCATAGATCCACACGATGACGGGCAGTGGCTGCTCCGACTGCAGCGTCTTTGCATACACATTCAAATGCAGGCAGTCCTCGGAACCCTCGATTATCCCCATCACCATATTCCTTTGCATGGGCTTCGATCGATAGGTGGTGCAGTTGAGCACACCCTTCCAGGGCTCTGCCGGCTCGGGGGCACGGAAACGCAGCTCTCCAATGGGTGCCTTTGCATACGGTATGCCCTCGAAGGCATAGTACAGCTCCTCGTCGTAGAGGGTCTTGCGTTGCAGCCCCATCACCTGGCCATTTTCCGTGTCCAGCACGACGGTGTTGTTGGTGGCCAGCCTGTACTGCTGGTACTTGTGCCCAACGAGCCTATTGGGGGGTTGGAGAAGGACTGTGATTAGTGATTAGACGGCGACTGACACGATGGCAAAGGTGATATTGTAAGCGATAAGGAAACTGGATGATAGCCCCCACATTGCCCAGTCGGGTGCAGGTCGCGCGAGGTGCAAAGTCTCCCACGCGACCCTGACCTTCGCAATGGACTTGTGGACTCCTGGCCGCCGGTCGCCCGCTGCACTCTTGTACTCACTTGGCCCCCATTTTGAGCAATTTCTGCCAGCCTACTTGGACTTCCATCTTTTCGTGTTGCTGCGAATTTTGTTGTGTACGGAATGATGTTCTCCAAAATACGGTATTGGATTTTCCAATTCTATGAGGTAAAGGCGCGGACCGCTGGATCCAATAAGGCTGGCTGGCCAGATGCGACTGAAATCGCATAGGTTTGGATGGGATCCGTGATGCGACTGCGATTGCCGGCGCATTTTGGCGCTCCGGGTAAGATAGACGTCTCGCGACGTAGTCAGCCAGCCGGTCCGGCCGCGGCAGCGCACGTGAATACATTCACACGACCCAGCTGTTTGGTGATCTCTACGTGTGCATGCGTGTACATAATTATGCATGTATTCAGCACCGCTACGATTTTGCGTCATTGTATTTAAGCGAAATGCGCAATAAAAATAGAATTGCGCTCAAACGGTGCCCTGCTCTGACATTCGCACTATAATAAACCTAATTTTAGCACTGAAAACGCTTATATTTAGATGCAGCAAAGCTCTCACTTTGTTTCTTTCAGTGTAGTAACGTATGTTTGTTTGTTTTGACAATGCAGGGCTGCAGTACAATACCAAGAAAGCCAACTAGAAATGTGTTTTTGTTTCCAATTAAATGTAATTTAAAAATTTGTTGATAATTTTTCCACAAAAAACTAATTAAAGTTTTTGGAAATTGACAAAGACTACTGTTGCAGGCTCCCTGGTATGGCCAGCACAAAGCAGCACAGCAAGAGAGACTGCTGATAACGGCCGAATTTTTGTTTTAGCGAAAAGCTGTACCAGGGCTGGCACATCAATGAAATGTATAAAATGTATCAATGTATTTTAAATTGGTTCAGGACTATCAAATCTCCTAATAAAAGTATTTATAAGAGTTCTAGTTATAAATATTTAAAACACATAAAAATATTCCCGTGTCACTGCAGCCCTCACCAAGAAACGCATTTCGCAGCGCTGTCATGAGCGACTTGTTGTTGTTGGAGCGCTGTGATAACTCTGTTAATTGCAGCAAAGCCCATGTTAATTACGAGGGCTGCAGTATTAAAAAAAAAAAACTAATACAAGTAGCTTGGCAAAACATTTTGAAAATACAGATTTTCTTTTAAATTATATGTAAACAAAGTGAGGTGCAAAGTGGAAACAATCATATGCATTTTATGGTACAATTGTTGATCACAGAATCTCTACAGAAGGCGTGGTTTGTAACTGCTGACCAGGCAGCACCGCACCGAAGTCTACAGCTCGGGTTTTTCGGGCAGAAAAATTTAAAACAAAGCGTCAACCGTCGTGCTTAACGAAATGAATAAAATGAAATACAATAGTGCTTTTATTCCGCCCATTCAGGTGCAGACAGAGAGTGGCCCTGTGGTGGGCCGACGCCGCACAGCCGTCTATGGCGACGAGTATGTGAGCTTCGAAAGAATTCCCTATGCCCTTCCGCCAGTGGGGTGTTTACGTTTCATGGCGCCGTTGCCGGTGACACCCTGGACGGAGCCCTTGGATTGCACGGAGAAGGGCCCGAAGCCGTTGCAAATGCATGAAAAGAAGTTTATAGAGGGTGCTGAGGATTGCCTGTATTTGAATGTGTATGCCAGGAAGGTGTGTACATAGGTCACGGAGCTGATTGATCATGATTATCCTTGTTGCAGCTCCATTCACCGAAACCACTGCCGCTGCTCGTCTACTTCTTTGGAGGCGGCTTTGAAATCGGCGATGCCACGACCGACGTGAACGGTCCCGACTACTTTATGATGCGCGATGTGGTTGTGGTCACGATATCCTATCGAGTCGGGGCCTTGGGCTTTCTCAGTCTCAATGATCCCGCCGTGGGCGTGCCCGGCAATGCTGGGCTCAAGGATCAGCTACTGGGCCTCCAATGGATCTCCGCGAATGCGGCCAGTTTCAATGCAGATCCCAATAATGTGACGGCGTTTGGCGATAGTGCCGGGGCAGCCTCTGTCCATTATCTGATGCTGAACCCCAAGGCGGAGGGACTGTTCCATAAGGCCATTCTGCAGTCGGGCAATGCGCTATGTCCGTGGGCTGTTTGTCCGAAAGCAACCCAAATGGCGAGGCGGCTGGCCGACCAGCTGGGAATGGACAATGTGGATGCCGCCACCGATGCCATGATCTTGGACTATTTGCAAGTCCAGCCGGGCCATAGGCTGATGGAGAACCGTCAGATAAATGTTTCTGAGCTCCTGGATGGTTTTATAATCCAGTTGGGGCCAACTGTGGAGCCCTACGAAACTGATCACTGTGTGCTGGCCAAGAATCCCTCTGATCTGCTGGCCACTGCCTGGGGCAACAAGATTCCCGTTCTTATGGGTGGCACCTCCTTCGAGGGTCTAATGGTATTCGGCGTAATGATCTCGAAAGACTTGAAAAGCGTATTGAAAATTCTTAAAAATCAGCCTCAGCGTTTGCTGCCGTTTGATCTCCAGCGGGTCCTGCCACGTGTCACGGCCCGAAAGTTGGGCCTGTCCGTGCAGGCGATGTATTTCGGGACGACCGCACCGATGGAGTCGATGGAGGGAGAGGTGAACTTCTGCGAAGTAAGAATTGCCCTCATTCCTGTTTGTTAGCCAAGATCTCTCAACTATCTCTATGTATCTGTATAGTACATCAGCGACAAGCACTTCTGGTTACCCATTATGGATGTAGTCCGGTCACGCCAAGACCCTAGCCTGGCCCCCACGTATCTCTATTGCTTCGACTATGACTCGCCGACGTTTAATCATGTACGTATCAAGTGTTGCGGGAAAGACTCGGTTGGCACATGCCATTACGACGACCATTCGTATCTGTGGTTTGGCAACTTCTCATGGAAGCTGCAAAAAGATATGCCTGAATATCTGACCATCGAACGCATGATTGATATTGTGACCACCTTCGCCGAGACCTCTGATCCCAACTGCCAGAGTGTCCTCACGCAGCTTCATCCTACGATAAAATGGAAGCCTATAGTGGATGATTTCGAGTGCCTCAACATTTCGGACACTATTAAAGTGATGGAGGTGCCGAATTTGAAAAAGCTGAAGATGTGGGAGAAGATCATCAAGACGAAATATTTATTGTAAAGTGCAAATGTAAGGGCATTGAAGTGTTTAATTTATATATTTATATATAGTTAGCCGAAAGAGAATGATTATAAAATAAATTATATGTTTTGTATTTTCTTCTGTCTGCTTGCCAGGGCTGCAGTATTACAAAAATGGTAAAACATTATAATTATATTGTAAGTAGTTATTCTTGTATTATTTAATGGTTCTTGAATCCAAGATTTATGTACAATAATTTTGTATTTTTTAAAATAATAATACAAATAGTATAACAGTAGCCCTGGCTTAGGCCTGCCAGCCCATCAATCCACCTCGCAGTTGGCAGCTCTGTTTATAACGGCACCGGTCGTCAGCGTCCGCGTCGCAGTCGCTGGCCGCTCGCTCAACAAAATAATAAACAAATACTATGAAAACAGCCGTAAAAGTATAGTATTAGTATATGTACAAAGCTTTTGTGAGAAAGCAAGCAAAGCAAAACTGAAATATCAGCTGTCTCAGTGAATTCGTGCGGTCATCGTTCATGTTGTTGTTTTCCTAACCAGCCCTCTCTCGCATTGCGCGATAAAACGAAGTGCCATAAATGTGTGCATTTTGTTAGATAAAAAGCGCTAAAGTGTAAAGTTTTTTATTCAACCGCCAGACATGGAGAGGTGAGTACTATTCCACTAGTTCTCTTCCGATTGAACAGCCGTTTATATCTAGATCTGATGATAGCATTCAGGTGCAGACACAGAGCGGCCCTGTGGTGGGGCGACGCTGCACGGGCGTCTATGGCGACGAGTACGTGAGTTTCGAGGGCATTCCGTATGCCCAGCCGCCGGTGGGACGTCTACGTTTCATGGCCCCGTTGCCGGTGATACCCTGGACGGAGCCCCTGGATTGCAGGGAGAAGGGCCCGAAACCGCTGCAGTTCAATCACTACAGCAAGCAGCTGGAGGGCGTCGAGGATTCCCTGCATTTGAATGTGTATGCCAAAGAGGTAGGGCTATACTTTATACTCTATACTTTTGCTGTAGATAATGAGTCACTCTTATTGCAGCTCCATTCAGCGAATCCACTGCCGATGATTGTATTCTTTTTTGGCGGCGGCTTTGAGAAGGGTGACCCCACCACTGACCTGCACAGTCCCGACTATTTTATGATGCGCGATGTGGTTGTGGTCACAATCTCCTATCGAGTTGGGCCCTTGGGCTTTCTCAGTCTGAACGATCCCGCCGTGGGCGTGCCCGGCAATGCTGGTCTCAAGGACCAACTGCTGGGCCTCCAATGGATCACGGCGAATGCGGCCCACTTCAATGCGGATCCCAATAATGTGACGGCGTTTGGGGAGAGTGCCGGGGCGGCCTCTGTCCATTATCTGATGTTGAATCCCAAGGCGGACGGACTGTTCCAGAAGGCCATTCTGCAGTCGGGAAATGTGCTGTGCACGTGGGCCCAATTTCCGATAACCGACATGCCGCAGCGGCTGGCTGAAAATCTGGGAATGGAGAATGCGCATGCCGCCACCGATGCCATGATCCTGGACTATCTGCAAGCCATGCCGGGGGAGAAGCTGGTGAAGCCGTATCTCCTGAGTCAGGCCGAGCACATGGACGACTGTGTGTTCCAGTTCGGGCCCATGGTGGAGCCCTACAAAACGGATCACTGTGTGCTGCCCAAGCAGCCCGCTGAACTGCTGGCCACTGCCTGGGGCAACAAGATTCCCCTGCTGATGGGTGGCACCTCGTTTGAGGGGCTCCTGATGTATGCTCGCGTGTTTGTGGCACCCTATCTGCTGACCAGCCTGAAGGATCAGCCGGAGCATATGCTGCCGCTGGATGTGAAGCGTGCCCTGCCACAGGCTCTCGCCCGAAGCTTGGGCCAGCGTCTGCAGGCGACGCATTTCGGAGAGAACGCTCTAGCCATGTCGCCAGAGGGTGTTTTGGCCTACTGCGAGGTAAGGGAGTCTCTTATATTGTTGATCTCTCAACTATTCCCATATATTGTTGTAGTACGCCAGCTACAAGGTCTTCTGGCTGCCCATTGTGAGGCTGCTCCGTTCACGTCTGCGCCACAGTACGGCCCCTACCTACCTGTACCGCTTTGATTTCGATTCGCCGACATTTAATCATCAGCGCATCAAGTATGTGGGGGACAAGCTGCGGGGCGTGGCCCATGTGGATGATCATTCGTATCTGTGGTTCGGCAACTTCGCCTGGAAACTGGACAAACATACGCCAGAATTTCTAACCATAGAACGGATGATTGATATTTTCACAAGCTTCGCTCGTAGCTCGAATCCCAATTGCCCGAAAGTCGCAGAGCAGCTGCCGCGAACCAAACAATGGATGCCCTTGGACAACCGACAATTGACCGTGGAGTGCCTTAATATTTCGGAAAGCATCAAACTGATTGAGTTGCCGGAACTACAGAAGGTGCGGGTGTGGGAGAATGTTTGCAAAATCAAGGACTAGCACTTCAAAAAAATGCCTTTTCAATGTTTTGTCGAAATTCCAAGTGCATTAAAAAATTTCCAAATAGTGGGCACCCACGATAGCCTCTTGTCTCTGCTTTGTTTGTGCTGTTTTGAGATACGACAGAGAGAACGATCAGTATATTTTAAGGTTGATAAGCTGCTGCTATCTCAATCCGTTTGCTCGATAATGTTATGGACGCTGAAGAGGGGGTTTCAGTCTATGTTTGAGGCTGTTGGCGTACAGATACGATGGCCGACTAGTGAGTATATTCATTAGCCATCGAATTGTTCTGCTAGTTGCACTTTTCTTTCCACTTTTGCAGCAGTGAAGCCACCTCCCCAGTGGTGGAGACAACGCATGGCCGAGTGCGTGGTGTGCTGCTAAAAACCCTATACGATGAGGAGTTTTATGGTTTCGATGGCATACCATATGCTGTTCCCCCGTTGGGTACACTACGATTTAAGGAGCCTCATGCTCTGAAGCCCTGGCATGGGATACGGGACTGCAGCAAGCCGCAGGACAAGTGCATCCAAGTGAGCAGCTATACGAAGCAAGTGGAGGGCTCCGAGGATTGTCTTTATCTGAATATCTCTATGAAAACGGTGAGAAATTTTGGGTTTAACATGAGACGATTCTGTTTTACGGATTTCTTTCTTTAGTTGAAAAGCGAAGAGCCCTTGCCGCTGATGGTCTACGTCCATGGTGGAGGCTTCAAGGGCGGCGATGCTTCACGGCGCGCCTGGGGACCGGATTATTTCATGCGCGAGAATGTCATTCACATAAGCATTGGCCACCGATTGGGTCCTTTGGGTGAGTGGAGCTTGAAGAGGGGGCATCTCTTATATCTCTTATTTCTTAGGCTTCCTTTCCTTTGCGGATCCATCGCTGGAGATTCCCGGAAATGCTGGCCTCAAGGACCTCATTCTAGCCCTCAAATGGATCAAGGCCAATGCCCGGAATTTCAATGGCGATCCCGAAAGGATCACCCTATTTGGGCACAGCTCTGGCAGCATGGCCGTGCAACTGCTGCTGGTCACACCCCAAACAGAGGATCTCTTCCACAAGGCCGTGCTCATGGCTGGCGTCTCCCCAGAGCTGAATCGTCTGCCCGATATGGAATATCGTCTGGCTAAGCACTTGGGCTACGAGGGCGAGAATATTGACACGAATGTGTTTGAGTTCATAGCTGCCGCTGATCCAAAACTGTTGGTCTCTGCAGATTTCTGGACGCCCCTAGAAAAAGAGCTGGGTCGTATGATGCCCTTTGTGCCGTCAGTGGAGAGTTATGTGACGCCCCAGGCGGTGCTGTTGTCGGAACCCATTGTCCTGCAGCGTACGGCTTGGAGTAATCGCATACCCGTGATTATAGGCGCCAATAGCGGCGAAGGACTGACCTTTAATCCGATTTTAAGGAATGCTACAGCCCTGCAGCAGATACAAAAGCATCCAGAGTGTGTCCTGCCGCAGACGCTACTCAATCGCTGCGACCCCGGCCAGCGGCGACAGCTGGGCCAGTCGCTGCTCGATTATTTCTGTCAGGCACACGGTCATCGATTGGTCATGGAGCACACGGATGGATTGACAGATCTCTGGACCCACAACATGATGCACTCGCAGGAGCGTTTTATAATGGCACGATTGTCGTATGGACAGGCACCCACCTACGTCTATCGCTTCGACTTTGATTCCCCGGACTTTAATCTGTATCGCATTCGTTTTTTTGGTAAGGAGCAGCGCGGCGTGAGCCATGTGGATGAACTGGGCTACATCTATGTGATCCCCGCCACCTTTAAGCTGGAGAAATCCCGACCGGAATACGTCACCATCTGTCGCATGGTTGCGATGCTCGTGAGCTTTGCCGCCACCTCTGATCCCAATGCAGAGCTAACCAAACCTTTGGTGCAATGGAAGCCCGTCACACGATTCGGACCACGCATGATCCTCAATATAAATGAAGAACTGAAGTTCATAGCACAGCCAGAGCGACAGAAATTAATGTTCTACCAACGCCTGTACGAACAGGCGGGCGTGGCTCTGTTTTAAGTATAGCCTGGCACCCAATAAACCCCAAATCTAATCTGATGACCATCGATTGCTTATCAATCTTGTGTGCTTGTCTGGAAAGTTTTCAAAATCCAAATCATTGGGATTGACTCTTGAGCTTCTTTATAATTTGTCAAAGATAAGAGCTTTAGTTAGGTTTGGGGTTAGCTTTAAGAGATGCCAGATATTTGAGGTGTTTTTTCGAAAGATTTTATTAGCTTGTCTAAAAGATTATCTCTACTTTTTTGGTTTATATCCAACACTTTATGCATTGCGCAAGGCCTTAGACTTACTTTTTGATGTATAAAATTTGATGGATAAGATAGGAATACACGATTCAAAACTATTTTTGTACTCCGGTACTCACGTAGTACAGGGAAAGACAATATTATAGTCAAATACGTAACGCGCAGTGCTTCTGACATAAATTCATTAAAAGATACTTAGTAGCGGATATCTTGAAAAAAATTGTTCCCAGTAAATAGTTTTAATGTTTAGTTTATAGCTCCTTAAAAACTCTTTAATTTCACTTCAAACGTGTTCGGCGACATGCTGCAGCGCCCCTCGGTTGCGTTTCTGCAAATAAAAAGCTTTGGCTTGGAGTTTTTGATGCACACATATTCCGAAATTTGTAGCATTTAAAAGTTTATTGAATCGTTATAATTTCGAACATGTACGCGTAATGCAGCAGTGCCCCTCAGTCGGTTTTGCCTTCTGCCGTCAAACCTTCAAAGTTTAAGGAAATAGCCGCCTAATCTTTTTTTAACATTTAATTTAATACGATTTATAATTTAATTTGTATAAAACCCAGCATTATCTCCTGAACAACAACAAACCTATGTTAATTAACCCCTTAGCTTGATAAGAGATCTTCCATAGAACCATAACTAATTCCAGATAACTCTACAAACGGGAAAGCTCTATCAGTGGACATGTTTTACGCGACCCCTGTGTAGCTTTTTTTCAGTTTCAGTTGACAGAAAACACGCGCGGCGAACAGACCGTCACACCAGAGCTATGACTAAAGCGTGAGTGGCTTATGGAAATGAATTTGTGCTTTTCATTTGAGTAAATGTGATTTCCCCATTAGCAGAGCAGACGAATGTGTAATTACGTTGCCGCTGGGCAAGATCAAGGGCGTGAAGCGTGAAAGCCTGTACGATGATACGTACTACAGCTACGAGCGGCTGCCCTTTGCCAAGCCCCCGATTGGCGAGCTGCGTTTCAGGGCCCCCGTGTCCGTAGAGCCGTGGACTGGTGTGCTGGACTGCAGCCACTATGCGGAGAAGCCAGTGCAAAAGAATTTCATGACACAGGTGATCGAGGGCAACGAGGACTGCCTGTATCTGAATGTCTATGCCAAGCCGGTGAGAGCGATAGAGAGAGAGACCTACAATCAATCGGATTGATTATGATAATTGATGTTTTTGATTGTTTTCTTTTTGTAGAGCGAAAAACCTCTGCCGGTCATGGTCTACATTTACGGCGGGGCCTTCACCGTGGGCGAGGCCACACGCGAATTGTATGCTCCTGACTATTTTATGGCCAAAGATGTTCTGTTGGTGACTTTCAATTATCGTGTGGACTGCTTGGGTGAGTGAGTGGGTATCTTATCAATGATTAATGTTATCGTTAGGGTTCAAACTCTCACGCTGTTGTACGATTATGATATGATAGTGCAATATTTTTCATGATTGCTAATCAAAATTCGCAAGCCCCATCCATTCTACGGCAGAGAAAGGATCTTTTGCACACCAGAAGACGTAAACCGTAATATTCCTCTCAAAATTCTCTTTACAGGTTTTCTGTCCCTCACGGATCCCAGTCTCAAAGTTCCAGGCAATGCGGGGCTTAAGGATATGGTACTGGCTCTGCGATGGGTTAAGAAATACATTTCCCACTTTAATGGTGATGCCGAAAATATAACGGTCTTCGGCGAGAGTGCCGGCGGATGCTCCACACATTTCATGATGTGCACAGAGCAGACGCGAGGACTCTACCACAAAGCCATACCGATGTCGGGGACCGTCCACAACTACTGGTCGAATACCCCGAGGTCGGACTTTGCCTATCGTTTGGCCAAACACCATGGCTACACGGGTGAGAATGTGGATGCACAGGTGCTCGAGCATTTGCGAGGGGTGCCGGCATTGGAGCTAGTTCGCCACAGTTTGTTAACGCCCGAGGATCGCCGGAATGGTATGCTCTTCCCCTTTGGACCCACGATAGAGTCGTATGTGGGTGAGGACTGCGTGGTGCCCAAATCGCCAGTGGAAATGGCCCGCGAGGCGTGGACCAACGATCTGCCTGCAATGCTGGGTGGCACATCGTTTGAGGGTCTCTTTATGTATCCCGCTGTGGCGGCTAATCTCAAGGGTTTGGATACCTTAAGCCAGGATCCCCTGAAAATGGTCCCCCATGATGTGCGTTTGATTAGTACGGAGAAGGAGAATCTGGAGTACAGCGAGAGAATGCTCAAGATGACCTTTGGCGATGCTACACCAAGCTCTGAGCTTTTTATGAATATGCTGGATGTAAGTACAAATATTTCAGATATTTGTATCTTTATTAAACTTGTATCTATCTCCCCATTTAGTACTATTCCTATAAGGTCTTCTGGCATGGCTTGAATCGCACTTTGCAGGCCAGATTCGCCTATGCCCGTGCCCCAACATATTTCTATCGCTTTGACTTTGATTCCCCGAACTTTAATTTCTATCGTAAGAAATTCTGCGGCGACAACATACAGAAAGGCGTTGCCCATGCCGATGACCTGAGCTATTTGTTCCGTAACTCTGAATCCTGGAAACTGGAGAAAACATCAGGGGAATATCGAACCATTCAGAGAATGATTGGCATTTGGACGGCATTTGCTGCCAATTCCAACCCGAATTGTGCCGAAATTAGCGAAGTGGACTGGCAGCCAGCGAAAAAGTCGGCGCCCAAGCGTGTGGTCAACATAAGTGAGGATGTTAAGATTGTGGATCTGCCGGAGTATGCGAAACTTCTAGTGTGGGATAGCATTTATAAGCCAGAGAATTTAATCTAGGAATTCACAGTCCATTCATATTCTAGGGATCCATAAACAAAAACGGAAATTCTGTGAAAGTTGTTTTAAACAAAACAAATAGTGTTAAAAACGTTTGAAAATTCTATTTTCTAACTACTTTTGTGCATGTACGGGATGGTTTCGGTTACACTTTTACCGCGTCATGTGGTAACGCCCCTCTGTTGCCTGGCAATCGGGATATCGATAGACAGTCACACCATTATAGATCTAGTAAGCTTTGGATCATAAATCTATTAATTTTGAGTCACATACAATATCATTTTTTGGTTTTGGTTTCAAAATCAATAGTTGGCCTTGCAAAAATAGTTTTCCCTGAATACTAAAAGAATTCGTAGAACTTGAACGAGTGCGCTTTCTTTTTTCTCTGATTAATAAGAAATTTTACGAAATGGCTACGCAAAACGCTGTTGGCATTAATCCACGTCCTCTGGAGGATCAAGGCACTGGACAGCTGCTGATGGAACTGAAGAACCTGGTACTGTGGCGCAACTTTCTGCGAACACTGTTTGTTTTTACGATCATTCTGATCCTGTTGGTGGACACAATAAGCCATTCGGCAATCAGTGTGGTGAGCATGTTGGCCATCACCATCATCCTTGGCGCCATGGGGTATCGCTTCTTCGTGGAGGTCATGGAATTGTGGAACAGAAGGAACAACAATGAGGAATACTATTCGTATCGGTTCCATGTTTTGATGACATGCAACATACCAGAAGAGGAGACAATGCGTCTGGCCGGAGTGGCTGTCGTGAAGTTGAATGCATTCATTAACAAAATGATTGGGCTGCTGCTTGTGGAGGATCTGCAAGAATCGTTGAAGATGTTGGCCGGACTGTGTTTAATTAATATGCTTGGGGATTACTTGAATTTCATGAATCTGCTGTTGATGGGTGAGTTTTTTCCATCTCTATTTTATAGATTTTAAATCAGGATTCCATTCTTTTTTTTAAGGTCATATTTTGGTATTTACTTTGCCAAAGTTGTACGATCTAAAGAAGACAGACTTAGATAAGTTGCTGATCAAAATAGGAGTTATTCAAAGCCAAAAAGAAGATGAAGATGAAGTCCACTTCCAGGACGCTGAACCCCCGACTTGTGAATCCAACAAGCAAAACATTGAAGAACCTAAAGAGGACACCATTAAGGAACAAAATACAACTGCAAATTTTGAAAATATTCCACAGAAAGAACATGATTTGAAGCTCTTTGCGATGTTTGAGGAGGGGCATGACCCTGACTGCAGCTGTGCCGAGTGTAACGTCTTGGATGTGACACTGGTGGCCAACCAAGACATAGCCCCTAAGAAACAGAAGAAAGAAAAGAATGTGGACTTCTTGGATCATACCTACAGCCCTGACTGTAGCTGCGCCGACTGTGACGTCCTAAATGTGACACCGATTCCCAAACAAATGTAGTTCTTATTTGTTGTATTGAGATCGAAATCTTTACATTATAATTATAAGCAATACTGATCTCAGTTGGCCATCAAAAAAGGTTTAAGACTTCGTTCAAATGTTTCGATAAATTAGATTATATTATGTGGAAACCTTATGTGCCAGGTTGTAGCCACAAAAAGTATCTGCAGTTGGTGTGCAGGTCTCTCCGTCTTACTCCCAGACGTAGTTATGCTGAAACAAAGATCGTGGATCTGCCCATGGGCCGTGTGAAGGGTCGCCGACAGTGTGGCATTTATGGCGATCCGTTCTTCAGTTTTGAGGGCATTCCCTTTGGCAAACCACCGCTGGCTGATCTTCGTTTTGTGGCCCCAGAGCCTGCAGATCCATGGGAGGGTCAGGAGCTAGATGCCCAACAGGAAAGGGACATACCCCTGCAGATGGAGTTACTTGGAGGCAGCACCATTGGCAGTGAGGATTGCCTTTACCTGAATGTCTACACCAAGCACGTGAGTGAAGGATCAGGAGATCAAGTGGCGTCTTCAAATACTTATTTCTTTCTTTCAGTTTGATAAAACAAAGCCTCCTCTTCCCGTCATGGTCTATATCTATGGTGGTGCCTTTCGCACTGGCGGTGCCACGCGGAAGAAGTACGGCCCGGATTATTTGATGTCCAAGGACATTGTGTACGTGATCTTCAACTATCGGCTGTGCGCTCTCGGATTTCTCAGTTTGCCCAGCATCGAATCGAATGTCCCCGGCAATGCGGGACTGCACGATCAACTGCTGGCTCTCAAGTGGATCAAACAGCATATTCAGCACTTCAATGGCGATCCGGAGAACATCACGCTTTTCGGCGAGAGCGCAGGGGCTGTGGGGGTGCATTTCATGATGTGCCTGCCGCAGGCCAAGTGCCTCTTCCATAAGGCCATTATGATGTCTGGCTCGATGCTGAACCCGTGGGCACAGATCCCGGGTGGAGCCAGTTTGTACTGCCAATTGGCACTGGCTGCTGGCTATGTGGGACCACGCAGGGAGAAGGATATGCTGCGGTACCTTCGCTGGGTGGAGGCCAAGAAATTGGTGGAGTACGCTCTTAATGCCTACACCTTTCACGATCGATGCTCTGGCTTTCTCTATCCGTTTGTGCCGGGCGTGGAAGAGGCCAAGTGTGAGAGGGGTTTGGTCCAGCAGCCATATCTGGACATGATGAGGGATGCCTGGTCCACAGAGGTTCCCCTGCTGCTGGGCGGCACCTCCTTCGAAGGATTGGTCTTCTATCCCTTCTGCAAGCTGAGCAATGGCATTATGCTGGATTACCTCAAACAGGAACCATCAATGGTGCTGCCCTATGAACTGTTTCTCACGATGTCCGAAGAGGTGCGCAAGGCTAGTGCTAAGGAACTAGTCAAATATCACTATGGACCCCAAGGGATAACCAAAAAGAATGTGATGCAGACTCTGGATGTGAGTAGCCAATCATCTCTGGTTTAGATTTTCTAATAATTCCCCTTTTTTGTAGCTCTTCAGCTACAAACTCTTCTGGCATGGTATACATCGCGTTGTACGATCTCGATTGGCCCATGCCCAGGCCCCCACCTATCTGTACCGCTTCGACTTTGATTCCTCGAGTTTTAATCTAATGCGAAATCGTTTATGCGGCGATGACATTAAGCGGGGTGTCTGTCATGCCGATGACATGGGCTATGTGTTTCACAAGAAGGGCGTACAGAAACTGCCCTTGGACTCTGCTGAATATCTCACTATACAAAGGATGGTGGGCATTCTGACAGCCTTTGCGAAGACTGGAGATCCTAATTGTGCCGAAACGAAGTCGGAGCCCTGGTCACCCCTCACCGAAAAGATGCCCTACAAGGCTATGAATATAGGATATCAGCTAGAGTTTATAACGCAGTACGAAAAGGATGGCCTGGAGGTGTGGAATCGTCTATATGATAATAAGGCTAAACTTTATGGTGCCTAAAAACCCGAAATGAATAAATGTGTTCCTAAAAGTATTCTACTTCTGAGAGGCAATGCGGGCCACAATTTACCAACAATTTGTGCTGATATTCGTACTAACAAATTTCTGTGAAATGATCTATCAAAATTTCTTCATTTTAAAACCCATTCTATACGATTTCTAGATTATTTTTTATATACCATACACTTGCAGGCCATAACTGCTTTACAAGCTTTGGCTGTAAAGCTTATTCCAAAGCTGTGCAACAGCTTTTGCCCCTCTCCACATCTCCGAGCTTTTGTCCAAGCGATGCGTAAAACTGCCCGTAAAATTGTTTCGTTTTGTTTACAGTGTTTTTTTTTCGCAGGCACGATCACAGTGGTGTTTGGTGCTTAGTGCTGACGTCGACGTTGACCCACTCTTCGATAACCGGCTTTTCGCCTGACCTAAGCTAAGACTTGAGAACTTTGTCTACAGTGCTAAAAAAGGCTTCGCTTATAAAGATTTCATTTTGCGCAGTGTCGATTTATTATGCATTCGCCTAAGGCGCGTCTAAAGAGGTGTTGTGCGCTGCTCCAAAGCCCCCACAAAAACCAAAAGCTCTCTACACAGCCCACACGCTTCTCCATCTTCTCTACGTTCTCCACGGCTCAATGATCGGTTGTTGTTACTGTGATTTTTGTATACACTCATTAGCAGAGGTTATACTTGTTTTGGGAAGATATTTGCTACTCATTCGAGGAAATCATTTTTGGTTCTAAGAAATATATAATGTGCATACTCTTTGCTTTTGTAAAAATCTAATAAATTCTACTACTTTGAGATCCATTTAATTTCTTTGTTAAGTACACCATCAACTTTCACTGAGTGCCAACTTTTTTTGTTAATAAAACCAAACACAACAAACTTTATGGATAAACTCATAGAAATTTTGAACCTATCTTATTTATAAATTATTCATGTTTATCTCATAAAGCCAATCTAGTATATGTCAGGTTATCAAAGACTTTGACTGTCAGCTCTGTTCCACTTAAAAAAACTAGTATCCTACATTTTCACATACATCAAAGCCAAAGGTGACTCAACCATCTTGTATATGGTAGAGTATCTAAATATTCGACTCTGTGCTGTCTTCTTTTTCCAGTTCTGGTTTCTGTTGCTGCTGTTTTCTGTTTATCTCTCTGGCTCCGCACTTGGAAATACAATATCTGCTTTCTGCCATACATATTCCTCTCCTCTCTTTCTCCGCTCGCTAACCGCTGTCTTTCTCCCCTCTTTCTTCTGTGTGTGTGTGTTTTTTTTTTGTTTAATTTGTATTCCGATATTTGTGTTAATGTAGTATATTTTTAAATTTTTTTTTGCCACTTGTTTTCGCCTATTCTGCCTGCTGGCTCGCTCTCGTCGGCCGCCGGCTGGAATTCCATATGAAAAAGTTTGTTTTTAATTTCAGTTTCAGTTTGCCGCTGGAACGCAACGGAACGCATTTTGGAGATCGTGGGACATCTAATTATAGAAAAAATACTGATCGGTTCGTTTATGGTTAACTAGACCGTCCGTCCGTCGTCGAACATGAACAAGAACCTCGGCTTTGTGGAGCGCCTCCGATGGCGCCTCAAGTGAGTAGCAAATGTTTGACCTTAATCCAAATAACTTATTACTATATTTAATTATTCTTTATTAATGTCGGGAGAGTGTACATTTCACGTACTATTGTTGCGGTTAGCTTTTGTCAATTTTTTTTGTGCGGCTTCGTGTTCTTTTGTCCGATCGGCGCTTTTTAACAGTTTTCGTTATTCATTATTTGTCAGGCATGACTAACGCTGTAGGGTGGCAGGAATTAATAATATTTTAGTGATCTAATTGAGGTTTTTTTGTGCGGTTTTGAAAGATTAAACGTTGAAGCATGACGCAAACTTGGGAGCATATCGAATATAGAAAGTGACTTAGGTCATCATTTAGTATCATTTTATGGCTGGAAACATCAGTTAGATTTCGTTTACAAAAATGTTTGATTCAGTCTAAACATTTATTTTGTACGGAAAATACAAGAAACTGAATTTTTAATAAATAATGGTCCAGCAAACATCTAGGAAAGTTCACTTTGTCAAACAATTGTAAACAAATTTTGCCTGTAATATTCATTTTTATTCCCAAAATCATTCAGCAATAAATCCAAACCAATTCAATCCATAAATCCCACCATTTCAATATTATACGAAAACTTTCTCCAATAAATGCGAAAAAGTTTTTATGTCTACGGCTGTTAAAATGTCACATATTAGCATTAATTCACAAAATTGTTTTACTTATTGCCGGAATCAGAATAACGTGTAAGTTTTATGGCCATAAGGTCTTAACGTTAATTGCGCAACTGTTTCTATAATCGATATAGTAATGACTTTGCATAAACAAATGGGCTTATTATGTTCTATTTTTGGTTACTTTGTTTTGTAACTGAAGATGTTGTTTATCTGTAAATAGAATATCATTATAGGCTGCACCCAGAAAAATGGGTACTGTAGCCAAGTACAAAGCAAACATTTGATAACATGGTGAAATTAAAATGAATTCCAGTTTATTTTCCAGTGATTATTATTCAATTCTTCCAAACTTATCACAGTCCTACAGTCTTCTAAGTACAGCTCTTATCATTCTGTGACCTTGATATTGCAGTCGATTATCGCATTTGGAACATGTTTCCTCTCCCCCACCCACCATTTCGTTTGCCAATTAATTGGCAAATTAAAATTATATCACATTGACAGCTAAAAAGGTGTGATTTTATTTTGTAATGTAATTAACTCTGTCTGACGTGCGTATAATTATAAACTATTTTTCATAATATAATTTGTGTGCTGGGGACTAATAATTTGCAATTAATGTTTATTTTTATACATCACCCGGACCTCTGCACAGTACATTCGGATGATTGCAATTTTATATACGTGTTTTTTAAATTAAAAGTAAAGCAATTAAGTCTACTTAAGAGCTCTCTCTCTCTTTCTCTGTCCTTGTGGAGTGATAACACTGACAGCTGCTGATAAGAGAGTAGGAACAATGGCTTATGGCTATAATATATTCCCAAGATTACAGATTATTTTCTGGTGTGGTGTGGAGTCCAAAAGGATGGGCAGCATCTCCCGCAGAATGATTTAGGAACTCTGGAACTTCTCGGGCTTTAAATTTTGGGGCGAAACTAGTCAGCAGAAGAGAGTGTCTGTTAATTTATCACTGACAGACGTGCCTGGGTTAGCAGGTGGACCACAACACACACACAGTCGACTGAAACAGAGGCTGGGGAGCTGCTACTGTATCTGTAGCTGCCACTGGATCTGTGTATCTGTGTGTCTGAGGGATGGGCAGACAGGCAAAACAATTTAAATTTAATGCAATGCATGCAGTCTGTACCGACAGACAGAGAGACAGCCCCTGGAATGTGGGGCTTTGAGAACGAATTAAAATAATTGACTCTGTGACAAAAATATCAAATTATCTTCCCACCGGATCCAATATTGTTATGCTAATTATAGTACAACTCTGTCGTACATTTTGCAGAACCATCGAGCATAAAGTCCAGCAGTATCGCCAGACCACCAATGAGACCATTGTTGCCGACACCGAGTACGGCAAAGTGAGGGGTCTGAAGCGTCTGTCCATGTACGATGTGCCCTACTTCAGCTTCGAGGGCATCCCCTATGCCCAGCCACCCGTTGGCGAGCTGCGCTTCAGGGCCCCCCAGCGACCCACCCCGTGGGAGGGGGAAAGGGACTGTAGTCAGGCGAGGGATAAGTCCGTCCAGGTGCAATTCGTTCTCGATAAGGTAGAGGGCTCTGAGGATTGCCTCTATTTGAATGTCTATACCAATAATGTGAGTAGAAATTAATATTTGATTGGGTTTCCATGATTATTGCCCCACAAACAACTCACATACATGTATGTCTATGTGTATTTTTCTATCCCCTTAAGGTGACCCCCGATAAGCCACGCCCTGTTATGGTTTGGATACACGGCGGTGGCTTCATCGTTGGCGAAGCCAATAGGGATTGGTATGGACCGGACTACTTTATCAAGGAAGACGTTGTTCTGGTGACCATTCAATATCGCCTGGGAGCCTTAGGTAAGCGAAAACCAACTCCAAAGAGGATTTTAGGTAACTTTTCTGTATCCTTTTTCAGGTTTCCTTAGCTTAAAGTCCCCCGAGCTGAATGTCCCTGGCAATGCGGGCCTCAAGGATCAGGTGATGGCTCTCAAATGGATCAAAAACAATTGCGCCAACTTCGGTGGCGATCCCAATTGCATCACAGTGTTCGGCGAGAGTGCCGGAGCTGCCTCCACCCACTACATGATGATCACTGACCAAACGCAGGGTCTCTTCCATCGCGGCATCCTGCAGTCGGGCAGTGCCATCGCACCTTGGGCCTACAATGGAGACATCACCCATAACCCCTATAGAATAGCCAAACTGGCTGGCTACAAGGGCGAGGACAAAGACAAGGATGTGCTGGAGTTTTTGCAGAATGTAAAGGCCAAAGATCTGATACGTGTCGAGGAGAATGTTCTAACTTTGGAGGATCGCACGAATAAGATAATGTTTGCCTTTGGCCCATCGCTGGAGCCCTATACCACCCCCGATTGTGTGGTGCCTAAGGCCCCCATCGAAATGATGAAGACCGCCTGGAGCAATACCATACCCATGCTGATAGGAAATACATCGTACGAGGGTCTACTGTGGCTGCCAGGTAGGGATACTCTCTAAAGAGTTTACTTCTGGGAAATCTGTAATTTGTTTGCCATTTTTTATTTAGAGATAAAAATGCTGCCACAAACGGTGAAGCAGGTGGATGCTGGCACTCCTTTCATACCACGTGAATTGCTTGCCACGGAGCCCTCAAAGGAAGCGATAGAACTGTGGGGCTCGAAAATACGCGATGCACATCGTACCGGGGATGCCGCCACCGCCGATAACTATATGGATGTAAGTTTTTTTCCTATTTATATATCTGAATATTGATTAATTTCTCTCTTTTCCAGGTTTGTTCACTATTTTACTTTGTTTTTCCTGCATTGCGTGTGGTGCACTCTCGTCATGCCCATGCCGCTGGCGCCCCTGTGTACTTCTATCGGTATGATTTCGATTCCGAAGAGATTATATACCCTTATAGACTTATGCGCTTTGGTCGCGGGGTCAAGGGTGTGAGCCATGCCGACGATTTGGGCTATCAGTTCAGCAGCCTACTGGCCCGTCGTCTGCCCAAGGACAGCAGGGAATACCGGAACATCGAGAGAACCATCGGCATATGGACACAGTTCGCGGCCACGGGCAATCCGTATAGCGAAAAGATCAATGGAATGGATACGCTGACATGGGACCCAGTACGCAAATCCGATGAGGTCTTCAAGTGTCTGAATATTAGCGATGAGCTGAAGCATATTGAATTGCCCGAATGGCCTAAATTGAAGGTCTGGCAGAGTCTTTACGCGGATAATAAGCAGCTACTCTTCTGAGGAGCTGGAACTGGGAGGCGAGGGTATATCTTATAGCACTTCAGTATCTGATATAGACAGATATAATAAAGATAGTTAAATGGAATGTTTAATTTCCTTAAATTCACAACTTCTTTAAGATGAACACTGGATTTTCTGTCAGAAATCACAGCTATATTTCAGTCTCCGCCCAGTTCTGATTTATTCTCGGACTGGCAAACATCGTTTCGTTTTTTTTCGACTTTAGAAATTCTAAACTTTATTCCCTACAAACATTTTTTACCCTTGGAAAAATGAGTGCCACACGGCGTTTAACTCGGGAGCTCGCCGATCTGCTTGGATCTGTCGAAAAGAAGACTTGGTGCAACATTCAGGCCAGCGATGAATCGATTATGGTGTGGAAGATCCTGCTGGTGCCAGAGCGTCCACCCTACAACAAGGGTGCCTTTCGCATTGAGGTGACCTTCCCCGACGTGTATCCCTTCCAGCCACCCAAGGTCATGTTTAAAACGAAGATCTATCATCCCAACATCGATGAAACTGGTCTGGTGTGTCTGCCCATCATTAGCTCGGACAACTGGAAGCCCACAACCAGCACAGAAAAGGTACTGGAGGCTCTTGTGGGCATCCTTCATGAACCGGAGCCCGAACACTCGTTGCGGGCCGATGTGGCCGAGGAGTTTGTCACCAATCGCAAGAAGTTCATGAAGAATGCCGAGGAGTTTACCAAAAAGAATGCCGAGAAGCGCCCACACTAGGAGGGGGGGAAACAAAATCGTATTTGTTTTATTAAAATTCTAGAAGTTTTAAAAACCATTCTGTTGATCGTTTTGACCGCATCAGAAATCTACTAATCTTAAAGTCAAATATATGACTTTAAAGTACAGTTCACATTAATATCTTTTAATGCTGATTATCTTGCATCGGAGTGGTTTATTTACGAGTACCTACAGAGTGCATGCACATTGTTCTGCTGTCTGTTCTGGTAGGTTGCTTATTCCATAATTTATGACCGGCCTGGACACAGGTCTCGGGTCTCCACTCTCTTACTGCCACTGGCATTTGGGCCTATCATTTAACATTTAATGTCCTTGGCTGCCTCTGGCTGTTCCATGTGCAACTTATCTAATTGAAAATTCATTAAAATCAGGTGATGAGCCCTTAGGAGGAGCCCAAGAGCAGTGCCTATGAAGCTCTTAATAAATTATCAACGAAACAAGCCACCGGAAGGGTTCTGGACAGCAGGGCAATTCGATCGACTGCTAGACGAGTAATTGACCAATTAAGTACCTTATATACAAAAAAAAGGTTGCAATATATGTATATAGGAATATATAGTAAATATTGTTAGGTGATTATACTGTTAACTTGATTCAAACACGTTAGATCGCGTGGCAAAACCGGGAAATGGCGCAGTGACTATACATATATTTATGTCTATCTATAAAACTATATTATAATTTAGAAAATTCTTTACCAGTGATACTTTTTATTAAGTTGAGGTTCTAGCTGTTTGTCGAGTGTTTTTCCTCATGAATATAGATTAGAATACTGTTTTTCTAATTTTATTTTGCTTTAAGGTTGGTTGAGGGGCCTTGAATATTTTTTCTTTATTCCAAAACTAGTTCCAAAGACTTTTTTTAGGACTAATAGGAATATTACTTTTTAAAAAAACGCATTTATATTTTTCTAAAGACTATAATTTAGGGAAATTTCTTCTATCGATATTTCCACTAGTTTGAGCCCCCAATATTTTGTGGTCTATTCTGTGTTGGTCAACGCATTTTCCTCTATCCTGTTCGTATAATCCTATGGCCTATGACTATTAAACTCATTGACAATATCGGCAGTTACTTAGTTAATTGCATTATATATCAGTCGTGGAAATCCATCATGGTCAAGCTTAAGGGCAATCTATTTGTATCCTCAATGGCACTCAATGAAATAATTGTAATGGTCGAGTAATCTAGTTTAATTAAAGCCATGGAAACTATGCCTTTTGAGCTACAATATAGAATTCTTTGTTGCCAGCTGAGAAGTTCTGAATTCCCGCAAACATAAACACACAAGCAATTCGAAATTCGAGTAGAGCAAACAGACTAGCGAATAACAATAATTATAACAATAGCAGGCAATGCTGATAGGCAGGGACCGGCACCAGTGCATATGCTATAAACAATAAACAAAACCAGCAGCAACAAAAACGATAACGCTTAAACAAAAACACGGCGCCCAGCACGGACAGCAGGCGAATCCACTCGACCAGACACCAGGCATTCATTCTGAGTGCAAACACAGACATCGTCAGCGCCAGCGACAGCGACACACATGCAAAAGCCCTCACACATACCCTTGGAAAACCCTCACACATTCACACAGACACAATGCCAATGTGCACGCACACAAAGGCCAGAGCTAGAGCGCGAATATCACTCATACGACCCCATAGCCGGCATGAAATGAGCAAATGAGTGGAAAAATCATCAACAACAACAGCGACAGCGCGACTGCGGCGACGAAACACTAAACTTAGCCGGCGCTTACTTGAAATTGTTCAGTTGCCGACCAGCCCCTGAACAAAACGCAACGAAAGCCTTAGGCTACTCCCAGAGCTGGAATATACAAATTTTCAAGCCAGCCCCCAAGCCCAACGTCAATATGTGGCTGAGTTTTTCAATTAAAAAGAATAACTGAAAGTGGACCAACAACAACAACAAAAAACTCAACAAGTGATGTGACATTGTGCGTTTCTCTGTGTGTGTACGTGAAAAATAGAAACAAAAATTCTAAAACATAAAAAGTAAAATCAAAAAAGCATTTCGCGCCAAGGCATTCCTGTTGCGTGTTGTCCAGTCCTTTGCTTTATTGGGTTTTTTATTTATTTTTGCCCTGCGTTTATTTTCACTGGGATTTCCAACAGCTTGCGGATTGTATTTTATAGTTTGGCACGCTTTTACAAACAGATAGACATACATATACTATAAAATAGATATACCTACAATATACCCAGAAGGGAAATCGATTGGATATAGAGCAGCGTGAGACCACAGCAAGATGTCATTCGATATAGCCGTGGCCGATCAGATGCGCATTGCCCTGAAGTAAGTTGTTTTTAATTGAATTCCTATGTACGAGTACAGTCTCTCATACATTTCCTGATTTACCAGTTATAGATGCGAATAGATTTATGCATACCCATGTAAGCCAATCATCTGTTGTCATTGATTGAGTCAATCTATAAGTCGCGCTTCCCTTTCCACAGTCCATGACCATATGTACGTGGCTCAAGTAGAAACACACACTTTTTTTTGTTTGATAAGCCACCAAGTCCGGCCCTGCCGATGGAGCAATTTCTTATCAAGAGATTACAGGCTACTGCTTCTCTAGGCAGATGTACCGTCGACTGGGAGTCGAAAATCCGGTTCATCATTAGGGGTCTTATAAATAGGCAGCCATAAAGCTGTTGATAAGAGTTTTCATTTCAAATACCGTCATACTAATTCATTTTAATTATCCGCTTCTTCGGCTGCCTCTCAAAACGTCATTGCTTCAAAGTCTAGACGAGCTGATTGCCAAAAAAAAGAAAGAAATCTCAGAATGATCAGTAGACATTTGGTCGGGAAATGGACCTTGCACTTTGAGTGACCAAATCACCTCATTACACATCGATTTTAGATGTCAGCGACGGGCTCTTGAAGAGCTACCTAAACACGCTGATAGCTATGTATAAATTATCAGTATCAGACATTGAGGATCGATAAGATTTTAAACAGCCCTGGCTTAACATTTAAGTGACTTTCCGGGTGCGCCAGTCCATTGGGCTTGTTTAGCTGTTTTACCGTTTTACTGCCCAGTGATATAATCATTAGGTTAGGCCTTGCTGCTGCTGCTGACTTTATCAGCTACATTATTTGTGAAATTGAATAATTTTGTGTACATGTCCCACAAGTACTTGATGATAAAATATCATGGGGAAACTCTGGCGAAATTCTTTGCGGGCCAGAATCACGTTTTGGTAAATGTCAAGGCAATAATCACGAATTTTTGCAGACTCTGCAGAATAGTTGAATAATAAACAAAATATTTGGAAGAAGTCGAAATGAAGAAGTCAAAAGAAAAATGTATATAAAATGAAGAAGCAGAAATCTTAAGCAGAGAATTTCAGAGTTACTTCTTTAATACAATTTTGAAATATTTTTAAAAATAGTTTTTCTAATCGAAAAACTTCCACTCCTAAATTTTAGGATTTTCCTACCTGTTTTTCCCCTCTAAAAATATATTTAATTCCTCAATAACCCCAAACAATTACCAGAGTACTCGACTAGAAATGTTGTACAAATATTTTACTCAATTTTCAAAGAGTTTTATAAATAATCAAAATAAGTTTTTCGGCAGAAAAGAGATATCCCATGATACGAAAAATAAATAAACTACGAGTATACAGTGTGTGCTCTCTCGTATGTATTCGAACATGAATGGACGGCTATAATTTCTGCTGCTGCTCTTCTGCATCTCCTTACACATGGATGCATGAATTTGATAAATGGAAAAATATTGAATGTTATATTTTCTTGGTTTCTGTGATGCCGTGTTGGGAAAATACGAAATATTATATTGAATATATTGAATGCACTCAAGCAAAATGCCATTGACCTGCGCAACCCAAAAAGATGCCATGATGCATTGAGATATTGATTGATTTGCCGAATATTTCCATTTCCATTTCGATTTTCCTTTCAAATGGATTTTTATTTGTAAATATTTTGGGTATTCCACAGTGTACAGTTCCGCTGTTTGTTTTCCTAAATGTCTATAAAATGGTTCCAGAATTGTTTTAAGATTTCCTTAATATGTTAATTGTGATTCCGAAACAATTCCTGCTCTGACAAATTGCTTCTGTTATACGACCAGTCTCTCGTATGAAATGTATAATTTAATTCAATTCACAAACAAGAAAACTGGTTCTCAAGCTTCTAGAATTATGTGCCTATTACTCAACAACTGGAATCTTAGGGCTCGACCTCGATCAGCTTGGAAGCTTACAATTAGCACTGGATATCTAATAATTCACACCAATTGCAGTTCGTACACGTTGCCTGGAATTCCCCCTCAAGGTTGGCCCCCACAGACCACAGAAAATAGTCAGAAGACGCCGGGCAGCTGTTAATTAATTGTTTGGCCTCCCATGATTTGTGGTCATCACATAGGACGCGTCCACGTCCGCGTCTTCTTTTTAGAGATCTTCTAACATACAAAATATATTGTATTGTACATATTTTGTGGGCAACGTGAATTTTGTTGGTCTGTTGTGGATCGGCTCACGCGTCGTTCCGAGCGCACGTTTCTAAATGGAAACGCACTTGAAATTTAAATGGGGCACGCCTCCATTGGGAATACTTATGGTATTTTCTGATTTTACTTCCAATACCCATTAAGAATGGTGTTCCAATGGGGAGTGATGGTTTTTTGAAAGAAGATGGGTTGGCATCCCTTAAATGGGAACTATGCTAAGAATTCTTAAGGGGAAACGCCAGCTTTGACCATTATAAAATTGAAGTAAAACTTACTCGAAGATAGAAAAATGTCATTTACGATGCAGTTCTCCTAGTAATTTTGTAAGATTTCCTACCGCTTATAGAGCATTCCGGAAGTCCATAGCCTTTCCTAGGCCTTTCTATTTTCATTATTTGGCTATTTATATTTGGTTTTGTTTACGCGCTAATTGAAAATTCGCAAAAAATACTAGAAAATGTTCAAGTACTCGTATTTGTTTATAAACAAAAAAATAATATAAGGGATTCGAGACCCCGAAAGCACTTAGTATATATTCAACGAGAGTGTGAGAGGTGTTTCTGGGTATTAAAGTATCTGCGTGTGTTTATTTCCCCCACTTTCGTTGCAGCTATGTGAAGTTCAAGACGAACCAACAGCGCCTTCGCAGCAATGACAAGGTGATAGCCGACACGCTCTATGGCAAGGTGAAGGGCGTCAAGTGGCAGTCGATTTATGGAAACAATTACTACAGCTTCGAGGGAATACCGTTTGCCAAGCCCCCGGTGGGGGAGCTGCGATTCAAGGCACCCGTTGATCCTGACCATTGGACGGAGGTGAAGCGATGCACGCGGGTACGCTCCAAGCCGTGTCAGGTGAACATTGTGATGAAGTTGGTCCAAGGAAGCGAGGATTGTCTTTACCTAAATGTGTACACCAGAGAGGTAGGTGCAGATAATCGATATCTAAGCGATAAAATATCAAATTAACGCATCTTTTCCTTCTTCAGTTGCATCCAAATAAACCTGTGCCTGTGCTCGTTTGGATCTATGGCGGGGGCTTTCAAATGGGTGAAGCCTCCAGGGATCTGTACAGTCCCGACTACATCATGATGGAACATGTGGTCCTGGTTGTCATATCCTATCGCCTTGGAGCCCTGGGATTTCTTAGTCTCGACGATAAAGAGCTGGATGTGCCCGGCAATGCGGGCCTCAAGGACCAAGTGATGGCCCTGCGATGGGTCAAGCGGAATTGTCTGTTCTTTGGCGGTGATCCAGAGAATATCACAGTCTTTGGTGAGAGTGCAGGTGGAGCGTCCACCCACTACATGATGCTGACGGAACAGACCCGCAATCTCTTCCACAAGACTGTGATCATGTCGGGTGTGGCTTTGGCGCCGTGGGCCCAGACCCCAACGCACATCAATTGGACCTATCGTTTGGCCCAGGCCACGGGCTATTCGGGAGAGCTAAACGATCGGCAGGTGTTTGCTCATCTAAAGAAATGCAAGGCCAGCAGCCTGCTGAAGGTCGCCGACGATATCATTACCATGGAGGAGCGTCACCAGCGCCTGACCATGTTCTGCTTTGGCCCTACCATTGAACCCTACGAAACAGATCACTGTGTGATACCCAAGTCGCCGCTGGAGATGATGCGCAACTGTTGGGGCAACAGCATACCCATGGTGATTGGCGGCAACTCCTTTGAGGGTCTGCTGATGTTCCCCGAGGTGAACAAGTGGCCGGAGTTGCTGTGCCAGCTGGGAGATTGCGAGCATTTGGCTCCCAGGGATGCGCACTTGGACAAGGAGCAGCAGCGGGCCTTCGGCAAGCAGCTGAGGGAAGCCTATTTCGGCGATAGGAAGCCCAGTCGTGAGACTATTCTGGAGTACAGCGATGTAAGAATAATTACTGCACTTCAGCGATAAACTTCAATAATAATCTCCCCCTCCCTGTTTTGCAGCTCTTTTCGTACAAATATTTCTGGCATGGCATCCAAAGGACATTGCTATCGCGTGCCCACTACGCTCCAGAGGCGCCCACGTATCTGTATCGTTTTGACTTTGACTCGAAGCACTTCAACATCATGAGGATTATCACCTGTGGCCGCAAGGTGCGAGGCACATGTCATGCCGATGATTTGTCGTATTTGTTCTACAATGCGGCAGCAAAGAAACTAAAGCGCCGCACGGCCGAATTCAAGACGATAAAACGTCTGGTGTCCATGGTGGTGCAGTTTGCCATATCCGGGGATCCCAATATACCGCTGGTCACGCACGACGAGAAGCATCAGCCACAGGGCACAGGAACGGGCACACCCACATCCACCTGGTTGCCCATTTCACGTGAGGATGCGGTGTTCAAGTGCCTGAATATCTCGCATGATGTGCAAGTGATTGATTTGCCAGAGGCCGAAAAGTTGCGGCTCTGGGATAGCTGCTATGACAGACGACTCCTGTACTGAACACACACATTTTGGTTGGTTCCTGTCCCAGCACCACTCCCCTCAATCTCTCAGCGACTTTGCCGCTTATTTACCCTTAGCAATCCGTAGGCCTTAGCCAGTAGTCACAGCCGTAGCAGTAGCCCCTAAGCCCCGGCCCTGAGGCGGCCTTAAAAGCACATCAAATGTACACATGTAAATAGCGATTTTTTATAGCTTAGCCTTAAGGTAAATACACAAAAAGAAACAGAAAAGGAAAATAACAAGATTAGGCAAATATTTTGTTTGGCTACAAATTTTGCTGCATCAAAAGTGTTTTGGTAAGCGAAATATTAAAAACTCTATTTGGGCTGAAAAACTTTGTGAAAGAAAATTATTATGTTAAGGACTGATTTGATAGAAGCAAAACATGTGTTGAATGTATTTTTTAAATGGTAGTAATATTAATAAACTTTTTTGATAAATATTATATGGTGCTAAGCGTTTGATTTCGTCTGCTTTCAACTCAATAAATTAAAGATAATATGGATATATATTTTTAGTATTTTTCATATCGAAGAACTAAACCGATTACACCACTCAACGCTTTGGCCCAACAAAGGCAAACATTGATCTGATTATGCAGGGGGAGTATATACTCGAATACTCTTGCCAATACACGTGTAGGCCCTGCCCTGGTCTAATCACGCTTGTGTGAGTTTTTGGGTTAAGCCCGGGCCCCACCAAAGCCCCCGCCATAAAGTATGCAACGCGTTATGATATTAAAAATACTTAAATGCTCAAACATGACAATATTAACACCTGTCCCAACACACACACACACACACACACAATAGATACACACACAGGAGTGCTGTCAAGCGACAAAACCAAAAGCCTGGGAACACACCTGTCCCCCTTACTCTTGTCATACTGTATCGTGGATTTTGTGAGCTTGTGTCTATGGCAACTTCAAAGACCGCTAAAAACACACACACACACACACACACACACGCAGAGTCCACCTGCTCTCTCGCATCCCCCCCCTCCAACTTTGTCAACCATTAATTGTAATTAAAAACTTACACGTGCTTCACATTTAGGGAGCCACGCAGCAGCAGCTTGGTTGCGTTGGTTTCCGCTGACCTTTGGGCCCCAAACATGGCTTTTTTTTTTTTTAATTTTGTGTGGGTTTTTTTTGTTTTGTCATTTTATTTATGTTTTGTAATACGGTAATTATTATTTACAGGTGCTTAGCAAATTTGCTGGAAATTTGTGTTTTACTTGGCTGCTGTTTGCTTGTCGAGGCGGCGTTTCGGGGGATGACTGTATATTCAATTTCGAATTTCAGGGGCAGCCGCAAGGTATGCAACGGTTTTTGGTAAATATTTTGTGTGCGGTTAAAGATGGAAAATCCCTTCGACAAACAGGTTTTATGGAAAAGTTTTGTGAGTGCTTAATGCATTTTAAAGTAATTAATAATTAATGGTTGTCCAAAACATATAAATATGTGGAGAGTATAAGAAGAAATGGCAGTAATGTTAATGTTGCTCTTCCTAAACGAATAAAACACATTTCTTTCTGGATGTATCTGCTCACAAAGCAATGATCTATAAAAGTCATGCACTTGGAAAGGATTCAGAATATTTCCAGCTTTAAGTGGGTCTAAATGGTTCCAATCCCCAACTAAAGTGTTCTACACTTATAAACTCATGCAAGTTGTTCAAAAAAGTTAGCATTAAGCCTTTTCAGACCCCATTTTTCATATCAATACCCTTAAAAACAATACATTCTTCTGTGAGCCTTGTGTGTGTCAAAAGTTTCTTTTTTGTTTGTATTTCTAAAATCACAGACAAAAGTAGTTCTGTGTGTCACGTGCAGGAGTCAATGGAATGAGAATGGGGCTTTGATAGCCCCGTGAACTCTATATATGGGGAAAAATCCACCCCCAATTATCCCCAGGAAAACAACAACAGCGAGAACAACGAAAAGGAACAGGAGAAATGGCGGAGGCAACAACAAGGACGCATGTAATCAAGTCACGAAATGGCATGGAAAAGTCACGCGAGGAGCCGGAAAATTATGACTTCTTGCCAAAGGAGCGAACAGCGAACAGCGGAGGAGGAGTGTGGGGTGTGGGGTGTGTGGTGCGGGCATCCTGATGAGTATGGGGTGTGGCAGGCGTCCGTTTGATTTGATTTGCCTTTGAAAAATTCATGAGGCAATTGTTGCGCGCGCGGCGCGAAATGCTTATGATTATCATGTGCGCGCCTCGAAAGCCACCGAACAGGCACGGCTGGTTGTTCCTGTTACTGGTTTTCGGACATTTGATATTCCATTTACATTTTCTTAGACATGGTCCTTGGAGGTCCCTTGTTGTTGTTGTGGTGGAGAAAACGCAAGTTGTAAGAGTAACGGAAATGAATTTTTAATTTATCTGAATTGCTGATTTTTCGGGAAAAACATTTACTCACTGGCCCCAATTTTCCAGGGAATCAGATTGAAGCACGCAAATCTCGGACCCACAAAATATAAATTAGTTAAAGTTAAACAGTGGAAATGTTTTCGGGGGAAATTCGTGAAAAACTCACATGCCACCATATGGCAAAATGTAAATACATAAAACAATATTCTGAATTTGCAAAAATTTCTGTTATTATTAAAACGTTTTCTTTTGTGTGTTGGTTTTGCCGCTCGCTGATTGAAATCATTTTGGTTTAATCAAAATCATTTAATGCCTAACAATTGTGCGACTGAAATAGTCGCAATCGTCGCAGAAAAAGAACTCTATCTAAATTGATTTAAATGAATTAGAGGAACGTAAAGCAGAAAAACGTGCCAGAAGAGCCACCAGAGCACGCGATCGTGTGCGAGAGCAAGAGAGATCAAAAAAGCACATCCGAAATGAGAGCCGAAGCTCTCTCACTGAAAAGCGCATGGCAACATAAGCGCCCAAAGTCACGAGAGGGTAGACTAGTATTACCCCCCGGCCAAGGTTATTTATTTAATGTATCATAAATAAAAACAAAACTGTCCCGCCATACACAGCATTCGTTGGGTATAAACCATTCACACATACTCATATAATCGTATATTCGCATACTCACATACTCGTAGTTTCGCATTAAGTCCAATCAACTTTGATTCCAGATGCCAGACTAATCCAAACCGAACCAGAACTGACCATAACTTATGGTAATTACTTGGGGAAGAACAAAACTTAACATAAAACAAATCAAAATAAACGTTCGACTGCTAAAAGCTTGTTAAAAGCTATGGCAAAAGCTAGTGCTGGCTGAGCTTTGGCTCAGCGGAAAGCTTTTCAATAGCAACAGGAGGAAGCAGAAACAACAACAACAGCGGCAGCAGCTCCTTCCAATCAGCTGTGACTGTGCGTTGTGTTGACTTTCCTTTATTACTTTCCCTTATTTTGCTTTTTCCGCTTGATTTTGTTTGCTTTGCCTCAAGGGACCATTGGGCGCGTGTGGCAGCCGGAGACAAGCACAACAACATGCCCCACATATAATGAATGACTTTATCTGAGGTGATACAAAAATTTCCTGGTATACAGAAGGTCTAGAGTGGGAGACAGCAAGGCTAACTCGTGCGATGAAGTCATAAGAAGTTTCGGGCTTAAAATGAAAGAACTATGAGAGAAATCTAAGAACTTAAAGTAACAACAACGTGGGGTTTGTTTTTCCATTTTATAGAAATACAAACCACTTCTTATATAGAACTTCTCAATAGTCTATTGAAGTGCCCAAACGGTGCTTTCCCGCTTACTGAAAGTAGTTTCAAGCTTTAAGTGCAAGAAATATAAAGTAAATGTGTATTAAAAGTGTAAGAAAACACTCTTGCCATACAACATCTTGATTATTCCACCAAATTGCTGCCCCATCGAGTATTAGACACTACTTGTGGTATCGCGCCCCCGCACGAGTGGGTACTTTCCCGATTACCGAAGATCGATGGCAGACAGCTTCCTAGAAGTACACCCCTCCGGCAAATACAATAAACTGACTCATTCGCAAAATTGGTTCGAACCATTCTTATCACACGATGAGTGGGCCATAAAGATTACACATACGCCACATGTCACCCAACGTCGTCAAACAAAATATGAAGAAGACACGGCGATACATGGAATTTTAGTGTCGAATCAGCAAAATCACAACTTGGTACCCTCCCGCCATAGCGTATCAATACTGTTTTCTTATCTACTATTTATTTATTTTTTTTGTTGAGGCTCTGATAAAGCTCATATGAGGAGTGCCGCTCAATAATAAATGCCACAGGACAAAGTCAAAAGTAATTTTTTGCCATGTAATTGCGAGAGTGACTCAGTATTCAATAGAAGAATGCCTCAATAAACATAATTGTGAGGCTACTGAATTATAGATAACGTTGATAGATACCCCACCCACCCAGCAGCTCTCACACACGCATCGCATCGCATGCTTTTATGTTCAGGTCTCTGTCTCGGTCTCTGTCTCGGTATCGGTCTCAGTGGGAAAAGCTTTTTCGGTGTGGTGTTTCGTTTAGAACTTTTATAGCGCGTGCTTTTGCGGACAGTTGATGAGCTGCCTTCACGCCAATCGGACGCGTAACGGCAACAAAAGCTGAACTGAACAATCCGGACACACACACACACCTTTCCACCGTGTTCCATCATCAACAAAAGCAACAAAACTATATATACTACAAAAAAAACCGAGTAATAGTTGTGCGGCAGTATTCAAAGAATTTCAACAAAAATCTGATTGTTTTTCGCGTGTTATGTGATAAATGCTTGCTTGGGAATCTGTGCTTTTTTCGACGTGTAAATTATCCTGCGTGTACCACAAGAGCGCGTGTGTGTTTTTCCTGCTGTGCGGGAACGGGCTTCGTCCTGTGGGTGTTCTTGTGTCTGTGTTTGTGCGCAGGACAGGAAAGCTCCTTATCAGTAGCAAAGCTACAGCGACAGAGACTGTATTTTTGTTGATACACAACGCATAGTCCTTGCAAGGCCAACCAAAAAAACAAAAAAAAAAAAAAAAACAAAAACCGAAAACACAACAACAGCTGTTAGTTGTTCAACACACATTTTGATACAAAATAAAAAGTAATTTTTGTAATATTTATAAGAGAAGAAACCAAAGAAACACGAAAATTTATAAATATATAATAATAATAACAAAAAGGAAAGGAAAGTAGAGCCATATACAATCTTTTGATTAAATTTGAACCGAAGAACATAAGAGAACACCAAAATGTCTTCCATGGCGGCATTTGATCAGTTCAAAATTGGACTCAAGTAAGTTGAAAATTATATAGCAAGCGATATAGAAGACTATATACATTTTTAAATAGATATTTGAAACTGCTGTCATGTTGTAAATTTACCATTAAATGACTTGCCATAAAGTTTACCCAATTTAGGCAAGTCTCTCATCATGACATCAGCCACAATGCTGTCATCCAATCTAAGGCGCACAACTATATATATAATTAAGTTGCACACCTCATGTAGGCCATATACATACAGTTCTCTTCACGATGATTTATACCCAGATCTATCCACTAGAAACCCACTTTGACGGCAATTGATGATCATTGCTGATCAGGCAATAGCGAATTTTTTTGAATTAGTTCGGGCTGATTGATGATTCGGAAAGTACCGCAAAAGAAAGCGCCAAAAGCGGTGTTCTCCAAAGTGTACCGATAAGAAATTATATATGTAATTGTATATGTTTTCGGCCTGACGTTTCGCGCAGCTGGAAACAATTAAATTGCCTCCAATATTAAAGGAACAGCTGCTGCTGCTGCGGCAATGTCCTACCCCCTAGAGATGGCTCGTCCTTGGGGTCCTACATGAGCATACATATATACATACACGTAATTATGTAAACAATAAACCTGCGACGGTATCCTTACCGGGGGGTTGCTTGCTTGAAACGCAGGCGTTTCTAATGACGGCGTGTCCCCTTTCATTTGCATTCTATTGATTCTAGGAAATTCTAGTTCTCGTCTCCATAATGAGCAAACACAGATACACACAAACACAGGAACGTATCCCACACACACACACACACACACAACAGCTGTCTGTTATATGAGTCCGGTCTAGGGGTCTTTGGCTTTTTCTGTGCCGACACTTAAACTGCGCAAATAATTAGGTAGCAAACTAGTGCACCGCCATCGCCCCCTGCTCTCCCTCCATCTCCATCCCTCTGTTTGTCGGTGCGGGATGTACGACTATGTAAATTATTGTATTGTGTAAAAACTATAGTAAACCCAGCAGTAGCAACAGCCGTGCTGATTCACAAATTGCAAAAAGTCAGAGAAATAAACCAAACTGAAAAAAAGAGACGGGTAGAATGTTGTATGAGATCAGAGGCGACGGCTTTGTGTGCCTCTAACTGGTTTGGTTTTCGTTACCCGAGGGGCCCATCGATACAATACATCGACGATTTCATTAGTCGATTGAAGGGAAAAGAAAACTTAAGATTAATAAAAATGGTTAGCAAAGCTTCTGCGATAGTTCTGCTCTTTGAAAATAAATGTATTATATCATACATGATTTTTTCCTGTGCATTTGCCATTCTGCATTCATTTTCATATTTAAATTATTCCTATTTCTTTTTTTTTGCTTTGTGACAGCTTGAAATGGCATTTGCAAGCCCACATTCAATCAAATTTTTTGGCATAAATAAATTGCCAATTCTTATACAATGTAGCAGCGTTTTCCATATTCATTGGCTAAATTGCCACCTCACAAAACAATCTCGTTTGGGAGGGCATCTAAAATTATAATTTCGAATTGACCAAATGGACTTTTTATTTATTGAATGAATTCAATTTTGATATCTGTGAATCCCAATTGACACAGCGAATTTATCTGTGGGAAACCAATTAACCTTCAATTTGAGACAATTTTCTGCTATCATTTAGAAGTCTTCTGTGGCGGCACGTGCAAATATTTCTGGTGCATTCTTTGGCGACCGACGAATCTCTGTAGAATTCCGCACCAAATCTGAATCTGTAAACTATTTTTCTGATTTGGAAAATATCTCTTATCCTAGCAGCCTTTTCTCTCCCATTCAATCGTTTAATCAAGTAACAAAAACACCATCAAACAGGCAAGAAAATATTTGTAGCCTTGCAAAATCACACACAAAAATTAGTTGATAATCTAGAAAAATGCTGTTGGCTCGCTTAAATCACGTCCTGCCAGGACGTTCGTTGTGTCTCTTGGGGCAGGTCACCAGTCAGCGACTATGGCAATCGACCAAGGCCATGCCGCTGCTGAAGAAGAATCCCCTGACATGGCCATCAATGGGCCAGGGCAAGTCCTTGATACCAAAGAAGGATCTACAGAATATGCTGCGTCGGGACTATTCACGTGAGTCCAACCGTAACCGTTCGCATCTGGAGAGCCGTACGCGTGGACCCTCGCTCAAGGATCGGATGATGGGACCACCCAGCGAGAATGCCTACTCCATGGGCAAGGGTGCGGCAGCAGGAGCTGCCCTCATGGGTCTCGTGGGACTCTGCTACTACGGACTGGGCCTGTCCAAGCAAACCAGTGTCTACGATCAATCGTTGCTGTGGCCGCAGTATGTGAGGGATCGCATTCATGCCACCTATGCCTACTTTGGGGCATCCTGTGGCATTACAGCTGCTGCAGCGGCTGCCTTTTTCCAGTCCGAGACCGCCATGAGCCTGATGACTCGCTCCGGTATAGTTGCCGGGCTCATAACCCTGGGCCTGGTGATGGGCACTGGGGTCATGGCCCAGTCAATCGAATACAAAGAAGGATTCGGGGCCAAGCAGCTGGCCTGGCTGGCACACTGCACCGTTCTGGGAGCCGTGCTGGCGCCCATGTGCTTCCTGGGAGGTCCGATTCTGACCAGGGCCATGCTCTACACGGGCGGCATTGTGGGCGCCCTCTCCACGGTGGCCGCCTGTGCCCCAAGCGATAAATTTCTCTACATGGGCGGTCCGTTGGCCATTGGATTGGGCGTGGTCTTTGCCTCATCTCTGGCTGGTATGTGGCTGCCCCCCACAACGGCCTTGGGAGCTGGCCTCGCAAGTATGTCAGTCTACGGTGGATTGATCTTGTTCAGCGGATTCCTGCTCTACGACACGCAGCGGATTGTGCGCGTGGCCGAGTTGCATCCACAGCACGGCATTCCCAAATTCGATCCCATCAATATGGCTCTGGCCATATATATGGATGCCCTGAATATCTTCATACGCATTGCCATGATTCTTGCCAGCGATAATCAGCGCAAGAAGTAGACGAAATCGAACAATCGGTATTGGGTGTAGGTTTAAGAAAATCATACAAACATTCATTGGAAAGGGGGAGGAATCAAAATTGAAACACAGTGCATTGTCAAACTAATGAATAAGAAAGAAATAAATCACAATAGAAGTCCGTTTTGTAACTATTTTTAACAGTTTCAGTGTTGGCTAGCAAGATAAGCAGTGTGGGAAAGTGCAGGAAATACCTCCACCTGTTCATAATTTATTCCCTTCACATTTCGTTGATTTATCTGCATTCCTTCTGCTGCTCGTATTTTGTGGGCATGTATGTATTTCTGACATTGCCCATACGACGGGTATAACTGCGGCATACAATTTTCGCTTATATTCTATGCAATTTTTTGTCGCTAGCTATTCGTGCTCTCCACCTAAACGCCCACACATGCACACCACAAACCACACACATAAACTAACACAAAAGCAAGCATGTCAATTTCATTTAATTTTGCCGCATTTTCTTCTGTCTATTATTTCTTTTTTTTTGTGTAAAAAGCTTTTGTGTGGCAGCAAAAAAAATGTTTTAAATGAATAAAGAATGAAAGAATTGCCGCAACAAGAGCAAACATACAGATAAGAATATTATATATACATATATATTATATACATATACGATATATTCGCAGATACGTATACGTATTTTATGGGTTATTCCATGAATGAGTTGAAATTTTTAGCGAATTTTTATCAAATTAAGCCGTCTGAAAAGTTTGTTTTTAATATTTTTAGATCATTAGGGTTAATCAAATTGAATTTTATGATTAAATTATAATAAAGAGTTGCTTGGTTTGGCCTTCGGCTTCACTCCTTGACCTGCTCTCCATCTCTGGGCATTCCATTCAGAACCTTCTCGCAGTCGGTCTGTCAGATATCCTTGTGAGCTTTCGGCATCGCGCATTTCATTCATGGGGCGCAACGGAAAGCTTTCATTGAGTTGGAGCTTTTGCAGCCTTGCCAAGGTCAGAGTCATGTCCGCCGCACACTTTCATGTAAAATGTCTACAAATAGAAGACAATGTTGATGGCTCTACTCTGCAACGGAAATTAAATTCTATGATGTGGTTCTCTGTGCCTGTGCCTGTTCGTGTTCGTGTTCTTTGTTATTCCTCATAATCATATTTTAACGTTCTCTTTGGCAAAAACTAACTTGACCATGACTTGTTGACTGTACCTCTGTTGCTCAGTCTGTCCGTCTATCTGTCTGTCTGTTTGTCTATCTGTCTGTCAGTTAGTCATTCCAACAATATGTGATGTTTGCCTAGATTATAAGGGTAATCGCGTGGCGGGATTTGTCCCATGTCTAGCTGATAGCAGAGAGGAGTGTGGCAGATTAGGCCGTGGGATGTGGGATGTGGTGTATGGAAAATTAATTGATTCACTTATGACATAAGCCGAGCTTATCTCTGGTGCTTCCAGTGGCATACAAACACTAACCTGCTGCAATTGCTCCTCAAGCTGCGATGAATAAATATTTCCAATACCATGCCTGATAATAGTCTGTTCTCTGGGGGTTCTACATGCCCGACATGATGCCAAGCGAAGCCTATGCTTGTTGGGTTTTATTTCATAATTCTATGATTGTTTTCATGGGGTTTTTTTTTATTTGAATGAAATGAGATGACTTGTAATTACCGCACCCCGAGAGATTATGAGTTTTATGAAAGTAGAACACATAATATTTCACTGGAAACTTAAAGAAGACAGTTCTAGGTATAGTTTTTTTTAGTGTTTTTCGAGTCATTTGGAGTCCCATAACTATAGTTTAATTTGTTTACTATTATATATACCACCTATTCACAGAAATACAGAACTTTAAAGTACAAATGTTATCGAGTTTTTTGATTGGAAGTAAACAAAATTTTTGTTAAATACCAAAAGGTAGTCAAAGAGCAAAGTTTGGAAATAAAGATTGTTTACTTTCATTATTTAGTAATTTTGAATTTTGTAGGATCCTTAATATCCGTCCCTGATTGGAGTTCTATGGTTCTTTTATTTGCTACACAAAATCCCAAGTTATACGAATACATTCCACCATATGACTTCCACATTTCCCATACGAACTGTTGCCTCAATTATTTTTACAGTTTAACGAATTCGGAAATAATAAAACTCAAGCCTTATATCGTTTCTGTTCCGTATTTTTGCACCAAAGTTTATTTGCCTCTGGGTCTCTGGGTATTTTCTACCCCGGCCTGGCGGCGTTTGCTGTCGTCACTTCATGCTCATAAGCAGCTGAATATTTGCCTTCTTAGTGTGAGCAAAAAAGATCTCTCCCTTGTATATTTTCATTCAAAATTTATCGCTTGAGATTTTTTGTACGGCGGCCAAAAATAACACATAAATCAGTGAGGGACACACAAGATCGTTTAGCAGTACGATTTTCAACACGATCTATGAAAGATGAAAATAAGAAAAGAATCAGGAAAGGAAAATCAAAAACTAAGCAGCCAGCAAATGGAATACAAACAATTGAAGTGCTTACATCAACATTTGATGGAATGTTTCATAAGATTTCATCGTTCTTTGATGATCCAACATACTGTATAATGTGTGGGACCAAGAGCTCAAAGTATTAACTATCATCAACTAATTTGTGTAGGTTCCTTTGGGCATTCTGCGTTTTACAACTGACCCTAAAACCCAATGGGCAGTCCCCAGGAACCCATCTAGGTGTGTTTTGAGGTATTGCACTCTTACACGCAAGCCTGGCATTAGGACATAATCTTTTATGACCCCAGTTAACAGACCCCCTCCGTCATAAACATTATTTATATTGACTTTCTTTTTATAGGTGCCGACCATTAGCTTAAGCGTCCTATTCCCTGTCACTCTCCCCCAAAACAATTTCCCTTTTGCCTTAAGTTCAAGGCCAAGGTCCACGATAGACCAACCAATTTCTACGGATGTATTATTCACATCATGCGTTTTGGGGGACTTTCGTCTTCAATCTGAGTCGAAAAATGGGCAACAGCTCGTTCCGGCTATTAATAAACATAAATTTTAATATATATTGTACGTATTTTTTCGGTTACCCTTGGCTTTTGCTGATGACATTTCTCGAACAAAAGAAAACAATGTCCGGGACGGGCAGACAGACAGAGATCACTCGGCGTTTTGGCTGAGTTCATTCTTTATTTCCTTTCGGGTTTACGACATGTGTGTGTATGCGTGGGGGAAGTCATAAAATGCATAATTCAAATTTGAAACACGTTTCATTTGGTTTGCATCATGGCATCAAAAAATAGGAAAATACCATGACGGAATAAGTTTTATTTTTTGTACCTGATGAAACCATTAAGGGCAATCGATAAACAAAAGCCGCCCCTATATGGCAGAGGCTCTATGCCGAATAAATTCCTATTTAAACATTCATAAAAATCAAGATTTAAGTGCTAAAACTAAGCAAAAACTGAGAGTATTCGGTACACATTATCAATCAAAGAAAACCTTGAGGTCTCCATAGATTTTAATATAATTTTTTTTGTCTATTTTTGGCAAAACATAAAAGGTCTCTCCTCAGAATTAAGTACAAAAATTGTACACCTTATCAATAAAAAAAAACCTTGAGGTATAAATATATTTATAATTTTTATAGGGAAGAACATTAACAACAATTTTCTTGAATTAGCGTGTAGCCTTGGGGTCTTTTTAGTGTATGGATTAACCCAATTCTCCAAAGAACATAAAAACTCTCTCGGTTTACGGGGTAACAGAATGTACCCCTCAATATATGTACAATTTCAATGGCCTTTTGCCCTTGATTTCCGTTTGCTTCCAAGTTGAATGACTTGCTTCTACTCAAACGAAAATAATAGGAAATATGTTTGCTTTCTTACTTTTGTATATCTTTTGATACCAAAAGCGAGACGAATGATACCAGACCAAAGTGGATTTTGTTTATTCAAAATAAATACAAAAAAAAAACAAAAACATTTCTTACCGATTTAATATGGTTCGTTCTGGTATGGGGTTCTGCCGGCCCTGATAAATGGCGCACACCTGGGGCTCGAAAAAAAGGCTGATAAAAAATTAACCTTATCAGCAAAAAAAGTTAAACGGCAAAGACAGTCGCATCAATATCAGCAAAGCTGACGTCGTTTATTGTAACTGATTAATGGTAACATTTCGTTTCATTTTACGCTGATTACATTTTTAAGTCTCTCTCTAAATTGTGTGTTGTTTTTTCTCTAACCTCTTTGCAGAATGGTGGACTTCAAAGTGCAACAGCGTCGCTATAAGACCAGCGAAAAGACTGTCGTTGGCACTACCTATGGACCCATCAAGGGTGTGAAACGAAAGTCCATCTATGGCCAGCTATATTTCAGTTTCGAGCGGATACCCTTTGCCAAGCCGCCGCTGGGAGAGCTGCGCTACAAGGCCCCGCAACCGCCAGAGATCTGGACAGAGGTCCGCAGTTGTACATCACAGGGTCCAAAGCCACTGCAGAAGCATTTTGTATTCGACATGACAGACGGCTCCGAGGATTGCCTGTACCTCAATGTCTACACAAAGAATGTGAGTGGTGATGATGATCAATATTGGGATATGCTTTTCTGACTAATAGGTTATCTGACTTATCTCACATAGTTATATCCCACCAAACCGATGCCAGTGATGGTCTGGATCTATGGCGGCGGCTTTCAATTTGGCGAGGCCTCACGCGAGTGCTACAGTCCCGACTATTTGCTGCGCGAAGATGTGGTCGTAATATCCATCAACTATCGATTGGGTCCATTAGGTAAGTACTTTACTGAGTCCTTGAAAATGAGGGATAACAAACTTAAGCCAATTTTGGAACTCCTTTCCATTAGGTTTCCTTTGCTTAGATGACCCTGAGCTTGATGTACCCGGCAATGCTGGGCTTAAGGATCAGGTCCTGGCCCTCCGTTGGGTCAAGGCCAATTGTTCTCGCTTTGGCGGTGACTCGGGGAACATAACTATTTTTGGTGATAGCGCTGGCAGCGCCTCCGTGCACTACATGATGATCACAGAGCAGACCCGTGGCCTCTTCCACAAGGCCATCTGCATGTCGGGCAACACACTCTCCCCCTGGGCGGTGACGCCGCAGAGGAATTGGCCATATCGTCTAGCCGTCCAGGCGGGCTACACGGGTGAGAATAACACCCGCGATATCTGGGAGTTTCTCAACAATGCCAAAGGATCCGACATTATCAAAGCCAACGGCGAACTGTGCATCGAAGCGGAGAAGAAGGAGCGAATTGGTTTCTCCTTTGGACCCGTCATCGAACCCTTTGTCACCAGCCATTGTGTGGTCCCCAAGAAGCCCATCGAAATGATGCGCACCGCCTGGAGCAACAGTATACCCCTCATCTTGGGCGGCGTCTCCAACGAGGGTCTACTCCTGTATTCGGAGACCAAGGCCAAACCCAATTGTCTGAACGAGTTGGATGATTGCCGGTTTGTGGTGCCCATTGAACTGAACATGGATCGGGACAGTGCTCTGTGCAAAGACTATGGCGAACAGTTGAGGGAGTGCTACTATGGCGATAAAACGCCGAGTCTGGACACTCTCCACGAGTACCTCCAGGTGGGTTTTACATACCTATAGTCGTCCTTTCTTTTACTAAAGTATTGAACTTTCTTTCTTTGTGTAGATGGTCTCCCATGAGTACTTCTGGTTCCCCATCTATCGCACAGTATTGTCCCGCCTGGAGTATGCCAGGAGTGCACCCACCTATTTGTATCGCTTCGACTTTGACTCGAAGCACTTCAATCACCTGCGTATCCTGAGCTGCGGCAAGAAGGTGCGTGGCACCTGCCACGGCGACGATCTCTCCTATCTGTTCTACAATTCACTTGCCCGCAAACTGAAGAATCATACGCGTGAATACAAGTGCATTGAGCGTCTGGTGGGTCTCTGGACCCAATTTGCCGCCTCTGGCAATCCCAACTTCGATCCGGAACAGTCGGATCTGTGGCAGCCAGTGTCCGCGGCGTCCTTGGAGAAGCGTCAGCTAAAGTGCCTTAATATATCCGACGAGCTGAAGATAATCGATGTGCCCGATCTGCGTAAGCTGATGGTCTGGGAGAGTTTCTTTAGACGCGACGAACTGCTTTGAGGTGGGGAGAAGCAGCGATTGCGACTTGCGACTTGCGATTGGTATGGAATGGAATGTGTGGAGTATCTCCACTTAGATGTACATAGATCTGTAGCTTTATCTGTACGATTCTAAACAGCTTTATGTTTGAAAGCCTCTGTTCAAAACAATGCAAAAGCATAGCTTTAGACCTTAAAAAAAAAACAACCCCCTCTACTGTTGTTAAGTTTTGCCAATATCGAAAGATTCTATTTAAGTGTGTTAAAGTTTTAGCAGCTATATGTATGTATCTATCTGGAATAGGTCTGAAATATATCGGCATGTTATGAGTATCGAAACCAAGTCGCAACTGAAAGTACCTTCTATGAGAAACTACCAAAAAACCAAACAAACAAAACGGAAAACGGAAAACAGAAAACAAAGACAGCCAACAAATCTGAGCTAAGCGAAATGCTATATAAATCTATTTAATGTTCCTTCAATGAGCCCATTTAACATAAAAACATATATCAAGTATATTTTCTATCGATATAAGTTGAATGTACTGTCCTCCGAAACGCACACACGTAAATTTTAGTTAGGATTTCAATTAAATATATTTTCTTCCAATTAGCAAAAGCCGCGCACAATCTTACAACCACCCGCCCCCCAGAAAAATGCCAATCATTTTCCATTTGTGTTTTAAAGAAAAACATATACATATATATATATATATTTAACCCGAAAATTTATTTATATTTGTAGACTAAGTCTTTTGGATATTTACCTGTTTTATATGCATACGTTTTTTTGAACAAAAAAAAAACAAAAAAAAAACAACAAGAAAAACCTGTCCAAGTTTTACATCATTTTTTAGAATATGTTTATAGGAAGACAACAAAAAAAAATAATAAATAACTTAACAAAACAACAAAAACTGAAAAAACTGATAACTTGAGAATTGTTTTTAGGAATGTGCACACGAAGATTAAATGTTTAAATCATATGTTTCAAAACTATATTCCTTAAGAAAGAAAGAAAAACTTCTCTGAATGTATTTGAGTCCGTTTTTTGTCAAAAGCTTCAAAGTCATGTGATGCAAAAGAAAAGGTATATATAAATCCATATTTTAATAAAAAAAAAACTAAAAAAATCTCAAATGTATTTGAAACCCAAAAAAAGGAACGAAATAAATACTTTGATTTAGTTATCAAATATTGAAAAATGAGAAAATTATTGACTGCTGTGAAAAGTTTCAGTTGCCGCCGAAACAGCGATGCTCCACGAATCATTACCAACTGGGATTTTATACAAAAGTGAGTAGGAATCAGCCGGAAACCTTGAACCATTGCCATGTGACTGCATAGACATTATCATGCTAATATAACTTCGGTTTGGTATGGCATAAATCCGAAACAACTGACGTCATAGATAGCGTCTGGCTGAACAAAAACCTGCCCCCCTTGAAAAAAGTGCTGCAAATTATCGCGTATGACCAAAAATTAATACTCAAAGATAAATAAACCGTAGGATAAAATACAGTGTGACTAATTCGCTGCTAATTGGTTAGCATTAAAAATAGTATTGTCACAGTGATTGGCGGTTATAATTATTGTATAATTAGAGAGCACATTAACCTTATTTTTTGGATAATGCAAGCGACTGTCGGAATCAGCTGCTAAGTGCTAATCATTAGAGTAAATCATTTCTATTAACTGGCATCGTTTCGCCAGAACTAATCTTAGATGATTTCCTCAGTTCAGTTCGATTCGTGACAGCCAGCGATATACAACAAAATGTCTACATTCTACTTGTTGCTCGGGTAGGATATATTGTACCTATTGCGATGCCAATTCATATTAAATTTCCTTTCTATTAGTTTTCTTTTAGTAATCTGCCTACAATTCATACTTTGTGATGATGTACCATCCGCAGAGGCCGATACAGTTATTACACAAAGTGAGCCAGCCCACACAACGCCCGATGACTTTCATCTATAATGGATATGTTCAATAAAAATCCACTCTCAATAGAGAAATCAGTCCGTCAGCAGTTTTTACTGAATCGAATCGAGTGGGCACTGACTACTTGTCAATTGCATAATTATCAGACCAAAGTCAAGTTCACAGTCACATTCGCCTTTGCATTGTTGTAAAACCTATTAATGTCTGCGTGAATATGCACTAGTTAGTGGGCCACAGACAGCACTATACTATGCACTCATTAAGTGGTGCTTCGGAAAAAGCTTTTGAAAGCGTTTGGCCGGTCTGGTCTGGTCTGCCTGCTGCTTTGTTAATCAGCCTAGGTTTAGGTTCACTTTCAAGGTGGTTTGGCTGTCGGACGTGCTATTCGCAAGCAGCTGGTTTTTTGTGGGTTAACACACTTTTAATGTATGTAGTTCCGTAACAAGTATTTATGTGATTCAAAGGCGATCTGCGATCGATCCCCTGCTAACATTTTCAGATCAAAGCTTTGGCCTCTAACATTGATCTTACTTAACATACTGTTAAAATATACACAAGCTTTGAATTGAGCTTTCAGAGCTTATGCGCAAACCAAATGAATATACCGGTATTCGGAATGCCGAGTGAACGAGAGAGAGACAGAGTGTCGCTGGCGAGAGAAGGTAAACAATCAGCTGTTAAACTCATTCTCTGAGAAAATAATCAGTGGGAGAGACCGGGACGGAGCAACTGGTGGCTGTGCTTAGTATATGGCTACCCCACGATCGCCCCGACTCTAGTCAGTCCCCGCCGCACTCTCGCGTGGAGCGTTTTATTCCATCGGCAACTTTCTTGCGTACTCCCCACGGCACGCCGACTCGCGTTAACTGGAGTTTAGACATTGTGACACTTTCTCTGTGGCTCTCCGCCTGCAGTCCATGCCACGCTCCCATAGCAGCGAATTTTAAAGCACTAGTAAAACATTCAATTTGATTTGTGTTGTGTGTTCATGAAAAGTGTGATAAAAGTGTAAAGTAAAAGGAAAAGATGGCCACACGCTTCATTGATATGCTGAAGCTGACCTTTAAGTGAGTTCGAGTGTTTCCTACTTGCATTTTCTTCGTTTTTCCTCTTTTTCTTGAAGCGTTAAATGATTTTCTGGGTTTGAGGTCTCTCGCCGTAGTGTTTGGCCTAGGGAGGGGGTTTTCAATACAGACAGCCATTAAAATATGCGTACACATGATATCGTATCGTATATGTTGTGTGTTGGTGAAATTGTTGCGCAAACTTTTGCTGCTGCTGGTTGGTTTTTTTTTGTGGATTTTTGGTTGTTTTTGTTGTTGTTTTGCATAAACTTAATGATGCTGCTTCTTCTTTTTCGTCTTGTTCCTCTTTTGCCGATTGTTTTTTTCGTCCCCCCCCCCCCCCCCCCTTCTCTGATTCATGCGCGATGCTTCCATTGTTGCGGCGGCATTCGTTAGTGATTTTTTGTTGTTTTGTTTTACCGTTGTTCCATTTGTTTGCTTATTTTTTGCACGTTTTCCGCAGGTCTATTAGCAATTTTGCGGATGGTTAGTATTTTTAACATAAATTATTGCAAAGCCATGCAATTGTGTTAATTGCAAATATATATATTTATTAAAGTGCGGGCTGCTACGCGTATATTTTAAAAAGCATAAAAGGAAAGGTGGGTGGGGGTTTTGTGGAGTCTATAGTGGATAACCTAGCAGATCAAGTGGTGGTAAAATATGTAAAAGTGTGTAATGGGTCAGCCAGAAAAAGATAATATTTTTAGTTGAATTTAAATATATTACAATACATTGTAAAAGTAATATGAAAATATTTATTATTTAAATATATTCATATTTATATTTACAAAAAGTATCAAAAGAGTATTAAAAAATGTTCAAAGAAGCAATAGACTTGTGTTTGTACCACTGTTGGCTTTATTGTCAGTATTATTATGTTCATTTCATTTTTTAAACATTATTATCTCAATTATTTCTCTAAATTATAATTGTTTAACCATAAAGGCACGCAATTAACGAGGAGGATACCTCTATATCTATCTCCTCGTATCTCTTTTTGGGGGATGTATCTAATGCTACAAATTATAATTAATAGCGCCACATCTCTTTAATAATTTCTTTGAATACCCGTTTATATCTTTTATCTGACAACGGCTTCCATAACGAGTTTTATATAAGTGCTATTTGTATAATTTCCAGACAACTTAAATGTTTTTTATACATATAAATAAATGTATGTGGAAACCATACTGATAAGTCTCTAGGGTACAGGGTTCGTTTCACTTTCAGGTGATAGGTGATACGATTTCTGCTCCACGGGCATGACACGACAGGTTTTTAGCAACAGCGAAAAATTATATAAGCTTTTTCTGTGTGTTTTTCGATAGGGAAAAAAGTTTGAAATGAGTTTATGGCTATGGGAAATAAATGGGATTAGTCAGTGATTTGTTTTTTGGATCTGTTTTTTTTTGACCATAATTGAGTAATCCTCAAACTGTAATTTGAACGAGGAAAAACACTCATTATCGTATTGATTTGTTGTAGAATGTATTGCGCTATACTTACCGATAAGATATAGTGTTTCACACTTGAACTTGTGCCCATTCAAAGTAGTTGTCAAATGAATGGAACAAAGTACTCGTAAAACTGGAATTTATTTCCTTAATTTGTTGTGCATTGTTAGTTTTGCTCTCAGATGCCTTTGTTAATGGCAACTGAATGTAGATTATTTCTGTAATTTCTATAAGTATTAGCTTTCTCAGCCTTATTGCAGTCACGTACTTCCCCAGTCCAATCTTTGCCGCTCCGATCTCTGTTGCCTTTCTTTGTGTATCTCCCACTCTGTTGATGCCAATTTGTAATTACCGATTTGTATGCGTTCGTGTACCATTAATGGTGAGCGAATTGTGTCAGTGCATTTGCAGAATGCCAGTTAAATATAAAATGTTTCTTTATACCGAAGGTGCGCAGTGGAAATAGTATAAAAATAAACCATAAAATGCAAAAATCATGCCTCATGCCCACCCACAAATTACCTATAAAAATACAAAATCCAAAAATACAACAGAAAAAAATAGGAGACTGCTTGTGCATGTTAAGCGAATTGGGCGTTGCGTTGAGGTTGGTCAAAAGCCTGTTGACAATTCGTAAGACTTTCAAAACAACAAAGAGACAGACCCCAAACGACATTGAAATTGCCTCGCCTGGTGGCATGGCCCCAATGCGTGACTGCCTTTCAATGGGTTAGATTCACAAATCAAGTAGAAGAGTGTGGAAGAGTGTGCTTTTGGATCGAATATGGGAATGGAAGTCAGGCCATTAATAGAAAACTCTAATCCAAAACAACTCCTTGCATCGTTTTCAGGGTCCTCAGTTTCAAATACGAGCAGCGTAAGCTTGCCACAGCCATATATTCTGTGGTCAAGACAAATCTGGGCCCCGTGCGCGGTGTAAAGCGGAATACCATTTGGGGAGGAAGCTATTTTAGCTTCGAGAAGATACCATTCGCCAAGCCCCCCGTGGGAGAGCTGCGTTTCAAGGCACCTGAGCCAGTGGAGCCATGGGATCGAGAGCTGGATTGCACTTCGGCCGCCGACAAACCCCTGCAGACACACATGTTTTTTAAGAAGTTCGCCGGCTCCGAGGATTGCCTGTATCTGAATGTGTATGCCAAGGATGTGAGTACCGAAAGGAGAAAAGAAACCATCTGATATTAATCTTTGGAATATTGTTTTTCATAGCTACAACCGAATAAACTGCGTCCAGTGATGGTTTGGATCTATGGCGGTGGCTTTCAGGTGGGCGAAGCCTCGCGGGACATGTACAGTCCGGACTTTTTCATGTCCAAGGATGTGGTGCTGGTCTCAGTGGCCTATCGACTGGGGGCCTTGGGCTTCCTAAGTCTCGACGATCCGCAGTTGAATGTGCCAGGAAATGCAGGACTCAAGGATCAGATAATGGGCCTTCGATGGGTGCAGCAGAACATCGAAGCATTCGGTGGGGATCCCAAGAATGTGACGCTCTTTGGCGAAAGTGCTGGCGGAGCATCGACCCACTTCCTCACGTTGAGTTCTCAGACAGAGGGATTGATCCACAAGGCCATCGTTATGTCGGGCAGTGTATTGTGTCCTTGGGCGCAGCCCCCCAGGAATGATTGGCCCTATCGTCTGGCCCAGAAACTGGGTTACACTGGGGATAACAAGGACAAGCCTATCTTTGAGTTCTTGAGATCTGCAAATGGGGGAGAAATAGTCAAGGCCTCGGCCACAGTCTTGAGCAAGGATGAGAAGCACAATCGAATTTTATTTGCATTTGGACCTGTTGTGGAGCCCTACAGCACAGAGCACACGGTGATCGATAAGCCACCCCATGAGCTAATGCAGAACAGCTGGAGCAACAGGGTGCCCATCATGTTCGGAGGCACCAGCTTCGAGGGATTGCTCTTTTATCCAGGTGAGTTTTGCTCTCTCTTCGAAAGGAACTCTCATTCACGAATTTCCTCTATTCCCCAGAGGTATCCCGTCGTCCGGCCACCTTGGATGAGGTGGGAAACTGCAAGAACTTACTGCCCAACGATATAAGCAACAACCTGGACCCCAAGCTGAGGGAAAACTATGGCCTGCAGCTGAAGCGCGCCTACTTCGCCGACGAGCCCTGCAATCAGGCCAGCATGATGAAGTTCCTCGAACTCAGCTCCTATCGGGAGTTCTGGCATCCCATCTATCGTGCCGCCTTGGCTCGAGTGCGCCAGGACAGTGCCCCCACCTATCTGTACCGCTTCGACTATGACTCAAAGCTCTGCAATGCCATTCGAATTGTGCTCTGCGGCCATCAAATGCGTGGCGTCTGCCACGGCGACGACCTGTGCTACATCTTCCACAGTATGCTCTCCCATCAGTCGGCCCCGGACTCGCCCGAGCACAAGGTCATCATGGGCATGATCGACATCTGGACGAGTTTCGCTGCCAATGGAGATCCCAACTGTGAGAGCATCAAGTCGGTCAAGTTTGCACCCCTCGAGAATGAAACGAATTTCAAATGCCTAAACATTGGCGGTGAATTTGAGTACAAAACACTACCAGAGCTGCAGAAGATTGAGCCAGTGTGGAACAGTTTCTATTCTCCGGATAAACTGTAGTCTTTCTTTCAAACGGGGGTTCCATAGCTTTAGATCTGCCTCAATTGTTGGAGTCTCTGCAATTGTGTAAATATGTTGTACATATATTCTGGTTATTGATTATTTTTTACATATTTTGTATTTAGTTTTACCCTGACAAGAACATTTTAGATACTATAAGATGAGTTTTAAAAGGACAAAATACAATTCTTGATAAAAGAAAGAAACCTAAAGAAACTTAATAATATTCTGGCATACAAAAAACCCATTTTAAAGCTTTAGTTCAATGCCAGTTAAGACAGCACTTCACTAAACCTGTCGGATATTTTTCTAAACCTTTATTTTTGATCCCCTGCCTGACTGCCACTCTGCCCATTCCATTATTCGTGTTCCTATATGCTGATGTGACGTTTATGTGTGTAAGCCGACGCTTGACAATCAAAGGGGACAACAATTTCCGCAATGCCACCGCCACCGCCAGCGCCACCGCCAACAACGACAGCCAGGATGACACCCAGCAACCGGAGCGGGGCATAGCAGAAGGGAGTGGCAGATTGAGAGCGTGGAAATAGGGGAAAAAAATTCCATTAAAATTTTTGCAAGTTTTTAATTTGTTTTTTTTTTTTTTCTGTGTTCAGCCTTTGCCGGGACACACCGAAAATGTTTGTGTGGTAAATTCAGAAAGGGGTTCGGCGGTGGATGCGTATGTGTTCTCTGTCTCTCTCTCTCTATGGGTCTCTGGGATCGGATCGCCTCTCATCAGTAACGTGAAAATTTCATTTGTCGACGACAGACAGGGGCCAAGGCGCAGCGAGTTGGGCAATTTTTCGTTAAATTTTTCCTCTGAATATAGTATAACCATTTTTTTTTGTTGAATGTAGGATTTTTAGACTGTGTTATGGTCATGGCTGGTGGAATGCAACCGGGCGTGACCATGAGCTGGGTGGTGGAGGGATGGCTAAATCCTGTTCATGTGCAGAGGGTGTAAAAATGGGCGTTAACTCAATAAATTAGAATTTTTTCCATTGCACAAAATTGTTTGAGAATGCGATTTCTCGTTTTATAAAATGTGCTCCGCTCGTTTCTCTGTGTGTCTGTGTCCCGGGGCATTTAATTAAATATTTTTTTCAATTTTGGTTGTAATGAAACTCGCCGCTTAAAGTCGGGGTTTTTAGTTAATAAATTTAGTAACTAAATTAAATTAAAATGCAGTCTGCACACCACACCCTTGGGGTAAATGTTAACTTAATTTCATAAATTTATTTTTAAGCACACACTTAATTTAATATATTTCATAGTTGTATGTTTTTTTGTTTTGTTTTTTTACTATTTAACTTTGTTTTTTGTTGGGCCACGAGACTTAGTGGATTTTTCAGCCACCGCAGAAAAGTATGCAACATTTTTATGATTTTTTTAGCTTAACGTTTTTTGATATTTGCGCGTGTCAACGCGTCTGTGTGCGTGTGTGAGAGAGAGTGAGAGCTGTGTCTGTGTAGGTAAGAGCTGTGCTGCCAGTATGCGTGAGAGGTGTGTCAGTGTGTACATTTGCTTGCATAAGCCGTATTCATCCGCCGTGTTGCCACTCTTTCTGACTGGGGCTTTCACTTTTTGTTTTTGTTTTTTTTTTTGTTTTTTTTTTGGCTGTTGCTTATTGCCGTCACTCGTCGGATGTCTGATCATATTTGCTTGCGGTCTGCACTGTGGTGGCCGCTCAGCAAAAACTGGTCAACACTCACACACACACAGTTACAGAGCCAGACGAGACCACAATTATAATGGCCGACGACCATGGGCAACTTTGGCGCTTATTGAAGTTCAACTTTTTATCAAATTAAATTTTCCGGATTACAGGTATTTAGAGCTGAACAGAGTCTGCGGTCGCGCGGGACTTCAGCCCAATACAAGTGGCATTAGCGGTTGTAATTGAATTTCAGCCATGTGGCATGGACTCCACTATTTTTCCCGCGTGTGAGTGTGTGTGTATGCGTGGCCTTGTTGTTTTTAACTGTGGCCTAGTTGAATTTTCTGCACATTTAAATAATAAAATAGCAGCATCATACAATTGGGCGGCTTGTTAGAAAGGGATAACTCCCCAAATCCATTTGTTGTACAGTTTTTTTTGGGGTTTGGAACATTGAAATGACTTTGACAGGCCTTGTTGAAAAAATTGTTACACATTTTTCTAATTTTCAAATTGAATAACTGCTGACGATGGAAACTGAATCGAGGTATACAAATTTTTCCATTTGTAGTCAGGCATGTAATAAAATATATCAAAGTGTATGCGGTTTCTATTAAAGTTCACATATGCTTAAAATATTAAAATACATGCGAAGATGAGGTGTAGAGAGTATTGCATTCATTCTTCAATAAATAAGCCTTCTCCATTGAACTCCATTAACCTCCATTGACATTTCCATTAAATCAAGACTGTTTTTCATATCTTGTTTTACTCGAAACATGCCACAAATTTCTTTTAGTTCTTCTACTTTGTTGATATTTTTGGTGCATCTTACTTTGCTGGAGGGCTTAAGTGCTGCTTGAGCCATAGCCTGAGCCAGTGGCAGCTGCAACTCAATTATGTTGCAAGCATAAATTATTCACTTAAGTGTCTCAAATTATGTGAAAAAGGTTGCCAAGTAGGAGCCGGAGCTTGAGCCGGAGCCTGAGCCCGAGCCCGAGGAAAAACACTTCGACGCACACGAAACGCAACTCAATTTGAGCATAAATTTCATTTGGTCCAGGTGGAAAACAACAACAGGCGAACAGAAGAACCAATGGAGAATCAGGAGCAAAATCAGAGGCTCTTCCAGGACCTGAAGCACCAGGAGGAGCCCCGTACAGACTTTAATAACAAACACAATTTAAGTGCACATAAAACGAGTGGCAAGGCAACTGAAAGCTCTGCTCTTGCCACGGGGGCGCGCGCAAGGAGTTATGCACTCGAAGGATATGCTTCGCATTTTATGCACTCCAAGGCAAAGTTATTGAGTAATCAGCTTTAAAATTCTACCCAACCCCCAACTTTTAGCTGAAGCTTTTCCATACCTCCACCCATTTCTGGCCATTTGTTTGTTCTTGTTTTTGGCCAAAGTAGCCCGCCAGCTGCAGCTGCAGGCAAAGCATCAGTCGAAGGCGAAGCAGTTGGAGGTTGCAGTCTGAGTCTAGGAGTCCAACCCCCCCATAAAATGCACAAAATGTATGCCGCGGCACGTGGCAGCTGAAAATGATTGCGCGACATGCTTGGTTTATGCATTTTGGGTGCCACAATTTATGTGTCCAGCGGAGTCGAGAGTGCTGTGTGGTTTGGGCAGTGAGCTGCTACTCGAGGCGCCTCTAGATGCTTAGGATTGCACTCACCCGCAGACAACGTGACGTATGAGTGTTAATAGGTTTGTTTTTCTATGTCAGGACGTAACTAATCAAGACCAGAAGCAACAATGGTGCAGACGAGCCATCTATTTCATTTGGTTGTTGGTGAAAAGTAAGTGAAAAGTGTGGGGAAATATGGACTAAGTGGTATCCTGGATGGGGAAGATGCATTTGTTTCAAATGAAGAATAATTCTTAGATTTCAAATAAGAAAGAAAGTAAGCTAAGGAAGCCTACCAAATATTAAAAAAAAACTCCATTTCTTTCTTTCCAGCCAATCCACCCAATGATACCCTATCGCCTAAGCGTCGGTCCACGCCGCAAGAACTATTATTTATTGGGTCCTGGCTGACCAGAAGAGCAGCCACATAAATTAGAGGCAGACAATGAACAATGTAGTTTGCGCCTGTTTGCATGCTACACATTTTTTCACTTTCTCGCCATCTTTCGCTCTTTCCAACTGCTCCTTCTCTTCAGTCTTTCTTTGGTGTTACTGTCTCTTTTTTCAGTATCTCTCTTCATTTTGTCTCTCCACTTTTCTCTAGAGTGTGTGTGTGTGTGTGAGCGCGTTCTTGTGCAGTTGGCCGACTCATTAAGCCCAGTAATGACACTTTAACGCTGTGAGCACGTTCTAAGCTCCCCCAGCAATATTTCATGCCCCCTCGGAATGATTTGTAGAGCACCCTAAAAAGGGAGAACGAGCGGCCAGAGAAGACCGAGTCTCTGTCTCTCAATATGGGCCAGGCGGCGCCATCGAAGTTCGGCCTTCGTTGAAGTGTGAACATAATTTGTTTGGCATATTTTAAGTAAACCTCAACGCAGCATCTGCTCTCCAGAAACACAGACGATGGCAAATTATTAGATATTTTTGTCGGCTACACTTTTTCCTACCTGGCCGTTCAGGCGCCTGAGGCTACTGTTAATTTATAGCGTCTCTTTTTTGTTGTTGTATTTTTAATGGAACGGATGCAATAATTTAAATGGCAACCGGATGTTTGCAGTTGGCCATATCGCCCCGAGAGAGTTTGCTAAAGAGCAAGAGAGCGGAGAGTGTGTGAAAAAAGTGGCCACGTGTCGGTTAAACTGCCGATAGGCAATTCATGTTATGCTCGTCACTTCCGACCAGCTGACGGGAATATCTGAAATTAACTTAAATTGTATGCAACACCGCAACAAAAAAGTGATGCTTATTTAAATATACAAAATGTGGCGAATAAAGTAGCGCGAGCATGGGGGAAAGAGTTGCATGGGAATCGGTATAATGTGGCAAAAATGGTAGCCAAAAATGTAGCTACTGGAACTCTCGAAATGTATGCCAAAAAACAGTAAAGGAAACTTTAATACAGATACAGAAAGAGCAGCGAGAAAGAGAAATGTTATAGCCGATAGTGCAAACATTTATATGCACGAGGTTATTTGCATATATGCATGATGTGGTCGGCACTAAGAAAGGATAGACCCCATGGACACAGTGCAGCAAACCGCAGCAAACTAATAATAACCAGTAAAGCCACATGGCCAGCCAAAAAAACGGGCCAAGAGGGATGGTAGGAGGGACAGAGCATGGCGTTGTCCCGGGAATGTGTTAAGTGCGCCAAGTGGTGGAGAAGTGGAGGAGGAAACTGTGATGGCCACACACAGCACAGCAAACATAATTGCAGCCACGAAATTTACAAATAGCTTTTAGTGTCAGTGCAAAATACATAACAGTCCAAAAACACCCAAACAAACATACACGACACACACAGAGATACACAACACTCCCTCACGTACTCTCCCACTCTCTCTACATCCACTCCACACATATACAACATACATATGCAACTAATGCACTCAATGCATATCAGCCAAAGGGCATCGCCAGCTGCCAGCACAGGACCAAATGCGGAAATATCGTTAAACAAATGCACAGCACAGCCAAGCAATTGGTTTGAAGGAAGCGGTAGGTCCTAGGGTCCAAGGACTACATAGTGTAGTAATAACTTCGCCACTTTGGACACTCCAGAGAGCACGTCCAATTTGTCATGCCAGCAGGAGCAAAGCTATGGCGAAACAGAAACTACGAAAGCTACGAGAAAAAAAATGTTTAATGTAAAACGCAAAAGTTGAAAGCCCAGCGAACTGCAGGATTCCATGTCCATGTCCTTGGCCACTAATTAATGCGGCTTGTTTGGCTCGCTGGGCCAGCGATGGCTGACTATTTTGGCAAGTCTCTGGTAGCACTTGTAACTGTCGTGGGGCACCTCCTACTCCACCCAACATGACATTAGGCGTTGCTATGCTTCGAACATTTTTTGGGGCTGCATGGCAGTTGGCGGGAAAATAATTTTTGCATTGCAGCAGTGAGAGCTTTCCAATGGTCTGCCCTTCCCTCTCTCTCACTTTTGGAGTGCCCGCATTGGTTTAACCCTCCCGGTTAACGCCTACAGTGCGTATTCGTAATGAAATATTCGTTGTTTGGGTGGATTTCGAGCTGTGGTACAAGAGCTTTATGGCCATGGCCCTGTGACCGTATTGGAACAGTATTTACTATGTTAAAATTTGCTGGGGAATAAGAAAAGTACAAATGAGGAGCAGGATACGTTCTGCTAATGGAGTTTAAGGGTTTAAAGCGACATTTGGCATCCTGGAAGGAAAAAAAATACATTTTTTACACAAAATATAAATGATTTTTGTATAATATTAAAAACCAAAATGCAATATAAACAAAGATGACCCGACCCGACACACAGACAGACAGACAACATTTGTGGAATGCCAAAAACTTTTCTCATTACGAAAGCGTTGGAATAACAACAACAGGAACAACAACGAAAAAAATGGCTTGGAACCCCCTCGCTTCGAATGCAACAAGCAAACATTCTGGGAACAAAAGTAAAACAATGCTCAATAGTTTGTTTACCCACCCATTCATTTGTACTTGGACAAACTTTTGCGAACAATAAAAGTGCATGAAAAATATTTGCCATATGATAAAAGTTAAAGCGTCCTTGGGCTCAAGAGAAAGTGCAATAAAAGCTATGGCTAAATGGATATAAAAAGCAAACACACATCTTTATCAAATTAGCTAAATTATAAATCGTTTTCCTTTCTTTTTCCCAGGCAGGCTCCAGAGGATCCAGAGGCGCCCTGCACAAAAAAGGAAAGTTGCGCCGACAGCAATTTCCGCTGCCTCAACTGCCAAAAATGGAAGGAAGACATATGCAAAAATGTTGGCAACACCTTGTCAGCAGCAACCCTGGTAGCCTAAGGACACACACCCAGGCACACACACACACAGCCCAGAGGATGAGGCAGCAGTTACTGGTGCAACTTTATTTTAGCCTGCAACTTTTTGCTAATTATCTACTTCGTGTCGGGGGAATGGCTGCAAGTGTTGCACGTAGCTGTGTTTTGTTGCGGGCACAAATTGCTCGAAACATTTACATTTCCGTTACGTAATTAATAGTTGAACTTCTGCCCTGCTGCCACCCCGCTGACAAGCGTGTTTATCGCCTGACAACACATCAGCAGCTCTCGAGACGACTCCGGCTCAGTTTTCGACTGCATGCGCATATAAATTATAAAAGTTTCTAGTTTTTGTCTTCAAGGAAATTAATTATAGAGCAGCCGAAACCTTTGACGAGTCGAAATATGTATCGTATGTGCTGCTTTCCTTTCAAATGAATTTCATTTATAATTCTACAAAACTTTTCCACAATAGAAAATTGTGTGCAGTAGAAAGTCTTGAAGAGAAACAAAGTAATTACTGAAATATTTGTTGTTTGTCTGGGGGTTCACTTCTACAAATTAGAAAGCAAACTTAAATAAAGCCAAATTTCTTTGGCACATGGCAAGTGTCTGCGTTTTTCAATGTTTTAATGCAACAAATAAAAACTAAGCAACATGCCATGATTTCGATTATCTGGTAAACACATTAAATGGTGTGGCAGACAATGGCAGACGGACACCAGCGGACAGAGAACCCGAGACCAGGGCCGAAACAGAAACATCTCCACGCAAACAGAGAGTGCACAACAAAATAAGAAAGGACCTCTCTCGCGTGCGCCAAAAAATATTTATTTGCCTCGAGCGAAGCCTTGGCAGCGTTAAAATAGAAATCACAGTGCCCGGGTCCTGCGGCTCCTCCTTCTCCAGAAGGGAAAGGAAAATTCCAAAGAAATGGCGGAAATACAAAGTTGAGGTATCAGACCAGGAAGTGCATATCGCGTAGAGGAAATGCTCCAGCAACAACAGCAGTAAGGAATTGCAAGAAATCGTAAATAAAATGCCATACAAATGCAGGATGCCAGAGTGCAAACAAACTGAAGCTGAAATGCTACCAAATCACTGACAGGCCCCAAAACAGTAATAATTGACTAAGTGCAACCCAGAGAAAAAGACTGAGAAATTAAATCTTAAGACTGTTTAGAAAAATGTACCCTATGTGATTGAAAATTTCTCCACTGCAAGGAAATATTCTGTTCGATTCAATTAAGTGAATATTGAATGTTTCCAGCATTTTGGAGCGACTTTAGATATAGAATTCCCCAAGTGAATAACCGCTGTAGTCATGTATAAAATACGCAACTCGACTGGCAAATAAAATTGCCGAGCAGGAAAGAAAAAAATCAAATGGCAGCCGACATTTGCCGTGTGGACAACCGCATTTCTGTCTGTGTGCTCGGTATTCGCCTTGATATGCCACACAAAAGAGTGAAACAGCGTGCGCGGCAGAGAGCGGTTACTCTATTTTTCGGCTCTGGGGAAATTGGAAAATTGCAAATCACGTAGTGCAAAGAAATAGAAATTCGCGTTTTGCGTGCCACACACACTCACTCTCTCTTTTCCTCTTACGCTACTTTTTTGATAAGCAACTCGTTGGCAAACGAATAAATCTCGAAGCCAAATAAAGAATGCATTTTTATGGCCCTTGCTGGCATATGAAAACGTTAAAATTGGCTCAAACTTAACACCAAGATCCGCAGAACCCTTGCCATCCATCAGCTCATTTGGTAAGCAATAAAAAACTTGTTGCCAGGCCAAGACCACCAAACATTGTTTGTCTTTTGTGCCTTTCTCACCTCGATCTAAGGCAACCTCTTTCATGGCTTCTTTACTTTGTTGTTTCTGCACAAGTCAGGCTTGGGTCTCGGTTGGTGGAGGGGGAAAATTTAAATTTTCCAAATCAAAATACTTCTGACACGGCAAACACCACGCCCTGTGGTTCGCATTATTGCACGCCTTGCATGTGTCAACAATCGAGGGGCCAGGGCCCAGAGCTTGAAAGTATGCACTGTTTGTTTAGGTGTCCGGGATAAACATTTCGCCCGTTTCCAGTCATTGTAGTAGTACCCTTCCAAATGGCAGAGCATAGGTGAAGAGCCCCTTTGCAGAGGGTCTCATGACTACAGAAATACGTTTGCCATCCAGATGGATATAAAGTACTAGCGTTCTCGAGGGCCTACCCCGGCTCCCTCGCTTCGTTCGCTGCCGCTGATCTGAGTAAAAAATCGCAAGACGGCGACCCACAAATTTTGTTTTATAATACAAAGATGATGTTTGTGATTCCAATCAAACTCTGGAAAGTAATGAACCTTGTTCTCAGATTTTCTTCAATATCGTTTCACTATATATCATAGCTTCTATATAAAATAAGTACCTACAAGGGTATCCCAAACATCGTCATCTGAATCCCGCTGTTGTGCTGTTTTTTTCGGTTGGTTGTAGCATGGCTCTTTCGAGCAAAAGTTTACGAGTATTGCACACTGTGTGTGTCTCCGTCTCCCCTTTCGGTATTGTGTGCTCTATGTGGGCGTGATAGGGGTTTAAGTTTTCCCGCAGGCTTTAGTTGTTCATCCAAGTACAAGCAATAAAGGTTTCTACTTTATGACAGTGTTAGGATGCCGGGGAATGGGATGAGAATCCAAATCCTACACGGTATAAATGCGATTTTTGGCTTTATAATTATATGGGGACTGTTGAAAATCACTGCATAGAACCACAAAACCGATTTTTACAGATCACTAAACCTTCACACAAATTTGCAAGTTATTTTCTAATAATGAACAAAATTCGCATCGAATTTTAGCCATTTTACATACTACATTTGCATTAAAATTAATTAATGTGTCAATGGGAAAAGTCACCAAAGCATTTCGCACCATTTTACACGATTTTATTAAATTAGCAGCCAAACGCATTCAATGTGCAATGAAATTAATTATCATCCGCATTCGGGTAGATGGCATAAAAAATACCAAATAAAAAAGATAGAATCGTTTATGGATTAGCTTTGGCTGTTGGTAAATGAGAAATGACACTTTGTTTCCCTTAATAAGTATTAGTGCATTCAACATTGAAAATCAAATTAAATGCGAATTATTTTGCACAATTTTCTGCGCTGGTCAGTTTGTCACTTACGTTTCAGAGTTTTCCAAAAGCCGTTGACAATGAATGTGGGATACAAAAAACTAGGGCTAACCACCGCCAAACACTGATGACAGGTGATTCGGCAATTAAATATAATTTAGCGTGACAGGGAACCGCAATCAAATATGCTATCAATCGATGCAAACTAAAAAACTTTCTTTTTTTTTGTTACATAAAAAAAGGGGATGTTTGATATTTGAATATGATTTTGTATATACGAGTAAGAGGAATATAGAATTTTTTGTAGCATTAGTTTTATATTTATACATTTATACATTCTCCATTTTATTTCATTCTCAAGCAGTGCTTCAACCTGATCAAGGAGAGCCTTTGCAATGATGCGATCAAGACGTGGCAGAAGAATAAATACAATACCATCACACGCTCATTCAGATCAAGGAGCGCAAGGGTATGGGGGTTATACATTCAAGAAGGTCCAGAAACCGAGGACCAAGCTGCACGCCAAGGTTGACCATCACTCGGCCTGCAAGATAGATCATTCTTGGCTTCCCAAAGGGGAAAATCATTGGTTTCTTGGTTGGGAAAACTCAAGCTAATCAACATCCAAAATGATTTCAACATATGCCCCTTTTTAACACTGATGACAGGAGACATATAATCCAATAAAATACTGATAATATTTTGTGCCTTTTCCTTTCGTATTGGTACCTATTGACCCGACTATTTGGGTTTCTTTCACTAAACATATGGGAAATTATTGTACAAAAGTTTTAAGGGGCTTACATAATCATGAATACCTTATATTAACATTGAGAAACCAAATACTTGTTGTAGAAGAAGAGTGAGAGGACATCAGCAAAGTCTTAGGAACGTCGTATCCTTAGAAACTATATTTTAGATATAGTTATTAAATATTACGTTTCTAGGTTGTAAAATGATTTAAATAAATATAATTTCATCCCTCCACACCAGGCCATGAAAACAGTTTCCTTTTTGAAATTTATCAACAAATTTGTAAAATTTTGTTGGTATGGATGGAGGACTACATGGCATCAATGAGTCCACCATCACCTTCATCATCGACTTTATCATTACAATCAGACGATGATATGTCTTCAGAATATAGATCCTCATTGCTGACGCGTTCGCAGCGGTTTAATCTGAAGCTTCTCGTGCTTTATTCGAAACACAAATGCCTGTGGAACTTCAATCACGTCGACTTCTTTAACACCGCCATGCACAAGAGCATCTGGGCGGACATCGTCCGACAGCTGGACACGAAGCGTACGATTACCTGGCAGTTCTGTCGCCGTCGCATCATGGAGCTGCGCCACTACAAGAACCAATATCGATTGCAGCAATTACGCTTGGACAGCAACCTCCCAAATGAGTGGTACCATGTTAGGGATGTTCCAATGTCGTTACCACTTGACGGGACTCGAGGGCTGGAGCTGCTGCCGAAGGAGAGCTATAAGCATTGTTTCTATTTTTTAAATTCCCTCGAAGCTCCTTCCTTTAGTCCAGCCAAGCTATGATCTTCTTGAACTCTTAACGTAAACGTACTTGCTTTTTGGTTATGTGCGGAAAACTAAAGCTAATCAACTTTTAAAATGGTAGCAAGATGGTGTGCAGCACTTTACACTTTTTTACAACTATTAGTCCTGGCAGCGGGAGGAGCTCTCTTAACAATTAAGCTTACCCCATTGTCCTTGGCCTTGTTGACGACGCTGGCTGCAGTTAATGTCATACAGAATTCTCTTGTCTAAGAACTCCCTTTCCGTCGGAAACTTTTTTTTGCGTATTTTTGCATATTTTGGGGGCACGTTCTGCACTCTGTTTTTGTGTAATGCCAAGTCATAATTTCTTTATATTACTGTCCTTGGCCCCCTTTCATGATTTTTTTTTGTTGCGTGCTCTCGTGCTCGTCTTTGGGTGGCAGTGCAACATTTGCTTTGTGCAACATTTTAATTACGCATTCAGTTGGCGCAGACTCGCAAGAATTATGGCCCAGAAGGCAGCGGCAGCAGTAGCAGGAGAAGGACGGACGCAGGTCTGGGCAGGATGCGTCCTGCTGCCGCGGCAGGAGTCAGCTGCTTGAGGGCTGTGTGCCACTCCCACTTTGTTTAACATTTCGCGCTATTTATGCATAATTTAACCATTTTATTTTATTATTTGTGCACTCCGGCTGCTTGTTCCTGCCTCTTGTTGCAAATAAATGGCTGCAAATATGCAAAAATAATGTACAGGTCCCCTCACTCGCCCCGAAAAACATTGTTGCAATGCTAAAACTTTTGATGGGCGCGCAAAGGCAGAGGTTTTTGGCAACAGCAACAGCTTGAATAAATGTTTGATCGGGTTAACTTCGGCTGGGCCGTCACATTTAATGGGCCCCGAAGTGAGCATAAAATCTTAGCAATTCCCAAATTTATCATAAAAACTAGTTAGTGGCCTTGTACGGCCTTAAGGGTTCCGTTTCGGGTACAAGTAAAGCATTTTAAGTTTAATGGCAATTAACCTTCGCGCTAGGAGGAAATTAAAATCATGAGCCCGAAATAACCCGCGTATGTGGCTCTACATAAATCTACAACCCCTCTGGCTACAAGGGGAACTGGAGGTTGGGTTGGCTTCGGCCCTGGTAAGTGGAGGAACAAGGACTGAGGCAGACATGACACGTATTTATAGCACGCCAACGACCTCCACTTGGGCCTCCACATTGCTAATACGCCATGTTGGCTGATGCTCAGTTTTCTGCCTGCTCTTTGTTTTATGTGCGCCCACATTCACACCCTCTCACAGACAGCAGAAACTTATATATTTCGAGTGCAAGTCAAGTCTCTCGCTCTCTTCCGCTGGCTCTATCTCTGGCTGCTTCCATGCTGCACTTCTTGCTCGTAGACCTCTTGGCACGCCCCCCCACACGCCTTGGCATTTGTATTAGCTGATTGTGTGGGGGCGACTGTGGCTCGGTTGCCGCATACAAGCTCGTAAATTGAATAAAAGTTCAAATGTTGGCAATTAATATAACGAAAAAGTTAATGCCAAGGATTGGGGGCGCTGCATCCACAACCAACTGTGGCTGTGGCTCGTGCTCGGGCTCGGCCTGGAGCTCCGGCTGGAGCTCGAAATTGCAGCTGGAGTTGAGCAACTGCCTTGGTTAACCCCCAGGGCGCCCAGTACATAAAGTACAAGATTGCCAAGACTCGAAAATATTTGATAACTTTATACAATTTTTCTATGTAAAGAATTTATAGTTTAAATCCCGGGGAAAGTTTCGAGCTGGATACAAATCTCTTTTTGCCTTTGCCCCTTCTCTTCCTGGGGATTCAATTAATGAAGTATGTTGTATTTTTACAACATTCCTCTGCACAGAATCCTCTGCAGCGTCTCTATGTGTGCACATATATGTATGTACTTCCATGTCTGTCGGGCAATTAATTTTGTTAAAATTGTCTGTGTCCGTGTCTGGGCTCTTGGGTGTCTGCATCAAGCTCTGGCATTTACCTCTTCCTTTTAGCCTTTTGCCGAGATTGTGGCTCACGCTAATTGCTCGAAACGGTTGCAACCTCTTACCATTACCCCCCAGCAATCCACTCCATTCCACCGTCAATTTCTGCCCCTAATTCCTGGAGTAGGAAGCCCTTATGTACCATTGTAATGAAGTCGTGCAGCATTTGGAAATCATTGCACTGAGAGAGAGAGCTCTAAAAACAATGCCGTGCACCGGGCTCCTATGTTCTGTTCAGTAATTTTTGCGCAAAAACCTATTGCACATTTTCTGCAGTTAACACTTGTTGTGTTTTCCTATGTGTGTGTATGTGCCCCAGTTCTTGTGCCTCATTGTTCTTGTAATTTAATTGCTGTTCAAGTTGTGGCAGCCACAATACCCAGAGGGACCTGTGACCATTTCTGTTGTTTCTAAAACCAAAATCGCCACGAATTCGCCGCGGAGCCTAGCCTATTGGTACTATAATTGTGTAGAAGTTTACTAGAGTAATCCAAAATGAGAACAACCTGCCTCAGCAAATTGAAACATTTTCTTTTAGCAGCTGCTTTGGCCATTTGCTTGATCATAAGCTTGATATTAGGGCAAATTGTTTGAAGCCAACTTTAAATTGTTGTTTTGTGGGTTTTGGCAATGATTTGTGGCTCAAAACACACACACACACACCAACACAACATTGTAATGGCTGTTAATGCGTTTTATGATGCCCCTAATGTGCAGCGCTTGCTTTTTAATTATTTAAGGCCGAATACGCGGCGTATGCTTGATATTTAATAAATGACAGCCATTTGCAGAGAGACTTGGTTCCGCTTTTGGAGAGGAAATTTCCATCATCTTTATCTGACTCGCACTCGCAGTCGCACACGTTTCTAAATTCCCCGATGGCTGGCCTACGACGACTCCTGTTGATATTTGTTTTGCCTATCATTCTGGAGCAAGCGGCGCAAACAAGGCGAAAGGCAAATCTAATTTCTGGAGCACAATTCGGAAAAGATTACGCAACAAAAAAATGGCCGCCAGAGAGACAGAGAAAAAACAGCTAAAGCCAAAGAAAAATCAAGAAACATCTGACAGCCCCCCCGCCCATTCCCTGAAACGTATGCAATGCATGTGTGTGGCATAAATCAAAGCTAGACAATTTTGGCTGGGGGATAACATGAGGAGCGAAATAGCAAAAACAAGAAGGGAATGCTGGGATTGAGAGCCGAAGCTTTGGATACTCTATGGGTATAGTTAATATTCCGCTCATCCGAAAGTGCTGATTGATTATATGGACAACGTATGTCCGTATTGTCATGCGTTCAAGTTCAAGCATGAGTCAGAAATCGAGTCCCAATTGCTCATCTGCACGGATCCCGATCCCTCGTTTGGAGCAACAGAAATACTACACAATACTGCGGAATATAGTTTGCCGGGTCAGCTAGTCTACCTATAAAATGCATATAAATATAGGACACCCCTATTGATGCATATAGTAATGGTTTCTTCTCTGCCTCTGCACCACAGAGGCACCTTCTTGCTTGTGAAGGGTATTCCAAACAACAACAATAGGTGGCAGCGGGGCCCGAAAAGGGAAGAAATCAAAAGTAAGTGACAAGCAGACAGGCAGACGCACACAAAACACATGTGCACCACAAACAAACAGGATGTTGTATGGGGCTGAATGTGTGGTGTCCGTGCTGCTATGAGGATGGTTCGGCTTGACAAGTTGCTCTTTGAATATTTAGAAAGCCCCATACGGCACCCCCTCGAAACGTTTAAGTACTTTAATTGTTCTGTGTCGAGCTGTTGACAAGAGCGAACGGAACGTGTGAGTGTGAGGCCTCTCACAAAAAACTCCAGAGAGCTGGAAGATAAATGTTTCGTTGTCAGGGCAAGTGGTGTACATACGGGAGTACCTTTATGGAGATATGTTTTATTGTATAATCTTTACACTTTAAATAAGTACTTGTATTCTTGATTAATGCCTCCCTCTCTATCACTCTGTAGCTAAGCCTTATATTTATACCCGATACTCAAAATGAGTATTGGGGTATATTAGATTTGTGGTAAAAGTGGATGTGTGTAACGTCCAGAAGGAATCGTTTCCGACCCTATAAAGTATATATATTCTTGATCAGCATCAATAGCCGAGTCGATTGAGCCCTGTCTGTCTGTCCGTCCGTCCGTCTGTCCGTCTGTCCGTCTGTCCGTCTGTCCGTCCCCTTCAGCGCCTAATGCTCAAAGACTATAAGAGCTAGAGTAACGATGTTTTGGATCCAGACTTCTGTGATATGTCACTGCTCCAAAAATATTTCAAAACTTTGCCCCGCCCACTTCCGCCCCCACAAAGGGCGAAAGTCTGTGGCATCCACAATTTTAAAGATACGAGAAAACTAAAAACGCAGAATCGTAGAAGATGACTATATCTTACAGAGTGCAAAATCTGAACCAGATCGTATAATTATTATAGCCAGAATCACGAAAACAATTTCACTCTTTCTCGCTCTGTCTCACTCTAACACACAGGTTTCATGGTCGGTTTTGCCAATTGCAAAATATGAGTTCAAGGATCTCAGAACCTATAAAAGCCAGAGCAACCAAATTTGGTATCCACACTCCTGTGATATCGGACCTTGACCGTTTCCTGTCCAAATTTCGCCACACCCCCTTCCGCCCCCGCAAAGGACGAAAATCTGAGGCAACCACAAATCTCAGAGACTATTAAGGCTAGAGTAACCAAATTTGGTACACACACTCCTTTAAGATGTCACTATAAAACGTATATCTCAGAATTTCGCCCCACCCCCATCCGCCCCCACAAAGGACGAAAATCTGTTGCATCCACAATATTGCAGATTTGAGAAAACTAAAAACGCAGAATCATAGATAATGACCATGTCGATTAGATTGCTGAATCTGGATCAGATCAGAGCATTTTTATAGCCAAAAGGAACAAATCAATTTGCAGTGGCTACGCAGCGCCCGACGTCACGCTCAGACTGATTTTCTGTCTCTCTCGCACGCACTCTTTGTCGTGTCGTTTAATATTAGCGGCCTCTGCCGGAGGAGAGCCATACTGACTTAGTATCGGGTATAACTCTAGAGTTGCGGTGTCCGCAGCAACTCACAACGTTCCCCCTCGTTTTTTTCTGTAACTTTGTGGAAAACTGTTTTCAATTATTTTTCCCATTTACCATTTTCCCGTTGCAGACACACACAAACACAACTCAGTTCTTATCAGAGCTCAATAAATTGCTGTCTCGACATGAAACGCACACCTGTGTGTAGGGACCAGAGGATCAGGGGCTGTCAGCCAACTGTGAGAGTTGCTTAACCTCTCCCTCTCTCTCGGGCTAGAGAATGGCAGCCAGTCCCCCCAGTCTCTATATACTTTTTCCATTTATTTTCTGTTTTTTTTTAATCACTCCGGACCTCGACTCTACCAGACAGTTGGGTACACAAAATATGTCAGCAAAGTCGAGGGGGCAACAAAAAAGAAAGGAAACATCTACCCAATGTTGCCTTAGACACTGGCCAGACAATGGACCCTCTCGCTTCATGTCAGGCGCATTTCTGTCTGCCTGTCAGAGGAACTGAACTTCACTTTAGCAGGGATTCGCTATATTTTTGCCGAAAACCGCACTGACAACTGCGTTGATTTGAAGCGGCGAGGCATTCATGGCCAGGGAATGAATTCAATGGATTTTGGCCAGCAACAAAGGCAACAGCCTCGAATCGAACAGCAATTATGTGTGGATTGATGAATGGCCAACAATTGCATTATAAACTTGGTTAATGTTGAATGCAAATCATCTGAATTTTCGCTTTGTGGGTGCGTGTGGGTGCGTGTGGGTTGGTGCTCTATATAATTGATTGGGCCTCTGCCTCAGCCTGAAAGTATTGACTCCTTTCGGTTTGCTTTTGTGATACACATGCGGATAGAGGAAACCGCAGGAACCGCAAGGGATTACTACATCAGAATATAACCGCAAAAGAGGTTAATGCACACTGTTACACACATGGAAACATCCACTTTCGATGGGTTTTGGGCAGCAGCATTCAAAGGCCCTGACTGTCAAACTCATATGTGTTTTCCATTTAATATTTATTAATGGAAAACAAAAATGTGGGTAAAACCAAACCAAAAATTGAATGCATCAGCGAACCAGTTCATATTAAATTGCCGCTTCAATAAGCAAGAGAAAAATTTGATTGAACAACAAATTCTATATACTAGAGAAGGGGAAAACTATGCGAAGATTGAGCTCGAGGCGTGCCTCCTTCAAAACAAAAAAAAAAAACATCAAACGCTTCATAAACGCGAAACATAACCCAACAAAATAAAGGAGGAAAAACTTATGACTCCCAAGGGAGACACTTGAGTGACTACAAAAAGGGGGTAACTAAAGATTAAGAGAGGGAGGGAGGGAGGGCTTTGGCGTAGGTATGTATGTATGTATGTAAGAAACCGAAACTATTTCTTTGCGCAACGTTGTGGAAAATTAAAAACGCTCATTCCACTGGTTCCTGCTAAGCCTAACTTCAGAGACGAGACCGACCGCCTACTGCGGCAGACTCTTCTGGATAGTAGTGGCACCTCTGATGATGCCTCTTCTGCTGTTGCTGCTGCTGCTGCTTATTAATAACTGCGGCAGCAGCAAAACAGTTATTAGACTTAACATACTCAGTGCCAGGCATAACCCAGATATGGCCCAGAGAGCGGCCATTGAACTGCCTGAGTCTGAGGGCTGCTCCTCTTTCAATTGGAATCAGTGAGAGGAGAGGCCTCTGCCTGTCTGTCTAATCAGCACTCACATTACGTATACGTATGCGTACAACCAGACTGTCATAAATTCGCCTTTATTGATTTATTAGAACGGAATATTTGTTTAGCCCAAATGCGTATGACAGGCCCGATAAGCGACATATTTTGGCCTGGTTTTTAGCATTTGCATAAATTACATTCCATTGACAGCGCGGCGTATGAGTGATTCTAATTTTCGAAATTAGTTTGTTTGGTTAGCACATGGAATATATAATACGTAATCCAGCCAAAGGCTTATCTCCCATCAGAGACCTGTAATAACTATTATTCCAGGCTGCCTTTAGCCTTGTGGCGGCGCATTGATTAAAGTCGAATCCAAGGCAGAAAACTAGCGAAAGAATGCAATTGTACTTAAAAAACAAACCCAGGGAAAAAATGCCGTATAATAAAGGGTGGTGGTTCAATAGGGCAGGAGGGGGGACTCGTCGGATAAGCTGCTGCGAACATCATTTATAAAAATGGCTCGGAATGTGGATGCGGCCGTGCGGTGAAACCAGCGCGAAACCAAAACGCATTCAGGCAAACAATTGCAATTGTAATTGAGCCGAGACTCCTCCTCGGTGTCTCTCTGTATGTGTGTGTGTGTATCTGTGCTTGAGTTTCTGTGTGTATGTGTGTGCGGGGTAGAATTGTCTTGGGGTGAGACAGAGCGAGTCTGTTTGCATTGTTATTCCGACAGCGGTGGGTCGGTCGATGGGTTTGCCTCGTTCTCGTTCGTTCGGTCGCTTAGTGGCAATAAAAAGAATGCTCATTCCATAGGGAAATTATGAAAGCGGATTTCTTTTGTTTAGAATCGTTTCTAGATTGCATGCAGCGAAGCGGCGTGCCCATACACACATGTCTGAGAGTTGTGTGTGTGTGTCTGTGTGTGTGTGTGTGAGTGTGTGTGAGAGCGCAGCTTTATAGCCATTTCCGCTTATTGCTAATGCGACTGCTGCTGCTGCTGCGATTACACGAACGCCTCGCACCATTCGAGTCTAATGTTGATTGCAGCATCAGATATTTATTAATTTCCAAGGATGCATAACCCCTTAGCATTCAGATAGTATGAACGAAAGAGCTGAAGTGCTTTCTCCGGGGATTTTCTGGGGATTATAGAGAGGTCAAGGTATAGTTACGCAAAAGTTTCATTAGCTTAAAAGTTTAAATATAAATTGAGAATGGTATAACCTTTGCTTGAGGGATATTCGATGGCTGTTTTTAAATGTAAATGATTTTTCATCTCTCCCTAAGGGCATCCATCCTTCGGTTTTCCCATTTGAAGATGGAATTTGAAGAAGTTTCTAAGCATTTCCATATCGTATTATATGCATGCATAAAAAGCAATAACTGTAATTAAGGCGGTGCTTTATAGCATATAAAAATTCTTTACAAATGATTGCTTCCCTTTCAGAGTTCAACTTTTTCTTCCTTTTTAGAGCTCGCAATGCAATGCAATGATTCCTTGAGTCAAGAAAAGTATGTGCCATACGAAAATCAAATTTTTTTATGATTGAGCAGCCAAGGAGCATGAAAACGCCATTGCCAACCCCACTCTCCGCACTATCCGCACATTTGAATGGCTTGCTATTTTGTATCATCATGCAGTTCTCTCATGACCAGAGAACGCACTCTGCTCTCTGACTTTATGCCAATTTCAGTAAGGACAGAGCTGCTTGCTGATTTCATTTCCTCTTTAAGCGCCAGCGCGTATAATATTTGCATTCAGCTGCGGATACGATACGAGTGCTGTATTCCTCTTGGTATAAGGTCATTGGGGGAAATGGAAGTTTTATCAAGTGTATCAATTTGCGTTGAACTTGCGACATGCGCGGACAATGAACTGGTGATGGCTGATTGATCGGTGGCTCTCAATAAATGATAATGGAGCTGTCAGCGCCTCTGGCAGCTTGTTAGCAGCAACAGATTTGTCATTTTTTTGAAAGAGTGGCATCCAAAGAGTGTGGAATTATTTCATACACTCTTTTATTCAAGGAATCTATAGATTCTTGCAGCTTAAGCAGCTCCATTTCGATTTCCAATTTCCATTTGAATGCAACAAAGCAAAAAGGACTTAAGACAAATATTTTCACACGCGACATTGTCACTGCTAATGAAGTTTTGCTTTCAACTAAATTAATATCTGTCTATGTCTCTCAGTAGAAGTAGGAGAAGCAAAAGCAAAAGCAGCAGCAGCAGAAGACAATAAAAGCAACAATGACAGCAAAATAAAATTAAATAATACAAGCACTTTTAGGTTAATTAAACTTGAATAGCAACAAACGATGGCACCCAGGCTAAGCTCCAAAATAAAGTGAGAATGAGGCGAAAGGCACTCCAAGAGTAGCCTGTAGCCGGTAGCCGGTAGCTAGTCTCTGCCAGGGCATGTCCATGTAATTGTTATTGCAATTCTTGTCCTTTTTGGGGCTGTATTGTCTGGCTGTCTCGGTTCTGCACTTTCTATATAGTAATTGTGTGTGCCAACCAAGACTTTTGTTGCCGAATGCATTTGCAGCCAGTGCATGCCAAAAAGTAACTTGCAAAAGGCGCAGCCATCCAACAATTGTCCTTCTGGAATGCATTTTCGTTTAGAATTCAAAATTTCTCAGATTTCCTCGTACTTCTTAGCATATTTGTGTCTCTTACATTTGCTTGAAATCACAATGAAATCGTTTGGAAGAACGCCCTCAACTGTTTCCGGATCTCTGTTGCTGCTGCTTTTGAAATGTGCAAAAGCAAACAAAAGTGTTGCCAACTTGCCGGAGAGACAAATACAACCAGAAGAACAAGAATCCTACAACCAGGATACGTTCACCAACTTGCTCTTCCCCTTTCTATGTGTGCGTGTTTGAGCCAAGTGCAACAACAAGTTCCTTCTGCCGGTTTGCCTTGCCTTATTATAATTGCCTGCGTTTTTCCACCTTCCTCTGGGATGTTGTTGTTCCTGTTCCAAGATTTTCGGGGACGGGACTGCTGTGTCCTGCTGCTACAAATGTAAGCAATGACATTGATGTTGTTTTTGGTGCATTTTTTTGGGGAAGAGAGAGTGCATACACACTCGTATTTATTTTGTATCTTCAAGTTTGTCGGTCTCGAAATTGTTATTATTTGTATTGTGATTGTTGGCAACTTCCACCAGAGCCTTCTGTCTCGTAGCCAAAGTGCAGCTGAAGCAAAACCAGAACCCAGTCAACATTGTGGTCAACAAATTGGAATGGAATTGGATTTGAATTGTCTTCGTTTTTAGGACTAAAAATACACGAGAATTATACGTAGAGGTGGAAAATACAATAGATTCTTGGTATTGGTAGATATATGGAGATTTATGTGGGATGGAATATATAGAAGACGAACTCTTATTGGAGTAGAACAAAGGGAAATGGAAGATAAGCTGCAGAAAATAAATTAGAAAATGTAATTAGAAATCAAAAATCAACAATGAAGTAGGTTTGTTTCTTGGAATAGATACTGGATGCGTATCTGAATATACGTTTTGAATTTTGCCATCAGCAAATGTTTCTTGGGTAATAGATTATGACTGGGAAAATGTTTATGCACTCATATGTTTGATATTCCTATCCGAAAACTGCCTGCAGATTGTGCCAGTTGTGGTTCGGTTTTCGGTTTTCGGTTGTCGCCATAATGCCATTTGTAGCGCATACAATTGCTAATTGCTTTAAATGCATTTTAGCCGGAAGTGGCTTTACTTAAGCCTTTGGCATATGCAAAGACATACAGCCAGACAAACAGCCACACAGACAGACAGACGGACAGCCGGAGAGCAGGACGGAGAGCTGGCAAAGCCGGAGAGCTCTGCTAGAGATCTGTGTCCTGTATTATTTGTACTCTGTATTATGTACTGCATATTGGCCAGCATTATCCTGGCACTTGCTCTGCTTCTCGTGTTGCTTTTATTCTATTCCATTTTATTGTGTCTGTTTTTTTTGAAATTTTATTTATTTAAAGCTATTAGCCGGGCTTAGTCTTTGCTTTGGCTTTTGCTTTTGCTTTTGCGTCCCCATGTTGCAGTCGAAGAGAGACCGTAGTGCATTGGGGTATGGGGCATGTGGGGCGTATGCGTAATGTGATTCACCAATAAGCCAGTTACTTTTACTCCCAGGCTTGACAAACAGTACACAGCATACAAAACCAACAAAAAATAAAAGAGAGTATGGGGCATATGTAAATATTTAGTTTTATTATTTGTACAGGCATTGGAATACCCATAAACCCCATCGAGCCATCCATCCATTCGACTTGTCATCGCCCTGTCTCTCTGGTAGGTTGGGGGTATATTTAATTGAAATCTACAAGTTTATGATTGTTTTGTATGCAATTTCAATATGCAATTAAATATGCAACGGCATGCATTCATTGTCTGCCCTGCCTATACGAGTATTGTCTGATGCCTTGCCCTTGGTCGTAGGCCACCCCTCCGCCCCTGCACTTCCGGTTCCTGTTTGTTATGGCCCTCTGCTCTTTTGTATTGTGGCTTAATGAATTTTGTGGCCTGCATAAATAAGAAACAGACACAAGCCATTATTTGCTCGGACCTTGCATTTGTCAATATTTAATATTGATTGAAGCTCGGCAGTGGCAGTGGCCTGCCAATTTGAATACTGTTCGAATATTGTCTGTCCAAACTTTAATTAAATAAAATCCAGATTAAACTCTTTTAGCTAATGCAGTTTTATCTGGTTCTGTCCTGGTTTATGCCCGCTAGCTGAGTATGGAATTTATTTCGACTAATAAAATTGATTGTGTTTTAAAATCCCAACGCCCATACCCAGGCCACACCATAAAAGAATCTAACACTTTAAAAGTGTGGCTCAGTCGGGTAGAGAGGGCTCTGTTTGGGGGTTATGCGTTGACATTTTTATGGGAATTTTATGTGAATCAAGTGAATATGGGAAAGACAAAGCTAAGCTTCTTTCGAATCGATAAAAATGCAAATTAAACAGCGTGAGGGTGCCATATGTGCAGGGGATGAACTCAAAAAAGGGAGGAGAAACCAGGAGGAGTGAAAGCTCGTTAAAAAGGAAATCCAGGCGAAATTCAAGTGCCGGAAAATGGCTTTTGTTTAGAAGGAAAACTCCGTAAGGCTCTTTGTATCTCCATTTTACTGATATGGTACTCGAATATAAATATGAAATATATTCAGCAAAATGTCAAACGGAAACAAGTTGCCAAGTCAACTTGCATGATGGAGCACACATGTCCTGGCCACACAGGACTCCCAGACTCCGCTCAGTCGAGCGAGAAATGAAAATTGCAAAAATGATCGGAAATGACCAATTTGAAATAAAAATGTAACCAACTGTGAGTGTGGGGGTGTGGCATTGAGACTGTTAAATGCAGGCCAGAGCGACGGCATGTCTAAGTGTGTCTGTGTGTCCCACTATGTGTGTGAGAGCGGAAGTCAAGCGCTTGACATGCACCAACACCAACAATTGGAGAACGAGAACAGGAAGCACACAGAGCATCTCACACGGAAAACTGCAGTCGGACTCTTGCGAGTCTCCCAGCCATATATGAGAGTCAAGTGCAGGATCAAATCAGATATCGCCAAAGTTGACAAATTAGAAAATTTGTCTCTGACTTTATCGCGATCAGAGCAGAGCATGGAGCAAAGGCCGGACTTGCCCTGTTATCCCACACATCCGATTCGGTAGAGAGTTTATTGACCCACGTGGCCCCCCCCATCGACAGACGACAGGCTCATAACTCACGGATGTCGTATTATGCATGCATTTAAAAACAATAACTGGAAAACGCCCATACGCACATGAGCATTCACACGCACAAACTCTCCCTCTGCAGACATTCTCCCCTCTCTCGCTTTTTCTGTGAAGTAATAAATCAAGACGGAAACAGCCAGAGGAAGCGAGCTGTGCAAAAACCCTTTTCAACGATTTCTATGCAAAGTAATTCATCAAAAATAATAAAACAAGACAGAAAATTGAGAAAAAAATAAAATACAAGACGAACAGCAGGACAGCCAAGAAATATGTATATGAAATGGTTAAAATTGCAAACGAAAGAAACAAATTTGTTCTTTTAAATTGCAAAAATTGCAATTGTGCGTATATGAGTAAAGGACTTTTGTATGAAACGACTGGGCGACAACATGGATCGGAGGCATCTTTTGCGAGTATGGGCGTCTATCTTTGAAATAGTTTTTATACGTCTTCTAAAGAAGAAACATCGTCAAATGGTTTTGAAGTAAGGTTTATTTGGATTTGCAGAAGGAATGATGGGGTTTTCCTGTGAATTAATCATGTAATTCCATGGATCTCAGTGAAGCTCTATAACAAATATAAAAGCCAAAAGAATTTAACAAAAGAGTCTCCTTTTGTAGAAAAAGGAGACTCCCATAAGTGTGCTTATATTGCATCAACTCCAATCTACGAGTATTCTCCCAACTCTAACATTCGTTTAAGCTCAACTTTTTCTGAATGTAAGCAAATTTTATTTGGTATTCCTTTGTAGCCTGTTCAGCACTTTGCAGCAGAGTTTGTGCTGATATTCTGTCTTCTATTTACGTGAACTCTTCTTTGGTCAAATGTGTCAACAACATTGCTGTGCAATTAGGTGAGAACTGGAAGGGAAGGTATTTTACAGTGTTTTATGCTGCCTCCTTTATGCTGCCCTTAAACAGAGCTGATACGGAGGGATAAAGCGACCTTAAAGCGCAGGTTAATCGTAGATGAAGGACTATCCCCTTAAGAGGGGTTGAATAGGGAAATTACTACCTTTAAACATCGCTTAATCAGCAGCCACTAACCGAAAGCACAAGGACGAGAGTAAAGGAAAGCAATTAATAGAGCTACACATGTTGAACAGCCACCCATCCCACATACTCGTTTCTACATCTGTTTTTTTAGCTCTAGCTTTCTCTCATGTGTTATTTAATTTTTTCCTGTGGCGTGTGTGTGTGTTTTATTAAGTTTTTAATTAATGTATGAGCAGTTTAAACTTGTAAAAGTCCTGTCATGATAAACTAAAACAATATTTCTCACTTGGGGGCCAACGACGACAGCTCTCCGGCAGTTCGCTGTCCGGCAGGCAGACGGTCCGCTGCCCCGCCAGGCAACCAAATTGCCCAAAGGAAAGCTTTTCAAAATAAATGAAGTTACGACCAAAGGATGGTCCGTCTCTAGTGTGTGTGCGTATCTATGTGTTGGGTTAAGCATAGATGAGTGTGTGTATGTGTGTGCGAACAGGTCCCATTAAAATATTTGCATCTCATTATTTAGTTTTTGGGCGAAAATTTCCGGTTTGAACAGCTTTCGAGCATATACTATGGTTGAAGATATAGAATGATATAATGGAAATCCAGAAAAGGATATTCTTTTATTTTTTTGTGAGGAATATTATGGTAATTGACCTTTGGCTATTTCTCCTTACCTTTTTTCTTTTCCTTTTCCTTATAGTTTGCTTTTGCTGGGCTAACTTTTGTTTCGTTTCATTTTTGTGTGCTCATGCTCTTTACTATCTTATCAGGCAAATTGAATTTGTGGTCAGGACCCAATGAGTGTGCTAAACCATTTGGCAAACAGACATCAAGGAGCTCTCCCTCTCCCTCTCTTTTTACCTTTATCTTTCTCCGTCTCTCTGGTAGTTATTTTCCAGTAGTAGTCGAGCAATCTGCTTTGCAGGACTGTGTGTGTGTGTGTGTGTGCGTATCTAATCCTTTATGCATTTGGTATCCCAGACGTAGACTGTGACCCCATTTGCAAAATTCTCTCCACCATCTATCAAAGCACACACCCATAGAGGGAGAGGATGAGACAGGCCCACACAATGCACAGGACATTCACACGACATGGTCAAAAACTTTGCACAATTAAAGTTTAAGTGTTGCACAAACTTGTGTCATGTGCTCAAGCCAGAGAAGGGAGAAAGGACGAGTGCGAGCGACTCTAGATGGATGCATAAATTTCATTCTGTTATTATAGAACGATTTCCAGGGACTGCAGCTGCAGCTGTAGCTGCAGCAGAGTGTTTGCCCATCATGGTGGTGCTGGTGTGGCTGGAATAACACCTTTTTCCGAAGGAGAAAAGTTGCATATGCAGTAACAAAGTGTAATTAAAAAGTTTGACTATGCTTGCAAAAATAATGAAATCGATTATGAGCCAGCACTTGAATAGCACTTGAGACCCAGGATCTCGCAGTCCTACGTCGTCTCTCCGATGGCAAAGCGACACTCAATGAAATTAAAAAGATATTTTTTTTGCAGACATTTGCAGCAGTGGGGAGTCTGCTGCACCTACTGCCAATTGCACTTCAACCCCCACTATAGCCTCTATCTGGGCCATTGTTTTCGTCTGTCAAATGCAGGCACTTTTCTTTTCGTATTCATTGCCCGAGCAGTGGCAACAACAAAGCGGAAAAGCTCTTGGAAAACTGTCAATAAGTGCTTTTTTATGCATTCAATACGCTCACATTTTTCCTATCAGCTGAAAGAATTGCAAAAAAGTCAAACTTTGGAAAATGTTAATGCAATTTAATTTAATTTCCTCCCCGCCCTCAAAAGAAGGAAGAAAAACTGTCTCATTAAAGATTGCCGAGATATCGTTTTGAGGATGGCATAAAATTTACTCGATAATTAGCTAAATGGCGGAGCGGAAGAGCCCATGATACCGGAATGGATTATCCACTTTGATGCCAACAATTAATGGAAAACTACATATATGGCGAAATGTCGCCGTTAATTAAGCCCAGCAAATGCCACATTTTGTATTTTTTAATACTTACGGAATGTAAAAGGATTCCCGGTGTGTTATTGATTAATCGTATATAAGGTTAATCGTATATATTTAAATTTGCATAAACTGTTATTAATAAAGCTGATTAAAAGGCCAACGTCGGGATGGAATCGCGAAATTAATATAAATTCCAAATGCGGAAGGCTTATGGAAAGGAATCATGTTCATATTTCTTATATATAGGTTTATACTGTAGGTTTATACATATGTACATGCATCTTGCTGATATGTTTATTTCCCCACTCGGCGGTTATATTTTAATGTATTTTTAATCCGATATAATTAATACTGTCCCCCGTTGGTGCTTGCTGTCGCTTATTAATTATTTTATTGCGTAAAAAATATTAACAAGTCCCCGCAAAGTCATAAATAAATCTACGAAAGCATCGAACAAACGCCTATAAATAATATTTAGTGCGTATGTCTTCATGGCAGAAACAAAAAAAAATGTATTTTAATTATGCCAACGCAGAAAATACACCAAACGGGCCGCAAAATGGCTTTAAGTCCGATGCAAGGATAAGCAAATTATGTGTGAAAATTAATTGACAGAATATAAGTAAAACACACGTAAGAAACGCAGAAACAAGACCCCTCTTAAAGGCTTAGTGAGTTTAAAAAATTCCGGTTCAAACGAGCGAAAAATCAGACAATTATTTCCATGTGCTGTCCATTCAGTTGTTCGCACTTGGCTTTAGCCTTTCATCGGCAATTTAAAAACAATTTTAAGGCCTGTTCTATAGTTTTGTCAACATTCTGTAGGGGAGATACAGAGCCTTATCCACCCCGCAACCATGTGGGGGGCTGTAGCCTGTTTGTTGTGGTCGGTTCTGCTGAAAAGCTGGCAAAACGAATCCTGAGGTTTTTGTCCGGACCGGCAGAGAGAGACGGATCCTCATTTGAATGGTTGTTGTAACACTTGCACTCACACCTCAGGACCAGGACACTGCCTGGGTCAAGTTGTTCTCTCACACGGCAGGTAAGCCCATCTTTTTCATGCTCTGCTCTGTTCTTTTTTCTGTCCTGGGTTTTTCCTGGCTGGTTGCTGCTCTAATCCAAAACAAACACCTGCGTCATAAACTTTAAGTCCTGGTACAGGTAAAAGTTTCAGTTTCGGTGAGCGCTCAGAGGAGGCCAACCCACAACCGAATTGGATTCATTGGAGCGTACTTAAGGTTTATGTTGTGTTTGGGGTTGGGGTTGGGTTTTCGGTTTAAATGAAAACTTTTCGATTTGTCAAATGGTATTTAGGGGTGAAAGAATTTTTACAAGTATTTCCCTTTATTGTATGCATCTTCTTCATCTTTATCATCATTTTATGCGAGTTATTATCATTAATTTATTAAAGCCTTAGTACATTGTTTGACATGACAGTCACAATTCAAATAGATATATATATTTTCCCCCTCTTCTAAGCCGAATTTAATGTCATTTTGGGATGGAGCTGCTTCTCTAGTACTAGGACATTTCTGGTGACACTCATTTCGTGAGCGGCGGACGGACGGAACGTCTTCATCTTCACAGCTTAGTGGCGGACAAATTCCAAGTCTTTGGTCACGCTCTCCCTACCCCTCCAGACTTGTTTGGCACATTTAGCTGGTTATTGTTTTAACATTTGCCCTCATACCACGGAACCGCAGCAAATGTCTGTCTGAGCTCCGTCTTATCTTATCGTTATTAACGTTTATTTTATTGTCATGCTGCTTAGCCACAGTGGCATTGGGGCAGTGGCAGTGGCAGTGGCAGCTTCTGTCTGCTAGTTGCCATCCTGTTTGGTATACTCTTGTAGAGGGTATTGTTATTTTTAATGGGGGTTTTGTAACGAAAAAAAGCAGAGGCAACAATTAGATTATTTAATATTGTGTTTGTGGTTGAACGGGTCCTTCAAAACGGGTCGGTTCTTTTGATTTCTAAGAGTATCTAATACTTCGATGTCGTATCGAACCTTCCTTCCTTTCTGTATATTTTAGCAGTCGTTTTTATTATGTCATTATTGTCATTTACTCCGGCTATCCCTACTAGTACTCGTCCTCTCTTTTCATCTCATCACTGCTGTTGCCTGCATTATTCCGATTATTTGTGAGGACATTACGCTCAGCGACTCCTTGCGCGATTCTTTTTGATTTTTCGATGGCAGATTTCATTTACAGTTCCATTTGAATCCAGTCACTTTAATGGCCATTCACTGTTGATATTTTCGGTTCTTATTAATGTGATTAACGTTCCCATAAAAGTAGCTTTGATGAAACGAAAATCCCTTGGCAAAAGCCACGCTTGATTTGTTTTATAAGAAGTACGATTTATGCATTCGAAATGTTTGTTGACCCATAAATTCTGATTGGCCAGGAATTTTCGGCTGCTACCAAAGGCAAGAGGATAAATAAAATACAAGGCTCATGAATTGATTACAATATCAATTGCTGAACTTTTGACTTTTAATTAAAGGGTGCACTGGAAAAAAGGAAAGGAAGAGGAGAGCTCGAGTATACATACTCGTATATGTGTGTGGATGATTCGAAACGCTGATGCAAGTTGTGGCTGTTACCAATTTGGCGTTAAAATTCATACAAACACGAGGGGCCGCTGAAAATGCATACATTTGCGCTGTAAAGAATGTTTTTCCAAGCATTTGTGCGGGGGCCGCGGCCACTCTTTGGGTAGCCATAGCCTCGGTTGGAGGCTTCGGTTGGAGCGTAAAAATGCGAATTAAAAAATGCCAAATGAACGGGAACAGGACGCACGGTTCGTGGAGGAGTGTTGGCAATGGCAACGGCAACGGGCAACGGCAACAGGAAGAGTTAAAATGCGACTCTCAGAGAAATTATAAATCAATTTAACGTTGCCCCATCCCAAAAACGAGGCCGGACAAAAGTCCGAGAGCCATCCAAGAGCTATAGCCGTGCTGCATGCCGCATAGTAAGTAAATGTGCGGCGGCGGTGGCAAAGTTTATCCATTTTACAAGCAGCGCCAGCGAAAATTGTATAAATTGCCAACTCAAACGGAAACGCAATGACACCGGACGCCATTGACCAGACTCTTCTCTTCGCCCTCTCCGCGTGACCCCAGTGGATCCCAGTGTATCCTGAAACCCGATTCCCGGTCCTGGTCCGGTTACCCCTTGGTTGTTGTTGTTGCTATATTCTTTTTTGTTTTTTGCTTTGGGATCCTCGAGACGCATGCGCGGCTTGCCGTGGCCTCATCATCCGGCTTTTCCATGCCGCCACGGATGTACGCGCTTTAATCTGTAAGCCACAAACTACGGCATCAGATACAGATACAGCACTGGGAGAAGGAGAGTCGGGTGGGGGGTGGGACTGCATATTGGGGCAACAGCTCCAGCAGCTGCATTTCAAGTCAAGCAGTTGAACAACTGTTTGTAATTGCAGCAGCCCTGGCATTGTGGTAATGGCTCTTTGGGGTTGACTTGGGGTTGCGCCGCCTTCCGCTTTCCCCGCTGGAATCTCTCACAGTTGAATGCTGCGAAAAGTCCTTGTTACCGGATGTTGTGCAATAAAAATGCAAAGTATGCAAAAGTTGCAACCCAATGCCAAGACCACTCGTACCAGCAGCAAGCTGATACAGTAAATAAATGTGAATTAATGTTTTTTCGGTGATAGCGGGTGGAGTGCAAACGATGAAAGTGGATAAGCGAGGAGGAATGGTGGTTTTGTGGAATTACTGCGGGATATTTGTGGTGATTAGTTTGGAATAATAGCATGGTATTTTAAAGACGGTGCTTACTTCTCTAACATCTAGGGATGAACAAATAATCAGCCATGGTTTTTCTATGGACATCCTAAAAAGATCACACATATTACAAAAGGTCTCCAATGCATTCTCTCGAATTATTTCTGCCTCGATATCTGAGAAAAAAATAAAATAAATTACACTGTTCAGCCGTCATTTTGTCTACCAAAGATTTGGTTGTATAAATCTTTCTCAAACTTAGTATTTTTTGTTTGTTTATGGCATTCTCCTATTTTTACGTTAGTTGGCCTGATTGAACATAAAATAAATACTCTAAAAAAGAAAAAAAGTCTTGTTCCCGCCCGGGTTCGAACCGGGGACCTTGTGCGTGTGAAGCACACGTGATAACCGCTACACTACGGAAACAACTGAAGCGAGGACGCACCAAGTACAACCTCTACGGATAGTAGCGATAAGATTATCATCATGTGATATAAATAACCTTAGGAATATACGTACATATTTAATTGTCAGCCCTCCCAAAAATTGCCAGTATTTACTCCCTTGCGATAACCCCACAGTTAACATACATAGCAATCGTTTAAATGCACAAAAGAGCTAAATGTGAATGCATTTAACGAGATGAGATGCAATGAAGACCTCCCATCGCTACGCTTTCATTATGAAGCTTAAGAACTTAACGATATGTGAAAATCACAAATTAAATTACTTATTTAAATGTGATTATGTGCATTATTTATGGGTAGAGTGTTGCCGTTGGCTGAGTAGCGGGTTTGGGTATGGGGATGGGATGTGATGGGACGATAAATGCAGTGCCACAAAAACGTGTGTTGCATTTTAAAGGACAATGTGCTTGCAAAAAGGGGAGACGGAACCGAACCGAACCGAACCATTACGTATACGCTGCGTATGACATTGAGCTAACGCTCTCGCTTATCGCATGCACGTCGCAGCTGCTCGGGCGCATGGAATGGAGCCACGTTTGGCATAATGAGCGCCATCCACCCACAATGCTCATCCACCCACCCATCCCACTTGGAGCTGCAGCTTCTAACTCCCCCTTTTTCTCACACCCACTACCAATAAGCCAATGGCCCAAGCAGGGCATTAGTGTCAGTAGACGGGGAGCGAGAGTGGGTGTGTTGCAGATGAAGATAGTCGAGGTTGCAGCAGGGTGCTGGATGAAGATGGTGGCTGGGCTGATGGTGGGTGGGCCACTGAAATCCGACGTACGATGGCGCGCGCAAAACGTCAAATGGCAAATAGCACCTTGCACCTGAAATGCATTAAATAAACATCATTATCGCTAAGACTGGAAACAAGGCAGAGTCCCACACAAACGTACACAGGAAGCAATGCATTGTTCACATACACACACACACAGAAGAAAATCTACACACACACACACACTTAGATACGAACGTAGATGAGAGCACAGAACGCCGAGCATATTTGGCAAACAAAAGGATTTTGCGGTTGAATTGTGTAAACATGGAGGGAAAACGTACGAACGCATTTGGATTTTCACTTGTCGGATATTCGTATGGGGCAAAGAGGCTGAAACATTTTTGGGGCTTGGAATGCACAATGAAGAAACACCGCCTCTCCCTGCCTCAAAAAACGACTGCAACTACTCGAAACATTTTCACTTTTGTAACCAAAGGCAAAGCTCTTAGCATTTCTAATGATGTTATCAGGCAGTGGGTTTTCCTATTGATTTTGGTTTGTAAGGTGATTAGGTGGATCCTTGAAATAACTAAATTTTGAATGAAGTAAAATTTTACTTTCAAGAAAATTCTAATAGATTTTCCATTACAAACAGCAGGGTACAGGGATTGTGTTAATATCATTTAACTCGATGTAATCATGGTGAATATTTAAGTGCCTTTGAGCTTAAGCAGAAACGGTTTTTTGTGTGTGTGTGTGTGTGTGTGGGGAAAAGGCCAAAGTGTTTTGCATTCATGGGAATCGTTTAATCGTTGTCTTTAATTTTGCTTAAATTTAACTTAAGACTTGGTTTGTTTCTTGCAAACAAGTATCCAAAAATTATTTGATTCTATTTATTCTCACACATTATGCTCTCTCTTATGCTCGTTCCATTTCTCTTTCGCTCTTTTTACGTACACACACAAGAAAAAAATCCCCAGCATGGCCATTTATCATTTTCGCCCTATTGAAGTTTGGGTTCGCGCGACGGCGGCAACATAAAGCAGCGACAGGCAGCGGGAGCCTCTGCTCTAGAAGGCGTGCCAGCCCTAAGCAGCAGATGAAGATGCTCGGCCAAGCTGCCGAAGAAACGGCCAAGACACAAAACAGCAGGGTTGCCAAAACATCCGAAAAAAAGAGAAGCCCCCCCCGCCAAAAAAAAAACCCGTCGCACCAAAAAGAGACGTGCAAGTAGTTCAAAAACTTTGGCCTAAAAGCAAACCGAAGGCTACCAGAAAGAAATATATAGATGGGCCACGGGTAGGATATTTTCTGGGTGGAATTGTGGCCTGGGTTGCCTTAAGGGGCGTGGCAAACATTGGCTGGCATTTTGGGCGAGCGTATGACATTATTTATGGTTTGTTATTTTTGTGCAAAAAGTATGCAAGAAAATATGCTGCGACTCTTTCATAATTTTCCTCTCCTTCGGGGGCTGGAGGCATATGAAACAAAAGTTTTTTTTTTTTGCGGGAAGAGGCACACACTTTAAGTGTGAAATTAAAGCTGATGATGCGACAAGGATGTGGCAGAGACATGGCCTATGGCAGGGCATTAATTAAAATCGTAAACTCAAATCGACAGGCGGGAGAATTTTTTCATAATTTATACATATATATATTTTTTTGGGGAAAAATCACACGCAACAAAAATGCGCATAAATTATAAGGACTCATTAAACATTTTCCATATTAAATAGAAAGGAGCCGATGCTTCAGCTTAATGACCATAAATCGAAATTAATGACGTTGCCAAAGAGCGGACAGGGGCTGATAACGGAGGAGAGTAGAGAGTGAAGGCTGACTACGGTCCTGCGGACTTTGGCCTTCGTTTATGCCACGGCCACAAATGGAAGCACCTGCTGCTACTACTACGGCTCCATCTGCACATTCTCCAACGGTGGCTACTGCTATTCGGCCATGGCTACTGCTGGCAGTAAAGTGCTGCCAACGTTAATGACACCTGCGAGACAATTTCAATAACCGATATGTGCCGTTTTCGGTTTTGTGGATCGTTGTCCGTTGGCCATTTCGCCACCAGCACCAACACCAGCACCAACACCAACCATTACCACCATTACTGACGGATGTCTTGTGGTGGTGCCATTGAGCGCCATCGATTTCTGTTCTGGCTTTTATTTATATTCAAGCCAGAGCAGTTCCCTCATCGCTATGATATTTATGGATGCTTCGTGGATCGAAATATAAGGCAAGGAAATGAAATGGGACCATCAAGTCGGACGTCTCTTTTATACCAGATCTACTACACAATACTGCACACTGATTTAATGGAGTCGCAAACCCAGCGGGGAATCAAATTTAGCTTTGAAATTAATCAAATCTGGGGCAAGCTTCACCCTAGGATACCTCTTCAATCCCAACCGTCGTTAATCTGGGTCATCATGAGCAATTACTTGTCAAGATGCGGGAGATAAGCACTGGCTCAGAATGTTCTCAGAGATCTGAAGAGGGAACACGGGTTACCTTGGCTTATCTTATGCTGACCCAAATAAAAAGGAAAGCCGTAATTTCTGTTCAAGTGGCGTCTTGTGAGCTTTAGTTGGTGGCGGAATTTTACGGCTGTTTATTTAAAACTTGCCTACAAATTATGCTAATATGTTACGCAGTCGATTTTTATCAGCAACAACCGCAGCACAGCGGCAGCAAGAGTACCCACTTTTAAAAACTTCAGAATGAGGTGTCAAAACAAAGAGAATTCTTTATTTTCTCCCTCCATTCAGAATACAATATAATGCTGACTCGACGGTATTCTTGGGGGGAGACTTCACAGACTCTCGGAGCGCGTCTGCAGCTGTTTACTTTGTTAATGGTCTTTTTCAGCTAAGCTCGTCAGTCGCACGCGTCCACTCCCATTCTCCGACACCCAACAGTCCTACTTCCAGTCCCCATTGTAGTCCCAGTTTCGGTGTCAGAACCCAGGGATACATCCCTTGCCTCCTGCCATTGATTTTTTTTCATTTTTTGACCTCCAAGCAACACAACGTGGCATTGAAAAGCTTTGGTGTTTTGATTTAAGACTGCCGCAGCGAGAGGCAGTTTGCTTTTTTTATTTTTTGTTCTTGTTTTTTCTGTATTTTGTGTCTGCGATGCGGAAAATAATTTATACAAAAGGCTCTGTCTTGGATTTCATTTGCTCTCATTTCACGGAGTGGTCAAGGTGGGGGGTGAAAATGGACTTCTTTGTTGATTTTGTTAAATACTTTTCACTTTTCTTGTGCCATTGTAGTGAAGGGACTTTTAGATGTGATTAATTTTAGTAGAGTAAATATTCAAAAATAGAAGTCGGCAATTAACAAATGAAATAAAATTATGGCCCTGTGAAAGTGTTACTTTATATAAAATTCACTTTTCATTTACCAAACAAACAAAAACTAAATTTTGGGCCCTTTTGGCATTCATTTTCACGACCATGGCCCAAGTACTTGAAACAATTTCATTTAATTGGCTTTGTGAACGAAAGGAAAGCAAAGGTCTCAAAGTTTTTAATGAGAGAAGTATACGGGAAACTGAATTGAATCACAAGAGTTAAGGTCATGGCATTAAATAAATTGCCATTTGGCTGGAGAACTTAACCAGGCGCAAAACTCGGTAATGAAATTAATTTTCTCACCTCCCCCAAGGCCGTGAAGGTTGGGGGGGAGTGTTACGTTTGCAAATATTTTCAGGAATACCCCAAGACCAGGGCATTCGTCTGTAATTTTTGTCATTGATTTGGACCCGGCGGCAACAGTTTGTCAAGCACTCACATTTGACCCGCTCTCCAGGAGCCCATCCCGGGGCCGCACAGCTGTCGACCCTTGACACACACACAAACAGACACGGACAGGGACAGGGACCGGCTGGGGATCAGCTTCGTCCCAGGTCCCAACCTCCACGTCTTTCGAAATTTATTACATTTTCAAGTATTTTTCCGGTTTTGTTGCCCCGGAAATTGCCGAAACGTGTGGCCGGCGTGCAAAATCCCAGAAATGTGCTAAAATAAATTATTAATAATTTCTATGAGCACCCCAGCCCCGGCCCCAGCCCCAGCCCCATCACGCTCTAGAGTCTGAGAATTAACACGGGTTTGTTGTTTAATGAAATGAATTATTTATTTTAATGTCAAATATATCTGCTCCTCCGGTCAATTACTGTATTTGTTTGCAGGATTCTCTGCTCTGTCCTGACTCGACTTCAGGCTCAACTCATTTTTTGTTGCAGGGACGTGCTGGGTGTTGATTTTTGTCCATTTTCATATTCTTGTTTTTCCAGTGATAATCTATTTTGTCATTTTCTTCAATTTGTTTGTCGGCCGGTGCCTCGGCCTGAGCTCGAAACAAATTGTAATCAAAGTTCATGATTGACGGATGCCCAGAGTATTCATTATTCATGCGTAGTTCCATTTTGTTCCATTTTGTCTGGAAACGTTAAGCGAATAAGAAATGATTTGTTTTTTTGCCATTCGGTTTTGCATTTTGAATTTCCAGCAAAAATCATGAATTTTCCCAGATATTCTTTAGAGATATGAGAGAGTAAAATGGTTGAGTGGAGGCAGCAGCTGGCACTGCCTTGGATTATTTATATTTTCTTTGCTGCAGATACAAAATAATTATCTGATGTAGGGACGTTGCATTATCTTTAACCCCAATAAACTTCAAAGAATCTTTGATTTTTTAATGGAAATACATTTTCTGACAGCTCAAAACATTTTCCAGAATTTATTTAATGCATTTCTGCACAGCTGTCTTGGGAATTTGTATATTTATAAAAAATTTCTGGGGCACAAGAAAAAATATTACATACAAATGTGCTCTCGATTCCAGCATCAAAATTTAATTGCAAATACCAAAAATCAAGGTCTTCGTTCAATGGGGGGAGAAAAAAAAAACCGAAAGAAATCAGAGGATAAAAAGAAAATAATATATAATTCAATGGACTTGTGGATTTCACTTTTCAATTAAAGCCAGAAAAAGTTATGAATCAAAAGAAATGCCAGATGCCGAATGAGAAGTGAGTCAAGGTTTTGCATTTCGATTTCAATCAATTCTGAAGAAGATGCAGACACAGAAACAGATACAGATACATCTGTGGTAGTGGCAGTGGCAGTGGCAGGAGCAGTGGCAGGGGCACAGAAGCAACTTGAACTGTCTGCCATTTATCAGAGAGCAAATATGAAATGAAATTTAATGATATTATTGTATATCAATATTCCTCACATGGTTTGTTGGTTTGTGTATCTGTCTCGCTGTCGCTGTTTCGGTCTTTTCTGTGTGGATGTACTGCTGTTGCTGTTGTCAACGTCAATGACATGCAATTATTTCCACATTAAAACTCATTTCCGTTATTGTAACTGAAGCGAGACATTAACGGTTGGGTGAAACATCTATGGGTCTGCTCCCTGCTATGGGTAGCTCCCGGCTAATGGGCAGATCAACGTTGGCAACGTTGACGCTACATTGATTCGACAATCAATACTTCAATCGGTTTGCTCTTTATGTAAATTTGGCCCAATCCACCCGAACCTTAACCCTGGAAATACACGAGTACAACCCATCCTTCGTTGGGGTCTGTCTCTTTTTATCTTCATCTGATGGTAAAGTGTAATTAAAGGGATATGTGGGTAGCCAGCTGGATGATAACCTCATCATCGTCCACACACATCCCACATTTCACATCCCTCTTGGTTGACGGCCTGCAACATGGCCATATTAAAAATTATTATTGTATGCCGCGGGGCCCGAAATGAGAAAAGTTGGCGCCAAAAGTGCATTTAAAGCAGGATCCAGCAGGATGCACGGCACCCATGAATCTGCGAGCAAACTTTAATATTTACTATCAATTTAAAATTTGCGCAAACATTTACAGCAGTACGCAGCAGCAGCAGCAACAGCAGTATTGTGGCAGGAAGTTATTGTCCTTTCGACCATCCACTTGAGGTCATTAATTCATTCAGCGACAGCTGCGAAAAGTGAAAATCGTCTTTCTCCGCTCTCTGGCTCTGAAAATAAAATTAACATACCGTGGAAGCAAGTAGCAAAAATTTAATTAAATTGGCGTAAAAAATGATTGTTAAATGGGTGTCTGCTTGACTCTCATTTGCATCCAGTATAAATAACAGTCCGATCTTATTAACCATGAAAATAACCTACTTGGACACTCGAAGAGTCCACACTCGAAAATGGGTGGTATATTATAATTTAGTTGTTATTTCTACTCTCTTGTATTATTATTATGTGAATGGTTTATTGTTTGTTTTAATGTGGCCGTGTCTAGACACTTTTAATATATCTAAATACTTGTTCTCTGCTGCGAGGATGCAGTGGGGTGTGGTGGATGGGGAACGAGGCCACTCTTCAGGCTGCGTGTTAAAGTTGAAAATACTTTGCAACGCTCATACCCAGCGTTGGCCACATAAATCTTTCTCTGAACCCAACGCACCCCCAACACCCCTCCCAAGGATCCACCACTATATGTGCGAGTATGTGTGCACATTAAAAGTTTGCCTAAGAGCTTATGGCACCATTTGTTAAAAGCGATTTTTAATGCTGCCACGATATATCCACACATACAGACACACAGACACTCATGACAATCCTGCATATGTGTGTGTGTCTGTGTGTCGTGAGGGTGTGGAAAGCCCCCCTCCAATGCCAGGGCCAACATCTAATGGCTTTCCACGCATCAGACGCAAAACTTTTTTAATGAGAGCGCATCAGGCCGATACCCTTTCGAGAGGAATATGAAAACTTTCGGCTTCGAATTTGTTATTAATAATGTAATAAATGATTAGAAAAGAGAGAAAAAACTATCTTAAAAACCTCGCTTTGAGTGGATTTCCATCAGCACATCATTTAGAAAAACTTCATTTTGAGAAAAGAATGATTAAATGCTTAAATAGATGAGAGCCAGTTTGAGCGAATTATGAGAAACATAATACTATTAAAATCGCATTAACTATAGATAGGACTTCTTCGAAAGTGGATTATCATCAGCAACCAATTGAAATCCAATTAAAAAAGTGTGATATACGATAAGGAAGACTTGAGGTTGCATTAGGTAAGATAGGGTTCCATCAAAGCATCTGACAGACCGCCCCTCTATTGGATTACCATTAGCATAGCATTCAGAGCTCATTAAGCGTACACAGAGTTCGTTCTGGCGTTGGAAATTCCCACCATTCGAATCGCCTTTCGGCATCGCTTAGTGTCATTTAAATCGTTGCTTGGCTTGGCAGCTCCCGGCCACAGCTGGAAGGGGACAACAGACTACTACTACGACGAGTATCAGCCAGATTGTTGCCACTGGCAGTAATTAGTTGAAGCGCATTAAATCGCTATGATTTTGTCACGGCCTGACATTGAGGGGCTTCGGTTTCAGTTTCTGTTTCAGTTTTGTTTAAATTACGTTTTAGAATAGAAGGAGAATCGGCTTATAAAGTTGTCATGGCAATTGAAAAGCGTTTTATCAATTTCACACTAAATTGAGATGAACGAATTTTGGGCTTCGGGTTTTTTGGCAAATATTTTTCTGTCCTGTTGGACATTTTAATTGAAAACGTATCTGAAATGAAATCATAAATAATGTTGATATACAGTATAAATTGCTCTTTTCATTTCGTTCCAAATGCAGAAGAAATTGCATTGCAAAATCAACACTAAGAATATTTCCATCTTTCATCCAAAAATATGAGATATATGAGTACCATATTTAATTTTAACAAAAATAAACAGATCTCTGAAAGCTTAATGCCCCTCCATTTGCTTATCAACATTAACAAACTGTAATAAAACATGAAATTGTGTAAGCAAAACGAAACGATTCATCAATGAAATGCAAGGGAATGTCCCCCATCCAACAAAAAATATAATTGCTTAAAACATTTATCAAAAGCATTCATTATATGGCTTTTTAAACTTATGTTAATATCATTAATCAATGGAAAATATTTGTTACGCATCTGCGAATGGCCAGATATCAATTTGAATAAGCTGTTGCATCAAGATCGCCAGTGGCAGGGGCATCCTCTTCACCCTCTACACGGGCGAACGCATTAATGTCAATCAGCCGTATAATTAACGCGGACAGACAAATGGACAGACAACGAAACAATATCAATGTCGAGTGACAAACGGGAGCCATAAATATGGCTAATCGGTACGGCAATGATTTGATTTGATTAGATCGCCCAAACTATGCGATTACCACTGCAACAGGGCTCCCGTCCCCTTGTCCGGGCACCGGCTTTGGGAGCTCTGTTCGAATGCGACAAATATCTGACGGCGCGGCGGCCCCGAGTGCCGGCAACATCATCAACGCCAAGTCGTCGAGGGCCGTAATTAGCATTTAGCAGGTTGAACGACTGTCAAGAGACGCGTTGGGGACGGGTTCAGTGCGGGTTTGGGGGTTCGGGATTCGAGATTCGAGAGGGCGCCATAATATGTATATTAGCCGGGGGCTAAGAGCGTTTGTAGCTATTTGGCAGCTGACAGCGGCTTTCAGTGTCAGATTCAGTTTCGGTTTCAGTTTCGGTGGCGCCAAGTTATTTGCACGTTGCTGGCAATTAATTAAATGCCGTTGATGAATTTGCTTTCCGCTTTTGTGGTATACACGCATTAGAGTGTGTCAGCCAGTACAAAGGAGTAGAGGGATAGAGAGAGAGGCTAAATATATGTAATTGCGCACAAGATACTTGTGCATTGTGCAGAAGGAAGCTGACACCTTGCCTTGCATATTATACATTTTGAAATGAAGCTGTCAACTCTTTGACAGCTCTCTTCTCCAATTCCTTTTGAAATTTGGCCTTCATTTGATGTTTCTTGAGATGACAGCTCTTTTCTATTCATATGTACATCTATTACCCTACAATTTGCTTTCTGTGATGTTTTCCATTCCATTTTGTATGCTCAATCGTTTTTGTTTCTGTTTTTAATTTATGTATATTTTTCAGAATTCACATAATTCACTTGTGGCGCTTAAAACTGTCGTTTATAAATAATACAGAATATTTTCCACTCATTCACTCTGTTTTCCGTTCAGTTTGTATTGTGCTTAATTAATTTTATGTTTGTTGTTTACTTTGCTTTTGATTTACTTCTTATCTAAATTAATTAATTGGATTTCTACTTCTTGATGTGCCGTGGAAAGGGCGTCAGTGTGGGCAGGGGACCACGCCGTGGCCGCGGGGTGCTCGTGAGGAAGTAGTTTGAGAATCGAGAGGTATAGCTTCCCCCAATGGAGGCCTGTGTGGGATGTATCGCCGGGGAGGCAATGCGTGCATACTGTGGCTTCAGAACAGCCTGCGGAGGAGGAGCGACTTTGGCCACATGTTGGGGCTTCAGTACTGCCAGTGGAGTGGGAGCCAGTTTGGCCACAGATTTGGGCTCACTCGCGGCCACTACTTTGGCTACTTCTTGGGGCTTTGATTGCTCGGGCTTGGCCTCATCCTCGAAGGGTGGCAGCAGATCCAGCGAGAGGAGCTGTATGGTCTGCTTTCCAGAGCTGGGCTTGACCTTATCGTCCTTGTTGAGCTGAGCGGGCTTCTGGTAATACGATTTCTTTGTGGGTTTCGTTATGGCTGCCGTGGGAGGAGGAGGTGCCACTGTAGTTGTGGTAGATGTTGTGCTGGTGCTTGTGGTTGAGCTTGTGGTTGGGCTTATGGTTGATTCGTCCAGCAGTGGCGGCAACAAATCATTGAATGGCACTAGAAAATCGATTTTTTGGTCGTTTATTTCCGACACATCACCATGGCACACGCCGATCAGCACTGCAGTGGCAATTAATAACTGGAAAAACAGTGGGAAAATTAGTTGAAGCTATGGCATAACCTTATCCAGTGATCCAGTTTTGATTTGTAGACCACTTTTTGTCAAGATGCTCCTAAGTTATGGCCCTATTGTTCGACTTTGGTCATAGCCACTAGTCCAAAAAGCTTTGTTCCAGTTTTAAAATTTGGCCAAAAATTTAGCTCTGGAAGTGTGGGTGCTCGAAAGGTATTTTAAGCTGATTCGTTTCGACCTCCAAAAATAGCAAAAACCTTGCATTGTTTGGCGTCTTTTTTGGAACTGAAACTAGATACGTTTGGTCGCCCATTCTATTCGCTTGGCGATGCTAACGGAAGCTTGCTGCCTTTTCCCTCTGGGGAGAAAGGTCATTAGACCCGGATTAACATATGCATTATAATGAAACTAATAGAGCTTGAAATGTATGCAAATTTGTGTCGATGAAAAGAAAGAAGTTATCTGTCATCTTATGCTCATGGTTCGCAGATTCACACCTCAGATAATAAAGTAATTTATTTAGTCATAAATATAGGTAAATACCATGGTTGATGTCACCACAGACGAGTCTTTTATAAATATTTAATAGCTGATATATTTTCAAAATCAATTTTAATTCACCAAACAAATGATATTAATATGGAAATATCTGATCTTTCTTGCCGTCAGAACCAATTGCATAATCTTTTACGTCACTATAAATGATTTTGAGTTGCTCAAACTGGATTTTGTTCACTAATTTATTCGTATGCAAATTCACAATTAGAACAAATTTGTTGCATTATTTAATACATTTTATGTCCAGAAAGACCAGAAACGAAACCTTACCGAAAACACTTTCATTTATAGCCTGCGGCAATTTAGAACTGTCTAATTAATGCAACAGCATTCCATTCCAAAACTTACGTATTTCAGAGACATGTCTGCTAGATATTATATCGTTTATGGTATAGGGGTGTATTCCAGTCCCAACCGAACGGTTTGATATTTTTGAATGAACTAAAAGCGTTGCTGAGCATGCGCAGCATTTTTATAGTCGTTCAAAAGCCATTTCATTTAACAAAATAATACAAAATAAAATGAGAAAGGAGGGGGAACTTACACGCAACCTGGTTGGACAGTGTAAAGTTTAATAACCGGATTAAGCCGCGCCGTCCAGCAACGGGGTATTTTATTTGTATTATTTCGACAGACGTTTTTTCGGCTCCCATCTGAAAATTTGTCTGCTCCGTTGTCTTTCTGGTCAGTTAAGTTGTTCCGTCAACATATTTTATAAATCATCATGTTGTTTGCTGAATGCAGCATCAGTATCAGCATCAGAAAACAGCATAGTCTTAGGTTTCGGCCTGAGAAACAGCTGATTACCTGAGGCATTTCGCTGAACTCTTGCCACTTGGTTCACGGTCGTTCACATGGTGCACGAGTATCTGGCTCTGGTGATAAGGTGCGAGGGATGTCACATACTCACAGATGTTTCATTTCGTTTTCGGGGAGGATGAGCGGATGTAATTTTGAACATTTTGTCAGCAGTTTGCATAAATTTGGCTAAAAACGTAGCAGCAGGTTTGTGTCACTTCCTCATACACACTCGTACTGGGGGAGTGTACGAGTATAGCCAAAGATTGATTTTATTTCCAATTCTTAATTGATTTTAATGGGATTCGCAGCAGCAGGAGGGAACCTGTCTGTATTCTTGTCTTTTGTGTCTATCAAGTGGAACTCCCTCATTTGCATCTAGATTGTGGGGAGCACACTCATTTAATGGAGTGAAAGCAAATTAGTGCCAATTACTCCAGTTCTGCCGATACCAGATCCAGATTCACATCAAAGCTCAAGCCTATGTATGATAGAGCCACCCAGTCGCTGGGTTTATTACCTCAATTTCATTTGATACATCTTCAATTTATGCAAATTGTATGAGCGTTGATTTTTGTGTGCGTGTGTGTATTTGTGCTTGTGCAAAGGCTCTCTGCAAAGGCACATAAATTATCAGCAGCATTAGACCCCAGCCAATAGCTGTGCCAACCGGATTTCTTCAGTTTTGTATCTTGTTCGGTTTTGTGCGTTGAGATTAATTGCTCAGCAGCCCATTGTCAAGATTCGTGTGGTATTTTTCTGATAAGAAATACCAAAATAGTTTTAATTTCGTATTGTGTTGTGTGTTGTCCAAAGTGTTTGGCTAGTTAAGTGGATACATTTTTCAGCAGATACCAATCGCATTGCCAAGGAGCAATGTAGTGCGCTTTTAGCGGTCTTTATTTAGCATTTTAAAGATTCGCCAGGCATTCGAGAAATAATTTATCAAATGGTGAATACAGTATAAATGTACTCCCAAGGGGTCCACCGTTAATTACTGTATTGTTTGGTTTATTGAAAATTCACGTGCCTCAAATGCATCAAAAGGAAATTATTGATGCCAACCTGAAACGGCTGAATGGCTCCAAGTATTTTACTTACCCAAAAATTGCCATTGCGTATCCGTTCTCTCTCTCTCTCCCTCTGTCGACCTTTTTTATTTGCTCCTGTGGCATTGTGATTGTTTTCGATTGCGCTATACACAGGACTCGATATTCCGACTCCATTTCCCGTGTGCTTTTCCATGCCTCTTATTTATTTATATGTATTTATTTATATTTATGTGTGGGGGAGTATGTATGCGATAAGGGATACCAAGAGCTGTATGGAGTCCTTTGGGCCAGTCGCGTACATTCAATTGTCTTTATGTAAGCCTCTGACCCCAGCATTGGCACTTCTGCTGCTGCTGCTGCTGTTGTTGTGGCATAAAAATCGAAAATTGTTGTTGTTTTACACAGAAGGACGATGCGTGTCAAGGCGTGACATAAACAATGCTTATATATGTATGAAATCGAACCTCAAACTCACCGAGAGGAATGAAAATTTAAGCAAAACAACAGATGTCTCGATGTGAAGACTCTGCTGGTCCTGCTACAAAAATTGATTTGAATATTTCATAAATTGCGGTTATTCCCAACTGTCATTGGCGTAGACATCGGCACCACATACATCATTTTTCATACACAAGTGAAAGTCCAGTCTAAAACAATTGAAGCCTTTAGCATTTTGCTGTTGGCATAATTAATGAAGCCTTTGGAGCTTGAGGTATGAAAGTCCTTGCCTGGGGGCTCTTGAGGAAGAGAATTTCAAGGGCACCCACAGTAAATGATCTCAGAGTCTTTGCCTTTGAGCTGGTTCGTTTTGAAAGAGTACGTTTTTTGGATGGAGTAAGCTACTTGTTGTTTCAAGCCGGCACTTCACAAGCAAACAAGTGCTGTGTAGATGTCGGGGAGAGAGAGAGCGAACTTAAAGGAATCCAAACCGGACTTCCTACCTGCTTGGCCAGAATATGTACTGGCACTTTTGGCCAGCCAGCTCGAGGTTGTTTTGCCTGCCAGTCTGTTTGTCCCTCGGCTCATGGAACCTGCTGCCGGTTGGCTTTGTCTTTTCTTGGAGTCGTCCCTGTACCTCCCTTCCTCTCTAGAGCTGGTGTCCCTGGCTCTCTGGCTCCTTGGCTCCCTGACTCTCTGGTTGCCTGCCTGAATGCCGTTTACAACTTCCTGGTCATGCTTCTGGCCTGGCCTGGCCTGGCCTTGCCTTTTGGCTTGTCGTTGACTCTTTGTTTTTCGCCTGCTTCTTTTTGTAGTTGTTGTAGCTGGTGTTTTGTTGGCCTTTATGGTTATCGTCGCTTTCTGGTTGCCTGTTTGTTGTTCTTGGCCGCAAGTTTGTTTTCGGCTGTTGCCAAGTGGAGTGCGCCGTCCATCAGCGTTGCTTCCCCTGTAATTAGCACAAAAAATCATGGATGGAGGAGAGCCAGAGAGAGAGAGAGAGGCAGAGAGTCATGGATGGAGGATGCACCCCGAAAAATGTTTGCAACTTGAAGTTCTCTCGGTCTTGTTCTTGGTTCTGGTTCTGGTTCTCTCTCTCTGACTTGGGTGCCTGGTCCCGCTGTGCTGCTGCTGTTGCAGTTGCATGATTTGCGGGGCTCCGAAAGTCAAGTCAAACTCAAGGCACTCGCACAGCGCGCACTCGAAAGTCATAAAGTGCAAAAATTGTTACACTCAGGCAGAAATGAATTATGAAAGTTGTTTCCAGTTGCAGTTGCAGGAGAGAGAGATGGTTACGATTCCTTTCTGCCTTATTTGGGTTACCCGTTGCCCTTACTCCCATCTGCCTTTCCCTTTCGAGCCGAGCCCAGCCGAGCCCCAGCGAAAGTTCAGTTTTCAGAGAAAGTTCTGTTTGCGAGTCGAGTGCATATTATTTAATTCAATTTGAATGGGAAACTTAAAAAATATTGCAAACTTAAGAGCAAACCAACGGATAGTTTTTTTGTTGTCTTCTATTTTCATTCAGAAATGCTTACTGGAGAGTTGGCTAAGTTTTATTTCGATTCGAAGCAGCCTCATCGCTCAAGACCCTTGGGGTCCAATGCAGAAATGAATTGGGCTTACATTAATTTTGTTTCTTGACCGAAAGGGTTTGGTCCACCGTCATAGTTTTTAGTTGAAGCAGAACAAATTTTATTAACAGATCCCCGGTCATTGCAGTTGAGTAAATCAAGTGACTTTTCCAACAAAATATAACAAAGAAGATGGCCTCTAGGACCAGTTGGTTTGTTAAAGTTCTCTTTATTCCGCCACTAACACTTTGACCTTCTAATTGGGAGCCTAATTGGCAGATACCTAATTAAAATCCGACTTCAGTATGCCTGCATAATCGGAACCAACCGCGCACCTCAACACCAGCGCCAAAAACAGCAGCAGAGCAGAACAAAAATATATTACGCATTGCGCCTAAAAGCCGACACCGAAAACTTTTCCCTTACCAAATACAAACACGGTGAGAACTTGACAACTTTTCGGGAATGCAACAACTTTAATTAGAAAGTTTTGTCACACATGCAGGATGGCAGGATGGCGGCGGCTATACTATATATAGTGGGTGTGTAGGATGTTGTGTGTTGCCCGAAAAATTGGCCCCCTGTACTACCAACCAGAGCCACCAGAGTCAAACTACACTCTGAAACATTGTGCATTTTTGAAGAGATTTTTCCCAACCCATCCACGCTTGCCAGTATCTCTTCCTGACTCAACGACCACACACAGACAATCTAAACTTTTCAAATCAATTTTAATTACCATAAATATTGTTGAACTTTTCGCTCAGTGCAGACAGAGCAACGTTTTCAACCTGGCCGTCAGTCAGCCAGTCAGTCAGTCTGCCCCGTCACTCAGTGTGTCTGTCATTCCCTGCCAAAAAAAGTGAGGTCGCGTACTTCGTCATTTCTGTGCCGCACTAGGGAACTGGAAGTTTTGTATCTTTTTGTCTCACAATGTATCTGCGTGTGTGTGTGTGTCTGTGTGTGCAATTTGCTTACATAGATTTCTGTTTACTCTGCGCACAACATTTTGCGTTTGCAATTTATTCCCACTGTCATGGCAACATGCGGGCCAGAAAAGGGAATTCCAGAAGGCAGGGCCAGGGCAGGTTTTTGGGGCAGAAGCATTTGAAAAATTGGCTCGAATGACAGACAAAAGTGTTGCGATTGCAAGTGAACTTTGTCTACAGCCATAAATGTTAACCCATGTGCGGGTTCAATAGGTTGTTAGAAGAGACACTCATGTATAGTTTTGGTTTTTGCTGTATTTCTGCACTCGGAATTTTTGGCATTTTTGGGATTTTATTTGTAGTCCTTCTACCGCACTCAACTGAGCAAACGAAATCGAGCAACGCTTCACCTTTTTGGCACCTAAAAGTTTTACGAACTTCTCATCGGCTGCTGCTGTTGCTGCAGCTGCTGCAAATGTGACCTGTGGCCGTCGAATCACGTAGCCACTCAGGTTCCCAATACACAAATGAGTTTATAGTTTTCGTTAGTCATTATTTAAGGAAGGACAGAGAGACGAAAGAACAGGTGCCCCTTTGGACAGCGACAACTCCTTCAACAATGTTGCAAAATTTCATTAAGAACAGACCACTGGGGAATGGCTTTAGGTGGAAAAGGTGGAAAGTTGTGGATTCTGTGCGGTGCTGGGCTGAGTGGATTTTCCTCCACTGACAGACTTTGTTTCCTTCCAGACGACTTGGACTGGCTGGTACTTGCAATTAATAGGCAAAATGTGTTACAATATTTTTGATGGCTTTTGTGCGGTCGTTCGTTTTGCCTGTTTTATGGCACGGCTTATGACTCTCAACTTAACTCAGTTCGGGGCAAACCTCTAGGAGAACGTGCTGAATTTTAATTAGTATCGTTTTAATGGGTTGTGGTAATTTACTTAGTAGGGCGAAGAGTGCCCACTTAAAGACATTCTTAAAGCAGCTCTCAAAGCGAGAATTTGCACAAAAAAAAAACGCAATCAAAGATATCATAAGCAAAATAAATTCCTTATAAATGTCACAACATAATGCCGCTGACCCCAAGGAAGCAAAACAAGAGAGAAGAAAACCAGAAAAACCCTAAGCTGAATTACACGCATGAATCATCAGAATTATCAATCATACTTGAGTGGCAAACAACTGTTGGGCGGCGGCAAAGAAATATGAAACTGTAACCGAGCTGGGGAAAACTGTCAGCGCTGATAGATATACCAGACCCAGATAGAAAATACATGCCATACAGCGTTCTAGATTGCGGTGGGGTTGTGGGTGGAAGTCGTGTTCACATTAAGTGCTCCATAAGTGGAAATCAACAAATATAATCTAAATAAGTGCTTGTTAAACAAAATTTTTGTGTGCTTCCTTTTCGATTTCCCATCTGTGAGAGGGGTTACAAGTAGAAAACAAAAAGAAAAATGGTAAGGAAAGTGGGAAATGGTTTTGTGTTGACATTGTATGAATTTGTCTTTTCACAGGGCTGCTTGCTGTCAACTATAATGGACCCTTCCTATCTCGTCGAGATATATTGGAAATGAGAGTCAAAGCAAGAACCGAAAGGCAAGGGCAAACATCATGCCACCAAATTGAATCAGAAATGCTAATGTGCATATCACGTGAAGCAATCAGCGCCCAACTGGCAAGTAATCAACAATTTGGATTGAAAACGAAACGAAAGCGAGAGCGAGAGCAAATGAAAATGAAAACCTAAATAAAGTGCTGAAAACGCTGAAACGTCCCAACCACTTAAGAGTGGTGCGCAGACGGGGCAGGCAGACGAGAGGCAGCGGCAACCAACCAGGCTTTAAATTTAATGCTAACCATCCAGGATGGCAACGGCAATGATGATGAGTTGGCAAAATAAAACAGGAAATGACCGACAACGTGGCCAGAACAGAACAGAACAGGACAGCAGAAGACCAGTGCACGGCACAGAAGCGTACCCCGGACGGATGGATGGACATGCCACACGAATGAACGGACCCCACCGGACGCAGGCAAGTGGCAAAACTTTCATTGCTTTTATTCGCTTATTTAACACAAATTTTTCGGTTATTTTGCAAAGCGTTTTATGTCATTGTTTGAGTGTGAGTGTGAGTGTGGGTTAGCATAGAGAATTTGCACAAATTTGCATTGTCATTTTGGGACAATTAGTCGCCCAGAAGCAGGAGAGCCAACCACAGCCACAGAGCAGCAAATTCACGTCATCCGTGTCGTATGAGCAATGTTCATGATATTCATAGAGCACAACACAAAAATATAATGAAGCTGCTGTTCATTTCAGTTACGGAGAAAAGAAAAAGAGAGAGAGAGAGGGAGAGAGAGAGAGAGGTACACATAAATTAATTAGTTGGGTAAACTACTTTTGTTCTGCTCTATGGGTTCCCAATCATTGAAAGTCATGGAAACGTCTGGAGAAATATGAGAAGTGATTTAATAAATTTGGAATATCAGCATAATACTAATTTTTAAATAAATATCAACCTGAATCTGTACCAGCATCGTGCATGTCCTTGAGGAAATAGTTAAATAGGTTAATGATCGGCTAATGGAGCGCGGTTAAATGAAGAGGCATGTATGAGAGGGCCCCGCCATGACATGCTTGGTACACTGATTTATCTGCGAGACTGCTAACAAATAATGGATATTTATAGTCCTCAAATGAAAAGCCCCTTTGTGCTTTTGTGTGTGTGGCGGCGACCATCATAAATAATCTCATTTCGAAACATCATTTTGGCTGACCACGAAAAGGGTAGGTAGATATAACAACCAACAAACAAAAATATAAAAGAAGAAAATCAGTTAGTCAGAGAAGAACGTGTTGCGGGCAATCGATTGCAATTTATACCCAAAATTCGACAATTTATTTCGACGAAAATTGATTTTTTCCCGCTGCCATAGTTGAGGATGAGTGGCGTGGCAGACATGAGGAAGGGTTCTAGAGGTTTCAGGTTCAACTGCACATTTTCGATGCCGCACACGTAAAGCGTTCTAACAATTCAATCAGTTAGCGTTGGCGAGAAAAAATCGTTAGCCATAGAAATTGATAATATTTGAATGCAGCCAGCACATTGGAAAAATACTGAGAAATACTGGCACAAAAATTTCCACTGCAATGGCCAGCGACAAAATGATGGTCAGACAGAAACAAAATCAAGACAGCAAAAGAGGAGCAGACGGTGGAAGAGGAACACTTCTCGAAGTATCCAAAAGTGCAATGGCACGACTTCGACACAAGTCGAGCTGAAAATTTCTGTTGAGAAAACTTCCATTTTCGTTGGTTTATTTTCTATTTGTCGGTTACCTGGTTGAGCAAAGTTTTTCCCCGTCAGTTGGCAAAAGTTTTAAATTTGAATTTGAACATGAATTTCTCATGTAATCAGCGCCGTAGCGAAAGAAAAGAGAAAATGTAACAACTTGCCCACACGAGCAGAGCACTTCATTAATGTGGAAAATGGCGAACGGCAATGGCAATGGCAATGGCAATGGCAGTGGGCCCCTGCCAGCGGGAAATGGAAAATGGCCACCCGCCCTGAATGACCAGAGATGGTGGTAGGGGGCAAATCTCTCCAAGGATTGTTAATAAGCGAAGGTGCAGTGGATAGATGCTGGACGCTGGACTCTGGATAGTGTACCGGAAATGGAGTGGAGTGCTGGTCGAAGTCGGGATGCACGTATTGGTCGTGATTTGTGGACGTTTTGTGCTTCGTTAGAAGAGCAAGTGGCGTGGCCAGGTGGCGATTGACCGTTCAATATGCCAAACCACCAAACGAACTTTGTCTGTTGACTTACAGAAAATCACTTGCATATTCCTAGTAAATTGCCAGCAGTGTAGGGACAATGGAAAATGGAGAATCCTAATTGCCATGGGTTTGGAAGAGACAGAAATCGCGTTGCTTTGGAGTATCTCGATCATGCCATGTTCTGCATTTGTAAGTGTTAAATGAGAGTGAAACACTCTCTACTCACTTTCCAGCCTTTGTTGTACTGGCAACAAAAGAAAGAAAAAGAAAAAAAGGCGACAATCACCCAAGACACATGCGACTTTGGGCAAACAAGGGCTCCAATTGCTCACAACTATGCAATTTCCATGCATTTTTATTCAAATTCCGAAACAAAACGTTGAAAAACAAAGGCAAGTTTTAAGCTTTTTCATCGTTTTGTGTGTTGGGCCATTTGAAAACGGAAACCTTTGTCATTATGTACCTACAACAGAAATGTCAAAAGCAAAAACCAAAAAAAGCAAAAAAAAAGAACACCAAAATGGGTGGAGGTGGGTAGGCATGTTTTATATTTTTGCAACAAAACTCACTAATTTTCTTTTATGTGGAGACAGAAGAGACGGCAGGCAACACGAGAGCTCTGGTAGGCAGGCAGTCGGCTGTCGGCGCAAAAAAAAGAAAGAAAAATGCTAAAAGCGAAATGGCAAAACACTGTCCTTTCGTTGTGTGTGTGTGTGTGTATGGGTGAGAGAGCGTTAGTATCTATGCGAGTGTGGGTGTAGTCTTGTGGAAAAGAAAAAGATGGCTGCAGTGTGACACAAAAATCAGTGAAAAGAGAGCAACAGCAAAAGAACAGAACAGGAACAAATGGCAAACGGGAAAACACAAACAAATGTCACTCAACAATTTTTATGAGTCTGACAAAAGTGAATTATACGAATGGACCCGGGGACACCGACGCCCCTTTTTCTAACGCAATTTATCTATGTTAAGCGACAACGGCGACCGGAGTCGTATACCCGGAGTCCGCCTCCTGCTGCCGCAGTCCCAAGTCCCAAGTCCCAATCCTTTTCCTACCAATTCCCTTTTGGAAAAGTGTTGAATATTTGCTGCATTTTGTCGCCATGGTTTGCTTTTAATTCTTCTTGTTTTTTGTTTGTTGTTTGAAGACATCAGAGCAAATGAATTACACTACACAACTCCTTGGCCACAGATACAAAAAGCTTTGACTCATAATTTTCACTGGTTGTGTGGCATAAAAATGGGGCAGTGCAGGCAGCAGCACCAGACCAGCACCTTGCCACCACCGACTGACCCTTGCGTATGTGGGTTGACTTTTATATTTATGTTTTTAATTTCCTTTTGTTTGGATTGTGTTTTTCAGTGCTTTTGCTTCTTCTTTTTCCCCTTTTCATAGTCATGCATATTTCTGGGGCCAATTTCTTGGAGAGCTTTGTCAATGTCCAGCCCTGCATTTCGGGTTGCTTGTCATTTTATGGTTTATTGGCTGAGATTCATTTTATTTTTGTATCTTTTTTGATGAAGTTTTGTTTGGTGAATACTTCGGAGGGTTGTGAAATATGTGTGGGGGAATGGTGCTGCTTTTTTCAGCAATTTCTGAAATTCGATCTATAAATCATTCTGTATTGCATTATCTAAGAATCAATTAAATTGCTCTAAATAATTTTTAATGGTATTAATTCATCGGGCTTATTTTCTTTTATTTATATCTCAAATTCATCATCCAAGTATATTTTTTTCAGCTTTGTTTGAACGTCCGCTGAGTGGTCCATGGTTATTCATTTAAAATATTTTCTGCAAAAAAGGCATCATGCCTTTTAATGGCCTTCAATTGCGATGGCCATCGAAAGGCAAGAGAGCGTAAGCAATGACAGCTAAAGCAATGAAAATAAATGCAAATGCAAATGCAGTTGCAGACCGTGAGGGAGTGGGAGGAAAAGAGCCACTCGAACTGTGACAAACGACAGCCGATGGCAAATTAAAGCAGCTAACAATATAAGCCATGCCATGAAACTATATTGAAATAGTTGACAATTGCTAAAGCGTTTAATTGAAAAATGAGCAAAAACGGCAATCGGAAAAACTGTTTCAGCCATTACGCAATATGCGTGGGTAATTTCCATTGGAAACTCATCAGGCGATGAATACGAAAATAAGCAAGCACACAACATTTCCATTTCCATTTCGGGTGGTTTGTTTGTTTGTTTTTCGTTGTTTGGTTTTTGATAAAAATAAAAACAAATATAAAATATTAATAAAAAGCGAGCGCTCTGACATATGGCAGCCACGTGCTTACGATATATCTTGATGCATACAATTTTTTAGTATCCGTCGAGTAACAGCAGCAGACTCGCTCTCGAGCACTAATGTGTCGGGAGCCGTATTCGGGTGCCGGGAAAACCTTTTAAGAGCACCCATTAAACTTGTCTCGGCTATGAAACAAAATGGCGCTAAGGATACCCACACAATGGCACGGGGCAGCACCCGTACATTCATACATACATACATACACAGGAAGAGAGCCAGCGGGTTATTGCTAATCAACTCACGTTTTCGCTGCTCGTTTGAAAATGTATTTTGTGACGCCATTTTGAACTGAAGTCGAGTCGAAGAACGTCTGCCGCGGCGCCGCCTTATCACCCGGGGCTTATCAAATTCATCGTTATCCCCCAGCTAAAGGTGGGCGGCATAAGGGTAGGGGTCTCGGTTTTGCTCTGGCTCGAGGCCAAGGAGACAGACACACTATTACGTTTCCCTTTTAATAGTTGGGCGTCGCTGCCAGTCGCTGATTAAAATGAAGTTGACTTCAAGTACATCCGTCAGTTGTTCAGTCAAGTCACGCATTGAATTGTCTTTCGTTTCGGGCGTTTTTTTTTTGGGCATGGCATGGCCATTCATTTATAAGCTTTGTCTTTGTATAAATGGGTGGAGCGCCCAGACCAGAGCCATTTGCATTGAATGCTATCTGTCAGCGGCATGCGAAAGCTCATTTGATTTACTTTTTGCTCTTAAAGAAATCAAACTTAAGGACCTGGATGTGGTATGGGGATTGGCTTCAAGGGATGTGAAGTTTATTACTGCTGCACTGCCTCGGAAGGTTCTTTCTGGCTTTTGTTTCAACTCACAAAGAAGCACCGCAGGATATGCCTGAACTACAGTGGAATGCACGGCCTTTTTCAGCGGGGAATATATAATTTCTTATATAAATGAGTTGATATGCTTCCACTGTTCACGCAGCTCATTTGGCAAATAAATACTCGTATGTGTGCATGTTCTTCTGGCATTTCATCTATTTTTGTATGTTTTCCTCCTTCGCTGACACACAATACTCGTACCCCCGTTGGACTTTTTCTTTGTCGCGTAATCGCTGCGCTGCTGTGCGAGTCTCATAAGAAATGCTCATACCAAAATAATCCGAATATGACATCTGAGCTGTCAGGGGACTTTATTATCTAGACATCGTCGGGAGAAAGGCAAGACTCAACCGAACAGAACTGTCAGAAGCAGCCGCATATTCCCTCCACGAATCGAAGGACACCCTACCCTACACCCTACTTTGCATTTACTCTTACTCGTACTCGTCCTACCCTTATATGTGTGTGTATGCATATTTTACTTAATCTTGCCTGTGTGCCTGAGCTGTCCACCTTTTTCATGTCGTGTGACGGCACAGTCTGGGCACAAAAGGAGGTTGAAATGCCACAATTACAATTTAAGAATGCCAGGTCGCAAATAATTTCATCTGGTCACGTGTCATAAATACAGTTTGCAATCCACCCAACAATCGGTTTGCCAGCACGTAGCAGTAGTTTTCGGGGGAGGAGCACTGGGAGAGTGGAATCTAATTTTCCGCAGATTTCCCTGGGATTTTTTGCAGCCAATCCTCCAGGAGTGCATCGTTCCCTTTCCGTTCGAGGCGGCTGTGGCTTAGTTATCCTTGTCGCTTGGCTGGACAACGGATTGGCCCCATTGCTACCTCGCCCGAATCTAATTTGCATGCATTCAACACACAACCCGTAACCCACAACCCACAGCCCACTCTGCCTCACAGTTTAAGTTGTCCCCCAAAGAATTGGCCGCAACAGGGACTCTGGACTGGATTGGGTCGATGCTGGGACATCGTTTTGTGTATGTGTTTGGGCGGTCCTGTCTTCGATGCATTAACCTACAAAATGTAACTACTCGTACATTCACCACTATACAGCCGCCCAGCTGCTGCTTCAGTTGCAGCCATAAAATTGGCTCTCTGCCTGGCAGATTTAAGTGTCCGGCGGTTTGACAGATTGAGCCAGTTTCGGGTGCATCGAATGGATATGAAATTGGATGAGATTGGCAGAAGATTTGGCAAGCAGGATTGCTTCAGTTCTGGTAGGTGTTTTGCGAAAAAGTCCACCCTGAGAATATTCCCAGGGTAATTGTCTTAATCCATTTATTACATGCTAAATATTATTGCTTCATTTTAAACGTTTTCGTGGTGGCATTTATCATTGCCACTGGATCCGAATAGCACTCTCCTGGCGCTCTTCTTCTCACGCTCTTAGTCAGCTATAAATCTTGCCAGCCGGCATTGTCCTGCCGCTCCTGCCATTGCTACTACTGCCTACTGCTTGCAACGCAGCCTTTGAAATGCCAGTTCAACTTGCCCCATAAGTGGCTTAAATGTTGAATTTCACATACAATGCGAGCGGACCAGAGAGAGTGCTGTCCCAGAGGGAGCCTTAGAGTAAGGAAAAAAAAAAAAAAACTAAAACAGGACACATGGCCGCACCGGATGGGGGCAGAACGGAGCTGTTCGCATTGTGCCGAGTGCCAAGTTATGTGCCTGGGCCTCTCTCCCATCGCCATCGCCGTGTGCCATGAATGTCCTTATAAATTGTCTGCAATGTTAAATGTTGCATGTGTCTGCCTGGCCCAAGTCTTCCTTGCGCCCACTCTTTCTCTCCCACTACTCGTATTACTATCATTCTGGCTTGTTCCTGTGTGTGGGGGTGGGGTCTCATCTGGTTTGGTTGCCTTTGACTTTGGCTGCAGTTTTGCCTGCAGCTCAGGAATTTATGGCTCTGCCTCTCTGCTTCCAGGCCCTGCCTCTGTCTCTGGCTCTGGCATTGGGGGTGTGTGTGTGCCTGGCTGTACGAGTATGTGCCACTAATCAGCACACGTTTTAGCAGCCATCCAGTTTGCAGGAAGTGGAAGTTGAAATTGTTAAAAGCAATAAAGCTAATAAGTGATGTGGCAAATGTGCGGCCTCGCTTTGGTTAGGTGTATGTGTATGTGTGTGTGTGTGTGTGAAGTTTCTGTGTGCGCTCATGGGGGATGGTCACACTGTTTCCGTTCTTAGTGATGCAATCGGTAGTTTGTGGCATTCACCCTACCCTTCCATCGCTAGTTTTTCAGACCGTTTCCATAGCCAGCGGCACGGGAAATCAGCAATTAGTGGCAGACAAAACGCCCCAAGCATAAGCAATGGCACAGGCCCAGGCCCACGCCCAGGATACTGGTCCAGGCTTCGACACATACATATACTATATACGTATGCAAGTGCATGTGTGTGAGTGAGGGAGATGGCACGCATTTCCGTCACCGCCAACTGCTTCCGGCGTCTCTTAGTGCACTTCGACTTGGCCACTGGGGAGCCTCCCTCTGTCGGACCACCTCTGCTATGTTTGCCAGACCTTTGTTCGACTTTCTCCCGTCGTCCTGCGTCCGTGTAATTTTATGACTAATTAGTCAGCTAGTACGTCAAGTTGGTAACTACAGCAAGGCAGTAAGGCAGCTCCTGCGACAAGCCAGCTCCTGCCATCTGCAGCAACAGCCACTGACGACTCCGTTTAGCTTAAGTCTATTACAGTTGTGGGGCGTTGATCGTGGGCGTGGCCATTTATTTGCCTTGCTGCGCTTTTAATTGCTTGCAAGCAATTTCTTTGGCCTTTTTATGGCATGCAACAGACCAACAGCAGCCGCAGTGGCAGTTGCAACAAGAGCAACAGCCTCCGGTGTGTCTACAAAGTTGAGTTTCAATTTTAGTTGGCTCCTTGCTGCTGCTGTCGGAGGCTGCTGCTGCTGCTGCTGTTTCTCTTTGTTGCCTGCCTCTGCATTCTTTGTTCTTATTTGGCTTTGTGTAGTTTTGCCTCATAAAACACACAAAGCACAATGCAGACATTCCCCGATGCTTACCATGCTGCCACTCTGATGATGGGGATCTGAACATTTTGCGGTGGCCTTAAAGCTCCTTTTAAAGTGGATAATGAGGCCCTTAGGGTGCAGCGTAATGTCATGGCAAATATACACAAGATAGAGAACAATTTCAACCTACTTAGCATTCAGTATTTCAATCTTGAGAGCTTCACCATGTAATTAATCTCAACCGAAGAGGCAGGTGAAAATATTGCTAAATTAACAGCTGACAAAAAGGTCGACAAATGATTTCCGCTGCTGAATTCTCCACTTCCGTTGCATGTAGCTGTAGCATCATTTGTAGCACGTACATCACCTTCTGCAGAACGAAACAGGGGCCAAAAGTCGAGGAAGAGCGGAAAGTTTTTGGCGTGCCGGATTTAAAAATCCACTCAAAACACACGAAGCCCGAAGCTCTCGGACGATGCGAGGGGAAAAATTTAAATGACAAGCAAGTAATGGGAACTGCCAACAATTTTCAAAGGCAGAGGTGGTGCTGGTGCTGGTGCTGCCAGGTGGTGCAAAACTTTGCCACCTTTTGGCCAAACCTTTGCATCGAAAATCAGCTAAAAACACAACAAATGGCTTCATTTATTTGCGTCTTTTGTGTGCGATGCTGCTCGGAACTTCCTGCCGCCGCCAGGTGGCAAGACACCAGGAAAAACTAGCGGCAGAGAGGAAGAGTCTGATTCACGCTTAGATCCCAGCTTTCCCCCTCTGAAATCCGAAATTGTTGGCAAAGTTTACACTGAAAAGGTTGCCGCCTCCAACAGCACGACGCAGCACGGAATCAAGAGGAAAGTCGGAGTCGGAGTCGGAAAGGAAAGGAAGGCAGTATCAACTATTTATATATAAGAACCAGTTGGCAGAGCAGTACTTGCTCTGCTCTGCAGCTGCACTTTGCTGTGATTGAATGGCCAACACCAGCAGCCGTTAATGTGTTTGAGGTTTCTCTCATTGAGATAAAGTTTTTGGCCTGCCGGAAATACAAGAGGAAAGTCGCACTTTAAAGTTTTTTCCGGCGACAAACTTGTGCCACTAGTACAACCAGACCCCCACAGACCCCCAGTAACTCATTAAGCTTAAAAAGTATTATAAAATAATAGATTACATACGGAATATATTTCCCTGTCACATTTACAGATTCTACAGTTTCTTCTATGTAATTTAGCTGTGACTTTTCGTGGTATCCATCAAGGGGCATTGGCCCGAAGCGTGTCTCAAAACCGGGAGGACATTTAGCGTCTTCTTTAGAATTGCAGCTTAGTCGATACCATCATCAGAAGAATCCCGACCCGACTTCATGCCCGTTCTTCTTATTGTCATCCTCTTTATCAGTAATTCCTCTGCATTGACCTTCATGCATATATCGATGAACAGGCACAGATCCAGGTTCTTGAGGCGTTTGGCCAACTCAAAGGCTTCGGCGAGTACATCCTTCTGGTTCTCGACTTTCTCCATAATTGCGTGCGCCTTGCAGATGACTATCAGACTCAGGAAGCACCACACAATGCTGTTGCATCTGGTGGCCTCTGTCGAACGTGAGATTTGGAATTGGAATTTATATGTATCTAGCTCTAATCGTAATCACACTCCTGACTCACCCTCCATTGCCTTGCGAGCCAGTGAAACAGCCATATTAAATGAATTATTGTTCATATGGGCTAGGGCCAGCTCATGCAGCAGATAGGCACGCTCTATGGGATACTTGGCGAATCTCATGCGGCTCTCATAGCGAGCAGATAGCTTCCTGGAAAAGCAATTAAATAACAATTCAATCAGAGTGCAAAAGCAGAGCAATGTAATACCCACTTGAATAACTCAGTCTTGGGATCCCTCAAATCGGTTCTTGGTACGTTCATCGTTTTTTTCTGCTTCGGATTCTCTTTAAGCGCATTTATATTCATTTCATGGGGCAGTCCAAAGAGTGTCAATAGACGTTGTTTGCCCTTTAAGACGGTCATATCGCTGGGAATTTTGTATTCATTAATGCGGGCCAAACCCAAGTAGTTGTAGACCTCATTAATGAATTCAAATTTCCATGGCATTGTGCGATGCGTCTTAACGGTAACATAATCGCCCATAACCTCCTCAACAAATGTTGACAGTTTCTGGGGGAGGTAGCATTCGAAAAAAGACCCAAAACCAAAAGAAATACTCACATCTAATGAACCGACTTGTATCAAATGCCGAATGCTTCGCAAAATCTTGAACATATTTCTCCTCGTCTGATACTGAATTCTGTATAGATTTTCCTCCTGTTGTTTATGATGCAGTTCCTCGTTGGGATATCGTTGGTAATACTTGGCGTACATGGGGCAACGTGCTTGCAGCATTTTCTATATACAAAAACAATCCGATTCTTAGGAGCACTCAAAATGGATGAAAATGAAAGTGGTCAAACCGTTAAAGTGCGCGCTGATGTGTAATTTGTATCCATCAGATTCTTCAAATAGGGCGAAGATTTTTTTGAGTGTTTCGGCAGCACATTGGGGTTGCCACGCAGATCCTTGAGGTAGGCCATATCCAGCCAGCATTTATCCAGATACGTCTGATTGTAGATATTGAAACATCGCTTACGTCTGGCTTGTTCCAGTGGAGAGACAAATACTTCCTACATTTGAGACACAGAAAACATTAGAGATCTCAGAGATTACATAGATTAATATTAATTGGCTCACCGGAACTTCCAAAATGCTAACAACATCGCAATCATCCGCGACTGGCTTTGGCTGCCTGGCCTGATCGGTAATCATGCGACGGATCAGGCGCTGCACTGCCGGTGAGGTCTCGTCACTCAACATCTCCTTAAAGTTCTCATCGACCTGAATAAGAAGTGAGAGATTGCACTGAGGATTTGGGGATCGGGGATTGATTGTTCTGAGCATACCACTTCCAGTCGGTTGATACTGGGCTTGGCCTGGGCGCCACTGAACAGGCCCAAAGAATTGTGAAGATTCATCTTGGCATCCTCGAAGCGATTCGACTCGTAGAGTGCATCAGAGATCTCAATTCTAACATGTGGATTGGCAATGTCACCCATCGACCATCCCAGGATGGCTGAAGTCACTCAAAAAAACTTAGTAAACGTGATTCTATATTACATCAAAGATCGTTCATACCTTCTGCCTGGGTACAGTCCTTGAGGGCTTCGGGGGCCAAGCCCCTCAACCGTTTGACTTTACTGCGTCTCATTAGAGTATTCGTGTCGTTGGCATTGATGTCCAAGGCTTTATTCAAATAATGAATGCCTTGGGCGAAGCGCTGATGGCGAGTAAAGTACAGTCCCCAGTCTGAGTAGATGCCTCCGAGCTGCTCTTGGGACCAAGCAATCACTTCCCATGGCCTCAGGTGCGGTACAATACCGGCTGTCGGTGCTCGCAATTCAGATGTTATGGATGCCATTATTAATTATTTAATTAAGTGAAATACAACTAATAAAAAACTAATAGCAAAGTAAACGTAAAAAAGAACAATGTAGAACAATTACATGGATTTGTTTGTGTCTAACTTTTTGATAGAAAAATCGGTGATCTATGATTATGGTTTTTAAACGGGGAAATGGAAATAGCCTCGAAATTAGAGATTTCAGAAATTATCTTTTCGTTATATTTTTTTTTATTTATGTCAGTGAGAATCCATGTTTATCTGTTTCAATATTGATTCTTCGATACTGACTAAACTATATTTATTCTGAGTATCCGAAGTAATAGTGAGTTCCGAAGAATTCGTATGGTATTCCCTTGACGGCATGCAAATTGGTCGCACCGACGTCGAAAGTATCAGGGGATTAACCAATTTTAGAAGCGATATTTTTTGGCTGCAAAGATATTGGATTAAGGTTAATGATCGGACTATATGTTTAGAAAGCATACCTATTAAATATACTGGCCACGTTGTGGAGCATATAGGAATGCTCCCCATTTTTCATAAAGCTGGCCAATTGAATTCCTTCGGCAATGGCATACCGCATCGGATTCTCCTCATTGATGCAGAGTCTTACAGCGATAACATGCCATGGACTGACGATTATGCCACGGCATTTGAAAGTATAGTTCGACAATGTGACATCACTTTGAAATATGCTAACAAGCCAGGGATCATTTTTAACGGTTGGATGAATTTTGCCGCAGTCTGGAATGCAGTGTAATCGAGTTGGTTTTATGAACTTCCAGTCTGCGATTCCAGAACTAGCCTGCTTCTCGCATAAGCGGATCTCTAAAGTGATTATATCAGTGGGCTTGTAGCCGGGAGCACAAGTTACAGTGACTGAGGTCCCAATGGTGTTCTGGGTCTTGCAGTTCCTGATCTCATCCTTGTACATGCAGAAAGCCCGAATGGAGAGATCTTTGTTGAATGGTCTGAGCGAGCAGGTGGGAATGCACTCGGGCCAGGGTCCCTGCCAAATGCCATGGAGACAGTGGTTTATATCGTTGCCATTTAGCTGGCTATTCCCATAGCAGCTCAATCGCACCACAACCGCATCGGATATCGATGAGCCAAACGTATAGGGCAGCACATTGAAGAGTGTTTTCAGATGCAGATTCTTGAGGCTGCTAGGAACGATGCAACTACCATTGACGGACGAAGGCTCAGGGGCACTCGAGGCAGTTTTCACTTTTGGATAAACTAACACTGGCGATGTGGTCCGGCTTGTGGTATTCCTTCTCGGGATGTGACTGGGCCACAAATTGCCCTGCGGTTTTCCCCGCATTTCAAAGCATATGAATGGCACTTCATCGGTTCCGTCCCAGCAATCTATTTCATGATCACAGGCCTTCGCATTTTCCAGACAGCCGCCGTAGGCGCACCGAAATGTGCCACTGGGGCATGTAGTAGCAATGCAGTTCCCATTGGTTTCATCGCTGCCATCCGGGCAATCCCTGATGCCGTCGCAGAAATACTTCTTATCCAAACACTCCGTTTTAGAGCATCTACTCTGATTCTCCCTAGAAAACACTATTAATTAGGCGCTTTGCGGTCATCACTACATCGATTTCTTTACAAGCATCTCTCCTGGATAAAAGTCTTCATGGGTTCTGGTTCTGTCATTAGCTCTTTGTTACAGAAGTGTGGATGCTCATCCGTCTTGTCCCAGCAGTCAGGGGTGCCATCGCACAGCTGGCTCTCGCTGAAGCAGCCGCCATACGAGCACTGATGCTCTGTGCAGTTCTCTTTGTGGCATTCGAGAAAGGTTTCATCAGTGCCATCAGAACAGTCTATTCGGGCATCGCATCTCTTGCTGAAGGCGCTCAGCTCTTGTCCATCATTACATTTCCAGGTAGCATGCACTTTGAATTAAATATACATTCAAATGTGCCATTATTGTCTTCACATTTTGTCTACGCACCAATAGTGAAGGTCATGAAAAACAACCAACAAATTAAAAGCAAAACTTCGCAATTAAACATTTTCAGAGATGTTACAACGACCTTCTCTACTCAACGATCACAAGAGTAATGAAATGCGATCGAATGAAAAATCTTATGGTTTGAGAAATCTACAGCACAGAGGGCACAAGCTAAAAGAGCACAATTAATTGTACAGAGAGTCCGTTCTCTTTTCCTGAGAGCTCTTTTACTGTACGATTTTGTATGATGATGATTCTTCTGGCAGTTTGTTTCTTTTCATGTGCTCTGATAAACAACATTTTTGAGCACTTTCGGCTGCAAAGCATGCAAGTCAATAAAAAAATGCATTTTGAATAACCATGAATTTGAAATAAGTGGCTGCCAGAATGGTTGTTGGCCTGCTGAATGCTTTGGCTATGCCAAAAAAATGTGCACCACAAATTGAAGTTAATCAAAGAAATGTTTGCTGATAGAGTCTTTTGCAGACAGGGGCAAATAGTTATTTTCCCCTCTCTAAAACAACAGATTAAGTCCCATAGAGTAGCTGGATAGCCGAATAGCTTAATCGGCTTACATCGCTGTGAATCGCTGTTGATTTTAGAGTACATATTGATGAAACTCTTTGACGACATGTTCGAGTGTTGAATTATAAATTAAAATCCCAACAGCATGTACCAAATGGATAGAGGCAGCAGCAACAACTGACAATGGTATTGTTTTGTGTTCCGTGTTCTAACAAAATGGCAGGCAACATCGACAAATGCAAAGACAGCTACAAACTGCATTCGGTAGGCGGCATGGGGCATAGCCGAAGGGGCGACATGGAGCGAATGGCGGCAACGGAGCACACCAGTGCATTGACAAATGAGCACAAATCGCACTGCCATTCTGTCGGTGTTTCTATATCCTTGATTCCTTCTATATATACATATATATTTTTTTGCTGTGTGTATTTTATGTGTTCACGAAAGCGGCTTCTAGGGAGATGGATAGGGAAATGGTAGCGTATTTGCATTAAAGTTGCTTTGATTGGAGATTCTTTTGTGTTTCTTTCATATGAGATTGTAAACCATATAGACAGAATCTATTAGTATCCTAATCCAAATCAGTACCATTTCCTTAAAAATTACAAAGCTTAAATAATAAAATATAGTATTTATCGTATTGCTCCGCCATTCACAGACGCTCGGGGGTATATGTATACATCCGTTAAAAATGCAAATCCAACAAAGCGAAAACCTTATCAAATGTGACGTAAATTGGTTTGAAGTCGTATTTATCAAGTGAGAGCAAAGTTTTATACTTATGGGAATATGCCAATCAGCGTTGAATTGCACTATCGAGAAAGCAAGAAACACTCTAATCTTGAGACCAGAGTGCTTGCATTTTGGGTCTTTGGAAAAGCAAGATAATCAGGAGAAATTACTCAGGGTTCACCGAGGACATAATCACAGTCTTACGAGATCAATTCCACGGCACCAACCAGAAACCAGGAAAAATGTTGCCTGAACTTTGGGGCTGGCTAACTTTATGGGCCAGCGAGTGGTAGTGCAAAGTTTCGCCTAGCGGGCTCTTATCCAATTAAGTCATAACTCAATATGTGCTGAGAGATATGCACTTGGCCATTACTTAGGCAAAAGGCAAAAATTTGCTCTAATAACTTTTGAGTTTGCGCTTTCTTCCGCTTTCTTCTTTGCCGCTTTGCCAAGGAGATAATTTTCACACCAGAGCCATGTAATTTGCTCTGCTCCTCTTTGGTCTTGGCATGCTGTTGGGGAGAGAGAGGGTAGAGAGGGGAGTGGTTTTTCGGTGCAAACGATTTTAGTTTATGCAGAGCAACAGCTTCCCGTTTGCCTTCCCGTTTGCCTTGTTCTCTTTTATGGCACCAGCGAGACGTTGCCACAACTCATTTGGCATTGACCAGGATTGGACGTTGCCGCAGTCCTCCGTGACTGTGTCTATGGGTGGCAGGAGTCTGCAGTGGCTCCCATTCCCATACCCACACCCATACCCATTCCCATCTATATCCCACATCCATCTGCCGTTGAGAGCGCGCGCATAAATTATTCATTTGTAATGTGCAGCCTCAGTCTCTGTCTGGGTTTCGGAGTCTCGACCCGACTCGACTGGGGCTTGGCGCTTGGCTCTCGGTTATGGGTCTGGCCTGGGGTCTGGTGTTCTGTGTGCACTTTTGGCACAGGATATGACACTGACACTCAGCGCCGGCGCTCGTCCTGCGTCAACAACTTCCTTGGCTGCTCTTGGCGTTTACTTTGGTTTGTAATTTCCTTCTGGAGTTTGTGCCGTGGCTAAAAGAAAAACAGCAAGGAGTGCCACACAAAAAACCCCACCGACCCCAAAGAAATACATACTCGGTCGTACTGTGGAACGGAACAGTAGTATTCCAATTGCAGCTGGACCTCACCACCCTCCTGCTCGGCCCCCCTCTCTCCTGGTTTACCACTTTACATTGGGGAACTGCTGCTGCTTCTGCTGCTGCTGTTGGTGCAAAGTTTAAAGTTTGCTCTCCTTTTTTGTATAAAGCGTGTGTGTGTGTGTGTGTCAAAAGTTTCATTTGTGAATTGAAAAATTATTTTTCGTTTCATATGCAGAGTGTGTCATTTACAGGAGGTTCATGCCACTAACCCGCACTCTAACTCCGACCCTAACTCTGCCTTTTTTTAGCTTTAGCTGCAGCTGCAGCTCATTGACAAAATAGAAAGTTGTTGACTCAGTTTTCAGCTTCTTTGGCTCTCCTTTGGCTGAGCATAAGTTTTCGTTTAGGACGATGGCAACACACCCACACACACATACACACACACTTTTTAATTACGTGCCTACATGCCGGGTTTAGTTTTAATACTTTGTCTGGTTGCTGCCTTCTTAGCCGTAAACTGTGCCACAGGCCCCTACCACATATAGTATGTGCTACATATGAAGACATTAATTAATTAAAAACCGCAATGGGAAAACTTAATGAAGCCAAGGCTTAGGCTAAACCGTGAGGCAGGAAAATAAATGGCCAGCCTCATAAAGTTGCAGGTTGGGCAGAGAAATTGCAGTTGCTAGTGGAGACATTTCCCTGGTAAAACGTAGCATTTAAAAAGTTAAAAGCCACAAAATGGACCTTATAATTAAGTTTGATAAGTTATACAAAATAATTTTGCTAAAATTTATTTTATATTCAATTATTATTTTTGGAATAAATGTGCTCTTGTCGAAACACGTAGTTGGGAAACTTTGAGAATGAAATTTGTGGACGAAAAGTTAAATGAATCGGTTTATTGGAGAGCTCGAAATGTCTATAATTGGTACCTTTTTCCTTCTCCCACATCTTTTGGGTTGACATATCAGCAATTTGGTCACACTGTATTCCTGTTGACTTCAGTTGACCACAAAATTGTCAACAGTCACCCACAATCCCTCACACAGACATGCAAAACTCATGGCCAAAAGCCGCAGACACGCACTCGCCATGCAAAAGGCGGAAACGGAATCGGCAACGGCAACGGCTGCGCGGTCCCCGGGTCCCCCGTCTGTGGACACATGTGTGTGTTTGTATGCGCATGTATGCGCTTGGGTTGTACTATATTGACGTTCGCACAGTCTTTGACAATTATTTAGTTGCAGTTTTTGTATGCTTGTGTGGACGTCAAACGAATGCAAAAGTTTTTTGTTTTTTAAATAAGAAAAAAATACGAATGCGCTTGGAAATACCACTCTCCTAATTACCAGACTTTTCATTGCTATCAGGATAAATTAAAGCTAATAGAAATCAGGTATGTAACTTAATATTAATACAAAACTCTATTATAATGATGGATTACAGGAGAAACTATGTACTGTTTGGCCGCCAATTGCGGCAAGCCCCATTACGGGGGCAGCCAGGAGCAAAGCGATTTTGTCCGCACTTTATTTGACTGGACAAACAGTTGACCGGAAACAGCCGTCAAATCAGAGTCTATCTCTCTCTGCCCATAACCAGAGCCACAGCCAGGGGCTGCTTTTGACAGGACATTGCCTAATTAAAATGGCAAATCGTCAGCCACAACAAGAACGTTGGCAACACTGGTCAAAAAGGAGCGTCCCAACAGGATGAGGAGAAGGAGGAGGGGATCGGCAGAGGCAATGGACAGCAACCAATTGAGATGCAAATTTATGCGCCGCCTGGTCGACAAAACAAACGAAAAATGACCAAAAAATCTCTTCGAAACGAACCATCAAAATTATGCGGACACGTACGCAGATACTCGTACACATGGACACATTTAGATACAGATACATCCAGTGGATGCTGGTATCTGCAGGATTTTACACTGGCTACCATGATAAATTTGCTGGACCATGTCTGCGCTGCAGTTTCGGGCCAAAATACGAAATAAATTTTAATTTGATTAACGATTTTTTGGGCCATTTGCAGCATTCCATTTGTCGCAGACGAAAATTGATTGGTTGGCTCTGCTCTCTGGCTTCCCGTTAACTTTTTTCGGTGCGTTTAACTTTTGCTGTGGCGAAAGTTTTCTGAACTAGTTTGGTAATTAATTTTCATATGGTTGCAAGTGGGTTACGATTCATTAACTTGGTCTTGGACCAGGGACTGGGCCAGGGCTTGGGCTTGGGCGAATTTGCTGTTGGGAGTTTGCAGCTAGCTTCTTTTGTCGGGCGACAGGTTGTTTGCTTTCCATTTCGCGAACAGGTCAGCAGCAGAAGCAGCAGCAGTAGCAGTAGGGCCCTTGCCATCCTTGTCACGTTCTGTGGAATGGACCAAAACGCGTTGCACCCTGATTATCGGCCGGCTGTCGCTGCTGTACTGCTTGTTTACTGGGTCAACATTCCGCTTGAATGGAATGTAGTACCTTCTTGCAGGTAAATGCACAAGCAAATCAGTGCAAACTGCCTTCAAACCTAATCAGTATGATGCTGGGAATGCGAAATCCTGTCGGTTGGTTTTGGTCATCGCAAATTGATTATATCCCAATATCGGCACGTGTTTGCGCTTAGAATACATGGAATATTGGGTAATTGATATGCGATAATCGCTGTCAGTGCAGTGATATCTTAAAGTGCGATGGGTAATGCTCGTGGAACAGCAGCAGAGATCCCTAAAAGTAACCAGCACTATTAAAGGAAACTCTACAGTCAAACACACTCATGGAAAACCCCACACTCAAACGGTTTTTACACCCACATGGACATTGACTAAAGGGCCATTCATGGCTCGTTGGCAGGGTGTCGGTGTCAGTGTCCATGCCTCTATCAAGGGTCCTGCGTGTCCTGGGTGTCCTGCTTCCTGTTTATAGCTGGCCAACACTTGTCATACTCCGTGGCATGCAAAAATGGATGGGTCTTCACTCTGGCACAACCGTAGCACAACGGTGCAGGGCATTTTTAAAGAGACTTTTGGCTGTTTTGGCTAGGGGATACATCAATTTAAGTGCAGCTGGAGCTGAAGTTGGAGCTGTAGGGCACATGTCATACACATAGATCATGTCCAGTGCCAGGGCCTGCCCGGGGGTTCAAGATACGAATAGGTTTTGAACTCCTAATAGAGTCATTCTGTGGCTTGACAATTAAGTCAATGCTAACGATGCTGCCTACACAGATACTAGCACGCACACACACACAGATGGGGCATTCAAACAGACAGTCCGACAGACAGAGGCACATTCATTCTGTAGCACAAAAATTACACAGACAGCAATAATTAATTAGATACACAATAAATTACTCATATGCCAGTGGCAGCCCACAAGTAGAATGAAGACAAAATGAATTTGTGTGTGTCGTGTCGTGTCGGTCTGTGGGTAGAGCATAATGGAGCACACACAGAGTAGATACCCACGTAAAAAATAACTATTCGGAGACTTTCCTTCAATTTATGTAGAGTTTTTTAAGCTTGAGGCAATCATTACTATGTTATTTCATTCCTTGGAGACACTTATATATGAGTAATCAAGCGCAAAAAAGGAGAACGAAAAGCCACAACTATTAAGAACACAAAAGCGAGTGAACAATGTAGGGGAAAAAGCGCAGAAATCACAGAGGTCCAAGAGGGAGAGAGGATAACAACGGGGCAAAGATTGCAGACCAAAGCAGAGCAACAAGAACTATAATTTCCTAAAGGACTTAATTATTTTATAATAAGCACATAACACAAGGCGAGCAGTCCTACGACTGGGGGATGGGACTGAGGACTGGGGACAGAAAGCACGACTACAGGCATTAGCTGTACAGAACGAGACAATTCGGTCTCAGGGAAGGAGGGATGCCGCACAAATGCAGCAAGCGGCAAAAGTTGCAAAAGTTTTTCCTCGATTCGACAATCGGTCAAAAGAGTGGAAAGCGGAAAAGTATTAAAGCGTCGAGAGAAAACCACAGCAGCAGAAATTGTGAAAATATTACAGATTGTTGTTTCGCTTTTCTTTTTTGTTTTCTTTCTTATTAATAAATTTATGGATGAGTGAATTCCAGAAATTAATATTGATTTGCCCGAAGTTGTTGTGGCTATTTGGTGAGATTTTGGTTTGGGGTTTAAGAAGAAAATTTCCCTGGAATTCAACATTTTCCTGCTGTCTATTAGCCTCGAATTAAAGTTGACTTTGTCTTATTTAATTATCACTTATATCAAAATCTTCCCCCTCCAAGTGTTATTTGCATAAACTTCAATCTCTTGCCATTGAAGTGAGGAAATTGCCATTGGAGTATTTCTCTCTTTCATCTGCATATTTCCACCCCAGCCCAGTCCAGTATTAACATTAAGCCTGCATAAATTCGCATTACGCATACGGCCCGGCCCGGCCCGCATACGGCAAGCCAGGCGCTGTGACAAACATGGACAAACATTTAAACACTTCAAAAACAATATAAATTCATTCAGAGTGCGGGCATGCCTCTATCCCCACTATAACCATAAGCAATAAAATACACAGACCACCATGCAGACATCGGATAGGCCACACCAGGATAGGAGAGGACTACAGAGGACATGGACTACAGGACATCGACTACAACGAAGGCAACAACAATGCATAAATAAAGACCAATGCCAAACAATTGATACTTCGACCAACAGAACAGAGCAAACGGCCATCGAACGATTTGTACGAATTTATATAACCAAAGCGGAAGTGTGGGATCGACAGGGGAAAGTACGACAGACAGACAGACAGACAGACAAACACACACAACTAAACATTGAAACAAACATGCCAAATGTGCAGAGGGGAGTGAGAGTCCCAGTGTCAGACCCAAGTCCCAGTCCTTTGTCCCATGCCCCAGTCCCCAGCCCCCAGTCCCAGAGCCAAAACCCCCTCCGGATCTGAAGCAAATTCATTTGAATTGCAAAACAAACACAGGCGGAGACCCAACCGTTGACGACATTGAGGCCTACTTACTCCGAGTTTGGACGGGAGTCCGGCTAAACGAGCTTAATCATGTTGTAAATTTGCATAATTTGACATGTGTATGTGTGTGAGGGCAGGGTCCTTTTCATATTCGTGTGGGTGTGTGTGGAATCGAATAGATATGTACATATTATTGGTTATAAGGTCTATATAAGAAATACTTTCTAAATTTAAATTTTATTGGAATAATTAGGACTACTTACAGCACGACTGCATTTAGGGCTATCCCCCAAAGGAGACTCATTATATTCAACCGATTTATACAAGTCTTATCCGCGTCCTCGGACTGTGTTGCAATTGCTGAACCAGTCATGATCATGCCATTGCACAATCTCGTTCTAAACTACCCATATAGATGTGATTATATTGCTGTAGAAGTCCGGATTGTCCCCTGTTTCATCGTCCCCTAACCGTTGTACCGTTGTCCGTGACTGTCAGACATTATGACAACTTAATTGAAGGTTATGCGTGACCACAGTCAGATGGGAGCTTCTCATGCGTCGGGTCGGTCGTCTCTTGGTTAGCGGTGGGGCAGGGGCAACGACAACGCATTCAAGTGCAACAAATGTGATTACTTTTACAATTAGGTTTGCGATTGCTCCAACAATTTTCTGACGCATTTATTAAGATATTGTAATCGAATGGGAGTGGAACAACATGAGGATTCTAAGGTCAATTACAATGCATTTGATAATATATTATTCATTATATAAGATATTATTCACAGAAATACATAGGTAGATATATTCTTCCATCTAGGAAGCAGCCGTCGAGCGAACCCTTTCCTGGTTAGCTCTTGAATTTCAGGGGTTTTCCCCCCTTAAAAGCTTGTCTGTTAATAGAAAACAAGTGACATTCTCCCACTTCTTCTCCTCCTCCACCAGGCTTCATAATTAAGTCTAAATGAAGAGCTTGCTTCGTGTAGAAAACTTGGCTTGACCCCCATACCAGGGTGATGGGGAGGGCGAAGGATGAGGGTTATAGTGAGGGTGACGGTGATGGTGGCGGGAGAGTACATGCAAGTGTTTGCAGTTTAATGGAATTTTTAATTTCTGCGCTGTTCTGCGTTGGAGAGACCAGCAATGGGAATAGCTGCAAGCGCCCGAAGCTGACATTATTACAAATTTTTTATTATTATTAAAAATGCAGAAAACATTAAAAGCGACACAAATTTGTAGCCGAAAGTCGTGCCAGGACCAAGCCGGGCGCTCTGCAAGCTGATTACGTAAATGGACATCGCGCCTGGCGGCCCACACCCATCTTAACTTGGACGGAAGGGAGCCAGCCTGGAGAACATCAGCTCCAGCAGAAACACCAATGCACTGGCTATCATGGCCAGCACTAGGGCGAAGAGAGCCGGGGCAAAGTGCTCCAGATCCACCTCCACCTGGGAGGCCTTGAAGAGGCTGCAGTCCGGCTTGGGCACCGACCACAAGCGGTCGTTGTACTGCATCAGGGCAGTGGCCTTCAGGTGGAGAATGGCATGGGCCAGATGTTCGCGCCAGGGTGAGCCTTTGGCCATCACGGAGGCAGCCGCATAGGGGGGATTGAACATTATTTCCTGAAGTTCGCAGAACTCGTGCTCCTCCATCCGCATCTCGAGGAGCAGCCTGTACAGACGATCGATGGCCGCATGAAATGCAAAACGACCCTTTATAATCCGCTCGGCTCCCTGCTCCAAGGTGATAACATTGTGCTCTCCAGATCGACAGATCTTCTTGCTGTATACATCTCTTACGAGCTGTCCACTGGTGTTGCCAAACACCGCAAAGTTATACGAGATGTTCTCCATGCCGATGTCCAGGTTGCTCTCGAACAGCGCCTGCAGATTGACAATGCTTCTGGGGCTGTCCGAGAGCAGGGATCCCACAATGAAGGCTCCATAGAACTGCATCAACATGAAGCTGAAGATGCAGCTGGCGCTGATCAGCAAACGGGTGGACATCAGTCGGAAGAGCTCGGTGGCCGGGCCCTGCTGCAGGTAAGTCTCCAGCATGGTGAACCACACAAAGGCCACACGTGTCTCCACAAGATTTCCATTCTGTAGTGCCTCATGGCGGATGAGGAGCACCAGCAGCAGGATGCTGAATGTAATCAGGACCAGGACGCACCACCACACCTGAGAGCTAAGTGGCTCAAAGAATATGTTCCGAATGTGACTGTGCCGCGGATGGCGGAACAAAAAGTGAATGCTGCAAGAAAAGAGGGGGGTTTGAGTTGGACCACCACCTAATCGAAGGATAACAAGTATCTGCTCACGGCTGGGTGTGGAGAACGGGTGAATACTGCACATGGAGCTGCCTTTCGGGTACAAAGCGAATGGGACACACGGCAAAGTCGGCCTCCCCGTTGGTTATCTGACCCATCACACCCGACCATCTGCCGTTGGCCAGCTGCTGGCCCCAGTTGTCCGTGAAGCTTATGGCCAGGCTGAAAAGTTGGCTTATTAGCGCGTACTCTGGTGCACTTTTTGGAGGCCGCTCCGACCCACTCCCACCTGAGATTGTACATCCGCTCGACGAGTCTGAACAATTGATAGGTCTTTCGCTGCATGGGATCCAGTTGCAGGAGCTGCTTATCGTTGGCCAGGTACGCCATGTCATCATAGCCCGAAGGTTTCTCCGTTACCTGTGTGCATTTGGAGGAGAGATGAGAGAAGCCGCTACCCAAAAAGGTGTGCCATAAGTTTGCCTACCGCCGTGCTGCCTCGCAGGGTGACATTGCGAAAGTTGCGCCTTCGAATTATCCAGCTCCTGCGGAAGGTGTCCATCAGCTTGTATCCCCGCGCTGGAGACCACTCTCCTTTTCTCTCCACAATCAGGGGGGCACTTGACACTTGCTGATCAATCCTGTAGACATCATAAAGCCGCCACGAGGTGCTGCAAGTTATCGGAAATATGACCAGCATTCCCACAAAGTTACCTCATTATTTGCCCAACTTATCTCTGGCCTTCAAGGCCACAGTGATATCCACATCAATTCCCATCTTGTAGCCACCCAAATTTTCTGTAATTTGTGCCTCATCTAGTTGGGATGCCCGACTGGTGCCAAGCATAAACCATGCCAGTGAATTGTTGAAGTATCCAGCCTTAGAGGCCACTGTATAGACCCACTGCTTGACAAGACGGTGCTCGAACTTTAGCACCAGAACCGCTGTACGCGGCGCCCCATAGTACATGAGATCTTCGAAATTGTGGGAAATTCCTGGCTGATAATATTGCACACGATAGTTGGCCAACAATTTCTGGTGGCATTCAATTTTCCAGTCGCCATCCTCGTCGCCGTCGCCATCGCCATCTCGTCCTTTGACACGGACTACGAGCGACTGCTGCAAGTGCTGCGACCGCAGAAAGTCCTCGAAGGCTGCCAGCTCAAGGAAATTGGTATTTATGCTTTCAATTTGTGGCGTGCATAAAAATCCTGTTAAAATTATAAAAACCCATGAAATAACTTTCACTTGCAACTTAATCATTTTATATGGCCACTTTCACTTTGACTCAAAGCTCAGTTTCGCTTCTTTCACTCGGCGGATTGTGTTGGCTTTGTGTGTGTGGCGACGGGCTTTCGCCTCCGGCGCTTTTATAGGGTTTCATACTCTGTCTGCATGTGCATAATTTATACACATTTATCATATCAGCAATATATACGTTTATCCTGGACACACACGCAAATTGTGCGGTTGACAAGAAAAGTGTCCTGAAAGGAATGGCGAAAATTGCTGGTATTATTGCTGAATGTGCGTAATAAAAAGTATGAGATTGGATTTAATTTTCTGGAAAATTAAGCGTAACGCAGATAAAGATATTTCCAATATACTTCTGTCAAATCGTCATCAAGTTCCCTTTCCTCAATTGGTAAGCCATTTTAAAAATGAGGGTGGGACAAAGGCACTCTAAGGGCATGCTCCGTAATTTTTTCTTTGATTAAAAAATATCAGTTGCAAAATTTTTGGCAATTGAATCACAGAATAAGAAATCCTCTCGCTATTAAGTAAACCGAGTTTCATGCCATCCAGTCTCCCGCTTTCTTGCGGATCCAACGGGTGTTTCACTGCCTCCATCAGACACATGACAGTATGGCTGTTCTAGATCAGATCAAATATAAGCTTACTGGTTGTATTAAACATGCTGTATAACAGCACAAAAATGATATGCAGAGTTGAGTATAGAAATTATTTCTACAGTTCTTACCTTGGCATGTTTTTGCGCTGTTTACCCAAAAATTACTGAAACAAATATTTGGTATGCACTAGAAGGCAGAGCCCACGAAATGGGGAAATGTTAAAGCAAATGCTCGACAAATTATTACAAAGCCACCACTGATTCAATCTTTCAAAAACTATCGAGTATATTTTTAGCATATGCCGCGATTTCGACTCCATTTCAAACGACTATTCATCAATTTCCCTCCACCTAGAACCTTAAAGTGAGCGTACAGCCGAAATCCAATAACTAGACGCAACATTAAGCAGGACAAAGCTGGTGGCATTAGCGTGACATTATCCGACTGCAGCCAAGAAGCTACAAGAAACGGCAAAAACGCGTGTTAGCATCCACGAAGCGAAGCCAAGGACCTTAGCGTGTGTCCCTTGTGCAACTGTGTATGTATTTGTACCTCTTTGTGTGTGTGTGTGTGTGTGGCACGGAAAATTTTGTGAAACTTGAAAGCAAATCCTGCAGCTTGCAACTTAATTTCGTGGCACGCGGCTGCGCTGCCGCGTTTCATGCAGCGACTTCATTCGGGCAATTTGCTTCACGACAGCTTGCCACGTGCTACACACAGAGAGAGAGAGAAAGGAAGAAGAAGGAGGCAGAAAGAAAGTGCAAAAAATGGCAGCGAGATAGAGTCCTGCAAGGACTTTAAGACTGCTTTGAAATTAAAAGGAATTACATTCAATTTGTTGACATTTTTGCGGATGCGGATGTAGCAGAAGCTGCAGCTGCAGCCTTTATCCTATCTCCTCCCCCCCTTTGTTTTTTTCGGCTCTCTTTTGTGTTCGTGGGGGTGTGGTAATGACAAGAAACATTTTCCACAAGGCCAAATGCAAATGAGCAGCAGCAGCACATACAACTAGTCCACTCAAATGTATTCATTGCAAGAGGAAAGTTTGCCCAACATTTTATTGCAAGATTTTCCCATCGAATACGCGAGTTGCATGCAGAAGACAGCCAGCGATTCACTTTCTCTCTATCTCTTGAGCAGAGAAATTGTGCCATTAAAGCGAAGCCCACACACTCTGACACACACTCAAACGCAGGCGGGGAATCGCAAAAACAAAAAGAGAATGATACTGAAAATTGCGCATACGCCATGCTGCACGCTTAAATATTTCGCTTTTAAATTTTGTGCTGCTTTTTCCAGTCTTGCCGTTCTTTCAATTCGTTTCTTGACATTTTCTCACACATGCCAGACATTTGCACATTTGTATGTGCGAAAAAGTTTCATTTAATTTCTCATATGAAAATATTATTTGTCCATGCCATCCTTCGGGAGGGGATCCTTCGTTCCACACATCAGGGGCACACACACTTCAGAGCTGCAGGTGAAATTTATCTTTAATGTTTTTCCTAGAAACGCGCATTTTGATGTCTGATTTGCCGGCTGACGTGGCATGTTTTGACAGTTAATAAATGCTCAACTGTGCCAACGAAAAGGGAGTGAAAGAAACAATTAAATTACAGGCCGAAAAGGTTTATGATAATGTGTAAATATACTGCGTAATGTTGGGCGTATGTATACTTGTATTATAATTTAATTTCATTTAAATTCAAGTCACAAACAAATATAAAGCTTTATTTCTTTTCTTTTTATATACTAAACATATTTTCTCTACACCCAGAAAATGTAGCTGAAAAGAAGCAACAGAGAATAAACAGCGGAAAATTTTTAATTAATTTCACTCCCAAAAAAGAGGATATTATTGTTATTATTGTATAAGATTCTTTGACAACAACAACAAAAATGAAAAAAATCTTCCTTTTTGCATTTCACGTTGTATTCGTATTTTTCTTGATAATTATTTTTACATTCCAACTGCGAGGGATTTTAATTGTAGGTAAGTATGCTGCCAACCGACAAAACTTGTCCATGGGCCAAAAACAAAAGAAACAAACAACAAAAAAAAGGAAAGAACAGAAAAGGAAAGCGGAAAATCCCCTGCAGCCATGGGACGATGCTCGAAATAAATCCCTCAAAATGGGACGACAATATGCGACTTTCGCTGCTCGTTGGGCAAAAGCCAGGAGCGGGTATTGAGGAATAAAATTTAGTTTAATTAAATAATTTTGGAAAACTTTTAAATTATATATTTTCCATCCGTCCTGTTATTTCCGACGTGAAGTTTTCCCTTCGTTAGTTTCCACACTTCATAGTTGCTTAATGTTGGCGTGAACAGTTTTATTTGCCAACAGCAATGAGCGAAAATTTTCATCTGCATCTGGCACTGGGAGTAGGACAGAGCTTGGGCCCTGGAAGTCGGTCTGGTCCTGGTCCTGCTCCTGGTCTACTGGTCTCCTGGCCAGCATAAAGTCAACTCATTATGAAATTACTGCTAAAAACTAAGCTTTCCCCAAACGGAACGGAACGGAAAGGAAAGTACGGTACGGAGGAAGTGCAAAAAAGAGACGATGACGATGACTGGCAGCGGAGAAAGCCGGCAAGGAAAACAAATTAAATTTAATCGATTTGTGAAAAGCTGCCAGACAACAACTGCAAGTAGTGCTCGGGCTGTGTTGATGGGTTGCATGGTAAATTAAGTGAGGGCGTGTCCGGACTGCGGACTTGGCCAGAAGCACTTGGCCACTTGGCGTGCAATGCCTCTAAGCGCATTCTAAACAAATTAAAATTCAATTAAAAAGATGAAATGCCATTTCAGGGCTTAGAATGCTTCAGGGCTCTGGGCTCTGCGCTCTGACTCTGGCATTCCACAGTTGAATTTGCTTCTGTCTGAGTGAGTTAGTTGCCATTGGAATTGGCGCCGTTGCCGTTGCTGTTCCTATTTCTGTTGCTTCTGCTTAATCTCAGCTAAAAGGCATCTCACATTCAATTCATTTAGCGGCAACACGTTGTCGCAGTCAACCATCATTATCGTCATCCTGCTGCTACTGCTGCTGCTGCTGCTGGACAACAATTTCTGGCTGCAGCATCATTAATCCCTCGCCCGCAACTTAAGTGCGACTCGAGCATCATTTCCAATTACCAGACTTCCGACCAGACGGCCCAAGATGCTTTGGCGGCGGCTCTCTTTGGCGACATTTTTCGTTGATAATTTTTGGTAGTAGTCCGCCTCCATCCTCCCTCTGGCTTGGTCACGGCCATCGATGTGGCAGTGGCAGCTCTCATTATGGCCACTGCTGCTGTTGTGGCAGTGGCCTCAGGCAGTGTAACCGCCAACTCTTATTTGCCATGCTGTCGTTTCTTTCATGCATTAAAATCAGCGCCCCATCAGCGCCTCTCACACCATTTCGCGGATACTCATTCCCGATTCCCTTTGTTGCTTTGTGGGGGGGACGTCCTTTTTTCCATTCAGTAGTCCTAGCTCTTTTCGCTTTGGCATAATGGCTGGAAGCCAACCCAGAGTACATCCCCTATTCCCCCATCTACTTTCTGTAATGAATTGGCTGTAACGGAGAGTCCTGGCTCTCGTGGTTGGCTCACTGACTTTCAAATGGCCAGAGTTCAAGTTGAGGCGTGAAATTGTCTGAAGTTTGTCTTGGCAGAGGCGTTCATTTTCATAAACTTGATTAAAATATAAAGCTGGCAGACAAATATTTAGTATCCATTCCTCTTCAGGGCTTTCCAAATGGCTTAGCAGCCAGCAGAAGCCTCTTCTGGCTGTCCACTTGAAGGACTGATCGGAAAATCATCTCTGGTCCAATTAAAGTCCATTCCTTCTTTCCGTTTGGGTCACTTGAGGCAATTAAAGGGCTTGACAATCATCGCACCGCAAGAGGTATTGGCCCTGGCTGCTCCTCCTGGATGCTCTCCCCCTTTTAGCCAGCAATAAAGGAGCTTAATTTAAAATTTAAACCCTTTTTGCTGGAGGCGGCGACCGCAACGTTTCCTGTCGTCGTCCCTGACCGGTTGGTCCCGGCGATGCAATGATGAAAAAATATTTTCCGCCCTTCTGGGCAACACGGAGACGAGCAACGGCAGTCCGATCAAGGGGCTCGGGCTCCTTTTGCAGGACGACAGCAGAGCAAAAAATTTTCACAAATTATACGCTCACATGCCAACTGCGAAAAAGGAAAGACAAACAGAAGTGGAGAGCAAAAATTATATAGAGTCCCCGTCCCGGTCCTGTTCCTGGGGAAAAAGGGCAAAAATCAGGCGATATCCTTTGGGGGAATGGCAATAACAAGTCCGACCGATGATTGGGTCCGCAGCCGGACTCGTCTCGACTCGATTGACTGCACCAATAATAACTTCAAACAATGGATCGCCCAAGTTGCTCCACCACCACCGTGCTCTCTCTCTCTCCCTGTTGGTCATTTCCGCTGTCGGCCATGTTTGTTTAATTTTTGCCACCGCTGCGTCTTGATTTCCTGCCACGGCCACTGCCGCTGCTACCGCTGCTGCCTTTGCTGCAATTGTTCCAATCGGCCGCCAACTGCTCGTTTCCGCTTTTGTTTTTCGCTTTGGCTTTTCTTCTACTTGGGCAACAAACAGGCTTCAAATTGAACGGAAGCAGGGGCACGAGTTATGCACCCCAATGCCTGCTCCACCCACGCCACGCCACGCCAGTTCAATCTCCACCCACCGCTCATCTCCGGCCCAAGGGCAGAGCGAGAGGCCGAGTCAGAGGCATTGTTCCATGTCATGGCTCCTTCGGCCATTCCCAGCATCTTTTGTTGTTTCTATGGATGCAGGGTGGAGAAGGAGGAGGATGGAGGCTGCCTGCTCCGGAGCCGCCCTTTTGTCGTTGCGCTTCCGCTTTTCCACATTTTTCTGCCTTAGACCAGCGCCCCGTGCCGTTGCCGGTGCCGGCCCAATTTTTCCTGCTGCGCTGCTTCGTTTGATTTGCGCTGATTTCTTTTCCACTGAGTCCGAGTCTGAATCCGAGGTCGGCAGCGCTTCTGAGTGTCCTTTAAAGCTTATTCTTGTTCTTGCTCTGTTTTTTGTCTTGCGTTTTTTTTTTCTCCATCAATTTGATTTTGTTAGTTTCCATTTCATTGAATTCTCACATATCCGCATTCGGAACCAAGCAAGGGATCCCCCGGATCCCAGGATCCCCAGTATTCCAACATCCAGCTAGTTGGTTAAATTGTGCCATTAGTTGGGCCGTTGTCCTTGCTTTCCCTTTTTTTTTTTGTCGGTATTATACTATTCTATGCCACTGACAGTCGAGTCTTTCTTTTTTGTTGCAGCATTGTCTGCCGCGTTGTCGTGTTATCCTCCCGGTGCCCCGTGCCACACACAACAAAAGGGTTTCGGCCATAAAATAACCAATTTGCATAGTTTAGTTAGTTGGGCGCTTCCGCCAGTGACACTTTTGATGGTGAAATGGAACGTGGATGGGGAGGGGAACGACGGTGCTGGTCGCAGGGAGCCGGAACGGCCTATCCTATGCGATCCATGGCATGGCCTGGCCATAATTGATGACTGTTGGTAACGAACAACAACAGGAAGAGCCAAAAACACTGACGAATTTTAAATTGTTTCTTTCTTTCCTTTTGTTAAATACTATATATTATTTGGGATTGTGATATGGAAAATATTGGAAAGAGCTTTTTGAAGAAAAAGTTAATGGAAAAATTTGACAATATAAATGTATTACTAATAGTCGTAGTTTCTGTATTCTTATGTAAAGCTTGCAGTCAATTTTATTGAAATGTAACCAAATTAAGTCTGGAATTAACTTCAGTTTGTTTAAACCAAAAACTTACTCAATTATATTCTTTTTGCTCCATCAATGATTTGTGATGTGATTATGCAAATCATTCATCCTACTAGTAATATATTCATTAATAAATTTCCTGATTTATTTCAATAAATATGTAAATTCCATGGTTAAATATAATTAAATAAGCGCTTTGATTGCAATTTTCAATGAACGTTTTTTCCGCAAAGAGAGAGTACGAGTACTTCTTGAACCGACTCGCAAAAGGAAAACTCTTGAAAACTGTTAGGGCGTGACCTGCGGCAGCTGCCAAAGCCGAATCCGAAGCCGGGTCTGCAGACCAGGCCAAGCCATTACCCCTGAGGTCATTGCGGAGGGTACTGCCAACAATTTTCATAATCATTTAACGGCTTCGCGAGGCATCGAAGCAGGGAAAGAGGTAGAGGATTGGAGGAGTGTAGGAGTGTAAAAGCTTGGGCCAGGGCCTCTCTCAATGGCCATTAAGTTTATCGAAGAACGTTCGAAGAGTGCGCACTCGAGATGTGGCTGCACCTCTGTACCTTCTACCGACCGGCCCGCCTCTTGCCTCTCACCTTTTTGGCCATTTTTGGCGCACACAAAACCGCACACTCGACTCAACAAGGTGGCAGCTTCCACCTGGCCCTGGCCTAATGCGGCTGGCCGGGGCGGGGCAGGAAATTCCAGACTTCAGCCACCAGCCACCAGACTTCAGCGACTGGCCACTTGAGAATCAGTCGACCAAGAAACGCGGAAATGGCACAGAGCATCATCGTCTTGTCGTGGGCCCCGACTTGAGCCCCACCCGGCCGGAAGCGTCAGCGAGAAGTTTGAAGAAGTTTAAAGCACTCGAGACACTTTTGCAACTTTCTTTTCGGGGCGATGGGGAAATGGGAAGACCCAAGGGTTTATCAAACTAACGACCTTTGTTGATGAGTGGCTGCTCTGCCGTCCCTAGCAATTTTATTGATTTTTCTTTCCAATATGGAATATGAAGCCTAAAGAAGAATGCAGCTGCATAATTGGAAGCCATTCAGTGAGTTATGCAAAATCAATGGGGTGCCAGGCTGAAGAGCAGTCTGACACATTAGACGCTTACCAGCGATAAGCCTGGCAAATAAATGGAATAAAACTGCACTTAACGTCAACACATTTGACAGGTGCGGAAGGTGGGAAGATGGGAGGTGGTGGGTGCAGGTGGGCATGTGATCCCGGGGTCCGACAAGGAGAAAGCTGGTTAAACCCTTAAAATGCTTTTTCCCGCCTGCCACTCTCTACACTCTTTTTAAAAGTGGGCTTGGCTCATAGCTCAATCTCTCACACAGCTCTCCCGCGCAGTCTTTCCCTCGTTTCTTTTTTTTGTTATAACAAATTGGATTTGGGAAAAATCGCTCACCTTTCATTTCACGTGGATTAATGGCGTCGAAGCGAACGATGACGTAGCCCTCGCACACAATGAGAGAATGTCGAACGCTAAGTGTTGGGCGGAAGGGTAGGGTGTTGCTACTTCCTGATGCCCGCGGGGTGCGAGTTTCCACCAGCCATCTGGCAGATGTGTTTTTGTGTTACCTTTTTTGTTAGCCCCCGACTCGCGAACGGTGGACTCGTCGGGATTTGGCACGCTGATTGGGCGAGCTGCCAGTTTGGACACCTGTAATACAATGAATAAATTAAGTGGTTAAGGTTAAGTAATTGAAAAGCGATTAAGTTGGATACACTAGCTGCGTGGATGGAGGATTGGACGGTTTTAAATTGGATTTCTTTGTGTAAGCGGGGAATATTTTTAGACAGTTGAAAAAAGTTGATGGCATTACAACAATGCAAAAATAGCGAAAAATATCGAAAGAAATCTGAATTTCCCAAAGAAATTTTCCCTAGAATTGTGACAGAAATTTTAAGGGAATATTCGGGGTGTCCCGCAACTATTAAACCCTTTCCATACTATAGTATAGTAAGCTCTATATATTTATATACTATAAATAGTAAATGACTCTTACAAAAGATGTCGATTATTTGGTTGGCTTCATTTTTCTCTCTCAATAAACATAATTGTCGCCATTTTCACTGCCTGCATAATATATATATTCTGGTTAGATATCTTGTTACTATACTCCCACACACAATGGCCAATATTTTTGGACCAAAAATTTTCCGCTTTTTGTGTGTCAGTGCAGTCCATGCTAATGGCATGGCCGCTCCTGTCCGCTCCCCGTCCACAGCCTTCAGTCATTGTTGTTAGCGTTATTTGCATATTCTGTGTAAAGTGTACTTCCTTTCATTCATTCAATCCCATTGCAAGCGAAGACCCGACTAGAACAAGGCATAGACTATTCAACAAAAGAAGGAAATGACAGGATGGAACTTAGGAGTAGTACTCGCATTGCCATCTAGTGACACAACCCCATCCCCATTCCCAGACCCAGACCCAGTTTTTATTTCGATTTCCAGTACAAGAGGGCCACAATAAACTTTAGTTAACTCTTTTCCCCAATCCCCAAAATGTGAAGTGAAACAGAAAATCGGCAGAGAAAAAGCGGCCCAGGCAATGTGCATAAATAAGCAACACAAAAAGCGGAATTGGGAAAGTGGAAAATCGAGGGGTGAACTTTCTTTCTTACCGTCTAAAGGCACAGACACAGACACAGATATCGCTTCAGTTGCCATTTAATTTTTACATTTTTCTCCCCAATTGTTGCATAATCAAGGCATTAAAACGGAACGCTTACACCAATTTGGCCCTCATCCTCAATACTCAGTCCTCAGTTTTCAACCCAATGGCTTCTTCAATTGGCAACATCAAAGTCTGGCATAAATATTTCCTTTCGCCCCTTCGTTTTGTTTGTGTATTCAGTTTTGTGTTACAGGTGATTGCATTTTCCCTTCCGGTTTTTCCCGTTTTCCTTTTCCTTTCACTCTGTTTGTTTAGGTAACAATATCTTGCCAGTTATGCGGTGGGGGTGGGAGTGGGGGTGGGGGTCTATGGTTTAACCTTTAGGGTTGAAAGCGAAGAAAAGTCATTGTGGAGTTGTCAGCGAAGATGATGGTTGGTTCTTCGGATTTTGCGTTCAAATATTTGTATGAATTATGAAAATTTAATGGTTTACGTGAGAAATTTCATAAATATTTAAACATATACAGATATTTAAGCCAATTTTAAAGTCAGTTAAAGTTTCTTTAGGTTGCCCCAGCAGAGAGCATACATCACCTTGGCAATATATAAATTGCTTGGGCAAAGGATGCAATCGAAATTAAATCCAAAGCGAAAGAGTACATAAATATAGCCACATGGAATGGTAGAATTATTTCCTCAGGTCATTCAGACGCATACACGAAACGATAAATTGCAAGTGCAATGTTAGCAATTGCTGTTAGCCATTACGTATACGCCGCGTTGCACCAAAAACAAGCAGCAATGGAAGCAGTAGCCACAGCAGCAGCGGCAGCGGAGTGCTGTATAAAAAGCACACTTGATTGATGAAAAACCTTTGCGAAATGTCAATCCAACATAATTGAGTCATGTGCCCCATAAAAAAGGAGAAAAAACTAAAAGAGAAAACGAGGGAAAACGTGAAAAGTGGCAGAGCTATACATAAAAAGTAGAAAAGAGAGTGCACTGCGTACACAGGAAGGTTGGAGGATGGATATCAATGCTCTCGGGGAGCGACCATATACATATATAAGCCACGCTGAACATTGGCCAAAACCATCATTACCAACGCCATACGTCGCGACTGGCACAGCTTAAAGTCACTCACGTGTGGCAGCCAAGGCGAAATGCACATTATAAACCGCATCAAACCCAGAGAAGGTCGCGTGACTCACGTGGCCATCGTGCGGGATCTGCTGCCAGTTCGGGTTCTCATCTAAGGTGCTCCATCACGGCCTCAGAGCTGAAAGGTAATGCTAGCCAAGTAAATGTTACTGACTGCAATCCCAGAGGACAGAGGACTGAGCGACCAAAACGATATAGTTGACGATGCTGATGGCAGGACGATGGAACACAACCAATGGAAGGAAAATCAAGCTCTCTCCCTCTATCCTTTCTCACTCTCCACCTCCATTTCTATCCTGCTATAGACCGCAGAACAAGTGGCAGCCAAAGTCGTTTCAAGTAAGTGTGACAAAATATAAATCTTTCTTCCTGTAAGAGTACACTGTGTGTGTGTGTAGTGTGTGTATGTGTGTGTGTGTGTGTATGGAGGATAAAGTAACCTGAACACATAAGCTGCAGTTGGTCAGGTGCGCTCGTTAAAGTGGACAGCCCTGCTCTACACCCCGTACTCCATCGTATACAAGTAGTTGTTGCTGGCAGAGCCGAAGAAGGACGCAGGGGACCGCATCAGCTGCAGCTGTTTACGACCTACACCAAGAGAGTTCTACTAGAGGGCTCTCATTTGTAGAGAGAGTATGTTTTTGGGGCATGGCACTTGTTAGGATTTGACAAAGTTCCATTTAAGGGGTGGAAAATGTACCCAGTATTTGACAAAGAGGGGAAATATTGCTCCGCTTTTCGAAGTTCTTATTTTTAAGAAAGTAAACCCCATAAAAGTTATATGTCTTTATATTTGAATAAGATTAAAACCTGCTCATCGGTAAACTATGACTCTACATCCCAATTGACTTTGCAGCTGGAAATCCTAGACCTAATCTAATTGAGCTCTAATTGGGATTAGCATTCACTAAAAGAGTTCCAGATTCTCGTAAATCCAAGTATAACTTGAACATAAAATATCCCACTATTTTATAGAAGACTCTCTCATGGATGGTTCTGCGCATGCCCCACTCTGCCAATGGCTTTCTCTCGTGAATGACAATTACGAACCACCTCAAATCGGTGGCTAAAATGGCGCTTTCACGGGCAAACATTCTGTCGCTCTCTCGGGCTCTCTCATTTTCGTATGAATTTTCACGAAAGTAAAAACAAATCCAGCGAGGAGCATTATAGCAAAAAGAGAAACCGAGCGACATGGATTTTCTTTCACTACTGATACTTTGCCTCTGTGTGTGGAGCGGTGCCTGTAGAGTTGCAAGAAGCACACACATGCTGTGGCACGGCACTGCTGACTTGGCTTCAATGCATATGCTTGGCACACAAATACACATGGCAGCGATGGAAAGCGACCCAAAGACAGAAATATGCAACGCAATCCCTTTAGGATTTTTGCGGACTGTTTGCGCGCACTCTCAAAAACTTGAATGCACCTTAAACTGCCGCCGACTGCTTGCTGCTTGCTGCTTACTGCTTGCTCCCGCCTCTCGAACTTTGACAATCTAAGCAGTTTACTGTGTCAATATGTTACGTTTGCAGCCCCAAAACTCCGCATAACTTATGCATGCAAATTTCGCCATTCCCATTTCCCCAGCCCCATTCCCCCATTCCCCCAGCACCGTTTCCCCATCCTCAATCCCCCACTCTGTTGACTTCGAAAAGGTAGAAAAGACTAGAGGGACAAAGGGTGAGGACTACGAAATTGTACCAAATGCGGTTATTGCAGCGATTATTTTAATGGCTCTTCTCGGTTTGTTTGATGCCCCCAGAAGTTCGAGGCGGATGGGTGCTTATGCTGTGCATGATTTCCGTGTTTGTTTTTATGCCCTCTACGCCCCACCTCCCTTGCCATCGCTGGATCGGTGACACCATTGCAGGCGTATTTAACACCTGCAAAACTTTTGGCTCCGAAATGTCATTCATGGTGCTTTCCACTGCACTTTCCACTGCAGTTTGGCTGAAAGTCATTTGTCAGCCCGTTTCCATTGAGTACAACTTGGTATCAGTCCAATGGGTGGGGTGGGTACTTGTAGAAGAGTGATCTGCAGGCCGATTTGAAATTCAAATTTTCAACTTGCTGCAAAACTGAAAAGTTGCGGGTGAAAACCGAACTAAATGCTCGATGGCAAAGTTTTTGCGAGCAAGCCAAAGTTTCTGGGGAAAAACACTTTGGTGTAGGGCTATTGATATGTTTTTAATACGAAATGTTACAGATTTTCTCCGCCATGCTTTAAATAATCCCATCGATTGGAAATATATAAAATATGGGCTGGGCTCTGGGTTGGTTTGCCACCAAAAAATATATTTCCACAAAATTAAGCACAGAGCGGAAATTTGCAAATATTTGTGGCACAAATGTGACAACAGACTTCATAATTCACACAAAAGTTCATGCACAATTTCGTTTTCCTCAACTGCTTTCCTTTTAATTTACACTAAATGTTGCAACGTCGTCTGAAGCGACGCGAAACGACACAACGGGGCACAGCTGCAGTGGTTACCCTTCCCCTTCCCCTGGTGACTGGTGCCTGGTGCATGCCACACCAACGATTCTTCTCCGCTTGCTTATATTTTATTTGTGGCTAAAAATTGCATTCATGAATAATTCAGTGAAGTGAAAAATTTGGGGTTTTCTTCTTTTCCTCTCTCCCTCATTGGTTTCTTTTTATTAACAAAAATAAGCCCCGCCAAAAAGGAATTCATTTTTTATTTTTAATATGCAGCTTCCGCTTTTCTTCTTCCTGGTCCGGCCACATCCACTCCTCTCAAAGGACCCCCGACACGTTTTGTAATATGTGCGGGCTATCAACATTTTGGGTTAATATTTAATGCAATTGACAGACAGACCGCCGCGCTGCGGCCAGCATTATGGTCGCGTTGATGATGCCTCGGACCATGGATCCCAGAAGCCCTGTCCCGGATTCCTTGTTCCGTGTGCCGTGTCTGGCAGACTCCTCCCGAAAGTTATGCGCAGTTTTGCATAAAAGCAGAGAAACCAAACCATGTTGGATCTCCCCAAAATACGTACAATGTAAATGACTTTGCCAGGAAATGGAGACTGTTTATGCAGATCGAATATACAGTGAATACTTGCGAATGTTTATGTTCCTGGATTTATGAAACTGTTTTTGCCACTCTTTTCCACTATTTCCACTCTTTCCCTATCTTCCCTGCCTGCCCTGCCTCTTGACTGTGTGGCAAATAAACTCCCAACTATTCTATAAATTATAATTGTAAAAATATTCAGTTTTTTTCAGTGTCTACTACTCGGCAAGAACTTTGCGACATTTTGCATTGCAATGACACAAGGACTGGACTGCACTGTCTGTATGCTCTCTGGGATCTTTGTCTGTGCAATTTGTTTATTTCTTTTGCATTTTACTGAAGTACGAATATTAATGCAATAAATACTGGAGACTCTAGACAGTTGGACAGCAATAAATTGGTATTCGCTGAAGAAAAAAACCTAAGTTTGGCTTCTTTTCTTTAATATTTAAGGAATTACATTTCATTTTGATTTGTACGGCATACCAGTAATTTTTGTGAACCTCTTTTGCTCTTTTGGGGTCAAACGAAAGAATTTCCGAGATGTACTGTCGATTTCCGATTCATTGTGATAAGGTGGCCATAGCGTGGTAAATGCCATTACTCTATAAAGGAAGAGTATTGAGAATAATTATGGCATTGTGTACATTCCATGACTTACCGCACAAGATAGGCTGCCTCGATGGCGGAACACTGGTAGTCAATGAGTTTCCTCATCTCGTTCTTGAACAGACGATTATACCTTATTGTACATTCCTTATATCGTGACAAACATTGGGATTCCCTGTTGACAATTTGTGTGTAAGTAGAGAATAAATGTTTACTATATCCGATACGTTGGGGAATCTTACAAGGGTGATTTGAATTTACTATAGCTGGGCTGCTGATCAATGAAATCAAGTGCATCTGGATCTTTAGCTTTGCATATATAGATGTTATCACTATCAAATTCAGTGCTGTCAAAGTCTCCAATATACTTGGCGTCATTCGGGTGGCGCTTGCATAGACTTTGTAATAGCACATCTGATTTATTTTTATTGTGGATGGGTATTTCATATTTTTGACTAGGTTTGTGGTATGTCGTATATGTGGAACGTCTTAACTGTGTTGTGCGTCGTGGGCGTGTGGACAGTGTTGACAGTTTTCGCCCGTTATCAAAAGTTTCTTCGGTCTCTTTATTTTGTTCCATGGCGAGTATTGTGTATGGTATTTTTTAGAAAAACAAAGACTAAATTTAACTATTCCGTATCATTTTGAGTTAACGTTAAATGAAAGGGTTGCTAGATAACTACGAAATAAATTATCTATACATCGATCGCATAAATCTTTCATTCTGATGATAAAATGCAGCCCCGGAAAGCCATTTGCCGCTGTATTATGTTGCTCCAAACAATATCATTTGGAATCATCAATCAAATTTGCGAATGGTGTTCAGAAAAAGGGTCTAAATCTGGATCCGTGACGATGAGAAAGCATGAGAAAAATCACTGGATCTGTTTGGGTGGAACAGAACCACAAGCACCGTGATACGAGATTTGTATTTATTTGATGGATCTTTTATCCCAGTTTAATCAACATATTCTGCAATAAGCCAAATGACTGAAAGACTACAAATATTTCATGCATCTCAAGTAGCTGAAGAAATCAATAGACACTGAAGCACAATGAAATACTCAACTATCTTGAGTACTCATAACCCAGCCAACAATGACTCCCGATTCACCCTACAGTTTCCACTAGAATAATCCTCCCGCAACAAAGCCATGCCACACAGAGTGGCATACTCGAATGGCTCGCCTCCAGGCGCCAGGCGATACATACTTTGTGCGTTAAAAATATGTAAAGTATTTTAACCGAAAACCTTTCAAAAGATTGGAGAGCAGGCGAATCTGAAGCTGTTCATGTGTGCATACGTGGCGTATGCGTTATGTTATTAAGCGACCCGAAGTCAGTTGTGTGGTGTATGTATGTCCGTTGCTTGATAGCATTGATTCCATCCCCAAGTAAAACCACGAAGATCCCACATAAAAATGCCTTGCCTTCTTCCTCTGGAGGCAAATTTGCTTGGAATTTAAGGTTCTTTCGTTGGGCCTGGAAAGAGCTGTGAAAACGGTGAAGAATTGACAACATGCAGACACTTCATAAACTTGAAAGAGAAAAGGATTGCAGAGGCTTCCTTAGGATTATGAAATTATTCAATCGATGGAATAGCCAAACAACTTTAAGTGTTTTTCCATGAGAGTAAAGTATAATTCAACCGCTCAACTCCTAAGTGGACTATTAAATTATAATTAAAGACGGCGGACTCTAACACTTAGACCTCTCACTTTTTTATTTGTGGCACTATGATCCTTTGCTCTGGTACTACCCCAATTTATGGCTTTAATCTTTGAGATAGAAATTATACTTGTTCTCCCATTTGGTATTAACACACAAAATTCTTCTGTCTCTCCCCCGGTTTCTATTCAAGCTGTGTTTAGGCTTTATGGCTCAAGGACGTGGCGCTAGCGCACATCTCAAGGACCGAATTTGGATTTGTGTTTTCATTAAGAGCTCCAAGGAGGTCTGCTTCCGAATGGGGGCGTTCCTTAGCTGCATTCCACCGAAAATTGAGTGGGGATACACACACAACACACACACAGTGGCAAAAACCAAAACAGAATAAAAATACAGCAAATAAATCAAATTAAATGAAATGAAATAGTTGCGGATTTCGAGGCGCTGACAATGGAATCCTGCCGCCATATTTAAGCTGCCAGTTCTCTTATTTTTTTGTGTGGTCTCTTTTTCCATGGACTGGAGGCGGTACGGCAGCTGAAAGTGAAAGCAAAATCCACCAACCCCCACTCAAATGTGTCCCGAAGTGTCCTTAGACATTGGTTGACATCTTGTCTGTTTATTCCCAAGGACCAAAGGCAGGTCATTCCGTGTGTCCCTTCGCCAAATAGAGGGTTTCTGACTAATAAAGCGACTGCTAAGTGAGTCTGGTTAAAAGGGACATTCCATATGGAAGTGGAAGTGAAGTTTTTTCATATTTGATCAGATTTTATTTCATTTCAGCGCCCATTCGAACTGACATTAATGGGTTAAACATGATTGATTTATTCCACTTTATGCACATGCTAAAATATTTAACACGATAACATGCATTCGGGGCAAATTGTATTACATTACACTGACACTTTTTCACTAACAATCGTTGCTGCCTAAATGGTATCGGGAGAGTGCATTCAGACATGCTCCCACTGCCAGCCCCCCCGCACCATGATTGGCCACGTGGCACAGTTTCGAATGCAATTCTCCGCCAATCGCCCGGCAATTCATATCCTGCTGCTGCACAAACACAAACGCAATCGACACAACGGCCCACATCCACATCCTGGCTGCCTGCACTGACAGTACCAGTACCAGTACCAGTTCCAGTTTTACCCTGCAGGCACCGAAAACATAGCACAAAACACACTCGAGAATATTAAACAAAATGTCAATTTTGTGGCAGTTTTAGTGCCAAACAAGGTCGAACAGAGGAGAAAAGGGTGGTGGGGTGGGGCAACGGCAACGGCAACGGTTGGCAGTGGGCCTTAAGGACCTGTTCAAAAAATTGGGCAAAAATCAAATCAAATTGCACACTTAAGCTGCAGTTGCAGCAGCAGCAGCAGCAACGACAGAAATCAAAGATAAGTTTTTGGGGGAAGGACACGGACATGGACTCGAAATCAGAATGGAAATGGACTATCAAATGACCAGAGGAGGTTCGGTGCCATCATTCGTCCTTTCAGTTGCCCCGTTATGGGCGCAGGGACAGGACGGCACAGGACAGCGCGAAAACGAAGCGGAAATAAAATCAAGCAAATTGAATGCGATGGCTTGGACGTGGGAATACGTGCCAACTGATGTCATAACAACGAGGCAGGACGCGCGGCGATAAAAAACACTTGAGATCAACGGTAATTGCTGCCGACAAACTCATGGATATTCCTCGGGTATTCTCGGGTATCTCCCCGAGTATAGGAGACAAAAGCTGAACACGCGCCACACCGAATCCATAACAAGCCGCCAACAATGCGTGCCAAAGCCATGCGAAATTTTCAAGACATCTCCCCGCCCATCCACCCATCCACCCATCAGCATTCTCGGCGCTGAAGTCCCGGCGCTGACGTATCTGCAGCATGTCACCGCGAGGCGTCCTGGACAAATGATGGTCTTTCCCACTCCAACTGCCACTCTTATTCCCATTCCCATCGGGCAAACTTTTGCCCCCGACAATTGACATTTAGCTACCTACCCATCGTCGCCGCTTCCGTGTCCACATCTATTTGTGCGTCTGCCCGTCTGTCTGTCCACCAAGCTTGTTGTCGCATTTTAGCCGGTTCCGTGGACGTGAACGTGAACGTGGCTGGCACTGCTCTTGCCACCTGCTCTCTTGTCTATTGCCATTCATCAACATCAGGACTGAAATTAGAAATGTTTTTCGTTTGGCTTCCGGCAAGACTCAGACTCGGCTTCAGTACCAGCCCCAGGTTAAGCCCCATCCTCAGACCACCGACATCATCGACAGTGACAACGGCCATCGACATAGTTTCATGCCATTTGGGCAGCTTTTGGCGATGGGGGCAGGCATCGCTAATGTCGTGCCTCTGCCGCTTTCTGATTTGTTTGCCTTTTCAATTGAATTCGTGTTGCGAACGGCGCCCATTTCAATTACACTCTTCCACAAATTGCGAAAAGGCAGGTATGCAAAGCTCTTCCAATATAAAGTCTTTTGCACTAGCCTTTAGTGCCCCACAACTGCTCCACACTTTTGCTGACGAGTGTGTCCTGTGAGAGGCAACGTAAATATCCAGAAACGTGTAGAAAATTTGGCAATAGATAACTACAACTCCATTCGATGGAAGGGGTTCTTTCCTTTATGGCCAGCAGCTAAATGAGAAAGTTCTTCGGCTATTTATGGTTTAAAGAGTTTAAGATGCAGCCGTAAACATACGTCCTGCAACATGGCCAAGACGTGATTTCTCTGCTGGCCACACAGCCACACCGAGCCAAATATATCAATAGCCCCACACAGACGTGCCATCTGCACAATGAGTGGCAACAGAATTTACGGCTATTTCTCTATTAGGCCAAAGTGAATGCAATATTTTTTGGGGACGGGGAAGTCTTCGGGACCTGGGTTTAGGTACCCAATCGACTGACTTGATGCTGACGATTATTGCTGAGTTTTTACGACAATTTGTCTGGATGTGGCTACACCCGAATGGGAATATTTCCCTCCCGGCGGGGGTCAAGGACTTGGCCTTGTCATGCTTCTCCGCCTACGAGCCAACGGAAACAATGCGGAGGCGCCTAGCGCTAGCCTAGTGCCTCAAGGACACAATCGAAATGGCTTAAAACTTTTCCAAGAGCTAAGCGAAACGAAAGCAGCGAATATTTCAATAAATAAGGCTGCTATGCGATGCGATGCGAGGCGAGGCGAGGGTCTGGGGCTAAAGGATATTGAAAATGGCTCCGTGGTATGGCGCTATCGGGTGATCGGATGGGGCGCCAGCATATGGAAACTGTTGCTGGAAACGGCCATAAATAGCGGAAGTAACGTTGTGTGAGCTATGCTCAAATTTATTGCTTTCCGCATAAAATCCTTGAGATTTTTATGTGCAGCCAGCAAGGTGAACGGATTGAGGTGGCATCTCCTACCCCTACCTCTGCCACAGGATCAGACTGCTTTTGAGGACTCTTGCCGTCCGCTGATTGTGGATTATTTCCGATTCCCACTTGAAATCAGAACTTACATTAAGTTGGGTGTTATATTTAAAAACAAACTTTAATCCGGCCATCAATCAATGAGCTTATTTAATGGCTTTTCTGCCGCCCAATGCCTATCAGCCGGACTAAGTCCTTCAGCGTGAAAAGTGTGTCAGGCACATACTTAACTCCATCATGGAATCGAATGGAAAATCCTGGCTAAATTGAGACCTATTTAAGCTGAACAGCTCCACAGCCAGACACACAAACAGACAAAAGCCAGGCAGGCATTTGGTTTTGGTTTAAATAAACATGCGAATTATGACCGGGAGGGAACGGTACGGAACGGAATGCCTTTGCTACTCTCGGGAGCGAATAGGTCCGAGCAGAATGCAAAGAGTGTTGTCTACCTAAAACCTGAAAATCAGGTGAATGAGCACTTTAAGTCTTTGTTTCGGCGAATTGAAATGAAACAACAAACAAAGGCGCCTGACAGCAGCTGAAACAGCAGGAGCTGGAAGAGCTGAAGGAGGGTGAAGGGCAGGCGTACTACTAGCAAAAAGGTAGCTTGCTGGCGTTTTAATAGGATTACAACAACGACAACCAACATGGCAACAAAACTGCCAGCAATTGGCAAAGGCTACAACACACAGAAAAAGCGCTATGCGAAAAGTTAGTGAAACGGAAGCTAACCGCCGCTGTGGTGGTAGTACCTCCTCTCCTATCCCCTATGGTGTTCTTGTTACTGTTGTACCTGTTAGCCAATTGTTCTACTGAATGTCGCCTGTACGGGAGGATAGTGGCTGCTCATCTTGCTGTTGTTGTCGGTAGTCCAGCCCTCTTGTTTGGGGACAAACCGTTGACAGGGAGTCCTTTAGGAAGGAGGTCCATAACAATGAGAAAGACACGCTGTGTGATAACAGATGAAGCTTAAAATTATTAAGGGAAAGCCCCAAACATATCTGATCTTAACCAAACCGATCGGTAAACTAAGGTCTTTCAATGAAGATCATTTGAGAAAGCTACGCAACTCTCCATCCAGCCCTCGCTAAAGTGAAATTTCCAATTTAAGTGGAGGCAATTGGTCAACAACTTGGCCGAGATGTAGTCCATCCCCTCTCTCTGTGTGTCCCTGTGCGGAGCTGCTTTGTTCGTCTGTGAATTTGAATGCTCCACGGAAACGGATGTGTTGATTGTTAGCATTTGGAGAGGGGACCAACAGCAGCAGGAGCAGCAGGAAGAGGGCCTTCGCTTGGACTTTGTTGATCCAACAACTGTGCCTCTGCTGTGAACTGGTCACTGAACACTGGTTACTGGCTTCTGGGTGCTGGACCCCTGGTTACTACTGGGAAACGAAACAGAGACGGAGTTGTCATCAGCAGATGACTATGATGATAATGGGCATCAGAATGAAGCCTGATCATGGTTTACTGACACGTAATGACAGCTAAACTTTCAACACTCGACACAGTTACATTTTGGCAGGCAGGACAACGAAAGCGAAACGGGGGAAAGGACACCATGGACTCGGACTCGGACTCGGACTCGGTAATCGTCAGAGTAGGCCCATCATTAAAATCGCTGTTCGGAGCAGTAGAGGTGGAAGCTGAGGCCCAGCAAATGGCTCGTGCAGGTCGGCTTTTGTCAGTCGTAACTGTAAATGCGTGACTTTTGGCCATTTAATGATGTTTCGACGTCATTGTGCACAAATAAACAATCATCATCATCCGTATCAGAAAGCAGAGGATGAGAACGAGGCTGAGGATAACAACGACAAAAACAACGACGACGATGGAAACAACGATGGGGATGAGGATGAGGTTTTGTCCTGGCTCATTTGATGACACGGCCTTTCAATGGCGCTGGTTATTAATGCGCTTGTTTGTTCCCTTGGCCAACAATAACGCATTTAAAACAACAATAACACAATGAGCAAGTAATAGCCATGAACCAGGACTCCCCCCGCTGCTTTCGAGCCCTAACGAGGCCCGATTAGGCCACGGACCAGAGCGGATGGAACTTTCAGTGAGTGCTCGTGGGCTGGACGCCCACTCCACGGTCCAAGCTTGTGATTTGTATGGCTAATACGCTGCTGGTGACAATTCCTTCACTGGGAAATGCTACAGTTCATTGTTCTGCCAGCAAGACTGCTAAACAACTCATTTGGCCAACAATTTGATGAAATTTGATTGAGATTTGTCTTGCGTTGCAGTAAATAATTTATAGAATATTAAATGCAAAATGTATTCCCAGGCCAGAGATAAAATTTATCTTTAATTACATGGAAATTAAAGCAAAGAAAAAGTGGTTGACATGTTCATGGCACAAAGGTTTTCCTTTTCCGAGTTTCTGTCGCATGATTTATGCTTAATTCCTGCTAATAATTCATTGAAATTAATAAAATATGCAGCTTCCTGCATACGGTTTATAATTTCAACAGACGACACGGATATCCCCAGGACAAGTTTATTGCATTGACAGTCGTGTTCTGGCTGTGCAATCGACGTGCTGATCAACATCCACATTCACATTCACATCCACATCCACTCTCCATTCATTCCATTTCGACCCAGATTTCGGTACTTCATAAATACTTGGCCTTAAACCAAAGGTGCACGCTCCACTAAACGCGCTCAAAAATAGACCCAAAAGGGTCTCTCTCTCAGTCCCAGTCCCAGACACGGGTTGAGTACATTGACTTGGCCTTTGCAGTGAGTGGAGTAGAGTGGAGTTCGAGACTTGGCCAAGAGCAGCTGTTGGTCCGGCCAACTTGGTCCGGCTCTTATTTAAAGTTGAGCGCTGGTCAGTCATGTGTACGGAAGCGAATTGAAGGAGAAGGAGGACCAAGTGCAAGTGGTAATGGTAATGGAAGTGGAAAGGATGTAGTGGAAGTGTAGGTAGGATGTGGCTCCAGAGGCAGCGTTGGACTGCTGTTTAGCAGTTTGTGTCAGGGCCAAGCGCGAGCATTTTATTTCTTAATTTTGTTTTCGTCTAATACTAATTCGATTTTGCTGTAAGCAGCAGATGGAACAGGAACAGGACCAGCATCAGAAGCAGCATCAGAAGCAGCATCACCAAGCTTATTGACCCGTGTCAATTTGGCTTTTACTTTTTTTTCTCATATCCCATGCTTCCATCTAGTTTCTATTTTAGTTCTGTGCATTGCCAATTTGCATTGGGATGGCCATTAGGGCACTGGCTTGCGGGTCAGTGGCAGTCCGTAAGTTGATGTTCTTTATTGTTGTGTGGCAGTTGTGTGCAGCGTCCTCTCGTTATTAGCCGCCCGTGTCAGCCAGTTTGTCGTACATAATGAAAGACATAGCTTTCCATTGCTCCTGCATCTCCAATCCCTTGGCTGTTTGCTGTTGGCTGTGTCCTTGCATCCGTCCCCACATAGAGGAGAGTGCCCTTCACGTCATTTGAATTTGTCCTTTCTGTTGCTGTTGCTGTGGATGCTGATGCTGATGCTATGGCTGGCATTGCATACAAATACGTAATTGAAAAATGCACATATCTCCGAGATGCTTATTGACTTTTATTGGACAGCTAGAGGGCTCTCGCGGGTGGCTCTCGTTGTTAGCTTGTTGGCATGTTAAAATGCTTAGCATAAGTCAGTTTTCGCATGGTTGAAAGTCAATTGCATGGAAATTTAATGCAAGACTTTGTCCGGAAGCCAACGCAGTGTGTTATAATTTAAGAAATCATATGAAACAATTTTAAATCTAACGTTTAAGTATTTGTTTTGGCTACTCCGGATGTAAGGAAGTTGAAATACGAACCAACCAAAGTGTATAAAATCCATTGGTTAAGAAAAACAAAAGGCAGCTGAAGCGAAAAGCTGTATTGGAATTTTGAATAAAAGAAAATTCAATCTCCCACAAAGACATCATGCGTGTGTGTGTGTGTGGTGTGAAAATGTGAATTATTATTGCCATTGCGTAAATAACAATCATTCCAGTCCGGCTGACTGAACCGAGAGAGAGAGAGAGGGCTTCTTCTGGGGGTGTGGGGTGTGGACCTGACCTCTTCCACTCTTTAGGTATTTTTATTAAAAAATTCTACGAGTATGCCCCGCATAAAGCAAATTGCAGCCAGAGCCAGCAAAATGGCTATGGCCATGGCTACGTTGAATGGTTCCTCCGAATGGCCCGGAGCTGACGCGAACATGGCCGGCGCAAAAAACTTTTTGGCCTCTAACTTTTAATTATAAATAATTTTCAACATTTTAAATATGTCGCTGGCACGCAAATCTGTGCAGCGAATGTTAGAAATGTCCATCCACAGGGGCAAAAAATATATATGTACGTACATACATACATATATATGGGAAAGGAGGATAAATGGAAAATACGAAGAGCAGGAATCGAGAGATGTTCTGGCCTGGCCTAAACTGGTGTATATTTTTTGGCAGCGGCTGCCAAATGCAGTTTTTTATGGCTTCGAAACTGCTTGAAATAATTCTTTTTCCTTTTCCCTCTTTTTATGCCTGGGTCAGAGCCATAGCCATGTGAGAGAAGCGAACGACTCCAAACTCTGGTTACGGCTTCAGCTACGACTCGGACTCCGGCTCCGGCTCCGGCTCCGATCCTGAATCCGACTGTGACTGAGACTGCGGTTAAAAGTGCGGAAATACATTGAAATGACAATAAAACTAAAAGTTGCCTGCTGCTGCTTCGTATTTCAGTTTTTTGTGCTGCCTCAATTTTAAAGTTTATGGCCTGACGGCGACCATGTGCAGGCAGCAGCAACAACACGAATACGAGGACGAGGACGAGTACGAGGACGAGGAAATGTTGTCCAAATATTTATTTTATTTTATATTTATTCGTACTGCTCGTATTTTTTGGTCCTGCTCTTGATATGCATTTAGTTTAAATGCGCTGCTAATAGAAATTTGTGCTTGTTCTGATGTTTCGGGTTGGATTTAAATTTTGTCGAATGCTGGATGTTTTTTGCACAAGCCCAAGTGATAAAACTGAAATCTGTTCTTTTTCGAATTAAATGAAATTAAACTTTAATTAAATAAAGAGAAAAATGTAGCATGTATTAAGCTTAAGCAAACTAAAGTGAATGATATTTTCTGTGTTAATATTAACTCTTGTCTTTTTCTTTGACCAATAAAAGTTCTAAGCTATGTTTCTTTGTTTAATTTTCTATGCAATTGCAAACAATTGATATTATTTTATGCTTTATGGTGCCATTCAGACAATTGGTTTGAATTATGAATAGATAAGCAGTTGAATGTGGGTGGAAAGTAAGAGTTTCCTGACTGAAAATCGATAGATAAATTAATGTGAATTCATTGTAAGTTCTAAGTCACTGGCACATTTCTTATCTATATTACAGCAGGGGTCCATATCTGTAGTTAGTTGAAGCCAAAAAATACTATTGATCAGCTTTAATGACATTTTTCATCCACTGACACACTGACCCCCACGCCCTGACACTCCAACGCAAAGCATAAATCTGAAATTTCATTCAAAAGGGAGTGGCAGGCGAAGGACTTGGACTTCCAGGACTTGCATTTCGCCATGTTCTGTTTGCAGGCATGTACAAGCTGCCGCCAGGAGCTTTGATGTGTGTCTGTGTGTGTGTGTGTGTCTATTGAGAGAGACAACAACAGCAGCAACTGTATCAGGTAGCCGACATCCAAGACATGGCCACAATGCAAACATGACTTTGCAATTAAGTTATTGTCGGGTACAAGGAACGGGCTGCACTATCCAGGACCAGGAGCAACCAACAGCCAGCATCATAGCTGCAATCCTTGGAGTCTTTCTTGACCTCCTTCTACCCGCTCAAACTTCGGCTCTCAACCAACTGAAAAAGAAGCTTTCATTTGATTTATTGCCACTTGCATTGGCTGCAGCAGTACCCTAAATCATGGTCCAACTCCGACTCCGTGCTCCTGTTTCTGTTCCTGTGATCCACCTATATCCACCCTTTCATCCTCTAGTGGCAGCTGTTGGCTTGCCTGTTATTTAAACCAAAAATTGTTGCTTACGCATTCACTCAGTAATAATTCCTCGGGAGTTTAAAGTGCAAGAAAGTGATATTTAAATTGAAATGAATTGCTATGCAAATTTTTGTGTCGTTGTCTTAGCCATGCCATGGCAATCGGTTAGGATGCACTCCTGCCTGACCATCCATCCACCCGTCCATTAATCCATCCTCCTACAGCTCTGATTTGAGCCACGGCCATCTGCCGCATCTGTGCCTGTGACTGACGTTTAATTTAGGCTCCATTCCCGTGATTGACACTACCCAAAAATATGCGACTGTTGATACAATTTAATTGCCGAGCCATTTTTTTTCTCTCTCTCTCTCTCTCTCTCTCTCTCACTCTCTCGCACTTTCTGATTTTGTTCTGTTTCTGCGTCTGTCTCTGCAGATCAATTTGGGAAATATTTCATCTCTGTGGGTGGTGGAAATTGCAGGAACGTGTCGTCTGTGGCAGTGGCAGTGGCAGTGGAAACCACAAATTCTTGCAAAATGGAAAAGTATTTTGGGAATGGAAATAGGAATGTGAGAATGGTAGAACTTTTTGTCAAATTTAACTTCGAGTTTGTTTTCGATTTCCTTGGCAAGATAAAGCGAAAATTAAACTGATTTATTTTCGTTATCAACTTTATTTAAATATACATTTTCCATCTGTAATATTACACAAGCAAATAGGTAAATAAATCGTCAAATTTTCCATTAAAATTTAATTCAATTTTATTTGCATTTTAGTTTGTCTCTTGATTTTTTCCATCTCTCAGCAGGATGCCAGTGGAAAATATTCAATTTCTGGCCTCGGTTTTCATTTATTTTTCGTATTGTTTTTTGTTAGACGCGTTGCAACAGAACAAAATATTTGCAATAAAGAATTGCAAAAAATAAAGGCACACAATGCCGTAACTAGCTTTCATATCGGTGGTGCCGGTGCTTGTGCCTGGGACAAACATTTGTATTACGTATTCGCGACGTTGGCTCGGCTCTACAACCGTGTGTATGCCAGACATGTGCAGCATCCGCAGTGTGAGAGAGATAGACAGGGATAGAGAAGGATAGAGAGACAGGCCATGCATTTGATATATTAAACTTTTGAACTATAACTCAACATTTATAGTGAATATTTGATTGTTTTTATTGCCAGCGAAATCAAAAATTGAACAAACTTGTTAGCGAACAAAATAGAATAAAGGAAATTTTTTTGTGTGTCTGAACTCACAAAGTTTCCACTCGCTTCGCTACAGCTTTACGGACTCCACTTTCAATGGATATTTCAGGGAAAAACTAATCGAAAAAGCCGACTTGAATTGGTTTCCATATTGAGCGTCCAATTACATATTTATTCACACTTGCAACAGGGTGAAAGTAGGTGAAAGGTGTAATCGGGGCAATATATGCCCTATATAAATATCCAATACATTATACGCACATGTCCCCTGACCTCAATGAAGTGTTAGGGCTGGCCCCCGAAACAGAAAAAAGGAAAATGTGGTGGGAGGGGAGGGCAAAAAGCTGAGCGGAAATTATTGCAGCTCAATAAAACATGGAGGCAAACAAACAGAAGAGTGAAATTGTAATAAGGGGCACGTATCAGGTGGATCAGACAGTCAGAGGTGGAGCAGCAGCAGAGGTGTAGAAGGAGAGAAGCTGTGAAACAATTCGAAATACATTTGTCAATAACCACACACACGTAAAATGAAGCAGGAACGAGCCCTGCCCCATGGCTCTGCCCCCTGGCATATGTGTGTTCTGTGGCTTGAATGGGCGTGTTAAGTTATTGAGCGCTTGTTTGTGGGCGCAACAACTTGTAAGTGTGGTCAGGGCATGGAAATGACCAGGAAGACAGAAAGAGATAGAGGGAGAGGGAGAGTATCGATGGGACGAGGCAGCATTGTCACACCTGCGGCAGGAATCTATTATATTTCAATAATGCTTCGACTATCGCATAAATAAACAACCGCAGTCGGACAAACACATGGCTACAACATAAATCTGTTTATTCATTTCCATTTCCATGAAACATCAACTGTATCATAAGGGTATTTTTATTTTGTCTTGCAGCATGCAGCATGAAGCTTGCAGCATACAGCATACAGTCTGTGTGCTGAAAATATCGTACTGTCGATAATGGTTTGACAAAGCCAATAAACTGCACGAAATCCTCGTGTGAAATTCATAGAAAAATACAATCCAATAGCAACGAATTGAATTGAATTTCGTCCATGGCTATCGGCGAAATTGTGTAAAACTTTAATTGATTTATTAATTCATATTGATGTAACTTTAAAAATGTACCAAAGCAATTTCAATGGATATATTTGGAAATTGTTTTTATTGACAGTTTTTGCTGCCTTGGATGTTTGCCCAACTGAAATAAATTCCACGCTTCAGCGGCCATCATCATCATCTTCATCATCGTCATTGTCTCTGGCCCACAGTGCGTATACATTATTTTGTTTAGCTTACGTGCTGTCTGCCTCACAGTCATGGTTGACTTGCAGCTGCCTTCAGTTATCGACATCTTTTCGCAAACTTTTGCCGCACCAACAAAAACTTAAAGGCGTCTACGAATTGGCAACAGGATTGGCAAAAAAAAGAAGATTGCTCAATTGAATTAAGTTGCCATTTGTCATGGAAAAGTGGAAAAGGAGTAGGAGCAGTGTACAAGGAAAAAATACAAATTCAATGCCGCGTGGCAGACAAATCGAATAGACCATAAACAAATTGTGAACATTGGGGAAATATTAACAGCAATATAAATATTATTCTCCAAAACAAATAATCGTTAAATTGTATTCTATTTTACATTCGGCAACATCATGTTTAGATAAAGAATTTCCTTTGGTAGTCACAAAAAGTAGCTAAGCGGTGATGATTACCCTACAGGGATTTCTTCGCACAGTTGAAAACAAGAAGAAGTATTCCTGCGATAAAGGTTGCTCGAATTAGAAACATAAGTTGCGAATAGCTGTAGCTCCTTTGCTTGTCCCATACGTCGAGTCAAACCCCTTTCTTCTGTGGAAATTCGCCACAACGTCACGTAGATTACCACCATTCCCTTGGTCTGCTTGGTAGGACACGTAAGAGACTGGCATTCGCATCTGGAGTATGTCCGTGCATCAATTGGTTGAGTCAAAGGGCCCTCACATGTCCTGCTGTGGGGCTTTGCATGTCGCACGCCCTGGGGCTGAAATATTACATGGCGGCATTTTCATTTTCATCTTTGTCTTTGTCTCCTCTCCCGCCTGTTATATTGTTTATCGCGAAAGTAACAGGACATTATAGCTTTTTATGCCGTTTACGTTTTACTTCGTGTTTTGGCACAAAGTAAAGTCGTCAAGGCGATCGACAGCAGGAGATGATGGGGCACTGAAAATGTAGCATTTTCCGTTTTTTTGGGTAGTTTATGACTGATATATGATACTCCTACTCATACGGTACTCGTTTCCGTTCCCGTTCCCCTACTGACCAACTTTCGGTTGCTCTTTGTTTTGTTTTTTTTTTGGTCATTACGGCGCACACGCACCATGGAGTGGCATGGAGCCAAGGAATTTGTCCTCGTGTTTCGTGCCTTTGTTTTATGCCTTGTATCATATTTTTTTTTGGTATGGCTTTTTAATATCATGTGACTCTGGGCGGATGTCGTGGCACGTAAATGTTTTTAATGTCCAATAAAATTATCGTTTCAGATAAAGCTGTTCGGCAGAAACAAAGCACCACCAGACATGTGTATAAATATACACGATACTTAAGTTCAGGAAATTGCGCAATGCTATGACAAGTGTTGATTGCTCTCGTACTCATTCTTATAGCTCTCGCATATAACATTCCTCGAGCAATAAATATGCAAATTCCAGGGAAACCGAAGCGAAATGCTCGCAAATTTGCTCAACTCTTTGCGAAACTTTCCTGCACCTTTGCCCATGTCAAAAGTGTTTTGTGTCAGCCTTGATATTCATTCCTTGACCATTTATTGACCACAGCTAAAAAGTTTTTTACCTTCGGAGAAGTTTAACAAATTGCCAACAAAGTGGAAAAAATCATCCAGGGATAAGTCGAAGTTTACGGTGGATGGAAAAACTTGAACTTCCAGAAAACGATAATTGAATAAATAAAAAAATCTATAAAAATATATGCACGTATATAAAAAGGGGAGCACAAATATTTCCGTATTACGTTTATTAAATATCCAATTAATTTACCTTCAATTCCATTTCACTGCCACACAAAAAACGGCCTTTTTTAGGGTATCCCTGCACTTGGCAAATTGTCTCAAATTTTTGACAAAGGATTCGTAATTCGCCGGCGTTTCCTTTTTTTGTGTTGCGTGCGAGAAAGTTTAAATGCAAACGCAAAACTTTTTTGCTCCTATTCTCGCTTTTTGCGTGCATATCATTTTTCTTTTCCTACACTGACCAACAAAAACACAAAGAGATAGGACAGACACAGGGACGCTCACACATTACGCATGTCGCCTAATTGACAAGGGTTGAAAATGCGGCGGCAGCACAACTTTTTTTGCTGAAATATTTCAAACGTCATGTTTAAAGGGGCAAAAGTTTTTCCTAGTTTCCGTTTAAGCCCTTTTTTGGCATAAAAATGCTGAAATGTTGAGGAATTAAAAACTTATTTGGTAAAATCCTTACCACATGAAATACTTGTGGAAATATCTTTGATGCACAGTTGGAAAAGTCATTTTTGACCTATGCTCACCTGTCTGCAGTTTATTTCGACGACCTTTTTCGACTACACTCTAGAGTAATGTGATATAATGACAAATGTAGCTGAATTACAATGAAAATTTATCAAAATGCAATGCCAATGGTCATTTTCCTCTGACTGGAAAAGCGAGCAACTTGAGCAACTTCCAGCAGCTGGAAACCCAGAGGTAAACAATATTTTTCAGTTCATTGAACGGAATAAGCTTGTTTCCGATAAGGAAAGCCAACCAGCGAGACTAGCAGGGCAACAAAAAACCACACATGGCTAATACATAGACACGCATTTGTGTGCTTCTGGCTCACAGACATTGTTGTTCTGGCTCCGGCTGTCCGCTGTCCACGCTGGCCTGTCTATTGGTCTGTCTTACATTGCGTTCTGTGTTTGCGTCGACCGACGTGAACATGCCACAAGAGCAGCAGCAAGTGGAGAGGATGAGCAGCAGCATCAACAAGGAGCTACTACCGTACTCCAAAAGTAGAGAATTTATCCAAGAGCCCATTCTAAGATACGGGGGCGATTGAGAATTAAAGCTTTTGATATCGGAAGCGGGCTTGCAGTTTCGTAAAACAAAGTAGAAAGCATTTGTACTTTCTATTTTCGACTGGCGTTCGTTTCGTGGGGATCTGTAATTTTATCTGTTCTTTGGCTTTGGCTCCACGGACAGTTGTCAGTGAAACTTGTATCGATTGTGTTTATACACATCGTACGGGTTGTTTATTACACAATTCTTTTGACTTTTCCCAGCCGTTGTTGCAGCGCGGGGGAAACTTTCTTTTTGTTTAGTTTTGTACATTCGATAAATTCGGTCATGCTTAAGCCATAATTTCCAACAGCTGACATCAAATCCTAGCGAGTTATGCAATCTGTACACTAACCAACGAAACAAATCAGTTTGCCGCACACCTGTGTGTTACACCTTAGTTCTCCAACAGCTCTCTCCTTTAGCCCGGTTGAGCTGCTCAAATAAGCAAATCACGTGCTTTTTGTCAGCTCAACTAAACCAAAAACCCCCCAAAAACAAGCAGAAACACATTCCATCCACTCTACAACAGAAATTAATGTGTGTTTGTAAAATGTGCAAAATATTATGCGAGCAACAAAAAGTTCATGGGCACACTGTGCCATAAACTAGAAATTGAGGAGGTATCGTAAAGGATAGAAGACATATTGCAACTCAAATAATGAAAATAATATACGCATATTTATAGAACATTTTATCAACCATTCCCAACATTACCTAGAAGGAGAGCACTCTTATAAAAGGTGGTACAAAAATTTAGCTAACTTTACAAATAACCTCAACCACTGTTGCTAACAGATATATGTAGTATCTGGCTGAGGGAATGGGTGCTGTCAGGGGATAAGCCAACAATGCCGTGGCATCAGAAATAAGTAATAAGCGTGTGTGGAAACTACTTCGGGTACTTAACGTGAACAGATGATGCGACATGTGTAAAATCCGCGACATGGCAGCTGCATAACATATCACTGGTAGGGTGTCATTCGTGTGAGGGTGCTGGAGATAACTAATACGACATGTTGTGCGACTTGCAAATTTATCTGCTTAATAATAGTCGAGCAGCAATGGAAGGTGCTGTGGGGCAGCACTGTTACAGCATTTCACTATTGGAATGGCAGCGACTTTTTGTCAAAGACATTTCTACCAAAATAGTAGAAAGGGCGAAAAGCTTGTACTAACAACGGTGGCACGTCCAACTTCAAATGTCCGGCAGAGTAAGCAACATTTGAAATTCGACCAAAACCATACAAAAAGAGGGACACACACACACACACGCAGGCAGAAAGAGGGCGACTGGGAGCGGATATGTTGTGCTGCACATGTGACAAGTTTTTGTGTGTTGGAGTGCGCGAGCGGGGGGACTTCTGTGTGATGTTGCCGTCGAAAGCGGCAAAAACAGTTCAGCTGCCACAGCTCGAGTCTCGTTCGGTTAGGTTTCCAGTTAAGGTGAACTGCCATTTTACAGTTTGTATATCAAACTGCTAACCCAGAAGAGGGACGTGGGAGGGAGCGCACACAAAAAATTGCCTTGCATACTGCGCGGGGTCACGGCTTCAAATCGTCGCCGTCACACAAAACCGTGAAACTTTTTTCCAGTGCACTCTCTTCGCGTTTTTTTTGTTGGTCACCGCCGAGGCAACTTCCAAAATGCATTTCACTGTGGCTTTCATTTTCGTGCTTGCTGGCCACTCCCACAATGCCACACTATCCATCCCCATGACTCCTTTCGGTGCCGCAGCATCGCCTCGTGTTGGTTATAAATTTAAGCCCTGTGTGGTTTTAATTTTTTTGAGGTTTAGTTTTCTGTTTGTTCTTACTCCTGCTCGTAGTAGACCCTCATCCTCCCATCCCACCCAAGAGCAAATCTTGAGCTGGAGCCCAGGTTCAATTCCCACATGTCCTCGTTGTGTCGCTGTTCGGGTCAAACGTGTGCTCTCGGTTCAGTTGGGGTTTAAACGGTTAAGTGCTGGCTAAATTGTTTCATTCTTTCGTTGCTTACCTTTGGCCCCGAAAAGCAACCGGTTTTTGCTCTCTATTCCACCCCTATTCCACACATTCTAGATACCTTTTGTATCTTTTGTTCGAAAGCATCCGTCTGTCCGACGTGCGTGTCTAAGGTTAAATTGCACATGTTGCCCCATGCGTTTTCCTTTCGCTTCTACATATCCACATATATCCTTGCTGCTCTCTTACTGCCTCTGCTTCAGCTACTGCTTCTGCCTGATGGTTTTGTACTTTCGGGTTTAACCTCAAGGTGTTAAGCTGACGTGTAGCTGCCATTTTTTTCAGGTTTTCCACCTGGCGAGTGTATTGATTCTGCAAGATAGACAAGACTGTCTGTGGGCGTAATTGCCAAATGATGTAGTTGCAATGGCCAAGACAAAGAACGAAGGCAGTGGGGGAGTGCAATGCAGGGAATACAAAAGAGTGCAGGTGAAGCGATTATCTGCAGGAAATCTTTCCAGTGAAAGGAGAATATGCCACTCCCGGCCACCTTTTACTCTTTGTTCGTTTCCCCGTTCTGGATCCCTGCCTTTTTAATTATGAGCACGCATGGTAGGGCCTGCCCAAAGTCAAATAAACCACTGGAGCAGCAGGCAGTAAATAAAAACGCATACGCACCGTTGACAATAGATCGTTGCCCTTGCCCCTGGCTTTATTCGAAACAATACAAAGGCCGTGGGATAGTGCAATATACCATGTTGAAGGAGGAATGGCACTGGCGGCACTGTCTGGTGAAATCCTACTGAATCAGTGGAAGTTGATGAAGCTGCCGAAGGCCACGAAAACTCAACTCATAACCGAACCATTGTGGATTTTGGCTGACTAGAATAGTGCCTGTGTGAGTGCCAGTACTCCAAACTCCAGGCAGAGGCAGCGCCTTTGAGGCCAGCTCTAGTTTTGCAATCGCAGCTGCAGGTGCAGATGTGGAACTGACCCGCGCACACGACAATGTGTCCTGAGATAATACGCACAGTGCCAGCCAGTGGGGATTTTAGCCCGTGGCTGGCCGTTTTTGAAAAATTATTTTCATTTTGCATTCTCCGGCTACACATTGCGCCGCAACAACAAAGAGAGATCCTGGGACTGGCCTATACCTGAATATCTTTCATTTTTGCATATCCACCGCAGAACTCGTGATATTCCACTGGCCGCGCCACTCGACCATGGAATGGATACACGGGGATTGAACTAAACCACTCAGCGAGGACTCATATCCGGAATAGGCTGACAGAGTGGAGTGTAACCAAAGGACCAGCTCTACTATATCCCAAGCAAAAGGATGAAGCTCAAAGATTGGCCCAAAAGGGAAAAAGGATTAATTTCAATATGCCAATCATTTTAATTAGTTTCTCAACATTGCTTCCGTTGCGACGACATTTTGACAAATTAATTTCCGTTTTTTATGCTAATTATCTTATGATTCATTTGCTTAGAAAACAGAACACTGTTTTCGTGTTCAAGAAAATGCTACAAGAAAGTATCCTTTGGCATTTAATTTAACCTTTCAGGTCACTGTGCAATGAATGGGCCTTTTGGTCTGATTTGAAGCGTGAAAAGAAGGAAACGGGAAATTGTTCGTTAAAAACATTCGATTGCACGCTGAGTTGGGTAAACGATACGGATATACGTATCAGAGATGTAACGAGTCAATATCCAAGAGGATAAGGCGGAAGTACGAGTACGTCTTGCTGACAAAAGGGCACGTAATGTGAGGCAGGAAAGCGTACATCATTTGTGAATATTCTTAACAAGTAAGACTGCAGCTTTATAGATATTCTCGGAGATAAATACGAGTTTGTTAAATTGATGAATGAAAATATGCTGTAAAACAGTAAACAACTTTTGAAAAACCTGCAACATTGATGAATGAAGAGATCCGGCTCTTCAGTCCGTTGCTCGGCATCACCATCACCATCACCATCATCGTTATCCCCACCAGTCCCATCTCGTTGCCCATCCATCCTTAACGTTACAAGTAAATCTGTGAAATTAAAACAAAATGTCAAACAAAATGTGGCCCAGACCCACAGACAGACGGAGGCGAGGCTCGTTTTGCGTTTGTTTTGCTGTTGTGGTTGTTGTCGGTGGTTTTTCCCACTCCACATGTGGCAGGGGGCACAGGAACATCCGTCAACTTTTCATTTTTGTATTGCACACACATACGTATGCAGATAAAATATAAATACGATACACATACGGTTACTGCTGGTGGCTCTTGTCATTTTACATGTCTGAGACTTACACCCAAGCAGAGGGATGCGCCCAACTCCTCCCCATACCCATCCTGTTCGCGTATTCATATTCCACGAAGTGGAAAGAAAAGGTGTTGCAGGTGTATGTAATTGGCATTCATTGTATTGACAGCAGTAGAAGTGTGTATGTACAAATGGGTTGCATCAGTAAGATTAATATAATTTTGGCTAGTATTTTTTACTAATAAAGGCCACAAACGACACTTCCGGTTGATGGCATCATCATAATTTTGCAATGACACCTAATCTACCTTTTTTGGGTCCTCCTCTATTTATTTGATTTTATATTCTGCCATTTTGCAGCATTTTTATAGCATTTTTGCGATGGTGTGCAAGCAACGACAATTTCGAGCTCATTAAAAATTTTCAACTGAAATATTTTGCCGGAAGCGTTGTGTGTGTGTGTGTATGTGCACCCTCGACGAGGCACGTTCGCCACATGTGCTTGTTTGCCAGTAGCTACAGTGATCTATAAAAGTATACCACACTTAGATTTTGAAGAGAATTATAAAAATAAAGGATGTACAAATGGAATAGCCATCGTAGAATCTATTTCTATGTAAACATTTCTTGCTAATCTAATGTTTTTAGTTGTTTACCATTTGTAGCCACTGTTCGCATGCAAATGTGCTTGCGTATTTGTATTTTAGTTTTCCCCACATCTACTGGAATTAAACTACAAAATTACACACGGATATATTTAATTAGATGACATACCCCTATTATGTTTTATTTAGGACTTGGTTCCGTGCCCCCCACACACATGTCACAAGCCCCACACACCGACCGCATCACAGACTGTTCAGCAGTTTTTGCAACGTGATTTGTGTTCGAGTCACATCCGCGCAGGTGAAAATTAAGCCACCACATTTAAATGTGAATGTTAAGTAATATTTGTGGTCCTGCGAATGTGCGGCAGCCGACAGTCGGCGTGGGGTTGGGGTCAATGACTCAACCGAGATATAACCGATGCGATGCTGTTTAAAAGTTATAACACCCATACAAGTGTGAGTGTGCTCTGAGAATTCTATATTTTTTGTTGTCTCGTCTACGTCATTACCACTTTTATTGCCATACTCTGTGTCTGGATGGGTTTCCTGTATCGATGGGTCGAACGATATATCAATGACACACACAAGAACCGGATATCCACTATTCCCTCCTCTGGTTTCCATTTCAAGACAACTGGACCGAGTTTTTTTATACGTATAGAAATATTTCTTAGAACTATTGCTTGGCCTGGGGGAGGCGGTGTACTTTTTTCTTGTGCACTTTTTTGTGACATAAAACTCACAATCAGTCGCCATCTTAGTTGGTTGGCTTTTTGTCTGCGCTTCATTTCATTCCATTGTTAACATGATTCGATTTTTATTGCACCAGAAAAAGGATTTGCTCCATTTACCTCAAATGCTTTAGTGCTCACCCCCGCAGCACCCACCACCTCTTGCTCAACTCCTGCCGCCTGCCGGAATGGAATGGAATGGAAAGTGCTGTCGTCTTCATTTGGGTGGCAACTTAATTCATTTGATGCATTATTTAAATTGCAGCGCCAGCAGTGTCCTGGAAATCCGCAAAAGAGCCACAAAGCTTACGGTTCAATTCATTTGTTAGTGTGAACGTGAACCCCGGCAATCCCTAAACTGATTGGTTTCTCCTCCCATTGTCTGAAGGTTAAGCAAAGGATGTGCTAAGCCTCAGGGACTTTGCTTTGATAACAATTACTCATGAACACATCCGAGATTGAAGTGAATCGCACTCGGCCCCCGAAAGTAGTGCATTGAACTCTAGCTTTAAAGGAATTTGATCCATTCCATTCCCCATTAACAACGCGCACAGAAGTGTTTTATGGACTATTTTAATATTTCTGTAGTTTTTCCCTGCATTTTTACTTGAAAGTCTTGAAAAATTCAAAGTGATTTTGACAACACATGACTTTTTTTGACCAAGGTACTGCGTTTGCTCCAAACCAAAACCATATAAATCTGAAAAACAGCCATCAAGTTATCTATGAATGTTGTTTGTCCTTATGTCAATCCCTGGCTCTACTGTTTCCCCACATATTTTCTCATTCCCATTCGGCAGCTCTTAGAGAAAACAACTAAAGTTTTTGTCTAGTTTCAACATTTTTTGTTAAGTCTCAAATTTTTTGTTCGGTTCAAGGTAAACAAACATTTCCAAAATTCCTATAACAAAATAAATTTACTAAAGTAAATAATACAAATTTTTTGGTCAAAATATTTTGTAGAACTTTAACGGCTTAAACATGTGCGGACCTTGCTGTGGACCTTGCGGACCCTGTGGCCCATGCTGTGGACCCTGTTGCAGCCCTTGCTGTAGCCCATGCTGTGGACCTTGCGGACCCTGTGGTCCTTGCTGTGGACCCTGTGGACCCTGCTGTGGTCCTTGTGGAGGCTGTGGTCCATGCTGTGGCCCCTGTGGACCCTGTGGACCCTGCTGCGGACCTTGCGGACCGTGCGGACCTTGCTGATGCCATCGAAGGATCTCCGTCCAACACCTGCCTGCACCATGAACCACGAACTTAAATTTGAGACGACAATAGACAGGGATTAAAGCTTTCAAATTTCGAAAACCCAACAAAAAGGCAACATTGTCTCATTACGGGGTATGTGGAAAGCAGTTGGGGCACTGAGTTAAAGAACTGAATGTGCTTGATGAGTGGATGGGACTGGAGGCAGAAGACCTCATTAAAAAATCAAGCAAGCGCAGCCATGCTAATGGCAATGCGTAGACGCTGGAGTGGGGGCTTGACTTACCGATGACATGCACACAGACAACTCACAGATACACATACACACACGTGGGGTATCCATAGACCAGCACACACTTGTGTTGTTGTTTGGTAGCTGGGCTAATGGCAAATGCCAAACGAAATCGCAAAGAGAGAAGGATCCCAGAGTCCGACAATGGTTCTGCTTCAGGTTGAGTCTGGAAACTTGCAACATGCAACGCACACACACACACACTCAAGTACCATGGGGACAAAGGAAGCAGTTAATTTATGCCAACATGCTCAGGGTAATTGCCCCAATGCAGCTGAAGAATAAAAGTAGTCAAGGCAAGGCAAGAGAGTCAGTCGCAGTCGCAGCATTTAAATTAGCCAACTAGGGGATTTTAATTAGTGTCAAGTGCCTCAAAATAAATGGACGCCCGTCACTGCAGTGGTGCAGAGCAGTGGGCGTTGCAGGGAGCCAATCAAAGTGGATTACAAGTCAAGTCACTCATACGCCCTGTGAGCCCACTCTCCACTGCACAGTCAATTATTAATGGGAGCTCCCACCACTCGGGAGTGCAGTGTGGCAAAAGGGCTGACTGCTGACATCTCAATTCATTCTGGAAATCAGAAAAACCAGGCAAAATTGTTTATTGTATACTTGTATTAGAATGCCAGTGGTAAATGCCTGGGGAACTGATTTTCATCATTCATTTTCCGAGTCGACTTTTCCACTTTCAACGCTGAATTATGAAGGCTTCGCATCCCCATGAAGCCTGCATGTGAGTCAGTGGCCAGAACAAGCACAACTTGATGACGCAGTGCTGGGAATACGTCGAGATGGGGGAAATGTGAGAGATCGACTAAGGTGGCGGGCGACGGAGGCATGGTATCTGAGTGGCATGCAAATGGATTGCCCCATCGTGCAATTCGAGAAGCAGCAGCAGCAGCAGCAGAACTAGCACCAGCACCAGCAGGAGCCAGAAAGGGCTCCAATTTGAGCTTTACTGTGGCTGGGTGGCATCCAAGTCGAAACGCCTAATCAGGGTCATATGGATTTCCACGCGAATGAGCAAACCAGCAATCCGAGGACACCCATATGCCTCATCAATGTTAATTGGACTTGTTTTGGGAATTACATTCCCCAACCAACATAGATATCAATCTACCAATGAAATTCTTGTTCAAACATGTCAACGTTTTATTTTTCTGCCATTCCAGAGGTACGAGTATCTGGAAATTGTAGTAAATTGTCTGTTGTGGCTTATCATCACATCCAAAATTCAATCCGTTTATTTTTTGAATTCTTCTGAAAGGTACGACTGTTTTAATTCTGTAGTTACTGTGTGGCGTATCTTTTTAGACGTTGGTATTAAAATTTCAGTCTGTTGCAAAGTCCATCCCTAATGTCTCTACCGCCGGAAATACATCAAATAGACATCAACGATCGTCGCTACAGAGAACTTATCTCTCGGTATTATGGCGAAGCATTTCTCATGGCAACAGAGGCCTTAACGATTGGCGATGGCCTGCATGTGCGTGCTGGCCGAGGACCAAATTTTCCACCTGAGGAGTTCCGCATTATGCATGAGATCTTGAACTTTGATCTTGATGGGCCAAACGCACCACGCAACTTAGGCGCAGGCGATGCCCCGATCAGACAAATAAACCCCCATTCTTTATTTAACGACATCGACCACCAGCAGTCTGAGCAGGATGAAGTTCAGTTGGAGGACTTCGAAGAAGACGATGGTCCACTCAACTTGGGATTGTTCTCCATGGGCCGCCATTGGGGAGAAGCACAGCCTTACTTCAGTCCCCAACAGATTGCGCCTCGACGCCAGGCCCTGGAGCTGCGATTCACTGTCACGATTGACTTGAACTGGAGCTATTATAAGCAGATCTCCAAAATATTCGCCAAGATGGGATGGTGGGCGGCCTTGCGTTTGTCCTACTCTGAGCTCTTCTTCAATTTAGAGTAGGGTTCCAGCTCTTAACTAATGCAATAAAGAAACTATCAGAGCATTATATTCGAATCGAAAGTTGCCGTCGCTCTGTAAAACCCAATCCCAAAAGACAGCTTCATGCATATGCAGCACATCAGCATACGCCACCCGGCCCACATTATCATTTGTCCCCCACTGGCTTATGCCCCAGAACTCTCGGGGTCCACTCCCGCTCTGCTGCAGGTTACTTTTGTTGTCCAGGATCTTAAGCTACGCCACGGCATTCGCCATTCGCCGTTCGCCGCTGTTGTGCATTTATGGAAATGCCCCTGTGCCTGTGTCCTCCTGTTCGTGCGGCAGTGGGGCAACTTCGTGGCCGAACTAAACAAAAACACAGGAACAAAGCTGCTATTGGAGATAGCTGACTTTTGAATACCCTCACTCATGAAATATTGTATCTGTTTAAAGCCAAATAGAACGGGGAAATCCCCCATTATTCAGTTAGGGTATCCATTTATCGGTATCTCGCTACCCGCGCCTCTTTCGCATGCCGCAACTTTTACACAACGCACCCGAAATAACAAGCGATGAACAGCGCGCACAACACGCATGCATGTGGATACCGCATACACACTGTGGCACACGCACACACAGCACACAGTCATACCACACACACACACATACTCATATGGGAAAGACGCGCTGCGTTCATTTTGCGCCTTATCTGCGGTCGCAAGTGTTGCGCCATCGCAGCCCGAGTGCCTGAAATTATGCTAATTTTTGGGTTTTTATGCAGCCAGCGACGATGCCAACATGGGGCAGAAATCTGCATCGCATCCCCCAGCGTCGGAAGAGCCATCCGCTGCCTGCTCCACCAGCTCCACCAGCTCCAGCAGCTGCTGTTGTCGGTTGCTGCTGCTGCTGGTGCTGCTCCGGCTCCGGCTCCGGCTGTGCATTTTGTGGCGGCCATGGAGAAGAGAACGTGGAAATTTACAGTCAATGGGTGTACGAGTGGGAGTGCGAGGGAGGTTGGACAACTGATAACGCAGCATTAATAACACCCTCTTGGCCTGCTTTCTCTTTCTTGATGATTGAAAATCTTCAGTAAACAGCGCGCCCCAAAGTATGCAACATTCATTTACTTATCAGGCTCAGGGGGCACTTTCTGCTCAGCACAGGCATCGGCACAGAACAGAACAGGACAGGACAGGACTGCCGCTCTGGCTCGGTATTTGTGGTACATTTGGGAGCTAAGCAGCCACAAAAAGATGGGCAAAAAAAAAAGTCAAGCATCTGCTGCCCAATGGCTGGCATTGCCATTGCCACTGGTCTTGTTGCGGCCAGTGTTAACATAAAACTTGTCCAGCGATAAACTCTTGCCCGGCCTCGGACATTGTCCAGCAAACATTTGTTACCCATCCCATCCGCAGCCTCTCTTGCTGCCATTTCTACGATTGCTCCTGCTCGTTGTAGTAGTAGTGCTGTTTCTGCTGCATATTCAACGCCTTTTCCATTTCACTTTGCTCGGCCCAACATTTGAAATTTTCAAATTTCTGTTGCCAGGACTCTCCAGTGGCTACTTAGATACTCGACGAGTGGGTTGTCCTTGTTTTGTATTTTCTACATTAATACCTTTAGAAAAGTCCGATAGTTGTTGCAACCAGCATATTAAACCTTGGTAAATCACTGGCAAAGCAGGATTTCCTCACCACACAGTACTCGATCTGAAGCCAACGGAAGGCCTACAAGTCCCTGATTTTCGAGCATGATTCAGGCTTCATTCATATTCATACATGGGCTCATCTGGCTGCTGCTGCTGCTGCCGTTTCTCTGCAACTCTTATTTTCTGTAAATCAACACAATGGCGGGTAACAAAAAGGAAACTTTTCCCCGAACTGCCAGCCTTATCACTGGATCACCACAGGGTCAAGGGTTAATGAATTTCAACCGTAATTACTTGTTGGCCGAAAAGGGGGAGTGACTACCTCCCTCACGAGCCCTGTGTGCCGCCCCATCTTCCGCCTGATGGTTATTACCGCCGCCGACCAAGGGATCCTTTTAATTATTGTTTATAACCGTCGGATGCAACTTTATCTTGTTTATTTTATTATATTCATTTTTGTTTTTTTGTTTTTGTGTTCGCTTGTTTTTGCTCTCGTTCTGCCATTTAAATATTCAAACTGCGGTGAAAGTTTCGATTGTGTTTGCAGTTTTTCCGCTGAATATTTATACAATTGATATTGTTCCGTTCCGGCAAATTGTACTTTTGTTTTGCATTTATTTATGGGTTCGATTTCAGTTGCATATTTAATTGAAAGATTCGCGTTTTCTCCCTTTTCGGTCTGGTCTTGTTATGCAATTAAGTCAATTGTGGGGAATGCGAAACTTCGTTCTTCGGCGGTTCTTAGGTTCTTTATGGCAGGCCAAAGCCGATAACCTTTTGGGGGGGGATATCGCCCTTCCCATTTATATCCACCCCACAGTGGCGCAACCACCTGCCCTCCCCCTTCTGCCATATTTCAATGCGTCAACGTCTGTGTCTGCTTCGCTTGTCATGCATTTTACGCATGAGAAAATATTTTCAGTTAACAAGTGCGAGGCGAGGGTTGAGAGCCAAACAGAGGAGAAAAAAAACAGAGAGGGAGAGAGATGCAAAAGCAAAATGCACAAGAAAATTCCCATAAAAATAAATCGAAATAAGGCAAAGTTGCAAAACGGTGGCGTCGACGGGTAACAAACGATGCTCCATGCCAACGAGGCCAGCGGTCGGTCGCGCAGTCAGAAAGATTGGGGGGACAGCAGAGACTTCTGGGTTTGTTTATGGCGCGATATGAATGACACGTGACTGGGAGACACACCAGACAAGGGTAGAAGAAGGGGAAGGAGCAACAGCAGCAGGAAGAGCCACAGCAGACGCTGGTAAAAATTATGAAATTTAGCGCAAGCCACAGAGCTGGCTGGCTGGCTGGCTGGCAGGGAAAAAAATATACATTCAGCACAGACACAGATACCTTACACACCCATACACACAGTGACACATCCAGCTATATGACAGCTTTACCATATCGCACCTGCTGCACACACTCTCCAATGCAAGGACCATCGGAGGATGGGTGTGAGGCACGGAGCCTCGACTCGACTCGACTGACGGCCAATGCGCTTAGCACTTTCATTTCGTTTGCTGAAAATTGCTTAACCACAATCCATATGTATGCAGAATGGTGTCTCACACACACACACACCTCTGGAAATGATGGCATTAGCAACGTGAGCTTTACCGGGTTTTTTCCCGATGCCTTCCGCTCCCACTTAGCAAGCAACACGGCGAGCAACGCAACTGTTGCAAGGTGTCGCCACCAGCTGCTGCTGTGCGGCTCAATCCAACAGCTCCAACGGCTTAACACCTAGCTGTTCCTTTTTGGAATACCCTTGAAAAGGGTATTATAATTTTGCGCAGATACTTCGAAATCACGGAAAGAAAAATCTTCCCGCGAACTTGGCAAATGCTTTTTCCAGCAATAAAGAATTCCAGGCAAATGTCTAAATCATATAGCTGATCAATCCGCAAGGGTATAAAAAAGTTCCACCTTACTTACTGGTTCCCTCTGCCTTTTTTATTAGGTTTTCTTTCGCTATACCAACACGAAGAAGTGCCATATGTAAAGCATAATACAAGTATCACTCATTTGCAGTTGCTGGGCAGGCAGATAGACAGACAGAAACTGGCGGAATACTGAACAGTGTTGAATGACAAATAAAAACGTATTTCAATGTAATTAGTCAAAGGTTCGCCTTCGTAATACTTTGTAATTCCCCGCAAGCTTCAAAGTTTACGATACACCCCCATTTCACTCCCAATTTCCATATCCATTCTCTGGGTATATTTTGATTTATTCACAATCCTATTTATTTTCCATCAGCACCGTTTTCCTGACTGACTCTATTTTCCCCATTTGAATCGGCGCATGATGTAATTTATTTCCGTTTTTTCTTTGACTGAGTGAAGGAGAGTATGCGTGTGTGTGTGACAGGATTTCTCTCTTAAATAGGTAACGATTTCTTAGGCAATCCCTGTTGTAAGCTCTTATGCTCTTGTGTTTGAGTGTGTGTTTGTGTTTGTGTAGGGGCGTCCTTAATACGCATTAGTGTAGGTGTATATAGGCTGATTATGCCGCTGTGTATGCATTCGCATAAAATCTTTTATGCTGAAAATTCGCAAATGGAAATGTAAATTCGCCAAAGAACAGCTTAAAGCTCAAGAAAGGAAGGAAATTAAATGGATTTTTCTCTTATTTTATCACTCTATTTTCTTTATGAACCAACTAAACACAAAACAAATTCCCCGGCAATCAATTATAAAAGTTTCTTCCTCCTTTAGTTTCTTTAAACTTTCCCGTTAGCCGTTTAATGTGGAAGTTGCACCCTCCTTGACAAATCGGTATAATCGCTCTTGATTATTATTTGGCCAGTTGGTCGATGCCATTAATACTCGTATTTCCCCTGCCTCCCAGGGTTTGCTGGTGATTATGATTTGTGGTTTCGTGTTGCTTTATGGCCTGCCTGATTGTTGCATCTGAAAGTCCTTATAGTATATCTCGAAAAGTTAATTTCCCAATTTAGAATACAACTCAAGAACACAGCTCCAGCTGTTGGTGTTGACCCGAGGCAGGCCCTCATTTGTGGACTCATTTCGTCATGTGGAACTGCTGAAACATGACAAAGTCACTTAATTATTAGATGTCTGGAGGGTAATTGTAATAAAGTGGAACTGATTATGGTCCCAGAGCGTTTTTCTACTACCCAGAAGGTGACTAACGAATGGAAAAACGAATTGAAAACTCCATAATATATGATGTAAGTTGTACAAATATTCGTTCTTCAGTTCAAGCTACCAGATAACTATTCAGAAGGCCTACCATTTCCACCATAATTGGGTGGAAATAGGAGCTGTTTCTATCAATAAATAAATTCAGCTATAAATCATGGGCCGAACCCAGTTAGAATATAGTTTAAGGAGCCACTCGTAGCTAACCCTCTAAGCTACAGGAAGGAACATGTCAGTTGCATCAGACTCTCGCCTCGGCCTTTGGCCAACCACAGGACACGCTACCTCCTCGCACATGAACAGACACTCGCACAGGTGCCCCTCGAGTCAGGTGCGCCACCCATTTCCCACTCCACAGGACAGCAGCAGCAACAGCAGCAGTAGCAACCACAATGCCATGCCATTCGCACGCAAGCCACTCGCACTTCCTGTTTTTTGTTTCCATGGGCCACAAAGTCAAACGTCGCATATTAAACAACATTTGTCTGTCGCTCTTCGTGCGGATAAAGTGGCAAATGGAAGCAGCCCCCGACTGTGGCTATTCGCCCACATATCCCTATAAATCGTACATATATATTTAGACATCCCAACAGTTTCTCATTCCGCAATATATGTGTACACATATCTGTATGGAAAAAACTTGGAGATGGCCATAGAGTCCGAAGTGATTCAAGTGTCAATTTGATTAATTGAGCGTGCTGTTGAGGGGTTTCCAACGGATCCATTGAACGCGTATATACCATTGAGGAACAAAACATTCAGGCCAAATGATAATTCAATAAAAATGTTGCATAATGTTGGCCTTGCTTTTTATAGAATTTCATACACCAGCCAGACCCTCAGGCCCTCCTCCTCCGCGTCCACTATTTCAATGGCTAAAACGGAAATGAATTTTTCCGCTTGACCTAAATCCCACACATGCATAAATCTGTTGTTTGTGCTAGGATGGGATATTCTCTTGTATCAATTTAAGCTTTAAGTTTCTACATAATTTGAGGTTATTTTTTCTCTGTGCCGTGGCTGTGCCTCTCAATTGCCCCTCGAGTCTCGGAATTGACAGGATAATTTATGCTGAAAGTGTTGAACGTGTTGAGTGGGAACGTGAAGGCTGAAGGACCCAAAGTACACCAACAAATGGCCCTCGAGGATGGGGTACTAGAGAGTTTAGCTAATTGGGAATATCATTTTAATAGTCGGTGATGCCATGGCATTCGTTCCATTTTTGCCAGACAGACAGCTAGAAAGACAGATAGACAGACAGACAGGCATCCACTTGCAGCTGCAGCCTGTTCGCACAGCTGATATATTGTCATTCATATGTTGTGTCAGCAATTTGTTAGCTTTATGGCTGCTGCCACGCCCCCAGCTGCCACAGCCACAGCCACACAGAGCCAGACCTCCACAGAGAGAGCCCCGACAGAGCAAAGAAAGGGTGCAAAAAAACATAAAACTTGCATACATAAATTGTATTTATGCACTCCACACTCTGCATTCTGTCATTTCCTGATTTCCATGTGTGGTGTGTGTGATGTGTGTGATGTCTGTGCCACTACTGATGTTCCTGTCCCTGGAAAAAGGGCGAATTAAAAAGGATAAGCTCCACAATTTCCATCTAATTTGAGATGGCAAGTAAGTATTTTTACAATTCCAATTCCAATTTCCCAATCTCTGGGTTACTTTCCGCATCGATCCCTCACGAATTTTGATTCCTCTTTTGGCTGTCCAACAATTCGAACTCTTTGGAGTTTTATCGTCCCTGTTTTATACTTATACTCGTATGTTCATGTGTCTGTTTGCTACCTTGATTACAGTTCAACTTATTTTCTTTTGGCCCCATGCGTTACGGGGAAAGGGGCGTTGGCGGAGGTTACTAAAAAGTTAGTTTTGTTGGAGTTTTCTCGGTTTCAGTGCAAAATGTTTTTATATGCCAAAGTTTTTTATATTGCAATTTAAGAAAACTATAAATTGCATTTGCTCATAAGTTGCGCCGGACTTGCAACTTCTCTCAGAGCAAATTAGACTGGCAAACAATCAAATATTCGTAAGTCAAGTTGGCTTCGAATTCGAAGCAATAATCATTGAGGAAAATCAAATTAAATTTAAGAATCCTGGACAATATACAAGCTATACAATTCTCAATGCAGGATCCACGCAAAAACGATCTAAAAAAGCTGACCAACGCCATCAGCTTCCTCCAAAAGCGCAAGGAATCTCATGAGCAGGAGCTCCTATTCGAAGAGAATCAACTGAAGAGGATTCTGGCCGTGCAGGATGCAGCCCACAAGAAAATCGAGCAAATGGCAAAGATGCAGGACTTGCAGTGGCTACTGTCACAGGATCGTCATGAGCTGAACAAACTCATGGAAACTCTAAAGACCTTCCTGGACATGAACCAGGATATGCAGGATACAGGGTTCTACAAGGCAGCCACCATCTACATCGACGAGCACTGCAATGAGTCGGAACTTAAGGCACCACAGCTACCGCAGTAACTTTCTTATTCCTGATCCCCCGTTGAGCCACACGCAGAAAAAAACTTGTTAATCTCAGTTCTATGGCCAAAAGTTATGATAATAAAAGAACAACTAAATGGGGTCTTGCTGTCCGCATGGAAACATAAATCCGTGAAGGACAAAACTTCCTGTTGAGATCTTAATTATGCACTTTTTCTGCGGACGGATTACCTTAGAGCATGCACTCTTCGTACTCTTTGGGTACTCCTGGGGACTACCGCTGCCTCTCTCTACTATCTACTATCTCGCTTCCCTGTATCTTTTTCTTGCTGGGCAGTTGACCTGAAAAAAAGTATGCAGCCCGAACCGCATGCTGAAGTAATTTCTACTTAGCCACAACTAACTACGACCGGCATGGAAAAGTGTTGGGAAAAACTGAAGAGGAAACTTTGGAACGCCTCAAAAATTAAAATAAAGTGCCAAGAAAGTGAAAAGCGAGTGCCGGTTGCCGGTCTGCCCCATGCTACTTCGTGAAGCTCGTGCCTCGTGCTACGGTGCAGGACGGACCCAGCAGCATCTTGAAGTTGGCCAAAGCCGCGGCCAAAGCTAAAGCCAGGCCAGAGGCAGCAACAGCAGCAGCGGCAGTAGCGGCAACTTCCGTTCCTGGGGCCAGCCCCAACCACTTCTTGTTTCCATTAGTTTCCCCTTTTTCCCTGCGGCCGGTATGGAAAAACTGTTGCCAGTGTGTGTGTGTGTGTGTGTGTGTGTGTCTGTGTGTGGGCGGTCGTGTCCATGTCCATGCCTCTCTTAATAATTTGTAACTCATTTTGTACTCGGCGCAGCAACAACGGCAAACGCTTCACCTTTTGAGTCCCGCTCTAGTCGTAGCGACAAAGCACAAAGTGAAAAGTGTGGGAAATGGAAAGTTGTGTGCCCAAAAGTCGACGAAATAAATGGGAATTCTTCTGGTTTCTGTGAAAGGACATTGCATTTGGGTTAACAGGCAAATTACATAATTGAAGTGGTCCAAAAACAAGTGCAAAAGTGTGTGAGAATGCATGAGAGCCCTTTGACCTTCGTGGGTTTCCTCAAACATCTCAAAATTCAAATACCAATGCAAGCCGTAACGGCTCAGGCTCAGTGGCGCCGCGACGAACCGAACAGCGTGACGCGGATGTTTCCAAAACTACAAGTGCGCTTCTGGCGGCAAAATTTACTTACTCTAGCGCTATTTCTCCACGTAGTCTAAATTTTTCGTCTTACAGGTTTAGAGCAACTGAAAAAAGTGAACGGATATTGAAATATTGAAGACACGCGACACCTAGTGGCGTACAGCCACCTGTCGTCTTTTCTGTAAGAAATAAATATTGCGCCCTAAGGAAAATAGCGGCAATAAATAACAACCGATTTAGATTCGTAGATAATTTGTTGGTGTAAATGTAAGGTGCGTGTAGATATATGGGCGCGAAGTTCAAATGTGCGGGCCACTCTTGTGATAATTTTCGGTGCTCAGCATGGAACCCATCCCGCTCTGATAAAGATATTTTTAAGATCACAGATGATGCATTATTATTATTATTATTTATTGTTCAAGAGTTCAAAGTTAAGGTTAAGGTTTAATGTTAAGCAACAGGTTAATTCAGAAAGCCTTATAGCTATAGAATATCGCGATAATGACAAGAATTCCCTGGGGAATCATCAGCGATGCGGCCGATGATTTCTTTTTCGGATAGTAGACGGTTTTCTTCGAGAGCACAATCACGTGGGGCGTTTGGCCAGGGGCTGGATTAGGCTGTGCCGTCTGCTGGGAGGTCGGTTGGGCAACAACAGGAGCAGGGGCTGCCACATGTGCAGCTCCATTGTGACCAGGCTGTGCTGGAAGCGCAGGAATAGCCGACGAAGAATTGGAGGAATTGCTAGCGACCGAAGCCGTGGGTGCAACCCAGCCGGCAGCAGGTGCTGGAGAAGGAGCAGGAGCAGCCGTAGCCGCTGGGACTGGAAGAACTGGTGAAGGTTGTGGCATCACCGGAACAAATGCTGCACTCGGCGACATGGCAATGGCAGGAGCCGGCTGATGGGCTTGTGTCAGGGTGGGGCAGATCAGATGCTCGGTTTCCGTGTAGGTTTTCGGGTGGCCTGGATTGGGCTCTCTGATAGTCTGCTTGTAGCAGCCATTGGCATCGGGCTGACCCGTTTCGATTACCGTCAACTTCCTGGGATCGGGTGTGGTCTGCATGACTATTTGGACTGGAGCTGCTGGTGCGCCCGCTGGATAGTAATGGTGGACCTGGGCCACAGGAGCTGGTGCTGGTGCTGAGGCTGCAGCTGGCGACTGGCTTTTGGCAACCGCATGGCCAATCATGCCACCCGCCAGGACGCCACCCAACATGCCCACGCCTGCAGTAAAGGAGAGTTTATTGAGGAGGATCTTTCACATTAAGAGGAAAGTGTCTCACCAAAAGCCCGTTTGCGTCCACGTCCAGGGCGTGCCTGGCTAAAAGGCACCAGCGTCAGTCCGAGGAGGGCTACGAGGAATAAAACTTGGACCAAACGACGTCCAGACATGGTGGTCATTGAAAGAATGAGCACGAGTTCTGCTAGGTATATTTGGCGAAATCGGCGTTCAGACCAGAACTGATCGGAATAATGGAACGCTTCTGACTCAGTGCCAGCCGAAGGTGTCGAAGAATGTTTTTTCCACAGCGCAAATGTTTGAACAGTTGCTTTTGGAAAGTTCAAGAAATATATTTTTGTGATGCTTTAATTGAATTTTATGCGGCACATGAAACGCTCATTACCACGGCTGTGCTGTGTGAGTCTTATACCACTTCAAGGTGTACTTGGGGTTCGATTCTCTTATTTGATTTTTCTATGAGAGGTGTGTATAAGAGTATCGCTTATGTCATCTTATATATATATCTTTAGGCTGTTCACTCTATAGACAAAGATCAGTGTTATTCGCATTCCGAGGGTTATTTGAAGCAAAGAAATGAATCCCGCCTGACTTTCTTCCTCTAAATGAAGCAGAGTACTGTACGGTTATTTCTTTAATGGTGTTCTCCTGTAACCCTCCCAGAATCCATGCATGACATTCCGATTGCCTCGCCTCATCAGAGACCCGTCAGTCCATGCCTTTGGCTGCCATTGTTCTGCTGTCATAAGTCAATTGTTGCCAGTTTGAAGATACATATATCAAAATATGAGCAGAATATGATGCGGCAACAATGAAGTGGCAGCCCCCGTAGTACACATAATGGAGAACGTGTACGTGGCTTAAAGTGGTGTGATTTAAGGCCAAAAGTTGCCAAAAAATAATAATGGAGTCTGAAAAAAGACCAAAACTTTAATTGTTTAATGAGACTCGGTCTGTCCGTGTCTCCTGGTAGACGCCCTTTTGGATTTCTTTTCTGCTGTGGCCAACAGGAGTCGTACCAGCTGGCAGACTGGTTGTTAAGTCCGGCATATGGCACGTGAGGCACCAAATACGAGGACTGCTCCGTTTAATTTTCATAATCTTTGGAGCCAAACGCAGGAAGGACACGCAATATGGTTTTGGTTAAGGAACACAAGGAAATGAAAGGCAACGAATGGAGCGATGGTCTCCTTTCCTTGGCTCTTGGGCAACGGTATTGATTAAATCGGCTTAAAGCTTTGACTAATGATGACAGAAGAGATCTCTGGCTCTAGCTCGACTCTGGCTGGAGGAGAACATGAGGCGTTAGAGCGCATAATTCGCTGGTGGAAAGCGCCAACTCATTGAGCGAAGGGTGGGGCAGCGGCAATCGCTTTGGTGTCGAAATGACCTGCATCAAATGTTCAGGGCAGAGCCATGAGAAATCTCCAGTCATTTGTATTCGGGGGATTTGCCGGCAATTTGTGAGACGCGACTTTAATTCGCTTAATAAATATTTGTTTAGTTTCTCGACTACTCTCGCCCAGGTTGCGGTCATGGGGAAAAGGATCTGCTCTCCGGCACATGCACACAAACACACACACACAAAGGACAATTGTCAATTGCAGGACATTCTTTGCCTTGGGGGTGCGGGTGCGACACTTGAGTTCCACTTCCTTGCCGGCCATAAATCACTCGCTGAACGCTGAACCGAGATGACGACGAAAATGTCAGAGACAGGATGCGCAAGGATAGCGTAGCGAAGGAGGACCGACGACGGTAAGGAGGCAGTGCAGCACAGTTGATGGACATGGACATGAGCGAACGTCTTGGGGCCATAGACCTTCCACTCCCGGAAGGATAATGATGCGCAAATCGCTGGCAGTCATCGCTGTCCATCAGCCAGCCCTCGGCTCTGCTTTGTTTCATGTTTTCGGCTGTTCGGCTGTGGCTGTGGCACTGGCACTGGCTCTTAGCCGCCTCTATTATCCTTAATGCGAGTCACTTTGTTAGAAACGTCAGTCGGCCTGCAAGCGCCATTATCATCATCGTGTTGCCGGACGGCTATCCTGGCTGGAGGAAAAAAATATGATTCGGAAAATGTGCAGACACACTGGCCCCGCCTTGTCTTTTCCTTTTCCTTTGCCTTTTCCTTTACCCCCCATTCTTGCTTTATGCTTTTCCCCAACCGAAAATGCACGAAAATAAAGATAAAACATGACAGGCGGGTTCACATTCAGTCATTTATAATAAGCCCAATATGACCATGTGGCTCCCGCTCCTGCTACTCGTTCAGGCCCTCCCACCCCTCCATAGTTTATATCTGCTTAGCCTCCAGTTACAGTCCGACCTGGCACATAATGCACTGCAGATTGCAGACGGTTAAGCCTGCTGCTGGAAAACCTAATGAAATAATTGATGTGAGCTATTTACAAGCATCTAATTCCGATTCGATGGCCAGTCAATAAAAATATGCCATAATTATATAGAACTGTTGCTGCCTCTCGTCTGACGTCTCCCCTTCGGGCCTGGGCTTAGGTTAACCAGACCAAAACCAGTCCACGGCACTGGCTGCAATGTTAATGACATAATTTAAAAAGCATTTCATTAATAGCTGATGTCAGAGGCCCAGGAAGAGTCTGCACTCTGGGGCAATTAAAATGCGGACAAAGAAAGCCAGAGGACAACGTTGTGATTGGAAATTCAAAATGCTGGATAGGCCAGAATGTTAATGGTAATTAAAAGCTGTTCGAATAGGAGACGAATGAATAAGTTGTAGGCTCTTTAAAGGAGAGCCTCTGAATGAAGGAGGCTCTGCTCCTTTGGCGATGCCTGGCGAGGATTTTTTACCATGAGCAAATGCTTATCTTGAACTTTGGCATCGGCTTGGTGCCGGCGCTGGCGGCGGGTACACAAAATATGTTTGCTATGCAACCCCCCGGAAGGTCCTGAGATGTCGTCCCGATGTCCCCTGGTCTTGGCCACAAGCAAAGAGCATGTCAAATCATTTGTATATAATTCACATCCTTTTGGCTCTTTGTGCCTGCCCCAGTGATTTATGGGCTGCGCTGCTCTTCTGCTCTTCTTGCTGCTGCCATGTTTAGAAATGTTGTTTCGTTTCTCTTGTAAATACCCACGAGTACGGGTCCTCGTCCCCGTCCTCGTGCTTGTTCTTGTTCTCGTTTTGGGACACATTCCAAATTGGTCCGTGCAAATTGTTTGCCTCAGCACTATTATCCTTTTCGCAGGATGTCGCTGCTGTTGCTGCTGCTGCTGCTTGCCTCTCTTTTTAAGTAATTGCTGACTTCTGCCATTTCGGCGGTGAGTTATACGTTTTCGATACGAAAATTTGATATTCCGACCACATGCTGTGATTAAATTGCTTATGCCATCTACTGGTCCTCGCCCGGCCCTCATATCATAGTATCGCATCTCCAGGAGGTGTCCTACGGTTTGTTTTGGTTCATTTTGTTTATTTGGTTCCTGTAATTGAAAATAGTTTTTGGCATTGAGAGAGTGGGAGGAGGCGTGACTGCGATTACAGTTGTAGATTACAATTTGATCCAAAGTATGGATGGGATGATCACTTATAGGGTATCAAATGTGGCACCGCCGCAAAGCTATCTCTAATTGTTTCCTATGTTTTATAATTTTCAACTTTTGAACCCGCCTGCTGTGCCATTTATCATAACTAAAAACAACACTAAAACCTTTATGCAATACTTGAAAATGTAAATTTTAGTAAATTGAAAATCGAGTCTCGAGCATTGCGAAACCGCAAAACCCATCGCCCAATAAGTTTTCCAACCGAGCAGCAGCAGCCCTGTCCGGCCAAAAACTTCAAGACGAACACGAACATGTGCATTTGTCATAAATTAGAAACTGTAACTTGTATGGGGGCTTGGGCTTCGACTGACTGACTTTTTGTGCTCTCCTCTCGGTCCAGGTCCAGCCAACACTTAAATTTATTGCAAATAACTCTTTCCCTTCATAACTTTTTCTGGCCACCCATTGGACCGAGTACGAGTATGGTTTGCATTTGCTTGCTGTTGGGTTAATTTTTTAGCTAAGCAAACTAATCAACGCCCCTAATTCGGACACTGTGGAATGTTGGGTCGCAGATTGGAATGGAGACGGAGATGGCTCTGGGTATGAGGCAATGGCCAGGGGCTAAATGAAGTGTGCACAGACCCCTTTCAATTAAGAGTATAACTACAACGAGTATTCGTATCTTTCTGTGTGTGCACTCAAAAGTGAACAAACAACAAAATCTGAGCCGGTCAACGCATATAAATCTTGGCCTAAGTGTTGTGGTCATTTAGCAAATGTCCAGCACTGTCCAGCCATGCAAATTTGTAACCAACACCCTTACCTTATCGCTTCTGAAGATGGGTGCTCTTTGGCTGTGATTTATAAAATGTATTAATTAAAGTGTCCCAAGTGGCGTACACAAAACAATGGGCGGGGGAGATGGATCGTCGTGGCAAGGGAGAGTCTCGTTTCAGAGAGGAGAGCATTAAAGCCAGCATCTTTTGCCATTTTGCTTTAATTCTAAAATCTTACAAGAAAGATTAAAAATATGGCCAATAAAAATATCATTTATCCGCCTGGGGACAATTTTCCAGACATCTTTCTCATCGCCCACACTTTCTTTTTCTCTACGTCTGTCCCCACTTCTCTTCCCGAGATTCGCTCCTCCTTCCACACATAAACACATAAGTGGTAGTCCTGTCAAAGTCAAAAATAAACGCAGCGACAATAATGATTTATGTGAACCGAGTCGAAAAAGCAAGGATCCTTGCTTGGTGAAAGGAAGCCAAGACGCAGGAATGGGGGCTGGTCTGGGACCCCATATGAGAATCTCGCGGAATATGCTAAAGTAGGACGGAACCAAATTGGAGTTGGAAAAGCGCGACAAATGTGAGTATAATTTGTAAGACAGCAAATGGGGGATAGAGACTGAAACAACAGACCTCTCGCAGTGGGATATTGAAATCATTTCTGTAATTATTAAATACGAATAAAGCCATAAATCTTGCCAAAAATATTAGACCAATCATGAAGACTCGGGAAGTAATTCTCTTTAAATATATTCAACTTAAATAGTTATTCTCTCCATTTCCCCAAGGGTCGTAAGTGCCAATAAAAAGTTTTGCGCCGGACAGGAAAAGTTTTCCCCCTTTGGGTGTGAAATTGTCGATAATATTTGGTCATAAAACGATTTGCAGATATTGACTGTTGGAGCCGAAAAAAATTCTGTGGGAAAATACTTTTCAGAAATGGTATACATCCCAAAACAAATTAACTGCCTTTAAAGAAATTCTTCTGAAAAATTTAAAGCATTTAATTGATTTCCACAGACATTGGCAGAAAAAGTGCCGACAAGCATTACCGAAATTTGAATTTTCCAAAAAGCAAAGCCAATCAGACGGCCCGCGCACCCCCTCTTCTGGCCAGATGCCGTGCCAGTTCATAAGCCACAGATAGAAGGAGGAAGAGAGAGAGAGAGAGAGAGAAATGCAAAACCGCCATAATAAAGGATAATGTCGGCGCATATTAAATAAATGACTTCCGTTCGCCTCTCAGTCGTCGTCGTTGTCGTAGTCATCGTCTAGGTCTCGAACCGAACCCCACAACGTTTACTCCAAAGGGAAAACAAGCGAAAGGATATTGAAATGAGTTGGTGAGGAGAAGGAAAATGCAAATTCATGCCGGGCGGGAAATGACGTGTGCAAAATTTCACAGGATGATGATGGGGCGAATACCCCGTTCGGTTACCCGCTTTCAAGTGCTTAATTAAAAACTTCAACACATTTAAAAGAGCATTAAAGGAGGACAGGAAGTGGCCATCATTCCTCGCGGCTGTGATTTCTTTTTTGGCAAGGACAGGACAGAACAAGGCTTTAGGCATCGCTTTGACCTGTTGCCCCACTAAATGCAGAAGTTCTCACAGCTCCGTCGATCGTCTGTCGCTAATTACAAGCGACCCATGTGGCAGACCAAGCCTAATCGCTGTTTAAGTACACGGTAGTGGCTTTGGCTTAAACGCGAATTACGCCCAATGTCCGCAAAGAACGGCTCGACGCGGATCGACTCCGCAACTCCGCAACTCTGCACAGCGGCACAGCAGTAGACTCATGACCATTTAATGTAAACAATAATTAAAAGTCACAGTCAGAGCCACAGTCAGTGGCAGAGTAAGAGTCCCGGCCAAGACTCTGCAGCCGGTACCTCCCGACTCCAGAGCCGAGGCTCTCTGGAAGAATCTCTCTCTCTTTCTCCCCCTCAGATTTTATGGCTTAATAGCTGCAAAGTGCCAGCCAGGCTGTTTCTGGTGGGTTTCTGTGGCTTGATTATAGTGCTTACTGGCTATAAGAGTACTATGCTTATAGCCATCGCTGGTACTGGCCGGCGCCATATTCAGACGTAGTCACACCAGCGGAACGGAGGAGAGCTCTGACAGCGAAGGGTATGATTATATTACCTGATCTGGATCATTGTTAAGTCAGTGATATATTGGAGTGACATCCCTCATACATAGTCATGATCTATCCATTCTATGTTTGTTATATCTTAGTTCTTGGAATACGTTGGAATGTAGCAGTTGTAGGGTTTCGCAGCTAAAAACCATTATCTATACAATTTGAGTATATCCTTCTATCGTTGCCCTCAAGAAACCACTTTCCGAATCAAGAAAATCCTTAACTTTTTGTCCCATCCTTATCGTGGTAGCAGATCAAGAGGATATTTCATTGTATGTTCTATTAAAATTATACAAAGTATCAATAATAACGTCTCTTCTAAAAACAGTTCAAGATGATAGCTAGTTTTGTATCCTAAAAAAGGATCTATGCAAAGAACTTTCTAAATTGAACTCTTTCTAACTTCCTCTCTCCAGCCACTCTTTGTCGTAGCTCCTCCACCTTCACGGTTCAGGATATGCCTCTCATGCTGATATCAATGTCAACTTTGTTGTTTGCCATTTGCACTGAACATTTTCCAAGTCACTTGTTTTTTGCTGGACTGTGTGGAAATTGGAAATTCGTTTATTATTAAATTCACCCTCCGTTCAACTTGAACTTGTTCTTTTTGTTGCACTTTTTGGGTGAGTGCGACAGGGGCGTGGCTCAACTTGGCAGAGACTTGCGCACCCGAAAAGTTCTCCTCCAGCCGAAGGTGTGGTAGGCGTCTATGCAGATTTTGCAGACGCTGCAAGGACACTCGTCATCGCTCATATGCGCTCTGGGCAACGCCCACAAGGGACGCAAATGGTTCGTGTTCTCTTTGGGGGTTGTATTGGGATTTATTCTGGGGGCAAATGCATTTCGGAAAATTCACTCCGAGTTTTTTCTGCATAAGTTTTGATTAAAAAGTTGATTAGAAAACCTTAAGCCTTTGCTTAAATTTAATTATATTCACTTTTAGAAAACTTATTTCCTTAAGCTCCAACAAGTATAAACCATTTACTTTAAACTCTTTACACTTTCCATACGACATGAACAGACCTTCCGATACCCCCGAAAAACCAAAGACCTGAATACGTGCATTTTATTATCTGGTAGACCCCATGGAATCCCTCTCTCTCTCTCTCTCTCTCTCTCTCTCTGAGGAACATTTATCAAAACTACTCTATGTACGTGCAAAGGCAAGCTCTCGTTGCAGATACGGATGTGGATAAGGCGGCCAGGCCACATCTCTGACGTCTCTGAAGCAGGAGAGCCCAAGAGCCCATCGAGTGCGAGAGTACGAGAGTACGAGTATTTTTCAAACCAAAATATTTTTGCATAAATTACAATAACAGGGAGCCCCAGATCCAGATACAACAATAAGCAAGATGTCTACCAGAAACGGCGACCAGCGAACGAGCACACATTCTTGGCACATAATTTAGTGTCGCTTATGAAATAAACTTATCTAAGCGGAAATAGAAGCCTTCTCTGAGTGTGTGGGTGTGTGGAAAACAGGTTGTTTTCCAGCAAGCCCCTACTCAAACACACACATGCAGCGCATAAATTTCGCTTTGCGGCTAAAAAAGTATCTCAAGTATCTGTGAGATGGCGTGGCGTTGAAATTTAAATTCCTAAGAAAGTCGTAAATTATTTTTAGTGGTTTATAAAGTCAAGGTACATTGTGTATGTGAAAGCGGTTTACAACAAGTTATGTGGGAGTGGATAGAGGGAGAGAGCATCCAAAGGGAGAGCAGACCTTGAGATAGGCTGTTGTTTTTTGAGTTAATTGCCTTGGCGCTTTACTTGAATAACTCATTACAGCTTCCGCTGTTGCTACCTCGAGGTGCCTCGGGCTGCTCACATTCTATGCAGCAGCTCCTTGACAAATGATCTAGCCACCAGGCTAGTCAAGGGGGCACCAGCACCACCACCACCACCACAACATCTCTCACTCAGGGGCGCCTTTCATTCATCAACCATCACTGTGGGGCAGCAGCAGGCAGGCTGGTTGGCAGGCAATCGACAAACTACAAACTGTACAAATATTGCGATGCTCTGGCTAGTAATTAAGGCGACAAACACTCGTCTGTGGGCGTGGCCGGGGCCCATCTGGCATGTGTGATGATGTATGGCCTGCATTTAGGCGCATCTGCGGTGAGATTGCTACCAACTGGAGGCTGGAGACCAGAGACTGAAGTGCAAGCGCCAAGATGAAAGACATATTTCTGTGATTTATATCACTGGAGGCGCTACTGTCGTCTGGGGTAGGACGACAGCATTAATATGAATGGATTGCCTTGTCCACCAATTCTTTTCGTATATCCAAATGAGGCGTATGTGTGATTTTAGCTTAAAAAGATGTCAATCACTTGGCTCTCAATCATCTTAAAACTCAAGAGAGTACCTTTATAAATTGTTTCAAATTCAATAGCACATTAAGTGGCGCTATAAAGACGCCTCATTTAAATCACTTGCCAAAGTCGTCTCCACACAATGAATCCCCCCAAAGAGTCGCGACTCGCGAGACAACTGGCAGACAGTCAGTCTCAACCAGCTACCAGCAACTGCCATCCGTTTTCTGGTAAACTGTTTAACATAATCCTGTCTTGTCCTGTCCCGATCCGAGCCGTAAAGACTGACAAAATGCGTCGGCAATTTGTTTATTGGCGCTGGCTCTCGTCTTTTGTCGGCGAACATGCCGCGCCACAAACTACGCGCTGCAAATAAATCACCAAAAATATTTCAACTACACTCCTTCGCTGCTTGGGAACAGGGTCTCTTCGATGGTGTGGTGTTGTGGGTCTGGTGGTGGGTTATCTACCCACACTGCCGGCATATGTTTTCATGTTGTTCTGTTCCTTGGCCTGTCGGAAGTTTGCAATGTTTCAACAGGAAGCCCTTGATTGTTTGTATGACTTGTTTGCTTGTTTGTCGATTTGTTTGTATGGCTATTTCTGTATAGAGTGGTATATGGCACTGCTCTGGCAACTGTTATTTTGACTTTGGCCTGACACTTTGACTTTGGCATTGAAAGACATGCATTGTATCGCATATTGTGAGTGAACTGAGAGCTAATTCATTTGTCAAGTGGCTCTGTGAATCATCGGTTTTCTGTCTGGTCAATGAACTGTGGAATTTTCGGATAGATATTCAGAGCCAGAATCTTAATTTTCAATCTCCTTTTAATGGTATATTATGGCTGGTTCCATTCCTGACTTTCCACGCAAATAAATCAGTGTGAAATTCTTTGAAGCAAAAAAAAGGTGGCAAAGGAATTTCTGCATTTTCACGGCATTGTTTCACTTTCCCGGCACGCTGTTTTTGTATTCAGATTTTCACTCACCTTCTGTCATAGTAACTTTTGCCCTGGCAACATATGGCACATAAATTATTGGGGAGCACACACACACGGATTGAGGGAAAAACATTTGTAAGCCGCGAGTAAAAACCGTAATGAAAAGAATGAACTTTTCCTTAGAATGGGGTTGAACCTCAGCGGAGCGCTTTTTATTTCCATTTTAATTAATGTGAGGAAGGGTATTCCTAAGTGATAAGCTCCAAAGAGCTTCAAAGATTCCTAAGAGCATTACCTTAAAGTAAACAAATAGGAATAAATCCTGAAGCTTTGACCTACAAAACGAGTAACGAGATTAATGTTTTGGCTATTTTTCCAACTCACAAAATCTGATCAAATTAAAGGTAACAATTCCGGGGCAATCTGTCATAAAGAAGGAGCCATGGACATGGACTGGCTGTCCATCTAAGTATCCTGTGCAAATGATCCAAGGATTAAGATGCGAGTAGCAGTTGCTGCCGGCCATCGGGGGGCTTAATGACCATAATGACCAACAAGAAGACCATCATCTGGGCCACAGGACAACGCCGAAGTCCGTTGATGATGATGATGATGATGGTGGGCAGATTGTCCGACCCCGACCCCCAAAACACACATGATGTGGCTGAAAAATGGTACAAATTACTTTAACCACAACTGCGTGGAAGGTTTTCCTTTTCCATTTGCAATGGAATCATTTTCGTGTAGCATTTCTCCTGTTTGCTTAGGCCCGTCGGGGTCTGCAGGAGGGGTTGCAGGACGAACCTTTTTATTAATGATTCACAATTTTATGTTGCACGTATTTATCACATCTGAGTAGTAGGTTTCACACACACACACACAAACACAACCACCATCGGCGACAGGTATTTTGTAAGCTGAAAACTTGACAGACTTGTTTCTGATCCTTTTTGTATTTTTTTTGTTTTTGTACATATGCGAGTATGTTGTGTGTTGCATGGTGTTGCTGTTGTTATGACAAACGTGCGGCAAGAACAAGGGAGGAAACGGCACGGGCTTGGGCTCCGGCGACATGTTTTGCAGTTTTCCGGTTGACCGCAACAAAAGACAGCCTGTCACGCTGCCTCTGCGAGTGTGTCTCCCATGTCTGTCACCCTCCCCGGCCCACCCGTGGCCTCCATTCGGTGTATGTGTCTTGTAACAGCAGCAACAATGGCAGCGCGCCCCAGGGTCCTGGACAACTTTTGTCAACACACAAACACTCCGGAGTCATGGCTGTGCCTCGGCCTGTGCATGTGTGTGTGTGTATGTGTTTGGTGTCAATTGTAACGTAGTCAAAAGGTCGGACTTAAGTGACTTTATTAAGCGGTTTAAAAAGGGGCAGGTTACACACACACTCTCAGGCATACCTGACATGTCTGTGGCAGGCAGGCAGAATGTCCTAAGCCTAATATTTGAAACGCTTTTGTGGGGGTCTTTTGTGTGTGACAACTGGCTTAGAGCTATATTTCCTGGAGCATGAAATGAACAAATTATGTGGAAATTTTTAGAAATTTGTGACCGCTAGAGTTTTGAATATGCAATAATCCATTTCTACAGTTTCTTTGGCATTTCTTGGGCTATCCCCTTGATGATTCAGATCGGTACTTCAGGGTATTTCTTCTGAGTTAGTCATCGATCAAAACTGGGCTCTATATCAAGGGCATGGTCTGGGTCTAAACAATAGCATTAAGAGTGTCGTGCGTGTCGGTAGACATCAAAGTCAAAGCGGGCCTCGAGTTCAGTCCATAGCTTTGACAATGTTTCAGTTCCAGTTTCAGTTCCAGTTCCCATTGCGATTGCGGTATCAAGTGTTTGATCATAATCGTGGTCATCATCATCTTCATCGTGGGCATCATCGAGAGCATCATTGTCGCAAAATGCTTTTGAGACTGCCGCCGCCAGCAGCAGCAGCTGCTGCTCCAGGGCTCCAACTAATGTTCGACGATGGACTACACTCCACTCCACTCCATCTCTCCAGTCTATCCATTGGTTTAGCCCAGTTTGGTCTACATCTACGCATAATTAGTGCAATGCGAGACTCTGACTCTGACTCTGAGATCGACCGACTGACTCTGGCTGCTCATGATTAATTCGGTTTAATTAGAAGTGCAGACAATGACGACTAAAATTAATTCAATAAAAATGCCAAAGGATCCCTCGGCTGGCTGGCTGGCTGGCTGGCTGGCTGTAGCATTTTTGTCCCAGGCCAAAGATCGCAATCTAATAAATTATCATTTGCACTGCAATCGTCAGTGTTGTCCCTTAGCCTTCAATCAAGTTTGGGGGCCTTTGATCAGCTGCCGTTTGCTCCGTCCTTCGATCTCCTTTGATCTCCTGTGTCCCTCCTCTGGAGCTCGGTCTCCTTTTTGGCTGCTGATCAAAATTCTGTCCACCGTCGACTGAGTGACAGACGTTTACTTAGTTGTTATCATTCTACTCGTGTTGATGTTTTATTGGCCTTTTTGCTGTTTGCTGTATTATATTTTGAGCTCTGGGTCCGCACACATTCCAGGGCTACAGTCTGGCCGACGAAACACCAAAAACCCAATACGTCACTTCTTGAATTTGATGATCCTTTGATGGATTTCTTTCGTGGGCCTTCGCAAAACGCCGTTAGCAACCGCCAAACTTTTCGCTAATCTGAGGGACAAATATTTCAAATATATTTTTGTCTGCCCCGAGAAGAAAAGGAGACAACGTTCGCCGAGCAATGTGTGGCATCCATGTGAAGGGCAAATAACTTTCGATGGGATGGTCCGGATTTTGGCCTTACTCTCCGCGCCCTATTTGGCCCTAATTGGCCAAGCGGCTGGGAGCTCGGCCCTGTTTAGTTCGGCCTAAAAGAATTATGTTTGATTAAACAAATGATGAACAAATGTTTCCATATTGTTAGCACATTGATGCATCGCTGCGTTTGACACCTATTCCTCCCCCCGCCCGTTCCCTCCTTGGAGAGCTGTGTAATTGCAACACTTTCAGCTTCCGTTTTGGAAAATACTTTTTTCTGAAACGTAATTGAAAGTGGTCATTCGAGCGGATAGCCACAGCCATTCAAATACCAGTATTCAAATGTGCGACACGACACGACACGCCACTTTCATTTTCATTCGGTTTCGTCATATAAAAGAGATCATGAGAATTTATTTGTTAATTAGATTTCCGACCATCAAACACTCGATATCATCTCAATTAAATTCCGCTAACAATCAATCAGTATATTTATTGTTTCGAGGGGGGAGCACAAAAACTGGGATCATAACTCAACACTTCACACAGTCCTTTTATAAGCATTTTCCCATGTCAATCTGCCACACAATCTACGAATGCGAATGTATAAGTAACAGTTTTTTGTCAGACAACCTGTGTCCCGTGGCTGTGTGTGTGTATGTGTCTCCTATTAAGCTATGAATTTTCATGTTATTGCAACTAATTTTCATTTAATGCGTTTGTCGCGGACAGCAGGCCCAGTGGTTTAGTTGGCAAGGGGTCTAAAGACGCCAGACTGCAACCCCTTCGTGAACCACAGCTCTGTGTGGGACATACACTTTTAATTGTAGATCATAAACTATCGTATCGCATATGCGTATCGCATCTAATGCCCCGCCGAAACGAGTTTGCAGAGGAAACCGCTCAGACATGGACATTAGATTTGCCCGACTCCCAATAGTCCCCGGTCCCCAGTGCTCAGTGCTCAGTGCTCAGTCCCGGAGCTCCAGCTACAGCAACCACATCTCAGATTCACACAGTCACCAATCGGCAATGTCCGCTGGCTAACGAAAGTGGTTGCACCCGATTCGAGCACCAGTTGTCTACCGTCTGTCAGTCAAGGCACCAGCAGCAGCAGCAGTGGCAGCAATAACAGCAGTAACCATTCAGTCAAACGCTCATTCATGCATGTCGCAGAGCTTCGACTCCAACTCCATCTGCAGCTTGAGCGACTCCGTTTCCAACTCTGGTTGGGGCATAATTCAATTTCCGCTGCTCGGAGTCCGCTCCAGAGTGTATCAGTTACCCATATTGACACTTTGATTTAGTGCTTACATGCACCGTTGGCCATTTGCTACGATATTGATTTATATTTAAAGCTATTGATACATTTATTTTGAGCTCGCTCCATTCGATTGAGCGATTAATGCTGCAAGGAGCTCCAAAGTTTGTCAACTTATGTCAGAGGCCGCTGAAAGCCTTCAATCGTGATAGAAGGGGCTGTGTGCTGTGCGTTCTTTTGTTGCATGCTACTCACTGATTATGCCGCACTTTACAAAGCAACACCTCTGAGCAGCAACTATGATTGGGCCTATGATTATTGCCTGCCTGGCTGGCTGCGTGTGTATCTAACAGCAGCCATCGCGTGCAGCGTGTGGGCTCGTGCTGCCGTGCCTCCTCTCCGCTTGGGTAATGATGATGATAGCTTTTTGATGCTAATGATAGACAACAGATACGATACAGAGAAAGGCCCAACACACAAACTGCGGGAAAGATAGCCACATCCACAGATTCTATGTTCACTTCACTGTAATCCCAATCGGAAGTCCCACAATTGCTGCCTCCGACTGAAAGTGAAATGTGGCATGAGTTTTGCTCAACGATAATCGTTCAATCAATTAAGGTTAATTACAATTGACCAAATCTGCATGGGAAAGCATTGGTCCCTGGTCCCTGGTCCCTGGTCCCTGGCCCCTGGTATCTCGATTATGCAAAATCGAAGAACAACAGTTATGTTCCCGAAACGCGATGATCGGCAGCCAATTTCGTGGACGTTCGTGCCTTGAACCAATTTTATTTAGCGGCGGCAAACCACCAAAAACCTCCGAAATTGCAGTAGCCATCGATGAGCAGAGCAAAAAAAAATTTTGATATTCTAATTTTCGTAGCTGCATTATGATTTATAATTTGAAATTATTGGAGCTACTGGCTTTTGCCCCCGGGGCCATGGCTGTGCCTGTGCCATGCAAATTTTGGATCCCTAACGGGAATGCGTTTTGTGGCCAAAAGTTCAGTGCGTGAGTTAGTTGGTAGCTGATGGCAAATGTATGTGTTTATCTGTCTGGCCCATTTGCATATGTATCAAGAAAAATACTAGTAATTGAGGAGTGGCTTTTGGCTTTGGCTTCAGCTTCGGCTTCGGCTTTTTATGAGTATACTCTCATATATGATATAAAAAGTATGAGGACCGTTCAAGGTTAATCGGGACTTCGATTAGGGTGTGACACAAAGTTGAAGCAGGATATCCAGAGCACTCTTCATTATATTTAATTTAGCAACGCAGCCCCTAACCAAACTTACAATGACTGGCCAAAACAAAGAACAGGATGAGTTCTGAAAGTGCCATAATTTGATGAGTAATTAATGTCAAAAATTTGTAAAGTGGCCTTATCGAGGGGGCCATCATCGTCTCTCTCTTTCTCTTTTATCAACTCGCTCTAGATCTAAGGCCAAAAGTGAAATGATGATACTCGTGCCTAAGTGAAAGCAGCTGTCAGGACAAAACAATTAAACTGTCATCAGTTTTGTGCCAAAAATTGTTGGGTACATTTTTGAAATTTGATTTTAATTGGCCAAAATGTGGGCGCAGCTGTCACAGGAACAGAACGAAACCAACCCCTTGGGGCATTTAGCATAAACCGCTAAAACTAATTTCCTTATTGGTGGTGATGGTGGTGGTGGCAGTGTTGCAGTTGCGCCATTTTGCCACTTAACGCATCATCACTTTGGTTAATTTGTTGCCATTTGCCGTTGGGGGCTGGGGCTGGTGCTGGAGCTGTTGCTGTTGCCCCCTTCCGATACTGATTGCCTCATCGATCTGCCTGCTATGACCTTGGTCAAGCTAATGATGCAGCCAGCAGCCATCAGCCACAGACCGAGCCGAACCGAACCGATGCTGATGGAGCTGTAAATTTGCAACACAAATGCAAACAGTAAACGGCCATGCCACAGCAACCGATTGCAATCAACGGCGCTGCATCTCTATCACAGCGCATTGCATCGAACCGTTGATGCAGCAGCGGCAGCTTGCATCATTACCAATGACTCGGATTGGGGTTCGCGTTCGCTCCTTCGTTGCAGCATCCGTCGTTCCGACATTGGTCTTGGGCTTACTCTGCTTTACGCGCTTCAATGACTTGGTGGCGGATGCCGCAACATGGTCTTGATTCGTCTCTCGGGCTCTGCCTCTGCCTCTTCCCGATTAAACGTATGCAACTCTTAACCTTCGCTTAAATCTGCTCTGATTGACAACATCAATCGATCGAACGAACCAGCAAAACGTTGCAAGATCAATGCTTGCAGACTCAGACACAGATACACGGAGGTACAGAGGCGCAGATACAGACGCGGAATCGGCCAACGGTTTCTGTTTGCCCAGTTTGTAACCCGCTGTTGTAAGTAAATTTGTTTTGCGGTTCACCATGTGTTTGTTGGCTCCTCTCATCTGCTAATTGTGTGAGATGTAAAGCGGAAACTCTATATTTAAAAATTCTATCACACATCATACCAATAAACAGTCTTCATAAGCAATCTCTCTCTCGAAAGGACTTCTTTTTAGACCCATAATTATAGCCCTTGTATGAAGTTTTCCATTAGCCTTTGGCCATGGCATTCGACAGACAATTTAAGCACGTTAAGCACACTTAATTACCAGAACCACCCAGAAGTCTGTCCGTGTGTGTGGCAGCCAAACACTAGTAGCCAGCGTTGGTGCTTAGCACAAATTACCAACTTTAATGCGACAGCCGGTTCGCGCTCGCAGGCTAGGCCTGCAAGAGTTCGCAAAATTGACATGACAACGGCAATACTTCAATACAGAATTCAAAGAAAGCCGTAGCTAAAAAGCCAGTGCGAGACATACTCGTATTTTTGGTGTTAAAATGGATATAGCTGCATTTTATTATGATTATTATGATTTTCGACTGGCGGCGGGCATCGCCGGCCAGGCACCGCGCAGCAGGAAAAAATTACAAATCATTGACGAGTGAGCGGCACTAAACTCATCAGCAGAGGAAGCGATGGTTGGAGATGGGGGTTCCTAGGGTGTGGACGTGGATGTGGCAGGGAGCAACCGGTAGCAACGGTAGCCGATCGGTGGCAAGTGCAAGCGACTCGACTCGCGTTAATGGCCAAAAGCAGACAGACAGAAACGAAGCCAGCGTTTCGGGCAGCTTCTTCAATGTGAATTCCGTGCATTTGCAATCGCACTTGGCTGGCGACTACGTCCGGTCGTGGCCACAGTGAATGCTGTAGCCCAAGAAGAACGAGATTTTAGACGAAGTCATATATCAGCAATCTTCTTGCCGAATCCCCACTGTAGACAGTCGCTTCAGCTGCTGCTACTGCTGCTGATGACGACGTTGAAATCTTTAACGCGTCTTGCGCCCTGGCATGATCATTATCGCTGGTTTCGTTTTACGCAACTCTTTGCCACTCATTTGGCTCTGGTTTCCACTGCAACTGCTACGGCAGCAGCAGCAGCAGCAACGTACGAGAACGAGTACTGACAATGGTCGTCTGGGGCAGCAGTCAGATGGTTTTGGGTGATCCATCAATTGTACTCCCAGTTGTGTCCCAGTGTCCAAATGCAACAGTTGTCCATGATGTATGCTCATTGCATTGGCTCTGCTCTGCTCTCCCGCCCGTTTCTGGACCCCCATTCTGGCTCGTTCTTTGTTGGCCAATTTGATTTGCTACCATTTGGAAGACAAGTTGGCGGCTCCTGATTGCTTGTTGTGGTGGGCATCAAAAACAAATAAAAGCTTAAATTGTTTTCGGATCATAAAGCAAAAAGGGTTTAACCCATTGATTGTACGTTGATTGCCATTTATTGCCCCCCTTTTCGGCGGACGAAGGATGTCTTTGTGGGAAATGGGTGGTTTCCTCTCGTTTTCCTTTTTGGCGGTTTTACAACTTCACAGTTATGATTGCGACTAATGAGTGGATGGAAGCGGCAGCAGCAGCAGCAGCGGCAAATCAGACCCATAATCTTTGGTAATTGTGTGAAACGATTAGCCCAGCAGCTGTTCTGATACAGGGAGACACATTTTCTGAATCGTACTTTCTGCGGAGTACTCAACGAAACTCCTCTGTGGCACAGACATTACGTATACTAGGTGGGCTTGCACTGTAATTAAAATCAACATGATGGAAACAGAGCAGACAAGACATTTACGAGCCATAAACTCTCAAGGCTTACATTGTAACGGGCCACAAAAACTAATTGGGTCAAAAACGAGATGTTACGCACTCGTCCGAGAGGGAGAGAGATAGAGATGGAGAGAGAGAGAGAGAGAGGGTCACGACTGTAGCACCTGTTGGCAGGTGAGCCGCAATGACGTTTCACTTAGGTTGCGCCGCAAATGCATTTGCAATACTCAAATAAATAAATACAATTTTGACAGAAAGATGACACCACAAATGTGGGATCGAATGGGGGAAGATGATGACAATAGAAGTGATGTGACATGGCCGATAGTGTCCCTTCCACACTGCCTTGATGTTGGCCATCTCACAGCACCAGGAGTGACGTTCTGTGGCGCACCTTTGGCTCTACCTTTAACTCTAATTGTGCCAGGCCTCTGTTTTTGGGGGCACTCACTGCCTGGTGTACACTCTTCGTCGTTTTCAGTTGGCAAATGGCATAAATTTAAATTTTAATTTACTGCGTCGTCAATTGAAGTCGTGCTCGGGCACTTGGAACTCGTCTCCATCGCGAGTCCCAGTCCCTGTCTCGGGCTCTGGCTCTGGCTCTTTCTGTGGCTGTGGCTCTCTCCTGGTCTGCTATTTCATTTCATTTATTTATTTTGAGCTACTTGCAAAATAATTGCATAAATAAATATTTTAAAAAAGGTATCCAGCCTGTCTCCAGCTCTCCCTCTTCTCACGCACACACCGCCTCCTCTCTCTCCTTAATTTGTTGTATTTTGATTACAATCGTTCGTCCGGCTGGCAGATGTGGCAGCAGGAGAACGACTGGCAGCCCGCCCGTCAATGCCTCCTCGCACCAGTAGATTGAAGTGCGGTGATTATCTCTGTGTGTGTGTGTGTGTGTGTGTACGAGTACCTGTCCACTGGCCCAGATCTCTCTCTCTCTCTCTCTCTCTAAATCTCTCTGGATTCACATGGGTTCGCATGGGACAATTTATCAATGAAACGATGGATTTGTCGGTGTGAGTGTCTGTCTCTAGCATTAGGTGCATGTAAATTTCGGCACAGATTTGCAAAATGTCAACGCAAATTGGAGGCAAACAAACAAAAAAAACTAACTAAATACATATTTCATTGAATAAAAATATTATTCACCTTACACTGAGAGAAAAATTATAGTTAAAATATACGAACACACATATTTGAATTAAAAATTCGGCTTTTAAATAAAAACATAATCAAATTAAATATAATTCTAATTAGTTTGAACATAAATGTATTAAACGTGTTTTTAATAAATATTTCAGGAAATATATTTTATTAAAAAAAAATATTTAATTAGAATATGAAATATATTTATTTTTAAATATGAAATATATTTAGATTAGATATTTTCATAATAATTCATAATAATGTCAAAATGTTAATATAACCGGGAAGTGATTTTTAAATTTTTCCCTTTTGGTACATATGTATATAATGGTAAGTATAAATATTAAAATCCAAGTGAAGCTATTCAGGACTCAGGGATTTTTCCTCTCCGTGTAATAACCAAGACATTCCCCATTCACCTGTGAGCAGTCATAACATCTAAAAACATCTCAATCCCCCAAAACAGACATCCCAAGACAAATCTTATCTGAAGACGACACCACATTGACATATGCACACACGATTAACAAGTGTTTAAATCACAATAAAACTTTAAATCCCCACAGATGAAGCAATAAAACCATATAAAAAGCCAACTTCAAGAAAAGAAAACCCAAAATAAACCAAACAACAAATCCCGAATTCGATCCCTGGACCGGCGGTGGCATGCAAAAAACTTCCATATAGAAAAAAATCAAGAACTTACGCACCCAAAAATTGGTCAATAAAATCAACGACAAAACTTTTGTTTGGCCAAAGAAGAGTACAAAGGACACCCAGCCACAAAAGCCAAACGAAGATGCTCTGAAGAACAAAGCGAGGGATGGGACATGATCTGGATGGAGATGAAGAGAAAAAAAGTTTTTTTGCGGGGCGTGTGCTCCGAACAAGTGGACAAAAAACATTCCCAGGGCAATAAAAATGACAACAGTTACAAAGTGGCAGTGGCAGTGGCGGTGGCAGCAGCAGCTACAAATACAAATACATAGGAGTATTACAAAAGCCAGAGCAGACAGAGAAACAGTCCAGAGGCACACACAGGCAGGGAGACAGACAGAGCAGTCGCACACTGAGACGGGGATTAAGCCAATTTAACAGATGCTTAAAGTCAGAACACTCGTAATCACATATTGGATTAACGCAGCCTAGTGTGAACCGCGAAGTGACTGACGTATGAAGCTGCGGCATAAGGCACAAGGGGCACAGATATGAGCATCGCATCCAAAGTGAGTCACATTCAGGATGGGAAGAGTCTGGGTGCGACTATCTGCGGATTGGGAAATACCCTGCAGAGTAAGTTTTGTCTTCTTACTTGGATAGAGGAACATGAAAGATGGAAGCTCTTAAGCTAAAGGGATCACAAAATACCTGCTTGGAAAATACTTCAGAATTAAAACATCTTTAGGATGATTTGTTGTATACTGTGCAGATCGACAAATCTGTTCGTATTTCTAATCAAATTCATAACGATTTCCACTCATAATTCTATTCTGTAGCGCATTCCTTCTTCGGTTAGACTCTAGGCTAAAAATCTTCACCCAAAAAGTCTTCAAATTTATTTCGTTGACATATGCGGGCTACCGAATACGCGACTTCTCTTCTGACTTCTGCCGCCACCGCCATAAGCCCGCATTCTCCCTGCATTTATTTCACTTTTATTATTTTTTTTTTACTTTAAAATCGCGGCATAAATTCCCAAATATACGAGATATACTCGTACGAACGAGTATATCCACACACAGCCGTGGTCTTGGCTCAGCAAATTTTTGGGTCTCTCTCCTTTTGGCTTTTTGCTTGTGTCCACAGCTACTTTGTCTTTGCCGTTTGCCTGCCTGCTGCCATGGGGCAAATCCTTTAGACGACGTCGCATGTTTGCCTTTTTTTGGCACTCTGTTTTTATATGATTTCATTTAATTTTTTTCTGCGTTGCGTTTACTTTGGGTTTGACTTTGCCCATTTGCGGCGTTTTGATATGTTACCCGGTAGCTCGCTCGGTGGACCTCTTCTCCTTTCGTTTTTGTTTCCTTCTGGTGTTGGTTTGCTGCCTGCGGCTATGGCTGGGCAAGGACCCACGACCCGTACCGGTACCCATCTCCAATCTGCAATCCTCATACGTTTACTGGTGCTCGTAGCCCCCAAAATGAGCCACTTAAAGCGATGAGATTTTTGGCGTCTGACGGCGGCGTTTATCAAATAAATATCTTTGAAATATATAACAAATAATGAAATGCTGTCGAATGAGTCTCGGATTGGTGTTATTAATTGTGGGCAATTGATTTGATTTGTTTTGTGGGATGTTCCGCTACAAAGGACCACAGATAGAAACCCCATGCATCATCCTTAAAGATCATCTAATGTTATCGCATATGTAAGGACCACCCAGCAACCCAACATCATTAGCAGCAGTCTCTCCCCCTAGACATCTGGGGTCTGTGGGACAAATGAATTAATTGAAACATTACCTAAGCAAATGTTGAGCGAACGAATGAGACCAACCCGAAATTTCTCAGGCTAATTGAATTTCCTTTTCGCTTCTGTCCACGTGTCCCTACCTCGTATATCCTTCGTGCTGCTGTTTGTAGAAAAATGGTTGACTCGCATTTTAAGTGTGGTTATTTTTTTTTGTTGGGGCATTGTTGTTCTGTGTTTTCACGCATAAAAATTAAAGTCCCCAAGCTTGGGACTTCCCCTGCTGTTCATCTGCCTCTGCAACAATTGGCTTTTGTTGTAAATGTTGGCCATCATTAGTTGGCCGGCTTCTAACACGACATTGATGTGGCTTAATTATGCCAGAGATGATTCTATCTGAGGCATAGAAGGAGCTTACAAGGGGGGACATTAGTACGAAGAGAAGTGTAACTGAGAAAACATATACATTTCTGGTTTAAATTACTGTTGAGCTCCCCCTTTTGGCTCCGCCCATGTTCCCGCTTTAATTACATTCAGAACAGCTCGAAACTCTTAGTCGCATACGAGTACGAGAGTCAGATAATTCATTAAACCTCCAAAACTGGCAACAACAGCTTCATAAAGGTTTTGGCCAGCCGGGCCACACCCATCCCCCACGAAAGCGTTAATGATGGTAGACGATTGTGATTGCTAATGTCCCTGGAATGGTTGGATAGATGGCCAAGAGAAAGATAGAATGGAAGAATGAACGAACAGGAGGGGTAAGGGAGGGCGGCATGGCTTTGCCTGGTTGACACTCGTCTCACAGAGTTCAAGTGGCTGCCCGGTGGCATCTCAATCTCTAGATTGACTAATGGAGAATGAGGACGACGTGTTGATTGATTGTTTTTCCATGTAAATCGTGGGACAAATTAATCAATGCTAATGACACTTTTCTCAAAAGCAACTTTGCCTTTGCTGCGTCAAACGGAAATGTCTAGCCAAAAAGATTGAGAGAGCGGAAAAAAGAAGAAACTAAATTGTCTACAAATTGCATTTTAAGCGGATTCATGGTCGTGGTGCGCAATGCAATTTTTCACCAAAGGATTTGGTGTCCTCTTTCTGCGAAGATAACCTTGATTTAGGTTTGTGTTGTTTTGCGTTAATTACCCATAAGATACTTATGCTCATTAAAACAAACATACAGATACGCATTCCGGTACTCTGGCCATTGCCAGCAGAAATTCTTTATCTTAATCATGATTTTATGCTAATGTGTCGCAGCGTCTTGTAGTAGCTGCAAGATTACAAGATACCAAACGGCGACAACTCAACTCTTACCAGCTGGAGAGCGTGTGTCCCACAGATACACCCAGTCGACGACTCTGAATGCATCTCAGACCCTCCACAATTATGGGGAAACCGCGCGTCGGTTTACGCCCACTTGGCTACTATGTTTTTTGTGGGTCGTGCCAACCCTTTTGCAGTACCTTGACTTTGTTTTCCCATTCACCATTTAGCATATACCATTTACCATTTACCAGTTCCCTTCTTTCATTGTTGGTTTGTTAGTTTCTTAGCCATCCGCTGCATGTTTGGGGGTTGCTTTGTCCTGTGTGCGTTGCATTTTGGGTGTGGGCTCGACTCCAGCAGAACTACCAGTACAAGTACATCTATAATTACGTCACCTTGCCTTGTGGCAGTCATGGCCCGAAACACCCAACAACTTGGAAGGTAGAAAGGAGTGGGGGAATAAGGGCTTAAAGGTTTCTCTTTAAAGACACCCTCCGTTTGACCACAACTGAGAGCTGAAGATGCACTAGTTATATCTCCCACATGACTTGTCAATAAGCTGCTTTCTTCTAGAAGGGAAAATATTGCTCAAAAATTTATAAGCGGCTTCCCCGAGCCGAAAAAGGAACACTTTCGGGTTGGGTTGTGAGGACGCTGCCGGCCACAGGCAAAGTTTTTCCTAAAGTTGATTTATATCTGGCACTGGAGTGCCTCTGATGTCGGCTGAAGAGATGGTACCACAAGTTGACACGTCTTGTGGTCAGGCCAAAAGATAATAACGAGAACGGGATGGCACGGCACAGCACGGCACATGTGAGCTTTTCCTTTTCCACAATGGAAATGGGAGCCTTGGTGGGGCGCCGGCAGTTATCAGGTTTTATACCCGATACTCAAAATGAGTATAGGGGTATATTAGATTTGTGGTGACAATGGATGTGTGTAACGTCCAGAAGGAATCGTTTCCGACCCCATAAAGTATATATATTCTTAATCAGCATCAATAGCCGAGTCGATTGAGACCCAAATCTTATTATTATTATTATAATTATTATTATATATGTATGTACATACATTACATAATTATTATTTTTGATTTTTGTTGTATAATTATTATTATAATTGTTATTCTCGATTTTTATGGAATAATTATTATTTTGATTTTTATTGAATAATTATTATTATAATTGTTATTCTTGATTATTATGGAATAATTATTATTTTGATTTTTATTGAATAATTATTATTATAATTGTTATTATTATTCAATAAAAATCAAAATAATAATTATTCCATAAAAATCAAGAATAACAATTATAATAATAATTATACAAAAAAATCAAAAATAATAATTATTCAATAAAAATCAAGAATAACAATTATAATAATAATTATACAATAAAAATCAAAAATAATAATTATACAATAAAAATCAAAAATAATAATTATTCAATAAAAATCAAGAATAATAATTATTATAATTATTATTATAATAAATAATATAATATAATTATTATATTATACAATAAAAATCAAAAATAATAATTATAATAATAATTATGCAATAAAAGTCAAGAATAATAATTATTATTATTATAAGTATTATTTTTGATTTTTATTGAATAATAATTATTTAATAATAAAAATCAAAAATAATAATTATACAATAAGAATAAAAAATAATGATTATACAACAAAAATGAGAAATGTCTGAGAATACGAGAAAACCAAAAACGCAGAATCGTAGAGAAAGGCTATATTTTCTAGACTGCATAAACCAGATCGTTTAATTTTTATAGCCTGAATCAAGAAAACAATTTCATTCTCTCTCGGCTTTGCCTATTGCAAAATGTGAGTTCTTAGATCTCAGAGACTATAAGAGCTAGAGCAACCAAATTTGGTGTCCACACTCCTGTGATATCTAACCTTGACAAGTTTATTTCGAAATTTCGCCACACGCACTTCCGCCCCCGCAAAGAACGAAGATCAGTGACATCCCCAGATCTCAGAGACTATTAAGGCTAGAATGTTCAATGTCAGCGCCGTCTGCCGGAGGAGAGCCATACTGACTAAGTATCGGGTATACAAATGTAAATGTAGAGTTGCGGTCTCCGCAGCAACTCACAACGTTCCCCCTCGCTTTTTCTGGGAAGTTGGCCTCGTTTTTGCTGATTTTCCACACTTGCTTGGGCCTGGTCCGTTGTCCTGCTATTGCTTCCCAGCAACAGCTGGCAGAGGCCAACTGTTTTTCCCTTTTTTTTATTATTAATATTTTTTCCGTTCCTATTTTGGTCACGTTTGATAAGCTCCAACTAATAATTCATGAATGGACACGCGCACGGGTCAAGCTGTTGCTGCTGTTGGATGATTTTTAAATATGATTCGAATGAGTTTATAAGTTTTCTTACTTATTTAAGGAGCAGAGCCGAACGTTTGTACACATCTGATGAAGGCGGTGGGGCAGTCACTGCGTATCCTCCCTTGGGGGTGGTTTCACTTTAGCTTCGGATTGATTGATGTCTTTGCTGGCAAACGTCTCTCAGACAATCATTAGCTTCGGATTGTCGATTCCCTTACTCTTTGGGTTAGGTATATATGTATATCCTACCCTGTGTGCCACGCCCACCATTCGCACAGTGAGTGGCGTTGACAGCTTGCCAAATTGTCTGCTGAAATTCGACGTCGAAAGCTCCAGACATCGTCCCATGACCATGACGCATCATTAGCATCCATCCAATTGCGAGTATCTATGCCTGTATCTGGACAGAGTTTGTGTTTGGATTTGCAATGAGATATTTAATTCAAATTTATCAGTGGTTGAAGCATTTCTTAAGGCAGAATGTGGTAGGAAGGTAAGATAACAATTTTCCAGACATACAATCCCGATTGGAGGCTAAGTAATATAATAATTGTATACCAATTGATTAAAGTTCGTTTTTCTTTCAAAGTGTTTCTTCCTTTTAGAGCGTCTACCATGCCCAGAAGAACAATGAAAACAACCAATATCAAGTTCTTTAAGCACTTCGACTCCCACGTAGACGTATCGAATGGATTGGAAAGCCGAACATAATGCAAATTTCACAGTTTCAATTAAGCAACTTCGCCATCGATTACCGATCAATGGGAAAACATCGTTGTTCAAGTACAAATGGCCTTTAAAAATCTTTCCGGCTGTTGGACTATCCTGCTGATCTTGGGGTGCCACCATCTGGCACCCATTGCTGGTAATTCCGTGACTGTGGGCCAGCACAATATAGATCAAATACTCGAGTCGACCGAATTGGTGCTGCTCAACTTTTACACGGACTGGTGCCCCTTTAGTATCCGATTGGCACCCATCTTCGAGGAGGCAGCCAGACAGATAAATAACACGTTCTGGGAGTCGGGGCGGGTGACGATAGGCAAGGTCAACTGCGACAAGGAGGAGAATGTGGCCCTCAAATTCGAAATCATTAAGTATCCCACACTAAAGATTTTACGCAATGGAATGGTTGTCAATAGTGAATACCGTGGCCAGAGGTCAGTGGAGGCGTTCTACCAGTTCGTGGCACAGGAACTCGCCGATCCCATCAAGGAGTTCCGCACACTCGAAGAGCTGCATGACATCAATGACGACACCGGCTTGCTCATTGGCTACTTCATGGAGAAAAATAGCACGGAGTATGACAACTTTCGCAAGGTGGCGAACTTTTTGAAGAAGGAATGCCAGTTTCTAGCGGGCTTTGGCGAGGTGACGGAGGGTCTGCGTCCAGATGGACAGAATCTGATCATCTTTCGTGCCGACTCCACTCTTTCCAGCCACAGAGAGTACTACAGTGAGTATTCGGGGAATTTGAGTAGCTTTGATGACCTGATGGCCTGGACGGATGACAAGTGCATCCAACTGGTGCGGGAAATCACCTTCAACAATGCCGAGGAAATCACCGAGGAGGGTCTACCTTTCGTCATGCTCTTCTACGACAAGAACAATCTTCAGCACGTGCAGGAGTTCAAGACGGTAGTGGAGACCAAATTATCGAATTCGTCTCTTGTAAACTATTTGACTGCCGATGGACAACTATTCCAGTACCCGCTCATGCATTTGGGTAAATCTGTGGCCGATCTGCCCGTTATAGCCATCGACTCGTTCCGCCACATGTATGTGTTCCCCCGCTACGAGGACATCCACAAGCCGGGCGTGCTGCAGGCATTCATCGACAGTCTGTTCAATGGGAAGCTGCACCATCAGCTCCACTACGGTCCCGAACCATCCACAGCGGTGTGGGAGAACGACACCAGCAAGGCTGACACTGTTCCAGCAGTGGTGCCCGAATCGCAGTTCAAACAGTTGCTGCCCTCCCCGCATCGCTATACATTACTCAACAGAACTAGAGATGAGCTGTAACTCTAAATAGAAATGTTAATTTCCGCAACCATTGAATATTAAAGATTTCCTAGGCTAGATCCCCAACAGCTGAGGCACAGAAGTGAAATATTTCAACAGCTCCTTTCTGGGGGCCAGAGAGCGGCATTCGAATGCCCGTTTCTGGCGGCTGTGACAAATCGAACACCCATCCGATATGGACATTGCTTCTCGGGCTCCAACTCTAGAGAGTCCGACGCGTGCCTTGATATCGATATTTCCAGGAAGCCCAAAGCAGAGGCAGTCCAGAATGGGAGTGGAATGGTCATTCCATTTGAATATTCCTGCCTCTGGCAGACGGATCGAACCATATAAATGCTAATAAACTCATTAGTCAAGCATTTTAGACTGAAATCTCAAATGCAGTGCGTTGCAATGCATTAAGGCAATGCTCGAATATCAGAGAATAAGCTAATTTTGTGGAAAAATGAGTTGTATAATTAGTACCGTTCTGTATTCCACTGTATTCTTGGATATCTCTGGTATGTTTCTGGCAAATCCTCGAGGGAGTGCACCATTCCGCACCACTCCTCTTATGGCATTGCAGCAGACCAAACACTTTTACTCCAATATTGTCATAATTAATAATATTTTTATGGTCTTATATATGTAGACAAACGAGCGTGACTCGAAGCGACTGGAGACTGAAGACTGAAGACTGGAGTCGAGTCGATGCAAGTCGCTCTGCAGCGTGCAGCTGCAGCTCTAATCAGCGTCAGGAGCGCGTGCCAGTCGCGTTGTCACCTGCACAATTATAGAATTTTCCATAGTCGGGCAATGCGCAGCCACCAAAATGGCAAGACTCCAAAAAGGTGCGCCACAACAGAGCGAGCAAGCTCTCTGTCCGCGCGAGAAGTGTCCGCCATAAATAACTGCCAATAAATGTCAACGTTTTTGGCGCATTAACATAACAGCTAAGCCGATTTCGTTGACAGGGGCCTGTCTCTCTCTCTCTCTCTTTCTGTCTGTCTCTATCCTGAGGAGGAGCATCTTCCATCCATCCATCCATCCAGTGCCTTCTACCATCATTATTTCTGTGCACCCATCTTCTGCACAATTGAAATAATCGTCTTTTAATCGCCTACGCCTCGACGGACTGTCTGGGTCTCCAATTACCGCTTCAATCGTTAACTTCTGAGGCTGTCAGAGGGAGAGCGGGTTTTCGGTTGGGATGGGATGGTTGGGTGCCAAGATCTCTAGTTGGAGAGGTCTTCAATGGATGCTGTGATGGTGATGCTCATCAGTGCAGATCGACAATTGCTGCCGCGGAGGAAGTCACGTGCGGAAGTTTTTCGGAAAACTTTCTCAGTTTTAATGGATCGTTGTTCTAAATTAGAGTGAAGAAAACTTCCGTTTATAATTTGGATGGAAAATTTCACTGGTTTTTTAAGGGTACTCGTATTAACCTAGTTTTATAGATTGTTCTGCCCATTTCCTATATCCCAAAAGCAGACACCATGTCTCTTCCGCAACACAAGCACATCCACAATCTGCAATTTCCAGCCTCTAAATGTGTGATATTTCAATTAAAATTTAACGGCGCAAGTCATTAAATGACAAGTACGACTTGCACTGCAGAAGAGCGGTACTAGAGGGGCCAACAAGATGCCGCAAAAAGCTCAAATGTCAGAGCAGAACGACATTTGGACAGACGAACAATCGACAACGACAACAACCATTTGAGAGAGCTCAACATATTCAAAGTTGTGCACGAGCGGGATTCCAATTTCATTTTGTGCTGCTCGATGGCAAAAAAGCAAAAACCGTTTGCTCGTCCAACGTGCAACAAATAAAAAAACACAAACAAAACGTTTTTGTTTAATTAAATTAACAAAATACGCGACGGATGAACAGCAGCAGAGCCAGAGCAGAGTCAGAGGCAGAGGCATCGGCAGCCAGTGGAGGCGCAAAAACTCAGTTATTTTGCACGCAGGCCAACACGCCAACACGTGTTGCAAGGGCCAGCCGCCTGGCTAAGAGAGAGAGGCCTGCCTGCCACAAGGCGCGCTCTCTTAAGGCCAGAGGCTTGCTCACTCGCACCAACAAAAGCTCTTATGCAGTCTCGCTCGAGCCTCCATTGAAACGTCTGTCTCTCGCTCCCACTTTGGGGTAGCGTAGCCATACACCATAACCGTCTCACTCTTTGGCTGCCTTTAGCCCGTTTTGGCCAATCAGGGGAAAGCGCCTCAATGCGCCATGCGCGCATACAACAAAAGGCGGAGTCCGGTTTCGGACCTTCAATGCAGTTGCCCCTCGCGTCCCACACTCCACTCATTTCAGTGCGGGACGGGACCCAGCCCTATAGCCTGCCCCTGCGCCATTGCCGCTTCTGCCGCTTCTTCTGGACTGTCTGTCAACCATTTGGCGTCCATGACCAACCATGACGGCTGCTCTCGGCCTGGCTATGGCTTTGGCTTTGGCTTCACTACGGCTGGCATTTTGACATTTCGCTCGGAGGCAATGAAGTCCATGGCGCCGCACAGTAGCATCTGCAACCGCCATGGCATCTGCAGCAGCATCACTTATCTGTCTGGCAGCGGTTTGAGGCGAGAAATATATATCTCATCATGCAACTGGAGTAGGATTTTGCATGGCATTGCGGTTGCAACTGATACATTTTGAATTTAAATGGATATTTTGGTGTTCACGTGCTTGTTGGAGTCGAGTAATTGCTTTTTGGAGAACGAATTTCCAGATATATGGTCCTAAAAAAGCACAAATAAATGTTAAATATATTGTTTCTTTGACCGCCAAGCATTTCCAAACATTTAAACAGAAGATATGTTACTGATTAACTTTAAAAATTCAAGATTTTTGACTCACACACAGAGTTGGCGATAGAAAATATAATTATTTTCACAAAAAACAAGGAATTACCACATTTTTTGAATCGCAAAAGTAAAGAAAAATGTAGAAGTATAGAAGAGTACAGTGAAAATCCCTGAACCCAAATAGTCAGACTTCGATTTTAATATTTATGCCATTATATATGCAGATATGCAGCCGAGAGAGTAAATATTAAAACGAAAGAGTTATCACTTACATTTTAACTTAAAAATTAAAATATTTTGATCTAAATACGGAAAATATACAGATGTCTTTCATTTAAATATGAAATATATTTCGTAATTCACCAACTGAGAACGGCTGGGCCGATTTGGCTCAAATTTGTTTGCAGTGGCTTGTATTTGACGGAAGAAGGTTTTTACGAAAGAAAATTTTCAGAAAACACACCCGCAATCACCGCAATTACGCAATTTTAGCCGCAGGTTGCGAAGAGCTAATTGTCATAGTCGGAGATCAGTTCCAAACTCGCGGGAATATTCTCCATCGACGAAACAATCCCCTTTTATCCACAATGTGCGCCACAGCGAGATATGGCAGGGCCCGCAAGTAAAATATATATCTTTTTAAAAAGTTATTGCCGTATTAAAAAGACATTCTAATATATATCATAATGTAAATGTCTTCTGGAATGCAGAATCTAGCTTTGGTTGAAACTTTTACAATTTAATCTCACATAAGATACGGTAAAGAAGAGAAGGTGCTCGATTTTTGATGAAAAGAATAAATTGGACGCAAAACTGCATTTCTCCCTGAAATTAGTACTAGTATTCTTTGATGTTGTTTGCATTATTGCCGTTGGGGGGGGAAAGAAAAAGCCGTCAAAAATAAATCTATTCAATTAATAAAACGCATTTGATTACCATACCCATACTCACAGTCATGGCTGGCTCTTATCACATTCGAATCGCTTCAAATGTCTGCTCGTATGCAAATACCAAATGGCATTGATGACAGTGCAAACAAGGAAATTTTGTATGGCACTCAAGTAAATGAAAGCCCGCACGAAGAGCTCATAAAAAATACGAATATACTTCTAAATGACAAGTCATAAAAAATAGTTAATTGCAGTGGTGGGTGGCAAATTGTTGGCATAATCAAATTAGTCGATAAACTGCAACGGAAACTTTCATTTTATGTACATATGTATGTATGTATGTATGTACATGCATGTATATGCAGTGGCAGCCAATGGCCGACCGACCTCCCGCCGGCAGGCCATGGCAGAACAAAGCGCTAAATGAAGCAATTTCCTAGTAATTCAAAAATGGAGAAGACTGCAACATTGTAGGGGCAATGCCTACAGCATATTTGACATACTCCATTCAGACCTATGGGTATTCTGCGGCCCAGGTGGACGACGGGCCAATTGCATTGATTAACTGAAATAAACGGCCTTCCTATGCTGCGAAGCTGCAGGAGCTGCAGTTTAATTTCATGTATTTCGACTGGCTCTTGTGTCCCCCAGGGAATAACAGTTGCAGTTGTCACAGAGCCGAGCCGAGCCGAAAATCGGGAAAAATCTTCCTCCAGGCGATGGCCGATTCCCACCCGCCAGCGACACATGTCTCTGCCCATAAAAAATGCCTTGTCAAAAGGAAACAAAACAAAAAAAATACGTACAAAAAAAGAATGCCAATCCAAAGGCAAGCAGCAGAAAAAGAAATAAACCAAGTGCTCCAATAAAAATTCCACCGCCTTCGCCTGAATGCCGCTACTACTCGCTCACTCGCACATACTCTATTGCTCTCTCTCGCTCTATCATGCTCTCTCTTTCTTTTTGTCTCTCTTTTTTGTGCCGGCGTCTTTTTTAAGAGCGCGTTTGCTTGCCTTGTGGTTTTTGTGCGGCTTGCTCTTGAGCTTGGTTTACATTGCGTATGAGTGATATGCTTTTTTCCGCCTGTGGGATGCCGCCGGTTGAAATGAATATGTGTGCGATTATTAGCTGTAAAAAAATTGCATTCCGTTTTTGTTGGCTGCCTTCTGCGGGGTTTTTGTGGATTTTTAATTTGAATATTACATGTATTAAAAACTCATTACTACGCGTACGATGCGCCATCGAAGTTGGTCAATGGGCTAATGGGCGACGGATGCCGATTTTTTGTGTGCGGGCTTTTTGCTCTTTCGTTTGCTTGAAAATTATGAAAATTATGCACTTGAGAGGGGATGTAGATGTCGAATGTTTTTCTCATTCCACTTTGAAATGGTTTGAAGATAGAGTTTTTAAGGTTACCCAGCACACTTTCCATTAAAACACATCTATACTCGTATTTTTGCTTGGTCACTTCAAAAATTTATTTGATAAAACAATTATGCAATCGAATTTTGTTTACATCAAAATTCAGTCAGCATCCAGGCCACGAAGCTTCCAAAGCAAAAGAATACGATCCCTCGACCCAATTCCCAATAGTCTCGATCATTATGGGGCTCGTTCTGCTTATTCTCGGGATTTTTCTGCTTGTCTTTATCTGAATTTTGCTTCTCCGACGTTTGCGGCTTTGAATCTTCTAGGAGTTGCCGGCTGCCAGACTGAGAGGGTTCCTTGCTAACGGCCGTGGGGGATACCTTTATATTAGCTTCGGAGCCTCCCTTTCCATCAGCTGCGGCCTCTTCCTTCTTCTCGGCTTCCGCTGGGATCTGCTGTGACCCTTCACCTGCGGCATTGTCATCCTTCACCTCATCAGACATATTGAAACAAAAAGATGGCAAAACCGCAAACTAAATTGGAACAAAATTTACGAAAACAATTTTCTGATGTTCTGTTGGTGTTATTTTACGAGAGACTGAAACTTCACTAAAGGAAAACAAACTCCAAGATTTCTTGATGAATATGTTTTAATTCATGATTCGGGTGTCATTTTTTCATTTTTCCTTCATTGAACTTTCATTTTTAGTCATTATAACGCCCACGCCTCCTTGCTATAAAGATTTAGCCATAAAAACAGCGCGGAACATGCTCATTCATGCTCAAAGTCAAGAGAAAAGGAAATCCACTCAAGCAAAAAGACCAAAATCAAATCAGAGTTTGCTCAAGAGACGCGGCACAAAAACCCAAGCAACGAAGCACACGAAAAACCACAAACAATTTTTTAGAGAGACTGAAAGACAGAGAGAGAGAGGGAGAAAAAAGAGAGACCAACAGAGACAGAGAGAGAACTAGTTTTTTGTTTGCAGAAGGAGTAAAAAGCTGTTGCGCATGCGTCGCCGTCTGCCCCAAAAGCTGCCCCATGACTGAGCTGCGAGACTGGCTGCCTGCCCCCGTCAGAGCGAGAGCGAGAGCGAGTGTGCCACTGCTGCAGCAAGAGAGCAGGTAAAAGAGGGACAGAGAGCACTGGAGAGAAAGAGAGAACGAGAGCTGTGGGGCTGCCTGCCGCTGCTGATTCTGCTATCGTCGTCGTCGTCGCTGCGATTTGGCGGCGAGCCGTACCGTGCGAGGCATTTGAATGTTTTTTTCGTGGCCGCACTCAGCATTCGAGTTCGGAATTCTTGCGAGCTGGCAGCAACTTTTTTGCCTGCTGCTGCTGTGCCGCCTTCCAGCCGTCTTCTTCTGCCTGCCGCTAAGCCAAATTAAGCCCCGGCCTGTACGACCTGGCCCGAACTGAACTGAACTGAACTGAACTACTGGCCACTGTCCACAAGCCACTTTCGCGCGCGCGTTACAGCCAAGTGCACTCATCGACGACTGCAGTGGCAGTCTTTCTCGTGGTGCCAGCCCCAGTCCCAGTGGCAGTCCCAGTGCCAGTCCCAGTGCCTGTTTGCAGTCCAGTCCCTGCTTCTGCTTCTGTTTCTGTTTCAGTCCCAACGCCAGTGCCAGTGCCAGTTTTTGCCCCGCGAATCCGTGAAGAATTCTGTCGCAAAGTGCAATGCATTTTCATCATTCCGCGAGTGCAGCTGTTTCTGTATCACAATTAAAAAATCGAGTAAAGTGAAGTTGAAAATTGTTATCACCACACGTCAGGAGCAATAATCCTCAAAAGGGTAGAAAGACCCAAGTGTCAATACACTGAGAGCCGAAAAAACGGGTTTAATAAAGTGTTCAACTGTGAATAAAGTGAATGCAAGTGTATGAATATTGAATATTCTGATCATTCCAAGTGGTCCCCCCCATTCTGAGTGGTACTTATGGGAAATAAATGAAGTGTGGATGAAAGAAAAAGTCAAATGGTTAAGCAATGTATTAGAAATCCAGAAAAATTATAAGAAATATTGGTTAACTAACGATTGTATTAGAATACAGAACAAAAAAAGTGTCGGTCATCTTACAGTACAGACTATAGTTTTTATAATATACAAGAAAACCAATTTTCAGCGCTTCTTAGCTAGAAAACCCTTCTTAGAGTGAGGATAAGTCCAGAACATTCTATAAGGATTGTTTAAACATATCTTGAGGTCGATACAAAGTTGTTCACTATGTTGAATGCCTTTCCTTTATAGGGATCGTTCAACCATATACCAAACTCCATTCGTATATAATTTCTATGGGATAATTTCCATGATAGGCAATTTCGACAGTCCTCCAGTATTTAATGGCGGCTTTTGGTTGGCTTTTTTATACCGGGTGAGACTTCATCAACATAAATGGAAAGCCTATTGAGAAAGAAGCCTTTTGTGGAGTCCAGGTCAGTCGTCAAATAAACTACATAATCAATTAAGGTTACGCCATCGTTTTAGGACCGTATTCCTTTGGGGTTTCTCATTCAATTGCCAAACTTTTCCAAAGATGAACTATGTATTTCATAGGCCAATTGTTTTTGCACTGGTTAACCAATTGACTTTCTCCATAGCCCCATTTTCCAAGCAAATTTCTCAAACAAAGTGATTGCGAACATTCCAGTTTAAATACTCGTATATCAATTTAAGACCAAAACCAAAGCCTAATGGAAAGCTCAATTGAATATTGATTACACACAAGCCAAGAGAAGAGTGCCAGGCGATTTAGTAGGAAAGTGAGCTTCGCTTCACACAACCGCCAATCGAACTTGCTTAAATGATTATGCATGGTACCTGGTACAAAGGACCACAGTTGGCGCATCATCCACACACCCATCACGGAGCAGCCGGCCACAGCCACCACAGTGACTACCATCAGTTTCGCTCGTATCCCTCGTTCGTGGTGACACCCTACCATGATGGACATGCTCCGGGCCCGGCCACGCCCACACCGGCAACGCCCTGCAACATTGGTCCAACAGTTGGAGTCATCGGTGCCTGTCAGAGTGGCGGCGAGGGGCAGCCACTAATCGTTGAGGGGACCTTTGCCGCCGCCGCAGCAGCCGCCGCCGCCGCAGCTGCTGCAGCAGCCACCGTTGCCTCGAACGGAGGAGCCAACAACGCCAACAACAACACGCCCCTGCTGGCCAGTCCATCGATCAAGATCGAGCAGGTCTTTGGCGATCAGGCATCGTCTCTGGGAGCCGTCGTCGAGGATTATTCCCTGAGCCTTGACTGCCCCGTCGAGCATACGCATAACTTTCGGGTGAGTACGCGAACGAGTACGAGTATTCGTAGAGATAATGTTATTATGTTAAATAGGGGGTTAGTACTAGGCTCAGAAAAACCCCATTCGAGCAGCTGCTGCACTTGCACGCACCCTCCCAGCCCCGCACACACACACTCACACCGAACAGGGGGCGTGCCCCAAATCAATTTCCATAAAATCATCCAATAACACTTAAAACTCGAGTGGGGGCAACACAACAGCAAAAAACTCCGACAGACGCAAGTGGGAAGCGAGCAAAAAATACGAAAACAAACACGCCCCCAACACGAAGAGCACATGAAAGAGCACACACACACCCCCCGCTCTCTTATGGGGGAGTGTGTAAGAGTGCCTGAGCGCCAGAGGGCAGTGGAAGAGAGCGAGTGCTTTCGAGTGGCATTTTTCGGGGGAAAAACACTCAAGCTTTGGCGGGGGGATTTTATGGGCTTGCCAAGGATACTTTTTGTCGCCCTGCGTCTGGTTCGTGCACAGGATATGCCATAATTATATGGCTTTCAGAGCTTTTCGCCATCTAATGGCAATTGACTCGAAGGGTTTGCTTCTAATGGTTTGGAGGTCAAGTGGCGAAACGCCTAAAGGACTTCAACAGGTTGCCATATGAAAGGTGTAAATAGGAGGGGGGGGGTGTGCTTACAAAGCTTAGTTATGGCAAGTAGTTGCAAGCAAGCCACTTGTGGAGTCTCCGAATATGAAATGTCTTAGGGAAATACAATTGTAAGAATAGAAGTTCTTACCATTTTTGATGCGAATCTGCAAGAACATTCCAAGGATATTCTTTAGAGGAAATTACCTTTTCCAGCTAAGAGTATCCATTTACATTTACGAGTACATCTTCCTGTTCATAGACAGACCTTTTATCTGTTTAACCCCACCCCAGGACACACACACATCCTCTGGCATACATTTCAATTATCAGCGAAAAGCAATTCCTTTTGCCATATCTTCATTGCACTCCCTTGCATGTGTCTTAAAGGCCAAGACCATTTTCTTTGCTCTCCCGCAATGCAAAAAGGACGCACGTTCCTTACTCTTATCAGCCATTTCACAAGGATACTGCACTCCCACACACACACACACACGCCAGTGTGGTATGTGTTAGTTGTAAAAAGGGCAGCTGGAAATCCTTGCACATAAAAAGGAAAACAGGAAAAACAGAAAAACATATGCTCCTGAACAGGATTTAGGTTCTGTTATTCCCCCGTTTCCACCATGCGCTGGCTTGCTGCCGGCGCAGCGTCAACTGCGGCGCCAGCAGCTCTGCAAATGCAACTCCAACAGAGGTTGGGGCAGAGACTCCCTGCCGTTTGTCATAGTTCCTTTTGAGCAAATCGGCTTAGGAAAATGCATTGCAGGAAAGTAATCTTAGATATACTTTAGAAATCCATCATGTCAAACTGATGGAGTGACCAAGTGATTATAAGATCTACTGAAGATATCATCCTTATCAACCCAGGAGGTATAACAACGTTTTCAGTTAAAGAACAATGACAAACAATTCTGCGATACTATTATCAATTATCAGAATAGAATAAAGTTAGGAATTCTAAAAGCAGACTTTGAAGTATTGTGTTATATAAGATATATCTTTTATAGAGCAATGTTTTCATCCAAAGAATAAATATTTCTCAGCAGAAGCAACATACGTATAATCCGGAAAAACCTTTAAATAATCTTGATCTAGTTTTGACCTGGCAATACGTGACTGATTTTCGATGGCCTCCCCATCTCCCCCCTCGCAAAACAAATCTCGATTTAAATAGAGAAAAAATGCAAACAGAAAATAGGGGAAAAAATTCAGAGGAAGCACAACAGCACACTTAAGGTTGGTTGCATGGTTCGAAAAAAATGGTATGAAGAAAAACGAAAAATAATATAAACAAAATGAAGGAAAAGAAATTGGCGCTCGTGAAATGTTAAGGGACAGGAACGGGGCCCAGGATATAGCGCTGAACAGCGGAACGGAACGTTGGAGCTGGAGCTGAGGACGAACGCTGGCAGCGCAGCGGCGTTGACGACAACGGCGTCGTTGACGTCGGGCAGCAGCTCTGAATGGTTTTTATCCTTTCTTCGATGTGTCGTCGCGGCGTTGCCTCTGCTGGTATCCTCTGTATGTATCGGTGTATGTGTGTGCCTCTATGTGTGCGCCAGGACATCACACGGTTTCGCTTTTCTTTTACAACTTTTTGTTATTATTTCGTTTTTTTTCTCGACGTTGCCCGCTGCCTGCAATGTATTTCTTTCAGTTTGCTGCCGTTTTTTGTGCTTCATGTGCAAGAAAAAATACAATTTTACTTGGGTTTTTTTATGTCCATGTGAATGTATGTGTGTGTGTGAGTGTTTGTTACGGCTGGCGCCCCTGCCCCTCTGCTCCTTTGTCCTACCTCGCCCTGCTCCTGCTGCAGAGCTCTACTTCTTGAGTTTCCTTTTCGCGCGCGCCATTTCGCTGCTGATTCTGCTGCTGCTTCTGCTCCTGCTACTTACAACAAACAGGGCCATAAGTCGCTGGAGCTGTAGCCCGCCCCGCAACTAGCGTAAGTCCCGAGACCGGACCAAATAGCTCGCTTCCGCTGTCTGTTTTCCATTTTTGTTTTTTTTTTTTTTGTCCTGCTCTGCCGCTGCCTCTGCCACTGTCGCTGCTGATGCCGCTGCTCCTGGCAAGACTCTGTCGCAGTCAACGCCGACGCTGGGATTGTTGCATGTGGCACAGCCCGAGTTTGTTGCCTTTGGCGGGAGTGCAACTGTCGTTGTCTTCAGTTCGCCAGGGTTTGGCCAAATCTATTGGTCGCGGTGCCACGTTGCTCGCTCGCTCGCGTTCGCGTCTCCGTGCTGCGGCTTTTTGCTACGTGGTGAACGGTTTCGCGGTTGACAGCAGCAGCTGCAGCAGAAGACAGCACCAGCTGCGGCGATTACACAGTAGATGGCGCCACAAGGCATCTGTAGGCAGGGTTGCAATCGTAATTAATCAAGACAGGACGAGGGGATATCCGTATGATGGAAGATATAAGGGTCAATTGGATTAAGAGGGATTTCGCTTTCAATCTTTGCCAAAGTGAAATGATAGTAGTGGGACTCCAAAGAGAATGGTATTCCAACAGAATTCATCTTAAAGAGGAGATCTGATCACGGAAGGAGTTGTCTCCTGATCCATGTCTGGTTTGGTTTTCTAAAGATCTAAAAGACTTAGATGAAAGCAGATGGAAGCTGATGAAAGACAGATTAAAAATAAAGTTCTTAGAGTTTGGTCAGTGAAATCTAACAATCCTCTAGCAATATATGACGGTTTTGGTCTCAAAATCCTTCAATAACATATTTTCATAGGATTTTATTTTGCACACCATTCATATTTTTCGTAACTTGGCAGCGAATTGCCTCCTGACTGAACTTTGGCTGCCTTTCAAGTCCACCGCAATACCAAAAACTGATTCCGGGGTCACTCAATTGTAAAAGGAAATGTGGCACATGCTGTTATTGTTGTCCACGCCTACGGCCATCGCATCTATAGAATAGAAGGGCCCCCATCACATCTAAAGAGAATCTATACAGAAGGACACATAGAGCTTCAGTTCCTAAAGAACCTACACATACACCTACACTCGCTCACAGGAGCGCAAAAAGAGAGGAATCAAAATAATAAAAATCACAAACATGAGCAAACCGTATAAAAGAAAATCAATCTGTCTTGCAAGAGCACCTACGTTCTACCCTCCTGCCCAACCACCCACCCCTTAGCGTCACTCAGCGTCGCGCAAATTCAGCTTTTATTTTCTTCAATTTTTTCCTCCATTCTTCGTTTTGCTTCTTACAAGGAAAATGCTGCAGTGGCGCGCTGAAACTGCAAATGTATGTCTTTATAACGGGGCAGCGTGCATATAAAAAGGGGCCAAGGGGGAGAATTATAAAATAAAATAGGAAAAAGAAACAGGAGAACAAGCTCTAGAAACAACAAAAAGCAGGAGCAGCAGGACGAAGCAGGAAAGAGCAGCATGCAGCAGAGCTTGAAGGAAGGTTACGGTGGAGGAGCAACAAAACATTCACAACACACAAGAGTCCCCGTTAACACATACACGTTATCTGTGTGTGTGGTGTGTGTGTGTGTGTATGTGTGTTTGTATATACATTTGGTTCGCGCGCGCTCGCAATTTTCTTTTGCCGCAGCTTCCCAGCTTCATGCCTCTTCAGTTGCTTGCTGCTAATGCACTTTGAGTTCCAGTTCGGTTTTTCAGTTGTTGCAAGCTATCCCACGCTTGCTGGCTGCCCCTGACGTAGACGGACGCAGACGGACACACACGGACGGGATACAAAACACACACACACACAGAGACAGAAGCGTACATAATCCTGGCAACAAAATGAGTATCTTTAACTGAAACTACAGCCTCGCCTGATACTATAAGTGAACGAAACAGCAACCGGCTTAAATGTGATATGCAAACCGTTAAAACGTCTCGGCGGGAACGACCGGTACCGTGTCGGTGGCGTATACGCGATGCTCGTTTCTCTTCGCAAGAAAAGATACACCCCATCCACTCTCTTCCCTCCACAGTGGCCGAGATACAATCGAGCGCTTAAATGAAGTTCCTTTATGAAACAAAAAACATAAAAAGAGAATACTAAATACAACTATGTAATCTTATAGTCTATAAATCAACCAAAAATGCAACGCAAAGTTCCTATCACGTAGTGCAAAAGTCTATATTTATAAATCAAATCTACAATATTTATATTTAAAATAAAATAAACACATATCCGTAACATATACGCAAATATATCCAAAAATTATATAAACCAAAAATTGCTAAACAAATTGCAAATATTTAAAAAGAATTTTCCTAAAACATGGTAAACCTCTCATGGGATCACGTTTATTCACTCATCGTGTGACAAATATAACCTAAGCTCCTGCCACGCCACACATCAAACGGCCACAAAATGAAACCATCATAAATGAAAAGAAAACCAACAAACTGACAAATAAAGAACCCATCCGAACAAATAAATCATCATAGAGAGACCCGCAGTTGTTTGTTTGCTAAAAAAAAAAATAAACAAAAAATCCACAACAAATAGGAATAGCAAAATATTCAAAATAATACAAGAACAGATCTCTCCACATGCCTATCAGGGAAACCCCCTCACACACACATAGAAAAATCGTAATAAAAAACTAAGAAACAACTTTTTCAAGGTCATCTGTGGCAAGTTTCTGGTGGTGGCAAATCATTTCCATTTGTTTCAATTTCTCGACGGGTAGAACAAGTTTTTGAAGTGCAATACACCACGTTCTAAAATAAAATAAAAGTTAAGCCAAAATAAAATGACATCGAATTCTGTGGAAAAGTTTTTCCCAACTCTTTTTTGTGTGTGCCTGTGTGTGTGTTTGTGGGAAAAATCAAACAAACTGAGCTTCAGTTAGATAAATTGTTGTAAGCGGGCTTCCCACTACCCGCTTTTCCCCAGCATTTGAAAGTGAAATCGACGGCAAGGACTACAAAAGGAACATAAAAACGGTTGCCTACATTTGGGCGCTTCAGCGCTTGGGCGTTTGTCATGCACGAAGTCATAAGCAAATACAACCATACGAGCCATCCGGACAGGGACATGGACATGGACATGGAGAGGCTGAAGGATCATCTGAAGCGGCACCAGACCCAAGAGGTCACCCACTACATGGGCGCCTCTTCATCCCCGTCCCCTTTCCTGATGCCCGCCGAATTCTACAAGAGCCTGCTGGCCAGCGCCGTTCTCCAGCAGCAGCAGCAGCAGAAGTGCGACGCCATCCGCTTCTACTCCCAAACGCCATCGCCCATCCTAGCGTCGAGTGCGACACCATCTCCGTCCTCCGCCCGCTCACATCTGCCCACCAATTTGTTATTCTCCTCGGCGGCTGCGGCGGCTGTTTGTGCTGCGGCCGCAGAGTCCGCATCGGCGTCAGCGAAGCGCAGCCACCAGGTGAAGACGGAGCAGGATGAGCAGGAGCCGCAGGAACCACAGGGAGATGTTAGCCAGGAGGAGGAGCAGCATGTGATTGAGAAGAGCACTGGACGACAGCATGTTAGTATGGCTACTGGGGTTGGCCAGGCTCTATTTGTATAAAAATGCTAAGAAAAGCCATTTCGGTACCATCTCGAGTGCCTTAAACGCTTAATACTATATCAACCTTTGCTGAACCTTTTGTTGAATGGGTGATAATTAAGAGCTTTGCACAGGCCAATTTCTGTTTTTTATACAGAAAGGTCAAGGCTTCACAGACTCTTTCCAATAAAGTGTTTTGCTGAATTTCAACCACCACTAAGAGCTACTTTTACATACATATACTCGTACTTATATCTCGCCCCCATTTTATCAGCAATTAAAATTACATCCCAAAAAGCCTGATTAGATATGTAACCCTGCAGGAAGTTCTCCAAAAAGGGAAGGTCTAGCCGCCAACAATAATATCATCAAAAATGTTCAACTCCATTCATTCAATTTCATTTTTCATACCCGATACATTAACCAGCACACATCTCTCTCTACGCAAATGTTGAACAAAACGCAAAAAAAAAACCCTTTTCACTAAAACAAGGAACAATTTTTCATTGCAGAAACCCCACAGCAACAACAACAACAACAACAACAATAGCTACTCCTGGTCATCCAACAACAACGAAGTCGTTCCAACAACACCACCAACGCCACCCATCGAAGGCAACGCCACCCAAGCGACTTCAGTGTCCGCAATTAATTTGAATCAGACCCAACCCGCATCACAGACGCGTCCGAACTTTGGCAGCTCCATAAAGTCACCACCAGAACCGGCGAACGCCACCACCACCGCCGCCACATCGGCAGCCGCCACGTGCAAAAGCCAGGAGCACCACTCCGGCTCCGGCTCTGGCTCCAGCTCGAGCTCCAACCCAAATTCGAGGGCCGCCTCTGTGGCCGCTGCCGCCGCTGCTGCTGCCGCCGCCAATATGCCGATCGGCGGTGTTCAGGGTCAGAACCCCACCCAGGGACTGGTCCACTGGATGAGCGCCGTGATGGCCGAGCACATGACGGGCCAGACGCATCACGATCCCACCGCAGCCGTGGGCATGCACTACATGTGGAATGGCAATGTGGATGTGAGTATGAGGATCATAAGGATAACGTCGTCGAAGGCGTGGCACTTGTTAATTCCAGCAACTTTCGACTTGTCGCCAAAGTTTGTCTTCTGATTTTTCTCCCCTCTTTTTGCAAGGACAAACTTTTGGTAGTTAAGGAGAGCGAATGAGGGTGAAAAGTAAGGGAAAAGTTTTATACTTCCCTCTGCAGTTGGCACTTGCAGTTGCCACTCGCTGGCCCGAGTCCAATAAAGGGACTTTCCTTCTCTAGTATCTCCATAATTAATATGCAAGCGGACTTCTTTTGCTAACAGAATTAAATAAGTGATGCATACTAAAAAATGAGCCATTGCTAACGGGTTTTAAGACTAACTTAATATAATTTTAAGATTTTTCTCAACTAGTTTTTGAATTAACACTTTATCACGTTGCTGTTGGATCTTATCAGACTTTGTATCCCATAGCTTCTGCTGCTGCTGGAAAGTTATTCCAAGTTCACTTGCAAAAGACAACGACCTTAACCCTCAGCGAAGTTGAAAGCCCAGCTTCAGGTCAACTCATTACAGAACCCATTCCCACGGACTGGAGACTCGCAACCCTTTTTTCAGCAGCTCATCTATAGCGATTTGTTACGCCGCCAAGTTGGGCAAAGACCCTGCCCAACCACCCACTTCCTCTCCTCTCCCCTTTGAGGCTGCACTTTCACTCGACAAAACTTCGGGCCAACAACTGGCCGGAACTCAAACCATTTACTGTCTGTTGCTACATGCCCAAAACCGTACCCGAAGCTAAGCCAGAGCATCCTACCCCATTCTACGAGAGCCCTTGCTCCTTCCCCTGCCACAGCAGACGCGACGCTGAAAAAAATCCTTTTGAGCAGCGTGGTCTTCCTCCCCTCCTCCTTATTTCTCGCAGTCCGTCTCCTTTGCAGTTTTTCCTCTCTCCTGTTTTTGCCTTCCTTCTGCTCCTGCCACAAAAACTCCTTGAACGCGTCGCGCTCTCTGCACGCGTGCCACGGGAGTAACGGGGGCGGGGGCGTACTACGTTTTTTCTATAGAATTTTTTCTGCGTTTTTCAAGATGTAAACAAGTTTTTCTTTGCGCAACGCGTTAAACATTGTTTTTGTTGAGTTTTTCCCATTTTCTTTGTGTTTTTTTTTTGTTTTCCTTATTTTCCCTTTTGCTTTTCATTGAGCTTCAGCGAGTTTTTTGTCAGTTTTTCCACATTTTTTTTATGGAAGCAGCAGCGAAATTATTGTTTTGAATGGAGATTGATTGTCTCCAAGGACAACGACGTGTCCAGGCAGAAACGTTCACCTTCACTAGCCTCTCTTTCTGACTTTATATTTTTCTATCTTTCTATCTCTCTCTCTCTCTCTCACTGTACCTATCTCTCCTTCTCACTCTCTTGTGCCCCATTGAGTTGACTCGTTAGCAAAGTCTCTGGGAAAAACCATTTAAAAACTTTGCTACACCCGCATGATTCTTAAAGGATAGTTAATTAATTTTTAAAGTTGAACAATGGTCTCTTGCCCTCTCTTTCTTTCCATCTCGTTCTCTCGCTCCTACTTTCTCTCTCTCTCTCTCTCCCTCTGTCTCTGTTGGTTCAACAATCAGGATATTTTTTGCTGTTGTTGTCACTTGCATTAGCGAAATTAGTTAGCCAGTAGAGAAGCAGAGCAAAGTTGGCAGCAAAGCTCACTAATTAATTTTGAAAGCAATTGCACTTAATTTTTTCCCTGTCCAAAGACTTGACTTGTAAGAAATTGGATTTGTTTAGCGTGATTCTATGGGGAAATTCGAAGAAAAGACATTTATTTGTAAAGAAAATCATTGTGTTATATAAACCATAGTTATTTGAGGTTTCAAATGAAATTTTTGAAGAGGAATTTCCTTAGATAGCTTAAACAAGAATCCAATAGACTCCATTAATTAATAACTTCCAAAACCGAAACAAAAAAAGTGTACCCTTAACCACGGCACGTTTTCGAACAAAGCTTTGCAATTAATACTTATGCTTCAATTAGAGGCGAACAGAACCCGTCAATGTGATGCCAAACAAAAAAGTGAAATGCGAAATGAGAAACGAAATGAAAGCCAGTCCATGAACTCCCAAAACTCTGACAGGAATCGTGTCCAAGTCCAGAACGGAGGCTGTAGCTGTAGCTCTGACTAATGGGGCCAGAGTCGAATCGCGGCACAACGAATCGGGAATGGAGTTAGACCAGAAAAAAAGAAAAAGAAAAACGACCTGGGTAAGAGAAAAAGAGAACCGCCAAAACCGCAAGCAACTTCAATTTTTTAAAGTAATTGCTGCAAAGTTCAACACAATTTTTGTGAGACAACAAAATCAGCAAGGACCTATTGCTAACCTCAGAGCTCCCGGCAGCCGCAGGACGCAGCAGTTTGGCGACAAAAAAAAAAAAAAACAAAAGATGAAACACAAGTGCGGATGGTCAAACATTTGAACACAAAACAACAACAACAAAATTCAGTTCTAAAATGCGAAAAAAATCAATAGAAGCAGACAGTGGCAACATGACTAAAAAGATGTGAGGGCAAAAGAAGTTAAATAAAAATGAAATGCACAGAGGAGTGTAAAAATAAAAATAAAAAAAAACCCCAATGCAAAACCAAGGTGAGGGCAGAGCAGGGCACGTCTTGGGAGTATGGGGGCGTGGATCTCCGCAAAGGTCGCTACAATGTTCCCAACGCGCATTGGGGTTTGAGTCTCTGTTAAAGTCTGGACGTGCAATTGCAAAAAAAATTTAAAAAAAGAGGAAGAAAACAACCGAAAAAAGAGAATTTTTCAACGTTTTCCGCCTAATTTTTTGCACTTTTTTATATTGCATAGAAGCAGCCGCCTTTCTGCCTTGCCCTCTGTCCAGCAGCCCCAACTCCCCTCCGTACCACCCAACCATCCAACCATCCTTTGGCTCTGCCCCAAGTCGACGTCTCTGCTCTGCTGCTGCTTTTGCTGCTACTGCTGCTCCCTGCGAAGGGGTTAAAAAATTTGTTTTGATTTTTTTCCTCTAGAAATTTTTTTACGTTTTCGCTGTTTTGGAGCTTCAAAAGGGGAGCAGGAGAAGAAAAATGCCACAGTGTCTCTGTGTGTGTGTGAGGCAGAGAGAGAAAGAGAAAGCTGCTGCTGCGCTGTACCATTTTTTTCTTTTCGAAAATTTTCTTTGGTTCTCCTTCTTTTTTTTTTTGTTCATTTTTGCTGCGTGCTGGAAACCCAAACTCCGGATGGTCGTCGCGGGTGACGGAGTGTATGGGGCCAGGCGATGCCTTCCTATTGCTGGCTGTATGGCTGGCAATGTTGGTTAGAGAGGACTTCCGTCCATGTCCACAGCCATGTCCATGGCTCTGGTCATCTTCATCAGCAGCTGCGTGTGTGCGAGTGTGCGTGTGTGCGTGTGTCTGTCTGTCTGTCTCTGTTTGCATTTTTTCCTAGCCCACCTACTAACTAGTCATGGCTGCAGCTTCACGATGGCCAGAGTGTGAGCGAGAGGGCAGAGATGGAGAAAGAAAGAGACAGAAAGAATGGCAAAGAAAAGAGAGAGGTGAGGTGGATGGGTAGTTGGTCGGTCCCCCATCCGAGAGGATGGTCAACTATGAACCTCCACAAAAGCAACTAAAACAACAAAAGTGCTAACGCTCAGCGGTTCACACCCACACACACACACACGCACACACACACGCTTCGCATCACATATGTGAGAGCCTATCACACACTGGCCAACTCCCCCTTGCGCTATGCACCACTTTTTTTAGTTTTATTTGGTTTTACTCCTGCTGCTGTTTCTTCTATTTTTTGTGTTGTTGTTGTTGTTGTTTTTGTTGTTGCTTTTGACCAACACCAAAAGCCGCCGCACTTTTGCCGGTCTCCTCGGCATCGCCGTCGCCGTCGCTTTGACACCTCGATTGCGTGGCACGCGGTTTTCTATTTCAATTGACACTCACATTTATTTGTATTAGTCTTTCGAGCTTTTGACCCCACTCTTTTTTTCTTGTGACTTCTCTTCCTGGTTTCAAGTTCGAGCATTGGTGACATTTTTTTTTTTTGGGGATTTATTGGGATTTTACCAAAAAATTAGGCCGTGGTTTTGAGTAGATCAATGGGTAAAGGTTTCCATTGTTTGGAATGTTATAAAACAAACACTTGAAAATAGAAACTTTGGATTAATGCTTATGAAATCAGATACATACATATTTGTAAATGATTTGTAATTGGTTGAAGTGGCACAAACACAAGCTGCATATAAAAACTTTGAATTAATTTAGAACTAGCAAAGGGAAAAATGGAAACAATTTTGTTAACCAACTAAAAAAAAGAAGCGAATAAGTAAAGCATACAAAAAAGATCAACTTCCACTATATTTTTTCATATTTTATAGCTTCAAAAAAACTAGAAATTATACCAAGCAAATAAGTTTTAATTTAAATGAATTGGATGGTTGAAATGCCATTAAGATATGTGCTCTTAGGTGTACAAAAATTAGTTGATATAAAACTAAAAATTATTCATTCTATTAATTAAAAAATTAGGAAGGGAACCCAAAAAATATGTCAAAGGTATATCTGAGATATCCTAACTTCTTTAATCATGTGAAACATGAGCAACATCCTGCTGTAGATTTCCACACATCACGCCATGGCGTCTCTTTTGTTTACTAACTCCCAACGAGCATCCCAATCTAAATTGTTCATCCCATATTTCGCTTTTCTATTTCCATATGCCGCCACTAATTGACCAACAAAACGCTGGCCATAAAACAAAACCAAACATGGAAAAAAAAAAAAAAAAAACCACAGCATGCCAAAGACATAAGCGATTACAATCTTTGGCCGCCGACGCCGCGCAGTCATCAGCATGCCAGCGAGCATCATCCAATGTCCCTGAAACAGGAATACGAGGTAAGTGTCCACCCCATATCTGTATGTGCATATAAATATCTAAGTGTGTGTGTGGGTTTATCTATAGATCCGTATCAAAATGTTAGCAAAACAAACGGGGGAATAACTTTATGGCATATGCATACCCCTCCCCGCTGTTCGCCAACAACCACACAGCGGAAAACGAGAGCAGAACAAACAAATTCTAAGCTCGCGTGCCGCCATCGTTTTGGATTTGTTTTGCTCTTCCTTTTATGCAACCTCTCCCTCCATTCCCCCCAGTCGGAACCGGCTCCTCCCTGGCACCCGCCCCCTATTACCACCCCCTACACACAAACGCCTGGTTTATATACTTTTATAGCTGACTGTGTCTGGTCGCTGCCAGACTCGCTCTATGCTTTTGGCCTTCCTATTGTTGCCGCTGCAATATTTGTATTCGTATTTATATTTTCTTGTTGCATTTTAAGGGGGGAAACCCCTGACCCAGCTCTCTTCCTCTAAGCATATTGAAATTGTTTAGAAAAAAAGCCGGCTGTCATTTATTTTTTGACAGCAAGCCAGCCAGCGGCATGCGGCGTTTCATTGGGAGTTTATTTTATTTGATTTCCATTTTCCAGGCATCGATATAGATAGTCCTTCCGTCCGTCTATCCGTCTGTCCGTCCCTCTGTCTGTGTGTTTGTCTGGGGTTTGTCCTAGGTCATGTCCGGTGGCTAAAGGACTTTAACCCATATTCACAATTTACATGCAATCGAAAGCTGTGCGCCATTTTTTCTATGCTACTCGTACTATTTTCTCTGGGTTTTACTCGCATTCCTCGTTTTATCTCTCACTCTCGCTTTGCCGTCGGTTAGAATTTTTATTTATATTTTCTCGCCGGGATTTTCTGTCATTGCATTTGACGGCTCGCTATGGGTTTCACGGGTCTTTGGCTATGGGTTTGATGGGTTCTTTTACTATTCGATTTGATGGGTCTACCAGTTTTTGTCACGCATTCGATTTGCTTTTTCCCCGATTCATTTATCGCTTTGCTGGCGCTTTGACGCGTCCTGACAGCTGGCGAAAACATTTGTTTTGCCAAATGACATTTTGTTTTCCATGTGCAACATTTTTAATACGATTAGCCGAATCATTAGGAAATTTTGTTTAAATATTTTGACAGCATTCTGCAAATTGTTTTATGGCCATTTGATTGGAGCACACTAACGGTGGCGGGGCGAGGGGCAAAATGAATATTTGATAATAATGTTAGGGTTGATGAGGTTAATTAAAAGTGTGTGGAATATTTATGAATTGACATTAAACAACAAGCAATTAGCGGGTATTTGTTGGATTAGACACTACACTAGTCGCAAATCGAATCAATTGAATCCCTACAAAGCCAACGCTTCTGATTAGTCATCAATTATCCTCTCCCTTTCAGGCCAAAATGAACGATCACCACCACAACCAATTGCAGAAAGGTGAGTCATTGCGGAATTGCGGAACGCGGACTGTCCCTTTTAGCGGACTGCGGACTGTGGACCTATCCCAATCACTTGACCTACCCAAAAACCTGACTGACAACAATGCGCTTGTTAATTAATTGCTCAGAAAAACATCGAACGATAATCACGAATTTGCACAGGGACTGCGATCTCAATGGAGTCAGATTCAGATCGCGGCGCGCGAACCAGAGATCTCCACCAGATACCGATCTCAAAGATACTCTCGTACTCGTACTCGTACTCGTACTGAATGCTGCAAAAGGGGCAAGAATGCAAAAGTAAAATTGGAAAACGCGTGCGGGCCGCGGAACAACAAAAGCCTCGAAAGACAATGTACTCCCACGGAGTATCCATAGCCGCAAAGCAGCCCAAAAATTGACCTTTAACAGCAGTTGTTGTTGCCGTTGCTGCTGCTGATGCTGCTGTTGCAAGATGCTTACAAGATGTTTACATAAATTCCTAAAATGCAAACAACATTTTAGTTGTTGCTACTGCTGCTCCTTTTACTGCTGCTGCTGCTGCTGCAACATTGACAGCAACACGCTCCCGTTTGCAGACTGGAGAACGGAGACTGTGGGCCATAGGCTGGAGGAGCTGGAGGAGGCTGAACGCTGGAGGCTGGACCCCCGAGTGCTTGTTGGCGTTGACGTTGGCGGCAATGATCTCAGTCCGATAATGTCAACGCTAGGCAATTGGCCAATAAGGTTGTTGTTGCTGCTGTTGATCTTGCTGCTGCCTCTGATGCTGCTGCTGCAACTGCGATAAGCATCTGGCCACATTGTTACCATCGATGTAGATGTACTCGGATCTGTGTGCGATTCTGTGGCAAACTCTCGATCTTTCTCTCTCCTTCTCTCCTTTCGAACAAATTAACAAAAAGGCAACATTTACCAGTACTATGATGGGCCATGGGTCTACCTACATATACTCGTATCTGTTGCTCATATTGCCAGTGGTCTCTCATTTGAAATGCCGCAAATGGTTGGCGCCACTTGGCCAGCTTTTGTAATTAACACAAGTTTATAGGGAGGAGGATATAGTGTTTATGCCCAAGCAATTATGTACCTGCAAATGTTTTATTAGAGAAATGTTTTTGACATAGCTGCTGGGGCGCCACAAGTGGGGGATTATTAAAGAATTTCCTCATTAACCATTGAGCAGAGCTGGCCAATTATGTTCATAACTAGATGATTGTCCTAAATCCTGCTAAACCCTTGCACAGCACAGCACAGCACAGCACAGACACAGCCACAGACAAACTCATTAACAGATTCACACAATTTTTGCACGCAAATGGCCTAAGCAACCAACCACCGGCGGCCTCAGGCAGGCAGTCAGTCGAGAAAAAAATTCTAAAACCCGTGCAAATGTGAAACTATTTTCACATAATTCCTCACCGCAGCAGCGGCAGCAGCAACAGCAGCAGCAGCAGCACAGTCGAGCGATTTCCCAGTGGCAATCAGTGAGGCCAACTAATGTCTCAGTTTAATTAGAGGCAAAAAGCAGGCAACGGACAACGGAAAACGAGTAGGAGCCAGGAGACGCCACAGTAAAGAGGATGATGTGGTGGCAGCGCTGGTCAGGTGGCGACATGGTCAACGTGAGTGAACGTTAACGTTTGCGGCAACATCAGACTCCGACTCGCGCTGAACCGAACCGAACTGAAGCATAACCAGACTTGATGGACAACCATGGGGCAGCATTAGACGGCGCCACACGGCTGACATACACAACTCGCTCGTCGCGAGTCTCAAGTCGCAAGTCCAAGTAATGTTACAACTCAATTGCCATTGCAGGTCACTTTCTGGATGACAATCGTCTGGAGCATCATGCGGTGGCCGGACAAGGTGAGTTACATGTGGCAGCATCTGTTAAGACAGCCCCATCCAAGAGGGGGAGATGAGTCATCTTCGGGGTTGTATAAGCTCTGGATCACATTTCATTCGGAACCTCTCCTTTCACCGCTTTTGTTGCAGGTGGCCTGGGTCTGGGAAGTGCCGCCAATGGCGGTGCGGGTGGTGGTACCTCTGGCGGTGGCAACTCCAGCCTGGTCGCCCCTTCACATCATGGGAATCATGTGAGCGCCGCAGCCGCTGCTGCTGCCCATCATCACAGCTCTGCAGTGGCAGCTGCCTCGGCGGCGGCTTCTCTTCTCGTCGTGCCCCAACCCATCAATGCCAGCAAAATGGGCGGCGGCCCGGGAGGTGTCGGTGCGGGGACCGGTGGACATGCCCCAGGCGGTGGCAGTGGACGCAAGTATCAGTGCAAAATGTGCCCGCAGGTGAGTCCATAAACGATTATCCCGATTCCCAATTTTTCCCCCACCCCCGCCTGTTGTTGCTGTTTGTATCTTAAGGGTAGTGCCTGCAACAGTTAAATTATGCTGATGCCGATGGCAACCGTTGGTTGCATGAATCCTGGCCCCATTCGGCGTCGGATTCGTGGCCTCAGAGGACCCCGGACGAGACACCAGCTTTTGTTTACAATTTTCCAGTTGATTAATTCGGGGAAAAGTTTCGAATTTCAATACCCCACTCTCATATCGAATTCCCCTTTTTCTCACATTCATTCACGGCTCACAGTGCCCCACGCACTCTTTGGCATGACACTCAAGCCAGGACAAGAGCCAGAACCAGAGCCGGGAGCTGAGCATGGGCCAGGGCGCAGAACAGCTGCAGTTGCCTCGTAAAATGTCAATTATGCATCGGCCCTTTGCATGTGTTGATTGCTGCTAATTGAGCTTATTGTTTTTTAACGGTTATTTGTGGCAGAACACTCGCAAAGGGCAAGGCAGGTGCCAGCTGCCACAGGTGAGAATATGCTGCTGCTCCTGCTGCTGCAGCTGAAAGGAATCTCTGGTAGAGTGTCAGCGATATGCGTGGGACACAGCCTTGGGTGGGCTCAAGATCTGATGAGAGATCACAAAGATCTTTACAGTAGCTGCAGTTTACAGAACAACATAATACCTTTCTGTATTCAATTATGCAATAAAAGAAACTTTCACTGTATGCCACAAAAAGGATGAAACAATAAGAAAGAACAAAAAGTGTATTGTAGTTACAGTTTTGTTGTGCAGCACAACACCAGCATTGACAGAGTACGAATTTTTGGACGAATGATGTGTCCGGCCAGATATGCCACACCCACAATGCCCACAAATTGCGGTGCGGAGCTAACAGAATTTGCAGCGCTGATGAGCGGTGCACACACACACACACATATATATATATAAAAGCGAAAAAGGCTGTAGCAGGGGGCCAGCCTGGGCGGAGAGGTGTTCATTTGTGCGAGACAAAGTGAAATAGCAGCATGCCTAAAAGTATGCTACACTCCCATTTTTTTCTTCTGCCAGCTGCCTGCATGCGTTTTCCTGTGTGTGTGAGAGCTGTCCATTGCGTGCTTGTATGAGTGTGTCAATTTTGCGTTTCCTCTTTGGCACACATACTACTGTGTGTATGTTGCACTACAGAAAATTAGTGCGTTTCTACGCTCAAAAGCGGCTGCTGCTACTTTTTTAATTACCCACACTTTCTTTTTTTCCGATCCTGCCACTGCCACTGACGCCGCTGTTGCTGTTGCTGCTCCTGTAGCTGGACTTTGGCAGTCAGGACTCGGCCTCGGCCTCGGTCTCGGCTCGGTACCCAGTCCCAGCCTCAATTGGAATTACTACACTTGGCACTCTCATCTGCACATTGGGATGGCCGAACAAAAAGCCAGCATCAGCTCTTCGTTTTTTATGCTTTTCCCTGGCACTGGCCACATATTCCGTATGTACCCTGCCCCACGCTTATGTGTGAGTGAGAGCCAGCCTATCATGTTAGTGTGTACTCGGCTCTGCCACTTTCTTTGCATCGTTTTTTGTGTCGAATGAAAATGGAGGGAAGGGGCAGCCTTGCACTGCAATCTCCACCTCTTCTTTTTATGGAGTTGGCCAAAAAATTATGTTCACCATTTTTTGGGGCGCATGTCAGGAGGGTCTTCATTTTATATGTTTTTTGCATAGCAGCGGGAAGCGCGAAGAATATATAATATTTTAAAATTATTTGTTTAAAATAAAAATTGAATCAGAATAAAGATTGAATGCAGAAATTGCTGAAATATAAATACTTTAACCAGGAACAGAAACAGCGAGAGACTGTGCCGAATGGAATGATTAAATGGGCTTCAAAGTGATGGGAATGCCATTGAGAAAAAGTACTTTGCACCGCCAATCCTTTATGCATAAATTCCACACTGTATACCTATGATTTTTGAATTCCATTAGCCATTCAACCTAAGTCCTTTAGCACTAAAATTAATCATGTACTTGCACTAACCTTTTTTTGTAACAAAATATTTGTCTTGTGAACAAAAACAAAAATAACTATTTGGTTAAAATAAAAGGGCGCGCTGTATATGGACCGCATGCCGCGCCCACTTGTTTCGGTCGACCGCCACACGGTTTACATAAAATTATAGAACACGCCTAGCAAAGGGGGCAAAAAAAAACAGTGGAATTAACTGAAATAAGCATAAAAGTATGCAACGGTTTTTGCACCATGTTATTATTAGCGCAACGCCACTCATGTGTCTGTATGTGTGTGTGTGTGAGAGAGAGAGAGAGAGAGAGACTCCTCTGCACACACACCCTCACACATACGCATAATACGCTTTTATTATTTTTAACGTGCATTTTTTAGTTTTATTTGACATTTGCATTTACTTTTTTTCCACCATTCTTCTTTGCTGCACTTTCAACATTTCCTGTTTGTGTGTGTGTGTGTCCAGTCACTAACACGATTACACGAGTGGCCAGCTAAAGGGGATAAGGGGGTGTGAGTGCCTGGTGTGTAGGTTGGTGAGACCATGGGGTGGGGGGGCAAGGGCTCACACTATCAATTAGTGAATTACATGCGAAACAACGATCGTAAAATGCTCTCGACCCAACATACACAACGCGGAAAAACTGCTGAGAAAATAGAAAAATTGTGAAAAATTTGTTGCGCATACCAAAGCAGGGGGTGGGTGGGTGGCCATACAAATGCATAGTCAGAGCAGCACACACATACACATACTCACGCTCTCTCATGTTATGCCTGTACATATGTACTGGTACAATTGTGGCGGCTTGTGTCTGTTATTCCCCTCATTTAATTAACAATAAAAATAGGCTAAAAAAGTCTAAAAAATAAAGTAAAAACTGCCTGCGAATTATGCATGCACACGCACACGCACACACTTGCATATATTGCAATCATGCCATTTGTTAAACAATTTCCCACACGCGCCCCCAAGTAGGCAACGCTTCTGTTGCCGCTGCAGCAGCAGCAGCTCACACATACATTCGCATAGACAGGGGCCGGACTACGGCAGGCATTAAAATTTGATCCGATATAATACATGAATTATGTAAACTATTTTTATTTTTGTTTTGCTTATTTATTTTTCTGTTTTTCTCTTTTTTTTGTTTTGTTATTTTTGTGCGCTGCACTTTTCTGCCACGGTATTGGTGCACGTTGCAGTTGCAGTTGCCCCTGACTGGGTATCATCAGTGTGTGTGCGTGTGTGTGGCATTAGCATTTGGTTAACGTTAACGTGGCAGATGGAGCAACTGCAACTGCAGCCCATTTTTAGCGGTTAGCAACAGAATCGCATTGCACTCTGTCGCCGTCTCGCTTTAGGTTTATTTTTGATTTTATTATACATTATTTTATACCCCTCAATGGTTGTGGTGGTGTGTATGAGTGTGCGTATGGGTCTATTTATGCACTCGTCCAACGCATTCGAGTGCTTTGTTTTGCTTTGCTTGTTTTTTGCATTTAATGGCCACACACACATACAGACATTCCGCATTTTTTGCCAGCACTCAGCAAATTGTTTTTAAAACGCCAAACTAACTTTTTTCTTAGCGCCTTCACTTCTTTCTGTATAGCTTCGTTCCATACACCCATCGGTGGCATAATATTTTACTTTGTGTTTTGGTTTACGCTTCACATAAACATAAATACTCGTATGGCCAAATGGAAATTATTAATTTTTTACATCGCTTTTTGCCCTCGCTTTAGGTTGGGGAATTAATCAACATTCAGCTAAAAAAGTGGAAATTCAATTTAAAATTTTAATAAATGTTTCAATATTCCAAATATATTGTCGATAGCTTACCAAGCTTTGGGCCATGCTATATTATTTATATCTGGCGAAAATGATTTCCAACTGCGTTCTTATTTTATTTGGAAAACTTCATAACAAAATCATAAAAAAAAAAATTGTAATTTAATTTCAAATTTATAGTTTTAACGTAATTTAAAATGATTTTGAGCAGATGTTTTCACGTGTAATTTTTTCGAGTTTAAATTCAATCATTCATCTGATTGTGGAGAGATTCACCTGCAATACAGAATAACATTAATAAATGCTTCAAGGTGCAGACTATATCTACTTACCATAGATCTAAAATAGGTTTTAACATTGCTCCAACGCCTGTTGTGATGGTGATCCCATTGTCTATGTGTATACCGGTCATCGTCCGTGTAATCGCTGGACTGAGGCGCAGGCTGCACCTCCAGAAACTGAACCCAAAAGACATGCGGCAGCAGGAGCAGCTCCTTCAGCACCTTGGTCCAGGTGGTCACATTCTCGACCGTCAGGTCGAGATCACCGAACAGGGTTGGGGCCAATATAAGGGCCAGATTGTTGATAGACATCCTTACATTCGGACTGTCAGCCACACGCTTCCAGTGCAGCATGAGGTAGGCGAGAGTGTCGCGATGGGCCTGCTGCAGCATATGCATTACGTGATAGACCTGCTCCTCCACTTCCTCGGGATTACTGTGGCTCGTGGCCCTCTCAAAGTCGCGCCTGTGGTAGATGGGTATCAAGGGATGCACCAGACGGCGAAGGAACTCCTTGATGCAGCAGCACAGGGTGTTTGTGTCCTTGCTACCAAGATGCGGTGTCCACTTGCCACGCAGCAGCTTCTGCCGCAATTGCTTGCACTTCTCCCGCGTCGAGGACAGTCGATAGAGCCCCTCCTGCTGCAGCCCACGCTCCTCGATCTCCGTCACACAATGGACTATCAAAGCCGGCACCATGGGCGCCACCGTGGGTGCATAATCACTGAGGCTCCCACGCTTATTGCTCATCTGCGGCTGTGGGATGCAGTTGACTGTAAGCTGGCGAGAGCAGCCGATGTGGCAGCGCAGCGGACAGGCCCGACAACGCAGGCAAGCCGTTCCAAAGCCGATCCTATTAAGAGCACAGTGAGATGATGATCTCTCCAGTGACGCGATGTGTGACTCACCTTTTCTCGCAGTGAACACAGTTGCCCACGTGGAAGTAATTGGACTTCACCTTGAAATTGTGCTCACGCAGTAGACCGGAGTGGGACTGCGAGCAGGTGGTATAGCAGTCGTCCAGGCCATCTCTGGACAGTCCATCGCCGGTACTCGGATTCATGTCAATTGCATTGTCCAGCGTCTCAATGGATTGAGATCTGTACATGCGAAAATGTTCGGTTAGATCATGGTAGGAGCTAAACTCCCTCAACAATCCCACTCTGCTCTGCATGGCTTGACGTTCGGGCACCAAATGAAAAAGTCCAAGAAAACGTTCTGAATCCAGCTGTTTGTTGTTTTTCAGTTGTTGCCGTTTACCTCCGATTTGAGTCAGCGGCTGAAAGGTTTTCGTTTCGTTATGCTTCTCAGAATCTATTAGCTCCGAATTGTTTATTTAGACGTTTCGCCGTCAGCCTACTGAAATACACTCCTATGTTTTGTATAAACAAACATTCGTTTGACACATGATCGCTATCTGAGTATGTTTACAGGAAATTTCAAATGTTTTATCCATAATTGGAGCATTGCTTGCTGCTTAAAAGCTGATGTCTTTCATATTTTCCACAGAAATGCCACTGATAAAAATTTTCTGTATATTAAACCAATTGAAATACAGATTTCAAGTTCATTTAAAGTCTTTACAATAAATAGAGAACCAACTTTCCCCTCTTTGCTGGTTCAATGTCACTCTACAAACTTGCAAATCCACCGAAATAAAAGGGAAAACTCCTGTAAAAAACAATTTGCTAAAGTATCAATGAATTCTAAGCGCCCTGAAAATGGCTCAATGGCAACGCTAAATGGATGAAAAATTCATGGAAAAACGTTTTGCGGCCACCAGACAGGGAAAACAACCAGGAAAAATATTGTACGAAAAAAATGGAGTGAACTTCATGGGAACCAAATTCGGATTTTGTACGGATAGATATGTATATCGTAACAGAAAGCAAATATGCTGAAGCTCAAAAACAAAACTAGAAATAGAAAAAACTGCAGGAGAGATAGGAATGGCTCAATCGAAGACTGCGAATGGGAAGGGGAGTCTGATCTTCATGTTAAGATAATGGTTCTACTGTTCCCCATCTATTCAGATCTTTGGGAGTCCGTGGGTGGAGGTATTGAGAGCTGAGAGAGTGCCTGCAAAACGGAATATAATTGTTCAGTTATTCGTATGTATTTTTTTTTTTTTTTTTTGACTGCCCTGCCAGAGTGAAATTAACGAACAGGGCGGGGAATTTGATTTTTATATTTTTTGTAGTCGTTTTTTAGGCGTCAGCTGCTGCAGCGACGCCGCTTCCGTGTCGGTGTGACTGCGTCACGGGGGGTGGGATCGGGGTACGGAGTGATGACTGGGGTGGAGTGTGGGAGGGGATGAGTGAGGAGTGGTCGCCACATTGAATTCGTAGTTATTAATGCGTATTGAAATGCACATGTGAGTGTGAGTGAGAGTGTTGCTCTCTATCTGTGAGTGAGAGTGTATATCTCTCTCTTTCTCTTTGTGTGGGGTATCCAGATTTTCACTTGCATGTGTGTGTGTGTGTGTGCGTTGTGTGTGTGTGTACTATCTATGTGTTCGAGTGACTGTTTTGTTTGTATTCAAAGTCCACAAATGCCAGTCACGCATCGCAATAAGCCCATGCAGTCAGCCCTAGCCATAGCCCCTGTGTATAGGCCCCTCTCATTCCATCTTCTGACCAAAACGTACTTTTTTGTACTTTTTCTACCCATGACCGTTTGCATGTGTGTGTGTTTGTAAATACGTTAGTGTACAATCTGTGCGTGTATGTGTGTGACTGTCCATTGCGTTGCGTATTCAAAAAACAAAACAGCATAAAAAATTCTTGGACATGCAACAAAACATGTGCAAAAAAAAGAAGCAGAGCCGAGCGAAAAACGAATGCTTAAAAAATGGCATCAAAGCACGTTGACAGTGTTGCCACGTGGTGATAATTAATTTTTCACACACGCCAGAGTTGACTTTTGAGCGATCAAAAAAGTTTTTGAACAGCACTACAGCTGCTACAAAAATATTAGATTCCCGAACGTTGTGGTAACAAAAGTACATTTTTAAAGACTACACAAATGGTGCAAATATATGGAATATATTTCAAAAGGTAATTTCTAAAGAAAGAGTAAAATTACCATTGGAAAACAATATCTTAAGGCAGATGATCCTCCATCTGTAATTAACCTAGCATAATTATCCCTATTTCATCATCAAATATCCATCTTAGTTGAATATCCTTTTTCTGTACAACCTTCTGCTACAATTGGCACATTGTTTAACCCAATTCTACAATTTATAATAAATTATATTTTTCAATGGCAACTCTGCAATTTTTTGCAAGATTCTCTTGCCCCATCGAGAAGCGAAACACATGCAGCAGCAACAGAAACAGCAAAAAAAGAGACCTAAAAAACAAAAATCTAAAAGCGAAAATACAACAGCAAATGCAACAAAAGCAGCAACACCACTCATCCCTCTAAAGGGGCCGAGGGAGGTCCTGGGGAAATGGCAGGCAAAAAAATGATTGTGTTTTGCGAATGGGGGGGGGGTCAAAATGCACAAGGCATCCTTGCAGAGCGTGCAAGCGGGATGGCATGAGCTAAAGGAAAAAATTTATTTCCTGTGGCAAGAAAAAAATGGGTGGTGTGGGAAAGAAGAAGGCGGAGAGAGAGGGACAAACTAAAGGGGCGGCTGCGAGAAAAAAATGCACAGCGAATGGAAATGGAAAAAATTCTGGAAAAAATGTGCAAAGTGAGAGAGACCGAGCGCAGGTGGAATGGGGTGGCTGAGAAGAAGTTGAGGCAAGGTTGCAATGCGAAAAAAAGAACTTAGAAATAGCAGGAGCAGGAGCAGCAGCAGCAGCAGCAACGTCGACAACGTCAGACACAAGCGTCGACGTCAGCAGAAGAGTCAGAGTGGGCGGGAGAGTGTGGGTTGCATGGGTGAATGGATGAGTGGGTGGTTGAATGCTCGATGTGAGGTGGTTGCTGTTGGCAGTTAAGCCAACGCGGTGGCTTAGGTCAGGGCGGAGGCTGCCTGAGGTGTGTGCCGGTGTGTGCCAGTGTGTGCCGGGGCTGCTTCCTCCTTTCCATTCTTTTCCATTCTGTTTGGGTTTTTTTTTTTTCCTGCATTTGCATTTGCTCTCAAGTTGTTTTGGGACATTCCTTTTTCCCCAGACTGATTGAGTGCTGGAAAGCGCAACCACAGAAATGAGGCACCGAGTCGCATCCACAGGCAGACAGCTCTGCCTACTTATTGGGGGCACATTTCTGATTAATTTGCCACCCAATGGTAACAAATGTTTTATCTCGAAAATAATTCTGTTAATTGTTGAGCAGCTCTTAAAAAAAATTAAACAAAAAATTGCCAAAAACCAAAACACAATTTGCAAAGTCAAAAAATATTCGCTCTCTCTCTCTCTCTCCATCTGGTTTCTCTTCTCTCTCTCAATAAAAAAAAAGCAAACGCTCGCATCAAAGTCGAACAAAACAAAATGCAAAAAACGAGTGGGTGGAGTGGGAGGTGGGCAGACAGGATATTTGGGGCGGCAAAGGCTAACAGCGAAAAAATTTTCGCTCTGCATTGGTATGAGTGTACTGGCATGTCGGTGTCTCTCTCTATCTTTCTCTTTCTCTCTCCATCTCTCTCTCTCTCCCCCCTCCCTTTCTCTTGCTGTGTGTGTGTGTGTGTGCGTGGGTTTGTCGCCGGCGCAAAAATTCCCCTTTTTATTTTTTTACACAATTTTTTTCCGCGTTTTTTAGAGCCCCCTTCAACCCCCATTCCCCTCTTTTTGGGTTTGGGTCAATGTTGGCGCTCTGCTGATGTTGCTGCTTTGGCAGGTGGCTGCGCTGCCGGCTTCGCAGCATTTGAATAGCGCCAGCATTGGCGCTGGCTTCGACGCCGGCGCCTGCCGCCGCCGCCTATGCAACCAAAACTTTTTTTTTGCCTCTGTGTGCGTGTGGCGTACTTTTTTCGGTTTTTTTTTTTGCTTTTCGCTTAGTTTGTTGTTGTTGCCGCTGCTGCTGCTGCTGCTGCGGCCGCCGCTTTTTTTTACCGCTTGATTGTGTTTGTGTGAGTGGGGTTTTTCCCAATGATGCTGCCTGATCCCCCTTCTGATGTAGCTGCTGCCTCTCTGGCTCTTGTTGTTGTCTGTGTCGGCCGGCGGCGGCCTTTAGTAAGAGAGGCCGCCACACCACCCACCCACACATACACATACACATAAACACATACTCGTACACGTACACAGACTCTGCTGCCGCTGCTGCTGCGTTTTGAAATGCTGCGTTGGTGTTAGTGCGCGTTTTGTCTGTCTGCCTTCTGCGGCCTGTCGATGCTTTGGCCAGCAGCTCTCTGCCGCCTCGCTTTGCATCTCTCTATCTGTATCTGCGTGTGTGTGTGTGTGTGAGAGTTCTGGTGCTGGCGCCCCCCAAAAATATATTGTTTCAGATTTTTTCATCATCGCTTTAGTTGAGTTTTTACATTGGTGACGGATCGTGCTCTCGGCTCCGGCACGCGCTGCCTGCTCCAAAACCGCTCGGCCGCTCGCTAAAGCTCGTCCTAAAGACCCGTCCAAAGGCGCGCCAACAACATTTCCATTCAGTCTGCCGTTAGTTTTTTCTGTGTGCGCAACATGTTCCTTGAGACCGAGACACCGACAACACCGACACCGAGACCGTCAATGATAACAGTAACCACTACACAAACGTCTTCGGACTGCGGCCCGGCCTCGTACTCCTTTACCGCCTTCTCACGGCAGCGTTAAGAAAAAGTAGCAGCAAAAGAAAAAGTGGTGGCAGCAACAGCAGCAGCAAGGCGCAAAGAAAGAAAGCAACACAACAACAACAGCAGCAGCAGCAGCAGCAAGAGAAAGACGATTTTTTTCTTGACTTGGGTTTCGGTTTCCGTTTCCGGTGGAACGTGTGCGCGCTTTTAGACATTTTCCGGCTTCGCCTCCTGCTCTCTCACACCGCTCTCTCGCGCGCGCTCTTTCCATTCGATTTCCTTGCAGTGTGTGTTTATTTATTGTTTGGCCAAGAAAAAATATCAAACGCTATATGTGTGTGTATGTCTGTGTGTAGCTTTCTCCTTGCCATCTCTGTATGTGTGTGTGTGTTAAGGATACGCGAGTTTTTCTAACGCAATGCGTCCTTGTCTTGGTCGTTGGCATCATCGTCGTCGTCGTCACGTGCAGACACTAAGAAGAAAGTCAAGCAGCCAGCAGCTGGCTTTGTTTTGCTTTCCACACTCCCTATGTGTGTGTGTGTGAGGCAGCTGGCGGGCTTTTCATATAAATAATAAATGTACTTCGCCGGTCTCCCCCTCTGTGCCGCCCTGTGTGTCTGTGCGTCTGTGTTTGTACAGCATATCAGCTGTTTCTTGTGTTCAATATCAAGGTCAGGATAAATCTCAAACAGCCAGTGCCACCACCTGTACGCGAAACAGCATAATTTCTTACACATAAATTTAAAAGAAATTTAAAATTGTACACTTTAAAGACGTTCCATCGAACTGCCACTGAGGTCATACATTTTAGTAGGCTTTGGGTATTAAAAAATGCAAAATAATTTAACTTCCATTGTCCGGAACTTCTTTAGAGATTAATTTATACATTTATTTGACTATTTTTTATACTTTTTACTTGACTTCTAGAACCGTTTACAAGTCGAACATTTCTTATGAATTTCATAAGTTTAATTTGGAAAAAATCAATCATTTAACTTGTATTTGTTTAGATTTAATTGAATTAATAGATGTACCTTTTATCACATTCTTTTTTCTGATTTATTTCCTTGACTTTTTCTTAACAATTGACTACTTTTTGATTTCGTTTAATCTATTTCCTTAAGTATTCTGAAACCATTATTATTGATATTACCTTTTATTCCCTACAAGTTCTTTGATCTCCAAAGCTCGCTGACTTGTCACCCCGTTTCCCAACTTAAATTCATTTTGAACATCAAACCCTTGTGCTTAACCCAAACTCTTGTGAGTATAATCCCATAAGCTCGTTGACCAAATATTGTTCTAGTTGACTTGACTAACTCGAGACCCGAGTTATCTGCTCTCCTGGCGGATCCAATCAACTCGAAACTAATTGGGCAGCAGAAAACACCTGATTCCGGAGCTGGTCCAGCCTGATTTTCGGGCAACCGATTCGATATTTGATATGCTGAGAAGATCTTTTTCGGGCCCACACCGCAAGAGCAGAGCAGTAAGATTGGCATAAACGGCTGCTCCCAGGGAATGAGCCGTTAGTGAAACCCTTTTGACCAGCTGTTGGCTGTTCGCTGTTCGGTGTTCGCTGTTCCCTGTTCTGGCCATGAATTCGATGCTCTGGCCTCGTTTGAGCGATCAGTTTATCAAAGACTAGCGCGCGGTGCACATCGTTTACGCGGGTAATCGGGGCAGAGACGGACGTACGCTTCTAATAGGCTGCAAAACATAATTTTTAATTAAGAGACAACACGGAATATTAATTGCATATTTTAAGTGATGTGAAATTAATTAATGATTAGTGCAAACAGGCAGACAAAACAAACTCCAATCGCGAATGTGAAATTAAATATCATTAAAATGCATAAGAAACCAGCGATGTAAAAAAGGATACTGGACGCAAAAATACAAAAAAATAAAAATTATATCGCATAACATCAAGCCAATGCATTTTTCATCTACTGTGTGCAAAAAGTGGCAGAAAAAGTGTAAAAATGCGGAAATATTTTTAGTGATGCCGGTGCACATAAGTTGATACAAAAACCTAAAGAGTAGTGTGAAAAATGCATTAATCAGAATTAAACAAAAACCAGAAAAACGCAACAACAAAAACAATTATGAATAATAAAAGAGCGCGCAAATTTTTTACACATTTTTCAATTAATAACATCCCACGCAATGCGCGAGGAAAGAGATGGGAATGTGCACGGGGACGGGGACGAAGAACCCCAGTGAAAATATTGCCAAACCACTAAATGTTAATTAGTTAAAAGCCCCAAACTACGCATTAACACAGCCCTGATGACCCCAAAGAGCCCAAACTTCAACCCCAAAGGAACTCAAACCCGAAGCGAAACACCAAAACTCAAACCCCCAATGCAAATGCAAACACAGACAGAGAGCATCATAATTTCCCCAGTTTTATACAATTTTTCCGTTTTTATTTTTGTGATTTTTATGCAGTTTTTCCTTTTTTTGTTTACGGGTTTTAGGCCTGGGTTACATTATGTATATGCAATCCGCTTATATACTTTCCCACACACTGAATGTTTGCTCAGCCTGCTATATAAATTAAATGGCCGTGTCGTAAAAAAGTCAATATTTAGCTAACCAATAAACGAGGAAAGAAATCGCTGTCCAGCGATTGGGTCCAGACAAAGTGTGGGAATAGATTTATATAGGAAGTTCTTTGGATGGAAATTGAATGAAAAATTGATTACCTAATAGCCATCGATTAATGCTTTGAAAACCACTACGATCGAAACATATTACAATCACTATTTCGTTAGAAAGCACTTTAAAACTGTACTAATATAAAAAGGAACTCCATGCAATAAGCTATTAATTAATTGCAGGAATTTAACGAAAAGAATATTCATTAAAATTCTGTTCACATTTCACAGACTCGTATTTCACACAGCACAGCAATTCCTCCTCCACTTATGTATTACCATGTCAATTAAATCTCAGAGAACCTCTCAACTCTTGCATTTCAATTCCATAAATAATTTGTTAATCATGCATTAACACTTGTTATAATTAAAGCAAAGCGCAGAAATTGTGTCCGCCCCCAATCTGCATGTCAAATGCCAAAACTGTTGACAAATCTAGTTTGTTTTTTCTCCACCATTTTTCGAAATATGCTAAATCTAACCCACAAATCACCGTTCAAGGTCAATGTTGTGCATGGACACAAAAAATCCGTCTACAAATTCAATCTAAACGCTACACAAAAAGCAAACAAAAACATTCAAATAAAAACAAATAAAATACTCCACAAATAAATGAATAATTTGTCGCGCTTAGAACTAGAGAATCTCAAATTGGAGCATTACAAAATGGAACAACAAAAACGGGCCAACCATTGAGGACTTTCACCTGGAAAAGTCCACAGGATGTCTGCGGCATGTCTGCGCGCCGCCAACGTGTATACAAATATATAGAAAAAATCTAATCGAAGCCAGCAGAAAAAGATGAAAAAACGCATAGAAAATAGAAAAGCTGAAGAGCGGAAAACGCGTGCTAAAAAGTCAAATACAAGTCAAATTCGTGTGGAAAAAATACTTCCGTCGCGCCAAAAGCGTTGCGGCAAAAAAAAATATGTGAACAGGCATAGCAATTGAAAATGCGAAATAAAAAGTGAACTCGGTGGAAAAAATAGCGGAATAGCGTTAGATTTAGGAAAACAAAAGCAAAGACAAAAAGTCCTTTCCGGCTTCGCGGTGCAGCCAGCCGAGACCAAAGCGTTTTTGTGGTCTCGTCTCACAGGTTTCCCAGCCCTCTTCTTTTTTCTTCTTTCTGTTATTTTTCCCTTTATTTAATATTGGCTTTGGCAGTTGTGGCAGAATGTCAACAGAGAGTTAAAAGATATTCAACATTTTCACGCTTCGCTTTCTTGTAAAGACTGTAGCTTTTAAATTGTTTGGGTTTTAGGGAAGATTAGCGATAAATTCTGGTAGAAAAATATGAGATTTGAAAGAATATTAATGGATATAAATATAGGTGATTTTTAATCGCCATCAATATATTTTTCTTAGTACCTACTTAAGTACATAAAAGCTTTGAGCAGTGTAAATGAGTTTTAAATTAATCATGAAGACACAAATAGATAAAAATAAAACTAAAGCGACCATACAAAATATGTTATCGAAAACAGATCAAAGTTAGGTATTATTTCAGTCATAACAAGTTTTTAGGAATCTTTTTAAAATTATCAAACTTTTTTTGTGTCGAAATTCGTTTTTTTTTTCATTACTTTTTCAATACTTGAACTCAACAGAACTAAAAAAAAACTGTGTGTTTTTCTACTTTAAATCAAAAAAGTTGTAAAAAATCTCAAAATAAAAGCAAAATATCGTCGATATCACGTATACGCCAAGTAAGCCAACTGATTGTAGTGAATTAATTTTTCAGATATCATAAGTGCTTAGACAATTAATAAAAGAATACACCAGATTCAACAAAAAAAGTGATAAAATAAAAAGTGTAATGGAAGGACGTCTAATAGAATATCGACCCATTGGAGGGGGCCTCGATTACCATCACAATTCTCCCCTCATTGGGGAGATACCACCCGCTGGCGGAGATTACTCCCATGCAGTTCATAGATCCATAGATCATTTGCGAAACAGTTTAAACGAACGAGTGGCCTTGGGTCCGCTTAGTGTATTCTCGAATACGGCCGATTTAAGGAGCTCCGTTCTCAGCTATAGTCAACAGCCACACCAGCCACACCAGCCACACCAGCCTCACCATCAACCGCCGCCGCAGCAACAGCAGCAGCAGCACCAGCAACAACACCAGCAGCAACAGCATCAGTACCACCTGAGTGGCGGTGGAGTGGAGCCACTGGTGCAACAGCCGAAGCCGAGCATAACCACTCTAGAGAGCAGTGGTGTGCCCTCCTCCGCGATATCGGGCTCCAACAGCCAGAAGCACGTGAACGATGCTGTCGTGAGCAGCAGCAGCGGCGGTGGCGGCGGCGGCAGCTCCACGGCCACCGGGAATACTCCCACGGGATCCACTCGTGGTCGCAAGTCACGCATCTATCCCAATCCCAATCAACACATCATCGTGACGAGCAATAGTGTGGACAATGGCGGCATCCGGATGCAGAATGCAACTATCAATGAGAGGAATGGCCAGAATACAGGTGGAGTGGCAGTGCCAGGAGTAGCACCTGTTATAGCCGTTGGCGGTGTTGTACCCACAGCGGCGGCTCCTGGTAATGGCATCTCCTCCTCCACCAGTTCGCCTCATCATATGACACAGTTGGATGTGAAGGATACGAAGGTGAAGGGAGGGAAATATAAACTTTTATTTGCAGATTTTCTAGAATTAAGAATCGAAACTCTCCTTCAAACAGCAACAATATTCCCTGCCCATCTTTGATTTCCCCATAACTTACCTTTATTCTGATCTGCTCCATGCTTTTTTCCAGATCTTTAGCTCCAAGGCGGACCTGCAGCTGCACACCCAGATTCATATGAGGGAGGCCAAGCCGTACAAGTGCACCCAGTGCTCAAAGGCCTTTGCCAACTCGTCGTATCTGTCGCAGCATACGCGAATCCATTTGGGCATCAAGCCGTACCGCTGCGAGATCTGTCAGCGAAAATTCACCCAATTGTCGCACCTGCAGCAGCACATACGGACCCACACGGGCGACAAGCCGTACAAGTGCCGCCATCCCGGCTGCCAGAAGGCCTTCTCCCAGCTCTCTAATCTGCAGTCGCACTCGCGCTGCCACCAGACGGACAAGCCGTTCAAGTGCAACTCCTGCTACAAATGCTTCTCGGATGAGCCCTCGCTGCTGGAGCACATACCCAAGCATAAGGAGTCCAAGCATCTGAAGACACACATTTGCCAGTACTGCGGCAAGTCGTACACGCAGGAGACCTACCTGACGAAGCACATGCAGAAGCATGCAGAGCGCACGGACAAGCGGCCACCGATTGCGCCGGGAAGTGCAGCAGCCATTGCTGCCGCTGCTGCAGCCGCCGCTTCGGGCAGTTCAGGAGGGGGGCCCACGGGACCTCCAACGGCCAGCAATCCTGCCCAGCACCAACGCAACAATCTGGGACTGCCACCGGTTTCGATAGCCCCCAGCGAGAGTAGCTACTGGCCAAAGGTGAGCCCTGATTCGGCTGCCGCTGCCAATGCCATGGAAGTGATGCACCAGCAACAGCAGCAGCAGCAGCAACAACAGCAACAACAGCAGCAGCAACAACAGCAGCAGCAGCAACAACAGCAACAGCAGCAGCAACATCAGACGCATCACCATCATCCGCAACACGGAGTTCCACCGCAGCAACATGTCCCGCCACAACAGCAGCAACAGCAACAGCCCCCGCATCATCACCATCCGCAGCAGCAGCAGCCGCCACCGCAGCACAGCATGGAGGGGCACTATGTCCAGCCGACGGCGCCAAACAGTGCCCAAAGCAATGGCCATGGACCAGAGTTGCAGCCACATCATCGCATGCCCGATCCGGTGAGGGAGGATATAGGTAAGACCAACCAACCATTAATAGATAATTCTTGAAAGCATCCCATCATAAGTTGCTCTCTTTTCCTGCAAAACAGTCTCCACACCCAGTGCTGTGGGTCCATATGATGCCGCATCCCTGACGAAAACCACCAGCAATTCGGCCTTTACGCCAATCAACTCAATGCCGCCGCACTTGAACTCGCTGAGCCACCATCCGATGGCCCAGCGACCCTATCTCTACGATGCCATCAGTTTCCCCAATAAGAATGTCAACCAGAACAATGCGAATGCCTTCCCCAACCAGCTGATCTCGCTGCATCAGATCCGCAACTATGCGCACCAGCCGGCGGGTCTGATGGCTGGGGAGCATCTGCTGGGCGTGAGTGTCGGTCCGGGGAAGGAGAAAGGGTAGCTAGGGTCCTACTTTTAAGTTTGGTAATTATCCACATTACTACTCAAATTAATTGTATCATTTGACGAGGCGTGCATTCCTGTACAGTATTGATTTGTAGTTAGTCTTAGCGCCTAAGCGAAATTTAGATCTTATATTTGGTTTAAGTTATTTGTGAATGGCCAGCGATACGTATTCTTACTTGAATAACACCGTCCATACCTAAGTTTATACTCCTGACTCTAAACATACGGATTCTGAATCTTTTCAACCATCCAAAAGCTTAGTTCTCTTTTCCACAGACCTCGTCGATTGCAGACCATGTAAATATAGAATTGAATGGAAAATGTATTTATATTTGAATGCACAAACGGATCTCGCAGTCTTGAATCAAATAGCAACTGCAAACTAAAACCGATATATATGTACATATATATAGAACCTAAAGGATACTTATTCCAAAACGTAATTTACATTCATACATATACTATATATTTGTTTAGGTGTATTTCCGTATTGAATACAGAAAGATTTCTGAAAGAAACTTTTCCGACATAAGTATATAAGAGCACACACAAATTTCACGAAAATCAAATGTGTTTACAACTATAGATGGAACTATGCGATAGATACAAGAAAACTATTTTGAAAGAACTAATACATTTTCTAATTATATGTTGGCAATTGCAAAAAAGAAAATAGAGATGTTGTAATACTTTTTGGAAAGACTGAAGTGATCAAAATTAAAGAAAAAACCAAACAAACCACAAACCAGACGTACATTGTAGATGCGAGAGAAAAAAACGTTTTTACAGCAGTTACTAAGCAAACTGAATGTGTCCTATAAAAAAATCATACTAAATGGCAGACAAAAAACTAAAAAACTAAATCTAAAATACGAGTATAGCAACATCAAATGTAATGTATTATTTAATAAAGTAATTGTAATTGTAATTTAAATTTAAATTTATCAAGAAATAACCTACTAATAGATAGTGTTTAACTCCAGAATGCAATCTCAATGTAATGAATGGATCCAGGCAGCAAAGTGAATAGCGAATCGAAATCGGAACACATTTAAATAGAAACATTAAACAATTGCCTATAAATACATACAATATACGAGTATAATTGTCAATAGTAGGTGTGTGTTTCCTTCAGTTGTACATGTACATTGATTTCTGAGTAACCACGAAAACGCAACCCATAATAAAGTGAATTAAATGTTTCCCCTCTCTTGGCACTCGGCTATATAATTTCGTATGGGTTCAATGAAGTCACTTATGTTATACTTGTCCGTTTTGTTGCCCAAAATTTGAGTAAGTTTGTATCGATTGGACTCATCGACGCTGACGATCGCCTCACCCATCATCGTCCCATTAGTCTCCACCAATTTGCTGGGCGTTTCACTGGACAGGCAAATGGGACGCACTCGCACACTAAATTCCAGCGGTTGCAACAACTGCACCAAGGCCAAGGAATGATTAGTTTCCCTGAAAGATGAGAATGTTAGAAATCGCTAAGGTATGGATATTTCTCTCCTACGTGACGTTGTGTATAAAGGATACGTTGTGGAGCTTGTAGCCATGTTCGTCGTTTGTCCAGAAGGTGCTCGAATAGGCCTGGCCCTCGGCCACCGTATAGAGCACTGGCTCTGTGGCTAAAGCAAACTTGATCGTTTTATGTTGGAAGCATTCCGCCGATGTAATCAGTACATAGTGTGACAAAATGGTGGCCAGGCATCGAAACTCAAACAGAGGCTCAACGCCGCGCTGAAAAATGCTAACCATCCATGGGGGGGCCTGCTCCTTGGCCTTGTCCTTCAATTTCCACACACCACAGGTGGGTTCGCATTTGGGCAACTCCTCCTCCACGACCCAACTGCCATTTCCATGACACACTTGTACACCGGACTTTTCATTCGCCTCATATCCAGAGCTGCAGGAAACTACCATTCGGGTCCCCATCGGCAGCACGGCCTGATCACAGTCAATCAGGCGTCCTTGGCGAGTGCACTGCCCCTCGTGCAGGATATTGCCGGTTTGCTGGCAGTGGGGCACGCATTTGGCCAGCTCGTGTTGCCACTTTTCGCCAATGCAAATGTTCTTCTGCTCCCCGATCAGGACATGGCCGTAGGAACAGCTGAGAGTCACTACGGTCTGGTCGCGAACCGTCGAATTGCTCTGATAGGTGGTGCTGCCCACGTAGTTCTTCGCAATCAGGGATCCCGATTGATCCTCTAGCCTGCAGTGCCTCACCTCCCACGTAAGCGTAAGACCCTGCTGCGTATCTCCTGCTACTTCTGGCCCTCCTGTTGCTTCTGGCCCTACTGGAGGCTCTTGCCCCATTATTTTGACACATATTCCTGGCAGCTCATCAGAGGCATCAAAGCAATCTGGTATGTGGTTGCACAAGGCAGCAGCACTGATGCAGCCGCCATAGAGGCATCTGAATGATGGATGCGGACAGTCGATTTTTGAACACAGAGTGCTATTCTCATCAAGACCATCCTGGCAATCGATTTGGCCATCACACACCTGACTCCAGTTTACGCACTTCTCCTGGCAACTGAGTTGGCCCCTGAAGTTAATTGGATTCAGACATTATACATCCCCAAATTATCCCTCCTACCGACTCACTCGCAGTCTTCTCTCCTATCTATCTCATCGTAAAGTGCATTCAAGTATTCATCGTTCTGGCATTCCAATGGATTTTCATCACTGGAATCCCAGCAATCAGTGATTTGATCACATTTTCTCGCTATATCCAAACAGCCGCCGTAGGTACAGCGAAATAATTTTTCATCATCGCAGGTGTTATTAAAACACAACTCGAACATTTCGTCGCTTTTATCCACGCAGTCAATAATTCCATTGCATATCTGAATCTCCTGAATGAGTTCATTGGTTTTGGTGAGGCATTGAAATGCGAATCCTTGCGAAATCATTAAAGAAAAAATGGACGTTAAAAAATTGCAATCATTGAAAATTCTCTATCAGCAACTCTATTTAAAGAACAGCAGCACATAAATGTATGTGTATTCCAGCTGCCATTAACCGCATAATGATAACCTTTGCTATTCAAGAACACAATTCAAGATATTCGCAAGCACTATTCCATATTCCACCCTACCTATGAGACATAAAAATGACAAAACGGTAATCACTTTCATAGCAGATATCGTAGCTTTATCTAAAATATATAGAATATATTGAAAATGAACAACAGAACAGCAGTATTATTGGTCCGATCACGACGAGAGCTAAAAACGAACTGATAAGATGAGATGAATACGCGACTTAGGATGGAATTTGTATGCTATCAGTAGAGAATTACAATATATATAGAAAATTGCTTCCTTATTGCAAGACGCTTCTCAATTGTATTTTGTATATGTTTTTTATTTACTGAAATTAACCATTTGATGTTTGTTTGCTTACAATTACTATTTCATTATAATATAGAATTATACACATCTCATATATACGAGTAAGTTGGGGGTTCCATGACATACATATGAATCGATTACTGCCACCATTAATTATTATTGTTTTCCCTTTTAGACGAATTGAAGTTTTGAGTGGACACAAATTTAAGTTATATTTTCTATGGTTGTATATCTTTATGCGGTATGTAAGTATGTAGATACATCTATGTATAATTGGGAGTTCATGCTCGAGCATTCATCTTACAAAATATACGGTAAAAGCGCAGGCTGATGTCTGTATAGATCTATCATAGTATAAGTTGTTCATAATTTGCATTCAGTACGCTGGATAATGTGTGTGGTGTGTCGCATTTTCTTCAAGCTATGCTTTGTCTTTGTGTGGGATGGGATCTTTATAAGTAATGCCAAGAGATACACATTCGAGTGATTATTGCATTCGGTTTTTGAGCTATTCGTGGGTTTTATGTATACTCTAGAATACATATGCTATAAGTATTTTTGCTTTCTACATGTCCTATGTTTTTCTTAAATTATTGTATCGTATTGTGTTTTTATTTGGTTTCTCTTCGTGAATTTCCGTCGCTTTTTTTGTTTTTTCGTTTGTGGGTGTGTGGATTTTTGTATCTTTTTGGTGCTAAGCATTCAGCTGCGTGTCCGTCTCTAGATTCAATTAGGTTTCATCATCTATTTTAATCTTTAATGTTTTCATTTTTTAAGAATACGTACGTATAAAGTGTTAAGCAGTAAGCAATTTTTTTTTGGATCGATCTACCATCTGGAGACACTTTGAGAGCTTTCTGTCGGTGCTGTTTCGGATCATTATTTCTTTACAATTGAACAGAAAGCCGCAAAAAAACAAATAGTGAGAAAAAAACAGTGTACTCAAAGAATTATGCTTAAGAGTTAGGGGTATTATATCATAAATATATTATACATGTTAATATGCCTGGGGATTAATATTTTGTATCATGAAAATCCAATTTATTTTCTCGATGCAAATGTCTTCATGGTGGGCACATTTAATGGTTATTCTTCAATCGATTGATATGGAAAACAATAGCAAACAATCCAGATTTTTAAAGCGGAGAATTCAGGTTCTATACAGCAACATAATCGGTGTCCATTACACATACACATATACGTAGGTTGACCTGTTTCCTTTATATATATTACGATTAAGATGTCGTGGAATTATCTTACACTTACATGCATTTTTATGTCCTAAACATTTTCTAATACATTTAATTTACTTGGGGGTTTTGGGTTTTGGTTAATATTATAATTATAATTCTGCTCCACATCTCTTTTTGGGTGTATGCCTCGCATACAAACTTAAGCGATTTTAAGGGAACAAAATTTTTAACAAATTATAAAAATAAAAAAATATATAAAATTATATGCTATATAGAAAACGAATCATAAATGAATAGCAAGCGAGCTCATACTCATGAATCGTATGACTCTCGGGTCCGTTTTCCTGCTTGGCTTCTCTTCTCCAAAAATGGCGCCAGCGCCGGGGCTGCACTCGTTCCAGGCGGTGGTTGTAGTTGCACGCATCTCAATTACTCGTTTAATTTGTGCCACTCGGCAATCTGGCGGCGTGGGGAGTTGCACACCTCGTTCCAGTGATTCAGGGCGGTGCTGCTGGATGTCGGTCCACCCAACTCCAGGCGACCAATGACCTAAGCCCCAACAAGAACCCAAGCAATTAGTTTGGCATTAGTCAGAGAACGAGTCCGACCTTAACCCTGAACTTACCTCATTCTTGGTCACGCGATCCCAGTCGAGTAACATCAGCTCCAGGGAGACGCCCTCCAGACTGGCGCCAGTGCCCTGGAATGTCAACAAAAATACATTTACATGTTTAGAGTAATGTAAAACTCCCCTCTCCCCATTTGTACGAGTGTTTCCTGACTCACCTCTGCAGCGGGAATATCAAATGCGAAACTCTCGTTGAATACTGGGCTCAGAGTGCGCTTCTTTACGTGCGTCTTCTTCTTGGCAATGCGCTGACCATTGTACAACAGATAGATCTTCACGTAGGGATCGGCCAGACCTGTGACATCCATACGGGGCAAATTCCGGGCCTTGAGCAACACCACAGTCAGGCGTCCGGCAGCCGGCTGCCAGCAGAGAGAGATTAAAAGCTCGCCTCGTCCCTGGGCACGTATCTTTAGGCTGCGCGGCTGGATCTCCTTGCTGATGGAGAGGGCCTCCTTGGAAATGTCACCGATCTCAATGGAGGACAATGGGCAGACCACTTCGCCAATCACATCGTCCCGCGAATACCGATCGAAGCTGAGTATGACAAAGTGCAGCGACATGTTCTGCAGATCGTTGATGTTCAGGCCGTAGAATGTAAAGTCCTCGTCGTACACTGGATTCCGGGTATTCCGCACCACGCGGGTCTTCACTTTGTGCTGCTTGTCGGGCAACAGTTGCAGCTTCACATAGGGATCGGTGGCCGCCTGCGTGCGTCCGTTCATGCCAGTGGGTATGTCGCCAGTGCCGCCCGATCCGCCTTTGCAGGGCAATCCGCGGCAGCGAATGATCGAAACCATCAAGGCATTCCTCTCGGCCAGATAGCGTAACTTGAAGTAGATCGTTCCCAGTTTTCCATACTGATCGGCTATCACGAGCTCCTTGCCGTTGGTCAGTGCATGGTCGTCCAAGGTGATTGTCACATTCCCATTGGCAATCGTCTCCACCGGCGAATGGTGATGATTGTGCAGCGACTGCTTCATCCCGTTTCCATCCACAACCGTCAGCTTGTTTCCCATCTGATGCTGCTGTGCCTGCTGCTGTTGTTGTTGTTGTTGTTCCTGCTGCATGGGTACCTCATCCTCTTCGGTGTATTTCATATTCGGTGGTGCTGTCGGTGAGGTCGACTGGTCCTGCATGGGCGACAGCAGACCCATCTGCTTGCCGTTCGTTGGCGATGGAGACTTCTTCAGATAATGCGGCGGCTGGCCGCTGGGCGATCGAACTGCGGTCGGCCGTCGGGTCGGTTGGAATGGGAATGAGGCATCATGATGGTTCTGCTTCTTGTTCCGAATGCGCATCTGTTTGGCACAGATGCAGGCCACCGACGACAGGACTGCAGCTGCCGTCAGTCCCAATATGGCGGGCAAAACTAAAAGGAAACAGAGCACAAGATGTTAGGGAATAAATCGAAAAAATTCAACACCACTGCATAAAAACTCCTACATGTCTAAGTACTAACAGAAAATCCCACCTCTATTTGTATGGCCTTCCATAAAAAAAAGGTTACATCAACCAGGTCTCTCCTTTCTCTTCCTTATTTTATTATTCATTAAGGAGAATTGAAAAAGTTTCAAAAAAAAACTTCTCGCAACTCTCAATGAAACTTCATAATGAGTAGATTTGGAAAGGGACCTCACAAATAAAGATGCAATATGTTACTTACTTGTGTCCATCATGCTGACATCTGGTATATATTCTTCAGCCATTTTTAATGGATTCGGATTCGGCTTCAGCCTCTCTTGGATTTTTCTTCCCTCTGGAAGTTGCTGCGTAGCTGTGTGGAATAACAATTAGTCACATTTTGTACGAGGAAAGTTGGTAAGAAAACTTTTTTTTGGTGTGACTGGCTTTAAGTGTTTTTTTTTGTGGCACGTGAAAAATTTTCGTACATCGATTTTGCGCACAAATGTATGCTCTTTTCATCGGCAGTAGGTAGGTAGCAGCTGCCAGGTTATGCTTGATGATGGTTGGGTTTTGTTGTTATTTGCATTACTTGAAGTTGCCAAAGAGAGAGAGAGAGAGAGATAGAGAGGGAGATGATACTCTTCCTGCCATACACACGCACGCTAAGTACATATATGGGTGCTCTCGTCTGGGTGCCTGGGTGCACGCATGAATCATCACAGCCCCCGCATATTCACTGGGGTTCACTTTTTCTTAATCTTTTTATATCTTTCGAGTTTAAATTAAATTATGTTCTTTTGGAAATCCACATAAAAAGTCGAATTCCATTCGTATTAATATTAATATCATGAAGCACACCAAGAGTTTTCTTATCTATTTGTTTTTTTTTTTTCAAAGCATACATGACTCTACTTTTCTTTGGTTTCATATCACTTTTTGGAAGTTCTCAACTCTCAAATACAAAGTATATTCTTAACTAGTATTATTACATATTACTATCTTACTTTTTTATCAAAACCTTTACAAATATTTTTCCACTTTCAATGCCCAGGCTTGGCGAAAACAACAATACTAGAACGTAGTTCCACTCAGAGGTACTTTATTTTACCTCTGTTCGGTCCGCTTGGAAATCGTTAAACCAGCGCAGGCGCTCTCCGCGGAAACAGTGCCTTTTTGTGTGGGCTGTGTGCTGTCTGAGAGCGGGGGTTGAAGAAACCTGTGACGTCTTATTGAAGCATGGGGGTGGTTGGCTGCCATTATCAAGAATTTTGCAGCACTGTCAAAGCTGTATGAGTCATCAAATATTCAGTAAAGTTCTTATAGAAATAAAGCTTTTAATGCATAGTTTTTATTTTGATTGTTATTTTTAGAAGTTGTAGAATGAATTGTATTTGTATTTACAAAAAGAAATCTCTCTTTTGATTAACAACAAAACCCAACTTAACGAAGCCAAAGAGCGCAGCGCGCAAGCAAGCTTTCTAACCAGCTTTAAGCTGTCGTTTCGTCAAATGAAACCTTCGTTAAGCCAAAAGCTTACCTCAGTGGCGCAGCGCGGCTTTTGGGAAGCTTAAAAAGCCTCGCGCTCGCCGGCCGGAGACTGAGTCGGTAACGGTCTGCGTCTGCGCGCAGTTCAAAACAGGTTGAAAAAAACGAGGCCCAGTGCTTAAAAGAAGGGAACACTAAAAACCCTAGAAGGCAGCCCAACAAATACCGTTGTACGCGTGAGTGTCTTTGTGTTGTGTCCAAGAAAATAAGAAAAAGAAGAAACTGCAACAAGAAACGTTTAAATAAATTGTTTACAATTGTGCATTTTTTACGAGTCGAACAGTTCGTTTTTATCATCTCCATGCCATTGAGCAATTGGCCTAGAGGCATTTCTATTTTCAATAAGGAATAAATAATTAAATTTTCAAAAATTTAACAAACAGAAAAGGAAACCTGAACCTACATAGACCGTAAGTTGATGCAATCGCCTGATGCCCGATACCTGATGGCTGATGCCTGATGCCTGAGTTTTTCTTTTATTTCGCTGATTTTCTGCGGTGTTTCGGCCATGTCCGTTTTTGGCATTGAGGAAGCTAAACGAAAACTGTTTTGGCCAGCCTCTGCCTCTTGGACTGCTGGAAATTTTACCATTGTCATAAGCCCAAGACCCAAGAAACGGAACTTCAACAGAGTCTTGTGCTGTGTCTATTGGTCTTCTGATGCCTCATGGCGATAAATTGAGTTGCACTTTTATTGTATTTTTGTTTTTTGCAATAGCTCCAATTCCAATTCGATTCGTTTTGTTTGCCGTCAGTCAGTACATGTCTCACGATTTTTCTGCCTCTAGAGTCTAGACACGTTTCTAATCTTAGTTGCTGGTTTCTTTTTCCACACACATCAAATCGGTCACCCATTGTCTGGTTTTGCCTTCCATATGATCACTAATCTGTTCGATTTTTGTGCTCAATTACATGGCGTATTATTCGTATTCGTACTGTGAGTGTGTCTCTGTGCCACAGACTCTCATATTAAGGTGTTTCACGATGCCAGTTCATTAAACGTTCATTACTGTGTAATAGGAAATTAGCCCGGTTTCGTCGCCCCACCACAAAACCAGCCTCTGTTGCATTTCCACCACATTTGTTTTCGACGGAAGCCCGTGGTATTACGCTTATTTATGGTGGGTACAATTCGCCTTTTGATCCAAAATGAATGGGAATATCCGTTATGCGCTGGCTTTTCTTTTCAAGCCCCCAAAGGGGAAATCAGCTTAGATTTTCTTAGAGTTTTTAAGCTGGAGCCAAGTCGATGCTGGTCTGGTGATATGTTAATGTTCATGAGGTGAAAATGGGCATACAACCTTTAGAAATATGGTCATGAGGTATGAATATTACGGGAAATGATGGCATATTAGCCATGAGGACAAGAAATTTATTATTTAATGTGACTTTCTAATATCCAAAGAAATTACAAATTTCTTGCAAGAAAATTAACATCAAAGTTTTTGTCATAAGGGTATGAAAATAATTCCATCAAAAGTGATTCCCAAAAACCCAAAGAAAATACAAATACTCGCAAATAATTCCACGAAAAATACCAAAATATTTTGCCAAATAAGGATGACTCTTTCTTGAAAAAGTGATTCCCAAATACCCCAAGAAATTACTAATACTAAAATAAAACAAACACTGGCTATAATTATACAGTGAGCAATATTCCTAGAGTATGATTAAAAACCATTAAATATCTCCTCATAAATTAGAAGCCAATCAACCAAAGAAAGTGCCAAAAACTCATCTAATCTGTCAGCTGACAAAAACTCAAAGTAAAAGCAATCAAAGCTCAAACAATAAAGTTCAGCAAATCAAAAAGAATTTCATATTAACATTTGCTCTGCTCTGATTTCATGCATGAACTCATTAAAAAACAACAAAAAAAAGAGTCATTCGAAAGGCTTGCGACTGCTGTGAAGATAATTTTGTTCGATTTGCATATCAAATTTGATGTACATTTGGAGGAGATCTTTTTAATTTTTCTACCACACAAAATTTCGTTGAGTGCAAAATTAAAGTAGACGGCGATGATCCATCAAAATTGGTATTGAGGGCAAACAGTGGCCAATGAGCATTTCAATATAAAAATTGGTATTAATATTCGTAGCTACCTATGTATATGTGAGGGGTTTCGGTGGGCGGCAGGCAATGGAGAGCAGAGTGCTTTGACCGGCTGACACCCACGCCCAGGGGCCCCGCAGCGCTTTCTTTTCTGTAGCACACGAAAAAAAACCTCCAAAAACGGCAACGAAAACTATTTGCACACGAGTCCCCGTCCACCCATAGTCCCATAGTTGAAGTCATGTTCAAATGTCAGCAGCAGATAAAAATTTGTATGTCTCCATGTTTTGGGAGCGTGCTGTCGCCGCTATATCGTATCTCGTGTTCGTTGGGTTTGGGGGGGCCCTGGCTCTTACCCTCTGGTATAGAAAAGATTTTGCCTTTTGTTGCTCCTCTTCAAAGACATCGATTGACTTTTGCTGCCTGTTGTTTGTTTTTGTGTTGTTGTTTGTTGTTTTGCTCCCTTTTTTGGGTTTTGGCCATTCGTTCATTCATTCAATGCTGCAGCATGTGGCGATGTGGCGAGTAGTATGTTCGTTCCCCTTCGCTGCCTTTTACTTGCCTCCTTTTGTGTGTCTCTTTATGTGTGTCCGATCTGTTGCTTGGGATCTCTGCCATTTGCCATTTAAATGTTGTTGTGCTTTTTTATTTGTTAACAATTCGTTATGGCACATTTGCAGGCCAAAAAGACAGCCGTTGGAACGTGAGGGGACAAAATTTTCATAAGAAGTTGATTAGCATATTTGGTGAAATGATGGACTATCCTACAGACTATCCCATTGCCACATAGAAGAAGAGGTATCTATCGCCAGCCCCTAAGGTGTCGGCTATCCTTTTCGCAAAGCGTGAGAAATTTTGGCAAAACATCAATTACGGCCACGGCGACTACAAAACCCTGTTAACAAATTCACTCATTTAGCAATGAAACTAAAAGTGTTGTTACTGTCCCGAAGAGCCCCGAGGAGATCGCAAATCCATGGAACGGCAACCCAGTTGACAGGCAGCTCCCGAACAACGTCGTTGAGTGGGCTCCGCATCCGCCTCGGGGGCCACTAAAGAGATGCTGCTGCTGCTGCTGCTGATGTTGCTGATTTTTGTTTCTTACCTTATCCAGCACGTAACCAGCGATCAATCACGGCACAAAGCCAGCCTCATCTGGCGAGTCTTTGACAATCGCCCGAATGATGCGCACAGCTCACCGCAATTGCAGAATTTCACTTGAAACTTAATTGTGTGGCTGCCACGTAATTGGCAAACGCCAAGGGTATTACATGCAGAGTTGCCGCAACATTTTGTGTGTTTTCTTTTTTCGGCGAAATGCAACAAAATGTTGTAAATATTCAATCACGTATTTCGTGCAACATAGGATCCACACAAAAAACACACTAAATTTAAATAAATTTTGTAAAGCAGTTTGGTTTTTTTCAACTGCTGCTGCTTTCGAAATTTTCTACAAAAATTGTAGCCCCACAGCTTGGGGCATTTCCGTTTCTGTTTCTGGGAGAGTGGAAATATCCATTCGAAAATCGTGCCGGCCAATGCCATCTAAATAAATTATAATGCGCAATTATCTGGAAAAATAAATAAAAATACAATTACCAATCAATGCAGATGTACACGAGTTCCGTTTTTATTGTTTTTCCCCCCGAGTTTTATTGATCTTAATCAGTATTGAAATGGACTTAATGAACAATGGAGCTACAAACTTTAAGCACAGGGGATATAGCACAAGTGCATTGCTAGAATTCAGTCAATAAAAATCTTGGAAATCTCGGACAATTAAACACCATCATTGTTGGCCATAAAACATAAAGCAAAGTGCATTAACCAAATATTGCTATGATGAGGCAGAAGACGATGAAGCAAAAACCAGCAACAGATTCTCATACAACAAAAAATATTCGCACATTGTTGACAGAGACAACCCACAAGGAAAGAAACTACAAGAAAAACTAAAGAAAAACTACAAGAAAAGCCCAAAGTGGGTTTACAGTTTGGGCAGTAGATTTTGTGGCTGTTGTTGCATTTCTATTTGCCGCCACGCGCATGACGAATGAAAGTGAAAATAGGAAGTCAAGAGATGGCCAAAGAGCCATGAGAGACCGGCAATGGTTGCAGCAGCAGCAGCGGCGGCGGGAACAACCAAATGCAACATCAGCCTCAGACTTTGAGTCAGACATTGGCCAAGTTGGCCAGATACAGAGACACAGAGACAGACATTGCGAGGCAGTTTCCTCTCTGACTATTGCCAATGCAATTGCCGCCGCTGCCGCCGCCAGTTGCAGGTTGCACGTTGTAGTTGCAACTTGGAGCTCCACACTCTTTTGATTTCTTGGTCTTGGCCAATTTCTAATGGTCAGAGCACACTGTGAGCGCACTGCGTAACGTCAATATTGTGTTTGCATTTGCAGCCTCGTTATCCTCTCCATGGGGGCACCCGAGGATGGATGGTGTTGTTGCTGGTGTTAATTTATTGCTGCACTCTGTGGAAGACCGGCGGCAACATGTTGCACCTACATTTTCGTACGTGCTTCGCTTTATTTATTAACTTTTTCCCTCCTCCTAATCGCCCCACTCCTCCCCATTATCTATTTACATTGTCTTTACCCGTTTTTGCATTTGGCTCTTTCGCGCTAATATATTCATACGCATTGCCAGAGAGCTCTTGTCAATTTGATGCTCGAACGTGCAAGACTTTATGGCCAGTGTTTTATTTTGTCTCTTTATTGGTTTTTCTTTCTTTTTGCTACTTTTTTGCTCGTTTACAGTTAAGATTTAGATAGAAAAAGCGGATAAAAGCCGTACAAAAATCAGACCAAAACCCGTTCCAGTTCATAGTTGGAGGTCCATTGGCCAAATGAATGACTACAATTTGCCGCAATGTGTTTGAGCATTAAATTTGCTATAGTTTTTATCCACTGATTATGTTCGAGTTTTTAAGCGGAGGGGAAGTTGAAAATTGCTGGTCTCCAAATTGACTCCAAAGTAGATGTGAAATTTCTTGAAATGATGTGAATTTTTCTCAGTTTAATTGAATGATGGATTGCCAATGGATGCCAATGAAGTTCTTCAAATTATTGGGTGTGAAAGTCTCACAAATTTTGTGAATTTGATGGGGAAGCTATTATTATGACAGGTCCAAAGATCTCACCCCATCCAAAGAGCCAAAGACAGAGCCCTTACACAATCCCCGCACTATAATCACATGGTTTTATCTGGCGCCTTTGTCATGGCACGCATAAATTGCATTACTTTATGATTATAATTCTAATAAATGCACAGTTCCCACATTAATAAGCGCCCTCGCCCTCCCCTACTCAGAAACCATAGCTAAACATATGGCAAGGAGGTACAACTACAACTTCAACCAAACCCAAAAAAAAACTCTATCTCTGTCTGCGGTATTGTTCACACCCCTGAGCACAAGACCGACTTACTGACTGACTGACTGGCTGACTGACTGACTCACTAACTGACTGATTGACTGACTGGCAGACTGGCAGACTGGCAGCTCAAAGAAACCTTCAAATGCAACGGCAGCAATGAAGACAATGCCAAGCGATATCAATACAAAAACCACAAGAAGACAACTGCAACGCAACTACGATTATAATCGACATGCGGGATCGGATCGGGTTGGATCGCTTCAGTGCACAAGATATTATGTACATCCGATAAAATTGTTAATACAAAAAAAACAAGCTGTTCATAATTATGAAAAAAAAAACTCACAGATAACATTGTTGTCGCAAAAGGAAGTGTGAATAGGCCAAAGAAGAGACACAAAAAGTGTCATTAATTAATTGAATAATTACAGAGACATGACAGAGAGCAGCACTTGCTTAGGATTTCCCTTTAGTTTTCCATCGATTTCCATGCCACAATACTGGAAAAACAAAACTTGTCCCGAACAACTTTTAATTTTCTGATTGCTGCACGACTTTTGCACGCGTTTTTCTTTGGCTTTTGTGAAGTTCGCCTGTACTTGTACCCGTAGCCATAGCCTGCCTGGAAAACTTGTTGCGAGGTCAACTGCCTCTCTTTTAGCCACAGTTGCGTATGCACTCTGGCTTTAGTTTGGCTTTGCTTTACTTTCGTGGAATCCTTCAACTTTAAAACAAGAAAGACACCAAAATCCCATTCAAATTGAATGAAAAATCGTGTTTCAAATGTCAAATGCGAACACCAAAGAAACAAAAAAAAAACAGACGAACTGTAGCAATTGTAGCATGATCTTCTCTGGTGATTCTCTGGCTCTGACTTTTTGGGTTTCATTTTCAGTTTCGGGCTTTGGTGGTTGTTTTTGTTTTTGGCTTCCACTTTTGGTTTGGTTGCAAATTGCAATTTGATTGCTTTAAGCCGTTTCGATTTAATTGAGGTCAAAAACGTTGTCGCATTCTTCCCAAAAATGTGCTGATTTGTGGGTTGGGTTTTGGGATTTAAAAGTACATATTTGTCTAATTGTCATGCCTGGATGTGGTGTGTAGCAACTTTATCGGTCTCCCCAAAACTCTCACTTAAAAATCACTCAAATCTCACCCGCCCAGAGGTCATCAAAACGTTTGCAAATGACATAATTATAATGGACATTACTCAATCTCTCATTGCTTCTGTTTTAGGCAGTAGGCCCCAGCAGAGAGTACGAGTAATTTTGAAATTTCAAATAGGAAAAGAGCCAGAGCCCGAGCCCCTCGTCTGGGGCTAAGGTCATGTGAAACTATGTAGCTGACTGAACAAAAGCCAAGAGCTAAGACCCAACCAAGATGATGAGCTCTGTCTGTCTGACTTGGCCTTTTGGTAATTGCCAATGCTGCTGCTGCTGCTGGCGGCAGTTGCCGTTTGCCAAATGCCCAACGATATCAAAAAAGTATCTTTTTCTGATTTTAATTCCATTTTATTCAGCGTTTGTTTTACTTCTTCGACTGCGATGACGCCCATTGTCTGCTGCGGTTGGTACTTTTATTAATTGCAGTACTGCTGCTGCTGCTGCTGGAGAATTACTTAGATGATTTTTTGTCTTTGTCTTCCATGCCATGCCCCATGGATCGGCAAGGTTAAACAGAAGTTTGGAATTGCGGAATTTGGAATTATATTTATGATTTTGCCCTTTGGCTTTGGTTTTGTGTTTAATCAACGGCAAATTATTAAAACAAACAAAAATACGAGTAGATACATTTAAATATTGAATTATAATTTCTGAAGATTTGTTTCTCAAGTTCGTTTCTTAAATCTTTCGTTTTCTGCTCTTTTCATTCCACAGCACAGCCTTATCATAATGGCCACCAGTCCATCCTCCTGCGATTGTTTGGTGGGCGTACCCACGGGGCCCACCCTCGCCTCCACCTGCGGCGGCAGCGCCTTCATGCTCTTCATGGGCCTTTTGGAGGTCTTCATACGCTCCCAATGCGACCTCGAGGATCCTTGCGGACGGGCCAGCACGCGGGTAAGCCAAAGATCCGTATATGGTCAAGACGTGTGGCTAACCAGATCACATTCAATCCAATCCATTTTGTTGGCAGTTTCGTTCGGAGCCGGATTACGAGTACGATTTCATTGTCATTGGCGGCGGCTCGGCCGGCTCTGTGGTTGCCTCACGTCTCTCCGAGGTGCCCCAGTGGAAGGTGTTGCTGATCGAAGCCGGTAAGTGTTGTTGTTTCGTCTCTCGCGTGTGTGTGGGTGTGTGTGAGTGTTGCATGCAACATGTTGCCAGCCGCACTGTGCTCACGGGCAATTAGATGCACGTTATGTATGTGGCATTTGTTTAGAAGTAATTGAAGCCTAACAGCACCAGCAGCAGCAGAAGCACCAGCAGCAGCTAAGACTTGGGCAACCGCAACTCTGCCACGAGCATTATGTAAACTAAACGAGCTGCTGCCACTGCCACCTAGAGCAGCGGCTCCATTGCTGCCCCCAAGGCAGTTCCCCATGCAAATGTCTTCTTGCTATATAGGATTTGCTGCATGCCCCCGCCAATGCCTCATGGAGGTTTTTTACGTTCCGCTTGACTTGACTTTTTTGCATTGGAATAATTGTTGGTTTTTTGTACCTTACATTTTTTTATGAATGAATTATAATGCATGAACAATACGGGGAACGTGGAACTTCGGAACGAGTGTGTAGGGCATTCACTTTTCCTTAACGAGAAGCAAATATGCGGTAAACTCTGCTGAAGAGGCTTTTTAGCACTGAATAATTTTACATTTAATTTGCGAAATTTTAAAACTGGATCTATAGCACCAGTTATTAGAGGAAAGCATTAGCAAATCACTTAAATCATTTATGGAATATATTACAATCGTTTAAAAACCAAAAAAACAAAACGAAAATCCCTCTATTTGGTCGGAGCACCAAAAAACACCTCATTAAACATCATAATTTTTCGCCATTCATCACTAATAACTTAATTAGTTATTCAGGTGTCTAGAAAATCACTTAATACCTCTCTCTATCGCTGGGAAAACATTCTCATAGATCCCATTAGACCCGTCTTATCAGCATTCTTCTTTCTGGTTGGCTTACTTTGTGGGTTACCGTCTATTCGTCGTTTTCAATTGTATACGTGACAATTTTTATGCCCAGTCACTAATTACACTAATTGCATAATGAAACCCTCGAGGAAAGAGAAACATTTTCAAAGTTGTCAATGCGTTGGCGTTACTTATACAATGCCCCAGTCAGGCTGCAGTTAAGTGCAATTAGTTGTGGCCATTACTTGGCTTATTGTCTATGAAAACTACACTTTCAAAGACTCCAAACTCATGCTCATCACAAGTATGGTTTAATCTTGGGTTGACATTAGACATGCAATTCATCAAATGTTTAGTCAATGTCAAAATGAAACCGGAAAAATGAAGGTACAGCTAAGCAAGTTCTTGTCTTAAAGAGATTTGCATTAGGCTGATAGAAATGACCCTCAATTGTGATGGCTAATGGCTTAATTTTGTGCATAGTTTGTGCGCTGAGTTTTTTTTTAAGACAAATATTAAATGTTTTTAATTAAAATTAAGAAGGTGGTTTGTTGGCTTTTAAAGATTGTACAAAAATAAATCTACTAAAGAGAAAACATTTCTGTGCTGTGTTGAAAGTCAATGTTAATGGTTTATGATACCGCCAATCGTTTGTTACTTTCTTAAAAAAATAAAACAGCATGCTCAGCATGTTTATACAGATCATATATATTTAAAGATGTTTTTATCTTGTTTATTGTCTTTGAGGGGGGTTATATTCTCAGCTAATTAGAATACGTCTCGCTGCGGTGCTAATTGTTGTCTCTTATTTCTTATTTCGTTTGTTTTTTGGCTGCTGGAGAACAAGTTATGAACAATATGGGGAACATATATAACGCTAATACTGAATGAATCAGACGGGGTATTGGTTATTTGCTATTTTCTTGAATTTCTTTTGTGTGCGATTTGTGATTTTTGCGGCTACAACTTTCGGCTCCCACGCTGTGGTTAAAACAATCAAAGATTCCATCTGTGATTGGATTTAATTAATTACGAGTCGTGGACTCTTCGAATCGGAAATTCTTTCGAGTAGAATGCTGATTGGAGCAATACAAATTATAATCGATTAGCCAGGGGTTAAGCGAAAGCGTGCCTCAGATGTTGCAAGCATCTAATTGAGATGCCACCCAGACGCAGAAGGTTACTGAAGTCGAGTTTTAAAGTGACTCTTAATCGGGGGGTGGATACGGTGTCTGACTCCTCACGACTAAACCAAAAATTCGTATTGTTTGTACCATTTCAGGTGGCGATGAACCGGTGGGTGCACAGATCCCCTCCATGTTCCTGAATTTCATTGGCAGTGACATTGACTATCGCTACAATACGGAGCCCGAGAGGATGGCCTGCTTGTCCTCCATGGAGCAGCGTTGCTACTGGCCTCGTGGCAAGGTCCTAGGCGGCACTTCGGTGATGAATGGCATGATGTACATACGCGGCAATCGCGAGGACTACGACGATTGGGCGGCCCAGGGAAATCCGGGTTGGTCCTACCAGGATGTCCTGCCGTTCTTCAAGAAATCAGAGGATAATCTCGAATTGGATGCCGTGGGCACCGAGTACCATGCCAAGGGCGGTCTTTTGCCAGTGGGCAAGTTCCCCTACAATCCGCCACTGTCTTATGCCCTGCTGAAGGCCGGCGAGGAGATGGGCTTCTCGGTGCAGGATCTAAACGGACAGAATTCGACAGGCTTCATGATTGCCCAGATGACGGCCAGGAATGGCATTCGCTATAGCTCGGCCAGGGCTTTCCTAAGACCCGCTCGCATGCGTAACAATCTGCACATATTGCTGAACACCACAGTGACCAAGGTGCTCATCCATCCGGGAACCAAAAACGTTGTGGGTGTGGAGGTTAGCGATCAGTTTGGCAGCATGCGCAAGATCCTTGTCAAGAAGGAGGTGATCGTCAGTGGTGGTGCAGTGAACTCGCCACAGATCCTGCTGCTGAGTGGCGTAGGACCCAAAGAGGATCTGCAAAAGGTGAATGTCCGTCCAGTCCATCATCTCCCGGGCGTGGGAAAGAACCTCCAGAACCATGTGGCTTACTTCACGAACTTCTTCATCGATGATGCGGATACGGCGCCCCTCAACTGGGCCACGGCCATGGAGTACTTGCTCTTCCGCGATGGCCTGATGTCGGGCACTGGCATCTCCGATGTCACCGCAAAGATGGCCACCCGCTGGGCCGATCGCCCCAATCTGCCCGATCTGCAGCTCTATTTTGGCGGCTACCTGGCCAGCTGTGCCCGCACCGGACAGGTGGGAGAACTCCTCTCGAACAACTCTCGAGCCATACAGATATTCCCGGCTGTACTCAACCCCAAGTCTCGTGGTTATATTACCCTGCGCTCGGCCGATCCCCTGGATCCCCCCCGCATCTTTGCCAACTATCTGACGGATGAGCGCGATGTTAAGACCCTGGTGGAGGGCATCAAGTTCGCCATAAGGCTGTCGCAGACGTCACCCTTGAAGCAGTACGGCATGCGGCTGGACAAGACCGTGGTGAAGGGCTGTGAGTCGCACGCCTTCGCGAGCGATGCCTACTGGGAGTGCGCTGTGCGCCAGAACACCGGGCCGGAGAATCATCAGGCGGGCTCCTGTAAAATGGGTCCCTCCCACGATCCCATGGCGGTGGTTAATCACGAGCTGAGGGTCCATGGCGTGCGGGGACTGCGCGTGATGGACACCAGCATTATGCCCAAGGTGACGGCGGGCAATACCCATGCACCGGCGGTGATGATTGCGGAGAAGGGCGCCTATCTGCTGAAGCGGGCCTGGGGTGCCAAGGTCTGACGCGTGGATGCGACGTGGACGTTGCATAGAGTAATTTAATCAAATTCCAACGAAAATTACTACAAATTCAAATTTAAGCGAAAATTATTATTAAGGAAGCTCTGAACTTTTTCTATACCTATTATAAAACCTTTTTGGCCCGATCCAATCCGATCTGAACCCATGCCCCACTCTAAGCACTCTGCGTTGCGCAATCTACGACTCGACAATGCTCTCGATAAGTTTAACCATCTAACAGTACTATTATTTAAACTAATTCTTGTTAAAAACCCATTGAAATATCGAAATTTCGAATATCACTCTTTCGCTATATAATTCATGTATTTATTGTTCGATTAAAGTGCAACAACTATTTAGTTTAAATATTTAATGATCTCATCAATTGGAAAACATTTATCACATGATCACGGCTCGAAAGATCATATAAAAGGGGTGCGTATATCTCCAAAACCAGTCAGAGTATCTCTGGGTTGCAGTTGAAAAATGTTTCGTACTATTTTTGTGATTGGTTTTTTATCTTTGATACTGGTTTTTGGCCAGGATATAGTGACCGATAGTCCTGAAAAGCAGCAGGAAATGCATGCATTTTTCAAAACGATCAGGGGGCAATGTGCGGATGAGAACTTGATTCCATATGGTAAGAGAGGCATACAAATTATTACAATAGATGATCTTTAATTGAGCAATCTATGGAGGTGGAATGTGTGCTCTTTTGTGTGTGAATTGTAGGGCAATTTCAGCAAATATTATTCAAAATTATTGCAACAGTGCATTGCATGTTCGAAACCATCAAAATATTTCCTATAAAAGGGCAGCAATCCCTAGCCAAAACCAAACCAGAAATCATTTTACTTCGAAATGCTTTCAATACTGTTCAAAACGTTGGCGGTCGTTGCTCTGTTGAGCCTCAGTTTGTGTACTATAAAGGCCCTGCAGGATCATGCCAAGGATAATGGCGACATATTCATTATAAACTATGACAGTTTCGATGGCGATGTGGATGATATATCCACTACGACAATAGCCCCCAGGGCAGCTGATTATGTGGATTTTGATGAAGTCATGCACTACTGCAATGCAAGTTTTATCACACCAATGTGTGAGTCAAGGAGAGGGAACCAAAGGATGAAGATGTGGGGTATTAATATATTGACTCTTTCAGCGAATGTCCTGCAGTTCAATACCACTGGGGCTCTGCCAGATGAGAATGATAAAACGAGCATGGTAAGGGCGACTCAACGCACACTTTTGATTGAGATTCTATGTGTTCCAATGCTTCTTCTAGTGCTATTTCCATTGCTTCTTTGAAAAAGCCGGCCTAATGGATAACTATAAACTAAATGCGGATCTTGTGCGCAAATATGTTTGGCCAGCCACTGGAGATTCCATCGAAGTCTGCGAGAATGAGGGAAGTAAGTAATCCCACGCAGAAAAAGTGATCCAAAATACATTAAAAACTTAAATTCCCATAGAGGACGTAACGAATTCCTGTGGGAGAGGCTTTGCCATCATCAAGTGCGTTGTCCTACGCGCTCTCACAGATGCCAGGAACAATCCCGTTGTGTAATATACTCGTTTTTGGGTATAAAATTACAAATTATTTGTATTAAATGGCTAAATATTGCTATGGCCGTGCACAGAAGCTCACTATAAAACTACGTAAAAAGCATAAACCACACTGTTTACCGGTGTCTCTCTATCACGTCTCCTTCTCCGCGGATCCACAAACTGTTTGGTTGAGCAGGCGACTCAATCTCTTGCCAATTGGCTTGGGATATTGATTGGTCTTCATCAGGAACTCCTTCGACTGATGCTCGACGGCGCCGTTGTCTAGTTGATATTTGCACAAGGCGTGCAGTGGACGCACCAGCACCTGTCGCAGATCTGGCTGTGCTTCCAAAACGGCCAGACATTGAGCCGCCGTCTCCAGAGTGCTCAGACAGCCCTCCGTGGGCTGGGTGCGTATAATATAGTCGCTGGTGCCCACTGATATGAGCTTCACCTGACGCAGGCGGTGCAAGGCGGGACTGCTAGCGTAGATCGCCTTTGCCTGCGGCCAGGTTCCATCGATGAGCACCAAAGTGTAGGGACCGCCACTGCGATCGATCTCCTCCAAAGGCACAGAGTCTTTACTAGGATACAGGACCAGCGTCTGTGGCGAATCAAAGATTTGCTGCAGTTCCGCATGGTTTTTGTGATTGGGAAAGCGTTTCCCCTTGTAGACAACACATTTTCCCGGCTCCAGGCCCAGCTGGAGCATCAGGGCAGTGCGAAGGGAACGCTTCTCTTCGGCAGGGTGCTGTAGTATCACGATTTGTGAGGCCACCGCCAGCGGCGGCTGCGGTAGGGCGGGACACCAGCAGACGACAGCAGGTCGCCTGCAGAAAAAAAAACACCACAATTGTGAAATTTCTCATGAATATTAAGGCACCTCCCACACACTTGCACTGTTCGCACTTGTCGCGTCTGTCGGGCGGATCTGCACTAATGCCAATGAGATCCTGCCAGGCGTCATCCTCCATTGTTGTCATTGATTAAATAAAGAAAAATTAAATAATTGAATGGTCGACAATGCCTTTAATCAGCTGTTTTTGTCCTACTCTTGTAAACCGCTCACGTTGACAGATGTTTCGTTATCGGTTGGCAACGCTCTGCAGCCACATGTCCATAATAACAGCCCTGTCTTTCAAACAGCTGCAAAGCGCGAATAGGTTTTCTGGTTATGCGTTTGCATATTCATGATTTTAGAAAACTATAATTAATCATCCTCAAAGAAGCTATTTATTAAAGAAAATACAAACAATTCTACCAAAAGCAATACTGCTCAGCTTTAAGTCATACAAATCATAACCAGAAAACACAAAGAACCTTAAATCTAGTTCACAATCATTGATTATAGGGAACATTGCCACGCATAAACATGTTAATAGCTCCGAACTGTTTTATTAGGTTTTGTATATGAATTAAACTAGTTGTTAAGCTTAAAATTATCAAGTAAATAGTGTAATAGAGACAAAATGCAAAGCATTGGTTGGACCCTGATTATGAAACGTGGCTGCTTTTGCAGAAAAGAGACGCTCAACATCAATGGCTCACGATATACGATTCGCGAAAGGCTGGCCCAAGGGTAACAATCTCTCTTTTCGATGAACCTGGAAATATCTTATCTATTCCTATCTATCTGTGCAGGGGCTTCAGTCTAATAGACCTTGGGGAGAATCCCGCCACCCGACGGAGCTACGCGATAAAGCGCATCACCTGCCACAGCATCGACGACCAGAACATTGCTCTGCGGGAAATTGAAAATTGTAGAAAAATCGACTCGGAAAATGTGATCCGGGTCGTTGATTACGAGCTAAAGGGTCAGGCAGATATCGTCATCAATACAACGAGCACATTGTACATTGTGCTGCCGTACTACAAGCATGGCGCACTCTTGGATCATCTGCAGTTGCGGGCAAGAAAGCAAGACCACATGCCGGAGGCACAGATCGTGCAAATCTTTTTGGGCGTCTGCGAGGGTGTCAAAGCCATCCATGAAGCTAAGCCTGTGCCCCTGGCCCATCGTGATCTGAAAACAGCCAATATATGCTTATCGGATTCGTTTGAGCCCATTATAGTGGATCTGGGCTCCATGACGGAGGCACGCTTGCAGATTGTTAGCCAATCGGATGCCCAGCGGCTGCAGGATGAGGCCGAGGAGCGCAGCTCAATTGTGTATCGAGCCCCGGAGTTGTTTTCCGTGAAAAGCTACTGCACCATTGACGAAAGAACGGATATATGGGTGAGTAATTATTTCTGATGATAGCTAAACATTTGAAAATGCTATTCTCCATTTCAGAGTCTTGGTTGTGTGCTGTATGCCATGTGCTACTTCAACTCACCATTCGATCCCATCTATGAGCGTGGTGACAGCGTTGCCTTGGCCGTACTCAGCGGCAATATAAACATTCCCGAGGATTCCATTTATACAGAGGTTGGAGGAAACCTTCTTAAGCTCTGCTGCTCTTTTCTTATTTTTTGTATAATCTTTTTCAGGACATGCATGATCTGATAAACTATATGCTGCGCACGGATCCCATGGAGCGGCCGTTCATCTACAGCGTCATCGAACGCACTCACGATCTGATACAGAAACTAGAGGGTCGCGTATAGCTTCTCTGTTGCTCATTTAACACACACCAAACCACCACATCGATTCCAACTCGTCTATAGAACCCTTTCTTGTATACAGTAACCGAACCCTAACACACCGCTAAATGTTTTTTGACTACGTATTATTGTAAAATACTTGTAAAAGTGCAGAGATTTTTGTGAACTTATATATATTTACTAACTCGAAATGTTTTTTTAATGATCATCGCGTGTGAGTCCAGGGCAGTTGGTCTCCAGATCTTCGCCACTTTCGTAGCGTGTGCCACACCAGTAGCAAAAGGAATAGGCAGTGCGAAGATAGCCCGTAAGCAGTTCCAGCTGCTCGGAGGCACTGTATAGCTCCTCCTTTGGGAGTTCCTCATCTTCTTCAGGCAAGTCCTGCTCTGCTTCACTGCCGCTCTCCTCCTTCTCCTTTGGTTTTGGTTGCCAGAAGAACTCCAGATCAGGCTCCTGAACATCCGCGGCAACATCTAGGGATTCACATGTCTGCTGGCATCGCCTTATATCATACTGAAGCTTGCGTTCCTCTGCCTTTAGCATGGCTCTCTTTCGGTATGCCTCTGTGCTGATCTCTTCGCTCGAATCGATGCCCGCCCTGTGCAGCAGATGAGCTCTCCGTAGCTCCTGTCGCTTGGCGGTTAGCTCCGCGATGGCTGCCTCTCTTCCCAAGCCGCCGCGATCGTTTTTTATGGTTATTCCAATGGGTTCGAGGCGGGCATCCGCCTGTTTGCCAAGACCACTGCCCGCCTTGTAGCCCATTTTGGCCAGCAGCTGGAATCCCTTGTTATCCGCAGCCAGGGGCTTATTGAGGTCCTGCTGCAGCCGTTCATTGTTCAGGTTGGACCTGGTCGCAGCAGTCTCTCGTTGCCGCTTATGGTGTTCCTGCTGCTTGGCCTGGACTTTGATGGCGCGTTTTTTCCCGCGATCTTGCACTAAGCTGGGGCGCACATCCTGCAGGCTGTGGGGGATCATTAGTTTCGGGTTGCAGAAGTGTTTGGGTCATAGTTACCCCGCCAGGAACTTGTCCGACATGTAATCCTCTTCATCTTCAGACATAATTTTTGTTTTGGTTTGTTTTTGTTGTTGTGTGACACGGAAACACCGGACGTGGTGGCAGCGCTGTTTACTTAAATTAATCGATCTGGCAGCACCCACAGCTGTTGCACTTCTCCGCAGAGTGGCAGCCCCATTTATTTGCCATGTGCTCACAAATCAACATTTAAAATTTGTATTTACGCGTTTTATAAATTAAATAAACTATAATGGGGGCTGTAAGTACTTAACTAAATATAATTACCCTCAAATTACTCAGATGCAACTGTTCTACCCACAGAAAAAGGTGAAAATAAGCTCGGTGAAGCGTGCGGCACATCTGAAGTCCAAGAAAACGCCGCTCACCAAACAGCAACAAAATAAAATTAAACAAAAACGTGATCAAGTGAGCTCCAAACGCGAAAACGGCCCCAGTATATTCTCCCAAAAGGCACGCAAGCGTGATAATTTGGCACAGCGCAAGAAGCACAATAAATTATCATCCTTGGGATTGGATCCTCTAGAGGCGGACGACGACGACGGTGACGATGATCTGCTGCTTGATAATATTGCGGATATGCTGGATGGCGATGATCTGGCGCTGCTCAATGAAAACAAACGCAAAAGAAAGGCCAAGGCAGTCGAAGATGTGGATGATCAGCAGCAATCTGTGGGCCTGGAAATGGCCTACGCCACGGCCAGCAAAAAGGAAGAGGAAACGCAAAAGATTAAGGTGAATCTGCTGCCCATCAAGTCCAGGGAAGGCGAGATTATAACCAGGACCACAGAAGTGGACTACGTGCCCAAACCGAAGCTGCAGAAGCAAGAGGAGGAGGCGGATTCGGATGTGGAGGTTAACGAAGAGGAGGACGACGACGCCAGTGTATATATGGACAGCGATGATGATGTAGTCAACGATGAAGCTGGAGTGCCCATACCGGCCACAAAGAAAATGATTTCAACCACAGATCTGCTGATTGCCCGCCAGCAGGAGCTCGAGCGTCAAAAGTATCGCATCGGAATCATCTGTTCGGGAATGCTGGAGAAGCCAGAGGACAAGATGCGCAATTTTCATGCTCTCTACGAGCTCATGGATGAAATAAACCCTGCCAGTGGGGTGCCCAACCTAATGCCTGTGCGTAAGCTGGCCATGATCTCGGTTACGGAGATCTTTAAGGACATCCTGCCCGAATATCGTGTGGGACAAGTGGATACCAAAATGCAAACGGTGCGCAAGGCCACGCTGGAGCGTGTCACCTTTGAAAATGCCCTCCTGCAGCAGTTCAAGAAGTTTCTGCAAAAGCTGGAACAGTTCACGGCGCAGGTGAACAAAAGAGGAGGCGTGAAGAACCCACAAACCGTGAAAATGGCCACCGTGGCCGTCCAGTGCATGTGCGACCTGCTGGAGGCCCATCCGTACTTCAATTACGTTCAGAACATTGCCCAGCTGCTGGTCTACATGCTCAACTGCCACTATGGCACCATGCGTCAAGCAGTCAATAAATGCTTTCGCTCGCTTTTTGCCAACGACAAGAAGTTGGACATGAGTCTGTTTATTGTGCGTCGCATCAATCATTTGATCAAAACGAAGCAGAACAATGTCCATGTGGAGTGCATCACCTGCATGATGGGTCTCAAGATCAAGAATGTCAATCTGGATGCCGAGAAGGAGAACGAGCTGAAGCAAAAGAAGCTGGAATCGCATCGCCAGCGATTGATCAGCATGTCCAAAAAGGAACGTAAGCGGAGAAAGAAGCTGACGGAGTTGAACAAGGAGCTCGAAGAGACCCGCGCTGAGGAGAACAAGCAAGTGAAGCTACAGAAGCTCACGGAGATCATTAAAATGGTATTCACCATCTATTTTCGTGTGCTAAAAAATGATCCCACATCACGTGTTCTGAGTGCTATACTGGAAGGTCTAGCAGAGTGAGTTTTGCTCTTAATGCCACCCTTGAAGCCCACCTAATCTTTTGATTTCTCTTTCAGATTTGCTCATGTCATCAATCTGGACTTTTTCTCAGACCTTATCAACGTGCTCAATAAGATACTCGAAGAACAGGACGAATTGGGCTATCGGGAGCGTCTGCACTGCATACAAACCATCTTTGTTATCCTCTCTGGACAGGGGGAGGTCCTCAACATTGATCCTATACGTTTCTACCAGCACTTTTATCGGAATATGCTGGCCGTGCAGGCGGGCAAGAATCACGATGATTTTACCATCATTCTGCGCACTCTGGACGAGGTGCTGGTCAAGCGGCGACGCAACATGAGCCAGCAGCGTCTGATGGCGTTTGTGAAGCGTCTGCTCACAGGCAGCTTGTATCTGCTACATAATGGCACTCTGGCGACACTGGGAACCATCAAGCAGACATTCCAGCTGACTTCCGTGCTGGATGCCCTGCTCGACACGGACTGCACCATTGGCTCGGGTCGCTATGATCCTGAATTGGAGGATCCCGAGTACTGCAATGCGGCTGCAACGTCGCTGTACGAGCTCACCATCCTGGCACGTCATTATCATCCCACGGTGCGACGCCTGGCTATGCATATTGCCAATGGTGTGCCCGCATCGGGTGATGGAGCACTGCCCACGGATATTGGCAAACTGTAAGTGAACCATGAAATGTTATTTTCATTTGATTTTAACCTTTATTTCCTTTTTCTAGCACCTCGCATGAACTTTTTACACAGTACGACAGCACGCAAATGGCTTTTAATCCAGCGATAGCGCTGCCCAAAGCAGGACAACCCAAGCTGAAAAAGGGCAAGCCCATGTTTATCCGGTCGGATTTCAAACAGGAATACAACAAGCTGCTGAAAGAAGGGAAATTGGCCCTCTCTAAAGACAAACAAACATTGCAATTGGATTTTCTGAGTGCGCTTCAATAAAAACTGAATGGAAAGCAGTAGAAAAAGATTATAGAAGGTACTGTAAGAGCTAAAATTAGAGAATTTATATGCGTTTTGCTCGTTTAAGAGGAATGCGTGTATATCATCGTTTTTACATCAAAATCCTTCCAAAAAAGGTACAAACAATTTCACAGTAAAAAAGATTCTTTATGGTATATTTAAAATGGAATGGAAAGTACAACGATTCTGATACTAAATTGTGTATGTTTTGGAGCTCCTAACAATCTAGTAAGATGTTGCAAATGTCGCTAAGCCTAGGGATGCACAGTGTCTATTGCCATATAACCGGGTACAGGTGCCAGAGGGTCTCCTACACGGCGCCTCGTTGACGCTGTCCAGCGTTCGCTGGCGGCAGATATTCTCGGTTGCCACCTGCCACAATCGGTTGCTGCCCAAAGCCGCCCACCACTCCATTGTCGGGCAGGACACCAGCGGCTGTGGCCAGAAGACCGGCAGCTGCGCCAGTGGGTGCCAGACGATTGGTTACCGAGGAAGCCTGGACATTGCCTGGTAGAATGGCTGGACGAATAAGAGCACTTGTCCCATACGGAGATTGAGATTGAGCCGTCGGCGTGGGTGTGGGCGAGGGATAGGATCCGCGACCGGCATTGTAGCCGGCGACCTGGGGCACTCCAGTGGCTCTCAAGGCACCGCCACCTGTTGCAGTGGCCGACACTGGAGCTCCATATGCCGTCGTAGCCGCGACTTGTCCCTGACGATAGCCTTGATTCGCATTGACATTGGCGCCACTGCCTCCGGAATAGTCGTATATGTAGGCATTGTTTGCATACAAACTGGGGGCCGAGACGCAATCGTACTGATTCCACCACACGCAGACGAGTGTCTCCTGGCTGAAGACCGTGCCATTGGGGCAGAGGAAGGAGTAGGTCCGGTTGAGGGCGCAGATGTGGAAGACCTGACACTGGGCTTCGATATCCGCATAGTATCCGGGCAGTGGCTGCTGAGTGCAGTCGAAGTTTGTGCGTGGCACTTGCGCGTAGACGGGATAATCCACTCCCGGCGTGCCCGGAATGGCCGAATAGTCGCCATCTCCATCGCTGTAATCGCCTTCGCTGCCTGTTCCACTTGACACACGTCCAGCGGACACTTGAGCATTGCCGTACTGAGAGGTCTGTGGTCCATAGGGTCCACTGCGAGAGGGCGCCGTTGGAATGCCTCCTGGCGAGGGTCTCCTGGGGAGACTTCCTGTTCCGGGAACAATGGCAGGTGCTCCAAAAGCAGTCGTCGCCTGTCCGCTTGGCGTGTAGCCCACAGCGGGAGAAGGGAACAAACCCGCTCCATAGGCTGTCGTGGCGGGGGCGGGGGTCAGAGGCAAGGCTGTTCCTGTGGGATACGCGCCCGGAGAGAGCCGTCCCCCGGCCGTAACACCTCCGGCACTGGCCAGCTCTGGTCGCCCATAGTTGTAGCCACTTTGCGCCTGCTCAACAAAACACATTTCATTGGTATGAGACGTATGCCAGGGGACTCTTTTACAGACTCACCTGGACTTGCAATTGGGCTAGGCTTCCGCTCCAGAGCAGCACCAGAACTGGAACAAACATTAGAAAGCGATTATCGTGAGTGGGAGTGGAAACTCTGGCTAAGATCTGCTCCGTGCTGTGGGCCAGTCGACGCACCAAATCGAAATGAACGCCACAGCCACACATCGACAGCAAACCGAAGCGAAGTGAAGATTTTCGTGTCCGTATTAAGGCCAAGTACGTTGCGATTCTAGCGTGCTGATAGCGCGGTCTTAGACGGTTCTGCATTGCGATCTTTATTTATCAGCTTCCTACTCAGCCAGAGGCACACAGTGGTACAAGAATTATTGGAATTTTGGAAGGTTTTTTCTTTGGAGAAAGAAAGATGGTAACTATCCAAAGATGAGTCTCGAAATGAGAGGAAAAAGAACCAGTACTATGCCTCCGATTACTCTGTAATTTCATAGTGTAATGCATCCTTTACTAGAATTGTATCTTTTGCGTAGAATCAAATTCCACTGTGCCTATTGCAACAATAACGCACTCCAACATCAATTGGCTGCCAACAACAATCTCCAGAGCTCTGAGCTCTGCCCCAAGACGCATGCATCGTAAATATGCAAGGCAGCAAAAACTTAGACAGACAGACGCCCTCCAAAAAGGAAGTGCTAATAATGATGGGGCGGACAGCCGATCGCTCGTCACTGTTGAGTACCGCCCAAGCCCAGGCCTACGGGTGAACTGGGAGTGGGTCTGGGTCAGCACAACGCATTGGCCAAGACTACTCACCTGCCAAAACGCCACAGCAGCAACGATGGACTTGCATAATTTCGTCCAAAATGAGGATGATTCTGTGTGATTTGATATCCTTTCAATCCTTGGGTACGTGGCTCACTCTGGCACTCGTCGACAGCAACTGTAGGCGAAGCAAGAACGTTGTTAGAAATTTATACCAATTTCAGAAATTCGCTGCAGTTCTCAGCCAATGCGATGGATGCTGCATCTTTGCCATATTTATGTGGCAGCTGCCCACAGACCAAAGACGACGACGACGACGACGACAGTTCGTCAGTTCGTTTGGTGACTGCGCTTTAGCAGATTTATGACCCCTGGATTATCCATTGTTGTTATGGGGGCTTCAGTTTACCAGTTATCAGAATTCATATATCACCGACCGGACCCTATACCATTTGTACAGGCAATAAAATGCATTACGTATACGTAATATTTACTTACATAGACGCCGCGATCAATTGAATATTATGGCCATTTCAAGTGCAATACAATTTCAATCTGATTCGGCCTGTCCTTCAACGATTTTTTAGAATGGATGCTGCAGAATTAGTGTGTCTTGCGAAAATGACAAAAATATTTAAATTTCGTTTGATTACATTGTGGATTTGTATGACTTTTGTTCTGTTCTGACCTTCCCGATACGGCGTCTTCAAGATTTATATTAGAGCTGGGAAAAACAGCAGCAATCACACTCGTATTTGTGTCAAGGAGACATCTTTGGATGTGTTTCTTTGGGATAACAGAAGAGGAGTAATGGCAAGTTCTGACTAATATGGTAATGGTTTAATCAGTTCAGTGGAGGATTGTCAAGCTTTAAAACATTCCGATTGTCCTAAATTTCTTCATTTATCTCTCTTTCAAGAAATATTTTCTTCAGAGGCCTAAGAAGTAAACCGCTTTGAAGGGTTTTGGGTTTAAACAAAGTGGAATTTTCTGAAGCCCAATTCTTCCATTTATTTATTTCACACACGCCTCTCAATTTCTCAGACAAAAGAAACCTTGTATTTAATATATTTTTTCTTTATTTTTATATGTACTTTATTAAGTTTAAATAAATATTTACAAACAGAACAGCAAGACATACAGATAGTTCAAAATAGATCGCTCATACTGGATACTGGATGGAAAAGTGGTTTGTTTTTTTTTGTTTTCTTTAGTTAAAACTAAAATATGAAACTAATTTAATACATCGCTCGATTATATAGTAAATTGTATACTTAATACGGAAACTGCTTGGCTGGGCATTCAGGAATAACCAAGTCTATGCCTCGAGTATTTCAGGGGAGTATTTCGTTTCATTTCATTTCGTTTCGTTTCGAACTTTTACATATTTACAAACTAATATTTGCGAAAATTGCATTGGCTAAACGAAATTAATTAACAAGAGAGTGGAAAAGTGTGGAAAAATCATGAGGAAAATCGTTAGAATTAAATTATAAAATATCAAACTGAAAAGTGGAGAAAGGATGGAATGTGGAGTGGAGTTGACTAAAAGTTAGGCATTAACTCGCAAAGTTTTCGCATATCGCTAGGAACCCGCCAACGATCTCCGGCCCGGCCTACCGCCTGCTGCTGAACTTCGATGCCAGCGAATATAATGACTTGAGCAGCTCCAGGGCCCGTCGATCCGAGTTGCCCTCGAGAGGCAACAGCGTGGGTGCCATCGTTGTCGCCGCCGCCCCCAAGTCATCCTCAATGTCCTCGACGCGTATCTCGAATTTGGTCGTCTCCTCGTTGCTGCCCGACCCCGTTGTAGTGCTGAACAAAGGCACATCTGTCGTGGTGGTGTACCCTGGCGTGGTGCTGGTAAAGTACTCGCCTCCACCATTTCGTCGGAATGTAGTCACCGGAATGCGTGTGGTGGTGGTGGCCAGCCTCTGCCTGGACGATTTCCCTGCCGCTGGCACTTTGCTATCAATATCGATGAGAGCATTGAGCAGATGCTTCCTGGATCGCTCCAGCGCCTTTCCATTGTGATCGTCGCACGTCTGGATGAGAAGCAGCAGCAGACTCAACACCTGGCGATCGTGCTCCGCCTTGGCCATTACATTGCGCAGATGCAGGGCCTCCTGCTCGTTGAGGCCCCCGAACAACTTGTTGGCAATGCGCTGGAGGCCGCTACTGGAAGGCAACGCATCCCTGGGGATGTCATAGCTCCTGAAAATGTCCTCCCACTCAAAGCGCGAGGGTGTGGGCGTTGTGGTTCCTACGCCCGATAGCAGCCTTGGAAGGTATGTAAATGGTGCCTTGGTTGTTGTTGTGGTCGTTGTGGTGCGTTGCTCCTTCATCAGACCGTCGTTGATGGTTAGAGGATCAAGGAAATCGGTCTGAGACTTCAAGGCCCAGGGATGCTCTGTGGGTTTGAGGGTGGTGATCAGCTTCTGGGGCCTGGAGTCCTTCAACAGATCATTGCGGGACTTCACAAAGGACTGGGTTTGCTGTTGCTGCAGGAACTCGTCTCCCTCTCCGGAGTCCGCACTGGGCGGGGAGAGCTCTGCTGAAAGTTCCAGTTCCTGTCCACGGCTCGTACTAATCTCGTACAGCTCTGTCGTGGTGGAGTACTCTGGTGCCGGTGTCGAATCGAATTTGTGATTGATTTCCACCGCAATGCTCTGTGGCGTGGGTGTGGTGGCCACGGGTATGGATTTGGTGGGCAGATAGTACTTGGCCGTGCCATCGCTGAAGAGCGAAGAGTCCGTGGTGGTTACTGGCTTGAAGTTGGGCGTAACCGGTGGCTCTGTGGGACGTGCACGGGCCGCTAGTTCAGCGCGGAATGTGGCGGGATTATCCAGATAGCTGGACAAGGCATTGGAGAAGATCTGGGCAATCTTACGCGACTCCGGCTTCTCGGCCAGAGCACCAATGGAAGAGCCAGTAGTGCCAATCTGAGGGAACTGCTGGTACTTTGAGCCCTGCTCCGATTCCGGCAAAGATTTCGTATCATTTTTATTGGGCGAGAGCAGGCCAGAGCTGATGTCCGTCTCCCCAGCGACACGACCCTTCGCGGGCTTCAATCCAAAGAGGCTGCTGTATTTCTGAACTGTGTTGTCACTCAAAAGGCTATGCTTGATGTCATCCGCATCCTCGCTGATGGCTGGCGGATTCTCGGAGGTTGTCAGAATGGCTGTGGTGTCCGATGGCTTGGCTGTTGGCAGCGGTGGTGGCTTCACTGACAGTTTCGTCTTTGTCTTTTCAGGTTTTGCGGACTTCTCTGGCTTTCCCAGGGCATTGCTCGTTTCGTTGTGTTCCTGGGCGAAATATTTGGCCAGAGAAACCAAGGCATCTGGTCCGGATGAGGGTGGTATCTCCAGGCCAACTCGTGCTGGTGCCGCTGCCGCTCCAGTCAGCTCCACATCCTCAAACTGATCTTTAAGCAGGTTCATGGTCTTCAGCATCTCCTGCACATTTCGGAAGACGGACTCATCTTTCACTGGATTGGGGGCAAAGAGCAGGGCATCTTCTCCTGCTGCTGCTGCATTTCCTCTGGGGGATATGGCGCTCTTTGGCAGATACGTGGGTCCACTGCTCGTGGCCGATGGCGATGGCGTCGTTGGCAGATAATCGCGACTCTCGCTGGGCTTGCTTGGAGGTCGGAACTCCCCGGAACTTGCCACATCATAGTGATGTCTCATACCAATAATCACCGGCTTGTAGGTGCTGTCTAACTCGATGCTCCCACTGGATGTGGGCTTGATCTTAGGGGCCACCGACGATTCCAGGAATATAACAGAGCTGGCGCCTCCAAAACGATTCGGATTTGGTGTCGTGGCAGAGTGTCCTCCCTTAATGTAGTTCAGCTTTCCCTCCGTGGTCTTGGATTTGACCAGACTCGGAACAGTGGGCGTGTAGAAGGGCGTGGATTTGCTTGGTTCAAGGCGACGGGCGGTGGAGTAGCTTCCAGCCGTGAAGTAAGGAGTCGTGTGTTGAACGGAGCGCGTGGAGTGGGCCTCGTAGAACTCTGGTTTGTCCTTCAGTTGGGAACTGGGCTTATCCTTCAGTTGGGAGCCAGAGATTGGTTTGTCCTTCTGTTGCGAGCTGGCGGTGGGTTTCTCTTTCTGTTGGGAGCTGGAGGTGGGTTTCTCTTTGAGTTGAAGAACGGGCTTTTCCCTCTCTCTCTCCTTGCTGTGCTCTTCGCTGCCACTTTCCCTCCATCTATGCTGCCCACGCTGTCCATTTCTTGCCCGCTCTGTGGATTCGCCACGTGGTACTCCTCTTTCCTGAGAGGCGGCCAGTGGAGCCCTCTCCTGTGAGGCCAGAGGTGCCCTTTCCTGTGATGCCTGAGAGGCCAATGGAGTCCTTTCTTGAGAGACCAATGGCGTCCTACTCCTTGAGGGTTTCAGCACAGTTATATCATCGTTGCTGTTCCTGTTGGAGTCGCTGCCTTTGTTGTTGCGACGCTTGCCCGAGCCGCTCACAAAGGAGGAGCTCTCGGCGGTGATCTGGGTCTCATGATCGTTGCTATTATTATCGATGCTGGGCAGAACCTTGCGCTGTTTCTCTCCGGAAACATCGTCAAAGTCCACGCTCTCCACGGAGGCGGGCACATCCTCCGTGGAATCGATGCGTCTGTCGGGCTTGCTCCGTGGACCAGCTCTCGCTTGACCAGCGACTGGAGTGACCTTAGGCTTGATGTTCAGGCCGCCGCCGACAATATTGAATCCCTGGACAGGCACTGAGGGACGCACTCGATGGACACGCTGCTTGTTGAGTATTTCAGAGCTCTCTGCATAGTAGCCCGAGGATCCCAAACAGTTCACCTTGAACCACCAGTCGCAGGTGAGTTCGCTCTGCTGGAATATGGTGCCATTTGGACAGAGGAAAGAGATCTTGCGTCCCTCTTCGCAGATGTGAAAGACCTAAAATGGGAGTAAATTAATCACAAGACTCTCTGAGGCCTAGTTGCACCACTCACCTGACAATCCGTTTCCATGTCGGCAAAGTAGCCATTGCCAAAGGAGCGACAGCTAAAGGAAGTCTTGGGTATCCTTGGATAGATGGGAAAATCAATGCCAGGTCTTCCCACCACGCCCTGATATACCTCATAGTCCACATCCTCGTCGGAGGCGCGCTTCTTCAGATGATGCTTGTGCTCGTTGCAGTTCGTGTGCGTCTCGTAGCGCTCCTCCTCGAATTGTGTGGCACCCGTTTGCTTGGCCAAAATGCGGGCAGGTGTGCGGTACTGAAACCAGAACATAGACGATATGTTTACGGATGTATTGGATATAATTGTTGGGGATATTCTTACCTTGGACTCTGCGCTTGTGTGGCCCAGAAATGCCAGTAGGAGAAGAGCTGAAATAGAATCCAAGGAATGCATAAATGAGAGCAGTACATAAACGGTACCATAATTTCTAGAAAATAATACAACTTTTCTTCCTACTCGTGAATTATTTTCATAGTTTCTGAGACTTTAAATGAACAATTATACGGATACTTTAATTATGTCTAGTTCATCAAGTTTTTAGCTACGGATTCTCCTTCTGTTTAGAATGTCGACTAACGGACCTTGACTTTTCCATTCGAAAAATCTCATATGCAGACATTGCCAAATTACGCAAGCGGTGTCTGTGAATGGAATGGGGATGGGGATTAAATGTGACTGACCTTAGGTAACCGTCTACTCTACGAGTATTCCTAGTAATGCAATAATTAAATCTTAAACCATAAAAACAATTAAAGAAAGAAACAGAAATAAAAAGTCATGATGTAGCCGCCAGAAGAAGATGTCAGCGACACCACCAGATGCACAGACTGTCCAAATAAGAGGGGAGGCTATTGAATAACCAAAATAACCACCACAGATTCAAGGTCCACTTGATGCATAATCACAGTGATTATATGAATCATCGGTGGATGGATGGATGGATGGATGTACGGATGTATGGGATGGGAGACCCCGCGAACGAAGAAGACGTCGAGGGTGTTTGCTGTTGCTGCTATTGCTGCCTTAAACAAATTAAACAATTGCCCATAATTTATGTCCGTTGATTGGCAACCGGGTCTCAAAATTCGATTCGGCCCAATCGCATTAACCATACGCCACACAGCACATCAATTCGGGGTATCTTTCGGTTTGGTTTCTTCGATTCGTGAGCCTCACAGCGGGTCACACAGCGTATGGTCTTGCCAGAGCTTAATTGAGAGGCGCTGTCGATGGGCGCGTAATTACTCACAGACGGGGCTCCAAAACTATCGGACTATTGTTGACTTTGCCTACTCTGCCACTCACGGGAGATGAGCTGTCACTTATGCGTCTGGGGCCGATTCCGATCGCTCTGGCATTTGGGTCTCGGCCGCTCCGCCAATGTGTCCGTGTCCGTGTCCGTCCTAATGAGCCGTTAAAAATTGCATTTCTCAAGCATTCATCTCGTCCAATCCATTAATTCAAATCAAAGTCACATTTAATCTAAGTCTCCCTCTACTTTTTTTGTTCCAAGCAATATTTGTCGCACGCCAAAACAAAACAGACGAAAAACTAAGACACGGCTAAGACAGCACACGCAACTGCTGGCTAAGACAAAGGCATATTAACGCAATCTTGGCCGGGTTTGTGTTTGGGTTTGGGCCGCAGCCGCCCCCGCCATGGCACACGCATGCGGCCAAAATGCGTTGCGTTTGGCTGTCAAGAGCGAAGAGTGGATGTGCCATTGGGTGGAAGATCTATCATGGGAAAAATTATGAGACCTGACAAGGTCAAGGATGTCATAGTTTATGTCATGATAGAGTTGGGAACGATTTTTTCTTTAGTTGTATTATCAGTTTTTACAAGTTTCTTGACGACAGAAGAATATATGGGAATTTTGTGAAAACAAGAAAATTGATTGGTAAAAACTTCTTAGCCATAACCACTTACCGCACAACAAATTGAGCTGCGTACACCGCATTTTGTATTTGGAATTGCCTGGAATAGAAAGAAGGAGAAACAATAATTTAGCTGGTTAACAAAATTATGAATATTTATTGCACAAGATCGTGGGAGAAGCCGAAAAACGTAAACAAAATAAATAATTATTAGCAGAAACACGTACACGCCGGCAGGTACCTTATTGGGCAATAGAAATTATACAAACAGAAAATAATAAATGTACTCTGGGGCTTGCACAAATCAGAGAAGCAAGACCAAGAGTTGTCAATGTGCCGAACGCAGACGAACAAAGCGAAAAAAGGCTCACAGCCGATTGCATAATTTGTGGAGAGAGAGAGAGAGAGAGAGAGAGATACACGCCCACAGACGCATGCAGAAGATGCGAAATTTATGGCAGAGAGCTAGCGATCTCTACACCTTATATAGATAGTCGGATGGGCAGATTGGGCAGGGGAGATATGCAGATTGGGAAGGGTAGATATGCAGATTGGGGGAGATTGCATTTTGGGTACGGTGTACCACAGGGCGTATGCGCTATAAATTATTACATTTTAGGTCTGACCAGGAACTGCAGGCAGCTGCTATGCCTCCAACTAGGATTGCTGGATGCAGTCCAGCAGTCAGTCAGTTAGTCAGTCAGTCATTCAGCCATTCAGCCATTCAGTAAGGCAGTCAGTCAATCCAGTCCCCTCCTCAGACATTCACTTTGGGGTATCGTATCGCTGGCTTCCGTCAGCTCGTTTCTGCAGCTGTTGTTGTCGCTGAGTTTGTTGCCGCCGCCGCTGCTGCTGTTGTTCCCGTAGTTTCTGCGTACTTTGCATAATTTCATATAATTGTTTTAATTTGCACAACACAGCAAACAATATCAAAAGTTGGGGAGGCAACACGAGAGATCAACACCAACCAGCGAACCGAACCGGCTTGGCGCCCAGTGACACTCTTTTGATTTCAAAACATTTTCAATGGTTTAAGTCATTTATTTGCTTTACGTAATCCCACAAATAAACACGTAGCTATATTTTCAATAACAATAACATCAATCGAACAGAAATCTCGAAACGAAATGAAACATAAATTTAAATTGAAATTAGCTACAGCGGTGGAGGAGGAGGAGGAGTGGGAGTAGGAGTAGGAGGAGGCTGCTGCTGAGATTCTGCCTTTCAGCATTGTCTATCTGTTGGATATTCTTCGGTTGCCGAAATTGCTTTTTGTATTTAAATTAGTTGATTGCCTTGGGGGTTGGGGTTTGGGGCTGGGGCTGGGGGGCATTGCTTCTCTTCAGCATTGCAAATATTCTCACACCTAAATTTAAGTTTCATCAAAATAACGTAACGTAATGTACACAAAACTAAATTGCGGCAGTGTCGTCATGCAACGGCGTTGCAGCAGACTTGACATTAAAATTTTAATAAAAGATGGTAAATTAAGTCGATTAGCCCAAACATTTAGTTAAAGTTCAAGAGTTTTTGCCTCGCGGACTCTCTCGTTTTGTCTGCTCAGATTTTAATTTCAATTCACGATTTTCAATTTGCAAATTACACGACCCAAAGAGGGGCTTTTTTGTCATTGTCAAGGCTTTTGGGCATTGAATGGATTTAAATTGGCGATCAATTGATGAAGGTTGAATCGGTTGGAGTGGGTTTATGGTTAGAGAAATCTATGGAAATCACAGAAATCCATGAAAGAAGTTCAATCATCTTTGGAAAAACTACACAGAGAAGGCCACAGAAGAAGTGCAATCAAGCTTCAGGGAAAGCAAAGAGCGGGAAAAATTTCGATGCTCAAGTTACAGGCACAAAAAATTGTCAACGACAACAATGACAAATAAGGAAGTTTCTCCGCTAAATCTACCAGCATCATCGCCAGCAGCAACACCAGCAGCAGCAATAGCAGCAGCAGCAACGAAAAAATTGTCAACGCCATGGCATGGACCATGGCAACAGCAGGTGTTGGAGCGAACAACCAATGCGGCACCAACAAAAATAATAAGCTAGCGCCAGTTAACTGTCAGCAACAGAGGTTGCATTTTCCTTGAGGCATGCCGCACGCCGAACGCCACCGCGCTGAGGGTCTCTGCAATCAAACATTTGGTTCCGCCTTCAACACATGCGCCATGCCATGCCATGCCTTGAGCAGATATCACCCAAAGACAAAGTTGGGGGCAGCAAATGGAAGCTGGAAAGATGGAGATATGAAGAGATGCTGAGCTGAACTGAGCTGAGAGATGGATATGCTAAGGACGCAGTCGATGATGCACCAGTGGATCAGTGCCTGGCTCTCTCGGATTGCAGCCAAATGTCTGTTAAATCGTTTTAACCTTTTTGTCAAGTTGGCGCTTAACCTTTACGGTCGCTGGAGCTGACATGAAGGAAGCATTTGTTGTACTTTTTTTTGCACATTGTCTTGTGGCACACACTCAGAGAGTGGAGTGTTGAAACCCGTACAATCCACAGAAACTAAGGCAAAAATTTGCGGGATGTCGTATACGTGTTATTCCAAGATTTGATTTATTTGTTTTAGCTTTTCGTGTTTTCGTATTGTTAGGGGCTTATCCGGTGGTGGTTTATTTGCCGAAAGCCAACCTTTCTTGCACTGACTCTTGTGTGGCCTTCTCAGCAGATAAATACTCCTACCCGTAGTTTTTATTTTATTTTATCTGTAGCTCGTGTGCAAGGAAAATTTCACCTTTAGCGAAAATTCATTATGAAACGGCAGGCAAAGGCCTGGCTCCCTGGCCAATTCCTGTTGCATAAAATTGCATAAAGTCAGCCGAAGCGCATCTTCAAACTAAACAAAATCTAAAACTTGATTGGGGGGACTTTTTCTGTGTGTGGTTTTTTGTTGGCGACTGGGAGTGCCATGCAGGTGCGGATGGATATGCTGGTCATTTGGCTAATGGTGGGAGAGAAATTTCGAAAGCAAGTCAAGTGGAGAGGCCACTGGCATCCTTGGGAACTCAAATGTTTGGCGATATCAAATGAATGATATTCAGAGAATGGTTTTTGCCGGTTCTGCTCAGCCCCTTTCCAGTTTCCTGTTTCTAGTGTTAAACTTTGACACAAGCAAATGTTATGCTAATTTGTTCATAATTAATTACCTATCACCAAAGTGCTACCTAACATTCTGGCATGGCATACATTTCCATAGACTGAACTGGAATTAAATTGTTAAACATTTCAAATGGCAAATGCTACAGCTAATGCTTTTTTTGGCCGAATAAATTGTGTGAAAAATGTCATTATAAATGCATAAAAGTCTAGGCAAATCACTCGGCTTGTTTTCGGCCTGCGTTTCCCATGGCAAATGTTTTGAAAGTGCCGTGCCGCCCATTGTGCATTTTGGGCTTATTTATTTTACAGCAGATTTGGCAAGCAGGGGCATTTTGTTTGCTTTTGTTATTGTTTCTAAAATTGTTGCGCAGCAGCAGCAGCAGCGGCAAGCAATTAAAAGCGTATTTTATATTGGCACATCCCAGGCGATAGAGATCATTTTTTTCGGGACAGCTCAAATGAACCCCATTGTGGGGCGGGACCCATAGATCATTCGAATGACGTGCGTTTATGTACGATTATTTGCACAATACATACGTATAGTATTTCGGGGCAGGTCCAAATAAATTAATAATGGGATTACTGAATAAATATCTGAGTGAAGGTACCTGCATATCGCGTACGAAAATGGCAGCTGCTGTGGGCCCTGGAAAATGGGTCGGCAGCTTTATCACAAAATAAAATGATAAATTTATGACCTGATGTTTCGCTGTGACATTTCGTTGTTTAAACAATTAATCAGAAACTTCAAAAGCATTTAGTTATCCCTCACAAATCTTACCCCCGCCGCCATTAAAGTTCATCTGCGGAGCAATAAAAAAAATCATGAAAATCCCAAGTGTGAATATGCGTCAGAGAAGAAGACATGTTAATGTTGCAATAACGTAACTTTTTGTAGCTCGTGTTGTAGTTTGGTCTTTTTTTTCATTCAGAGATTCAGCCAAAGGCCGGCAGATAGCCAGGGAAGGCACCCAGACAGAAGATAGACCCAGACCACGGCGTCGACAGCGTCGACGGCGGCGGTTGCCTCTGATGATGCTGCTGCTGCTGCTGATGCACTGACCTACGTGTCGCAGATGCACTCAGACATGGGTGTACACAACTCTTAGTGGCAATTATTGCCGCAACATCACAGTTTTTCGGGGGGGCCTTAAAAGCAAGCAGCACCCCTAAGGGGGCGCGGCAATGATTGCATTTCATAGCCGCCAGAGTTCGACGTGCTAATAGATTTTGAGGTCAAATGCAATCGTTTTCGGCTGCAGCAGCAGCAGCAGCTTCTGGCTATTTTTTCGCCCTCGTTGATACAATTTTTCGGTTAGTTTTTTGCACAAGAATTCTTGTGCATTTCCGTGAAGCACTTTTTGTGGGCTCTGCTACTCCTCATTTGCAATTTGTGTAGTTGTTAGAGCAGGAACGTAGGGGCAGCAACCAAAAAAAAATGCTACCTCTGTGGCAGCTAGCTGGAGGCATAGCCAAAGTCACTTTGACGCTTCGTGGCAGCCGCCTGTCAACTGTTTCACACTTGGCCACAGCCCCAGACCGCCCATTGAGAGCGGACTGGATGAGAGATTGGGGACTGGGATTGGAACATGGGTCTTGGGGTAGACATTCCATGAGGCTAGGCATAAACGGAACCCAATTTGTTGGGTGATTTGTAGCACCAAGTGTGTAGATGATTTTCGGGGTTTTCTTTATGGGCACATATTTTTGATTGTTGCGCCCCAGCAATTCTTCATGCAAGAGCTGCTACTGCTGTTGCTGCCGCGGGACATCGTCTCCCGCTGATGTTGGAACCTGCCCCAATTCATATTCATTTGCATGCAGCAGGTAGCAGTCAGCCAGCCCCGAGGGGCGGCACTTGGATGCTACTTAATTATCGGTTAAGCATATTTTCTGTTTGGTTATTCAGCAGTTCTCCAAAAAACACTATTTGTCTGGCTGATTCATAAAAAGCTGTTGTAATAACAAGGGTTAGCCTAGTATATCATTAAATTTTCCAAGGTAATTGCAGAGTTTCATGTTACGAAGAGCCATAACGAACCGGAAGCTGCACCCACTAAAGCCAATTCAAGTTTGTGTGGGTACCAAAGTATGATACTAGAACCCGATACGCATATCTAATTTCTCCATGCTAATATTATTCATTGGCATTTATCAAATGCAGCAATAATGGTCGATTAAAAGACTTAATCTACCCAAGAAAAGATGTTAAATTGTCATCAAATGACTAGCTAAACCGGAGCATAAAAATTAGATTATTGAAAAGATATCAACAAGAAATCAAAAGGAAAGATTGAAACAAAAACTGAAAGAATTCAAGGGGAAAGATTGAAACAAATCTCTGAAGAGTCGAATGATTCAAACAAAAGAATTAAGACACAAACTTGTTTTCGTGTGACGCTAAAAGTTCTAGAACCTGCACTTACTTAACCTCCCAAAATATATATTTGAATGCACCGTTAAAATGCTAATGTACTTCAGATCAGGGGGATATATATCTCTAAAACAATTGCTGCTCTCAAAATTCGATTGCTACTCGATTGCTTTCAAAAAACAGGTCCCCATTTGATATCAGATTGTAAGAGTATTACTAAATATAACATTCAATGGAAGACGAACCCTGTGTAAACCAGTTTCCATCTTCTATGCCGAAAAATGCCTATTCGAATGCCAATTTTGCGGTGTCACTAAGGCCATTCACACACGCGGAAATAAATCCCATGCCCCATCTAGTGCTCACATAACAATTGAGTTGTCAATAAGAAGATATATCTTTTGGCTAGATGATGTGCCAAAAAAAAGAGAGAAATATCAAAAGATAACAATTGAAAATGCCGCTCAGCCAGTTTCAATTGATATGAGGCAATATTCGTGAGTGCAATTTATGATAGAGATAGAGTCGGAGTCGGAGCCGGAGTCGGAGTCTGGGGCGGCGGCAACAAAAGTTGCAGCAGCACCAACAACTACAAACAAGAGCCAAACGAGTGGCAATTAATAGGTAATTGCTGTTGACGCCACAAGTGTCTGCCTGCCACAGAAACTTCCACGGGGGGAAACTGTTGCAGTTTGTCTGGATTCTTTTGTTCAACTCAATTCCAAATTACGCATGCCGCAATATTTGGGTCAGTGTTTCTTATCAGAGCGGTGCATATTTATGTCACCTGGTTAAATAATCCAGGTGCTCCCCGCCTCACTGGGAGGAGGCTCTAATTAGAGCCAAACAACAATGGCCAGCTTTTCACGTTGCTCGCTGCTTTTCTTTTCACTTTTCCTCTTCGCGATGGCCTTTTTATGATTACTTCAGCTTGCACTCATCTTTATGCAGTCTCTGTTTATACATACATATCCATATACATACATACATATACGTACGTGTATATGTTAGCCCCTAACTGAAATGAAGCTGCGAATTAGTCGCTTATTGTCTGGAGGAGTAATTGTTTCTTGTTTGTGTGTGCCGCAGCCACGTAAATGAAATTCACTTTTGATTTGGTTTTTCTTACGATTCGGTTTTGGTTTCTGTTCAGCGTGTCAGTGGTAAGAGTTCAAGCGGAAATGGCTAGGAAAATTACATTTTTTGTTTGCTTTTTCCAACGATAAAACTAAGAGTTGGAGATATTAAACTAATCATAGCTCCATTATACGATTCTAGACAACGATTTCAACAAAAGACTCAGGTAACGAACTTGACTTTGACATCCACCAAAACTCTTTGTGCTGTAAGCGACAACAAGTTTTCAACATATCATAGAGTTTTTTCTGCCTTTTTTGTCGAGTATCATAGACTATTATGACTTCTGAAAGCTCTTGTCATTTTGGCTGCCTTCAGCAGCATTTTGATTGTGCTTGAAAATATCAAACAATATCAAGGAATTAAATGCGGAATTTGTTATTTTAGCTTCAATGATTTATGTTTTGATTTCTCAGAGTAAGCGTGTATGTATCGAGGCGTCTCTAATTGCCTGTCGGCTGTCTGAAATTGATATCAATCTGTAGTGCCCCAATAGACACACGCTTATTGACAGTTTCTTCTTATTTGTTTTCATGGGCAATAATCGCTTAGAAGACGTTGAATGATGGCAGCTTTTAATGGCCTAATCTCAGTGGGAAATAATACATTTTTCGATCATAATTTTATGGCCCAACCGTCCCGCTGTGAGAACGGCAGCTCGAGATTCTAGCCTTGACTGACACCTATTTATAAAACACATTAGTATCTTCATATTTTATGTATATAAACTTTATGAATCATCTATGGAACAACCTGTTTTCTGATCGTATTCGGTGAGCATCCTTTACCCAAACAAACCCCCATATGATATCATTTGACCAATTTAGATCCTGCCTAAGCCCCAAGCAAAACGAAAACAAATATAAATCGGAATATGCTGGAAACAAGTTCTCAAGCAGCTGTACAATACTCATATAAAATATCTATAACTCTGAACTAAGATAAACACTCAAAGAAAGCGCAATAGAAACCTCGTTCTCGGAGATGGCTAAATGCGTGCTGAAATTTAGCCGCTTTTTCAATGTTTCGCTGAATGGGAATATGGCACAGCGATAATTAAGATTATTTGCTATTCAAATCGAATTTTAATTCTTCAGAATTGCATTTGTTTCACCTCAGAACTGATGCCCCACACAAATCTTTGAGACAACATTTTTTCACAACCGAAACCAAATTGAAGCACTCAAAGAGTTTCAAGCTATAAAAGTGATATATATGCCAATGAATGCCTTTCAATTGCCAATTTTGGCAGCTCTTTGCAACGAAGTTCATGTGGGGGCCAATGCAGCCGTGGATGCAGATCAAAATGCCATTCAACAGGCAGCCCTAAAATGGCCTAAACGTTGCCTGTCAGGCCATGGAGGTCAGCATTTCGGCCTGACATTTAGCCTCCTGCCGACTGGCTCTGTGGCCATATATCAAAGTTGGCTATGGCTATGGCTATGGCTATGCCGGAGTCCATCCGTTAAAGGCTGACAAACGCCACGCGCAATTCGCGACGCACGTGTGTCGTTTGTGGCAGCAATTTCAGAATCTCCAGCGATAGCACAGCTGGCATTTAGCTGGTAAATGTTGCTTTGATGATCATATTTAAAATCATGATGTAATTGAACAGTTTACGCATTCGAGTGGATAACTATGATTAAGGAAGAGCTTATAGGCATTTCAAATTATCATTGCTTCGAGGAAAAGCCTCAGGCATGTACCGTTTTCCACAGCTTAAGTTATTGTTTCAACACTTCAGCACTGTTTTCATCGAGTCCCATTACACTATCAACACAATTCCTTTTCAAAAAGTTCAAGTTCGTTGTCTCAACGGTTTTTTGTGTGACCACCAAAAACCGAAACTGTTGAAAAAATTGACAAATGGTTTATTTATGACTGTAGTGCACTTGGCTGACATTTGGCCAAATGACAATACGGCATACAAAAACTAAGGTTTAGCTGAGGTTTTTATCTGCAGTTTTATGCTTTTGCGGCCAGCAGCAAGTTCGTTGTCAAAGTCTTTTGTTTTTACAGAGACTGCTGCTGCTGTTGCCACAATAAGCTCCCTCGATGAACACCTTAAGAACAGGCACTGAGGTGATGATAGATCGCAGCATTAAGCCGGAGGAAAAACCCCAACTAAGTCCGCCTAGAATATGTATGTTGAAATCATGAGGTTGCTTCGAAAAAAAACAATACAAAACATCAACATTATTTACACTTCATTAATCACTAAAGATGGTCTAACAAAAACAACAGCAAGCAACAACAACAGCTATTGTAAGGTTGTTTGTGTGGTGTTGTCTACAAGGAATCGTTGTGGGGTACTTTTACTTGGGGGCTCCACGGCGTCTTGGCTCGCCTCGTCTCATCTCGTTTCGTTTCGTCTTTCAGTTTCGGCTCATTGGGTTTTCAGCGATGCGCACGCAGCGCCAGTTAACGCATCAACACTTGGAATGGAGTACAAGATACATCGATATCAATTACAACAACAACAATTTCAACAACAATACCAACAGAAATAACACCAAAATGAATACCAACAGTAATAACGCCAACTGTAACAAATACAATAAAAATACCAACAATTCCAATAACAAAAATTAGAATACCAGAAATATCAACAACAATACCAATAGGAGTTACACCAACAAAACTACACCAACTAGTTTCCCTGTGCAACGACACAGAGAGAGAGAGAGAGACAGAGAGGGATTCATCCTCCTTTTGAGGGTATTGTTGCTTGAATGCCTTTTTAATTTATTTGCCATTTCTTTCGCTGGCAAAACGTTAATGAGCAGACCAGACCTGGCCAAGATCCGAACCAGACCAGGGCCCGGTGCCCAGACGTAGACTTAGACCCGGTTAAGACAACAACAACAACAACCATTCGCATTTTGAACTTTTATCTGGCCATCTGCAGACTGGGACAGACGAAACAACAGGCAAAAATTATATTGTAGCATTCATTTTGTTACATTTTGGTTTATTTTCCAGCTGCCTTTCGGCTGGGGAGACTCGTTTCGGTCTCTCCCCATTCAACTTTAACCCCCTGCCACATAAAACACAAAGTACGAGTGTACGTACATACACATCCCTATCCCTGGCCCTTGTTTTCTTCCGACCCGACCCTGTTATAGGTGTAGGTGTAGGTGTGAGTGGGTGGATGTGATGTGATGTGAAAGACGGTTAAGTCACACATTTGGCCTAAATTTTGTCTTTTCTTTTGGCCCGGCTCGCTTTTCTTTTGTTCATTTGCGCCACGAGACAAGAAGAAAACAAAACTGTGGCACCTCTTGACATTTAAGGCGCGCGCATTTCCCAATTCCCTGCACTACTTTCTGTGGGTCTCTCTCCCTGTAATCACAGAGCGCACACCAATTGGAATTATCTAACACAAAACAACCAGAAAAACTCTTTGCAGCTGCAACAGCCACAGCACTCCTCCCCCAATTCCAAGGGTCTATATTCTGAGTGCTACTGGGTCCGCGTTCATCCTTGAACTGTGTGCTCAGCCCAGCCACTGAGCCACCCAGCATTATCTTAGATTCGTTAATAACAATGCCAAGACTAGGCAACAATTGTGGTTGCAAATTTTGCAACACAAAATTTATGCAGTAGAAAAAAATTAGAAAAACACAACAAAAAAAACAACCGAAATGCATGCCGGCATTTTGAGGCTTTTGCGTGGCTTTTAATTGTTGTATCTATTCATCTATGGTAACCAACAATTTTGCAAATTAATCATCGAGCCAAAAGTCGCCCCTGGCGAATGCAAAATTTATGGAAATTGTCCATCATTTCATTCGCCTAGAACCGATTAATATTTACGTTGATTAAGAAGAAAACAAGAAGCTAAGCCAAAGCTAATGCTAATTGTTTTAATTGTAATGACTTTGATGGACTTTGTGTGCCAACTTAATTAAGTTATTCGACTTTTAATTAAAAATGTTTGACAACAAACGTTTTTTGTGTTCTGATGAAGTCTTCCTGGATTGGTTTTTACAAGGTCTTGTCACAGGAGAGTAGAGTATTTTATAGCAGATTCCCTAGGATTAGAGTCAAGGAATATGCTGTGTGCGTTCCTGAAGGAAGGCACCCACAAAAAGCTGGGAAGATCTCACAGATAGATATCTATCTACTGCATCTTTTCCTTCATACATTCCCAAGAAGGCTCTTAAAGTCGTATCATAAGTGCCATCCAATGTACTACATTTCAAAAAAATCTATTTTTACGAGCTACAAAAAACGTAGCTATTTAGAAGAGTACTTCTGTGGAACCTGAAACTCAATTTTTTCTAAAGATATTCAAATGGAATACCTCTAAGAATTTGCCTTCACTTCCTTTTACTTTTCAAAATCTTGGTCAAGTATCATAATTTAGTTGAAATTTTGTATCTTGGCCTATGGTGCATCTTAGACAAGCGGCAAGTGGTCGGGGACTTGCATAACTTATAGCCGTAAAAGAGCCACCATAAAAAACTGTCAGTCCAATATTTAACCAACACATTGACATTTTAGCAGGCGTTATTGCTGCTTTGCCTCTGGCGAGTCGGCCAAAAACAAGTAATAAAATTAAGTACAAAATGTATACAATAAATCTAAGTAGGATGAGGTTTTTGTGAAAGGAGATGTACATAATTTTTGTCCATTCATGCGTACGAAATGCGTTTGGCATTTTATTAGAAGCTGGCCATTCAGCTGTCGATCTGTGGAGCTGTCGGAATTCCTGGCCCAAACGCATTCAGTATTCAGGGGTTCAGCGCCTCACTCACCTTTAAGCGGCATCAGCGGCATCAGTGGCAGCGGTGCTCTGAATGTCAGTTTGTGTGGCAGCAACACTCGCCAGTAACTGAGGCAGTAACTGTGGCAGCAACTCAATCTTCCACAGCTTCCTTTTTGCTGCTTTCGGTTTCGTGATGGAAGTAATATGTAGGTTTAGCTATAAACTTATTTATGACAAAGTTTTCCGCTCTCCAAGTTGATGTGTTTTTTTTTTTTTGTGTGTTTGTTTTCTGTTTCGCTTGTGAATATTAGCTATAATGTTGCACTTTTTCGTGTAACTGTTGTGGCAATGTTGTCTCACTATTGTCGATTATTTGGTGTATTATTTGTTTCGGGCTAGAGAGGAATTATGTTATAATGCACAGATATCACGATTTAGTTGATGGTTTTTCTCGCTGGCAGCACAAAATCACTTCAAGTTTTTCATCATGTCAGCGGTATGAATATATCATTAGGAGCAATTTTTTTGGTAATCTCACAGTGGAAAAAGGGAATTGATTTAATTTAATGGGTAATCTGGGGATTTGGGCCAAGTTCATTAGCAGTTAGATGGTAAAGACTGTGAAAAACTTGAAGTGATTTTTTATATTTTTGTATGTTTTATAATCCTTTGCTTTATCGTAAGTTCCTTTAATAATTAATTATTTTCTTCCTTAAAAAATTGCAAAAAATTATCATTTATGAACACAAAATGTTTAAAAATTCCATCACTTGAATCACTTTTTAAGATTTTTATCCACATAAAATTATCTTTACAAAATACAGTACGAGGGATCTCAGAGCCAGAGTCGGAGCCAGACGAACAGAAGACGTCTTCACCCGTACGATATTCACATTTGAATGTTTCAATTGGCAAATGCGGCGTCCAACTTTAGTAGTAGTTGAGCGGTTCGTGGGGCCCCCGGACTCGAAACTCTGTTTAGCGAAAAACGCTCTCAAAGCCGCGGCGCAAAGGCAGAGATCAGAGTCATCGTCGGCGGGCGCCCCGTCGTCGTACCGCAAAACGAAGATCTTTGCCACATCTTCCTCAAAGCCCAAAAGCAGCAGCAGCCGTAAAGACAAAAACCAAACACAAAATGCCTTTGCAACCGGTCGCAGCGGAAGAGAGAGGAGAGAGATAGATAGCGTTCGGCAGACAACCGAAGCTTAACAGAGCTATAGGCTTTACGACTGTTAAAGCTTAACATTGCGGTTCGGGTACTGCTGTCAAGGTAGCTGTTAGATTTGAAATATTTTATTTAATTGTTGTTTTCAAACGTGTAATGTATGTACCAAAGCTTTGGAATTCATCTTTAGGAAGAGAACAGCGTACGTATTTTTACCTGTGTAGCTATTCATTTTTATATCACTGTGTTTTATACGAATTAAGCTATAAATAGATTTAATAATGATTTATTTCAGAGTAATTAATTATAAAAGAATGATATACGACTTGGTTGTGTACTTTTAATGTATAAATGTTCTACTAGGTGTGGCCTCCAATGCGTGCAAATACAAATAATAATAAAAAGATGGATTTTTTGAGACTATTGGTAGTAAATGAATAGAACATAGAAAGTATTTATAACTAGTTTATGAGAAAAGAGACAGTTTAATAGCTCTTTGAAGGTTCAAGAACCTTCTTATTACCACTTAAGCCAAATAGAAAGAAATAAACTAAAGGAACCCCTCTAATTGCTCAAAATAATTTGTGTGTCAATTAGTGCTGTTGTCTTGGATATGTCAAAATTTTAAAAGATTAACCCGCTTTCTCATAATTTCCCATAAAATTGCATAAATATCACAATTGCATTAAATGCTGATCACATTCAATTGAAATAGATTTCAATCAATCAGCGGGATGACAGTTTGAAAATCCATCAGCGCTTAATGAGGAAGGGGAAGCACTTGTAGGGTTTCCAATGAAGAGTTGGCATGGCCTCCCTGTAGTGGGGGTGGGGGGTCTGTGGGTCGACTGCTCGATTGCCCGCCCGTGGAAGGCAGAGCACACAAAAACATCGCAAATTAAAGATTCGAAATGCTCGCAGTGACGACTTTTTGACTTGAGGCGTTTCTTGTTTCTTGGCTGAGTTTGATTTTGTTTGTTTTTTTGTGTGTTTGTGAACCACAAAACAATGGGGCAAAAGGGAAGACAGCTGAGGAGTTGACAGTGGACAGTTTTTATGATGATTTTTGGCCAGCTTCTTTGCGGGGCCCACAAACAGGAGGGAACCTGGCGAGCGATCGACTCGATTGCATAATAATTTTGTTTGATTTTCGTTTGGTTTTTGGATACAGCCGATGCTGATGCTGAGGCTGAGGCTTCCTCCCTCTTCTTGGACTCATCTTGGAAGCAACTTCTGCTTCCTTCTCCACACGAAGGCAGCAAATGCTGATGCAGATGCCGATGCCGATTCATTGGGCCTGCGATTATGGTTTTGGTGTAGCGCAAAAATGCTTAAATAATCGCAGTCACAAATATTCCCACGAAATTTTCCACTAAGGCCTGCCATAATGGTATCTCTATCCAGTGATCCAGCGATGGTATGAGTAGTTCATGTAAAATTAACATTGGATTCTATTCAAAATCAGAAGTGATGGTCGTAATGGCCTGGCCTGCCTCCTACCTTCTGCCAGTTGCCTGCTTAACGTGATTTTAATGGCGATTCGGTTCTCAACTTTGGCTGTTTGACTCCTTTCCATTATTAACTATTGACAATGTTTTTGTTTTTTTTCCATTGCTGCTGGGGTGATGCAAATGACATTGAGTTAGCGGCTTTTGCTCATTAAGAATGGCAGGCTGCATGCGATCATAATGAATTGCTCAATTGATAATGTTCAACAGAATTACAAGAATTAATAGAGTTTCTCTATAATAAACATTTTATTATCATAGTGTCTTCCGCTAAAGGTTCTGGCATTGAAGATTACTATCAGGAATGTTGGAATGCTGGGAATCTTTGCATAACTCAAGAGTATCCAAGCCCTCCCTAATATTTTCAAGGACATTTTTCCCCTTAAAACTCACTGAAAATGGCATGCCAATTTGTTGGAGAAAATCATTGCCACAACTAATTGATTTTGTACACATTTTTGGCCCAAAAACCAGCGTACACCAAACTAAAGATCACATGAAAACAAATACACGTACAAATCCTCTCTGACACCTTGTGCAACAACCTTAAAAGGTCGTTTCCCCATTTTGTTGTTGAAAAGTAATTCAGTGGAAGATCGGGCAAAGTGTCAAATCATTGTAGAAGTATCTCAGAAGTCATCTAGCCTATATTTAACCCCAAACTATCCATCAGAGATGCATGGGATGGTGGCCCTAGGTGCAATCTTGTTTCGTCTCAGCCTTTGCCTTTTGTAAATTGAAAAACCATTTAACTCCCGTTAATTTTAACGCCTGTTTTCTATGCCAACCCCAGTTAGATTGCCACACTGCCACACAGCCGACGTAGCATCCACAGAGCACCAAAGCCCCAAAGACCCAAAGCCGAAAACAAAAGCGAGAAGCAGCCGAAATACGTAATGCAAGCGATAATTATTGCCTACAGGCCACCAAAAACGTCTCCAGACAGCCAAAAAAAAAAACAAAAATCCAAGAAGAAGAAAAGAAATAACAAGAAATAACAGAAGCCACCGTGGTCTAGTCGTGTAGATGATTGAAAAGCGAAGAAGATTTGCATAGAAACGTGCGATTTTCGCCATGGCTAGCGGCCCGGGCCCCCATGCTGTGCTGCCGAAAGTTTCTGCCAGATACGCCACGGTATGTTGCACCCACACACACGGGGTGGCAGCAGCACACTGTCAACGTGCTCACAGCATGAGAACAATACTTTGCTGCCTTCAATTACTCATCCATTCATGCCGTCATTCATTCAGCACTTGGCTGCAGCATGCCGCTTCTTCACTGGAGTTCAGTGCAGTGGCACCAGCAATTTGTTGAATTTATTGTTCATTTTTTGTAGGATTTCAACTATTTTGCCGGCTGAAATATAGGCATGCTTCTGGGGAGTTAGCCAACATTCCTGGCCCTTCTACTTATACGAGCATGTTGTCGTGGACGCTGATTTTCAAATGTGCTTTTGCACTCGACCCACATTTGTCAAGATCAATGATACAGATAAGCCCCATGATTAATGGTCGGGGGTTATGTGTTTTTGGGTAGCTTTGATAAATGTTTCTCGTGTAGCAGAATGTTTTTAACATTTTTTATCATTTTTAAAACATTTTTGTACATATCTCAGAATTATTGAAGGTTTCTCAGACTTTCTAAGAGGCAGAGAACTTTTATTTTATTTTTATAATGTTAGAGTCAGAAACATCCCATTAGGTTGGTCTCTAATTCTTCGAATTCTAAGCCAACTTCCCACTTTACTTAAATTCTTTTTAATGTTTCGTAAGATATTTATTTCACCAATAAAAACCCGAAAAATAAATTGCAATGATTCAGACAATACAGCATCGTTAGTTGACAGCCAAATCTCTCCGATTGGCAAGAATAAAACTGGAAACTCCACGACTTTTTGTCACATCATCCACCTGGAATGTGAACAAAAAACAAGTATACTCGTAAGATAAACGAGTGAAAAGTGATTTCAATGCCAAAGAACCCGCGCCACTAGTCTGTTAGAGGCGTGCAATCTATCTCAAACGACAGCTGAACAACCCAAAGTGATATCTTAGCATTTGGAATTATAAAACAACAATTGTGTGCTAATGATGAAATACAGGCCGGGAGGATTTTGGCCACCAGAGAAGCTAAGTACTATCATCCGTACGAGGGTGGTGATGCATTCATTGTCTTGGCTGTGTCAAAGATCCACAGACGAGGGGATACGATAATATAATATGGTCACGGCTTGCAAAGGCAAATGCAAATGACACAGAAAAAATTTGATATTTTTTTTATTGAGCATTTTACAAACTGCACAACAAACCTGAGGGCATGACCTCCGACCGTGCACAACTCCAGCCACGAATACAGACGTCTCCTCCACAAGGAATCACGATGAGGCAGGGGCACAGCACCAGCATCGGCACCAGCACAGCCTCCGCTCGATGCAACCGAAGATTTATGTAAGAGTTTGCCGAGAGTTGGTAGCACAGGAACCCATCATTATCGATCGATATAAGCAGCCGAGACTACGACTCCGAGAAGACAGTCGATGAGAGACCGACTGGGGCCAGGGAACTGCCAGATAATAACTTGATCACTGGAAAATCATTTATTGTGACACGATCGCTGATTGGGGCCCACTCCAGAGACCTCTCTGCAAAGCCCATCGTCAACTTGTTGTCATGCTGTTCCGTCTCGGGTTTTCTATTTTCTTTTTTCCTTTTATGATGAAACATGTTAAATTGCTGCTTGATAATCACTCTGCGGAAGGCAAACAACTTAATTGTTAAAAGATAAAACCTTTGCTAGTTTCAAAACCTCATGAAATATGCTCTAAAAACGCCTAGGTGTCAGAATCTTAGCCAGCATCAAGGTAGAGCATCACCTCTGATATATTAGTTAGTTATTTGTTATTTGCATATTAGATAAAAGGTTGGTAGCTGGTTTTATGATCTGTAAATCTTATCGAAGATTACTTGAAGTGGCATTAAACAGGTGTCAAAATGCTCTACAGATCAAAGAGGCTTTACCAACAACCAGTATCATATGTGCAGTATTATTATTGAACTTTAATCGAATTTGAAAGTTGATTAATCTAATGAAAATTTTGATTTTAAACACGCGAATCCTCTCTCTCTCTCTCTGTAGCGCTTTAAAAGTGAAAACTAAATTACTTTGTTTAATCTCGCAAACAAACGTCTTAATACGATCAAATCCACTGTTTAACCTGATTAATTTTTACAACTTTATGACCCTCAAACAATGACTTTGCTAATCTTTGCTTAAATTCAGTCAAAAGCTATACAAATTTACATTTTCTTATCAAAACCAGAACATAGTTGAGTGTAGCTATAAAAAAATTGCCAAAAATCACGCATTTTGCTTGATATATTGTATACTTAGTTTTCTTCTCTTTAAATTCCGCGTTGCTAACTAAAACTAGCACTTGGACCTCCTCCAAAGCAATATGTGTAGTGTATTAATCAGCATGCAACAAATTTGAGGAGGCCTCTGCCACAATCTAATCTTGAATAATTTTATAATCATTATAAGAGTGTTTACATCACCAAAGCGATTGAGGTAGTACATATCTGGATGTGATTTTCACTACAAAAGCGTCTGCAACGAGCGGTGGAAGCTCTCAGTAGGCAAACGGCAGCCTTACCAAGTACATTACCCATTCTAAATAAAGTGAAGTGCTAGAATATTAAAAGACACAAAATGATTTTGAATGAAGTTCCACCGAAGAAAATTAGTATATTCAGTGCGCGCTATCGATGGCAGCTTATTGCCACAATGACGGGTGGGTAAATCTATTCGGTTGTCCATCAAAAACACGCACTAATCAATAACTAACTATAACGCTTAGTGCACATAATGACGCTGACGCACGGCCTTGCGGTGGGCTGGCTGTCGCCATCTTTGAGACTTCTGGGCTCCGAAAATAGTCCCCTAGGACCACCTTTGACCATTGTTCAGGCCTCTTGGTATGTGGATTACTGTGAACCAAAGAGGGCTGCATTCTATATAGTACTATATTCTATAGGGTTGGCTCTTTGATCGGTCTGGGCTCTCTGTCGGGCAATATAATCTTTGGACTGCTACTCGATCGTATAGGAAGGAAAATGTGCATGTATATTCTGGCAATTCCCAATATGGTATGAGTACGAGCTGATAAAGCACTCTATGGAGGGGGTTTCCTCAAGGTCTGATTCAGATTAATTTCTCTTTCTTTCTAGGTATATTGGATCCTTATCTATACAGCCCAAGACGTAACCTATTTATATGCGGGACGATTTCTCGCTGGCATGTCAGGCGGCGGTGTTTATGTTGTCCTACCAATATTTATTGCAGAAATTGCCGACAATGAGTGAGTAAAAGTAAAAAAGTGTGCCCAAGAGGAAGTATAATATATGATTTGTTGGTAATCCCTGGCTGTTGATTAGTTCAAGTACTACGTGCAGACGATAAAGACATCAGCTCCAGCAATACCGGCTAACGTTTGTCTACTTGAAGTGATTAGATTGAAGTGCTTCGGAGAAATTCTTCCTATTTGTGTATTACAGATATGACATTTATAGAAAAACCCAGAAATCGGGGATCAATGATGATTTGCAGAGTAGTCAACAATTATTCTATAGCTCTTAATTGAAGCTTCCGTTTTGGCTCTTTTCAGCGTTCGTGGTGCTTTATCATCCATGGCCATGATGTACGTTAGCATGGGAATGATGATAGGCTTTGCACTAGCCTCCTATCTCTCGTACTATCTGATGCCTTGCATTATCATCGCCCTTCCTGTGATATTTATGGTGTCAGTCATTGGACTCCGCGAGACGCCCCAATATCTGCTGAGGCATGGTCGTGATGGGGAAGCTGAAAGATCTTACTACTTCTACAAGAACCTCACGCCACCAGCCGCCACAAATATGGAGGTGGCACACCATGATGCTGCTGAAATGGAATTTGACACGTTCCGTATCCAAGTTCTCAGTGGCGGCGTCACACAGAGCATTACCTGGAGAGATTTCTGTGAGTGATATTATCTCTAATTTATGGGGGAGACTCCGCTGAACATGCTCCAACTATCTTTCTGCAGTCAATGTGCCTACCATAAAGATATTCGGCCTGATCTTTGTGCTGATCATCTGTAATCAGTTGTCGGGCAGCTTCGCCATCTTCAACTACACATCGCACATCTTTGCGGAGCTGGGCAACAAATTGGATCCGAATACCTGCACCATTGTGGTGGGGGCTGCCCAACTGTTTGGCATACTCTGTGCCGTTGTCCTGGTGGATCGCCTGGGACGTCGTGTGCTGCTCCTCACATCGATGGCTGGCATGGGTCTGGGAGAGCTGGCCATTGCTCTGCTGAAGATTTGCTGCACACCGGAGTTTCTGGAGGAGAATGGCTGGCTGCCGCTGGTGGTGATGTGCTTCGTGGCAGTCATTGCATCGGTGGGTGTTATAGCCCTGATCTTTATCATTATCATAGAGCTGTTGCCAGCAAAGGTAGTCTGCAAGTTGATGCCGTGGAAAGTGTTTATATTGACATTTAATCCTTTTTAGATCCGCTCCATTGGCACCTCTTTGAGCATGGCCACGTTCAGTGCCTTCATCTTCATCGCGCTGAAGATCTATCCCACCATGATCTACGATGAGGGCCTGCCCGCCACCATGTTCATGTCGTCGGGCATGTGCCTGTTTGGTTTCATTGTCTTGGGACTCTATCTGCCGGAGACCAAAGGCCGCTCCATGACGCACTGATGCCGATTGTTGTCGTGTGAAAATCAATGATGTCTCGACATCAACCTCCGGCCACGCCAAAACTGTTTGCCTGCCTTTTGTTGCAAAGCCATTACATAAGAGACTCGACAATTTGTGGCTGCTCATCCTGAACTCTTGAACTTAATTCAATTTTGGAGTACTCGGTTTGGGATGGTTTTGCTTTGATTGTCTGCGGGATCATCTGGGTATATTTTGTAAATAGAAATTTAATTTTGTTAGGGAGAAAGTCTATCGGGTCTGTGATCTTGTGATTGATATGAGCTCAAAGTGAAATACGTGAAATAGGTCTAAGTAGGTTGTTATTATTAGTTGATTCAATTACGGATAATAAATCAATGAAATCGAGGCATTGCTTTCATCCTCTTTTATGGGCAGTATATAACAAGCAAATATTTAAAGGAAAACTCTTTCCCTATCTATTTTCCCTGCGTTGAGGCAGAATTAATGAACTCGCGAAATCGTAGAAGATAAAAGACTGTAGTCCGAAAGCCAAACATTCAAACAATGACTCATAAATTCACCAACAACAAAAATTACTTCTTTTGCTGGTACTCTGCATTTTCAGTGAAAATTAAGCGGCGGAGAGTTGTGCTCAAAAGAAAAGAAAATTTGATCTTTATGACAGGACACACAAATCTCAGATCTCCCTCAGATATCCAGACAAAGCCGCAGAGACTTCAAAATGGGCCGCAGACCTCAGGCCCACAAAAATCCACAAAGGCACAGACAAATGCTCACATTTTGGGCTGGGGAGAAGAGCTCTTATTTCGGGAGCTCCGTCCAGCCATCCATCCACTTAACCGAATAGAGGTTTCATCAAAATGCAATTTCATAATTTTCACACGTTTTTCTGTCACTCTGGAAAATGGGAACGGGGGCCCCTACTGACAAGCGGAAATTTGTAACAGTTTTCCATTTTTAGCTGCACTTTGTTAAGTGCAAATGCAGAGACGAGTACTGCAATTAGCCGTTTTCTGATTATCAACTGAGAAGTACATATCTGGATGACTTGTCGGAAGTGGTGGTGCCCCAGGGCACCATCAACATCATGTGTGTGTGGGCCAACTGTTGCAACCGCTCCCAAAAAAAGAAGGCCCAAACAATTGTGGCTAATGCGATCCAACGATTGCTCTTTGTTACGATTACGAGCATTTGATTTGTGGCTGCAGGGAATCCAATTGTTTGCCTTTGATTTGCTGAAAGAAAGCTGCAGCAATATCCATTGTGTGCCCTCATGCTGGGATGACGATTAATACGCAATTTTCTATATCGAAGCAAAATGTCATTCGATAGCAGACCAGACCACAGCACGGTAGCAATTCCAATTCCCATTTCGAGACCCCATAATTTACAATTAGCGCCGTGCTGTGTGTGCCACTCACCCAGTGATCTCCATTGATAACATTTTGCGGGGATGACAAGAGAAATTGTTTCTTGATTTTATTTATTTGTGTCATTGCAAATATTGATTTCATTTTTATTTCATTTGTGGCGATGCTTTCGAGTTGCTATTGTTCCGAAATCGATTTCTGTAATGGAAAAAAATGTATTTCAAATATTTATCTGCTCTAATTTTTTGAATGGTGAATGGGTGGTGTGGTTATGAGAGAGCTTACCGAATTCCGCATTTTCTATTCATCAGAAAATATTATACAATCAGTTAGCTGAAGGGCATACAACACGATCGAATGAGTTGGTTCTTTTTATTCAAAGGAAAGTTTGCAGTTTGCATAATGAAAACTATCTTTCAAAGTTGATTGAACTTTTAGCAAAATAGTAGAAACCTTAATTTATGCATCCACCAATCGATTTGCATTTTAAGCATGCTTCAACATTCAACATACTCGTACATAAATGCTTAAATATTCAAATAAAAACCTGACTTTTGGTGTGAAAATTTTAAGATAAACGAGACATGAAAAACAAGTCTTGACAGCAGAAGCTACCGTTAGCCCAAAGGGGAGACTGGAAAAATCTCCCATACATAAATATATTAGCCATGATTAATTGAAAGGTCAAGCGGTCGCCCGAGAAGTGCGTGAATGCTGGCTATAAAGATATCAAGAGCTGAAAATAAACACAAAAAATTTTTACGACTCTGCTGAATATGTATTCAAATAATTCAAATGGCCTTCAAATGTAGAAAAAAGTAATGGCCAAAAGGATCAAAAACGGGTTACCGAACAATTTATAAAAATTAGACAAAAAATTGCATGAAATATTAAACTTTAATTAGCGGCAACGGCAACCGTCAGTGAAGCATTTGTAAAACGTCTGCCAATAATATAATTAATAAGTAGAAGTCTCACACGTACCCCAAAAAGGTCATTAAGTCGACCTCAACTCGTGGTAAACATCATTTTGCACAAAGAACCACAACGCCATAGAAGTATTTTTCGCCATGAATTATAAATTTATGCTAGAACATTAATTTAATGCCCCAGACACTAGGCACTGGGACGAAATTTCGCCACACAGCCCGAAAGATTTATGAAATCCAACAAGACATGGCATAAAATTAGCCAAAAGAATGGTCAAATGTGTGGATGGATGCTGCTGTGGCGAGGGCAAAAACACCATTTGGTAGAGGAAACCTTTCTATTTTCTATAATACTAATTTATGCTACCACTGACAGCTTTATTTCTATAATTATTATGTAAGAAGGCAAAAGAAGAAAACCCATTAATAAGGAATTAACTTTTTCTTAAGATCTTTCATATATAAAAAGCGCAAAGGCAGCTGACGCAAGAATCTGTTTGAAACTGAAAGATTACACAATTTCTGGGCATAGTTTTTGACGGTCTTCTATTCTTAAAGATGAGGTAAAAGTTCTTCTGCGAAAGATTATTGAAAGAGAAAGAATAATGCTTAAAGAAAAGGTTCTTCTTTGAATCAATCTTTCCGAAAGATGATGTTGAAGATTCTAGAATTGACTTCGGAGTGATTGATGATCATAGAGAACTTTCCTTGGATGGTTTGTAAGGGGAAAGTTCCAAGGCGAGAGTTGGTGTTAAAAGTGAATTTCTCTAAGGCATGCTTTTTTCACTCTTTCAGGAAGCATCTACTGCAAAAATTCAAATCACGCCAATCTGTTAAAGGGAATTGCAAAACCGCCAGACAGGTGTTTGTTTAAAGAAAAGGTTTAGCTATGTTTTTTTTGTTGCCTTGCTTTTCCTGTCAGCTAATTTCCCTGACGTCTGTGTGGGGTCTCTGTCTCTGCCGTTGAAGGCTGCCAGCTGTCATTGATTCGCATGGGGGGATTGGGTATTGCTCTTTGAAAGGGTATAGGCACTGGTAGTTCTGGAAGTGGTCCTCCATTGACAGCATTGACTTGGATTGGATGCAATTATGTTGAGTGCATGTTTAGCTTCTTTTTTTTTGTGTGGTAGGTAGTTGATGTTGTGGCAAGTTGTTGTAAATTTGGTTATAAAACAAACACAAATGACATTATTCGCACGAAAGGCAGGCAGGATGGCTGCCGTGGCAGCAGCTGTTGTCGCACGACTTTCCTTAACTTCTTCGGCAGAGGGCACCACCACTCCTGCACCACTCCTGCACCACTCCGAGACCAACAATCAATTCGACAGCAGCGGCGACGACATTTGCGCAGGCGCGCAGTCGCGCAGGCGCCTTTTGTTGCGCTTTAACTTCCGGAAATCACGTTGTAATGTTGGGATTTTTCTTGGCTTTGGCTTTTGTTAAGGAATGGAATGGGTCAGAGGCAGAGCGAAAAGAAATGTGCACGCGAGCAAAATTACAAAATGCTCAACAGTTAACATAAAATTTGTTTGCTTAAAGTTGTTAAATTTTTTCAATTATGCAAAAATAAAATTTTAACACAATCTTGTGGTAGCGTCGACTGGTGGTGGGTGAAATGAAGTCATGAAGACATGAAGACACGACAGACCGAAAAGCCGAAAAAACCGAAACTAGTTGCGAGATGAGAGTACATTTTCGAGGAGTTATAAAATTGGCCGGTTACACATTCACCAAAGAAAGGGGTCGCAAGCGAAGGGGAAAACGGGATTCCCCCGAAATGGTGTACATTCAAAGACCACCAACAATAGATATTCGTGAAAATCCCCAATTGTTAGCCATGGCTCATCACTTTTTCATAGTTCTTTTTCACAGTCAATCAAAAGTTAATAGGATTCTTCTATATATGTAGATGGATACTCGCCGAATAATCGACTGTCTAACGCGAATTTAATTGATGGCCAACTACCGAAAATCATTGTAAAATGCCTCGCACGCCAAATTGACACCTTGTCGAGGGCACTCCCCATAGAGCGGCGGATCTCTAATGTCAGACAAAAAAGTCCGCGGCCCATCCGTGGCACCTAAATCATAGCAAAGACGAGCCGCAGACCGTGGACTGCAATTTGAAAAAAATATTCTTTTGATTTATATGTACGAAGACATCGAAATGGCCTTCTCAAGTGGCAATCAATTCTGGTTGCCGAGCCAAAGCCACAACTAGAGCCATAGACACACAACTAGATTTGGAGCTAGAGCCAGACTCAGACACAGACTCAGACTCAGAGACTCGTAGCCAGAGGCATGGAACCCTCTGCACGTGTTGACTCCCAAGTTAAAGTCGATGATTTAACTCGACTCGTTACCTCTCAACGCCATTTGACCCCGCGGCAATTGTGGTAGCCACGTTTCCTCGACAGTCGACTCTAGTTGACTCCAGTCGCTTGGGCCTATTCATTTCTTTGGTTATCAAAAAGCCAACGATCTCCACAATATGTTTTCTATATGCCTCATTTTCTGCACAAATCGCTTGACCTTAAGCGTTTGCTTGTAATTTATTTGTCGTTGTCGTAATTTCCCACACACAAACACACACACACACAAAACTCGGTGTTTTCGTTTCTTTCTTCTCTTAGAAGCTGTTAACTGTATTACGTTGATTTTTCACTAGTTTTCACGGGGAGAGGGGGCGTTGGGGCTGGGTGGCTGAGACTGCTTTTGTAGGTTATTGTGCCTGGTTATGTAATGTCTCCGCCGCTTTGCCATTGTTGAGCTTTAGGTTTTTCTTTCTTTGGCTTAAGGGGGAGTCAGATATCAAAGAGAGAGCGAGAGAGAGAGAGAGAGAGGAGGAGGGTCTTATCAGTACACAAAGTAGATTTACAGCCTGGGCGATTGTATAACGCAGTAGTTGGTGGCGGGCATTTAATTGATCGCAAGCCAAAGATTGGAGGAAATCGAATTTATTAATCTACAGTTGCATTGCTTAACTTCTTGAATCATTCCTCATTTATATAATAAGTATACCCAATCCCTAATCAAATTACAGTCCCATGCATCGGCTCCATCATGTATAACACTTCCTGACTAATGAAGTGCCAGTGCCAGTGCCAGTTCCAGTGCCAGATTCAGAGTCACTTTCTGTCTCTCGAGGGAAACATCTTCATTAGCACTGACTGAGTGAGTGATGTGTATGGCCAGAGATGTGTTGAGGTTCCTCCAAAACGGAGGAAATGTGTTGAAGCCTCCTACAAATGGAAGGAATGGAAATGCGGAGAGAGTCACAGTCGAAGTCGAAGCCTCGAAGCCCCTAGGTCCAAATGGATAAATGCGCTAAAGAGTCGAGTCTCCCTACGACTTTGCCGCCCATTTAAGTGTCCAATAATTCAATCACATCCAACGCCATGTTGATGGGCACCAAAGTGCTGTTAAACAGTTTCAATTACACCAATTTCCAATCGACTTTGGGAAAGTTGAGAGCCCATCATGAGGAAACCAAAATCAAATCAGTCCGCAACATTTTTCTAAATATTTAGTAGGCCATGATTGTAGTAATCCTTTCTCATGTTTATACACCAAATGAGAACTACATTTTCCAGTCATTCAAATTGGTTTGTCGAGCAGTCAACAGTCTTTCGGTCTTTACATTTTTTGGCTGAAAACAAACACAGTTTTGTGGGGAAAAAATGAAAATTAAAATTTATAGTGATAAAAAAAAATACCAATTGAAAACCAGTACACATGAGAATAATCGTCAGATCAAAAAGTTGTAGGGAACTACAAAAAAAAAAGTAAAAAATTAAAACACTTACAAAACTTATACTTTTCAAAATTATCCTGCTCAATGGATCTTTCGAAGGCTGAAAGGCAAACTCCTGAAGGGAACAATCGGCATGGCGGTGCGGAATACCTGAAAGGCCTCCTTCAGGACTTTCTATGCTTCCTCATCATCATCTTTGCGGCCCTGCTCATCGGTTGGGGCATCTTCTTTGTGCTGGACGATAGTAACGAGTGGAAATATGGGCCGCGGCCGCTCAGCAGTTCGGTGATGCCGCTTCAGAAGACTTCAACGGTTGCAGAGCAGCCCTGCTATCGTCCTCGCCAATGGATTCAGCTGTACATCTTTCGCAGTGGGAACTCGCAGGAGTCAGACCTGTCCCCAGAAATGGCAGAGAAGCCAAACACAGATACGGAACAGCATCAATCCGCTTTGGAAACGAAAACGCAATTGCCACAAGTAGAGGAGCAGCCACAAGTGAAGTCGCCTCAGGACGATCTACGTGTGGATACGGATCCTGCTATCAATCAAGTGGAATCGATGCCATCGAGCAGATTAATGGGTGAGTAGTCCATTTGTAATACCACATCAAATTTGAGCCTTACGACCTTTTCAGACCTATTCAGACGTTACATACTCGGCCGATTAGCTGAAGACAATGTGTTGGACTCCAAACCAAATACCATAAAATTAGACCAAACAAATTAAAACCGCAGAGCCCGCACACATGAAAGATGTACACATTCGATGAAGTTCGCCAAGCTCCGAACTATTGGGTCTACCACCTATAGTTTCGTGCAATCGACTCATTCCAGAGTAAGGGACCGCCGCATGACGTGGTCGAAGGCTCACACAAAAAAATAGAATAATACACTGAAAACTATGAAACAACAAGAGCTAATGGCCCAAACTTCACGAATTGTACTTAATCTTTTTACACAAACACTGCTAGTGTAATAATAAATGATTTAAATACTGAAATAATTTTTGTTTCATTTCTGTGCTCAAAAATATTGTTCACACGGACATAAAGTTAGACACTTCCTCATATCATGGCCCCCCATGCAAATGAAGCCATTGTCAGACCTGGTAATTGCTTCAAGTACTCGAGCGGAGGAACCTTTCAATTATTTTTGCGAGAACTTTTAACTGATTCACGACTTGATGGCTCCTCAATGCCGAAGGAACCCGAAATTGTGCTATCTTGGATCTCGCAAATTGTAGATCGACGTGTAAGTGTTGGGGAGGGAGGGGAGGCTGTGATAGGCATCTTAAAGCAATGCCAAAGCAAAAGAAAAACAAAAAGCCACAAAACAGTAGTTGCGCATGCGCATGATGGTTTAATTGAGGCATTGAGGGAGACGCCATGTCTAAAGGCAACCCAAATGAAATGAAGTGTATAATGTTTGCCTAACTGAACAATTGCAGTGAGAGAGGCCTGAAGGGCAACTCGAGGGTGGGGCCTGGGCATGGGCATGCCTCTAAGGTTGTCTAAGGTCGAGCCATGTTCCCCGATAACTGCAACTGCAACTGCAGCTGGTACGAGTACTCGTATACTTAATTATATAGAGATAAGCATAAGGAACATTTGCATAGACGCAACGGCAGCTGGCATAGAACTTAGAACTAGGCAAACAATTGCATGATTACTATATTCCTAACACAAAGCAAAGATAATCGTACTTCTTGTTTTTGGGCATTTGTTTTGCCATTGGCATGTGGGCGTGCGCTTTTGTCTTTTTGGAAATTAATTAAAATAATCTGTTATTATGCTGACACTCTTTCACAGGCGCAGGGCTCTTGAGAAATCCATATTTATAGAGAGTGATTTCAAAACCCCAGAGCCCCAGACTTAATGGCATCGCAGCACGAAACATTTTGCCGACTCACAAAAGGAAGAGAAGTTCTGCTTATCTATGATTCTCTTTTTTCGGTTGAATATTTATGAAGCTCATTTAATTAGAAAGATGACATTATTACAGTGTGCATGCCACGTAAATTTACAGTTCCACAGTTGGTCCTAAAACTCTTCAGTGGGACAGTGGGAAAGTTACCAATCGCCAAAAACTTGTTCTACACTTAGAACCGAAACAAGTTTTCTGTTCAAGTCTTTTGCGCTTTTTTTTTTGTTGTTTTTGCTATTCTTTAGCATCGTTTTTGCTTGCGTGTTTGATATTTTCATTTACTCCTATAAATTGCATAATCTTGAATGATTTGAGGTGTATTAATTTAACGTCTTGTGTCTATTGTGTGTTGTGGCTTTTGCCAGTGACACAGATTTATTTATAAAACTTTTGTTCTGAAGCCGGTCTCTGGGCCAGAGAAATGGGTGTGAAAGACTAGTGATATAATAGCCCAAATTGGCCATGAATTCAATATCTCCCCAATTAATTTTGAAGAGATTTATCTGGAGCAAAACCAATTTATATATTGTATAATTTCTGTAGAAGCATTGACAATTGGTTGAGCTTCATTTAATGATTGCTGGAGCAGGGCCCCTGCTGTTGGGGCAACATGTTAGGAAATTGTCTACGCACCCATTGACCGAAGACAAAACGTTTGGCCCTAAAAGAAATTACCAATTGCATGGGGATCGATGGATGGGATGGACGGGATGGATGGTTCGCTGGTTCGGATTTTAACTCTTACATGTGTACTCAATTTAAGGGGTTTCTTTCTCTTTGTCGTTTTTCCTTTGGCAATTAAATAAAACATGTTGAAATTTTGCAATGGATACTCGTATATACTGCTGCTTCGCTTCTCCTGTTGCGGCTCGCTGCTTATATAACCATATGTAAATTATCCCAGCAAATGAAGAAGAAATATGGCTGCGATCATGCGCTTTGCAGGAACACACCTTAAAAACGATGGAAAAAAGGGAACTACTGCCAGTCCCCCATGTCCGTGCTACTGTCCATTCCAGGCGGAGTTTGAAGTCAGAGAGTCAGGCCCCATAGAGACCCCAAAGCGCAGGCCATAGCTGGACTGCAATTGAAGCCCAGCCATTGACAAGATAATTTCCTGGGGGTGCACCATGCAATGGCCAGTAAATCCTGCATTATATACCCTTTCAAAAGGGAACTCTTAGCCACTCAACGGAACTACAAATTAAGACAGAAATTAAAGCCTACTTTCCTTGAAGGATTTCACCTTACCATTCTCTTAAGAATTGTACAGATACTTTAGTTTTTGGGTTAGAGCATTCGAATATCGTTACGGCCACACTACAACCTTCTTCCTGCTTCTCCCTGTAGTTCGTCTTCGTTTTACAAATTGTACAAAAAGAAAAAACCAAAGAGAGAAAAACCTTTGGCCACGACTCGGGCCAGCAGAAAACGGCTCACAGAAATTGGCTAGTTTCGCAGACCGCGTTAACTTGACTGACTACCAATTGTTGTTGCCACGACTGTTGGATCGCAGTTGGATGCTGGATGTTGGATACTGGATGCTGGATACTGGATGGATACCGGGGCTACTCCACGAATTATTTCAAACACAAACTGCCGCCAACAGCCAAGAAGGTTCATAATTATTAAGCGAACGTTTGTGGCTGCTGCTGCCTCTGATGCTGGTGGGCTGTGGCTTCTTGAAATGTTGCAACTTGCAACCGTTTGAGCGATGACTACAGGAACTGCAGCTCCAGCTTGAGCTCCAGCTTGAGCTCCAGCTTCATCGTTGCTTTTCAGGGCAAGAGTGCCAAGTGGCGGGTTAAATAGGTTTTGACTACTCGACAGACAGTTAAAAGCTGCAATGGCAATTGCATTTGTTTCGGTTATGAAGATTAACGATGGCCAAATGAGGCATGGCATTCGAGAATAAGAAGAGACGCCCCTGACTTTCCAACAGACAACAGACAACAGATTTTTGATAATTGACCGTAATATTTACTAAGCAGCAGGAACAGCAACCCACATAACAAATTCATATTTGTTGGACCATAATTATGCTCATTGATCAATGGGATTAATTGATGTGCGATATTTCCGGGATCATCTGACTAATTAGAATCATTTGATGAATGTTTTTTTAATCGAATTATACAGGAAAGAGCATACAACATGAAATAAATTTAGAGAACTCTAAACAACATTTAAACATCAAATTAAACAATTTGATCATCTTCATTTTATTTACTCAACAAATCAGCCACAAAAATGAATCAAAATATTTGTAAGACAAATCCCATTCATTTGCAAAGTGTCGAAAGTTGACCACAAAATTAACTTTTAAGGGCAGACCCCCGAAAATATCATCACCAAAACACTTCCAGTGGCTAATTTGTCTGCCAAGAGGGGGGCGGCATGAAACCACATGAATATGTTCGAGTGAATGCGAGTGTGGATATGAATAAACATGGTGGGGAGGCACGAGTGTAATGTAAGGCTTGCATAACCCTCATTTGTGAGAGGCTTATGGAGGCTCGCGTGCTCCCGTGCCCAGGTTTTTCGGTGGCTGCGGCGGCGTGATATCGTGTACGCAGATATAACTATAGAGATAGATAGGCAGACAGGTAGGAAACAGGTACATACCTACACAATGTATGTATGTATGCATAAAGATTGAACTGAAAACGTGTGTGCACTCCTCTGACAGAAAATGAATCCCATCTCCAGTCAAAACTTCCATTTTTGGGGAGCAGTGATGATTTTCCATCCATCGTCCGTCGAATAAAGTTGTAACATTTTTATGACAACGATTGACCTTTTTGATTGCGGCGGCTTGAATGTATGATCGAGCACAGAGAGGAAGTGGCTTTGGAGCTGTGGAGTGGCCAGGAAATGATTAATGGGCTATTGATGCATTCGAATGCGGAATAATTGATAGAAGGTTAGCCTCCAAAAACTCCCCACAGATTTATCTCAGTCCCATCATCACACTTTTGGCCAACAGCAAACAGCAAACACACAAATCAAACTGAGAAAAGCTAACTGAAGAGCGAAAGAAAACTCCAGCCTCCCCACCAATTATGTGATGTGGCAATGGAACAATAATTCTTCCTAGCCATTATTTTTACTGTTGGCAACAGCGGCAGCCAAACGAGAGCTACCGAAACTGCAGGGCGTCGTCGTCGTCGTCGTCAAAAGGCAAAAGTTGAAGCAATCCGATCCGAAACGACCCAAGAGATCCCCAGGTGAAGCAAACGTTTGCAGCAATTTCAGATCAATTATATGAAGGCGCTTCCATTGTTCGGCTCACGATTTATTCATTTTTCTCTTTTGTTGCGCTGCTATTTATTATGGCCTAAAAGAAGACAACAATTATGTGAAATTGATTTGCATTTTTCTATCAGGACACCGAAATATTTGAAATTTGGAGGCACTTTCATTTACTTAACAAAATTTGGAGCAACGGCTTTTGGTCCTACTTTAAATTTCTAAAAAAAAACACGTAAATAGAAATCAAAACAAATTCTATTCATCTCGCTTGGATAACTCCTCCACAAGCTTGGCACTCTGGGCCTTAATCTGCTTGCGATTGGGCACATTGGCCATTGTTTTGTTCTCCTGGAGGAGATCCTCCTCGGGCGCTGCCTGCTGCTGCTCGTCATTATCAATGGGTTCGAGCATGTCGAGGCTGGCGAGGTAATCGGCATGATATTCGTCAACATTACGCTTGATGGTGGCTCGGCGAAGCTCCACAGTATAGCCCTTCATCAATTTATAGATCTTGCGCTTCACCATGTGCATGATGTTGTCAACTGTAGGAAGAAGTTTAAGAACGATTTGCATAAAGGTCTTCTTCACTCAACTGTTCTCCTCGTAGAGTTCAGGTGCCGCGGCCCTCATGTTCAGCATCTCAAATTTAAGCAGCGGCAACTTCAAGTAGGAATTGGGATACTGTGCACGAAGCAATTTGGGCTGCCGGTCCACGTGACGCAGTATTTCCACAAGATTCCAAATTGTCAATCTAATAAGCCAGCAATCTATTCATAAGCCATACATATATCATAAAGATCGTTGCTAACTCACCTTAACAAAACATAGGCATCTGCACGATTCTTGAGATGCTGCAGAGTATCCAGCTCGAATTCCTCATCTTTGCGGAGCATTTTCTTCAAGTCCTTGATACGCTCCAGACGGCTATAGATATGGGAAAGTTTTAGGTATGGTTTCAGTTTGTTAACAACCACCTACTTTATTTCTTCCTCTGAAAGATTATTGACCAACACTCCCTTAAGAACGCTGGCACATTTCATTTTGGTTTCCAGCATTTCATGGGCCAGCATATCGTTGACAATCATGCGATGCAACTTGTCATTGTTGTCCACTTGGCTCTTCATTCTGCAAAGTTGGACAGCATTAAACTCGCTTTCTCGGACTGGATTTCCATTAAATTCGTTACCTTGGATATATCTCCTTGGCCTGAGAGCACAATGTCACAAACTTCACCTCTTTGATGATCTTCTCAATCGATTTGAGCTCCAATTTGAGTACCAGCATGCTCTGTGTCTCTCGCACATAACGTTTCAGATTCGCGGTGGGCGGTGCCTCCTCCTTGTTCTTCGTGTGTACCACAGATCCCGCCACTGGCGGCTTCTTCAGCGAGGCCAACATTTGCAGCTTCATTTGGAGATTCTTGCGTGACTTGTCCTCCATATGTCGATACTCATCGTTGAGCTCCTTAAACTTTGATATGGCCGGCATTCCAAGATACAGTATATGCTTGATAAAATTGGATTGATCTTCCATATCACCGCTCAGGGAGCGTAGAATAGGCTCATAAAAGATCTCATCATGTACCAGAACTTGTATCATTTTCTTATATGTATTATTGATGGTCTTTATGGCCTTGAGACGCACATTAGAGTTCTCGATTTTCTTGAGGAAAACCCGGGACTTGAGCTCTTCGTCCAATACAAATTCATTTTGATATTTGATGCGATTTTCTAACACAGCTCGTTGTAGCTACATAAGTGGAAATTTTTAAGTGTTTAAGGATTTTAAAAACATCGTGAATATGTACCAGTAAGTCCCTGTAATGCTTCTTCAGTTGATCCAAACGGAACTCCAACCGATCTCGCTCCTTGCGCATCACAAAGGTCCGCTGATTGATGTTGTCCACCACCAGATGAATGGGCATCTTCTGGTACAACCGTTGCATGTCCTTGTGGTTGATCAGAAAATTCCGTATCTTGTGGGTATTGTCATTGGTCAGAATATTCTGCAGCTTTGTGCGTCCATCGCGACATTGCATCTTAAGGCGTTTATTTTCGCGGAAATAACGCAAGCGATTGGCCTTCGATTCATGATTCTTGAACACCAAGCGTCGTGCTAAAGAGCAGCCAAGGATATAGGGACATATCATACGATCGTGATGTGTGGCACTTACTCAACAAGTCGGTCATTCCCTTGAACTGCTCTGTCAGCGAATTAGGTGTCCAGCGGTCATCGACCATCACGTGCTGGCGGACATACGACATGCCGAAAAATCCATGGAAGCGCAAGGCACGCGGATGCACTGGCTTGGGGGCCAGGACATCCTTGTCCTTGTTGCGACGTGGCCGATAGGCCAGACCCCGCTGTCTTAAAGTGCAAGGCATGGCGAAGATATCTGTATCTCAAAAATATACAGAAGGAATCTAACGAGCAGGTGACGATTTCACTACGAATATACTTTTTAATGAAGCAAAATGCTTGAATTAATAGATAAAAACTACTAAGATCTTTTATTTTACACATTTATTTTGCACTAACATTTCATTTTTGTTTTGTTTCTGAAGGTTTGTTCTGTTTTCAACATAAATTTTATACAATACACAATATATATATTTAATATCTATGTTTATCCGATGACAATGTGTGTGTTTGTGTGCATATACGTGTACATACCTAAATAGTTTTCAATTTTAATGAGAATTTACTTGAGTAGAATTTTGAAGACGTCATCGTGATAAAATATCTTATAATTCTTGGTGTTTGCAAATTTAAGCATCAATAGGGTTTTTGTAGGAAAACAGCCTCCTAAACTAATAGAAACACAACATTTTTTTGATTGAAATATGTAGAGCTCATAGGTAGATAGTACATGTATAATGCAATCTCTAAAGATACAATTCTAAGCTTAGTTCATTGGAAACTGTTCGCATGTCGTATATTTCATATTCTGCTCCGCCAGATCCCCCATTCCGAAGGATCATTAAGTGGGGGCAGTGCTCACATCATTTTTTTGTACCGGTACAGATGCATTAATGCTTCATGTACGGGATATATCATTCGATCATTAATTGGTTGACCTCATCTTGGTTGCGCGTAGTAATGTAATCAACTAATAGAAACACAACATTCATTGAAATATAAAGAGCTCATAGGTATATGATTCTTTCTCTATTGCGTGGCCTATAGATACATTTCTAAGCTTAGTTCATTGGAAACTGTTCGCATGTCATATATTTTATATTCTGCTCCACTAGATCCCTCATTCCGAAGGATCAGTGAGTGGTCGCAGTGTTCACATCGTTTTGTTGGGCGCAGCGTACAGATGTACAATAGAATAATATTTGCAGTTTGTATGTTAGTTAGATCCTAAGTATGAGTATCGTTTTAGCTCAAACACCAGCGTATAAATATTGTCATGAAACATTTTTTGTTTTTGTAATTATCTGATTTGCGTTTTTTGTATGGTTTTTAAGTATTTGGTTTTAAGTGTATAATTTAGCTAAATTTACATTGATTCAAGGGGGTTTTGCCTTACTGCTTTTACATTTGCTTTAGCTTTAATGACAAAATATCATATATGATTGTTTGCTTTGAAATTTTATTGCATTTTGCGGTGCTGTATACTCGACTTCACCCTCTGCTCTTCTCTTTGAATAATTATCCCTAGATCCTGGTTAACATAGACGTAGATATTCATTCATAAAAGAATAACTTTGCTACAAAATGTCTACAGCCCCCAACGACATGTCTCTCTCTCTGTGACTGCATGACGCTGCGTTCGACTCAATATTTAAAAAGATTTTCAATAGATTTCAAATCTTCCTATTTCTGAAATGTTGGTTCTATATTTCGATGCAGATCAGGAATATACTATAAAGTATTATGTACGTTTGCGAGCAATGGGGAAATTGCCTGTGGACTTGTGCAAAAATATAGCCTACTTTTCAGCTCAAAACGTTGAGTATTTATACATTTGGTAAGTACACGCGTGTAAAAGCGATAGATACATATCTCAGCTTTCAAAAGATTCACTGATCCAGTAAGAAAACGTTGAAGGTAGGAAACTGTCTTTCACATAGCAAGCAATTTTGGGAAAGGGCGATAGTAACGATAGGAAAGCGGGTTGAAGAAACCTTTGGAATCATCAGAAAAACTATTACACACTGAATGGAGGTGGTGGGATAGATATAATGAAGGTTTGAATGGAAGTCATTTTGGCATGCTCCATCCAGGTCCACATGCAGAAAATAAAGTAAATAATAAATAACAGAAAATACCGTGTATAATTTATATGTAAATGTTTATTTAGACATAGTTCAGCGTGTGGGTGGGGCAATAGGAAAAAGCCTACGCACACGCCTCATGCTTTCTGTTTGTATATACACAATCTTCAAATGAACTACGTATCTTGATGTGTTGTCGGTTTTCGAAGCAATTAAATAAATGGCTCTAGAGTATATAACACATACATATTCAAATATATGCCGCGGTTTACATATCGCATCTAAACATAATCGTATCTTCAGCACACGTTTCTACATCAATTTTCAGCGCTGCTTTAGAGTTTTTAAATAATACTTAACAATAAGAAATGTTTTAACTTTTGCAAATTAAATTTGGACAAAATTGAAACTAGCTTGGAATGCTTTTACAATAATTTGAGTTACAAAATAGAATTTACTTAACAGTTTTAAAAAAACCTAGTACATATATAGTATATTTAACCACAAATAACAGAAAAAACTATAGATTTGCATATAGACGGATTAAAATATTGCAATTGGGTATCGGGGGACCAGCGATAGGCTTTAACAGAGTGTTTTCCACTAGTATTTCATAATTTAGGTAGTTCAACGTGTGATTGGCGTAGGACACAACTACAGGGTTTTGCTTAGACTTATCGTAGAGTTCTCGTAGGTATAATTCACATAGACTACTCTTCTTCCTTTTTCTTTTTAGCTATTTACGGAAATTGTTTCGTTTTTCATTCGTTCTTTTTAGCATACATAGTATATAAATTGGTGTATACATATAAATAGTCAAACTTATTTGTTGGTTTTTCTTTTTTTTCATTTAAATAGTAATAATATAAATATATATATATATATATACTCATATATATTGTATGTATATAGCTTTTGTTTGTTTTTTTTCGTTCAACATTATAATATAATCTTTTCTTTTCCGTTCTTTTAGCTTTTAGTGCCATTTCCATAAACATTTTTTTTACTTTAGCATTTCTGTGTAGCATAGTATAAACATTTTTAGATTTTTCAATATATATATATATAATTTATAATATTTTATTATGTGTGTGGGTGTTTGTCTGCTTTCTATGAGGTTAGAGCGCTTAAAGTGTGGGTGTGTGTGGCTTGGATGAGTGCCGCTTTATAACGCACCAAATGGATCCAGTGGTACGCTTTTATTGCCGCTGCCATTCTGCGTCGGCTGCATGGGCTGCATGATGCCGCCCGTCGCTCCTGCTGCTGCTCCCGTTGAGGAATTACTTTGCGCCGACATCATCGTCGGTTGCACCCCAGTCAAAGGGGCTTGCCCCATCACCGGCATCCCCTACAAGAGTCATTCAAAAATGGGAGTAAGTAATACGAATACACTGAGAATCGAATCAAAAGAACTGCATGCACTGGTAGGGAGAGAGAGAGTTACATATATACTTCTTAAACTGCTAGGACAGACGCAACGGCTACAAAGTATATATATATATATATCAGTGGTAGAGGGTAAAGATACACAGTTCTCTTTCTTTTAGTAGAGCTTTAGGCCGCCGTGAGTTGGTGGGGAAAAACAGTGGTCTACATACGGAAGTTAGTGGAGATTCTACAGTAACTCGGTTGTAAAACTGAATAATTCTACGGGCAAATCAAAAACAATAACTTAATTATTAAGGAAAACACAAGGGAGTGCAACACTCTTAGAGACCAGTAACAGGGAGAAGAGGATAGTAGAGACAGAACACACGCTTGTGGCTTTCAGAGGATAGAAAAGATGGTTTTTGCTTCGAGAGTTAGGAGTTAGGAGGAGATTAAACTGGCGTATAGATCGCTTTCTTCGTTAGATAGTAGTGCTGAAGATGTTAGATATTCGATTGATAGTCAAGAATGGGAAACTAAAACATTGATTAACGAAATAATAAATAAAAATGATCAAATAACTAAAAAACGATAAAACGGCAACTCAGGTCGAAATCAAAATTATATATATACTATATATATATTTTTGTAATATAGTTGGGTTTTTTTTTTTTGTTGGGTTCTTTATAGTATGTTGATTTCGTTGGGGGGTATTTTTTTGGTTGCATCATCTTACCTGCATATAATTTGGCATTACAGGATAACTAGCTTGTATATACGGATGATTGATTGTGATTGGCGCAGGACTTACGGTCATGCCATGTGCCTATATTAATATTGATTGATTGATAGAATATATATTGACACACACACACACAAACACACAGGCGGAGCGTGAGATTTGTTGTTTGTTGGGTTTCAATATATATTTAATTCGATTTTTAGTTGTTTTTTTTGCGGTATGCGTTGGGGATAGTTGAGAATATATAAAGCAAACATAAAATAAAGAAAAGAAAGTAAGTGATAGTTCATATTTTAAGGATACATATATATATATATAAATGCAAAAGAAAAAAGTGTAAAATAATAAAGGGAAATAAAAAACACAGAAAGTATGTGGTTTCTTGTGGCCTGTTTTCATGTTGTGTCTGTTTTTTTTTTTTTTTTTTTTTTTTGGGTACTCTTCGACCTACACTTTCCCGGAGATGTGCCACAAAGTTACAAGTTATAGATAGCCCTAGTGCTTGCTTGGTGTTCTGGTGCTGTATTATTGTATATGGTGGGAGGGTGTATGGGAAAAACCTTGGAAAAACCTTAGCCAAGATTTCAAAAAGAAAGTAGAAACACTTACAACTGCCGCAACAACTTGGTTTTGGTCCTTTTGTTGGATATTACAACATACAGATTTGGAAATAGGATTTTGCAAACAAGCCAAGGAATATTATTATTAGTATTATTATTATTAGAAAACTTTCAAGACCATACACAGGAAATCAAAGAGAACCAAGTAGCTGAGGCTGTAATATCGCAAATTGCATGGTGCATTTTTTTTTTTAGAAAATAAAAGGGAAAATCATAGAAAATCAGAAATAATGTTGGTATTGGTATTACATGAAGGTGAATGCCTAAAGTGTTGAGGGTGACACGAAAGTATTACACAAATAAAGACGATAAAAATGTACAAAAATACTTGTGTTTTTCGATTCTATACATTAAAAAATTGTCATGTGTTTTGTTGTATCGTTTGTTGATTTTTTTCTGGCATTCGTTTTTCAATTATTTATTTGATTTTCGGCACAAATTCTCTAGTGTGTATACGAATTATTACAGTCGATTTCGATTGAATTCGATTCAGATTTCAGATTCCAGGCAAAAGTGGAGTTTTTGCAACTTTCTTTCTTTCGAGTAGTAGTACGAGTACGAGTAGTATTTAGTAGTTTGTTTTTTTTTTTATTTAGAGTAGAGTTCGGACAGTAGAGAGTAGAGTTTTTAGAGAGTTAGAGTGGCATAACTCACCATTGGACGATAGCCAGCACCAGTTGTAGCCGCCATTGGTTGTGGTGTCCAATTAGCACCTGGTTTCGCTGTATTTTTAGGTGAATTCCATTGCACAGGTCTATGAGAATAATGGGGTAAGAGAGTAATGGATATGAACACGGCATTTCAAATGTATTTCTCTATACACATTCTTCTAAAAAAATTTGTTCTCTGCGTGATTTCGAACTATTTGGAAGTTTTGTTTTGTTTTTGGAATATGGATGGATACTTTATGTACACATAATGGAACATGAATAACGAATGGGGGTTGGGTGGCTGGGTTGTTGGGTTCTTTGGATCAAGGGAGAACTTTTACAGCTCCAAATGGTAGTGGGGTTCGGGCAACAACAAATGAGATTATGTTTTCTGTCTGTTTTGGTTTCACTTTCGAACACACGCACATAATACGAGTATGTAGTATAGATCGTTTTTGTTTTTGTCTCTGTTTTTGTTTTTGCTCGATGTTTTACTCACTTTGCACTTGCCGTTTTATTTATATTTAAGTTATCAACTAGTGACATTAGTGAACTATCCAAATCGCCGGTAATTATCTTCCCAGTGCCCGCTGGCTGCGGCTGTTGCGGCTGCATATGCATCTGCTGCTGCTGTAGCTGCTGGAGTTGCTGGTGTTGCAGTGGCACTTGCTGATGCTGCTGCTGCCCCAAGAGGTACTGCTGCTGCTGTAGTGCAAGGATCGAGTTGCCGCCGCTGTTGCCGCTCGGATAGACACCTGTGGTGGCGACAACGTTCATTTGATTGCTGGCTGAAGCTGGCTTCAGTACATCGCCCAAAGCATCGAAACCTTTTCATTTTTGTACACACAATTCACACGATGGTTGATGGTTTGTTTTTTGTTGTTGTTGTTGATGTTGTTGTTGTTGTAGATAGCCAATGCACCGAGTTTTTTAAATAGCAGACATTTATACACAGAGACAAACACATTTTGTTTTGTAGATATATATATATGAATATATATATGAGGCAGATATAGACAATGGAAGCCGATGGATGGGAGCCCAGGAGTAACATAGTATTTTTTGTTGAGGATGATGGTTTGTCGAGTTATCGTCGGAGCATTCCGTTTTCCCGTTTTATGTTCATTTGAGGTTTTGATTCGTTTTTTTTTTTGCCAGCATAAACACACAGATTGATGTTTAAGCGTTTTTTAATAGATTTATGTAGATTAAAAATGTTCGTATATGGATTTTTGTGCCACCAACATTAACATGAGACAATGTGCGGTATGTTTTTTTGTTTTTGTTTTGGTTTTTTAAGTACATAAAAACATAAAAAAGAGAGAAAAAGAGAAAAAATAACATTTACAAAATAAATACCATGAATTCTTTTTTGCATTTTTATATAGAATATATATATCAATATTTGGTTAGTCGGTTATTCCTAAATAATGGTTTGCGTTTTGGGATTAGTTATGCCAACCACCATAGCTTCAGATATTTATATTACATGATTTATGGCTTAGATTAGATACAAAAAGCAGGCGAAACACAAAATGGGGAATGTTGCAGGATTGTTAAGCGTTGAAGAGATTCGATTTTTTAGAGATAAAAACAAAATCGTACGGATAGCAAGTTTTTGGATGGTTCAAATCTCTTTAAACATATCTTTTTACACAAAATCAATAAAAATATGTTTCCTTAGCAATATTCTTGTACACAAAACATATAATTATCGCATAAAAACATTAATTTCATTTAAACATTAAATACACAAAAATTATTCATTAAATACATGAAAATACTAACAAATTCATTCAAATAAAAGCAACATTGAATACAAATTACACGAATACATTTATAAAACTATAGAAAAAAAACTAAAAATATACTCGAACAACAACGCAGATTGGATACGACTTTGATCCTAACAGAGGATGCCATATTTGACAGAGCAACAGAGGATCTTCAAAATTCAATGGCAGGACAATCAAAAAAACTACTCACAAAACACGAGGCGATCAGACGAGCACGACAACAACAGTGGTGGAGGGGAAAGCGTGTTCTTTTGTAGATGTCAATGAGTGTCTACTGTACAGGACAGAGCTTGAAGGCTGAGACAGTGCTCTCTGCGTGTGCGGCGGCGGCAGCACTACAAGCAAGAGTGGCAGGTGGAAAAGCTTTGTACAGACAACCAAAGCCTGGCGAATGGTGGGAAAAGAGAGATGGCTTGGCTTTCGTTTCGTGGCGAGAGGACAAAGGTTTCACCTGGTGGAAATTCTTGCTGTTGCTGTTGCTGCAGCCGCTGTCGTTGTTGAAGTTGCAGCTGTTGCTGTTGCTGCAGCTGCTGCTGTTGTTGTTGTTGCTGCTGTTGCATGTAGAAGATTTCTTGCTGCTGCTGATGCTGTTGCTGCTGATCCATGAAAATGTTCTTGCCGCCGAAGGGTGTTGCAGCAACAGGTGCAACAGAGACTGCGTCATCGAAAAATGGATTGGGGGGCAACGGCATCGATGCTGAATAAAGTCCAACACACAGACATTTTACAGGATAACGATTTTAAATAAATATAAAAAAGAAAAAATATATATAGAAATAATATATATACAAAAAATATAAACAAATCTCAAGTTTAAACCAACATTTAGGGTTTCAATTTTAACAGAAAATCTCAAAACTAGCTTAACAGAAATTTAACCTAGCTTTTTGTGTGGAAATTGCTTTTCAAACCCAAACAAAATCGTTTTAAATATTACATGCTAACATTTAGTTAATTTCACTTTAAAACACACACCAATAATAACCAAAAATATGTTAATTTTTAGCATAATTATAGTCGCATTTCGGTTTAGTATTTTTTTAGACGTAAACCACTCGAAAATTAGTCAATTTTAAGCGTATATTTGTATAAAATATTTTATAGAAGAGCGGTGGTTGCAGTTTTAGTAATGGAATGAATGATTATTGGATGGCCATTGAAGGACTTACCTGTTGGTTCCGTGTTACCAAAAACGGATGAGAAATTACTATCGGAAACGAATGCATTTGTTGCAGCAGCGGAGGAGACTGAAGCGCCATTGAAACCTATTTTTTTTCATATTTTTTGTATTGGTTTTTGTAGGTGTTTTTTTTTTTGTGGCGGCGTGTACATTGCGATATTTTGATATATTTTGTTTTGGTTTGTTATCGATTTGTATCGAAGAGTTGTATTCATTATCGGTAATCGGTAATCGTTGTCGTTGTTTGTATTCGGGTTTGTATTTTGGAAAAGAAATAGTGATGGAAAAAATGAAGAAGTAACAATACATTAGACAGAAATTCATAAGAAATCAAAAATGTAAGCAAAAATGATCGATATCAAGAAAACTTATACGACTCAATACGGAAAATGATTACTAAATATATGAGAGAGAGAGAGAGAGTAAATGGTGCATGAAAGTCTTTGGTGCAATATACAGAAATGGGGGGCGGCGGGCGTCTAGGACGCGCCACTAGGAAAAGTGTGCGCTCTCCTCTTAGCTCTGAACCATTTACGGAGGATACGGATACGGGTACAACAGAAGTACATACTACACTTACACACTGATTCGTATATGTATATACAGCATTATAAATAAAAGGTTAACTCTAGTAAAAACTTAGGAAATAATAAGAGAAAATTATAACATGCTACCGTTATTATGCATCCACAAATTATTGGCATTAAGTGTAGCACCTGTGGCACCTCCTGCAGCGTTAGAGCCGCCGCCGCCAGCACTGGCACTGGCTTCAAACATATCGGCAAAGGGATTGCCCAACTGCAACAAATCGTCAGAGGCCTTGGTGGTGGCCTGTGGCGCCTGGTGGTGGTGGGACGCTGCTCCAGCAGCAGCGGGCTGTGCCGACGCGGCACCAAACAGATCAACTATCGGCTGGCCAGCCGATGAGGCTGGCGGTGACGATAGGAATGGATTTGTTAGTGCAGCGCTTGAGCCAGCAGCACCGCTACTAGTGGGCGACGATACCTTGGACTTAATAGAGAAACAAACGGGGAAATATATTAATCTTTGTTCATGTATTCGGATTATTTCATAGAACTTACTTTGTACTGATTCATGGCGGCCTCCTCTTCGGCCAGAACCTGTGCCTTAAGCTGCTCATCAATCCCATTGGTGGCATCGAATTTACTGGAAGCGGCCGCAGTGCCGAAAGCAGAGCTGGTAGAAGAAAGGGCAGATACAGCGGATTTTACATTGCGTTGATGGCTACTGATCATCGAAATCGAAACCAAAACATGAAACCAAAGGAAAACAAATCAAAGAAAATAACAAAATATTAAAAACTTGTCAATTTTAAACAAAAAATAAAATAAGAGTTCAACAATTCCAATACGAAATAATCAGAAGATCTAGAAATACTCCACTAGATGTCGAACACACCTCGAAGACTGCGTGGGCGTGTTGGCGGCAGATACTTTACGACCCTCCAGCGTGGCCAAATGCTGCTCCAAGGCATCCAAAAGAGAGCTTGGGGCCTTGGTCAAATCAGGTATGTCACCCTTATCAATGCCCACATTCTGCAAAGCAAGTAAAACAAACATTTAATAAGGGGTTCTTTCATTAAGGAAGACCGATACATACCTCTGCCACCTTTAAAAATTCCCCCACACGATCCATGCGAACCAAAAACTTCTTATAGAGATCCAATGCATCGCGTGCAAGCTTTTTATTCATATCAAAGTATTTCTCCAGTAAATTGATGATGCCATCGTTATAGCAAGCAAACAGACGGATGAGATCGCGAAATAAGAGCATGAAACTCATATTAATGACGCCTAAAAACACACACACAAGAAATATATCATTTAAATAATCCATATATATAGATGGGTAATCCCTCACCATTGGACAAGTCATTGGACTGGCAATCAAACTCTAAAAGTCCATCCAATTGTGCCTGCAAAACTGGCAAAGTCTTTAAGAGTTTGTCCGCATTCATGCTCCGCAATGAGCCCTCCTCTTTGCTATAAACAAAAATCAATTGGCCATGCAGTATATGTATGCAATATGAATTATATTATATGTTATAGTTGTAGTTACCCTCGTTTGACTTTACAAAAGTCAAAGGCCATGGCTCGATAGGAGAGCGACTTTTCATTCAAATACTTGGCGTAGCGTCGTATGAATGGGGACATATCGTAACCTGTTGAATATGGATAGACATTTAATACATTTGTTGTAGAACATAAAGAGAGGGAAAACACAAATAAGAGTGTATTAAACAAGGTCAAAACAATAATTAATTTTTTGTTTAGTAAATTTTTGTTTTTTTAGCTAAAAAACGAAAATTAGTCACACAACCGGGAAACAAGAGAGTACGAGAGCCCCGCAAAAAAATAAGTAGAGTATTTGAAAGCCAATTTTCCCACATAGCAGAGCTTGTTGCAATATACTCACCCATTCTGCCACCTGGAACGCCCATGCCACCATCTGCTTTTGGAATATTTAGTTTTGATATTTTTGTAGTATTTCGATTCGAGTTGTTAGCCAGCAAATGTTGTTGTATGTTGCATGTATTGTTTTTGTGAGTAAGCGACGCATTTTGGTATTTTTGTTAAGAATTTTAATTAATTTTGTTAAAAGTATGTAAAAAAAAAAAATGAGAAATGAGTAAAAGCCAAACGTTTGCGCAGCATGAGAGAAGGAAAGAGAGAGAGGAATACAGAATGTAAGCTTTATTTTATAAATTTATATGCATTTTGTTTTGGTTCAAATAATGGAAATGGATATGGAAATGGTTAGTGGGATTTTTTGAGCATTAGTTAAGGGCAATATCTTTATACCTTGCACAGTTCCTTTGTCCAGAAAGGAGCTGAGATTGAATGTAGAATTGCTTGATGCTAAATATTGCATGAAGCGCTGCAAAGATACAAAAATTGAGAGAGAATGATGATTAGAGATACAGAATGATGATTAGGAAACATCATCAGAGAGATACTATAGAAACTATATACTAGAAATACTATATAAGATAAGAATACGGCTTATCTCGGTTTAAAACCATGTAAAATTGTCGACTAGGAATTTACTTGTTTTGGAAGCTGGAGGCATATTTTGTTTCTTATGTTATCTCCATAGCAAAAATTCTCCCTTGTTTAAATAATCTATACAATGGTTACGTCCCATTTTTGAAAATAAAGTATTTGCTTCTCCTCCTTTCCTAATCAACTAAAGACATAATCGAGTGGATAGCAGGAGAAAGGTTTCCCTTTTTAATACTAGAATCGATTCTCCTCATAGTTCTTCCCAAATATGAATCAAACAAATCTTACAAAATCCGCTTTAAAATCAAAATTATAGTGGAGGCCAAATTTTATAACAAAAATCCTCCAAGCACACAAAGAATTCTCTTTTAGTGCGAAATTCTCTGCGTTTTTGGGCATAAGGTATGCCCTCTGGTCATGTAAATATTGTACTTCTATTCTTAAGCACATATTTACATACATACATCCCATCGGGCATCTTCAACTTTTGGGTGCAAGCCCTCCGGCAATCAAATTTCATTTGTGGCACAATCTCTCACTTGAGCTTGACCCTCCCCCCTTCCCGAGCTCTCCTCTGCCATATGGCTGCCCCTCTGAATGGAAGGAAGCTTGCAATTATGTCGCCAAATAAACACCACAAACGAAAAGACTGAACAAATAAAACCACAGAGAGAGGAAAAACAATTAAAGATAAGCTCCGAGAAAAAAAGAGAGCAAGCAATAATGGCAAGCGTGAAGCTCGAAGCAATCGCTGAAACATAAAAAAAGAGAGTCAACAAAAGGCAAAGACAAAAGCAAAGACGTGACCTTTTGAAATGGAAAGAATATGGCCCCGCAATGATATCAAAGCGGAATACTTAGAGTTCGAGACAATAAGTGAAATGAAAGTAAAAATAACTATATAAGTAGGACCCCTGATCCATTAGGGGACTTTTATCGCTGCACAAATGTGGCCACAAGCGAAACAAACAGATGCCATTCACGGTTCCCAGTCGGATGTAAATCTCCCGCCAATTGAGTGTTCTATCTGTATAAAACGCCCCCTCTTTGAGGACTGATAAGACGAGATACAAACCTCATTGCCATATGCCATCAGATGATGTGTGGTTATCAGCGACTTGTAGACCACCACCCAGTTGGCGTTCTGTGAACGCTCGATAAGTAAATTGGCCAAATGAGGTATCGATACATTCGGCTCATTTGTGCAGTGCACCAAATCTGCAAAGAAATAGAAAAAACGAAACAAATGTTAGAAACGTTTGAAGAAATCGTTTAAAAAATATACAAAATCCAATTAAAAATTGTCGTATAAACAATCAAGGCTCTCTTATCGGTCGCGACTTGTATTTCGTATATTGTGGCGCTTATCTTTCGCTTTCACGCTGAAACACAGACTCAAACCCCCCGCCACACACACACACACACACACAGCCGCAAAGCCAAGACGAAACGAAACGGAAAAGCTTTGATAAGAAATGCCATAATTTCTCTCTTTCTCTGGTGGTTTCCCATTTCATTTAGCAAAAACTCTGAAGGAAACAATAAACAAATGCAATTGAAAGGGGCGTTTACATCCAGATGTTTGCTTGGCTTTTGCTATGGAAAATCAACCGAACAGACGACAAATATGATTCATAGAAAGTGAGAGAGAGAAGGAGATAAAGAGAGAGAGAGGGGGAAAATGTATAACAAATTAAAATGCAATGGAAAATGTATCAATTTACTGGTGTATTTTATGCATGAGAAATGTTTGATTTTTAAGGGGAATGGTTATTCCTATTGATTCATTTTATTGAGAATTAAGTGGAGAATAAAAGTCAACATGTAATGGAATCCAATATATGATTACCCTTCCTTTGTAGAAAATTTAATGAAAGTACACTTTAAATAGGTCACAGCTGCATTTCCCTATAAAATGATCAGACTGCGAGACAGGCCCCCATTGATAGCTAATTTAACACGTTTTTTCCCTTTGTTAAGAGCTCTTTCTTAACAGCCGTTTCTTCTACTTTAAGGTAGAGTCTCGACTTTACTTCTTTCCGTTCTTGCTGGTTCTGTGAAATCTTAACTTGTTTTATTTATAAAGCTTAAGAATATACGGACAGAAAGAGAGACAGGGAAAGAGAGAGAAAAGGTAAAGCAAATAAAGTTTCAAGCTGAAATTCTACCTGTTGTAGGTCTTTACAAACGAGCCGGTACTATCGCATATAAAAATCAGGTTTAAGCTGAGAGAAAAAAAACGATTGATTACAAAAGTTAAGCTTTCAAGAACTTGAGCTTTAATTTTCAATCGCTTTTCCCCATGAAAATGTCCCCAAGGCGCAGTGAGGGAGGCCCCAACTGTGTGGAGGATTTTATGTGGACCACAACTGGAAACCATTTATTTTCTATCGTTGACATATTCTCCAATCAGATAATGCCAAAGAGAACAGTCTGTGGCGGCGGGTGGTGCTGAGTATGTGGCAAATAATGATATTGGCCTCTTTTTTCGTTATGAGTCATCAGTTTTTGCAAACGTGCCCAGAAAACAGGTCAAGACGAGCATAGAGCCAAAAAGAGAGCCCAAAATGAGTTCTAAGAAAACCAGAATTCAACAAGAATGTCATCAAGTGATTAACAGCTGATCGCTAAACATAAGGGGAGAACTAATTAGAAGTATGTGGATGTCAGCCGATGGATGCTGTTGTGGAAGAAAAGTGGATATCATCTTAGATGTATGCTTTTGTGGATGTCTGTCTTATCAAAAGCAAGATAATTTTCCATTATTGTTTAATCACAAGTAATACAAAATGTAATCAGAATTATGGCCAAATTAGCAACAAACAAAAGTGCACGAAATGAGGGAAAAATTTTGCATAAATTTACAAGACAATGACACCGCAAAACCACTAACAATTGCGGCTTTTGTAGGCGTTCCACACACACACACACAAACACAGGCACACACGTGCAGCCGTGAGAAAGTGACGTAACACTAGAAAGAGAGCCTAGCCTAGAGAGGGAGAGGAATGGAAACGTAACATTAGAAAGAGATGCGCCTAAAAAGTGCGAGTGGAAGGGAGAGGAAGAAAGAGGAGCAGCTAATGCTGAATAGAGCCCACAAACACAGCTGTGCAATACAGGTGCATTGGCAGAGGGGATGGTAGAGGCAGCCAGAGCGAGCATTAAAAGGGCTCTTGGGGGAATGGGTATATATTTTTCGCCTTGTCACATAAACTTTTGGCACTCACTGTAACACAAATCCCCCAAAAAAATTGTGGGAGAGAGGAGTTGCTGGGAGAGGGAGACTGAGATTATGTGAGTGTGTGAATGAATGGCAAAGACACATTTTTCTACTCTGTCCTCTGCACACGCTGTGCGTGTGTGTAACTGTTGTAACTAGGAAATGTAACGGTGCTTGCTTATCTGCCGTCAGCCTCTTCTCCCCTCGTACACCATCTTCCCCTTTCCCATTGTATCGTTTGTATGCACTTACAATCCAAATGCTTCTTCTTCGGCCCAATGCATTCCTCAGTGGTGGCCTTGCATACGGACTTGGCCAGTCCTTGGCCCGCAAGGCTGTGACGGGCTGCTAGCAGCCTGTCGTTGATTGTTTGCCCTGCCATGGTCATGATGAAGCTGTTCTTGCACGGTGGCTGCTCTTCTCGGTTTCAACACGTTGATTTTTGATTTATTTGATTAATTTAATTATGCACCCAAGGAGTGGACGACACAACACTACACACGCACAAACAGAAAAACACTGACACACACACACACACAAAAGCACGCACGTACAGCGAAAGACAGGGCAGAGAGACAGAGAGAGCGAGCGAGCGAGAGAGAGGTATTGATTGATTGAGAACTGTTATAGAAATTTTTGCTACGCGAACGCCACGACCGACACAATTGAGGAGGAGGACAACAGCACAGGAATCTGATTCGATCAGCAGCAGCTGGGCACAATTTAACGCCGCGTTCTTGATTGCACTCTCTAACCGGTGCCCTTACGCTGCAACGCGAGGCTTTTTTTTAATTTTAATAATTCTGTATTTTTCTTGTGCCACAAACAGTGTGACCACGCGCGGACCTATCGATGCAATATACGGTCTACCATTAGGAAAATACCGAAATATACCTTCTCATGTCCAAAATATACCGTAAATATACCGATGACAAACGAACTTAACCCTCTTAAGCCCCCTGTATTTAGGCAGGTGAACAGATTGGGTAAGCCGCGGAAAATATCACGGTTTGTAAGTTCGTCTCGTAGATCCACACCTTCTCCTTATATAGACTTTCATAGTTTTCGTGGTGTATTTTATTACCCATTGGCCTGTTATGTCAGTGTTGCGAAGTATTCGTGAAAATTGTACCTAAAAATACTCAAATTTTTTGTATATTATTTGGTGTTTTTGCTTTTACGGTCACACGGAACTCTAGTATTTACATAACGCGTTGTGCGCCGTTTTTTAGGTTGTTGTATACGGGCAGACTGGTCATTAAAATAAATAAAATTATACTAAAAACAGTAGTTAAAACGTAGTTAAACGTATTAAAATAAAAAGATGTTATATGGACAGATCACACACAGCTATAAGGAGAACACATGCACCCTTGTGATACCGCATCCCCATGCCAGGGAGAAGCCATCGCACTCGCCCACAGCAGCAGAAGCAGCTGCAAAGGGAGCACCAGCAGAGGCTGAAGCAGCAGAAGCAGAGACTGGGCGCGGGGTCGTGGTTGCCTTGGCACAGGGGGGTGCGGGGTGTGCGGAAGCATTACATGTGGATCGCATAAGAAACTGCGATATATTTGTTGACTCGCATGATTTGTACTTTTATGCCGATGTCAAGCTGTACAAGTGAGTCATTATCCAATCATTTATCCATATCGTATATGCATGTATGGCATTTGGCATTTCCTTTGTATTTCCCCAGATTCCACAGCCGACGCACATTCGATTTGCGAGAGCTGAAAACACTGCTGATAAAATTCAATCCAGAGGATAATCATTACCAGCTATGCCTACGCTGCCTGCCGCCTGCCACTGCGGCCACCACTCAAGATAGTTCATCAGGAGGTGGAGCCTCCTCTAGCATTGGCGATGCCCCGAAACCAAAGACCGTGCGCAAGGAGTACATTGCCACCTTTTTGCGGCTGCCTACACTGGCCGATGCCCTGTATCAGCCAGAGAAGGAGTCCCTTGTCCAGGAATGGAAACTCAAACGCATCACCGATCAGTGCCAACTGCAGCTCGAGGGAAACGAGCGCATATACAAGTTAACAAATCATTTCGGCTATGGCTATGCCAGCAAATACAGTGGACCCCCGGATATTAGCCTTGTAAGTAGAGTATATTGAAACTAAACTTTTAAGTCAATATGTCATCCCTCTTCAGGTGGATAAATCCACTTGTCGTGTGTTGGAGCCCCATCGCCTTAGCCCCATTCAGCGTCTGCAGGATCGTATTGTTGTCGAAATGAAACGCTTTTCACGCGACCAATACAAAATGAACTTTGTGGAGCTGCAGGTTCCGTCCGGGCATCAGAATCCCCTGCGCTTCAAGCCCAAAATCTTTGAAACTTCCATGACCCAAGAGCAGGCCCATCTGTTGCATAATCTCAGTCGAGAGGCGTTGCAGAAACAGCAGAAGGATGAGGAGCCCGGAGATGAAGATAGCCCCTTGGAGAGGCTCAGACAAAAAGAGATCGACTGCGGCCTCATCAGCATTGTGCTGGCCATTTGCTACGATGTGCGGACCACCAATAACGATCCCACCTGCGAATCGGCCTGGACGCGCAGCATACTGTGTCCTCTATTCTGCTACTACGAGCAGTTCGACAACTACAGGGATGTCCTGGTGGCCTTCCTTCGTCGTGCCATAACCTATCCACTGTTCCGCAACTTTGAGCTCGGGCGCCAGTGCGTTCGGGATGCCATCGAGGTGCTAAAAGGCGGTCGGAACTGGCTGATTAATCAGCTTTTGTTGACGCACCAGCAGTTTGCCAGCGGTGAGCCGAGCCGCGAGAGCTACAACACCTACTACCTGGAGGACTATATACGCTATGTGACCAATGCGAATGTCTGCAGCGATGAGCATCTGCGTCTGCTGGCCCGCAATGTGAAGAATGTGCTGATGGATGTGACCAAAAAGCATCTGAATCTGGGCGTCACCGAAATAGAGACTGAACTGATCCAGGAGCTGATGCAGGAGATGCGTCTGACTGCCGGCGGGGAGTCGCCGTTGCTGCAGCAAGGAGGGGGTGGCGATGATGAGATGGATATGGACAACGACACGTCCGGCCAGGAGGATGAGACAACGACTGATGATGACAGTGTCATAACCGATTCATTCGATAGTATGGACATGGACATGCGTTTGATTGAGAATGAGGCGGTCTATGCGGCGAACGACGACAACGATAACGACGACGACGACGACGACGATGATGATGAAGACGATGATGAGGACGAGGATGGTGATGAAGAAGGCGGTGCGGATGATGATAATGAGGATTCTGCCTCATCAACGACAACCAGCAGCGAGGCGGAGGGCAACAGCGTCATCGAGCAGTGCAGCAACAGCGAGACGGCTGCCAGCAATAGCATCAGCACCACCAGCACCAAGTAGACATCGTCATGTCCTGTACCAGCATTCTTCATCCCCCCACCCCACAACAAAAACCACACCACAACCAACTTAATGTCAAAGAACGGAGGCTAAACAGTGATTACTTTTACCATTTAAAAAATACACAAAAGAAAAATACAAAATAGAAAGAAACAAAGCAAAGAATTACTAAAAAAAAAACCAAAAGCAAGAAATTAAAAAATGTCTACTTACATATTAATTGTACAATAATTTATATATCAAAACGAAAAAAAGCAAACTCAAAGATTTGTTTATGCCAAAATGAGCAAGAGTATTTAAAATATCCTTTTTCCTTTGCTCTACAATAACATTTGTCTATAATTAACACGTAAAAAATACAAAGAACTTTAGCATTTAGTGTAAGAAATATTTGAATTTTGAATTCTGAAACAAAAACAAAAAAACGCGAAATCTAGTTGTGCATTTTGTATATATACAAAAAGATATATATATATATAATATATCTAATGGTATATATATATATATATATATATACATAGATATACGATATTAATATTGTTGGTGCTGTAAGCAAAAAGAAAATAAACGAAATTATGGAAAAACGAAATGTGGAAATTGAATGTGAAATGAAAAACCAAGAAATGGGCGAAAGTCATCCATAAAGCTTAAAGTTAAAGTTGTATAAATGTCTAGAAAGGTCATAAAAGTCAGGAAGAAACACACGTCTAAATTATATTAATAAAAAATTAAAATATATTTTTGTAATAAATCCCCGACAAATGTAACTTTTTTGGAGGTGAACGGATAAGTAATACTTACTTTTAAATGCTACCTTTGGCTATTTTATTCCGTTCTAATAATTTGTTAGTTCTTAAAACAAAAACACTCGCATTTATTTTAATAGTTTTTATAATTTTTTCTTTATTTATTCATACATACATACGAGTATATGCATATCTCTTTACGTGTTTTTACGAGCTACTTTTAAATATTTATGGACTGTTAATTGAAAAACGCATCATCGCTTTTGTGGCTGTCTTCCTTTAGTTGTTGATTTGATTTATGCTCCACGGATGATGAGGCGCCTTTAAATTACGATAGGTGTAAAGCTAAAATTTACAAGTTAAACTAACTAAACTCGTATGCATCTTGAAATCGCTAGAAGAATCAATGTGCCCGGGGTTTTTTGTTGTGTGGAGTTTTTGATCAATTAGTTCTTCCATAGGGTATCCTCCTTGCTTGTCTCACTCTCTCTCTATATACACAAGTCACAAATTGTTTAACAAAAAATTGTGTAGATTACTTAAACACTACGTACAACATGGCGGCCGAATTCCACATTTGGGACAATTTTTTACTGATCTTGCGCCGGCTTAAGAAAATTATTTTCTTTCCATCGTTTTTTTTGATTACATAATTTTTACTGACACTGAGTTTGAGTTTTTCCATTACTTTTCCTTAGTTTTTCCATCCTTCCTTTCGTTTTTTCTTTAAATATTTACAAGAATCTGTTTTAGAACTAAGTGTTTTTGGCAGATTCGTGAGTTACAGATCTGGAAGGAGGGGATTTAAGTACTTTTTATTACAAATTCGTATTGATTGAATAGATTTTATCTTCTTCTACTCACTCATAGTCTCCTGTTGGATCTCCACTTTGTATGAGGGATTGTCATAGGCCGCATCGCTCTTGCGTGGAGGTGTAATGGACGCCGTTTGATGGACTCGCCTCCGGGTGATGATGAGGAGCAGGGCCAGCGTGGACATAATGGCCAAGGCGGCGATCACAGAGACCACAACCAGGGGACCGTAATAGTCACCCACAGGTTGATCTGTGCCTGCTGTGAGTAGTTTTCCTGTAATAATGAAAGATAGGGATTAATGTGAGAAGTGATTAGGGTTCTTAGATCTAAAACTACGACAGAGCCAAGGCTTTTTTTGGTTTACCAAATATCTTAAACCCCAAATATATCCTTTCAAAAAATTGCAAGACTTGAAAAGGAAATGATAATCCATTTAAGATTCCTATCAAAACTCTTCTTAGAGATATTCTTACTCGACTCTTACCTGTTTTTCCTGGCGTGGCCGGTCCTCCTGGCTTCGTGATAAAGTTAACCACATTGCTCTTCTTGGTATTGCCATTCGTCAGATACATCTCCAGCCAAAGGCGGTACTTGGTGCCCGGCTTGAGGTCCATAATGAGAGTGCCTGTGGTGCTGTCCCGCTTGGCCACCTTGAACACGCTCGAGTCCTCCTTCCCAGCATCGCTCTGGTAGATGGCGCGATAGATGTGCACGAATTTATCCTCCGGATAGGGCACACCATTCCAGGAGATCTCCACGCTCTGGGTCTTCACCTTGGTGACATTCACAGTCACATCGAAGCCATACACATCGATCTTGGGCGCTGTGCGCACCTTGATCATGTGTCCGGCACGCAGCTCAGCCCCATGGCCGGGCAGAGGAATGTAGTAGAGACCGATCTCGTAGCCCGTATCCGGCTGCAAGTTCTGGATGGTGTAGCTGGTGAGGGTGCGGTGTATCAGTGGGGATGAGGAGTAGATCATGCCCGTGAGCTCCTTGTAGCGCAGCTGCACTCCATCCACATACTCCATCTGCTCGTCGCCGAGCTTCTTCCATGTCAACTGCAGCCATGTGGCATTCGTTTCGCTGACATTCAACTCTGCATCCTCCACGGTCTTGAAGATGTCCTGGAAGTCCGGCCTGTAGTCGGTGAACGGCGGAGGTGGTGTGATGGTCCTCTCCGCTGGTAGCTTTACCACATGCACAGTGCTCGACGGTTGGGAGTTGAGATCCCTGAGGATCAGTGTGATCTTTACTTTGTATAGGGAATTGGGCTCTAGATAGTTCAAGTCGAACTCCATCTGCGAGGTGGCCAGGAGATCCTCTGGCGGTGCAAAGATCTGTTGCTCCCAGGTCGAGGTGTCATTACTAGGTCCATTCGTGTAGCGCAGTTCGATGCGTCCATGGAGATTCACATAGACCTCGGGTACAGTGAAAACAATGTGAATGGTTCGTGCATCCAGAGCCTCCAGAGTATGAACTTCGATGTCTGGCTGCAGTTTGCTATTGCCTTTTTGGGGAAATATATGAAGTTTTGGTTAGTTTTCAGCGACTAATTAATTTTTAGAGATTAGTATTTTGTTTGCCCCAAAAAATAATTAACGGATTTTGTTTGGAAAATCGCTCAAATTTCGGATTAGCGTAAAAAGCATGACAATGATGGATGGATCTATATGAATGTGTAGATGCTTTTGTATCTGTGTGAAGAGTAGCTTGTGTTTGTGTGTGGGTCGGCAGTTAGTACAGTAAAAACCCTGTCGCAGTGTTCTGTTGTGGCTGTTGTAGAGATCTAAGAGTGTTGGGTAGCTATAGAATAATTTGTTGGTTCAACCTGGATTGGATTGCTGCTGCTGCTGCTTCGTTAGCGTCTCCTGATTCTGGTGCAGACTATGCTCACTGGCTTGGGTGGACAATCCTGAAGTAGTGCTGGAGCTGGGCAGGATTGTGGCCTGCTGTTGCAGTGGCTGTTGCTTCTGTTGCTGCTGTTGCTGCTGCTGCTGATGGATTGGTGGTGGCGGCACTCCCAGGCCTGGTATCACCGGATAGCTCTCATATGCCACGGGCTGGCCATCGACAATGGCTATGCCATGTGCTGGCGGCGGTGGCGGCAATCCGCTGTGCACAATGGGCACATAATGTCCGGGATTCTGCTGCTGCTGCTGTTGGGGATTCTGCTGCTGCTGTTGGGACGGTGGGCCGCCTGGTACGGTCTGCTGCAAATGCTGGAGAATCTGTTCGATTCTAACTTGGGAGGGCAGATTGTGATTATCCTTTTGGGTCTGCGCGGGATGTCCATTATGATTGGGATGCCCCTGATGTCCTGGCTGTTCTGCTCCCAGTATATTAAACAGATCCGATTGACTAGTCGGCACTGGTGGTGCCTTGCCTTGGGGCGTTCCGTTGGGATTAATGTCGTACGGCTCATAGGGATTGTAGTCCTCATAGACAGGCTTCACAGGATTGTAGAATCCAAAGGGTCCTAGGTGCTGCTGGTGCGGATGCTGGTGACCGAATTGGAAGGGCACAAAGCCGCCATTCTGCTGCAACTGTCCCTCACGATCATCGAAGATGACATCGTTCTGGTGCTGCTGTTGCTGATGCTGCTGTTGCTCCTGCTCCTGTTGCTGCTGCTGCTGGTGTTGCACCTTCTTGTGTCCTTTTTCATGGCCCTTCTCATGATTTTTCTCTGTCTTCTCAAAGATGCCCAGGCCTCCTCCAGTGGACTTTGGTGGCTTGCCGTCCAATGTGGGATAGAAGGCACCTGGAGATGAGGGCTTCTTCTGGGGCGGCATTTTGCCAGTGGTTGTTGTACTTGTCGTGGTCGTCGCTGTCGTTGTAGTTTCTGTTATTTTGTTGCATGTTGAATGTTGTTTGATTATTTACAAAATGCATAGCGTGAATATATTTATAATTGATGAAAAAAAGTAAAGTAAAAACGAAATTAAATAGCTTTCAAATGCAAACACAGAATTGTGAGAGGCAGCAGAAAGAAAAACAAGTTAGGCAGCAAACTAAAAGCGCAAAAAAGTTAATTAATTTCCAATAAAAACGAATTGAAAATGATTTTCAAATGAAAAAAGCTCAAACGAATGACATGGAAGTGGGAAAAACGTTTCTTAAAAACTTCTATATTGCATGCAGTTCCCCAAAAACAGGAAAGGATTAATCTCAAGTCATGCAAAATCTATTTACCATTGGAAATCGGAGTGGATTGCGTTGACGATTCTTCGGGGGATTCCTCCTGCCCGGCAGCCCCGATCTTTGGCACCAGCGGTGCACAGCTCCATTGCTTGCAGCACTCGTCATCGGGTATCGGAAGGAGGCGTGCCTGGGCCGGATGGCAGGGCAGGTCCGCGGACGGCAATGCCAGCACTGGCGGACACGCCGGACGGCACTCCACACGCCCATTCTCGCAATAACAATGCTGATCACAACCTAAGCGGAGATCCAAAGGGTGGCATGAGGCGACTATATGAAGGGAATGATTGGATGTATGGACTTTACCTGAAAGATTCGCTGGAATCGGAGCCCAGTTATCGAACTGCAATCCCTTGTAGGTGCAGGTGCCATTGTCCACACATCGCATGCTCTCCGGACAGCAGTTCGGGGGAATAGGCTTGAAGTCTGCGGGCACCGGCTCCCAGCGGATGCAGTGCGGATCCTGCACGTCCAATCCGAAGTTCGAGGGGCACTCCACCTTGGCGCAGTGGATCCCCTGCTCATTGCAGATGCACAACTGTTCGCAGCCATCGCGGAACTGCTGTCCCACCTCGTACTGGGAGCCCTTGAAGGTGCAGCCAGACGTGGCGCCTCCCGCATCTCTGGCCTGTTCCTGCAACCCATAGAGATGTTCCTGTTGGTGGTGCTCCTCCTCCGAGTCCTCGTTCACACTGTTCTGGGGCGGGGACTGCGGCTGCTCGTGATCATCCAGGGTGACATCGCACAGCTCCAGCTGGCAGCACACATCCTTGGGATCCTTCACATACACACACTTGTCGGCCCGCGTGTGATTCCTCTCCGGACACCGTGGACGGCAGTCCATCACTCCACCCTCGGCACAGTGGCAGATCTGATCGCAGGCGATCTCCAGGCGTTCGCGGAACTTATAGACGCCTCCCATGTAATGGCAATCATTCTTCGGCTTGGGCGTGGCTATGTGGGTGCAATGCAATGGGAGGAATGCAGTCGAGTCGAGAGTGTGCGGCGAGTGTTTTTGTGTATGTGTTGTGTGTTGGGGCATGAGGCACGTTTATGGAATGGCATAGAGAACACAGCATGTTAAAAAGCTTTGGCCAAAAGGATCGACATGTAAAAGCCACAAATAAAGCCATAACAAAAGCTACTACATCTGCTTCATCTTCCTCAAAGTCGTTTTCTAATGATTAATGGAAAACTCACCTTCATCATCGGTGCTGGAAATGGTAGTGGCTTCCTCTTCCACTGCTGCTGCTGCCGTTGCTGGTGCTGCCCCCTGCTCGGATATGGCCACAGTGGGCTCTAGCAAAGGTTCATTGCATTCCATCATCCGACAGCACTCATCCTCCTCCACCACACGCTCTCTGCAGTTGGGATTGGCCATGCTGCGCTGGCTGCCACGGGGATAGCTCAAGCCCTTGCAACGTGGCTCACACATCCAGTCGCCGCGGTTGCAAGTGCAACGCTCATCGCATTCCCTCTCCATGGTATCGCCATGCTGGAAAATGTGGCATTTATTTAGAATATAAATAACATGTGTATAGGGATAAATATTCCCATCAATAGAGCATCTCTTTGGGTATCCAATGGCTTTAAAATGATTCCCAATATTTCCCTTCACCCATTCAATCAAAACCTAATCAAGTTTTTTCCTGATATCCGTTCTAAAACATTTCCCACCACTTTCCCTGTCTTCAATGGCAAAAGTGCAAAAGTTCTATCATCATTTATTTAGGGAAATGACGGAAGATCGACCTACTGTGCCAGTTCTCGCTCTTTTCGTATCCGCAAAGACATTTTGCTGCCAATTTTTGTGTACTCTGTGAAAGCTATTTGCACAGAAATTACGTCAATTTGTGGCATAAGGCAAACGCTGATGTTTTGGAGTGGATGATCATCAATCATGCGGCTGTTGACTCAAGGCAATCATGAGCTGAAATTTCCTGCTCTCTGTATGGAGTGCTCCAATAACCAAATATGTCATATACTTCAGCCAACGCACGCACGCGTAGACACAAAAGTTCGTGTCTCGAGTCTTTTGTTTTAGCGAGAAAGCACTTTGGGCAGTCGTTTGTTCTTTTAATTAAACGTCGGGGACTAGGGTTCTATGCTGTTCTCTCAGCCATTTATATGGCTCTCAGGTGCACAAATTCACGCCCAAAGCTTTTTATGGTTCGTGCCCCTGCCACCTGCCACTGCCCCCTGGTTTTATGGTGGGCTAATGAGCACAATTCTTGTGAACTTTTGAGGCCTCGGGCGGCCCATAAAAACGCCCCCTTTGCCACATTAAACTACTGGAAAACCAAGCTAAAATATCAGCTAAGCTGTGCAATTTACTTTATTAATACATATATATTTTTCTTTGCTATTTGGCTGCTCACTTGAAAAACATTTGCGGCATGCGGCTTGGCATGTTGCACGTGTCCGACAATCGATGGCAATTTATAAGAAATATCTGATGGGGACGAGGGTGGAGTGAGGGAGGTGGAGGAGGACCGTCTATCGGCAACAATTCATTAAAAGTGAAAGCAAAAATTATTTCATATCGAACGCGAACCGCAAACTCGATTATGAAAACGACAACACAAACAATTTAAAAGATTAAGAAAAAAATTGAATAAAATAAGGAGGGAGGGAGGGTAATACCGAAAAGGGAATACTCTTTTTATGGAAATTATAAGTGCTACTAAGTACAACAGACATTTCTTATTTATCAATGAAAAAAGTATTCCACTTTCGACAAGATCTCTTTTTCAGAGACAAACTTTCAATTATTGAAACTCAAAATGCCTTACAATTTGCCAATACCCCTCTATTGATTAGGGTACTTGAAAAAGAAAAGCCAAACGCTCGTTTAATTAAAGCAAAATCAACACTCCAGACTCAGACTCAGACTCAGGCTCAGGCTTCAGGCCCAAACGCAGGCTCCATCCCAGAAAAGTGGGTTGGGCTTTGGTCAGTAGTGCCTCATTCCCCAGCTGCAGGCATTCATTGCACCAACTGCACTATATATGTGTACGGTATATATCTACAACCGATGTAAGCCATGAGTAGCGTTCATGATTGGAAGCCATTCCGTGCCTCTCGGGGGCCGAGTGCAATGTTTGATGAACACGTCACAGTTGGACAGACGCACAAAGGCGTGTTGGAAATGATTGAAAATGCTCGTTGGCTGTTAATTAGATGAATTATTTTAGATGAAAGATAGAGCCATACAACTGTATGCATTGTTTAACCAAATAGTTCTAATGCAAATCATTTATCTAGTGATTTATCTGAAATGCTAACAATTTACACGTTGCTGGAACTATTGATTGGATTCCTGGACTTGAAATGGGATGGAATTTTCATTTGAGAGTGTTTTGGAATTGTATCTCCCTCTCGGATCTCGCATTGCCGTTTGTATCTCCCTCTCGGATCTCGTACTGCCGTTTGTATCTCCCGCCTTTGGCCAAAACCACAAAGGCGATGTCAACATCAATCACAACCCAGCAATTTACTGGAATTTTCTTTGCACGTTTTTTTTTTTTTGTTTTTTTCTTGAAATTTGTTTCTACATTTTTCTCTCTTTTGATTTTTAAGGTGCGCAAATATTTTGCATAATTGCTGCTTGGTCGAACAGCGACAGCGGCTCACCGAAAATATGGTGTTTTTTTTGGAGTGCAGCAGGAGCAGCAGCAGCTGCATTGGGGATTGAGAGTGAGACTGAGTCTGGAATATAAGGCCCAGTGCTCTGACCGGTTTCATTATGAGCGGCAGTGGACCCAAAAACTTGTTGGCCATTATGCAATCTCCAGGGTGACGACAAGCTCCAATTGGAGTTGCGTGCCAGGAAGTGGGCTGGCTGCCAGACGAAAAGGAATGATGATGGAGGCGTTTGCGCTTTCTCTACGGGATCAAACTTCTATATTTTATTTTCTTTGCATACTAACCTTGTAGCTCTTGCTGTTGGCCAAACATTCACGTTGCATCGTATCCCCGCTGGCGGTGATTTCTACTATTTTGGGCATTTCCGTTTCCGGTTGAACAGTGGTCGTCGATGTTGATGTTGTGGTTGTGGAAGAAGTACTGGTACTGGTACTGGTACTGGAGCTACTGCTACTCTCCTTGGGATCCTCATCCATGCTGACATCACTCAGATCCATGAGCTGCTCATGTGTTGTGGCATTGCGATGCAGGAAGAGCTCCTCCACATCATCATCGCCGGCACCACCCGCTGACCGTCCCTCGCCGGCAAAGGCCACAAATGGCGATGGCTCCTCTGTGGTGGTTGTGGCTGGCGTTGTGCTGGTGGCTGTACTGCTGCTGCTGCTCTCCGATTCCGACTCCGACTGCGACTCCTCCTCCTGTTTCATGTGTTGTCCTTCAACAATGTTAATCACTGGACCCGACGACGATTCGTTGTCTGGTGGCATGATTGTGGTGGCAGCCGCCGCTTCGATTTCTGGCTCCTCATTCATATGCATGGCGCGTGCTCGAGATGTGGTTGTAGTTGTAGTCGTCGTACCCTCAGTGGATGTGGATGTGGATGTGGATGGCTCGGCAGTCGCCTTGTTCTCCAGACTGACAATAATACCTGCATCAGAGCCACTCTCTGTGGTTGTAGTTGTTATAGATGGCTCTGACGACGACGAGGACTCCTCGGTGCTGGTCGACAGCATTTGATAATCTTCGTGTTCGGCCAGGCGATCATGATTCTCGGACAGTATATGCACATGATAGGGATCCTCTTCGCGCTCGATCTGCTGTGTTGCCTCTGTCGTTGTCGTTGTTGTTGTTGTTGTACTGGTTGTTGTTGTTTCCTCTGTCTTTTCACTTTCATTTTCATTGGGATTCACTGAGGAGTCACTGCTCTCCTCGCTGTTGCTGTTGCTGTTGCTCGCCGTGATCAGCGTCGCCGGATGTCGGAAATTATTCAGATCCTTGACCACATCATCGTTCTCATTGGATATTTGATTGAGCAGCTGATCTTCTCGTGGATCCTTCAGTGCCTCGGTGGTGGCATCAGCTCCACTATTCTCCGCGTGCTCATCCCTCAGGGGTATGTGCTGGATGTGGGTCTGATCCGCCTCCGTGTGCGAGAAGATCAAGTGCTGTTCGGGTCCATCACTCTCCTGTCGCGGCGTTGTTGTGGGCTCTGTCGAGGTGATGGGTTCAATGCTGGTAGAACTCACAGAAGAACTACTCATTGTGTCTCCGGCAGCTGTGGGCAGGGAGCTGCTGCTGTTGCTAGGTGGAAGCGATGTTGTGGTCCCATCTGGGAAAAAACGAAAGGAATAACATTAGAATCTTCAAAGGAAAAGGAAAGATTGGGATTACATAAAAAGATCTCAGTTCCCTCGAACTCCCTTGGCATTCTTCTTACTGGAACCATCACCACGCCTCTTCTCCTTAGGCATCCGTCTATAAATATTCCCTTCCTATCAATACTGACTCATCCTCGAATGGGGTAAATAAACTCTTAAGACTTTGTCCCACATTTACGGTAACTGAATGGAGAAAAAACAGAACTTTTCTTGCGCAACTCTAGCGGAAATATGGCAAATCGTATTGGAAATATCTCACGCGTACCATCATCATCATTATCATCATCATCTTGAGGAACAACAACCACATCATCCGCAATTCCGCATTGGCCATGCCATCATTGAAAGGTAATTTCTGTTTTCAGTTCTCAATTCTCGTCTCGCGGTTCTCGCTTTTTTTTTTTTTTGCCACACAACGAACCGAACCCCAAGCATCTTTCAAGCAGCATCAATTCCTCAAAATCTGCAAGGTATTCATTAAGCTCCGTCTGCCTGCTGCCTGTTGCCTGCTGAATCATCGGATGGTCGACCATTCTTGGAAGACCCAGTGGAGGGACAAGCCCCAAACCAAAATATCAGCCCAGCCACATCTTTTATGATATAATTCTTGTTTCTCTTTGGTTTTTGTTCTTTTGTTTTTTCTTTGACTTTTGAAGCGCTTCGGAGACGATGTTTTGGGGCCTGCCAAAGATGTTGTTCTTTGGGCTTTTTTCCTTCATCTTTTCTTATATAATTACATTTATATTCGGGCATTCATGTCATAAATAAATGATGACCTTAGTGGAGGCCCCAAAAACACTTGTCTTGCCCATGGCTTCTGCAGAGAATTAAGATTGTTTCTGACCAGAAAAACATTCAATTAAATAGTTAATTCATTAATTGGAACTTGAACTTGAACATCAGCGATAATTGTAGCACTTTTTGGATACTTCTGAAAGGGTTTTCAAATCTAAATTAATGGGGAGCCATCCATCAAAGTTCTATTCATAATTTTCCTTTATTAAATCAATCAATATTCCTGATATATGGACATAATTATGTTTGATGGATCTTAAATAGCTCTAAGAATTTCCTGAATTTCCCGACCATTTTCACTAATAACTCAAAATGGTTTGCTGCCTGCAATTTTCATCAAAATGTGCACACCCCATCATTGTGGACTGCAGTCGAATGGAAAAGTAAATAACCCTTTCCATCATATACCATATATACCATACGTTTACTCCGCTGACTCATGGACGTACTTTTCTTTCTTTTCTGAAGAGGGGACAGGAAAACACCCGCTGACGATCTCTCTCTCTCTCTCTCTCGCTGTACGAAATGCTACCCCATGGGGGACGGCATTTATCCAGTCAAGTCCTACGCCTAGACAGGCTCTAGAGGGGCCCTGGAGTGTAGGTGGATGGGGGAGAGAACGGCGACTAGCGACTGGCGACTGGGACTGTCATGCATGCGTGGTAATAAGCATTAAAGCGGTCCCTAGACCCCAGTTGTCGTCGCTCCAATAAGAAAAAGGTACAAAATATACGCTTGGAGGCAGTCAGTCAGAGTCAGAGTCGGACTGAAAGACAGAGTCCGGAGCCAGCATGCAACGGACGCCAATTTAGCGCTAAAAAAGCTAAGAGTCGAGAAGTTACATAGAACGAATGGGGAATGCCCTAAAAGAGGGTTCTAGAGATGAGGAAATTGAATGAAAAAGTAAGATTTATTGGCCACAAAGGGGATTTAGAGCATGTGAATGGAATGGGGATAAATATAGGGACTTTTTAATAACAATTTTCCTAAAAGATGTAAAAAACCCAGCCTTCAATGGGTATAACTTTTATACGTTTATTTCTATACTATTGGAATTCCTACAAAATATTCTACCAAAGATTAGAGCTCCAAATTTCCTTCCAAAAGTTATGGTAATTGGAGAATGAGTCACACTCCTGTTCCCAAACCCAAAATAAAGGTCAACTTATTCCCCCCCAATAATAAGTTAGGGTATAAAAACGTATAAGAACTACCGAACAGTTCGTTAGCCCACAGAGAGAGAGAGAGAGAGAGAGAGAGGGAGAGAAAAGAGTAGGAGAAAGAGACCCTAGCCGACTTCCACAATACGAATATATAGACAGAACAGATCTTTATGTGTGTGTTTTATGTTTTAGCTGTTGCTTTTATTGTTGTGTCAAATGGAGAGAGAGAGAGAGACCAGAACTCTTAGGGTTACTGACATGAACCTTGAATTTCAGTTCGTTATGCTGCTGCTGTTGCTGTTGCCTTTGCCTTTGTGGCAGCCTCCAGCCATAGCTCCAGCTCCAGCTACAACTCCAACTCCAACTCCAGCTCCAGCTTGGGATCTGTTGCTATTGCAGCTCTTGGTTGTTCTGTTGACTGTTCTGTTCGGTTGGGGTCTGTTGTCACGGTTAGCCGTTTATAATACGCCAACTGTTCGGAGTTCTGGCGGCTGGATCGCTGGCTCTCCTTTTGTTTTGTCTGTTTTTACTTGGCGCACAATTTGTCTTTTACTGTCATTGATTTTCATTTTTCACTCGGCACTCGTTAAAGCCAGCCAAGGCATCTTCAATTTATTTTGTACATATAGTATATACATATGTATCTATAGAATATATATTTTATGTATGTGTGTACATCCCTTATGTATTCCGCATAGATGGAGGACTTGTTTGGTGGTCTTTCCGTTATGCAAGTCTCTTTTTCTGTGCTGTGCTGTGCTGTGCTGTGCTGCCTTCTGCATCTGCCGTACAAAAGACTCAGACAACGAACTTGAGTTTCTGTATCTTTTATACGTTTTGTCCTCCCTGTTGGCCATGCAAAATGGGTTTTTGGTTTAGCATAGTTTATGACTCAAAGCTAAGCCGGTCAGCCAGTCTTGATTATGATATATATATGTTCATATGCATACGACAATGAATGCCAGCCACCAGCAACCAACAACAGCCACAAGACCAAACCACTTATGCAGAAAAATGCAAAAATGCCTGTCCGCTAGTGCAAAGCAACACTCATTTGCGGTTTTTCTAAGTCGCCGCACGTTCTGCGGCTCACACAAGCAAACAAATGATCGTCGAAAGGAGTGGGAGGAGGTACCCTCCTTGGATACAGATAGAGGGGGAGTTTGGGGCCTGCTACGAGTATACATAAGTGATGTGCTTAGAATTGACAAGCTGCCATGAAGCGTTGCAATGCAAACCGGATGTCTTTGTTAGGTGGGATAGTTGCTGTTCTGTTGTTGTGGATGGTCTTGATCTACAGTTGATGATGGCCCAAAGTGTACGTAGAGAATAAGGGTTTCTTGGTCAATTGAGCAGCTGCAAAAGTGAGCAGAGAATGAAGAACCGCTTTGAAAACTCTACCCTCTTGATTCCTTACAACCTGATTTTGGTTTCGATATTCTCTAAAGAGAATGGAAAGGATTGATGGCTAATCCTAAATTTTAAGCCAGTATTCCTCATTGTGGTTAAACTTTTGTCAAATTCTAAAGTTTTCAGTCATTCTTTCAGTTTCTTTTATGCATAAAACAGGCATAATATTCCATTTATAAACATTCTTAAACGGTTCATTATCGGTGCCCCTACAAAAACACTTGTATTCTTTTTTCCCCCAATTTCCGTATCTATAGATTTTTTTATGTTTGGGCTCTGGGGCTTCGACGCAGCCAACCGGAAGCAGAGCTTCATAATGAAACTTGCCTAATGAGCATTCCCCATGCCCCACTCCTCAAAGCGTCACCACTCCCTCCCCACCATCCCACCCATTCCTCACTCTATTGGCCGCGTTTTGTAACGCGCAAAAAGTGTCAACAAAACGGAGCGGCTCCACCGATCGGAAAAGGGTAAAAATGGGGACTGGGGGGAAAGGTCTGACCATTTTTTTTTTGGTCACTGTAACGGTCATGCCTCAGAGTGTGTCATGAATCCATAATATATATACATACATATATATATATATCCGAATTGTATTATGCAGCTGTGGGTCCGGTTTTGACTTCGAATTATAAACAAATTCGAAATTGATTACGCAATTTGGATGTTTTTGGCTGTTGCCTGCAGTTTCAGTTGTTTCTGTTTTTGCCCCTCTTGGGTGTTAATTTTGATTATCTTTTTTTGGTTTAATTAAAACCCGAGTTTGGAGGTTTTTTTCTATTGTATTTGCTTTAGAAATTTCGTGCTGATGTTAATGAAATTTCATTGTGATGGCTTTTGTCCATGAAGATGATAATCCATACACACACGAAGAAGTCCGAGTATGGAAATTTGTGAAACCAAGTGTTAAATTTCAATAATGAATGTTGGAAATGGTTCAGATGTGATGAGAGAGTGAATGGAGTTACCGAAGAGGTTGATGTTTTAATTGAGGAAGGAAATCTTAAAGGTATCATTGTTGTTCTTAGATCCAAAATTACTTTTATGGAGCCATCAATCTACAGCTAAATGCTAGATCATTTACACTTTTGAAATACATTGAAACCCCGTTTTCTTTTACAACAAAAGAATCCGAAAAAAATCTACTAAGTACACAGTACTCTATCATAAATTTGTATCTCAATTGCAGTTAACCGACTACGCGTCTAACCCAAATGCGAGGCATTTTATCGGCCTTTCTATCTGGCTAATGACAGCAAAAGAGTGCTCAGTGGAAAGGCAGGGCAGACGAGAGAACACACGTATAAATGCCCAGCGGTCAGTCATTCAGGTATTTCTGATAGGGTAGAATTCCACTCGACAGACACCATTAAAACCCACAGACACCAAACCCCGAACCCAGCGAAAAGGGGAAGACAACTCAAAGCAAAATTATTTCCCAACATAACACAGCATTTGACCTTTTTCAACTCGAAAGTTCATGTGCATCTGACAAACAACAAAAATGCAGTTTGACCTGGTGCAAAATGGTGGGGGGACTGCAGAGGGAGTAGTACGTATCTATGGGAGGGCGGATCGTATCCAATGCTATGACGGCAAAAGAAAAAAAAAACACGTTTCAAATGCTGCGACGACGAGGCTCGTGTCATTGTCCATTTAGTAGTTGGAGTGGAGTACTGTTAAAGCCAAGACAAAGACCTCTGGCAGAAATATGAACAACTAAACACTAAGCCCCTTAACTTTTGTATAAATATTGTGCCGAGTAGTAGCGAGTGTCTGTTGTATCTGATCTCAATGGAATGACACCCCACAGACACACGGAGAGTCTTTACCCAAGTGAACGCGAGTTGTTTGGCCGGCCATGAAATCGAATTGGATTTGGAATTGGAGTTAGCCATGTGAGAGGTTTTGCCGACTAGCTCTGTAACTTTTGTGGTGGCAAGTGGCAAGTGCGTTTGGAGATTGAAGGTCAATTGAATGGCACAGGCAAGCGAAACTCACAAAACATCAAATGAGTTGGAAATAACATTCATGGGGGATAAAGGGAATGGTGTGTGTAGCGAAATAGGGGCTATCAGTGGGCTAAGGTATGCAAAAGCTAAGAGTAGTAGAGATGAGCAAAAGCATGAAGGAAACTTTCAGTAAAGTATCGTAATCGAAGTATTTCAAAAACTTCCTCTTTTACCGGTTCTAGCCAAGCAAAACTTACTCTCAATACCACCTCTTCTTTCCTATTCATATCAAGATATACATCCATAGAAATTGGCCCCTTAAAACACTAAGACCATGCCCCGATTCAGTATAAATATGAACCATTTAACACCTAAACCAACCAAGAAATAGCACGAATAAAGACTCCCCGATAAACCATCAGAATCCGAATCGAATTGGTTTAAAAGTTCTTTGAATGCGTAGACATAAACTAAAACGATTTCCTTCCGATTCCTCAATCCTTTTACCCTATCATTATATAACAGATATTTCCTCCCATTCAGTAGCAGTAACAGTAGAAAAATATTCATAGCATATAATTAAATTAATGTTCATTCTTTATTATCTTTCACCCAGTTGAAGCCTGGCGGCACTTCCTGCCAGCGTTCTCTTTCCGACTCCTCAGTATCTGTATCTTTGTATCTGCACCGTTCAATGACACACTTAATTGCAGCAGTATACACACACACACCGCACACACTAAGCCACAGAAGTATGTGCAATTAAAATGCATTAATTAGCCGCACATTGGCTTTCTGTGCTACATTTTTCCCACTCGTATGAGAAAAATTTGCTTTATATATATATATGAAAAATTATCTAATTCAAAAAAATGCAAGACAGCCAAGACGCATGTCTAGACCCCGCGAGAGCTAGAGGCTAGAGAAGTGGTGGAGGAATTGCATGATACGTGTGTGCTCTAAGTGGAATTGATGCCATTGCCTAATGCATATTTCAAACGAGTTACAATTATACTTAGTTTTACTTTGCTTATTTATGTATTTTGATTGGCGCCCCTGACACAAATAGGAATGAGATTAAGATTGAGGCCGGGCTGCCGCCGGGGCAGGTTTTCACTTGTGTAAGCCGTTTGGTTCTATTCGAATTTGGAGAGTTTGATGTCTCGGAGAAAGCCCACAAAGCCAAGGCCAAAGCCAATCCATGTGTCATGGAAAACCCACCGAAAGTTTACTTTTTTTTGTTTTGGTTTTGACACTAAAGTTCGAAGTATCTGTAAGCCATATTTATGGCCAAAATGTTAATTGTTTGCTCTGTCTGCACTTTCACGCATCTCTAACTCCCTCTCTAACGATGCTGTGTGTGGAGTACAACGCCATAATAATAATGGTTATAATAATAATAGTAACGGCCAACAATTAACAACAGTTTTCGGTGTTGGTGTTGTATCTGTCACTCCACACATTTGGAAAGACTTTGGTTGTGTGTGGCTTGTTGAAAAGTCTTTTCTTTTTAAGCTACTTTTACTTATCGGTTCATTATAGCGGGTCGCCAGACAAAAATTTTGCCAGCTAATCGAGCATGAACCCCAGCAAAGCGAAAGGTACCGCGAGACACGCACCGAACTCTGGGGCCACACCCTCTACAGAGTATATATGTATATCTCTGGCATATTTCTCACACTCTGCACTCTGACAACAAAACTTGTATCCTTGAAAACTCCGACGAAAACAAAAGTCTTGTCTGCCTGCCTGCCTGGCTTTTTCTGCAGAATTTCTCAGTGACGCAGACAGAAAACAAACATAAAAAAACAACACACAAAAAATCAACAGAAAGATGGAGAACTCCCATGGGAGTCCGTGCACAAACAAAAGACTGAGGCAACAAACTTGAAGAGGCATCGTCTCCATGGGCGACTTGGGGCATATTTCATTCATGCAAAACTTGATGTTTTCGTTTAAATGTTGACTCCATCCTAACATCCTCTCTCGAAATTCACGACTATCGTGCCGCAAATATGTAAATTTCACTCTGCTATGATTTGTAAAAATAATAAACAATCAACAGGTCCACATAATAGCAGGTCACTCAGCACTTTTCGTTTTTTTTTTTTTTTTGTAATTTATGATTATTTCTGTTTTTTCTGCCAAGCTGAAGATTTTCCCTTGAAGAAAGTAAATCTGGTAATTGAGGTCGTTCAGACTCGTGTTTTTTATATAAATATACAAGTATATTGTGCAAGAGAGGGACCTTGCTTGTGTATATTTTTGGCAACACCGTATCGAGTGCAGGGCCCTGACTTGCATTGCCAACGCATTGAAAATTGCTCAATAGGAATTTTTCAATGGAAGGCCATAATTTTTGCACTCAGTGATCAATTGGGAATAACCGCACAGTGGAAAAATTAACATAAATGATTTATGTACTCGACTTTCAAGTACGCCAGCCACCATGCTCTGCAATTTTCCAACTCATTAAAGTCGATCGGTCGGTCGGTCTCGTGTTTGCGTCGATTTTCCTTAGTTAGCAAACAATTTACTGGCCTCTGGTTTCGGCTTTGGGTTTTTTTTTTTGCACAAACTGGTTGGCTGTCTGTCAAACAGTGAAAAAGCATCGCTAATAGCTTTTGTTTACACTAACTGGGGGAAAATCCACGAACAAACAAGTAGCAATTTTATTGGAAAATATTGAAAAATATTCAATACAATTTTATAGATTTTATTTATGAATAAATTTATAGCTTAAACTTCTAGGCAGGAGCTATTTGAAGTTCAAAGTGGGCTCTCCCAAAATGGAGATTTCTGGATTGCATATCCGCTTGGGCTGTTCGTTGATGAATCATTCGGACAGACAGCTTTTATATATAGAATATATATTTCAATTTATACATATAATTGCTTGATCCATTGACACTTCAAAGCCCCATTTAAAGACTTGCCTCCAGTGGCTGCAACTAAAGCACAAACCCGTTTTGCAACTGTCCAAAGTCTTGCCCATTAATTGATTCGTAAATACGTAAATGCTCGTATTTTTAGATATATATTTACATAACGTAAGACCTTAATCTGATGGTTGACTGCCCACTTTCTGACTAATTAATGAAGCCACTCTCTTCGGCAAGGGGGAACACATCAATGGATTCCCGAGGCTGATCAGCAGGTGTGGTGTGTCTTTTGCATAGTTTGTGGGTGTTTCAACCCAAAAACCAAATGACTAATTGCTGAATATATTTTTCTTGTTAACTTTTCGTGGTACATCTTTTTATAATTAGCCCCCGCGATACAGACATTCCACTCCCAAAAATCCGTGAGGCTAAAACAAACGAATTTTTCGGCTGCACGTAGGTTAAGATCATGAATCATTGCAATTCCCTAATTTGCATATAAATTGAGTAATTTGTGGAGCTCTAGCCCAAAACCTTATTAACTATTCTCTTGGCATTTAGGGCGACTTGTGAAGGTCCCAAAACCCATCGAGTGTTTCCACTTTTCTAAGCTGAAACAGATCTGATATCTGTGTGTGGGCCAACCCTGGGCCCCATTTTATCGAGTCATCAATGGACCAACAAGATGAGAAGTAAGAAAACCTAAAACCACAAAGGAAAAGTACAACAAATTGAAGTTTTTTTATGAGCCATGTCGTTCTCAACGTGACGCTTTTGATGTGCATCTGACATTAAACCGACAAAAAACTACACTCAAGCTAATTATAACATGATGGCCCCAAAGAACCGAAACAATTAAACTGGTAACCTCCTTTTCTGTATAAGAAAAACTTGATTGGTTTAGAAGATATATGAGTACTCAGACGAATGGAGCCTTTCACTTTTGATCTGGAAAAGTTCTTGTCTCAAAAGATTATCTCAAAACGTGTGGGAATGCTTCATTAGAAATCAATTTTATCCTCTAATCAATTTTTGTATAATTTTTCTTAGTTTATAAATTAATTTAAATCTTCGTTTTGTTCAGTTTCTTTGGCTACAAATATTTATATGCTGGTTTTTCTTGGGTCTAAAGTTATGCATGTTTTCCCTCCATTGCCTATTCATATTTTCTAATATCTAAAATATTCTTTGAATGATTGATTAACCAGAGAAAAGTTATACTTCTGAAGATGTAATACGTGTTGGAATGTTGCCTTCGGTTATAGACTCACATTAAAAGTTCATTTTCTCTCTCAAGAAATACTTAAATTATTATTATGATACTTTCCCATTTCAGGCTTCAACAAACTGGAAGTCTCTGCCTTTTAGCTTGCGGTCAAAAGATGTTCAGATTTTTTCAAAAATTTCCCTTTGATATGCCGCACAATTAACTAAGTAATTCAACAGGAAACAACTTGTTGTGGCCACAAATACAAATATATTCTACCAATGATTAATCCCAAAAGCCACGAAAATTTCTTTTGGTTCGCTCCATTTAAGCGAATCCGAAATAATTATGGAGAAATGTCTTACAGATCGAAACTAAATTGGTGGCAGGGCAGGGCAGGGCAGGGCGGCAACAGCACACCCAAGACACGCACTGGCTCACGATGTGAGGAGGCCTGGCCGTTAATTGGTGGCTCAGAGAATGAAATTTGATTATGGCCCAGAGAGTCTCTGAGAGTGAGCTCCCAGAGCCCAGGTAAGGTGAGATTAAAGTGTCTGGCAAACGATCTGGGGGCCTAGACAACGTCATCGCCATCGTTGCGTCTTGCCGGCATCTATAATTTTCATGGCTTTTGGCTTTCGTATAACTCACCAGCTTCGGCCGCATTCAATTTGTTGGACGTTTCTGTAGTGCTTGAAGTCGTTGAACTATCCGCTTCCTCAGTGGTACTGCTGGTGCTGGTGCTGGTGCTGCCGATGCTGCTTTGTTCTACGCCAATTGTTGTTTCTGCCGCGGTAGAGGAGACTGTTGTAGATTCTGTTGTTGTGGCATCCATAGGTGGTAGTGGTGGTGGCATGGTCGTTGCTGCATCTTCCTCGCCTGCAGGCGCAGACGCCGCATGCTCAATTTGAATGCCAAGCAGCAATAATCCCAAGAGACTGGCCAAACACAGTCGTCGCCACGAGATCGTGGCCGTATCTCCTCCGGCTTTTCTTCTTCTACACGTTTGCATTTTTCAACTTTTATTTTTCTCACACGTTTGCACTTGTTTATATTTTTATTGTTAATTTATAATGATTTTCTATAAAAAATGAAATTTGCAATAAGTATTATATATCAACTTTTTGTTGGTTAAAGGTCTCAATCATTAACTTTAGGGCACTCATTGCGGTTTTTTGTTTGGGCTTGCTTTTGTTTTATATTTTCGGTTTTTTTTTTTCGCGGTTTTTGCGTTACACGATATTTATTTTGTAGCGGTTTCTGTTGGTTTGGTAACTCCCCAAAATGCTGTCATTTCCGTTTGAAAGTCGGGTTAAATAATGCTTTTTGTGTGATGTCAAGTGCTACATTTTGTCAGTCAATTTGATGGGTGATTTGTTGGGCGCTCACATTTGGTTTAATCTCACTTGGAAAGTTGCAAAAATATTCCACTTGTCCAATGGGGGGAACTTTGCGAAATTTCTTTTTAGTGATACTTCAGTTTTCCTGAACTGTTTGCTAAGCAAATGCTATGACTTATACTTCAAAGGAACTGTGCATTTAATCATTTGTCAACCATTACAATGTAATTAATGATTATTGCAAATATTTGCTTAAAGTCTCTTGGAATTGAGTTTTATGAATGCAAAGCTGTGGTTTATTTTTTAAGGGAATTTTAAGTTTAGTCATCATTGAATAAAGTGATAGTTAAAAAATCTTCTGCAACGCCTCACAACTATCCAATCCCTCAAGCAGGTTTGTGTTCCAAGTCTTTTGTGCGTTGAAGAAGGTGAAACCTTTCTTTCCATTCAAGCATATACCACAAGTCTCTCGAAAACTGTAGTTGATGGATGACCTGAGAATATTTAACCCTATTTAACATTTTTAAGATGGATTTACAGCTCTCGAAACAATGGTAAGGCAAGGGCAAACCCATAAATATCTTTAATTTGTGGCCATAATATTTGTTTCTCACCAACTTCAACCAAAAAAAAAAACTGTGCAAAAAGGCCACAGAAACCTAGGCAAATAACCCAAGAAACCCTAAGATAGACAAAAGCCAGCAAATTGCCGAGGAAACTATGCTCATGCAATTGGCTTTAAACAAAAAAAAAAACTTTAGACCCAAATTGCAATAGCGAAAATATTTGAACCGGTTTTCCAGCAGCAGCCAGCAACTGGGAAAACGGCTGCAAGCCGCAGAATGCACTCCAGTGCCTTTTTGGCCAAGTTTCAAGCCTCAAAGGCAATTAGACAGAAGGCGGGTTCTAAGACACAGCTACCACTGCTACCATATCTATTGCTATTTGTTATAGTTTTGTTGTTGCTGTTTAAACAAATGATGTCATTGTAAAAGTTATTGGGGTTATTGCTTGGGTCGGAGGGGGGTCTGGTCTGTGTGTGTGTGCTGCTATTTGCACTGACATTTCACATTTCACTCTCACTCCTTGTATGTAGAAATGGCAAAAAGGCAAACAACAAAAGCAAATAAGAGGGGAAAGAAACAGAGAAACAGAGAAAGAGAGGGAGAGATCGTAGAGAAGGAGAGGGGAAGATCGTTGAGTGAAAGAGAGGTAGATAGCATGGCGAGAAAGAGAGAAAACTTGTTTTCGGTATTTTAAATGGAATGTTTTTTCTGTCCATCGATGTTGCTGTTTCCCCCTCCCCTTCTGACCATTTCACTTGTGTTTTTTGTTTGTTCAATAAGAAAGCCGCAAAAGATTAGCATAAATCGGTGAAAATATCCAACGAAATATCACTTGAACTGAAGATTAGCACCAAACCGGCAAAAGGTTATCTGTTATCTGGCCACGTTTATAGACCCAGAGAGAGAGCGAGAGAGACACACAGGGCAAGAGAGAGAGAGAGCGATTGAAGCGCACACACAGACCGATAGATAGAGATATATTTTATACACGTTCGCACCGGGGCCAAACCGCTCCGTCTGAAGCACGTCCACCAACTGATCTCTCCGCTGGCATGGATATGGAATGGTAGCGTGATTTTGATATCCCACCACAGTCGTGTAGACCACGTTTAGATGTCTGCAGAAGGATGGCCAACCGCCCAAACAGGTAACTGGTTATAGCCGTGTTGAGTTTCAGCTCAGCTGAGCAAAGAGAGAGAGAGAGAGAGTGCCAGAGAGAGATCTGTAGGAGAGAGATCAACAGGTATGGCTATGAGAGAGGTAGATTAACAGGTATGGCTTTGAGAGAGGGAGAGATCATCAACATTTATAGACCTCTCTCCACAGGTAAAAGAGCGTAAGCTCTGCTTGACATAATAGTTGAACGCTCTCTCCCTCTGTCTCTCTGTCTCACCCACTCTCGTCAGGTGTGTCTGGTGATCTGCCATCTGTGGGTGTACCGACCGTCCTCTCTCTCTCTAGAAGTCGCTCAAGACAGACGACCATGATGCATACAAGACTCTGACTATGGTTTTTGGCAAGGCAACTCTTTTGGAGTCCAAGCCTAGCAATTGTCAATCGGCTGACAAGTGAACTCAGCGAACTATTTGAACTGTCCAATTGTTGTGCGGGAGGGGAAAGGGGAAAAAGACTCAATCCCATTGAAAAAACCCCAAGTCAAAGTCTGGCATTCATTGGTACGATTACGCCTACAGTTTCGGTTTCTTCTACTTCTTTGTTGCTTGGTTGGGGTCTCTTGAAAGATCACAAAAGTCATTTCGGATCAAAGCAGAGGCAGGAAAGTACTTAAGGTTCAGGGCTACTTAGGAACATCATATTCTGAAATGCTTTATCTGGGATATACAAGCTTAAGGCAGTGCAGAAACCAACCCAAATCATAGATACAAATCTTTAAGATAAATTCAACAAGAAATACCACTTCCTATCGAACGAACCCACATAACGAAATCCCAGAGAATTCCCAAGGTTTTTTTCATCTGCAGAGCTGCTGCTCCCAAAATAATAATTCCGCTGATCAAACCGCCAGCCATCAAATGCCATCAATGCAAATATCAATCCAATGCCTCATCGAAGAGACGATGCGACGCGCCCAGAAACCGTCAGCACACATCAATGGCCAATCACATTGGTTAACCAATATTCCATATGGAATGGAATCCATATTCCATCCGTCAAAAGAAATGTGTGTTCAAAGAACTCACAAAATCCGACTCACGTCAAAAGATACGAATATCAAATGTGCAAACAGTGGAGTGTCTGTTGGGTCTGTTTGTTGCCTTTGTTACTGCTGGTTCCCCTTGTGGTGGTTGCATATATTAAAGTGCAACGAAAAAATCCGATTCAGAAATGAATGCGCTTTTCGGTGTTGCACAAACAGTGCCGCCGCCACTGTTGCATTGTCTCTGGTTTTGTGTGCTTTTGTTTGTTTCTCCTTCTGTTCGGGCCTTATCGCAGCTGCTGCTGGATGCCACAGAATAATATACAAAATAAACACTAAAAAAAAGATAATAATAATATTGCAACTTCAGTTTATGCACTGCCATATCGTGAATGGAGCAATATTTAAGTTTGCAGCAAAAAAGAAACTACAGAAAAGGGCTATAACGAAGGCTCAGATACACCAAATGAAGATTGGAGATCTATTTACGATTTGATTAAGGTTTGAGATACTTTGCTAGGCCAGAAAAAGATATTTGAGAGCATTCAAAGCATTCTCCATCATCACAAATCTTTAGGAAATGAAGAATAAACTTCAGTCTCAATACAACCCAAAAGAAATCAATTAAAACTACAAAATCTTTTCTTTACGTTACCCAAAAACCCCTTCCACAATTATCTGTGATGCTGCAATCAAAGATACAATCTTAGAAAGAGACTCGAAGACAGTATGATTTACAGACAAACCTGATTTGTGCCAGTGAAGGGTTAGGACCCCTCCAGCACTGAAGACTCTTACAGCATCCAGCAAAATGTGACCAATTTTAAGGGGGCATGGGCAGCATTCCCTTTGGCATCTCCCCACAAGCTAGCGGCTTGCACCAATTTGCCACAGACATAAGCACCCACTTCCCCTCCTACTCGAACTCCAACTCGAAAGGGGGGCGATGAAGGAAAACCTGATACTTGTGTGATTTGTTTTTAGTTATTCGCATGCAACTGGATATCGAGAGACTCGAGACTCGAGGGGCAGCGAAAGTTGTTCAATAATTATAATTGGCTTTAATTAAGAGTATAATCTACATAGAAATTCGAAATTAGCGAAAATGCCAAATCAAAACTGAAAAATTCATTCCGACATTATATAAAAACGCTAAAAATGAAGATTTTCGGATGCCATTGCATGTGTTACATGAAAACAGAGGCCAAGTTTTCCCCATGCGGGGTAATGTCTTCATTCGCGTTACACATGAAATTTTCATGATGATAAAAGCTAAGAGAGTTGGCAAAATTAAGGCCATGGCAGCGAATGAAATCTCCCACAAAGCCTATCCCAATTTCGACTGTGTTTCAAAAGATGCCGAAACAAAGTTTCGGTGCGCGTTTTAAATTGGTTTAGTTTTCCTTATTTGTTCATTTAAAGCATTTAACCAATTTGCTTTGCTCTGCAGCTAAGTGTTGCGTCAATATTTGGGGGTTTCGTTTTCTTTTTGGGTCTTGGGTATAACTTTTATTATTGATTATTGGATGATTAAAGTCAAATAAATCAAAGGCAGGTGGGTCATAAATAAGTGAATTATAAAAGGTGTTTAAGACCCAAAGATTTATGTTTTTGAAAGTAGTTTGGGAGGCAATTATTAACTTGATTTAGAAATGACAAAAGGAATTTTAAAGCCATTCTGTGGCAGATATTTCCAAGAGGAAGAGGAAGAGCATATAAATAAAATCGATAAAAATGTGCGCTTTAGGGATCATTTAATTCCTGTCCTGGAATTTAAACTTTCTACAGATCTTCGAGTTTCTGAATACATCTCCAAAACTCTTTTAATTTCAATAACCCTGCCTTCGTGGATTATTGCCTCATCCACACAGCTGTTTGGGTACAAATTTCCACCCGTATCTTTCGCAATTTATACACTTTAAAATGGCTTAATTGAGCAAATACTCGCACAAATCAGATGGCCAACGATCGTTGGCCCAAACCCAAGAAAAAATGTGTAGCAGCTGCCATTGTTGTTGCTGCTGCTGCTGTTTATTGTCAAAGCGGTTAAGCGACATGCCACCAAAAATGATTGACAATCACTTTACAAACCGTTTTCATTGCAGCCCCGAGACTTGTCGACTCGCCTCGACAAAAACCAGAGAGAGAGAGAGAGATCCCAAACACACATGCAACACGCTTCCCCATTGAGAGGCAGCGGCAGCACCAACAACTTGTGGCAGACACTCGCCAACCAGTTGCATATGAAAGTAAAAGTAAAGCAAATGTAATATATACATATATAGATACTATACGAAAATGCATTTAATGCAAAGATGTAGAGGTGGAAAGAGAGATATATACACCATATAAAACAAACAAAAGACAAGTCCGGAGCCGGTGCGAAGACAAGCCGCAGCACACACCGGTTGTGAATGCAGACAAGACACCATATACCAGACACCAGACATATATCAGCCTCATATATATACATATATATATATTTATATATACATAAACCCGCTAATGAAATGCGTTAAAAAAAGCCGCTGCGCCTGTTGGACCGATACTCAGATGCTGATAAACAAGCAAAAAGAAAACAGAAATTAAAAAAAAAACCCCAAAACTCAACTTCATTTCGAAGACATCATGATGTCATAGGCCAGGCCACTGGCTGCATAATCTTCTCTGAGAGATTTAAGTTGGACTTAAGCAGCATTTCTTTGAATAATCGGACGATATATAGGGGTATTCGGAATGACTCAAAAAGGCGTTTGGCCTGGGAATTCTGTGACATAGGAAATATTTCAAGGAATTGTTTTGAGAGATATTAAGCTTAGATATTTTATATGATATTTTTCGATCTTTATTTCTTGTTCAACTATCCTCATGGAATATCAATTACGGAAATACAAAACAAAACCAATAATTCATACTGTTTGGATTGAAATGGCAAGTCCGTCCCCGTCTTGGCCATGACCATGACTCTCGATGAGACTCTCTTCCCACGATTTTCAAAGTTAAATCAACGAAATTCATCAAATTGATGCATGTGTAACACGACATCAGGCTTCATAATAATAATTATTATAAATTATTTGCCTTTGGCAAAAATGTGTCTTGTGAAAGTTTTTCACACAGGAAACGGGCCACAGATTTATGCAACAATCTATGGTTATTAGTTGTGTTTTTTACCATGCAAAGTGGGATTTTTGGGGGGGGGGGGAGACCTGAGTCAAGGCTGCAGTTGACAACGTTTGCCGACTGCATACAAATTTCGCGAAATTGTGATTCAGTTTGCGCCCCATGTGACGAACAACTCGTACAGTCGCTAATCGACCTTCACAAGGTAAACCGAAAACGTCACCGAAATATATTTGTGTTCCAGAGAAACCTAATTGACTTTTTATGAACCAATTGGCAGCAATCGACATTGTCTATTTAGCATTTACTTAGCGTAGAGAATTACGCGGAACATGACTCAGTGATTCGGTATTTTTCCAAGGCATTCACTAATTTTGGACAGCTTCGACTCATTTGTGTATGTAAAAGACATTGAATTTAACTCCTAAGTGTTTACAAAACGGCATGGCTATTTATGATATTATTAATATATATTAAACTGTAGAGTGATGTGGGTTTCTGTTTCCCACTTCAAAGCCATCAAATCATGGGGTTGTACAAATTAATAAACCATTTAGAATACCCCAAAAACGAGATATCGTATCGTGAATCGTGAAGAGCAATAAAAACAAATAAAAGAAACCTAAAGACAGTAAAAAGATCAGGTTGAAGACCCAGAAAGATTCGAAAGAAATAAATAAAAACGGTTTTCAAGATGACCTTCAACAAATCTGCTCATGCAAAAATATTTGAATCAAAAACAAATAAAATAGAAGGCAATACTCGTAAAGGTATTAGTCATTGAAATAAATTAATGGCTTAAAGTTTGGTAAATCCTGTTGCTTAAAGGAATCTTCTCAAGTCATAAAACGTAATCTCTAGATCCGTTTGGCCATTAATTTTGAACATCAAGAACTGGAACCCCCCATTCATGGGTTGGATTTCATCATTCATCTCCAGTCAGCTTCATTCAACAACTTTCAGAGCCTATAAAATTCAGTGCGTTTGTGCGATTTGTCACGCACGAGTAATCTTGGCCCCCAACTAAAGTCAAGTCATTCCTCATTTGTCCGTCTTTAATTATGACGATTGTTGCAGCCGTTTGGCAAACCGTTTTGATAAGCCTTTAATTTGATTATCAGCTTGGAGCCGCCATCTGGTTTGCATCGAAATTTATTAAGTGTTAAAGGTCGACGAGGCTCGTCTATTTTAGGCCATGGTCTTAATTAGGAGGCCAATGGCAAAGAACAAGCCAAGTCGTTTGTTTTTAGAACTGAACTTTAGCCGCCTCATGAAAAGTTGTTAATTGTGAAACCCATTGACATTTATAGGAGAGTAGAACTGGTTGCTTAGAGAGTAGCTGCAAATCATAATCTAATCGATGTGCCGGCGTCTGGGGACCCGACTTAGCCACGAGCCGGGCACAAGCACCCGGTTCGACAAGAATGCCAAACCACTCCGCTGAAGGTAGTCCACTTTTGAAGGAACGGCACGCAGCCAGCAACCAGCGACTGAGTCAACGACAGCAGGCTATTGTTGCTTGGATTCTTGATTTCGAAAAACTGGGGATTATCGGTACACTCTATCAGGTTGTAACATATGAGAAAGAGAAGGGAAATAAGCCATAAATATTGGGAGTAGAATGGACTCTTTGTAAACCCATATTCCTCAATAACATATCATAGGGTGTCCAACACTCCCCTACATTCCTTGGATAGCTTTCTTTTTTGTGTGGCCTTTTCTTGATATTCTGTTATTAATTTATTAATAGTTTTTACCACCATTGTGTGAGCCCAGCAGCAGCAAAAAACTGGTCGCTGTCGTTACTCTATTGGCTGGTCATGGGTTTTTGTTTATCATGAAAATTCTAAATGACTTGCTCCAGCCATTTGCTAATTTTTAATGGCCACAAAACGTCTCAAAAGCTGGTACAGCCAGTTCCCAAAGACCTTGACTTTCTTTTCAGCAAAAGCAACAAAAATACATATTATATGAGACATTTCTTCAACTCTGCCGGTATCCGACTCTGACTGCAGAGTACAATTAGCCAGGCATAAAAAAAATGAGTCGTGGTCTGAAGTTTACGTTACAATGCGCATTTTGAAAGCAAAAATGTTTATCTGTTGGTAGAAAGTCAAAGTCAAAGTGTTGACAATGACTATTTGTTGACTCACTCGCAATTTCTTTGAGACACGGAGACACATTGGGGCAGATGCCAGATGCGGAGATGCCTCAGATTTGTGGGGAGTTTGTATGCAAATTCTAAAGTTATTACAACCCCTGGTGGAGCATAAAATTGCGCACCTAAACGGATATCCATTTCAGTTTCAAACTTAACAAAAGACTCGGGCCGCATAAATTTGTGAACTCTTTGAGATTGGGGTTTTTGCTTTTGTTTAAGGCGGAACAATGGCAAATCAATTAAAGCTTGCCGCCTGGCCAGTCAACTTTTGTCTGTCTTCCGCCTGTAGATTTATTATTTATGGATAGAGCAATTCACTGTATGCCGGCTTACGCAGTCGCTGGTAACTAGTTTTCACCTCAGCCACCTAAAACACACATTTCAAGGCAATAAAATCTGCGGTGCGGTTTGGCCTCAGTCTGCGTTTGCGTTTGCTTTTGCATTTTGCGTCTGGTAGTGCACTCCTGGGCGCGTGTCTGCACAAACTGCATTACCATTTCGTCGTTTTGTTTGTTTTGTTGCCTCGAATCTCTGCGTCTCTGCGGCAAATGTTGACCGTGCATGTCATTCGAGTTTAGTTTTGAAAGTTGTTTGCTTCCTGCAATCCACGTCGCGGCAATTTTACCATTTTAATTAAAAACACATCACCTCCAGAGACGCTTCAATCCTTATGCAAAGTGCAATTTTTATGCTCATCTCATCGGTTGGAAAAATTGGAAAGAAAAATCTCTTACAGCGAATAATGTCTTTCTATCGAAGGAAAGGCTGTTGGGAAAACTGAAAGTGAAATGCATTGAGTGACAGAGGAAAGGCTGTCTGTCCAGCATAACGAAATCAATCAATAGTAGCCCACTAAAGGATGTGCCACTTCAGGCATGCTTAACCCACTTTCGTACGTCCTAACGAGCCAATTGAGTGCGCATTTGCACTTGAATAGCAATAAAAGCAGCTGTCAAGGGTAGTCGGATGGAGAAGGGGAAACATAAAACCATTTAGTTTCCAACAAAAACAAGTGTCCAACAAATTCAAATTGAATTTACGCGCCACATTTGGCTATCGATGCATAGATTCCTGTTCATCGATAGCTATCGATAAACGCGCCACCTAGCGCCTTTTTGTCGCAATTACATGTACAGCGCCACCTAGCGCCATACAAATTTCTTGAATTTATTTCGCATCTTTTTTTTTGTTTGACTTATTTCGCTAAAACCTCTTTTTGCGCAAAATGCAATAAAAGCAAGTATTAAGAATACACCAGTTAAACAGAAAATTGATTCATCAATCGTATAAAATTAAGTGGGCATGGCTAAATGGTCTATATAGATAGTATTATTCAACGGAACAAAGAATATGAGGAATTGGTCGTTTTTTGAATTCGCCGCAGTTCGCCCCAGTTCGCTTTAGCAACAATGAGTCTCATTCCATACACAAATGTTGCGCATTCCATACACAAAAGTTGCTGCAACATTTACTTGAAAACCGTTTTTTGGTCAAAATAAAATACACAAAGGTAATTAAAAGAAGCGATATTGCAGAAAATGCATTTATCTATGATAAAGCTAAATGGGCAAATCTATATAGCTTGAAATATAGGCGATACCCGATTCGCCGCAGTTTCGCTTTTGCAACAATGAGTCTCATGTCATACACAAACATGTTGCCAATTCCATGCACACATACCCTGGGGGAAATGGATGTTATAGAATTGTGAATACGTTTGTCTTCCAAGGCTCAGTAGGCATCAGGATCGAGATAAATATATACAAGATACTAATAATACTCATGAATAAGTCAAAAACATATCAATTTGAGAAAAGGTCTTAATAAATTACGTCTGATCTTCATATAAACTTAACGAAATAGGGTATAAAAATGCCTATACACGCATCATGTCTTAAAATACCAGCAACATTGCGACTGATTTTTTGTTGAACTATTTCGTTTAAACCTTGTTTTAGCCAAAATACAATAAAAGCAAAGATTAAAAACTATCCAATCTTGTAGAAAATTTATTCATCAATGCGATAAAATTATGTGGGAAGAGCTAAAGGTTTTAGTTAGTCAGCATTATTCAATGGAATATCAAAATTGAGCAATATGAACGAATTTCCTTTTTCGTTTGTTTTGATTGACCAATTTCGCATCTTTCTGTTTGACTTATTTCGCTAAAACCTCTTTTTACGCAAAATGCAATAAAAAAGCAAGATACACCAGTCAAATAGGATTCATCGTATGTATAAAACTATGTAGGCATGGCTATATGTGTAAATGGCCTAGAAGATTCTTCCATTGTAAATAAAAACATAGAGTCACATTCAAACAGTTTTTTGTTTGTTTCTTTGCAATTTAAAGATGGCCAGCACCTCTCGTGCCGGCAGGGCTGGCACCTCCCGTAGTGGCAGGAAGGCCACTCAATCTTCTCAGTCGCAGCAGCCTGAAGACCTCACGGAAATTGACGACAAAGTGCGCACTATTTTGAAATACATTCTGGATCACTCGGCGGCAAAGATACCAATGAAGGAGAAGGACTTAGTTCCACTAGCTGGGACTAAGCCTGAGCTTCACAGCCGCCTTCCGGTGGTGGCCAAACAGTTAGCGGAGCGCTATGGCATTCGACTGCACCAATTGAATGACGCCACCAAGATGTACATTTGCATGGCCGAGGCGCCCATGGCCTCCATTCACGAATTGACGACCGAGCAGCGTCCCCAGCTAACGCTGCTTTTCCTTGTACTGATGTACATATTTCTGCGCCAAATGCGCGTCGAGGATACAAAGCTGTATGCAATGTTGGCCATGCTGGGCATCCGCGTGGACGAGGATCACGCCTACTTTGGCAGCAATTTGCGGAAACAAATCGAGGATACCTTCGTCAAGCAGCGGTATGTAAAGCGAGAGCGCTCACAGCCGGATAGTGCTTACGAGGAGGTCAAAACCTACTTCATTTGGGGCTTGCGCGCCAAGGCGGAGTTCACCTACGAGCAGATTGTTGAATTCTCTTCACAAATACTCAAGCAACACCCCACAAACTTCTCCGAATTGCTGGAGATTGCCAAGTCGTATGATAATAACAATTGAAATATGTATGTACATTAAACTGAAATTTGTTTTTTAATACTTTGCATAGTCGGTGTCCATTATGAGTTTGCCATCTTTATCCTTGAGACGCACGCGCCCATTGGAATAGCGCGTTTCTTGAGAGCCATCCGGATAGACCAGCTTGACAGTGCCATCGGGATACTCGCGTCGCTTATTCAGCTTTGTGTGTATCTCCTTCTGGCCATTGGGCAGATTTAGAACCTTATCACCATTTCGGAGCTGCACGAGACGCGTGCCATCCGCATAGCGCCACTCCTCCTGCACCTCGGCATCACTGGGATCCACCATTTTGATGGTATTATTGGGAAAGCGTATCTCAATCGTGCCATCTTTGTGACGATGCTCTGTCTGGCCATTGGGAAACTCCAGTATTTCCAGGCCATCCAAATAGGTTGTGTGCCATGTGTTTGTCTCCGCATAGTAATACTTGACGGTGCCCTCCCTGATGTCAGACTCCTTTATGTCCTTGTTGAAGTACAACATTCGCACGGTCATGGCATCGGCGCTGATCTTCTTGAGGTTTCCATTGGGATACCAAATGTCCTTGCTGCCATCTGCATTTACAATCTCACGCTTGAAGTCTGCAGCCGCTGCGGGTTCGACTGTGGATTTTGCTTCAGCTACTGCTTGAGTTTCTGCTTGCGGCTCTTCCTCATCTTCGTCATCACTAGCGCTGCTGCTGGGATAGCTTTCGTCCACAACCTCTGGCTTCTTCTTAGGTGTTCGATTTCGATTTGGTTGTCCATAGCCACTGCTTTGACCCCTTGTAGGCACATTGCCACTGCTCTGACGACGGCTCATGGACTCGCGCTGCTTGGCTGTCCCTTTAGAAGGAGGTCCATCCAGGGACTTGGTGCGCCGTCCATTCTCATCGATAGGCTGAGCTGAATCCGTGGGAGGCAGCTAAAAGAAAACGAATTAGTTCATAAATATGACTTTGATTTTTATAGTTTAAATACATACCACCTTTGGCGCCAGTCTAGCAATGTTTCGGTTGATTTCCTGCAGCATTTTGGAGTTGTTCTCGCGCGAGACCTTGATCAGCTCCTGCTCCAGACGCTTGTTCTCCTTGCCCAGCAGCTCAATCTCATCGCGAAGAAGGCGTTGCTCCTTCTCCCCGGCCCGCAGTTGGGCTCTCAGGCGTGCCTGCGCCGAGATATGGGTCTGCTCCTTCTGCTTGAGCTGCAGCTCCAGCGCCTCTACCTCCTGCTTGAGGGCTGCGATTTCTTTCTTTTCTTTGCTGTTGACATTGCTCTTTTGTAGACGCATCTGCTGATCAAACTTTCGCCGTTCCTCTTCGATCTTCATGCGCTCGTCATGCAGGTAGATCTCCGCTTGGATTTTCTCATCGTGGACACGATCCATGGCCTCCAAGTGGTCTTGAGCGCACTTGGCCTTTTCCAGTTCATGCTGTTGCTTGAGACGTATTAGTTCCATATTTTGTTTTTTGAATTTGCCTATCTCCGTTTCTAATTCCTCGAGACGAGTACGCACAAGATTGGCCTTCTCTTGTAGTTCTTTAGTGAAGGGCTCGTCTGCTGATTTACTTTGAGCCGTGGACTTATTCTTCTGTTCCAATGCCTGGAACAGAGCGGACTTGAACTGCTCGAAGAGTTGGACATTGGAGCCATCGCCAAGGGTTGTGTCATGCGTGTCATTGGAGTCGGAGAAGCGTACTCGCACTTGATTTTTCCCAACTTGCAGGGGCGTCATTGTAAGATCACTCGTCTGATCCTCCTCCACCTCGTCGTCGTCGTCGTCATCATCGTCATCGTTTATTTCCGTGATCTGGGCCACCTCTGGCTGCAAATGCATTTGCCTCACCTGCTGCGTGACCACAATCTGATCCGTATCGTCCGCCGTCTGACGGCGCTGCTCCTTGCGCGCCATGAACGTCCGTATGCAACTGGAGTTCATGTCAAAGTTGCCCTCCAGTGCCTTTTGCTCCAACAGCTCGAATATGCTTACATTGCTGTCATCATCGACTCGCAGCTGGGCGGTGCGTCGTTGGATGAGGGGCACTGGCTTGATGCTTTGTGTATTCAAAACTTTGGCCCAACACACGCCAGTTAGGGGACTAGCCTCAGAGGAATGCTCATCGTCGGCAGCATGCTCTCTGCTTCTCTGCTCTGCGAAACGTACTCTGGGCGACACGCTGGTTGTGCTTGAGGATGCGTAGGAAGACTTGAGGTCTGGCGTGGAATTGCAGGCAGTTTTAGAGCTGATAAGAAGCTTTTGGAAACGCTGCTCATTGGCGTCTGGCGGATAGGATAGAAGAGCAGGAGCAGGAGCAGGAGCCTGTGTAGGTGGCTGTGCAGTGGTAACTTTTTTCACCTCCTGACGCGTCTTCAGAATACCCTTCTTCTGTGTGGGCGTTCGGAACTGTGGATGCGCGTTTGCGAATTTATAACGAGGCAAATTCCCCAAGCGCAGCTGATCAGGATTGATCTTAAAGCGTTGCTTCAAACCCTCGCCACGACGCAGAAAAGGACGCTTGGGCTTTGCAGGTTGCTGACTGTCGCCCATTGCGTCGTCGCCCACTTCCTCCTGATATTCTGTGTGTCGGGGCATTTGTATGGACACATGCTCCTCCTGCTGACCGTCATTCTCTACATCGGATTCTTCAAATACACTACTCTCCGCGCTGTCCACTTCCTTGTGAACCAGTCCCAACAATTGGTACATGTTTCGCTGTTCCATGCCCAGCATAACGCGCTGGTTGTTTTGACGCTGCTCCAGCAGGCGTTTCTGCTCGTCCTGCCAACGATTCAGCGCCTCCAAGCGCTTCGTTATATCCTCTTGGCTAGTGGCAAGGGCAATGGAATTCTCTCCATCGCTCTGCATAATTGTTTCACATTAAATTTGCTTGTTTTGTTTTTGTTTTGGACGCTGTACGCGTATTGGAATTCAAAATTGTGGAAAACAGTGCTGCAAAACGTCGCTGAAGAGTGGCAGCACCAGCCAGGGATGGGATTTGGAATTAATGGAATTCATTTAAATTATCTTTTTTTTCTTATTTTTATTTACAGTGAACAATTCACAGAATGTTATTCCTATAGACTGAATCCTTCACATATCTGGGTCCCTTTCAATAGCATCAGGCTCATCAAAGTCACGAACTTGGACATCGGCATCTTCTCCGAACTGCAAAATGTTGTCAATTTGCAGCAGCAGATCGCCAATACTTTCCTCATCCTGAGTGTCCAACGGGAAAAACCGCACCAAACTGTAAATAATGGAAATGAATGGAATAAAATTGAAAACATTTAAATATTTCTGTGTCAAAATTGACGGGTGGCAACTCCGCACGTAGCCCAGCCCTGACACCTCGAACAAAAGGCATTTTTCGCATCACGAAAGTAAAATGTGCGATTTAACTAAAAACAATGTGAATCTATAATAATTAATAGTGCGTGCTAAAGGGAAAAACTAAAATTTACATAATCGTGTAACAATTACAAAAAGGCGCGCCATAAATTTGCTAACAAAAATACCACCAAAAAATCCCGTGCATCCGGACAAAAATCGCCTAAATTACGGTACAACACTTTTTTTCGGGCAAAATAACGCTGAAAATCCGGTCAAACAAATACCGGTACTAACATTCAAAAATATGGACGAAGGCAGCGGCGCCGACCATGGCATGGACCTGTCCAAGGTCTCCGTGGTCCGCTCCGCCAAGGGCGTTGATATGCTCTGTGTGGACGATTACCTATACCATTTCGATCGCATTGGCAAGAACAACACCTACCGATGGCTCTGCAACCGGCGAAAAGATAAAGTAACTCCCTGCAAATCGCGAATCTGCACCATTCTACCCAATGGACTGGACAAGACGAAGCACGTTGTTGTCGATGTGCCCGTCAACCATATCCATCCCCGATGCAGTGATCATGAGGTTAGCAAGGTGGCCCAGCGCAAGCGTATCGCTATTATGAAGAAGAACGATGCGTACAGTTCCACACAGCCGAAAAGAGCTCGACTGTATGAGCGGGCTTCGGGGTCAATGAGGCCACCCGAATTGATTTCAGGCAGCATTAGTTCCTCCTCTCTGGAAGCTCTCCCCTTTCACGTTGACTTCGAGGTACAGGCTCTCTCGATTTAAGCCCCCTCAAGCTCGCCACTAAAACTGTCTGTATTCGCTTATATTTTGCAGGAGAAGGACCGTGTGTACATGCTGCGACGTCGCGATGGCCGTGTTATGGTCTGCATCGATGGACATTTATATTATTTGGGCGGCAAGTCATACAAGGGAGAAATTTACAGATGGACATGCGTCCGGAAGCGGGACATTGAGTGCACGGCAAAGATATGTACGGAGGCCACTTTGGATGGGGGACATCGTCTGCATTTGATCGAGACGGACTCTCACATACATCCACACTACTCGGCCGACAAGCTGATGACCATGTTTTCGAAGCACCAAATCGTTTTGGTCGAGGACGACCAAACCGTTGACGTTCTGCAGGAGTGTCCCAATATAGAATACTTCCATCCGGAGCAGTCGGCTATTCAATTTGACGATCTCGATTCGATGATTATTGAGGATTGTGAGGAGAACTATGATGTGTACATGGACGATGACCAGAGTGCAGAGATTTCTGCCGACTTGGAGGAAATTCAGACTGAAGAGGAACAAACGGTGGAGGAGGTGTCGCCGTCACGGAAACGAAAAACCAGTGGCTCTTGGCCAGCGGCATACGATGTCATTGCAAACTATGTCCCTCCGCCCGGCTATAATCCACTGACAGAAACCGATTTAACAAAATTCACATTTCTTCCATCGGCCAAAGGCCGCAGAGTTCTATGTTTGAATCGATTCCTGTATCACTTTGACTCGCAGAGTCGCTCCAACGGCCACATGTTCTTCACATGCATCATGCGACGCACCAAGCATCTGACCTGTCACGTGCGCATCACTTTGAATCCAGTTGGTCCAATGGTGCTGCGCATCAATGGAAAGCATACCCACGGCATAGACCACAAGGAAATCCAGCGAAGACTTTCACAGCAGGCCAAGCTAGATCTTGAGAATCCCCCAGAGCGTCAGCACAATTTGGTCAATACAGAGCTGTTCGAATATGAAACCGAGGACGAAGGTGAGCAGCAGAGTGCCGATGGCAGCTACGAGCAACTGGAGAGCCACTTGCAACACGACGATCAGGAGCCACAGGGAAATATTGTAATGAAAAAGGTAATCGGTATCGATGGCGCCATCAAAATGGAACCCACCAACAAGTCAGTGATGGTTGAATATGTTGAATATGGTTCGGACGATATAAGCTCCAAGGTTGAAATAGGGACCAATGTCACCGAACACAGGACCAATACATCCACACCGTTGCCCAAGGTACCGCCACAGCCAGAAATCACGAATATACGTCGCCGTCGAGATGTCGTAGAGCCCGCCAAAACGGAACTCCATCCGGACATGGATTTAACGAAAATCTGCACTTTACGCTCGGCCAAAGGCAGCGAACTGTTGTGCGTCGATGGTTATATATATCATGCAAAGAACCGTGGCGTTATATCCCGAAATTATTGGGTCTGCATCAAGAGTCGCGATCCGGAGATCAATTGCAAGAGTCGCATATCCACAGCCACGCAAAAAGATGGCTCTATACGTGTCCTACGCGTCTACAACGTTCACACGCATCCATTCAGCGAGGCCGACATCAAGCGGCGCCTGTTCAACGAGATCAACAAGAAGAACAACAAGAAACTCAAGTTTCGGCCACTCCACTTTATTGGCAAGTCGTTGGACCAGATACAACAAGAGTACGGCGACCTGGCCGTTGAGCGTCTGAATGTGTCCAACCTCAGTAACGACATTATGGTCCAAACAAAGCCCAGAATTCCAAGTCCCAGTAAAAATGACAGTAGCAGGGCCTCAGTGACATCCACAACCAAGTCCGAGGCGCTGGAGGAAAATGAGTTCATAGATGTTGTGGTCGAAGACGAAGAGGGGGAGCAGCATGAACAAGTCTCCCTGATAGATGGTCAGTACATAGAAATGGACCATGACAATACGGATGCCATTATTGAGGTTGTGGAAGAAGTTGCCGATGAAATGGAAAGCTACGCTCCCATTGAGTAAGTATTTACCAAAACGGGGGAGGTATGACCTCCAGGGATTAGAGGTAGACTCCTGTAGATTCTTCAGAGTGCCCTGCACTTTATAGGGGTGATCCACAAAGAGTATTTTATCTTCGTATAAATATTATTTGTGGCTTGGTTGAAACTTGTTTGAATTGTCATTGAACTGGTGATGGCAGCGTGTCATAGCTATGCTTCAAACCCCCACAGTATACAGAAAGCGAACCACCTCTAAACTGAACACCTGCAATATATAATACACAATCTTTCGAGCAATAACCGGCCCGCCATCAGTAGTGTTTGAAAGCTGCGCGAGCGCACTTTGAATAATTTTGTTGTGATTTTCGATTGAGGTAAATTATGAATATGCAAGCAAAGAAATGCCACAAACTGCCAGCACATCGAAAAAATCGAGTACCAAAAATAGCTACCAGCAAAAACGCCTCCGAAAATAGATAATTCATTAGAAATAAAAAGAAGCCCACTCTAGAGGCAAATTACTTTCACTTTTTGTGTGTAAAAGGGAAACCGGTTCAGAAAAAATAAAAATTAAAGAAAACTAATACTTAATTTATTCCAAAACAGACCCGCTTATACAATGAAACTGTATGCCGTATCCGATGGACCGCCCTCCCTGGCCGTGCGAATGACTTTGAAAGCCTTGGATATTGAATATCAATTAATCAATGTGGACTTTTGCGCCCTAGAGCATCGCACCGAGGACTATGCAAAGGTAGGGTATATACAACAAAAAAGGTTCGAAAGAGTTGAAATAATCCAAAATGAATGCTGTATTTCAGATGAATCCTCAAAAGGAAATACCCGTACTGGACGATGATGGTTTCTATCTGTCGGAGAGCATTGCCATTATGCAATATCTGTGCGACAAATATGCGACACCAAATTGTACGCTTTATCCGCAGAGCGTGATCCACAGGGCATTGGTCAATCAGCGTTTGTGCTTCAACATGGGCTTCTACTATGCCCCCATTTCGGCCCACAGCATGGCACCCATTTTCTTTGACTACGAGCGCACGCCCATGTCCCTAAAGAAGGTGCAAAATGCCCTGGAGGTGTTTGAAACATATCTGGAACGATTGGGCTCCAAGTATGCCGCTGGCGACGATGTAACCATAGCTGATTTTGCTTTAATCTCGGCCACCATTTGCCTGGAGGCCATCGATTTCGATTTGTCCCCATATCCTTTGGTCAACAAGTGGTACACAAACTTTAAGGAGGAATACCCGCAGCTGTGGGAGATTGCCAACAGTGGAATGCAAGAGATAAATGCCTTTGAGCACAATCCACCAGATTTATCAGAAATGGACCATCCATTCCATCCGACGCGCAAGACCAAGGCTTGAGAATTATTAATAATTATTAAATAATTTAAAAAAATTATCTATGCTAGTAATTAAGTGTTTAACATATTCAATACATGTGAATATATGCATATTCTTTTAACTCACCTGAAATCCTCAATGAGCGAACCAATGGCCTCTGTAAGCTTGCTATATTTCTCACCAAACGACGACCCAATGGTCAGTTCTCCCATTAGATTGTGCGCATCCGGCTCCAGGTACAGATCCAGCTGCTTTCGCGCGTCAGCACTCAGCAGATCCACTTTGGTCAGCACATTCACATGGGCCTGCTCCATGTTGGCCATCACACTGAGGGCGGCCATCGTGCCCGATATAAATTTGGCGCCATCCACCATAAACTGCGAATCGAGGCAGAAGACCACACAAGTGCGAAAGTTCCACGACTCCAGCAGCTGTACCAGCTGTTTGCCCATTTTCAGATGAGTGAACAGCTCAATTTGTCCGGGCATATCAAAGAGTATATAATCATCGTCCGGCTCTCCCACCATCAGCTCATCCTCGCCGCCACACAGTTGCGCTTTCAGCCAGTCCTGGTTCTCAATGAGGAACTCCAGGCAAAAGATTAGACCACCATTGGGTCCGTACTGCAGCTCGTCATCCTCCATGGCATCGTCCAGGTGTATCAGCTCGCGTATATCCGCAAGAGGACTGTAGGTAAAGTGTTCGGCTGCCGGGTCCAGATTGACAACTTGAATGTTTCGTTTGGCGTCCATGGCATGCTGCTGCATAAAGCTGCAGTACGTCGACTACAAGTGAAAGAAATGAGATATCGTACACACAGCATATTCCCCACATACCTTGCCGCTGCCCGCAGGACCAACAATTATTTGTGCGAACCGCATGCTGTAAAATTTGTAAAAACCAAAACAAACCAAAACAAAACAAACGTGCTGAGTGACTCTCAGAAATATACCACAATATACCGTCACATCTTAAAAATATACCGAAAATATACTAACGAATTCATGTTATATTTTACATATTCCTTGTTTTTGATATTCCGTGGAATATTACCATCTATATAGAACATTTAGCCTTGCCCACATAATTTTATCCCATTGATGAATAAATTTTCTACAAGATTGAATAGTTTTTAATCCTTGCTTTTATTGTATTTTGGCTAAAACAAGGTTTAAACAAAATAGTTCAACAAAAAATCAGTCGCAATGTCGCTGGTATTTTAAGACATGATGCGTGTATAGTCTTTTGTACACCCTATTTCGTTAATTTTATATGAAGATGAAACGTGATTTATAAAGATTTTTTCTGTAATTGATATTCTTTAGACATATTCAAGTACATTATTAGTATCTTGTATATATTTATGTCGATCCTGATACCTACTGAACCTTGGATGACAAACATTTTCTCAATCTATAACATCCATTTCCCCCAGGGTATGTGTGCATACCATACGACCAATTCTTTATTCCGTTGAATAATACTATCTATATAGAACATTTAGCCATGCCCACTCAATTTTGTACGATTGCTGAATTAATTTTCTACTTCACTGGCTTGTTTTAAATACTTGCTTTTATTGGATTTCTATATAACTTTGAAAATGAAATGCGAAGCGCCTGCGCTTTTAAGCTTACTGATTTCCCCCATTTCAACCCTATGTGCGTTATATTTATCAGATTTGAAATTACAGATTATCGATGACTGCAGCTGTGTCCGCCCTCAGTTAATTAAATCGTTGACCACAAAAACGCAAAACAGAAGGCATAAATTTACATATGATGAAATTGATAGATCAAATGGGCTAGACACAATCAAACCGCTCAATCACGTCATCACCCGTAGCAACCCCCGGCCCCGGGCTAATCCTAATTGCTGATAAACATCTAAATTGTTCAACCAGACGCGCGTCTCTCTCGTCACGAGGACAGGACAACATCTGTCCGTCTAACGACTGACAGTCATAATGATATTTTAAATGGCACACTGAAAACGCTTAAAAATAATAATTTTTCATTTCGTTTTTAAAGAAAATTCTTTGGCGTGTGTGCATGCATGTCGGAAGACCGGAAATAATTTTCTAGTACCCCGGTATTGCACACCCACCCCCAAATGGTGAAAAAAACTGAGCTGCACTTGTACTATATGACATTTGTCTGTCTCACCGACGATTCTCCCTCTTTTTTTAATGATATCGACAACAGGGACACACAGTTATTTCAGGGTACGAGAGGCCGAGGCCACGAGGACAACCAGGGGCCAGGTGTTCAATATATTTTGTGCTGATAACTCTATAATTTAGCTACAAATTGCTCCTTTTGCCCCCGGCATTTGAACCACAACAATTACTGATGATGATAACGGTATGATTGTAGATTTGTTTGAAATGTTTATTCGATTTAAACTAAACCACTAAGTATAACATTTAGATATTAGCGAACTTAGAGCAATTAAATACCACAGAACATGTTTTTTCTCATATAATTATTAAACTGATTAATATGTTATAGATGCAATGACTAGCAAAGCTTGACTAGTTGGATGTTTCCTTTCTCTCTCTATGAGGATTGAGTGCCGTGTCTGTACCTGTGCCTGTGCCTCCTCCTCACATGCCATTGCCGCTGCCATAGATGCTGGCCCCGACTCCAGGATCCGACATATCGGTGGAGCCGGCACTGCCATTGAAATCATCGCTGCTTTGATTACTATTTTGATTTTGATTCGAGTTGGTGTTGTTGTACAGCGGTTGGATCTGTGAGATGGGGCCGCGTGGATCCTCTGGTGTCCAGGTGCGGGCATAAAGCTTGCTGCCCGGATATCGATCGCCCTTGCGATACCAGGACAAGGAATGCGCCACGCCGCCTGCTGGGAAGAAGAATAGTTTCAGAGAGTGAGTAAAATGGGGAAAAATGTATCTAGAAATGGGAGCTAAGAGCAGTGTCTTTCTTGACACGGCTTTCCCTCGATTTCCAGACTCTAAAAGATATTTTCCCTAATACCTACGAATACAAAGACACCCAATCAAGAGTCAAGAACCGCCCAAACAATTAAAATTGTTGCCAAAAACTGAGGAAATGCCATTAGCGGCCACATTACAAGCCCATCAGCGATGCAGAGCAAACAAGCAATGGGCTAAAGGGTTCGGATCCGTTCCGTTCCGCATTCGATACCTTCCTTCTTGTTGTTGCAGCTGCCGCCCTGCTGTGCCGCACCGCCATTTCCCTTGAACAAACAAAACCAAAGCCCAAAACCCAAACCGGAACCCAAAACCCTACCCCAGCTAAGTCAGGCGTCCAATCAGCTTGCATCCCAGACAGAGAAAAATCCCACCCGGGATGGGCAATTTGTAGCACTCCAGGATTTCAAGTGCTTTATGCGGGTGTTGCTCAAATATTCGACACCACCCCACAGCTTCCACCATGGTCTTGTTGCAAGTTGGTGTGAACATATGCCAGGCGCGTGCCACACTCCCCCCCATACTGCCGCACTGCCTCCTTTGCACCCGTTTAAATGGGCGTTTCATTGGGTAGTAGCCCCCCGAAAAGTTTCCTTTTTTTTGTGCGATTTTATCTACGAGTATATACGGTATATATGTATGTATATATGTATGTATGTATTTTTGTTTTTGCTGCAACATTTTTAATGCCCGTTAAGCATGAAAACGCTTTTGCCATCAGAGCTCCATGGCTCTGGGGTCCTGCGTCCTGTGCCCGGGTCGACATTCACTTGGCCTTTAAGCGAGCACCGAGCACCGAGCACCGAGAACCTTGTCGACGAAATGGATGGCGACAGTAGACATCTGCTAGAGTGTAACGAATTTCTCACGCTATGATTATGTCGATTGTGCTTTGTTGTTGTTGCCTTTGTTGTTACTATTCTCCGTGTATTTCCCCCCAACTGTCGCTCTATCTATCTGTCCGTTTGTCTGTCAGTCCGTCTGTCTTTCTGTCAATGGTTGTTGGGAGAGGGCAAGGTGTATGGCCATGTGGGGGGATTTTTATCAGGAAAAAAAAACAAATTATACATCAGCAGAGCTTGCTTGCATGTTCATTTTGTTAGGGACTTTATCAGGAGTTCGTTCTTAACCTGCCTTAGAAGGAGGGCAACCAATAATCACAATCAATGCGTTTTTATATACTAAGGAGACGGGTTTCTCCTTGGGTTTGAAAACTGTGGGATTACGCAGCCCGATATTAGCCTTAGTCCATATAGTATATTAAGGTAAAAACCTATTATTATTTGCTACTTGCCCACTGTAACCCATCCATATACATATGCTCCCGCACGGCACCTTCGTGCGACTAGAAAAGGTCTTCAATCCGACACAGTCTTGAACCGACCTCCACGTCTGCAATGGACACCGTCTTGAATCGATCTAATCCTCTATCGCTAATAATTCTATGGCTATCACATACGCACATTGTCCTACTGGAAGTTATTGAAAGAAAACTTCTTTCCTTAACATCAATCCATTCAACAATTATCGGATCATTTTCTTCCCTTGTCGCTAAAAAAAAATACCATTCCTTGGGGATCTCCCATGTCCATGTGAAATATAATTTAGCAGATATATACGCCCAATAAAGAGATCCATAAATAAACCTAATTAATACAGAATATTTGAATTTCTTGAAAAAAACTCCCAAATTCCCAGAGCTCTAAATTTTAATATAATTTAGGTACCCCCTCAACCACTTTACATGATATATTTCCAACAGAAAAAAAAACCCGTTCATGGACGAACTTTAACCATTCAAAATTTCTGTTTTGACATACATTGGTCGAAAAAAAAACCTATAAAAAAAAGTTGGGAATAGTTTTTAGCTATGCATAACACTCAATGAGGAATCTCGAACCCCTTTTTGCTAGACGCGTAACCCCACATCGACACCCTTTTAGGGTACCAAGTGCCTGGGCTATTAGTTATGCAGATGCTGTGGCCGGAACTCGTTGCAGGCCAGTTGCAGTGTCATACATTTTGAATAGAAAAATTATTAACCAAAAAAACCGTGACTAAAGCAACTTTTATGAGCTGGCACACACACGGAAACCCCTAATCCATAGCCTTTGTTTCCTCCCGAAACTTGTGGAAAACCTTTCCAAGCCACAGCCACAGCCACATCCAACATCCAACGGCCTACATCCCGAGTGATCGATGCGACGGCAATGAGCAAAACAATTTCCTTGACTGGCAGTCACGCAAAGCCCCGCAAAGAGAACCGAACCGAACCAAACCGAACTGAACCCCCCGTGCGAGAAGTGTGAAAATTCTAATTAGTTACACTTAGGCAGAGGCAGAACAGACCCAGAATCCCAAACCATAGCCATGCATCCCCTGTACGATCTGTTGTGAACGACCCAGACCCAAAAACCAGCCACCTTCCCATCGATGATGGCCTTTGAATACGCCAGACAGTCGCCCCACCCGTGCGAATTATGTTATTAAATGTGGACTGAACCCACACGATACCGTAGCACTTTTGATTGATTGACAACTTACTGCGATCCTTGAGGATGATTTTCTTGGGCGGTTCCTTTTGGTAATTACGCTGCAAGCTCAGTCCTGGCTCGTTTCCATTCTTATCCTTCTTGACCATTTCGCTGAGGAATGTTATATAGCTGATGGCCAGCTTGAGTGTATCGACCTGAAAGAGGGGATTGCATTTGAGAGGTTATTAATGGGTGGGAATGATAGAATGATGGCATGCGAGGGTGTATAAACGCTTATGAACGCTTCAGTAATGATCATCCCCGATCCTTCCCCGATTGCTTACCTTACTCAGACGCTTCTCATATGGCAGCGTTGGAATATGAGTCCTCAGTCCCTCGAATGCCTCATTGATGCTCTGCATCCGTCTGCGCTCTCGGAGATTGGCCGCCTGCCGCTGCTGGGCCATCTGGGAGGCGCACTTCAAGCGACGCGGCTTGTGGCTGCGCCGTCTAAACGAGAAGCTGGAATTAATTAAAGCCTTGCCCATCGATCCCCCACCTAAACACTCCAATCCTTACGTCTTCTCCGTGTTCTCCTGGTCGCTGTTGAAGCCGCTGCTATAGGCATCGTCCTCGTCATCGCTCTCCGAGCTGTGCTCGTCGCCAAAGAAGTACTCGGAGCTCGAGGTGGAGGCATTGGTGGCCTGCGATCCCTCAAAGAAGTGACGCGCCATGGTGGCCTCCAAGTCAAAGTTGTCCATGGAAAACATCTTGCGCCCGAATGCTATGGAATCTGTTGCACACTAATTGGCCGACAAGTGCATAACGGTTAAGCTAACACTTCCGCTTCCGACTGGCCCTGATTGCCGACGCGTGACCAGCACGTGCCGTTCTTCTGGGGAGTGGGTGAACAAATGGGTGACAAGTGTCCTTCTCGACTTTTGATTCTCCCTCTCTCTGGAAATGACGGAATATTAAATAGGGGGTTTATTTGTAGGCTTCTGCTGTACTTGTTCAGTTGTTGGTTTGTGATAATAAACATGTTAAACAGTTTTTCCGATTAGATAAGATATGGTTTTATTGCTGCTAATAGATATGATAGGTGTCATGTTACATGGATAAACATTTCAGTTACAAATGGGATTGTTCAAGAGTGCGAAAGATAAGTGTTTATCAGTCTGATGGGGATTTGAATCACACTTTTGGATGTATCTATATAGTTAAATATATGCAGAGTTAAACTTAATCCTAACGAAGCCATAGCTGAAATATTTTCATAGGAAGTAAAAGGCTTTCCCCCTAACATTTCATATAAACTAACAAAAACAACGGATGTGAGCTATTGCATGACATGTGACATGCGGTACCTGGTTATAACCACAGATCTTCGTACTTTTATAGATTCTAAATGTAGAGTGGAAAATTTACATCATTTGGTGATCCTAAGAACAAGAGGACACATCTTTTAAAAAAGATCGATTTCGCTTCTTCCTTGCCTTTTACAAGGATCTCGTACCAGGTACAACAATCTCTCATCATTCAGTTTCCGATGAATCAGGGTACCGATAGAATACCGATGGAAGTATTATATAATTCCAATGGTATAATGTGGTAACGAATCTAACCTTCCCTACTCTTTTGGAATTCTGTATACCAAAAATATGAGTAGACAATCCTTGATTTTACACAGATACCAGAACATTAAGACAGTGGGTACTGATTTCAATCACTTATGTATATATCCATGTTCCTGCTATCACATATCACGTCAAGTTATAATCGCCTAACTTACCTCACAGACACACCCAAAATATATCCAATGATCGTTTTGACTAGATTGATTTCCAATTTTTAAAATCAATTACTTTTAGACGTATTAAAATTGCACATCCACTTAAGCACTAAATATTTCATACACACACGAAACGAATGACTTTTGCGAACCCCCTAGACCCTAGATATCCCCTGATATAGATGGAACGTTGCTCAATGCACGGCGGACACTGACATCGAAGCGCGTCCTCGTTGCGAACTCAGAGACAGCCGGAAAGCGAATGCCAGGACTTGTCTGATAAGAAGCGTTCTACACACACCCGAGGGGTTGCAGATACACAGTATTCCGTCTCTATCAATGGCGGTGCGGGCGGAGTTAAATGCTCCGCCAATCGGAAGCGAGGAAACCCAAAGTTTCGGGTGGCATTTTAAGGGTTGCTATAAGCTTATTAGGAAGCCCGTTCTCTGAAGGTGGGTTGGGTGGCTAGTGGAGTTTTTCAGGCCGTGTTCACATTAAATTGTTTTTTGATTCAGTCGCTCGGTTTATCTGTTTAAGCGGAATTATTGCCCAAGTGCTTGACAATGGAAGAGGTGTTGATATTTCGATGTAGACAAGTGTTTCGCCTGCGGGATTGTCGCACGGGGAAGGAAGGGGAGGGAGCGGATGGTTGTGGCAGCTGCACAAGTTCCACAATGATGTGTCGGAATAATCATCAGCTTGGTGTTCGTTCTTTCACACCATGTGGATTAGTATTTCCTACAGGCGCCTAAGTCTAATTAATGATTTGTTTCAACCGAACACAAAACTAGTCAAACAAATGCCCAACATAAAAAAAAACAAACGCACACAGACCCATCAAAAGACCCAATGGAATTTGTCAACCAGCATAATTTTTAAGCATTAGCGGAAAGACATTGGCAAATATTTGCACTGTCTGGGATTTCCACTTCCATTTCCTCAACGGGTAACAGCTCCATTAAAATGCGTTTGGGTTTGCAATATTTGCTGCATATTTTACGGAGCCCAGAACCATAGACAGGGGTGTCAAAATATGCTTTTAGAGTGCCTCACTCGCCCACCCCTGAATGGCTCTTCCTTCGGAGCTCTCTGTTTGTTGTCCTTTTTCCTGCGCGCCTCTCTCCTGTGTGTCGTGTCTGTTGTTGCCTCATCATCAGACAACCTCACTAGGGATACCATACCATGATAAACAAATTGTTTTTGCCTCTGCGCCCAGGGTCCTTACCCTTAGCCCTAACATCCAATCCATCCGGCCCATCCGTATTCCTGGGCCTTTCTCTGGGCCTTTGTTTCTGCGTTGTTATCGTTGCTCGGCGTTGCTCGTTTTGTGCAGCTGTATAAACAAATTAGTTTCCAATTTTATCAAGTTGTCTTGCGGTGGCATTTGCCTGGGCTGAAAGCTTTAGTTTAGGGGTTTGATCTAAGCCTTAGATAGACCTCCTTTGAGCCCCATGACCTTTAATCATATAGATTTCATTCAGATATATATTAAATGTATTAAAAATAATTTTAAATATAACCCATATTTAATTTAAATATGAAACCACTCTCGGCTGCAAATTAATGGCATAAATATTTAAATCCAAGCATAATATTGAAACATCAGAGCGGTTTTCCAATTAATTTACGGCTTTCCAAGTACCAATTTTGCTCATACCATACCCTCTCTAAATCAACCTGCTTTAGCTTTCTGCAGGCATTAGTTCCCACTAAAGAGCCCGTACATATACTTGGCTATATAATTAGGCGCCAGCCGTACAGAAAATAAATAAAGTTCCCTACTAAACTGGCCTCGGCACTCGTCGAATTATGCACACGTCATATAGCACAATCAAGCGTAACCGCCTCGACGACCGACAACCCCATATAGTAGTTGTACCTCCCATACTATACATATGATCTACCCGATATCATTACACGCAATTGCCCCTGCCGCAAAAGGGGTGGCCGTTGCCCTTGCCAGTGCCGCCTTTTTGGCAAAGTCTTTCTCAGTTTTTTTTTTTTGTTATTCCAATTCTAATTAAAAACCCAAATGCATTGTTGAGGCATACAGACAGAGAGGTAAAGTAGGATCGAAATGCTTATCACACTGCTCTCGCCCCGATACCCTGTCTCTGTGTGTTGACACTGAGCATTAGGGAGAGCGGACGGATCAGGACGAGGGAAATCCTCTTGAGTGCATGCCTCAACGAGCACTCGGTGGATGGGGATGTGGATTTTAATCTCATTTGAAAAGTTTTTTTATATATTTGAAAGTGCAAAAATTGAAATCAACAATGGAAATAGATTTTAATAAAGGGGTTGAGAACAGCACTAAATGGATTAAAACTTTTGAAACGTTTCAAAGAATCATATTGAAGGTTATATTAAAACTTGATCGCCTGAAGCTCTACGACTCCCCAATCTGATATTGGCCATGTCTTGACTATTTCCAAGCCCAATTTGTAACCACATTTCCTGCTATAGGGCGATGTGAGCATTGTCATCACACCCTTTGGTATTTCCTTTTGCATATCCTTTAAAATTAGGTCCGATGGCAGCTTTTCCTCCGACATAAGTCGCGCAAAGTCAATGGTATGTTTGAACAATTGGAATGCCAGGCCGCGACACCTAAAGTCGAGATGCGTTGCCAAATAAGCAATTTCCAGAATCGAATCCATTTCCCACTCTTTGTAGATGTTGTAGCTGACTTCGAGATCCATCCAAAGCTTGTTGTATTTGATCATTTTGGGACATCTGTACTCCGTCAATTCATAAATGCTATACTTTTTTTCGTTCTGGTTAGAAAGGATGTAAAATAAAAGAGAGATCTATCTACCATCGAACCAGAAGAAGACTCACAAAGATTATATTAGCAACTGCTGACACAATTCTACCACTGCACACGTGCCGTATGGCAAAGGAAATGCCACAGGACAGGACATGTCTAACTAGTGCACGGAGCTCTGATATGGCTACAGGTGAATCTTTCAGTTTGGTTGCCAGGCATGTCAATTCATGGTTCACCGATAAATCAGTCAATAGCTGCGGAAAGAAATGTTAAGTGGATGCAAGAGCCATTACAGAGGATGCCTACCTGTTCAGTTTCATCATACAAGTCCGGCGTGACACGCAGAATCTGATATTTTCCGTCTAAAATGTTTATACAGTCCATGTTTTTAGAACACTGATTTGAAAGCTGTACCTCGACAGCTAATTGTAAATGTATTAATTATTTTCGATTTGCTTCTCAAAGCGTTACTCAGCATGTTCCGGTTTTCTGTTTCTCTAAATGTATTCTAATAACAGAGAGTTTTTGACTTAGAAGAAGTATAGTCACCGATAAATTCAAACCCGAAATTATAACTCCGTTATTACAATAATTAATTAAAAGCGGCTTCACCGGAAAACAATTCAAATTCAAACTCAACGGCAAACTCCAAGTGTGACCGTAACTACAGCTAAAAGATATCGAGTATGTAACCTATCGAACAGCACGACATCTGTTGGCTTTCATCAGAAAAGTCTCAAGAAGGCAAATGCTAGCCCACCTCCGCATGGCGTCGGTGGTGTAATGGTTAGCATAGTTGCCTTCCAAGCAGTTGACCCGGGTTCGATTCCCGGCCGACGCACATCTAAATTTTTTGTTTTAATTTGCAGTATTCGACGCTTGTCGTGCCTTATTTATTGGAAATATCAACAGCTAACTCCGAAATAACAGCCTAAAACTAGGCCGTACCACATTTCGATTTTAAGATCTGGTGTGCTTTGATAAAGCCAAAGCCAAAGATTCCTACCAGGGCAAAGTGATAGTTCCATGCCGTGGACGGAGAAAATATATATCCCCAAGCCAAAGTTATTATTCGTCTCGTAAGTGATTATCATGAAACAAGTAAGCCATATGAAAAACATGCATGTGCGGTAACTATTTGTTGGTCTTCAACCATGATCACGGTATTATACACGTAGTACTCATACACTTGAGGGACTTGCCATATACCCGGTTTTTGTCTGAAGTTTAAAGTTTTAGTGTTCCTATAATGAACACGTAATCTAGTTCTTGCACATTTTTGTATATTTAAGATCATTATACCATACCTCGCCTATGTAACCTTTGCCTGAGCTCTAAATTGGTAGTAAACTGCCTCCATGCCCACACCCCGCCGGCCAGAGACAAAATCCGAAGCCAGCGCGTGCTTCCTACTCCAGTTTAGTTTACTCCTAGAACCTGTACGTTGTATACTACAAATTTCTTCAAGATTTTTTAGAACTTGTATATGACATGTTCGCAGGTCTTATGCAAGGGACTTATGCGCTCGCTAAAACGCTTGCCTTCGAATTCGAAGTCCTCATAGGAAACAGAATTAAGAACCTTGAAATTTGAAGCCCGGCCAACTTTTTGTGAGAAACTCCCGCTCCATAGGGCTGTCACAGCCTCTGGACGTTGGGAACGCAGCTGCTCATCAATGTCCTCCAGACCCTTACCCTCCGCAAGCTCTTTAGTGAGTTCTATGGTATAGCTGGCCAAAGCCCGACCCAGTCCCATACGCTCATGGGAGGGCAAGGTGGCCAAAAACATAAGCTCACAGAAGCAATCCATATTGTACATGGCGCAAACATCAATCCTCTCGTCGACTTCAATCATAAAATCCATCAAACGACGGGCCTGGGGACTCTGAGCGACCTCATTGCGGAATTTCAAAAAGAAATGATCCTCGCCAGGCGCTGGGGGGTACTGGAAGAATTTTTATTTTAGGAGCTACAGATATAAAGAGAGTCCACTTGCTTACCTGTATTTTGTTAAAAGACACTGCTACAATCCGCTCCGTAGCCACCTCCTTGACCAAAAGAGAAACCCCATCCTTGGCTGTAATATTGCATAACTCTCGTAACTCTTGGCGGGCCTGAGCATTATGCGGTAAATTAATACCACAAGCAATGCAAACTGATTCGTTAATAAAAAATGAACCATCAAGAACCTACAAAAAAGAGAAAGCTATTAATATTCAAATTTTGCAAAAAAGCGAGCTGCGTCGGCCGGGAATCGAACCCGGGTCAACTGCTTGGAAGGCAACTATGCTAACCATTACACCACCGACGCCACGTGGGTCTGTCAGCCCAATGTAGATTTCGTGCTGCCGAAGCAGAGGAAGTCTTCAATGAAATTCCTACCCACAGCATCACTCCATCGCAAAGACGAAGATTTGATAAGAGCTTGGTTCTTTTTTTTTATATTGTGACTTTTGCTCCCATACGACTTTACGGTATATATATTTTTACTTACATCAAGCGCCTCTTCCAGATCAGCTTCGGTTACACTCTGGACTTTGAATTTGCCTAAAAACACAATCAATTATCATCAATTGAATCAATTGTTAATGATTTACGTTATTTTTGCGAAAAGTACACACCATCGTGCAAAGTTCCCCAGACTCTTCCATTATATGCACGCATTTTCGCACTCTTATCGCTTGATACTCGACGCCAGGCAACCAAAAATATAGAAACAGCTTCGTCAAATGCTGGTTTATAACTGAGGCCGATACAGGTATTTTACTGTTTACACATGCACGCGGCAACAAACTAAACGACGGCTGGAAGTCTATAAAAGATACGAACACATATGTATGTACATAGGTACCTAATCTAATCGATACAGCACGCGAGCTACCGTTGATTGCCCTAGTATAACCTAGTCCCTCATATTCAACGAATCTTATGGTCAGAATAAGTTCAATGTCTTTTAAATTTCTGGCTCTTTTCTTGTTTCCTTTCTTTTGCGATAACAGAACATACGTATACCAAAAGATTATCAAGTGAATTAGGACGATAGGACGGATGTGGATGTATGCAACACGCATTTTCGAATTGAAGAATATAAAAAGAGTAACCCTTTTACAATATAGGAAGAATTTATTTTCGAGACAATTACTTGTTGTTCCAAACAACTCTGAGCCAAGACTAACCTAACTATTTCTAGTCAATAAGGCACGACAACTGTTCATACTGTATTCATTCATCTGGCCACAAGATCTTTTCAAAATCAATTTCTGGCTCAAAATGGGCCTGCGCTTCTTTGAGTTTTTTCCTTGCATTCGAATTATTTTTACTTTTACGATTCTTATAGGCACGAAATACTGCTCTAATTTCTGTCACATAATCATCTTCTGTATAACCATCAACCTTTTGGATTCCTGTGAAAGAAACATACCAAACCCTACATTAGAGAGATTATATAGAAATCGAAGTAAAGTTAACGTACGATATATAGCATTATTGAAGTTTTTATACTTCTTGAACGGATATTTGTTGTGGATGCCATCGTAGTTGAATTGGACAAAAAAGTCCGCCTTCATTAGCAGATGAAAGTGTCTTCTCAGACCCCCAGGACGAGGCTTATTTTCGGGCTTTATAATATCCTTCATTGTTTGAAACTGCAAAAGAGAAAGCTATATATACCTATTGTTGTAACCCACTAAGGCACTTACATAACGATTATCCGGATCATTTAGCGCCTCCTCGACTATGTCCAGTTGCTCGATTTCAGTTAGAGGAAATTTTTGTAGCTCTTCTTCTTCAATCAGTGATTCTCGCGACTCGTCCGCTTTACTGCCGCTGTTGGTCAGTTTTCTCAAGGTTTCTATGATCTGCTTTTGGTTTTCCAGCACCATGTCCATCTGCTCGTTCAATCTGACGATCTGTTCGTCCACTGTTATCCGTCCAGGAGGGCTCTTTTCCCTTCGAAACTTGCATATTGTAATGTGGTTGCTAGTGGATTCGCTAACTCGTTTCATATTTGCACATTTGTACAGTGCAGTGTTGCCATTTTAGCCTATTTAAGGCTAGATCTACTTATTTGAAAACGGAAAGGCTTGAAAAATTATGAAAATGCTTATAGCCTTAAATCTAGCCTTTTTTAATTTCACTCTGTTTATGTTTGCCTTTTTGTATCCTACATATATTTTTAGGCAAATCGAACAAAAAGTATATTTGTTGTAGATTTTAAAGCTTTGGTCAGAAGTACTGACTTATAAAGATGCTGGCAAAAACAATCCTCTTGAAGAAATCGCTTTATTTGCCATTGAAATTTTAAGTCTACCGTGGTCAAATGCTGCCATTGAATGTGTAATCAGTCAAATAAATATCGTTAAGACCAAGCTTAGGAACAAAATGACTGTTAAATCCTTAAACTCAATATTAAATATAAGGTTTGTTTTAGTAATATTTAATTGTCTGATGAATACGACTATAATTCTTTTGAATTTTACAGATATGGATTGCGCCGTCATGGCAAATGTTGCCACAACTACCAATTACCGGAGAAATATTTAAATTTAATACGTTCCAGCGATAAATATACCGATTCGAGTAATAGCGAGTTGGATAAAATAATAACACAATTAGAAATGTGTTTATCTATGTGTTTTTTTTTATTTTTATTTTTTTCCTGTTTTTTACAATTTTTAGCTTGTTTTAGCTTGTGTTTTTGTAAAATCTAGCTTATTTTGACGCTCAAAATCTGGCAACACTGGTACAGTGGTAAACACACGGTCTGACCCTCAGAAATATACCAAAATATACCGTCTAATTTTAAAAATATACTGACGAATTATAGAAGTTCCATCAAACATATTCCCGGTTTTTTATATTCCGTCGAATATTACTAGCTGGATGGAACCCTCAGCCCTGCCCACATAATTTAATGTCATTTATGAATAAATGTTCCACAAGGTTAGCTATTTTTAAGTACTCATTTTTATTGTATTGTATCCAAAACAAGTCTTAAACAAAAAAGGCCAACAAAAAAACAAAGAAAAAAAGGTGGCAGCGTAAAATTGTTGATAAAATATCAACATACCGTAAATATACCGTCTGCTCAATCACTAACCATACAGTATATACTGTATGGTTAGTGGCTCAATTTAGTTCACATGTAGCAAGTGTGTAGTTAGCTTGTAGTTCCCATGTAATGAAATGAATTTAATGGACATTTTTGTTGACCGTTTTTGTTTAAACCTTATTCTATAAGCAAGGCAATAAGATGAAAACTTAATTTTAACCAGTCTTTTAGGAAATAGATCAGGCAATCGGATTAAATTATGAGTTCAGGGCTGGGGGTTTTAGCTAGCTGGTAATATTCAACCGAATATCGAAAACTAGGAATATGATGCAACTTGAATATGTCAGTATGATTATAGTATATTCTGAAATTTATGAAGTAGCTTCGGTATATTTGTCAGAATTGTTATTGTTGCAAGTTAAATTTAAACAAAAGACAACTTGTAAAAAAGGGGATTATAAAAAATATTCAAAATCATTGCGGCCACGTTGCCTTGGCAACGAATAGGCAAACAAACGAATTCGTAACTTTGACGATTTTCAGAAGAAGTCTTATAGTCATAATGTTTTTACTAGACAGATTGTTGCCCTTTATATTTAGCTATATAAGGCCGTTTATTAAATGGTTTTTGCACGCCTTTACCCGACTATCGGAGCTGCAGAGAGTCTGCTATGGAGCCCGGGCGGGGGCCAGTCGGACGCGACAAGTGGAAAGATCCCTGACATTGTCCAAATCGTATGAAATAAAGCGCATGGTTCACGACCTGGATGAGGTAGCACCCTATGCTGACAACAGGAATCTCCTGGAGTTCTGTAAGTCTTTAGAAAATCTCTGGTCTCCATTTTTCTAATCAATTTATGCATTATGTAGCCTTCCGTGCCGCACGCGTTGTTATGCAGGCAAAGCGCATTAAAAACAATGCCCATCCGGACTTTTCCCGACTCTTTATCAATTGTGTGTCCACCATTTGGGGCTACAGGCGTCTGATGTACCAGATAGAGCAACTGCGGGCCGAGAAATACGATTCGGATAACCCCGAGCACGAATACAAGCTGTTGGAGCTTTGGCAACTGCTGATGCCAGAGGCGCCGCTAACTGGACGCGTAAGCAAACAATGGCAAGACATTGGCTTCCAGGGCGATGATCCCAAGACGGATTTCCGAGGCATGGGCATGCTCGGACTGGAAAATTTGCTGTATTTCGCCAGCGCCTACAACGATGCCGCGAAGCATGTGCTGCTCCACTCGATGCATCCCACACGCGGTTACACTTATGCAATTGTTGGCATCAATCTTACTTCGATGGCCTACAATCTAGTGAAGACCGGCCAAGCAAAGACACACTTCTATAATGTGGTGGCCCTGCATAAGCAGGACTTTAACACTATAGAGGATTTCCATAAATTGTATTGCTACCTATTCTTTGAATTTGATCGATTCTGGATGGAAAGCGATCCGCGCAATATAATGGATTTTCGTGAGATCTATCAGGCGTTTGAAATCACCAAATTAGAGGCCCTGCACAATGAGAATACAATTTTTAAAACTAATTTGGTTGTAGAATCCGTCTAAAAAATATGTGTAAATATATGGCAATGAAGTAGATGTTTGGTTTGTTTAAACACTAAAGGGATTGTGTCGGGGAAAGAATGAATCAATCTCTAATACAGATGAACATTGGTTAATTTATTATTGGAGTTCTTGCTCAGTCCCCCAAAATACCGATTAAGGCCCAGTCACTTTTTATTATAAATGCAGATTTATGCGTTTATTTGAGAGCCATATATTATTATATGTTTATATGTGTATATATATTTAAATATTTTAATGCAAGTTTTAAATGAAACTAAGACTGGAATGTCACATAATAATACTCGTTTTCAAAATTAAGTCAAGATGAGAGATGGGTGTAAATAAATAACTATTTAAATATCACGCAAAAGCATAAAAACTAAACGAAATTAAAATCGATTGAAAGATTGCACAAGAGAGTCATTTGTTTTTGGATATAGCCTATCAAAAATGCATCAGAGTCAAATCCCAAGGCTCAATAGAGGCGCTTGCAAGCTAGTTTTTGTTTTTTGGAATATCAATATTTGTAGTATCGTTTAGCGATAGAATTTAACCTCCGCCTCGACACAGTCCTTGAGCAGCTCGTCCAGCTCGTCGCTCGCATGATCCTGCAGCGAAAAGTAATTGTTCAACTCGTCCACACAAGAGCGCTCCAGACTGCGCAAGTGCTCCAGGGCCGCTGGCTTGCGCTGCGAATGTAATTTGTGTAGGAGCGTTAGTTCAGCCTCTGACTGTACTGCAGTAAGTGGCGAGATCCGAGGCTTGGGGGCGAAAACGAACGGCTTGAACACAGATTCGGCTGCATTGGGCGTGGCCGTAAACCAATGACAGCATATCCCCTTGGCCGAGAGCACAGAAACAGTGGCCGCTCTGGAGCTACTCTCGTTGCTGGCGGCGCGCAGCGTCTCGAACATATCGTGTTGAGTGTAGGTGCCATCGCCCGATGGCTTGGGGCCGCACCAATCCTCGGCTGGTGGCTGTGCCTCGGCATCGTGGGCCGCTGCAAAGCTGGCCTCTGCGTCCAGACCCTCACTGGACTTGTTGATGGTGGTGGTCACAGTCAGACCGCCACTGGGCAGCCGCAGAAAGCTAGACTCCACCTTCTCGGCGGCCCAGACCTTTCCGGCACAGCTGATGAGCCAGGCGGCAGTGGAATCACACGCTATAAAATTGAGCTTGGTTTTATCATGGCCGTGGGTAGCAACCAGCAGCCCAATACGGTCCACGGCAGCCTCCACATCGCTAGACACGGCCAAAGTCAATCTAAAACGTTCATGTATCATTTAAAGAGAGCTTAGAAAGAGAGCCTGATTTGAAACATACCGTACTATATCCGTGCCCAGCAGGCTATCGTTGTCTTTGGCATCCTCCTCGCCATCCGTCCAGGTGAGGCCTACGGCCACGCCGCGTTCGTTGGCCCCGAAATCACCGCCCCATAGACCGGGCTTAGGTTTTTGCAATATAACACGCAAGGCGTCTTCGTTGCTCGATTCAGCAGCGGCTCCGCCATCAGTCTGTTAACAGTGCAAATGAGGCGTGAGTCATTGATCGAGTTCGAGTTTCAAGAATTGAAGTTTTACCTTCCCCTCCCCTATGACGTCGCTGACATCATAGTAGCATACTTCTTCTGCAACGCCAACAGATGCCTCGTCCTCCGCATTGCGGCCAACAATTAGGGTACCAGAGACACAGTTGGCAGGCAGAACAACAAAGCACTCGCCGTTAGAGGACATTTTTACGGGTTTTTAACGCTTTAAAATGCACAGAACCAGAAAACAGACGACGTTGGAGTTGCAAAATTGATTTTTCCCCTCAGCTGTTTGGGAGCTTTTCGACCGAATATGCGGTCCGACCTTCACAAATATACCGTCTCATTTTCAAAACATACCGTAAATATACCGATGAAAAAACGAACTTAGCCCAATTGAACCACCTTTATTAAAGACGTAAAGGACTTTTATGGATTTTTGAGCTAAAATCAGCCGAGATAAAATCACTGATGTAATTATATACTGTCACACTAATTTTTTTGCCACCATGTCTAGCTCCCACACCTTGCCAGTTTTATACTTTTTATAGTATTCTCCAGCGTTTTTTATCACGACTTATGGGCTTCACCTTCTTGTCCCATGCACCAATATAGAAATCGTGAGTAAATGATGGAACTTGAATACAAATAATTCATCAGTAATTTACTGAATATTTTGGAACTGTGACGTATTTTCGGTATATTTCTGAAAGTCAGACCGTATATCCATCAATTTCGCGGTCACACTGACGGTCGCGGATATTAAGTAGCAAAAAAAAAACGTATCGAGCCGAGAGTTTTCTCGGGAAAACTCCCACTTGCAGAATTATAGCAATTAGAATACCGCAATCTAGTTAAGGTGGCTAACAAATTCGCGTTGTTGGTTTGTTGTTACAAGTATCGCGCATCGATAGGGAAAATCGTCTATTGCATTTGTATACAGAGCAGGTGGTGTTGTCTCTCTCAGGCTTGCACGCTCGCTCCTGATGTGCGAGCGAAACAACAACAAACAAGTTACAAGGTGTGTGTTGGTGTTGTAAATACAGTCGTTGTTGTTGTTGTTGTTGTTGTTGTACGGTGCTGGTGGATGTTCAGCGCCTTTTTTTTGTTCGTGTGTTGATTATTTTACTTGCGTGCGTTTGCTTCTCGTGGGCGGCTGTTGGGACGATAAAACCGTGAAAATATTTGGGAAAAAGTAAACTAACAGCCCAATAAACGACAAGTGCACGACCAGCTCGATAAGGCTGGTTAAAGTTCAGCTCAAGTGTCAAATTGGGTAAAGAAAATCAATATTCGCTGTGTGAAAAGGTGTTTTGTTAGCGCCCCAATCAGAAATCTACATATTACTGTGTGAAAATAGTGTAACAAAAAAAGAGTGGAAAGAATTTCAAGTTTTTGGTGAACCTCCCTCCCTCCCCCCAACCGACGCTCCCAAAAAAAAGAGATATTTCTTTATATGCGTTGCTTGACCACTTTTGACCGCGCGCATTTTGCCCTCGCCCGAAACTAGTTTTTTTATACAATTTGCCTTTTGATGACGTTTTAAAGCCGTGTTTTTTGTGTGTACGGTACAAATTTAAAGCAATTTTCCCAAAAAAATCAATAAATTCAAGCTTCGAGTATACACACATTTTCCGTTTGGAGAAATTTAACATGCTTTAAGCGAGAAAAACGGATGTGGGAAACCACCCTCGCACTCTAGCCGCCCCATTGACTCCACTCGCCCCCCCCCTCCATTGAGAGCATCTTTAGAAGGAAGAAAATATATAGAGTAGAGTGCCATGTCGCTTATATTCCTCCCCCAAAAGCACCTAACGCGCCCCCTTTTGCGGCATTTTATATATGTACAGATGTACGCATATATGTAACATCTTCTGTATATGTGTGTTGTATGTTTGTGTGTATGTATCTGGCTATGTGATCTGTAGGCGTGCTCCGTGGAAAGTGCATTGCTCCCCCTTCTCTATCCGTCGCCCCATTATTGTAAACATTACAAAAGCGGCGTGCAGAGCGGCGGCCTCGTTTCATGCATAGAGGTGTGCGCGTGTGCGTGTGTGTGTGTGTTGTGTGCTTTTACACCGTTAAAGTTAAAGTTCTCGCGCAGTCGGTGTGTTTTTCGGCAGTTGGCAACACGTTGACCCAATAACGGTAGAATAAGAACTTCAACTCTCGCTCACACGCAAACACACACACACACATACTAAAGAAAGCCCATATGCATGAATGAAGCAGAAACAGCGCCCGCATGCCGTTAATACTATTATTGTGAAATCTCTGCAGATGCTGCGGCGGCGACCCACATAATCCCGCTACTTATGTTCCTGTGCATGTATGTATGTATGTAGCTGCTGCACAGTGGAACCAAAATTAGCCCCTGATTTGTAATGCAGCGTTTTTCCTGTTTTATTTTTGGTGCTGCCTTTTGTTTATATCGAGAGAGCGATTTTTCGTTCAAGTTCAATGAACCAGCAACCAATGGAATGCCTCGGGTGTTTAATGTGTGTGTGTGTGCGTACGCGTAGGTTTTTTTGAGTGTGAGTGAATGTTACCAAAATTTGTTGACCGTTTTTATCACCGTCAATAAATTAAATATCAATATGCGGTGGCAACGTGTGCTGAGTTGTTTATGGTCATTTTTATTTACATAAATGATTCAACAGAAAAGAATTGCGTGGCTTATTAAAACGTCGGCGAAATTACCTTGACATTGAGAGATTTTCATGTACAACAGTGCCATTGTGTGAATGTGTGTTATTGCGTGTGTCAATATTTTGCGAGTGGAGCCCATGCCCCAAGGTATCTTAAAGTGAAGGTAAGGCATGCCTGCTCTTCGGGTAGCCTATTTTACTACCCTCTCGCTCTCATTGTGAAGCTCTCGCATACCGAAGCAGGTGTGCAGGACAGTTGTCTGACTGCCTTACCTTCTTTGTTTGACACCTTGCCGTGTGCTATCTCACTCTCAGACACTTGTATTGAAGGCCACCAGATTTTAATTGCATAATGCTCGAATTACACTACACTCCATGCACACTGCAATGCGACACCTCCGTCAATATCGATAGCTTGGCGCCGCTTTATCGGTAAAGAAACCGGGAATAATACGTATATTTCTTTCTCCTCATCCTTTTTGCAGTTCCAACACAATTCCATCTTCATTCAATGCAAAACTGGAGCTAGACTCCAGCAAAGACGACACCATTCACTCCGCAAACTTGAACAAAAAACTCGTCAAGATTAAAAAGTTCAAGCTGGACGATATGAAGGAAATGGTGGGCGGCTGTTGTGTTTGTTCGGACGAGCGGGGGTGGCCGGAGAACCCGCTCGTCTACTGTGACGGCCAAAACTGCATGGTTGCCGTGCATCAGGCATGCTATGGCATCGTGACGGTCCCCACCGGACCCTGGTATTGTCGCAAATGTGAATCCCAAGAGCCCGCCTCCCGCGTCCATTGCCATTTGTGCCCCTCAAAGGACGGGGCGCTCAAGAAAACAGATCAAAACAAATGGGCACATGTGGTGTGTGCTCTGTATATACCCGAAGTGCGATTCGGTAATGTCACCACCATGGAGCCTATACTCATATCGCAGATACCGGAGGAACGCTTCCACAAAGGTGAGTGGAAATGGTGTTCTTTAGAGCTGGGATTTGATATAGAATTTGGTATTTTACAGCCTGCTACATTTGCATGGAGATTGGAAAAAGTGGCCGTTCCACCAAGGGTGCCTGCATGCAGTGCAACAAATCCAATTGCAAGCAACAATTCCATGTCACATGCGCCCAGAGCCTGGGTCTGCTCTGCGAGGAGGCAGGCAACTATTTAGATAATGTGAAGTACTGCGGCTATTGCCAGCATCATTATAGCAAACTGGTGAGTATGTGGGGGGAATATAATTATGATCTCCACACTAATATGATTGCAACTTTGCAGAAAAAGGGCGGCAACGTCAAAACCATACCGCCATACAAACCCATACAACATGACACCTCATCCGATTCGTGTTCGTCGCCCGAGAAGGATATTGACTCCACAATGAATGCATCAGCTACCTCGGCAACGAGCATTAAGATAACCAGCAGCAGCAGCGGCTGCAGCAGTGCCAACAGTAGTGCCTTGAACGCCAGCTCTTTGGGGGCAGTCTCCGGAGGCGGCAGCGGCAGTGGTGTGTCCTCATCGTCCAAGCAGCGCAAGAGCAATGCATCGGGCAAGTCATCGAGCAGCAGCAGCAGCAGCTCCTCATCATCATCCACGGGAGTGGTGAATCCCACCTCCAGTTCCGCAGGTTCGGGCGGAGGCAGTAATCTGCCAGTCGGAGGAAGCCTACTACCAGCGAGTAGTAGCACTAGCAATATTAGTAATAGTACCAGTACCAGTCTGCCGGCTGGCACAGGAGCAGCAGCAGCTGCTGGCGGAAACGTGGCCGGTGGCAGCATAAGTGCAATAAATCTACCTTCCTCCGGCAGTGGCTCTGGCTCTCAGAAGGCCGCCGCCACCAGTCAGTCGACAACATCGGCAGCCACCACAACAAAATCCTCGGCCAGCAGTTCGAGCAGTAGCAGCAGCTACAAGGACAAGCATAGCAAAAGCTTGAGCAAGCAATCCAATTCAAGCAAGGAAAAGGATAGCAGCAAGGACAGCGGAAACAATCCCCCTAGCAGCAGCACGAGCAGCAGCTTATCGAATTCAACAGCCACCTCAACATCTACTAGCTCCTCTTCGTCGCGGGAGAAGTCTTCGTCGAAGTTATTGAAAAACAAGGACACCACACCCATTCAAATGCCAAGTGCCACAAGCAGCAGTTCGAGTATCAGCACATCCAGCAGCAGCAATACCCAGCCGAGCAACAGTTCGTCAACTCTAACAGCCGCCATTGGTTCTGCCGCTGTAAGCAGCCCTGTGGCTGCCCTATTCGCCGCTGCATCAGCCAATATCTCGAATCATGCCCAAAACCTAAGTACGAATGGAGGAGCAGGCAGCAATGTGAGCACTCATCTGAATACCAGCAGCAGCCGCAGCACGGGTTTCGGTACAGAACTACGTCCGGGCAGCAGTAATTTGAATGACTCTTCTTCGGTCATTGCGGCAAGCAGCAGTGCTGACACTTTACCAGGCGCTGGTTCGTCTGCAAGTAATCTGACTGCAGGCCTGGGCCAGGGCTTAAGCGGAGGAGGAACAGTCTCCTCCACTGTGGCCACTAATTTGACCACAAGCAAGGCCTCCTCATCATCTGCAGCAACCTCGTCGTCGTCTTCCGCCAGCAATCCCACACAAACCACGAGTGTGGCATCGAAAAAGCGTAAAGCCGATTCGGTGAAGCAGTCAAGCGGCAGTGGCAGTGGCCCACCACTCATCGCTCCATCAGCCTTGGACGATAGCAATAGGTGGGCTACGAGAACGGCAAAGAAAAGGTCTTTTATATGTTACAATTTTTCCAAATTTAGTTTAGAAAGGTTTCCCAATGTCCACTGATAAATGATACGCTTACCAGCGAACAGCGGAATGCCTATACCTCCGATAATTATCATTTTGTAATTTGTTTAATAGTTGTAAACGGCTCTCAACGGAGAACCGAGTTTGTTTAATTGTAGAAATTATCAATCGAATCGACTAACATCGTATGAGACCTATTTTCTTACCCAAAAAATCAATCATCTCTGTACAAAATATTTATTGATTTCTGTTTCTATAAATCTATAGTTCATTTCGCGAATTGATTAAGGATACACACGTGACTCTGACGGCACTAACAGATTTTGAAAAGGAAATAGAAAAGAGCTCCAAGAGGGTAAGTTTTATTCCAACAAATTGTTTACCTTTAAGTATATACATTTGTTCTATAAATATACTGATAAACAATCGAATATATAAAGAAAAGAGAATGGAAAAGCTTTTCCACTCTTGAGCTGTAGATTTTTGTATCTCTTGAGTGACTTTTCGGTATATTTTGCGATCTCTGTCGAGTGTTTCTCCCTCTCTTTCTCTGGCTAAAATGTTGCATTTTGAATGATGTTTTACACTTGTCTCGAGCATGTCATGTCCACATTGTTTGCCAGAGAGAATACACTATAATATTAGTAATAGCAAATATCTATATATTCGTTTCACTTGCCAAAAGTTGAAGGCGCAGGCGCTTTCTACCGCTCTCGTATCATATTTATAGGTGGAAGAAAAAATGCAATTATTTTTTGAAAAGAGCAAGGTGTGCGTGGAATTGTACAAAGGTGGGATCTCAAAGGAATTCCTTGTTCTTCCATATTACCCTTTAAAGTATTTTGTGGGGGGATATAAAATTTGGGATTCGGAGAATCCATTTTGCCCAAACTATTATTAAAATTCCAAACATGAATATTAACATAGAAATGATTATGGGCTCTCATTTTTATTTCCTGCTTATACACTACCGATTTGGATACACAGATCACCGCGTAATGCAGCATATCTCAACGGTCCTTCAGCGTTTCGTTTCCCCCTTTCTAAATGATGGGTACCTTACAGTCTCATAGTATCTCTTTCCCGCTTGTCTACTTATATTTTCCCCCATTTGATTGATGTACATTCGACGTTACCCCCATGCCCCATTAATTTTCTGTTTGAATCACAAAAATGCATGGCAAAAATACCATTGAATTGAAATTTAATTAAATGCAAATGTGCATGTTAATTTATTGATCGACATCGACTTTGAGCCAGACAGCAGGCACTACCACATTGTTGATTCAATAGAAAAACTAACAAAAATACACGTCTCTTTTTGCCTTGTCATGAGAAGAGCCTCCACCTGGAAAAATTCTGAAAAATTCAGAAAGAAAATGTTTCATAGATTAAATTTATTGGAATATATACGCAAGTATATTTTGTGATTTGTTGGGTTTGTTGGCTCATTTATTGTTGTTTTTTTCTGTTCAGCTGATGGTAGAATTGTTGTCTATATACTCATCCCTATCGTGTGGCTCTTGGCGACATATCGCTGTGGTTGTCGTCGTTGTAGCCGTTGTGCCGTGTGCAGACAAAGACTCATAGGCAGCGCCACAGCGACAGCATCGAGAATTATGACAATTTTGCAGAGCGATCAGTCGAAAATCGTTGTTAATCGAAGCTAAAACTAAAATTAAGAATACTTTTTTCCTTTGCGAATCTTATTATTACGAACGAAAAGTAAATATTAGAAACCATCATGGATTAAGGGACAATCACCATACCCCATCCGCAGCTCATATAATCCAAATATTCCAATAATTCAGTGCCTGTGCAAAAATATCGGTTAAAGCAATCCAGTTTTGTCCTCAAGTTTTCCAGTTTAATTTTAGAAATTGTGTGATATTATGGCTCACATTTTTGTGACCCACAAAAAGTGGAGGAATGCTGTGTGTGTCTCCACAGAGGAAGCAGCGCTGATTCCCACTCCTACTCTTATTTATAGATTTGGATATTTTTTAGTGGAAAAAGCCTACACACGCAGCTGTCTGACTCAATGAAATTTGAATTGTCTATGGGGAGTTTTCTATATTTCGGTAGAAAATATTCATTTTCATTTTTTATAAATCAACAAAAATTGGACTTCTAACAAATTTTAGATCATGGAAATTTGACTCAATCTATATAGAAAGCTAAAGGAAATTGGTGTACTAAACACTATCAAAAACACCTAAAGCAGTTTAGATCAAAGAATGGATCTCCGGTTTCAGTCTTAATTAAAATCAGTAAGAATTTCTTGTACTAAACCCTAAAAGGAAGACCTAAAGAAGTTGATCACACAGAAATTTGTGTTAATAATCAATCTATCTTCAAATGAACAAGAAATTCGTATACTAAAAACACTTGGAGACTCGTGAAACAGTTTAGATCATGTAAAAAAGACTAAGAAAAACACAATCCGCTTGAAATTATTTTAGTACAGTTAGAAAACAAAACAAAAATGATAAGAAGAAATGCTGAGGGGAATCCAAAAACTTGATGTTGTCCATAAATTCCACATCGGTAATGTTCTAAAAATATTAAATCATTGAAATTTATACCCCAATGAGTTAACAAACAATTTAGTTAAACGTTTCGTATGATTAGATTTCAGTATTTATCGTTTAAATTCATAGAAAATATAGCCTAGGGAGGGTATAAACAAATTCCCAGATGCTTAATTACGTTGATTATTGTACGTGTACTCCCAACGAGAAAATGCAGCGACCGCAAACTTTATGATCTTGCGCCCTCCACACCCCAGGGGGAAAACATTTTCCCACAACATTTTTACCCTCAAAAACTAAGCGAACATAAAAAACACAAACTGAAACGGCAAGAGGCAAGAAGAAGCGATTGTAGAATGTGAAAAACACAAAAAATACAAGTTGAAAACCGCAGAACTGCTGCTGCTCCCCAATACAATCATAATATTTTCCATCCCACTCTCTGGGCGAGATGATATTAGATGAAAAACTGAAAACTGAAAATGAAAACGAAGGAAAAGTGCTCCGTGTTGCTGCTGTTGCCGCATCTAAAGTTTCTCAACTCAAAAAAACTGTGAGCAGGAAGAATCATCTCGGACTCGGCCGTGCCGTGTGCACTCAGAAATATATAGATTAGTTTGCTTTGAGCAATCTTCCAGTTCAGTACTCGGCGCTTCCGTGTGTGGTTTTAGTGCGTTGTGTAGGTTCCCGTCTCCGTCATATATCTATATCTAGACACAGCTTTTAACCGATATTTGCACACGTCTGTAAACTGCACCAAAACCCCGACCTGCATTTCCGACTCTAATCTAAACCATCCCCAACGATCCCTAGAAATCATAGACTGTGGTGATTCAGATCTCAAAAGTGTTTTTAGTACACAGTCTCACACACATCACATCCATATATCTGTCATAGCTTCGCGGTCACTTTTTTGTGTGTTTCTACCTGTCTGGGTTTTATTTTTATACAAAGATATTCTGTATTCTGTATAGATACACATTTATTGCTCATGTTTTTCTGTGATGTTTAAAGAATTTTCTCTGAATTTTTTCCGAGAAAAAGTGAGAAAGATAGAAGGGAAAATCTTCATTAATATTACGTGTACGTCTGTGGTTGGGTTGGGTAATTTTTCTAGCACCAGGCGATGACGTTTTTGACGACTGACAGATAAGGTTTTTGATAGATGATCTACAAACTGTAAATTGAGGGATAAATTAGTGAAAAGATCATTTTGATTTTTCAATGAACGCAGACAAGATGACCCAGATGAGGGCCACCATTGGATTTCAATTGATTTAGATCATACACTAAAGGTGGAAGAGTGTTTAGGTATTTATAGTATGCACTGAAACATTTTCAGTCTTTAAAAAACAAATTTGCATAAAGAAAATAGAGTTTAATAGTGATCTAAAAATTTAGATATGTGCTAAAACTTATTTTCGCCATACACGACCGATAAAAGGGTCTTTTATTGATTTTAGTACTGGTATCTTGAATTTAGACATGTGCTAAAACGTACTAAATGTACTAAAACCTGTTTTAACCGCTAACAACTGAAAATCCGACACCTTTCATCGCTTCCATCACCCAGCCAACGCTTTTCGTCCCACAACTCCACGCTAAAGCACCACGATTCGATTCTATGTGTTCTCTTCTGCTCTCTTTGTGCACTTTCAGATAATAAGAATAGTAATTTGTACTCTCGAGTAGATCCTTTCGATAGCGAACACACACAGAAAACGAAAACAGAAATGCCTTTCCAACCGATCGAGGCCCCCAAATGTCCGCGCTGCGGCAAGAGTGTGTACGCGGCCGAGGAGCGTCTGGCCGGTGGCTATGTATTCCACAAGAACTGCTTCAAGTGCGGCATGTGCAACAAATCGCTGGACTCCACCAACTGCACAGAGCACGAGCGCGAGCTGTACTGCAAGACCTGCCATGGACGTAAGTTCGGACCCAAGGGCTACGGATTTGGCACCGGCGCCGGCACACTCTCGATGGACAATGGACAACAATTCCTGCGCGAGAACGGCGACGGTCCGTCGGTGAGGAATGGCGCACGTCTGGAGCCCCGTGCCATTGCCCGTGCCCCCGAAGGCGAGGGATGCCCACGCTGTGGCGGCTATGTGTATGCCGCCGAACAGATGCTGGCCCGCGGTCGTGGCTGGCACAAGGAGTGCTTCAAGTGCGGCAGCTGCAAGAAGGGTCTCGACTCGATCCTCTGCTGCGAGGCGCCCGACAAGAACATCTACTGCAAGGGCTGCTACGCAAAGAAATTCGGCCCCAAGGGCTACGGCTATGGCCAGGGCGGCGGTGCTCTCCAGTCCGATTGCTATGCTCATGACGATGGTGCACCGCAGATCCGTGCTGCCATCGATGTGGACAAGATCCAGGCGCGTCCCGGCGAGGGTTGTCCCCGTTGCGGTGGCATGGTCTACGCCGCCGAGCAGAAGCTGTCCAAGGGTCGTGAGTGGCACAAGAAGTGCTTCAACTGCAAAGACTGCCACAAGACGCTCGATTCGATCAATGCCAGCGATGGACCCGATCGCGATGTCTACTGCCGCACCTGCTACGGCAAGAAGTGGGGCCCCCATGGCTATGGTTTTGCCTGCGGCTCGGGCTTCCTGCAGACCGACGGCCTCACCGAGGACCAGATCAGCGCCAATCGTCCCTTCTACGCCGCAGACACCACGTCGATCAAGGCGCGCGAGGGCGAGGGCTGCCCCCGTTGCGGTGGCGCTGTCTTTGCCGCCGAGCAGCAGCTCTCCAAGGGCAAAATGTGGCACAAGAAGTGCTACAACTGCACCGACTGCAAACGCCCGTTGGACTCGATGCTGGCCTGCGATGGACCCGATGGCGACATTTATTGCAAGGCCTGCTATGGCAAGCACTTTGGCCCCAAGGGCTTTGGCTATGGCCATGCCCCCACTCTGGTGTCGACCAGCGGCGAGTCCACCATTCAGTTCCCCGATGGCGGTCCCCTGAACGGAGCGCGCACCTCGGGCGGATGTCCACGGTGTGGCTTTGCCGTGTTTGCCGCCGAACAGATGATCAGCAAGAGCCGGATCTGGCATAAGCGTTGCTTCTACTGCTCGGACTGTCGCAAATCTCTGGATTCGACGAATCTGAACGACGGGCCCGATGGTGATATCTATTGCAAGGCCTGCTATGGTCGCAACTATGGAACCAAGGGATGCGGATATGGTATCGGCGCGGGCGCCTTGACAACGTTCTAAAAGAAAACGATTTATGTCTGTGAACCGTTCCGTTCCGAATTTTCTGTCTAATCTAACTCCCCCCCTCTATCTATCCCCTAACTGTTTTAACTAACTTTTAAAGGAATTAGCTAACTTAGTCTTCGTTTTCTTCCAACGATATTTCGATCAACGATGCAACAAATCTATTTTTCTTTTAGGTTATGTGAGAATAAGCTTAAAAAATAATAAAAAACTGAAAAAAAACCGCAACCAAAAGAACTTACGAATCAAAAAGCGAAACTAACCATCGAAACCAATGACCTAACGATCTATTACGACAAACCAACGGCAGAGGCCCATGAAAAAAGGCTTAACTTTTGTGAAGGTGCAGTCCCAGCGAAAGCACAGGACTTATAGGAGGACTTATAGGGAAACGAAGCGAGCCAAAAAGTCGTTTATATTTATTTTTTGTACACAAAGCAAAGTATGTTTCATGCTCCAAAAAAAAAAAAAACAAAGAAACATACTTTGAAATATTCTATATACTACTCATGATATGATAAAAGATAAACATTGATACAATGAATGATGAAATGATGAAATGAAGAAATGATGATTGATATATGACGATGATGTATATTTAGATGAATTTTAGTTCTTACGATACTTATATGCTTATGAAATCTTGATTATTTATAATGATATATTTTCAAACCCATTTCTCATCACTCTTTAATCTCTTGAAAGAAATCGCTCTGATTTGGATATAGAAAAAAAAATACTTATATATCATACAACAACACACACGCACATAACATCCAAATAATATATATGCCCCAGTGGGTTCCATGAAAACAAAAACAACAACTAAGAAAACGAATTTCGAAAATGTTTTTCGTAGTTTTAATTGATTTAATTGGGTGCAACATACCGCAGATATCTCTACCTGTACTGTATGTTGAATGCCCCCATCTAGTGGATGGACGCATAGATGGATGGAATGGATGATGACCTGGTGCTATGGATGGTGGGTGGGTGGATTTCGGTTTTTTGAATTGAGCCACCTCATCGGATCTATATATAGATTCTCCTCGATTCGGTTCTCGACCGACTAAACAGCATGAAAAATAATTTCTCAACCATACGCACGAGAAGAACAAGTTCTCTAAATATACATATGAATATACAGCAGATCTCTAGATCTTTGAGAGTAAAACACATTCGAAAATGTTCCATAATGATTTTCTAAATATAAATATGATGCTGATGCTCATATCCTCAAAAGCTTTTGCTTTTCCACTCAAGAGAAGGATTCAACTCTGAAGAGAGAAGAAAAACTCTTAAATCTTTGAGGAAAACCTCTTGAATCTCTAAAGAGTTTCTGAGTGAGAAAATATTTTCAGAATGTGTTTATAAGGAATACTTTTACCACGTGCCTGATTGATAATGGTTGTATAATAAGTGAATCACTCGAGAGAAACGATCCTTAAGTGAAATACCATTTAGAATAAAGTGCATTTTCGTGTGACGGAAGGTCGCAAATATTAGAATTAATGTTCTTGCACTTAAGAACGATACTATTCGTGTACACCCACCACCGAAACCGAAACAAACCTTATTCACATTTCTATTAATTCTTTTTGGCATTCTATAGGGAGGGCGGCAGCTCTTCATGTGACGTTATGTTGCCATGGCTGGTTTGGGGGCCAAAAACTAAATCATTTATTTATTATTATTTATTTTATAAATATTAAAATAACTGGCAGTTGCGGGCCAGGTGTGTTTTTGTGTTAGTTGATGCGGATATTTATAGAATTTTGATTTTAGTCAGCGTCTATTTTCGATTAGAGGGATTCTGTTTTTGAAATTGTTTCGCATATGACACAGCACTTGAAATATTGATCAGAGATTGTTGTTGCTGCTTGTGGATGCTTGATGATCTCTAAATATACTACGATATATATTTAATTTTTTATATGGCTTTTCTACTGTTTAATTAAGGTTTTATTTGTGCCCCGTTCAATGGCGCGAATAGATTTATGGCTTGTTGAAATATGCAACTATTTGTATACTCGATTATGACTTTGGGATTTAGAACATGTGCTTGTATTTGTGTGTTGTTGTTTTTTTGTTTTTGATTACGGAAGAGATTTTGCAAGGCTTTAAGCCGATTTGAGATGTTGCAGAAAAGGAGATGTTTTCTCCGGTTGAAATGATTAATTCAGGAAGTGGAAATGCGCTCCAAATATCTATCATATCTATTACATTTACGTGACTTACATGCATTTAATGGGGGGCCACAGCTTATTGATTTCCCATTACAAATTGTCGGAACAAATTGGTTGGGGGGGAAGTAGAGGGTGCCCAACCGAGTGGAACGGAATGAACTGAAACTCTAGAACCCTTAGCCACAGAAACAGCTAACAGACTACTGCTGGGGTTCGCATTTTGGCTGACAAAATTATAAATTCTAAATTGCGATTGCTATTTTTCGTGTTTATTCCTTATAGAAGACAACCCCTCGGTTGCAACCACATTTATTAGATCAGCGGGGGGTGCAGTCGAAAATCAAACTGAAGGAAAGGACCCCATGCTGCCTGTTTGCTGTTTTGCGGTAGTGTGTACACACTGTTTGTCGATAGTGGTGGAACGAAAAAGATTCGCGCAAACGGTAGCGTTTAGAGTTAGGAATGGGTAATAACTCATAATTTTGTTCCTCTCTTGACTGTTTCAATTATCAGCGGTAGTCCAGAAAAATCCAACGGGAAGGAGAGAGAAAACACCACGTGCTACCATGCACTACCATTCTAGGTACACATATATGTATATCTATAATAAAAACATATTTTTATAAGTGTACTGAAGGCAGGGTTTTTATGGCATTGCCTCTGTAAGTCGCCTCTGATTTGGGTGCCCATCTGCAAAGCGGTTCCCTTTAAATGACCATAAAAATCATTTGGACAAATTCGTTTTTCCTAAAGAAATTAATTTATGAGTTCCTTTTATGATTGGTCGAGAGGTGAGGTCCACCATACAACACCTTGTTTGGGTGTTGGGCTTGGGGTGTGCTGTGGGTTCTCGGGTTCGGCTGGGTCGCGTGTTTCCTGAATTTGTCATATTCATGGGCCCGACACGTGGCCCGTTATTGCGTTTTATTGCCGTGACTCTTTGTCCCGAATAATGTCCCCACATTGATCTCAAGTACAGTTACCGTGGCTGTTAATGCTTTTGCTGTGTATATCAGAATGGTATTAATGTTTCCTTTTGCTAGATATAATCTAAGTGATTGTATGGTAGAGTTATAAAATGGGCGGAACTCTTAATTAATTTATAACTTCAATTTTAATGGGGAAAGCGCTGAAAATCGTTTCGATGATACTTGATACCTACAGATTATTCCACCTTAACTTATCATAGATTACAAGTTTTTTTTAGGTACTTTTAATGTACCCGTAATAAGTAATAGATTCAATAATTACTTAGACCTTAACATAGAGCTGAATCAGCTGTTAAAATCAATTGCAACCCTGCCTCACCCTCTCTCACACGCACATCTCCCTGCATATTCTCCCACGATCTGGCAGCACTCCCACCCCAGCCATCACTTCCTTCGACCAACAGTCCTTTTGACACTTGTTCAAATATTTGATTGTTGACAATTTTTTGGTACGAGTATTTTCATTTTAATTTGATTTTTGGAAACGTATTTACATACCCTTTTATGTGCATTTGTGCACACTTTTAGGATGAGATCAATAGTGCGTACGAAATGGATTTGTTTAGTGGCGTGTGCAAAGTTAAAAATGTGCACGGTTGACGGTTGACGGCAGTTGCGCCTGTCCCAATATTTGCACATTTCATTTTATGCTTTAAGCCGTGAGTGCTTGCCTCTGGGAAACCCTTTTTTCTGTAGACAGAGGGGGTTGAATGAACCCAAACGAAGTAGAAGAAGTCTTAAAAGCATCAGGCACCTGTCTGAGCCCTGGGATTGCCTTAATTAATGCATGTGGCTTAATATGCTTTATGTTCCAGGGTCTGTTAATTAGGCATGCCAAATTTTTGAAGGAGCTGTCGCGTCGCACAAAGTTATGTTTTTCTTTTTGGTCTAAAGAAGGTGTTGATACGCTAACGGATCTACAATTTCTATGGTGGTAATAAAGCTACAAAGGAATAGAAAGCCCTTTAAGGGCTACCCTTTCTGCATGGCTAACCTCTCATCTGTATCATAAATACCCTCTTCAAAAGGGTATAAACACAACGACGATGTTAACTGCATATTAAAATTAATTATCCCGTTGTCGGCGACAAAAGACGGCGCGCCATTGTTGCCACCTTTTCTTATGATTTGATTATGGAAACGAAACGGTCGGTCGGTCAGGTGATGTGTAAGGGGGATGGGGAGATGTGGCCACGGCAACATTAGTACCGTTCCTATGCAGCGGCGGCGCTGTCAATTTGTTTTGTTTGTTTTGTAAAACAGGCACGTTCACCCACCCAACCCCGCCACCCCCCCGTCCTGTTTGTGGTATCCACTGCCGTCGCCAGGTAAATGCCACTTAACGTTCCTCTTTTTTGTGCTTTGTTTTATTTTCTGCACCATGATTTTTTGGGCTCTGGCTTTGGCCACATTCCCCATTTATTTGCATCGCAAATTATGCTCGCGATGTGGCTTCTTCTTCCCCTGCCCCTGCTGCTTCTACCAATTCCTCTGGCTACTCCTCTTCTTCTTTTCGTTCCAGCTGCAAACAATCTTCTTCGTCTGCTGGTGCTTCTTTTTTTATTTATTGCCAATTGCAAACGTCTGCGGCGGCGGTGGTTCCTCTGCTGCTGCTGCACCTCCAGTCTGTGTCTCTCTCTCTCTCTCTCTGTCTCTTTCCTCTCCTGTAAATATTGCCTTACAATTCAATTATTTTTCATTTTCCTGTTTTGTCTTCTTGAATCGCTGTCGCCGCTGTCTGGCAGCAGCAACAAAAACCACAAGGGAGTGAGAGAGAGAAGAATTAACCTGCATGCAGCGGCAATCGTCACCCGCACACCCCTGCCGACCGACCGCCCTCGTTGACAGAGCCATTGCATAAAGCACACACACACACACTTGCATATATATATCTACATTAATGCTGAGAGCAGACCACCGCTACATTTGCTGTTGTTTTTATGTTGCAATGCTTTTTCGCTCTCACACTCTGATAATGCAATGCTCTCGCACCGCTCTCTCACTGCTACGTTACGTTCTCTGGCTCGCTTGCTCTCTCTCCCTCTCTCCCAGTCTGTTTGTCTAGCCAAAAAACTGTTCTCAGGAAAATGTTAGCCTGGGAACGGTGGTTCTACCACCAGAAGGATGATTTTAACGGATAAACCTCTTCAAACCCATTTTCGATAGGGCTCATAAAAAACAGATGTTGCAATGTGCTGGAAGGTACTTGAATTTAAAGTATCTTTTACGAGTATGTCTGCCTCCAGTTGATTCTGGACAGGTCTCGTATCTCTGGTCTAGACTTGTTTCGTGCCCATTGATTCCGTTCCCTCTGCTGTAAGTCAGTGTCTCCCCATTCTCTCAAGTCTCCTTTCCTCTCCTTTTAGTCTCATTCTTTGTCACATTTTGTTTTGCTCAGCTTTTCCTGTCTCCTGTTCTCGTCATCGTCATCGCTCTTCCTGGTCTGCATTGATAACATTGTCGTTTTCGCTGTCTCTCTCTCTCTCTCTCTCTGTGTGTGCTTTTTTTTATTACATCAACAGCATTACGAAATGCACACTGCAGTCGTTGTCTTGCATTTGAACCTTTGTTTGTATTTGTATCTGCTTGCTCTTGTGTGTGTGTGCGCGCTTGTGAAAGATTCACTTTTATGTGTTCTGCTTTGTGACGGCGCGATGCACAGTAAACATTTTGGATGATGGTTAAATGTTGGGCTGGTTTTTATACCCGATACTCAAAATGAGTATTGGGGTATATTAGATTTGTGGTAAAAGTGGATGTGTGTAACGTCCAGAAGGAATCGTTTCCGACCCTATAAAGGATATATATTCTTGATCAGCATCAATAGCCGAGTCGATTGAGCCATGTCTGTCTGTCCGTCTGTCCGTCTGTCCGTCCGTCCGTCCGTCCGTCTGTCCGTCTGTCCGTCCCCTTCAGCGCCTAATGCTCAAAGACTATAAGAGCTAGAGCAACGATGTTTTGGATCCAGACTTCTGTGATATGTCACTGCTCCAAAAATATTTCAAAACTTTGCCCCGCCCACTTCCGCCCCCACAAAGGGCGAAAATCTGTGGCATCCACAATTTCGACGATACGAGAAAACTAAAAACGCAGAATCGTAGAAGTTTACTATATCTTCTAGAGTGCAAAATCTGAACCAGATCGTATAATTATTACAGCCAGAATCACGAAAACAATATCACTCTTTCTCGCTCTGTCTCACTCTAACACACAGGTTTCATGGTCGGTTTTGCCAATTGCAAAATATGAGTTCAAGGATCTCAGAACCTATAAAAGCCAGAGCAACCAAATTTGGTATCCACACTCCTGTGATATCGGACCTTGACCGTTTCCTGTCCAAATTTCGCCACACCCCCTTCCGCCCCCGCAAAGGACGAAAATCTGAGGCAACCACAAATCTCAGAGACTATTAAGGCTAGAGTAACCAAATTTGGTACACACACTCCTTTAAGATGTCACTATAAAACGTATATCTCAAAATTTTGTCCCACCCCCTTCCGCCCCCACAAAGGACGAAAATCTGTTGCATCCACAATATTGCAAATTTGAGAAAACTAAAAACGCAGAATCATAGATAATGACCATATCTATCAGATTGGTGAATCTGGATCAGATCAGATCATTTTTATAGCCAAAAGGAACAAATCAATTTGCAGTGGTTACGCAGCGCGTAGCTCAGACTGATTTTCTGTCTCTCTCGCACGCACTCTTTGTCGTGTCGTTTAATATTAGCGGCGTCTGCCAGAGGAGAGCCATACTGACTTAGTATCGGGTATAACCGTAGAGTTGCGGTGTCCGCAGCAACTCACAACGTTCCCCCTCGTTTTTAACTGTAGTCACTGCACAGTCAACATTTTGTATGCAATAAAATAGGGAATCTCATATAATTTTACTGTCCTCCTAGTGTTAAGGCTCAGGTGGTTTGATGTGATGGTGTTGGAAATTATGCATTTAACAGTTTTTTAGATGATGTTTCCACCTAGAGCTACTACGTCTTAAATAAGAGTGGCCCAACCGGGTTAATGCTCTTAGAAGATGCATAGCTTTTAAGCCTTACATTATTTGCAATCTCTTAAATGGTGCTAATTGCTCACTAAAACATTGTCTAGGACTTCCTCTCACTCTGTGTGCTCACTGGGTGACGTTTTTCCAGTTAACTTTTGTGCCTCCGTTTGTACACCTCACCTCCCTCACCCGCTGACTATAAGTATGTATGTAAGTATTTATTTTTATGCTGTCGCCGTGTGTTCTTATGCTCTTGGTGCTGTTGTTGTTGTTGTTGCTGCTGCTGTTTCTTTTTGTCTGCACACCGGTGGACATGTGTTTGTGTTGGTGCGTGTCTGGCCTACGTGCAGACATAGCACACACTTATATACTCTTGCACTCTCAAAAAATGTATACATACATACGTACGTTTCAATAATCCCCAACTGAAAACCGGCTGCCACGACAGACGATGGACCATGGTATAACTGGAATACAAGGTTCGGTCATCCCTCGTTCTCTCGCTCTCTGTTGCGCTGCTATAACTGGGCTTTCTTTGTTTTCCCTTACCTTTTACGATTCTACCTTGCGACGGACTGCCAGCAACAACAGTGCACAGTGTGCCGTGCTCTTTCATCGCACTCTGAGAGCTGCGCTCTCTCTGGCTTACTCCCTGCAAAACGTTTTTGGTGCGTGCAACGCTTCTAAGCAAACGCTTCAAGGCAGCAGAGTTTAATGTTTAATACAAATTCAACTCCGAACGGCCGTGCAACAACGCTGCTGCAGCTTCCGTGCATGTGCAGCCAGCCCCTCGAGTGGCAATTGTTGTTTCCTCTTAGTGAAGTGAATTTTTTTGTGTCTATTTGTTGTTGTCAATTTAAAAAGCGCGCAAACCAATAATATGTGGCTTTTCCTGTCTGGGAAAATTAACTAATATTATAAATCATTCACGTTTTTCCTGAAACAAAAATTAAATCATTTACGTTTTTCCTGTATGAAAAACTAACAACATTAAATCATTCACGTGGCCACACACACATGCTCCCAGAGCTGTCGAGAAAAGCCCACATAAAATATATAGTCGCAAGTTTCCATTTAAAAGAAATTAAATTTCTGTGAAAAAAAAACGAAAAAGTTTAAACGCTGCCCGAGAGCGAGCGCGAAACAGTGAAAGAGCCTAAAGAAGTGAGTGAGAGAGAGGGAGAGAGAGCGAACCAGCCCAGTCGCCGCCACGCAAGTTATTCACCCCAACAACAACAGAACAGCTACTCGCCAGCAAGAGAGTGGTGAGAGAGAGAGTGAGAGCGCATGAGATTGCGGAGAGTGGAGGTGGAGGCGGTTGGTTGTTCGGTTTTGGTTCTCACGTATGCGCTCTGTGATTTGTGATTGTGTGCGTGCGAGTGAATACAAAAGACAAGAAGCAAAAGCAGCATACAAAATAATAATATTGAAAGAGGAAGACAGAACGTATTTGTGAGAGACAGAGAGCCTAACAGACTGAAAAACTGAGATTGGAGTCCAACCTCTGGGGACGACTATGCCGCCGTCCAGTTAATTACAGACCACAAAACAAAATTGAAGCTAAAAGAGCGAGCACAGCGAGAGAGAGAGAGGAGAACGAAACCAAAACCTGGCTTACGGGCCACAGGGCCAATAACAACAACAACAGTAGCCCAAAACGGAATAAGAATAAAGAACAAAACGAAGAATACAGGGCCAAAAGCAAAGCAGCAACAAAATGATGATGATGGACACTATGGACACCACATCCCAATCACAGCCCATGGATGTGGCACCCGCCATGGCGGTAGCCGCCACTACCGTAGGCACTACCGTGGACTTTACCGCCACAATGGTCTCCATGGCCGCCACAGCGGAGAGCAACAACAATCACATCGATATGGCGGAGTACAAGGAACATCGCAAAAACAAAAAGAAGAAACGCGACAAGAGGGAGAAGGAGGGCAAGGAGCATCGCCATCATAAGCACAGGGATCGAGAGCATCGTGAGCATCGGGAACATCGCCGGCATCGCGATCGGGAGCAGCGGGAGCGGGAGCGAGAGGTGGTATCGTCGCATCATCTTCACAACAGCAGCCAGCACTCGACATCCGCCTCGTCCTCGCCCTCGTCCGCCTCCACCACACCCTCGGCGACCATCGAATATGTGGGTGGTTCGGCGTCTGCATCCCCCTCCTATTTGGGAGCTGCCACCACAGGAGGAGTCAGCGGCGCCAGCGGAGGAGCCACCACAGCCACTGCCACCACCACATATCCGCACAATTTAAAAATACGCTTCCTGCTTTCCGGGGTAAGAAACGGCCGTAGATCTACTCTAGAGCGCCTGGCAGTCGCATCTGTCCATGCCAATCCCTCAAAATCTATTTCGAGAAAATCCCTGGAGGAAGCTGTCTGTCTTTTTGTGGCAGAAGAAGCGGATGGTGCTGTCTTCTTGTGGCAGATATAAATGTGGCGAGTGTTCTTTGCAAGAAAAAGATATTCCTGGATCCTTAAAGGGAGGCGTACTTCTGGAACGGTTTTCAAATCATTCAAAGCAAAGAGCTAGAAGATTCTTGAAGGGAAGGGAGAAGCAACTGGTGTGAAGTGCATGCGACATTTATTCCAGATTGAAGGGAATGATAGAAATGAGAGAGAACTCAGTGGAATATCCAACTATTTTTAGAGTACAAAATATCTCCAGGGTGCAGGGGAAGATGTCCCAAATGAAGGCGTTCTTCTACCTCTAAAAAGTTCACTTGAAACTCAGATATATTGCCTGGAGGGCCAAGGATATATTCTACAACATTCTACCCCTCCACCATTCCAGAACAAATCTTGGTGATTACACTGGTGATTGATCTGTATTTTCCCCCAAATCCTGAAGATGTTTATCCTTCATTAGGATCTCGTATTGTTTAAAGGATATTCCTATCGGGTAATGGAAGCAACCCCCATATTGCGTTTCAAATTCGATTGGCCATGTCTTTGACACTCCATCAATTATTTAACCACATTGCTTATATGCCACTTGAGTGCGCTGTGCCACATGCACCTGCACCACCACCACTTTGGATGTCTTTGGAGGCGGTGAGAGCAAGCCACCTGCCACACGGACATAAAACAAAAGAAATGTTGTGGAGAGAGGGGGAAAGACACCTTCAATTATGCCCGGGGAATGCCCAAGCCCCGCCTCTGCCCGCATTCATATCCACACTGAATGCTCCAATTGTCGGGGAGTGCATACATTTATCGGAAAGGGAGTTTTTATTATTGATTAGTGTAAGTGCCTACCAAACGGGGGGAGACAGCTGTTGTGCCACGCATCACGTAGCCTCTTGTTCCTTGAAGGTAGTGCGAAAAAAAAACATACATATTGCTCGTGAGCCGAGGGCCGGTTTGCACTCGCTATATCCTTGGATCGGATAGCCCTCTGTATTGTTGGCACATTTGCGCCTAGTTTACGACAGCTGCCACAAGATGCTTCTGTATCTTGTGCCTCTCTTACCTCATGGCTGCTCACTCTTTCCCTTCGCTCTGGAGCAGCAGCCTACCCTTAGTTTTTTGTACTTGCTGTTGCTTCCTGGGCGGCTGATTGATCCTTTCCTTCCATTCGATCTGGTTACAGCTGCTGTTTCACATCCTACCTGAGGACAAGGTCTTGAACTCTGGCTGCCAGGACGACGAGTCGTGTCTTTCTCAACTCTTGCTCTATTTGTTATTTTAATTGGCATTCATTGTTTCATTTACCTTTCGTGTTTCCAAGGAGAGCTAAGGAGGATTAGAGCCAAAGAAGATATCTCTGTATAAACTTTAGATGGCTTCCCTTCTCTGTTTGGGATTATACAAATTAAAGATGTTTTCTTAATGCTTTGTTGGTGGAAGACCTTGAAAAAAACACTTGCCATAACAGATATATGGATTTCCCTGGCTTCTAGTATCGCAAAAATAATTTCAACAGGAAATCCTACATAAATCACTTCCCCTTGATGTTTGATGATTTGTCCAAAGATAATGGTATCTTTTACGAGTGCTCCCAACCTTGTTAGGCATTTTTCTTTGTTAATTCCTTGGAATCTCTAGAATTTCTTTTGATATTTCGCGTTCCCCCACCAGTTGTCTGTCATTCGGGACAATGGTGCCCCCCCAAAATGAATGAATTCTCAATTGAATTTGAATAATTCTATCGTTCTATCGTTCATTTGTTGTACGAATCGTCTCTCATGTCTGTGCGAAATTCTTCTTCTGTACCGCCAACAAAAAGGGGACAAGGACAACCCTTTTATGCGACCATTAACCCACAGCATTGTTGTGAAAGGGAAGTACCAGCTCTATAGAGATGGCGGATGGGGATGTGTGGATGGGGGAATGTCCCAGACACACGCTAATATAATATTTATAGTTGGTATTTTATTTCCGGCTACCGCTCGACAATTCTTCTTATTGAATTTTGTTGGAAATAAAGTTGAAATGTGTCGCGGAAGCAAATTCCCAACAAACCAACAAAACAAAAAAAAAGGGGTTGATTGTGCATTGCGCTCCTCGTCTGCGTCTGGGTCTAGATCTGGGGGTTGTGGGCCATTAGCTTCAGCAACAGGATAATCAAAGCGCGCGCCTGAAACCTCCGCTCCGCCATTGTTTGTCCGACAGCTGCCCCCGAAGGGAGACTGCCAGAGACTGGGATACGTGAGAGAGGACTATGCGGGAAACTGCGAAAATCTTGCAGGAACTTGGCCATGAAATGGTAGTAGTAGACGAAACTTTTTATCACACCCCGAACGGCAGTACCACCAGAGGGTATTATAATTCCCAACAGATGTTTGACCAGATGCAGAACAGGAGGCAAGCCCAAGCCCGCTGGGCGGACACTTCCATAGACTTTGATCATTTGTTGCTGATTAGCGTTGACCGTCTGTCTTCCAGTGGTCCACTTGTTAATCTCTTTTTAAATGCCATCTAGTTTCTCATATTTCAAGAGTACAGAATGGCTTTTGCGTGTAGCAAACGGTAGAGCTCTGTTTTGGATTACTATTTCATACAAGAACAGATGAAAAATTGGTTTTATTTAAGCTTTATAGAAAAACATCTGGTAAAACTGATACAATTCATATCATATTACTGTTGTATCCATCTTCTAGGGCATTTAGGGTCTCCATTTCTTTATAGGTACTCTCAAAAAGGACTTGGCCACACACACCCATAAAAGCATGTAGCGTGTATTTCTTCCTTGTTGGTTTCCCCCTGTAGTATCTCTTGACCCAAATCTAATGAGCCATGAAGGTGTTTCTTTTGGTTGGAAATTTGACACTTTTTAAAATGTCATTCGTGTGCGACTCTCTCTCTCTGTCTCTCCAGCAACAGGCTCTTGGGCTAGGCGCTGCCAACTTGTTGGAAGCAAATGTGAATTCAATGGAACAATTCCTATTGGAACAAATGTCATCAGGTGGCAACGCCATTCATAGTTTTTGTTGGCCTACGTGACCGAAAACTACATTGTAAATGGGGGTACATACAACGTGCAACAACAGCAGCAGCAAAAACGATGGAGCGCTGGAAGCCCCATCCCTCCCCAAAATTGAAACAAACAACAAAATGAGAGGAACATTTCTCTCTCCCTCTATTTCCTAGACTGTTCCCATAGAGAGTGAGAAGCTGTTCACATAATGAGTGAGAGACTGTGATATAGTGAGCAAGAGAGAGGTCACAGTGGGAGAGAGTTTGGGCTGTGGAGTGGAGAGCGGGTGGGTGTTGTTGTGCTCTCTCTCCCACTCTTTTGGTCTCTTGATTGTTTTGTGCATTCGATGCATGTAACATTTGTTACACCCATACATGCACACAAACACACACACACACACGCGATACATATATAGAGACAGAGAGAGAGCGCTGCAGCGGTGCAGCATATGCCAACCACAGAAAAAAAAAATAAAGAAAACTCGCCTTGGCCCAACATTTGTTGCTGTTGTTTGCTGTTACTGCAGCTGCATGCAGCGCTGCTGCTGCCTGTTATTGCCTTGCATTCTTTTTGACTCTTCTGTGACTCATGTTGCATGTCGTTGAATGTTTTTTATTGTATTCAACAGCAACAGCAGGCAACATCAGCGATAAGAGCTTTTTGAGCTGCATTAATGTGTCCGTCCCTTTGGCAGCTTTTAATCTATTTGGAACACATGCGGCGCCGTTGAATCCCGCTACACCTACCCCTCTCCCTCCATCACGGTCCCTTCCGCTTTGCCCTGCTCTCTTTTGTTCACCCTACATCTGTTCCTACTCCTCTTTACAGGGCTGTTATTCTTCCTTCCACTGCTGTTAATCCTACTGTTAATCTAGATGCTCTCTTCTAGGGTATCAAAAATCTACTCTCTAACATTTAACAGCTCTTCTGTTGGAAGGAGGCCACTGTTAATGGTGCTGCTCTCCCCCTTGTCCGCTGCTTTGTACTTTTGTGTTGTATTTGCTTATTCTTTTGGTTGTAAACATGTGTTTACACGTCTCACCATCAAAAAACATCAACCATTTACCAGAAATCCAGCAACACACAGCCACCGGATGTTGCTAATGACCGCAAAGCCAAAAGGCAAATCTGAAAGAGAATCGTTCGGCATTGGATTCACACCGAAACGATGAATACACTTTAAAAGAGAATAAGCTATATTTTTGGGAGGGAAAAGCCTAAGTTTCAATAGGTTTGAAAGGCAAAAGTGAGGTTTAAAGGAAATTCTTGTAAATATCATTTCCTGCCCCAATGTGAGAAATACCTCATCAAAGCCCTTGACAAAGTCATTTTGTCATGGCTTTTGCTGTTGTAACGTGAAATATGAACCACTTGATGATCGTTTTTTATGATCGCCCGCTTATCTGTCGAGGGCGCTTTATCAGCTGTGTGGACTTACTTGTAAATGAATCACAAAAAACTAACTAATAAAACTCTTTGCCTCCTCTTTGCAGCAACGAACGGAACTTAGTCCGCCGACCCATCAAACATCCGCCACTGCCGAAGTGAATGCCACATTAGCACCCGCCATAAGCGCCACAATAGCTGCCACAGCGAGTGCAACAACGGCAGCAGTGACATCCGTGGCCGGAGGAACCACAACGGGCAGCAGCACTTTGAGCAGCAATGCCACAAGCAGCAGTACAGCAGGGGGAGCAGGAGGATCGGCAGCAGCACCAGCTGTGGGCGGGGCGGCAGGAGTGGGAGCCAGTGGCTATCCAAAGACAGATTCGAGTAGAGCCAATACCAGCGGAAGCAGCAGCAAACACAGCAGCAGTGGCAGTGGCAGTGGCGGTATTAAGGAGAGCAGCAGCAGCAATCCAACGCCACCTGCGAGTGGGAGTGGCAGCAGCAACAGCAATGCCCCCAGCCTTTACGTCTCTGTGCCGCTGTCGACAGCCAATGTACCTGGAATCAATCTGCCATCGAGCAATAGCAACAGCGCCGCCACGAACCCCAGCGGTGGTAAGTTTTTATTTTAATCCACAGATTAAAGACAGAACTAATCATCCTTTCTTCACAGATCCCCATGTGACGGCAGCTTCACGCAGTACCCAACAGCAGCAGACGAATCAGTCAGCACTGAGTACTGTAGGGACTGCAGGAGGAGCGTATGCAACAGCAACAAGTGGCGGCGCGGCCTCAACGGTTATTCAGCATCAAAGCGGAAAATCATCACCAGCTCTCGGCGGCAGCGGCATCGGTACCCTAGTCAGCGGTAATAGCGGTGGCAGCATCATCTCCGCCAGCACCGGCAGCAGCAGCAGCATCGGCAGCGGCGCCCTGTCCACTGGAAATCTGACGGCCACTACCACAGAGAGTGGTAACCTAAAGATCAGCTACGAGAAGCAGACAACGCGAGTACAACAGCTGCAAGAGCAGGAGGCACCGCCAGCCACGTCGCGCAGAAGCAGGTATGCAAAGTATTGCGAGAAGGATGAGCGACGAGTATCTTCATGAGTTTTTGCCTGTGCAAGCTGCCTTTTAGTTTATAAATCACTCTTAAACGATAGAGATGTATTCCTCCATACCTGGATTGATCTTTGGTTACCTGTAAAGTGTGTTTCGTTCCTTGTTTTGTTTCCCTGCTTCTGTGTTTCATTTGTAATCAATCATTTTGCACCTTCCACCACTGCATCGGGGAGGCTGGACTGGGCTGATGTTCATTTTGCTTGGTTTTTTGGTTCCAAACGGGCGGCGGCAGCACTTTTTTGTGTTTCATTTAAAAAAACATAAAGCTGCGATCTATAAACAAAATTCTCTTTTCTCTTCCAATCTCTATCTCTCCTTCGATTTGCTTAATGTCTTCCCATAACACAAAATCACATCACAATGTCGAATCCCACACCCCCACCCACACCACACAAGTAGATCGCGCTCTGGTGAGAGCAGTAGCACGAGTAGTCATCATCACCATCATCATCATCACTCGCAGAACCACCACCACACGAATGTTGTCCCCCCAAACCATCCAACACAGGGGCAGCAACAGCATCTGACGTCGCTGCAATCGTTGCACACTGCCGCCAGCGTAGGCAGCACCTCTTTGACCACCCCCATCGCACCCGTCAGTAGCTCTGCCAGCAACGCATCGAACACCAAAACCACATCAGGTGGACGTTCGGGTAAAAAGCGTGGAGCGGCACTCAATAAAAACGAAACCAATGCCCCGGGAGCTGCATCGGCAACAGGCAATGTTGCAGCTGCAGCAGCAACAACAGCCATAGCGGAGAAGCATAGTCGTCATAGTTCGCCTCATCAATCGCCAAGTGCTGCTGGTCTGCCTGGAGGCATTGCATCGCCAGTGGTGCTGACGCTCTCCTCCTCGCAATCCTCGATAGATTCGCCACCCGCCGTGGCACCCACAACGACACCGACTCCTCCAAACAGTCGAAGCACGCGCAACAGCAGTAACAGCCTCCTACTGCATAGCAATCATAATGGCGATCAGACCTCATCCTCGAGCTCATCCTCTACTTCGTCCTCGTCCATGTCCTCGAGTGGGGGTGCCTCCAGTGTCCCTGTCGTAAACCTTCTGGACTCCCCCGTCAATATGTCGACCAGTGTGCCGTCAGTGGGTTACAGAGTTGGGAACACGAGCACGAGCACGCCAACTGGCAAGGGTACCACAACTTCGGATGGGAACTATGGCGGAAGCAGCAGCAATGGCGGTGGCACCACCAAGCCTTTGAATAAGAAAATGCTACGTGCACAGCAGACGCAATTGTTCCAACAGCAGCAACAGCAACAGCAGCAACCACCACAGACATATGCACCAATAATCCCTGCTAGAACCACATCCCCCACAAATCTAACCTCTGCCTCACCCTCCTCCTCAGCATCAGTCCCAGCCACAGCCACAGCTCCAATTCAGGCAAACTTTTTGCATTTGCAACAGCCACAGCAACAGCAGCAGTCACAACAGCAGAATCAGCATGAAGATCTAGAAATATTACAATTCACTAATTCGATTCCTACCAATCCTTCTTCCACCTCCACGACAACAACAACGATAACGAAATCGAACAGAACTCCGGATCTTGCAACGACATCGGCCGCAACGACATCATCACTGCCAAGCACAACAACGCTGACGAGTCAGCAGTCGAGCCAATCGATGATGCCCCTTGTGGGTGGCCTCAAGTTCTCGTACGAGAGTCAGACGCAGCACCAGCTCATGGATGTGGCCATGCTGCCGGTAAGCTCCATCAAGGACTCGCCGCCCAGTTCGCCAGGATCCGAGATTGGTGGCGCAACGCAGTTGCACACGACAGCAGCATTGAGTGCCACAGCTGTGGCTGTAGCCGCTCCCCAGCCTGGAAATGTGCGCAAGCGTGGACGCAAGGCCAAGGACACGACGATAGCTGCGGCAGCAGCGGCGGCAGCACAAGCAGCAACGGTAGCCGCAGCAGCTGCCACAAACGTCCAGCATCAGCCAGATCTCAAGGATGTGCGCATCCTGCAAAATGGAGCTGCCAGTAGTAGTTCATCGAGTGGTCCGATCAGTACCCCCACGCCGCCGGCAACACCCGCAGCAGCGTCCGGAGCGTCGGCGAGCTCGATCATAGCGCACACGGCCACCCACATGCTGGGGAATCATGTAAATCCCAATAGCAGTGTGGCCCAGAAGCTGTCGGAGCAGCTGCACATGGAAGTGCAGGATCATGCCATCTACACGAGTGATGCCATGAGTTCGCAATTCACGGGAGTGCCATTCCCTGGCAAACAGGTACGTTTCAACTTATCTTTTTGTCGAAAAGTTTTATAAGAAGATATTTTATCTCTTTATCACAGCGAAATAATACCAGCGCCGCCTCCATGAATGCCGCACCGGCACCGAATCCACTGCAATCAATGTTTAGCGGTGGCGGAATGAATAGCAATATGTCGATACCCCAAAGCTTAGAGCAGCTGCTGGAGCGCCAATGGGAACAGGGCTCACAGTTTCTCATGGAGCAGGCGCAGCATTTTGACAGTGAGTATGAGTCGCATTGAGGATGCCCTGTAGCGAATTTCTAATCTGTATAAATCCCCTCCTAATTGCAGTTGCTTCCCTGTTAAATTGCTTGCATCAGCTGCAGAGTGAGAATCTGCGTTTGGAGGAGCATGTGACCAGCCTGATAGCGCGACGTGATCATTTGCTGGCGGTAAATGCCCGCCTGCAGATACCACTGAATCCGATCGCCAACAAGTCCGAGGCGCATGGTAAGTAGAGAAGGCATAACAATACAATGTCCGATCTCTCTTGCACTTGGTGTCGGTACACACGCACGCACACAAACACACACACACATATGACACACGGCACATTGCACTAGAGGAGGATCGCCGTGCCAAGCCATCCATCCATCCCACAAACACACACCCACACACAGCCACTGATAACAGACCAAATTGATACGTTTATTATTGGAATATTTTTTTATAATTTCTTTTTCTGTTGTTCGTATCCGTTGTACATACAAAATGCACCTGAATCTATCGATATGTATAGTCTTAAGTTACTCGAGTTATTCCTAAGTTAACAGTCAAACTTCATATTAAAATGTATATAACCTACATATAACCTACCTACACTGCATAACATAGTCAAGATATGATCAGATAATTGCCTCATTTAAATGCATTTTTCTTTGCCATAAAACACTCTTAAGTTATTTATAATTATACATTATATACATTTACATAACATTAGACATTTATTATTACCTTATACACCAATATATTTACGAGTATATGTATCTATACTTAATAACTAATCATTTTCGATTTTATTTATTTTAAAAATGAATAAAATGTTTAAAAACAAATCAAATTCAAAATTTATTTCTCTAAGTTCAAACAAGCTTAACCCGTTTACGTTTTCCAGCACTGGCTGGTTGGTGCTGCCAACTAATATTTTCTGTGCAAAAAAAGATTCAAAGAGCATTGAGATCCTGTTTCTTTTGGTTAATGTTACTCTCTCTCTCTCTCGTCTCTCTCTATACTCTCCCGATTTGAGTTTTTTGATAAGTTTGTTGTGTTGCATGCCACACCATTACCGCAACCACCAACATACTCACATACACACGCGCACACACACAAACTAATATATTTTTGGGTAAAGATGGTCACAACAAATGGGGGAGGGGGCAGATACCGATACTCACAATCTAACAAAAACAAAAAATGCTTTACAGCTGCAACCACAACTTCTACTACTACTTCAACAACAACAACAACAGCAACATCATCAACAACTTGTACAACTTCTGTCCTTTCCACATTAGCAGCTTCCAACATGAGTGCCCTTAATGCGGCAACAACAATAGCGGCAGCCGTCTCCCTGGCTACGACAGCCATCAATACGACCACACCCACAATGGTTAACAATCGCCCCACTGTGGCGCCGGCCAGCTCCAGTGGTGTACTGGACTATCGGGGCACGGGCACGGCAACGGGTGGTGGCAGCAACAACAATGGCAACATGAGCAATAATCCTGGCGTGGTAGGAGGAGCAGGCGGAGTAGCAACATCCTCCTCGAATGTGAGCTCGGGCACAACCACCCCCATGTCTCTGAGCGGAACAATGAGCAATGCAGCCAGCCTGGGATTGAGGTGAGTGTCCACCACCCCGACAAGTGGTAACAAAAGATATCTCTAATTCGTAATCTCTTTTCTGTTCCCTATAGACACGTCTCTGCGGTCCATGCAGCATACAACAACAGCAACAGTGGTAGTGGCAGCGTAGGCAACAGCCTCCATCAACATCCCTCCCAGAACCAGCAGCAGCAGCAGCACTCACATCCGTCGCAACAACAAGTCGTACAGCAGCATTTGCAGCAGCAGCATCAACAGCAACAGTCGTCGTCGTCGCATCATGCCAGCGCCGCTGTTGCCGCCGCCCATATGCTCGGTGTGGGTGTGGGTGTGGGCGTGGGCATGGGCATGGGCGGTGCTGGCGGAGTGGCGGCGGCGGCTGGTGGCAATATTGGACGAGGTGGGTCAGCGACAGCTCTAGCTGGTGCAACATCAACAACAACAACAACAACTACATTTACAACAACAGTGGGCATGCCACTCCGCGTGGGCGGAGTTGGCGTTGGCGGCATTGGCCATGGCGTTAACCTTGGCCTGGGCGATTTAAGTAGCACCACCACCACTTCCACCTCCTCCTATGCGGCGCATCACGCGGCGCTCTACAGCACGCATCATCAGGTAGTTGTGTGCGTGCGCGCCTGTATGTGTGTGTGTCTGTAACTCTGTGTGTGTTGTGTGTGTGTCTCTATAAACCATGCATCCCCCGAGGCTTTGTCCAATTTTCATTAATTTTGATTTTATGCTCATGATTCATATGTGCCCCACATCTCTTGCATTCATTGCGAATCAAACAAACAGTCATTCAATCAATCAATCAGTCATTGCCCCAAAGAAATTTCTAAACACACGCACACATAATTCGTATCCATCCGCTTAGCCCCCATTCCTTTTTGCATTATAAATATCTCATTTCACGGCTGATAGCACCAAAATTCTATGTGGTTTTTTGTGTGCCAGGATGAAAGAGAAGTCTATGATAATCGTTACTGTATACAAAAAGAACCCCATACGATATGTGGAACCCCTCTTGGAATGCAACTCATATTTGGGTGTTTCTCTGTTTTGCAGTCCCAGCTAAGGCGCGACGATAACCTCGCCAAAACCAGCTGAAAGTCATACCGTGAGCAAATGCAGCAGAAGCAGAAGCCACAGCCGAAAAAGAAACCGATACTGGCCAGACGCGGAGGCTGCAACAGCAACAGCAAATTATTGCCACAGAAGACGATGCCCTACTACAGCAAGCCGAAGCCAGCGGAGGCACTTAGCTTTCAGCAACTACGCGATAAAAATGATGATGATGTGAGTAAAGCCGAAAAATCAATTCGAATGATATCCCACAAAATTAACTAAACAAAACTCAAAATTACAGCTCAGTAGCACCAGCAGCAGCTCTTCCACGTTTTCCTCTTCATCGCCACAGCAGGAATCTTCGGTAGACTATGAGGCTGAGGATGAGAACGAGGACAAACAACGAAGACCCAAGCATAAGGACGAGAATGAGAGCTTGTTGCATGTACAGAATTTTCTAAAATGCTTTGGACCCAATGCCTTATCAGCAGCCACCATAACATCAACACCAGCAACAGGAGGAGCAGAGGCGCCAACTCCAACAGGCAGCCAGAAAGTTGTAAAATCGCCAAGCACAGAACTGCGTAGCTGGCGTCAGAATTATCGCAATACAATCCAATTAGTACCCACAACAAACACAATCGCATCAATAGCCACCACAGCAATAGTGACCGCAACCACACCCACGCTTTTAAAAGCCCAACCGAATCACAAACCACAAAAATTTCAAATAAACACTAAATTTCTGCGAAAGCCACGGAATAAACTAATGAAAATGCTACCAACAACAACAACAACGGACAATGGAACAACAACGACAATAGTTGTTCAGGATGAAGAAAAACATGAAAAACAAACAAGGGAAAAACTGCAGCAGCAGCAACAGCTACCACAGCTATTTAACGATGATTCCAACGCCAAATTCAAAGACTTTTCAATTGACTCGCTATTGAATAAGTAAAAAAGAGGAGAAAAACAATTGAATAATGAAGAAAATTACGAAATTATTACCTAAAATTTAGCCTTATAATTTTTTTGTAGAACAATTCAACGAAAGAAAGAGCCCAAACCGCGTTCCTAATTTACCCCACTGCCAACCCACCCTACCCCCTAAAAAGCAAGCACACAAATTTTGTTTTAGCCAATCATACCGATAACAACATGAACATATAGCAACAACGTATTCTAATTACATTACAATTAGGCTGTTTATTTATTACATACATATTGTACAACTAGTGGCGCAGTTTCATAATTAGCCTAAGCATGTAAATATCTACTTAAATACCAGATAATAAACGACGGAACACATGTGCTAGAATTTAAGAATATACGACTACATTTCACTATTGGGCTTTACTTTCGAGGCAGCGACGACTCCAAGGCCTCGCGCACGCGTAACAACATCTCTTTGCGCACATACTCGGGGACCATGGCGCGGGCCTGTGCAAAAGAAATATAAGAATGATTATATAGAATACAATCTAATGGAATAAGCACCTACTTTCGGCGCAATCTCGGCTTCCAGTTCTTCGCTTGTTAAGGTCTGCATGTCTCGCTCTTTTGCCGCGATTATTTCTCGTATATTTTGTTCAACTTGTTTACGCCAGCCGCATTCATCAAGACGTGTCTGCAAAAGGTCCTTCAGGCTACCGAGGGTTTGTTTAAATGTAGAAAAAATCGAATCTTAATAAGTATTCACAAAACTTACGCGACGCTTTCGGTGTTTGTTAGTTTCACATCTTCCTTTGCCTGGGCATCCGTGCCAATTTCCTTGCTGGACGACATGATTGTATTTTATAGAAATATTTGTTCAGTTAGTTGCTGTTCATTTTTAGTTTATTTGAAAATGATTTAGGTAGCTTAGCTCATGTCAGTGTTGATGTTTACAGGAACTTGATTTTTGAGGTTGGTCCGATAAGTACTTAGCCTCACCGCCAGATGGTGCCAGTATCGCAAAAGAGTTGTACTGTGTGGTACATTCCTGTATAATGTCGAAATTTCTGGCATCTCAATAGCTCGCGTTTGCTTACTCCGGACAACAAGTTCAACGTGAGACTGTCTTACTGTTGAAAAATAAGTCGCCACTCTTCCAAAAATGTTTCTTTTTTTTCTTTGAGGATTAGTACTTATCAAACCGCCCTCGTATTTTTTCAAAACAAATTTTGGCGATGCCACATCGTTAAAAAATGTCATGGTAGAAGTACTCGGCAAGGACCGCGGGTTTACTTTTTACCCCGTATTCAGTTAATATATTTAGATTTATGCAATTAAGCGAAATTTGGATTTTTGGATGGCTGATTCATCTCTAATAGTCTCTGAGATCAAGGCGGTCATCAAGTCAGACAGACGGACAGACTGATATTTAAATATCAATTTGGCTATTTATGCTGATCAAGAATATATACACTTTATGGGTCGGAAACTCTTCCTTCTGGGTGTTACACCACAAATATAATATACCCCTATACTCTTCGAGTACCGTGTATAAAAACTGAGTACATCTTGTTGTCCCACTCATGCCCATTGCAAAACCAGGTCGGCGGCTCAAGAGAGCATATGTACATATGTATGTATTTCTATGTACATGCATATGTACTTATTTATCTATGCATGTATTAAACAGTCGAAATATTCGCATTTTCATTTTTATTTACCATTTCTTTTATTGATCAAACATTTTGTTGATGGAAAAACTCATTCAAGCGTTTGAATGGTGGGTGTGGGGCCTTGCTGTGTGAATGCGCCAACTGGCATCCCACACAACTTATTCCACACCAGCATTAAGCTTGATGTTGGGGCTTGTCGTCATCATTGAATGCGTTGGGTTGGCCCCTCAAGTCTATGCACAAATATGGTCTGACGGCATCGCAATCTGTTTTGTTGGCTCTGGCTTCACAAAGCCAGCAGCTGCTACTCGATTTCGGCTGAACCAGCTTCATTTGCTGGAAATACCGCTTGAAATTCGGCTTAAAACCTTGAATTTTCAGTGAATTTTACGACAGGATTAGTCCTGGGTAATTTACCTGTCTCAAAGAAGAGGAAATCGCTTTTCTTTGCACATCTGCAGTAAATGGCATTACACATAACCTCAATCGAGGTCGCCGGTCTCTGCCGGCTGTTGTATATATGTATGTACATATGTATGTATGTGTATGTTCATGTGAGTGGCCTGGGTGGCCCTTTTCTTGCATTTCCTGTGTATTTCTGGAAATTCAATAACATTTGCAGCAGCTGCCGGTCTGCTTCTCGAAAATGCCGCAGCGCAGGCAGAGGTTGGGGGCCTTTACAACAACAAGCCGGTTTACCTAGGCTTCAATTTTGTTTTTGGAAAAGCAACCCCCATATAAGGCACACGCACATTTGCGCGGCATACCAGTATGTACATCTGTGTGTATATCAGTTAGGAAATGAAGTCATCGCATGATTTTGCTGTGTTGGCGTCGGTATGACGACGACCATTATTATGCTTCCACGGCCCACACTAACTTCGCCCATGCGGCCTCCTCAAATGACTCATCAGGCGACTGCAGGATCGATACATATATGTATGCACTCTTCCCCCTAGCAATTCAGCTGCCCCCTGCTGCAACAGTAAGTGCTTGCCGCACCCTGTCCTGGTGTACAGTCTGCACTTGCCCCATGCAGCATGAAATGGAGCAAATTAGAAAGCGCCACTATTATTAGACCCAGAGAGCGGCGGCTGGTCCGCTTTCACGTAATTATAGCTCCTCCGTTCAGTGAACTCTTTGCTGCTGGAAAAGTTTGAAAAGAAAAAAGATGGGAAAAGAAAAACAACGAGAGAGATTTTGTTTTGCTGTCCAGACTGCATTCAGCCGATTTTATTCTTTTACACAATTTATCGCATTTAGTTTTCTTTTTGCATCTCCACTATACGAGTTGTCTGTCTTTGTGTTGAATACTTTTTGGGTTATTCTTTCTTCTTCTGTTTCTTGTTAGCGTGTCTTCTTGTGTTGCAGTCCAGTTCCTTCGTTTTTGGGCGTATACACTGGTTTCGACGAAGGCTGGGCCCCCGTCCACCAGTGACGCCCCGGCTGTGCGGATGTGTGAAGTGTTTAGTACTCTTCGGCACCCTCGCCCTCACCATCGCCAGAGTCCATGCCGACCTCCTCGTAGTCCTTCTCCAGAGCGGCCAAATCCTCTCGGGCCTCGGAGAACTCTCCCTCCTCCATACCCTCACCGACGTACCAGTGGACGAAGGCACGCTTGGCGTACATCAGATCGAACTTGTGATCCAGACGAGCCCAGGCCTCGGCAATAGCCGTGGTGTTGGACAACATGCACACGGCACGCTGCACCTTGGCCAGATCGCCGCCGGGCACAACAGTGGGTGGCTGGTAGTTGATACCGACCTTGAAGCCAGTGGGACACCAGTCCACGAACTGGATGGTACGCTTGGTCTTGATGGTAGCAATGGCGGCGTTGACGTCCTTGGGCACAACATCACCACGGTACAGCATGCAGCAGGCCATGTACTTGCCGTGACGGGGATCGCACTTGACCATCTGGTTGGCTGGCTCGAAGCAGGCGTTGGTGATCTCAGCAACGGACAGCTGCTCGTGGTAGGCCTTCTCGGCGGAGATGACGGGGGCGTAGGTCACCAGGGGGAAATGGATACGTGGGTAGGGCACCAAGTTGGTCTGGAATTCAGTCAGATCCACATTAAGGGCACCATCGAAACGCAGAGAGGCGGTGATCGAGGAGACGATCTGGCCGATCAGACGATTCAGATTGGTGTATGTGGGGCGCTCAATGTCCAAGTTGCGGCGGCAGATATCATAGATGGCCTCGTTGTCGACCATGAAGGCGCAGTCAGAGTGCTCCAGGGTGGTGTGGGTGGTCAGGATAGAGTTGTAGGGCTCAACCACGGCGGTGGAGACCTGGGGAGCTGGGTAGATGGCGAACTCCAGCTTGGACTTCTTGCCGTAGTCCACGGAGAGACGCTCCATCAGCAGAGAGGTGAAGCCAGAGCCAGTACCACCACCGAACGAGTGGAAGATCAGGAAGCCCTGAAGACCAGTGCACTGATCGGCCAACTTACGGATGCGGTCCAGCACCAGGTCGACGATCTCCTTACCAATGGTGTAGTGACCACGAGCGTAGTTGTTGGCGGCATCTTCCTTGCCGGTGATCAACTGCTCGGGATGGAACAGCTGGCGGTAGGTGCCAGTGCGGACCTCATCCACCACAGTCGGCTCCAGATCGACGAAGACGGCACGGGGCACATGCTTGCCAGCGCCAGTCTCGCTGAAGAAGGTGTTGAACGAGTCATCACCACCGCCCACGGTCTTGTCAGAGGGCATCTGACCATCGGGCTGGATACCGTGCTCCAAGCAGTACAGCTCCCAGCAGGCATTACCGATCTGAACACCAGCCTGGCCAACATGGATAGAGATACATTCACGCTGTAGACAGAAGAGAAAAGAAACGAGACGATGATTAATTACACGCCCAACAAAAATCAATAGTCTGCAGAGCCGCGCCCAAGATGATGCGGGCCTGTATCTCCCCACATGTGTATGTATGTATGTGCAAGTGAGACGGCAATATGGTATACCAAAAAAATTTCTTTTGCCGACGCCGCAGTTTTATTTTCTGTATCCAAAGATTTGTCATGAAACTACTAGAGAAAAGTGCCGGTTTTCGCTATAAATAATATTACTATTCAATCTTCCCAACTTTTCACACATTTTACTTCTTTTTTACAACTTTTCTCTAGTTTCTTGGCATGACGTCATCTTTTTTTTTTACTGAACGTGGGTGCGGTGGCCATTTTGCAAAAACTTTGCCGACACGACGCTTGACTTTTATTCAATCTAAATGCCTGCTTATACCCTATTAACTTAAAACAGTGTAAAACAACTTACCATATTGAGTTTTTTCTACTTTACTTTCACACACGAAAACAGGAAATTCACAAAACTAGTGATTTAGTACTGACTTGGAAAACGCTACGTTCGAACTGCCGGTTATGAGGCTTCACAAACATAAACGATTGAAGGAAAAGGCGCAGCGCGTGCTTTTTATATTTAATTTTGGGCTTGGATAGGATTAGCGATGTCAAATTATTGATATATGAAAATATCGATACATATTTTTCAAGACAATATATTTGCGGGCGATATTTTTTGGACTGCAGAAAATGCTAATGGGAATCATTTTGTCAATAATGTCAATATATTAATCAAAGGAACTAATTTTCTGAATTTTGAGCATTCACACTTATTTTCTGTTTTCGTTAGATCAGAATACCAGCGACTTTTGATATTCATCGATGTCTTGCAGAAATATCGGAACATTCGTGCGATAAGTGGAATTTGGCGGAAGTCATATTACTCGATTTTTATATTCGGTTTCATATTACTAGCTAGCTAAGACTCTCAGCTGTAAAAGCATAATTTTTCACGGTTGATGGGTACATTTTCTGTAAGATTGAATGATTTTAAATAATCCTTTTCATTCTATGTTTGTAAAACAAGGCTTTAAAAAAAGAGGCCAACAAAAACCTCCTCATTTTGTGGTAGCATCGGTACCAGCTGATGAGATCTATCGATAGGTCGATACACTACAGAATGCGGCCGCTTTTAAGTAATTATTTATATAAACGCCTTTTTCGTACGGATAACGTAGGAAAATATGCCAAACAGCAGCCGCGCAACCTCAAGGGCAAGAGCAAGAGCTCACAGGAGTGGCTGACACGGCAGTTGGCCGATCCCTATGTGGAGAAGGCCCGCATGATGAACTATCGCTGCCGGAGCGCCTTCAAACTGCTGGAAATTGACGACAAATACAAAATCCTGAAGACAGGCGATGCTGTCCTGGACTGTGGAGCTGCCCCAGGCAGTTGGACCCAGGTGGCCGTAGAGCGGACCAACGCACATGGGAAAATGGAACGGGCGCCAGTTGGGGCAGTATTCAGCATCGACCTGTTGCATTTTCATGCCGTGCCGGGTGCCACAATATACGGCGGTATGGACTTTACCACCCCCCTGTCACAGCAACGTCTGAGAGAAGCACTGGCTGGCCGTCAGGTGAACTGTGTCCTCTCCGACATGGCTCCCAATGCCACGGGCGTCCGAATGCTGGACCAAGAGAGCATCACAAATCTCTGCTACGAGGTCTTGCGTTTTGCTCTGGCCATGTCCGCCCCGCAGGCTAATCTGGTGGTCAAAGTGTGGGACAATGGAGATGTGCCTAAGCTGGAGAGGAACATGTTAAAGTTCTACGAGAAGGTGAAGCGTGTGAAGCCTCGCGCCAGTCGAGGGGATTCTGCCGAGCACTTTCTGGTGGCGCGTGGATACAAAGGAGCGACGGCAGCGTAAACTCAACTTGATTTATTTAAAATAAGATCATTAAAAATATAGAAATCTACATATTTAAAATCTGATTTCAAGTGTTCCCGTTTAAGTAAAGCTAATGCTTGTAGTGCGTGAGATGATTGATCATCTCGTAGAGCCACTTGGGCTGATCGTGAGGCGCCATATGCCCGGCATTGCGCACCATTATCTCCACCAGATGCCCAGCATGCTTCACATATCCAGCCACCTCTTCGCCAATGCGCCAGATCTCACGAGGAGCCACCTTATACCGATCGGAGCCAGGGAATTTCAGGTGATTGAGATAGTTGCGGGTCAAGGGATAGGCGACAATGATGTCCAGCTGGCCACTGTAGATACACACCGTATAGTGGGCCAGGAGTTCGGCTATCCAGGGGGCCACACTGTCCATCACGTCGTGCTTCAGGTGGAGCTCGACTTTGTTCTCCTTGTCGAGATCATGGAAGGGCTTGTTGCCCACATGAATGGAGCGACGCGTTTCACCGGCCTGCAGGAATTTTCCCAGGTTTTCGCCCGAATTGTCGTGCGTTTTCAGATAGTTGTAGTACCAATTGAAGCCCGTGAGGTTGCTGAAGAGAGAGCCGTTGGTGAGGTCCCCGTTAATGAGGGAATCAAACACATTGAAGGCACACTCCATATCGTGGTTCTTGATGCAGGTGGCACCCTTGTCCTCCGCCGCATGGAAGCTCTGCAGGCCATTGTCATCGATGAGGCCAAGCTGATACAGATAGTCCCCGTACTTGAGCTGATGCAGTGGATCCGACAGCCCGTTGCCAATGGCCACACCCTTGAGCGGCACATAGACACGCGTCTCGATGGCATTCTGCACTTGGTGGATGTGATAGGCCAGCGCTGGGACATATTTGCCAGCGTAGGACTCGCCAGTGACCCAGAAGCCACTCGAATTGCTCCACTCGAAGAGCTCGTACAACTGCATCACGGCCTCGTGAAGATTGCGACCGACATCCTTTTCGTTTTTGGCATAGCCTTCGTCTTTGTCCGTGAAACTAAAGCCCGTGCCCACGGGATTATCAATGTAGATCAGATTGTGGGTCTTGCTCCAGGTGTAGTTCCTCTTCTGCAGCTTGCTATGGGCATCCAGCTCCAGTGGGCCGTTCTCAGTGAACAGGCCGAAGAGGGACGAGGCGCCAGGACCCCCCTGGAGCCACAAAACCACCGGGGCATAGACTGCATCCTGCTCCGCCGGGAAGTACCAAAAGAACATGTTCGAATTGAATCCCTTATCTACCGTCAAATAGCCCGAATAGCTCTCTACGCCATGATACTGAGAGCCCACGACGCGGGCCAACTTCTGCACATCCTCCTTCGGGATCGAGGCATTATGGATGAGTGGCGTGAGGAACAGTGGCTCGCCGGGATCGACACCATCGTCGAAGAACTTGTACCGTGGATACGGGTTGATGAAGCTACGTCTATAGGGGCGTTCCTGTTCCCCTCCGCCGGCTGCACTGCTGGCTGCGACAAGCGCGACGATAATTAAAACTGCGCAATGAGTTGCACTTTTCATTGTTGCTGCTGTTCCGTGCTCTGCCACCCAAGAACTGGACAAAAATTGATTATAAAAGTTTTGCTTGGTTGCTTGGCTCAGTCACGCCCCCAGCCAACTCACCGCTCTACTGATAAGCAAGTAAAATCAGCACTTGCTTTTTAGTTCGTTGTTTTTCTTTTAATTTGCAGCGAAAACCGGCAAAAACAAAACTGATTATCGAATAAAACGGATTGAATTGGAAGTGTGACCCCAGCTAGCCAAAAATATCAAACAAAGGAGGCGCGCACAGTGCTGCTTTCGATACAAAATTCACAGGTTCTGCCACCCCTAAAAGCGTCAAAAGTTCTGTCTGTAAATTTCAGCGTCAGAATTCGGCAAATCGGCAAATTCGGCAGCTTGGGTAACGTTAAAATTATACAATTACGAAATGATGGACACATTGGACTACATCACCCTCAGCAATCCCGTGAGCAAGGCGGTTATATATTCGGGATCGGCTATCTTCCGAGCCCTTGTAATTATCCTCCATTCCGCTTACATTGGCATTCCATTTACCGTTGTTGTTTTTCCCAGGGGCTGCGTCCGAAACAGTTGGTTCCGAAGGAGACCCAGACAGTGCGTCCGGTAATGACTCAGTACATGTCGCCGGGTGCTGACTCGCTGCATAATTTGGCCGGCCGGTACTATCATTTCGTGCGATTGGCTGGCCTAGGCGGCGCTTCGGCTATATTCATGGGAGCCTACTGCAAATACGTCCTGAAGGAGATCAAGAACGAAAAGGAGCAGCTGGACTCGCAGGCCTTTGCCGATGTCGCCAATCGCATACACTTTTTGCATTCGTTTGCACTGATGGCCATGCCACTGGCCCACTATCCCATAATCGTAAGTCTGATTTATTCCAGGGGACTCCCCAAAGTATAATTAGGATTTTGAAGTGTTTTCTGGTTTATTCATAAAGCTTTTCGGTACTTTCTTTTTTGTGTAAAGTTTACGATTTCTGAACGGAATTTACAACAACTCGCGTTACGGTTTCGAATGACAACATGAATGTAAATCTAATCTGATACTCTTCTCTCTTATAATTGACCTTCTAGTGCGCTGATTGACATTCTTTCTCATTCCTTGTTGAGCTATGAACAAACATTGGTTTATGCTAAGCGTTTTCCATCCACTCCACTCTGCTATATATTTAGTATAGTACATGTATATGTATGTATATTGTGTATATGAAATGTTTTCCAAAGCTAAAGCTAAATGTTCAACAACCACTAATTGCAGCTTACAAAGTAATTTTCAATACCATTTTTGGGGATATGGATATGGATATGCAGGTTCATTTAGTTCATTTATCTGATATGGTATGGGGTTTTTCAGGAACAGGAATATGGAAATTTACATTCGATTTGTCTTTCTTTTAAAAATGTACCAAAAAGGCATCGGCTTTCATTTTGTTATTCGGGTTTGGGTTTCTTGTTGTTGTGGTTATCATCAGCCTTATTTGATAAGTAAAACGTAGGAGAGCCGCCATTTGCAGGCTCTACTCTATTGTTCGGGTCTTTAAAGCCAACACAACTAAAGCTAACATCAAAATATGCACACACAAAACTCCTGCCTAACGTCTAAACTTAATCTATGACTATAATTGATATTCCCTTTCTGTGTAGACGGGCTCTTTGATGACCACTGGCACACTGCTCTTCAGCGGCTGCATGTACTATCGTGCATTGACGGGCGAGAAGCGCTTCCAGCCGTTTGCCACCGTTGGAGGCTTCTGTCTGATAGCCGCTTGGCTGACGCTGATATTTTAAGATTACGTTTAAGTCTACGATTAAGTGCTATAGGCAACGTAAAATCTAAGTCGAAAGCTAAAGCCTAAGCCTGGTTTGAAACATGCATAATGAATTTTTTGTCGCTGAAGCTCTATAAATATATATAACATACATATATCTATCAGTATGTGTATCTTAAGGACTACAAATAAATCTCTAGGAGGCCTGGCATCTAATGGAAGATACGTTTTTGTTTTTTTTTTGTGTGCGTTTAAATGCGTTTAAATTTCTTAGTGTATACATATACACGAAATGCATTAGTTCTAGAAATTAAAAGTTAAACAAACAAAAATGAAGAGAAAACAAAATAAATTGTTACATTTATTGTATACCTGCACACATTAATAAATTACTATAAAAAACACACACACATATACATATATGTTAATACTAGGCGTAACATTTCATAGAATTCTCTTTTCTTCCTTTTTTTTTTAAGTTTTTTGTTTTTTTTAGTTATTGTCGTTATTGTTTTACTGGAACACATAATACAAATGCAAAGCGACCTTTTGAAGGTCGAAAATGCACAAAGTTTTCTGTTTTGTTTTTTTTTAGCTAAAATTAAATGTATTGCACATATAAAAAACAGTCACTCCTCCTCCTCCCTACTATATTCCTTCGTTCTTATTGTCCTGCTGTTTTGATTTCTATAACTCCTAGTTTTTCGTCTAACAATTAGTTTGATTTGTTTTTGTACACAATTTGTAGGGGGTACGGGGTAGGGTTAGTAAAAATTCATTCAGTGATTGGTATCCTGTGTATCCTGTGCTATCCTAATAACTTCTGCTTGGAGGCCTCCGCAAAGAGGAAGGTCTTCTGTATGCGCGCATTGGCCGCCGGATGATTCGTAATTGGTTCCAGTATCTTAAGTATATAGTCTTTGAAGGCCTTCGGTACGGCGAAATGTCAAGAATCCTTCTTGAGCCGCAAGTTATCATCATGGGCCTTTCGGGGAGATAGAAGAATACACCATTAAATACCAATAGAAAGACAAATATTAAGAATGTTCTGGCCCTACCTTTTGTGCCACTTTGAGCAGCGCATCGAATGTCGAGTCTCCCGTTTGCTTCACCATCGAATGGAAAACCTTCTTCTCGCTGGTCGTCAGCAGCTCGAAGGGCGATCCAAACTCCACCGCCTTGCCGGCATCCATTACCAGCACCTTGTCCGAATCCATTACCGTGTGCAGGCGATGGGCAATCGTCAGCACTGTGCAATCCTTGAACTTATTCCGAATCGTTGTCTGAATGAGGGCATCCGTTTGGGGATCCACATTGGCGGTGGCCTCGTCCATCACCAGAATGCGATTCTCGCGGAGAATGGCACGCGCCAGGCAGACCAGCTGCCGCTGTCCCACGCTAAAGTTGGTGCCTCCCTCGGATATTTTACTCTGCAGGCCGCTGGGCAGATCCGCGACGACTTCCTTGAGTTTCACTTCCTCCAGGGACTCCCACAGCTTGGCATCGCTGTACTCATCGAAGGGATCCAGGTTGTAGCGCATGGTTCCAGAGAAAAGCACCGGCTCTTGGGGTATAATGGAGATCTTGCTGCGCAGATCGTGCAGTCCCAGATCGTTGGTGTCGCGTCTGTCAATCACAATGGATCCCTCGTTGTAGGAGAGCCGGAACAGGGCATTGATCAGCGAGGATTTGCCTGCGCCAGTGCGTCCAACGATGCCGACCTTCTCGCAGCCCTGAATGGCAATGTTCAGGGATCGCAGCACATAGTCGGCGGCCTTGTCGGGGAAGTATTTTAGCGAGAGATCATCGAAAATGATCTTTCCCTCCTCTGGCCACTCCTTTGGCGGTTTCTTATTCGGTTTCGACTCAAAGTCACCCTCTGGCTCCAGATCCTCGTACTCCACCACACGCTCCACCGCTGTCATGGTGTTCTCCAGCTCCGCGGACTGTCGCATGCCCCACTGCACCATGCCCGTCATACCCATCGCTTGGGTAATGGCCAGACCCACATCGCCGCCATTCTCCGGGGAGAAAAGGAAGAACGAGAGCGTAATGACGGCTATGTAGACGACACAAACGCAATCCAGCCAGTAGCCAAAGGCGCGACTGGTGGCCAAAAACATGTAGTAGCCAGAGCTGTGCATATCCTGGTAATTGTCAAACTCTGCAATAAGTTCTTTCTGCGCTCCAAAGGCACGAATCGTTGCCAAACCATTCAATGAGGCACTCAAATGGGAGTAGATCGGGGATCGTGCTGTAAAGAGCGAAACATTAGATGATATGTCCATGAGATGCAGGACGAAAAACCACTCACTGACTGCCTCCAAACGCTTGACATCTCTCGAGGTATTCAAATAAAACGATCGCAGGACATAGAAGACGACACACAGGAAGAAGGTGGCCAAAATATACCACACATTGATGATGCAAAGGACAACGACTATGCCGAGTATCGCTAGGAATATCTGCATCACATCCATCATCACGGAGGGCAGTATCTCATCCACTTGTCCCAGATCCTTGGAGAAACGATTCAATATCCGGCCAGAGGGATTCGTATTGAAGAAATGCATTGCCGCGCGGGTCACACCCTTGAACATCGTATTATGGAGCGTTGTGGAGCTCCTCATGGCCAGGTAAAAGAAGAGCATGCTTCTCACGAGCGAGAAGACTATCACCGAGACATTAATGCCCGTAAAGTAGTAGATGTCCTTGGGATCTGTGTCGGAATTGATGCGCGTTTCGGGAAAAGCGCGACGCAGACGAGCCATAAAGGTGTCCCGCTCTGCTTCACCGTTTTTGTTGACCCTGAAAGAATTATTCATTAATGTTTGATTTTCCTGGCTTCGTGCTGATTTTACTCACCAATAGGACAGGAAAATGTCACCGCCCGAACCGAGGATCTGTGCACCAACACAGAAGAAGGCAAACACAATAAACAGACCATAGCCATTGGCCCCGAAATACTTCTTATACAGCGACAAGCCAATGCGTCCCTCCACGCGCGCCTCCTGCGTTTGCATGGGCGAGTCCACGACCAGAGACTCGGCAGCCGATTCCATCGAGGAGATGCTGCCATGACGATCGCGCAGCTTGCTATTCTGCCGCGACAGATCCTTCTTCTTTTCGGCATCGCCACTGGCACCCTCGTCCTTTTTGCTTGGGTCCGTCAGCATCTGGGCAAAGTCGAGGCCACTCTTGCACATCGACTCGTAGGTGCCCATGGCACTGATCTTGCCCTTGTCCATGATCACAATCATATCGGCCTGCTCCAGGAACTGCAGCTGATGCGTCACCAGGAGTACGATATTCTCGCGCAGGAATCCGCGCATGCACTGATCGAACAGGTGGCGTCCCACGTGCGTGTCCACAGCACTGAGAGGATCATCTAGCAGATAGATATCTGCCTTTCGGTAAACCGCTCGGGCTAGACTAATGCGCGCCTTCTGTCCGCCCGAGAGGGAGGCTCCTCTCTCGCCCACAATCGTCTTGTCGCCGTACGGCAGCAGCTCGAAGTCCCTCTCCAGGGCACATTTCTTGACCACAGTGCGATAGCGGTGCTTGTCCATGGGTAGGCCAAAGAGTATGTTCTGTCGCACGGTGCCCGTAAAGAGCCAGGGCTCCTGGGAGGCATACGATAGAGTTCCATTGACTTTGACAGAGCCCGCATCCGGATTAAGCTCTCCCAGAACCGCCTGAATGAGACTGGACTTGCCAGAACCCACTGGACCGATGACTGCCACCAGTTGGCGGGGCTTGAACTTCAGCGTGATGTTGTCCAGTGTATTTTCGTTGCTCTTTTGATCCCACTTGGCCTTCAGTTTGCTAATGTTGATGGTGGGCTCTGCCTCGCTGGTGCGACGACTGTTGGGCTTGAGGACGCCCGTGGCCTGGGCTATGGGTTCCGACACGAGTGCCGCCTTGCCCTGTTTCTGCTCATCCAAATCGTCCGACTTGTCCCGCACTCTGGTCTCCTCGTGCAGCATGAAGGTCTGAATGCGGCGAATCGACACGAGGAGCTCGGCAAACTGGGAGATACCCATGGGGAAATACACCGTCATGGTGTTCCTCAGGATGTTGTAGTACGCCGTGATCACGAAGGCCTTCTCTGCGGTCAGGAGCTTGCCCAGCAGCACGAATCCCACGAGGCTGACAAACACCGATATCCGTGTGACAAACATAATGAAGCTCTGGAGGGTGCCGCGTATATAGTTCACATTTCGAATGGCATTCATCTCCTTGGTCCGCACGTAGTTGATCATTTTGCTGAATGGTATCTCCCAGGCGTACATTTTGATAACTTGAATGCCCGATATGATCTCGTTCATCATCCGCACACGTTCGTCTGTCCTCAGGGCGGTGCGCAGGCGCAGCACGGAGGTCTTTTTGCCCAGATACGCTTGCAGTGGGATAAACATAAGCATCACAGCCACGCCAAAGAAAGCGGACACACCAATCTAAGAGATAAACCAATCGAAAGGGATTACAATGAGAGTGTTCTACTTGAGGATGGTTGATGTTCCGTACCTCTCTGTACATAAGATATGTGATAATTCCAATCTCGACTGGGCCCAGCCATAAATAATTCATGTGTATGACCGACAGATCCAGCCGTCCCACATCGTTCGATATGAGATTAACCACCTGTCCGATTGTCGTGTCCCCCAGCGCTGTTCGACTCAGACGCAATGCCTTGCGATATATCATGCCTGCAACAACAGGAACGGAGAACAGAGAGATGATCATTTATCAAGTGCTTCCCTTCCTCCTGTAGGGGCCCGCTCGTTCCACTCACTTGTCATGGCTATCCTGGCCTTCATGCCCAGATGGAACATGCCCAGCATATAGGGATGCATAAGCAAGACGTTGAAGGCGCTGCACAAGATCACGCCCAAGGCGTACAGATAGGCTTTCGTTTGGTTCTCGCCATCGCCCTCCTGGTTGCTCGAATCCGCATAGAAGGCCACCAGGCCGCCCAGGAAAAGAGGTTGAGTGACGCTGTAAATAAATAATCATACAATAAAGGATCATAAATAACTCTCCAGTGTGTGCGTGTGGGCGTGGTCTTACCGGAAACCAATCTCCAGTATGAACAGCACTACGCCAAGTCCCGCCAAGCGCCAGCCAAAAACATCCACGGAGGCCTTCAGTAGGCTGGGTGTCTTCTTCTTTTTGCGTTTCTTCTCCACCTCCCGCTCCCAGGCTTCGCTCAACTGGGCGCCCAATGTGTCTGTGGGGCATACAAGATTAAGATATCAGAAAAATAGACTCCAAAAAGATGGAATGGCAGGGGGTTTCATTAAATTATTCGCGATAACAAACAACGTCGGAAAAAGAGTTTACTTTGTGCTCGGTTTTGTAATTGGCAGATGCGACAGATTGTTTATTATGATGCCACGTACAGATATGAGATATACCCGAAAGCCATAAACAAGGTCTATCTAAGAAAAATAAATGATAAAGAAAACCACAAATGCACCCGAAATGTGTGGAAAACCGAACAGTTTTTCAATGCAAATTGAACTTAATTCGCCATCTGGCAATTAAATTTGTTTAGTCTCTGTTTAAATTTGGTGGGTGTTTTTATGGTATTTGAACATGTTTTTTTTACCTAGTCATTTTCCTATATTTAAAGCTATGTTCTGGTATTTTATTAAGAATTTTTCTGGAATTTCTATTAGATTTCTAAAACAATAATATTAATGGGTTTATTTGTACTCAAGGGGTAAGGGGTAATCGTTATCTATGGAGCTTAAATCCATTGAAAGATTTTAAAACAATAGCCAAAGATTAAGAACTATAGACACTAGCTACCTAATCTTTGATACTAAAAGTCATTGTTTATTGCCATTTAACACCTTATAGAATCTCCATTGCCTATGATCTGGCTTCCAATCGTGAGTTATGGCTGGCAACAAAACCAAATCCCGACCACCTGCCAGCTGCTTCTATCAGGAAGGGAACCATATGACCAATCAGTGGGAATACCTTTTATATATGGAACTTCCGGAAAGCTTCGCCCTCGAAAGGATTAAAATTCCAAGGAGATTATTTAATGGCATATCAAGCATGATCATTCATTTCCCAGAGATATACGCCATTGCATAAGTCCCGCAAGCCAAACCACTCAACGGACTATCTATCTCTAGGAATAAGTATATAAACCACAGAGATAGCTAATTGTATTATATATGTATAGTATCTCCCTATCAACTAAGAGGAGTATAGGGCATGCTATCAATTATATTTAGGCAGAAAAGCAAATTAATTGCGGCAAAACGTACGCCTGTCAAAGTTATCACTCGTCAGGCGTCAGGGGATATGTCACATTTCTCGAGACAGTTTCGAAAGATTTAAATAGTGTGTGTGAAAACTCAAAGGTCTCTCAAGGATGATAGACGATAAACGTAGCTTGGATATAAGATAAAGATAGTGATTATTTTATTCAATGAATGTGCATAATATCCCGCAAGGGACTATCTTATCTGTCGCGAGGATTAGAACGCCGTTTAGGGCACCCAAAATGAGCTCAATGAAACTGGCTTTTATAGGGGGGGACATAAAATGATCCTTCAAATTCTCAAACGGCATAACCAAAATGTTCCCAAACCTGAAACTGAATCACTAAACTACATTTTCCAGTGATGGGGCACATGCTAAACCGCTATCTAATCGTAATCGTCGGTTGTGGTACCTTGAAGTGCCCCTGCTGTCGGTCTCTGCACTTGATTTGGGAAATGCTGTCTGCGAAGAGGGAGATAGTATTGTAAAGGTGCTTATAGCCTTTTAGCCCGCATTTGGAGAAGTAAGGAAGTGGGTCGACGACAGCCAATTCGATCCACTTCATGGCATTGTGGGATTACTCAGCTCTTCAGAGCACGAGGGACTAAGATCATTGAACATGACACCCAATGAACATTGAACTTAGATACGATACGGTCTATTGGCCTATTAGTCTCTGGAGAAGTCTCTTCAATTGATTGCCCCATCTATTGACCAGGTATTGGGTGCCACCTGACGTCACGTACACTATAAGCTTGCATACGTGCTGATAAGAATTTTCTCCTCTGTTCTCATTCTTCATTTCGTAAAACTCCTATCAAACGCTCACGCAATGGATTTTCATTTCCTAATTAAATTAAAAAAGATAAAGATTATTTATTGAATGGGCCCCTGAAAGCTTTCCATCATTATAAATGGCCATAAATTATGTATAAGCCCATTTATTATGCAAGGCGCACTCCACCGCACATTCGATTGTTCTCTTTTTTGTTGGATTTTTGTGGGATAACTTTCCGAAATAAATGACTCAATTAGTCAGAAATCTGTGAATATTAAAACACTCACCCGATTTGTGCTCCTTCAGTGCTCGATAGAGATCGTTTTCATCCAGAGTTTTCTTGCGTCCCTTGAAAAATGTGGGCATGGCAAAGCTTGAAAGGGGAGCACAGTGGTTAATAAATAATTCAATTTAGGAATTTATATTTAAACGAAAAAAACTCACCAGAACATCAATGATGAAAAGATATTCGAGGTCTCGCGCGGATTCTCCGGCAGCTCATCGGCTTTCATTGACTGCATTTTGTTGGTCTAATTCTATCACTTCCTGGTCATTGGTCGGTTCTCTTCTTTAATATGTGTCGCTATAAAATGGATTTAAAAATTAGTGTTCCTCCAAAATTTGACCCATATCTGAGGGTATTCCTATCAAGAATGTGACAACACCTAACAAGCAACAGAATTTTTCTGATTGTAGACGAATGATGGCTTGATAGAACATTTTTCTGGTCTAGTGTTTTATTTGGACTATTAGTAGATTAGCGTTGTTTTTTATTCTCGTTTAGTTTCGTTTACTGGCGATAAAAGTGACGCGTTTTGATAGAGTTTTACGATCTGTGGCACAACACATTCCCAACGATTCTTCTAATGATCCTTCACTGATTTCTGATCACTTAATTTCCACATAAATATTACGACTACATCCGTTTTAGAATTGGTTCAATTAATGGGAAAAACCCGTTGATGGGCAGGGCTGCCACTCACAGAGAATTGACACTTGGGCGGTGGGTATTGCGGCGGCAGCTTCTCGCTCACTCGGCTAACGGCAAAAACTTGGCTCGTGGCCAGTTGGGCCAACGCTTTTATAGCCAAAAAGGGGGAATGAATGCAGCACCGACTGCCGACAGGTTCGTGAGCGTCTTATCGGAATCGATGGGCGCGATCGTGCAAGTTGGGAGCGGGTCCAGCCAGAGAAAGAGAGAGAGCAGGCACAAGGTACGACGCACGAAGGTGAGGCGCTCTCCTGGTAGCTTCTCACTGTATAAGTTTCTGCTGTTTGTTTCACTTCCTTCCTGCACGAACATGCACAGAACACGTTCTCAACTAAAAGAACATCGCTCGCTCTCTCGTCGTGCACCAACATGTAACTGTTGTGTTCTGTTTGTTGTTCCTACAGATGCTACTGCATCTCTCTCCCTCTCTATCTCACACACACGTACACTTTTGGCCGCCTTTTAATGTTTAAATTTGTTGCACACTTACCACTCACTCGCCTCGGCGGGCGGCAACACGATTCGAAAGAAAACAAAACGCAAACAAAAAATTAACGGCAGAAACAACAAATGGGAAGAACTTCAAAATTGACGGCAAATCAATAAGACAACAAAATAGGATTCCTATTGCAATGCTTTTTTACACGGTGTGCAAATCACTCAAGAAATGTGGGCTGGTGGTGTTAGTTACTGTTCAAACATAATTCAATGCTCTATTTATTTTTTGTGCTTAATTTACAGTTTATGTGCAGAGAAAAACATAAAAAACGTTAAACAAAGTTTCCCAGTGCGTGCGCGTGAAATCTGCGCAGAAAAGTGCTCTGCTAGTCGTTGCTCAACACTATGAAGTAATGTTGCTCCTCGCCCGTTTCCCCTTCGGGCAAATAAATGATCTCCTGGAAATCTGGTTCCTGCTCCACCACCACTTCCTCTTGCACCAAAGGATCGTATTCAATGGTCTCCTCGTACTCCAGCTCCTGTTCCTGCTGCACCTCCGGCTCGGAAGTTACGAAAGTGTCAGCATCCGGTAAACTGTCAGACTTTTCTTCCATATCCTCGATTTCCTGAACTCTTGCTTGGTGCTTTTTCGACTTTTTGTGGCGGAGAAAGCTATATCGAGTGTTGGTTTGGTATTCACAAAGGTCGCAGTAAAACGGCGCATTCCAGGGCAAGACCTCTTCGTCCTCAGACTCTGGCGGTGTGTATTCTACTTCGTCACCCTGCGCCATGGGTCCGGACGTGATGATTTGATTGTTCTGCTTCATGATATCCATTATATAGCGATGCTTTCGCTTCGTCTTGTGCAGCTTAAAGGATTCTTTGCGGTGTGTTGTGTATTCGCAAGCCGCACAGGTGTACATGACTCCATCGGATTCCTGCGATGATGTGGTGTCACGGCGCGCCGATTGCAATATCTTAACTTTCTGTTTTCTCAGTAATGGATCCCCTTGTGACTCCACCTTGCATCGATGTTTCGTCGACATATTGTGCCGGTCAAAACAGAATTTCTTCGCAGTCGTATACGAACACAAGGGGCAGTTGTACAAAGGTCTCTCGAAATCCGAGTCCGAATCGGTAATATTCGCCATGTCACGGATGTGCTTCTGCGAACGACGATGTCGACGCATATCTCGTCTCCTGTCCGTCTTGTAGCTACAGCCCTCAATCATGCAAACGAGTCGTTTGGTTTTATTCACCGGCTTGACTTCTTGTATCGGTTCTTTGGGTTCGACGTCTATGAATGCTGCACAATCACAAAGCAAAGTGATACATATTATTCGTTTGCCAACTGCCTGTTGCCATGTACTCACATTCCACCTCATCGTCGGTCGCATACCCGAGCGGTTCTATCTCGAGGAATTCCTCCTCGCTCATTCTGGCTTGGCTTTTCTGCCGATTTGTTGATTTTTTTAATAATAAAAGGAGCTCCCACGCGAGCCAGTGTTACCAGCAACAGAAAATACAAAAATACTGAGGGGCCACCTATCGGCAAAAAATACCATAACAACAATCTGTTGCTTCACTTTGGTCACATTAATTATTTTTAATTTTAATTAATTAACAAGTTTTTAAGTCGTTTTTAGACTGGTTTTATGCAATATTTAAAAATTATAATTAGTTGAAAATATAACCAGCCGCCATCATGCAGTCTGTCCTCAGCCGCTCCTTGAATATAGGTATGCTGAAGTGCCCATGGACTTTGATCTCGATCGGTCGAATCGGCTTTTTATATGCAAGATCTTTAATGATAATGCTCTCCCCCAGCACGCAGATCCGTGCCGATGCGCCAGATCGCCTCCATTGCCGCACTCCCCGACACCCATCAAATGCTGCAAAAGACCTGCCGCGACTTTGCCAACGCCGAACTGAGTCCAAATGCAGCGAAATTCGATCGAGAGCATCTGTACCCGGCGCAGCAGATCAAGCAGATGGGGGAGCTGGGCGTCATGTCGGTTGCCATACCCGAGGAACTAGGTATTTACTGTGGGAAAAGCCCTCTATAGAAGCTACAGGTTGTCTCTGGCTCAACAGGTGGCACTGGATTGGATTATCTGGCGTATGCGATAGCCATGGAGGAGATCTCTCGCGGCTGTGCCTCTGCTGGAGTCATCATGTCGGTCAACAATTCCCTGTATCTCGGTCCACTACTGGGCTTTGGCAATGCCGCCCAGAAGGAAGCCTTCATCACGCCATACACGACGGGAGAGCGAGTTGGATGTTTTGCTCTGTCGGAGCCGGGCAATGGCTCGGATGCCGGTGCTGCCTCCACCGTAGCCACCGAGAAGGGGGATCACTATGTCCTCAATGGAACCAAGGCATGGATAACGAATGGCTTTGAGGCGGGAGCAGCAGTGGTATTTGCCACGACGAACAAGCAGCTGAAACACAAAGGTATCTCTGCCTTCATTGTCCCTAAAGGCTTGAAAGGTTTCTCGCTGGGCAAGAAGGAGGACAAACTGGGCATCAGAGGATCCTCCACGTGCCAGCTGATATTCGAAGACTGCGAAATCCCCAAGGACAGCATGCTGGGTGAGCCGGGATTCGGTTTCAAAATTGCGATGCAAACATTGGATGCCGGACGCATTGGGATTGCCGGCCAGGCATTGGGTATTGGTCAGGCCGCTTTGGAGCTGGCTGTGGACTATGCTCAGAAGCGTCAGGCCTTTGGAAAACCCATCTCCAAACTGCAGTCCATTCAACAAAAGATTGCCGACATGTCGCTGGCAATGGAATCGGCGCGACTCTTGACCTGGCGTGCCGCCTGGCTGAAAGACAACAAGCAGGCGTATACAAAAGAGGCGGCAATGGCCAAATTGGCAGCTTCTGAGGCGGCTACCTTGTGCTCCCACCAATGCATTCAGATTCTGGGCGGAATGGGATATGTCGCAGATATGCCAGCGGAACGCCATTATCGCGATGCTCGCATCACGGAGATCTACGAGGGCACCTCTGAGATTCAGCGTTTGGTTATTGCAGGCTCCATTCTCAAGGAGTACGCTAGTTAAGTGAAAAGATCCGATCGTTTTTTAATCAAGTAAAACGTTTTTAAATGTGGAATATTTTGTATACAAAAAATTGTGCTTCTTATTTGTCCATTTGTCCTTTTATTTAAGTCAAACTTCATCAGGAAGTGAAAAAGCTGTAGCTTTAGAGCTTCCTTATTGAAGTGTATCATCAATTTCAATTTGAATCTTTCGATAGGCACCCTGTATTCGCGCCGCAATTACTGTAATGTGACATTGATCACTGTATCGCCCAAATGATCACCAATCAGCTGAGTGGTGTAGTGCTGCCAACCTGTTTAGTGTTGTTTGGAAAAGTGCGCGTAGTTTTAAGACCGTACAAAAACCATCCACAAAATGCATTAAAAAACCTCCCATGTGCGTTAGTTTGTGCTTTTATCATACAAAATTAACAAGATTTATAGATACCTTTTGTATTATTTGAATAGTAGAAACTGGCATACTTTAACCCCTTATACCGTTTTAAGCTACAGCTGAGCATATGGCCTGCAGTCGGAAATCAAAAAGCGCATGGACTCATCTTTTCTGCCGGAATTCACAAAAACAAGTGCCACGGATGGCGAAAGTGTGCCGAGTGTGCCTGGATTCATAACTGAGTACCACCTGAAAAGACATACCACCAGTCACAAGACCAACCAGACGGCCGAAATGTAAGTACTTGGCTTCTAAAACCGAATCATTGCTAATTTTCTCATTAAAGGAGCAAAATAAAGCCTCTTGGAAGTAAGAACACGTATCGTAGACCGTCGCAGCAAAATAAGACTCTAGAAGACCACAACAATGACCGTCCGGAAAGCATTTGTCCCAGAAAAATTCGTAGTACCGCAGAACTTTTGTGTCCGCAATGCTATAAATGTTTTGACTCACAGTACAAGCTCGAATTTCACATTAATAAGACGTGCCATAAATGTCCCCAGTGCTCACGCTTTTATGTAAACGAACGTAGCCTAAGAAGACATCAACAAAAGCACATGCCACTGGCAGCCTTAGAGTGCACGCGCTCATTCCCGAACATGAATGAGGCGATGAAGCACGGTGTCAAGCACAGCGGCGTTGGCCTGTTTAAATGCCAAGAATGCAATGCGGAATTCATCGACATCCTTTATCTGCAGATCCACAGTAAAGAGCACTTTAATGAACATGGTAAAAGCAGTCTATTGAGACATACCAAGGACGAAATTCCAATTGCACCCTTAGAGTACACGCGTTGCCCGCACTCATTTCCGAACATGGATGAGGTGATGAAGCACCGTGTCAAACACAGCGACGTTGGCATGTTTAAATGTCAAGAATGCAATGCAGAATTCATCGAGATACTTTATCTGCAGATCCACAGTAAAGAGCACGCTGGTGAGAAAGGCCAACTGGAGCGTAGCCAAGGAGGTACGCCTCCTAGTGCTACGAAACAGATCGACTCGGACTCCGAGGAGATTGATTGTGAAATGCTCTCCTGCAGTGACAGTCCACCATTGGTAAAGATGTAGGTTTTCAATCATCGTATGATTAAATAGACATTAAATACCTTTTTATTCACATCAGGATGAAGCTCACTGACCCCGAACCAGCTATATCAAACCCCACAAAGAAGGACTGCACGACCGAATCCTTACCAAAGTGAGTCCATCTTTTCCATTATGGATTTTCGTCTTAATGTGTATTTTATCCCCAACCAGAAAACGGAATATTACGTGTCAGGAGTGCGGTATGAAATTTACGTATAAAAACATGACTAGGCATATGCGTGTTCACACTGGCGAGCGTCCCTTCGAGTGCACGTATTGCGAGAAGAAATATACGCGCAAGATTCACCTAGATGAGCACAATCGTATTCACACTGGCGAACGTCCTTACGGGTGCTTGACTTGCGGCAAGAAATTTATTCGCAAGTATTCTCTGGTTAAGCACATTCGGGCCCACACTGGCGAAGGACTTTTCGATTGCTCGCAGTGCGACAAAAAATATAGAGATAATTACGCGCTAAAGCACCATTTTCGTAATATTCACAGTGGCGAACGTCTTTACGAGAAACATAAGCAAGGGTGCTCCAAGAAGAAGGAGAAAAGGCTTTGACGAAAGTTCTTAACTTGAGATACGCGAAAAAGGCGTCGAACAACAGCAATATGCCTGATTGTGTCCGATTTCTATTGCATCTTTAATTTTCCGTTTGTCAAGCTTTTTGCTGGTTAATGATGAAATGACATTTATTTAGAAAACACTTAAGAACTTGTTATATTATTGAATAATTCTTTTGTTATGCTTATATTTCCTGTTTTTGTTAAATATTCTTACAAAACATAATCTATATGCTTTACATTATAATACTTATATGTAAATATTAAATAAGGACTTAAGTTCCAATTATTCCTCAACATGGCGCGGATTGTGCAACATTTGCATACCCTGTGGAAATGGATATTATAGAATTGAGAAAATGTTTGTTATCTCAGGCTCCATTATATGCAGAAACTAATCAGTCTCTGTTTTAAAGTTATTTCAACGATATTTTGAAGGTTTTGGTCTTCTTACAGAAACCAAGAACCAATATCGGGATCGAGATATACTTACAAGACCTTAATCATATGCATTAATATGTCTAAAACATAACAATCTGACTTAATTTCTTAACTAATTGCGTTTTAAAACAGTTTCTTCATATTATATTAACCAAATAGGGTATACCTACACTATACACTTACGTGACCACTGTTTTTTGTTTGCCTTTTTTGCTTAAACCCTGTTTTATACACTATACAATAAAAGAGAGTACTTAAAAGTAGTCAATCAGGTAGAAAATATATTCATTAATGGCCTAAAATTATATGGATTTGAGTTAGGCAGCTTTATACAAAGGAATAAAGAAATTGAGCAATTTGAACGATTTTTCTCTTACGTTTTATTACTTTTCATTTGATATTTTTCGCTAAAACCTTTTTGTACGCAAAATGCAATAAAAGCAAGTATTTAGAATAAGCCAGTTAAGTAGAAAATTGATTCAATAATCGTATAAAACTATGTGGGCATTGCTAAATGTTCTATATAGATGGTAATATTCGACGGAATATCAAAAACGGGGAATATGTAAAATAGAATTTTAGCTCGTCAGTATATTTACGGTATATATTTTTAAATGTTTCGGTATATTCCTAAGGCTGGACGGTATATTTGATCGAAAGTCACATTTCTACAAATCTCTTTATTTATTGATAATTTTCGATTTTTGATTTAGTTTTCGTTGCACGGCAATTAACACAATGCAATGGCCACAAGTATGTGGTAATGAAGGTGTTTACAATTGAAGTGCGCGATTTCGGCCAACAGAAAGTACCTTAAATACGCCCTGATTGCGGCAGCAAGACCCCCGTCCATCCATCCGTCCAGCCATCGGTCGATCGGTGCCAGGAATAGCCCGCAGCTATGGACGTTGTTTGTGTAATTGATACCGTCGTGGGCGATCATCTGGAAGATCGCATCTGTGCCCTGGAGGAGGTCAAACGGGCCGTACAGGCGGCCGGGGCTAACTTTCAGCGTGTCCAGGTGGGAGTTGGTTGATCTGTGGGAAATTCCTTACAAATAAGTTGAAACCAAATTGGTGCCGTTTTCTTGCAGTTTGAGAAATTGGATTTCGGCGAATCGAATGTGATGGAAACATTCTACAATGCCGATGTTGCGGTGATAGATTTGAGTGTTTTGGCCCAGCAGCGAACGCTTTCGTATCACTATGGGGTGCGGGAGAGTTTTGGCATGAAGGAAATCATCTTAATCTACAACGATGTGGAATCCAAACAGACGCTCAGCCTTAAGGTGTGTATTATCTCGGTTTGAGGTTGGTGTTGGGACTGGGAGAGGTGTTGTGTGCCCTGTGTGCCCTCTGTGGCAGTCCAGCCGCAAACATCTTACTGCGAATGATGCAACGGAGCGACGGGGGCATTTCCGATAAGATAAAAATGTTAAGCAATATGTGTTTGAAACGGCAGCAACAAGTCATGTTTCCTCGCGATTGTTTGTTGTTTTTCTATTTCCGGTGACTATATAGCTCGCATTATTGTTATTTTTAATCGCCCACCCACGCAAACATCCAACACTGACGGGCACACCTACACTGGCGGTCATTAAAATGTGTACACCTCTCCCTCTCTCTCCTTTAGGTCTCTTGTGGAAATTACTTGTTTCTCAGCTACAAACTGAATGCAGAGAGCAACAGCTGTCTTTTGACCAATCAACCCAATAGCAAAGATCAACCCGGAGACGGACGCGTGAGCACACTGCAAGGTCGTCTCCGTAGAAAGCTTCAAGATGTAGAAATCCAATCAAAGTAAGTGGATGTCTGTCTGGATGTTTAGTTTCTGCTGCTAATCATAACTCTTTTTCAGAGCACACATGAGGGAAAAGTTCTTGAGCGATATGCGGACAGCCAGGGATACGTATGCCACCAATGGAGCCAAGCTGCAGAGCATACTCCATGAGATGCGCAAGCGTCTGGATGATCCGCATGTACTGTCCGGCGAAGTGGTGCACAGTTTTATGTGCTCGCTAAGGGATGTGCAGGACTACGATGCCATGGTGCGGCTGGTGAATGATCTGAAGAATATACCAAACACCCGCAAGTTTGTGGAGGCGGGAAACATGAGTTTCCTCTATGCCTTTGCCCTGAATCGCAGAAACCGCAAGGGGGATAGGGAGAAGGCCCTGGAGTCATCACTGAAAGCCCTCGAAAAGAAGGAGAACCACTTCCCGGACATGCTGTGCCTGTGCGGACGCATCTACAAGGACATCTTTGTGGAGTCGGATTACACGGACGCCACCAGTCTGGCGCATGCCATCAAATGGTACCGCCAGAGCTTCGAAGTGCAGCCAAATGAGTACGCGGGCATCAATCTGGCCACTCTGCTGGTCATCGAGGGCAAGGAATTCAGCAACACGGAGGAACTGCAGCACATTGGCATGACCCTGAACAATCTCATCGGGAAAAAGGGCAGCCTCTCGACGCTGAGCGAATACTGGGATGTGGCCACATTCTTTGAGATCTCTGTGCTGGCCGAGGATTATGCCAAGGCCATTCAGGCGGCCGAATGCATGTTCAAGCTGAAGCCCCCCAATTGGTATCTAAAGTCAACGATTGGCAACATTTCGTTGATCCATAGGTTCCGTAAGAAGCCCGAGGATCGTATGCCCCCCATCGAAGAGCAGGTCTTTCAGTTCTGGATGGATTTCTTCTTGGAGGCCACAAATACAGAGGAGATTAAGAACAGCATACGATTTCCCATATTGGTGAGTGTCTCAAGAGTATCATCTAAAGATCTTCGATAATCTCTCCCTTTCCGGATAGATCCTCGAGCCACAGAAGATCTATATGCCCAGCTATGTGACCATCAACATGGATGCCGATGAAAAATCCATACAGATTGTGAACATCTGTCTGGCGCACTCAAAGAACACCTGCAAGAAGCTCCACGATTTCATCTTTGTGGCCTCGAAAATCAAATCCGTGAGCCTGTACAAGCGCGATGATCGTTGCGCGTATCTTTATGTCCATCACAATTCGGATGACTTTCAAATCTACTTTCCATCGTCCGAGTGCCGGCAAAAGTTTTACGATTTGATACTGGAAATGACGGCCGATCAGGAGGTGTTTGTTAATCTCAGCAATGACGATGCACAAATAGAGGTGAGTCTTGAGTGCTAAAGTGATTTTTTTCTGATCAAATTTCATCGATAAATTTTGTGATGGTCAAAAATGATAGAATATGTAATCATTTAAGGTTTGATAAGTAATCGAATATTATCGCAAAATATCGATAATTATCGATATCGATCGATTAGGTTAGGTTCCCCTAAAAACCACCAGTAAATTGTTATCCCAATTTTTCTTCCAGTACGAATACGATTACGATGAGCAGAATCGCAAGATGGTCCTGGGGAAAGGCACCTACGGCACAGTGTATGCCGCCAGGGATAAGCAAACGCAAGTGCGGATTGCCATCAAGGAGGTGCCGGAGAAAAACTCGCAGGATGTGCAGCCACTCCACGAGGAGATCAAGCTCCACTCGCAGCTGCGTCATCGGAATATTGTACAGTATTTGGGCTCACGCTCGGAGGATGGTTTCTTCAAGATCTTCATGGAGCAGGTGCCGGGAGGATCGCTATCCGATTTGCTCGAGACCAAATGGGGTCCGCTCAAGGACAACGAGTCCACCATGGCCTTCTACTCCAAGCAGATACTGGAGGGACTCAAGTACCTGCACGAGCAGGACATTGTCCATCGCGACATCAAGGGCGACAATGTTCTGGTGAACACGTACAGTGGTGTCGTCAAGATCTCCGATTTTGGCACCTCCAAGCGACTCGCGCGCATCAATCCCATGACGGAGACCTTCACTGGGACCCTGCAGTACATGGCGCCCGAGGTGATTGATCAGGGGGTGCGAGGCTATGGCCCGGCGGCAGATATCTGGTCCTTTGGCTGCACAAATGTGGAGATGGCCACCGGGAAACCGCCGTTCATTGAGCTCGGCTGCGCCCAGGCGGCCATGTTCAAGGTGGGGTACCACAAGAAGCATCCAAATATACCCGTAGAACTGTCCACGAATGCCAAGAACTTTATTTTGCGTTGCTTTGCCATAAGCGTGTTGGATAGACCATCGGCCTCGCAGCTGCTGGAGGATCCCTTCCTGGCTGAGTAAGTGGGGCAGTCATTGATTTATTCCTTGATTTTACATTCTCATTTGATTGGTGCAGCAAACCACGCAAGCCGCGACCTGGCTTACCCATCAATACGGACTTTGGCAGGAGCATTTCGGTGCCAGCGGATCGCCTGGTAAATAAAACGACGCCTCCATTGACCTACAATACCACCCACAATACGCCCACCACACCAGAACTGGAGTAAGTCGCACACTCAATCCCCCTCATTCACAGCCAATCTAATGTGTGAGCTCCTCTTTAGCGTTACTCACTCATCTTCTGTGGATATTGATGAGCTGCCCAGCCTGCTGGAACGCCGCAACTCTTCCGGATTTCTGCTCTCTCCCGAGATTGAACCCTCTACGCCATCGCTGCGCACTAGCATCAGTGAGACGAGCGAAACGGATGGCTTTTATAGGCTGAAAAAGGACTCGCAGCGACGCACCACTCTAGCGAAAGTCCTCGCTTTGGATGAGTCCAAGATGTGTGACATTTGGCTGAAGAAAATCGACGCGGATCAAAATTCAATTGCCATCCGGAAGAGCGATTTGGAGGTGCTGATACGCGGATTAAGGGACTACATTATAAACGAGAATGAGAAGCATTTGGAGGCAACGATCAATGAGCTAAAGCAGAGGCTAAACAACGATGCAGTGGCCTTGGATCATCTGCATTTGGCTCTGTACTCCTTTCAGGATGTAGTCGTCTGTGTGCTGAGGTACCACTGCATCAAGCCGCATTGGATGTTCGCCTTAGATAATCTCGTGAAGCGTGCGGTGCAGGCAGCCGTCACCATCTTCTCACCGGAACTGGGGGCCAACCTGGCGGACAAGGATATATCTGGCAACGATGATGAGAGCGTACAGACCTCACCGCTGCAGCATGCAGGCTCCTCGGACAGTCAGGAGAAGCAGCAGTGCCTGGAGAAAGTCCTCCCCTCCATCAGTTCTGGCGGCGTGCTGCCCTCGGACTCTGGCTACGATGGGGCACTCCACAGTTCTGTGGAGTATGTGCGCATATTGCGTGACATACGTGAGAATCAGCACAAGCTGCAGCGCCAGATGATGGAGCAGCAGCGCCAGAGCATGCGGGCATTGCACAACATAAGCCAGGAGCTGGCCCACATCTACATGGGCGGCAGGAAGAGATTAAGGTGCGAGTTTTAGAGCTGTTTAATGTATATCTAATCAAAGAATCTCCCTCCGTAGACGCACCATCAATGGATTCAACAAAAAGTGCCATAGAATGAGTCCCAATGCAGCGGCAGCCGGGGGAGCACGTCCAGCACTCTCTGGGAATCCCAGGCGACAGCTTAACAAGCACAACTTTGGTCTGCACGAGATAGACGAGCAGTTGGAGCAGTGGTTAACGCAGCAGGATATTGATGAGTTCTCAAAGACACTCATACTGAATGAGGGCTTCACCTTTGAGGATTTCATCTACAATATGGAAAAGCTGGATCTCATGCGTCTGGGATTGCGGTGGGAATAGCCTAGATACCTCTCATTCGAAGCTCTTCTAAATTTATATTCTCTCTTCCAGCGTTGGCATTGAGGTGCGTTTGTGGAAGCTCATCATCCAAGAGCGTGTCTGCACTTCATCCGATTGTCTGGATAGTCCGCCTAGCACTTACCACAAGCCCATTGGTGGTGGTGGCTCCTCCCTGAACAACAATACCCTGGCATCGCCCACCACCACGACACCGGGAACACCAGGAACCTCAGGGAGCATCAAGACGAAGATCAAAAAGAGCGAAAGCGAATATGATTCCTGCAGCGAGTGATCCCATCCCCGCCGCCGCCGCCGCCCGAAAGCAATGCCTTAATTAATTGTTAATGTTAATGTCTCATGTGCTACTAACAGCTGTGTGGATGCCCCCCATTTACAGGGTATCCAGCAGTGCGCCTTAATGGCAGAGATTCTTCGTTATCTCTCTTTTTACTTTGGGGAATGTCCCATGCTTTTGTGCCTTCCCCTACCTCCCCCACCCCTCACATGCATGTTAATTTATAAAACAAAATGGAATTTAAGTGCCTTAATTTAAAACAATAACAAAATAAAAATATAACATCACTAAGCGATTTTATTTCGAGATCAGCGCCAGAAAGTTACAATTATCGTCGAACAATCCTACAAGAAATCCATGAATGAACATCCAGTGGAATGATTTTAGTTCTGCCAAAGAACTAAAGGTCTCGACCTTAACGTGCAGCCAGAAATGTAGACCTGCACGGGGGCAGTGAGCAGTGTACAAGATTAGCGGAGATCTCCATCATGGACCTCACTGGATACTTACAATATTTTGTTTTGAAAAGAATACTTTAAAAATTTGGATTTCTTAGTTCCAAAGCTTGATTAGTACAGAGCTAAGGGAAAGAGCAACGATTACGTTTGGGGGGTTGTTTCACCCATGGACACAATGACACTCACTGTAAATACCGCCTGATTAATCTCTGCTGCGAACAGCACACAGCATCGATGGAGAAGAGTAGTGTGGGGTGAAGGAGAACGCGATTGAGAAGCCAAAAGGTAACTTTGTAAAAATTACACTTGCTTTAAAATCTTCTAAGAACTACAAACGTTTTTTCGATTTTTTAACACAAAAATTTTTAGTAAAACAGAAAATTTTGGAGCCTCGTTTGAACTGTTAGAAAGAATAGAAAACAACTGAATAAACGCTACAAATTGAAAGGAATACCAATGGATCGGAAAATTCACAGATAACTGAGATTACAGTATTTTGAGGAACCGAAATAAAATGTCTCTTCTCATTTTTTTAATGCTTATGCTTTATGCTTTATGCTTTGATGATTCCTTCTAACTTTTTTTAAAAACGTAATAGAGGCAAGAGTTATGTGAGTGAATTGTTGGAAGGGACAGGATATCTCCGAGAGAATTATTATCTTTTGATAGAAAAATAACCTATGGATCGAAACATCATTTTGCATTCTGGAAGCCCCTATGGGCCCCTATGTCACAAAAATAAGCATAAAATCGAAAATAATAATCTTATGAAAAAAATATACCATATCTTTTGGGGTTCGTTTAAGAACTAAAAAAGGATGGCTGTCTTAAGGGTATTAATCTCAAGAAAAATCCATGGTATTATCAAATTTCTAGACAATCTTAGGATCTGCGAGTGAATTATTTAGCGAGAGAAGAAAAGCACACATTTTCCGCTTATAACTTTTCTAGTTCGTTTGCATTTATTTTTTTTGTTTAAGTTTTTTTTGTTTGTTTCGTCTTTAGTGACATTGCAGAAGTGTTTTTTAGATAAAGATTTGTTGCTTTTAGATATTGGAGGCAAGAAATTTGTAAATGAGGAAATTTACACATTTTTCCATAGAGGTGTTGTTCTATTTTTTGGTTGATGTTGTTAGTATTCGAAAGCGTTTCGTTCTGTTGCTGCAGTTGTTCTTGTTGTTGTTGCTGTTCTTGTTGTTCTTGTTGTTGTTGTTGCTGTTGTAAGATGTTGCTTTTGTTGCTGTTGTTTTAAGAGAAATGTATCTTTTTTTCCTTTTTATGCCTTGGATTCGGCCTCGCTGTTGGTGGCCTGCGATTGGGCTTCGCTCGATTTGCCATCATCGACCTTGCCAAAGACACAGCAAGGGCACTTCTCCTTCAAAGCCAGGCGATACTTAGGATGGCTATAAAACAGAAGATAGGATCAGAGATCATAGACGAAATCGTAAAGGATATAGACCCACCTAATGCCATAGACAATGGGATTGTAGCAGGCCGCCGACTTGGCAAAGCAGGCACCCCAGATGGTATTTAGTGGAGTTAGACCCTCAAATTTGAACAATCCCATGCAGTTGATCACCAAGTATGGAGTCCACGCCATGAACCACAGGGAGATGGTGACCAGAGCCACTTTGGCAAGCTTGCCCTCAGCACTCTTGTCGGCATCCTCGGAGGAGCGCAGGGACTTGACATTCATCTTCTTGGCCTGCTCCCTCATGGCCTTCTCGTGAGCGGAAACGGCCTAAACAAAATAACAGTTATCATAGAGGATATACTAAGTGATATAGGGGTCTGTCTGTGTCTGTTCTTACAGCAATGATGAACCAATAGGAGTAGCAGATGAGGAAGAGCGGGATATAGTAGACAAAGATCGAGTAGAAGATCAGGTACGAGCGTGGATTCCAGTCGCGTTCCAAGTAGTCAATACCACACGATGTCAAGTTACCCTCCGGCACATACCTTGAGAAATGGATAAACGAAGATTTTACTAAAATATATTTTAGCTATAATATGCGTAGAGGTACTTCAAAGACACAGCATTCTGATTGTTGAGTATTTTCACCACTGAAATTCTCTCTTAGAACAGCCTATACTTGAGCCATTCTTTCACTAGCAGACAGTTTCCATAGCTGCAACACAGCTTTTTCGCTTCAAAACACTTTTAAATCGTCTTTGGATACAAGTGTCGCGCGTCTGGCAGCACCTCTCCTCGGTTGCTTTACATTTCTGCCTGTGTTGACCATCGTTTGAGAGACAACTGTCTCCCTCTCTATGGAGGAAAAGTCCCCTGCTTTTCCATTCCAGAAACCCCTTAAAATACAAAGAATCCTTCTTACCTGCTCCAGCCGAAGACGGGGGCCAGGCACCAAATGCTCGACATGAACCAGATGTAGGCAATCTTGCCCAATGCCAGTGGAATGGTCATCGGTCGTCCAGCCATGCCCTTGACGATGACCTGGTAGCGATCCAGGGAGATCATGCACATGGACCAGATGGAGCTGCAGCCAAAGGCAGAGCCCAGACCCGCGTAGATGTCGCACATCATGGGTCCGAGGACCCAGGTCTCAAAGTACAGATTGATGCCCATCATGGGCGTGTTGGTGATCATGATGCCAAAGTCGGAGATGGCCAGGTTGATGACCAGGAGGTTTGCAGGAGTACGCAGTGACTTTGTGGTGGCAAAGATGTAGATCACCACGCCATTTCCACACCAGGAAATCATTCCAATAATAATCATATAGGCCGTAAGGATCTTGGCCCAGATGGGGTCCATGGCGGGGAACTGATTCCAGTATGGGCTGATTAGATGTGCCATGTCGGGGGTAACCTTATCCACCACCGAACCATTCGAAAGGGCTGCGAAATGCGGCCCCAATTGTGTGGCTACTGCTGCAAAGCTGCAACAAAATAGGGTATAGGTCATCCCATCATCTACGAGTATGTAGATCTTCCTACCTATCCATTGTGATTTTATTTTTCCCAGTTATTTGTGTGTCACTATAGCCCGCCTATAAATCTCACTCTTTCTACATAAAAAGCTTGCAAATTCGGTCAGATATTTTTCAAAAACTTTTTACATTAAAGGATTCCCTAAATTTATTTTGAATATTTCACTGGAGCGGACTATTCGCGGCGATTGGTCGTTCGAAACCTGCAACGTCCGCTGGTGGCTCTGGGGCTTTTATAGTTTTCCTTGCAGATTCTTAAAAGAACCCCCTCTGGTAGGGTTCAAATTCAATTAGCCAAGACGCCAGTGCACCTAAAAATATATACATACGTACATGCTACAAAAGTGCAGACAGCTTTTGGCTTATAATCATAATAGCCCATTGCAATGGGCCAATGTCAATAGTTAGACATTTCAGAGGCTTCTTTCAGCACCTCTCGATTATGGGTATCTATGGGTCTCGTCTCTTTGACATTGTGCCCGAAAAAAAGAGGCGTGGAAAGTCAACGATTTAATGTGTCAATGCTTAAGAAATCGATGGGCAATACGTAACAGGAAAAATATAATGGAAGCATGAGAAGAGTGCGTATCAGACATAGAGGCACCTTTAGAACTATTTTCAGTATTTCTATCAATTTGGAACTCTGAAAGTTCACTAAAAATTATATATAAAGATGAGTAGCATTTGTCCAAACATCCATTATTCATGTTATTGATATTCCACACCCAATGTCCCAACGGAATGTCTGATGTGTTTGCTTTTTGCCTTCAAAGTCACGAGCCATTAGAAAAATGCCCAAAAGCAAACACACTCTTCCGAGTCGAGACTGATCCCCCGCTTGGGCTTCGGCTCTCTGACTATCTGACTCTCTGCCGCTAAGCTGCTTATAGAGGTGCCTGCCCGGGCCCCCCTCTCTGTAGCGATTGATCTATTCACACTTCCATTGTCACGCTCGGGGGTCCGATTGTTTGGGCGTCTGGTCGCGGACACCCATTTTCCGAATAGGTGTGCGTGCGGGGGTTGCTTTTTGTGGATCCAAATTTTAGCATAAAGGCCTTTTGTTTTGCTCGAATTGGGTCAACTTTTTAGCTAATCTCTCTCTTAACCCTTATATGGTTTTATGGCAGCGACAACGTGAGTACAGTGAAGTCTGAAGGGATGGAGCGGACGAGCTCTTGATCGAGAGATTACGAAATGTTGTCCATCAATCGATACCTGTCACTGTAACTGTCAATTTGTATGTGAAAATTTATGTGACAGTCGACACATGTTAAGGTTGGACGATCTTTTGGTTTAAAGCAATTACACACCGCAAGGCATCCAACCAGAGATAGAACTAAAAACCATAAAAACGACATCATCGTGTGATAAATAAAGCTGTATAAAGTTAGACGGAGATCATATAGATCAAAATCTAAAATAAATACCAAATGCGCAAAACCGGAAGCTGAGCTCAGATCATCATTATCTTCATAGTTGTCGTCATCGTCGTCATTATTATTATATCATTATCATGCAGTCAGAGCTGTGTTTTTGCGGTTTACTGTTTCTACGGATATCTGTATATATGTAGGTGTAAAATCTATCAACAAATTGTTGAAATCGTAGGGTATTTAAAAGGAATATCATTTTCGAAATTATGCGAAAACATGAATCGCATTTCAATTTACTCAACATTTATTCGGGTTTCTTTAAACAAACAAACACAAAATTCGTATTGCTCGCCCACCTGCAAAAAAGGTAACATAAACAAAGCGGGGAAACAAAACGAGCTACAGGTACAAACAAAAGCAACAACAACTGCAGCAAACATTTGCGGGGGCAGAGCAGCAGACGAAGCAGAAGATGGAACGAATAGAAGAAGCAGAAGATGGAGATAATTTAGCATTAGCAAATAAGCGAGATAAATGCTTCGATTTTTTGTTGTTGTTGTTGCTCTTGCTGCTGCTGTTTTCCTGTTCAATGAGGCAGACACGAAAAAAACTTGAAGAAACGTGCAACAAGAGCCGTTATTGTATGCCCTGCCATTGCTTAAGCCTTTAATTGTTCGAGTTCGAATTCAAGTCAATGATGTTCGAATGACAAGATACGTTGATGGCTCTCCTGCTTCCCCTCTCCTTCTCGTACTCTTTGTCGCACACTTTACAAACTACATGCAAATATAAGCAAGTGTGCTTACGGGGGCTATTACCTTATCGTTTTGTTTGCCAAACTTCATCGTTATGCAGTTATACCCTCTGTCCTCTGTAGGACAGTGTATAATTAACAAACACCTATGATTTGATTTTTGTATTTTTTTATGTTCGACAATGGCTTGGCGCTTGCACGTGTATAAGTGTGTGTGTGAGCGTGAGTGGGTAAACGACGGCAAGTGTTCTGCCGCTGCCCTCTGCCGCTGCCTATTCGTGTGGGGGTAAATGGGAGAGATAGAGAACGCCAAAGTAATGGGACGATGTTTTCGGCCTCTGTTCTCTCTCTGGCTCTCTGCGCCCGACGATCGAATGGTTGGGGCTTGGTTGGGGTCGTGTGTGGGAGCGCTTGTTCTTGGTGGCTGAGGAAGAGAGTGTCATTAGTATAGTGCAGCGGCAGCAAACAGCTGAGATCACCTCGGACACACACTCTCTCTATTCGCTATGGCTGATGTTATTTTCAGCAGCGCGGCTGAGGGATTTACAGTAACAAACACGAACCGCTAAGCAGCATCGGGCAGCGTCCGCGTGCAGTTCGCTTGGTTTTCGCTCTCGGATAAAATTTACATTATTTTTGTTCAAAATCTGTTCTGTTTTGCTGTTAAATTTAGACACTCGTTTAAAGCGGAAGCCTGCCAGCGTTTTTCCAAAAAGTAAAACACCCATTTTCCGCCGCGTGTGTTTTTCTAATTCGATCATAATTGCAAATATTCGCCAAATGGAACCAAACCAACACGAAAGCGAAATGTCAACCCGCAAAAAATCTATTAACCTTTGGTTTGGTTAATTAATTAATGACGAAATCCGTCGCCATTGTCGTCAGCACGCGCGCCTCTGAGGCATAAATGCAATTAAATCATTAATAAAAACCAGACAAATATTCAAATATATGTATGTTAATGCACACAGACACACACACCGAGCACACACACTTAGCGAGTGGGGAACAGACAGTCATATGTAAAGTGCATTAGAAGGCGGAATGAGAATGAGTGTGCGTGCGGTACTTCGAAATTTATTTTCGAATAAATAGTACAACGTTGAAGAGGAAGCAGTAGGAACAACCGCCGTCGACTTAGCCTCTGTCGTCGTCGCAGTGTGCAGCGCAGTCTCCCGGTCTCATCCTCATCCCGTTTCCATCCCCCATCCCATCCCGCCCCTCACACGTAAAAAAAACGGCAAAGGCGGGCGGCATTTATATATTTCTTACGCATGCACAGTGGTACGAGCTGCGTTTGTGAGGCAGTGAAATTGATTCAATTAGTTCAATTGATTAATTGATTGTTTTCCCACGAATATCACCGAATCGAATCGAATAGAAATGAGAGAATGATTAAACTTGACTTGATAATTGCTTGGTTTTGATCTTGCAAGGTGTGAAAACATTAATTAATTGAGTGATACGATCGATAATTGTTAGTGGCAGTGAAGAGATCAAGATAAGATATTCTAATTGAATATCACCTCCTTCCGTTTTCATCCAATTTACATTCTCCCACAACCACTGTGCCGCCGCCGTGTACGCGTTGCCTCTCGATATTCTCTGATGGGATGCGATGCTGTGGCTGTGCCTGGGCCTGGTCCCGTTATCCGTGTATATTTTCGTGTGGTGCGTCTTCTCCTCTCGATCCCTATCCATGTGTGTTCGTGTGTGAACGTGTGTGTGCCTGTCTGTTTCTGTTTCTCTTTCGGTTTTCGGCGTCTGAAATAAACGAAATAGGAAATTTTGGTATATTCCATTTATAAATAGATTTCGCCATACCATACGCAGCCTACGGTGGAAAAACTCTGAAGTGAAGACGATGTGAAATGTGAAAAGTGAAAAGTGAATGAAACGCATGTGAATCTTCTCCCTCCCCCAAAGAAAACGCTTGAATAAAAAGCTGGAAATTGAATTAAAAATTTCATAAATTTATTGGAGAAAAAATGTGAACGAAGGAAAATGTGATTTTTCGGCGAAAGTAAATCAAAAAGAACAAGAAAAATATCGAAACACAAAAAAAAAAACAAAAATGCAGGCCTCGAGCACCACCACAACAACAACCACAAAAACGAAGAAGCTGAGCAGCAGCACGGGTTCGGGGGCTCCGAACATGATCAGCTCCGTGGCGGTGACGAGTGCCACAAAGACGACAACCACCACCCGGAAGCCGGCTGGAGCCAGCCCCAAGTCGCCAAAGGCATCGACGACGGGATCAGCGGCTGCCACAAGCAGTGCAAGCGATCCCGAGATTGCGGAGATTTCAAAGAAAATCAACGAGCATGCGGATGCCATCTACCGCAAGTGGAAGATGCGCGGGCTGCCTCCGGTGGAGCTCTTGGAGATGTATACAAATGCCGCCGGCTCGAGCGACTTTGCAGAGGTGGCAGGCGCCCCCACAGCTGATGCGGAGGGGCTCCAAAAGATGGTCACCAGCTTCGTGAACAAGGACAAGGAGCAAAGGGGAAAGACTGCTAAGAAATCTGAGGGACCCACCGCCAATGGAAAAGTGAAGAAGTCAGCGGCCGCTGGCCCTGCAGCCGCCGGGGGCGCCTCCGCCTTCGAGCAGGCCCTGCAATCCCCAAAGAAAGTGGCTGCCGTCAGCAAATCCCTGCCCGATGTGAATCTCAACTACGACATCAACCTCCATTTGGATATGAATAATCTGTCCCAAGAGCAGACGGCGCATCTCCTGAAGATCAGTGAGATAATCCAGCAGCAGAAGGAGGCGACGGCAGCCAATCCTCTGAAGAAGCGGCAGAGTGGGAGCAGCAGCAGCAGCGGCAACGGCAGCAGCGGGAAGGTTGCCAATTCTGTAAAGGTAACAGCGGCAGCAGCCGCCCCAGAGCAACAATCCCCCACCAAAAAGCAGACCAAAGCCAAGAGCGGGACAAGTGCCGTAACAGCAGCAGTTAGCATCGATGTTATAGATGCCCCACAGCCCCACAGAGTGGCAGAGGCAGTGAGTGATAAGAGCGCCGAGGCGACGGTGGTGGCCACAAATCGCAAGTCAAGCAAAACCAAAGAGAACAGCGCCGAAGGGAAGCAGCAGCAGCAGCAACAGCAACAGCAGCAGCAGCAGCAGCAGCCGGCAACCAAAGAAAAACCCGCAACATCGGTAGTAGCTACTGCCACACGCAAATCCACAAGAGGCAGCAGTGCCACTGATAACAGCCACAGTTCAAGCAACATTGTGTCCAACGCATCTTCTGTGGGAACATCCGCACCAGCGACAGCAGCAACATCGATGGATGCAACATCCGTCAGTACAACGATGCCAACGTTGAATAAAGTGAAACCCACTAGCGGGGCACGGCCAGCCCTGACCAACGGCAGCCAGGATCCCACAAAGAACAAGAATGGTACGATTGAAAATAGTAGATCCCAGAACCCAACCAGAGTACCCCATACCCGTAGTAGTCCCCGTTCTGCCAGAAATCTACCAAGAAATCCACGTGATGATGATACGTCATCTCTTCTAGCGGGTCTCCTCACACGCGGATCGGTGGCGGAGCGTGTTCTGATGTTCGAAAAGTGTCCGGACGTGAGGCATGCATTCCTCAACATCAAGCGCCCCCAGGCCGACGTTGCGCCCAAGAGTCTCCTCAAGGTGAGTCTCCTCTGCAGCCCCCAGTCCCTCGTTCCCTAAGGCCCAGAGGCCCTAATTGAATGATATTCATGAGGTGGGGCTGGTGGATTTTCCCTCCCGCCGCCGCCAATTGGATGCCACCCATGCCCATGCGATTGTTATCTAACAGTTGAAAATGCCAGAGGAAAATGTGAAAAAGCGACAAACTATAGCAACAAATTGAGTGCCTGTGCCGCAGGCCCCCAGGCCCCTCTCCGATCTCCTCTCAGACAATTGCATTTGTTATCGATACGAGAGGCAGTGGCAGCCAGCGGCGGCAACATTGATTGATTTAAGGTTAACCCACATGAGAGATGAAAGCATGTGCCAAATCACTGACTAAATTCAGCGAAAGAGAAAGAAAGAGAAGCAGAAATGTGAGGGGATTCACATGGAAAAGGTGTTAATTTAGGTCTGGTTTTGATACGAGATCTACTTACGTATAACAATCTACAAACCGAGAAAACTGTGGGGAATACTGGGATTTGGAATACTAGGAGAGAGACGGATCTTTGATCATTGATTTCTTAGAAGCAGGGGAATATAATATTGAATCTCTATTACTCTAAGTACGAGCATATTTGTAAAAATATCCCCCAAAGATAACTTTCTGAACACTCTTCTGATACGCTCTTCTGTCAGTCCTGCGATGGATCCATTAGCTATAGAAATATTAATCCTCGGTCGAAGCACACACGAAGTATATTTTGTTATTGCCTTCTCGGGACCAATCTTCTTTCGCACCGCTCTGGTCTCGGGGGAGTAGGGGCGTGCCGAACAGAACAGCTTTCGAAATCGAAAGTGTAATCCGTATAGGAGGAATAGGGGTGTATGCCTATAACTTGGCGAAACCTCTTATGTTGCTGTTTCTATTTGGATCCCATTTTGGGGATGGGCTCGCCAATCGAGTGCCCCTATCGATAGGAAAGGTTGGGGCAATGCGAGTGCTCTTGCTCGTGCTCGTACGAGTGTGCATATATTTACGTACACAATACAAACAATCAAATCAAGCATTTACGATCAAGCATTGGCTCTCGATCGTGCACACAACCAAAAACAAAGAAAAAAACAAAGAAAAATCAAGCAAAACCAAAAACACAGAGTAGAATCCCCCGCATGTGATCATTATCAATTTTTAATTTGTGTGTTTCTTTTTTTTGTTTTCTGTATTTTGTACTGGTATGAATTGCAATTGTGTTTTTGCTGTGGATTGTAGCTTGTTTTTAGCTGTAGAATTGTTTAATTATTTAATTACAAGGGTGTACAATATTCCTACCAAAACAAAACAACAATCGAGGGAGAGAGAGCGAGAGAGAGGAGGGATCATTCCAAGAAACACTTGAACTTTTTGTTGTTGAATTTTTTGCCTAACGACGATTGTTGGCTGCTGTGAAATTCCTCACTTCATCGAACGTTCGAATCGGTTGGATCGGTTGGATCGTTGAATTGTTGGATCAAAGCAAATAAATCGTCTAAAAATATAATCCCCACGCCACTATTTTTTGCAATTAACTTTTAGGCAGACAAAAGTTGAATTTAATTTTGGTTTCTCTCTTTCTGAGAGATTTCTGCTCTCTCTCTCTCTCTCTGTGTGTCAGAGATTTCTCTATTCCTATAAATTAGGCAACAATGCGTATGCGTAATATTTGACTATAAACGATTGTGTAGAAGTAGCAGCCGGGCGTATACGTAATAGACTCTTGTGCGCGCACATGCCCCGAGAGTACGAGTATTTCGTGGATTGTTTGCTTTTTTTTTGTGTATGGATGGATGGACGCAAAGATTAATATTTATGTGTTCGTTGACAGTTTTAAAATCATGAATGGCCATTGGGCAGGGGGCTATATAAATGATGGAAGTTCGCTTAAGACAGAGAAAGACAGGGAGGGATTTACTTGTACAGAAGATGGGGTTAAGGTTACGATAAACAGAGAGAAATAATACAGAAGCGGGAGGGGAATGAACGAAAATTTCCAGTGGGCCTTGAATATCAATGAAGAAAACATGTTTACAGTATTTTAATAGTAATTTAATAGCCTTAGAAATCGATGAAACAGAAACATTCCCGGTATTTTAATGTCCTTTGAGGATGGATGAAGAAAACGAGTTTCCAGCTAATTATTCAATACATGGAAACCCTTTATGATCTTAGCGTTCATTCTTTAGCAAATATTAGAGTGGAAAATCTATAGTTGTCATTGATGATTCAATCTTTTAAACAAATAAATTAATTTCGAAAGAAAAAAGTACTTGATTGATTTCCGCCTATTTAAAGCAGATTTAATTTATTTATAAACCCTCCAATATTTTTCCATTCAGTCCATCCATTCACAGACAAATAATTCCTGTGATGTTTTTCCGTAGCTGCCAATTAAGAATTTATCGCACAAGATGTGCCCACCTTTCCGCCCCCGCCCCAAAAATTCTTTAGCTAATTAGAAGATTCGCCACATAAAAATCCCACCAACGTATCGGATCGGAGGGGAATTATCATAGTCGTACTCGTACTCGTACACATGTTTTCATTTCACGAGTACTTGCCCCCAAAGACGTGTAGCGGCTCTACCCTAAGAAGAGGAGGGTGCTATGGACTCTGTTTGGGGGTTGGCAGGGCAGAAAAGGAAGGGGTTTCGATCGTGTAGTTTATATATTAGGCGAATCAACAGGAGAGTCCATAAAGACAGGTCTTTCGATCTGTTTCTAGGCCTTAGGGTTCCTTAAATATTAATTTGCTCGGTCTGAGAACATATTCGGTATACATATTCGAAAAAGATCTTTCCAATCGATTTTTAAAAGGGTATCCAAGATCTGCTTCCTTTCACATTTCTTCTGCTTCTGCATTTCCCCCACTCAATATCAATGCTCTCGAATTAGACAGCAAATTTTGTTTATGTTTATTTAAATGGCCCACATTTCATAATAAATTAAAAGGTAAAGGGCGCAAAATACCCCGAAAAATAGGGCGTGGTTGGGCCTGTCTGCGAAAATTCCGCGGAATCTAAACAAAAGGCACGAAACCAAATGCGAAATAAATAAATTCGTAATTTTATTGAGTGGCGGGGCATCAGAAAAGTGTAAACAACTCGAGAGTTTTTCGTATGGAAAGATTAATATGGTTATAATTTATTATTTATACAGGTCAAGTTGCATGCCACACCGCCACCACCGCCGGACACGAATCTGCTGCAAAAGGAAATACGCTCCACAAAGAGTGTTTACATACCAAGGTGGGGCAGTGCTCTTAGAAGATCCTACAATATTTATACTCTAGAGAGTGCCTTCTCCTTCTGCAGATTCTACTTTCCACATGGCAAGCCACAGCCAACGATTGCCATGGAGCGTGTGGTCCGGGGTATACTCTCCGGCTTCGATAGCTTTCCCAACAATCAGGTGACCAAAGACGATCTGCCACGGATCCTGAAGCTCTGCGGCATGCCCTACTACTGGCGGATGCCCGTGATGGTCTTTTGCCAGACGTCCAATTCGGGTCTCGTCGAACGTCAGAGATTTGTAGAGTTCTGGAAACAGTAAGCACATTACTTATACGCCCTCCTAATGGATCATGGAGTAATATATGTATTACTCTCTTGCAGAATGAATATATATTGCCATGAGGCTGCGTCCCGATTCGTGTACATCCTGTCGCGTGGCCAGCGATTTCGCTCTTACATTGTGCCAGAGGATTTGGTGCCGATGGTGCAGGATGTGGTCGATACACATCCCGGACTGGCCTTCCTCAAGGAGGCCACCGAGTTTCATTCCAGATACGTGCACACGGTCATCGCGCGCATTTTCTATTCGGTGAATCGCAGTTGGAGCGGCAGGATCACAATTGCAGAGCTCAAGAGATCTGATCTCTTAGAGGTACGTATCTTCCTTCAAGATTGTAAAAGAATGGACTGCTTAAAGATCAATTTTATCCCTCAGATGATTAGTCTTTTGGAGGAGGAGGAGGACATCAATCAGATCATGGCCTTCTTTAGCTATGAGCACTTTTATGTGATCTACTGCAAGTTCTGGGAACTGGACAAGGATCACGATCTGCTCATCAATCAGGAGGATCTGGCCAAGCATAGCGATCATGCACTGTCCTCCCGGATCGTAGAGCGCATCTTTTCCGGCTGTGTTACGCGCACGGATAGCAAAAAGGGACCCGAGGAAGAGGCCAAAATGTCCTACACAGACTTTGTTTGGTTCATACTCTCCGAGGAGGACAAACGCACACCGACGGCCATTGAGTATTGGTTCCGCTGCATGGACATCGATGGCGATGGCGCCCTATCCATGTACGAGCTGGAGTATTTCTACGAGGAGCAACAGCAGCGCATGGAGGGCATTGGCATCGAGTGCCTGCCATTCGAGGATTGTCTGTGTCAGGTGCGGAGCCCTCTTTTCTATCTGTGCAAGACTCTAAAATTCTTTTTCTTTAGATGCTGGACATGATTAAGCCTGCGAATCGGGACTGCATTACGTTGGGCGATCTGAAACGCTGCAAAATGACGCACGTCTTCTTCGACACCTTCTTCAATCTGGAGAAGTATTTGGATCATGAACAAAGAGATCCATTTGCCTCGCAGCGTGATGAATATGTGAGTGTCATGCAGCAGTGCCCGTCGGTTCAGACTTTACATAGCCTCTCCATTTTTTATAGACCTCCGATTGGGATCGGTTTGCGGCACAGGAATACGAGCTCCTCATATCCGAGGAGAACGATTGAGAGGGATGGGATCGGATTGCTTAAAGATACACACATATTTATTAACATACAAATTTTTATACAAATTTATACACTACATAAATGAAAAACTGAAAAAACTGAATGAAAAACAAGGAAACAAAACAAAACAAAACAAAAAGAACGAATGAAAAGAAAAGGAAATACTTTTAGTCCCATATGTGCAATAAATTCGATTTATTTATTATGAGTTTCTACATATTTTAGTTGAATTTTAATGACGAATAAAATAAATTAATTGAAAATTATAACAAATGTTCCAATACATAGAAAATTTGCCGGCTCAAGGAGAGCCTTTGGATTTAATTGCCATCTCATTTGTTCCGGCCATTTGCCAGCGATGAACATCTTACACTCTCATGCTCTTTGTGATATTTTCTCCTTTTCCAAGCCACTGCATATGAAAATCTTTCAATTTTTACTTCTTTACTCGTATCTTTTCTTAAAACTTGCTTTTGTGATACCCATGATCCTGAACGTATTCTTACTACCTCAACAAAAGACTGTAAATCAAAGTACTGAGTCATGCCCAAGCAATGTTTATTGTTTCTTCAATCTCGAGTCTCGATCTACGTTGTGCGTCGCCAAAGAATGTGTAAACGAGCTGAGCAGTTCCTAGAAGGAAGGCAGCAGGCTGCGGTCAGAGGTGAAGGATAGCCCGCGCCTCATGCAACATCTTGGTCTGTGATAATACGTAAATGATCTCCTATGGATCTCCACATGATGCCCCTTCTACTCGTAGCTTCCCTCCACAAATCATATACCATTTCTCTTTGAACTTTTTCATTTTTTTTTTTATTATTTAATTTGTTTTTGATTTTTTTTATGTTTTCAAAGTTTAACTTAAATGTAGTTAAAAATATAAGTTTTTCCCGCTTTGTCGTCATTGCAAAACGCTACCAGAACTCATGTTGAAACTCGCTTTTAGACTATGCAAACAATTCGCCTAAATATATCGTGTGTATATATATAATTGGTATAATGGTAGAGAGAGGATCTCAGGATCGCCAAACAGGACCGACCGACCACAATTCAGATTACAGAGAGGTACAAATTACAATTATGTATTATTTAAAAGGGATTTAAAGGTTTCTTTTATTAGTTATTCCTGCTTTTTAGGTGCTCTTCTTTTCTTTATATATATATATATTCTGCTTACAATTGCTGCTTGTCGTTTCATGAATCACAGATGCATATATTGGGATTGAATATTATATGATATATATTATGCGTCGTTTTCGGGGGATATTTTGTACAGGAAGATAGAGGGGGGAAGAGCTACGACGTGCCAGCCAATGTATCATTCACAAACGACTAAAAAAATATACATTATTAATATTTATATGTATAAAGGATATTAAACATTGGGCTGTTCTGTGTTCGAAGCAAGCAAGTAGTTTGGTTGTAGAGTAAGCAGCAAATACATATAGAATACCGACAGATATATATGTATCTAGAAAACTGAAAGTACTATTCGTTTGTGGCTCTAGCTCTGTTTTTTGTTTTGTGGTTTCGATGTTTGCTTTCTACTGTTTTACGCGTACTTTTTCACTATCCTCAAAGCTCTTATCATTATCGTTGGTGCTCTCCGAGTCGGAGGAGGACCCACCACTGTTGCTGCTCGCCGTCGCATCCGTGTCGCGATTGTATACGGGTGTGCTCTGTCCTCTCACACATTCGCCGGTAATGTGCACGCCCCGTATGTCCGAGCCTGGCACTATGAACATGGGATCCAGCAAGAGTTGCTCCTACAAAAGAAACATCATTTAGATATACATTTATAAATTAAATTCACTTTCGTACCATTATGGAGCGCAATCCTCGGGCACCTGTATGTCTTTCCATTGCCAGCTTGGCTATTGATTCCACAGCATCCTCATCGAAGGTTAGATCAACATCATCCAGACCCAGAAGCGCCTTGTATTGAGGCACCAGAGCATTGCGAGGCTCGGTGAGAATGCGCACCAGCATGCTGACATTCAAACTGTGGAAGGGCACAATAACCGGAAAGCGTCCAACGAATTCCTGAAACACCCACAAAATTATTAGAAGAAATCAAGGGGAAAAATCGGGTCTACACTCACGGGAATCATTCCGAACTCGACGAGATCACGGGCCTGCACTTTGGTGAGGCATTTATCACGCTCCTCCTGATCATTGTCCATGGGGGCAGCCACCGATTGCACGGCTCGACGATTGCCAGAGCCGCTTGACGAAGAGGGCATGCCAAAGCCCAAATACTAAAAGAAAAACGAATAATAAATGATTATAGAAGCCACATCTCTACAAAAGAGATCTCTCACCTTCTCGTTGAGGCGTCTACCAATGAGCCTATCCAGTCCCGTGTAGGCGCCGGAGGCCACAAAAAGGATATTCGTGGTATCCACCTGCACCGTTTCGCCGCGCAGTTTTCGCGGGGAGTTACGCTCTGGGACATTGACGACCGTGCCTTCCAGCATCTTGAGCATGCCCTGCTGGACACCTTCGCCGCCAACATCGCGAAGCTGATGGATTCCAGGGACGGCACCGATCTTGTCCACCTCGTCGAGGAACACAATGCCCGTCTGGGCTCGATCCACATTGTAGTTGGCATCCTGCAGCAGCTTGGAGATGACGCTCTCAATGTCCTCGCCCACGTAGCCCGCTTGGGTGAGGGTCGTGCAGTCGCAGATGGCAAACGGGACGTCCAGGCAGCGGGCAATCGTTTGGGCAATCAGCGTCTTGCCCGATCCCGTGGGCCCGAGCATGATGATGTTGCTTTTTTCCAGCTTCACGTCCGTGGACTTGTTGTCGAGTATCTCGGAGCCGGCGCGATTGTCGCCGCCGCCGCGTCCCGGCTGATTGCCTAGGTTGCTCCCCAGACTGCCGCCCATGCCTCCGCCCATGCCCATCTGTGCGGGCTTGGGGGGGAGTTCGTTGCCCGGCGAGCTGTTTAGGGTGTGACCAATGCCCGTGATGTGCAGGAGATCGGGACGGGGAATGCCGTCCATGCCAGTGCCTCCCTGACCGCCACTCTGCTGCTGCTGCAGCTGGGGCAGATTGTGGTGGATGCGCTTGTAGTGGTTGTAGACCGCCACGGCGAGCACTTTTTTGGCAAAGTCCTGGCCCACCACGTGCTTGTCGAGGTACTCCATGATCTTCTGGGGCGGCGGTGGGGGTTTTCGCTGGTTCTTCGGCTCATCCTTGACCCGCTGCTTGGTCTCCACCTCGGAGAGCACCACAAAGAAGTAGTTGCACTTGGCGCACTTGACGAATCGCGTCGAGCTGACGAACGTCTCCACCTGAGTGCAGGCGCTGCCGCATTTCGGGCACGACAGAAACTTGTCGCCACCGCCCGGCGGATCTCCACCGCTCGTTGTGCTCGCTCCGCCAGCACTCGAGCCGGTTCCAGGGATCTTTGAGGTGCCGCCACTGCTGGCGCTGCTTCCGCTGCCGCCGCTTGAGTCCTCCGGCGTCTGTGTCGTTCCATTGGTGATGTCAATGTACGCGGGTATATTCATGACGGGCTCCAGCACAATCTGCCTGCTGGCAGCGCAGTGGCGTGTGGCCAAGTGGAAGCGTCGTACGCCGCACACTCCGCGTCCCCCTCCTCCTCCTGTTGCTGCTGCGCATTTTGCTGAGTGCTGTGTGGTTGGTACTCCGGCACCTAGAAAGAGCCACACAAAAGAGGAATCAGTGGGATGCTGGCATTCAAAGGAAATTCAATAAAAGAATGGAAACATTGACCCTGTACTTTTCAAAGGTTAATAGCATCGGAATCCATACAAACGAGAGATAGCAACGCAGAGAGGGAGAGACGGATTTCAACCGCAAAATACGAAGCAAATAAAGGCCAAGGCCAATTAGCACCTGCCGATATCACAGATCACAGATGACTGTCGAAACTATGTATCTTTATCGCACTCTCAGATTATTGTCGCCTCAAAGATCATCTTTACAATAGCTTCCCTAAATTTTAGAGGATCTACCTCCAAGAGTGGCTAATCCAGTACTTTCTCTAAGTGTAGATTTCCCGCCATCAACTTCCGCGTAAGATCGCTTTCCCTAGCTTACCCGTAAGCCCACAAATATAATAGCCTGGCTATCAAATATAACAAAAATTATTCCGCCAACGACCAAAGCCATGTAATAATAAAAAAAATCATTGCGTCAGACGCCAAGCAGAGCATAGGCAATAGTAATAATACAAGCTGTTTTTTAAGACAATTCAAGTTCAGTCCAAAGACCAACCAAAAACAAGAAAGGTGGTCTTTTTTCGGAAGCGCGAAGACGAAGCATTTGATACTCTTTTGCAAATCGATTGGTGATCGGGAATCGATAGTTACAGCGAATCTGGGCTCCAACCTCTTCTAGTAATTACCATAACCCCTTCGAGGGTATTGCAACGGTGCATAAACGTGGTCTTATTGGGCGGCCTTCAATCCCGCATATTTGGTTTATGTAAAATCAAAACGATCGAACGTCTATCGATAGCATTACAGGTTATCCCCTTTTGAGAGACGCCCCTGTGTGGGATGTTGACCGCGAGAGCAGCTTTTTTTGATATCAAAAGAAGACGACCTTCAGGTAGTGGCCCAGAGGCGCAGCGCAGAGCTTGGCGCCGTTTGTGGGGGGCCTGGCTAGAAAATTCTGATAAGCAAAACAGGTAAACGGCAATCGGAAATGCTCCAGCATTGCATTGGGATCACAGCACTGATACGAAATCAGCTGCTGCACCAGCAGGAAATGACGCAGTTACGTATGCGATGATTTTTGCAGCAACAATAGCCAGGGTGAAGAAGACTTACCCTTTGCCCAGACGCTGTATTTAGGGCCCAACAAGATTATCCGCCGCACCATGCTCATAATGGCTGCTGCCCGCTTCACTTCACTTCAGTGGTGCTATCCACTGCCTGGCCTGCGGAAGTCTCAGCTGAGCACTGCTTCTCCTCTGTCCTCTGCTGATGCTTCTTCTTCTTGTGGTGCTGATCGGTGAAGTTGTTGGTTCGTTCAGAAGTTGCTTCTAGACATTCAGCCGGAGCTGTTGGGCTTTTTACACAAACTTAAAACGCTTTGCAGCCTGCTTGGTTTACGACGCAATTGTGTTGATTTTTTCGCCTGCCACTGCGATTTTTTTTGGTGGAAAATGGGGGGAAGGAAAGAGATTGCGCTCGGCACGTAATGTGTTTCGCTGTGTGCGTGTGTCGATTACTTTCTGACTTTGATTGCTTCTCCACCTTTCGGTGCTGTCCGTCTATATTTGATGTGCGTGCTCACTGCTGCTACTCTATGTCGCCCAAGGTAGCTTTGATTATTGCACTTGTTTTCGGGTAAAAGTTCTACTAGACTTTACTAGATAAAACACAAATATTTTGCCAGCGGGCTGTAACAAGAAAAATCTCCCCACTGAACTGTGCTTTGATGCAATCGATAGTTCAATCGATAGACACAAACAGCTGTTCTGCGTGCCTCACTTCTCTTCCTCTTTTTCGTCACAACGCACCATGGGCCAAGCACAACAACAACTGGAATGAAAAGAAAAGGGAACAAGAAATTTGGACTGTTGTAAGGCCAAGACGAATGTGAATTTCGAAAAAAATAATAAAACCACTGAATGCTGTCAGTTTTGTAAGACATTTCTATTTCCATTTGAGTAGATTTTCAATGGGAGTTTTAAACTTAGTCTATAGCGATACAGTGGAGTTGGTTGGTCTATGTTTCTATTAGTAACCGGCTATGATGCGACCCTTCTTGCTGGCCTTCTTTAGCTTCCTGTTCTTCTTGTCCTTGCTGCGCTTCTCCAGATTATCCTGCCGCTTCTTCTGTCGCTTGTCCTTGTCGTAGTCCACCTTCTGCTTGCGCTCCGACCACTTTGTCTTGGCCTTCTTCTTCTCAACCTTGCGCTTCTTGATGGACTTCAGCAGGAGCTTGGGGTCATCCTTCACCTTTTTGCCGGCAACCTTATCGAACGCCTTCTTCCACGCAATATCCGTCTGCATTTCCGCCGCCTTCTCCGTCTCGCCCTGCTCCTTCAGTTCGTTGATCTGTTTCTTGGTGTCCTTCAGCTTCTTTAGGATTTCCTTGGGATTCTGATGCGATTTTTTCTGCTTTCCGCCGGGCGTGGCGGCGAAGTCCACCTTGGAGTAGACAATTTTTCCATCTTGGTTGTAGACCGGTTGCTGTTTCACGGGTTTAATGAGTGCCTTAGAATCCTTCGTGTCGCCGTCTTCTTCGTGCTTGACCACTCCATTGGTCAACTTTTTCTGCTTGACGTTTTCGTTCTTCAGGTTCTTGGCCGAGGAGAGTATCAGCTTCTGGACACCCTTGCTGCGCTTCATCTTCTTGGCCTCGCGTCGCTTCTGCTGGCGCTCTGTGGTGGGCCCCTTTTTCTGGCGCAATTTGTTCTTCATTGATGCCAGCCGCTCCTCCAGATCCTCATCAGCCTCACCTGTTGCCTTTTGTTTTTTGCTCTTTTTCTTCGGCGCTTCTTCAGTGTCCGACAGCAAGTAGTCCTCGTAGGTGTCATCATCTGCAAGGAAATTGACACACAATAATGATTGAATTTCATTTGCAGTTTACGTACGAACCTTCCTCTTTGGAGTATGGCACGCCAGCGGCTGTCAGCAGATCGAGAAGGCGATCACGATACTCTGTGTACTCCGTCAGTAAAGTTTCCTTCTTTTTCTTTGTACTTACTGGCTTGACGGACTCCGGGAAATACTTTTCCCTCATTTCTTTTAATATTTCTGAGGTGGGCCTCATTTTGTTTTATTTAATTTTAACTTTAACTGCACACGTGCAGATACATATGTTGCTTATCGATATGTAACGATATATCGAAACTGTCTCCCTGCAGTGCTGTAAGGTGCGTTTTGCCGGCTGTAATCGACCCCGATAACGATGATAGGTTTTTGAGCGTCGTATGTGTTTTTTTGCTATTTTTTTGTAATTATTAAAATAAAGATGTTTTATCACGTGAGTTTACCTAGTTTAGCGTTTATTATAGTAGCTAACCGTTTCATTCCCCAGATATCACTGGAGCATGAAATTCTGCTGCATCCACGCTACTTTGGGCCGCAGCTGCTGGAGACGGTGAAGCAGAAGTTGTACTCGGAAGTGGAGGGAACCTGCACGGGAAAATATGGTTTTGTGATTGCCGTCACAACCATAGATCAGATCGGATCTGGTGTCATCCAGCCCGGACAGGGCTTCGTGGTGTATCCGGTCAAGTACAAGGCCATTGTGTTTCGTCCGTTCAAGGGGGAAGTGCTGGACGCAGTGGTCAAGCAGATCAACAAAGTCGGCATGTTCGCAGAAATTGGTCCCTTGTCTTGTTTTATATCGCATCATGTGAGTAGAGATATGTTCACCTTATAAAGCAGTGTTATATTTGATGGTTACTCTTTCAGTCTATTCCCGCTGATATGCAATTCTGTCCGAATGGCAATCCCCCTTGCTATAAGAGCAAAGACGAGGACGTGGTCATCTCTGGGGAGGACAAAATACGCCTCAAGATTGTGGGCACGCGTGTGGATGCCACGGGCATTGTAAGTCGCCCCTTTAGGGATCTTCTATGCCTGATATTAATTGTTCTTTTGTTTGTAGTTTGCCATTGGCACTCTGATGGATGACTATTTGGGTCTCGTTTGCAACTAGAATCCCCTCCAAATCGAAGCCAATCCTTTGGTTGGTGTACCATTTAAATATATATATATATTAAACTTTAATGAAATGCATTTAGACAGCTAAATATCTATGTGTATATATAGTAATAAATATGTACTTTATAAGATTTGATTTCGATTGAAAGAGGTACGTTTACATTTGTGTGCTGCGTGGAAGTGGAGTTAAAAATATGGATGGATACAAATGTTAATTAAACAAACAGCTCTCGAGCTATACATAGTGCATATACATAAAAGTAGTTATAGTACAATTCTAGTAGAGATATAATTAAAAGCTATATGTATACTCGTACGATTGGGGTCATAGGGTGGTAAAGCACTTAAGTACATGGAAAAAGCTGAAATCTAGAGAGTCTAGACTGTGATTGCACATAGGGGGAAAAATCATACATATAGAAATACGCGGCGAATGAGATATTCTTTTGTTCAGATTGGTTTGTATGGAATGCAGGGTTAAGCCTCACAGATCCCACGAAAAGAGATGATGCTTCACGAGCATGTCGCGCACTCCATCCTTCAGCGGCTGCGACTCCTTGCCCCGCTTCGGCGGCAGCTCCCAGTCCGGATTCAGATTGAAGGCAAACTGCGATAGAATCCTTAGCTCGCATTTGATCTGCACCCAGCCCGGGGAATCGATGAAGCTCCAGGTGTGGTACCACTTCTGCACCACCTCCTGGCAGGCGCACAGCACCTCCAGCCAGAGATGCAGCACCTGTTCGTTGAGGCCCAAGCAGATGAGAGAGCGCAGCTTCACATCCATCTGGGCATGGGCATCGTCGTGCGTTTGATTGATGGCCTGGACGCAGCGATAGAGCAGCTCCTCGGGCGTCAGCACCTTGCCATCTTCGTCCAGACGATACGTTTTGCACAGCACCAGGCGACTGTAGACGGATTCAAAGTCCTTTTCCACTTCGCGGGTGGCCGCCTCCTCGATGTACAGCCACGGGTGGATGGGTCCGCCGAGGAATGTGGGTCGCTTCATGCCGTGCTCCAGAAAGGCCTTGATGGCTGGCGCCAGTGTGCCACGCACCAGATCCGTCACCGTCTCCGAGATGGCGTCGTCTCCGGCCGAGGTATACAGCTTGCTGCGTTCATCCAGCAGCTCCACGAATTTGGCGGGAAACCAGCCTCGCAATCCGTTCAGCTCGCCCACCCAGCAGTGCTCGTCCTTTTGGCTGATAATGGTGATGATATCGTTGCGCCTGAACCCCAACTCATCGTCGTCGTGTCGCTCAAAGTCATGCAGTGCCTTGGCGCGGCGTTTTCGCGTTCGCGCCACATTAATGAAGTTCTCGTGGTCCTTGGCATGCGATTCACTGCTGTAGTTCGCCGTCAGCTGGATGTGCCCCGCCAGCTTGGGCTCAATCGTGATGAAATGGCGTCCCACTTTGAGTATGGCTTCGCGCAGATCCACCAGTATCTCCGTTTGCCGTATGTTCTTGTTCTTAAGCTGGTCCGCCTCGGAGCCGTCGCCGCGGAACAGAAAAGCCTCCAGTATGGATTTACTTTTGCGCACTTGCCGACGGGCTAGCTGCTGCTTGGGCAGATTCGATGTGGCCTCGGGATTGCCTATTTGATGACCCTGGTCGGCCATGAGGTAGGCCAAGTGGCGACGTCGATGCGTGTCGATCACCGTTTGACTGAGGGAGCCGCCCACCTCCAGGGCCTGCCTGAAGAGCACCTCCACGTCGGTGACCTCGCCGGGAATGTCCGAAAGGGAATTGAAGATCTGGGCAGAGTTCTCCAAGTGCTTGAGCTCCTGCTCTTTAACCTTTAGCATGCCTAGGGTTAGCTGGAAGAGCACAATGGATCCCTCGTAGAAGAACCAGTCCCATATCCGGACGAGAATCTTCATGTGCACGACATTCGCGAAGACCGTGAGAAACCAGTGCAGCGTAATCAGCGACAACTCAATGTCGTGCTTCTTGAGCGACTCATCCACGTTGGTCAGGTAATTGGCAATTAGTGTTTGCATAACGCGCTGGTCCGCCTGGATGCCGAGCAGCGTGGAGCTGTAGTATGAGGCGGGCAGCAGATCCTCCACAATGGTGGCCATCATCCAGAAGGCATTTTCCTCCTCCATGAACAGCAGCAGGCAGGCTACAATGACGCCTGTGCCCTGGCAGTAGCCAATGTCGGGAAAGAGCCACGCAATGCCCCGAAGGATGCGACGCAGGCGGGGAATGCCCGTGCCGTTGGGATTGCTAAAACACGCGTTTGTGGGCAGGATGCGCAGCAGATCCTTCTCGATCTGCTTTGATGTCATCAATTGGTCGTTGCTGGAAGCTGGAATACAAAGAGTTTAAGAACAATTTCTCAACCACGATATGTGGGGGTATCTGTACCCTTGACAATGTCCTGGTAGCTCGTTTCGCTCTTCTGCTTCTTGGCCAATGCCCCAGAGAGTCGCATCCACATCTGGGCCCGCAGTGTGTGTGGAATGCCCTGCCGTACCATGTTGCGCAGCTTCTCCGTGCGCGGCAGCATCACATCCACATGCTCCCACGTGAGCTCTGTGGCCTCCTTGTTGTGGGAGAACTCCAGATGGGCTATCCACTGCAGTCGCTGCTGGGCATCCTCCACAAAGGGTATCCCAAGCAGTTTATTTGAGCTCTGCTCGGGGCCGTCCTCCTCCTCAACGCGAAACCCAAACTCATCGAAACGATACTCGGGCTGGTCGTTGGGCCCAGAACCCAGCTCAGCCTCCCCGCCCAGCTTGGCGAGGATCTCCTGCGGCCACATGGAGGCCGTGAGGGCGGAGAACGGTCCTCCAGGATTCGGTCGCAGGCCATCGGCCACGCTCAGTTCTTCCATCATTGGCGGCAGCTCGCCCAGATCGTCTTCCGAGCCCAAGTTCTGCAGTTTGCGCTGTGTTGGCAGCGAGTAGAGCGTGGAAACGATAAAATATAATTAGCTTGATAAGCAATCTTTTCCAGTTAATTAGAGAGCGCTACGCTTCCCCTACCCGTACCGTATGTTCTGCACGGCCCACGTAACCCTCGTGGTCCCGGCCGAATATGCTCCTGGCCATATCCATTCTGCTGCTCAAACTCGTTGTAGCTGCCTTTTGATTATGATATTTTAAGCATTCAGTTTACAGTGAATTTCTTTTGTAAGTTTAAAAACACTAACAAAAATTTTCACTTTGCATTGTTTTTGGTGTCAGTGATTTTTTGTTCACAGCTGTTCGATAGGCGATTAGCGATAGGTGGTAAAATCGATGCACCTGTTGAGTAGAAGAAAAACAACATTCTTTAATTAGTTTATTGATTATTTTACAGAGCAAATTCAATTTCGTACTAAGATTTCGTAGTTTATTTCATAAATTTTGTGTTTTTATTAGTCGATAACAGAACAGCTGTTATCAATCGATAATCAGCTGCTGAAATCTACACCTTTCTTTAGCCAAATGCTGAAAAACAACACAAAATTAGCATAATAATGCAGATAAAACCAATTATTACATGTGAGTGGCACACAATACTACTTTGACCATTCATTGATGTTGATTCCTTTTAGATTCTGGCTCGTGCCCGCTCTTTCGCTCGCTGGAATCGCAAATACTGAATGCCATACCTTTGGACACCTGCGAGTGGCGTCGGACCTTCCAACGCCCCACAAAACATGTTCGCCTGGAGGCCCAGACCCTGCAGTTCAATGTGGCGCCACTGGAGAAGTACAAGCAGGGCGACTGGAGCATTCTGGAGCATCCTATTCTGCACATCTTTGTCACGGAATGCAATGTAAGGCAACGCCTTAATATGAGTGAAAGCTTAACCATTCTCCCTCTTGCAGGACGTTGACACATACAAGGCCACCATTAGGGAGGAGATTGATGCCTGGCTAAAGGTCTTGACCAGCTATGGCATCTCGGACTGGATGATTCTGCTGGTGGAGACGCTGGACATGCGCAAGACCAAGAATTTTATGCCACGCACCACAGTCCTCGATAAGATACGTCTCGATTTTGGCACCAAAAACGATGATCGCTGTATCTCAGTGCTGAATCCTGCCAAATTCGAGCAAAAGTCCACGGAATCCTTTCGCTGTTTGGTCCAGCGCATACGCTTCCTTATGCTCACGAGCTACAATCGGAATATTGTCAAATATGAGGAGCTGATACGCAGCAAGCGGGAGAAGCGCAACCACGAGGGCTGGGATTTCCGACAGTACTTCTTCATGCAGGAGGATCTAGCTCTGATATTCGAGAAGCTAGAGCTGCCCACTGAGGCGCTGATACAGTACGACGAACTGGATGCCATGTTCTCGCAGTTCATCATGCACACGGGCTTCAACGAAAAGCAACAGTGGCTCAGCCATTTCAAGCGTCCGCTGAGCGCCTTCCATGGCATCTGTCTGACGCGTCTGGATAAGTTTGAGATGCGCGAGAAGATCCGCGAGGAGGGTGTCTCTCTGCTGGAATTCCGCAACTATTTGTTTGAACGGCAGGCCTATCTGCTGCTCACCAGCAATGAGATCCCGGAAATAGCCAAACGATTGCTAGACTTTCTCTTTTCCACGCTTCGCGAGGTCGAATTCATCAAACTGGAGTGCCAGGAAGGAGCCCTGTGCTGCTGGGAGTTTGTCTGCGCTTTGGAGGTGCTGCAGCTGTGCGAACAGGCCATGGAACCGAACGAAGTCACCTGCTTCCAGCACTGTGCCCCCATCTGGAACCTAGCCAAGGACAAGCTCTATGAATTGGGGAAACTGTGCGGCCTTCTGCCCGGCTGTACACCAACCTCCGAGCAGCTGCACATCGTCGTGCAGCTGTCGTCGGGCATTGGCGATGCCCCGCCAGATCAGCAACAGCAGTTCCTGCAGGCCACGCCGCAGCTCAGAGATCGTTCGCCCAATCGCAAGCCCAAGAAATCGGCGGCCCAGCAGCTGAAGGAAGCCTTGGGCTCGAATCAGGCATTCCAGAAACTCTACCTGGAGCTGGCGGAGCTGGCAATCAGCACGTACAAGCATGTGACACGCCTGCGCTCGGCTCGATTGGTGGGCCTGGATCTGGGAAACTTCTACTGTTCCCTCAATGAGCCGCACAAGGCGGTGGGCTTCTTTACGGATCTGCTGAGGGAGCTTAAGGCTGAGAACTGGCACATGCTGAGCTCACAGACGCTGCTGGAGCTGGCCAACTGCTATCGGAAGATGGGGGACTCTCTGGCCTACACAAAGACCTGCAGCTCCATCTCGTGCTGCGTGGAGCTGGAGACTCTGGTGCGCACGTTCTATTTTGATGAGTTTCTTAAGTCTCTGAAGACCCTCAAGACCACACTCTCCGCCCAACCATCGTCGGAGAATGCCAACTTTTGTGTGCTAGAGGATCACTTTCGCATCCTGGACATTGAAGTGCTCAACCAAAAGCCCATTATACAGGACGATCATGTCTTGGTGCAGCTCAAAGTGGAGAGTCTTTATCCCCGAGGGATCGTGGCGGAGACCATCAAACTGTGCTACGAGCTGCAGGCCACTCCCCTGGAAGTGGCTATGGAAAATGTGTCCCTGACAGCCGCTCCATCAGCCCCGAAGGTGAAAGAGTCTGCATCGCGGCTGAAGGTGGAACTGCAGTTGGTCTACAAGCAGGACAATCGTCTCCACTCCGCTTCGGTGGCGTGTGATATGCCCAAGAGCAAGCAGCCCGTGCGACGCACCAGCAGCACCAAAAGGAAGCTCTCCCCAAGTGTCCAGGGGGACTTTACCAACTTTGTGCAGGCGGAGAATATAGCCCTCCAGCCGGGCGTCAATTGCATTGAGCTGAAAGCCAAGGCGACGCGTGTGGGCAACTGGCAATTCAAACAGGTCTCGTATTCCGTGATTTCTTCTGCAGATAGCTCGTTTAATCTTCTATTCTTGTAGCTCTGTGTAAGCATGTCCAGCCTGGAGTTCCTCTCGGAGCAGCTGCCGTTTGCGGCGCCCTGCTTTGAGATCAGCACCAAGCCGGCCAGTGCTTCGCTGGAGTTCAAGACCCTCATTGCGGGCATTGTCCAGCCCATTAGCCTGAATGTGTCCGGCGGGAGTTTCATCTTTCCGCCCGATGCCAAGATTACGCTGCGCTGCTCCAAGAATTTACGCCTGCGACTGGCTTTGGATACAAAGGATACGCCTCCTCGTGATGATGCCACATTCGAGAGTCTGCTGCAGGTGCCTCTGCTCCAGTTCAAGTCATTCGAGGAGCGAAGCATAGCCCTGGAGGTGCTCACGGATATGCCTGGCAGGAAGGTATCCAAGCATCACGAGCTTCACATTGCTTTGAGCTGTCCCTGGTCGCGCACTGAGCTGCAGATACCCATCGAGTTCCAGCCGGCCATGGAGGCCACTTGTCGGCTGCACACGTGCGGCACCCAGAAGTTCCTGCAGGTCATAATGAAGGGACTCGATGCGCATCTGCTGCTGCACCACGCCAAGGTCAAGTGCGATGTGCCTGGCGTTCAGCTGCTGGACCTCAATCCCGTGCCCCAACAGCCGATTGTAAGAGCGAATCGTTGTGATCGTCGAATGCACTATCACGTGTTTTTTTGCTTGCAGGAAATCTACAAATCCCTGACGGTCACGTATCTGTACGAGATCCAAGTGGAACCCCTGAAGACAGAGCACGAGCTGCCCATCGTCAAGGTGCACTTTGTGATCAAATATGCCACGCTCACCCAGCCCGAGGTGTGGCGCAGCTACGGCTGTGCCTTCGATCTGGTCGACTACACGACGCTCTTTAAGCTGCAGGCACAGCTGGAGCCCAACGAGCTGTGTCGCCTGCGGACGGTGTGCAACATGAATCTGAAGATCAGCAAAGTGCACGAGAATCCCTACACGGATCTCATGTACGAAGTGCTCAACGATCAGAATCTCTGGGCGGTTTGCGGTCGCTCTGCGGGTGAGTGCGGTTGTGGTTCTAATGTTTGCTTTTTGGTCGTTTTTTTATGATTATGATTTAATTCTGATTTCTCTACACACGTTTTCACACTTTAAGATATGGGTAAGTTCTTGGACACACACGTAGAAAAATCCCTAGCAAAACTAACTCCCACCTTGGGCTAGATTCCATTCCATTTAAAAACCAATGTAGTAAATTCTAGGCTTTCTATTAACCACTAAATGCTGCTTTCTGTAGATTTAAACACTATATATATTTTCTGGCTAATCCTCTCTGAATCCTTTTAGGTGTCGTCTCCATGAAAGACGTGGACAGCCATTCCATATCCCTGGATGTGATGCCCTTGAGCACTGGCTTCCTGCCCATGCCCAGCATACGTCTGTCCAAATACACGGCGGGTGGCAAGAGCAAAACCGATGCCCACTCCAAGGTGCATCCCTTTCCACCCGGACAGGTGTACAATTCCACGAAGAGCATGCAGATCCATGTGATTGCCAGCGTGGCGGAGAATCTGTAAATTATGGATATTTCTATAGCATCTATGCCCCAGGCCATAGTATTATTATTTATATGTATTATAAAAGTAAAATAACTCCAAAATCAACATAAAACTATGACTTGGAGGCGGACAAATCGTTGGCCAGTTTGGCCAGCTGCTGCTGCTCCACGCGGTAGTAGTGCCAGCCCTCTCGAGCGGTCAAATCTACGGCGCCCAAGCTCTCGTAGAATTTGCGAGCGGGATTCCACTCGAGCACATTGAACTCCAACCGAGGACACTTCAGCTCCACGGCCCGCGCAGAGACCTCGAGGAAGATGCGCTTGCCAGCGCCGCGCTTGCGGTGCTCCGGCTTCACGTAGATGTCCTCCACGAAGAAATAGCGTCCCTGCCAGGTGGAGTATGCCTTGTAGCAAATGGAATAGCCAATGGCCAGGCTGGGAAAGCAAATAAACAGAAATTATCAAATTTGGAAGGGAGGGGGGAAATGTTTGCCAGAGTCTAACAGATTTCGTGTTTGCTTTTGCCTAATTTTGAATGCTTATCGCATCTCTTGGGTTTACTTTACTCACTTGTTGGCATTGTCTATGAGCACATAGACTTCACAGTATTCCTGTTCACCCGAGAGTCCTGAATCACGTATGAGATCTGTTGGAAGAATTGACTTTTGGTAGAGTGATCGTTGTTTTAAAAGATATTCGAATACCTTACCAGCCTCAGTCAGCTGTGGGCCATTGCTCATTTTCTCAAAGTCCGCTAGTTCCTGAAGATTATTGGAAAAAGTGTTTCATAAGAGTTCATAAATTAAATCCAATTGATTCCCACCTGGATCATGGCTAAGACATCTTTGATGTCCTCCACTTGGGCACGCCGGAATATAAATTCATCGCTTTTTGACATGGTCTGCTGCTCTGTTGTACTACCGATGTGGAAAATTCTCTACCAGTCTTTAGTAAGGGCGCTTATCTTCCTTATCTATTCTTTAAATTCAAATCGTTGTTGGTTTGTTGAGGTGGTTGTAAACACCTTAATACGATTGCGATGAGCGATAACCGATAACCCTGACTGCTTTGTCTCAAAGCGAGTACATGTAACCATCAACAGATGTCGCTAACTCTTGTGTAGATTTCATGTGGCAGAACCATTTTTGTTGTTAAAATTTTAGACCTTTATGATTTAAACATTTTTTTTAAAATAATTCAAGAATAGTTTATCCTTTCACAATTAATCAATATTGTAGAAAATGTATTCATTTATCGTTTGAAATTATTTTTTCTTTAATGGGAAGATTGAAAGAACATTAAAACGTCATTTATTTGTAGGTGTCGTCAACCTTATCAGACCTGCCCATACAAATGTTTGCTAAACAGATTTATTATTTGAGTGAATGCTCGTAGTAGTTTTCCCAGTAAATATTTATCCCTCGTTTCTTTCTCTGAACAATTTCGGTCTTATCAAGTCGATGGCATTTGAAAGGTATTGTCTAAGTGATCCTCACATATCATACATCATACAATCTGATCAATCAGAAATCGATTTTGTTTTCGAAATGGAATGAACATAATATTGGGTTGTTCCCTGTCTGTCTGTCCAACATGTGAACCCAGTACCTTGACTGTAGGATGGGGTTATCACTGGTGACATCCTACCCCATTAGAATGGTGCCTCCTCCCATCCCGTCCTCTCTCATCCGTGGGGCTAGTAAATACTTATAGTTTGACCTCTTGCCACACAACAGACACATAATATTTTCAATTTTTGTTCGCTTCTCCGCTTCTCTTATCTGTGTGCTCCGTCACGATGATGTGGCTATGGATTATGGATCCAGCATATAGCATATAGCATCCATCCATGGCATAGATTATTTATGTGTGCGATCCATCCACAATTGAGCCTGGCTGCATTTCAATTTTCTTAGAGTCCCAAGGCAGGATAGGCTTATCTTTTACCCCTTCTTTATGCGATTCCTTTCTCATTATATTATTCCTTTTAAATAGCCATTAATATGTTGTATTTAAATGGCCACAAACAAAATAAAACCAAAGTCGAGCCAAAGCGAAAGCGGAGCCCAAGGGCTGATAAAGTCGGTCCAACTTCAACTCTGGGGCTTATCTTTTGGAATACAATGCATCTTCCGGACTTTTACCCAGAGAGAGCTACTGCTACTGATAGGCGACACCCGCACCCGTCGTCGTCGTCGTCACCCGCAGGGCCTTACATACATATATCTTTATCGGGTTTCTACTACTACTTCCCCTCGCCCAATCTCTTTCTGTTGATCCCATGCTCTGGCGCCTGCTTAAAGTTGTTTCACTCCGTTTTCAGGTTGTTTACATTTACCTCCTTATCGCATCGTATTGTTCCCTCCCCTCCCTCGTTTGTGTGTTTTTATCAATGTTTGCAATATGTTTTTCTTCTCTGTTTATTCTATTATTCTTTTGTTTTTTTTTGCTCTTATCAAATCCGCATGACGTCACAAGAACCGGCATTTTCAGTATTTTATTGGAATTTCTTGACACTTTTTTGTTTCTGTTTTTTGTTTTTTATCGTTTGTATATACCTACTTTTTTTTAGGTTTTTGAACGGACCCAGACACCATGGCATTTCCTTGTTGCCTGGTTGATATGGTTCTGTTGCTGGATAACTTTATCGCTAAAAACACTGGCGGGGCAAAGGGGGAGTACGTCGGAATGTGAGTCAGTAAAAAAATATAGATAGGCAAGGTCGTGTGCTGCTTGGCTTAGTTATCAGCCCAAAACAGAAGGGCCAGCATAATCTGGCATTATCTGAAGAGAATGTACAATATGAAGCGGGTTTATGTATTTCTAGATAGAAGCGATATTCGTGCGAAATTCTTGCGAAACTCTTAGGAATTTTCAATTATGGGGTGTACAAATAGGAAATTTTGTAGTTTTGTGGTAGGATTTTTATCCTCGATTAGCTTAGAGAGAACTGCAAAATTGGCATTGAATTCATTTCTTAAATATGTATGGAAATCCTTCTTATATTATTTCCTTCTGGAAGATCACTGAAACATCTCTGGAATTGCTGGCTGTAATATCGACATTCAAATCCATTTGTTATTACAAATTCGTCTACCTTTTTTTCAGTAAATGATCTTTCGAGTCGACTTTAGATTTGAACTGGACCACTGCCTGATGATAGTTTTAATCAGGTCGTTGTGGAAACACACACTGGCACTATTACTGGATTGTTGATAAGGACACCACAGTGACACAGACAGTGTTCGGGTAGTGTCGGAGTGTCTCCCCCCGATAAGGATAGTCGCGCGACTGTCGCGTGATGCAACTTTTAATCAAATCGGTTTTTTTTTGGTATCGCTCCCTGGTCTCTCTCTCTCTCTCTCTATCTAGCCACTGGCTTTCAGTGGCGTCAGTGGGGCTGCTTGGCTACTGGATGTTCCGGTGACGGTGTCGGTGCCTCGGCCGCGGCCTGTGGCTGGCTCTGAGATAGCCATATCTTGAAACGGGCTTCCAATCAGCGGACGGAGGGACAAAACTACAGCCAGAGTACACGGCGCGCAATGAGTGTTCCCGCTCCCCCTCCGGACGGACAGGCGGCCGATAATAAGTATAATCGTTACTTTGCCGCTGTGGCTGCCGTTGCCGCTTCTGTTGTTGTTTTTGTTGTTGAAAAGGTGATATGAAATGTGGTCTGATAAGTTTTAATCAAGAGTATTTTTACTCGTATTTTGCTGCTTTGGGCGGCTGGGGCTACTCTCACGAGTAGCATTTGAAAAGTTGTAGTAGTAGGTCGGAGCGCGGATCGGATCGGATGCGGGTCCGGGTCCGGGTCCGGGACTGCTCTGTTTCCGTGGGCTGTGCCGCCTGATAATCACGTTCGAATCTCTTTCCGCTATCTGTGGGCAGAAAGAGAAAAACTCATTTAATGTGAAAAAATTGTAAGGAAAGTTGCGCCGGCGCATGGAAAATCCTTTAAATATGTTTAACCACAAACGTGACGGGAGTTTAACCAACACAAAAGCCGGTTCCGGGTCCGAGTCCGGGTCTGAGGAGGCGCCGCCGCCTGGCAGGGAATCCCCCCGTGTGTCCCGAAGCGACGCCCACTCCTACCTCAGGATAGTCCTCCTCCCTCCTCCGAAAGAGTTGTGATCTGTGTGACACTTTCATTTGGTTGTGTCAACGCCCCCCCAACTACACGCACACACACACAGTCGGTCCCAGATTCCAGATTCCAGATTTCAGGGGCGATTCCCTGGCAATCATCGAAATTGAACGGTTGCTTACGCGCGTGTTATAGTGTGTGTGTGTGTGTGTGTTGCCAGATGCCGTTGCCGATGCCCCGAAGGTTCGGTCATCATTCCGATCGATGTAAGCCACATGTGTGTCAAACGCCCCTCATAATGACGCGGATCTACACCCACGAATTTCTGCACCTAAACGGCGAGCTCTCTCTCTCTCTCGTTATCCCATGGATCGCATCTCTAGCGGCTGGAACCAAAAGTATTCCCCATTGAACTGGGCTATACGATGAGACACCGTCTGGTCCATTTGGTAAGTGTCCCCAGAGTAAAATTAAGGGCCTTCTGGGAAAAATACGGAGTGTACTATATGTATTCTACAATTCCATTGGAGAATTTTAATGGGGGTTTGAACCCACCACATCTTTTATTCCTACCCTTCTTTAAGCTCTATAAGCAACACGGATCTCAATATGGTAAAGATCACCAGATATTTCAACCAAGATCTATGGAGAACCTCAACAGATTCCCTTTCTGTATTCTAATTTCCATACTCTTCTACCCGTATGGATAGTATATGGTGACTCAATCAGACAAATGGAATTTCCACATTAAAAACCAATCCAAAATAGATGAAAAAAGTAGAGCACTACTGTCCATTCATGCCAAAATGAATCACTAGGCTGGGAATTTCCCAAACTGGAAACCGAATTTATGAATGGAAGAACCAAAAGGAGTTCTATCGTAAACTCATTAATTTTTATAGGGAGAGAAGAGAGTGAAAGTGAGTGGACAGCCAGAGGGACAGTGAGGCAATTAAAGTTCCATATAAGCAGAACAATGCAAGTCCATGACTGCAGTGTCTGTCTGGGATCGGGTCGGAGCCAGGGCCAGGGCCAGGGACAGGGCCAGGGGTCGTGGGTATATCCTGTCAAACACACATTACATTGGGAGTAAGTGTTTGGGACAGGTAGACAGAGATACAACAGGTACTCCCAGTCCTCCAGACGACACGCGCTGATACAGAATTACGACTACGAGACCACGAGGAGTGCCTTGTGGATGGGATGTGTGGAGATGTGCCGTGCCGTCCGTCGTCTTTCTATATTTACTATATATTTGGTATGGGAGTAGGTGCGGTCTCTTTCCTAGACTTTGGCGCATGACTGGAACTGGAACTGAAACTGGGATCGGGATCGGAAGAGGGTCACGGGACACGGGACGACTCAGAGCAATTAACAATTAAGACAAACACCGTGTGTACTGTGTTGTCTGTGTGTTGTGTCTTGTATCTTGTCTTTTTGTACGTTTGTTTGTCTTTCGGAATTTCACAAAAATTCCTTTTATACCACAATTTGTTTCATGTTCTGGTTAATGTTTAATGTATGTGACTGTCTGTCGATGTTTGTTCTTTGGTTGGTTTTTTGGTTTTGTTTTTTGCGGTATTTGTTATTGCGGTTTCCATCCATTGTTCCTCCCAAAAGTAAAACCCACTGTTTGCAGATGCATTTCGATGCCTTTTTGGAGAGGAGATGGTGCACGTGTCTCTCTGCCTCTGGGGGAATGGGGGGCGGGGTGGGGGGTGCGATGTGTGGCGATTTCCTTGGAAAATTACTGGGCAAAACGACTTTTGTTGTTCTCAGATTTGTGTGAGTTTTTATTTATAATTAATTTCCAATATGGCGACCTATGATGGCAGGAAGTCATGTGTACGACTTTATATATACTTTTTTTATACATATATTTAATTCTTTTGTTTTGTGAATTCTCTTCAACAAAATGCTTATTTTTCTTCAATAATATATATGTATATAAATTTGTATATATTTTTCCCCCTCCCGTATGTATGTCTGGTTGTGGCTGATAAGGCCTGTCGGTCGTTTGTTGTCGTCGTCGACTCAACGACCGCTGAGGCAGAGCCCAGAGGCACATTGTAAGCGGCGGACGGACACTCGAGAGGGAAGGGGCACAGGGCAGGACAGGGCAGGGGCAGAGCTCCAACGACTCGCATTTTGTTTTTCTGTTATAAGTACAAGTAATGCTCATGCACACACACACACATATATGTACACCACGGTCTTATGTGGTATATAACCACTTGTTTCTGTGACAGCAGCAGCACCGTACTGATCCCCATTCCACTTTCATTCCATCCAACGCACACGATCCCCCATCGAAGTCGAAGGAGGGCCCCGTTTCTGTGTGCTTTTTTTCTGGTCTCTGGAGCTCGGTTCGACGATCGTCATGCTGGTTTCTTGTAATTCTCATAATTCTTATTTCTCCTATTTTTACTTATTTTACTTTTCCTGGCTTGAATGCTCTTTCATTCGTTTCTTTGTCTTAAGTTTGCAAATCTAAAGGCAATTAGTCATAGGAATGGGTATATTCAGAAGCTTCCCCTAAATCCATCAACTATAATGATTTTCGCACAAAAACCAGAAGTTTCTTCCTCTAGTCTCTTTCTATAATACAAATATTACCCGATCTCGGACCCATCTTTCCAATTTCTTAAGTCAATTAGCCATGATGAGGCGGCCATTAAAAAATCATCAAACAAACATTGGTCTCCCTCAAAAAATAATATACATTTATGCCTAAGTGCCAAAAGGACGACGGCCTAATTAGAAAGCGCCAGCGGCAGCGCCAGGTACGTGTCACAGGACACAGGATACGTGAACGTAAAAACATATTTTCCGGACAAAAAATTATATAACCCAACAAAAGGGAAGAGAAAATAGAAAATATTGTCAGCAAAACAATATTCATAAGGAAGATGTGGTGTTGTTTGTTTGTCCAGAGACAGGACCCTCAAAAACAACTATCCAGCAGAGACAGAGAGAGAGAGTGCATGTCCTTTTTGGTCATGATCAATTTGTATCGTGTCGGCGCGTGTTTCCATTTTGTTTGTGTTTACCTTTTGCCACAAATTGTGGCCGGCCGCGCTTACCTGATGGGGGAATGATCTACCTGTGGCATCTTGTGGCAAATGGCAGCCGTCTGTGGCTGTGGACTGCTGCCCGATTAGCACTGATCTGAGCGGCTTAATCGTGGCTTCTTGACAGTTTTCTTTTCCCAATATAAAACTCTATTTAAATAGGTTCAATTCTGATGTTTGTTTGGCTGTGGGAAAAGTTTTTCATGTGCAGGAAATATGTTACGTGGAGGATCTAAGAGTCACTTAGGGAATATTGCATCAAATCCTCCAGCTCGAGGAAGTCAAAATGTTGACTCTACAAATTAGCCGGGGAATGTTTTTTCTGTTTGCATAATATTGAGAAATTCTGGACATATGGAGACTGAGATTTTACTTCCTTCAGTCCAAATATATTAACTGGAATCCATGTAGATCCCTCTAGTAATATCAAACACACCGCTCTCAGTGGATCATTCCCCCTATTTCTAATCCAATCTCGACCCTTTTAGATCCATTGAAGGACCCTACAGATAACAACTGGCCTCTGGTTATCGTAGCCCTAAAAGAGTGTTAAAGACATGTTCTTCGAGGTCGTTAAATGGGGTTTTTCTTTGATAAGAAACCAAGAAGCCAATTGAAGACCACTTGAATCAGATGCCCGTTCTTTTCTTTGATGTCATTTTATTGGAATATTCCTACCACATAACGATGCTGATAATTGGCGCTTAAGGAGTCAAACGACTTGTATCCGAAAGATAGCGAGAGAGAGCCACTAGGAAAGACGAGATCTCGAGGAGTATTGGATTACCGAAAGTGTAATATTTATGGGCCGAAGTATGTACACGAAAATATTAAAAATGCATAAATACATCAGCACTGGAACGGGAACTATATAGTGTATTGTATGATCGTTCCTATGATACATGAGACACTTTGCCACACAGTCTCGAGTCCAGTCCACACTACACTTGTTGCAAGAGCAAACCCATTTTGTCGTGGCATCCATAAATATGTCAAAATAGTTCCAGAGCCAAACCCAAACCAAATAACTTTGTGTTTTCCTGGGTCTCGTGGGATATACAAATACCAAGGATGGTATTTAAATTGGCCCTCGGTGGTTTTCATTTGTGTGTATAAAACTAATTATATTGCTTTTCGCCATAAACATTGTGCAGGCCATTCGATATGTTCCACATTGGAGTTTTGGTATAGCGCTACGGCCCATTACATTTGGAGTTCGAGTGTGAAACAGGGCACCACCTAGCCCGCACCCGCACTGGCACCCGCACCCGCAAGACCCACAAAGATTATCCTTTTTCTCAGGATTGTAATAAATCACATCATTAGCATGGCTTGCTGGATGATTTATTGGTTCCACAAGAGATCTCTCTTTCTCTCTCTCTTCATGTTTGTTGACACTCCACGCACACTCCAGTTCGGTGTGCCACACACAGGGGCACGGGGGCACTCAGCCCTGACTCACATGGCGGAGTGGCAGTCGTACTCCTATTCCTCTATGACAGTTGGTGGGGCTTTTGAGGTCGTCTACCGTTATTTGCATTTGTACTCAATGCATTTCGTTTATAGTAGAACCGAAAACTTATCATCGGACTTAACTAAGCATAACATTTGTCGCTTTAGGATCGTAGTCGGGTATCCCAGGGGGTGGACTGTGGAACGGTAGCTGCCAACATGAAGGTGGAACCACAAGTCAAGTGTGAGAAAGTTTACTGTCAAAGAACGTAACGAAATAGAGGTAGGAATGGAATCTATTTTTAAAGAAACATAGGGATCCTTTGAAACACGGCAAAGGAATACATAGATAGGATCCTTATGCTTTTGCTTATTGAATCTAGAGTTTTCCGATTTCTATACATTTTTCTTTGTAGAAATTTGTATATTTGAAATACTTTGACTCCCGACATGCTCGAATGGCGTGTTATATACCCAAAAGCCCTCGGACCAGGCGCCGCCGCTGGGTGACGTCTACTGCAAGTTTTTCAAGCTGAGTTATTTAATAAATTCAAGGTTAAAGTTCCATATAAATCACTGACACATGCAACCCACGAGCAATCGTATTGAAAATGTCTAAATATTTCATTTTTTCACTTGTTTTTGTATTGAAAACTTTCGTTAATGAGCGAGAGTGTTGGGCTCTACTGTGCTGTGGCTGGGGCAACCACAATATATACAAAATAAAATATTATATAGAGGAGACCTCATGTGTCCGCGGGACTAGGGAAAGGTCCGGTACGGACGGACAGGGACGTCCCCCATCCCATTCCCCAGGCTGAAGCACGTTATCAGTATTTTTTCTTCGTTTTTTCATCGTTTTTAATATAATTTTTTTTAATGGCCACAAAGGTTAACAACAAGCCATGTCTATGTACTCCCGACGCGTACGAGTATGTAGAATTTAAATTCGAATTTAGATTTGTTTTTGGAACGAACCGCGCCGATCCGTATTGAACCTCCCGCCGCACCGAGCGACGAGCGGCGACCCACTTGAGTGTCGCCGCCTACTTTTCCCAATTGACCATCCATCCATTCCATCGATCCATCGGATCGTAAAAGTCTTCTCAAAATGTCCAAACAGATCGTTGGTGCCGCCTATTCAAATGACGATAAAAATGCCATAAAATCTCCGAGCGAGGAGCCTTGTCGTTTTACGACTCCTCGTCCTGGTTCAAATATAACAATTTTTTAATCAACCATTAGAACCGATCTCAAGTACAAAGTGGAACATTTTTACGATCGTTTTTGAATATTTTTTGGCGCGCCGTCTGGGGAATTTGCAAAAGAAAACGTCGTCTTCTACGGGAAAGACTTTCCCTTTGGATTTTTCTCACGGCGACGACCCTTCGATCTGGCTCCAGCGATCACTTGTCGCTCCGGAGTATGTCCTTTGCCCCGATTCTGAAATTCTACACGCGTCTCCTATGAAAATTTAATGTTCACGTCCTCGCGATAGGCATGAAAGTGTTTTCTGGCTGTTTTGGCCCCGGCCCCGGCTCCGGCACCCCATCCTATACGCTTGTTAGATGAAATTTTAGAGAACAATTTGAGTGTTCTAACTCGGGGCTGATTTATGGAACCATTTATGTAGGATTTTCAAAAGTTACCATGAAGGAATAGAGAGGTTATTGGCCACAACGAAAGGAGCGTTGGACTAGAATGGGGATCGATCTATTTTTGTTAATGAAGTGCGACTAAATTTTAAAATTACTTTTGAAAAATATAGAAATAAGATTCAAGGGGAAGTATTTATGAGAACAACGCCACGCAGAGATCGGGTTGATATAATCATTGTTTAATCGATAATATATCACGTCGCATACGTCACGGTAATTTCGTTTCAATTAATACTTTTCCAGGAAAAGTTTTCCTTGTTGTCGTACTGCCGATAATTCATCAATACTCAATGGGGAATAAGGAGATTTGATGATAATAAAAGTACATAGTACATAAATAATCGTAGAATTATTTATTCAAAGTTTTTATCTTATTCCTATAAGCTTCGTATTCTAAATTATTTTAGTTTAAATTTTGATAAGTTCCGCTGTAATCAACAAAGTCGCTTTTTGACGATCGCCTATCGATAATGCATCACAGAAACGCATATCATCCCTATACAGCTTTCATCAAAGCTGTAGATCGTGTTATTAACTCCAGGCAGTGTTACTATTTAGTTAATTTGTTGCTTGTTTTACATACTATAAATACATATGTATGCATAAATGTACATACATACATACATATACGTATAAGTGCTCGCTGGCAACAGCCAACCACAATGGAAGCAATAAAACCAAAAGCAACAACTACATAGGTGGCCCCGCTGCCTTCTGCCCCCTCTGCAGAGATGCCTGCTGCTTGTTGTTGCTGTTGTAATTGTATTAAGAGGCGTAGCTAAAAACTGGCAAGCAACCAACGCATTGAGGGCCTGCTGAGAGAGCGAGAGACAGCGAAGATACCGAACAGCTTGGGTGCGACAAGGTCCGCTGCAGGCAAAGCAAGCAACAAGTCCACGAACGCAGTCGCAGAGCAAAAACAGCAAAAGGAAGAGAGCGCTTAAAAGCCAACAAAGTAAAGAGAGCTTAAGCTTTTGCTCTTTGCTCTCCGCTCGATTTGACAGCCGTTTGAAGCTGTACATGATGACGATTATGATTGTGACTCGTATAACGGCATGTGGAGCAAAGCGCAGAGCTGACAAAATGTGTAGTTATGTCTGTGAGTGTGTGTGGGGGATGAATGGAAGTGGAGCCAGGGAGAGGAGAACTTAAGCTCTCTCTCCTCGCATGTAGTGTGTGGAGGAATCTAAAAAACAATTTTTTTATGATTTTTACTCGACGTTTCATTTGTGTCCATGTTTTCGAAATATTTAAGTGCTCGCCACAAGCGCAACAAAAACCCCGAGCGCCCCAGTTTGTTTGAAAAACTCGCCGGACACGGACACGTACGACGGATCAGAGTGCGGATCGATTGATTAGTGAGAGACGACGGGACTCTGGACGCGCGCGCGAATTGTGGGGGCCAGAGAGAGGGGAGTACATAAGCGATGACCAAGATCACGAAGCCCAAGGACAAGGAGAAGGCACCGCCAACGCCGGCGCGTGCTTCTACCAATTTGCTGGCTAATGCGGCCAAAATGAAGATCACTAAAGCCCTGGCCAATGCCAAGACGCAGCAGCAGAACAAGCAAGGACGTGCATCAACGGCAACAAAAGAAACAAAAGAGACAGCAGCAACAGGATCAAATGCAACAACAACAACAACAACTGCAGTCGTACCAGCCGCAGCACTGAAAGAGACGGCTATAGCAGCTGTTCCGACCGAAACGGAGCCTACGACAGCGGCCGAGACAGAGACGGAGACGGTGGCCGCCGCCGCCGACGACGACGACAATGAGGCAGCGACGACGTCGACGTCGGCCACAAATTTATCGTCATTTGAGTCCGCGCGTTTGCAGGCTCACACTTCAGTTGCAGCGAAACTCACAAACGAAACGGTTACCACCAGCGACACGGCGACAGCCACAGCGACTACTGCAGTTCTAGCACTAGAATCAACAGCATCAGCTACAGCAGTTACAGTGGAGATCGAGAGAGATCCTAATCGTGTAAACAACGGTACTCAAGAGAGCAACGCGAGTGAAAGTGTCGATAATAAGATCAAAGTAATAAACTATGCGCATCAGCAGCAGCAACAAATCTACGAACATCAACAGCAGCAGCAACAACAACAACAACAACACCAGGAACAGTTTCTCAGTCAGCAATTGATACAAGAACAACAGCACCAGGAGCAACTGCAGCAGCAGGAACAGCATTGGTTGGCCTACGATTTGACCAGCGGATCAGCAGCAGCGGCCGCAGCAGCAGCGGCGGTGCAAGCAGTCCAAGCAGTGGATCAGAAACCCCCCGATTTGTATGCCTTGGCGGCCTCGCATCATCATTTCTTCGGACACCTGAGCTACCCGCCACCGCATCCACCCGCACAGCTGTACGAGCACTACCAGAGCATCACCGGCGCCAGCACGGATCCATCCATAATGAGGAATAACTTTGCGCTGTACAGCGTCTATGGCGGGGGAGGAGGAGGATCGGCCGGAGGAGTAGGAGCGGGAGGAATGCTCACGCACGATCATGTGGTGGCAGCCGCCGCAGCGGCAGCAAATGCCCACAATACGCCCAACATTGATGAGGTCATCCAGGACACACTGAAGGACGAGTGCTTCGACGACGGGCATAGCACCAGCTATCACATGCTGACCTCCGTATCAGATTTGCATTCCCTAAAGGATCCCAGTCCCACCATTTACTCACTGACGCACCAGCAACAGCAGCAACAGTTGCAGCAGCAATTGTACCACCACCAACAGCAGCAGCAACAACAACAGCAGCAGCAACACCTCCAGCAGCAGCAGCAGCAACACCAACAACAGCATCACCATCACAACAACTCCGCCAGTTCGGTCGGCGGGGATTCCCCATCGTCCTCCTCGCATGCACTGTCCACGCTCCAGAGCTTCACGCAGCTGACGAGCGCCGGCCACAGGGACAGCCTTTCGCCGGAACAGCATGGGGGCTACTTCAGTCCCAGCCTGCAGACAACCAGGTGAGTGTGGAGTGTGGTGAGTGGAGAGTGGAGTGTGTTTGTGTGTGGCACCGACCGACAGACCGTCCCGCGTGCTACTCGAACGAGAGTATGAGCTCATTATCACGATCCATATCGCACGTGCCTTAACCGAGCTTCGAGCACCGCGCAACACCGCCAAATGTCATGATCAGAGAAGCGCATTCGTTGATTCATATTTCCCCCAACCCCCCAAGCCCCCCCACCCGACAGTCGCGACTGTGACTATGATTTTTCCTCAGTTCTCTGTGTTGTTGGGGTTCTCCAGTTCTCCAATGGGTTATAGGTGTATTACTTTTAGTCATAATTGTTGCTCATTGTTCCAGGTTTTAGACTTTGCTCTCAAAAAGTATGGGATCGATCCCTCCTCATACACACGCACACACATTTCCGTGTTCTGTGGCATTCTCAGGTGGTTTATTCGCCCAGTGGAATGCCTATAAAAACCTGGTTGCACGGTTGAATCTATTTTGTGTGTTTCATGTCCAGAGGAATGTGTGTTTTTCTGCATTCAAATGAAAAAACATCCATAAAAAACAGTTGTGATTTTGTCGCCATCACAGATGTCATATGAACAATGTGCGAGCCTCTAGAGTTTGTGTGGGTTTTAGTGGGTGTGGCAGTGGCAGTGCCAGTGCCAGGGAGTGGGTGTTAAAGGTTGCAGAACTGATGGATGGAAGAAAGGGAAGGTAATCGAGTGGGAATAAACTGTTTAGATCATGTTTTTGGAATCTACAAGGAGAGTTTTCTTAAAGAAGATATGCGGGATCTATAAAGGACGCTCGACATTTTCGATGGATGCATTTTCCAATCATCTAGCAAATGAGAATTCCTCCCTCGACTTACGGACTGTTATGTTATGCTATGCCTGTATTTTCCTATATGCAAAACACGTTTTCAATTATAAAAAATAACAAACACAAACAAAACGATCCTAAATGAAGTGCAAAATGTGGAAAAAATAGAGAAGAGAAAAACGAGTCAAAAAAACAGAGGAGAAAAACAAGAGCCAAAGGCAAAAGCTGAAACGAGATCAATGGAAAGACGACGAACGGGCGGGCACTCATTGTGCGGGTTGTACGGGTCTGGGATCCCACCCTTTGGATCGTTAGAGCACCCCCAGTGCTCCTCCTTTATGGAGACGTAAGGGGTATGGGGTCTTTTGAGGCTGACTCAGCAGCGGCTTTGAAGCTGCTTTCAGAGTTTGGGTTTGGGTTTGGGTTTCGTGTGGCGGTTTCTATGTCACGGGATGGCTTTGGATTACCCCCCGAGAAATACAGAACCACCTTCAGGTATCCTACTCCTCGAATAGAGAGCTTTGCAATTGGAATACGCCCCGATCCGACCCGATCCGATCCGATCCGAGCCAGCAAACAAGCTAGAAAAATGCGCTACAATTGCATTTTGGAACTGCCGATCAAATGCGGGTCACGCCCCCCTTTTTTTTAATGGTTTTTCAGAGCGGCACGTGCCTAACTTTTTTTTGGACACGTGTGTCGCCACAACTCTTGGCCACAAATGCTGCTGGTAACACCACACCCCCTCTTTAGGCCAAAAGTTAGTCAAGCATTTCTTTGGGCCACTCCATGAGTCAGAATGTCCGAGTCCAAGTCCGAGTCAGAGTCAGTGCGTCTCCCTTACGTCAATAATTGGAGACATAGCATATTTTCTTGTTTACGAAATTTGAGCAGCAGTACTTTTTTTTATTTTTTTGCTTTTCGCTGAGCCTCAGAACTCAGCGACAGCCACAGCCACAGCGACAGCGACAGGAGGAGCAAAGCGGAAGAGAGCCTGAAGCAAGTGCGAAACTGTATTTATTGTATGTTCAATGTTTATTTTGATCTTCCGAAAGGTTGAGACTTGAATACTTATAATCGAGATTTTGCAACAAGATATCCAGGGCCCCAAAACAGCGCTAAAGATCACAGAATAAGAATCGGAAACATTTTGAAAGATTGAAAGTCGGCCTACTGTTTGAGAGGTATCGAATTGGAGATCTCACAGATCGGCAAAAGATCATAGATGATATATCGAATTATGTTTAAAGAATCTCTTGAGAGATCTTCGGAGAAAAACAAAACTATTTTTTGGCTCAGCGATGACGATGACGAGATGCTCGGAACATTTTGTATGTGACTTTTTATTCATTTTGTGGCGGCAGTGCGAAAAAATCAGAAAACCAGAAGAAGATATCACAACGCCCGACATTCGTCGAGAGCTCACATACGAGTACGAATACTCGTAGTTTGTGTGGAAAAACAAGAAGTCGAATCGAATGCAGAAAATACTCACCTGCAGAGAACAGCCACACAGAGCCGACAGAACCGACAGAAAACTGAAGCGATGATAAATTATATCGTTGTCGTGCATTTTTTGTTGTCATTCAGTCTACTTCCTATATATATTGTATGCTATTCTCTATATGGTAGAGCGTAGGTACGAGTACCTATGGCCAGAGATAAAGATATATTGTAGCATCTCTGAAAGTTGAAAATTGAATTTGTTGTTGGGCGCTGACTGTGTTATCAGAGAGCGTGCTTCAAGACTTTGGAAAGACTTTGTTTTATGTTCAAGAATAGCTATGGCTCTACCGTTTTTGGTAGATAATAAAATGCTACAGTGGTTGCTCGGAATGTTAGCATTTCGATGGTTTTAGAGCCCTGAATCCATTCCCAATCTATCCTTAAATAAATATCCTTTTTATTTCATAACTGAAACGCTTGTAATTTGTTTAAAATTACATAGAAATATGCAGTTTGCACTCTTCGAGCGATCACTGTACCTCGATTTTCGTGTGGCTTATATCCAATTTGTATTTCTTACAAGTTTTTCACACAATTTTATCACTTATTTTATGGCTTAAACTCCCCGCCTGCGTCTCAGCCAAAAGCAAAAGCAGCAGCAGAGGCACAGCAACAGCAACAGCAACAGCAAAAGCAAAAGCGGTGACTGCAACTGCAAGTGCAACAACTGCAACTTCCACTGGCATAAAGTCCAAAACCCGACGTCAAGTCATTATGCAAACGCGCGTGCCCCGTTTCGGTTGTGCTTTCGGTCTCGTTCTCGTCTCCAGCTCCAGCTTCAGCTTCATCTTCAGCTCCAGCTACGGGATCGATCTCCTCCGCGCCTGCTCGAAAGAACCGATTCCCCAATAAAAATACAAATATATCAAAATGAAACTTACATTTAGTGAAAGAAAAATATCGTCGAGTGTTACGGCCTGTGCCTGTTGCCGAATCAAATCATAATTGTATTTCCAAAAACAAAGAACAACAAAAAGGGTTGTACAAGACTTTAGAGAACTTTAGAGATCGTCATTGAGTGTCCGTTTAGTGGAGTGTGTATGTGTTTGCAGCATTTAAGGATCCATTCTACATCTATATTTTGAGAGGAAATCCTTGAAAGTGGAAGAATATCATCTTTATTGTCCGTTAAGCGGAATATTCGAACTTGCCAGTGATTTCCATTTTCAATTTGATCCTAGAATTTCCATTTAGTGGAATATTTGTGAGTGCGGATCTGTTGAAGATATAGATTTTGGAAGGAAATCTATTCGTTTTCACCTGTTGAAGCTATAGTCCCTGATTCCTAATAAATCGTACATCTGCCAGAGATCTTTGCCTCTAAGAGACCCTTGCCTACGCTGCACTTGTGGTTCCTTTTCTTTGTTTATGGAAAGAACCGTCTTTTGGAGCCGTTGGGGGAATAAATATTTGCACAGGCTACTGTTTAAGAAAGAGAGAGCGGCAGTGGGACACAAAGAGAGAGACAGAGTGAAGGAAAGAGAGAGTGCGATCTTAAGGGAAAGAGATTTTCGGTCAATTTGTAAACAGTGTAGCAAACACTTTTATTTTTTAATTAAAAGTTTTATGGACACACACATACACATACCGAAATATGCACCCAAACACACACACACAGACAACACTGCAAAATGTGATCCGCTTTGGTGGTCCAAAAGCAGCACAAAACTCCAACAACAATCTTGTAAAATAAACAAAAATCAGGAAATGTTAATAGCAGATTCATTCCTTTTGGCCCTAACAGAACGACAGAAAGAGAGGGAGAGAGCAAAAGCAGAGAGACAGAAAGAAAGAGAGAGCAAGTGTAACAGTAACAGTAACAGAAACAATAACAGCAGCAGTAACAGCCACCCCAACAGACCTGTTAAGTGGCTAGCGGCTAAAAACGCGCGTAAATTTGTGCCAAGCGGCTTTAAACGCATCAAAACAAAAACCGAAGCAAACGCGTGTAATCTGTAATCCCCCAAAATTGTGAAAATTTCAGAAAAAACACCACAAAATGTTTTTCTCTAATTACAATAATATGTATTTGAAGAACTATTGCTATAGGTACAACCATACAAGTGAAATATTTAATAAAGTTTCTTAAATGCCATAAATATATGTATTAAAATGTATCCTTTTGTCCTTGCAGTTCGGTGTACGCTGGACCCCTGCTCACCCAAGCGGCCAATGGGATGCAGTATGGCATGCAGTCGCCCAGCCACGCCCATGCGCATCTCCAGCAGCAACAGCAGCATCCCCACCAGCAGCAGCAACATCCCCACCAGCAGCACAATCCCCACCAGCAACAGCAGCAGCAGCAGCTCCATCAGCATCACAATTCCAGCAGCAGCAGTCCGGGACCCGTGGGTCTGGCCTCTGGAACGACTGTCAATGGCAGTGGGCTCCTGGACGACGGCTATGGCTCGCCAAAGAGCAGCCACAGCGGCGGCGGCGGCGGTGGCAGTGGAGGTGGCACCTTGCCTGCCTTTCAGCGCATTGCATCGGCGACCAGCGGCTACGGCAACGGCGTGGCCAATGGCTCTTCGGTGGTCAGTGGAGCCGAACGGTCCGCTGGCTATGCATCGCTGGCCAATTATCGCACTCAGGTGAGTGTTTGCCCAGGGAATCCCTCCTGATTGATTCCCGCCTAACACTCTGCTCCCTCCCCCTTCAGAGCGATGCCTGGACGGGTCATTACGAGCCAATCAGTTACGCAGCAGCCACCGCATCCGGTGTCCAGACACAGCTTGGAGGCGGCCTTGGTGGGGCCGGGGTGATACGCAACGGACGAGAGATATATGCCGCGAATGCAGCAGCAGCGGCGGCGGTAGATGGCGCCGCAGGACGAGTGGATCCAGGATCCTATCTAACAGCATCCGCATCGTTGTCAGCAAGTAAGTGTTCGCCTCTTTTAGGATATAGAATATAGGATATAGAACACACATTTGGCGCAAGAGAGCGTTGTCTATGTTTGCCTTGCCACAAGAGGAGGAAGGAGGAGGCCTCTCCTTAGGTAGAAGTTCGCGCCCGCAGGACTATGGACGATGGATATTTACAGAGCCTGAGCAAACGGCTGAGACCCCGAAGGAACTGCAACTGCTGCTGCCAACTGCTGTTTTCCTACGCAAACAACGCACGCTACATACTTTTTTGAGCCCAAAAACAAAAACTATCGCTAGCGTAAACCTATCTCTAAGTCCTACGTCTCTATAATAAATTCAATTAATTTTACATCCACTCTTGAGCTTACAAAAATCAATCCAAACCACAAGAAACCACAGAAAACACCACCACAAAAAGCAAAAAAAAAAACACACACAAAAACTCCCAAACAAAACCAAAATTTTGATGATAATTTGTATGATATTTTCCATGTAAACGTTTCGCATCCTTTTTGAAGCATTTTTCGATGCCGATTATTTCACTGAGGGGCGAGAGTGCGTCAATTGTGGTGCGATCCAGACACCGCTGTGGCGACGCGATAACACGGGACACTATCTGTGCAACGCCTGCGGCTTGTACATGAAAATGAACGGCATGAATCGTCCACTAATAAAACAGCCTAGAAGATTGGTAAATGTCTCTCTCTCTCTCTCTCACACATGTCCTGTCTCCCCTCATCTCTCTCTCAAAAAATCTCAATCCTCTAATTATTACTAACCCAAAAAAAGCTTTTTTGTGTGGAACAAAATTTTTATTTGTATTGTAAACGAAAAATGGGAAAAGCTTATAGAAATCCAAGCCGCCAGCCTCTGAACCAGACCCAGAACCCTCTCTGAAAATCAATCCCCATCGGAAAGCCATATTCCAAACGAATCTCAAAGAGAGTACAAAAATTAATTGAATTTATTATTAGTTTTATATACAAAAAAAAAAAAACAAAAAAAAAAACAACCAAAAACAAAACAAAAGAATGTGCAAATTTCTGCTACTCTTCTACTCCTTCTACTACTACTGTTTTGCATACTTTTTGCCTACTACTTTTTTGCTGCCTTTTTGCTCAATCAAAAATCTTCTGATAATATAATTACAGTGGCCGCTGAATCGGGCGGGGATTTCTATAAGAGCTACCCATTTAATGTGAACGCCAGCGGCAGTGGCCGTAGTAAGGCCAACACCCCAACAGCCGCGGGCACAGTCATAGCCACTGCTGCTGCAACTGCTGTTGCGGCGGGGGCAACGGCAGCCCCAGCGACAGCTTCGACGGCAGCGGTAAATGCAACAACGACGCTTGAAGAGCACGTTAGTCGCGCCAATTCGAGACGCTTGGTAGGTCGCTCATTAATTAACAAAACAACAAAACCAACAAACCCCCCAAAGAACAAATTCCCAACAACTAACAAACCGAAAACAAAACAAATCGAAAGAGTAAAGTAGAAATCCCAGAAAATATATAGAAAATATTGTTCCACATGAAAGGCTCCAAGGAAATGTCCAAAAGTTTACTAATTAATCAATATTTTATTCCATTCCTCGATGAAGAGTGCCTCGAAGCGCAATGGCCTGTCGTGCAGCAATTGCCTCACCACCTACACATCTTTGTGGCGCCGCAATCCTGCCGGAGAGCCTGTGTGCAATGCCTGCGGGCTGTACTTTAAGCTGCACAGCGTCACGCGTCCGTTGGCCATGAAAAAGGATACCATTCAGGTGAGCAAAGAGTAGAGAACTCAATAGAAACAAAATTCTATATTATGTGATATTTCTCGTTTAGAAACGCAAACGTAAACCCAAGGGAACGAAGAGTGAAAAGTCCAAGAAAATGAAAATGGCACTGAATGCCAATATAGAGGGAGGTTCAGGCAATGGTGCAGGGTCTGCAGGCTCTGGCTCCCACAATGTGGGCCTGAGCTTGGACGTCAACGAAGGTAAGTGTCTCGTGAATGATCCTACGCTCTGTGGGTGCATGCCTAATTCGTGTGTCTGTCTCTCTGTCCTGTCTTAGATATGAAACCATACATGCCATACACCACAACCACATCGCAACACCACCAGCAGCAGCAGCAACAGCAGCAATCACAGCAACAGCAGCAGCATCATCATCAGCTCATTGCTGATCAGCAGCAGCATTCATCGGCTGCCAGTTCGCCTCATAGCATGGCCTCCTCCTCACTATCCCCCTCAGCCACATCACATTCCCATTCGCATCAACAACAGCAGCAGCAACAGCATCAGTTGTGCTCTGGCCTGGACATGTCGCCCACGTCGCCCTATCAAATGTCCCCCATCAACATGCAGCAGCAGCAACATTCATCCCATCAGCAACAGCAGCAATCCTGCAGCATGCAACAGCATTCGCCCAGCACTCCCACCTCCAGCACGGCCTCTATTTACAATACACCATCGCCCACCCACCACCATCAACACAGTATCCATAATAACAATAACAATAACAATAGCACATTGTTCAACAACAACAACAACAACAACAGTAGCAATGAGAATAACACGAAAATTATACAGAAATATCTGCAAGCTCAACAATTGAGCGCGAACAGCAACAACAGCAACAGCAACAGCGGGAGCGGGAGCTCGGATCATCATCTATTGGCGCACCTGAATGCGAACTCCATTACGACGGCAACACTTGCAGCAGCGGCTGCAGCGACGATCAAACCAGAGGCCACATCGTCCACAGCCACAGCCACAGTGACGGGATCAACACCGACCACGGCATCGAGCACATTATCCTCACTGAGCCTCAGCAACAGCAACATTATCAGTCTGCAAAATCCCTATCAACAGCTGGGGCTTGGACCGCAGGCGATGGCATTGTCTAAGCCAGGAGGACGCGCCGCCTCCCCGCTCTACTATATCACGGAGGATGAGCAGCACATCAAACTGGAGCAGATAGAACATCAGCATCATCAGGAGCACCAGCACTCCCATCAACAGCATCAGGGAGAGCTAATGCTCAGCCGATCGGGCTCGCTGGACGAGCACTACGAACTAGCGGCCTTTCAGCTGCAGCAGCAAGAGCTCCGTCTTCAGCAGAGTCTGCTCCACGAGCAGCAGGTGGCCAGCTATGCCATGCAAGCAAAGCAACTGCAGGAGCTGGAACGCAAGTACGGCGTGGATCGGGAGACTGTGGTGAAGATGGAGTAGACGGTGAAGATATACATGGTGCACTGTAGCATGACCAAAGATCCTGTTGTTAAATCTCATAGCTCCAAAGAATTTTTAGCGTGTATACCCAAGAGCAGTTCTCCAAGAACCCTCCTCTAAACTCTACCCTCTATTCTCTACATAAGATTTAAGCAAATTGATTGACATTTCCATTAGGCCACTCTGAATCGCGCATAACTCGAATTTTTCGTTATTTAAAACCTAGTTTAATTCTTAGAAAATTGCTATATTATCGAATGCAGAACCTAGTTTAATCGCCATCCAAAGCCCTGAGAGAAGTTCGTCGTGTGGCATCTCTTTGGTGTGGCATCCATTTAACTTTTTTTATTTGTTATCAAATCGAATGAATACCTTTTGAGATTTCTCCTACAATCAGATCCCACTTAGAAATTAGAGCTCTTAATTTTAGTTGCGCAACAAAAAGCGAAAACAATGAAAAAACGAATAACAAGCGAAACAACCTACAATCTCATTCAATTTAGTTAATAATTTAATTATATATTTTATGCCACTATATATAGAAATATTTAAATCAATTTAAGTTTTAGTCTCGTAGCACACACACACACATTTTTACATCATTTTGCAATATTAATTTTATTACTTTTTGAACAAATAAACGACAATTGTCTATTAATTTCCCCAAATACATAATATTTAACTAAATCGCCATGCATGGCGTATGCGTGATTTGTTCAGTTTCATAGCAGCGAGATGTTTAATGTCTGCTTAAATCAGTTGTTAGTTCCAAAGGTGACCAGTGCGTGGCGCATACATCTTTCAGGTAAGTTACATGTATTTTACGCATGTACATGTATTCTACATAACTTAGAAACACAAATTTGTGTAGAAATTCAGCCACATTTTAATTTTAAGGTCGAACGAGAGAAGAACTTCAGGTCTGGGATACCAGGCGAACAGAAATCAGCAGCAAGAAACTTTAGCAAAATTCAAACAAATTCTTGCATACTTTTGGGAGTTCAGAAACGTTCCTTGTAAAAAGTCACCGACCTTCTGCTGATTTCTGTTCGCCTGGTATTTTATATCTGAAAATCGAAAAATCTCGGTGTTGAGCGTCACCATATTGAAAGTGGTTGTTGTTCCTGTGATCGGAATAACATCCTTGATCAGATGAAGTCCTCTTCAAGGGCCAAGGATGAAGGATATTATCTCCAGACATATACATCCTGTTTTCTCCCTTATTTGTGGGCCGATCTGACCCATCCATAGGTTCCTGTAATTGGAAAAATATCCTTGATCCATTGGTAAGGACTCAAGCCACCCCAGCCAGTCATATTTCCCCGATTCTTTGCAAGGATGATTTTTCAATAGTTTTATTCATCAAAACGTAGCTTAGTGTGAATAAATAACAAGTGGAAAACATTTTTATCATTTTTCCGACCGCGACCGCGATCGCGTCCGCGGGCACGCAAGAAGTGTTCCTGGCCTCCGGATGGGGCGACCTGCTAAAATGAAAGGAGCTACATAAAGTAAATTATTAAATAATAGCTGACGGAGTAAGAGGAAGAGATCGCGGCATAGTAGTGGCCAGAGAGCGTCCAAATGCTGGTGCGATGCACGCGATCGTACATAGGTGCAGTATCGATCCCGTAAGGCCGTCACCAGAGCGCCGGAGGACACGGAAAAGTGAAGTTTAAAGCCTCGGGCCGCTTATCCGGCAAAATATATCATGAAATATCCTTTCAGAAATAATTTGTAATCTATATTTAGTGCTGGGATCATCCCAGGATCTTCGGCTCTGGCGCTTAGCCACCGCCGCGCCATGAAGAGCCAGCCGGGCTGGCTTTGTCATACTTGCGCATCAAATTTGATCTATTATTCCCGCTTTGAATTGAAGCATAGACTTTGGTATGATTTCATCAAATTATAATCCATTTTATTGACAGTTTTCATGTGGACGGTGATCTATAAAAGTGTAAGCAGGTACCATCCAATACCATATCCCGTAGCAACAACTTTGGTGCCACAGACGGGAACGTTGCCAATGGTAGGAGGGTGTCTCTATATGTGTATATACATATGTATGTTATATAGTTGAATGTGTGTGTTTGAGGGGGATGTACATGTGTCTGTATGTCTGTGTGTGTGTGTGTGTGTATTATTTTATATTGTGCGCCGCCATTTACGAAAGCGACATTTTCAGCGATAAGATAACGTCGCATTGCTGAGGTCCCCTCTCCAAGTCCCATCCCCCTCCCAGCCCCTCCCTGGCCCTGTCACTCTCTCGCAAGTTACCCATCCCCCTTTCATCAGTACCCCTCCCCCTTTTATTTTGCTCTATTTTTTCCTTGTTTTTTTTAATAAACTTTGTTTTTTATGGGAGTCACGCGTTACAAAACGACAACAACAACAAATCTGAAAGTCATTTCATATGGCAAAACGGTTTTTTTGTTTATTGCTAGGGTTGGTTGCTGCCCGTGTACAGAGGGGAAGGCTAGTGGGGGTGGGAGGTAGCATAAGCGCTGCGCCTGTCTACGTGACTGTACCAAAGTGCCGTATGTCGGCTCGTGGATTCGTTCAAGTGCCACCGAATGGGTCTGCGCCACGATCCGCGTCCACTCTGATTGATTACACCGGAATCCTCATTCTATGCCCCTCAAAATGTATCCCAAACACAATTTCATTCAATAGCTTTCAGCCGTTTCTCTTTTTGGATCCCTCTAATCGGTCATTGCACAGATTTTTCGGCTTTGCAAAACTTTCACTCAAACACTCAGCCGGAGAGAGATTGTAAGTTCTTTTATTTTGTATTTTTTGGGTTCTGGCTGGGTCAGGGTTTTCCTATCAACGCTTTTGGCCAGATAATGGGATGATAATGCCAGTGGTATATACATATAGCCTTGTCTTACATGATATCGCATCATACACACAAGCATAAGCGTGATAAGATATAGAAAGATATGGTCTTGGGCTTTGATTTCCAATCATTCCCAGTAGTCCCTGCCCGTCTGTATATAGAAGTTTCTTAGTCGAGATCCGTTGTTGGGGGAAGAAGGAGGTCATCCAGGGGTTTATTTTACTAATAATGATTAAAAGTATGATTGGAATAACAAGTAGAAAGAAATATCTAAATGGATCACAGAAAGCAGAGCCCATTCGGTGATTTCTTAGAGCTCTACAATGTCAAAGTTGTATCCACATTTGCTCTTCAAGTTTCGTAAGCTCTTCTAATGAATCATTGTTTGTAGATCATGAAATGAAATCCATTGTCTGAAGCTGTTTACCCAATTCCATGATATTTACTGCTAGCAAACAAGATGGTTAATTGCGAAACAAAACTGGGCTAGAATCATATAAGAATCGTGTAGGATTATTTAACAAGAGCTTTAGGCAGAGAATGAACAAGATATATGTTTACAGAAACCATATAAATATTGTGTAGAAGAGAATCTATGCATCAGGGATGCAACCATACCAAACATCCAGGAATTATGAATAACTTCTGAGGCATCTTTTACATAAGAAATATACCCCAAGCCCTATATGAACGTTCTTTTCTTCCAAATAAAGTGTCTAAAAATACTGGTCGAAGAGCCAGAAATAAATTTAATCATGCTTGTTAAGCAGCAGCTCCTTATCATTTTATTTCTGGGAGAAAAACAAGCGTGGAATGAATGGAGAGAATTATTCATGCACTGACTACGCATGTGGTTTTCCCCATCAAGATCCGCGGAAATCGTTGTCATTGAGGGCGGGGTACTTAGCACTCAGTTTCCTCCTTTCGTTTCCTTCGAAATGGTGCCACAAACTGTCAGAGATTCACTGTAAGGCCCACTTTGTTGGTTTAATATAACTATCATATATTGTACTGGGTACACACACTTATAGTCCATGCCATAAAATGCGATGATTTCATGCCCGACATGGCTTTTTTATGGCTCTTTTTTTACAATACTCGTAGAACCGTGGCACCATTTGTTTTTCGGATTTGTCACTTTACGATCTCTCTCTCACTCCCTCTGTCACGTATACTTTTGGGGCATTATAATGCATTATAATTATATTATATTTTCATAATTACTCTCGACGGATCGGATCGGAACGTGTTTAAATGGAAAGTGCAAAACTTACTGGCAGACAGCCAGCCAACGAAATAACGAAGCCGCCAGTAAGATATCTGTGTATATATGATTTTTTTTACATGCCCATTCCATAGATAGGCAATCTGTATCTGTGGCACGATAATGCTTATAAATAAGATAATATGATTTGATAATGGTATTTACCATATGCAGAAACAGAAACAGAACACCGAGAACCGAGAACTCTACAGGAGGTTTTATGTAACCTGAAGTCCGCTTTCTATATATTTAAAGTACATGATTTTCTTACATTTTTCTTTAGGGTATGGTTTTCCCCCTGCTGCTGCGGTGAACCTAATTAAATGTTTGACATTTGCCTGATTTATTTAGCGTGAAAATGCTGAAAAAATTCCCTCTGATTCTTGGTATATATGTATATAGAAGGTAGTTTGGTTTCTTTGTGGAATTGTGTGCAAACAGATTGCATTTAGAGCATTCCATTCCATTGCGCGGTTCCTTCACGGTTCTGTTCTTTTCTGTTTGTTGTTGACTTGACTGCTTTTTGATGTCTTCCTTGGGTTTGCTACCTTCCCCGTGTCCCCGTTGCTGTTTCTTATCGCCAACTGACGTTTGTACTTCAAAATGTGTACTTAAGATAATGAAAATGAGGAAGAAACAGCTATGGGCCATGGGCCATGGGCCATGGGCCACGACACGAAGGGGGGTCGGTGCCGCAACACATGGCATGGAAGTATCGCAATGCAGACATATCCACAAGACATCATCAGACATCAACTCAAATCAAAATGTATGTACAGGCAGGAGTGGTAGAGACTTGTCATCGCTTGACAATTTTCCTGTGCTTTTGAATGGTGGAGGGTACAGGGAAAACCTTAGAGATTGAGGTCTTCCAAAGTGTCTTTCACTGACAGAATCTTTACTCAATCCTTTGGGCCTGAGAGGTCTTCCCCCTCCATGAGGTGCTCTTCCCCTTTTTGGCCACAAAAAACCAATTTCATTTAAGCCAAAGATCACCACTGCGGATAAGGTCGAAAGGTGCACTTGATTTGGGCCCACTTTCCCTTGGGCCGTTTCTGGGAATTCGTTCGTTTTGCTATCGCCTGGCACTTAATAAGCATATTCTAATCTAATCAGGGGATCATTAATTAACTTCCAAAAGTTAGCTTTCGCCTTCTCAAGTGTTACTTGAGCCGTTCGATGCTTTTGGCAGTTGGAAAATTTATACAAAAGTCCAGTGATATCTTATCGATGTGGGAGCCAAAGATCACCACCACAAAGTAATGTTGCAACTTATTCCATGAGGAGAAGAATATAACTTGTAAATGAACACTGGTATTCCACTGATCCATGATATGGATTTGTTCTTTGATCGAAGATCTTTCCGATAGTTCACTAAACACTTTTCCCACTCTGTTCGTCCTGGGGAACTTGAGAGTTTCCTTCACTATGGTATCTTTCATGGGTCGTATCCTTGTGGAAACTCCCTATTTGTCGGACGCGGACATGAAACAATGTTTCCATGTTGAAAATCCCAGTTACACTCACCAACTGTGATTAGATTCCATGCCGTTGGGCCGTCCAAACTTAAGGAATTACTGAAAAATTCAAATTATTATCGCTTATTATCTTGGGACATTATCAGTTCAAACACTGATATACTGATACAGAGCCAGAGAGCCCAGAACCCAGAACCAGAGCCCAGAACCCACAGCCAGAGGCCCAGAGCCACAAAGAGAGAGAGGACAGAGAGAGAGCACAGCCCATGGAGGCACAACTGGAAGTGGCAGTGGCAGTGGCACCTCATGGCGGTCCGGTTGCAGATACCCCAAACTGATACCGATATCCTACCAGGCTGGAGGAGGGCAGGAGGGGGGCTCTACAGCAATTGATAGCAAATCTTCATTATCTTATAAATACAGTTGCATGTGTATTGTATTGCTAAAAAGCCAAGATTAGATACTTTTATCTAGCTGTGGGTCAAACCACAAGAACCCCCCAAGAAATCAGCTACGTCACGATTGGGCCAGGGGCTCCCTTGTGGCATTATCGCTCTCTCTTGGAGGATAGGATCCCTTGGAAGGAGGGGGGCTCGACACCCAGTCTGTGTGTTCGTGGGGGAGTCGGAGTCGAAATCTCTCTCTCTCTGCTAAGATACGTTAACTTATCTAAGGCCACTATCTATTCTCAGATATTCGATATGTTTCGCTTTCGCTATATATACTATACATATGCCACACATATCTGTAGGTCGTGTATTATATGCGACGAATGTACGATAGGGAAAATCACTTGTGTTGATAGGAACAATCGGATGGCTGAAGTTCTTTTCAGCATTTCCTCGGGAGGAGGCAGGAGGCGCGGAACGTGTGGGTCCGCGGGGATCTTTTTTTGGTTTCTGTGAAAGTTCAAGTGTCGAAAAGAGCTCCCGTTACCGTTACCGCTCCCGCTCCCGCTCCCCGTACTCGTAACTATTTATCTCAACAGCAAAATGTCAGTGCTCATAAGTAATAAATAATGTACACTGCCTACCCAAAAAGCCGCACTCCCAGAGCCACTCCAAGTAGCGATTCCAATCAACCCCAGTAGCCATGATTGTTAACGTTAACGTTAATGGCGTCGGTGTTGTCTGCTGTCTGCTGTCGGCTGTCGTCCCACGTTTACCTCCGCTGGCCATGCGAAAACAATGCACAATAAGCACAGCACAGCACAGCAACCTTATGGATTATTATGGATTGCCAGTATTAATACTGACTCATGACACGCCGTTCCATGGCCTGGCCTCATTGGCAAACAAAGGTGCGTATTCACGAGCCCACAAACGAGACGAGTGGAGTGGAGTGGTGTATGTGCCACATTGGAGACGACACTCACCTCCACTCGAAAACATATTGCTGCTGCCAATCGCAGGGTTTGCGGTATCTCAAAACCAGTATTAGATCTCTATAGATGTTCTAGTGCTGCATTCAATCATCATCACCATCTGCAGAACTTGTAGTATTTTGTCAAGATCTGCTACCATTGTTTTGATGATGAATTTAAAAGAATAAAGAATGTATTTACTTCTCAATTCTCAATATAGTACGAATATACATGCTCATTTATACAGGAAAATATGTTGAAAACGAGGGCTTTGGTCCTTCAAAATTAGATGTAAAGCATTTTATTCAATGAGATATTATTTAAAGATCTACCAGAGTAAATATGATATATAATATATATGCTATAGGTCTATATATAATATTCCCGATCCTCCATTTGCTTGGGATATTCCTAAGACTTCGTTGGATTAGAATTTGCTCATGAATACTCCTTTAAAGAAACCCCACCGACATTTCAGCTTTGGCTAACCAAAACTCTTTCCTGACTCATCCACTGGGGTTATACATCACTTCTTCCAGTAACCAATCCATAAATACACGACTGAACCATTCATTATCCCAGTGACAAAACAAAAGAAACCTTAACTCCTCCTTCATTTCGAAGGAGACAAGCCAGACCCTTGCCCCAGCGAATGCGCAGTTCCATTTGCCATAACTCATGTCCGCAAAATGTCGGTAGCGGATGATTTATGGGCCCCAAAGCCCTGGCGGGTTAATAGAATTTACTTGAACCCAAAATGCTTTCAAATGCAGAATGCAGGAACGAAACCAGTGGAAGCCGGGGAATCAGGGTCAAAAGTAGAGTCGAAGCACTTCCATTTGCCATCCAGTTTTATGCGATCGAACCACGCCATGGAGCTGATGGCTGATGCCTGATGGCTGCCTGTGCCACACACGGATTGGGCAATGCTTCGGTTTCGGTTTCGGGGTGGCAGTGGCAGTGGCAGCTGGTGTGGTGTGGGCCGGGGGTTGGGGGTTGGACCCACCCTCGAAACGGATGGAGGCTATAATTAAAACTATGGCGCACGCCTTTGTTTAATTTCCCAAAGAGTTCTTCCCCTTATCGCCGCAGACGACCGCCAAATACGCCACCGAACATGGAAACAAAAACAAAAATAAAATAATATTATGGCAGCAGAACAAGTGACGAAAATTGTACAATATATAAATTAAATTTCCAACCGTCATTCCACGGCGCAGCGAAAAAAACACAACTGATCGCCCATAGCCGATACTGTCAAGATGGGCCAAGAACGAACGAAAAGTGTTTCGAGTAGATAGTGCTTCGATTTCGTGGAGCCCAGGTCTTTTGTTTGGTGGCGCACTAGCAGTACTTGAGACTGTGGACATGTTGAGGGGTGTTTGATTCCTTGGGGAAGATATCGACGGCCAGGCTATGACAGCAATGGTCAGCAATGTTAAGTCCCACCCTCCCGTCTGTTGTGTCTATTCTGTTCTGTCTGTTCCGCCGCCTCCTAAGTCTTGCGTCTTAAAGACGGGGGGGCCGTAAATTCAGTTAGAAAAGCGCCTAAGCCCAGGCCAAGGCGGTGCCATCAATTAGGGTATTAATTGCACGACTCTACAGACGAAAGACGAAAGCCTCCTTCCTCCTGCATGAGCCCATGAGTCAGTTCTGAGTTCCAGTTGTTGTTTGTGGCACGGGGAGTGGACTCTCTCTGTCGTATTAATCTCTTGTAATGTTGAATTCGTGTAGCGCCATTTGTAAGGCGGGACTCGGCTCGGAGGCTGTCTGTCTGTCAGCTTTTTGAGTGATTAATCACTGAGCTGATATTTTGCGACACGCAGCAGCCGCACACACAGCCAGTCGCTACTTGCAACGGAGCCATAGCCATAGCCATAGCCATAGCCATAGCAAGAGGCTATTAGATACTTTTTGTCTGGCGGTGCACCATGATTTATGCACCACATGAGTTGCAACAATTAAAATTATCGCACTAACCGATTTCCCCATTCATGGGGGCCCAGAACGGGAGAGCAAAAATGCCAGTAATGTCAGCATTATAAGCGGAAAGCGAGGGGATTCTCCTCCTCTTTCTACGTGCCTGTTAATGGCCCTCATATATCTGCTTGGTTTATGACTTTAACTATAAACAATTTATGATTGGCCCCAGAACAGGACTGCTGGGATGTCTTCTATGATAAGTGTGCTTTTCTTCAGAGATTTTTGCAATATTTAAAAGCAGTAAAGATGGATGATGGCGACGGGTTAAACGTCTCAAAGAGGAGAGCGTATATTTGTTAGAGGTTTAATTATCACAGAGGAGGAATAATAATGTAATAGATTTCTAAAGAAAGAGGTAGCCTTTGAAGTACTTCATGTAAGGATTGTTACCAGAACGAACCTAGAATAAAGAGAACTGAAGATTCGATGTACCGAATCTTATCTGGTTATATCTATCAGATGTTTAAGTGACAAAAACCAAGGCTTGAAGATCGGTAAAAAGGCAGGAAAAATACAGGAGGGATACCAAATATTATTTATCTATGTTGCGTCAAAGGAAATCTCCTTCTGGTACCTTTAGTACCCTCCATAGTTGAAGTTCAATAAAAACCCAATGAATCTATTGCGATCGTGGATACGTTTTGTCAGATCTCTGATTAGGCATTCCTCCACTCGAACAAAAAACTTGAACAGAAACAGAAACAGAAAAGGCAGAAAGACACTTCACCCCAAAAAGGAAATCAGAAAATTCAATCTTTGCTGACAGGTTTTTAGAGGTTTTTGCAATATTTACAGCACCTGATCCTCGACCACGTGTGTGATCGTCGATCGTGGAGTGTGTGCCTCTCTGTCTCTCTGTCTCTCTGGTGCCCTGGTGCTCTGTCGATTTTCATTAGTTACAACACTTGAGAGCTGATTGTGAAGTGGGGAAGTGGAGCTGCGCCGTCAAAAGCGGCCCACATACGAGTATGTAGGGGATATGGTCATATAAAGTTTTTGTTCACGACAGCGCGACAGGTCTCCAGGCCCAGGCCCAAGCCCATGGCCCAAACGAGCCCAAAGACCCAATAGACCCCATAGACCCATTCTGTTGACGTTGACTAACGCTGGCCCCATGTTTATTAGTTTGCCAGAAAAGTGTTTTATGAGTGCAATTAGAAAATGCGCTAGACTAAATTGCACAATTGACAAATAGCCAAATGGTGGAGAGTCGAGAGTGGGGGTGCCTGGTGGCTGGTGGCTGGTGCCTCTCCATGGGCCACACCAACCCCATCCCCATCCCCAACCTGGTGGCAGTCGAGTCGTCGTTTGCTGTCACACAGAACTGTGGCTGGTGGTGGTATTTGTATCTCACGGATACGACAACGAGCACTTATCGCCCGTCGACAACTGTACTCGCACACACACACACACACACTCCCGTAACCGTACCCTTATCGCTGCTGCCCTGTATCCCTGTATCTGTGCGATAAGATAACCAATACCACCACTGCCAAAATATACAGCTGTTCATGTGTGCGAGTGTGTGTGTGTGGATACGCATAGGAATAAATCATAACTCACCCACACAGGGAGAAGGTAACACCCATACAGGTGTGTGGAGGTAAGTGCTATATGGCACGGTGCATCTGTGTGGGTATCTAATTGGGCGGCAGGCAGGCAGACCGCAATGCGTCGCGTCGCCTCGCCTCGACTTCGTTGTTGTACTCCGCTGCTGCTGCCGAGTCCCAGGCCCAGACACACAGACCCGCCACAGAACCGCAACCACAGACCTGAAACCACAGCCAGAGCCGGAGTCGGCACCCAATTAATTGTTACTGTTAAATGCACCGCGGAAATCGAAGTCTGAAAGTTCCTACCAAAAAATAATATATTGTACTAAACACCTTTTCGCGCCACTTTTGAGCCACGCCCGTTTGCCGCCCCCTAGCTCTGATAAACCCCCAACACACAGTGGACGGACGGTCAACCAGTGCATGTGATAATAATTTTCAAAAAAAAAAAGAAACAACAGAAATCAAGTGATAAAAGCGAAACTTAGATAAAACATTGGAACACCATCCAAACACTAGACTACACTTCACCCCCGAAGAGAGCTTGCAAGGAGGAGAGCAGAAGGGAGGAAACGCACATTGATGGTCTGCAAAATTATCTCAACGAATGTCAAGATGCAGCTGAAGGTGGGTACAGCACATATTTAGAGTCTAACAGGTCATAGATGATATAGAAAGTGAAGTGATGGAAATGAAGGTATAGAATCAAGGGATATCATAGGAGAATGACTGCTTCCAGAAGGCAGCTGTTAATGGGATCAAAATCTGCTAAATTCAAGGAAGTTACTGTGTTGAAAATTTGCCAAAATTTAATGAAATATCTAACTGAGAAATTATGGGATTTTTTTCAGTAAATCTACAAGATATTAATGGCAATTTAATGCCTTTAAAAGTGTGACATTAAATGAACAAATTTCTGAAAAAATATAGTAGTACTTCCATTTAAAAAGGAACCACTTTTGATAGAAGTAACAGTCCCCTAACAAGCATCCAAATAACATTTGAAAGCCAGAATAAATTAAGCAACTAAACGAGCAGACTTTTGAGCACATTTTTATACCATTTTTGAAGATCAATTTACGAGATCTGTATAAGCATATCTATCATCTGGAAAACATTGTGGTAGAGTTGAGAGATCATAAAAATGTTGTTAACCGTTTCTCACACAAGTTCATTAAGCTAAATAGACGGCTATATAAGACCATATAAACCAGGCTCTAAAAATGTTTATAGATCGGCCATGGAACTCTATTAAATCAGAGCCTGAGCTATAGGAACTCTATTAAATGGCGCTGTGGTTTATAAAAATATTAAAGCTTTAAAAACTGTAAAAAAAGGATGGAAGAAAAACACATTTAAACTTAATTTCAAAAGTAATTTCGGGGCATTTAATTTGGTTCAAACGGCAGCCAGACCTGGCCATAGACAGCGGGGCCTCGTCAAGGAGATAAGACAAATTGATTTATAATGAATGACTCATCTTTGGGGATGCAGCGGCAAAACTGCGACACTTTCTGGCTTTCTGGGCCACTCAAAGGAAAAACCCCGAAACAATCCATTAAGAAAAAACGAGAGAACGGACCGTAAAAAGAACAGACACTGAAACTGAAACTGAGACTGAGTTAAATGTGGAAAGATGGCTAATCTTTATGAGGCCTGAAATTCAGCTGGCGATCGGAGGTGGCGTCAAAATACCTTTGACAAAAATACAACAAAAATTTGGAAACACGCACATTTTGACTCTGTCTTCGTTTCATTCATGAAAAAAAAAGGAAAAGAAAAAAGGACACTCTTCTCTTGGCTAACGCCAGTGCGGATAATGTGAAATTTATGTCAATCTTATCACCTCGCTTTGGTCCTGGTCCTGGTCCTAGTTCTGCTTGCCTTTATCGCAGGGGATGGAGCAGGGTTTATGAATGAAATTGCCAACCCTTGTCCGTATGTTTGTCTGGGGGTTGCCGCCGGAAGTCCAGGCCCGTCGTCCAATCGTAATCGAGAGTCCCTTAACAGTTGCTCAATGGCGGCATCGGCATCGGCATCGGGCTCTGGATCGGATAGTTGCAGTTGCAGATACTTTTATTAGACACGCGTCGCCTCGCCCGATGGCCGATGCCTGATAGGGGTAGAGTTTTCGATTGATGGCCCTTTAATAGAGCTGTAAATGCAGCTGGCAAATGGTTCGGCCTTATCGCACTTTCATTAGTGCCCAACGCTGCAATGGACTTTAATTAATCGAGGGATAATCTAACGATCATGGAAGGGGAGAGAGGGAGGAAGATAATAAAGTAGTCATCAAAGGTTCCATTACCAGAAAATGTTTCATTGAGGTATTTTCTGCTGTCTCAACCACAAGCCTCAAGCCCAGAGCCAGACCCCGGCTCAAGCTCAAACGAAAGCGAAACGAGTGGCGATTGTACATATTTAGCATATACATATGTATATGTATATGTGATATCTGCTGTTTATATAGATAAAATGAGTACGGCTGTGGGTGTGACTGGCAGATTTCATTCATAAGTTGAACCACTCCCTTGAGCACCTCGAACTCTTGACAAATAGCACATGCCACATGCCACTTGCTCAACTTATTGTAATTCTACAATGCTTATACGAGTATCTGTATCTGTTTCTGTTTCTGTATCTGTTCCTATCGATGACGTACTCCACGGAGCAGGTGGGATACAAAACCATGACCTCTCGTTGGAGTCCCAGCAGCAGCAGCTACTGATTATGTACATTGATAGCGCCTCGGATAAGATATTGTCCGTATCGTTCGGCTGTAGTATCTTAACTTTTGTCGCGGGGCACGTGTACATACCTATCGTACTACTCAAAAGTCGCATGTAGCCTCCCCGGGGAGTCCAGGTTTATCTGCAGTTTGTCAAAGTGACGTTTTGCACCACTTTATCTCTCCCGGCATCAGGAGTCCGGAATCCGGATCCCCCCCCGGATTCATTGAACTTTGCCCAAGAAAACGCATACTCGGATTAGTTTTGCCTAGAGTCAATAGTGGAACCACTTCCCCTCGGAGACGGACCTCTCAACTTCCTCTTGACCTCTATGCGCTATTGCATTTCTTCTGACTTTTGGACTTGGACTTTACACTGTGCCAAAGCGGGTAATTTTTCACTTTTTTTATGACTTGTCAACCATGAATCATGGCCTAAGACTTAGACTTGTGGATCAATCATTTGTGGGGCACAAGTCACAAGTAAATTCCGCGTAAAATGAATCAATTATACTCGTAATTGTGTGGAAGGTAAACACAGAACATCCGTTGTCTTCAAGGGGTGGCGCTTCTTCGAATAAAACTTGAGGGAACAAGGAGCTGTTTTAGATATACTTGAACTATCCTTTAGCTGCGTAGCTCTTCCATTTCTATCCTCTTTCTATTCTCTTTCTCTAAGTTTCCACCTATAAAAATCCCACCATATTGTTCATCCATTCTCGATTGCTAGTCATCCTTGAATACGAGTATGCTTGTGCCTATGGATTTCCCCATGCAAATAAATAGTAGATACATATTGTATTTATAGTTTATGGTGAAACCCGCCTCAAAGCCTTTGCATTATATGGCACTTGGGGCACCTGTCGGAGGTGAATCAGGTGACAATGACGATCGAATGTGTTGACACAAGTTTGGGGGAGAGGTGCAGACGGTACAGGCGGTAGTACATGGCCACCCCCAATGGAATCGAGGAATGAGGTCATAAACCAAAATCGACTGAGGTCTGACGTACATATATAACGTATAGGAAAACAGCAAAGCGATTTCTTTTTTATGGACAACTTTTATTTCCGTCCAAAAAGGAACTAAAAAGTAAGCAAATGAAAACGAAACTAAGCCGCGATCTGGGCTCTGGGCTCTCGGGTGTGAGGTTCCGAGGTTCTGTATGCAAACATTTCTGGAATAAAAGTGAAAAATGTGTACGACAGTGTTGACAGTGAGAGGTACGTCTACGTCCCACTCGGGGTCCCCCGTCAACGTCTTCTTGTAAGGTCTTTGAGGTTGTAGGCGACAAGTTGAGCCGCCTTTGAAGTTGCGAGACGGCTCTGGGTCTCTGTTGACTTTGGTGGCGGAAATCGAGGCAACCAGTTCGCACATTTGTGGCCGGAACTGGAGCCACACTTTTGACGTAGCCACACACTTCTGACCGAGACTTTTGAGGCATTCATCATTTGTCGCTTGTCCATTGCAGATGGAAACGCAGACAACGCAGCAGCAACAGCAGCAGCAGCAACAATTGCAACAGCAGCAACACCAACAGCAACAACAGCAGCAGCAGCAGCAGCAACAACAGCAACAGCAGCAACAACAGCAGCAGGTCCAGGTCCTGACCAAGCAGCAGATCCCATTGATAGACAAGATCAAGCTAGAGGCCAGCAATGGAGCCGAGCAACTGAGTCAGCAGACAGCCAGCGCCCTGGAGGAGCAACAGGAACAGCAGCAGCAGCAGCAGCAGCAGCAACCAGCAACATCCGTGGGAGGAGTCAGCAGTGATCCTGAAGAGCAGTACGTGGTGGTGCCACGCACCCAGCAGAGGCGCATCCTTACCACAGCGGGAACACTGTAAGTTTCAAGGGAGAAGTCTCCTCTAGAAGTCCACTCACGCACAATCGCTTTCTCTTGCTCTCGCTTTCAGAGAACTCAACGAAGCTCGGGAGGGAGAGCCCAGCAGTGGGAGCTCTGGTTCCGCCTCGGAGGGGCACATCGTGTACCAGCGCAGCTCGCACCATTCCCCTGGGGCTGCACACGCCACGCACTACGTCCAGATGGCGCCGCGCAATGCCGAGGTGCCAGAGGTGCCATCAGGTGCGCCACCGGGCACCCTCTACGCCTATCCCTCAGGGCAGATCATCTGCAGCGGCGAGGATGTGACGGCCATCAAGATAGAGACCGTCGAGAAGGGCGAGGTGCCAGGGGAGTCGCAGCAGCTGCATTCCCACCAGCAACAGCAGCAACAGCAATTGCAACATCAGCAGCAGCAGCAGCAGCAGCAGCAGCAGTGTCCCACCCCCAATGGAGCCGCCTATGGGGAGGCCATTGTGATCAGTCGAGAGGCAGAGGCACTGCAGCATCACCACCAGCAACAGCAGCAGCAGCAGCAGCAGCAACATCAGCAGCAGCAGCAACATCCGGCATCAGCGGTGCACATCGCCAGCAGTTCCCATGGCGGTACCGTGCGCTTTGTGTCCGAAGACGGACGCTTCTCCACTGCTGTGCCTGAGGCGTCCGGCTCCACGCTGTACTACGATGTGCCCGTGGTGGATGCCAGTGTCCATGCCAACGAGTCCAAGACGTACGCGGACCTGGGCAACGCCTATGCCTTCCCTCCGAGCTCCAGTTTCACGAGCAACAGCTACGCGGCCACCCTGCAGCAGGGGAACACCATCTACACAGTGCCCGGGGGCCAGTTCTTGGCAAAGTCCGAGGCGAGTCTCAACTCCCTGCGGCAGACAGGACCGACGACCTTTCTGAACCCCTTCCCAGACGGCAGCCAAGCCATCGACCTGTGGACATCGCCCGCTCCGCCAGAGTACCAGAATACACCATTTGTAAGTGTGAATCCCTCGGAAATCCCTCGAGAAATGCCTCACTCCTCTGATCTTCGCTCTGCAGACTAACTTCCATCCGCAGGTAATGGACGAGTATGCCTCCAGCAACATGACCACCACCCACTGGTCGCCCGCCAGCAGCATCGGGCAGTACGATGGCAGCCTGGTCACAGCCTCCGCCACATCCTCTCCGAACCACGAGCTCAAATGCGAGAGCTGTCATTCGCCGTTCGTCCGCAAGGGCACGGACTTCTTCTGCCCCAATTGCAGCTTCATACGCATGACCCCACGCATGCCCCCGCGGCAGGCGAAGCCAAAGACCCCTGCGGCACCCAACAATCGCCGGAACGGAGTGACCTGCGCCAACTGCCAGACCAACTCCACGACTCTTTGGCGGCGCAACAACGAGGGCAATCCCGTGTGCAACGCCTGCGGCCTGTACTTCAAGCTGCACAGCCTGAACCGGCCGCTCTCGATGAAGAAGGAGGGCATCCAGAAGCGGAAGCGCAAGCCAAAGAACAATGGAGGAGCGCCCATACACAGGCACGCCCAGGCACCACTGCCAAGTGAGTAAAAGATGCATTTGCTCATTCGTAGAACTCCTTTCCTCAGAATAAGGATACATTTGATCATTCAAACTAAAGATAATGGAAATGGTGGAGTGTCCTTTGGATAGCTCTGGTTTCAATGAGATCTTGCAGAAATTTTTCTAGTTATTAATCCCAAAAACCCTATCCATCCCCAGGCATGTCGCAAGGTGTCAATCTGATGGTGAACAACGCCCCTCTGTATCCATCCCAAGTGCCCATGAATATGCTGCACAGCCAGCAGAATGCCAGTCCCGAGCTGCACGACATGTCCACGACGGGACCGGCCGGAGGATCACGTGTGGTGGCCATTCAGGTGCAGAATGCCACGGGTGCAACGCCCAGTTCCGAGGGGACTCTGAATATGTCCGCCCGCCACCATGTGACCGGTGAGAGCCATTCGCCGTACAGCCAGCAGACGACACCGTCGCAGAGTCAGTCGCCGCATTTACCCAGCCCCGTAACCCTCAATCGCCAGATAGTCCAGCCGTAAGTACCGCCAGAGAGATCTGTAGAGCATTGAAAAGAGAGTGATTGGATTGGGTTTCTTTCTTATAGAGTACCTGCCATTGAGAGCGGTCGCAGTTCCTCCAACAACAACAACAGCGAACTCCCACCGAGCGTCATAACGCGCACTGGTTTGCCGGAGCGATCATCGAATAACTAAACTTTAAAGCGAACTAAAAGTAAAGCAAACCAAAATGTCAAGATTGCCAAAATATTTATTTAAGCTATAGCTTTAAGATCTACATATGTACTATATCTATTGTGTAGTAGTATCCAATGCCCCAGTTAGGAGGAGGACGAAAGGAAGGAAACTTTTGTTGATCAGAGGAATACTTGAAAAGTTTCTGGATAAACCAATCAATCAATCATACCGTTTAGTCAATCATTTGAAATGATTTGTGGACCCGTATTCCGAGCACTCTAGAAGTATTTTAGCGAAAAACAAAAGCACGAGAAGACCATAAAGAAGCCTACGATTTTGTATGTTTAAATCAAATAAATAAATAAGTTGTAAACGCAGGAGGGAGAGACACTTAAGACTTTGATGACTCTACTCCGGTGGAGCGCCCTGCCCTGCTAATCCACGAGCCAGGATAAGGATACTGCCATTGTCCGGAGTGGACTGGACTGGACTGGACTGGAGAGTGGCGGCCCTCGTTATATTTCATTGTCAACAATTTGGCAGCAAACCAAATTGATCCAAATTAATTTTAATGACCCCCACAGACCACAGAGCGCGAGACCATCAAATCTTAACAAGATCCCCAGACCCGAACCCGAACTCGGGCCCAGACCCAGACCCAGGGCGATCCTCAAAGCGATCCCCAAAGCGAAAGAAAGAAACCCCAAAGCAGTGTCTAAATAGCGATTTGGTGTCATCGCTTAAAAGCCTGTCCGACGCACAATGCCACCACCGCCGCCGCCGTCGCCGGAGTAACGCCACCGCCTGATGCCTGATGCCTGATGCCTGGTGCCGCCGCTGCCTTTGATCTGCTGTCGATGGTATGGCAAAAATGCTTCAACTCCGAGGCCAGTGCAAGCCCCAAGCAGCCAGGAGGCGGCGCAAGCAATGCCTGGTATAGTATAGTAACGCCTTGAGTAGCGGACCCCGAGCTCTGCCTCCTGCTCCTCTGTGGATCTTCTTTTGGTTTCTTTCGCTTTTTTTTGTGGCGTACGCTCGATCAATTAGGCAAACTTGTTTTACGACCGCTTTTATTAGCATTTCGCGGACCAGCGGCGGCGCTCCAACTGGGAAACGCAGCGAAAGAGTGGAGCTCTCTGCGTGGAGCTCTGGGACTTTGAGCTTGGAGTGCGAATGAGTAATGGGACGGCGGCCCCAGCACCCAAGAAACCAGCACACGGCAGCAGCTATGGAATGTGTTGGCAAAAATTATGTGCAGCGTGAAGTTTGTGCAAGTGGAATGGATATGGATATGGATATGGAATGGGTGTGGAAGAGGCAGCCCTCTCTCTCTCTCTCTCACTCTCGGTTTGAAGTGGAATGGAGTAATAAAGGAAGTCCATTTCTATGGCTTCCGATGGGGGAAATACGGGAGTGAATATGATCTAAGGTAGTGAGATAATAATTCCCCCACAAACCATATAAGTAGTAGACGTTTAAGCTGGCTCTAGCCAGCTTTTGGATATCTTTTGCTACTGTAGACATTCGAAATGATCCTAAAAGTACTTCTAGTTTTCCAGTCTATCCAACTCTTTCGACCAAGGTCCCACCTTTCCTCTCGTTTCCACCGAATATTCCATTCAAATCGATTGAAATTCGATTCGAATCTCTAGACACATAAAGTATATCGGAATGGCAATTGTATTTATGCTTAAGGAGCACTCCACTCCACAATTACGAGTAGTGTGCCAGTAATTGCCCGCCGCACCTGTACGTGCCTGTACTATCCTCCGATGGAACAAGAAATTAAAACATTAGCGTGTTCCAACCTGTTCCACACTTCGGGGGGAGGAGAGGACTTGAGGTTGTGGCAGGGAAGTAGAGGAGAGACCGTAAAATAATAATTCAATGTGACAGGCAACAAGATACGACACCGGGCGCCATTTTTCAGATGCCACCTCTCCCTTCCCGAGATCTCTTTCTCTCTCCTTGTGGCACACTTGTTGTGGCGCTCTCTCTCTCTCTCTCCGTCTCGCTCTCTGACACTATCTGTGGAATTATGACAGACGTACAACTCGGAGTGGAATGAGGAGCGATCCGCTAATCTCTGGGGCCGTGCATGCATTTGAATTTCTATTAAGTTAATTGCAATCCTCAAAAACGAAGGGGGGAACGAGCATTTGCTTGCAATTTAATAATAGATACAGATATTGTACTCCATTGTTCTTCAGATATGATTCGGATCGGCGTAAAAGCCAACATAAACTGAAAACTGTCAACATTGAGCACACTCCCATTTGAGAGTCTCTGCATTTAATTAGCCATCAACCAGCGGAGAGGTGACCACCTAGCCAGGCCTCTTGAACCCGCCACGAACCCGAAAACCCGTAGCCCGTAGCCCGTAGCCAAGCCCAGAACCGGGTCGGGTCCGAGGCGCCACTTAGTCAACTTCAAAGTGCAGCCGCTGCTCCAGGTTGAAGCTGTTTCTGGTTGGCGGTGGATCTGCCCCAGTCTGGGGCTGCAACTTAAGCCACCATCATCATCAGGCCTCATCGCTGCTGGCATTACAAATCGACAAACGACACGAAAATGCGCTTTAACATCGCGCAGTTAAAATAGATAAAAGCCGATAGTCAGACGCCGCCAGGAGGCCGAGGAGGAGCGAGGAACGGGCCAAGAGGAGCGGAAAACGCAGGCGGATTACGAGTATCATGGCCGAAAGCTTTGAGAGAGCACTACTACTCGTGTAGGATTATGCTAATAAATTGTATCTATTAGTTAGTTGTGTATGCATCTCTCTGAGAGCTGTCTGAGATGGATCTTCTAAATATGTTTCAAGCTTAAACTGAAGCCATTTAAATGTCTACTTTTTGGGCACCTCTTTTCAGCCATGATCCATGAAAGATTTAGAAGGATTACAATCAAATCTGAGAATTATTATTCCTTCCCAAATGTATTCCATTCCCAAACGAGTTCTTAGAAGGCTCCGAATCCCTCTCGAGATTATATTCTTCAGATGGCCATTCCTTACACCTTTCCTTCCAATACCTCTATTTCTTCATTCCCTTCCTTCATCTTTCTATATTCAAATATCTTCTACACCCACTTGCAACACTCTCCACCAAGAAGAAGACACACCCCAAGGCATCTCGCCTCTGACGTCACATGCGGCACAAGCAGCAGCTAAAGAACTTGACCGAATCCGAGTCCGAATCGTTTCAGGTTCTAGGAAAATCAATCGAAATTCCAAGAATTCACACGAAAGACAAAATGAGATTGGCTTGAAAGAGCCCCGCACATATGGAGGACAGACAGAGACACAGCAAAAGCAGGAGTAAGAGACAGAGACAGACCGAATGGGAGAAAGAGATATTGTAGCCCTCTATAGAGGGATAGGGGCAGGCATGCATAAGGTATTCCCTTGTCTCTACGGCCACGGCTACGGCTCTTATCACAACTCACGCGCGTCTCGTTCCATTTCGTTTTTTGTGTGTGTGTGGATCGTACCCGAAATCACATTATCTCCATTCGTGCCTCCATTCGTTCCTTCGATGGCGACGTAGCTAATGGATATGCCACAGCCACAGACCTGAGACCCGAGACACAGTCGCAGTCGCAGTCCCAGTCCCAGTCTCTTCCACATATCACAGATGATGATGATGGTGATGGTTGCAGACGCCGCCAGGAGGAAGATTGAAGATGCGGCGCTTATCGAGGAAGAAAACGAAGAGAACGAACGAACGAACAAAAAAAGATGAAACCCGAAAAGAGTTCAGGCCAGGTTCCAGGTTCCAGGTTCCAACTCATCTCCTCTCAGCATATTTCTGTGTGTCTTTGCTTATCGTTCGAACTGCAGACTTTTTGTTGCCCCTTTGCATTTGCATCAGGCCATGCAACGTTGGGGCCGAGGCTGAGAAAGGGTTCTCGGTCTCAGAAATGTGGCGCCAAAGGAAGCGTTGAAAATGGTACTTGATCTTGATCGCGATGACCGCCTCGCCTCGCACCGCCTCGCACCGCGCACCACACCCCTCCTTACAAAGAGAGCGATATGGCCAGAAAGAGGCTCGACTGTGCTCGATCTTCTTCTGGCTGGTGAGTGTAATTTAGACGGCGCCTCGTTCCTTGTTTCACACTAATGCACTTGCAGCTTTTAAATGTCACCAGGAACACAGTCTCAAAGTCTTATAGTCTCCTCCGATCATCAGATCTCTCTGTTTGGTTGCGAGGCCACTTTGTGAACTTGTAATCCCCTCCAGCTCCTCCAGCGACTGATGCTCTGATGCACATCTCTGGCAAGACTCTGGTGTGTATTCAATTGGAATAATTACCGATACCATTAGGGATTCGTTTGTGCCAAGGAGAGGATTATTATTAAGCAATCGATAGAGGGATTCGATCAAGGCGTGTCTTGAATGATTGGATCGATCTTAAGGGAGTATCCCAAAATGCAACTAGGTGCAATGCTAGCCCCAATAAATGCGTAAATCATCCACCAAGTAAGCTCCTCTCAAACGCAAAGTAATCTCTATATAATCTACTGGTTAAAAGCATTGCAACTAAGTGTTACATCGAAACCCAGTGTAAACAAGCCATAAACCAAAATAAGATATGAACCAATCGAATGCTGATTCAATTTGTTGGCCAACTTTTTAAGTGCCATTTTGTTAAGATCAGTCAACAGAGAGGCAGCGAGCGAAGCCATCGCCAAGACTGGATGTCAATGAGCCCATAAGCGATAAGTTTTACGATCGCAGCAGGAAAATGGAACAACTTCCCCCAGGATATTGGCCATAACAATTACAATGTATGGGCCGAGAGAATCGGTCATATCGGTAGGCCTATGACGACTGGCATCCTCTTCAATTAAGTGCGCGAGAAGATCTCCTTTCCTGCAGCTTTTCATTAGTTTATCGCTGTGGCAGTGGCTGTGGCAGTGGCATGGGGCAAATATTTCAAATGCTGCCACAAGAAAGCAGGGGCCCAAAACCAGTTGCAATTAAAGGTCTCTTTCTTCAGGTGGCGCCGCTTTTTTTCCGTCGACCCTTCAACGTGAGAAAATTCCGCTCGATATTATATAGGGAAAATGTCTCGTTATCGAACGGCCAGGCCAGCATACCTGAGCAAAAATGTATGTGCGTATGCTTGAGATAGTGCCACAAGGAGCAAGCTCCACAGCTCCACAGCAACACAGCTCCACAACAAAAAGCGTAAATGTCAAAATGCCAAAATTAATTGCAATGGCAGTGCCTTGGATAAGAGCCAGAGCCCGGAGACAGGGCCAAAGACAGAGCCAGAAACGGCCATGCTGCCACCTCAAGGAGCCAGAGAGCAAGAGAGACCACGGGCCACAGGCCACAGCCCACTTTTGGGGCGCCACAAAGCCGATTATGGGCTGGATGAAAGAGTGGATCAAGGGTGGAGTTGGCAAGGAAATAAAGGGGTATTTATGGGGAAGTGTAAAGGCTGGGAGTATCCCTAAAAGAAAATAATATTTTGCGGGGCTTAAGATTATTTTTAACAAAAACCCTCTTCTCGGAGACGCCCCTGCCTCTGTGGGCTGCAGTTCCTTTTTGCCACACTTGGGCCACCATTACAAATTCTACCACTTTTGGCCCTAACCAACCTCGGCGGCCTGCCACACCCCAAGGCGACGACGGGGCGCGATTCCAGTCTTGCCACCAAAAAACCAGACCCAGGGCCAGGCACGCATACGGCTTATGCCCAGCGCCGTTGTGGCAACTATCAGACGGGGCAATCAGGCAGGACGCCGTTGCAGGCTCTGACGTCTGGGCTCTTGCAGCAGAAACTCGTTTTCGGGTGCCACACAATGCTGGTTCCCCATTTTTAAGGTGGAGTCAGTGTTGCGGCAGCAAGGCTTCGATTGGTCAAAGACTGAGAGAGAGATGGGAGACCCTCATGCCACATGGTGTCCTCCCCTCCCTCGCCGACAGAGTGCCTTCCCCTCTTTGGGATTTTCATTAAAGTTTCGCATAAATTTTGTTGCATGTTTGTGGCGTTTCGTGTCCGTCTGTCCGGGGGCGGGGGGGAAGTCCAATGGTGGGGTATCGCACGGCTACACGCATTTCAGGTCCAATTCATTTGCAGCTAGATTTGTTGCCCCACCTCCCCTTCCCCTGGAAAACAGGTAAAGGCAAACGCATTTCGTGCCCGTGTCTTTGGTTTTTGTTTTATGATTTTAGTGCTCGTATTTTTTGGCAGTTCCTATAAATAATTGTATATTATCGCCCCGCCAGCCCGTTGCTCGATTAATAAATTTAATTTGTGGTAATTGAACTTATGGCAGTGACTGTAGCCAGACACGGACACGCCACGCAATGAAATTCCGATTGAAATTGCTCATTTTTCAAGGCTGTCGCGTAATTAACAAAAGAATAAAAAAAAGGGGAAGTCTCTGCAGAGACTGGGGATGGATGATCGTATGTGTCATGCCCCATCCAGCAATCTCATTCTCGCCCATGAACTGATTCTGCATAATTTACGACTATTTGTGCGATGGAGTTCCAGAGAAGAGTGAGAGAAGAGCGCCATGGCCAAACTTATCTGCTCCCTGGCTCTGGAGTTACTCATGGGCTCACTTCCGGGTAAGTGTCTGCCTTAAGGATTGTTGTATTTTTGTTAGTATTATTCATTAGCGATTTAGTTGGAAATTGTGGTATTCCAGGATGGCGACTTTTTCTGACCTATAAATAAATATAGACCTATGTTCCTCCTAAGGCTACCATTTTGAGATCTAAAAGCCCAATGGAATGCTATTTTTGGTTCCACTATTTCTTATCTCAAGAAGAAAGGAAATGCTGGAATTGTGTACTATTTCCTCTCTAAATCCATGATAATTATATGATAATAAAGTTGAACAAATTTAATCTACACAATGCGAGAGGTATAAATTAAAGTTTTATAGAAATAAATCACTTTAACAACCGATTTCTCTAGTTGTACTTTTTAAAACTATAAAGCAAACCTCTAAAACTAAAATAGATTAATGATCTTTACTTTTTGATTACCGAGCAAATCTCGGAACGCTAAGAAAAGTCTCCACAATTTTCCAGATACAATTTTTGAGGGATTACAAAACTTCTGGATGTGCTCTTTAATATGAATTTATGTATCAAAGCACAGCATAGACAGATAGACAGACAGACAGATACCCTTATCTTCATTGAGACAAATGAATGGCATAACTAATTTGTAAATTGAAAGGAAATTGCTGATTCTCCCCACCTGCCAGCGAATGAAAAAACGCTTAATGAAGACATTTATCTGATAAATAAATCACGGGTAGGCGTTAAATTTATAAATTGCAAGCACAGGTACTACTACTAGTGCAAAACAAAATATAATTTATTTCCCTCAATTGTCAAGGCGGGGAAGAGTTATGACACGAGCGGAAAAAAGCCAATTAAAATGCACATAAAATGGCAGCATAAAAACTTTGGGCCATGGTTTATTGCTTTAACATTTTGGGGTTTCGTTTTTGGGATACCCTTCAAAAGAGAGCTATTGGGACTCTAAGGAGATGTTGGAAATTCCTCTAAATTATATATGATGTAGATAAGCATCGACAGAAGAGGCATGTGCTTCTATAAGAGTTGCTTATATTTAATTTTTCCTGAAGACAACTTTCAAGTCTGTTCAAGTTCTTTCATAAGATATCTCAACCAATTTCTAGAAGCTATCTTTTCATGGCAAAACACCAATTGAATGATATATATTTTCGCAGGGTATCTGGGTATTCGTTGAGCGTTTTTACCCTATCTTTCTTGTCATTATTGCTTTATTTATTATCGAATATTATATGCTTTTAAATGGCGCGCGGAAAGACATTGCGCATACGCCATGAGAGCCGCACAAAAGCCATAAAGTGGGCTGTCCCCCAAGAGGCGCTTGCTCTCTCTTTCTCTCTCTCTCTCTATTACTAACACAGTCACACACACGCACACTTATAGTAGGAATATCTAAACAGCAAATCAAGCAAACTTGAATATGGCCACATTACCCGATTACGAATGTGGGAGAGCGACAGAGTCAGCTGGCGTGAAAGCGAGACGGGGAGCCGCGGGCAACACCCACTTTCATAGTGCGATAGGGAGCTCGCTCTCCCTCTCTCTCGTTCTGTGTGTCTGTGTGTGTGCTTGCGTGAAACCCGTTTGTTTGAACACGCAGGGGAAAGGAGAGCGGAGCGCCACAAGCATTGAACAGCAGCAAAACAAACGCCAGCCTGCCTGCCAGCAGTCGCTCTCTCAGTGCAGGTCCAACCGGAAGCCCAAAAAACGAAACGCTCGCTCGCTCCCTCGCTCACTCCATCTTAGTTGTGTATGCTCCCTATGTGTGTGTGTGTGTTTGGTGTATCTGTGTTCCAATCAGAATACACACAACAACAAGGAGTGAGTCCGTGTCGGCATCGGATATTCCTTTGCCTTCAGTTGGATTCGGATCGGTTTATGCGCGAAACGCGAAACGCAGCAGCGAATGGAAAAAGCTGAAACGTGAATTTGCCGTCGCCAAAAGGCAAGCCAATCCGTACCAAAAGTATCTCTGGTCCACAAAAAACTGGTAACTGGTAAACTAACTATTTTAATAGCCGCCTTGTGATTAATTAGCAACCGAAAAAAAACCAACACGCGTCGCGTGATTCCTTCAGTGAGCAAAACTCGAATAAATTCCATTGGCTATCGGCTGTAAGCCTTTGTCTGTCGCGTGTGAGTGTGTGTTTTGTGTATCTATGTTTCATTTTTTGCCAACATTATGCAAATGTATCTGAATTTGTGAATTGCGTGTGATTTGTGGCATCCAGCAGACTGGCATTTAGCCCATTCAAAATCAAATCAAACCACAAAGAGCACAAAACGTTTGGCTTTACAGGCAGTTTACACAGGACAGGCAAACAGGCCATTAAGTCCCCCCCAAACTGCCAATTGGCATACGAATCTTCATTTGCATACATCAAACAACAGATCAGACAACAGACACAAAAGCAATTGGTCGAGGCAGAGCGACGACACTCTGGGAGGCAGGCAAAGGGAATCCGAATCAGCCCACAGTCAAGTAAGTTGAAATCTGTATTAAAAAGTATTTATCTTTGTTTTTATTTCGACGCGGATTTTATTAGGTTTAATGATACAAAATGGGGGTTTGAATGGTTCATAATGATGGATGTACAACCCTCTTATTTCGTTTATTTATGAACCAGAAGAAATATGTATCTTTACCCACATAATTTTCCATAGAAACCCACTACTTGCTATCAGAACTAGAGTCTCCATTGACTTGCATCGGCATGGATCTTTCATAAGGTGTAATATAGAACCATTCAATGGTCTGATAGCCCTGAAATTATCAGTTCTTTACGCTATTAATTCTAAAAAATGCAAATAAATAGGGATATGTTATTCTGTAATCAAGATATCGTTATCCTCATGCAAAATCTCATCTTAACTCTCATCTTAATACGTTTCCACCTATAAAGGTGTGTATATTTGACTCCAAAGGGTACTATATATGATTCAATTTGATTCTAGTAGTTACCTTTTGAAATATCCTCCTACCACTCCTACCACCTCCATTTCGGAACTGGTTCCCCAACTCTAGTTACAATCATTAGAAACACTCATTAGATGCCATTCGATAATCGCAAACAATCACAATTTAAGATTTATACACTAACAATATGTTTCCTGGTATCAATTAGCTAATCCCGCGATCAGTCAGAACACAATCTTTATGGATCAACAATGAAATTAGCATGGGACTAATGTTGGGCATGTAAACGCTAGATTGAGATAGATAGATTCAGATACAGATCTACCACAGAGGGAGCGGGAACCCGTTTGAAATGTGATATCGGGGGCACACCATGATTAGATTAGATCGCAGTTCTTTTGTGGCACAACATGCAGTGGCAAGTGGCAAGTGGCAGCACGAAACACACGGAGCACAACAGAAGCCGTGCACACAGAGAGGTTGAAGGGGCCCATAAATTTTGGCAACTAAATCATTCTCGATTATGCCATTAGGCGGTGGCGCGGTGGGGCGGTGGGGCAGCGGTACAGCGATCTTTTATGGCTTTGTATTATTGTATTATTGTTGTATTGTTGCCATAAGTTAATTGAATTGTAATTTATGCGTTCCCGGGGCTTGTATTCCAGGCATAAAATGCCATAAAATATTGCAAGAAAAATCCATAAATTTCTGAGCAACTTTTGAGCTGTCAGAGACTGGGGATGGAGGGGTCATTGCGGAGGGGCAGATACGAATCCATCTATACATATATATATGTATGGCTTGATATGAACCTGGCAGTCCATTGGCAGTTGACATGAGCGCAGTTTTGTTTTTGTGTCAAAAATCTTTCAGCCATTGGAGTAATTGATGAGAACAACCGCCAGCAGCCAGCAGCCAGAAGACAGCAGCTGAAAAGCAGAGGAAAACATTGGGAAAACAGGAATGGAATTCTTTCATGCTTTTATCAACAGTCAACACTCCACACTCGACAAACACTCCACACAGTAGTTGGCATAATTATTCGCACAATTGCATTGTAGATACATAAATTGCGGAACCCCCCATCCCGATCCCGATCTCGATCTCGATGCCGATCTGCGCGCTTTCAACCCTCAACAAAAGACTCGAGCACCGCAGCAAAGACACCAAACACAAGTCATTAAAATTAACATTAACATTACTATATGTAATGCCATGCGTTTGACTATTCATTAGGGTCTGTGCCCCGCTCTGGACATGGTTCTAGCTCTCCAGACTCTTTGCCCATGCACATAAATTAGAGGCAAGGTGTAAGCTGGCTGACACGCCGAGTGAGAGCTTCAACAAATGGAGACTAGAAGACTTTTCCTTCATTGGTTTGTTAGTGGAATTAGTGGAAGATATACGACAAGACATATTTCTGTCCTTGACTACTTCTGAGCACCCCTTTCTATCAGTTCATCAATCGCTTAGCCTTGACAAACGCTATTATCCTCGTCCAACCCTTTGTTACACTTTCACTCCTAGACTCGGGCGTTTATCCTGGCCATATTCTGTTCGAGCAATTAACTGCTGGCGCCACCACTAACAGGACAACAACTGGGCTCAATGGATGGCCCAGACAGGCCGTGTGGTAGGAGAATAACCTCCCATGGAGCCTCGGAACAGAGGCTACAATGACACAACATGACATGAGAGTCTCGTCGAGTGCTGTAAATATTGCAAAAAGTGTCATAAAATCATTAGCTGGAAAAGTGTATAGACGCGTCCCTAGGGCCCGTAAAAGAAGGCCAAACGGAGAGGTCCTGGCCGTGACACAAAGGCGCTGCGTGTGACCAGTGGCACAGGTTGCAGGTTACATGATACCTATATTTCAACAACTACTATGTGTATAGGGTATATATAGGAATACCTTCGCTGTATTACGGATTTGTGTGCGTGCCCAAGCGCCTTTTAATTTATGACACATTTTATGAGACCCGCAAAGCAATAAAACTGAAAATTGGCTTCAAACATCAGCCAGAAGGCCAGAAGGCCAGAACAAAACTAGTTAAATGGTTCTTGGCTTTTGGGCCAAGAGAGCAGGTTTTTGGGACAATTGCATCATAAATCTCAACCAAAATCGTTTAGCAGAGGGCAGAGTAAAGGTCACTCACAAGAAATTAATTTAGAGGAAGAAAGGCAAGGCTTTTCTTTTAATAAAGTCCAGAAATAGAGCCCTTAGGATAACTTTTGTGTGGATAAACGAGTGGGAGCGTTGAGAGCTGCGGCAAGGGCCAAGGCTCTGCGTTTTTCGAACTAACGAAGAGTGGAGCAGAGGAGACCACTGACAGCTGATTTAAGAAAGTCAGAAACAAACTTAATATACCCTTCGAGCTTGTCATATTCCCAAATGTTAAACCTTCCTTTCTCTCCCCGCCATAGCCTGGCAACTCTGCTGCGGCAACCCCCCCAGACACACTTGACTGAAAATAGAAACAAGCTACAAAAACCCAAGCTAATTATGCAATTTTAACACTCGCTTTCGAGGCTGGCTATAACCCACACACAAAACTGCACTAGAACCCAATACGAACCCGTAGCCAAGTCAAGTCCAAGCCATATTCATTCAGGTAGTAGCTCTCTGAAAATGCAACGCACGCAAGTGGAAAGGAAAGTGTCGCCGAGGGCAGAAGCAGAACGAAGCACTAACTGAAAATGATATATGTGCATATGCACTTTAAGCAGGTCAACGGGGGCCACAAACAGAAACTGAAACATGGCCCAATAGGAAGTACCAGGACAGGGAAGGACAGGGCAGGACAGGGCCCGAAGCAAAGAGCGACCCATTGACCCAAGGCTGGAAGTCCTGCCGTGCGTTGCGAGACGGGCTCTAATTGCATGTCAGAGGTCCAAGAGACAGGAGGTTACAGAGGTTGCAGAGGTACTGGGTCCAGTTCTCGGTAGCACAGGACATGGCGTCAGGAGTCTGAGTGGCTTGCTGCGAGGGTTATAGCTGCTTTGGGAATGAGGCAATACTCGTACTTTAGATTTCTAGATTTTGTTGCCTCAGAATTCAGGAACCAAAAAGAACAGTTCATAAGCTATCGAAGATAGTTTTTTGTTTTCCCAATAAAATATATGTATATAGCATTAACTCTCATTCCCCATTATATTTACATTCTTTGTTCCCTTGGAATACGATCTACATCAATCTCGAACTGCAATCCCTATCCGCTATATTGTTTACCCATTGCGCTGATAAAATTCCTGCCAGCAACCGCGATTGCATATAATTGTTGCCCTGAATACAGAGAGAGAGAGAGAAAGACAGAGATATGTGTAAAGTCCGGCTCGATAAGCTTGCCTTATTCATGGCGATATCGGAATCAGAGCTCCGTGGCATGTGGAACCTTCGCGGAGGAGGCGTAATCTCTGGACTTATCGCCGGGGCCTAGAGGAAGCTGGGGTCCCGTCCACCATCCAGCATTCGCCCCCAGTGATAAATCTTCGACTATAATTTCTGTTATGATGTCTGATTCGAGACTGCTTTTGATACGTGATTCCGGGTGCAGTTACGAACTTTATCTCATTGTTTCTCAGGTTTAAAATCCCGCCGGCGGCGCCAGGGAATCGTAAAAGAAACTTTCGAAATCTCCCATATCGCCCCGTATCCCCCCTGGCTCTTGGCCACACATTTTTGTGGCCATAATTAATTAATTAAAGACTAGGAAAAATTAGGCGACATCTTTTCACAGTCTTCACGAACGAATCTTGATTTTTCCACAGCAATTAATTCTGTCTCTCTCTCGCTGTCTCTCTGATCTCACAAATGTAAATGTCACTGGAAGAGTGGGGCGGCGGCGGAGGACAGAAGAGAAGAGAAGAGAAGACATAAGCCGCACCGACGCCAAGACACTTAAAAGCTTTGGGGCAGGGACAGATCGGGGCAGCACATTCCCTTGCCACAGAGCCAGCCATGGAATTTGTCTGCCCGCGTGCCGAAAACTTGTCACCGTCAGAGAGAGGGAAGGAGACAGACACACCAAGAAAGAGACCCTGCCCTCTCTGTCGTATCGGCGGAGATCAAACACAGGTCTCCGTGGCTTAATTTAGACGCCATCTATGCCACAAAGGACACACAGCCACAGCCGAATCGAGTTCGTTGCTTAAGTCTTTCGTTTGTTCACACGCCCCAATGGGCACAGAGTGCCCATGTGTCTGCCCCCAAAGCCAGCATAAAAACGGCACAGATAAACAAACCGCCTATCGGTTTAGTAATTAATTATAAAAAAAAAAAACATTATCGCTATCAGCGTAGCAACAACAATGGGAGCACAACTATTGCAATAAGTCACCATTTCCGCCATCAGCAAAGTCTTTGCCCCTGCCAAAGGCAGTCTCTGATAAGCGGAGCGCCTCTATCCAAAACGATGTTTATAGACTGACACTGTTCTGTGTCCCACCGACCCGACAGTGTGTTTTCCACTCAAAAATCAGCGATTGGAACAATCATCGAAACGGGGCCTGAGGGGTAGTTCGGCTTATCTGCTGCTGTTGGCATTATTCAAATGCTGCAGAGTTCTGTTCCTCGTTCTGTTGTCGAGGAATTTGTAAGTAGCCTTCCGTCGCACTTCAGTTTGCTTTTTGTCAAGTGGCTTTTGGGGAAAGGAAAGCAAATGAAAGGAAAGGCTGTGGCACGGCAGGGGCACCAGTAAGCGTATTGTCGCATGAGTAATTGCTGTGGGGAAGAACCCACTAATGGCAATGCGATAAGACATGTAGATCGTTACAGAAAAAACAACGAAAACAATTTGTGAAGATATAGTGTTATTCCCATAGGAACTTTAAGGCCACTTCAGCGATATTCGTATTGAAGCTCGAAGAAGGGAAAGCCACCTTTGATGTTTATGGATATAGGGCATTATTTAGAGAGGGTTACCGAATGCTCTCAACACTACTGTCTGCCATTATTTGCAGTTCAACTATGAAAATATTAAAAACACTCCCTTGTTTTAAATCTGAATATAACTAGACGGAAACACAAAGAACCATCCGCTCGAAAAAACTCTTAAGAACTTTGTTCTCCCTTTTTCCATCCCAAAACCAATTGATCGAAATGTCATCGAAGAACCCAACCCAACCCATCTATACTCTGCTCCGACTAGATGCATTTGCGACATTAAAGATGAACCAAAGTCCATAATTACAAGCCTCAAACGGCCTAAAACACTCAACCCTCAAGAGAGTGAGAGTCGATTCGAGAGACGAGGGACCATGTATGTCTTCGTCTGGCAGAGACGACAGCTGAAAGATTCTCATAATTACGCATAAAGAAAGAAATAAACATACAAATTTGAATAAAAACGATATAACCGCAGAGATCCAACCACCAGAAGGTGAACCAGAGACTGAGGTTGGACCGCGGCTGGAAATGGGGATGGGGGCTGCCTGGCGCACTTCGGCATTAAGAATCGAACCACAAATCCACTTAAAATCACTACAAAAACCAATAAAGATTGCTTTCATCTTTGCCGAGAGCGAGAGCGAGATATCGAAACAGAGAGGAAGAGAGAGAGAGAGAGAGAGAGAGAGGCCAGAGCCCGATGACGATCAATGGAAATTGTGATCATCGAGATGCAATGCATCCGAGTAAGACTTCAACGGGCTTAGGGGCCTAGAGAAGGAAAGCCAGGAGACGGGGACGGAGGGGACACTCTTTCAAGTGGATGGCAGCGGTGACGCCACTTTGAAAATTCGGGCGACATTTCTCCATTGAGAGGGGTTCGTATTTTTGGGCAGCAAAGGATTAGAGTGGAGCCAGAGCAATTATCATTTGTCTGCTCGTTATCAGCGGCTCAATATGTGCATGAGAACTGCTCTCACTCTGGCACTGTGGCACTCTGGCACTCCCTCTCACTCTCTTGAAGAGATGACATTTCCCTGGCATGGCAGTTTTTCCATTTTTCCTGGAAAGCGCGTGCCAGTGCCAGTGCAAGTTCTTTGCGGTTCCATTCCATTCCATTTTATTCAGCGATAAGCTCCATAAAACTTTATCTCCCACCTTCGAAGCGGTTTCGGGGCTTCGGCCCAGAGCAGAGCAGAGCAGAGCGCAGATCGTGTGGATGATCACATTAACGGTCTGGCGCATGATATATAAAGCTGTTCACAAATTAAGGTCCATTAGCGCAGCAGGATGTGTCAGCGCGGATTGAAATATGCGCATGTCTGCCCCCGAACGAACCCCGAACCCCGATCTGTCCCTGGCTCTCCAATCCGATCCGTACCATACCTCTGACGCGCCTTGCGGTTTCTGTTTTGACATCTTTTGTACCTCACCTCTGGCTCTGACTCTGGCTCTGGATTTCTGACTTTCTGACTGACTTTCCTGCCTTTGTTCTTCTCGTTTTTTTCCTCACTTTTGCTTTGCATTTTAATGGAGCGAATTTGTCGTCCTCTTCTCAAGAGAGAACCTTTTTTTTGTTTTGGTTGATTGGCCGAAACTAAGGCAAATTGCTTGATTAATGATGCCTCTCGGCTGGGGACTGTTTTTGGCCGGGGCGTGATTTGTGGTCGAGCTGTGGACTACCCGAATAGATCGAGAGGTTCGTTTAGGTAAGAAGTTTCTGGAGATAGATCTTAAAGTAAAGAATGGATTATAGAGTTGTATGTGCTATGAGTAGTAGGAGGTGCATTCAGGCCAGAGAAGAGACTTGAAGCAACTTTCTAATACGAATCTTTTATAGATCTTCAGTTCCAATATTCATACACTTCCTCTATTCTAGATTGGAATCGTTTGTATGTTTTCTACAGTTTTCAATATGCTCATATCTTAGAAGTAACTCTTCAAAGGGATATATCTATTCCATATAGCTAATATTCTTTCTTAAGTGACACAAAATTAACAATAATAGGGTTTATATCTTACATCATTTACCCCAATTACCTGTGAAGAACATTTTTCTCCAAGAATACTGAACCCCATTGCCACTATTTCCACTGAATTATGTGTCATGCCCTTTCCTAGTTGCAGTTTGAGTCATCTTGGATTAATCGCCTTCCATTAAGAGCTATATAAACACACAAACACATTCAAAATACCACTACTCCTTCCACCAAGCAATCAATTAATTGTGATCCTGCGATCCTTTCCTTTCCTGGAGACACACACGCCCATCGATTTAATGAGCTGCTGACAATGGGCCGGTCCCGGAGATGCCCACAATCTCGCTTCGGCTTCCACTGCTCCTTGGGTTTCAGTTTCTGTCGAGGATCTAGAATCGTGAATCGTGAATCGGGAAAAGCGGATTAGAGGGCTTAGGCCAGTGTGGAGAGTGCCTACCGCTCGTCGGGGCTCTCAAGTGCGGACGGGACCTGTACTCAAGTGCTCAAGTGCTCAAGAGAGGAAGAGGGTACATCATTTTTCAGAGTCTTACATGAAATTGACTAATTTTTCGGGTACTTCTGCTGCCGCTGCCGCTGCTGCTGCTACATCGTTGCACCTACAAATTTTTACCTGTCAGCAGTGCATGTCTCTCTCTTTCCCTCTCTATGTGGCTGTCTCTTTTCTGTGGTGGCTGTGTGTGAAGGCGACGCCTGCAAAGTGACACTCGAAGGGGAAGACCGAGGGACAGAGACAGAGACAGGGACAGAGGAGGGCGAGAGGGAGAGGGAGGCCCATTGATGAAATTGACTTTTTATGTTGTTGCCGTTGCCGTTGACTTCTTTTCCGATTTTGCGTGGCACACACAGTCGCTGTCGCTGTCGCTGAAGCAGTCTCTGCCGCTGTCTCTGCCTCCGTCAGCGCTGACGTCGGGAACTGGATCTGGAAATTTGGGATTAAGTTTTTGTTTACTTTGTGTGGCGTTTTTTAGTTTGTTTGTCCGCCTCAAGGAAGTCGGTTCGCTGTCGCTGTGTGCTCTGCCGAACAATAAAACTCCCCCACAACAGAGACACAGAGAGAGGGAAAATCGGTTAAGTGCTCGTAAATGGATTAAAGCCGAAATTTTATTACCTTATAAACCACATTAATCAAATGTCTTACAACAAGACCCCATAAAATGCCATATAAATAATAAGCCGCTCCGTTCCGCCGTGTAAATGTGCCGTAAAACATTTCTGAATTTGTTGCAATTAATTTGAATGCATTTGTGATACATTTATTTACATTTCCCATAACCCATCAACATCGAATAAACGTTGTATATCGTATACCATATCCGAATCGGCTTCAACCTCGAGAGTGGTGCGCGTGCAAGCCGCATAAATCATTCTAAAACGAGACGCCGCGAAACGCGAATTATTCGGCCATAAATCATGGGCATCTTGCTGAGTGATGGCGATGTAAGTTTTACCCCTCACATTCTTATCGATGAACTATGTTTTATCGATTAATTATGCTTGTAAATATACCGTTGAACATGTGATTTAAGTGGGGATTGCTAAAGGAGCTACCCATAGGTGAGGAAGGTCAATAAATGTGATGGCAATTCTTCTATATTGGGAACCACTTAAAGTATCATTAACTAGATACATAACTAGATTTCTTGCGTTTCTATTATAAAAGATCGACATTAATGAAGGATAATCGATGGATTGTTTGGTAAAAGAAAGATAAACCAGTAACGGACTATCCATTTGATGGGATCATCATCATCGTTGACACTTTCATCCTCTTCATCTGTTCAAAGACCAACCAAGTAATTAGTTATCTCATTAGTACACGGTTGGAGTGGAATCTCTTGCCATCTCTTGTTGGTTATAATTTAATAATCCAAATCATAGTGGTTTCCCGCCACAGGTTGTGGGCTTATTAGATGCCTCTTGACAGTCGGCGGCGGCGGCAAACTTGAATCGATGGCAACTACAGCTAACGCTTAAAGTAAAACAAAATCAAAGACTAAAACAAGCATCCGTTAGAGCCGGAGAAAGAGTGAGAGAAAGCAACGATCGTGGCCTAGAGATCGGTGAGTGAATCAAGTGGAGTGGAGAGACACTCGAGTGGAGTGCAGTTTCCAGTCTATGGGAAAACAGGATCCGCCACTTGACGGACAGAGCGCCATCCAGATCTGGGATGGCAAAAGCAGAGAAAAGAGAACAAGAAAAGAAAGACAGAACCAAACCACTCAAAGCGCCGCTCATCTTCAGGGCTCTCCTCCACTTGTACCCTCCCCCCACCTCCTGCATCCTACTCCCCGCCCTTGCTTTCTGCTTTGTTGTCCGAGATCCTCTCAAGTGGTTTTCTCTGTTTGTTTTTATTCCTTCATTTGCGGTGACAAATTATTAACGTTCTACTCATCGCCGTGTCCTCAGATCTCTGCCATCTCCTACTCCTACTCACGGCTGATCCCTTGATCACTCTCGGCTCTCCTTCTTTTTTTTGTGAAATTGTTTTTTTTATTGCTGTTTATTTTAATTCCTCGCCTTCGCTTGGGGATTTCTTTCGATCGGATCGGATCGGATCGGTCTTTCCTTTTGTTTTTGTGGATTTTTTTTGTTCGGCTTTGTGCCTTTTGCTGATCGCATTTTAATAAGCGCCCAAACCCAAGCGCCTTCTCAACCACTTCCAAGCGAGGATCGTCTCCATGATCTGCATGGATCTCCTGCTCTGCTCTCCACCTTTTCGTGCCTCCCTGCCACCAACTGCATCTTGTTGACAATTTTTCGTGTGGTCGCCGTCGCCGCCTTCTTTGATCTTCGCGCTCTCTTGTGCTCGGCGCTCTCTTTGATCGAGTGATCTTCTAAGGGGAGCGACATCATTATGCACGCGTGGTCAACTCTTTGATAGTTTGGAGGTTGTTCTTCTTCGATCTCTCTCCGATCTCCGATCTCCGCTCTCCTTCTTCCTCTCCCTCTGATGCTCTGCTGGAATTTGAAGAATTGCATTGGTATGGCATGTTATGGCTGCAATTGATCTTCAATCTTCTCTCACTCTCAATCTCTCTCTCTCTCTTCCGATTAACATGTTTGGACATGTGCGTGTTGGTTGGGGTCTTAAATATTATTGCTCATACGTCATCTTACACTCAATCAATCAGGCATTTAAGGAGCATTTTTAGGGCCGCTTTGGCAAGAATATTTAACTGCGATTTTATGGTAATTCTTCCGGCAAAAAATCATATTTTATTTGCGGTTTTATTTATATTCTCACTTTCTCATTTGTTGGGAATATTAAAAAGTACTTTAAAACACGTATAAATTCGTTATAAATTTAATAATTTACTTATGCATTTTTTGGATGCTGGTGTGCCAAAACTCATTTGGAGTTTATTTTATAGGTTTTCTAAAGATGTTTATTTGATATATGTAAATATTTTATATAAGCTTTTCTTTGATTTTGGAATTGTTTTAAAGACAGATGACTTTCATCTAAACTAATCTACCGACGGCACTTTGATTCTTCGCAAAACATTTTTAAAGATTTTTCTACAAATTAGGGGAATTTTTGTAGAATATACCATTTAGTAAATATAATATCATTCAATGAACCCTCTCTTGCCTGCCTACCACCCCTTTAACAGCCATCTGCTTGCAACAGAAATTTATTTGCATCTTCCCCAGAGACCGGGGGGCGCTTCATCGCCACAGCCATGGAGAAAAATTAAAAATTTCATACATCATCGCATTAAATTTGTGGGATAAGATAAAGACGTCAAATGGTGTTCCCCCTCTCTTATTTTTGTTGCTGTTCGATTTGTTTCGGCTGTAAAGGCAATTTGAAAAAATATTCCAAATATATCCGCATAAATAAAATATGCAATTGGCGCCTTAATTGAATCCGATGTGAGGCACAGATTTCGTTGATCGTTTCAGCTGTTGTTGGCTGTTGAACTTTTGTAAAGATACAAAAAAAAAATCAATTTTGTGCGGGAAAAACCAGCGGGCACTTGAAGACTTTTCTCATTCATTTGGTGCAAAAATGTTGAGTAAACAATGAAAATTTTTCGCTGTGGAACCAAAAAGGAAAGAAGTGAAGATGCAAATTTAAATGTTGAATAAGTTTCTGAGTATGGCGAGGATTCAGCTATTCAGCTATCTTGAATATTAAAGAAAGATATTTTTAGAGTCATTTTTTGTTATAGAAACTATTATTATTATCCTTTCCAATTTGCTTTCCATTTTTTCTTCTATCTCTTCTGCTTTTAATCGTATAACGAATCCTCGAAATGCGCATATACATATGTATATCCAATATAAGTGCAGGCTACCCGTAAATAACACTTTATGGCCATGGCTCTACAGCCCACACCACACCACCTTCTTTCTGCTGCCTCTCAGTTCCCCCCAAAGCCCACGCATCAGATAAGTGCTGAGATACAGATGCACACACTCGCACACACACACATAGCAATGCAAAGATACAGATACACAAGCAGAGAGCGATGCAGAGAGCGCCATTAAATGGAGTTGGCAGCCGAAAAGGGCGCAGTCTGTTGGAAAAAACGAGTTCCGATCACAGCTTGAGGCAGGGTTTTGTGGCAGGGGCAGTGGCAGGAGAGGGATGAAGAGCAGATGAAGAAGGAGACCAAAATGGCTTCCAGAGCCAAAGGGGAGTTGCCCAAAGAGAGAGTGTCCAATGGCAGCAAAGAGAGAAAGATGGAAATGGGATTGGGATGGGAGCTGGGGAGATGCAGTTACCTTCACACCTTAAGATCCCAACTAATTTAGTATCTTCTTCCGCTGACTCTTTCCAGTCCACATCGGATCAGCAGTCGACACGCGACTATCCGCAGTTCAGCGGCGAACATCAGAACGTACCGCCGCAGGTTGCGCCCAGCGTCAAGATGTACCACAGCAGTGCCGTGGCGGCCTACACGGATCTGGCCGGAAGTGCAGCCAGCGCTGGAGTGGGGGTGGGTGTCTCCGGCTACCACCACCAGCAGGCCGTCAATGCACCCGTCTACGTGCCCTCCAATCGCCAGTACAACCATGTGGCGGCCCATTTCGGGAGCGCGGCTGCAGCGCAGAATGCCTGGACCACGGACAGCTTCGGATCGGCGCATGCGCAACTGCCGGCACAGTTCTACACCCAGAATGCGGCCGTGATGATGGGCTCCTGGCGCAGTGCCTACGATCCGACGGGATTCCAGCGATCCTCGCCCTACGAGAGCGCCATGGACTTTCAGTTTGGCGAGGGACGCGAGTGCGTCAATTGTGGAGCGATCTCGACGCCGCTGTGGCGACGGGACGGCACGGGGCACTATCTGTGCAACGCCTGCGGGCTGTACCACAAAATGAACGGCATGAACCGACCCCTAATCAAGCCCAGCAAGCGCCTGGTGAGTGCAGTGAGTAGCCCGCCCCTGATCTTCTCCGGTTATGCGAGACTAAACGATCACCTTCCCTCACAGACGGCCACGCGGCGCCTGGGGCTCTGCTGCACCAACTGCGGCACCCGCACCACCACCCTCTGGCGGCGCAACAACGACGGGGAGCCCGTCTGCAATGCCTGCGGCCTCTACTACAAGCTGCATGGCGTCAACCGGCCGCTAGCCATGCGCAAGGATGGCATCCAGACGCGGAAGCGCAAGCCCAAGAAAACAGGCAGCGGATCGGCGGGAGGCACAGGAGCGGGAGCTGGCGCGGGTGCGGTCCTGGAGTCCATTAAGGAGTGCAAGGAAGAGCACGGTAAGTGGTCCTTAAACCTGCGAATGTAGAGAAGTGATCCACTAAACAAACAACATTCAATTTGCATCCCTACAGATATCAAGCCTTCGCTTAGTCTGGAGCGTCACAGTCACAGCCTCAGCAAGCTGCACACGGATCTGAAGAGCAGCAGCAGCAGCGCCGGCCTCATGGGGCAACATCATGTCCAGCAGCAACAGCAACATCAGCAGGCCGCCCATCAGCAGCAACAGCAGGCGCATCAGCAGTGCTTCCCCCACTACGGACAGGCCGCGTCGCAGGCGCAGCAGCAGGCGCAACATCAGCAGCACGGCCACGGGATGAGCACTCCGACGGCGCAGTCGCAGCTGAGTGCCAGGCAGATCCATGGAGCCACTGGCTCCCAGCTGTACACGCCCGGCAGCAGTGCGGCAGGGGCAGGATCTGGCGCCTCGGCATACACCTCGCACAGCGTCGAGACGCCATCGTTGAGCAATGGCACGCCCTCGCCCCACTACCAGCACCATCACCATTTGGGGAGCTCCCATGGCCACCATGTGGCAGCTGCGGCCCATCATCACCTGCATGCGGCTGCAGCGGCCGCCGCGTATGGCGTGAAGACGGAGGCGACAGCCACCAACTACGATTACGTGAACAACTGCTACTTTGGGGGTTCCTTCGGAGCGCTGGGCGGAGCAGCCTCGACCGCCGCCATGGCGGGGGGAGCGGCCAGCGAGTTGGCCGGATATCACCATCAGCACAATGTCATACAGGCGGCCAAGCTGATGGCCACCTCCTAAGGGCCATCCCTTGTGGCTCTGTGATCTCCCATCCCCCACCACCCATCCGTGTCCCCCTCTCCAGCAGCACCCGCACCAGAGAAAGTTCTCGTTGGAATCGCATTGAAAAGACTTTAGACGTTAGTCCTCCCATTCTTAGCCTAAGATTAGTTACCCCCATGTGCCCTGTAAATAACTACATTAATAGCAAGTCTTGTTGTACAAATCTGCATCTATATCAACGCTATAGAGCTATAATACGATAATGTGTGTGTACAGATATTATTGTGGTGTATTCGATTCGTTTTAGCTTCTTATTTTAATGATTATCGTATGGTTCCACTAGCTTAAATATCCCTAACTATTCCTATTCCTTGTGTTACCAGCACGGCGCACACTCCCCTCATAGACCCATAGACCATTTGGCAGTAGGCGTAATTACTAGAATAGTATTATTATTATGATTATCCATTTAACAATCTATTCGTAATAAAACTGTATTCAAAATGTGTCCCTTTTGGACTTGCCACTCAATGTTAAGTCGGATATTCAAGCTCTTTTTGCTCATTGACTTAATCGGATCCGGACAAGTCGTGACATGGTAATTTCATCACAGTGGCGCTATGTGTCTAAATTAGGAACTACAAGAGCAACAAAATTTACTGAATACTTTTGAGGGAGTTCATGTAAAAAATATTTTACATTTAAAGTCAGTGATGCTGCTTCCACACAAAATATATTGGTATATATTTGGATATATCCCTTTGGATCTTTATCTGCAACAGGATTGCCATTGAAAATACTAAAAACAAATCAGTCATTAAAGTTTAAATTATCTTTTGGGGGGGTGGCTGCTACATGGACCTGTAGTACGTATGTAGAGTAAGTCTCAAATGACACAATTCGATAATCGATAGAATTATCGACTTAAGGCAATCAATTTCAAACCGCAATTGAAACAAATGGCTAATATAGCCAAAATTTCTTGACCGACTAAAGACCCTTTCACAACGCATGTTGATGGATGGGTTATTCGGTCAATGTCAACTGGTGTCAGTAGCCAAAGAAACATTAAAATAGAGTGTAAACCGATAATACTCGATGCGTGAGTAACATAATAAATTAACAACTGAAATGCTGCGAGTAGAGCTATTGAACTTTTGCCAGGGAATGCACGTGACCAGGGCCGGATTGCGGTTATTTAGTGGAAAGTTTTGGCTTTGCAAAAAAATTAAGAGGGGAAAAAAGTCGGCTGCATTACGTTGAAGCCCAACCCTCTGCCATGAGGCTGGAGGTAGAACAACATCTGTGGACTGGAATCGGGGAATGCGCCTGCCAGTGAAGTGTGAAAATAAACGCCAATAAAACGTGAATCAACACGAAAATAAACCGAATCAAAGCTGGAAGGAAAATGAAGCGAATGAATACTGGATTAAACTCGTTCGTTTACCGATGCCAACGTGCGATTCCGGACAGTTTTGGGGGCCTGTACAGCAGTTCAGTTTCTGCCTGATTTAATTTTTGATGGGCTTGTCTTTCGTCGGGGAAACAACTACAATTTGAGGTAACGCAATCTACAGAGGCTGCGACTGTTGCCACATTTCCGCACGCGACTCTCTATAAAGAAAGAAATGTGGAGAAGCAGGGAACGCAACATGCAACATTGAAACAGCCACACGTTAAATGGAAAGGTGGTTATTAGTCACATAATCATTCAAGCTCAACTTTGCATATTTATGTATTTTTTATGAACGATAAATGGCACTGCAATGCAGGTCGATTGGAAAACTTGATCGATTTTAAAAGAAAGAACTTCCCGTCTATTGTCTCTCAATCCTGGGATCCTCTACTCCTTGACGCCTCTCCCACACCACTAAAGCAGAAGTCACGCAACCAACTCTTGGGGGGAGAGCAACGGTAATTAAGGCGACTGCGTAACGAAAGCCAAAAAAAAACTTGCAACCAAGGTGCACGCGACAACCGCACCGCTGTGGCGACCACTGGCCGGCGGCCAGAGGCATTGGAGCACAAAAACTCAAAAGCCAAAGAAAATGAAATGAAAACCGGACAACACCCATGACAATGAAGCAAAAGGCAACATGCAGTGGCAACCAGCAGCAGCAGCAGTGGCGGTCTGCGTAATACCAGAAGTAGTCAACAGGTGAACAACTCTTCCAAGGGGAGCTGGAGCTTGCCCCGAAGCAGGCCAGGGGGACGCTGTGGCGCAACGAAACGCAAAGGCAAACAAGTTGGAATGGAATCGGGTGGCGTTAAACGAAAGTAAAATTCAAAACAAAATAAAAATCCAAATATTATTAAAGCAAATAACCGATACGGCCAGAGGGAACTGGATAAAGCACTACAATTGGTAGAAAGAGATTCTCCAAAAATGGAAAATAATTCGGTAGATTTTTGGTACATACTTATTTTGTAAAATGTTTCGTTTTAAATGTTAAGCAAAATTCCTCCACCTAATGATTGTAGCGCATGTCAACCTCTACTCTTTTTATTTTACGACATTATTTTTCCCCCTTGGGCGATGAATCGCTGGTCATCTGGAAAGTGGACAGCGGACACCGGCAGATACCAAATTGCGGAATTCATACCACGAGTGTACGAAAAAACTGGCCATAAACAAAACACAAAAAAAAAAACCAACACCAACTATTGTCAATGGTTTGGTTTTCGTCCAACATTTCTCCGCGATGGTCCCAGCACTTGGTCTCCAGCCAGCAACGGAAACGGTTGGGTGTGCGGATCGCAGATCATAGTTTGAATATCTTTCGCACTTCCATCCAAGGATTTACTTTGTTGATTGCTTAAACATGTTGGCTTTAACAAACTGGAAATTGGCAATCAGTTTGTGCATTATCGCTGCGGTTTATGTGAGGCCAGGCTCCTGCGGCGCCTATACGCGAGAGATTGTGAACGATAAGCCACCGCTGCAGGAGAGACGTGAGTACCCACCATCCCGATAGGGAAGTGATTCAAAGATCCTCTCCCTACAACAATCTTCATATATGTTTCAGCCGCCTGGCTTAAGACCTGCAAGCGTTCCAATCCCAATGAGGACAAGTGCTTCCGTCAGCTATTCGAAGGATGCTTCCCAGCGCTGGCCGCTGGCATACCAGAGATCGGTGTTAAAAGCTTCGAGCCGCTAAACATCGATCAAGTGTCCGTGTCGAAGGGCAGTGGGAATCTAGTGCTGTCCGGCGGATTCCAGAACCTGGTTATACGCGGCCCCTCCAATGCGACAGTGCGAAAAGCCAGGTAAGGGGAATTAGTGGCTCAGAAAGGAGATATTAATGAAGGTTCCTCTCTCGTTTAGTTTGGATCTGGAGCGACGTCTGCTGAGCTTTGAACTGGTGCTGCCGCGTCTGCGGATACGGGCCAAGTACAATCTGAAGGGAAACATTCTGCTTCTCCCGCTAATTGGCAATGGGGATGTGGCAATGGCCTTGAAGAACGTGCACACCACAGTCTACACGAGGATCTCGCTTAGGAATGAGACCCGGACGGGAGATGAGATCATCCACATTGACGAGATGAAGGTCAGCTTCGAGGTGGGGGCCATGCGAATCCATCTAAAGAATCTGTTCAACGGGAATGATATCCTGGCGGCCTCGATCAACACGTTCTTGAATCAAAACGGCAACGAGGTGATAGCCGAACTGCGGCCAGATCTGGAGCTGGGGCTGGCCGACATCTTCCATGGCCTGTGGAACAATGTCTTCTCGAAGATGCCCACCAAGCTGTGGCTGGTCTAGCAGTGGCGTGGCATCCACATTCTGTCTGTCGTGCACCTGTATTATTATGATAATTTATTTCGCATTTAACTGTGTGTTTTATCTCTAGGTTAACTTTTGCACTACGATTAAATCATTAGCTAGGATATATATCTAGATGTCTACGATCTAAGATCAGTTGTTCTTCTTGGGCATCAGCTCGTCGTAGCTGTATTCCGCGAACATCTTATCGACAGAGGCGCGCAGGATATCCACCAGCGCCTTGGTCATCAGCGGTCGCACCTCCTCGGCCAGGGATTTCCAGTTCTCGTTGAGAAAATCGTTCATCCGCTTGCCCAGAGCCTCGTCCCCATTGAAGAGATTGTCTAGCTGCATGTGCACATTCGAGAGACTGTACTCAACCTTCACGTCGATGATCTTCAAGTGGGTGGCCCCATTCTTCTGGTACTCCTGTCCGAACAGCTCCGTCTGCATGGTGATGTTCGCTGGAAAGTGGAATCAATCGTGAATATCCAACACCGAGAACAGAGTCTTCCCACTTACTCAAATTCACCTTGCAGTGGCCATCCCCCAGCAGCGGCATCATCATGATTTTGCCCTTGAATTGAGGATTAACGAATCAGATATCAACTTAGTTATGGATTCATTCCCTCTCTACCGACCTTAATGCTGTACTCCGCCTCCATGAGCAGCTCTGGGAATGTCATGGAGACGATAAACTTCAGTTTGCTGGGCTCAATCCGCAGGTCGTTCAGCGTGTGCTTGGAGATGCCCGAGATCTTGACGTTCTTGTACACAGAGTGCAGATAAATGGCCCCCGAATCCTGGTCCATCTTCACCTCGGGCACTATCAGTGGCTCCATTTGCGGGATATACATTTCCGGTATGCCGTCCATCAGTCGGGGCTTTATTGACTTGAAAGACTTCCTCGCGCATTCATTCAGCGTTGGCGAATCTCGATAGCAAACCGTAAGGAAGGATGCTTTATGAAGAGAAGTGAAGGTGTGATTCTCTGTCCCAAAAACAGATTCGTGTTTGCATTTTCACTCACGCAGGCGACTCTTCCCCTGCGGCTTGGCCTCTGTTCGTTCCGGCTGCAGTGCCACTGCCAACAGGAGCAGCCCCAGCACCAGCCACGTCTTCGCTATCCATTTGTGATCCATTTTGTGGCGTGTTTTCCTTGTTCTACACCTCCAGTTTGGCCTCTTTCTTCACTGGTGGTTGTGTGGCGAGTGTTGGCTTTAATGGCTGTTCGCATGGCTTTTATAGCCGAATCTGTCTGGGGTCTGGCTGACGCATTAGCTTCTGCAGCAGTTTTCTCGTGACATTGCAATCCTCAGCAGTTTTAACAATTCTCAAAGCCAAGCTGGTTCCCCCTTTCCACCTGGCTTGCACCTTCGCTTGTGATATATACCTACTATATAAATATTTTGTTTTGTTATATGCAAAGTAATTGTGCAGGCAGCTTGGCTGTCATTAAGTTCTGAGAAGGAACACTAAAGAACACTCATTTTGCACCCAATTTTCCCGATTTATTTAGCCAGATTTTAAAGTGCCTAATAGCAGAACAGCTGCTAGTAGGCAGTAGCCAAACGAAGGCTTCGGGTTACGAACAAAAACCAAGTGATTTTTTCACTTTCAGTTCGACACTACATTTATTTCCATTGGGAGTACAACGAGCATCACTTAATATCAAAAGGAGAATGAATTAACATTTGTCATGTTTCGTTTTTGGTGCAATATACAAACAAAGAATTAATAAAAAATAAACATATATTTAAAAACTACAAATGCGATGCACTTCAAAGTTTCATATTAAATACTAAAATAAAAAAACTATAAATATCGATCAAATTTTAACTAAAAACAATTGTGTGGCATCGTGCGATGCTTTTGATTAAATATCTTCTGGCAGTATTTGCTGAATCCTGAGCGGGAGAAACTATAACGAATCGATTTCCATGTCAGTTCTAAGCCTGAAAGAAATAGAAAGAGAACTCTAACAAGAGAAAGTGTCAAAGGAAAGTGATTGCACTCACATCTCAATGAGACGGGCTGCCTTGTCGATAACATTGTTCGTTGTTAGAGAATCAAAATCCGAGCTGTCGCCCATTGAGTTGGCCATTGTCAGTCGACCCATGGATTCGTTCAGCAGCAGCATTGAAGATGGGCCGGAGATGCCGATAGATGCCGATGCAGCGGTGGACAACATCTTTAAATGCAATTGAAAGATCTGCTCTTTGATTTCGCTGAATTTCATCATGGCTGTCCTCATAGCCCCCTTGGTCTTGATGAATAGCAAATTCAGCTTATCACAAGGCTTGGACTCGGTCTTTACCAGTTTCTCCTCATCTGAACTAGTCGTGATAAACAGCTTGACAGCTTTGCGGAAGTGTGCGAGGGATATTCCACCCAAAGAATCACGTTCAAAGGCAGCCCTAAGGAGAGATCTTTAATGATCAGTAATCATGTTTTGACTGTGTGAAATCGCACTTACAAACCAAACACATCGCTTTCTACATATCGATTTAAAAGCCGACTGGTGGTCTTCAGAATTTCGCGGGTACCGCTCAAAACAGATTCGAAACGCTCCTTGATGTGTATGGCACTGGCGTTCGTCTCCTGGTAAGTGTTTACAAGCAGCTTCCAGTCGTTGTCATTTACCTAAAATCGAAATCATTATTCAAGCACTCTAGAGGATTCTTCTATCTATCTCGATACCTGAATAGAAAACTTTTTCTCTTCGACAGCCGCTGTGCGCAGTTTCTGGAGCATTTTATATGCATCCGAAGTGGTGAGTATTGCATCGTTAATGGCCGCAATGAACTGGTTGGTGACAATCTCATGCTCCACCAGCAGGGCCAGTTCACGGAAGCCCGTGAGGAACATTTCCAAGTCCTTCTGTTGTTGCATGAGCATGTAGTGCATGTCCAGCGCAAGGCGCTTCAGCAGCCAGGGCTTGTCCGTTTGGAAGCTGCTCACGTTGCAGATCAAAATCAGCTTTGAGACCCTCGGTTTGCAGACGTCATAGACACAGTTTTCCGTGGCCTGGAAGACGAACAACATCACAGGGGGTGGGGGTATTTCGGTCGATTTGCGCGTCTCTCTGCTGGTGTCGCTCCACTTCTCGACATAGAGATCCAGGGGCTTGGTGGTTGGCTTGATCGTCTCGTACGGATGATAGGTAGGCAGGACAAAGTATACATCGTCTTTGGCTATGTTTGTGTCTTGACAAATCAAAGCTTTCAAGTCCTGCATTGTCATGTCCTTCGTGACGACGTACTCCAGACGCTTAAAGCAGTTCACAGCGAAAATGGTGAGCACGCGTATCTGAAGGAGACTGTCGAGTGTGGAGAAGACGAGCGGAACGAAACCCGAATGTACTTCATCAGATGCCAATTGGCCGCGTCGCTTGTAGTCGGTGTCGAGGGCCAGGCGGAGCCACATGGTGAACTCTTTGGCCCATGGCTCTGTCAGATGGTGCTCATTTGGCAATTCTGTTTGGAACAGAAAGCGATTAGCATCCTGCGGATCCTCCGTAATGGCAATGCAGTCTGGCGTCTTCTTTAGCAGATTTACTAGTATGTTCCTGGGCGTCTGGTGGGGTATGAACGGCACCTCTCCGGTCGCCAGCTCATAGGCAATGATACCGAGCGACCAATAGTCCACCGCAGTGTTGTACATGCCCGTATCCACCACCTCGGGAGCAAAGTAGTGCCGTGTGCCCACCATACTCTGCAGTATCGTCTGGTCGGGGGCACCGCGTGCTAAACCGAAATCCGTGAGCTTGTATGTCTTCGATCCATCCGTCTGGCGGTGTATCACAATGTTGTCGGGCTTGAGGTCGCGATGGCACACCTTGCACTCGGAATGCAGAAACTGCAGGGCTTGCGCCAAGTCCCTCAGTATCTGCCGCACCTCGAACTCCGCCAGTCCGTTAGCATTTTCGGGCCTCTGCAGAAGCTGGCGCACATCTCCGCCGTTGCAGTACTCCAGGATGATCACGGGCAATTGGCAGATGTGATTTTTATTCAGATAGGCCACGAAGGAGGCATCCTCATTCTTTAAGCAAACGCCAGCAACGATGTTTGTGAGTTTCTGTATCGATCGCGTCCACTCCAACTCCTTCATCCATCGCTCTTTCAACTTGACTTGCTGATCGGCCCCCAGCGAACTCACGTCCTTGATATGTTTTGTGGCTGCAGAAAATAAACAAATGAATAGTTTTTATCTCCGAGACGCATTCGACATGACTCAGTCTCAGCCGCGCACGTAGCATCCTCTAAGAAGTTAGGTGGACGTCAAACGGAACTTTGATAACACAGCCAGACGAGCGTTATCAGCTGAATTTCCAGGAATCAGACTGTTTTCACTCACACATGCGCAAAAAACATATCCATATATAGAAAGTGTAGTGCGCAACTGTTGGGTTTCGGAAAATCTTACCTATTTGTTGGCCCGTGTTACTATTCAGCCAGTGCAGGACCTCGCCAAAGCCGCCCTGGCCCAGTTTTCCTTTCAGTTGCCAGTTGTCCCACGACCTCATTTTAATTTAATTGCTCTTCACTACAGCTCCAACTGAAATTCCTCCCAATACAAATAGCCGCAAACGATTCGTTAGAGATGAGCGAATTCAGGGATAAAACTGTGACAAGTAACAGGTTATTTTTCAAAATTACTCACAATCACAAATACGTGAATTCTATTATTTTAATAAATTACAGACCTCCTGTTTATCACTTGAAAGTTAAATTTTAAGGTTCTACCAATCTGGATTTCTCCCAAAATCTCCTCATTATCCATTTGATTGTTACTGAAATTGTAATTGTGTGAAATTGTTTGTGCCACGGTACTCCTTGAACCCGAGTCATCGATATGTCTATCGCTTTTAATACACCATCTCGAATCAAACAGGTTGTAAACAAAAACTGAAAAATTGCAATTAACAATACAAAAAAAAAAGAATACCCGTCACCCCCATCCGCATGCTTGTGTTAAAATGCGTTTCCACATGAAGAGCGGCAGCGATGACAACGACATTGTGGCAGCCACAGCTACTGCCGAGCATATACGGAAATTCGTTTTCACCAGCAGCCACGCCGCCGAGCGTCTGGAGATCAAAATCCCCGAGGTGCGTATAATTAAACTCCAGCTCTGAAGGCCTTGCCCATTGAGTGCTTTGCTCGTGCTATTGCAGCTGCTCCAAGGCGCTTATTCCTTCTACACATGGCCCTGTGCACCGGTCTTGGCCCATTTCCTGTGGGAACGGCGACAGACACTGGCCGGAAAGAGGATTCTGGAGCTGGGCAGCGGCACTGCTCTGCCGGGCATACTGGCCGCCAAGTGCAACGCCCAGGTGGTGCTCACCGACAACTGCATTCTGCCCAAATCTTTGGCGCATATCCGCAAATCCTGTCTGGCCAATCAACTGCAGCCCGGCGTGGACATCGATGTGGTGGGCCTCAGCTGGGGCCTGCTATTGAATTCTGTATTCCGTTTGCCACCGCTGGACCTCATCATAGCAGCCGATTGCTTCTACGATCCCAGCGTCTTTGAGGACATTATCGTGTCGGTTGCGTTTCTGCTGGAGCGGAACTGCGGGGCCAAGTTCATATTCACCTACCAGGAGCGAAGCGCCGACTGGTCCATCGAGGCCCTGCTAAAAAAGTGGAAGCTGCAGGCGCTACCCATCAACATGGACGACATTGGTAAGGAGTCAGGCGTGGATGTGCTGGAGTTTATGGGCGGACACACCATTCATCTGCTCGAGATTACGCAGTCTGAGAACAGTGCTACAATAAATACAATATAATGATTAATCAATTTGGTGTTCAAAGCATTTTCTTGTATCGATTTTCGCGCCCTGGCGTTATGTGTATCGCACAAAAGTATCGTTATGTTTTTGCAAAAAAACAATAGGGACGATTTTTCTCATAAGTTTTTTTTTGGTAGACCTTTTTCGTTAAAACTCTTTTTTACGCAAAATTACGCAAAAATTGTAGGATATACAAAGGCTATGCGCGCATATTGTCGTAAAATACCAGCAACATTGCGACTGTTTTTTTTTTCATTTTTTTGTCTATGCTTCGTTTTAGCCAAAATACAATAAAAGCAAGGACTAAAAACCAACCAGTTAAGTAGAAAATTGATTCATTAATCGGAAAAAATTATATGGGCTTGAATAAATGTTCTATATAGTTAGTAATAATACACGCAATATCAAAAACGGGGAATATGCAATATAGAACTTTAGCTCGTCAGTATATTTATGGTATATTTTTAAAATGAGATGGTATATTTTATATTTCGGCGCGGTCACACTGCGAGCGACGGGTCGCTGCTTTTAATATTGTATTATTTGTTTAAAACTTTAAATTTCAAGTGAATTGTTTGTGGCGAAGCGTGGCAGCAAGTGTGCAAGACCTTCGTTTGGATTTTAATTATTATTTATTATAGCTGCTGCCACAAAAGCGCCTGGTTGGCTTGTGCGTCGTGAATGTTTAGAGAGTGTGCTCTGCAAGTGTGTTTGTGCTTTGCCTGTGAAAAATCGAAGTTTTTGCATTGCGCAGCATTTTGCCCTCCCCTCAGCCCTATTTGACAAGGAATTCCACGCTGATGGTGAGTCCCAAGGAATGAACTTGAGTGCATCGGTATGTTTTAAGCTTTGTTGTATTCCGGTCCGGCAGCTGCTGATGCTGCTGCTTCTGTTGCAGCTACATCTGTAGGCGTCGCTTGCGGTTGCCGCTTTGGTGGCGTGAATTACGTCTTACGACACTCTGCTGCGCTTTTACAGCTATCAAATTGCATTTTCTGAAAATTACTATTTGTCCAATGAGCTAGTGGAAGGAACAAACGGTAAACGACGGCATTTTGTTGACGCACAGCCCTGAGAGGCAAACATTTGTTGTTACAATTGATCCGTTAATTCGAATGCGGCTGCGCGTCAGTGAGTGTTGGTGTGTCTGTGTGTGTGTTTGTTTGCGTGAAAAAGGGAGAGTGAGAGAGACGCGCTTTGACGAGGTCATAGCCGATAGCCGACTTGTGGAATGCTCTACTCTACTGAAACGTCATAGATAACGTAAGGAAGTACCGTCGTAGAGGAGGCCATTCTCGAGGACTCTGCCTTACCTTATATCCAATATACTTTGACGTTGACGCAAACAGGAGCTTGCGTGTGGAAGGGATGATATACATATGCCTGATTTATGCCCTGTTGGTGCACTGGCAACCTGAACTGAAACTGAAATTTGATTAATTTTAAGTCAAATATGTTTACTTTATTTGGCATTGCTGTGTTGCTGCTTACAGAAGACAAATACGAAATGATTTGAAATTAAGCGATCGATGTTTTGCAAAACATCGATGCATCGCTCAACAGCGGTACCAGCAAAAACACCGGAAAACATCGGTAAACATCGGCAAAAAAACATCGATGCTCGATGCATGTATTAGTTTGTGGCAAAGCAAGTGTGCAAGATTTAATTATTATTTATTATAGCTGCTGCCACAAAAGCGCCTGGTTGGCTTGTGCGTCGTGAATGTTTAGAGAGTGCGCTTTGCAAGTGAGTGTGCTTTGCAAGTGAGTTTGTGCTTTGCCTGTGAAAAATCGAAGTTATTGCATTGCGCAGCATGTTGCCCTCCCCTCAGCCCTTTTTGGCAAGGAATTCCACGCTGATGGTGATTCCCAAGGAATGCACTTGAGTGCATCGGTATGTTTTAGGCTTTGTTGTATTCCGGTCCGGCAGCTGCTGATACTGCTGCTTCTGTTGCAGCTACATCTGTAGGCGTCGCTTGCGGTTGCCGCTTTGGTGGCGTGAATTACGTCTTACGACACTCTGCTGCGCTTTTACAGCTATCAAATTGCATTTACTGAAAATTAATATTTGTCCAATGAGCTAGTGGAAGGAACAAACGGTAAACGACGGCATTTTCTTGACGCACAGCCCTGAGAGGCAAACATTTGTTGTTACAATTGATCCGTTAATTCGAATGCGGCTGCGCGTCAGTGAGTGTTGGTGTGTCTCTGTGTGTGTGTTTGTTTGCGTGAAAAAGGGAGAGTGAGAGAGACGCGCTTTGACGAGGTAATAGCCGATAGCCGACTTGTGGAATGCTCTACTCTACTGAAACGTCATAGATAACGTAAGGAAGTCCCGTCGTAGAGGAGGCCATTCTCGAGGACTCTGCCTTACCTTATATCCAATATACTTTGACGTTGACGCAAACAGGAGCTTGCGTGTGGAAGGGCTGATATACATATGCCTGATTTATGCCCTGTTGGTGTACTGGAAACCCTACCTACGCTGCTTCATTGTCTGTTTTTTGGTCGATGAACTCATGCCTCAGCCACCGCTAACCGTCCTGGTGCCTCGTCATCGTCTGGAGACAAGCCCAAGAAGCGGCGGAACTTTGGCTAAAAACTAATTTGCACGCCCAATTCTTTTTCTGAGGCAAAAAAAAGGCAGCTTCTAAATATGGACCGACCTGATGTCCGACCCATTTAAATGTTGTCGCTTCTCCGCCGTCGCCACAGTCGCAGTCGCTGCCGCAGCCGGAGGTGCAGTCGCTCAGGCGTAACGGATGCTCCGGATGATACATTCCATTCCTTTGGCCGGCCCCAAGTTTTCATCCACAATTAAGCTCAATTTTAAAACATTAGCTTTGATTGCTCCTGACACCCGACAAGTTCTGCTTCATTGGGATTTGGAGTTGATTTTAGAACGCTGTGTTACATTTCGCTATTCTCTGCTTTAATCGATAGATTGCCCATTGAGACACAAGGTTTCCAAATAAATCACTGAGAAGAAACCCCAGGCAGACCGACCCCACATCATGGCCGAGGATACGGAATACAAGAAGCTGCCGGTGGAAGAGCGATGCGTGCACAAGCTTTGGAAGGCCCGCGTCGATGGCTACGAGGAGGCGGCCAAGCTCTTCCGCGAACTGGACGACGAAAAGTCACCGGAATGGTCCAAGTTTGCGGGACTCATCAAGAAAATGGTTGTGGACTCGAATGCTTTGGCCCAGGAGAAGGGTCTCGAGGCGGCGCTTATATTTGTGGAGAACAGCGGCCTCGCCGGTCGCACCGTCGGCGATGTGATGTCGGGCATTGTCCAGAAATGCATTGCCGCACCGAAGACCAAGACCAAGGAGCTCTCGGTTCTGGTCACGCTCATGTACGTGGAGATTGAGAAGCAGGAGGCTGTCGTCGAAGAGCTAGTCAAGGGCATGGACCACAAGAACCCCAAGATTGTGTCGGCCTGCGTGGCAGCCGTCACATTGGCTCTGCGAGAGTTTGGCAGCAAAGTTGTGGGCGTCAAGCCGCTGATCAAAAAGCTCGCTCCCCTCATGTCCGAACGCGACAAGGCGGTGCGCGACGAAGGCAAGCAGCTGGCGGTGGAGATCTATCGCTGGATCGGGGCCGCCATGAAGGCACAGATCGCCACCTTGCCACAGGTGACACTCAAAGAGCTGGAAGATGAATTTGAGAAGCTCAAGGGGGAACGGGCAGAGCCCTCCAGGTTAGAGAATTATGGAAACCCCGTACCATTGAATATTCGTATAATTTGTGTGTGTCTTTTTTGCAGATATCTCAAGTCACAGCAGGAGAAGCAGGCAAAGATTGCAGAGACTGCGGCCAGCGAGGATGTGTACAATGGTAATGATGCCATTTAGAATATGCTGCTACGGTTTGTCCGTTTTGTTTCCATTTGTTCTCTGTATTTATCTGGCTCTGGTCGTTTTCCAAGAAAAATACTTTTAAAAATGTTTAATGTTTAATTTTCACCGAATTTTGGACTACCTTTTGTTTGTTTTTTATGTCTAACACTTTTGAATTCTTTGTTTTCATTTAAACAAAAATGACACCCAAAAACGTTGGTATGTGTATAATTCCTGCGCTGCATATTCTGCAGGGGATTAGGAATAAAGTAGGCAATTCCCCTTCTAATCCCCTATCGATATCCCCCTTACAGAAGAGGATGGAGATGCTGGGACTGAAGAAATGGATCCCATGGATCTGCTTGATCCTGTGGACATACTATCCAAGATGCCCAAGGACTTTTACGAGAAACTCGAGGAGAAGAAGTGGACTCTCAGGAAGGAGGCTCTAGAGGCTTTGGAGAAACTGCTCACAGATCATCCGAAGCTGGAGAGCGGCGAATATGGGACTCTGGTGAACGCCCTGAGGAAAGTGATTACCAAGGATTCCAATGTGGTACTGGTGGCCCTGGCTGGCAAGTGCCTGGCCATGTTGGCCAAAGGATTGGTCAAACGTTTCTCCAACTATGCATCGGTGAGTGTTTCGAGTTTCGAGGGTTATCAACCATTATAATCGGGGTTTCCCCTTCATTCGCAGGGCTGTGTGCCGTCGCTGCTAGAAAAGTTCAAAGAGAAAAAACCCAATGTGGTGGCTGCTCTGCGTGAGGCCATGGATGCCATTTACATGTCCACATCGCTGGAGGCCCAGCAAGAGGCCATTGTGGAGTCCCTGGCCAACAAGAATCCGACCGTCAAGTCTGAGACGGCTCTATTCCTGGCCCGCGCCCTGTGCCGCACCCAGCCCACGGCCCTGAACAAGAAGCTGCTCAAACTGATAGCCACCAATCTGGTAAAGACCCTTAATGAACCGGATCCCACGGTGCGCGACAGCAGCGCCGAGGCCCTGGGCACCCTCATGAAGCTGGTGGGCGAAAAGACGCTGGAGCCACTGCTAGCCGATGTGGATCCCCTCAAGATGAGCAAAATCAAGGAGTGCTACGAAAAGGCAGAGATCAAGGTGAAGATTGTCGGCCCCAAAAAAGAGACGCGTCCAGCCTCTGCCCCGCAAACGAAGGCTGGGGGAGCAGCCAGACCCACGGCAGGCAGTGCGGCACCAAAGGCAGTGGCACGACCCGCCACTTCGGGGGCACGCAAGTTAGTCAAGAAGAATCCTGCAGCCGCAGCTCCGGCTGCTGCCGCTGCCTCCAAGGCAGCAAATGCCAAGGCGCTGGCCACCGAGCGTGATATGCCCGCGGAGGAGGTGCAGGACAAGGCGGAGGAGATGCTGCCAGCCGAAATACTCAGTGGATTGGTGGACTCCAATTGGAAGACGCGCCTGGCTGCCGTGGAGCAGCTGTTGGGCGAAATCCCCAGCTACGATGCCAAGCAGCCGGGCATCTCCCAGGTGCTGGTGCGCACCGTCAGCGGTCGGAAGCCCGGCCTGAAGGAGATGAACTTCCAAGTGCTCAAACTGAAGCTGGACATTATACGCAGCGTCGCGGAGACCTATCCCCTGACCACCATCACCGTGGATCATGTGATCAACGAGATCACGGAGAAGCTGGCCGATGCCAAGAACGGACCAGTCGCCGGCGATGTCCTGTCCGCCTTTGCGGAGGCCACCAAGCTGGAGTACGTTGTGGGCAAGGTCCTGGGCTTCGCCTTCGAGCAAAAGTCCCCGAAAGTGCAGTCGGAGGCATTCAATTGGGTGGCCAAGGCCATTACGGAGTTCGGCTTCCAGATGCAGCCGAAGCTGCTGATCGAGGAGGTGCGCAAGGGCGTGCAGAGCACCAATCCCACGGTGCGTGGTGCCGCCATCCTCCTGGTGGGCACCATGTCCATGTACACTGGCCAGTCCCTCATGATGTTCTTCGACGGCGAGAAGCCCGCCTTAAAGGTACAAATTCAGACGGAGTTCGACAAAAATGTGGGCGAGAAGCCGCCGCGTCCAGTGCGTGGAGCACAGCGTGGGAGCGGTGGCGCTGCCGGCACTCCAGATGGCGGCGACGACGACGACGAGGCTGGCGGTCAGGATGAGGATATGGCCTGCAACATGGCGGATCTGCTGCCACGCGTCGACATTGCACCGCAGATCACGGAGGCGCTGCTCAAGGAAATGTCCGACAAAGACTGGAAGATGCGTAACGAGGGACTGACTAAGCTGCAGACCATCATCTCGGAGGCGCGGCTCATCAAGCCATCTATCGGAGACCTGGGCCCCGCCTTGGCCCACCGTCTCGTGGACTCGAATGCGAAGATTGCCCAGACGACGCTCTCCATCTGCGAGCAGCTGGCCATCGCCATGGGCTCGGGGTGCCGCAATCACGTGCGCACCCTCTTCCCGGGCTTCCTGCATGCCCTGGGCCATGGCAAGGATTTCGTGCGGGCCGCCGCCCTCAGCTGCATCAATACGTTCGGCGAGAAGGGCGGCTACAAGGAGTTCTTCGAGAGCGAAATGATCGCCGATGCCCTCAAGGGCCCTTCAACAGCTCTCAAGGTGGAGCTGTGGGCGTGGTTGGCGGATAAACTGCCGGGAATACCGCCCAAAACGATTTCCAAGGAGGATTTGAACTCCATGGTACCGCAGCTGTATGCCCACATCTGCGATCGAACGGCGGATGTGCGAAAGAACGCCAACGAGGCGGTCCTTGGGGTAATGATTCACCTGGGATTCGAGGCCATGAACCGGGCCCTCGACAAACAGAAGCCCGCCTCGAAGGCGGCCATACTGGCGTCCCTCGAAAAGGCGCGTCCCAATCTGCCCGTCAAGCCGCTGCCCAAAGGCAAACAGCAGGCGCCAATACTCGAGGATTCCGTCAAGAAGACAGTCCGTGGAAGAGGTGCCACTGGAGGGGCTGCAGCCCAGAAGGCGCCCAATGCCAGGGCCACTGTCGCAGGCGAGAAGGCGGCGGTCCCATCGCGAAAGAAGGATGAAGATGTAGACACGTCGCCCCTGCTGGCCGTCAATACGGCCAAGAACCAGCGACTCCTCGACGAGCAGAAGATGCGTGTCCTCAAGTGGACCTTCACCACGCCCCGCGAGGAGTTCAACGAACTGTTGCGCGAACAGATGACGGCAGCGAGCGTAAACAAGGCTCTAATGGCCAATATGTTCCACGATGACTTTCGGTAATAGATTCTTCTGGTCTCCCATTTGGGGATTTGTCTCTAATTTGTACCCTTTCCGATCCCCAGCTATCACTTGAAAGTCATCGAACAGTTGAGCGATGATTTGCCCAGCAATGGCAAGGCCTTGATCTGCAATCTGGATTTGATACTCAAGTGGCTGACGCTGCGCTTCTACGATACGAACCCTTCTGTCCTGCTCAAGGGTCTCGACTATCTGATGCAGGTCTTCCAGATGCTCGTCGAAGTGGAATATATCCTCGGGGAGAACGAGGCCGCAAGCTTTGTGCCTCATTTGCTGCTCAAGGTAAGCCATTGCTTGATTCCTCTAGAATATCCCTACAATCTCCCTTCTCTCTCTCTCGCTCTCTGTGTGTGTAGATTGGTGATCCCAAGGACACTGTACGGAATGGCGTGCGTCGCGTCCTGCGTCACGTACTGTTAGTCTATCCTTATTCCAAGATCTTCCCTTACGTTATGGACGGCCTCAAGTCAAAGAATGCCCGCCAGCGCACCGAGTGCCTGGACGAACTCACCTTCCTGGTCGAATCGTACGGGGTGGGAATCTGTTCGAATGCCTCCATCAAGGACATCTCTCGCCAGATCTCCGACCGCGACAACTCTGTGCGCAATGCGGCCCTCAACTGCATGGTGCAGGTGTTTTTCCTCACAGGCGAGAAGCTCTACAAGCAGCTCAACCATCTTAACGAAAAGGATCTCTCAATGCTGGATGAGCGCATTAAGCGGGCCAAAAAGACATACAAACCGCCATCGACTGCACCCGCAGAAATGCCAAGCGGTGGGGGCAAAGTGGCAGCCCCGACTCGCCCCCAGCGGCAGGAGAGCATCGAGATCGAGGACGTTGTGGTGGGCAATGGCTACGGGGATGAGTTGCCGCCGCCAAGCGACGGGTAAGACCCAAAACTAGGAATCATTGTTATATTCGGATGGAGTTTTTTTGAATGTCGTCTCGCACGCTCTCTGTGGATGGGAAACTACTGGCAAAAGGAGGAGGGGTCTCCAGAGCTAATTGACTGTGAAGTATATTTATGTACATTAAAGCAAAAAAATCGGAGAATTTTGCATCTTTGCTGGAGCCCCATGTGGAGCCATGTGCCGTCCAACCAGTAGTTTCCATCAGTGTTTGAAAACTTACATTAATTTTCGTTGTTCTCAAAATATTAGAAGTCCCTGCAGTAGTCAGAGAAACTTTCGTTAGAATTCTGTACTCGCTGTAGCGAGAACGAGGTTGAAGCAGCGAGACGAACTTTAAAATATTTCCTGCTCCTACTGTTACTTTTCAAACACTGGTTTCTCCATCCTCTGGGGCGGCATCCTCGCAGTAGTTTGGATTCTTCTTTGATTTTTCGTTGATTATTTTTTCGTTAACCATTCATTCATTCATTTTCCATTGGAACAGCAAGCAGCGAGAGAGCAACCAAATGGAGGGAAATAGCACGAATGTGGCGGCCTATTTAAACTCTCTGACTCGACACGCGTAAAATGGCTTTTCTTTTATACTTTCCTTTAAATGTCTAGTGTTTGTTTTGCTTTGCTCTGTTTGTCATTGTTTGAGTTTTGTTTGCTTTTGTTTTATCGTCGCTTCTGTGTGTTTTGTGTGTGTCCTGCCAGAGATCGGCTTACATATGGTTTCGAATCCTTTGCAGCACCTTCGACCGGGCACCGTCCTCACAGCTGCTCCAGTTGCAGCAGCAGTCCCAACAACAAAGGCCCAGTGGACCCTTTGGCTTGGACCCGGAGGTGATGGCTGAAATCGAGAAGGATCGGGTGCGCGTGGATGATATAAAATTCAAGCAGCTGCCGTCCGTGGACATATCGCTGCTGTACGAGCCCATCAAGGTAATTCCCACTCGCGAAGGCGTCTATTATCCACAGGATAGGTTCGAGCGCCTAATCACAGGCCAGCTCTACAATGCCAGCATGGCCAGCGGTAATTCGCCCTATCGCAGTCTCCTGCGCAACCAGCAACAGCAGCACCAGAACCACATGGAGAACCATATTCCCAAGTAAATAGAAGCATAGATCTAAGTTTTAGGAACCTTTTTTATTGGTTTGTTCCTTTGTTTCGCAGCCTGGCTTATGTCCTGCCCAAGCATGATCCACAGCTGGTGAAGGTGATCAAGGCTGTCAGCAGCATGGACACCATGAAGGCTCGGGCGGCCATTAACGAGCTGGCGGACATTATTGAGTCGCCCGAGAAGCAGGCCGTCCTGCGCGACTATGATGACATATTCATACATAACGTGCTGGAACAGCTGAAGGTGAGCATTGCCAGGAGCTCCCTATAGCCGGTCCTTTATTTATATTTGCGTTATTTTTGTGTGCAGCATCTTTCACAGCAGCCAACGGCGCAGTCTTTGGTGATGTACCAGCCGCTGTTGTCCATTTTGTACACGTTTTTCCATGCCAACATTCTGGGCAAAACACTGGGCGTGACCTACATCAAGCATCTGATGTCTGCGCTGCTCCATTTGATGGCCGATCCCAAGTTGGCCAACGGCCAGGACGGCGAGTACAACAAGGTGATCAATAACATCTGTTTGAAAGTGCTGGACAAGGTTAATTTCACGAATTTAAATTGGTAAGACTACCCTTCCCTTGCTTATATGTACCCCGATTAATGGCGCTGCTATGCTCTTTAGTGCTCTCATCCGTTTGCTGCGTGAAACCTGCCCGGTGGCTGGACTCCCCAAATTCACGGATCTGCTGATGAAATGCATTTGGCGGACTGTCAAGATGCTGCCAGAGCGCAGCAATGAGCTGAACTACGATGACGTGATATTGGAGGCGCACGAATTCATGCTGGCACTGCCCAGCACCTGGTGGCAGAACCGGCCATCGGACACGCCGCTGCGCACAGTCAAGACGATTGTCCACAACATTGCCAAGGTGAAGGGCAATGCCATACTGCAGCATCTCAATCAGATACCCGTACACTCGGAGTTGCACACGTATTTGATACGCATCCTGAAGGTGAGAAAAGCTCCCTCAATCGCTATTCGTTAGATGCGATTAATGGGGGTGGATATGTTTTTCTGTAGAATTTCCAAAAGGATGGCTCTTTGGTAGGGACGGGTGCCTCGCCACAAAGAGCCAAGGAGATTGCTTCGAAGCGTATCTCGCATCAAACCCATGACACAGTATCGCAAATCTTTAAGCTTATCTCCGACAGAGACACCAAGCAGCAAGGACTGCAGAAGCTATACGATTTTAAGGTAAATTCTAGGAGATCCTTATTGATGTTTTTCACTCATTGAAACATACTTTCTTTAGCAACAAAATCCAGATATAGATCTGAGCACCTTCCTGCAGGGCTCCAGCGCCACTTTTCACAAGTACATTGAGGAGGGTCTGGCAGAAATCGAGCGCAGTCAGAATGGAATGTCCGGCTCCGCTGGACAGGCGCCGGACAATCGCTTGGGTAAGTGTGCAGGCCATAAAACACAAACGATTCTCTCCATCCCATACTAACCAAAACATATAACAAAATGTGGCCATGTATCTTGTATTTCGACATTCCCAACAGCTGCTACACGTTCTTATCTCACAGATGCCAATCATCAGAATCTGAATCAGAATCAGAATGCTGCCGGCGACCGTGATGCCGACTACTGGATGGACCGACTGCAGAATTTGGTTGGCCGTCGTGTAGATATCGGTGTCAGTGGAAAAATTATGTCCACGCGCCATACCGCAGACGATGGCTCGCGCGTGATGGACAATAAGGTGGCCGATGAGAATCTCTGTCAGAATGGAATGCCCGGATCCGCTGGACAGGCTCCGGACAATCGCTTGGGTAAGCGTGCAGGCCATAAAACACAAACGATTCTCTCCATCCCATACTAACCAAAACATATAACAAAATGTGGCCATGTATCTTGTATTTCGACACTCCCAACAGCTGCTACACGTTCTTATCTCACAGATGCCAATCATCAGAATCTGAATCAGAATCAGAATGCTGCCGGCGACCGTGATGCCGACTACTGGATGGACAGAATGCAGAATTTGATTGGTCAGCGTGTAGATATCGGTGTAAGTGGAAAAATTATGTCCACGCGCCATATCTCAGACGATGGCTCGCGCGTGAAGATGGACAATAAGGTGGCCGAAGAGAATCTCTGCTTAAACTCGGGCTTGGGCTCCCAGAAGGCTTCGCTCATTCGACGAGAGGTGACATGGGGCAGAGATGTGCAGTATTATGGAGTTATATTCAATCAATATGAAAATCCCTTTCAGAAACCCGATGTCTCGCCGAATCGCTTGCAGCATATCCAAGCAAAGCTGGCACAGATCAAGAAGGAGAGCCACGCCCAATAGGAGTATTATACCACACTCCACACACAGATACACATATATGGAGATCTATAGCTATAGAAAAAACATGAACAGAGAGAGATTGAGAGAAGAAAAAAGATGACGTCGTGATGACCGTCTTCAATTAAATGAATCATTATTATTTAACATTAGTTTTAATATGCGCTTATGCACACACCGCACCCGATATACATATATATTCACATACACATGCTACAGATACAGAACAGCAAAAGGGCAGCAGATGTAGATTCAAAGGCAGGTTAACAAGTAACAATTAAGAATAATTAACAGACGCGTACTACAACTACTACTTACTATTTACTACAATAATCCATGGATCCTCCTGCTACATCATAAAGCCACATACTATATATATAAATTGTACTTGTACTAGCGCTTTCGATTGGAATTAGATTGATTTGTTGGTGAGCTGCAGCGCGAAGCAAAATAGCAACAGCAGCAGCATGTTTAAAGATTTTAAAACCTTGTTTTGTTGCCTCGATTAGGATCGATTCTTGTTATCGTCTGGTTACGTTTTCTGATTCCATAATCCATCTGTTTCCGACCTAAGTTATACTTTTAAATCTTAATTTTTAGCCTGTAGCAGCTACCATTTAACCAAAATTTTAGTTTAAGCTTCATTCAGCTGAATCCCCCAGTCACACACAGTCACCCACCCCCGATCCCCCCATCACCCCCGATCATCGCACACTCGTCAGGCATAGCACGCGCGTGCGTATTTTTGTAACACAAAATCCTCTATCCTATCCATGAATTATATGCGAAAATAAATGTTATATTTATAATTCAACTAATCCATGGCCACGGGCACCACCTCTGTTATTTCGGAGAGCAGCTCCCCCTCCACATCCTCATCCTCGCCCCTGTTGGGCTTTGCATAGCGCGAGGAGATGGTAGCCACGCGTATGGCGGCCTTAAAGCCCACCCGTGCCTTCATTTTGGCCAGCTTTGCCTTCCAGTTCTCGTCGCGGGACGGCAGCTCGTTGAGGTACTCGATCATCTCTTGCTTTTTGGGATCCACAATCGCCAGCACCGACATGCACCCATCCACGGTGCCCAGGACAATGGCTCGCCCGTCCTTGCTACTCTTGATGGCCGTCAGCTCGGCCTGCAGTCGGTAGTTGGCTATCATCTCGGTGTCGCCAGTGCGGAAGACGCGTATGGTCTTCCGCCCGCTGTGATAGTACGCCACATACTCGTCGTTCTCCGTGAAGATGCAAATCACCGAAAAGACGCCCTCGGCCACCTTTGGAATGAATGTCTTCACAGTGGTGCCCTTGCGCAGCTCCAGCATCTCCAAGCCGCCACGCGTCGGGGCATACAAACCGCACTTGCCATCCCGCGTAATGCTGCCGCCCCACTTGGCTATGGAGCGGATGTGCTTCTTGGTCTTGATGTCCATGACGCTGCCCTTCTCACTGCTGATGACCGCCACCTGATTGGCCTTATGGGGCATTGGCACCAAAGCGAATACCTCCTTAATGGAGCACCCCTTGAGCATGATCTTCGAGACGAAGGCCCCGTTGGTGGCGCTGTACACGCCCAGGCAATCCTTGTTCAACTTGTCCACGGTGACCACAACGATGTACGCATTATCCGCCGTCATCACCGACTTGCGGAAGGGCATACCCGTGATCATACGAATGGGGAATTCAAAGCGGAACAGGATGGTGCCCTCTGCAGAAGAATTGGTTCAATGGTGAGCTCATTAAATATATTTTCTAATCCTTACCTGGCACTGATCTCAATGTTGTTATAGCCGTCAATCGATTGGCCTCATCCGCCGCCGCCAGGATATCCCGCTGATTAATGTTGGGCACCGAAACCGTCAGCACCTTGTAGCCATAGTCCAAGAGGGTGATCTGCTGTATACCAGGCTGATCGTCGCGAAAGACCACCTGTTCGGAGACGCGATTCCAGACCAGAAACTTACCCGTCTCCGAGGATATGATGTAGCGGCCGTCTGGTGTGATCTCTGCATGTGTGACAATGGCGCCCAGGGCACTGTCGGAGAGTTTGGCCAGCAGACGGCCCGATCGTGTCTCCCAGACGCCGACACAGCTGCGGGTGACTGTCACGGCCATGTCCACCTCGGACAGACTGATGTCATCGATCTGGAGCTCGTGGCGATCGATGACGTGCACCTTCTCGAAGATATTGTTGATGTTCCAGACCTTGACCGACCGATCTATGGAGGAGGTCACGAGGTTGTTCCAGTTGCCGATCGTCAGCGGCTCCAGCTGTATGATACGCCCAAAGTGGGCGTCTAGGACCTTCGCCAACTGTCCCGATGGCAGGCACCACACATACAGATTCTTGCGAACTCCGGCGACGGCATAGTCCAGCCGGGAGCTTACCATAATGGAGTTTGACTGCATGATGCGGGTGGTGATGTTCCGCACGCCATGCGGGAGCGGCAGGTACAGCGCGCCCTCGGTTAGACGGGACTCTGTCTCGTCCTTCAGTTTGCTGCCAAAGTCCCAGATCACAAAGCCCTTGCCGGCGGTGCCCAGCAGCATTCGATCGTGCTGGTCCAGGCGCAGTTGAAGCAGCATCTCCTTGTCGTCATTCTCGAAGCGCGACAGGCTCTCCACCAGGTTCCAGCTGATGGCACCGCTCTCCTCATCCTCCACGAAGTCAAACACGGAAACTTCAAAGTTATCTTCATTGGCACAGCCATAGGCCCGCGAGCGATGCTTGTTCATGGCCAAGGCACTGAAGAATCTCTCCGAATTGGAGTAGTTCCCTCCGCGACAGGAGTCCAGCCTCAGGCGCATGTCATTGATGGAACCCGACCAGAAGACCACATTGTAGTCCGTGGGACTGAAAAACTCCATGGCTGAGAAAAAGATGGGTAAGTAGTTGAGTGAAGGAATATCTAGGGGTCCATGCACTCACTTAAGATCTCCCAATCCTCGTTCTCGCCAGGCACATCGAAGGTGTCCACCAGATTGCCACGCATATCAAACTGAGCCCAACGCAGCTTGCAAGTGATAAAGAGACTACACCCCACAGGATTAGATTAGAGGACCCATATGCTAAAGGGAATCGGGGTGCAGGAAACCTTACCAATGATTGAGCAAATGGAGACCACTGACCGGACCATGGCACTCCTCGAAGGGACTGTTGATCACCACGAATTCGCTGGAGAGCATGTTGAGGAGCACGGTCTGATTGTTGTTCGAGTATGCGGCGGCCCACTTGTTGTCCGGACTGAGGACCAGCTGCTGCATGATGCCCTCAATGCCTGGATTAACGTCACGCGTCAGGTCCGATGTGGACAGATCGAAAGTGATGAAGTGCGTGGAAATGGAGACCATGTAGCGCATGTCGCTGGTCAGGCAGAAGGCAAACACTGCAAACTGATGACCCTCCAGGGAGTACTAAGAGGATTCCAAAAGGAATAGAGATCCCAAACGAGAGAAATATCTAAAATTAGGTACCTTCAAGGGCCCTCCTGGAGTGTGCAGGCAATGATTGACCGGAATAAGAGCACAATCCTTGGGTCCACTGCGATCGCAGGCCCGCAGCAGCATCTTGATGTTGGGATTGCCCCCAATCTCGGGCAGCAAGCGTCCAATCAGCTGCGGAGCCAGCATATTAGGATAGATGGCCAGGATGGCGCCGCCCAAACGCAGAGCATCGGCTACGAGCATCAGCTCGCGCCTGGCCTCCTTGTCCTCCGTGTTGGTGGAAGCATCCTCGAAGTCCGCGAGCACCGCCTGCAATGGACAGCTTGAGAGCTTAGCGTGAAGCCAGTCGTAATTGAAGAGGACGTGCTCGAACAGATCCTTGAAACGTCGCGAGCGTACAAAGTGGAAGGGCAGCTCCCCAAACTGTTGGAGATTCAAATGATAAGAAAAACCACTAGATAGGTGAAACCATCAAGGTACCTTGCGCAGATTGTACCGCTTGGAGAGACCATCCTTGCTGCTGAATACCAGCGGCTGGATGGGAACCTTACGATCCGCTGAGCCCTCCTTGTCGGCCAGGCCGAAGCGATGCCGCTGGATCTCGGTGAACTTGAACGGCTTGGGCACACCGCCACCCCAGATGCCCAGATAGTAATCGGCAATCATCGAGTGGAAGTATATGGCCATGTTCATGTTCTTGAAGTAGCGCTCTTTGGCGGTGTCCCGGAACTGTCGGTGATACCAGTTCATAACATTCACCCCGTCCGCCTCTCGTTCGCTTAGATAATTGGGCAGATCGTTGCGTATACGCGTCCATAGAAGCGGCGGAATGCGACGAACTGGAGGCATATGGTACTGATAGACATCGTCCAGCACCTTGTCGTCCAGCGAGATGAGATCCTCCAGTTCGCTTTCGGAGAGTCCCGACTTTGAGGCCGTGATGTAGGCCAAGGCGTGAAAGACCAGGATACGGCCATGCTGCTTCTCCACGCGCTCAAACAGCAGCATAATGGAGTCCATAACCGTGTTGGCCAGATGCGTCTCCTGGGGCCGTGTGTAACTCCGCCAGCGGCAGATCTCGGCAAACACAAGCTTCACGAAAATGGGCAGGGAACACTTGCTGATGGCATTGGCCACCAGACGCCACTGATAGTTGTTGAGATCCCGGCACGCCGTCTTCGCCCACATCTTGATCACGTTCATGGCCAGGTCTTCGCCCAAGGCCGTCACCTCGATGAAGTTCTCCTCCACGTCGATCATCTTGCAAAGGACATGGTACTCGTGCGACACTGTCGGATTCGCAGGCTCATTGGCGCACGAAATGATGATCTGTAAACAGTCGAATGAGTGTATCTCTTAGATATGTTCGTGTGGCATGGGAGTGGCCGAATGGCGGTGGCGGATACCAAGAGAGGATTGCCTCATGCAGAACGGCCATCCTCTAGGCGTCGTTGTGTGTGAGGTGTGCCTTTGGATATCATTGGTTTTTTTTGGCGAGTGATTTTGCTTAGCACGCACAAGTCAAGCAATTGGAAAAACTTACACGATTTCCCAATAGAGATTTGGGGGGAGGGGGGCATGCATTATATGTACATATGGAAACTATAAACATAATTCAGGTATGTTTCATGCAGTGCTAGTAGAGGATATTCTTGGTATATACAGATCGTAGGATGAATGAGGGTGGAACTTGTGATTCAATCAATGTCTTGTAAAGAATTCATCACATTGGGACTGGTTTTTCAGAATATTTGTGCTAGAAATCGTTGGACTTTGAAGCGAGGACAATATAACATTTCTTTGGTACAGACATACGAGTATTCTTAAGATAAAGTGAGAGAGGAATCATGCAGAATTTTGTACAGTGTCAGAGATATGTAGTATAATCTGTAGATTGTATACCGAATATCAAATATCAATATCATGCATAGGGAAATTAGTTAAATATTTATAAAAGTTAAATGTATGTATGTACAGTACTGTTCATACATATGTACATGCAGAGGACTGTGGCTAGGAGTACCCTCGTCAGAATGGAGAGATCTCTCACCTTACAGTGCTTTGGCAGACGCGTGGGTATCCAGGATACCTTGTTCGAGTCTTGGGTGCCCGTCAGCTGGTCGACCGAGTCGAGGTAGAGGGTGAGCGGCTGGTTGGGGCTAGCATAAGTTAGTAATTGCTTAAAGTGTGCTGTTAAGGGTACAAGATCATCGGGTATGTTCTCGAAGGGTAGCATATAGTTGTACGAGATCTGCTTGGTTGGTTTTGAGAGCGGATTATGGGGTTAAAGGATTTATTTAACTATTGGATGGATATCACCTGCTGGCAGATGGAAATCAGGGTGGCCGTCAAGGCACTGGAGTCCGGCGTTGTGCCCAGGAATCGGATGACATTGATCGGCCTGACATGGGCGAACCATTCGGTGGCCACCAGGGCAGCGCTCTTCGAGAGTAGCGAGGTCTTGCCGCAGCCTCCGTCGCCGAAAAGGACAAGTGGCTTATCTGAATCCCCCAGCATATAGCGCTTGATACGCTCGCAACTCTCCTCCCGGCCGTAGAATATCTTCACCGAGTTGTTGCAAGCGTGCAAATGCTGAAGGATCTCAGTTACTATCTGCCCCTGTGCACTGGAGTCTTCTTTGCGCATCGCCCTATCCACCAGCTTCACCACGTTCTTATAGAAGTGCGATATGAAATGATTCAGGTACTCCTCGTGCGTCTCAATGTCCAGGCCCTCGCGTCCAATCCACTCCACAGTGTATCTAGAAAGAACCAGTTGGGACTACACTCCATCTAAGGATTGGCACCTGCTCTCTTACTTCTGGGCGTTGCTTGACTCGATCTTCGCTGGAAGCCGAGTGTCCCTGAGGTCTCCCAACAGCTTGGCCGACTCCGTGTCCAGACTCCGGTTGATGATGTCCACGAAAAGCGAGGCCTTCTTCAGGTTCTGCAGATTGATGTTGTTGATGTACCGCACATAGGCCAGGCAATGGTTCTTCGTGTTCTTCACATTCAGCACGCCATTGATCACCTCCCTCTCCGTCACTAAACGGGGATTGATCTTCAGCCACCGCTACAGCCACCAGATACTACGCTTACCCGACATGAAGTAGTTGTGGACATCTTCCTTGGACATCTTGTTGCTGGCCCCCAAAGAGGCGGTTGCCTTGCGCAGCAGCTTCTGCATTTTGTTGAGGGTGTCCCACCAAACGGCCTGATCCTCCGCCTGGAGCTTGGGCACGCGCTGAGGTTTGCGTTCGTACTTTGGTAAGTCGTTCCTAAGCCGAAAGAATGTATTGCTGCTCACCTTATTGTTGAAATTGATGAGTATCGATGAAATTGGCTGCAGCACGGAGATTGGGGGCACCGCATTGCTGTCCTTCTTGTACCACAGATCAAGCAGGGCCCGGTCCACGCCCATCGAGGTCAGCTCTTCGCTGATCAGCGCCAGCTCAGAGGACACTATGTACGTGGGTATGGGTCGGTAGCCGTACTTCTGGCCCAGAAACACAATGAAGTTCGGGCCCATCGACAGCCGCTGACAGTTCTTGATCTCGCGCATGCACAGCTCTGTAGTCATGTGATCGTCGGTGGCCTCGTCGCGCACACCCCATCGCATGTCCACCACTTGAAACTCCAGGCCGTGCTTCTCGCGACAATAGTCCTTGATCCTGGGATAGCACTTGGCCATCAGCGTGTTCCTTTCCATGGTGGTGTCTGATGGTGAAAAGAATCCGCAAATTACGTAACTATTCTGTACACTTTCCCACATGGGTCGCACCCCCCCCCGCCCTCACGGAACATTAGTGATTGATTTGTTGACCCACCCGTGAACGTGGAGCTCGTGAAGATGCGCACAATCTTGGAGCTAACCGGTGGCAGGGCCTCAAGGGAGCCCAGAAAGATCGAGTCAATGGTGCGGTCATCCATGGCCACCTAATGCTAGTGTGTCTTTTGCTGGTTTGGTTTGGTTGCTGCTCGAGCAGCTTCTTTTCTAGGACGTTCCGCAGCCGTTGAAATCCAATATGTGTCTGCGCCAAAAACGGAGACCCAGAAAGTGGCGTAAAGTTCGCTGCTGTTTGGTCGATAATCGCCGGATACGTGCGGCACATTTGACAGTCGCCTAGTTGACGGTTGTTTTTGAGTTCAGCAGAAGCTCCACTGACGTGGCATATCAGAACACCTTCATGGGGAAGGGAAGGGGACTCCCCAGGAGGAAGCACTCTCCGGGCAGCTCTAGTACCGCACCTGTTGCCCAACCTGATTGAAAAGCCATAGCCATAGCGTTGCTTTATGGGATGTCAGCTGCCTGATTGATGTCTGAGACCCGCTTTGACATACAAACAGGTGTTTTCAAGTGCTCAGGACCTGCCTCGGCCCCGTGGCAGACATTTCACTTGCGTGCTTGCCTCACATTCGTGTCCAATCCCCAATCCCCAATCTCCGTTGCAGGCGTAGGCGTTGGATTGCGGCAGTTTTCAAAGTCGTCGACTTTGGATGGCAAACGGTGCCACTTAATGGGTTCGGATTGGAGTGGGTGGGGCCCCTATTTGGGCGTAAGAGCCTCCTTACACAGTTGACCTCGACCTAGGCACGTGCGTGTTTACTCAAAAAAATTAAGAAAGACGGAAATAAATGGGCTTGCTCTACTTTAAAGTAGAGAAGAAAGGCAGTGCTTGTTTTCGATGTGGAAATGGTCAAGATGGGACGGTCACAGAAAACTTTCGAATGTTTGTTAAATTCCTTAATTATTTAAAACGTTAAACGTTTTAAATTCAACATTTCAACGTTAAATTTACGGGTCCACATGAAAGTCTGTTGGGAGCCAACAGCGTCTCCTCTGGCTGGAAGAGTATGTCAGTCAGCTCACCCAGACGTTCGTACAGGGAGCGGCCGGTGATCAGATTCGGGATGTCCTTCAACCAGGAGGAGATTCGCGGGGGCAAGGGCGTCAGCTGGAATATATCAGCCATATACTGGCAGCGGATAACCTCGCGTTCACCCCCAGCAGCTTCTTCTCCAGTTTGGGGCGAGCGATCAGATTCGAGATGACCTTCAACCAGGAGGAGATTCGCGGGGGCACGGGCGTCAGCTGGAACATATCCTCCATATACTGGCAGAGGATAACCTCGCGGTCACCCCCAGCAGCTTCTTCTCCAGTTTGGGGCGAGCGTGTTTACACAACAAAATGAAGAAAGACAGGCACAATTGGGTATGCTAGACATTGAAGTAATTGGAGATAAATTCATTAATTCGAGAACCTTGGCAGAATCGGCAGTAAGCCTATGACACGGGCGAAAGTCGGCGAGGATTCACAAGTCCCGGGGGCTTCATCGATGATCGCGCACTCGATCGACACTGTTCCTGCGCTAATTCTCTTCACTTCCTCCTCGTTCTCTTCTATCATCGTTGATGACGGATCTCTTCGTCCTCGTCCAGCTTCTTGCGGAATCTTCTACGGATCTCGTTCATGGTTGCATTCAGCAGGGAGGTGTTCCAGGCCTCCGCATCCCTCAGACAGTGGCTCCACGCCCGTTTATCCTCGTATCGCAGATCACACGCTGGGCTTCAGCTTCGAGACGTAAGTGCATCAGTATTTGATTATGGATACATTTTGAAATTTATCTTCTTTCACAGATAACTTATGTAACCTACGCTTTGCCAAAAAACCAAGTCGGAAGGGGCTACGCGAGCTAGATAGATAGATCTCGTTGTGGTTAGATTTAAGGATATATAAGGATTTAGATTTAGATAGTAAATATAAATGTTTTCCAATTGTGTCTTTACTTATACTAAGCTTAATTTTGATGAATAAAAATATTAAGAAATCATCCTTGAAGTGTCCTGTATCAACGAAATTATCCTGATTACAAAAAGGCGTGGCACGCCCAGATTGGTTCACAAATAGCGGAGAAAATTATATATTTTTGATTGGGGAAAATGTCCTTGATCCTTGCAAAGGACTCCATCGAAGCAAGGACATTTTTCCGATCACAGGAAGCCATCGCACACCCAGATCGGACTTCAAAAAGCCGAGAAAACTGAATATGTATTCTTGGGGTTGTTGGAGTCCTTGGCAAAGGATCAAGGACATTTTTCTTATCACGGCGGGCCATGGCACGACCCGATCAGGCCGTAAATAAGGGAGAAAACAAGATATATATGCCTGTAGAAAATATCCTTGATCCTTGGTCCTCGATAAGGACTCCATCAAGTCAGGGACATTTTTCCGAACACAGGAAGACGTCGCACGTCCCGATCGGCAATCAAATAACGGAGGAAAAAAACTGGTTTGTAATTGTTTGCGAAAATGTAGTTCATCAGATCGCCGATAGAGGCGCCACCGTACAAAGAAAAAACCTCGCGTCAAATGGCTAAAATACCAGGCGAACAGAAATCAGCAGCAAGCAACTGAAGAAAATGCAAACAATTTTGTTGCATACTTTAGGGGGCGCAAATTTTTAAAAAATCAGTTACCTTCTGCTGACTTCTGTTCGCCTGGTATTTTAGCCATTTGACGCGAGGTTTTTTTCTTTGTACGGTGGCGCCTCTATTGGCGATTCCATGAACTACATTTTCTCAAACAATTACAAGCCAGTTTTTTTCCTCCGTTATTTGATTGCCGATCGGGACGTGTGATGTCTTCCTGTGTTCGGAAAAATGTCCCTGACTTGATGGAGTCCTTATCGAGGACCAAGGATCAAGGATATTTTCTCCAGACGTACATATATATCCTATTTCTCCCTTATTTACGGCCTGATCGGGTCGTGCCATGGCCCGCCGTGATAAGAAAAATGTCCTTGATCCTTTACCAAGGACTCCATCAACCCCAAGCATACATATTCAGTTTTCTCGGCTTTTTGAAGGCCGATCTGGGTGTGCGATGACTTCCTGTGATCGGAAAAATGTCCTTGCTTTGATGGAGTCCTTTGCAAGGATCAAGGACATTTTCCCCAATCAAAAATATAATTTTGTCCGCTATTAGTGAACATATCTGGGCGTGCCACACCTTTTTGTAATCAGGGTAATTTCGTTGATACAAAACACAGCAGGATGATTTCTAAGTAGTTTTATTCATCAAAATTTAGCTTAGTATAAGTAAAGCCCAGCATTTGATTCCGCGTCGTATGAATGGGGGGTTGCTGACATTATTTCCCGGCTCCCAGTCGAACATTAGTCCCTGCTGCAGTGTTTGTGACGCCACATTGTCGACTTAGCGCCAGTCTAGCGCCGGTCTGGAGTGGCGAAGAAAACAGTGTGGGACGCAAGGAATAGGGCCATTGCAGTGGCCGGACCCAAAGCTCGCCCAGGCCAAAGGCCACAGCTCGAGGAATCGTGGCCCCGTGCGCAGGAGCCGGCGGGGAGCTAGCGATGTCAGCCGGTCAGGCGCCTGGAGTGGACAGCCGTCATCATATAGTACACAGAGACACACAGCTTTTGTTTGAGTTTTATAACAATATATTTATTTGTTTTGTTAGTTCTTAATACGGGGGTTTTCATGAATCTTTTCCGTTGAATATCATATAATTATGACGATGAAGATGATTTTATGATTGATGATGATGATTTATGATGATTTTTTATGTTTAGTTTTTCTTTCTTTAGTTATGAATGAGAGTGAGTGCGTTGAATAAAGCTAATGAATGAATGAATGCATTGTTATGCAGAGATGATTTCGTATAAGAATAGGAGATGTTTCTCTATGCGATTTAGTTCGATAAAAGATTCAAGTTAATTCTGGATTTTGCATACACTTGCCTATGATTTTGAAACGCGTTTAACTAATTTCATTTAAGTTAAGTTGGCTATAGGATAGGTGGACTATATTCTATATAGGCTATAGGGTTAGTATCCATTTTTGTTTCATTCTTTCTTTTTTCGTTTTTCCTTGCTTTGAGAGATAAAAACATTGTTAATCACTTGGTTTTGGTTTTAGGGACTGTCGCGCAAATTAAATTAACTACGATTGGGTTGGGTTGGTTCGGTTCTCATACGTCTTACTGGTCATACTCGGGTCGGGTATCATATATCATATTATAGGTATTGTATATCATGTAGCTATATTTCGATAATAAATAGTTAAACATATTGAACTAAACAGTAATCAAATAATAATCATAAACAACTAATAAATAATCAAAAAAATTAAAATACAAATTACAAACTACAGCCACGAGAGCCACAAACAAGGGCGAAGGGTTCATCTACGGCTTCTGGCCATTCTGTTGAACATCCACCGGTCTTAGAGTCATCGTCGTCGGTGTGGATGTTGCCTTTGGCCTCCAGATGGTTGTAGCTGCTGCCGCTGTTGTTGCTGTTGCAGTTGCTTCTGCTAATTTTGTGTCCGGTTTGGTGGCCGGTATGGCTTTGGCCGCCAGTGCCATTTTATGAATGTGTGGCGACGACGGCGACGTCACTGTTATTCTACAATAAGAAAAAGCTAATGGTTTACACGCACACACACGCGGAGGACGGGCGACGGGTCGGATTAGAGCAGGGCGGCAGGAGCGGAGCGGAGTGTGGAGTTTAGGGCGGGCGGGATTTGTTGCATTAACGCATTATTTACACGCATCGTTTGTTGTTTTTTGGGATGTTTGGTTTTTACGAGTTTGTTTTTTCGGTTTTAATGGCAGGAGTCGTTGCAGGAGCAGGAGCAGGAGCGTTAGCAGCGGCGTTTTGGTTGTCGGTTGTTGGTTTTTTTTTGGGTCATTTGTGGAGGTGGATGTTGGCGGAGCGGAGCGAATGGTTTGCATGTATGATTTAATTATTTAAATTAGAAAAGCCGGCAATAGCAAACAGACCTTACAGACTATCTAACTAGCGATATGGGCATAGTATTAAGCTATCGAGCGAGCGAGCGACAGACAGATATAGAGATGGCATGGGATATAGATGGTTCGTGGTGAGTGTGAGAGAGAGAGAGCTACGTGGCGGTGGTGGTGATGTGCTTAATGCTTGTGCTGCTGCTGCTGTCTGCTGCTGTTCGAGTTGACTTCGTTGTCAGCGTACCTAGGGCTGTTGTCGTCCTTTTCGCAGACCAAAGTCCTTGTGTGGCTGGGCCCCACAAGGCTACCGCCGTTTAAGGACTGCTGCGAGCTGCGCTTCACATGCACCGGTCGCAGTCGGTCCTCCAGGTCGCTGATGGAGCCCACCGAACTGATGCTCTCATCGCTGCAATTGCACAGAACAAATTAATTATCAGAAAAAAACATATCCCCGCGTTCTCCTACCTCTCGCTTAACTCTTCCTCGCCCTCTTCCTCCATGGCCTGCTGCAGATCCGCTATCCGTTGCAGGGCCAGGCGCAGATCGTTCTTTAGGGCCGCTCCCTCCGACTCCATTTGCTCCATTTTCTTCTCGAGATCCTTGCGACGCGTCAGCGACTCCTGCTCGCGACTCGAGACCGTGTGATACTCCTCGCGCATGTCGCGCAGACTCTTCTGCGACTTCTTGAGCATTTCTTGGGCTTGCATTTCGCGCATCTTCGACTGGGTGACCTCGTTCTGCAGCTTCTCCAGGGCCTCCTTGTGACGGTTCACCTGCACCTCGAGGCGGGCACGCGTTGCCTGCTCCAGCTCGAGGCGGGACTCCAGCTCCTTGGTGCGCAGCTCCAAGCTACAACAGAACAGAACAGAACAGAACAGAATGAGATAGTGACATTCATCGAATATATATATGTTTGGTACTCCTCTACTTACCGCTTGGACATCATGGCCATGGAGGGATCACCCAGGTTCTCTACATTATCCAGCCTGTGCTGGAGCTCTCCCACCTGCTCCTTCAGATTGTTGCGCTCGGCCTCCATTTCGTTGAGCTTGAACTCCGCCTCGGACACATTGATCTGCTCGGAATTCAGCTGCTTCACCGTGGCACTGTACTTTTTCATCAGTTCGCTCAGCTCCTCCTCGTTCTCCTCGATCTGGGCCTGCAGCTCGGCCCGATCGCGATGCGCCACGTTGGCTCGCTCCTCGGCATCGTTGCGCGCCCGATGAGACTCCTCGAACATGGCCTGCACTTCCGTCAGCTCGGCCTCGGCCGTCTGGCGTGCCTTCATGGCCAGGCTGCGGGCGGACTCGGCATCCTCCAGCTGATTGCGCAGCTGTCGAATCAGCGTCTTGCCGGGCGTGTCTGCTTTGAGTCGCTCCAACTGCGTCTGGGCATCCTTCAGCAGGGCCTTGTATTTGCGCAGGTCGCGGCGCAGCTTCTGGTTGAGCGCCTCCTCGGCATCGCGATCCACACGGTCGCGGTCCTCCATGGAGGAGAGACGCCGCTCCAGCTCGTGCTTCTCGCGCAACAGCAGCGTGCGCTCCTCGTGCTCCGTTTCCAGCTGGCACTCCAGCGCCTTTATCTTCTTGTAGCCATTGCCACGCACCTCCTCCAGCTCCTCGTCGCGCTGCTGTGATTCTCTGCGTGCCTCTTTGCGCATCGTCTCCAGCGTCATCTCCAGACGGAGTTTGGCCTGCTCCAGCAGCTGTATTTGGCCGGCCATCTCGTCCAGTTCCTCTTCCTGCTCTTTGGCCCGTCGCTCAGTCTCGTTCTTGGATCGTCGCAGTTGGGCAAACTCCTCCTCGGTGCTGCCACCGAATGTCATCTCCTCCAGTTCGCGCTGCAGCGAGGCAAGCTTCTCCTCCTTGAGGTCCAGATCCAAGCGTGTGTCCTGCAAAAACACAGAGATATGTATTTCTCAGATGATTCAGAGATCTGTGACTGGGATTTTTAGTGCTGCTGTTCTCATTCCGAATCAAGACGGACGTACTTGAATCATTCGCGTAGCATAACGGAAACTCATGGCTGTGTAATTGGTTTTCGGGGTTGGGCTGGGGTTTCTTTTCTGCTGGGAATTCTTTTCTTTCTTTCTGTATTCTCTTCGGCCCGTATTCCGTATCTAAATCGCAGCGGACAGTCGGTCGTCGTTCAGTTATCACCCTCCATGGGCTTTTTCCAGTTAATTATAAGTATCGAAAGCGCGTAATGAGGACGCCGTAAATGTTTTAATTTCTTTTCTTTTTTTTCAGGCACACAGACAGATAGAACTGCTGCGGGATTGTCTTGTGTGATATGTATGTACTCCAGTTATCGCGCATTGACGTTCGTCGAGCTACTGTCGTAGCGGAACAGAACAATGAAGAAAGCAGCAAAGCAGAGATCCACAAATGTGTGACCAAGCAGTCGGAGAACCACAGACAGAGAGAGAGAGAGTCATCCGCAAGAGAGAACCTCAAGTACAGGCCGATAAAAACACGAAAAACACCAAGAACCGAGAGCCGAGAACCAAAGAAACAGCGCGCATGGAAAATCTTGAAATGGGAATGGAGTACCTATGCAACATGCCGCACATGCGTACCCAACCCATGTGTCTGTCTATCTGTCTGTCTGTCGTGTGTCGAGTGTCGTGGGCAGCAGCAGCAGCAGGCTCTAGGTAGAGGCCAGAGCTGTGGCTGTGGCTATGGCTATGCATGGGCAAACAAGCCGAACAAGTTTCCCAGTCTCTGAGTCTCAGATATGCAGTATCTGTATCTGTATCTGCTGCAAAATGTGCCGCCGACGCCGCCACTTGTTCAAACACTAAGCTACAAAGGCATTTTTTTGTGCCCAGAACTATTCTTGAGCTAATTATAAACGATAATCGTTTTTAAAATGATATTTAATGGGAAATTGAATGTCAAAGACAATAAGAACTGTCGTTATTGGTATCTTTCCTAAATAGATCATAATTGTAGAGAAGCCACATCTGCGAGTCCTTTAGGTCTAAAACAACAAACAATTGGTAGATTGAAAGAAAATATCTTCTGTTGATATCTATAAAAAAGAACCCCCTGTAGCACAGTGTAAACTCCAACACATGTTGCCCCAGACCTACATCAACAAGGAATATCCTCTCCCCTTCAACGCTAGTACGTACCGCCAGTGTTTGCTCTAGGGTAAATTTCTCCGCTTGGAGGACATCCTTTTCGCGGCCATAGCGTTCCTTGGCCTGGCGCTCCTGCCTGGAGGCATCCTGCAGCGATTGGCACTCGGCATCGAATTTGCGCTGCTTCTTCTCGAGCAAATTGTTACGGGCATTCTGCTCCTCGAGCAGCATGCGCAGATCGTTCATCTCGTTGGTCATCTTCTGTGCCTTGCGCTTCCATTGGCCCACAACCTGGCGTTGCTCCTCAACTTCCTCGTAGGCATCCGAAAGCTACAAGCAGAAAGGGATTACAATGATTAGAGAGAGAGAGAGAGAGAGAGAGAGAGAGTCCCAGGCAAAACGATCAGGCATACCTTCTTCTCCAATTGCTTCTTAAGCCCGACCAGCTGTTCCAGATCGTGCTCGTGCTGCGTCTGCAGACGCCGCTTCGTGAACTCCAGCTCCCGGGCCACGCGCTCGTACTTGAGCTTGTAGACGCCACCGCTTCCCTCCTCGTTGTCGCCTTCCTCATCCTCTGATATGCCATTCAGATCGGACTTGGCGCAGATCAGCTCCATCTCCAGCTTCTCTGTGGTCTCCTGCAGGTTCTTCACCTTGCCAGCCTGCTCACCGAGCTCCTTCTCCAGCTTCAAACGCTCGCCGGTCTCTGCCTCCAGGCGTTCGGTGGCAATATGGGCCGTCGATCGCTCCTCGGCCAGATCCACCGTCAGCTCCGACAGCTGCAACGAAAATTGGGGGCGTGGGCCAATGTTAGTGCAAATATTTGAGAAAATAGTGTTTCATTTAATTCAAAGAAATTATATTTTTGTTTGTTGTGTTTTTTTTCGAACATTCTCTCGGATTCCGTTTCCGATTACTGCCTGCCATATGTCGGATATTTATTTCCACAGTAAACAAATGTCTGGTGGAGATTCTAGGAACCATAATTTTCGTATATTCCGCAGTGGAACCCAAAGAATGGGATCATGGCTGCACGAGAAATTTAGTAGCTCTTAAAAAGTCTCTTAAAGTTTAATTTATCTACAAATTCTGCCACAATTTTGTTGAACATGATTACAATATGAAACAAGGCCCAAGGACCACACGGAATGCTTTCTGTAAGACCTCATGATACCAAGTACTTCGTTACCAATCATGGAAACTAAAGAAAATACTTTTTAATGACGAATCATTCACGGATCCCAGAATATCTCTTCATAAGATCCGATGACAGAGTCACTAAACATATCCTCAGAGATCCCCCATAAGTCTGAAAGATCTCTCATTCATAGATCAAAGAATTACTGTCAACACTCTCTCGATTACTCAATGGATGCCCATGACACCAAATTGAAAAACTGACTCAATGAGTGGTATTCCGTATGGTATTCTACAGATTCAAGGTGCTCCACTCTTCGCAGTTCATTGGCCCCTCAGGAAAAGTGTTGAAAACATTCTCCAGTTCTATAAAAATTTCCAGAACCAGCCCCAAACAAAACAAAACATTCAGTCCCCTATGGATATATGAATATGGAATATTCCCTGCCTCCAACTAAAAGAATTCCTCGGCATGAATCACATAGTTTACGGATCTAAAAATACAATCTATATCTACCATATAGAGGGGAGACAGAGCAGGGAAGAGAGCGAGAGAGGATTACTGCTGTCAATGTCACCGCGCAGCATGGAAGCCCCTACCTGTCTGCCTCCCGTCTTTAAGAATTTCTAATTTATGGACCCATGGAGACATCATCACCCCCACAGCCATTACGGAGGCGTTTAGAAATTGTGTCAGAGAGAGATCAAGGTTAGGCGGTGGCTACCTCATCATCCTCCTCGTGTATGGTGCGATCATCGTCGTCGTCATTCCCATTCGTCGCGATGCTGGTGCTGGCCACCGAGGACTCGCGCTCCCTGGCCTGGGAGTTGCCCCGTGATGTCGGAGTGTGTGGCAGTTGTTTTGCCAGCTGGAAGGCCTTCGTGAGGATGTTCTGGGAGGATCGAGTGCGTCCCACGGACCCACAACGCTCCATGCTGTTCCGTTCGCGTTGCCGCTCGATCAGGGAGATCGTGTCGTAGTCATCGTAGCCGGAGCAAGTGCTTCCTGGAGTGGTGCAGCGGCTGTCCGCGCCTTCGCCACGGCTGCTCCTGCTCGTGGTGGTTGTCCGGCGCGTCCTCCTGCCCATAGCGGTCCACTCCTCCTGCACGTGATCGGTGCGCTTCAGGAAATTCTTGATCTTCTCGCTCAAGTACGCGGACGAGGTGCGCGGATCCTCGAACGAGGGTGAGGCCCTCATCGTCTGATGCACGGGTTGTCGCTGGCAGCCGAGCACAAACGACAGATTGCCATCAAAGACCACCGGGGAGCTCTCCAGCTGCCGCATCTCGTAGGGATCCACGCCACCCGATCTGTCCCGCGTGTAGCTCTGGGGAAAGACGCGCCTTGGAGGCGTCTGCAGGCGCGAGCAATTGGACACGGAGGAGGAGACGGCGGAGGAGCGCGAGGAGATCGAATAGGCGGGACTTGGCGAACGGTTCACCAGTCGCACACGATCCCGTTCCCGCTCCCTCTCCTGTGAGGCCGCTGTGGAGGATTGGTTGAAAGGCAGTTTCAGCGAGATCTCGTAGTGGCTTTCACTGTCCTCCTGCTTCAGGTTCAGGTCCTTACCCAGCAAGGACGTTGAAAGCGACGAGCCACCGCCACTGCTGCTGCTGCCACGCTTGGAGGAGGTGTAATTGTTGTAGGTGTGGGTGGAGCTAGTGGTGTTGCTAGTCGTGTTGTGTCTTGTGTGGCCGTGGCCATTGCTCAGGACGGGACTCTGCTCCCGCTGCTTGGGCAGCAGTCGGAGCTGCTTCCGTGCCTGGCTGGTCGGCGGTTTCGGGGGTCGGGCCAATGGGACAGAGGTTGAGCCACTCAGAGTGGAGTTCAGCGAGGAGTTGCTGCTGTTGTGGGAAATGGTGGCAGTCCCACCGCCACCACTACCGCGTGTTCCATTCATGGCTGCCAGCACTCGTTCGAGGAATCGTTCCTTCTCCCGTCTGTCCGACTCTAGAGGCGACTCATGGCCAGGATGCCGGAGCTGGGTCTCTGGGTATGGTACTTCCTCGTCTGCCGCAGCTGCAATGTCAGCATTGGCCTCATTAGCAGGCGACAGAGGAGGCATTAGGATTAAGGGACTAGGAATAGGGGGTCGTGGGGTGGGTTAGTAGGGGATGCAGAGAGGGTGGGGGAGTGGTCCTTGGCCAATTTTTATTCTAATTTTTCGTAGCTAAATTTCAAAATTTTCGGTGTCGTATGGTGTCGTTTTGGTTCGTTATTTCAGTCGAGAAATGGTTTAGTTTTCTCTTGCGGTTTACAATATATTATATTATGTTTTGTGTGTGCAGGGGATGAAGGGGAGATTGTCAAAAACTTGAGACCGTTGAATGCAATTTTAAATTTATCTTCGGGCCTGAAATTTTTGTGTTAGCACGCGCTGGCAATAGCATCGAATTGCCAAAAGAAAAAAATACGACAAGAATTTCCTTTGTTTTTTCTCACTGCGGATTTTGTTTTTTTATTATGGTATTATGGCTTTTGGCACCCGTTTGTTCACACACGCACGAAACGGACGGATAGATGGATCGTCTGGTATCGTATCAGATCGTATCGAATCTCTCCCGAACGTAGACGGCGCCACGGTGGGGCCTCAGGCGTGCGCAACGTTTGCTCGGCGACTAAGTGATGCGTGTGCTCTGGGTCTTGCGTCTTGCCGGGGTTCGTTTGGTTCTGGCCAAAAGCTCTGCCGGGTCTTGTGGCTTTTCGGCAAGCCAGATAGAGCGAGAGCGAGAGCGAGAGAGAGGGCGAAAGACCACAAAAGATCGGAAGAGAGCAGAGACGCCGCCAAGTCAATTGCAACATTCTGCCACACACATCACATAATCTTTTGGCCAGACAGAGTCGATTTTCGGCCAACTGTTGATGATCCCATAATTTGGCAATCTTTGCTGTGGGTGCAGGGGAATTATGTAAAATAAACCCAAGCAGGCAGCAGATCCCGAACCAATACGTTCCCCCAAAGAGTGTATCCCCAGCTGCAGCTCAATTGTAGCGCGACAAAGTATTATTAATGATCTTTTAGAGCATTTAAAAATACATTCTGGCGTATCTATTCTGGTGGCACGATCTGTGCGAAACATTGGTATCCATCTCCACAGAAAGACACACACAAGAGGCACGGTACGGCACGACACTCACGAATGACTCTCAGAAGAGTTTCAGAGTCAGTTGGTGTTCAATGCCCAAAATGCGATGCTATTTATAGATCCCTTCAGAACAAGAAAAGAAAAGCCAACGCCAAAGGGATGGAAATCTACCAGCGAGACGGGTACTAAAATACTTATAGCCACAGATCGATTAGACGACAAGGGAATTTGCTCTCGAAATCGATAAAGACATATTTTGTAATGGAATCTATTAATGAAGAAAGCCGAATTGAATTCTATTCCATTTAAAAATGTTTTCTTTAAGACTTGTGCATCTCTAGAGAATTGATCTTGAAATTGATAGAAAGGAAATGTATCCACAGATTTATTTGTTAAGCAATGAGAAAGCACGAATCTTGTGGAGCTTTCTAATGAGATTTTTATCCTATCCGCTCTAAGGACATTAATTCCTATAAAATTTGTATTTATTCATATATTACCCCTAATTATTTCTATATTTCTCAGATATTTTATCTACCACAAATAAAATCTATATATTAGACATTCATTTTCACCATCTTTCGCCATCTTTTGGCGACCCAAATAGTCGAAACGAAAGCCAACGCACAGACATAAGACGTGTGGTCACAGATGACATGTCATGTCAGCCCAGGTTCTTTTTGTGGCTATGCTATTTTAATTGGACACCAAATCAGACGCAACTTGTCCATCTGCAGACACTTACCTTGGCTTCCAGCTTCTGATTCTCCGCCTTGACCTCGCTGCGATCGCACTCGATCTTCTCCAGCTTGGCGCGCAGCATCAGTAGCTCCTCATTGGCGGTCTTTAGCTGCTCCTCAGTGCGATGCACATTGAGCAGGGGCGTCACTCGAACCAACAGACGCCACCAGGGCCAGTCACGAACGGCCAGGAAAGCCTTGACATTCCTCTGAATGCAGCGTACAGCGAGTTCCTAAAGAAATAATAGAAGATTTTAGTTGTTTTCTGTTCAGATGTTTCTGTTAAGGGTTTCAAAGTTACCTGAACTCTTCGCTGTGACATCTTCTTGCGGGCCAAGTAGCCGCGACAGAAGGCCTGCAGCTGTATGATGCGATCCGAGAGCAGGACATCGCGTTTGGCCTCCAATTCGCTGAGAACTCCAGAACGGAAGAGGATCTGAAATAAAGTGAAGGTTTCGACTATTAATATTGGAAAATTAAATGGGAATTGGTACAATTTTAAGGGCTTAAATCATGTGTGTTCTATAGAAAAGTCAGGAATCGTATTTTATGAGCACCTGCTTCAATCTGAAGAAAGATATACATTGCAAAGCCTGATGGAACACTCGTAAAAACATGTAAGAAATAAATCCATAAGTAAAACCCCTTTCAAAATGCTCAAAATCCCCTCTGCATAGATATATCTTATAAGACCCCATCTGTAATCCAGTCTGCACGTGCAACATCATTTGGAGCACAGACGCAAAATGGAAACCAAAATAAAGAAAATCAAATTAAATTCAAGGAAGTGAAGGTCAGGGTGGCCCTGACTTTGGCCCCCTATCCACAGACAATGCTAATGAAGGCGCAGAGGCAGATGTTCGGGATGGGATGAGATCCAGAGGTTATCGCGGGGTAAGAGCCATGGCAATTTGAACACCTGTGGCAAAAGCAGAAAACAGATAGAGATGCCAGAGCTCTCGTCTTGACAGGTGTGAAAGTGAGAAGAGGGCAAATAAAAATGAAATTGTAAGCAAGATATTGCCATTAAGAAAAAAAGAGAAACAGCACAGCGATACTCGTACAATGGGAAGCCAGAGCCCTGCTAATGGTAGGGGTTCATGCAGGTTGCAAATGCAAATGCTTATGGGCCAGATACAATAGCATAGTGCTCGCTCGTACGGGGTTCAGCTACCATAGCACCAGCTACCAGGTTCCCATACAAATTAGCGACTGGCGACGCGGCGCGACGCACCTTCGAGGTGTGGCCCCACTGTCTGTGGCTGTCTCTTTTCTGTCGGCATTTGTCTGTCCCCCAAATTTGCGACTTTAGTCGAGAAACTATGAGTGTTTTGCTCTCCCTCTCTCGCCGTCGCGTAGAGACTTTAATTATGCCCCGCACGTAGACAAAAATGAAAGTAAACCAATGTGAAATGGCAAACTAAATGGTCTTTGGAGTGTGCTGGGCTGCGCTGCTATCACATCACAACGGATCGGATCGTATGGTGGTGCGGCACGGTTGTCGGGGATACCATCGTCGGGCTGGATACAGGGTTTGGCGTGGTGTCTGTCGTTTGGTCGTAAAATCTAGCCACAATGTATCACATTTCAACGATCCATAAACTCTAATCAAAGTTTGACAGCGCATAGGATACGAATTTGTAGAAAGTTGAGGAAATATGTTTCGTTCTTGTATGAAAAGGTATGCAGTATATCGATATTTATCGGTAATTATCGATCCCCATTTCGATATTGATAAAAAGCAACTAAATCCACCATTTTATATATGAATTTAGGCAGGTATTTCGATATTCATACTTTCGATATTCAGTATTTATCGATAAGAGATTCAATTAACAGAAGTACATTCGGGAGACAGTATTTATCAGATTTTCGAGTAGCTATAAGATTAAGAGAGACATAAAATCATATTTGTATATTAAACATAGGAAATATTCCAGTCGATAACTTATCGATTGGTTTCTACAAGCAACGCAAGCGGGAGAACAGCAGGTGTTTATACCTTAAAGAAAGAAATCTTCCAAATAACCAGATATAAACAATTCAAAGTAGGACTTGATATAAAGCCAAAAGAACAGAACCGATGAAAGCAAGTGTAAGTAAAGTAAAGGAAGATAAAGGTACAAAATTAAGGGTAGATAAATTAAAGCCAAGGAAATTTTAAAGACCGTTGGGGAAAAGGGAAAATATAAGCCCAAAAATAGCAAATGGTTTTTTTTACAGTAAATATTTATTCCATTAACAGCAAAAACGTTAGATATAAAAGATAAAGTTAGATGAGGCAAAGCACAATAGATAAGTAGATACATCTGAGAGTTAAGATGGGATCTGGTGGAGGCTTGGATGCACAGCTGGGATATGCTGGGTACTCGTACCGGGTGGCAGTCAGTGCAGCCGCATAGTTACCTCTTTCGTGTAGGTGGGATAGATCTCCACCTGCGTTTGGATGCACCGCACCGCCTGCACCTGTGCCACCACCTTGGTGGCAATCATGGAAGGGGCAGAGGCATGAGCAGCATTCGATTTAACAGCTGCCGCCGCTGCTGCCACTGCCTCGAACTTTTGCAGGAGTTCTGCGATTTTGTTGGACTTTTTCACTGCCGATGGTTCTTCGGCTTCATCGCCCTCCGATTCGCAGAGGCTGCCGGTGGAATTACAGGTGGAAGTGGAGGTCGAGAGCACCGTGTTGCTGATGTGTCCCGAATCATCCGAATCGGAGGAGGGTTCCTGCTGTCTCTCCTCATCCTGCTTGAGGGGCTTCTTGAGCGGCAGAGAGTCCTTTGCCTTTGCCTTTGCTTTTGGCTTGGTTTTTACCTCCTGCACTACCTTGACCAGCAGGTCCTGATTCTTATCCGATGTCTCCCCCAGCTTCGGGGGTATAATCTTGCAGGACTCGAGCTTTGGCTTGCCCATCTTCTCCTCGTTCGCGTACTGCAGCTTCTGCTGGTGCCTCTTCTTGTTCCTCGCCAGCTGCGAGTGCTCCTTGCTCACCCCCCGACTGCTGCTTCGCTTCGGCTTGGCACTGCTGATGTTCTCCACTTGGCGGAGGATCTCATGGCCCTTGGCCAGGCACTTGACCAGCAGCTCATCGCTGTGCGCAGTCGTGGCTCTCAGCGTGGAGTTGGCTCTCCTGGGACCCGGTGGCCTGCTGTGCACCTGTCGCCGCTCCAGCGTGGAGTTGGCTCGCTTAGGTGGGAGTGGCGCTGCAGCGGAGGAGGCTTTGGCTTTCACTGGAACTGCAGCGGTGGCTCTGGCTGTCGCTGGAGCTGTGTTTCTGGCTGGAATTGAAGATCTACCAGTGATTCCACTGTTCAAAGTAAGCATCGATCGCGTGCGTTGCTTGCTGCTCCTGTGATTCAGCGGCTGATCCAGGCAGAAGCTCTCGCTTCTCTTCCTCAAGCTCGAGTGCTTCGAAACGGGTATCCGGCTGCCATTCAGTTCACTCAACGAATTGTATCTGGAGTTTGCGTTGGACGTGGAATCGGATCTCCTTAGGAGCATGGAATTGGCCAGTTCTGGCGACTGGTAGATCTGCCGCTTGGCCCGGCCCATACTGAGGCTGCTGTGGGATTTCGAGAGCAGCATCTGGCGATCGCAGAACTCTGCTGGCGGGGCAGGCAGCGGCACCTCCTCCGTAGGCCGCATCTCTCTGATCGACTCCACTGGTGGATATTCGCTGAGGATCTGGTCAAAGCTCTGCAGCACTTCGTTCAGCTTACTCTCGTCGTGGGCCACCTTCTCCAGCTCCGCAAAGATCTCATCTTCCAGCGACTGCTGCGTCAGACTGAGGCTCAGGCTTAGGTGACTCTCCTCGTCGCTGTCCACATAGCTGCAGATGCTGCTGCTCATCTGTGGCGGCACCTGCTCCATCATCTTCAGGGGAGTGGCCACAGGTGGGCCCACTGCTTTCGGGGTATACTTGCCACCGATGCAGCCACCATCCACCTGCAGGCTGAGGGCACTCATCGATCTCGTGTGCTTGCTGCCTTTGTAGTACAGCTTTCCGCCCAGTTTGGGGCTCAGGTTATCCTCGATTTTGTGGCGAATGTGTGAGAAGAACTTCTTGCCTGCCCCCAGTCCATGTTTCGGGGATGTGGGCGTCGTTGTCGCTGCCGTGCCAGAAGCTGGCGGCGGCTGACTCCGGGCCTGGGCCAACCTTGACTTGACCGTGTGCTTGTACATCGAGGATCGGGCCGTGCCGTGCTTCAAGATGATGTAAAGCCAGCGATCAGCGATCAGTGATCAGCGATCAGCGTACGGACGACAAGCAAGTAAAAGTGCATATAATTTGTGTGCAATAAATTGCAGTTTTCCTTCCACTTTCACGGCTCAAAAGATGGCGAGCGGAACCTGGCGCGTAACTCTCGTATCTCGGTATATCGGTATTCGTGTGGCGTGGCGTGGCTTTCTGGCGTTGTTTTCTCTTTGAGCTCGGCGACGCAACTGAATTTGTTTTGGCCAAAGAGCTCGAGTCAGAGGCCCCCAGCCGCAGACCCAGAGCCCGCGACAGAGCTCGAGCCATGCATTCGAAAGTGGCTTATCAAGCAGTGGACACTGCTGGGTAGGGGGGTACTCTCTGAGGTTGAGGTTGCCACCGTAATTGGTGGTGGTAGAGAAGGAGAAGGGGCATGGGGCATGGGGCATGGGGCCCGGGCAGTACAGAGGTGAATGCAACCGAAAGACCAATGGACCAACGGACCAACACCTGGCAACGTGTTCGATGATGCTAATTGCCACAGCCAACAATTGGTCACCGAACGAACGGACGAACACATGCCCGATTTATGCTTTGTGCCCCCCAGAGAGCATAATTAGCATTTACCATCATCATCATTATTATTATTATCATCATTCCATCATCATCATCACCTCTGAGGCGTTCAAAGAAAAGTGAAACAAGTGAGGCCATGCGGAATGGGGGGCTCTGGGGCTCTGAGGGCCCTGCGGCTACTTATTTGTGCTTCCACTTTTGTGCCTTTTCATTGCCAGCAATTGGACTTGGACAAACGGCACACAAAAGATTTAAAAGAAAACAGACCTACTCGTATACGCAATGGCAATGCAATGGCACTGGAAAAGTGTCAAACAAACAACGAGTGTGGCAATCATAGAGGAATGACAAGAGTCGCAGTCTGGAGAGTGACATCCACTGCAGTTGAAAGGTCATTAACCGCAGAGCGGGTTCTACTAAACCCAATTGGGAACTGTACTTTGACAGCACATCCCAAGCCAAGCAGAAGAAATGCAGTCCAATTCCTTACAACCGAGGGGTACTGCTGCAAGACGCGTGACATTAAGAAGTATTTATGGAGACCACCTGATCTTACATTAGAAATGGGCTGTTGATGAGAAAGATGAAAGATCGACATTGTTGAGGTAGGACCAGCACTAAGAACCACTTCCACTCCATAGATCCAATAGAAAGAGCAGAGTACCATATCCAGAGAGAGATTTTCAGGCATGCATATGTATATCATATAACCTGCAGGGGTTTTTTGGCAGCCTTTAAAATCCATATTTCCCACAGAAATCATCTGCTGGAATTGCGCCATCAACAAGGGGATTATCCGATAAGTTATCCCTTCTGTTCAGGATCAGGAAATCCTCAAAAAAAAAAACCCATAATTATCCTTGACTGCCCATCACCCATAAGAATGTCAATGGGGGAATTGATGTAATTCCAGTGCAAACGTCAGTGGCGATTACAGAGCCCTGCTGTGCGGCCACGAAAGTCATTCGGAAAACGCATCTGGCTTCCTGGTTATTGTTTCATAATTAAAAACTAGTTTACATATGCTTAAAGCCCTCGGTTTTTCGGTAAAGACGCGCCCCCTTCCACACACACACACGCACACAGGGAGCGAGAGAGGCGTTAATGAAGTTTTCGTGTTTTTTGGAGGGGGGGGAGGGGCCTTTTGTTTTGCAAAGCCAATTTAAAAAGCATTTCCCTTTGGTCCACTCTCTCTCTCCGTCTGTCTCCGCATCTCTTTATTGATGGAGCGATGACAGAACCCGCCCCAAAACCTCAAAAACGTATTATATAATCCCGAGATATAACCAGGTTGGGCAAACCAGACAGACAGGCGTGTACGCGACCGACACGGGCAGGGGCAGGCACTCCCTCTCTGCGTCCGCGTCTGCGTCTGCGTCTGCTCGAGCATTTCTAATGAAAGCGAACGCTGGAAATTTCACTTTGGGGAAACAATTTTAATGTGCATTGGTCAAATGTGGTTTTCTGTGGCTTCGGACTCGCCACTGACTGCGCGGCTGTGCGACTTGCGACTCGCGAGGCCTATGGCGAATGCAGGTTGCAACGTCATTTTTGTATACATTTTTTGTTGTTTTGTTTTTGGTGAAAGTCTCTGCTTCGATGTTGTGTAGTTGTATGTGTTCGTAATCATAATCGGGGATATTTGGAATTGGTTTTGGATTCCGATTTTGGACACTTTCCCATGTACGTACAACAGAGCGAGCAATCAGGCAGACCGTGGCACAGACTATGGCCAAGAGTCCAAAGATCGTGTAGTCAGGCGGTGTCTGGTGGATCCTCTCCATGAATATCCCCAAAAGGTAATCACTGGACAATCGGGGGACACTCGCGTTGCCGCTCGAGAGGCACACGGGCGGCTGTGGGCTTTCGTTCGACAGCCACATCTCGTCGAGAGAGATTCGTCGTCAGGCGATTTCCATTCGTAAAAACCAACTGAGCCGCTGCCCATCTTCCCAGTCTCATCGGAGATCGTAGATTACATCTGGGGGGAATTCTATACCACAGAGACAGAGACGAGCAACAATGGACTGTGGCGTGGCACGACGTGGATGAACTTGACCGTGAAAGTCGTCATCGCAGAGACAGAGACACAGCCACAGTCACAGCCGCACAGAGGCACAGAAGGGAGGAGGGGACCGAGGGGGAAACTGGACTTGCAACAAGTGACGTCAGTAAGTGGCTTTATTACGATCACTTCACTGACCATCCCATCCATCTACCCACCAGAAGCGGCACCAGCACCAGCACCAGCAAAAGCAAAAGCACAGTTCGATTCACAGTTGCAGTTGCACGTCGATGAGAACAGGAAATAAAACACCCAACGTGCAGCCAAGCGGAACCCCAGAGATGATGCTGCATGCAACTGATATCTTTGCAGCACACACTCGCGGACAGCAGATTAGAAGCAGGGGATCGGATATGGTAGGAAAAGGGATCTTTCAAGAGGACAGATCAATGTTTCTTAGGCGAAAATAGGGATTATTCTTAAGTGATCGTTCCCGGAGGGTAAGATCAATGTTTCCTAGGAGAACTGGGATCTTTTGCTGGAAAGGAGTGATTATTTCTAAGGGAAGAGCGATCAATCATGGGAGAAGAGTACAAGGACGAAAGGAATCCATTAAGATTTGTGATCTTTCTTAGGAGAAAAGCCATGAAAACGTAATATTCTTATAGAATAGTGCTCTTTCCCAGTTTTTAATATTTCTTGGACGACTATGGTTACTTCTGAGAAGAAGAGGGATACTTTTCAGAGATATTTCATCCTGCAAAAGAGATAACTTTCCCAATATAAAGAATGATCTATTTAAGGAAACGTTTATCTTTCAGAAGTGTGATTCTCCAACTAAACGATTATAAAAACAAAAGTGATCTTTCAATTAGAAAGTGTGATATTTAATCCAGAGAAACAGTCACGTTTCCAAAGCAAGTTCTCGACCAAATCTCGACTTGGGTTCAACAAATTGTTAATTATGCATTTTGTTAGCACATTCATTCACACACTCGAAAGAATTCGCACTTCGATCACTCAACGATCATTTCCAATTTGAATGAACTGTTTTAGGCCTTTTTTAAAACAGAAACTGGAATTTTGCATAGGGAAGTAGTAGGCTTCCCAACAAATTGAGAATTGATCTTAATTTTCGATCCATCCATATATTATGCAAAATCCATTCTAATTAAACTATTTTTTTTAAATGAATGAACAGATATAAACAGTCATGCTTACAGAAGACAAAATATTTATGTTTTACCGCTGATGAATAACCAGTTCTGTGTCTGGGGTGGTGTTTCTCCAAATGTGGGCACAGCTGTAGATTGGTAGGCTGGTAGGCTCGCCTCGGATACGCATCGAAAGATGCCGAATGGAGTTCCCATTTAATGCAATAATTGCAGGGTGGATGGCAATTTAATGAAAGGATATCTTCTTGGGATTGTCAGAAACAATTAAACGAAACTGCGGATGCAACCAACAAAATTTCAATATTCGTACCGTGGAGAGCGGACTCAACGGAATTCCAAGGTAGTTTCTCGCTTAGATTGAAAGTAACAGCGAATTTGTAAGGCAAATAAAAACATGCCGTAGCGAGCAGATGAGGTTTCGTTTCATGTGGGATAACAATAAGCTTACATTATATTGTATTTGCTTTAAGACGTATTTAAATCCTGTCAATAAACATTTCTTTGTAACAACTCGGCGCGAAATTCACACACACACGACACGACACGAGGGGTTTAACGATCTGTCCGAAATGTATATGTATATCCAAAAAAAAATGCCTCAGCACGGGCACTCATTTATGAGGCTTCTTCCCCAGAAAGAGGGAGAGAGAGAGAGATTGGTAGGGGCAGAAGGGCCAGAGATCGTGTCAAGTCAAAAGCTAAAGACATGCTAAATGGTATGCAAAACAGCTGCTGAACCCTATAATCAATTTGAGAATATGCCCCGACATGTCCCTATATCTCTCCCCTCGTATCTCTCTGACAATCCATGGAGATGATCTTCGTTCTTTGAAAGATCAATGACTCGTCATGGCTTTCTGTTTGCAGATATAATTAGTCATCTATCGAAAACCCCTAATTGGATGTGGAATTGGAGTAAAACGATCGTGGATCACAGATCATAGATGGTATTAGTTCTTAAGTGAAACATTAAATATGATTCATAAACAATTACAGCTCTAAAACGGTCTGATCTCTGACAATCTCTGTTGTTTGTTTATTTTTATAGGCAATTATTTAATTATTTTTTTATAGTTTCATAATTCCTTGCGTTTCAAACAATTTTCCAATCAATATCTATGAAGCCTTAGGCGTACAATCTCTTATATAAGAGAGCTCTTCCGAAACATTATGGATGAGCGCGTATCTGTATCTCAGGCCACAGATACACTCGTTTGCGTGTCGTTGGGGGAAATTAATAAAATAGTCAATGAATAAATGAATATCTTAAACAACACACAAAGGCCCAAGAGAAAGCCTTAAATTAGCATGGGATATTCAGGTTCTCTTCTCGGATATAGGCCTCATTTCGGCACCGATCAATTGATCAGGGAGTCGGCAAGTGTTTGCCTGTACTTACGAGTGCACTTACCACAATTGCAGTGGCAGTGGCAGTGGCAGTGGCTGGGGCTGGGGCTGGGGCTGGGGCAACATCATCAAGTCGTTCATCATGACAGTGACCGGGACCGGCCGCCGGCTCGACAGCGTCGCCCTTGTCTCGTCAGAAGCAACTGCGGGCCGAGAACGGACCGAGAGACAGCGAGTCAGAGACTTTATTTAACCAAGCCTCCATCTAGAATCTTGCCATACTTTTGCTCAGAGCTTGTAACACTTCGGACGGTGTCCGCTCAGGTCTCTGCTCCGCTCAGAAATCCGAAAATATTCGCAGGTTCTTTTAGTGAGCGGCGGGCAGCGTGTGTGATACAATTTAGTTCGAAAAAACAACAGCCTTAAACCCTAAGTTTAAGTGGGTTTTAATTGTGGCTGGCGTTGACATCTGGTTTTATTTTATATTGTGTGTGGCAATTTTACGATCGTAATCGTAATCCAATCGTAAGATGCGAAGCCGAATACTCCTATTAGCTGCTGTGTTGCTGTGTGGCCCACTGGGAAGTGAGTGTTGATCTGAGTGTGATCTTTATGTTCGATCTCCGAGTGCCATGTGATTCCACCCGTGTTCATTCTGTTTCCTTTCCAGTGACCAGTGCCCGTGGCCCCCAGCGGTTGTTTGCCTATGAGCCAGGAAAATGTGCGTTAACCATCACAGAAGTCTTCGAGGCAATGTTCAAAACAGAGGTGGGGCTGCTCATCGGGGCACGGGCTCGCCTGTCGCAGAGCCACTTGCTCCATTATGATCTCTACACTCCACTGAATCCCCAAAAGAGACAATTCCTGCGAGCAGGAGATCTGGGAATGCTCAGGAAATCTCATTTCAATCCCGAATGGCCAGTGAGGTAGGGGATTCTCCGTCCATAGATGCCATCCCACTCCTCTAACGATCCCGAGTTCTTATTTGTAGAATTTCCATTCATGGCTGGTCGGGCCGCAGTGAGTCCTGCTCGAATGCCGCCATCAAGGATGCCTATCTTTCACGAGGAAATTACAATGTAATCATCTTGGATTGGAGTCGCCAGGCAATGGACATCAGCTACCAGCGAGTGTCTACGCAGCTGTCTTCCATTGCCGCCAATGTGGCCAAAATGCTGCGCTTTCTGCACGACAGCACAGGCGTGCCCTACGAGCAGATCTACCTGGTGGGCCACAGTGCCGGCAGCCACATCTCCGGGCTGGCGGGGAAGCACCTGCGCCCCCAGCTCCTGGGCGCCATAATCGCCTTGGATCCCGCTGGTCTCACGCAACTGAGTCTCGGACCGGAAGACCGACTGTCGCCCCACGATGCCATGTATGTGGAGTCCATTCACACGGATCTGACGCTCCTGGGCAATCCAAGCGATCTCCTGAGCCATGCCTCCTTCTTCGTCAACTGGGGCCTGGGGCAGCCGCACTGTCCGAATGCAACGGCCGCGGAGTTTGCCTTTGTTTGCGATCATTTTGCGGCCTTGTATTACTTCGCCGAGTCGATACGTCGTCCCAGATTATTCCCCGCCTTGCGATGCGACTCGGGGGCAGCCATACACTCGGCCACCTGCCACTGCCGCAACAGCACCAGCAGCAACAGCACCAGCTCCAGCATACACGCCATGCGACAGACATGCCATGGCGATCAGTTCATGGGCGGTGAGCCAGCTGTCCAAAAGAACGGTGTCTACTACCTGAGCACACGGCGGCAGGCGCCATACGGCCACATTGATGGCATGGTTCACATGAAGCCGCCAGTGAAATCAAACGTTTTTGAGACGGGTGGCCCACGATTTTGGCCGCAGTAGGCAGCAGCACCCCTCGAGGCAAGGCACTGCGAGTGTCCAACAAATGTGATTTATCCAAATGTTTAAGTTTAGAACTAAAGAGCCATTAAAATCCAAAGCATTCCCCCTTAAAATTAGATGTGAAAAATACATTTACATATATCTGTATGTAGGGGATCCAAGGGGGAACTGAGTTTCATTGAGAGTGCTAGTCTTTTAGATGTAAATATAGATGGAAAAGGAGGTGTCTAATATCCCAAAGAGTAGAGGAACGGGCCCAGGAGATGGCATTCGAAGTAGTACTCCTACAGAAGTAGCTCCCGATTAGCATTGTAATGTAATTAATCAATTAGGATCATTGATGGATCGAGTAAAGCAGCAATGGGCATTCTCCTATTCACTTTCTTGTGGCAGAAGCCTGGCGCCGGCAATCGAGGAACACATCTTGCATCCCCAGCTGATGCTATTAGAAGTGTTCTTTTTTCATTCTTTACTTTCCATACAACAAAACCACGACTCACCTGACTAGGACCTATACGATAGCTAGCCACATCCAACTCGTTGATGGCCAGTATCTGCTCCACGCTCACATCCTTGTTGTTGGCCAGTTCGCCGGCCAAGAGGCCAAAGCGACGCACAAACTCCAACAATGGCACAGATTCGGGGAAGCCCAGACGATGGAGACGCGCTGCCTCCAGCACTTGAGAGCCACGTAGCTAAGAAACAGAGAATCAGAAAACATTATGCCTGCCACTTGGATATTTCTAGTGTCTTCCGGTACCTGACTCCTCAACAGTGGCACATTCACCATCTCCTCCTCGCTGGCCGTCTGACCCGCCGCGGAGTGAGGCGAGCCATTGGCCGTGTATTTGGCCTGCTTTCCGGCATTGTGCTGTAGCAGATAGCAGTGGACAAAGTGGGTGCCAGTGCGACGCAGGGTGTCGATGATCCCATCCACAGTGAACTTCACCTGCAGCATAATGGAATTGCGCTTCACTCCTGCGGTAGTGAAGGATCGCCGAATGCTGGACACACGGCGCAACGACTGGGTGCCCTCAAGCCCAGCAAAGGAGCCACAAAAGACCATGGCGCCGGAGCCACGCGTCAGGGAGCCAATGTACAGGCGATTGATCTCCTCCCGACTGCTGTCCTGCAGCAGGGACACTGCATTCCGTATGCCTGGATGCTCGCGACTGTTGCGCACCCATCCATCGACGGCATAGAGCACGGGATTCGTGCCCTGGAGATGGTGCAGGACAAACTGCCGAGGACCGGCGCACTTGCGCAGCAGCGAATGGTGCTCCCGGTCGCCGTAGTGCGAGAACAGACGCTCGAGGAATGTGTCGTCGTTGGAGTTCGGATAAATAGCCTCTTCGTCCAGGAGCCTAGGGGAGGGAAATCAAAATTAACGAAAGGAAACGGTAAGGAATCCCAGAGAATCCTCACCATAGCATCCCTCGACGATCGTGCTCGCGGAGGTCGCGTTGGGAGGAGCGCACCACATGATTCTGCGGCGCCTTGTCGATCAGCGAGATCAACGGACCCGGGTGACACTCCGAGGCCTGATCCGCCTCGATCTCCACCAGCTCCTGGGCATACCGATCACGCGGCGCCACCAGGGTGGTGTGATGGAAGAGCATTTGCAGCCGCTCCTGCAGATAGTTGTGACGCAGATCGGCCAAAGTGGCCCCGAGCTGCTGTCCACAGCTCGCGGGGTTCTGGAAGCCGGGCGTATCGATCAGCATGATCGAGGCAATCGTATGAGCGGAAGTACAGATCTGACGATTGATCAGAGCCACCACGGCGGCCAGGGCCTCCGAATACAGGCCAATGACCAGCGCCTCCAGGCACTCCCAGGCCCACTCGTGGCCATTGTCGGACGTGGGCGACTTCGAGGGACTCAGTCCGCCATTCGGAGCATTCGGTTGCGTGAGGCCAAAGGCAGCCGACGACAAATCCTCGAGGTTCACGCCCAGCAGCCCTGCCGCCTTGCGTGCCGCCGTTGGATTGGCAAACTGCGTACGGGCCGTGGATCCGGTTCCCAGCTTGGTCACCCCTGCAATTCCCAGATGGTAGATGGCCGCAAGTATACTCCAGATCCCACGCACCGCCTTCGCATCGATGTTGAGCGACTCGAAGGCCTGCACCGTGCGCATAAAGTCATTGGCCGCCCGATGCCGGTCCTCCAGCTTCTGGGAGAGCGATATAAACGGATGGCTATCCTCCGAGGTGATGTTCTCCAGATGCAGCTCCTTTTGCAGCAGCCCAGCGGCCCCTGCCAGCAGTCGCGTCATAATATGAAAGCTGTGCTCGTGCGCCAGCCGTCGCCCAGCACGCTGTCGCTCGGGTAGGAGTACCTGAAAGAGGATTACCATTGCCATAACCAAGAGTGTCTTTTAGTTGTTTTTCCACACACTCACCTGCAGCGAGGCGGAGGCTATCTGTCCCGTCTGATCAAAGTCCAGGCTCAGCAGCTGCGTCATGCGTGTGGCATTCGAATTGAGGCAGGTTCTTGTATTGCCAAATGCCTCCAGAATGGTGCACAAGGCATTGACCTTTTCGGCATTTATGAAATTGTTGTAGGCACCTGTTAAAAAGAAAAGGTTTTCAAAATTTTTTTCGGATGAGGAAACTATTTTTATTTCTAGAATCTATTCGAGCCCCTAAAGATATCTGGAACAAAGACTGAACACCATGAGCTTCTTGTGTTTTTTGATTATGGGTATAAAGAGGATCCTATTGTAAGGATAATATAAGTCTTTATAAGACCCTAGATCAACTTTAAACAATCGTTTACCATTGAAATGTATGGGCGTTATTCATCTTGCTATTAGATTGTCTTTGCTTATTCTATTCTGAGCATTGAATAGTGAATTAGGCTACACTAGGACACATTTCGGATGTGGTAGATACAATCTATAACTTTAAGTCTGCTTTTGGGGTTTGCTTATACACATAACGACTCTACAACGACTTCTAATTTGCCTGGAAATTATTTTAGAGCAAGAAGAAAATACTACTGAAATGCTACTCTACATTTAACTAAAAGATACTGGTGGAATCCATTTCCACTTTGATTCCCTCCGCCTTTCTGTGGCACTAATGGAGGTAGGCTTGGGCTTGGGCTGGGGCGACTAATTGCAGCTGCATTTTCTTGGCCAACAATGCAAATGAGCAAATCGAATGAGCGAACACATTCTGTTGGCTGCCACACAGCCCAAAAACTGGGCCAGCCTACAGCCAAATGCAGTTGCAGTCGATAGATAGACACAGACACACGCGACACACGGGCCACACGACACATACCAGCGGCCAACGCCAAGTAGTTTAAAGCATGCTTGAAGCTTGTGGATTTGCCAGAACCAGATCGGCCCATGAATATGAGGCTCTGGTCGCGTCGCGTCTCGACCAGACTCCTGTAGGCGGTCTGGGCCAGCGAGTAGACGTGGGGCGGCATGTCCTCCGTCTTGCAGCCCCGGAACATGGAGACAACCTACCGGAGGGAGGGGGAGAGAGAGAGAGAGAGAGAGAGCAGAGCAGATAAATAACCAGATCGCACACATAGATTCAGATCCAGAGTCAGATTCAGCGACCAGTTGTTACCTTCTCGGAGTAGAGGGACAACGGGGCCATCGGATTGACCACGAGCAGCGTGGGCCCCGCCTTGGTGTGGATGAGGTTGCTCGCATACCGCTGTCGCAGGCAATGCAGCACCGAGGCCTCGTTCAGATACTTTAGCTCGCAGATGTCCTCGCATAGGTCCAGGGCGGGGTTATTCTGCTTCTCCACATCGTCCTCGTCGACGGTCAACTGCTCCCCGTTGTGCAGCAATCGCACCAGCAGCTTGTGGGGCTCCTCATGGCCTCCTCCTACGGTTGTTGGCTGTGGCAGGCGTATGGCTGCAGTGAAACCTCCGCGATGGACCAGCCACAAGCGCTCTGGCTCCCGCTCTGCTTGTACGGTCGCGACAGCATCTGTCCTATCCGTTGCATCCAGCTCCCCTCCGCCAACAGCTGTTGGAGAGGTGCCTCCTGCTTCTCCGCCTCCATTGCTATTCTCGTGGCGGCTCTGCGAAAAAATTAAAACCAAAAATTGACGTTAAATTGGGGTCAACATTTTGTCGGGTGGGCCGCCTCGCAAAAACTTCAATACAAAGCAGTTCTTTCGTTGTTTATTTTTGTACACTCTCGAGGCAGATTGGGGGGCAGCATTTTCACGCATTTATTCCATTTATTATCGTATCGTACTCCCTGCTGGCAGATGCGAAGTCACGAAGACGCAGCAGAGTTTCGTTTTTGGGGTTTATTTCGGTTGCATTTCTAAATTTGATGATGTTTCTAAATCCTAATTAGCCGCCCAGACGCCGCGCCAAATGCTATTCGGCTAGACACCAGAAGCCTCTGCCTTCGACTACTACTACGACTACGACGACGCGGATGTGGTTGCACGGACATGAGACACGGGACGCGTCATTATGCAACGTTCTCTACAGCGGAGTCGTTCTCGAAGTCAGTTCACATTTTGTGGCTATAAATGGAGCTGCTTTTTGGGGGAGAAGTAGCAGTGCTGTGATGCCGCAGCATCTCCTTTTGAATTATGAAAACTACTACTCGTATATTGTGCAAGGTTCAATAGCCCTCAATTAGCACTCGGGGAAAATGTTCTCTAGAGGAAGTTGTGTTGGGAAAGTCTCTCCTCGGACACGATCAGGTTGGGAAAGTATCTCTACGGATGCGAGATATAAACAAATTTAGTCAGCGATTTGTGTACGAATTAATTGTGTTACAGTTTGGAAACACTTTTGAAATAGTTTGTGAATGGGAAGTGAATGTTTAAATTATAATTTAATGAATTTCGGTTCGAGATTTGACTATGTTGTGGCTAATCTATACGACAATCTACTACAGAAATCCATGCCAAAACGGAACATTGAAAATCCTAAACCAACTTTATAGATCCCTAAAGTCCCTAAATATATTTCTTAAATAGTTCTGCAACGTTTCGAAATCGGTTAAATGAACGTTCTATTGTATTTTAACCGTTTTCTACAAATTCATAACCCAAATGCATATTCCAACACGACAGCCTTCTCTCGAAACAATTTTACAGGTCCATGAGGTCATTTAATATATTCTAAATTACCTAATTTAAGCGAAAACCCCCTTATTTCATGTCTAGTTTTTCTTGATTTTCCAACAAGATAGACCCGCTCAAATAGCTCCCAAATTGATCGCTCACTTCACAGTCTTGTAGTCTTGCAGTCTTGTAGTGCATGTTTTCCACGCATATCCATCCATCCATCCATCGCTCGGTGCGCGGAACTTGTTTGAAAGAATATTTAGATAAACACAGAAAAATACGCGTCTGGCGCATGTCCACTGTCAATCAATGCTGCACTCCAGAATAGAGCAACGGAGCAAGAGTGCAACGAACTCCGCACAGAGGAGGCTATGGCTATGGCTATGGCTATAGCTATAGCTATTGGGGGATGGGGCACGCAAACGCACACACACAAATTAGATATAGAAGAGGCGGCGGTGTGTAGACAGCGACACCGCGAGAGACCTGACTAATTAACATGGCTGTGGGCATGGATGGTAGGGGGTGTGGGGGCACCGGCACTGGCTAGAAGTACATACATATATAAAAATGGAAAGACAATTGGGGATTTGCTAAAGCTTCTGTCTCGATATCATATCATATCCCCCCTGCTATCCGTTCATTGTATTATGGAGAACCTCTAAATAAGACAGACAGCTACGATACGGTCGTACGACGCTAACTCCGTTCCTAAATGAACACTTCCGCTCATTGGAGGGAGCCCATCGCGGCAGTGGTGGTAGTGGTCGTGGTCGTGGTCGTTGTCGCCGCGGCACCGCAGGCGTATTGAGCCATAAAGGCCAGCCATAAATGCAGCAACAAGACAGCGGGCCATACCACACCATACTATACCATACCCAAGCATACCGTAAATTATGAGACTCGGGGATTGTACAGCCCACGCACCGTCCAAGCATAATAATAATAAAAGGTCTAACAACTAAATCGTACATTGGGTCATGGTTCGGCGATCCGATCCGATCCGATCGATACCATCTTTTGTGTCCACTTCATTCGTTTCATTCGTTGTTGTTGCCTTTTATTGCATCGATCGATCGATCGGTTGGAGAATTACTAGAAAGTTTTTCAGATACGAATGCAGCACTCCAGCACACTGTTCAACAGGGTTTTGGGTAGGTTTCCAAATAAATTCTTTACACGATTTGCGATGTTATACAATTATTGGTAAATATTCTTGAAGTTCAAGAAATGTACTTAAGGAATAACCCTTGTAATGTGTACTTCGAGTGCGATCTTCCTTAGGATCTTTCAAATGTTAGAATTATGAAAACTAATAAAGGATCGAGAGCTAGTTATCCTCTTTTATACAAATCTCTCATAGTTCCCATAAAATATCATTGAAATCATATGATTTTTCTTTAAAGTGTAAACCAATAAATTCCAGTAGAATTTAATATAAAAGAGATGTGAAAGATATGGTATGAATTTTAGCTCTGCTTTAGTTTCTGTTCCACAAGAAATTCTAAATAGATTTACATATTATCGGGTATCATTAAATTCCCTTATAAATTCGCATAAAATTCCTATTCAGGTCAGATCAAAATTCATGTTCCTTTCATATGTTAATTCGATCTCTTCTCTTGCAATTGGATCTCTTTTTTATCCCCAATGCTAACATTTTTTCTTGCTGCTTAGTGTAGGTCCGTTCTTCATGCCGCTTCATACGATACCTTTTGACGCTTGACGCTGGCATCATAGTTTTTGTAGTTGGCGGCCAGCGCAGTGGCCCAAATGGCCGGCCATTGGAGGCCAATGTTTTGGGCATCGCGACGTCTGCGGTAGGAGCTCCGTAGGCTCGGAATGGGGGACTGGGGAGCACTGGCAGCAGCGGCTGCATACTTGGAGGCGGCCACAGCAGAACTGTTCCAGGGCGGACGGATGGATGCGGTTGGCGGAGAGGCTTCTGCCTTGCTGCGGAAGCTCCTTGACCGACTGATGGCCCTCTCGAAGATCGGTGTAATTGGCAGCGGAGGGGTGGGAGTAGGAGTAGGAGCAGCAGCGGCAGCCGCTTCCTTGGCCTTGGTGACCGCCAGACGCGGCGGCTTGGGCGGTGGCACTGACCCTCCTCCCGTGGAGGACGAGGGCCAACTGTTGGAGTTCTCCGATCCGCTCTCGCTGATCGTCTCCGAGCTGATGCTGTTCTTTCGCTGTGCCTTCGGAGTGGCTTTCGCGGAGGGCTTGCTGGGTGCTGGTACTTTCTGGACTCCGGATTTGTTGGTGCCACAGGCATGCGCCTTGCCCGTGCAGCCCTTGTGGAAGGAGGGATTCAGTCCGGAACCGGGTGCTGCCGGCACGGCAGGCACAATGCCGCCCCGCAGCGTCTGCTCAAAGCTCTTGGGCTTGAGGAACATGGCTAATGCTAATCTTCTGTCTCTTCTGTTACGTGATCACTGTTTGTCCACACCGACAATTGTCATGGCCAGCAGCTGTGGCAGCAACAACAGCAGCAGCACTTGGAGCATGACCAGAGCGTAGGACAGAGCAGATCTCTGAGCAAATCTGAGATCTCCGGACCGAAGCGGGACAATGGCAGCAGCAGGGAAGTGAATGAGAAATTGGAGCGCGCGTTGAAAACCTTGGAAATGTTTGCTTTTGTGGCTATCGGAGCACTTAGCGCTGCTTTGACATTAGACAAAATTACTGCCTGCTGACTGTTGCCTCAAAATGGCCAATCATCGATCAGTCGGACATTCGGATAGGTCTTTGAGTATCGGTTTATGCTGTTTTGCTGTTTCTTTTCTGTGTGTTGTGTTGTGTTGATTGATTGATTGCACTGCACAAGACTCAAGTCACGAAATCCGAATCCGAATCCGAGCCTCGTCTGGGAGTACAAATTATGAATTAAAGCCAAACTCGAATGACAGCCAGAATAATCGTCACGGCATAGAAAACATTAAAATCAACTTCGGGCACAGTACTCCGCCACTCTGCCACTCCGCCACTCTGCCACTCGAACAACAACAAATTTCACTGTGGGTGTATGGTGGAGCCGTCGCGTCGCTTCGTCTCGCGGTATTTTGTTTTTGTTTCTTCTCGATCTCCCGTCGTCTACCGAACCTGGTCAAAGTTTTCAGCGTACTGACGGCACGGCCCTGCTCCCAAGCAAAGCAGCAAGCCCCATCGAGCCGACCGACCAACAACAACAACAACAACAAACAGAAAACAAGTCAGAATAATGAAGGGGATGTATGGACCTAGGGCGTACCCAAGAAACCCAAAGAGTGTGTGTTTTGTTGATAGATTCTGGGGACCGCCCATTATATGGATCGATGGATGTTCACAAATTACCGATTTATTCGACTCTTCTAGAGATCTATTAGAAAAAGCAAAGCGAAAATGTATATTTAAAGACCCTTCCTTTTGCCTATCCCAGAACCCAATATACCCTGCGTACGCTGGGTACCAAAAGACACACAGTCAGACGCAGGCAGAGGCGAAGCCTGCGTTGACGTCGCTGCTGCTGCTATTTGTGTAGGCCGCCGCCGCCGCCGACGTTCCAAGTGGGTGTAGAAATGCACACACAGCTGCAGTCTCCCGAAGTTGCAGTCGCTGTCAACGCTGGCAGCGCCGCCCTGGCTGCTTATTGCCCAAGGTATATAAACAGGAAGGAAAGAGCTCCGACATTGAATGCAAGCGAGAGAAGGAGAGAGGGGAGCATGTCTCCCCCAAGAGCGGAAGCACCCCACCTTATATGCTATATGCCCTGCCATATTCGTGCTCTGGCCCCAGGCGTACTACTGGGCTGCACGAGGGATCGCTGCTGCTGCTGCCATCTGAAAGACGCTTTGAAGAGTGGGCTGGCTGGCTGCTGCTGCTGCTGTTGGCATGTTGCATGGATGAATGCTAAAACGCATACCCAATGCAGTTCGAGTTTTTCCACAGTGTTGCCAAATCGGTTTATTTCTGTAGCCGCAGTCTGCGCCTCCGACTTCTTCTTGAATGGATGGTAAGAGAATGAGTAAGGCGCTGAAATATGTCAACGCCTTAGAGGCCCGGCCCAACCCAGCACACCGCCACAGATCCACTACGAAAATATTTATAGAAAGGGACTAGCCCCCGCCGAACAGACTGGAGAATAGCAACAGATACAGATACAATACAGATATGTAGATAGTTAGATGGATGGCTGGATAGATCGACGGGGAGGCGGGACACCCAACAACTGTCAGTTTCACAATATTTGTGCGAAAACTACGGAGTAAACACGGCGAGAAAATGTCAAACACGTTTCCAGGCATAGTCAACAAGTCAATAAGAATTGCATCCACATCCACAGGGTGGCTGAGTGAGTGGCAGGGATGGGTATATGACAATAAGGGGATACCCTTTTGGGGTATTGGATTCCAGAATAAGATAGGTTCCATTTCGAAAGAACATCAACAGTAATTTATAAAAGCTATTAATCTACGATAAGTAAGCGATTAAAGGGGAAGAAAAGATAATTCGATTATGGACCTTGATCAATGAGAATTAGCTCAATAAGAGGTCCCTATAATAGCCTATCGTTTTTGCTAAAAGGCACACCTTTTGATGCATATTCAGTGCAATACCGGGAAAACGGAAATACAAATACCACATCTTATTGTCACAAATGTAATATGAAAACATATTTCTAGTTGGAGACTACATATACTATCTGATTGGGGAACTACTACTCATGACTAACTTCCCTAACACCATTCAAAAGCTAAAACATTAGCACATTCCTTGGAACTAATGAATCACATGATTGCATACCTGAATATTTTTGAATTACAATTGGAGATGGAATTCAAAAAGAATACTTATAAAAACTCTATCGAAAGAGAACCCATAAAGAATATTTGAATCCCTATTGGGAATGGAGAGACCAAACAAAAAGCGAATAGTTTTGTTCGGTTCTCAATATCTCTAATGTTTCTCCCCACTCGTTTTAATCAATCACAGCCGCCCCATGCATACTAGTCGTACTAATGGGCAGTGTCGTTATGGAATTAATGTGTGGAGGGGCTCGGTTCGGTTCATTGCAATGCTGCTGGGATGGCAATAGCGATGCCGATGTCGCTGGCTCCATCAATCATTGATCTCTGCTAACGATCGAGTGCCCGAGACTCACCTGACGCTTGAATCGCTTGCTGGCACTGCGCCGGAGGGTGTTGCAGTTGCCGTTGGTAATGGAATGATCGATCTCCTCCACGGTGGCCGTAATGGGTGCCATGCATCGCTTGCTCAGCTCCACCAATTCGGCCACAGGCTGCACCTGGAGATGGGCAGAGGCATTAGATGGCTACTTAGGAAGGAAAGATGGTACTTACCTCAACGGTGACAGCGTCGCCGCTGTTCCTGATCATCTCGATGATAATCTCCCTGGACAAGTCGCCCACGGGCGTGCCATTCACTTTGATGAGGCGATCGCCTGGCAGCAGACCCGTGGCGCCGCCTCCAGCACCGGGCTCGGCGAAGATCACCGGCCGAAAGATGGGCGACGTCAGCGACTCGGTGCGGTCCAGGCAGATGGCCTTTCGCAGGCTGAAACCAAAATCCTGGCGCGGCGACTTCTGCCGTCGAATGACCAGCTGGCGGGGCGGTGGCAGATGCACCAGCTGCACTGGGGGAAGGGGCAGCAGAACATCCTCGAAGGCATGCACCCGGGCCCAGCGATCGATGCCCTGCGACTCGCCAATGGGACTCAGCGAGAAGGGGGGCGTGGCGAACGAGGAGTTTGTGGTATCTGTGAGACTGTCGGCGCTGGGCGACGGCGATGTTAGCACATGGAGCTGCGGCACCTGCGGAGGCGCTCCGTAGCGGGCATTGGCCGGTAGGGTCATAGCTCGCTGCTGATGCGGTTGATCGCCGTCGCTACGCAGGCTCTCGACGGAGGTGAAGGAGGTACCGTGCTGACTGGAATTGGAGCCAATCGAACCGGCTGCTCCGCGTGCCGCTCCCTCGTACAGCAGCTCGTTCTGGATGGTGTTGCGCATCAGCATTTCTGGTGTGCCACCACCAGTGGTGACTCCACCTCCGCCGCTGCCGCCGCCCGCTGGGAACGTGAGCTCCTCGTGCACATTGGTCATGTTGCTGCGGGAACCCTTCAGAATGCCACGCTTTGGCGGCTTTGGTGGCACAGGCGGCAGAAAGCGATTCTAGAGGAAGGATAAGTCATCAATTAGGACTGAAATCTTCAGCAGTACTCCACTGGACTCACCTTTAGGCCACCGGCAAGCAGGGAATGTGTGACCTCGCTGTAGTTGACACTGACCCCAGCGCCGTTGGACGAGCGACTCTCGATATGCGTCATCACAGATGCTACAATTTCCTCATTGCCACGATCTTGCTCCGATCCGCCAGCAGTTCCAGGAGCTGCTGCTGTTGCGCTCCTGTTGGCCACTGCATCTGCATTCAGGGCAGCAAAGAAATCCGCACTGTAGTCCGCTGTGATGCCGCTGGGCAGCTTCTCCTTCTCCTTGCGCCGGCCACGGATCTTCAGGGAGCGACGCACCTCGTCAAGCCGCAGCAGCTCGTCGGTGCTCATGCTGCCGGTGACGCCACCAATGCCGATGCCGCCACCGTTGGTGCCTCCGCCGATCCCTTTAGCCTCTTTGCGGAGTTTCTTTTCGCGCTTGCGGCGCTCCTTCTCCTCGTCGCCGGCGCTCTTCTTCATGAAGTTGAACATCTTCTGTGGTTGTGTGGGTGGTTGGGTGTGGGTGCGAGGGGTCCTTAGGTTCTAGCTGTGGGATAGGGATAACGATAGGGTTAAGAATGTTCAATGTGTATAAGTTCAAGGGCGTGCCCAAGGTATATTCAATTGGAAGGTAAGTAAGCCGGCCGGAGAGAGAGTGAGAGACAGCTGCACTGCCCTACCTTCTTTTCAATATATGTACTTGTCATGCCCCGTTAGTCTGAACTAATTTGATTTGCATTTTTCTCTGCTGTCTGCTCTACTCTCAGTCCCTCCCACTCTTTCGCTTGCGGTTTGCGTTTTTAGTTTTCTCACACTCTCTCTATCGCACTCGCACTCTCGCCAAGAAACCCTGGAGCAATGCACCCACCCGCCCGCACAAACAACAGTTATCTTCTGCCAGCCAGACTGCATTCGTATATATGTTCATGTGTATGTGTCTGTGTGTTTGTTTGTATATTTGCAAAATCACATAAACAATGGCATATTTTTCGTTGATATTGCATTTTCGCTTTGCTTCTGGCTTTGCTTTGTCATTGAGTTTGTTGCCCGTTTGCCCTGTTTTTGTTATTAGTTATTCAATTATGCGCTTTCTTTTTTCCATATTTATTCCATGATTTTGTTTTGTTTTCTCATACACGAGCACGCACACACACACACAAACACCACACTCACTCACTTTAAGGGGGGCTGGGCATTGGTATTGATTGCCCCAGAGACTCGTCTCGCTCTCATTTGATTTATGTTTTCCACTAATTTAATGCAGAAACTCTTCTAATTACTGATACAATCTGCATGTTCTCTCTTTTTGATCACTCCACGCCCCACCCAGAAGCAAAAGCGCAGAAAAGAAAGTCACGGGAGTCAATAACACCTTTGTTTTTGCAGTTTTTCTACGTCTTTTTTTATGATAACACCAATGCACACACACTTATTCGCCAAGGCATTCACTCACACGGGCACAACCATATGCATGATTCCTTCTATTCAGAAACAGCAGTGGCTCCTTTAATGGATAGTTGATTTGTTTTTAATCTAATATTTTAATTTAATTTAATTTAAAAGTCTACTTCTATACAAAATTTCACCGATCCGACCGATGATGACGATAACAACAGGCTATCGATAGTCGGTGTGGTGAGACAACTAACGATAGTTGCATTGCGAAGATGGTCATACTATTTATAGCGTGATGTCAAGTTACTTTTACATGTAATCTACATGTAGAAATTGGATTCAAATAACTGCCGTTTCGAATTGAAAAGGAGACGATATATTTCTGACGGTGGAACGGTATATTTCGATTACGGATGTGTTTCTCACATTATATTTTATAAAAGCATGAAACGGTCGACCGGGAAATTTGTATGCATTTTTTCACCAAAATTGTATGGTCACTCTGTCTGTAGTAACCCCCATGTAGCAAATGTAGCGACATTTAGTTTTTTTTCAAAGTTCTGCAACATTAGTGAAAATGTCAGCAACATTTGGTAAATTTTGTCAGTTTGGTTTAAAATACTCTGAAATACTACAAAAAACGTATAGAAATATGCAGGGTGTGTGACCTTAACAAATAATCTGTGTGTTTTTTCCATACAAAAGCAATATGTAACTGTAACTATGACTTGACTCTTGACCGTTTATTTGTTTAAACCTCATTTTAGGAATAATCCAATACAGATGAGGAATATGTAAAATAGATCATGAATTCGTCAGTATATTTACGATATATTTTTAAAATTAGACGGTATATGTCTGAGGGTCGGACGGTATATCTTACACGCGTCCACACTAATCCTGAAAAAAAGTGAAGCGTAAAAAACCAAAATTTTGACGTTTTAACGCTGTGTGCGTGTGTTTATGGAAAATAAGTTTTCGACATTATATTATGTGCAGCAAAGCCGTGGGAATCGAAATACGTTTACTAATTGGCACGCGCGTGGCGATCTCGCAGTGAATTTAGTGTGATTTCTGTGTGTGGCGGCCGCCTTGCCTTGTTTCCGTCCTGGTCGCACGCACAATATAAGCGACGTTGTCGCGCTGCGTCACCGTCAGCAGTGTGTGCTCTGCCCAAAAACAGAGGTCGGTATAAAAAAAGGAGAATTGTTTTTAGTTTTTTCATCAATGATTTGTGTTTGTGGTGGTGGATGGATGTGGATGGAGGGGAAGCGGCAGCAGAGCAGCAACATTTATGCCAAATTCCAATAAACAGCCGTGGCCTTTGTTATGTGTGTTCGTGTGTGTGTATGTTACAGACATCAATGCAAATACATATGTGTATGTATGTTTGTGTGCATGTGTACCCCCCACACACCTCTTAATTCACCATAATTATAGTGTTTGAAAGTGGGAAGGGGGTGGGTGCCTGGACAGCGCCATATCGATGGAAAAATAAGTAACGCAACGGCGAAGGATCCAGCGGAAAAAGGATGCTGTGTTAATTAATGTCAATTAGCTCCAATTCAGGATGAATTTATGATTCCCGTTCATATGTGGAATATCCATTACGAATCGGTATCAAATATCTTTCCATCTGCAGCTCTTAAAAGAGAAATATCAATAGCAACTTTTTTCCACCCAACATAGAATCTACTGCCCCCACAGTGCCCTGACCCATAGGATTCTCTATCAGTGACTATGATTACTAGTCCCCCTGTCAGAAGTGGGCCCAACGTAATATAGAGAGTAGATCTTTACGGAAGACGATTACTTTCCAAATCATATTCACAATTGTTGTCTCGAGTACCTTTAGACGATAAATCAGATTCAGATTGCTTAAGGATCCCTCAATACCCTGTGAAAATACACTTGTAGGGTATTCCTCTTTCAATTGGATCGAATCTTAAGTCTCACCTACACACACACATGCACAAACAATACATTTGTACATTTCCAAGAAATCTGCATTCTCATACACCCTCCCCCGGCCCCTGTGTGCTGCGATGGTAATCTAATGTACAATTTGATAACTGTATTCGTGTCTAGACATGTTGCGCTGCTTGATCACTTGCTGCACCCCCTGCCCCTGCCCCTCCCTTCCACTGTCTGGCCGGCCTCGCACTTTGCAACACACTCATGCATCAGTATGTGTGTGGCGATGTGTGGTTTGTGCATTTTGTCGATTTTTATTTTATGTACATTTGTTGTTTACAGTTTTAGATAGCGAAAATTTGTACAGCCGGCAGCGACAGCAGCAGCAGCAGCGGCGGCGGCGGCGGCCATCCATCCCTCCGTTTGTCTGTCTGTCACTCGCCCTGTCCCTGTGCCCGCCCCTCTGTTCGCGCCCCCCTCCCTTCGACGATGACATTTTCGCAAATTGTAAATGAATATGCTTTTGCACTTGTGTGCGTGTGTGAGTGAGTGCGTACGGTACGTGTGTGTGCTTACGTTTGTAAGTGTGTGTAAGTTCATGAACAGCACTTCGCAGTCGCAGTCGTCGTAAGAATACCCTTTAAAGTGAAAGTACGATGTGTTTAGGAGATGTTTGGCATGTTTTGTGGTTAAGATTCCAAAAACGATTCGGTGTGGGCATACCTTTTAGGGTTTTTAGGGTATGGAAGATACCTAAATACCGCGGCTGAGTATATCCCACATCTGCCATAAGAACGATCACTCTTCGAGGGTATTCGATGGTTCGACCCCTTGGAAGCATAGCCTTCCCTTCTTGTTTTGATTTAATTTCGCGGTAAATGCAATCGCGAACAATTTTTTGCTCGGTGCTCAGTACTCGGTACTCGCGGTACTGGCGGTACTGGCGGTATCGCTGCGTAACATGTCGGGGAATTTCGTTTGAAGACTCAACGTACCAGCACCAGCAGCAACAGCAACAGAAACAGAAACAACAGCAACAATTGCGACAAACCCAATCGCGACGCCAATGCTGGCGCCTACAGCCACAGCAAGAGCCACTCGATGTGCCCCTGCCCCTCCGTGCCCCCAGGGCACCAAAAGCCACATCTGCATGTGGGGCAATGACTAAGAGGCGGCCCGCAAATCCCTTTGGGAGCGGAAATGCCGTAGATATTTTGCACGATCCAATCCAATACATTTGTTGTGCTGCTTTTGTTGTTATTTTTTGCCATTTTTTTTGGTTCGTCAAACCAGCTGCAGTTGTTGCAGCTGCTGACGCAAGCGCCAGCAACAACAATTTGCGGATTTTGCCATAAACATGCAAAATGACAATAACAATTGTTTTGTACACATGCCCCCTCCCCCCGTTCCGATGATCCGTGGTAATGATGGATCCCAGAGGCGGTGTGTGACATGGGGGGTGGGGTGGCTGAGGGGCGTGACAATCGGTATAAGTGTGCGATAAGCGTTTGGGTACGGGAGGGGTAGACCTCGATAGCTTGGCTGGCTCCCTTTCTGCCTGCCTGCTGCACTAAAGAGTACGATAGTGTTGTCGCTCTTTGGAGTGCATTTAAGGGAGTCACTGATAGCGAGACTCCGTTGTGGTTGAACTGTTGTTTGTTTGCTAATCTCTAGCGAGTAATTCCCCGCTCCAACGAGTGTTGTATCGCTTTAACGAGTTGTCTCTTTACTTTTTTCAGCCCCAAAAGGATATTCTTTGATTTTCGCTCGCGTTTCGGAACAGCCTCAACACGAATTACCTACCATTTGCCCTACAGAGGCGATTGACTGTGGTTGCCAGCGCCGCTGCAACAGGTTCAGCCTCCTCCTCGTCCACGTCCACGTCCACGCCCTCGCCAGGCCACCAGTTGGACCTTAATTCGGCTAACAACAACGGCAGCAACAACAGCAGCAGCCTAGACAACATCTCGAGGATACAACCATCCTGGCTAGACGGGAGTCAGCAGCAGCAGCAGCACCACCACCCCCACCAGCAGCAGAAGAACCATCCGCAGCAACAGCGTTTAGCCACGGACGGCAGCATGTCGATGAGCGTCACCTTTGGCACCCCCAACACACCCAACATGAGCATGGATCTGGCGGCACGCCCCACAGTGGTCAAGGAGGGCTGGCTGATGAAGCGGGGCGAGCACATTAAGACCTGGCGTCAGCGCTACTTTGTGCTCCGCTCCGACGGCAGTCTGATGGGATACCGCAGCAAGCCGGCGGACAGTGCCGTCATGCAGCCGTCGGAGCAGCTGTTGAACAACTTCACGGTGCGCGGGTGTCAGATCATGAGCGTGGACAGGCCCAAGCCCTTCACATTCATCATACGCGGCCTGCAATGGACAACGGTGATCGAGCGGACCTTTGCCGTTGATACGGAAATGGAGCGCCAGCAGTGGACCGAGGCCATACGCAACGTGTCCAGTCGCCTCAGCGAAATGGGAGAGATGGCCATGTCGCCGTCTGTGCAGACAGACATGGCCGACGTGGACATGGCCGGCATCGCCGAGGTGGAGCTCTCCGAGCAGTTCTCAAGGCAGGGCACCACCTGCAACAGCAGCGGAGTCAAGAAAGTGGTACGTATTCGATTTGATCCGTTTATCCGTTGAGTGCGTGATTGAAACGAAAACCCTTATCTCTCGTTGCAGACTTTGGAGAACTTTGAGTTCCTCAAGGTGCTCGGCAAGGGCACCTTCGGCAAGGTGATCCTGTGCCGCGAGAAGGCCACCGCCAAGCTCTATGCGATCAAGATTCTCAAGAAGGAGGTCATCATCCAGAAGGATGAGGTGGAGCACACACTCACCGAGAGTCGTGTGCTCAAGACCACCAATCATCCGTTTCTTATTGTAAGTAACATTCAGGGAGGTTGCTCGAGGTTTCCTTTAATGTAACATCCGTCTCCTTTCGTTGCAGTCTCTTAAATATTCATTTCAAACCAACGATCGGCTGTGCTTTGTCATGCAGTACGTGAACGGCGGAGAGCTCTTCTGGCATTTGAGCCACGAGCGCATCTTCACCGAGGACCGGACACGTTTCTACGGAGCCGAGATCATCTCGGCCTTGGGCTATCTCCACTCGCAGGGCATCATCTATCGCGACTTGAAGCTGGAGAATCTTTTGCTGGACAAAGATGGCCACATCAAGGTCGCCGATTTCGGCCTGTGCAAGGAGGACATCACCTACGGCCGCACAACGAAAACATTTTGCGGCACACCCGAATATCTGGCTCCGGAAGTATTAGACGATACTGATTATGGACAGGCGGTGGATTGGTGGGGCACAGGCGTTGTCATGTATGAAATGGTGTGTGCAGCTACTTACATCTTTTTTGTGGATATTCATTAACCATCGTTTCTTTTGTAGATCTGCGGTCGCCTGCCGTTTTACAATCGCGACCACGATGTGCTCTTTACATTGATATTGGCGGAAGAGGTGAAGTTCCCTCGCAATATCACAGACGAGGCGAAAAACCTGCTGTCCGGGCTGCTGGCCAAGGACCCGAAGAAGCGTCTGGGCGGCGGGCAGGATGATGTCAAGGCAATACAGGATCATCCCTTTTTTGCGAGTATTAATTGGACAGATCTGGTGCTAAAAAAGGTTGGAAATAAACCTTAGAACTTGGGGATATATATATATATATATATTATGTAAAATGAATGTGAAGCTATAATGGTTTTGCTCTTTATGTTCAGATACCGCCGCCTTTTAAGCCTCAGGTTACATCCGATACGGATACGCGTTACTTTGACAAGGAGTTTACTGGAGAGAGCGTGGAGTTGACGCCGCCGGATCCCACTGGACCGCTGGGCTCCATAGCCGAAGAGCCGCTTTTCCCGCAGGTACGTGCGATATCTCTGGGACTTTGCTGTTTCCCGTTTTGCTAATCTCTCTTTATATTCACCTTGCAGTTCAGCTACCAGGGAGATATGGCCACTACACTGGGCACCTCGTCGCACATTAGTACTTCCACAAGTCTCGCATCGATGCAATAGAACAACGTCAACGACGACAACAACAGGAGTTAATCAACAACGTAACGTAATGTAATGTGACGTAGAGTAACGTTCTTACAAGCACACAACCCCCACAACCACACATCATGTTCTGCTTTCATCACCTCTCCCTATAAAACTATATCCCTATATACCTATAGCATATAGAAATGGGCAAAATGAGAAACACGCAAAACAAAACAAAATAAAACAAGAAAATATTAAATAATAATACAAATTATGTAATACATACACACACACACACACAAGATAAAGGCAATGGGGGCAAAGGAGGTTTGTTCTCGCTACACAAATTAATAAGGGATTTCAATTGATAGTAACTTATTTTTGCATTCATAATACAATGAAAAGGGAAGGCAGAGATCGTAGACCGTCGAGGCAGAGAGGAAATAATTTACCACATATGATTATACATATACATATATCTATATATATCTATATACATACTTATACATACATGCATCTAATAATATAACACTTGGGGGGGCGGGTGCCTGCCGCCATCGGGGGTCTGGAGTGATTAGTTAATTAGTTACGACAACCACAACAACAACAACAACACCAACCATTTATTAAGCAAAAAACTGAAAGCCACAACACACACACACCAGGAGACAGCAGACAGACACAGACATAGACACACTTATAGGATATAGCGAACATGAACGTTAAGGCAACAACAAATCGAAATACACACCAACACTCTACATACATGCATATATACACACTCGTATCGTATCTATACATTATTTATACTCCAAAGAAGAAAAACCACACACACAACACACACAACAATTACGAGTACTATATATAATGTTAAAAATTGCCTCTAAAGTGCTGTGCTTCGTGCAAAAAACAAAAACCCCACAACAAAACACAGAACAGGAACGAAATGGATAAGGATATAAATCAATGGAAATGGAAATGGAAAAATTGCAGTTTGAAAGGCGCCAAACATTTCAACAATAATTACAACAATTGACGCCATTTTTTTATTATAATTTTTTTTTTACCACAACAAAATATATTTGTACATATTTATATAAAAAAAAAGCAACGTAAAAAGAAAAAACCACTTTAAAAAAAATTACACAAAAGTGAAAAGTGTCGCGTGGACAAATGGTTTAACCTTTGACACCCCCAAACAAAAATATATACTTGTATAATTCAAAACATGTCATTTAATTTTTGGCATTGCAAAAAGTTCATAAAGAAAACGTTTTGTATTTGTAGAGCAATTCAGGCGAAAAAACAAAAACAAAAAAGAAAGATGAAAATCAACCACAACAACAGACTTACACGTAGTTCCACGAGGAAAACTAAAAGAAAGATGATATATAAAAAGAAAAAAATCTAAAAAATAAAGAGAATTTTTGATATTTTTATATGCGCAATAAAACAAAAAAAAAAAAAATTTAGAAAAACTAAAAAAAAAACGAAAAAAAAGAAAAAATTATTTTATATTTCGAAAAGAAAAAAAAAAAAATTATAAAAAGCAAAGAATATTTTGTAAATAAAAAAAAAGAAGTTCGGGCATTTCAAACAGAAACCAATACATCAACAACAACAACAAAATGAAAGCATAATCTCTCTTCTATAGCGTGTTAATGAAAACCCTATCCTATCAATCGATGCAAACAATAACCAAGAAAACAGAAAACGAAATGAAGAGAAAATGAAACGATATGATGCCAAAGAAGCGGCAGAGTTATAGAAGGGAACTCGTAGAGTGGATAAACCCATAGGTCGGACAGAGCCCAGTCTTGTGTTAGGACTTGTGATGATGATGATTCCGAAAGGCAGTAGGAGAACAGAGAGATATCAGATATATATACATACCCATATGTATCCAGAGGAGGCAACAACAGCTTGGCGCTTTTGGCCCGACATCTAGGCTAGCCAATATCAATCTCAGATCGATCAAGCAATACATAGACACAATATAGAACCCTCATAAGCATGGCTTACTAGACATACAACCCCAAGAAAACGACTCGTCGTCACTGACTCTTCGACCCCAGCCCCATAACCAACAATGGATGGGGCTCAACTGAAATATAAAGATATTGAACCATCTATCTTTAGTGTATCCCATAACCGAATCGAAGCAAAGCATTTCCCCGAACCGTACAGGCCTGGTGGGTGGGGTGGTGAGGGGAGGGGAGGAAAATAATCTATAGAAATAGTTGACTAAGTTTACTGATTTTTGTAAGAGAATTTTTTGATTTCGATTTATCAACAAAAAACACACACGAACTGCAAAAACTACAATGTGTTCTGAACGAAGATGATGGTAGAAGGAAAAACATGGTTTGAAAACTTGACTATATATGTATATGTTTAGGGAGATGTATCCAGTCAGATCTTAGATCAAGTCGAGCAACTTGAGTTGTATTTTGTATTGTAAAGAGAGAGAGAGAGAGAGGAGAGAGATGAGATGAGCAAGAGACATAGAGAGAGAGTGGAGAAATACCCCAAATACCCAAAACCCAAAACCCAATCCCGAACCCAAAATATAACCGAAATATTGATTAGGTGTAATTTTTGATAGGCGAATTCTTGCAGAGTTCGCACAGTTTTAAATACTAATAATAATAATAGTAATATTACTAAATAAAGATAATAACTAAGCTGATTTATTGAAAACACGATTCAAGATCGCAAACTAAATATATTATATACATTATATATTATATATTGAAGAGGACTAACGACAGCATCAACTGAGCAGCAACCATGTAGATAATGTACGATCTGCAGAGTACTATAATGATAACGATTAATTTATACGCGCTTACGCATACCAACATGCATACATTACGAGAATATATATATATATACAAGATATATATCTACGATATAAGGTGTGTATGTATATTATACATGCATTCAAAACCAAGTTTATTATACAGTGAAAAACATTATAATAATAAAAATACATAAAACCAAAAGGGGCCACGAACTAATTTTTATCTCAGGTACAAACAAATGTTCGCTACTCCAGAATTATGGCAATACCTCAACAAATCTAACAACACCTGAAAGATTATAAAACTATGCTGCTATAATTTCTAGAGAATTTACCTTAGAAAATCCACGGAAACCTCCCATCTATCCAGCCATAGCCAGCTCCTCTCCACGGCGAAATTGGGTCAAGAAAACTATGCGAAAAGAGGGAAGAGCAGTGTCCAGAGGTCCGGCAGAAGGAAAAACTCACTGGACAAGCGCCAATGACCGACTTAAATATTCGGGAACAGCAGCTGGAGCAGGCCACCTCCTCCAGCTCCTCTTACCCTCCAAGTGCGTGTCAGGCCACAGTCCCGGTCCCAGTCGCAGTCGCAGTCCCAGCTCCAGCCCCAGTCATGGGATGTGGAGAACGCGAACAATGCGTTTTGTTCGATGATTAATTGCAACGCAATCTTGGAGGCCACGAGAGTCGCGAATCCGCGCTGCTTGGAGGCCGACGCGCTGTCAGCTTTCCCCCAGCCAATAGTACGCCGCATGTACTCGCCCCTGAGCATGATATATAGACAGAATGTGTGTCGCGTATTAACCGAGACACCAAGCTATTAATTTTTAGCAACAAAACACACCGATTCGTAATTAAATGCAACGAAAGCGAAAGTGAATCTGGGTCTGAACTTGCGATGGGTTTTCGGGTGTGGTGGGCCTTTTTCGAGTGCGAGTCGTAAGATCTGGGTTGGGTTGCATCCTTAAGCTAATTTTGCGGTGGCTTATGACAGCAGCCGCAGCAGCAGCAGCAGCATCGATGGTGTGCCGAGCCCTAAGTGCTTAGGAAAAGTGCGATTTGTACTTTCCCTTTTCGATGCGATGCTTATGCTGATGCTCTGAGCTGACGGATAAGACGACGACGACGACGACGACAAATGAAATTGCAAACACCAAATCCAAATGAAAGCCCCCAGGTATTGGTTAGAGGCGAACAGCGAATGTTAGATGCTCTTGGGGATAGATATTTGGTTGAGAAAAGGGAAATGTAATATGGAAGAACGAATCAAATGGCCAAAAAGATGTGGTGTGATTATATGATCGTCTCGCTATCGTGTGTACTCGTATGATACACACTTGAGTGGACAAATCTTAAGAGCGATGCCTGTCGGAAGTTCTCTAACGAAGTATCTACGAGAGATACATATATGAATCTTTGGTGGGTTTGAAGTATCTGTCTATCTTCGGTTGATCTTTGTAATGTTTCGCGATATACCCTTTACTCTCATCACTCTTTAGGGAAGTGCGGCTCTGCTCGGCTCGTTTGCTTTGTTCGCTACGCGCGTTTTCGCGCTTTTCATTTGCCAAGCAGCGATTTTACTATTTTCACCTCTGGCAAAAGCCAAACGAAGCACTGGGCTGCTGCTTCGGCTGCTGCTCTGTGGCTTTATAGTAATGTGAAAATTTCTGAAAACTAGAAAACTAACAAACAACTATTTGCTGCAGCGGCAGGGGCATCGTGAGTATGTGCTGGCACTTAACAACTCCATGGCTAACTCCGCGGCCACTCGGACTCGGAGCAGAGCAGAGAGCAGAGAGGAGCAGAAGAGTCTAGGAAAACAGCAGAAGAAAAGTGAAATACATCAAGGCACGTCACATCCATCAGACATTTATGAGCAGCACGAGAGCACGCCCCATCTCCCATCTCCCAGTCGCAGACCAAAGACCCAGACCCAGACCCAGACGAGACGAGATCGGAGCAGGTCTTAGACCAAAGACGAGGTCCACCAAAAACAGGCTTCCTTTCGGACTCTACACTGAAGACCAGACCGGGCCAGACCCGGCCCCGGCTTCGGCCCGGCCCAAAAGCCCAGCCAAAGCGTGGCTAATGAATTGGAATTGTTTAAAGAGCAGGAGCGGAATGGGGGACTGCTTGACAGAGAGGCCTTGGTCTAAGTGTCGTCGTCTTGCTGCAATCGAAATTAATGAAAAACTTTCGTTTATTTAATTGCACAGAGGCCTAGACCCAATGCATGCTGCCTGGTGCCTGGTGCTAGAAGCAGCCAGAGGGGCTACAGCTGGGGCTGGGACGAGGTTCGGGCTGCTGCTGCAGCAGACACGTCTCAGTCTTTATGGGTTATGACCATATGAGATCCATAGGGCAACACACAACACACAATCCAGCATTCAAGAGTCGAACATCCATCGATGACTCTGACTCGGACATCGACAGCGGCATTTGAGTGAAAATGATTGATTGATTGATCGCCGTTTCGTTCGTACGAGTATATATACCTACAATATAGCAATCATGGTTGTCGGTTGACGGCTGTTGTTACTCCTTTTTGGTGTAGCCAAAGATCTTTGCGAAACTGTGGGCAATTATTTATTTGTTTCTCGCATTATTTGCAGATTTCGCCGCCGCGAAATTTCGTTTATACGCTTTTAAGGGGATCGCATACACGATAGACGACGATCCGCGATCCATGAACAATCGTTGATTGAGAGACGACAGACGACGGCTCGAATGGGGAATTGGTGGCTCTCCAATCTGCCGGCTAATTGCCGCTGGAGTGGTGCGGCCAACAGTGATCCACTTTTCCACAAGATGATGCGTTTCCCATGATCTACAATCTGCTAATTACCTGCTGAATGGCAACTTATAGACCTGGTTGGGCAATTAACGCAGATGGAACACGCAGATAAAGGTGATTAAAAACGATCGGGTTTATGTGGAGCACTTAGGCCTAGAAGGATGTGTACTAGATAGATTCGGATTTGGCGAACCAGAGAATGCCACTGTTATCTATTATCCATTCTAGTTAGTTCTAGTTCTATTATCCATTATTCATTGGCCAATTCTTGTGAATGATAAACCCCTTGATTGTCCCCGTTTCTGCTAACATTTTCCCCTGCAATTCCTTCCTCCAATTTCGAGTATCTCTCAGATATGGCTACTACAAACAACTTCACACACAAACCCAGAAGAAGGAGAAATGTCGGTCAGATTCGGAAGCCGTTGCAGTAGCAGTAGCAAAAACAGACATTTGTTTAATCTACAAACAAGCACTCACTTTACTTAGATGGTTTTCGGGAACTGGAACCTTTTCAACTTTGACCGCATTGCGAATATTTTGGCCATGTTCAACAGCTTTTTTGTGGATTGGCTTCGGTGCACATGTCAAGCGGGGACCCTCGTCTGTGCAGCTCCTCCCGCATGTTAAACATAATAAAAACGGGTCAACATGGCACACATCTCCCCCTCCTCCTTCGCCACTCGTACTCCCATTCCGAAGGCAAGTCTGGCCGCCTGGTCCCCTGCTTCTGACCAACTTGTGGTCATCATGGTGGTGGCGGAGGAGGTGCTGGAGGAGGAAACCGCACCGCAACCGAGGAGGTGCAGTGCAGAACATCGCACAGACACCAAATATAGACGTTGGACAATTTCTGAGCATGCCATGGAAGAACGCCTTTATTATATGACCGCAGCTATGACTATGACTCCGACTATGACTATGACTAGTCGTAGTCGTAGTCGTAGTCGCAGGCATGGTGTATGACAAAAAAAGAGAGCCATGTACGAGTTGTTATAAGCGATAACCTAGAAAGAGAAATATAAAGAAAAAACACCAAGAAATACTTGCAACATATTCTTTCTTCTTTAGATACCCGGCAGTCAAAGAAGGAGTAGGGTGTCTATGGTTTGTGGAAGAACACTATGAACTGGATAGAATATATTATTCCAGCTCGGGAATATCAGGGGAGTATGTCTGTCCTCCTCAGAAAGGACTTGAGAAGCAATCGGGAAGCACACGTCCCTCAACATGAAGATATCTGGAACTCTCTTACCAATAGGAAAACAATTCTTATCAGAAAACACGTTTATATAAGAACAAACATAAGCAAAGATACAATTTATAAGTAAAGTATTTTGTTTTTCCTTTCTTGGGACCGACTTGTCTGCGCCTCGCCAAAGACGTGTATATTATTGTTGGGTTTTGGGACCGACTCAGAGTTGAACGGCTAGTCTGGGGTAAAAGGTATTCAAAAGTCCAGTGGTTCTTTGTTTTTGTATTTCATTATGTACATTGGTGCTTGGGGCGAGGGGAAATGCGAATGGGAATCGAAATGGAATGGGTTGGGATGGGTTTAGAGAGATGTTTTAGGTTGTGGCCAGAAGAAAGCTGGTCGAACACACCTTGAAAATGTCGGAAAGTGTGCGGCGGCGATAAGACGACGACGACGACGACGACACGACAAAGATTCTAATTGCGAAAACTGGACAAAACAAACAGAACAGCGCCATCGAAGTTTGGACAGACCCCAGAGACAGACAGACAGACAGAGAGGGATAACCTCTTGAGGGATACGCTCTTGAGCTGTGGAGGGGGGTTCCAGTTACCTTCTCCCCCCATCGAAAGGTGCACTCTGTGTGAGGTAGCGCTGACGATGACGATGATGGGCTGACTGATGGGGAATTAGTATGGGTATGCCTGTATGATGGTCATGTGTGGGGATGGGATGGGATGGGATGGGCATGGGGGATCATCTTAGCCGGGAGCTAATTCTGCCGTTAGCCAGAGAATCAATTTCCAGACAAGAGTCTCTTCGTTTTGTGGCATCTTCCCTAGTAGGTGTGGCTCCCATCGCCATAGATATCTCGTCGCGTCTCGTCTCGTCTCGGAGTGTGGAGTGTGGACTGTAGAGTGTGTGTATATAGTACCATCCATACACTATACACCATACACCATACAGCACCTTTGACTGGGGAACGGTCGAGACGACGGCCGAAGACGACGGCGGCGCCTTGCATGTCCGGCTGGACGGCCTCCACGTCCACCTTGCAGCTGCCATTATGCAATGTCACGATTCGCGAGCGCGCATAATGAACTTTTGATGTTGTTGCTGGACCTGTGTGTCCGAAACCACACTCACTCTCACAGATCCACACACCAACACACACACACACACTCTTGCTCACTTGTTGCAATGCATACATATACTCGTATCTATGAGAAGGTAGGTGCCGAATCAGATACAATAAGAAACTAACCGCACAGGTAGCAAGCAGCTGATTCCTAGAGATGGCAATGCCACCACGAGTCCCACTGAGAGTGGATTGTGTGGGAGGTGTACTATACATGAAATACATATACTTTATTTTGTTTTTATAAAAATAGAATCCTAACTCAGATTCGTAAAGGAAAGTGTATGAAATTGTGAGGTATCTATGGATTACTAAAGGATTTACTAAGACAATCTAGCACTTCGAAAGAGCCCTCTAGAAACCCTAAGAAAATCTGTGCTCTAGCCCGGGCTCGTCGTGCAGCAACGCCCCTCGGTTGTTGCTGAGTTGTTTGCCCTGGAATCGCTTTGGCGTTGCAGGAATTTCGATTGAATCTCAGGAGTGGTATCGGAGTACTAGGATAAACCAAATACCAAAACCTTTAGAAACAAATATCGCCTCCAAAATACAAACCACTCCGAGACCTCACAACACTTGCACATCTCTGGCACCCAGCACCAGAGGCACACCACCACCACCACCACCACCCAGCAGTAAGACCAGAGAGTGGGGGAGGGGGACTTGCATATGATCCGAAACACGAGCAGCGTTGGTAATTGCTATATAAACGTTTTGTAGGGTTTGGGTTTTCTTGGCGTTTTTCAAATTTGGTAGTTGGTTTTTATTGCTCGTCGCATTGGGTGGCATTGAACTCACCTCCTGACTGAATGACTGGTATGAGCCCTAGTCGTTAATGCGCCAAAAAGCCAAAAAAAGGCCCAGAAGAGACACTGGACCGAGCCATCATCATCATCATCAGCAGCATCATTGGCATTGGCAATCACAGTGATCTTGGGCTTATTTAAGGGCCTGTTCTTTACTTTCACATATCTGCATCTCTCCACCCATTTTCCCCTTTTCGAAACTGCTGATTAAGCCCAACACCGTGGCATCCGAAAACGTGCCACATTTGGCAAGTCCAGTCCGTACCACAGACCGAATTCCGAATTCCCAGCCTCTCCTTTCGGTGGTTTTTGGTGTCCCTTTTTGATTGGCGTTTGCTGATTTCGGGCCCTGTTTTTTGTTTCGTCCACTGACAACATAATATTAAAGCCAATTAAGGCTAAATTTATGCGTACAGCACTTGGCCAAGACCAAAAAGAGGTTCCTTGTGGGATTGTGGGTCTGGGTCTGGGTCTGCAATTATTGGCTCCAAGTGGAGCGGATCGGAGTGGAGCGGAGCGGTGCGGCGGGCATGTTAACTGCCAAAGTAAACATTTCCTTGTTCTCGGCATATTTTGGGCGCATTTCTTAAATGTGTGTATTGCCCCGTTTGGCTGCTGTTGTTGTTGCCGCTGCCACATTGCTGATGCTGCCCCCGTGGGCTGATATCAGTTTTTGTGTGGCTGCTTGTTGGCTGTTCCAGGGCATAACTGCAGTTGTTGTGGCAACATGTTAATTTCTTTATTCCCCCAGCCTTGGACAGCATGTAGGATGCAGTTGGCTGTGGTCGGGGGCATTGGCAGGTCCCCTGTCCCTGTCCCCAGTCCCCTCTGTCTCTGTCTCTGTCGCTTTCTTTTGGCAACTGCTGTTAGGCGATGTCTTCAGGTGGAAATTTCACTGGAAATATAATAACTATATATGTATATGCAGCCTTTGATTTAGTTTGCAATAAACTATGTCTTTTTATGTATTCCTCCATCGATTCCTCGTGGAATCCCATTTTCCAATCAACGCATAAAACCAACTGGAAAAACCACTGATTTTTTGTTCCGTTCATTTGCAGCTCTTGGGATTAACAATTAGCATTTCTCTGCTCCATAAAATCGAACAAGATTAAGTCTGATCCAGAGAATTCTATTAATCCATGGGGATTATGCCGTTGATTATGCAACAATGCCACAGACTGGGGCGCACGGCACAACTTAATTATTCCCCTATCCATACCGTACCCCCGACTATATATAGGCCATGGCATATTGCATTTCATTTCATATGCAACTATCCAAAGGGGGGTTCTGGCGATGGGTATGCCACCCATGAAGAGCTGGAGCTGGAGCTGGAGCTTGAGGTGTGGATGCCCCATGTGGAGAGGCCAGTGCCACCGTTACACAGCGGCGACTGTGCGCGGGGTGTCTACTCATGCAACATTGCAATTAATTAAATTTTATTTTTAAATAATTGTTTTTAATTAAATTTTAAAAGATTTTTGCGCAAATTCATGCAACACCCCAAGCGGCGGCAGGCGAACGGACAGCTAAGTCGGTGGCGAGGGCGGGGGCAGGGGCGGGGGCGGGGGTGTATCTGTATCTGCCTCATGATCATGCAATCATTGAATCATTCAAGTATGAGTGATGCTGTCTGGGCCGTGTGTGGATGCAGCAGATACGAGCGGACGACTGTGGCAAGGCAGTCAGTCGATTTCTACAGCTTCTTAAGAGTCAGAGGCCAATGAAATTTGCGCTTTCCCATCGCGATGGATGGAGCGATAGATGGACGGTTGGCTGGATGGATGTGGGTGCATTCAACTCGTTTGGGGTTCAGTGATACGGTGATATAACCGGGAATGACGGATGGACAGCTGACTGTGGGCTGTGGGCTTCGGGCTTCGGGCTGAAGCTGAGCCTGAGCCTGAGTGCAACTGGCCGTTGTGGCATGTGGCAATTAATTGGAGCATGCGAGTGCCAGTCAGGTAGCCAGTGCACCGCAGCAGCGTTGAACCAATTTCCAAATCAGCATCCAACTAACAGTGCAACTGTGCCCCAAAAATGTGACTGCACCACACTCTCATACATAAACCATGGCACGGCCCGGAGTCCAGTGCCATATAAAATATACTTCTGCAGATATTTTTTTTTTGTTTTTGTTTTTCGGGTTGCGTGCAAAGTGCGATGATCTTGGTGGAGCGGTGAAATTTTTTGTGCTCAAACGGTTAAATTGGTCAGCGAGCAATGCCCGAAATGTGGGCTTGATTAAAAGGCCATGTCCAAAAGATCCCCGGCCTCCAGCTCCCAGCTCCCAGTCCCAGCCCCAGTCCCAGCTCCCAATCACGTACTGGAAACGTTTTCGCTTTTGGATAGCGGGAGAGAGAAAGGTTGTCCCGCCTGCCTGCCTTGCTGGTGATGTGAAATATCACTCCGTGTCCGAATATCACCTGCCTGGGAACACAGCCTCCAGTCCCTTGGCCAACTTTCCTTTCTTTACTGTTCTTTCGAGCCGCCATCAACATTTGGCCAATTTAAAGTGGCATCAATTATTGCGAACCCATTCATTAGCCGACCAGTTATCCCTCATTTCATGATCGCTTATCGCAGCCCATCCATATCCCTAAACCGAGAGATCTCCCAAGTCCCCTCTCTCTCTCTCTCTCTGTCTACACACACGACACATCCCAGTTCTCATCCTCAGATTTTCTCTGGCTTGTGCCGCCTCTGGGAATTGGGGTCACGCATGAAGTGAAGTTTCGGACATGGAAAGTCTGGACTGGAGGAAGAATTGGGCAGAGATTAAAGCCACTGATGAGGGTACACTTCGGGACAGAGTCCGAGCCAAAGATGCCTCCTGAATGATGTTTAATGGCAAGTGCTTATGGGGGAATTTGCACTGTATTAAGGATACTTAAGGGGATGGGATGGGAGAAGAGTTTGTGTAGCTTTTAATCGAATCGAAGAGGAAGAATATTCTACCAATGCAGAACCTTCTACAGAATGATTGTTTTCCTATTGTAATTATTACTTCCATTCAAACAAATCGTTTTTTATCCCATTTGTGAAAAGCCTTACTCTCACTCAAATAGTTCTCTCGAAAGATCTCCATCTGCAGCCCATCAACAAGTTCATAAATTTCCATTCGCCCCCCGAACCCAACCCAAGCCATCCTATACCAAAAATCTGGCAAAGTCCCAAGGAAGTTGGCGACAAATTTATTCAGATTGTTTTTTGCTACCATTTACAGCAGCCAGAGATCGGTGGAGCAGGAGGAGGAAGCGTAGTAGCAGCCACCACTTCATGACCACCCATGCTCCACGCAGTTCAGCTCCACCGCGAGTTTTTCCTTGGCTGAAAGAGAAAATTTATTGTGTTAGCTGCGGCACGAGTTTGCATTTTCCTCACACAGTGGGTTTTCCTTGTGGTTTCTGTTGGTGTTGCTTTTCGGCACTTGGCATTGTCCCCTTTTTGCGGTGGGGATGCTGTGTGACACGACCTTTAACGAGATTTTTCCTCTCCACTTGGCGCATCATCACGCGACTTTCCAGCCGCGGTGCCTGCGGCTCCATGGACTGGGGCTATGGATTCTGTTGGCTATTTGTACCAACACATGTTGAAGAAGCCGCCAACAGCAACAGCAAACATTTGTTGGGGAATTAGCAAACGACAGCCAGCCAGAAGAGTCAGACTCCAACTGTGGAGCTGTGTGGATGGAGATGGGATGGGGATGGGGACGGGATGGTTGGTAGCTTCGTTATGATGGGGAGGACGAGGATGAGGAGCATCATCAACGTCATTTGCGGCTGCTGCTGCTGCGGCTGCTGCTGCGGCTGCTGCTGCTGGCAGGCACATTGCATGCACATTGAATTCCAATTGGGTTTGGCAGAGTGGCGCAAACTTAATTGTCAAGGTTCGTTAGTTCTTTTTTTCAGCCAGCCTCAGCCTGCCACTCGTCGTCTCCTTCTGCTAATGTTCGTTTCTAATGGTCGGTTTGAGTTACGGCCATGCCACAGCCAAGACTCAGACTAAGACTGCGCCTGCGACTCCCAGTCGAAGAAGTCAGGCCAAAGGAATTCTCAATATTTCCATTACTTTGTGGTCAACGTCTGGGATTTGTTGCGTTTTTAGCGGCATTTGAGCTCTCTGTCGCCTCTCTTTTGGCCAACTATTTAATTCACATTGGTGGAAACTCGATTGTACTGTTCCTTCCACAAGTCGCTGCGGCGCGGGGCAGTGGTGCAGCGGCTGGTGGAGGCACCACCGCCATCGAAGCACAAAATGAGCAACTCCGCAGAACGTTGCCACAGAACGTTGCCGGTGCAATTTCCTTCAAACTTTGTTGTACTCTACAGTGGGAATATTATGTGTATTTTTGGTGGTTCCAATAGATCCGGATATCTTCAGAAATGATCTCTAATGATATATTCTATTTAATATAATAATGATCTCTGTCTAGAAAACCTCTTTCGTCATCCAAAAACTCTTAAATTTCAATCTTACCTTTTCCATCTATCATATGGGGTGGTCCCGAACTTTCTTTCATCGATCTTGGATGCAACTAAAGTTTCGAAAATGTCTTTTGTCTCAACTCCAATTTCTCTGGGGTTCTCCAGGGGCGAGGCTTTCTTTTCATTGGAGCTCTTCGGAGATCTATTAAGTGGTGGGCCGCCTTGTAGAGCATCTCTCTGGACGGCCACGGCCCAAGCCATAAACATTTCTGCACACTCTCCGCTGCACTACGGTTTGGCTTAGTTTTCTTACATTTTGTTTTTTTTGTGTGTTGGTTTGGATCTTTTCTGTTGTATTATTTTTGTGGGACTGTGGGGCTGTGGGGCTCCTCCATCTCTGGTCTTGGGTCTCGGGAATGCAGTCGTCCGCAGTCTGAAGTCCGCTGCCAACGCAAGCGTCTGCGTCAGCGTCAACGCCGGCATTCTCTCCACTTGACTTTCAGTTGAAATGCGTCCGATCAATGGAGATCGAGTTAGTTTTGTTAAGATCTCGTCCAGGCAAAGTGCAGCCGGCCGGCAATCGTCTGTCTCTGCTGTCTCTCTCTGTGTGTACGTGTGTGTGTGTCACAAGGATCCAGGTCCCAGATCTGTGGCAAGAGCAGGATGCGAATGTCGCATCCATGTCGCGCTCGCTAACGGCTCTTTAGCGGTTCTCAATACTCAATCCTCAATACTCGTATCTCGTTTTGTTCCCTCTGTCTGTGTTCGGGCTCGGGGGCCTGCCTGTGCTGGAGCTGGAGCTGGACCTGAAGCTGGATGGAGTGTGCTAATGTGATAAGCCGCTTAAGCCGCAATCGACTTTGGCTTCGACTCTGAGCTGGAGTTCACCTGAGAGCCAACATTTGTGGCCTCCCCACCTGGTGATCAGTGTCTGGTATGTACGGGGACATTTTTTTCGGAGAAGGGTCATACATGTTCGTGAGGCTGAAGATACGATCAATCAACAGGTTGGGGGATAAGTTATTTAAAAGTAATATGTATTTATTCTGTTGTGGCTATAACACTTCCTACCTTTTGGGATGTTCCCACTGAGAGAGTGAGATATCCAGAAGAGTCTTCTGGTTGGCATCTCGGGTTTCTGCATTCCAACTTCCGTTTTATGGGAAATTACGGGGTTAATTGCCCTGCACCAGCTCTCTCCCTCTGTCACTGACACTGCCTGGCCCCACCATCGGACGACTTTTAGTGTTCCATTCCCTGACAGCAGACGGGGTACGTACTACGCATATTTAAAGTCCGATATCAATCTTTCGCAGGAATGAGCAATGACACTTAATGGCATTTCGTTGCAAGCTCCAACTCCAGCTCCAGCTACGGCTCCGTCACCGTCACCGTCTCCGTCTCCGGCTACATTTTATGGCCAGCAGCTTCCCCACACAGAGATCCCATCCCATCCGTACCCTCCGAGAGACACCGGCCCCGCGACATTGCCTTGTTAAGTGTTAACGTTAAGTGCCTTGTTACTTAATTCTCCTCTCCTTTATCTCCTCTCTTCTCACTACATTTGCCCGCTCTAATTCGATCTGAGGTGTGAGTGTGAGTGCGAGCGAGCGAGAGAGAGACAGAAACAAAAGCACCAAAAAGGAAGCAACAGAAAATGCTTTTACTAGCAGATGGGCAGCAAGGTGTGTGTTTGTGCAGGGTGAGGTGGTTCCTGGGAGAGCGCTCTCTGCAGGAACATACATGGATTAACTTATTAGGCAACTCTGCCTAGAACGGCTGGTGCCATACCCCGAGAGCGCTGCGCTGGAGAGTACCTTGCGTTTGTTGTCTGTGTCTCTCCCTCCGAATGGCTGGGCAGAAGAGAGCGACAGCCGGCTAAGCCATTATCACACGCGACATTGAGTGCAGCCATAATGTAAGCGAGCATTTTCTTTAATTTACAGTTAATTGAGTCTTATGGGGTAATTATGCAGACAGAGCCGGATTCGTCCGCGTAGATCCTCCACACAAACTGTTAATTGTAACGAAGGGGAGACTGACTCGACGAGACTTCCTCTCAGGCTGTGTCTGTGTCTATGTCCGTGTCGCTCTGTTCTGGCAGCGTAAATCAATCAAACTGCTTTAGTTAAGGCCTTAATTAAGGCTCTCGGGGTTATTAAGCCTTGGCTTTGGCATGCACGACCATAGGCACACACACACACTCGCTCTCCCTTTGTCCACGGTGTGTCGCCGCTGAAGCTCAGAGCTAAGCACGACTCTAACGGTTGGAGCGGGAGAGCCGCAGTGGAGAGCAGTGGAGAGTCGCCCGCAGGTGAAGGCGCAGCCGTAGCCGCAGCGCAAACAAATTGCATTGATGCGATAAGCCGGCTCTCGACTGACAATAAACGAATGCCCAATCAATCTCGAACGGGAGGCCGCGGAAGCCACACACAAACGTGCGATGACCAGCGGACCAGCGGACCAGCGGACCAGCGGACCAGCGGTGGGGCCTCGTAAAGGCAAACTTTGCCAAAGAAAGACCCCTGCTTCGGGCGTTATGCCGTTTATCGGGGCCCCACTGTCCTACAGGTGGACTCTGCATCAAAATATCTGCACCTGGCTCTCTGGGTGTTGTCTCGGTCTGGGCGTAGTCCGCTAACCGCTGGCTTCCTTTCCGCAGCCCCATTCGATGCTGTGGCAAGTGTCTGAGCCAGCACCGTTAGCCATCATTAGCAATGAAATCAATTGACGGCCCATATCCAAGTGGTTTGTGGGTAATACCCATACCCCATGCCCCATACCCGTCCTACGGGTGGGTAAGGTGGGGTTACTGGTCGATAGTTGTAGGTATTGTCTGTATGTATGCTGTGGTTTCATCGGCACACAGGAAGTCCAAGATCTAGAAAGATTTCTGTATGTTTCAGGGAGCGGGTTTTTCTTTATCAAAGATTAGCCACAATGTGATATAATTATTCGATCGACCGCTTCTTTCGGGTTATTCTTTTATACAGAGATTTCAATATCTTTGACCTATCTTTCATTCTATAGATTCTTGCATAGGTCCCATTCCGGAAGGGTTTCCTGTACCCCTTCCTACATCTTCCATCCAGCTTCAGTCTTCAGTCTTCGGGGAGGGTCTGTGTCTGGTCCATCTCTGATTAGCCCGGCTAATACCCACACAGAGGAAGGCCACTTGGCACTTGACTATCACTCCTTTCTGCACCCAATCGCCACATCTGGTAGCATCTCGTTTTGGTAGCAGTTCCAACCCAGCCCAGCCCAGCCCGCTGCTGCCGCAATGCCGCAATGCTGCAACCGCTGATTATCTCCAGGAGCGTGGTAGCTCTAAAGGAATCTCGAGCTGGAAGGAAATTGCGTGCAATAAAAGATAGATGCCATGTGTCGGGGGCACTGTGGCTATCAAGCGTGGATCATACATAGGAGGACTCCGCATACGTAGTACGTATACGTATTCGTACAAATATTGGCATACGCTTTGCTTATCTTGGCCAATTCAATAGCCGCGTTTCTTTTGCCATTTGCCATTTTTCGTTGTTGCTGCCAAATGACTCAATAGCCAGCCTCGTGGTCGGTCGGTCGGTCGGTCGGTGGGGAGCTGGCGAAACTAGTTCTGTTGCACGCACTCGTCACGAATCTAATGTAATTCTCAATTACGAAACGAGTTATGCCACAAATTAAGCAAGAGATAGAGCGAGAGACAGAGAGACCGAGAGACCGAGAGAGCGTGCCTAACTGCACTTTACTTTTTTTTTGGTTTTTGTGGCCACCGAAAGGGGCAACGGCAACGGAACGGCTAACAATGCTAACAAGCCCCAAAAAAAAGCGAAGTTCCAAGTCGAAATCGAGCCAGAAAAGGGCGTCAACGGCGGGGCGCCACCCCAAATTAGGAGCACCTGCCAGTCCTGCGTGGCCTGCGGCCCGGGGCCTGGGAGGAGGGCCAGTTACTGTCCGGAAGGGATCCCTGTGTCCAGACCAAAGGTGTTTCGTTGTTATTAATTAACAACAATTCGATTTGTGGCCACACTTTGAGGCACGGGCACCAGCAGTGGCAGCGTCAGCGGCACCGTCGCTGATCATCATATTCGGGATCGCTGGAGCGTCGGCCAACTGGATCTCGGGGACTGGGGACTGGACTTGGACTTGGACCTGGCCTGGACCTGGACCTGGTCATGTGGTCAACAACGTCAACCAGTTGGCTGCTTTGGCTTTGGCTTTGGCTCTGCCACTGAGGCGAAATACCAAACACGTTTCGCGGAACAAGTTCAGGCCTGACTGCGATGCCTTGCCATGCCATGGAGTAACATGTCTCAAGACTTGTTCCACCCTTTATGTTCTCCAGCACCACAAAAGCACCAGGCACCAGGCAACAGGCAGCAGGCAGCAGGCAACAGGCACTAGCCATAGAACCAGCGATGACCAAGAGGAAGCATCCGTTAAACTGCTGTGGGCCATTGTCCAACATTTTTGCAGCCCGCTTAGCATTGGGTCAGCGTTGGGTATCGTTCGGTTTGCGAAATGGGACCACGCATGGCATTAGTGGGGAGCCGCACACAGACAGATCTCGAAAGAGGAGAGAGATCCTAAATCTGACTTTGTGGCTTATTTGAATAGAGGTGTTGTTGTGGCATGGCCTCCGCTCTGCACTCCGGCCTCCTGATGGCCCGTTGTTAGGGGCCTCCTCATGACAGGTGTCTCCTCCATGTCGCATCTCCGCGTATCGCGAAAACCGTTTTGTGTCCCGGGATTGGGGTCTGTCTCTGTCTCTGTCTCTGTCTTTGGTTCTATTTCTGACTTTGTCTTTCTGTTTCTCTCTTTTGTGGCTCTTCGGTTTCTGGTACTGCTGCTGCTGCTGCTGCTGCCTTTTGGCCAAATTGCTTGGCTAATAAAAATAGATGTTGGCCGCCGCAAAACAGCAAATGAAGTTGTTGCCACTTTGAAGTTACTTGGGACTGTGGCTGGCTTGTTGCGGATCTTCGCTTGTTCAGATTGATAGATAGTCTTAAAGGTTTTCTTCAGAGATGGTTCATGAATGGTTTTTGGCCAGGAAATCCTCGATATTCCCGCATTTTTCTCGCTGATCCAGTTCCCTTTTATTGCATCAACCTACATATTTTTGCAAGTCAAACAGTTTTAGCTGCCGCCTCCTTTGGGCATAGAATATCCGAATAATGCCGAGCAGGAAACGAGAGAGATATCAACTTTTCCGCGAGGCATGCGTCGAGCCCCCCATTTGGACAATGGGGACCCACATGCGAGTGTTGAATTTCACTCCGCTAATTGCCCGACTCTCCGGCAATGGATGGCCGAACATGGATATGCGGCCATATATTCATACCTGTGTGTTTATGGATGGACAGAGGATCTACGCCGGCGGCGCCTCATAAAAGATGAGAGGCAGAGTGGATCGGTTCGGTTCGGATCGGGTCTCTGGGGAGATCCCCTCCGCAGAGAGTTAATGGATTGGGCACTAGAAGCTGTAAACTTGCATACAGCAGCCACATAATTTGGAGTAATGGACTCTGGGCAGCGGATGCATCAAACGATGCATCACATGGATGGGGCATCACAATTGGGTGAGGGGTGAGCCTTTGGATTGGGGAGCATCTGCTGGGATCTGCTGGCATCTGAGGCAGCTGTCTCTTTGTCGAGTGGAGTGGAGTGGAGTGGAGTGCCTTTGACCATAAATTCTGTAAATTCAAAGCGCGAAGGAATGTCACTTGCCAATTATTAGAGAATGTCAGCTTGTCGCTGATATCTTTGCCATGTTTGTATTGACGATCTCAGTGGCTGCCGCTGCCGCTGCCGCTCAAGAGTGCTTCCAACTGTTGCCTCACCGAGTGAGAGAGAGAGAGAGAGAGGGGAACGCTCCACTTATCGCTGCCTCATATCTAATATAGACAAGAGCAAACAGGTTCCCCCTGCAGTTGCAGTTCAATCACGTCTTAACGTCGTCGTCGTCGTCGTCGGAGTCTTCTCCTCCTCCCAAGCATCTCCCAGCATCCCAGCAACCCAATCCCAATCCCAGGTTGCAGTCCCAAGTCCCAGCTCTCTGCTGGACCTCTGCTGTACTCTCTCTCGCTCTCTCCCTCTCTGTTTCTGTTCTTTTTTTTAATTGCTGCACTGCATCTGGTGCTGGTGGTGGTGGTGCTGCTGCTGCTGGAGGATCGGTTAAAAACGTTTGACAAATGCCAATGCCAACAATTACACGAGCAGCGATATCTCATGGATGCAACTGTGATTTGAACTCATTACGGATGCCGCAGCGGCTGCCACTGCCACTGCCCCATCATCATTATCATTGAAGGAATCGGCGTAGAGGCGGAGAGGCAGAGAGACAGATATCCAGGAGCAACCAGTGCCACTTCCCTCTTCCACACAAAAGCAAACAAAACATCTTCATCTTCTTGCGACTTGTTGCACCTGACCTTGTGCCACTTGGATGTTGGCGGCGGTGGCGGCGGCGGGTGACCCAGACACAAGTGAAAACAAAATCCCTATTCAAATCCGGGCTCTCCCTCACCGTAAACCTTCTTCCACCTCCTACTTCCCCACACACACACACACACAGACACTGCAATGCTTGCTGTGTGCCCCATGCCACATGCCGCATGCCGCCTCTCAACCTGAACTTGAAGTGCGGAACCAGATGCATGTAAGTAACGGTCCTGCGGCTGGGGCTGCCTTCTGCCTGCTGCCTGCTCCTCAGAGCCAGATGCCGCGTCTGCCTCGTGAGAAATCAAACTGTAAAGTGCGACGCGGTCTCTGACTCTGCCACTGCCACTGCCACTGCCACAGCCAGTGACTCTGGCCTAGGCCATGGCCAATGCCAATGCCAATGCCGGGGCCTAAACAGGTTGCAGTGGTCGTATACCATTTTGGTTCGAGTCGAGCTTCCTCACACATGCCACATGCCGCTTAAAAGGGGCAGCCAACAGCAGAAGAGGAGTGCAGGAGTGCAGGAGTGAAGGATAGAAGCTGGAGCTGTAGCTGAACTGAAGCGCTGTGGTTGTGGCAGCAGGTAGATGGGGCAAGTATGACTAGGTGAACCCCCAAATGGTTGTGGTACCATGTGCCTGCTACGAGTATTAGCCCCAAAACCAATTGCACAATTTGTAACAGCTTTTGACGGTTTATTCTGCTGCGGATGCTGTTTCTGCTGCTGCTGTTGCCGTTGTTGCTGCCCCCGTGACACTTCCTGCAACAAGCTGCAACTTTAGCTGACTGCCGGGCAACGCCTTGCCATTCGGTTGCAACATTCCGCCTCCCTCTCTGCGGATTGTGGAGTGCTCTGATTGTGATGTGTCACCCTTGGGTTTTTTCTTTTCCTAGTGGGTGTTTTTCGGAATGCAGTTCCTGGTTCGGAGTTCGGAGTCTTGGAATATTTCCATCATCTACTGCCTGGTTTTAGGTCCCTGCCATCAGCCTCTAAGGGACCTGCTTAAGTATCTTTTAGGTCTATGATCAGTACCTCCTGATTGCACTGTTGTTACCCTTTTTAAATGGTTTCGTGAATGCTTCTTTGAATACCGGATATCTGAAGGCATTCTGCAGCACATTTAAGTGCAATCCCTTTTCAACCTGTTAACTTTCAATCAACTCTATCATCAGTCATCAGCAGCCGCAGCAGCTCCGACTGGGCGTGGACCAATTGCAGAAGCAGCCATCCGATGGTTTCCCTGGGATCTCCATTCCATTCCCTTCCATTGCCATTCGGCTTCACACCTTTCGCACCGCCCAAACCGCAGCTCAGCCACAACAACACACACCTGTAATTTTCACCGAGAAGTTCCAAGTTCCAAGATACAAGATCCAAGATCCAAGACCCAGACCCAAGACAATTTGTAGGACCCTCTGGGTTGGGAGATCGGCGTTCCAGGCTACAGCTGATGCAGGCAAACTGATTGCGATTTCTAACTGCAACCAACACACGCGCTGCAATAATTTCGTAATTTCTCACTCACTTAATTTAGCACAATTAATCTCAATTTCAGCTGTCAACCAGAGCCACAGAGCTCCCAGCTCCTGCCCCAGCCCAACTCCAGCTACAGCTCCAGTTCAGGTTGAGTCAGAGACACCCCACCAACTGAATCTGGGGGATCTGGGGTATCTGGTTGTGGCACGCACTGGGACGGGGCCAGGTGGGAAGTTTCCCATAAATATTGTACTGCCGTTAGAAATTCATGTGTGTAATTTGTCAACTGAAATTAATCTCTGCCTCGAGTCAAGTCTCAAGTCTTCTCCAGGGTGTTGGTTAGATGATTTGTTGGAGTCCGGACTGGCAACCAAATTGAAGCGCATGCCAAAGCCCTGACTCTCTGGAGCTGCCACTGACATGACCTGGCTGGAATCTCCTCCTGCTCCTCCTCCTTCTACTCCCCAGTGTTCTTGAGTTTTTGGCTGTGGCATTGTTTATTATTATATCATCGTAATGCCAGCCAGCTGTTAACTGACTGTGACGCGACCGTCCGTCTGCCTGCTTCTGACTACGAGTTCAACCCGAGAGAGTCACTGGCCCCTTCTCTGGGGGTTTATACTCTGACTTTTGAGGGCTGAGATCTTGAGCTATGATGTAGAGAAAAGAGACATGTTCTAGGTATATGATTACTCTATGATTTATATTGAAATTTAACTGATAACTCCTTTCTTTTCTTTAGGAAATTTCCCATAGATATTCTGTTCAGTCCTCTACAGATTTAAGAGTATATTCATTGCGTTTTCGGACTTTTTCCTATAAGATTTTGTAGGCGATATTTAATACACTTTATAATGGATCGTATCGCACTTCTGTGTACAACAATTTGTAGATATAATTCCATATAAAGAATTCTATAATTTCCTTTCCTGGCAGTGCAGATACCATGGCATTGTTGTTCCACCAAAAGTTCCTTCTCTTCCAGAAATTGTTCTCCATTTTCAAATCATTTTCTTAGAGCATTCCATATTCGTTTTCCCTCCTCCTATTTGTGGCTGCTTCCTGTTTTGTCATTCGGATGCCCATTTGGATGGCGATGCTCTGCTCTTGCTCATTCCCTGGCATTGCCTCACATTATTTGGGCCTTTTGGCTTTTTTTTTCGGCCATTAGACAATGTTTAGGGTTACATTTGTGAGTGCTTTTAATTTAATTTGCCTGAAGAAGAGAAGAGTTCGCTGCCACTTTATTGTTTCTCCTGTTGTCGTCGTCTTTTTTGCAGCATTTTGCGGTTTTGGGTTTTGTGTGTGTTTTCCAACATTTCTCTGCCGTGTGTACTGCGGTTTAACAAATTTTCTGAAGATGTTAGTTGTTGGTGCTTGTCTCTCCATACAGGTTCTCTCTTATGTTGTGGTTCTCTTTGGGCTCTGCAGAGGCAGGAGGTAGTGGCAGTGGCTGTGGCTGTGGCAGTGGCAGTCCATCCATACACTTGCTTAGATATAGATATGGTTTGAAACACACACACAAGAGGGGGGTCGATGGTTGGTTGGTTGGTTGGTTGGGTTCTTGGTTGATCGCCTGGTCTCTCTAGAGCCACAGAGCTCTCCATGTCCATCTCCATTCCGTCCACATTTATGGCAGTTGGCAGCCAAAGCCTCAGCCTCAGTTTCAGCCTCAGTTTCAGCCATAGTTTTAGCCTCAGTTTCAGCCTTAGTCTTAGCCTTAGAGTAGAAGCCACAGCAGCAGCAGCAGCAAGGTGTTATTTTCATTTCTAGGTTACTGACCCATGTCACATGTGTGTGCGGAAAATTCAATATTGCTGTGAAAAATACTTACACAACTATTAAATAAAGACATGGGATGGCCAAGAGAGCCCCCAGCCCAGAGCGCAGAGCCCAGAGCCGCGACACAGACACAGGCTGTGGCCTGTGGCCCAGGCTTAGTGTGGTGGCAAGCAGATGTGGCAAGGCTTGTACACTTAATAATTACGCTCATTTCATGCATGCAATGTTTGGTTTCCCGGGAATCGACCGCCCACCAAGCCCTGCCTGCCCCGTGCCCTCGCCTCGCGCTCGGAGTGGGATTTTTCCAGCTGGAAATGAAAGAAAAATTCTTCGCCAATAGCTGGCTGCCGTTTGTGTGGTTAGTTCTTGGCTTTTGCTCTTGCTTTTGCTTTTGGCTTAATTAATTACCACATTCCATCCGATCATTCTTTCTCTCTCGCCTTTTCTCTGTCTTTGGCGGAACTCGAAACGAAAGACTCAAGACACAAACTCTTGTGTGCCTGCCTCTTGTGCCGTGCCTCGCTTTCCACTTCCTACTCGCAACTGGCGATAATCGATTGAGTTCGTACATGTCATTTGCTGAGCTTTTGTGGCACTGTTGACAGCACAAAACGATTCCCAATGAAAATGACATGATGTGCACGCCAAGAGCCCAAACCAGATCAGACCCACTCACGCGAGAGTGGGGAGGCCAGTCCCAGTCCCAGTCCCAGTGCCATTGGCATGACAAATTGCGACCTATTCATCTTGACACGGACTTTCACTTTGGCTCTAGCCCAGGGCCGAGGGCCGAGGGCCACGGCTAAGCCCAACAGCCCGTAGATCACACACTAAAAGAAGAGTCTCCACCGATGATCTCTTCTCCCTGTGTATTATGCAAATGTCCGTCAACAAAGCGTTGACAGGATGCTAAAACCCCTCAAGACTCCTCGATGCATCTCTCTCTCTGGGCCAAGTCGCTGGCTCGTCTGCGGCTGGCCATGGGAGCCAGCATAATTGGCAAATATATTGGCAGCACTTTGGGCCTCCATTGTGTTGGATGGTCATTTAAATTAACGATTCGAGATTTGATTCACGTGTAAACTATTAATCAAGTCTCAAGCAGCGACTCCAACAAGTCCAAGACGTAGTCCGAGCAGCTGCCTGCCTGCCACTTGCTGCTGCCCCTGCCACTTGCCGCATTGGGCTAGGCCCGGCCTGCCTCCAGAGCCCGAGGCGGATCGCCGTTCTGCTAAATGGGTCAGTAAGGTGGAATTCGATTTTGGAGCGAAATTAAATATTGGCGGAGCTGCTGGCGGATACAAAAAAAAGGAGAGATGTCATGGGGAGTTTTTTTATGGCGCAATTGAGAGATATTCTGGATTCGGGCTAAAACCGCAGTGGGAGTGGACCCAGAAACCTGATATACAAAATTCCACAGAGAGCCACTAAATAAATGAATAAAATGGTTATATACTTGTTGATTGGAAGTTAACGAAACATTTAAGACACCATAAAAACTTTAAAGGTTTAAAGAAAGACGAAAGAATAAAATACAAATAAAATAAAAAGTCATTCCCACACAACTACTCCCACAATCACCACTGATCCTCTCTAATAAATTCAGCAATAAAAATCGTAGTATTCTTGGTATTCTTTCTACCCATTACTTTCTTTCTTTCCGTAAATGATCCTCTCCATTCTGTCCGAACCGATCACTGATTACATTTCATATACAACTTCATTCAACAACTGATTTATGATCGTTTAGCGATGACAGTGTTAAATGATCTTTTGGCTAAATTGATGTCTGTCTGAGTAATTCAGTAGTAGGATCCGATTCCAGGCAATCCAACAATCCACAGCAGAAGACGATCACTCGAGAGAGCCACGATCCGCGTTGAGTATTCTGTCATTGAACTGTTCTGTTAAGCAGGAATCCATTCGAAGATCCATTTATCAGAGACCAGTCAGGCATGAATGAATGTTTGTCTTTTTTTTTCGCCCGTCCGTGATCAACCGAGAACCCGAGAACGTTCGTTGAACTGCATTTTTCAGAACTGAAACGGTCGCCGATCGCCATTTACAATGTTTTTTGGGTTCATTTTTTAAGATGATTAGCAGGGGAATGATATCTAAATAGACCATTGATTTGGTATTTGATTTCAACAAACAGAAGCTTAAAGATCAGTGTTCTACTTGGTAAAGATCCATGTTTATGAGGAATGAATATTATGTTTCAATGATCCTCACTGATCCTTATTCTGATCAGTGATCTCTAGTCTTTATGGGCTATCCTGATCCTCATTCTATGTATAATGATCAGTGATCTCTAACCTTCTATTACCTCTGGCTTTTCACGGATCTTCACACCCTAGTGATCTATAAAAATGATGATATCCCCGAGCGTCAAACTTTCTCTTTGGCATTCCGCACCCTTAATGATCCTCGCACCTCATTCTGCCTATTAAGAGCACTCCCAAACCGCCTGGGTTTCCATTTATGGCCCATAACAGTACATGGAGTTCCTTTGAAAGTCCATTAAAAGCCTCTAAAGATCCGCGATCTTGTTAAAGTGACCATCAACCACCGGGATCTGCCGGGCTATTTATCAAAATGTATGCCACCACTGGCGGCAACACAGGTACCCACACCCAAAAATCGATTGAAGCGAACTGAATCATCCATTTCGAGCGATACCCCCATAAAGCCCCAACAATAGACTGCACTCAAGTGTTATATAACAGTTACACTGATAACTCATAAAAAAAACCCCAAACAGAGAGAAAAATCTTTAACACTGACCCACTTTCAGGAGTGAGGTCCATCGGCGGCAGCGACGGCGGCGACGGCGGCGGCGTCGACGGGTGAGTCAATAAAGAAACCGCACAAGAGTTTGCGCTAATACGGAGATTAAATAATCGGCCGGGCCGCCGCTCATGAATCACCCACACACGCGGTCCGCAGGAGTGGGAGCGGGGAAGCCACTTGCAAAATACTGGCCTGGCCGAGAGTGACAAAGTCTGGGAATTGAATGGAAAGCAAGAAGAAAAGCTGTTGAAAATTGATGGTCAAATAAATGCGACTCGTACGTGCACGAATATGTGGGTCTGCCAGACGGCCTGTGTGTCTGTGTGCGTGTGTGTGTGTGTGTGTGTGTGTCTTATAGATATATTCATACGAGCCTGGGGGGTCGAGGTCGAATCGTACCGTAAACATTTGTGCACTTATCAATTTGTAAGCTAAAGAGCCTCGCAATCAGCTGTTCGGCGAAAGACTGCAGGCACAAACTTGTCCGTCATAAATCTCTCTTCGAACGCCAGCCAGCCAGCCAGCCAGCTCTCGCTCTCTCTCTCTCGCTCCTCTCTTTGAGCCGCTCTTAGGCGCTTTGCGTTTCTCTTGGCCGCAGTTTTATGCTTGGCCCGATGCTTTGCCGGCCGCAGTTCGGTTTTTACAGCGAACGTGTGCGGTTCAGATCGGTTTCAGATCCGATTCGGATTCGGTTTCGCTATCGATTTGTATATTCACACGGAGCCAGCCACTACACTACCCATCACCCCATCCAAGATCCGTCCAAGATATATGATTATCTATCACAAAACAGAAAAAAGGTGCCTAATTTTTGTTACACACATTAAACCGCAGCCTTCGGGGCAAAGAGAATAAATTTGTATACAAAAAAAAAAGCCAAAACCGAAACCGAAACCCAAACCAAAATCATGAATCTTTAGACATTTCAATCAATCAAAAGGCAGCAGAAAAGCTTATGCTGCGTTGGTAACCGATCGAAATTGTTAATCGACAGTTAAGAAAAAAAAAAAACAAAACTGTTAAAACATAAAGCCAGATTCCAGACCCCAGAGCCCAGACCCGTCAAAAGTGAGAGTTTTCCTAAACGCTGCTGTCCCTGTGTCCGTGTGTCCCGCGTGTGTGCTTTTCTCGTGTTCGAAGTAATTTTGCTGCTATTTTGTGTGTAGTTTCTTCATCATCTCCTCCTTCTCCTTCTGCTGGCTGCTCTGATGTCGCTCTTGTCGCTTAAACAAACTTGCGACTCAATCACGACTAATTGCGCATGCGCGGCCGCTTTATGCGTATTCCAAGCGCCGCCCGGCGGGCTCTATCGTGCCCCTGCCTCCCCCCCTTGGCCACATCAGACCCAGCCAGCTACAGCTCCAGCTCCAGTCCCACTCCACTCCAAGACCCCCCCGTGCATATTACAAAACCGGAGCTCTGGATCGGAGGAGAGCGCAAGAGTCTGCTTAATATGCGTGTCACGTTGCCGGCCATCAAGTTCAAATTGCATTCGCTGTCAACGCATTGCTGCAACAGCAACAGCAGCGGCAGCAGCAGCAGCGGCGGTAGAAGTGCCAGTGGCAGCAGGGGCACGCGTTGAAATTTTGAAATTAACACCCAGACACCCGAAGAGGCTCTGAGACAGCGACAGGCCACAGCTTCAGGGAGATAAGTGGAGCAAGTGCTGCTAATTAAGAAATAAAAAGTTATCGGAGCCGAGTCGGAGTAAAAGTTGACAGCAGGATAAAACAGGCAGGAGAATGGCAGTAGGATTAAAGGAGTAATAAATGTAACAGCCCAGCCAGTAGACATGTCTCAAGGTAGACGAATGACAGGAGGATAACAGCGGGATTACAGCAACAGTCAAAGCCTTAGGAATTTTAAGGGACAGCAGAATGAACGCTGGCTAACAGACGGGGGAACAATAACAGTAGCTTTAACAGGCACAGGAACAGAAATAAGAGCTTGACAGCTCGATAACAGTGTACTGGAAACCGATCAGCCGATGAGCCGATCAGCCGATCAACCGACAGGCGAATGACCTGCGCCAGTGCGCCCGTCGATAACTTTTTGGCAGGCGACATGAGCACTAATTAGTCCACGGCGCAATCGCGCGGCTCAACCTGCCACTTGTTGTGCCACCAAAAGCAAACAAAACTTGCAACAAAAAAGAAGTCAGACAAAACGTGGAAACAACAACAACAGCAGCTAGAAGGAGAAGTGGAAATGCAAAAGTGAGTTAATGCTGCGGCGGCGACGGTGACGGTGACGGCGACTGCAGCCAGTTTTTCCTGCTCCCGACACTGTCAAATGCAACGCTCTGTCGCTGCCTGCTGCTGCTTGCTGCTGTTACTCGCGCAGCATTTAACTGCAAAGCTAATGCACTCACTTACACACACACACACACACCAGCCCATGCAAAGGCTCTCCCATAGGGGAGAGAGAGCGAGAGCGAAGGCTAGAGAGGCATACAAGTGCAGTTAATTAATTTCTTTGTTGTTCTCTACGGTAAATCATGCCGTGTGTGTTGTTGCTGTTCGGAGAGAACTTTGCACAGCAAGAGAGAGAGCGGGAGAGAGTGAAGAACGAAGATCAGAACGAACTTCCCACTGCTCTACAGCTACCCCACAACCCCTCCCTTGCATCTATCACTTGGCGCTACTGCCGCTGTGAATTTTGCACGTTGGCAACGCCACGCCGCCGACTCCAGCCGCCAGCAGGGACTCCAGACGACTCCCGACTTTGTCTTTTGTTGCATTTGTTGCAGCTACTTGAACTGCATTTGCATATAAATTAGTTTTGATAGCGCTCCATGGGTCCATGGAGTCCGCGGAGTCCGCAGCAGCAGCCAAACAGTTTCAGTTTGATGTTTGTTCTACGAATGCGTTGCGGCCAGAAAGAAACAACAACAAAATAAAAAGAATCAACTTGCGGCTGCCACTGTGGCTGTCTAACGGTATTCATTAAGTGAAGTACAACAGCACCCAAAGAGTGAGAGAGCCAGAGAGAGAGAGAGAGAGAGAGAGGGACAGAGAGGGCTGCAAAGCGATAAGTTGGCAATAAAAATTGGCAGCACTTTGGCACAATTAAGGCAGCAGAAAAGCCAACAACAAAAGACCCCTTGGCCTGGCCAGGAGGCGCTGCACCAGTTAATTGTTGCCCGTTGACAACATCCACTCTCCGTCGTTGTCGTTGTCGTTGCAGTTGTAGTTGTAGTTGTCGTGCCACAAGGAAGCACCACCACATTAAGCGGCTAAGAAGTGCAAATTCACATTTAATGAGCCCCTGGAGCCCAGGGGAAAGGATCGAGGAAGGAAGCTGCGGTCTGGCGAGTGATTCTTGCGGTGCACGGAAGATCATTGCAGCCCCCCAATGAAAATGCAAAAACTTTGAGGCACGCAAATAGGTGGAAAAAACCCCATTAAAAGGAGACTTCTTTGGGATGATCGAAGATCATTAACAGAATTATTTCTTGATATAATTCGCAAGAAAAGAAATCTCATATTAAGCGAATAAATACTCGTATTAAATTTCATATTTAATGCCTGGATTAATTGGCCGAAATCGGAGAAAATCGCAAAAATCTTTTAGTCTAATGTTCCTCTTACCCCAGATACTCGTAATCATCAGTCTCTCGCCTGGGATCGTCTTTAGAGATCATCAAACTGCTGCTGCCTGGTTTGTCACTTTCGAATCAAAGAGGCACGTCGTCGCTTTCAACTGTCATTTTTGAGTGTTCCTCCTATCCGATCCGATCGGATCCGATCCAACCCGATCCGATCCGATCCGTGTGTTAAATGCAATTTCCATTTCCAAAACGCCTCATAACTCAAGATAGCCATCAATTTGGTGGGGATACTCTCTGTGGTGGCAGGCCAATGCCCTGGCCGGGGAGCGGACTCCCCACGAGCCCCACGCCGCTGATATACATCAATTTTTGGCAATTTCGTTCGGCTACCAGCAGATCGAATGCAAATAGGTTCCGAATTTCGGTGCTTTTTTGGCCTAATCATATGGCAGGGCCCGGCTGGCACCTTTTGCATAAATTTTCGGCTATGATTTCTAATTCGATCGTTGGCCCATTTCCATTAACAGCTCTACTTCTGTTTCTTCTGTTTTTTTTTCAGCCAGCCAGCCCCACAAACGAACGCCCACAAACCGAGGCGTGGCGCGGCGAGGCGGTGAGAAAAAGAAAAGTGAAGTCCAACGAAAGTGAAAAATCAATCCAATCGAATCGCAGGAAAATCTCCGCTCGGCTCCAAACTAAATCAAAAACAGAGCCCAAAACAAATAAGCCCGAGGGGCCCCCAAATAAAACAAAAGCAAAATCAAGGTTCAGCAACAATTAATTCCGAGTGCCGTTGGGGATTGCTCGGGGCTGTTCGTGTTGCATTTATATTGCCACTCGAAACAATATTTACAAAAGCCTTTATGGCCACACAGTGAAATGCAAATCAATTAAAAAAAAAAAAAAACACAAACAAAGGCAGCAGAGAAAAAGAAGAAAACGAAACAAATAAATATTCGTTACAATTTGATTAAACGCGATTTATTGACCATGAAAACGGTGGAAAGTCCGAATTGTATTTAAGAAACGAGAAAATTCCGAAAAAAAAACCGAAGGAATGCGTGCAAAACAGAAAAGAAAACTTTGAAAAACGCGGCCAAAATGGCAACCAGTGAAAATCAAAGTTAATAAAGTTCATTGTTCTATATAGATACTCGAGCTATAGACTCTCCGACCGGGCCCCAAGTTCAACGATCCGAAGTCGAAGTGCTACCAAAAACCGAACTGAAAGTCTAGTAAGTCGATATTAAAATGGGATCTAAATAGAGAAAGAATCTATAGAGCTTTCACTGGTGGAAATGGCGCAAAGAGAGAACATTTTCCCGGCCATCATTTACGGTTTTCCATACACATTATACCATTTTCATATTTTAATTATCACTTCCAAGACCCTATTCTTTTCTCTCTCTTAATTAGACAGCCCGAAACCCGAAACAGAATTCCGGGGGCATCCGTTAGTTCTAAAACCTAATTTATGGGCATCTTCTTAGGGAAGAATCTCGAGGTGGGGGAAACATCTCCAGCGTATATATATAACTAGTATTTACCATAAAATTAGCATGAACACCTCTGACTAATTTGATTACTTTGATTGTTTTGATTGGGGTTAAATTGCCCAGACATTCTAATTTTACAATACTCGCAGTTTGCGCCATAAATCCACCAGCCCCCTCCTGGCTGGCAGGCGATTATCTTTATAGACGCAGCTGGGGAGGGAAGAAGGGGAGGGGAGGGGAGTGTTATAAAACCCAGAGAGTCATCTTCTGTCTTTCTGTATCTGCGAGTCTTGTGTCAACTTCCATTTCTGGCGGAGCTTATGTCGTTTTATTAGCGAAAGTCATCGAGCAGAATAATTGTTGCATTGTGGGGCTCCCGTAACACACCGCATACTCCCCTCTCCCTCACTCTCTGCCATCCCATTCATGCGGCAATCAAAAGCGCAATTCACTTGCGCGTAAAACGAAATTTTGTCCTCTTACTCTTAACAAATTTTTGTGGCAGTCTCTGTTTCTGTCTCGAGACGTGTAGCAGTCACCAAACTGTGACTGTCTTCGCCTTCCAGCGCCTGCTGGTGGTGGAGCTGGTGGTGGTTATATAATTTGATGGAACCCCCATTATTCCCCATTTGTACAACTTCAGGCGCAAAATTATTTAAATGTGAAATTATCGTTTAATTTTCTGATTGGGAAAGACCTTGGGGCCACAGACAGTTATACAATAAAAGTGCACTGGCCTCCAGGCAGAAATTTCAGTTTATTTTCGGGGAATGGAAAATGGACAATCTTGGGGATACTCTTCCTCCCCCCCCCCACACACACACACAGAAAAGTGGTGGCACCCGAGAACAGTATGCTGTAATATTTATGTACCTTTCGAGGTTCCAGGCCAAGAGTCGTAATAAGTATTATATCATTCGCTGGAGACTCCGCCCAAACAATGACCATGGAAAGAAAAGGCAGTAAGGGAAGTGCACAAACAAGGTCAAGGGGGAATACCTGTTCTTGAGAACGTTTCTCCCTCCCACACACGAGGCGATCCATGAATGAGAACAAGAATAAAGATATGCATGGTAATATATCCAGTCCGGCCGTAGATTGTATAAATGTTCCCATGACAGCAGCACAAACACCATTTACAGCTATGTTTATGAATGATAAATGATGAATGACAATTAAGAGTCACACGATTATGAATGAATATGAATATGGCAAGTGAATGAAACGCCATTTAGCAACAGATTTAGCGTTAATTGTGGGGAGAGAAAGAGAACTAGTTTAAAAGTCGAGTCTCTCTGTGGAGTGTGTGGAAGGTGTGAATGAATGGGATCTGTCTATCTGTGAAGAGCACTCTCATTAAGTGGATTGAAAACCCTTGAGCATTCATTCTTTTCCCTGCTCCCCAACTACTTTTCTTTTCTAAACTTTCTGCAGCTCATCTTCGACACGACTGGGCTCGCTCTGAGCCACCAAAAGGCCTCGAGGTTCCACTCGAGAGTCCGTCTATCCGACTGTCTCTGAATGAGAGACAAGTGAATGCTGATTGACCCACAGAGACGACGACGACGACGCGTCGGGGCTGGCTCCAGGCCCTGCTTGAACGTGCATTTCATGCAAATTAACGATAAGAGACATGGCATCGCATCGTATCCCATCCCATCCTATCCTATCCCTAGCCGGCACTTAGAGACATTTACTTTTCACTTTCAATCTGTCAAATTGTCATCAGCCGACCGCAGCCGCAGCCGTTCCCTTTTTGAATGGGGCTCATTGTCGGCCGAAAAGTGATTGGCGATTGCACGACTTTTGATTCGTACTACTACCCGTACTCTTTCCCAATCATTTATGGCCCTAATTTATGGTCAATTCGTATCGTTACGGTTACGCACGTGTTGCGGTGGTAACTTCCTCAAGGGATCATGGGATCGGGCCATGAATCGTGCCCCTAACGAACCGTTATGACATCGAAAATGAAGCTATTTAGAATAGAGGAGGAGACCCTGAAAACCAAATTAATTATGCCGCAGAGAGGAAAATAAATTACAAGAAGCACTGGAGAGGAAGGCCCAGAGAGAGAGAGAACAGAACCTGACCCCAAAAAGCAGCAGCGTCATGGGGCTGGCCTGCCGCAAGACAAAGTAAATATTTGGACAATGGAAAACAAAGCTGCAACGCCGCGCTCCAAAACGCAGCCCAAAAGAAAAGCCAGAGAAGAGGAAACAGCTGGGGGGCTCCCCACACCACACCACACCTTCATCTGCGGCCTGGCAGAGGTGCAAGTGCAGCAGACACACAGGTTGCACAGCACTCGGCTATTGGCCATTGCCCACTGGCCATTGGCCATTAGCCGTGAGCGCGAGAGCCCCTGAGCCCGAGAGAGAGGTTAATAAACCAGGGGGAAGTGCGCTCTGGCAGTGATTTATGTTTGTGGCCCACTGCCCGGACACTTAACAGCTTTTGGGGAAACGTGTTGCTTTTAGTACGGGTATTTCGAGCAGGCTGAATGCCTCACTGAATGCCTGCCTGCCCCCAGAGCCGGGAGCCGGGAGCCCGGAGGCTCAATGGAATGCCTAATGTCTGTGTGGCTCCACATTGCGTATGCGTAATGACTGTCCCGCGATACTGCCACATAATTATGTACTATAATAATTAATAAGAGCTCTGTGTTTCCCTCTGCCTCTCGGTGCAAATGTTCGTTCAATTAGCAAACGAGGCGCCAGACACCAGCCAGGCCGCAACAGTTAGGCCATAAAGTCTGCACCCAGCCACGGACACCTCCCAAAGCTGTCATTATTCATGGAACTCGTACTTCCTGATTCCAGCCTGAGAAAAGTGCCAGTAAAAGAATGTTCTTTGAAGAATTATTGGAAGAACTTTTATCTGATCAAAGATCAGGTGATTCTTTGTGGAATTAATGAGACAGAGATCATTATGTTAATCTCATAAGTGGATGGAGAACTGGTGCTCAGATCGTAGGTCTGGGTCCATCCATTAACTGCAGAAAGTTGTGCCCCTCCTGGTCTCCACGGAAGAACATAAACGGTTCTTTTGCCATTAATCCCATCCCTATATCAAATGTGCATCCATTTATCACTCTCCGGAGAGCGATATACTACCGATATGTACGAGTATTCCCCCAGTTATAACGAGATTTTAAGCACCTCTTTCAATTTGGCTTAGACTGCGCTTCCGCTCTTTGGGGCTCGTTCTCTTTGATTCTCTTTTGATTTTCACATTGATAAGCGGCGGCCGACGTACGTCTCAGGTGCAACGACTTTTCCCCCAGACTGTGCACACTCTCTGCACGTCTCCTCCTCCTCGTGGCCTTTCTCTGGTCGTAGATCTTGTGCGCCTCCAGGCATAGATGGATTTCACATGGCCCGAACTCGAACCACTCAAAAATTGTGTTTGCGTTACGCGCTGCGATTATAACTAGGGAGTACTTTCCTCTGCGAGGAGGCACATCTCAAAGATGCCGCCATCAGAGGTACAGCTTCCCCCCGCCCCTCGACCCCCTTCTCCTCGTGATATTAGCTGCGTGTCTGGCTGGGACTGGCTTGGACCTGCTGCTGGAGCTGCTGTGAGGCTGTGATCCAGTTGTTTATCTTTTTCATTAGCCTGGGCGGCCTGTCATCTGTGCCGTCGCCTGTCGATCGCCCGACGATTGACAAAACGCCTACCGGCCAACAGGAGGCGACTCTTCTCCGAAGATCCATCCCTGTTGCAGCGGATCTCCAGCGGCTCTGACCAGAGCTGCAGCTGGACCTCAATCTTGTGCTGATACTGCGGCTGATGCCCCCCGGTGTCCAGTGGGCTCTTAACTAAACGGGCTGAGACTTTTCCTCACTTTACCACACGCCAAAAGGTGGCAGCGAGAAGGGGGGCAAGGGGACAAGGGGGCAAGGGGGCAAGGGAAAAACGTAGAAGTTAAGTGACTGACGCAAATTGCGCAATTGTTATTACAATTACTCTCTTCAACTAGTCGGCTGCCGCTGCCGCAGCCGCTGCCAAGTACTGCAGGCCCGCGTTCTGATCTGCACGTACTTACACTGAGAGAAACGACAAGGGGTTGGCACTGGGCAACCAAATGGACACTCCTGAAGGTACTTAGCAGGAGACCAGGAGGTCATAGGCTCATATTTAGAGAATGCAATTTACTGCCAAGATCTGAGATCTGTTCACTTCCCGCTCTTAACTAATTTTCACTCGGCATTTACCGAACTAAGATCCAAAACATTTGATGGTTTGAGAAGAGTATGCTATGAACTTTCATAGGAATTTTTATTCGTGTCGAAGCCACGGCTGTGCCTGAAGATATTTAGAGCCAAAGTAGAAGTTTTCTACCATTTTTAATGTTTCTTCAACTTTGCCAAATTTCTTTCAAGTCTTTTTGCTAGGAATCGACTTATTTTTCGATTTTTTCATAGTGAAATTAATTCCCAACAAAATAAGCCACTAATCCTTCAAGTCTAACCCTTTTCATTCCATAAGAAATGTGCATCCAACATTCATTCGTAGATGATATTCTGTGGCCTTAGTTTTTCCAATTGCAGAAACCTTTTCTCTCAGTGTTCATTGCTTAATTCTCTGGCAGATCAACCCATCGTCAGCTGAGGGGAAACCACACGAACTCCAAGTCGGACTTGGAGTCTCCGGCGGCATCTCTTTCGGGGTTTGGGGCACATTTTTCTAATAGTTGAAAAATTTTGCTAGAAAATTATTTAGCCCCAGGCTTTGGGTTTGGCTTTAGGTTTGGGTTTGAGTCTTGTTCTATCTGTCGGTCTGTCTGTCTGTCTGTTTGTCTGTTTGGTGGGTTCTGTCTGAACGAACTGTTTGACTGTTTGTCAGACTGTTTGCTACCCGTCTTTGGCTCTTTTGGTTTTTTGTGGCCCTCTAAAGATAGTCATTAGCACAAAAGATTGCCTGTTGCTACTTCAGTTTTCCGTTTTCGGTTTTCAGTGGTTGCTGCTTCTGTTTTGGGGCGTTTAAACGGGGTAATTACGTTTCGGGTATTTTTCGAACTTCCAAACTCTCTGCAAAAAAAAAAACACGACTCTGAAATCTCGTGAGTAAGAAAGATCTTTCGCCGGCTGCTGCTGCTGCTTTCGTTGAGGAAATGAAAACGTAACGAAATCGATTTCCAACGGTTCATGCGCCGAATGGATCGGGGCTTTGTGGCGTGTGGCAGGGGCAAGCACATCTTTTTACCCCTCTCTCTCTGCCCTCTCTCTTTACCATTTTCAAAATAAAGTTATTAAGAGTGAGCGTTTGCGTTTCTGGCTCAATGGAACCCAATGAGCAGATACCCCCGCCCCTCCCAGAAAGAGGCCTAGACACGGCAACAAAGTCTGGGAAAAGGCCAGAAATTGGGTGGCTCAGGAGGGAGCAGGGGCCAGATGATCAGAGCTTCCAACATCAATATCAATTTCGGTTTCAATCAACATCGACATGGCAGCCAATGATGTGCTTGAAAGACTCTTCCAAGTCTTCGTTTTTTTTGTGTTTTTTTTGTTGGTATCAAATTGCATTTTGGAGCCATTTGTAATTATAATCAAACATTGAGATGATGAGGCGATAAACGGGATTTTGCTGGCTGAGATATAATTTGTCTACACGTATGATTTGGGGCTACGATTGCGAGATGATTGGCTGGGAGATTGAATATCCCCAGGAGAGGGGAAAGGCATGCTTTGGAGGCTAAGATGTATGGGAATCTCTTGGACTATCAATGCATCCCTTAGACATTCCTCAAGGACATGTAGAATCTTTGTTTCCTTGCAGATATTTCTGTGTTTCTTCCACGAATAAATTGTCGAAAAATTAAAGCTTTAAGCGATTAAAATCCAAGTAATTAAGCGCCCAAGCCATCAATTATTCCAACACCCATAATCTCCCTTTCGGTGGCAAGAAGTTGTTCCCATGAAACCCTCATACGAGTGTCACATAATGATGGCCGAGTGGTGACGCCCCCAAAGTGTTGTCAGAAGCACCAGCAGCCTCCTTGCCCCATGCCACTGCGGTTCCTGGCCGCAAACTCGCCAGCATCTACCACACGATGACGATGATGATGATGGCGGTGATTATACGATTACGATCTCTGAGGATCGGCTAATACCGCAATCTCGTGGGTCTCGTGAGTGGGGGGCCTGTCTGGTGGGTGGCACCACATGCATGCACCACTTAAATGTGGATCTACTGCAGTTAGAGGCCACTAATTATAGCCAGGGCGCGCAGTGCACATTCCGCTCGACATTCGCTCGACAGCAGAACACAACAAAATATGAAGGAGAAAAAACTTACTAACAACCAACCATCATGGTATCATGGTATCATGGTATCACGGTACCATGGCAGAGGTGGTGGTGTGGTGGTGGTGGTTCCTTCCTCTCCTTCCTATACTTATGATTCTGATTATTATATTCTCGAGCACTCTACAACTCCCCGGCACTCGCTGCCACACAATCTCTATTGCAGACATGCGCCCGGCACGTTACCGATGAAGCAAGCAACTTTAATCAGACCCAGACACAGACTTGGACACAGGTAAGTTGTCATCAGCCACAAAGGGGGCCAGAGCCATGCACCGTGCACCGTGCACCATCTACCACAGAGAAGGTCTGGCCAGGCGATTGGCCAAGCTTTAATTAAATTTTAAAGATACATACTAGAAGCACCTGCCCCTCGCAACTCAACTCAACTCAACTCTCTTTCTTTCTTCTTTTTGGGGACAAGAAATTATTAATTGTGGCATGTGTCGTCGTTGTAAAACAGATTCCGTGCGATCGCAATAAATTTTTTCCACTCTTGCTTCAACAATAAAACAAAACACAGAAAAAAACCAACTGATTATGAAGCAAAAGTGAAAAGATGTAATTAAACCAGTCACTGACTGCACAGCAGCAGCAGCAACAAAAACGACAACTGCAACGACAGGCAGGCAGGCAGCAGCAACATCTGCAACATGTGCAACATGTGCAACATGAGGCACAACCTCTGCCACTGCTGCCGCTGTTGCCGCTGTTGCTGCTGTTGCTGGGCAATCATAACGAGTAGAAATCGCTGCCTGGGCCTGCCTCACTCTAAGGTTTTTCCTAACCCATCATACCCTTGAAGGTATCATAGATGCCCTATATCAGTCCATGAAGAACTGGATATAGGACCTATATATAGGCATTACTCATTACTGAAATTATTTTTTCCTTTTTTCTCAAGGGCTAAATATTAAGACCAGCTAAAAATTTAAGTTAAAAATAAGTTACTTTTGTTCCAAGGCCGCCGAGTTGCTTCAGAAAAGTGTTTGAAAAACATAATTTTTCAAATTTTTATAATCATTTGAAGATTATGCTTGAAGTATCATTGAAAGCCCAAGGTTTTTGCATATCAAATTTGTTCTTAATCATCTTTAAAGTAATAGATATTAAACAAATCCGAATGCAAGTAAGCCTGCATCTAACCTATGACCAACAGTCTAGTATATTGGGAGGTATCATAGAGCGGCACAAAATATAGTAATGGACAGAAAGTAGCCGCCTAGATGAAGGCAGGTATAACTAGATCTCTCATTTATAAAAGTGGCATAAAAGTACTCCCATATTTCCATTATAATTCCATCTTCTTAGGGTATGCCCATCTTCGACTCTATTTTCTATTTATCTTTCTAATGTTTTTGCCATCATTTTTGTTTTTGTTGGGTCGCCGCGACAAGTGCGCCTAATTAGTGGGGTGCAAAAAGGGGACCCCGACTCGGAGCTCTGGTTGTGGTTCTGGTGGATGGGTTCCGGCAGGCGAAACAAGACAAATGTCCGAAAACTGTCATGCTCTTTTCTACCTTCGTTGCAGCAGAAGCCCAGCAGCAGCAAAAGGAGGAGAAGCAGGAGGAGAAGCAGAAGGAGGAGGAGGAGCAGCAGCCACCACCAAGATGTGTCCCAAACGGCATTGGCTAGTCAACAAAGCAACGGCAGCGGGAAAGGGTAGCAGGCGGAGTCTAGACCAAATAGTAGAAGTATTAGTAGCCTTAATCTTAGTCAATTGCCTCGTGGCCACAGCGACAGCGGCCCTGATCACGCCACCCCACGATCTGGACTCCATCGAAGATGAGGATCTGTCGGGCTTCTATCGCAGCCCCCACCGGCTGGAGGGCTACCAGCAGCAGCAGCGGAACAGCCAGAACTTCAAGATCAGCCCCAAGCCGTGCTCCTTCGGCCGCGTGGAGGGCACCTGCATGTTCGTGTGGGAGTGCATCAAGAGCGAGGGCCGCCACGTGGGCATGTGCGTGGACTCGTTCATGTTCGGCTCCTGTTGCACGCACAACTACACGGACAACATTGTCCTGCCGCAGACGGCCTTCTCGTACACGAGACCCACCAAGCCGCTGACACTACGGCCGCGTCCGCCGCCCCCCGCCTACAAGCCGATGATTAGGTAAATCCATAAAATATATTAAATACAACATGATTTACCCTCCCCTTTCTCCCCTCCAGTGGGATGACCACCATCGAGCGACCACATGGCGCTGGCACGTTGGTGATTCGTCCTTCGGGTCCGCACCACCAGGGCACCCTGGCACGCCCACATCCTCCGCCCTACCAGAGCAAGCCCACAACAGCCTCGGAGATGCTGAGTGCCGCCTCCATGCACGCCGGTTCGAGCTCCAGTTCGAGTAAGTGGCGCCTCCCCCAACCCCCTCCCCCTATCATTATGCATTGTTAGCACAGAGCACACACAGAGGAATTATAACAAACAAATACCATACCAACTGCAGATAGCATTTGGCATACATCAACCCAGCAGCAGCAGCAGCAGCAGGCGCAGGCGCAGGCGCAACAGCAGCATCAACAGAATCAACAGAATCACTGGCAGATGACCACCGAACCGAGCTTTATTACCAGGCCGCGACCCACCGGCTGGACGAAGCCCGGCATCGTCAATCTCCCAATGTCCGGCCCACGTCCCTCGAAGCCATCGAAGCCCACAAAGAAACCGATTGTCTACGAGCGGCCGCCACCGCCACCGCCACTGCCACCATCGTCCACGACGACATCATCGACGACGACGACGATCCAGACACAGGGCCCCACCAGGCCACAGGTATGTAAATATGTGGCAGAGGCAGTGGCAAAGGCAGAGGCAGAGGCTCCCCTCTCCCGCCAGTTCCGATTTGGATTCTGGTTCTGGTGATGCATTGATGTCGAAAGCGAAACAAACGAGCCACGAGGTCATTTACTCTTCGCGACTTTGGGGAATGGGAGAATGGTGGGGGGACCTGGGGATCCCGGGACTGGGTCCTGAGCCTTCATAATGGCAGGCGGCCACAGCCTTGGGGGACATTTTATTGTTTGCACAAAGTCAGGGCCAAAAGTTGATGTAAGATTTGCCTGCCTCTACCTCTGCCCTGCCCTGCCCCTGAGTCCTGCCCTTCTCCGCGCCCTGCCTGACAATGACGAGAGCCACTCTCAGGGGTGTGTTGTGTAGAATGCGATGCTCTTTCCAGGGGAAGAGTACTTCCAAGAAGGGAGAATGGCTATATCATGGGAAACATATGCACAAATCCACATCCCCGTTGGTTAGGGCATCCAGAAGTCACTTAGGATCCCCACAAAAGATCCCCACTTAATGCTGATTTAGCGGCGAAATGAAAAATTGATTCTTTGCATGGCTCAGGAATGGGAATGGGGAATGAGGAATGGGGAATGGGGAAGGGAATATTCCGCTGGCCGTTGAGTATTTTAGCATAATGTTTACCACTTTGGCCTGCCTTGCAGCTGTCGGCGGGCACATCATTAGCCACATCGTCGGCTTACCCAACCTTCTCCACATCGAAGGCTACGACGACAACAACGACAACGACGACGACCAGGAGAACGACCACACCAGCTCCGACAACAACGACAACGACAAGGAGAACTACCAGCAACACAAGGCCCTACCAGAGGCCCACCACAGAGAGCAGCAGCAGCACAACGAGGAGTTCGACAACCACTGCCAAGACACCCACCACGACCAGGGCACATCCTAGTCCCAGCAGCAGCAGTGGAGGCATCATCTCCAGCAGCAGCAGCAGTCGGCCCACGCATCGGCCCATCGGTGGCGGCGGCGGCGGAGAGGGGGGCCATATCGAGACCAACGAGATAACGGACTCCTCCACACACGATGGGGCGGCGGGCGGGGCAACGACGGCGCTGGGGCATGTGAAGACCATTTCGGCGGCGCGCAGCGGTAGGTGCCACGCCCCCTTAGATCATGTCCCGACTTGACACTCCAATTTGTTATTGTTATTGTTGCAGAATGCGGCGTCCCGACGCTGGCCCGGCCCGAAACGCGAATTGTGGGCGGCAAGAGTGCGGCCTTCGGTCGTTGGCCCTGGCAGGTGTCGGTGCGACGCACCTCCTTCTTTGGCTTCTCGAGCACCCATCGGTGCGGTGGCGCTTTGATCAACGAGAACTGGATAGCCACAGCCGGTCACTGTGTGGACGAGTGAGTATCCCATTCCGAGTCCGAGTCCGAGCCCCGTCCAAACGAAGCTAATCTATGCCTCTCCTCTGCATTCCGCTCCAGCCTGCTCATCTCTCAGATACGCATCCGCGTGGGCGAGTACGACTTCTCCCATGTGCAGGAACAGCTGCCCTATATAGAGCGCGGCGTGGCCAAGAAGGTGGTCCATCCGAAGTACAACTTCTTCACGTACGAGTACGACCTGGCGCTGGTCAAGCTGGAGCAGCCGCTCGAATTTGCGCCGCATGTCAGTCCCATTTGTCTGCCCGAGACGGAGAGCCTTCTAATTGGCATGAATGCCACGGTCACCGGCTGGGGTCGTCTGAGCGAGGGCGGCACCCTGCCCTCGGTCCTCCAAGAGGTGAGTGCTTGGTGGTGCAACAGCCGAAGACCGCAGCGAATCGACCAGAAGGCAAATGAGCCAAATGCAGCAACTGCAGCGTAGAGAGTGGGAGAGATTGCAATTAGGAATATGAGTTTGAGAAAAGATTTGAAGGGAACACAGCTCTTCGGGCTGGGGATGGTTGGAAGATCTTTGAGAATGGGATAGAGGACTATGAGAAAATGCATCTTAAACATCTCACAATTCCTTCTTCTACAGGTTTCCGTTCCAATTGTAAGCAACGACAATTGCAAGTCCATGTTTCTGCGCGCCGGACGCCAGGAGTTCATACCAGACATATTCCTGTGCGCGGGCTATGAGACGGGAGGCCAGGACTCTTGCCAGGGCGACTCCGGCGGACCTCTGCAGGTTAGTCAACGCAAGGAATATCCTCTTTTCAGTATAAAGATTATCCTTTCTCTCGTTTGCAGGCCAAATCGTCGGATGGTCGCTTCTTTCTGGCTGGCATCATCTCCTGGGGCATTGGCTGTGCGGAGGCCAATCTGCCCGGCGTGTGTACGCGCATCTCCAAGTTTGTACCCTGGATACTGGAGCATGTCAGATGATGATCAGATGATCAGACGATCGCTCGCTCGACTTTTGTTATTGTTTTAATTTATACAGTTATATCTATATAAGATTTGTGTGATTTATCTTAAAGGAATGTTAAGCGTAGTTAGCTTCAATTTAAACAATTTAATAATCAGCATTGACACACTGCCACGCCCCCTGCCCAAGCACACACACACACTAACACTAACACACACGACGAGTCAACGCCCATTAAGTTTAGTCTAGCGAAAAATGTTAGATCCATAAGTTGTCTAACACTCAAAAAATAACGGATTCGAAGGGGGACTTCCATTTGTATATATAGCCGAAAAGATTGGACAGGGGGGGAGGGTAGGGTAGGGGTAGGGGTAGGGTATGGGAGGGAGAGTCATTTGCGAATACATGTCCACAATGTTGTTGGTATTTTAGGCTAGAAATATCATTAAAACAATTAACTAAATCTATCTAATTTATAAACAAATTGCAGACAGACATCCATCCATGTGGTTTGTATCTTGCCCAAAGAACAAAGTTTATCTATAGCGCGCTGCGAAAGCATCTCCAAAAGCGAATAAAAACAAAAATTATTGAGAAAATATTCTGGCATTTCATTGAACAATTGTTGGCCTCGGGGGCACTTTCGAGTATCCGACGATGACGACGACGACGACGACGGCGACCATTCATTCATTTCCTTTTCAGTCATCGCCCCTGAGGGGCCGCATTGAAGATGATTGGCACAATCGTCGATTTTGCACGTGGGGAGACGGAGACTTTCCAGCGGATTTCACTTTTCAACAGCTTCTTCACCGCGAGGCGTCCGTCAGTGACATTTGACACCAACACCAACACCGGCAACAGCTCCAGCACCAGTACCAGCGGATGCTTGAACAATTAATCACTCAAAGATTCGTGTGAGAGATTCTGTCCACGGCCCACACACAGATCGCAGATACAGATACAAAATTGTACAGAGATTTCACTTTTGGGACGCGACGCGAATTTATTTGTGGCTACTACTCCATGGAGGGAGTACTCCGCAGAGAGAGAGGTAAAGAATTATATTGATGATCACAAAATCGGAAAGAATTCAAGCGACGGAAAGCCACAGGAAGAGATGGCCTGAATCGATGTCACACTTCCGGTTCGATTTTAGGTTCGTTTAAAGCCAAGGCCCTGCCTCTGCGTCTACTTCTTCTTGGGAAGGACCACCTCCTTGGCCTCATCGATCAGATCCAGGGCCAAGAACTTGAGGTCCTGCAGCGAGGTTGGGAACTTCTGGATAGGCTCAATTGGCACCTCCTCGCCGGGTTTCACGCCCTTGATGAAGTTGTAGGCAACCGCGAAGATCTTGCGCCCCTCGTGCAGCACCACGCGGCAGTTGTCCTCCGCCTGGCGGGGATAGCACATGGAGGCCACCGCTCCGGAGCCAATGCCAGTGTAGATCACCTTCTTGACGAAGCCCCCGCGGGCGGCGAAGATGAAACCCGCCAGACCGCCCACCACAATGGCCCCGCTGCGATGGAGCGAGTTCTGTGGCTCGTTCAGGATGTCGAGGGTGTGCTGCGTATGGGCCTTGGCCGTGTCCACGTATGTGCCGATGATGCCGGCCTGGTCCGCCACCGCCCGATATCCAGCCTGCACTTCCTCCCGAACGGCACGCACTCCGGTCTCCAGATTCTTTTCCAGCGCCGACTCTTTATGCTCACGCGGCTCCTTGGGCCTAAAGCATGGTATGGGTATTGGCGTTGGCTTCAAAAGGACGACCCGTGCACTCTACTCACTGTGTCTTGCGCAGGTTGCCGTAGATTGGCAGCTCGCTGGGGCGGCACACGAGTGAGCAGTCCTCGTCGTTCTTCTTCTTTGGATCTTTCTCTTTGGGAGCCGCCTCTGGAGCCGCCTTTACCGCCACGGCTGACAGGAGTCCCATCGTAGCTGTTCGCAGCATTTTGTAGTGCTTGTCGATCCCTTAAAGTATTTAATGCGTGTATAAAACGCAAAGTTTTCGTAATATTTTGTTGTTTTGAATTGCGTAATGTGCAGTGTGACCTTATCGTTAAAATATACCAAGATATACCGTATACTGACGAACTGAAGTTATATTATACATATTCCTCAATTTTAATGTTCTGTCGAATATTACTAGCCATTTAGATCTCTCAGCTTTGCCCATATAGTTTTACGCCGTTGATGAATAAATTTTCTCAAGATTGGCTAGTTTTTAGTCCTTGCTATTATTGTATTTTGGCTAAATCACCTTTCTTTCCACACACCTTGTAAAATTTCATGTAGAGAGTATTTAGAAATGAGACGGTATATTTTGGTATATTTCTGGGTGTCATACGGTATATTTTATGGATAAATATTTTTTGGTCACACTGATTTTTTTGCCACCATGTCTATCTCACACACCTTTCAAATTTTATACTTTTCACGGTGTTTTCTAGTATTTTGTCCAATGCACCAATGTAGAAATCGTGTAGAATTGCCATTTAAAGTCGTTTCCCAGGTCTCATCGAATAATAATTCGTGATCAGCATCGAATTCCTGATCGTTGGCCATAAAAATCTCAATTTTTTCAAAAATGTCGGAAAAAAGTCATGTCAAAAAGTGGATAACGGAGGTTTTTCACACTGGCGCTTCCATGGGGCTTATATGGAAAAAAAGGCCAACAATTTTTGAACGTACAAATTTCCCCTTCAGGTGTCGCTTTTGGTAATTACATGAAAGTGTAGTTGTATAAAGCAAATGAGTAGTTAGCGTGTAGTTAATACGTAAATATTTATATATTTAGTATATTTGCAGTATATTTCTGAGGGTCGCTGCTGCTGGTCTCGCTCTCGCGTTAAAAACATCAATTATCTTAGTTAGTTTAAGCCATTATCAAAGTGGCACATAAATCTTCAATGAAATCAATAGTGGCAGCTCCAAACGCACCAATCACCAGTTACCGAAAGCACGCCGCTGGCACCCGAGACGTGCTCCGCGACACCTGTGCCTGTACCTGTGTCCCCCGATCCGGCCCCTCACTCCTGTGGCGCGAGGTAAATGTTATCAGTGAAGAGGCGCGCTAAAACGCCTACCACAGCAGAGGCAGAGGCAGCGCAGTAGCAGCAGCAGAGGCAGCACGAGTGGGCGCACACACAAAAGGCCACCCCACAGCGTTCAAGGACATCGGATCAGAGTGTGTAGGTAGGTGGGCGATTGGCAAGGCTAAAAGTTACTTAAAAATAAATGAAGGGCTTTGTGGCAAGTAATGTTTAATGACCTTTAACCCAATTGAATGTTGCAGTTGCAGCAGCGGAAGCAGCGCTAGCGGCAGCGACGTAACCGAGCAACGTGCGCTGAATACCAAAAAGCAATTTTGGGGCCATGCCACAGCCAACGCCGATTGACTGACGCAGCAGAACCCTTATAAAAAAAAACAAGAAAAAAGACCAACGAACGACCAACAAACGTGAGCAATACAAAATCTAGTCATTAGTTCTTATGGATGCTACCACAAGTTCAAAGTTCAGGTGAGTCCAAAGCGGACAGCACGCTTCACTGAATCTGTATTCAGCCTCACACTCATTTTGGTCTTTTTAGCGATGTGGACGAGTATGGCTTCAAACGTGGCCAAAACTTCGACTACAATAACTATTCCAAGTTCATGGACGGCTACCTGAAGACGCTGACACGCCGTCGCATGAAATGGGAGGCCATACTGCAGCAGAACCCAGATCTCAGCCAGGTGGATGCTAAACTGAAGCGTTATATTCGAAAGGGGATACCGGGCCCCTACCGTCCCGATGTTTGGATGAAGATATCCGGCGCCGCAGCCGAACAAAAGCGGGCGCCCAATCTGTACCGCAGTCTCTTGAACACCGAAACCTTTGACAAGGAAATCAGCGATTCCATATCAATCGATCTACCTCGTACGTTTCCCGACAATATCCACTTCGACACGAAGAAGCAGCGCCTGTACAACATCCTTATCGCCTATGCCCACCACAATCGAGATGTGGGCTACTGCCAGGGCCTCAACTACATAGCCGGGCTGCTGCTCATCGTCACCGAGGACGAGGAGAAGTCCTTCTGGCTGCTCAAGCATATCGTGGAGAATATTGTGCCACAGTATCACTCGCACAACATGGCCAATCTGCTAAGGGACCTCGCTGTCTTTCGCGAGCTGGTGATTAGGCGCTTTCCCGCTGTCAATCGGCATGTGGACAATTTGGGTGAGTGTTCTCCCATCAGGGTTTCCTTTCATATCTCACCCTTTGTCCCTTTTCAGGTCTTCCCTATCCTGTTATAGCCAGCAAGTGGTTCATCTGCATATTTGCCGAGGTGCTGCCGGTGGAGACGGTGCTGCGCATCTGGGATTGTGTGTTTGCCGAAGGCTACAAGATTGTTTTCCGTGCCGCTTTGGCCATGTTTGTCACCCACAAGACCAGCATACTGGCCTGCGACGATATTGCCGCCTTGGCCACACACTTTCGCGACATCATGATCCAGGACAGCATTGTGACGGACTGTCATGGCTTCATAGAGTCGATGTTTGCATTACGCTTGAAACGCAGCGAACTGGAGAGCCTGCGGAAGGTGGCAGTGCTGAATCCTGCTTAAGATTGATAGCAGAGGAGTTACGACCAGCAGATCAAATATTAGATCAAACAAGCAACAAAACCAAATACCAAATTGGAGAAGCAATCGAAAAATTCAATTATTAGGAGCGTAGTCGTTTAAATGTGTCATTGGGTATAGTACCATATAATGTAGGTGTGCCTGTATTATCATTGAAGCCAAAAAGCGATTCGAGTATTAGCCAACGAAATCAAATCAAAACAAAAAAACCCATGTTACCAAATCGGAACGAAAAACGCCAGCAGTAGGAGTAGTAGCCAAAAAACAAAGTCTCTAGAGTCTAGATGATATCTTCCGCATACATGTGAACACCAAGTTATAGCATGTATTACCAAATTCACAAACGCGCATTTCACACAACAATCAATCCATCCATCAAGCTTATCCAACATACGACAACATTTTGTGTTCTTAGTTCTTTGTGTCTGTTGATCAAAAGAGTATTTATTTTTGAGTACGAGTATATGTACGATGGTTAGGAGGAGAGCTATATATAATATGTATATGTCTATGTCTATGTCTACGTCTAGATTAACACACCGCACGTGTGTAGTGTGTGGAACTTTTATATAAAATGCTTTTAAAGTTGTTACATAGTTGCCTAACTGTATATGTATATGTGTATGTGTATGTCTGTTAGCCACGAATCGTTGTCCGGTCTGTGTACGGTCTTCGTTTTCGTAGAATACTCACTATTTACAACTGATCTGATACTACATATATATCCTGAAATATGATTTGAGGAATTGATTTGTAATTGATAAAACCAACCCCCACCCCCCACACACACTGCAGCAGCAGCAGCCGCCATCGAACCCAACAACTATTCCCCCCTCTCCCAGCTGGGTGGGGGGAAAGGTGCTTCGATGGTTTTGTGGGGTCTTGTGTCTTTGGATGCTTTTCAAAATAAAAATATATTACTATTGCTTATTGTTAGTAACTGTAGAAATCCTAGCCAGTCTTTAACTAAATCATAAGAGGGAAGACTTTTGGAGGGGACGAACTTGGAGTTAATGCTTTTAGCAATCGATTCCAGAGTTAGCTTGGCTAATCTGGACACCATCCCATTCATGGCATGCCGCAGTGAGCACCACACATGGGCTCCGAGGACAGAGCCAGCGAGGTGAGCAGGGTACGCCGTCCAGGATGGACGCCCAGGTTCTCCCAATTGATCCACGAGAGACGTGCCGTGAGATCTATGGAAAAAAGCACACGAATATCCCAGTTAAAGAGCCATCTTTCCTCTCTAAAGTATCCTGTCATCAGCCCACCACTTGTATTCCAATTGGCCCGATCCGCCTTGATCTCTCCACGAAGACACTTCTCCACGTAGGTAAGAGGATCATAGTCGGTCTGCAGCACCTCTCGCAGCAGGGATATGTAGGCAATGGCCAGCCGGAGCGTATCGATCTTGCTCAATCGCTTCTCGTACGGAAATGTGGGCACATGGACCCTCAGCTCATCGAAGGCCGAATTGATGCTACTGCAAAGCGCAACGAGAGGTCAAAGAAAGTAGAGAAAAGAAAAGAAGGTAGAGGAAATGACGCTTGTTAGTCGACCATTGCTGGCTCGGGATGCTTTAGGCAGAGTAATGTTTTTAAAATGGAAAAGACCATTTGGTGTACCCAGTTGGTGCGGACCTCTGGATGCGTTTCCTTTCTCGCACATTGGCCGCCTGTCGCTGCATTTTGTAGCTGGAGGCGGCTGTGGCACCCACCGAGCCGTAGTTGGGATTGGAGCCGCCTCCTCCTCCCCCTCCGCCTGATCCTCCTGGGGCTCCAGATCCTCCAGGGCCTCCGCCACTGCTGCTGGCACTGGGACTATTGCACATCAAGGGCGTGGCACTATTCGACTGATGCACACCCATGGGATTGGTCGACGAGTCCAAGAGGTTCTCTACGAAATCCAACAGATTTATATAGTACTTTTTCGACATTATTTCTTTAGGTTTCTTTCAGTCCTATGTACCTCCTCCGTGTTGCATATAGTGCTGCTGGATGTGCCGCAGATTGTTCGAGTTGAGGCGCAGTCCAGAGCTGCCGCCGCCACCTGACCCGCCGGCACCTCCGCCACCCCCATGGTTGCCACCCTGATGCTGGCCCGCATAGATGCAGGAGGGCAGATCGTTGATCAGATCATCGTCAAAGTTGTGGAACGGCATGTGGCTAGGGAGTACAACGAAGGGTTAGGGTTTGGAAGGATCAAGAGTTGTATTTGAAATGGAGATGCCGTCGGCAAGAACAAAGTTTCGGGAGGTTACCCGAAAACTAAGCTTGCAAGGGTCCAAAAACATGCCAGTTCTTAGAAGATTTTTGGATTGATTAAACTTTATGAACTTTTAATTGAAAAAGTTTTAATAGTTTTCTTCTAAAAAAGGCCAAGAAAATGCAGCGTTTTCGGGGATAGGACAGGACCCCTTCTCTCACCTTATTGGCGGTGATGAAGACGAATCTGGCAATTGATTACGCGACATTTTTCTTGAATTTTCCGAGAAAACTTCACTACACTTCAAGATGGGTTCTGAGGAGTTCCACTTTCTAACGTTTCACCCGGACAGGACACCTTTCCCGACACTTCCGCTGTCCAATAAGTTTAAATGTTTAATGAGTCCGTCTCCCGGGAATTGCGAGCCTTTTATAGTTGCCACAGAATCCAATTGGAAATGCCGCAACTCTGCCCAGGCAGGACAGGACCCGCAAATCCACCCCTAAGCATTCAGCATCCTCGGCAGCCATTCGCCGTGCGGCGCCCTCAACCGGGTGGGCGGAGTTTCACAAGTACAGGGTGCTTCGGATGCGATGCTGAGTGTGTGGGAAAGTCGTTCAGCCTGCTGGCCTCTGGCTGCTGCCCTACAACGACACCCCTTAGATCTGTAGCGGAGATGGTAGCTAATTATCGTAATTGATTTCTCGTCACTTGTGGGGGAGTCACATATGATGGGGAGATGTCAGGGGAATGTATACAATACTTGAAAGAGAAACTATAGCTTGTAAGATTTTATTTTCTTGGAATTTTCTTAGCATTGATAAAGGCTCTGGCAGGTTTCTATAATCTTCAATAGAAGGTCTTGAAATGGCCACAAATATCTCTCCTTCTTCTCTCTGTACTGTAGCGCATCTCTTAGTCGCCCTAGCCGATGCCCTCCCCATTTGTGCCACTCCCCTTTCGGCTGTAGCTTTAGCTTTTGTGCTTCCCGTCACCTGTTTTTGACATTTTGCCATTATATTTCGCACAGCAGGCAACCGCCATGTTTTATCCGTGGAGAGCTGGAGATGGAGAGAGCAAGAAGACAGCAGAGACCTAACCCCATCGCAGGCCCAATTGAAATAAGGGGAGAGCACAGCCATATGGGAGATGGACAATCGGGAAGGAAGTCTGTCAGTAATGAGAGCTCTTTATAGGGGCCGCCAGCCATCGAACCTGTTGATCGGAGAGCAACTGGAGTCGGATTCCATTCCCACGGGATCAGGACAATTACACACCCATGGGAGATAGCAGTCAATGCTCTACATTTCACGGATCATTTAACTTAACCAGAAACCCGAACCCGAACCAGAACCAGAACGAACCCCCCAGCAGAAGGAGAAACGAGAACAGGATCAGGAACCACTCGAAGCAGCCGCAGAGCCTTTGTCAACACCAGTCACGCACGGGGCAATTGTTGAAATTGAATTATGTTTATTTGATGTTTTGGTTTACGCGTAAATTAGCTACGTCGGGGACCAAGTGCTCGCCGAATCTCAGCCAGCGATGGCCCGCCCAGTCGGACGACCTGGTCGCGTGCCCTAACCCGAGGCGCGAAAATCCCGAGCAGTCGTAGAATCGAATCGAACAAAGGGACGACGCGGCAATATGTCAGGGCGGATGCGCAAACCTTTTCATTACCAGACAAATTTGCTTGTAGCACGCGTCGGCGCACACTCCGCAGTACCCCCGGCACCCTCCCGGACCTTGCGTCCATCCGTGATGACAGTAATCAGTTTTGATGGAGGGTAAGTGCCCGGAACACGATCCAGAGGTACCCATGAACCGTACCGATTGAGCAGCAGATAGGAATGCGAGTGTGGTGGCGGGACAAAAGCTGACATCCTTAAGTGAAATCTTGTTACAAACCAATGTAAACACGATTGTTAATTTAACTTTTCGGAATCGCTGGCAGGAAAACCGCCCTATAGAGGACGGGTACGGGTACGGGTACGGCTACTCCCGTCCCAACCCCTTTTTTTGTGCGTATGGATTGATGTTTAGAATGTGGTTCGGACTTGTCATTGGGCCACAATTAAATTATCGCATTTCAAACGAGTGCGCAACGAAGGAGACGCTAATCGCCGAGATCTGACCTGACCTGACTGTGGGAAAACCATAAAATAAATCAAATATACAATGTGTGTATGCAACTCTCATTTGATTTGCATATTTGTGCGTCATTTTTGAAGAGTTCTTAAAGCCTAAGCCAAACCGAACATGTTAATTTGGAAGGGAGGCTCGCAAAGAGTTGGCTGGAAGGCTAATTCGGAGAGAAGCTTTGTGGGAAGAAGTGGCTTTAAGGAAGGCCATAGCTAGAGGCGATAACTGAAATGCACAGCAGAGTTACTGGGGTATTCTGGGAATAGAAGAAAGTTTCAAGGGTTCTCTCTTGCCAGGAGAGGCTTCTTTGGCGGAAGCTGGAGACGCCATTATAAAATATTTGTTTAAGAACAAAATTTAATCAATTACTTCTTTCAATAACCATTAAAACCTACCAAAAACTTTTTAAAGAATACTTTATTTTGTGTCGTAAAAAAATTCCTGAAATAGAAGCCATTGTTTGGGCCGCAGAACGGGAACCTCCCCTTGAATCAATATAGAAGTACAATCCATCTTTCAATCTATTTAGTAAACACGTATTCTACGTCACTTTTAAGATTAAAAACCAATCCAATTTCGCACTTTGAAATGGTGTATTTCTATTATGATAATCGAAAAGATTAAAAAGTTGTATTTAAAATTAACAAGTAATCTTTAAGAAATCAAAAATAGTACAAGAAAAAGTAACACTCCTGGAACCAGTAACCATGGCACAAAGTGCACTCCTAATCGGTGGTACTATGTTCGTATTTTCCAAAGATATTTCCATTGATTATCTCAGGATCTCAGAAGCATTCATGTCGTGATAATTGAATCAAACACAGTTCGTTCTCACACACAAAAAAAGCAAACAAACAAATGCACAGAAAACAGATTGATAGTGTCAAGAGCTGGTAGAGCACCCATTCACCCATCATCCACAGACGACAGCCCACGGCCCACAGGCCACCCACCCTGCCCTGGCCCGGCCTGACGCACAGCCCAAGAAGGACCTTTGTCTGGTTTCTATCGATTAGCGTTTGGCATTCAAACCAGAGCAAATCCATTCGATGAATCTCTCTGAAGCGGCACACGAGCCACGCGGCAGAATACTTTTCCGCTAGGATAATCCCACCTCCCACCCCATACTATCCCATCCCATACCCACTTCAATCTACGTCATACTTCGCTTTGCTTTAACCACAATTTGTTGCGGCTGTTTAGCGGCAGGACCTCGAAGCAATTGTCTGCGAAAATTGTTTGTTTATTTTGATGTTATTTAATGCGTGCTAAGTCCTGACGTTCCTTTTCGCCGTGTTATGGTAGATCCGTGAGTATCCTGGGAAAAGCAAACATCCTTGGCGCCACAACCGGCTGAGGTGAGTTTTGCGCTTAAAAGAAAAGCTTTTCCTGGGAGCTTTTAACAGAGTTATCGGGTTGGAGACCTGTCTATTCCGATGTGCGGATGGAGCTTTTCCAAAAGGGGATATTCTTGTTGTACTAAAAGCTCCCTTGGAGGGACAGGAGTTTGTTCTAGAGATAAGCTTCATTAAGTGAAACTTTTTCGAGAGTCTTCTCACCGGCGTCGGTAGGCTCTCCCTGACGACCGCTCTCTCCCGCTCTAGAGATCGCCTCTCGCGCTCTCTCGCGATGCAGCCCAGCCTTCTTACATGCATTCTTGTTTAACAGTTACACTCCGAGCAGATAAGATATGTTTACGAATGCTGGGAGGGGACTGCAGTGCAGACCGATTAGAGCAACGGTAAGTGTCGTGTTAAAGCACGAACAGAAGCTTCGACTAGAAACACAATTGTACTCCCTATTAATTCACAGTACGCTTGCCCGCAGGAAATACAATAAGAACAGCAGATAAATATATTTTATCACTTAAAAAACGATTGTTTTATTTGGAATTTAATGCCAGCAAGCCTCGTATGCGATTAGTACGATTCCCATAATTCAAGTGAAATATGCCAAGGCCTCCGAACCACACAACCAGTCCTCGATTTGGCAGAGAAAACCTTGAGCACGCCTTGCGGGGGAATTTGCATATCTTCCGACGAATATCACTTGATAATACTTGGATCGACTAAACTGAAGGCAAATACCATATCGCCCGTGGAACGGGAGATGGGCGGAGGGCCAGTTCGCGAGGGTCTGGCATTCAGCTGTCACCTGCAGGCAGGGCTGTCTTCTTTATGAGTACGAGTACGAGTACGAGAGATCTGTTTGCCCACCAGCAGCAGGTGATCGAGAGAGCGTTTCTCGTTCGAGTCCAATGAGTCGATCAATGGACGTGTAAATACCATTTTATTGGGTACCTCTTAGGCCCCTTTGATGAGAAGGTATTGCTGTTTTCACTTTCGATTTGTTCGAAGCATTTCCCTCCATTCGCCTTGTGCCTTCTGTGAGGGTATTCCCACTGGCGGTCTCTCTCCCTCTCTTCCATTCCGTATTCCTTTTGTCTTTGCTGTTAATTATAAAACAAAACACAAAACAAACAAGTGGAAGCTTTATTTTCGGTAGTCGGTGGGACTGGACTGCCTTTAAGGCAACGCCGGTCGCCCCGATGCTCGGAGCATAGCATCAGAACTAGAGTCCGGGTCCCAGTCCGAGTACGAGTCAGTTAGCCACCGTCCGTTGCACAGTTCGCACGTCGCGTCTCACTAGGAGAGCCGCCCTGAGAAAGTAGTTGACCAGTCTATGGACGATCCCTAGTTTTGGCTGGAACGGGAGTGGAGTGTAATGCCAGCGAATGCCAGCACGTCTGGCCAATATTTTGGGCCATTGGAACGTGATTTATGTGGGTCAGCGGTAGCAGCAGCAGCCGATCGAGTGCCCTAGAGCTACTTAGGAATAGCAAACCCCCCCGTCAGCCCCCCTCTGAGCAACCAATGCCACCGGCTGATAAGAGACTAACGGAGGAGTGTGATAAGAGCGCAATTTGAGTGGAGTGGAGTGGAGTGTCGCAGTGCTTGGCGCCAAGTCGTAAATTAAGTGATTTTCGGTAAACAGAGAGACTCAAACTGAAATCGAAATTGCCATTCCCTCAATAATTAGTATATAATCATTAATCAAAGCGAATATTAAACAAACAAAAAAACCAAAAAATGGCAAAACGCCTTGAGAGCCATGAGGAGGAGGAGGCAGGAGGGGACCTGGAGTTGCCGCTGTTGTCGCAGCAGGAGCGGAGTCAACGGAGGAGTGGAACAAGTGAGTACTCTACCATCTACCCCCTCTCTCTCACACACTCTTTCACTCTATTGGGCCATTAAACCAGTTAACTTGGTCAAAACAAGCTAACTGGCACACACACACACACACACACTCGCAGGCCAACTCTTGGCCATAAATCAGTGACACTTGCACATTGCATTCGAGCCAAAGCCAAAGCGGGGTACACGGAGGGAAAAAGGATATTCATTGAGGATTTTTGAGTCCTGCAAATATTTGTTTTATATTTTCCAACCATTTTCGAGCATAAGTTTTCCTCAAAAAACATAAAGTTCCCATTAAATGTTTTTCCTCTGTTTTTTTTCCAAGTGTAAAATGTTGGGCCACTTTCGGAGGAGTGGGGGGCGGGGGGACTCTGCGGACTTTGCCTTGTGCTCTGTTCTGTTCTCCCCTAATCAAATGTGAATGCGAAATATTTCTGCCATTTAATTTATGGAAATCGTGTAGCGCCAAGCACAAAAACCAATTAGAATATTTCGAACAAAAAAACTCCAACAACAAATGCAAAACTCAAAATGAAATTGAAATTGAAACTGAAACTTTTGCGGGTGGCTATGGGGGTTATATGGGTTATATGGGAGCCGGGCCCCTCCTTTGTTGGTTTATGTTGATAATGTATGCCCCTGCCTTCCTGCTTTATTATATTTGCCTTTTGCTTCATTGATAAAAGCTCAGTGTCGGTGTCATTTTCCACTCGATAGTTAATTATTTCTGTCGCTTTCTGAATTAAAAATAAACCCAAACACAATTTGCATTTTATTTGCCAGCAGAGACAGAAACAATAGCCTATGGGAACAACAACAGCAAACCACACACTGAATACTTACTGTTGTTTATTATAAACTGATTAAATAGAGAGACGAATACTCTATGTGGCACGCCTCCGTGACATATATCGCATGCGATAAATTCTGTTTGGGTTTTGTGAATGCGAGTGATAAGGGTGGGAAGGCCTGTACGGAAGGGGAAGGGGAAGGGAAGGAGGATGAATAGTGAGTAAATTAACAATTTACTCTGAGTATTTTTTGGGAATTTATTGAAGACTAATTTTTACTTAATTTTTCTTTCACTCTAACAATCCACTCTCTCAATTTCTTTATAAATATAAATCATAGGCTGTTTAAAAATAAATACATGTATATTCAAATCCAAGATAAACCAATAAATCATCCAACATTCCACGTTGACAAAACCCAACCAAAAAGCTGACAAATTTATAATGTTTTCGATAGAATTGTGCCGCAATTGATTGGGGTCTGAGACAGTCCCCAAAAGGGGGGTAAACATCAACAGGATGTATGAGTAATGATTCGGTAGGAATTCTGCTGTGGGAAAAGCTATGAAATGAGTCAGGCCGTACGACTGCGGCGTGGAAATAGTAAAATACTAAGAGATACATGGGTTGTTGGGTTGTATTTATCTCTCAGATACAGTATCTGGCATATTTGCCAAATCTGTTCAAACTTGATTTCATAATTAGCACTCCATTTATGGCACTCAATTAGCAACAATTTAGCAACCGTACAAAGGGGCTGCCTGTTCGGTTATCTTCGATAACAACTTTGTCTTCGTTCGGTTTATGCCAAGTAAATAAATAATAATAATTTTCTGGCAGAGCTCAGCGTAATGAGACAAGCCCGCAATAAACGAGTGGCAGATAGAGACCCCCAGAGACCCCCACTCATAAATCAATCATAAAGAGGCACCAGCTGAAACCGAATTTCGTCAACAATTATTCAGAGACAGCAACAGATCGCCCTCTCTCTCTCTCTGTCTGTCTCTATCAATAATATAATCATAACACACAATCCAACAAAGTGGGCGAACTATCGCGTAAATTGCCATTAAATAATCATCATCAAACGCGAACGAACCCCAAAAAAAACAACAACAACAAGTATAGCGAAACAAAAGATCCAACACCAACGACGATACAAAAGTGTCAACAAATTGTCAGAATTATAGTTGATGCGATGTGCGATGTGCGATGGGATGTGCGTTGTGTGATCTATCAGGCAAATTGCCCGCCCGACCACACCGACGACGGACAAAGGCATTAGCCGGACGGGCGCTGAGCGATCGCGCTCATTGCCCAACACGTTCCCTCTACAGACTGGCGATCGACACCCGAACCGAACCTCAACACGTTCTCAGCTGCAGCTGCAGCTGCAGCCAGCGCCAGATCGGAGATAGCCGTATCATCAATTGATTTACACTGTGAGTGCGAAAGTACACCTCAGACGGAAATCCAACTGTGGGGGAGGCCATTAAGCCGGCAATCGTGGTGGAAGAACTGGGGATACGCTTTCGTGCCAGTGCCATAAGCACTCTCCTAATTGGTTCCCTGAATCAACAACTAAACCGTCCAAGCCAGGCAACTCCCCCTGGGCTGCAGGGTATGCAAATAATGTTGAGCGAGGCGATGTGCCGGCGATTAAATAACAACAGCAACAGTTTTGCGCGCCAACGTGAGCCGAAGAGAGCGAGCGCCAGAACTAAGAGAGTGGCCGACAAAGCACAGAACCCGAAGAGAGCGCGCATCAGGTGCAGCAGCAGAAGGTAGAAGCAGCAGCAGCAGCAGCAGCAGAAGGCAGCAGCAGCAGGCAGGCAGCAGTCGTCGCGACGACTCCAACATCGGCCGCAATGTCGGCTATCAAAGAATGGTCCATTCCGAGCATCGTCTCGGGCATCGGCCGTGGGCAGGAGAGGTTATAAAAGTTCTTCGCTTTCGAGAGTGGCGTTCAGTTGCTCTTGGTCAGTCGTTGTGTGCGGAGCGCCCCAGAGCAGTAGCCCCCCAGAGAGTCTTTGTCGCTGACGCTGTCGCTGTCGCTGTCTCCGTGTGTCAGTCTCCGTCTGCGTCTCCGTCTCCGTCGTCCGTCGGAATCTCATTCTGAATCTCAATCGCATAGGAAATAGTGCGAGAGCAGGAAGAGTTTTTGTTCGTGTAAGACAAACGTTGTAGCGGGTACGGGCACGGGTACGGGTTGCCAGTGCGGGACACGCGGTGTCCGTGGTGCGGGTGCGGGTGCGTGAGTGCGCATAGTATATATTTAAATAAATGAAACAAAAAAGAGCAGCAGCAACAAATGCGAGTGGCAACAAAAAGATGCTATAGCTATATATACGGATATGTGCTAATATATAGACGCCCGATACTTATGATTTTCGCTACGGCCAGACAATGTTTGGACAAGCCATAAATCTCGAAGGCCCACACACAAAAATTTCATAATTTCCCTAATATTATCATGATTGTTATTTGGACTTCATTATATTTGTATTCAAGTCTATGGGCCCTCGCATTTGTTTTTGCAAATTGGGAAACGCGCGCGCGAATGCCTGCCACTTTGCCACTTGCCACTGCACCACGCTGCGTATGAGTGATGGCTGTCCCAAGCAGCCACTCGCTCTCGTTTCTCTCTGTTTGGGGAAATGCAATAATTAAATGCGGGATATGCAGCCAAAAGAAAAACAAAAACAAACAAAAGTCTCGCACGGGCGGACAGGTGGGACGGGGGGGCGGGTACCGCGTGTCGTATGCGTAATGGCAGCAGACGCTCGTAAAATCAAACAGCAGCTGCCAGAGAGTGCTGACTGATTTTATGCCTCTGTTTCCGTTTAGTGCGCTCTTAGCCGTAAATTTATCAAACAAACGAACAAACAAAAAAAAAAGGAGAATCGAGGCGACAACCGTGCGACGGATTTCCGCGCCAAAGACATCATCATCAAAACCAAACTCAAACTCAAACTGAAACCAAAACTCCAAGAAGTACTCTGAGAAGCTTCACTACCAGCAGCAACAGGAAGCGGGCTAAGGAAATCCAGCATCCAGCATCCTTGCCAATTGTGCAGCAGAGTGCTGGCTGCAGGCCAAGCTCTGAGAGGAGTGGCAGCAACAGCAGCATCCAGTGGCAACTTGTTTTGTATATCCATAAGGTAAGCTCATTACGGCACACAGAGGCACGGCGCGGCACGGTACGGCGCGGCACGGAGAGCTTCGTGACGTTGACAACGCGGCAGAGGAGCTGGAGCTCGCATCCTGGCATCCTTGCCTCGCGGACGTGCCGCCAGCGACATTTGCTTTGCTCTCCTTTGTTTGTTTATTTGCGCGTCTTTTGGCCATACACTTTGTTGACGGGGGGGTACTATGCCTTTGAACAGGTGTTTGGCAAAGCACAGAAAGGCAGCATCTTCGACTGCACCGAAGAACCTTCAAAGGGTATTAACTGCTGCGGCAGTGGGAGCTTCCACTCCTTGTTCTTTGCTTTTTTCTTGTTTTTTTGTTCTCCTTCGAGTCTATTTGTTTTTGGCTCTAACAACAACAAGAAACGGCAGCAACAATGGGAATGAGGATAACAACAATGACAACGACAATGACTTTATCCTGACAGATTGTTGAAGCCCCCGCTTTAGGCCCTCTTAGGAATGGTCAGAGAGGGGGAGAGAGGGCCCTCCAAAGTATCTGGAATTTGCTAAGAAAATTGTGTCCATAAATGGGATAAAGCCTGGAGATTGTCTTTAAAATTAGGCCACAAACATAGGAGCTAGAAGGGAGCTTGTTTCCGCGGTATAACAATGCGAAGAATTGCATGAATATCTCTGTTTTATATTTCAAAGAATTATATAACAATTGGCTTACACATTCCCACAATATTTCAAGTATAGTTTTACAACGAAAATTGCTGGCGGGCTCCATCCGACACCCCATGAAAGTGAATACCCAGCCCCACCCAAGCGCCACAAACATAAACATATTGAGCTGCTCATAAGCAGGAGCAGAAGCTGAAGCATATTCATGGGAATATCTTGACAATTCCAGCGGCAAACAACAAACAGAACGAGTGCCTTCCTGGCAATCACCTGGCGCCGGTCTGCCAGCCCGACCCTTCGTTACCCCCATCTTCCCTGCTCCGGCCTTAAGGTTATGCTAATGCCCGTCCGGATGCTTTGGCTCCCTCCCACCGGGTGACTGGCTGCTTGCCACTGCCGCTGATTGGAAGCGCATAAAAGTAGCAAATCAGTGAGCACTTTGAAATTGAAATTCTAATCAAAAAAAGGCCCGAGAGGAGGATTGTTGCTGCTTAGCTTGGCTAAATTTGAAATTGCCAAACGATTTGCTATTCGATTAACAAGACAGCAGTGGCAAAAAAAAACGGAGGAGAAGGACTTGTCATCGTCATCATCGTCATTCCATTCTCCGCAGCAACAAAAACAGCATCAGACATCAGTCGGAATGGTAATAGATTTGTGAATTCATGTTGACAACAATGGATCAGCGGCAGCAGAAGCGGGAGAGGCAGCATTCACTGAAACATCCACTCACAGATTCACATTAAAAGTAAAAACTAAATAGAAACCAAATAAACTGAAAAGATGGAAGAGTTCTAGCGGTCTGAGGAATACCCCTTCTTTGAACGGAAATATATGCGAATGATCCTAAAGCAGAAACCATTTCAAAGCATATACCCCTCTATCTCTCTCTCTGATGATGAGGGGCATCGTATCTGCTGTCCATGGCTGATGACCTATATTCTGTGTTCTGTTCAGACTGTCCGGCTGTATCCTCTACCTCTCTATCTCTATCTGTAACTGGGACTATGTTTGCAACAAACTGTAGCCAGCCCCGGACTCCACTCAACCGAATTGGACATCAGAGTGGAGAGGACACAGGACACAGGACCAGGACCGGGACGGAACAGCAGCTGCAGTAACGCTGGGCGGCAAGCGGAAGGATGCCTGTAAAGACCCTTCAAATGTGAACGAGAACGAAACGGAATTGCCATATTGCAATCGTTTTTACCCCCCCTGTACCTCCCTGTAGCCCCCTTTAGCCCCCTGCGTGGCTGCTGTCTCTTTTTATGTAATTTTTGCTAAATAAAAGATATCCGCAGATGAACAGTTTTCAGCTTTCTGAAATGCTTTCTGTTGCGAAAAGGAGATGAAAAGGTAGCTGAAATTTGCATAATATATCAAGCCACATACATGTGTGGCAAGCGGGAGGCAGAACTTGTGGCACGCCCCCCTCTCCCCATCGAACCACAAACCCCATAAAAACTTTAAAATGTGGCTCTTGTGGCTGCTGGGCTGCTGGCTGTTCAATTGATTCGTAAATTGATTTGATCCTTGTGAGTCCTCGAAGGGAAGGACACTTCATTGTAATGATTTTGGCATTGGTTGAAAAATTTGCCATTTTATGAAATCCGATCACACAGAAATTGTCGAGGAGCCGCCTTCACCAATTTGTGGCAGGCAATCGAATCTGTGTGTGTGTGTGTGTGTGTGTGTGTGCGCCCTTTGTGGGCTTATAAAATGTTTTTGGGGGAAAAGTGATATGAAAATTGCTGACAAATGTTTTTTCGTTTCCTAATTTGATTTCTCTGGAATTTATGGCTCGCCTCTTTTTATTGGTCATTAGTGTGGAAATTCATTTGGAAAACGGATACTTTTATCCTTTAGTTTCATTTCGGAATACACATGATTTTATGGCTTAAGAATCAAGGAATATCTACATTTAATTTAGTGTTTAATTAATAAATTATTTGCGTGCCTTTGGAATGTGTTTATTAAATGAGAAATAAATGTCTATAAATTATGATTAAGTGTGTAATAAAATATGGTTCTTTCTGGGTAAGAAATATCCATTTGAAGGATCGAATTCCTCGTCCAATTAGTGTTTATATAAATCTCCATTCTCTCTGAAATCTAGCAGAAGTCCCGGGAAAATCGTTATGTGATTGGAAAATGTGTGGCCCCCGTCAAAGTTGTACGGAAACTTTAGAGGTTTCTCTCGCCTTTTCCGGGCCATAAAACGCTGAACATTCTGCATAAATATTGTGCACAAAATGTGTGCGAATTTATTGCCTGATTTACTGCGGAGGCGGGGGCAATTAGTCGCAATAGTTTGCTTGGCCCAACAGGCAGCAGCTAAATTTTCCAATTTGTTTATATAATTACTAATGCTGTTGCTGTTGCTGTTGCTGTTTACTGCTAGCCAAAAGGCCGGACCAGGCCAGACCAGGCCAGGCCCGGGCCGTAATCAATTGTGCTTTAATTGCAAGGCGTGAAAGTCATAAAATCTCAGCCATCGATGAGGTAAAGATCGTACCGAGAGCAGCACGTACGTGTCGAAAGTTGAATTGTTTATATAATTGTTTATTGTGCGTGGGGCGAAAATCGAATTTTAAATTTCCATGGCTCGATTTCCATTATTCAGACGGAGAACCAGTCATCCCGTTCCGCCACGAAATGCAATTTCCACAGGCACAGAGGCATTGCGCATACGCCCCGTTGCACACCGCTGCGGCGGCTGTGGCCTCAGATGCTTGCCTTGCCATGCCTTGGCTTGCCTCAGCTGCCGCTTATCTTTGCAGGCGGCTGTCACACGACTGCAATTAGGCTGACAAGCGATGAAGTGGGGCATGGCAGCGGGCGGGCAGGAGGGGGGGGGGCGAGATGCCCGACGGGCCTCCATCCGGCGGGATATACCATGTACATGGATGTCCCATCATCATCATCATCCCATCATCCCCATCGTCACTCATCCTCCACTCATCGCACACTTGTCGCCGAAACGGAAGCGCAGCTCGTTGCTGCCGCTGCAACTGCTGCGTGCAAGTGTCTGAAGATTACTATTACCCACTTGGCAGGCAGCCTGCCTCATGCCACACACACCCACAGAGCCGTAGCCAGAGCCAGAGCCACTGCCAGTGCCAGTGCCCCAATCCCTGCGGAGGCAGCGGCAGCGGCAGTCTGCATGCATAATAAACAAATCAAATCCTATAAATGTGCAAATTAGCTGTGTGCAACGTCACCGAATGAGTGGCTCCTACACTGGGAGAGAAAAGGCAATGAATGCCAGAAGCTGGAACTCCCAGAGCACCAATTGGCAGCTGTATTTTCCTCTTCTGTATCTCTGGATAACTTAGGATTCCTAGTCTTAAAATTTGTGAAGCAAATTTAAACGTTTTCTTCGATGCACAGGTTCCTGGCTGCCAAAATCCCATTTCGAATCACATTTTGGCATCGTTTCCCTCAGTGTATGAAATGCAGATGCAGGCGTCATCATTATCATTGCCCCCCCTCGCACACCCCCCCGACATCTCTCTGCCTCTCTCTCTGTTTCGCTCTCTATCATTTCATGAAAGTGAATGCACTTTTATATGCATGACTGCTAATTACAGCGACAATTTGTCTATCTCCCCGTCCCCATCCCCATCCCCGAACCCGTTGCCTACCACGCCCCATGGGATGTCCCCAGAGCTAAACGCTTTGCTTTTGTATTACAAATATTTAGCACATTTCGGCTTCTCTCTTCTTGGATTCTTTCCACCCCACCCAACCCCTTTGATAATTGCCCAGGGGAAGCCCCTAACCAAACGATTTGTCATTGTGTTTTTTTGGAGGTATTACCAAGCAGAAAATGGGATATGATCCGAAGAGAGTCTTTGCCTGATTAATATGCCATTTCTGAGGCAAAAGTTCAAGTACAAAGACGGAACTCTATAATACTTTCGATGATTATAAAACTCTGGAGTTTCCTATCGTATAATCAAGCATTAAATTCTCTGATAGATAAGGAAATTCCAGCAATTTGCACGGCAATTACGAAGGTGTTTAAGCAACATTTTACAACCCGTCTTATAACAATACTCTGTGCTCCCAGAGGGAGAAACATATGTACCTCTAAAACAGAATTAACCAAATTACCATCGAAAAACCCACTAATTAGATTTAATTTTGTTGAGATGTGGAATTTCTCTCTCCCCTAGAATACTCGTAACATATTTATGCAAAAGCCTCGCCTCTCTCTCCCTCTGGCAATTGTCTTTTTGCCATATTTTTTAATTAACCATCGGGCATGGAATGGAAGAGCTAAGCAAATTATTAATAGCCAAAGACGGAGAGCGGGGGGGAGCGTTGGCATTGAATTTTCAATTGAAACAAATCATTATTTGAGCAGCGTGTGGATCGTATTCAATTGGTGCTGGCGATGGCGCTGGAGGTGGCGCTGGCGCTGGTGGAGCGTGTCAAGAGATCGAGCGCCCACAGACGCATCCGCATCGGATCCCATGGGAACCCATGTGCAGATGTGTCTGTCTGATCGTGCGCCGAGTAATTGGCTTTTTATGGGCCACTATGTTCAATATGTAAATGTAATTAGCAAACAATTTGCATGGTCCTACACTGGTGTGAATAGAAATAGGGTTACTCCCCTGGAATACCCCTCTCATATGCATACAAAAAAAGGAAACTAGTTTCCCATCTAGAGCTAATAAAAGTGCAATATTTGAACCAGTTCTTCTTTTTCACGGATAAAACATTCATTAATCGCTTGTGGAACAAGTTGTAAATGCAAATATACGATGAATAAACGGTCAAGTCGGATGTGGCACTCACCTTTCATAGATCGGCTTTCAATTGAATTAAATTCCTGAAATTAGAGAAACATTTTTATAGTTTTAGCTAATGAAGAGTTATGGCTTTGGGTAGCCAATAAATCACTCATTGGATGCTGGATTCGGAGCACTATTTCATTCTCCCCCCCTCTACTTGGATCCCCATAACTCTTCTTCGAGTATCCCCCTCCACATATCAATCCCTCTGGCACATTTCTCGCTGAGTCGAGAGTTAAATTTGCATATGTCCATGGGCCGGAAGAGATATTCCCTGGCATTTTGGGGTTTGGTTTGGGGAGATTTAGCATATGTGGCCAGTGGCCAGGGGGCACTCCCTCCCCCACCCTGGGGATGTGGATGTGGATGCTGTGGCTGTGGCAGTAAAATTCACGCGTGATAAGCAGTTGAGCGCACATTTTCACGCACTTGTAAACAGGGAATAAGCGAAGCGTGTCCGCGAAAAGCCGCAGGCAGAAGAATGGAGTCGAGAGGACCCGCCACTGGGGGGGCTGTGTGTGGGGGAGCCTGGCAGGATAATTAATTATCAATTTTATGGGCCACCCGCTGGCATATCCTTGGCTGCAGTTGCAGTTGCAGTTGGGATTAGGTTTTGGTCAGCGGCGGAGTTTGCCCAGGAAGGACATGACAGGACGGGACGGAACGGGACAGGCTGTTACCGCTGGCTGTTACTGCTGGTGTCTGCTGAAGGTCGTCTCGTTGTCGCGTTGTGGGCTCAACGGCTCAATCTCAATGCTATAAACTACGTCGTCGCCGCCATCGCTGCCCCTTTCCCCATCCGCATCCCCAGCGACATTTACCTTCAACTCGCAGCAGCAGCAGCAGGCGTTGCGGCGCTGGTGGCAGGCGTGTATGTGCAATCTGGTGGCACGCTGAAAATAACGCTAATTGCATTTTGCAGCTGCCAGTCGCCGCTGCCCCTGGTCACACACCAGCTACGCTGCCACCCATCTCTGGGGCATGCCACACATCCTGTTTCATGGATTTGCTGGCTGGCTGGCAGGCAGGCCAATAATTGCTGGTGGGCCTGATCAAACAATATTGTCGAATCGACAGGTTGCTGGCTTTGGCTTTTCGGATTAACATAAACTCTCGTATAAAATAAAAGGGAACATTTTAAAGGTGGAAAAAGAAGAGAGGGGCAGCAGAGAAATTCAAGGAAGAAATTATACAAGAGATGCACGGACTCCCCACTCATTCTTTTGCTTCATATCGAAGGAATCTTCATTCTTTGGGTGTATTTATGATGAAGAAAAGGCCATGTCTTAGTTATCTTTGGGACGAAGAAATTAATGGATGCTTTAGCTTCCTTTTGGATAGACATTTTCATCTTAGAAGTGCCTTAAAGAAGTGTCCCAAAAGAAGTTTCCTGAGTAATTTGTAAAATATTCACATTAACACTTTATTTCCCTGGCCCAAAAGGAATAGAAAGGGATAAAAAGGGCTGGATGAGAGGAAGTGCCATTCGGCGAGAGCGGTTTTCATTCCCGATCATGATGAAATTATACAAGGCGGCTCGCTTCGTTACCGCAATGCGCTCTCTTTTCGGGTCTTATATTCCTCATTACAAGAGCAGACTTCGTTGTTCTCTCTCTCATCGAACATGACGTCAAAGACCCGACAGAGAGTCGGCCGATCATTCCCTAACTTAGCTTCCTTACTCCTCTCTCTTTCGTCTTCTCTGCTTCCAGTGCAACGGGAGTGGAGTGCTCTCTTGCCAACACTGCAAAAGTTCGACTCTCTTCTGCTCTCAGGAACGGACTGCTTTGGGACAAAGAGAGCGAAGCTTGGCTTTCATTCGTTTCTATAAGTAAAGAGTAAGAGAAGAGAGGCGAGCGCTTGCTAGCGAATCTGTTGAGAAGTTTTAAGAGTGTGAGGAGTGGGAGAGGGTGACCAGATCGAGTAGAATGGAATAGAACTTTGAATCTACTTATAATCCTAGACCTACTCCTACCCCCAAGAGTAAATTCCCCATTTACGTGCAGTAAATTGCTTAATTATATGAACAGCTCCAACCGACAGAACAAAAAGGATTAAGCAGCATTTGAGGCGGCTAACTAGAAGCCGAGAGTGATTTCGATTCGATTCGTTATGGAGGGGGTGTGGGGCAGGCAAAAGTTTGTTTGTTGCCTACTTTTGGGGCATTGATACCTTCGGCTCGGCTCTGGCCAGAGGCAAAGCTCTGAGGCTCTGCTCTAGGACTTCTGGGACTTCTGGGCTATATATGAACTCATTCCGTGCCAAATCCCAGACAAAGCCAATGCGCTACAAAAGCCTCTGGCTGACTGGCTGGCCACAAAAAGAAAAGGCCAAACAGAGCACAGAGAACAGAGAGGGAGAGGGGCAGGGACATTGGATAGGAATGGAATCGAATCGCAGGAACAAAAAAAAAGTTCAACTAGCAAAAGGACACGAACATCCCACAGCCAAAGCCACAGGACCAGCAGCAGGACCAGGACCCGGCCCCCCAGCTCCCATCCCCAAGCAATTACATTAAATCTTGGCTATTATTCTTTTACTTTGTAGAGCTCTCTCTCTGTTCTGCACACAACTTTTGCTGCTGCCCTCTGCCTGCCCCGCTGTGGCAGGGCCACTGCCTCGCTGTAGTTAATCGCCTCCAACGTGATTGAATTCCATCGAACGCAGGTTGACCAATGACCGGACCAGGCGGGGGGCCGGGGGCAGGGGGAGACCAGTTCTAATAAATGAAATAGACCCGCTTGACTTGACTGCATCTGGGGCTGCTCCTGCTCTGCTTCGTCCTTTGGCTGTTTCTGAGAGGCTGTTGGATGTGCTGTTGCCTTTGACCCCGGGACTTGGTTTATGGCCAGTCACTGACCACTTAACTAATTGCTCCTTTGTGTGCCACTGACACGGGCAATAAAATGAGTTCTCTCATACGGGATCCAGTACTCCAGTTGGAGCCACAGTTTGGCGGCATCTATCAAGTCAATTATTTGCATGTTCCACTCTTAATCTTTGGGATACAAGATGGGGGAGTATCTTTGAAGGGAATCTTTCCGTGGCACTCTTTAATCTTCCCCTTGCCTTCTTTGCAGTTCCTGTGTGCATCATGCACAACACCGGCAAACCAACCACCGCCTCTCCGCCCACAGCACAGCAGCAACAGCAGCAGCAGGCAAGGCCACAGTCGCCGTCACCCGGACGGAATCCCGCGGAGGATGAGGACGAGACCGATGTGATTGGCGACCTGATGGGGCACTACGGCAAGTGGCAGCTGCTGATGACGGTGCTGCTGTCGCTCTTCCAAGTGCCCAACACCTTTCACATATCCTCGTCGGTGTACCAGGCGGCCAACAAGGACTTCTGGTGCCAGCGGCCGCTGGAGCTGCAGCAGATGCCCGTCGACGAGTGGCGCAACCTGAGCGGCTCCAACGACAACTGTCATCGCTGGGAGGGCATCGGCTGGAGCAGCCTGGCGAATGATACCACGCTGCAAGAGGTGAGTCTTCAGTCTCTTAATCCCTCAAAAGGACTCAAGTGAATCCCTCTCTATCTGTCTTTCAGGCAACGGAGGTGGTCGCCAGCGTGGGCAATCTGGTGGCCTGCGAGAGCTGGGAATACGAGACGCACGACAATGTCGGGAACACCTGGACGTCGGAGTGGGACCTGGTGTGCGACAAGGAGCACCTGAAGAACGTGGCCGAGATGTTCTTCCTGCTGGGCGTGGCAACAGGTGGCATCATCTCCGGCTATCTGTCCGACAAGTTTGGCCGCAAGACAATGCTCTTCATATCGGCCATCCTGCAGACCATATTCGGTGGGTACCCCCCGTTCCCCCTTCTCTAGCCACTCTCTCTATCCTGTGTGCGCATTGTGGCCTTTAAAGGCCATCTGCCACACTGGCCCACACTCACCTTCAACGTGTCATCATGACAATGGCCATGGATGAGTGTCCCGTCCTCCGGCCCCCCCATTCGACTGTGAACTTGGCCATGTCTGGGGGTCAGCACACGTCGAGTGGCACGGCGTGGGGCACTCAGGACTGGGGCACGGACTGGGGGCTGCCGCAAGCGCAGTGCCTTGTTGTCCTTGTTGATTAAATCTCTGGCACAATGTAATTGGAATTTGCATTCAAAAGGACATTACTAATGAGGAATCGTGTGTGGCCTGCACACGTCTCTGATGCGGAAGCGGATGCTGGGAGCTCGGGCTCTCAGGTAAAATCGAACATTGAATCAAGGGTTCATGGTTGATTGGAGAGCCCTAATGAAGAGGGATCCTTAAATTTACTTCCCCGAACATTGCACATATATCTATAGTATCTTTCCGTCTTTCCGTCCATCCATGCAGGTCTCTGCCTGTACTTCTGCAGCTCCTTCGAACTGTATCTAACGCTGCGCGCCCTCCTCGGACTGGTGTCCGTTTCGGTCACCTACTCGGCCCTCATTCTGGCCATCGAGTATGTGGATGGCAAGTGGCGGACCATCGCCGGGATGTACAATCTCTTTCCACTGCCAATCTCCTACATGATCATCTCGGGCCTGGCCTATCTCACGCAAGACTACCAGGCCCTGCAGCTGTGCATCGGTTTGCCGGGAATATTCCTCTGTTTTCTCTGGTAAGAATCGAATCCATTTCGGAAGGTAAACAAAATACATCTCGCGGAGAGGAGGAGAACGAATGAATTTCCACAGACGAGTATATATAGAGGCACGCGGTATAGATCAGAGACCAACGAATAAATAGCCCAAGCAGCGCGCGTGGGTGTCCCGCGAAGACTCTTCCGCGGCACATGTTCTTCCCAGATAATTTATTTGATTTTTCTTGTTGTTTTGCCTGCAGGTTCGTGGTCCCGGAATCGCCGCGCTGGCTGCTGGTCAAGGGTCGTGTCGATGAGGTGCGTCGCATCATCGAGGCGGCGGCCAAATTCAACGGACGCCAGCTCCCAGTGGACTACCAGCTGACGCCGCCGACGCAGGAGAGCAGCTCCCAGAACATAACGCATCTGTTCCGCTCCAGCTATCTGCGGCGCATCACCATCTGCTTCCTCTGCATTTGGTTCACCATGAATCTGGTCTACTACGGCATTATCCTCAACATGAGCTCCTTCGGGGGCAATGTCTACTTGAATTCGGTGAGTCCGGCCCTCGCCTCAGTCCGTCTTAATTTGCATCAAGCATACGCCGCGTGGGACGGATCCTCGCTGGCAAATCCACTTAGGATTGCGAATCGGATGGAACATTTCATCCGATCAATCAAGCAATCATTTAGCAAGTGCTAAGTGCCCACTCGTCAGAGCAGCGAGGATGATGTCCGTCTAATTGGATTTGTCAGCAGAGCATTCCCTCTCCGCGGAATGCGGAATGTGGCATGTCAAAATTCCCTGGTGCACGGGGCAGAGGGTGGTGTGAAAATGTGTTTACAATCGAATTATGATGTTACTTACCGCCACGCCCCGCCCACACACACACGCCCACCTCCACTCTCCATGGACAAATCCCCCACAGCCACTGCCGCGCAGCCACCATCTTATGGGATCGGGTCGGGGAGGGAGGGGGGTCTCGTTTGCTGGCTGGGGGCCAGCAGAATGTCCGGGGATTGCCGGCGCGGAGAGGCCTTGGATTAGCGGCCCGGCCGCACAAAATAAACCGAATATAAACATGTTTGGCATTTGGTTTTCGGGGGATTTTTCGATTGTTATAAAATGTTTAAGGGATTAATGGGGGCTTTGTCTGGCGAGAGAGTTTCAGAGATGAAAGGAATATCTTCAATATTTCTATATACAAATCATTTAAATGTTACTTGGGGTCCTACAGGGTAGAAAGATCTATCATTCTTTGATTATCTATTATCTAAAGATAGACTACTAAAATCCCACTTCAAAGAGCCCTCGCTCCTCCTCAGATCTACCAATTTTCCCCGCCATTTGCTCATCACTGTCGGGAAAATCCGACAATGGGCCTGGGCCTGGGCCAGTGGGAGGGGCTTTTCAGCTAATTTATTGCATAATTTATTTTGACATTTGCTGGCGCACCTTTGATGCCGCGCTCTGATTTAGTGCGCCCCGCCGACACTTGACAACTTTTTGCTCACAGAAGTCCCCGGTCTTTGCCCCCCAATGTTTTAGGCGCTAGCTGGCCTAGTCGAAATACCCGCCATCGCCGTGGCCATGTATATCATCACTAAGGTGGGCAAGAAGTGGCTCTTCTGCGCCACACTCTTCTGTGCCGGCGTGGCCTGCTTCTGCGCCACCATCACCGAGGGGCGCGAGGACATACTCTGGCTGAAGATCACATTCCTGATGATGGGCAAGTTCACGATCAGTGCCGGGAACACCATCATGCCGGTCTACACCGCCGAACTGTATCCCACGGCCATTCGCAATGTCGGCGTGGGCGCCTGCAACGTGGCCGCTGGATTGGCCCTGATCCTGACACCCTATATATCGCTGCTGGTAAGCCAAGGGTATCCCAAAACCTCCTTAATCCTATCATTTGTTCACTCTCTCTTTCTGCAGAACAAAATCGAGGGCCACTTGCTGATGGCTCTGCTCACCGCCTGGAGCATCTTTGGGGGCTTTGTGGTGCTCTTTCTGCCCGCGACGGCCGTCCGTCGCAATGCTGCCAACTCGGGATCGGGCGGTGGCAATCAGAATGCTGCCAGTGCTGCCAAGCAGGTGTAATAATCGCTGCTGTCCTGCCCAGCCTCTCTGCCCTGCCCTGCCTCTGCCTCTGCCTCTACCTGTGCCCCGCCCTGAAGAACAAAATATATTTTGGCTGGTCCAAAGTATGAGCTGATGATGAGAAGAAGAGAAGTACAGACCCCAGCCCAGCCACGCGCCTGGAACCTGTAACGAGTCGACATATCCACCGCCTCAAGCCACCTCTATCCAATAGATCCAAGAGATCCCACAGATCCCACAGATAAATAGATAAACCAAATCGATTTGACACGCAGTTATTGTACGAATGGTAATCGAGCAATCGAATGTCCAGATCTATGCCAATTTAGAACGCTAGAACGTCACAGAATGTCAGGCAGGACCTTGTTTTTGCGTAGCACGTAGTGAGTACGAGTATCTTAACAATTAATAAAACTACAACTAAAACTAAAACTAAAACTAAAGCGTAATGTAACGTAATGGCTTATAGCTTATGTCATAGTCTCTAAGTATCGGAACACAAACCGCAAAAAGCAACAGAAATACTACCCTGACAAAATCCGCAGAAGATTCTGTGTCTTTCCAGAGCTCAAACGAGGCTTCGGTTCGCATCGAAGGCAATGAATTTTTCCACAGAGTTCGGGGAGATCTATCAACAGATATCCCCCACTGGAACTCTGTGCAAATTTTGAGTAAATCCCATAGAATATCTTGTTGAATTAATGCATGTACACAAGTATTGCTAATCTAATTACAACACACCCACACACTCAAATTATATTCTTGTCAATATGTCTTGTCAATATCTCAACGTACACATAATCTTCTTGTCGTCGTCGTCGTCGTCTTCTTGTTGTCTATTAATAAAAAATGTTTTCCAAAACGCGAGATCAATTAGTGAAGAGTGAAGAATGAAGAGAAGAGGCTAAATAAATCTTCGAGAATTGTAATCTCTAGTAATCGTAGTCAATTAATGCTTAGTCCTATCCGTACATATACACACTATATTGTGCTATATATAGGGCAGATCAGTCATCAGTGAGTATCGGTCAATTATATGGATTTGTATATAGTACAGTCATGTACCCCGAGGACGAGGAGTTTTATTGTTTCAAAAGTCGGCTCAAGAAACAGAACAACAAAATTTCCAATATAATGCATTTAACAATTAATTAATATACATATGTATATGTGTGTATGCCTATGTATATGTATATGTGTGCGTGTATGTAAATCAATAAATAAAATGTAGCAAAGAAATACATGCATATGCGCGTCGTATAAAAGTATCTGTTGAATCGCTTGTTGTACTTATGTATCTTGTATCTTAAAGAATTGTTATACTCATTTCTCCATTCAAAGATGTGCATATATATTTTGTATTATTTTTACATAGTTTATGCTTAATGTTTTGTTGTCTACTGTACTTACGATATAAGATCCGGAGAGACTCTTTCTTTAAGTTTCGAAATAAATGGAATACCCGAGAATCAATTAATTGTTAATTTTTAGGCCGGCAGAAGAGATCAGATCGGTTCGGATCGGATCCGATCGCTCTTCTTCCCAAGAAAGTTTGAATAAATAAATATATATATGAAAATTGTTGTAAATCAAAAATTACCAAAAGCAAACCAAAGCTAAGAAAATGCATATTATAGTGTCAAAAGGAAATATATATATGAATAAATACAAATTAAAAAGGTACTACAAATGGTTTCAATCCAGAAAGGCAAAGGAATGGAGAGGTTCGTCACTCAAAATTATAGATGGGCAAATAGTTGAGGGGGTATATATTTCTTGTTATCGAAGTGATCGATTATGGACTTTTTGTATTTAATTTTAGGGCGACAAAATCTGATCATCAGCATACAATTTTTGTCGTGTTTTTTCGTGCCGATGTGTCCCGATGTCGCGCGAAGTAAGCACGATCCATGCCCACCGCTACTCGCAATACAATCAAAGCAAAAGCTTCAGCTGCAGAGGGAGGGAGCTTTACGGGCAGCTTTTTCGCTTACCTGCACGGCACGCTCTTACGTTACGTATTTCTTAGCAGCAGCGGCTGCCGCTGCCGCTGCGACTGCAGTGCTTATAACAGAGCCGCGCGAACTTTTAACGGATTTAGATCGACGCCAACAGCTGACCGACGAAAACCGTTCGATCCGGAGTTTTTCCAAACCAATCAAACGAAGAGTTAAGGAAAGAGTTTTTCGTGTATATTTTATAGAGCGCCAGTGTGGAAACATGAGCGGTGTGCTGCGTCGCGGTTCCTTGAGTTTCGATTTGAACAAGGGCAGGGGCACCATCGAGGCGAACCTCTACGGCGGGTATCGCGAGACAAAGCCTGCGCCTGGCACACCGGAAATCAGTGTCATAGCATTGGACTTTCGCCGCTACTCGGATGACTTAAAGAAGGTTCCTGTTGTCCCAGCCCCCCCAGCCCCGCCAGCAGGGTCCGCCCCAAACCCAGACCTCAGCCAGGATGTGGACAGTGATGTGATATCGAACTTCCTGGGCCACTACACCCGCTGGAGCTTCCTGTGGACCTTCCTGCTCTGCCTGTTGCAGCTGCCCACCACCTTTCACCTGTTCATGTTCGTTTTCCAGGTGAGTTTTTTCGGTGTTTTTGGTGTCGGTTACGGATACGGTTTTCAAACCAAATATTTGATCAGTTGATTGCCTCACACACTCCCCCATCTAGGTCGAAAACCAGCGGATTGGGGGCAGAACGGGGCTGAGACCGGAAGAAAATATTGAGTAATTGATTGGGTGATTGGAAAGTGTGCGCTGCGAGTGATTTGCAGTAATGGCAATGTTTACGTTTATGTATCTATGAACTAATTGGCCAACAAAAAACATATAAAAGTTAACTTTTGCAGCTATGGGTTTACTCCTGCTAGATGGCTCCCAGATATCACCCAAAGTGGCAATGTATCTCAGGAGAAACCAATTGAAGTAGAGTTTATATTGAGATTGTTTTGGGTAATGGTTGTAAACGCTTATCAACGAAAGATAGAGCCGAAACATACTCATTTGTTGGCCAATATTCAGTAGTAAATATTTCACGGTCTCTCTTGCCAAAAAACAACAATTGATAAGCGCCGCACTTGAAAAATATGTCAATTTGGACAACAATTTGGCAGTACTTCAAACACACTTTCAAACACGCTCTTAACAATCGTTTTTCAAGCGCCTGTTTTGGCCCACTCGACTTCCTCTCGACCTTCGGGCACCTTTTGGCCACGCCACGCATCTCCATTCATTTGCATTTGACGAGCCATTTATCAGCGGGGCAAGTATCTGACGGATGGCTGCAGTTGCGTGCGCATCATTTCGCGGCTCGTTCTGCTGCCAGAATGCCTGCCTCAATTGCTCGCTCCGAGTGCACGCCAATCGATAGTAATGAATGATAATCATCATCGAGTAGCGTGCTAATGGGCTGCCCCAAACAAATCGCAGAACAAAAACCGCACACCACCTTGACACACAGAGAGGGTCATCGGTAGTCGAGGGATTGCAACAGAGTCAATCAAGAGCCCAAGAAGTCATTTCACAGACGATGATTACAGCAATTGGCAGCTAATAAAGTGGGGTATTTGGTCATTGGCGGCACCTCCCTCGATCATTAAGGATCGATTATCACAGAAGATCAAAGAGAGACGACAGATTTATAGCCCTTGTGTCATCGGCGAATGAGGAAGCCAATCTTATCTGCTTAATTGTTTAGATTTTATTGATTTTTGATAGCCCTCGATTCGAAATAGATTGCGTTTATCTAATTAAAAACACTTAATAACGGTCTAAGGCATTTGCTCTGATGAAAATCTTACTTGATATTACACATACGTTACGTTAGACACATGATAAGATATTCTATTGCGTTGCCAGAACTATAAAAGGTATAGTTTCATAGAGATCTGCCTGTCATTCGAGTGGTAGTGCTGCAGTGAGTGGTGGAGCATCAACCTTGTGGGTGTCAAGGCACTCCCCGAAAAAGGTCGGTCATTCGAGTGATTCTTTAATGATTCATTTGGCCAAAAACACATTTAGTTAACACGTATTTGGGTTATCAGACAAGTACCATCTCCGGCCGAATTGTTGGACATTATCACAGAGCCCCTTTTGGAATCGGACCGAACGCCGCGCCTGCGTAGAGCCGAGTCTTGTACGCACTCTCGGCAGTCACCAGAGTCGCGACACCGGTCTCAGACTCAGACTCAGACTCAGCCGTAACTTGCATCTGAATGGTGGCATGGCAATCTGTAAACTATATATTTCACAAGCCCACATTCTAATTCAGTTGGCTTGCACCACAAGTGGCAAACGGTTGCGATTTCGAGTCTGAGCCAGATCCGAGTTCCCGAATGGAGCTGTCAGATCTGCCGCTGCCATCTGGCGAGGCCTCGCCCATGCTGCAATCCAGAGATTTGGAGGAGCTGGAGCAGCTGCAGACCACATTGCTGGAGCGATTCTTCGGTGCCATGAGCCGCTGGCAGGGCCACTGGTGCTGCCTGCTCTCGATCTTCCAGGCCATCTGCACATTTCACATATTCATCTATGTGTTCCAGGTGAGTGGTCGGTGCAGCAGGCACCTGCTGTGCCTGGTCTTGGTCTGGTCTGGTCTGGGCCAGCAGCTTTCTGCAATCGTTGCGCTCCAACGGCTGCCACATGTTGCCCATCGCGTTGCCCCGCAACGACAACTTCAACTAAACTCAAGCGCAAATGACAAGGTTCTTTGTTGAATCAATGCCAGTTATCAGCCATCGTCTACTCGCATGTACACACATAGTACTTCTGATAACATTATAGGTAGAGGGTGTGCGAGTGCGAGTAATTGCCAGCCAGAAAGATAGACTGACAGACCCACAAACCTGTTGATTGTATAAAAGATTGCGACGCCTCCTGTGTGTGGAGATACGCGTGCATTCCGATCAGTGAAAGATACAATTTCATTAAGAGAGAGGGAATTTCGATTGAGCCCAGGGCCATTTGGGATTCCTCTAACTAAAGTTTGGGGCTGTTTGTTTAACTCCTAGAACTCTAGAGAAGATCTGCCCAATATCTAAGTCTATCTATATCTCTAGACCCCCTAAACTTCCTTCTATCCCTCCCCAAAGAGTATTCCCCTGTTCCACCTTAATTGTTTCACTTTTTTGCTTAATTATTGACACACAAAATAAAAACAAAAACAAAGCGTGGAGTAATAACAATTATATGAACTGGCTTTCAGACCAAACGAGTTTTGCTTTGTTTTTGCCTCCCAAAAGTGAATTCTTTGGGGCTGATATCTCTGATATATTTCTCCCTCTGCAAAGCGCAGGAGATGACATCTTTATGGTCATAGAATTTCCCACAATGTGGCAAGAGCAAGAGCTTTCAATTAGCTGCCACTCCACTCCACTCCCATGCCACACACTGATCCATATCAGGTGTTGCTTGAGGCAGACACCAAGGTTAGAGCTTAAAAGGTTACACTCGGAGTCGGACTCGGTCGCTGGCTCGTACCTGAGGCTAATATTGACCGCTAAACTGTCTAAATATATTAATTAAACAATAATAGTAATAAAATACACACACTTACCGATTTGTGGCCCAGTGTCGGAGAGGCGGCACGGCACGGGGCACACTGGTTGCAGCGAAGCGAAATCGGATTTGCTTTCTCACCTTTGGGGGGGGTCAAGCATGGCGGCCCTGTAACAATTAAGTTAACGATTAGCCACAAACATATTGAGGGTTTAAATAGAGCAATCTACCAGGGAGAACTGTGGGTCAAAGATCTTCCCGGGAATCTCAAGCAGGAAGCTCTTTTTCCCCCGACAACTCCCAACATTCTTTTAACAATTGAATGCAAATTGAACCCCATGACGGATACTTGATTCACCAATCGTAAATCATGTATTGTCTCAAAAACAATAGCTAATCGATGGATAATTAATCGGAGATTTGCATAAAGCTCTAAGGTGCTTGACCTCAGGCCATAGACCACCCTTTAAAGACCCATAAAAGTCGGGTTTTGCCTCAGAAATAGTCCCTCAAAGCCCAGTGTGCCGCTTGTCAGGCCCTGTCGTTGGAATAAAGTGCAATCAGGTGCAACTGCAGCTCGTGCATATCTGCAAACCAATTTATCAAAAAAGACAAAAAAAAATAATAGTTAGAAAAAAAATCTGTATGTGGTTCGGCGGACAAGTAGAACCCACGCTGCGGAGCCCAGAATTCCATTGTTGCACGAGTGCATTCGTATGTGGCAGGCCATGCAAATGCCTGAAACGTGACAGGCGGCAACCGAGAGAGAGAGGGGGAGGCAAGTGCCACAGCGGCCACAAACCGCGCGACAAATGACATCAGAGGAGAGCCGGCCAGGCTGCCAGATCAACAGTTGCCGACGTGGCCATAAACCACCAAAAGAACATTCACTTTCACCTCACAGGAAAAGGACAGACAGAGAGAGCTCTCGAATGAATTATTGAACATGTTTTCTGTTTTTCTGCTTTTGCCGGCGCACTTTAACTTGAACTTGAAACAATTTCCTCACAGCATACTAAATGTTTAATTGAGGCACGTTTCGCAGTCTCGAGACAGGGGCTGGGGCTGGGGCAGGGGCAGGGCTTTCGACCTGTTTCGAGGTTTGCCTAACACCGGAACGGGTGAGTGGAGAATCCCTTGAGTGAATAACCCCCCTGGAGGTGCCAGTAGCTCCCTTGATAAGCCGCTTACATGAGGATTCGATCTTCAATCATTCAAACCGCACACAGCACTTCTCCTTTGGGGTAATTTTTGGGCTGTCACGAAACATGCTCGTAAATGAAATGATTAATTGGTCTGTAAAAACTAACTACGGAAGAAATTTAAACGATTTAAACGTACGAGTATCTGTGGCATCGACTTTGCTTTTCTCCCATTCGAAACATAAAAAACTTGTTATTCGAACTTTGATCGGGGATTGGGATCGGGGATTATGTGCTTCACGTAGTAATTGCAAACGTGAATCGATTGCTTAAGTGTTGGGTATATTTTGGGTATGCCTTTCCGAAATTTGGGTATTCTTTTGACAACCTGCGGCTGAAGTTCTGGCAAAGATATATAGGTATTTTATAGGATTTATATGGATCTGAAGAGGTCTCTGGGCGAACTATTGTGAGTTATTACTTTGAAATGTATTATTTATGAGTCAAATGGTGAAGTAATAGCAAAGGCTATATAGTACCAATGCGCTGAATCATGCCCAAGCCATGTAAATGGTTGTATTTGCAATCGAGAAGAGTCTCGAGTCTCAGAACCCAGACGAGCTGAGCAGCCGAGCCCCTCATGAACAGCTCTCTCATGCAACATCTTAATACTTTATAGTCTTTGGTAATAATAAGAAATACTAGTCGGCTCTAGCACTACCCCAACATTTACCCATTTCCCACACCTCTAATCTTACAGACTGCACCCAAGGACTTTTGGTGTGCCCCGCCCGCAAATCTCAACCAAATGAATCTCTCGGAATGGCGCAATCTCAGTCAGACATCGGATGGCTGTCTCCTGCTGGACCTGGACTACTCCCAGCTGATCGTAGAGGATGGCCAGGTGACGAATTGGCCCGCGAATGCCAGCGACCTGGGCTACCGGCAGTGCCAGGACTTTGAGTTCTCGGACAACGATGCCCTGACGCTGGTGCAGGAGTTCGAGCTGGTCTGCGGCCGGGATATCCTCAGTCTGGTGGAGACCTGCTTCCTGGTGGGCGCTGCAGCCGGGGCCGTGCTCAGTGGCTGGATTTCGGATCGTTTCGGCAGGCGGCACACGCTGATGGCATTCGTGACGATACAGAGCGTTTTCGGTGAGTCCCCAATGCATAGCTGATGGACTCTGATTGCCCCCAGGATTTGGATGGACATGTGTGGCAATTTGGTTTTGGTTTTTTGGGGATTCATTTTCTAATTGTCATTTATATGCAGCAATGGCTGCTTACATCCATCCTTCGCCTCGTCCACCTCCTCCTCGTCCTCCTCGTCCTGCGGATGAGCGAGCATGTGAGCATTTGCATTTGCATTCGTCCTCACGCTCTGCGGCATGTCCTGGGGTCGGGTTGGGATTTTAATTGACTTTACACTTTTATTTACGTGTCTGACCTTGCCACTGACATTCTCGCTTCCTCTGTGGCTCTGCCACATCTCTCTCTCTCTCTCTGTGTGTGTGTTGCAGGTGGAATTTTGGCCTTCTCAACATCGGTGGCCATGTTCATGTCGCTACGTGTTATAATTGGATTCGCATCAATGACCGTGACTGTTGTGAGCTTCGTGCTGGTGGTGGAGCTGGTCTCCGGCAAGTGGCGGACCGTAATCGGTATTCTCAACATTCTCCCAGTGGCCGTAACGTACGTCCTGGCCTCGGGGATGGCCTATCTCATACGCGACTGGCGCATCCTGCAGCTGGTCATCTCATGGCCCTGGCTAATTATGCTTGGTATTTGGTAAGTAATTAAGATAGAAATCAGGGAAGAAAAAGAGTGGTTACACTCAAGACAAAACCCCAGAGGGAGGCCTTTGGGATTAGCAAAAGAACTTTGTTCAAGCTTTCGACGACTCTTTGGTATTTCGTGTCCTATTTAAGAGCAATCAGAGCCATAAATTTCCGCAGCCAAAAGATAAATCATAAATGAAGATAGTCCCCAAAGAAATTCCTAAAGAATTACAGCTTATCTTAGATACAGAACTACTTCCGATTCAACTGTTTTCCTCTGGGAAACCCACAGATATTTCCACTCCATTCCACCTTCAAGTTCTTTCTCTTCCTTTCGATTGGCTAAACCTTCTGACAGCCACATTTCGACTTCAAAGCCTGCACATTCTTCGAAGGCAGTCAACGAAATGAATTGACAACAGAACGAAGCGGAAAACAGCAAAGAATCCTACACACAATTCGTGTGGGATCAATTAGATTCCCAAAGGCACAAAGCACATCCCTGGCCAGGGACATTCCTCAGTGTTTACACTCGAGAGCGGCCCCCAGGGGGAATGGAATCCTTTGCGATTAGCCACATTAGCCAGTGGCCGGCCAGGACTTCAATTGCAATCAAATGAAAAACATTCCGCAGTGCCAATAAATACTCGGGGGGAGAACTGACATTGATGCCCCGTTTCCTTCTTGTGCTCTTTTGAAGGTTCTGGCTGCCGGAGTCGCCGCGCTGGCTGCTGGCCCAGGGCCGCCTGGATGAACTCTGCGGATTAATTGAGCGAGCGGCCAAAACGAATGGCACTAGCAGCCAGCTGCCGACCAACTACCGCAAGACCCTGGAGGCAGCAGTGCCGCGGGAGGTGCAGCCCCAACAGGAGGGGGCCGGCAGCGAGGAGGTGAAGGGAGATTCGTTGGAGGCGGCGTCGAGCCACCAGAGTGGCCATGTGAACCCCCTGCTGGTGGTGTTCGGCGGCAAGTACTGGCGCACCACGTGCCTGACTCTGATCATCTGGCTCACCCTGATCATCATCTACTTCGGATTGACCCTTCACCTGAGCAACCTCGGGGGCAACATCTACATAAACAACGCCGTGGCGGGCACCATCGAGGCCGTGTCGATCTGCACGAGCATTCTGGTGGTGCTCAAGGCGGGCATACGCCGGAGTCTCATCGGTTACATGCTGCTGCCGGGTCTGTGCTGCCTGGCTACGAATCTGGTGCCCAGCCAGACGGGGGTGATAGCTCTGGCCACCATAGGTGAGTCCTCCTCCCACCGCCACTCCTGGAGCTAATCCTTCTTATGTTCCTTCTGCAGCCAAGTGTTTGATTGGTGCGAACAATGCCATCATTCCCACCTACACGGCCATGCAGTATCCCACGATTGTGCGCAACTTTGGCGTTGGAATGGGCAACCTGGCCGCCGGCATTGGCCTCATCCTGGTGCCCTTCCTCTGGCATTTGGTGGGTACTCCCTAACCCAACAATTATCCTCTCGATTCCACCAATTACCATCGTTTTGGTTGCCTTTTCCAGGAACACATTGATGCCCTGCTGCCGCTGAATGTCATGGGTGTTTGTGGCCTCATCGGCGCCATTGCCATTTGCCTGATGAAGGATGTGAATTAGCTGGAATCTGCACTAACCCTTTTCCCGTTTTGACATGTCTAACTGTGATATATTGGAACCACACACACACACACGTAGGGGGGATAGCGCTTAGTTGCACCCGCACTAAAAACATTTTTTTCTCATTCTACACTAAACTAAGTTCTTATATTTGTTTTTTATTTATATCTGAATGGAATTAAAAATTCTGAATTTATTTTAAAACCAAAGCAGAAAGGTTTCTTTAATTATGATTTTTGAAAAATTATTAAATTTGTGGGTCTTTAAGCAAGACATAATTAAAACAAATTAAATCTGGCAGGAAAAAAACGCCTGGCTAGCCAAGCTGCAAACCAACTAAAAGGTGTGAAACCCAGCTAATTCCCAGATGGTTTAGAGCTCTGCTAGCCTGCCATGAAATCGCTTATACGCACCGTTGAAGCAGCTTTGGCTTTGACTTTCAGGCCAAAAGCAAGGCTTAAACCCAGCCAAAGCTCAGTCTGGAGCGTTGCCAGTTGTCTGAATTTTCGTTGGGCTCATTCGCGGACGCGGTAAAAGTAATTTAAATCTAAATCACGTTCCACGGAGCCGAAAGACAAAATCGATTCTCATGTGCGAAATCCATTCACCTTCACTTTCCTTTTCCATTACTTCATCGAGAGATGCGCTAACCGGAGCCGATTGTGGACTACTTTTGGCATTCATACACCACACACGCCTCACATAAATTTTCCGCAGGCCCAAGCCAAAGCTCCACTTGGAGCCGAGAGCCGCTGCCTATAAAGCCGCCTGCACACCTGGTGCGCCCAGCATTTGAGCGATCAACGGCGGTTGGCCCAAAAGTAACTACTCCTCAGCGGTGCCCAGCGGACAAATCTGTTCTGTCTTTCAGTGTGAAGAGTGTTTCAGTGATTTCCGGAATTTGGATAGTGAAAGAGTCACACACATTCATCATGCAACTGCCACTAATCGCGGTAAGTTCTCCCACCAACAAAACACACAAACAAACTCAGGGACCAGCCCCTGTGCTACAGTTCTTTTGTCATAGAAGTTATGCGTGTGAATCATGCACTGTATGTGCTCCCCGCAAGGTCGTTCGGTTAGCAGCTTAAGATCGCCATTCAATCGCTGATTGAGTCGCCGATTAAGACATATTCAGCTTATGCACTTGTTCGCTGGGATATTTGCATTTTCTAGAAAGTCCCTCAATGTCTGGCTCAATGCAATGGCAATTAGCAATTAACGCTCGACAATTGACATTTGATTTCGTTTTGGAATCATAAAAATACCCATAGATCGCATCATAAATATGCGATACAATCGCTTCGGCGCGATTGTTGTGTGGCCCAAGAATTCCATTGCTCAACCAAGCCCTCGGGTCAGCTATTTTAACGAGCGTTTGTTTGGCCCAAACCCAAAGGCCCCACCCCGTCCCGCCCCGCCCTCTGCCAAGCAGCCCAATAATCAGCTCTCAAAATAGAGCCACAATTGGCTTAAGTTCAATTTGCTGTACAGCCCCAAAGATTATCAAAGGCAAAGGCATTTGCTACTGAGCTTCGGGGCTGATCAATTGTCAATTACCTGTTGAGATTTGGGGCGAATTAATTGGCAAAAAACATATCTGAAATATATTTTTGGGGATAAGTCTTGTCACAGAAAATTACTTTGATTTCTGCAGGATATATTAAACATGTTTTCTTGTTCGAAAAATAAGTGGAAGCTCCCTAATTACTGGCCAGAATTAGGCCACAAAATGCCTATTAAAAATCCCTAAAACCCAACCAAATCGTATCTCCATTCTAAAGCTGCGAAAAACCCTTGGAAAAAAATCTGGAAAAACCCATTAATCAGCATGGCTAACAAGATTTTTCATGCCATTGATTGATTGCTCGAATTGTGGCTTGGCCTAATGAGGTTTGCCAAAAGTTAGCTCGAAATGAAGTGAAATGAAATGATAATGACAAGAAACACTCAATTTGCCGGTAATTTTTGGAGAGCACGACAAATCATTGTGTGGCTGCGTCTGCGTCTGGGCCTGGCCTATAATGTGTATTATTTGTACCAAGGTCGTTGCTGTCCGTGGCCAATAAGTAGTTGATTGGGGCTGCCAAAAAACGCACTCAAGGCGGCAGCAGCCCCAACAATTTAATGCAAATTCTCGGCACGCACACGCAGTCCACTGGAAGCCAAGAGCAGATGCAGTTCCCAAAGATACAAAGATACAGCAGACACACAGAGCCCAGACCCACACTGAAACGCAGCTTTGGGCGGGGTAAATGTGTATTGAGAGGATTACGTAATGAACGAGTATATGAATTTATTTATGTACAAGATTCGTTCGGTTTCGTTTCGTTTCTGAATAAAGTGTTACATATTTGAGACCGACCGATCAGACTCTGAGAGCCGGCTTGAAAGTGCACTGACAACTATTCCAGAAACGAGAAAAACGCAAAACGAAAAACGAGAAAAACAGTTTTCGATGGGGCAGCGTAAATTTCGATTTCATTCGGTCAATGGCCAAGTCAAGGCCAGCAGTCCTTTCCGTAGCCTTTCCTTGGTTATTGTTACTAATGACAGCGGATCGGTGGAGAGGAGTGCCCTGCCCCAACAACACAGCACATTTGTTGTCTTTCTTCGATGAGTCGACGAGTCGTCTGCACCCACCCACGGCTGTAGACCAGTCTTGGGCTTGCCTTCCCTCGCTCGATCTTTCAGCATTTTTGAATTTTTCGGCTGTCTCTGGGGGGCTCTGGTTTCCTTGAACCAAGCCACATGAGGCGGAGCGGATCGGCGCGGAGTGGAGTGGAGTGGAGTCTTTAAAAGCAATTAAATCAAATCAAGTTCCCCCGCCAGCAAATGCACCCAAATACTCCTCGTGCAGGTTGCAAGTGTCGCTCTCTCTCCCTCTCTCTATCTGTGGGGCTATATCTCTTTGGCTTTTCATTATTTTTAAAGCCAAGTAGTTCACTTGACCAGGTAGTGGTCAGCCAGTAGTTGGGCAGTCAGCCAAGTCCGCACAGGCTGCCACTGGAATGTTTTGGCTTGAATGGCGCTGCACATAAAACAGACCAATGGCTCGGATACAGGAAAGTAATGGCTAATAATAATAATGCGAGAAACATACAAAAAATGTATGTGTGTGTGTGTGTGTTGACTGAATACATAACAAAATTTGCATGCACTGGCAGATAGATCATGGTTTTGGGCGAGCTGCGGGATATCAATTTATAGCCATGTTTATTCAAGTGGCAACAGATTAAACGATTATGAAAGACAAGTGCAGGACGGAAAGAAAGGCTTTTATAACCGGGGAGAAATATACCATAGGAAACAGTGGAGTGGCGGAGAGGTGTTAGAAGATGTCCCTCAAGGGTCGATTCTGCTGGGATTTCAATCCTAATTTAGATAGATAAATGGATGCATTCCTTTAGAAAATTATAGGCTGGAAATCCTCCCACCATTTCCAGGTATTTCTCGACTTTTATCCAATGAAATTTCCACCATTACCATATACCCCTATCGAATGTCAAGAACCTTAATGGCCACCGTAATTCCGTATTGAATTTTTATGTACTTCCCCAAAGCCATAATTCTTTATACAAGCCCCGCGAAAAACTGGAGCAAAGTTATCTGATCTGTGACCAAATGGAAACTGAAACAGAAACCCAAAAGACTTAAGCCTCAAGCCATAAGCCGGCTCTCTGCCTCACCTCACTCACGCCTTGTGCAACTGCAACAGCAGCGGCAGCGGCAGCGGCCACTAATTAAAAATAATGAAATCGCACCGATCTGTACGATCAAAGCGTCTTGGACTACACTGCACACTTGTCCTAGACTTTGACTTCTTTTGCGAACCGGAAACTTTTTGGCGATCAGCGACTGAAATGTGCTTTCCACATGCCACATGCCATGCCGCATAGCTCTGGCAATGCAAAATGCAAATTACGCAATCCAGACAGCGAAACAGAAATGTTTTTCTTGGTCTCTAACTGTACGAACACCGATATATCTTGAGGTCTGGCTCTGGCTCCGGCTCTGGGCTTCGGTTTGTCTTTGGCTTTTATGATCGATCGGCGGCGGCGGCGGGGCGGGGTTTCAGCGATTTCTGCGATTTGCTTTATGGTCCACATTTATAGGTATTGCACCGCCACCACACCGCCACCGCCACCACGCTACAATTACAAATTGTTGGCGGCGTACCCGGAGTACAGTACATAAGCGGTGTATAAATTTTTGAAACCAGTTCACGAAGGTGTGAGCCGATCAGGGGACTCCAAAAGGGGTGCCAGATAATCGGGGAAAACCTATAGAAACTGCGACTTTGGGGACACTGACACTACCAGCTGCCATCTATAGGGAATTTAATGAAAACTTTTACTTTTAAAAGGAATTCCTTCTTCGAATTGTGTATACTTTTCTACAGAAACAGAAAGACATAAGCCATGGATATCTTTCAGATTTACACCTCCCATACACGGGGATCTACCAAGTTTGAGCTCTTGCTTGAAAGAAAAACATTTAAGTACTGGAAATTTCTACATTTCCTTGACCAAAATGCACTTCAATGATCACTTCGATCACAAATTCGCATAAAATGGTATTTCCACTACCAAAGACATCGGAAATGTGAGGAAACTTCTAAGAAACAACCCAGGCATACCCATAAATATAGACCCACATATAAAACTCCACTAATTAAGAGGGGCAACGCCAAAAGAGGAGGCGCAATGCCATGACAAATTGGCCACGTGTGGCTTGGCTGGGCCCCGATTCTGTTGCAACGCCCCGTTTTGGCACAATTGGCACAGAGCCAAGCAACGCTTTTGGTGTCGCTGCCACTAATGTGTGTCGCTCTACTTACAGCTCGTTTGCAGCGCCCTGGCTTTGGCCCAGGCCCAGAACTATCCACAGCGTCTGAACATTCCCGGGACCCTTGTGTCGCCCGGTCAAGTGCCCCACCGCCAGGCCGTGCTCCGGGTGCGTCGTCCAGGACAGTCGCTGCGCCAGACGAATGCCATCCTGCCGGCTGTGACCCAGCGCATATCGTCACCCATCGAGGAGCGGCCGGTGACGGAGGCCGCCGAGGATGAGCAACCGGAGCCGTATCTGCCGAACCTCCTGCGCGAGCAGCAGCTGGCCCACTCGCAGCAGTCGCAGTTCCAGCAGGCGGCCGCCGCCTTTCTGAACGGCCAGCAGGCCATCGACTCGCCGTCGCCGGTCCAGCAGTTCCTGCAGCAGAACGAGGACTCCCAGCCGGCGGCCATCCTGCCCGCTCCGCCACGCTTCGCCGAGCGTCCCTCCATTCCCGCGCCATCGAACCGACCCGCCGCCTTCAACGACTTTGGCATCGGTCGCTTCGAGAACTCGCAGAGATTCGGCCTGGAGCAGCGTCCCACGCCCACAGCAGCAGCACCGCCACCACCTCCTCCGCAGCAGCAACAGCCCCAGCGAGTGGCCGTGATCCGCACACGACCAGCCGCTGCCCTGCGCCCCGAGCCGCCAGCACAGCAGCAGGCGCCTCGTCCCAGGCCCAAGCCAGTCCAGCCGCGTCCCATCATCGACCAGAATCAGCTGCAGGACGAGCGGTCGGAGAGGGAGCAGCAGCATCAGCAGCAGCAGCGTTCCAGGCGGCCAGTGGCACAGACCCTTCGCAAGTGGCGCGACGAGAACGAGGACGGCAGCATCACCTGGGGCTACGAGAACGACGATGGATCCTTCAAGGAGGAGCTCATCGGCACCGACTGCATCACAAAGTGAGTGGCACTGAGCTTGCAAGCGGGAATGCCCTTCAATCCATAATTCCCTTCTTTGTTTTAGGGGCACGTATGGCTACATCGATCCTGATGGCAACAAACGTGAATACAACTACGAGACGGGGATCCGGTGCGATCCGAACGCCCGCGACAACGATGAGGAGCTGCAGGAGAACGGCTTCATCAACTACGAGGAGAACCGCGCCGTTCTGCCCAATGGCCTGGAGATCGACATGACGCAGCTGGGCAAAAAGAAGTCCAAGCGTCCCAGTAGCATCTACAGAAACTAGGCCGCTCGCTGCATCCCTCCTCACATTAGCGTAGCACCTTAAGTCAAGCAGCTCTTAAGTCTTTGTCTTATTTGTATCCATCGTATAATTATGTCCATATTTCATTGAGTGTCAAGTGAAAGTGAAAATTAAATGTTTAGCGTGTATATATACTCGATTATAGGATCCATTCGCATGTATTCCCCATCAATAGGGTCGCTGGCGGCGTGCTGGGGGCGGCAGGCGGTTGGGCGGCGTGATGGAAATATCCAGGAAGTCGCCAATGCTGAACTTTGCCTGTGCGAGCGTCTTGTTGTCGTCGATGCCCTTTTGGCCCGTGCACGTGACTCCGATCTCGCGCATTTGGAAGTGATTGTTGCGATAGTTGGGATACACCACAGCAAAGTCAAAGTATGTGCCCTTCTTACGCGTGTCCGGGTTCACATCCCGCACCAAGGACGTCAGTTCGTGGAGGGTGGCGTCCTGCCATGTGTAGATCTGCAGCTCGTTGGTTGGAACATTCCCAAACATGTACTCCGACACGGAGTGATGGCGACCCGTGGAGCAAAACACGCGCAACAACAGCGGACAAGTCTGCCATGGAAGATTTAATAGGAAATTAGTTGGAGAGAAAAAATAACACAATTTGCCACAGCCGGCCGCCAGTGGGGGAGAAAAACAAACCTTCTCGCGATCAATCTGCTTGACCTGCGTCTTTTCCTCCACAATCATTGACTCTACGTTGGCCATATTGGTTATATTTTCACTGAGCAGCAGCTTTTTGCTGGTATTTTAATAGAAAAGCGGCAATATTTGGATTTGTTCACTTTTTTCTTGAAAATTGTTTAATAAGTGCTGCGAAACGTCGCAAAGCAACCCTAATGGTTTTCCTCATTTGCTCGTCAGGTGTCTCTGTCGATAATTACATACAACTGTAGTTAGTATGTAGCTAATGTGTAGTTACGGTGTAGTTACCTCGTAAAAACATTTAAATTCTTTCTGGTTCAAGTGGTGAACTAAGTTCGTTCACTGCAGTGAACAAATGAAACGTTAACTTTTAGTTCATGGTGGTTCCATTGAGGTTTTTTTCCCACCATATAGTAGATTCGAATATATGTCTCTTTTCGTTTTTTAATCAGTATATTTACGGTATATTTTGGTATTTTTCTGAGAGTCAGGCTCACTTCTGCAACGAAAGTATGAGTCGTCATTTCGAATGGGCTATAAAAGAGGGTATGGACAACAGGAAAAAACAGACAAGTCAAGGTATATTAGACAAAGAGGTGGATTTTACCTTGCATGCGTTGCTTTTCTGACCCATTTTGCCTCATGTCCATACCCTCTTTTTCCTTCCCTTATGTAGTAAATATGTAGCAAATGTCGACTTTACATACTTGAGCCCCCATCCATTTGCTGTTTTGTTTTTGTTTTTGTTTTGTTTGCATCTGAATGAAATATATCTGAAGCATATAATTATAATTATTATTAACACACAAAATTGAAGTGTGAATGTAACAATTAATTTGACTTGTAAACCATCTCCATGTACTTCCAGAACAAGTACCTCAAGTTAATTGAATACGCGAATGTGTTTTGTGTAGCCCCCACAGCTGTTCCAAAGGCCCCACAATTTTTCCAAAGTTCGACCGAGGCGGATGTGTTTTGTGGCGTTGCGGAAAAATCAAATTCTGTCGCGTCTTCGCGAATGACGCAGAATAAAGAAATGCAAAAACCTTAAGTGCGGCAGCTCCTACAGACTAACTACTAAATAAATAGCCACAATAGCGCTGCTAGTGGGCATTGTGCACCAATTTGAACATAAAGCAGCCGCAGCAAGAGGCACACAAGAAGGCGAGAGACGAACTGCAGCCCCCATCGTCTGGTTATTGGCGGATAAAAACACAGTTTCAATTATCGCAAATAGTTGCTAAAACGGTAAGTAAATACAGTTTCTAATATTTGCATATCCCATGCAAGTTTTGCAAGAATTTCTTATGTAATGCAGCCACAGAGAGCAGAGCAGAGGAGCACCACAGTTGACGTTTTTTTACGTGCAAATTGTTGCTGCGCCGCAGCGTCTGCCAGTGCTAAATCCCCCGCCCACTATCGCTCTTGCGCCCTCAACCGACTGTAATTTTGTTTATAACAAATGTGGGGGATGCCGCTGAAAAGTCTCTAATGAAAGAGGGGATTATGTACTACGCACTTGAAATTATTGCACCGCAAAGCTATCCTTCACTCCTCCACACACACACACACAATCGCCCCCGCAGACGCCTTCGCACACCCACATACGGGCACACGCGCCATCTTTTGCCGACAAATGTTTGTTGTTATACCACACTGTGATACCCTAGCCGCAGAGAGCATTCGCTGGGCAGGGAAATGAGGGATTTTTTCGAGAGGGAAGCGTATGGGAAGCCTCGTTCACCTTGTAATGTGATTTTTCACGAAATGTGATCTCGCACTCTCATGTAACCCCTTTGATTAATACGAAGCTGTAAGAAGAGTAATCCCGTTTCGACGAGTCTGCATTCTGTTTCTCGTGTCCTGCTCTTCCTTGCGGGTGTTTTCCCGTTACTGTTGCTGTGTGTGCGTGAATTTGGCGTGGGTGCAAAATATTTTCTGTTCTTGTTGCTCTTATTGAATTTCCGCCTCCTTCCGCTGCCACAGCTGCTGCTGCTCCTGTTACTGATGCTCTGCTCTGTTCCGGACACCCGCATCCATTGTGTTGTCGGGCCTGTGCTGCTTCTGGGAAGAGGGCTAATGGGGTGCAGCCATGACCGTGACTGACAAGCCCATAACCCCAACACCTGCCACATATTGCCTTTTGTTTTGTTATAAACTTTTGGTAGAGGGTGTTTCGGCCAGCTATTTGCAGGGTAGAGCATCCTGAGAAAAACGAATTGGATGTGTCCGAAGATCTTTTTCTATTAAAAATTATTTGGAAACGACGAAAAACAAAAAAATAAGAAAATTATATTTCAAATTATATCAAAACCGAAAGACATGAGAAAGAATGCTGCCATACGATCGGAAAGGGTATTTAAAACTTCGTCACTACACATATCCTTTCTTTTCGTTATTGTTGCGCTGTCACTTCTTCTCCACGTCCACGTCCACGTCCTCGTCCTCGTCTTTTTGCTGCCTTGTGATTTTGTTGCTGCTGAATTTTAAACGTGCCACAAGACCTTCGATGAAAGATGAAGATGCGTGTGGTGGCTGTGCGGTAGGTGGGCAGGGCTTGCGGTGGGTTTGTTGTTTTTCTCGTTCGTTTTTCTCAAATTTTAATTGCTTTGAGCAACAGTAGAAGCGAAGCCCTTGGCAGTAGCCAAAAACAAAACAAAAAAAAAACCCCCCCAATTCCCCAGAGCTGCACAACCAGTTAGAAAATGGAAAATCGCTCAGCCAGAGCAATAAATTCCAAAATGCAAATAAAAATTTCAGAGTTCTTCTTGGGTCTTCTTGGTATTTTGGTATCTATTTTTTACTCAGGCTAGTTGACAGTGGGCCGAGCGGGGGGATGGGAGGGCACACAGCTGCTGTGGGCGTTACCGCCTGCCAAGAACACAATGACCTGGCTGTAAATCTCGACCTTGGCTTTGCATAGCGACCTTTGTCTAAGGGGGTGTCCAATGCTGGAAATACATGTACATATATATATGAAATGTATATCCCAAAGCACCGCCAGCGTCCTGTCGCCCACTTGTCTGAGTCGACGACAGGGCCAGCAGCCACAGTGCCACTTATAAGTAGCCTGCCAACAATGGAGAGAACATGATGACAAATCAGTGAACAGATATAATCGTAACGATAATGATTCACGGTGTAAATGGCTAAGCAGAACAGCTGCTTGATGTTTTTAAGGTACTATTTTTAAGTAAATGTCTAATCTTAGCAAATGTTTTTCATTTAGTTTAATAATGTGCATTCCCTAGGGGATGGAAAAACAAGTTAATCCATTTTGGGGTAAACCCATTCACCAGAGAGCTATTCCTGAATCAGAATGAACAATGATTCATTAGGAGAGTAATATTTTCATAGTCCGTATGATATTTCTATTCCATTATAATCGGTGTGCTTGAACCATTGTGAAATTCCTCTTTGATGGAATCACTTTGAGCGAATAAAGTGATAAGAACATGATTTAGGGAATGATTCTTTAAAAACCATGTATTTATATTACACAACTCAAAGAACTGTTCGTTGAAATCAATTCTCGAAGATCTAAACCCCCTGTCGAACAGTCACTACTCCCCTTCGAAACCCCCTTCTCCTCTCTCTCTCTCGCTGTCAAAGATCACTCGCCTTATGCTTTCGATTTCAATTTCAATTGTCGATTGGGTTGTTGTTGGTGTGCGACCACCACTATCGCCGGCACCCCGGTGGATCGGCGGATGATATGGAAGGGGTGGGGCAGAGTGGAGTGCGTATGTTGGGGCGACGACGACGACGACTAAAAATATGTATACGCAGCGCAGCGTCGTTTCCTCGCTCGCTGCTGACGCAAAAACGTAAATGAAACGATTTGAAAATAAAAGCAACTCATCTTTTGCCTGCACCTCTTCACCCCAGCCCGCCCCACTCCACTCCCCACTCCCCGTGCGATGCGATGGTCGGCGTTGTCGCTGTGTGTTTCTGTTGTCCATTTTATGCTATTTTTATTTGCGTTTGTCTTTTGTTTTGTTTTCTTGTTTCTTGCGCTGGCGGTGACACTCCTTTGATACCCTTTTTTCTGTGCGGGTGAGGGGGAGGAATAACAATGAAATGTGGAAGAGTTTGCAGGGCAATAATTATTGAAGGGTATCCAAGTATCGACTCTCACAGCCCTCTCTCTCTCTCTTTTTGCCTGGGACCTGCCTGCCAATTGATGAATTGAGTACAGATCCGACTGTTCGTCAATTGCCGGAGACTTTCGAATCTGTTCTGCTGCAATTGCACTGACGTCACAGGCACAGGCACAGCCACAGAGCACAGAGCACAGAGCATAGCCTTTAACTCACTTAACACATGACGATATGGCGATATAGCAATATAGCGATTGGAATCCACACACAGAAGACCACTCTGGGGGCTTTGGGTCTTTGGGGCCGCTTGTAAACGTCTCAATTAACGATAATAACTATTTCTAAATGTTATCTTTTGTCCGTTTTGGTGCGTCAGTGGAGAGGGTCTACGGCTGTCACGAGTGATAAGCGACGACAATGGCCATGATTTACAGACGATAGTAGAGGTGCCGGTTCCAACTAGTTGAACCCAGTAGATGGATAGATAATCCGCTTGAGGAAATCCCCCACTCACACACACACACACACACACTCGCACACACTCAGATGTTGCCAAATGTTGCCTTTCTACGATTAATATATATTGCTTTTGCATACGAAAGTTTGGCCAAAAACTATTTTGGCTGAGAGGCAGCCTTGACTCTGACATCCAGCGGTAGGGCGGGGGGATTGGCAGCAGTTGCCACTGACAGGCGACAACAAAGGGGCTTGGCTGACAAAAAAAAAAAAAAACTCCTCAAAATAACTGAGAAGGACAGGACGTTTCGTTGTGAGTGATAACAATCCAATTTGTAAAAGTAGTTGTAGACGGACGATGAGTGCGAGTGAATGGAAGAAGGTTCTGCTTTTATTCAAATATTGATTCGTTCGGTGATACCTTGTGATAATAGTAGAACCCCCAACAAGCTCTTGAGGTGGCATTTAAATGATATGAAAAATAGTTTAAAATATATTACATATTCATATGTAATCCTTCCAATTATACGGAATTCTGTTTATCTGAAGTTCAGATTTAATTTTTATATGCTGCGTGTCTGTTTCCACACATTGACGGTCAAGGTCTTTCTCGTTAAATCCAGCCTTTTCCTTGATTTGATTTCATTTCCATGGAAAGTCATTTGTGTTTTATTATTATTATTGTTCAATAAATAATTACATTGCATAAATTTATTTGCACAACTATTGTTTGATTACCGTCGATGCCACCGAAGTGTGAATGATTTAATTAACTTTCGATTTGATTCCCTTCGATTCCGGTGGAGTGGCGTTGTCGGGTAATTACGCCAAAACCTATGTGCGAACGTGATTCCCTCTGGGGCCTCCCTCTGGATGATTCTGTGGAAGCCAGCACACACGACACCACACCACACACAGGTTACAATATCAAATAGAGGCAGACACGACAGGGGAGGGTGCGGGTGTGGGTGTGGGTGGGGGTGGTAGGTGTTCTTATGACTGGTTAATGAGCGGTGGGTCGGTCTCTGGGTGGGTGGGTCAGACAGCAGCAGCAAGTGCACAATGCTGGCATACAGATGCGAAATGCTGTCAAATGAATTACGGGATTACGTTTAATGAGAGTCCGCAAAACAAAACCCACACGACCCCGACCTTCGACCCCGACTGATGCTCACTGAAAGAAGAACGAGCCCCATACGGTGGCTGATACGTGTATTAAATTAGGATACGCAATCCCTCGCCCATGTGTGGCTCGCTCGATGTACAGTGCGTGGCAAAAGTGTAGGAGTTGCAGGAAAGCTCCTCTCTTTCTCTTTGATGCTGTCTGTATTTAGAAAGTTCTAGAGTGGTTTTGTGTGCCTTTTTGGGGGCTGAGAATGCAGTTCTAGTTCCTGGAATTTGATCAGTTTCCCTCGTGTCGTATTTCCAGCAATTTCTGTAATTTATTTTCCTTCAATCTGCTGTTTGTCATCTGTTAGTTCTAGGAATGCTTGAAGTTTGGTTAACACCCCCCCCCCCCCCCCCCATGGAATTGCTTTCGTTGGAATGCTGAATATTGTATTAATGTAAAACACAATTCTATTCAGGGAATTCCAGTGAATTCTTCCGTATGAAACGCACTGTAGGGGCTGCAGACACACACATTCTCCTACGAGTATTTGCTGGATGATTTGCATTGGGAAAGCCAAGTCAGTTGGCATTTTACATGCCACAGAGGGAGGGGGACTACTGCCTCACATGCGGCCAATCACTGGGCTGCCAATCAACGCCATTTACTGCACTCCTGCAACTCCCACACACAATGCATAGGGCATAGGGCAAATGCGAAGGTTGAAAGCAGCTTTCTGCAATAATTATCTAACCAAAGCAGCAGCAGTGGCCTGCAACTGTATGGGATTTACGGGGCAGACAAAATGCTCAATTATGAACGTTTTCGTTGCATACTTTCAGGTGCCCACTGCAGCAGCCCCAAAAGACGGCTACTGCGGGGGTGCCGGTGCGCGTGGGCTGGCTTGTGGCATTTCCTAGAAAGAGTTCACTTTCGAACAAAGGAAGAACAGAACAGGAGAAAATTAGGATTCAATTAATTTCGCCTTATAGAGCGGAGTCGGGTTTAATATCTCTTTCTCTCTCGCATACGAGCCGCACGGCTGACAAGGCTACCACTTTGACCTTTTCTGCACGCTGCCTGCCTGCTGCCTGGCTTTGTGTCAGGTGCAACACACAAGTGCTCTGGTTACAAGCAACATGTGGCATGTGGCTGCCGACAGCGGCAGCCACCGCAGTATTAAATATGATAGGAGCCAGCCGCAGGGGACGGGACACGGGACAGGACAGGACATACTTTCTGAGCGAGTGTGGCATAAACAGGCATTCAATCAGGCGTCTACATTTAATTAAATTCCAAACTCAAACTACCGTTGAACATCAATCGCAAATAACTGTGTGCGTCTGTGTGTGCATGTGTGCGTGTGTAGGATGCACAGCACAAAAGTTTGAAATTTCAGCGGAAAATCAAATTAATCTTCACCCCAGCATCCCCCACAGGCGGATCTGCATTTGCATTTGCATTTTCCATTTTCCACATTGCTGCTACATTCGGAGAAATCGCCTTTTGTCACGAAAAACGAATGAATAAAGTAAATAAGGACACAAGAACTGATTAACTGTGCCACATGCTGCCAGAGCTGGCCAATATGTTGGCAAATTCAATTACAAATTTGCAAACTTAATGAGCTTAAACGCTTAAAGCCAGTAGGAAAATCTACCAATAAAAACTATACGCATCCGTTGAAGGATTTTCTCAATGTCAAACGAATTTTGGGCAGGATGGCAGCCTCTGCCTTGCAAGCCCTTGCCTGTTCGTTCATGTCTCGAAAGGCGAGCAGTTGTTTTTGCAATTCTGCCGACGCTGATCTGTCCGTGAACAAACACACTAAACACAATACTCTAGGTAGCGGCTATTCCTCTGCCTTGCACACGATAAATTGTTTTTGCACTGCGCGTTGTAACTCTGCCGGCGCTGATCTGCCCGACGAGCTGCGATTTCTCTGCCTTGCACACCCTTGCATGCGTCGAGAGGCGAAGGTGACGGTGAAAAGAAACTATGAAAAAGTGTTGCTGGAATTTACATTGCGCTTCTGTCGGCGCTGATCTTGCTGATAAGCAAACCAGCTTTTTGGTGATATTTTCAAGCATTTGCAGTGCACTGCAGTGCAAGAAATCTTTGTTGCTTTTGGTGATGCAGAAAAAGCTTCTAACAACAGTTTCGCTTCGGCGAATCCCCGTTGGTTGGTTTCTGAGGTGGATTGTCGAGGGATTTAACTGAAACTTTCCTCAAGGAATATTTGATATCCTTTTAGAGTACTTTTTCTCCGTTTCCCTTTCACTTTGTTGCGTGTTTCCTTGATGTCTTTTAGTTTCTGATTTCTTTTAAGTTTCAGCATTAAAAAAAGCTCCCATTCGTGAGGGTAACCAATTTTTAAAGAGTTTTTTCCCATATTTCTCATGCGGTAATTTCCATACACATGCAACATTCTGAAGGCGTCTCAAGGCGTATCCCCCAATGGAGGAGGGTCTTGGAGGCACGAAGAATGGCCGAGTGGATGGATGGGGATGGATGCTGATGCTGATGTCTCTATGGGGCACAATGGCGGGGCGGGTCGAGGCGACCACTTGATATAATGATGACAGCAATTATGAATGAGTGAAGGTCGCCGTTGGATAACGACCGGCTGGCAATTCATCATCGTCTTGGGACCCCAGAGCCTGGTCGGCGGAGACCACAACTTTTGTCTAGGCTTAAAGCAGAGCTTTCTTTCGTTGCTTGCGTGCTTTGGTGGCACAGCCAATGATGACGTCACCTCTCACTTTGTGTACCTCTGTGCGGGGCAGAGAGGCAAGCAATTTGCATGCCAGCAGGTCGTTTACGCTGACTTGCAATTTTTTGCCATGAGAGTAAAAGTACTTTCTCCTACGGCTACTGCTACTGCTCCTGCTCCTCCCTGGGCTGTGCGTATTCTCTCTGGAAAGGACAGAACAGATACGGATCGCAGGAGCCATTCACCAAACAAAGTACACACGTCATGGGAGGCGGAGACAGCAGACACAGGCAGGAGCCTTCCTTTTCCTGCCGCCTGCCCCCTGCCCCGAAAAAGTAACAATTTTCAAGGAAATCAATCATCCAGAAATAGATCAACTCGTCGTTGGATTTTCTCTGCTTCTGTTTTTATTCAGCCATTGTTTTTATTGTTGGCCGCTCACTCTTTTTTTGGCTCTATGCTTTTGTGCTCTAAAGGTGGAAAAAACAACAAAAATAAGAAGCAAAAAGAAGAGTGGAAAAACAGTACGCAACCTTCAGGCATTGGGAGGGCGGGGTCTTCCTTGTCTAGGAAATGGTTTGTCGGTTGAATATCGAATGGTTTTTTGGGGGGGTTTTAAAGTAATTGAATTATTAGGAAAAGGTTTTTAAGAGAGACATAGAGACAACCGATGATTTTGGAGAGAAAGAAGGATGGAAAATTATTTTGGTAGAAAGTAGGTGAGGTTTTATGAAGTATTTAAGTGGCTAAAATGTTTCCATCACTTCTGAAGATAATAAAAACCCCTAAATATATAGATAAGCTATAAATATCCCCAAAAATATTAGCTAAAACAAAAAGAAAGCACTCGCTAATTGCAAGCCATAAAAACTTTGCAAAAACCGTAAATAAAAGCACAGTTTTGGCTCTCATTTGGCTAATAGAGCGCACCACCCCCCACCTCATATTCCCCCTCTATGATATAGTAATTATCGCCTGCTGCATATCGCTGATTCATGGGCCATAATAACCCAAGAGGAAAAACAGAGGCAGAGAAGAGAAATGTTATTTTTATATACATAGCATACAAATGGGCGCCAATCCAAAAACTATGCTCCTCGCCATCACAATAAAACGGAGTGTCCCTCCCACCATCCATAAACCATCTATGGGCTCTATTATAAAGGAATGAGAGTCGCTGTCAGTCACAGGTGCCACCACAAGGACGACGTCACTGTTGCCATTCCGCTGACGCCAGTGTCGGGTGTCGCTCGCGCCAGTTGCTCGCTCATTCATTCGTTCCATTCGTTCGTTCCTGCCATTCATTCACAAAACAAAAAAATACCTATATTTGCTACTATTAATCACCCACGGAGGTGTTTCACTCTCACTCTCTGCTTTGCCCCAGTATTTGGGGAGTCTATTCCTTCTTTTGGCAGCAGAATGAGCTCCGTTTCCACTTTTGGGCCCCCTGTTTTAACAATCTATTCCTAGCATTCGGCATAACAATAAAATCAAGAGCAATTCCGAATCAACAGTGCGTCACCAGGCAGCGGATCCACCAGGACAGGGGTTTCCCTTCCGCTCCAGGACACTATTGATTAGCTTCACGTGTCGATAGTTAAGCCCCCCCCTCCTACCTCCTGCCCTCTATTGGGCTTCCTGGTGGCTGGCTTCACTCCTTTTCCACTGGCAGACACGTCTGTAGTTTTTTGGTCTCGGGCATGTGGCAGGAAGCCATTTTTATTGTCGTGGCATGGCTGTACGCTCGAAACGTGTTACGTCAACAATGTTAACCAAAGTTGTGCCCCCACAAAAGGCAGGAGTCGCGAGGCCTGGAGGCACGAGGCAACGAGGCCACAGGCTGTTTACCTTGCGTCAGGTGCTGCTAAGGAGCGTTGGGGAAGGGGCAGGGGCAGGGAAAAGTCTGCGGCAATTGTAATGGAAATCGAAGAGGAATGGCTTCCCACAAGGTTGTAATTATAAATGGCATCCCGTATGGTAATTATAGCCGTGGGGAACCCAACGCCCAATCCATCAATAAAACATTCTGTGTAAACTTTCCTCTCTAATCATCCTCCCTTCCTTCTCTCCTTGCAGCACCCCCCCGGTAAGCTTCAGGCCGACACCATGTCCGACGCGGCCAAGTCCAATAACAATGCGGCGGCCGCCTCTTCCCCGGAGCCTGCGCCTGCAACCACCACCACTGATGAGGTGCTTCCAACCAAGGATGCAGCTTCCTCGCCAACGACACCACGTGGCGGCAACAATCACAACAACAACCACAGCAAGAGCCACAACAAATTGAAGTCGACACAGAACAGCAGCGGAGGCGGCAGCATAGACAAACTGTCGCCGGATCAGGACATCTACATCAATGCCGCCGACGGACTGCCCAGCCAGCACCCCTCGCTCCCGAAGGAGGGCATCATAGACAGCGACACGGAGCCGGAGGTGGACGCAGACTCGTTCGACGACCTGCCCACGTCCATTATCGTGACGAACATCCACTCGGAGGTGTTTGCCAATCCGGAGCTGAAGCACGGCATGGAAGAGCTCTTCCGCACCTTCAGCGAATCGGCCACGTTCCAGTGGCTGCGCAGCTTCCGGCGGCTGCGGGTGAACTACGACAACGCCATTGCGGCAGCCAATGCGCGGATCAAGCTCCACCAATACGAATTCAACAAGAAGACGGTGATCACCTGCTACTTTGCCCAGCCGGTGACACCCGTGAACAACAAGAACCTCCAGCCGCCGGCACCGGTCAAACAGTTCCTCATCTCACCGCCCGCCTCTCCGCCAGCGGGCTGGGAGCCACGCGAAGAGGCCGAACCGCTGGTCAACCACGATCTACTGGCGGCTCTGGCCAGCCTCACACCGGGCGAGTCCCACGAGCTGCATCCACAGAGCGAGGACCAGCCGGCGATCATTGTGCACACGGCGATGGTGCCAGAGGGGGCCGGCGGTCCAGGAATCCAGCCAAAGGCGCCCATAGTGCAGACCAAGTGTCCGGAGAGGGCATAAGATCGCAGGGAGAGCAAAAGAGCGACAGAGCAGCAACGCAACCTAACGATGATTCCCATCTGGAGTGAAGAAAGGATGGGACCTTTGATTGAAGTATTTTTTGTAAATATTTTAAATTCAATTTGTGATTGATTTACACATACCAACATTTAGCTACGTTCGTTCGTATGTTTGTATTATTAGGCACTCAATTCCGTTTCCGTTTCGATATAGTTTCCGTTACAGTCCTGTCCCTCCCCCGTCCCTGTCCCTGTACTGTCCTTCCCTGATTTGTACACCCAACCACCCATTAATCAGAATTATAACTCCATCCTTTCTGTTCCTTTCAATCCGTTCCCTTCAACATTTTAAGAGCTATTCGAGCATTTAAGACTACGTTTTTGAGGAGCACCCAGTTTCTTGTGGAAGAGTCCTCCTGGCAACTGCATCTAGATGTGTTTTCTCTATATCTCTTTCCTTCGTCGTATTCGTGTCTCTCTCTATCTCTCTCTCTCTCGCTGTATGTTTCTCTCAATTTTGATTGTGTCTATATGTGTATAAGAAATATCGATGTCAACCCGATATCTCCCCCTCCATCTCTCTCTCTGTGTACCTTCTTCTTTGAAGAGAGAACCCCAACCCCGCCCCTATTCTATCTATCGAGTATATCTATATCTATATGTAAATGTTAATGTAATTCTAAGCCAGCGAAATTTAAGCACCGATATCGCATCAGATATCGGCCAAAGCATACGTATATATATGTATTTAATTGAAAATATATTCAAAATCGAAAATGAATGTTCTCAAATGTACCAAAAAAAAAAAACCTACAAACAAAACAAAAAAACCGAAAAAAACAAAAGAAAAACTCTTTGCAAGAAAACTTGAATTGACGCGGGAACTGGCGTACGTGCCGTGTGAAGGGGGCGGTGGTCGAGCATTGACAATGGAATCTCTTGGGGGGAAGGAAAACTATTGAAAACTGCAGCCACTTTCAAGGCCATGCTGAATCGGATGTCCCACAAATGCCACAAAAGTACTTTACTTATTGTCGCACTTCACTTTAATTGGGGCGGAAAAGTGTGCGAAATCGAGTGGGACATATGGCGCAGCATACTAAATGGCACTCCGTAAGGCAAGTTTTTTTATAGACCTCCTCGAAAAAATGGATTTTACGATGTTAATATTGGGAGAAAATCTTAGGAGGAGAAGCATTTGGCAGGAATTTATTTGTATTTGAATGCCATTTTAAAGATGTGGGAAGAATATGATTGTAGAAGGTGGCAAAGATTGTAGAACACATAGATATACAATTGCATAGTCTTTTGATATTGGATTTTTTGGACCGAAAACGAAGGCTTTTGTACGCCTCGACAAAGACAGTGTATATTGTTGTTGGACTCTGGGATCGACTCTGCTGCCCAAGGCCTTCTTTGGGTCATCTTTCCTTTCATAAAATCAACAAAAAACGAGCTGTTTAAAAACAACGAAGAGACCTGCGGCAGCCTAGGGTATCCTCCAAGGCCACAGTCTCGTTTTATTCACTTTTTGAAATGGATCTTAGAGCTTACTACTAAAAAAAGGCAATGCTTAACAACGAAATAAAAAGGATAACAAGGGTGGGGTGAAGATTAGTGCAGAGCTTTGGTTTTGCTTCATTTGCTTTCGATATTCTTGAGCGGCACCATCTGCTCGGGATCGTCCGGGTAAATACTATTCTGGCGCTTCCTGCGACCAGCACACTGACTGAACCACGTGTCGCCCTTGCCAAAGTTCTCACCATCTTCGATGGACTCGGGCATGGGCTGGTTCATCGTCTCTGGGAGGAACATCACCCAGAAGCCAGAGGCAAGGGCCACCACGCCAAAGAGTACGGCGGGAATCTTTGGATCAAAAGAGTCCAGGAGGGTGATGAGAGGCGTAAGGGCTCCGGAGAGACGGGCACACATGGAGCCCAAGCCCATGGCGGAGTTCCGTACAACAGTGGGAAAGAGTTCCGCCGAGTAGTTGTAGATGACGGCAAAGGAGCCGGCAATGAGGAGCTTGCCAGCCATCACCACAGCCGTGGAGGTGGTGCTGCCCTGAGCAATAAATGCGGCTATAATGCAACAAAGTCCGCCGCTCAGCATCAGGGTGGAGGTAATGGAGCGACGTCCCAGACGATCCAATACGAACACAATCGTTATGTAGCTGGGGAACTCCACGAGGCCCATGATGAACAGAATCAGGTAGGGATTGCCGTACAGCTTCCCGGCACTCAGCGACAGTCCATAGTAGACAATGGAGTTGGCGAACCAGCAGAGGCACACATTGAGCGTCTTCATGCGGAGGTTGGGTGTCCGGAAGAGATCGCTCAATCCGGCACTGGACTTCTCCTCCACCGCCGCCTGCTGTTTGGCCTTTTGCACAAAGTAGTCCTTGTCCACGGGTATCCCAGAGCCATTGATACGCAGTCCCTTGGCCACAATGTCGACGGCCTCGGCGGCACGTCCCTGCATCCACAGCCAGCGCGGAGATTCATCGAGGAGCCACCAGTGGGCAAGGAACAGGCAGCCATGGAGGCCATAGATCACCTGGAGCCACTGACGGTCCTGAATGATGGCACCCCAGCCAGCAACCAGCATGATGCCGCCTGCAAAGACCGCCTGAAAGAGACCACAGAAGATTAGAAAAGATCTTCAAGTGATCCTTGAGTCACTCCGCTCACCTGGAAGGTTATGCCACAGACCGTACGCTTTGTGGGTCCCACCAGCTCCATAGTCAGCACAAATCCACAGATATAGGCTCCAGCAGATCCCACAATTCCCAGCAGATAGCGGGCCACCATAAAGGAAAAGTACTCCGGAATGAAGGCTACGCCCACGCCGATGATCAGCTGGAAGAGCGCCGACCAGCAGAAGACCGTCTTGCGGCCAATCTTGTCCGCCAGTCCGCCGAGGGTTACGGCTCCCGTGAAGACGCCCAACATGAACACCGTCTGCACAATGGCCCCCATCCAGCGGCGATCGCACACATGGTTCCAGTCAATGGTGCGCGATGTCTTGTAGTACGTTGTATCGTACACGTACTTTTCACAGGCGATGGTCGTGTTGCTGTCCAAATCAGTGGGATCGTACATCAGGCAGGACTCTAGCTCCCCATTGACCTTCGTTGGAATGGCATACTTCAAGGCGCTCGCGTTCCAGGGCCCCACCGCCAGGATGCTGTCGTCCAGGCCCTCGATAAAGCAGCGATGCTCTGGCACTGCGGATACCGTAACCAGGGAGAGCATATGCATGCCTGCGGTCAAAGCGGAGAGGACTTGCAGGAAGAACTGTAAGAATTGGTATTTACCAAATTCCCCTGTAGGAAAAAGAGCGACGAAAAATAAATATGTGGGTGCTCCATCTATAAATATTTACTTTTAAATGTTTAAGATTGGCAAATAAAGGGTATTTAATGGTTGAAAGCAAAGAGGGAGAAACTACGCAGCAAAACGTAGTCCCGTTTGTCATTTCTTGAGCTTCACATGCAGCTTTCGCATTTGCTGAGAGCGATACCTGCGAGAGAGGGCCGTCAGGTACATTATTGTTGTTGTTGCTGAGAGAGCAAATGAGAGAGTGTGCATTTGCCTAACATGAGCAAAGCTCGTAGATGAGATCAAGAGATAAGACATTTGCGACGCACTGCATTCGAAGCGAAATACAACAAAAATGCAGCAGGAGTATCAGCGGCTCTGTCACACATATATATGTATATGTATGTATATGGAAATATATGGCGCCTCTCTTCTATGGTGTCACTGTTGGAATTGTCGTCACTCCAAAGACTTTTTGCAATTAAATCAAGTGGAATTTATTCAATTCGATTTCAATTGAAAGGCATACGAATGTCCCCATCAAATACATATTTGCCAGCAGTTTGCTTTGGCTTCTTGGCTTCTACTATTCCTATTCTGTTCTATTGTTTCTTTCCTTGTATGGTTTTGCAGGGGTCTTTGAAGAATGCATTGAATCGATTATGACTTTTGCTGTCCACACGATCGCTGTTGGATCGAGGACAGGGACAGACAGGGACTGTGTAAATTTCTGCGGTCTTGTACATCGAGTAGAGTAGAGCATTGTAGCCTAGATATCTGACACATGAGCGCGAGCGCCGGGTCCAATGTTCAATCAGGCATTTCAATTGATTTGTGGGTTACATTTATTGATCGTTTAAGCGAAAAAACTTTCGCCATCGATCGCAGCTCCGCGAGGGAGAGTCCTTCACTCATGAGTACCCCACGCCCCACCCCCATCCCATCAGTGTCTAAGCATTTCATTGATTACGTCGAGTGTAAAAATTATGTCATACAAGTAGACATGTAGCGGGAGGGAGAGGGGGGCGGGGGAGCGGGAGCCGGACACATCTTAATTAATCTCAATTTGAAAATTTTGCCACAATCTTTAATTAAATTCAATTACGAAACCACCCAATATACATAATCAGCGTATAATTGCCAACGATCGATAGGAAAACACAAAAACACGCGACATAGTAAATTCTCAGGGGGAAATCATAGCGGATTACCACCAACAACCATATCATATATCAAATACCAACCATGTTGTGGTGGGATTTATTACAGACAAACCATTGACACAGTTCGTTGCCAAGTGGGGCGGTAAGGTCCTCGAAAATTGCGCTACAATGTGTGTAGTACTTTCATATTTGTCATAGGAGATATATATTATCAAAGAGGGACCAAAATGCTGTTCTATGGCGGGGTTTTTCGTGACGCCCCGTAAACAGAGGGCGGCGCGGGGTTTCTGTTATCTTTTAGGCTATCCTCGGGTTCGGTGTTGTATAATCTTTGATATTACATATTAAAGCAATGAATAAACATGATACCGGGTTAGATCATAGGAAAGCCTTTCTATATCAATCTCTCATAATAGATTAGAGAGAACTTGTGTGGAAAAATGATGCATGGAAACAAGATAAGGCTGAAGCGATAAGACCAGTGATAAGAGCTTAAGCAAATCACGCACTTGAAGCAGACATCCCAAAAACAGCACTAACGTACAATGCCACCATGCCTCAAAGTTCTTATAAAGATTTAAAAAAATCCCCCATTGATTGAATGCTACTGTTTCGTGTTAGTTTACTGTTGAGGTAGATCATGGAGGTGAGGTTCTTCTATGAGCTTCCAAACGATTTTCATTCGCTTTGAAGGTCTCCACGGGGGAAGTGCTTTCAAAGTCAGTGTAAATTACTACCTAACTGGCAGCTGCTAGCCAAATTGAGTACCAAGCACACCTCCAAATCCGAATACGAAGTAATTAGAGCTCCATCAGACCCCCCAGAGAGGCCTTCAACAAAATAAATACACGTAGAAGAGCAGAGCGATATGATATGTGTTTGGTGGGGTTTGAGTTTTAGGCCTCATACGTGTGTGTGAGAGAGAGAGCGTTTACAAAAAACCAGTTTGATATTTTTTGCATTTTCTCAAATACAAATGTGCATATAGCCGTATGTACATATATGTATATGGGCCATAACTAATGCTAAAAGTCGCTAATGCGTTCGTTACTCTTTCTCTCCGTCCCTCTCTGTCTACACTTTCTGATCTTTCCCTTTCACTCTTTGTAGCTTTTAAATTATGAAAAAAAAGGTTTAGGGGAAATTCTATGGGATCCCTGGGTCTTAGAGCGAACGAATTTAGCTTTTTGCTTTGCTGAAATCAGTGGAGATATGATAAAAGCCAACCTCCATAAAGCAGAGCCGTAAACAGTCGCTAATTGATTATGGATTGATAATGAATGTAAGCGGGAACCGTACCTATAGGAAAAGTAAAAGTCTAGATAGAATACACTTTGCTGAGCTTTCAGATTTGCTTTCGTTTTAATCAATCGGAGAATTCTATAATACGTAATTATTGTTAACTGTTTTGCATTAAGTAATAAACAAAATGCCACACGTTGCACAATTTATACGACCGCAAAGCACATACATACTATAAATCAACTGAATACCCCCTCGAGAGATCTTTATGGCACAGATCTTGTGACAAAAGCCTCTGCATTGCCTCGGGTTTTAGCGTCAGTCTGCTAAAGATACAGAGATACATTTGGCCAGAAGGTTCATCAAGTGTCACTGTGTCGTGGTCCCCTCCCCACGCGCTCACATACACGAGTATCTATCTATTCGTCTGGTTCTGAGCGTCTGAGACTTCTATTAAGCTGTCTGTAACCTTGTGGTATTTATTATTAATTGGAAAAAAGTGCAAAAACAAAAAATATATATATGTAGTTGTAATTAAAACCGTGTTAGAGGCGGCTTCTTTTGAGCACTTGATGGACAGCCCCAACCCCAAGCACTAGTCGGGCCGTATAGATTAGACAGAGATTGCCGCAATAATTATGCCGAAAATAATTAGGAAATTTGAATGCAGAGCAACCGTAAAAATAACCCTCATATAAAAGTGTTATCCCATCCGCTTTTGGATAAGCCTTGGCGCAGCTACTGGCTCTTGCGGGTACAAGTTTTCGCGGGGCCTGATAAGAGGGACTTTCAGCGATTGATAAGAGAAAACGCGATGCGTTATCACCACTGCCGCGCTGACCTGGCTGGCCCTCATCACTCACCCAGTTTCCCCATGAGGTCCTCCAGCACATAATCCACAGCCATAATCGGAAGGATGTGTCTTCAACAGTTTCTGGTAGATGGCGGATATAGGTTTTCGATTTCTGTTTGTCCGTTTTTAGAAAGCTTGCATCTTCCGAAGAACCGCCCCGATAATTCTGCTGCGAGGAACGTGCTCTCGAAAAGTTCCACAGCTCGTGCCACTCTAGACTCTTTCGACCGCCGGCCGCATTTGAACTGGCAAAAAGCTAACTGCGAACTGTGCCGCTGAGCTGAGCGAGCAAAACGAATCCAATGGAGCTCTGCCTCAAATAACACTCATACCACCGCAGAAAACCCTCACGCAAACATAGACAGTCGGTTGGCCAGGGAGACGACGATAAGGTCGTCCCACATACTCACTCCACTCCGAAATGGATCCCACTGATGTGTGTGTGTGTGGAGCTCGAGAGCTTTGGCCCCCCTTCGTTTGTGGATCGTGGATCTTGAGAGTGCCTGTGTGCTTCCACCACATGATCGCAGACAGCGATCGCAATGATCTGATGGAAGGGTAAGAAATCCATAAGATTAGGGTTTAAGCTTGAGATTTCTATAGCTGCAGATCGTGTACCGTAATATCATTCTCAGTCGTTTCGATCTCATGGATAGCGAGATCTACTGAAACGGTCCCCAGAGAACAATAAGAACACCTTTGTGGCTCCACGGGCATAGATCAAACATGCATCATCAAAGATCAGAGCAGTCTGATCAAATTTCAAGTAGTTATTTCAATCCTAGTCAGCCTTGGGTTAACACCAAATGTTTTACTAGAATCAAAATTTCAGGCTTCTCCAAATCTACATACAAATCGGAAAAACGGAGTTCAAATTTCCCAAATTCTTAGTGAAATTAATCAACTAACATAATTATGGCTAAAGCAAATGTATCGGATCCCGTGCCTTTTTTATATTTAGATTTAATGGCCGATCTTTTGATGCATGAGACGAAGGAAATAGCATCGGAATTCGAAAGAAAAGCAGAGTTTGTAAGGGAACAAGAGGCCGCAGTACTAGAGAATGCCAAACTTGTGAGTACTAGAGGACGATAAGAGCTTGTAAGTCCCTGATTCCGTGGTCTTTCATCAGCTCATCAAAGTCGATCAGTTTGTGGGAGATGTTAAGGCCTGTACAATGAAACTGGAAATGGATCTGGATGAGAACGAGCAGTTGCTGGCTGAAGCGGAGAAGGCAGCCTCCAAATTAGAGAGATCCTGTTCAACGTTCCCAGCCAACAGTTGCCGCATAGAGCCCTTGACGCGTCACACCTACTTGGATCTGTTGAAGCAAGTCGAGTCCGCAAAGAAAATGAGCGAAGAGTGCAACATCCTCAGAGCAGATTTCGATGCCTTTGGCAAAGAGACAGCCGAGCGCTTGGCTCCTGCAAATGTGGTAGGATACAGATTAGACGTCTTGTAATGTTTTAGAAATACTTAAGGTAAATCCATCCATAGATTGGCCAACTAATAGACTATCACAACAAAGCTTTGACCACCTTGGAGGAGCAGATCGAAGAGTTGGAGGGCAAGGTCGGAGCTATTGCCACCGAATACGAGGAGATTACTGAAGATCTGGGCATCAGCAGCTTGTCCAAAACATGCACATGCGAAATGGCCAAAGAGGTTCTAGCCAAAGATTTCTGTAATGATCATATTTTGAAAAACAACCGATAACATAATGGATTCATATGAACACTATTCACAATGTAAATGCAAACGTTTAAAACTGAAAGTTCAACTTTTTCTGCTTAAGATTAGGGTTTCTGTTCGTGTTTGTCTTTGATTCTTAAATTCTAGTTATTGGCATCGCGGAAGAAGAGCACATCGTCTGCGATGATGCTGGTGCTGGTCTTCTGGTTGCCCTGCTGGTCCGTGATCTCGCCATAGGTGATCTTGCCCTGCACCATGGTGCGCTGTCCCTTCTTCAGATACTCCAGCACAGTGTCGCGCAAATTGGGCTTGAAGACGACCACGCGATGCCAGTCCGTGCGCTGGGCCCAGTCGCCATTCTCATATCTGTCCAGAGGGATAAAAACAAATCCGATTACAAATCGTATTCCATTGCGATTCATGCAGAGACTCTGTACTCACTTGTAGTTGGTGTGTGTGGCGACGGAGAATGTGACCACCGGATGCTCCTGGGAGCCGCGCAGCTGTGGATCGGCCCCCACACGACCCAAAACGGTGACCGTGTTGACAGCTGAAGTTGTTCAAAAAACAATAACTAAGATTTCGTCACTGTACAGTCTAATTACCACGCACTTTTTTCAATTTTGGCGGGTGCCACCGATGTCGTGGTTGAAGCACCGCGTGCCGGCATGTTATGCCGCAGACCGCCTAGCACCGGCCGCAGCTGCAATCAATACACAATCAATTAATACACTGCTTTTGCTTGCCGTGGAACTATTAACCTACCGCATGTCTAACTTGTTGCATCATTTTATTTTTTTGCGAATTTCAACCAAAATTACGATTTAGAGATGCACACATGTGTGTGAACCGATAACAAAAGTGAACTTAACCCCCTCAAGCCCCCAATATTTAAGCAGAATAAAAACTTGAGGTAATCCACGGAAATTAATAATAATATATTAAATTTTTCCTGTAGATCCATTCCATCCTTCATTTTTACTTAAGAAAAAGACTACGACACCTTTCACGTGAACGGCTTTTAAATTATTAAGGTTTCTCAATTTCCGTGAACTGTATTTTAATAACCTCCGGGCGACAACGGGTTAATGTAACGTGTGAATAACCGACAAAGAATTCCTCGATTTCAAACTGGCAAAAGTTTTATAAATATTAATTACATGTTAATGTCCTCACCATCATCTTACAAGTAAATTCACCTTGTATGGACTGCTGAAAAAAGAGGGGCTCCACGCCCCGCTGCAGATCTGTGAGAGGTATTAGAAAATCACCAATACGCTTTGGTTGCGACTCCTCCGTATCACTACTTCGTTCTTATTGGGGGCTTGTGCAGGCTCCGCCTCTTCTTCCTGCTCATTGTTTGGATACTTCGAGTGATCAATAATCCTCCATATCCCCTCTAGTACATCTCAGCAGGCTGCAGCAGGATTTGTTGAGGCAGGCACATCCTATTGGGTACTATAGCTATCAAGTGAGCCTTGACAAATTCTTTTGAAGTATAGGAAAACCCCGATTCCATTAGATAACTAGAACACACCAGATAGTCAACTTCAATTCGAAATTTAAACAGAAATATTATACAAAATAATTGTAGCTTTAAAACGCCAATCATGTTCTGCGATTGGTTGAACGAATTGCAGCGTTTCCTGCACTGGGGACCCGTGATTGTCTTTAGTTTGATGACCTGCGTGACCTGGACAACCGTACACGTGAATGCCATGTGGTGGCCGCCCGCGGAGTCGTTTAACGCTGCCATCAACTTTGTTCTGATTGTGTTCTTCAATCTGATTACCCTTTATCACTTTAGCATGTCGATTCTGGTGGGACCCGGGCTTCTGCCGAAGCATTGGCGGCCCGAAAACCCCGAGGACGAGCAGTTCCTGCAGTTCTGCAAGGTGTGCGACGGCTACAAGGCACCGCGGGCGCACCACTGCCGCCGCTGCAAACGATGTGTCTTGCGGATGGACCACCACTGCCCGTGGATCAACAACTGCATCGGATGGGCCAACCAGGCAAACTTCTTCTACTTCCTGTTCTTCTTCATGCTCGGGAGCATTCAGTCAGCCCTGATCATTGGCTTCTCCTGCTACGAAGGCATCTATCGCAGGGCCCTGCTAAAGCAGGGCGATACCAACGGAATCCGAGTCGTGTTGACCCTCCGCAGTGCCATGGCATGCATGTACAGCCTGGGCATTGTGGTGGGCGTGTTGCTGGCCACGCTGAAGCTCATGCAACTGCAGATCAAGGCTATAATCTGGAACCTCTCCGAGATCGAGGGCTGGATCGTGAAGAAGGCCGAATACCGTCGCTACGCGAGTAGTTCGATTGGAATTGCCATTCCCAAATTCGACTACCCGTACGACATGGGCGTTTGGCGCAACATCCTGGAGACCTTCACACCCAGCAACGACGGCATCAACTGGCCCGTTCGCCCCGGCTGCGATCAGTACACTATGACGCGCGAGCAACTGGCCCAGAAGGTGCAAAAGCGGGCCCGCACCCGCACCTACAGGTGCATAGCATCGGCCACAGGGTACTGGCTGCCCATCCTCTCCCAGGGCCTGATGGTCACCATTTGTATGCCCTGCGCTGACGATCCACGCATTGTCGTGCACAAGGGCGATCTCGTGCAGGTGACCCGCGTCCAGGAATATTGGCTCTACGGCGAACGGGTGCTCTCCAAGCGGGAGCAGAAGCTCCAGAAGAAGCACCAGCTTAAGGGGCACATACGCGGCTGGTTTCCGCGCTGCTGTGCCGTCGAGCAGTTCGATGAGGACCAGTCTGCCGGTGACACTGTGGATGTCACTCATAACACCGATCAGGAGAAGACCAAGACCGGATCCAAGATAAAGAAGCGCAAACCTAAGCCCAACACTTTTTCCCTTAATTAAAGAGCGTGTTGGCGGTGCGTCTATCGTTTGTTTCCTGCTGGTTAACCAAGGCATTCATCTCTTAATAATTTATGCTGATACTTAATACTTTGGTCTTAAGGCGGTTGTACATTCTCCACACATTGAGTTCCGTGAACTTGAGATTAGTGCTCGTGGCAGGTGCCACTGGCACTTCCACCATCAGATTTACGGGACTTAGAACTGTAGGCAACGGCCGTGGTCCAGGCATTGCTGTAGGTCCTGCGATTGAGGATCGAGTCATACGGGCCCGGATTCTGCAGCCAGTTGTGGGCAACCGATGCTGCATCTTAAAGAAATATTCGACCACGCCGCTTTCTACTGTCATCCGCATCTACATATTTTTTATATATTTTTTTTTATACATATATTTTAGTATCTATCAGAGCAGGCCTTTGATATCTTGTTAAGGCTTTCAGGTGGGTCGAAATGTATCTGGAGCTCCTTCAAATCCCACTTTCAATAATAGGAAATATAATTTTCCTGCTGTACCGTCGTGTGGCATTTCGGCTGCTCGGAAAAATAAAGACACACGTGGAAATGTGGAAAGTGCAGGCTCTAGTGGTGCAGATCCTGCTGCTCAGCTGCCTGCTGAAGATCTACTTCGAGGGGAGTCGTCTGCTGCCCAACTTGAAGCCCCAGAAGGTGCTTCCGGAATGGGGAATCGGTCCGCCGGCGAATCGTCTGGTGGTTTTCCTCACCGATGGCTTGCGCGCCGAAACGTTCTTCGCGGATAACTGCAGCTCCGTGCCGGACCTGCGGGAGGTATTCGTGAAGCAAGGACTTGTGGGGATATCCCACGGCAGTGTGCCTACCCTCGTGCGCTCCGGCCAGATTGCCATCTTTGGTGGCTTCTACGAGACTCCACCGCTGCTCCGCACTGGCTTCCAATGGAATCCGTCGACATTCGACACTGTCTTCAACCGCAGCAAGACCTCTTTATGCTGGATAGAAAGTCAGACGAATGTCTACACAAAGTCCTTGACGCGCGGAATGTTTCAGCACCACTCATCGGATCCCAAGCCGAAAGATCCTTGGGTCCTCCTTCAGCTCCGCTCGTACCTGGGCATCAATGAAACAGTTGACAAATTACGGTCTAAGACTTCTCTGATACTCTTCGTATATCTGGGGAATATTGCTACCGAAGGTCCCTTGAGCAAGCGCTATCTGGAGAGGCTGCATTCTGCACAGCGCGGCATCCGCGAGACCTATGACCTGATCGAGAGCACCTTCAACGACAGCCGCACTGCATATCTGATGACATCGAGCCATGGCATAAGTCATCTGGGTAGATATATTCATTAAAAGCGTCGCCTCTCTGTTGAAATTTGCAATCCTTTGGATTTTTTCCTTTTAGGCTCCAATGTCGCAGGATCCCGGGATGAAACCGATACGCCTTTCTTCCTCTGGGGTTCCGGAGTGCGCCAAACGGCCCATAATGTGGCCCCCACCTTTGCTGCAAACAACGCAGGGCTGCAGCGGCCCCTCATCGACCTGCAGCAGATCCAACTGGCGCCCATCATCTCTGCGTTGATCGGTGAGCCGCCGCCAGTGAACAATTTGGGCAGATTTCCATTGGGCTTCCTGGACGTGTCCATGGAGCAGGAGACGCAGGCAGCTCACTTGAATGCGCTTCAACTTCTGGCCCAGGCGCAGCTCTTGATGCGGCACCACGAGCTCGGTTTCTTTGACAAGTTCCTGCCGCAATTCAAACACCTGAACCAAAGCCAAGCCGAGAGCTATATCCTTGAAATGGATCGAGAGGTGCGGATGGGCAGAACGCAGGAGGCACTGCAGACGATTGAGAAGGTGGCAGCGCTGGCGCAGGAGTGCCTGCGGTACTATCATAGCTACTATCGCATTCCACTGCTGATTGCCACGATGGCTGGACTCTTGGGATGGATATACTGTCTGTTGGTCCAAGCATCGCAACAGGCCAGAAACTCCAGTGAGCCGCCGGAGAGCGTTGAATTGATCTCGTGGACGAATGTGATGATCGGCGCACTGGGAGTGGTTGTTAGCGTGATAATCCTCCTGCTCAAGGTGCCCTTCCTGATTGGCTTCTGCCTTTTGCTGCCCATCTACATCTGGTGCATGGCCCTGGCCGGACGACCACTGCAGGGCAAACCCATCCGCTACGGTCTGCTGCACCTCAAATTGATCCTCGTCTCCATTGTGTGTTTCATTGTTCCCATTTTCCGGAGGGGCTTGCTCTGCCTGCTCTATGTGGGACTCGTGTGTTTCTACAATCGTCGGCACTTCAAGAAGATGTCTCCGAGTTTCTTGGCATGGCTGGGATTGGTCTGCTGCCTCAGCGTCCTGCTCTTCTGCCTGCATTGCCCGTCGACCCTCTCGCTGACAATTAATTACGGAATGTATTTCCAGGGGGCGAGCATGCTTCTGGCGATTCTACGTCCCCTGATCCTCGGCGAGAAGTATGGCGCATCTGTGTGGATTATCAACGCGGGCACATTGTTGATCGGTGGCTATGGAATGTATCTAAAGGAGACTGGAGCGACCGTGCCGCTGCTTTTGCACACCGTTTGCTGGGCGTACCTCTTCTTTGCCTTTGGATCGGTGCCGTATGGCAAGAGGTTGCCTCCGAAACGCCGCCTGGAGCTCATCTGCTTCAACCTGATGACCCTACACACGCTTCTCAGCGACTCGTTCGCCTCGCTCTTCGCCCAGGCCCTGATCTTCGAGTACCAGATGGGGATTGACGTATACCAAGAGACGAAGCAGCCCCGCAATGCACTGGAACAGAGAGCAGATGAGAATGAGGTTCAGAACGAGCCGAAGATTGTGTGTCCAGAGGAGAACTTGGCTCGAGCCAGCTACTTTTCCGTCTCCATTCTCCTGTACTTTCTCCTGGCGCTGCTCGGCACCGGCCACTGGATCTCCAGCTTCACCTTCGCCCCGTCCACTGCGCGACTCTTCGCGAAGGATTGCTGCTATGGCCTCACTGCTTTCTTTGTCCTATTGAAGATCTTCATACCGTCCATCATCATCTTGTCGAGCATGTACGCCCGCAGCGAATACGCGCGCAAGAACATCCGTTTAATCTTCATCTCTCTGATCCTCACCTGCAATGGCAGCTTGTGCTTATTCCTGTTTGTCGACCATGGCCTGTTCTGGCCAGCGGCTCATCCATCTGTAGTGCATGTCGTCCTGATCAACACTGCCGTCGTTTTCCTTGTGGTGTGCTCCTGTGTGACGAATTTTTTCTTCCGAGGATCTCTCCAGGCGAGACCTACCTCGTCCTCAACGAAGATCAACGAAGAAGTCCCATCATCTCAGAGCGATGTCCAAACCAATGTTTAATCTTCAAACATAATCACTTAAACTTAACCTAGAACTAAATTAAATGTCTGCGACTCTTCTGTGAGAAACTTTATCCTAGTTTTAGTTGTGCGAATGGTGTTATACTTTAAGTAGAAACTAAGTTAAATGCAGCTTCGGCTGGTGGATGGTGGCGTCGTTGTGGGACAGCCGGAATAAAGCATTGATTAGCGAGGATTTGCCCTCTCCTGAGCCCCCTTCATCCTTAATCTTTGGTACAGATTAATCTGACGATTAACTACAACGTATAGTATGCTTAGAGCTAGCCGAGGGTCTATTCCGACTTGGGTTTCTGAGACTCCTGATGGGCCTGTAAAGCAAGGAAAATGGAATCCAATTATGAGAAAGACAAGCCAATAGTTTCAGCACTCACCCTTTCAGCGACCTTTAGGAGACCATCGAAGTGGCTCTGGCCACCTTCCATGACCATGCCATGGAATATCTTTGAGGCACTGCCGGTCAAGAGCTCGTATGGTGACCCAAACTCCACCACCTGTCCGGCATCCATCACCAGGACCCGATCCGAGTCCATGATTGTGTTCAGGCGATGAGCAATCGTTAGCACCGTGCAATCGCGGAATTTGTTGCGGATGGTGGCCTGGATGAGGGCATCTGTCTGCGGATCCACATTGGCCGTAGCCTCGTCCATCACTAGGATGCGGTTCTCGCGGAGAATGGCACGGGCGAGGCATACGAGCTGCCGCTGGCCGACACTGAAGTTGTGGCCGCCCTCGGATATCTTGCTCTGCAGGCCGCTGGGCAGCTCGCTGATCAGGGGCTTCAGCTCCACCTCCTCCAGGGCATCCCAGAGCTTGGCGTCGCTGTACTCCTCGAAGGGATCGAGGTTGTACCGCATACTGCCCGAGAAGAGCACCGGTTCCTGGGGAATGATTGAGAGCTTGCTGCGCAGATCGTGCAGGCCGATGTCGGCCGTGTCGCGGTGGTCGATGTGGATGGTTCCTTCGTTGTAGGACAGTCGGAATAAGGCGTTAATTAGCGAGGATTTGCCCGCTCCTGTGCGTCCCACAATGCCCACCTTCTCCGATGGTCGGATGCGGAAGTTCAGGGCCCGAAGCACGTACTTGGACTGCGGATCGGGGAAGTAGCGCAGACTGAGATCCTCGGCAATAATCTCTCCCTCCTCGGGCCACGTATCGCAGGGCTTCTTCTTCGGATCCGACTCGAACTCTCCCTCCGGCTCGATCTCGTCGTACTCCAACACCCGCTCCACGGCGGTCATTGTGTTCTCCAGCTCCGCGGATTGCCGCATGGCCCACTGCACCATTCCGGTCATGCCCATGGCCTGGGTGATGGCCAGACCGACCTCGCCAGAACTCTCCGGCGGATTGATGAAGTAGTTCAGAATTATGATGACGATGTAGAGCGTGCAGAACAAGTCCAAGTAGTAGCCAAAGGCTCGGTTCGTGGCCAGGAAAGCGTAGTAGCCGGAACTATGCAGATCCTGCAGATTGTCGAACTCTTCAATGAGCGCCTTCTGTGCTCCCAAAGCGCGGATGGTGGGCAATCCACTGATGGTGGCCCCCAGGTGCGAATATATCGGAGACCTGGCCACCGCCTCCAGCCGCTTCACATCGCGCGATGTCTTCAGGTAGAACTCTCGGATGTAGTAGAAAATGATCGCCAGAGTGAGCGTCAGGATTAGGTAGTACGGATTCGTGATGCAAATGACAACGACGATGCCGGCGAGAATTAGGAAGAGCTGCACCACATCCAGCATTACGGTGGGCAGCAGCTCATCCAGCTGCCCCAGATCCTTGGAGAAGCGATTGAGGATGCGCCCGGAGGGATTCGTGTTGAAGAAGTACATGGCCGCCCGCGTGATGCCGCGGTACATGGCGTTGTGGAGGGTTGTGGAGCTGCGCATCGCCATCTTGTAGAAGAGCATCGTCCGCACGAGGGTGAAGACCACGACGGCCACATTCAAGGCGGCGAAGTAGTACATGTCCGCCGGATCCGAGCTCATCTCTGCCTTATTGCTGTTCTTGTTGACCCTGCAAGAAGAAGGCAAAGATCCATTAGAGCCAATCCGTGAGGGAACGCCGATGGAATCACTTACCAATAAGCGAGGAAGATATCCGCCGCAGAGCAAACAATCTGGGTGGCCAGGCAGAGGAACAACATGAAGGAGATCATAAACCAGCTGCTGCCTGCCGTCAGATACTCCTTGTAGAGCCCCACTCCGATCTTGCCCTCTACCCGCGGCTCTTCCATCTGCAGCGCCGCCTCCTGGGCCATCGACTCGGCCATGGAGCTGAGGGAAGTGAAGCTATTGTTGCGGCTGGTGGGGCGACTGATTTTGCCGCTGCCACGTCTGCTCAGCGACGGTACACTGAGGCGATCCATTTGGTCCCCCACGGCCACCTCCAGCTCATCCATTGTATCGTCCTCGTTATTGGGATTGGTCAAGAGCCTGGCAAAGTCCAGACCACTGCGCTTCATCGAAGAGTAGGTGCCCATTGCGCTGATGCGGCCCTTTTCCATGATAACAATGAGGTCGGCTTGCTCCAGGAACTGCAGCTGGTGCGTGACGAGGATCACCAGTTCGCTGCGCAGGTACCCGTGCATGCACTGATCGAAGAGGTGGCGCCCCACGTGCGTGTCCACTGCGCTGAGAGGATCGTCCAGGAGGTAGATGTCTGCCCTGCGGTACACTGCCCTAGCGAGGCTGATGCGCGCCTTCTGTCCGCCCGAGAGGGAGGCTCCTCTCTCGCCCACAATCGTCTTGTCGCCGTACGGCAGCAGCTGAAAGTCCCGCTCCAGGGCGCACTTCTTGACGACAGTGCGGTAGCGATGCTTGTCCCACTCCAGGCCGAAGAGGATGTTCTGGCGCACGGTGCCCGTGAAGAGCCACGGCTCCTGCGAGGCGTACGAGTAACTTCCGTCCACCCGCAGGCTGCCATTCTCCGCGGGCAGCTCCCCAAGCACTGCCTGAATCAAGCTGGATTTCCCAGCGCCCACGGGCCCTATCACAGCCACTAGCTTGCGGCGTCCGAGCTGCAGATTGATGTTCTCCAGCGTGGGCTCTGCGCTCTGGCTATCCCACCTGGCTGTGAATCCGCTAAAGTCCAGCAGTTTCTCCGGCAGGCCGTTGGCCTTTGGGCTATCACCAATCACGGGCTCCTCCTTCTGGATCTTTGACTTGTCGCGCACTTGCGTCTCCGGATGATGCATGAACGTCTCCAGGCGGCGGATGGAGACGAGCAGCTCCGCAAACTGCGAGATTCCCTGCGGGAAAAACATCGTCACGGACCGCCGCAAGATGTTGTAGTAGGCGGTGACAAAGAAGGCCTTCTCGGCGGTCAGGACGTTGCCCAGGAGAACGAAGGCTATGAGGCTGGTGGAGATGAAGATGCGCGACAGGAACATGGCGAAGGAGATGAGGATGCCGCGGATATAGTTGACCTGCTTGATGCATTGCATCTCCTTGAAGCGCGTAAACTCCACCAGCTTTCCGAAAGGCTTCTCCCAGGCATACATTTTGATCACCTGAATGCCCGAGATTATCTCGTTCATCATCCGCACGCGTTCGTCTGTCCGCAGGGCAGTCATCAGTCGGAGGACGCTCGTCCGCTTTCCCAGATAGGACTGAAAGGGCAGGAAGAGGAGCATCACGGCCACGCCGAACAGCGACGATACTCCAATCTGCAGTAAAAGAGTGGGACGGGGGTTAGAAGGGATATTCAGGCTATGGTATTCTTCTCCGCACTTGCCTCGATGTACATGAGATACGTGACGACTATCAGCTCCAGTGGAGCCACCCAGAGATAGTGTACGTTGATAAGTACCATGTCAAAGCGTCCGACATCGTTGGACAGCAGATTCACCACCTGCCCCACCGTCGTGTCCCCCAGGGCAGTGCGACTGAGTCGGAGGGACTTCCGATAGATAAGGCTGCTCAGAGCTGAAATCCACGGAGATGAGAGGGAGATGAAGTAATCCCTAATGAATGGACTCACCAATGCGCATCTTCATCCCCAGATGAAGGAGGCCGAGCATGTAAGGGTGGCCGAAGAACACTGTGAACACGGAGGCAGCAATGAGGCCGGTGGCATAGAGCTGCGCTTTGAAGAGATCCGTATCATCGCCGGCAAAGTAGGCCATTATTCCAAACAGACAGATGGGCTGCGTGACCCTGAAATTGTGTGCGATTAGTGGACTAGTCTGATTCGGAGAGGAATCTGGGCACTTGCTTGGTGAGGAACTCCTGTAGGAACAGCAGCACCCCAGTGAGCACCAAATGCCATCCAAAGACTCTGGTCATAACGCGTCCCAGGCGGGGATTCTTATTTCTGACCACCTCCTCGTCCCAGGCAGCGCATAATCGATCGCCCAATGAATCTATGATTAAAAGCAAAAAGAGTTAAGTGTTTGGAATGCGATTTGGAAAATCCCTGTACCTGACTTGTGCTCCTTGAGGGCCTGATAGAGATCCTTTTGCTCCAGGGTCTTCTTGCGGCCCTTGAAGAGAACGGGCATGGCAAAGCTTCATTGCACAGATAAATCCGGTTTGGGTTTCGTTTTTGTAAGAGGAGTAGAACAACACCACAGTTAGATATACATAGGTAGATATCCAAGAGCCAAAGATAGCGATATAGTTATTATGATGTTATGACACCGCAGGTTTGAATCTTATCAGGGGTAATAATAAAAACAGTTGCCACCCGAGAGATACACAAGAGAACATATTTCCATACGGTATACGCGCACCCTGAGTCCCTCTGAGTCATTAGCACTTCTGCCGCAAGATATTGAGAGCCTGATCAGTCAGATATCATGGTTTTTCATAGGGTTAGTGCCTCCCCAGAGAGAGTCAGAGAGCGTGAGAGTTCAACAAAGAATGTGTAGAGATCTCCATGCCTCGGGCTATGCAAATTAAGCGAGCCATTGAATGAAATAATCAACATGTCAGAGAGTTGTCACGCTGCCAGTTCTATGGGAGCCCCACATTCCATAAACCCCAACCCCAACCCCACCCCCTCCACCTTGTTACTCACCAGAACATCAGCGACGACAGGGGATTGGAGGTCTCGCGGGGATTCTCCGGCAGTTCGTTGGCTTTCATCGACTGCATCTTGGGGGACGCTGGTTATTGGAACTTTGTTTGATTTAAATCTAAATAGAATTGCACTTTGAATGGCTTTATTTATTGCTTCGAGCTACTCAAGGGAAGGGTTTTTTTGTTGAGCTCTCGATCTTGATTGAGATCTAAATGAATTAGTGCCCCGTCAATCGGTAGATCCGTGGTTGAGCAAATCCATTGCGGACACGCGCTTGTCTCTAATTATTAATTAGTTTGGCATTAGCACCGGTATTAGGACAGGAGAAACCAGATGGAAATGCGAGCGATTTCGTTTTAGAACTCCGATCGGATCACCACACCGGACTCCGATTTCTATTTGCGTTCAAGGCGGCCGAAACTTTTCCACTCGCACCTGCACTGACTCTTGACATTTGCTTCGATACGCGGCGAACCCGTTTCACGGTCCACACAGGCACAGAGGCTGGACGAATCTGTAAATACTCGTACGCACGTATCTATATCATCCGTCTATTGTATAGTATCCATGTACTTCGAAAAGCGAACAATCCAATTCGAATTTCGTAATCTGTATTTTGATTTCATTGGGGGTCGCCTTCACATGGCACGGCGTGTTCATCCGCTTCGCGTACGCTTCTACGACTGTGATGTTCACGCTCGCTCCGGCAGTCGACTTCTAACGCCCGCTCTATGCCTCGGTCCGATTGTTATAGAGCCCAAAACTCAGGCCCCAACGTTCCGCTCTCTCTCGCTCTCTGTATTTCTCGCGGTTTTTGTGCCAGGTTAAGATCGGAATCGCTCTCCCTTTCTCTCTGGGCCCGTTGCTTTCCCTCGCTCTCTCTCTCGTGCTGTAAATTACTGGGGCCTCGTGAGTGGTCTTGTGGTATCTTCTTTCGGCACACAACAGATAGGCCATGGTTTCCTGGTTTCCACTGACACTTTACTCTTGTAATCAGTCATTATACACATTTTATCACAGAGATTATGTAGTGTAGCCTGAAAGCACATAATGTTCTTGGTGTTATTTCGAATGCAATATTGAATATTTATCAAAGGCATATGAAAGTCGAGCTTTACATTCATTAAGAACTAAATGGCTAGATAGAATTGGCTAAGAACTAGAAAGGCCTGCTCTAATGATACTATATGACGTGTCGATGACAGTAATTTGATGTTTCAAGGAATTCACAATTCAAAAGTGAGAGAATGTTTCGTTCGTACTATACGTACGCGCTGGTGCAGCTGCTCCTCTTTGCGTCCGTCTACGTGGTGTACTTTCGGGCGACGGACATCGGGATCCTGGAGCCGCAGGCGATGGAGTCGCTCAAGGAACGAGCCCCGGCAGATCGTCTGGTGGTTTTCGTCAAGGAAGGGCTTCGTGCCAATACCTTCTTCGAGGACTACTGCAACAACCTGCCGCTGCTGCGGCAGCTGTTCCACAAGCAGGGTCTAGTGGGGATATGTCACCCCGCGGAAGCGCCCACCGATTCGAAGTTCTCTTCCTATTTGGCCCTTTTCGCGGGCTTCTATGAGGATGCGGCATCGGTTGCCCACAACTGGCTGCTGAATCCGGCCCCGTTTGACTCGATCTTCAATCGCAGCGCCTACAGCTATGCCTGGACCACGGCCCATATGAAGCAACGCTTCCCAGACATCGACCTGCCTACAGTTCTAAGTCCCGAAGTCACGCCGGGCGTGCGAAAGAACTGCAACGAGATGGAGGAATCGGTCATTCGGGCCGTGGAATTGTTTCTGTTGAGCGAATCTCAGGAGTTGCAGGAGCACAGAGGCCTCTTCTTCTTCGTGCATCTGATGTTGGGAGAAGATGCCAGTGGTGCACCTGCCACCTGCGAAAATCTCAAGTTCACGGATCGCAGTGTGTGGAAAATGTACAATCGCTTCGAAGACTGTTTTCCAGACCAACGAACAGCCTATCTGCTGACCTCCGACTTTGGACTTCCACATTCTTGTGGTGAGATTGATCTCACTGAAAGCTTTCATCTGCCTCGCTCACACATTTGCCTCCTTAGGAGGCCCGAACAAAAGCAATAGCCTCGTGGAGGCTCCGTTCTTCCTCTGGGGCTCTGGCGTTAATCATCTTACGACCATTCGAGGCCGCAGCTTTGTGGTCAATGCCCAGAAGATGAGGCTGCCGCTGCATGTACTGAGTCCCATTCAGCTGACAACCTTGATGAGCGCACTTCTGGGTCAGGCGCCGCCGGCGAACAATCGCGGAGAGCTTCCAAGAGGTCTCCTCAGGACTAGCAAACGCTATGAGGCCCACGCCATGTACACGAACGCGCTCCAATTGCTGGCGCAAGCGCGACACCTGCGGAAGCGCCACAGGTCTGGTCTCTTCTCCCGAATAATGCCAGCGCACTGGCTAAACACCAAGCTGATGGACAGCTTCGTGAAGTCGAGTCACGTCCTGAAACAGCAGCAGCGCTTCAGGTCCTTGCTGGAGTTCACCAGCAACTTTATGCCTGTGATTGTTAAGTGCATCGACTACTTCATGGATTACTATCGCTACGTCCTCGTGGTGGCCGCCTCCAGTGCTTTGCTCGGATGGGTTTATTGCTTGCGCTGTCATTTGGAGAGACCAGGACAGTCGAGCGACTCTGATGAGATTTCGGAAGGATTTTCCGACTGCCTGTGGGGATCCACCATCATCTCTCGTGCGGTCACGCTCTTCCTCGTAGCCCTCATGTATCTCCAAAGAGTCCCCTCGCTGGTGCAGGCCGTTTTCCTGCTGCCCGCCCTCGTGTGGGTCCTGGCACTGAAAACACTGAAAAGGAGTGGCAATATGGTGACCATCTGCGGCTTGCTGTTGCCTCTGGTGCTAGCACTGATCTGCCTCGGTGGCTTCTTTCGACGATACATCATGGCCCTGGGATACCTGAGTTTCGCCTGCTACAGCACTCGGAGTGCCTTTCGAGTGCGCGGCCCCCAGTTCTATCTGTGGATGCTGCTGCTCCTAGGACTCGCATACATCTCCGTTCTTCCCGAATCCATTGGCTGCTCGGAACGCTATATTCTACTGATCAGCATTCCGCTCACATTTGTGCGCCCCCTGGCATTTGGTGTCTGCCCCAATGGGATGCCTTGGATGATTAATGGCGCTATACTGCTGGCCGCCTTCGTTCATGTTGCAGTTGCTCCGGCGCCCTGGATGATGGTTCTGGCGTCGTGGGCGTACTTCTTCCATATCGCATATCTTCAACGACGCAGTGTCCAGATCATAGAGCTGGTCATCTTCAACCTGAGCACGCTCTACACACTGACCTGCACATCGTACGAGACGCTGGTTATTCAGATGCTTGCGATGGAACTGAAACTAGGACTGCAACTGAGACAGAGGAGCACCGACATACATTGCATCAAACCAAGGCCGACTGCCATGTACATACTGGTGTACAGCTTGTACTCCATCTTCGTGTCAGGCAGCATTCCTGCTTTGGTTGTGGACTTTCCCCGGATCCTGAACGAAACCTGTTTCGGCTACACAATCTGGACCGGTGGCCTGGTGATGGCGTTGAAGCTCCTGCTGCCCTGGTTCCTCATGCTCTGCATCCTGGGAGATGCCTATAAAGATGTGTGGTCCCAGGAACGCCAGATCTTTGCCTGGCTGATGTTCATGTGTAGCACCATGTCCGTCGGGCTCCTGTTGTGCGTCGTCAATCACGGTTCCGGGCGGAAAATCGTCAGCAGTGTCGCGGCCCTTGCCGTGGTGCAGGTGTTTCCTTTCCTGTGGCTCCAGCTGTGGCGCCTGGCCAACTCGAAGGTGGGCAACAAGTGGATCTCCCAGCTCTCGAATGCGCCTCCCCTCGTAAAACAAAACTTAAATCTTAGCGCTTAGCTCGCAATGTAAATAATAGTATTTTATTTACGGTATTATATACTTTTCGGTATGTTGTGAAGTCGAAACCGCTATACAATGGTATATTTGTTCCGTTTTCCTTGGTATATTACGGTATGTTTCTGAGGGTCAGACCGTATACTCGATCGATAGGGTCACACTGCACACCTGATTTCTCCGGGGGTGTAAATGTAAAATGTAAAATAATAGTATTTTATTTTTGTTGTTGTTCCATTTACGGTATTTTTATACTTTTCGGTATGTTGTGAAGTCGAAGCCGAGATGAGGGTATATACCGCTATACAATGGTATATTTGATCCGCTTCGGTATGTTTCGGTATATTTCTGACGGTCAGACCGTATACTCGATCGATTAGGTCACACTGCACACCTGATTTCTCTGGGGGCGGAAGGGGTGGCCAAGAGCAAAGTTAATCATAACAATAATTTTACACATTGTGCGGGCGCAGTGTATGCGAAAACTAATAACCCGAATGTGCAAGACTTTATGAAAAGAAAGCTACGCGGACAGCCCTACATATTGCGCATTGCACGACCACAGCAGGAGCAGCAGCAGCAGCAGCACGAGAACAGCGTAGCAAAAGGTGAGGCAAAAAGTTTACACGACGTATGTGGGGGCGGACGGGACGGAGGCGTTGGTTAATAATAACAATTGGTATGTATTGTGTCGCACACACAGCTAAGCGGAGAATCACGGTACATGTGTCTATGCGAGGGCTCCACCGCGCACACAGAGACACTTGTTTTCGGGGCGCGTAGGCAAAATCAAAGCAATGTGTCGCTTTCCAGAGAGGGCTTTCGCAATGGCTATGTACATGTTCTGTTGAGAAATACAAATGTGTGAGATGAAGAGTGGATACCAAAATGCGACTCGAGGATCGGGCATGCCTGATGTTATTAGATTTTGGGAAAATGGCAGCCACTGGCAGCCAACCCAAAAGTTTTAGTGGGTGGGTGGGTGGCCATGCCCCAAGGCGTTATGACGTGTTGTCATTGCGGCTTGAGGCACGGAAACATTTCAGTTTGCTTGTGCCAAATACGATCATGTTTTATGACTCGTCCCGCAGTCCGCAGATAAGGTTCTAATTCCGATTGCCCGAGGTCGGTTGTCGCTGCGGCAATCAGCGGAAAAGTAACTAATTTTCTTTGCACTCTGATTTTCTCCGATCTTTCGTTCGTTTTTTCCCCCAGCTGTTTATTCGAGTGCGAGGCGCAGGCACGGCCCAGTTGCCTCAATTACTTGCAGTTGCTGCACTTGCGATTCTCTCATTAGGCAGGGGGGGCATGGAGGGGCGAAACTGAAAGGCCCACAATCCGATACGATTCCCTTTCTGGGCTGTGCTGTGCTGAGCTGTGCTTTCACTTTTGGAATCGGAAGACTTCTGCAGCAAGTGGCTTAGTAATGGTTCGATTAAGGAACCAATTAACAGCTGTTTATCCAAGATACGGGACGGGCACTGGCAGCTCCTATAAACCAGCGTTGAGGCACATTTTTCCGCATAGTCGGTTTCTCGGCTGGCTGTGGGCCATGCCTTCCCTATTTTTCTCGCACTACCGTCACAGCATCGACTGCTTGGAGCTGATCCCCAAGGATGACAAGGTGTGACTTTCATGGTTCCACGGCCATCTCTTAATGGTATCTCCTTGAGTTGCCCCCAATCTAATGTTGATAATATTGCTGTGAGCTGTGATAAGAGTGGGACCGCCGTCCCAAGATTGCCCAAATTCTGTCGAGAATGGAAATGGAAATGAGTAATTTTTGTTCAGAGCCATGGGGGGCCCTTTGCGCACTTTGTATCATCCCAGTTGCGAGTGCTTATAGGTACAATAACAATAATAACGATAATGCAAATTACCAGTGGTTCTATCTGTCCCTCTCGCAGTCCCGTCCCTCTCCCTTTGAATTTGCATACATAATGGATGGTTGTGGAGCCAATCCATTTAGTGGGCGTACTTTGATGTAATACTTGTACTTTCTGTGCCTTCAGTTTGCTGTCGTTGCGGCAGGAGAGTTGGCGTTGGCGATGGCCACGGCACCGCGCTCACTGGACACCATCTCACTGTGCTCGACCGTCTCCAGCTGCCCGGATCGCAATGGCTTCTACGGCGGCTTCCAGCGCACAGATAAACCCAAAGAGCCCCTGTCCAAGGCCCAGATTATAGCCCGCGAGAAGAAATGGCTATACATGATCGAAAATTGGTCCATCTACATGTCGAAGAACTACAAAAAGGTGAGATAGATAGATATCCTTTACTCCATTCCTCTACATTCCTATAATAATCTACTGTATTTTAACAGATTCGTGATCGATGTCGCAAGGGCATACCCAAGTCGGTGCGGCCCAAGGCCTGGTTCTATTTATCCGGAGCATATCTGCTCAAAAAAAAGAATCCAAATGTCTATGAAGAGCTGCTGGAGAAGCCCGGCAATCCGGCGACCATAGAGGAGATCAAGAAGGACAAACACCGTCAGTTTCCGTTCCACGAAATGTTCCTCGACGAACAGAAAGTCGGCCAAATAGAGCTCTTCAACGTGCTGAAGGCTTACTCCATATACAACCCCAAGGTGGGATTCTGTCAAGCGCAGGCACCGATAGCTGCTTTCCTATTGATGCACCTGCCAGCAGAGGACGCCTTTTGGGTGTTTGTGAGCGTGTGTGATGTGTAGGTCCATCTATTTCCAAGATTTGCTCTGTATTAACCGATGATCTTTGCAGTTACCTGCAGGACTATTTCATACCTGGCCTGGAGGTGATACAGAACGACGCGGGCATACTGGAGGGCCTGCTGAAGAAGACCTGCCCGCCAGTGTATCGCCATCTGCAGAAGCACAAAGTAGAGCCGCTGCTGTACATGACCGACTGGTTCCTCTGCGGCATGACTCGCACCCTGCCCTGGGAGACGCTGCTGCGCGTGTGGGACTGCTTCCTGGCCGAGGGCATTCGGGTAATCTTCAAGGTGGCCCTGGTCATAATCGGCGCCTCGCTCAGTCGGCACAAAGTGCGCAAGACCTGCACTGGCCTCTGCGAGACCCTGGCAGTGATGCGCTCCCCCCCGGAACACATCCTGGAGGAGGAGTTCATCATTAACAACATGATGCGGCTCAATCTGCGCGTGGAGGACTTTCAAATAGAGCATACGCGCCAGAAGGCGCGCCGGGCCAAGCAGAAGGCCCAACAGGATGGGAATCCGAACGATTCGGGGCCCAGCAACAGTAACGGTCGGCGCAACATGCCCACATTGTGAGGGATTTGGATCACGAGCACGATCAGGAGCACGAGGCCAAGCAAGCACATAGACTGCTGCAGCAAATGGGCGGCAACCAATTGTTACTAAAAACACACATCGCATATTTGCATGGATTTTTTACATTTAATGTCGAATAGGATGAGCGTCGTGCACAAAGTGGATGTGGAGTGAAGGAGAGGTGGCAGGAGGCAGGAGAGTGACCAGGATGTCGGTCAATTACGGAGATAATATTCCATTCCAATCAGTTTGTTTAATTTTAAGTCAATTCTGTTGATTCGTATCTGTATTCGAAATCGTATTATCGTTATCATTTAGTTGCAATTATTACGAGCGTGCAATTGTTTATGCTTTTCAAAAGTATTTATTATAATTATTATTTATTATTATTAGCCTAGTTTGAGTACCCCGTACATATCGTATTATAATCATCCCCCACGAGACACGGCCACCGTTTCCCAGGCAGCTCCAACGAGTATGGTCTGGTCCACATATTGTATGAGCCGCACAGTTCTACTACTACGATTTTTCACTAATTTGACCCGTATGCAGCTCTGCCTGCAGCCTGCTGCGGCTTGTGGCGGGTTTAGACAAAATTGAAATGAAAGTTTATGACTAATATATATATATAAACCCTAACACGATTTTCCCAGTTAATGCATTTTTCTTATAATCCTTCTGATAAAATGACGCCCGACGCACCAGCCGTGTAGCTCCATGGATCGATATAAAGCCGAGAAATAGGGGAAAGGAGAAAATGTTAATTTTAAATGAAAAATACCCACAATTCCGACCAAATAGGACATGAGCATATCTATACCAAACGAAATGATATATTTTAAAGATTTGCTCAGCCAAAAGTTGATTGTTCAATATTTGTGTTATTTTCAAAGCCAAAGTGCCGAGAGAAATCTATATATCATAATCACAAACCATCATTCCCATAGAAACACATGCATATGTAAGTCGATTAGTTCTCGAAAGGAATTTCTTATTTATTAACATTATTCGAGCAGAGAGATAACCCAGAAGGAGTGCATCTCACATGCTCAAGCTTTCATCTACATTGGGAGTCCCGCGCACACTCTAGCTGAAAGAGGAGCTTTCAAAATTTCGATCTGAGCTCAGCCAAGCTGAGGGTGCACATACTGTCGGCTGAGTTGAAATATGATCTGATAGCTGTGCCGTCGCCGCCGGCATTCCGCCCTTGGGCTCCTCACAACGCATATTTTGCGTACTTCAACCTCCCCTCAGTATTCCCGCCTACCTTCGGAAACTCTGCACATAGATTTCTTTTATGATCTTGCCAATCATTTGTCGTAATCGGGTGATCCAACATCTGTATCTATATAAAAAAAACTTCTACATTGTTTTAAGATAGTCACATTAAAACTTCCGATTTGTACATAGCCCATCGCTGTATCATATCATATGGCTTGCTGATAAAGACAAACATGCTTGATCGATATAAAAAAGCACAGGTGCCATGGGCGAGCCTTCAAAGTTTTCAGCAAAGTGCGCACTTGAACCAGTGCTCTTAAATAAGTTTTCAGCTCGGCCTGCGGCTACCTCACTGAAAGCGCATAAATATAGTTAAATTATTGTGTAGTCTTGAAAATATCATTGAAATCTGGTGGAGTCTATGGGCGCGTGGTCGATATCCGCGAGGGTTCCAATAAATAGATTTTACGGCTTACAGCTACTAAAATGAGAGAGGGTGTCTCAAAACTTAAAAACTAGCTATGAGTATGAGTGGAAGCTAGGTGTTATACGGTGTCTAATGGCTAATGTCTAAGAATACTTTTTGCTTAATCTCATTCTCAGTCCTTTAGAGAGACTCGATTATTGGGTTGACCACTGGAAGTACACGTTATTGTGGATACTGGGAATGGGAGGTGGCAGGTGTGAGTGGGGTGGGCACCCTATCCCAGCAGATACTGATCCTCGAAATCCAAATCCTCCACCTCGTCCAGTAAATGCGGCGGTAGCGGCATATATGGACCATTGTTTGGCGTCGAGCCTGATTCATTGTCACTGTTTGCTGTTGGCTGACGGTCCTCGTCGGTCTCCTCCTCGTCCATTAGCTGGCGCACCTTCAGCATCCTCTCGTCGCTCTCGTCCACTGCCGGATGGTGCTCGCGGATGTGCTGATGCAGCTCCCGCATGCTGTGCACTTCAGCCGCCTTCTCATCCGTCCCGCTCTCGCAAAGTTGGCAACGAATGTAGCCGGAATGGGGCATATGCTTGAAGCGGTGCTGCTGCAGGACCCGCCTGCTCTTCGTAGCCAACTCCTCGTTGCAGTCGTGGCAGCGGTAGAGCCCCTCGCCTACCTTCCGAATGTGCAGAAGCTGCTTGTCCAGGCCGTGCGAGACGTTGAGGTGGTTGTGCCACACCGCCTGGTTGGAGGTGGTGAAGTCGTCGCCGCACTGGGGGCACATCAGTCGATAGGCAGAGGCTTCAACGTCTTCATCTTCCGCGGCGGTGACGCCAATCGCGTCCTGCTCCTCGTCATCAAACACCTCTGCGGCGCTGGGCTTGTTATCGCACCGATTGGTGTCCCGATTGAGATGCTTGAAGAACATCTGCTTGCGCACAAACTCTCCGTTGCAGGTGAGACACTTGAAGGAGCGGTAGGGCAGGTGGCGGAACTTGTGCGACTGGAGCTGCCCGATGGCGCCCTTGGTATGGGTGACGGTGACACGCTTGTAGCACTCCAGGCATAAGTAGTGGTGGATGTCGATCTGCCGGAAGTTCAGGCCCTCGCGGCTGTTGAAGTTGTGGTGCTCCACGATGTGCTTGCGCCAGAAGGCGTGCGAGTCGAAGTTCTTGTTGCACTTGGGGCAGTAGTAGGTGATGAAGTCCATGTCCACCGCATTGTGGTACGAGATGCTGTCCTCCAGGGTGTTGAGACCGGCCGGCCGTGTCGGACGCTTCTCGGACTGTGGCCAGAGTGGGCGACTGCTGGTACTGGATGAGCCTGATGAGGAGGGCACAACTGCATGCGAGGGTGATTGCGGCCTGCTCTTGACGGCCGTGTCCCTGTCCTTTTCCTTGGACTGAACATAAGAGTACTGGGGCTTGGTCTGTAGCTCCCGCCAGGGCGTTTCGCGCTCGTAGATGTTGTGCCGCGTCCTCAGATGAGCGGCAATGTTGGGCTTGTGGTTGTAGCAGGTGCCGCACACGAGGCACTTGAGGTACAGGCGGAAGGGCAGATGGCGAAAGTGGTGGTCCTGCAGCCCCTTCAACTTGGAGTTGCACACAATGTCGTTGCACTGGGTGCACTGGTATCGGTACTTGTCGAGTTGGCGCATATTCAGATACTGCCGCTTGTCAAAGTTGTGGGCCTCGTTGATGTGGCGGCGCCATTCGAACTGCGTCTTGTACTCCTCGCCGCACGAGGGGCACAGAAATATGTAGTTCTGCTCTACGGTGCCCGATGATGGGGTGCTTGTGGCCGCTGGCGAAGATGATGGTGTCAGTGCTGCTGCTGGACCCGCTCCTAGTCTCCTCTTCTTGGGCGACTCCTCTTTGCCCTGGGATTTGTCCAGCTTCTTGGATCCCCCGTACTGAGGGGGGTCCCGGAACGTATGTGCCTCGCTGATGTGCAACTTGAGAGCCACTTGGGTGGGGAACAGCGTTCCGCATTCCACGCACTTGTAGCGATTCGGGCTGGGCGGCAGTACGCCAGCACTGACAGTGGGCAAGTCCTCCTCATCCGCCATCTGCATCTGCTCTCCGAAGTCGTTCTCCTCGTCGACACTTGAGTGCATCAGCTCTTCGTCCAGGAAGATGATCTCGTAGGTCTCTTTTCCCAAGGTCACAATTTGTCTGCGCTGCTGCTTGGGCGACGCAAACGGCGCGGCTGGTCGTCCGCCTCTTTTCAGGGTTTTGCGCGGCACGTAGCCCACACGGTGGTAGGTGGCCAGGTGCTTGACCAGACCCTTGCGGTCCGTGTAAGACTTGTGGCATTTGCGGCACCTGGCATACGCCTTGAATGGCAGGTGCGTGATCCTGTGCTGCTGGGCATTCTGTATGCCGTAGGCGTTCGTTATGATCTTGGCGCATTCCGTGCACTTCAGCTGGCGATCGTTGATTATCTCAAAGTTGAGCTTCGTCACGTCGTTCATGCCGTGCACCTGCACCACATGGGTGCGCCAGTGCTTCTTCTCGATGAATTCCTTGCCGCACTGCGGACACAGGTAGTCGATGTGGGGCTCATACATGTCATCGCTCCCGATACGGCCTCCCCGCCGCGGGACATCTTCAAAGTGCGGTGACACGTCATCGAAGACGCTCCCATTTCCATTGTCCTCCCAGTCGTCGCCTCCGTCTGTCTTTTTGACGGGTGATGGATCCGGCGAATCCTCGGGCATCAGCGACTCCAGGTGGTGCTGCTTCAGCAGATGACTGACCAGCTCGTGGTGCTCCGTGTAGCCCTTGTAGCACAGCTTGCAGCGGAGCCACTCGGGCTGCGACAGATGCGTGAACTTGTGCGCCCGCAGCGTCTTAATGGTGTTGGGGATGACAATCTGCGGAAAGGGGCAGCTCTTTGAGAGGGGCAATCTCCAGGACTAAGCACCTAACTCACCTTCTTGCATTCGAGGCACTGCATCTGCATGTCCACGCTGATGAAGTTGAGCCCCCTGCGACTGACGTAGTCATGGACAAACTCGATGTGCTGACTCCACTGGGCGTGCGTGTCGCACTCCGTGCCGCAATCGGGGCACATGTAGTGGATGTAATCCTCGCAAAGATCCGCACCTCCATCGCCGGAGGGACCTCCTTGGTAGCGCTTCTTCCTGCGCTTCGGCGGGGCTTCCTCTTCCAGCATAGGTGGCACAGTCTCAGTCTCCGGCTCGAGAAGATCGTTCCGCTCTTCATCCTCTTCCGGGAACGGGTCCTTGCGTTGCATTTGTTCTGTGCGCGGCTCCCGCACCCGCGTCTTGCGGCCCGCCAAGTTGAAGCCCTCCCGCATCATGGCCACCACCTCGTCGCAATGGACCATCCTCAGGTGGACCATCAGGTCTTGTCTGCAAAGAATTTCTGCATAAGTAAGCTGAATCCTTGGAGGTTCTCACTCACCTGTATTTGTACTCCCGTTTGCAGATGTAGCACTTGGTGCACCTGAACGGCAGATGGGTGAACTTGTGCTTCAGCAGGTTCTCCCGGCTATGCATGGCGATGCGCTTGTTGCACTCCAGGCACCGATGATAGAGCTTGTCCATGGCCATGAAGTTGAGGCCGCGGCGCGTGTTGAACTGGTGCATCTGGTTCATGTGGCGTTTCCAGAGATCCTGCTGCCGGAATTCCGCTCCGCACGCGGGGCAGATGTAGATGACGCCCAGCTCATAGTTGATGGGAATCCCGTTCGCATCTGTTGCATTGATCTGCGAGGTGGTGGGCCGCGTGAGCACGCCCGAAAGACGCCCCTCCTTGGGCCGACCCTGGCTGGCCCTGGGCAGTGAGTGCCGATGCATGGGACGCACAGGCGGCGCGCCAAGTGGACCCGGAGGCGCCAGCAACGGTGGCTGAGCCTGTGGCTCTCCAATGACTACAATCGGCTCCAGATCGAACTGAAATATGGCATCATCATCCTGATCGGGCTCTTTTGTTTTCCCACTGTCACGGCCGGTCTCCTCCTCCGCATCATCCTCCACATCATTATCATCATCATCGTCGTCCTCCTCCTCGTTTTCTTCGTCCTCGTCGTCGCCATCGCCCTCGGGCAGAATGTCGTCACTGTCGCCGGCGGGATTGCTGTCCAGACCGTTTTCATTCGCATATTGCTCAATCTCCTCCTCCCCCTCCTCGAAGTCTGCCGAGAACATGGACGTCCACAGGTCCATTCCTTCCATATTTGGGAGGAGCTTGTTGTCTGTCTGCCACAACAACAACTGTCTGCGAGTTTGTGTGCGAGAGGTTGGGGGGACCAAAAGTTGTTGCTGTTGTAAGAACTAGTTTTCGTATCCTACGCCGATTTTTCCTGCTGCGCCAGCTTATCACCGTCGCCGAAGCTCCTTTAAAGTATCAAGGCCCCCGCACCATCACCATCTTCGCAGTCGCGCACTTCGCGACAATTATTCTAATTGCATTTCACTTGCAAAATTAAAATAAAAAATTTTGCAAAAATTCAAAAATCGTCTGCAAAAACACAGTCAGTGTGACCGCGGACCGCCCGACTCTCTGAAATATACCAAAATATACCGTCGCATTTTCAAAATATACCATAAATATACTGACGAACTGAAGTCGTGCTATACATATTCCTCGTTTTTGATATTCCGTTGAATATTACCAGCTATTTAGAACATTTAGCCATGCCCACATAATTTTAGCCCATTGGTGAATAAATTTTCTACAAGATTGGATAGTTTTTAATCCTTGCTTTTACTGTATTTTCGCTAAAACAAGGTTTAAACAAAATAGGTCAAAAAGAAAACAGTCGCAATGTTGCTGGTATTTGAAGACGTGATGCGTGTATAGCCCTTTCTACACCCTATTTCGCTAATTTTGTATGAAGATCAAACGCAATTTATTAAGACCTTTTCTCAAATTGATATTCTTTAGACATATTCGAGTACATTATTAGTATCTTTTGTATATTTATCTCGATCCTGATACCTACTCAGCCTTGGAAGACAAACGTATTCAAAATTCTATAACATCCATTTCCCCCAGGGTATGTGTGCATGGAATTAGCAACATGTTTGTGTATGGAATGAGACTCATTGTTGCAATAGCGAAACTGCGGCGAATCGGGTATTGCCTATATTTCAAGCTATAGATGCCCACTTGATGCTTTATCCCATAGATAAATGCATTTTCTACAAGATTGCTTCTTTTAATTACCTTTATGTATTTTTTTTGACCAAAAAACGGTTTTCAAGTAAATGTTGCCGCAACTTTTGTGTATGGAATGTGCAACATTTGTGTATGGAATGAGACTCATTGTTGCTAAAGCGAATTGGGGCGAAATGCGGCGAACTGCGGCGAATTCAAAAAAACGACCAATTTCTCATATTCTTTGTTCCGTTGAATAATACTATCTATATGGAACATTTAGCCATGCCCACTCAATTTTGTACGATTGATAAATCAATTTTATACATGATTGGTCTATTCGAAATACTTGCATTTATTGGATTTCTATATAACATTGAAAATTAAATTAATAGATTGATGAAATTGACAAAAATACCATGGGAGCGCGGCGAAAACCAGTATTTCTACAGTATGACCCTCAGAAAAGCACCGAAATATACGGTCTCATTTGAAAAATATACCGAGTGGTGCGCGCCAAATCGAACTTTTTTGAATGTGAGCGACAAGGATTTAAATGTTGTCAACCGGGCCTTTATCTATGCCCACATTATTTAATACGATTAATGAATCAATTTTCTACACAATTGGTTAGTTTTTAGTCCTTGCTTTTATTGAATTTTGACTAAAACACGGTTTTCAAGTAAATGTTGCCGCAACATTGTGTATGGAATGGGACTCATTGTTGCTAAATCGAACTGCGGCGAATTCAAATTCGATTCAAAAAACGACCAATTCCTCATATTCTTTGTTCCGTTCAATAATACTATCTTTATGGAACATTTAGCCATGCCCACTCAATTTTGTACGATTGATGAATCAATTTTATACATGATTGGTCTATTCGAAATACTTGCATTTGGATTTCTATATAACATTGAAAATTAAATTAATAAATGACAAAAATACCATTTAGCACTAAAAAACACCACTTGGGAGCGCGGCGAAAACCAGTTTCTACAGTATGACCCTCAGAACAGCACCAAAATATGCGGTCTCATTTAAAAAATATACCGTAAATAACGTTAGCGAGTATGGAATCAGTGTTGTCATTTTAGCCTATTTAAGGCTAGATCTAGCTATATTTAAAGATAAGCAGTACCCCGCGACTTTTGATAGTGGCAAAATAACCCAGCTTTGCGGCATCGCGCCTAACTGATAAATCGCTTCTATCGATTTATTGAATTCAAATAACACCATCGCCCGCCAAAGCCCATATTCAAAACGTGATTTGAAATGCAACTTGTGCAATGCACATTATGTACGAAAAGATTTTTATTGAACAAATATTCGGGTTCGAATTCGCTTTGTATTTTTACACTTAATTAGTACGTGCAGGCGTACTGTTAAATTACATATGTAATATGTATGTATGTAATGTATATTATGTACGAGTATGTATTGGGTGTATGGGTGTATGGGTGTGAGGGGGGTGGGTGGCAATGATGCGGTTGGTATAAATATAATGTTTTAGATGTGTGTCGCGGCGTGTAGTATTAGTACATTATTGATGCAACTATAATTAAGAGTATCCCACATGACACCGCACGTGTTCCGTTCCGATTCATCCAGAATCCAGAAGGTTTTTTCCATTGCAGGGCAGGGTTGGGGTTCTGTTCTTGTGGTACACGACATTTATAACAGAATTATCTTTTCTGTTAATTATGGAGTAAAGTGCTGCAAAAGTGCCGGCTGATTAGGTGTGCTGTTGAGTACGCAGTGCTGAACGATTTGAGCAAATGTTTTGTGTCCGTTGTAATATGTATGTCTGTCTGCTGCCAACCCTTTCTTTTTCAATTCCAGCTTGCTGATGATGCCTGATTTCTGCCGATGCTAGTTTCCATGCTCCATGTGTGCAATGTATTGGTATGTTTGGTTAATCGCGTATATATCATGTAGGGGGTGTAGTGGGTATTAGAACTGTGTTTTTTTGTTGTTTGTCGTTTGTTTCTCTTCTTGGTGTCGTGTTGTGGCGCCCCATGTCGCTCGCTTGTGCTGGGACTTGGGCAGCGTCCCTTTCCATTACCAGAGTCCCGACGAGTAGCCGCCCGGGGGCACACGGTTCTTGTTGACCACCGAATTGCCACCGTTGTCCCCGTTGCCGACGCTGCCGCTATTGGTCGAGCCGGCGGCCTTAATGTAGTCCGTTCCTCCGGCCCTGTATCCCTCGCCGGTCACGGGATTTCCCTCTGTTGAGTAGAGAACAAAATAAATGGGGATTAGTAAGGCACTAAAATGGCAGATTGCAGTGTAGGCTAAGCCTAGCTAGTTCTAAGCGCATTCTCAATCTACTTGTGGAAGCTAAGGCGATCTTTGGAGGATACTCCTCCCAAGAGATCTACGATCCTCCAGAGATCGCTCAGGTGGAGCAAAAGTGCAGGTGTCGGTGTCGGTGTAGGTGTAGGAGCTCGACCTCGAATCTTCTGCTTCACGGGCTTGAGGCCACCCACTCCGTCCCCGTTGAGGCCCAGGCCGGTAATGGGATTACGTGCATTGCACGGACCATGCACCTCCTTCACATAATCCGGGCAGAGGGCCAAGGGCTCCTTGAGATTTGCTGAGCTGCGCATCTTTTCCAGCGAATGGGGCTGCTCTACGTTGCTTCCCGAGTCTCGGCGCGTCTGAATGTTTACGTCGTGCTTGCCGGTCTCCGTGTAGATCTCGTTGTCCTTTGGCACGTCACCAACTTCGAGGTCCAGGCACGGCAGGTCGATGCCAAGAACGTCGGCTGGTGGGGGTGCAGGTGCACTTGCTACCGGTGTCAGGGGACACCCGGCTGTATCGGTTTTAATTTGTTTCGATTTCTCGTTATCTTCCACTCCTAATGGCAGGCGGATGAAGGGGATGGATGAAGGATGCCAGGATGCCAGGATGCAGGTGGGATGCAGGCAGGACAGGACTTGTAATGGTACTGGCTCTACTGGTACTGATACTCACTGCTCATATTGCGTATGTAGACTGTTGCAAGAAGCCCGGACAAACGACCACCGATGATGCGATTCGATTCGATTCGATGCAAGAATTTATTTTGTTTTTCGTTTCGATTTTAGTTGTGCATGTGCCAGGCGACAAAAAGCCCCGTATGTTTTAGAAAATATTAAACAGAATTTTTACTTATATTTCCACACACTTTTTTGTTGTTTTTTTGTCACACAACCAAACAAAAAAAATAACCAAAAATAATAATCAGAGACCGATGTGAGATTCTATTTCGTTCGTTGTGTCTCGTGTGAGACTACTGACTACTGAACCAAAAACCCCAGCAAATGTGGACTCCCAAGCCTTTGACGTACGAAACTTGGACTACTTTTCTGCGTTTCTACTTGTAGTTGTGTGTTGTTTTTTGGGGTGTGTGGTGTGTATTACCTGATCGGGAGCCACTGTTCATCTTGAGGTTCTCGGTCGAGGACGAGACTGACGACGAGGCCGAGGACACGGATCCGCTCTTGCCATTGTATTGGTGTCCATTGGTGGTGTTGGCGTTGCTGCTTCCGTTGGTCAGCAGCTTCTGGGCAGCAGCGGCTGTCTCTGTGTTCTGGCCAAAGGGAATGCTGCTCTTCATGTGGTTCTTGCCGGGTGTGATGGGGCGCATGGGCTCCCCAAAGAGTCGAGAGTGTGAGTCGACGGGCTTCTGGCCGCGACGCGGATTATCACCTGTTGTACAGCATCATCATCATCATCATCATTATCATCAATGAAAACGATCACCAAACGGAGGAAAAACAAACACGAGGAATAACAAAAAGAAACAAAAGATATTCGAAATTAGTGGATTGTTGGTTCGAGCGGTAAAGTTTGGTTATTGTTCTACGAAACAGAGTGGGAGGAGGTACAAGAGTGGACAACAGTGGATCAGTGGGTGACTGGGTGAGTGGAGTGAATGGATTGCCTTGAGTGTGGTTTTTGCTCCGCCTCTAGTATCTGAATGCATTCAAAATGTCATCAGCAGATGCAAGGAGGAGGAGGTGGAGGAGGTGGTGGTGGAGGTGGTGGTGGAGGTGGCGTGTGGTCGAGTGTGGGAAACTGGTTTTTGCAGTGTTTCGGAGATGATCTCCCTCCTCCTTTTGGGTACTGTGGATTATGGATTACGGACAAGTGTTTCAGTGATGGCGTGGTGGGATTTAGGTGCTGCTCCAACGGAGGGAACTTGCATTTTGGGGAACACACGAAATTAGCAACGAAATGAACAACAACAACGGAAAGAAATGAATGACAAACAACATATATAGGGAGTATGTATTCTCAAGTACCAATGAAATAGAATCTGTGAGCTCCTTGTCGTACTGCAAAGATACGTAGAAAAGACAAAAAAGAGAGAAAACAGTAGAGCGGGGGGAGCAAAAGAAGGAGAGGGGGGAGAACGAGAACAAGAAAACGATAGACATTTCAATAAGCATCTCCAAGGGGGGATGGGGTTCCCCCCACATCACAAAACACAAAGGGAAAGGAAAGCACAAATAAATAAGCTTTTTTCGGGGGGCCACTGGACATGGATGGGGAGCACAGCTATTGGGCGGGGGGGGATTGGGTTGTTTCCATCTCCGTCCTTCCACTTACCAGTATTCTTCACGCTATTGTCCTTCTCGACGGAGAATATGTTGGACACCATGCGGTTCTTCACGTTCCTGGGGGTCTGCGGCATATCCGATCCGAAGATGTCGCTGGAACCGCCGCCCGGAGGCCTGAGCACCCTGCAAGACAAAGACAAAAAGGAAAACTCATCAATTACAAACACATTCTTTGGGTTTTCCGCGAACGCGCGCACAGTAATTGTTATGGCACAGTGCATAAAGTGCAGACAATTTCCACGCTCTCTGCTTTCGGCCAGTGGCAAATTATGAGAGAGAGAGAGATAGAGAGAGAAGAGGAATTGCACTTAATGTCTGTGTCTAAACGTCATCACGCAGGGAGAGCGAGAGCTTTTGCTTTTGCTATGGCTCTGGCTGGATGAGCACTCAATGGGCATTAGGAGTCACGGCAAGATGCATCTCTCTCTCTCTGTCTCTACTTCTCTCTGCTTCAAGCTGCATTGCAATTAAGTGGAAATTCAGCTGAAAGAATTGCAATGCCACACTGGCTTGAAACAAAAGGCTGGAAGAAATGCTAGGCTCTGTGTGGCATTCACCATTCGAGCCCCACGTTAGCTCTGGTCCGAGACCCAGCCACATTCCGGACCGGAGATGATAGACAGCCTTTGGGTTTCCATCAAAGTAATGACTTGTGTAATAATTATCCAATTGAAATGATTTTTGGTAGATAAAATTGCCAAATCCCTATATCTTTTGCTTTTCCCCCTCCCTCCCCATTGTGGGGCACATTTTCAATGAAATTGTTAATCGCGCAAGCGTGCCGCCTAGCGTGCTTTTACCGTTGTTGCTGTTGCGGCGGCTATTGGCTATCTGGGGGACGGGGTGGGGGGCACATATCTGTACGATATATCTGTGAATGGTTTCTGTGAATGCATTTCCACAGCCGCCAGCCCCCAGCCCCCAGCATGAGACGTCAATTAAACTCTGCCGCAGCAGCAGCAGCAGCCGTCAAGAGCGACTACTACCGACTGCTGTGGCACATGCCCCCTCTGGCACGGAAAGCCAAAGACCATTCAAATCACTGGAGCTTTCAGTAAGCTAAAAAGACTGCGTTTTTATGGACCATCTAGCCACGCACTGCCCCGACCACCGCAGGAAAGTGAGAGTAAAGTAAGTTTTGTTTGTCTTTGGAGGTAATTAACCAAAATTGCATTGTAATTACTGTCGATTACTGCAGCTTACGACGATACTTAGGGAATGCCACAAATGTAACAATCAAGAAACTCTGCTGTAATAGTAATTATAATCCGAAAATGAGCCCCAGAAGGGCAGGAGCAATGAGAAAGAAAGCCACAGATAACCCCCCCCCCAGCCCTGAAGACCGACCTATGATTAAGTGATGGCGATTCAATTAAATGTTGGAAAGCTTTCTGAAACGAAGAAGACGGGCGCACGCCTCTTCCTGCCTGGTGGAAAAAGTGCAACCCAATTGCTGCGCCTCTGCCGGAAGAGAGCATGGAGCGTCGGTGCGGTGCGGTGTGGTGCCTAATTAATTATACAGCCAGCCACTGCTTCATTGTTTTCTCTTCCCCCGAAATAAGTGGGAGCGGGAGAGGAAGAGCAACAGCCGTGCTAAACATGACAAAGCGTCAAAGCGCAAGCCGCAGAGGCAAAATAACCGTTAAATGTTTGGTGTCGCAGCAGCAGCAGCAGCGGCACCGGCAGCGGCAGCAGCAGAGGTTTTAAAGTGTGAGAACTGCTTTTGAAGAGAGAATGAGAGTGAGAGAGGGAGAGAAGATGAGCTATGAGGTGTATTCAAAGCAAGGCATGATAATAAGAGGGTATGCGAGTGCGTGAAAGCTGCCGCTGCAGGACCTATACCTATGCGCATAGCCCAATTAGTGCCTCACCTTCCGTTTAACATAGTTTTGTGTAGAGGTGTGGTGGGAAATCAGCAGGCAGAGCAGCAGGCAGAGTTCGGCTTGAGTTGGTGTGTGGGGTAATTGTGATCATAACTGTCACCACACGCACGCACACACACACACTCCACACTCTCTCCGTCTCTCTTTAACAGTGTTCTTATTAAAATGTCTTCAAAAGGCTTGTTAGGACCGGCAGCGGAGCGTGAACACCTCTCTTCCCAGACAAAGACTTGTTTTCATTATTTTCTTTTTTTGGCCAGAGGAAAAACTAACAGAGCAACGGTAAACGGGCAATTTTTGCGCAAGTGACGAACAAGTAATAATTATTTAAACAGTTAAGCCACCGCACCGCACCGCACCGGCAACCAGAGACGCCACACTCTCATGCCACATGCGGCATGTGCATTGTACTAGTACTTTGTGGCGACCCGGCATCTTTTGTGGCGGCCCGATCGAGTGGAAAGCGAAAGTTGCTGCCGCCACATGCGGCGGTATGCCTTATGCCCCATGCCCCCCCCTCCCTCCCACCGCCCGGTGCATCATGTGATCAGGCATCATGCTCTGGCCAAAGCTATTGCTGCTGGCAGCGATATGCTGACAATCCTAATGGCCTCCAACTGAACTGGGTTATGGTTTATGGCTAATTACCATGCCATTATCCACTGCGGGCAATCCACCAATCCCCCAGTGAAGCCAAAGCAAAGGTCAAGCCACTTGACTCCTTCGGTGTGGCACCGCTCCTCTCTGCACACCCCCCCACTCATGCATGGCCTGTGGGTTCTGTGTTCTACCGGAGAAAGTGTCACGCTGTGTCTGGCTTCCGATTACTGGGTACTTTCTTTGGCTTCTCCCTTGGGCCTAGGGAGTGTGTCCAACCCGTACAGCCCCGTGGGTTAATTCTTTTTTAACCCACTTGCTGTTTTCGTTGTTTTTGAGTTTGACTTTTCCCCTGGGAACCTCTCAATTTTCCTTCAAATTGAAATATGAGCCAAATCGAACTGTGGCGAATGGAAAAGTGTCACCCCCTCCTGCCTCGTGTGCCTCGTGGCCCCCTGGCCCCATGGGTAAAGTGATCTTAACTGAGAAAAACCTTTCACACACAAAGAGCCTGGGGGGGCACTGCGACAAAACCTGACCGCTAGCCAGGTGGAGGCCAGGCCGCCGAGGCCCGAGTGCCTGCGAGTGCAGGAGTGCAGGTGGCTCTGAAGAGTGGCCTATCCTGTGGCTTTGTCTGGTCTTTTGGTGATGACAAAAATTAATGTATATCGACGACAGAGCACAGGAGGATAGGAGGCTAGGAGGATCGGAGGATCGGAGTACAGGGGACTGAGGCACTGAGTCTAGGCGAAAGGTAGGTGCAAGATGTTGCAAGCAGCTGGGACGCTGGGAAGCTGGGAGTGAATTTCGAAAAACAACCTTTTTTCGGGTAAAAGTTGTTCGGGGTCTCGATGCATATTCCCGCTGAAAAATACTCGACTCAAAGTGATAGTTGTCGCTCTGATTTAGTTTTAGTTTTAGTTATAGTCTTAGTTTAGTTGGTGTTTGGTATCGACGGGCTTTCTGCCTCTCTGCCACTTCTTCTGCGTCGACACGGGGCTTTAGGGTATTTTCCTCTTTCCTCTCTATTTTTTTTTTCGTTTATTTCTTTTGCTATTTCCTTTCTTTCCTTAACTGCTGTGATAATTGTTTCCACACACACACACCACAAACACACGATCTATCCATCGCTTTCCCAAACGCCTTTCCACCAATTAATTATTACACCAAGTGGGCGTGGCCCAAGTCCAAGTTCGACATTTTTTGCCTTTCCACATTTTTCGATAGACACTCAATTTTTATTATTATTACAGCAACAAAAATAGGTACGCTAAACATTATGAAATTTCATGAACTTTCTAGTGTTTCATCAGATGCGTTGCCTCCCCTTTACAGATCTCCAGATGTTCGGGGAGGTTCGAAGATTCGAAGAAGCTTTTCTGGGCTGTGTTTTTGCTAATTGCGTTTACGAGACAAACCAAAGCACAAACGAGAGAGGGCGAATTCGCTTCTGGGCGAATTCCCAATCACCGCAGGAGAGCGAGGCGAATTCGCTTCTGGGCGAATTCCCAATCACCGCAGGAGAGCGAGCGAGCGCGCACTTGAGATCGCAAAGCAAAGAACGAGCGAGGGAGGGCGAATTATTGAGAGCACGAAGCAGATCGGCGAGAGAGCCGCCGAAAAAGCTTCAAGCCAGCCTCGCCGCCGACGAAAGGGTTTGCGCAGTTTCTTGTGCCTTTATATTTCTGTATTTAATCTCTAATTAAAACTTTATCCCGTATTAATAAAGAAAAACCCCACTGAAGACATTTACAAGCTCCTCCTCCTTGTAATCTTCATAGACGTCAGCGGCGGGAATTCATTACGACAGTTTTCTAATTAACCAACTGTCAAAAATGCATTTTGCTTCACACGAGTAAAAGTGGAAATCGAAAGATCTTCTTCTACCCTCTTTGCCTCCCTCCCCACCCACTGCTCGGTGGAAAAGTGGTTAAAGTTTTTCGAGTATTGACAGCATGTGGGAAAGCGAGTCTGCCGCATTTGGAGCAAAGCAAAGAGCATTTGGAGCATTAAGAAGCTTACGTCTCGGAGGAGATTCCAACGGTAACAAAAGTTTCAATTTCATCAAGAAAATCTCCGTCTTCGTCTGCCTTGCTGTCAACTCTGTCTGGTGCTTCGAGCGAGGAAAAGACAAGTCTCTGAAGAGATTGGATGGTGGATGGTAGATGGAAGTCTTACCGTCTGGCGGCTCAAAAGCTAATTTGTTTTTTGGCTAATGCCTGACCAAAGCAGCAAAGAGGAGTGCCACAGACAGAGGCATGTCTTTTCTCGGAGGCTGGGCGGATGCCTCATGTCGTTTTATAATGAAGTTGCCTGTTGCCGCTGCCGTTGAGGTTGCAACAGGGGTTGCAACTAAACAAAAAAAACAAAACACATGCAACTTGATTAATTGCAATTGATTTTTATGACTCTGTTTGGACTGTGTGCTCAAGCTGTGGGACTTGTGATTCACTTTGTGTATGCCACAGGGACAGAGAGAAAGGTTGCAAGGCAAGCGGAGTCTGGTTGTGGGTTTTCCCTGCCATTAAAGGGTCACCACTGGGAGATTTTCACTTGGAATGGAATGGAATGGAATGCCCCGCTCCGCTCCGCTCCACTCCTCCCTTCTGACCGATCATGCAATAAAAATCCACAATTTACTGCCAGCGGAGGGGAGCGGAGACTAGCTTTTATGATTGGTCCATAAACCATGAGGCAGGCAAGGCAGCAGCCATGTCATGCTGCACTGCACCTGTACATCGGAGGCAGGAGTTGGATTCACTCTTCTGTCCAGTGGGTTGGCTGGCTGGCTGGTTGTTCCACTTGATTCGTTATTCACTCTGCCACTGCCACTGCCACTGCTCCATGCAGATGTCCGGGTAATTGTTTAGTGTTTCTCTCTGGTGCACGCTGCACTGTGGCTCTCCGTTTCTGCTTCTGCTTCTCTTTTGTTTGCTGCTCATTTATTATGATTTTTATTTTGGGGGCTTGTTCGGCCTCAGGGCTCATTACGCTGCAGCGCGGCAGTGCCACACTGTTGCTTCCTTTTGTTTCATCGGTCCAGTCTGCAGACAGAGCTTCGTGCAACCGCAAACACACAAACACACACACACACACAATTACAGACACAAAAACTTAATGAAAATTTCAACTGAAGCACGAAAATTGTGTGCGGTTTTCCTCTATTGTAGCTGTGATGATGATGTTGTTGTTCCTGTGGATGATTGTCTCTCCCCCTCCCCCTCCCCCTTCCTATTTTGTGATTTACCTAAAAACGTTGATTAGAGCCAGTCCACCAATCCATTCATTATAATTGTTGCTGCTTCCCAAAAGCAAAGCAAACAAAAGACCAGAAATATTGAAGAATCTGCTGCTTTCCCCCAAAGGCATTGGGGCATGCGGCATGCTGCAGGAGGGGGGAGCGGCAGTGGAGTGGCAGGAGATCGCTCAAGCGCGGTTTACCGTTTACCGTTCGATTTCCACCACTCCAAAGCTCTTTTCAGCAAAACTAATCATCTGTGGCATGTGGCAGCATTAGGATGAATCAACATTAATGTAGATGGAGAAAGCCCATCGATATGATCCATAGAAATGTGGCTTGAGAGTTGGAGATATCTGCAGAGGAAGATCTCCAGAATGAATATGCCGCTCATCCGAAAGTGCTGATTTCAAAAAGAGTCGCTTGATAGAGCGTTTCCTCTGTATAATCTATGTTTAGGATTATAGTCGTCTAAAGATTAAACAATTCCAATGAATCCAAGCCCCAACTTTGATAGCCTTTAGCTTCCACCTGGGAATTACCGCCACCCCCTGCAGCATCTCTCCTCTCGCATTTCCCAGATAAAGAAAGCCATCATTCAACTGAAATTTGAATGCCAGCTCTGGAGCTCCACGCACTCGCCACTTCCTTTGGCATTCGCCAGTGTTCCAGGCGCTGTCAGCAGGAGGGAGGAGCGTGACGTGACGCAGCTCTGAAGATGCCACAGCGGGTGGCATAGGAGTCATAGAAGGTGTGTGAGTATCGTGTATCACTGAGGTGTTTTTGATTAATGGAATCCAATGCCCCTCTTCCGAATCAACATCTCAAAAGTCACTCGACTCGCTCAGGAGCGAGCAGCCATGGGAATACACGATGAAAATTCATAATTGGACTCCGACTCCAACTCCAACTCTGCGGAGAGCTGCAGTTTCCATCTCTCTCTGGTGGAAATATGCTTCTCTAAGCCACCGCGCTAGATTGTCAATTATCGATAGTGTTTGCCCGATGCCTGATGAATAATTATCGATTAGAGCTGTGGCAAAGGAAAGTGTGTGCTGGCGCGAGAGGAAAAGTTGCAGCCACATGCATGTGGCATGTTGTTTGTGGCACTTTTATTATTATGTATATGCGTATGGGTATGCTTAAACTGTGGGATTGGCTGGCTTTGGCTCCGTAAATTTTGCGAGCAGAGCCCATATCCATATCCATTGCCAGAATTGCAGCAGCAGCGAAAGTTGTCTGTGTCTTTCTTTTAAATATGTAATTAATAAATTTGTATTGATTAATTTGCAAGCGGGAGAAGCTATGGCTATGGCTATGTCTATGGCTGTGCGAAAGCGAAAGGACTTTCTAATATATTCCATTCCCGACTGGGGCTGCTCCTCCCGATCAAAATGCTCTTCTCATTCAAGCACCAGGCACCAGGCACCAGGAGGCACTGTATCCGTATCTCTGTATCTGTATCTATACATATATGACGTTGCTAAGGGAACTCCGCTCTGCTGCCAAACTTATTTCCGTGTCAACAGGCATTACATTGACGCAGGCAAATTTTCTGTGATTTCCTTTTTGCGGCCTCGCCTCAATGGGTCATGCCCCACGAAAATTTGTTGACTATTTCTCATACAAATGAGTTTTGTGCAAATATTTACATACATAAATGTTGACTTGGCAACGCAGAAGGCACACATTTCTTATATTATATATAATTATTGGTTAAATTTCTTCTTCGAATTCCCTCGAAATGGGGTTACGCCGTAAAAATAATTAATATCAACATGATACCGTATATTGTGCTTTGTACAAAGGAATTCAAGCGTATAATGATCGCCGTACTGTTGTAGACAATGCCATAAACCGAATCAACTGTCATGATTTCCGCCGCTTACACAACCCCCACCACACCCCACACCCCACCCCCCATACCCCGCAGACAAAGAGGGGGCCCAACAGCTCAATCCCCAAGGCAGGCGCCCAATGCAGCCAGCCAGTCGCACCTTTGGAATTTAATTTGATTTGTTTTACAATATAATAGATCGAAAGAAGGAAACAAATCTCGACAGACGGACGGTTGGATGGATGGAAAGAAAGATTAATCATTTTCCACACACAGCGGGAAAGTCAGTCATGGAAAAATGGGAAATCAAAGAGACGCCAATCGGCATTGCAATGGCAATCAATGACAATGATTAACACATTTCCATGGATCATAAAACGAAACAACGTCTCAGGCAAATTGTTTTCTGAATGCACATGGCATACATTTATATCTGGTATATCTAGACGGAAAATTATTTAGAGACCAGCACTAATCTAGTAAGCGGCGGGACGGCCTGCGAAATAGAGGGTTCAATGCACTGACAGACAGTCAAGCGGCGGACAGCAGACAACGGACAACGGACAGCGGACAGTAGAACGTACAGTAGAGCAGGGAACGGAACAACAGAGGCATTTCGGTAACGATTTTTGTTGCCTTGCCAGTCGAAAGGCAAGCCAATAGCCATCCTCCATATACACCTTGTACCGGTACAACCCAACACGGGGGGCACAGACACGGGCACGGGCACACCTCCTCTCCCAGTCATTCCGCCAGTGAGGTGACGGGTGGATGGGTGGTGCCACGGGAAGGGGCTTGGTCAAAGAATTGCAAGCTTGAAACAAAGGAAAAACTTCGGTCGGACTCACAAAAAAGAAAGGTGCGCTCTCAAAAGGTGCGAGTGAGTGCGAGTCGAAGCATGGGATACCCTTTGAAACATATCTTTTTTGGCTAATTCTGAAAGTAAATCAAGTACAAGTTCTAAGCAAGAGATCCTTTATGGTTCTATCCTCCTCCTTAATTTGCATTTTCCTCTGTGCAACTTCTGCGGCACCACATAACAAGGAAAGAGCTTTCTTTGTGCGCTTTCTTTCGAGTGGGGGGCAGCCCTATTCCCTAGTATACCCTGCCCCAAAAGAATGCCGCGGCCCCTTTGACTTTGGTTTGGGGTGCAGTGGGCAAGAAGTAGGAGCAGCCGTGGGGGCTTGTGGGCAGGTGGCAAGTGGCAAGTAGAGGAGGAAAATCAATGAGACATCCAAAGAGTGCCAGCAGCTGGTCGGTTCGGCACTTGGGCACTTTGGGGGCCCAGTGGCTGGGTGGTTGGGTACTTGGATGGTGGGAAGTAGGCGCCGCTTGCAAAAGTGGTTCTCTTCACGGATTACACATACGCCAGCCAGCCAGCCAGCCAACACGTACGTGGTGTTGTTGTTATTGTTTTTTGCTGGTTAGTTACTTAGTGAGAGGTGAATGCACGCTAAATTAATCTCAGAGGCACCAGCACACACAGATACACACACAGATACATGCATATTCATACAGATGTGTGTGTGTGTGTGTGTGGTGGAACGCTAGATGCAGTTCAAACAATGATGAGATGATTGAAGACTTCTGCAATCTGGGCAAACATAGGATAACGGTATTTCGGCAGGCACCATCCGAAAGCTCTCTCTTACCTTTTCTTGGCTTTGCCCACGTTGTAAAGCTCGACGTGTTTGAATGCAGCATAAGCGGCCATTGCTGATTGAATGTGGATGGTAGGTGGGGCGGTGGGTGGACAGAGAAGTCGAAAGTTTGTTCTGTTTTTTTTTTTCCAAGAAGAGCTACGCTTACAGCTGCCCTATTTTTGTGCACCACAAAAGATCTAAACGAACCGAGGAGGAACGGGATGTTAGAGAGATGCCGGGCGAAGGCGGGGGAGAGGGGGGAAAATGTTGCAGCGATGACTCATGGGGACACATGGGGATGCTGCCAGTGGCTGGGCCTGTGCCAGTGCGTAAAATCAATAAAATCCCGTATCACGTAGGAATGAAGGAATGTGCAAGGAGTCTGTGCACAGACGCAGCAGCACACGAAAAGAGCGTGAGGCAGGACCGGACGAGAGAGAGAGAGAGCGGATGAGGAATCGGAAGTTAGATAAGATGATTCAGCAGCAGCAGGACTCAGCAGAATTTTTGCAACATTTTCCCCCTAGTCCCCAGCCCCCCATTCCTGCTTCAGGGGCACACTTTTCTTCACTAACAAAGTAAGCTCCAACTGTGGAAACACACACACGGCGCGTCACGGGAACAACAAATTTTCGGTTCGAAGGATATGCGGAACTGCAAATGTGTTCGGTGTTCGGTGCTCGGTATTCGGCTTTCGTTATTCACGGCGATTTCTGCTGCTGATGTGAACGGGTCGGTCTTAGGTTGCGATTTAAAGTGCATTCGGAAAAGTGAAAAGCATTTTATACCACGGCAGCAGAGGCGCAGCAGAGCCCGCAGCAGAGGCCGCGCAGCAGCGGCAGCGAGAAGTTTTATCGATCCAAAAACAACGACCAGGCGGCCGCACGAACCCAACTCTCGCTCCGAGAGAGCGCACAAGCTACAGAAAGAGAGGGAGCACCAGCTCCGAGCGCAGAGTATATCAAGCCGTAGGTGGAGGCAGTGGCATATACGAACTGTGGGGAGTGTGAGCGCTTTTTGGAGCTGTCTCACCCTGCAAGCTCCGAGCATGTGGCGTGGCTCATCAAAACAAAAACAAACTACAGCTGATTCAAGTGGAGTTGCCTCTCTCTCCAACTCTCTGGTGCGCACTGCCCTCTCTTCACCACACTCCTCACTTCACCACGCTGCCGTGTGGTAGGTCACCCAAAAAGAAGAATCTCTCAAGCTTACGCTCCAAGAACACCTGCGGGATTAAAATTTCGCCTGGTTTTACGAGTACTACTGTGTGTGCAAAAATATGCGCAGATATGCTTCAGTTCAGCTTTTCCACTGGCAAAACCGAATGCGGAGAAAAACTCAAGCAGCAGCAGCAAAAAATAGTTCAGGTCTAGTGCACTTCAGGGTTCCTATGCAATTGTTTTCCTCCTCCGCTCGTCCCCAACACACCTCTACTTCATGTAGCAGCAGCAGCACTCAAGATGCTGCTCTGTTTGCCGGACGTAAATCACTTTCATCATCACCGAGGATCGAGGGACAGGGGCAGAGGCCGAGGGGGCTTGCGGCCAGCAGCAAACTCTAATTCCAAATGTCTTGCCACTAATGAGGCCGGTCCGTTGCAAGCAGCAGAAACCAAATGCAAAATATATTTGCATACTTCGTTTGCCACTTTTCTTGGAACAGAACACAACATTTGGCACAGATCTCTCTTCCACACAGCTGAACAGCTGAACAGCAGAACAGGAAGCCAGAACCGACGGGGTAATGGAGGTTATTTTTAGCTTTTCGGTAGGGAAAACCAGAGGAAGAGTTGACTGGCCTAGTGGATGCATCGCACCGTCTGCAACCTGACACCGGCAGCCAGCCATGCCACTTGCTCCTCCAATCCCCACCCCTGTCCCCAATGTCCCCCGCTCTTCTGTCAGCACCAGTACAGGCAGTAGTCGTAAAAGCCTAGGCGTAATGCACTTGCAACGTGGCAGACACAAGCCCACTCCATGCGGGTAAAAATAGGCGGGAAGACCTAGTACTCCTACTCCTTTCCACCACCCATATCTTGGGCCACGTAGTGCTCTATCGTGCAAAGTATCGACTAGAAAAGTGATTTCTTCCACCAATGGCTGTCGCCAGTGTCGCCTCTCATTCGGGTTCGAGTGTAGTAGAGTGCATTGGAACATGCCCTCTACACTCTCCTCTCCTCTGTCCATCCTCTGCCGCGGCCGCTGCCTCTGCCTCTGCCTTTCGAGTGTATTGGCAGCGTATGGTGTGTGTGTCTAATCTCATCGAAAGCGTCTGCTGCTGCTGCTGCTGCTCCTTATGGCATGTGGCATGTGGCCGTTGACTAGTTAAAACATCATGCAACACACACACTGGAGTGGGCATGTACGTGGGCAGCGGCATCTGACAATTGAAGTGACACCGCGGCAGCAAACCCTACGAATATAATGTGATTGTTAACCAAGCGCATTGACACTTACTCTTCGAGCCAATACTTCAATACATACTCTGTACCCCCCACCCTCCCCCAACGATGCACCGTGCAACAGCAAATATTGTACATACTGCGAATATTTAAGTCAATAAATAATTTCACTGCATAAAGTGAAATTTCCGGGGCTGTCTACTGCCTGCTGCCGACTGTCTTGCGCCTTGTGCCGCAGCCCTCTGCATAATTACCAATCCAACTAACGGCAGTCTCCCTCCCTCCCGTATCGTACGTGCTCAACATATGGAAAATATAATATCTGTGACATTCGGAAATGCATTTTCCATTGCCATATTTGCCATATGAGAAGAAACTTTGGTTAATTATAAGCATTACACTCACTTTTATTACGCGTGCATTGATCGCTAGCAGACAAGAGGCAGAGGAGGGATAGAGCTTTAAGCACACGAAAGAATCAGAGATTAAGCAGGCGATGGAATGAGAGGCGGACAAGTGAGGAGGCGGGCTTTGAAATCGAAACGAAGGGAATGAGAGAGCAAGCCAGGGCCCGACACTGTGCTTGGGAGAGTGTTCTGCCGCTGCGCTGCCGCTCTCGCACACGAGTATTGGTCCGTTTTGCCTGCTGTCCACGCACACAAACGCATTAAAGCTCGATCGTTACATTTCGAGAGAGGAAGCACCACTAGCAGGAGACTGCATTTGAATGCTAGCAAGCCTTTCTCTCTCCCTCTCGCTCTCTCAGCAGAGAAGATTAACCCATATACCATAATATATTTTTGTTGCTATTTAACGGTCTATGAAATCACTCAGAAGCGAAAATTATAGAGTGCGAGTGGAGTACCCGTACCAGAGTGCTCCCCATATGAATATTCAGTTTTTAAGTTTTCTCTGGGGCTGACAGGCAGGCAGGCAGGCAGGCCATTGACTGACCAGCAGAAAAGCAGTCTTTAAAGCGGAGATTAAATGGAGTAATTAGGAAAACGTGCAGAGGCAAACGGCGGACAAAACGGAGGGGAATGGAGGGGGAAAGAGGAGCAGCAGAAGCACATCAAAACCATCAAAATGCTACTTTCGGTCAGAAAGGTGAGCGGTGGCCCCATGCCCCATGCCACATTTAGTTTTGGCCAACAACTTACTTTAGCTTTCCTTTCGTTCCCGCTGCTACGACTGCGACGGCGACTGCGACTACTGCCTGCTGCTGCCGCTGCTGGGAAATTAATCTTTTTCTTTTTTTTTTCGCTCGGACGGACAGGGTTTATCATATGATTAAGGCATTAGCCTCGGCCCAGGGGCCACGAAACTAAATCAACAGAAAATCGAGACAGGAAAATTATCAAGGGAAATGCATCATGAAAAACAGTTTAATCAATCTCCATCTTTCTTTCATAGAGATAGCAGGGGGAGAGAGAGAGAGAGGGAGCTGCTCTCTTCTCTCGAGAGTAGAACATGGCATGTAATGGGGAAACACTTTCCCTTTCGCTCTCTCTCGCTCGCTCTTACTCACACGCACCCGTATACGTACGCGTATGTAATCACGCTTTTAATACCGTTGTAAGCCGCCTCAAGCGGCCTAAAAGCAGGGCCCAGGTCCCAAGCTTCAATGTTGGTTCAATGCCTGAAATGATGCCTTAATGATTGGCCCCACAAAAGCGCGAGCGACGGAGCAACTTCCTCGAATGCATTGTCTGTTGCCACAACACAAACACACACACACACACACTCATGTGTGTGTGCCTGGGGCTTGGGTGGGGGTAAGGTAACAATTACCAGAGACCCACAACCCATCCACAATGCTCTCTCCCCCTGCTATCTCGAAGCAAAGCTGGCGTTAAATTAATGCTTTAATTTCTTTTGACTTTTAACTTTTCAACTGGCCCACCCCACCCCACCCCTCCCTCTTAGTCTTTCCTCCCCTTTCTTTCGGGTTTCGTGTCGAACAACAATTGGATGGAAAAGTTTTCATTGAAAGAAGTGATCCCCAAACACCCGCCCGCCCCTCCCCCCATCTGCTGCCTGTCTAGTCTTCTAAAATGCGTGAGGTGCACTTTTGTTTATACAAAAAACACCAATCTTAAGGCAAAGCAAATGTTGCAAAATATTTGCTCTGCAATATGGAGCACAGCCAAAGATAAAGATACTTCTCCGTCTTGCAGTTGGTGGAGGCTTCACTGTAGGACTTGTGTCTGCTTCTATATATACACCACAGCGATATTCTCTCATGCTGGGGGACGTGGAGTCTGTGTCTGGCCAATAAAATGTTGTGTCTGGCACTTGATCTCTGCCCAGCAGCCCAGCAGATGCCATAAGGAAGCTAAAGAGTTGCATCTTTAATGGCTTCGAGAGCAGCAGACGACCACTTGACCAGGGAATGCCACAGGGTCTCCACCCTTTCACCCCCTTCCTTCCCCTTGCACACATTTCTTCAGAAAGAATGCTAATCGATTGCCTAGAACTTTGTTAGTTATCGTGTAATCGATTGAAACCAAAAGTTTCTCCTCCTCCGCTGCTGCTTCTTTGTCCCCCTTCTTCAGCCACGCCCTCATGCCACTGGCACTGCAGTGCAGTGCAGCATTTTCCTTGACATTTTTCAGCGTACAAACGGCGAAAAACTGCACAAACTTTTCCAAATTACGTGGGAAATGAAGAGAGAGGGAGAGAAAAGAGGTCGAAGGCAAGGCAAGGTCTTTAGAACAGTTTTCAATTCAATTAAATGGAATCAACATTAAATCAACAAATAAACAAACAATTAAAACGGAATTAAAACAATTGTTTTGGATGGGGCATGGCAGGGGAGGAGATAATTTTGATGGCTTTGCGGGGCAACATCTCTTTATAGAATTTCATTCAATGGATTCGCGTGGGTTGCAATCGAACACATGTCTCTGTCCCCAAAACAATTCCAAAATGGGATTCCAGCTAGTAGATTCCCATCAATGATGGGAATTACAGGCAGTTATGATTACCAGAAGGAGGAGGGGGTATGCCAGAGATGTACATATATTCAAATGTGTATCAACAATGGATGGAAAGAAGGAGCCAATGGACGGGCAACTATTCCCCCGATGATCGCATGTCTGCGGTGCATTCAATGTGGAATGCAACTCCAACTCCTCACCACCTCCTGCCTCCTACCTCCTCCTCCACCTCCTCCTCTTGGATCGGCCGATAATGGTCAAGTGCAGTGCGTGATTCAGACTCCGGGGTCCGGACTCTCGTTGGGTGTTTGCTTAGCCATTAGCCCAAAGTCGAGAGCCAAAATTGGGTATCAATTTGGGCTTTGATCGGTTTCGGCTTCGGCTTCGACTTCGAATTTGGCTTTGGTTTTGGTTTTGGTTTTTGTTTCAGCCACAGTTTCTCTCCCCTTCAGCCGATCTGTGAAGTGAAAAGTTTGCACATAAACCCATTGAGCGCAACGAGTGGCAGAGAGGCACAGCTGAATTATTATTTGTTTATCGAGTGAAAGGCAGAGCTTGGAGCTGAAATTTGATTTGTTACACTCTTTGGTTAATTAAAAACCAAACCAAGAATCGATCTTTCGACCAAGGGGATGCCTCTGAGCAGCTCTAAGCGGCTCCCAATCGTTTCCTTGATCTTCTCAGAGCCAATGTCCGAGAGTTTTTGGGCTGTTTCTTCTGGGAAACTCAATTTGTTGTCGTCGTCGCTGACTAATATTTCCGACCAAAGAGTTAACACAATTTAAGAAGCCGTCAAACTGGGAGGGGCACATGCAGCATGCAACATGGAGCGAACAGAGTGTCGACTGTGTGTGTCAGCACTTTTCACGTTTGTGGGGGGTGGGGGTACTCGTACGTGCAACCAAGGGGAAGGCGATGCAGCAGCTGTCGCTGGGGCTTAGACCAAGATCCAAGAGCAAAGCCAAGAGCAAAGCCGAATGCTAGTCGAATGGTGGGGAAAATATATGCTTTCCTCTAAGCTGGAAAGCAGATCTTAGATAATCCCAGCGGAGCAGATGAATGAGTTGTGGCTGTGTCGCTGTGTTGCTGTGTTGCTGTGTGCATCCATTGCCCATTTCCCATTTCCCAGCTAATTGAAATTCTTGGAAACCAAATCAAATGTTATATAAAATGCTTTGCGCGACGGTTGCCTCTCTACTACGCATCGTTCTGCTCATAAGATCATGGATGATGATGATGATGTGTGGCATGCAGCGACGTCGTCGTCTTCGTCGTCTCCTTCTCAAATCCCAATCTTCAGACTGATCTTCATCTGTGCGTCAAATCTTGCGGCATGCCAACGGAACATTAACGCTAGATGATATATAGAGGGGAGGCTGCCTCTAAGCTTCTCTCTCTCCCCCAAAGTTTGCTCCATTTTACGGATGGTTGGCCCAGAATCTTCAGCCTGGGAAGAGGAGCTGGAAGAGGAGCTCAGCCTGAAATGCATTCCATTCATTATGATTACTATTAAATTAGGAATTCCCGTTTCTTTTCTTTTCTTTCGTTCTGCTGCAACTTCTTCTTCTTCCTCTTCTGTTTCTTTAGATGCGAATCATTTTCGCTGTGGAAAGAAATGCTCGCTCAAAGACGGAGCCCGCGCGCTCAAACGATGGTAATTATTTACGCCGATTTCAGTGTGCAGATTAGCAGATAATGCCATAGACACAACCGCAGCCACCAGTGCAACAGAGGCACGAACTGTGAGGCGCAACATGCCACTTCTGGCTCTGGCTCCGGCTCCCAAACAAAGATAAATGGGGTATGGAGATGGAGATGAAGAGCGGGGAAGGTTAATGTTAGATCATAATATACTAATGAATATACCCATACAATATTTAAGTCTTAAAACAATCTTGAGGATATCATCCGAAGATAGCTTTCACTCCAAATCATTTGGGATCGAATCCAGAGTCCAAATGGAGTCCCATTTCCAAGTGGGACACCAGCAGCAGAGACACGACATTCCTTATCCGCTAAACGGCCATCAAAAATGCAAATGCAATTCTCTGGGCAGTCAATCATTTCCACACTCATCCATCAATCAATCAATCAATCAAATTCACGCCACCTGGAGCTTATCGATGGATCAATCTTTTTGGCAACGATATTCCCCAATTGCACATAAATTGCTGGGCAGCGACAGCCGGCCGGCCATCAGTTCTTCCAAATAAACCAGAAAGAGATGCCAAAACAACATTCATGTGATTCAAATGTATATTTTTGATAATACCAAGTCACCTAGGCGCCAGCTAGCGAAGTTTCTTTGAACTAGTAGCAAACAAAACAGTGTTGCCAGACAAGCAAAAATTGGTGCAGCCAACTCGACTCGGAAGATGTCGCTAGTGCATAGTTTTCCCATGGCGGTTCGCCAACACTGCAATAGATGGCGCCATAGTGCGCTCAGGCAATCGCGTTTTACGACTATTATTTCTATCGATCAGGATGAAAATTGCTGTATTTATAGATAATTTCGGATTCTTGGAAACCATTTTTTGCCTGCTATAAGTGCCTCTTGTTCTACTTCGCTCTCTGATAAATCTTCTACTCTCAAGAAATTGGCCTCGCCTTATCTCTTCTGGTAGCTTCGAATTCGACCCTTAACCTTCTGCCTGCATTCTGTGTGTATTTATTTAGGCAGCATCTGAAATCAGAAATATTGTTATCTTTATGGCCAGCCGCCGCCACAGTGGTGTTTGCATCCGCGTTTTGAGTGTGTGTTTGCGACCATTCCGTACCCATTCCCATTCCGAGACGGAGAACGGAACAACGATAATAGCAAATCAAACAGAGAGAAAGAGAGAGAGAGAGAATCCCCGCTTTATTCGTTTCATCCGCTTATAGGAGATAGGGGTTCCAAACAAAGGCTTAAGAATGCTCGGCTTGGGGGCTTTGATAATGGATATCTATTTCAAATCACATAAATGCCGCCCGCTTTGTTGTTCAATTTCCACCAATTCTCAGATGGAAAATTATTACAGGAATGGAATTAATTTCCGTTAAAGAAGAGAGAGGCAGGAGGGAGGAGGAAGGAGAGTAAGGGGCACCTGCTGTAGCCGGTTTGGTTTCTCGCAGAATTCTCCTGAGCAACTGAGAGGAGGAGCTGGGCGGAACGGAAGAAAGCGTCGAAGAGTGGGATGGGATCGAAGAGGAAACCTGTTTCTGGACAGAAGTGTGCTTCAGCGTCAGCAAAAGCCTCCAACGGCAGTCGAGACGTCGACCCAGTCGCCTTTTCTTTGGCGGATCCTCCCCGGGGCGGATGGATCCCTTTCCTGGGATTGGGAATTGGGATTGCGATTGTGAGTGAGATGGAGATTGAGAGGAAGGCATTCTCCAGGGAGGAACACCAGAACCTGTTGATAAACATGACGGAGCACAAAGGTGGACATGAGAGGATGAGTTGTCGTCTGTCTGCCAGAGACCATCTCCGCCGCTTCTCTTCGCTTCTCCGATCCGATCTCCCTTCCGTTTCAGTGTCAAGAGTGAACGAACTTTTGGGGCAAGTCGCAAACTTCTCTTGTCATCATCAGAGTCATCGTCGAGCAGGTAGTCTCAGTCAATGGACTTGGCTTAAACTTAGTGCAGCTGTTCCAGCTGGCCAGCAGCCAGATCCAAGCCCCATTCCACGAACCACAGACTATCGTATGAATAATATTTATGATATTTTAGCTGTTAATAACATGGAACAGCACCGATTTGTGCACTCTAAAAACTGTCAAATCCGATAAAGACCAGAATTCTGAGCAAACTTTCTCGCAGTTATTTATTCTAGCAAAAAATCCCCACCTTTCCACGGTATTCAGTCTCCCCAGAAGAGCTCTTTAAGGTTCCGCTTTGATGTTTACTTTTTGGAATATGCAAAATATTTATAATAAATAAATAAATAACAACGAAAAGATAGAGATGAAATATGGTATATGTCATCCAATTCCCGGAATGTACTCGCGTATTATCGCATTTCAATGGGAACCTTGTGTTCCAGAGGGGGAATAGGGGTGGGCGTTGCCGAAACCCAGACAATTTGCATCGAGAGTAACCCAGATTGTGGCCATTGACTCCTCGCTGGCCGATGGATCGCATTTCCAGTTTCTTCCAGATCTTTTTTCATTTCGCTATGCAATTCGGAAAGAACTTATCATGGAATGGAATGCTTCACTAATTAAAGCGTAAATTAATTCAGACCCAGACTCCAGATGTATCTCCGATCTCTGGGTGTGTTCTTTGTCTGGAGATATCTGGGTTATTATACATAAATTCTATATTTGAGTGACCAAAGTGGAGAGCAATCGTAAAATAAATCAAACAAAAGAAGCTTAAATTATTCAGAGACTCAGAGGAGGCCTTAATGATAGCCTCCAGCTTTGATTCTTCACACGATCCGCTGGATCCGCTGCATCGCCAGGACAAGTGCCTCTAGAGAGTTCCAGAGTCTGCCTCTCCCCCTTCAAAAAAACGAAAACAAAACCCCCCACGACGAGCACATGCCAAATCCTCAATTGATTTAATTTTTGCGCAAAATTCTGCGGGGAATTGCAATGCAGGCTCAAAATCCACCCTCGGATGGAGGTCCTTCTGTTCTGTTGGTGGTGGTTGCAGCTGCAGAGAAACCCCTGAAGGGCTTTCACTTTCGCAAACAAATCCCGGCTCCGGCTCCTGCTCCAGATCCGCTCCAGGCAGTGCACTTCCAAATGCAGCAACCCCTGCAATCCATCCAGACAGACCTGTCCTTGGAAATTACCCACCACCGCCAAAATGGGGGGCGGGAGCTCGTCTGGGATCTGGGCTCTGGGGGGCTGAGGCCTGGTTTCAAGGTCCAAAAGTCAGACTACCGGCGTCTGGGATTAGGTGGGGCGTGGGCCGTGGGCCATGGGGAGGGGCAGTAAGGGCAATTCGCAATTCAGGTAGCGCGCTAATCGTAGGCCTGGCCTAACTACAGGATGAGGCGACGGAGGCGACACTCATCAGTGATTCACGGCACCGAGTCGAGTCGCGTTTCGAGTGCATTGTCATGTGGAGACAGAACACAAAGGAACAGAGCCAAAGAGGGACACGCCCTGTTCGGGCCCAGTGCGAATCCCACAAAGAAAAGAGAGCCGGAGAACGTGTCAAGCCTGTAAGATGATTATGGATATGGATAATGGAGGCCTACGTCCCTACGTCCATACGTCCCTCTGTCCCCCCCATGACTCCTCTCCCAATCAATGCAAATATGTGTACATACATGAGTATATAAAATATGGCTGAATCAGTGGGAGCAATCCATTTAACCCGCCTGCGGAGCTGTGCGGAGGCCTGGAGGAGAGCTCGAGAGATGGAGAGCCAGCTGCTTGTGCGCGATTCGCGAACAAAGAAGAAGGAGGAGGCAAGAGGCTGGAGGCAGGAGGGAAAATCAGTTTTCCATCAGCTCTCGTGCTCCGGCTGTGAGTCAGCAATTTACGCCCAGAGTTCAGGGATCTCTCCGAGTCACAGAGCCAAGGCTTCCACCATAAATCCGCAGCAGCAGCAGCATCAACAGCAGAGAGAGGGTGGGCGTGTGGCAATAGACCATAATGGTAATCGCCCATGCAGCCGGCAACAGCAGATCCGAGAGCCCAGAGCCAGAGGCGCAGATCCGATCAGATCGAGTGGGGGGCAAGTGGGGGGGAAACTGTGTAAAGATTGTTCTACAAATGGGAGGAAAACTGAGTATGAGTACGAGTATGCAAAAACGAGCCCCAACAACAGCGCGAAACGCGTAATCAAACAGGCAGGGGGCTGCCTTATAAGGCGACACAAATGGTCCGAGTCCGAGTCAGAGCCGGGAGTCGGGGAGCCGCTAAAAAATGTACAATTTAACAATTACCGAAAGTGAGTATCTCAGTGTCTCGGCGTATCTCTGCGTATCTGCCGTATCTGTTGCGTGTCCAATTATAGTGAAAATATTACCAAAATTGTCACTCAATGGGGCATTTGATTTCGGGGCTTACACCCAAAGATACTCGAATACTCGCTGCTCAGCGAAGCGTTTTGCATTTGCTCGCTTTGAGACAGCCTTGAGATTTGCTTATACGGCCACAGCCAATCCACAGGCCAGACCATGGGGAGGCATTGACGTATTGGAGCTCTTGTTCCCAATTAGGCAATCGAGTAATCGAGAAGGTAAGCCGGAAACATACCTGCAGAGGGACGGGGGAAAGAGCAGAGAGCCACCTTAGTCATACTCCCCACTCCCCCCCCCCCCCCCCCCCCATTCTCACAAAGGGCACAAAGTCATAGCAATTATCTAACAAAATGAAGATACATTCATTCGAAATCCCTTTTAAGACCCAAAATCCCTTCCCTTCTCCTCCTTTTACACCGTTCCAAATGCACTCATTAATCATTCGTCAATCGGTCGGTCGGTCTCTGCCTTGGGGTATGACTCACTGGCGGATAGATCCATCCATCCAGGAAACGTGACTCTCTTAGGGCTTCCCTAATTTAAACACACACTCACAAAAAGACAATTTATCTACCAGGGAGACTCGGGGAGTACAGGGACACGGCCCACCCTTGCATCCAGGCCTGGAATGCATTTGACCTGACATCTGGAGGAGGAGGAGGAGCGACACATATGACAGATAGTGTGTCCTACTATGGCCTCTGTGTGTCGGTCGGGGGGTTGCTTATCGTGTGGGCTGCATGCGTCAACCGTCAACCATCAACTCCTCCTCCTTCTCCTGTTCTGGCCCTCTCTCGGTCTATGGCGAGTAGCAGCAACGGATTAATATGGGCTTGTCGTCTGTCTGCATTTTGGGTGCGGCCTGCCCGCCGCCGCCTGCATTCGTGGCTTTCTCCAGAGGTTCTACCATCCATCGGCGTGGAATTAGATCCATCCATTGAGTCGTACTAAAAGGCTAGGCCCAGACCCAGACCCAAACCCATCCCCATAGCCACATAGCCACATAGCAATTCAGGCCAGGCTAAGGCAATCAAAATCGACATTTAGTTTTATGGCCAACAACGAGAAGCAGAAAACAGAAACAGAAAAACCAAACGAACATGCAATGTGTCCAGAGTTCAATGCACTTGCCTCTCAGCGTCAGCGTCAGCGCCAGCCTCAAACTCCGCTGCACTCAGATCGCGTGACTTGTTAAATATAGCATATATTGTAGAGGCAGAAACAACACCTAGAGAGTGCGGCACGTGACGACATTATGGCTAAAACGTATCCCCATCGCCCCGAACATAGCCGAACATGGATATATGCACGGTAATTATACGATTTGGGGTCGTCGCTGCAGTCCGGGAGAGAGAGCGCGCCAGTGGACACACAATCGCAGCCCGCCACTGTACAAGAAACCCCCCCACCCAGCGCACGTAGGACCTGCAATTACTCATCGGCCGCCATCGGAAAAGCAGCAGCAATAATAATAATAATGATGATGATGATGGTGGTAATAATCAAGTGCGAAACCAAGCAGCTGCAGAAGAATAGTTCCAGCATGACTCAGGAGTGCTGCTGGTGCCACTTATAGACCGTCTTATACGAAGTGCTTCCGAAAAACAAAAGGCAGCGCCATTTGGATCGCAAATAATTACAGTGGAGGTCCCATTGGAGCAGACACTGAAGAATGTTCCAGTGCACTCCCCGTACAGACGGCAGGAAGATCCGCGGAAAGTGATTTTCCACCTCGGTTGGGCGGACTGCCAATAGTTCTAGTAGTTTCGGGTACTCCAAAGCACTGTCCGATCAAGAGAGCCTTTACTGTGCTATAAATTATATCAAACGGTATAAAAACACACAGAGATAGAAGGAAAGGGACGGACAGATGTCCACTGCATGATGGTCGTAAAGCAAAGGGAAGGGAGGTGTAGGGTAACTGGAAACTGGCACACTGGCTGCTCTGGCCTTGCCCCGACCGACAGTTACATGTGTGTGTGTGTGTGTGGTGTGCACTTAGCTAGAACCACCACTGTACTAGTGTCGCTCAAAATGGTAAGAATATTGAATTCCGTCTGCAGCTGGATCCCCCCATCCTATGCGCTGCATTGATGGCTGACGGCGGGCGTATATCAAATATTGGTTGTTAAGGGCGTTTTCAGGCGGCGGAGGACTCCAGGAAACGCGTCCACAACAATAACTTTATAGCCCGATTCAATTTTAACAGTTATCCGCAGCGTCGAAGGCGGAAAAAACGCCAGCGAAATATCAATATAGCGGTAAATGGAACACCAGAGAAATATGAATCGAAAGCATAACAGAGATTCGGAACGGAAATGCCGGAATAAGAGTTAATGGGGTGGGGAAGCCACAATGCCAAAAGAAACCGAAAGAGTGCAAAAAATAAAGACGATAAACGTTTTATTGCAAATTAACGAAAGAACCACCAATACCAATACCAGCAAATTGTTTGAATGTGTGCGCCCAACGCCTACATTACCAAACGAACACTCACGCACACACCCGTAGCGTTTAAAAATGCCGGCAAATTTTGTCCCTTGAACACACTTACTTGCTGCTGGACTTGCTGTCGGTGATATCGTAATTGGAGATCATCTTGCTGCTTCTGGTCTGATCTGATCTGTTGCTCTTGCTCTTGAAGTATCGTCAAATCTATAGTCACAAACGAACACGATTTAATCTAAACACACAAGTAAATGCAACGAGAAATGCACACAAAGGAAAATTCTAAGAGCGTCGCGGGCACGTTTGTACGGGTCGAGTTCAATTTAAAGAGTGACCGTGCACGAATAGGCGCAAAAGCCTTGATATTTCCGTTTGTAGTATGGCCAAAAATAAACTTAGCCCACTTAAGCCCCCTTTAATAAAACAGAAGAACAACTGGGTATGGTCACACTTTCAGGGCTGCAAAGCACCGAACCGATACTATCGGCGAATATGCACATATATGTACCTACCATGTTTTAATTTTCAATGTTATATAGAAATCCAATAAATGCAAGTATTTCGAATAGGCCAATCATGTATAGAATTGATTCATCAATCGTACAAAATTGAGTGGGCATGGCTAAATGTTCCATATAGATAGTATTATTCAACGGAACAAAGAATATGAGGAATTGGTCGTTATTTTTTTATTCGCCGTAGTTCGCCGCAGTTCGCCGCATTTCGCCCCATTTCGCTTTAGCAACAATGAGTCTCATTCCATACACAAATGTTGCGCATTCCATACACAAAAGTTGCTGCAACATTTACTTGAAACCCGTTTTTTGGTCAAAATAAACAACATTAAGGTAATTAAAAGAAGCAATCTTGTAAAAAATGCATTTATCTATGGGATAAAGCCAAGTGGGCAAATCTATATAGCTTGAAATATAGGCAATACCCGATTCGCCGCAGTTTCGCTATTGCAACAATGAGTCCCATTCCATACACAAACATGTTGCTAATTCCATGCACACATACCCTGGGGGAAATGGATGTTATAGAATTGTGAATACGTTTGTCTTCCAAGCCTCAGGATCGAGATAAATATATACAAGATACTAATAATACACATGAATAAGTCCAAAACATATCAATTTGAGAAAAGGTCTTAATAAATTGCGTTTGATCTTCATATAAAATTAACAAAATAGGGTGCACAAAGGCCTATACGCGCATCATGTCTTTAAATACCAGCAACATTGCGACTGATTTTTTGTTGAACTATTTGGTTTAAACCTTGTTTTAGTCAAAATACAATAAAAGCCAGGACTAAAAACTATCCAATCTTGTAGAAAATTGATTCATTAATCGTATAAAATTATGTGGGCATGGCTAAATGTTCTATATAGCGAGTATTATTCGACGGAAAATCGAAAACAAGGAATATGTAAAATAGAACTTGAATTCGTCAGTATATTTATGGTATATTTCCAATTAAGCCGGTATATTTTGGTATATTTCTGAGGGTCCAACCAGAGTTGCCATTTTAGCATAATTAAGGCTAGATCTAGCTTATTTGAAAACGGAAAATTATAAAATTATGAAAATGCTTATAGTCTTAAATCTAGCCTGTTTTAATTTCACTCTGTTTATGTTTGCCTTTTTATATCGTACATATATTTTTAGGCAAATCGAACAAAAAGTATATTTGTTGTACATATTTTGGTGTATCATGGTATTTTAGAATTCATTTATATTGTATATTTTCGTTGAACAGTTTCGGTCAAACTTTGGTCTGAAGTACTGACTTATAAAGATGCTGGCAAAAACAAACCTCTTGAAGAAATCGCTTTATTTGCCATAGAAATTTTAAGTCTAACGTGGTCAAATGTTGTTTTATGTGTGTATCTATGTATGTGTTTATTTTTATTTTTAGCCTATTTTTTAGCCTGTTTTTTACAGTTTTTAGCTTGTTTTAGCTTGTGTTTTTATGAAATCTAGCTTATTTTGACGCTCTGGCAACCCTGCATATATATGTACCTACGCACACACACGCACACAAGTACAGTCGCAAGGAAACGCCATACAAAAATTATCTTGAATAAAAAGCAGCGAAAGTAACTCAACCGATCTTTTCTAGTCCCTGTGGCGCACCAATTCCAGCAGACTCTAGCAGTACCCACTCGATGTGGCAGCGACAGCAGCCGAACTGACGCGCATCGAACCTTAACATGATAAATCCAATTGCATCCGAGTCGGAGGCCATCAATTCGGCCACCTATGTCGACAACTACATTGATTCCGTGGAGAACCTGCCGGACGACGTGCAGCGGCAGCTCTCCCGCATCCGAGACATCGATGTCCAGTACCGAGGTGGGTTTTCGCGGCCTAAATCTTTCCCAAACGTAGCGTGAACTGATGTGATCTGTTGGCACCATTTGCAGGGCTGATTCGCGACGTGGACCACTACTATGACCTGTATCTGACGCTGCAAAACTCGACGGACACTGTCCGGCGGTCCCGCAGTATGAACCGCATGCACCAGTGCCTCATCCAGGCGCAGGAGTTGGGCGACGAAAAGATGCAGATTGTCGGCCACATGCAAGAGATTATCGACGGCAAGCTGCGGCAGCTAGACACGAACCAGCAGAACCTCGACCTGAAGGAGGAGCGCGACCGCTACGCGCTGCTGGACGACTGTCCGGCATCGAAGCTGCAGAGATTACAGAGCCCGATGCGGGACCAGGCGAACACGGTAGGCGGAGGTGGTGCCGGCAGCAGCAGCAGCGGCGGTCTTAATGGCAACGGCCTGGGCGGAAGTGTCGGTGGATTTACAGTGAAGGATCAGTACGGCCTGCCCGTGTACGTCGGCGTCGTGGGGGTGACTAACCCGGGGGCCATCATTTCGGGCAATGGCGGCGGCGGCTCCACACCGAACTCAGAGCGCTCCAGCCATGTCAGCAACGGTGGTGGCTCCAATGGCAACCTGAGCGCCAGCGGCGGCGGTGATTTGCAGAGAGGGGGAAGCAAACGTTCACGGCGCCGCAACGAGAGCTTGGTCAACGGCAGCTCCCTGGAGATGGGCGGCAACGAATCGAACTCGGCCAACGAGGCCGGTGGCAGTGGCAGCGGCAACGGGGAACGCAAGGGCTCCCTGGGCAGTGCTGGGGCCGGTCAGCGCAAGGGGAACCTGCAGGGAACTTCGGGTGGCAGCCTGGCCAGCGGATCCGGTGGCACGAGCAGCGGCGGGGCCGGAGGAGGAGCCGGCGGTGGTGGTGGTGGCGGAGGAGGAGGCGGCAATAATTCGGGCAAGAAGAAGAAACGCAAGGTACGCGGCGCGGGCGCTTCGAACACAACAGCAAATGCACGCGAGGAGACGCCGCCGCCGGAGACCATCGATCCGGATGAGCCGACCTACTGTGTCTGCAACCAGGTAAGTGGAGTGGAGTGGCACCCAAAGAGAGAGACAGCTAACGTTACACTGTTTTCATTGCAGATCTCTTTTGGCGAAATGATTCTGTGCGACAACGACCTGTGCCCCATCGAGTGGTTCCACTTCTCGTGCGTGTCCCTGGTGCTGAAGCCGAAGGGCAAGTGGTTCTGTCCGAACTGCCGTGGCGAGCGACCCAATGTGATGAAGCCGAAGGCCCAGTTCCTCAAGGAGCTCGAGCGGTACAACAAGGAGAAGGAGGAGAAGACCTAGGAATAGCAACCGCAAGAGCCCACTGTCCTGTGTTCAACACCAGGCGTGGGCAGTACAGCAGTACTTGGCGCTGCGCTCTGTATATTATTCGACCCTAAGATTTTACCATAATGTACATTTAGTGTTTTGAAAACCCTCCTCCCCGATCCCACTCGAGCCTAGGCTTGAGCCAGGTTTGAGTTCGTTGGCCTGGCCTTCACTCAGCTTTGTCGCACTCACACCACACCCAGAAAGCCATTCAGATCTGGCCCCTGTCTCTTTACGGGGCTAAAGTTCGTCTGTTTGATTAATCGTTTCTGTACAAATTGTAACTTTCTCTAAATATAAATACATATATATATTTAATGCGTACACACACATAGAACTTACTTAACGGCTGATGCACCACCCACATGTCTCGATGCCATGCAATGCCTTCGAGGATCGGATCCCAGAACAAACACTACACTCAGTAGACGTATTATCTTTACGAATAATTGTTTTTAATGGTCAAAAAGCAGACTAAGGCATTCGATTCATACATTATAGATGTATAGTAGATGTGTATAAAGGCGTACAATGTATATATTTATAAAACTATTTGGTAGGCATCTCTGTGTGTACTGGAAATGAAATGTATTCTTATTACAAAACTGTCTCTGGACGGACTTTTGTTGCGTGTCAAGTCTAAGAATTCGAAAAGTTATTCGAGCCTCATCACGGCATCAGCAGCTCAATGTTTGGATTCTGGATTTGCAAGAAGATCTGGTACTGAGAGAAGACTACCAGCCAACAGTATATCTATCGAATCAGAGAAAAATGGTTAAGATGGGGATGGGATATGCATATATTTACTCACATTGTAGGCCATCCAAACGAAGTTGAGCAGTGCCGAAAAGGTTTGTTCCAGCTGTGGGAGAGAGCAATCATTAAATTGAGGATTCACTTTGGCTGCTTTTCCCACTTACATAGATGTAGTATCCACCGATGAGCCAAAGACTCCAGCAGAACTGGAAGAGAATGGCAAGGCCCACCAGACCCAGCCAGGGCAGCAGCCAGCCGCGAGTGCTGTAGAGAGGCATTAATGTAGTAAGAACTCCATTAGCTTATGACTCCAGCACTCACCTGATCTTAATGCCAAAGTACACCAGATAGGAGGCAGCAATGATCAGGAGAAAGTATATGATGAAGAAGCCGCCAGCTATGGGCATCGACGTCTTGATGTCCGTCTCGAATAGTGGCGAATAGAGCTGGGCCGACTCACCGCCCGCCAGCATATAGGCGATAATCGTGATCATCACCACCGACAAGGCGGCCGTGTACGCGGCCACAGCGTAGCTGCCCGTGCGGACATTGTCCGACCAGATGATGGGGGACCAGCAGGAGCTCAGCACAACCATGTTTCTACAATCACACAATCACAAGAGTAATGATGGGTCAAAACAGTGTCTGAAGCATGTTTGTTTAATTCGTTTGGGCCTGCGTGACGCGCTGCCACCAGGCAGCCAGCAGAAGCATCTTCCGTCAACGCCCATATATTTTGGTCAATGAAAACCAGCTCCAAGCTCCAGCTATTCACCAGTTTTTCGTTGATCAGCCAATCTAGGGTAACGTTCGGCCAGTTGCACACACTTTCTAGGGCGGGGTCTGGGCGTAAGCGTACTTATTTTTTAAATAAAATTAACTTTAATTAAAACAACAACATGGACCAGGGTGACCGTTTACGGTATTTCTGATATTTTTCGGGGTCCAAAATGAGCCGACGGTATATTTACGGTATATTTTGAAAATGAGGCGGTATGTTTTGGTATATTTTATCGATAAATCCGCGGTCACACTGGCCCGGACAAAAAATTCAAAATAGCAGCAGAATGAACAGGCAGTTGGCGCGCGCGATCTTCATTTTGATTTTGCTTGTGGCCAAGTCGGAAGGTGTAATTGGTAACGTGAACGTGAACGTTCCGCGCGATACGTAAAAGTTGGCAGTAACACCGTCAAGCGGGACTGACAGAAAATTTATAGATTGTGCGTGTGTGTGTGTGTGTGAAACCGTAATCTCAGGAGAGTCGTCACATCACATCGCAGCGCCCTTTGCCCTTGGCAGCCGCCTGACACAACTCATCTCTGGCCGTGGGCAAGGTCAGGCCCCAAATAGGAGTACAATTACGAAGTACGTAGATCTGTGCCGTGCCTCACTATTTATGATTATAACCCACTGCCGTGAAAGTTCTTTGAAATTATGTATAAATACATGAATATGAATGCAGGAATGTGAATACGAATGTGTAGACTCACGTTCCATTTATAACGAAGCGCAATCATTCCTCATACCATGTGTATGTATATGTTTGGGCCAATTTCTCGCTCGAGATGTGGGCTTAAAGTGCACCACCAAAAAAAAAACAGAAAAAGAAAAGGTTAATAATTCGTGCCAATAATATTGCTCTGGGGATCTCTTATGGGAGACGAAGAAGTGTGTTTCGAGTTCACTCTTTCGCGGATGGAGAGGGGGATGGGGAGTAGGACGGGGGGCATCGGCAGGAGGAGGGCTCAGACTGCGCGCCGACCCATATTCGTATTTCGATTTCATTTCATTTACAAAAATAAAAATAAAAACACGAAAAATCAGAAACAAGGCAGAAGGAAATAAAAAAAGGCAGCAGCACTCCGACAGCGCACTGCGCCGATACTTAAGTGCGGGCAAATAAGTAAAAGATATGCCATAAAAGACAGCATAAGTGTATTTTGAAGATACTTTTTTTTTTGTGTTGTGTTTTTGTTTGTGCCACTCTCCCACTCTTCCCTGTCTTTGCTGTCTCCTCTCTTCGCTGCGCCGATCTGCGTTTTGTGTTTTGTTATGCTCTTTCTGGAAGGTATTACGATTTTGACCAGCAGCAAAACTAAGGATATGTCATAAAAGTACATATATTATAGCTGTATAAAATTAGACTTTGCTGCCTTATGGGAACACAATCCAGTGAGAGCGAGAGAGCTATATGCGTGAGCTTGGCTTTCAAGCAGAGCTGAGAGCAGCGCTGCAGCAGAGAGTATTCTGCTGGTTGTCAGTGTGTGTTGGAAAACATAATTTTGTGACGGCTACGAGCACTTATTTTACGTTTTGTCTCTCTTGCTGTCGAGAAAGGGTATCAAAAGCTTCCACCCACCAAAGCTCGTTTTCTCTGTGTTGGGTTTTATTGTTGGTGTTGACTGCCGCTGCTGTTGTTGCTGCCGTTGCCGCTGCTGCTGCTGCTGCTTTTTGGCCCGCTTCGATGTTAACTTGTTTAGTGTGGGCCGCAGTGGGAGCTCTCTTTTGGGGTTTTGTTTTGCTTTGCTTTAACTTTTATTATTATTATATTGTTATTGTTATTGCTGTCTGCTGCTGTACAACGGTAAAGGACACTCGGAATCGACGGCGTACTCATATGTAAATGCATTCTCCTCTCCCTTCGGACTGGCACTGCCACTGCCACTGCCACTCAATTGAATTGTGTGGAGATGTGCTGCCTGCCTGCCCCCTGCCCCCCTGCCCCATTCTCTGGGCAGCCAGCAGCTGCACCTTTATCGCACACACTGGATCTGGGCGCTCCAGCGACAAACACGAGACGCGCGCCAGTCTTGGGGATATTTTTAACTCTTCATTCGCGCAGGCTTAATTCCTGTAGCAGCACAGAGGAGACTGCGCAGACTGCGGCTCCACTTAATGTCTACAAATAATCCAAATTGGGGCTTAGCCGCAGATACTCGAATGGAGTCGGGGGATGAGATACGGTGCTCCCGCTCCTGCTGACCATCTCCAGCACTTGTGCATTCGATCAGCGGTGCATTGAGGTGAGAGGAATTCTCCAGCAGACTCCTCCTAGGTCCCCATCCCACATCCCACATGCCAAATGCCGCATGCCACATGTGGCTGGGGTGTCTCTGGTCTGCCAAAGTTCGACCAAACAACGGTGAATGGAGAGGCAGCCACGCAGATGCGTTGAAAAATTGGTTGCTTGCTTGCTTGCGAGGGAAGGGGGTGGGGTGGGGTGGGGTGGGGTGGGGACACTGAAGTCCAAGTCGAATCAAGTGCCATTTGCTCAGTGGGACAAGTTGTAGCCAAATAATGACTATATTAAATAACAGTTAGCGAACATTGCATTGGCAAAAGGCGTTGCATGGATATCTGCCCAAAGGCACAAGGCAGAAGAGGCAGAAGAGTCAGTGCCACAGTCGAGGGGCAGAGTCCAGTGGAAGAGGCACAGCCAGAGCCAGAGCCAGAGCCTGGGTCCCATTTGAACGCTGTTGGAAATGGCAGTAATGTGACCATTTAAGACCTCTTTCTGATGTCTTATGGAGTGAAAACGTCCTGCTGTGTGAAAACAAATTATAGGCATGTAATGTTGCATGTTACGTCGCGGCGACTCTCTGCGACAGCGCTCTCGAGCATCAATGGGAGCGGCAGTGGGGCAAAGGTGGGGACCGGCAGGCGATGGCTGGGGGAGACTCTGAGGCTAAGCTGCCAGCCACACTCAAAAGTTGGCCCCGGTCCCGGTCTCAGACCCAGTCCCGGGCCCGTTCGTTGGATTTTGACTGGGACTCTAGCTGATGCTGGGACTGGGACTGGGACTGGGTCTGATGCAGGGGCTCCGTCTTGTCTTGGCTCTGGATGTGGTGTGTGTGTGTGTGTGTGCTGGCTGGTCTAATGCTCTCTAACTGCTTATCAGATTTGTGAGGATTGCGCAAAAAACGATTTCTGTTTGCCTCTTTTTTTTTGTTTCCTTTTTTCCCCACTCGCGTCGTCGCTGCCCCAGAGTATACCCTTTGGCCGGGGTTGACAAGTGCCCGAATGATGGGGAGCACAAGGAGTGAATATTCAGAGCCCCAATAGATGCCCCGCTCTCCAAGATTGTGGCAAGAACACTGCCTGCCTTAAATTCTAGCGACTCTAGTATGCCCCAAAAGGGCACCAAGAATTCGTTGTGCAGCGCCTCTCCTACCGGCTAACCTTTTGCCTGTCTTTAGTAATATACTTATTTCTTGTTTTCTTTCTGTCCGTCTGTCTGTCTGCTTTGGATTTGGCAAACAACGAATGCGATTGGAGTCCGCTGTGGAGCCCCGTTTTAGGAGCCATGGATGCTGTAGTGGCCGCTGTTGTTGTTGTTGTTATATTGGCAAGACAGATTCAGATTGAGCTTAGACTCGAAAATAAAGTAATGAAAAGCTTAGCTTAGCTCAAATGGCAGACTGGCCGACTCCGACTCCGATTCCGATTCCGACTCCTGCCGCCCCACAGCCTCCATGTGGGTTTGTCACTCCGCCGCCTGAACTTTTATTGCCTGGCTGTGGCTGCGGCTGTGGCTGTGGGTCTCTGCCTCAAGAGTCTTGCCACTTCAGCGTACGTACTCGAGGTGAGAAAGTCGGAAACTGTCGCTGGGACAAGTGTGGTCTGATCTGTGGTCTGCAGACCCATGGCTGGCCATTACAGAGCTCCCCCCCCCCATACTCGTACGTACATATATAACGACATCGTCTCTGGCAAAAGACACGCCTTCAGTCGACTAAACTAACAGCTCCGATCGTTTCTTCTTCTCTCTTTGGCGATTCACATGTTACTGGTGGCTCTGGGAGTCCGAGTCCGAGTCCGAGATGGAGATGGAGACGCAGATGACGAATGCGGCAAGGCAATTTGAGTGATACTCACGACCTCGTCAGTAGTCGTCAGCTGCAGCCACGCCCACTACGCCCCAAAACGCTATCCATCTGCATCTTTGCATGCATTTAGCCCGAGCAGCAAATGAGCAGCAGCATTTTGGGGCGGCTCCAGCGAGAGTGGAGAGTGCAGAGTGCGGACTGTGGACTGCACAGGGAAACCGAAAACGGGAAAAAAATTAGGAAACCAACGATGATCGAACTTTGATGGGAACGGAGCTTACATAATTGAAATAAATCACAGCGAAATGAGAATAACTTTCATATCATATCATGTGGGATAATCGCAGGGCAGTGCATGGAAATGGAAATGGAAAAGGGGCCAAGGAAGTTTCCATATATGCCCTGAAACATATGCGATACATCACAATACTTCAAAGCGCCTAAATAGTATTTTTAAATAATTTTACGCACTACTCTTCGTGCTTTTATTATCGATCAAAGACGACCAGGAACGTTGTGAGGTGCGGCAAGGGCCGCGGCTCGTCGTGCTCGTCAATATGTGTGTTGCTATCCCGCTATCCTCCACCAGAGGGCACACATTGCACGAGGAAGAGTGTGTGATTCAGCTATTGGTGCCGATCCAGAAAATATATACTTTATGGGGTCCGAAACGCTTCCTCCTGGGTGATTCCCTCATCCGACAAACTGGATTTCTCTTGAATCTAAGAGGTTCCCCGCCTGATATTTCTCCGGAAATTCCCCTCTGATCTCCCAGCAAACACACAAATATCATCATCCCCGGTTTCGTCTGCGATTAGATAAAGAACCATTTAGCTGAAAGCATTTTCTTACGAAAGTTGTGGCCTGGCCCGATCCCCAATCTGCAATCTGAGGAATCTGCTGATTGTCGGAAATTTATCCCCGGAATCGATGTAACAATCAATGGACAGAGAAAGACTGTTGTTGCTGGCTCAACTTTGACTCTTGACGGGGTCGGGGTCGGGCCGGCACACGGCACTAAACTGCACTTTCATAACACAATTTATCGCTGTCTGGCGCTGATACAAGGCACCAGATACAAACTACAAAATGCGGCTCATAAAAACTTAAATCGAGTTAAGTTCCGCTTCATTGTTCATCGTTCGACCAGTCTGAAGAAAACCGAAGAAACCGAAGACCGAAAACCGAAAAACCCCAGAGATCCCCTGCTCTGGGGTTGAAAGAGAAACCAACAACAAGAGGCAAACAAATTTAATATGTACTAATTGAATGTTGTGCACTGCAGATCCCTCCACCCTCCACTCCATCCACTCCATTCACTCCTTCGTTCCCATTTGTATCTGCATCGCTTCTACATTGAGTCCCGCGGAGTTCGGGGCGGAGTTCAGCGAAGTGAACTGCGGGGTCAGATGTGCTGATGCTGATGTTGGTGCTGGGGCTCGTGAAAGTAAGCTCTCGGCCCCATCGAAAATCAAAAGTGAAATGTCGATCTGTGCCCCGCACTGACTCACTGACATAATTCGAGCCGAGAGTCCCCTCCCGGTTCCCAGTATTCTCTGAATACTGAATCTGGAATTACGCCTCTCGAGGCATCTACTCGTATCTCCCTCTCTATCTATCTATCTATTGATCTATCTATGGCACCCCGGCTTTGACTCGAGGTGTTGGTTACCTTTCTGTGATTTCCACAGGTGCCTCGCTTGAGGCCTGGCCAGCGCCACATGCCCCCAGACTCTCATTCTGAATTCTGAATCGAAGTGTCGGGTATCTCTAAGTGGTGCTCTGCTGCTCAAACCAACCTGAACTTGAACTGTGAGATACTATTTCAAGCTCAAGTTAGTTACAACAGCTTATAGTTTATAGTTGGATCCAACACGAAAGAAAGAGGAGACGGGACGGAGACGGAGGCCTTTCTAAGCCCGGTAATCATTCGGTTTCGAACCCTCTTTTTAGATAGAATATCTATCTATCTGTCGTGGCTTTCTTTCGCAGAAAACGGCACTTAAAATAGTCACAATACCCTCTTTAAGAGTATTGTAAATCTCTGATGTGCTGGCTTAATGGCATCGTTTGATTTTTGCTTTCTGTTTGGGCCACTCTTGATTTCAATTCAAGTCCAAGTTCAGGTGCCGCCCTTGGCTACAAATATGGCTGCAATGCCCTTTGGACGGTGCATGGATCTACTCCTAATCCCGTGTGCCCCTGTCCCTGCCCCTGCCCCGTGCCGCTGCAGCTGTCATGCAGGAGGTGTTGCTGATGTGCCGTTGAAACGCTGCCCAGATTAATCATAAATTCCATAACAAAGAAGTTCTGCATGGATCAATGAGGGAGCTTGCAGCACGGGGCATGGGGGCATGCGGCATGGGGCCTGTCACTTGTCAGTCAAAGTGGCACAACCAGAGGGCAGGCCAAAGCGAAATAGTTACAAAAAAAAAGAAGGCGCGAGAGAACAAAAAATAGGTGTTACCACGGGCCAGCATGGGGCATGGGGCATGGGGCATGAGCCATGAGGCGCGTTGTCAGGCTTAATTGTTATTATTGTTCAGAGATGGGGCACTGCTGGGCGATGGGGCATGGATGTGGAAGTGGCGCAGAGGCTTCTGCAGCTGACAGAAAAATGTTCGCAACATGTCAAAACTTTTATGGTTTTTTAATGGTCGCCAGAGTATGAATTTAATTGAATTTCTGTTTGTGGCCCCACAAACTATTTATACTCAGAATCAAATGGGATTAGGGGGTGGGGATTATGGTGTCCAGCTTCTCTTTTTGGAGGTCTCTTTGCCAAAAGCTTACAGCCTCAAATATTTTCCCTTATTTTTTTGGGGGGGAAAGCCTTCTTACATCTACTTTATCTCTCTTGGGTCTCTCTCTGATTGCTGACGTTTGTTTTGCGGCCAGAACTTTATCTGTCGGGGCGGGCTTATCAGAGCTGCGATGGTATTCCATGGGCAAACACTCGAAAAAAGATACAAACTTATCTGGAGGCTCTGGGAGTATGACAGTTATATGCTAAAGTCGGAAAGATTTGCCTCGAAGCAGCGGCCCCCCTTCTCCAGTCCCATCCCTGCGTGTCTCTGCGCCGACCTTGAGTCGCTTCTAATTACCAGATACAGATACAGATACAAATGCATCTGCTGTGCAACTCCAGCTGGACGATGATAACGAGAGAGGGAGAGAGTGAGGGCTTTGTTTAGACATTTCGATCTGGTTGTGTGTGGTATTTATAGATGCGTAGGATCTCTGTGTATCTGTGTATCTGCGGCACTGCATTCCTGAATGATTACCCAGCAAAAGATACCCACATTTGTGTCTCTCGACTAAAAAATGCTTTACACAAAATTCAATATGTACGTACACCCGAGCCCACGGGACACATATAGAAGTACAGTCCGTTTCATGCCAAACGGAATGTTTCTTTTTCCCCGAGACATTTCGGTGCCCGCCTTATGCTCTCGTCGCGCACCGTCCAGTGCAATTGTTTCGCCACGAGCATATCTTTCACTCAAAATGTGTCTTCGGCGTGAAGCAAAAGATATTTTTGGTATGCCTGCGGCATGATATTTTGGGGACAGATGCGTGGATGCGGCTCCTCCTGTTTTTCTCGAACGGATTTCATTCGATTTTGGGCCTGTTGGGGGGGGCTCCATCGTGGCTTGTCGGTGGTTTTTGTTCGCTGGGAAAACGACCAGCGACAAGGCTTTTCGGAGACGTCTCCGAGCTGTGGTGCCTGCAACATGCTCTGCTGTTTGTTCAACATCAATTAAGCTTATAAGAAAGCAAACGCTGCAAACTCTGTGTTCAAAAAACCACGTCTCAGCCTCAAAGAAAAAGTCTTCCTCGGAAACAAAGCCCCCCTCCCCCTCCCCCCCGTCTCGTAACCGAAACCCGAAAGACAATGGGGTCTGCAGTGCAGTAAAAAAGGAGAGAGAAACTAACTAAACTAAAACTAAACATATTTAATGACAGCCAACAGAGAGGGGGAGGGGGGATGGAGGAGGAGTGGGGTGGGCCTGTCATGGTCACGGCTCTGCAGCGCTAGAAATCCGCATGCGTAACACTCGGAGAGGGGGGAGGAGGGGAGGGGGGCCGTAAGGCGATCCAAGAGGATCCATGAAATCCTACCTCTCGCATTATTGCCGTAACGCACTGTACTCCCGAATGCCATGCGTCGCACGCCTCTAAAAATAGACAGGAGAGGCGTGGTTGTGCTTTTGCTTTTTGAGGCACTGAACTTTGCGGCGCGTACACTCGACCAAATCGGGACAAGCACTCGAATCACTCAGAGATATGTCTCATACTATATACTGTAGATCCCACCGATGGTCAGGAGCATGCCGAAGCCGCCACTCCACGGATGCCTTCAATACGATACGATCGCCAGACCAATGAAGTACGAGAGTCTCCCAATGAAGGCCGGAAGCACGTGGAATAGGTGAAGGAGGCATGAACGTTATCATTAAGTAGAATGGCAGAGACTAGACAATACCTAGACGTAGACCTAGAAGAAGGTCTTGAGTTGCTGCTAGTCGAAGGCTCCATAGAACAGCTTCTTGGTCCCCTCCCTCTTGAAACATCTTGGTATTGTCTAGTCTTTGCTGATAAGCTGCATGTCTGCATGTCTCTTGCGCGTTCGTTGCATGCTTTTGGGCGAACTGTTGATGTACCCTGTACCCCCATGAGAGTACATTGGGCCATTGCCTTCCTTTAGCATGAAACCCCTAAAAGTGCATGTCTTGAAGGGTATTATAGACTTGCTTCCATTGATGTCTAGACTCCAGGCTCTTCTAACTCCTTCCCTTGCGTTTTCAGGGTCAAAAACAGAAACAGAGACCACCTGACAGATCCCATTCCATCCCAAGAAGGTGATCCCGTGACAAGGCGACAACCAAGGAACAGTCGCCTCAACTACTGCTGCTGCATGCGGCACTCGAGTCGGACAGTCGACAGTGAAGTTATACATCTCGAAGGAGAAGCCACTGGTGAGATATACAGATACCAACTATAGACCCAGATGCACAGATTTAGCTTTTATCTATTTCCAGCTGATCAACAGGTGTGCCATCCAGTGAAGCTCTCCAGCTCGCTGCCTGCCACGCCGCAGCTGGGACAGCGAGCAGTGCGCGGACGGGGCTACAAGAAGCTGTCATGGAATGAGGAGCTGCCCCGCCAACAGGGGACATCGACAATGATCACTCATGGCCAGGAGTCCAGGGCCAGGCCACAGCTCTCCTATAAGCACCTCAACAACAACAACAACAACGGGGAGGAGGAGGAGCAGTACGATCCCATAGCCAAGTATTTTGGCCAAACGTCGAACCAGCGGCAGCGGCAGCAACAGCTGCAAGAGCCAAAGCTGTTGCCGGCGAAAAGCTCACGGATTTTGTGCGAGAATTGCTGCGGAGAGAGGCATCAACAAGTTGGCAGCGCCACGGATCGCCTGCCGTTGCCTCAGCCTCTGCCACAGCCTCAGGGGTTGCCGCTGGGAGACAGCGATTCAGTGTCCGATCTGTCGTCGTTCCGCTTTGTCTTCCACGGGGAGGAGGTCGATGCCAAAAGGCGCGTATTAGTCGATGTCGATGCTCACAATTGTAACCAAGGCGATGATGATGATAATTATGATGATGTTGATGCCGTTGACGATGACGATGACGTTGCGCGTCGGCCGGTTATAGAAATAGAAAATCGGGAGCCAAATACATCAGCCACAAAAGCGGAAAAGTCACCAGCAACAACAGCAGCAGCGGGAGACGCGTCATCGCCAGTGTTGTCGTCCCTGTCATCCGAAATCAGCGACGAGTCAGCGGCAATTTGTTGTTATACAATTGACAAAAAACTGTCACAGCAGCGGCCACAGCCACAGCAGCATCCGCCTCTTGGAGCCCATCCGGACGTGCAGCACTACCAATCCTCTGCGACGGTTAGCTATCGGAATTATCAGCAGGCAAAGTGTCCTCCGCCCGTGCCGCCCAAGCCCCGCGTCTGCAGCAGCAGCGATGAGCCCGCTCTGAAGACCCGCCGCCTGGTCTGTCCGCATCCGCGCATCTATCCGGCGCCGCATGGCAGCTGCTGCGTCCGCAAGGGCTGTCCGCCGTACTCCTTCGAGGGGAACAACAACAACAACAACTACAACTGCAAGTTCGGATCGAGTGGGGGACCACCGCGGTCGCTCGTCTACGACCGCCATGGACGGCTGACCTTCGACTCGGAACCGGAAGTGAAAGTGGAAACCGAGCAAAGCCGTCGGGCCAACAACAACAACAGCAACAACAGCTGTGTGCGTCACAAGTCGCTGAGTGAATCTCGATTGCCGGTGACCCAACAGCAGTACAGAGAACTGAAAGTAGTGTCCGATCCGTACCCCGATCCGTATCCCTCGCGAGTGACAACAGAACAGGGCTTGCATAACCGAGGATGCAGTGGTGCCAGAACAACGCCTCCAGTGAATCCCATCCCGAAGCACAGTCCAAACGAAAACCCATACAAGTCGAATAATCTACTCCTTCCCTGCAGCTGCAATCCCCATCTATGCTCTTCATTCAACAAGGATAACGGGGTAAGTGGTAAATGGGAATGAGGTATGATATCTCATAGATTGGGATAGTGTAGGATCGAATAGAAGTTACACCAAAGAGAAGCGCTTGAAGTTGGGATAAAAGTATAATAAACGAACGGATCAATAAACCAACGGAAGACATATTGCCCATATGTGGAATATATCGCATTTGTATATATATTTTTGTTCTTTAAACTCATTGGCAAACCATTCATCAGCGGAACTGTCAGGTAGTGCAATTTTCGGCGATAAACCTTTTGTTTTGATCAGCTTTTATTGATCCCATATATCATATATATATCCGTTCAATTGAGGGATAGCGAACGCCTCGGATCGGAACCGATGATGCCTTGGCACCACCTGAAACACGCACGTTCTGTGGCCCGGAGACCGAGAGAGTAACGGATTTATTGTTGCTAGAGAGAGAGAGAGGGAAAGTTTTGTGCTCGGGACAGATACAATATGTATCTTTGCTGGTGTTGCTCTACTTTTGTGTTATTTGTGTGAATCTTTTAATGCCTACACTGGAAGAAATGAAGAACTCAGGGAGTTTTCAGGAGCTTTCTTCATTGTTTCCCTGGTAATATTATAGGTTGAATAGTTTATGGAGCTATTCTTGGAATAGAGATAGAATCTATTGATTACCTTTCGATCTATATCGATTGTTTTTCCGAGTGGATTGTAAGTTTGTCCGTCCGGTACGCTCATTCATCCGCCGTGCTCTTCCCAGTCGCTAGCCAATGATCTCTTTTATTTTCTGTATATTTCTATCTATACATATTGTCTGTATATAAGTAGATATAAATGCCTATAGATATGTAGAGGTGTACATGTGGGATACGTACTTTTACCATATATATATCCGAGAGATCTGTTGTTTATACTAAAAATATCACTGTATGCGTATGTATACAAGAATCTGCCTTATATATATATCCATATATATATAGAGCGCTATATTGTAGAGCTGTGGCTGCTCTATGACTTGTCTTACATTGTGTGTGCGCCGTGTGGCATGGTCTCTCTTCCCTCTTCCCATCTTCGGGGAGGAGGCTGTGGTATGTGTGTCATTGTGCAGTGAACTTAATGACGCTGTGTGGCAGGGTAGGGTTTGGGGTTGGGGTTGGGGTTGAGGCGCCTAATATTATGATGTTGGCCGGGTTCCGGTTCTATTCCCATTCCATTCCATTCCCATCCCCCCCATCCCATCCCACTTGGAATGCTGATTATGTCTAACTGTTGGTATTGATCCCCATATTACACATACGCAGCGTTGACTCAATTTGTTCGCCTCGAATCGTGTTGGGATTTGTTTGTTTTTACTTTTCGAAGGGGCTTGGGGATTGGGTGGTGCTTGGGGGGTTGGGCGTACGCCCACAGCTAGTCCATAAAAAGACACACACACAGCCAGAGGGAGGATGGTGGGGGGGCGGGGGTTCGAGATCCGATGGTGAATAATCAGCATTTAACTCGAATTCCTGCAGCACACAATGGAGAAACGACGTAATACCCTGGACCGGATACAGCGCCTGGGATTCGGGCGCAAATCCTCGCCAGCTGCCACCGCCTCCGGCTCATCCACCGCATCCTCCTCCGCCTTAGCGGCAGCAGCAGCGGGGCCGGAGAAGCAGCGCAAGACTTCAGAGCGGTCGGAGCGCCTCAAGGAACTGACGGAGCTGCTGAGAGGCAACGGGGGAAGCAGCTCCAGAGCCTCCTCCACGCCCACGCCACCGCCACCGCCACCGCCGCCGGCACCGCCAGTGCCGCCACCGCGAAAGCCGCGTGGCACCTGCTTGGAGCGCCAGGACACGGACACGGCCGCCAGTCAAACATCCGAGAGCAGCAACGACGCCACCGCAAGGGGCAGCAGCCACAGCGGGGGAGGCCTCAGCACAGCCGCCCGCCTCTTTGCCTCACTTAGACCCAACACGAGTCTCTCCAACCTGGAGGCCTTCATGTTGAGCAACCGTGAGAAGTCCAAGTCCCCGCCTCCATCGACGCAGCAGCAGCAGCGACAGCAGCAGCAGCAGCGACCTGTGGAGAGATGCCTAGATGCCTCAACACGAAGCAGTAGCGAGAGTACGCCGCAAGCATCGAGACCGGAGTCGCGGACCGTGATCGGTTCGTATGCGCCAAAGGGAATTCCGTTTCGCTCCGTTTCGTTCTCGCAAATCGACTGCAAGTCGACGCTCAGCGCCCTGAGGGATCGCCTGAGGCGCGACAAGGCCATCGAAGAGCCCAGCCCCAGTCCCACGTATTCCAGGGAGAGAGAGGAGTCGGTCTCGTCTCCGGCAGCAGTCGCGGATCCGGGTTGGGTGCACATTCCCCTGAAAAAGACAGAGCTGTGCATCAACCTGAACTACGGGCAGGAGAAGTCGCTGGACCACGACTCCATCCAGGAGGAGGATATTTTCTGCACGGAGGCAGTCTCTGGCAGCAGTTCGGGGATCCTGTTCCCGGCACCGGCCACCGCCAGCAGCGTGATAGCCGCCCATGCCACCATGGAGTCCCTGACGGACACTATTCAGTCGGAGAGCGACTGCCTCATCAGGGAGGAGATCGTGCTGCCCATCATTGTCCAGCCCCTGGAGGTAACTCCTCCCGCCTCCGCCGGGGGCAGCGCCCCCAATCTGGCCACGCTGATGGAGGAGCAGCTGCCCCTGGAGTCTCCGCCAGACAACTTCCTGCAGACGGCCACCACCTGCGAGATCCCCGTGCCCGTGTACGAGTGCGCCGCGCAGGAGTGGCTGGAGACGCCCGCCCAGGAGTGGGTGGAGGTGGTCCCGGAGACCATCCAGCCGCCCATCTCCCACGCCGCCTGCAAGGTGTCCCAGACGGAGTCGACGCTCACCACCGCCGTGAGGAGCGACCTGGTTCCCACCATATCGGTGAGCCGCTCCTCAGAGGAGGGCGATGGAGTGGCTAGGATAGACGACGCCCCGCAAGTAGAGCTGGCGACGACCGCCAGGAATCCCTCGCCGGAGCAGCCGCACCATTGCAAGCAGTACAGCCAAGACGACCTGGAGCTGTCCAGCCCCGAGCTTCGCAGCTCCCTGGAGACGGTGGCCACGCCCCGGCACAGCACGGACGAGCGCCAGAGGCGGCACTTGGACAACTCCACCAAGCGGAAGGGCATGTACATCGACAACGCCGACTGGCAGGCACCGCCGGAAGTAGTCATCCGCCATCGCGGATTGGCACTGGACATCAGTGTGACGAACCTGAATGCCATCAAGCCCGAGTCGCCGGACGCACACTCCCACTCCTCGCAGATGAACATCGGCAGTCCCATTAGCTGCTATTCCTTTGAACTGAACACGCCCGAGCTGGAGAAGAACGCCCCGTCCTGGGGCAGCGGGCCGCGCGACAAGTCGCAATTGCTGAGCAACTTTAGCTGCCACAGCAGCGAGGAGAAGGACGACGTCTCCAGCAAGAGCCTCAGTTTCCTGCGCACCGACTCGACCTCCGACAACGAGTGCGATCGCATCGCCAGGGACCGCGTCACCTCCAGTCCCACTCCCTCCACCGGCGACTACGACTACAAGCGATTCTCGAAGCGCCCCCTGCGCGGACCCTACGGCCAGATGCTCGAGGCGGAGATGAAGAAGCCCAACCGGATGCACTTCGAGGAGATCCTCGAGGAGCTGCGGGAAACAGACAGGTAAATGAGCGATCCCCGTAATGCTGGATGGGACTAACCTGCTCTCCACTCTTTCAGCTTGCATCTGCGAGGCGCTGCTGGTGCCTCGAGCCCCGTTGGGGCTTCAAGTGGTGCCCCCCGCCCCAACATGCCGCAGTATTCCAACTCGATGCGTGTGCGAAAGACGAGCACGTACCTGCCCGTGCCCTCGCATGCCCGGGCCGCATCCACTCCCTCGCAGCTGGAGCACACCAGCAAGAACGCTATGGCCTGCGCTGCCCCAATCTCCGCATCCGCCAAGAACCTGGGGGAGGCAGAGCTGGTGCACCACATGAAGCGAGCCGCCTCCGAGGCGCCGGCCCCCAAGACGCACCACAGCAAGCGTAGCCAGTCCATGAGCACGGAGCGGCCCAGCCAGCACCACCACGGTCACGCCCACGGTCACAGTCACGGTCACAGTCACGGACACAGTCATGCTGCCAAAAGGAGCCTGGATGCCAACGCCAATGGCAGTGCCAGTGCCAGTTCCAGTCCAAAAACGAAGACTTCTCCAACGCTGGACTTGAAGCCCACACCCGCTCTACTAGCGGAGCTTTTGAAGGGTTCCAGCGAGAATATGCTCTCGGAGCAGCGCCAGAAAACAATTGCGGTGAGTCCATTAATTATCAGGGGGGGGCCTGAGTGGTCAGAGATCCCATTATATCCACTTCCATATAAATTACTGCTGCGCTATAAAGTAGACTACCGTTACCTAAGCGCGGTCTCAATGAATCACGTCCGCACACGTCCATTTCGTTTCCATTTGTTGCTGCTTTCCAGTTCCAACGCAGTTTCTGTCGCTGCGATCACCTCACCGCTGTTATTTTCTTGCTGATTTGTTGTATACACACTCACACACGCACGCTCGTCTGTTCTGTGCTTTTGTTTTGCTTTCAACGTGGAAGTGCATAGCGTGGCGGCGTGGGTGTGAGATGGATGAGAAAATGGAAGCGACAGCGGCAGCAGCGGCAGCGGCTGCAGAAGAGGCAATGTGAATTCCAGTGCGCAGGCGCCAGGAATATCAACCAAAAAAAAAAACAAAGCTGCGCATTGGAAATGTGTGTTAGTGTGTTAGGAGAATGTTCCAGGCACAGTGGTTGTGGAGTAAACTATTTTTACAGCAATCTTCAGTCCCGATGACTGAACTAAATTAGTTTCCGACTATTGCATTAGTCATACAAACTATACTAAATAAATGCAACAGTCCGCTTTGTGAGGGCCCCAGAAGGCTGGCTGTCATGGCGGCTGCTATAAAAGTAAAAGTTCCGATCTCTCAGCCGATTTTCCTGCTCGGACACTTGTCGCATGCAATAACATGACTCTCTCTGGGAATCTCTCTCCCGCTCTCCCGCTCTCTGTACCTGGCCGCGCCCAAGGTATGTTAGACAGAAGGTGGGGCAGGTGTCTAATCGCTCTCTTACCGTATGGCTTGCGCCCCGAGACCATCGTACCTTCTTTTTAGTGTACCTTGCTCTGGGCATTCCAACGGTCTACCACCAACAGCTGAGTGTGGTGTGGCGCGGTTGAGGGGGGGAACTATGTTTATGGCTGGCCTCCTGCTGCCGCCCTGTACCGCGTTCACATGGATAATTAATGTTTGGCTACACAAATCCCAATTTTACAACGAAACTCTTTTTCGCTCTCGCTGATACGCACATAAGCACATCCCACACACAAATGTGCGTGTGTGTGCGTGTACAGTGGGTGGCAGGGCGGCTGCTGCTTCTGCCGCTGCTGCCGCCGCTGCTACTGCTGCCACTGCTGCTGGTTTTTCAGTGTTGCTTGGAATATGAAAAATGGAAATTAAGTGTGTATATAGCACAATGGAATGTTTTGAGCGAGTCGAGTGGCGGCGCGCACTCCTGTTCGCTGGCCGTTCTCGTACACCCATTGTGCTCTGCTCTGCTCTCTCCCGCGCAGTAGCAGCATAAGCACAATCAGCCGACCGCCGACCGCCGAAGCCCGCCGTTCGTCCACTGTGTGCGCGTTTTAATTCTTATTTGCTTTTCTACGACCATTGTGTGGCGGAATTGTTCATGTTTCGTTTGTTAGTTTATTTTGTGGCAGCAACAAACGCCTGGCGCACGAAAAACAATCAAATCAAGCGGAATTCGGTTTAAAGAGTGTACAAAATACAGAAACAAATCAAATCGCTTTCGCATAGGTAGTGAGTGCGTGGGAAAATGTCTTAAGACATCCGTCAAACCTTAGTCGAAAAAGAACGGCGTGTTGTACAGCCAGAAGAAAACGAAAAGGACAAGCAGAAGCAGAAGCAAAAGAAAAAGCAGAAGAAAATTCACTTTTCATTTTCATACGAATTAAATTTTCTTCTCTTTTTGCTGTATATCCGAGAGTCTGTCCGCGTGCCTGTGTGCGTGTGTGTATCTGTGTACCTGACTGCACAAGGCCAACCTCTTGTTGCGCCGCATTACGGCAATCCATACACATGTGTATGTGCGAGTAGGTGTAGGTGTAGGTGGAGGTGTGTATCTGTGAGTGCAAATATAAACTCTCAAAACTTATCCCACTGTAATGGAACCGCACTCTCAGCAGGAGCCAGAGTGGGAGGTGGATGGATTGGATGGGATTAAAGAAGGGAAAGAGAGAATCAATTACCTGTCTTCCCCATACGCCCATATGTGGGTGTGTGGCTGTGTGTGTGTTAACTGTAAAATGGAATCTATGTGGGAGTAGGGCACTAGATGCAACGCAACTTGGTTTCCTAACTGCGCACAAATGTATGCTGTTCCACAGCCTCCTCCCTGCCAGATACTCCTCTGAGTGGGAGCATTCTTAGCACATGTGTATGTGTAATCAATCAATCAATTCAGTGGCTGTGATTCACTAAGCCAAGCCCGAACAGAACAGAACAGAGCTGAACAGAGCAGAGCACTTAAAAAACTCCTAAGCTGTGACTGGCACCAACTGCACCTGGCCCACGCTTTCCCATTTCCCAGATGGTCTTGTTGTTGTGTCATTATTGGCCTTCACTCAGACCTACTCGTGCACAGCAACAACAGAAACAACACGGTCAGTGTCATTATCAAACCACACAAAAGCACACACCGACACACACACACACAGGCAAACAGGCCATGGGCCATGGGCCATGGACAGGCGCAGTATCCCAGCCCGGAGGAGGAGGAGGAGGGCTGGGCTGGGCTGGGCTCAAGGCTGAGTGACTTGTGCGCTGCCTCGTGACTCCTTCCACCAATTCGTCTGCCCGTCTGGCAGGCTGGGACGTGGGCAAGTGGGTACTCGTTCTCCCACTCGACGGCTACGCAGCCAAGGAGGCAGACTGCTTCCTGCGTGGGGATGTTGCATGTGGCATGTTGCATCTGGCTTGTTGCACTCGTTGCAGCAGTCTGATGGAACAGCGCAGCTAGGGCAGACGTGTGACCGGTTACTTATTCCCCTCCCCCCTCCCCGCAAAAAACTCACGCAGAATGCAGCTGAATTAGCTTCAGGTAGTGCTTCGGTACAGTGAAATCAGAGCAGAAACAGTTGTTCTCCGGCGAACCACTCAGAACACTTCCGAGAAGAATTGAACGCATACCGAGAATGTCGCACAACCGCGAGAATCTTCGTCTCAGTCTGTTGGATCTCCAAGCTACCCTGACCGCTCCCTCGAACTCCGTGGCCGCCGCCGGCGCCGCCCTGCTGCCACAAAGCCAGACCGGCGGCACGGCGTCCCACGGCAACTCCCACAGCAACAGCAACACCAGCCTCAACATCAGCCTCAGCAACAGCAGCAGCGTCTCCCAGGCGGTCTCCATGGCCACCACAACGGTGGCTCGTCTCAGCAAGGCGGGATTCGGGACTGGTGTCGGTGGGAGCGGAGGAGCTGGAGCCTCAGCCGCAGGATCGGGCTATCACAGCGACAAATGCGACAGGCTCAAGAAAATGACTTCGATTACCTGCTCCGACTCGGAGGACGACTCCGAGCGACGGGCCCAGTTCGATATGAGTAGTAAATGGAATCTGGGCGGCTATGAAGGTGTAAGTCTGGTCGAGATCAACATTAACCCAACCGAACCCAACCCAACCCACTGAATCGCATTCGCCGAGTGAAAGAGAAACCATTAAAACCGAACCCATTTCCTTTGCAGGACACTCGCACGTATGTTGTCCAAGAGATCTACCGCAACGAGCAGTCCTATGTGGAGTCGCTGCAGACTGTTGTTCTCAAATATCTGAAGGTGCTGAAGGCACCCGAACACGCGGGCATGATTGACACCCGCACCGTGGACGAGATCTTTTTCATGGTCCCGGACATCCTCGAGATACACGAACGGTTCTTGGGAGATCTAAAGCATCGCCTGGATGACTGGGATGTCCAGCAGAAAGTGGGCGACGCCTTCATGGATACGGTACAGCCAGCACGAAGATAACCCACATATCTCTCTATTTATTCCGCTCTCTGTCTCTCTCTCTCTCTCTCGGTGCAGTTCTCGAAGCTGGAGGTCCTTGAGGTCTACACATCCTTTGTGAACAACTGCAATCGGGCCAAGAACGCCATACGCTCCATGAAGCACCAGCGACCGTCGTTTGCCAAGTTCCTGGAGTCCACCTCCCGCGAGCACAAGGGAAAACTCACCCTCGACAACCTGCTGATCAAACCGGTTCAAAAGTTTCCCAAGTAAGATTTCCCCCAAAAGCAAACGGAAGAGATCTCCCTTTCTAATACTCCCCCTCTCCCTCTTTAGTTACGAGCTTCTGTTCCAGCGGCTGATCAAGCACACGGATCACGATCATCCCGATCAGAAGCACCTGCAGGACGTGCTAAAGCTGGTCCACGACATTCTGGTGCACATCAACTGCAAGGAGCGCGAAATCATGGAGAACGGACAGCGGGAGGCGACACTGCGCGAGCTGGAGGGCGTGATCGAAGGCATTACCGATCTGACAGCGCCAGAGCGGCAGTTCCTTCTGTTCGACCTCGTGTCGATGCCCTCCGGCGCGGGTGCACGCAAGGATCGGGGCTTCTTCTTGTTCAACGACCTGCTCGTCCTCACCAGCATCAAGAAACGAAGCGGCACCATCCGCAAGCCCAGCAACAGCATCTGCCCGGGCACCGTGGCCACCACGCTGGAGACCAACAAGTACAAGTGTCTCACCAAGATCTCGCTGGACTGTCTGGAGATTGTCAAGCGTGCGTACACTCCATCCACTGCCACTGGCCCCAAGCCATTCTGATCCTTTTGTTCTTCCCCACAGCCAAGGACGAGAACATCAAGCGCATTGTCAGCGAAATCGAGAGCCTGGCCGACGACTGCGGCAAGCTGCAGCAGATCAGCGACATCACCGCCTCCCTAAAGTACCCGCACCAGTATCTCGAGGACGTCATCCGCGAACTGCATCGCGACGTCCAGCGGCAGCTCTCCGAGCGCCAGTCGAACGACACCCAGCTCAATATGCTGGAGCTGACAGTCAGTTCACCGTAAGTGCCGCTGTGATATCTCCCCTCCAGGGTTCTCTGTCAGTCTTTAATTCTTAATGTAATGATTATCCCGTAGAAATGGCAACCAGAAGCTGACGGTGGTCTTCAGCAAGACAGAGAAGCGGACGGCCTGGGAGGAGACCTTTAACGAGGCCAAGCAGAAGCTGGGTAAGCACTCCATCGAATCAATCATCATCCAAGGGAACTCTGATGGAACTCTCTCCTTCCACAGCTGCCACTTTGGAGCGCCATCCCATACCCGAGTTTCTTACCTCCATACCCATACGGAAGACCCGCGCCGGCCTGCAGTTCACCTGCGCGGCGGCCACGCTCAGCGAGAACCGGGACGTGTGGGTGTGCAACAGCGACGGGTACGTGGGCCAGGTGTGCATCATGTCGCTGCACCCAGAGCCGAATGTCACCAGCTGCAACGGTGTCTGCAATGCTCGCATCCTGTGCGTGGCATCTGTGCCGGCGTACAGCTCTTCGGCCTCGAGTCGCAACAGCAGTGGGGAGCAGACCGGTGGAGGTGGCCAGGAGGAGAAGGAGAAGCCGCGGAACAGCTCCCAGCAGCCGCAGCCCACTCCGAGCTACACACAGCAGCTGCACGACTTCCGCAAGAGCATCTCCCCCAGCTTCCAGACCGGCTCCTCCTCGGCCACGGCCACGCCCGAAAAGAAAAAGACACCCACACCCACGCCGGTGGCGGCTGGCGACGGTGTCGCGGTGGCCGCCAGCAACAGTGATACTCAGCTGGAGCTGAATCTGAGCTCCAGCGACGATGAGACGGATGCCGCCGCTGCCTCCGCCTCTGCCTCGCTGAACGTTGCCAGCGGCAGCACAGGATCAGGTGGCTCCGGATCTGCGGGTCTAGTGGAACGTGTGCCTAGTCCCGCCCCCTCACTGCATGCCGGATATCATGGCCATCAGGTGAGAGCACTCTTATTTTAGTCATGGCATCCCCTTACCTTATTCTGGGTTCCTTTTCAGGACTCGAATCCCGAGGAGGGCGAGAGCAATCAATCAACCATGTGGATCGGTACCGAGGACGGCTGCATCCATGTCTACAATAGCACTGACAATATTCGCATTAAGAAGAACCGCATCAAGATCGAGCACCACTCGGCCGTCTATTCCATTTTGTAAGTCAAGAGCCATTGAGTCGCCATCGAAGATCCTTGAGGAATACTACCAGTAAATCTCCTTCTCTTTGTGCATTCAGGTACCTTGACAATCGTGTGTTTGTGTCGCTGGCAAATGGTGATATCTGCGTTTACCTGAGAGATGGAGGTAAGTGGAGCGCTAGAGATCTCCATTGAATCCTTATTTAATCCCCATTTGTGTGTTCCTATATCAGCCACCTCCTGGAATACGTGCTCATCGCATTGCCTGTCCATTGGCACCGTCACCAGTCCCGTGACCAAGTTGCTGAATGTCAACGGCAGGCTTTGGTGCTCCATTCAGGGCATCATTAAGGTCCTTGATGTGGAGAGCCTAACGGTACGAAAGATGCCCCGAAAATCATCTCTGGATCGTACTAATAAGAGTACTCACTTCTCCTAATTGCAGGTCATTCATCAGATACAGATATCGTCGGATTCGAAGCCGATCACAAACATGACAGTCGCCAGCAACTTTGTGTGGATATCCATCCAGAACTCGGCACACATCAAATGTTTCCATTCCAATACGTAAGTGGAGCTGAAAGCCATCCGATCCGATCCCTATTAAATTCGAAACCTTCGTCGAACAGCCACCAGCTAGTCACTGAAGTGAATCTCGCGCCCGCCGTGAACAAGATGCTCTCCAACTGCGACGAGATCATTAGGCAGCACAAGGCCGCCTGCCTGCGGGTGACTTCGCTGCTGTGCTGCAAGGATCTCATCTGGATTGGCACCAGTGCGGGCGTCCTTCTGACTATACCGGCCCTGGGCTACGAGAAGGGCGCCGTGAACATTGTGCCCACAGGCATTCCCCACGGCCACACCGGCCATGTGCGATTCCTCACGTTTGTGGAGACCACCGGTCTGGAGGGGACGACAGGAGCCGCCCGGGAGGCGAGCGGAGGTTCCACCAGCGATGAGTACTCCAAGCAGGGGTAAGTGCAAGCCATCAGTAAACTTTAAGGACCTCTTTTAACAGCTCTTTGCCTTGCAGCTCCATAAAGCACTCCAAATCCAAGTCGGAGACCAACAACACGCTGATCATTTCCGGTGGCGATGGCTACGAGGACTTCCGCAACTCGGGCGCCAACTCGCTCAGCGAGATCGCCGGCCGCGAGGACAGCACCAACCATTTATTGATATGGCAAATTTGAAGCAGAAGGCGTAAAAATCGCTGGAGGCTTTTGCTCTCGCGCTGGAAAAACAATAACTGAGATCAGGGATCAGAGATCAGTGGTGCCAGATCAGTGCGTAGAGCGGAGTACATACTGCAGCGGTTTTTATGACTACGATGAGATTTACAGAGAGAGAGATAGAGAGAGATCGATCTACAGCAGCTGCTAAGCTGGAAATTAGTAGGTTTAGGATTAGGGGACGGGACTGATTGATGCTCGAGAACCTATCTAAAAATTGTGTATATTTGAAACTGAATGACTAATTACGTTCAGCCTCTAATCAATCATCAGAGATTATGTATTATGTATAAACTATTAACTATAAACTATGACCCCAGAAACCACCCCAAACCCCAACCCCTTGACTAGCCTAGCCACTGGATTAGTGCCAAAACTACATATAATATAGCCGACTCTCGCCACTTTCAATGTACATACATACTGTAGATCGCACAGAGCAGGGGGCAAGCAGAACAGATCAAGAAGGGTATGGATACGATAGATATTTTTGTATTTGCTAATATTGTATGTATCTGTAGATCCTATTCAAGAGTTAAGCGTTCGTTCTAAGTTTGTTTGAATTGAATACAGGGGTCGTAACGTAATGTGTAAAGTAAAACCTATTATACCTATGCCTACCTATATTTAATGCAATAAATAACCTACCCGTATGCAGAGTTGATTCTCGATCATCCCTGCCTCGACCCTGCCCCGAATCCAAGCGCATTAATCGAATTTATAATCAACTTAGAGAACACTCAAGGGGCATGTGTAGTGCCCCCCCGCCCCGCCCCGCCCCAGCGGATAGGCATGTAAAAATCGTAACTCTAAGCGTCTCCCTATTTTACAGATATACATACATATATATTAATATATTGACAAATGATTAAACGGCGTTTATACCTAAAGTTTATTGTAAAACCTATATACTTCATGCAAGTGAATTGAATTGAATTTTGAATCTGAAAATTGCAAATTTTAACATACAATACGAGTGATATTCAAATGTTTTTGCTACTCGTAGAGTTTTTTTGGCATGGTACAAACACTCAGAACACCGAACACAAAACACACACAGAGATACACACAAATACTTATGCATACTTGTATATTTTTCTTGGTAATTGAAAATTGTGCGCACCTCAAACAAAGAAACCCCCAAGAAACCCTGAACCCCAAGGCACCCTTCGGTGCATCGTATAAGGGTCGCGTCGCTCAATGGCCTAAGGTGGCTCAATGGCAAATTGTATTAATTTAAGTATGAGAATATATTATGTATTTCTATGTTAGATCTGGTTGGTTATTATTAACATAAATCATTGTTCAATTCAATGCAGTATTTCAAGTGTATGCTAAGCAATTTCTATACCACAAGCCACAGCCACAACCACAGACGATAACCACAGACCACAACAAAAACCACACTAAACCACACCGAACCACCACCACCGAGAACGGTTTCACCTGTTATTTGGAGTGGGAAATGAAACCGCATCCTATGGAAGTGAAGTGCATTAAATGCATTCTATCATATAATCAGTGAACATCTGACAATTGTTATCCTACCTCTATGAATACCAAGGTGTTAAAGATATATATATACACATACTATACATATATACTCAAGGTGTTGCTTGCTGATCAGAAGTGGGATCAGGATTAGGATCAGAATCAGGAGAAGGAACAGAAGGATGGGAAGGACGAGGAAGAGTGAAAGCAACTTCCCCCACAATAAGCTGTAATAATAGAATGTAAAACAATAATTCCCTATTTGCCAAGCGCGCATATGGTAAGGTTCAAAATAAAATATCTTGTAAATGTGTTAAAGAATAAAATATATATACAATACATACACCTACTATTATATATATATATATATATATATATATATATATATGAAATTCATAGACATGTATTATATGTTTGTATCACCTGTAATAAACTGAACTCTTTAAGCCCAAAAGTCTACTCTATGTCTCTGTCTCTGTTTTGGGATTATCCTCTGTGGATTCCATGTAATGTTGGCCAGAGACTAAACTATTTAGCCGCCTGTTTAGTATTCTGCTCATTTTGGTCAGATGCAATTTAAAAATCCCCTGGATCCTGATTTATATATAATTCATCATTTAATTGCTTTGCCGCTTTTTGCTTTTCTGTGGGCCCCGTACATTGATTCAGATGCGAGCATATTTAATTATCGCGTTCATTTGTAAAAATTAATTATAAATGGATTTATGCTGCCGTTGTGCCACTCTGCATTCGTCTAACCTTTTATTCCGTATCCCACAGCCAGGCTGCGCATTTTAATCTGCATTTAACCCACCAAATCTCTGCCCATGGCCCATGGCCATGCCCGTGCCCATCCGGTGTCCATCCTCCCGCGTACATTTAATAATTCATTTTAATTAGTGTTTGTCAAAACCGAGCGTGCCTCTGACCATCGGATTCGCATTCGATTTGGATTACGATTACGATAAGCGTGCCGAGAATGGAGGAGTCTGCGTGGTGGGAGGGGGTGGCCTATTGATTGTTTGCTTACCTTTGCGGCTTCTGTCTGACTGTGCCCGTCCCTCTGTAAAAAAAGTAAAATAAAATCAAGCAAATTATGCGTAAAACTCAATTATTTTGGACTTTTAAAACAGGCAGGCAAATAACAACAAAGGGGAAAAACTTTTGCCATAAGGCATTTACGTAAGTGCTGGGCCATGCCCATGGAGTTGAAGCAGGAGCCAGAGCCAGAGCCGGACCAAACGGAGCAGGAGTCCTCCTCCGGTGGTCGCTGGTCGGTGGCAGGCTGGTCAAACGGAAGAGCCCTGCCTTTATGCCCCAAGTTCACGTCCGGCTCCTGCTCCGGCTCCGGCCCTGTCCCTGTTCCTCCCGATACGCTTGGCCACATGTGTGTGCGGCAACATGCTGCGTAAATTACATTGCACGCGCCGGCATAATACCCTTCCTGGCATATGCTCGGAATGTTCCATTACGGCGTCAGGGCAGTCAGCATCCGCGGGGGAAAAGCCCAGCCCTCAACCGCCCCACCCTCCGGCAAAAGTTCGCCAACTTTTGGCTGAAACTTTTGGCCAACTTAAGGACTTATTACTGATTTGCTAGAGTATCTGGACTTCTGCTCTCCTCCATGATTATGAATCCTTTCCACTGCCCCTGCCCCTGTGGCTGCTCCTGCTACACCGTTTCCGACCTGCCTGCCTGCCTTCCTGCCGCACTCTGTCCGTCCGTCTGGAGCGAAGGTCGTTGCTGGTCTTCGGTGTCTGTCTCAACTCCGCATAAGTTCTTAATAAATTTCATTATTGCATTTTAAACTTCATGTGGCATTATTTATGGCTGCCACCAGCGGGCACACACACTACTCAAGTGGCACACAAACACAAACACAAACAAACACACATCTCTGTTGTTGCAGGTTGAACAATTCCCAGATCGTGTTGTTCTGGCAATGAATACGTACGAATATCATGACTTTAATCAGTACCGCCTCTAAGGGACGGGTCCGTAGAAGCAGTTTAATTGGAGGCGCCACGTTTCGTTGCAGCACTCGTTCCACTCGTTCGTTGGAATCTTTTTTGCACAATTTTTGACAATTTGCAAATAGATTATCTCTGTTCATAAATCCCAGTGTGCGCATCCATCTCCTGCCCCTGCCCCTGCCCCCTGTCCGCTGTCCCCTGTCACGTTTTGGGGTCTCCTGCCTAATATCCAATAATGTTTTTCAGTTTTGTGTTTTTAGTATTTGTGTGGCTTTTGCGGTTGCGGTTGCTGTGCAAATAGATGAGGTATGGGACTGGGAGACATTTGTTTGGGGGCATGGCATCCGCACGTTTATGGTCAGCATCGAAATTGCCATTTTCACCATTCGAGGGCCAGTTGTAAACTAGATTAACCAATTAATGCCCCAAACTGTTGGGCAGGACGATGGAATGGAATGGCAGGACCAAGGACCATGGACCATGGACCATGGAGTTGAACTATTTGCATGCGAGCTTACTTTTAATAAGCCGCCTTCAAAACCTTTAAGGGGCAGGCGGATACCCAGCCCAGCTCTGGCCCCGGTCCATTGTAAGCTTTTCCACAATTTCCGAACAACAGGCAGTGTAAGCCCGAAATCTGCTTAACGGACAATGGCAGGCACAGGCACGGCCACAGGATGTTCGAGGGAACAACAAAACTACAGGGAAAATGGCACAAGTCGAGGATGTTCCAGAATTAAATTGAAAGTACTATATATGTACCTACTATATATAAAATACTATATATCTGTTAGTCCGCAGCTCGGCAGCGCGGCAGCTCCCTTCCGCGGATCCAGTTCATGGAAATAATATTACGCTTATTGATTAAAATTATTAATAGCTTGAGTCCCTTTCGAGGCAGTGCATTAGGGACACAGCGGGTTCATTCACCTATCAATTAAAACCAAGTCGAGCAGAGCCAGAGCGAGATCTGGGAATGGGAATGGGAGTTTGGAGTGGGAGGCGGGCTACTGGCTGGGGGGTGGGGATAGGGATATGGCTTCCATTTCCCCAGACTAATTATGCGGGCGAAATTAAAAGTTTATGACGCTGGAGAGAACACATGGTGCCAGGACACTTGGCGACAAATTGTCGTGTCCTGCGTCCCCTCGATACGGAATATGGGATGCTATTTATGTGCTGTGCGTGTGCGTGTGCGTGTGGCATGCACCACAACAAGTGGGGTAGCGATTTGTCAGGCAATTACTGAATCCATTGCAAGTGCCACTAAGACAAATTGTTAAACTCAATTTGGGAGCATTGCCATTGCCATTGCCATCGCCATCGGCAGTGTGGAATGTGGAACTTGGAGCTTGGAGCTTGGAGTGTGGCCGGGCTGCATAGAAATGGAAAGGTTTTTTTGTCCCCAACTTGAGAACTTGAGACGGGACAAACTTTTACACGCAGCGCAGCCTTGAAGTTGTCCGGGATGGGTTCAGGGAATGGGGCAGAAGCAGAAGCAGAATCAGAAGCAAAGGGAAAGGGAAACCGGGTGACGACCTTCCTTCCTGTCACTGCAAAACTCACTTATGTACGTGCATTTGATAATTAAATGATGTTGCAAAACTTTGCCCCAAAACTAGAAATGGTTTTTTCCCCCACCCCTGCCATTTGCCTCTGCCCACGCTGTGATACCTTTACCCTCTACCCTTTCACGATAAATGCTTTTGCATAGACACCAATTATGCTGAGCCATCATCATCATCCCCATCCGCATCCCAGGGACGTCACGTCACGTAGCCGGAACCGCACTGATTTCTCGCATTTAATCAATCTAAGTGATGTCCAACTGTGCACCACAGCCAGCCAGCCAGAGAGCCAGCCAGGTCGCCAGCCAACCAAGTAAATCTGTTAGGTATGTCGGATCCAAATATTATTCTCAGTGTACTTTGTTCTGCTTGCTACAAAATTGTTCGCAGTATTATCTTCCCTTGCCTACTTTACGATTTACCGTTTGTTATTGTCCACTGCCCGTCCCATTGCTGGGCATGCTTATTCATGTCCACTGACTGTATAGGCACCTGTATAAGTGTCGCTGAGAGAGTGCGTAGGGAGAGAGACGACTTTGTCAGAGAGGATCAAAAGACACAAGAAGAAGAGAGAGCGCGTTAAGCTTGCTCCGCTGCGGTGACGTGGGTGGGTTAGAAAGAGATAGCGCGACATGGTAATTGCGTCGCAGGCAGAAACAGTTGCTACAAACATGGACCAAAATTCGAATGAGAAGCCGACAATTAAGGAGGTTAAATGTGGCTAGATGGAGAGACGTCCAGTCCAGAAGAGTGCTCTGGTTTTGAACACCGCAGCCGCAGATTATGCTGCAAAAAAATGGGGAATGATGGGACAATAATAACGCATTTAAAACAGTTTTACGCATAAAAGGATTTGTGAGATTTTAAATTTTAGATTGATCGATTCAAAGTCAAAAATTGGCGCTCATTCTGCTCCAAGCTCTGGCTGGTTCCCTGGCTTCGTCTTCGCTTGGCTGTGACCTGTGACGTTGCCGTTGTTCCGGTTGCCTCGGCTTGACGTCAGGGCGCATGCCTTTGTTTACCTCCCATAGCGGAGGCGGGAGCCGGTCGGTGGAGCTGTGGAACGCATTCAAATACAACAACAACATCCAGCAGCAGCAGACAGCCAAAAGCGAGTGCTGGGGCAGGCAGAGCTGTTGACAATACTCATTATGAGAGCCGTAGCAAGAGAAGACGCATCTGCAAGGCAAGGGTATAAAATGTTCAAACAATGGGTCAAATATACACAGATATACAGGCATATAGTGACTATATTGTACAATAGCTATGGGGATAGGCATGTGCACGCGGGGGCTATTACTACAATGTCTATAAGGCTACCATAAAAGTCTTAAATTAGATTTCCTGAGTACTCGCGAATACATTTATGTGTTCATTTTGAAAATTCTCAGTTCCCCGCAGGTTTCTTATCAATACGAGTATAGGAGGAGAGAGTGACTATCACACCATTTTAGGCCTAATTAAACATTATTCTGCGAATTAAGTGGGGGCTTTGAATATTCAAATTTCAAATGTTTGCACAATTGTTTAAATATTGTGCGCTCCTCCAGCAGGATTGGGATCCACAGTTCACTGGAACCAGCCAACCAATCCCACCCCACTGATAGATGCCAACTGAAAGTCCACATTCGCACGGCGACTCGGCTCGGCACGGCACGGCCCGACGCGGCGCTCGGCCGGTCTCGCCATTCAGTTACAGTTTCAGTTCAGTTTCCGTGGAGCGTCGAGGCGGTCGCGTCGTTGTTGCAGGAGGAGCGCCAGAAAAACGTTCTTTGCCCCACCATATTATCACAGTCGTCCGTGAGCGATTGATCAGCCAGCGGGGGCTTACCTGTCCGCACGATAACGTTAATTTGAATTTGTGCGGGAAGACCCTTCGAAATACTACACTCTTGCGTATAAATATATTGAAAGTGAATCAGTTGCTGGGCCCCATCAGCCCCATCCACTTGCAGTTGCAGTTGCAGTTCCAGTTGTAGGGCACTCGAGCAAGTTTGAAATTAAATACTGCGTTCTGGGCCACTTCAGTGGGCTGTGCTGCGGAGGAGTGCTGCTGCGAAGGCGGAAAAAACAATAATAATAATTAATATAATATACTTACATATAACTCTGTTTCAATAAAACAATGCCAAGTGTTTGAATGTGAGAGCAGAGGACAGCACAGAGCGATTGCATTAAGTAAGTAAACAGAGAGGGAGAGAGAGAGGGGGAAGAGGAGAGAGGAGGCCTCTTCAGGACCCTTTAGTTCCTGGCAGTTGGCCTCAATTGAAGCGGCTAAGGGCAGGGGAGAGGGCAAAGCCAGTGGGCTGGCTGGGAGAGACATTTCCATAGATCAGGTGGGAGTAATGGCAAAATGCTTTCACGCTGAACACCCTCGATTGGATTGCCAAATAAAGAGGGACAAATAAGTGTCTGCCAGCACAATAAATAGCGAGTTATAAGTAGTGCCACACTGCGAATGAAACTGTGGTGGTCTGACGTCAGAGACACCAGTGTGTGGCACCAACACCGACTCCGTTGCGGTTGGGTGGAGAGAGAGAGATCGGGGGCAAAAAGGACCTGGCAAAATGCTCTGCCCGGGCTCGGGCCCGGTCCCGGGACGGTCCGGGGGAGGTGCTAAAAAATACATGACAGTCAGAGAAATATTATTTGAGGATTGCATGTTACACATACGCCATGTTGTCCGAAAATTGCAACAACTGCTCGGCCCAAACAATAGAGGAAATGAATAGAGGAAGGAGGCTGCATTTGAACAGAATTCCGACGCAGTAGTTTTTCCCTCCCCCCTTTCGGGAGGCGAGAGTGTAAAAAACAGTATGCAAACATTTGGAAAAAGCCAAAAATCATTTGAATTTCTATGTGATGTCTGGCCCTGGCCATTCCGAGTGATATCTGAATAACATTCGTTCTCTTAATATTTGCCAATGAAATGGGGCTTGGTCAATTAAAGCGGAATAAGGTGAAGGCCGTCCAGCTGTCAAAGAGGCCAAAACGCTCTAACATAAATGCCCTGAAAAGCGGCAAATAGAGCATACATAGAGCATGCTCTGGCACTCAGAAGACTCTTCATTGTTTATTTGCTGCTGGGCTGAACTTTGAGTGTGAATAAATCAAACATATTGTATATAGCCGCCGATAGGCCCAGAGATGAGTGTTCTGTCGGGGCCAAGAACTTGATTGATGACACAGGAACATACGCATGTGTTTAGAGAACATCCCCGATCAATTCCAGCTAATAGAGATTTTCGTACCCCACAGCAGCCCCGATCCGAACGTCTTGGAATTGAAAATGCAAAATGTTAGCCCAAACAAGTAATTGAATTTTCCAACTCAATTTGCTTGCTTTGAAGAAATAGTTTGTTGAAGAACCCAACAGCTCTCAACCCCAAGGAAGAATATTTGGTATTATTTGGCTTGATTGGCTTCATTGTCATGGAAATTGGCCCGAGATTAGGGCCAAAGAACCTCCCCCTCCCCCAATTTGTGTGTGTGAACTTTGCAATTGAGTTGCGAATCGGATTATCAATCAAAGTGGCCATAAAAACGCCAGAGCCAGAGCAAGAGCCTTTGCTTATCGCGGTCAGATACCCCCTTCAAATGCGCGGGGGCATGCGTTCATAAATCTATTTTCGGTATCATTCGAATTTGCAGCAGTTTCCTATTGCACACTCGAGATTCCATTTGGTTACCACCACCATTCCCGGACTCGTATATAATTATAATTATAATTATAGTACATGTGTGCCTCAATTAGGTTTGGGGCTTGAGCGCGTTATCAGATGGGATGACACATATGTATATTCCTTACGGACTGATCGATACCTTGGCATTGACTTGCGGCTGCCTGCTGCCGTAGGCCCTGTCCCCAATCTATCCAATTTATCGCTTCCACATTGAGTACGTCATGGGGCTGGCTGTTGGCTGTTGAAATATTTATACATAAACTGCAGCATAAAACAGTAAAAACAGTAAAAGAGTAAAAGTTCGCTCACGCCTTCCATGGAGGCCCAGCTGTCTAGATTGATATCATGTGAGCGATAAGCTCTGCTCTTTTATGGCCTGCAGCCGACAAACAGACTGGGGGATACCCTTTCTCGGGCCACGGAACCCTTTGTTTGGTCGGCTCTGGTGTTGGCCTTGGCATTTGGGAAGTGCAAATTCTCCTAGCAAACACCAGACACCACAGACCATACACCTTTATGCTAGAGCACCGCCCCGCCACATTGTCTATAGCGGGTTTTTAATTTGGTTATCGCACCCTCACACTCACCCTCACACCCGTACCGATACCCATCCCATCGAGATATATAGAATACACACACACACATTCTGCAATCAGCAGTACCCCCACACACTATCAGGCAGTGAATAAATAATGCTTAAATGCCAAATTATTGTCAACAGAAGTGCCAAGAACTGTCGAACCCTTGCCGGTCGGTCTGCCACACACTTGGCGTTCATCCGCGGCAGAGTCGACAGAGTCACACAGAGCTCCCACTCTCCCACCTCATCATAATAAAGTTTTTGAGAGCGATTATCAATCTTATCGACGGGGAGAGCACGTGTGTATAGTGGCTGGATAGTGGAAAAGTTTCCAGCAAATGAATGGGCGGCAATCCGGTGCTGAATGAATCTACTCTCCTCGCCGGATAGTGTATCGCCCCAAGATACGTGCCAGTGTTAAGTGTAAATAATCCGCAACCGATTCCGAGCCATTTCCCATGCAAAAACTCACCAGTCCGCCCCGCACTTTCATTTGATTGCAGATCTGGCCACGACGGACCGACGGAGCGACGTAGGGACGGAGCCATCAAAGAGCAATTCGATACGATGACACCAGTTGGGCAGTTCCAGCTAGGCTTCGACTGGGCAGAGCGTGTGTCCCCCCTCTAGAGGATTAGAGGCAACAAGAGCTACTAGTACGAGTTACAGCAGAAGCCAGAAGCGAGAAGATAGAAGCCAGCAGTATAAGCATCAGATCTATGGCTGTCAACTTGCAGCTGAATAATTTAAGCGCCATTTATCCGTCGCTCATGTATGTGGCTGCCTCCTCGCTCGGGCTGGGCCTGGGCCTGGGCCGCCAGGAGAACATATCCATCGTTTACGAGGACCTGCTTGGCACAGCCAGTGGGTATGGCAGTGGGAATGGCACTGGCACCGCAGTCAGCCTGGCGGCAGGGGGCACAGGAGTGGCAGCTGGAGCGGGAGCGGCGGCTGGAACAGGAACAGGAACTGTCTCGGGATTGAATGTCGTCCTGCCGCAGAATGCCGCTAATGAGACCTCTAATGAGGTGGGCGATGGGGGGCTGGCCGTGGCCCTCACCGAGTCGGCCCCCATCGCAGCCGTGACCACATTCAATTATTACAACGAGTCGGCGGCGGCCGCCGAATGGGCGCACTTCTACGATCTCGTCCTATCCTGGCAGGGCATCTGCCTGATTGCAGTCTTTGCCACGTTCATCGTGGTCACCGTTATCGGCAACACCCTGGTCATATTGGCCATATTAACAACTCGTCGCCTGCGCACCATCACCAACTGCTTCGTGATGAGTCTGGCCGTGGCCGACCTCCTTGTGGGCATCTTTGTGATGCCACCCGCCGTGGCAGTACATCTCACAGGTGAGTCGTCCCTCGTTCTGGTCCCTCTCTTAAGGTCCTTGCGCTCGAAAGTAGGCAACATTTTGTCGGCTTTTCGCGTGATTAAAAGATGAAGATGCCATTCCGGCAAAATCCTCCCCCCCCAAAAGAAAAATTTTGCCAACACAAGCTTTCCGGCTAGGCCCCCCTGCAACGCCCCTTCGCCTTCGCCTTCACCTTTCCACGCTAATGTAACAAAGGAACACGAACAGGAACACGAATAGGATCAGGAGTGGGAGTGGGAGTGGCCGCAGGACCCATCGCCCCGCCCCGCCCCACCCCGCCCCGCATATTTTTGTGTATGTAAATGCTCCAAGGTGGAATATATGTATCTCTCTCGCCTTATGGATTTGTATTCTTTGAACCGAAAGAATTTCTTTCATTTTTTGTTGCCTTCGCTTTCCTGTAATTTCCTCAGCCGCAAAAAAAATACCCAACCACCGAAAAAAAACAAAATGCAAAAAAGGGGAGACATTCCTCAGTCGATGTTTTTGGGGCTGGCATGCTTTAAAGGCTGCGGTATGCCAAAAGTTTCTCATAATCATCCCGAAACGGAGGACTGTCCGAAAATGGGACGACGATACCCTATGCTATGCGGAGAGGGAGGATAGAGATAGGGTACGACCCTCAACGAATTTAATATGTGGAGGCCCGCCGCTTATTGGTTGTTTATTATAATCGATCAGATAATTAAGTGATCCATGGGCATTCCTGAAGATATGGCTGCTCCTAGATTAACAATACCAAGATATTGCATAGGGAACAAAGGACATTTCAAGGCTGCGGAGGTGCAGCATCTTGGTCAGGCATCTCTTAGAGGAAATCTTATACCATATTTCCCTCTTTTTGTTTGATTACTGTGATTACTTTCCCCAAAAAGTGCACTCAAGTTCCGGTCCGGCTTCAGCAAACAGCAAATTGAACTTCCAAACTGCATCTCAAAATTATAGTACGAGAAGGAGAAGGGCCCTTCTCCTTTCGTTTGCCCTTTCTCTATTATTTTAGAGTGCCGTGTGCCTTTTGGGCAATCTTCTCATTGGACGCCTAATGAGCTAGCTCCACCGCAGAGGTCCTTGTTGTGCAGCAAAAACAAGTTTTCATTTGGTGCCCGGAGACCATTGCGGGGTACGGAGGGGAGGTCCGGCCTTGATTAAAAAATTAATCGGTTGACAGGCTGGAACAGGCCAAGGAACTACTGCTGAAAAGTGCCGTCCGTGTCCAGCCCAGCTCCTGCTCCCCGTCCCAGGGTCCGTCTCCATCTGAGCGTTGCCCGAAAATCTTCGAGGGCTTTGCCCATTTAATTGGCCTTAGGTGGGGCATTTGCCATGGTCCGGCGAGAGTAAGCTCTTGCCTTCGCAGAATAATGCTGCTAATCAAATTGACTTTGGACCGGACTTTCGGAATATTCAGACTGCCGGCTGGGGGGAAGTTTTTAATTTATGAATTTTTGATTGCAGGCTCATGGCAGCTCGGCTGGGTGTTGTGCGACATTTGGATCTCCCTGGACGTGCTGCTCTGCACGGCCTCCATTCTCAGTCTGTGCGCCATCAGCGTGGACAGGTACGTGCGGGAAAAAACCAAAAAAAATCCCAGCCAATAATCATATTTCGCCCGTAACTTCGTTCGTCTATCCATCAGATATTTGGCCGTCACCAGGCCGCTCACGTACTCGCGTAAGCGGCGCTCGAAACGATTGGCCCTCATAATGATCCTAATCGTCTGGCTGCTGGCACTGGCCATCACCTGTCCCCCCATCCTGGGATGGTGAGTATGCAAATTGACCCGATCCCTGTCCCTCTCCCTGTCCCTGTCCGAACAAACGAATACAATTACGTGGAAACTGTGTCCTGCAACTCGCATTAGCCGTCGGTGTTGTAATTAATTGTATTCCGCTAATTTCCCTTCTGCTTTCTCTTTCGCCTTTCGCCTGCTCTCTTTCCCAGGTACGAGCCGGGCAGACGGGACCTGCGGGAGTGCCGCTACAACCAAAACGAGGGCTACGTCATCTTCTCGGCCATGGGCTCCTTCTTCATACCGATGGCAGTCATGATTTATGTGTATGCAAGAATTTCCTGTGTCATTGCATCCAGGCACGACAATATGACCGACATAAGTGTTCACAACAAGGTGAGTGTCCCACCGAGTCCCACCGAGTCCTGCCACCCACACAAAACCCACAAAATAGTGCAGCTTCAGCTGCAGCTGGAGCCGCATCCCGGAGCCTCCTCCACCGCACGTACAGAGCTAACTGCGGCACGTTTGTTTCATAATTCCCATACGCCAGCAGCTTACACAGATTTAAATACCATGCCCCGGCCGGCACGGGCACCGGGCACGGGCACCGGGCACGGGCACCGGGCGTGCCTCTCTCTGTCGATCCGAGCCATGTCCTAGGGGTTGGGGCTTTAGGCGTGGGGGCATTCTCTAAGTTTGAAAGCCAACGAGCTGAATTTTATTGCCCTTGAACACGCTTGGATTAGATTTTGCATACGAGTTCATATCAATCGGTTAAACAGATTTATGCATTCCCATTCCCCATTCAGGAGCCAACTTTTTGCCGTCCAGAAGGCCATCCATGCACTTCTTCTAAAAGCCATTACCCTGGAGCCTAGTCAAGTGCATCTCCCCCTGGCCAAGTCTCTCTTCTGCTATGCCAGAAGGGTATTCCAGCTATCGCCATGCGGCAGCTAATCCTCCCTCTACAGTCCTCAACTATTTTTTTCTCCGACTTCTCCCATGCAGAGTCCGTACATATACATATACATATGTGTTTGTGTGTGGGCTTTAAAGAGTGGTATTCTCATATCTTTTAAGCTTGCCAGATGCAATTTTTTCGTAGAATTTAGTTTAGAGCAAGGGCATTGCTCGGTTTGTATCCTGCAAAGCTGCGGTTTCCTGTTCCTGTTCGCTTTACTCACTTTTTTTTAGCTTTAGACAAACTTTAACCGCACTTTGGCTCCATTTTAGTTATTTATCATCCACTGACTTGTGCTTCTTTCGTTCCGTGCACTTTGCGTGTCTAGAAATTCAAGCGCTACACGGCTGCGGACGTGGAGAACGAGCTGTCGGAGCAGGAGCCCAGCTCGGCGGGCCATCGACAGCGGCAGGCGACGTCGCGCACCTTCTCCAACCAGACAATTGCCAAGGAGCTGCACGAGATGATGCTCGGCGACAGCGAGCAGCTCGGCGGGGCCCCAGCTGGAGCAGGAGGTGGAGGAGGAGGAGGAGGAGGAGGGGGGTCCTCAGCTGTGACTACGGCCGGAGGCATTCACTGCCAGTCGTTGCTGGCGCTGCCCTCAGGTGGCGGTGCCTCCAGTGGGGTGAAGAATGGATGCTACGAGCTGACACGGCCCTCGTCCCTGAAGCGCACATCGACGGCATCGACAACCATCACCACAATGACAAGTGGCGTCGGGCCGGGCAGCAGCCTCCTGGATACACAATGGCAGTCCCAGTCCCAGTCCCAGGCCAGGGCCCAAAGCTTTCGACACTCGCACCTGGGCCTGGGCAGCCAGGAAAGGGAGCGGGATCGACTGCGCGGCCACCATCTGCACCACCTGCACCATTTGCACCATCAGCATCACCAAAGCGGTGTGACCACAACATCCACTGGTGGCAGCCCGAACCCGAATCCCAGCAGCAGCAGCACCATCACCAACACCAACAGCAAGTCCCTGTCGAATCGCATTACGTCGCTGAAGAAGGAGACCAAGACGACGCAGACGCTGAGCATCGTGGTGGGCGGATTCATAGCCTGCTGGCTGCCGTTCTTCATCAACTATCTGATCACACCGTTTCTGGCGGAGCACCAGGTCAGCCAAATGCTGGCCAAGGCTCTCACCTGGCTGGGATGGTTCAACAGCGCCATCAATCCGTTCATCTACGCCTTCTACAGCGTCGACTTCCGCGCCGCCTTCTGGCGCCTCACCTGCAAGCGTTTCTTCAGTTCCGGCCAGAAGCCCCAGTTCCCCACCAACACCATGTCCATCAGGCGATAGGACATGTCCCTCAGTCCCTCAGTCCCCACTCTCCATGTTCCATTCAACCGACACTCAAGCCCTGAACAAATTTGCCACTGCACAGCATATGATTAACTTATTCATTAACTTTTAGGTGTGGTCCCTAATTGCACCTTGAGCAGACCCTCATCGTCCTCATGCCCCATCCCTCGGATGTGTAATTGTTCTTCAGTTTGTTGTATAATTTATTTTCATTTCCCTTCGCCGTCAGGGTTCGCTTTCATACTAGATCATTCGACTGCAAAACGCGGGTATTCCACTGGATTTGGCTTGGACTCGGAGGAAGTTCTAGGTCCCCAATGATCCAAGGTTCCAAGGTTGCAGGGGCAGGAAATACATAGATTGTATCGCTGTATAGTATGTTTTTACGGCCAAAGGAGATGTGTCCGCCCCTGTCAGTTGTCCGTACATATCCGTATAAATATGGTTCCACTGTTGCACATGATTTAAAGGCATTTGTGCAGTCGCTTTCCATACGGGAGACCCGTAGAAAATCAGATACGTGGCAGCACGTATCGATTTAGTAATTTCCGCATGACTTTTCCGCTCCACGCTCCCTCGAACTTGCAACAACGTGGCGCTGGCAGTGCCAGTATCTAAGGTGGAGGTGGAGGCGGAGTCGGAGGCATAGACAGTTTAGATGGATGAGGAAACTTGGTTATATGGTTCACCGAAATTGCGCACACATCTACTACCATTCCCACTCTAATATTCAGCTAGTCAGACTTCAGACTTGCTCTGAGAGATATGTGCGTGTGCGGAATATGCTCTGGGGTGGGGTGGCCTGGTGGGACACCTTTTGGTGACCCCGACACCTGTCCAAACGAATTGTGCATTCTCTTTGCGAAGACCAGTGCGTGATGTATTTATGAGGCAGCTCTGCCCTATTATCAGACTCGAATTTAGTGCCCGAGTATATCAGAGAGACCTCTCCCTGTATCTCAGTCATAGCTGATATCGGTGCACCATAAATCCAAGAGATACAGCACAGATAGTAGTAGTGGGCCTGATTTACAGCCGAGAGAGAGAGCAGTGGAGCAGTGGAGCAGCAGAGTCCGGGCCGCATTCAGTGGGGATTCAGTCGAGAATTAGCTTTAATCAGCCAGTTAAAAGAGAGTTACTGTGATTTAGTTTATAGTTGAAGTCCGTTTGGAACTTCAAGAGTTTTCCCTTAGCTTTAAAGTGTGTCTGTGTGTGTGTGAATGTTTGAGAGATGTATTTATGTGAGAATACTATACATATATAATTTAGGCATCATTTATTCAGGCCATCAACCCACAGCTTAGCTAGCCCTAGAGCCTACCAGAAGTAGCACAATGTAACACGTGTTTCGCCAAGCACCAAGCAATCTACTTTTAACAGAGTCCTTACCCACTCCCTTCCGTTTTCATTCCCATCTCCGTGTGAAGTCATTTAATGTAATCAAGCAATGCTACGACATAGAGATTAAGTCAGAACGAAGCCTCATCAGCATACATGTCTCATCTTTACCCTTCATCGCCCCGGCCCCCGTCCCCCGTCCACGCCTCAGTCCACAATCTTCAATCCAAATTCAGAATCCAGAATCGAGAATCCAGAATTTCAGCTCACATGTCAGGCCGTGCGAGGCTTCGGATGAAAGACGTTTCACACTTTCGGCTGAAACAGACACAGGAGCACTCCAGTGCCGTCTCTCATCTGCTGGGCGTACGCGTACGACTAATATCATATACATAATCCGCATAATCTGCATATCTATTAATAGTTCATCATTTTTGTGAAACCAAACAAACAAACAAATAAATAGACAAATCGAAAAGACAACTCCCTCTCTCCGGGCTCCGGAGGTGGGTCTTTGTTATTCAAGGATTCTAGTCGGCAGTCGGAGGACCATGAACAATGTTTAGTGTGTGTTGGGCGTGAATTATTGAACAGCTTCAAAATTGAATTCACAACCAACTGCAGCGCACATACTCGTACATGGATGTATGTACTCTTGTGTATTTACATATATTTAACCAGAATAGCAAATTCAAGGGAAACCCTCACAAAAAAGCAAAACGAGGGCCCGGGCCCGGGCGAACGGTTAGAAAGCAAAGTTGTGTTTGTTGCGAAAAATAACCATAAATATGGACCGCTTTCAGCTTTGCTCTCTTGCCGTCGCCCTATGAATATTTCAGTGGAGCTGCTCCCCACACACATCCCGGGAGGAAACGGAACGAGAACAAATTTCAACAGAGCATCCTCTAAATGGAGTTTTAAGACTCTAATTGAGCCCGAGCCCAACTTGGATTACATTAATTGATCGAATCCCCGACCCCCACCCCGACTCCCCGTCTGCAGCCAACGAGATTTTGGGGGCACAGCAAGACAGAGACAGAGTATGACAGAGAAGGGGGCACTCAAGGCCCCCTACCCGACCACGTCGAGGACAAAAACAAAAAGAAGCAAGCGGAAAATACGGGTAAAACAAAAGTTCATTCGAAAAAACATTCTGGGTAGCATTTGTCATTGGCAAACTTTTCCTGTCCCGAGCACTTGTTAAATGCTTGAAAATATCGATATACTATATACATACCTATACAATGTGCGGCGAGTACATATATTTCGTTTTTGTATGCATTGCCGGGGAGCCTGCTCTCTCGACTGCGATGACATAACCGAAAATCTTTGGCCAACAAACCACATTAGCCTAAGCACCCTGTCGGCACCTGGCTAAAAATAGGAGGGACCAGGGACCAGGGACCCACAGCCCGGGCTCCCATTTAATTTAACACATTATGCGATATCAAGCGCCCTCGAAAAACCCCCCCAAATTACAGTGCAGTGTGGGGGGTGTGCGAGGGTATTTTATAGGATTCTCAGAGGCCGCTGACTTGTCGCTGACATGGGGCATTAGGGGACCGGACCGCTTCTGGTGCGGAGGCACCTGTTCCTGTTTCCGCCGAGCTCGACTCGAAAGTGAAATGTGAAATGTGACAGCGAAATGTGTTGCAATTCATTAGAGGCAAAGAGTCCCCGTGCTCCACCTGCCACCACCTGCCACACATATGCATGCCATTCAGCATGTGAATCGCATGTGTGTTCCCTGCGCGTGTGTGTGTGGTGTGGCAGCTCCTCCTCCCCTTACTCGTGGGCTCGTAATTATGATGACCGCATCTTTTTTTCACGCCTTATTTCCAGCTAAATTAATGTATCGCCACGCAGCCCGCCAGCTGGCGGCCCGGAGACGGAGTCAAAGCCCGGAGAGCCGTAATCCCAGACGTGGCCGGCTGATTCAGCGTTTCTTTCGCTTCCGTTCTCGTTGCGGTAAACAACTTAGTGGCGGCCACTGGGTTACCACTTCCAATCATAAATCACACACAAGAAACAAAAAAAGAAGAAGCCAAGGCTGCGAGGAAAATTGCAGTGCTCCTCCGCCTCCTCCACCCCCACTGATACAGGGCTTTTCCTCGAGTCGTACTCAACTTTTATGGCAAGAAGTTGGAGGCAGGACCGGACTGGATCTGGTCCTTCCACGAAAACATCTGCTATAATCTTCTTTCGACTTTCCTTTGAGTTGAACTTAAGTTTTATTGCAAGAACTTCCTGTCCTACAGAGATCCATTCCAAGTGAACATTTATAAATATAACAAGTTGAATATAATATATAGTAGTATAGCATACACATATAGTACATAGTACAAATATACAAAGTGTCTGTCTAGTGACTTCAGTGGCCTAAAAAACGTGCTTCCTAATTCTAGAGTGGGGACAAAGGCTTTTCTTTTCTTTTATTCTTTTATTCTTTTGTTTTTTTTTGTTTTTTTGTTTGTGTTTTATGTGTGTCCACTTCAAAATCTTTTCCAGCACAATTGCAGCTTGAAGTCCCGTTTCAGTTTCACTTTCAGTGCTCCTCCGGACAATTGCTCAAACATTAAATGGGTTGGCCAGACCCGGACCCGGACCCGGACTCTGTCAGTGCCTGCAGGGCCGTGGGACGGACCCACAAAGGATACGCCAGATATGTCGTTGGCAGCTACTGGACCGGACCCATACCATCATCTCATCTGCCAGACATCCAGACAGTCAACAGTTGCTGTCAGGCAACAAAGACCCAGCAAATACTATAATTTGTCTTTTGTTTCGGTTTTGGTTTCGCTTTTGGTTTCGGTTTTGGTTTGTTTTCCACCACACACTGCACATACATATATTTATGATATATTATAAAATCTTAAATAGGATTAATTCGTCTCTGCTCGAAGATGGCACTCATAACTCAACCAAGACCAAAGAAGAGCCTTGAATGCGGATACACTATAAATACTGCCTTTAATTAGATATTCTATGATGGGGGAGCCAACAAGTAAGTATCTTCCGGACGACTAGAGAAACCATCTACATAGTGCAACATTGGGATAAAGCCTAGTGCACACTAAAAGCTACATGGACAAGATACATCTCTTAGGACTCTGGCGCTTGGCTTGAGGATGGGAACCCACCTTAGCTGAGCCTTGCTTGGATTGTCTAAAGGATGTTTTCTAAGATTATGGCACAACTATCAAGATACTGGGATGGGATGCGAATGGGAATGGGAATGGGAGCTTAGCCGCGGAACATGGCTAGATGGTTGGGAGGACGCTTTTGCTTGCAGATGGGTCGGCAGGTGAGGCGCCAGAAGGCAGTGCGAAAGTCGGGATTGTAGAAGGCGTAGATGAAGGGGTTTATGGCGCAATTGACCCAGCCCACCCAGGTGAAGCCGAACATGAGGTCCTCGAGCACCGCCGGCCGGGGAAGGAAGGGTATCAGCAGGTAGTAGACGAAGAACGGCAGCCAGCAAGCAATTAGGCCGCCCATCACAATCGTCAGGGTCTTGGCGGTCTTTGTGCTATCACGTTTCGTGGTCGAAACTCGCATCGGCATCCTGTGGGGGTTGTGCTGGCCGTGATTATGGCTGTGATGATGATGATGGGCCTGGACGGGCACCTGTACCGGCACCTGTCCCTGCTGGTAATGGTGCTGCATGTCGAAGACTCTCTTCTGCAGGACCGCCTGAGAGCCGCCCCTGGAGTCTCCGTCCAACGGCTGCGGCTTGGAGTCGTCTGGCGACTCGGCGGCCATATTGGATCCCTGCATGCCCCCCAGGCAGGTGTCCGAGAAGGAGGCCTGGCTGCCCGTGTAGTGCAGCCCCGAGGGCACCGAGGGCGTAGAATGCATGCAGGGGCCGCCGTACTTGCAGCTAATTGCCGAGCAGTGGATGAGTGAGGAGAGGCGGGAGACCTCCACCAGTTCGTAGAACGTGGGCTGGTGCTTGAAGGTCAGCGTTTTGTCCGGCACTTGTCCGGTCTTCTCCTGGCACTTTGGGCACTTGAGTGACTGTTTGCCCGCGCTGGCAGTGGAGCCTGTGCCTGTGCCTGCGCCTGTCTGGTCGTGCAACGAGTTGAACCTCCAGCGGGACTTCCGGTGCGGCAGCCACTTGGTGGGCGTGCAGTGATAGTGCTCCGACTCGGAGATGAAGTTGTCGCCATCCACGTCACAGTCCGCCGTGCGCTCCGAGTTCTGTTTGAGTGTGCGGGAGAGAGGGGAGAGTGGGGAGAGTGTGACAGGCGGTTAGAGATGGTCTGATGATAAATTTCATGACACATTGCAGGAGAGACGGAGAGAGAGACAGCTTACCGCATCGCGCACAATGCGCTGTCGGCGCGAGGTGAGCACATAACCAATCTTGACGTAGACGTACAGCATCACCGTCAGGGGGATGAAGAACGATCCCATGGCCGAGAAGACCACGTAGCCCTTGTTCTGGTTGTAGCGACAGTCCACATACTCCTCCTGGTGCCTGCCCGCCTCGTACCTGCGAATGGAAAATTGAATTCCAGCTTGAGTTGGATGTGTGGTCTGTAGTCGGTCGTGAATGTGGATGCGAATGGAGATGGAGATGGAGACGAGGACTGGGGACTGGGCTTCTGGCGTTCTGGGGATCTGGGGACTTGGGCCCTGACAACCGAGTGAGTTAAGCAGAGCGAAATTTGAATTTAAGTCCAAAGCCAGTCGTGGCTCAGATTCCCTTCTGGAACCCCTTTTATTTATGCACGAACGTCTCTCCTCGTGCTGGTCATTGAGCCCACACAAATCTGAACTGACTTTTAAATTCCGAATTCCCAGGAAAGCAAAGCTAACCAAATGAACAGCTGGGATGAAAGCAGAGCCCTGATGAGGGAAACCCTGTTAAATTAGATCCACCTAAAGGGAGCCCAGCGCGGAGGGCAGTATGTGGGATGAGCAAATCTATTACTACCCATATCCTATACAACAAACAGCTACATATGTACTTGGTGGCTCCTAATATTATTCTCGGTGTATTTCGGTCTGTTTTCTGTGCAGAATTCACTACGAGATTGTTCCCAGTGTCTTCCGTTGCCTTCTTTACGATCTACCGTTTGCCCGTCCCATTTCGGTGCATGATTGTTCCTGTTCACTGCCTCTCCCATTGCTGTGCTTGATTGTTCCTGTCCACTGGCTGCCTCTTTGCTGTTCAGGTGTTCGTGAGAGAGCGCTTAGGGAGAGAGAGAGACGACTCGCTCAACGACGACTCGCTCAGAGACGATCAATCGGAACGGGAACAGCTCTCTCTCTCCTTCGGTTTCATTAAATTCTGACTACAACTGTTTCTCGAAGTGATGCTGCGGTGGCAGCTGTGCGGATTGCTGATTATACATAATTGCACTTTTGCCCAGTTAAAATTGAAGAGTTTTTCTAATGTGCCGCAGCTGTGGCTTAGCCGGTGGCTTTAATGTGAAACTGCACTGGAACAAGGAAAGGAAACCAAGGGACAGGGGTATGTACAAATGTATGTATGTGTTTTGGTTATTTTGGGGCGCCTCAGAGTATGCACCATACGAGTGCCTGTGCAGGGCCTGTAAAAGTTGAGGCAACTACGGCGCGACACACAAAGTCATTAACAACTCATTAAAACTTCAATGTGTAATGGGTGCAAGAAGAGCAGAAAAAACAACAACAGCTGAAGCAATTACGTAATGTTTTAGGCGCAGCTGGAAATTCGTTTGTATATAAATAAGCGCATGTATTTTGGGGCCTTTGTTGGCCGTTATCTATCCATACCATTAGCCAGCGGAGGCATCAGATCAGCGGAGGAAGAAGGCCGTAAAAAGAGCATTGGGTGGCACTGGGGGGCATAGGGGAGCATTGGGGAGCATTACTTACCAGCCCAAATACGGCGGACATGTGATTGACAGGGCCGTTATCCACACGACCAGTATCATGAGCAGGGCCAGGCGCTTGGAGCGACGCTTCTTCGAGTACGTCAAGGGTTGTGTGACGGCCAGATACCTGAAAGAGAGCGCCCAGCCCAGTCCGGCCCACCCGGCACGGCAAGGCAATAAACGCACGGCAAATGGAGGAAATTGAGAAAAAGTACAATAAACAAAAAACAAAAGCCAAACAGACATATTGTTGTTCATAAAGCCACAGCACACCACAGCCCAGGCCAAGCCAGGCCAGGACCAGGTCGCTCAGGAATCGTGAGGCATCGCCATCCAAGTAGAGCAGAGCGGAGAGCGGAAAGCGGAGAACAGAGAGAGAAAGCAGCACACAAAACTTGGAAATGCCATTAAAATGTAATTGAAACTTCCAACAAAAGCAACGGACTACGGATGGACTACGGATTGTCGACTGTGGACTGTGGACTAAGGACAGCCCCACCCAATCCTTGCTGCTCATCCATTGTGGTGTCGGAGGACATTCAAAGGGTATGCTGCTGGCTGGCGTGGCAATGGCAATGGCAACAGTCAAGGGGCAATAAAAACGTCAACAAATAAATTATTTTGCACTGTTTTTGCACCTTGTCTCCTATCCCTAGCCCACAGAGATAGCTTTGGGCCATGGCATTGGCTTTGGCTTTGGCTTCGGATATGGACTATGAGTCATCAACGACAAATTAAGAAATTAGCTCTACGAACAGCCCCCTGAGCACCACTCACCTGTCCAGGCTGATTGCGCACAGGCTAAGGATGGAGCCGGTGCAGAGGAGAATGTCCAGGGAGATCCATATGTCGCACAGTATCCATCCGAAGCGCCAAGTGCCTGCGGAGTAAATATTGTACATTTATTGAAGTGGAATCTTTTCCAGCAAGGGATTTGCTTCGCTGTCAAAGGGAATCAAAGGGATCATCTGCCACCCACCTGTTATGTAGAGGATGACCGATGGAGGCATCACACAGGTGCCCACCAGCCAGTCCGTTATGGCCAGGTTCATCACGAAGCAGTTGGTGACGGTGCGCAGCCGTCGGGTGGTCATCACGGCGAGTATGACCAGAGTGTTGCCCACGACCGTGACGAGGATGAGCACCAGGAACAGGGCGACGGCCAGGGACTTGGGCCAGGCCATGCTCACCAAATAGGAGTTCACCGAAGGCACTCCCAGCACTCCGGCCGCCGTTGCCGTAGGCCTGAGCGTGGATATGGATGTGGCTCCTGATCCCAATCCTCCCAATCCTGCTGCTGCTGTCGTGGCACTGGTTGTCGTCTGAATGAGCACCAAGGCATTACTCGTACTGACACTGGAGTCCTCCGTGGTGGCGACTGACAGGGCCGAGGAGAGCAGTCCGGAATAGAGCAGCAGGGTCTGCTGATGATGATGATGATGAGGCTGAGGCTGATGCGGGTCGGCAGTTGCACTTGGCAAGTCGCTGCCGCTACTGCTACTATTCAGTGGCATGGTCATGGTTCCACCTGCTCCCTGCTCTGTGCTTCCTGCTCCCTGCTGACACTGTCGTCTATCGCTCCTTTGTGGTGTGCTCCAAGGTGTAGTTGTACGTATTGGACATCTACAAATTGATTCTGCGTGGGAAAAGGGTTCACTTAATCAACTGGCAACACAAACTGGGCTGGGTCCGACTCGGTGGCGTCGTTAGAAAAATGCCAGACGAGTGAGAGAACGCACCAGAATTGCATTCAAACAGTACACTGAGGGAAAAAGCTCGTACAGCAAGTAAAAGTTCATGAATTCAATAGGGAATCGGCTGATGATTGATGATTGATGGTAGAGTACCCACCATCCCGCATCTTGCTTGAAGATTCTCTGGGAATCTTGGGGACTCTCTGATCACTTTATAGTCTGTTCTTTTCGCTCTGTCAATTTGGAACACTTCTGCTGTGTTTCTCAGTGTGTGGCCGGCGACGGCTGCCTTACACAATTTCCAATTACGGCCGCACTGCATACGGCCACATAAATTGCAATAAGTAAGCGTAATTGGCCTTGGACAGCACACGAAACAAAGTAATTAGCGTCCCATAAATTATGCAGCGGAACATGCACGGCCCGAAAATAATATTTAAATGATCCCCCAATTAATATTCCCATTACAGTTCAATACGGATTCGGATTCGGATTGCGATTGGGATTGTGAATGTGAATGCGGGCCGAAAATCTGTTTCTGTTTCTATTCTTCTGTTTATTCAAAGAGCGTTTGGCAATCAATAAATAAATCAAAACACATGGAGCCATATTCCATAGCCAGAGGAATTTCCTACGAATTGGTTGTTTTATTGCCAGCCCGAGAGCAACCTTCGATCGGATGACACTATAGCTGCAATGCACATACAGATGTATGATGGATCCGAGGTTCTTCCACGCCCCGTAGATAAACACAAACTGGTTGCACTGCACCGGTCTCAAGCTGTCTCTCAGATACAATTCTCTCAACTATCTCTCACCTCTAGTCGCAGGCAGACATGTGTCGTACCGTATCGTATGGTTAAGTAATTAATCTCTGGCCCCACGGTTGGGCACAATGGGTTTGTTCAACCCGAAAACGCACACATCCAAACTGCACTTTGTTTCTATCGATATCGATGGCTATATGTCACGGATCTGAACGGAATCGGGGGACCTGGGGTTATGGCTCCCGAAATGGCTCTTAGGCACACGCACAGCTGCCGCTGGCACGCGTTGATTACAAACTGACAGTTGGCTGTCGGCCCGCCGGCAGTCGGCGCGTCCAACCTGAGATGTTGCTCCCTCTGCTGAGCGGACTAGTCAACGTAGCGTATGCGCAATATTTCTATACCCTTGCAAAAGGCATAGCAAAGTTCGAGGGAAGCTTGCAACGCCCTGAAGGAGGGACTATAGGCCATCTATCTGTCCCCTGCTTATGCTTAAACGTATCTCAATCTGCCATAAAGCATCCGCATCCGCTAGGGTATTCCCAGCTTCGGCTTTGCCATTTCTTTTAGTTTTTTTTATTGTTGTCGATTAAAGTACACAAATAGCAACAAAACCATCAACACAGGGCGGCATTGAACAAAATTCCTGAGTTATACTTTTTTGATAATTTTTTCTATTTTTTTTATTGTTTTTGTGATGCTGCTGTTTTCTTTAGGCGCGTACATTTCCAGGTCTTTGTTTGGAAAATATTTGGAAAAATCTGATATAAAATGATTAAGAGAGTGGGTGGCGGAGAGCGAAAGACACGGCAAAGATATTGGATAGAACACACGGTTCGGTATGGCTACGGGTACGGGTGCGGGGGAGATGAGTAAATCTGAGTAATCAAAGTGCCAGTAGACCCGTGGATTAAGTGCGAACATAAACGAAATTACTAGACACACGGGCTCATTCTATGATTCATCATCAAAATTCGGCATCAAGCAGGGTTTTGCCCCATTAAGAGCAAAGGTGAAAGGTACACAGAAGTTCCTGAAGCACGTCCCGAGGGGCGACTCTCATTAAATGCAATCCATTCCCCAATTAATTGGCTTATTTATTTGATTAAACACACACACAGACTTGTTGCACAAAACACCCACACACACACACACACACAGATACACACAATCTGATTAGCTGTTGGCCGCGAATGATAGCAGGACAAGTTAATTGATAAATTTATCAGTTGATTATGGCCAGATGTTGTTTCGGCTGGCAATATTGTAAGAGCATCGTTCAATGTTCCATCGAGAACTAACCAGTAAATCAGTTCTGCTGGCACATGGCCTGCTTTCTTTGGAAATTCCTTTCAAATTTCCAATTTCAAAGCCACTACTCGCCCACACACACACGCACACACACAGCAGTCGGCGGAGAGGGGTCTTTTCCGGTTATATTTCTTTTTTGCGGCCAAACGCCAGGACGTCCCGTGAGCGACTGAGCGAGCTGCTTGTCGGCCAAATAACGCATTTGGCTAATTTGCCAGCCCCTTGCCACCGCTCCACCCCTCCGTTCGCCGTCTGCTGTCTGCCTTTCGTGTGCGTTCCGTGCTTTGGGTCATAGCACGGGTTCCGTTCCCCGGTATGCTGTGTACACAGTCGAGGGATCACTGTACGCCTGGAGAAGCCGTGTTAATTTCGTTTCTCTTTCTTTATCACTCTTTGCAAATGTATTAATTATGAATTTACTTTGTGTTTGTCGGGGGTTTTAAAAGATGCGACACTCGATGGAGTTAAGGGTCCCGCCCAGAAGAGGCAGGGCAGAGGGGGGGACGGGATTGGACCAGCATCGAAAATAGGCTTGCATATATGCAGATGGGAATAAATGGGTTTACACTGTAATTGATAACGTGTGAGTGCGTGGGAGTGCATGGGGATTTGCGTTGACATTTATTTGATAGGGTGTCGGTGTCGGTGTCCAGCCCCCTCCGCAGAGGGGCCGGGGAGGGGCGCGCCGCGACGCGAAAATCGATCGTGCCCATTCCGTCGGCTGTCACTCACATTAAGTACATTAAAAATCCATAGGGATTTCAACACCCACATGTATAGACCAACGACAATTCCGACTCCGACGAAAGTTCCTTCCATATGCAATTGTGGCACACACACACAGCCACACACATCGGGCATATCCGCCATCCAATCCGCCTCCAAAGTGACATAGTTTGTGTGCCCAACAAACACTCCTCGCCCCCTCCCTGGGCTGGGACATACTTACTCGCCGACAATGCTAATAAATTTTCGTTTTATTAGCATTTGGCTTTTAATTACCGAACTAAACTTAAACGCCGCACTAGCACAAATATGCGTACGCGTATGCCCCTGTGCATGTGTGTGTGTGCTGCGTATAGATATTTATACAACACGCTTGATTTCGCTTGATTGATCCGCCAGGAAGAGGAGACCCAACCCGGGTAAGGACTGGCTGCATAGGCGGGAAGGAGAGTCGTAAACAAAAACACAGTATTTTCCTTGGAAAATTGCCGCACAACAATTGTGTAATTGCATGGGAGGGGAATACCATCAAATCCCATCTACATTCAACTGAAGTTAAGGAACATCGTACTGAGATGATATAAAATATCCTATGTAAACGTAATGACTTGTGCAATGGCACTATCTAAAAGTATTCGGTGGTCTTCTGCAGGTAATCCGTGAGTTATACATAGATGGTGCAGGTTCAAGGACTTCTGCTACACCATTTGAAGGAGCTCAGTCTCACATCGATTTCCCACTCCTCCAGCTAAAGAAAAATAACGATGAGAATGAGAGTTCTGAAAGGGATCTCCTTGTTTTCACTCACCTCGTGGAAGGCATAGATATCCTGGTAATAGCGCTATGGCCTCGTGGTCTCCAATTTCTACTCGTCTCTTTGTAGGCGTACTCTGGATAGAGAAACGTATGAGTCTTCTGAAACCAGTGCGCAAATTTAGGTAAAAATTCGAAGAGCATCGCAGCACGTTGCATTTTTCCGTTACTTGTTTGGTTGATGACGTCACAGAACCACAGGGATGCCAACATCTCGTCAAAGAAGCTCCGGACATAGCTCGAAGCCGACCAAAAACGAGCGGGAACGTTGTGAGCCGATGCCTTTGCCCTTGATCTAGGGCCAACAAGTCAAAATTCCGTTGGTACATTTTCCTCGTCTGAAGTGAGACATTTATTCGTAGGTGTGGCAACGCTGCGTTGCGCTTAAACCAACCGCCAGAGTGCGCTGTTTACTTATTCAGCCTATCGATATCAACCCTGACGATACAATTTCAAACGGCAAGCGGTAAAACTTTTCTTGATAATCAAACGCTGGCCAGGGGTAATGCAGTGGAAATGCTGGCTCGTTTTCCAATATTTAATGAGAACATCATATTGAACGTCACATTTGAACGATATATTTGAATATGCACAACAACAATCGTATACAGCATAGCATATTCCATGGTAATCCATTGAAAACTTTAGAAATACTTTACGCTTTAGGCATCAGATAACTTTAAAAGGAACCTTAATCTTAGAAACCTTTAGTCTTAGAGGGTACAATATTTGCAATAGGTAATGGGAGGATGCAACAATACTGGCACAGCTAACAAAAAACTTAACGTAACGTAACAGAACTACAATTAGTGTAGAGAGAGCTAAAAGATTACAGATACAATGTATACATATATCACAAACAGGTAGAAGAACAGGTGTATTCAGAATACATAAGCTTCAGTTTAAACGTAGTCCTCGCTGCTCTTCAGCATACTCTGTGTCTCCACGCCCAGGAGCGTCGGCTGCTGCATCTTGCAGTTGAGTGATCCGTGCCGCTGGATGGATCCGTGGATGGTGAAGCGCGAGGTGGCCTGGATGGAGGTGCTGTGCTTGTACTTTAAAGCGCTCTGACGGCAGAAACCTAATCTGCAATGGGAAGGGGCATTCCCGATGAAAGATAGAGATACAGATACAGCAGGGAGCTGCCTTTACTCACTTCGACAGCAGGGTGAACAGGTCCTGGCGATACTGCGACGTTAGTATGGCATACAGATAGGGATCCGCGCACGAGTTCAATGGATAGAAGAATACTAGTAATATCTTGGATTTGGTAACGTTGATCAGCGGATAGCCCCCCAGGGCGGTGAGGCCAAAGAAGGCAATGGGCGACCAGCAGGCAAAGTTGGTAAAGACCTAAAACAAGATCAAGTGGGTGGTATTATGGCGGTATAAGGTATGGTCCCGCGATTCACTCACCAGCAGTGCCATTTTCTTGGCCACACTCATCTCTCCCGGATTCTTCTGGCGGGCGTGACGCGTCTCGCGGCCCAGCGATAGATAGATCTGAGCATAGCACACGGCTATGATGGAGAAGGCGACACCGTTGCACCCGAGTATGGCAATAAGGTAGGCAGTGTCGTATCCGTCGCGGTTTTCCATCGGCAAGCAAATGCTGCAAAACGCCAAAGGATTCAGTTTACGCAGGGCTAAGGGAGCCAGCCTGCTCTCACCTGGTCGACGAATAATTGCTGATGCCAAACAATGGCAGCGAGGACATTAGCACTGAGTAAATCCAGCCGGCCAGCATGATTATCGCCGCCGGGCGCAACTTGATGCGATGGTTCAGGTGCATGGCCTGTGTAATCGCCAGCCATCGCTCGATTGTAATCACGGTCAGCGTGAACACCGACAAATGACTGGCGAAAACCGTGAGGAATCCGGCTACTTTGCAGCCCACCCCTGGGCATAGAGTAGAGAGAGAGAGAGCGGAATCCAAAATCAGAATAAGAGAACAGAGCCGAAGGCAAACCCCATCCCAACCAACCAACCGTATTGCCAGTCGTAGGCATAGTTGAAGAACTCTCCCATGGAATGGGCATCGATGCAGGCCACCAGCAGCAGGTAGAGCCCCAGGCAGAGGTCGGCAAAGGCCAAATGGCACATGAGAAATCGCGGCACCGACGCCGACTCGGGTCTGAAATGGCAATACGGGCTTGAGATTAGCAACAACTGCTGGAAATTGTGTAACTCTTACCGAATCGATAGTATTACTGTCAGCACCGCCACATTACCAACGACCGCCAGGGCGACCACTATCCAAACCGAGATTCTCAGCCACTGATAGCCCATCACGTCTTCGCAGGGGTTCAGGGCATTGGGCATGGGGTAGCACTCCACACTGGGTTTCCTGCGAACGTATACCCCATGTACGTTAAAGATGGGCCCCAAGATCAGTCGGGAATGTCTCACCTGAAGGTGAAATTTCCGCAGTACTCGGCAGACTGTTCGTCGTCCGGGTTGAGGGTGATCTGCTCGTGAAATTGGCCCAAGTTGATGGTCGTATCCGCCATGTAGTCGAACGAGGCATAGAGGCTGGGAGCCGTCTCCCCGGACAGGCTGTCGGTGTCAAAGGTGCCAAAATCCTCCGGCATCTCCTCCTGCCATCCCCTGCCCTCCCCGGAGGAGTCATTTGTGGTTCTCTCCGACTTGCGGGCCAAGCGCTCGATGTTGCACAGCTCCCGCCATTTCTCGATCTCTCGAATGCGTTGCGCGTGTCGCTCCGGGTCGTGCCGCGACGGGAACTGGAAGGCGCAGCAGTGGAACGAGTGGGTGAGGTACGCCCGCTGCAGGTTCTGTGGAGGGGCAACCGTGTAATGCTGGGGATCGATGGGGAGGGAGTCCTTCTGCTTACCCGAAAATTGTATATGGAGGGTATCGTCTTGAGAGTGTGCGTGTTCTGGATGTACAGGGCTTCGATGGTCTGCAGTCCAGCTGATGGCAGTCCCACAAGCGCAGTGCTAGAGAGATCACTGGGAAAATATCATATTATATTATCTATAGGTAGGTAGAGCCCTTCAAAAACCCTCTACGTACAGTTCTGTTATGTCTATGATGCCGTGGAATGCATTCGGATGCATTTCGCTGAGCTTTCGATTGTCCTTCAGAGAGCTACAAAAAACAAGACTCGAACCAAGCAAATGGCATATCTATTGTATCTCTACTTACAGTTTGGCTATCTTTGAGCCAAAGAAAGCCGAATCATCTACGTAGCTTATGTCATTGTTGGCCAAAATGCTAGAAAAAGATTCCCAAAGAGATTATTTCGTATATTTCGTGGCGGCTTATCGGGGGGGGGAGGGGCAGTATACGTACAATTGGGCAGTCTTTACTTTTATGGATTTAGTATCTATTCGAGTGATTTGATTGTTATCGAGATCTCTGCGAGGAAGAGAACAGCATTAGCGAAAGGCAGTTAATTACCCAACGTTGGGCTGCGGTTTGCGGCTACTCACATCATTTGCAAAATGTTATACGGCGGCAGGTGACTCAAGTCCGGAACGCTGGTTAGTCCGCTGTTAATGATGCGTCTGTTGACAGGGGGAGGGGAAGATGGAGGTAATGTTTGAAAAATGCTCTGTCACTCGCCCACGCTATGACATTTTCACGGGAAAACTTTAATCCCCCCACCCTTCGAACACAGAAACTTTCACCTTTCGCCTCTTGCCTCTCAGAGTGCTTGTTTATTGACATTGCATAGCGTCTGCATTGCCCACAGCACTCGGCAGCAGGAATTAGTTCTGATGGGGGGATATACAGCAGTGTCCAATGGAATAGTAGTGGCGCATCGCAGCACTTTCTAAACTCTCTCTAGCTTTCCAAATCGAAGTAGTGGCAGTTTTTTGGAAAGCCTGGTATGCAAGCCTTTGAAACCTGCTAGAAGGAGGGGCTACAGTTCCAGTCGATGGCAAAACGTCGGGTTTTTCGTATGCAAACCCAATTCGTAGCGCGCTTTTGTGAGCCAATTGAAGGTTTATTTTTCTAGAAGCACTACTATTTCATTGAACACAACTGTATGTGTGCGTACAGAGAGCTAGAGATAAGGGAGTTAACAAAGTTATGCACTTGAACAATTCCCCCCCTTGCTTTGGTGTTGTTATCTCCTCCTGCTCCCCCTCTGATTGTGATATTTGTTCGAGAATTTCGCCAACATTCCATAGCATGCACCATCAATGAAGGAGCAACAAGTTGAATAATTGTTTTGACTTCACAGCAGAGCATACCATAAATGCCATAAACACTCTCCGCTCCCCACTCTCCGCTCCCTGCTCCCTGCTCACCGCCTTCCCCCAGTGAACGGACAAAGATCTATATATAGTCGGTACACACATCGCTAGATAGTACATAGTCGAGTACATATATGTACACAATGTGTGGCACGGACGTGGGGGATTTTTGGATAAATTTCGGATGTGGCTTACATGATTTCAACAGTGCCCGAAATGCCAGCAAACACGTCCCTAGACAGGAAGGTCAGTTTGGGTGCATTCGAAATGTAGCTGTAAATAGAAGTGACAATATATATGGTATTTGTATAATAAGTGGGCCTCGGTTGATTGATGCCACAATTACAATTACAATCAGGCCGTACATTGTTCGCAGCAGAGTCAAGTTAGAGAAAGCGCCGTCCTGTATCAATTCCAGCTGCAGACAGTCGGTGAAGGCCCTGAAGGACACGCAATATATGTGTTTATGGTATATGTCCCTTCCTGGGCAGATAGAGATACTCACACATCGAGTAATGTGGGGGCATAAACCTTCAGTCCCGTGGAGCGGAGGCGTGGCAGGCCCGTCGAGGCGATAGTTAGCCGCTGAATGGGGAGCTTCAGGGTTTGGGGCACACGGGTGAGTTCCGCTCCTTCGCAGCGGCATTCCACCTCTTCGCTCTGTGGAAAAGGGTCAGTGGGAGTATGAGTGGGTGTGGGTGTGGGTGTGTGTTAAGTGCAGAAAATTAGTTGATTAATTCAATATTCGCAGGCACTTGACTACAACACAAGCTCGGATGAGGCGAAAGTTGTCCAGAGCTTAGAGCGGAGCGAAGTGCCTTCAGGAGCCTGTTTGTCCACGTTTATTGTGTAAACAAATATGGGGCGCACTCAAGTCTACATTGCGTAGATCAAACACTTACTTGATTAGATGCATTCCAGCAGCAACACTTCCAGGGCGAGGGCGAGGGCGAGGGCGAGGGCGCAGGAGTGGGTGCCAGTGTCGGTGGCAGGGTCGCGGGCATCAAAGATGGATTGGGATTGGGATAGATATCGAAACCGTTGTGGCTGTCGTGGCAGTTGCTCTCCCGCAGTGGCCCCCCCTCCACCACCTCCAGGGCGTATGCGTGATGCGGGCCACAGAGCAGGGCCAGCAGCAGGAGCAGCAGCAGGAAGAGAAATGCAATTGACGGGCACTTCATGTCTGAGGGCGCTGAGTGCTGACTCACAGTCCTGGGCATGTCTGCGGCGGAGTGTCTCTCCGTGGAGTAGTCAGAGATCCTAGGCACGCGATGGGTGCCGCATGGCTTCCTGTCGCTGTCTCAATCTGTCAGATACTCGCGTACTCTCCTCTCTAATTGGAATGATTCCGTTCAATGCTCATCTTGCGGTGAGAAGCCTGTAAGAAAAGAGTCAGTTCTGCGTCACAGAGTGCATAATAAAGCCATCAAGCAAATTGTGCGAAGAATAGGCGAATGATAAAGTTAAATAGCAGTCCAGTCCGATCCGATTCGCAGATCCGCGGATCCGCAGATATTTTGCCAACATGTGAATTGGTCTGTCACGTTGTGCGGCCCGGACGCGTGTTTGATTGATTTTCAAAGGCAGGGGCAGGGGCAGAGCTGCCAAATTTCTTAAGCAATCCATCGGGAGAGAGAAGGTACAGTGAAACCTCGAGAGGACACTGACTCTGAGACACTGAGAGACAGAGAGCGATGCAAAGCAAACACTGGAGAAGATCGCGTGGGGATTTAATTAATTAACATATGTTATCATCGAAATAAAACTCATATTTAACCTATTGCATTATTTTTAGACACAATATGTACAATCCGGCCTACGTCCCATATCACGTTTCGCTGTTTATCCGAGTTTACATATACTTATACCACATGCATTCATTCCGACTCTGGGCTCTCTGTTTGTGCTTTATTTTAGTTATTTCCAGCTAATTATTCGGTTTCAGCTTCGGTCTCCAGTGGGGCGCAATTACTGGCCAGCAAACAGAGATTGGCCCGGGAACACAATCCCGTACACTACTGATTCCCAGACCAACTATTTCTATAATTCTATACGCTTATCTGCGGCTCAAAGGCCTGCCGACAGGTGGTGTGTGTGCTTTGTGCCATGTTTCGACTTTTTAATTAACAAATATTTGTTCTCGCATGTGCTCCAGCTACAGCCACAGACACAGCCACAGCCACAGCTACTGTTCCAGCTTTAGCTTTTATTGTCTTATTTGGTGGGTAAAAAATGCACAATGCCAGCGGCCGAATAGGGTCCCAGTCGCCAAGCATGCAATCAATAAAGGGAATAATTAATAAATTAATTGACACCTTTAGGCGTGCCGGGGCAGGGCGGGGCGACCTTGCAGCGGAATGCGCGGAAATCTCCATGAACCATGTGCGATTCTCTGATTCGTAGACCCCCCCAGGGAGTATGTCATCTGGCCAAAACCCTTCCACGTGCTGCTGCTGGTCCGCTTCCAAGTTTAGATTTTGTGCCAATGACGCAATCAGTTTACAGATTGATAATAAAATTACTCGAGTATACAAAAGTTTGTTCAAGAGATGGCAAATGAGTTAAGTAAATTATTTACACAATATTTCATTTGATTGGCAGCTCTTGGCTCTGCTCTTGATTGTTTGCCCCAAAGTCAAAAGCGCGAATGAATAGTTAGCAGTTCGAATCTATCTCGTCTGAATGCGGCCAATCCTTGGACGATTTCTCCCTTGCAGCTCGCTGGACGCAATTTCCCTAACAGCATCCTTTAATGGGGCACGACTCATCAAAAGCTCAGCCAATTAGGTGGCAGCATGTTTTGTTGTCCCATAACATTTATGCATCAATGAGCATAGTTCCAGACCAGACCAGACTGGCCGGGGCGGGCCGGGCCGGGCCGGGCCGGTCGCTTTGTTTCCATGGCAGTGCCATTCTGGTGTCATTTTTGACGAATTATTGTTAATTACGGGCATTAATAAAATTATAAAACAAGTTAGTAACAATTTGTGGAGCGTTGAGAGCAATAGCGAGAGTGGAGCTCTCACCAGAACATTATTCTGAATCGAATTAAAATACCATTATTCGAGTGGCTCCAAACTTTTACTCGGAGGACAGCGTGTCCTGTAACTGAATCGCTGATTGCCAGCTCTCAGTGTTCATGAAAGTGGTATCATGGATAGATAATGGCTGCTAAAACATTACTTATGTATCTACCCAAGTACTCCCTCTCTCTCTCTCTCTCTCTCTAGGACATATATGTATCTGCTTTCGAAGAACACAAATCAATTTCCATTGTCATGTGCTCAACAATTTGTGAGTGCATTCAGCATCATTATTGGATGACAGATGCGATTACAGTCTTGAGTGCTGGATTTCGCACACCCATGAGAGATTACAGCCGATATACTATACTATATACACTGTATATATAGAGAGAGTGATTTTTTCAAAGCAAAAATACTGTTTGATTATTCTGTGGAGGGCTACGATGCGCTGCACTCACCTCACACTCTATTCTGTATTCTGTATTCCGGATTCTGTAATAAATTATTCCACTGAACTGACGCGCATTCGCACCATCACATGGGCGATTAGAGATATAGAATTATGGTATCGAAAGCACTTATTTTCAGTAAATCTGTGATTGTTTGGCAATGTTTAACACACACTTTCCGCGCAGTTATCGTTTATTTTCGCGTGTGTAAACAATTCACGGCACAAAGCATTCTTCGGATGCTAGGCAATTAAATTACTTTCAAATTAAACGGGTAGTCATGGAGATGCATGGATTTAAAAGACCGCCGCCGCCACATATCAATCGACTCGCTATCACTGGCAGAACGCGACTCGGCTGTGCGTGCACCTGTTGAAGCCCCGCGACACACCAGACAAATGGAGGCTCCAAACCGGAAGCTAGCACAGGCCAAGCACAGAAACGAGAGACCCGAACGAGAGATCCGAGCGCGAGATCCGAACAGTGGAGCAACGGCACAACCGACAGAACCGACCTGCTTCAGCAGCAATGGGGAAATGAGAGCAGAGGCCAGGGCAGAGGCCAGGGCAGAGGCCAGGGCAGAGCAGAGCCGTAGCGTAACGTAACGGAACGGAACCAAAAGGTGTTTCTGTTTTAGCTTCGGGTGCGTGTCCGTGTCCGTGTTCGTGTGCTTGTGCGTGTGGGTGGAAGTGTGTGTTTGTGTGGCTTTGAGTTGTGCGTGAAAGCTTTCGCTTTTATGGCCTCTTCCCACTTGATGCCTTGCGGTCACTGCCTCCTGTCCAAGGCTGAAGTAAATGTAGAAATAGCAACATAAGTAGGCCTTGAGATATATAGTTATCTACCTAAGGGAGAATCTAATCATTCAAGTCGTTCGTGAAACAATAGCCCAACCAAATCCCAAACTAAAATTTAAAACTCCCCCCTTGATTTCTTAACGCAACCAGTCGCAAAATGGACATGCACTTTCAGTACAAGAAGGATCACTCCTTCGAGAAGCGTCGCAACGAGGGCGACAAGATCCGTCGCCGCTATCCGGACCGTGTGCCCGTCATCGTGGAGAAGGCCCCCAAGACGCGCCACCCGGATCTCGACAAGAAGAAGTACCTGGTGCCCGCCGACCTGACCGTGGGACAGTTCTACTTTCTCATTCGCAAACGCATCAAGCTGAGCGCCGATTCGGCTCTCTTCTTCTTTGTGAACAACGTGATTCCGCCGACATCGGCCACCATGGGCTCCCTGTACCAGGAGCACCGCGACAAGGACTACTTCCTGTACATGTCCTACTCCGACGAGAATATCTAGACTCTAGAGACGTCTCCAACTGTTTGTCACTTTTTTTTTGGCAGTTTTTAAGTTCATCAATAAAGTAATCGTCCAGCAAGCGAGCATCGTCATCGTCTGCCCCGCCCGCTGTGCTGGCCGGAATAATAATTGAATTGAAAATGTAATTCCCCTTTGGTCTTTGCCCACTTTGTGGAGCTGTGAAAAAACCAACATATTAATTAAAACTGAAGCGAACAAAACAAATCTCATCTTCTAGTGAACTCGCGGCTTAATTATAACTCACAAATCGACAAATCGGCAGCCAGTCCCATTCAGATTGGGCAAATTAAATGGAGTCTCAGGCTCAGACTCAGTCTCAGGCCACCGCTTTATTTAGTTAAGATCACTAATTGGTGAAAATATGAGCCATAAAACCAGTTTAAATCGCGGCTAAAGTGTGCTCTGAAAGCAGGCGGTGCAATAAAAATTCATATTCAAAGTTAAATTCAGCCTGGATGGTGGTGCAGCAAAACAAAGTTGTTGATTCTACTCATTGACACCGCCTTGGGGATTAGCAAAGGAAACTTTTCAGCGCGAAGATATCTACGATAGTTGGGCGGGAGATTAAGAAGTCAATTATGCGTTAGAACAGATTCCATTCCATTCCCAGGAGTAGACCAGGCGTGAAAACATTCTCTCTACTTTATCTATATATAGATGCAGTTCTCCGAGTGAATCGTAACTTATTCACATGACTTTTGCAATACAGGCTACCAAATACCTAATATTTACATACATACCGACATAGGAGACGGGGCACCCTGTAAGGTGTATCTAAAGGGTGTATCTGTGGTAGGGGAGGGGGCGGTGTTAGGGTTAGGTAAGACCCCCTCCACACACACACAGAGAGAACCGATAGAGGCCGGCAAGTCGAGTGGAATCGATATAGACATTTAATAATATTCTGTTATACATTTTAATTTAGCCTGCGATTTGCATATCATGTTATTTACGAACGAACAGCCACTAATTGACTAGATCAATGCAAAGCGAATCCACACCTGAAGCACGGAATGGAATCTTCTCTGCGGCAAGAAAAGTGTAAAATATATTTGTAAATTTAATTAGGAAATTAGTGAGTGGCCAAAAATACATGACTATCTGAACAATCTGGGGCGGGGGCGGGGGCCCTGGTTTTATACTGATAAACGATTTGTCATTTTGTGGGTTACATTGAAGCCGAAAATCAACGACACAAAAACAATAACAGGGGATTTCTTTTCTTGTTGTCGAAGAAAGGGGACGGCAGCAGCAGCACTCCCCAGGGACAGGGCCAGACTTGAAAACAATTTGCGTATTATTAGCAATGGAAATCAGCTTTAATCGCTTTGGGCGGAGCATCCAACTGCGGTTTCTTTGTTTAAGCCGCAGTTACATAAAGCGGGAATGGGGATATTCGACCGATCATTCGGGTAGTAAAGACTTGCTATATAAATACGAAATTAACAATTAAGATATTAGCTTAATACCGCAGCCATTCATTTGATTGCTGCCAAAGAGGTTCGGTTCATAAGCGACACTACGCCACAGGCATCGATCGGAATCTCCTTCTCATTTCGAATCTCGCTTGCATCGGCAACCACCTCTGAAGGATCTCACTGGAGCCATGCTTGGCGAGAGACGTCCACAAAGTGCTTGCCGTCATCTTGCTTGCAGTGGGGATTGGGTACATTGTTTTGTGGTCTTTCTGTAGTTTTTGGTGGCCATTTTCGGCCTTGTATTTAAACGATTTCGATCCACATTGAAATTGAATTTCATTTTGAACCCGATAGAAATATCGATAACAAGCAATGAACTTAGAATGTTGCGAGTGTCGCGAAACATGTTGCAACAACAAACGTCGCCATTTTTACATATTTTCTTCGGGATTTTTATTTTCACGGTTCGCGGTCACATTGAAAATATTCTCTTTTTTGTTGGTATTTTCTACTCGTTGTAAATAAATGAGGACCATGAGGTGCTTTTATTTCATTTCGACGTCAAAATATACCATTTGACAGCGAAATTAAGTTGAGAATATATTAATGTTATATCGGTATATAATGGTATACTTTATCAATTTATTAAATTTAATTTTAAAAAGTATACCACACTTGGTCTATAGAAACTTCCATGCAAAGGTAATCTGAATTTTCACTCCCTGTCGTTTATATCCTTGTCAATCATTCACATTCAAACTTGGGCGCGCAGCTCTATAATCCAGTGGTTTTTGGTTTGAGTGTGCGAGGTTCGTTTTTCAGCGGTATTTTTACGGATCTGAGGATCAGACGGTCCTACTGCTGCTCTCCCTGCAACGAAAAAATGAGTCGTAATTTGAATGGTCTACAAAAAAGGGTATGGCCAACAGACAAAAACAGTGGATTCTTTAGTAGACAATATTATCTGTTAGTGGGGTTTCCTCTGTGTTAAATTAATTGAGGGGCCTAATATAGGCCAATATTAAACATGGCCAGCAACACTTGGAAGCGTTCGGCTCCACAAGGAAAAATATACTAAATTGGTATATATAAGAATACCGCGGTCACACTTTATCGCACACTTTACATTACCTTGTACTCGTTGCATTTTTTGCCTGTTGTCCATACCCTCTTTTTCCTTCCATTATGTAGCAAATGTGTACCAAATGTGTAGCTAATGTGTAGAAATATACACTTAAAATACACGAGAATATGGCGTCCACGCTGCTTAAGAAAAAATAAAATCCAACAATTGTGTGTACTATAGTGGTTTAATTGTGCATAAAACAAGCAAGTAAAACATAAAGTTAAAGCAGCTCGTTTCGTGCTTCTGCTCTCGTCCGCCGGGGCTTTCTCGTTGTATTGGCAAAAAAAAATCGCTTTGTATGTGGCTCGCTTCGTCGTCATGCTGCGAAATTGTTTAAAAACTAAGTGAAATACACTGGATTAATAAAGAAAAGTATGTGCAACATGTGCAGGGGATATCTGGTGATCAGCCGCGAGTGAGTGTGCCCTCCCCCGCAGTGTTTTTGCAAGCCCAAAGGCCTTGCGAAAAAATTCCCTTGGCAGCAGCGCAGCCCCAGACAAGACTTGCATACACTTCAAATTCGTTTCGTTATACCGAGCTTGCTGCCCTGTCCTGTCCCAGTCCCAGTCCCCGTCTTCTCGCGCGAGTTCGTTTTCAGTATATAGCCAGTCTATGGACGGGTCGTCAATGCGTGAATATTCTTCTATGTGTAAGTGTATGTGCGTGTATTAGCTGTATATTTAAGAAAAATCATCCAAAAATCCCCCCAAAAGATCCACAATCTTCCGCCGCCGGACTTTCGCCCACAGGCGAGTGAAAAATTGTTAATTCGAGAGCCGATGCTGCTTTTGTTGGTGCTGGGTGCATTGGTCTGCTCTGCAAAGAGTCCATTTGTGTGTCCATGATTGGATGTCGGAGCACATCCTTGCATCATCATCATCATCAAGAGCGTCGCAAGCGAAAAACCGCAGAAAACGCAAAAGACTTCTTCCCAAAAAGCGAAGCAGAAGCGAGACGAAGACAAACGTCAGCAGCACCAGCAGAGGCAGAGAGTGTACGCAACAAACAGCAAATAAAGCGGCTGTCGCTGTACGCCTGCTGGCAATTATTTATAAGTCGGATGAGTTAACAAATGCCGCGGGAGCTGGGAATTGTATTGTCCAAGGAGCCGGAGACGGAGCCATGTCCAGAGCCAGTGGGTGCGCTACATAAACGCGAAAATTCGGCATAGAAAATAATTACGAAAAAATCATTACATTACTGCCCGATTCGTTCGTTTCACACAGAAACTAATAGCGCCATCAGTGCGAGAGTGAGAGCGAGAGCGACATATGCATGTAGAGCCAGCTCGTGCGGCAAGTGCAAGTGAGACGGAGACGGCGTGTGCGTGTATAGCCGCCAAATGTAAAGAGAGCCAGCGAGAGAGAGAGAGGAACTGTTTGTGGACTGCGCTCAAGCCAAGAGAGCGAGAGAGAGCGAGCGCGAGCGAGTGAGCGAACGGCAGGGTTGTCAACGCACGACAATCTCCGTACGCGGCAGAAATAAATGTTGTTGTGGTATTGGTGTGTTCGTGTCGGTGTTGGTAGCGGACTTTTCAATACACAGCCATGAACCGATACAAATTATTTATGTTTCCCAATATATTCGGATTTCGTGTCCCGTGCTCGGATTAGTTAGATCAAAATTAAGTGAAGATGAAAGAGTAGAACGAGAGTGCACTAATGAAAGTCTTTGATAACTTGCAGCTAACATAACCTCAAATTTGCCGCTGCAGTCGTCGGAGAAGTCGTCGTCATCATCAGCGTCAGCGTTGTTGGCGGGTCCTCCCCAGCCCCCACAGCCACACCGCCAGCAGCAAATGAGCAGCCATGAATGAGAAAATAAAGTCGCCGTCAACCCAGGGAGGTGCTGGGGCCGGAACCCCCGCTGCTGCTCCGCCCTCGGCATCTGGAAGTGCGGCCGCCGCAGCAGCAGCGGCAGCCAGCAGTGGTGCAGGTGGTGCCAGTGTCGGTGCCAATTCCGCATCCACGCCACCCACTTCCGGCCCACCCACGCCCAACAACAACGGCAGCGATCCGATCATACAGCAAAATGTCGGAGTGCCGCACCCCTACGGCGCCCCGCCACCGCCTGGTTCGGCACCAGGTGCACCACCGGACCCGGCGGCGGTTATGCACTACCACCATCTGCACCAGCAGCAGCAGCAACAACAACAACAGCAGCAGCAGCATCCGCCGCCACCGCCCCACATGCAGCATCACGGCGGGCCGGCGCCGCCGCCAGGAGCACCTGAGCATGCGCCCGGCGTGAAGGACGAGTACGGTGCGGCAGTGGCTCACCTGCCACCGCCCCACGCTCATCCTGCCTACGCACGGTACCACTCTGGCGACCCCAACATGGATCCCTACCGCTACGGTCAGCCACCGCCCGGCGGCAAGCTCCCGCAGCCCCATCAGCAGCAGCAGCAACCACAACAGCAGCAGCAGCAGCCGCCGGGTGCGGGAGGCTCTCCCAATCGGCCGCCACAGCAGCAGCAGCAACGTTACATCCCTGGCCAGCCGCCGCAGGGGCCCACGCCCACGCTGAACTCCTTGCTGCAGTCCTCGAATCCGCCGCCGCCCCCGCAGCACCGCTATGCGAATAGCTACGATCCCCAACAAGCAGCCTCGGCAGCGGCGGCGGCGGCAGCAGCAGCCCAACAACAACAACAGGCGGGCGGACCCCCGCCTCCTCCACCAGGACATGGACCGCCTCCGCCGCAGCATCAGCCATCGCCGTACGGAGCGCAACAGGGCGGCTGGGCACCGCCCCCCCGACCCTACAGTCCACAACTGGGGCCGTCGCAGCAGTATAGGACGCCACCACCGGTAAGTGTGCGGGTGGGGTGGGGAGTTTTCTTTTATGTTTTCTTGGGGGCTCTCTTTCTTTCTTTTTTTTTTTTGTTAAGAGCTTATTTGACATTGACACTGATTTTGATTCCATCGACCCCATGCTCTCGGCAGACACACACACGCAGATAGCGGAATACAGCATACAAAACACGAGAAATGGCCTTATGCTAGCGCTATCTGCACCTCGACCCACTCCAGCTCATTCCAAGAGAGGGGCTCGTCACGTTTTGTACACATGTACTTGGAGCTGGGTCGAATGTGGGTGTGCGCGTGTGTGTGTGTGTGTGTGTGAATTTGGAGGGAGGCTGCAATATTTACTGTTACGTTTTTAAGGTTTCGTCGTCTTGGTCGCACTTCATTCAGAGTTTGGTAAAAAGATTCAACAAAGTCCTGCTGCTCGCTCCCACACAGGCACACTGACACACATACAACATGTATATTCCGCGCCTTTTCGTTATGTAGCCCGTCACCTTCCCCCCCTTCCCCTCCCTCTGCCTTTCTGCCTCTCTCCCCCTACAGTTTGTCGTTTAAGTGCCGGTTGCTGTTGGGTGAGACTGGAAGTGGGAGTGGGAGAGAGGGAGAGGGAGAGGGAGAACGAGCCGGCACTTGCCGCCACAAAACAATAACAACAAAGACCGCAAAAGAACGTTGCAAAAGAAGGCGAAGTGGAAGTGGAAGAAGTAGAAAGAGTTTGTAACCGAAAAATGTTGAGGCATCCGCATCCATTCACTTTTTTGTGGCTTCATTACGGCAATTCCAATGGCATTTCATTGGAATTCGTTTGAAATGGTTGAACGGTCTAAGGTTTCCTTCCTTACTGCATTGTTGCGGCAGTTACTTGAAGGAACCACTGGCCTGGACTTAGCACCTCTCTAGTTTCATTGTGCCGAGCAAGCCTGGAATCCTCTGGAGGTTTTATTTCTGAAACAGCATGGAATGAAGTGGACTCCATTCAAACTTTTATCTATCAGCAGTATGCCCCTTAGAATGAAATGAACCCGAACCCAACCCAACCTCTCGGGGAGCTGCTATCAGTTTCGCCAAGCGATAAAGTGTGTTGGCGTCGAGGCACGTGAGAAACCATCACGTTTCGATGTGAAATGTAAACCGGTTAATAATTTGTACGAGTTGTATGGCTGATGGCTCCACAAGTCATACATAATGACACCCCACCCGGAATGAGTCGTCCCTCCCCCGTGAAATAGTATTATTCCACTGCAATCGGATCGTATCGATTGTTTTCATGAATGGGAGATGTCTCGCGGATAAGAGTCAACGAACTTTGATGCGGCCCGACGATTAGCCAGAGCAATATAAACAAATCTATGTGAATATACAAATCAAAAGCAATGCTAGGGTTTAGACATGTGCGAGACGAGGCGAGACGCTGCGGTACGGTGCGGTGCGGTGCGGTGCGATGCGACCTTCGAGAGCTTTGATGATATATGTATGTGCATACATACGTACATATTTAGATATTTATGTGTGCAAGTGTATTGTGAGATAAAAAGAGTAAAATACTGCTGCTATCCAATATCAAGTAGGCATGTGTTTGTGTGAGTGTGTGTGTTCGTGAGTGTGCAGAGTGTGACTTACGCGTGCATGCAATAAATACAGCCAGACACACATATGTTTGTACATATATGTACCTATGTGAAAGAGTAGGCACCGCACCGCACCGTAATCAAAGGCAATAACAGAGAAACTTGTTGTTGTCACAGCTGACTCTCTCTCTGGGAACTGGGGTAGCTGAAATGGTCGAGAGGGAGGGGAGTCGAGCCGGCAAGCTGTGGAGAGGAAGCAGAAACCAAAACAAAATAAAAATACAAAAAATAAGCGAGACCCCGCGCACAGTCAAAGAGAAGGAGGTGGAGGTGGAGGAGGAGGAGGAGGGCTCGTCGACTATGACATGCCGCCTCAGTCGTCTCTTTGAATGCCTTGCCGCCGTCTCTGCCTCTTCAAGTGCGCTCTTCCTCTTCCGTTAGCTTTGGTGCATTTCTCTCATTTCAAGAACGCGATGGAGAATCCTTGACGTTTCACCAAACCTAAGAGGATTCCCCCCTTGTGGGGTCAACAGGTGCAGCGAGCAAATAACCGTACATACATGAGAGTGCAGTACATACTATGTATGTATGTGTGTGTGTGTGCATACATTAGGCAGCTTAAAGTTTGGTAAACTTATTTTTGGTACATATATTGGTATCTCCCACCACCACTTGCCACGCTTTTCCATATTTGTGGCCTGGCCTGTCCTGTCCTAACTGTTGTTGCTGAATTTGGTGGGCTCCCTCTTCAATGCATTAACCGTTGCTGTTTGCCTCACTGGTGTATCTTTGTTGTTCCTTTTCGCGTCTGCTGCTTCCTCGTCCTCCTCTTGTGCTGCTTTTTGGGCAGACGTTTATCGGGTCGGGTGTTTTGTGTGGCGTGCGGTGGCGGTGGCGGAGAGTTTTGAGCTCTGTGTCTGTGTGTGCCGGCATGTGAATTTATGGGGCGGGGGGGTCTGCCTTTAAAGTTTGACCTACAAAAAGTGGAGCAGCATAAAAAAAGCAAACTGCTTCGCCCCCTTTACTGTTATTGTCCCTGTGTTCCTGCTTCTCTTTCTTCGGTCGGCCTTCTTGGGCTCGACTCTTGGGTAAGCTCAAGGCGCAGACCTCTTCTATGCTCTGCCACCCTCTCGTGCTCGTTCTATTCTGCTATCAAACAGTTGCAATTAATAATTTTCAGCCTGCATTGTGGCTCAGTGTTTGAGGGGGGGGATGTGGAGAGTGTCTGTCACATTGTACTATTTCAAATTATTTTCACTCGAGTCCTGCACGTAATTCTATCGTTCCCCTTCTGCACGTCGTACGCCCATTGCCATCGGCCTGCTGGGACGTCCCTGTCCTGCCCTGCCCTCTGCTCCCACACAATGCGCCGTGGCATGGCCTGGCAACCCTTACAACTGCTGCCGGCTTTACCTTTTTCGCTTCAAAATCGCATTTACTATGTTCCATTCTCTTCTCCCTCCTCCTTCACAATTTATGCAAGCGCTCCCGTCTCTCTGTATGTTTGTATGTCTCTCTGTCTGTGGGTGTATGTGTATGTGTGCGTGTGTTTGTGTCTGTTGGTTATGAAATTATAAACCCAAGCCCCGGACAGGACCACTCCCTGTCTCCCCCGGCTCTGTGCCTTCCACGGCTGCTGCGCTTTGTTTTTTCCCCGTGATATTATAAAATACATGTAGCAGTAGCTGTGCTGTTGGCAGTGGCAGAACTCGGTCCCGAACAGGGCCGGCTTTTAACTGGGAAACCTACCACCACCACTACCATCATCAGCACCATCCCATCTCTGGCAGCTCAGCTCAGCTCCCCTCCCCATCCCTCTTCCACTCTCCCTTCTTCTGCCTGCTGCTGCTGCTGGTCCGACACTCTCGAACGTAATTCCGACCGACGTTCTTGCCAACCGTCATTCGTTCGTTACACTCATATATGTATGTGTGTGTGTGTGTGTACCGTACGACCCTTGCTGCATTAATTCAAATTCCACTTCAGCTTCGTTCCTTCCTACCCGCTGCCGCCTGCCCGTCGTGTCGTTCCCTTTCTGCCGACTCGCTCGTACACAGTTCTGCTTTTGATTTTCATCCATGATGAGTTTCCCTTTTTTACTTTATTTCTCTCACTGCCTGGCTGGCTAGCTATACACACGCACACATACAGTCACGCACACTCTCGCCTCTCTCACTCTCTCTTGCACACTGAGTACGAAAACCATCCATTCATGTTTCCTGTCACCCTGCCGCCGCCTGCAGTGGACCGACCGACCGTCGTCGTCGTCGTCGTTGTCGATTGTTGTTGTTGTTGTTGGCGTTGTCCTCCGTCCTCGTTGCCGGTACGACGAGATCTGGCTTTTGCCTTTGCTTTCCCTTAGCTTTGGTCCCGGGTTCTCTTCTCTGGCATGGGGCTCTGGCCCGGCTCTGTGCTCTGGGCTCTGTTCGTTGGCTGTGTGTTTCCATTAGATTTATTGCCACATTTTACTCCGGGGCTGGCATTCGCAGCAACATTTGTGTGAGTGCTGCATGTATGTACACATACATACTATCTGCGAGGGCGAGTGTGTTTGTGCCTTGCCATGTCAGGACATGTCTGTATTTGTGCCTTGTCGCACTACGTCAAGTTGAAAATCCTTTCATTAATGGCATCCCAAGCTCTTTTTACTGGGCTCGTCCTACTCCAGTTGCCTGCCACCACGTCGACGTTCCGAGGTGTCTCCGTCTCGTAGGTTGCTTGCTTTGTTGCAACTTTGTCGTTGGCTGGTCCTGGACATACATGCATGTGCATGTTCCCGGCATAAGTTTCACTTTATATTCCGCTCAAGTGGATTTCTTGGGTCCCCTTGCACGGGGCGGAAGGGTGCGCCGGGTCAGGCGAGGCAATCGACTGTCCTAAGTTATGCCTTCCTTCAGGATAGCTAGCTCCTCCACTGATTGGGTATGTCACGGGTGTGTGCGTGTGCGTAGTGTAGCTATAGCGGTAAATGTTTCAACTTTTTTACTGCCAGCCAGCATTTAGTTTGCTTTTGCAGAAGCATATTCGTTTTTTGAGAGTTGTCTCTTTTTTAATCTGCGCATTTGTGACTGTCACACCCGAGGACTGTGCGTCACTGTCGCTGTCTCGCTTTCTCTCACTCCACACCACTCCACTCCTCTCTCTCCAACTTACGTATGAGTGTGCGTGTGTGTTTGTGTCTGTGTTGGACGAATGTACTACAGTGAGCGCCAGATAATTAGAGCCACTTGCTCCCTGGGTCATCTGTTTGTAATTATTGTCTAGTATTAATCTTCCAGTTTTAATTGCTGGAATTTTCCCATACGCAGTTAGAGACAGACAGACAGACGGAGAGAGAGAGGGCGAGTTGCAATTAGCGAGCAGCTACTGTACATGGCACGGCATGGCATGGGTGCTTGCGCATTTACGGGAGGGGGGGATGGGATGTGGTTGTGGAATATCGATTAAAATTATATATGTACGATATAAAACGGAATGTGCAGTGCTCTGCACGCAGACAGCCAACAACAAAAGGGAATGCAAACGCAAATAATTGATGAATTGCAAAAGAGCGACAGAGATAGAGAGCGAGAGGGAGAGGGAGAGGAAGGAGAGCACTGGCTGTAATTAAAACGCCCATGTGTGGGGTCTGTCCCTCACTCGCTCTCCCGATTCTTATTAGATTTATTTTGCATGGCATTTGAAAGGATTACACTGGGTACTATTATTGATTAATTTCCGTTTCTCCTCCCTTTCTGCCATTCACAGACGAACACTTCCAGGGGTCAATCGCCCTATCCGCCAGCTCACGGTCAAAATTCAGGTTCCTATCCTAGTTCGCCGCAGCAGCAGCAGGCACAGGCACAACAGCAGCAGGCGGGTCAGCAGCCTGGTAGCGCGGGACCGGGAGGACCTCCGCCGGGCGCCGCACAGCAACAGCCGCAGCAGAACACACCGCCAACATCTCAATATTCGCCGTACCCGCAACGATACCCCACTCCGCCTGGACTGCCGGCCGCGGGACCCAATCATCGAACTGCCTACTCGACGCACCAGGTGAGACGATTGCATTGCACTTCTTTTGGGATCCAACTAGAGCTTAACCATGATTCGATTGCAGTATCCGGAACCGAATCGGCCCTGGCCCGGCGGCTCTTCGCCCAGTCCTGGTCCCGGACATCCATTGCCGCCCGCCTCCCCGCACCATGTGCCGCAGCCTCTGCAACAACAACAGCAGCCCCCTCCGCCGCATGCCGCCGCCGGAGGACCCCCACCCAGCAGCCCAGGCCATGCGCCCAGTCCCTCGCCACAGCCCTCGCAGGCATCCCCCTCGCCGCATCAGGTAAGCACAGAGCCGATGATAATTCCGTTCCACAGAACATTTTGAAGGGGGGGAAAGAACACACTCATTCATTGAATGCTTTGGTTTGGTTTGCCTCGCCAGAGTCACCGTCACCGTCTCCGTCTCCGTACCCGTACCCCCTCCGCGGCATTTCTAGATAATACACATCGAAAGTGGGTCAATAAACAGGGGCTGCGTGAACAGCACGTGAACTTGACTCGTGACGTCACTGAAGCACACACACACAGAAACACACACACTCATACGTACTCTACCTGCCGCCTGCCTGCCTGCGCCTGCCTTCAACTCGCCTCACTCCAGCACCCGTCCACTCACTCACACTCTCTGTACCTCTCATACGGACAGGCACAGGCACAGGCCCATGCACAGGCAGGTCAAATGTTTATGCCTGTCCACGGGATGGCACTCGCATATGTACTATAGGGGGTACGGTACTCACCCGCTCGCACTCACATCACTTTTTGGGTTGAGCTCTGCTCTGGCTGGTAGCCCCCTACCCCCCCCCCCCCCCTTTCAGCCTCTTCTCTTTTGTTTGTGTTTTACGAATTTTCTTTTAGGTTAAACACCTACCACCCCACCCAACCTCATTCCATCCGTCTCTGTCTATCGCTTGAACTTGAACTGCTATCGCATCCCGTTCGTTTTCTCCCCGCTCCGTTCCTCGTACAACTTTAAAATTGTTGTTGCTCTTATCGTTGTTGTTGTTGTTGTTGTTCTTGTTGTTGTAGTCGCTGTCTTTTTTTTATGAATTTTAATGATTTTTATTTTGTTTTGATTACTATTTCTTTGCGTGGCGGCGTCGCTGCGTTTGCGTCTCGTCTGCCATTGGCATTTTTTCCCTTTCGTCTTTTGTTTTATTTTTCGCATCGCCGGCAAGTCTGCCTCCTGTCACGCCTCTCCCCCTTTACCTCGTGTGTGGTATGCACGTGTCATGAGCATTTTCGATTGATTTGTTTTAGTCTGTTTTCTAAGATTTTAGTGTGTTTTTGTTGTTTTTTGTTGGATAATATGCGGCTATCGTGGGGACATCTCCAGCATGCTGTACGTTTGTATACGTCCACGGTATATTAAATAGAGGGTGATGCTGTCCAAGTGTCTCTGTCCGAACCATCAGGCGATATGTTTTAGGATCCTGTGGAATCTATAACAACTACGGTGCCTATCTTACCTACTATAATATACCTTGCGTATGTACATTCTGGCCTGGGTCTGTGTGTGCGTTTTTTTCATTCAGCATGTCCGCGACCGCCTTTGCCTTTCCTTCCCTGCGCCCACTCACTGCGGCTCTTCTCTTGCTGTTCCTGCTGTTGTTGTTGCTGTTGTTCATTCTCCTGCCATTTCTTTATTTTGTATTTTGGGTTTTTTTTCCCTCCACTCCACTCATTCCTTTTATATTTTTGGTGCATACACCGTTAAACACACACACACTGACTACACTACACTCAAGATCACACACAGAGCTTTGTCTGTTTCCATATATATTTGGGTCAATGCCAAGGTCATTGTTGTTCTCATTTTCCTTTTTGTTTTTGCTGCTGTTGGATGTTTTTAGCGGGTTTTGCGTATATTTTTATTTTTTTCATTGCATATCATTTTGATTTGTGGATCCTTTCATCTTCAAATCATCCCATCGTGCACATGTTTCTTGCCAATTCTGTGTCCTCAATCCATCACTGCTGGAGCACGTGACTCTTCTACACGCCCTCTCCCTCGCTCGCAAATACAACTCTGGCTCGCGCTGCAAGAGTGAGACTCCTGTCCCTTCTGAGCTTTCATCTCCCCCTTCTCTCTTGCCCCCTCTGGGAAATGTTGATTACCTTTTTAATGTCGATTGCGACAAAAAACAAACAGAAGAGAGCGGAAAGAACTGTAATCAGCCGCCCAGCCATTTTAATCCGGCACAACATGAGTCCGTTTCCACTCCACTGTCGCCCTCGCTGATTCAATATTGCATTTGTAAGCCGCTTTAAATTCCATGTGTGCGTTTGTGTGTGTGTGTACACTGGCAAAAAAATTATTGCAATATTTAACTTAACTACTGAACATTTCCCGCTTCGGCAACTAAAATTGCCAACATTTTGCGGTCTCTTGCAATCGTTGTATCAAATGGTTTCATCAGAATGCATATGCACATGCAAGCATTATGTGATGATTTAAACCTCCAGTAACGTTTCCATCGATTTCCAGAGCGCCATCCCATCCTGATAGCCATCGTTGTCCCACTTCAAAACTTATTTCAAGATTGCTCTGCGTCAGATTCTGTAGGCAATCGGCACTCAACAGCAATCCAACAGCCAACAACAGCCAACTGCATTCATTTCGTGCTACCCAAATTTTAGTGCAGCAAAGTACTAGAGGTGGGCGCGTGACCTGAGTGGAAGGGGTGCGCGCACTCACGGGAAACCAGAAAAGTTGTCGATTTATGTGAAAATAAACTGTGCCTGAAAAATCTTGTCACGCGACCATCCCCGCAGCAAAGTTGCTCAGGTCTGCTCCTGAGCTGCACTTGGAGAGTCCCCCCGGCAGCATTGAGCCCCAGAAGACCCGTCACATGGCCGCCCCGCCGCCAATGAACAATTTTGCCGGTTTTTCTCTGTCACATTTTCTGTTGTTGTTTTTGTTGTTGTAACTGCTGCTGCTGCTGCTGTTACTGGGATTTTTAGTGCTCCACTCATTGGGGCTGGCTCCACTGCTGCTGCCGTTGTTGTCGGCATCATCATCGTTTTTCATTTTAACAGGCATAGACAGAAAAAGGCGAAAATAAAATATAAAAAAAAGGAACGTTCAGTTCTGCGGCTGCCTTTCTGCTTCTTCATTTTCTGTGTGCCTTTATTCGCATACATACTCACGTTCGCGTGTGTATGTGCGTTTGCTTGTTTTTCAGTTCACTCGTTTGGATACACACCACGAAACGAAACGAAACGAACGAAGCGAACATGTCGGGTCCGGGTCCGGGTCGAGGCGGTGCGGGGAGAGAAGTAGGGGAGCTTTGGCTTTGGCTTTGGCTCTGCCGGTTCTGGCTCCGGCTCTGACTGGGGCTCTGGCGCTGGGAGCTCCATCCAACTCGATTCATGGGACATTTGTCTGTGCACAAAGTGGTTTGCAGTTGTTGTTTTTACTGCTGTCGGGCTGGCGGACTGTTGGGTCTGTCTGTCTGTCAGTCTGTCACGTCTGCTGCCATGCTGTAAAGTGGTCAGAGCAGGGGAGTCATCGTGTGCTTGCAAAACGAATGGAACGAAACGAACCAAACCGAACCGAACAGACTTCTCTGATGGTATACTCTCTGTTTGGCAGTGGTGTGTGTGTGTGTCTACATACATATATACATTTGTTGTTGGCGTTCCCCGATGCCATTTGCACACACACTCATCTGTATGAAAAAGTTGCGGAGAGACAGCCAGAGCCACACAAACTTTCGTTTCGCTCATAAAATTTTCAAGCAAGCACAAACAGAAATTGCATCCCGCTTCCACTCCTACAGCCACACATGCATTCACACGCACACGAACACGCACACACCCTCTAATAAACGACAGTCTGATTGTCTGTCGCTGTTTTCGCAACCGCTCAGCTGTGCCTGCACTCTTGATCCCCCACTCCTTCACTCTATGGTTGGTTTTGGTATTGGTTGCGAGTCGCGACCCCACCAGCTTCAAGTCAATCTTGCACTCTGCTCGCGCACCCTTATGAAGGTTTGAGTTCTAGTGTGCGAGGTAGGGATGCAGAAGAGGGTATTATTATCTCGATCAGATGGTTGCAAGCGGCATATCATACATCAAAATGGTAGTAATCACTATCATAAAACAAGGGAATTTTCAGGTTGATTTGTCTATACAAAACTTGGCCAAAAAGGATCCAAAAAGGGTATCAAAAGATAGTGTTCGTGTGCTCGCTTCTTGTTTTTTATGATACTCGTATCCCAAAGTTTATTACTTGTTCTCTCTCTCTTTTGCTGGGTGTTTATAAATTCCCATCTCTTGGTGCGGTGTGCAGCTCCTTTTGTGCATTTAAGTCTCTTACTTTTTCATCTCCATCTCATTCCCTTTCCCCCGTTTCGTTTCGCCACATAACAAGAGACCATGTGAGTGTGTGTTAGCCTTGTTTTTGGTTTTTGTGCCTGGCCTGCCACATTCAACATTCATCGCTAAAGGTTTTAAGGTGATAAGCCACAAAGGTCCCAGCGGCGGTGTGGCAGCAGCTGACGGCCAACTCTGGGGCAGATACACGGACACACATGGGCACGAAGTATAAATACCTGTCTCTGTGTGTGTTTGTACATTCTTTATTTAAATGACATTGCATAAAAAAAGAAGAGTTAAAGTGCTTTTGAAAAACTAAAGTCAAAAATTGTTGCAAAAGGCGCTACATCATGCCGCCAATCTTGAGGAAAGATGAGAGGATGTGATCTGAAGTGGGGTTCCATCATTAGCATTTGGAGAGAAGAGACAAAACGAATCGTGTTCGAAATACAAACTCCACTTGAACGGAACCCTTTATGTCCTCCTCATGGTCCTCATTCATTTGAGTCTCTTACTTTTTGGCGCGAAAATCTTTGCTGAACTTTATGAGCGCGCTCCATCTCTCCTGCACCGTGAGCTGGCCTTACTCCACTCGTCCCCTCCCCCACCCACAGCACAACAGTTAATTTAATAACATTTTTTTGTAATCGCATGGGTGGCGAAGAATGGAATAGAGTGATTGCGAGAAGGGGTCGGCGAAGTCGGGGGCTTTGGATCGTTTTCAAGTTTAGTTTGCTATTTTGAACTTCGAGTGCGAATTCTGTTTTGTTGTGTTCTTTCGTTATAAATGATTTCATTGTTGTTGTTCCCGCAGCGCTTGTTTTTCTTCCAAGTAATTTTTCTACTCTACTCTACACACAGACACGCATACTCAACTACAAACGTGGGCCGCCTTCGTATTGCCCGCTGCTCGCTCCCACTGTCCCCCTTCCAACCAACAGCTATGCTATCCGCGCACAAAGCATTCTATCTCTGGCCTTTGCCTCGCCTTTGGCGTCCCCTCTCCTCGCGTTTCGTGCGACCCTGCTTCTGCTTGCTTGCTATTCTCGTCATCACCGTTGCCGTCGCCGTCGCCGTTGCCGTTGCCTTTTCCGCCGCCCTTGGCCCCCCTCGCTCACATCACGCTCTCTCACACTCTCAACGTATTTTGGCTCCCCTCTGACGACGAACGAGCGAAGAAACGAATACGAATACGAATGGCCTGGCTGGCTGGCTGACTGGCGACCGACGCCGTTGCTTATTTCATTTTATTATACTCGTGTGTACGTGTGTGTGTGTATCTGTGTGCATGTTTCTGTTCCTTATCTACGTCTTTGTCATCGTACGTTCGCTGTTCGCCGTTCGTTTCGAGCGCGCCATAACTACCACAGAGAGCTGAGCACAGCACACAGCCACTTGCCCTGTCTTACGTCCCTCCCCTCTGTCGAGCGCTTCAAGTTGCAGCCGTCCGTCGTCGTCGTTGTTGTTGTTGTCGTTCGTTCCACATAGCTTTTATGCCCCGTGCCCCCTCCCCTTGTGCTGCCTTTGCCGTCGTCGTCGTCGTCGTACATTTCATTTCACTTCACTTAATTTCTCAGATACCAAAACGAACAGAGCTCGCTGTATTTTTCTTGCTGCTGCTGCTGTCGCTGTCGCTGTCCGCTGCCTGCTGCTTTCCTCTCTCTTGCTGTGCTTATATTGGGGTGTGTGTGTGCGTGTGTATTTCGAATTGCTGTCGACTTAAGCTTTATGTGTATGTAGGTACGTTTGTGTGTGTATGCTTCCTTGGCTGAAATTGTTTGTGGCGGTGCTGCGGTGTGGAGCTTTTGCTTGATTTTCTTATAAGCTATAAGGCGGCAAAAAAGTTAAAGTCGTGTCGCATCGCACCGAGTTTCTGTTGAAGACTGCTCTGCTGCAAGAGTTGTGTTTGTGATTGCTACGAGAGATTTGGCGTTTATGAGAATTTCCCCTCTTGACTCTGACCGGGTTATAATTGCACGAGGAGGGAGTGTCGTGTCGTGTCGGTGGCCGCATAAGTTGTGTAAGTGTGAGGAGGAGAGGTATAATAATTCCTTTTGGCAATGTCAGAAAAGGTCGATATCGAGGGAGGCGACGGGGGGAGCAGAGCGCAACAAGAATGTAATTGTATCCGTTTCGCTTACTCCCAATGATTGAGATTATTCAGACACACTCTGCTCTCTGCTCTCCTCTCTCCGTTGCTCTCTGCTGTTCCGCTACGTAACAATAACAACATTTGGTAGTCCGCTCTAACCCCACCCCACGCCACGCCACCCCATACCTGCCATTTGGGGGATAACATCTGATTGGCATAAATATGTTTACGGTATTTACCGCTCGAATCGGTTTTACAACCAACACATTCAGACATCCACCAGGTTTAATTGTGTATGCAACGCGCATGTGTGCACACATGATCTCTTTTCAAGTTAATTGCTGTTTTGCCGCTCGACTAATTCGTAGTTGCTATCACTTTCATTTAAATAAATAAAAACTACCGGCCGGCCGGCACTGGGCCGGCACTCAACTGAATTCCTGAATCCACATCGGTGCTGATTCCCGCTCTTTTTTTACGTTTCCCGTTCCAGGAGCTGATTGGACAGAACAGCAACGACAGCTCTAGCGGCGGGGCGCACAGTGGCATGGGCTCCGGTCCTCCCGGCACACCCAATCCCCAGCAAGTCATGCGGCCCACCCCCTCACCCACTGGCTCATCCGGATCGCGTTCCATGTCCCCAGCAGTGGGTAAGTACCAGGACTCCGTTCGATTTGTGTGCAGATCTTATGAAAACTTGCCACTTGCAGCACAAAATCATCCAATCTCGCGTCCGGCGAGCAACCAGTCGAGCAGCGGTGGTCCCATGCAGCAGCCACCCGTAGGAGCCGGTCCACCACCAATGCCCCCTCATCCGGGTCTACCCGGCGGGCCGCCGCCTCAGCAGCAATCTCAGCAGCAGCAGCAGGCCTCGAACTCCGCCTCATCCGCGAGCAACTCGCCGCAACAGACCCCGCCACCGGGCCCGCCGCCCAGTCAAGGAATGAACAACATGGGCACGCCCCCACCTCCACCTCAGGGTGCGTCCGGCGGGGGCTACCCGATGCCGCCGCACATGCACGGAGGCTACAAGATGGGCGGACCGGGCCAGAGTCCGGGAGCGCAAGGCTATCCCCCGCAGCAGCCGCAGCAATATCCACCAGGTACGATCAGAGCCCGAGACTCTATCCTCCAATCTTCTCCCGGACGTTTTATAATCTTTGGTGAACTTCTAGGCAACTACCCGCCACGGCCGCAGTATCCGCCGGGGGCCTACGCAACCGGACCCCCACCGCCACCAACCAGCCAAGGCGCCGGAGGAGCCAACAGCATGCCAACTGGAGCCCAGGGCGGTGGCTATCCGGGACGCTCCATGCCCAATCACAGCGGCGGAAGTCCACACGGGCAATATCCGCCGTATCAGTGGGTGCCGCCGTCGCCGCAGCAACAAGCCGGTGCTCCACCGGGCGGTACGATGGTTGGCAATCACGTGCAGGGCAAGGGCACACCGCCGCCTCCGGTGGTGGGTCCACCGCCTCCTCAAGGCAGTGGCTCGCCACGCCCACTCAACTATCTGAAGCAGCATTTACAGCACAAAGGTGGCTACGGAGGCAGCCCCACGCCACAGCAGGGCGTGCCGCAAGGCTACGGCAACGGCCCGACCGGAATGCACCCTGGCATGCCAATGGGTCCGCCCCACCACATGGGCCCGCCGCACGGGCCCACCAACATGGGTCCGCCCACGAGCACCCCGCCCCAGTCGATGCTCGGGGGCCAGGGACAGCCGCCCGGCGGCCCGGACAGCGGAGGCCCCGAGCACATATCGCAGGACAACGGGATAAGCTCTTCAGGCCCGACGGGCGCCTCCGGGCTGCACCCGGTCACGGCGGTGGTCACCACTGGTCCCGATGGGACGCCCATGGATGAAGTCAGTCAACAGAGCACGCTCTCGAATGCATCAGCGGGTGAGTGGGGCGAAAGATCGAAAATAAGCAGGCGGTCGGGGGTTTGCTAGTTGCAAAACTAATTTGTGATTCTGTTCTCCTTTGTTCCACCCAGCATCCGGCGAAGATCCCCAATGCACCACACCAAAGTCGCGCAAGAATGATCCTTATAGCCAAAGTCATTTAGCCCCACCGAGTACGTCGCCGCATCCCGTTGTGATGCATCCGGGCGGCGGCGGTCCCGGCGAGGAGTTCGACATGAGTTCGCCACCCAATTGGCCGCGTCCGGCTGGCAGCCCGGTAAGTGGAGAGCAACGAGACCATCGCATATCGTTCGAATGAGAACCCCAATTAATGTATCCGTCTCCATCCGTCCACAGCAGGTGTTCAACAGCCACGTGCCCGTGCAGCAGGAGCCCTTCCGCAGCACCACAAAGAAGTCGGATTCCCTGTGCAAGCTGTACGAAATGGACGACAATCCGGACAGGCGAGGATGGCTGGACAAGCTGCGGTCGTTCATGGAGGAGCGACGGACGCCGATCACCGCCTGCCCAACCATCTCAAAACAGCCACTCGATTTATATAGGTTATATATTTATGTAAAAGAACGTGGCGGATTCGTCGAGGTATGCAAGGTGCCGTAGTAACTCCTTTTACTAACTTCTTTTTAGATTTACTACTACTAGCAAAACCAAATTCAGCCAAAACCAAACCAAAACCAAAACCAAACCAAAAAATACCACCAACGTAGTTAACACGAACCAAAATCAAAAGATACATGTCCACCATCCATCCACCAACAATATGTACCACAAATATATATACATATCTATATAGACATGTTGCGATTCGGCTTCAGCTTCGGCTTCGATCAATCACATCACACCCTATAAGATCTCTAGACCCAGCTCCAGCCTCCGATCCAAAGTGTATCCAAATTATAGCTGCATCCTGCGTACAAGATTTAGCCCACGGTGCAAGCTTTTCGATTCAAGATATAACAAACGGCAAACATTTTACTACAGCCCGTAGACAGACAGCATGCTCTAAGAACCAAACGTTTCCAAACTCAATTCATTCTTAATCCAAACTAGTTTTCAGATCGTTTAGTATTATATCAAATATCTCATATACCTCCGGCATGCTTCAAATGTTCCACTTTTCTTTTGGTTTGTTTCTAAATTCATTTCGGTATGATTTCAAGTATACCTTTTCCGTTTTTGGACTGTTCTGCACGCATTAATCGAAAGCATCTCGATGGTTGGAATCAGTTCGATTTATCTCCCTCGATCGCCTGCTGTTCGTTCTTCAGTGCTCTCCTCTCCTTATTTATTCAGTAGTTATCCCATCCCCACCCCCCTCCAACTCCTCCGTTTTGTAAGTAGTTTGTGATTCCCCCTCCCCCATGTAGACCGTAGTTTCCATTCCATTGCCGAGAATGCATCCCCCCCCCGCCCAAGTTGTTTTTGCTCGCCTGCCTTCCTTCTTTGATTCTTTTTTCGATCGACACTTGAGTGATATGACTATGATCCGAACCGTCCAGCCATAAGCAATCCCCAACTAATGATCCCCATATCCCCCATACGATTCTCCCGTTGTGCCAGGTGACCAAGAGCAAGACCTGGAAGGACATTGCCGGGCTACTGGGAATCGGGGCCAGCAGCAGTGCGGCCTACACGCTGCGGAAGCACTACACCAAGAATCTGCTGACCTTCGAGTGCCACTTTGACCGCGGCGACATCGATCCCCTGCCCATCATCCAGCAGGTGGAGGCCGGCAGCAAGAAGAAGACGGTCAAGGCCGCCTCCGTCCCCTCGCCAGGTAAGTGTCTCTGCCCTGCCGCGTGCGGTGGTGCCCCGCCCCTCTTTTTCCTTTCGTTTACTTTCTTTCGATGCTTAATTTTCGATTCTCTGTTCGTTTTTTTTTATTCATTTTATGTTTGTACTCCTCCTCCGTTGTGCGATTGTCGTTGAAAATGGAAAATATTTTTCACCACCTTCTCCTCGCATCATTTTACGAACAAACCCGAAAAACGACAACAACAAACAAAAAAAAAAAAATAAACGAACCCTCCCACACACACAACTTGCAACCAATCGGTGGTGGCCATTTGGATGCTGGGACAACCAACTCGACAGGCTCGTCGAACTCGCAGGACTCATTCCCGGCCCCGCCAGGCGCCGCCCCGAACGCCGCGATCGATGGCTATGCCGGCTATCCGGTGGGCGGCAGTCCATACCCCGTGGGCGCCAGCGGGCCGCAGCCGGACTATGCGGCGGCTGGCCAGATGCAGCGCCCGCCCTCGCAGAATAACCCGCAGACACCTCATCCCGGTAAGAGCAGATCCTAGCCCCCACTCCCACTCCGCAGAGTTCGGAGCTGATCGAGAGCTGCCCCCCCCCTCTCTCTCTCTCTAGTGTATGCTCGGGGTATAATTTACAGTATATTTCTGGGATTCATTTGTTTGTTTTTTGCTGGTATATCCATGTTATCGTGTATCCATGTTATCATTGTTATTTCTTCTGATTATAACTAAATTACTAGACGATATGCTTCTTCTCAGCCTCCATGTTCCACATCCCTCCCTCTAACCCTGTAATCCTGTAACCTCTAACCCTGTAACCTCTAACCTGCACTCTGTACCTGCCATACCATGCCCTGTACATATATGTATATTTACGTTTATATGTTTTGTTTATTAATTTCATGTGTGTATATTTTGTTTATTCATTTTTATGTTTTTTGTAACGTTTGCGTGTGGGCGCACTACTAAACCACTCGATCACATCACCAACAAACCACCACCACCACCACCACAACGATGCTCACATTATCTTCACTTCACCCACAAACCACCAAACCACAAAACCACGCCACAACCAACAACAATTCATTTGTGTGATTCCACTGACTCATTCATTCCAATTCCAATTCCAATTCAAATCGATTCATCCAAAACCAACCAACCATTCATCCGAACCGAACCGAAACGAACCGCTTCAGGCGCCGCCGTAGCTGTTGCCGCCGTCGGCGATAATATAAGTGTGAGCAATCCCTTCGAGGATCCCATTGCTGGCGCTGGTCCTGGCTCTGGTCCTGGCCCTGGTCCTGGTCCAGGTGCAAGTGCAGGTGGTGCTGCTGTTGCTGCTGTTGCGGGTGGGGCCCTGCCACCGCCACCTCCCCATTCACCGCACGCCACCCAGCAGTCGGCCGCGCAGCAGCAACAGCAGCAGCAGCAGCATCCCCAGCATCCGGGCCTAGCCGGGCCGCCGACACAGCAGCAGCAGCAGCAGCAGTCGCAGTCGCAGCCACCCCAGCCGCCGGGTGCTCCACCGGCGGGTGCACCACAGCAGCAGCAGCAACATGGGCCTGGGCCTGGGCCTGGGCCGGTGCCTCCCTCGCCGCAGCACCTGCCGCAGCAGCAGCAGCACGTGCGCCCAGCCGCAGGAGCACCTTATCCGCAAGGTGGCTCCGCTTATCCAACGCCTGTGTCTAGAACGCCAGGTATAATCATCTTTTATTTTGTTTCGTACCTATCATCTCTTCTTTTTCCGTTCTTTCCACCAAAATCCAAAATTCAGACACTCTTGTTCACATTTCGTTTGCTCTTTCGTTGGCTTTTGTACGCGCCTCATCATCTAACATCTAACATCGAACGACTGAATGTGGTTCCCACCAACTAACTAGCTAACTACTAACCAAATAATTAACTAGTTGATTTAGTATTTTGTGCGTAAGATGCATGTCGAGACACTGCTTTTGAAATCAGATAGATATTGTATCCTTTGCCAGGCGGGCGGCAACTATTATATCCTGGCCTTGAGTATTATGTGTTCTTTAATTTCCACTAAATTCTATTCTAGATCTAGATCTAGGTCTCTGTCCTGATTATAATAATTATGAACGTGTTTCAGGCTCTCCCTATCCATCACAACCAGGAGCTTATGGGCAGTACGGTGCGAGCGATCAGTACAATGCCACGGGGCCGCCTGGCCAGCCGTTTGGACAGGGCCAAGGACAGTATCCGCCACAGAACCGCAATATGTACCCTCCCTACGGGCCGGAGGGGGAAGCGTGAGTGCCACCATTTAGTACATCTCTCTCTCTCCAGACCAGACCCTCCACCCACAAAGACACAACGCCACGTCACACCACACCACGCCACGCCACACAAAACCCTTAAACACTGTACTGTAGCCTCAGTTTTGGACGAGAAAAGATCAGGATTGATACGATAGTCCCCCCTAATGCTCCCATCTTCTTGGTTTCTCCCCTTCCATACAGTCCACCGGCTGGTGCCAATCAGTATGGACCCTATGGCAGTCGGCCGTACAGTCAGCCCCCGCCAGGGGGGCCCCAGCCGCCGGCGCAAGCAGTTGCGGGTGGGCCGCCCACGAGTGGATCGCCTGTGGCGCCACCCACTGGCGGCTATGCACCAGGAACACCCACGCAGCAGGACTACTATCGACCACCACCCGATCAGGTGAGCACTCCATTGGGTGAAGGCACTCCATTGGGTTAGGTTGGGTTGGGTTATGGCGGTAGCCGAAGATCAGGTCAAGATACTTGGCTCTCCCCACAGTGCTCCTTTGGGGGAGTCAGTTTCGAGCATCTTGTAGTTCCTAGTGAAGACCTGTTACGAGCGCCTTCTATGCCTAGGAAGGCTAAGGACAGCACTCCATTACACCCTTTTAAATTGAAGCTAATCCGCCTTTGACTTTGCAGAGCCCGCAGCCGCGAAGGCATCCCGACTTCATCAAGGATCCACAGCCGTATCCAGGCTACAATGCAAGACCACAGATTTACGGTATGTTCCGGACAGAGACAAATGGTCCCTCCTGGGAAGTGTCCTACTAACGCCACTCTTCTCCGTCCGCAGGTGCATGGCAAGGCGGTGCGCAGCAGTATCGACCCCAGTACCCGACCTCTCCCGCACCTCAGTCCTGGGGCAGTGCTCCGCCCCGCGGGGCAGCACCTCCGCCTGGGGCACCGCACGGTCCGCCGATACAACAGCCAGCAGGAGTGGCCCAGTGGGAGCAGCACAGGTATCCGCCACAGCAGGCCCCGCCGCCGCCTCCCCAACAGCAGCAGCAGCAACAACAACAGCCACCATACCAGCAGGTGGCACCACCCGGCCAGCAGCAGCCGCAGGCGCCTCCCCAGTGGGCCCAGATGAACGCTAGCCAGCCCACGCAGCCGGGCATAGCTCCTCCAGGATCCCCGCTGAGGCCCCCGTCTGGCCCGGCAAGTCAGCAGCAGCGGATGCCCGGCATGCCTGGCATGCCACCCCAGCAGCAGGCTCCGGGAAGCCAGCAGCCACCCCAGCAACCGCCACACGGAGGCGGCATCCCCTCGCCAGGCATGCCCCAGGTGCCCGGGGGGATGGTGAAGCCACCGTATGCCATGCCACCGCCGCCATCTCAGACGGTGGGCCAGCCCGTCGGTCAGCCGGCACCCGGCGTTGGAATGATTCCGCAGAAACAGCCGCCCATCGTCGGTCCGGGAATGCCGCAGACGCTGCAGCAGCCACCTCCCCACCAGCAGCATCCACATCCGCATTCGCACCAGCAGCACCCACAGCATCCACAGCATCCCCAGCACCCCCAGCATCAGCACCAGCTGCCGCCTAATCAACAGCAGCAGCCCGGCGGCTATGCTCCGCAGGTGCCCGTAGGCGGTCCTGGGGCTCAGTTGGTGAAGAAGGAGCTGATCTTCCCGCACGACAGCGTGGAGTCGACGACCCCGGTGCTGTACAGGAGGAAGCGATTAACCAAGTCGGATGTGTGCCCAGTGGATCCGTGGCGGATATTCATGGCCATGCGATCTGGACTGCTGACAGAGTGCACGTGGGCCCTGGACGTGCTCAATGTGCTACTCTTCGACGACTCCACGGTGCAATTCTTCGGCATCTCGAATCTGCCTGGCCTGCTGACGCTGCTGCTGGAGCACTTCCAGAAGAATCTCGCCGAGATGTTCGACGAACGCTGTGAGGAGCCACTGGACGAGGCGGAAGACGACGCGGACAGTGGCACGGTGATGTGCTCGGGTGGCCTCGAGCGCAGGGTGCGGGGCGGACGACAGACGCGCTGTGTGCGGAGCATCTGCAGCTACAACCGGAAGCGCCACTACGAGAATATGGACCGGAAGAACGGCGGCAGCGACTCCGAGGACGCCGACGAAGGCATCGATCTGGGCCAGGTGAGAGTGCAACCCAACCCCGAAGAGCGATCCCTGCTGCTCTCCTTCACGCCCAACTACACGATGGTCACCAGGAAGGGTGTGCCCGTGCGCATTCAGGCGGCGGAGCAGGACATCTTCGTCGACGAGCGCCAGAAGGCGTGGGACATTGACACCAACAGGCTGTACGAACAGCTGGAGCCGGTGGGCAGCAATGCCTGGACCTACGGCTTCACCGAGCCAGATCCCCTCGACGGCATCATCGACGTCTTCAAGTCTGAGATCGTAAACATTCCATTCGCACGCTATGTCCGCTCCGAGAAGGCGAAAACGCGGCAGGACAATGACACGGCCACCAGCCCCAAGCCGGACATCAAGCAGGAGGAGAACACGACGAATAGCACTGAGGATGGGCTCCAGGAGTCCTTCAACAAGAAGCGCCGCCTGGTCAGCGGCGACAGCAGCAGTGAAGCCGGCGAAGGATCTGCCGGTGTCAAGAAATCCAAGCTGCTGGCTGACGAGATCGCCCCGCCAAACGCCGAGGTGAAAAAGGAACCGGGAACCTCCGGGACGACGGACGCCAGTGACAGCGATTGTCGCGCCGTCGACATGGAGATCGAGTCGCCCAGCCTGCAGCAACAGCAACAGCAGCGTCTAACCAACGGAATAGCCTCCGCCTCCCCGCCCTTGGGCGCCTTCGATCCCAGAGGGACGGTGCGGGATGCGGCGCAAGTGCTGCAGCGGAAACGCGACTCCAGCTACGAGGACGAGTGCTACACGCGGGACGAGGCATCGCTCTACCTGGTGAACGAGAGCCAGGACTCGCTTGCACGCCGCTGCATCGCTCTCTCGAACATTTTCCGCAATCTGACCTTCGTGCCCGGCAACGAGACGGTGCTGGCCAAGTCGACGCGATTCCTGGCCGTCCTGGGGCGCCTGCTGCTGCTGAACCACGAGCACCTGCGGCGCACCCCCAAGACGCGCAACTACGACCGAGAGGAGGACACCGACTTCAGCGACTCGTGCAGCTCGCTGCAGGGGGAGCGCGAGTGGTGGTGGGACTACCTGATCACCATTCGGGAGAACATGCTGGTGGCGATGGCCAACATAGCCGGCCACCTGGAGCTCTCCCGCTACGACGAGCTGATCGCCCGCCCACTCATCGACGGACTGCTTCACTGGGCTGTATGTCCCAGCGCCCACGGCCAGGACCCGTTCCCCTCGTGCGGCCCCAACTCTGCGCTCTCCCCGCAGCGCCTTGCGCTCGAGGCGCTTTGCAAGCTGTGCGTGACGGATGCGAACGTGGACCTGGTCATTGCGACGCCACCGTTCTCCCGCCTCGAGAAGCTGTGCGCGGTGCTGACGCGCCACCTGTGCCGCAACGAGGACCAGGTGCTGCGCGAGTTCTCTGTGAATCTGCTGCACTACCTGGCGGCGGCGGACAGTGCCATGGCGCGGACGGTGGCCCTGCAGTCGCCATGCATTTCGTATCTGGTGGCCTTCATCGAGCAGGCCGAGCAGACGGCCCTGGGCGTGGCCAACCAGCACGGACTCAACTTCCTGCGGGAGAACCCCGACTCGATGGGCACCAGCCTGGACATGCTGCGGCGGGCGGCCGGCACTCTGCTGCACCTGGCCAAGCATCCGGACAACCAGTCTCTCTTCATGCAGCAGGAGCAGCGGCTCCTAGGGCTGGTCATGTCCCACATTCTCGACCAGCAGGTGGCCCTGGTCATCTCCCGGGTGCTGTACCGCGTGTCGCGCGGAGCCAGCCGGATGCACTCGGTGGAGTTCAGACTCTTGCAGCAGCGACAGCAGCAGCAACAGCTGCAGCAGCTGCGTCCTTCGGAGAATCAAGCTCTGGCCGCAAGTGCGGAAGCAGCAGCCGCCGCAGCAACAGCAGCTGCAGCGGCAGCCAGTGGCAGCGGTGTGAAATTGGAGTCTGGGAGTGGAGAACCGAACGCTGATCCGCTGAGTGGCGTCGATGTCAAGCCCTCGCCAGCAGCCACATCCACGACTTTGTCCACATCCGGCAGCGGAATGATCTCCTCGGCGATCAATGATGAGAACAGCAACAGCAGCCAGCAGCTGCCGCCGGCAGCCACCTTCAACGACGTGAGCAACAGCAGCACCAACAGCAACAGCTGCGGGACGGCCAGCAGCAACCAGACCAACAACAGTACCACCAACAGCAGCAGTAACAGCAGCAACAGCCTAGGCAGCCAGTCCACCTCCACCATGAACAATGCCCCGACCACGCCAGCAGCACACATAACTCCACCATCGGTCACCGAGCAGCAGCAGCAGCAACAGCAACAGCAGCAGCAGCAGCAGCAGGTGAGCAAAGCCGCCGCCACAGCCGCACTGGTGTCCTCGAACCTCAGCGGGAGCCTGAGCAATGCCACTTCAGCTGCATCTGCAGCGCCGCCACCATCCTCCTCCTCCTCAGCGAGTGCGGCCTCGGCCACGGCCGTGTCGCAACCGGCGGCGGCACCACCGCCAACGAATGCAGGAACGACGACAGCCGTTGCGTAGTATACGACAATGCTGCCAGCGTCCTACTACTGGCCGCGCCGCGGGGCAGTCGACTGAGAAGTAGCCGGAACCGGAGTCGGAGTCGGAGCAGGAGACTGGAGACCGGATCGGATATGGATGTAATCAAATAATGTACATTTACTTAAGAGGAGGCCTCCTGTGTGACCTGTATGTGCTATGATGTGCTATGCGTAGGGAGAACGGAATGAGAATTCCCCAGAGAAGGAGAAGGAGCAGGAGAAGGCGAGAGCCAGAGCCAGAGCCACAGGCCACATGTCATATGTGGGCATCACTGAACAGTCAATACAATAACAACTGTATATTTTTTCACTCAAATCTAAAAATAGTAAATATATAAACTAAAGCCTAAGAATAAGCGATTGCAGCAGCCACATAATAATTATAACGATAAAGATACAAAGGTGAAGCAGATGCAGATGCAGGAGCAGAACCGAAGCAGGAACGAACACGATCGAGTGCGACGTTTCGCAACAGTAGCAGGGCATGAGTACCGTACCGGAGGAGTACCGAAAGGAGAGCGCCTAGGCAGAAGAAGGATAAGAGAAGCGAAGCGAAGAGACAGAAAGAGAATTCAAGCACACAGCATACTTATTGTATTAAATTTAATAAATGGAGGAAATGGAGAGAAATGGAGAGAAAGAGCAGGCGTTATGAGGAGAGCAACGTAACTAACACATCCATATGCATACGCACGCTATGGTTTATCGTATATTAAATATATATATATATAATAAATGCATAAACTAACATTAAACTACAAACAAGAGAATGGTGTGTGGTGCATGCACGCGTACGTATAGACATTGATTGATATATATTAATATATAGAGAGCATAGTTTTTAAAATTCTACCACTTACTAATACTACATATTACAAGAGAAATATGCAGAAAAGAAACTCAAAGTGAACAAACCAGAAATCAACGTACGACAGAGGAGACCAGAGAGAGAGAGAGAGTCCGCTCCGAGTCCCCCAATATAATAATATAATAATATATGTATGACTATTTGTAATACAGTTTAAATGCAGTTTTATGTGAACTAAGGCAGATGCATGCAGTGTGGCAAGAGCAGGAGGGAGCGTGTATCGTGCATCGTGCATGGCGATGGCGTGGGCGGAGAGCATTAACAAATCATTGTACATACTTAATTATTATGTAAATTTCACTTTTTATTTTTTGTTTTGCGCAATGTTACAAGCACATGTGTGTGTGTGTGTGTATGTGTGTGTGTGTAGGGTGGCAGCACTGCATTTCGTATCATATGAGAATGGTCTGCAAAATTCCAGTTTCCCCCGAATACTATTCGCATAACTCCCCCCTCCCCCACCCACTCTCAAGCAAAAACAAACAGAAGAAAATTAAACATAAAATCAAATTAGGTGATATAAATATATACATATATACACACAAATGCATACATATTGCATATTAAGAATGAGAATGAGAAAGAAATGAAAGCGAGAAGAAAACAGAACACAGAAAAGGAAAAGTTAAGAACCCGAACATGGACACACCCTGTACTGTACTGCTGTCATTTTTATGTTTTATTTGTATTATTTGCTGGAAGTGCTGCTGCTTCATCTAATTTTATATATGGAACTTACTTAAGGCGTAAATGACAAGATAAATAATTAGGTTTTATCTTAATCTTAATTTAAAAATATTAAATAAATAAAACAAAACAAAACAAAAAATAGAAAACAAAACACAAAGCGCGAAACGCGAAACGAAGCAAACAAGAAAACAAACTAAAAAAAAAACAAAACTTAGAGAAGCAAGATATATTAAGTAGACGGTAAGGCAGTACAGGTACAGCTAACGGGGTATCGTAGTCTACACTGCCTACTGCCTTACCATCTATAGAATGTACCTTGCACAAGAGCACGCAAAACACCGCTACTAACACACACACACACCCACACGTGCTGCTGGATGGGCGGGCGCGCTTGCGTGTGTGTGTGTGGGTGCCCCAATTTGTATACTAAACTTTCTCATAAAAAACAAAAAATTAAAGTGCTACATAGAAGAGATCGAATCTGTCTCCTGATTCTAGTGGCCAGCTAGCTCCCCCCTGCATTCCGGAGAGGTAGGCTGAGCTGAGGCCAGAAAACGACAGAGCGAGAGAGAGAGAGAGAGAGAGAATAGAAAAAGTGCTGCTGTTGATACCGTGTATTCGTGTAGTTGTTTTTGCAAACAAAATATAAACACTCAGCATCTCGATATCGATATATAACGTGTAGTTATTAGTGTATAATTTGCTAGGATGTAAATGTATGTCCCTCAAAACTTAATTTAAATATTTAATTAATATACATACATATATGATATACAATACAGTCGTTGTCTTTGTCGGTTCAAATGGAGAAACAGGGTATTTCAACGCTCATCGTTCATTTAAATCGTGACAGCAGTAACGGGTTCGCCCGCGCTCATATCGGAAACAGTCTGACAACGCTTATAGCAATCGTTATCGTTTCCAATTTGGTATATCGTGAGACATAACGACTCTCCAGCCCTACAAACAGGATGAGGTATATTTACGGTATATCGGTATATAATGGTATATTTTGCCAGTTTCATCAATCTATTAATTTAATTTTCAATGTTATATAGAAATCCAATAAAAGGAAGTATTTCGAATAGGCCAATCATGTATAGAATAGATTCATCAATCGTACAAAATTGAGTGGGCATGGCTAAATATTCCATATAGATAGTATTATTCAACGGAACAAAGAATATGAGGAATTGGTCGTTTTTTTGAATCGAATTTGAATTCGCCGCAGTTCGCTTTAGCAACAATGAGTCCCATTCCATACACAATGTTGCGGCAACATTTACTTGAAAACCGTGTTTTAGTCAAAATACAATAAAAGCAACCTAAAAACTAACCAATTGTGTAGAAAATTGATTCATTAATCGTATTAAATAATGTGGGCATAGATAAAGGCCCGGTTGACAACATTTAAGTCCTTGTCGCTCACATTCAAAAAAGTTCGATTTGGCGCGCACCACTCGGTATATTTTTCAAATGAGACCGTATATTTCGGTGCTTTTCTGAGGGTCATACTGTAGAAATACTGGTTTTCGCCGCGCTCCCATGGTATTTTTGTCAATTTCATCAATCTATTAATTTAATTTTCAATGTTATATAGAAATCCAATAAATGCAAGTATTTCGAATAGACCAATCATGTATAAAATTGATTCATCAATCGTACAAAATTGAGTGGGCATGGCTAAATATTCCATATAGATAGTATTATTCAACGGAACAAAGAATATGAGGAATTGGTCTTTTTTTTGAATCGAATTTGAATTCGCCGCAGTTCGCTTTAGCAACAATGAGTCTCATTCCATACACAAAAGTTGCTGCAACATTTACTTGAAAACCGTTTTTTGGTCAAAATAAACTACATTAAGGTAATTAAAAGAAGCAATCTTGTAGAAAATACATTTATCTATGGGATAAAGCTAAGTGGGCAAATCTATATAGCTTGAAATATAGGCAATACCCGATTCGCCGCAGTTTCGCTATTGCAACAATGAGTCCCATTCCATGCACAAATGTTGCTAACTCCATGCACAAATGTTGCTAATTCCATGCACACATACCCTGGGGGAAATGGATGTTATAGAATTTTGAATATGTTTGTCATCCAAGGCCAAAACAATTTATTTCTAAAATATTTTAATATTATTCAATATTATTTATTATATTATTTTTAATATTTCAGCGATATTTTGAAGCTTATTGTCTTCTTGTAGGGACCAAGAATAGGTATCAGGATCGAGATATATATACAAAACACTCATCATATACATGAATATGTCTAAAAAATGTCAATTTGAGAAAAGGTCTTTATTAGTTACGTTTTATCTTCATATCAATATATATACTTTCAAATACAATTTACAAAATAGGGTATACAAAGACCTATACTACGGCTTACACGCAACATTGTGACTCTTTTTTTTGTTGAACTTTTTCGTTTAACCCTTTTTTTACAATAAATACAATAAAAGCAAGGACTAAAAACTATCCAATCTTGTAGAAAATTGATTCATCAATGGGATAAAATTATGTGGGCATTGCTAAGAGATTTAATTAGTCAGCATTTTTCAATGGAATATCAAAAGTGAGCAATATGAACGAATTTCCTTTTTCTTTTGTTTTGATTAACCTATTTCGCTACTTGTTTTTTGTTTGACTTATTTCGCTAAAACCTCTTTTTACGCAAAATCCAATAAATGCAAGTATTTAAAATAAGCCAGTCAAGTAGAAAATTGATTTATTAATCGGATAAAATTATGTGGGCATGGCTAAATGTTCTATTTAGCTGGTAATATTCAACGGAACAAAGAATATGAGGAATATGGTTTCCAATCCTGACGGAGAACGATTAACGATTACAAGCCAAGGGGGTATTTCAATCCGCGGCCTCTAAACGCGGCATTTTTTTTTTTTTAATTTGTTTACATTTATTGTCACTCAAAATGGATTTAAATACGTTGCTGCAGCGCGCCCAGAACCTGACAAATGAGGCTAAAGCCGAGTACGAGATGCCGCAGGTGGAGCGTACGCTCCAACAGGTGTTGCAGGCCACCACGGACCTACACTCGCGCGTCACTCAGTCCAGCAACAAAGATATACAAGCGTAAGTAAATAAAGGAATTGTGCGATTTCCCAGGCTGATCATGTTTCTGCGACAGGCATATACTGCTCGGTTCCAAGGGCATAGATCTTCCCAAGCTTACCCAAAAGCTGGAGGCGCTCAATGCACGAAATACCTTCGAACCGGTCGATGTGGTTGGGGCTGACACGGATGTGTGCACGTTCCTGAAAAACGAGCGCGAGAACGCCATACTTTCAGTGATTGAGGATACCAATAAAAACGTGAGTACATGGTTTTGCTGCTCCTCCTACATTCACTAGAATGGCCTTCTCCTTCTTAAACAGATCAGTGAAACGGTGAGCAAACAGAAGTGGGTGAACCTGAACAGCACTTGGAATGAGGAGAAAAGCCGGTTGCTGGACGCGCTGATTGGACCCTCGCAGAACTTTATCGATCTGCAGCGTCTGCCAGAGCACATTAGCCTCGATCCCAATTTGCCGATAAGCAGATGCCTCAGCCCGATGGAGCTTATCTACGCCCAGGAGCTGCGCCACTATAACGAACTGCTGCTGAAGGGCGCCCACCGACCAAATCTTGTGCAGAAGTTCGCCGTGTTGACCAGCAGCTTTGGCGATGATCGGCTGACGGACATGTGGTCAACGGTGGCCGCCGTGACGCAGGTGAACGAGCCCGTCCACAGCGATCCCATCAAAGCTCGCCAGCAGCGGCCAGAGTTTGTTATTAACGCCAAATCGTGTCTCGAGAGGCACTACAAGATCTACATGTGCACCCTGGTGGGGGCTGCCCACTCCAGCAATTGCTATCAACTGGTACGCGCCTATGTGACCAATCGATTCAGCGCTCAGCAGGCAATCGGCCTGGTGGACACGTTGGACGACAAGCCACTGTGGCCCATGGTCTACTATTCCCTGCGCTGTGGAGCAGCAGAGGCGGCTGTGGAATTCCTGCACGAGGCCGGACCCAGTTACGAAGACTTTGCCCAGGTCATCGCCGATCGCAGCGCGGGCGCCGTGAATTCGAGGACAGAGACACAGCTGAAGCTGCAGTACGCCAACAAGATTAAGAACTCCACCGATGCATATAAGAAGGCAGTGTACTGCTTAATCCTGGGCTGCGACCCCAACGAGTTGCACGGCGAGGTGGCCAAGACTATCGACGACTATTTATGGATCAAGCTGGCTATGCTCCGTCCCGGGGATGCCGCCGGCTATGGTAGGCTCCAGTCGGAGATCCTCGAGAAGTATGGCGAAAAGCATTTCCATGCCAGCAACCAGACTGACGTCTATTTCAAAGCCCTGGTTCTTGTCGGCCTTTTTGAAGCCTCGATTGAGCTACTGGCCCGCAATGGTCAATCCGTTCATGCCGTCCACATGGCCATTGCCCTGCACGAGCTGGGGGTGCTGGGCGGAGCCCGCAGTGTATCGCAACCGTTGCTGTCCATCGACATCGCCGACCCTCAGCCGCTGCGCCGCCTCAATCTGACGAGATTGGTCCGGCTGTACGCGCAGCGCTTCGAGCGCACGGATACGACGGAGGCTCTTAACTACTACTTCACCCTACGTTGCTTGCGAGATCCGAAGGGCCGGAACATGTTCCTCACCTGCGTCTGTGATCTGGTGGTAGGCAGCGGGGCGCTGGATACCAGCATTTTCGACTTGATATTCGGCCAGCGGATGACTGATGCCGACGAAGAGGTTCCAGGGTGAGTCTGAGTGTATTTCTCCGTGTCCCCCCACCAGCATACCATCACTTTCTTTAATTCCTTTCTCAGAGGAGTATTCAGTCAATTTGATTGTCCGGAGTTTGACACGAACACCACGGCCTCGCTGATCGCAGAAGAGCTGGTTGCCCGAGGCAGCTTCGAAATGGCCGTGCGGCTTTACGAGTTGGCTGGCAACTACAACCTCGCCCTGAAGCACTTCAACATTCTTCTGGCACAGGTCGTGCAGTTGTCGCCGCAGGAGGGATCACAGCGGGCCCGTCTTCGAGACGAGGCTAATCGATTTAGCAGACTCTTGGCAGCGCTCCGTATAGATGTCGAGCCCAAAATAAGGGGCAGCTTTGCACTGCTGCAGCTGCTCCTCGTTTTCTTTGACCTCCATCATGAGGGGAAGCTGGTCCAAGCTCTAGAACAGCTGCAGCGCACGCAGCTGATGCCAAACACCACGGATGATGTGGAGGGCTGTTTGACCACCATCAAGAAACTCAGCGGAGAGGTCATCAAGGTGATCCCCGACGTGATGGTGGCTGCCATGGACATCACACTCACCCAGTACAACCAGTTGATGCCGTCGGGCACCTGTAGCTCGAATCAGCTGCAGTTGCAGCTCGAAAAGTTGCGAGTGCGGGCCAAAGCCTTGTCCAACCTCGCCGCCAGCATGCCTTTCCGCATGCCCTACGAAACCAACAAACGTCTGATGCAGCTGGAGCTGATGATGCACTAGAATAAAAGTATGCTAACCTCTACAGGAGATCAGATATGTACTCTATTTATTTCATCAGCATGAAAATGTACTCCTCCTCTTCGGTGTCCGCGTGATCTTCAAGTCTCTGCTCAAGTTCCTGTATTCTAAGAAGAGCAGCAGCCAGCTGTTGCTGCAAGTTAACGCTGATGTCTTTGGTTCCTTGGCAGGATGGACATGAGTCAGTACCTTTCGAATTGTCCTCGTCGATTCCCTCATCTTCAGCCTCGTTCCTGAGAGGGAGATCCAAGGGATCTTCAGTGTCAGTGCCAAGATTCAGTTCAGGTAAGGCTTGCTTTGGCAACTTGCTGTTTTTGTTGGGCAGCAGACTCGGACGAAAGTGTCTGGAGCATATAAAGGGCCACTTTAATCCGTCTTTAAGCCTGCACAGCTTCATCCACTCTGTTCGCAACTGCGGATCTGTGGGAAAACAGTGCAATCTATCGGGCGGCGATCGTGTCGTGCAATCCCCAATGCAGCACTTTCGCACCAACTTTTTCTTCTTTGCGGCGCCATGGTGCAGTCCGTCTGTCTTGCCTGAAAATCAAAGGATCGTCAGAGTATATCTCCTTTAGCTACTACTAATAGTGACCTGACCTACCCACAAAGAGCGTTGGTACTGCCCAGGCGAACAATTTGGACTTGCCGAAACAGTGCGGCTCAAAGTGTCGCCGGCACACCCGCCGATTCGAGAGTTTTGCGTCCTTTGGCATGCAGAGATTCTCCATCCACTTCAGCCTGACGCTCGGCTTTGAAGGAAACTTGAACATAGAGCTGCTATCTTGCATGCCACTCTCGTGACATTCGGAAACCGTGCAACGAAGACGTTCATATTTAATCATTTTTTTGTTTTTTTTTTATGTGACCTTGAAGTGAAATGGAGAAAGCAACAAGTGTTGTAAGCCGTTTCTAAGCTTGTCTTTAAATTTGGTCCTTTTCCATGCACTCCATTTCATATAATAGCTGGAAACTCGATTGGAAGTGCTACGACAAGTGCTATTTGGACAGCATTCAGTGCATCAAGCGTCTAAGAACATTAAATATTTATTTCAAATTGTTTTTTGTTCAACCGAAATTTATCCATTTTTTGCCAGACGTAATAAAGGTTTCATAATTTTAGACCAGTTCAGGTGAAAGATATCGTGGTTGTCTTTAAGTTCAGCGGAAAGATGACATGGATCTCCAAAAATTATTTAAAATCAGTAATATTTTCCGCCATTTTCCTGAAGTTTTTGAACTGTTTAAAAAGAGGGTGTTAAGTGGGTTAAGTTCGATATACGATATATAATGGTATATTTTGTCAATTTCATCAATCTATTAAATTTCATTTTCAAGTTATATAGATATCCAAAAAACGCAAGTATTTAGAATAAACCAGTAAAGTAGAAAAGTGATTCATTATTCGGATAAAATTATGTGGGCATGGCTAAATGTTCTATATAGCTGAGAATACTCCACGGAAGATCAAAAACGAGGAATATGTAAAATATAACTTTAACTTGTCAGTATATTTACGGTATATTTTTTAAATGAGATGGTCTGTTTCGGTATATTTCTGAGGGTCGCACGGTATATTTGATCGATAAGTCCGCGGTCACACTGGTGGTAAGCGCGGAGAAAAAATTTTAACAAAAATTGCGTTGGAACGCCCATTTGAAAGAATATTTAACAATAAAAAAAGTGTAGAACTACTCAGTGCATTGGTGCTGTATTCCCCAGTTGCGCGGCAGAGTGTTGGGTCCCAGAGAACAAGTCGGTACAAAGATTTCGCTTTTGTTGCCTCTCTGATGAGGGAATGTGTGCCGTGGTGTGTGTGCGTGCGTGTAATTAAACAAAAGTATTAAGCAAAAGTTACATATTTTGCAATCCGCGCCCGTCTACTACGGAGGAAAAAAGGCAGATACAAAGGCAGACAGACAATTGTCACAGTTGCAGCTGCGTCGCAGGCTGCACTTCCTACAACGGTTTTTGGGCCCCTGCTCCTGGATTTGCAGCTGCTGTTATTTGGCTGACGTTGTTGTTGTCATACTCGCACACACACACCACCTCTCGTTAACTACCTTGAAAGCCGTCGAGGCAGAGCGAGAGGGAAAGACAGAAGGCGCGCGCGGTAAAAAGTGCAAAGTTGATGCCGTTCAAATAAGCTTGGACACTGTGTGCTGTCAGTGTGTGCGTTTGTTACTGTTGTTCGTGTGTGCGTTTGTGCGTGAGCACAGGCATTAGTCATTTTTGGCCTGGGCTAAAACTGGACTGGAAGATTGGGCCTGGCCTGGTCTTTCGCTCTTGTTCGTTGATCCCCAGCAACACATCATTTGGAGAGCATCAACCAAAGAGGGACACATCAAAGTCATCTGTGCGGATCGTCAAAAGGTTAGTTACCCGCTCTGCATTGACATTGGTGCACCCTGCACCCTCTTAACTTGGCCAACACTCGCACGCACCCCCACTTTATATCATATATGTACATCATATAGGTATCCAGCGATCTATTCAGGCTATTTGCTTAATTGAAATTACAGTCAAGGTCGTATTTGTTAATTAATTAAATGTTTGCCTGGTTGCCTGGGCTGCTGTGTTATTCGTGGGGTTGGTAATACGAGAAGAGACTTTCAGTTGTTGCATAAACCCGATATGCTACGTTAGCTACCGACTGTTTGTTCACGCCTCAGCGATAAGGAATTCAGTGACATTTATGGATGAGAAATGTACATGCATACACATATGCGTGCATGCACTCATACATATATACATATGTATTTAATCGCTCCATCTTTGTCGTGCACTTGTTTGCCTGAAGCTCTTCCTTATAGCACAAGGCACCCTTTTCCACACTCTTTCCCACACACTTTGCGCAATGCAATGCCGAAGGAATTTCATTTTCGTGTTGTCACTTTCAGGCGCAGCAGGTGTGTCTTGCTTTTACTGTTTTGCCTCACTTTCCATGCCACCGACTCCATCCGATCGGCACATGGCGTCCATCCCTCGCATCGCCTCGCTGCGCCACTGTTTCGTTTCGGAGATAAAGTTCTTCAAAGAGTATGCACTCGTACGTATGTGGTACAATATCTGAAATGCTTCTGCGATCCCCGACTGCTTGTTCAAAACAGGAAACGGCTTGAGAAGCCTTTATCACAGAACATGGGATATGGTATTGCGCTCAGGGAGAGAGGGAGGGGAGGGTGGAGTGGATATGTGCACTCTCCAGCTGGCTCGCTCTAGCGAAACAAACTACAAACTACCTTCAAAAGAACATTCTTCTCTGAGCGTTCTGGAATGCACCTGTCAAGTGCACTTACTATATACTGGCCCGTTGGACACACATTCTAGTGCGTAAACTTCAAGCTTTGATTGTATTCAACTTTGACCCACATTCGTCAAATGTCCCCCCCCACATGGCACGCCACGCATCACAGAGAGAGTGAGAGAGAGAGAGAGGGAGCTCGCACTCGCTGATGCAGCAGCTCCCCGTATAATAGTTTTTTGTAGTCGAACGTGCAATTTTAGATCGCATTGTTTGCTTAGAATTCGCTACTGCAAGAAATAAGTACATACACAAATGTGTATTTGTGTATCCACTACAAATGCATGCATATACTTAGTCATATAGTACTATGTACTTGCATATACGAATGCATGCAAATAAGTTATAGAATGAATTGCATGCGCTGGAAAAAAACAACAGAGAATAACCATAAGCACGACGGCACCGCACCGAGAAACGTGCTGACAATGCCGAATGGTGCGGATGATTTTGCCAATTTTGATTTCACCTCTCCAACGGCTTTTTCATCCTCCTCCATTCCCTCTCGTTCTAAGCGGGGCATATGTACGTACATGTATACGTACATATATGACAAAAGGTGGAAAGGAAAAGAAGGATTGGGCCAGCTTCGAGCCGAAGCTGTAGACACTCTAGACACTAGACCATGGCGAAATTACATATTAGGTGGGGTCTTCACCAGATCTGCTCGCTTTCGAGGACCATCCGTTTCTCGAACGTCGCTGTCGTCGCTAAAAAGTGGATGGTCCTGACCCTTACGTGGCTGTGGCTGTGGCTGTGACCCGTGCTCCCTTATAGGGAAGGGACTGTGACTGGGACTCTTCATCTTCATGAAAAAAACACAAAAGCTTACTAAAAATTTAAATTCAAACCAGTTCTCTCTCAGTGCTTGTTTCGACTCGTTTTAAAGTCTTCCCTACGCAAAGCCCATATAACTATTTGCCTGTGTATTGGTTTTGGATTATGTTTCACCGTTTCGGGAAGTACAAGACAAGGTCCGGGCCAGGGGGGGGAGCGTAGCAAAGTGTTTCGTTTTGGCCGCTTGCGTTGAACGCTAAATTTGATGATCATATTTGATGATAAATATGATGATAAATTTGATGATAAATATTTATTACTCGTTTGTTGTGACGCCACATTCAAGCTGTGTCTATATAGTCTTCGGTTATCATTCGGGAAGTTCGTTTACTGAAATTTAAATCGAAATCTTTAACCCTCTGCCCACTCATTTTCACTAATTAATAGATCTTTAACTCAATGGAACCTTAACCCCAAAGCCACACACAAAGCTGGGCTCTGTTTCCATCTCCATATATATCGCTTATTCTTTCTTTCCCCCTCATTTATTCTTTATCTCTGGTTCCCAACATAATCGTACGCTCAAGTCAAAGACTTTACGTAAAGTGAATGATTTCGGTTTTTGTTCTCTTTGTAATTTGCTTTAATTGCACAAATGCATCATCGTCTCGTGGCATCTCATCATCTCTTTGGGGCACGTTCCATCCAGCCACTTTCCATCATACATATATATGTACATATGTATGTGTCTATGTTCTTTATTCGGCGGCAGGTCGAACCGATCGCCAGAAATTGAGGCGTGTTTTTCATACTGAGGTTCATTTAACTTTTTATTCCGTGGCATTAAATTCAATTGGTTTCATCGGCGCTACGCCGTGCCTTCGTCCGCCCGTCCGTCCGTCCGTCCGTCCGTCCGTCCGTCCGTCCGTCCGTCCGTCCGTCCGTCCGTGGTCCGTTGTCTGCCGTCTGTCGCCTTCAAGTTGTTATTGATGTGGCGCTGTGGCGTTGGGCGCTTCTGATGTGGTTTTCCGCTCCCGTTTGCTATTTTTACGCCAGATGAGGGCATCGGCGAGCCAGCCGCTCCTCTAGCGTGTAAGAGGTTACCTTTGGTCAAGGGGGGGTCAATGGAACGACCCTTTGTATGGCCATTATGTGTGATTGTGGTCTAGTGCGGGGTCCAGTCCATTCATATCCCTGGGCGTCGGATCACAGAGACTTCAAGAGCTATTGGAACCCATTAAAGTGGTTTCACCTTTGTTTGGCATGCACCGCAAAAATAGATACATATGTACATATGTACATATGTTGGTAGGTATCCTATAGTCGCAATATTTACTGCATATATAGCTTCTGTCTTGTTATCTTTGTAACGAAAATAAAAGCCTTCAAGGTCGTCCCAGACGGTGCGAGTCTATGAAAATCTCGAGCTAGCAACGGAATTGCTTGGAGATGGGCGGATCGTGGGGGGGAGAACCGCAGAAAGCATAGCGCAGAAGCGTACAAAGTAAATTAATTAAAATGGAGCATGGAAATCGGTATTTCAAATGCAATTTTCAAGCCATCATCTCATTTCGTTTTCTTTTCTTTTCATTCCGTTTCATTCGATTATTAATATCGTCTGTCCGCTGTCGCAGTCGCTGTTGAGGCTTTGCTCTCACTTTGATCGTGGGGAAGGGGAAGAGCGAGAGGGAGGGCATATCAGCCATCAGCTCCACCCCACACACATGCACACACACACACACACAGACACGGACGTCTCTTTGTCACTTTCTTTTGTTCTGCTTTCCATCTTCCACTGCCAACTGCCATCTTCTCCCCACTTCTTCGTGAGAAGCTGCTCGGAACGTGCGGTCAAGCCGATTTGATGATGGATTCGAAGTTGTGTTAGATCGAGAGTCAAATGCTTCTCATAAAACCACACAGTGAATCACCCAAACACCCACATGTTTTAAAGCCCATCCAACAATATTTTCACTCGAAATCGGTTGCCCATATCTACTCGTATTGTTGGGGGGGAAACAAGCAAAGCAATTAGCAAGCAAGCTGCATTTTCACAGACAACCGTTCTCTTCTCATAAATAGTAGTATTTGGCAGTGACCTCCGACTTCCCACTAGCCGCTAACTCCCCCCCGACCCTCTGGGGAAAACCGGTTGCTGGCATTGACTCAAACCTCCTCTTATCAACGAAACGAAACCAAAAACATTGCGAAGAATAGGCTTCATTACAAGCTCCCTGCCCTGCCCTGCCCTGCAGCTTTTAATAAAGCTCTTATACTACTGTAGCACAGCTCGTCTTCTTGTTATACTACTGTAGCACAAGAGATCTGCAAGCTGTAGAACACTCCACAACGAAGAGGAGGAGGAGCTGATGGAATAAAGAAAAAACAGAGAGGAGAGCGAAGAGATGGTGACTCTGATCTCATCATCAGCTCAATAAAATCCCCTTTCTCTATTGGAAACGTGTGGCAAAATATGCGAATGACCACTTTATATATTATGTACATTCGAATTGATTCATAATGATTAGAAATATGGGATTGTAGAGCATGCCATTTCCATCTCTATTTTGATTTCATTTCTCGCCAAACATCACCGATTAGAGGCGATTATTTGATCAATTTTACTGACGCCAAATGCTACGGGGGGAAGGACACACACACACACACACGCTCCACGTTACACGTTACACAGGGTTACGTACGTGAAATTCCGCCGCAAGAGTTCTTCCCTGTATTCGTTTGGGGTCTGTTTAGGATTGGTCTGCTCTTCACAGCGTTGGAGGTGGGGGAGTGGGCCTGCAAATGATTAAATTGGCATTCAGAATCCCAACAATTCCACTGTACGAGTGGACGTGCCTGTATGGGATGGGGTGTATGAGTGGGTGGGCAGGCAGTACCTTTACCGCTCTACCTCCCTGCCACCCTGCCACCCTGCCTTCCATCATCAGCACCTTCTGAAGGTGATTTTAATTAGATTGCAACTGTAACTGTTTGTTCGCAGCTCTCCGCTTTGGTCTGAACGAGTAACGGGTAAGGGGCAACGGGCGGCAACGTGTCGGCGATTAGCGTCACAATCAGTCATTCATTCACTCAGCCATTCCGTTCGTTCCGTTTGTTTCCTCAGTGAAACAACACTCTCTAACACAAATCTAGGTTTACTTTCGTATTCTATTCTTTTCTCGCTATTGATTGTTGATTTTGAGCTGTTAGTTGGAAGAAACGAGAAATTTACATGAATTTCGCATGCATTCATTGTTTTGTTTATGAACTCGGATGAAAGTTTGAAAGTTTTAGATCTGTTTATCTTTGTTCTCATAAATGAATTTGAATTTGCAGCAACTGTCGCTTAACATATGCGGAAATGAAACACGTTACTTGGCTGCCATGTGTAAAAAATACAGCCCACACGTAATAGAATACACCCCCCCGATCACGGTCCAGCCCTGAGAGGCGGATACCAAATTGCGTAGAATCCATAATCCATTCTGGTGGAATGCGCTTTGGGGAATTCTCTCCAAATGACGCCGCCACTATTTATCTATTCCTCTGAATGTATTTCTAATGAATGAAACATTCCAAAATTGTATCCAGCTTATGGAGGGGGAGGGAGGGAGGCCCAATACTTTTTTTGCGACGTAAAATATTCCGATAAGAATAATATTATTTGTATTTTGTTATTCCCTACAGCGGGCGGCTCTTCTTATCAATCCAACATTGTGCCCCAAGCCCAGTGTTTCCCCCCCGTTATTGTGCGCTCCTCTCACTCTCTCTCTCAGAGATGCTGTAGAGGCGCTCGGATACGGTTCCGTAATGTACCGGGCACCGACCCGCACCGAGAGACGTCTGTCGCAAGTGGGGCATGAAGCACGAGGCACTAGGCAGCTACTGCAACATTTCGGGTTAATTTGGGCATTTGTTTCCACTCTCTGCTCCCCTCTCTGATATCACAGATGCCCCCTTGTTTACAAAAGTCGAACCAAAATCCAAATAATTAGCAGAAAGCAGAAAAAGCATTTGGTTTGTGGTTTGAGGGCGTGCATTTGCACCAGAATGGGAATGGAAATGGGAATGGGGATGAGGATCTCTTCCTTAATGGGATGCCGTGACGTAACGTGACGTTAATGCTGCGAACGAAAAACATAAACAAAAAGCGTCCTTCTGCTTCTTCGATGTCATGGCCGTTGCCTGTCGATGGATGGCTTTTTATTACTATGGCATTTCGCGAAAGAGGGAGCCCTCTTTTATGATAGTTCCCATTGAATCTGATTTCCAGCCGTGCCCATAGACTGCGAATGAATCACTCGATTCCCGCCCGGTTCTAATGGTTCCACTTGGGGGTTATCTCTATGCCTGAAGCTATTTTATCTACGGGTCTTGGCCATAATTCCCCTGTTATCGGGCTGTGGCTCTTGGCCGAAATTCTTATCTTGTTTTGTAAACACTACGAATGTACATACCCAGGTGCACGGCATAGAACAGCAGGCCATGGGGCGACACCGACTCAGATATATGTATGTACTTATACACATAAATCCCGAAGGGTCAAGATAGACTTCTGAGATGGCTTTTTCCCGTATAGTAAACTTTTTGCATACCATTCATGCCTCACCAAGAGACGTTACATTCGTTTTCATCCTTAAGTTGCCCCAAAAAACAAAGCAAACATCAAAAAAATGTTTAAATATTTTCGGATCTATTTGAGAAAATTGTTAAGTATAATAGTCCCGCGGAGACTCGTGGAGCCGGCTAGAGTCCCAGGTGTGAGGCCCTACGATTCCCTCCAGCACCCGCCAGTAGTACTTGAAAGGAAAGAGAACTCATTTGTTTTTTGGTTGTTTTATTTTGCAGGCGACATGACCATTCCATCGCGACCGGCGCCAGCACCGCCCGGATCACGGGGCCAGAGCGCCGCGGCTGGAGCCAATGCCAGCCTGGATCAGCTGCGTCTGCAGCTCCAGCAGCAGCACCTGCAGCAGCAGCAGCAGTCGCACGGCGGTAGTCTCCAGAAGCTAACCATCAAGCTCCCTCCGCCGCCCAGGGGGCCGCTGCAGCAGCAGCAGTCGCTGAATGCGCAGCACAAGAGATCCAACAACAACAATCTCTTTGAGGTGCAGACGGGCTCCAGCATCACACGAAAGTTCCCACAGGCGCGGTACACGCCAACCACCAACTGGGACGACGACCCCTTCGGAGGGGGAGGAGGCGGAGCTGCTGCCAATGGAAATGGCAACTTCAGGAAGATGCCACCGCCGCGACCGCCGCCGCCGAAGGTGCAGGTGCAAGTGAATGGACAGAAGATTGCCTCCACAGGCCAATCGGCGACGTCGACCGGTGGCGGGGGCAGCCTCATCTCCAACATCTTTCACCGCAAGAAGACATCGTCCACGGCAGCGGCTGCTGCTTCCAAGGCCGTAGTGCAGAGTCGCGTCTACGGCCTGAGCAGCGGCCATGCCGGGACGACGGCACCCACAGCAGCAGCAGCAGCTGCGGCGGGCAGTGGGGGGTTCAGCAACACGGATTGGAATGCTGCTTGGAACACGGCCACCACCACCGCCCCCATAACGAGCAGCAGCAGCAGCAGCAGCAGCGCCTACTACTCACAGACGACTAGCAATGCGGCTGCGGCTGATGGACAGCTCATCAGCTTCGACTCGCCGCCGTCGTCGCCCACCTTCACCCAAAAGTCCAACAGCGACTGCGTGAGTGTCGACAGCTTCAGCTCGGATAGCAACTTCAGTTCGCCCCACAACGGCAGCGTCTCGCAGCCGGAGAGCGGGTTCGAGGACGACTACCATCGACTATCCCGACCGGCCACCCAGAGTCCCCTCGATCCCTGGGAGGCGGTGGACAGTGGCGGCCACAGCGGCGGGGTGGACAGCTTTGGCGCGGCAGCGGTGCGTCAGACGTACCAGACATCCAATCAGGTCCGCTCGTCCGATAATCCTTTGTGCAACGGCAAGAGCCTGCTGCCGCCCACACAATCGCTGACCATGCCCACCATCATCAAGCCGAAGATTTCGCAGAAGCCGAAGGCTCCCAGGGCTCCGCCGTTCGTCGGTGGAATGCCACCCGGCTACGGAGGAGCCTTCAATCCGCCCTCTCCGCCCATGCCCAAGGGGGCTCCGCCACCACTGCCCTCCTCTGTGGGAAGTGCAGCGGCAGGAATCTCGATGCTGGACGTGATTGCGGGCAGGGTGGATGCCATGGCCCTCAGCAATGGCTGCTCGGGCTACGTCGAAGAGGAGGTGAATCCATACGCCATTGCCCTATACGACTTTGACGGCGTCGAAGAGGGCGATCTTAGCTTTAGGGTAAGTGTTTGAGGACGGACGTCCCGAATGTTTCTCCTCTCTGACTGAATGACACGGCTATTGCAGGAAAACGAGAAAATCTATCTGCTGGATCAGCCCACACCTGAATGGATGCGCGGACGCACGCGCTCCGGCTGCGAGGGTATTTTCCCGGTCACTTATGTGGACATCAAAGTGCCCCTGGGTGCGGGTGTCTCACAATCACATCCACAAGCACAGGCGCCGCCTCAGCAGCAACAACAGCAGCAGCAGACGCAACAGCACCAGAGCCAAAATAATGAGCCCACTGCGCTCTGTTTATATCACTTCCCCGGCGGGGTCGAAGGAGATCTGCCATTGCAGGTGAGAATATTGAATAGCAATTGTTTTGTCTGGGTATGACCTTACTAGCCCGATCCATCCTTTGCCTTGCTTAACAGGAGAACGAACTGGTCACAGTGCTTTATAGGATAAACGAGGAGTGGCTGTTCGGCGAGGCGGGAGGACGGCAGGGCCAGTTTCCGGCCAATTTCCTGGACCAAGTGCCCGACAACCTGCCGACGCTGTAAGGGACCAAAAACCCGAACCCGAACCACAAACCCTAGATATATATGTAATGTATACACGATACAAATGTCGATAGTGTCGAAGGGGAGCGAACTGAACCATTTACACACACACACAAACACAAACAGATTATAATTATAGAATTGTATTTTTGCTATATCCGAAACACATTACATGATACGATATAAGATAAGAGAGCAGAGAACTATGTTTAAGCCGATCAAAGGATTTCCAGCTTATACACTGGACTGAACTTTGGATTGATTTTATGCTTAGCCCGCGAATGGAATTGTTTGTTGAATTCATGCATTCGATCGATGTTTACGTATTGAATTTGAAGTATTTGCCCAGCCGCCTATATATCCCTATGTACCCTACATACACCCTATGCCCATACAGAGCAAAGAAATGGGGAAAAAAACATTGTAAATAAGTTATATTTTACGTGATTGTCTATTAATGTTTAATTATTTAAATCGAGTTTAGTTAGACGCTTAGTTAGGCACATTAACCGATTCCAATTGATGGTTCAAACCCTTTTTTTTGATTCTATGTATTGTATTGTTACGTTACGTTCAAGTGCTCGAAGGATGCCTTTGCTTATATCTCTCCTAATCGCAATTGCATATCCTAGAGGGTGCCGCCCCGCTTATGATGTATCAGGATATCACATATCCCCGCTAAGAAAGAAATATATTGAAATAAACGATGTATACAAACCTGGAAATCATCTGTTCGTTCGACTTCCAATCACTACGTTGCCTGGCCCCCAAACGTCACTCTGTACTACTCTTTCTCAGTACTATCTGTATCCCCAGTCTGTGTGTAACATATATTCGTCGTGAATATCTGAACAAAATTAATTTTTAGTCGTTCCGAATGTTTTAAGTGTGATCTGCAACTGTTCTCCGCTCGGGCAAGCAAAATTAATTCCTTTGACAAGTGCCCCGTGCCCCGAGCCCCGTGCCCCGTCCCACGTAGTGCAACATAAACAACACAAGCTGTAAGTTCTGAGATTACGCCGCTGTCTGCCACATTTAACAAATCAGATTTAGCAGACCACTGCTATGTCGGGCGACTGCAACACATACTGCCCGAACGTGTGCGATCCTTGCCAGGCGCCCACCGACTTCACCCCCTGTCCACCCAATTCGTCGTGCCCGCCATGCGATTGCGGGGACTACAACGGCTGCTGCTACCAGCAGCCGGCGCGCGTCAGACCCATTCTGCCGGTTTCCAACTTCATGCGCTCGACGGCGCCTCTAGATACGGACACCATCTACCGACGCTCGTACTACGGCAACTGCGGGGACAACTTGCGAGCCCGTCCAATCTTGCCGTGCTCCCAGATCCGGACCAGCACCGCACCACTCGAGAAGTGTACGGTGCAGAAGCTGTCGTTTATGCCGCCCTGCCCGGGCCAGCGCACCAGGCCGATCAGACCCATGGAGAGCGGGCTACGCTTCGAGGGACCCATCTACGCTATGACCTCCCAGAAGCACGACTACGTGCCCAAGGGTGTGGCGAAGCGGGAGCCCATCAAGCCGGCCGGGGCCATCTGCACCTCGTCCGCTCCCATGGAGCGCTGCACCATTCAGAAGCTGTCGTACATGCCGATCGACGTCTGCCAGAATCCGCCGCCCAAGGCCGTGCCCCAGGAATCGCACTACTGCAAGCCGAGCGGCCCGCTGGAGCGCTGCACCATACAGAAGCTGTCGTACATGCCGGTTTGCCTGCCGGCCAAGGAGCCCACTCCCTGGGCGGACAAGATCCGGTGCGTGCCACCGCGCTACCAGAACATCTGCACAACCTACAACCTGAGCTACATGCCCAACTGCAATCCGGGACGCACTGCACCGGTGATGCCGGTATCCAATTTACGCTTCCTTGGCAACGATCCCTCTGCCGGGAACACTGTCTACAAGCTTAGCTACATGCCAGTCGATGCCACGCGCACCAAGCCCACGCCGATCCTGCCCAGGGACACCTTCTGTCGTCCCACCGGCCCACTGGAGCGATGCACCATACAAAAGGTGGGTATATTTTAGTCTCCAGCTTGAATAGTAATACTAATACTGGCTCTCCTTCAGCTCTCCTATCAGCCAAATTGTGCTGAACGCACTGCGCCCATTCGACCCATGGAAAATGGACTGCGCTTCGATGGGCCCATGTACGCCATGACCACCCAGAAGCACGACTTTGTGCCGAAGCCGCACGTGCGCCGATCCCCCATTATGCCGAGCTCGGCCTTCTGTCGTCCCAGCGGCGCCATGGAACGCTGCACGGTCAACAAGCTGTCGTACATGCCGGTGGATGTCACTTGCTTCCCGCGGCCAGAGGCCGTCGTACCCAGAGCCGGGTTCTGCCGCAACGAGGGACCAGTGGAGAACTGTACTACATACAAGCTGAGCTACTTGCCGAATTGCCTTCCGCCCAAGGAGCCGTTGCCCTGGGCTCGTTACACCTCCTACTGTCGCCCCAGCGGACCCATTGAGAAGTGTACCATCCAGAAGCTTAGCTATGGGCCCCCGGGTGCCTTTTCGCGTTGTGGCGGTGAGTCAGTCGGCAGGCGCTTGTGTCTTTTCATCTGGCTAACTAAAACTGATCTTTTGCAGGACCCTGTGGAAATGGCGCCGGCGATGCTGGTTGCTTCCCGAAAGCTGGCATTTGCTAAGCCGGAGGTACTTTTTGCCCCCCACCAAACCCATTCTCTATGTTAAATGTTTAAGCAAATTGTAATCAGCCCAATGGTAGCTTGCCACCCTATGCAGCACATAAGAAGAACGGAACTGCCAAAGATGCACGCACCATCACGCCACCCCCTCACACCACACACACAGCACAGTATTTGTCAACTATTTTCGGCGATTTGCTCTGGTCCCAATGATCGCTGCCCAAAATTGCAAGTGTTAGATTGTTCGACTTGCGTGTTACCAGTGTTGTCTTTCTCAAATTAAAGTATTCAAATAACCACGGGGGCCAAGAAATGGTCCCTAAATCAAATGACTCGTTTTTTTATTATTTGGGGGTCTTCTGGCATGATTTCATTGCCCACGCCCAGGGATACATATAGCATACAGGAAAGAACATCATGGTTTTTGCGAAAATCGTAAAAAAGGGATGTCCATTTTCCTATCTAAGGATCAAGGATTTTCTTCCGCTCCCAGGAAGCCATCGCATGCCTTGATCGGCCAACAAATAACGGAAATATTTAAATATTTTTAGCTGGGGAAAATGTCCTTGACCCTTGGTCCTTGAAAAGGACTCAGCAAAACAGGAATAATTTTCCGATCACAGGAAGCCATCGCAAGCCTAAATTGACCCACAAATAGACGAGAAAACTAAATATATATGGCTTATCCTTATGCAAGGATCAAGGATACTCCTTCGATCACAGGATGCCATCGCACGTCCCGATCGGCCAACAAATAACGGAGAAAATTAAACTTTTTTAGCTTGGGAAAATATCCTTGATCCTTGGTCCTTGCAAAGGACTCCGTAAGAACAGGGACATTTTTCCGATCACAAGGAGCCATCGCACGTCCCGATCGGCCCACGAATAACGGAGAAAAGAAAAAAACAAAACTGGCCTGTTGTTGTTGTGTCCCAATTGTTGTACAACAACAACCCTGATTTTGCCGCCGCTCAAATCAGAAATTTCGGACTGGGATACCAGGCCAACAGAAATCAGCAGTAAGCAACTCTAGAAAGTGGGGAAAATTTTGTGGTGCATACTTTCGGGGGCTAAAAAAGCAGCGACCTTCTGCTGATTTATGTTGGCCTGGTATCCCAGACCAAAATTTCTGATTTGAGCGGCGGCAAAATCAGGGTTGTTGTTGTACAACAATTGGGACACAACAACATCAGGCCAGTTTACTTTTCGTGTTTTCTCCGATATTCGTGGGCCGATCGGGACGTGCGATGGCTCCTTGTGATCGGAAAAATGTCCGTTCTTACGGAGTCCTTTGAAAGGACCAAGGATCAAGGATATTTTCCCCAGCTAAAAAAGTTTAATTTTCTCCATTACTTGTTGGCCGATCGGGACGTGCGATGGCATCCTGTGATCGGAAGAGTATCCTTGATCCTTGCATAAGGATAATCCATATATATTAAGTTTTCTCCTCTATTTGTGGGTCAATTTAGGTGTGCGATGACTTCCTGAAACCGAAAAAATTTCCCTACTTTGATAGTCCTTATCAAGGACCAAGGATATTTTCCCACATTTAAAATAAAAAACAGGTCTGCAGATATCCGTCGAATAAATGATGCATTTATTATTTAATTATTAAATTATGGCAAACTCCAATCGAAATGGCGGCGCATTAGGCGATGCTTCTCCAGTGTGATGTTTTGAATGAAGCGCTCGCCACAGGTGCCGCAGATAAATGGACATTCGCCTGTGTGCTGCTGCAAATGGAGCTTCAGATCTTTGGCTTGCCGGTAGCTCTTCTCGCAGTACGTGCACTTGTGCGGCTTCAATCCGCTGTGGGTGAGCATGTGGCGGGTCAGTTTGTCGGACCGGGCAAAGTCCTTGCCACAAACTGTGCAGTGGAATGGTTTCTCCCCCGTGTGCATCCTGCGATGCGAAGCCATCTCCGAGTGTCTCGGGAAAGCCATTTCACATAGATCACATTTAAAGGGCTTCTCGCCGGTGTGGCGTCGCATGTGGGTAACCAGAGCAGCAGCCGACCGTGTTTCTCTGCCGCAAAGCGAGCAAAGGAATCTCTTGATCGCATCCTTGCGCTTTCGATCCCCGTTTACGTGAACGTCCCGAATGTGGTTGTTCAATCGCGACTTCATTTGATAGGTGCGATCACAGTGCGGGCATTGCAGCAGCTGGACCCCGTCCTCTGTGGCGACCATATCGGCAAGACCACCTGTCGGCTTTGGAGCTGCTTTGGTGCTTTCGGAGACCTCGCTGTGCTGGAGCCGCACGTGCTTATCCCTATTCTCAGGCCACATAAATTTATAGGTGCACTTGCTGCATGCATGCTTCTTCTCTGTGCTGCTGCACTGCCCTAGAAGATGATGGTCCATAATATTCTGAAAATGAGAAGCTTTGAGAGTTTAAATTATACAATGGCTGTATGGCCAAAAAACATACCTTGGACACACACTTAAAAACGCATTTATCACACTCATGAGGCATTTTGTCGAAGCGGTGCATGGTCCGTTGATGTTGGATCATTTCAAATTTGCGCTTGCACTGGACACTGCAAAGCTCACAGACGTAGGGAGGACGGTTGCCAGAGCCCAGTCCAGTTTGTACTTCGTCCTCTGTTTCCGAATCCTCAAGCTGCATCTCGAAGCCGGATTCATTGGTTATGGAGTAGTTATGCGGGGAATCGTAGCTATGGTGCAGCGAGAGAGACAGCTTTAGTTCCAGTTGAATGTGGGCGCGCAAATCTGTAATGCGGTCAAAATCCAGGTTGCAAATTTTGCAGGTAATGCGCTTGGCACCATTTCGCTTCGATGTGGCTGCTATCAGGGTCTCGGCCAACGGAATGTCCTGCTCCTTGAGCCCGTGACGCTTTAGATGTTTCACCAGGTAGTCATGGCGATAGAACTTGCGCGTACACCACTGACACGGAATGAGCTTCGATTCCTCAGCGTGAGCGCTGAGTAAATGAACAGTCAGGGATTTTTTCTTGTCAAAAACACGCTTGCATTGGGAACATTCAAACGTTTGATTCTGCAAGCAGCAAAATAACGTAACATAACAATAGGAGGAATAAAAGTAATTTTGAGGGGCTTACAGCGATTCGATGCTCTCGGAAGTGGGCTCGCAGGTTGTGCTTCCACCGGAACCGCAGTGGGCACTTGTGGCAAAGGAATCGCTTTTGAGAATTTCTGCACTGTGACTCATTGTGATGCCTTAGCATTTGCAAGCTGACGAAGCGCCCATCGCAACGGCCGCAAACATGAGGGGCTTCAGACCAGCTGTGCGTCTGACGCTGGTGATCGTAGAGTTGATACTTCCTTGTGAACCTCTGTTGGCACAGCTCGCAGCTGTAGTGGGCCTTTCTAGTTTTTCGCTTCTTCTGTTGATCTTCGGACTCCACGTCCAGCTCACTATCAGTGTCAGAGCTGTCTAGGTTCATTTCATAGCCACACTGATTGGTTATTGAATAAAAGCGATGGTAAATGCCGCCTGCCAAATCTTTGCGGATCAAGTCAATTAATTGATCCTCGCCAACATCCTTGGCATCGGATCTATCGGGATAGAACAACTCCGCCAACTCATTGGGTTCCATATTCGGGCGCACTCCCAAGGTAACAATTTCCGGATGCTCCTCCAAATGGCGTCGCAGGTCCGCAATCTTGTTGTACTGACTCTGACAGATCATGCATTCGATGAGCTTGTAACCATGCGGTTTGCAAAGATTTAGATCCACAGACTTTGCCTTTTTATGCTCACTTATATTAGCCGAGCGCTTGGAATTTCGATGTACTTTGAGATGCATTTCCAAGGCATCACTGCTATTAAATTTCCGGATGCAGAGTGAACAGGAGAACCAACGCGATTCCGGCTTATGAGACCTGATTTGATGTCGTTTCAGATAATCGGCTCGTTTGAAGCTCTTTGGGCATTCATTGCACTTGTAAATCGACAGGTTTAAGCTTCGCAGGGCATCGCCATTTCCCGTCTTCCATTTCTGTATGCGCTGGCCCAGTGGCAAGTTATCCAGCGAGCTGCAAAACATAGACATCAGTTATATTAGCTTTTTAGAAGGAAGTCTCCCACATACTCTTCGTCCTCAAAGTCCGACTCGGCTTCGTCATCTCCATGCTTTTCTATACTGGCCTGGACAGTTTCCTGCTTGACAGAATCGATCATTATTAGAGGATCAACAGATTTCTTGCTGTCGAAATCTTTTTCGTCTGGACTCTCTTCTGGGACCATTTCAGGTAACCCAGAGCAATTTATGTCTGTTTCAGTTTTCCCTCCATCCTCATCCTCCGTTTCTAGTTTCACCATCACATGCTGCTCCGCACATAGTTCCATAGGCGTTTCTTGCAAGCAGTCGGTACCGTTTTTTAGGTGCTTCAGCAATAGTTCATTGGCGGCCAGCGCCTGCCTCACATAGCAATAGGCTCCCATTAATTTCTTGGTGCAACTGCTGCACAAACACTGTGGAAGCCTCTGGTTACCAGATGTGTCCAGCTGCAGAAGAGATTTCAAACATGGCTTATATATTTACATAAAACACATATGTGGAGCTTACATTAATATTTATGTCGGTGAGCTCGCTCAAGATGTCCGAAAGCAATTTGTCTGGATATTTTTTTGTGGGAGTGGCCAGCTTCAGAAGATTATCAGCATCTGTCGAATCGCAGGTCCGACAAACTACCGGCAGCTTCATTATAGATATTGTCGGGTTTTCTTCTTCAATTTTTAATGTTTTTGTGCAAAATCAGAAATAAGTGGACAATAAGTCGCGCACGATATACGGTCTCACCCGCATAAATATACCGAAAAATACGTCACAGTTTCAAAATATACTGACGAATCATTTGTATTCAATTCCATCAAGGTGGATGACCTAGAGAGGGTCGTAAAATACGTGTAAAATCAAGAATGCACTTTTATTTAGTTTGTTAGAATGGGAGTAACTTTCTTCTTATACTACTTCGGAGCTTAAAAAAATTGGTGGCATGTATGGAGCATGCAACGAAAGCCGGGCTAGTACTTTTTAATCGTTTTCCTAATGAGGGCCAAGCGTTGCTTATGCGCTTCTGTGACTGCGGCGCGTTTATACGGACGCAGTTCGTCTGTACCGAATCCGGGTATCCACATGTTGTACTTTCGCTCGAAATGCAATTGAACATCTCGCACCTCAATTTTGTTGGACTTTCTGTGTTTCGCAAATGCGCTGGTTGACTTAACCGTGTCCTCGACAAAATCATCTATTATCTGCAGCAACAGCTCCTCTACGTCTTCGTCCAATTGCGTGGTGGTGTCCACTTCTTTAACCAATTCCGTAAGACGTGGCTTTGTCAGCATCTGAAAAGGAATCCGAGATTCAGTATCCAATCAACTTGTCTGGATACAATGAACGTGCTTACTGGTGTGCTTTCACCTCCGGCTGAGGCTGTATGATTGGATGTCTTTCCACTACCACCACCTGAACCAGTCGCTGTGCCCGCGCTTGTGCCACCGTTTTGTGAAGATGAGTTGCTGTTGTTCGTCATGGGACTGTGCTGAGAGGGCGAGGCCATTGAGCTGTTGCGATGGCCGCTGTTAGAAGTGGTGTAGTTATTGTGTTCGGCGTCGCCGTTGCTATCGAAAGTGGTAAAGAGATCCGACATTGCTTTTTGATTTTCTTCAAAATCTTTTAAGTGTACGTATTCTATCGTTCTATCAAAGCAACTGTTGGATACGGCGTAGGAGGTGTGCGTGGAAAGGAGGAAAAATAAATAGCAGGCGTGGGGAGGTGGGGCGAAAAGAAGAGTGTGTGTGTGTGGTGCCAGGGCCAAAGCGGTGTGTGGTTTCTAGTGTTCTTGTTGCTTCTTAAACTGCAATTGGTGTTAATACATGTGTGTTTTGTGAGTACAATGAAAGTAAAAGGTTTGTTAAATGTTGTTTTGTGTTCAGACATATTAGCCTGCATTAGCCTCTACGGAAGAGATTTTCCACCCAGATGGTAGAATTTTCCATCAACTGAACAGTGGCTTACGCCACATGAATATCCAGCAACACTTACTTTGATTGCTAAATAAAAACTTGGCTTATTCTAGTATTTTTACAATTTATTAAAAAAAAACTATGCACTAAAATATAGAGTGTGGCCGGCTTTTGGAATACAGAAAATACCAAAGAAATCGAAAACCGATAAACCGAGCAAAAACAGGGATGATATTTTGTACACAGATTTTTTAAAACAAAGACGTCGTAATATAAAATTATTTTTTATTTTTTGAGAACTGCGCAAAATGTCAACGGTCGAGGAACACTCAGCGGATAACAAGGCCGGAGAAGACCTGGGCGATGACGGGTATGTGGATATGACGTTCACAAAGGAACTGAGAAAAGCAACAAAAGATGTGCATAATCTGACCGACGTTCTGGTAAATGCAAAATTCGCCTTCGGTATGTTCGATTTTGGACAGGAGTCAGTTGATATGCCTGTTAAAATGCGTGTTTTTTTCAGCCCTTTCGGACGATGAAGTTTGGTACGATGGCCTTTTAGCTTTCTACGAGCTATACAAGTTCTTTGAGACCCGTCTGCCGGAGCGCTTGTTGCCAAAGGAGCTGCATAGAGCCGAGGCATTCGAAAGGGACTTTGCCTATTTCTACGGTGCCAACTGGAAGGACACATATGAGCCGCGGCCCGTTGTCAAGAAATATCTAGAACACTTGGAGAAGGTGTCGGCCCAGAACGAGCTCCTTCTCTTTGCTTATGCGTATCAAATGTACATGGCACTTATGTCAGGCGGCCAAATGCTGCAAAAGAAGCGAATGATTGCACGCAAGCTGTGGATTTTCCCCAAGGGTGACAAGGAGGAGCAACAGAAGCAGGCTGAGGCAGATGCCGAGGTAGCTACTGCAAATGCTGCTTCCATTGGTATGGATAAGGAAGACTTGGAGGCGCGCCCAATGCCAGCTCAGGTCACGATTTGTCCACCTGGCTGTGAGGCCACATTCTTTCCAGTCAAAGTCAGTATTGGGGTTTTAAATTGTGTTGTACCTCATACTACATGTAACTACTTTATTCCCCAGATTAATGTACTGAAGGCAAAGCTACGGCGCGTGTTTAACAGCCAGTATGGCTCTTTTGATGACGAGTTGCGGGCTGCATTTATAGAAGAGAGTCGGAATGTGTTCCGCCTCAATCTAGAAGTGGTTCGTACAATTAAAGGCGTGAATCGAGCTAATCTGAAGAAGCTGGCTATCGCAGCTATCTTTATATCAAGCATATATTTGGCCATCAAGTTAGCTACTAAGTAGGGCGAAGTCTTACCTGCTTTTGCTTCTGCTGCTGATATTTTAGTATTGTGATCATCAGATATAAAAAGTATATAATATCTAATATCTTGTTTCTGTAGTAAATATTAATATTGAATCTTATGTGTTATTCAGTTTTTCCGGGGGTTTCCACAGAATCCACTACAAAATCGAGCAGCCCGCGTCTATTTAGCCATGGCATAATACGCTCAACGTTGGCTCTGTATCGTTCATTGCTCATTAGCTCTGATCTCAAGACATCGGATTCAGGATTATCGCCAAAGATGGCTTCTGGTGTAAAGTTGTCATCGGCTTTGTTCAGGCAAATGGATAGCGTACTCACCACAGTGCCGACCGCTGGAAAAGTACACAAGTGAGATTTAATTGACCATATATATAGAGTAGTACGCCGACTGGCCAAGACGTACCAAAAATGGGATGCTGTATCAGAATGAAGTGTAGTTCCTTAAGTGTGGGAACAAAGCCGGAGTATTTCAAGAGTTTGGCGTGTTCCACCAAATTTTGATGATACCATCTGATGAGATAATCAAACTGATCAACTTTAATATCCAACTGGGTGGAGCTCATTATGAAATAATATAGATCCTGGGCTGGGTTCCCGTACTGCGAGACCTGATGATCTAGTAAATAGGTTTCCTCGACTTGTCCGTCCGCATTGTATTTGAACATGATGTTGTTCACCCAGGCATCCCCATGGTTGAGTACATTGAACTCCTTCTCATTGAACTTGGAATCTTTAATGACTTCCGCCACATGGGCATCCAAAATGGATGGCTGCAGCGAGAGAGAGAAAGAGAAGAGAGTGAGTTTGGTAATTGGCCAATGAGAAATCTTCTGTTACCAGCTTATGCATATATTCATCAGCTCCATCAAACTTGGCCACTACATCCAAAAACTTGTCCCTGTTCTGGGCAAACATGGGCTTCAATATCTCCGCCGTTTTCTCGGTAAAGATGCCTTTATGGCAGAGCGCGGGGTAGGGTCCATTGAGGTCCTTGTACTGGAGTGAAGCTGCATGCCATTGAGCCAGCTTTTTCAGCGCACACTTGCTATGTTCCAAGTCCATACCCTTCATCCGATCGCACATCTTGAATCCTCTTGCCTGCAGATTTTCGAGAATCAGATACTCTGTATCTGCTGTGACCGGCTTGCTCAGTCTATAGGACTTCGGACTGAACGTAACTGCTAGGCCTGCGTCCCTATAGAGTGCCTCGAAGCCGGGCACATATTTGTCGTACACCATAATCTCCTTGGGAAATAGGTTGAAGTCGGCCAAGTTAATCATATCACTAGCTGCCACTTGTGTTTTCAGGATATACGAGTAGCTCTTGGCGCTTTTATCTGATAAAAGATTGTAGTAATTATAGTATAAACAATATGTGTGCTAGCAATACTTTACAGACCTTTTAGCTGTACGTTGATGTCAACTTTGAGCAGTTTGGAGGCATAGTTGTCGCCTGGTTTGGTTGCCAATTCCGAACAACCGCTCACAATGCTCTCGAACTCTGGATCTGTGGCGGCAATAATATCACTAAAGTCGTCTACAGTTAGCCAGTCCAAGATCACGTTAGAGGATTTGGGCTGCAAGGGCAACGGATCTTCATTCTGTATCGGCTGGCTGCGAAATGTAACAAAAATCATCCTCTCAACTGACTTCATCCATCCATTTATAGTACTCACTCTACGTCCAAGAGACCACGATTGTCCAGCCAAGGTAGTATCTGCTCGATATAGCTGCGGTAGCGTGGGTTCGAGTACAAGAGGTTTTTGAAGTTGGCGGCTGCTTCGGTGCCACCCATGAAATTCTCGAATGTGGCACCCTCAGTGGGATCCAAGAGCACGACAGGCAGCACGGTTATCGAGGAGTACAACGCCCATTCTCCGTACTTATAAAACTGCATGTGGAGCTCCCGGAGCGATGGCTGGCGTCCTGTAAAGCCCAGCAGATCTAGATGTTTGGTTAGCTGATCGTGGTAGTGCTTTACAAAGAAGTCGAAATATGCCAACTTGTAGTCTATGTGCACGGAAGTGATGATAAAGTAGAAGAGGTCCTGGACCGGGGATCCGTATTTCGGATTTTGGAAGTCCACAAACACCATATCTTCTATTTCTCCGTTGGGGTCGAGCTTGAACAGCAAGTTATTCGTCCAGCAATCGCCGTGACTCAAAACATTAAACTCCGAGGGATCGTATTCGCTTAGCTTCACAAACTCCGTGACAAATTGCGAAAATGTTTTGGTCTGTAAGAATACAGTGTTAGGTACATCGTACGATTAAATTTGTACCCAATTTATTGTTCGACTCACGAGCTTGTCCCGGTACTTCTCGCCATCCTTCAGGTCCTTCAGATGTTCCATAAATGTAATTTGGAAGGCGCCAAGCATTCCGTCCATAAAGGCTTTTATGGCATCTTTATTTGCTCCGAAAATACCATTCATCAATGTATCTGGATAAGGCCCATACACCTGAATCATCATTGCAGTGGCCGCATGGTATTGAGCCATTTTTCGCAGGACAAATTTGGTTTGTTCCAAGTTCAGGCACTCCAGACGATTCAAATTCTTGAAGCCGTCCTGTCCCAGATCGTTCATGAGCACGGTATAGGCCAGCTTGGGCTCCTGGCTGGGGTCCAGTCTGTGGGCTCGTGGTGCCAATGCCACTTCCATTCCCTTGACCCTGTACAGCTCTTCCAGTTTCGGCAATATATCGATGTAAGCCATATTCTCAAGTTTGAAAAAGTTTGCCATGGCCAGCATTTGCTCCATTTGAGGGGTGTTATGGGGCACCTTCATCATGAAGGATTTGTGCTTAGTACTTTTGTCTGGAAAAGGGAAAGGGCGATATGTAACGAAAGAATATTTGCCTGAAAAACTACTCTAATTACATTGCACCTTCAAGTACAATCAAATTGGTCAGTCATTGTTAGATGGCTAATGCGAGCCAGCTACGGCAAGCAATACCTATTATCATTGTGAAATACCAACAGCGGACTTTTATTGTGCCAATGTTATAAGTAAATTGAAGATATTTTACGATTAGTTATCGCAGTCCGAACCGAACACAAACACCGACAAACAGTAATTACGTATCGTGAGTTATAGGCTATAATCTATTTTTAGGTACGTTTATATCGGGCTCAGGTAGTACTCACCATCGAGCTCCACATCGATGCTGATTCTCAGCATCAGAGTGGCGTAGTTCTCTCCGGGGGACATGGCGGGCCTAGCGCGGAAGCTAAGTATCTTCGAAAAGTGAGGAACACTCGCAGCAAGTATGTTCACAAATTGCGTCTCATTCAGCCAATTTGGCACCAAAGAAGTGCCGTCGGGAATTGTTGTTTCGCTGGGGCTGGAGATGGGGATGGTGCTGGGGCTGGGGCTGGGGCTGGGGCTGTGTGTTTCGTCAGATTTCATCTGTGGCACCGCGGTGGGTGTCGGGGATGTCGTCTGGGGTGGGCTCTGGTTCTCGGATTGTGGAGGTGTCACCTCATAGCTACGCTTCGGCTTGGAATTTCGTAGACCCATTGTGGAGGTGTAGGTGTACGTTGACTCTTTGTTCGAATAGGGATCGAGGTTTGTGTGCGTCCGTCCAACTGTGCGAACGTCTAGGGACTGATATTTGACTGCAAATATCAGCACCGTGCTTAGTTTCGTCGCACAAATCACTGGCTCAGTGGACATCGCCGATAGCTCGCACTGTTGATAACTACAAGTATTATAGTCTATTGTTTTATCAGTGCCGCACGAGTGATAGTGCTGGGAATTGAGTGAATGTGATCCGAACCTCACCTCTAATTGAGTTTCCGCTCAAAGTGCAGACGGAGTCGGAAATGATTTCTATTGTATTGTTTATATTTGGTTTATTCCCGTAATTCTTACATCTGTGAACAGAAATCTAGGATGTGTTGACCACCTCGAAGGCGCCTCGACTGTGGGCCCAAGGGAGGATTTCCTTAAGGTGTCTCTCGATGCGCGAGTTGTGGAATAGGCTGTTTCTGAAGTGGTCGCCGGATCCCTCCTTGTCCATTAGGGCGTCCATGTTGGCATGCTCGCTGGCATCGATAAGGACGATTGGCAGGAGAAGCGTTACCACCGGGAAAACTAATAAAACAGACGCACGTAAGGTAAAATCTTGTTAGTGGAACCGAACAAAGCAATCCTCTGGTACTTACTCCAGTCCCCGTAAAGGAAAATCGATTGATGCAGGCTCTTGAGCTTCGGCAGGCTCTTGGGGTACTTCAGCAGTGTCAGGTTTTCGGTGAGTCTCTCGTGGTAGTAGTGGATGAAGTAGTCGAACTTTTGTATCTTTAGGTCGCCGTTGACGGAGGAAAGGATCATGTAGAGCAGGTCCTGGGCGGGGGAGCAGTACCGACTCATCTGCAGATCTACGAAATACGTTTCGCTCAGCCGACCCTCGTCGTCGTATTGGAACATGAAGTTGTTGCACCAGGCATCGCCATGGTTGAGCACACGGAACTCGTTCTCTATCTGGGGTGCGTACGCCTGGAACATGTCTTCTGTCGCTCGGCTGTAGGTTTCCTGTAAAGGCCCCAATTAGCATATCGGAATGAGAATCGGAAAATCTATTTACAATTGTCTTCTGCAGGTGCGTGGCATCAAAGAGGGGCAGCGATTCGACCAACGTCTTGGTTTGCTGTTCCCGCAACTCTTTGAAGTTATCCTCTGTGCCGCACAGATTCCGGTTGTAAATCTCTGGATACGGTCCCTTAAGTTCGAATCGCACTGCCGAAGCGGCATGGAACTGGGCCAACTTCTCGAGGGCCGCCTTGGTGTGCACCATATCGAAGCCATCCTGACGCTTCACATTCCTGAAGCCACGCTGGCCCAGATCCTCCAGGACAATGAGATCCTCGTCCAGCTGCTTCGAGTGCTGGTAGTAGCGCGGCCCAAAGGTAACTTCCTTGTCGGCCTCCCGATACATCCGCTCGAAATCTGGCAAGTAATTGGCATACGAGTTGCTCTCCTTCTCGAACACCTTCCAAGTGGCAACGAAAGCCCGTGTGCTGGCAGTATTTGGCAGCACCTTGGCCATATAAGAGGTGCTCTTCAGAGAGCCATCTGGTGCAAAAGGCCTTCCGTTAACAAACAGTTAATCATCGATCAAATGCAAATATACCACGTACCATTCAGCTCTAGGGTGATATTGGCACGCAGCAAGAGGGTTGTGTAGTTCTCTCCCTTGCCGCCAGTTGGCTCCACCCTAAACTCCCTGATGCTCTTCAGATCCTCAAAGTCGCGTTCTAGAAACTCCACAAACAACTCCCGATCCAGCCATTCCGGTACCTGCTGCTGCTCCTGTTCCTGCTCCCCAGCTGTGCTCCCGTTTGCCTTAACCATTGTTCTCGACTGGCTCTCGTCTCGACTCTCGGTCAACGTCTGATGGCAGACGCCTTTTATTTGTAGATCGAGCACGAGTTTGTCAACAAATAAAGCTTTTTGGATCGAGCTTTTGCGCGATTGCGTCGTTAGATTAAATTTTTTGCATGTATTTGGGGGGGGGGACCTGTTTGGTAAGATTTCTAGCAACTATTGAGTGCAATGATTGCGCAGTATTTGAATCCATCCCATTCTAGCACGCGACAGCAGATTCTTCCCCCCCATTGTGCCTGTTCACTATTAGGTGGGTGTTTTATTTGCTCTTATCTGTTCCCAAACATTATTGAATGTCACAATGAGCCCCCACCTCCACCTCTCTCTCTCTCTCTCTTGGGTGTTTATTCTTCTTCGAAGTAGCCACGATCCTCCAGCCATGGCAGAAGCTCCCTTATCTGCTCCGAATAGACTGGATTCCTGAACAGCTCGACTATGTCATCGTCAACGTGCTCGTCACCGCTGCCAAAGGGAGAGAGAACGAGCGGCAGAATCTCCGTGGCCACCTCGAAGGCTAAGGTAAAAGCGAGATACGAGTTTTAGATACAGTTGGGGGTTCAACGGAGGCCCGACCTACCCCAGTGACCGTACTTCAGCAGATCCAGTTGCAGGTCGGTGAGGGTGGGCTGCCTGCCGCGGTACTTGAGCAGGCCAAGATTGGCTATTAGCTGATCGTGGTAGAACTTCAGGTAGCCATCGAAGTGAAGGGATTTCGGACTGGCGGGTGCCGTCAGAAGCAGGCTGAAGAGGTCATACGCGGCTGGCCCGTATTTGGCGGCCTGAAAGTCGATGAACAGAGAGTCCTTAACGTGCCCAAAGGCATCAGTGCTGTTGAGTATATTGTTGGGCAAACAGGACCCAACCAGGATGACGTTGAAAGAGTTCCTAGTGTCTGAATGGTCGATGGTTCCTCCAACGTACCTCTGGAACGCTTTCTGTGCCGAAGGGGAGAGCGTTGCTTAACAATGGTAAGGGTATCCATTAGTCGATCACTCACCACCTTGTCTTCGTACTCTCTCGCGTTATGCGTTCGCAGGCTCTCATGGAATCGAAGTTGAAGCAAGCTCTTGAGCTCCCCTGCCGCACCGGCCACGAGCTTTGGCAGCTCTCTTTTCTTATCGGAACCCGTCTGTATATAGCGCACCGTGGCCGCATGATAAGCCGCTAGTTTCGATAGAACTGCCTCCATGGCGGGTCTTTCCAGGCCCTTGGGCGTGTTGGCCACACTGTAGCCCCTTGGTTGGGCGTAGTCCAAGAGCAGGCACCGGGTCTTCCGTGTCCTGAGGAACGGGACGCTGAACCGAATGTCCTGGCCCTCAGCCTTGTAAAGACCTTCCAGAGCGGGCAGAATGTTCTCGTACATCTGAAGCTCCATCGAGAAGTCCCCTTCAATGGGGAACCTCCTTCCGCTGGGCGACATGTGAGGGGACTTCACCAAGAAGCTCAGACAACGTTTCTTGCTGCCTGTGGACACTTTTGAGTAGTGGAAATGGAGCTCATGTACTTTCCAGTGACACTCTTACCCGCACACTCTATTTGGAGCTGGACACTGTACGTAGGTCGCACCAAATTCTGTTCCCACTTGCCCCGAATGCTCTGGATACTCCTGAAGTCGGCCATTTCCTGCTTGAGCAGACTCTGCAGCTCCTGCTGGTCCAGCCAGGCCGGCCAGGTCTCAGAGATGGGATTCGACATGCTGTTCAGTAGGAGTTCTGGCTGCTAACTGTGGCCCCTGATCGTGTACGAGTATTGCTTTCAATTGCAAAGCAAAAAACACACGAATTGAATCGACGATAAGCATCCAGATAGTGGAATTTATGTACGATGTTTATTGATTTCCAGTTCATCATAGATAAGTCCTAGTATGTGCTACACTACTTAGAAAATGACAGAATGGCAGCAGGAAAAAGTGGGAAGGGTGTATGGTTCTGCTCTGAAAACATCTGGTAAATCTGATGTCCACACTCCCATCTATCATGACCTAATATATATTCGCCACTGCCCTAATTACGCCCTGCCAAAAAAGAGTCGAAAAATTGCGAAAAACTGTCAGATATTGCAGCAAAATTAAATGAATTCGTCATACCCATTGACATTGAGGGGGTCCCATCCCGAATCCGGTGTGGGTGGCAAGGCAACTCCCGAAGCTGACACCTTGGAAGGGAAGCTAAGCAATATTGCGGCTGCCCGACCTTCTGGTAAAGCGGAGGGGGTTGACTTGCCGTCGACAAGTGCCCAAGCCAGACGATACTCATATGCCGAAAAGAGGAGTGCAGGGCACATACTCCGTCGGCAACACGCCAGCAGTGAAGCCAGCCCATCAGCCGAATGGCTGAAGAAGGTGGAATGGGCTTCGGCCGTACTTCCGGAGTTCACCTTAGAACAGAAAAAGGTGGCTCCCCAAGCCAAGAGGCAGCGCTCGCAGGAGACACCGGGACCGGTAGCAAAGCGCTCCAGAGTGCTGCCAAATGTCTCCTTTGCGCAGATTGCCAAGGAGAGGACGCTAATTGGTGTCCTCGACAAAGGCAGCGCAGAGGGGAGAATCCCAAGGAGTCAGTGGAAGTGGGTGGAAGCGGCATTGGCCGACCGCTGCTTCGAACTCCTCGACAAAGACCCTGGACCTCCGCCAGTCTGCAAGGACATGGGGTGGTTCCAGGGCAATGTAAAGATAATTGCCTGCGAAGACGAGCGCTCTGTGAAGCTGTACAAAGCGGCGGTAGCGCAGGTCGGCGAGGTGTATGCTGGGGCGAAACTCGTCGCAGTCGACTGGAGCGAGGTGCCCAGCAGACCAAGGGCCAGAATTTGGGTGCCGGCTACCTTTAAGGAGCCAGAACGCATCCTCAAGATGTTGCAGAGGTGCAACCCAGGACTACCAACCTCCGATTGGAAGGTAGCCAAAGTTGAGACGACACAAGGGCCGACTAACCAGGCAGTTCTCGTTCTCAATAAAGAGTCGCTGGCCCCGATAGAGGCAGCAAAAGGAGAGCTCAACTTCGGCTTCAGCTCGGTCACCATCAAGGTGTACAAATCGGACGCGGCGGCCGCGGCGCTTCCTGTCGTCAACCCAGACGTGCAGGATGTCGTTGCGGAGATCGAAGCGCCTGACGACGAGCTGGACCAGACCAGGAAGGCTTCTCCTCAGATACGGAATTGATGCTCGACTTCGAGTCAATGTGCCGAGAGAGAGTCTCAGACGACTCGGACGCGGACATCACGGTGGTGGAGAATCTTGAAGATGGTCCTAAGGGTCCTTCAAATAAATCTCCACCACTGTAAAGCAGCATCGGCTGCTCTCATACTCCGCCTAGACGCAAGCGGAGCCGACGTAGTCCTGATCCAGGAGCCTTGGGTGGTAGGAGGCAAGGTCTGTGGATTGGGGACGAGGGAATACAAGATCATTGTATCCCAAAATGAAGGTAAAATCCGTACCTGCATACTTGCTAGAAAGCACCTAAATATCTTTCTGCTCCACAATTATAGCGATGGAGATAACACGGCGGCAAGCCTAGAACTAGGAGGTCATCATCTCAGGCTGGTGGCATCCTATATGGCCCACGAGGAGGATGATCCTCCGAGCGACCTTGTTCGCAAAATAGCCAGCGACAGCGAAAGGACGGACAAAGACCTACTTATAGGTTGCGATGCCAACGCCCACCACACCCAATGGGGGAGTTCGGACACGAATGTAAGGGGTGAGTCACTGTTCAGCTTCATCCTGAACTCAAATTTATTCATATGCAATCGGGGTAATGACCCCACTTTTATAATTAAAAATCGGCAGGAGGTCATTGACCTCACGCTAGTGTCAAGCAAACTGCTGGACACAATCAAGAGCTGGAGAGTCCTAGGAGACCACTCCTTCTCGGACCACAGGTATATCGAGACGATATTATCCTTCGATATTCCCAAACCAACAGACTATATCAACCCCAGAAAAGCCAACTGGGAAAAATATAGCACAACGCTGGAGGAGCTACTCCCTCCTAACGCCCCTACCTGCCCGAACACTGAAGACAACCTAAACCGTCTTGTGTACAGGTTTACGGATGCGTGCAACAAAGCCTTCAAGGCAGCATGTCCCTCTACCAGACCAAGGGGAAAAAAGAAACCCCCCTGGTGGTCCAAGCAACTAGACACCCTTCGTAGAACTTGCAGGACTCTATTCAACAGAGCCACAAGAACTAAGGAGGATACTCACTGGGCAGACTATAAAACCAGTCTAGCACTATACAAAAAGGAAACGAGGAAGGCTAAAAGAGCCTCCTGGCAAAAATTTTGCTCCGAAATCGAGGAAACCTCGGAGGCCGCAAGACTCCGGAAAGTTCTCTCAAAAACCACCCCCTCGGTAGGGTACCTCAAAAAGAATGATGGCACGTGGACCAACTCTAGTGAGGAGTCCCTGCACATTTTGCTCGACACGCACTTTCCCGGATGCACATCCACCGAGCCGTCTCACCTCCCAAGAGAGGGATCGGTAGAATCGATGGACCATATCCTTACAAAACGGAACATAAGTTGGGCAGTAAACAGCTTCAACCCGTTTAAATCGCCAGGCCCGGACCAGGTAATCCCGGCCCAGCTTCAGAGGGCCGGGGAGACGGCCATCAACTGGCTACATAGTATCTTCAGGAAGATACTGGCGGTATGTACAATACCGCAAGCGTGGCTTAAGGCTAGGATAGTTTTCATCCCTAAAGCAGGCAAAGCCTCACACTCAACCCCAAAAGACTTTAGACCAATCAGTTTATCGTCTTTCCTACTCAAAACCTTTGAGAGACTTATCGGGTTACAATTACGGACCACCATAAGTCCCCAGCTGTACTCAAGTGCGCAGCATGCCTACCGGAAAGGAAAATCCACGGAAACGGCACTTCACGAAGTGATCTCGAGTGTAGAAAAATCACTGCATCTCAAAGAATACTCACTAATAGCTTTTCTCGATATCGAGGGAGCCTTCAACAACGTCACACCGGGCGCCATTACAGAAGCCCTGACTGACCTGGGGGTGGACCGTCACTTGGTGATGCTCATTGATCAATTGCTCATACGCAGGACGGTGACATCATCGATGGGATCGTCCACCCAGTCAAGGTATGTCAACAGAGGAACCCCGCAAGGGGGAGTTCTGTCTCCTCTTCTATGGAACATTGCAGTCAATAAGATTCTTTGCGACCTGGAAGAGGGGGGCTGTAAAGTAGTGGCATACGCGGATGACGTTGCAATTATCTTTGCGGGGAAATACCCCCAAACACTATGCGACCTAATGACCGCAAAGCTTGCTCGATTGTCCCAATGGACAGAATCGCGCGGATTGGGACTAAATCCCTCGAAAACGGAACTAGTGTTATTCACAAAAAAATACAAGGTCCCGCCCCTCAACCCACCAACACTAAACGGATACAGGCTCTCCTTCAGCGACAGTGCCAGTTACTTAGGGTTGGTAATTGACAAAAAGCTTAGCTGGAACCTGAATGTCAAGGATAGAGTGAGGAAGGCAACGACAGCACTCTATACTTGCAAAAAAGCTATCGGCCTAAAGTGGGGCATGAACCCAAGCATAGTCCGATGGATATATCTGGCAATAGTCAGACCTATAATACTCTACGGAGTTACTGTCTGGTGGCCTGCCCTAGCGAAAAGGACAATAACCAATCAGCTGGGCAAGGTTCAGCGAACAGCCGCCCTCTGCATCAGTGGAGCTCTTCGAACTACACCAAATGATGCGCTAAACGCCATGTTATGCCTTCAGAGCCTTGACTTTGCAGGAAAGGAGCGGGCAGAAATGGCAGCAATACGTCTTAGGGACTCTGAACAATGGGTACCCCAGAACATAGGTCACTCATCTATACTAAACAAAAACAACAAGGTCCCAGCAAGAACGGACTATCAAGTTCCAATGGAGCACACGGAGACTCCATTCAGCATAATCATCCCTCATAGAGACGATTGGCTCGAGGGACCCCCCGGCCCAGACGGGGCCATAAGCATCTTCACGGATGGCTCAAAACTGGACGGCAGGGTTGGAGGAGGAATCTACTCTGAACAACTTAACATAAGGCAATCCTTCAGGCTTCCGGATCACTGTAGCGTCTTCCAAGCGGAAGTTACAGCAATCAGGGAGGCTCTGTACTGCCTTCATACGGTTACCACCACGGCAACCAATCTAAACATCTACAGCGACAGCCAAGCTGCGATCAGATCACTTAACGCGATCTCCTCGAACTCGGCTACTGTGGCGAAGTGCCGCAGATCTCTTCACGAGATGGCTCAGCAATTTGCTATCAGCCTTATATGGGTTCCGGGTCACCGGGATATCGAGGGCAACTGCATAGCGGACGAGCTGGCCAGATCTGGCACTACAACCCCCCTTCTCCAAGATAAGGAGGATATTTGTATGCCTATGGCCACCTGCAAGCTCATCATAAAAGAGCAGTACACGCTACTGATAGACAACAAGTGGCAAACAGGGCCACGTTGTCGCACAGCTCGGCAAACATGGCCGACCATAGACAAGAAGCGCACCTCAGAGCTCTGCAAACTAGGCAGGGAAAGGTGCAGCGCAGTCATACGTTCCCTCACAGGACACTGGCTAGTAGGCACCCACGCAAACAGGCTGGGTGCCCCATACAATGATTTCTGCCGCAGCTGCAGAGACGAGGACGAGGAGGAAACAGTGGAACACCTGTTCTGTTCCTGTCCAGCTCTCAGCAGAAGGAGGCTGCATTACTTGGGCTCTGCCTTTCTGAACGACATCTCGGAGATGTCCACGCTATGTCCCAGAAAGATCGTCAACTTTATAAGGGCATCTGGATGGGACAACTGTTGACATGAAGTCTCATCTGCAGGGAGGGAATGATCCCAAACGGTATCACAACGGGCCGAAACCGGCCTATGTGTGCTGGGCTCCGAGCGAGCTTGGCGGCCGTCTCTACCTAACCTAACCTAACCTACCCATTGACAGACATACAAGCAGATAAGCAGGGATGCACGGATGCAGGGATGCACGGATGCAGGGATGCAGGAATCTATAACCTGATTTACTATGGGAATAACTTAATATGGCACACGCGGCGTGTCGTTAAGACCGTGGAATGAGATGATGAGATATCATTGTTAGTATTGTAGGCGGACCTAAACAAATTCATACAGTAGTACCGTATTTTATGAAGTTTTCCCACACCACAGGTATCGAAAAGACAGATTTTGTAGCTGATTTCCCGATTTCCTGATGCGCTAATCGGCGACACGTGAGGCCACTTCATAGGTGAAGGGATGCGGTAAGCCACCCCCCACCCTCTCGACAGGATATGGATATGCAGATGGAGACGGATATGGACTTAATACGGCATGAAGTGTCACAAATTCATCAAAACATATTGTACAGACCAAACGACCAAAACAACAGGGGAACAGGGAGCGACGCGACCCTTTCTTTGTTGGGCAGGAGTCAACCGTCTACCGTCAACCCTCCTCGCTGGCTGATGTCCTTGCAATATCCGTTCAGAATTAATTTGCTGGCCCTGGCCGAGGGACGCTAATCTGTTGAAAATGGGCGTTGAACGCAAAAATTCCTTGCTATTTAGCCAGCAGCCAAGGCCTGCGTTGCACGGGGAATCCCTCAAGTGTTACACTTGTTTGGGTTTTAGGGGTTGTTCCAATTGACTTTGAATCGCACCCTCCCCTCTCCAGTGTCTGCCTCAATTTATTAATAATAATTTCACGCTTTGTTTGCCTTGTCAAATTTTGTATTGTATAATAGTTTTCTTTCTTTTTTGGGGGGGGGGCCCGTGGCCCATGTACGCAATGTGACTTCATTGAGGACATGTGTCTGGTGTACCCAGCAGCTGGAAGGATTCGCACGCAAATCATGGCATCGTGGCATCGCGGTATCGCGGCAGGGCATGAAATTGTTCGAAACAAGTGCGAGGCTTACTGCCAGCCTTTAATATTGGCTATTTAAAGGGATTATCAGGTGTACTTCTGGACATGTTGGTGGTGTACAATATTTGATTTTTAAGTAACCGAATTTCGGGTTGAAAGCCAACTGGTTGATTGGCTTTTGATGAGACGATTACTAAAAACTCGACTACAGTCCATTTGATCGTAGTTCCTTGTGGTTATTCGATTACTATTAAACATCAAACACTTGGATGGGGTGTTCTAATTTTATTTGTTATCACTCACAAAAAGGATTGTGGATGTGCACTTAATCATCTTGTATTCTTTTCAAAAGCAAAAGCTTAACATTTTCTAGTCCGCGGTGATCTACAATGCGAGTCCTATGTCAGGCTGTGGCTGTAGGGAGAGGCAAAGTCTCGATGATATGCCGCCGCTGGGTGCAGGTGATGGGGGGGGTGCATCGAAGGTGGGGCTGCCTGGTGGTGTCCGTTCATGCCGGGATAGACATCAGAACGGGACTTCGAGTGGGAGTGGGAGTGTGAGTGGGAGTTCGAGGGCGTGCCACTGAGCAGCTCGGCCATGAATCCGATGTAGGTGATGGCCAGGCGCAGCGTCTCTATGCGGGAGAGACGCTTTTCATAGGCGAAGGTGGGCACCTTGCGACGGAGCTTGTCGAAGGCCTCGTTCAGGTTGAACATGCGACGGCGCTCGCGAATATTGGCGGCTCGTCTCTGGGCCATGGAGGCCACCCGGCGACGGGTCTTCTTGGAGGAGGAGCTGGAGGATCCGTTGGACCGGCCATGTGTGCTGGGACGTTGGGGAACCAGGGGGGCTACCTGAGAGCGTTGCCAGAGTGCTGCAAGGATTGCGGATTCGATTCCGATTTATTCAAGCCAAGATCTATTGAGATTTCTTTGCCGGAGTACTTACACAGATCGGTGCATGGGAAGCCAGCGATGAGCTCTTGGTAGGGCACTATGGGCGGAGGTGGAGGCGCCTCCTGGCCCCATAGGGGCTGGAACGGCACGTCCGGCATGTAAGTGGGCTGATCGCTGGGGTGGGGGTGCTGCATGGCTGTGCGATTTGATATCTGCTGTAATTGGAAGACCTTGGGTCTGTTCTGCTTGGAAGACTGTGTTGCAATAACTTCTGATTGTCCTTTCTGCCTCTGAAATCAGCTCGGCCCGGGTCGCGTCCGGGTCTCTGCTCTGCTCTGCTTATTGGATTTTTCACCCGCAACATCTGCGAGGAGGAAGCCATTTTGGATTGGCAACAGATTGCGGCATTTGGATTGGTCTAGCTGCCCCGGGGGTGTTTACGATGTTTTCCAATAGGAAAATATCCTTGTGCCGTAGTGTTTCCTTCCCTTCGAGGGTGGGTGGTGTGGCAGTCAGTTTTTGTCAGTCAGGGTTGTTGTCTCCGCTACGGAGATACTTTTGTCACGGTGCTTTCGTTGAACAAAAAACCGTTGAACTTACTTTACATGTAAGATGCAGAGTATACATGCATTTGTATATGTATACTACATGTCGAATTTCGGGCAGAAGAAGAATGTCCAATTTATCTTGAAAGAAAGAGATAGAGCTCTTCATGGCAGACTAGAAGAGTTTGGTTGCAACAGATTCAACGGTGGCCCTCTTATTTTAACGCTTTTGCTCGCACACTCTACGGTTTTCATTTTAACTTCTCTGGGGAGAATTAGGGACAGCAAGACAGTCGTAAGATTCATCTTCGGTCGAAGCGATTACGAGGAGGATGACAATAGTTGGCCGGTAGGGTTAGACGATAATATACAAACTTTCCCACCGTCTACTTGATATGTTTCGGGTATTTATCCAATTCGGTATGCCATGCTTCTAATGTGGTGCATCCGTAAAATTGATTTGTTGGTAAAACCAAACTAGAAATTTAAAAAACTTTGTTCTGTTCAAGATGAACCTTGGCCCAAGGTATAAATCTATTTTGCATTTTCACGGGCTATCGTTACAATAAATAACGTCTTTGACAAATATCTGACCCTTCATTTTCTACACCCGCCGTCGCAGTTGCATCCGATAATATTGCACTTGCCATAGCCGCAATAGGGAGTTGGTTTAGTTCCATCTGCGCATTTTCCATTTCGATGGCGGCAACAAGAACCGTCTGATCCTCTTCTTCTACACCCGCCATTGCAGTTGCATCCGAACATATTGCACCTGCCAACGCCGCAATAAGGACTCCCTAAAAGTCCATCTGAGCAAGGTGGTCTGCAGCATTCGGACGTGACTTCTCCGAGGAGAACTAGGAACAGCAAAACAGAAAACGTGAAGTTCATCTTCGGGCGGAGAATATGAGGGTGACAATGGTTGGCCGGTAGGGTTAGACGATAATGGTCTACTGGATGTGTTTCGGGTATTTATACCCGATACTCAAACTGAGTATTGGGGTATATTAGATTTGTGGTGAAAATGGTGTGTAACGTCCAGAACGAATCGTTTCCGACCCCATAAAGTATATTTATTCTTGATCAGCATCAATAGCCGAGTCCATTGAGCCCTGTCCGTCCCTATCAGCGCCTAGTGCTCAAAGACTACAAGAGCTAGAGCAACGACATTTTATATCCGGACTTCTCTGATATGTCACTGTTACAAATTTATTTCAAAACATTACCCAGCCCACTTCCGCCCCCACAAAGGGCGAAAATCTGTGGCATCCACAATTTCAAAGATACGAGAAAATAGAAAACGCAGAATCGTAGAGGAAGACTATATCTTCTAGAGTGCAAAATCTGAACCAGATCGTACAATTAATATAGCCAGAATCAAGAAAACAATTTCATTCTTTCTCGCTCTGTCTCTCTCTAACACACAGGTTTCATGGTCGGTTTTGCCTATTGCAAAATATGAGTTCAACGATCTCAGAGACTTTAAAAGCTAGAGCAACCAAATTTTGGTATCCACACTCCTGTGATATCGGACCATGACCGTTTCGTGTCCAAATTTCGCCACACCCCCTTCCGCCCCCGCAAAGGACGTAAATCTTCGGCATCCACAAATCTCAGAGACTATTAAGGCTAGAGTTACCAAATTTGGTATCCACACTCCTCTTAGATCTCACTATAAAACGTATATCTCAAAATTTCGCCCAAAAAGGACGAACATCTGTGGTATCCACAATATTGAACATAAAGAATGACCATTTCTATCAGATTTCCGAATCTGAATCAGATCGGATAATGTTTATATCCAAAAGGAACAAATCAATTTGCAGTCGCTACGCAGCGCTACACGTTCAGACACGTTTTCTGTCTCTCCCGCACGTCGCTCAATGTTGCCATACTGACAATGTATCGGCTATAAATGTAGAGCTGCGGTCGCCGCAGCAACTCACAACGTTCCCCCTCGCTTTCTAATTTGGTGGTGGTGTATCCGTGAAATTGATTTGTTGGAATATTATATATTGTATTATACATATATTATATTTTATACGTAATAGGTAATGCACTGTTTTCTATTCCGCTACATCTGTCTCTCTCTCTCTCTCTCTTAAGCTGTTATAGTCTCCGAGGTCTATTTCGACTCGGCTGTTGTTGCTGATCAAGAATATGTATACTTAATGGGGTTAGACACACCCACTTTCAGCACAATCTCACAAATCTAATATACCCCCATAATCTTTGAGTATCGGGTACAATAATACTGTCGGTAGAGTTTGAAGAAATTTCTTCCTTGAAAACAATTGAAGTGGCCCGTGTGACACCAGCAATGCAGCCCTCCTAACGCCCCACCGAACGATCTACAAATTTCTAAGACCCAGGAGGCATGCATCTATCTGTTGCATGCATCTGTTTTTGTTTACATGCAAGACGTTCCTCTTCTCGGCATTCAGCTGCTGCTCTCCCGCTGAATGGTTATGCAGTGCGCCAGCGCGGATAAACTCGCCGGCATCCCGACATCCCGGCATCCCGCCTCGGAGCATTCGGATGATTCTTGTGACGATTCAAAGAGACAGGACGACAGATGTCTTGCCCTTACAAAATATGCCACATTCAAGTGGTTCTAACTTGGCCACAACTAATCTGTTATTGGTAGAAATAAACATATACCATGGCAGTAAATAAACTTCAAATAAAGCGAATAAAAAGGGGAACAAAAATCACAAATCACAAATCACAAATGACATCTTTTGTTATCTTTTTACAGCCCCAAAAACAGGGTTTTTGCTGTATTTATTTAGTTTGCCACTTTTTATGTCCTGTAAAGTCACTCCGACGAGCGAAAGAGTAAAACTCAAGAGTGCTTCATTGTGTCAATAGCTTGAAATTGGATATGAAGTGCCTTGCGGAGGACACTGTCAAGTCAAGTCAAATCCAGACAGACAGAAAGGAAGAGTGCCGCACTTTGATGGCTAAACCCAGCGACTAGCGGCGAGGGAGCTCCTTCAGCCTTCAGCCTTCAGCCTTCAGCCATCAGCTTCAAAGGAAAACAATTCTCGGGAAAAAATAGTTGTAAAATTTGCATTTATTTCATTTTCAGCCATTACCCGGAGTTCTTCCGGAGCGGAGCTGACGCGAAGGCGGTTTTAAAGAACAAACAAACTTCTATGTAATCTCCTCCGATTTGTGCACAGAAAAAGAGAGAATTCAAGTAACAAGAAAATGTCTAAGGCGATTTGTTTGTGCCCCTGACTCTGCCCCTGCCTCTGTCTCTGTGTCTGCGTCTGAGCTCTGCCTAAGATTTATGCTCTCTGTGATGGGACCAAACTCTGGGAGTTGCAAACTGCGAGCGAGTTTATATAAAAAAAAAAATGTGGAAATTGTGGAAATTTGAATTTTCTGTGTGCGTTATTTTTTGTTTTTTGTTTTTTTTTGGGTATTTTTGCCATTTCCTAATTTTCCACGCAAATGCATTTTATTTATTACGCAATTTGGGGATTTGTTCTTCTGGCAGGGCTGAAAGCGACATGAAAGCGCTTAAAGTTCAAGGCGCTAAACGAGGCATTAGGTCCGGTCCGTCCCCAGCAGATTAGGGCTGTAGCCAGACCTCTGTGCTACTCTTAGGATCTACCTTTTAGGAGCACACACTCTTCTAAACGCGGTTTTACTCTCCCACAAAATGGGAACAATGTGCGTGGTACCCGCTGCAGTACCGCCGTGGGTGTGCCCGTGAGTGCAGACGTTTTAGCATTCAATAAACTCCTCGATAATTGCGCCCATTTGCCACAGACGACCACAGGAGTGCAGCAATGTGTAGCAATCAAAGGGATTTACACAGCTCGTACAGAGAGTCGGCAAGAGCCAAGAGCACAAGGGGCAGCCAAAATTGATGGAAAATCAACGTGGCAGGCAATTGAAGTGATGATACCCGGGTGGGTACCCGGCATACTATATGTACATACGAGAAGGTGCCAGCAACAAGGAGAGGGAGCCTTCAGCTCAAGGCTCACTCAGGAGAAGGTACAAGCGAGTTTCCCTTGAATCGGAATGAAATACACGGCACGAAAGGGTGCCCTTGGCTGGAGCCAATAAAGCAGCATAAGGTGTGCAAAGGAGCCAAAATGCGCCACAATGCGATACAATTTAGATTTATATGCTTTGTCTGATTTATTTGTATTGGACGTGCGGTGTGTGGTGGGGTGGGGTGTGGTAGGGTGGGGTGTGTGGGGCTGGTTGGCAGGCAGGCAGACGTCTGCCTTTCTCGCTTTTATCGCCAGTGCTGCTGCTGCTGGTGCACCCTAAACTCGATAATGCTCCACAGATCTTTTTTCTCCCACACCCACACCCACTCCCCTCCCTCCTCCCCCTCCCCTTTACAGGTAGACATACTACTCACTAGGTGAAGTACGAGTGGAGGGATTTATCTGTATCTGTATCTGCACATAGTGAAATTGAGTCATGACTGAGATTTGAATGTGCGAATGTGAATGTGCAGCACACACAGAGACAGAGATATAGAGAGAGAGAGAGAGACAGAGAGAGAGAGAGAAAAGTCTCCAAGTTGTTGTTTGCCTTCAAAAAACCTTCCAACTGAAAATGAACCCCAAGTCGTGGTCCTTTTGTTCTTCCTGGCTTCTGGCTTTAATGAGGATTACGTGCAATTTCATTATCCTGCGTAATAAATAAGTAACAAGTCAAATAAACACAGAGAGATGGAGGGAGAGAGAGAGCCAACATGCAGAGGAACGACGACAAATGCCGACAGCATCCATATTAAAATTTAGACACGTACACATTTTATTGCTTGTACTGTATTTTGGGACTGTGGGACTCTGGGAAGGGGGGAATGGGGAAATGGGAGTGCGTGTCTGTATTGTATCTGTATCTGGGCAAGGGGAATGGTGCAGCCCCGAGTATGTTGCAAGTACCACACTATGTTGCTGGTCATGGATCCTGCACCAGTGACACCTTTCATTGTGGAATTCAATGATAGGTCAAAGGGTATTCCCGTGGCATATGGACAAATCATTATCCTCCAATTTAATTCTAAACAATTAGCCCTGACAGGACCCAACCCCAAGCTCCGTTTCCTTCCCCATGCACCCATGCACCCTTGCACCCGTACGGAATTGGCATAATGGTTGTATAATGAATGCATACGCAATTTATCTCAATTAAATGTGGATTATATTTTATGAATATTGATTTTCGTCAGGCGGAGGGGTGGTGATGGGAGTGGAGTGCAGTGGAGGCGCTCTATTAATTGGATTTTGGGTCGGAGAGTGGCTTGTTGTGTTTTGTACCCCCATCTCCACCCCCACCCCCATCCCCATCCGATTTATGGCACTTTCTACGGGTGGATGGCACCTACCTTTGAAGGCAGCCCCCCGTTCACTGCCTGTGCTCTGCAGCTCCTGCAGACGCAAGGATGGGATGGGATGCAGATGCAGATACGGACGAGACCTTGAGGCCATCCATGGAGATACAGTCTCCTTCGCTCGCTTCGCTGTTCGGTTTTTTTCTTTCTGTTCTTTTCAATTACAACGAACGGGGAGAGAGCGAGCGCCAAAGTCAAACTTTTTTGCAATTATCTTGCGAGACACAAGTAGAGCTGTGGCCCTAGCTGCGGCTCACAACGTTCCCCCTCGTTTTTTTTGAAAACTTTTGATTACGTTTTCACGGCGTGAAAACTTCCCTGGAGTGGGAAGAATGGAATGTGGAGTGTCGATGAGAAAAGAACCCAACTCTCGTTCAATGAATTTCGTATTCAAGTGTAACTGCGGCCTCCACGAGCGCTTCGCTTTTCTGGGATGGTATCCGATGTTCGAAACATAGCACCTGTTAACAGGGATGGGCTATCAATATCCATGAGCGTTCCCAATCAAAATAAAACTCTCTGCTAATCATCGAGCCAATTAGCTGCCAATTACCTCACTAATGACTTTCCCACGGAATAAACCGACCGACAGACAGACATTAAGCCAAACCGCTCCAAAAGGCTAGGAATAAGGGGAAATGTTGCTCCCAAAATAAAGTCGGACATCAGAAATATGCGCCTTGTTCATGGCAGGATGTGCTCCACATTGAGGACTCGTTTATTAATATCCCGGCTGCTGGCTGTTGGCTGTTGTCTGTTGGCTGTTGTCTGTTGACCCGGAGACTGATAAGCTTGGAAGCTCTTCCTCAATTGTCGCACGCCATTTTCACCCGCAATTCGCTTTTATGGTCGCCTCTTTACGAGCCCGACCGCCCCACCGCCCGATGACCTGACCTTATCTACATTAACAGCAAAACGGAACTGAACCGAAACAGAGAGAAACGACAACGACAGCATCTGCCATTCATTAGGAGAAGCCTTTTTCGGGGCCTTTTCCCTGACACCCCAATTTCTTGCAGAGTCCATGCCACGTCTGCGTCTGTGGCATGAAGCTCATTAGGATTGTCCAGCGCCTGTCTACTCAGCGTTCTTCAGCGTGTATTTAAGATTGAATATTTGAGAAGCATAGAGCCAGGCCAGGCTTCTCCTTCACAACTTGCAGTCAGAGAAACAATCAACACAAAAGGTAGGGATAGGGAAAGGGATAGGACCACGGACGGACATATGTAGTTTTCAATGAGTTTTTATTGGGTTTTTAACCAATCAAATCAACCAATCAATCAACCAATCCATCTGCCGAATATGGCACGTGTACATATTTTCCTAATTCGGTATGCCTCTAATGTGCTTTTAATGTGGTGTGTCCATGACATCGATTTGTTCGGAAAGATAGACTAGGAATTTCAAAAACTTTTTCTCGTTGATGTAAAACCTTGGCTCAAGGTTTAATGTATTTTTTATTTTCGTTTTCTACACCCGCCGTCGCAGTTGCATCCGACCACATTGCACTTGCCAACGCCGCAATAAGGGGTCCCCTTAGATCCATCTGCGCAACGCTTTTCAGTCAACACTTTTATTGGCTGAGTAGCCACGGCATACACATCTGAAACAATATTGGAGATCAACGAATTCGCCGCCGCACCCCCCACGGCCGCCAAAATCGGCGCGGCCCTTCCAAATAGACGCGTGTAACAACAAGGACCGCCTTTTCTACACCCGCCGTTGCAATTGCATCCGAAAATATTGCACTTGCCAACGCCGCAATAAGGACTCGACCAAGATCCGTCTGCGCATATAACTCCTCTGCAGCATGCGGACGTGACTTCTCTGAGGAGAACTAGGAACAGCAAAACGGTAAACGTGAAGTTCATCTTCGGGCGACGGCGATGAGGTTGACAATGGTTGGACAGTAGGGTTAGACGACAATATATACACTTTTCCAGATCGTTTTTAGGCCAATCAATCCGTCTACTGGATATGCTTCGGGTATTTATCCAATTTGGTATGCCATGCTTCTAATGTGGTGTGTCCGTGAAATCGATTTGTTCGGAAAGATAGACTAGGAATTTCAAAAACTTTGTCTCGTTGATGTACAACCTTGGCTCAAGGTTTAATGTATTTTTTATTTTCACGGGCTATCGTTTTCTACACCCGCCGTCGCAGTTGCATCCGAACATATTGCACTTGCCAACGCCGCAATAAGGGGACCCCTTAGATCCATCTGCGCAACGCCAACCCGTCAACACTTTTATTGGCTGAGTAGCCACGGCATACACATCTGAAACCATATTGGAGATCAACGAATCCGCCACCGCACCCCCCACGGCCGCCAAAATCGGCGCGGCCCTTCCAAATATACGCGTGTAACAACAAGGACCGCCTTTTCTACACCCGCCGTTGCAATTGCATCCGAAAATATTGCACTTGCCAACGCCGCAATAAGGACTCGACCAAGATCCGTCTGCGCATATAACTCCTCTGCAGCATGCGGACGTGACTTCTCTGAGGAGAACTAGGAACAGCAAAACGGTAAACGTGAAGTTCATCTTCGGGCGACGGCGATGAGGTTGACAATGGTTGGACAGTGGGGTTAGACGACAATATATACACTTTCCCAGATCGCTTTTAGGCCAATCAATCCGTCTACTGGATATGCTTCGGGTATTTATCCAATTTGGTATGCCATGCTTCTAATGTGGTGTGTCCGTGAAATCGATTTGTTCGGAAAGATAGACTAGGAATTTCAAAAACTTTGTCTCGTTGATGTACAACCTTGGCTCAAGGTTTAATGTATTTTTTATTTTCACGGGCTATCGTTTTCTACACCCGCCGTCGCAGTTGCATCCGAACATATTGCACTTGCCAACGCCGCAATAAGGGGACGCCTTAGATCCATCTGCGCAACGCAAATCCGTCCCCTCTTTTATTTCAGCCCCCACGAGCGTCAAAATCGGCACGCGACAACAAGGAGCGGCTTTTCTACACCCGCCGTCGCAGTTGCATCCGAAAATATTGCACGGGCCATAGGCGCAATAGGGAGTCCCAAGAGTTCCATCTGCGCATCTTCCAATTCGCGGGGGGCAACAAGCAGAGCTCGATCCTTGTCTACACCCGCCGTTGCAGTTGCATCCGAAAATATTGCACTTGCCAACGCCGCAATAAGGAGTCCCACGAGTTCCATCTTCGCATTTACCTCTTTTGCAGCATTCGGACGTGACTTCTCTGACGACAACTAGGAACAGCAAAACAGTAAACGTGAAGTTCATCTTCGGTCGGAGAATATGAGGGTGACAATGGTTGGCCGGTAGGGTTAGACGATCCCAGATCGTTTTTATGCCAATCAATCCGTCTACTGGATATGCTTCGAGTATTTATCCAATTTGGTATGCCATGCTCCTAATGTGGTGTGTCCGTGAAATCGATTTGTTGGAAAAAACCAACTAGAGCGGGAACGTTGGGAATGGGAGACCTGGCATGAGCCGCGGCTCTACATTAATGCCCGGTACTCAGTGCGTGAGTGAGCTTTCTGTCTGTTGGTATCGCTGCTCGCAAGAACGGTCATTACGGGGAGTGGGCTCTCCGCCCTCTCTCACGACCGCTAGTTGTGTTCTATAGAACCTGTTTCCATTCATCCGGCACTGTTTTTATAGCCGATACTCAAAATGAGTATTGGGGTATATTAGATTTGTGGTAAAAGTGGATGTGTCCATAAGGAATCGTTTCCGACCCCATAAAGTATATATATGTATTCTTGATCAGCATCAATAGCCTAGTCGATTGAGCCATGTCTGTCTGTCCGTCTGTCCGTCCGTCCGTCTGTCCGTCCCCTTCAGCGCCTAGTGCTCAAAGACTATAAGAGCTAGAGGAACGATGTTTTGGATCCAGACTTCTGTGATATGTCACTGCTACAAGAGTATTTCAAAACATTGCCCCGCCCACTTCCGCCCCCACAAAGGACGAAAATCTGTGGCATCCACAATTTTGACGATACGAGAAAACTAAAAACGCAGAATCGTAGACGACTATATCTTCTAGAGTGCAAAATCTGAACCAGATCGTATAATTATTATAGCCAGAATCACGAAAACAATTTCACTCTTTCTCGCTCTGTCTCTCTCTAACACACAGGTTTCATGGTCGGTTTTGCCTATTGCAAAATATAAGTTCAAGGATCTCAGAACCCATAAGAGCCAGAGCAACCAAATTTGGTATCCACACTCCTGTGATATCGGACCATGACCGTTTCGTGTCCAAATTTCGCCGCACCCCCTTCCGCCCCCGCAAAGGACGGCAATCTGGGGCATCCACAAATCTCAGAGACTATTAAGGCTAGAGTTACCAAATTTAGTATCCGCACTTCTGTTAGATCTCACTATAAAACGTATATCTTAGAATTTCGCCCCACCCCCTTCCGCCCCCACAAAGAACGAAAATCTGTTGCATCCAAAGTAGTGCACATTCGAGAAAACTAAAAACGCAGAATCATAGATAACCACCATATCTATCAGATTGCTGAATCTAGATCAGATCAGATAATTTTTATAGCCAAAAGGAACAAATCAATTTTCAGTGGCTACGCAGCGCCCGACGTCACGCTCCGACTGATTTTCTGTCCCTCTCGCACGCACTCTTTGTCGTGTCGTTTAATATAAGCGGCGTCTGCCGGAGGAGAGCCATACTGACTTAGATACTAAGTATATAACTGGTATAACTGTAGAGTTGCGGTGTCCGCAGCAACTCACAACGTTCCCCCGCGTTTTTTGTATACCGCTGCATCTGTATCTCTCGCTTCCCACAGCACTACCAGCCGTAATATCTCGCTAATATACACCAAATACTCTTTGAGTGTCGGGTACTAAAATTATGAATCAATTTTCCCATCGCGATGGAGAGAGCAAAGTGCAAAGTCATCAGAGCAACTGCAACACGAGTAGCCGGATCCGGAGAGATGATAAAATTTCCAGTGAACACTGGATACTCGATACTGGATCTTTGCATCCTTGCATCCTTGAATCCTTGGATGCAAAACGATAATTTTTCTGAAAATACATATTGTAAAGCCCCGAAGAGGGAGTAGGCCACGGAAAAGTCATCATGTTAAGGAAAGTCTGGGGATACTCTGACTTTCAGTTCAGTCTTTAATGGGGATTCGATTCGATTCCCGTGGATGTTTTCAAAGATTTCAGTAGTTTTCAGTTTTGTTTTTATGTTCGAAAGGAATCGGTTCGGTTCGTGTTTTTTGTCGTGTCGTCTAGTAATCAAATAAGTAGAAAACTGAAATTTTAACAAAAGTTCTTTTATACGATGGACCGCAATTTGGTGTTTTTCAGTGGCATTCCGTACAGCCATCTAAATTTAGTCGAAAACCCTCAGAGCCAAATTGGGCCTAGTCCTGGGCACCATACAAATCGCATTGTTGACTCCTGCGACCCGTATTGCTACGAGGACGGCGGTGGCGATGCACGCACTCTGTTCCTGGACGTTGACGAGGAGCAGGAGGGGGAGGAGGAGGAGGAGGAGGAGGAGGAGAAGGAGAAGGAGAAGGAGGAGATCCACTCATCCTACGCCTCCCCTGCTGAAGTGCAGCTGCAGAAAATGGATATGGATGAGGATGTGGGCATGGATATGGGGCGGAATGTATCTGTTGTGAATCCCGTGCTACACTCACCCCCAGAAGGGGGTGGCGCCTCGGTGGCGAGCCGCTCCTTCGGACGGCTGCCGTATCTGAATCTGAGTCTGAATCTGGAGCAGCGTACAACTGCCCCGTGCTTCTGCCCCGCCATCCTCGTTGGCCACGAGCAGTATGTGCTGCAGCCGGACACCATTTTCGTGCTGGGGATGCGTCCGAGCATCACCAAGAACGACATAATCGTGTGCTTCGGCAAGATCGGACACATCAAGGTGGACGAGGGGACCGACAAGCCGAAGATCTTCGTCTACAAGGACAAGCTGACGGGCCGCTCCAAGGGGGAGGCAACCATCACCTACGTGAGCCCCCTGTCGGCCCATGCGGCCATAACAGCGATGAGTGGCAGGCGATTCATGGGCCATACTCTGACAGTCCTCCCCGCCTACCTCTCCACTCGCGCCGGGAGCGTGCGCTACAGCTACCCCCGCCACCCGCGGAGTGACACGGGGGAGCAGCAGCAACAGCACCCGCGCACCCCCAAGTGGAAGCCGGCCAGCGACAACTGGTCCTGTCTTGTGTGCCGCAACAGCAACTTCGTGTGGCGCTCCTCCTGCAACCGCTGCCAGGCGGAGAAGGGCACGGCCCCAACCCCTGGCGTTGGCCCCGGACGACGGCCCCACAACAACGATTGGCTGTGCGACGGTTGCAACAACATCAACTTCTGGTATCGCAAGAGGTGCAATCTGTGCAATTTCCCCAAGGCCGAAGAGACCGCCAGCGACTCCGCCGTGAACCCCACAATGGAGAAGGAAAAGTGGGAGCTAGTGCTGCAGTCCTCGGTGCAGGATCTTCTCTCCTCCCACGGCACTAAAGACGATGTTTCGATCGATGTTTAATGTTTCATGTTTAATATTCAATAGCCAAAATGCCTCTAAATTCGATGTAATAAATGTCACGTTCAATTTTGAAATCATTTCTGGAATCAAATGAAGCCGCAAATGAAAAGAAGACACTTGGTTCACAAACGTAAGCCGTATAGCCGTAAAAGTACCAACGTTTTCTCTGGCATTCCCTGGCTTTTGCCATTGTGCCACAGGCGGGACAATGGCCCCGCCCCAGGGGCGCATCTGCACACTGCCCACTGCACTGGCGGGTAAATCCACTTAATCCAGGCCAACTGAATATTTTACTCGTGCACAAAAGGCACGCCCCCATCCGACTCCCTGGACGGCAGCATCTGCATTCACCTGGAGAGCTCCTCTAATCGTTTAATGAATTTATTTACTTGCCTTGTGCTCTCGCATTGGGAGTGGCAGTGTGGCAGTGGCAGTGTGGCAGTGGCAAACCACTTGAATCTGTCCTTCCACAGCCCGCTGGTCATTCCTCCTCCCAGTGTGTCATGTGATTTAATCAAACTTTGCTGCAGCCAAATCTCTCCCTTCATTCAACAAAGAGCCTCCCCCAAAGCGTAGCCTGGCTGCGCATTTTCTTGGCACCCGCATCGCCCATCCCCATCCCCTTTCCCCTTACCCTTCCGTTCCCTTTCCTGCCACAGGCGCCTGGTGGACTTTGTGTTGTGTTGAATTTACTTTGCACTTTCTTCCACGCGAACGAAGATGGCAGCTGGTTGGACCTGGGTCTTCGTCCTGTGTCCTCGCGTCCGCCTGGAGTCCGTTCCTGTTCTTTGCTCTGGCGCCCGCAGGATATTTGCGTAGCTGCAGGTGTAGCCCCCTCTCTCGTCTTCGCGCCTGTTGCGCAACAGTGTCGCACTTCACTGCTGGTGCCTGGTGCTGCCATGATGCCGATTTAAGTGCCACAGAAGGAGAGTAAATGCAATAAACACCATTAGCTGCAACGACTTCTTCCCTCCCAGAGCATTGGCCGTTGGTTGGGGCTCGTGGTGCATGTTTTACTTTGGTTTTTCAGCCAGGAAAAGTTTACTCCTTGGCCCAAGAACTAGGCCACCAAGCGAACAAGGTAAGCAAAAAGCAAAAAGCAAAAAGAAACCGAAACGAAACGAGTGGAAAACGTTGCGGCGGCATCAAAATGCAAAGGCGAAAAGCACCAACTTATTCGTAAGTGAATTGAATGGAAAACTTTCAAACTGCGGGCGCCATAAACTCTGAACTGCAGGACGAAGGACGCAGGACGAAGCACGAAGGAAACTTTCCTGAATCCTGATGGGTTTATAGCTCCGAAGATTGTCTGCTGTTTGTGCTTTTTTCCCCAACATTTCAACATAATTAGGCCATTAGATAACTTGATTTTGGCTTCCAGGGGATGGATGCTCCTCGTGGGTCTGCCTTCGAGCACTACATATACAATATTCCTCAGCACTTGCCTCTCCTGTCTCCTGTTTCCTGTTTCCTGCCTTCTGCCTGTCTGAAGGAGGTGTCATTCACAAGAATAAATAATCCTCGAATGCCGAATGCCGAGTGCCGCAAAAACATAAAACAAACCGCCTTTTCGCTTTGGCGCCTCTTGCCTCCTCTTCGGCGGCGTTGAGCACTTGCAGACATTTCTTTCACTGAAATCCACTCAACTTCACCCCCACATGTACGTGGATGCCACAGAATGCAGCTCTTGCGGTTCATTGTACTTTACGAGCGCAGTTTTTAGCGTAGAGGGGCGGAGCATCGCCCCTCGCGACTTCCGCATGTTTTTCCCCATCGCCGGCTAACGGCCAACGGCTGCCGCCGTTTTGTTGCGTTTTTGCCTTTGTCTGCTCTGCTCTGCTCTGCTCTGCCCTTTGCACGTGCATCGAACAATGGCCCCTCCCACCACCTCCCACCACCACAGAGCGTTGAAATGTTTGGCTATAAATTATGGCAACTGTCGCCACTAAGATCGAAACTGAAGCTGAAACTGAAACTGAAAGCCCCGCTAGATGGGCGATGGGCTTAGATTGGCATGGCTCTGACGGCTCTGACAGCTCCAAAGCCTCGATGGTTGTGGCATTGCTGCATTCGAATATCACGTATACGTAGCGGGGTGCCCGGCTTCTGGCTGTCATATTGCAAAACGAAACGACACGCTAGGGAGCTGCCACCACTGCCACCATTCTGTTGATGCCGCTATCTTTTTTCGGTCTGCGGTCGCATTATCCACAGGATCCAGAGGATACACAGATGCAAACGTGCAAGAGATGCCATGCCGCTCTCCAGTTTTGTGCATTTGTGGGTTCTGTCCTGTCCTGACAGCTGTTCGTGTTTTTGTCGAGAATGGCCGTCACATTAGCACCATTTTTCAGCACTCTGCGGTCATAATTCACCAAAATTAATTGTCGCATTCCGCAGTCGCACTTTGTGCGGCTTCTCGACTTCTATTTTCCCCAAAAAAGTCTCTGGGGTGCTGTAAATATCGATGGCAGGACATTCTGCCACGGCTACTCCTCGACCCGGCTTGTAGAGTTCCGTATTTAAGAGACGCCGACGCGGACGCCACTTTAAATCTCCTCACTTGGCCGCTAATATTCTTTGGCAGTTGTCCAAAGAGGACTCTCGCATTAGCATTTTCCCTCTGCTTTAGATGGGGGAAAAATAGGGGGAAATTATGCTAAACATTATAATAAAATTTAATAATAAAGAATACCAAAGGCAGGATTCCCTTGATTGTCCTGTCCCTCAATGTGTAACGACGACCCGCCGCTAATTCTGCAACATTCTTTATGCAAATATCCGAGTCCAGACTGGACCTTTTTTTCGGGAACAGAGGACTAGAAAGGGTAGAAAGGTTTCCCCCAGCTGTGGCTGTCTTTATCAGGTATTTGTTTATACAGCTGCAATGCCGAGGTTTATTTTATTTTATTAGATTTCTTTGGGGCCTCCAGGCCCCGAATCAGAGCTCCTGCCCTCTGCTTCCTCCTCCTTGCTAGCATTTATCCAAATGGCTCTTGCAAATAGGCAAATAAGTACTTGGTAAGTAAATTCTGGGCGTCACCTGGGGGGAGAGTCGGTCCCGTCCCTGCCCATAGACTTCCATTGGCCATAAAAATAAGCCCAAAGACAGACATTGGCCTAGGAATATCCTGGTACTCTCGTAATGCCGCCAAAAAGTTGAAAACTTTGTTTTGTTTTATTCGTTTTGGGGTTATAAAATGAACGGAGAATGGATTCAAAACTTTCGCCATCGAGTGGCGTACACATCGTGGAAGAGGAAGCGGAAGAGGGGGCATGGCAGTGGCAGTGGCAGTGGCACACAGTGGCACGCGTCTCAGCCAAAGTCTCCGCATATTTATGCCCTATTTATCTCTTGGTTGTGCGGCCCACTGTTGCCAGCTAAATTTCCAACCGAACTTCCCCTCTGGAAACAATATAAAAACGCTTCTCCGCACAATGCATGCGGCATAAAAAGCGGGCTTATTACGCCCTATATGTTGTCGGAAAAGGGCGGAAGAGCGGAAGGGCGGAAGGGAACGGAAGCAGTTCCAGTTTGAGTAACAATTGAAATAAATGAATTTGCCCAAAGGATTCAAAGGATTCCACCCCAAAGGGTGGAACATAAAATTCATGGAATGGCCCGCGATGCCTCCCAAATGTTGATATTCCCCTCTCTCGCCCTCCCTCTCCCTCCTGCAATTGGAAGCACTTTACAGTCGTTTTCTCCGGCAACCACAAAAGGCGGAATCCACCGAAAAAATTACATCAAAATTGCAATCAAATCCAAATCAAAAGTTTGGATCCATCCATCCCCTGTTTCCGACTTAAGGATTCCGTGCCCTTAAAGAAACAGCGTGTGCCAGCATCCTCCCATATGGTAGTGTGCCATGGGGGGATCCCCCCCACAACTAAGCCAATTTCGCGTCGCCCCACCGACTGGCAGACCAGGCACCCGGCACCCGGCACCAGGCACCTATTTCAAACTCAATTAAACACGGAAAGGGCAGCAGCAGCAGCAGCAGAGGAATCTGCCCTCCATCTACCGTTGAACCTTCTCCTGCTCCTCCTCCTCCTCCTGCTCCACGGTGGACGCAGCTGTTCTTTATGTGGTGGGGGATGCTGCTGCTGTTCGGGGTGCACTCCGCATCGGGTGGATTTAATATTTGAATACTGTTGCCAGCAGCAGCCGCACTGCCTCCTCTGTCTGTCAGCCTGTCTGCCAGCCTGCCTGGGTCTTTATTTTGATCCCATTTAAGGGGCTGCAGGCAGCAGGGTTCAGTTCGGTTCTTTGTTCTTTTGAGAGTACAACTAAATAAAGAGCTACGGCTCGGTTCGGTTCAGTCAATGTCGAAACTTTTAATAATAGTTTGGCAGACTTTAACTTTGTTAGTTAGCCAGGTCTTCGGTCTTCTACTGCCACTACTAGCGTCCAGCCTCCTGCTTTGGATTATCTCTGGTCTTTCTGGCTTTCGTGCAATATTTAAATTTTCATCACAGCAGCAGAGGCAGCAACAACAGCAACTTGAGCATCAACAAACCCCGCCACACACACCATGCCATTGCCGATTAGAATGTTTGCTGTGTTCTTCCGGTCATTTGCATATGTACATCTCCCATACAGGCAGGACAGGACAGGATACACGTGAGGCAACTCTTTTGACCCATATGACCCATGACATTTGAAGCTGAAGCTGACCCGCATCGTGGGTGGCCATGGGATGACGCTGCAGACCCACCTTTAGGCCTTGTAGGCCGAGTACCAAAACCCGTTTGGGCCAAATATTTGGCCAACAAATTGATTTCATTCAAAAACAATTGCTTGTCCTGGGCTTCTCTCCGCCCTGCACTCCGTCTTCGCACAGAATAGTAAGTACATCAGCCGAGCAATCATTGAATTATCCTTAAATATATCTCTTCGCTCCCTGCTCTGTCGCTATCGGGATTGCCAGCCAAGCATATTGCCCATCGGTCCACCTGTCATTCTGTCCGGCTTCCCGTTTGACGGCCTTATTCGCAGAGATTAAAAGATACATTTCCAGTGACTCTCTCACAGAGTAGCCTAGCAGTAAGCGTCTCGCTCTCTCTCTCTCTGTGTCATTCTATTGGCCTGTTTGCTCTTTAGCGCTGGCTCTATTTTTTAGATTTGTTCTCATTGATTTTATTGTATGCCATTCGTCGATTTGGGATGACTGCCAGACGACAGACACACCTGCCTGCCGTTCACTGTGACTGTGACTGTGACAGTGACTGTGACTCTTTGGCTGTTTTATGACTGGCAAACATTGAAACATTGAAATGTTTTTGGGGTCAACGAACCGGCATCCACTCGGTAGCCCATCCACAAGCCTCGTTGCCATTGACCATTGCAACCATTCAAAACCCATTGGAGCGTAAAGCTGGCCAATTATTGTGTGCAATGTCCATAAATAATATGGATAGCATAGATTCTAAATGCAAGGAGTAGGAGTGGAAGTACGAGTAGGAGTGGGGCAGTAGGCAGTAGGCAGTAGGCGGAGCTCTCAAGGGGGCTCCAGAGTGCTCCAAATAGTGCCACTTGCATCGAATGGGGGGGGAGCAGCTTCCTTCCAATCTAATCCAAAGAGCCCTTTGCCCCTGTAGGGCTCTAGGCTCTGTTTGTCCCCGGCACACATTTCGAGTGTTTTGTTTATGTGGAGCACACATTTCCATCTCAAGACATGGGGCCGCCGTCGTTTGCATAATAATTTAACTCATTATCCACTCCCTCTTGGCCTGCACCAGGCAGCATGCACCCGACTAAATAAGCATAAGTAAGACAAGCGTTTGCCACAGGAGAGAGCGGAGCGGTGGAGAGGAGGTGTGGAGGGGCAGGCGAATGCTGTTGAGTCTCGCAAAAGGATTTACGGCACCTTGGAGCACTAACGAGGTAATTTTAAGGCTCTGCGAGGTCAAGATGTGACGACGAAGACGACGGCACTCCCAGCCTCAAGCTCCAACCTCCAAGCGTTGATGAATGCGTTTCTGTGTTGTGCTGCTGCTGTTCATTACGTATACGACACGTAGTCGTACCTGTGTGTGTCCTGGCATCTAAAATATGTTTCCTTTCGTTTCGTTTCGCTTGCCATCTAAATTCTCTACTTCTTTGTTTCTTTCTTTGGCGTTTAGGAATAGTTTGCTTAAACAGCAGCTCCATTCAATCAACAATTCCCATCTCCATAGCAGGAGATGGGCAAGGAGGCTGCAGGAAATGCGTCTATTTTTTCACTCTGATGTACGTCCTTATCCTTCACGAGTCTGGGACGGTGCGGGGGCTGGGGCTGGGGCAGGGGTGCTCTCTTCTTGTCTTTTCTATCCTTCTCGCTACTCTCTAATCTCCTTCTCTTCATGGCTATTATCGCATTCCTGTAGCAGCCGTCGAAGGGGTTCGTTTAGCTCCCACTCTCCGCCCCCCGGTGGGGGGGTCACGGCTCATCTCTGCTGCAAAACCCCTGATGCAGCAGCAGTAGCAGTTCACTTAACTTACTCAAGTCGTTGACGGCATAACTTCCGCTTCGCCTTGCGACCCCAACCCCCACCCGCTGGGGGGCGGGGGGCAGAGATGTGCCAGGGCTTAGTGTCTTAATGCCAATGCTCGCACATTTTATACAATTTCTTATACACATTTTGAAATGCTTTAGGAGCTGCATGCACTTACATCTTCAATAGGATGCGATGCCCCCAAAGGTTGAGCATGGGAATGGGAATGGGAATGGGAATGAGGATGTCTATGGATGTGGATGTGGATGTGTGGTAGCTGGATTACATTCGAATACTCCTACAAAGACGATTGCCAAAGACGCAGACTGTATTTACAATGCCACAGAGAAGGGTGGGGGTGGGGGTACGATGATTCCCATTTTGTTTGATCTGCTCTCAGTGCTGTGTCTGTGCCGGCTAAAAAAAAGAGGTCACGTCTAAGGAAAACCATCTTCCACTGCAGTGAACGGACGGATTGATGGATGGATGGATGGATGTGTATTTTCAGTTCAATTAGCAGCGTTTAAAGAACCTTTGAATGCCGAATACGAGGCTGCTTAGTGCTTAGTGAAACCTACTTTGATCAACGACTTGCCACCGAGATGCTAATTGATCTGATTTCCTCCGACTCAAAGATGCCTCAGAAGAAAGTGAGTTTTGGGCTCTGGGTTCTGTGCTGGGATTCTGTGGCTCAGTTCTTAAACTCTTCTCGAAGCGATCGCAACAAATGCATCATCGGACACTTTTGAGCAAATTTCCGGCTGCGCTGCTATTTCTGGCCTGCGCCTGGGTCCGTGCCGGAGTCCAGGGAAACCATCTGAAACGCTTCAGCCGATCGCTCATCTTTCCGCCTACCAGTCCGACGCGGGTTCAGTTTATTGGCGGCATTGGCATACCCGTCGAGGGGCTCCACTTCGAGTCCGTGACCTCGGGATACGTCCTCAAGGCCGAGTATTTCCTGCCCACCAACTCCACGGAGATCACGCGGGTGTACCTCAAGCCCCAGGCCATAACGGGCCGAGGCGACGAGTCGAACTACGGCGCTCTCTACCGCTGGATCGTGTACCGCGGCATCGAGATGGTCATAGCGAACGCCGGCCTCCCGGGACGCGGCTGCCTCCTGCGTCTGATCTGCGAGCACGCAGCCCTGCCGCTGAGCCACGAGAGCGGTCTGCTCGGGGAAGTGCTGGACATCGTCCTCACGCCCTCCAGCTCCAGGGACGAGCCGACGGGCCACGGCTCAGACCGCGACTACCACGCCTCGGAGCGGTTCGGCAGGCGAGGCGGCGACTGCGAGGCCTTCTATGGGGGCGAGTGCCAAAAGACGCCCCTGGATCTCATCAGCCTGCTGCTGGAAGTCAATTAATAAAAGGATACACATAATTATATGAATAGCAAGCAGAGTTTCAATGTTAGACGAGGAGGCAGGCAATCACGTACATCCCCCCCACCCCCTGGCCCCTGTGATGACTGAATTACAAAAGCTGATAAACATTTTAATTAGTTTTCGCATTCGCTGCGTGCGTGTCCTGCATTCGGAGGAGCATCGGAGGAGCATCAGTTGTAATTAAACGCAGGATATATGACAGCCGCCACTGCGTATGCGTAATGTGCGAGACAACAGGCAGCCCCAGAGGGGGGGAAGATAGGTCACAGGCCACACAGGTGGCACTTAATTCGTTTAAATTTAAATGGCAAATGGATTATGTGGCGACTGGACTGCACTCCCTTCTCGATTGAGTTATCCAGGACACGTGTCGGCTCCTTCTTCGGTCCGACTGGCACTGGCACTGACACTCCTCCCTGCCCCCTGCCCACTGCCCCCTGCCGATTCCTGGACAGGCGCCTACAGAGCCATGAAATAATTACACACATCGGAAATGGGAAACGCGTCCAGAATCAAGGATGACGGGGGCGGATAACAGGAATAACAGGAGTCTCCTCTGGAGGCGCTTGCTTGTGGCCTGGCTTCAATGCCAGAGACTGTGGCATGTGGCATGTGGAATGTGGAAATGAGTTTAATATTAATTAACAGCCTGTCAACGCGTCTGTGGCAAGTGTGTGGCAGCCGCATGCAGCAAAACGGAAAGCCAATAGAGCGAACCCCAAAGCCCCCTGCTCGCCCCCCCGTGCTCTCCCCCTTCCCAATGGGTTCGGGGGTCATTAGTTGAACTGAGCGTGTGTGTGTTTGTGTTTTCTGTGTTTACTTTAAACCCCCTCCCTCCCCCCCGCCAGAGGGTTTGCATCTGTGCTCCATTTGCTCTTTTGCTCGCTTGCTCGTTTCTGTGTGTGGCACGAACCCCAGGCCGGGTCCTGGGCAAAAACCATAATAAAAATAATAACAATATGGAAATGGAATTCTTTCGAGCAATCGCCCGTCCTTTGTGGGAAGCTGGGTGGCACATTGGGGGTGGATTGGGGGTTCGGGGGTGAACAGGCAACAGGCCTGTTGGGTCCATTTGTCTTCAATTTATAGTTGCCCCAAGGCTGGGTGTGTTCTGGTCAACATATGTGCTAAATTATTCAGCCAAATGCAAATGCAATTTCATGGCCAAAAGGGGCCCCGCAGGATATTCACAGACGGGGGCGGGGAGGAGGGTCCTTAAATTAAAGATTTGCAAAGCTTTAGCAATGTTTATAAAGGCTTAAAGTATGTTCTGTTCCTGAGCGATTTACGCCCCAAAGCTGACAAACGAGACGTTTCCTGTCGCCCTCCTCGGGGCCCCTCCGTTAGCCAGTGGGGTCCCTCTCCACCAGCCTCCAGCCCCCAGCCAACTGCAATCCTTTCACACACTAAACACCATCTAAATACGGGACGAGCAGCTCCCTCCTGCTGGGCGGTGGGGCTGGGCCCGGTCGAGGGTCTGCAAGTTTGTAGTGCCCGGATTTATGGCCAAATGTGGAGATAAACTTGCCGTCATTTATCAAGGAAGCGTCCAGGGCATCCAGGCATTCAGGCATCGCTCCTGCTTCGACCTTTGAAAACATTTTGACTTGAAATGATTACGCCGAAAACTCAACAGATAAAACCCTGGAACCCTGGAAGCGACCATAAATCAGTAAGTAAATGTGACTCCATCTCGGCCCCCCCCCCGGACCCTGTGCACTTCGTGGACTTCGTGGACTTTGGACACTTAACAGGGAGGCGGGGAGGGGGGGCCCTCGTTCGTTCGAGTGGCTGGTGGCTGTTGGCCAAAGGTAGTGGCAGCAAGACCAAATTGCAGTCAGCAGTCAAGGAATGGGGCATGGGGCATGGGGCATAGATTGGCAACATGTGATGGCAAAAGTTACGTTCGCATTTATCTTTCGAGCAGGAGTGTCGCTTGCTAGAGAGTTTCTTGAACCACAGCCAAGACCGGAAAGCTCTTCCATTCGGATGGGCCCCGTCCTGCCTGTCCCACCGTCCTGCCGTCCCCCCGTCCAGCAGAGTGTGGCTTTGGCGCTTCAAAAAGGGTTCCGTTCCACACTGACAAATGTCCTTCCGCTGCTGACGCGGGAGGGGGTGTGGGGAAACACGTTCTGCAGTTGTTATTGCTGTGTGCTGCCTAATTGCCGCTTGCCACAAAACAAATTAGGGAATATTTAGGTACATTTGGGAATATTAACTGCTCCGCAGACTGTTGCCTGCCACAGGCAATGAAGCACAGTATCCTTACAATCAGAGTTTGGAACAAACGACACCGACACCGAATCCGCAGCGCAGGAACCAAAGGAACTCTGTGCCCCCCCCACCGCCCCCCACCACCCCCTTGTGCAGCCGCGATGCCAATTTGCATGCATTACAAATCAAGCTGCCTGCCATCCGTGGCATCCATCCGTGGCATTCTGGTGCAACTGTTGTCAAACTCCCAAAACTCTCGGCATTTGTTGTCATTTGACAAATTAGCTGCCTTTGCGGCAGTTGCCACTCGAAGGGGCAACGGGAATCACTTGAGTTTGTCTCTCGGGGGAAATGTGATTTATGTGGCATTAATAATAATTTATATTTACCGGAGACCAGGAGACCAGCCACGACAAGGAATACCATTCCAAGGAATGAATGTGGCCCGAATCGAGGGCCAAATATTGCGGCAGATTAGCATAATCAAGTGGGTTCCTGTGCTCCTTGCGCCATGGATTGTATGAGCGTAGACAACACGTCGTATGCGCAATATTAATTATTCAAAGAGCGACGAAAATATTGCACGTTGTATGCGACACAGGCAACAAAAAACAATGCGGCATGCCCCTTTTGAGCAGGCACACTCCCCTCCCTTGGCCTTGGCTTCCATTCTGGTGCCCCCGTGCCCCCATGCCCCTGTCTCCCCTCGCAATAAGCGAAGCAATTTCATCAAAATTACAAAAATGTGAGCAAACACATTTTATTTGCGCTCTTAAGTTTGTTGCACGTTTAGCCGTTGCCAGCTGCCACAGTGCCTCGTATGCGAGGAGCGTGTGCCTCACACATAAATCGTTGACAAATTCTGCGCGACTTTCTTTCTGTTTCTTTCCTTTGCGTTGCTTTGCTTTACTTTCCTCTGCTTTCATTTAATTTCAGTTTATTTCGCTCTCTTTTTGGGCCTTTGTTCGGTTGTGTTTCCCCCCCCTGCTGGCTGCTGCACTGACAAGAATTTGAATAATTTGCCAAAATGTGCGAAAGTTGAAATGTTAAAATTCCGAAACGAGGCGACTCGACGGAAGGACAAAAGTTGGCAAGCGACTGGGGCTGCGTACACTTCCGGTTTGGCTGGAAAAACTGGAGTCACGACCCGCCAAATGATTGCCAAATGAATGGCTTGGAATGGTGGGGAATGTCTTGGAATGGCGAGTGTCCCAGGCAGAAGAAGAACAAGTTTCCATCTTCTCGGCTTTAATGCATCGTTAAATTTAAAGCCCCTCTCCACCGAATATAATTTGACGCAATTCCGCTAATGTGTCGCACCATAAAACAAATCACAAACGACACTCGCATTCCCACATTCGAGGCACAAAAGTTGTCCCTTGTTGAGTTTTCTTTTTCTCTGACTCATTGATTTTTCCACTCGTTTTTCCCCCCCTCGATTTCGATGATTAAAGGGATGCCGTCTTCCGTGGTGGGGCATGTTTGCATGACTGCTCAGTGGCATGCTGCATGCTGCATGCTGCAGGTCCCGTTCCCGCCATTATCGTCATTTTTCCCACTTTCTTGGCCGAGGAATTTTTCAATAAAGGACTCTTGTGCACAAATATTTATGTCAGCAGCGATGGCACCGCTGGCTCTTGCCTCTGCTGATATTGAGGAGATTAATAAGCAGCGCCAAGGACCTGCCTGCATGCCTCCGCCTCCTTGCCCCTCTGCCTCCTGGATGCCCAGAATTTCAGCAGCAACACAAATGATAATTAAGCAGCATAGCTGTGCGCTCTGTGCTCTCTTATGCTGAATTTATTATCAAGTTTCTTTCAACCGCAGAGTGGCTCCATCCGAGAGCGATGGCTCATCCATCATCATCTCTTGGTGGTTGCCAGGGGACTTCTATGTGCCGCCTTAAAGCACCAGAGAAAGCAATTAAAACGCACACATGAATGCTCCTCGCTGTCTCTCATTTATCCATAAATACACGTGGCATACACGTGGGGGCAGGGGCAGGGGACAGGGGCAGGGCCAGGAGCACGGAACGGGGGCATATCTTTAAGCATTGCAGGATAATAATTTGCTCGGTCCTGCCCGCGGCAGACCGCCAGGATCCTCGAGCATTTAAGCCCTGCTCATTTATCACAAATTTCTCATTTGCCTTTTGCTCGGGAACTTGGCGTCCGAGTGCGAGTCCGAAAATTAATATGCGAAAATAAATTATGTGGCCAAATGAGCAACGTTTACCGCAGAGAGAGGGGAGTCGAGGGGTCGAGGGGTCGAATCCCACTTTCACACGCATGCCATTTGCTGCTCAATGGTGATTTTTTTGCGTTCGAAGAGGGGAGGCTTTTCAGCTCCATCAGTCACAGAGGGGAGAAGGGGGAAGGAGCAGCAGTAAACATCGTTTGTCGCCCAGAAACGGCCATATCTGAATGGTAAGCATTGTGTCCCAGCCACTGGACTCCCTTAAATGGCCAACAAATAATGGACCAAGGAAGCAAAAACAAATTTCAGCCCAATGGCCGGGGCCAGTGGAGCTCTGCTCTGCTCTGCCTCATAGGGTAATTGAATGCCGGTCAAGTGTGAACGTCCCAGAGCCAAGGAGACGGAAGCAAGTCCCCACTCCCCCCTGCCCATCCGCTTGGAAAGCGATAAAAATTCAACCAGGGCACATACGTATCCCCCGTCATGTATGGCCTTAAAGTAGTGCTTTAAAACACGGCCCCCTTGGCGGCTCCTGGCTGATCCCTGTGTGAGGAGCATACAGATACAGGATACAGATGCTCGTACTCCTCCGGTTATCTTTGGGCGAACAACAAGCCTAATTTGGACTCTAATTTGGGGGCATTCAATTGGAAAATTAAAAATTAAATTGCTTGTCTCGCTGCCTTTGCCCCCTGACCTCCGACAGGGGGGGAGTGCCCAACAATCCATCGCAATAAATCTCATTAACGTGAGCACACAGCAAAGAACATAAACAGCAGAATAAAGCAGACCTCCCAGCCCCCCTTTAAATGGGGCTACCCCTCCCTGAATGAAATCCCAAAATTCCCTTCCGTTCCCATCCAATTTTGAGACTAGATCCCTACCGCATGTGGCATGAATGAGGCGCTGATAAGATTATTGTATCGAATGCTGCACATTTGCATCGCATGTACCTGCCACAAGAAGCGCGTGGATCTCCTTCGGCAAAGGACTCCTCTGCGTCTGTAGTTGGCAGGAGGGAGAGCGGAGCCCTTGGGCAATTGCTTCACGCCATTCGAGTCGCTGAAATATTAGCCTCGTTTGCCAGGAACCGCTCCGAGCGCCACTTACCTTCGTCCTTGCTCCCTGAAGCCTTGAAGCCTTGAGGGAGTGCTCTCGCAGAAAGGGGCTGCATGTGGGGCAGGAGCCCCAAATATTAGCCTCCATTCCCCTGAATCATCAGAATAAATATTGAAATGCAGTCGGCAGAGGTCACAGTTCACACTTTGGCATATTCGAGGCATTTCCATGCACTTCCCCAGGGGGAAAATCCTTCATTTCGACATGAAAGCCACACTTCTGACTCGTGGCCAATAAAAGCCGTCTGCAAATCATCGAAAAACTAACGCCTCTCCCCACTCCCCTCTCGCCTGCCCATTTAATTGCTCTGCAAACGTTCCCCAGTTTAGCAAAAAAGAGAAAACACTGCAGGAGAGGCAAGAGACGAGGGGGGAGGGGGAGGAATGCCGAATGTTTTTGGCTGAAATAGATTTTTTGCAGCATTTTCCTTTTTTATGAAGGCCACCAGCCATGCGAGCCGAAGGATGGCATATCCTCTGATGTCCGCCCCCCAATTAGAGTCCTGCTGATTTGGCGCACTTAGCGAGAGGCATGTGTTTGTACGGCTCGTTGCCCCTGCGGGCCACGGAGGGCCGCTCGACTGTTGTAGGAACCCATTAAGATCATGCTCCATTAATTGAGTTCCAATGAAATCGCCAGATCCCCTCTGTTGCCCCCTGTTCCCCCTGTTCTATGTGGCATGGTTGAATGGTTGAATGGTACTTGTTACTCTGCAGGGGCGTGGACGTGGGCGTGGCTGATTGGGAGGGTCGTGTCAAAATTGTGCATGTTCCAAATGGTTTTTTGGCCCCGACACCGCACCGCTGTGGCAGTGGCAGTGGCAGTGGCAGCAAATGAAGTTACACTTGCAAAAAAAAAACGGGCAGATTTGAGGCCCAAAAAGCCTAGGATGAGACGTGGCAGGGGCATAGGAGGGGGGCAGGATGGAGGCAGGATAGAGGCAGGATAGAGGCAGGATATTCTGGGTTACCAGAGACGAGAAGAGAATTAAATATGCATGGCTATGTTTTGGAGGCCCATCGATTGCTTTGCCCCGAACCAAAGCTCCCCCCATGGGCATGCGGCAGAGGCCCAGACCGTAATTGTAATTAGCTTCCACACGGAGAGAGAGAGAGCGCGCGAGTGGGTGCTGGCAACAAAGGATCTGCCTGGCCTGATTGTGGGATTGTAATTGTAATTGTGGGTGTGAAATCGGAGAAGAGGAGAGTGCCTAAATTGTGCTAAATGGGTTAGCCACTGGTCGCCGGCTCTGCACCCCTGGCTGTGGCAGATAAAAGGCATGAATAATCTGGCTGGTGGGGATGTGCCTTAGCTTCTGCTGATTGATTATTCCGTGTGTGGGGCAGCACCCATGTGTCTGTTATTGTTAATAAATGAGTGAGTAAAATACTATAATCGAAGTCGAGTCCCACTCCCTTCCCCCTTGGGCTTGGCCCCATTGTCCTGCAAAGTTTGCTCTGCTACATGGAAGGACCCTTGTCCTGCCGTAATGAACTTGTTCCTGCAGTTTACTGCAAACCGCAATAAATCATAGTCGGCGGAGGGTACTTAAACCCGCAATCCAAGGACAGGCACACAATGGCGCAATGGGGCGGGGGAGAGGGGAGGGGCAAAGCCAAATGTAGAACAAAATCAAACTTTTGCGAAGCGATAGAGCAGCCTACAAAGGAGGCGATAAGGAGGCCAGTGTGCAACAGTGGAAACAACAGGTGTTGCCACACCGACACCAGGCACAGGCAGGGGCACGGGGCAGGCACGGGCAGGGGCACAGGAAAGAGTCTCATGGGGAAAGCGGAAATAGAAATAGAAATTGGCGTTTGGCCGTTGCCTACTTTTTCGCCGGAATGACGGGCCCCTCTCTCCCTCTCCCTCTCTCCCTCTCTCTCGCTCTCTGTTAACTGCATTTGTTGGCTGCATTTAAACATGAGGCTAAGCTGAAACAAACACACACACACACGCACACACACACACAAGAAATGAAAAGTGAAAAAGTTTCAAGCTACAAAGTTTGTGGCAGAACTTGTTTTTCTCGCACCTTCTGCGGTGCGGCAGAGAGAGAGAGAGAGAGAGAGGAGGGATCTGCGAGAGCAAAATGCAGTTACAAAACTTGCAGCAACCGCAATTCAATTAAAACTTCAATGTAATGCCAGTGTGCACCCACACAGGCACACAGACAGAAGGCACACAGACACACGCACAAACAGACGCTTCTTAGCCCCGAGATGGCAAGTGGCAACTGGCATGTGGCAAGTGGCATGTGCGCCTTGGCTGGCTTCAAACTTTGTGCTGTCCCCACACACATTCTCGGCAGCTGTCCCTCCATGTAAACAAACCCCATTGAATGGGGCAGCAGCAGCCAGGCAGCAAGGACCTGCCAAATGAGCAGCCGGTCGTAGCCGGCTTTCCTTCCGCATGGAGAGCTCTCTCTTTGGAGAGAATTTATCCGCGCAGGCGCCTGCCGGGCTGCCGGGCTGCCTTGCTGCCGTCGGATCGGTTGGCGGATGCTATAAAAGCCCCCGTTTCGGGGCCACTGCCAGGCAGTTGGTTCGCGGCGCTCCTTCGGGCTACTCTTCCCCGAAAATCTCAAAGGATCCAAAAGTGCAGCAGAAGAAGTGAAGCGGCTCGTGTGTTGTTTGTGTGTGCGCTTCGAACTCTGAACTCTGTTGCGTGGCATGCCACATGCCACATGCCACATGCTGATGCTGACGCGGCCGTGGATGCTGTGCTGTGGTTTTGAAGCAATAATAAAAGCCGTATAGTAATTAGTGCTCGCTTGTGGATTTGCGAAATTAAATTAGGAAGCGCACTGGAAAAGTGGAAAATGTGAAAAATATAAATATAAATAAAGTGACACAGGAAACACATCAGACAACAGCCAACAGACAACAGACCCTTCAGAGCTTCAGAACTTTATGGAATTACAATTTTCGAATCAAATCAAATCAAATTAAATGCCATTACAAACCGCAGACACTAATCCGATTTAGATGGCAATTTAATTGGCATTCAAATCAGATTACACGCACAACTGGCACAAGTGGCACGAGTGGCAGAAGCTTTTCTGGCCATCTCCCATTGAGGAATATTTGTGGAGATAATACTGTCCCTGGGCCACATTCAAAGGGTGAATATGGACTCGCAATGAACGGAAGAGCCTCATAGAATCCTGTTAACTAAGGTAAGCCACACCACCAAAGACAATGCCGGGACCAATAAGCTCTCCTATGTTCTATGATTCCCTTCGAGACTCGCGAGACCCTTCCAGGACGCAAAATTACCAAAAACCAACTACATGGCTTGTGCATGATTCACACAACTACATACATGGATACAGGGCACGAGCCCTAGAGTCAGGCTCCACTCTACACTTCTTGCTGGTCTTTGCCCTTCTATGGCATGGCATAGCACCCCCTCTGGCATCGGTTATGAGGCGACTATCTGCAGTAGGAAAACCTCAAGTCCAAATGATAATCATTTGTTGTTGGCTGTAATGTGGCTTTCTTTGTGGATTGATTTATGTTCTCCTGTACTTTAGTGGTGGGGCACACATGCGTGGTGGTGTGTGGTATGTGGCATTCTGAATAATTACAGAGCACAGCATCCTTCTGCCGAAACTATGTTTTCAGGCATTCTACGAGTACGGGAGGAGTACCAGAGTATAGCCACAATTTCATATTGTTACAAAATTGCATTGTTAATGGCCGTTGGCAGCCCTCTCTCTCTCGACTGTCGACTGTCGCTTGTCCCCTGCCCCATGCTACTGTGCCTTCTGCCGATTGTATCTGTGTGCTCCCTTCCTTGCCAAATGGCCAAATGGCTCCAATGTGGGTCCCCCAGACAGAGGAGCAGGAAGTGGGGTCTGCAGGCTCCCATTTACATACCCATTGGTTAATGTGCAATCGTCCTTTTATAATGGGGCAACTTTTTTTTGTTGCTGCCTCAGCGTAAAATACTATCTCTATGCCAGCGGAATGCCAGGATGCTTCCAGGATATAATAAAAATAATCCCAGCGTATAGATAATAGATAAGGGGGTTGGGGCGGGCAGCGGCAGCCCTTTGCACAGTATCTGTGCTTACGAGTATCTTCCTGTGTACGTGTGTGTGTGTGTGTGGGTGGGTGCATGCCCCAGCATGTGCTAGATCTATGCTAATTTTCCAGTTAAGTGTGCTTTGCATAATGAACCCCACCGGTGGATGGGAGGAGATGTTGGGAGAGACCTCCAATCGCTGACCGAATGATTTTTGCCTCCCAGGCCATTGCCATTCGATCTTTTGATTGGTCAAACGTTTTAGTTTACATCCCCATCGAGGCCTCCTCCCCCCCAGAAACAATGACAGCAAACAGGCACAACAGATACGCTCTTATGACATTAAGTGGCATTATAATTACAATTTGCACAAAGGAGCAGGCACCCCCGGGACCCCCGCGACCCCAGCGACCCTTAACCCGACACCGCCTATAAGGGGAGGGGAGGGGAGGCGCCACTTAAGTCAGGGACAGAGTTTAACAGCATTCAACGTTGGGCGATGCCAGGACAGCAGCTAGGACTTGGTCCCTTCGTCTAATCGGGGAGGAGCAGAGGCTAAGCCGTTGCCACTGCAGAGCCAATTAGCAAATACTCATCCGCTTGGCAAATAATCCGCTCAGATTTTAATTAATTGCCTGCCCCGCCCATAGCCCCCTCCTTATGCCGATAATCGACTGCTGCAGCAGGTACACTCGCAATCCTAATCGCAGTATTTTATCTTGTTTTTATGCGATGAATGTTTACCAAGATTCGGATTTTAGAATTAATTGTGCGTATAAATTTCCCGGCGAGCAGGAGATGGGGCACCACATCCTTCCTTAATGGAGTAAGAGGCGATGCCGATGCCGATGCCGGTGCTGGGGCAACCTTTTGGCTTTTGTTTTTGTTTAGGGCCCCATCGTCGGGGCCGGGGGGGGAAGGGCAATAAATTCACTCTCGTCGCAAATGAGTTTGCATAATTCAAAGAAAGCAAATTGAAACATCTTCGCCCCCATTTATCCTTCTCTTTTTGGACTGGAAAGTATTTGTTTAGCCGTAAGTGGATTTACTTCAATTTTGTATGATTTAAGCATTCGATTCGTGGGCCGTGGGAAGCGGCATTGAGCCAATGATTGGGTGCTGGAATGATGGACGACAAGTCCCTCTCAATCATCGTGACTCGAACGGAGGCATACCTATGCTGCCACACAATGGTGCCACATATGTGGGATCATTGCCATGCAGCAGCAGACGCATCGACAGATTGCCGGGATGCGAATCAATAAAATAGGAATTTAATATAGCCACAGCCACAGCGCGTGCCTCAGCAAAAGAGGCGGCAGACGGAAGAAATTGAAGAAAGTTTTTATGCAAGAATTTCATTGTTCATTGAGAAAGTTTCAGCCGGCAAGAGAGCAAGAGAGCAAGCAACGTTTTCCCCACAATTGTCCTCTTGGCCAAATGATTTACATGCCGGGATGTCTGTCTGTCTGTTGGGGTGGCATTCACTCAAGTATCTTCCAGATACTCGCAGTTCGTTGCACACTCCACGATAACTCGTGGTAGAAGTCGTTCCCCCCGCGTGGCGCTCAAGTGTGAGGCAGATAAAACTATTTAAGCCGCAATACAAATACAATCTGCGTGATCCATCCAATGGTAGCCATGATTACCCGCTCTGGCTCTGCCGTCTCTATAAAATTAATTTTAAGACACTCTGGGCTTAATCATTCGCACAGATAAAAGGAAAGGCGACAGTTGTCCCTGAGGATAATTGCGAATGCGTGTGGAACGGACGGACGGAAGGACTTCGCTCTGGGGGGGGGCCTTGGATTCTTTTGGGATCCAGGACCAGAGAAGAGACCCCTGCCTGGAATTTTAGGCATAATTTGGGCACAAAATATTTTTGCTGCTTTGTGCAGAATGTTTGCCCCCAGACGCCCAGCCCCCCCTTTGTCGTTTAGCCAATCTGAGACCCAAATAAAGAGCCCAGCCGCCCCGCCGCCCACCACTTGTGGCAGGCGTGCTGGAGCTTTTAAACTGCCACAGGACCCGGGATCGGGTGGGGTTTGGGGACTCTGGATTGCTGTAGCTATCAGTTTTACGAGTCCTTTGAGGGTAGCACTTGTTAAACTTTCTTTCCGAGCCGCTCGCATTGTTGTCAGGTCAAGTCTGGAGAGACGGGAGGTTGGAGCAGGGACAACTTGAAACATGTCAGAGATTTGCGTTCACCAACTGCCTTTTGATATTCAATCATCCTCTAGAAACGCACTCTGGAATGGTATCCCTTCCGCAGACCAGACCCAACACACACATGTGCTAAATATGACATTCAACTGTCCTTCAATTCCCCTTTTAATAAGGTCCGATTTGTACTTTCAAGTGTAACGAACCACCAAAAGACGGGAAGAGGGAAAGAGAAGCAGGAATCAACGCGTGGAATCGGCTTTTTTTTCAATTTCAAAATGAACTCAGTCGAAAGGGAAATAATAACTGAACATGGCTCTCAGAACAATGCTAAGATTCGTCTGGTGTTTTGGGACTTATTCCCTGGAGTGGTCAGCCACAGTCAGAGCCAGAGAGGAGCGGAGCGGAGCTCCTTAGTTCCGCTGGCAAGTGCATAAAATATACATTTAGCCTTATACGTGGGAATGTTGGAGTTTCTCCGCCTGATTTACGACGGCCCGGTGACTCGTTCATGGGATTACCTACCCACCTTTAACGTACTTTCGAGATTGCATGCCAACCGAAGTTTATTTGGAATTCAAAAGCTTTTAACAGATTATCGCAAGAAGTAACTTTGCCAATTTGCAAAAGTTCAACGGAACAGCACAGCAGAACACCAAAACAAATGGATTAACGGCAATAGAAACGAAGAAAAACAAGTGAGAGAGCATATTCGAGTGAATTGGTACGACTACAAGATACCGTTTACTCAATTACACTCCCGCCACGCGCTCTCTTTGCGGGGCCTATTTAGCAGATAGAGTTGCCCTCTCAACGAAACGCAGAGTACTCCACTCTCTGGAAAGCTTCCTACTAACGTTTCTGCTACATTAAATCTGCGAATTTTTCACCTTTGTTGTTGTTGCGGTTTCACGAGCACAGTAGACATACCCGAACATTCTGCTCTGCTCTTACGGGGTAGCATAACAATAACAATTACACTGATTGCCGCCCCCGGGGAATATGTTGGAGAGAGTGAGTGGAGTGACGACCTGCCGGTCGGCCAAACGGAAACGAACAGAATTCTCATAATGGAGCATAGCGGATCGGACAGGTCCGTCCGGAGCCCAGGTTCCTCCGCTGCACAGTCGCTTCACGGCCAACTTGGCCGGTTTTTCTGGGCCAGGGCCCGGCCATAAAACAATTGAGGGCTCAATTTTGCGCGGCCGGCCGCATTTGCATTCATCGCTGTTTCACATTTGTTGTTCATTTTCCCCGGCCTTCAGTGTGTCCAAAGGATGCGCCCAAAAGCCCCAACCAGGGGATATGAACATTCAGAACGATTCGGGTTGCAGTCGCAACTTTGTTAGGGTTCCGCTGAAAGTTGCAACTGCAAAGGGAAGTCCACATTTATCTGGCAGAATGTTTTGTGTTGCCATTTCTGTGGCAACTGGGGCAAGAGTAGCATGCTGCAGCGGAAGCCAATCTATAGGGCTTAAGAGTACTGCATATGTGTGTAAATTTTCAGTTTTATTACACGTTTCTGCACTGAAACAGCACGTATGATAGGTTCTTTTGAGTAATTTCTTTGAGTAATTTTAACCGGTTAATGTAAACAGATTTGATCGACTTTTACAGCAGCCTTCTAGGAAGCTTTCAGCTTTCGCTCATTAAAAATGTATGCATGAATGTGTGTGCGTATGTTATGTGTATGTGTATTGGTTCATCACTCACCTTTTAACAAAATCATGTCGTTTCACGTCATTCATTGCCACGTTGCTTTTCCTCCTCTGCTGCACCTTCTGTTCTCCGCTCTTCTCCTTTGAGAGAGAGCTTTATACAAAGATCAACACAAAAACACATTAAACCGCAAGACCGACCGAAGGAATTGTTCGCGATTTTCCAATATCACAGAATTTTCGAAGACACTTTTTACCGACCAAAACAGAAAAATATCGCGGAGCCACGCTACTGTGGAAGTGATTTGAGAGATCTGCATTGGCTGTGCTAATTCTTATTCTCTCTTCTTCTTCCTCTGCTGCAGTGCAAGCTGCACTCTCAGAAAGAAGAGCGAAAGCTTGAGAGCTTGAGCGTGAGCTTGAGCTTTAGAGCGAACGAACTTCATTTAAGATATTTATTGCACAAGCGCGTGATTTTTATTTTCTCTTCAACTTCCTTCCATTTCATTCGTGGAATGAAAAGTGCCACTGGATCTATGCGAGCTCCCCACTCCCCTCCACTGGTGCAAAACACTTACTTCAAGTGCATTCTCTTTGGAATTCTAGAAACTCGCCTTAATCAGAGCTCTCTTTTTTATCTCTCCAGCACCACAATGAATGTCAGCACGATTTAAGTGGTGTCGTCTCTGCACTGAAAGGGGAAGGGAAGGCCCAAAAGAAACCAACCAAAGCCGGAACGTGACTTTTGCCGAAAGTAAATTGAGCCACCGGCCACCGCAGCGATAAAAGGCTGCGATGCCAAGCAGCGAAATTCGCTAGGATTCGCGCAGTCAAAGAGATAAAGGATCTATCCATGCGCTACGTGCTGCCCATGGCTCCCACTTTGGGTGCATCAGCAACAGTCCCAGCCCCAGCCCCAGCGATGAGCAGGTATGACAGTAGGCGACACCTTTCCCAGTCGCACGCTCGGATGCTGGTCCTGTTCCTGCAGCTCCTGGCGACGGGCGCCACTGCAGCACCAGCCCCAGCCCCTGCCGCAGCACCAGCAGCAGGCCCATTGTATCGCAGTACCCCAGCGGATAGCCAGCGCTGTGCACACAAGGGCATAGTGGAGCTGATTCGCACGAGTCCTGTCATTGTAAAGGCCCTCGCTGCCCGGGTCTTCACCGATGCAGAGCTTGACGATGGCCAGGGGTCTGACACCGAAACTGCGCTGTCCGCCGGTATATTAATAACATTAGCCCCGGAAACGATATACAAAGGAGCCTCTCTGCTGAAAATTGCCAATGGCGCCAACGGCGGAGAGGCAACACTGTCGCTTCGGGCCGGAGGAGGGATGTCCAGCAGCGGCGGCGGCCATCGCAACGGAGGCAGCGGCAATGGATCCGGAAGTGGATGTGGAAGTGGAAATGCTTGGAGCGGCACTGAGTCAGCGTTTCAGTACGAGGGGTAGGTGCAGGGACACTGCTTTTTGGTGACATTCAGAATGTACACTCTACTCTGTACTCTTTGTTCCCGCAGACAGCTGAATGCAACACTCCAGCCGGCGCGCTGCTTCGACGCAAATATGCTGAAAATGCTGCCAGCGGAATTAATTGCCTTTGGCAAATTGTTGCCTGCCGCCACAGCAGCAGCAGGCCCCAACTCCGGCAGACAGCTGCTCCTGCCACGAGCGCCGGCCAGTGATGTTCTGCACATAAGCATCAACGGTCTGCATCGCTGGACACCGCAATTCGAGAATCATATCTGGAAGCATTTGGGTAAGGCATCCACATCCTGTGTCCACTTACTGGCCACTCCTCCCCTCCCCCTCCCCATCCCCCTCTAGCAAGCCCCAAGTCCCGAGGGCATCCGATGCTGCCGTTAGTTAATCGCATTTTGCTTGTTAGTTGCATTGTTGAACAAATCGCTTGGCTCGAATGTTTGCCGAGCATCGAGTGCCATGCAACGGATAGGGATAGAATTTCCAAACTATAGTCGTCGCAGAGTAGAGAGCAAGTGGTCGGGCAATCAGTATTAATTGGCACATGAGGGTTTTGGGAGACAGCAACGCTGCTGTTTGCCAATGAATCGGTTCAGACTTGAAAGCCCCGGCACTTGGTTTCTTAAAGCCGATTATGCAGTATTTTTAAACCCACTGGGAAGGAAAACTTTTGCTAGTCAGTCGCCAGTTTATTATGACGACGTGCTCTCCTCAGAGATGAATCTTTTATGAAGATTGATAACTATACGAACCACCGACCCCCCGACACCCCGACCGACCGACCACGACTGGTCGTCAGGGCGTCAGGCAGTCAGGCTGTGTCGGTGGCAGAGGTGACGCTTCTGCATGAAAAGAAAAATAAAATAAAATAAAAAAAATAAAAATAGAAAAGGGATTTTCCGATGACGCAGCAGATGTCGCTTGCCTCTGCCTTTGCCACTGCCCCTGCCCCTGCGCATAGTCGGGGGGTGGCAGGAGGAGAGATGCTTTCAACTGGCTGCAGCACTCGAGGGAAGAAACACTTGACTTTTGTGTCAAGCGGCTGGGCGCCCACCGAGAGCCCCCCGAATGAATTGCGACAACCCGATGAGGGACCTTTAATTTAAGGAAAATACTCCCTCAGCGAGGAATTTTTTAGTTTTTCTGGGGCTAAAAGTGTCACTTTTTCTCCCAATTGCAGGATGGGATGATTGGAGCGACTTCACCCTATGCAGCGTCACCTGCGGAAAGGGGGTTCAGCAGCGTTTCCGCCGCTGCCTGCTGGACAACCCGATGGTGGACATGAATATGAAGATGAACCAGGAGGAGGAAGAGGAGGAGGAGGAGGAGGAGGCCGAGGAGGAAGACGATGATGTGGACATGGAAATGGTAGAGCAGATGGACGACACCGCAAATGAGATTGCCAGTTCTAAGGAGGCGAATAACGATGGCATTCTGGACAGCCTGAAAGCAGACACGTCCAACAATGGTGATGACGAGGCAGAGGATGAAAGCAAGTCCCTACTCCTCCAACAAGCGATGACCAGCGATGAGCCGCTGCACAAATTCGCACAGATGGCAACAGCCCAGCCCCAGGCACCTGCCCCCATCGTGGGAACAAACAGCAGTAATGAGGCAGCAGCGGTAGGCAAAAGTGTCCGATTTGTGCCACGGGATGAGGGGGAAGCCCGAGCCGGAGCCGGAGCCCCAGTCGGTACCAGGAAGACACGTGCCAGCAATCAGCACAAGAAGCGCAAGTCGGCCAAGAGTGTGGCTCTGTCGACCCTCCTCTGCGAGGGCTACAACATCGAGCAGCGCAACTGCAATAGCTTCGAATGCAGTGGTAAGTGCAGTCCTTAACTTCCACAAGGCCCTTAAAGGCTTTAAAGCCAACCTCTGCCCACACAGATGACATTAGCGATCTGCTCAAGTTCTACAAGAAGCTGCCACTCATGGAGGAGCTGCCCACGCAAGCCTCCGAATCGGCAGCAGCAGTGGGCTCGGTCTCGGTCTCGGCCTCGACGTTCCCTGAGATGCAGATGCAAGATCTCACCACCGCTGCATCGTCGCCCACACCCTCGGCGCCCTATAACATGGGCTACATTCGAAGCTGGCGGAACAGACTGAACTTTACCCTGATGATCACCCTCAGGGCAAAGGTGAATAAGGGGGGCCCAGGGGCTTATCAGAGACTAATCTATGTCTGTATTCCTTGCAGAACGACACAAAGAGTACGGCCACCATATTCTCCATACGCAATGCCACGCATAATCTGTATCTGGAGGCGTGCAGCGATGGTCTGCGCCTGTATCTGGAACGCGACAATACAACGGAAATGTTGCCGGTGAAATTCAATTTATATGATTATCGCTGGCATCAAGTGGCCATCAGGTGAGTGGCCATCAGGGTGGGACAGGTACTGGGACTGGCACTGGGACTGGTACTGGGACTGGTACTGTGACTGGGATGGCTGCAATGGATGCTATGCTTGTTGTATTGTTGATTGCCAATCACTGTGTCTGTGTTCGACATGGTATACGACTACATGTGTGCTGTGTGTGCTGGGTGGCACTCGATCTGGAATGGCCATCGTCGTTGACACTTTCCTTTTTATTTGCATTTTCAATTTATTAGCATAAATGTTTGTGCCATGAAACGCACACTGGCAAACACTTGACACACATGCAAATAAGGGTACACACCCCCGCACACACCCAAGCCCCCCGCCCATTCGCCCACATGAATATCGAACGCCTTTTGGTCTATTTTTGTTGTCGTTTTGGTTTTTGGTTTTGCGACGACACACAGCGAAATTGACACTTGGTTCAAGTGGGCGCCATTTGTCATCGGCCGACGGCACATTTCGCACACTAACTGCTCCACACACACACACACGTATATACGCCACACAGATACAGTACAGTACATATTATATGGGTGGTATGGTACACATTTGTAGGATATTGTAGGTATATCTTTAAATAATTTGTATGTGGTCTCTCGTGTTACTATTGGTATTGTTTTACTGTTATTTTCCCATTGCAGCATACAAAATGGCGATTTTATATCGATCTACGTGGATTGCGCGTGGACAAATAGTTTTGTTGTCTCGAAACGACTGTACACCCTGCCAATAGATGCGGACGTGGAGATTGGACGCGGTTTTAATGTGAGTATATCAAGCCCCCCCGCCTCCACCCTCCCCACACACCCACACGGATTGTGCCACTGTGCCACCCTGTCCGCCGCCTCTTAAAAAGGCAGCTGCATTCTCGGGGCCATCCACAAATGGGGGCCAGCAATTTAATCCGATAAATAACCGTATACATGCAGCACCCCCCGCCACGCCCCCGATCAACAATCAGAAAGGGAATTAAATAATAATTCGCTGATAATTGTGTATTGTTTGCTCTGACGACTTTCGCTTTTCCACTTTCCGCTTTCCACAGGGAGAGCTGCAGCAGCTGCTGGTCCTGCCCGAGCACCAGGAGCGGCTTCAGTGCAGCAACAAGCGGACATCCATCAACGAGGTGAAGCGCTACATCATCGACACATTCATCGAGGACTACGGCGGCAATTGAAGCGTGTAAATATGCAATGCCGCCGAATGCAGAACAATAATTACAAGCAACAACAACAAGAACAGCAAATGGCAGGACATCCCCGCACACATATACACAAACACACATACATATTGCAGTGGGGGAGAATGGGAATCCAAGCCGAAATTCGATTACATTTGTGGGCTAATCAAAATGGCATTTCATTCAAATATATGTATCTATGTATAAGTGCAACAACAAATGTATCTATAAACAGGATATGCAAACTAAACACACACGCATATGTAGATCACACAGATACACACACAAACACACAATGTGATTCATGCCTGATGGCGCATTCCATTGCATTCCATTCCGAAATGTCGTGCTGCTAGCAGTGGCCCCCAAGAATACACAAAGACCGGACCGGAAAAAGATGTCCTCTGTGCGATTACGATTACGCATCTCACTCGTTGCACGTTGCATTAAGTTAATTTTGACGGAATACAATAAAAGTAATCGCTGGAGACGTGTCAGGAGGGATCATCGCACGAGGGGGGCAAAAGTAAAACAGAAAAAAGATCAAATATATTAATTAAATACATACTATATGTAATGGTAGCTGGTAACTGGTAATTGTTATTGGTGTCGTCTTTTCTTTCGTGGATAATTCTTGGGATTGCCAGTGGATCTGAGGATTTTGTGCATTCAACTGAGGGCTTGAGTGTCAATTTAAATTTCAAAACCAGACTTGAGAAGAAGAGAACTTAAATAGACAGCTGCCGAGCTGCTGCTAAATTCATAATTTCCTTTTGGCTGCCGCAAAAAACAAAACCGTCATTCGGCATCCGTTTCTGTGGCTTGCTTTCTGCCTGCTTTCGTCCGTAAATAACCTCCTGCGAAAGCCCCACACCACCTCAGCCGCCATTGGCAATCGAATTCCAGCCCCAACCTCACCTTCTTTCCGTATCCTTGTGTTTTTCAATAGCCCTCTCTCTCCCCCTGTTTTTCTCGTCCTGTTTTTTCCACTATCAACCGGGCATTTCCAGGGGGGGTTGAGTGCATGCGACAGACGGTGGAGACATTGATGAATTTCCTGTCGCACTTTCCTTGGCACTCACTTCGGGCTGGCAGCTCTGGTAGATGTGGCAAGTGAAGCGTCTGCTTGTCTGAACCCCATCGCTTGGCAACGTCAATGAAACTTTCAGCCCCCCGTTGCCTACCCAACGAGTATTGTGGCTTAATAACTTCTAATCACGACATAGCGGTGCATTGAACCGCAATGCCAGCCCACCATTACCCAGCGGCGGGTAATGGACGAAAAGAAAACTTCTTTAAAATCCTTGATACCATTTGCCAATGTGTGTGACACACATATCCGATCAGCGTGCGGAGACATACGGGGGATATGCTGCGTACATTGCAATTAGTTTTGGAATGCGACGCTTATGATTGTCAGCTCCCTGCACCACTATCGTTAATATCTTGCAGCCCGGCAAGGACCCCGCAAGGGCTATTACCTTCATAAATTAATGACACCGTGACACCCGAGTGCCAACAGACGGCTCATGTAATTCATTGGAAAGTTCTGTAAATGCGAACAAATATGCCAAGAACATGTGCGTACGAGTACACACGGGTATTTTTGTTAAAGTGGAATTTCATTTATTTATGACTGCGCTGGGAGCAACGGATTTTTACACGGCTTCAACTTCATGCGCGAATTCCTTCTCCGCTCTTAACTCCAGCTCCCTAGGGCCGCAACTCCAAATTACCCTCAAAATAAAGAAGTTTGAATTTAAAACTGAATCAAGCGGTCGGTCCACAGTCAATCACAACCCAGGCTCACCAAAGGCCCTGCACGGATGTGCACGAATGGCTCTATGGACGGATGGGATGATGGGCTTTGATGCGGATGCGGATGCTCCCCCACTGCTCTGACTGCTGTATAAATGCCTGTATTTGTATAGAGCAAGCAAAATGAACTGTAACAATATTGATGCAGCTGACATCGAAGGTTCAACCAGAACAAAAGTATTGCAGAACATCACCCCCTTTTCTGTCTGGATGACAGACGACTATCCCGTCGATGAGTTGAACTGAGCTCAGTTCAGTTTTCCCCCTTCATCAGACGCGGAAGGCGCTTAGCAACAAAAGTTTGACCATAGGTTAGTTTGAAATTAAACACAAGGTAGTAGACGTACTTCTAACGTACATAAGGTTATTTTTCACGAGTTTTGTCACAGCGACTGAATGTACTTCTTAAATATACAGTACAGCTGTCTTTGCAGCTCAAAAATCTGTACTATGAACAATTAGGCTGAATTCAAACTTACCGCCAAAGCGTCAGCGTCTATCGATTTCCCAAAGACTATCGAACAGTGCGACCAGGCATTGTGCCTGAAATTAAATTTGTTTAAAAAACAAAAAGTAGCGTGTTAGCGGGCGGCCGAGCATATTATTTCAGTCTTTTTTGTACATTTCATTTACTTCTACGCCACGCCCACGTTGTCGGAATATGGCAACAGCATGCCACCGCAATACAGTTTTAAATTTGATGCGCGGCGCTGCCCACCGCATGGCGATAACGGATGGCGACCGACATTTCACACGAGTTGGCACGCTTGTGCATAAACGCATCTTCTGCACCAAAACAACCATTGGATTTCGACAACAAATGGACCACACAGTGCCCCCCAAAGAGTTCAAATGGACGCCTGGCAACATGATCAACGAAAACTTCAAGCTGGGCGACAACGGGCATGTGTGTGTTGTTCTTAACCGACAGATTCAGGTTCCAGCTCACGTGGTTAAATCGTTATGGAAGAATGGTAACTAAAGCAAGTCTCTCCCCGGGGAGACCTAGAGATGCTGGGTGCTAATGAATCTATTTTTCCTGTGCAGCGGCCGTGCGTTGTGCCGTTGATGGAGGCACTAATCACTGGCGGGAGTTTTTGCTGGGTCAAGGAGCACCCAAAAGGCCGAAGGGCGCGCCAGCAACGGGGGGGCCGTTCGAACCACTCGATGTGATAACAGGCGACTTTGACTCAATAACGGAGGAAACGGTCGATTTCTTTAAATCAACGCCCAAAATACACACTCCGGATCAAGATGCAACAGATTTCACCAAGGCCATCACAGTGCTTCAACCCGTGATGGCGCAGCGTAAAATCCATGATGTTATCGTATTCCACGACACCTCGGGTCGCCTCGATCAGGTTATGGCCAATCTGAACACCCTGTATAAAGCCCAAAAAGACAATTGCAATGTGTTTCTGTTGAGCGGAGACTCAATAACGTGGCTCCTGAGGCCGGGCAAGCACACGATACAGGTGCCACTCGATCTGGTGAAAACCCAGCGATGGTGCTCCCTAATGCCTGTTGGATCAATGGCGCACAATGTAACGACGACGGGCCTCAAGTGGAACCTATGTTTGTATACAAATATATATATATATAGCGTTATATATTTAATGCGATTCTATTTATCTTGAAGATCACACCCAAATGGAATTTGGCGGCATGGTCAGCACATCGAACACCTACTCTACAGAGTTCGTTCAAGTGGAAACGGACGCCAACTTAATATGGTCCATGGGGGCATACGATTTTGAGGAGAAGTTACGTGAAACTTCCAAGTGAGCGGTGAGCGGTGATCGATGATCGCTTATCGCTGGGACGCGACGACATTGGGTGTGTTTTGAGTACTTAATTAAGTGAAATTCACCGAAGTTGTACAATTTTAAATGCGAGTTTCTTTTAATGCTGTTACAGCCAAAGATGCAAGCGGCTCCAGCGCTTACTTTTCTAAGTCTTACTCTAGTTCTAGGGCAATGTTACTGTTAAACGAAAAGAAATGAAAGTTGAAATGTGACAAAAATAATGCGTGATCGTTTGTGAAGTATGATGATGCCCGATGCCTCGATGTCACGATGCCGATGGCTTTACTTTGATCCTGGAATGGGCATCAGGTCAAAGCCAAAACTGCTTCCGGTTTTCTTACTTTTCCAGCCAGATCCAGAAGCGGCTCCGGCTGCATTATCTGCGCGCTTAGCTGTCGTTCTACTGCCACGACCTCCTCTACCTGCAGTAGTGGTCCTTTTTGGCGCTGGAGAGGCTGAATTACTTTTAAATTTCTTGCTCGATCCCGATTTAAAGGTCCTCTTTCGTTTTCCGCCGCGGTAGGAGGAGCCGTAACTGCCTCCGCTGGCACCTTGCGATGTCACAGCCCTGTCCCAATCCACGGCGTCGTCCTTGGTTTGCCAGCCTGAGCTTCCTGTGGCCCGAGGCTTCTGTACTGCAGCTGCAGCTGCCGCCGCAGCCGCCTGCTCCTCCTCCTCGTCCAAAATGGCTTGCATAAGAAGCTTCTCTGAGGCATAATTACACGTTATCTCTAGGAGTTTCTCGCCATATTTATCATAGTTAGCCTTCGTCACATGAGGAATGCTGCACATGTCTTTCGCTGTGAGCGGCAGAAGCTCCGCCATACTTTTGAGAGCCTGTATATTCATGATGCTAGCCATGGTGACGTTTCGCTGACTAGCTATCGTGCGGCACAAGTCGAGAAGATCAGTGTAGCAGCGATCGTGTATTTCGCGCATCTTCGACTTTCCATCGTTGCTGCTGGCAGCTCCCGGCTCAGATACAGTGGCCACCGCTGTTTTAGCCTCCTTTCGCGTTGTGGCAAATTGGAATTCGGGCGTACCGTCCATTAGTTTGCTTATGCTGTGGCCCAGGTACAGATAGGCCTGCGGAAAGTCATTCAAAACTATCAGATCTTCCCGTAGATAGCCATCAATGACCATTTTCCGCAGCAGCCTCTGTATATCGTTCTTTTCCCAGTCTTTTAGAGAGCCATGATGTGGTGTATTGTGGTGCCCGAAGTCCACGATTTTCTTTATCTTGCTACCCTTTAAGACGTCGGATATGTGAAGGAGCGTGAAGCGCGACCTTCCACTGCACAGATCCTTGACAGCTCGCGCCGCCTTTCTGGCCGGCTCCAGTGCATCAACTGGCTGATAGGCTCGCTTATTCCCGCAGTTATCGCAAGCTGTGGCCCTATTCTCCAGACACTGTTCGCTGGTGAAGTGCTCGCCAAAGTAGTCCAGCTGCTGGGCACGCCGGCAGTCCGTAATGTTCTCACAGTAGCCCACAATGCGGTACAAGTTGTCGATGTGCATCTTCTTGACATTGTACTGAAGAGCTTTATCGCCTGGAATTTGGGATATGGAAGAGCCATAGGGTGTTTCTATAAACGGAGCAACTTACCATCCATCATCTTCTTGAGTCTAAGCATGTCCGAATAATTGTAGTATAGAATGCAATCGGCGACCTCTCCGTCTCGCCCCGCCCGTCCGGCCTCTTGATAGTAGCCTTCAATGGATTTTGGCAGCGAGTAATGCAGGACAAATCGAACATCGGGCTTGTCGATGCCCATGCCAAATGCAATAGTGGCACAAATCACTCGGATCTTGTTGGTCAACCAATCCTTCTGGCGACCCTCCCTCTCCGAATCGGTGAGACCGGCATGATAGGCCACGGCGCGAACTCCGTCCTTGCACATTTTCTTGGCCACTTCATCGCACTCCTTGCGCGACAGGCAGTAGATGATCCCACTCGAGTTGGGTGGCTTGGTCCTAATGTAGGCACTCATGTCGTCGATAGTGGAGGCTCCCTTCTTCGGCAGCACTTTGTAGCGCAGGTTGCTCCGATTGAAGCTGGACAGGAACCACTTGCAGTTCTTCAAATTGAGTTGCGACAAAATGTCCAGGCGCACGCGGGGAGTGGCAGTCGCCGTTAAGGCTATGGTGGGAACGTTGGGGAAACGCTTCTTCAGGATTCCCAATTTCTTGTAGTCTGGCCGAAAGTCGTGACCCCACTGGGACACACAGTGCGCCTCATCTATAACAAAACGACTGATGTAGTTATTGGCGTTTAGAGTGTCCAATATGTCCTGGAAGCGAGCGGAGCTGCTTATCTTCTCGGGCGTGACATACAGCAGCTTGACCATGGGAGGATGCGATTCCAAGTCCCTATAAATGGCCATGACATCGGCCATTGCCACATCGCCGGACAAACTCTTGGAACAGATCTGTTATAACGAAGCGTGAGGAAGTGTTAGCAAATGTCAGATATATTTACAGGGCACTGATATTACTTACATCCAGAGAAGCCAGCTTATTGATCTGGTCAAAGATCAGCGACTTTAGGGGACTGATAACAATGGTCACGCCCTCCGTTAGTATGGCTGGAAGCTGGTAGCACAACGATTTGCCACCTCCCGTTGGCATGAGCACAAAGCAATCATTGCGCAGCAATGTGGCATTGATGACTTGCAGCTGATTGGGACGGAAACTCTTCAGGCCGAAGCTATAGCTTAGGCCGTGCATTAGGCGAGTAGAGTGCTCAAAGTGTTGGCCGTCAAACTCGCCGGTGACGCCGTCATTGTGCACATTTGAATGAAAATTACCAGATATCTTCTGAGCATCGGTTGAGGTCGGTTGCGACCGGCTGGTGGGAGTTCGACTGCAGCTGGCACCTGCTGTTAGATCAGTTATTTTGCCGAAGCTTCTGCTGCAGCTGGGACTGGGGCTGGTTAGATCCGTAATGCTGGCAGAGGCAGCCTGAGAATGCATTTGCTCGAACATTGTCTCATCATACTCGGGGAAACCATCATCGTCCAATGAAAGAGTTTTGGGGGTCTCCTTGGGCTTAGGCTTTACGGACTCAAAGTCCTTATTCCTAGGGATGGGCTTGACTGCCTCAAAATCTGTATTGCCTCTGTCGTTGGGCTTAATTTGCACTGCCTCAAAATCTTTATAGCCATAGCCGTTATACTCGGACTTGCGGCCCTGCCTCTGCTGATACTCGTTCTCAATATCGGCCAAAAGTCCATCCAAATCATCATCGTCGTCTATCTTGTTACTCTCCTGCGTGTAGCCATTCATGTTCTCATCAGCCAGGTCCCCGTCAAGCAGCATACTCTGAGCCAAGTAGTCGTCCTCCGGGTCCTCACAGAGATCGTGTATAAGCTCTTCACGCTTCCGCAGCATCCCCTGCTCGCAAGCATCTGCCATGCTTTGGCTGTTCCCATGGTTAGCCCGATTTTGTTCAGCCTCGATTTCCTGCTCCTCCCGCTCCAAGGCATCCTGTTCCTCCTGCTCGCTCTTGCGGGTACATTGCTGTCTCTCTAGGGTTTTCTGCAACAACTGCGATCGTGCCTTGAACTTCTGCCGCATGATCTTCAGCTTAATGAATGTGCCTGGCTGGAAGCCGGCTATTTCCTCAAAGTGATTGGCCGGAATCTGATCAATCAGCGAACAGTATTTGTCCATCAGATCAATGTGCGTGGTGCGAAAGAAGTTGAGCGAAGCCTTGAGGGCCTCCACACTCTGCTGGCTGGGATCCACTGTAAAATTGTCATTTTGGGCCAGTTCCCGCAGGTAGTCGGGCAGAGAGTTATCAAAGACCATGCTTAATTTAGGCTTTGACGCTGCCCCCAGTGGAGGGGTGGGCACGTCTCTGTCCCGTTCTGAATGCAACCTCTTAGCGACGGATGGAATATCCTCCTTGAAAGTGGCCTGATTGTCTTCCAATACATCCTTATGAACTTTTGGCACTGTTCTACGCCATTTACTCGAATCCTCGAACGGTGGGGAGGGGAAATCTCTCGCCCATTCTAAATCCGGTCCCTTAGAGATGGATGGAATATCCTCCTTGGAAGTGGCCTTATTGTCTTTCAATACATCCTTAGAAACGTTTGGCTCTGCTCTTTGGCTTTTTCTTGAAGCGTCACCCAAAACATTCAGGCCGGATTTATTTGCAGGCTCGGACGCAAATGATGGCGACTCCGATAGAGACATAGAACGCTCCTCCAATGTTCCGGTAGCATTGGAATCCTGCGATTCTTTCCTTGTGTTGGAACTCTGTGTTTCATCCTCGTCAGAAGAAGAGGAGTCCAGAAATATTGGATTGTAAACTTTACTTATTTGGCTTCTGGCACCGGAACCTACAACAAAATAAAGGGTTTGAATCAATTCACAAAACCCCCCACAGTGCTCCCCCCTTACACTTTTTAGTTTGTGTTTGAGTCTGAGTCTGACTACTGCCCAAACTATTGCCCAAGCCGATGAAGCTACTAAGGGTAAGCTGCTTTCTTGGCGCGGCAGGTCTTTTAGACATGGTGGGACTGCGGTTAATGGACTAAGGATTACAAAACAAAACCATAAACTATGGCTAATTCGTCGAACATAAAACCATTTTAACAATAAACACTAAAAACGCGCGCAATGCCTGTGATTTTTTTTGCAAACATTCAGTGTGCCCAGACTGGTGCGTCTGCAACCAGCTGATTGGAGCTGCCAGATGTACTGAAATTGTACAGGAAATCTAGCTGAAAGTAGCCACATGAGCACACATACATAGGCTGCAAACAGCTGTAAAGGCTGCTACATGTGTTGTGCGTTCCATGCTTCTTCTTGCTTCTTCTGGTATCTATTAAACAAAGCGTGGCGTGGTAAATAATACTTGAGAATTTGAGCGACTAACTAGTATGCATACGTGAGTGTTTAGTCGAACGGAATCATTGATTTATCGTACTCACACGCATGTATTTCAGGCATAACAACTTCAAGACTCCCTCAGATGCTGATGAGCTTGATGATTTGGACGACGATATGGTTATTGGTGTCATAGAAGAGATCGCTCAGGAGGCTCTTGTGGGGGAGGACGAGTCGGATAGCGACATCGACGAACATGATCTGGCGGATATGGGGGCGCCAGAACCCAATCCGAATGCAGATGAAAACGAGAGCATTAGCAGCGACAGCAGCTTTGATCCCAATGCGGAGGACTCCTCCGACTCGGATGACTCCATGCTAGAGGAGGACGAGGCGGAGGGAGCTAGTAGCGGGGAGGCGACAAGCGCTAAGCGGCGCAAGGATGACAACGATGGTCCATGCGGAAGCGCAGGCGATTCGGCAGCTTTTGATCTAGACGATCTGGATGATGAGACAGACGAAACAGTGCGTGCTATTATAGCTGCCATAAAGAAGCCTCGCAGTGCCCCACCGGAAATAAAGCTTGAAGACTTCATCACGGATGTTTGCTTTCACCCCGACCGAGATATCATTGCGCTGGCTACCATAATAGGCGATGTCCATTTGTACGAGTACGGCAATGAAGGGAACAAGCTGCTGCGCACTATTGAGGTTCATTCCAAGGCCTGTCGTGACGTGGAATTCACTGAAGACGGCCGCTACTTGCTGACTGCCTCCAAGGATAAGTGTGTGATGGTCACAGATCTCGAGACGGAGAAGCTAAAGAAGCTGTATGAGACGGCCCACGACGATGCCATTAACAAACTGCATGTCCTAGACGAGAACCTCTTTGCCACTGGTGACGATGCGGGGACAGTAAAGCTCTGGGATCTGCGCACCAAGAATCCAATATTTGAGCTCAAGGAAGTGGAGGATCAAATAACACAGATGATAACCAACGACCAGAAAAAACTGCTGCTGGCTACCAGCGCCGACGGCTATCTAACCACATTCAACATCGCTGCCCGAAAGCTCTATGTTCAGTCAGAGCCGTACGAGGAGGAGCTCAACTGCATGGGCATCTATCGGGGAAGCTCCAAGCTAGTGGTGGGCACCTCCAAGGGCAAACTGTATTCCTACAATTGGGGCTATTTCGGCTACCACTGCGACATGTACCCCGGCATCAAGAGTCCCGTAAGCCTCATGATACCCATTACCGATCGCATCGCTTGCGTGGCCGGAGAGGATGGCAATATAAGAGCCTGTCATATCACACCTTACCGAAACCTTGGCGTTGTCGGCCAGCATAATATGCCAATTGAGTCGCTGGACATCAACACCAACGGGGAGCTGCTGGCCTCATCTTCGCACAACAACGATGTACGCTTCTGGAATGTGAAGTATTTCGAAGACTTTGGCGACATCAAGTACAATGACAAGCACAATGCCTATAAGGAGAAGCGTCACAATTTACCCTCTTCCAAGTGCACCAACGCGTCGGACTTTTTCTCCGATCTAACCAAAGAAGATGAGGACAATGCGGACAATAACGACGCAGCCGCTGGACCCAGTAATTCGGCCTAACCTAAAGCCGCTTTCTTACTAGGAAATATCTCCCCCGTATTTTACAATAAGGTTTCGACCTAACGAAACACCGTTTTAAAACAAAACTACTTGTAGCCATAGGTTTTAAAAATTTTGCACAAAATCATACAATATAAACAATGTTGAGATGTTTCAATTTCGCCATCAATTGTTACCGGTTATGAATAAATTCACGAAATAGAATCCAATCCGAACATCATCACGTCGCTGAGCCTTTCTTCTCTGGCAGTAAGCCCCCTCTGTTCCCAGGTGGGCACTTGATTTCATTTTGTTTATTGAATTATTCAAGCTCTTTAAAACTGTATCGACTCAAAATCACTTATATGGCACGCACGATATGAGATATGGGATTGAGCAATTAATTGGATAAGGAGAAATCGAAATCTCTAGTTCAACTAAATCTTTCTTTTCTTTTGGGGATAAATGAAAAAACGTAACAAAAAGAATCGTTGGCCATTCTGGAAAATACTTAGTTGAGTTAAACAATATAATATTTTACTAAATCATAATCGTTTGTCGTCTTAAAAATTGAAATGCTCTATGGGGGGCTGGGGTTCTATGCTATAACAATTTAAGCATTTATGAAATTCTTATCACAAGAATTTTGTTTCACAAAACGTGGATAATTTGTACATATTTATAGTAAATTAAAAGCCAAAAACACTTAAAATAATTTTACTCTAAAAAGGTTTTGGGGGGGGAGAGAGACATAGCTTTTTTGATATTCAAACACGACACTGAAAATTTTCTTAGTGTTCCGCCAGCTACAATTGTCGTAGTGTCGTCGGGAGTGGGGGATTGGGTATTTAACATTTTTTAAGTGTTTTTCGAATGTGTTTTTTTGTAATTAGTTTTGCAATATAACGATGTTAGTTAACGCTGGCCCGGCGAACTCAGTCCAAAGTTCAGTTTTACATGAAGATTCCATGCACACAATGTCATAAGGCGGCGGCATTGGCGGCATCAGTGACCCCACTGGAGTTGAGTGCGTCATTCGCCATGTGGGTCTCGATGTCGACTCGGCAAATCGGGCAGTGTTTATTGGTGACTAACCATTGATCAACGCAATCGGTATGAAATAGATGCATACAGGGAAGGCGGCTAGAAGAGCATAGAAAAACCCCACTTGTATTACCATTGCCCTGAACTGACACTCTCTTAAGAATCTTAAGAAACTTACCGCACATCGTTCTCGATCTCGAACAGAGACAAGCATATAGCACACTTCTCCGCGTCCTCGTCTGATTCGCTGGGTCGACGCAAACGCCGGTACTTGTGGGGCAAGGTATTGCGCTCAATTGTTTCCTACAAGAAAGTAAGAAAAAATAACCATGAACCCGAATATTTTGCATGTTTTAGCTGCCATCTGGCTCACCAAAGTGGCCCCCCGATTTGGACGTGCTGCTCCAATCACTATCCGTGAGCCGAGCGACAGCGGCGTTGCAAGTCCAATTTCCAAATGCAGCGGCGAGTAATGATGGTGGAACATATGATGATGGATCGCACGCTGACGCTGCAGATGCTGCAGAACCGGCGGGGACTGCTGCTGGGCCTGAGGCTGCTGGTGCTGCACTTGCATATGTCGCAAGTTTGACTGAGAGTGCTGTGGCTGGGCAACGGATACGGTCGTGGCCTGGCCACCACTGGAAGGTATCTGCTGGGACGGAGCCGCAGCACTGGCATTGCCATCGTAGGGCGGATAGTAGGCCGGATCCAAGCTAGAGACCGGGCCGTTCCTGGCATGCACGCAATTGCAAATGCTGTGCAGGTAGCGGGTCCGCAGACTGCTGGTCAAAATGGGAGCATTCGAGGAGAGATCAATGGGCGTGGGCGTCATGTGGCGACGGTGCATTTCCTGCATGCTCTGCTGGCGATACCACAGATTCTGATGTACCGGATATGGCGGCGCCGGTGTCAGCGAGGTGGCCACAATGGCACTTGCTCGATGAGGGGGATGTATGTGCGCGTGCATTTGATTTTGTGGGGCCTGATGACCTTGATGCGGCTGCGGCTGATAATGCTGCCGATTGCTGTACGCTGCCTCCGACCGTCGCACGCTGAAAGGCGGGGAGCCACAGTAGGGAATGGTGGATCGACCCGAATACATTTCCAGCGGCGGAGGAGGCGAGACACCAGCAGCTGCCAGATTACCATTAGTCGTTGCCACAGGCGGTGGCTGGCTCACCAAGCCGACAGATGAGGCGGCATTTATAGCATGGGCCATGGGATGGGCTCGGGGCACGATGGGGAGAGGTGATTGGCCTCTATCCAACCGATTATCCATGCTGGTTTCTGTCTCATTGTGAACACTGGCCAGGGACAGGAGCTCGCTGAAGGATTGAGCTTGGGCCGCAGCCGCTGTTGCCGCCACAGCGGCAGCACTCATAGCGCCACTTAACGAGCTCCGGCTGCTACCGCCTTGTCCGCCCTGATAGTGCGGATGCGGATGTGGATGTGGATGCGGATTTGGGGGCTGCGGACCATGTGGATGGGTGGGCGAATACACTGCTTCCATTACTGTGGGCAGTGGAGTGATCGCATAGTGAGGCACGTAATACGGCTGATAACGATGGTAGACGTTTGCTGGACTAGTGCGTCTACGTTGTGACTGCTGGCTCGATTGCTCGGCGGAGCCAGAAGTCGTAGTGGGGGCGGCTCTGGGCATACGACTGTAGCCCTCTGTGGGCGTGGTCTCTGGCGCCGCTCCAAAGAGCCACATGGATGGAGGAGTGATCGGTTGAAAGTACCGCTGCGAGTCCAGGGTGGGACACCGAGGAGTGCAACCTGCAGTTTGACGAGGAAAATAGTTACTCGCTGCCGGACCGGGCTCTTCCATCAGCGGGGCGGGTGCTTGCGTATGATTATGATCGTAGCTGTAGTTGTGATCGGTAATGGCCGTTCGATCCGGCAGCCCTCCGCTATAGAAGCCAAATGAGGTGCCAGCATTGCTCGGCTCTGTCCGGCGGTCCCTTCGAGGGTATGGAATGGAGTAGGCATAGTTGAAAATGGGACGTCGTTCCAGGGCTGCAAGTGGCTGTTCCCACATATGCTCATGTTCCCGTGCCCATTCCCGGGCTCGCTGCTGTTGTGTTTCATTAACGGCGGCATCATCATCAGATGTCAAATCAATCGAGAGTATTGGCTCTCGTGTCGAGTGCACAAACACCACATCGTCATCATTGGAGTCGGATGACCAATCGTCCAGTTGCAGATCTGGAGCAGTGAGCACAACATCACCGCGGTTCAAATTGTTACGCCTGCCCGTGGAAGTGGAAGCCTGATTCTGGGTCTCCCCAGGGGACTGCCTCTCTCTTGGTCTACCCACATAGGTAATCACGCAAGATCCGTTCAAGGGCTGCTGCGTCTGCTGTGAGGTCTGTAGGAGGTGGCACACATGTAAGACTGCATAGGATGTTTCTAGTATGCAATTACTTACCTGCTGTAAGGAGCTACTCGCGGGCTCGGCATAGGTGGGATGCCTTGTCCTGCCCGGCAAAAAGGAATTAAAGTTCGTCGGCGACAGTTTTGTGGTGGAGTGGGAAGAGGATGCTCCTTGAACCTCCAAGCGCGGTTGTTTTCTGGGTGGATGCGCAATTTCGTCAATGGAACGCACACGATTTCGAATAATACCACTGTTTACATTGGCGCCATGGGAGCTTCGTTGGCCTGTGGTTTCTTGTCTCCGTCTCTGCTGCTGCACCTGCTGCTGCTGCTCCTGTTGTTGCCCATGCCCCTGCTCCTGCTGCTGATGCTCTTGCTCCTGATCCGATGTAGTGGACGGAGACAGAGCATCAGCAGCAGACGCATCAGACGATCTCTGAGGCGGTCGAAGAGCCCCGCACAGATCTCTAGTCCCATAATCCACACTGCAGGTTGTGTGTGTCGCCGTAGAACAAGAAGCGCCGGACACAAAAGTGCTATCTGGAGGCGCCCTCGTCGACACATCTCTGCGGCTATTGTAGTAGTTATGATCTGTATGCCGATCAGTCAGGTTTTTGTTGGTGTTGTTGCCCCGTACAACAGGTTCAGCCGGTTTTGATTGGGGAGGACGATTACGCATGCGAAGATCCCAGCCATCATCGCTACTATCGTTCTCAGGCTCCAAGACGTTCGCGAGCTGCTGGTAGCTATTAAATAAATTTGTCTGCTGTCGCCGAGCTTGGGCACTAGTGCTCGGTGTGGCGTCTAGTTCAGTGGCCGAAGAGGAGGAAGAAGCATCCCCGTTGCCGTTGCCGCTTCCGTTTCCGGAGCGATTTGCTGCCTGCATTGCCTTCTTCTTGTGAGCCTGTAACGCCGACGTGGTTGTAGTCGTATTGGTAGTGCGAGTGTTTGCAAACTGAACGTGCTCTGTATCAGAAGCACTGGATGTCACATCATCGTAGGCACTGGAAAGACCAGAGCTCTGGGGAATATTGCTACTACTGGCCTCAAAGGGGCTGATGCTCAGCAGCGAACTGGAGGGCATCTCGTAAACCACTGCGGAGGCATCCATTGCGTGGTCTTCAATGGCTGCAGCTGGCCAAGTGCCGTTGCCAGAGGCAGAGGCCACCACTGAATGTGCATGTGCATTTGCATTTTCATTCTCATTGTCATTGTCCTGTTGCAACGACAAATGCTCCCTCAGTGTTTCAGTCTTCTGTTGTTTGGGATTTGGAATGAGTCCGGGACCGGAGTTAACCGTCGTCGTTGGCAGAGTCGACCCAGTCGATGTCGACGATGAGGGCAGCTCAAAGAACTGAGGCGGTGACTCTTGAGGCAGGCTCTGAGTGGAATGCACCTGGTCTGCGTACCGACTGGTGCTGGCCGCAGGTGACACCTGACAGCGGCACAAAGTTGTGACAGAACTGCACTTGTCGCATCGACCAGAACTCGTCCTATAGCTTGAGCTGGCTATTTCGCGATGTGATGCCACCAGGGCCGTATAGGAAGGCGGTGTGTGGGACTGGAACGTGGTAGCACGGCTACTAATCGACTCGGCGGGCGTCGACATGTATGGGCCCATTAGCATGTAACTATCACGCGGCTGTTCATATATGGAGTATAGAGTATACGCAGGGCCGCCATCTGCAAGGGTTCCAAAATATTAGTATTACCCATAACTGGACTGGAACTAAGACTCCCCCTTACGGGTCTCCTGGTCCGGATTCTGACCCACATTTCCGTACGACATGGAAACTCGTGGATGGTGTGTATGCTGCATGTGTGCATGTCTGTGTCCAAACTCCTCCTGCTCATTTTCCATGGCTGCTTGTGGATTATTTGTCAGACAAATCCGAATCACAAGGAATCGTTCCTACACTGTCCTGAAAGCACAGAATACGAGTATACATCTGTTCGAATGTGTAAAGCAACATATAACGACAGAACAGTCTCGGCTGGCTATACATACTATATGTGTCCACATACAATGTACACATATGTAAATATATTACATTGCCTATACACATCCGCACAACATTGCACGCACAACAAATTTGCAATATTGATTTATTACTTTTGAAAAGGGAGGAGCAGGATCAGGAAGGGGACAGAACAGAAACAGAAGCAAAACTGTCACTTGAAAAGGCAGTGAAAATACGTACATCGAACCGAATGAATACCCTAAAATACTTTACTCCAACCATGGAATACACACTCCAATTGGCCAGTGGCCATTTTTCGTCCAACTAATGACCAACAATTAGCCAGTTTTAGGCAGCAGATTGCACACTTATCCAAACAGCTGTGGAAATTTCGACCCACCTGCTGCTGCTTCTTCTCCTGAACCCCTTTTTAACATCGAAAATTATTATTATTAATTTTTAGACCATAGTTTACTCGCGAAGCAGTGTGACCGTATACAAATAATCCCATACACCCATGAAATTCTGAAATCGATAAATTTTCTTCTCAGCTGATTTGTGGCTCGATACCCAAATTCAAAAATCTTACGTTCCGTTCGTTATCTACTTTGTTCGAATCCTAAATCCCCCATCTGGGAGGAATTGTTTATAGCAAGTCTGACGCAAGGAATTATAGAGCTGCGCCCCTCAACACGGATTTATGGGGCGTAGATTAACTATTCCTTGTAGGAACACTTTAGGGTCTGGTCTGGTCCTCTACCATAACATATCCACCACTAGTTTCGTTGCTCTTCTTAAATCACATGCCTTCCCCAAGATAAGTAATTGTATTTGTGTTTTGAATGCATGCTAGTTAGTTTAGTTATAACATTTAACTTTCTTGCATGTGTGTCATGCGGCAGTGTCCCTCGGCCGGTAACATACACATGTAGGTACAATCAAACAAACAGTTTCAGTTGGCTGATTGATCTGCTTATTGAGCTTTTTCTTTGTTTTTTTACGGCCATATATGCATTAAATAATTGAAGTCCTGATGCTTGACTTTGAGACTAACAACACAAGATTTAACATTTTGTATATTTTGCATTTTTATTGACTTTTTTTATGTATAAAACAATATCGACTCTTTCGTTTGTTGAAGGTTTACTTTATCCTTGTCGCATTTTTATTTTCCTTTTATTTATAGCTCTTGCAGCAATTATGTTTAAACAAATTTGTCATACAAACATTTCAATTAATTGTATTATTCAGTTGATTTATCAATTAGTTGCACTTTTACTCTCCACTTTCCCCTCTGTCCGGTCGGTCGGTCGGTCTCTTGTTTTTTTCGACACTCTCTCTAAAGCAGCTCTTAACCAGTGTTCGGTTCGGTTCGGTTCGTGTTCAACAGCTTAATAGATTACTCGTAACGTAAGTTTAACGGACATTCGAAAACTAAGGATTTCATCTCAAATGAGTGTAGTAGTATCGTATCTTAGTTAATTTGTTTTTTGTTTCGTTGCGAAACATTCCTCACAGCTTAACCAATAAAAACGAATGCGATTCCATATGCTCAAATTGTTTTAATGCAAACCTAATTGCTTCTGTAGGAATAGATCAATAGTTAAAAGTGTTCTGGACGCCGTCGTTTTATAAATTGTATGTTCTTCAACTTTAACTGAACTCGAACTCGATGCTGTTTTCCCATCGTTTCATCTTCGTTTCATTTATAGATTTTATAATAAGGATTTTTTGAGTTTTTTTTATACTTTTTTTGTATTTTTGTTGGGTTTTTTTTGTTTTGTTTTAGATGGAAGTTTTCAGTGTAAGTTACAGTTTACTGGAAAAATAGAAGTATTGATGGATTGATGCACTTGACATTGATTTTGTGGGACGTAAACAAATAAAGATTGTGGAAACTTCCTCCTCCTCCTTCTGGCGGCCTTAACAGTACTTTGAAGTGTGGTGTGGTTGTTGTTGTTGTTGTTGATGGCACAGCGTCATTTGATAGATAGATTTCTTCAGGTGCATTTACATTTACATTTTATATCACAATTTTTGTTAAATATTATCATAATTATGTATTTAACACAATTTCTTTTGTTTGTTTGTTTTACCTTTATTTACGCCCAGCAAAAATTGTTCAGCATCGTTAAATGTCAAGAACAGAACCCTTAGGTTTCTCTATAGTGCTCGTGTTTTTTGTGTTGTGTGTTAGTGGGTGTACATTTCAATGTAGAATCTTTTTCTTTTGTCAGGGCTTAAAAAAATATACACTCTCCAAAAGTTTTCGAAAGAATGCTTGTAGCGGACCAAGAAATTTCAACAAATGTGACGAAGGGCAGTCTTGAAACAGGAATAGACATATCTGCTCGCCGGAGTTTCTTGAAAATATCTTAGTCATCGCTTAAGCTATGCCTGTGGCTGTTTGGATGTGTTTCTTTATAATTATTGAACTCGATTTCTTTCTCTTGTCATCGGTTTTTCGAAACATAAAGAGACTACAAAAATTGTCAGAAGTTACATGGAAATAGTACAGGATTATAGGACAGAAAAATGTTAAATTGTTAATGCATCTCTCGCTTAAACACTTCTTGTATTCGTTTTTATTTTTCATAATAAAAAATTATAGTTCAATACAAATTACAATTTTTGAATCTTTTTTATAAAAAAAGTACGTTTTTTTTATCTTGAACGACTTTGGCTTTTCGTTTCCAAACAGCGTAGACAATTGCTCTTTGAAGGCCAATTCCATTCGCTCTTACAATCTTCTTGCTCCTTCCTTACCACAATTTTATATCTGTATCTGTATTTGTATCTGTTACAATGACGGAATTTTAAGTAGGATTTTTCGCTTTTGCGTTTCACGGTTTAATGAAATGTTGCACCAAACAAAGCAAAGTTATAGAACTGGAAAGTTGAATTTGAGAATGTGCGTAGAAAACGCCACAAAACTATGCATTTTGGCGCAGTTATGAAAAAAAAAGATACACATTTCGAAAAGCGGAAAGGCGGCATAGGGCATGGGGCCACTAGCCTATCCACTAGCAGTTGCAGCTTCACAATACTCTGACAGATCGTGGGCTCGCTGTTGCTGCCGCATACGCCGCTGCAGCAGCAAGCTCTCGCTTGGCGGCGAAAGACCAATGCGGATGTTGGGCAGCTCCTCCATCAGCTGGGCTGCCTGCAAATGGACCGGTTGTGAATGGGCAAAGCGACCACTGCCAATTCGTGGCTGCTGTTGATGATGGGACCGATGCACAGCGGCACGCGACTGCGAGTGCGGCGGATTCATTCCACAGCTGCGCATTGGGGGGGCATTTGCATAGACGCAGTCCTGGCGCCAGTTGCGGATCTCGGATGATGGCAACGTTGACTGCTCATCGGATGGGGGGGAGCCGCCACTGCCGCTGCTGCTGCCAGCGCTGTTGTTTCGCTGCGGTGGTGGCTGCATTAATGGAGCTACCTTGTAGCCAGCGGCACCGCCGCTGTGCGAGAAGCTACCCAAATAGTTCCGCTGCTGGTTGCCGTAGTGGCCACCGCCGCCGCCAGTGCTAAAGGGCGGGCGGTACCTCCGATAGCCAGCGGCCGGCTGCTGCTGCTCCGAGTGATGAGTGCGGTAGCGCCAGTTTTCTGGTTGCCTTTGACCCAAAACCGACACCGAGACCGGACCCTGACCCTGACCTTGGTACCGTGGCACAATGTATCGTTGCTGCTGCTGCCGCTGGCGCTGCTTTCGTGTATAGGCACTGGAAATAGATGGCAGCGGTTGCTTAAACACTGTTGAGCTATTGCACTGTGGCTCCATTTCATCCTCTCCTTCTCCCTCGTCATCTTCATCGTAGTCATCGTCATCGTCCTCATCCTCGTCTATGTCGGCATCCTCGTCGTTCTGATATGCATCGAGTGCAAAATAAACATTACGTGTTGGTTTGCTGTAGACGACTGTCTGTTGCTGTTGCTGTTGTGTTTGCTGTTCGTGTGTTTTACCAAAAGTCGTTCGCATTGTTGTCTCCTCAGCTGCAGCTGCAGTTGTCGTCGTTGGCGCGTTTTTGATCGCTTTCAAATCATCATCATCTCTATTATCGATTGGTGGGCATGTTGCTGCTGCTGCTGCTACTGCTGGTGTTGCTGTTGTTGTTGGTTGCACTGCCGCTGAGTCGACAACAATATTTGCAGTCTCATAAATTTCAGGTAGCTTTTCATTTAAATCACTAATACTATCCAATAGTTTAACATCATCATCATCATTATCATCGCCAGTTTGCTGCTGCTGCTCACATTGTTGCTTTTTTATGTTGGTTTTAATGTGTGTTGTTGTAGTCTTAACTGGTGTTTGCTTCTTGTTATTATCGGTGATGGTAGTAGCACTAATATCACTTGATGGTCCTTGCTTCTCAGCTCCATCAACATCATCCTGCTCTTTCGTCTCCGTCTCCGTATCTGTATCCTTCTCCTTCTCCATCCTCTCCTTTATCCACATCTTATTCTCCTGCGCATCATTGCGCATTGTTGTTGTTGTTGTTGTTGTGAGTTTAGCAAATTCACTTTGCTTCGATTTTTCGATATTATCCATAATAAGATCTTTCTCATAAACATAACCATTCTCTGGCTGCTGTTCGATTTCATTGGCTTCGCCAAATTGTTCCACTTTAGCTTTCAATTGGTTTCGATTGTCAGCATATTTATTTCGTTCTTCCTCCTTCTCCTCCTCTTCGTTCTCTTCATCATTCTTCTCCTCCTCCTCTTCCTCCTCTTCGGCAATATCATCGACGCGTTGCTGCTGCTGCTCGTACAAATAGTCATCGCCCTCATCTTCGTCCAACTCGCGCCAATAATGCTTATAATGTTGATAGTCCTCGCTCTCTCCCTCATCGCCCTCGCTGACGCTCTCCCTGTAGCGATCCTCGTGATCATCGCCGAGCGACTCCTCCTGCTGTTGCTGAAGCTCGCGCTGCTGCTGATAGCGACGTGTCGACTTGGCCCACTCGTCGTCATCATCATCCAAACGTCCAAAGGCCTCGAGTGCATCATCGTCATCGTCCTCCTCGTGAACATTCAACGTCTTGAATCCTCCACTGCTTGGATATATCGCAGATGCGTTGCGTGAAGCATTCCTGGAAGAGTGACGGCTGCTCGTCCGCTGGCCATGAATCGAGGACATACGCCCTCCATAGCTAGACAAGACTCCAGCCACACCAGCCACAGATGCTGGTGCTGTGCGCTGTGAACGATTGCGAGTGTAATGAGAGGGCGGCTTGGGATTATAGTTCTCATCGCTGTAGGCATCCATGTAGGCCTGTGATGGCTGGTAGATGTTGGGACGCTCCTTCATGTAGTCGTAGCGCATGGAGAAATGCTGCAAGATCACGCGCTTAACGGCCATGGCGGATTCGGCAAACTGCGAAATTTCCCTCGCCGACTGGTGATTGCTAAAAGCCACAATATAAGAGATACGATACATCAACAACTGTCGCGATCCTCAGTGTTCTATTACTAATTACCGTCGAATATTGCTTGGGGTATGCAATGCCTTGTGGCGGCCAGACTGCCTGCTGGTCGGCGGCTCATGCTCGCACATACGAATCCAATGATGGTTCAACACAGCCTCGGCGCTTAGACGCTTAGAGGCCTGCTTGACAAGCAGACGACTAATCAGGTCTTTGGCCTCATCGCTTACATCGTGCCACTCGGCCTCCGGAAAGCTAAAGGATCCTGGAACAGACACACGACCATTTTAAATCAAACATTAAAGCTGAGCCAAATCTAGGCGAACGGCGACGACTTACCCTCTTGAATGGACTCGAATAGGAGCTCCTGGCAGGTGCGGCAGTTCTCACCGCGATTCCAGCCGCAATCCTCTCCACAGTTGCCCGAAAATGGCGGATAGCCACAGAGCAGGATGTAAGCAATGACTCCCAAGGACCACAAATCGCACCTCTTGTCGTAATAGTTTGCCTCGCCCACAAACAAGTCGACAACTTCGGGGGCCATAAATTCGGCGCTTCCGACCTGTTAAAAGAGGAACAAAACGGGCGATTAGGATCGTTAGACCAGATCAGATTTATTCGGGTTTAATTACCGGTGTCAGTAGCTGGGGAGTGGCTGCTGGCGAGGAGACATCCGTGGTGAACTTGATGCCAGAGCCCAGATCAAAGTCGCAAATCTTGATCGGACACAGCGAGTCGGTTTTCACGCACAGAATATTCTCCGGCTTGAGATCACGGTGGGCAATGCCCTTCTTGTGCAGAAAATCCAATCCGGAGGCAATTTCCTTGATTATCTGCGCAGCCTCGTGCTCCGAGAAACAGATGTGCTCCTGGATGCGCGACAGCAGAGGGCCGCCATTGATTTTCTCAAACACCAGGTAAAACTTCTCGTCGTCTTCGAAGAACTCGATCAATTGCAAGATGCCCAGATGTCCCTGACAATGGTGGAATGTCTCCACTTCTCGGAAGACACGCGCACGCGCATGTCCCGGTATCTTATCAATAACCTTCACAGCATATTCCAAGTCGGTGTAAATGTTAACGCAAGTTTGTACCGAAGCGTAAGCGCCCTCGCCAAGTATTTCGCCGGTCAGCTTGTAGAGTTCTAAGAAGAGGTTGCAAATACAATAGAAATATGCCTACATATTTGCTGCACCACTCTACTAACCTTGAAACGTTGACGAATGAAGGGAGGAACTGATGCGTTTCTTGCGGCGCTTCTTCTGCATCTCCTCCTTGTGCCGGTTGAGCTCGACCTGCCGCTCCACCTCGGTCATGTTGGGTGCTTCACTCGACTCATTGCCCGACACATCCTCGCTACTGTAGCGCGTCAGCTCATTTTGGCCGTCTATAACGAGATCGAGATCAGACATGAACCGATATGCTGTTATTATTTTTCTGTTCCCTATTTATCAATGCATAAAAATAGTAGCGAAGGAATTCAAAATAAGAAATACTTTTGCCCAACTGCGTAGAAAGCAAATCGCGTGTCGTAAACAGGTCGCAGCCGCCGCAGCAGCAGCACCAGCAAGTGGTTATAAAATATGTAAAAAATAAATAATACGCGCACACAAAGGTTTATAGAAAAGTTCTGGATGGAAATATACAGAGGTTTGTCTGAAGCTAAGTCAGGCAGCCGGTCACAGCACACCACACCATACCCGAGGGCGATAGGAGTATGGGGGACGGCTGACAATCAGCTAGCTTGATAGCTTTTTTTTCTTTTCTCTTGTCGACTATTTAAAGCCCGTTGCACTCCTTGGGGGAATATCTCCACCGAGATCGGAGAGGAAGCAGTTACGCCGCACTTTGCGGTTTAAATAGTAAAATATCTGGTACTTGACTGGTAGATGATGGGCTGTTCTTAATAGACTTAGTTATGGTTCGAGTCTCATCCAAACGGTTTTTGTTGCGACCCCAGGGGGGAAGAGAAGCCGTCATCGCGTCATTCGCCAATAAGCAACGCGTCTCGTCTCGTCTCGTCTCGTCTGTACGACCTCGATGCTGTGCTCTCCCTCTCTTCTTCCGGACTTCCTCTCGCTTGCTTACGTACACAGCACAAAAGTGTGCGCACGGCAGGCGGCTGTCGATTCTTGTCTAAATTTAAATTTGGCCTATTTATTGGGAAGCTTTAATTGTTATCAATTGCGTAGATAACTTTAAAGATACCAAGCAAATATGCAAATTGTGAGCTATGGAATTTTCCCTTCTAAATCACGGGATTGCCGGCCGGCTTTTCTCCCTCATTCCATTCCAATGCATCTTACTTATTGTTTGAAAAGGAGGATTATATGGCTACGATCTGTCTGAATGAAGAAGAACATACAGGTGCAGCTGGGTGCTCAAATCAACTGTCAAGTAAACAAGAGGCTGGCTGATAGCTCGACAATTCACAATCAAGAGCCAGAAAATAACCTTGGAGAATAGAATCGTGGTTTGCGAGCAAACATAATCAAGTTTTCAAAGTGCCATAACAATAAACACACAGTCTACGTATGGAAACGAAACGCAGGAGTGTTTACGGTGGCAAAGATTATGCGAATAAACAAATTGCCGATAAGAGTGAACTACGCAAAAAGCGAGTACTCGTATGGTACAATGATAAATTCAATACAAATTTTAAAAATACATTTTTTTGGAAGATAAAGCCGGGGAATAGAAAATATCCCCTCACTTGTATTGATACAAAAACGAGCTGTAAGTGTATCAGTGTGTAAAGATTGTAAAGTTTCCTCTTCGTACCCTACCCCACGCTTCCCTTGTGCTGCTTTTATCACTAGCATGGACTGCTGATGGAAGGAAAAAAACATGCGGTTCGAGCTTTTCGCAGAGAGAGTGAAAGAAAGAGAGCCCAATTTGTGAGAGCGAGAGCGAACAGCAGATAAGGCGTATCTCTCTTTCGGTATTACTTCATAGCATGGCATGACGAAAGTAAAACAAGGGGACGCAATGAATGAATACACCGTTTGGAGCGCTCTCAAAGTGTCAACTATGGGGAGGAGGAGGAGTGGGGTAAGGATGATCCCTGATCCTATTTAAAGGGATCATAAATGGTGGGGATTGGATCTCCTCCCAGACTGAAGAAGGGCAGACGGCAAGTTCTGTGAGCTGGCACTCTTCTGCTCTTTGCGCCACCTTCTAGTTTTTTGCATCTTGACTTCACGGACAGAAACACACAGCCGCACAGACACAGCCACAACAGCAGGCGCGATATGTGAGAGTGAATGTGTGTTTGTGTTGTAAAGAAGCAGAAAATTATTGCGCAGCAAAATGAAATTGTAAAAGCAAAAATTAAATAAAAATGGCGAACCAACGCAAAAGCGACGACCGACAGAAAAAGAACAATCGAATAAACAGCATGAATACAAAATTAAGAATAACAAGCTAGAATTTAATGCTTACGCCCCCCCCCCCCCCCCCCATACATGTACATACACTTTTACTTTATTTACACTTTCAATATACAGATGATGAACACTGGGTCGAAGATATATACATACATATGTATATAGCCATTGCTTAATAATGCATAAACATTAACACATCGTATCGTCAAATCGAAATTAAAATAGTAGCAACCTGCAAGGAGGTGGCGCAAAAAGTTGCCAAAACAAAAAATAAGAACCGGCATTTTGAAATGTTTCCCATATAACAAATCCATACATTGGCACCGTACTGAAGTACACACACACACAGAGTGAAAACACAGGCATGTGCCGCGCTTCGACAGCGGTATTGGTAGAACTTTTAGAATATAACCCATACACACACACACAACACACACATGTATTTATTTCTACGCTTGTTTTGTATTTACCCAACATGTTTGCTGCGCTGTTGTTGTCGTTGTAGTTGTTGCTGTCGCTCTCTCGCCTTTTAATCGCAACGCAATTTGTCTAAGCAACGCCCGCCTCGGTTCTGTGCGGCACGTTTTTGCAATGCGTAGATAAAATTGCTACCGGTCGGTATTCCGGCTGCTGCTGGTTCCGCTACTTTGTAGTTTCGAAGATTGTATTTGGGGCTAATTTTAACCCTATTTTGGATTGATTTTCAAGTTAAAACGCAAAACGAAGCCGCCTCTGATTTCGATATCCACATCTTATTTCTCACTCACTAGGCCAGTTCTATCCACTAAAATGGCAACAAATCACGATGAGTGGAGCGCACGGAATATTTTCGGCTATAGCTGACTAATGGGTGGAAGATAACGGAATTGGTTGGTGGCTGCGGAAAAGGTTTGGTGCACAATTAAACCAATGGGCGAAAGAAGTAATTTAAAAAATAAAAAACACGGACAAACTTTAGCGGACCTAACGTACTCGGCGCCAACGAGGAAAGAATCGAACACGCGCCCGTTCGCGAACAACGGACAAGCAGCAGCAGCCAAAAAAACTACCGCCGACGTGACGCGAGAGGGAGCTTATTTTGCCGGATGAGAGCGCGCCAGCATGAGAGCGAGAGTGTACTGTTGTTGTGACTTGTAATAAATAAGTGTGCTTATGTATGTATGCCTGTGTATGTTTCTCTCTTTACACGTGCCAAAGAGCTATGTACTGCGGATAGGAAAAGAGCTACGCATAACCAGAAGTCTCCACAAAGTGACGTAGATATCGCTTAAGCATAGCAAATTAGCCACCAATAAGATTCTCTTATGACAAAGGAAATAATAGGGAAACCTGCCGGAAGAATAACAAATTCTGGTTGCACACATGGACGGATCTTGAAGATCAGGTTTGAAATGTTACATGACATTTCCACACAAAGAAATGCATGCGTATATTTATATACGCAACGGTAACCGGAATAATAAAAGTATTTTCGGTTTGATGCTCGTATTATGATTGAAATCACTCGGAACGTCCCGAAAGTTCCCATATACCGCATACCAAATCAACAAAAGGAATCAGCCGATACCTGCGGTGATAACATGGTAAATACAATGTATGTTATGTATATTCATACACACACAAAACAACACACATAAAAGCACAGCAAACAATTAAGAGCGTACGGAAAGCGAGAGAGAGAATAGGAAAAAGAGAGCAACTAAAGCCACATCATTGATTAGCACAACCAGTTTTGACAACAAGTAAAGGCAGCTGCTTGCTTTGTGGTTGTAGCAGCCGAAAACAAAAACAGCAACAGGGAAAATAAAAACAAAGCAGAAGGTGGGCGAAGAGAACGGCGTATCGTGCAGTTAAGAGTGTGTGTTGAAAGAGAAGAAGAAGAAAGACCGGTATGAGTTTAGCATGAATACACCTCTGTTTAGCGAAATCCATACGATACGTGATGCAATGAATACGAAATATACTGTCGAAACTAACACTTTACATATGAGAGCCGAATTACTCCCTAAGAGAGAGAGAGAGAGAGCGGCACAAAAATACAGCATAAATAACCCTATGGTATGGAACGGTACTCTTTGAATCAAAGTGTCGGCTTCTCTTCGCCGCTAGTGCTGCTTCCACAGCTTTTTGAGAGCCACATAATATATTTTTCCCGAATTATTTGTCGGAAATTTGATTAAACAACCACCTTTAAACAGGTAAAAACAAGAAAAAAACAAATACTGATATTTCAAAACTATGAGTAACTAGCGTTTTTATTTTTTTTAGCCTTTTCTGGCCTTTTTTGTCAACGGTAGTTGGCAGCACTGTTTCTCCACTGATTTTTATGTGTGTGGGCAAGCACAAACACCAATGCAGATTCTGTCTCACGTAGCTCATGGGTTTTGGGAGGTGGGATGGGAGCGCGAATAGGGGGACGGACAAACGAAGCACAGACACACCAACACTAATGCGTCGTCGACTTCTATAAAGTGGCCTGATGTGCGCGAATTCTTTCAAAAAGCAAAAACATGGAAAGGGCAAAGGAAATAACATTTATAGTAAATTTATTCGTCTTTTCCCCAAGTAAACAACATACATAAGTTGGCTTGAGTTTCAGCTGACTTTGTTTTGTTAAGCTAAAGGCATTGCCATATGTAAAAATTTCTCTCGCAGGGCTATCAAAGCGGGAGGAGAGCGTAAGGGATTTTAAGAGACGCGAATGTAAAGCTGCACGTAGGCACTGGCTGTCCTCCATGTTTTTATAGCCCAGCATAGAACAGACAATGTACAAACATATTCATATATATGTGTGTACGTGTGCGTGTATTTATTAAATAACATCGCCCTCAATCAAAACACCAGCTTGTACTAGCTTGTGAATTTAATTTCCGCAGAATTGTTTCATTTATGTGGTGTGAGGTTTTAGCTATTCCACTGCTCGTACGATTCGATTCGGTCCGGTCCATTCTATTTGAAATCTGCAATCGGCAATCTGCAGTTGCCCCCAAACTCGGTCAACATAGGAGCGTGTAGGAGGCAAGCAGCCGAGAGGCCGCTCTCATCGCTTTGTCTCTGTTCGCCCGCTCATTCGTTCACTTTGCTTTTTCCCCATTCGCTTTGGCCTGTCGTTCTATTTTGGGTTGCAATAAACGTCATCAAGAGCAATAAACGTCATCAAGGTTACATGTTATATGCAGGCTGTTCTGCCAGCCGCTCTGCCAAATCGTAGCTACCGCTATGAACGTCGTGTCGTTGTTGCAAGCTTTAAAAGTCTGTTACCATTACGTTTTTTTCGAACAAATTGCATGGACTTGTACCGTGGAGTGACTCATGTTATTTTAAATGCCTGACACATTCGACTCGTACTCTTAGATACTCTTTTTGTTTCGTCTAGCTTGATTGGCTCAATAGCAGCAGCTGTTGCTCCCCCCGGTATTTTGTAGAAAAAATAAGAGAAAATGTATTTTCGACCACGTCGATCTTTGCATATGCTCAATGCTCACACAACACATCGTGAACATGTAACAGCTAAAGTTTCTACTAAACAAGAAAGAATCAATCGGAGCACGATGAAACAGAACGGAACAGGGAAGCCGGGCTAAGGAAACGTCGAGAACCTTCCCAACTATCAGTATAATGTTTTACCCCGATTAAGAGCAGTGTAGTCTCTAAATATTCACCTGATTGACTCTGGCTGCAGCTGTTATCCGTGTTGCTGGAAGAAACTCCACTGCCGCATAACCCACTGTCCCCAGAACCTCTGGGGTTGTTGTTGCTCCCATTCCCCACGTTGGCGTTGCGAAGATGGTGTTGCTTCGCGCCTGCAGCAGCTGTGCTGGCATTTTTTTCCTCCAACTCAACCATATTTTCGGGAGTTGGACACTATTTGTAGCCAAAGAATGAACACCAGGCACAGTTTCGGCTTCGCTCCGCGATAGATGAACGCTATAGTAGCAACGCAAAAGAACAGGCTAGAAGGGGGTTTGGTTTGTGACGGCTTCCCCGGTCCGGTCCTCCGCCAGCTGCAAGAAACAGCGTTGATGTCAGCAGCGCTGCTGCTGCTGCTTCGGCTGCGTTGCGCTCTCGCTCTTTCTGCTGCTTCAGCTCATTCAAAATGGTGGCTGGTTGAAAATATTTTTTTCTGCTTGATACTTTTTTTAATCCAATTGCCAAGAAATGCGAGTGTGGTGTGTGAATTAATTTGATTCTTTCGGTTGGGCTGGCTTGGCAATTGTATTCCTGATGGCGACTGCGTAACGACGGGTTTTGGTCAAATTTATTTGTAGTTGGATTGTTGTTGGTGTGGGTGACTGCTGATTTCTCTCATCCCATCGGCAAAGCAAGCAAAATTTTTGGATTTATTCCTTTATTCCGTTTTGGTTTTCGACTTAATTATTTCTTTTTGCGTTTCACCTTTCCTTTGTGGGCTTGTGGCTGGCTGTGCAATAGTTGGGTGTTGTGTGGTGCAGAAGTAATTCTATTGCAATAATTGTGTTGTTTTCTGCTGGAACTGACGGGTGGTGTAGGCTGGTCGTTGTTCAAAATTATTCCTGCTGATTACAACACAAAAAAAATCGCTGAAATAGCGGACAAAAGCCGTTTTCTTTGCGTATTTCGCTTAAAAAGTATCTTTCCCAGCTACCGATCCATTTTTCACGTTCGAAGTTTTTTTTCCGACAGTCAGATAATTCGATAGTCAGGGGGGACCGTGGATTTATCGCTGAAATGTACGGTCAGACACTCGCAAATATACCGTCTCATTTTAAAAATATACCATCAATATACTGACAAATTGAAGTTATATTATACATATTCCTCGTTTTTCCTATTCCATCGAATATTACTAGCTATATGGAACATTTAACCATGCCCACATAATTTTATACGATTGATGAATCAATTCTTTACATGATTGGCCTATTCTACATACTTGCATTTATTGGATTTCTATATAACATTGAAAATTAAATTAATATTAAATGTCACTATCGACAGCAGTGTAACCGCGGACTTATCGTTAAAATATACCGTCCCACAGAAATATTTAAAAATATACCGTCTCATTTTCAAAATATACTGACGAATTCAAGATCTACTGTACATATTCCTCAATTTTGATATTCCTTCGAATATTACTAGCTATATAGAACATTTAGCAATGCCATCATAATTTAATACGATTGATGAATCAATTTTCTATTTAACTGGTGTATTCTTAATACTTGCTTTTATTGCATTTTGCGTAAAAAGAGGTTTTAGCGTTCGAAGTTTTTTTTTCCGACAGTCAGAGAATTCGATAGTCAGGGGGGACCGTGGTTTTATCGATAAAAAATGCGGGCTGGAACGAAGAAATATACCAAAATATACCGTCTCATTTTAAAAATATACCGTAAATATACTGACGAATCCGAGTTTAACTTTACATATTCCTCGTTTTTCATATTCCTTCGAATATTACTAGCTATATGGAACATTTAACCATGCCTACTCAATTTTGTACGATTGATGAATGAATTCTATACATGATTGGCCTAATCGAAATACTTGCATTTATTGGATTTCTATATAACATTGAAAATTAAATTAATATTAAATCTCAGCGATGTTTTTTGAACTAGAGGCGAAGAACTATCGATTGCACTGTCGATGTTTTTCGAAAACCTATCGTATACTATCGATGGTGCCCACTATCGATAGCAGGGTGACCGCGGACTTATCGTTAAAATATATCGTCCCACAGAAATATTTCAAAATATAAGGCCTCATTTTCAAAATATACCATAAATATACTGACAAATTCAAGTTATATTATACATATTCCTCGTTTTTGATATTCCGTTGAATATTACTATCTATATGGAACATTTAGCCATGCCCACTCAATTTTATACGATTGATGAATCAATTCTATACATGATTGGCCTATTCGAAATACTTCCTATTATTGGATTTCTATATAACATTGAAAATGAAATTAATATATGACAAAAATACCATGGGAGCGCGGCGAAAACCAGTATTTCTACAGTATGACCCTCAGAACAGCACCGAAATATACGGTCTCATTTGAAAAATATACCGAGTGGAGCGCGCCAAATCGAACATTTTTGAATGTGAGCGACAAGGATTTAAATGTTGTCAACCGGGCCTTTATCTATGCCCACATAATTTTATCCAATGAATTAAACTATTTTCTACTTGACTGGTTTATTTTAAGTACTTGCTTTCATTGGATTTTGCCGAAAAAGGTTTTAGCGATAAAGGTCAAGCAAAAAAACCGAAAGAGAATAATGCCAAATATTCAGGCAGGCTCCGTTTTTCATTTACTTTTGCGGATTACGTTTTCAGCCAAAACGTTTCGTTTTCGTTTTAAGGTGCTCCAGTTTTCACATATTTTTTTTTATCGATATGTTTCTTTTTTCATCGTTTCTGTCAAACAAAAACGCTTTTATTTTTTCAATTGTAAAATATCGTTCAAGTACCTTTATAACAGAGACTGACTTATTTCTTCATTAATTAAAGCTTGGGATGACAAACATTTCCGCAAGTATGCAGAATATTACCGTTTCATACCGATTCAGTACATACTGTTGACCCTCAGAAATATACCGTCTCATTTTCAAAATTTACGTTACCGATCCTTCCTTTTGAATTGCAGCAACCCCTACGAATCTTTCACCTGGACTGCGCTAAAATGATTAAATTTCCCCTATTTTAGATGGAATATTTGAATACCCCTTGGTCCACAATGGGTTAATCGTTCTACGTCAAAGATGGGATTTTGAGATTAATATTCGATTTTGATATTCTATTTGATATTACTAGCTGGATAGAACCCGCAGCCCTGCTTATGTAATTTATCCGAATGTTGAAACTATTTTCTACAATATTGAGCAATTTTAAGGGCTCAAATAAGTTTTAAACAAAATATGCATACAACGTAAGTGGGAAGTGACGTAAATGTTACGTCATTTCAACACTTGTTGCTTGTCAACCGGTGGTATGAACATCTTTATACAATATTTCCTTATATTAATATTAAAACTCTGTTTTTCAAGCTTTTCTTACCTTGGAAAGTTTTTTACCTATTCATGCATTTTATTTCTTGCCTAAATATATCTCTATCCCGGTACCTGTTCTCTGGTCTCTGTGGATTTAGGGCCTTGGGTTTTAGTACTATAAGAATAAAAGGGAAAGAATGATAGATATTCTTCCCGAAAAATCCCTTTGACAATATAAAGCCAAAACAAAATATTTGAGTTAAACACATTTTTAGGTGATTATAATTTATTAGAATTTTTATTGACTTAAGGTATATATAAATAAAATATTATTCAAGTACAAAGTTATATATACTCATTAATATTATTTGATTCAAGTAAATATATTTCAAAGTGGCTGTTGTTTTTTGTTTATATCTTCTTTCAATTAAGTACAAGTTACTGTTCCTGCTCTATTTCTAAGGGTTCGCATAATCCTCAAAAGTACTGTCCACCGTCGGTCGAGGTCGAGGTTTGACATACCTGCAAAACATTGCAAATCGAGTCGCTATAAAGTTTTGAACCTTTGCATATGACCCGTATTAAAAATCACGAGTGTTTCGTCCGTTCTGTTCTACATGTATGTATTTGCATAGTGTCTTTAAGTTGTGAGGTTGTTTGCCACACGAACCCTGATCCGATCTGATCTGATCCGATGTTTAGTTCAAACCTTGGCCATGCAACAAATGTATCTTCCTTGTGATTTACGTTTAAATAATGAATTTTGGATCACAAACAGTAAATACGTCTTTAACGATAATTGCAGAGTTGAGTTAAACATATTAAGAACAGGGTTTGGGTTTCGATTTGTTTTAATTATAAAAATATTGTATCTGCATTTTACATGTTTTTGTTTTTGTTTTTGTTTTTGTTTTGTCTACTATCGTTTTTTGCTTGAAATTACAAAGTCCAGCCTTAAACAAATAATTTTCGTCACCATTCGCATTCGCGCACGCTCCATTATCCATAACACTCGGTTTTCAATTCAATTTTGCATCTAAACGCTACGTTGCCTTAACTTCAGTCCTTTCGCAGAAAATCTAACCTTAAATGTATTTAGCTCTTCTCCATCCATCCTCAATATCCTCAACTTTCCTAGCATGCTGCTGCAGACACTAAACATAAATTCAATACACACAGTTTTCATATGCGAGTAGTTCTTTTTGTTTAAATATATCGAAGTTCTATATCGAATGTATACTCGCCGATTCTGCCTTCTTTTGCTGCCTGAACCTTAACCTGCACTGCACTCGTATTCCGACCAGACCATCGCGTTCTAACTACACTTAAAACTTCATCTTTGGCCACCGCACCGCACCTTCCTGACCTGCCTCCTTCCTTTCTTTAATTTCAAATTTTTGTATACTCAATACTCTCGATCTCTCGATCGATCCTTTCCTGTAAATATGAACTGTTGTTTATCTATGGTTTTGTTTTTGTTTTTATATAAATGCACTAAATGTTGCACGGACCGTTTGTCTATGTATACAATATATTATGATTTCTGTCTGTTCTGTTCTGTTATGATCTATTCTGTTGTTTTTATACCTTCGCTAAGCCAATGAAATGTGAGAAAATATGTTTCTATTTCGTCATTTTGTTGTTTGTTCGCTTTTTATGTTTTGTTTGTTTTGTTTTATGTTTTTTTATTTTGCGTTTATAAAATGCCAAAAATTTGTGCAAATTTCTAAAAAATTTTGTTTTGTTTTGTTTTCGTCCTTCTTGTATTATACTAAAATATTTTGTAACTTTAAAATGTACTTTTCACATTAGATTAAATTTTTGTTTTGTTTTCGTTTTTCGTTTTTGTTTCATTTTTAAAATATTGCATTTATTTTATGTTTTTTGTTTTCTTTTGGAGGCTTTATCCCTGAGTGATTTAATTTCATTTGTTTGTCATTTATTGCAACTTTTTGTTTATTAACTTATTGTTTTATATTCTCTTACGCGATTTTAAGTATTTTTTTTTGTTAGGAGAGAGACCAAGAAAATCAATTGCAAAATAATAACTTTTCGTTTGCTGTGTGAAGGTCGCTTAATTATTTATAAATTGTCACTTTTGTTTATAAATTGTCTCTGGGCGAGGGGGTGACTGACGGCTGATGGGGGATGGATGATGGATGGGGTTACAACATTTGGAGAGTCGCCAAGTTAGCGCTTGCTTGGCCAGAAAAAACTTGTTAATATATTACTGCTGCTACCCCTCTCTAATGTAGTAACTGTATTAAGGTTTTTTTGCATAGTGTTTTGTTTTTACTTTTTGGCTAACTTTTGTCTCGTGGTTCGTTTCGATTTGCTTCTATGTCTACCTGCTGGGGGGCCGGGGGTGGGGGCGGGGGGCTTGGCTTCTCTTCTTGAAGGTGTGCTAAAATATTTGTACTTCGCTGCAAGTGTTTGAATTACATTACATTCCACAGAAATGCACTTAGTACTGCTGCTGCTGCTGCTGCTGCTGCTGCTGTTGAAACATTACTATATTCCGAATGCGTCGAAAAACCAAACAATATTGAATGACCCTCTCGAGCTCGAACTCTGCAGGAGGTACTCTCATACTCTGCGCCATCAAAGTTCGAGCACGAAGGGTCATTTGGGAGTTGTGTGTGTCTGTAAATCTATATATGTTCTGTATGTATCTGTATCTTCTGTATATTAGCGTATATTAGTTTGAAGCAGTCATATATTAACTATACAAGTGTACGTACGAGGATGCATATCGTATCATATCATATCATGAGTGAAGCATAGCCTTGTATGCCTCTTGTATGGGGATTCATGGTACGTTTATCGTTAATCTCAAAAATGCTTTGTATTTGAACAGTAAATTACGTTGTCACTCGCACGAAGTGTTTGCACTTTATTTCGGTTATTGTTTTATGCCTTTATTCCTATTCTGTTTCCTTTTGTTTTATATATATAAAAATATTGTTTTATACAGTTTACTTCTCGGTTATTGTTTCTCTTATTGGTTTAGCAAATTGCAATATTTGTTTGTTGATCTGCTGTGCCTACTCTCTGCTATACTGCTATCCTGCTATCTTGTATCTTGTATCTGGTATCTGATATCTGGTATCTGTGGCTTCTGTCTATATTGTTCTTATTTGTAATTTGTTTTGTTTTTCTTTCTTGTTGGTTATCAGTTATTGATTGGTAAGCTGGATATAGGTGTGTGTGTGTATCTATCTATTACACATAGATATTGTTGCAGTTGCAGTTTTCTTTTTTTTGTGGTAGTTCTCTCTGCTCTAAAGAATGACGATGGCTGGAAGTTGGGGGCATGCAAAGATGCAAGTATTTTTCTTGTTTGTATTGCATTTTCTGTTTAGTGTGTGTGTGTGTCGCGTAGGAGGTTCAGTTCTCCTTTCGTTCAAGTTTAAAAGCTTAAAATTACATGACCTCGAATCTGAGGGGTTGGTTGCTCTGAGGGCTCCTCCGCTCCCCTCTACTACTGTCTATTGGTAAAATAAAATACAAGACTAGAAATAAATTTCATTTTAGGGTTTCTTACTTCATTAATATGCGCAAAAGAGTGAGTAATAGTAGGTGGGAAACCAAAACTCAATGAAACAATGAATCGTACGAGGGGTACATGTACAGACCAAGACAACTCAAAAGGCAAATCAAAATGGTTGTTAATTGCACATAAATTGATTAAAATTAAGCAAATTAAAAACTTATATTCTTAGAACAGCTATCGATCGATAGTTTTTCAATTGTTTTGTGTGTGTTTTGGATTTTTTATGCAGCAATTACAGATCACAGATCCTCAAAGAGAAATGAAAGTAACTTTTTTTGTATGTATGGTATGGTATGGTATGGTATGGTATGGTATGGTGAGTCTTCCCTTATAATATGTATGCGCATACTAAATGTCGAAATCTTCTTAAATCTGTTCCGTATCTTGCTTTGTTTTGTTTTGTTTGTACATTTACTTTCCTCTCCGCTCCTCTCATATACTCTCTTTATATAATTTACTTAACTTTTGTGCGAAAATCTCAACTGAAAGAACTAAAGCTAAAGAACTGAAAGTGTCGTGAACAAAATCGTACTAATACTTGCAAATTGTAAGTATAACATCGTTTTTTTTTTATTCAGAGGGTTATCTGTTATTGTTATGGGAGTTGGAGTTGGGTGACGCTCAGCAGGACCTTCGATAAACTCTTTAACAAATTTCAAAGGCGGCACAGCTGCTGCCAGCACCGTACGATCCTCACGAAGAAGCTTCTTCAGCAGGGTGCTGCCAACATCTGGGCCGCCTTTATGGCTTGAAATTTGTTTGAGAATTTACCAAAAGTCCTTGTACGATCCTCAGGAACCATGTAGTGCATTGCTCTGTGCATTGTTGCCACCGGATCCGTTTACGTTCTGCGCCGATACCTCGGACTTGACGCGTCGGGCAATATGGGAGCGCGTATGCTTACGTAAGTGATCCTTGCGATAGAAACCTAAATGAAAAAGAACAGCGAATTAGATACTCAGTTGTTTAGTTATTCAAGTCGTGTAGTTTGTGGCCCTCGTACCTTTTCCACACTCAATGCAGACATGTTTCTTCTCGCCGGAATGGATAACAATGTGCAGAGTGAGCTGCTCCTTGCGCTTGAAGGACTTCATGCAGATCTATTGTTGGAATAGTCACAAGTTATATAACAAATCAGTCAAATGAAAGCGGGAAGGCCAAAGAGGAGAATCTATCAATTGAAAAACTTGCATTGCACACATGAGGCCTGTCCGGTATGTGGGACAGCTTGTGCCTGGTCAAGTGATCCTTGCGCTTGAGGGCCGCATTGCAAATGTCGCAAACGAAGCGTCGCTCCACGGCGTGCGAGATGACGTGCTGCTCGATTAGACTCCGGTCCGGGTACGCCATTTGACACTCGGGGCAGCAGTAGAGCGTGGATCCGTCCAGCGCTTTCGTCTCTCGGATCTCGCCTGGCTTCGGGCGCGGCTTCTTCTCCTTTGGTGGTTTCTTCTTTTTGGTTTTCTTGCCAGTGGCCGTGGTGGTGCCCCCACTCGCGTTTGTGGTGCCCACCGACCCTGAGCTGGACACTGCCCCGGCTCCACCGTTGGTGACCGCTCCATTGGCATTACCGTTGACGCCATTGCTGGCGCCGTTGGTCAGCGCGGCGCCGTTCGCGTCCGTCATGTTGGTCATGTGCCCGCCGTGCTCCATGCCCACCAATCCGCCATTGTGGTGGCCTCCGTTCGCACCGTTATTGCTGGGCGTCAGGGCGACGCCTCCCAGCGCCAGGCTGGCCAGATTCGTGCCATTCTTCAGGACATCGCCGGAGGATTCCTTCTTGATGGTCTCCGAATACTTGAGGAAGTGCTGTATGGAGATTGGCAGTGTTGCGGAAAGCAAGTGCGATGAATAGTCCACAGTGTTGGCCGTGTTGGCCAGCGTCTGCCACGACTGATTGACATTCTGTAAGATCTGCTGGTTGAGAACTGCACAAGAACGGGAAGAACAGAACGCTTTAGTTCGTATCAAATCAAATCAAATCAAATTTCATGCTGCACCTAAGAGCTTCCTTCCTGCCTTCATAATTTTCTTGGACTCTGCTACAATTACAACAAGAAGAAACCTACCCCAACAACAATTTTCTTCACCTTGACGACCACCCCACCCTAGTCCGGAGACGGGAGGCGGGAGGCTGCGTGGGTGGTTTACTCGGGGGGCTTCTATTTTCTTAATATGTAATCCCAGGGATAGTAACCATTTACTCCCAAGGCCACAGCACCGCACCAGCAACAGCAAGAGCAGCGGAAAGCCTACTTTTTCCTGTCCCTCCCTCCCTCGCTTCCTGCCTCCGGCAAAGGCAGTGGGCAAAGCTTTCATTTGAGAGGAATTTCCCGGAGCCAGATTTCGCATTTACAGAATCGTAATCAAAATTATAAAATTATATCCACTTGTAGGGAAAAAGTATGCTACGAAATCCCCACACAATGTCCCAGACAGGCGCGGGCAGGCCCAAAAACATTTATAAATAACGAGAAGCCGAAGCGAAGCTCATGCATGTGCCCGAAGAATAATGTGCGTCCTTGAAATACACATATACCAACCCAAAAAGACTACGTATGTATACAGAATACGGGTATATAGTACATGCCCCATGTGTATGTCCGGGTGTGTGCCAGTCCCATGTACGGCTCAGCCTCCCTTCCCACCCACAACCGGCACTGCTGTAACTGTTAATGCTACCCACAGCAGGATGGTATATACTGCCGTTCGACCGATTTTCCTTAGCTCCCCCCACCCCCCACGACGACAACTCACCTTCTTCCCGGTCACGTTCGATTTTTGGATGGATTTTACCCTTATGATCGGCTGCAGCGGCTGCATTCAGAAAATTTAGATCACCCTGCGGCTGTGAGGAGTACGGTATGGATATATTCTGGCCATATTGCATGTTGTTTGCTGCCGAAACTGAAAAGACAAAAACGGAATCGGGGTTAACCGGATGAACAGAACAGGAGACATTCGGGCAATTTGGGCAATCGAAAAATTCATCAGAGTTTGCATTTACACATCTTGTTGTTGGACTGGGAGGGTTATCTATCACAGCCTGTATATAGTACTATATAGTATATAGTATTTAGTATAGATTTAGATTTAGGTATAACTAGCACTCAGAGCAATCCAATTCGATTTCGGACCGGCACTCGCGAGCTCCACAACGCACACACTGGCCGACTAACTACAACTGACTGCCGCTGACTGCTGACTGCTGACTGGGGCTCTGGCTCTGGCTCCGGCTCTGGCCTGAGAGCTGACTAGAGTTTTCCCGGCGGCGGCTCCTTCTCCGGCTCCTCTAGCTCTCAGCTGGCAGCCGAATAAAGATCGGGTGCCGGCACAAAACCCAACAACAACAACAACAGCAACAAAACAGAAACGAAACGACCAAAGTAACGACGATATGGCACGATACATGAACATAAGAGAGTACGCATGTATTCGTGGGGAACGGAACGTACATACATGGCCAAGTAAATGCATCGCTCGTGTGTGAGTGCGGTGTGTAGGCCGCCGCCGCCGCAAAAGCTCTCCTCCGTATACACAGACACATAAATACACCAGCGAGTGTAGATGTTTATGTACATGTCCATGTATATGTAGTTAACAAACGCTATTCTCTTCTGTTCCTACTCGGCGCGGTGTCGAGAACGTGCGTGTGCCTGGCCGCCTGCCTACAATTGTTGTTGTCTGCCTGCTGTCGTCGCCTGCCTCTGCCTCTGCCTCCCCCCCCTTCTGCCAGACGCCTGCCTGCCGTCTGCCAAGGCCAAATTTTCACACACAGACTAACACACACTGACGCACGGCGTAGACCCGTACACACGTGTTTTCGGGTGCCCCGACAACGCATACATAGGAAAAAGGAAATTAAAACTGAAACTGAAAATGCCGGCCGCGGTGCGGCGTGGTGCGGCGCGGCACGGCCTCCTGCCAACCAGCAAACGCGCACACGCCTGAATGTATGCCACAGAAAAAACGTTCCACCCGCTTTTTTCCAGTGGGTGTGCATTTTTTTACTTTTCTGGGCTCTCCTTCGCCGCCTTCTGAAGCATTTCTCAGCCGGGTGCTGGGTTTTAAAAATAACATTTTCTGGCTGTTGCCAATTGCCTTGTTTTACTGGCTTATACCTTGTGGCACCTACAGCTACAGCTTCCTTTTCGCCAGTACTAACGGCAAAAAATACAATATGTATGTGCATGATATCTGATAGATACTTTTGAGTATAAGGCTGGACGGGAATGACAACATCATTATCATCGTAATATAAATACAATCAATAGAGAGGGAAGTGTGGGAATTTATTTGTTAACACTTTTCTAGGCTGTCCTTTGAATAAATTAACCAGCGACCTTGAGCCGTAATGTATTCCACATGAATAGGTGCCATACTCTGGAAAGCTCTATTAATGAAGGATAATTGCATTAAGTATTCCGTAGGGAACAAACTCCGATTAAAAATTCCATATCTTTAATCAGAAGTTCAAATGTTATCAACGAAGATGAGTGAAGGAGAAGAGACTACAATGAAGCCATAGCAACAACACAAAATAGGAGGCATGGCATGCGTGGACGGGAGCCGGCATGCGTTGCGTTGCGTTGCTCATAGCATTTCACTTTTCACTTCACTTTCCCATGAAACAGGATGACGATGACGACAACATAGAAGAGAACATTGTCGGTGTCGCCTCCGTTGTTGCCATTTTGCCGAGCAACGAGTTAAAGTCGGTGAAGTTGAAACAGGGGCCAGGCCAGCCGAAGGGAGAGTAAGAGCGAGGCGCCCCAAACTGAGAACGGAGTACGGAACACGGAGCACACGGAAAGAGAGAGGGCGAGAGAGAGAGAGAGACCCCATACAATGGCGGGCTTTGACAGTTCAAGTGGGGTTCCTGGGCGGATCATTCACATCAAAGTGGAACAAAATGGAAAGGAATACGCCATTAGGGGGATGGGCGATGGTTTGGGCGGGGGGGGGCGGACAGGGGCTACGATTTGGAAAACATGGCGGATGGCGGTTATCTGGACCTATCTATGTATGTCTATGTGTGTCGGCTGTAGTGACGGCATACATATAGATGCTTGCATTCGTGTGTGTGTGGGTGAGTGGGGGTGTGTGTGTGTGAGAGGCAGTGAAAGCGATGAGAGCGCCCGCGCCAAAAACACAGAGAGTGAGGGAGTGATATGGAGAGAGAGTGGCGGCCGCGTGACAGAATGAACGAAAGAGAGTTGATACTTGAGAGAGAGAGAGAGAGAGAGAGACCATCCCATGGCGTGGTTAGGAAAAACTGCAACCCCTAGAGTTGGGCGAAATTTGACCCGAAGTTTGCTGCGGTTGTTGGTATGAGAGTCCAATGTTTGAGGAAAGGCTGGGTGGGGGCGGGGAGGGGAGGGGAGGGGATACACGGCGCCAGTAGCAGGGTTTAAGTCATCAGCGCGCCAGCATGACAACAAGGATTCTATGATTCTCCAGCCGCTTTAAGTCTTAAAGTTATTCGGGAGAATGGGGAAGAACTAATCATGGAATACTGATACTCATTTACTGATGAAAGGGGTGGGGGGATGATGGGGATGGGGGATGGGGGATGGGTGCTGGGGTGGTCTCCTTCTCTTCCTCACTGCTTTATCATGCGCACATTTTTAGTGTTGCATACATCCCGGCAACGTTGGGGGTGTAACCAGCCGCCACCATTCACACTCTGGCATATGTACAAATGTGTGTACATAGGTACATAAAAATGCAAATGGTTTATGGCCTGGGTGTCTGCGTTGGCACATTAGACCCCCACCCCCACCCCCTTGTTGTCCTCGACAACAAGATACCCGTTGGTGTCCGGTAATATGTACATACAATCCACAATTTAACGAGTGCCAACAGATTTGCTTAAGCCGCTTAGTAGCTGTTGTCTTTCCCAATCGCGGGCCATAACTTTATTTGCTCAAGATGTAGAAAATCCTGGCTGTATTCCGAGAAAATGACTCACGCGTGTTTTCCTATCTCGGCCACACCATCTTCTATTGAGGCGAGCGGCGATATCTGCATATTTCCTGGTAGCCTAATCAATTTTTACAACTACTAGATATTCGAATGCATCTGCATGGGATAATGCAGCTAATAGGCGACGAGAAAACGCAGTAGCCCGAGTGCCGGGGCCGGCGTCGACGTGGGACAGTTTACCTGCCGCCTGCATGGGATCAACCACAGAGACGTACGCACACGCACAGGCAGAGGCACACGGACTGCATAGATTACGTACAGCTATATGTATATAAAAGAGAGATAAAAGAGCAGCCCACACGCACACACACCAGCACAGGCATTTTCCTGTTATAGCAGGTAAAAGAAAAATACAAAAAAATAAATAAAACGCTAAACTGGAAATATAATGCGTAGCTCAAAAGCCGGGATCAATGAACCTCTGGAGCCGTGGAGTTTGGGTCTGCGTTTAGTTCTTCACTTTCCAATAAATGCATACAACATATGTATGTCCGAGAGCAGAGCCATTGTTGCCATAGCAAAAATAAATTATGAAATGCGTGCTCTGGAGGACGGGGAGGGGGGGTGCGATGCCTGGCCGGGGAATCCAATTATGCAAGAAAATGCAACTAATTAGAATTGATAAGGAGATGGAGATGGAAATGGTTATGGAGAAGAAGTGGGGGTGATTGGAACTAGGATGCCTGGCTTGCCCTATGTATTCGCGTCACGAGCGCAGGAAGCAAGGGAGAGAGGTGAGCAATTGAAGGCCCAGTAGGGGTTGCATGGTGGTCGGTCGGTCACACCCTTCCACAAGAAATATTGCAACTTGGCAGGAAGTCAGTGCAATTAAAAAAGCAATAGCAGGCGCTTTTTGGTTGGGGGTTGTAAACTGTGCTCACACGTACGTACGTACGGTATGTACATACATCTTTATACTGTCCTATATGTAGCATACGGGAGTGTGTGTGTGTGTGTCTGTTTAATTGTATTTTCTATGTATGTGCTTAAGTAGCTGCGAGAGAAAAACCCACCCCGACCAAACAACAAAGTGAAATGCAGCAAATTCAAAAGTTATTTGAGTTCATTGCATTTTCAAGCCAAGCAAAACACACAGCAACACACCAAGAAAAACTGGCAGCAGCAGCAGCCACACACACACACACACACACTAGCCCATTCGCACATTCGCACACTCGCACTCGCAAGCTTACACCCACTAGCCGAAAAGGGGGTGGGTGGTAATGACTCAAAACATAGAGTAGAATATATATATAAAAAAAAGAGCGCAAAACAAAAACAACAACAAAAAAATCGTTATATTCTGCTTTGATGACAGGGTATAAGTCGTCGTTCCGTTCCCCGCTCACCAACCCCCAATTGTAGTGCGGTTTACAAATTGGACTAGCCCTCGTATGAAGATGTCTACTAGTGCTATAAGGGATGGGGGTGGAAATATATCCATATGTACACACACACACACACACAACAAACGTGTATGTTTGTATGTGCACGAAATGATTCTTCCTTTCACTTGCAGTTCCTCGAAACTAGAAACCTGCAAGCGATGCGTACCCATAATCAGAGACACAAAACGGTCATAATCTTAAAGCGAGGCCTAGACCACAATAAAGAAGCGAGCCAAACATTAAAGGTCCCCTAACCTGGAATCATTCGGATCCAATCGAATCTACCAAGCATAATACCAAAAAGGTAACGTAATTCCCCATATAAAATATCCAACAAAACAACAGTCCAGCTCAGTTCCGTTCCTTCCATACCATCGATACATAATACACCGAACCGAAGCGTTGTGTAGGGCATAGAGGCAGGCGGGTATAAGCGGCAGCCGAACATCGTCGCTGCCGAGTGAGAGTGTATGCCCTGACGCTATGACGCTGGCGTCGGCGGCGGCGTCGCCGTAAACGTCGCCGTCGCTGCTGCTGAACTGCTAGCAGCGGGGCGAAAATAAATCGATAAAAATAAAATAAATTTTTAGTGATTATGTTATACATACATACAAGCACGCACACATACACGCACTCATACACACTCACACTCTCGCACAAGCACGTGCATGCTTGCCTCTGTATGGGAGTTGGTATATGCACTTACCGTTGGCCACATTCTGATTAAAATGATTGCCATTGGTCTGATAGCGCTGTACATGATTATCGGTTCCTGCTGCGGCTGCAGCGGCTGCTGCGTTCGCAGGCGGCGTTCCAAATGCACCCGGCGTTTGTGCATCAAATTTAGCGGCAAATTGATGTATGCCAGAGAACGGGCCACCAAACGCGGAGAAATTCATCATAGCAGTTTGTCGGGTCGGCTATCGGTTGTCACGGCGGGATGGGGACGAGCGACGGGGGGGTCTCGCCTCGTCTCGGCAAATAGCTTGTATAGATCTTGTATTCTCAAATCGGTTTGCTTCACTTATCCGTTACACTATAGTAGATATATGTATGTATGTATATTTTGCACAATTTACACAACGCGATCCCCGATCGCTATTAAGCCGAAACCAGAGACAGGCACAGGCACAGGCACAAGCACAGGCAATGATGAAACGGCAACAACGGCTACGGCGCGACGGTGATGTTGATGACGATGACGCTGAACTCTATGCGGCAGTTTTCCAAGAGTGGGTGGTGCTAACTTTTCTTGTTTGTTGTTGTTTTCTTGTTTTATTCTGTTGTTGGTGGGGGTTGGTTTCCGTTGGTGTGGCGTGGCGTGGCACACACACACAAACTAATGCAAACACACGCTCGCGTTTACACATACACACACACTCACGCACACACACAGTCGCAAACGCGCGCGTATGAGCGCACAATTTTATGCTGTGCTTCGCTTTTTCGGGGGTAGTAAAGTGTACAACTTTCAATTTCGTTTAAACTAAACACGCACACACCCAAGCAGAATTAAACTAAAATCTCGCTTCCAACCGGCTCGTCGAGGCTCCGAATTCAAACTAAAAGTAACATTACAACGAAAGAAAGCGGAAACACTGGGGCAGGCAACACAGACACAACGCGGACGGCGGCAGCGACTGCGACGCAAATGACAGTGACATACCATCGGTTGTTACTCGGGTATATTAGGCCTGTTCGATTTGTGCACATGAACATGCGGAGCCTGAAAAAGGGAACAATTTTGAAACATGCCCCGAGTGCGTGTCCCTCTAGCCGTTTATTTATATTTAAGCCGAAGTGATAATTCCTGTTTTGAGCGTGGCATATGTTGGGATGGAGGCAGGTACTCGGTATGCAGCCGTCGAATAGACCTTACACTTATTTCTTCGTCGACTGCAGCATTCTTACATGTTTGTGTTAGTTCGCTGAGTATCTATGTGTAGTGTGTGTATGTGTGTGTGTATGTAAGCGCGCATGTTGTGTGCCGCTTTGAGGGTGGAAGTTTTTCTACTTCTCTGGAAAATGCGCGTTTATTTGTACGTTCCTTACATTTTGCTGCATTGAGCGTTGGGCATATGACACTTGCCCAACCTCTCCTCTCGATTAGCCAAATGCTAGAATTAGTCCGCTGCTGAATATCTTCTGTGCAAGCGAACTGCAATTTATGTTGGAACTGACGCAGCCGCAGCCACAGACACAGCGAGACACGAAATTCGCTGTAAGCTATCAGGATGAAAACCGGTTAACAGCATAAAAACTGGTTTTCGACTGAGATGAGCTACTTTTTTGTTGCTGCTGAAGCAAAAACAATGAATTGACAACAGCGCCAAGCAGGATGACTTTTTGAATGTGGATTTAGTTGTACATTTGCGTTTCGTTTCGCTTCGCTTCGAATTAGTATGTTGTGTGGTTTATGAACAAAAAATATGCAGGACATGAGTCAGAGATGTATTTATGCTCTCTGCTGTGTTACCAAATGTTCACAGATCTCCCAAAATGCACTGTACATGAAATTATACCTCTATATGGCGACATTATTCAGAGTGCATTCAAAAGTCGGTGATATCTGAAACAAGAAAACGCACACACAATGCGCCTTGTATTTTTATTTGGTTTTCCAACTTTTTGGGGTTGTGTGGTATTGCTGTGCACTTATACGTTTACATGCGAGCGCACATACATACATACGGCATGTGCATGTATCTGGGATCTGTTTGCCTAGAGAGACAGAAAGAGAGAGAGAGGCACAGAGAAGAGCGAGCATTCTCGGGCGCATTGCTCTCGTTGCATTTGATTCTGCTGCTGCGTTTGCTCGCCAATGCTTGTATTAATGAAAGTGAGTCCAGCAGCAAAAGAAAGCATGAACACAGCCAAGAGCCAAGAGCTGTGTTCTCTCTCAAGCGTCCGCAAGTGTTCTAGCTTTTCTAGATCCACTGCATCTGCATACGTTGGATAGGATCAAGCAATCAAATATGGAGTTGAGTGTTTCAGACTGCCATACATGCATACATACATACATAAATACATGCATACATTTATCGGTATTGCTTATTTGGGAACACGAATATATGCATGGGCTGCCAATTCTTTGAACTTGTTGAAATTAATATCCAAAACGTAGTAGCGCATATTCAAGTCGCTGCGACTGGAAATTCTCTTTATATGCTCAAATGTGTGTGTACATACATATGTATGTTTGTATGTATATTTTTCTCATTCTTGTTTTTTCCTGTTGCAGTCTTGTCTTCTACTCGTTTGACTTATTAAGAGGGTTGGAGTTTTTTACGTTTCTCTCCCATTCTTCTTATTCCTCATTCTCTCTCTCTCTCTGTGTGTTTTTTTCTTTCACTCTCTCTCCCTCTCTCTTGGACGATTGAATGCAATGCTTTGTTTAGCTTGATTTTTGAGCTGCAACTGTTACATACATGTGTATGTATGTATGTATGTATGCATGTACATTGTTGTTTATAATGAATTTATATCCACATTTTCCAATTATAATAATTATTAGTTTTGCTCATCAGGCCGCATAAGTGTACGAAATGATGTCGGAAAGTTTCCGTGTTACTCGATCACCGGCACTGGGTGCTGTTTAGTTGTGGGTATATATGTATGTATGTATTTATATCACATGTGCATACATATGCATATACATATACATATACATATACATATATATATGTATGCATGTATGTATGTGTTTATGAAATATGAGTAAAATGTACCTGCAGGTATGTACAGGCACACACTTAACTCGTATTCCTCTTCAGCATCCTCTCAAGACCCCCATTTCGAGAGGCATGCATGTACATACATGTGTACAATACATATGTACCTACTCATACTACCATACCATACCCCCCCTTGCTGCTACAGCTAATACCCGGCCTAGAGAAAAGGAAGAAACCTCACACTTGCTCGGACAGCTCAACTCATCATTCAAAGAGCTTAAGATACAATAAAAATTAGGTTCATAATCACGTTTATTCATTTTATTAATTATTATGAGTTTGCGGCAAAGGTTGAGCTGAGGCTGGGGCTGAGTGCGTGAGGGGGCATGGAATTTAATCTTTGCTAATTGAAAAAGCATTGCATGCATTGAAATGCGGCATTCTGTAAAAAACCACTTCCAATCCCCCCGAAATATAACATATTGTACTGTACTGGACATACCAGTAGACCATCCTTAAACCAACAACGACCAGCGATTCCAAACAAAATATTATCATATTACCATCAGCACCATGTAGCTTCTTTTACGTATCGTGTTTGTATATTTATCAAAGGTAAGAGTATTTAATTTAGAAAACAAATATATTTAACTGAAATAAAACCTAGGAAAATGATTAGAAATGTTTATGTTTAATATCACAAAAATATACATACAATGTAGTTATAACAGCGCAAATCAATGGAAATACATGGTCAAGCGAAGGCAGCAGGCAATACAAAAATCATAATACACACAATACCGACTACGTACGCATATAAATACTAAGTTATTTGTTCTTTAGCTAGTTTGAGTATTCTGGATAGTATTTTTAACACTTTAGATATACCGTAGGTAGTATTTATGGAAATAAATTTTGTATAGGTTTGTAAATGGAGTATATATGTACTAAATGTGGTATAAGCTTTGAGCATTAAGCGTCTTAACCCATTGCCGCCGATAGCAAGGGCTCCCATGCTCGATTGGTGTCTATATAGAGAAGGGTGCACTGCTCGGCTAAATCTTCACCATCGTCCAGTATTGTTATTGGAAAGAGATCGTTCTGAAAGTTGAACGAAATGATGCAATCAGTAAAAGAATCAGGCTATTAGTTCTTGTGTGACATACATTCTTTGCCTGCCAAAGCTGTTCCAGTAATCGCAAAAATCGTTGCATTTCCATGCTGCTGGCAAAAAAGATTACCAAATCATCGAGACTCTCCAAGGGCGCCTCCTGGCACGAAAACTCCAGTATGCACCACCAGGTCTCCGCACGCGAGGTTATCTTAATGCCAGTCATGGCTTTGATGTCTCCACACGTGAGTATCGCCAGACCAGAGTTCTTTCCATATACACTACTCATTCGTTGAGATTTTCCCGGAGAGGACGTATTTTCCTTAGACATATCCGGATCGTTTCCATTCTTTGTAGGCGTCGAGCTCAGAGAAGAGAAAGACCGCTGAGTCCCCCGAGTCGGTGTACTCATTGTTGAGCCCATCTGCAAGCAATATATAAATATGGTTATTATTTACAGCAATTTACGATATTCCGATCACGTACCAGGCTACTAGTTTCAAAAACACTCAACAGCTCTTCTTCATATAAGAGTGGTTTGGTTTGTGGAACCACGTTGGTATCCACCTGATGGATAAGTGGCCTCAAGGGTGCCGAGAAATCTTCACGCAAGGTTATCAAGTGATTTTCCGTAACGATTAGAGTGCAGCCCAAGGTTTTGTGTTTCTCTTGCGGTATCAAATGCTAGAACGAAATCAATATTTAACAGATTTAAAAGTAAGTTCTCACTGTATTGTATCATGACTTACGCCAGTGGCCGACTGTATAAGGGCTTGCAGCCATTCGGATGCCACATACTCATCCGGTGCGGCCATTTGGAGGAGTTCACCCTTTAACATAATCTCAAAGCAATGGGGGCGCTCGGACTTGAGAGTCCGTCGGGCGCCTTGACACTCGGCAAGAGCCATGGCCCAACTGGGTCGCGTCTGTGTGGAGTCGTTGAACATATACAAGACGCCGGCTCTACAAAAAAGTATTACCATTTTAATAATTGATCTCGAAAACGCCTCAGAACACGGACTTCAATGAAAAGTATCCTGCCTGCCAGTAGACCCTGCTCGCTGCCGTCGTGGTTGCTGTTTCCTTAAACCGGCGGTGCATGAGGAATCCCTTAATAGATGGCCCCAGTGGCTCACCAGGTGAATCTGCTCTTAGTGCATCGCCAGCTGGCACATTGACAACGGCATAGAATAGCCAGTGTTCGTCGTTGCCCACACAGCTGTTGGCTCGAACAAAAGCCTGCAGCGGGGCCAAGTGCTCCAATGTCAGTTGACCCACAGCCGGTAGAGTGGCGCCGCTGCGTCTGGCACAAAGCTCCAAATTGGCAACAAGGGATCCTGCTGGATATGGTCCACCTGCCAGTAAAACCTGCTGCATGTCCCGCATGCTGTTACTCAGTAGAACCGTATTGCCGAAGGGACCCATCTTAAAAAAGGTTAATTCGGATCATAATCCAGATACAATAGTAGTAGTAGATGTCGCAACGGATTCTCTTCTTACCAAAATGACATCCAATTCTTTGTAGGCCAAAACGAACTTGGCACAGAGACGAACCTGATCTGCCAGATCTGCCACATACAGTGTCCTGTCCGTCAGCAGAACCAACACTGGGGTCATAACACCCTCGCTGCTGTAACCCGTATAGAGCTTGAATACCTTCAAAAGCTGCTCATTGGAATCTTTTAAATTAAGCAGACTTCTTCCATGGAACAAGTCAATCGATATTTCCCCGATGCCAAGCTCAAAGCTGGATACACTCTCTGGCGTATCCGTGTCCAGGCTCACAGCCAGCTCACGGCGCGGGGAATTCGTTCCACACATTTCAATCTCCATTGCGATCTCCGCATTTAGGTCGTCTATTAGCTCATAGTTCTTGGGTCGCGCCCCCTTGACATAAAGCCTCTGTTCGCTCCGCAGTTTATCCGCAAAGAAATTGTTCTTTCGTATGGAGGTTTCTAGTATTTTCTTCTGGGTGACATTTCGTAGGAATCGATTGATTAATGAGGTCTTGGCTGCGGGGGCTGGAGGTTTCAGAAGATGAGCATAGTCCACATCGGTGTAGTCAACGATCACCAGATCACTGTCCATGGAACGCTTGTCGTTTGTCGTATCTGTGGTGGTTATGGTAAGTATATCATCGTATTCCTCGCTCAGAATGGTGCTTTTTGAGTCGCGTCCACTTCCGCCAGGGCCGCCGCGAGCTGCCAGATAGCTGTTGGGGCTGTGAAGGCTACGACTGTGGAGCTGCTGCTGGTCGTAGTATCGAGTCGGCAGCATTGGCTGGCCATGTTTCTTTAGAGGAGAGGCCAGATGACGTGAATGGCGATCTGTATTATTCGGTTGCTGGTTGGATATTTGGTGGTGGCTGCTGCTGTTGTTGGTGGAACTTGTAGGTTCCGATATGGTGGATGAAGAGTGATTTCTGTACATCTTACAGCTGGAGGGCGCTTGTTGTTGTGGCTTAGACATTTTTAGAGCTGTTAATTACATTCAACATTAGATGAGATTACAAAATTGGTTTGCATTTAATTTATTTCTTACTAGTACAATCATCTGGAGTTGGAGCTAGTGCTGGGCCTGGGGCTGGGCCTGGGGCTGCTTTTTCCTCTGGCCTTTCAACTGGAGTTCCGACAGCACTTGTGCTTTCCTTCAGGCTGCGAAAGAAATTACTAAACGTCTTAGCTATGGGTGCATCCATGAACGACTTCTTGATCTGATTAGCTGCTGGCTCGGCTATGGGTGTGTTTTGCTCCAGCAAACCGGCTACGCTGGAGTGGCGTGGAGCTGTGTTGGAGAAGTCTGGCTGCGGCTGCCCAGCCCCAGTCTCGTAGGACACGCCAGTGTGCTCGAAGACAGTGCTTTCGCAGTTGATAATAAATTTGCTGCGGAATTCATTCGGAATGCTGCTTATGGCTGCTATGACTGTTTCCTTATCGAACTCCTCCTGTCGTTGTAAAGTGTGCGATGGTCTTGTCTCTGTGGGCGAGGCTTCGATGGAGCTATCATCATTCTTATGCCGAAGCTGCTCATCTACGTTGTGCACAAATTTCTTAACCGACTGTGTCTGCTTATTGCCATCGAGACTTTTGCTCAGGAATGGCTTGGCTTTGAGCGTGGGCGACTCCACGATTGCACGATTTGTTTTGGCTTCCAGCGTGTTCTCCAGTTCTGGGACGCACTCCACCACCGCCTGTAGGTCCTCTGACCCCTCGGGCACACCGCGTTCCGGCAAGGGCATCGTGAATATACTTTTCAAGGAGCCGAATATCATTTTGCTGCTGTTGTCGATTAGTTGATGCTTAATGTCGTGCACATTAAAGGTCTTGACGCGGCCATTGAGATCTTGTTCCAGAATAATGTTTGTCTGACGTTTGGTTTTCTTAAGGCAGCTGGACTTTGGCTTTTTCTCCTTGTTCCAAACTGATTTCATTGTGGGACCACCATCGGCATCGCCAATGTTGGGCTCCGAGTAGTAGCAGTTGTCACCTGTTCGATAGAGATTACAAATACGAGTGAGTATGAATCTTAAGTTATCTGGAAGGGGATCTTCTCTTGTCTTTTGTCTTACCAATCAAATTATTGTTTGCATTACTCATGCCGATGCAATCGCAGGAGCTGCTCTTCGCCTGCTCGTATTGTTTTCGATTGGCATTGGAGTTCTTGTCCTGTTCGTCCGAATCCAGGCTGGAGTTGGAGCTGCTGCAAACGCAATTGTATAGGACAGGCGCTGCCTGCTGCAGCAGTTTCTGCCCAGAGGGGGTATATTCGAACACACCCGATGAGTCGTACTGCAGGCCAACGGGCTCATTCGTATCGAACATGTCCGTGTTCACGTAGTCCAGCACATCCGAACAGGCATTTCTGTACACCAAATGTCGTCTGCGACCACCTCCACCACTGCCGGACATTGCATCTTCACCATCGCCATCATCATAATCTCTGCCAGCTGCAGAGATCTCATTGGGTCCCTCGAAACGCTCTCGCTCCGGGCACCAGGAATACCGGCCGGGGGCACCTGCCACACCCGCCGAGTTAGCAAAGGCCAGCTTGCGGCCGTTTTTGTACGTTATAAAGCCATGCTCTATGTGAATGTTGTCGGTGCGAGTGTTCTTCAGAATATCCTCGTGAAAGGACACTCGCTTTTTCGGGGCTTTAGATGCGGACGAAGTCTTGTGCACCTTTCGCCTGTACACAATTTTCTCAGTGGTGTCAAAGGTTGAACAATCACTAGTTATCATGGACTCAGCCGGTGCCACATTGGAGTTGGGGTCTATGGAAGGTAGCTGGGGGGAAGGGACTTTCAGCGGTCTCGAGTTCTCCTCATAGGAGCACATGGACTCCAGCATCACATCGCTGTTCTCGGAGTCGAGCAACTGCACCCCTGAATCACTGGGTGTTGTGTCCTCCAGGGTGCTGTTGATGCTGGAGCTCATCTTGTCAACGGGAGACACTTTATTCATGTTGTTGTTGGCTTTGGGTGAATCCATCATTATATCCATTGTGGTGTGGTGGTATTTAAGGTCACGCCCGAGTCCGATTCAGATGGTAACAATTTGCACATGCACCGCACCTCTTGGAAATGTCTGGCTGTTGTTCTATTTTTCAATTCCACCTTCAACGAAATTTAAAACGGTATGTATCTTTACTTTCTTGCAATTAATCAATATCCACAAGTTGCACAATGCGCCGCAGCAGTGGACGTGGACCCTGCACAGGCGGACAACAAAGGAGATGAAGTCACCTCCCACCTCTCCACCCGAAACGACACGACACGGCAAAATATTTGCGTGCAGATTTAGCCACTTACCTTCACATTTGTTCATCTCTCCCAAGCTTTTCCGAAGCGTGTCTTGAATTTTAATGCAGGTAGTATTGGTTATTTATTTCTAGCTTCGCCCCATTTCGTACATTTGTTACATTTAAAAATTTCAAAAATCAATATTTTGGGACGTCGCTTGAAACAGCTGTTAGTGGTAGGGCTGCCAGCCATCGCTGGTATTGCAGCCCTGGTTAGCTGGGATGTCGGATAACGGCAAACATGAAATCTTACAAGGTGGCAACGCCAGTTGGCGGCTCGTTTGATTTTCATTCTTTCAAAGTGCGTAGATTCGTGCAACTTAAACTTTTCTCTTGCCTTGCATGATATATATATACATATCGGTTAAATCTTTTTTGCATAATTGCTTTGCCTGCTGTGGCAGACCAGAGATGGCTTGTAGCCCTGGTTAGCTGGGATGTCGGATAACGGCAAACATGAAATCTTACAAGGTGGCAACGCCAGTTGACGACTCATTTGATTTTCATTCTTTCAAAGGGCGCAATTTCGTGCAACTTAAACTTTTCTCTTGCCTTGCATGATATATATATACAAATCGGTTAAATCTTTTTTGCATAATTGCTTTGCCTGCTGTGGCAGACCAGAGATGGCCTTGTAGCCCTGGTTAGCGGGGATGTGGAATAACGGCAAACATGAAATCTTACAAGGTGGCAACGCCTGTTGGCGGCTCGTTTGATTTTCATTCTTTTAAAGTGCATAACTTCGTGCAACTTAAACTTTTCTCTTGACTTGCATGATATATATATACATATCGGTTAAATCTTTTTTGCATAATTGCTTTGCCTGCTGTGGCAGACCAGAGATGGCTTGTAGCCCTGGTTAGCTGGGATGTCGGATAACGGCAAACATGAAATCTTACAAGGTGGCAACGCCAGTTGACGACTCATTTGATTTTCATTCTTTCAAAGGGCGCAATTTCGTGCAACTTAAACTTTTCTCTTGCCTTGCATGATATATATATACAAATCGGTTAAATCTTTTTTGCATAATTGCTCTGCCTGCTGTGGCAGACCAGAGATGGCCTTGCAGCCCTGGTTAGCGGAGATGTGGAATAACGGCAAACATGAAATCTTAGAAGGTGGCAGCGCCGGTTGGCGGCTCGTTTGATTTTCAAAGTGCGCAAATTCGTACAACTTAACCTTTTCTCTTGCTTTGCATGATATATATACATATATACATATCGGTTAATACTTTTTTGCATATTTAAATGATATCCCCTGTCGAATGTCTGTCGCCCGTTACGCATATTTGTTCTGCCTGCTGTCGCAGACCGGGGTCAGTTGTCAATTTGAAAAGTAGTGTGTGAGGAATGCGAATGAAACCTTAGAAATTAATTTATCACACTTTTGCAGTGCCGCCCCGCCTCGCATTCGTGTAAATAACTTTGTTTTGCTACAAAAGAACCATAAACCAAAGAAATTCCCAGCATTTATTGCATAATGCGATCAGGTTTATTTTAATAAATTCGGAAAATTCGAAAAATGACATGGACTGCAGAGCAATGTGTCGCAAAACACTGCACTACATACTCGTATTACCTACTATTAAAATTCAAAGTTAAGTTGTGTGTTCATAATGCAAAAAATTATTAATCAATTGGGAAAATACAAATGCCTGATTGCAGTCGCAATCATTCTGCATATAGTCGAGAAATCGATTTTGCTGTGCAATTGTGTTCATGGTTTCAGGTAAATACTCGTACCCGTACCATACCCAACCTAATGGAATGAAATGGATGGCCAACCATTTTCATCAAAAGTTCTCTACAAGGTTGTCTGTGTTGTGTGCAGCATATAAGCTCATTTTAATCTCCTTGTAGAAACAATACGGAGAGCGCCGAGCTGGTTTCCCATTACGAATCGAGTCTATCGCTGCCCGACATATTGCCAATACCTTCGAAAACATACGATAAGAATCGTGCCCCCAAGCTTTTGGGTCAACCAACAGTGGTTTACTTCCATGTAACCGTACTTTCCCTGGATTCAATTAATGAGGAATCCATGGTACGTTTTGACCTGTGTCTTTTTTTGTCATTGATTTCGGATTTGTGATTTCTGTAGACCTACGTGACGGACATATTTCTTGCACAAAGCTGGCGCGATCCTCGACTAAGATTACCCGAGAACATGAGCGAACAGTATCGTATCCTGGATGTGGATTGGCTGCACAGTATTTGGCGGCCCGATTGCTTCTTTAAGAATGCGAAAAAGGTCACTTTCCACGAGATGAGCATACCGAATCACTATCTTTGGTTATATCATGACAAAACGCTGCTCTACATGTCGAAGCTAACGCTGGTTCTGTCCTGTGCCATGAAATTCGAATCCTATCCGCACGACACACAAATCTGTTCCATGATGATTGAGAGTTGTAAGTGGCAATATCTAGAATAATTCCTTTGTTGCCTGGACCCTTGCCCTTTTCTCGCCTTTTATTCAAATCTATTTGTGCACATACGAGGGTTTTGTTTTCGATAATTCAAAATGAGTTTCGAATTACAGTGTCCCATACAGTGGAGGACTTGGTCTTTATTTGGAATATGACCGACCCACTTGTGGTCAATGCGGAGATAGAGCTGCCACAATTGGACATTTCCAACAACTATACGACGGATTGCACTATAGAGTACTCAACCGGTAAGCCCCTGGAACTAATTCAATGATATCGCAGGTATTTAAATTCCATTCCTTTCAGGCAACTTCACCTGCCTAGCCATTGTGTTCAATTTGAGACGACGTTTGGGCTACCACTTATTTCATACATATATTCCCTCTGCTTTAATTGTGGTCATGTCGTGGATATCCTTTTGGATTAAGCCGGAAGCCATACCGGCTCGAGTCACCCTCGGCGTAACATCCTTGCTCACACTGGCCACTCAGAACACCCAGTCCCAACAGTCGCTGCCGCCCGTGTCGTATGTCAAGGCGATAGACGTCTGGATGTCATCCTGCTCAGTGTTTGTCTTTCTATCCCTGATGGAGTTCGCTGTTGTGAACAACTTCATGGGCCCCGTGGCCACCAAGGCCATGAAAGGCTATTCGGATGAGAATATAACTGATATGGACGATCTAAAGGTGAGTTGTTGTTATACTACGATAGATATGCAATGGCTTCTAGCTAATGCTTTACAGCATCACCATCGTGAATCGATCATTGAGCCTCAATACGACACTTTCTGCCATGGCCATGCTACAGCCATTTATATAGATAAATTCTCGCGCTTTTTCTTCCCATTCTCGTTCTTCATACTCAACATTGTCTACTGGACAACGTTCCTATGATGAATGATGAAGGAAGCGACGATATACACTGCAAACACTTCGAAGCGATAATAAATACCAATCAAATACCAAGCGCATTTGTTTAAAAATGTATATTATATCGTTTTTAGGCCACAAATAATTGCATTAAAAATATGTATTATATATTGATTTACTATATGTATATGGTAATAAATAAAGCAAAGCGTTTAATCATACATACATAGGTTTAGCTTTAGTTTAGGTTTAATTTAATGGAAGCAATTCTGAAATTTCAACTCATTTCAATTGCGCAACAAAGGTGGAATATTCTTTGGTAATTTTACTATATATAGATTTATATTTATGCACATATGTAGCTTTAGCTGGCTATATATATATATATATATCAAAAATGTATATAAAAATTGTTGCTGGGCTGGCGTTTTTCCCTTTTTATGATTTATCATTGTTATATCGTTTTTTGTATAATCACATAACTTTATAGGTTCTTCACACATTTACATTTCGCATAAGTTATAGATCTTGTTGCTCGGCTAACAGTATTTGTGTTTGATGAATATGAACGAAGGAAATGCTAAGGTATGCAACATATGTTTCGTTATGATATGATACACTACACAGAGCCAAAGTAAGGAAATTGATTACGTCGCACACGAACTGGATTATCCTATAACAAAACAAAAGATTCGGCCCACAATAGAACGGAAATCCACACAAAGATGGCACCAGCATCCACATTGCCTTTCTTTCTTCTCTTCTCTTTATTTATTGCAGGCATGCCTGCAACTTTTCTATCCATTCCTGTGCCAGATTTGCATTGACCGCATAGAAATTGTAGGTGCGCTTCGATGTTTTCAACTGAAAAGAGAGTGAGGATTAATACAAGTTTTTATAGCTGATTTATGATGCGAATTTTACATCGAAGAATCCCTTTTCGTCCACGCCCTTTGCGCCAATTTGTGCGGGTTGTGCGGCAGTCACCGACTGCACCTCAGCCAATTCTACAATGGAATCCAATATTTATCCAACGAAACAATAAATATTACATTTTGATCCCCATTTACCAATAATTCCCTTTGGAGCGGTATCCTCTGACGTGTCGTAGTAGCGCAGTTGATGTTTAATCGAGTCAAGGACAAACCAGCGCTGCTTCCATCCCTTGAGCAATGCACCACGCTTGTAGAGATGGCTAAAGGGAGATAAGATCGGATAACATATTACAAACAAAATCAAGATTAAAGATCATTTTACAGAACTCACCCCTCGTGAGTGCGATTTTCAGCAACGTTGCTACTAAATTGATTGTAAAAGTGATGACTGGATGTCCTCGCAGTGGTGGCAGCACTTGAGGCAATGCTGGCCGTGTCACCCTGAGACATATTGACATTCGGGGCTCCGACAGCCCCGTCGATGGCCTTGTACTTTGTGCAATTCTTCATCGAGAGTTCCGTGCACTTTTCGTGATAGGAATTACCACAATCCATGCAGCGATATCCGACCGGGCCCCAAAGCAGCTTTGTGCAGTGATTGCAGTTTGTGGGCGTCGTGTATGGATGCTTCTCGAAGCGGTGCGGATGGAAGTAGTTATCTTGATAGCCCGCCAGTCGACCCTTCATTATGATTTCCAGCGTAGACCGCTTGTGCTGATGCGCCTGGACAAACATGCTGCCGAGCGACGCGTTGTGGGGTATTGGCTCCATTTTCGGAACCACCAGGCTGTTCCAGACCTGTAACCACTTTTGCGGCAAGTGTCCGCGTTCCGTCTCCGCGTGCTTGACCTCGCTCAGCAGGCACACATAGGCATTGGGATTGCACTTCTCCATGTTGTCGTAGCCGGCAGTAATAACCGTACGCTTGCCCCTCATTTCGGACAGATCGATTTCATCATCCACGGTGGTGACCTCCAGATCATAGGGTGGTCCCTGGGCCAGTTCCTCGTTGGTGTAGTAGCTCCACAGGTCTAGAGCAGCCACATTGTTTTGCGGACGCAGCACCATGTCCTTGTCGGGAGAGTAGAGGAAATTGTAGAAAATGGCCGTCTTGTTGTGCTGCCTCTCTATGTAGTCGAAGATGGAGTGGCCGATGCGGTTCAGCTGCGTGGGGGTTCGTGGGCTTCGTAGGTCGAGTGGATACACACTGCACTCGTCATCTGAGCCATTCGACGCGAGGCCACTCACGCCAAATATATTCTTTGCGTTGAGCGATCCTCGCTTGTCCTCCATGGCGGCAATCCCCGAGTCCGAACGCTCCAGTTCGCAGTCGAACAGAAACGTGCGAAAGCGACACGACACCACATGATATGCCAGAAATCTCAGGTAGAAATCATTGAACTCAAATGCCATTGGAAACTGCCGCTGCAGCTGATGGACCACATCCAGGAACTGGAGAAATGTCGGGGCAAAGGCAATGTTTGTGTTGGCGTGCGAGGGTTTCAGATTACTGCGATGCGCGAACCGATGGCCAAAGGCCAGCCACTCCTTCTCCACCAGCACTCGGAAACCGTCCAGACTGCGGTAGTACGGATCCAGACAGAGCTGTGCTATCGACGACAACTGGGCGGTCACATCGGAGCCATCCTCCAGAGACAGCATCACACTGCTCTCCTGCAAGTCGATGAGGTCCACAACAGCGCCAGACAACTGCATTAGCGAGGAGATTTGCTGCAGCCAATCGGACTGCTCCACCATCTTGGCAAAGCTCTGGCCATCGGCATCGTTGGTATTATGCGAGGGCATGCAGGCCCGTATGAGTTTCTTAAACGCCGGCCGCGATTGCCTGATGTCGGGATAATCCACGGGAATAAAGTCTGCACAGTAGTCGACGTTCAGATTGGATTTGGCCTGCGATTTTTCCCCTGCGAAAACAAGAAGAAATGTGTCACAATTTGCTTAGATTCACTTCATCTAGGCCAATGATTCAACGACTCACCCAGAGCATACAGACGCATCTTGCAGAAGGCTTTCGCGGAGGTGTTGGCTGAGTTTCCCTTAATTGTGCCACTCTTGTTTGCCCCACTGGACTTGCTGCCATTGCTGACGTCCAGGTTGTTTTTGTGCTTGCGCGTGAGCTCCGGAGTGAGTGATGGACGATCGTCGGGCGAGCCGTGTCCGTGTCCAAGCAGGGAGCTCATTGAGAGATTCATGCCCGTGTACTGGGTCAAGGGCATGGGCGCTACCTGGGGCATCGTATTGATCAGAGCCAAAAAATACTTGTCCTGCTCGGGGAAGTGCGTTACGTCGTGATGGATATTGGCATTGCCGCCAGTGGTGTTCTTGAGCATTCCAATGACGGACTTGCTGTTCGGCTGGGCTCCTCGGATGAGCAGTGCTCCGTTCTCATGCCGCCAGGTGGGCAGGGGTATGCGCTGGCCCTTAAAGTAGCGCCCCAGGTGTGTAATGGCTGTGTCGCTGCACTGGACGGGCGACACAATGATGGCTGGGTACGAGCGACAGGTGGAGTAGCTGGCATTGACATTGCTGATGCGGAATCCACGCTGGGACTCTGCATCAAAGCCGAGTCGCTTCCAGTCCTGCACATAGCTGCGCTCTCGCATGCGTTCCACGTCCTTTGTGGTCAGCAGTCGGGGCAATGCATTATTCTGAGCCTCGAATTCATCCCCGTCCTCCAGCTCATCGTCAATCGATTGCGTTTCGGCGGCATCTGCTCCACCGGCCAGCTCGTAGTCTGTCACAAGCTTACGCTTGGTCTGCTGCTTCTGCTTGAATCCAGCCTTCTTGGCCGTGCGCAGCAGTGTTTTCTTAGCGAATCCCTTGAGCGTGGAGTATTTCTCCTTCGTTTTCAGTGGGGCCACACCTTGGAGCATGGTGCCATACGACTGAAAGGCAAAGTACTCGAATTCATCGAATGGATGGCGCGCCTTGCTTAATATCTTGCGGAAGTTTTCGATCTGTTCAGGCGTCACCTCCGTATCGAATGCCACCTTCAGCAGCTGAAAAGTACTGGAGCGCAGCTGCAGGCCCTCCGGCAACGTCTGATCCAGATGGGCCAGGTAGAGCACTGATATCTTCTTCTCCTTCAGCAGGGACGAAATGGGAAAGGATCGGACTATGGTCTGCTCGCAGAAGAGGGGATCGCAGGGCGAACCTTTGAACACAACACGATAGTTGGTGAGAAACAGAGCTCCTTCGGCGGGTATGAGGCACTGCGTATCATCCTCGCGGCCATCTGGCATGAGGAAGCAGCGCAAGTGGTCGGTCACCAACTCCTCCCCTGGCAGCAGGCAGGGCGTTTGGATCTTGGGCTTCTGGACATGCGGATGCCGCTTGGCCTCCAAATAAACTGGCTCCAGGGATTCTATATGCATGTGCACCACCCCCGGCACCATGTCGTGCAGATTACGTATGTGCTCCGATGTGACGCCCCCCTCTGTGCAGACGCAGTCAATGAAGCGTGAAATTGTTTTTCCAACCGTAACACCAATTTCCAGGGCATCGTTCTCCTCGAATCCTTCGTCAGAATGTTCGCTCAGACTGTGGGAGCCCAAAATACTGCAACAGTAGCGCATTATTGAGATGGAAACAATTAAGTAAGGGGCACCCACCTGTTGGAAACACTCTGATTTTCCTCCAAGCGAAAGGCTGGCTTCGGCTTGCTGGCTGCGGCCACATTGACGTCGAGTGGTATCAGCAGGGAGACCATTCGGTTGGCAAAGTGTATTGCCTGGCTGTACAAAGTGGACTCCTCGGACTTGGCCAGCTCCGCCTTTTTATCCTCCTCGATGGTGGGGCTCTTTCGCAGTTGTTCCGCTGTAATCTCTAGGGCCGTGGGCTCCTCCAGCGGCACCTCGTCCAGCACACAGTTGGCTTCCTTGTGGTGCTCATTCTGGCGCCGCTGAAGCAGATACAATGCCTTGATCTGGCCCTGTACGTCCTGGTAGAATGTGGATTCCCAAAACTGAAGATTCTTCCATATTCCATGATCCTGTATCTCTGTATATGCAAACTGAACCACGCCCGTGGATAGTTTTCGACAGAAAATGGTAGACATGGGCAGGAGAGCCGCTGCCACTGTGTATTCATCCACGCCAGAGGAATTCTGCAGCGCCTTGTTCATGAATCTCAGCACCAACTCGAACTGCTGATGGTCCAGGATCGCTTTGTTGCCATGCACGTAGCCAAAGAGCTCCCTGCAGAGGATCAACCTCGCATCTCGATGCTTGAGCGTGCGCATAACAGCGGGCAGCAGCTTCCTGGCATCTGCGATCCGATTCTCAAAGATATATGACACACACGTGCGCAGCACCTCCAGTCGACGGGCCGAGTTCTGCACATTTGGACGCACATCTAGAGCCTCGGGCAGCCTTGGTCCCATGGGAATGATCCGATGCTGATTTCGCGTAACATGGAAGCGCTGAGCCCCGCCATTCTTTCGGATCCCCTCCTGAATAATCAACTCCACCTTTTCCACACTTATGCGCGGAAAAGAGGGCTGATGTATGCGCTGAAAGGCTCCCTCCGGTGGGCGCAAAACCTTCTGCGCATAATTGCTGTGCGCAAAGGAGCTCTCATTATCAAAGAGAGTGCGTCCCAGTTCCTGGATATGTGGTATTATCTGCAACAGAAATATTCCAGTTGGATTTAGCAAGGCTCTCCTCTCCCAACTCCTCTACTTACGAGATTCCGATTCTGAGCTTCCAGTTTGAGCAGCTCGTTCATTGAGCTGTAGAGTTCATCCCACGCATCTGAGGCACGCCAAGGGGGTCCTCGCTCGTTGACAAACGTCGTAAAGAACATGCTGTCCAGGACGCGAAACAGGAACTCGCTCTCGATCAGATCGCGAGCGCCCAGAAAACCAGCTTTGTGAAAGGTGATGACCGTCTTCGGATGGATCCGAATTATGGTCAGGCAAGAGCGATAGCCTTGCAGCAGCTGGGCGAAAAGTCGCATGAAAATGGCACGAAGTTCCTTGTCGATCTGGGCATCTGTCTTGGCCAAGACGGCCGGGCGCTCTTGGGTGGGAAACGCGAGATCCGCCTGCGCCAGGTTCGGGAAGAGTATCATACTGAGCAGATTCTGCGTCTGCTCCCACAGAGGCGATGGCAGAATGGGCACTGGGGGTGTGAGGGCTTCTGGAATGGTAACGAGACCGCCGTCTAAATCGACGACAATAACATCCAGGAGATCCGTAATTTCAGTTTGCAGCGAGCTGTGTACTCCCATAATGAAGGGCGTGGGCGTGGACAGGACTTCGGTGAGAGGTGCCGGCAGAATGGGTATGTAGACGTGCGTGTATCGAAAGGGGTACATCAGAGCCACCAAAGCCTTGCAGCTCTCCGTCAAGTGCCAGTAGCATTTCGAGAGGAAAAGGATTTTGTTTTCGGTCATCACCGCGCAGAGCAGTATGAGGACATTCTTAATGCCAAGTTGCTTGAAAAGAAAGTGCACGCCACTTCCGGTCGTGGGCAGCGAGGAACTTTGCGGCGGCTGAAGCGATTGCTTGTCCCCTGCTCCAATCGAGAACCTGACTTGCGGCCCTCCCGCGGGCGGCACTTGAATGCACCCAAGGATGTTTCCTATCAGTGTCTCCATGGCATACGACAAATTCTCAATGTACACCGTGTACATCGTCCCCAGGCAATTCTGCAACAACAGAAGAGAACGTTAAGAATGTTGTGTGTTGAGACTTTCAGTCTTTTCCTTACTTTAAAGGTCTCGGCACAGTCCAGGCGCGATATGAGCACCAAACACTTTGGGGCATACATGACGCTGTGGTGTGTATTTTGAGATGTCGCTTCAGCGATAGCCGAACCCGATTCCAGCGAGGCTACCGCGCCCAGCAGCCTGCTGCTGCTGCCGCCTATGGTCTCATCCTCATCGTCGACGCTTCTGGTCTGCGTGATGGCCAGCGTCTCGTGAAAGCTCAGGCACGCACAATAATGCTTATTGGCATCGATGTCGGTGAGAACAGAAATGAAAAATTTGGGCTCTTGTTTTTCATACGATAAATTCCATCCCAGGGGCTGGCAGAACTATTGAAAAAAAGATAAAATATACAACCAGTGTGTATCACTATCACTATTTCTGTATGTATTTGTATGTGGAACGAAACGAAAACGAAAGAAGGAAATACAAGACGCACCCATTCAATGCCGTCGATAAACGGAGTGTCGGACCAATCTTTCTCGGGAAAGCGTTGAACAATTTTTCCGCATATTGGCTGCCCACACACATTGCTGGCAGTCTCTGCAACGAAAATATGTCACTTTTTATATATTGCATTGCTAAACATCTGTACTTACTCTCTTTATCGCTGTCGTAGCCAACAATTACAAAGTAATCAGCAAGCCGGGACATCTCGAAAAGCACATTGCCGGTCTATACTGACCCACCTGACTTGTTATTTCTCTTTAAAGTCGAACCTATGGAGTAAATAAGTAACAAACATAAGAAAACCAAATGTTTTATGTTGTTTTCACATAATCAGGTGCTTAGGCCACCACACACATACACAACAGAGCGAGCGCCGTCTCGTCTTCAATTTTGCATCATCAAAATGACCAAATTAACATTCACTAAACGAAGCACGTAGCTGGGCTCTCGGTTTTGGCATAAATTATAGCCCACATCGACTGAGGAAATTGTTATTGCCGATTCTCAGAGTCTTCCACTGGTTTATATTCTTTCAACTTCTTTTCAACCACACCCCGCCACGCAAAAGAGCTACGGTGCACGCTACATTGTGCACACGCCAGCAAATAGAACACAACACACACAGATTTGTTAACGCACGTGCTGGAGGCGGCTGACTCTATCAAAATGAGCGCAGTTCTAACAGTTTAATTATAATAAATATTATTAATAAAAAATTACGAACAGATACAATACACAGATGACAACAATTTTCCAGCACTGGTTGAATCAGCTGATGGAAAATACCAATTTCCCGTGTCGGTATTTTTGTGTTGCTCTCATCACTAGTCGATAGTATCGATAACCGTTTACCCGATTGACAAGAATTCAAACATCAAAATTGGCGGAAAACAATTAACCCAAGGGGGTATTTTAATATTCCACTGAAAATAATATAAAAATAATCATTTTAGCGCAGTTCAGGTGAAAGATATCGTGGTTTTTTTAAGTTCAGACGAAAGATGGCATGAATCTACAAGAAGAATTCACAATCGTTAATATTTTCCGCCATATGCCTCAAGTAGTTAAACTATTTAAATGGAGGGGGCTTAAGTGCGCTAAGACGCGGGTTAAACAAACACAAAGCAACAAGTGCATTAATTGTTTATTTAGTTTAACGGTTGCGAGTGTTCAAAAGTGTGAAAATGGAAACCATTTGGTTGGTAAAAGTGATTTTCGAATTTGGACGCAATTTTCACATGCAATTTGTGTTACAATTTTTGTTTATTTTCTCAGACTGCTGTATATCGTTACCAAAAGGATCCATCCCAGCAGAAACAATGGCCACCATTGCAGTCTGTCCAAGGAACTGGCGTTGGAAATGTAAGTTTCATTGTGAAGTTCGTCATACGTCGTACAAGTACGACAATCATGCATTTTTCGACCTTTAGTAAGCTCTGCATAATTTAGGACCGAAAATTGTGCGTAGCCATCGATGTGACCCTTGCAGTCATGGACAAGTTCCTCCGTGAAGCGCAACCTGTATGGAACGCATGCAAGGTAATCTAAATTCTGAATTTTCCTCTTGTTTTCATCAAGGAATCCTTCGCGCGACATTGTCACAGTCGGGGCTGTTTGCAATCTACTCTTTCCCATCGTTACCAGATACTTGTCAGGTTGCATGTGGTGAATACTATATGGATCTTGAATTGAAACTAGTCGATTGCCATATTTCAGTTTCACGTCGTACGGATATGTGCCCTTGCATTGCAGTTTCCAAGATAGTCCCAAAATGTCATCGCAGCGAGCACTGAGCGGGTGCTTCTTTCTTTTTGTTCTCATGTCATCGCAGTGGAAAATGTACAATTTAAGTGGAATTGACTATTTTATTTGTTGATAGTATGTGGGGTTGGGTTTGGTTTGGTTTGGAACGCCATTTGGCACATTGAATATAAATTCTAAGGCACTTACTGCCCTTCGACAATACACACAAAGGCGATGACACTTGTTCCTTCCTCTTTCAACTTAAACATAAATCACGATATCTTTGTCATTTTATGAACTAGCGAGATATAAATACATAATAACTTTCGATGACTGCACTTATTATAAATAGACTTTAACTGATCTTTACAAACACGTATTACATACTATACATACATATATTGATTGTAGTGCTAAATATTCTATCTTTAGAGCTCTTTCATCTTTCATCTTCATCGGTTTCGTTTCAAGTTTGATGATTGCCATTTTCTGTGGTATTTGTGTCCTTCGATGCAGATGTCGTCTCATGAGTGAGGGTCACCGATGATGGCTTCACTTCCATGTGCTTTATGTGTTCCATTTCGATGTCGGAACAGTTTTCCGAATTCGACAGAGCCGAGTCCATCGACGTTACCGTCATATCCACAGCCTTATCACTGGCATTCAACGCCAGCAATGGCTTTTCCACAGCTGTCTTGGTCTCAGTTTCAGGCGCAGTTTCATCGTCGCGTGTGGCAACCACAAAACTATTGCTATTGATGTCTTCAATGGCCTTTCGCAGCTTTAAAATATAAGTTAAAAATTCAAGGTATTAGATAATACAAATATCCATTTGTAAAGACTGTGTGTACCTCTTTAAGTCCGACAACACCCACAAGTCTTCCGATCTTTGTGACATACGCATGATTGATGCCAACCATCGAGAATAATGAATGAACCTTAAGTATTGAGGTGCGTTCTACCAGCTGAAACGGTGATGGATCTATGTGCACGTTCGCCTTCTGCAAATCGACGGGCATCAACATTTCCTCGAGCTCCCACTTCTTCTGGTCCTCGGGCGACATGTCAATAACCCGCTCCCTGGGCTGTAATAGAAAGCGTATTCAAAAATGTATTGCATTGTCTGGAGTGGAATGGAGTGGATCTTCTGTCTGGGATTTTAAATCACATACCAATTGCACGGACTTCGTCTTTTGAAAGGGCTTGTTTGTCTTTTTTGTGTGTGTGTTTGGTATGGTTATTACAATGAGAGAAAAAACAGATAGAATAGAAATTGGATTTGTTTTAATTGTGAGTTAGTTGTGGACTATAGATAGGTACAGATACACACAAGCTTTATGGAGGTACTCCTTAAACAAATATTAGCAAACATTTCCACTAACCTCTCCCTCTGTTTCTGGACTTATCGTTTCGGAATTCTCGTTTAATTTGCTCGTATTTTCATCAGAAAATCGAATCTTTGTTGCCTTTTTCTTTGGCTCCTGCATATTCGTCCCATCCGAAGAGACCTGCACCATAAACGGCATTCCGGCAATCACATCCGACACTTTATTTGTCTTGTGTCTAATGCTGGCCTGATCCCCGAGCACTTCTTTACAAGGAAATTTACTTGAATTAAATGTATCCCCATCACTATCCCCATTTGTGACTAAAACTTCGTTGATATCCTTCTCAGCCGGCTTTCAGAAAAGCGAAACATTTGCACGGATTAATATTGACACATAGCTCACAAATCATATTGATTGTTTGAAAGGGTTTCTTTTTTTTTGGGAGAAGAATTGGATCTGTTTTTGAATTTACATAGACTTTTGTGTGGACTGGGATCTTGTTAAGTGGTGAAGGGAAATGAATTGCGGATCATATCACAGAATGCAATGCGCCATACCATATTGTTTAGTTGTTCAGGTTTATCCGTAGAGATAGGATTTACTTGCTTGCAGATATTAAATTGGGTTAGTCACAGATACAGATACAGACACAGATATAGGTGCTACACAGACACACCGACTACAAATAAGTGAACCGTTAATGACGCTACTTACCAGCATAATTTGATCTGTTACGAAATTCCAATTATTTTGTGCTTGCTTGTAAGTATTGTAAAGCTCATTCTTTGATGAAATGTTGAGGACCCAAAACCCAAGTGTTACCCCCCGACGGGAGGTCGGTAAAAGAAAAGCACACTCACCAGCTGAACCTTTTTCGAGACACCCGGTGTGCTGGGAGTAACAGTGCGCTGCTGTACTTCGACCTCATTGGTGCTGGCAGCTGGCGAGAGAGAGCCCGTTTCGGCATCGGGCTGGACGTCCTGGAGGGTGGTCGACTTCTTGAAGATCGCCTCGAAGGCGGAGCGGATGCGGAACTCGGAGTTGCCGGTTATCGTCGTGTACGGCGTGATGCTCGGACTGTGGTGCAGGGCAGCGGGGGCGTACGTCTTGAGATTAAAGGAGTTTGTCTTCTTCAGGATGGATTTCCTGGGAGTGAGCGAGCTGTGCATCGTTTCGGCACGCTTCTTGGGCGGAAGCATTTCATCGTTTGCAATCTGTCGCAAACTCAGGATATCCGGGGCTGGGAGTACTTCAAAGCGCGAGGGACGCCGCATTCTGAGCTCGACCTCTTGCTTTTTCTTCTCCTCCTCAAGGGCCCGCTCCTCGGCCTCCTTTTGCCATTTTTGTGCCACTTCCATGCGCTTCTCTCTGCCAATATGCTTCTCAATCATTTTGATTAGCTCGTAGCGCTGCACGGACCCCAGGAGGATCATGTTGTCAGGGCTGTCCACCAATGGCAGGGACCGCAGTGTCTTGTTTGCCTTGAGGACTTCTTTGAGCTTCTGGTAGGAGATGCCGTGCCATATATACTTCACGTCCCGCACCATAAAGTCCTCCACAAATATGCTGTACATCCCGGAGCTCGAGGGCAGAAGATCGGGAAGGTACGGCAGCTTCTTAATCAATATAATACTGTCGTATATGGAGGGCTGGAGCAGCGCCGCCACTGCGTTGGCCACCAGTACGGCAATCATCACGGGCACCACATGGGTGATCTGTCCAGTCATCTCGAAGATAATCACCGCCACGGACACCGTATGGGTCACGGAGCCAGAGAAGGCAGCGGCCCCAACAACGGCATATCCGCCGGGCATAATGGGGGAAAGGCGTCCGCCATAGCGTACTCCGTGGGGAAATGTCGTCGCCATAAACTCTCCCACCAGACGACCAAAGCCGGCTCCGATCTTGAAAACCGGAATGAACATGCCCGATGGAACCGGTATCGTGGAGGCAACAATCGAGAAGATGAACTGCAGAAGGGATTTCCATTTCCAGTTTAGTAAAGCAAACTCTTTTTACTTCCAGAGCAAGAGCACCTACCGTGAAAAGAGTATAAATGACGAGATTGCCGAATACACTGGTGTAGCTGGTCATCCAGTGGGTTACAACTGCCGCCTGCTCCACGGTCAGATCATCGCGGGACCAAGTGAAATTGCTAAAGAGCTGGGTGACCTGCTCATGGGTACTGAGCTCCCCGGCCAGGAACTGGCCAGTGCCCAGTGGAAACGATATGCTGGAGACTAGCAAGGCCAGGAATCCAGGATACAGGAACCGACTAGCAGGAAGTACATGCAAATGGAACATTAATTTTGATACCTTTGATACCGTAATTATTGATGTACGTACTTTTTCTGCAGGAACTTGTTCATGCGCTTATTGGAGCGCATAAAGAGGACATAGCGGCGATGGACCCAGACATAGGAAGCGCCACCCAGACCGCAGACAAGTCTGTGGAGGAATCGGAAATCAGCAAATCGGTGGTAAGTCTACGATTGAATATCACTCACCCAATCAATGCAAAGACAAATAGCTCCTGGGGATCGAAGGGGAACTCGGTGGTGAAGTTAGTCAAGAACAGGGCTCGCACGGTGTCGGCATTCTGGAACCAGACCGCCAGCAGTCGAAAGACTGTGGCACCACACACGGCAGCAAAGAAGCCACGCCAATAATTGCGCACTGCAAAGTACGTTGTGGTGACCTCAATGCTAAAAAGGACACCTGAAGGAGACGGCCCGGTTAGTTAGGACTTTTCACAGGGAGAGGATGGTTGGTACTCACCGCCAACGGGCGCGGCAAAGCATGCACCCACGCCTACGGCGCAGGCAGCCGCAAGCATTTCAGAGTTCCTCGACTCATTCTCATATATGCCTTGGAATGATGTGACAAGTTTACTTAATAATTGTGCTACAATACTTGCTATATGTACGAAAGGGCCCTGGGGGGATAGAGAGATACGGAAATAGGGGAACGAAACGAAACGAAAGGAAACGAAAGAAACGATTTGTATTGTAGATTTTCCAAAAATTGCATTTTCATGCAGAGAGTGATATCAATTTTTATACTTACTTCCTTTCCTAATGGCATACCGCTGCCCAGAGTTGCCGTTAAACCAATTACCTTGGCCACTAATGTCTTAAATGTGAGATACTCTTTCAATTGAACGCCACGCAGTATGGTCTTCATTTCAGGTATACCGGAACCTAAGCATAGTTTAGATATATGTAGATTTGCATTGAGCATACGCGCAGTGTGGTTATTGTTTGTTTGTTTATTTAGTTTAGTGGTTAGTATAGCATTCAAGTATAGTAATTCAAGTATTAGTGTTAGTTCGAGTATTTAACATATAGACAATGGGATTAATTGGATTGGTGGCAAGTGTGCTTGGTGCGGGCAGCTGCCAGAGTGCAGTGGTACTACTTGTACGCCTATAAGTAATCCTCTATCAAATCAAAAACAATCTAACGATTAAACTCTTTTTAAGGAATGGATCTAATCTGTTCTCATATCATGCATTCGCAACAATAAACGACGCTCGAGTCGAGCAGCGATCAGTCTCGGTCGCGCAACTGCTGTATTTTGTTCTTGCATTCTCGGGCTTAATCTTTTGCCTCCTTTCGTTTGCCTCCTGTTTATATCAATAGAACCATAGAAGTAAAGTAAGTAAGCAAAAAATTCATGCAATTTTGGAAAACCCCCTTCATAATACTCGTCAAATAATCACATAATCAATGATTGCTACTCTACAAATGAGAACTACATACTCGTACAATACACTATCTAATAGTTGGGGTTCGTTTTGGTGGGACACTTACCTATACTTTGCGGTGCGATGAGATGCACAAAGCCGGCAGAAAATAATATTAAACAGACCGGCAATGATACCCAAGATATATATTGAATGAGTGGATGTGACGTCAGATCGCGATAGAGCCAGATACGCGCTAGAGAATTCAGAGGAAAATGAAGAATTGTTAGCAGCGTGTTTTCACTTGGGAATTTGGCTGAATTACCATTTGTACATATAGATATGCCTTTGTCCATGATGAATGAGAGCAGGGCCATGATAATACCTAGTAACGCCAAGAAGACCCAGTCCTCGCCCAGGCGTGCCACCGTATGCCTCCAGATCCATGATGATATATGCTTTGCTCTGGTCGATTGTGTCCCTAGCAGTTCCTGTAAACATATCCCAGCACTGCTGCTTTATAAACCGATGCGTGTCAAGAATACCCTAGCAAAGGATCGATCTACTTTTGAGCTATTTTTGGGGTTTTGCGCAAGCCTTACTCTTATCACAATATGATATTATTTGTACCTTAAATATTGATTTATCTCATATGTACATTGTTTGCATTTCGAAGAGAGATCACAAGTTAATTGGTTCGAGGGCGGACTCTTATGTTTTTACGTTTCTATTTAAGTTTACCTTATTCCGTTGTTTGTCTTCCTGCTTTCGTCGCTTTTCGAGTAGCTTGAGTTTTCTGGCTTCATCCTTTGCGAATTCTCCTAAATCTTTGGTATAACGACCATACATCTGTGAACAAAAGACAGTTATTGGTTTTGTTAGTTTCCTGTTAAGTGATTAATGATAAAAGGCTATACATAGCTCTCTCTCGAGACCCCAGCTTAAGGCCGATACATGTACACCACGTTCTCGAAGAAGAGCACATTGCTACAAGAAATGGTTGGTATTCAGGGCAAGGCAAGGCAAGGTAAAGACCACTGCCAATTGTTTTGGAGGTCAAGTGCCGCGCTGCACCGCCCGACGAAAGCCATCGACCATCGGCCATCGGGGGGTAGACTGTGGGCTGTTGTGACTGCCACTTACATAGTAGAAAGCCTCAATATCGATATCGATCTGGTTTGTATCATCGTTGGACACATCGATGCTGGCTTTGCGATGCTTCTCCTTTTGCTTGGCAATCGCCTCATCCCAGCGCAGGCGGACGGGCGTCGAGGGCAATTTGTGGGCGAGCTCCTCCTCGCGCAAGTACTCCTCGCGATTGATCAGCAGCTCCGGCTCGAAGGTATATTCGCGAATGTACTCATCCTGGTGCGCGTGACTATTGTTAAACATCAAGCAAGAGATTTACGCGAACAGTGTCCCGCACCGTACATCAAGAGTATTGTACTTAAAATTTTCAGTCAAAATCTATCTGTACGAGTATCTGTATGTGTTTGCTGTTTCTGCTGGCCTTTGACACTGCGACGGCGGCTGTTGGCCAAATTTTTGTGTCGCATTTTGTTTGCCAATTATTTTTAGTTTTCGCGCTGTTTCTTTTGCTATATAATGTTTTTGATTCTCATTGCCAGGCCCCTGCCCTTGAGCCCCAGTCCCAGTCCATGTCCCACCTCGTCAGCACAGAACAGAAATTTTTGAAAATTCGTTTCAATTTATTTGGGACATTTTATACGGGGCTCAGTGCCTTGAGGCATTTGATTTATTTTCACACAGTATTCCGCACTGATATCATTTAAGAACCAACGATTGGAAATCTTTTCTATGATTTTAAATTATTTTATATCGTATATTGATTGATAATTTAATCCATGGACCAAACGAAACAGCGCTCGTGTCCGCGTAAACGCGTGTATTTTGAAACTGAACTGAATTGACGAGCTTTTCTCCCCAGTTTGTGCCCTGTGGAAAATTATTGAAATTTCTTTTGGCTAGACCTACGCGTACACGCTGTGGCAGTGCCAGTGGCAGGGTAGCACGCTACATGCTATGTCGATATTTCAAAATGAACAATGAAATTTAATGAAAATGTTGCGCCAAGTGTAAACAAAAGATGAATCTTAAAAAACTGCCTCTGAAGGAGGAGGAATGTTGAGTTGTTTAAGTTCTTGGCAATAAAAAACTCAATCGGACTATGGATTTACGGATTTTCGGAAGGCGTAATGGGATCGTAATTAGTGGATTATGAATTTCAGAATTCGGTATTCAGAATATTTTCTTTTTTATTTCAAAGCTCTTGGAAGAATTGCTTACTTGCTTCGGTTTCCTAGTGTGCTCGTCACATTCCACCCTACTATCCTTAGCAATGAAAATATTTATTTCTGCTTTAAATATAATGAACACTTTGCATTATAATCGGATTAAAAATAGCTAATGTCGTTTGCTTGTTTTTCGTCATTCGTAAACTTATTCTGAATTGCTTTGACAGAGGCCCAGGTACGAGTACAAGCATAAAGAAAACAGCTTGCGATAAGAGCAGCGAGCGAAAGCTTTAGAATATTGTAAATTCATTCAAAAGTACATATTTCAATGATGAAATATTCCCTGCCAGATGCCCAATACAACAGAGTGGACGACCAGAGTAGAGTGGATGAAAGGTCGAATTGAAGTGCTGCCAGCTTGATATCATCAAAAAATCAAATATTAACCAGTCGAAACGTATGGCCATATTAATACTCATCAATCTACTCGGTTTTTACAAATCGAAGCACTTAAAAATCGCGTCCATTCCGGCTATAATAATACTTATTCCGATCGCAAAGTGGTTCTGCAATCTAGTAGATATAATCTTTCTTCACGAGTCTCCGGATTTCCCCTATCTGTCTATAAACGTGTATGTAAGCAATGATTGTTCATTATCATCATTAAATATCATAAAATTAAGAAAGTGGAAAGATTTGTTCCGTAAAACGCGTCTGCAGTCACGAACCAGACTTATTGGCATAATAATCGCGACGATTCAAAGACCCATAAACCTACACAGGAGTGTAAAGATATACGATGTAGATAGAAGACTGATAATACTGATAAGAATGCAATTACTTCCCACGAAATACCTACAGGCTATCCTATCTAGGGGCAATTGCATTAGACAACTTATACTATTCGGATATATGGTAGTAGTGCGAGTATTGCTGGACTTTGGTCTCTGCTTACAAGTGTGTCAATGTATCCGATGGGATCATCATCGTCCGATGAGTCCGAGTCCCGCGTGTGCTCCGCTGACGGTGGGCAGGGGTAAAATGCCTGCGATTTGATCTTCGGATGACGCTGTACATGACGCAGTTCCTCCTCCATCGACATGTTACTGGTGCGGCGCTTGCGTAACTGGCAAATGAACTTCTCGAAGTCCGCCCACTCCGAGTCGACCAGCTCGACATTCTCTTCGCCAAACTCTTCATCGTGAATAATTCGTTCGACTTTCTGATTGCTGCGATCGCGATTACGATCGCGTTGTCGATCGCCAAAGTAAACCATTCTTATGGTGGTATCAGTGTAAGCATTCAATAATACACTCGCTCTACACGTTTCTAGACCCCTTTTTCGTAGTAACAATTATGTTTTGGGACATAGTAATTAATCTTTGCACATTGCAAAATCTCTGAAGCCGGGATACGATACACCACTCTCGTCAGCGTCTGCCAGTGCGAACCGAACAAAGTTTGCAGTCGAACTGAATAGTGTCATGAAGATAGGCCGATTTGGTCTCGCTTAAACTCAAGATTCCATTAAATTTAGTACACAAACACCAAGCCAACAACAACGCACTCATATGTACTATATGTACATACATATACTCGTAAGGCTACCGTTTTCCTACAGTCTCAAGTTTTTTACTTAGAAGATGCCCGTCTCCATCTATGCCTGTGGATGTGTTCAGTGGCTCTCGAGCGGTCAAAGTTTGCGTGTAAATATCAATAGAATTTCATAAATTTAATAATCTGTGGTCTGTAGTCTGTAGACCGGTCAACAGCGAAAAAGTGAAAATGCTCAGCGCTCAGCTCAGTGCACAGTGGGTCCACTTCGGACTCACGTAGGTCTTATCGGGCAAGTATTGCCTCCAAGAACCGTTCCCGTCCAGTGTATCTTGTGTTTGGCCTGTATAGTCCCACTGTCTCTGATGTCTGATCACTTAAGCTGCACAAATTGCGATTACTTGCTTTAATAGCCTCAATGTGCGGCGGGCAGCGGACTAGGCATTGGGTCACATGTTGTATCTTTGCATCGTTGCTGGATTTTGCTCAAATTTAAGTATATCTTGTGGCTTAGTCCATTTGCACGGCCGCTTAACCCCAGCTATTAGCGTAATTCCAATTTTAAGAATTTTGACTCCCCAAAATCTCGTATAGTTCTTTGTGAACAGCTATTGCTAGCTGGCACTCTATAGTCTATGTATTTCATTGATTTAAGGGAGAATACAACTACGATTACGATACTATTTAAAAGAGAGTCGAAGCTTTATCGCCTTTGAATTGCTCACTGTTAGATATTAGAGCACTGCTTGAACATGAGGTTTCTGTTAAGGTAAACAGCGGTTGGTGTACACGCTATAAGTATTACCAACAACCACTTGGCTGCCCCCGATGAATGTTCTTTGAATAACCATGTGAACCCCCGCTAGTGGTGACCCCGATCATCATCTACAATGTCCTCGCCCTCCAGTGCCTGGACCCATCGAGGCTCCAGGATCCTTCGATAGAGTCTTATTGGCTACTTGCTAGTAGAAAGTGTCTCACAAAACTCACTAATTGCTTTCAATTAAACAGAGACAAAGAAAACTATAAATCGTTTGCATACGCTATTGAATTATCAAAAAGTTTAGAAGGCTTTTATTTATTAAATTCACATGACCAACTGCACATGTTACACAATATTCGAGTATGCCAGAGAATGAACTGTTTTTCAATCATTATCCCCTAATTTCGGTATCGAACACTGAGCTTTGATGATGATCTATCTGATGTGTGTGATCTCTGTGCCCCGCATATCGCTGATATGTTAATTTACTTACTCTTCTGACGGCAAAATGTGTAAACTAAGGCACTCGTATGTTGAAAATTAGCAACGGTGCGACAAACCAAAGTGATCTTGGCTAAAACTGTATGGCGACTGGTGCTCCACCAGCATCGATTTCGGGTCTACAATAGACATAGACACCTTTAAGGCCGCTGGAATCCACACGATAAGGCTCGAAATAATTGCTGGGCATCGCATTCTCTCGCGGAGAATGGAGAAAATTAATTAAAAATTGAATGAAATCTTTGGGTAAATACAATTTGCCAAGATTAAATCGTAGCGCGTGGTGCGTAAATACTATGAAACAAAAATTATATCTGAAATCAGAATTCAAACATCTCCTCAGTCTTCTGTGGGGGGCAACCAAAATAACATTCATATTCACTCAGCACTCAACATTCTGATATAAAAGCTTAGGAAGCATCGCATCTTCGTTGGGTATTGTTTAATCGATTGACTCGAATCGAATTTTTGTTCGTTATCAGAGAAAGAACTGAATTATGATTGATGGAAAGATCGTCTGACGTCGATAAGAACATTGTGCCATTGTGATCAATCGATTAATAGGGCTCCTAATTAGGTCGTTATCTCCTATAAACTGCTGCAAATATTAGTGCTCTAATAAGCAAACATTGTTTGAAATATAGCCGAAATTATCCCATGGATTAATGAGATATACTATGCTCCTACAATCAAGCCTCGAGCAATGGATTACTGAACGCATGACAAAAACAAAAAGTTAAATGAAAAATAAACAAATGGTCACATGTTTAGCACATGAGACGAACAAAACAAAAAAGGAATATAATATGAAACCGAGGGGTAGAATACCCTCAGAAAATACTCATACGAGTGGTAGTAGTACCTACTGATCTACTAGCTGTAGTACCATAGATTTAACGGATGCTGAATAAACTCTAATTAGATGTGGCTAGAAAGCCGTACAACATAAATAAGATCGGATCCCAAACAAGTAGCTTAGTTTGTCACCGAATACTACTCTTGTTTGTGGATGACAAAAACTAAGACAAGACAGTAATGCCATTCCTCGACAGGTATACCCACATACCTGTATATAGATAGAGATACAGATATATTATAATATATTTCATTATCAACATGGAGTCTCCACGCGTTGGTTCACTGAAGGGCGCTGTGGCAAGGTGCGCAAGGTGCTGTCGGCTGTCGGCATGCAAATACAAATATAAATATAGGTCTAAAATAGACTCACAACAATAGATGCGTACATACGTACATTATATGTTGATATTATCGTATGTATTTACGGCTCTTTGAATAAACGAATATTTATCATTAGGGGAATTACTTGGCCTCGTTTTGGTATTACCTGGCTTTGCAGATAAGCACATTACTTTTCATTTTTTATTACTTGATGAGGCAGTTTACTTAATATTAAGCCTCATAATCCGATTGAAAATTTCAAACAATCAATTAGCAATGCATTTAAAATATTTATCATAATATCATTTGCTATCGCTATTGTGTAAAGACTGCAACTAATGCTTTTATGCTTTTGTCCAAAGGAATATTTTTATATTCCTTAGACCACTTAGAAATAGCAAATAAAAACATTAAAGAAACAGACTCATACAAAACAAATTAGAAACCAAATACGAGTATATGAAGCAGTACATACGATTTGGTTCTTCTTCATTACTAAACGGGAAATACTATGCTAGCAACGTGACGTATGGAATTGAATACCTAGTATTTCAGCTATAGATATTGAACGAGCAGTCAGACTAACCGCAAAAGAATTCGAATCGCCCACCCATGGAAATGTAAATGACGTCTAAACTTGTTCATTGAAAATATAAGTATTCAATCGGTAGAGTCTTGATCAAGCCATGTCACATGACAGTCAAGAGAAAATTGCATATAAAAGCTGAAAAATTTGCACCGATTTCAGCAATTATTTGTAAATTGTTTTTTACAAGCCACCTTAACGTAAATGTGCTTAACTTTCTTTTTAGTTCACTCACCAGTGTGTGGGTGTAGCCAAGACCCTCTTCCATATCTCCCTCGACCGTGGGGCTCTGCTCTCCACGATGGTGAGGATGATGACCCATATTTGAGTACAGCGAGGACGCATTGGAATGTGTACGCACAGGGTGGTGTATCCGGGCTGAGGCCGATGATGGTGCGACTAGCAGGGATTCGCTTTCGTTTTTGTTTACTTTCGCCATTTCTTATATCTTATATCTCTCGACTTCCACGCACGAAAAGCTCTTAAATTTGGAATTTTATCAGCATTCGTCACTTGTGAATGCCCATGGAATCACATTCGTCACATGAATTGAATTTAAAAGCAAGAGAAAAAGCAAATTTCTTGGGCTCTTTTCTACATTAAGTCCAATTAGCACAATGTAAAATGCACTTGTGTTGCAGCACACGATGATGGCGAAGTCACAAGATCGACTTCCTTTCGAGATCCAAGGGCTCGAGCTCGGGCGACGAGTAGGTGGGTAGGTGGCAACTGATGGAGCTCTGATCTGAGCTCTGTGGCGTGCAGAGTTGATTCACGAATCTTGTACTTTCAGTTGCACCAGTAACTTCTGCTGTCCAACGACTGTGACGACGACGACGACGACGACGTCTCCGTTGCCTGGGAAACTTCTACTGATATCGCGCTACCGTCTACCGGCTACCGGCCACCATTGCCGCTCTCTGGTGTTATCTGTAGAAATCACTTTTTACTCTTGTCTACCCTTTGGGCCGAATCCGACTGGCGATAAGGGAGTGTTTAAGAGGTTTTTTGTATAGCCAATAGCCATGTGTACATTTCAAGTGGCGCACTTAACTGTGTGAAGGCTTAATTAACAGCAGCAATAACGACCATAACAATGGCACATCGGAATACCTCACAGGTCTCACAGGTTAATTATATTCTTATCAAAATATATTTGGGATATCACTTGCAATGCCACTGAGAAACCGATCTGGAATGAGGAGGAAATGTACAAGTAATATGAAAACATGGTTTATGTTTGTTCTGATTTTCCCCACAATAAAGCAAGTAGCTTCCGACTGAACGATTAGACGCCACTACGAGTATATACTCGTGATAAGGCTGTAATCATTGGATCGAGGCTGACTAAGACACAGTGCAGTGCAGGAGGAGCGGAACAGGAGGCGGAATAATTTATGATTTTATTATTATTTATAAATTGCCAGCCAGCCAGTTTCATTGAGCAACTTTTGGCTGAACTTTAAAGATTTATTACAATTTGTTAATCTCTTGTCAGTATTATGATGGGGATTGTGAAAATTTACGGGTTGCGAATTCCAAATTCCGCTCATAATTCTTAACGCTATACATTTTTGGATTTATTTAAATATTTTCTGTTTATTTTTATTGATCTGCTAAAAATCGATAATGCTAATGACCATTTTAAACGAATATCAAATTATTTGATGGCTGTGTTGTGTTTTCATTGGCTACTGGCCATAGGCGTTACTGGCTATCCATAGATCTTTCCTGATAAATATAAACCCTTATTAATGTAGTATATATGTATGTATAAACTTTCTTGTATCACTTTTTTCACGGTTTCTGTGTCATGGCAATACGAAGTGAGTCTTTGAAGCCACTCGAGGAGAATATGAATAATGTATGTACATATTTGTTCTAGCTGATAAGGAAACGTAATAATGTGAAAGACAAATCTTTTGAAGGGGCACGATCAGACAAGTGGATGGCCTGCTGAAGTTTGAACTCATTTTTTAAGGGGATTTTAAGCCAAACTCTTTGAGTTAAGACTAAACCTAAAGTAATTGTCGAGTAGCACTTCTTCAGTTCTCTTACCTCATCTGCAGTGTTTACTGTGGCCTGTCTGTTGAATATATGTACCTACGAGTTATACTATAAAAAGCTCAAAGTTTGCCAAAAAATATATGAAAATATGTAGTACTTTTTGCTAACACAACAAAAGATTAAGCAATAAGTTTAAAAAGCTAATTGTGTTGTCGTATTTCATAAAAAATATGTACTTTTCGGCTGCATATATTATGTATAGATTACATCACAGAAAGATTTAGTATTTCATGGATGTATCTGTCATTATTCGTAGGTACATATATCTTTACTGTAATAACACTACGTTATATATACACAATTTTTTACAAAATCAATTAAAATGGCACAGAGATGCAAAAAAAAAAAATACGTTTACGAATACGAATGAGAATAATGAGTACACAGACACCTCCTCCGTTTCTCTCCACAACGGCTCCCCCCACCCCACCCCACTCCACACCCCCACGAGCGTCACCTGTTTTGCGTTCCACCTGCTCACACTTGTAGCGCGTGTTTTACTTTTGCTGTGATCGTCAGGTTCCCTCCGATCCACATGCCACAGCCAAATGATTCGCGCAGCCGATTTGAGATTGATTCAGTTTCTGATTTTCGATTTCTGATTGACACGGCACCGATGATGGATGTTCCAGTTTGCATCGGTTTTTGGTTTTAGGTTCCACAGAATTTTAGCACGGCGCGACAATTAGTACTACGAGTATAAGCAACAAAATAAGTATCTCTCCAATGTATTATTAGAGAGCAGCTCCGATGTCAACGCGACCGCTTCGCGCTCTGGCATTGACTGGCGCCGTCCGTCGCCGCTGCTGCTGTGCTGCTTATTCGCGCTGGGTGTTTGGCCTAGGTGTTTGGAGCACGCTTATCACCATCGGGTAACTCCCTCGTTCAGTTAAGAATAATGACGGCTAAATTACAATTTTCCAATGGTCGTCGCTGATTTGCATCAAAGATCTTTCCAATTCCTACGTAACGAGTTTTCCGCTTCGAATCTGAGGCAGATTTCCATTCCGTTCCGTTCGGCACGGGAGCTCGAAATAATCACGACTCCAAAATGCTTATCTCAATTTGCGTGGTCTTTATAGCCTGAAATAAAAATCTGTGTGTCGGTATAATCAGCGAACAGGGGGGACGGGGACGACTCGTATTGTGAGTGAGTCTAACTTTACGTTTGAGTAGTTTGAGTTTTAATGGGATTTATAGAGGTCAAAAATCTACATATTCTATACATATGTAACATTCCACTCCCTTTGCCGACTAGGCCAGATAGCTAAAATATTGATATTTTCAGTCTACTATCCATACTTGTGTCTCCCTCTTTTATGAAGCGCATAGTAACACCTTTGCGCTTGTTGTCCAAATTTAAACTGTGTTCGCAATAAACAAATTACCAAAGCATGTTCGATTCATTAGCGCATTAGACAGACGAGAGACTAAAATGACTGCTTTCGGGCTTACACATTTTTAGGATTTTTACATCCTACTGGACACATCCTATGGCTGCTCGCAAAATCGTTTTACGTGGTCGTACTTTTCAAAAAGATCTTCCAAACCGCAGGTACTAAATATGTACTTGTATAGTATACGTAACTTTAGACGACCCCAACATCCCGCTTAAGGCAACGACTATCTATTCAACGTAGCTATTCTTAGCAAGCATTTTATTGGTTTAATTATGAACATGATCATTAGATCAACAAATAAACAAGAATTTATTGACAAGTGGTTATCTATCAGAGATACTATGTTGACATTTGTCTTGAAGGTAAGTGAAATGTGAGACCTGTCATTGGCTTATAATTGGAAGATTGCTATTGTCTATTGTCTTGGTTTCCATGTACAAAAAAAACGCTGTTCTTGATTTATGCAATCGTAAAGAATATGTTATGGAGGGGCAGAACCATAGACAGCACTGGAAAATAGAGTATTAAATGTTGCATCGATGGCCAGGATTCTCTCTTATCCATTCCTCTTTTTCTCGAATACCTCCACTGTTATTAAATACATTTCTATCGTTGTTTCGCTTTTGTTTAAAAACTAATGTGTTTATTCACCCAAAACATAAGAATACAGTTGAAGCTTAGGATATTATAATTGAAATTTATAGAAGGTTTATTCTTAAATACAATGTTTTCTGTTTTATTTAATTATTTAAACGCCTTGGATATCGGTATGGAAAGGTTTTTTTCTTAATGCACTACCAAAATATGTGTCGCTGTGTAAAATCTATTTGATAGTGTATTATACGGATACAAAGGTGTCTTAGCGATTTATAGTTGCGCCTTGTTTATAAATTAAATACTTGCGCTTACATTATAGTTAATGTAATCAAGCCCTCAGATGGAGGGGCCTCAGATGCGACGAGAGAAGTTTCCTCCACCTCCGTTGCCGCCACCGCCGCCGCCATTGTTGCCACCACCTCCATTTCCATTGCCACCACCGCCATTTCCATTGGCACCGCCTCGCGTCTTTCCGTCGTAGAAGAGCTCAATATAACGCGAACCCATTTGTTCCCGATGGCGCTTCATGGCGATCTGAGAATCCTCGTAGGTGTCGAAATAGGCATCAGCAGTGCCGCTGTGCAGACCCTTCTTGTTGTAGTTTATACGGACATTAGCAGGCCTAACAGGCTCGAAGAACTGAAAGAAAAACGAAATGCATTTAACAAAATTGATCGGAAAGTGCGAACATGAAGGTATGCAAACCTTGAAGACATCATTTTCGAATGAAGTATACGGGAGTCCTCGCATATGGATTGTATAGTACTCCACATCGCTTCCACGGCCACCGCCAATGGGGCCAAAGTTGCCCCCTCCGCTCAGGGATGAGCCAAAGTTGCTGCCGTTATTGAAGCCGACATTGTTGGCTCCGCCAAAGTTGCCGTTTCCTCCGTTTCCGCCGTTGTTGGCTCCGAAATTTCCAAATCCGGAATTATTACCAAAGTTGCCGCCGTTATTGTTGTTACGACCGCCACCGATTGGGCCAAAGTTGCCGCCGCCTACTGCAGAGCCAAAGTTACTGCCACCATTGTTGAAGCCGCCTCCGTTGTTGCCACCGAAATTGGATCCTCCATTGTTGTTGTTGCCAAAGTTGCTGCCGCCCACTGGAGATCCGAAGTTACTGCCACTGTTGAAGCCTCCTCCGCTGTTGTTACCTCCAAAATTACCAGCTCCGTTGTTGCCCCCGAAGTTCCCAAAGTTACCGCCGCCGTTGTTGCCACCGCCGCCGTTACCCCCTAGGTTTCCACCGAAATTCGAGTTTCCGCTGTTCCCGCCAAAGTTTCCAAAATTGCTCGGTCCTGAATTTGGTCCGAAATTTCCGCCATTACCGCCACCATTTCCACCGCCGGGATTATTGCCAAAGTTTCCAGAGTTCATCAAACTGGGGAGATTGTTGAAGCCAAGCATGTTGTTGGCACCAGCACCGAAATTTCCATTGTTACCCCAGTCTGTGGTTGCAAATATATACATATAAATAGGCTATATTATGGCTAGAGAGATGTAGCTAGCTGACTGACCATTTCGTCCTCCCCCGAAATCGTTACCTCCACGATTGGCACCGCGATCGCGTATATCATAGGGGCCCGGGCGTCCGCCAGAGCTTCCGCCGCTGCCTGTGGCACGCTTCATCTCAGCAATTGAGCTGCGGAAGATCTCAATGTATCTATATAATCGAGAATCGAGAAAATAACATGGGAACATTAGAATGAGCCCCAACAATGATGTGCTTATGCTAGGGTCGGTGGCATGTTGTTTCTTTAAGGGTTAACTATCCAATCAACAAAATCATAAAGTGAAAGTAAATATTCAACGCCATTTCAAAATAAATGCGTTTTTAGAGAGTTTTTATGTATTTTCAGTTTAAAATTAACAAAAGCACTCAATTCGTGTGATTGTATTATTGTGATTGATCGAAACACACATATCTCGGCGCTTGAACATGATTGAAAAGCCCAACCAGACCCATAGCTTGCGCAACGCACATAGAAAATGGTTGCTACTGAAATAGAGGTTATTTATGATAGATATATTTACGTTTTGTATGAATATTCCATGAAAAAGTTATGTTTTTTTATTTGTTCTTTTGTATATTTAACTAAGAGTATTTAAGTTATTTTACCATTGGAATGCTTTTATAGCACCGGTTTGTTGTTGTAGTTGTTGTAGATATGATGCATAAGAACCCACCTGTGCCCAATTTTTTCCCGATTTCGGCCCAAGGCTTGCTCAGTGTCTTCCTGGCTTTCGAACTGAACAAAAGCTTCCCCAGTTGCTCGACCCCTTCTGTCCATAACAAAAAGTATGCCCTCCCGATCCGTTTTGATTTCCAACCCTGCCCATGACGATAACCAACAAAGATTTATACAAATATATAGATTTTTTATATACATAATGATGCAAGGTTAAACTAAGATACAAAATAAGAGAGATACGATACAGAGAGATTGATACGATACATGTTTTTATTTTCTTTAATAGTTCGAGTTCTTGAAGTTTAGCAGGTTTGAAATCGACAACCGTAACCGTAACCGTTTCGTTAAAACCGTTCAATGTGGGAATGCTGCAATCGAGAGATTCCCCGACCACAATGTTCCCAGAACCTGGGTTCAGAAGAAGTACATGGAATTACTAACCGACTATGAAAATTTGCAATTATAATCTTCAAAATATTTTAGCGGACACACGGACATGGATCACATACACTCGGTCGTCGACTTTAAACAAGTATTATTGTTTTTGCTTTATTAGGTGGGAAATGCTTTGCCGGACTAAACCCAATACATCCTTTCACTTTTGAGAGCTGAGCTCTAAATAGGTGTAAACACAATTGAATTGGTTTACAGATTTACAATTTGTCGGAAAATAAATGTATGTGTAATTGGTATGAGAAGTGTAGTTGATACGATTAATAGGTTCAAAAAAAGGAATGTCGACTCGCCCGTCGGCTTCAGCCGGAGAAAAAAAAATAAAAGTGGTAGTGCAGTCAAACACTGTCTTTGCTAGATGAGCCTAAGAAAATGTACAGGACGAAAAAGCGAGACTTACCAGTAAAGAACTCCTCGATCTGCTGTTCTGTGACGGCATAGGGCAGTCCTCGCAGCTTTACAACGAAAGCATTCCCATGACCGCCAATCTTCCTCATCGCCTCCTTGGCTTCTTTAGGCGTTGCGGTAAAGACTAATTAAAAAGAATACCAGATGACAGAAATTAAGATAAATTCTCGGCACTGGACACTGGAGTTGCCAGCACACATAGCGCAGGCTTTGGTGCTGCAACATGTACAAGTACAGTCACAACCATCCAAAAAACAAAGGTTCACACAAACCCTCAATATAGCGATGTCCCATGCTGGCCTTGTTCAACTTTCGTGCCTCCTCCACGTCCTCTTGGGTTGCAACTTCTACATAGGCCTCGCCCGTATTCTTGCCATCCACCCGACTCGTCACCAAATGAATGCCCTGCGAGGCATTGGTGACATTCACATTCTCCAAAAAGTCCAAGATCTCTTTGTGCGTTGCCGACCAGGGAAGACCGCGGAGGCGTATAAACTTTGGGCTTTCGCCCACGTTCTCAATCTTCACATTCACTCCATCATTGCCATTATCCTCGTACTGATCATCATCATCCTGCTGGTTGCTATCGTCATTGTAGTCCTCGCCGTTGTCCTGCTGGCCGTAGTTATACTGCACATCAGCGTTTGCCATTTTAGTGTCAATTGTTTGCAAACTACAAATAAGTCAACTTTTTAGTACAACCAAAAACAATGGACAAATATAAAACAATGGAAATGCGTTTTTCCAGCCGGCGACTTTATTGCTTGTGACGCTAGCTGCTTTTTTTTTGCACCGCGTACGCCATTTTGATTTGCAGGCACCCTCTTGCGCATGGTATCTTTGCCAAATATGTACATACACGCGATTCGTATGCCCCAAAAATGCAACTCAAAGTTGCCTAATCAGTTTACCTTTTTGTGTTGCACTTTAAGAATAGTTTATTCCCTCTTTATATTACTTTAATAACACTTTTCAATATTTATTTTTCGGCAAAAAGGTGAGCACGCGTCCGTCAGTGTGGCCGTTGTTTTATCGAATACGGTCTGACACTCGCAAATATACCGTCGCATTGTCAAAATATACCGTAAATATACTGACGAACTGAAGTCGTGCTATACATATTCCTCGTTTTTGATATTCCGTTGAATATTACTATCTATATAGAATATTTAGCCATGCCCACCTAATTTTAACCGATTAATGAATCAATTTTCTACACAATTGGTTAGTTTTTAATCCTTGCTTTTATTTCATTTCTATATAACTTGAAAATGAAAATTAATAGATTGATGAAATTGACAAAATATACCATTATATATCGTATATCGAACTTAACCCACGTAACCCCCTATTTTTAAACATTTTAAAAACTTCAGGTGAATGGCGGAAAATATTACTGATTGTAAATAATTCATCTTTCCGCTGAACTTAAAGACAACCACGATATCTTTCACCTGAACTGGTCTAAAATTATTCAACTTTCATTACTTCGGGCGAAAAATGGATAAATTTCGGTTGAACAAAAAACAATTTGAAATAAATATTTAATGGTCCTAGACGCTTAATGCATTGAATGCTGCCCAAATAGCACTTGTCGTAGCACTTCCAATCGAGTTTCCAGCTATTATATAAAATGGAGTGCATGGAAAAGGACCAAATTTAAAGACAAGCTTAGAAACGGCTTACAACACTTGTTGCTTTCTCCATTTCACTTCAAGGTCACATAAACAAAAAAAAAACAAACAAAAAAATGATTAAATATGAACGTCTTCGTTGCACGGTTTCCGAATGTCACGAGAGTGGCATGCAAGACAGCAGCTCTATGTTCAAGTTTCCTTCAAAGCCGAGCGTCAGGCTGAAGTGGATGGAGAATCTCTGCATGCCAAAGGACGCAAAACTCTCGAATCGACGGGTGTGCCGGCGACACTTTGAGCCGCACTGTTTCGGCAAGTCCAAATTGTTCGCCTGGGCAGTACCAACGCTCTTTGTGGGTAGGTCAGGTCACTATTAGTAGTAGCTAAAGGAGATATACTCTGACGATCCTTTCATTTTCAGGCAAGACAGACGGACTGCACCATGGCGCCGCAAAGAAGAAAAAGTTGGTGCGAAAGTGCTGCATTGGGGATTGCACGACACGATCGCCGCCCGATAGATTGCACTGTTTTCCCACAGAGCCGCAGTTGCGAACAGAGTGGATGAAGCTGTGCAGGCTTAAAGACGGACTAAAGTGGCCCTTCATATGCTCCAGACACTTTCGTCCGAGTCTGCTGCCCAACAAAAACAGCAAGTTGCCAAAGCAAGCCTTACCTGAACTGAATCTTGGCACTGACACTGAAGATCCCTTGGATCTCCCTCTCAGGAACAAGGCTGAAGATGAGGGAATCGACGAGGACAATTCGAAAGGTACTGATGGCGCTGACTCGTGTCCATCCTGCCAAGGAACCAAAGACATCAGCGTTAACTTGCAACAACAGCTGGCTGCTGCTCTTCTTAGAATACAGGAACTTGAGCAGAGACTTGAAGATCACGCGGACACCGAAGAGGAGGAGTACATTTTCATGCTGATGAAATAAATAAAGTACATATCTGATCTCCTGTAGAGGTTAGCATACTTTTATTCTAGTGCATCATCAGCTCCAGCTGCATCAGACGTTTGTTGGTTTCGTAGGGCATGCGGAAAGGCATGCTGGCGGCGAGGTTGGACAAGGCTTTGGCCCGCACTCGCAACTTTTCGAGCTGCAACTGCAGCTGATTCGAGCTACAGGTGCCCGACGGCATCAACTGGTTGTACTGGGTGAGTGTGATGTCCATGGCAGCCACCATCACGTCGGGGATCACCTTGATGACCTCTCCGCTGAGTTTCTTGATGGTGGTCAAACAGCCCTCCACATCATCCGTGGTATTTGGCATCAGCTTCGTGCGCTGCAGCTGTTCTAGAGCTTGGACCAGCTTCCCCTCATGATGGAGGTCAAAGAAAACGAGGAGCAGCTGCAGCAGTGCAAAGCTGCCCCTTATTTTGGGCTCGACATCTATACGGAGCGCTGCCAAGAGTCTGCTAAATCGATTAGCCTCGTCTCGAAGACGGGCCCGCTGTGATCCCTCCTGCGGCGACAACTGCACGACCTGTGCCAGAAGAATGTTGAAGTGCTTCAGGGCGAGGTTGTAGTTGCCAGCCAACTCGTAAAGCCGCACGGCCATTTCGAAGCTGCCTCGGGCAACCAGCTCTTCTGCGATCAGCGAGGCCGTGGTGTTCGTGTCGAACTCCGGACAATCAAATTGACGGAATATTCCTCTGAGAAAGGAACTAAAGAAAGTGATGGTATGCTGGTGGGGGGACACGGAGAAATACACTCAGACTCACCCTGGAACCTCTTCGTCGGCATCAGTCATCCGCTGGCCGAATATCAAGTCGAAAATGCTGGTATCCAGCGCCCCGCTGCCTACCACCAGATCACAGACGCAGGTGAGGAACATGTTCCGGCCCTTCGGATCTCGCAAGCAACGTAGGGTGAAGTAGTAGTTAAGAGCCTCCGTCGTATCCGTGCGCTCGAAGCGCTGCGCGTACAGCCGGACCAATCTCGTCAGATTGAGGCGGCGCAGCGGCTGAGGGTCGGCGATGTCGATGGACAGCAACGGTTGCGAGACACTGCGGGCTCCGCCCAGCATCCCCAGCTCGTGCAGGGCAATGGCCATGTGGACGGCATGAACGGATTGACCATTGCGGGCCAGTAGCTCAATCGAGGCTTCAAAAAGGCCGACAAGAACCAGGGCTTTAAAATAGACGTCAGTCTGGTTGCTGGCATGGAAATGCTTTTCTCCATACTTCTCGAGGATCTCCGACTGGAGCCTACCATAGCCGGCGGCATCCCCGGGACGGAGCATAGCCAGCTTGATCCATAAATAGTCGTCGATAGTCTTGGCCACCTCGCCGTGCAACTCGTTGGGGTCGCAGCCCAGGATTAAGCAGTACACTGCCTTCTTATATGCATCGGTGGAGTTCTTAATCTTGTTGGCGTACTGCAGCTTCAGCTGTGTCTCTGTCCTCGAATTCACGGCGCCCGCGCTGCGATCGGCGATGACCTGGGCAAAGTCTTCGTAACTGGGTCCGGCCTCGTGCAGGAATTCCACAGCCGCCTCTGCTGCTCCACAGCGCAGGGAATAGTAGACCATGGGCCACAGTGGCTTGTCGTCCAACGTGTCCACCAGGCCGATTGCCTGCTGAGCGCTGAATCGATTGGTCACATAGGCGCGTACCAGTTGATAGCAATTGCTGGAGTGGGCAGCCCCCACCAGGGTGCACATGTAGATCTTGTAGTGCCTCTCGAGACACGATTTGGCGTTAATAACAAACTCTGGCCGCTGCTGGCGAGCTTTGATGGGATCGCTGTGGACGGGCTCGTTCACCTGCGTCACGGCGGCCACCGTTGACCACATGTCCGTCAGCCGATCATCGCCAAAGCTGCTGGTCAACACGGCGAACTTCTGCACAAGATTTGGTCGGTGGGCGCCCTTCAGCAGCAGTTCGTTATAGTGGCGCAGCTCCTGGGCGTAGATAAGCTCCATCGGGCTGAGGCATCTGCTTATCGGCAAATTGGGATCGAGGGTAATGTGCTCTGGCAGACGCTGCAGATCGATAAAGTTCTGCGAGGGTCCAATCAGGGCGTCCAGCAACCGGCTTTTCTCCTCATTCCAAGTGCTGTTCAGGTTCACCCACTTCTGTTTGCTCACCGTTTCACTGATCTGTTTAAGAAGGAGAAGGCCATTCTACTGAATGTCGGAGGAGCAGCAAACCCATGTACTCACGTTTTTATTGGTATCCTCAATCACTGAAAGTATGGCGTTCTCGCGCTCGTTTTTCAGGAACGTACACACATCCGTGTCAGCCCCAACCACATCGACCGGTTCGAAGGTTTTTCGTGCATTGAGCGCCTCCAGCTTTTGGGTAAGCTTGGGAAGATCTATGCCCTTGGAACCGAGCAGTATATGCCTGTCGCAGAAACATGATCAGCCTGGGAAATCGCACAATTGCTTTATTTACTTACGCTTGTATATCTTTGTTGCTGGACTGAGTGACGCGCGAGTGTAGGTCCGTGGTGGCCTGCAACACCTGTTGGAGCGTACGCTCCACCTGAGGCATCTCGTACTCGGCTTTGGCCTCGTTTGTCAGGTTCTGGGCGCGCTGCAGCAACGTATTTAAATCCATTTTGAGTGACAATAAATGTAAACAAATTAAAAAAAAATTGCCGCGTTTAGAGACCGCGGATTGAAATACCCCCTTGGCTTGTAATCGTTAATCGTTCTCCGTCAGGATTGGAAACCATATTCCTCATATTCTTTGTTCCGTTGAATATTACCAGCTAAATAGAACATTTAGCCATGCCCACATAATTTTATCCGATTAATAAATCAATTTTCTACTTGACTGGCTTATTTTAAATACTTGCATTTATTGGATTTTGCGTAAAAAGAGGTTTTAGCGAAATAAGTCAAATAAAAAACAAGTAGCGAAATAGGTCAATCAAAACAAACGAAAAGGGAAATTCGTTCATATTGCTCAATTTTAATATTCCATTGAATAATGCTGGCAAACTAAATCTCTCAGCAATGCCCACATAATTTTATCCCATTGATGAATAAATTTTCTACAAGATTGGATAGTTTTTAGTCCTTGCTTTTATTGTATTTATTGTAAAAAAAGGGTTAAACGAAAAAGTCCAACAAAAAAAGAGTCACTATGTTGCGTGTAGGCCTTTGTATACCCTATTTTGTTAATTTTATATGATGATGAAACGTGATTTATTAAGACCTTTTCTCAAATTGATATTCCTTAGACATATTAAAGTACATTATTAGTATCTTTTGTATATTTATCTCGATCCTGATACCTACTGAGCCTTGGAAGACAAACGTATTCACAATTCTATAACATCCATTTCCCCCAGGGTATGTGTGCAAGGAATTAGCAACATTTGTGCATGGAGTTAGCAACATTTGTGTATGGAATGGGACTCATTGTTGCAATAGCGAAACTGCGGCGAATCGGGTATTGCCTATATTTCAAGCTATATCGATTTGCCCTCTTAACTTTATCCCATAGATAAATGTATTTTCTACAAGATTGCTTCTTTTAATCACCTTAATGTATTTTATTTTGACCAAAAAACGGTTTTCAAGTAAATGTTGCCGCAACTTTTGTGTATGGAATGCGCAACATTTGTGTATGGAATGAGACTCATTGTTGCTAAAGCGAATTGGGGCGAAATGCGGCGAACTGCGGCGAATTCAAATTTTCTCATATTCTTTGTTCCGTTGAATAATACTATCTATATGGAATATTTAGCCATGCCCACTCAATTTTGTACGATTGATGAATCAATTTTATACATGATTGGTCTATTCAAAATACTTGCATTTATTGGATTTCTATATAAAATTGAAAATTAAATTAATAGATTGAAGAAAATGGACAAAAATACCATGGGAGCGCGGCGAAAACCAGTATTTCTGCAGTATGACCCTCAGAATATACAAAATATACCGAGTGGTGCGCGCCAAATCGAACTTTTTTGAATGTGAGCGACAAGGATTTAAATGTTGTCAACCGGGCCTTTATCTATGCCCACATAATTAATACGATTAATACATTTTTTTTCTACTTGACTGGTTTATTTTGAATACTTGACTTTGATTGCTTTGCAACAACAACATAGCGTCTACAATGATGAAAAACAGAACTTGGCCCACCTAAGCCCCCTCTGTTTAAATAGTTCAACTACCTGAGGTAAATTATTATTATTATTATTAATTGTTAATACAAAATTGTGAAAACCTTTAGTTACGCTTTTAATAGGCTATAAAAATGTTTTTTATTTTTTCGTTTTCTGCAAGCTGAAAACAGCTAAAACAGTGAACCGATACGACGGACTAGTTCCGATTGGTTCACTTGGTGTGCCTTACAACACTGATCAGTTGCTGGGCAACATGGCGCGTATTTTCAGTTGTTTGTTCAATTCCTGATGTGACGTAAACTTTCGCAGTGTAGAAAAACAGACAGCGATTGAAAATCTAGTAAATCTATTATGATAATTGATAAAGGTTGCACATTTGGGTGCCTTACTTTATGGTGAATTTGCTTTTTGTGTAGAATTGTTGGACAAAATGTTCGTGCAGAAAAAAAAGCTGATTGAACATGTGCTGGCAATGCGTGGCGAAGGGGCCAGCAGTGATGAAGAAGAGGAAGAAGAGGACCAGGGAGATATTTTGCAGGTGCCAAAATTTCGAAACCAAATTAGATTCAATACTAAAATTAACCGTATTAGGTGTAATGCAAGTGTAAACATTGCTTGTTAACAGTAAAATGTAATGTCTTTAGATCCTTTCCTTGTTGCCCTTTGACTGATTACGTAATCGCAAACACCTACGTATTTCGTACAGCGAATGTAAATGCCTATGTATTTGTTGTCTAACGCCTAATAGGACAGTTAATTACAACTAATACACATATCTTTTATTCGTTTTAGCTGAGTAACAACCTCCCAATCCCCACTTACATAAATGCAAAATACAAAAACTCTTAGGAAAATATATTTTTGAAACACACACTTTTGTATGTATGCAGAAATGACTTTGATTTTATGAATTATCTGTTTTTATGTAAAACGTAGTTAGAGTTTTTGAATATAGATTTAGTTATAAAACAATTTGCAATCCAGAATTTGCTGCAACACGCATTTGTAGTGTAAAACGAAATTGTTTTTTGAAACTAACATATTTTTGGTCTCTCCCGTTTTTGAATTTTGAAAAAAACAAACAATGAATTGATTTAAAATTTAAAATCAATGTTCGATTTTTGACAAAAATATAAATACAAAATCCTACCGCACATGCAAACTTTTGATCCAAAATATTATTTTCTGGAACCCCAACGGTCCTACACGTGTTAAAAAACAAAATAAAACAACAAAAAATAATATATAATACGCGTGCGTATGTGATACGTGATAACGTTGAAACATGGACCCGGACGAAGCACAGCGCCGACGCGAAGAATGCGAACGCAAGGCCCGCCGTGGGGAGATGGATCCCCGACTGGAGTTCACCTTCCAGTTGTTGATCGACGCCACTCAGTTGCCCAGACATCAGCTCATGGATTACATATTCGAAGGGGATATGGTAGTTTCTATATTTCCTATATTTATACTATACATTGAGAGATTCCTATATCTTTAATACTTCCTTTTGTAGCTCGATGAAATCAATCAGCTATTTTTGCCGAATATGAAAAACAAGCTGCTCTGGTTTTATCAGGAAGTGGATGAACCGGAGCCTACACCGACTCCAGACGCAAATAAGCCGGGACCGTCACGAAGTGGCATTGCATCTAGCAGTTCTAAGACGCCGCAAGGTCTTAACTATAAGATTAAATAATACTATAAAATTACAATTTACATCTCTGTATATTGCTGTCTATCGAATGAGCCACACTTACCTCTCTGTTACTTCATCAGGTGGCGCCTCTCCGAGTGGTATGCCTCCGCCAAAGCAAAAGAAGTTATTCCTGACGGATGGTTGGACCTGCGCCTTTACAGGTGTTTGTATTTATATCTTTCGAGTGAATACGTCCAAGCAGCTTCCGGAAGAGGGATTCCAAAAGGATTTGTAAGTCTTTTTAAACACTTATATTTGGTTCTTACGTGATCCTTGATTATTCATCACAGGTACTGTGGTGTAATCGATGCCAAGAACATTGGCCTGGTCACTTCCATTGAGCGAATCGTTGAGTTTGTATTCATGCAGGCCCTGGCCTTTCCCAGTTTGGAAGGCGATGAGGAGGACGTCAGCTGCGGTCTTATCAAAGGGCAGCTCCTTCCAGGACTGCGATCATTCTGCAGTGCGTTGCGCGTCTGCGAGCAGGTGTGCGATCATCACAACGTATTTGCCGATGGCTGCGATATGTTTGAGAAAATCGATTTGGTGGATGAGGTCAAAGACATGTCCAAGAACCAAGAGTTTTGCACACAGCTCGAGGAACGTGTCAATAACTGGACAAAGGGGATATTGAAAATCCTTGGCGAAAGCGAACAGCTCCGCAAGGAGAACGATCACAGTGGTCCACAGGACGAACTGGAGTACTGGAAGAAACGTGGCGCGCAGTTCTCACAGCTTCTTGCCCATTTGCAAGACAAAGAAGTGCAGTTTACTCTGCATTGTCTTTTTTTGGCGGGCTCCCGCATTATAAGGCAATGGAAGGAAACCGATCGTAAAATAACCTTTTGCTATAATGAGGCGCGGGACAATTCCAAGTTTATACAAGCCATGGAAACGTGCTGTCACTCGCTGTACCTGGACGACCCTGTAAGCATGAAGGAGTCCATCTTAAGTCTACTGCAAACGGTGCGACTGATTTACAGTGTATCCCAGTTCTACAATACATCAGAACGAACATCAGCACTGATGGTTAAAGTGAGTGCAAATGTTGCTACAAAAATAATATATCTCAATACATTTACCAGGTTTTCCAACGAAAATGTTAGCTGAAACAAGCAGGACATTCGAACAAATATCTGCTGGAAATATATTCTATTTCCAATTCGCTAAATCCCAGTCAAACATTTTCTTGCCATGTTCTGACCTCCACTTTTTGCTCGTGGTCTGACCACATAAAAGCTCTTTGAAGCATGACTAAAGCCTTCTTGTCTGACTCACCTTGAAATTTCCCACCAAGCTGAGGTAAGTGCCGTGGAATTAACAAGTCGAAGACCTCTTTGACGTCGATGGTGCTAGGGTGCTGTTTAAGAAGTTCATTGTCAGTGTACGATAAAGAATTTAACTTCATTTTACCCTTAACTTTTGTTTTTCTTTTAGGTACTTTATAGTAAATATCTATTAAACAATTAATTCTCCTTCTAGATAACAAACCAAATGATCGAGACCTGCAAGTCCTACATCACTTGTCGTTGCAAGGAGACTATTTGGTCCCAGGATCGCAGCTTAATTCGAACAAAACTCAGCAACTGCATTAAACTGAACCACATTTACCACGAGACGTACTACACCGTGCGCGAGCAGCCGTTTCTGCCCAATCAGACACCATTTGGGTTCTCCGAGAACTTTGTCTTTGGTAACGATATGAATCTAAAAGTTTTTTATACAATCTATAGTAATGCTTGATAATTTCAGGAAAATTCGATACATTCTGCGAGCGCCTTTCGAAAATTATAAACATGTTCAACCTGATTGATGACTACAACCATTTGTTCGAGCGTCGCCTGGAGGGCCTTCTGTTGGGGGAGGCCCTGGAGGATGCCTCTAATCATTTCGAAGAGGCCAAAAAGGAGGTTATTTCGAAGAAATATGACTACCTAGATCATCGAAACTCCAACTTCAATGACGATTTTGAGAGGTTTATAAACAAAACCAACTCCCTAAAGGATACCATAGCCACGCTGATTGAAAAGGACTTCGACACGGTCTGGGAGACGCCGCAGTGCATACGGTTTTTAGTGCGTTTCGAAAAAGTTAGCGAGAAAATTCCCCTGACCAAGATGGATGAGAAATACACACGGATATTGCGTTACGTTGACAAGGAGGTGGATCGCATACTGAAAACTTTTCGCAAGCAACGAGACGATCCCCCGCTGGCGAGAAACTTCCCGCCCATTGCCGGACGCATCCATTGGTGTCGGGCATTGAGTCTACATCTAACAGAGCTCATAGATGCGGTGATGGATCATGCGGTGCTGAGTACCCTGCCCATGGCTAAGGACTTGGATATGCGATTCCACAACGTCTTGGGAGTGCTCCAGGAATACGAGGACGAAATTGTCTCCATATGGCTGGATCAAGACGTCAGCGTTGCCGATGCCTGCCTCCTGCAGCCACTACTTTGCCTGCAGGGGGACAAATTGTTTGTCAATCTACACCCCACAATACCATTGCTGATCAGAGAGGCCAAAATGCTGGCCAAGCTAAAGATCGAGCTGCCGATTGTGGCCGCCACTCTGATGAGTCGCCAGCAGTATTTCATCACCATACAGGACTCGTTAAATGTGTGTTATTCTGTCATTATGCCACTCGAAAATCGTATATCATTAAGAACTGTGTGTTTGCCCCGTAGTGCCTCATCAAAATGTTTCTTTCAACGGTCCGGGCTGTGAAGCTGGAGGTGCGTCCTTTGTTTCTGCCCCAGCTGGTGCGTTTGACGGCGATGCTGAAGCCAGGACTACATACCATAAATGTGAGTCCGTCAGCTGCAGATCTCCTCGGAATTCTTATTGTTTTTCTTTATTTCCAGTGGACCAACCAAAACTGGACTGAATTCTATGAGCGCTGCAAGCAGGCCATCGAGAACTTTGAGGTTCTCGTGGCCCGTGTTCATGACATCTATTCCAATCGCATACTCCATGTGCTCATGTGGATGCAGGACGTCTCGTTGCAAATATTACCAGCAGGTTGGTGGCTCCCACATGCGAGCATCTCTCAGGACTCGCGTCTAATTGTGTGCTGCCTGAAAACTTTTCCCATTTGTTTCTTGAGCAGACGATGAGATCTGGACAGTTGATGAGTTTCTGGAGCGCAGCGAGGAGGCCTGCCGGTGAGTCTCTGATTCTGACATGCTTTCGGGGGTTCGGGGGAGAATTCACTTTTAATTTGGGCGGCTAAAATGAATGTTCAAGTTTTGTGTGACTTTTCAACTGTCTGAAGGTGATTCTGTTTCTGCTGGTGATTTATTCTAATGGGTTCTTTATCACATTTTAATATTGTATCTAAATTGCATGTGAAATACTAATGACGTGATTGTCCTCCCCTAGGAAAGCGGCCATCGAACTGAATCGAAAAAGTCAAATGGTCTCCGAGGCCGTGGAAGAGGTTCTAAGTTTGGTGGACAAGGCAACGGCCACATTCAAGGAGATAGCAGGCGATGATGTGACGACCCTCTTCGATGGTAAGACCTGCGACTGCAATATATAAACATTATGAATTGGAAACTTTTGAGCAGCAGTCTCTCCAAAAGGAGAGGCCACTGGATCAGGTGGACGAAAAGCTGAAGACAGTGCAGGAGCGGCTGCTGCTGGCACCACAAGTGGAGGCGGTGGAGGCGGCGGCGGTGGCGGAGGGCAGCAGCAGGACTGGAGTATCTTGTGGTCTTGCTTTGAGAATCCGCTGTCCCTGCTGTCGACCACAGAAAGCCTGCCTAAGGGCATGCAGGTGGGACGTGTAAAAGATGGACACAAGTCAAAAAATGATCCTTCTTGTTTTTGTGTAGGATATGGTGTGCAATGCGGTGGTCGAGATGCGTCGCTATTACAGCCGCAAGGTCATTGACGTACTGATAAAGGTCATTCGAGCCGCACTGGATACACTGAGACGTCGATTCATTGCCGATGAGAATGAGACGGTTTTCAAAAAGCCGATATTTGCGCTGCACGCGCAGCTGCAGATACCCCATGTGGTTATCAAACCGAGTCTGGACGAGCTGCAGGACATTTTGGTGACGGCTGGCAAGAACATCACGGGCATTGCGAAGGGTGTGGCTCAGTGGAGCAGCGGCAAAGATCCGCCGGTGCGTACCGCCCCACTGAATAGCTTCGCAATGTTCTCCAAAATCTTGTCTTACCAACCGCAGCAAGTTTCGATGACGGTGACGCAGCCGCGCGTCGGACGCAACCACAACGAGGCCTCTGGCGGCGCCGGCGGAAAGAGTCGACGTCGCAAAATCTATTGTCTGGCCTCCGAGGAACGACCACAGATGCCGCACATGCTGAAAAGCTTCTACTCGGCCATCATGGATAACAAAGAGGTGGCCAAGGCTGTCAACCAGCTCTCCAGCTGCACGAAGAACGTAAAGCCAGAGATTCAAACGTACATCAAGCGCTGGAAGCCCTACCACTTCCTGTGGAAGAACGATCGCACCACTCGTCAGCTAATGGAGTTTGGCCTGCAGGAGTTCGAGACCACCCTGCGCTGTCTATCCGATCTGGATGCCAATCTGCTGATTGAGCCAGACATGGAGGTCTTTGGACAGTGCGTGGCAGTGTATAATGAAAGGCTTAAGTATGGTTTGGCCATTGAAATCAAATGTAAGTAGCAGTCCGATGCATTTTCAGAACTATAACTTATGCTTCTCCTTTATTTCATCTAAAGAAGGGGGGCTATGGGGTGCTTATGGAATGTATTTTGTTCTAATTATAGACTAGAAGGATATGCTGTTTCCATTTTTAGATACACGAAACGTTAATCAACCATAAATTTTGGCACCCTCGCGAATTCTTTTGTTTTGCGGACAAATAGGAAGCTATTCAAATAAATTGGCGTCCAATTAGATAATCTAATTTGTTTAACCAAATTAACTGAAACACAAGACATCCCCAGAAATACGAAAATAAATTCCCCACACAAAATGATTGGAAGGAAGGAGCCAAGAGCCGAGAGCCGAGAGACCCCACACAGCTGGAGGATGTGACTGTGTGAAAATAAATTAGCCCTTGGCCTGGCTTTGATTAATGACATCGATATCATTGTGTGGCGCACGAAATGGAATGGGGAGATGGGCAGAAAGGGAGATGGGGGATGGGAGGGAAGGGGCAAAGGGAAAGGGAAAGGGAGAACGAACGAACACTTTAGACGGTTTCTATTTTCAGCCTGCAACCACAAAATTGGACAGGCTATGAAGAAGAAGTACAAGAAGGAAATGGACTATGTTTATGCCGTAATCAATGAAATGGATCGTAAGCTGGACAGGCCTATACGTGACTTGGATGATGTGCGCATGATAATGGAGACTTTGGGTAAGATTCGTGAGCAGGAGGTGGACATGGAACTTCGAATAGATCCGATAGAGGTGAGGCAGTAGTACAGGCAGCACCCAAGATGCCATCTACTCACTCGTCTTGTCCTGCAGGAAGCATTCAATGTCCTGACGCGCTATGAGGTGCAAGTGGAGCGTGACCAGTTCGACCTGGTGGACAATTTGCGGGCCACATTCCAGAACTTGTTGGCTGGGGCACTGCAGGCACAGGTGAAGCTGCTGGACATGCAGCCAGCCTTCCAGGATGACTTGCGCACCAATTTGGACAACTTCAAGCAGGACAAGATCTCGTACGTGACGGAGTATCGGACGGCGGGTCCTATGCAGGCGGGGCTAACGCCGAGAGAGGCCTCCGACCGGCTTATACTGTTCCAGAACCGCTTCGAAGGCATGTGGCGACGCCTGCAGACGTACCAGAGTGGCGAGGAACTCTTCGGTCTGCCGCAAACGGACTATCCAGAGCTGGGGCAGATACGCAAGGAACTGAACCTGCTGCAGAAACTGTACAAACTGTATAACGATGTGATTGACAGAGTGAGCAGCTACTACGACATACCCTGGAATGAGGTGGACATTGAGGAGATCAACAACGAGTTGATGGAGTTCCAAAACCGCTGCCGGAAGCTGCCGAAGGGACTAAAGGAGTGGCCGGCTTTCCATGCTCTGAAGAAGACAATCGATGACTTTAACGATATGTGCCCCCTACTGGAGTTGATGGCGAATAAAGCCATGAAGCCACGCCACTGGCAACGGATCATGGACGTTACTCGCTACATCTTCGAGTTCGACTCGGAGGGTTTCTCGCTCAAGAACATATTGGAGGCGCCGCTGCTCAAGCACAAGGAGGACATCGAGGACATTTGCATCAGTGCCATGAAGGAGAAGGACATCGAAGCCAAGCTGAAGCAGGTGACCAATGAGTGGTCCGTGCACGAGCTGCAATTCATGAGCTTCAACAATCGCGGCGAACTCCTGCTGCGCGGCGACACTACGGCCGAAACGATTGGCCAATTGGAGGACAGCCTGATGGTGCTGGGATCCCTCCTATCCAACCGATACAACGCTCCGTTTCGGAAGCAGATACAGCAGTGGGTCTATGACCTCTCCAACTCGAATGAGATACTGGAGCGGTGGCTCTTGGTGCAGAACATGTGGGTCTATCTGGAGGCAGTGTTTGTTGGGGGCGATATTGCGAAGCAACTGCCGAAGGAGGCGAAAAGGTTTTCGAAAATAGACAAATCCTGGCAAAAAATCATGCAGCGAGCCCACGAGACACCCGGCGTTGTGGCTTGCTGCGTCGGTGATGATTTGCTTAAACAGTTGCTGCCTCATCTGCAGGAGCAACTGGAGATTTGTCAGAAATCCTTGAGTGGTTATCTAGAGCGCAAGCGCATGATGTTTCCACGTTTCTTCTTTGTGTCAGATCCTGCACTGCTTGAGATATTGGGTCAGGCTTCCGATTCGCATACCATACAAAACCACCTCCTGAATATTTTCGACAACACCAAGTCGGTGAAGTTCCACGACGTCGAGTACAACAAAATGATGGCCATCATAAGCAGCGAGGGCGAGATGATCCAGCTGGATCGCGCCATCCGAGCGGAGGGCTCTGTCGAGACATGGCTAACTCAATTGCTGGTCACAGCACAGCAGTCACTGCACTCGATCATTCGCACCGCCTATGCGACCATTAACGATCCAAACTTCACCCTCCTCAGCTTCCTCGAGAAGGCGCCGGCCCAGATTGGCCTGCTCGGCATTCAAATGGTGTGGACGCGAGACGCAGAAATGGCTCTGATGCAGGCCAGACATGAGAGGAAGGTCATGTCCGAGACAAATAACAAGTTCCTCGAGATCCTCAACACACTCATCGATCAAACCACTCGCAATCTGACAAAGCGCGAGCGCACGAACTTCGAGACCCTGATCACCATTCATGTGCATCAGCGCGATATCTTCGATATTTTGGTGGGTTATTTAGATTACACAGAATACTATTGTTAAGGATCTCTATCTATCTCTCCTATGCTCGTATATGTTGTAATAATATTCGTAATAATTCCAGTGCCGCATGAACATCAAATCAGCAAACGACTTCGAGTGGCTCAAGCAATGCCGCTTCTACTTCAAAGAGGATCTGGACAAGACCTGGATATCGGTTACCGATGTCACATTTACCTACCAGAACGAATATCTTGGCTGCACAGATCGACTGGTTATCACACCATTGACAGATCGGTGAGTGTACTTGTAATATTTTGCCTAAACTCGAACTGCGGGGGAGTATAAAAAGTTCCGCGATAGCCAGGTCTCCATTCGATGGTTCTTAAGTGGAAATAAAATCATTATTTCGCGTTTGACTGACAAGAATTTCCACTAATAAATATAACATAAATTTGTTTTCAATTGCACGAATTCTTTGCGAATTCCTCCGGCCCGATGGAACACACCTTGGAATGCCGTGCTTGCCGTAGCACTTTGAACTATACTCTCGTCAGTTTTTTCTATGTAAACCATTGGCAAAAAAACAACTGTTGGCAGCAGTTTAAAGCGGTCGATGGCTGGAAGCTGCAGGAAATCTTCTTCAACGAAACTCAAAGGGAGAGCGAGTCCAAAAGGAATTTCAACAACCGACGCGCCGTTGACATGCTCGTAAAGATAAACTTCACTTAGCGGAATATAAATAAAGTTTTGACAGCGGCAGCCAGTTGCCTCCGGAAAGCTGTAAAGTGGCGGTGCTATTTTCCTGAAGGCACTTCTCCCTTCCACTCATTTTCATTTGCACGAGTTTCGTCTCTGCTCTTTCGATGTCATCGCAAATTAGTGGCTGTACTGCGGGACTGCTTTGATATTTTAAAGAGCGTCTCTTGGCTGGGTCTTGTCTTTATCATGTGGTTGAGTAAAAGTTTCTCGTTATACCCTCTAAATTTTTATTCCATTTCAGTTGCTACATCACTTTGGCCCAGGCTCTTACCCTGTCCATGGGGGGAGCGCCATGCGGGCCGGCTGGCACTGGAAAAACGGAGACCGTCAAGGATATGGGCAAAACGTTGGCCAAGTATGTTGTCGTCTTTAATTGCTCCGATCAAATGGATTACAGGTAAGTTCAGTTCATCCTTTTCAGGGTTTACTCAAAGTTTACTTGTTTGGTTAGAGGGCTGGGACGCATATATAAGGGTCTGGCCCAGTCTGGAAGCTGGGGCTGCTTCGATGAGTTCAACCGCATCGAACTGCCGGTTCTTTCAGTGGCCGCTCAACAAGTGGCCGTCGTGCTGACGGCCAAGAAGGAGAAGAAGAAAACTTTCCTTTTCACAGATGGAGATACGATTGAAATGAATCCAGAATTTGGAATATTCATAACTATGGTAATACCTGGTAATATCTGCTGCACAAATTCACTTAGCATTCACTCCAGTATATTCACTTAAAGGCATTGAAAGTAAAGGCTAAGCAGGAAGGCTCTTTTGGAATAAATTCAAACGGACACGACTGGTAATCCTTAGAGGGATTAACCGTTGCCCTTGGCCTGTACATACTATCTAGTACATGCATACGAATACAATTACTCTACGAGTACCGGTTACACACCTGTGACCCCCACAAAAGCCTCTTCCCTGCTAAGTCTTTATTAATGTTTAGATACTCGCACAACCCACTCCTCTACTCCACTGTTACTTTCATAGAAATTGAAGCCATCTGATCTGAGCATTTACAAAACACAACACAAAACAAAACTATCCATCATTCTGTTCATTGGGAAGATGATTTTCCTGTGTACGAGTATTTAGTATAAAATTAAATTGTTTTAATCGAATGCTTTCCCATTTAACTTGTTTCAAAATGGAGAGTGACAGGCGCCTTTTTGCACATAATTCCAACGATATTAGTCATGTACAATTTTTCTCAACTCAACTGAAGCTGTAATACAATTTGCTATGGCTTTTTCGCGTATGCCACGCCATGCCAAAAAGCATCCACCGCCCCCCCAAAAACCGTAAAAACCAATAACCAGCACACAAAAAGGAAAACAAATAACAAGAAGAGCACCACCAAAGGAGGAGCCGAGTCCCGTGTATTTACATTTAAGCGGCTGCATGACTCGATTAATTTGCCTGCCACATGCCACGAGGGGCCCTGTCCCGAATAACCGTCTCTCCTCTTCTCAGCAATCTCAACGCCTCTCTACGCACAATCAGAATTAAATACTTTCAGGCCAAATAGGAAGCCAAGCGAAGGAAAGCCAGCCAAGGCTGGTCCCAAGTATAGAGAGTAGTAGCAAGGCAAAGCAAACTATAGATATAGTACGGGGCTCTGTAGCTTAATTAAAAGCGACGCCAACTATGATCGGGGGTAATGCGATTAGCGTTAGCCCCGGCGACGTCGCCAATAATGCTACAGTATGTCAATCAACGCCCACTTGTTGTCCCTACACCAAACCGGTCCCTCCCTCCCCCCTGGCTACCCTTCTCATGGTCTGCCTCTAACCCTTTCGAAGGCTTCGGCTTTAGCCTCGGGCTCTGTATGTATTTTAATTTGCGCATTGAATTATTAGGCCCATTTATATAACATTTTTAGGCGGCAGGACATTATAATTTAATGAGTCGTTATGTCACCCAGGCCTCCAGTCCTCCAGTCCTCCTGGCCTCCAGTCCTCCAGGCCTCCACTCCTCCAGGCCTCCAGTCCTCCAGGCCTCCAGTCCCCGTTTACGCAGACCTACCGACACAAATAGACAGACAGTTGTGTGTGCGTTTGAGTTTAATGATGAAATCCTTTGTTGGGGCTATGTTTCCGCTTGTTTATGGTGTGCAGGGAGTGCCCAGGATAAACATAAATATCGACCTGTCCCGGCAATAAGTTAAATAAACTATGTACTAGATTCAAAAGCAATCGAATCGGTTAGTACCTATGGCCGATTAAATGAGAATTAAATGTTTAAACAGAATCCCGGGTACGCGGGTCGCAAAGAGTTGCCCGAGAATCTGAAAATACAGTTCCGGACCGTGGCGATGATGGTGCCGGACAGACAGATAATCATCCGCGTGAAGCTGGCCAGCTGCGGTTTCCTGGAGAACATAACGCTGGCCCGGAAGTTCTACACACTGTACAAGCTGTGCGAGGAGCAGCTGACGAAGCAGGTCCACTACGACTTCGGTCTGAGGAACATACTCTCCGTGCTGCGTACGCTCGGGGCAGCCAAGCGGAGGAACTCAAAGGACACTGAGAGCACCATTGTGATGCGCGTCCTCCGCGACATGAATCTCTCCAAGCTGATTGATGATGATGAGCCGCTGTTCCTCTCGTTGGTGTCCGACTTGTTTCCCAATCAGGTAGGAGCCATTCACATACATTCCTTCATTTAACCCCCTTTCTCTCTCTGTCTCTCTCGTTCTTTGAATAGACTCTCGAGAATACCAACTATCCGGAGTTGGAGGCTGCCATTCTCCAGCAAACAGACGAGGCCAGTCTGATCTATCATCCGCCCTGGGTCCTGAAGCTTATACAGTTGTACGAGACGCAGAACGTACGCCATGGCATCATGACCCTGGGCCCGAGTGGAGCGGGCAAAACCACCTGCATCCACACCCTAATGAAGGCCATGACCCAAATGGGGGAAAATCACCGCGAGATGCGGATGAACCCCAAGGCGATCACAGCAGCCCAAATGTTTGGACGCCTCGATGTGGCCACCAATGACTGGACCGACGGCATCTTCTCGGCCCTGTGGCGCAAGACCCTCAAGCTGAAGGCAGGCGAAAATGTGTGGCTGGTTCTCGATGGTCCAGTGGACAGTATTTGGATAGAGAACCTCAACTCCGTGCTGGATGACAACAAAACCCTGACTCTGGCCAATGGCGATCGCCTTACGATGGCGCCAACCGTTAAGATTATCTTCGAGCCGCACAACATCGACAATGCCTCACCCGCAACTGTTTCACGCAACGGCATGGTTTACATGAGCTCTTCTGGCCTGGATGCACGACCGAGTAGGTGTTTCGATCGACTTTTTGAGATGAAATAACGATGAAACAATGCCAAAATCCTTCACAGTTGTTCAGGCCTGGCTAAAGAATCGAGCGCCTGGCGAAAAGTCCACGTTTTCGGATCTGTTCGATGAGACATTTGTCGAGGTACACAACTGGGGGGCACAAATGGTGAAGCTTCAGATGCCAGTCCTGCAGTGCAACATAGTGCAGCAGATGCTGTTCATTCTGGAGGGCTTGATACCCGTCAAGAAGGAGGACGAACAGGCTGTGAGCCTCTCGAGCAAGGAGAGCCATGATGGTAAGTGGAAGAAGGATAGAAGAAAGTCGCCCCCAAACACCCAAAACCCAACCAAAAAGAAAAACCACACATACAAAATTGAATTGAAACTTTTCAGCGAATAAGCGAATAGAGCAACAAAAACAAATCGAAGAGGCGCGACGGCAATCGATTGGCAGTCAGATTGTCGGTAAAGTATACCAACCCCTCCCACAAGGGGTTTCCATATTTAAACACAATGTACATGTACTATATAGATCTGCTTCTGTGTGTGCGTATTGTCATTAACATCCTATCTGTTGTTGTTGTTGTTGAGATCCAATCAAAGGAGGACTTGGTGCTCCGTTTGGTTTGGTTCTCAGTCGATTGGCACCTCCCTCCATTGTGTGTGTAATTCTGTGTGTTCTGTTTATAGTCTTGTTGTTAACGTCTCGTCTAAACCTTATCATTTACTACCAATTACTAACAAATGTGTGTAAACAAGTACTGCTACCTATCCTGTTGATTCTACACAATACTTTAACCCCATACCCCTACAGAGGATCTGCCCATTGAGAGCGTTGTCGAGGAGAAAGAGGACACCTGTACACCGGAACACTTGCACCGCTTGTATATATTCGCTCTGGCCTGGGGCCTGGGGGGTTACCTCTCAACAACCGATCGCGTTCGAATGAATATCTTTGTGAAGGAATCCTTTCCGCACCTCGACTATCCGAAGGGTAGTGCTAGCGAGAACACCATATTCGACCATTTCGTTTCTCCAACGGGCGTGTGGCAGTCGTGGAAGACGCTCGTCACACCCTACATGTATCCGGAGCTTTCCACACCAGACTACTTGAGTATTTTGGTGCCCATTGTGGATAATGTGCGTATCGACTATCTAATCGGAACCATTGCCAATCAGGAGCGCGCCGTGATGGTCATCGGCGAACAGGGTACCGGGAAGACAGTGATCATGAAGAACTTCATGAAGAAGATGAACATTGAGACGTACATGGGGCGATCCTTCAACTTCTCGTCGGCCACCAGCCCCTACCAGTTCCAGCGCACCATCGAGAGCTATGTGGAGAAGCGTGTGGGCGTCACCTTTGGGCCCCCTGGTGGCCGCAAGCTGATCGTCTTCATAGACGACATCAATCTGCCCGAGATCAATGAGTGGGGCGATCAGGTGACCAATGAAATTGTGCGCCAGTCCATGGACATGAAGGGCTTCTACAGCCTGGAGAAGCCCGGCGACTTTACCACCATTGTGGATGTACAGTATGTGGCGGCCATGGGGCTGCCCGGCGGCGGTCGCAACGACATACCGTCGCGTCTCAAGCGTCAGTTCTGCGTCTTCAACTGCAACATACCCGACAACGACTCCATTGATAAGATCTTCCGCGTTATCGGTGAGGGCCACTACAATGCCAAGCGCGGCTTTGTGCCCGAGATTCGCAATTTAGTGAAGAAACTGATCGTGGTCACGCGGCACCTGTGGCAGCGCACACGCGAGAAGCTGCTGCCCACGCCAGCGAAGTTCCACTACGTGTTCAGTCTGCGCGACCTGTCGCGCATCTGGCAGGGCATGGTTGGCACCTTATCCACAGTGATCACCTCCGAGAGCGTGCTCATGGCGTTGTGGAAGCATGAGTGCACGCGAGTATTTGCCGACCGATTCACCACGTTCCAGGATAGGGAGTGGTTCGGCTCAGAGCTGGCATGTCTCGTGCGAGAGGAGTTGGGCGATGCCCATTCCCAAATGATCATACCCAATCCGGTATTCGTCGATTTTATGCGCGACGCCCCCGAGCCGACCGGCGAGGAGGGCGAGGACACCGACATGGAGCTGCCGAAAGTGTACGAGCCGGTACACTCTCATGAAGTGCTACGCGAGCGTCTCGTTATGTTCCTCGCCCAGTTCAATGAAATGGTGCGAGGATCTGGAATGGATTTGGTGTTCTTCCCGGATGCAATGCTGCATCTGGTGAAGATCTCCCGCATCATTCGGCATCCGAGAGGATCGGTCATGCTTGTCGGGGTCGGCGGTTCTGGAAAGCAGTCGCTTACGAAATTGGCATCGTTTATAGCTGGCTACAAGACCTTCCAAATTGCGTTGACGCGTTCGTACAATGTGGCCAATTTTCTAGAGGATCTAAAGCTGCTCTACCGCACCTGCGGCGTGCAGGGGAAGGGCACAACCTTTCTCTTCACTGACATGGATATCAAAGAGGAAGGTTTCCTCGAGTATCTCAATAACATACTCTCGAGCGGTGTCATATCGAATCTATTCTCGCGCGATGAGCAGGCCGAAATCGTGCAAGAGCTGACGCCGGTCATGAAACGCGAAAATCAACGCAAAACAGCGACCCCGGAAAGTGTGATGGACTTTTTTCTGGCGCGCACCTGCACCAATCTGCACGTGGCCTTCTGTTTCTCGCCCGTGGGTGAGACTTTTCGGTCGCGGGTGCAGCGCTTTCCCGCCTTGGTCTCCGGCTGCACCATTGACTGGCTGCATCCGTGGCCCAAGGACGCCCTGGTTTCGGTTGCCAGACACTTTCTGAGCCACTTCGAAATTGAGTGTACGTCGGCCGTCAAGGAAGAGCTGGTTAATGCGCTCGGCTCCATACAGGACATTGTCGCCGAAACGTCACAGGAGTACTTCCAGCGTTTCCGTCGCGCCACGCACGTGACACCCAAATCTTATCTGAACTTCATTGCCGGCTACAAGAATATCTATCAGATGAAGCAGCAAGAGCTGCGCGATGGTGTGGAGAAGATGGATACGGGCTTGGAGAAACTGAAAGAGGCCTCCGCCTCGGTTGAGATCCTCAAGAAAGACCTCGTGGTCATGGAGGAGGAGCTGGTCGAAGCCTCCAAGAACGCTGAATCGGTGCTGGTGGAGGTGACGGAGCGTGCGATGCAAGCGGAGATTGTCAAGAATCAGGTCCTCATCGTCAAGGACAAGGCAGAGGCCCTCGTTGCCTGCATTGCCCACGAGAAGGCCCTGGCCGAGGAGAAGCTCGAGGCGGCCAAGCCGGCCCTCGAGGAGGCCGAGAACGCCCTCAACACGATCAAGCCGGCGCACATAGCCACCGTGCGTAAGCTGGGACGACCCCCGCATCTCATTATGCGGATAATGGACTGCGTCTTAATCCTGTTCAAGCGTAAGCTGCACCCGTGCATACCCGACTCGGGTACACCGTGCCCCAAGCCCTCGTGGCAAGAGTCCCTCAAGGTGGGTGCCCCCTTTGTCCCACAGCTTTCCTCTTCCCATTCCCCTTTCGCTTTCCACGCAGATGATGGCCAGTGCCACATTTTTGCTGCAACTGCAAAACTACCCGAAGGACACCATCAACGACGAGATGATCGACCTGCTGCAGCCGTACTTTCGCATGGAGGACTACAACATGGACATGGCTCGACGTGTGTGCGGTGATGTCGCCGGTCTGCTCTCCTGGACCAAGGCCATGTCCTTCTTCCACAGCGTGAACAAAGAGGTACTGCCCCTGAAAGCAAATCTAACCATGCAAGAGGCGCGCCTAAAGGTAAGCTGGGCAAAGGATTCCGCATGTCCCTGCACTCATATCGCATTCCCTTCCCTTCTGTTCTTAGCTTGCAATGGACGATTTGGCCGGTGCGGAGGAACAGCTTCGAGAGCGTGAGGATGCCCTGCAGGCGGTGAAGGATCAGTACGACAAGGCCGTGGGGGAGAAGCAACGACTGATGGACGCGGCCAATGTCTGCCTGCGGAAAATGACCGCAGCCACGGCCCTGATCAATGGGCTGTCCGACGAGAAGCATCGCTGGACCAACCAGAGCAAGGAGTTCAAGATTCAGCTGGGAAAACTGGTGGGCGACGTGCTCCTGGCCACCGGCTTTCTCTCCTACTGCGGGCCCTACAACCAGGAGTTTCGGGCCAACCTCATCAAGACCTGGATGGGCATACTGAAGCAGAAGAATATTCCCTTCACCATTGGACTGAACATCATAAACATGCTGGTCGATTCTTCGACGGTGTCGGAATGGACGCTCCAGGGGCTGCCGAACGACGAGCTGTCCGTGCAGAATGCCCTGATAGCCACCAAGTCCAGCAGCTATCCGTTGCTGGTCGATCCGCAGACGCAGGGGAAGATCTGGATCAAGTGCAAGGAGGATCGCAATGAGCTGCAGATCACCTCCCTGAATCACAAGTACTTTCGCACCCACCTCGAGGACTCGCTCTCGCTGGGCAGGCCGCTGCTGATCGAGGACGTGGGCATTGATCTGGACCCGGTTATAGACAATGTCCTGGAGAAGAACTTCATCAAGTCGGGCAGCATTGAGAAGGTGCTTGTCGGCGACAAGGAGTGCGACGTAATGCCCGGGTTCATGCTCTACATTACCACAAAGCTACCGAATCCCGCCTTCAGTCCTGAGGTCAGTGCCAAGACGTCGATCATTGATTTCACGGTCACGATGCGTGGTCTGGAGGATCAACTCCTGGGTCGGGTCATCCTAATGGAAAAGTCGGATCTGGAAGCGGAGCGAGTGGCGCTCTTCGAGACCGTCATGCAGAACCAGCGCAACATGAAGGAGCTGGAGGCGAACCTCCTGCTGCGCCTGAGCTCCTCCCAAGGATCTCTGGTGGACGACGAGGCCTTAATCGAAGTACTGCGGGTGACCAAGACCACAGCCGAAGAAGTCAATCAAAAACTAAAGATTTCCGAGGTGACGGAGCGCAAAATAATGAAGGCACGCGAGGAGTTTCGGGCGGTGGCGAAGCGAGGATCAATCCTCTACTTTCTGATCGTCGAAATGAGCAACGTGAACGCCATGTACCAGAATTCCCTCAAGCAATTCCTCGTCATCTTCAACCACTCCATAACCAAGTCGGCAAAGTCCAGTGTCACGGAGGAGCGCATCAACATTATCCTGCGATATCTCACCTACGAGGTGTACAAGTTCACGAACCGCAGCCTCTATGAGCGGCACAAGCAACTGTTTACCCTGATGCTGGCCATCAAGATCGACTATCACAACGAGAACATCAGTCACGAGGAGTTCTTGACGTTCATCAAGGGCGGGGCCTCACTGGACCTGAACGCTGTCACACCAAAGCCCTTCCGCTGGATCCTGGACATCACCTGGCTCAATCTGGTGGAGATCAGCAAGCTGGAGACCTTTTCCACAGTTCTGCAGGTGATTGAACTGAACGAGCGTGACTGGCGCACGTGGTACGAGTGCGAGAAGCCCGAGTACGAGGAGATCCCCTGTGGCTACAATGCCCTTCTGGACAGCTTTCGAAAACTGCTACTCATTCGCTCCTGGTGCCCCGATCGGACCATATCTCAGGCCAAGAAGTATATAGAAGGTGTGTTTATAGTAGAAAGTAGTAGATGAGTATCTGTTCCTTAACGTTTTGCTTTGTTTTTTATAGAATCTTTGGGAGGCGAGTATAGCGAGATGCAGATTCTGGATTTGGAGGAAATGTGGCTGGAGTCGGAGCCACGCACGCCCTTTGTGTGTCTTCTCTCCATAGGATCCGATCCCACCACCCAAATTGGGGCCTTGGCTAAGCAGAAGAGCATAGGCAAGTATCTGACAAACAGCTCCAATATTTCGAACAAACTCTAACCAAACTCTATTCGCGAGTAGGCCTAAAGTCCGTATCGATGGGACAGGGACAGGAGTACCATGCCCGCAAAATGATAATGGAATCGATGTCCACCGGCGGCTGGGTTCTGCTCCAAAACGTGCATCTGTCGCTGCCCTTTTGCACCGAGATTATCGACATGCTGGTGGAGTCGGAGCATATCGACGAGTCCTTCCGCATGTGGGTCACCACTGAGCCGCACACCGAGTTTCCGATTGGATTGCTGCAAATGGCTCTCAAGTTCACAAACGAACCACCCCAGGGGATACGGGCCAGTCTAAAGCGCAGCTACCAGGTGCGGCAGAGCAGTGTAAATTCCCGAAGCTCAATTAATTATTAATTTTCAATCTTTTTGCGGGAGCCAGTCGTTCACCCAGGACTTCCTTGATTACACCTCAGCCTCGCAGTGGCCCCCGCTGCTGTACACAGTGGCCTTTCTGCACACCATCGTCCAGGAGCGACGAAAGTTCGGCCCTCTCGGCTGGAATGTACCCTACGAATTCAATCAGGCCGACTTCGCGGCCAGCGTTCAGTTTGTCCAGAACCACCTGGACGAAATGGATCCCAAGAAAGGCGTCTCCTGGCAGACCCTGGTCTACATGATTGGAGAAGTCCAGTACGGGGGCCGGGTGACCGATGACTTTGACAAGCGCCTGCTCACGACCTTCACCGCGGTCTGGTTCTGCGAGCAACTGCTGTCGAACTCCTTCGAGTTCTACAAGGGCTACAAGGTGCCGGGCACGAAGAGCCTTCAGGGCTTTATCGATTACATAAACAGCTTGCCGGCGTACGATACCCCAGAGGTGTTTGGCTTGCATTCGAACGCCGACATCACGTATCAGATAAATTCAGCGAAAGGTATGAGCACTGTATTTGTTGTGTTGCTTCATAATTAAAACAGAGCGAAATGTAACATAAACACGTGCACATAATCCGCCGTGAGCCACGATGAATGATCTGTAACCGGGAAATCAATGGCCGGAATCCCGTGGTTTGAGTACTGCATCGACGGGGCGTAATGCCATTCTGTTTAATTTTATGTAAAGAGCCATTGCATAAACAATTCCCCAGGACCCTCGCCCCCAATCAATAGAACCCGAAAATGTGTGATTTAGCAGCAATGAACGTGAATGAAATCAAAACCCACTCGGCCATTGGCACATTAGCATATCCCCAGATAGCATACTCCCAAGTCCTTGATTGTTCGGTTTCTGCTTTTGCTTCTGGTTCGCAGGCATCCTGGACACAATACTGAGCGTACAGCCGAAGGAGGGTGGCGGCGGCGGGGGCGAAACAAGGGAGAGCATTGTCTACCAACTGGCAGATGACATGCTACGCAAGCTCCCCGCCCAATACAATGCCTACGATGTGCGTGAGAATCTCAATCGAATGGGCATCTTGTTGCCGATGAACATATTTTTAAGGTAAAGTACACATTTAATTGTAGGTTGGTTACTCAACTACATACATATATTTGATTGCAGACAAGAAATCGATCGAATGCAGAGGGTTATTAAGCGCGTACACACCTGCCTCTGCGATCTGAAGCTGGCCATTGACGGTACCATTGTGATGAGTCCCGCCCTGAAGGAGTCCCTGGATGCTATGTACGATGCCCGCATACCAGAGACCTGGATGAAGGTGTGTATTCCTGAAGCAGGCGGACTTCGGAGGATCTAGAGATAGCCCATTTGCAACTCAGGGAAGCGTTTATTCGGTATATTTCACTCGTTTTGTACCCAGGTGTCTGTCTGTCTGTCTGGTGGGTGGAAATGATAAGGGACTGCCCTTTCCCTTCCCACCTTTGGGCCGGGGGCGGTGGGTAACGTTCATTCGAAATTATGCGTATAAACGTTTGACGCCTCTTAATAGACCCATAGACCGCCAGAGCAGACAAACAACAGGCCACTTAAAGGGGAAAGGGAAATTAAACAAAGTCCTAAAAGAGCAGGTGTTGGTTCTCGATTCAAACAGAAATTATACTAGATCCAGTAAGCATTGCCGAAAGCATTATTGTTGAATTTTACACCAAATAGAAAATAGAGTTCAGTTCGGAACTCGTTATAATATTTCGATATGCCTTTTGCAAATACGAGTAATCCGACAAAAACAATGAAGAAAATCATAACGAGTGGCACGAACGATAATCGGAATATTTTCCTGTCTAAGACCACCGAATTTGACAAACAAAATGTGGACGAGACCACGAATGTGCCGCTCGGACAGCGCCAATACGGCTTCATCAAGGCCAACAAGGCGAGCACACCGTTTCCCTCCACCCACACGCTGGACCCCAACCTGTTGGACAACAAGCTGAAGAGAATCCAGTACAAAGCAAAGCAGAGTCTACGTGATACGGCCTTCGATTCGGACACATCGTCCGCGGAGTCGGACACTGTTGAAAAGCAATTGCAATACAATGCAACTGATTCTCTTGCTGCCAAAGAGATGCCCTTCGAGCTGAAGAGGAAGCTCTTCGACGAGGCCGAGTTCACCGTGACACGGGGCCAGAAGCTGAGCGATCTGCACCATCCTGAAATAGACGTCTCGAACATCCAAAAGTCCTTTAACTACGAGGCGAAGAAGCTTTCCTACAAGGAGATGGAGGCCTTCTGTCGCCACATGAACTTTAAGATAACCAAAGGATTTGATGCAGCGCTGCATTAAAATAGTCTGTTCTGTTTTGTTTAGTCTACATTCGGCATTCCCAATAAAAACTCGTTTGCCTGTCCCTGATTTCGTATGCCCTTTGAATCTTGCCACCAGATAATGTTGTCTCCTGTCACTGTCGCTGTCACTTTCAGATATCCTGGGAGTCCACGACGCTAGGCTTTTGGTACACAGAGCTTCTCGAGCGCAACGGACAATTTCGTACATGGATATCAACGGATCGTCCGAAGGTAAGTGCAAGCAGAGAGCCATGCAGGTCCGAGAGGAGTGGGTTGGAGCACCTTCCCACGCACACATTTATTTAATTACTCGAAACAGGTATTTTGGATGACAGGGTTCTTCAATCCCCAAGGCTTTCTGACTGCTATGCGGCAGGTAAGTAGAACCGGAGGAACAAACAAGACTCCAATGTAAATTCCATCTGTATCCATCCTTCCTAGGAAGTAACGCGAGCACACAAGGGCTGGGCCCTGGACTCGGTTGTGCTGCAGAATCAAATAACGCGCTATAACCGAGAAGACATCACGGAGTATCCAACGGAAGGAGTCTACGTCCATGGACTGTTTCTCGAGGGTAACTCTTGGCCAGTCTGTTCTATTCTGTTCGGCAATGATTGGGCACCTTTCTTGCAGGCGCCTCCTTGGATCGGCGAAGCGGCAAGCTGATGGAGTCCAAAATGAAGGTCCTGTACGAGCAGATGCCCGTCATTTACATATACGCCATAAACACCACAGCTGGAAAAGATCCGAAACTGTACGAGTGCCCCATCTACCGAAAGCCCCAGCGAACGGACCTAAAGTATGTGGGCTCGATTGACTTCGAGACTGAATTCAATCCCAAGCACTGGACCCTGCGTGGCGTGGCCCTTCTCTGCGACATCAAGTAGAGAGCCCAAAGCCCAAAGTCATTCTTGGCCCGTGTCCGTGCCTTTGTTTGCCGTCATGTCAACTGCTCCACGAGACAGAGGGAGAGTACGTGAGTGGGGCTGCTAATGGCAATGTGATAATTATCTTATTTTTTTGGGCGAGCGTTCAAGTTTCGTGTAATCTAGCGACTAGCGCAAATACAACAATATTAATTGGACCCTCGGGTGAGGACCAAAGAGACACCTACCACGAGCACAGTTATTAGCTTGTAAAACCATTTGTTAGCCAACAATAAAGACGCGTTTTCTCATAGGGAGAGACAGAGATCAGCACGTGAACTGCACGTGGGACCATACGTGGAATAAATTAAATATATATCTAGAAAATCCGTGTGTCCCTTTTTGGGGAGCCAGAAAAACCAATCGCTTCGTACTTAATTGTCATTTCAATGCCTCATGGTTTTTATTTTATTTAAATTTATTTTTTTATAAGTATACATAGGTACGCACATATTTTCGTATAATATATAATATATTCGATTTTTTGTCACTATTTTAGCTTTGTTTGAAAACTTGTTTTTATTTACAGTCACATACAATATATATAAATGAAAAGTTAATTCATAATTATTAATCGTAGATCGTAGTTTGGAAAACCAATTTAATTCCTTGTCAACTTACTCACTGGTGGCTGGTATCCTGTATTCTGTATTTATTTATGAATCGAAATAGTAGCTGCTTGCTTGAGTAGTATCGTATATTGTAGGGTGGTATTCCCTCTACGTTAAAATCGGTATTCGTATTCGTATTCGTATGATTTGGAACCATGTTAACTACGTAATTTCCATAGTGATCAAAAGACAAAGTGTGTGGTGTGCAAAAGAGTCCATTAAGTACTATTTTTAATAATTATTTGAGCATCCGCAACACAAAGGCGATAGGGGAAATGCTTGATAAACTGGTAAAAAGTAATATTGTCCGCCCGCGGAGTGTGTAATTTCGTACGAAAAAATAGGCAGAATATTTAGGGAACATATCGCTGATCACTATCAATTACGCCTTCAAACAAATGCATTTATTTGCTGTATTATTAATAACATTTAATTATAGTTTGCAGCTTTGGTTTCGATTTGGAATCAATCAAAGAAGGTATTCTCGATTTCTTTTTGGTTCAACAGTATCTGTGAGAGAGGTAGTATAAATCGTTAGTTAATTCAATTTCAATTTCAATTCGAATAAAATACAAAACTTGAATACGTTTAGCAACATTGAAAAAGGATTTATCGAAGGGTTCGAGTGGAGTGGAGCGGAGTCGAGCCGATTGTGGATGTGGATTGGATGCGGAGTATGTGCACCACACAACATGCCTGCCTTGTAGCCAGCCATTTAGGAACCGTCAATGTACATTTCTATATGCATTTCTATATGCGTTTTGGTGCATGTGTAACCGTATACCGTATACCGTATCTGTAATCCGTAATCCGTAGTCTGTAATTGCATCTCAATCTTTAGCCACTTAAATGTCGTTATAGTGCTTTCTTTGCGGTAGGTAGCGGTAGAGCAGGTTCCACGGAATATATTCAATTGTATTGTCCACACCTGCAGCCATTCCGTGCGGTTCCAAATTGGGTTTGTCCTCCTCAAACGCCTGCTCCACCCGGCTCTCCTCCTCCTCGTTGTCGTCGTTCTCGTTCTCGTCGTCGACCTCGTCCGTGTCTGCCACATATATGGTTGCGTTTTTGCTGGCCATCGCAGCATTTCTATCACCATGATTTTCATGATATTTTTCATTTGCAACTTCATTTCCGTCAGCTGGATGTTTCGCCGCCACACTCATGCCCAGACCTGGTCCGACCCCAGCACCGTTTAGAGATTTTTTTGCATAGTTGAATAACTTCTGAGCTTGTGATTTCTGACTCTGACTCTGACTCTGAAACTGTGATGTGTCTGGGGACTGCGGCATCGCATAGCTCCACTGGAGTGGACTGGGGAAATTGGTCCAGTGCATCTTCTGTTGGCGCTTGTTGCTCCTTGCCAGTGCCCTCTCCAGCTGCTGCGAGTACGGTCTGGATAGGATTGCCTCTGCCGCCGCCGGTCTTAGGTAGACTCGTTTGCCCACGTTCTTCAGAATGGCCCGATTCAATTCGACCTGTGTGCAGACATTAAAGGATTTGGCGTAAAAATACAACAGTGATTGCTTCCCCCACAAGGATGGATATGTTTCTGCGGGGGGGCAAATCTATAAAATTTAACTGGCAAAAGTTATTTAATTATTTGTCAGAGTCCCTAATGCAGTTAGTCGAGTTTTACTCTACGAGTGTCATAAATATCCACGGCTTCGGCTTCAAGCATTAGGAGAGTCAATGGGCCATGCCAGGACCTCGTTACCCGTGTCTATTCCTCATTAATTCGTAAATCTATGCCCCAAATGTAAGTACTATTAATATTAAAGCCTTTCGACGAATCAATACATATACATGTGTGTGTTGGTGGGTGGCCAGCAATTTTGTTAAACGCTCTAAGGATAACCCTTCCCTTCACCTGGCTCTCGTTTCTGGGAAAGGTGAACCTACTATCAAGGCAAATCGTTAGGATTCCTCGCATTAAAACGTTTGATTTTTTTTTTGTGTTGTCTTTTATATTTTGCCTTGGGGTTGAAATCGTTTGGTAACCAAATAAACGCCCGCTTTGTAGCGAGGAAAAATATTTGTTTTACACATACGCAGCGCCTGGTTTTGGGAGCTCCTCCTCCTCCTGCTGCTAGGCCTTTTCTATATACAATATACACATATTTATAAAGGTCTATATAGAGTTTCAGGTCGATATATACGTAGGTATTTATTTCGTTTGCTCTGCTAGTGGGGCCTTCGCTTTTTAATGCTCCAATGATATGGCAAACATAATCGTTGATAAACGGCAAACAAAAACTTGCCACGATACGATAAGTACTTGTATATTTTATTATAGAAAAGTGTATTGTAATGTTTTGCTTTGTTTGCTCGAGGTATTAAAAAACTTTTGAGCAGCTGCCTTCTTTATGGGTTTTCTCGAAATATTTCTCATTAGGCATCTCATTCTAGTTTTGATTAGACCCGCCCTGCCATATTTTCATTTATACTCCGCGCCACACCAAATTACGCTTAACAACTTTCTCCTGGCGCCTGGGGAAAAGTTTGTGTGTTTCCTTTCTTATTAAAAATACCACGCAAAGTGGTCAAACAATGCGGCGTTCCGCCCAGCCCCATTTCATATCGCATTTATCACACTTTCTCTCACTCACCTGCCGCGTGTTCTCCTTCATTTGCCTGCGCGCTATTTCCAGGAGCAGCCTCTGACGCAGGACATCCAACGGATTGACAATGGACAGGGACGGCTTGTTGCGCTTTGCGAGCAAAAAATCATCCTAGACGAGAAAAGTATACAATTACTTGGCGAAAAGTTCTCAAGACAAACTTGGATAATGCAAAAAAGGCTCTGATTATTGCATATATTTTACCTAGACTAGTTCTAGGGTATTCTAGGGTATCCTGAGGCTATAAATATAGTTATTGGATCATCAGCATATCAGTAATGTGTTATGTTGTGATGTGTTGGATTCTTGTTTTGTAAATTATGGAAAACTGTTGTTTGGAATCACACTTTAAAATCTTATCGTTGTTTTTTTCGGGTTTTTTTCCACTTAAAAACCTGTTAGACAGACTCAAGATAACAGCCCTTTGTTGATAAAAACATCTAGAACAACGAATTGTGTGTGGTGTGAGTCAACAAATTGGCTAAATTACATACATATTTATCTATGTATAACAAGCCAAAAACACAGCAGTGGAGTCCAGTGTCCCGGCAGCAAGATACCTCGTGTTGGGTTCAGATATTTCCCACTTGGATCGCATTTTGATTGATTTTTGTACATGGAATCCAAAGCGAATTGGGTGCACATATTCAAATAAAATTACATACAATCTGCGCTATAATTTCGGCTATCAGAAACCACCTTTGCCATGGCTACCGATTAGATAACGTAATGTTCACAATGTATGGCCACAATATCTGGAATGATTATCTGATTTTTATAAAAGCAATTGCCAAATGTCGTTCCGGTTAGTATACTCTAAAACTTTGCAAAATGAAGGTTCTTTCGCTCTTATTGCTGGCCGCGCTGATGGCCACAGTGGCCGCCAAGCCACATGGTGGCTGGAAGGGAAGTGTTTCGGGCCACTGGAGGATCAGCGGCGAAAGACCGAGAGCCAACGAATGGGAACACCACATTAGGGCTAAACACGACAGAAGCGACGAATCTTCGAAGGAAAACTCATCAGAGGAGGTCCCTGCTGCTCCGGAAAAGCCTCAAGTCTCAACCACACAGTCTCCTGGAGAGCCAGAGGATTCCACTACTGAAACGACACAGGCCCCAGATGACTCCACAACGGATGCCGACGAGGAAACCACTGCTGGTTCCGAAAGCCCCGAAGACTCTACCACCCAATCACCAGAAGAGCCGGAGGATTCCACCACTGACTCCGACGAGGAAACCACTGATGGTTCCGAAAGCCCCGAAGACTCTACCACCCAATCACCAGAGGATTCCACCACTGATTCCGACGAGGAAACCACTGCTGATTCCGAAAGCCCCGAAGACTCTACCACCCAATCACCAGAGGATTCCACCACTGATTCCGACGAGGAAACCACTGCTGATTCCGAAAGCCCCGAAGACTCTACCACCCAATCACCGGAGGATTCCACCACTGACTCCGATGAGGAAACCTCTGATGGTTCCGAAAGCCCCGAAGACTCTACCACACAATCACCGGAAGAGCCAGAGGATTCCACCACTGACTCGGAGGAGGGAAGCGGCTCGTCAGAGGAAACCACTCAATCTCCCGAAGAGCCGGAGGAATCCACCACTGACTCCCAGGAGGGAAGCGGATCTACACTCGCCATTGTCGCAGTCTGAAGAGCCTTGGGGTTGAAGGATTCAATGTTTTCAATAACTCTAAGCTTCTGGGCATGACTAGAGTAAATGTTCTAGCCCTAGTTTTACGAAATACCAAAATGAACCTCCTATGACAATAATATTTGGCGGATGTTCTCTGAAATATATTTAATTACAAACTTAGCTAAAAAGCCGCAGATTTACTTAATTTAAGCTTCCGCTCTCTCCCTCTCCGTGGCTCCATCCCGCTGGCCCACAAATACAACAAACAACATAAGTTATTTGTTCTCCTAAGTACCCTAAAAGTTCCTTAAAAACTTTTGATTGTCAACAAGAGTTGTAAAAGCAAATAAACATTTTGTTGTCGTCTAATTAGGTGAGGCATGAGGCATAGATAAATCAAATCGTTAGCCAAAAATTGTTGTTTGTTGTTCATGTTGTCAGGCCAGAAGACATAATCAATGGCATTGAAAGCAACCTATCGCAAGAGATTTGGAAGTACGTATACCCCATATGAAGGTACTTGAGGCATTACCTGTCCCCCGAAGCACTCAAGTGCGGGTGTTATCAAGATTAGATTATAAAAGGAAGGAGATTAGTTGGAAAGGATTAAGGCCACTTGACTGAAAACCAATTTGTGAGATAGAAAAACCAGTAAAATCGGGAAACGTGCATTTTTGCACTGTTTTTTTTTTGTTGCTAACAACCGAAGTATTTGGAATATATTAAAACTGAAATAAGTTAGTTATCCTTTCATTGGGAAAACCTATCAACCTTTTGAAGCCCGTGTCGGGACAGGTGATGTTTTCGATGCAAGTAATTGAATATCCATTCAAAGAAAACTGTTGGCAATCCAAAAAGCAGAAACAGCAACAGAAACAGAAAAAATAAAAGGAAATATGTATATGCAATTCGCACCTGTGTGTTCCGTGCATCCAGGTAGTCCAAAGGATATCCGTTTGTGTGGCTGTTTCCGGCGGGCTGCTGCTCTGCGCCCGAGCCCGTGCCCGTGCCCCTCTGTGCCGTACAAACGAGCCTCGTTGCACACAGTAAAGTTAATAACACCGGACAAAACCACGCTGTGGCTTTCATCATTTCTGGAATAAAGTGACAAAAAGTGAGAAACAATTCTACGGCAGCGGGAATTGCGCAGATTTGCAAGTAATTCAATGAATGTGGTGGATACTTTGTAGGGAAATTCAGTAAATTACGACCCCTGGGCTTTGTTCGGTTTTCAAAAAGCAACCTTTGACCTATCACTTTTTCCCACTGGAATAGAAAATATTAAACCGCTGACAGCTAACCTGTGAGAAATGTGCATCATATTCCCTGACAACAAGAAGCGCTCGTATAATTTATGGGTCACATAAATATGAACACGAATACGAGTGCGGTCCATCCATCCGTCCGTCCTTGCGGGCCTGAGTCCATGCCAAAAGGGACTTTTTTAAAATTTAGACGTCAGGCGGGGGGTGGAGTGTTTTTTGGGTCGAAATATTCCGTACATGTCCATTCGGAAACTATTCTAATGAATTCAATTTTCCATTGAACTAAGCAAAATATATGCTACGAGATGTGTGCAGATGGTTGTGCCTCCTTTGAGCCCCCCTGCCAGAGTTTAGAGGCAGGGGGTGGGGGTGATATCTCACCTGTCAGAAGGAGCATTAGAGGGGATAACATAACTACTCGTACGAGTAGTATTTGCCATCGAATATAAGTATCTGTTAAAATGGCAGCAGCATTAGAAGTGCCGGTAATCACATGTCAAATATGTATGAGTGCCATTTCATGGGAAAAGGATTTGCGGGTTCGCACTTTTGGCAGTCGTCAGACCATTGGCTGACACCTGACTATTGATTCCATCTTGAATGGATATCGAGGGGAAATGTTAAAGTTCACGGCATAGAGTTTTCTAATAATACTTCTTGGCTTTGGCCCACACATTTTTTTCTATTTGAAGTTGAATAAATATTGATTTTGGTACACCACCGAATAGTCCTAGTCGTAGTCCTAGTCGTATGAGCAATAAAACTCCACTCCCATGGCCTAGTGCCCCGGCGATAATTGTGCTCTCGTCAGGCATTGTAATATACAATATATGTGCCGCTGTCGGAAACGTGATTGCCTCCAGCTGTGTGCCAGGATGCTCCTTGATTTCATCCGTAAAATACAAAGAAAAAAGAAGAAAATATCTCAACAAAGGGAACCAAATTGCTGCCTTATCTATTCGAACTTTATGTACAAAACATACAGAATATGTACATATTTATATGCAAATATCCAACGAACAGAGAAGAGCGAAAAGTTTTGGTTCTTGTAATCCGACAAGGGTGTTTCCTAAATGATATTTAAGAAGGATAAAAGGGCACACTTAAAAGATGGAACTGCCTGTTTTCATGAATTAAATCAAGCATCATAGAACCTTTAACGAATTACTAGTTCTAATGGAACTTTTATGAAGATATTTATGAAGCAAGGGGAACAACTTCGACAGTTCATGTTTCCTTCCACAGTTTTGTATATTTTCGTTTAAACTTTCTTCCAAATATCCTTCAAACCATATAGAATCTTACTTAAAATTACAAAATTCGTTTCGAAATATTCACATGAACAGAAAGTCACCTTCTCAATCGTAATGCCCGCCCCAAATTCTTTGTATCTGGAATACAATTTATTGTATGACGATCGGGATATATCTATTTGTTAGACCGGATTTCGATTTGTATGTATTCACGAGCCGCGCCGCGTCGCGATGCCAAAGGCGTGTTGGGGAATAGCGATGCCTGAAGCTCTGCTCTGGTGTACCAGACTCTGGCTCTGACTCTGGCACTGGCTCTGGCGACTAGTATGAACGCAACAGGCTGACGACGAACGGAGAACTCAGGCTCCAGAGCATTCATGGCGTGTTTTTATATTAAACACAAAACGAAGCTGCCACACGAAGTCGCCGTGTGGCCGTGTGGCAGCAACGATGACAGACGAGCAGTCACGATGATGACAATGAGGAAGGAACCGATGTTGAGCCATGCGGCCGAGTTATGAATGAATGGAAGCGAGACGTGCGCCACGCACCTTTTAAGCCACCTTACCTTGAAGGACATTTCCGATATGAAAAGACTTCGATGAAAGCAAAGCAATACTAGAACAAAGGATCTACATATCGCATAAGGTATTTTAAGCAATGGAAACTGACCATCCCCAAGGGATTATCGTAATTAAGTAGTTTCCAAAAGTTTCACCAACGCAGGCGCCTGCCTGGCACCCAGGTCGGAGTGACATTGTAATTATTGAACTCAATTAATAATTAATGAGTTTTATTTGCACATTAATTGTTACCCCTGTTGGACAGGATCAGGAAAAGGAAACCCTGCGCCACTCAATGTCATGTCGTAGACGCCCTTGGCTAACGTTTTTCGACGTTCTCATCGCATTCAGGTGTAAAATTGCTCGCCATAAATCCGTCAAACCCCTCCGCCTACAGGGGGGGGGGACAGAGGAACAGACTGGTTTTGAGTTCTCGGCTTTGGGGAATTGGAAATTGTATTTTTTGTACAACTAGTTATAAAATCAACCTTTCACAATCGAAGGCTTGTTTTTAAAGTTCATAGCAACATTGTAGGAGTGGAGTAGGATATGATTTGACTTATCGACAGCACTTTTGCCGCCTACGAACTTTGACATGCTTTTAATTGCTGTCAACACGTGTCTGCGACATGAGGGGTGTATGTGGGGTTTTTGTAATTAAGCACGTAGCCATAGCTGTAGCCATAGCTGTGGCCCAGCATTTTTTATAGCTGATTGAATTCTGTCAAAATGTGCCTGTTATCTTTTTCCTGCGTGCGTGATGGTGGGCGGTTTTTAAGTGTCATCCGCACAAAGATGTACAGTAGTGTTTATCTGTCCCCAAGAGTCTGTCTTTAAAGACAAATCAATCTCTGCCCAAAGTGCGGCCAAATGTTAAGGTAGTGTCCCTAAACGCAAACTCATGTCCAACCATTCCTTTTTAGGGGTCATTCCTGCCATACACATACACTTCAGTTGACAAAGACAAAACTCATTAATTTATTTATTAACACACCGATAATGCTCAGTACAGTACACCATCCCATACCACCCCCAGGGCGCTGGGGGAAAATCTTTTGTTTGATTTGCGTAATAAGTCAATGACTCAACCAAATTGTTCCCTCTTCACAGCCCTTTCTAATCGACTTCTAAGCGACTAAACGGTGTTAAACGGTCATTTAATGAGGAGCCAAGAGCCAAAGGCAGCCGCTTCAATTCATCCAATTATCCATTAACCAGGCTATCGACATCCAACGGCTAACCGGCTTCATCCAATTATACACGTTAATACGCAATAATATAATGCCAAGGAACCTTAGTTAGTGCCTTTAAGAAACAATGCTAAGTAAATCTCCAGAACCTCCACAACAACATTTAATTAGCAACGTTTATTGTCTTAGTTAGAGCTCAGTTTCCGTTGTTGGCTTCCAGTTGCAGTCTCTTTCGAGCCTACTTGCCATAAGTTTCATTGCGGATTAGTTTTGAAGCCTTTCAATTAAATCAAGTTACGCGCCAAAGGGGGGAAATACCAAATACCAAGAAAGAATTTAGTGAAAAAGTTTCTAAGCCCTGACTTGGCATTTGCGTAACTTTTTCCATGGTTGTTGTTGTCAAGGATGAGTCGTCAAAAGATTAAGCAGCAGCAATCAGATCAATCTGATAAATGACCTGTGGACTTCAATCATATAAAAATCATCCTCCTTTTAGAAACCCTCCACCTACATCTAGTACTACCATTGGATTTGTTCAGATTTCAGATAAACTTTAATATTTATATTTAACTGATAAATTACTATCGCATACATCGATATATTGCTGCTATCGATACATCTGTTCGCCATACAGTGATTTAGTGCTTAAAAATACCAGTGACAGGTAATTGATACGCAATATAAGAAATGTACAAGAAATATTTACAAATAGTATTATTTTCCGTGGCTTAACTCAAGTTTTTCACTTGTTTAAATAGAGGCGGGCTAATGGGCTACGTTCGTTTTTCGACGGTATTCTGACGGTATATATCGGTATATGTCTGAGAGCTCGATGGTATATTTCACTGACAAATATGCGGTCACACTTACGAAAACAAATATGGCGGATCTGAACGCAAAAATAGAAAAAATGTAAAAATTCGGCGTTAATTGTGTATTTAAACAATCAAAAATTGAAGTTTTTGCCAACCGGAACGAAAATGTTGCTTCGGTGTTGAGATATGCCAAATGGGATTACCGAATCGGCGAGAATTTGTGTATGTGGAGTGCATTTTCTGGGAGTCGTGTCGCAATGCGCTCAATTGTTATTACGTGACCTCGGAAACGCCGCAAAAAATAGTTTGCTCAAAAACAGAAAGCAGACACAAAAAATAGCGAATATCGCGCAGCATTGACTTTAATCTTCAAAGGCCAAGCGCCCACGATCAATCACAAAATCCAGTGCGACGGGCGGGCTTTTACGCAGTGAAGGAAATTGTGCTAAAATTCTTTTGGCTTGGCCACCCACCGACTGCGAGTTGCCGCTTAAACACAAATACCATTGCAAGTGAGCAGAACGAATGAGGGCATCCATTGAGATGCGAATGTGAAATATCAGCTAAACGTAATTAGAAAGACCAAAATTAACGAAGCAGAATGTCTGGCGGACGCGACAGCAGCACTAGTGGCACCAGCAGTGGCAGTAGCAGCAACTCCACCACCACAGCAGCAGCGGCAGCAACCACATCGCCTGCATCCACCCAAAGACAACGTGGTCGTCCGGCCAAGAGGGCCACCTGCACCTGGTGTGGCGAGGGGAAGCTGCCCCTGCAGTATGTGCTGCCCACCCAGACGGGGAAGAAGGAGTTCTGCTCGGAGACGTGCATTGCCGAGTTCCGCAAGGCGTACAGCAAGGGCGCGTGCACCCAGTGCGACAATGTGATCAGGGATGGAGCACCCAACAAGGAATTCTGCTCGATTATGTGCATGAACAAACACCAGAAGAAGAACTGCTCCACCAGGCATGGAGGCGGTGGAGGGTCGGGCGGGGGAAAGGGTCTACCCGAAAGCGAGCGCAAATTGCTGAGCAGTGGAGCGCCCGCCCCAGCAGGTCCCTTCCAATACGAGAGCTTTCATGTCTTCGACTGGGATGCCTACCTGGAGGTAACTAGTAAACTATTTTCCACTGTGTATTTACGATTAACTATTGTTTGTTCTGTGTTTTTAGGAAACTGGCAGCGAAGCCGCCCCTGCGGAATGCTTTAAACAGGCCCAAAATCCTCCCATCAATGACTTCAAGATTGGGATGAAGCTGGAAGCGCTGGATCCACGCAATGTCACCTCCACCTGCATTGCCACAGTCGTGGGGGTGCTGGGATCCAGACTTCGGTTGCGTCTCGACGGAAGCGACTCGCAGAATGACTTCTGGCGCCTGGTGGACTCCACGGAGATCCATGCGATCGGTCACTGCGAGAAGAACAATGGCATGTTGCAGCCGCCGCTGGGATTCAGAATGAATGCCTCTAGCTGGCCCGGTTACTTGTGCAAAATCCTCATCAACGCTATGGTAGCGCCCGAGGATATCTTCCAGCCAGAGCCGCCGTCGCCGGAGGAGAATCTCTTTAAAGTTGGCCAGAAACTGGAGGCAGTGGATAAGAAAAATCCTCAGTTGATTTGCTGCGCCACTGTGGATGCGATCAAGGATGACCAAATACACGTGACGTTCGACGGCTGGCGTGGGGCCTTCGACTATTGGTGCAACTACCGGTCCAGAGACATCTTTCCCGCCGGGTGGTGTGCCCGCAGCTGTCATCCCATGCAGCCGCCGGGCCACAAGTCCCGCATGGACTCCAGCTCGGGCAAGCAGCGTTGCCCGCGCCCCCGCTACACTGTTGTCACCGAGTCGGAGGCCATGGTCCCCGCCTCTCCGGCCACCGCCCACTTCCATCCCAACTGCAAGGGCGGTCCGTTCATCAACAACTCGAAGCTGCCGTGCATGGTGACGGGACCGACGTACCAAACGCTGGCCAAGCTGTGTCTGCAGGAAGTCCTCGCTGCAAGCACGGACACACAGCAGCTGTCCAAGCTGCTGTTCGCCTTGGAAGGAGACGTGCACATTGTGACTGCAGCAGGCAAGAATTTCACAGTAAGTTCACAGCAAATGCTCCTTCGTTTCGTTTCGAATGTTTATTAATGGTGTGTTGTGGTGTGGGTATGGTTTAGGTCAAAATCCCATCGCCAATGCGCATGAAGGACGAGGAGAGTCTGGCCCAGTTCATCGAGACGCTGTGCACCACATGCCGGGCATGTGCCAATCTCATCTCGCTCGTCCACGAGACCGAAGAATGCAAGAAGTGCGCCCAAAGCAGAAAGCGTCAGCTGACGCAGGCGTCTACGCCTCCCTCGTCGCCCGTGCTGTCCGATAAGCGGCATCGGACGTCCTCCGACAAGATGGCGATCAAGCAAGAGACGGGCGCCAAATCCCCGTCGGACGTGAAGCCCAAACCCCTGCCGAACAACGGGAAAGAGCATACGAATCATCAGAGTACTCAAAACAGCCACGGGTCAAACAACGGGTGTGACACTGGAAGCAAACCCAATGCGAAGGTGACCATCAAAACAGAACCCAACGGCGTGACCGGCGGAGGAACATCCACCACCACGCAGGCCTTGCGCAAAGTACGCTTCCAGCATCACACCAACAACAACAACAATAGTATAACCAACAATGGAAACACAGAGGCAAACCAAACCACGCCGCCGGTGAGCAATTCTTCGTCGTCGTCCTCGTCGTCGAGCACAAGTTTGGCGGCGGGTGGGACAGCTAATGCGAGTTCTATTGGAAAATACCTGGCCCCACTGGTTGCCGAGGTGCATCCGGAACAGATCAACGCGAAGGTCTCGAACAGCTATTACAAATCGCCGACAACACTCTCCTCCAGCGCCTCATTGCCAACGTCCGTGTCGACTCCGTTCACTGGCTGCCAGTCGGCATCATCCACTGCACTGGCTGCAGGGGGAGTGACGGCGCCCAAGGCCGCCACAGCGCCGGCAGGGGGAGCTGCAGCCTCCACCAGTTACACAGCAATTACCTCGCCCCTCAGCACACCCACGTCCGCATCTGCGTCGCACCTGCGCTCACAGCCCATCGACTGGTCCATCGAGGAGGTCATCCAGTACATCGAGAGCAACGATCACTCGCTCTCAGTCCACGGCGATCTCTTTAGAAAGCATGTAAGTACACACAAATGCTGCCCCAAAGCGTATTCTAATCTAATTCTACTCGATTGCATGCAGGAAATCGACGGGAAGGCACTATTGTTGCTAAACTCGGAAATGATGATGAAGTACATGGGCCTGAAGCTGGGACCAGCCTTAAAAATCTGCAATTTAGTCAATAAGGTAAACGGTCGTCGAAATAACCTGGCCCTATAAACGATTAAATATACTACGAAATACGGAAGCAGCCTCCAAAATCCATTAACTAATAGCATTTCTGATCGAGAAACAACTACAGGAAAACACTGTCGACAAATTATGTTGGTACCGCCCATCCCCATGATTCTAGAATTTATTTTGGGAAAATATTTGGTACGCAAAAGCCGCTCCTTGAAATTCTTTAAACATAATATGGTTTTGTTTTGCGTTTAAAACATTTTTACAATCATATACAGTGGTGAAACAGTTTTCAAAATATTTACATTGACGCCGTGATTTTAGCATATTGTACATTATACATACAATTTTTATAAACTAATCGAATTCTAACCATTTTTACTCCTTGCAATGCAACAAACTTTTCAAAAGTTATGTTCTATAATTATTAAATGCAATCGAAACGTATTTATTTTTGGCGGAATATTGAAAACTGTAATCCCTGCTACTCAAAAATGCTTTGCACATACATAAACAATATTTATTAAACACAAACACGCACACACAAGGCATCCCACATTTACGGAATCTAATAACAGCAAGAAAACTACGATTAGAACTAGATTTTAAGAGACACAAAAACACACAAAAACACACACACAAGTTTGGAATGATTGTAAATATTTTACATACATAAATAATTATATATTGCGGTATTTAGTTTAGTTGCTGTTGCTAACTGTAGCGACATTTGAATTATTATTTAGGTGTTGAACAAACGAATTCTGCGAAGGATTCGTCTGTTGACTGAACAAACAATGAAATATAAATATTTTAGTTAAAAAAAAAACAAGAAATACCAATTAAGGCCCTTCCTTTAAACTCTTTTGTTTGGAAAATAGTGCATACACAGACCCACTACCACTACAACCCACTAATGATATGATGTTAAGTATGGCGATGTGTGTCTCATTAAGTTTAGATTCAACCACTTACACATTCGAAATTAAAGAGATACGAAATCCTGTATATATGCGCGAGTACATATGAGCTCCCAAGATTTGTTACACTTTTAGTTGTATTTAATATTAGTCTTCTGAAAAATTGTACATTGTATGTATCATCAAATACACACAGAACTCAGCTTAATGAAATCGAACAGCACTACTATCGAGAACCGAAAACCTATCTTATCAGAAGGCCAATGAAACCCAAATAGATTATTCTATTGATTTGAATATTTTTGCCTATTTAATGATTGTCGATCGGTGGTTTAATTTGGATTTCATTAGAAGTTCAGTTGTATTTAGACCGCACACACACACTGGCTTCCTTCTCAACAAACAAACAAACAAACAAACAAAAATGTACATTTTGATATATGTATAACGAATCTATTTTAGGTATACCTCTAATTAATCACTGTTATTTCCTTTGGATAATTCTAAAAATACAATATCTACGCATACATATATGACAGTATGGATCTATAGCTTACAAAAATGGACATAGGCTGCTGCGGGGGTGTCTCATATTTCGAATGCACAAAGGCATTCACTTACTTGGCCCTGATTTCAGTTAAAAAGAGAAAAAGATCAAGAAAATAATGATGATGATTTTTTGTTGCCATTTTTTGTTAATATTTGTTCAATAATTTCCATGTTGTTAATGTAAAAACGAATAGTATCAGACTATTGAAATCTGAATAAATATATTTAGAGTATATGGATTTGTTTTATAGTTTATGGAATAACAGAGATCATAATGCAATGATCTTTCGTCGTTCTACGTGTTTGAAATGTGTTGGCCAAGGCGGCACTTCGATACAATGGAAAAGAAAGCGATAGATTTATATCGATTAACGGCGAATGCAAACGATTTTTTGAATTGCAGACAGCTATTTTTGTACACAGATAAGATATGTACACAGCAGTTCCCATCGAAAAACTCCCATGGATGGGGCCACCGTTTTATCTGCAACTAAGAGAAGAAGGAGAAGCAAGGCAGTAATTGAATTAATAAGATAACAGAAAGCAACAAACAGAATGAAATCGTTCGGTAGGTGCGACTTCTGGACTTGGGATGGGCATGGATGGGGAGGGATCGTGTGTAATATTAATATAGCCACTGGATTGGATTGGCATGGGTGGAAGGAAATGCTCGATTAGATTACAATTCAACGGATTTCAAAAGATACATATGTACATTATTTAGTATATGCAATGGATTGTGTCGCCAGACCCAGCAAACATTTAAATGGGGGCCAAAGATGCGCCGGCCGGTGTGGCTGACCCAAATTATGAGAATTCCTTGGACGTGGGGGGTATTCCTATATGATATGTAGCATAAGATCTGTGCTAGTGCTAGTGTCGCGTCCGTTATTAAGTCGGTCCCTTTGACTCAATTAAAGCTGCACCCGAATTGATCACGCCAAGCCAAGGTGCAAGGGGGCTGGTCTACAGCCCAACTACGATGTCCAGCCCCACACACAGAAAACTTTTCAAATTCGACAATAGAATAGAATCGTTGGAGAGGAGAGCGACAAAAATAAGCTTTCAGAGAGCGAAAGCTAAAAATACATACATATACCGAAATGCTTGCCCTCTTCTTTGAATCGGGTATGAATCGTTAGAAACAAGTCCCTTTCCATACTTATTTGTTTAAAGGACTAAAAACTAGCCATTCTTGAAGAAAATTGATTCATTAATGGGATAAAACTATGTGGGCAGAGTTAAGAGTCTTCGTTAGCCAGCATTATTCAACGGAATATCGAAATTGAGCAGGTATGACCTTTTTCGCTAAAACCGTTTTTTAGGCAAAATCCAACTAAAACAAGAGTATAAAATTAACCAGTCAAGTACAAAATAGGTTCATTAATCGGATAAAATTATGTGGGCATGGCTATATGTTCTATTTAGCTAGTAATATCCGACGGAAGATCAAAAGCGAGGAATATGTATAATAGAACTCCAATTCGTCAGTATATTTACGGTATATTTTATCGGTAGACCTGCGGCCACACTGTTGCCGTTGCGCTCCGAACTTTATTATTATACCCGATACTCAAAATGAGTATTGGGGTATATTAGATTTGTGGTAAAAGTGGATGTTCCAGAAGGAATCGTTTCCGACCCTATAAAGTATATATATTCTTAATCAGCATCAATAGCCGAGTCGATTGAGCCCTGTCTGTCTGTCCGTCTGTCCGTCCGTCCGTCTGTCCGTCTGTCCGTCCCCTTCAGCGCCTAATGCTCAAAGACTATAAGAGCTAGAGCAACGATGTTTTGGATCCAGACTTCTGTGATATGTCACTGCTCCAAAAATATTTCTTTGCCCCGCCCACTTCCGCCACTAAAAAGGGCGAAAATCTGTGGCATCCACAATTTCGACGATACGAGAAAACTAAAAACGCAGAATCGTAGAAGATGACTATATCTTCTAGAGTGCAAAATCTGAACCAGATCGTATAATTATTACAGCCAGAATCAAGAAAACAATTTCACTCTTTCTCGCTCTGTCTCACTCTAACACACAGGTTTCATGGTCGGTTTTGCCAATTGCAAAATATGAGTTCAAGGATCTCAGAACCTATAAAAGCCAGAGCAACCAAATTTGGTATCCACACTCCTGTGATATCGGACCTTGACCGTTTCATGTCCAAATTTCGCCACACCCCCTTCCGCCCCCGCAAAGGACGAAAATCTGAGGCAACCACAAATCTCAGAGACTATTAAGGCTAGAGTAACCAAATTTGGTACACACACTCCTTTAAGATGTCACTATAAAACGTATATCTCAGAATTTCGCCCCACCCCCATCCGCCCCCACAAAGGACGAAAATCTGTTGCATCCACCTATTAGATCCATTATCCATCTATTAGATTGCTGAATCTGGATCAGATCAGATCATTTTTATAGCCAAAAGGAACAAATCAATTTGCAGTGGCACGCACTCTTTGTCGTGTCGTTAAATATTAGCGGCATCTGCCGGAGGAGAGCCATACTGACTTAGTATCGGGTATAAATGTAGAGTTGCGGTGTCCGCAGCAACTCACAACGTTCCCCCTCGTTTTTGTTGTGCTCGTATATATAAAGCCCCCGCGACGCGAAGCTTTTTGCAGTCTTTCAGTTCCGTTGGTTCTTGTTTTTCGAAGTGAAATAAAAAAAATCAAATTCTACGATGGCATCTTTCGTTGGCAAGAAGTACAAGCTGGAGAAGTCCGAGAACTTCGACGAGTACATGAAGGAGCTGGGTGAGTGCCAAAGATAGGATCGATTGAAATATTTTTGCGCAATGCAGCTGAAATAATAGAGAGTGAAGAGAGGGAGGGGAGAAGCTGAAAACCACCGGCCGGCTTTTTTCGCAATAGTATGCCAAATCTGCCATCGGTGTGTGTGTGCGGGAAATCAATAGAGATGAGAAAAGGAAGAAGAAGGAGGAGGCAACGAAGAAGAAACGTGCTGATGCTGCCGATGCTGCTGTACCAAAAATTTACAGTTGCGTTGGCGAATTTCGAGTGCAAAGCGCATTAAAGTCATAAAGTCTTATCGGGGGGCGAACATGAATGGTCATGAATAGTCGTAAAGAGAGGCAATAAACGCTCGAGCAGACCCAGAAAAAGCGAAAAAACTAATTAGGCGAATGATGAACTTTGGTCAACGGCCTCCTCTTTGAGTCACCCGAAAAGTTGCTTAATCTCTCTCTCTCCCTCTCTCTTTGTCTCTATAAGTAATGTTCTTGCTCTATAATTTAGACTGTTTTTGCGACAGGTGCTATCATAAACGAACATGTGTACATACGAACATACGTATGGGGGAAAGTTCGGAACTGAACTTTGCACTCAACCCAAAAACGTTAGATAGGTAGTTAGGTGCTTCCGATCTTTGCCCTTGTCCCCAGTCTGTAGTCTAGAGTCTAGACATAGAAATGGGGGGAGGGCCGGCCGGTCTTGGATCGAGATCGGGTGATGGAAACTGGAGCTGTCGCGTCGCATCGCTTTGTGTGTGGCGTGAGTTCTGTTTTGCGGCTGCGTTTCCCTGAAATTTGTTATATTTTCTGCGGTTTCCCCCGTAGCAACGTAGCCACGTCGCCTCGTCGCCTCTCAATTTTCCGAAATCCAAACAAGCCTCCACTTACAGTACTCGGTAAAATCTGCGAGGGGGAGGGGGAGGGGTGTGGGTGTATGCTTGGAGGACAACCTGTTGATAGGGCCCCTCGTCTCCTATCAGCCGGTCAATATACTATACAAAGTATATTATATGTGAATTGTGAGGGGAGTGATAAACTATATGCTTATATATGGGCTCGATAATTGCGATCCGATTACGGATTTTGCACTTTGACGGCGGCGCAGCACTTATCGTTCGGTTCCGTAGGAAATTGCAGGGAATGGGGTGGGGTGGGTTGGGGGGGAGGGACTGCTAATCTATTCAAGGTTCTCCTCGAACTTTGGGACAGTTGCTGGGGCTCCCATCGGTGGTCATCGGTGGGAACTTATCGATCGTAGAACACTTGACTCGAAATTTGACTTCTGTTCATTTTGTTCATACATAATTGAACATAATTGATTTGTCCGTTTGATTGGGGGAGGGGGAGGGGGGAGGGAGAGACCTCTCCCCCTTTCTCTGTAGGATACGTGGCATACGCGGTGCAGCGTCAGCATCAGAGTCTACAGATAAGGTGGGGTCGCGCCCATCGCGCTATATTTAGAGCGGGGGGTCTGGGGACTGGCTGGCCAATTGATAAGCTGCTGCTCCAAAAGGAAGAGGAGGAGCGGCAGATGCCTGCCCGCATTGTTCGTTAACCTTGAGCACGACTTTTGACGTCTCTCTGCATCTCCGTCTCCATCTGCGGCTGCGTCGGTTTCTGCAGCAGGGAACTTCTCTCATAATTCAGCTTTATTATTTTTAATTAAATATAATATGATTTGCATTGAGCATTGAGCTGTGCCGTGCTCTTTGGCGGGGGCTAATTCAATTAGGTGCAGTCCCTGTCCCTGTTCCTATCCCCGTCCTCTCTACTTCCTCTCCTCCATAAATCATGCCATATCGAATGCAAGACTCATGCCATCTTTTTTGCAGGCGTTGGTCTGGTCCTCCGCAAAATGGGCAACAGCATCAGCCCCACTGTGGAGGTGACCCTGGAGGGTGATACGTACACCATGACCACCACCTCGACGTTCAAGACCTCCGCCATCAGCTTCAAGCTGGGCGAGGAGTTCGACGAGGAGACCCTCGATGGCCGCCAGGTCAAGAGCATCATCACCCTCGACGGCAACAAGCTCACCCAGGAGCAGAAGGGCGACAAGCCCTCGACCATTGTCCGTGAGTTCACCGACACCGATCTGACCACCGTAAGTATTCGTTGTGCGATATCCTCTCTCGGATGATCCTTTTGCTGATACACTGCTTTCCGTTCCCCTCCTCTGTACCACCTCTCCGCAGACCCTCACCATCGGTGCCGTGAAGAGCGTGCGCGTCTACAAGGCCGTCTAGGAGCTGTCCCGACTGACTATATCTACATCTACTCTACACATAACCATTAAATTTCGCATTAAAGCTCATCTTGTTATTGACTAACAGTTGACTACCCAAAACATACACAGAACTGCACCGCTAATCCTCATGTTCAACTGTAAACTGTTAACTGTATGCAGCACCACCCACTCGTACATTCACAGCCAGTGTATGACTCTTTCTGAATGCATTTTGAATAAAAGCTGAAACCACTGCAAGCGCCGCAGTGCTTCATAAATCGTATGATTATTTCTTTGGGTCCATCGTTTCGTGAGTGCACTCGAAGAGTGTTATATGTATATTTATTGCCCAGGAATCGATTATGGTGTAGTGTTGATGGATCCTTCTGTGGAGAGAGAGCACTCTTGGACCCTGCTCGATTGAATGTTGTCGCCCCATCCCCCTTTGCTTTGCCTCTGCATCCGCCTATTATCATAAATATTCCTCTGACTTTTATGAGGCCCGTCCCCACGCATTTCCGCTTTAAGTATTCGCGACTTGAGCTCCAATTGAGGATAGGATGTGGTGTGTGTGGCATGTTTACACAGTGCTACAAGAGTGGGTGGCTGTGGCTGTGGCAGTGCCATGACGCAGGCGCAGTGGCCGGGAACTGGTTGCGTGCAACATGGCCACATTTTTTAGTTATCATCCGCCGTTTGCCGGCTCTACAGCTGCGGCACAGGAGGAGGATTCCGATTCCGAAAATTCCATATCCATGGCTGTGGCCGTGGACTGAGTCATCGGTAAATAGTTTTTGTGTGTTTTTACGAGTCATAAACAAATATGGACACCGTTCCGATACGGGTAACTGGAAATAAATGGTCCGATTGGAGGAGCTGTTGCAGGTGCGAGGCAATTCGATACAACAGTACTTGTACTCGTACAAGTGTAGGTGTGCGTAGGTGTGTGTGTGTGAATATTGTGTAATCGCGAATCAAGGCGGAAAAAAGCTTGCCTACTTTGCGGCGCCTTTGAAAAGTTTAAACAATTAAATTGTTTCTGATTCTAGCGGGGGAGAGCGCTCATTTCCAGCCAAAAAGCTCTTTCCAGAAACGGGTTTTCTGTCGAGTCGAGAGCCGATTGCAGCGAAGAGAAGAGAGGAGAGGAGATCTCTCTTGCGTTTCGTTTCTGCTGCCGTGGCTGCCGTATCACGCCATAGTACGAGTATCATCGCATCGCCGTTACTTTGTGGAGCCCGTTCTCGCGCTCTCTGCTGTTGCTGTTGGGGAGCGGGTTCATGGAGCGAGAGAGCATGGCGCCGTTCGTTGTTGTTTACAATTTTTGCTGCCTCTGCCGGCGCTGCTATTGGAACTTGTAGCTTTCCCTGCGATTGGAAATTGGAATTTCGTAGCCGCCGAACAGGCACACAGTTGAGGTTGAGCCGCTGCCCTGGCCACGATACGATACGATACGATCGATCTGTCGCTCATTCCACACGAATCGGTATTGTATATATAGGAACTATACAGATTCCATAGTTTTTGTGCAAAAATGTGAGTACAGTGCAGAAATTCAATGCGGTTCCAGTAAGCAGAGATTCCATCATGGAGTGCATCTGTGTGTGTCTGTGTGTGGGGGCCTGGAAATATTCCACTAATCCACTTTCCAGCGAAATCAGAAACGACTTATCAGAGAGACGTTTGTTTATGTTTATCGGGATTTCCAGTCACGATAGGAGGATAGGACAGGGCCGATTGTGGGACTAATTGTGGGTTTAATGGAATATTAATTATGAACGAAGTCCGCTCTCCTTCTCTACGGGTATTTATGGTCATGCAAATGTTACATAACCCCCTCCACAGACGACAAATAAAAAACGGACAAACAATACGATTGTCAAGTGCAAAGAGCAGGGAAAGAGGGAATGAGGGAAAGAGAACCCAATGTCTGCTGATATGTATGTACTACCTCTCCCACTCGAATCGAAAGACGTCTTGGGTAATCACTCGGAACTTTTTCAAATATTCCTATATGACGAAACAGAAACACGCATAATCTTCTCTGCTGAATGGGTTTTTCTTTGTTTTGACCTTTGTTTTAAATGATAAGTACTTTTGAGATTTAGAAGATTGGTCTTTTCCTCGTTTCTCTATAAAGAAACCCCTTCTTTCATCTGCAATATAGATGGTGCACCCACACACACACACACACACAAGACATCTATTTCTGCTCCAAAAAAAGAGATTAAACCTTGGGGGAGATCTTTCCTATGACAGCGACTATAAAACTCCCTCCCTTTCCTCCGCCTCTCCAGATAAAACGCCTACAGAATGGATCGCCAGAGCCTAGCAACCTTTGTCAGTCCGTACAAGTGCCGTCCATGGATGACGAGCACTGGAGCCGCTGCCCCAAGCGGTGGGGGCAAGGGCCTCAAGGGCATTGTGGCGGGCGGCATCACGGGCGGCATTGAGATCTGCATCACCTATCCCACCGAGTACGTGAAGACACAGCTGCAGCTGGACGAGAAGGGTGCCAACAAGCGATACAACGGCATCGCGGATTGCGTGAAGAAAACAGTGCAGCAGAGGGGATTCTTCGGCCTTTACCGAGGCCTGAGTGTGCTCCTCTACGGCAGCATACCCAAGTCGGCAGCGAGGTGAGACCCCCCTCTCTCTAGAGAAAATACGGTGATCCATGGCTATCTTGCAGATTTGGAGCCTTCGAGTACCTGCGCGGACACGCCGTCGATGCCAATGGACAGCTGTCGACGGCCGGAAAACTCCTCTGCGGCCTGGGAGCGGGTGTCTGCGAGGCCGTTCTGGCCGTGACGCCCATGGAGACCATCAAGGTGAAGTTCATCAACGACCAGCGCAGCGCCAATCCCAAGTTCAAGGGATTCGCCCACGGCGTCGGACAGATCGTCAAGGCGGAGGGCATCAGTGGGGTGTACAAGGGCCTCACGCCCACCATCCTGAAGCAGGGCTCCAACCAGGCCATCCGCTTCTTCGTCCTGGAGTCCCTCAAGGACCTGTACAAGGGCGACGATCACAACAAGCCGGTGCCCAAGCTGCTGGTCGGTGCCTTCGGTGCTGTGGCCGGAGCCGCCTCTGTTTTCGGCAACACACCTCTGGACGTCGTGAAGACGCGGATGCAGGGGCTCGAGGCGTCCAAATACAAGAACACCGCCGACTGCGCCATGAAGATCCTGAAGAACGAGGGCGTGGGGGCCTTCTACAAGGGCACGGTGCCGCGTCTGGGACGCGTCTGCCTCGACGTGGCCATCACGTTCATGATCTATGACTCGTTTATGGATCTCTTCAACACGGTCTGGAAGTAGAGAGACCCGAGACGAGTGGGAGGAGGCTTTTAGTGTTAGTTCCGATCCCTCTGAACCCCTGACCTAGTCGACTGCTAGTTTGCTTCATTCATCCGACATATTCCACTGGAAAGAGCATTTCTATGGTTACGTTACGTTACGTACCGTTACGTCCTATTGCGTATCAATTATACATAATATTTGTAGAGAAGAAGAGAGCATTTAACAACGAATCGGAAGAAGTGTATCTGTGATCTTTGTGTTCCTTTAATTGCAACTAAATTGTGGATTATAGATTGCTTGCACCATGGATTGAATAGTGGATAGGGGGGCCACTGGGGATTTAACCTACGACTAAAGACTAAGGCACGCTGCTATCCTAATCCTCGTTATTCTGGCCGGGTCCTCCTATCGCACCACATTGAGTGGTATCGAGGACTGTTTGCTGCTAACAATCCGCCCCAGCCTCTCGTCCAAGGGGGCCGCCAGCTCCTGCCAAATGCATTTGCCAATCAGCGATATCTGCTCGATGGGCGGCCGAAAGGCCACCAGCAGATTCAGGCATATTCCGTCCGTGTTCTCCCCCTCGGAGGCACAGTGCTCCACGCTCAAGAGGCCGTGAGGCTTGTGCTGCGGCAGCTCCGCTCCAAAAATCTCAATCATGAACTTGCGCAGCGTCGAGTGGAGACTGCGGTTCGGATGCAGCTCCACCGTGGGGAAGTGGTGGGCGTTCTTCTCGCTGATGAGGATGTTCATCGAGTTGCTGGCCCGCTTTCGGGCCACCGCCAGGACACGCAGGTAATTCCTCCTGTGGGGGAATCGCGTGGGCAGGATGCTGCCGTGCCACAGCGGCTCGCTGGCACTCTCCAGCGCTCCCGGCTTCCTGGCTCCCTTGTGGTAGGCCCGTCCAATGTCAATGATGTTCAGGATGTCGTTGGCCCGCAGTGGCATCTCCTGGGGATTCAGCACCCATCGCGCTTGAATGGACTCCGCATCCGCATCTGCCGGCGTCTTCAAGCGACCGCCAGTGATGCGTCCGGTCATCACAAATCGGAACCAGGAGCCCCCGGCAGCCTCCACAGCGAGCAGGGTCGTTATCTCCGCATTCAGTCCGGTTTCCTCAAACACCTCCCTTGCGGCGGCCTCTGTGATGGACTCGCCCCGCTCCATGCGTCCAGCGGGTAGATACCACTTACCTGGAAAGTAGAGTAGAGTGGAGTGGAGAATCATTAGAAAAGGCGGGGAGGGGCTGAGGCGGGCGCACTCAACTCACCTGCACAGCTCTGTTTGGCCTCCTCGATCATGAGCAGCTCGTCGTGCTCGTTGATCAGCACACAGGCCACAATGTAGGTGACCGTCTGTCCGAGTATGGGCATAAAGTCGGATGCCGACGACGGCTGCACTCCCTGCGCCTCTGCGGTGGCATTCTGCTCTTTCAGCGAGAAGTCGCACAGCTCTGTGGTGATGTCGCCCAAATCTTTGGCCTCCAGCAGGCGACGCACTTTCTCCCCGAGAGCAGGCATCCTATCCCTCTATTTTGTGTATGTGTCTATGCCGAGAAAGTGTCCAAACAGACGTTGAACGAATGGAATTATGATGATGAGTGGGGAGCACACTCTTCGCTAAAACTCACGTTTTCTGGGCACTGGCAATCAAATAATGACTCAATTCGACAAGCATGCCTCCTCCTACACCGGCTCCTCCCCTCTCAATGATGTTGATCTCTGTGCATGCGAGTGTGGCATATGCAAATTATGGAATTCTTTTGCGTTTTGCTTTTTGAGTTCTGCGTTTTGCGTTTTGGGGAGTGGAAGCAGAAGTGGAATGAACGAGCGAGCGATCACAAGAGTGGCCAAGATGTGACTGTGGCTCTAATGCCAATAAAACAGCAAAAGACGCCAATCAACTTTTTGTTGCTATTTCTATGGCTGTGTGTGCTTCAGCTCCAGCACACAGGTGCGCTGCTTGGTAGTCTACTGGCTGTGGCTTGGCCTCTATTTTTCTATTGATATCCGAATGGATGTCAAATAAGCCACTCGACAGGTTTTGCTCTGGAGAAAGTGTCTGCGTCTGCTCTGTGTCTCCTCCTCGTAGAATCAAAACAGCTGCAGCAGCAGTTATCTTTCAACTTCTGTTATTGCACAATTAATTGCACTCGTACTCGTCACTCCGTTTATTTGCACATATTGTTGTTTTGATTGTTCTTTTCTATCTAGATCTCTCAGCCCTGTCCACATAATTTAAAACAATTAATGACTCTATTTTCTACTTGACTGGCTTTTTTTAAATACTTGACTTCGATTGTTTTTGCCTCGATTTTGGTTCCACAACAACAACATCAGTGTTGCCATTTTAGCCTATTTAAGGCTAGATCTAGCTTATTTGAAAACGGAAAAGCTTGAAAAATTATGAAAATGCTTATAGCCTTAAATCTAGCCTTTTTAAATTTCACTCTGTTTATGTTTGCCTTTTTATATCCTACATATATTTTTAGGCAAATCGAACTAAAAGTATATTTGTTGTACATATTTTGGTGTATCATGGTATTTTAGAATTCATTTATGGTATATTTTCGTTGGAAAGTTTCGGTCACTACTACACAGAAACTTGGCGATCGTGTGAAATGTGTAATTTTGTAAAATTGAGGTGCAAGGATTTTATAAAGGAGCTTATTATCCAACTCAGAGAAAGGTAAGCTTCAATAGGATTTGATATTAAAAATAAATAATAATCTGCTGTTTAATTTCAGACTTTCAGATAATTTTGAGACATTAGAAAAACTGCAAGTTTTTGCAGCAGAAAATGTACTCGAACATAATAAAAATCCTAATGATCTCATTTCCATATTGGAACACTTCAACTATAGCAATATAGATGGAATTCTTGCCCAATATGGCAAAATTCATTTAGTCCCTTGGCAAAGTACAGATGAGGTTTGTTTTAGTAATATTTAATTGTCTGATGAATACGACTATAATTCTTTTGAATTTTACAGATATGGATTGCGCCGTCATGGCAAATGTTGCCACAACTACCAATTAACGGAGAAATATTTAAATTTAATACGTTCCAGCGATAAATATACCGATTCGAGTATTAGCGAGTTGGATAAAATTATAACACAATTAGAAATGTGTACATCCATGTGTTTTTTTTTTATTTTTAGCCTGTTTTTTGGTCTGTTTTTTACAATTTTTAGCTTGTTTTAGCTTGTGTTTTTGTAAAATCTAGAGTATTTTGACGCTCAAAATCTGACAACACTGAACAACATAGCGCCCCGCATGATGAAAACCCGAACTTAGCCCACTAAAGCCCCCTCTATTTAAGCAGTTCAACGACTTGAGGTAAATGGCGCAAAATATCAACGATTGTAAATTCTTCTTGTGGATTCTTGCCATCTTTCCTCTGAACTTAAAAAAAAACCCCGATATTTTTCACCTGAACTGCGCTAAAACGATTAAATTTGCATTATTTTCGGTGGTAAATTTAAATACCCTCTTGGTTTACAATGGGTTAATCGTTCTCCGTCAACGATTGGAGACCATATTGCTCAATTTTGATGTTTCGTCGAATATTACCAGGTAGATAGAATATTTAGCCATGACCACATAATTTATTCAATTAATGAATTTATTTTCCATTTGACTGGTTTATTTTAAACTCTTGCTTTTGTTGGATTTAGTCTAAAAAACGGTTTCAACAAAAAAGGTCAACAAGAAAACTGGAAACATGAGTGAGGGACATTGTGGCGACGAAAAATCCCAAAAAAGTCCCACCAAACTTGAGCGCCAAATATAAATTGTTTGAATGTGAATGAGCGTCAAGGATTTAAATGCAATCCGTTGGAATAAATGATGCACGGAAGCACGATTTGTGAGCGAAAATTCAAGAAACCTGCGTATGGAAGCCAATGATTTGTTTAAATCGGACCAGCAGTTTGCCATTTTAGCATATTTCTGACTATATCGACCATTTGTGTAAGCATATTTTTAGGTTATTTATTTTCGGTTTAGGTATTTTTGGCTGATTGACCGTTTCAGGGAACAAGAGAAAATACCACATATTACCAGGGCAGCAAATTTAGTATTAAATGCAGACGTCTGGTAGCATTACTTTTAGCGATTTGCCCATGGCGCCAAATTTGAATTTTTGTTGCTTGGGTACAATGCTCTTCTGTTGATTGGCGTCAAATTTGAACAAGTGTATATTTTCATTCCAGTTATGAAAAGCATGGGCGCATGGGCCGTGCCGGGTGGGGGCTGGGGTGAGGGGCTGCAAGTGCGATAATGTAAATGTTATATGGTAATTGCAGCGACAACAACCATCATTCAACTCCAATTCAAATTTAGCCGACAAACAGCAAACAGGCGTTGCTCTCATAGATTAATATTAAAGCATACCATATTCCCATTTCCCCATATATGCTCCCCCCCACCCCCCAGCACCATCTCGTATATCGCTGTGTCGGGGGCATATGTTTGTGGTGTCTGTATCGCTGCTGCTGCGCCGCTTTTGCTGCTGCTGCTGCTGCTGTTGCAGGAAGCTCTTCTGATTGCCGGCAATAAAATTTGAATGCGGAAATTTCATTGTTTACCCAAATCGATCATCATTAAAAGCGTTGCTGTTGCCATTCCCATTCCCATTCCCATTCCCAAGCCCATACCCATTTCCAGTGCCAATTGGGCCTGGAATCCATGGCGTATACTTAGCGTGGGTGGTGCTCAAAGATGGGGCTGGGACTGGGGACTGGGACTGGTACTGGGGCTCTAATGCCCGGGTAGGTAATTCAATTTCTGTGCAATGCTTGATTTGCCATTTAGCTGCGAGACCTAATCCATGTCCTTGGGCCGACTTCCTTCGACTGTTTATTATTGGTGCTTGTCGTGGAGCCGCTGTCCTGTGGCACAACTGCTGCTGCTGCTGCTGCTGCCACATTTGCTGCTGGCATAAGACTTTTGTCATTACATTGTTAATTTGTTTTAGTTGTTTTTTAATTTCCTTGGAGAGTCGCAACCTTCTCGTAGCGTCAGAGGCGCGCACACATGCGTGGCATCGTGTGGCAGAGTATTAGTATTATCCGTGTGTGTGTGTGTGAGAGTGTGTGCGTGTGTGTGTGAGTGTGTGCGTGTGAGTGTGGGGGCGTACTAATGTACTCTGAGTGGATCTCTCTGGTAATAACGGCTAAAGTAAAATGCTGATAAAGTGGCAAATGTTTTGGAATGCGTATGCGTGTGTGTGTCTGTGTGTGTGTGTGTGTGCGTGGCTGCTGCTGCTGCCTGGAGATGTGGATATGTGGATACTGCGATGACAAGCAAAAGCGAACACAAAACGTTCATTTCCCACATGCACCATTATTCGTTAAAACCCGTAAATTTCACCGAAAACGAACAGCAGAGCGGCGGTGTGGCAGTGTGGCAGTGTGGCAGAGACGCACAGAGCTCACAGCACAGAGAGCGACAGGCAGGGCAGGGCAACAGCAATCCAAGAAGCTGCTTAACACGAGAATAATGTTTAAAATGTTTATTATGTGTGCAAGTGACGCGAGAAGGGCCTCCATTCCCTTTTGGGGCTCCACACTCCTCGACTCCCCCACCCTTCGCCTTCCCCTCGCCTATGCTTAGAGATGACAGGCTCAAACGCACCAGAAACACACACATGACTGTTGTGTTGCAGAGATATCTCTGTCGCCTGTGGACGAAAGGTATAAGAAACAGAAGGGTAAGGTAAGACAGTTCTGGGGGGGGGGGTAGATCTTCAGGGATATCCCGGGAGTGTGTGGGGAGCGCTGGCCAAGGCGGGGCAGACGAAGCCTTGGCACAGCTTTTGTGGATCGCCTAGGCTTTTCATCCTCTCTTGAAATATACCTTGCCTTTGGCAATGTTGATTTTCGTTTAGCCAGCAGCACTGCTACGGCTACGGCTACTTGTACTCTCCCTTTCCCACTCCCCCTCCCTCCCCTTTCCCTCTGCTCTGCTCTGCTGCTGACGACAACGACGACCGACGCCGGATGCGAAACAAGTAGTCCAAATAACCCGCAATAAGCTTTTGTCACGATTAACAAGGCTTACGCAAATGTGTGTCTTCTGTGGTGTTCCATCCCCTGCCCCTGCCCCCACCCCCCCACATACCACACTACCCCCCCGCTCTTCCGCTTTCTGAGCATAATTACATGCAGAGAGAGAGAGAGAGCGTATGAGCATGAGTGCTTGCGTGTGTGCGTGTCATGCGACTCTGCCATATTTTAGATTAATGATGGCGTCGACTCGTATTAGGCAAATGAAGAAATCGACATCGACATGCGGTCGCTCGGTTCTTCTGAGGTCTGCCCGGGGCGGCGGGGGGCCTCTGAGGTTAAGGTGAGTCAGGATTCAGAGGCTCAGTGGCTCAGTGGCTCAGTGGCCTGTAGGTCTTGCCCGTCCCCTCTTTAAGCCTTGTGCGGTTTTCACAGCATTTCCGCAACAAATTTGCCACAACAATAAGTGCATATCATTATGCTGATTTAAGTGGGTAGAACACACGGATGGAGCACCACACACTCGCACCCGTATAAGTAATGCCCCCCATCTATAGCGAGTTATTGCCCGCACACCTGACCCCCAAGCCGAGACCCCAAAAACCGGCAAATATATCGTGTGTCTGGTGCGAAGGAGGAGCCGGAGTGGCGGGATCCAGTGGACTCCTGATTGGGGTCGTGCTTTGGGGGGATGGTGGGGGGTGGTGGGGGGTGTTGTGCTTGCAACCGTCGGGTACATAAATCTTTGTTTAAAGACACATGCACAATGTAAGTTAAATTGGCAATAACGTGCTTTTCTTTTCTTTTTATATGTGTATATGCCACAAACACACACACACACAGAGGCATTTATCATATGTGTATAATACGTATGCAGATTGTGGGTCTGTGTGTGTGTACATAACGGTAACGGAACCTTGTTTGCAAGGAAGTAACAACCTGTTCTCACCCCGTAACAGCGTACCTTCGTATCGTTCCTCGTACATCGCCATCGCCATCGTCGTCCTCGTGGCTTTCTCGCCGCCTTTATGTCGGAGGGAGGTCCTGCTCGGGACTCCTTCCTTGCCCCCCCTTTTGTTTTTGTCCCTGTTACGCTTTAATTATGCCCTTGTCAAAAGGTGGAACCCAGGGCCCAAGGAATCCCATTTCTGTCCAGCTCCAGCTCCAGCTCCAGCTCCCTTTTGTTCGTGTTTTTTGGATACAAATTTATATAGAAATGAAATCTGGTTATGGTTATGGGGCAATGGTGGTGGGGTGGCGGGGGGGAATACACATCATTGATTGCAAATGCATGCAGGCGCCTAGGAATCTGCAGAATCATCAATGCCACGCGCTGTAGCAACGAAGGCGAGGCAGCGGCAGGAGTTTTTCCATGGCAGCTGAGAGCTTTTCATATTTGCTTGCAAAACTGAGGAAAACTCGGCGAAAAGTTATACTCGACTCGACTGCCACTTGAGCGGCCATTAAAATCACTTTTTGGCCAACAAAATCCGAACAAAAAGAAACCCGAAACCCGAGACTCGAGAGACCTGAAACGTGAAACGTGCAACACGACTCCCCAGGGGGCAGCGGCATGCAACGAGTGCGGGCTTTGGCAGTTTGTTTGCTGGCTGTGCCACACGATCCACTTGCAACACGGCAACATTGAACGCTATTTGCGGCAGCACTCTCGCTCTCTGGCCGTGGAAGCCCCACCTAAGCTCCGATTAAGCTGACAATCAATGGAGAGAGACCACACCCCGCCCCGACCCGCCCTTGGGGCAAAAGAAAGTGCAGCTTACTCAACACTGGCACTTACATGGGGGGCTCAGGCGGAGGCTTAGCCACGACACCACTGTCCAACACTAATTGACGGGCGATGCACAAACACACCAGCCACAGGGGTGTCTGGGGGGAAGGAAAGGGAGCTTCGAGTACTGGCACTTTCCCTACCTGACAAACACTGGGTGTTTGGGCGGCTGACCAACACTAATCCAAGGATCATTTGAGAGAATGTGTGATGACTTGGACTCCCCCAGAGGGCCTCCACCACAGAATAGAGTATTAGGACCTACCAGCACTGGTTCTCTCAGGGGTTCAGCAAGCGCTGCCCAACACTTATTGACGGGAGTGTTGAATCCACAAGGGAATACTGATATCAGAGGTTCCTCTGCCACACTGGGCTATCGCTCCTGGCCCCCGCACAGCCCAGGCACTTGTCCTGCCCGCACAGTCCTCGCTCTTCAGGCCAGAGAAAATAAAATACTTTGGTTTTTCCTCAAGACGCTTGGGGCCGCGGGGAAAAGCCGAAAGCCGAAAGCCAGAGCTTCGTTTAAGCTTGTCAGGAGAGATTTCCTTCACTTTGTGCGACTTATGCGGAGGGAAAATATGGAAAACGAGCTCAAAGTTAATGAATCAACCCACTCGTCCTGCCGCGGCCTGTGCGCGTTCGCTGCGAATATTTAATAGTACGCGATATGGTAGATATGAAAATCGTATCTTATCTGCGAGGGAAAGCGCGTTATCTCATTAAATGCCAGAAAGGAGGGGCCGCGGGAGACCGAGAGAGACGTCATTGAATCATTTCACAAATGGCTGAAGTACATGGAGGATGTCGCATGTCGATGCCGATGCCGATGGATATGCGGGCGGTGTGGCGCTCTAGAGGACTTGGAGAGGCATAGAGGCGAGGCTATAGGTCTAGTCGCTGGCACTTGAGGCCCACAGTGTGTGGCACGGGGCACGGGGCACGGGGGAGGGGGGGCACGGGGCGCAATTGCTGACAAATGAGATAATTTACACGCTGAAATGAAGCCCATAAAGGAGGCTCATTTAAAATTCAGCGGCGTCTGGGGCATAATTTTTTTTGCCTGCCGCCTGGCGACTGGCTTTTGCTTTTGGCTTTTCCTTTTGGCTTTGCTTCCCTTTTTGGGGCCTGCTTTTCTCCTGCTTTTCTCCTGCTCCTTCCTGCTCCTTCCCTTCCCCTTTTTTTCCTGTATTCCGCCTTGTGTTTTTGTGCTTAATGGCTCCTTGCCATGACATACGTGGCTGAATATTAAAAGTGGAGTGTGGCGGCGTGCCCGGGCCGCAGCTCCAGCAAATAGCTTCAGGCAAAAGAGAGACAGACAGAGACAGAGAGACAGAGACAGAGAGAGACACAGAGAGAGAGAGAGAGGAAAATCTCTTATTAGCATACGGCATATAAAAATGTTTATTAAACGAGAAAAATGGAAGGGAAACAAAGAGAGAGACAGACACAGAGAGGATAAAATGAAAAGTCCTGCGAGGAGTGTAAGTATCGCAATTTAGTTTTTCCTGTTTCCTGTTTGTCTCTGCCCCTCCCAGCCCCCTCCTCTACCCCCCTTGAGCCCTCAGACAGCGGCTTATTGTAAATCGAATTGAAGTTTTTCTTGATTAAGCCCCAGAAATAGCCCCACAGCCGGAGGGCGTGTACAGTCCCGACACTCCTCCGCGTCGATGGGCGGTGGGCGACGGGCACGCCCCTTGAGGGTGAAAGTTTTTTCTGTGAGGCGGCTCTTTGGTTTTCTCCTATGAGTAGATGTCTATTTTTTATGATGTTCCAACTTAATTTTATACAAATGACCTTAGGTCATATCACCATTTATATCCGTCAATCCCTCTTTTCCCTGTCCCCCCTTTCCCCCACTTCCCCCTTTCCCCCTTTCCCTTTTCGGGGTATAACTTTTATATTTGAATGTTTTTCTTGTTTTCGTCTCCCTCCCAACCCGAAAGGCGGGGCTGGCTCTGCGGCTGGGGCTGGGTCTGGGGTTGGGGCTGGAGCTCCCTTCCGTTGAGATTTTCTGTTGCTTTTAAGGGCATTTTTATGTTCGCTTGAAGCGGCAGCAAGCGGCGAGAAGGAGAGTCCTGTCCCGTCCTGTCCTGTCCTGTCTCGTCCTGAAAGCTGTCCCTAAAAGCCTTTAGCCAAATATCTTCAAGAGCAGAAGAGACAGCCATGTGCATATTTTTATACATATGGGATATACATACACCCTATATAGTATATACAGTCACAGACATATGTGTATGTGTGAGGGTTTGCCGGTCCGCCTTTATTTTCTGGGATTCTTATGTAAATACACAAGCGACGACCGGCGTTGTTTTTGTTTGTATAGAAAAAGCCAGAAAAGGGAGTACCCCTTGCACCCCCCCCCCCCCTCCCTTGCCACCCGATGGATGATGCCACCAGGATGCCAATATAAAAAGCCAAGCGCCTGAGCCACTTGGCGCAAATGAAAGGAAAATGTCGACTGGAGATGGACATCAGCAGGCAGGACATCAAGGAACAGTCAGACCAGCAGCCCAGCAGGCCCCCTAGACAAAAAGGGCCAGAGGGGTGAGTGGGGGGAGGAGGATTTGCAGGAAGGAAGGAAGCAAAACTTTTGCCCAGAGAGTCCGAGAGTCCGAAACGCAAGTATTTCCTGGTTATTCTTTGGGTCGCTCCCCATTCCCTCCCCCCAACCACCCCCCAGTCGCTGTCCCAACAATCAAGTTAGAGATTTTGATGCATATCAGATGCTGCCCCACCGCCCTGCGTCCACCCATCTATGTAAATGCCCCCAAGGGACGGGCCTAAGCAGGGGGGGATTATCGAGTGCGGGTGCACTTCGGATGGCTTTGCTTTCCTTCCTTCTGTATTTGCATACACAGTGCGTGTCAAAAGTATGGCAACAACAACAACAACAACATGTGGCACACACTCGTACAATCCCTTGCAGCCTGACATCTTTGCCATTCCAGTTTCCGAAAAGTTGAAAGAACTTTTCATTGAATCTGAAAGACATATCCACCGAGGAGGAGCCACTGAACCTTTCTTGGGACTTCTAGCGGATGGGGATGTTCCTTCGATCTCAATCTGCAGGGAGCCTGTAGCCCTGTAGGCTGTCCCTGCAACAGATCTCTTTCAATCTAAAGCTGGTTATCGATTATTTCATCGCCTATCCAATGGAAACGGTTATCGAATCCTCAATTTGGGCTATCGCTTGACTGTCAAAATAGGAAGGCCGAGTAAATCGAGGAAAAATGGCTGCAATTTCCATTTCTCTCTGGAAAAAGGCTTTCAAAAGTGTGAAAAATCGAATACCGATCTAAAATCATCAATCTGCATACAGTTATCGATGGATTTATCGAAGCAAAGCCTTTGCCCAAGAAGTAACATTCAATAATGAAATGTTGTACACAGTTTCTCACTGGAAATTCCCTATAGACTGCTAAAGAATATCTATCTATCTTCCTAAATCTGAGTAAATCCCATCCCATCAAGGGCTTGATCTCAATCTCAATCTGCAGGGGGCCTGTAGCCCTGTAGCCCTGTAGCCTGTCCCTGCAACAGAGCTCTTTCAATCTAAATCTGGTTATCGATAATTTCATCGCCTATGCAATGGAAACGGTTATCGAAGCTTCAATTTGGGCTATCGCTTGACTATCAAAATAGGAAGGCCGAGTAGATTGATGAAAAATGCCTTCAATTTGCATTTCTCTATGGAAAAATGCTTTCAAAAGTGTGGAAAATCCAATGCCTATCGCATATCACACTTATCGATGGATTTATCGAAGCAAAGCCATTGTCCAAGAAGTAACATTCAATAATGAAATGTTGTACAAAGTTTTTCTCTCTAGAAATTCCCTATAGAGCACAGTTTCCTCCCCATCCCTTGCAAGGGAGTGCTGTTATCGACTATTGCTATCAATCGATGACAAATGCCTGCCCAAAGAGTGCAGAGTGCCCCTGGGGCGCTGTTGGGGCAGTGTTGGGGCAGTGGCAACACTTTACGAATCATCGAGAGGCTAAAACTTGCAATCGCTGGCTGCTCGCTGCTCGCTGGCTGCTAATTGGCCCTGCAGCCATGAAACGGACTGTTGGCCATGCCCATCATGATGTTATTTGCACAAACGGATGGAAGAAAAGTAATTAATTATTGTGTGTTTTCTGTGTGTGTGTGTGTGTCTGTTCTGTTGTATAAATAAATATTGTTCTACTGCCTCTCCCACACTCTCTGTGTCCCTCTCCCTCTCTCTATCTCGCTCTGTATGCAGTTTTCTTTGTTTTTCCTCCATGGCTTTTCCTTTGGGTGTCTGTGTGTGTGTCTGTGTGGGTGTCCTGCTGTCTGTGTCCTGGCCATAAATCAATAGATACACACAGATGAAGAGCGGAAGAGCCAATGCACAAAGTTTAACAGTCCATGTGACACATAAATATGTCTGTGTGTGTCTGTGTGGGTGTGCGGGGAGAGGGGTTTCCCCCCAAGGGGGGGAGGGAATGAATTGTTATGGCCATCACTTCAGTGGGCGGGGGGAGGGGGTGCTGTGGGCATTGAGATCTCTCTTGAGAGAGTATCGCACCATTTATCGCATATTTCTCGCTGAGAGACCTCCAGAATAATTATTTATACAAATTTAACAGCCCAAAATGAAGGATTCTGGACTCGGATTCGACCTCGGAAACGATTTTCGTATTTTCGATTTTAATTAAATTAATCAATATTCCCCCTCCAACCCCCTCCCGTCACCGTCCCCTCCCGGTTACCGACCAAAAGGTTGCGATGCCCGTGTAGCGTCCTCATGGCTTCAAGTCAGGCAGCCAGACCGACGGAAAACCAGGACTAAAAAGTCACAGAGAGAGTCCTGTCGGTGCCCCAGTCGGTGCCCCAGTCGGTGCCCCAGTCGGTGCCCCTGCCCCTTGCTACCCCTCCTCGATCGTCAGATGCGTTGAAATGCGGCGCCTCAAAGGGAATCGCATCGTTTATTTATGAAGGGGCTATATATTCGTGTTGCTGTTGCTTTTTGTTGCTGCAACGTAACCTATTCTCTGTGGAGTGCCCCCCCCCCCCTCCGCCAGCCCTTGGGGGGGGAAGGAGAGTTAGTCTTAATCAGGGCTTTCGCATCTAAATGCGGCTCCAAATTGAATAATGAATGCAAAGTGGCCGGCATTCGAATCTCCATTCCGATTCTGATGCCATTCCCGCACTGAATTAGAGGCGTAGTGGATTTAGCAGTGGGCGTGGCTGCTACTCCACCCCCCCCCCTTACGTATCGCTGCTCAATGAAATGCATTAAATCAAGGCATCGTTGAGTGGCAGAAGAGCCCCATGGACACAGCACAGCAGGTGGCGGATGGCAGGTGCGGCACTGCCCCAAAAAGTAGGCAACGAAATGGAAATTTCCACCACCTCCACAGAGGGGGTGTGGGGTTGGGGGAGGGGGAGGGGTGTGTGTCCCGTAAACATCAATTACGCGCCGCCCCCAAAAAACTATTCACGCGATTAGCAGCGTTTCCTAGTTATTGGATAATAGCTTCATGCCACAAGGGAGGGGCAAGGGGGGGGGGCATGCAACTTACGATGAATTGAATTAACGGCCGTGCGCGCACTGCCCCTCCCCGGGATGGGAGTTGGGGGGAGGGTGCATCGGTGCTGTCCGACTGCGGGCGCTGTAAATTTCCAGCAGGACGAGCATCTGATAAAAGGCCGAGCCAGCGGCCGTGTCGACAGCCAGAGGCAGCCACGGAGGAGCGGGGGAGGAGCCCGACCAGGACCCGGAGGAGGCCTGGGGCCGACCGAAGAGTTATATCGAAATATTGCGGAGCGCGAATCGGAGGCTCCTGCTCCGTGGGCGAAACAAGAAATGTAAAACAGAGAAACAGAAACAGATAGAGAGACAGAGAGAGAGACTCCGCTGGAGAAGGAGGCTTTATTGCTGCGCCTCTAACGACTCTCTATTCCGTAGCACCTCCCCTCTCCGGCCTCCCCTCTCCCCTCTTGGCCGTTTTGGCCTGGTCTTAAAAGCGAAAAGCCATTTGTATTCATTTGAAATTAATTTAGCATTCATTCAAGGCAAACGACGAGGCGCTGCACGAGTCGGAAGCAGGGGCAGGGGCAAGAGACACCCATTCATGCCTCATGCCCCCCCCCATGAGGCAGGCAATAAATGGCTGCCTGGCGCTGCCGCTGGATGGATGGATGGAGGCTAAGCAATGGATAAATACGTGTACGTGGAATACATTTTCGGTGGCACATTCGAGGCGACGACGTCTGCGTCTGCGGCTCCCACTTTCGCTTATCGATAGGCCGTTCATTGTGTGAATCGGGGGCAGGCAGCGACTGGCAATAGAAACTACCACAACAAGGGGCAGCGGCAGGGGCAGTGGCAGGGGCAGCAGTGGCTGTGCTACTAATTTTAACAAATTAATTGGCAACAATAAATTCGCCTGGCGAAAAGGTGAACCCAGATAGTATCGCGGGGGGGTAGGGGAGGGGGGTAGGGGCCTCCCCTGCGCTGGATAGATTGCTCTACTAATTTGATTTCTTGAATGGGTTTTGGGGAGGCAGAAGGCCACGCTCCTTCGTGCCCCATGGAGGCGGAAGCCATGCCTCTCAGCGGCAGATAATACCCTGCAAGTGGCGGGGAGTCCATCGACGCCACAGGTGGGCCTGTCCCCGCGCCGCTGCCTTCCTCTGAATCTCTGCGATGTCTTGGAATTCCCCTTTCAAATGGAATTTCATAATCAAATGTCACAGGACGCAAGGAGATGTAACTACAGGAATGCAGGTTGCAAGACGGTGGATTGTGGCATGGAGCAGCGAGCAGGGGCAGTGGGTGGGGATGGAGGGGGGGTGGGGTATGCTCTGTTAATCATTCGTAATGTGCCGCCAGGTGCTGTGTCAATTACAGGGCCCATTGTCTGTCAATTCCTCTCCGTTTACCCCTCTCCCCCACTCCCCCCCCCCCGGCCCTGTCTCTCATTTGCATTAAACATTCCCAGAGAGGGGGCTCTGCAGGGCATTCCTTCAGTCAAGAGGCAGAAGCCACTTGGACGACGTCCTTCTAGTATCGAGGGGGGGTGGCAGGGGGTGGAGGGGGGACCATCTGGGGTAGGCAGACATTTTATTTATGATGCTCCAGGCCAAAGAGGCGTATGCGTTGAAATGCCTCCCCCCCCCCCCACCACACACACACACACAGCCCCACCCCCTCTCCGTTCCAGGGGGTGGGGGGGGAGGCTACGCTTTCGACAGGAACATTTGCGGGCCATAACACGCAACATTTGACATGGCCAAAAGAGAGAGAGAGAGAGAGAGGGAGGGAGAGGGAGAGAGAGACCAATGCCACAACCAGCAGCAACCAGCAGGCAGGCAGAGAGGCAGCCAGCCAGACCGTAGGCCGTAGGTACAGGTGTTGCCCCCCCGACCCCCCTCCCACCCCTGTACACCCTGTGGATGCCACAAATCTCTCACGACTGCCGACGCATGTACATAAACTGCGAAATTGGCCTATAACTGTCTGTTCAATTGTTTCTGCCACCCCCCCAGCCGCCTCCTGCCACCCCCTTAGAAAAGGGAAGGGTATAAAAAAGAGACGGGGGGGATGGAGAGTGGGAGGGGGGAGACACATACCTATATATTGCGGTAAAAATCACATTTCCATGAAGCCTTTGCCCCCCTCTCCACCCCCTCCATGGCTCGTAGTGTAAATCATTCATGTGAGGAGGAGGTGGAGGAGGAGGCCTACGCCCCTGTGCTGCCTCATATGGTTGCGGCTGCGGCTGGTGCCCCAAAATGTAGACTATATTAATATGCCAGAAAACGAGTGCGGCAGAGAGGCAGGCAGAGCGACGACTACGACTACGAATATTCATTTGTACGTGACTATTCAGCATATTATGCTCGTCTCGACTCGTCCCGACTCGTCTCGTCTCGCCAGGACTCGTCCCTTCGGCTCGTCCGCAGCCATTCGTGGCTGCTGTTTCGTCCGCTCGTGCGGCATGTCGTTGAGGCAGGTTGTGCTAATAACCCAGAATGCGCCACAGAGAGAGAGAGCGAGTCGCCACAGCCAGAGAGGGAGAGCAAGAGAGCGTGCGGCAGAGAGAGAGTGAGCCCAAGATCCTGCGACTTACTCTGCGGTTTTTCCAGAGGCTGCCCAGAGGCTCAACCGAGGGATAAACGCGAGTCAAACCCTTGCCTTTAAAAACACACACAAAACAGGCAAAAAACTGCTCATTAAGCATGCTGCCTGCCACACGGCGGACGGCGGGAGGCAACAAATGGATGGCAAATTAATATTTGATATGCTCTCGAAAAAGAAAGGCTTTCTCTCTGGCGTCGGGCCCTGCGCCTGCGTGTGGCATTCGGAGTGTTTCGGAGTCCCGCCGTGTGTGTGGCAGGCAGGCTCTGGCCCGTGTCCTCCGAAGGCAGACACGGTTTCGGTTTCGGTTTCAGTTCCAGTACGCGAATCATACGGCAAGGATGCAACGTGCGCGTGGCATCTCCTACGAATCCTAGAGTCCAGAGAACCCAGAGGCAGCAGCAGCAGCAGGAGAGGCAGCAGGCAGTGGCAGACACTCTTACATTGTGCCACATTTAAAATTGAACTAAAGAGTGCCACAAACGGAGGCACAACGAAGGCGAAGGCGAATTCGAATGCGAATGCGAATCCGAGGGCCAAAAGCCGTTTAATAACTAAATCCCTTGGAGGCGCCGCTGGTCACGTCTCTGGGCGGACAGTCGGACAGGCGGACAGGCGGGCGGGCAGGCGGGCAGACGGATACACAAAATGAGACTTGGAGAAGTCCCTCCCCGGCTTCACCCGCTCCTGCGACCATCGTCCTCCGCCTCTGCCTCCTCCCTCGCGTGTGTGTGGCAGTGAGACGTGTACGTGTGTCCGTGTGGCAGTGTGGCAGTGTGCGGGCTACCTATAGGGCTGGCTGTGCCACCTAATGTGGCAACAACATATACACACCGCATCCCACATTCCACGTCGCTGGGAATATAATAATACAAAAGCCCTCGTCGTCCTCGTCCTTGTCGCTGTCGTCGCCGTCGGTTGTCCTGTCGGTGCGTGTCCATGTCCCTGCCACATGCCACATGGCTGTGGGTGCCTGTCGCCCCCGTGTGTGACTCCTAAACGGAAATATTTCCCAAATCCGTGGCGTTATTAACCCACGAAAGACCCAAAAATAAACCAAACAAAAAGGAGAAAGGACTCCCCGGATTTGATTGACAGATTGACTGATTGACTGAATGAAGGCAACAGTTGTGTTGAGTGGCAGTGTGGCAGTGTTTGGGCCGCGTCTCCGTCGATTCGTCGATCCGTGAATTCTGTTTCGTTGGCTAATTATTGCGCATTGCGCAATCGATTCGATTCCTGGCTAAAAACCCAAAAAGAATAAGCCAGAAGGAGCCAAAGGGAGCCGAAAGGAGCCAGAAGGAACCCAAAGGAGCCAAAGGAGCCACAGGAGCCGCAGGACTACAGGCAGGAGAGGGTCTCCCCCCCCCCCGATGATGATGACGTTGATGTCATTTGGAAGTCATTTCGAGAAGAGAAGCCGTAAGTAGAGACAGAGAGGGAGCGGGGAGACAGAGATGGAGCGGCGAGGAGAGGAATTTAATTTAATGCGCCACAAGGATACACAAGGCTAAGGACAGCAGATGAAAGGGAAACAGAGAGAGAGACAGAGAGAGAGAGAGTCAGAGAAAAGCAAACAATGATGGGGGATTGTCCCCCTCCACCGTCCATTGGGGGTCCACTGTAGCGTAGGGTGTCCCTCTATCGTCCTTCGTCCTTCTGACTGACAGGCGGCCTGGAAAAAGTCGAAAAAGAACAACGGACGCCGGAATAATGTTATTCGCTAGACGGCTAACAAAAAATGGACTGGACACAACACAGGAGCCCCGAAAGGGGGCAGGGCAGGGGGCAGGGCGGTGGTCGGGGGGCGGGGCAGATAGGAAACACCTCGTGCCCCGGACAGGCGATAATTCCGTTGTAATAGCCGCGAAAAAAGTGCTGCTTATGAGAACGAAAGAACGAACCTTTTTCTCCATCAAAACGAATGGCAGGCCTGAAAACAGTCAAGAAGCCGACGGCAAAGGACACCCCCATCCCCCCACCATGCGGAAAAAGTGTCCAAAACAAATGGTGGAGCCAACGACCGCCGACCACCGACCACAAAGGAGGGTCCGTGCCACCCGTTGAACGTTGAACGTTGCTTGACCCTTGCGAAAGTCCGTCCGTTGTTCGGGGAGTCGGAGTCACGCAGCTAATTGGAGTGACAACAAATGTATATTTTTGAGTAATGACCCGGGATTATGAGAGACCCTTCGCTGGTTCTGGGAGGGGGGGAGGGGGAGGGGGGGACCACTGACTGATTACTAAGTTTGGAGTCAGTCATAAATAATGAGTGGCGGAGCAGAGCGGAGCCCGCAGGCCACAGACTGACAAATTTCCACCAAAGAGAAACGGAAGAGAAGCGAAAACAGAGAGAGAGAGGCGGTGGAAAGCTAAAACAGAGAAGGAATTGCAAAAGAGGAGTCTCAGGGAATGTCCTGGCGGGGTGCGAGACTCTTTTCCCAATTAAGAAATCTCTCTCTATGGCTCTCCGTCTCTGATTTATCCAAGATGGAAAACTATATCGTTGACAAGGTCGTTTAGGTTTAGCCTGGATGTTGCCACACGAACAACTCAACTGCAGGGAAACTTTTTAATTTCATCCTTCACAAAGTTTTCCGACTTTTACCCAGTTCTTCCCCTGCTTTGTGCCACTCCGTAATTGCCTTATCCACATCCACGAGGCGGGGGTAGAAGTCGAGACTCTTGCAACAAGATACGCTCTCCTCCTGCCGCACTTTTTGTGCCCGTTGCAACAATCTGTTGTCGGTCGTCTGTTGTTTCGCGTTTTTTGGGAATGCAGTTCGGAAATGAAATTACCGACAATTTATTCCGGGGAAATGCGCTCGATTGAATTGTTACTCCAGACATTCGTTGCCAGCTCTCCAGCAGCGAGATATATGTATCATTAATTCCTGGAGAAAGGTCCTGCCAACAGCAAAAGTCGTGTGTAATTATCCCGCTTCATCGAGTGGCTTATGAAAGGGCACCGCCATTCCCGATTTCATTTGATAAATTGGGACCTCGATTCGTGCCTTAATCTAGTTCCGATTTGGGTCAAAAATCGCTCGGAATCGATTATAGAAGTTCAAGAACGATTAAAGTAATAAGGAAATCCATTCGGTGATTCGTTTCAGTCATTATTTCATTTCTATAATGGCCAGCATGTGCGATAATTCATAATTAATCGATAATTGAATGGAGTTCGATAGAACTTTCGTGATTTTCTGCTTCGAAGCTACCATTGATAAAAATGCCATTGATCGATAACATTTATTGTTTCGATAATTATCGATAATTGATTATTATCCATGCAGTGGTTATTTCAGTGCTGGAACTTCATATTTCATAGAATATCTGATGAGATGCATTATTATAGGCCTTCGAGGCCTTTCATCTATTCACTAATTGTGACATAGCTCGATAATTTATCGATAAACATGTTCCGAACAATAGATCTTTCGTTTTTTTAGCTGGAACTTCATATTTCATAGAAGATCTGAGGAGATGCATTATTACAAGCCTTCGAGGTTTCATCTATTTAAAAATTGTGCCATAACTCTATTATTTATCGATAAACATGTTTCGAACAATAGATCTTTCGTTTTTTTTGCTATGCCTTCATCTTCTTTGATTTCTTTGTTTGTTTTATTACTTAAAAAACGAATTTTTGATCACTTTGTTGATGTTTCATCGTTTGCTCAAGTTTCGATAACGACGATAATCGATAAACGTGTATAGAAGACTCCTTGATGACTCCCCAACATTTCATTGTCGCGTTTTTTAACACCTGAAACGCATTTTAAATGCAATTTCCTTGATGGAACCGCAATTACCACGAATATCTTTGAATCTCTCTCTCTCGGTCTCCGTTTGGGGTGCTTCCCCGGCATCTGGCGGCATCCTGGCATAATTTGCTTTCAGCCTTTACCTTTTTTGGAGGCCATAAAAAGCGTTGGTAATAATATTCTCGCCCTCCTTTTCCCCCTTTGCAGATTATTAAACCTTAAAATCGTAAAGCAGACGAAGGAAAAAGGACAAACCACATCCGCAGAGGGAATCCATCAGCGGGAAAAGAGAACCGTGTCGAGAATATGTCGTCGGAGGAGTACCAGAGACCGATGAAGATGAAAACGGGGATTAGCTGTGTGCCGCTGTGGCTGTGGCAGCTGTTGCTGCTCCTGCTCCTGGGTAAGTCCTGCCCTGAGTCCTGGGAGTCCCCTCTATCGACTCCCACTGTATCCGTGTCCTTTCTGCAGACTGCGGCAACATGGCGGTGTTCGGCGAGGTGCCTCCGCACTACTGGGAGACGCCGTACTCGCAGCCGTACTTCGACAACTCCTCGCGGCGCGAGGTCACTGCCACCGTGGGCCAGGCGGCGCTCCTCCATTGTCGGGTCCGGAATCTGGGCGATCGAGCGGTAAGTGCGGGGTCAATCCAGTGGTCCGGCCTCAAAGGTCGCCAGTAGGGGCAGGGGACGGGGGCATGTGGCAGAACAAACGACCTGCGGCGGTGGTCGTGTGGCAGATTTGTAGATTACTTTTAAAAGATTACGCCATAAAGTTGGTGGTCTAAGGCCCCTTGCCCCTTGCCTCGTGCCCCTGCCACATGCCCCATGGCTGCGGCTCGTTCTGGTTTGCACATTTGTAACACGGCTTCGGCTTCCGCTCCGAGCGATTTGTTAGCAATGCAACAACAGGCGTCGGACCCGTGCCCGGACTCCCTGCCACAATGCCACAGTTGTGCCACCCCGTTGTGGCAGGCACCCTTCTTTGTCCTGAAATCGCTCTGTGGCTGTGCAATTATGCGGTGTAATAAATTTTACGTTGTCCGTGTCTTGCCACCAGTTCGTGCCCCTCGTTTCCTGTCCATCCCCCCCCTCGGTCGAACCAGGAAGCGACAACGATGTCAGCGCTCGCTCCCTGCCGTGCTGTGGCGTGGCGACAGACAAGACCTGCCCCCCTGCTGTCCCGCCCCGCCCCGCACGCCCCAACTTTCAGCAAGTCAGTCGTCGGATTGAGTAATTAACGCCCAAGCAGAGCCGAGAGACGAGCGTCGGAGCTGCTCCACAACCGAGAAGCTCTTGCCCCTAATCCACATGCCACAAGAAAGAGACAGAGGAGGATGAAAAGGGACAGGACAAGGGACGAGGGACAGAACAGAACAGGACAGGACAGGACCCTGACAACGCATTGTCTCCTGTTATATGCAGCTAATTGGCGAATGTCTCCAAACACCCAGACTCCTTCGCAGCCTTCGCATCCTTCCATCTGCCGGCTGCCGACTGCCGGATGATTCCCAATGCACGGGTCACGATTCCCGACTCGGGATTCACTTTTCAAAGATGTGGCAACCGAGAAACTTTCGCCTCCTCGTGCCCCCCTCCTGCCTGCTTCTCCTCTGTGCCTCCTCTGTGCCTCCTCCGTTCCGTGCTAATTGATAGTCGCAATATGCAGCACGACACCGAAATTTGCCTCTAAATGGGATTTTTCTACATTTTGTGTGGCACGCTTCAGCAGAGAGAAAGCGAATGGTGGCAAAAGAAAGTGCAACGGAAGAGTGAGCGAAGCTTAATCACCGTTGGAGCTGTGTGCCACACGCCACACACGCGCTGTTCTGGGAACTGGTTCAAGTGCCATGAACCAGTGCCATGTCGGGCGTAGTTTGATGTGCTTTCCAACCTAGGGGATGATTAGGGGTCCTTAAACTTAACTGCAGTTCGGGGGATATCTTTCTCGAATGTACATATGTGTATATGCATGGGCTAATAATTGCCACTCACCCCAGACGCAGGACATTTTCAACAAATTTTGAACATATTAGCACAATTACCGGAAAAATACCACAAAAAGTACATAATACTATTAAAATACCAGAAAATACTATATAAATACTATATATATACTGGAAAAATAAAGAAACAATTACCACACAGAAGGGTGGATAAAAAGAAATACCAGCAAGAAAAGATACTAGAAAATATGTATATAAAATACCAAACAAAATACTACGAAAGAGTGTGGAAAACATATTAGCACAATTACCTGAAAAATACCACAAAAATACTATTAAAATACCAGAAATACTAGAAAAATACTGAATAAATAAAGGAACAATTGCCACACAGAAGAGAGGATAAAAAGAAATAACATCAAGAAAAGATACTAGCAAATATGTATATAAAATACCAAACAAAATACTACGAAAAAGTCTGGAAAACATATTAGCACAATTACCTGAAAAATACCACAAAAATTACTATGAAAATACCAGAAACTACTAGATAAATACTGAAGAATAAAGGAACAATTACCACACAGAAGGGTGGATAAAAAGATATACCAGCACGAAAATATATTATAAAAATGTATATAAAATACTAAACAAAATACAACGAAAAAGTCTGAAAACCGACTAGAGAAAATACAAGAAGAGATGCTGGATAAATGACTAAAAGAATGCTGTTACGCCACCTCGATATCGGTTTAGTATTTTATTGGTATAGTATGGTTTAGTATTTTTTCGTTTCATTTGTATCGCAGGTATCCATCCTTTCACTTAGGGGAAACATTGTGTGTTTCCTCAAGTCCTCTGGTTAATGGTTTACGGGCCCCTTAAGCACCTTTTGGGCCTCGGTTATGGCTAGGCTTATTTATGCTTTAATTTGTTGTACAAGCAGCTCCGCCCACGCCCCTCCTTTAGCGAGCATTAAATTGATCCAATGATCCAATGACATAATGAAATGGATTCTCCCCATCAATCATAATTAAAGACAGATCTGTTTCGTCATGTTGCACATACATGCCGCCGCTTGCCGCCGTTAATCAATTAATGAATGAGCGGAACGGACGGGGAGAGGAGAGGAGAGGAGCGGAGCGGAGAGGAGCGACTACTTTGGAGCCTCATTCGGGCGGTCGCTCGCTCTCTCGCTGTCGCCTTGAACTTATTTGCATTTGGGAGGCCGTGGCGAAGGCCGACGGGGGGGTTGGAAAAATGCAATTAATTTTAATTGAAAATTAGCGAAACGAATGGTTAATGAATGCATATTAATTTTAAAAAATAAATCAAAAGGCTCTTTTGTGCGCTCGGTTTTTTAAGCCCAGCCGAGCGCTAATCCATAATTAATTGAAGCCAAACAAATGGCGGAAAATTAAGACCAACTACGGGGAGTCCAGGGAATAAACTAGTGCCGGCAGGTACTCCCCGGCGGACAGGACACTAAGTAACCCCCGAAAATGCAGCCATAAATTAGAAGCCAGACAAAGCCCCGAAACAGGCAATTAATGAATTTTGCTCCAGCCAGCTTCCCCGCCTGCAAATGGGAAAACTTTTTGGGGCAAGAGCATTTAAACTTGTCCAATTTGCAACAAGCGACGGACGAAGGAGGTAAGAGCTGCTCTCCCGCCACCCCCATCGCCCCAACGCCCCCTCTCGATGGCTCACAGGTAGCCTAATTTATGAGGTCTTCCACTGCCAATGCTCCGAATTGTTGCTAAGAATAGAACCAATGTAAAGGCTTCCTCTGGAGCTTCCCGGAACGAAGGATATACTCGAATATTTTGTAGTGTTGGGGGCAGGCGGGGGGGGTGCACTTAAACACTGTGAAATAATATGGTTCTGTTCTTGTGTGACGTCAAGAGTTTTCCAATTACAGTGAAAGCACCCTGGCGGGCTCCCACGCACACACGGAAGAACCCCCGCCCTCTCCAGCAGGGCCCCTCCCACTCGTCCCTGGAGTGGGTGGGAGTGGGAGATGATTTAGAGAAATCAGAGCCCGTATTATTCATAATAATAGAGTGTTCTGTGGGGGGCAAACCTCTTTCTAGAGCTCGTACACCTCTTTATAAGAGATTTCCTAGGCTTGGCGGCACTCCTCATACCTCCCTTTCTTAAAGGTCTCTTGGATTCGCAAGCGGGACCTGCACATCCTCACGGTGGGGATACTGACGTACACGAATGACCAGCGCTTCCAGTCGCTGCACTCCGAGGGCTCCGACGAGTGGACGCTGCGCATATCCTCGCCGCAGCCGAGGGACTCGGGCACATACGAGTGCCAGGTGTCGACGGAGCCGAAGATCAGCCAGGGCTTTCGCCTGAACGTCGTGGGTGAGTACGGCAGGGCCGCAGAGAGACAGGGCAGGGGGCAGTGTAATTAATTGAGTCGAGCCCTTCGGGGGGCGCCACTCCTTTCCACTCCTTGCCACTCCTTTCCACTCGTAGTGTCGCGGGCCAAGATCCTGGGCAACGCGGAGCTGTTCATCAAGAGCGGCAGCGACATCAATCTCACGTGCCTCGCGATGCAGTCGCCGGTGCCGCCGTCGTTCATCTACTGGTACAAGGGCAAGCGGGTGATGAATTACTCGCAACGCGGTGGCATCAACGTCATCACAGAGCGCTCGACGCGCACCAGCAAGCTGCTCATCGCCAAGGCGACTCCGGCGGACTCCGGCAACTACACGTGCTCCCCGAGCAGCTCAGGTGAGACCTTCTCCCTTTCCCTCTTTAGCAATTCCCCCACATTCGTTTGGCTTTCCTTTCCGCACACAGACTCGGCCTCCGTGGTGGTGCACGTCATCAACGGGGAGCATCCGGCGGCCATGCAACATGGCAACAGCAGCGCCAGCTGCCTCCTGCGCCGCCTCCGCCACACATCAGCAGTGCCTTTGCCTTTGCCACTGGTCGCCATCGCCATCGCGACGATGTGGCTGTCGGCGGCGGCTGTCACCTGCAACTGGAGCAACATTGCCGCAGGCCTCCTGAATGTCTGCACTTGGAGCTGATGCAACAGCCAGAGCGCCAGAGGAAGCAGCAGCAGCAACATCCAGAGCAGAAGCTGCCACATGACTGCATCGCCTGCTCCTCCTCCTCCTTTTGTGGCTCCTTAAGGAATGCATTTAATGCGGAGAGACAGAGGACTCGCAGGAGACAGAGAGCGACGTTTATTACGAACTACAGTGTACATACAGCGTGTCCTTTAAACGAAGAGTATTATCTATAAGACATACATATATAGGATATCCCCAACCCCAACCCCCCCTCCCCCAGCCCCAGCCCCAGGCCCTGGCCCAGAAGCAGGTGGCGGTTGGCAGTATTACGATGAAACTTTTAGCCAGGAAAAACAAAAGACAGAAGGGAGTCCTCTAGGAAATGCACGCTTTTGAGAGGTTCCTGCTGCGAAGGGGGAGGACTCCCCTCCCACAGTAGGTGCCTCCGTCCCACCCCCACCCCCACCCCCACCCCCACCCCCACCCCCACTCCCACCCTTCCCCAAACCCCTCACAATTTTCCTTTGAAGGCCAGGGAAATGCGTCCGATTGTGCCTCTCCTGCTTTTAGATACATTTCCGGATCAAATATTCCTGCCCCTCCCCCCCAAGGCCTTCCTTTCTTTAGGTTATGCCCCATGTCCTTGCACTCCAAATAGAAAGGATACAAAGATATATAGATGGTTATTCGGTGTATTTTATGGATAGGGTTTTTATCTGGTTGTCAGCCGCAAAAACACGCAAAACAAAAAGAAAAACAAAAAGAAAAACGTTCTACGTAGAGTCCATCATCTAGTTACTGTGTAAAATATTCATTTACTGATAAATTGTACATTCAGAAGCCTCGGTTTTAAGCGCGGATTAAAAGGATTAAAACGATTAAAACGATTAAAAGGATTAACTTAAGCTACAAGCGGATAAATGGTCGGATGCTTGGATGCTTGGATTGGATCCCCCGGCATCCAAAGAATAGACAAATTATTACAGAAATTATATTACAACAAAAAACAACACGAATGAAAGCTAAAAGTACGAGTATGTTTTTCTGTTTTATGCAAAATGCAAACAAACAACAAAATGTTTCTCCATAATAAAAAAAAAATGAAAAGAAAATATGGTTATGGTTAAAAAAAAACAGGATCTTTCTTTAATGTTCTTCCAAGGGAAGTTTTTTGGGGGTTGATTTCAGGAATTTCAGGCATTTTTCGGCATCGGATTTGAAGGAAACACGTTGCCAGTCGCGGCTCTCTCCCAGTGTGGCTTAGCAGGTAAGAAAGCTCTCGTTTCTACCCTCTGGATCCGCACTCCAGAAAAAGAGGAGCTCCCAGATGTGCCTCTCTCTTTGGCAGTGACATATATCCCTCTCCCAGTGCGGCTTAGCTCCTCCAAATTAAATGAATGCCAATATTTATGTGATTAAAAAAAAACAAAAACATCAAATTCCCATCGCACTAAATGTTTCTTAATTTCCAGCCATGCGTGGGGACGCAGGAGGCGCCACAGATTGTGGCAGCTTAAAGGGGCGTACCCCGGGGTGCGAGGGGGGGACGAGGGGGGTGTTAGGGGGGGATTTAGTGGCGCAGAGGCTAAAGTTTTTTATCCTATTATGGCAGGCGTTTAATTAACGTCCGATTTGGCTGTCGCTTCGGTCGGAGGGGGGAGGAGGGGGAGTGGAGGGTAGCGGAGGATAGCGGAGGGGCTTGGGCAATTCGATTCGATCATCTTCATTATGCATACGCCCCATGCTACACTGCCACATGCCCCAATGAAAATCCGACAGCTACTGGCCGCAGCCGGTGGTTGCTGCCACTAGAGCTGTGGCCTGCTGCCACCACAGAGCCAGAGAGCCACAGAGGCAGAGAGCCACAGAGCCAGAGAGCCAGAGCCCGGTGTGGCACGACGACCGAGTGCTGCCCCCAAAAATGAAAGACTAATTAAGCGGCTTATTTGCGCGTATTAATAGACCGAAGTTTGTGGTCGGGACTCGGGCATGTTCCACAGTCTGTGTGTGTGTGTGTGTGTGTGTATCTGTGTGTGTGTGTGCGGGTCAACAACTGTAGATACAGATACGGAAAAAAACTACAGGGGGCAGGAGGAGCCACTACCAGGAGGCGAGTGGCTAAACCAACATGAAGCATGTATTTATATTTCCATTTTAAAAATAGCAGAAAAACACACACATGTCTGTGGAGGGGGAGGAGGAGGGGCAGGGGCAGGAGCAGGGGGCAGTGGCAGTGGCAAACAGTGGACAGCAGCTTACGTGCTTCGGAGGGGAAAAAGGGTGCAAAAGTCAAAGAAAATAAATGGTTTTTCAACTTTTATTTACTCGAGGGGCAAGCAGTGGATGCTGAGAGGGGGCAGAGCGGGGGGGCAGCGCGTGGAATCAATGTAAAGGTCACAATTTATTCAATTGCCTTTTGGCCGAGATATTTTTATGGCGTGTTCATGTGTCTGGCGCTTCTCTCCTTTGGCCAGAACGAGAGAGCCAGACCTAATCCCAAATCACAACGGAATTACAGGAGTCTCTGGTAATGGTTATGTAGCGGAAGAAACAGCAGCCAAGGAGGGGGTGGGGGTGGGGCCAGGAGCCAGCAGGACGACCCTCCCAGGCACATAATGGCCAATTGATAGCCAAAAGGCATTAACACGCCAAAAGGCAAAGCAAACGAAGGAAATTCCCTTGGCTAAAACAGAGATGTTGCCAAAAAAGCGAGCAAATTTCCACTTTCCACCAGAGACAGAGGAGAAAGAGGGAGAGGGGCAGCGAGGGGAGGGCAGAAATATTAAGTTCAAATGTAGCAGAAATCCAAAATACGTGCCACGACATAGAAAACAGCCAAAGGAAGGACACAGGACGTGGGGCGGGGCCAGGGGGTGGCGGCGGGACCATGGGACAACGTAACCAATCCCTGAGACAAGTCCATGACCCCCCCTTGCCCCCCCCCCGCCCTGCCACTGCCTCTTCTTAGGTGCGGCATGCGTGCGTGAAGCGAAAATCACGTCCAAATTTTCCTTGCCACACGAGAGGGAACGGAGGGGTGGGCAGGGGAGGGGTGGGGTGGTGAGGGGATTAGGGGACCAACAATTTATTGAGGAAAGGTCAGAGAATATTCATACATCGATTCGATAGCCCTTTCTCGTTTGCTTCGCTTTTTTTTCACTAAAATTTAATATAAAATGCTGCTGTGGCAAGTGTGGCAGAGAGAGACTTAGACAAATGGTCGCCTCTCCTAAGCGGATGACTTACGGTGGGGGGCATGCCCCCAGAGAGAGAGAGAGAGAGATTACCTTCCCTGTGCTGCTGCTGCTCGCCTCAGAACTCTTAAAAGCGTTAAATATTTTACGATATGTGCAACTTGTCGTCCCTCCTTGCCACACCACCACTCCCCCTCTTTCCCCCCTCTCCCTCTTCACTCAAGTTGCATGCAGAGTGAAGCCTCCCCCTGCCGCTCTGTGGCAGCTCTTTCTCCCCCCCCCAAGTGAGTGGCAAAGTTAATGGCTTAGAAACGTACGAACGAATGAAACGCACCAGCAACAACAACATGCAACATGCAGCAACAACAACAACAACAACAAATACAAGTGGAAATGCCAGTGCAAGTGGATTGTAGGGATTGATACCCTGGGGGATTAATATCCATGATTATACATCCTGTAATCCCATTTATGGGGAATAACCCCCCTCCCCCTCCCCCAAAGAGTGGTCCCTCTCTCTCTCCCAGTGTGGCTTGGCTCGTTTCCCTGCCAACGAGAGTCCCTGCTAGATAGGAAAACTTCTGGCTCTCTCTCGCAGTGGGGCTTAGCACACCTCTCTCCCTCTCTCTCTCCCTCCCTCTCTCTCCCTCTCTCCCTCTCTCTGCCACAAAGCTCCTGGCAGGCTTAAAGGCTCTTCTGCCGTGTGTCCAGGGTATCAATCGGTGCTTTGTAAACCTGTGCACAAATATTTCCAACTCCTTCGGCAAATAAATGTATGAAATTTTCCATCAACATTTTTGACAGCAGCAACGGCAAACGGCAGCAGGGGGCGAAAAGCATTTGCAAAATGGAAAATGAAATAGAATGAAAATTGTTTAAATGCATGGAAAGTGCTTAAGGACGAAGAGTGGGGAGAGCGGGGAGAGCGGGGAGGGGGGTAGAGAAGTGGAGCACATGGAGGGAAGGAGAAACAAGCAGCTCTCATAATGAAATCTTCTCTGCTCTTCTCTGCTCTCCTCTCCTCTCTGCTTTCCCCTCATTTCGAGTGCATGGAAATTGCTAATCGGATGCATGCAAAGGGGTGGGGGTGGTGCCACAGAGGGGGGTAGGGGGAGGGGAGGCCGAAGTGTCGGTTGGCAAATGAAGGGAAAATAATTCTGTGGCCAATTGCATGGAAAGTGTGTGGAAAACTGTGTGCGTACAACGCAGGATGCGTGCAGGAGTAGCTAGCTCTCTCTCTATCTCGCTCTCCCTCTCTCTCTATATCTCTCTGTCTCTGTCTCTTGAGAAAAACTTAGTTCTTCAAGCAGTTAGCAAGGGATTAAGCGAATAAACCCAGAAATCAGATACTAAAGGCCCCTACCGCATCCTCCAAGGGCGAGGGGGAGCGACGAGGGGGGAGAGAGGGAGCCCAACTCCCAGGCAGCGAGAAAATTACAAATAAATTAAGGACAAAACTTTTAGGATAATTTCCTCAACCTCCTGTTCCAGCTCCTCCTCCTTCTCCTGTCCTCCTCCTCCTCCTCCTCCTCCTCCTCCTGCTCCTCCTCCTCCTCCTCCTCCTGTTCCTCCTCCTCCTCCTCCTCTTCCTCCCACCTTTCGGTACCTTTTCGGCTTTCGTTTGGGATGATTTATGATCCACTCCGTCGACCAATCGACATTTGCATAGGGGAATATCTACGTCGTCTCGTAGATAAAAAGATACATATTTATCGAAGGGGATACCGAGATACCGGGATACCGGGCTACGATTCCCATTGAAGGTAAACACAGAGGCATGTCTCAGCCCCTGCCACGCCTACTGGCAAAATATTTGCCCGGGGGGTGCTGCGGGGGGGGGGGGGTGGCAACAGCATAATCCCCATATTGTTTCTGACAGCAGATCAATCGAGTGGAAAATGCCTCTGCGGCTGCAGGGCAATCGGTTTATCGGATCTACCAATCGTGTCCTCTCTCTCTGTCTCTCTCTCTATCTCTCTGTCTCCGCCACTCGATTATATTTTAGCCGATAATTGGCCCACAAGCAGATAAGGAAAGCACCGCACCGCCCTGCCCTGCCCTGCTCTGCCCCCCCCTTTGAGGTTCTCGAACTTCTCTAAGGAGATGGCTGCTGGGATAAGTTTATAACAAGGTGAGATTGCATTAGCACCGAAGGACCAAGGACGAGGCACGCTGCTGCTGCCGCTGCTGCTGCTGTCAATGAATGAATGGGGCATGCCACAGAGAGAGAGAGAGAGAGAGACAGATTCAGAGGCAAAGGGAACCACAAAATTGCTGGAGAGTTTGCAAAGGGAAAACAAAAGGAAAATTTGTGGAGAGAGGGGCAATAGGGGAGGAGCAGAGGAAGCTAAGGAGGCAAAGAGGAGGAGGAGGCAACCACTTGCTGCTTGGAAGATTGAAAGATGAGTGGAGTGGGCGGTGGTGGGCAGGTGGAATGGCAAGCAAAAGTCTTGTGTCTTTGTGTCCGTCTCTCTGTCTGTGTGTCTCTCCGTCTCTCTGTGTGTTTGTCCCCGCAATTGGCCCCAAAGCGTTGCTCCATTGTGCTCTTGCTGCCCCGTGGCTCTCACTCGTCCTCCCTTCCCCTCTCTGTGGCTCTTCTTCTTGTGTCTGTCGTTTGCTTGCCCCTTTTTGGGGGTATGCGAGTGACTTTGCACAGGAGCAAACGATAAACAGCCTGACAATGCCAATGGCAGAGTCCTTAGTCCTTCGACAACTTCCTCTAGTTGTGTGGCACTTCCTCTGCAACCCTCTTGCCCCCCTTTGACCCCTTTTCATCTGCGACTCTTTTCGGATTCCATAGAAAATACTCTACTCGATTGCTCTCCTTCTCTCTCCCTCTCTCTCCCCCTCTCTCTCTCTGTTTGTTCCTCCGTTTATCCTCCGCTTAGAAATGCCTCCTCTCGGCCGCCCACTCTACACTTTCTCTACTTTCTCCCCCCCTGCCTGCCCCGTCTGCCCCTCTGCCACGCTTTTATGACTTAATGCTAACAAACGCATCCACGTGCCACAGAAATAATCGTCCAACTCTCAGCAGCTTTGACTCTTTTCTGTGCCGCCACTGCCACTGCCCCCCCCCCCCTTCCACCGCTTGTGGCGCCCGCTCTCTTTAGACCAATTCTGTTGCCAATACGTTTTAGCCATGTTTGTACAAAACGCAAACGGATTTGCCAATGTTTATGCCATGGATTATTGCGGCATGCGTAAGCCTCTGTCTACGTGCCACCGTGTCCACCCTGCCCCAGCCCCACCCACCCCCCTTGCCGCCTGCCGCCAGCCACATCCTTTCCTTCTTTTATCTGTGTGTGTCGGTGTTTTGGGCCGCAGGATATCCGTGTGGCCAAAAGAGAAAACATAATGCTTCTCCCTCCCCCCGCGCCACACCCCCTCCGCTCTATGGCTATGGCTATGGCCAGGTGCATGCCACGCCATGCCCCCTCCTGGTGGTGGCAAGGGATAATAATAATACATAATAGGCCATTGGCCATGGGCTATGTGGCATGGGGCACGGGGCATGGTGCAAAAAGCCATCAGCAAATTTATGCGATTTATGGGAAAAGGGTCTTTAAAAAATGCCAGCCCCATTTTCATCATCAGATTGCAGCAGATTTTCGTGCTTCCTTTTGCTGCTCCTCGTGCCCCTCCTGCCTCTTGCTGTTGCCCCTCCTGCCTCTTGCTGTGGCCCCTCCTGCCCCTTGCTGCTGCCCCTTGCTGCTGCCTTTTACTCTTCCAATTAGCGTGCCCCAGCGATTGTCTTCAATGCGGATGACTATCTGTCCCTGAGTCTCCTTCTCTCTCTCTCTCCCTCCTTGATGCCTCCCAGGTCCCCAGGTCGCGTCTCCTCGAAGACGTTGCAGCAGTTATAATACGACATTACAATAAAAAGCGCGATGCTTGTAAGCTGACATGCAACATTGCAGCAGACGACTGCTATGACGAGTGGCAGCAGCAGTTCCGTCCCTAAAGGATGTGGCACGGGGCGGGGCGGGGCGGCGCGGCACGAGGGGCAGCTCAATCCAACTAGAGATTGAGTGGAATGCTGGAAATAACGAAGGTTTTCTGCGCTGCTTAAAGCTTTGACAGCTGCTCTGCTGCTGCTGCTGCCACTTCTCCTCCTTTCAGCAATTGAATTTTTGCGGAGCTGCAGCAGAAGAGCTTAACCCCCTAATGCCCGCACAAACAGGATTAGATGCTCGGCCAAGTGATTGCCAATTCGAAAGCAATCAAGTTTCGGGTTAATTATTCAACATACTCGTAGCAGGCCTCCGCCCAGGCAGGACTCCTCCCAGGCAGGAGCCTACGGAACAGCCCCGGAAAACCCAGAGACAAATACACGAAATTATTATTCAAATGAAAGTGGATGCTGCTGGTGCTGCTGCTGCTGCTGCAAGCCGGACAAGTGCCGTGCCCCACACAAGTGCAACGAATGGCAGTGCAATCCAATATTCAAAAGTGTTTACGGTACGAATATTTATTTACTTATTCACTTATTCACATATTCATTTGTCACTTGTTTCGTTGCTCCTTTGGTTTTTGTGGCACTTTGCAGCACTGCTAGGCATTGTGCAACACTGTTTAAGTGTTAGATGAGTGTGTACATCCTTAGAGCACACAGAATATTCGTACAATGAATCGTGGATATCTTCAACACTTTGCAACACTGAAATTGGTTTTACAACACTGGTTAGGTAATACCATAACCATTTAAAGAGTTTTTTTGGTCCTTGGAACATACTCTGATCGCTGTACTCGATAATCGCCTCCCTGATGCAACACTGTTTTGAATTGTGCAACACTGTTTAATCATTAGAAGAGTGTGCACATCCTTAGAACATACTGAATATTCGCGGCAGTGTTCCTGTCATCATTCTACGAATCGTGGATATCTTCAACACTTTACAACACTGAAATGGGTTTTACAACACTGGTTAGGTAATACCATAACCATTTAAAGAGTGTTTTTGGTGCTTGGAACATACTCTGATCGCTCTCAGATGCTACATGCTCTTTTGAATTGTGCAACACTGATTGCTGTGACAGTGTTGCACAAGTGTCAAGTTCTATTCATTCCACTAACCCCTTAATCCCATCATTCCATCATCCGTTTGTCCCTCAGCATCCCTCATCTGTTGTGTGCGTTTTTCTGGGGGTTTGCTCCCTTTCTTCTTTCTTTTTTTTTGTTGTTTTGATGACACACGAATTAATTTGCGGTCGCTTGTTGATGGGTGATGGGTGATGTTCCGTTTAACGACTGTCATCTCTGGGGAAACAGTCAGTCATTCGGGGAGTCGTTGCATGCCCCCCGAAAAAGCAGTAAATTCACCAGGAATTCCAATGTTTTTCCTTTTTTGAGGCTTAAGTTCCTCCTTCATGAATATTACCTCTGCTTGGAGGAGGATGCGTGTGTGGCAGGCTGTTGTGGCTGGGGCATTATCGCAGTTATTCCATTAGAGATGCTACCAGTGGGGGTGGGGTGGCTGTGTCCTGTGGGGGAGGTGTCGTCGTTAATGGGTTAAATGGCAGCCCCAAATCGCTTCATTTCATTCCTATGGACATGGACATGAGGCATGCAGCAGCAGAATAGAGCTAGTAAGTGGGCCAGCAAGTGGGCGTGGTTGATGCCGCAAGGGGGCGTGCGTGGCCGGAGTGGGAGTGGAAGTGGGAGTGGGCGTAGGTGGGATCCTGGCTTTTGGTAAATGGCCTGCCGTATGCTCATTTGTATTGGCTGCAAATACAATTTGATAGTCCATGTGGCACTGTTGTACGTAGCCAGAACTCAGTGCCACATCCTCCTTTTTGGCTGCAGGCACAAGGATACACACACATATGGCAGTTAACCAAAGGCACAGGACACAGCAGGCAGGAGGCAGCAGGCAGGAGGAAGAAGAGGGGCATGTGGCACACAAATTGCGCACCAACGAAACGTACGGACGGACGGATGGAGGGAAATCTCCGCTCTTTTGCTCAGGCGGATGGCCGTACACCTAGGCGAATGCGTTATAATAATATGTATACGTACGAGTGCGACGATGGCCAGAGGAAACAGTGGGCGAGCGAGAGGCAGGCACACTGCTGCCACAGCCAGTGGCATGTGGGGTGGGCAGAAGGGGGGAGGGGGGGGGGGGGGCTGCTGCCTGTCAAGGGTATGCCTGGGTAGCGGTGGAGGTAGGGGGTTGGTGGCTGGCTGGGAGGGGGTGGGGGTATGATAAAAAGTTGAAAATAAATTTTTATTGTTATGGGGCACACACACACACACACACAAGCACACACGTGCAACGTTCTTCGTTCTTCGTTCTTCTTGTCCTTGTATCTGTTTGCGTGTTTGCGACACTCATTTTCTGCAGATGTCTTTTATGTGTGTGCCACACACTGTCCCCTCCACCACCGCACATCCGCTCCTCCACGCCTCCCCCACTCTGTAGGTCTCCTCCTCTCTCTCTCCCCTCTCTCTAGAACCCAGAGAATCCAATGAGAACATGTGTACTTAACATAAATCGCTCACTCATTGAAAACAGTTGCATAAATTCGAAAAAGGGGGAAGAAGGGGGGCGGGGCGGGCCGGGGGGTGTTGCACGTACATAAAGGAGAGTTGGGAGAAGGGAAAAAGAAAACCAGAAACCAGGAAACCGAATCAGGCAACAGAATCAGAGGCAGAAACAGAAACAGAATCAGAATCAGAGCCGGTTGCCGGCTACCGGGGGTCTCGGGTGTGCCTCTCCGTGGAAAAACTAGCTGAAGTTGCAACTGCAATGCAAAACATTTATCGATTTGCGAAACTATCTCTGTGCCACCCCATCCCCATGCCCACCCTCATCCCCATCCCTTCACACATCCCTTCGCCTCCCTTGCCACAGCCCCGTGCCGCCACCGTGTGTGTGCAGAAAAGTTTTGCCAACAGTTTTAATTTCCCATAATTACACAATTACAAAGCGCAAAGTTTTCAGCACACGCCACGCCCCCCGCCCGTGCCCTGCCCCACCGCTCTGGGGCACGCCTCTGCACAATGCGCGTCATGGAAATGAGCAGTCAAAAAAACACAAAAAAAGAGCACAGGAAAATGTGGCAAAGCTAAAAAAAAATCGCACCGAAGAAACTGAATTATTCAGCGGGAAAGTCGCGGGGGGGGGGGGGGGCGAGCGCGGAAAAGTCGCAACGGGGAAACGGGGAAACGGCGAATCGGCGGATCGAAGCCTTAATGCTCTCCGCGATTCCATGGCGGGATTAATCACTTGTCCGCCCGGCAATTAGTTATACGTTCCATCGGATACGCATTCCGCATCCGTTGTATCCGTCGTATCCGGCGTGTAAATCACCCGCCGAAAACAATGTCCTGAACCCTGAATCCATGAGGGATTGCAGGTGGATTGGGTTCAGAGGGTTCAATGGGAGGATTTAAGATCCTTTGGAGGCGATCACTCGCCTTTGGGGAGGATGTAAATTGAATTTAAAGGGAATTCTGGGGAATGTTATGTTATGCTCTCTCTTCAGGGCTTTTACTTCCTTTAGCTCTCTCTCTCTCTCTCTCTCTTGTTTGATGTTTTTGTTGAGCTGATCCCTCGTTCCACACACTCTCTCTCTCTCTCTCTTACAGACCCTCTGTTATTCCCACTCTTTTGAAAACGATCACTCAATCTACAATTTGTCTCCTGCATTCCGTTCCCATGAAGGCATCTATCTCTCTTTCTTTCTCTCTCTCTCCTCAGCCTCGTTTTGAGCCAAATCCTGATCCTAGCGAGAAGTCCATAGTCTCTCGTCCATCTCTCTCGTTCCTTGTGGCAGGGTATAGTCGCCGCCGTCGCCGCAGCAGCAGAAACAACGGGTGAAATGAGCAGGCAAAAAAGTTTTCAGCATTGCACTCGCACACACTTACACACCTCATAGTCGTCGTCGCACACACACACACACATGGATAGGCAGAAAGAGAGAGAGAGACAGAGGGACAGACACACGTAGGCAAAAGTATTTATTGAAAACTGTTACCGTTAGCAGCCGCCATTCCACCGTAATGCCCCGTTTCCCCCTCCTGCCTGCCCCTGCCGCCCCTGGCCGTTCACACTTCGTTCGAGTGGGTTTCGGTAAAGGGAGGGGGGAGGGGGAGGGGAGGTACTGCTTCTCGCTGACTCCACACATGCATGAATGCCTGCAGAGACGGACAGAGAGGGACAGAGGGAGGGAGGCGTACGTAGTGCCGGACCAAATGACAATGCAAGAATGACAGAGGGAGAGGGAGAGCGAGAGAGCTGGCTGGGCAGCGAGGGAGATGGAGATAGCTGTTGACAGTGGCTTTTGTTGGGGATTTTTAAATCAATTGTAAATGCAACTTATACGCTCACACACACACACACACACATACATACGTAGTATGTATATCCCCTTAAATCAGAAGCCCCGACCAGATGTCCTGTCTTCCCCCCCCCCCCCCCCTCTGTATGGCCATAATCCCTGACACTATTTAATTTTCAATTGAAAGGAAGGCCCCACAATTTATGAAACTTCTTGGAAAAGTTCTCTCTCTCCCGCTCCCCCCTCTCTCTCCTGCCCTGCTGCAACCCTCTTCCAACTGGAAAGACAATCAAAATTTTGTGCCATCGGCTTACAAGTTTCTTCTTTTCGGTTTCGGGGGGGAATAATTTATGCCTTGCCAATAAAATAGACGCCTCGTTTCGGCCCGCCATGGCTTTGGTTCTATTCGGTGCCGGGCCATCAATTTCTTGCCTAAAATTCGATGTGCGTAGAGGAGATCCTTGCACCAGAGGTGGCTGGAGGCAGCTGGAGGGGCAGTGGCTGTAGCGGAGAAGGCCAGGGGTCTGTGGGGTGCCACCACCAGTGGCAGGACATGCCAGGGCCACGTTAATTATGCATGGGGTTAGCAGAGCCATAGCCCGAGCCCGAACCCAAAGTAGGCCACATGGTTACGAGGGTAGGAATGCTGCGAGGAGGCTCTGCTGCAGGCAGGAGGCACAGCCACGAGGCACGGGGCACGAGGCACGAGGCATGGGTTATGTATGTGCGGCATGCAGCGAACTTTTAATCCGCTTTAACTAAAAACATTTAAATTTGCCCAGGCAGCGGGCGGCGGTCGGGCGGGTGGGGGGTGGGGGGTGGTGGTGCCCACTCAGGCATTCACCCACCCAAAAAAAAAATGAGAAAATGTAGAAGGCTTATACCCTGCCAGCGGGAAAAGTGGCCGCCGGCATCACTGGCAGATTGGAGGCACTGCCAGGAATGGAGCGCTGCCTCTGAATGGAGGGAATGGAGATTTCGAAAGAGATTCTGTGCGAGATCCTCTTTTGGAAGTGGAATGGAGCCTTCCCAGAAGATCTTTGAAGGCACTCGAGAGGGAACAGCTCTGGGAACAGTTTGGAAAGTGTTCCCAGTGCCTCCAGCATCCCCTCCAATCCGTTTCCCCTCAAATGGAATGCGGAATTATGCGGCATGCATTTTTGAGTAATTTTCTGATTTCTGCCAACATTTCTGCAAATATTTCCCTGGCTTTCCAGGGGGCGGGGGGCGTTGCCAGGACAAGATCTCAATTAAAGTGGATTAAATGTCGAAGCGAATATGTGGCCGTAAAATATTTAATATTGAAATGTGTTTAATGTCCGTCCGGACAGATGGAAGGACACACGGACGGAATGTTGTGTGCGTAAAGGGGTGGGGGTGGGGGTGGTTTCTGGGGGATGTGGCATTGCATTCCTTTTCTGAAATATTTTATTGATTTGCTAATTTTGTGTGTGTGATTTTTCCGACTTGTTTTGGGGCTGCTTTCTGTCTCAGTGTGTGTGTGGAAATTCCTTGCTCAATGAATGGAATTCCCAGGCCATTCTTCTCTGTCTCTTCTTGATATTCTCTTCCTTCTTGCCCTGCTGTCCCTTTCACTCCCATTAAGTGCATGTCTTCGTTCGGTTTTCCACAAATTCATTCCATTTTCGTTGGGCTTTTTGCCTCCATTCGAGGGGTCTCCACCTCCTGGGGGGTGCTTTGCTTTGCTTTGCTTTTTTCCTCTAATGAAGGACGCAAGCCGCAAGCTTCTGTGGCGTGGGGGCGGCGGCGGGGGCGTGTGGCATGGTGTGTGTGCTAATCACAAGTTGCAGCTAAGCAGCTTACAAAACTTCTTTTCCACTGTAATTTTTGGCACATTTTCTGGTGAATGGCCGAAGTTCCTCGAGGGAAAACAGCTGTGAAGCATTTAAGGCCACTTTAACTTTTGCGCCCCCTGCCCCTGCCCCTAGCCCTGCCCCTGCCCCTGCCCTTTGCCCCTCCCCTGTGGCATGCTGCTCTTTGGGTGTCAGACATTGTAGGACAAACAGATTACAATAAAACGATTTTTCACAGATGAACAGATGAAGAACAGGAGCGGCAGCAGCGCCGTGCTGCCACGTTGTGGCATCCACATCAGCAACAGCCAGAGGAGAGCCGCAGAACAACCGCAGGACGTGGCAGGGCCACACGAACTCGAGTGGAGCGAGACCATAACTTAAATTTTGACAAATGTATGTGACACTTACAATTAGTATAAATTGACTGTCGTGTTGAGTGGCCGCCACAGTCTCTCACACACGGACACCTCCACAAAGAGAGGGCGGTTGGAGTGGGGGTGGTGCATGCCACAGAACGAACCATCATTGCGCGTGGGCTCCGCACAATAGAGCGACAACAATGTCACGGCATCTGCTATTGTCAGGGCACAATACGCCGATTTGCATTACTGCTGCTGTCACGCGAGAGTTGCCACAGCAGTAGGTGTGGCACGTGGCAAGTGGCAGGAGTGTGTGTGAGTCCGGAGGCAAGGCTATATCTTTCCCCAAAGTGCTTCGATCCTTACAGATCCGCTGAGGAGCAGAGACAGCTGTCTCCCCAAAGAGTACGAGCCACCCTCTCCCTCGGTGGCCTCTGCCACGCGTTGTTGCAGCAACAGCAGCAGCGTACATAATAAATTTATTTACCAAAACTCTCTCTCGGCGGCCCCCACTAAATTTTCATCAATTCCTGCCAATTTCTGGCAATTTCTGGCAATTTTTGGCTATTTCTGTGTGTGCGCTCGACTAAACCGTTTAAAAATTGATGCAAATTAAATTCACTATTTTGTGCAGCGGCGAGAGCCCCACGCCGTGCTCCACCCCTGCCCTCCCCCGCACGGGGGCAGCGGCTGAAAGGAGGAAAAAAACAAAACCAAAGCCACGTGGAAATTGGGAAAATTCAGTTTGCGGCTGTCCGCCCGCGCATCAACTATTCATTGTTTGATGGAAAACAGTGGCAGGAGGGGGGGACGGGAGGGTGGAGGTGGCAGTGGCAGTGGCAGGAGTTCATTGGTGTTTTGTTGGGGCATAAAACTTTCTGAATAGATCGCTAAAAACTCTCTCTCTTTGGAGAGCGATTTCTCTTCCTTCTCAAATGGAACTCCTTGATCCTACCTCGCTGTGGCATGCCTCGTGTCAGCGTGCGTGGGAGTCTGCGTGTGCCAGCCGTATACGTATTTATGCCATATACAAATATATCATCCAGAAAGTTTAAACTGCCGCAAAGGCTAAGGGCAATTGCTTTTGACAGTTATATGTACAAATTTATGAGACAAACTGCTGGGAGTGGCGGCTAGGGCGAGGGGGGAGGGCTGAAGTGTGGTTAGCGGTGGTGGAGGGGGGGTGCGGCATTCAGGCAAAAACACATGCCTTTGGTCTCTGGTTTCTGGCACTTTAATTGACTGAAATTCTGAATCTGAGTGGAACATGAAATTGAGAACACACCCACGCACACATGCACACGCACACATGCACACACATGTACTCCCTCTCTCTCCCTCTCCCTCCCTCGCACTGGCCTAGACAACCTCCCCTCCTCCTCTGTTTGGGATTTTCGGAAGGTATCAGAAATTACTTACAATTCAAAAACAAACTTTTGCTGCTGCTGCCGTCGAACGAAACCTAAATTTGTAAGTCAACACAATGGAAGAGGAAAGAAAGAGCGAAAAAGCGAAAGAAAGAGAGGGCACACGACAGCAAGTGAAAGAGAGGAGGGCCAGGGGCAGGGGCAGGGGCTGGGGCAGGACTAAGCATTAGTCGAAATCCGAAAATGTCGCATTGGAGAGAGTAGAGTCAGGGACAGGGCAGAGGCAGGGACGGGGCAGGGGCGCATTGCAAAAGTGAAGAAAAATTGTAGAAAACTTTTGCTGATTTCGCCCAGTGCGCTTCATTTATTTCAACGATTTGTTGCCAGGAGGAGGCTCCAGGAGGCAGCGTGGAAGCTGAACTGAAGCAGGATTCTGTCCAAAGAGCAGCTGTTTTACGTCTTGATGGGTTGGTCCGCATCCCCCCCCCCCGAAGCCTCTCTATCCCTCTAGCCCGCTAGCCCTCTCCTTTCCACTAACTTTATCGCTTGAGTAAGTTGCCGCTGCCTGCCTTCCGTTTTATAATATTATAACGTGCGTTGTTTGTGCTTGAACAATTTTTCGGCGTTACCTTCGCTCCCAGCTCCCAGCCACCCTGTACCTCCCTGCCTCTTATTGGAAAATTGCAAGTTGTCGTGAAAAGAAAGAGAAAGAGAGGGAGAGCGGGAGAGGGAGCGGGAGCGGGCGAGTGGTAAACAACAAACTAGAGAGAGAGCGAGGTGCCCGGTGCCTGGTGCTGGGCATAAAAGTTTCCATTCTTCTGGCAGCTGGAGTTTCAGTTCGAGTTCAGAGTCGGAGTTACAGTTGGATCCTGGAGTGTTGCAGGGCTTGGGTTTTTGGGGTTTTCAGAGTGTGGCGCATAGGTAAATACCTTGCAGATTCCTATTTGAGTTTTCCAGCTTGAGCCGTGTCGTCCGCCGCGTGTCGGCAAACGAACCAAACTTTCGAGAGTGTGACAGCGATGTGTGTGTGTGTGTGTGCTTGTGCTTGTGGCACAGTTAGGACCTGGTTGAACGAGCTTTCGAGGCCATTCAAATATATGCAAGGAATATACATACATACATACATAGGAGAATAGAGTCCCATTCCGTTGGCCCTCTATCGGGGCAGAGCTATCTCTGAAAGTATCACAAAAGTCAAAACGCTGTCCAACAAAAAGGCGAACAATTGCCGGGTTTATCTATGCGGCCATCGGCCAGAGTGGCACTTGCTTTTTATTTTACTCGCATTAATTGCTTGAGTTTAAGCGCCATTCCAGCGCGAACAGAAAGAGAGAGAGAGAGAGAGGGAGGGGGAGAGCATTTCGTTTCGTCATAAGCTGATCAGCGTGGGTGAAAGAGACGGAGAGAGAGCGCACAACTAAAGAACTGGACAGATCGAGTGTGGGAGAGGCAAAATTGCAATAGAAGTTGTTCAAACTGTTAAGAGGAGAGCTCTCAAACGATAAGAGGATTAGCTGCGCGGGAGTATGCACATACATACTCGTACATACATACATATGTTCATGTATAAAGGCTCATTCATGCCACTCACTCACCTTTATTGCTCGTAAATTCATGTTGCTTCTCATCTCTTTCATTGTCACTCACTTCTTCTGTTGCTTATGCTTCCCCTCCTCAGCTTGTACAGCTACTTAGCCATTCTGCACTTTCTGAACTTTTCGCACTCACAAAAACAAAAACGATGCACATGCTGTTTGCTGCTCTCTTTACACCCCACCCCACCCCACCCGCGCACACAACCCAACCACACGGTGAAACCGCAAAACCGCGTGACCAAACGAAAACTGGACCGAGGGGCTTTGCTGGCATTTTCGCTGCATTTTTCACACAAAAATCTTAAAAAGTCCATCAAACAATTGGTTTGCATGTAAAAGAAATATAAAATAAACTTGTTGCACTGCATTTTAACACATATTTACACACCATCTGATCTTTTTTTTGCTCTGGGGATATATTTTCATTTGCAAACTACACCACACGACTGCGCGACACTTTTTTCCGATATTATTCAATAATATTAACCTTTTTTAACCATTTTCAAACATTTACGAAACGAAAAGCGATGACCCGACGCGCTTGAATTAGAAATCGAGAGAGCGGCCTGCGTAGGTGGATAAGTTTTTGCTCTCCCTTCTTCGGTCTTCGGCTCTTCGGCGTTCACTCTCTCGGATCATCACCTGTGCTTGGAGAGCGGAGAGGAGGTGGCTGGCAGCATTTTTCGTTTACGCTGCTCCTAATTTTAAAGTATCCTTCAAGTGTTGTTTCTGCTCTCTTCAGCTGTCCTCTGCTCATTCTCTCTCTAGCTTTTTTTATTGCTGTTGTTGCTGCTGATGTTGCTGTTTTTGCTCTTTATGTGTGTTGAATCTATGTCCACCACCCTCCCCCTCTCCCTCGAACCCTATCTTTTCTCTTGCATTTGCGTGTGTATGTGTGTGTGTTTGTGTGCGGCAAACATTCGCAAAAAGCGACACACGCTGCAAAACTGCACAATGAAGCTCCTCCACTCCTTCTATTGCTGTCCCTGTCCCCCTCCTGGCCCATCCTCCTGCACATTGTTGCCGCTCCTCCTTGTAGCTTAACAAAAAGCATTAACACAATGCAGGCGCAGCATGACGACGGCGACGGGGGCCACGTTTCGGGGCCACACAGAGCTGCTGCTCCATGGAGCAAGGGCTCCACGCGGGTCGTGTTATGTACTGTACCGACATTGTCGTACATAGAGAATGCGACACCAGGAGGCAGGGAAAAGAGAGTTTTGTGGGGTTGTGGGCAAGGCGAGAGTGCAGCTGTTGCCGGCGGCATTGCGTGGGACTTCCGCTGAAATGTAACCACAGCAGAGAAAGGAAAGGAGCGGCAGGCACCAGCGGTGGAGATATAAGCAGCCCCTGCGGATAGACTCTGGTGGGGTTGGGGTTGGGCTCGGCTCTCTGGTTGCCAGACGAATTTGCAAGCCGAGAGTGGGGTCATAGGGCACCCAGAGCCGTGGCTGTTGCAAAAGGGTAATTGCTAAGCAATTACCTTCTTTCCCAAGATTAATGGTCATGGAAGAAACTTGAAAATGTTGCCGCAATGCTAACAATGACCCCAACACATGACATGGCGCTGCCACTGACGCTGCCACTGCTCCACGCTCCAGGCTGCAGCTTCGTTGGGGATTTACTTTTTGTTGTGGGTGTACTTTACTTCCCTTCACACCCACTCCATGAGCCGTGGCAGGGATAAATGAGGGCGTTATGGCATTAATTAGATGCACGGTGGGCGCGGCAAGGCGACGCGAAACGATGCGCGGTCGGGATGTGTGTGTTTCTGTTTTCTGCTTTTCTGTTTTTCTCCTGTCAAAAGCGTGCAGCAGAAAAAGTTGAATTATGCAAATTGCAGCGCACATTTATTGCTGCACCATGCGTTCGACCTCTCTGGGCCTGGGCTTTCCCCTTTTCCCTTTTTCCGCACTCATTCATTTGCAATTTTTGTAATTCGCACCGGATATATGTACGTACTTTCAGGGCATGTTAAACTGCAATCCCAATCCCAATCCCAATCCCGATCCCGATCGGAATCCCAATCCACGACACCGCAAACGGCCCAGGAGTGAGGAAGGGCTGCCGTTCCAGCCTCTGCCCGTGGGGCGTCCCATCGGAATCTGTGGCATCCACAGGCCGACCCTCCCGCTGTCGGTCACCCACTGCGCTTTACATAAATTATATTTCCGCCGGAAAAATTAACATTTTTATGAATTTCCTTTCAGCAGACGCGCATTGTGGTGTCGGGCGAAAAAAAACCAAAATAAAAATGAAATAAAAAGAGATGGAAGGGAAACGAAACGAAAGGAAAGGAAAGAGTCAGTGTACTGCACTACAGAAACACTGAAAGGGAGAACATAACGGTAACGGTACAGCAGAGTAGAGTCGCGTAGCGAGAGAGAGGGAGAGAGAGAGAGGGCGCGAACGACTAGAGCGCACCGTGGCGCCAAAGACTTAGTCGAGGCCTCGGACTCAAAAGCACAGAAGCAGGCTCCCCAAAGAGTGTTTGGCTTTTTGGCGAAAGCTGCGACCAGGGCGAGGGTGAGGGCGGGGGCGGGGGCTGCAGGGGCAGGCACTGCAAACTGCGAAAATGAAATGTTGTTATTGAAATTGGCAAAGTTTTATGTGCGCACTTTTTACATAGAAATGTTTGGCCATGACTTGCTGCTGCCGAAACAGAGCCCAGAAGCAGAGTCGAGTCCCTGCGCCAATCCCTCAGTCCCCAAAGCCCCCAAGTCGTCGACGTCGTCGGTTGGCAATGCCATTGCCTATTTATGCGTGGTTGAGGTTAAAATGAAGCGATTTTCCCCTCCCCTCGCCACCCATCACTGCTCACTCTGTGTTTTTTTTATGCCTCTTTATGGCTCGCTTTGGTTTAGGTTTTAGTTTTTGTGGCCTGCTGCCCCCGCCTTTTTTTTGTGCCTTTTAGGGTAGTGTGTGATATCCGTTTTCTCGTACATTTGCGACCACGGTTCCAGTGTGCCGTTGGTTTTGCCTTTGGCTTTGCCATTGCGTTGGTGTAAAATGCCACAATACGGAACAGCAAAAGCAACAACAGCAGCAACGAGAGAAACGGCAGAATAAAGTGCCAGGAAACACATTTAATATCTACGCATAAAAATAAAAGTCTAGCAGGAGACCGACCCGGACCCCGGCAAATGGAAGAGAAGAGTGACCAGCAACAAGAGAAACAGAGACAGAAACAGCAACAGCAAGCAAAGTAGCGGACAACGTCCAACACAACCAAAGAGTGAAAGAGAGACAGAGAATGTCGGTTGGAAGGTCTTGTTTATTACGCTCGCATAGCCAAATGCATAAATTTACGGACCGATGCGTGCAAACTGTAAAAACTTAAAAAAAAACCCGAGAAAGAGGCGGTGGAAACGAAGGAAACGATGAGGGAGGGCGGAAGTGTAGCTGCAAATGAAAAAGCGCCTGAGAACGGGAGCGAGCAGCAGCAACAAGAACAAGAACAAGAACAACTTCCAAGCCGAAGCTTACATGCACTGTGCAAAAGAGAGAGAGAGCGCGAGAATGGAAGTGGGAGAGAGCCAGTGACTGCATGTTGGAAATTCAATTTTAATTTAAATGGAGAACAAATACAGCCACAACCACACTCCCACACACCGGCACACACGTATGCAAAGTGAGAGAGAGAGAGAGAGCGAAAGAGAGGCAGCGGTAAGGTGGAGCTATACCCTAATGGAAAAAGATTAGCCGAAAGCAACAGCAAAGGGAGGATGAGAACCTGCTCAAATGCACGTGTGCTATTTGCATAGCTGATAATCACGGGTACAATTTTCAAGTAAAGTAAAGTGAAATTCTCGCAGTGCACATTTTACAGTTGCAAAAGAAATTACCCAGAAAGGCGAAGGAAAGGAGATAAAGGCTGCAGGAGCTCTGCAGAGCAGTCGAAACGAAAAGAAAGTGTGAGAAACAAGGCAAAAGGCGATCGAGTCGAGGAAATGCAACACAGAAATGAGAATTTATGTTTATGAGCGGGAATACTCCTCGTTTTTCCTTGCCCCGTTATGAATATGTATGTATGTATGTATGCATGCGACAGACACCAGGATGTACTACGCCATTCCACTGGATATGAATGTGGTGTCGAACGAGAGAAGTGTGGAGAGGGGGGGCTGGCTCAACAGCGGAGTTGAGGTGTATATTTATTAGCAGGCTGTGGCATCAGAGGCATCAGCACGACGAGGCGAAGCTGCTAATGTTCATGTGATGCCCGCAATAACTGCCTAACGGTATGTCATTTGTCTGCCGCCAACAGAGAGTGTGAGTGGAGCAAGGGGGGGGACGTTGGCTCTGTCACAGCAAAGTTTAACTAGGCCTCATTATGCAGCAGCAGCAGGAGCAACAGCAGCAGCATCCTGGATGAGAGCTTTATGTAAAACACCAGAGGACTAGCAGGATCAGGGTAAGTGAAATCAAATTTGCATATATGTATATCCATCCCGAAGTATCTGACTACTATTCTACTATTTATTTATATTTATTATCATTATTTTTATTACCATCCGAATTCAAATGTATCAAATCTAATGGCTACCTACCTAATATTTGTATACCATGCGAAACAGCGCCATCTAGTGTATAGAGACGACAACAATACTTATGTCACTCTGACAAAAGCTCACCTCCATGTAACTATGTAGCGTTATCGGTTTGTCACTCGACATAACCTGAAGTGTATGAAACTGCTTTATCGTCGTTTATTTGAAATTTCAGTCTAACGGGCTTCTAAGTGGCTGGGAAATTTCTCTGTTTGAGGAAATTCCCTCAAATATTCCCCCAAAACTTGAATATAACGCATTTTTCAGCTTCTTCTTCTTTGACTTCCTCTTCCGCTCAAGAGAGAGAGAAGGGGAGATTGAGAGCCTCTGGTTTTGGCATCTTTTTGGGGGGTTTGGTGGGGGGAAATACATATTTAATAATTCAAAGTTGAATGCTATAAAATCTCAGCGGGGGTCCGTATTTCAGGGCGGTAATTCCACATTGTTCGGTTCTTCCAAAGAAGGAGTCCTGCCGGAGTCCTGCCAAGCAGGTGGGCTTCCCCTCCGGGCTTTTTCGGTGGTTATTCGGCGGGGGGGGGGGCGGGCCTCTGGGTCTGGCTTTGTGTTAATGTGAGAGTTTACTTAGGCCAGTGGTGCTGGCAGGCTGCTATTTTGTGCTGCTGCCGCTTTAAGGTCGCTTCCTGGGGGAAATTAACCTCCTTGCCACGCCGGGGGGCAGCAAGTAGCGTGCAGCCGTCTCCGCTTTTGATGATATGGATCAAACGATTTTGTTTGCAGATTAACCTACACGACGGTGTCCGTCCAAACACCAGCGAATGCCGACTACCGACTCCCGACTCCATCTGCAACTGCAACTCGCGGCAAATGCCAATTGCAACAATGGCCTCGAAAGGCAATGGCACATCGCGTGTGGCATGCAAGACAGAGGCAGAGAGAGGGCCACCCCAGGGCCCCCCCCCCCCACCAGTGGGGACTGCAATTGCTGCAAAATGCCTGCCACTTTGCACAGTTTTGCACTGCCACAAAACGCCACAAAACTTAAATTGAGCCGCCGCCCAAAACAAACAGTTTGGCGAGCAATCCAAATAGAGGGATGCCCGGAGTCCATAGAGCCATAGAGCTATAGAGAATGGAGAGAGAAGGAGAGAGAGAGTGCCGGAGAAGCCATTCATTATCCGCACTTTGATTTTAAAGCCAGTCGGCAAATCACTTAAATCTCTCTTGTGTGCAAAGCAAAAGTCGTGTGGCCTGAACTTAGCCGTAAATCGCATGATAAATGTTTTCTTAGGCCGAACCCATCCCATCCCCCCCCAGAAATACCCTTTCCTAGTGTTCGGGGAAGCGGGTAGCATAGGTGGAGGCTAGCGTTTGTGCCCCAGAGGATACTCTGCCACCCGCTCCTCGCCCAAGGAAGAGCATTTGACAATTCAATTACTTCCTTGAGTTTTCCCTGAGTTTTGCTTGGTTTTTCCTCCTTTGTTTGTATATTTAATAGAATCTTTTGCATTTCTTATGTGTTTCCAAGTGTCAGGCGGACGACTAATTTGATTTATGGCCGAAAGAAAGACAGAACAGGACAGAACAGAACAGAACGGATCGGAGTTATGCCCCAAAAAATAATAATATTCGCAAATATCGAAGATAAACTTTTTCCTGAAGTCCTGGAGACGCAGGACACAGGCCGCAGGACGAGGCTAACGATGACTAAGGCATTTTAAATGCCTGTCGAAAGATGTCATTGTTTTTGTGGATGCCAGAAAACTTATTTCTCTCTGTTTTCTTATAACTTATGCATACGAGCAGGACACTCTGGCAGGACACTCCCCAGACTGCGGCTCCTTCTGCCTCTGGAGTACTCGCAAAACCTGAGATAAACAATTGCTAAATGGCTGCCCGAATAATTGATGGTTCCACTTACACTTCTATCCATCCATCGGCTGTCCCATCGATGGACTTGTCTCTAGCCGTGGCATGTGGCATGCTACGCACACCCAATCAATCAACATTTTCGGCTGGCCCTGGTGCTGCTGTTTTCCTAATTAGCAAATTAAAAATCCTTAGTATTTAAAGCGTCCTTTCTCTCCCTCCCTCTCTCCCCCTCTCTCTGTTGCAGCACGAAAAACTCATTAGTAATTAAATGTTTTCCGACGCGACTACGCCCCGTAGTGTCTCCACAACGCGCCTGGCCCCTGCTTACCCCTTGCGTCTCAGCTGCCCCATGCCTCATGTCTGTTGTCCCTGTCGTCGTCGTCGTCGTCGTCGTTGCGTCGTGTTCGCACAGCCAGCACTTCCGCACTTCCGCCTGCTGCTGATGCTGAATCCGAATCCGAATCTGCTGTTGATGCTCCTTCCCCGCCCTTGCCCCATGCCCCTGGATGACGCACAAGACTCCTCGGGCCACATATACGCACTTTTTATACCTATTTATAGCCTGCTTCTGCCATTTCCAGGGTATCATTCGCTGATCTTTTCCTCTAGAATCTGCAGAGATGTCAAACTGCAGACTCATTAGCCGCTGCATGCCCCCATGCCCCACAACTGGGGGTAATGGAATGTTGTTTTCCAATTACATCATTCTCTACTCTCGCGTTGCATGAACAAGTGGCACAGACAGGGACAGAGATAGCCGGCAAATGTGTGTTGCAGGGGTATCATTTAGTCGGAAGTTGTTGCTGCCTGCCTGGTGCCTGCTGCCTGCTGCCTGATGCCTGATTCGGAGGCCGTATTAAGCCCGTAAACAAGTCCACAAGCAATGGCTCCTCGCCTGCTTGGGTTATGGCCACGGCTATATGGCTATGGCTATGGCTCTGATTCTGCGGCTCCTACTGGGCGGGCGGCCTGGCCGTAGCCCTGAGCATGATTTGTTACTGACAGCGTCTCAGGCAGCAGCAGCAGCAGCAACAGAGGAGGCAGAGCCCAAGCCCAAGCCCAAGCCATAGCCATAGCCAGAGGCAGAGGCAAGCATCAGCGGCAGGAGCCACGCACAGAGTCTCGACTCTGAGGCTGAGTTTGATTTATTTCTCGTTGTACAATTTATGAGTGAAGGTGAAGCAACAACAGTGGAGACAGCAGCCGCTGTGGCATCAACACCACACAGCACACGCCACGAAGCCGGGCAAAAGGATACGCAACCGAAGGAGGCACAACTGCTGAACCGGACCCTGGGATCCACTTGCAATTCATTGAGTGAGGCTAAGAGCGGAAGCCGGGCTGCCAGGGGTGGCAGGAGGCACGATGCTGTCCTTCCAAGGGTTATGTTCCGAAGAGTGGAATGTGGAAAGTGGAGAGTGGGCCAGGGACCAGGGACCAGGCACTGTCAGGCACTGTAGCGCGTGTTTCAGATGCGTAAGATTCCTCTAAAGATTTGCCCCAATGCCACAGGGAAATACAGAGTGTGGGGCATAAAAACAAAAGGGAGATAGGGCGAGGATATGAGTTGGGGGGGAGCCAGAGATATGCTAACTTGGGCGGTGGCACCCCGCCTCCTGCCGCACAGCACTCGTAGATTGTGATGGATGCCTCTCCTCTACTTGGGTGCCGCAAGTCTCCTCCGTCCTGGAATCTGAATCTGCAGAGTCCTTGCGTGCGTGCGTAGCCATTAGCGCGTCGGCTGCCGCGTCTTTTATTTCAATTACCACAGCAGCTAATGCAAAATTCACGCGCAGGCACTGCGATAAGGATACGGGGATATGGATAGCCGGAGAGGATGCGTTATGAGGCGTGCTACTGTGCGCATCCTTTCCACAGGATGTGCCATTACTCATTGTGTGGCGCTACTTTGAAGTCCCTCCCGAAAGGAGCGACGCAGAGCCGACAGAGTTAGAGCTTAAACGCCGCCACAAACTGTCATCAGCTGTCTTTATCCTTGTTATCCTCGCTTGGAAGGAGCTCTGCTCCAGTTCCTGCTTTCCAGAGAGGAGAAACAGTTTCGGCCATTCCCTGGAGTCCCATTCCCTGGTCTTTGTTGGGTGCCACAGGACTCGGTTTCGCTCTGCTTTTGGATGCCACAAGACTACTTTCCATGACTGCCAGGATGAGGCCACAAAAGTCCTGTTAACTGCCACAAAAACTGTAAATTATGCACGCATCAAATATTTCAATTACCCCTGCCACAGGCACCTGACCACCCCCACAGCCACAGCCACAGTCAACCCCTCTCGTAGCACCCACACCCTTTGACCCTCGAAGTGAAAAGTATTTTTGTCGACGCCTTTGATGTTGGGTGTCGAAGAGCCCTTGGGCCATGGGAATCTAGGCACAGAATCTGCCATATCGGTTTTCAATTACCGCCTGCTCTCCCTTTCACCTTCCCCCCCCCCCCCCTGCCTGCTTTTCCCAATTAAGCGTTATAATCCTGGGGTCCTGGGAATGTCAAAGGACTCTCGCTATCCCGCTCTCTACCAGCGTTATCGAATGGACACTCGGAATGGCTACAATCATATTCATTTTGCCATCAATCATGGGGCTTTTCAAATTAAATTTCCACGAATTTATCATAATTAAACGATGCCACCACATGTGGCAAACACAGAGAGGGGGACCGAAAGATAATTTCTTTAAAGATTATTTAAGATTAAACATTTATTTACAAGTTCGTTATTCGTTTTTGCGTATCTCTAGTTTATGGATGCGATCCGTGCGATTCATCGGATCGTGTGTATTATCTTTTGTATCTTTTCGTGTGTATATATATCTTCTATATGTATATCCGTGTATCTGCATCTGCGGAATGCAGGGGGACTTAATTACGTATAAAAATACTTAAAGCAGAGAAACGCAAAAAAAAACCACATAACCGAAAAACTAAATTTACATATTTACAAAAGAGATTCTCGAAAGATTTTGCAACGCGAGAGACGTCGTTAGCCAGCCTCCTCTATGGGGCACGGGGCATGGGGCATGGGGCGGCTGATGGGCTCCTGATGGCAGTAACATCCTCCAGGCTCCAGGCTCCAGCCACCAGACATTGAACATACGCTGCCGCTCCTTATAGAGGTCGCAGCGCTGCCACCAGCAAAAGGAGCAGCAGACAGAGGTGTGGCAGCTCCAGACGTGCCCCCACCTCGTGCTGCATGGCCGCGTGCTGTTCGCTCTTAATGATATGCACAAAGACGCTGTCGGAATCTGTCGAGAAATAAGAAAACAGAGAGAGAGAGAGAGAAATGAGTTGTAGAGGAGCACGGCAGGACTCGACTCCGTGGCTCACTTGAATTATCCGCAGAGCACGTGTAATTGCCAGAGTCCGTGTGTTGTACGCGGGATATCACCAGGTTGCTGGTCTTCATCTGCTGCTCGGACACCACGCGGATGCCGCCGCGCGTCGAGTCGCTCACCAGCTCCGTGTCCTTGTGCCACAGCATGTGCGTGTAGGGCCCCGGTGCCTGTGGGGCGATGCACGTGAGATTGATGTCGCTGCCGCTCTGGATGTAGAGCTCGCGATTCGCCAGGATTTGCGCCTTGGAAGCTGCGAGAGGGGAGAGTGTCAACAAGTGGAAGCAAGCAAGGAGCAAAGCAATGATGGGTGTTTCTCCTTCGCTCTGCGCCGTGGCTGCTGCTGTTTGATGAACTAATTCGACGGAGAAACAGCAGCAGCCCCCCCGCCCCGCCGCCTTCTGGGTCCATTGTAATGGAGATGTAATCAAGGCGCCCACAATGGGGATTCAATCGACTCAATCGATTGCCTGGGGCGTTGCACGGAAGGAGGCAACAAGGCAGTTCCCCATCTCATCAAGTATTTATCGCCCTTGGTAATTGAGTGTCCGTTTGTGGGTCCTTCTAATCTTAATGCTCAGAGCGGAGCTCGGAGGGAAACACCATCTTAAAGGATACTCACTCACGACCATCAGTTTGTAGGCCAAACTGATTTTGGGCTCCGTGGACACCTGGCACTCGTAGACGCCGGCATCGCGCGGCTGCACGGACACCACCTTGAGCACCCACTCGTCGGAGTTGTCGATGTGGCGCGCCAGAAAGCGCTGGTCATTCGTGTAGGTCATGATGCCGATGGTGAGGATGTGGAGGTCCCGCTGCCGGATCCAGGACACGGCCCGGTCGCCCAGATGCCGCACACGGCAATGGAGGCGGGCGGTTGTGCCCAAGGCGGCGATGATCTCACGATTTGTCGAGTTGTCAAAGAGCGGATCCAGGCCGCCATCGTACGAGTCGGGAATGAGATTCGAGAGCTCGGTGGCAGAGGCAAGGAAACCTGAAGAAGAGAGAGGGCGAGAGGCATGAATGGATGTACATATCTAAATGTCAATCTAAATGTAATTCAAGTGCATTCAATGGTAGATTCTAATGGAGAGAAAAGCAACAGCCAGACAGACAGACAGGCAGACAGGCAGATGGATAAATAGATAGATAGATAGATAGATAGATAGATGTATCTATAGATGGACAAACAGCTGGATGGACAGATGGATGGATGCTTGGATGAATGAATGAATGAATGTGTAGTGTGTGTGGTTCGATGAAGTTCGAATCAAGGCATTCATTTGATTAACGAGTATTTGTGCCTCGAGTTTAAGCATCGCCCATTCCCCCCGCACATTATGATCCATCACTCGAGGAGGAGGCAGAGGCACGGCACAAGTGATTTATGTGGGTGACTGTGGCGCACTGTGCCACATGTATTAGCCAACTAATGCGCTAATAATCCATGAGTGGCCTAAACAAATACAAATACAGCTGCTGGATGCGAATGTAGGATATAGGACGTAGAAGTGGATAAACACATATTGATTTATAGGCAGACGGAGAGCCAGAGCCAGAGCCAGAGCCAGGATCCCTGCCTCTGTGTGGGTTTGTGGCTTGGGCTTGTATTTAGATATCAAATATCAAGGCAATAAAATGCTGTTAAACACTTAATTGAAACACTGTTGCGCCACAGCCATCCGATGCCACCGCTCCATGCGATCCGTGAGCCACCGGCGATATTCGGCGATGCGATGCGATGCGATGTGGCAAACACTTCACTGGAAATTGCTTTTTATGCTGGCCACAAAATAAAAAACCTCCGCCCCATACACAGACAGGCGGTGTGGCATGCCACACACACCCACACACACACACACGCATGCAGAACATAAAAATTTTTAATAAAAGTTGTGTTATTTACATACAAAGTGCAGTGGGGCAAAAGTGGGACCGCAACCGCAGCGCGACCACGCCCCCCGCCCCCACTGACGCCCGCCCTCCACCTACGTATCTGCCCGCCACCCATGAGGGCACTAAACAGACCTCAGGTGGCGATAAATTATAAATGAGCAGCAATTGCAGGTGCTCCTCGTACTAGAGTCCTGTTCCTTCTGCAAGTCCTTCTACTGCTGCTCTTTCGTCTTCCAATTCCCGACAGATGAGTGGGAGCCCCACCCCTCTGCTCCCATAGGCTCCCTCCAAAAGAAGCCCCTAAGTGTAATTGTAATGGCAATTGCCGGTCTATGCCTCGTACTCAAGGCATTCACATTCATCCTGTGAGTGTTGTGAGTGAATTTATGAATGAGTGGGGTTCATATTTCCCAGATATTGCTCAACACTGATCCCTCGGTTACTCATAATTAATTTCAATTTAAAGAACTCTTAAATCAAGGTTATAGTGTTCAATCTATCACTACCCTATCACTCAGTACTCAACCTATATCAGCCGATACGGCATCCATAAATGTACGGCCACCCCAGAAAAATACCGAAAATACGGCCACATTAAAAGTATGTAGATCGACGCTCGTTCATTACAAAATGGCGGTTGAGTGGAACAAAGACGTATTCGGAAAAGTTAATCGCCCATCCGGTTTCACTCTCACACTATCAGATAATTAATTGGAATTTTACCCAACCCCCCCCGAATAGGAGTTCCTCTAATTCCATATTAAAACGGAATTACCTGCGACTTTCTGTGTATTCCTAAAGTCAATTAGTGTCCTTTCGCTTAGGGGACTTTCAATCAATGTGTCGCCAGTGGAAGCCTCTAGATCAGTGTCTTGTCTTTAATCTAGATCTAATTACAGACAACAACTAAACCCCAATCTAATGGAATTTCGCTATTTCCAATCGCATTTTGAATAAATTTTTAATCCTTTCCCTTAACCTTCTCGAGTGTCCTGTGCTTCTGCCATCCTTCAATCAATGAATGACTGATTTCGTAATCCCAGGGATAGCCTCCAATCTAATTGAAATATTCCCCGCATTTCGAATCTTGTCGTTGCGAGTACCCCTTTGCCTGATGCCTGATTAGATTTTAATCTACTTGCGGCATGGGGCATGCGGCATGCCACGCTGTACTCACCGAAGTATGGGCTGTGGCTGCGACTGTGGTGGTGCCTCCTCTGCTGCTTGTCGAATGTTGCGCTTAATCCCATGATCACGAGCAGCGCCATAAAGTATTCCACCAACATTTCATGCGCGCAATTTGTGACGCTCTCGAATGATAACTGTAAAATGGGAGAAGGTAGTCGTCAGGACGAAGGACGATGACAAGAAGAACGATAGAACAGAGAAGAACAGAGCAGAACAGAGCAGAACAGAACAGAACGGAAACAGAAAAGTAATTAAAATAAATGATGGCAATCGCGAAACTCGAGTCGAGACTCGACTTTTCAGCAGACAAAAGACCAGAACAACAGTACAGGACACGCTTTGCCAACACCCCGCCACTCCGTGCCACTCCTGGCACTCTCTCTCTCTCCACTCCATGCCGCACAGAAACAATAACTGAGAAAAAGGGATTAGGCTCAAGGCTCCGGTCTTATCGGGGAGATGCGGATGCGGATGCGAATGCGGAGAGGAAACCGCCGAACATTCATTTAAACTCTGATGACAAGACCGCAATGCGGTTGAGTTTTCAATCACCATGACGCCTTACACCCACCGCAGGACACAGGGACACCCCACAGGACATCATCATCAAGATGAAGCTGAAGCTAAGAAGATGTGCGCCTGTGGCATGTGGCATGCTCCATGGGGGTGGAGGTGGAGGTGGAGTAAAGGGAAAGCTTTTGGTAATTTCTTCATTACACACTAAGCTGTCCATTCAATTGCTGCAGGGACGAGGACGAGGGACGCAGCTGTTGAAAGATGAGCCAAAAGAGGAGTGTCCGAAGGAGGCGGAGGCGAAGGAGCATGTCCTAGTTGAGTCGCAGGCTGCCCACAGGCAGCAATTTCGGGCTGGTCACGTTCCGATAATACACTTAATTATATTCCAGGACACGGACGGACGGAAGCGAGAGTCCTAGAGGTGGGCTCTACCTTTTCTGCTCGAAGGACTAGACCGAGGGGCAGGTGATGTTAATGCGAATGCGGTCGTCGGAATCGGTGTCGGAGTCGGAGTCAATGTAGCGCGAACTGCGTGCCGCCATCTCATGCGCAACGTAACGCATTCGAGCGCGTTGCGTTTCTTTCGTTTAACGATGGACGGGGTGGGGGATGTCTTTACGTAACTTCCCTCATTGCCCCCCGCGCCACTACGTCACTCGGTCACTGTGCCACACTCGGTCACCCAGCAGTCACTCCGCACTCGAAAAATCCTTCACTCTCCAATGAGGCGGCGACTGCGATTCCGATTCCCGTTTTCCGATTCCCGAGTCACAGATTCACAGAACACCCGAAGATTCCCGAACGAGTAGCAGTCACAGTCACGACGAACAGTCACGGCATCCGCTTTGTGGCACTCCCCGTGCTGCGTTGTACGTTGCGTGTGGCTTGAGGCGCGGTAAACAACTGAATGAACCAGAAGGGAAGCCTTCCTTTCAGATTATGCAAATGCCACTTCTAAGAGGAATCTCAGCGGCAGGGCGCAGGCGCAGCAGCAACATGTTGCCGAAACATTTATTGGGAGCCAAATTGAATTGTAAACCAAAGGAGCTTCATGCAGCAGAAGGAGGTGTAAGGAGGAGGGGGGGCAGTAAGGCAGCAAGGCTGCAAGGTGGTGAGGGTATTTGTATCCTTAAATTTCATTCGAGATGCGTGGCTTATGAAATATTTACAAAGCCGAGCGGAGGAGGGGAGTAGCGGAGTAGCAGAGGAGCGGAGGAGCACTCCCAGTGCCACATTTGATGGGGCATGGACATGTGATTTGTGTCACGCAACAGCACCAGAATGTTGGGAGGATCGGCAGCAGCGGAAGGAGCAACAATGGAGTGATGGAAACAACAGCAATAATAAAAGGCAGAGCAGGAAAACTCTCATGCATGACAAGGCGCGTTTTACAAGCTTGTTTTCAATTGGAAGGCGACACCCCGAGCCCATGACCCCCCCAGCCCCCCCCACACACACACACACAGTCCCACACACAATGAATGAAAGTGGCACGCATTGTGCGCTCCCATTGTGCCAAAAGCGGAAACGGATATGAAGCGGCGGCCATGGGTGCCCTCTGTTGCTCGTCGTTGTTCCTCCTGCTGTCACTGGCTGCCACTTTGGCAGGCGGCAGGCGACTTATCAAAATCGATGAGGCAACATATGGTTCGATTTTAATTTTCTAACATATTTCTCTGCCTTCTGCCTGCTGCCTGCTGCCTCCTGCCATAGAGACAGACACGACACCTACACACACGGTCACATGCCTCAGCTCTGGCTATGACCCCTCTCTCTCCCTCTCTCTCTCTCGCACACACACACACACACAAGAGAGGGACATGCCACTCTTTCCTCCTGAAATCCGTTTAGCATATTTTCTTTGGAAACTGAATTTCAAAGTTATTATAAATATTTCTCCAATAAATGCAATTTGAGTGGAATTTTTCCAGCCTCTGTCCCATGCAGCCCCCCCCAGGCCTGCTGCTTACGACTCCTTGCTCTTTTCGTCGCCAAATAGACAATGGAATGGAGGAGTCCAAGGAGGCGGCAGGCGCCTAAGTAAGCAGAACCCCTCCACCACCCCCCCCTCGATGTGCCACCCCTGCTCGATAAGCCTCTGTCTTTCATATTATTTTACACTAACAAGCCAAACATTCCTCAAATTTAAAAGGCGGCGACATTGTTTTTGGCAGAGCCTCGCGCTTTTCCATCCATCTCTCTTAAGTGAATTTTTTTGTTGCCACACGGCCACATGCGGCAAGGGGGAGACGCTGTCACAATTATGGCGGAGGGGGGCTTGGAAAATTATTGAAAATGTCGACAACACTTGAAGAGTCCTCAGCAAGGGCAATGTCCCTGGGAAAGCCAGCAAATTCTATAATTAGAAGTGGCCCCAAAAAGTATGCTGCGAAAAATGTAATTCCTACTTTTCCTACTCGAAAATCCCTTTGTGGGACAAGGGACCTTCGGCAGATCATATTGCGTCTAACCTTTCGATCTACCCTCTGGCCTTTGCCAGCTATTCCGCCGGCAGCTATTCTGCGTAAGGGGCTTCTTGGCGACTTGGACATTGATTGCATACCGAATTGATGGAAATGCTGGCTCATACCTACGGCAGGGAAGGGGGAGGGAGGGGTGCAGGGGGGCTCCGACTGTCGTGTGTAAAATTGATAACTTTGTTTGTGTAAACAGCGACGCGACATATCGCCATCGTTCGCCCCCAATCCCCCCAATCCACAGCGACAACATCCCAGGCACTTCCTTTGCCCCCCGCCACATCCCCCTGCCCCCTGCGTTGTATTGCTCATTCCTCATGTGTGTCGCGACCGACAAATTTCCCTCGCCCTCCGCCCTTCCGCCCCCCCGCCACATGATGTGATGTATGTGTTCGGGGCGTGTGCGTGTTTATATCGCGTATCGCGTATACGTAACGTTGTACCGTTCAAACCGGGACTCCACTCTCGAATTATCGGTGTCAATTTTTATGCTGCCGCTGCTGCTACGTGTGCGAAAATTTAACAGAGCCCCAAAACAGATGAGTAAACCTGTAGACAGCGACAGGACTCAACGCCCGACAAATAGATGGAAAAACTACTACCAAGGGCATCAAAAACAAAGCAAAAGAACAGCAGTTGTTGTAGATTCGATTCGGACTAGGGGATACCTGGGGATAACCTGGGAAAAGTAATGTTCCCAGTGCTTGGAAGATGCCTTCTGTAGCCCTAATCAGCCGCTGGAACTAACTGTTCTAATAGATTCAGGTGCTAAGATCGGTTTAAGCTGCCTGTGACATACCTTTCCCATGGCTGCCATATGCCCCTGGGTATGCCTCTCGCATCGCAATGAGTATAACAATGTCGCCAATTTGGCAAAGAACACGGCTATGGGCCGACAACTCGATAACGAAAAAATGGAAGCCAGAGACAACAGACGAGACGAGAGATGAGAGCCAGAGAAACAAAAGCAAAAAGGAAAAGCAAAAGAGAGAAGGGGGACTCCAGGTCGAAATATGCCGAAAGTAGTTGGACAGGAAAGCCAGGACAATCAGGAGCATCAGAATGGGAATCGGGCATCAGGAATGGCAATACGAATGCCAATGGTTATGGGAGGAGCAACAGCAGGCAGGCAGGACACCAGGACACCAGGACTTCAGGACACCGACTCCGACGATGCTTAAGTTTTGCTCAACTGTTCATCAGAATTACAAATTGTATTCGATTTCCGGCATTTGTGACGCTTGAGTTAACAAAAATCCTCCCCTCTCTCTCTATCTCTCTCTCTTTCGGCCACTAAGCAACAGCCATAGCCAGTGCCTCCCCCCCCCATTCAGGATAACAGCCGCAGGGATAGCAGGCATGTGGCAACAACAGGAGAAAAGGGTGAGGCTGCCACGATTTAAATGCCATATAAAGTTTTATGCATATTGCTGTTGTTCCCAGCGATAGTTTATCGGTGGCAACACGACACAAGAGGACGATGACAATCCGAAGGAAAACGCTCCATTTGAGGCACATTCGATGGGTGGGAGGGGGGTGGCTAGGGGACAGCCCTTGATTCGATTAGACCGATTGATTGTATTACCATAAAAAACGCATTGATTCGGCTTAGTGAAGCACTCTTTTTGCGACTCCGATTGGGATTTGGATTCCGATTCTGATGCCGAGCAATGGGTGTTTCCCAGACAATGGTCTCTCCTCGAATCTCCTCGTATGAGTGCCACAATTGTCTCGCTTTCAAATTCGAATTCCTCTAAAGTTTTGCCCCCCGAAAGAAATTTATTGAAGGCGAAACTTTCCCTTGTTTCTGGAGATTCCTGTGGAAGATTTTGCTTTTGATTTATGCGCCATTCTCGTGAATAAAAGTGAAATATAATATTTAAATAATGCTCGAGAAAGAGAGACATTACTCATACGACCCATACGCTTCTTGCTCTTGGGGACTTTCTCTGGAGAGAGAGCCGAAGCTGTCTCTATTTTGGCGTCTGAGGTCATCCGCCAGGCGCCGCCGGAACTCATTTTTCCATCATTTGCCATTGGGCCAGACGAAGAGAAGTGTCTTCATCTGTTGTCTCTGCTGGAAAGTTTGCTATAAAAGGAAGCCATCAAATAAACCCCAATGATTGACCATCCAGCCATCATGTGGCATGCCGCGTCCAACCCCATCCAGCCATTGATTGGGGGGCGTTTAATTATGGCACCAATACTCGGACTCAGACTCGGACTCGGACTCGTAATGCGGGGCACAAATAGCAGGTTACATTCAATTTGACATGTAATTTTATCGCCTCGAACAAAAAGTTTATGTGTGTGCCACACCAACAGGCAGAAGGGGGGGGGAGGAGGGGGCACAAATACATATATTTTATTATTTTATTATCTACTGTTTTATAACTTTCTTCCCTCCTAAGCTTCCACTCAAACTTTCTGCACGTTTTCCGTATAAAAAGCAGTGCTCCGGCTACGGCTCCGGCTGTGTGTGTGCGCCGTGCCGTGCCCCACCAGAGCTTCCGTCAGCAGATTTGTGTCGACTCTACACTGCCCCTGCCCCTGCCCCATACCCCGCCCAAATGGCGCAATTGTGTGAAAGTTGAAAAACGTTTTCCTTCTTTTTTTTTGGACGGAATGTGCGGCACTAAACAATGCCATAAAGCGTCAAACTTGTCGATACTTTTTCGTTCCAATCTTGTAGATACATTGCGAAAGGAGCAATGTATCTGAGTATCTGTATCTCCACTGAATGTATCTCTCTAACTGGTGCTCTCTTCTCCGGTTGTCTGCTCCTCCGCTTCTCTGCTCCTCCGCTCCTCCGCTTCTCCGCTTCTCTGCTCTGCTGTGTGTTGTCTGGCTGTCAGAATCAGTTTTCCTGCTGCTGTTTCTCTTGTTATTTCTGTCTGCCACTCTACTACTTTGATTATAACAATGGGAGACGCCTCCCCATCCCCAGCCCCAGCCCCAGCCCAGCGCCACCCAGAGTGCTGCTTTGGGGGCACCGACAATCGCTTACGAATCTTGGCAGAGAAAAGTTTTCAATTTGTAACTATTTGTTGTTCTGGGTTATGTAAATTGGCTCTCATGTCGGTCCTTCGTCCTTCGGGGTCGGTCTCTGTGGGAGAGTTTAAAAAACATTGCATTCATTCCGATTCTAATTTGGGCGCAAGCCACGCCTCTTTGGAATGTACTACCCCTACCCCTACCTATCTCCTTTTTACACTTCATTTGCAATGGCAGTTGGTGAAATATTTTTAGAGAGTAAGCAAAGACTTTTCAACAGACAAAAATTGTTATAAATTGCCATTAATGGGCTTGGGGATGTGTCTCTGGAGGGAGAGGGAGAAAAGGGTTGGGTTGGGGTGAGCTGGAGAGGGGGTGGCAAAGCGCTGACTAATTTTCGAGAGCATAAAATTATGGAAAAGTGTTTGCGGAATCGCAACTTTGGCCATTAATCATTTATGGGCATTCGTTTTTCAACATTTTCTCTCTGTGCGGCTGCAGTTGCAGTTGCATGCAACTTTGCAACTTTCCTGCCACAATGATGAGCCCACCCCCCCCCTTCTGCTGACACAGCCACTGCATAATGGTAATCGGTTAGCTAACGTTGCAACAGTGGCAGTGGCAGTGGCATGGCCTTGCAACAGGAGCAGAGAGAGCAGCATCAGCCTCCGATTGTTTGCCCCCCAGGCGGCCTTTCGATGGGCAATTTAACCCCAGACCCCAACAGAGGCAAGGGGAGGGGCAGGGGGGCAGAGAGATGTATCCAATTGTTGATGGTAACCGCATCCCACCCCTCCCCCCCCCTTTAGGCCACTATCCACTGATGGCTTTCATGGCTTGAACATCGCGTATCTTTCGTATCATTCTGCTTAATAAATATGTGCCATGGTATGCCGGGGACACAGCGGAGAGAGAGAGGAGAGAGAGAGAGATGAAGAGAGAGAGAGAGAGAGGGGGGGAAAACAGCAGAGAATGCGGGAGTGTATGCAGGAGAAAAAGCAGAAGAAACATGTTATAAAATGTTTCAATAATTTAATTTAATTTTTTTATGGCAACTCAAAATGCAAGACGACAGGACGAGGGAGGTTGGCAGGAGCACAAATGAGCAGCAGCACGAGGACGATGACGACGACGATGAGGACGATGACGATGAGCACGCACTGAAAGGGAATTCCGAATGCACTGCAATCCAGGAGCCGGAAAGAGATTAACCCAGAAGCTACGAGAGAGAAAGCCAACAACAACCAACAGCCAATAGCCAAAGCCATAACCGGAGCCGAGCCATGGCCATGGCCATAACGAGAGCCGGCAAAAGGGCTTCGGGGATTCCCTTTGAGTTGTGGGAAATGGGAAAAGTTGTTGGACAACAGATCAAAGGTTAATCAGGGGGAAATAATTGAATAAGTGAATTTTCAAAGGTATCGAAAGATGGAGAAGGAGAGGAACCAAAGGATGAATGGGTCCACCGAAGAGAAATGCAGATATATACTAAATCTATCTAACACAAACGAATAGATTTGTTGATCTCTAGAGAGTATTAGAGAGTATTTTCAACTGTGGCAACTCTGAAAGGTCCTGCAATATCCTTCGGAGAGTCTTGGAGCCATTGTCCGTGTTGCAAGTACCACTCTTTCGGCTCTCTACCGTCTCGAGGGAAGCGTACAACGACTATAATGACGCTCGACTTTTCGGCAACCTATTCGATTGAAGGACCAAAGGACGAAAACTTTGCTAAAAACAACAACCAAAGAAGGAGTGGCAGCCAGGAAAATAGGAAAAGCAGTGGAAAAACAGGAGCAACAAAGTAAACATATGTCAATTTTCCACTCGAATTGCGATGCAAAGATGCTCAAGTGAAAAACGTATAAAAATAGAAAATAGAAAACGGCATAGAGACCAAAAGAGCGAAAGAGAGAGAAACAAAAGAGAGGAGAACCAGAAATAGCGAAACCAGAGAAAGAGAAACCAAAGAATGTAAACGTTGACAATTTTTGCGGTTATTTTTCTATATATATTTATTAGATATTTTTCGATATATAAGAAAGGTATCGGACATGCATGTATGACTGGTTGGTTGTACGCGTACTTTTCATTTCGCTGCCAACAAAGTGAAAAAAAAAATGAGAAAAACAACACATGAATCGAGGGGGAACGTTGTGAGTTGCTGCGGACACCGCAACTCTACAGTTATACCCGATACTAAGTCAGTATGGATCTCCTCCGGCAGACGCCGCGAATATTAAACGACACGACAAAGAGTGCGTGCGGGAGAGACAGAAAATCAGTCTGAGCGTGACGTCACGCGCTGCGTAGCCACTAAAAATTGATTTGTTCTCGTTGGCTACAAAAATGATCCGATCTGATCCAGATTCAGCAACCTGATAGATGTGGTCATTCTCTATGATTCTGCGTTTTTAGTTTACTCGAATCTGCAATATTGTGGATGCAACAGATTTTCGTCCTTTGTGTGGGCGGAAGGGGGTGGTGCGAAATTTTAAAATATACGTTTTATAGTGAGATCTAACAGAAGTGCGGATACCAAATTTGGTTACTCTAGCCTTAATAGTCTCTGAGATTTGAGGTTGCCTCAGATTTTCGTCCTTTGCGGGGGCGGAAGGGGGTGTGGCGAAATTTTGACACAAAACGGTCAAGGTCCGATATCAAAGGGGTGTGGATACCAAATTTGGTTGCTCTAGCTCTTATGGGTTCTGAGATCCTTGAACTCATATTTTGCAATTGGCAAAACCGACCATGAAACCTGTGTGTTAGAGAGAGACAGAGCGAGAAAAAATGAAATTGTTTTCTTGAATCTGGCTATAATAATTATACGATCTGGTTCAGATTCTAAAAGATATCGTCATTCTCTACGATTCTGCGTTTTTGGTTTTCTCGTATCGTCGAAATTGTGGATGCCACAGATTTTCGCCCTTTGTGGGGGCGGAAGTGGGCAGGACAAAGTTTTGAAATATTCTTGTAGCAGTGACATATCACAGAAGTCTGGATCCAAAACATCGTTCCTCTAGCTCTTATAGTCTTTGAGCACTAGGCGCTGAAGGGGACGGACGGACAGACGGACGGACATGGCTCAATCGACTCGGCTATTGATGCTGATCAAGAATATATATACTTTATGGGGTTGGAAACGATTCCTTCTGGACGTTACACACATCCACTTTCACCACCAATCTAATATACCCCAATACTCATTTTGAGTATCGGGTATAAAAAGTAAATTTTATTGCTAGGGAATTTCGTTCCTTCCCCGGACGTTGCCTTTCCACCATTGAGTTTTTCCTTCATCTTGTGTTTTCACCCCGCCATCCCTATTTTTCATTTCTCATTTTTTTTTTGCAATTTTCCTGCTTGCTTTATTCGTATTTTATTTGATTTTTTTTCCAATAATTCTGCAACAGAAACAACATTTTAAGAAGTTTGTCCCTGAGAAAAACACGAACGCTACGTTGTTGATATTCTTGTAAATATTGGGCTCCACATTCACATCCACATCCACATCCTTCCCTGCAGCTGCTCCTTCCACCCCTGCTCCTCCTCCCCCTTCTGCTGGTGCACATCTACAACTCGGAGACCATTTTCCACATCATTCTGTGGAGCCTTCTGCCCGTCATAACCTCATCCTTATGGCCAGAATGGACACAACTCAAAGGACAAACATCAGAGAGTTGTCGGAGCGGGGCTTTTGGGGTTCCTTTTGAAGGATGGCCGGAGTGGGGGGTCTGAGGGTTGTCAAATGCTAGCAAATTGCTGGGAAACATGTAATTTTCATGGTTAGTTACATTTTTATTGTGACATTAAGTGGTTTGAGTGTAGGTTCTTTCACCCACCCGTCATCCCTCGTCCCAGGTTGCCATTTTGGAGGCAATTTCGGGGGCCTATGAATTGATTGAAATGCCATTTCGATGGCCCTTGGCCCTCGGAGCCGGCCTTCTCCGATGAAAGGTCATTCGGATAATGTCAGACAAAGTCTGGCGTCAGGGATTGATGGGTTGAGTGCGGAAAAACATTAACGGGGATGCCTTGCCTCCAAAACCATCCATGGCTGGGATGACTGGGTCACTTAACACACACGCGTGTGCCCTCCATCAGTCTGCCTGCCCACCTCCCACCCCTTGCTGGTTGCTGCTGCCTCCTGCATGTGAGTGCAACTCCAAAGCCATTCATCAAGGCCTTCAGCGGAAACGGGGGTTTGTTTTGCTATTCGCCGTAGTCATGGCTGCATCCGCGTCTCCGTCTGGTGTGTGGCATGCAGAATGGGGCATCGTCACGTCATGGCCTGTGGTGTGGTGGGGTGTTGTTTGTGGCTGTCTGTCTGTCTGTCTCTGGATTAGATCAACATTTGTGCTAAGCCCCCGGAGTCCGGAGTTGTGGCTGGGCGGACTCCGGAGTCAAATCCAGGAGCCCTGACCTCCAACGTCAAACAATAAATCGCAACGTCGTTTGTGCGCTTGCCAGCATAATAAGTGCCTACTTTTATGTAATCCGAAAAAGCATTTGGCTTCTGACTCCCCCCCACTCCCACGACCTGCTACCACTTTCACTCGCCTCCTCCACCATTTGCGATTAACCCGCTCGTGTTCTAAGGCCACAGCCAGCCAGCAGACACTACAAAACAGACAGCAGCGGCATCATCATCATCCAGCAGGAGGCAGCATCAGGTTGGGATTACCTCTGAAGGGGGTGGAAGTGGGGGTGGGGCTGGGAGTAGGGTGAGGGGCGGGGTGGGAGTAGGGGTTGGGCGAGGGTTTTGCATTTTATTGTCGTCGCTCCTCTCCCTGTCTTTCTGCTCCTGTGGCTCCTGCCTGCCGTCATTGTTGTTTATGTGCGGGTATCAAAACGCTATTAGGCCCGGGACTACGTCTAGGAATGGGAATGGGAGGCACCCGGCGCGTACATACATACATACCTCGATATCCTACTTATACTTATGCTGTACTTATCTGCCACGCAGAGTGGAAATGTTCAAGAGAGTACTACAAACTAGAGGGATACCCATTGCACTCTGGGCGCAGACTAGGTAGGACTAGGCTTCCTTGCGAGGTTGCAACTCCAACTCGTACCTGGTACTGTGAGACTCATGGAATACCCTGTAAGGTGAGCTACATACCCCCAACGGCTTTCTATTTTACATCTTGGTCTTCCATTTTAGCTCTGGAAATGTTGAGTGTTGTTTCCTTGAGTCTAAGAACTGTTTCCTGATTACCCCTGCTAATAAACGACTAATACCCTGCTTGGGCTTCCCACTGATTCCTTTACAACGTTTACATCTCTTTTAGGAGGTCCCTCCTCCCTTAGGCCTCTCGCCCTCTGCTCCTCGTTGCCACCTCCCTGTGGCTCATTAAAAGAAGACAAACTTTGGATCTTTGCATATTTGTTCAAGTGCAAGAACTAATCCCTTGATACCCTGCGGCTGTATCGCCATCCCCAGCCCCAGCCCCACTCTCTCTCTCTCTGTAAGTGTGTGTGTGATGCTTCTATTTATCTATGGGCTCCTCCATACTGTTGCTGTTGTTTTTGCAAATAAACGGCAAGTTTTGTCTCACTGTGTTGCCTGTTAACGCCCCCGTTTTCGGTGGCTTTCAAAAGCTTTCGTTGGGCATCGCATCGCATCGTATCGGAGGCAGAAATTAAAGACTTTTGTCGCCGTCTCTAGGGCTTGGAGGAAGCCCCTTCTCCGTCTACGTCTCCTCCTCTATGGGGGAAACGCTCACGTACAAGGGGGGGGCAGCCATCGGGGGGGCGGGGCAACAAATGGGTCTCTGCAAATAAGCAAACAAAGGCGGAGGCGTTGTGCCTCGTTTTGGTTCTGGTTCCGGTTTGCTGGACAGCCTGCAAATTATTTTAAGGCAAACTTCATTCTTGAGCTTACACGAAGGACGCGGGGCAGGGGCAACGAGAGCTCTCTCTCTCTGCCTCTCACGAGGCATCGGTGTGTGTTTCCAGCCTTGTTTTTCAATCATTATTCAAGGAAAGGCTTTCGCAAAAGGCTTTTGCTCCTTAAAAAACATTGTATACGACTTGAGAGAGTGTTGGTCTTGCTGTCAGTGTGTGTGTGTGTGTGTGTTTGTTTGCCAGAGTGGGTGGCATGCCACATAGTAGAAGTCGAGTATCGTGTTTTGCACGCTTTTAATTAAAATTGGGGTCCTGCGATTTTTCACTTTTCGGCTCTCGGGCTCTCCGGCTCTCCGGCTCTGGGGCTCTGAGGCTTGGAGCCCTTCGTGATTTATGGAATCTTCTTGTAGTTTTATACAAAATACTAAATGCTAAGTAAATGCCACAAAGGGGATGCGAGGACCACCAGACCATGCCCTGCAGTGTCTGCAGTTTTAATTGAAAACTAGTTCAAAGGTCGCTTGAATGTGGTAGCTACACAAGGAGTAACGAGGGGCAGGGGCAGGGGCAGGGGCAAAAGGCCTGTCCTTAAATGCCTGAAATATGAAGACGCCAAATGGGGCAACATCGCTTCCTTATCGGTGTTGCAGGTCCAGGCACATCTGGAGGCGACGCTGCCACTGCCACTGCTGCCTCTCTCCATCATGCGATTACTAAGTGAAGACGACTCCTCTCCCCCCCGCCCCTCCGTTCTTCGGCGACTAAGCACAATTAATAGCCCAAGGAGTGTGGCAGGCCATAACAATGCAGCACACATGTGGCACCCTCCCTTGATGGCCTGCCATCGAGGCATATTTATATGCGTGGACATCGTACATATATCGTATATATCGTTTATATCGTAACTCTAATGAGATTATGTCGTGTTGCCGCCATTATCATTCGTTTCATTAGCAGAGGAGACAGTGAGGCATGCCACACGGGCGGTAGGCCGCATGTGTCGGTTAATGACTGCCTTTTTGCCGCATTTGATGCCTTTGATGCCACTGCCACTGCCACACACTGCGTATGAGTGATGGAGCAGCAGACAGACAGGCAGACAGGCAGAGGCAGAGGCAGAACTTCATCTTTCCTGAACTTTTAATGTTCGATTGTGATTTCCATCGATGGAAATTGGAAGCAAGCATTTTACGGCCCAATGAAACTTCCTCTCTTCCACCCGCCTCGTCCTTGCCTCGTCCTCGCCTCGTCCTCGCCTCGTCCTCGCCTCGTCCTTGCCTCGTTGTTGCCTCGTTTTCCGTTTAACAATAACAGTTAGCCAATTACAAAAGCCAAGAGTCCAGTCCGTCCGGGGCATCCGTTGCGTTGTCTGTGTGCCGTGCCGCCTCCTGCTGCTATTCCTGCCCTTCGTCCTTCGTCCTGCTGTTCAATTAGAGCTCGTTAGGGGCTTCGAAGCCATAAAAGTGGCTTCGGCGATTGGCCCTCTCTCCTCCTTTTACCGAGTATTGCATTTAGGCACATGACCATAAAAATTAAACGCTGCCATCGTTGCAGCTAATGAAGTTCCTGCCCCAGCCGCCGCCCCCCCTTCGATCCCCCGCCCCACCGCCGCTGGACATCAACATTGACATCGGAATTGGAGAACGTGACAGGGTTTTTGGGTTTCCAATTGGGGATCTCAATTCAAGGCCTCCCTCCTACCCGCACACCCCTCCTGCGGCTCTGCCACTGCCATTTGAAGTGTGTGCGATTATCCCCACCATTATATGTGTGTGCCACACGCTGGGCTTGCGGCATCTTGGACCCCTGAAAGCCCTGGGCATCTATTTTACATTTCCACATCATTTGTTCTGGCCATGAATTGAATGTATTATAAAGCGTGTGTCTCCTCCTCTGCCTCCTCTGCCTTCCATCCCGTCCGTTCATGCCACATGTGTAAGCGATGTAGCGCATAATGATAACGTGTGTCCCAATCCACAATCCACAATCCCCAATCCCATTCCCCAACGGAGGAGGATCCCCGGATCCCCCACTGATGCTGCTAACCGACTTTTTATTGGCATATGATTATGGCAGGCCATTCTTTATGCCCCCCATCCTCCGTTGAGTGCAGGACTAGCACTAGATGCACATAAAAGATACGTACCCCGCCCACACACACACATGCCACATGCCACATGCCACATGATTCGTGGAGGGCATAAAATAAATTGAAATATTTACAAGCGAGCGTAAATGTTTTCACATGCTTATATAATATGTCATTTGAATATGCACGCACTGCCACCCTATCCCTCTCCCCTCGGAAAGGCAACAAAAGGGGGCAGGAAGCAGGCACCAAGGCTAGGATAAATGGTGCTTCCCTGTAACCCTCGCCTTCACCCATCCATCTGTCCATAAAACCATCAATTTGCCTCAACAATAACTCTGCCTCTCTGCCGCTCTGTGGCTCTGTAGGTCCCTTCTACCCTCTCTTCTGGATAACGATTTCTCCTTCTTATCGCCGCACTTAATCAGAGGCTGAAGAGGAGGATGGACTGCCTCCAGCTTTGGCATTCATTCGGACAATATGCATGAGGTCTTTGGGTCTTTGGGAACAGCTTAACGCTTGGGTCCTCTACGTACCTCTACCTGGAGGAGTCCGTCCTGCTGCCCGGAGTTTTCTCAGTTGTCTCAATATCTGGCCTAGTTAATGTCGACGTCTTGTCGGCTCCACTCTGGCTCTCACTAGAAGTGGGGGCGGGGGCCTACACCTGCCTGCTGTCGCTTCCGGGCGCCCCCCCCTTCGTCTGCCATGAATTTATGGCTTCTGCTTCGGGGTTTTAGCCGTGTGACAGTTTACCTGACAGTCGGTTACTGCTGTACCTCGTAGTAGGGGTGGTACGCCTGCTGCTGAAGGACCCGCTGCCGCTGACTCGCTGTGTGATACTCCTGCTGGGGGCTTGGGCATGGAAGCAGTTACAGGCGCTGCTCACTGTTTGCGGTCGCCATCGGGAACGATGATTCCTAGGCTTTCTGCTAGGCTTTCTCATGCAAAATTCCTTGGCATACAACTCGTCCGTGGGATCCTTTGTCCTTTGCTTTATGCCACACACTCATCTGGCCCAGACTTTCTCCTCTTGTGTGTGTACCCTCGTACTTAGGACAACTTTTTGGCGGCCTAAAGCAGCAGCCAACTTTGAACTTCGACGTTGTCTTGGCCTCTGCTGCTGCCTCTGCCGCCGCTGTGCTGTTTACATTGTTTCGAAAGCTAAATGTCATTATAGCCAGCGCAACCCTTGCCCCCAGCCGCCCCCCTCCACCCCTGGCGCCCTGGCCTGATGCAAAGCGGGGCGCTCGCTCGCGCTGTTTGCTTTTGTGCATGTCGCTGGGAGTATGTGTGCTTGTGGCACACACAAACACATCTATGCTCCTGCTATCGCATCTGCTGGCATCTCCATTTGTATTTCTATCTGTCTCGGTGTGTGTGTGTGTGTGTGCGTGTAACAGTGCGTATGCGTGATGCGCATAAAATGCCAAGCGAAAATAAAAGCTTATCCACCCATTCCCCCACCCTCCAGGAGCGACAGGGCGCGAGGATGCGAGGACGCAGCGAAGGGAAATGTCATACAATTCATTTGTGTGTTGAAGCCAATGCCATCGCAACGCAAAGCGTTCGTTCTCCTGATGTTTGCCGCCTGATTTCTGTTTGTCCTTCATCTCGCCCTCATTCCTCACGCCCCCCCAACCATTCATCTACCCCTTTCTGCAGCGCATCCGTGCCCCATGGCCCATCGTCCCATGCCCCATGGCATGGTGCCTGTCGTTGGCGCTGTCGTCGTCCACTGCCCCACGGAGGCGTTGTCACTTTATCTTAATGTGTTGCCACCTACGACTTGGCAGCAGCAGAGGCGTTGCGAGGATACCAGAATACCAGAGAAGGAGGAACAGGACGCCATCCCTGTGTGCCTTCCCTGTGTGGCAGCTGAATGTGTCCCTGCGGTGGCATAATATCATCATTTATTGATCCGATTTATGTGACGGGCAGAACTATCCTTCGCTTCGCCCTTTATCTCAACGCCCACGATGGATATGGGAAGGAAGGATACGATATACACTTGCAACATCAGAATGAATGTGGCTGTGGCAGCAGCTGCCCCAACAAATATGGGGTTTAAAATCCCACACAAATTAGCGCGCAACTTGGCTTTAAAAAGGGGTTTCTGCTGGTCCGTCGATTAATCATCAAAGAACCTGCTGTCCGATGGGGCATGCCACACTGCCCCCCCACACTGCCCCAGACTGGCTTCCAGGCCAATCACATGCATAATTTATATGTTAATAAATATCTATTTTGCTTTTGTGGTTTTTGCCAGCGAATAAATTACGAAATGCGTGTGGCAGACGAGGTGGAAGGGGCACGGAGGCAATCTCTGAGGCTCAGCCTGAATGAACTTTAATTTACTGACTTTTGGGGGGCAGCAATCAGCTGCCAGTCGCCGGTTCTCACTGGAGTCGAGTCGAGTCGAAAGCAAATCTGCCAAAGGCACAAAACACGAACATGGGATGCGGATGTGGAGCCATTGAGCAGGGGCAGGAGCAGGGGCAGGGGCAGGGGCAGGGAACGGACGGGGCAGAGTGGCCTCTCTGTACGTGAACCGGACACGCTCATAAATCAATGCTGGAAATCAAATAGTAGTTCGAGCTCCGAGCCCAGCGATTGAGCGGAAGCCAGGGAAATGGTCAGCCAAAGGGCCACAGGACTCCGCCTCCTACACGCCACTCCACTTTGAATGGAGCTTCACCTTCACTCCGTGCCCCGTGCCTCTCCTGCCCCAAACGCCATACGAAATGGACCTTTGACAAGGGGGCCACTGCCACCCAGTAATGGCAGCTGTAAAGAGCGTGAGAATTAAAATTAACTTTGCAGAAGCTTTGCCTTTTGGTGCTTTGGACCCAGACACATCCTCCTCGTGCCACACAGACCCCACTCGAGGCCATTTGATTCACAAAAAAGCCGAGTACTCGCGCCAAAAATTGTGGCAATAATTGCCAATCGATTTCGGTGCTCGAATTTTCATTAATTGGGGAATAGATTCCGGGCAATGAATATGAAATGAATGAACAATTATTACTATATATGTGGGGGAGGAAAGTTCACCTCTTAATGGGAGGAAAACTCTACAACGAAAGGATAGTCCAATCATTCTCTTTTGCAGTGTAGGGCCATGACACCTTGAGGTCGGGAGGGGAGGCTCCAGGCTCCTGACTCCTGGTTCCTGGCTGACAGCAGTGGCCTAACCCTTGTCAAATGTGATGCCTTGCACCTCCTCTTGCCACGCGCGACACTCAATTGCCACAGACGGAGGACAGACACTCAACCGAAGTCACTGCCCCTGCCAGACACCGCTTTCTGCTCCATTTGCAGCGACATTCTCGCATCTTTGGGAGCTGTGAAATTTATGAGACTCTCAACAAACATGAAGGATGAAGGATGAAGGACGAGAGTGGGCAAGGGCAGGGCTAAAAGCCATCGCCCCGCAAAACTGGCAAACTGGCAATTAAGTAATCAGGTTATTGGCTTACCAATTTTGCATGAAATCTGCTCCCTTATCGGACTCATTTTTATGCTTCATCTGATTCTGGGATCTGCTGAAGGCTGATTCGGGCCCTGCAGTTGCGAGGCATTCGGGTTCTATATCTCTAGGACTTTTTGGGAGATTCTTCAAGTTGCTGCCTGCTGCTCGACGGCCTGAGATGTCGTCAATTTCCATTTTCACTGCGGGTTAAGTGCCTTCGGGGCAAAAGTTTTAAGGGCCTATTCAATTTCTACGCTTGATTAAATAATGTGCCATGCCACACGGCCCTCTGCCGCTCCCTCCCCTGCCGTATCCTGCCGTATCCTGTCCCCTATCTCCTGTTGCTGTTGCTGCTGCTTTTGTGGCAGACGCTTTTAGCATTTCCAGAGACAACGACAATTTCCATGCATTCACCCGCCGCAGAAGAGCCCCCCATCCATAGCTCTAGATTATGTTTATTTTGGGTGTCCTTGTGCCTCGTCCTGTGGCACCAGACAGGCAGGCCATCAGAACGCTGGGAAATGTTGCTCGATGAGCCATAAGGAGCGGAAAAACTTCAAAAAAAAAAAAGAAAGCGAGGAGAAGTAGTATGAAAATCTAGAGAAGGGAAAGCCGAAGCCGAAGCAGCAGCAGCTGATGATGAAGAGGCGGTAAAAGTCCTTGGCCCGCGCCACAACGTAAACGTAAATGCCGCAATTTCCACTCCACTTTCCACATGCCACATCCATCTATAGATATAGATATAGACAGACACTTGTGTACGACGAGTATGCCACATATACGCGTACTCGTATAGATATTCTATATATTCCGCAGCATTTACATATTTTCAATGCACACCCATACACACACACACACACACACACACCCATGAGGCATGTGCCACAGGAGTATCTCTATGTGTTCATTATTTTAATTTTCTATCGCATTCGCATAGATAATTGAAAGTGCCTCCGTGCCACATGTTGCTAGTCAGCCAGCCATCGAATGTTGCCAAGGATTGTCGCTCTCTCTCTCTCTTCGTCAGGACTCTCTCTCTCTTTTCCTGCGGAAGGCTCTCTTTGGCAAGGACTTGCTCTCTTAGCCTAGAGCTCTCTCTTCTCCACAGAGAAGCCGAGCGATGGAAGGAGCAGGAGGAACACTGCGACCGAGTCACGGAGTCACCGAGTCAGTGGGTCACAAAAGTGTCCCAAGATTGCGCCTTTGCTTGTGCCACTGCCACCCTGCCATCCTCCACCTCTTTGTTGTCTTTGCCTCTTGTTGGCCTCATTGAAACTTTGGTTAGGCATAGAAAATATGGCAAAATAATGCGAGTTAATTAGCAGTTGAGCCTCCACGTAAATTAAGCTCACAAATTGCTTGATACACGCGGAGGGAAACGACAACAAAAGGCATAAAACGATGAAGACTCTGTCGTCGGTCGTCTGTCGCGTTGCCTTGACTGCTCCGCAGCCTTTGGTTCGCAGTTAAATGCGAGAATATGAATGCCATGCCACATATCACATCACGTATACGTGGCGTTGTCAAGGGGTTTCAGCAGAAGGAATGGAAGGAGCAGCAGAGGAGTGGGTCTGGTCTGGGGCCCTCGTGTTTGTCTATTGCTAATTTTTGTTACAGTTTACAGTTGACAGGCTCTAATGACTGGTTCTTCGCTGCTGCTGATGCTGGCTTTGGTCGAGTGAAAACAATAACAAGCAAACAGTGGGGCAGCGGGGCAGCGGGGGAGCCCAAACAAAGCGCATGTAAATCACGCATACGCAACGTTCAACCTGCACTGAATGGCAACAATAACAGAGGAAGGAGTGGCTTAGAGGAACGAAGACATGGATACCCTCTGAACAGGGATTATTCTTTTGTTCAGATACAAGAGATATATATATCAAAGAAATATGAATCAAATCATGAATCTAATGAAATTCCCATGAATACTTTCAGATGCTTCTTCAATAGACAACCCCCTGCAAAGAGTATAACAATGCCACATAGAGCAGAGCGGAGAGGGGCTTGGCAGGAGCAGTCTGAGGCAAGCATTTGACGCAGAATTCCCAAGCACATCCGCAGTGACTGAGTGACTGAGTGAGTGAATGAATGAAGGACCAGAAGTGCTGTGCCGTGCAGTGCAGTGCAGTGCAGAGCGTGGCAGGTGACGAGATGAGTTTGACTCGAGATGTGGGCGGGTCTCTCCCCCCCCCCCCATTCAGAGTGAAACAAAGCCAGGGCTGGAGAGGAAGCGCCCTTCGAGGGTAACCAAAAGGAAAGTTTTCCCGGCGACAAAACGAAAGCCAAGATCCGATCGTTCAAATGGAAAAAGTACAGTTTCAAGTACAGTACGTGCATGCTCTAGCGTCCCTGGTGTCCCTGAAATGGCAGGCCCATGGTGGCATGCCCCCCATTTCATTGTGTGTTTCATTGGAGGGGCACTTGCACTTTTGCCCGGCGGAGAGCGCGCTGGCTGCTTCATACAAATTTCATACATTTCTTTTCTTTTGAGGATTGCTCGTGTCGTCCCCATTAACCGCCAAGTGCGCGCAATTACATGGAGGTCCTGGGGCCACAGGACGAGGCGCGGACGGAGGCTCAGGCGGTGGCAAGGTGGGGGGGGCCCTCGCTTTACAGCTGATTTGCATTTTTGGCCTCTGCGCTGCAGGAGGCGACGCAGGAGGCAGGAGGCAGGAGGCAGTGGCATCAGGCTGCCGCTTGACTTGAGCTTTAGCAGCTTTTCCTCTTCACGTGCGAACAGTGGGGCACTTGTGGCATCCGGCTGGGAATCAGCAGCAGCGTACCCCTCGCCCCCTCGACCCTCCGTCACATTTCCTTTATGCCACAACCGAAGCAGCGGCTGAGTGTTTCGCTTAATGCAGGTAAACGAGTTTTTTATGTTGTCATTGCCGTTGCCGTGTGGCTGCCACGAACTTAATGAGACAGTGGATGCCTCATGGAGCAGGAGAAGGAGGAAAGGACGGGGGAGGGGCAGCACAGCAAGTGCAGTTTATTGTATTGCCATTTGCCCTGGGAAGCAGCAGCCCTTCAATTGTCCAGCGGCTGGCAATAAATCAGGCAGTGTGCGGTATTAAAATTAACCAACTCGAAGGCCAATAAACATTATCTGCAGCAGGAAGGCATCCTTGCTGCTGGCTGGCTGGCTGGCAGGCGGGAAGGCAGGATGCTGGCTGCTGGCGGCTACTGGGAAGACGGCCAATGACAGGCAAGTGATGAATTGAGCACACGTTTGTCTCCCTGCAGCAGTGCCAGGAGAAGCGTAACGCCAAAGACTGATGTTGATGGTGAGGCTGGAGCTGGAGCTGAAGCTGAAGCTGATGTTGATGATGATGCTGATGGTCATGTGTGGATGCCACACACACACACAAATCGAAGCAGCGAGTGAGAGAGACACCTTCGGAAGTGTTGCTTCCTTTTGGCTGGGGTGCAAAGCCTTTTTGATGCAGCAACCATAACTCATCGAGCCCGAAAAACACTCGACACTCGTCTGCCGGTAGACCAGCGAGGACCAGAGATACAACAGATACAGGAGAGAGACAGGGGAGAAACAGAGAGAGAGGGAGAGATAAAAACTATCATTTGCCAAAAGGTGAAGTGAAGATTGCTGCTGCCGGACGAAGGATAGATAGGACTCTCTCACACCCAAGGACCTGGGATGAAGGCCTCTGCCAAATGCCTTTTTCACACGTTTTTATCGCGCTCCGAGACCTGGAGACCATTTGTTTGCTACTCAAAAAAGGCGACGTGGCAGGAGATGGGGCACAGGCGTATATCCTGATGACTAGATGACTTGCTTACTTCAAGGATTCCTTACACTGCAGGATGACGCCATTGATGCCAGACACACACAGACGCGGGGGCACACTCGTCACTCGTCGACTGTCAACTCTATTTGAATACGTTCTCCTGCCACTGGCTCTCTCTTTCTGTGCCCCTTCTGTTCTTTCTCACCACTTTGCATATGTTTTTGCCCATTTGTTTATTGTTTGGCCCCTAAGCAGGGGGTGGTCTTAGGGTTACGGGGTGGCAGCATCCCTTGAGGGACGCCTGCCGACGCTGTGGCGCAAATTATTCATGAAGCGAATGAGCTCAACAAATCTGTGCCCCGCCCACGGCTGGCGCTTCCATTGCCACTGCCACTGCCACAACCAAGTGGCCTAATACATATTGTTAAGGGGAAACTGCCCCGCCCCTCCTTTGGCTCTATATTTTCAACATATTTTGCATATTTCTGCTGCTCAATGGAGGGCAGAGTAGAGCAGTTGTCTGTGGCTTTCGAGCCGGTTAAATCGTATTAACTTTTACCACCAAAAGCTCGCAATTGACTGTCTGGCTGCCAGGCAACCCCCTGATCCCTCCCAGCCGCCGCCGCCGCCCGGGGCAAACAATGTCGCCACATCGCCAATGCCATCCGAGGACTAAGTATATTAAAAATATATTGAGCCGCTTACAGCCGTACAGCCGTACAGCCGCACAGTCGCACAATGCCAGGGGGCCCCCAAAGCCGGAGTCTATTCCAATTTTAAGGTTGGCAGGCAGTCAAAAGAATGAAAAAACGAAACGGGAACGGGTTAAAAAAAAACTGCATTCACATGTGGCATGCAACATTGGCAATGCTTTCAGTCCCGCACTCTCCCTGTGGAGGCGACTATCCTTTTGCTGACTCTGCCCCAAAATGTTTATGGCAATCGTGGTCTTCCATTCTGTTTCTGCCTCATGCCACAGGGCTCCACGTCTTCCCGGCACCTCCTTCAGCAGCAGCTGGGGGTAAGGCCAACACATGGTTGTAAGTAGGTTTAAACTGCAATTTATCTAACACAAGGGGGAGGGGGGGGGGGGGGTGCCTGCCTCCCTCGGCTGTGGCAAGTGTCAGAGATGTGGCGTGGGGATTTTCCTACGAGTGTAAAATGGATTCGAGATTCGGATGTGAGTGCGAGTGCGAGTGCCAGTACGGATTCTGGAACTTGAGCTGCAGCTCTCCCGACTGCTGGAAAAACTTTGCATACATCTGTGCCTTGCGGCGGGTGGGGGGCGATGCGGTGCGGCTAGAAAATCTATTATTTATGCCCGGGACATATGTGGTGCTATGGCAATGGCCCTTCCATCAATACAACTAATTGTTGTTGCGCTTCGTGTTTGTTATAAATGGATGTGTTGTTTGTGTTTGTGTCCCCTAGGGGGGGAGGAGCAGGAGGAGTGGAGAACCCCTCCCCAGGGCAAGGTTGGCAAGCAAAGCCAGAGGAAAGACCCATCCATGGCAGACAGTGTAAGGAAGCGATCTTGGCTGGGGTACATATCTCAATCTACTCCAGGGTCGAAATTACAGCAATATTTAGAATATTTAGCCGGGACTCCGAATTTCTGACCGACGATGGGTACGGGGAGGCAGTCCCGCGGACGGGAGCGATCGTAGTGGGGGAGAACCGTATGGGACGTGACAGTCGGTTTCACCGAGAACGCACAGGCTATCGCCAGATAGCGCCTTCACGACCCCATCGAACTCAGAATTAATACGAAGGTCTTTGCTATGCGATAGTACCGACAGGTATCACCGAGAGTGCCTAGGCTATCGCCGGACAGTACTTCCGGGACCCTGTCGGTCTACTGGGATCATACAGGGCGCCAACAGATGTCGCCGAGAGCGCCTAGGCAATCGCCGGGCAGCGGCCTCGGGATCCCGCAGGACCACAAACTACGGCAGGGGGATCACGCGGGAACGCCAACAAGTATCCCTAAGGGCGCCTAGGCAGTCACCGGATAGCGGCCCTGGGATATTGTTGGGTAACGAACTACTGGAGGGAATCATACGGAGGGGGGGGCCAACAGGTGTCGCCGAGAGCGCCTAGGCAATCGCCGGATAGCGGCCTCGGGATCCTGCTGGGCCACAAACTACGGGAGGGGGATCACGCGGGAACGCCAACAAGTATCCCTAAGGGCGCCTAGTCAGTCACCGGATAGCGGCCCTGGGATATTTTTGGGTAACGAACTACTGGAGGGAATCATACGGAGGTGTCGCCTAGAGCGCCTAGGCTATCGCCGGACAGCGGCCTCGGGATCCTGCTGGGCCACAAACTACGGGAGGGGGATCACGCGGGAGTGCCAACAGGTGTCGCCGAGAGCGCCTAGGCTATCGCCGGACAGCGGCCTCGGGATCCTGCCGGGATACGAGCTACTGGAGGGAGCCACGCGGGGTACCGACGGGCATCTGTAAAGAATACGGATCACCACGTGGGCGGGGCAAGAGGAGACTCGGGCCAGAGGCGTAAGGGTGGACAGAGAAGGCGAAGCCCCGGGCCTCCAGCTTCCCCTTGTGTATAAATTGTTGATGGTCAGCCTATGTTTTCTTTATAATTTGTCACTTTGTGACTAGAGACTCGCTTACCCCTGACTTCCCACGCTTATCTTCGTCGAAAGTGCCCTCTCCTCCGTCAGCGCGGCGTTTTGTAGATGCAAGATCTTTCTTCGGATCTCGCCACGTGTTGCCTTTTTATTTTAGTTTTTCTTTATAATCACTCGAACTTTTTTTTCCACTGGCACGTCTGGCTCGTGCGGCCTTCTTCCATCGACTTGCTTGATCCACGTCAGAGTGGGCGGTCAGCGTCGTCATTCTCGCGGCGGCAGAGGGCTCTCCTTTTCGCTGCTGGCGCTCGTCGTTGCTTGGTTGTCGACGTCGACGTTGTTGCTGCGTCGACGCTGGCGGCCTATCTTTTCGGCGCTTCGTTGTTGCTGCGTCGATGCCGACGGCTCGCTGTTCTCGGCGTTCCTCTTCGGTCGTTGCTGAATGTATTCCTCTCTCTCTTTGGCTGCTGCTGCGTCGTTGTTGTTGGGTTTTGTTTCTCGGTGTATTCCTCGCCGTTGCTGTGCGTGGCCTTCCCCCCTCCCCCCTTAACCTAAAACTGAAAGGAAAATGAAGAAAAGTCAAAAATCGAATAATACTACCTAATAATCTAGTCTCGGGTCCCTCCAGTGGGAAAATGACGGCGACCTGGTGGGCGGAAAAATGTGGGTGGAGCGTACGCTCCCTCACAAAAGGAAGAACGAAATGAATGCATGACTAAGCAGCGCATTTCTTATTGATTTTAGGATACAAATGTATCTGTATCTATGCACTGCGCTGTCTACAGTGCGTGAACAGTTCACTCTCTCCACTCCCCAGCGGACAGTCCCTATTGCTTTGAAACGCACTGTACGCAATGAAGAAATCGTCTTTGACATCTTCTTCCTGAATTGTGGCTGCTTCTGCTGCTCTTGATGGGAAAATCGATTTGTTCTTTGAGATTACGATGCAGGGGCATGGGACTGCAATTGCCCCATGCTGCACAAACACACACACACACACACACACACATAGATTGATGCGTTGGCCATCAGTGATTGGTTTGAACTCTCTCGAAATGGGGCTAATACTCTCCTCGTAGCTAAGGACACACACATGAGTCGAACTCTGATTTTGATTGTCTGTTTTTCGAGGATTTTTATAAGTGGAAAGTAATTTCTAAATGGAATTTCCTGAAAGCCCGAACACAGGAATGAAAGGAAACCAAAGCTAAGGATTCAGGCGAAGATTCGTAGAAGGAAATATAACAGGATTAAAACAAGGAAAATTATGAGAATTAATGGGTATCCCAGAGGAGGAATAATAGGAGAATTCATAGGAGAATTCCTTGGAACAAACGGAGAAGTATTCCTAAGTGGCACCACAAGCGGATTCAGTGCCCCAAGGTTAACCTCAATTGAACTCAACGCCTGACACACGAAACACGCAACGTGTGCCTCCTGTGGCTGATCCCCTTCATTCTCCTAATCATCATTCATTCAATTGCACCAATCAGTGTGGCATGAATCCTGAATGCGTCAATGAGTGTGTCTGAATGCGTGTTGCATGAGTTGTGTATGCTCCCGCGGGAGCATTGGACCTCATCATCGAATGGCATTGAACTGCCCCCAAGGGCTGTGGGCTCTGGACTCTGGGCCTCTGGGCTCTGAGGTCTAGCAAATGTTATTGTGGCTAGTACTCCTCCTGGCCCTGTAGCATTGTAAACAAGGGGTAGACTGTGCCACTCTGCCCTCCCCTACCCTTCAGACCATCCCTCATTTGGGGATCCTGCCTATCCCCCGGTGGAAACATGCGTAAATTAATTTAATGTCCCTTATAAATATGTAAGCTCTTTTCTGGCCGGAGCTCAATAAATTCTTTTTTTCGTGCTGTTTGTTTTTCGGCCAGGGAGCCAGGGCACCGGGACGTGGCTGCCAGGATCCTACGATACCAGGCCTGCTCCTGCGGCGGCGGCGGACAAAGTTTGCTTTAGAATTTTTGAGCCCCGAACTAATTGCTGCAAATTACAAATGATAATAGCCACAACACACGCTCAAGGTTACCGAAATGCCAGGGCAATTTGTTTTGGGGCAGGCCCGCCCCCACCCCCCGCCCACCAAGCAAACGTGGAGCTGGAGGCGCCTCTGGGGCTCGCGGCGTAAGAATTATTGGCTATTTATCAAGCAACGTACTCTCTCGAGGACCTTCTTTGCGTTGACTTTTGCTAATTAAATATGCATACATGTAGGAGGCTACCCAAACACACACACACACACACACATATATATCATGGCCAGAAGCACTGGGCCAGTGGCAGTGCTGGCCATTAAAGGCGCGTTAATTGCACTCGATTAATGGCAGCAGGTTAAACGTTAAGTGAAATTAAACAGGCGCCAGGGAACGTCCCATTTCCCCTTCATTCTGTGCTCTGTACTCTGTGGCGCCTCCCCCAAGGTTTTTACTCTCCGCTCCAATAAATAAATCCTGGCTAAAACAGAAGCAAAGAGGGAGAGTGGGCTTTAAGCTTAAGAGAACATAAAGAAATCCTGCAGATACCCGGACGATGCTGAAATTTATTTGGCTAATTAAAATATGCTGCATGCTAATGGAGGAGCATTGTCTGCTGTTGGCCAGTGGCTGCCCGCATGGCTGGTGTGTGGCACGTGCAGCCCACATCTGCACAGCCACTGCCACAGCCACAGCCGCATCCACACCTACACCTACACCTCTGTAGCGTAGCTAACGAGCCGGAAGTGCTGCCTGCACATTCTCGAGGCACAGCAGACAGGCAGCCAAGAGTCCCAGAGTCCAGCCAAGCAGTTGATGATAAAAGCGATTAAAGCCGGCAGCAAACGGCAAACTGCAGCTGCCATAATGAGTTATTATGCAAAAGGTGCCCCCTCCCCCAGCCCCCAAGAGGGGGGGAAATGGGCCAGTAGATAGGTTCTAATGAAATCATAATTCAAGTCCTGCAAGTGCTTCAAAAGAGGAGTGGGAGGAAAGGAGGAATGGAAGTGGAATCAATGAACTCAAGAAAACTCTCTCTTTCACTCTGTTGGCCATGTTGCATGTGTAATCAGTTCATGCAACACTCCCTTCTATTGCCTTAAATATTAGCTCCATTCGTCGGCTTTCCGCTGGAGCGGAGGATGCGGAAGATGTTCGTCTTTCAACTGCCAACTGGAGTAAATCGTTCTGACCGCTAACGCTCCACTTACGCACGCCTCTGCCCCCTGCCTCTCTTCCAGTGTCCAGGGCCCAGTGTCGTGCCCCATCCACTAATTCATTAATTACGGAATCACTTCAAGTGAGCTTCCGATCGGAGGAGCGTTCTCTCGTTCTCTCTTGCTTTTAAATGCAGACAGAAACGAGGAAAAACTAGAGGAAAAGCGGGGGAAATCTGAAGGGAAAGCAGAGGGGCAGCCATCAGCAACTTCAATTAAGTTAAGTCAGTTTCCTCCGCATTTCGGGGGGGGAGGACTCCACTCCAGTCCACCCCAGAATGAACTTCAGCTGTCGTTTGTTTCAGCTTTCAGGCTCTCGCTGTCGTTCTGGCTCTGGGTCTGGCTTTTTACATCATTAGCATTTACCAGAGAGAGTCGGAGTCGTCTCTCGGCTTTGACTTCGATCCACCCCACTCCATAATCCACCCAACGACTGGCGCAAATTCGCAAATTTTCCCATCATTAGCATTCAGGGCAAATGAAACAAATACACTTACTCGTAGAAAATGAGACGACACTTGCCACCAGCCAACAGCCAGTGCCCCTGCCCCTGCCCCAGCCCCTGCCTCTGCCCCTGCCCTTGCCCCTGCCTCAACAGAACAGAGTCAGTGGTGAAGCCCCGGGCTGTTGTATCAACTGAGAGTTCTGTTGCCCCCGAAGTTAACACAATATTTTTATTCATCCTAAGCAACTGTGCCACAGAGAGAGAGAGAGAGAGATCCCAAGATGTGCCTCGCACATTCGCATAAGCTTTAATACGTTCACACAAGTTCAATTAGTGGCAGAGACACAGAGAGGAAACGCAGGACCCTGCCTCCTCAAAGTGTTGTCTGTATCTCTATCTTGATTTTATTATGCTTGCGCACTTCCAGAACCACATTGAACAGAATACAACAGCACAGCAGTGCCATGGAACTCCACAGAACTGAGAACTGAGACAGAACCAAACCGCAGAGCGAGGTCAGCACAAAACATCAAATAGAAATAGCCAGTGGCATGCCACACACTCTCTCCCAATCAGAGACAAAGACAGAGAGACGAAGAGACTCTCTCTCTTTCTCCTCATCGAAAACGTGGCTCCAGAGCTAATCAGAAAATGTTTTACTTATAAATCCTTTGGTATGCGTCCTACGTATCTCATTTTGCGTCTCGCACAATTTACGATATAGACCATGCCCCTCCTCCACCGTGCCCCCATATACATATTGGTTTGCCATTTAATGGGGCAAGATGTTTAGCATTTGCTGTGATTCTCGAAGGCACTGGGAAAACTTTTTCCGCCTCAGCTGGAAAACTTTTAATACCTTTTGTCAATTGATTCGTCGCTTCGGGGGGGGGATTTTCGGGGCTGATGGAAGTAATTGTTCGGGGAATTGGAATTGGAAACGCTTGGCCCATGATCCAGAAGGGGATTACCAGGATTTCGCACCCGAAAAAAGTGTGAAAGGTTCGACCTTTGCACCTCCTGCTGAAAAGAAAGGATCGAAGATGCTTCTGTGGCATCAAAGGAGTGTGGCGTGTGCGATAGAGTGTGACACTGGGAGCAGAGTCCTGGGGGAGTCCCCTCTTTAAGCCTTGCAATCAACAGAATTTTATTGTTTTATTCATCTACAAAAGAGGAAAGGGTGGGGGCAAGGGGAAGATATCTATCTTTTCCGCTAGGAATGGAAGCTCCTTTTATTATATATTTAATTAGTGGCGCACACACACACACACACATATCCTCGTGTCGCCCCCCCATTGGACGTGTGTCACTTAGGCGTGTCTTTTGGATTTACGCTGCTTATGCAATAAGCCATAAAAAGTTAATAACAATGACATTGGCAACAAAAGCAACGACCGTATGGCCAACAACCGACAGATAGAGAGGGAGAGAGATTCCCGAAACAGGGATGGTTCCCCGATTCGGTTATGGTTAAACGTGCAGGATTTATACGCACACACACGACAAGCCCTCTTCCCTTGCCCCCACAATGTCCATGCCACATTCATGTGTGGCACTAACGAAGCCCGCTGGCCAGCGGCAGGCGGTGCTCCATTCTCACATCACGCATACGCCCGGTAGGCGTTGATGAACTGACAATTTGTGTCAACTGGCGCAGCCACAGCAGAGGCCACGGCAGCAGCAGAAAAGGCACACCCCCTGCCACAAATGGTGGCATGGCAACACCCTCAAATAAATGTATTTTCGAACACAAACACCATTATTCGCTGGCTCCATGAGGGATGCCCGGATGCTCGAATGCTCTGCCTGAATGGTCGATTCTGCTGGCTGATGGACCACCATTCCGCATGCAGGAGGGACACACAGGACGGGGGGGGAGGGGACTGACTGAGCTTCAGCATAATAAAAATTATTCGTTTCATGTTGCGCTTGGCCAAGGGGCAAACGAATGTGTAGCATATGGCACCAGTGACGGGGCCACCTCCACCTCATGGGCGGCACGGGAATTATTAACTTGTAATGTGCTCTGCATAGCGTTTTTAATAAAAGACGGAGCCAAACGGAACGTGACCTGAACCAAGCTCTGAGGCACATCAGTGGCATCAGCATGGGGAGGCGCCTCCAAGGAGTGTCACAACCTGATGACGAGGACAAGGACCCTGACACGGACACGGACACGGACACCACGTGTGCGAGAGCCTTAGGGCAAGGGCTCAACGCTCCTTCAGTGCTCCTCCAGCGACAAACTTCTACATTTTTACGTCGTCAATGAAGTGATGGAATAAAATTTGTTGTTTTGCATTGATTGCCTCGTCCGGTTCTGCCACAAGCAAGTGCCCGTGTGTGCATGTGTGTGCTTGTGGCACATTCAGGGGACTGTGTGGCACGGACACGGACACGGGCTGCGATTGAGCAAACGAGCATCAAGGGAATCAGTACGCAGCAGCAGCAGCAGCAGCAGGACTGGGTACAAACGACAGGATACACACGTAAACGCTTTAAGTTGAGGCTGAACAAACAGATTTTTTCCCATCGCCAGCCTGCGCCTCCTCGACCTCATCGTGGTCCTCGTCCCCGTCCTGGTTCTGACCGGGCTTAATGCGGCGTCATGGCCCTCGCCAGAGAGAAACTTTATCAATTAAACTTGGCCATTTTTTATGCGAGGCCACGCAGCCCGCAGGCCTGTCCGCTCGACTATCGTCCTCCTCAGCTTCAGCAACTTGGTGACATTCGAGGGCAGGGACCAGAGACTGGGGATCCTGTGGCTGCGCCACTGAAAAAGCAATGACGAGAGATGCTGCAAAATGATATGGAGCAACTCCCCACGGCCACACGGCAGTCCATCCTCTGGGTTAACCTCTGGCTAAACTACGGCCATCATTTATACGCTGGAGTGCGTCGTATGTAAACTTGATGGGAATCTAAAATCGACAGATTCCTATAGGAGCTGCAGGAGAGGGGAGGCAATGGAGTGCCAAGAGATTCCTAGAGAGTGGAATGAAGTGCCAAGAGGTACTCGTAGATGATCATCTAAATGAGGAGCAGGTGGAAGGACCACTCTAACAAATTGGACAGTGGGGAACGGGGGATGACCAGAGAGACCCACAGAGATAGTTCCCTTTGCTGTGCTGTGTTGTGGCATCGTGCTAAGACTTCAGCCTCCAAGACCAGCGCGTCACTCCAAACCGCAACCGCATTTAGTGTCGTCTCCAACATCCAACATCCAAGCTCTGTACCCCCCGCCACACCCCCACTCCGTGTCACAGTGGCACACGGCTCTCCACTTGGCAAACGGCGACCCCAAGACCAAAAAACTATTGTGCGCTGCTTGGAGCTTTGTTTGAATGTTCTTCTGTGCCTCCAGCCTCCTGCCTCCTGCCTCCTGCCTCATGCCGCTAACTGCTGCCACCGACTGCCTTTTGTCAGGGAGTAACCAAGAGGCAGCTGCAACTGCTGCTTGCCACTGCCACTGCCACTACTGGTGCAGCTGCAGCTGCAGCTTTTTGCATGAATGCATTGTTGTCGCCGTCCTCGTGGCTGCTGTGCTGCTGCTGCTGCTACTGCGCGGTCGCTGTTCTGCCTCTGCCGCAGTCACTTCTGCTGCTGCTGCTGCAGTGCGATGCTTTTAATTACAAAAGTTACGTATACGTCCTGTGCACCGAGCGACCGACCGACCGACAGTCCCTCCTTCGTCGTCCCCTGTCTGTCGTTTGTCTGCAGGTGTTGCAGCTGCGACTGCCAATGGACTGCGACGCGACTCCGACTTGGTGGCAGAGTGGCAGCAGGGCGTGGCAGTGGCAGTGGCAGTCGCCGCCTGTGTCAGGGCAACGCTTCAAGTCGTCGGTTCCGTTCGAGAACGTTAATTACCGTTGCAGGCGTTGCCTCCACGGATGAAGAGGCATGGCTGCGGCATGGCTGTGGGGCATGCTATGCCATTTCATGGATGGAATGAGAGAGGGATGAAGGATGCTGCTTTAAAGGGGTTGGGTTATGGGTTAAGGGCCACAGATAATGGGGCCCAAGCAGGAAGCGTGCCCAAAAATGTGGCATACCAGGCGACAGACACTCGGCATGCTGCATGCCGCATGCCCCATATATAGTATAGCTGCTGTATAACTGTATAATTAGTGCCATTTTCTGAATACGAAATAACCGAATGAGAGAGAGGCTTATTTGTTTGTCTTTATGTTTGTGTTTGTGTTTGCCCCTCCCTCCGCCCACCATTTATGGCTGCTGTAAATGTAGCTGTAATTGTTTAAAGTTGTCCAGTTTCAGTTTCAGTTTCAGGCAACATTCTCTGTGTGTATTTCTGTGGCAGTTTCGAGTGCTGTGTCGCTGCAAATGAATTCTAATTTTTTGCGCAAACTTTAAAAACAAAACCTGAAAATGAACACACAGCTGCCGGGACAGTGGAGTAGCACTAAATGGAACTTTACAGATGGCCCAGCGACAGGGTGTCCCCGGGGGCAGGGCGTGGAAACCACACAAATACCATAAATAATTGACTTATTTTTCACTAAAGGGTGCATTTTTTTCCCCCCCATTTTATTAGTTTTCACTGATAATTTCAAATAATTGAATATAGAACTATTCCATTTATTTTTTTTTTGTTTTCATTTATAGATTATCATAAATATTTAACTGGGAACAAAATACATTTCATATGAATTAAACGAATGAAAAATATATGAAAATTGACTTAAAACTATGCATTTTTTATACCATTTGAAGTGACAGCGCACTTTTAGGAGGGCCAGGCAGGTTTGGAGTCCTCCCTTAATGACGTTTCCCCTTGGTAATGACTTAATCGCACTTTAAGGTGCGGGTGCCGGGGGGGCGGGGCGGTTGCGGATGGGGCCTAATCATCTGTGAGTAATCCGATTGGAATGCGAGTCACAGCCCCAAAAAGGGGTTCCGTTCCGAAAGATAACTCAATCCGTGCGAAGCCTGCTCCCCCTCACTGTTGGTAGCTCAGTCCGTAGTCCCACTGTTCGTTCATTCTTTTTTAATGTTGCAGCATTCTCCTGCGGCTTTTGTTTGCCACAAAACAAACTGGGGAAACTCCTTGCTTCCGCTCTCGCTCGGCTCTCCCCATGCATGAGCTGTCTTTCGAGGGCTTTTCATTTAGCTAATCCCCACTGTACTCGTGCGCTCATTCGATGCGATGCGATGCTTATTATGGTACCAGAGCAGAGCAGAGCAGAGCAAAGCTGGGCCTCTGCCTGTGTTTTCCTCTTGTTTTCCCTTGCGGGGGAATGCGGGCGTTTTTTCGGATCGCTTTTCACTCAGTGGCGACTCCTCCTCCATCAGCTGTGGCAGCAGCAGAGCGGGGTCTGGGGCGGGGGCGGTGGGTTGGGCACACAATTTTGTTTTATGGTTTTTTAGTTATGAAACTGAAACTGAATTACATATGTATATGTGTGTAATGTGGCAAACAGCAACAGCAGCAACAACAACAACAGATTTAAGCGATGCTCTGGCCATGCCCCACGCTTTTGGCCCTGATCTGATGTGGCGGCTGCCACTATTGTTGTGGCTGCTGCCGCTGTTTGTTGCTTCTTTTTTGTTGCCATATTTACGCAGCATTTTTTGCATACTTAACAGAAAAAGATACTGCCATTCCAAAGGGAACGAAGCTTTTGATACCCCTTAAACATGGCTCATAGCAAAGGTCGACCTGTGGATATAGAAATTCGATCTTTTAGAATTTGTTTCAGCAATTGTCAGATATCTTTGTGGAGGCTTTTGTTTGGTCCAAGATGCTTCATTCTCTTCGGCTTAGAGGGTATCGAAAACAACAACAGACAGCGTGGCAGCAGCAACAGCAGGGGCGGAGAGGGCGGAGGGGGGGCAGAGTAATGAAGCAAACTGTTGGCGGTTGGGATTGGGGGATTGCAGGATTGAAGGGAGACGAGAGCCAGAGACCCAGTGGCAACAGCAGTGGCAGGCAGCAGTGGCATGGCAACCGAGTACCGAGAACAGATAATATAAATGTTGTTTAAAGTTTAAACGCAAGCCGCAGGATCTCTCTCTCTGCCGGTCTCGTGCTCGGTCGTGCTGCCAGTGGCACAGTCATAAAGTGATACATGAAACGATGCCCGAGCAGTTCATGGGTGAAATTGAACATTCCTGAGCGAGGACATGGTGCGAGGAGTAGGTGTAGTAGTAGTAGGAGGCCCCCTCTGAAAGCTCTGCATATGTAAACGGAGGCAGCCCCAACAGCCCCAACAGCCCCTCTCATCCCATCATCCTTATTCTGCTCGGACTCGTGCCATTCCAAGTGCGATTGCCGGTCAGAGTGGGAACGAAAACGGACAAGGGGCTGAGATGCGGGCAGTATGTGGCATGCAGCAGTCAGAATGGGCATAGAGAGGATGGCAGGATGGAAGGATGGAAGGTCTCTTCAGCCGCTTATTTGAATGCAATTGACTGAAGGCTTAGCCGGCATAATGTGCGGCCTGGATGGGGGGGGGGCTTAGTCTCCTGTTGGCGACATGTTGGCTTTTGGCTCAGCCATCGCTCTCGCAGGGGGGACAGACAGACAGACAGACAGGCAGGCGGACAAGCCGACAGACTGACAGACAGACAGCAGAGGCAACATCAACCAGTTGCAGCAGCAACAGCAACAGCAACACGCATACATGTATATCCGCATCCGCATCCGTTTCCGCTTTGTGCATTGCCAAGCAGCAAGAGGCAGAGCCATGGAGTGGCAAGTGGAGACGTGGCAAGGATAGGCACTGGCACTGGCTGTGGCAGTGGCAGTGGCAACGACAGCAACAGCGACAACGGCAGTGACAACTGTCATGCTTTTATGGCCACATTTGCCAATTGTTTGCTGAATTGTTGACGTAAATGTCACTCGGATGAAAAGGCGGCGACTGTGGCACGGTCTCCGGTTTTCCTTCTCTGTCTCTGCCACACTGCCACTGTCTTTGGCTTTCACTGTGGCTCCTTATCCCATACTCTACGAGGCCGAGACATGAGCCGTGCTCATCGCATTACACCGTCTCTGTGGGCTGCTGCTGCTGCTGTTGCCTTTAAGCCTTCCACATCCGCCTTCCCATCCACATCCGCCATCCGCCATCCACTCGCTTTCCACGCAGTTAATCTTATTTAAGGGACAGTCGTCTGACAGATTATGCCACGTGAGCACAAGAAAAGTCAGCCTCTGCCACCGTATCCGCCTCTGACCAATCCACACCTGTTGTAATCATGCTGTAATCCGTCTGCAACTCCCTGCTGCCGCCAATCCCCCCTCCCGCTCCACGAAGCGGACATTTCCATGCCTCAAAGGTAGCCTGGTTACCGGAGAATTGTATCACTCGTTGAAGTACAAGTGTATCAGATGCCAGAATAGTCAAAATATACAACCAATTGACAAAGCAAACAATTTGATTCCATGAATTGCGATGATAATCAGACGACAGCTTGAATGACAGACAGAATGAATGAATGAATTAATGTTCGTGCTGAAATACGACTGTATATATGTACCTACATATATATATTTATTCTGTCATCTTGCCTTACAGCTGGCTTCTGCTTTCAGCTTTCTAAGGAACATCAACGAACATCGCCTGGCCGCAATTGTTATGGTAATTTATGTTTCGTTCTCTTAAACGGAACGAAGGCAGAAAAACAAAAAGATTTGCAGATTTCTTAGAATTTCCCTGAGAAAATTCCCTGAGATTAAAAATTCGCTTTGGGCTTACACAATTTAATGTAGGGTTCGAATTAAATACCAATAAAATACTTTTATAAAATATAATAAATAGGAAAAAATAATTTATCAGAAAAAATACCAAAAAATATACCTATTTAATAAAATACCAGAAAAATACTAGATATATAAAATTCTAAAAAACACATTCAAAAATGCCTTAAAAGTACTAAATCAAATAGAAAAAAATACAAGATAAAATACCAGAAAATATAATACTAGATGACTCTTCATAGAGAGATATACATAGATCATATCTGTATAATCCCCCAAAAATACGAGAACGTGCTGATTCCTGTCATTCGTTTTACTTTAATTTCACCGAATCCAAATTGATTAGCGTCCTTTGATATACATCCTTTGTATATATCCTTTATATATATGATGATATCCCAGAATGTGGATCCCAGGGTATGCGATGAATGAGATCGAAAACGATAGTCAACCCTCCCCCGCTGGTGGCATGGAATTGTAGAGCACTTACTAGAGAACACCACTTGAATGTTGGTCTTTGATGTTTCCCGGGTGTTTCGATAGTTTAAGGGTTACACAAAACAAAAAAAAAATAGCACCCTTCGGGGGGAGGTTGAGCCAACCCAACGATAAGCGAGACGGCCCCAACATTGTTATCTTTAGCGGAGGAGGGCAGAAACCCCTGCTACGGTTGCAGGCAAGGATCCTTCAAATTGCGTTTATTGCTCAAACAAACCGTCGTGGCAGATGGCCCCGAAGTCGGTGCCTGGTAATGGGGGAATGGTTGCAAGAGTAACACCATTAAAGATGGTAGCGGGTGGAGGATGAGGCATCTGCTGCACCAGAGGCATGCAACTCTTCCTCATCATGATATACCTTCCGCTTGGCCGCCGCTGGCAGGCTCCGTCGTGCCCCCGTTGCATGCCCCGCTGTTCCGCTGCAGCGTTGTTGGTTTTAATTCAATTTAACAATCTTTTTTGCGCTCGTTTCGTTTTTTGTTGTTTTTTTTCCGCTTTTCTTTGCACTTTTCGCTCTGTTTTCGCCTGCGCTGCCTGTGCCTCTGCTGCAGCGTTATGTGTGCCTTGCATTGTTGCAACAGCAGCGACAGCGGCAGGGGCAGCGGCAGGGGCAGCGAAGCCAAGCGGAAGCGGCATCAGCAGCGGCGCAGCAGGCAGCGACGCGAGCCATTAGTGCAAATGAAATTGCATTTTGTGTGCCCCAAACACTCAAAGAAATTTAATCAAAGGCGTGCTGACTGCGTTTGGCATATTTTCCTATATACAACACACAGATACGTAAATATACGGACGGCTGTATTTGTGTGTGTGCGTGAGTATCTGGTTATTATTATATCTTGTTTTTTATTACCATTAAATCGACTGCATCGTTGGTCAGCACTCAAATGCCAGGACGAGTGCGAGTACGAGTATGAGGAGGAGTAATTGCGGATAATATTTTCCAATATTTCATAAATTGCGCACAGAATGCGGAGAGCTTCCTTGCCCTGCCCCCGGCCTCCGCCCCTCTTGGGGCTGGCTCCTGTTCAGGTAGCAATCAAATGATATCAGAATATTACCATCCCATTCCCCACCCCCACCGCCCATGGATGGTGGAGAGTTTCGGAGTAGAGAGAGCCGGGCAGTGGAGTAATTGAAACGTATTCATCATCATTTGCAAGCATTTTGGCCATTAGAAGCAGCTTACGCCCATTGAAGTGGAGGCTCCAGGGGCGGAGAGAAGGCTCTAGCAATCTATTCAAATGAATGATGAATAACATGCATTAAATAATGCCTGAGTGAGTGCCTGCCTTCGAGTGTGTGAGCGCCTCATTATTACTCCTGTTTCCGCCATTTGCATCCGGAGAGAGAGAGAGAGAGGCTCTAAGATTTGCAGGGTGCGATCTGAAAATATTAATTAAAATTAAATGCAAATCAGATTCTCCTCATGGATAGCACAGCTATTACTCCTATGGGGCGATACCCAACATCATTATCATCATCCTCATCAGGTGGAATCAATTAAGCCTTGACCCACTTCTAAGGCGGGCAGACAGCACCTCCTTGCACTTGACAATAATTAAGCCGCATTTCCTTTTGGCCCACGATTTAAGTGATTTATTACGACGGGGCTGGCGCCTATCTATCAGTCTTATTAACTATAAGTGGATGCAGGATATAGGATGTAGGATGTGGGACAAGTGTTTTTGTTTAGGGGCTTACACATACACACACACATGGAGCGTTTAACTATTTCTAAACACAGGGACTAGCTTAATAATACTTGATAAATTTAAAAAAAAAATGTGGCCTTAGTTCCATGCCACTCGCTTGCGGGCAAACTTCGGTGGCAACGCAGTCTGCGCTGTGACGACATTCAAAGAGCGCGTCTTGTCGAGACGAGGCGAGTTGATGCCGCCGCGCACTGGCGGCAGATCCTGCCACACATCCAGATTGAGGTTGGTGAACGAGTTGCTCACTTTGGGGACATTCACGGAGGCATCGTCCTCCTCGGCAAGAGCCCCAGCACAGAGATCAGTTGAGGAGGACACAGAAATCGGGTCAGACGATGCAGATCCCTGATCTCCGCTGGTTATCTGCTCCAGCTTCTTGGTGGCCTGCTCGATGCCAGAGAGATGTGTGCTGCGGAGCTCCAAGAGGGCCTGCTGCTGGCTGACGTTCTCCTGCAGGAGCCGGTCCAAACAGTCTTTTTCCGTGTCGATGAGCTTCGAGAGCTCTTGGTACCGCTGCAAGTGCTGTTCGCGCCAGTTCTCCTCGCAGCGCTGGAGGCTCGACTTGGCCTCCGACTCGTACATGGCCTCGATCTGGGTGTAGGCCATCTGCTCGGACTCCAGCTGCTCCTTGTACTTGTGGAGGAGGGACTGGAGGTCCTCGGTGCGGACCACGTACTTGGCCATGCGCTCGAGGAGATTGATGCACAGGGATATCTGGCGGCGGCTCGCCTCGCTGCGGTTGCGGATGAACACCTTGATCTTGTTCAGGTTGAAGGCCTGCCCCGTGTCGGGGCGCTGCAGGACGAGGGCCGTGCTCTCCTCGAGCAGCTGCTTCTCCTTCTCCAGCTCCCCGATGAACAGCCGGAAGTGCTGCTCCTCTTCTTTGAGCTTCTCGGCCTGGGACTGGTGCTGGCGCAGCTCCACCATGTGCGACTCCTGCAGCTCACGGATCTCTTTTATCTGCTGCTCCTGGATCAGCTGGCGCTCCTTCTGGGCCAGCTCCGTGCGGCTGATCTCCTGCTGCAGCTGCAGCTTCCGCTCGGCGTTCAGGGCCTCCTGCTCGTCCCGCTCCTTCTGCTGCTCGATCTGCTTGTCGAGCCAATTGAGCTTCGCCAGCACCTCGTTGTCGGACTTCGACTGGTACAGAAACTTCTCGTCGTCCACCCCATGCCGCCAGCGGCCGTACAGCTTCGCCTCCATCTCCAGCTTCCGCTTGAGCTGCTCCTGCTCCTTGAGGGACTGATTGACGCGCCCCAGCATCTGGGTGTCGGCGGAGCACTCCCTGGGCCGCCGCTTGCGTCCCATTTCGATGTCGTACGCCTCGTTCTCGGTGTCCAGCAGCTGACGCAGCCTGCCCTTGCGGTCTGTGAGGTCAATGTCCTTTTGCTTCTGACTCTTGCGGGTCTGCAGCTTCTTTTCGGCATTCTCGTAGTACTCCTTGTTGGTCCAGTTCTCGAAGCGCGTCGTCACCTTGCCCCAGTGGTCGTAGTAGCGGTTCACCGCCTGCGTGGCCTGCACGCGGTTGTTCTCCAGCTCCCTGCGCTGCGCGTATGCGGCATGCTGCTGATTGAGTCGCCCCGGCATCCTTGCTGCAAAGAGAGAACGATAGAAGGGAAGTGAGGCGCCAGTTGGTTGACAAGTTCATAAACTTTTCAATTGGGGCCAAGGCGGCGGCAGCAGCAGCAGCAAGACGAGTGGCAGCGTAACTTCAATTTGCCATTTTTCTTGCTTCTGCTTTTCCGCTGGCCAAGGACCTTAAGGACACAGACACAGGACAGGCACAACGAAACGGAAGTGTCGCCACTGGACACTGGAGCCTTAACTTTATTCGATTAGCTGAAGGGCACGACTTCCCCTAAAAGGATGGGCTGTACCTCTCTCTCTGTCTCTATTGCTTTTCCAGTATCCAGAAATAGAAAGAGATATTCTATGAATCTTTTCGGTTGTGTTCTGTTTTGTATTTCCCTTGAATGTTGAATGTTTGCCTGCTGAAAACTGAAAACTGAAACTGAAATCTGATGCCACAAATGGAATGCCTCCCATTTCCCCTTTTAGGGTATGCCCTGCTGCGACCAGGACACGCGTTATGGTTTTTGCCCCCATTCCTGCTGCAACAGCCAGGCCATCACCGCAGCTGTCACTAACTGCCAGAGGACCAGCAACAGCCAAAGCGCAAAAATATGGCAAAATCCGGGACAGAAGCCACTATTCCCTGGCTACCCCTCGCATGCTGTGCCGCTGCCAGCTCCAAGCCGCCCATCCATCAAGGAGCGACGCACTGCAATCTGTCAGAGGAGCACGAGCAGGCACAGGAGGAGCAGCAGCAGCAGCAGGAGCAGCAGCAGGAGCAAGAGATGCTGCCTGGAATCTGGCATGCAAATGACCAGGCCAAAGCCCGAGGGGTAGCTAATTTCCCAGAGATTTATGGGCGGCACGAAGCGCATTGATATATGCCAAATTGTTTACAAATTGATTGCATTATTAATAATGCCCACAGAGAGACATAGAGGGGGGCGTGGCGCCCAACAAGGTGTCAGGATGCGGCTGCCAGGGAGTTCAGAGGATGGCACGGGATTCGGGAGGTGGCTTTACACGAAATGTAAAATATTCCAACAAAGTACTCTCCTTATGTCATATGACAGCCGACAAACTTTGGCAATAAATCAAACAACGGAGCGGTAGGTGGAGCCTAGGGGGGGGATGGGGGACTGGGGATTCTTTTCGTTTGTGGGTTATTTCGAACCTAAGAAGGCGTGCCACACACGTGGCACCAGCCAAATGCCAAGATGCCACCATTCGTATAGACTTAATACACTTTCGGCACACACAAATTCACTTCCTTAATTGAAATTTTAATTTGAATACTTTGGCGAAAGTTTTGGCCCCCAGCCAGCAGGATAGAGACAGACAGAGACAGAGACAGAGACAGAGAGAGAGAGACAGTGGGGTTCTGTTCGGGTTCCCTGCTTCTCTGATTCCCTGGCAGCAATAACAAACAGCCAAAAAGTCACCGAAATCCATGTCCTCTCCTACCCTGGATTGCCGCCCTTCGATTCAAGCCCCTCCCCGCGTTTGGTACATGGCTCAGAGCTTTTCAATTTACGCGCCTCGCAAGTCGTTTGTCATTTTATGCCCCTCTAATATATGGCATGTGCGTGAGCCTCCCGCCCCCTCCGCCCCCGCCCCACTCTCAACGCGAGGATGCGAGGACAACCAATTTCTGTACCTCCCCTTGCCATCCTCCGCCAGCAGCAGGGCAGGGGGGGCTTGTAGGGGTGGCAGGGTGTTCCTCCTTCGAACCAGCAAAGCATAACTAATCTGCCTAGACAATGATACGGCTACAACATCTGACGAATTGTGCCCCCAAAAGGTTCCGTTTCGCATCGTGCCTCATCGCTGGTTGGGCCAGTGACAAAATAGCGACAGATAAATGTGTGTGTAGAGCAAGAAATGGAGGATACACCGGACGAAAAGAGGCACTAATAGCATCGGAGATATCCCAAAGATCTCCAGATCTTAAAGAGAAGGCACGTGTAGACCCGACAGAAAATATTCCCACTGGTTTCCCATGAAAGCGATCTTAAAAATCAAATGAAACCGAGTATTCCTAGGAATAGTTAGCATATTAAATATATTTACAAAATAGCGACAGATAAATGAGTGTGTAGTGCAAGAAATGGAGGATACACCAGACGAAAAGAGGCACTAATAGCATCGCAGATATCTCAAAGATCTCCAGATCTTAAAGAGAAGGCACGTGTAGGCTCGACAGAAAATATTCCCACTGGTTTCCTATGAAAGCGATCTTAAAAATCAAATGAAACCGATAATTCCTAGGAATAGTTAGCATATTACATGTATTTATTCCCCGCTATGCATTAAAATTCATTTAATTGAATAAATGTACATATCCAATGCTCTAGTAACCTTTTGACCCACATTGCTATATGAGTACACATTCGTTTCCTTTATTTTTCCCGCAGTGTAATGGACTGTGAAGTGACTGGCTGTGCAGCAACAAAGAGGTTTCCATGGAGGCCGCAGGGATTCCCCTTTTGATATCGACAATAATCCCCAACCCATCCCTACCCAGCCATTGCCTCGATTGCAATTACTTTTGTTAATTGTAATACACATACAAGCACACAGATAGACACACATACTATTTATTTATCTAATGTGTGGAGGCTTCTTCCGAGGCGGAATAGTTGATAATGTTTACCTTGGTGAATACCCTACCTACACACACACACAGCCCTACAGAAAAACTATGCCTGTGATTTTTTTGTTTTGTGGTGTGATTTTTGTACAAGTAAGTACTTGATATTTTTCATCGGTGTAGAAGCAGCGCAGAGCGTGCCAAGACGTAGTTAGTGAGCGGCACAGGGGCAGGGGCAGAGCCAGAGCCAGAGGCAGGGGCAGAGGCACACTTAATACCCTGATAAGATGGGCGATTAGTGCTGCGAGCCATAAACCATAGAGCCATGGAGCCATGGAGCCATGGGAACAATGGCCAGCATTCTTCTCTTTTTTGGGGGGTGGGGGTAGTGAATAGCCGACTAGCGGGTGCCCTGCGGGTGCCCTGAGGGGCTACTCCCCAAGGAGAATCCACTAAGAAATTGCCTACTTCTGTATTTCTCCTCGATTCAGGCATACCCCTACTTGCAGATAGAGCATCTATAGATTACAAGAACTTTCCTAATCAAAGCCACTTGTCCACACACCACCGATACCTGGCGCTGGCGCTGGCGCTCCCCAGAGTCTAGAGTTTCAATTAACTGTTCGATTGCTTTGCGTATCACTCTTCTTCGGTCTTCAGTCTTGCCACGCACCATGGGCGACAAGAAGTCTGGATCAAGCACCCTTCCGGGGGCAGACATCGAGCTGCAAAAAGAGTTTGAACAACAGCAGCTGGCAACAATTTGTGGTAAGTACCGAGCGCGCAACTATTTGCTGTTTTTTGAAAAGTATTCAACTATTTCCAAGAGCGCTCCGGGAAAATTCCCCTTTTTCTGAAGGGTAATAAATTTGTGAAGCTCGTGCGCGGGGGGAGGGGGGTGTGAGGTGTGTGTTTGTGTGGCAGGTGTGAGGCTGCGTGTTTACCTTGCCACAAGCATAAACAAAGGCAAAAAGCGGGCGGCAGAAAATGAGTCTGCGATTTGGACTTCCTTTGGCGGCTGCTGCGGCGCCAGAACGCATCTGGTGGTCTCTCTCCAGCGTTCCGGCGGTAGATCCCCCAAATATTTCGACCAGAAAAACCTGTGTGCCCCACCGCATCTCTTTCCCTCGCTCTCTGTGAGAAGCAACAAAAGAAACAGAAACAGAAACAGATACAGATACAGATTCAGCACAGCAGCCATAAATCGACAACGGAAAATAAAATGCTGTTAATTTGTCTATCCGTCCAATCTCCGATCCGAGACTCCGACTAAAGCAATTTAATACCCGCATTTGCCGTCGCATTTGCAGCGCATTTTGGGCTTCCCCCAAAAACCGACAAACAGACAGACGACCGACACAGACCGGCGACCGACCAGAGCCAGGGGATCCCCAGTCCTCGAAACAAAAAAAAAAAAAAACAACTAAATAACCAAAAAAAAAAAAATAATAATAATAAGAGTACGTCCGGAGATGGTAGGCAAAGAAAGCAGCAACAGGTGACACAGAGAGACACCAAATGGAGATGCTGCTGGAGATATTTTCACAGTGAACAGATCACGGAATAGAAGAGATCGAAGTTGAGTGGAGATTATAATGGACAAAAATCGTATAGATCATGGAACATAGTGCCTAGGATCACATCATTTAAAGCTAAGGAATAAGAAGTAGTGACTCAAGACAAGTCACGACCAGGGGAAGAGTCACTAAAAAAAAAAGAAGAAGAAGAACAAACGACTACCGGAAAGTGTATATCTTTCACCTTGTACAATATAGTACATCAAATAATGAATAGACCAAGGAGATAGATATATAATACAGAGATCCGTGACTGCTGTCGGGAGAACCTTGTGGGTTTCTGTCTATGGGATCGTGTTTCGTATAGCTATTGTGTTGTGTGGCATGGAAAGATTGTCAACAAGCAGCTGATTTACTGCTGCGATAGAAGACCGATAGTGGGGGACCGAAAAGTAGAGCCCTTATCTGCTGCTAGCGACCTTCAAGACTGACCGATATTGAACCGGCGTTACTCGTACGCCACGCTCACATGAAGCCCACTGATCCATAACGCTGCATAATTATCTAATCGTCCGCTAACTAACACAGTTATAATTGTCACCCAACGCCCACTGCCTCCGGCCCCGCCCCCAACACCCACCTGTCATTCTGTCACTCGGAAGTTGTGATTGAGGACTGCGAGGCGTGAATTCTGGCCCAGAGACCGTTCAAAGTTTGCGATGATTAAACTTAATTGCATATCAGCGTGAAATATCTCATCCACCGTCCCTTATTGAGGGGAATCGACAGTCACGCTGACACGTGCATCGCTTTACCGCTTGACAACCACAAGAACAACTCAATGGAACTAGCGATGAGCGATACGAAGCGATCTAATGCAATTTCCCCCAATTGTTTGTACAATTCTGTTGAAATTTGGATTACAATCGGGATGTGGAGATCTGCTTTGCCAACTTCATATCAAAACGGTAGTACTCTCCCACTCTCTCTCGCCGTTAGGGTATCAAAAAAGAACCCTTTGCAGTGGGGAAAAAAGTACCGGAACGAGGTTCAAATGAGGCCAACGAGTTTGCGCGTCGCCGTGTAATTCACAGCAGCGGACAGCAGTGGGCATATCACATTTCACTTCGGCCATAGTTTGACCTTTGCCACAGCAATCCCCGGCAATCCCCACCGTACTGATAACAGCGACAGAGTCGGCGACAGCGGCAGCGGCAGCGACTTAGTTTGAAAGCTCTCTCTCTCTCCCTCTCTCTCTCTCGCTCCCAGAGGAGTGTGAGCGGAAGTGAGCGAACGGCGAGCGCGAATGATGATCGGCTGTTGGCAATAAGTTTCATGCGATTAAAAATTTGTTTGGTTTGGCATTGCGGCGTCGACGACGGCAGAGACAGCGCGCTAGTGCCAGTGGCAGCAGCGGCGGCGGCGGCAGCGGCAGCAGAGTTCCGATTTTTTCGCGTTCGTCTATAAACACAGGTGCGCCCTTATGCTGGCCAACATTCGCGCTTGTGATACGAAAACGAAACATAACCCAAGCCAAGAGACTCTCTGCACCATTCGCACACCCAAAAAAAAAAACAACCAAAGGCTGACCTTCACACCACAATCGAAGTTTGTGCACAATTCTTGCCACTGCAAAAACAACGAAACACTAAAAGAAGCAACAACAACAAGCGAAGCGAGAAACAATCAACACAAAAAGTTCCTAAATCAAAGTCACATTTGTGCAAACAAACACACACGAAAAAGTTCCTAACAAGAGCAAAGGCAGAGCAGATCCAACAGCAAGTTTAACAACAACTCTAGCAGCAGAACAGGAGAGCAGGAGAACAGGAGAGCAGGAGAAGCAGAGACAGCATGACAGCACTGGGATTAGTTCTGCTATCAATGATGGGTAAGTGTGTAAGCGAGACAGCAGTGAGTGGGTGTGAGATTGCGAGTGGGAGTGGAGATCGGGAGACAGTGAGTGGTCTTATCGCATGCCCCTGAACATCGCCATAAAACATGGTGGAGAGGGGTCTTATCGAGGCATTCTGCACATCTATCAGAGCTGCAATCAGCGTCAGTCGAGCAGGAATATCGTATATGAACATCGTATTCATATGTGGCGGGGGGGGATACGGGGAGTACATACATATGTATGTGATTTTTTGTTCAATTAATTACTGACATTTAACAAAATTGTCATTTACGGCTTGACAGCCAGCGCCCCCAGTGCGACGGAGTGAAATTGTTTTTGATTTTAATATGCATAATAATTTGCGCACCCTAACATACGCGGGACAGAGTCCTTCCGTTCGTGCATGTCTTTCGGCGAACGGCAAACCAGTGCCAGGGCAAAAGGCACACGAACATGTTCTGTGCCGAAGATCTGTGAAAGAGAGCATCCCTTCTTCGGCTGTGAACCGAACACTGTTCGCCTTCTGCTCGTCTGCTTTTTTTTTGTATTTCGCTCTTTTTCTGCCGCTTTCATTGTGTTTTTTGCCGTTGGTTTGCACTGGGTTCTTTTTTTTTCACTCCCGTTGACTTTTGCTTTTGTTTTTGTTGTAATCGAGCGTGACTTAATTTCGCACATTCCGCCCTCCGATGTGTTGTACGTACGTTGTATTCCCCGTGTACGGTTATTTGTTTAATGAACGGCGGTGTACACGGACGAATGGAATGACGGACTCCAACCTCTGCAGAGCATCGTCAACATAATAATAATATTGAAATGTCTCTATTATGTGCTTTGGCTGATTAAAAACAAACAATTACCCAAGGGACTCGCCTGTTTTCCCTCTGCCCTGCTCTTGCTGTCCCAGTGACTCGACTCTAATTATTTGCTGGCAATTTAAATACCTCAATTATGCGACAATTTAATCAGCAGCGAAAACGAAAAACGAAGGAACGGTAACGGGGGAAGGGGGTCTGATAGCATGGCTCCACGGATTAATCAAAAATTATCAAAGAACTTTGCGCCTTCGCCTCAAAATTGCTTTCTGTAATGAAATGAGTGTGTGCTTCCCCCTCCCCCACCCCCAATCACTAAAGCAGGGCTTTAGTTTGCCACCCCTTCTTCCCCCTCCTTCCACCCATTTCGCATATATGTTTTCGCGTGTGTACGCGATAGCAAGGTTTAATAGTGTGTAAAGCGAATGTGTGGCATGTGGCAGGAGGTGAGAGGAAGATGGATAGATAGTGAGTGAGGTGAGAGTGTGAGAGTGCCACAAAGTTTGCAACATTGATTAGGCCGACGCGAGTTTTAATGTTTACTTTATTAGGCCGCGTAATTAGGGTAACAATTAGGAAGCGGAGGAACGTAGAACAGCGGCTCTTGCCGGGGCTTTGCTGTAAATATAAATGTAATTAACATGTTACATACACACACCAAAAAGTAAGCGGCATAAATTAAACATCCAACGATTTGGCAGCTCCTCCTCCCTCACACCTTTGTATCCCCCCTCCTCCTCCTCCTCCTCCATCACCTCTTGCGCATTCCTGGCTCCTGGCTTCCTGCTCTGTTTATTATTCAAGCACGCGCCGCCAATGTAGGAGTCCCGGACACGATAGGATAGGTGGCAGAGCGTTCGCTCTTTCTAAATTTTAATTAGAAACTGCCGCTATTAAGTTAGTCAAGTGCTTTCCCTGCCCCTGCCCCTGCCCCTGCCCCCTGCTCCACGTCCCACGCCCCTCCGCCTCCGCTTTCCGTCCAAGTTTTCCGTATGCATATAAATGCGAGATGCGGGGGCGTGGATGTATCCCGAAGTTTTGGCAGACGTCCGCAAACATGCAAAACTTCTATCCCCCCTCCCCCCGTCCCCTGTGTTTGCCAGCTCCCCCGCGCACATAAAACAAATTTTGAATGAAATAGTTTTCGGATTTGCATTTATGACTCACAGAGGGGCGACGACGACTACAATCCGAACGGAACGGAACTTCTTTTCTGCGGAGCCATTGATAGATGATAGCACCTGTTGCTCTTGGTCTTCCCCCTCTCTTCGCCTCTCCCTTCCCCTTGGCTGACGGTCGTTTAGCTATTTCGAAGCCAGTCGACACTATAAACTGAGTCATGCTGATGCGGGTCAACAGTTGAACCGAAGTGTGAATTCCCTAAAACAAGTGAAAGTGTGCCACCTCCAAGCATGTCTTTAAAGCCCAAACAGATATACCCTTCGACATACCCTGGCTGAAAAGGCATTACAATTACCTTATACAAACAACAGTTTAGCAACAGAATGAGGTGTGAATACCCAACAGCAGGGAGAGTAAGAAAAGCTTGAATCGCTATAGAACATTGGGGAAATTAATCCATCCTGATACCTGCCAGAACTGATATACCTGGCGTGCACTCTGCAATAAACGTTAGTCGTTAGCATATTGAATACACGCTGCGCTGCGGCAGAGGTTGAGGCGACGGTTGGATCTTCGGCTTGATCTTCGGCTTGATCTTCGTCTGAGCGGCTGTGTCGCTGATGACGATTGCGATTGCCAATCGGAGTGGATCGGCAACTTGTTTTGCGCTCTTCTAGGCCCACCTCTCTCGCGATGGGTAACGTAACGGGGAATTTTGTGGCTGACATTCGTTCGGGGGAATTGGGAAGCCAGCGTGTCAGTGCATGTTCGCGCCTCTCTCTGGAACCGCAGACACCGCAGCAGACAACGCGTGGGGCAGCAGCAGCAGCGCACACATCGGCTATCATTTATCAATGGAATGTGAGCGATGCACGGTAGCAGCACCGCAGACCACACCCCCACCGCCTAGCACCTCCGCCCCAGCACTTTCCTTTGCAATTACGGCGGACAGAGCTTGGTGCGAGATTTCAACGCAAACAGCAGCCTTTGTCTCTCTTCATTGAAGCGTGTTCGGGTGTCTGTGTGTTCAAGACAAGCGAACCCTCATTAACCCAAGGTCGTACACCTCTCTCCTCTGTCTTTCCAGGCTACACGCAGCACATGCAGCAGCCAGAACCCAGCTCGCTCGGAGTGGAGGGCGGAGCACGACTGCTCTCCCGAGCGGACTGGGGCGCCCGGATGCCCAAGTCCGTGGAACACTTTGAGGGACCCGCCCCGTATGTCATCATCCATCACTCGTACATGCCCGCCGCCTGCTTCAGCACGCCGGACTGCATGAAGAGCATGCGGGACATGCAGGACTTCCATCAGCTGGAGCGCGGATGGAACGACATCGGCTACAGCTTCGGCATCGGCGGAGATGGAATGATCTACACGGGTCGCGGCTTCAACGTCATCGGAGCACATGCCCCCAAATACAACGACAAGAGTGTGGGCATTGTCCTCATCGGAGATTGGAGAAGTAAGAGCCCTTCTTTAAGAATAATCTATAGATTTCTAATGCATCCCTCTGTCAATCTTCAGCTGAACTGCCGCCCAAGCAGATGCTGGATGCCGCCAGGAACCTGATCGCTTTCGGCGTGTTCAAGGGCTACATCGACCCCGCATACAAGCTGCTGGGGCACAAGCAGGTGCGCGAGACAGAGTGTCCGGGCGGACGCCTCTTCCAGGAGATTTCCACGTGGCCGCACTTCAACAATGGAATCCGTTTTAACGCAACGACGGAGCAGCCACCACAGGGGCAGGCACTGCCTGTGGTCCCCAAGGTCTAGTTTAGCTCATCCCGAATCCTTATCCGCTATATACCATACTACGCCACACGAGCTCTCAGCTCCCCCGCTCAATGCCAAGGAGTTCATTCAGTATTCATTAGATGTCTCTCTGCGAACATTTCACAAATAAAGCAATTTCTAGATGATAACACTTGGCCGAAACACACGCCACGCCCCATTCCCACGCCATCTGTCAAATCGAATGGCAATTAATTTGTGTCAAATTCGATTCGGATTTGGATGGGACAAGTTTTTGCCGCGACGACGACGACGCGATGAAATAGTCGTCGACCCCGAGGGTCGTCCATGGTTGGGGGACAAAAACGGGGACTATATTGCCACGCGGAAACTTTTGCCATCGAGACGAGGGTACAAACAATTCAATTAATTATTAAAGCCCCGCGGGAGAAGTCGCATATTCAAATTTCCAAAGCCCATGCCTCCTCTAAATCGAAGCTTTTTGTTGTTTCCTGTTTTTAATGCCGATGCGCACAAATGTTGCATACTTTTTGGCTGCGGAAAAACGCCGCCAGTAGGTCAAAGCTGAAAGCCGATTGGGATGTTTGAATTTCGCGCCTAAGATCCATACGGGTAGTTCCAGAAACAGACGCACACAGATCATGGCGCCACTGAGCTAATGCAGACATCAGGAAGGAAGATTTGTTGCAGGGAGTCCTGGTTTTAGCAGAATATCTCAACCGTTTGTGGTCCAATCCGGGGGAATTGTGTGCGAATCGATAGATAATGAATGCATACGTGTGGAAAGTAAACCTGTAACAGACTCGCCTAGCCCTAGGCCAATCGATATGCGATCAATGAGACTATAAATACAATCACGCACCCGCCGACCATTGCACGGCTCCCTGCATTAATGTCAACCGTTGCCGAGGGATTGTGATTCGAGCAGCCCCCACACCGGCATCCACACATCACGCAGACAATGTAAATATTGCAAGCAAATCAGAGAGAATCATCGCAGATCCATCAGCATCGCACGCATCCAGAGAACAGAACAGAACAGAATCACTAATGGGTTTGGATTTTCTAGACGAGTGGTTTCTATCACAGGGTAAGACGCCTCCCCCCACGACCCTTTCCCCCTCCCCCTTTCTCCCCCACGAAATTAGCTGCGACACCCACGACCAAGCGACACAGAGAACTTGCGTAACTTCAGAGTCTGATAAGAGGCGTTAATGGGAGTGGTTGGGGAGGAGGAGGGTGGGTGGCTATCCTTGAAGTGGGCCACAGATATCGGGTTATTAATAATTCCATGCGGATTCCATTGAACTGAGGCTGTGGCTGTGGCAGCGGCTGTGAAGGCGCTGCACCTGCCATAAGGTCAATCGGACCCCACTCTCTCTCCGCCTCGCTCTCTCTCTCTGCCCACTCTTTCGCTCTCCAAATGCTAAAAATATTCTTCCTCTGTCGGTCAACAAAATTTTCATTTCATTATGCTTTTCACAGAAAAAGAGCGAGAGAGAGACAGAGAGAGAGAGAGTGCCAGAACATACAGCAACCAGCAGAGAGGAAAAATCGGTGAAATTTTTGAATTTTTCTGGCATTTTCGGCCTGCTTGGAAAATGTATGAATTTAGTTTTTGAAACGCCGTCATAGGCGCTGCTGTTGCCTCCTCTGCGTTTCGGGCCAAAAGAAACCACTTCGTTACCGTGTATATGTCTGTGTGCGTGTGATATGTGTGTGTGTGTGTGCGTTTAATTTGCGGTTGCGGTTGTGTGGGTGTCGGTGTCGGTTCGACCCACCAAACCGCTTTTATACTATATTCTATACACAACGAAAACTGCATCCACATCGGCCGAACGAGCCAATTAATACACATTGAAAATATATCGAATAATATATCCAAAAATATATAGCATATAGTATATGTGTAGGGGTTGCAAATGCGCAGAAATTTCTATCGGTCGCCAAAGTGTCACTGCCTCCACCGTCGATGGCCTCCGGAATTGATCCCATAAATCTCTGGACAGCAGAATCATGAATGGTGTTCCCAAAATAAATACATGCATACATATGTACATACATACATACATATGTACCGATGGACCAAAGAGCGGTGTATTTTTAAACTATTTGTTGACAGGAGCTGCGGCTCCCCCACGCCCACCCCCTCTCGAACGGGCACTTGTTCCCCTTTTTCCCTGCTATCAATGCAATTTTCTCCCAGTTAACAATGTTAATTGAAAATTCGGGCCTTTTCGGCCCAAAAACAGCCACCCCTCCCACACTCCTCCTCTGCGTTGATGATGATGGAATATTCCTAAGTATAATTTTTATTTGCATGTCATGTTTAATTAACGCCTCCAAAGAGGCGGAGGGGCGGAGGGGTGGAGGACTGCACGCACCAGAAAGCACGGCCAAAAATTTGCAATCGTTAACAGAAAGAAAAGAGAGAGAGAGAAAAAAGCAGGAATTGAAATGAATATGGAGGATAGAGGATGGATGGCGGGGCAGGGCGGTGCAGAGAGGGTGGGGGAGGAAGGCAATCCAGTGAACAGCCATGGAAATGGCAATGGAATGAAAAAAATTCGGATTTCATTCTTCCCCCCCTTCCCCTCCCTTCCCGGCCCGTACCGTTCCTCTCTCTTTTTTTTGTAGAAACAAAAAGAAAGCGCCAGAGATGTGTGTTTCCTTTTATTCTTTTCGATTTGATGCCTCTCTTTCTCGCTCTCTGAGAGCAATCATCTCACCCTCTCTCTCTCTCTCTCTCTCTGTCTCTCTCTGGGCGCGTCTCTCTTTCTCTTTTTGCTTTCTTTGGCGCTTTTGACGCTGGCTGTGGCGCTGGCTGGCTGGCTGGCTGTCTGGCACAAAGAACCTAAAATTAAATATTTTCGCCGTTTACATATCGCAGAGGAGGCAGTGGCAGTGGCAGAGCAAATCGTTTGTTGTTGTTGCTATTCCCGTTTCAGTAGCTGCTGCTTTTGTCGTTGTTGTTGTTGCTGTTTACTGGAGTGCATATGTATGTGTATGTGCATTCACACACGCACAGGGAAAGAGCATATCTAGGCAGTCGACTGGACACACGCTGATACAGTGAAGGCTCTGCAGAATGGACGGCCCGAGAACCTCTACTGGACAGACAGTCAAGGCTCTCCTGAAGCGAACACCCCACTGTAACAATAGTGATTGCATATCCAAACAGTCGACTGGACAAACAGTAAAGGTTCTCTCTGGATGGAGACGTCACCCCAGCAGACTGTCCAGACTCGCTGGCATAGCCCCTTCCTTCACCTTCACCTTATCTAGCATGTCCAGGCAGTCCAGTACTTGGCTACAGTAAAGCCCAGGCACTGTTCGCATAGTGTTAGTCCTAAGCAGTGCACCAAGCAGTGTGACATACAGTCAAGGCCTTCCCCATGGTGACACTGTCTCGGGGTCTGGGAATGTCTTTCCGCCTGAAGAGTCTTTACTGTGTGTGCGCACCAAAGCATTCCATGGCATGCCTCTTCTCTACTCTTCTCTACTCTCCTATCTGTTGGGATGCGTTGATGCATGTGTGTCCCTGTCCCTGTCCCTGTCCCTGTCCCCGACCATGCCAGCGAGTCCGTGTGTCCCTGTGTGTACTCTATGACTATGACACAAAGGCCTACATTTTGTCTCTCGGCAACAACAACAGCAATCGCCACAGAAGCAAAAGCAAAAGCAAGAAAAAGCTAATGAGCGCATTCATTTAAAAATAACATTGAAATGAAACATTCCCAAATATACAACGAATTTGAATTGGACTGAAAATATCCCAAACAGCTGTTGCCCATCGTCGGCACCGGACCGCGAATAAATAGCACGGGGAACAAAATCCAACAGAAAAACAACACTAGGAAAAATTAAAAAAAAAAACGAACCGAATTATCAAAAGAGAAATAGAAATCCGCGAAAGAACGAGCCAACGAACCGAAAAAACAAAAAAAAATACATTGAAAATCTGAATCTGAATGAAAGAACTTTTTGGACAAGTCGTCGCGACTCTCCCTCGACGGCGGTGCTAATGTGCAAAGTTTTGTGTTTTCATCAGCAGGAAAAACGGAAAAGCGGGAAAAACAACGCAAGAATTTACGGAAAATTATTTAAAAAGTGTGTGCAAATAGACGGAGCCGACGAGCACGACGACAAGTGGGCAGCCCCCTCTGGAGAGTTAACGGTAAAGCGAGCGGCAGGAAAACAACAGTAAAAGCAAGCAGCAGCAGAAGCATCTGAAGAGGAGGAGGAGAGACAGCAAGCAGTAGCAATGCCGTTTGTGACACCCCGGGCGGGGACAAGCAGTGCAAACAACAGTGCGGGACGCACCACATTCCGCCCGCCGTGGGTGAAGGAGGACGCCGCCTCAGCCTCCAGTGCCACAGCCACAAAGCCCACGACCACGCCCTGGGCTAAGAAGACAGCGGCAGCCGCTGCCGCCAAGGAGAATGGCGACAAATCCGCTCCATCTGCGGCCACAGCGACAGCCAACAGCAAGGCCAAGGCGGCTCCGGCCGTGACGACCGCGAAGAAGACGACGACAACCCCCGCGGAGACGGCTAAAAAAGTGCCTGAGCCCGTCAAGAAATCCTCAGCACCGACGACAGCAGCAGCAAGCAAGAAAAATGCGAATGCGGAGCCCGTGAACACCAAGAAGGCCCCGGAGCCAGTCAAGAAGGTGGCTCCCACTGCGGTGACCAAGAAGCCAGCGGCTACCAAGAAGAAGGAGCCAACGCCACCGCCAGAGTCCTCTTCGGAGGAGGAGGAGAGCGAGGAGGAGGAGGAGGAGACTGAAGAGGAGACCGAGTCCGAGGAAGAGGAGACCGAGGAAGAGACCGAATCCGAGGCGGAGGACGACGATGACGACACCACGGCGGACGAGAAGGTGCCCGAGCACGTGAAGAAGGCCGCCCAGCTGCGTCCAACGACCGTCAACAAGAAGCCGGAGCCGGAAAGTGAGTTGAAACAGCGTTTCACTATAGAGAAACCCAAGTTGCGGAGCGTAGCGGTGGTCAAGCGGGACAAGTCGATGAAGAAGGTGCCCGCCGAGGCGGACGACGAGGAGGCCGAGGAGGGGGAGACGGAGGAGGAGCGCGAGCGCCGGCTGCGCTTCAAGTTAGAGAAGCCGAAGCTGCGGCACGTGAAGCGCGAGGAGAAGCCACTGCCCAGCAAGAGCACCGACGACCTGGCCAAGATCCGGCCAGTGCTCAAGAAGGTACCGAAGATCGATGAGCTCCTCAAGGAGCCCAAGGAGGAGCCCAAGCCCGAGTTCAAGACCAAGACCCTGCGAAAAGCCCCCTCCATAAAGCGCGAGCAGAGCATCAAGAATGGTAAGTGCCACAGATCCGATTCCGATCCGATCCGATCCTGGAAGCTGGTCGTCTAACCCGATGCCCAAATGCCAACTGCCAAATGGAAGTTTAACCGATTAACCACTGCGAATGGATCGACTGCAATCCGTTACAAAGCGCTGTAAATTATTGCTGAAGCTTTTCTAATCTTTAATTTCTAACCAGGTGAGGATTGGGGGAGGAGGGTGGGGAAAAGCAGGGGAAACTGGTCTTTCTCTTGCGTGTTTGTGTAGCTTTTGTATCTGGCAAAAGGCAGGGCCAATAACCGTCACAGCGACAATAAGGCGAATAAAGCGTCAACATGGCGTATGAGTGATATGTGCAACAGAATTGCTCATACGAGATGGTAGCGTGAGTAAGTGGGTATAGGGATGGCAGCGTGTCAGAGGCTAGAGATGGTCGAAGGCATAGTAGTAGTGGGGCGATCAGCTGATGATCACAGTAAGACTGATATATAGTCTAAAGAGGATCCATATCCTCTCTATTCGCACGATAGTCGTTCAGTTTTACCATATATATCGCTATCCCCACCATAAAGGCTGCACTTTCCCACTTGCCCATCTCTAATGCCGCAGCAGTCGTTCCTCCCTCTCTTTCAGCCTGCACTGTGATTGCCCATTTATACCCGAAAAAATAAATACACAAAAATACGTATACGACGTGTCTGTCTATATATCCATACAGAAGCAGCAGAACAGAGCAACAGAACAGGACAGAGAGTACAGAGAGTACAGTCATATATTTGCACAGGAGGAAGAATATATATCAACTCGAAATGAGTGTGTAAAAAATATTTCATCAAAATGTTTCGGCCAAACAAAAACCACAAAGCGCATACAGCAGTGGCAAAGAGGCAGAGTGGCAGAGCGGCAGAGTGGCAGAGAGGCAGAGAGCCTGAGGTAGTGGCAGGTGGGGGTGTGTGGGTGAAGGGGCGGGACACTAGGAAAAACAAGGCCATAAAGCAATATAAATATCATTTTTTATTTATTAAATTTTAGTGAGTGTTGTGCATTGAGCCGAAAGAGGCGCAAAGTGTGTTTCCCTGCAAATTTCTGTCGAGTTTATATTTCTGTTCGAGTACTTTTTTTGGGAAGGGAGGATCCACCCGTCCACCCACCAATCCTTCCACCCTTCCAGCCATCTAGTCCCCTGGAGGTGCAAACAAAGTAGAGGTATTTTCGTTTTCTAATTCCGTATTTATTGCCACACACACTCGACCTCTACGCTCCTCAAGAATACCCCGAATCAGGTCGTAATTTTCTAATGGACTTTCTGGCCGCGAGGCTGGCCTGAAAAAACAGGAAGAGCGCACCAGATCCGGCGACAGAAAAGACAAAGACGTTGCATAAGTGTGGCCTGTCACCTGGCCTCAAAATTGAAATTGAATTGCACAGAGTCCGCAGGCCCAGGACATGCCATGCCTTGCCACGGCATGTCCCAAGGTGTCCCTCGGGGGGAAAGGCAACTAAAATGAAGTGAAAAGCTCGTTAGCTTTAAGCGTGGGACAGTGGCAGTGGCAGTGGGGAAAGGTCTTGGGGAAAGGTTACGTGTGAGGCAGTTAACTTTTCTTTGTCCCCCCGTCCTAATCAGTGGGCAATAACGTGACCGCAAATGCGTCCTAATCTTGACCGACAAACAAAAGGATCCCGCAGCAAGGCCAAGAGCAGGGGGCGGGTCCAGGCGCCCAAAATGAAGCACCGCCTTGTCCTTTAAAGCTGTCACCCCATCGACCAGAGAGCCGAAAAAAAAAGGAAAAAGAAGGCAAAACATTTATTTAATGTGTTCGGATGAGGTCCTTCCCGAAACGGGTCCTGGATCGAGGGTGGGAGTGGAGTGTGGGGTCGCTGGGGCCGATTTGAGTGGAGTTTCCTTTTTTATGGCCTAAGCAAAATTCATGATTATTGCTCATTCTGTCAAAACTACAACATAAAATGGAATGCTTTAAAGCCAGATGAGGAATGGTGGAGGAGGAGGGGATGTTGAGTCCTTCCTTTCTGCTTCAAGGTTCTCCCACAACTATCGGATGTCGGAGTCGAAATTGGAACTGTGTCTCCGCAGGGTGGGGCAGCGGGGCAGCGTGGACAGGGGAGGGGGAGAGCGGGCCAAAGGAAAGCTGCCAAAGATATATGGCAATGTGCTTGATAGAGTCTAACTAAATGCCCCATTTATATTCAAATATCCGCCACTAAAAAACAAAACGAAATAAAAGACGGCGGTGGCCGCAAAGCAGGTCCACCCCCCCCCTACTGTCCATCCACCATCCACCGAGGGGTGGGGTGGGGTGGACTGGAGTCTCTCTTCTCAAAAAAAAAGGACAACAAATATTTTCTTTTATTTAAATGAACCTCATCTGTATGTATGCGTGTGTAGAGGCGACTTGAAACCCGTGAAGGCTATGCCGTCCTGGAACAGTCTTTCGGGTCTTTCCTGCCATCCCTGTTCCTCTTCCATTTGTGGGTGGGTCTCTGTCATTAGAAATGTCGCCTATCAATAGGTGAGGCTCCACTTTCTCCCTCCCTCTGTGTGTCCCTTCTTCCAACGAAGCATAAAAGATGATTAGGCTCTTTCGAATGGCCAAAATGACGTAAAAGGAAACCGTTCGAAGCACAATCAAACACACACATCTACTCTATTGGCCTTGAGCTGTTAGTTGGCCATAATTATACTGGTCGACTGAATAATGGGATTAGAAATTAGATCCAAATTGAAACAGAACCCGTGAAGAAGGAGAAATTAAAACTAAAGCCTAGAAGCCTTAGAGGTGTGTCTCAGGAGGGTTTAAGGTGTGAACGAAGGTTTCATTTTGAGGATTCAAGTGAAAGGAGTGTCCCTGCCAGGGCTCTGTTTCAATGTCCATAGAATGCCATCAAAAACTGTTGTATGCTTCCCCCAAAATTGGCTGGAAAAGTTAAACAGCAGTAAATTCTTTCATTTTGTGGAGCACACACATATTTCGAAACTTTTTTAAGTGCGGGACCACAAAAGAGTAGATCTCCATCGCCCTCTCTCTCTCTCAGGGCCATAACCATTCTGGGTTTAAGGGGTGTATCCTTTAAAGCGATGGCTCTATCAAAAACGCTAATCATACGAGGCCAACGAAGGGGCTCTCCCCCCATCGGAGGGAGCAGTCTCTTTCTGTGAGATATATGGGCTGGCTGAGCGGTGCTCCATCATCGTGCCGCAGTGGAGACAATGAAGTAAAGCTGCAAGCTGGAAAGTCACTCATCGGAGGAGTCCATGACTCTCTGCCCCTGCCCCTGCCTCTGCCTCTGTCGGGGCACCATCCAGCATCCAGAGGAGCACCAGTACCAATCCCCCTGCCATTGTCCCTGTTCCCAGCGTGATTCAATGACAACGGCAACATTTGTGCATGCATAGAATATTCTGATGATGATAACACAATGGTTGTAGCCAGGCACGAGCTCCAGGGGTAGTCTCCAGGGCAGGGGGTACCCGGGGCCATCACTGAGAGTGAGCTGGCAAAATTTATGTTTACATACCCCCGCCATTCGTTGTAAGTGCGGGCTTTGCGGTATATTAAGTGGGTAGCATCATCGCGGAGTCTTAGTACCCCCTATCCTCCTCACTCCACACTCCACACTCCTCACTCCACACTCCTCACTCCTCACTCCATCCTGCCTTTGCTTTTTATTTAAATAAGAAATAATTTTGTCGACATGAATGAATGAAGACGTTTTATCTGCTTGGGTCACCCTTCCGCCCTTCAGCCCCTCAGCCGCAAGCCCAGAACCCCAAAAGCCCCCCTCTCGGAAAAAGAAAGCGAGCTGCTTTTGTTTTCCTTCTTTCGTTTCGTTTCGTTTTGCTTCCACTTTTGTTTGCCTCTGATTTAGGATAACTGCCTGCTTGCCTGCCTGACACCCACACCGTCGTGGCAGGGACACAGAGAGGACTTCCCTCAGACAGAAGAAGGGCAGGGAGGGTATGGTCCATAAATTACCAAACTAAACGCGTCCTCAATTGGCTGTCCAAAAGTTGACCACGTATTTTAATCAGAGGCTACCATTTAGGGAGCAGTTCTTCCACCGAAGGAGTTCATTAACATGCAGACACGCAAGGGGGCGGCAGCATCAGGGGCAGGAGCAGGCGGTGGCAGTAGTATCCTCGTCCTAGACAATAATCAAGTTTCTCTTTTACACTGATTTCATTCAACGAAAGTAACACGAGTTTGGATTAGTTTCTTGTTGGCTCCTCCACCAGGTGCCGGGCAGAAGCCGAAGGAGGGGGGCGTCTAGAGGAGTCTGAAAGGAGTCTGATAGGGAGGTCGGTACGTGGCCAGACACTGAGCAACTAATGCACCAGCGTGGCAAACGGCAGCGAACCACTTAAAGATTAAGTGCATAGCCAGCGAGGCGCAAACCAAAGGCAAAGTCGAGGCGAAAGCCAAAACCGAGAAAAGGCAGAGGAGCAAAGAGGAGCGGAGGGCAGCGTAGGGCGAGGGGGAAGCCTGGAAGCTCAGACAAAGGATAATGCGGTGGCTGGGTGGGTGCCTGAGTGGGTGGCATCCTTGCCAGAGCGGAGGCGGTGAGGGTTCATTCAAACAAAGCTAATTAACAGATTTGTCAGCTTTTCATCACTTGGCGGCGACGGCGTCTCTTCTCTGTCTCTCTCCCACAGGACGGCCTCTGTTGTTTGACTTTTGCACTTTTTTTAAACAGGGAGTGGGAGTGGGAGTGTGAGCGAGACAAACAGACAGCAGCAAAACATAAAGAATGCAAAGTATTCGATAAAACACACACAAAACAACAACAACAACAACACTGCGTATGAGTGTGTTAGACAGAGCAGGAGAGAGCGAGAGAGAGAGAGAGAGAGAGAGTGCCTGAGCAGAGTGAGGTTATGTAGAGAGCCGGAGCTCCGGGAAAAAATCGAAACTGGAAAAAGTTTTTCAATTGTTAATTACGAGGCCACGAGGGAGAGGTAAATGGAAGATGGAGGAAAAGGCAGTGGCAGAGGCGACCTCCAGAGAGAGAGTATGGGAGATTGTTAGGCCAACAATTTAAGCGGAAATTTATTAGAAACAGCTTGCCGGAGGTGAACTCCTACTTCGACTCCGCCTGCTGCTGTCCGGACTAATTGGCCTCGTTAACAGGGCTCCAGACCCATGGCCAGAGCCATAGCCAGGCTCCAGCGAACACCAAGAAGTAAACGAAACGAAGAAGCGTAGGACAGGACTTTAAACTAACTAAAAACCCAAAAAAGAGAGCAGCAATGCGGGGGGGCCCTACGGAGGACTCGACCAAGGAAAAGTCCGGACAAAGTAAAAAATGCAATCAAAGTTTTGCTGCCTCCTGCTGCCGCCTGCCCCTTTCGGACGAATTGAATGGTGTTAAGGCAATAAAACACCATCAAAGCCAGGCACAGTCACAGGCACAGGCACAGAGGCCCTACTAACTTTTCAATCTATGCTGCAACTTCCGGCAGAGACAGAGATACAGAGACACACACACAGAGAGAGGGAGTGCCATGTGGCTGGGTGGGAGAGCTGCTCTCCTACGCCAATTGATATGTATGGCCCTGTGCCGGAAACTTTGAACAAACATCGAGGAGGGGAGGGGTACAAAACAAACAAACAACTGACACAAATTGCAAACTCATTAAATTAAAATTATATTTAATAACCGCGAGTGCACGCAGCGAGCGCCAGGCGGCGATTTGCTCTAATGCCCCGCAACCGAAGCAACATCCAACAGCCATCCATTCCATGCCTCATGCCACATTCCACACTCCTATACTCACAACTCTCACAACCCATCGCCACCGGGCGCCTCTGTTTGTTGCAGTTCCCGCCCCACCGCCACTGCCCTCGCTGGTGCCCAAGGCCCCGCCACCACCGCCCCCGCCACTGGCCCCCGGCGAGAAGCGTGTGCTCTCCAGCACGCAGAAGGAGAACCTCGACAAGCTGAGGTAAGTCTGGAGTCGCTGGAGTCGGTAGGAGGATGACCATCTCTCACGGTTTTCTGGTTTTCCTGTTTTCGGTTCACAGAACACGGCCCAGAAGGCGCCCGGACTGGTCCGAGATGATGAAGGAGGTGGAGAGTGGCAAGAAGCTGCGCCATGTGGCGTGCAACGATAGGTAAGTGATTAGAGAAGGACTCCTCTTGCTGGCTGGCTACTACATCCTCCCCCCCCCCCGCCCCACTGCAGATCTCAGCCCATACTGACATGCAAGTCGATAACCAAAGTGGACGAAAAATTCATCTACGAGACGGAGAAGGACAACTCGCACAACAAGCTGCTGCAGCAGATCCAGGGCGGCATCAAGCTGAAGCCCACACGGACCAACGATCGCAGCAAGCCCGTGCTGGATGGCCTGCGCAAGTTCCGCCGCCAGATGACCATCGAGGAGCAGCTCCAAAAGTCCCAATCGAAGGTCAACATGCTCTGCGAGGCCCCCAGCAGCCATGCCCTGGGACCGAACAGTGCCAGCGCCCTGGGGTCGGGCAGATCGCGGGCCAGCATCGCCTCCGCAATGTCCATCGATGAAGAGAGTCCCGACGAGCTGGACGACATCGACAAGATCCGCGACGACCTGCAGAGCACAAAGCAGATGCTGGCCCTCGAGCTGCGCAACCGGGAGGCCCAGGAGCGCGAGAACAAGAAGCTGCTGGCCAAGATTCGCACTCTGGAGACGGAGCTGGAGCGGGAGAAGTCGCGCGAGAAGAATCTCGAGTACGGCTCCAATGTCATCGTGGCCACCATGGACCCCACGCCCACCGCCGAGCAGACGTACGTGAATTCGCTGAAGAGCGAGGTGGAGGATGCCCGAAAGGTGTCCAAGGAGGTGGAGAAGAACTACCAGAGCACCAGCGAGCTGCTGGTGGAGGCCAAGACGGAGATCGAGGAGCAGCGGCGACAGATCCAGCTCCTCGAACGGAAGCTAGCAGCGGCTCTCCAGGTCAGTCGGGGTTCAGGGATCGTTGATGGGATGTGGAATGATGGGGCGTCGCTCGAAGTGTTGTCAGTTGAGGGAAAAGCGGGGTTAGTGGGGTCCGTAACCCATCTGTCCATCCGCCATCTTCCTCACAGGTTCTCCTCCGCACATTTTCAGCGTTTCCGGCGCAGGGAGTAGACGAGAGGAGCTAACGAAGCCACCGCAATTAGTAGCCCCGATTAGTAGTCCCCGCGATTAGTTGTTTTGTTTGTAAATAGTTGTCCATAGTAGTGACATAGCCATAGTAGCCATGGAAACGAAACGAAACAAAAACAGATCAGCTGACAACACACACACGCACACATCTGGGGATGGGGATGGGGGGCTCCAGGTGTCCTTTTTCAATGGGGAACGCAAACGCCACTGCACAGCACTACAAACACGAACACCGCAGAAATGCCTGGAGATCGATCGCCTAAAGTCTTAAGTTAAGAGATCATCGCATGCCGCATGACAAAGATCCGATACCCAGACCCGACCAACTCCAAGACACGCTTTTGCCCACCCCAACAAAAATTGCAGCAGCCACTAACCAGATTAACCCATTGAACGCTCTCTTGCAAGGGCTGTGCGACACCAAGCACTAACAGAACGCACACTAGTAAATGCTTTGCTTACGACGACGACGACGACGACGATGACGACTACTACGACCACTACTACGCCGGCAAGCACGCGCCGCACCAGGTAAAGCCACGCACCAGCTGCGAAGGAGATTGCTAATCCGTACATTTTGGTTTGTGCCGCGATCCGCAGGGTGGCGGAATGCTCGACGGGTCAAGGCGGTCGAGCGATGCCAATTTCGGGCGCGACAGCTCGCCAGAGCTGGATCTGGAGGTGAGCGAAAGCGATCCGGACGAGCCCGAGGAGAAGAAGACGGAGCGCAGGGAGAAGCGTGTGGGCAAGGAGCTGAAGGTCCTGCGCAGCAAGCTCACGAAGGTGAAGGTCAAGGAGGAGGCGGCCAAGAAGGAGAAGGATGTGCTCAAGCAGGCCATGAAGAAGAACCAGGTGATCCTCAAGTGAGTTTCCTTTTGCTATCCATTCCGAGTGCGGCGTCTAAAGAGGATTCTTCTGTTTGCAGGGAGGAGAACAAGAAGTTCAAGAAGCTGGAGAAGGAGGTGCAGAAGATGGCCGCCTCGATGAAGCTGGACGAGGACGATGTCGATGGCGAGGACAAGGAGGATGAAGAGGAGGCCGAGGAGGAGCACGAGACCGAGGAGGAGGAAGAGTCCGACGATGAATCCGAGGAATCCGAGTCGGGCGAGAGCGAGGCGGAGACGGGCAGCGAGTCCGAACCAGAGGTGGGTCCACCCACATTTCCCACATTCTTGTATGCCACTCACCTGCTTCCTTCCTTCCTTCCTTCTTTCGATTGTGTTCCCGCGTAGGACGCGTCCAACTCCGCGAAGAAGGCGAACGTGGAGCCGCGTTTGAAAAAGCACGAGAGTCGCTTCGCGGCGATGAAGAAATGCAACGTGCTGCTGCAGGCGAACGTCGACAATTTGCAGGACCAAATTGTGCAGGTGCGACACCGGGCCACCAATCTGCAGGACGAGCTGGACGCGGTGATTGCGGATCTGGGCTTCTAGGGCGGTGGTCCACACCAACCACGGCGAATGTACAATGTGTGTTTCTGTTTTCTTTTCTGTTTGCTTGTTTTGTTCCTTCCTTTTTAGCCTTTTTTTTAACCAGTGTGATTTTTGTATTGTCAACGTTAGTTGATTATCGACTATCGACTTATCGATAAGATATACGGTCTGACCCTCAGAAATATACCGAAATACATCACATATTTCAAAATATACCGTAAATATACTGACGAATTATTTTTATTCAAGTTGCATCATATTTCCTCGTTTTGGATATTCCGTGGAATATGACTAGCTGGCTAAGACCTGAGGGTCTGAACTAATAATTTCATCGAATTATTACATATATTTTCTACAAGACTGGTTAACTTAAAGCTCTCATCTTTACTGGATTGTTTGTAAAATAAGGTTTAAGAAAAGCCGGTCAACAAAAAATGTCCACAAAATTAATTTCCCTACATGGTAACTATACGCCATTTGCTACATATGAACTACATTTTCATGTAATTACCAAAGGCGACACATAACGCGTCTTAAAATGTACTGGAAAATCCGATATATTGGCAAGGAAATCCGATAAAGTATAACCTCCGAGAGAGAGCAAGTGCACCAAACTTGAGCGCCAAATACAAATTGTTTGAAAGTGAGCGAAAAGGATTTACATGCAATCCAAGAACATTTAAACAGTTGCGTTTAATTCATAAGTTTTATTTATTATTGTATTTAAAGCATGTATAACAATGTACAAAACAACAAATAGGCGAATTGGCTAAACTAAAACACACACTATGAGTATTTCAATATGGAAACTTATGGGTATCACGAGCACCGCACCTCCTCCAACTCAGAAAACTGCCTAGGGATACGGCTATTCGAATAAACTATGCTATGCTGAGCCTCTTGGATATGCTAAGTCTACGTGTATCATTCCATTCCGCATGCTTCTATTTGATTGCGTTCTACTACGATGTACGATATACGACGTGTGAACGATGTGACTAGACATTACTCGGGAGAAACCACGGCGTGCCCTGCCTCTGAGCGACACCACCTTCCATCTATTCCAGTAGGATGAGTCGCAGCCGCTTGCGCAGCGACGACTCCCGCGGCAGTGTCATGGCCCACTTCTTCAGCGCTGTGAGGATGACTGAGCTAATCACCATGAGGGCTCCAAAAAGTGAGTAGCCATTGGGCGTCTCGCCAAAGAAGATCATCTGCCAGATGAATGCAAACACGATGTCGGCGCACCGGGCGATGGCAACTGGTCCGGCCTGCTCGATCTGCAGCGAGAGGGTGAGCAGGATTTGGCCGAGGAAACTGAAGACACCGAGAACGAGGACCAGCCAGCGGTCACGGCCGCAACTGGGCCAGCATACGGCTCCGATGGAGGCGCACACGATAAGCGTGTACACGAGGGCAGTGGCTCCGAAGTTGGTCATTATCACGGAGAAGTGTAGGTTCTTGAGCGCCCGCAACAGGATGTAGACATTCGCCCCAAACAGGGTGGACGAGAAGGCGGCCACTGGTCCCCAGATGTCGTATGGCCTGCCCGTCAGCTGCTCATCCGGCGGGGGCGTCGTTTCGCCAAACACAAAGGGCGGCCGAGTGATGAGTACTACACCGACAAGCGTTATGTTGATTGTGATCACATTGAACATGGTGCAGGGCTCCTTGAGGAAGGCGCGCGCGAAGATGGCCACGAAGACGGGCGTGGAGAAGATGATTACGCTTGCATCGGCCAGTGGCATGTGCCGGAAGGCATAGAAGCTGAGCATCAGGCCCGTGGTTCCCATGAAGCAGCGCATCAGCAGTATGACGCGCGTCCCCTGCGGAAAAACTGGTTGGCGGGTGTATATGAGGATGGGAATGGTCGGCAGCAGCACCCCCACAAAGCGGAATGCTGCCAGCTCCATGGGATTGACATCGACCAGTCCCTTGACGATCACCGAGCACAACGAGAAGAACAGGGACGACAGCGTGGCCAGGATGATGCCCAAGTATGGACAGTTGACGCGCGTCTTCAGTCGCTCCAGCCAGCGATTGGACTCGTCTACCGTGTGGGAGCCCTCCTGGAACTGGTGCAGCTCTAAATTCTCCGTCATTTCTGGGGTTTCTCTAGCAGTGAAAAATCGATTCCGTTACAGGAACTGTGGCGGCAGGGATGGGATTCTCCTTAGCCGCGCCGCTCTTCCGTCTGCTGAGGCCTTTGCTCGGGCACTTCACTTCCACATGACTTCTCCGGTCGCGTCTCACTTGGTTTTATTCATTATTCAATTTAGAGTTTTTAATTTAACATTTAAAAGTCTTCACGCGGATTTCTAGTGGTGGCTATCGCTAGTGGTGGCATTTACCCGATAGGTCGTTGAAATGTTTTAGGGGGCTTTAATGTGATAAGTTCATTTTTTGTTGAATTTTTTTGTTTAAGCCTTGTTTTAGTCAAAATAAAATAAATGGGAGTATTTAAAAGTAGTTCATCCTGTACAAAATTGATTCATCAATGGCCCAAAATTATGTGGGCAGAAGTAAGGGTTTTAGTTAGCCAGAATTATTCAACGGAATCTCTAAATTGAGTAATATGAACGACTATCCTAGTTCTTTTTTTTGTCTGACCTGTTTCGCTAAAACCTTTTTTTAGACAAGATCCAATAAAAGCAAGTATTTAAAACAAACCAGTAAAGTAAAAAATTAGTTCCTTAACCGAAGAAAACTATGTGTTGAGGTATGAAAGTCCTAGCTAGCCAGTAATATTAAATCAAATATCAAAATCGAGGAAAATTGTTTCCAATTCTGAAAGGAGAACGATTAACCCGTTGTAGACCAAGGGCGTATTTCAATTTTCCACCAAAAATTATCAAAATTTAAAAATCTTTGCGCAGTTCAGGTGAATGATTTTGTGGCCGTTTTTATGTTCAGACGAAAGATGGCATGAATCTACAAAAAGAATTTACAATCGTCAATATTTTCAGTCATTTACCTCAAGTCGTTGAACTCTTTAAATAGAGGGGGCTTAAGTGTGCTTAGCTTTTTTTTTGTCAGACGGACTGGACAGCTGCTTCCCCAACAACGAAAACAATGAGCGTTGACAATACAAAAAAATTAGCTATTATTGCTGCCGGAGTGAGTCTTGTGTATGTCCTGGTGCGCCACAAGCACTCCCTGCTGTCCAGGATGCGGCGCACATGGCACTCGAACAGTCCGCTGCACAACAGGCGCGTAGAAGTCATCAACTCCATCCATGACCCAGCCGCCCAGGTCGTGCTAAACGAGCTGCGAACGTGAGTAATGTCCGGCGGCGTTCCACACGTAAACTAATCTAATAAGTAATTGCCGATCCTCAGTCACTGCCAGAGCTTTAAGGTGGTCGGCTTCGACTGCGAGTGGATCACGGTAGGGGGCAGCCGGCGACCCGTCGCCCTCCTTCAGTTGAGCTCCCACAAAGGACTCTGTGCTCTCTTCCGACTATGTACTATGAGGCAGATACCCAAGGACCTGCGCGACCTGCTCGAAGACGAGGCAGTGATCAAGGTGGGAGTAGCGCCACAGGACGACGCCAAGAAGCTGGTACACGACTACGGAGTGGGCGTCGCCAGCACACTGGACCTTCGCTTTCTGGCCGTCATGGCCGGACACAAGCCCGAGGGGCTGGGAAAGCTGGCCAAGACCCACGTAGACTTCGTGTTGGACAAGAACTGGCGGCTGGCATGCTCCAACTGGGAGGCTAAGCAGCTGGAGACTAGCCAAATCGACTACGCGGCCAACGATGCACTGGCTGCCGTGGCCATTTTCCAGAAGCTATCTAGCGATCTGGAGCCACGGAACTTCTGGGACTGGCGGCCATTGAGTGAGCAAAGCTTTCGGCCCAAAATAGAGCCCTTCCTGGACGTGGACTTCGCCAGGGGCTTCAACATCAATCTGTCGGCGGATGGGAGTCGTGCCCCCAGTTCTGGTTCCCAGAAGCAGAAGAAAGTGTCGAATAAAAAGCAGCAATGCCGCTACCTCGGAACTCAGTCGAAGGTCTTCTATGATAACTGCCTGCTGCAGGCACCCGACGGGGAGCTCCTCTGCACGATGGATCGCCGCAAAGCCTCCTGGTATTTGGCACAGAATCTGGGTACCAAAGTCAGCGAGAATCCGTTCACAGTGCGCCTGAACTTTGAGCCTGCGGGACGGGCTGTCGGAGAGGTTGGACGCTACTACCAGACACCCAAGGAGAACCAGTGCGTGGTGTGCGGCAATCGAGAGGCGTTAATCCGGAAGAATGTGGTGCCGCATCAGTACCGGAAGCATTTCCCGGTGGTTATGAAGTCGCATACCTCCCACGACGTTCTGCTGCTGTGCCCGCCCTGCCACCAACTGAGCAACATCTCGGATCTGCGGGTTCACTGCAAGCTGGCCGCCAAGTGCGATGCCCCGTTCAAGCACAGCGAAGGCAATGTCCGGTATCACGTCGATCCAGAGCTAAAGTAAGTCCTAAAGACACCCTCAACACTCAAGATAATCTCCGTTCTCTTCTGACTTTCAGGCGGGTCAAATCCGCTGCCAAAGCACTGCTGTTTAATGGCCACCGCATCCCCGAGCAGAAGATGGAGGAGATGCGCCGTACGCTTCTGGACTATTACAAGGATCACACCGAGGTCACAGATCAGCTGCTGAGAGAGGCCGCGGACGTGGAGTATCGAATGGAGAACGAAGACTATTGCCAGCACGGCGACAAGGTGGTTCAAATGTACCGTTTCGAATTTGGAGGCCTGATCGAGCTGGAGCGGCTGTGGCGGGAGCACTTTCTGCACACGATGAAGCCAAAGTTTCTGCCCGACCTCTGGAACGTCAATCACAATGCCGATCGCCTGGAGGTGCGAGCCAGCGAGGGGCGCGTAGACACTGCGGATTTGCTGGTGGCGGGACTGGAGATGAAGCCAAACAACGAATAATCGGGATGCTGGATTGTTTTGGTTTGCCGCGGGCTTTGTACGTTTTGTATTTTGGTAAAAATAAACTACAATACAATTTGATTTGCGCTATGGTACAGGAGGCAAATGAGCATCTCTGGATTAACCTAAAACTTGACTATAAATATAAAGCTTACCGTATGAGACGAGACACTATTACGTGGCTTACAGTATATACAATTACAACTGGAGCACCTTCGAGTGGCAGCACCTTCGACTGGGAGCTGGAAGCAACAGCTAAATGAACTCGAATCCCTCGTACTTGTAGTCCGTTTCGATGCGTGCCTCCGGTAGGATGGTCTTTCCCGACACAACGTCGAAGGCAGTGATGAAGGTGGAGGTCTTTCCGTTGAGCTCCTCGGACTTGATAGCAATGATGATGCTGTCATCGGTGCCGGGCAGGAACTTGAAGCTGGAGAATCCGTGCGTGGGCGCGGTGTTCTCCGGGTTGAGCCGAATCGTTTCGATGCTGTTGAAATTCTCGTCGGCCGACACCAGGACATTGCAGCCCATGTACTCGTCCTTCGTTTCGTTGTATCTGAAAGGGGATCCATCGATCGATTAGGGGATACTGATTCTCTATGGATTTTCTTACTTCTCCTTTGAGCAGCGACGCGGCAGGAAGAACCAGCGCTGCTTCAAGTCCGACCACGCCCCACTCTCGTGTATCATGTAGCCGGGCCAGGAGATTTGCAGCGATTTCAGCCGCAGCTGCTTGTAGTTGTCCACCCAGTTGAGAGAGCGCACCTCCCCGCTGGGCGATATGGCCTTCACGTACATGGGATTGTTGTTCTCAAAGTCCCCCATGCTCGTCGTCCACTCCTTGCCCATGGAGCCAACGTACAACGTCTGCTGCTTGACTGTGGCCCACTCCGACTTGAATCCCTTGGCGCTGTGACCATCCCCATCGAGCAATATCACCCACGGAATGGGCTTGTCGTTGACAATCTCGTATATGAGGCCCGTGCGATCGTCGAAGCTGAGCAGGCGGCCGTTGAATGTCACCAGCTCGGACAGCTCCATGCCACGTCCCTTCAGCGCAAAGGCCGACTCCAGCACGGTGGGCGCCCCGTCGTCCCAACTTATTTTGATCTCCGCCTTAGAAACCGTGAACGTGAGGTAGCCCTTCTTGAGGTAGCTCCGCCACGTGCTGCTGCCGTCGGGCTTCGCTATCTTCGAGCTGATATCTAGATCCGCTATCATGGCGATCCGGTAGTTGATAACGCCGCCACGCAGCCCCAACGGTGGCGTCAGGGGGTAGGTGGAGTTGTACGCCTCCGTGACAGCTCTGCCATCTAGGCTCTTGGCATCGATGATGCTCCTGCGCAGCCAGTAGCCTTCGGAGGAGGAGCGGGACCCCTGGCGGGCGAAGTAGAACAGAAGCACCAGAGCCACAACACAGACTACCAGCAGGGCAAAGTGGTAGTTGAAGCGAACCGTTCGATTTCCGATACGATACGTGGGCGTTCGCAGGGCAGAGCGCCAGTCGCGCATGTACATGGCGCGTGGCGAGGTCTCCTGTTCCCTATAAGCGAAGGCTGGGCTTTGTTGCATTTATGTGGGGCTCGGCGGAGTTGGAGTGTGGCACAAACAAGACTTGTGATGTGTCGGTTTTGGGTTTTTTTGTTTGGAATTTGACAGTGCGACCCATAGTAGAAACAGCTGACCAAATGCAAGTGCTGACGCTTTTGGCGGTTTTTTTGACGCGACAAATCAAGCTTTAGAAATCCAGATCTTTACTGAAGTATACATATATAATATTGATGTGATACATTAATTTTTTTCTTATTTATTTATTTTCATAACAAAATCATAATATAAAATAATTTGACATAATATGTAATTGGAAAATGTATCAAATGTGTAGTTACCGTGTAGTTAATTCCAGCCGAACAGCTGGTAGCCGTTTGCTCTATCTTTCTGGGATTAGCTCTCTTGTTCGTGGTGGGATGACCACTCTTCGTGGAGCAAGGTCCTTTTTCATCGCGACAATGTCCCTACATTCCATACTCGCTAAAGTTTTCTTACGTTTTCAATCCTTGACGGGGAACGATTAACCCATTGTAGACCCATTGCAGGGGGTATTTTAATATTCCACCGAAAATAATGAAGATTCATAAATTTAGCGCAGGTGAAAGATATCGTGGTTTTTTTGAAGCTCAGAGCAGAGATGGCATTAATCACCAAAGTTTCCGCCATTTACCTCAAGTCGTTGAACTGTTTAAATATAGGGGTGTTTAGTGGGCTAAATTCGACTTCTTATCGGCATATTTACGGTATATTTAGGCCACGTTTTAGGCCAGCTCATCACTAAACTAAACAATTAATTAAGGATTAAAATTCAAAAGACAGCTGCCTGCAATGAACGTACCCGAACGCAGCCGTTTCGTGATCTACGCCGTGGGAATCTTCGTCTGCTACTTCCTTTATGGCATTGTTCAAGAGAAATTGACGCGGGGGCGGTACGGCGAACAAGTACAGGCAGATGGATCCGTGGGCGAGCGCTTCACCTTTGCGCTGGCTCTGGTCTGGGTGCAGTGCGTCTGCAATTACATTTTTGCTAAGGGTGAGTCGATGTACATCTGCTAAAGGCCGTGTTTTCTAACCATCTTTTCGCAGTGCTGCTGACGGTGAAGCCGCAAAAGGAGGATACCACCCACACCGGTTCCTATGCGGCCTGCTCGCTCACCTATCTGCTGGCTATGGTCTCCACCACAATGGCCATGCGCTGGGTTCCCTATCCCACGGCTGTTGTGGGCAAGTCGGCCAAGCCGATACCCGTCATGATTCTGGGTGTGCTTATCGGACGCAAATCGTACAGCTGGACGCGATACGCGTGTGTACTGAGCATCGTGCTGGGCGTCATTCTGTTCATGTACAAGGAGGGAAAGGTCGCCAATTTGCCCGCCGAGACGACTCTTCTCGGCGAGGTCCTGCTCTTCCTCAGCTTGTCCATGGATGGACTGACGGGCGCCGTGCAGGAGCGCATTCGGGCGGCCAGCTCGCCCTCTGGCCAGCAAATGATGAAGTCTATGAACTTCTGGAGCACTCTGATGCTCGGTTTCGCCATGCTTCTGACTGGTATGCAGCTCATACATGTTGCCAAATCTTGCAATTGGAGTAATCTTCTCTCTTTAGGTGAGATCAAGGAGTCTTTGCATTTTGCGATCCGTCATCCGGAGGTCTGGACGCATCTCTCGCTGCTTTCGCTGTGTGGAGCCCTCGGCCAGTTCTTCATCTTCCTGACGGTGGCCAATTTCGGACCTCTGGCCTGCTCCGTGGTCACCACGACGCGAAAATTCTTCACCGTCCTGTGCTCCGTGCTGCTCTTTGGCAACGTCCTCATTGCCCGCCAGTGGCTGGGCGCTGTCCTCGTTTTTGCAGCTCTTTTCGTGGATATGCTGTATGGCAAGAAGCAGTCGCCGGCAGCGCCGGTGTCGTCCAAGAAGCACCCCAGCGATGGCGGCAAGCTGTCCGAGGAGAAGAAGGACCTGATTTCATAGAATTTATTAGACGGCTGTGTAGCCTAGTGTATATAGAATTATCGCGTCTGGCTTTAGCCCTTCCCCGGAACTGCAAATCGTACAAAATGTTGGTTTTTGTATAGCCGCGGTATAGCGAACAATGCATTCGATTCTTGATCTGCAACCTACAAAAATGTTGGACATTATTTAAGTAAACTAAACTATTGGTATCAATTAGAAAAGAACAACAAATATCTATTAGATCACTCGATCAAAGCCCCAAACAATAATTAAAAAACTATGCTACTTTTATTAGTTAATGTATTTAAAATTTTCATTTAATTAAGTCATTTAGTTAATTTCAAAAATTAATTAAATTCAATTTTGGTCCAACTTGAAGTGTACATAGGACGATTAAGCCATTGTCAACCCGAATTCGCCACGAATACGATGAATCTTGAAGAATTTTAGCACAGTTTAGGTGAAAAATAATGAGGAATTTTTCGTAATTAAAAAGAAACCGTTTCTAGAAGAATTTACAAACTATTATTTTCCATGAATTAGCTAAAGTTGTTAAATAGAGGGGGGTTAAGTGGGCTAAAATCGTTTTTCATCGGTATATTTGACAATAAGACGGTATATTTCGGTATAAGTATATTTTATCGGTAGATCCGCGGTCACACTGTTGCCGTTGCGCTCGAAATTTTATTATTTTTATTTAAAGTTGTAACTGTTTTTAAATGTTTAAACTAATTGATCCTGCTGCTTGTTACACAAGAGCAGAAACCGCAAGGAATGCAGTGAAATCAGCATGACCGGTTTGTAAGAGTGGACAAACACACGTGTGACAGCGTAATAGCCCAAGGATACGGCGCGAAGTCGCGCGAAATCTTAATGAAAGTTTTTCCCGAGTGTCGTAAGTGAAAGGGCAATCAAAATGCCGAATGATACCAGTGCCTAAAGTGTTTTTTAAGGATATAAATTCAGAAGCAGAACGAATTCAGTGCTAATTTACATAAATACAATATAATATTTTCTTTGGGTGAGTTCTTATTCTGGTGTTGTTGTTGTTGCCAGCTGTTTGCTAGTGTGTATTGGCCACCCACTGCCCCTCGTGACGTTTTTTCCGTTTTGGGCCTGTGTGAGTGAGTGTCTGTCAGTGATTTAACTTAATTTTAGCCACTAAATGCGATCGAAAGTGAGTGTGGGACGCCAACGGGCGACACAAGACATCGAAGTAATTGTGAAATATATGCGATAATAGCAAGTAATCTGAACAGCAGACCAGATGCAGGGCTTTTCAAAATTTCGATTTGGGTCTCACATGTTGTCAAGGCATTCGAGGACGGTGAGAGGGTGTGTGACACAACATACACCCCCAATGTGAACGCTCTCTCTCTCGTTCTCCTTTCGGACTTGGCGCTCTCTCGGAATGGTGGGTGGTTGTACCGTTAGTATTTTGCCGGTTGTTGTTGATTTGCCTGTGACGTAAACCTCTCTTCTCTCCCTCTGGCACACTGTCTTAATAGAAGCCGGCGAAATGCCTTGCCCCGACGGAATATTATATAAAGTTTTATTACATTTCATACTTTTGCACATCGTATCTACGGAAACTATAGTGGGAAAGTGATTTATGCTAGCGCCCTCCCCAGCGGCAGATAGCGAAAAGCCCCTCTTATCGCCCGCACAAGTACGGAACGGAGCGCAACAGTAAACAAAACAAAAGAGCACATGCAAAAATAATATACCCGGACGCAGGGTCCATACATACATACATATATACATACATATAATATATGCACGCACGATGTGGTTCATTGAAATGAGTTTTCACGCTGATAATGCGACACAGAGAGACACAGATTGATAGAGAGTGAGTGGAAGATACAGATAGAGGGACACAATTAGCTACGGCATGTCTGCTTGGCCAGACATCTGCAAATCATTATATAGACGGGCTGATAATCGAAATAATCGAAATACTGACATCATGTGTTGAACGAAATTCTGAATGAATGTGGTACATCGGTACAACCTTTCTTTGCCACCCTGTGACCCTCAAAAACTTTCACTTTCGCCGGGTTGTGGTCGTCACGGCTCTCACCTGACGCCGGAGCCCGGGGCCAACAAACGCATTTGACATTCGACCAAAATAAAAGCAACAACCAATTTATGTGAGCAGCAAAGGCCAAAAGTAAAAGAGAATCGAGCTGCTCTTTCCCTATTTATAAACTGTTTTTCATATTTCACACGTTTGTGTGTGTTTGTTTGTCGGCCCCAACTGTCTGCCCGACCAGGTCCTCGTCACTCAACCAACCCCCCACAACGCCGCCCATGATGTCATCCTCTGTCGAGGACTGGTGCTTGCGTGGGGAGGGGGTCCGGTCCGAGTCACATGTTTGGATGCGCGCCCAAAAGAAACACAAAGAAAACCCAACGAGAATAGCAGAAATTTCCTTTGTGGGTGGGCAATAGTTTTCCCTCAGACGCAAATCGCGTCAGATTCTTCGCCAAGCGAAACGTGAAAATTGTTTTCCTTTAAACTGTTGACTATAATGATGGATTGGATGGATGTGTCGGTCGTGCCTCAGATAATTGTCGGAAAATTCAAAAAGAAAATCTATTCATCGCTTCTTAAAATTTTTTATAATTTTAATAATTCCCCTTCTAATTGTAACAAATTTTTTCATACCATGTCTGCAAGTTTTTGTGCGCTTGATCAGCGGCGGATTGCATACTGACGATCAGTATTAGTTGTTGATTGACATGGAAATGCTATATCAAATGAAAGATAGATATATGTATATATAGAAATGACAAAGATATAAATTGAACACAATTCCTGGGACAGAAAAGTTCTTCGTCTGGACTTGATTGCATCAGAGCATGAAATGGCTATTGGATGCTTTTCGTCTTTATTTTCTTCCTTCTTCACTAATAGTCCGCCCAAGCGGAATGAGTCACTCACTTTTCCAATTAAATTTTATTTTTATTTTCATCATCGGCATCCTCCATATCCTCCCTCTGCCACCATGCTCATCCCCATCAGCATCAGAAGCGTCGGCAGCGCATCTGTACAAACAGTCTCCAATTAGCACCAAGCAATATCTCTTTCCATCCCTCCCCCTCTCTGTGCGCTCACGTGTTTGGTTTTGCAAAGGAAACAGCTGATGGCCGAACGCTCTTTTGTATTTGTTTTTATTGCGTATACGCAGTTTCTGGTTCGTTCTGTGGGAGACGACTCTCTGCTTTGCCTCTGTGCTTTTATGAATTAAACATAATGCTGCTCCTCTCTGTCTCTCTTCGCTCACGCTCTCTTCATTGCACATGCGACCATTTTTTTTTTTTGTTATCTGCGTCGGCTTTAAATGAACCCCAATCGAATGCAGTTCAGTTTCTCTCTGGCATTCTCTCTCCGTCTCTGTTTTTCTTTGGTTGCACCCAAGGTATATTAAATACCAGGGTAAGGCAGTACTCTCTCTTCCTCGCATAGTGCTCGCACTGAAACAGGTTTGGCTGCCAATGAGAGGCCGCTCTCTTGCACAGCCATACCTTGTTCTGAGTATACCTTGCCTTGCCTGGGCTCTCTTTGTCAATTAGCGAATGCATTTTGGACTCTTGTTGTTGGACTAGTTGTTGCTTGCTCTTTCTCGCTTTTGGCTTCTTCGGCCGCAATTTCGTTCGGTTTATTTTGGTGCTGCATTCATTTTGGCCGCGTTTCGTTTTCGCTTTCGGACTCGCTCGGTCTCGTCGCGTCGCGTCGCGTCGCTGTTGTTGGCCAATTTAATTTTTGGCAGTTGCATAAAACAAAACGCGAAATTCCGCAGCACCAGCCAGCCGCCTGCTCTCTCTCTATCTCTCTCTGTCTCTCTCTGTGTCTCTGTCTCTGTGTGTGTCTCTCTGTCTCTGCTTTGTTTGAGTTCTCATGCTCTTTGTTTTTATTATTTCCACGGGCCCACAGTCGGAAAGTGTTTGCAGCGGGTTCTAAATATTATAATTCGGTGTTTTTTTTTGTTTCTATGTTAATTTGTCGAACAACGCGAAAAGCAATAAGTAGAGCAAAAATCAATAAAAAAAAAAACAAAAATCATCAAACAGTTTCCGAGAACACATCCACAGTGGTTATGCCCATAACTGAATGATACTATATATGATGTATCGGAATGATATATAGTACATTTTATTCCTGTGTTCGCTTGTGCGTGTTATGCAAACGTTCTCTTGGCAGTGCCGCAAAAATACCAGTCGTGAGAAATATCGGAAAATAAAGCTTACAGAATAATATTCATAGTGAAATTGAGCAAATGTCGTAATTAAAAGTGCATATTTCTTTGATTAAACGTTGATCAAAATTTATAACAAAATAAACTTCAGAGCTCTTTCATTTCTGGGAGCTTACAGAACAAGAAGCAAACGAATTTATTTAGGTAAATACTCGTAAATTGCTCGAATCAAATAAATATGTATATTCCTTGTCTTGTTCATTCATTGACTTGTTTACGTAAATAAGGCAAAAGAATTCTAGAAAAGTGCCAAGGAATATCTGAGAGATAAAAGACGGCAAATGCGAAATCAGTGACGTAAAATGGAAAATTTAATGGGAATTTAGCCAATAGAGAAATTTCCGATCAAACAATGTAGATTAAATTTTGAAGAAAGCTAAGTTTTATACAAATTTATGCCTCTAATCTATGGTATTCATTTTTTGTATTAGTTCCAATCATTTGCTCTGCTTTACTGGCATCATTTTTCTGCAAGTAATGCAATTCTTTAACCATAGCTTCTTCTATTGTAAGAATATCGCCATAAAAACCCCCCATAAGCCCGTCTAGCCGTAATAAATGACATTCCATCTCTTTGATGTGTAGAAATGTCTAATGAAAATGTCGCACAAAATAAACTAATAAATTTCTAGCGAAATTCGTCAGAATTTGTAATTAATGGAGCGAAAACAGAGAGAACGTTTCAATTTGACGAAAAAATACACATACGCCGCGTTGTCGCGTGGCGGAAAGACAGCTGTTCGACCGCCCGCTCTCTCTCTCTCTCTCTCTTTCTTTCTCTTTTTTCTTTTCATTGCCCTCTCTCTCTCTCTCTCTTTTTCTCTCTGTGTCTGACCCTCTCTTTCGTCAGTTGAATGACTTGAATGGCACACTTTTGAGGAATGTTTTCTGTCATTTTAGTGCATTTTTTTGTGAGCTTTTAAATTATGATATCCTCCTGCATGAGCGAGCGGCCATACTGGGGTCCGTTTCGTAGCGCACTTTGAGGCGCTCAAAAGAAACCGTTGCGTGCAAGGAACCCGTTAATACCATTCACTGACCATTGATTTTCATTCTCCCTCTTTCTTTATTGCAGCGTGGTCTAGAATTAACTTTAAAAAAAAAATATATTTTAACAGCATGCACAGTAGTGCTGGAGGAGGAGCGGCAGGGGGCGGCAGCTATGAGGATGTAGCCGCCGCTCGCCGCGGACGCTTCCGCATCACATCATCCACGCCCCAGGGACCGCCGGAAACGACGCTGGGACGCTTCCGCCTGATGCCCACATGTAAGTGTTGGATCGAAATCCTCTGTCTGACTTTTGCTAATTGTTTTCTCCCGTTGCAGCTAATTATGGCGCCATTTCACCCATCCTGCAGCGCGGGCGCTTCGCTGTCATACCCGAGGAGCCGCAGGCAGGATCCCCGGCCCTGGGTACACGTACACCCCCTCCCGGCGGCCGAACAGCACGCTCGCCCTCGCCCGAATGGGACTTTGACATTGAGCAGGTGAGTGGCGGGGTGGAGGAAAATGGTGAATGGAGTTTCTACTCCACTCCTTTGGCTGTTTCTGTTTCTGTTTCTGGTGGCGTAATGGCTTCAGTGCAATGCGCCATTTTTATTGATTTTCTTTGGGGTGAAAATGAAGTTGCAAAGTTTGTTTGTTTGGAGCAGAGTTTGACAGCGGGTGCCGAAAGTGTGAAGGGCATACCAAGGCAAAAAATTCTTCATATTTATTGCTCATAAATTGGTTTTTATATGGTCTGTAAAATATTCAAAATTTTACATTGAATATTTTCAAATGGTTTTCACTTTTAGTTGCTCTACCCCTTATATTCTATGAGAATCTACATCTGGTAGATGTCATCTACAAATTGAAGTGTGATTTGAACTTCCCGCCAACATAAACATACTTACAATGCGATGTTTCTAGAGATGTGCGAAAAAAATGGAATACTTATCGCATATTCGATTAATAACTCGGTCTTGTGATCTTCACTCAAAACACTCCAGTGAGAGGAAAATACTTTGATTTACTTTCCACAATTTGTTTTGTTAAAAATCTTGTTTGTAAAAAGGCCAAACTTTTAAAATTGAATGTCATATTTAATGCGGTTCCATACCCCATACAACGCGTGCATGCATGCGCAAAGTGTGAATGGCAATTTTCTGTCTTACCACTGTTTCCGTCTTTTTAATTTTTAAATTTTAATTTTTATCGCGGGGGTAATACAAATATTACCTTATTAAATACAGGGGCTTTAAGTGGGCTAAGTTTGTTTTGTATCCTATATTTACGGTTTCTCTGAGGGTCGAACGGTCCTACTGCTGCGCTCTACTGCTCCTCCCTTGCGACGAAAAAATGAGTCGGGAGAGCGGAATTTTGAATGGACTATTGACACGGGTATGGACAACAGGCAAAAAGAGCCAAGCCAAATGGCAAGCTTTATAGAAATCCCACCTCTCAAAATTGGATATTTGTCTTCAAGGTATATTGGGCAAAAGGGTTGATATAACCTTGCAGTGGCTGCATTTTCTGGGCCGCTATACCTGTTGTCCATACCTTTTTTCTGAGGCATGGGCGCGCAATTTGAAAGAACGGCAGACCCAAAATATAATATAAGAGTTTAATCAGATGATTAGTTGTGGATGTTGTTATGTTTTTTTATTGTTTTTCTTCCAACACGATTCTAGCCCAATTTATAGTGTAAAAATAAAACGAAAGCGGTGGTACGAACGGTCGTTGTCCGTCTTTTTAATTTTTAAAATTTAATTTTATCGCGAGCAGTGGTACGTGCGGTCGTTTTGTGGAAAAACTTCCAGCAAACAACTACGCTGGCTGGATATTTTGATATTTGTGTGTGCGTGTGTGTGTGTGGAATGTGTGTTTTTGTGCCGAATAATATTGTTTTGTGATAAGCTGCGTACCAAGCTTTTAATTGTGCGCGAACGGAAAGGGCAGCGGCCAGCAGCAAATGCAACAACAACAGAACGCCTCGTGAAGTGCAATATTGTGGCATTTAATCTTTTTCTCTGCTCTTGGAAATGAAATGTGCGCAAAATACTCGGCAATCGACAGTCAGTATTTATCATTTAGTTGATCAACAATAGCAAGAATTGCGTGTGTGGAGAGAGTGTACATATAATTCCAGTATTAAAATAAAAAATCAATAATCAACGATCAGCTGTTGCGCACAGCAGCACACACTCACTCACACACATGTGAACAACAGTGGAAGCAGCGGACGTTGGCAGTGTCGGGAGGGGAGGGATGGAGGTTTTGGCAGCGTTTGGAAATTTTCCATGGACAAATAAATACTTTTATTTGCCTCCGTTGCTTCTTTCATTTCTTCGCGAGTCTTGCTGCTTTTTTGTTGTAATAATTCTTAAATAAATTAAATTTGTGAGAGTGCCTGCCAGTGACGTAGGCAGCAGCAGCAGCAGCGCAGCTACCCTCCGCTGCTTCCAGTTCTGCCGCCTCGATCAGTGGTGTCCAAAGTGGAAACGCGCGCCCGAATAATTTTTCCCGCTCGCATTGTTTTTATTAAAATCAATTAATTCCTCTTATTGCTGATATTGCAATTGCTCTTCACGTTGTTGTTGTTGCCACTGCTGCTAGTGTGTGATTTATTTGGTGTTGAACAAAATGGCTGATAATTACTTAAGCAGTGAGAAATGAGTGCGTGCGCGCTCGTGTGTGTGTGTGTGTGTGTGGAAATGTTATTAATCTAATCTCGAAAGTCAACACCTTCCAAGTGTTTGGATGTTCAAAACCCCCTGCTCCCCTCTGCCCACTGAAATAATAATAATAATAATTTCGTTTTAATCTTCAACAAACGTCCGTTCTCTTCTTATTTACAAAAATTGTTAGCCTAATCGCGAAATTGTTTACAAAAATTCAAGAGTATAGTAGTGTTCTCGTCCGTTCACATAACTGTGACGGTGACGGTGACAGTGACTGTGACAGTGAGTGTGCCAGTGCATTTTTGTGTTTTAAATTTCCATTCAACAAGAGAATCAACATTATTTCCAGTGGCTGATTAGCAAGAACAAAAGGTTGGTGTTACTTTCTTAGTCAACCCTTTAACCCTACCCCCCCTCCCCTTATTCGATTGTTTAATTGCCAAAAATATATGATTTATTTTTGTATGCCTTTTTTGCGTTTCTTTTGTGTTGATATGATTCGATCCCACCCCCCCTCCCCCTTTTCGCGTGGATGTGACTAAGTGGGAAATTCCCTTCACTGATGAGTGAAAGGGACATTTCCCTCCACTTCCAGCTATTGGTACTTTATTTGATGGCGGTATTTTTAAACTAGAAAATTCTGAAGGGTAATTGAGCTCTCAGTAATTCATTTCCACGGATGATGAGTTTATGGGAAATTCCCGTGATGAGATCATGTATGGGAAATACCAGGTATTGGGGATATTTTCTTGGTTTTTGCTCTGCAATATCTTATCATCCGTATTATCTCCATTTTGGCAATTATCGTTTTGGTCTTGGAAACCACCTTTCAATTTAACGCCCAGACCTGTGGAGCCAGCCCAGCAAGTGTTCGACCTTTGATTTCTGGCGGAATATAGTACATAGCATATAGAGAATATGGTAATATCGAATGCTAACATTTACAGTTGCGCCGATCGGCACGAGTTGTATGCCAATTACCGTTAAACAGAAAACTGCATTTCGAAAAAAAAACACTGATCGACCGCACAGAGAGAATGTACATACATACAGAGGAAGTGCGAGTATATAGAGGACTAGTTATATACATAGAATGATCGCATGCACACGATCGTTAGCTCTTGCCTGAAAACTGAAACTGTTTTTGTTTATCTTGGAAATTAGCAGGCCATCAAGTGCCTGTAATTAATTCTATGGAATCTCTCTCTCTCTCTATCTCTCTATCTATCTATCTCTCACTTACGCAATTCCTTCTCAGATTCTTTCGACTCAGTTCTGTTTATTCTTTCATTCTGTTCCCTCAAGAGTTGAATGAACGCTCGCTTTCAATATCTTTTGGAGCGACCATCGGGGAACCAAAGAAGGCCCCTCCTCGACTTTGCTTTGGCTTGAAAATCAATATTTTTGTGCAAATATTTTGTTACGTATTCGACAAAACGACACAAAACAAAAAGGCAATATTTACAAGCAAATTGCGATTTTTACGGGTGTTGCCAGAGGTCAGGCGAAGAGGCATTGCCAGCAGAGATAACAGCTTTTATCGATGCTCTCCGGATACACCAGTAATCGGAAATTGAGGTCAAAACAAAACATATTTATTACTCAAACAATAGAACTTTGGAAACTTTGGATTGGAGATCGAATTAAACAGAAAGTGTGACCGTATTCCAGATGGTGTGATTGAGCCTCTCAATGGAGGCCATGCGATCGTTCAGCTGTTCCAGAGCCTCCATTATCCTATCGAACTTTGCCTCAAAATGCTGCACCACGGCCTGGAGTTCCTTGCGAAGTTTCTCAACCTCCGAGGGCTCACTCTCTCGCTCCACGCTGGCGGAGTAGCCCGATTCGGTTTCAGTGGAGGAATAGCCTCCCAGAGGCTCCCTCTCTGGCTGGCGGTACATGCAGGCAATACCATGGATGTACTCCCCGGGGAAATCGGGGTCTACAGCGTCCACCGTGTAGGTGATGCCATTGGGACGGATGAGCATGTCCATGATGGTCCGCAGGCTGAAGCAGTTCCAGTTATTGGCATGCAGATAAAAGTGCGTCAACTGGGAGAGCAGTGGGAATGCCGTAGGATCGATATCCGTGAGATTGTTGCCGGAAATGTCCAGCTTTCGGAGTTGTGGCATCCCCTGCAGTGCCGCCAGTGGGAGTTCCTGCTGTCCCGTGCTCCGCAGATCGAGGAGCTCCAGCTCGGGCGTCTGCCAGGCCTCGGGCAAGGGCGCCAGCTGGGGATTATCAGCCACATCCAAGTGCCGCAGGCGGGGCACACGCGTGAGGGAGGCCATCTGGACGAGCGAGTTGTTGCGCAGCACCAGATACTCGAGGGTCTCCGACGCGGGGAAGTACAGCTCCCGCACCCGGTTATCGCTGAGGTCGACCTCCGTCACCGATCCGTAGAGATTGACGCGGTCCAGCGAGCAGTTTCGCACCGACAAGCGGCTGGCGTTCAGGTTGAGGAGCAGCACCGTCAGCCGTGGATTGTGTGAGAGATCGAGAGAATGCAGGCGGTGCTCCTGTCCCACGCGGAAGGCGTACTCCTGCAGATCCTCCAGGCGGTTTGTGTGCAGGGACACGCTATGGAGGCGGGGATTGTAGGCAAACAAATCGCCTGCCACGGTGGTCAGCAGATTTTGGGCCAGAAGCACCGTTTGGAGGCTCTTTAGGTCGTCAAATATCCTTGGGGGAAGCTCTTCGAGTTGGTTTTCGATGAGATTCAAGTACTGGAGACTCTGCAGACCATCGAAGGTGTCCGTTTCCAGGCTCCTGATCCTATTTTGATTGAGGAACAGGAACTGCAGATTCCCGGCTCCAAAGAAGCTCTTATCGTTGAGTTCCTCCAGCAGGTTGTCCGAAAGGAGGAGGATAACCAGCTTCTCGGCGCCGAGGGCAAAGCTGTCCCACCGCATGTGCCTGATGCCACACGATCGCATGTCCAGCTCTGTGACCTCCAGACTGTACAGCAGCCTCGCGGGAAAGTGCACAAAGGTGCAGTTCTCGAATATCAGGGCTCCCGTGGGCTGGTCGTCGCCCACCACCTCGTAGGTGCTGCCATCCGGGGTGATCCTTACCTCCGTCTGAAGGTCAAAGGAGGCCCTCTCGTCCTCCCTGTCGAAATTGAAGCCACTGCAGCGGGTTTGCTCCGCCTGGACGAGGCAGTGATCCGCCAAGCTCTCCACGCGGATGAGATCTGGTGTGATCTCTGCTGATGCCACCAACGCCACCAGCCACCAACTCACCAGGGACCACACCTCAAGGCTATTCCGGACGTACATTTGGAGCGTGTGCTGTGGCTGTGCTCCGCGGTTCACGATCAGCTCTCAACTGAAATGATAAGCCACGAATATGATGCCATAATGCTATAATTCCATGTCTCCCATCCATCCATCCATCATTTCTATATAATTTTCATTCTACCTAGTATTCATGGTGTTTTGATTTTGCAAAAAAATATTAAGCACAGCTTCAAACAGCGTCTCAATAGATACTCTAACTATTACTTCCACTGTAATATGGGGAAAATATCGATAATTATCGAAAAAAAGGTGTGTTCTGGTTTTATCTGGCATTTTTAAGATTTGTTTGTACTCAAAATCTGGTATTATTCCCTTTTTCCAGTGAATGCTTGATATACATCGATACATATTCGATAAATACTAATAGACGATTGCATGATCATCATCGCTCGATATCAAATTGCAATTATCGTTTGGATCTATCGATAAACCTAAAAGTACATTGATTTCTCTTCATATTTCATCAGATTAAATGTGTAATATGCTGAGATTTGTATAGGGCAAAATATAATCTATTTTATTTTGTTGTCATCATCGTTTTGACATGTGTATTATAATTCGTTCGAATCATTGTTTAGTTGGTGTTTTTTTATATGGAGAGGAGCGACTCTTTATGTCTCTCTCTATCTCTCTGTCTCTCTTTGTCTGAAGTTCCGCGCTCTGGTGCTTCTGTTCTATAGAGAATTTCTATATTATGGCCATAAACGGATTTCAGCCCATGAAATGTCCAGCAAAAACAAGCTCTTTCTCTTTTGTCTGGCCTCTTATCATGGCAGTATTATTTACTTAATTTACTTAAAGCTTTTGTGTTTTGTGGCCCACAGAAGGTGGAAATCATTTGGTGGCTGATAAGCAGAGTCTTGGCCACAGACTAGGGTATTTTCCGCCCATGAAAAACACGTGGAAATACATTTGTATATTTTCTCTAATAAATTTGAGTACATTTTATAGTTTTTTCTAGATCGTAAACGTCGCTTTTTAGAATATAAAATTCACGCTAATTTTGCGGATGATTCATGTTCTAGCGAAGAGTTTTCTTTATAGGGTGGGCTTTTCTTTAACTGTTCTATTTCAATTTATTTACAAAGAATTCTCTGGCAGAGATTCAAAACAAATTCTAGCAACATTTTACATACAATTTATATAATTTATTACGTTAAAGAAGACCCTCTTTAGTTAATTGAAAAATATCACAAAAATTATAACAATCCATTATCGGAATCGTCGTTGAACGAACACGTTCAACCTGCTTTTCAGTCGCTCAATTATTTTGCCGCTCAGCGAATGACAAAAGTATTTAAATTGTGGAAGGAATTCAAATTCAAAGTCGCTTAAAGCTTTCAACAAACAAATTTATACGCTTGTTGAGAATTAACGCCCAATATTTTCATGGGACTTAAGGTTTTATTCGAAGCAAACAAAACCCGCTTTTCCCCAGTCTTTGGAAATTATATTTGATAATTGATCTGCCTACGAGTATTTGCTTATTGTTTAAAGATGATTATTAGTAGTAGTCCAATGGCTTTTTAATTATTTGAGCCATGATGTACGATGATGTACACATATGTATATCTTTGTGTTTGTCTTGAGTTCTCAATTGGAATGGCATGACTTCGTTTAGCGATATGAAACGAATGTCGCACTCTTGTTTTCAATTCAATTTCCAGCAATTACTTTGCATATCCCCCAAGAGTCGAGAGACCCAGTCGAACCGGCGGGGAAGAAAGAGAAGGAGTGAGGAAATCATCATCAGCCTGCCTCTCCTCTATGTTGGGTTCATAAAGGGTATAAATGGGTATGCTGTATCCCTCTATTAACTACCTATATATCAAACTTACTTACAATCGGAGGACTCTTCGAGTAGGGATCGATTTTTGTAAGCCATCCACCTCTCGTTCTAAGAGCTAGAGTTCCCTCTAGTTTTGTAGAGTATCCTCTAGTTCCAATCTTTTGATTTCTGTTCTCCACCCCCGACTGCATTTCCATACAAATCAACGAAATTTCCACAATAGTTTTGCTGTGCAAACAAATGGGATACAATGCAGGGTAGTACGTGCCTCATACACACACATATACAGATAGTATATAGCCATCAGTCATGCTGGATATCTCTTTCTATATGGAACGTACTATTCGTACTTTAACGAGTGAACTGAGGTCTATTGTGGGGGCCTGGTGCTCCTTTTATATGGCGCCTTCTGGCAGTTTATGGCGCTTTATTTATTTCATTAATTTTATTGCTCAAGTCAGGCGCTAAATGTTTAAGATTTTCCAGTGAAATAAATCACAGAAATTGTAGGTTCAAACGATGACGAAATTGTTCACAGAATGATGATATAATTCTACGGGAAAAAAATGCGATAATTTGCACATAAATGCAGGGGCATTACTTTCTGGTTTATAGCACTTTAAGTACTCTTAAAAATTAATGGATAATTGAGAGGATAGAAGATTTTAATAGTTGTCTGTGTAATGGATGATTTAAGGTGTGATATTGATAGGAAAAGCATGGTATTGAATGGAATTATACATGATATTGATACGAAGTTGAATGGTGGTAATCAAAGGTGTACTCGCTGGGCTAGATTAGGAGCTTTCATTGTACCCAGAATTCAACAACAAAATACTCGTGGCGCGGGGTATATGAATATCGAACATCGACGGAAGTGATACGCTTGTGTACTCGTATGTACAGATGATAAAATTAATGAGCAAAAGTGTTCATTCTGATACTTGTTTCATCCATTGAAAGTTATCGTAAATAATTACTACAATTATTGATTAATGAATAGAGATAAAGAGTGCGATTAAAGAGCTGTCTCTTGAAGCAGTTGAAGCAATGCAATTCATTGACGGTGTAAGGCAACCCCATATTAACCCTAACCAACCCCATATTAGCCCTTACCGATATTAACCCCGATCCCGATAGGTTTTATGCGATAGGTTTGATGCGATATGATACTGCGATAAGTCGGAGGCAATTAATTCGACGATCGACAAGAAGATAAAAAAGACGTAAAATAAAGAAGTTAATAAAAGTAAAACCAAGAACCGCGCCACAACAGAAATAATGATTTGAAACCGAATCTGAGAGGAAATTCTATAAAGATATAGGAGACACATTCCCGTACTTCTGCAAACTAGAATCTTACATCAATGCCGAGAATCTATTTAGAGTAATACCGTGAAAAAGTGGTTCGTATCGTTGAATCCAGACCGAATGAGACACACTTTCGGCGGTAGTCAGAGCCTATCGTATCAGCTGATATTCCAGTTGCCTATAATTTATAGGATTACTCGAACTGCGGGTAACCCCATCAATCGTCGATCGTCGAGTGTCGAGTGTCGAGTGTCGAGTGTAGGAGTGGAGAGAACGTGCTTATCGGCCGGCTTTTGATTCGAAATGAACTAAGTAATCGCCGAGTTGTAGAGGAGCTCCGCGCGAATATTCATTGAAGAGGAATCATAAATTTTTATGAGCAGAAAAAAACAAAACAAAAACCCAAAATTCAACGACCAGTTTTTGGATGCTCTCACGAAGGTCGTGTTCTGTTCTGTTTATCGTCTTAAATGTGCCATAAAAGCTTCTCGATTCCAGTTCTATGTTTAGTTCTTCGTCAACAAAGATCCACAGAGATGCTGTCGCTCCGAAAATTAGAGGCTGTGTCGACGATTCTGCTGTTTGTAGCCTCCATTTGTGAGTCAGAGATGCGGATACAGGATGCAGATAAAGAAGGGAGCCGGAGAGGGCTGAAGGAAGTGCCAGTGGAGCGATTAGATTGTCAGGAGAGCCTCTGCGTGGGTTTGGAGTATCCCTCAGCCTTAGAGGTGGCCTTTTTTGGAGAGAATACCGCGGAGAAACTGAAGGACTACAAAGCACTGATCATCCACAGCTCGCGACTGATGAATCTACCAAGAAATGTCTTTCAAAGTCTGCCACAACTCGTGGAATTTGATGTCTTGGAAAGTGAGGTGCAGCACATAGAAAGAGAGTGCTTTAGGGGTTCGCAGAACTTGAAGATACTCAATCTGGGTGGAAATTCTATAAAGGAATTGGAACGAAACACCTTTGATCTTTCGACAGAGCTGGAGGAGTTGAATCTATCCGACAATCAATTGGAAGAACTCCCAAGAGGAGTATTTTTACCCCTCAAAAAGTTACAGAAACTCAATCTATCCAACAATCAACTGAAGATTGTTTCTCTAGATGTTTTCACCCATTTAAATGCACTTCAAACCGTGAATCTAGACAGCAACAAACTCAAAGAACTCCCCAGAGGACTCTTTAGACCGCTGAGACTACTTTCAGCTAGAAATAATCTATTGGAACAGATATCCATGAATACTTTTGAATCCATAGAGCATTTAATACTCTCTGATAATCCACATCTAACGAGACTTCGTCTCAAAGGAGACATCCAAGAGCTGCAGGCCTCCAATTGTGCTCTGAAATCTGTGATTCTCGATGGTCGCATCATCAGACTTCGATTGGATAACAATCTTCAGCTGGAAGATGTGAAAATTACCCAGCCTCAAGCCCTGGAGCAGCTCGATTTGGCCAATACGAATCTGTTGAGTCTGGATTTTCTATCAAAGGCCACTGGATTGATGGACTTGGATCTGTCGGGCATAGATAAGCTCAAGGATACCCCAGATCTGTGGAAATCGAAGCACTTGGAGCGCTTGAGCATCACCTATCCCATGGATATGTTGCCGAAGCTAAAAGACTTGAACTATCTAGAGATACAGCAGGAGAAACTGCGAGAGATTTACATCAAGGATGTGGATTATGATTTCTTTGTGAAAGAAGATGGGATTAAATGCGACCATTTGATGGAGCTCTTAAGCGACAAGGAACTGGCGAAGGATGTGACCTTTTGGGAGGAGGATTCGACACTCTTATGTGGAAAGCATTAGGTAGACTTTAAGGGAAATAAATAAAAGATTGTTCTATTTTGAAACAGAAAGATGGACGTTCAGCGATTAAAGCTCGCTCCAATGGTCTCTAAAAACAAGTTTGCTGTCGCATTTTATTAGCATTTGAATTAAATATACTACAGGGGTGCTTCCCTACTAAGAAACTACTACAGTGGGGATCGGTACAGAGTACAGTGGATCCCAGAGATCGCAGGGATCTCTCTTTCTCTCTCTCTATCTCTCTGTCTCTATCTTAAGCTCTAATAGCGCTGTGTTTGCTCCATTTTGAGATTTAACGGCGGAGATATGCCTGGAACCGAAGCCACAGCAGGAGGTGGCTGGGCGCCATGATTGGTGGGAGGATTGGTGCCCGGAATAGTCGTCTGTGGAGTGGTGGGAGCTTTCTCAGGGAACATCTTCGAATTCATGGCCGCATCGGCCACTTTGTTGACTTCCTTGAGGATCTTCGGAGGCAGAGTGATGTCCAGGCTATCGGAATTCTGATAGAAAAGATAACCAGCCGACATGAGACCCACCAGGGAGAGAGTAATGAGAGTCCAACGCAGACCAGAGTTGAATTTTAAGCCACTGAAAGGAAGAAGGAAGAAGGGGGATCTATGAAAGCAGGAGACGAATGCAGACCTAAAGGACACCCACAGGAATAGCGTGTATTTGACCATATTCGTGTAGGTCTTGTTCAGGTGGACGCCCTCTTCGATCCAAAAGAGCGGAAGGATGAGCTTTGGGAGATTCTTGAGCGCCTCAATGCCCTCCACGGGCTCCATGTCGAGATTGAATTGGAGACGCTTGGCCGCCTGAAAGGGAGTGCCAGACATCTAAGGAACGAACATAGAGATGTTAAGGTATATCCTACAGAGATTTCCATTTCATTTTTACCAGCTCAAAGTCTATGTAAACCGCATGATCCTTCTCATTCGGATGGAGGCCATCAACGGCCGCCACGAGCTTTGGATCTCCATTGTAAAAGTGCGGCATGGAGGCCAGCAGCGGTCCCCCCACACAGGGGGCCAGATTCATGGTGCCCCTCGGGGGACACGTTTCCAGATCCTCGGGATCATCGCAGAAGCAATGCAGCTTCTCCTCCGAACGCATGTCCCCCAGGTCCAGGGTGTATCTAGTGGATGGCATGCCATGGTACGAGGATTTCCTCACATAGGTGGCCCCCAAAGAGCGGCACAGATCGGGGGTGAAGGCCCACAGTCCCTCCTCCTTTTTGAGGCCAGGCGGGAACACGGTGGAGTCGGTGCCCTCGAACTGGTTACACTCATCGCCCGGCCAGACATCCATTTCGGTCTCCTCGGCGAATCGTATGACTTTGCCCAGTTTCTTGTTATTTTTCACGCCCCGGCAGACAGTAAAGCGTCCAGCATCCGAGTGGTTGGCCTGCAAAAATAGAGGGATCTCTACAAAATCAGGGATCGATCCCCGAAGGACACACTTACCTGGCCCATGAATGAGAACAAAAAGTGCGTCTGGTTGACCTGCTTCGCTTGCTTCACTTCGCCCGTGTAGAACACCGTGCAGAGGGCCTTGGCGGCAAAGTCATCCGGGGAGCAGTCCACATCGATGCCACGGAAGAACAGATCCATAAACGGGGCGGAGAGGAAGGCCTTGGCTCCGGGAAACACCAGAGACATGGCCTTGGCTATCAGCTCCATCATGGCCGCACGTTCTCGCTGGACTGTAATGCCGCCAGGCTGGAGGAAATTGAAGGGAGAACTATGATAAATCGAATTCACCCCAGAACACATTCGCAACTCATTCGTTTTCCCATTTGAATTCATGTGGAAGACCTCTAATGCGTATCTCGCGGATAAGCATCTGAGTAATTGCATTTCAAATATGATTTTCACAATTTGATAGGTGCATTTTTTCGCTGCTGAGAATGTGATTTGCATAATTCCCACAGAGAGTGAGAGAGAGAGGGAAAGAGAGATTCAGAGAACAATGGGAGTCATTAGGGTCATGTGCACTCCGAAGAGAAGTATCTATCTATCTTTAGAGGAGTACCTTAGCCATCTTTAGAGGAGTATCTACCTTCAGAATCGATTATAAATATCCATCTGCCGTCACCTTTAGCTTTAGATGAGTGTCTTCCCATCTTTAAAGGAGTATCTTTCCGTTGCTCGAGTACGATCTCTCTTACCTGCATGATGGGGTGTGGCAGGGTAATAGTTTCCTCTCCCGTCAGGGGATACGATGCCTTCGCATTGAAGATGAAAGTATTCCTCATGGTAAAGGTGACCGAATCCTCCACAACGTCATCCACCAAATCAATCTTGTCCTTCCATTCACTGCACAAGAGGGGAAAGATATCAATTCGCAGCTCTAACCTCAAAGATCGATCGCAAAACCCACTCGAACACAAAGGGACCCACTTCCTGGAGCCGTGGCCGTCCACCCTGGGATACATCCTCCGGATTGGTGACATTGAAAACGTAGAAATAAAAGTGCAGCGGAAAGGGGGTATTCGACCAGAGTTCCCTGACATCCGTGCCGGGCTTTAGCGTTACTTGCTACGGATTAAAGATACTTTTCGTTAGGGCGAAGAGATGGAGCACTTTTGCGAACCTTGGAGATCATAAATTTAAGTATCTTTGGGAACATAACCCAGCCGAAGAGGATGGCAAAGACGAGGGTGCCCGCGGAGACGAAGAGCAGCTTCGTGCGATCGAGTTTCATTCTTCTAACGTATCTTTTCTGCTCAACACTGGCTTGAAGATACTTTTCTATCTATCTGCACTTGTATCAGATATAGAACCGATATTCGTATCTGTTTTCGGGGCTCTTCCCAGCAGAAAACGGCTTGAGACGTTCACAGTCGCGACGCAACTGAAATGCGAGTCTCTCGGGTCTTCAGAGTAGACGGACGGACGGTCGGAACTTCCTGCTCCCGCCCCCCTCCCCCCCCTCCACGCCCCCCTCCAGACAAATGCGAATACGTGCGAATATTATTCGCTTAGAGGAACACACAGACAATCTGAGAAACACGGCACTACTTATAAAATCAATAATTGCATGTATTTGTTGTATTATAAATTGTTTTCTCTCGGCTCTCCTCCACTCCACTTTAAACCACTCCACTCTACACGGAACATACTTATTTATTACGCAGATATTCATATTCCATTCGGTCTTAGTCGAACACTCGAATGCGGTTTAACGAGATCTGGGGGATGGCTTTTTCGATGGCATACGAGTATATTTGATCATGCACCGAGCGATCTTCGTTTAATGGTTCTTACGGTCCAAAAACAGAAACCAGTTGAACGATCTTAGCGGTCTTTCGGGGTCTATTCCGGCCATAAATGTAGTCTGAAAATAGCTTGAACGGATTTTATGGGTTCTCCATGGGTAGAATGATTGTCTAGTCGATTCATACGTAACACAGTAATTATACAACTCTCTCTCGATGTAAACCTGAATCTTTTCTGAGTCGTATATATTCTCTCACATGAACCTACGAGTATGGTTTCCACATCACTCTATCGCAATTCGATCTATCGCTGCCGATATGCCTATCGAAATGAAACTATATATCTCCTACCTTTGGGCCTCGTTTTGAACTTGGACTTGATTTTTCTCCTACAATTGATATGGCATTTGACCCAAACGACACCTGGCCCATATTCCATTGTTAATCGCAGTCCTCTCGCACTTCCCCTCCTCCCATGGCCCTCCTGAGAAGTGGATTGTTTATCTAATTGTGGCAATTACCAGGAGGCCATTTTCCACCGTGTGGAACCTTGGCAAGTGTTGATGGATGATTAAGGAATTCGAGGAGGGGTATCCTCTAAAGGAGGCAGAAGGTATGCCTCCAAAAGAGGCCTAAAGATAGGGGAAATATCCCAAGGAGCTCAATTATATTTTAAAGGGCAAATGGTTATACTATTCTTAGCAGTGTTGTACAATGCAATGCATTTATTTGATGAGACTTTTTGCTGATTCACATTTTAAATCTCAAGAACTGAAGAGATCTAAAAGAAAGTGCTTAAAAATTACTACTATCATGTGGTTAAAAGTGTCTCTCTCTTTAATTTCTCCCAAAAAAAGTACAGTTGCGCTTGATGTTGTTTAGCAATTGAAAAGGAACCGAAATGCTGCTAAATATTCCCCCTTTAAAACAAAAAGTACAGTTGTGCTTGGTGTTTGTACTAATTCCTTGTGTGTTTTCTGTAGTTTCTCTCTGTAAAACGATCTTCAATTGGTCATAGCAGCGTTCAATGATCTGCCACCTTGAGTTGACATAAACAGAAATCGAAACTGAAACTGAGACTGGAACTGCGACTGAAACAGAGGGCAAAACAACATAACATAATGAACAGAAAAACAAACTTAAACGAATGGCAAAAACCACAAACAAACACGTGACGCCGCCGGACGGATGGTGGAGGGGGTTGAGGGGTTTGGGTGTGGGGTCTCTCCTCAAAAGTGACACAGAAAAACGAGTCGCAAGTCAAGAGTGAAAAATGCAAATTGAAATGCGCTTGACAACAGTCCCAGACGCCAGACCCCAGCCCCCAAGCCCCCCCAGAGGCTTCGTCTCCAGTCTCCAAGTTTCTTTTTCTGCTGAACAAATGGAAATTGAAAAGCCAGCAATTTGATTATGTTCGAGGCGGAGGCAGAGGCAGAGGCATTGAGTAACCCGAAAGCGAAAGAGGAAATTATCAATTACGGATCCACATTTGTGGCTTGGAAGCTCTCAAGAGTGTACCTTACTTATGTTTTCCCGTGAATGCTTATCATATATGTATGTATTTGTTTAACAGATCAATTGGCTATCTATTTTCATATCGATGACCTTTTTCTTATCAGAAGAACCCCCCCAAAGAGGGCCTTGTGCCTCGGCAACAACGTTGCGACTGTTCATGGATACAGTATGAATCTATATGTAGATATAGATACTGCTGCTATCTTTATGGCTCATTTACACAGTAATGCAATAGATTGTATGCAGAATAATGTCAGGCAATTTCCTTGTTTTGCGTTTCCGAGTGGTAGGACAAAGGAAAGTAGAAGTCTTTGTGGTAGAAAATCATGGATAGAGATGATTTGTGGTTATATCTACGATATTTAATCATCGTTTAGACCCTAAAAGATACTAAATGTGCCTCAAAGAAAACGTTTCGATGGTAAAACCATCCACCAGATGTTAGTTTTTATCCGACATACGGCTGGGGCGGCTTCTTTGCTGCCAATTAGCAGACCATCGAGAAAATCCCACGCACCGCCACCTCCACAATGAGAGAATCTCTGTTGCTAATTTCTCGACTCATTTGCAGTGCAGATTGTGCCACTCGTGCACTCGTATCTGTATCTGTGTATCTGGCAATCCTTATCGTAGGAAAAGTCTATGAGACTTCGAAGTCTCTGAGGCTCTCTGTTGATTACAATATCAATTATGACCGGCGGGGACTGATGACAGCCGCTTAATGAATTGCTGCTCCCCGTCCAAGCGAGTGACATTTCTGCTGCTATCAGCCATCGGAGGCCTTCAGTCTTCTCTCTCTCTCTCTCTCTCTCTCTCTCTCTCTGGAGTGAATCATCATTCATTAGGGAGGAGGAGATCACGTGAGGGTGAGGGGATTGCATAAGGCACTGGGCCAAGAGAACGAAGGAAGCGCCTCCATGCCTCACGCCTCGAGGCAGCTGGCAATCCTACATCATTTAGCAGCAATTACAGCCCACACACTACACTCGTTTTCATTGTATTCATTCTATTCTGTATATTGTATACATATTTATTTGTGGGCCTCTGTTTCAATACCAAGTGCCAGAGCCAAAACCAACTGCAATTGAATTTTGCATACGAGTATTTGTGATGCCTTTCAGAGGGGTATACATGTTCTAAGCAGGCTTTGGCCTGTATACTCGTATAATAGATATTTCGGTTAAATGCAACACGCATCATGCAGTAGCACCCCTCGGTCTGGCTAACAAGCTGATAACCATATAGAAGATAGCAAAAAGTAATCGAAATTCAGAGATTTCCTTAAGAGATGCACCTAAAAATAAATAAATAATTTTTACAAGGTATCAAAGATTATTCCCATCCTCCAACAGCTTCAAAAATAAACCTAACTCATTAAAATTCAACTGGGGGGATAATTTATCACATTTAAATAAATATAATCTCTCTCGGAGACACAGAGACACAAAGATACAGACGTACAGATACAGATACGTCCCCCTGTGGGCACACCTTTTGCTCAGATTTAATTTGTATTTTATTTGATTCTCGTGTGATATTTTATATGAAAATGAAACTGCAAAATGAGGCTTGAGTGCCATTTTCTGCTTTTGTTATTAATTATTGTCATTGCTGCTGACGTCGACAGTCGACAAAGCATTTTGTTTGCGATTTTGTTGTTGTTGTTTTGTTCTCGTCTTTAATTAAACAATAATTTCGATTACGTGACTGCCATTACGCGTGAATTCGGGGCAAGAGTTCAATGTTTTTGGAATAGTTTCTGCCTCATTTGCATTGGATAAAAATAGCGAAGGAAACCCTTGGATTTTAAAGGGAAAACTATGAAAACAATGGGGAATAGAGGCACGTACTGCTTTCTGATCCCCAAAGGTGGGTTCTTTGAAGTATAATCCTCTAAAATGGGTCGATAAAAGGAGGGAAGAGCTAAATCTTAACAATTTCAATCGATCTGATATCCAGAGATGAAAGATTCGATCGATTTTATGCCATTTGGGTATCGATAAGTATCGATTGAAACCGCCTGTATCTCTTGGATAAATAACAAGTTCTCCTCCTCACTCGCAAGATACAAATGTGTCTGCAACAAGTGGTTGAAATTGTGCCTAAAAGTGTACCTTCCTTCCCCTTTCCCCTGCCTTTTCCCTCCCACCATAGACTCGGAACCGCAAAATTGTGGTGTAATCGAGCATATGGCATGCCCGATGCTCGCGTACGCATCTAATGGATGCGCCCCGCCGCAATTAATGGCAATTAGATACAAATGTATCTGGTATCCACATATGTGTCTCTCATTTCGCGGTCTTCTCTCTGACGCACGTGTGGGTGGCAAATGGAGGGCGCGAGTGGGGGGCAGCGGCGTGACTCACAAAAGATCAGCAGACCAAAAGTCAAAGGGTGCCCACTGCCCCCCCCTGTTCAGAGATACACAGATACGTTTTCCCCCTCCCCCCTCAGAGGTACAGATACTGTTTTTTCTAAGCGAGAAATTTCATTTTAATTGCCTCGACACGAACCACCAGGCCAGCCTGCTTTGTGACTCAATCGAAACTGCAGTTTGTATCTGACGGATACAACCGTGGCAGTAGCCATGCAATTACATGGCCATCTCCCTCTCCCTCTCCCTGTCCCTGCCCCTTGCCACAGCCCCTCTGCCGCATGAAATTGTATAACATTAGACGCTACCCAGAAATCAATTGCATTCGTCAGCTGATTGCTCCGCTATTTTGTATCTATTAATTATTTATTATGGCTAGCCACCGCATGGCAATGTTTTCATACACGAACATGTATCTTTGTATCTTTACGGCTCAGTTTTTGCCAGACACTCTGGCGTCTAGTCGGGGCACTTGTTGCACGACATTCGATTGAGGAATGAGGGGAAAGCGGCAGTCTAGAGGAGTTTTCCAAAAGTGGTTTTGAATAACGATTCGTTTAGGGATTGCTTCTAAAGAGTGAACCAGATATTTCTCTAGATCGTTAGCTCTATCGACTCCTCAACCAAACACCTATCAATGCTTCATTCAACCCCGATTCGATGATGTTCTAGCAATCCTCTGTCAATCGTTCAAGAGCGCTCTCTTTCTTTTGGATTTTCCTCCCTTTCTGTGGCTTGTCACTCCTCTTCTCACTTTAGATGCATCTTTCAAAGATACATCTATATATACCTCTATTTTGGGGCTGGATCTTCTGTTTTGTCTGCTGCCATATGTTGAGCATTCAGTATTTTGGAGGCACAGACAGAGCTTCTTTAATTTCGGTTTCTGGCTTCTGTTTTCTGGTTTCTGTTCTCTTTCGTTGTTTATTTATTTATTGTGGAACTTTTGTTTTTATTTCCACTAAAAACGTTGACGATGACGCAGCGTAAATAATGAAATTAGCTTTTGTTTTTGTTGTTGTTCGGATCGGATCGAATCGTTCTTTCGAAGAGGAACTGCGCGGTGAAATGACGAGAATTTGTACATTTTCTCTGCCTTTTGTTTCGCGACCTTCACCTCTATGGTGGTTTCGGGGTTTTCTGGTTTCCATTTTATGGAAATTGGTGTCTAAAATGTGAGATCGACAGAAAATCGATCGAATGTGGAATAGAAGAATGATCGGAAATGGGGTAATGAATGCTAGTTGATTGATAGGAGATCAGTAGAAGACAGCAGATTGGTTGAGGATTGATGATACATAGAAGATACATTTCCTTCCAGATTTATTGAAGATTCGATAGAAAATCGATTATAAAAAGCTGTGAAAAAGATAGAATCGCTGGTTTGATAGAAGATTGGATGGCAATCGAGAAATAATGATAGTTAAATAGAAAATTCGATTGAAAATCGATAAACGATGCAAGCCATCGTCCAAATGATCGATAGACTATCGATAACCCTCATATCAACACAAAAGGAACGTTCAAGAGGCGCCCACTTGCCCTGGCGAAACGCATATAGAACTTTCCTATAGAACGATCCTCAAAACCTTTTTACAGATCCCCAAGGATATCAGGCGGCATATCAATGTCGTGCAAAAGAAAATATTTGTGACAGCGAGTGAGAGACATCAGAGAGAGATAGAGAGAGAGAGAGAAACAGAGCAAGAGAGTGCTCGCATCCAAAGATCATCCCAAAAAAAGAAAACAAAAAAGGAAACCAATCCCACAAATGGCATCGCCACCACCTGGCGACTGCATTGAGGAGCAGGAGCATGGGAAGCAGCAGCCAGCGGCAGGACAGCCGGCAGAGGAGAAGCCCGATCCCGCCTACCTGGAGGACACCTTCGAATGCGCCTTCGAGTCGACGATGGAGGGCCTGGAGGAGCAGGACGGCTACGAGTCCGACTCCGAGCCCGATTCGGCTGCATCTTCAGGCAGCTTGCAGACGCATCTGCAGCCGCAGACAGAGCGGGAGTCGCGGGGTCTGGTGCCCCACGGACCCCATATCGATGCCCAGATGCTCAAGTGCCTGCCGCGATCCAATTCCTTCGATTTCCAGAGCAGCAGCGGCAGCAGCAGCGACGACGAGGAGGAGCAGGACGACGACGACGATGTGGATGAAGTGCATCTCAGTTTGAGCCTCAGCCTCAGCGGCAAGTTCGGCAAGGATCTGTACGCCATGAATCCGCGTCCGGGCTACCTCCTGCCGCCCTTCACCGAAAGGCGTCGGCTCTCCCAATGCAAGGAAGAGGATGATGAGGATGGAGATGGGGAGAAATCTCTTCAGACAGGTGGCACGGACGCTGCCAAAGCCGAGAGAGCCTCCAAAGCGCCGCCACGGCCGCCCACGCCCCAGGACGAGGCCTCCAAAGAGCGGTTCAAGGATCTGGAGCGGCTCAGGCAGCAGTTTATGCACAAAATCGACAGAATCAACACGCGGAACATCGAGGAGAATGCGGCGCCACCACCACCGCCTCCACCGCCACCCCCGATACCAGCGACCATTCTCCCCAAGGCCCTGAAGGAGCTGCTGCACACAGAGGAGCCGGCTGCCCCTCTGGCCCCAAAGGAAATCCCTCCGCCAGTGGACAGGGAGAAGCCACCCACCTCGCCGTTGCCTCTGCCCTCAGAGCCGCCGCTCATCATAAACGGCAAATTCAAGGTGTCTCTGGCCCAGGAGACGCCTCCGGAACTGCGCGTGGAGGCGCAGCAGTTGGCGAAACTGCGTGCCTCCTCCAATGCGCACACCATCAGCTTTCCCTCCAGCTTCGGGGGCTACTCCTCGGTCCAAGGACTGTTCTCGCAGCGCTACGGCTCGCACAAGTTTCCCACGTCAGCCACGCCACATCTCTCCAAGCAGTTCTTCGAGCCATCGCTGGTGGAGATCCGCACCAGCAATGCGGCTCTGAATACAGCCGGACTCCCAAACCAAAGCCTCCATTGTGATACCCAAAGCTTAGCCATTAAGCCTCTGCAGGCGCCTCCGCCAAGGACGCCCAGCGAGCGAGAGCTGGACGACATCTGGATACGTCGTACGACACCACCCGCTGCCCCGTACGGGGCAACACCTGTGGGGCCGAGACCTGTGTCCCTGGGAGGGGCATCCACGATGCCACGTTTGCAGAGGAGCGCGAGCAGTGCCTCCACATCGAGTCCACCGCGACCGCTGCAGGCCTCGGGATCGGTCTCGGGTTCCGTTTCGGATGAAGTAAGTCCTCTTCGAATAAAAGGAACGATGCCAGCATCGATAGATCGATAGGCAGATCGATTTTTATGGATCATATTTTTTCAGTAATGTTATTTTCATAAAGAGAAAGGAATGGGGGCACGAAGTTGGGTTTTTTCAGCTCCTCTCTCAACGAACGCACAAAATACCGATGGACGCAACCGCAAGACGCGTGACTCTTTCCAAAGGAATGCAATCTCCAATATCAGAACCCTTTTTGGGCAGACAGTTTCCGTAAACACTGCCAGACTGCCAGCCACATCTCCAGTGTAAATAAGATCTCTATCTGAGGTTGATCCCACAAATGATTCGTTGACAAAAAGCACCCCCAAAAATAGTCCCAAGCTAAATAGCAATCAAAACAATATTCAAACCGCAGAAATGTCGCCCAGCAATGCCTCCAAAAACGAGGGCGAGGGCTTTGTTTAATCTTTATATTCACTCCTCCTCGGACTGACGTCATTTCGTGTTTCTTTTGGGTTTTGTGTGCACTTTCTATTATGAAATCATTTAGCGAAAGAGAGAGAGAGAGAGAGAGTCAGGCCATAAGAAAGAGGAAAAAGACAGGGATTCCGGGAAAATGATGTCATTAGCAGGAGAGTTTTTGGGGGATATCGGAGGAAAGACTGAAGACTGCGTCAAGGGGAAAGTAGAGTAGTGCTAGTTTTCTTCTAAGGAACGTCTGAAGTTTGGGGAACCATACCGAGGTGCGCTGCTGCATAACGCGTGAGCCTTGTTCCAAGAAAGTTCTGGAAGAATTCAAGAGATTTCATCACGATTGTAGACTGTGTCTGTAGATTGTGGGACCCACGACTTTTTCCTGAAATTCGATCTCTTTCTTTATGAAGATTCCTTCTTCTTTCTGCTGATCTTTCTTCACTTCGAAAGTCCCTTTTTATATCTTTATATAAGAGAATCATACTTTCGTTTGATCAGCCTAAAAACACAGCAATTCTTTCGATCAAATCCACATAGATATTTCCATGCCCATATCTCATGAAAGCTCTTTGGGGGGGGGAGCATCATCATCTTCCACTCTCTCAAGAGCTCTGTCTGAAGCAGATTCACTTGACCTGAGCACTTGGCTCTTTCTTTTTGTTTATTCAATAGTCATAATTGTGAATGCCAGCGCGGATCTTTCGCTATGGTTAATAGTACTCGTAAAATGTTCTATTTATAGGCCCCGCCACTCTTAGCCAAGATCCAAGATTCCCATCCACAGAAAATAGTCGTAATTTTCGGCCTGGTTTTTCCTCGGGAGTTTCTGTCGACCAAAAGGTAAACACAATCTGTTTTTGGTTGTATCCACAGTTGGATATATGTATATTTTTATACACGATTATATATAGGGGGTAGGGAAGAGAGTGGCCTGTCTACCTCCTCTGTTATCGTGCCACAATCCCCATCAGCAGTTCCCTCGCAGAGGGTCGCTTCCATTTCTTATTTGCTTTGACGGAATGCGAGAACCATACATATACATACATATCTATATCATTTCCATATCGCTCGAGTATATAGGGGAGGAGTATTTACCTGTTCTCTCTTGGACAAACAATGACGTCAATGAGGGGCGGCCTCTTCCCCTCTTCTGCGGCTGTGGCACTCCCTGAAACGGCTATAAGACCCCTATCCCACCTATAATCGTAATCGCAATCGCCAGAGGAAGTCGATTTCCCCCCACACCCCCTTCTCCTGTCTCAAAATCACTTTTAGAGCTGTTTCAATATTGATTTAGACGCCAGCCGAGAACAGCTGATGCCCTGCCATGCCCTGCCCCATGCCCCACTTTTTCCTGAAGATGCCAAGCTTCGGCTTCTGGTTTTTTTTCTCGTCTTTTTTGTAACCCACTTTGAGGGGAACGCCAGACCCCAGACGTTAGCTCATCGACATTCGGTCGTCTGGCCCTCGGGGGCACGTGACTTTGCAGTTTGTTAATGAAAACCAATGAAAACAGGGCTCGGGTCGGGTCGGGCCTTATTGCGGCTCGAATTTCTTTGTAGTTTTTGCTAAAAATAAACTCAAATACAGGTGGGGAGGAGGCACTTTTCGATTTTGGAGATCTTTGAGGCTGTCTGCGGATTGGGCTTTGCTTTCGACTCTTTTGGGTCTGCAGATCTCTGATGCGGTTTTTTTTGGGCTCTAAAATCTGCTAAATGTGCGGCTATTTTTTTAAGTTTGTGAAAGTTGTTAGAGTTTAAGGCAATTAAAGCACTTTTTGCTCTACAATAAGGTTTTTTTTGCTGTGTTAAAACTAGGTCTAAATAGGCGGTCTACAGATGTGGTAGAGATCTCAGACAGAACACATGTTAAATACCAGAATATCAAAAGACCACACAGAAAAGGCCTTAAATTGAATTCCCTGTTCCATCTTCATTATGGAGTCCTCTAGAATTTCCTCTTGGATCTGATAAACGAGATTTTTCTATAGCAACAGCTTCTGTGAGCATATCGTGCACAGCCACTGTGGTCCTTTGGCCCACATTTGATTGTAATTTTGCGTAATCATAAATTAATTGATTAGATTCGATTCGATTGAAGGCGCCGCGGGAGGAGAGGTCCTTCCTTCGCTTCTTTCTTGTTGCTTCAATTAAAGGAATCGCATCGGGTGTCGTCAGATCCAATTGTTGTCCCTCCTCTCCTCTCTTCTACTCTCTCCTCTTCTTTAGGGAAAGTGGCTTTTACGTGGGGAATAAATTGTGTTTGTAGACAATTCGGCATAATTGCAGACAGCAGCTAGAAAGGAATAGTAGTCGGCGAAAGGATAATTGCTGGGGCCCTCCGTTTTCAGTTTGTCTTTGGCCGCAACGCCAGAAACATGCCAGAAACACCAGAGACTCCGCCACCAAGAGAATCTCCCACTGAAACCAAACCAAATCTCAATCTCAATCCAATTCCGACACAAACTCAAAAACGTCATGTTCGCTTTCAGGAGCAGGATGGCTCGGCCGCTGGAAGCCGTCCGCCAGGATCTCGGCCTTCAAGCGCACCCGCAGAACCCAATGCCAAGGCGGCGAAAAAGGCCTACAAAAAGATGGAAAAGGAGCAGCGGTAAGTGGAGAATACTCGCTCCAGATTAGCCCTGAAACAATCACTAATTTCACTAATTTTTAGCCGCCAAGAGAAGGAGCAATCCCGCAGGGAGAAGGAGGCCCGCAAAATGGAGCGCGAGACAGCGCGACGGATCGAGCGGGAGGCCGCCAAGTTGGAGAAATTTAATCGCCACAGCGAAAAGATCTCACGCAGCACCGAGCGCATGTCGGGAGTCGGCGGAGGCTCGCGTTCCGGTTCCCTGGAGCGGAGGCGCAGCGGCGAGGACTCGCCGGTGCTCAATCAGTCCACAGTCCATGGCATCGCGTCGCCCAATCGTAGGCCCACGATCTTCGATGTGTTCCGGCCGCGCGCCAAGTCGGATGCCAAGCGGCAGAAGGAGAAGCATCTGCTGGATCCCTCCTCGGCGGACAGCAGTGCTGGCAGCAGCACGTACTCCGTGTCCGGCGGAGGACCAACACCTGTCTCCGGCGCCGCTGCCACTGCAGCAGGGGGGGCAGGGGCGACAGCGGGAGCTGGAGCTGGGGGTGCCGGGGCAGGCCTTATGAACTCGATGAAGGTGGCAATGCAGAACTTTGGCCACCGCCAGCATCCCGCCGTGACGATAACCAATGCCGATGGCACAGTGTCTGCGAAAAGCAAGTACAAAGATGGCAGCGCCCATCCGCATCAGGGTAGCGACGCGCAGGTGAGTCTTGCGATGCACTTCGCTCTTTGAGGGATCTCCTTAACCGTATTCCAATTCCATTCCGTTCTCAAGTATTACCACACGGTGACGGCAGTGCGTCCGAATGCAACGCAACGCTCGCCTATGACCAAGGTGATGGATCTGTTCCGGCATCGCTCCAATTCGGCCGTCAGTGAAGCGGACAAACGTAAAGCGGTGAGTGGAGACCTTTTTATTTAAGAGAGAAAATATAGAAATAGTTAGGAACCCACTCCCCGTTGAATTTTACATGTTACTTACATACCCATGTAGTACTTTAGTGGCGCCCTGATAACGTTGTGGATTTTACTTGACTTACTACTCTGAAAAGTAGATGGCGCTAGTAATTTCAAGGGGGGAAACTTCATAAATTGAACAATGCAGGGTGCCAGTGTGAATCTCTTTTGTTTTGTTTTGGTTCATAGATCTATAGATCCCCATGTATTGATTGCTTTATCAGATTAAATGTTGTACACACGCCCCTCACCCTTTTTGCCCCACCAGTATGAATGCCAGCCTGTCTCTCGTAATCAAATTCCTCCTCTCGCATGTACCATTCTTATCGACGATGAATCGTCATTAATAATCGCTTATTGGCTCGCAATCTATAAATAATTTGTGAGCAAATTTCAGATTTGCCGATTTGATTGATAAGCTTCGATAAAGAACACAAAAAACCATATATTTCTTATCTGATAGAGAGACAACAACAAGCGACCGACCCGTGCGTGCCACTCTCTCCTTCTCTTGAGACGTCCGCACATCCTTGTTTCAATGCATTCAGCCTCCCTCCCTCCCTCTCTCTTTCTCTCTCTCACTCCCTGTCTGTGTCTCTCCGCCAACAGGTGATCATTGCATCAGCTGTTCTGCTTTCTCACTCTCCCTCTCTCTCTCTCTCTCTACACTCTGCTTGCTGATACCGCTCTCTCAGCTGTTTTCTGTTTTTAACACACACGGACACACATGCATTACGTATACGCCAGCGTCGCCGTTTCTGCCGCCATCGTTTTCTTCTCTTCTGTGTGTTTTACTTGATTTCCAATTGCATTTCCATTTGGACGGCTCGAGAGTTCTGTTTCCTTCTGTTTCGCTAAAGCTAACAAAAACAGAAAATAATAATTTATAATAAAAAATATATTCGTCGGATTAAATGTATAAATCGCGTTTCCAGAAGTTTCCTGTATATATGCGTTGGTTTTGTATTGTGTTTAAACGAAGAAAAGCTCGTTAACCCAGTGAAAAATGGAGTGAAAAATGCCGCTTGAAATGATCTCTAATTGAATGTTCGCTGCCTTATCAAATTGATGGCTGAAAAGTGTCCGAAAAAGTGTCTCCAAAAATACATAAAATTTCCCGCCACTCCCCCTTTGATTTATGGCCATTCTTTTTCTTTAAGTGTATTTAAAGATAATTTCATAAATTCTATTCCATTTTGTTGTTGCCATTTTAGTTCTAATGTGCCGCCACAATTAGATTTGATTGAAAAGTTCCCCGCGTGGATTTCGTCGGACTTCCTCCTTCACAAAATTCAATTTTCAAGTTCAAAGACAAAAAGAGGAAGAACAAGAGACGGGGGGGGGGGGGGGGGCAGAAGTGCCCCATATTTTGTGCATTTATTTATTATCTAGTCTAGAGAGTCTGTTACATATTTATTTAATTAAACACAATCTATAAGGCATGGAAAATGAATGCGAAATACGCCAAAAGACCCAACAAAATAAATGGCCAACATGTGATCTTTATCAGTGTATGAGTGTGTATCCGTGTGTTGTGCTTGTGTGTGTGTGTGTTTTCTGTTCTTTTTGTTGTTGTGATTATTGCTCTATTATCGTATTCGTGAAATTTGCTAAATAATTTCTGTCGCGTTTTGTTTTGTCGCTGACTTTTGCTGTGTTTTGTTTAAGGCCTTTAAACCATTTCTTTAGTCGCTAATTTGTTAAGTGTCCAACATATTGGACAGAAGGGTAGCCAGCCGAGGGGTAGAAGAGGAGAGAGGCTGAAGGGTAACACTTGTTCTTGGCCGTTATTGACTTCTTGGCTCAATGACAAGGCTCGTGCATAGATTCCAGAAATTTTCGCATTTTCGGCCTGTCTTGTGGCTAGACAAAAACGTTTCTCGTTTAAAAAGTATCTTTATATCGACTAGATCTTGGGAAGATCTCTTCTGTAAGAATCTCTTCGGATTCTCCTGGTGGACTGCTGGCTGAAGCTCCAATAAATATTGTACATCTTAGGCACGTGTCCACTCAACAGAGCTTGCTTTTATTGTGCGCATTATATAGTCTATAATTGGAATAATCGGATACAGAATATGTTTCCCGAGCAAATGTTCTTGTTGTTGAAATAAAAACTGACCTTTGTACCTGCTGTATATGTACTTTCCCCACAATTTGTGCCAAATTTCGTAGCCGAATGGACATTTTATAGTCACAGAATATTTTCTCCTCCTCAGGGATCTTCAGTGATCGATCGTTTGCCAATAGTTTTTCTAATAATTATCGTTACTGATGGAACACAAATCTTTCCATTCAATAATATTTGTTTTGTTTGATGGTGGTGACTGTTTTACGGCCTATAAACAGATGATATCACACTCATAAAACCCTTTTTCCAGGCTTACCCAACTTTTCAGGGCCTCTTGATAAGAACAATACTCGTAGTATTATTTGCAAAAAGAAAACGCAGGAAAACAAAATATTATCAACATTTAATTTAGAATTTAGAATACACAGCGGAAGACAGACAGAGAGATAAGATAAGAGCGGTGGAAAGAGAGACAGAGAGAAAGAGAGATAGAATATATACTCGTACTCTCTCCAATATCTGCCACTGATTACTGAATAGATTTCTGGCTCTAAATCAAATCAAGAAACAATAAATACAATCATATCCAACAGATCTCAGCCACCTTCCTTATTTGGCAGATACCCCCACAGATATGTTGTGCTTTCCAGATCTCAGATCTCAGATTTTCTTTCCTCTTTCCACAAGGAAATGAAATGAAAGTAAAAAAAAAGTGTCACACAAGGAATTTGTGTAATTATTTCTATTTTTGGTGGCATTTCACTCTTTGTATTCTGCTTGTTAATCAATCATCTGTCAAAAGCCAAACACTTTTGGCCCGTCCTGGGATCCACACTCTCTCTATATATCTATAGTATCTACACTTGTGTATGTATCTAGTTATTGTTGCTTATTATTTCTATTTGCTCGGAGGTCGACCACTTGACAGGCACAACTAGGCGGCAAGTGTTTTTGGCTTTTGGGAAGTATTGTTTTATGGCGACAGCGGGTCTCCCTATCCGTTGATTAAATACATATATATAAATATATTGTATTGGCAATTTTCTCTGTTGTTTAATTGGGAATTTTTGTTATGTTTGGAAGTGGTTTATGACCAAATGAGCAGTTGGGAAGAGTTTTATGGCATTTGATTGGTTTCTTTTACAACTACCAATGAGGGAATATATATTCCTTGGCACAAGAAGTATGCTGTGAATATTTTATGCAGAAAGGTGTCATGCACGATCTTCAAACCATTTCCTAATTCAGGGACCCATCTATAATCTATCCCTGCACTATTTCGTCACCATTCGAAAGGGTCTCTTGAAATTCTATGGTCAATCCCGTGCCTCGATAAAAACGTGACATCGGTGTTCGATTACAGCCCAAACCATCCAAAAAGAATCCATCAAAAGCTTATTTTGAGATCTACGTAGTCTACTGCGTGCGTTTTAATTAACATGCCTTTTGTTAGCGGCTTTTTGCTAAACGAAATCTTCTAAATCCAACAGCTCTCTTGAGCCTTAATTTTTTGGCAGTCTTCCAATCGAGAAGGCATTCTAAACGGAACCCAAAATGATTTATAACTAACATCAGCGGTCCCTCGTGCGAAACCCTTTGGCGAAACATTTTGTTTCCCTTTACTGGCGCATTGTTTTGTCTACGTTTTTAGTTGTTTTTGTTCTGGGCAGCTAATTAACGTTAATGACTGTGTGTTTATTTATTCAATTTTGCGCACATTTCTCCAACAAATATTGACTATAGAAATGCCAACAAAATGCACAATTCGTCAAGTGCTCAGAGTCCATAGAAAGGCCTAAAAATAGTTGAAATATTTATATGGAAAACGTGTCGTGACAAACAAAGTCACACACAAAAAACCATCAAACAAAATTATTGTAGAAAAAACACTGCAAAATTTCTGTTTTTTTCCCTTTACGAAATGACCTCTGCTCTTTTTCTCTGGGGAAGAGTCGTAATATTCGAGAGACGACTATGATATTTCCCAATTCTGAGGGACTTTGACGGTAGACTAGACAGGTTTCGTGATTGGAATTATTGCGTATATTCATTTGAAGGGCTTATAAATTGTCTAGAGCTTGGCAATCAGTCCTCAGTCAGTAATTCACTTTGGGCGCTGAGATAGCAGAAATGTTTCCGTTCTGTTGGGAATCCTTGAATCAGATTAACGTGTGTTCTCTGTTTGGCAATTGTAAATTGATGTATTTAACAAATTTGGTATGTAAAGAGAAAAGAGAGTCAAAACCTTTATGACAATGACATCGAGAAAATAGTTTAAACCACTAAGATCCCTCCTGCAAGCAGTTAGTCCTCTGACTGCAAGCAGTTCACTGTCTTTCTCTAAACACTGCTTGCCCTTGACCCAGCGACAGCCTAAGCAGAACGCTACCTGTTATCGTTCCGTTCCCTGTGGCTACTTCTGGGGCTTTGACTGCTCTTCAATTCAATCGAATGGGGGAATTGGATTCGATTCCGTTCCACTCGCGTGGAATCCCAGCCCAGCAGCCTCTAGTCTCGTGTCGCATTCGTGGTGTGCACCTTTCAATCAAAGTTTTTGTCAATTTCAATTACGCGACAGCACACGACAGTAGCAATCAACAGATGAGGCGTGGCCACGCCACCCACCTCCCTTCAAATGCAATGAACTTTTTTTGCTCCGCGTTCAATCAACTTTAATGCGTCATCAAATATACTTTGTTCTTATTTTCTCAATTAAAAGAGTTCGGGGTCAAGGATTAATTTGTGGGGTTGAGAAAAGAAAGCTGAAGAATACTTATATGTATATTTCTCTGGCGTACTAAGTGTGGGGAAATCTCTCTCCTCAATCATGGTCGACAATTATTTCATTTATTTTCACATTTCCGCAAGGGAAAACGAAAAAATGTCTTGAAGGGCACATAAAAAATATACATAAATTTACTCCCGGCGGGAAAAATCCAGCAAATTTAAATAATTTATGACTGAAAATATTAAAGGCAATCAAAAATGTTTTACAACTTGTGATTTTTGTGTAATAAAAGCAATAAAAGGGAAAAAGAAAAACAAATTAAATAAATGCTAACCGCAAACTGGTGCCACCTGTTGCTAAGTAGAGGAAGTACGCACATTTCAAGCAGTTCGAAGCAGTTCTAAGCAGTTCTTACCGCTCGCACCCGCTAAGCAGTGTGCTATTTGAATTCAAATTCGAATTTGAAATTATAGTTTCGCAGTGAAATAGAAAATTAAAAAAGAAGTAAAATCTAAAGAAATATGAAAACGATACAATTGAGCTGATATCTAAGATAAATTCGGATCATAGCATTACAAAAACTTAAATTAAAACCCTAACCAAAATGTCAGCGGTCAAGCGCTGGATCTACCGCCACACGCACTCAAGCAGTGCGGCCTCGTCTTCGCCAGGTCCTCCGCCCGTCTCACCCACCACTAAGACGCGGCGGGGGCGCAGTCATTCCCTGGATGTACAGTCGCTACCAGGAATCAGGGCCATGTTGTCGAACAGCGTAAGCAGAAGAGGTTACATTTGGGATTGGGAATTTCAATTATTTATTTCTATTTGTATTTATTTGATTTTCTCTCTCTTTTTTTACAGCGCGCTGCGGCGCATCAACAACAATTGGCTGTACAAAGTAAGTAAAACGCTTAAATAAACTCTAATTTATAGGCATAAAGCGATAATTAAGAACAGCAAGTACCAGATTTCGTATAAAAACTAACCCAATTTCTAGCCAAAACAACCCATTCTATCAAAAAATTTAACCTTGACTTTGAAATTTAAACAAAAAGTAAAGCAGTGTCTCACTCGCTCACTCAAACAGGCGTCACACCCTAAGTAAACAGCGAAAACTAAAACAAAACAAACAAATAAAACGCAATGAAAAAAATACAACACTAAAAAACCACAGAAGTTCGTAGCGAAAATCACATGCAAAAAACCAGAAAAGGCAGGCAGGCTTTTGAGAGTCGAAACTATTGATACTCTTTGGAGATCTTCAACGATCTGCTCCAACGAGAGGCTAAAGAAAAGGGTTACACCCAGTTAATAATACTCAATGAGAGAGAGTATTGAAAACAAAAGCAGAGCCGCTTGAATTAAGATTTGTTTAGCAGAGAGGAGAGGCAGAAAAGCAGTGAGAACCGGAAAGGCAGAGAAGAGCGCCAGAAAAGCAGTGCAAAGAGTGGCGACCAAATAGAAAAACATCAGAGGGCCGGCCGGATAGATATGTAGATAAATAGAGCGCTTTGAATAGGTAAACAATATGTTTTACATATGTAAATGCCAGGCAGAGTGCTAAGATTATTTCTATTCAACATTTTAATTCATTTGCTGTCCGAATCAATTGAAAAAGCTTGGATAACAGTAAAGAAGAAGACGAATAAGGGGAATAAAGCAATCAATTCCACTGCGTAGGTGTGGGAACAGCTGTTGTTATTGTGGAATATTTTCTTGTTTTCCTTTTACTCCATCTCATTAATAAAGGTAATTGGAGTGGAAATATACCACAAGTTTATTAATAATTCAATTAATATTCAAATTTAAGTTAATCGACTGATTGCCATGGATTATCATTAAAATAAAAAACTACTAGAAATACCAAACCTATTATATGCCATCTAGTATTCTCACAGAACTCATAGAACAGCGCTTATCTTGAAGGTAATCGATTTTGTAGTAAAATCGTAGGTGCGTAAACTTTGTTCTTCTGACGATCGATAGTTATCGATTACTGCTAAGCACTTGCCACGTTTAGCGATAGTAGTTTTCTTTCTTCCCCCTTTTAATCCTCATCAATCTCCCTTGTCATTAAACACTTGACACCCATTTCTATGGCTAATGAAAATGCAATTTTCTCTTGTTTTGAAATGTTACATGGCACGACGAATAACAACTTTATAAATAGCTTGAATAACAAGAAAAATGCAATGTCGGTGCAATTTCCACCCCAAGACAAAGCGTGTCGTCAACAAACAAATAAAAACTATTGTTCCGAAATAGCAAGAGAAAAACAACTTACCCAAAAAAAAACAAATGTTTGTTGCTCTTTTGATTTATGAACTGCATTTCAGCGATACACACGTCATCGTTCATCGATGGCTATCATCCGATACAGTTGCTTCGGTGGCGTCATTGCAATTCAGAAGATAGCGAGTGCAACAGAAAGGAAGAGTGACAGAGAGAGAGAGAGAGAGGGATAGTGCAGGACTTGAAGAGAGTCCAACTGTTGCTACTGTTGATTCTGGATTTTTACCCTCTCTCTGACCTTGACGGTCTCACCACTGGGTCTCTCATACACATGTACATACATACATATGTAGATGTATGCATGTGTGTATGCATGTACAGGGGCTGCAGTTTGTTGCTTTTATGTTGATGTTTATGTTAAGCTGCATTTTCAATGTCAGGCAAAAGCAAGAGTGAGAACAGCAACAACCACCATTGAACGTGTATCCCTCCCCTCTCTCTCTTTCATGTGTTTTCGTTTTTCCTCTTTTTTGGTGTTTATTTCGTTTTACCCCTTTTACGGGTTGCCGGCTGTCTCGTATCAAGTGTCTGACGGGCCCATGACGTAATATATTTTTGAAACACAGCGAATGCAGGAGAGAAGGAGAGCCAGAGCGAAAGGAGCGGCGGAGCGGCTGTCTGTTTGAGAGAAAGCACAACCCACAAACAAATCTCAAACATCGATCGGCATTGATTTTGAAGGCAGCCCAGACATTGACAATCAGTGTGTGTAGGTCGTTGTTTTTGTGGTCCGCTGTCGCCTGAGCTTATGCTTAGTCTGGGGCTTGCGAGAGGAGAGTCTCTCAAGCCGCCGCCCACATGCAGAAAGTGGACAAACTACAGTTCGGTGCGAAACATTTGATACCCTCTTAGATGCATATGAGCCGATCGGAGTGAGCGAACGACAATGCCCACGCTGTAAAGGGTACGACTTGATATTGACGCCGACTTCGCAGCCGACAGAGTCAGAACTAGAGCAGGCGGCTGCGCTGCGTGAGGTGACAGAGATAGGGTGATTTATGCCGTATTGGAGCGACAGAGACAGCAGACATCATGCTAAGGGCGAAATAATTCGGTGCGTTATTGTTGCTGTTGCTGCTGTGGCGGCTTCTGGTCTTTTAGGCCTACGTGCGCTTCGGCACACACAAAGAATCCATGGATAGAGCATTAGAACGAGGGCGAATGATGGGGGAGAACAACAAAATAATAAACATAACAGAAATGTAAATGTTAATGCGTTGTAAGTGGAGGAAAGCCAACGAAAGAGAGCGGACACACTGAAATTCAGAGTTGAGTAATCGACAGAGGGGTGGAGGACAGAGAGAGAGAGAGTGGGTCTGGTCAAGGTATATTATATGGAAGGTAGGGCAGTGCTTGCATCGGTGTGGCAGTTCCAGAGGCTGCAACCAATATACCTTGCACTCTATGTTGTTCCAGAAAGAGGCCTCCACTTCGATCAAGGTGTTTTAATAGAAAACAAAAAGTAAATTGAAAGATCGGGAATGCCTGCCTTACCTTATATTGAAATACACCCTGTGGCTTCGATCAGGTTTTGCGGTCAGCTGATGGTGGAGTGCCACGCCCCATAAGCGACAACAGCCCTAAGCCGTGGAGGGCCCTAATCATTCTCTCCCTCTGCTTATCGCTCTCTTCGTCTCTTGTTTCGGTTTATTTTACCTATCTTTACGTTTGCCTATCCACCGTTTGCTTTGCTCGCTTGTTTTTCTGTTGTGCTCACCTTTTTCCGTAAAGAGAGAGAGAGAGAGAGAGAGAGAGAGACCCCACTCACAACACACACTGGCAAACAGCTTGCCGGTTTTTGCACACAGACAAAAAACCTTCGTATATAAACACGAAGTATAAAAATATATAGACTGCGCCGCCCCACATGGGGTTTCGTGGAGCTCTCCGTTTAGTTCATTTCATGTTCAGCTCCCGTTAGAGACGGATGCGCCGCGCCTTACGCTTACGTCTACTTACATACGTCTTACGTGTCGTCGCCCAACTCCACGTGATTGTGGGGAAAGAGACGCAGATAACAGGGAGATATTTCTCAGATATTTCGACGGTCAGTCAGCACAGCAACAGCGCAAACATCGAATATAATTAATAACTATCCCAGTAACAATTATAATATTCGAGAAGAAAAACATAATTAGTTGCAAACAAAGAGAACTGGATTTTCGGCTCACCGCCGCAGCACCACAACAAATACATATATCCATGAATATGCATGAGGGCCGTCAATTTATGGCCGAAACGGAACAATAAAATCACAGTGAATCCTATACCGATATCGGTGTTCGGATGGTGACGGTACGGTGTCTAAAAAGTGTGTGTGTGTGAAAACAAAACAAATTCCAAGAATTCCCAAAAGTTTGTATTCAATCAACCTTTGAAGCCAACAAATAAATGAGTGAAAACCGAGAGAAAATATGAAACAATAATCCATAAACAGCTGTAAGAAATTGACACAAAACGGCAATACAGAAATAAGAAATTTCAGATACCAAAAATAAACAAGTTGATAAGCAGCCTCCCCGCTAATTAGCCAAATAACCCGAAAAATAATATAAGCACACAAAATAATTACACAAAAAACGAAAGAGTGGAAGAGTGAAATTGCGGCACAGCAAAACATTTGCATAAAGTTTAAAAATTTAACATTTTTTGTCTCCCGGCTCGATTGGGGGATCGATCGAAGTAATTGCACAAAAAAGTAACCAAAAACAAAAACCAGAAGCAGTAGCAGAAGAGAGAAAATAAGACCCCTGCCATGGGACTGAATGTTATAAATAAAATAGATCCAAAATACAGATACAGTGAGTAGGGAAAGTGTGTTTACTTAAAGGATAAATTCCCAGAGAGAGTTCCAGAGATCTCAAAGAACCCGAAAGCAACGCCGTCATAATGGTTGCGAGAATTTTTGAGAGTGAGACTGTTGGTTCAAAATTTAATGACTCATTTGTTATGACTGCTAAAATATGCACCATTTAAACTCAAATATATGCTTTAAAAGAGTACAGAAGTGGAGTGGAAAGAAATCTGGGGCCACATGTTCCTTAAACTTCTTACAAAAACAATCAAAAATATTGAGTTGTAGTTGTTTGAATGCAAAACAATGAAATCCCAATGAAAACTCCAAGAAATACTCCATGGAAGTTTCTAGAACAAATGGAAGATGCAATTGCTTTGGTTGATGCTACAAATCTAGAGATTTCCGGATTTCTAGAGAGCGAGAGTATTACCGGCAGGCACTGTAAATGTTTTTTGGTTTTTTTGTGAATCCTTGCAACGATCCTGGCAAAGGTTTCATCTGTCTTTCCTTTAACCGTAGACTTTCTTCAAGAACTGTTCCCAAATGTGTCGGTAAAAAGAATCTATATTCTGCCGGCTGCTGGTTTTTGATTCAATTTACTTTTTTGCGTTTTCTTAAAGTTTAGCATATTGGTATTTTCGCTTCGTTCCTTTCGTTTGAATTTTTATTTAAATGAGCGAAAAGTAGAGGGAATGCTGAGATTTGATTTATGACTGTGTGGCGCCAATCGGCTGCTGTTCAACTGATGATGATTTGGATGATGAGGTGCTGTGACTTAAGCAGGCAGAACCACATTCTTATCCGTATCTCTGGGGAAGATATTCGGAGAGAAACAGACATATTTAGAGATTAGAGATGATTCTGTGTGTGATGTGATTGAGGTTTGTTTTGCATAATAAACCATAATTAAAGCTTGGATAAATTCAAATGATCTGAAAACGAGCTACACAGGTGTTTCTTCGGATGATCTTTGCCCATACATTCTTCCCGTTTTTTGCTCTTCTCTTTTGCTCTTTCTTTGTATTCCGTTTGTTTTCCTTTTGACTAAAAATAAAGCTGCTTTTGGCCTGTGATTAGTGATTAGTGATCTCCGGGTACACCCGGACTTTCCATGATAATTGCTGGATTAGTTGCGCCGGGTCCCCAGGGGTGCTTGATAACCTTTCTCCCATAGAACTTTTCATAATCATAATAATAAGCAGTCTCTCAATCGCAAAACAAATTCCCACACAACAGGGCCAGCAATTGAAATTCACTTGGAATAGGTCAGTGTTTCGGTTTCAGTTTCGGTTTCGCTGGGATGGGGGGTTTCCTTTATAAAGCGTAACCAACAACAACAACAACTACATGATATTGTGTATTGTGATATTTTAGCAATAGAGTAAACAGATTAATAGAAACCACACCCACACAACCACACATAAAGTAGAAGCAATCAAAATAAATCCATAAATTCAGTGCGTACTCGTTCGTATCGTATTTATTTTCCAGCTAATCTAATTCAAATTTATGGCCCACAGCAAATGTTTTTCAATTACTCAGAGGCCCAAACCTTTTCTGTACCCAGTAATTGAGGGGTGTACAAGGCAGAATGAATGGGGAACAACTGTATCTCTGAGACTATAGAAACTAAACCGATTATTGAGATCATTTGGTTTAATCTTTTGATCCCCACTCTCTCATAGGACACATTCCACCAAGGAATGGGTATTTTTTGGTCGAAATGGTCTACTTAACGCATTCCTCCATGCTTGTTTATGCCCGAAGCCAAAATTACATAAAACTTTTGTTTTTGCCGGCACGAAAACGAAATGAAAACAAAAACAAAAAAAGAGGGAAAGGAACAACAACAGTATCATGGAGGAAGTGTTTAATTTCACTCACATGAGAGTGGGAAAGAGAGGCAGCGATGCCCAGAGAATGCCAGCAGAAAACGAAGGAAAGAAAACGCCGCCGCCGAAGAAGAAATTGCGCAGCAGAAATGTTCTTCGTTGCGCTTTTTGTTGTTGTTGTTGTTGTTGTTGGACTTTTTTGGACAACAACAACCACTTGATAGGTGTGTGAAAGAGTGAGCACACATTTCGCACTCTCCGAGAGGTGGATAGTAGAGAAGAGCGAGCGAGAGAGAGGGGGGGCGCAATCATTTGGCTTTGATTTTCGAGTACGCGACGCAAAAGCAAAAGCCTCAAGACAGAACCCAAGACTTTTTACCACGGGATGTGGATTCTGTGTGTGTGTGCGTGTGTGTTACGGTCTCCTTGAGTCGTAAGCCCGGTAGGTGTCGCCGGAGAGAGCGGCAGAGAGAGAGAGAGAAGGTGTTAAGAGCTTTGTCATTGCCATGCAGCAGCCGGCGGCACAGCGGATCGTAATTCACAGATTTACAAGCAGAGCTTATGGTCGAATGTACAGTACAGTGAATGCTGTAAACCGTTAACCAAATGGGAATAGAGAGATGCCACATTACATGCGCCTTTGGCAACGACCCCGAACAGATATTAATTTAAAATATATCCCCATAAATATACAAACTATAGTACTTGTAAAATATTTCCACATTAATTGTGTGGGGAAAATTCGTGAAAAATGCCATTACCAGAAACAAACACAAATATTATACATTTGCGGACCTGCTGCGTAGAATGCAACAATGATATAGTATAGATATTTAGATATAGAGAACAGAACCTGATGTAATAAATTAATCTGTTTACGTTCCACATTTCATTCGGTTAACAAAAGTTTTCTACATTTTATATGAATAGTTCTGATTTTCGTCTTTTTGAACAACATTTTCCCCAATTTTTCTTTGACCTTCATTAACTTTTCCAACTAGAAGGTGTTTTTGAGTGGAAATTTTGATAAAAACCGAATGAAATTAGTTCACTGAACTTTTCCGGCTTTTACCAGAAAAGAAATAAATTTTTGGTGCATCCATCTATCTAATATTGTGTCTTTGAGTACTCTGGGAACTCTACAGCACACGCTCTCCGCCTCATCAATCATTCGGTGAGACTTTTCCCATTTTCAAACACAATTATTTCCCCGCTCTATTCTTGGTTTCGATTTCTCGATCTGAACTTGTAGATTAGATCTGTATTTCGAGCGGGTTTTTTTTCGAGGAGATGTTTGCCGCAGCTGCCTTTTGTTTTGTTTGAATTTCAGTTTGTGTTTCATATTGAATGGGGTCGGTCGCCTGAGAATTGGGTCAAGAGGAGGAACTTACTTTAAACGGTAATTAAATTTCTGTTTTACTTCGATTTGTATTGTTGTTGTTGTTTTTGTTTTTTTCTCAATTATAATCTCAACTTGGAAAAACATAAATATTTCATAGTACTGCTCTGCCTCTGCCTCTGTCTCTGCCTCGCCCCTGCCTCTGATGATTGCTATTTTGTTGTTCTGTTCTGTTCAGTTGTTGCTCTGTTACTCTGCTACTCTGTTTCTGTTGCTGTGTTGCCTTAATTACAACAAGTAACCATGCGATTGTTGTCTGGTCTCCCGTGTGTTTTTGCTGCATAAATTGTACATACATATAGTGAGTGCACTTAGCATACAGGGTGCTCTTCCAGGAGAGCACACAAAAAAGATCTTATAGCTGGCCCCCAGAGAGATCTTAGGGGAGAAGAACCCTAATATACCTTCTCTATCAATATCATACTGCTCTGGTTTCCATGGATTCCATAAGAAGTCGTGAAGTTCTTTTAGTTCTGTGCCCCTCCTCTCTCTTAGTATCGGGTATGGACTAAGTGCTAAGCAAATCCTGTTCAAATTTTCTCATATTCTCTCTATAAATTTCCAGCAATTACGTTTTCCCCTTAATTGCTCGTAAACCTCTCCTCTTTCTGGCTGAGCAAGAGAGAGAGAGCAAGAGATTTCTTTACCCAGAGAGATCTTAGGGGAGAAGAACCCTTATACCTTCTCTATCAATATCATACTGCTCTGGTTTCCCTGGATTCCATAAGAAGTCGTCAAGTTCTTTTAGTTCTGTGCCCCTCCTCTCTCTTAGTATCGGATATGGACAGTGCTAAGCAAATCCTGTTCAAATTTTCTCATATTCTCTCCATAAATTTCCAGCAATTACGTTTTCCCCTTAATTGCTCGTAAACCTCTCCTCTTTCTGGCTGAGCAAGACGTAACTATTCTTGCTAATACGAATACATTTCTCTTGGTTAATTGCTCGCACGCCAAGCGGACTTAATGCGGATCCTCCCCAGGCGGTCGCGTTTCGCATCGGTCACGGTCTCTGTCTCGCAGTCCCCAATCCGCAGTCCCCAGTCCCCAGTTCCCAGTTCCCAGTCTCCTCCTGAACGACCTTCGCTGTCGCACGTCACTGGCAGAGTGTACACTGGCTGGCACCCACAAAAGCAATTGTCCTTGAACTGTTTCTGTTTCTCCTTGTCCCGTAACGGACCAGGAAGGAGGCATCTGTGGAGATGTGAACACATTGTGCAAATTATCAATGGGAGCTTAATGGGTAGCTCGTGGCATTTCCAGTGTAGACTGGCGTAGGTGGTAGGACGCCCAAGGGAGTGGCATTCATAGAGGTCTGCTGCCTATCTCGGAGAAAGGGGACGAGATGGTAATCTCTAGGAGCGACTTTCAGAAAAACCGGCTCTCCACAGGTCATTCCACTGTAAACCGATAATATTTAAGGCTATAGGGATATACTATACCATCTTGAATGGCTAATTACTTGAGTACACGTGGATATATATCCCTCTGAAAAACAAAACCCTAAAACGTGACATTTTGTGGATTTCAGTCTCCCTGTTTCCCTCATTTTTTCTCTGTCTGTTGTGAGCTTTGCTAATTTTAAATACAAATTTTGCAGTTCACTTTATGGGTTTTAGCACGCAGATTTATAGATTTATACAGAGAATCGGGTACATATTTACAAACAAATCGAGTACTCTCATGAGAGTTGCTAAAAATCAAACACACTCACTCTGAAAGCCACGATAGTTAGCATGCACGATTGAGTTTTGAATATCGAATATCGATGAGATATTTCCCACTGTGCTCTGAGCTATGTGCTTTGTTCTTCCTGGCCAGTGTCTCTGCCTCCTGTCCACGATAAGCGGGGATTAAGAGTGAATCCCAAGCAGAACACATCAGACCGAGGGGCGCTGCTGCATGGCATACCTTCCAGGGTGGGTGGGTGCTGGTATAAATGAAAAATCAAATACATTTCGATTCGATTGCCATCGATAGATGACAAGCAATTGGTCAACAACTTGCGTCGCACTTGAATGAGTAAACACTACGCCCTCTGGCCTTCTGTGACCCCCGTACCCCGCCCGCAGCTCTTAGAGTGCAACTTATGCAAACAGAATGTGGAATATGGTTTATATTTGCAAAGAAAACACACTTCTAGACACAGGGAAAGCTACCTGGAGGGAAGCTCCTCCTTAGATAGCCCCTCTGAAAGTGAATACACTGTAGAAATCATTCATTTCATTCCAGAATGCAAACAACAGAGTCTTGACTTTTTGTTGATCGAAAAATAATAATAATAAAAGAATAACAATTTAGTTGTTTGCTCATCGTTTGCATTTGTCATTTGCCAGATACGATATGTGCGCACACACTATATGTGTGTGCTATATATGTATGTCGCCCAGTGTACCGAGTGTACTTTCCATTTGGTAAACAAATTAATTCGTTGTAAGATCCCTCTCTCTCTCTCTCTGGAGAACCCTCGTCCGAGCAATAATTAATGTTTGCGGGAGGAGTCCGCGTCCCTCCACTCGTATGGTAATTGTTAATTTTGCTAATTGTTTAGTTTTATGTTTTTCGCACACGCGGAAGTTGTCAATGCAACAGCAAAAGCTATCTGCCACCGACCCCCCCACCCCCCACCGAGGGGCACCTGCGACATGTGTCAAGGTTGTTGGCCGATTTTAAAGGGGTTTTTCTCCACAAAGTGGAGTACGACTGGACAGGATATAACCCATCGATTTGTGCTAGATAGAGCACGCTTTTCCATTTTATTTTTCCTTGCGTGTTTTCCTCTTATGAAATGCGTGCGTGTCTGCGCATTATTTTCCGGACTGGCTGTCAGTCCCTCCTTCATTATGTTCTGACATTAACATTTTCATTTTTCATTCCCGACGACTGTCGCTCGTCCTTCTGGCCCTCCAGTCCTGTCATTTCTTTTGTCTTTTGCCCATTGTCCTTGGCTGGGGGATGCGTTGTCGTAATCTTTGCCCATTTAGCAGGGCAGCGAAGAGGACCCGTTCCCAACCCATTCCTACCATTGTGCATGTAATCTACAATCTTAATTTGAAGGCATCTTGGCCTCGAGCCAAGAGTCAGGTTCAATAACTGTCCCTGCCACACCACGTGGACACATGGGCGGCAAACGAGGCTCGTAAAATCTAATTAGCACCGGAGACAGAACAGAGAGAGCGAGAGTGGAGCAAAAACGAGGACCTGCTGCCAAAAGACTCCCTAATTTGCATGAATTTACATTCCCATTCCCCCCCGATTGACGTCAGAATGTGTGGTAGATGGCAGATCCGAGAAATATATAATACTCGTACTCGGGTATGGATAAGAAATGGGTGGAAGAGAAGCTTAAGATAAGGAAAAAAGTGGAACCTATTGGATTTTTTATCTGAATAATCCGTGGTTAATCCCTAAAAATGCAAGATTTCTTTATAGAAAAGGAAGGAAGTATGCAGAGGTAGAGGCTTTATTGCAAGGGATACCATTATCTATAAATGTTCCCCCATTTTCTTAATTTTTAATCTTTTTACTGACGTCAAACAGTACATAACAAAATCAGAGAATTATATGTGTGTTGGGGCTCGCGTGAATCTCATTTGTTATGGCCCCTTGAAAGCCAAGAATGTTGATGGATGGACAAAGTATTTATATTTATTTAGAGATTGTGGGTATGGTACAGTGAAAGCCCTAAGGAAGGGACATCCAAGGTAGAAATCTCTGAATAAAAGGCGGAGCTTTTGGTTCAAAGATCACTTAATAATAGAGCTCTATGTATGTCGAGCCGAGCCCCTGCCTTCCTCTATCTTTCTCTTTCTACTACTCTGTCCCTATCTCTGTTCCATTATCTATTTGTTCAGGTGTGGAGGGGGAGGAGGAGGAGCACACACACTCCACCCGCAAATGTGAATCAGATGTCGTGTGGGTCCCCATTAGAAGTGCAAACAGAAAACGAAAGACCGACAACGCGCACTGCACTCATTAATTGAATTCCAGACAAACTATGAGTGTGTGGATTGTGAGTGTGGAGAGAGTGCACTTGTAGCCACGAGGAAGTCCAAGTCCGCGTCCGCCGACTCTCATTTAATTTGCTAATTTCCACCGGCTTCAAGCGACTGCAAACACTGACCAACAGCCACTGGACTGGGGAAGCTCTTCCACATACATCTTATATCTACCCATATCGATATGTGTACCGATTACATAAGCCCCAACGCGTGACACTCTGTCTGTCGGCTGCCACTGGATTGTAGTCGAGACATCATCCATGGGAGGGCATCAAAGGTCTTCTCTCTAGTCGCTGTTCTGTTTAAATTTCAATTGTATTTTGGCAAGTTTTGGGTGACAAAATCTCGGATCAGTGCGGATCAGAGAGGGGGCGGGTCCCCTACTTTATCAGATAAGAACAACAGAAAAGTTGAAAGTGCAAAAGTTTAGCTTCACCCGCACTGCACTACGGGGTTTGAAAAGGGTGGACTGTGCGGGGAAGAGGTTGGTGGGTGTGCTGGATGGATTGGCATAGTCACCGGGGGGAGGGGCCTGGGTCGAACAATCGACCCCCAGCTGACCCGCGCTGTCAACGAGATGCAGATGAGATACTCGGATGCTCAGATACTCGGGTTCTCGAATGAACGAATGAGTGTTGTATTCGCAGCACTCGTACGTTTGATGCCAAGATTACATTAGCCACAGAGCAACGAACATAATATACACTCATTTGAAGGACTTTTCTTTATACGATTTGTGCTCTACGCGAATTCCCCCGTCAAGGTTCCGTCCGTGCGTCTTCCGATGCGTTCTGTATGCCATCTTTTCCGTGTGCGGGGGCGTGGGGGTTCCGCTTTTTTTTTTGTTTAACTAAGCTAATTAACGAATGGCAACAGCAACAGAAGCATCGACATCAAACAGCGTATAAAGTTCTGTTGTAAATAGTACGAGTACGTGTCCGGGGGCTTCCTTCCGGTTGCAATGCTCGCAATTGCAGTCTCTAATGATGCGGAAACGGAGACCAATAGCAGACGCAGATCTCTTTGGGTAGGAAAACTGTGCAAAACAAAGTGGAAATTTACAAAAGTTTGACAGTTCTATGGGTTTCTTCTTGGCTAAAGGCAGCAGACATTATGCAACGGCAAGGACATCCGCGGCTATTCCGCGCGCAAAGTTCAAAGTTCTCTACGGAGGCCATGACCTAAAACTGCATGCCGTTGTGCAATTCGTAGGAAGAAAAGCCCTCAGTGAGGGTCAGCGACACACTGGAAGGTCAGAAGAGCGTGCCAGAGCTTCATTCATGCCTTTTTGTGGGTGGAAAGTAATCGATTATATGACTCTCCAATTCACCTTCTGTTGGGCAGGAATGTTATATATTTTTCCCCCCATAAATTGACCCATTAAGAGGAAAACAACACTCCACTCCGTGTGCGTCGCAGGAATTGCTTAAAGTATTCATTAGTCATGGAAATTATTGCAGAATGTTAAGGCGACTCCAACCTTGAACCTGTTCTATTCCAGGCATATGAATATGTAAATCAAAATTGAATATAGAAAAGAATGGTGTACGTGATGAAAACAGTGCCCGAGGGAGATACTATCGGATGATTCAGATACCTTATTGCTGGTAATTCTCTGTTGTAATCTGGAAACTGTATTACGAAAGTGTTTGTGTCGGAGAGCTTCTGCTCTTAAAATTGTTATATCATTAGGTGGGGACCCTCCGCACTTGGCACTCTACAGGCAACTTGGAGTCAGTTCAAATATTTGCTCCTCTCCTATTTCGTATTCCTATACTATACTCAGAACTGAATCATGGGGTGATATATGTGATATCTGTGCAAACAACCAAACAAAACTCAGCACAAAAATAATTGAGTTTAAGCCAAAAATGTGTAATTGGAGGAGTGGTCGGTCCGTCCCCTGCCTACCAAAAATCGCAAACTCAGCAGATCCGACAGCGGAATGTTGAGAGCGTGGTCAGGGCATGGTCTTCTCCAATAGTTATTTACACATATCCCACAGCCCAATCACGTTCAAGGTGAATGATATAAAGAAAAGCACAAAGTAAGTTGCAATTTAAGCAACTTTCAGGGCAGGAAAGAATAGAAGAATACGGTTTACAATACCAGTTTGCAGTTACGTTGTTGAGTCGTAAATAAAAACCAAGAAGGTTCCAAAAAGGCCCCCCGCTCTTTCAGCAAACAATCAACAATCTTATCTCTTAGAAATGTACGAGTACTTTTTATGTATTATTCCTTATCATCAGTGCGCCTGTCGTCTAGAGGGGGTCTGGTCGATGGGGGTCTCCATATTCGATTTGAAATTTTTGCCATTTTAATCAAAGATTTTCGTTAACACACTTGACCCAAATGCGCCATTTCTTTGGAGGAGCGTACGTTGAGTGTTGGAAGACTTTTGGGAGAGACTGTCGATGGGTGTGTGTTTGGTACATAGGGGAATGTATGTATATACCATATACAGTGAAAGCTCTATGGGCTATGTCTGCACTTCTCTTTGAATCTAGGGATGTCCTTTTTTGAACAGTTTCTACTGTACATACTTTCACTTTCTGTACACGCATGCGTCATAATTTTTGGGGGGCTCGTGTGACCTTGCCCAAAGTTTATTGCTTTCTCTCTGCCATGCCCTTTCTCCTTTGGGGATGGGGAATGGGGCAAGCCATTGAATACTTAAAAGTGTCCTTTTAATCCTTATGTCCAGAAATGCGCAGTTTATGTGATTTCTATAACAAGAACCCAAGAGAATTCCCAGACTGTCGCAGTTTTGGGCTTGATTTATGGCCCACTCGGTCCTCTGTCCAACGCCCTTGAGATGCCCGCCAGCCAAAGAAAATGGATACTCTTCCACACGTTTTTCAATCGTATCGTTAATGGAATACCGCATGCTCCATTATGCAGCGGCACTCTCATGAAAGGGAGCTCATGAAAGGAGGCTTCTTCCCGTCCCGTCAGTCTCGCTTTTGCATACTCGTTCAAGGCCACCCCCCCTCCCGCCGGAGGAGCTTTAGGAGTGCACAGTTATCGCTATCTCAGGGCGTCAGCAGCAGCAGCAGTACCACCACCACCACCACCATCTGCTTCTCTTTTTTCTCTGCTGCTCTGCCTTCCACTTTTTCTCGCTCTCTTGCGCTGGCACTTGTTTACGCGTCGCGGCGGGCAGCACGTGCACATTTTGCTCGGTTCTTTTCATTCTGCCGTTCATTCTCTGCTCGTATTCTTAGCTAAGCGGTTCGGTTGTGTGTGTATTTCTGTGTGAATATAAGTACATACATATGTATGTGTGCGTGGGCGTCCGGCCGTTTCATCATATACTATATTTTTTTGCATTATTTATACAAAATTTGACTACGGTAAATGAAGGGGGGTGCGGGTGCGGGTGGTGGCGGCTGCCTTTGGGGCGTGTGTCGGTCGGTGGCAACTTAACCTCAATTGAACCTGTGCTCTGTGTGTGTCGCCTCTCTATGGCTCTGTCTCTTTCTTTGTTCTACGTCATTCGAGAATTGCTCTAAAATTTGATTAAATTGTGAATTGTGTTGCCCAAGAGCCACTTATGGAAACACAATCAATATTTCGTGTGACATTATTTTGTCATTTTCCTCTCTTCTCCTCTCTTGGCTTTTATCAAACACTTCTTCTTTAATCATTCGCTGCCGCCGCCGCCGCCCCTGCTTTCGTTGCTGTTGCGTTGATAGTAAAAATAGAACTTAACTTTGTTTTTCTTTGCTTTATGTATAAGTGGCTCCCGTTGCCGCACGCTCCGCCTGCGTCTTTACTCCACCTTCGCCTCTATCTCTCTCTCTCCCTGTCCGTCTCGTCTCACTCTTGTGTTTCGCTGTTTGTTTTTTTACATAGCGATAAAGATAAAGGCCGTTTATTTAAATCAAGCAAACGATTCGCACAAGTGTGTGTGTGTGTGTGTGTGCAAGTGTGGACTTTTTATAAAGCTATCAGCGGACTGCAGTCAGTCTCCCTCTGGCACACAGAGATGCCGGAGAGCAACATTTACTCGTATTTATTGCATTATAAAATTATTTAATTACCCATGAAAGAGGGAGAGGGTTGACAGTCAGCAAACCGCAAGCGCACCTACAGAATGAGAGAGATAAAAGTACAGATCAGCATGGAGAGCAGAGAGATCCGCAACGGGATCAAGCCAGCCTGCCAGTCGACAAATGTGTCGCTGCCCCCACCTAGAACGCCGACGACCCTGAAGCCAGGCTGCCAGCCGTGTGGTCAGGTGACGAAAATGTCGCAAGCATTGTCCGAGATTATCTATATGAATTGCATATGGCAATTTTTCTGATCGATTAGGCATTTATTTATTTTTCATCAGAGTGCAACCGCAATAATGAGAAGGGAAAATACAACAAAAATACAACCTACTCGCGCATTGACTCCACTCCACTCTACCGTTCGTGTAGGTGCGTGCGTGTGGGTGGACTGGGTGCTGAACTTGTTCAAGTGCATGCCGACGCTGCCGCTGCGCAGTCGCTGCTGGCGTTGTCGACCCAATGGCAACGCTGACAGTGTCAATATTGAGTCGGCTGCATTTTTTTGGCGTTCATTCCACTCTCCTCCCGCATAGCTGCTAACAAACAAAATGCAATAATTTGAAAATAAAAGTGTTTAAAAATGTTGAAAATAAATACGCAAAGCGGCAAACAAAAGACAACATGAAATAAGAGAAACAACAAATGAAACGCTGACGAGCAGACGTCGACACCAGCGCGCTGCATCTGTTTGTGCATGTGTGCGTGTGCGTGTGTGGCTGCAGCTTTGACTTAATTTCAGTGCGTTCAACCTAGGAGTGAGCGAGACGAAGAGTGTTGAAGAGCAAAAGCTCTCTGAGAAAAGTTCATTAGGAATAATTGATAGTGCGAGCGAGCGAGAGAATGATGTGATGTTTTATTTTACAGTTGAAGGATTATGTGACTTTTACAAGGCAAGAGAGACAGCAATAGCGATCAGAGAGAGATCGCAGTGTTTTGAACTAAAATTTCGACAAACGCGACTGCTGCAAGACAAAAAACAACAAAAACAATACTGTTTTACACTGCGTTAAAAAAGTGTAACAACAACAAAAAAAAACTGAACTATAAAAATAATTGACAAAACAACAACAAATACCAAAAATAAAACGACGGCCTAGCAATGCATGGCATCACACACCTCTATCGGCAGCATGCCGTAGAGAAACAGCTCAGCGTCGGCTCTGAGGGCTGGTCGCACGGCTACGGAAATGGCAACGGCAATGGCAACCGCCTCTACAGCGTGGACTCCTCCAGCAGCTCCAGCTCCAACTCGAACAGCGGAGGCGTCACGGGCAGCGCCTACGCACAGTGGCAGAGCGATCGCCACTCCCACTCCCAGCCACAGGCCGTGCCCGATGCCCACAAATCGCTGGAGAATCACGGAGGAGGCGGCAGCAGCTGCACTGGTGGCGGAGGAGCAGGTGGCGGCGGCCAAAGGAACTCCTACGACAGCTGGTACACCAGCGGCTCCGGGGCTAGCGGCAGCCTGAAGCGTACGCCCTCGTCGAAGCGCAGTTTCCTGGAACGATCTCAGAGTCCGGCAGTTTACGGCGTAAGCAGAGATCATCCCTCGTGCTGTGAGCCACCCTCTAATTCCGATACCCATCCCTTGCAGAGCATGCGTCGCAGCGGCGGTCCGGACTTTGGCTCCCCGCCGACCACAGCGGCAGTTGGCGGAAGCGGCGGCGGAGGTGCCGGCGGAGGAGGGTTCTTTCCCCACGACCTGGACCTCATCTACGAAAGCCAGGCAGATCATCAGTATTTCACCCACACGGGCGCCAGCGGCCAGCAGCGTGACAGCGGCGAGCGGCCCACGGCCATCTCGATCTTTCACCGCGTGTCGGCGGCCAACACATCGCTGGACGACTACAGTGCCCCCAGTGGTGGCAGCACAGACAGCGGCATGGCCGGCAGTGGAGCATTCCAAAGGCATCGCTTCGACAACTCCTCCTTCGCCAAGAGCCTCAGCGTGGACGAGTCCGCAGACAGGCAGCAGGCGGGGCAGTCGCCCTCCCACAGGGAGGGGCATGGGAAGCATGGCAAGCACCATCATCATCACAGTCACCATCACCACTCGATCCAGGAGCTGCTCAAGCACTTTGGCAAGAAGATTCACGTATGGCCTCGCAAGCACCACGATGCCCAGAGCGTCTGCACATCGCCGCAGAACGATCCGCAGGAGAACTTTCGCACACGCTCCAAGAGCTTGGATGTAAACACACTCAGCCGCCCCAATCGCATCCTCGACGACTGCGGGGCCACCTACAAGATCTACGATCGCATTGTCAAAGAAGGTAAAGGGAAAGGGTTTGTCCAAGGGTCCATCTATCATCTGGTACTTGCTGTTCACTTAGACTTATGATTAGATCGTAACAATCGTGAAGTCGTATCTTCTACTAATCACTTTGTATTCCTGTTTCCTAAAAAGGTGCTCATATGCGTCGCGCGTCTGCGGATCTGGAGAAACGACGCGCCTCTGTGGGGGCTGCCGGTCGAGGATTACGCGGCGATGGCACACTGGACCCACACCATGCGGCCATACTGTTCAGAGATTCCAGAGGGGTAAGTCGAGAACTTATGTATACGTACATATGTATGATAATGGGTTAAATATAGTCCCCTGGAAGCGGGTCTCGTTTCGCGTCAACAAAGTTGCTATCTTCCCAGTTCCCAGATATACAATACGTAATCGTATATCATCTTCCATACACGATCTCCTGTTACCCCTTGTTCTTTTTTTGTATCAACCTTGTGGGAAAATCTCTCATCTCTTTTTTCCCAGCTGTAAATATTGCCGTAGAGCTGATCTTCTTATCTGGACTTCTTGGTACTTATACCTTGATATTTCGAGTCTTAATGACCGAACCATATTTAAATCTCTCATCAGAGTCATATAACTTTTGGGCTTTCTTCCGGCCATTCCCGATTCACCCAACCCTTCCTTAAATCCAAATATTATTATAGGGACAGTTTTACGATTACAAGAAGGTATGACAGCTGAGTGGTCCACAAATAGTAAAACAGGTATGACGGTGGGTGGTGCGGCAGTCAGCTTTTGTCAGTCAGGGTTGTTGTCTTCGCTATGGAGAGACTTTTGGCATGGTGAAGCTACTTTACATGTAAAATGTAAAGAGATCGAGATAGCACTGCTCTGTTCTTCCATCACGAGAGTTAGCTTGAGAGAAATTGATAGGGCTCTGGAGATGGAAATAGAGCTGCGGAAAATTGCGAATTGCGAAGGGACGGTGGTCCAGGAGGGTGACCAGACACCAGGGGATGGGATGTTGGCACTCTGGGATGGTACTCTGACGCCCGTGGTCACCTGTGGAACAAAGACCTACAGTGGCTTGACAATCAAGTACATTATTGGATTTGTGCACTGTCCCACTCGCACATGACACGAGATTTGCATATTCGATTCGAAAAAATACCGCATCATATACAGCGGCCCAGCATGTTCTTCCCCGTAATCCCCCTTTCCAAGCCCCTTTCTGACACCCATTTAGCGGTAGTTGTGAAATATCCGAATCGCAGACATATCAGATTAGTCGGCTAATAATGTTAACTGATTAATATACGCAAACATTGCCCCGTCATCAGCATGTGAACGCGGGCCGAAGCATTATATTATCTCTCCATCGTTTATTGTCGCGCACACACCTCGCACATAGTCCTCAAGGTCGGCTAATGGGCCTAATGCCCATTACAACAACAAAATGTGTTGTTATTGGTGGTTAATTCATTGAAACGGGTTTATATCGAGAGGAGAATGTACATATTTTCGCATATTCTCGGAAATTCTTGTCTGCTCGCACTTCTGACGTCATACCTGTGTGGGCTTTCACCGGACAGAAAAGGCGCGCATATGTATTGATCTATGGTTTTGTTATTCTTATGCGGACGCCCGCTAATGATGATTAATTGAGTGAGAACATTTCACATGTCCGCCAATACATTGCCCAATACGAAGTACAAACATCTCTCTCCCATAAGTACCTGTAGAGCCCCATCCTCTCTCTCTCTCTCTCTCTTTCTCTGTCTCTTCTGTTGAGAGTGGCCCACAATCTTTTAGAACCGTTTGTTTTACTTATCGCACGCAGAACAACAAATGTACATATGTAGAAGCAGCAGCTTTTGTTCCACTCCCCACTCATGTTCATGAATTGCATTGAGTGGGAGTGGTAGAATTCTTGAGAGCTTTTTCTTACTCAATGCCGTTCGTTTATTCCGTTGTGGGTGTATGAAGAAGCTTCCTCTCTCTGGTTCTTTCGGTAATTGTTGGTTCTTCGGCCGTCACATATGTACACATACATATGTATGTATGCATGTACCCTTTATTTGCAGAGCGAGGCATGACAGTTTGTTTGCCTCGTGTGTGACGGTGATGTGGAAACCTAACCGAAAGAGCAAACCGAAAGAGATTAACTAAAGCAAACATGCACAAGAATAGAAATGCACACAAAGAGTAAGAGAGAAGAGAAATATATTTTTGGGTTTATCGAGTCATGCCATCCCCTCGCTCTCAAGTGCATTCTAGAGTGTTCCCTCTTCGACGTCGTTACATCGCGTGTTCTTGTATTTGCGCTAGCTTCAGCATTCTCACACACGCTCTGCTCTCTCTAGTTAGCAGCTCTATCTCTATCTCTCTGTGTGTGGAACTGTTTGTGGCGATCGTGGGGGCTCGCGAAACTCTTAACCAGTTTACTTTTTCACTTGCGAGCGCGCAGACCGTGTGCCCGGAACCGAACCGAATCGCATCGCATAATCTTCGCCACCGCCACCGCCGCAGCAGAGCTTTCTGATAAATCCGTCTGCGATTTCGCGTCCTCTTCTTCTTTGTCTTTCATTACACGCGTGTGCGTGTGCGTGTTCGTGTGCATAGGTATTGGTGTGCTCCATGTATCGCCGTCGCTATTCCGCCTTCGAGCCGAGTACACCGCGCGTCGGAGTGCTGCCCTCCCCGGCGGGCGTTCCACATGTTGCTGCAACCTCCAAAGTGCTGCAAGGCAGCAGTCTCAGCCCCAGCCCCCACCACCACCACCACCACCATAACGGCCCCAAATTGAGCGTGCGCTTTGACCCAAATCTCCCCATCGACAATGACAGCAACAACAACAGCAATGGAAAGAGCATCAGCAGCAGCAGCGGCAGCAGCGAGAGCCAGAATGCAAAAATCGGCCGAAAGGCGCGCTCTCTCAGCAATTCTCCGTTGTACCATCGCAAGAAGCGCTACAGCCATCTGCCCGGGCTAATGTCTGGGGGAAACGGCCCGTCAACGGCGGCCAGCGTCAACTATCAGCTTCTGAATAGTGCAAATATCAAAGATTTCGTCGACGGTCAACGCCATTCGCAGCACGTAAGCAGGCGCGATGACAGCAGCCAGAGCAGCAGCGGCAGCAGCAGCACTACCAAAAGCAGCGGCAGCAGCAACAACACCAAAAGCAGCAAAATTGATGGCAAAAAGCTGACGGCCACTCTAACGGCAGCGATGTCATCGTCTCTGCTGCGTCGCAAGGCTCACAGCAACCACAGCCAACAGCAGCAGCAGCAGCAGCAACAACAAAAGATGGAGCAACAGCAACAGCAAAAGATGGAGCAACAGAAACATATGCAGCAGCAGAGGAACCACAATACGATTGCAAATGGTCCGCGCCATTCCCTCGGTCATTCACCTGTCTCCTTTTCCACTCGCGGAGACTTTGCTGCAGTCCAACAGGCGCTCGTCTATGAGAGGCGGCGGGTGAGCAGCGCCCACTCCTCGCCCCGCACCCACTCCCCGGTGCATCAGTGCATGCTTATGCGGCGACGCAGTGATTACAGTGTGGAACAGATCGAGCAGTGGAAGCGGCAGCAGCAGCTGCTGCCTCGCTCTGGTCGTAAAATTAGTGTAAGTGCAGTCCCCGAGTCCCCCGGGAGAGTGACACTCACTGAGAGCAGAAGAGCGGAAGAGAGAAAAGCTTTGGCATTAAAGCTTTCACCTGCAGCAGGAACGAACGAGCCTATTAACTACTCAAGAGAACATAGAAAGAGAGGCATTTAAGATGTTTGAGTTTGCTTAAATGCGAGCGTAATTTTGCTCCATCTCTGGCCCCCTCCCCCTCCATCTATCCCAATTGCCTGGTTAAGTGTCATAATTCCACAATTGCACACATTTCAATGTTAATTTCAAAGCTACTCGAACTCGGAACGTCCGTCGCGACTATAAATGTGCGACAAGTGAGTAAATACTCGTACTAAAGCTCGCTGGCGTGTCTCATAAATATTTCATGGGAGTTTTTCGTTTGTTTTTGTTTTCCTCTGATGTTTTATCTGCGGTTTTGGTGCAGATTAAGAGATTATAGCGGTACTATCAGTATAAGTAACAATTCCCTAATTATTATACCCGATGCTCAAAATGAGTATAGGGGTTATATTATATTTGTGGTGGATCTGGCGTTTTAAAATAACCCTTTAAATTATATGATTTGATCAGCATCAAAAGCCGAGTCTATAGCCATGTCTGACTGAGTATCGGGTTTAAGTGTAGTTTTTTTCCCCCCTGTTCATTTTTGATATTTTGTGTTTTCTCTCTCTTCTTTCCGTTTGGAAAAAAACTCGAATCATGGTGACCCATATATGAAAAAGGGATTGATAATGGGAATACGCGAGTGTAACGGGAAACGGAAGAAGATCATTATTCCATATGGAATGAACACGTTTTCTTCGGTGGAAGTGTGGCGTAATGCTTTACGTGAGCTTTACGACATGTTCCTTTTCCGTACAGTGTTCCGCCTAATGATATTTAACGTGTCGTTATACTACAGGTGTATAGATAGTGTGGGCCATTAATTTAAGTGCAAAATTGCTTCTCTTTGAAATCCATCCATGTATGACGTTTCTTTGGCCCAGAAGGTCAGCCTTTGAATCCGAGTACTTTTTGAGGTTAGATGATGTTGATAGACAATGTTGAACCCTTTCTAGTTTTACTATATGCAACATCCAATCTAACAATACATTTTTTCTGTTCCATTTTACAGCTGCCCGTAGCCGATCCGTTCCTAGAGAAGTGCAATCTATCTGATTTTGGTAAGTATTATTCTTCGATCGCACCTCGCCACCTGCCCCATGCCCCGTGCCCCCGCCTTTGATGCGCACCATGGGGCAAACAAAAAATGTTTAATTTAAATAAATTAGCAGACACACTTGGCATTCGATCAAGAGTCGGCCTCCATTGTGGCACACGACGACACTTTTTCCCCGGTGAACAAATAGAATCCCAACGAGAATCAGAGGAATCGAAATACCCATAAAGACAGACAGACGGACGGATGCGAGAGGAAGGAAAGGAGGAAAGGTGGCATGGCATGGAATCGAAGTCATAACTCAAGGGGGATTATGGTGGCCGTAGTATCTGCGTCTTATAGATACATATTTATGTTATGTGGGCGACTCGGAACATAATCGTTATGGGATCGCAATACATATTCTTCTGAGGAGAGGATACATAGATATATCTTCTATGGTGTCCGAACACACCCCCAAAGTGTCTTTATCCGCCGAATGCTAATTATAAATAAGTTCCAAGTACGCCGGAGAGAGATCTCTACGGAAAAGAGTGTAACGTAACGGGGTCTACCGGCTGCGGAAAGAGCCCAGGAGGGAGGGTGTGCACTGCATGTAATTTGTTGCCAATTTCAGACACATTTCATGAACCTCATTAACGTCAATTCCCCAACGGATTCGACGATCTGTTCCGATCTAATACTCGTACTCGTACTCGTACGTCCCGATCCGAACACTCAACGGAGGCAGCAAAAGCAAATTCTATTCAATTTATATTCCGCTCTGAGAATATACTCAGATTTTTTTTGAAAATTCCTCCCACTTGTGAGTATTTTTCCCCTCTATCTTTTGTTTTGTTTTGTTTTTGCGCGTTTTCCTTGTGCCGAAAACGATTTTCCGAGAGAGAGAAACAGAACAGAGGCTGCAGAAGATCAGTTTATGATAAAATTTCGAATCGCTTAGAACGGAGACGACGACGGGCAGACGACAGATACTCGGCTGATTGTTTTCCACCGTGTTCGTGTTCCGTGTGAAAATATTGGCCAGAGAAAACGACTAATTCTTGTGTCTTTTGGCTGCTGGTTTATATATGTGTAGAAATATGGATATATGTAGATCCAAGTGCCACGTAGATTACTGACAAATCGAACCGAATCGAAGGTTTTACCCTCGGGTCTTCTTGTCTCTTGAGTCATTCGTCAAGAATTTTCGAATAGCGCCGCGCGACGACGCCAAGACCTAGGAAAACAACAACAGAGGCACCTATACCTAGACACCCACCAAACCACCGCCCACCGCCGACCACCCACCGCCCACTGGGGAAATGGTTTTTCAATTGTTTTGATGCCGCACAAAGCCAAGAACCAAGCAACAAAGCAAGAAGCATTTCAATTAACTCTCGCGTGGCCCCTGGCCCGCTGTCAAAAGAAACGCAAAATGCAAACAGAAAACGGAAAAAAAACTAAAGCCCAAGAATCGATAACCCATATATGCGGTTTAACCTATATATATTGAATATTTCCAATCAGAGAACAACAATAAAGATAGGAAAACACACAGGGAGATAGGAATAGGGAGACCTTCATCCATTTCTCCTCCAAAGTTCTTATCTCGATTTCTTTATCGATGAAGGCCCACCCACCACCCACCCTACCGCCTCCCGCGTGGCGACGACACTTTTTTAACATTTAAATTTGTAGAATCCTCTTTGGATATAGAATTTCTATCCAAATATTTCACATTTTCACAAATATATATATGTTTTTCCTGCCACAACTGGCCTTCGCTTTCTTTTCTATACATTTTCTGGGCTTTCTCGCCCATTTTTTGTGCCGCTTTTGCTTTTGTTTGCTGAGGTTTTGTGGACATTAGGCGGATAAACGATATGTGGATGTGATACGAATGTGAGGGAATATCCAAATTGAAAGGAAATTCAATCTGGATATCTGGGGACTCTTTCCATTCAGTCTTCAGAACATAGGCATTCTATATACCATGTCCATTCCCAACAAAAATCTCATCTGTGGTGGTCTTGAAATAATTTGTGATCCATAAACAGTTTGAAGATTTCCCAAATAGATTTCCAAAGGCAAATATGCAAATGCACATGAAAATGGAATATAAATCCCCATTAGAGACGTTCAGATATTTCTGCACAGCACGGCTCTTTTCTGGTTAATTAATTTCTTGGCACAACTGTCGTCGTCCGATCCGATCCGATCCGTACCCCGATATCTGTCGCTATAATGTCTGTTTGGCCTGCATTTATCGCTGGGAGATCTATGGCCTAGCCCCCAGTACATATGTACATATATATTATGCATGCGAGTATATAGTTATTTGATTAACACCTTTAGGTCCCGCCTCAATATTTATTTGTTTACACTGTGCGCCACACCACGCAGTTGATGTCTATGAATCTGCCCCTTTCCCCTGCCTCTCTCTCTCTCTCGTCTCTGTCTGTGTCTCTCTTTTGAGGAATTGAATTAATATTTATTGTTGAACAATTTGGTTTTGAACAATCTAAAATCTATTCTGGTGTCTATCTGTCGTGTGTACTGTGGTATTTCTGTCTGTTTTGTGGTTTTGTCGCACGCTAAATTTATTTTAATTAAAAATGTCTAAATTGAATTTATCGAATCGCGCGCTCCCCAACAATTTGTTTCATTTGCGGCCCAGACCAGCTCATAGACGGGAAGGTTTCAGTCCATTTAGATGATGATCTATGCAGTTCCTTCATCTCGTTTGTCAGGCGAATAGAAGGGCCGTGTTACTCTTGGAGCTCATGGAGCTCTTCTGTTCTGTTAGCAGCCAAATTGAGTCCCCAGCTAATTTTTAACGCCCACAGACCCAACAGAAATCGTAATGCGAGGGCATTGAAGGAGGAGGATAAACAGTGTGAAAAATAGTAAAACGAAAAGAGCAAAAAAAACAAAGAACCTTTGAGACGCATGTTACAATTGCACTTTTATTCGAATCATGCGGGTCGCTTGGTGCTGGGAGGGGGCACTGGTCGGCCAGCCGATGTCCTTTGCTATCCCTTGGAGAGCATCAAAGAGTTTGAGCAGATCTCCGAAGCCTGGAAGCGTCTGCTGGCGGAGCTGCTCAATAAAGGTGTCCTATCCACAGCTCAAAGATGATTCAAACTAACGAATATCTCTCTCCTTCTCTTGGGTCCTTGCAGAAGAGGACGACTCACAGATCTTTGTCAAGTTCTTCCGCTTCCACAAGTGTTACGATCTGATACCCACATCCGCCAAGCTCGTGGTCTTTGACACACAGCTGCTCGTGAAGAAAGCCTTCTATGCACTCGTCTACAACGGCGTGAGGGCAGCACCGCTCTGGGATTCGGAGAAGCAGCAGTTTGTGGGTATGCTGACCATCACGGACTTTATCAAGATCCTGCAAATGTATTACAAGTCGCCCAACGCCTCCATGGAGCAGCTCGAAGAGCACAAACTGGACACGTGGCGGAGTAAGTAGAACACATCTTGAGGTGGAGAAGCAATTCTGAGACCAGCCGCCGCCTTTCTGTTCCACAGGTGTGCTGCACAATCAGGTGATGCCGTTGGTCAGCATCGGACCGGATGCCTCCCTCTACGATGCCATCAAAATTCTCATCCACAGCCGCATTCACCGCCTGCCCGTGATCGATCCGGCGACCGGCAATGTCCTCTACATCCTGACACACAAACGCATACTGAGGTTCCTCTTCCTATATGTGAGTATCTATCTATATATATATCCCTTGGACACACATGGAATCGAATCCGCTCTCTCGCTTGCAGATTAACGAACTACCAAAGCCTGCGTACATGCAAAAGAGTCTGCGCGAACTGAAGATCGGAACGTACAGCAACATCGAGACCGCCGACGAGACCACGAGCATCATTACAGCGCTCAAGAAGTTTGTGGAGCGACGCGTCTCGGCGCTGCCCCTGGTAGATGCCGAGGGTCGTCTCGTTGATATTTATGCAAAGTTTGATGTGATTGTAAGTCCCCTGCAGCCTGCAGCTTCAACCAATGTCTCAATCAAAATTGATTGATTCTTTCTTCTCCCTTTCATTTAGAATCTCGCTGCTGAGAAAACCTACAACGATCTCGATGTATCGCTGCGCAAGGCCAACGAGCATCGCAACGAGTGGTTTGAGGGCGTTCAAAAGTGCAATCTGGACGAAGCGCTCTACACCATAATGGAACGCATTGTGCGGGCGGAGGTGCATCGCCTGGTGGTAGTCGATGAGCATCGCAAGGTTATTGGCATCATCTCGCTATCAGACATCTTGCTCTATCTGGTTCTGCGGCCAAGTGGCGAGGGCGTCGGCGGATCCGAGAGCTCACTGCGTGCCTCCGATCCCGTCCTTCTGCGCAAGGTGGCCGAAGTGGAGATCCCTGCACAAACTTCAGCGACAACGCCCCCGCCTCGCAGTCCTTCGGCAGGGTCCGGCAATCGCAGCCTGATCGAGGACATACCCGAGGAGGAGCCGGCGCCGCCCCAGACGCCAGCAAAGACCGACGATGCGGAGGCGGATGCCGATGCCGATGCCGACAGTGATAACAACAAGTCCGCCAGTGAGGATAAGGCCAACAACAACCAGAACCAGAGCCAGCACGAGAGGGGAAGAACGACGGGGGCGCCGACGGCCAATGGTGATAGCAGCAATAACAGTCCAGCCGAAGTGTCCTTTGCCGATGAGGCGCACGAAGAAACAGAAGCCACTGACCAGGTCGAGCGCAGCAATTGTGATGATGAAAACCCCGATGAGGATGACGACGAGGATGAGAACGACGACGACGATGACGTGGAGGTGGTGGAGCGCAAAAAGGCAACCGCTGCGGCGGCACACAAAGCGGACACAGAAGAGGAGGACGATGGCCTGAGCAGCGCCGTGTCCGCCGCGTCGGCTCTGGGCCAATCCTTGGCCACGCCCGCGGCGCGAGAGATGGCGCTGGTTAGTGAATAAAACTATAATTTAAACAAAAGAAACCCAAGAAAGAGAAAACTATATTTGAATATTACTAGCTATTAAGGATATGATATATTATTACTAAAGGGAAACCAACAACAACCGCAAAACAAAAAATGTTAACAGAAAGAATGTTTATATATACACACAAGAAAACCAACAACAAATTACATTAGAATGTCTTTAAATTTTAAACTATGTATTTGATTATTATATAATAGTACAGTACAAGTCAAATTCCGAGTTTTTATTTCATTTAAATCGATGCGTTCGGTGAAAATTTAAACTAAACTGTGGCGGACAAAGAGTAACTTTATTTTTATTTTTCTGATGGTATTGAACTCTGCAATTCTGAAAAGCTGATACGGGACGGGAGAGAAATACTATAACTCACCAAGAGACGATGCCTAGAAGGATCCCAATTAAGTCCGCGGAGGGCAAAGATAAAGGGTTTTGTTAGCCACCATTATTCAACGGAATATCAAAATTTATCAATAGGAACGATTTCCCACTTACGTGTTTCGCTACGTAACATTTTTCTCTATTTAGACGAAATCCAATAAAAGCAAGTATTTAAAGTAAGCCAATTAAGTAAAAAATTGATTCATCAATCGTATATAATTATGTGGGCATGGCTAAATATTCTATCTAGCTAGTAATATTCGACGGAATATCAAAAACGAGGAAAATGTATAATAGAATTTGAATTCGTCAGTATATCTTCAGTATATTTTTACAATGACACGGTATATTTCGGTATGTTTCTGAGGGTCGGACGGTATATTTTATACAAAAATCCGCGGTCACACCGAACAGCTGTTCTATGCGAATTGTAAACACACGTGCAAATGAACCATTTTGAGATACGAGAAATTCCCGGCAAGGTAATTCCCACTTATTATCCGGTTGCAGCTGCAGTAACATAACATCTCTCCATTAGGGGCGTGCCATGGTGGCCACCAAAAACTTTGCCGCGGACGAGATCATTTTCGAGGAGGAGCCCTTTGTGTCGAGCCAATTCTCGTGGAATGCAGCCTACGGCTATGCAGCGTGCGACCACTGCATGCGACCGCTGGAGACGGTTCTGGAAAACGTACGTCGCCTGGCCAGCGATGCGAAGGTTGAGGTTCCGCTCCTCCAGCACGATCCCACCTCGTCCTGGGTGGCACAGTTCACGCAGTGCCAGCGGTGCAAGGTGCGTTACTGCTCCGAGGACTGTCTGATGGAGGCGCGGAAAAAGTACCACCGCGTGGCCTGCATGGGTGCCTTTCGCGCGGATGACACACATCCCATCAACGTGCTAAACGAGACCTGGAAGAAGATGCACTACCCCCCGGAGACGGGTACCATCATGCTCATCGTCCGCCTTATGGCCATGTACCAGCAGAGCAGCAAAAAATCCGATTTCCTCGAGCAGCTGCAGTCCTTCCAAGCGCTGATTGTGAATCGCGAGCAGAAGATCTACCACAAAATGCTGGGTGAGAACTTTGAGCAGCAGATGGATCAGCTCTACGGCGCCTTCTGCAAGGCCTTTGCTTCCGATGAGTTTGCCATGGTAATCGGAAAGGATGATCAGGGAGTAGTAAAACCAGATATTTACGTGCGTTTTATCCTCTTATTAGTTCACCACACCAGATGCCTTTAAGACGCTCATGGGTATCATGGGCACCAACAGCCAGGGAATCGCCACCAGTGTGCTGGCGCAGTGGGTGACCAACGTGTCCGACCTGCCGCTGCCGGAAGCCGACAAGACTGCCCTGGACACTGTCATCGACGAGCTCTACTCAAAAGTCGGAGAATGTAACATCTGTCTATACAAAGTATCCTCCAGTCAACTCCTAATGCTATTTTTCTCTACTGGCAGTCGCTGGCGAATTCCTGAACAATGAGGGCTCCGGTCTGTACCTACTGCAGAGCAAGATCAATCACAGCTGCGTGCCGAACGCCTGCTCGACGTTCCCCTACTCCAACGACATTGTTGTCCTGAAAGCACTGGCCCCCATCCAGGAGGGCGAAGAAATCTGCATTTCCTATCTGGACGAGTGCCAGCTGGAGCGCAGCCGCCACTCGCGCCACAAGGTGCTGCGCGAGAACTACATATTCGTCTGTCAATGCCTCAAGTGCCAGGCTCAGGCATCCGACCCCGACGTGACTAGCGACGAGGAGGAGGACGATGACGAAATGGACGACTACGATGATGACGATGATATGAACTAGATTAACACTCAATTTGTCGCAAGATCCGATTTTAGTATAGTGAAGATTATATTATGGCTATAGAGACCCCCAGTTGATATGAAAATGGATTGCTGGCCTTGGCGCGCCCATATCGGGTGAGAAAACTAAGTATGTAGGACATATCCCCGATCCTTTTCAAGTTGATTAGGATAACGGACTTCTAACATTTAAATTATCGTTTAATTATCATTAAATTGATCGTTTAAGAACAGAGCTACAATTCTATCAATCAGTTGGCCCTTTACGCCACCTCACAGCTTTATCTCGCAGATATAAATGACCACTCACCCCACCCCATGTAGCTTTAATTGATATGGGTTTTATAATAGTAAACACAAAAAGAGCTTTCGATACTGTATGTATCGCCAAAAGCAGCTGCTTCATATGTGAAAAGTTTTAGTTGGAAAGAAAAGATCACAATGGCGCATCGATCCGCCTGCCTGATCTTGGTCCTGTGCACTCTGCACAGTGCCTGCGGCCTCTACTTTCACATGTCGGAGACGGAGCGGAAGTGCTTCATTGAGGAGGTTCCCGACGAAACCGATGTGAAAGGTAAGCGGGCATAGCCTAAAATTCCAACGCAGTCTCTAAACGAGCCTTAATCTGTCCCCAGTTTACTACAAAATGGAGCTCTACGATCCACGCTCTAATGGCTTTATGCCCTCATCCCCGGGAATCGGCATGCATGTGGAGGTGCGTGACAGCAACAACAAAATCATCCTCTCCCGTGTGTATAGATCTCAGGGCTGGCTCTTCTTCACTGCTCACGCGCCCGGCGAGCATGTGATTTGTATGTACTCGAACAGCACTGCCTGGTTCAGTGGTGCCCAGCTGCGCGTTCACCTGGACATACAGGTGGGAGAGCATGCCATCAACTATGCCAATGTGGCTCAAAAGGAGAAGCTGACGACCGACCAGCTACGTATTCGTCAGCTCCTGGATCAGGTAGAGCAGATCACGAGGGAGCAAAACTACCAACGCTACCGCGAGGATCGCTTCCGTCACACGAGCGAGAGCACCAACTCGCGCGTGCTCTGGTGGTCCCTGGCCCAGACCGTTGTTCTTGTCTGTATCTCGACCTTGCAGGCGTTTAATTTGCGCAATGAGAGACTCGACCTATATAGGGCTTTCTGCAAAGTGCTCAGCGGAGACGAGTTTACCATGGTGACTACGCACAAGCGACAAGGCTTATCCTATATATTAACGCGTTTTAACTCTAACAGTTCACCTCTCTAGACGCCTTCAAAGCACTGATGGAAATCATTGGCACTAGTCCGGAGGCCGTTACGAGCAGCGCCATCTCTCAGTGGGTCGACCAGGTATTAGATTTGGATTCATCTCTTACAAAACCGGACGAGATAATGCTGGTCAACCTCACTCAAAGGCTTCACGACAAAGTGAACGAATGTAAGTAAAGAAAACCAAGTGTGATCAGATATTTCCATGTTATTTTTATTCTTGGTAGTTGCTGGCAAGTTCTTGAACAACGAGAAGGTATCCAAGGAGAATCGTGATGTGATCAAGCCATCATATTTCCTTGAAAATTCGAATTCCGACTTAAATATATTCCTCGAACAAACAAAGCCAGATCGGAGTGCTCACTTATCGAATGACAAATTCTTATTGATCTGTGAGTGTACCGAATGCCGCCCACAATCAACGATCCAGATATAATTGATGAAGGACTGTTCGGAGCAGCCGTTGGAAACAAGGTCTTTGCGCTAGCCAGCGCACTTAAATCTAATGCTGGCTCTTAGTTGTCTAACGCTCGCTCGCTAATCGAAGACCTTTGCTGTATAGCCCGAGCATAACTATGGCGGTGGCGGTTTGGAAGCAGTATAGTCGGCGATCCTTGCATTATATACATACATATATAGGTTTTAGTTTCACGAATTTGTTTTAACTTATTTTTTTGTGGATTTTATTTAAGCGGCCGGAAAACCCCGATAGCTCGCAAGGACTTCAGCCTCAGAATTGGTTTCATTTGTTGTCGTTATTCTATTAACAGTGCACCTAAATATAAATTTAATTTATAAATGGCTAACAAATCTCATCACGAGCTGCCCTCGCCAGCACCAGCTGAGACGGGCGTCAGGTTTATCAGGTTGTTGCTGCTCTCAGCCAGCTCCACAATGGAGACGCGGCCACGCTGCTTTATGAACTTGGCCACGGCCGCCAGCTCCTCCTCTGAGACATAGATGAACTTGCCACGGTCGTCGATTACGCCTGTGAGGGTCCCATTGGCCTGCAGATCCTGGATGCGCTCGATGGCCTGCTGTGTCTTCAGCTTGAAGGCAACGGCCAAATCCTCCAACAGGACAACCTTATTGTCCTTGATGTACTGTATAAAATCGGCCAAAAGATTATCCTGGTCGTCCGCGTCCCCCTCCTCAAAGCCCTCTTCCTCGACGCTGAAGCCGGCCTTCATTTTCAGATACTCCTCGTGCTCTTTGCGCTCGCGCTCCTCCTTAACCAGACGCTCGGCCTCGGCTCTTTTGCGGTCTGCCTCTTCCTGAAAATCCTCCTGTTGCTTTCGCTCGGCCTCTTCCTTGGCCTCCTTCACCTTCCGCTGCTCTCTATCGATCAGCTCCTGCTCGCGGTGCAGACGCTTCTGTTCCTTGGCCTCCATCTTGGCCCGCTTCTTGGCACCCATCTTCTCGTCAAGCACAGCACCTTGGGGCATACGCTGGCCATCGCCATCGGGATTTTCATCGTCATTATCCCCCTCGGCGTCAGCTGCTTGCAGGGCAGCCGCTGCGGCCGGGGCTGCTGCAGGAGCATTCTGGCGTAGTCGGTTACGCTGATTGCGGGCTATTTGGGCCCGTCGCGGGACGCCCTCCTGTGCTCGCAATGGGACGCCACGTTGCGGTGGTGCTGCTGCTTCCTTTGCTTCTATTGAGGACAAAAACAAAGTGAATTTAAGGCTGCCCCTAATGGTCTATTGGCTTACCTGTGCCGCCCTTCTTTTTCTGCAGGAAAAATATCGTTAATATCACGACCAGCAGGGCCGAAGCGATGCCCACAAGAATAATCAGGTCCATTATCTAGTTAAGATACAGCTTGCACGATTTTGATTGGCAAAAAGGTAAACGTCAACAATTGTGGCAGATGTTCAGCTGTTTCTACGGCACTGCCAACACACAAGATATGCCAGCTGTTGCTGCAGCGTTGCCAGTCAGCGCGATTTTGTACAAAATTGTATATTATAAATGTGAAGTAATCTAAAATTCCGAAAATATGACGGAATAAAAATTAAAAAATGTATGGCCGTGTTTTAAAACTATTCAGTTTGATGGGATGTTCTCTCTGCGCTCTCTCATGATGACGCGTCAGTACCCGAACGACAGAGCCGAAGTCTCTGGGGTTCCAAAACTCGTATAGTTAGTGGTGATATGCTGGAATGAGAATTCCGTCACGCTACCATCTCTATGCCAAACACTTCAACTTCGATCTGGCACTTTTTCTCATGACGTGTCGGCGAGCTTAACATTATAATATATTTAGTGGAAAAAGTTATAACAAATTGCCAAAATGCGAGATCAGTTCATCTGCCTGGCCCTGCTGCTGTGCGCCCTGCACAGTGCCTGCGGCCTCTACTTCCACATATCGGAGACGGAGCGGAAGTGCTTTATTGAGGAGGTTCCCGACGAAACCACTGTGATAGGTAAGCGGACAGGGTCTGAAATGCCAACGCATTTTCTAAACAAGTCTTTATGTGTCCCCAGTCAACTACAAAGTGGAGCTCTACGATCCACGCTCTAATGGCTTTATGCCCTCATCCCCGGGAATCGGCATGCATGTGGAGGTGCGTGACAGCGATGACAAAATCATCCTCTCCCGTGTGTACAGCTCCCAGGGCCGAATCTCGTTCACCTCACACACGCCCGGCGAGCATGTGATTTGTATGTACTCGAACAGCACTGCCTGGTTCAGTGGTGCCCAGCTGCGCGTTCACCTGGACATACAGGTGGGAGAGCATGCCATCGACTATGCCAATGTGGCTCAAAAGGAGAAGCTGACGGAGCTGCAGCTACGTATTCGCCAGCTCCTGGATCAGGTGGAGCAGATCACCAAGGAGCAGAACTACCAACGCTATCGCGAGGAGCGCTTCCGTCACACGAGCGAGAGCACCAACTCGCGCGTGCTCTGGTGGTCCCTGGCCCAGACCGTTGTCCTCGTGTGCATGGGCTTCTGGCAAATGCGCCATCTGAAGAGCTTCTTCGAGGCGAAGAAGCTGGTGTGAGGACACCGTCAGCTTCAGCCCCCAAGTTCCGTGTGTTTCTCCTACTTTTGGCTCATTTGGTGCAACAATATTTGCGAATTTCATCGGTGGATCATCACCGCCACAAGGCCTCGACTCCAAGCACGTCTAGTTTTAATTTCTTGTGCGTAATTTAATAAAAATCCATTGTACAAAAACATCAGACAGCGACTGTACGACTCTCCAGTGCAATCCTATCGCTGTCTGCTGGTCGGTCGGTCAGTCAGTCAGCTGAGCCTGGTCCCGTGACTTCGCTGACGCCTGACTGAGCGCGACTTGGACTTATCAGCTTAAGTTGTCGCCGGGAGATAACCTGTAGCGTTAACTCCGTCGTTTTAGCTACATGAGGCAGGCATTGTAACTGCATTGAATTGACTGGCTAGCCTTTATCGCAATGTTTGTTCTTGCGCCCGTGTCGTGTACAAAGTGAAAAGCTAGTAGCTCTTGGACCGCGCACATCAGCGGTCGTCAATCGCGGCACAGATTCAACATTTACAATAGAGCTCATTGTGGCAGTGCAGACGCAGACCCACAAAAGCCGCAAGTCTGTAACCTGATCCGCCGCCAGAAAAGCAAACAAGCCAACAACTCGCTCCAATATTGCTCTCGGGTCTTGTACTGTAGTGCTCGACAGCTTCCCTCTCCTCGTCAGTTCACTTCACTCACGTCGGATTAGGCGCACGGCTGTGGAAAATGTTTCGAGCAACGGAAATCGGCAGCGAAGAAAGTGAGTTCATGCCTGATGGTGATAAGATAAGGCCCAGATCTCTAAAATCTCCACACTATTCTGTTGGTGTTGATCTTTGCAGCCTTGCCAGCCATTGCGGAGCTCACGCAAGCCAGCTATGAGACGGAGGGACGGGACATCGAGTGGGGCAAAGGTAGTGAACGGACCCAGCTGAAGCCGCGACAGCGCAGCTCTCTGCCCAGCTATGGCTTTGCCCCCGCGCCCATTCGCATGGAGTACAGGTACCCGCGCGCCGTATACTTTATTCTCGCCACCAAGTTCTTCGAGGCCTTTGCAGCGAACGGCATACGCAGTAAGTAACCCACCCCACGGGCAGCCGCGCATCATTTACAATCGCCTTGCTTTGTCTTGACGAAAAACACCGAAACTTATCAGCGCCGCGCCAGATGCGAGCATCCACACAGGGATGAGGGGGTCTGCGATGCATTATAAAATGCATTGATAAAATACAAATACGATGCGGCAGGGGAGCCCTTGATGATTTGTTATTTTTCTGGGAATTTTTCCGTCATCAATGGAATAAGGAAATTTGGTGATGCATCACAGAAATTTTCCAGGCCTCTGCTCTGGTGGGGACGTGACCTTCATTTCATGGTCGATAAATAAATCAATCGTATTGAACGAGATTGCACTCTGTCTCTGGTGTCACAGCACGATTCTGATTATTACTCAATTCCAGCCATTCTCGCCCTCTATCTGCGCGATGATCTCAACTTCACGGAGAGCTTCTCTACGGTGGTGCTGCACATATTCAACTTTTTCGGCCAGTTCTGCCCCATTATCGGCGCCGTCCTGGCAGACAGCTACATGGGAAATGTGCGCACCATTTCCGCCTTTTGTTTCCTCTACGCCTTCGGATGGATGCTGCTGACCATGACGTCGCTCCCCTCTGTGGGAGTACCAATTATGTGAGTAGTACACGTTTTGATCGCTGATCCAGTGAGGCTTTTGTTGATTGCATTACCCTTCTTAGCCTGCTAGTGTCGATTGCCCTCCTGTTCCTGGCAGTGGGAAACGGCTCAATCCGCGCCTGCATCACGTCGCTGGGAGCCCTGCAGTTCAAGATGCCCGAGCAGGCTGTTCACCTCTCAGAGTACTTCTCCTTCTACTATTTCGTCTATTATTTCGGCATATTTCTGAGCAAGATTATTCCCCCGCTGGTTCGGGCCAATACGCAATGCTTTGACAAGGTGGAGTGCTATCCCGCCGTCTTCGGTACTCTCGCAAGTGCCTTCATGATGGCCTGGCGTAAGTAATCATCGATTTGCATACATCAGCTCCTGTGATTGTAAGGGTTTCCCACTGTTTCCAGTTATCTTTCTGATCGGCAAATGTTTCTACAAGACCGAGAAGCTGGCCGATGACAATATACTCTTCAAATTCTGCGGCTGCATCAAGACGGCACTGGTGCAGAAGTGGCAGCGACGCAATTCCAATAAGCGATGCAACTATTGGCTGCACAATGCCGTCGGTGTCTACGACGAGGCCTTTGTCAACGACGTCTCCAAGGTTCTGAGGGTAAGTAAAGATTACAAGCCAGATTGATTCTCGTACTTGAATCCTTTTCTCCCGTTTCCACTCAGATCTCAAAACTGTTTACTCCACTACCATTTTACTTCGCTCTGCTGGCCCAACAGGACTCCAGCTGGACTTTCCAGGCGGCCATGATGAATACCACAGTGTTGGGAGTGACCATACAGCCGGATCAGGCCAAGGCTGCGGGCCCCATCTTCCTCTTCATGCTCATCCCGCTGTGGCAATATGTGACGGTTCCGTTGCTGCGTCGATACTTTAATTGGGAACTAAAGCCACTGAACAGCGTCACTGTGGGTGGCATCTGCTCCGCTGGTTCCTTCTTTTGTGCAGGAGCCTTGCAGAAAGTGATTATGGTTAGACAACGAATAACAAAGACAAATACTCCACTGAGAAACTCACTCTCTTACTTGTAAATCCTCGTAGAATTCACCCAGCCAGACCATTAACATTGCTTGGCAGCTGCCGCAGTTCTTTCTGCTGATGTTGGGCGAACTGCTGCTGTCTATTCCGGGACTGCAGTTCGCCTTCACGCAGGCGCCCACGTCCATGAAGTCTGTGGTAACGGCTACGTGGTTCCTGAACAATGCCTTCGGCAACCTCGTTGTGGTTGTGGTCACTGAGCTGGGTTTGCTGAGCTCCCAGATGGACGAGTACTTCTTCTATGCGGTGGTAATGCTGGTTTGCATTGTAATCTTTGCACTCCTAGCCTACGACTACATGCAGCAGGAGCGCAATGGCGGTCTTTATTTGAGGGGCTGCTTGGACGGCACCTCCGATGACCTGGATATCCCCAGCACCAGCCGCAGCGGCAGCATCTAGATAACTGCTACAGCCATGTAGTACCTGGTTGAAACTAATGTTGGTACACCCTTTTTTTTAAATAATATCAGATTTACATTTCAGATTTTATTTTTAGTTAACGAAAATGTATATGAAATTAGGTAAAACTTATTTTAATTAAATAACAACCTGATCCACAACAACCAACTAGGGTTCAAAAGAGCCAAATCTGTACTAGACAGTCTACTTTATGTAGACCCACCCCCCTAAATACCCTTACCAAAAGCCATAGAAGAAAACACCGACTTAACAGCACGGTAGATAGAGCCAAACAAATTTCCCAAAAACACTCCATCCCTTGTTCCCCAATCAGAACCTACACATCCAAGAAATTCAACATCCTTACCATACACGCCTCCTCGATCAGAAATCTATTATCCACCCATTTCCCTAAGAGCTTAATAATCTGGATACCCAGTCACATAGGCATAAAAGGCAACGAATTTTCAGACTCTGCAGCCAAGATGTACACCAAATTTCCCCTCATTTACACCCCAAACCACAACTCTACCGATATTGCACACTTCCTAAAACAAGTCCTCCAATCTAAACAAAACGACCTCCTCACAAACACCTCTGCATGGTACCAACAAATTAGCCACCACGCTACCAACAACACCCCCCCAAAGAACAATATCCTTAATAGAAGGCACCAGGTCATAATTAATAGACTGAGACTGGGCAACACCAAGCTGACCACCAAAACATTGCCCAAGGCATGTCCATTGTGCCCCTCACTCTCCTCACAAAGGTCCCTATCATTCAAAAACAAAGATCCCATGCAACTCATCTCAAACCCCACCAACGCAAATTCCAAAACTATCCGCATATTTCTTGTACCGCTAATCTCCTTCACAAAATATAACCGAGCATACTGTAAATACCCATCCCAACACCTTTGTAAATATGTATCAAATCTGACCCAATTACCCTAGAGCTTAAGGCCTCAGTAGCTATAGCTTCAAGTTTGGAGCTAACCAGATATTAGCGTTACATAAATAAATAAAATAAATTATTTGAATTACAGACACTTTCTAGGAAAAGGTATTTCCTTAAAGGCTCCCTTAAAGCGTTCCCACAACTGGCACACCAATATTACCAATATTAATTTTAACTAGGTATTGCCATTGCACTTGTAATTTATTGGGACCCACACACATACCCGCACACACTTACTGAAAATATATACAAACTAAATAACTTAACTAAGGAGAGAGATCAGTCGAGGATCTTGAACATGTACTGCAGCTCCAGATTGGTATCGTCTGGCAGATCTGTGCAGTGAATTGCATTGAGCACCTTGGACTTGCCAAACTTGGCGCGGAGGGTGTGGGGGCGCAATAGCTTGGCTATTTCCGGGTCCATAGGACCGCAGAATGTACGGAACTCGCCGTAGCTACTCTTTCCCGGATCGGCAGAGACGATCTCAAGGCACATGCACACGCCGCTGGCTAGCTGCGCTACCATGGGTATATACTCGGGAAGGATACCGCGATAGACCTCGTAAAACTCCTCGCAATTGATTCGCGCCATTAGAATCATGCGCATGGCAGTCACATTAAAGCCGTTGGCCAGAATTTCGTCAACGATGTCACCCAAAAGGCCGTCCTTTATGCTGTGCGGCTTGATGATGGCCAGCGTAGAGTTCTTGAATAGACATTCTTTCATGATGCTGAGGCGGTCTTCGAAAAAGAACTTCAAGTCTATGGCGACATCCTCCTCGGTCGCAGGACAGTAGATTCCGTAGCGCACATCCTCCTGCTCGAACAGCTCCTCCAGGCTTGACGACAGCTTCACGGAGGAGGAGTCATTGACCCCATCCGGACCCTTGTACTTGACACAAGCGATCATGATCTCCACCACGTTGTCGCCGATCAGCTCCATGCTGATGGCCGGGCCGGCCAATAGTTCGTTCATCAGGACACTGGCAGAGCGTGACAGCCGTATGATTTAAATGTCCCCCAGAAAAACTTTTGATAATACTCACGAGGATACAACTTCGTTCTTGGGCTTCCCGGAGAGGAACTGTGTCACCATTTTGGGAGTGAACTGTACCATCTGTCCGTTGTTGATGTTAATCTTGTTATTGATGAGTGTCTTCAGAAACTTGCCTAGATGCTTGTGCCACATATTATTCTTAAGCAGCACGAATCCTCTGTGAAAAATACTCGTATAGTATGAACAAGTCTGGACTTTTTCATGTCGAGCACCTCTTACCTTTTGCGATATTTGGCCAAGTTGCTGCGGGTCGACTCGTCCGCGTAGTCAACAATGTCGAATTGCCGGCCGAAAACATTGATCTTCGAGCCCACAAAGAAGTCGCGTTGCGTCAGCTCCGGAATCTTGGTGCGACGCAGAAAGGTCTTCTTGCTGCGTTGATCAAACTGAGGAGTACCCAAAGATTAGCATCCGAATTGTAGGCGATATATTCTTGAGGAAATACAATACCACTTCCACTGCCTCGTCGGCCACAAAGTAGGTCACCAGGAAAGTACGTATGATGGCAGCCTCGGCCTGATACCATTCGGCCACAAAGGCCAGTCGCCGCTCTGCCTGTGCTGCGCCGGTCATATTAAGTTCTAAGAAGCTTTTTAAAAGTTTGTAAGTAGCTCCCAACAATAATATCACTTGTTTCGAGTGAAATTGTGTTGTTTGCTTTGCTTCGAATTTTTTTCAAAGCGTGCCCGCGTTGTCACAGCAACACGAATCGAAACTATCGATACACCGCATCGATAGCTGGTTGCGAGCAAAAATGCCATCCCTCCCCTCCACAAATGGGGACAATTTTTCCCGTTTTTGTTTTATTTATTGTAATTTCCTTTATTTACAGGAAACAAAAAATAATAAACTGCAAACACATTTTTTGCAATGAATTGGTTGTAGCTTTCCTCTGCTTGTTGTTATATTCTAGCGTAAAACTTATGGTTTTCTTGTCGGCTCCAAATGTTTCGTTTCTTGTTCCGTTTTACTTTCTGTTGTTAACATCTCTCGCCTCACCTGAATACGCAGCCAATATTCAGCTAAGTTAAATGGGTGATTCTTTTTGGAATAGTGTATATACGCATGCGTATGTGGATGATTTTATATGGATGTGTTGATTGGTGTTTTTGTGTGTTGTGTGTGGGGGGAGGGAGAGATTGTGAGTGTTGGTGTGTTCGTGTGGACTTAATGGTATAAGCGCCTCGGCTAACGCTACGACTACTCCAAAATGCTTGACCCCGGCAAACTTTCTAAGCAGCCGGCTTCTTCTTGTCACCCTCGCCGGTCTCCTCCTCTTCCTCGTCGTTCTGGGAAAGGCTAGGGATGTTGTCATCGGAGTCCTCCTCCTCATCGTCAACATTGAAGTCGTCGAATTTATTGTTCCAATCACCACCAGAGTTATTCAGGAAGTTGCCAAACATTCCATTGTCTTTGGCGTCACCTGCTGACATTGGAGGAACATTTAAAGTAGAATTTGGGTTGGTCAAAAAAGAGAGTCAAGTCTCACCTTCCTCGTCATCGGACTCATCGCGCCACTTGGCAAAGTTGGCCTTAAGGAAGTGCAGCTTCGTCTTGTCCGTGGTCAGACTGGGCCAGAAGGGTCCGCTCGCCTTCTTTGGTATTGTGAATTCTAGGCAACGCCCAATGTTCTTGCTGGTCACTTTCTCGGGATCAACCGTTCCGAAGAAGTTGAGCGTGACCTCGTATTTCTTAGACGCATCCAGCGCGTTCACGCCCTTGAAGGTGAAGCTGTTCTCCGTCACTCTGCGGGTAAAGCAGAAGGTTTAGGATCAGTTAAGGCTATCGAATGTGATCTAAAGGTCACTTACTTCTGTTCGATGTCCTTGCACTCAACATCGATGATCACATAGACCAAGTCGCTGCGCTGTGCCCAGGAAACTGGAGGCGGAATTGATCTGAAGTGGCAAATGGAATGGAGATTCTTGAATAAATACATAAGCACATATATAAACTACAGCCGGTGTGGGGTTCGACGGTGCGGGGTGCCACATGCCGGCCCCCAGCAACGGCGACGGCGGACAAACGTCGTCGACTTTTCTGGAAACCAAGGCAAAGTGCAAAATATATGCTAATCGCTCTGCGATCCATTTGCATACACATAACCCACACAGCCGGGCGCCGCGCACAAAGGTCCATGCCGAAAATACACAGAATTAGCGCCAACCCAAACATAACCTCAAATGCTGGGCCTCAAGTTTGGCCCAAAAAATATCGCAATGCAGTTGCGCACAGGATACGCCCACCATCAGCAAACTAGCCGACGCAGTTGGGCGGCCATATGGAGAGGGTCTAACTATCTAAGGACTGACCGCGCAAATCATAGGTATCCGCGAAAAATGGACGCCACCACTACTGCAACAAAGCACGCGCCGCAGAAAGAAGCCACAAAAAGATGTGCAGCGGCCGGGCCAAGAACATGGCTATTTACAACGATAAATAATGCACTCACCCAATTGCTGCCGACATTCTGTAGTTGATTTGATTGCTAGTTACTGGGCTATTTATTTATTAGCAGTTCTTTATTGCCTGACTCTTCACTTTTTTTCAGGATCAGTGTGGCCGCGTAAAATATAATTTGAGAGGAGACCGAGGAAATAGAGCTCGAGAACAGTGTGTGAAATATACCAAAATATACGGTCTCATTTTAAGAATATACCGTAAATATACTGACGAAGCCAATTTCTATTATACATATTCCTCGTTTTTGATGTTCCGTGCAATAAAACCCTCAGCCCTGCCCACATAATTTTATCCTATTGATGAATCAATTTTCTACTTGACTTGTTTTCTTGCTAGCGTCTCGTTATGATGAAAAACGAACTTAGCCCACTTCAGCCCCCTCTATTTAAATAGTTCAACTACTTCAGGTAAATGGCTGAAAATATTAACGATTGTAAGTTCTTGTTGTAGATTCATGCCATCTTTCCTCTGAACTTCAATAAACACTACGATATCTTTCACCTGAACTGCGTTAAAATTCTTTAACATTCATAATTTTTGGGGAGAGTATTTTAGTATCCACTGGTCAACAATGGGTTAATCGTCCATGATCGGAAGTCAAATTCGTCGATTTTCATATTCGATTTGATATAGCTAGCTAGGCAAGACCATCATTCCTGAACACATAATTTTATCCGATTGGTGAATTAGTTTGGAATGTGTATAATATAAGGTTTACAAAAAAAGGTGAATAGTATTTCTCTGACAGTTGAGGCATTGTACAGCACAGAAATTTCACTCACAGCGCTGCCATACCTCTGAAAGAAAAAGTAGCAAGAACAAGAACGAAAAGTGAGTCTGAACTATTACTTAACCAAATTTTTTGCCAATTTGAGATTGTTTAATTGCATTTTCGACAGCCATGTTGCGCATCACAGCTGGTAAACTTGGTAGCGCCATCCGTGGCACCATTGGCGTTACCTCGTCGCGCGTCGCTGCCGTCCGCGCCCTGCACGGATCTGAGGAATCTGCGGAGGATTTTGACAAGCGTTACGAGAAGTACTTCAGCCGCGAGGGCATCGACGGCTGGGAGATCCGCAAGGGTATGAACGATCTGCTGGGCATGGATCTGGTGCCCAGCCCCAAGGTCATCGAGGCTGGCCTGCGCGGTGCTCGCCGTGTCAACGACATCGCTTTGGCAATCAGGTGGCTGGAGGGCTGCAAGGACAAGTGCGGTGACCAGAAGGCTACCCTTTATCCCTACTTGCTGGAGAAGATCACCCCTACCCTCAAGGAGCTGGGCATTCCCACCATTGAGGAGCTGGGCTACGACAAACCCGAACTGGCCCTCAAGTCGGTGTACGACCTCTAAGCAGTACATACCGAGCTGCTTTTCCACATAGTTTAATGAAAAAGCAAAACAGTACACAATACCCTCACCTCACAGAGACACTAGCTACACATCCATAGTATCCCAAATATGGTGTGGATGAACATGTTATTGGATTGCAAATAAAAGGAGATTGGAGTAAGGCTACCACCACACAAGTGAATGTGTGTTGTTTGCCTCTTGATTATGTAACCGGACCACCTAGGTTAGACGGCTGCTACTGCATTCTGGGTTGGATTTCATTAAATTCGTTTATTGATTGGCCACTATTTCCACTTCCTGAGCAGCTCGGCTGCCTTGTCCAGGTTCTCCTGCTTCTTGATGAAGCAGTAGCGCACAAAGTCCTCGCCCAGCGGCTTGTTGGGCTCGCTGTAGAAGGCACTAGGGGGGATGCCCTGCAATCCCATGTTCTTCGTCATCCATTTGGTGAACTTGTAGTCACGGTGCTTGTCCGTTTCTGAGCTCAGGTCCACTTTGCTCGCTAGCGGTGACCAGTCGGCCAGCATGAAGTAGCCGCCCTCGGGGATGGTTGGACGCATCCCAGCATCCGACAGGAATTTGGCCATGAAATCCCGCTTCTCCTTCAGCTCGCGGGGCAGGCTGAGGAAGTAGCTCTCTGGTGTGCCCAGGCGGGCCAGCTCCACTTCGAAGCTGCGTGCCACACCCTCTTGGAGGGGCGTGGGGCAAGTATAAACAGAGTTCTGGTGCACCATCTGGAGGTTCCTGATCAGCTGAGACGGCCCGTAGGCCCAGCCGATCTTCCAGCCAGTGACGGAGAAAGTCTTGCCCGCGGACCCAAGCGTGATGGTGCGATCCCACATCCCGGGCAGCGTGCAGATGCGTATGTGCTCGGCTCCGTCGAAGACCAGCCACTCGTACACCTCATCCGAGACACACAGAACGTTCCACTTGCGGCACAGCTCGGCAATGCGCTCTAGCTCCCTGCGGTTGAAGACCTTTCCTATCGGATTGTGTGGCGTGTTCAGGATGATCATTTTGGTTTTCGCATTGAAGAGACTCTCGAGCTCGGCGTCGTCCAGCACCCAATCCGCGGAGCTGATCGGACCCTGCTCTGTTTTGCGCTGAAAAAGAATACAAATGAAAGGGGGATCTAAGTAGTTTGTAGTTTGGAATTCCTACCAGCTTCAGTGGAATAAAACGTGAGACACCGCCAGCCATTTTCACCATGGGTTCGTAGCAATCGAAGAAGGGTTCGATGATGATCACTTCATCGCCGACATCCACATGACCCATGATGGTAGAGTACAGAGCTTCGTACGCCCCCGAAGTGATGAGGATATCGCTGAGCGGATTCAGCTCACGTCCCACGAGTCCACTGTACAACTTGGAAAGAGCCTGAACCAGACGCACATGACCGTATCCTCGGGTGTACTGATGCAGCAGAGGATTTTCATCCTGCGCAATGTCAGCCAGCGAATGGGTCACATACTCGGGGGCGGCATCGTCTGGAAAGCCCTGTCCCAGATTCAGGGGCTTGTACTGCATGGCCAAAGCGATGTACTCGTTCCACACGCTTGGCGTGCTCCCCTGCAGTCGCTTGGGCAGATCGAACTTCTCCATGCTTCCGCTGGCGGCTGCGGCTGCGGCGCTTTGTTGCTGGCGTTGCGGTTGGGGCTGACAGGGGTCTTTAGCTGTGAGGAGGAGGCGGATTGGCTGCAGAGCGCTGCGACAGTTTCGGAGCATCTGTAAGAAAGGTGGTTTTTAGTTTTTATGATCCCTTATCGTTGGGGCAGCGTGTGTTGCGAACTGTTTGATGTGGCTGATAAGCACGCACTTTATTGCTGTCTGAGACAATTGTGTGCTTAAATATCACTTGTTAAATGCAATTGTTGGGGGAATTGAATGCTGGAGCCGTGCACTGTTCAGTGACGTTGCATAATGGAACTGAATTTTGATTAGACTCGCGGAATATCTATGTACATATAAGCGATGCGAAACTGAATTTGTTTAAAGCACTCACACACTCAAATATGTATGTAAATAAATCGGTTTGGTGAATATACATATACACTTGCCAGCTGTTTCTTGAAATTATGCTATGCTGTGGATTTTACTGTATATACTGTATGTTAGTGCTTTACTTTATAGAATCTACGATTCAGCTTTAGCCCTGAGCTTGGTTCCTCACACAGGGCTTCTTAGCAGCGCGGTAAGTGTTCCATAATTCCAATGTTCCCCTCAACTTCCAACACACCCCGAACTACTTAAACATTAACCACAATAGCCGCAAAACCAGCAAATTAAATAAAAATTGTACTTATTATAATTCTAGGCGGGAAAAGCTCTTCAGTGTGACCGCGGACTTATCGACCGTCTGACCATCAGAAAAATACCGAAATATGCGTCACAATTTTTAAAATATACCGTAAATATAGTGACGATTTATTTATATTCAAGTTCCATCATATTCCACATTTTTTAAATTCGGCTAAATATCCAGAAAGGAGCCTCAGTTTTGAACTCATAATTTTATCCGGTAGATTAGTTAATTTTCTATATTACTGGCTAATTTTAAAGATACTCTTTGCTTGGATTCTGGCTAAATGAAAGTTTAAACGAAAAAATTCAAAGCTAAAACGTAAAATGGCATGAATTTGTTGCTTGTCAACCGGTGGTAAGGACATTTGTATAGGCTGATTGGAAACAGTACTAATGACTTGGTCTCAGGTGGACATGTTTTAGAAATATTTAGGCATACGATTCCCGATATCTATTCTTGGTGTCTTTAAGAAAACCTTAAATTAACGTTCCTACGAAAAATCCCTCCACGAAGAGAGGATATCGCACCACGAAAAGGAGAAAAAATCCCAAATCCCATTCACACCACACATATTATCTCATCTATCGATACATCTATCGAAATTCAAAACTCAAAACAGCACCGCGCTTTTTCAATTTTCAAAAGTTTTATTTATAAAAAATGCTTGTTAATGTTGGTAAATCAAGTATGAAATCATCATATAGCTATAGTGTTGTAATTGACAAATGATTAATAACATGTTTTTGAGTAGCGAAACGTTTTACATTTGAAGATATATGTATATGTATTTTTGTTTGATGAATTTCCATTACAAAAGTTGCGTTCTGCAGAGTTTTAACAAAGTAAAGCTACTAAACTTAAATCACAGATAACACTAAAGTGTTTGTTACGATATATGTGGGTATGTATGTATATATAGGCTGCTATATATGTATGCGTGGTCTTCTGGTCAAATCGGTTGTTACAGGGCCGCTTTGCACTCCTATGGACTCCTTTTTCGTGTGTGGGAATCATAGAAATAACAAGACTTGGACTTAAGTTTAAGTTAGAAAAACGCTAAAACTATAGAAAAATTGTGTGAGTGTGTGTATTTTAACTGTAATTGCAAGTGCATTTTGCACGTTCCTCCTACTCCTTCGATCTTCATTGTTAAATGCTTAAGTACTACGAAAAACAAGAGGCTTAAGTTTTGGGATACGCGGATGCAAATGATATTCGATCTTCTGTTTCCCCTTCCGCTGTGAATGGCACACTTTGCGTAACGCGAATGGCATACAAAAACTGAAACTGAAACGAAACTGAGTTTTGGTTCTTCCTCAGGTCTCTCCTCCTTCTGGGATGATGGATATGGGCCCCTCTAGACATGCACTTCCGGGCAGTCCTCATCCTTAATTGACGTATACTGGACCTTCTTGGCCACGTTATCGAACACCGGCGTGATCATGTACTTTAACTTATCGCGACTCACGTAGACGAGGGCCACCAGCAGCCCCAGCAGGATCATGCTCAGCACGATCAGCAGGAAGATTAGCGTGGCAGTATGGCCGCTGATGTGCGCCGGCGGCTGCTCTGCTCCATAGCTCCGCTGCTCCTCCTCGGCGGCATTCAGGATGGTGGCCGCTGCATCAATGGCCGCCTGGCATGCGCCCATATCCAGCTGCAGGATGTGGGCGGGCGAGGGATCCACCCGTGAAGCCGAGTGGAAGCACATGAGACTGTCCTTGTTGCGGACGGTCACCCGTGTGGACTGGATCCACGCGCGGAAGGGCGCAATGCGGCAGTCACAGACGAAGGGATTCAGATTAAAGTCCACAATCAGATTGGCCGTGCGATTGGAGCGATCCTCCAGCTCGTTGAGGACCCTCATGTCGCTGGGCTTCACGAAGCCAAATTGATTCCGTTCGAGGTCCAGGAACCGCAGATTGTTCAGGCATCGCACCTCGAAGTTAATGTCCCGCAGCTGGTTGTCGCCCAGATGCAGGTCCCTGAGGGAGGGCAGATCGCAGAAGACATTGCGGTCCTTGAAGTGCGTGATCTCGTTCTGTTCGAGATGGAGCTTTTGCAGCTTCAGCAGCTGGCTGTTGACGAATATGTCGTGCAGGTCCTCGCTCAGCTGCGGCGAACTGTTGTCCTCGAAGGCGTCCGTTAGGTGAAGGCTCTGCAAATTGACAAAGTTGGAGAAGACCCGCGGATGGTGATGATTGACCTCGTCGTCGTAGCGCGAGATGCTCAGGTTGTTGTGATTGAGGATCAGCCGCTCGACGCGCGGCACATGGTGGTAGCTCTTGCCGCGTATCTCCCGGATGTGGTTGCTGCTCATGTCCACGATCTTGAGCTGCTTGTAGTCGTTGATGCTCCCGAACACGTTCCAGGGCAGCTCCGCAATGTGATTGCCGGTGAAGATCAGCACCTCCACCTTCTCGGGCATGAACTCCAGGACGCTCGTGTTGCGCAGCCCCGCGTTTGTGCAGTTAACGACGTACTGCATCTCGCTCTCGTACACCTCCTCCCCGCAACTGCAGGCGGGCGGGAAATTGGGGCCACAGCTGGAAGAGCTTTGGGCATCCACGTCCACCAGGGTAATGGCCACCAGGACCACGGCCAGGACAGCCCATCCGCTGTGCCTCGATTCGGTGGTTGGCATCATGGCTCTCGTAGCTCTCATATAGTTCCGGGGCTTGGGTCTGCAATTAATAGCAGGAGTAAAATGTTTTATTAGTTGCGAATGCATTTTAAAGTGGAGCCCAAAAGCCGCAACCTCAATCTGCCCTATCTTTAGCCCCCCTCCCCTTACCCACTTACCCCCCGTCCTTGTTGGATATTTATGCTCCACAAGTTGCAGATTTACGAGCTTATGAAAGGGGGCTCCGGCTGCACACCTCAATGGCTCACGCGGCGTATGGGTAATTTCTGTTTAGTGCCGAAACTTTTTGCCGGGGTGGAAGGAAGGACCGACCGACCGACAGCCACAACAGACGCCCGAAGAGCACTCAAGCGGGAAACAGGAAGCAGCCGGGAGGAACCGGAGATGCGGCGAAGCCGTAAACCTGATTATTTTTCTCTCTTTTATTGTTATTTGTTTAGCGTGCGTGGTTTCAGGATATTTTGGGCTTTGAGTTGTTTGGTAAGGTAGAGTAATCTCAGTGAAAGCGCTTTAGCCCCTGTTTGGAGTGGAGCCACTTGGTCGAAACGATGTTTACCATTCTCTGCCGTTCGAGGGGTTAATTAAGGCACAGCCACAGCCACAGCGACTCCTTTGGAAGCCCCGAACCGAAACACACAAAAGATTCGGCCTGGGAAAGTGCATAAAAGGGACAAGGGCCCCTATTCTCTACGTTTGAGTGCTGTGTGCCCTTTGCCACATTGATTGCCTCCGTTCAGAGGCGGGTGTCCTGGATGATGGTTCAATTAGCACTCGACTCTCTTGTCTATGGAAATGGAGGCTCACAGGCCTTCCCAAAGGGTTGCTAATGAGCGGCATCAAATATCCAACTGTGAAAATTGAAAACTAACGGCTCTTTAATAGGCGCCCCACGTGCCAGGTGCCACATGCCACATGCCACTCTGCCATTCTGTGTGCCACTCAATTATCCCATGCTGGCAATTATGTTGAAATATTTGATTCGATATTTGCCTGGAATTTGAAATTCCACAAAAATTAACAAAATTGTGTGGCAAAGATATTCCTTATCTGCTGGCTGCGAAAAATACGGAAAATATTTACCAATTAGTGAGAGTACAAAGACAGAGACAGAGAGAGAGAGAGGTTTTCATTAGGCAGGAATTCCATTTACCATTCCACGCCTATTCTTCCATTTTCACACTCCCCCCATTACATGCCTTAAACGTTTCTCTCTTGCGCTTCTGCCCAAAAAAAAGGGCACAAAGCCAAGGGAATGAAACAAAAGCTTTGCTGCTGCTGCCTACCCAACACTACCCACTACCGTTAGAATGTTGGCAAATAGGAACATGTTCATGCAGGTCCGTGTGTGTCATTTCCGGTTTGTCGGACGCTAACAAGCGGCGGCACCAGCAACAACAACAAAAACAAAAACACTGTACTACTCTAACACTCGAGACCCTCCGCCTGCGCCTGTGCTCGCTGCCTCCCTCTGTTGTTCGACTCTCTTTGCAGTTTTACTTCAATTTCAACATTTACATACATATGTATGTCTTTTGTTTGTTCTTTGCTTTGCATTTTATGTGTGTGTGTGTGTGTGTGTGTGTGGCCCCCCTCTGGCCCCTCCACAAACAAATAATTTGTTCCCCCTCTCTCTCTCCATTTTGCTTTGTGGAATTTATTCATGCGCTTAAAATAATAATAATAAAGAAAAGCAACAAAAGTAACAATAACCCAAAAGCAACAACAAAAGCCAACAACGAAAAGCATACATACATATGTTTCTTCGAGGGGTGAAAGCGGTTGATACCCTAGAAAGTGTTGGGAAAAGTGATAATAAATCATACCGTGGTGCTCATAAACTTAAGCCACAAGAACTACATAAACCAACAACCAAGTTATGAAAATATATAGTCAGCGAAATAATTAAAAAATCTGAAATCTTCTCCAAAATATCCTCCAAAAAAATGGTTAAAAAAGTTCAAATTTGCCCAGTATTCCTAGTATTTTTAATAAAACTACTTTAATATTTTGTAGGATGACCTTTCTGCTTAAGAAAAGTGGAGCAACGCCTTGGTATTGAATCTACAGGATGTGCCCACTGTTGAGGAGTGATTTTCCTCCATTCTTCCAGTCAAATTCGGCACAAATTCGGTTTTTTTTGGGCAACGACTTGGCTTAGAATTCCCCACAAGTTCTCTATAGGGTTCTGGTCGGAACTCTGCGGGGGCCGTTACAAAACATTGATTCCCTCTTGGTTAAGCCACGACTTGACTATCCTGCAGCAATGTATCGGGTCGTTGTCCTGTGAAAATATCCAGGCAAGTGGCAATTATCGGCATGTTCTCCAGATAATGCGTTACTCAGAATGTCTATCTGCATTTGGACATTAATAATACCTTGAATCTTCACCAGTGATAATAAATCATATGTGCTACCTCTTGAGATGTTTGGTCAAATATTTTCTTGCCAACTTCTTTCCAAAAAAATATCACCTTCTTCTTGAATACTCTCCAGGGTATCAAAAGAACAATGAATGAAAGAAACAGCAACAGCATCGACAGATGAGGACGAGGAGGAGGAGGGGGAGGAGGAGGAGGAGGAGGACGAGGAGGAGGAGGAGGAGGGGGAGGAGGAAGGGGAGGAGGAGGAGGAGGAGAAGGAGGAGGACGAGGAGGAGGAGGACGAGGAGGAGGAGGAGAAGGAGGAGGAGGAGGACGACGAGGAGGCATTATAATTCGCGCAAACAAAATAATAACATTTTTTGTGTGCTTTGCATTCGCTGTCCCCGCTCCCGCTCCCGCTCCCTCTCCCTCTCCCACTCCCTTCCCCTTCCCCAACATTCTACCACACACACTCTCCCTCTCCCTCTCTCCACTCTCCACTCTACTCCTCTCCTCTGTTAATTCGTTAGTTGCTGAAGTGCCAGGCACTTGGCAGTTGCAATGCAAAGGAAGAGGAGCTGCTGGTGAGGTGGCGGGGGAGGCGAAAAAAAAGAAAAGTACAGCAGGTGCAGAAGGAAGCGAGCAAAAAAAAAAAAGACGAGTGTGGGGTAAATACAAATGGGAATGAAATTAAAGGTGGGCCCGCCTCTCAATTTGTAGCTCGCGATGAGAGTCAGAGAGGGGGAGGGGGTGGGGGTGTGTGTGTTTGAGTGTGTGGTCTAATTAGAGCATAAATGTACAGTTACAGAGCGAAAGAGAGAGAGAAACCCCCGCCCCCCCCCCCATACGTAGGGGTGAAAGTCGAAAGAGCAGTGCGAGTGAGTGAGCGAAAGAGAGGGGACGAAGTAGTACACCTTCAGAGTTACGATAGATAAGTCACATTTATAACGGGTGTCAGGGGTCACCACTTGGTTAGTAGAATAGCAGGTGGAGGGTGGAAGGTGTAAGGTGGAAGCAGTAGAACAAGCCAAAACCACAATTGCTTTCCGCTGTAATTCTGAATAACGACAACCAATTAGCTTTCTACTGTCAACCCCCCCTTATCCCCCTTTTACCACATATCCCCCTTTCTTATTCATCGACTGTTTCCCTTTTGAACATTCGATAAAATGACCACATCGTACTTGATTTATCGATCTCTTCCCTGGAGTCCCAACTTAAATTATTCCATAGTCTATTGCAGGATAATCTAGTTCAGATTTCCCTTCTGTTAGCTGCTCCTTATTAAAGCCAGCATCCTACCCCTCCCCCCATTCCATCCCATCTCCCAACGAAAGCATCCCCTGGAGCGGAATCCCCATTGAAATTGAGTTGAGTTTCGGCTTTCGCTTTTTAGTTGGGGGAGCAGGAGCTAGAGCAGCAGATGTCTCCATTATCACCACCGTCGGTGGCGACTCCTCGGAATCGGTGGCTGTTCTGTGGCCAAGCCCCAAGCCCCAAGCTCTTGCCATTTCTCTTGCACTGAAATTTGAAGCCACGCCCACTCGACGCCTCCATCAAGTGCTGTCCTTGGGATTTTTCGCCAGTCAAATTTCATTGTTGCCACAACTCCTCCTCGTTGCATACTCGTACACTTTGGGGCAACACTTGTGCTCTTTAAACGGCGATGATTTCGCTCTGTTGCAACACTTGCAGTCCAATCTAATGGAGGAGTCGGCAGGACAAGGCTCCTTCCTCTCTTCCTTACGAAAATCCTAATGCGGCCAACAAAGCGTTTAATGTCCTTCTGCAGTCATTAAAGGAAGCGAACAATTTGAAATGTTGTGCAAAAGCTTTTCCCCAAAGGAAGCTACTCTGGGAAGGGACTCTCTCTGGGAGCTCCCACCAAAAGAAAGAGTCTCCAACTAACTGTTCTTGTGGTCGTGGCCATAAATTTCAAAGTGGGGGTTGGCAGGGGGCTTTGGGAGTGTGGGAACTGAGTTATCGCCAGGGACTGCTTTTGGGCGCTTCACGGCTTTGTTCCGCCTTGTTTATGGCTTCATTGACTGTCGCAGGGAGCCCCTAAAGAGAGATAGAGAGAGAGAGAGACAGTGGGGAGCTACTTGTCGCGGTTGTCTCTCACCTGTTTTTCCCCCCCCTTCAACCTCTGTTCAGGAGAAGCCGCCCCTCCATCGCCAATGCAATTAAACGCGACTCTATGCTGCAGTGTCCTGGCATGGTCCTGGCTGGTCCTGGCCTCAAACTCAATTAGGAGAAACTTCTAGAGAGAGGAGAGAGGGTGGAGGGAATGTGCTGCTGCTGCTGCTGCTGCTGTATCCGCCACAATATGAAATTGTTGCACGTTGGTTTCTTCATAATTTCATTATGAGGAGAGGACGATGGACGACGGCGTTACGGACGGACACGACACGGAAGCCATTGCGCGTGTGGCAAAAAAAGAGGGAGCAAAAGAAGACGAAGGAGAGGGTAAGGAGCACCAGGAAGCGAGAGCTTTCGAAAGAGTATCGTAATGAAGGACTTCCCCCCATTGTCTTGACCAGACGAGAGGTCTTCCAGAGGGGTCTTCCGCTGGGGGCAGCATGTAATTAGCGAACAGCAATAGCTAATTGCAGCTCAATGGCCGAGTACCTATCTTGTATCTCCACTCCTCCATCCCCTGCCAGAAGTCTTCCCCGCCAAAGAAGTGAGAGTTTTTCACACGCCAAACGGCAGGAAGTTGTGCCACGGAAATCCAAGGGGAAATGTGAAAGTTTAAGGGGCAACTGCGAGGCGAGAGAGTTGTGGCTTTTGCGGTCTTTTCAAGAAAACACAGATGGAGCGACAGCAGGGGAGAGACGCAAGAAGCGGCAGAGGGGGGGCAGGAAGTGAGAGAGCGAGAGACAGTTTCGGATGATGGCCAGAAACAGACTCCAAAGTATATGATGCGGTTAACCAGGTGCTGGAGGGGGGCTAGAGGGGCAGCTCAGGACATGCCCCATGTGGTGGTTTGCAACGTGGTGCAGTGTCATTAAGGTAAGTGGAAGTTTGGCGAAGAAGCAGGCAGGATGCAGGCAGGAGTGGGGGTTGGAGAGGGGAAGGTGATATTTTCGGGGGTAGAAAGCAGGTCTAGAATGTTGTATATAGCCAAGAAATGCCTAAGGATACGATTTAATAATATTTAAACAAGTCTAGTGATCATTAGGAGGCATTGATTGAAAATGATGATAGATGAACCCAAAAACTCTTTAACTGCTTCAAGGACACTTTTTTATTCCATTAATGCCCAAATTTTGTACATCTGCCGCTTTGGAGCGTCTATCTATCTTTTACTGAACAATTTTCCCCGAAATCCGCAGCAATTCGGGATAATTTTTGGTTTAAAAGACACTTCCATCGCACTTTCACCCCACGCACAGGACGAGCGGGCGTATCCTGTGGCACATATGCTGGTGGCAACAACAGTGTAATCAAACGTATCCTCTGCTCTGCTTTAAAGCGTAAATACCACTCAAAATTGGTAATTGGAATAAAACGCAATGCGAGTACATACGATGCAACACACACCGATACAGATACTCCCAGAGAGAGAGAAAGAGAGCGAGGGAGAGCGAGAGAGAGCGTGTACAAGAATGCAACACGAACACGTTGTGGCAACAACACTGTACCCTGCCTTTCTCTCTCTCTCTTTCTCTTTCTGTCCTCCCCAGGCAGAAAATGGCACGTGTTGCCTTCCCCAACAGCAAGGAATCCAGCAAAGAAAAAGTGTAGCCTCGATAGTCGAAGAATTCGATACCCTGCAAAGCCACTCATAATTTCTATGAGAGATCTACGATGATATAGAATCACACCTGGAATATGTTTATAAATAAAAAAGATTTGCCCACGAGCCGATCGTCCACTTCTTCCACTTCGTGCTTAAAAGTCCTCGCCCTGGTTTCGTTGAATCCTTATAAATAAATCCTAATTAATCCACAATTCTCCCCTCTCTGCTCTGAGAAGAGTCTTCTCCTAATCGTCATACCCCTCTTGGCTGTTTTTAAAGGATTTGCATACAAACGCAGGCGGAATTCGGAATCCGTTTTTTGCACATCATTTACGAGTGGCATAGGCAAAGTGGCAGCACTCCTGAACTCGTGTCAAAAATCCATTAAATGCTGAAGGAAAAGGGCGAGAGAGAGGCAGTAGAGGGGAAGGGAAAGGGAAGGCACGATGAGCCGTGTTTTTGGGCTATCGACAATTACGAATGCTTTGACAGCATTGCCAAATCACTACACCCCCTCCCCCTGCAAACACCTCCGCCCGCTCTCTTTTGTGTTCTTGCAAAATGTATACCAGAAATCGCATGCGGCCAAAACCGCCCCCAAATCGCCCCAAAATCGCACTGGGGGGCTGCACTTACAAATTGCATTAAAAGCGGCCTCCCTACCTACCCCAGGGGGCGTGGCACTTGCCTCTCTCTCTCACTCTCTCTTTGCAATTGTATTACGGTATTTGTTTTCCCATTTCGAGGGTTTTCCCCCTCTTTGTTTGGAGGAGGCGACAATAAAGTTTTCGTTTGCATATTTTTTGGGTTCCACAGAGTTTTTCCTTTTTGCCAGACGATGTTGCTGCTGTTTTCTGCTGAAATGGAGGATGAGGGGATGAGACACGGGGGCTAGGGGGGGAGGCGACAAAGGCAAGTGCATTCATTACACTTTTTGTGGCGCTTTGAATGAAGTGAAAGTGGGTTTTGGGGGGTTTATGATGTCGAAAGGATGTCTACATTTATTTTATTTATCAAGGATATTGTGCTTACGATTGAGCTGAAAGTTGAAAGTGTCTCTGCAAATGGGTTCCCCTAAAAAAGGGACTTCTTTTGAGTATTCTCATGACATGCAGGAAACTTCAAGAAGAATACCTTTATTTGAATGCATTTTAATTAAATTTCCGTTTTCATCAGCATTTTCCATCTATTTTTCCAATGGCCATAAAAACTATGTCCAACTAAAGAAAACAACCTCAAATTAAATTAAATTTTAATGGAATTTTCACTGATTTTCCTCGAGTTTTTATTCATATTTGATTTACTTGTAAATTGCATAAAAAATTCAATGGAAAAATCAATGAAAATCACTAGGAATGAGGCCCAGGTTGCAAGGATTTTTGTGCGGAAATCTATAGATAACTAGGGGAATGCTCTAATGCTCTGGGGAGCATACCACCAGGTTTCAGCGCTTCTTCCTCCTGTGCTTAATGGAGATGTCCCTATGAGAGGAGTCTACGGGAATATCCGCTAATGAAGAAGTTCCACGGAAGAACTGAGGGAGATTTTTCGCCAGAGTACGATCCATCCAAGAATGCATTCCCTTAGCCTGTGTTTGTGTTGGTTGCATGCCAAAACTCTGACGGGGAGGCCTCTTCTCCTTTGTTGGTCATTTGTTGAGTCCGGCTTTTGGGGCGAGATTTGAGGCCAGGCAGCGGCGTGTGGCATCGTGGCGGCCAAATTGCCTTGTTGCTGTGGTTCGTCCTCGGTTTCAGGAGGATGCCACGAGGAGGGGCGTAGAAGAGGATTCAACCTGTTGAACTTAAACGCCAGTTCTCTTCTCCGCTGCTGCCTCCGGGCCCTCGGTGGCCCTGTCCCCCCCCCCCCCCCCCCCTCTGCTGCTTGTTGAAGCGCCTTTGGCATAGTTTTTTTGCCCCGAGGCGCCTGCAACTATTTATAGCCGCCCTTTGCCCCCCCCCCCCCCCCCCTCTCACTTGCTCTCTCACTCTTGCGATACTTCCTTCCGTTATCTCCTGCTCTTTATGCACGGCTGTACCATTTTTTGCTGTTCTCAAAAGTGTGCTACAGTTTTTCTTCTCTCTCCCTCGCCCTCCTCCTCCGCCGTTGCTCTTCGCTCAAGCCCTAAAGGTACAAATATCAAATAGACGGCAAGACTGGGTTCCTCTCTGCCCAGTTTTTCTCTCTCTGCCCACCTCTTCAGCAGCCACTTGTCAACTGTTGTCGTTGCTTCTTTGTTGTCGTCTGCCTCTTGCTGCCCTCCTGCCGGCAGTCTGGTCCGTCTCTCATTCCTTCTCTTCTTGTTGTTCTTTATCTTCCGCCACTTGTCCTCCATCCATTTATCTGCTAGAGCAGAAGGCAAACAGCAAACAGCTAACAGCTAACGGTAAACGGAGGATAACACGGCAGGTGAGGGCGAAAGGAAGAGGGGCAGCAGAGCCTTGTACTAGCTTTTGTCTCTCTCTCTGTCGGGTGTCCTCCTCGCATCCTCGTGTCCGCATGCATGGCACAATCCAATTATCATACGGCCCGCCCTTTGCTTGGGTGCCCTCTGACCTCTGCCCTCTGCTCTCGGCATGCCATGGCGCTCGACGGACGACCGACTCCTCTAATTGGAAACAAACAGCTTGGGTCCTTGCCCCCCCCCCCCCCCCCCTCTCCTTCTCAGATTCTTCCTGCCCTTTTCGCAAAAGAACAAGTCAAAAGGCCAAATGCCAAGGTGTATTATTATAGGGTGAGCCATAAGAATATTCTCAAATTTTTATTGCCACTCTACCTTTCTCTCCCTCTCTCCACCTCTGCGTAAGATGCCTTACCTTGCATAAAATATACTTTGGAAATAACTAAAGAACAGAAGTAGAAGGAGATAAAAACAGTTCACATTTTTTTAGAAATTTGTGTAGATTTACATTTTTACAACGCTTTTCCTCTGCTGCCGCTCTAACGCTTTCACTCTCGGTTTTTCTGCTCCTCCTCTCGACCTCTTTTGCCTCTTTTCTAATGCAAAATTCTCTTCTTTGTCCATTCTTTGTCCCTTATCAACTACCAACTCCCTCCCTCCCTCTTACACCCCTTTCGAAGGAGGGCTTCTGTAGCTTTTGGGGCCTTTGCGTTTATTTAAAATTCATTCGCTTTTTTTTTTGTGGGTTACAGGGTTAGCCGCTAAAATAACGGAACCCACATCCTGTCAACGATGAAATCGCCCAAAAATATTCAATTGGGGGAAGTCACACAGACCCCCCGGCACCCCCTACACCCACTACACCCCATATACACTCTCCAACAAAAACAGTTTATAAATTTCAGGGCGAAAGTTGATCTGCATCAAAAAAGCAGAGAGGGGCAGAGCAAGAGACAAAGAACGCGTTGAAAAGTTTCCATTAAAAGGGACATACACTGTCGAGAGAGGGGGCGAGAGTGGACAGGGGGGGCCACAGTTCAAGCGTTGCGACACAGAGATTCAATGAAGCAGGGACAGAGAGAGAGCGGGGAGCAGAGAGCGGAGTGGAGGAGCTTTTGTGCCCTGAAGCTTTATTCGCGGTTTTTGTTTACGCTGAAAGTGTTTTACAAATTGGGGATTGATCCGAAAAGTGGAAAGCGAAACGAGAAAAGTGGAAAAGTGAAAACAAAGCAAATACCGAAAAGAACAACTTTTGTTTTTCGCCAAGAGCAAAGTTAATGAAACGCAGAGAGCAAAGGGGGGGAGGGATAATCTGTAGAGTAAATATTAGAAAGAAGGAGCAAGTATGTAAGCACAGAAGTGTTTTATTGAATGTCGCTACATAATAGGATTAAGAGTACTCGCTCTCGGAAGCAAGGAAAGAGAGAGGCGTAAGAAGTAGACCTCACTGCAGGCAGCGGCAGAGACGCAGAGCAGAGCAGAAGCAGAGCACAGGCAGATCGGACAAAGTCTCTCAACGTCAAGCGCTGCCGCACTGCAGCAGAGCACTAGCAAAGCAAAAGCAGACCTGCATCGGAGCCAAGCAGCGCTGCAGCAGAAGCGCAGAGATCTTTCCAACAGATAAGCATCACAAGAGAGAGCACCTCATCTGTCACAAGACAGGGAGAGCGGCACAGAGACAAACAGACAGTAGCCATAACAAACGGTAATTGAAATGACTGCAAAATAGCCAAGGCTTAAGCTCTACAACAAATACAACAACAAGCACAGAAAAGGCACAGAAACAGAAAATCACATAAAACCAAAGCGAGTGAAAGAAGAGAAACATTTCAAAGTCATTTGGTAGTGGCAGGGCAGATGAAGGGCAGTTAGCAGAGCTCAGGGGAGTGGGGAAGAGAGCAATGGTAATGGGCAATGCTCGTAGACGAATAGATGAAAGGCAAAAGAGAGGAGCAAGTGAGAAGTGTTTATTGCAAAACAAAGCAGCAGCAGCAGCAGCTCCCACCGAAGAATAGCAACAGCGAAAACAATGAGTGAAAGGGAAGGGGGGGGGGGGGGGGAACAAACGGTGTAAAATGCATATTCTAAGCAGAGAGCGGGCGAGAGCGAGAGGGAGAGGGAGAGTAGGAGAGTAGTACAAGGATGCCCGTTCAAGGTGTTCAAGTGGCGATACAGAACTCATTGAATGCCTGACCCGTTTGCTTGCACTTTAAATCTACTCGTGTATAACCGTTTCATAATCGATTCCAAAGCGACGAATATTCTATGAAATACGATTTGTAGCAAGATAATAATTAGTAAGGCATTCAATTAGTATTTAAAAAAGCATACAGCGCGCGTTGGTATTTACCGCACCATCGATACACTCGGCGGAAAATACCAATAGTGAGATATCGGATAAGAAACATCGATAATAAAGTAAAATGGCGATCGTGAGAGACAGACGCGCAGCTAATAAAAAGAGTTATATTGTGTGTTTTTATACATAGGCAGTTCACCCACACACCGATATTGGTCACTACAATTCCCAGGTTAGACGGCCTACAGGTTCAATATTAGCTCAAAAGCTGATCGAAAGTTAAACAAAACTCAAACCAGAACTTAAACAAATATTTTTCAGATGTAACCATTAAACTGGTGCAAGAGTCCTGCCATCTCTTTTCGTATTAAAGGGTATACATACCCATCAAAATGGAATGCAAAATGAGCTGCAAGAGAACCACAAACAAGATGCAAATATCTTTACTCTGTAGTCTTTTCTCCTCTCTCTCTCTCTCTCTCTCTCTCTGTCGCACTATGATTGCCTTTTGCCTTCGGGGCCTTTCTTGTTCCTCCCACCATCACCATCCCCATCCCCCTTCATCGTCATGGAAGAAACCCTCTGGACTCGTTAAGTTTTTGACAGGCCAACTAATTTCAGAGTGAAAAGAAGAGAAAAGTGGCCGGCGGACAGGGTTTCTTAGTGGGAAAGCGGAACGCGAAGTGACAGGCAGGACCTCGTCCTTCCCCTCTGGCCACACGACAACTCTGGGCCAATCAATCTTTTGGCCCGGCGTCCAGAGTCGAGTCGGGAGTCGAGAGTCGAGTCCTTGGCAGGCAGTTCAAGTCTTTGGCCAAATACCGTTTCCCGCTCCATCTCCATTCATTTGGGCAGTTGCTCTCTCTCTGGGCGACCCTTCTCTGTGCATTCTCCGGCGCTTTCCCTCTTGAAGGGGGTTTTCCCTCGGTGGCCTCCTAACGACTATTGCAAATATGTTGCAATTTTCCTCCAGTTCTGGGCTTCTCCCGTCCTGTTGCTTTCCCCACATCTCTCGTCCTTTTCGGTCATTCCTCCCCTTTTTGACAAGGACATGGCAGGTCCTGTGCCTCCGAGGGACCTCCGAAATATTTTGAAACTGCAGGAGGGCCTTCTGCTCCTCCTATTCCGTTCTCTCCTGCCACCAAAGATTGATCACAGTTGGCCCACAGTTTTTGTAGCCTTTTCGTGCAATATTTATTTCCGGTCCGTCCCGTGGCATCACCCCGCTTCCCGCTTCCCGCTTCCCGCTGCATCACTGATAAACCCATTTTCCATTTTCCATGCCCTTTTCCACGCCTTCCGCTGTCGTTTAATATGAAAAATTGCGCGCAAATATTTGCAAGAGCTTCCGCCAGAGAGGAGGACGCGGAAGGAAAGGAAAGAACTGCAGTATGTGTGGTGTCAAAGGGCATGCCCCATGCCCCACCCTCTATGATGCCTGCCTCTCTTCCTCTAATTGTAAGAATTTGTCAGTTCGGTTCCTGGGGTCAGATATTAATCGTTTTGGCCCCAAAAGAAAGACCAGACCCAACTTGTTCCCTTCCGAGAGAGAGAGAAAGAAATAGATGAAATTGAGACGGAAAATGTGGACAATGGAGCAGAAATTATGGGGAAACTGTAAAACTTTAGGATATTTAGAGAGATGCCTACAGGCATCGTGGGGCGGCAAAGGAGCACACGAATAGGATGGAATCCTTATACTCATTGAGAGTAATATACGAGGCTAATATACGAGGATATCTACATGGTAGATATAGGAAATATTTGAAAATATATACAGGTATTTACTTGATTTGTGGATGTGTATCCCCTCTTCATATGCCATCCATTCTTTTGCAGTTCTCAGAAGGAACGACACTCCGTATAGGTTCAAATATCACTCAATGAACGAGTGGAATTAAGTTAAGATATATATTTAGCAAATTCAAAGCCTTACGGATCTCGCAATTTACTCAGAAATCTCTTTACTTATTGCATTGCCTGCTTCTCATTCCACAGCAAAACCCAATCTCATTACAGGGGGCAGCAATCATTATCCTTGCAGCAGCTGTTCAAAGGACCCTACTTAACGACTGTGCCACGTCAAAGGAATCGCAGCCAGAGAGGGGGAGAGGCACACAGAGCGAAAGAGAAGATTGCCGGGGAAACGGAGACTGCTCTAAAGAGGATTAACCAGAGCGAAGTTTACCATTATTTGAATGCACTTAACGCGAAAGGACCCCGGACAACGGTCCGACACAGAAGCCCAACCTCCAATTTTCCATTTTCCATTTTCCAGTTGTTAACTTTGGCTTCATTTGGCTGGTGGTTTAAATACTGTACGCGGTTCCCCTTTTTCTCCTTCTCCTTCTCTCCTCCTCTCTGGCAGGGGGGGGGGGCTCCTCTCGAGGCAGAGAATCCATAAAAACTAACAGTAATGCCTTCATTTGGTGCTCCTCCAACAACAGGGAAAGTTGGCAAAGAGTGGAGAAAGGGGCGCCAGAGAGGAGCTGAGAGAGTAAGCCAAGAGCAGGGGGGGAGAGGAGTCGCAAAAACGGCGGCCCAAGCCGAGGCTAAGGCGAAAATCTTTTTAGCAAAACTTTTAATGCTTTTTCTTTGCCATTTTTTTAGTAGCTCCTTCATCCTCTCCCTCTCTCTCTCTCTCTCTCGATTTTAAGGCATAACTTGAGACTGGAGAGGGGGATAAAGAGAGCAAAGAGAGGGGGGCTAAAAGAACGCATAAGAAAAGCGCGTGCACGTGGTAAAGTCCCTGGAAAATTGCCCTCAGAGACCGAGACGACGACCATCATCATCATTTCATTCATGAATGATGGGAATTTTTGAGACCCGTTGCATATGCGACAAGTTTTTCTTTTCTGGATAGTAACGGGGTTGCCAGGGGTGGCAGGGGAAGTGGTAAGAACGGATTGCATACCCCCCCAAAAAAAAAGAAGAAATGAAAATTGAAAATTGCTTGAATTGCATTTCGTTTCGTCTCTCGTTTTGATGGGTTTTTCCTTAAACGAGAGAAAGTGAAGGGAAGAAGGGGGAAGTGGAATGTGGAGAGAGATGTAAGGAGCAAGGGGAAAAGGGGAAAAGGGGGGGGACTGTGTGGATAGAGAAGGTTAAGATGTCAGGCTTCGTTAGACAAACATCTGCTGCTGTTGCTACTGCTGCTCTTTCTCTTGCTCCCTCTCCAAGGACTATTCCCCCCCCCCCCATTTCCCTCTGGGAGCTCTCCTTCTTCTTCCTGCAGCGTATGGGAAATTGTAAGAGTTTCTTTGAGAAACTTCTGCCTCGACCATCATTTACCGGAGGCCCAAAACTGCCATGCAGTTCCATCTTGTGTTATGACAACTCTTTCCTCCTCTACCCCCTCTTTAATTCTCCTTTCTTAACTTCTTCTTTACTTCTACTTCCACCTCTCGTTAGCCCTTGAAGTGGATTTTCAATTAATTCAATCATTGAGCGCCTGAGACTTTGTCTTGAGTAAAAAGACTTTTCACACATTTGATTTCCAGCGGAATCCTCAGAGGAGCATGGAGAAAAGGAGAAGGGGAAGGGGAAGCAGCCAGAGAGAGTTCTAATGAGACCCCCAAAAAAACTCGTGCAATTTTGGGAAATTTCTCTCAGGTAGAAACAAGGATAAAAAGGGGAAGAGAGAGAGAGGGAGACATTTCCTCGAGATTCTCATTTTAATGAGCAACAACTATTCTCATTCTTATTGTCTTCTCCTTCTCCTTCCCTTGCCCCTCCCTCCCGCGACAAAAACTTCTCTAATTGAAATTTCGAATGCGAATGCCGCCGTGGCATCCGCAAACACTGCAAATGACTTTCCAGTTTTGCGGCTTTTCCTATGGTTTTCCTTTGGGGTTTCCCTTCGAGTTTCGGGTTTTCTCTTTTTGTTTTATCTGCTCTAATTTTAACTGTATTTTCCCTAGCGGATTTAAGCTGAAAACTTACATCAAAATAAACTATTTTTTCGTTTTGTTTCGTTTATTTCTTCTGCGTTGATTTTTGCTGTCACTTAGGGACTCGGCGAAAGTTCTGAAAGGAAACGAAAAGTTATTGAAGGATTTTATAGAAGAATAAGCCAAAGAGCTATTAGATCTAGTAGATGCTTTGTTTAAGGATAATAAGTAAGTAAATTTATGTCCCAAAGAGCTCCCAAAAATCCACAGAAAACTCTTTTCCAGAGGCCCTTTAATTACACTTTTTTCAAACTTTCTGTTGTTATATTTTAATGCCAACACCCCCCTCTAACCCTGGTCGAAATCCTCTCTCTCTCTCTCTCTCTCTGTCTAAGACATTTCCCCACACTTCATTCGCTTGATAGTAAACCTCCGGGCAATGGGCAATGGGCAATCCCTTCAACTGCAGCTTTGGTCAGCATTCAGAGGAGGACAAAGGGGAGCAACAAATGGCATCTTTGTCATCCCCTTGGTGTCCCGCTCCATTGGCCTCCCGTGTGCCACATGACGTATGCGCAATGTGACAGCCAGCAGTTGGCTAAGGACTTAATTTAAAGCGGCTTTCGCCAGCAGAGATTTACCCTCAACGCGCACTCTCTGCCAGCTTCCAGCCTCCGCCTGGCGAAGCTTCAGAGATTGAGGTCTCGAAACAACAACAGAAACGATGATGGTACTTTTGATACCCCTCAAGGAAAAGGACGAATTTGCAAGGAGTGCATTTATTGAGTTTTCGTTGGAATGTTCTTGAAAAGCAGCTGATTTTCGATTAAAAATGGATAAATATATTAAAAGCTGATACATTAAACATTTATCGCATTCTTTTGCATCGACATTAGATCGAAATATTGTAAACGTGTCCTGCAAAAGGTGTCCTCAAAAGCATTATACCCTGCCCTGCAACAGGCAACAGACTCGTACTTACGAAATATATTTAAAAACTGCCAAAATCTAAAGGCAGACAGATGCCAAGCCTCCAAGCCGTCACTCCCTCAGTCAGTGGGCAGTCCTCCTGATCCCCCTGATCCTTCTGTCTGCATTTAATTAAAACTCCCAAAAGGACACACAGACAGGGAGGCAGGCAGGGAGGCAGGCCAGAAGGACAGTCCGGACAGCACCGGACATCTGGACAATTAGTGTGAGCCATGAATTATGAGTTTTTGGCTTTTATTTTCGGTTTATTTTTCCCACTTTCCTGTCCTTTTTATGTCTCTTTTTTGTTGGGGTTAAGTAAATTATGGTCAGAGTTTTTGGGGGCTCATAAAATCAGTTTGAACAATAGCCCCAGACAGGGGTCAGAGGGGGCTGCAAAGAGGTTAAGGCCAACAAAATATAGAGCCAACTATTATTACGGTGGACAGGGGAGCAGAGGAGAAGCAGAGACACAGAGACACAGACAGAAATACAGAACTTTTGTGCTTTATTTTCGTTTCCGGTTGCACACTCACACACACACACACGCAAAAGCGGCATATAAGTAGCATATGGTAAAAAGGACGGAAAGAGGCAGAAGAGCAGCCTGCAAGTCCCTGAGTCTGACTCTGAGCATATGGATAATGGCAAAACGTGCCGAAAGCCAAAAAGTTCTACGGAACAGAAAGACAATGGCGGTGTCTGTGGCGAAAGACGGCGGGGGCAGTCGAAGGCAGTTGCATCTCCTTTATACTTGTGAGGGGGCGTGGTCGCTCCCTACAGTTGTACAGTCGCTCGTTTATTCTGACTTTCAATTTGAATGCTGTGTTGCGCTCCCGGAGGCGCCCAGTCCGGTCTATGAGAGAAGTTTTGTGGCCATTTGTGTATGTGTGTATGTGGTAGAAATACAAGGTATATTTCATAGGCGTATGATAGTTACAAAAAGCGAACCCGAAAAACAAAGTTCTTTGTAGTTACCATTTGATCATTTGAATTCTGAATGATTTTCAATCGATATTTCCATCAATAAATCGATTTTTACAACACTTGTCGATGGTCTTTGGATCGATATTGTGAGAGTGAAATGGGATGGAACTTTTTACTTTTCCGAACACGTCTTTATTCCACTCATCCGCCATTTTGTAATGAACGAGCGTCGATCTACATACTTTTAATGTGCCCGTATCTTCGGTATTTTTCTGGGGTGGCCGTACATTTATGGATTCTTAATCTAAGCTAGGGATGCCGCATTGGCTGATATAGGTTGTAATGGGGCTGCCGTACTGAGTGATAGGGGTTATCCCACCACAATATTATTACGAAAAATGAGTTAAATTTAGTTTCAATATCGATTAATAGGTAATTTATGAATGATTTCAATACATAATCGATATATCCAATTCTTGTAGCCCAAAGTCCGCTTTCCTTTTAAGGTACGCACTTTACATTGACAGATGGTAATAAAGTCCTTTGCCAAGGGGCATTGCATACAAAACCATAATGCACTTGGATTGTTTACGCAAATATTTGCAGAATTCAAAGGGGCAACGAGAGGAGAGGAAGAGAGAGAGAGAGAGAGAAGGGTGTGCAAGGAAGGGAACCCCCCTCTCCACTGTGTTTCCCAAAAACAAGCAAACAGTTTGTTATCCAATCGTCTCACCCTCTGCTGCTGTTTGTCCATCTTGTTAACCTTCCTCTGGGCCCTAGTTATCCCCTATTCCTGAGATAAAAACCCAACTTAACTTCACTCAAGCGACGACTCCTTTGGCCCCCGAAATCCCTCATAAACAGACGGGACTCTCTTGCACGGCAGCAATTCCAGTGCATCTCGGAGGACAAGTCGAGAATTGCTTTGGCCCCTGAAAATATTGTGGGTCACTCCTCCTCCCCCCTCCTTCTTTGTTTGCTCCCCCTTTTCGTCATTCTCCTCCTGTGTTTTGTTTTCGTTATATTTATGCACATTTTTCCATTGGATTTTCATTTTATGTGACAGCAGAGGCAACTATGAAATGGAAAATGCAAAAAGTTTACCATTTGCCATTCGATTCTGCATTCTCTTCTTCTCTCTCCAGAGATTGTACACTTGACAGGTCGTTTGGGGGCCAGGATATACTCGTACTCGTGCTGGTATGAACAAAGGATAACAGACAGAGTGCAAATTCGACATAAACATATTATCCATTAGCCATTTTCCCCATTTTCCCCCATTTTGTGTGCAAATTAATTTACATTTTTTGTTTTCTTGAGTTAGAATTTTTAAAAGAAATATAAATTTTGTTAAATGTTTTCTGTATAACAGTTTCAGTGTACATATAACAGTTTTGGGAGTGTTGAAGATCGAGGGTAGAGCAAAAGGTAGGCTATGGAGTCTATATATAACTGTTTTAAGCACAGTCTCTAGCCGTATAACAGTTTGTGCTTCAATTATGATTTTGGAGCATAAATTACGGTCTACCCAATAGAATAGTACGTACTCCTCGTCTCAGATCCCAAAAGTGGCAACTTTTATTTAATTTTCCATCTGCAGAAAAACATATTCAAACTTTCCATCAAATCCGCCTCTCTGCCTCCACCACAAAAGAAGCTTACTTTCCCCAAAGAAAACTCCTGTGAAAAACAAAACGCATTTCCTACTAATACGAATAATTCCATGCCGAGGGTTCCCACTGGACGAGTGTCAAAATCAGGACGAATCAGGGCCCCCCTCTTCCTCCCTGGAGGGAAACATGGGGAGGCGATGTCAAGGCAGAGACAACAATGGACAGATGATAGCTGCAGCCGACATCTGTACAACTAACAGAGTGAGTGAGAGAGTGAGAGAGAGAGAGAGGGACGGCGAGACAGGGACAGGGAGACTGACGTACAGACAACGTGTTCCATCAGCCCCAAACACAACAAAAGCCAGCAAAAATACCTCGTTCAGAGGATGGGGAAGACACACAAGTTGATGGGGGGTCCTTTGGGGGGGGGGGGGGGGGGGTTAGCCTATCTTTTCTATCAAAAGACTGAATCCGAAAGGCCCCCTCCTTCTGCAGGACGAAAGAAACAAGAAGCTTAGCCTTCTTATGGACATTTTCAGACAAAAAAAAAGCTCTAGAGATGGCAAATATCCTTCAACTGTTTCATGCAGATGTTGGCAGAGTGTTATATGCATTATACAGTGACTAGAGTCCAGGAAATGCATCTAGATAGGTGATACACAGCTATGCAGCTAATATTTGTTGAGTTTTCTCGTGATTTTGTTGCATTCATTTCATGATATAAAACTAAATCTTGCCAACTTTTGCCAACTCATCCTAAAAATCTCTCTTTCGCTGCCTTCCTCCTCTTTGTGGGTTTCCCTATGGGAAGCTGCGATTCAATTAAGTCCTCATCCAGCGTCATTATCCAGTATTTAGCAGATCCCTGCTCGACAGCCGCCATTCAACCTTCTCCTCCCTTGTCAGGGCCCCCTTTCCTCCTTCCCCCAGCCACTCACTTGTCGAACATGATAAATTTTGTGGCGGGGGGGCGGGAGTAAAGGATTTCGTTGAATGTTATTGCATTTTTAGCACCTCCTTGAACCGACCCACTCCACTCCCCTCGCCTCCATCCAACCACTAATCCCCTATTCCTTTACACTCCTTCCTTGCCCCTCCCCATCCCTCCCTCCCTCCCCTTCCCTCGCAGTTTGCGTTAATTTTGCGCCAGCTGTCAAATGTCAAAATGTCAAGTGAAACAAAATTTTCGCATCATGAGAAATGCATGTCGCTGGCGAGAATTTCACAGAAAGTCTACATGGAGCAGAGCAGGGTACAGAGAGGGGGCGGGGGCTACGCGACAGTTCCCCCCCCCTTTTTGGTGGTGGTGGGGCTACCAACGAAGTGGCTGACTACTGGATGGAATAGTTATCGCGTTACCCCGCCCACCACACTCTGAGCCATCCCTAGTTGCAGTTCCTCATCAAGTGGTGGTTGAGGAGGGGCAGGGGGAGGCTGTGGCAGATGTGGCAGCAGATGGAGCAACGGGACACAGAGCCAGAGAGCCATGAGCGGCACTAGCACCATCAACATCATGATAATGCCCATTATTAGCAGTGGCAAAGCACATTTGCATGCATTTTAGAATTTGTATATTCCGACCAAGCGGAGGAGGACCCAGGAGGAGGAGCCACCCGCCTCCAATCGCCATCGCCATCGTCCGCCAGTCAGCCACTCATTACACTAGACTGCACAAAAACGGGATCTACTCGTATGTAAAAGGTATGGCAATTTATTTGGAATTTGGAATCGGGTTTCCTTGATTCTATTGAAGGAAAAAGTGGTTTATGTTCAACAAAAATCTATTACTCGTACTCCAAGATACGATATCGCCCCCCTGCTATCTTTCGCTGGTCCTCATTCTGGTTGTCTAGTGTTCCCTGTAGAGGTGGGGGAGACGCCACTGCGTGTCAGTGGCGCGTTGTGCATCTGAGAGGCAGAGATGCGGCACCAGACAGACAGATAGACGGAGACCCACGCCAACAGGCGACAGCCCGGATCTGCTTTCCGATTTATGCTCACATTTTAAGCAATTACACGGCCAGGAGGCTCCCATTTTCATGGGGATGGCAGGGATTCCACTGGCACTTTTGTAACCACATTTTCACTTCCATATCCGTTTCGATAACTATTTTCGGGGTGGCGTTAATTGAATCAGGGACCTCCCCCTATACCCCCCTATACCCAAGGGTTAAGTGATGATAAAAGATCGGGCATCCACGGTGGTTGTGAGTGGATGGTGTGCCTGTCATCTGACACTTGCAGTGGCGACAGACCCAGACCCAGACCCAGACCCAGGGCCAAATCAATGCAAATGGGAATGGGATCTGCCTCTGGCATCTGCCTGTATCGCTGCTGTCGAAAGCATTTCAATTTGTGGATCTGCTGTAATTAAATTCCATCAGCAGCCGACGCGTCGGCCCCCAAGGTAGTGGAAGGTAATGTCCTTAATGGAACCGAAGCTCCATGAAATTGCCTATCAAACGAGGGCCTAATGCTCTTAGGGCCCGAACCGAAATCTCGGCTAAGTGAAGTTCGGATTTAAATGGATTTTCCGTACAGCAAACGTCCGGCTAATTGAAGTTACTTAATATTCTACGTACATACATATCTATAGATAGAGGAATGTTTTCATACATAAGTTCATGACCTGGACCCTGCCTGACCTCTGCGTCTCTCATTACTTTCGCATCAATCAATCAATTGAAAAGTCAATGAGGGAAATGGAAAATCGCTTGGTTCGTTCGTCAAAAATGGAAAGCAATGGCAAATGTCAACAGCGACAGCGCCAGCGCCAGGGACAAAGGGCCCAAATGTCGAAAGCAGTTGGCAAAAAGCAATAACAACGAGGGGGGAACGTTGTGAGTGGCGGCTGCGACCGCAACTCTACATTTATACCCGTTACTTGGTCAGTGTGGCTCTCCTCCGGCAGATGGCGCTGATAAGGTATTATTGTATAATTATTTTTGATTTTTATTGTATAATAATTATGGGGTCGAAAAGGATACCTTCTGGACGTTACACAAGTCGTATCGGGTATAAAATGTAAAATTAATAAAGTTCTCGAGCCTCGAAAGGACAAGGGTGCAGAGTGGTTGGAGGGGGGGAGGAAAAACCTCAAACAATAACCAAAGAAACGAATGAAAGAAAAGAGGAGAACCACGTAAGGGAGAACTTTGAATGCTCTATTTTTTGGTATTCTTAAATCAGTATTTTTAAGTACTCTAAACTTTGTAGGTATTTTTGTATTTATCGAGTAGTTTCTGGTATTATAAAGTTGAAGAAGGACTATCTGTATTATCTAGTATTTTTTTGAGTTTACTAACAGCAGGGATGATAATAATACCACTATTATTTACTACTCTTTTACTAAGAGCTCAGTCCTTCCTTCCGCATCAAAATGTTAACTGAATTCCGAAGCTTAATTAATATCTTATGTCTTTTGTCGCAATGCCCTTTTTCTTTCGTTGCTGTTCTTTCGCTTTCTTTCTGTTTTCTTTTTGTATTTTCCTTTGCCGGTAACTTTTCTGCCGCTGTCTCTGTCTCTGATATATTGATGAGGTCTGAGGCCTGAGGAGTATTCCAGTGGTGGGATTGGTGCTGATGCTGAGCCTGGTGGCCCGCTGGCTGGTGGCTGGTGGCTGGGGGCTGCTTGAAGAATAATCAACGGCGAAGCACTCATTGAGAAATGCAGCGCGACATTTCCGCTGTTTCATGGATGTTGCCCTGAAGGTGTCGTACACGTTTACCATATCCCCCACACCCCTCCCCCCTCTGGGCTCATGCTCATCTCCTCTCCTCTGCGTTCTCTCTCTCTCTCTCTTGTTGTGCCTCTGGGCGGCGTGTCGTGTGCGTGATTTATGTCACACGAAATGCAAATACATGAGTAAACATGCATGCCGCCACAGACGATGCTACAGATATACGACTATATAAACATGCATACATATCTACAGACTTATACATATGCATATACGAGGTATGTACATATATTTATGTCGTGTGGTGTGGTGTGGGAATATTGTAGTTATGGAAATGGGAATGGAATTTGTAGAAGGAGAATGGGAATGGGAATGGGAATGAGAGCAGGAGAGAGTTTCAGTTGCTTCTCCGTGTCCGGCCACAACATTTTCACGTTCTTCAAATAAACTGCACACGAGTGGAGTGTAGGATTAGGGGGGAGGGGGGTGGGGAGGGAGGTAGAAGATTGTCGCACATTTTGACAGTTGGCAGAACATTCTTTCTAATAAATTTATGCGGCATGCGTGTTATGTTTCCGTTATGCTGTCCTGTGTGTGTTAAGGATGCGACACGAATTCAGTTAGTTTTAAACGGGGATGTGTGCGGTGTTTGGTATGCAAATCTCATTTAAATTGCCAGTTGCAAGTAAATTGTTGTTTCAACAGAGTTTTTTGAACTGGAATTGGGCTGTCACTCGGACAATTGTGTAGCGACAGCCACTGTTATATTGCACGCAATCAACTGTTATACGCATAGGAACACACGCCACATAAATGGTTGCAATTAATCCGTCCATACCTCGGCTACTGCCACATTCTCTGACTGCAATTTCAATCTCTGTCCCCACCCCCCCCCCCCCCCCCCCCATCCCCCCCACAAGTCACGCCACAAGCCAGATACCGCACCACCACCACCGTTTCCAGAGCATCATCCATTTAATATAAACTTCTCCCATGGCGAATTCCTGGAGCAACAATTCGATAACAACCCACACATTGGATTGTGGTTTACGATTGAATTTTTTCAGAAATATCCTCATTAATTGAATTGAAACCGTTAATTATCCGCAATATACGCATTACATGCACGGAAGGAATGTAGTCATAATAATATTAAATATTTGTATTCACATTTCAAAGTGGGGGCGGCCTTCAATCAGCTGAAAGTTACATAAAACGCAATAAGAATAGGGCGTATAACAGTGGGCATAAAGTGTTATATGCCGCTAATGGGCCACCCGACACCAAGCACAAGCTGGGAATAAAATATTTGGCGTTTAATTCATTTTTAATGATTTAACAAATGACCGACTGACTCATTCATTCATTCTCATTACGTATATGCAACACTTGCACCTGTACCCTGCCACTCCCTCTCTCTCTCTCTCTCGCGCGCTCTATCTTCCATCTTCTTCTACCTCTGGCACTCATGCCTCACTGGCCCACAATTTGGTTCAATAATTTTTCCAAGCTCAGAGCAACGACAATTTTCACTGAGCTGAACGACGAGTCGGTGGATTTTTTATACCGTGTGGAGAGAGAGGGTATAATGGTTTTGTTCAGAGGTTTGCAAGGCAAAGAAGCAAGCATCGGAAAATCCCATACAGGATAAAGGTTTCTTCATCAGAACTAGGCTTTCTTAGGAAATATCGATCGAAAAATACAAAATTTAATTGAAATCACCATAAAAACACCGCGCTAGAGGGGTATCAAAGCATCGACACCCCGAGCAGAAGGCCTTCGGTGCCTTCTTGTTTGCCAACTGATAACAATCTATGCAGTAGCTATCTCTGTCACTCTCACTCTCTCTTTCGTTCGTGCTCATCTGTGCGGCTAGTGAATGCAGGAGAAGTGGGCGGGCGGTCCGGCAGCAGAGGTAGAAATAACCAAACACAAGACAAACACAAAGTCACAGACAGAGCAGAGGCAGAGACACAGACAGAGACAGTGGAAAAAAAGCTGAGGTGGTCCCACACTCACACAGACACACACCCATACAGAGGTGCATACACAAAGTAAACTGCGTCGCAGTTGCAGCGCTGCTGCTACTACTGCTGCTGTTGCTGCTGCTGCTGCTGCTGCTGGTTCTGTTGCTTTATGTAGAGAGGAACGACAGAGAGCGCATAAAGCAAATCGTGTCAATGACATTTGGTGACATACGTGTGGGCCAGAGGGAGATGCCAGATGCGAGACGACGAAGACGACGACGACGACGCATCAGGAGCTGCAGCGATAGCGATGCTCGCGAAGAATAGAAAAGAAATAAAGAGATGCCCGATGCAAGAAATTGCTTTACGGCAACAACAACAAAAACAGCAGCAGCAGCATAACCGGTTCTTATCGTTTAGAGCAAGGTAAATTGTATGAAAGGTATGGCAGCAATAAGTATACGCACTCACTAAGCTGAAGGAAGGCCGCTCCTCTTGGACTGCCGTACCTTCTTTTAACCCTGGTCCCTAACCATTTAAGTGGGCGTATGATAGGGCCCCTGTCACCGTCACCCAGATAAAAGCACAGAAGGGAGAAGTACAAAAGGGAGGGGGACCAGAGGTTGGAGTTGGGGAAGCAGAAGAGGGACAGAAGATGGGGAATATGGGAAAAGGAAAAAGGGAACACAAGAGTGGGCAGAGTGGGGAAAGCCCAAAGAACATAATTTACGGTTAGCTATGCTTTGTGGTTGCTATAAATAGAAATACTTTTGGGGTCATTATGTTGCTATTGTTGTTTCTCCTTCGTCTCGGGGATGTTGCTGGCGCTGATGCTGATTCGATTTTGAGGTTAGTTGAACATACAAAACACCCACACAAAGAGAGAGAGAGAGAGAGAGAGAGAGAGGTAGCGGTTTAAAGAGATCAAGTGGATTCAGAGAGGAAAAACTTTTGATTTTGGATTCTGCGTTGACAAATCTAATGATATGGCTGATAAATTTAGATATAAAATGGGAGTATGGTGGAATGGCAGAGGCAGGAGAGTGCCGAATGGAAAGAGGCTACACTGGGGATGGTGCCGTGGGACGAATGAGTGTGGGAGTAGGTAGAGTAAGAAGAGAAACGAGGGAGTGGGTGTAAAAAGGTGGGGATGGAGAGGTTAGGTTGTTGCCTGAAAGTATTGTTGTATCGTACACCTCTAGAGGGAAAATATTTCGAAATCTTTATAGAACTTCCACTAATTCGAATCTATTTTCTATTATCATTTTTGGGATTAGAAAAAAACAAACATCATTAAAGAAACCCATAAAAAGATTAAGCAAAGTATACACTAAAGAATCGATTAAAGAATTATTTGAAAATCGTTATTTCCTGTCGTTAATTCCAGTTAATTTAATCGTTAACCAGCCTGTTATGTTTATCCATTCTGTATAACATATGACGTCTGTGACATCATCTTCCACTCCCCCTCCCCCTCCCAATAGAAGTCACTTCCAATCAAAATGCACTTCACATTCTGGGCTTTCATCATTCATTAAGCTCCTCTGCCTAGCCCTGCAATCCCCACAAGCCCCCCCGAACAAATGTGTATCCTACGTTTAATTAACTAAAAAAATAAATCAAAAAATCCTCCTCCAAATCGAAATCTCCCATCAAATGTCCCGTCATACGTTCGGGCTTTCATTTTCAGGTATTTCTGAATGGATCTCGATCTACATTCGAATTTAAAACGTGAAATATGCATCCCCTCTTTAATCCTCTACTGAATATGGTATAATTTCTGCATAAAATTCAATTTTTGTGTTTTTTATTTTGTGCACTTGCAATATAATTTTATTTCTCGCTCTCCATCGAGCACTCAATCTCTCATTTCATTCTCTCGTTTCTGCCTTCTCTTTTTTTTTCGGTGGCCATTTAGCTGACCGCAGCGGTTGTGCCAGCGCCTCCCCCCCCCACCCCTCTTCATTCCCCTGGCAGTCTCTGCCACAACGACCACCGACCCCCCGCCCACCTCAATAGCATTTAAAGTTAAAAGCCATGAAAATCAACACATAACAAACCCATCCAATCCGAATCTCTACAAAAAAAATAAAGCGAGTCCGAGACACCCCACTTTTCTGCGGCTTTACGGAAATCGTAATTTAAAACTACGCCTCTGCGGCAGCATTCCTCTCTCCCCCCCCCCCCCCCCCCCCCCCCCCCCCCCCTCTCATTTCTAAACCCTTTTCTGCCTTTTTTTGCAGTGTTTTTTGGTACTCTTTTCGAAGGGTATTTCAGGCTGTGGTTTCTCTGAAACAAAGATAATCAAATATAAACATAGGAAAGACCTTGACTACCTTCAATAGGTAGAATTTTTGTAACTCCTCAAATTTTCACAAAGAACTCCCAAATATCGGTACGGATAGACCTACCATAGTAATATTAACCCCTTTTAAGTGCATCTCAACCTTCGGCACTCACAGTTTAGACCCATTTCATTTGCATTCGCTCGAGGGTTTTTTTCGTTTTTTCCATTGTGTGGATGTTGTATATTTAATTTCATTACGAGTGTTTTTTGTGTGCTTTGTGCTTGGTGTGGTGTGCGCAGCGCCATTGAGCGAAGAGTTCATAGAATTGCATTTCAAACATATAATAAATGGAATGCAAATAAAGTCCCGCCCTCCGGGGGAAGGACTGGGGGGGGGGGACCACATACGTGAAGCGCTAATCAACAGGCGGCAACATAATAAAACAAATAAAAATTAGTTTAATAAATGTAAAATAGAACTCGACTAGAGGGTTATCCTGTGCGGCAAACGATGAATTCTCTTAACGATATATGGATTCATATCCATATAACGTAGCCCCTTAAACAAAGGGTGAAACAAAAGCTTAAACAATCGATTAAACACCGATTTGGAGTCTTGCCACATTCCGCAGTTCATGCAGGATGACAGGATGACATTTAAAGCTAGTGTTTGTAAACAAAAATACAGATAGATATCGGCATAAATTTATGGGGATTATCCCCAATTTAAAGCTTTAAAATATAGAGAAAATGTGGAGAAAACAGTTCCCTCTCAGGCGGGTTTTCCTAATGGAATTTTGACAATTTTTAGCACCAATTGGAGGAGGAAGGAAGGGCAAGCAGTGCAAAGGAGACCCGTGGGGGGTGGGAAAATGCCGTCTCCTGATGTGGCTTTTCCTCCCATATCCATTCCTTTCTCTGTATGCGACTTGAAGCTTATTTAAACATTCAGCTTATATATTATTTCCATTGCGGGGAAAACTCCTCTGACAGCCGACAAGGCACAGCGTGACAGCAGGAGAAGGAGAAGCAGAAGGAGAAAGAGCAAAGAGAGAAGGTAGGAAAATCAGCTGGTGGGGACGTGGAGCAGAGGTGGGGGTTCCCTTCAGCTGAAGAAAATGTTGACAAGTTTATTTATTTCATCATCGCAGGTGCCTCACCTCTTGAAATTAGTTGGCGCTGTACAAAAAATATGCAAAACTTTTTCTTGAATGAATTATGAAATGGGGCAAAATGGGAAATGGAATGAAATGTGGCTGAGGTGAGGTTACCGCCAAGGTGAAGTCTTGGCTGGGAAAAGGGAAAGGGAAAATGCGAGTGCATTTTATGGAAAAGAAGTCCAAGAGCTCGGGAAATTCCATCGAATAACCTCCTTTCCTGGCATTTTCATGGGTGATTACATTAATTGGCTGCTCAATAGAGTTTTTTCAAAAGCGCTGCTTTCGATTTCAACAAATATTTCAAGGGTTCTTTGAAGGTTCTTTTGGATATGTATTTATTTGATAGCGGTTCATATTTCTGCTTCAAAGAATTTTAATGTTTTTACTGCTTAAAGCGTTCTCACTCTCTTTCTCTCTCTCCTCCCAATTTTTCCATTCACTATTCACCTTTTGGCTTCCTTTTTTTGGAGGAACGTGACTTCGGATTTGGATGAAAAATTTGGAGACAGACAAAAATGAAAGTGAATTACAAGTTATCTTCTTTCTCTCTCTCTCTCTCTCTCTATCTCTATCTCTTGCTCTGTTGTGCCTCTCTTTCCATTTTCATTTTCTACCCCCTTCCTTCCCTCTCTGGCTTTTCTTTTCTCCTCTTTTAATATAATTTTCAGGAAAAGTTATGTCTCATTTCTGTCACACAAATATTTCATGAGAAGGATTATTACATGGAGACGATGGATATCCATGCGTGATGGGAACACACTGGCAGAGAGAAAGAGGAAGAAGGGGGGGGGGGGGGGGGGGGGGGAAGCAGGTCCCAGACATTAATCATTACCTCAACTTTATAATTTTTGGCAAGGATTACGAAGCCGGCATTCATTCTGGCGTCGACTGGCATTCCCTATGTTACTTTCTCTCCCTCTCTCCCAGTCACCCCCCTCCCTTCTCTCTGTCTCTTTTGTATGCAACTACAATTTTTCATACAAAATGATGTCATTAAGCACAGAACTGAAACGAGAACTGTCGTCGACCGACGATGACAATAATGAGCCGGAGACAGAGACAGAGACAGAGCCGTAGTTTCCCCCCCCGGTGTCGCTATGTCCGGGAATAGGGAGGGGCGGTAAGGGGGGGAAATTACTTCGGGGGGTTCTGGCTTCAGGAAGCGGCAGGACACGAAAATCGTGCGACTAAATCCCCAAACAATTTATATGAACCTCAAAGCGAAATGACACGCCAGTTACAACGACAGCAGCGCCAAAAAAAAAGAGGAAAGGGAACGAGCGAGAGAGAGAGAGAGAAGGAAAGGGAAGGGCAGGGAAGGAGGGTGGCAAGGGATCAACAGGATAACAATAGTACGAAAGAACAGTTCAATTCCTGGTTCCCGGTTCCATTTCTCAGAAATAGTTCTAAGAAGGGTTCCAAAGTCCATAAGAAAGGCTGTAGATAAGGATAAGGAGCGAGAGAGAGAGAGAGAACGAAAGAAAGGGAAGGGAAGGAGGGTGGCAAGGGAGCAACAGGATAACAGTAGTACGAAAGAAGAGACGAGACTTTTGAGCAGTTCAATTCCTGGTTCCCGATTCCCGGTTCCATTTCTCAGAAATAGTTCTAAGAATGGTTCCCAAGTCCAGAAGAAAGGCTGTAGATAAGGATAAGGATCAAAGAAGGCCAGAAATACCGAAAGGAGCTGCAGGATATTGAAATCCCTTCTCCTGTAAAGTATAAGAATCATACGAGTATTCATTAAAAGTGAATCTTTTCCGTATAAATTCTCATTATTTTCTCTTTTTATCTCATTCTAAAAATTCTTTGGTAAGATCTTTGGGTACCTAAAGAAGATATCCTTTGAATCCATGTCTCCATGGCTCCAACATTTATTCCCCCACAAGAATTTGGCTCCAAAGCGGAGGATATGCGTCGCGTCTGGTATTGAATGGCTATAAAAGCGTTTGCTGATGATGAGGGAAGGGTAAGGGACAGGGGCAGGGGCAGGGGCCTGTGTCATGGCAACAAGGTGGATGGACAGAGGGAGAGAGAGAGAGAGAGAGAGTGTCATTACGTATGCAAGTCGGCTACGCACAAAACCCAAAAGCAAATACAGACACAGACCCACGAATACAGCACACACCTCTAGAGGGAGAGCCCCTCTCTTCCACCACCCACTTGTCATCTCTCCCTCTCTCTCGCTCCTCAAACATTTAGTTGGATTTTGGATTCAGCCGGATGAGACGAGAGGCGGACGGACGTTGACTGAATGACGACGAATTTTGAATACGAATTTCATTATATCCCGCACTCAATTATTCAGTAATCAAGTTAGCAGATAGAGAGAGAGAGAGAGAGAGAGAGAGAGAGGGGGGGTAGCGAAGAGGGGTGGCAGAGAGGGGAGGTATCCATTTTTCGAGTCTCTTGTATTTTCAATGAAAATGTTAACTAAATTTGTGGCAATTTTCAAGCCGCTCTTCCCTCTGGGCCGTAACCTTCCTCCTCACCATCCCCTCCCCCTCCCCCTCACAACGTCTAATTAACATTTGCCTAAATCTGTTTTGAGGGCGTGGCAGTAACAATAAGGCAGGGGGGGCAGAGAGGGAGCCATTCGTGAATTTTATATGAAGTTTTTCCCAGTGTATTTGTTTGTGGATGGCATCATGGCACCTCCATCCATCTCCACCCCTCCTGTACGGCACCCTTTGTATCTCCTAATCCCACTTTTGGCAGAAGCTAGGCAGAAGTTGTTCTGGCGGCGCGACTAATTATAATTATGCATCGTGCAAGTGCATTAATTATGGACAAGCCTCAAACTTGGCTACAAGTCGCTCTCTATTGTAAACAGGGAGCCAAGGATTTGAGGATAGAACTCGGCCCTGGGAGGCAGGGAAATGCCATCCGTTTGCTGTGATTTGATGTGTAGTTTGCGAGTAGTTGGTGGAGATACGCTACAGGAGATCCACAGACCCCAATGAGCAGAAGGATTCAACTCTAGATGGAAGAAAGGGCAAGAATAGGCTCCTTGGGGCATCCTTGTTGGGACGAGCTCGAGGTTGAAGACAGTTCCATCTGGCTGTTAGCGGATATAAGAATAGATCTATGGTGGAGAGATCTATGGATAATTGAGGGTAAAAGATCCTCTACAGAAGAGCTAATTTGTCTGGAAATAGTACAATTTTCTTCTGCATTTCCCAATTTCCATCTTTATTCTACATGGTAGACCCTTCGTGCTTCCTTGAGTCCTGATAAAACCCCTATTGTGGGTGTCTTCACACACAAATAAAGATATGAATCCCGCAGTCCTGCACAAAATAATTAGTATCCTCTTTATTATGCCAGGATCCCAGAGAGAGGTCTAAACCGCAGAGACGTGTGACATGACATGTCGCTCCTATCCTTAGATTTTCCACTCATTCCGTACCTGAGAAATTTCTTAAGTTTCCCCGTAGCACACACACACTATCGAAGGCAGGACACCACCCAGAGGACACTCTACTCTTGGCAAACATTTGCTTTGAGTGGAGCCATGTGCCCCACAGGCCCCACCATGCCACACACACACATTATAAACATTTAAGACACCGCATAAATTAAATTAATTGCCAAAGTTTACAATTTTTATTACCACAAAACGAGGAGGCGCTCATAGAGAGCGCGGAGAAGAGAGTGGGGGAAAGAGTAATCGCTTTTCATTGTTTACCCAAATCACTTGGCACAGTCTCTGAGAAAAGTTTTCAACACTTTAAGCACAAAAGTGGGGGGCGGGGAGAGCTGTGCGGTTTCCCATTTAAAATTTAAGCGCCTTCAAAGGGAACAAACTGCTTCCTCCTCCCCTCCTCCCCCTCATTAGGTCACTGCATTGGAAATTTAAATGTCAAATGTCTCGAAATGTTCCCCATTTTCCTCAGGGAAAGTGGGAAAGTGTTCCCCTGTTGGAAGGGAAAGAGGCAAGAGAGTGAGTGAGGAGGGGGGGGGGGGGGGGTCACTCTTGTTGTTCTTTTTACGCCTCTTTTGGGTGCAATTAAAAATTATGTTTATATTTATTTTCCTCTCTTTTGGGATTTTTCCCTTTTCCCTTTTCCCCTGCCACTTTCCCTTTCCCTTAAGCCCAAAACTCGTGTACAAATTAAACAAATAATACAACAACACAAAAAAAAGGCGGAAATGAAAATACAAAATGGCCGTCAACGTTGACAGCTGACAGGAGTATCCGAGGGCCGATTATGTTTGCTTTAGGGAGGAATGTCGAGAGTCGAGAGAATGGAATGCCAGAAAGATGGAATGAACCGCAGTGCAGTTTGCAGTTGATAAATATACGAGCATATACGGATATACATACATATGTATGAGTATATCCCTAATTAATAGAAATTTATTCAGCATTTTCCATGGTTTACATGGATTTTTAGGCCGTTCTTACCTCAAAATCTGTTGTCTGTGTAGATTATCCAGATAGAAACCAATGAATGTCCATAGAAACTGAAAATTATATCGAAATGTTTATATTTCTATGGCAAGTGGCAATATTCAAGAAAAGAGTGCGAATTAAAGTAACCTTTTGTCTTCGATTCTTTTCTCATCAATTTCATTCGTATTTCATTTGTACAGATATCATTAATAATTTGGAGAGAAATCATAAGAATACTTTACCAATCTAAGCCATATCCCTTGCCAGTTTCCTATCGCTTTTATGCCTTGTTCCTTACCCCTTCGAAATATGCCTTTCCTTTCCTCTCTACACTTTCCTCTGGCACTATTTTTTTTGGCAGTGGGACATCGCCATCGACGACGGAACAAAAGGAAAGAGCAAAGAAGAAATCGAAACCGAAACCGAAAAAAGATTATATACGGAGGAGGAGTGGAGGGGTAGGAAGGGCAAGGGGCTAGGAGGGTGGGGTAGGGTTTCGGGGGACTCTACGAGAATAAACCCTCGATGCGAATGCCATGTTCTCATATATTCTCTGCGAATATTCGCATATATGGAGGAGCCTTGTTATCGCCACTTTCTGATTCTTTTCTTCCATTTTTGGGCGTACACATGGTCCTTGGGGTATGCTCGAATGAGGAAAGGAATGGCAGAGATCTACGACACCAGTGAGGAATCCATAAGGACACATCCGTGGAAGTGGCTTTCAAAACCGTTTTTAATAATCGATCGAATAATTATCGACAATGTATAAATGCGGAATAAATCAATAATTGATTAAAAATCGATAGTTCTTTTAGTTCGATTCATGTGTACATCGATTCTTAGCCGATTTCTCGACGTTACTTGTAAATGATATAGAAACAATCGATACATCGATTAAAACGCGCTTAAAAAGAGATGAATGGCTGCCTTCAAAGACCATCAAAGTAGTCCATCTTTAGGCTGGGCGGCGCCTCCTTTTTTGGTAGCAAAAGTAGGAGGCAGAATGAGAAGCAGAAGCAGAAGCAGCAGGAGCAGGAGAATGTGGCATGGGGCATGTGGCATGGGGCCTGCGGCAGACAGAGAAAAATGCTGTTAAACAAGTTTCTGTTTCTGTTTCGGTTCTGGTTCTCTTTTATTTTCCATCTCCATCTCCATCGTGTCGTGGCATATGACCAGCGTAGGCCTTGAAAACCTTCTCTTCTCCTCGCTCCTCGCTCCTCTCAACTCTCTCCTCTCCTGGTTTGTTCTGCAACGATTTTTGTGTGTGGCGGCACTTAATAAGCAGCCGAAATCACTCGTATTTGCCACAGAACTTGTTCCACTTGCCGCCTTTGTTGCTACTCCTTCTAAATCCACCAAAGATACATGTTCCTGGGGCGCACTTTGGGAAACAAGATACAAATCTATCTGCCAAAGTTGTCGTCAAACATAAGAAAGTGGCAAAAAGTTGTGCCTCCTGCCTTCGCCAGAATTCAATTTGCAACAAAATACAAATACACACACACACACACATGTATGCATGTATGTAAAGGCGCTGCCCCCAACGGAGTCGACAGCAGGAGGGGGAGGAGGAAGGCAAAGGAGCTCCAAGAGCAGTACGAGTTTTCTTGGTAAAGTTATTTACGGCCAACATGCCACGCTTTGTGTCCCGCTCTCCCCCTTCCCTCTGCACCCCCACCATTCATATGTTGTAAATTACGTTACGTATACGCAACGTTTGCCTCCCTCACTCGCCCTATGAATATAGAAATGAGTAAAAGAACAAAAAGTAAACGGCAGTAAATTAGGCGAAAAATTCAATAATTTTCTCCATCTACGAGGGGCGGTGTGAAAGGAGGGGGCGGCGGCCTGTGTGTTTGTGTGTCCTTAAGAGCGAATAAATATCCCAAAAAAGTTCCAAGACGAAGCTACAGGAGGTGGAGGCTTATATAATGTTTGGGGGTGAATCACAAGAGGGGCAAAGGGATGGTAGAAATTGGCTAGAATTTAATGGACACTTAATGGAAAACATATTAATTGTAATATTTTACGGACTTTCCTGGAACTCCCTTTACGAAATATTGCAGGCAAGCAGGAAGGCCTAAGGCAGGATATCATGTATTATATATATTATATACCCCAAAGGAACCCCTAAGATGATCCTTTATTTGCTGAAACTTTTAACCCCATTCGAAGCTCGTTTCAGCAGTGAATTAACCCGCAATGCTCATCCCCCAATAATCCCCAATCTATCATTAATATTCCTCTCCCTTAATCGACATATCACAGGCCAGGGAAGGAGAAAATTGAAGGCGTCAAAAATATGCAATTAAGAACCCCAAAGGTTCCCCTCAAAGGGGGAGCTGGAGAGAGAAGCACGAAGATGGCGTTGGTGGGAGGGAAGCTACTAAGCATTATCCCACGCCTCTCTCTCTCTCTCTCTGTCTGTCTGTCTCAGAGGAAAGATCTCCTTTCCTCCTCTCTGTCTCTCGCTGTCTCTCCGTTGAACTTTCAGAGTCCGAAATGCGACTCAGAAACTAATCAGGCAAACATAATGCAAAGAGAGAGAGCGCAGAGCGAAGGAAGGAGCGCAAGCGAGGAGAAGCACAAGATAAGGAACGCAGGAGAGAGGGAGAGAGAGAGAGAGAGAGAGAGAGCGAGCAACAGGATTGTGCAGGCAAGAAAGCTGCGGCGCGGGCAGAGCATGAGGCAGCGAAATGTGATAACGAAACGAAAAGCGAGCGAAATCCTCAATTCATTGCACTCACACACACACACACACACACGTAGGAGATACAAAAAAAAACACACACATGGGAGCAGTGTGGCTGTAGGCGCATGCCGGAGAGTCGACCCAGTGATACCCAGTGTCCAGAGATCAGAGGGCAACGAGGAAGTAAACGAATGAGAGTGTAACCCACCCCAGGGGCAGCACATCCGATCGATATGAGGGGGGGAAACGATGGGGAGAGACGACAAACAAGAGCAGTGGCGTAGAGTGCTGACAAGCTATAGGTTTTTACAGATTTTCTAGGGTATGCAAAGCCCACACGCCCGACTCTTCACTCACGCATACAAATAAGTAGAGTCGGGAGGCCCCTCCCGAAAGACACACCGTCACTGCACTGCCCCTCTACTCCTCCCCGTGCCTCTCTCCAGCGTCTGGGAGGCAGGGAGCAGGGGGGCAGACAGGGCAGCTAGTGGCCATGGCCCGAGCAGCGGTGGCAATAACACACAAAAAAACAAGAGTAATAACAGCCCAAAAAATGGTTAAAAACAAAGCAAAAGAACAACAAAATGCAAAAGACGAATGGGGAATGCCCTGCAGGCAAATGAGAGAGAAAAAAGAGGGCAAAAGGAGAGCACAAGGAGGGAACAAATTGAATGACAGATGGAACCAAAAATCAAGCAGAAAATTCATCGATTCTTCAACAAAGGAACCGAAACCTAAGACCGAATCGTTGCCTTAATTTAATACAATTTTATTTAGGTGTTTGCTGGGTATTCTTCGCCCAAAACTCTGTTGTCCAAATATTTCTGCAAAAAAAAACAACTAAAAAGTGTACCAAGATTGCGTTCTATATTCCATATTTCCCTGGAAACTAACCTCCCTCCCCCCCGGAAAGACAACAGCTAAAAACAGAAAACAATGCATAAAAAAAAACCTTATAACCGGAGGTCCTGGCGTTTTTTTGGGCAGAGCACCAGGCAGCATCTGGCAGACAATGCTTCGCCCCGTCTAAACACAAAACACACACATGCTCGTATCTGGGGAGGAAGGAGAGATGCCAAGGGAGTGAGAGAGAGAGAGAGAAAACAAGAAAAACAGAGAGAGGAGAGAGAGGGGGCCGCATAGACAATTGGAGCGACTTTCTTATCAAAAATGTGAGGCTGTTGGGGTACGAGAGTCCTTGAAAAGGGGGGGCGAGCACAGTAGGGACACGGACACGGCTCTCTCTCCCTCTTTGCTTTCCTTTCGTTAGTTTTTCCCCCAAAGAACCGTAGAAGATGGCAAACAATTTCCCACGAAAGTCAAGGGAATATGTTTTGGGCCACAAAAAAGAAAAGAATCTCTCCCCAAAACTCCTTCAAAATACTCATTAGATTTTCAACGAAAAGCCCCCTTGCTAATGACAGCCCACCCCCCCTTCCTCTCCTCTCCCCGCCCCGCCCCCTCGCGATCGTTGCGCAAATAAATCAGAAAATTGTTTAACGATCTCTGCCCCCAATTTTCGGCGAGTTTTTTCGTTAGAAAAGAGGTGCAGGGGGCCGGTGGGGGTAGGGGGTAGGGGGCTATGCTATGGAGCATGGATGGGGGGTGGCAAATAAATCACTCAAGTTTCACTCCGACTTTCATTCCATTCATTGAAAACCACTTCCGACATCTGCAAATATGGTGGCCCCTAAAAGTGGGAAAGTGGGCTTAAAGTGGCAGAGGGGGGGGGGGGGGGGGGGGGAGGAACCAGACGGACCAGAGGTGCATATATCCGTCCCCTTAAACCCCCCAGAAAAAAGGCTAACCCTTAGATCGATTTTTCAATGACTTTTTGGGCGGAAAAGCATTAGCAGGGAAATGAAAAACAGGAGGCTAAAAAAGAGAGTATGGAGCGTGGCAAGCTTAGGAAGAGAGGCAAGAGTCGGAGGGGGTGAGGGGAAAGGTGAGGGGAAATGCCTTAAAAGTCGACAGCCAAAACACGAAAATTAAATCCCAAAGATCGAGAAATGTCTGTGTTTTTTTTGCTCAGGAAATCTAATTGATGAAAAGCCAAAGGAATTTCTCCCCAGGAAATCCTTGGGTTATAGAACACATGTACGTACAACCGATTCCTATTCCCATTCCGATTCCGATTCATGGCTCCTTTCATACATCTTTTTGGAAATTGGCCTCACAATTGGCAATCGGAATGCAAATTGGTTTCATATTCCAATTCCAATTCATTTGCCATTCACCATTTTCAACATTTTGGTACACATTTTCAGCTCTCCCCCCCCCCCCCCCCCCCCTTGCGCTTCCCGCATTAGTAATTCAATGATTTCCATGTCTATTTGTTTGCCACACGGAGTTGGTCCTCTCTCCCTCTCCCTCTTCCCGTCGCCCCTCCTCCCCTCCTCACGTGTGTGTGTGTGTGCCTCACATTTTGGCCACAAATTAAACTTATGGCTTGTGTGGGGGCGGTCCTCCTCCTTTGGCTAATGAGGAGGCAGTGCCTGCAAAAGGACGAGAAGGTGCTGTATACAGTAGGTGGAGGGGCGCAGAGGTGCAGAGGGGAGAGGGGTGGGTGGCTAAGAGATGCAGATGCCTTGGCAGCAAAAGGGCAGCAGCCACCGCGTGCAGGCCGGGTCCTTTGAATTTGCTCAAAGCAAATCAATTGCCACAATTTCTGCTACCATTTCTGCTGCAATCTCCAACGATTCGAATATGCAGGTGGTTTACTCGCTCTCTTTCTCTATATATATATAGAATCCACCTAGTCCTAGAAACCCACTCCCTAGCCCTCCTAAATCTCTCCTAAATCTCCTAAAACCTAATCCTAAATCCTACCTTCATTCCATGTGGTATTTTTGTTGAAATTAAGAGGCATGGAATGTGCAGTTGGACGCTACAGCTGCCCCTCTGCCCCTGTTGCAAGGTTAAATATTTGAGAAAAAAGAAGGAAATATCTAAACAGACTCTTCTTTAATTCCTGGCTTAAACGAAGCGTTTAAAACCTCCCTTTGCTGGCATTTCAATCAAATCAAAAGCGGTAGATGAAATCTCAACAGATTTTCTGTGGCAGCGAATCACTTAAGTAACTCCCGATGCCAGCCAGCCTGTGCATGTGGAAAGGATACGACTCTTGGCTGCAATCCGCCAACTGAAAGATGCAGCGACTCGAAACTTTCAAAGATGAAGATGCATCGCAGAGGCAGAGGCAGAGGCAGCGATGAGGCCATGCCGTTCTCATATTTATCTGAAAGCTGAAAAACATTCACGAATATTGTATGAATCGAATCCAGCCCCAGAGTCCAGCAACTTAATTGAATCGCAAAAATCTACCTTTAAGGGTGGAAAATATTTGCATAAAATCACAATTAAAGCGATTGCTGGCAACGATTCGATGGCTTTAATTGAGATACAGTGTGTGTGGGAGGGGAGGGGGGGAGGGGGGGCACGACTGCATACATTACTCGTATCTCTATCTCTGTCTGTGTCTGGCACCTCTTTTTCCTCCTCCACCTCGAAAGTGGAGGCGTCGAAGCGTCGATGCAAATTTATGACTCACAGAGGTGGATTTTTCCCTGTGTGTCTGCTGTTGCACGAACGAGTATCTAGTCGCTGCAACAATTGCCAGTAATTGTCGCTTACATGTTAAAGAGCCACCGACTATGAGGCCAAAAAGTTTCGAATGGAGAGAGGTAGAGGCATCTCGCATCTTAGGCACTTCTTTCGTCTCTCCTTCTCTCCATCTCTCTCTCTCTCGGTCTCTTTTTATCTTCTTCTTTTTCTGTCTGCACCACATTCTGCCTTTGAGGCATGCCACAAGTCTGTTTGTCTGCCGCCTGCCATTGCCACTCGTCTGCGTCTCGTTTTCGTTCCATTCCATCCGGTATTTGAGTGTGATGGAACGTGCCACAAGCTGCTGCCGCTTCTGCTGCCACGAGCTTCAGGAACATTTTCTTTTCTCATTTGCGGCACTCGTCCTTCCGCTCTGCCACTTTCTCGTCTCCTTTTTTCCCGAAATTTATTTGTATACCTGGAAAAATCTACAGGGTAGCATGCAACACAGGAATGCATAGAAAATGAGGGCAAGTTTGGGGATTTTGTAGGAATAGTAAAAGAAAGCCACTTCAAGAGCCAATTAATAGGAAAACCTTGGGATTTATCGCAGTATCAACAGGAAATTCCATTGCTGGGTAGCATCTATGTCTGTAGATTGTACTCGAAACGGGTAACACCTCTCATTTGTTTCCTTCCTTCTTATTTTTGTCTTTTTTCCGCCTGCTGTCTGCGGCTTATTGTGTGAATTACTGCTGGGCCAACATTCGACTGTCCTCCTCCCATCCCTGCCTCTAAAGGCAAGAGAATCGCCCTCGGAAGGTACGCGGCGTTTCCTGGGGAGAGACGGAGGCCATAAGAAGTTGAGTTGTGGCACCTTCGGAAGGAGAGTCGAGGCAGGCTTCTCGAGGAAGATGTTTCGAGGGCCTGGAGCAAGGTCTAAGCTCCTCGGATTACACCTATCAGTCGTCTTGTCGTCCCTCCCTTCCTTCCCGGCTGCCTCTCCTGTCTCTCACATGACTTCAGAGGAGAGAAGGCGATGGCGAGGCGGAGGCGGAGGCAGTCTTCGCCTTTGTGGCACGGTGGAAAGGTCAATCCAATGGCTATGCCCCGGACCTATTCCTCTTTCCTTGCCCCCGATCCAATGGACTGTCAAATTTAAAGATAATTAGGCATTAAATTGTTGCAATTTAGAAACAAATTAAAGTGGACGGCAAGGAACACATTTAAGTGGAATTCCAGGAGGGAAAGCACCCAGAATGGCCTTTCTGGCTTAAATTAATTAAATTGCCGAAAATGTATCAAGAGAAAACGATTTAAGACTGAGATTTTCCTCTCCAGACTCTGGGAAATTCAGGGAAAATAATTAAACTGAAAGTAGGCCTAGGATCTGGATTTAATTTCCATTTGAGACTTCTTTGAAGGCTGGACAGGACTGGTTTTATGCACAGAGAATCCACAGAGGATTCAGTGGAATCGTACTTACATATTTCCAACACTTTTTGGCGGACTTTTGAACACTGTAAAGTACTGTACTTTTGAGTGTTCGAAACCGAAGTAAATTGTCCACCAAGAAGGTTCTGATTTTATAGAATTTGTTAGATTCAAAATCGATTCCGAGTTCCAAAAAATACGCTGTTTAATGCAAGAAACATTTCAAATCCTTGGCATCTTTTCTTTGTAGCCTACTTTTGGGGAACATCCAATGAAATACATATATTCGAAACTTCCCCGAAAATCGCTCCCTGATTCAAACCGTTTTTGTTATTCTTTCCCCAAAACGACTCCTGAAAAAGCCACAAAACTAAACAAAATACTCCACTCGTACGAGTGAATGAATGTATCTGTATCTGGTTGTGGTTGCTCTCCCTCCCTTTGTCTCTCTGGCTCTGAGTTCAAAAAGTCAAAACTTATTCATTCGCCCATAAATATAGAGACATTTGTTGCAATTTCCAGGTTTTTGTTGCACTTTTCCTTGAGAAATAATTAGAAAGAAATATTTCATCGAAAAGCACAGAGAAGATCCTTGCCACAAAATGAATTTGCATACAATTTTAGAGGCAGGAAGAGACAGCAAAGGGGTGGCAGGATTTCCCAGGGAAATTCCTGCTGATGTGTCTCCGTGTGGGGCTTCGGGGGGGCTTCGGGGGGGCATGTGGCAGACAGCAATAAAACATACACAACTTGTCACGACTCTGACACTGATTGAAATTATAAACTGTCACCGAAAGCCATCCCTTAGCTACGCACAGCCACACACACACACACAGAAACACACTCCAAAACACACAGATACAATTCCCAAAAGGAGCTCCATACATGTCTGTGTGTGTGTGGGGATGTGTGTCCTGTCTTCTCTATGGATCTCTGATGTATATTATTATTTGAGAATTTTTGCATACAAATTAGGAAGGTCTCCATCCTGCCTTCTGCCTCCATCCCTGCCTGCGCTTTTCCTGCGGAAAATCTATGCCAAATATTTGGCCCAGAGAAAGTGTTGTCTGAAGGGGAAAAGGAGGACGCAAAGGAGGAGGAATCACGAGCAGAATGCCCAGCGAAAATTGAGCTCATTTTTAGGTCTCCAGGACAAAGTTTTCATGGAAGCGATAGAAAAAAAATAGGAAAATCAGGGGCAAGGGGATGGCTATGTGGAAATGTACAATCCTGACCATGCAGCAACTCCTCTATCTATCTTGTTGCTCTGCTGCTGTGGCGCCTCTTGTGTTGCATGAAGGAAACTTTTAAATTGTGCGTCACCCAACGAAAGTATATGAAAAATGGCACGAAAACAAAAGTTTTTTCCATCAAAGGAGCGGCAGGACCTGCTGCTGGCAACAGGGAATGCAGGATACCAGTCAGTGGAGTCGTAATTGAGGCAAACTATGAAATACGAGTGCAAGAGCAAAAGATGCAACAGCAGCAAGCAAATTGTAATCAATGGAAACCTATTTTTCCAAGGCAAAAGTAGAAAATATGAGGTTGATAAAGGGGTTTAAAGATACAAAGATACATTTATGGCACTACCAGGAGATGGGAAAGGAAGAGGTAGCTGAAAGGCTTAAAGAAAACCTCCCTTAAGAGAATTTTATTAAAGTTACGCACAAAATGGGATTATATGGGACGGACATTGGATCAAACCTTGGGATATGAATGCGAGAAATATAGGACATACTCGTATATGAAACTAAAGTTTTCTTGGAAAACTAAACACTTTCCGCAGTAGGGGGAAAACTCATGGGAAAACATGGCAAAACAACTCAAGAGATAAATGGACTTAATCTAAAGACTTGCATCTAAAAGTTGTAACATTGAAAGCGCAAAGGAAAACCAAAGAAAAACTCTAATTACCATTTCTCAATTGAATTTCCCAGGGAAGACCCCCGCCCTTCTCTCCACCCCCCTCTCCTGACTGTCAATACGTGGCTGTAGTTGTGGCATAAATAACCCAAGAACCAACAAAAAGCAACGAATGTTCCACACAGAACATTAAACATTACATTTCCATAAAAGGAGGAGTAAAGGGGGGGGGGGGGGGGGGGGGGAGAGCGGGAAAAACTAAATTTCAATTAGTGATTCTTTCTCCTCCATAAAGCAAAGGAGAAGCGGAGGAGTGGGAAGCGAAAAAAGAAGAAGCCCTGCCAAAAAAAAAGAAAACCGAACTTCGTCTGCTGTCATCGGAGTCTCTTCGCCTCTCTTCGCCTCTCTTCTCTTCGCTTTTCTCCTCCCCCACTAATTGTTCCCTCTTCTAACAGCGCTCCCCCCCTCCCCTTCCCCTCCTCTACTTCGGTTCGGTCTCGTGTCTGTTCTTGACTTTCGGGTCTTTCGGCATCGGCTTAAAGTTGACAATTAAAAACTTTTTCGGAGCTCCTTTTTTTGTGTTTTTAATTATTCGTTTGTTGTACGCTACCCTTTGCAGAAAGAGGGTATGATCGGCACGATCGAAACGAATGAAAATTAAGCTAGGAAGTCTACCGAATATAGATAGAAAAAGCAGGCATGATAGCTTGAAGATATTTTTGCTTAGATTTAAAATCAAATTTATAAATAAACAAACACCAAAATCCATCAGTCTACAAAAAGGAATATGTTTAGTTCTTTTGATTTTTCATGAATATCTTTTACTTTTAATCGATTTAAATAAGTATCGTGTTTTTCTAAGGTATCTAAAACTTCGATATCCAAAGCTAGTTTCGAGTTCTTTCTGATTTTTGTTGCTGTTGTTTTAGTGCTGCTTCTCTAAATGAGTTTTTTGTCAACAAAGAGACAGACCAGAGAGAGAGAGAGACAGAGACAGCAAGCTGGAGAGACAAAGTTTGTCAAACGCAAAACTGTGTGCAAATTAGTTTAGTTTACTGCCATTTTCACAATCTCTCCACTTTTTCGCTTTTTTCGTTTGGTTTTATCTCTCTTTTTGTTTGGAAATAATTTAAATTTTCAAAGGTACTGCTTTTGATTCGAGTTCTGCTGCTCCTCTCTGTCGCCAATTGGGAGTAAGGCTTCAGCAAGTTGTCGCAGGGGCAAGGACAGAGAGAAGTTTGGTGTTTGATACTTTTTGCATGCCACGACGGAGAACAGAAAGGTGTATTTTTAGGTGAGTCGTTCTCAGAGAGCTCTCTGCTGCATCACCCTCCCCTTCCCAAAGCACACCTTGGTCGGCGCGGATCGGAGCTTCGGGTATGTGGGCGGGCGGCTCAGACATTGTCTCACACACACGCGCACACACTTATGAAAAAACTCACCTCAGTTTGGCCGCTGCGACTGCGCTGCTGCTTCTGCTCGAAAACTGGTTTTTATATGCTTCTTAAAATGCTGCTTCTGCCACTGCTCTGCTCTTTCTATCGATGTATGTGTGTGTGGGTATTGGTTTTTGTACCTTTTTTCCAATATGTTTTTTTTTCTATTGCGTTTTTCGCAATTCTCTTAGCAACTGCGACTAGCATTCAATTACGACAAACAATTGGGCCGCAAACAAAAGGAAAATCACGCACACACAGGCACAGAAAGTACACAATACAAGCGCAAATACCTGTGCGCTTCACTTGTCGCGCGCGTAGGCGTCGCGTTGGACGGTTGGACAGTGGGTTGGTTGGGTGGGACACCGGAGGGGGAAACGGTGCCGGGTGGGCGGTCAAGGCGGTAACTGGTATAACAACGATTCAAGGCGAAAAACACGCGGATTCAGATTCAGACCCCGACTCCCGAATTCAAAAGCAAATTCGACACATCCTTGTCCGCGGCAAGGGGTATTACATATATATTTTCTGATAATAACACCAGTTGCTTGTTGTCTGGTTCCGCGGTTCGATTCTGATTTGAATGGAATGCAACCATTCGACACAACACTAACTGTTTCCACCTTCGCGGCTGATTGGGGATTGTGGTTTGTTGCCTCCAAATGGGGGCCGACAGTTGGTTTTGTGTTTACATTTGCTCAATTTACAACATGGCAACTACACATTGCAGAAAAAGAGGGTATGGGCAACAGGCAACACGGCCCAGGAAATACACCGCATGCAAGGCAAAACCCACCCCTTTTCAATAATATACCTTGAGGCCAAAAACGCCGATTTTGTCTTCAAGGTATATTGCGGCGTCAAAACACGGCGAGGTGAGGTTCATACGAACCTTGCAATTTTCCTCGGCTGCTTTTTCCTGTTGTACATACCTCTTTGGATAGCCCATTCAAAATTACTCACCGACTCATTTTCTCGTTCCATGTATGAGCGCCTCAGTTGTCGCCAGCAACATGTTTCAGTTACAGTGGGTGTTAAGTGGTTTTGCAAAGCCAAATTTGCGTTTGTGTTAAGAAAATATTATTTTTAAAGACCGTAAAGCAAAATTGACTTGGCAATGTTAATGCATCAGTAAGTTATCTCTTCCTCTTGCTAGTATGCCTCTTTTTGCATTTGTAGTTAACCTTCTTCGTCTCTTGCTTGCTGCCGCTCACCTGTCACCGTTTGCTGTTGCTGCTCCCGTTGCTGTTTTTGTCGCTGTCGCTAAGTCAATTTTAAGGTTTATTTAAATTTCAGTTTCTTGGTGTAGTTTTTCCTCAATGTATTTTCTCTGTTGCTTTTTCTCCTTTTCCTTCTTCTGTAGCTGCTGCTGCCAGTGGGTATCCACTGGCTGAGGGGAGTATGATGTTTTTCGGAGGCTGTTTATAACGCAGAGACTTGTTTCTTTCTAGACATCGCAGATTGAGAGACATCTTGACTATATCATGGGTATAAGGCATTCGTTTCCTGTTTGTTTAAGTGTTTTATGTAAATTAAGCAAGACGCTATCGAAGCTGTCTCTCACACTTGCCCTCTCACTCTCTCTCTCTTTGCTGGGGTGGTAATGAGGCTAGCTTTATGCCGGTCCATACTTATTGGTTTTCATCGTTTTGCACTCCTCCCCGCTGTTACGCCGCTACTTCTCCACTGCCTTTGACTTTTCCCCTCTCCCCATTTCCCTTTCTCCTTCTGCCTGTTGCTGGTGATTTGTGTTTGTGTTTGCTGCAAACTAATAACAAATTAATTTTCATTCGAATTATGCATGCTCTGTTTAACACACACACACAAACACAAAGAGAGAATAGAGACAGTGCGTGGGAGTTCAAGAGATGAAAAGGAGCAGAAGAGATTAGCATTTTTGGCCAAGGATAAACGAATTTTCGGGGCACGACGGCACACAAAATATGCAATTACTGTTCATGGCAGAAGTAATTGCATTTAGATGTCGAAATCGAGTTCGAAATTAAATATACATTTGTCTCGCTCTCTCTGGCATAATTGCATTTAAAAATATCAGGGAAAAATCCTCTCTTAAGCTCCGCTCAGACCCGATCTCTGACTCGCCTTTAAACAGGCTTAGCCCGTGCCTTTTCTCCCCCCTCACCTCTCTCTCTCTCTCTTGCAGTGAGCCAGGCAATCAACAAAGACAACAAAAACGTAAAAAGCCAAAAAAGGGACAACGCTAAGGGAGAAAGTCGTCTCCGTCCCCCCTCGAACTATCTCTTGCAGTTGTACCGTTAATGATGATGCCACACACGTGTTTCTCTGTCTCTCTCTGTATCTCTCTGTGTTTGTGTGTGTGTGAGCTGCATCTGGAGTTGGAAGATGCACTCATGCAGCTTGATTGGCCTGCTTACACGCTCTCCTCCATCTCTTCTCCCCCTCGCAGTCCCAGTCCCCACTCAAGCCGCAAGTCAAAATCTGTTGAAGAAGAAAGCGACTGAGTGAGAGGGAAAAATTGCAAAAGTTCATGTTGTTGAGGCAGGGACAAATGGTTCAAGATTATCAAGGACATCCGTTAACAGAGAGAAAAAGAGAGAAAGATACAGGGACGGGCATTTCAGTCAATCTTATTGTGGTTTCTCCATCTGTATCGAGATAAAATCAACATCTCTCTAATTAGAATTACAATTATCCAATTATTTTAATGATATACGGGTGATAGCCGCTAATCAGTGCCACGACCATCCTATCCTTGACTAAATATTCCAAAGGGACTTACATCTATAGTAATCACCGCTCTCTGATTCCCAATCCATTGAAATTAGCTGCCAATTATTTATAGAGATTAATGCATTGCCCTGACCTATGACCTCCAGTCCTCTGTCCCCACTATCCTCTTAAATAATTGGCAGCACCGAAAAAGTCGCAGCGATGGCGATTCCTCTTCTTCAACCCAAAATGCAACTTCTCCTCTTCGATATTGTCGTATTGGGACGTTCATTTGTGGTCTAATTAGATTTTGGGCCACAGTTCAGTCACTGGCAAGTCGGGTATTATTTTGGGCTCTCTCGTAATAAACACTGTAATAGCCCGCTAACCCCCCAACCCTCTGACTATTTCTCCCCCTCTCTGTGCCCACAAGAGGGAGGCATCATCATCGATGGCGCCTCTCATGATTTATGCCTCTCGCAAAAGCCAAAATCCCGACGAAACCAAACAAAACTATTGCTAATGAGGTCTGCAATGCGCGGGGCAAATAAATTCCGGTTTGCAAGTGTCACACACACATTCCTCTCGCCCCCCTCCCCCCTCCCTCGCTCTTTCTGGGCACAGCCAACCCTCGGACTGGGCATCGGGCTAATGACCAAAAGCGGATTTCGCATTGCAGGGGAAACTCATTTTTTCTTTGTTATTTTCAGCCGAAACATGAATTAAAATAAGCTGCTCAAAAGGAGGAGGTCTCCTCAGCGTACTGCCCCTGAAAGTACTTCCTTCGAGAGTAAACCCCCCAAAGTTCTACCCTTGAAAGTTTGCCACCAAAAAAAAAGGGGAAGAAAATGCACTGAAGCGTTTCAGGTCTAATGTGAGGATATCAAATTTAATTTTGCGTAATTAATGTCCTCCATAGGTCTCCTTCCCATTCCGGGAGGACCAGGGGCCAAAAGCATGACCAGAAAAGGGAAAAGAAAATTCATTAATATGATTTAGGCCCAGAGGGATAAACAACAACAGTCAGGCAGGACAGGCTACCCCAAATAAACCGAAAAACAAAAAACAAAATCATCAACCAAAATCGTTTTGTATTTATATTTTGGGTCGACCTTCCATTTTTTTGCACCAAAACAAAAAGTGACAAACAACAAGAAAACAGAGACTGAGAACTGAGAAAGTTTGTTGACACCTGCAGGCGATTTGAAGGGATCAGAAGTTAAGGGCAGAGGATACACTCTTTTAAGAAGCGACAGAGGCTAGGAGAAGCCCCTTTTCGAGAAGATCTTTGAAAGTACCTTTGCAGTGGAAATTTATCAACTAGTGAAGTTGTTTTCTCTTCATAGAGCATCAGCCTATCCCTAACACCTCTTTCTGGTCTCCACAACCAAACCCTTCTCTGCACATTAATAGCTTTCCTGGGTTAGGGCATCCCTTCATCAAAAAGGTTTAAATCAGCACGTGGCATGCATCCTCACCCATGTTTCTCCCTCGCTCTCTGTCTGTTGTTTTAGTGTTTGTTTGTCTATCTATCCGCTCAGCTGCGAATATTGCCTGCTCTGGGCAGACTTCTCCTCATCCTTTGGACATGGGACAACCATTCACAAGGAGGAGGCATGAGCGCCGCTTTGTTTATTTGCATTGGCTGCGGCGATGGATTTATGAGAGACGCCATTGAACTTGCCCCCACACGCCCTACCTCTCTGTCTCCCTCTGCCACTATCTGCCTCTGCCTCTCGTTTTCTATAGATGTATGCGAACACAATTATGCCATAGGCACGCACACTCTGCCTAAACCACTCACAGACACCAGCAGCAACGGTCCCGCCCCTGCCCCTGTCCCTGCCCCTACCCCTTCAACAAACAACCCCTTCAGCGATTCCCTTTCCCGCATCGCCTTTTGGTCTTCTGACCCAAAGCCAATTTTGACATTTGCGTTTTGACGCACGCGGCGTATACGCAATTTTTGACTCTTGGAGCCACTCTTTTGCCCAGGCTTTTGTTCCCCCTCTCTCTCTCTTGCTCTTTGACCACGTGACCAGCAAATTGCAAACGTTATTGCTGCTGTTGCTTCTTCGTTCTTTTTTGGGTAAAGATTTCAGTGGGATATATGGGATATACGGCAAATGGTTATGTTATATAAAATACAGTGGGTATTCATGGTTGAATGAGGAAGGATGGTTAAATAATGAAGAAAGTAACCTAAAATGAAATACAAATTATCGGTAATGAATGAATAAACACTTCGTTTGATTCTGAAAAAAATGTATAGGAATTTTAATAATTACAGTCGATCAGAGAAAATATCTTGCATTTATCTTCTTATAGGTGATAGGTGAATTCAATTGATAATTTCTAACGATACTCGTTTCTGTCCGATATCTAAGTGCACGATAACTCAAAATGTTTCACATCAAGTCTTCAATAAAGCTGAAGATACCTCAAACATGATGATTGTTCATGGAAAGATGGGAATACTTCATTTTCCTTTATTAGAACTTGATTACTGATCTAAGAACCGTTTCCGATTGGATACTACATCATCAGCTCTTAACGATATATACGAGTATTCTCTTAAGTGACATATTATTAAGATATTAAGAGCTAGAGACCTACCTTGGCTAGAGTTCAAACTTTCTACTGTCTTTCCCATTATGAAACGCACTGGCATGACACACATAATCGTACTCGTGGGAGGGGTGTGCAATTTCTCATATTTCATGGCTTGACCTTTCCTCCTTCTATATTTTGTTGGCCGTCATATAAATTGTTTGTTCCCAGTGTTCTCTTTTCTTTTCTTTTGCTGCTGCTTCTGCTGTTGTCGTTGTTGTGGCATATATTTTTATGACCCCAAAACGTTGGCACGTATCGTATTTGGGGAGCCAAAACAGAGCAGAACAAGCATTCCTTTTAATACTATAACCAATATAAATGTCATTTATGTTTTGGACACTTTTCTGGGAGGGAGGCCACTAGAGGGAGGTGGTGCCACGTGTAGAGCCCTTTAGAGTCGTGTTAAAAAAAAAACTCAAGGAGAAAAATTCTGTCATGGTCAGCGATACAAAAACCAACCATAGCGAAGTGGGGGGCCACTTGAAGCAGACTCCCATGAAGAACACACACCACAGGACATCTGCAGGATGCACACTATTCGTATCTGTATCTGTATCTGTATCTGCCTCTCTATCTCTATTTGTATCCGTATCTGTATCCGCTTCAAAGTGCGGTTGAGGGTGTCATAAGCATCGACAGCACACATTCCATACAAACGAGTGGAAGGAATGATAGCAGCACTTTGTGGCACTTAAGGATATGCAAAAGCTGTAAGGACTTCCGCTTAGGTTTCGAGCTGGAATGTTTGGTCAATTTTGTTGGATTTGGAAAAGGATTGAAGTTGGGGAGTCTGCGAGCCTTAACAGATGGTTCTTGAGTATAAGAAAAGCCAATTTTCATTTGGAGAGGATTGACATTGTAAGATGTAGATTCTCTGGCATTCCGGACAACTCCCTGCCGTTACCGAAACGGATTTCAATCAGAACTGTAACTAGGATTCCGATTCCGATTCCTCGTTTGTTATTCATTCACGAAGACAAATGGATCTGGAAATGGCGGCTCATTCATCTCAGATTTTCCATTTCCCTCCTAAAGAGGCGACACAGACACTCTTTCATGTTGACTCCACCTAATGACAGGCAGGAGAAGACAGCTACGGGTAAGTACTGTCTTCTCCTCCTCAATGGAAGCTCGTTTCTGTTTCCGGTGTTGCAACTGCTACAACTTCCTGCCTCCTTGTCTTCTGGCTATACTCGTAAAAGCGGAAGGCGTCATGCTGCTTCGAGCTTTTGTTCTCCTACCGCACCCCTTTTTATATAGTCTTTTTATGTATGCCCTTTCCGAGTCGGTCTTATTATTGCATTAGCCCCTGCGGTGGGGGCTGGGGCTGAAAGGGGCTGTGCTCTCCCACCCTTATATTAATATTATTTTTATTATGCATGTCGCGTGAGCTGCTGCCGCAGAGAGAGAGAGAGAGAGAGATGGGGGAAAACAATATTTATTTATTTCAACCCTTCCAAAATACGGGAATGGGGATGCTGGTCCCTCCCTTTACTGTGCCATAAATATGACAGCGATTTCCTAGGAAGGTCTTTCGTTCCGCTTCTGGTTTGGAACCCACATCAAGAGGATCCCGGTGTCGGGTCACGATTCGAGGCTTTATTGTATTCCCATCGAAGCTATTAAAATACTAACTATTAATAAATAAATTCCATTGCCCGAAGCACACATCGGCCCATGATTTTTGTGTTCTGTTTTCTGTCAACTTTTTGATGCCGCATTTGTTGAGGTTTATCTAGTTTTTGTCTATGTATTTTTTATGGCCCGTATATTCTTGATTTATTTTTAGTGTCAACTAAACTGAAACATGCAAATTATGGCACCGTTAATGCCACACTTTGAACCCTTCTATTGTGCCGCGAGAGTGCAGATGGTTTAAATTTGCGGTCGCAAGGGCACAATGGGATTTTATGCCGTCAGCGTTGTTATTCAGACTTGTTCATGATTGCTGAGGCTTGAAACTAAATTGGGTTTGGTGTTAGTGCCACAATGGAAGCGTAAACAGTATATTTAACATATAACTGAACATAGAGCACACAATGGATGATAAAAACAAAGTTTTTCATCATAGCAGGCATAGAAGGACTCTTTGCTGAGATCTTGTTAGCGCTCATTGGCTTTTTTAAAAACTGTTATCACATTAGAGTCCGATTTCCACATCACGTTCCAATTCAAATCGCTGCCCGACATTCAAATTTGCGCGCCCAACCGCCACACACTAGCTGTGCTCTTCTTACAAATAGCCGCATGGCAGTTCGAAAATTCGAACAAGAACTCCAGTTCGTAGTTCGCATTAACGGACAAGCCGGCGGATGCAACTCTCAAATTTACACAAGACTACAAAACTGCGCACTTTAACGGGGCCAAATGGTTATACTGTGGCAGGCAGGCAGTTTAATTTGGTTGTTTACATTGTGGTAAGCATGTGTTTTAGTTCACTTCACTGTGTTTTCAAGAACAAGCAGATTAAATAGGACTCGAACAGGAGCACTCGAACATCTGTGGTGGGCATCAATTAAGTGTGCATTTCAATTAAAGAACACTTTATAAAGTCACAGCGACTTGATAACTGCCAAAATCCAACTGAGTGAGGAGTTGAAATCAGTAAAAACCTTGGACCTCTCTCTTGCGTCTCTCGAAAAATTGCACGGCCAGCAATATCCCCACGAATCGATCGAGCGGGGAGCGACAATACAGATTGTGTCCACTCAGCGTCTCTCGCCGCGACGGACCCCGCTTTGAAATGTGGAGACGGAGACCAAGGTGCTTACGCTTACCGGAGCAGCAGCAGCGTGGATGTGGATTTGGATTTGGATGGAAGTTGCGCATATCAATTGAGGCCGATCGAGGGAGAGACATCGACAGGGCCTACCTGCTCTCACAGCTCTCCGTTCTCTGTGTGCCGCTGCTGCTGCTGCTGCTGTTCGGTTATAAGGCCGCGGCCCAGCGTCATGTCGAATCAGTCAGCCCCTGGCCCTTTGTCGGACGTGTGTTACGTGTTGCACTGAGCCCTGTTGCTCTTCCTCCGCCCGCCCCCCGCTGGGACATTGTCAGTGAGAGAGAAAGAGATGAACAGAAAGCGGACGAGCCTACTGCACTGGCTGCAGCAGCTGCTGAGGACGCTTCTGGTGCGCCTTCTGTGCCAGTTCAAATCGAAGGCCGGTCTCACGAAGGCGACAGCAGGCAGCAACAGGTGCAGGCCCAAAGGGGGTGAAATCGTGCCCATACCCCGCGTCAAGGGGCTGCCTGTGGTGGGGACCCTGCTGGATTTGATAGCCGCCGGCGGAGCCACACAGTGAGTAAAGAACGACCTAGAGAATGGATTACTCTATAGATCGACCACTCTCTTCCTCGCAGACTACACAAGTACATCGATTCCCGCCATCGGCAGTACGGCCCCATCTTCAGGGAACGCTTGGGCGGTACTCAGGATGCGGTGTTCGTGTCGTCCGCCCCTCTTATGCGTGGGGTCTTCCTGCACGAGGGTCAATATCCGCAGCATCCGCTGCCAGATGCCTGGACGCTGTACAACCAGCGGCATGCCTGCCAACGTGGACTGTTCTTTATGTAAGTGGAGCGACAACGACGCAATGGCGAAAGTCTGGAAAAAGAGCTGAACCGCGAGTTGCGACTCTGTCTATGAATTGCAAATTACTCTCAGCTAATGTTTGCTTCTCTTCGCATCCATCTGCATGGCTAATGTCACAGGGAGGGGGCGGAGTGGCTGCACAATCGGCGTATACTTAATCGCCTGCTCCTCAACGGAAATTTGAATTGGATGGACGTGCATATTGAGAGCTGTACGCGGCAGCTGGTCGACCAGTGGCGCGCACGCACCGAGGAGGCGACTGCAGAGTGCGACGTCCCAGGGAGTCCCAGCTACTATGAGCTGCCGAATCTGGAGCAGCAGCTCTACCGTTGGTCCATAGAAGGTGAGTCGTTCGGAGTTTAGAACTTTAGAACTACGTCTCAAAAGTATTTCTTTGAAACATTTGCAAATTTTTTGTTATATTTCTAGAATTTTCTGGAAATTGAACAAAATATACTACTAAACTACGAAGATTTGTATTTTTCTAGTATTTTCGTGATCTAACAAAGATATAACTTATTCCGTCACCCCTCTTCATCCATAGTGCTCTGCTGCATCATGTTTGGCAGCAATGTCCTGACCTGCCCCAAAATACAATCGGCTTTGGACCACTTCACGCAGATCGTGCACAAGGTCTTCGAGCATAGCTCGCGACTGATGACCTTTCCGCCCAGATTGGCACAGCTGCTGCGCCTCCGCATTTGGCGCGACTTTGAGAGCAATGTGAACGAAGTGTTGCGCGAGGGCGCTGCGATCATAGACCACTGCATTGGAGGGGAGATCACCGAAGACGGACAGCTGGAGCACCTGGAGCAGCTGGAGCAGCGGGAGGAGACGCTATTCAACCGACTGCAGGCGGCAGAGGTGCCCGGCGAGATGATCAAGCGGATTTTTGTGGACCTTGTCATAGCAGCAGGTGACACGGTGTGAATTAAAACAGCACAAGCTGCCGAATTGATTGACTAACTCGAAACCCTTCCCGCACAGACCGCCTTCAGCAGCCAGTGGGCGTTATTCGTTCTTTCGCGGGAGCCACAGCTGCAGAGCCGCCTTGCCAGGGAGCGAGTGGCGTCCGAGTCGCAGCTGCTTCACGGCTTGATCAAGGAGTCCCTGCGTCTATATCCCGTGGCGCCATTCGTCGGACGCTACCTGCCGCAGGATGCTCATCTCGGAGACCACTTTGTTGAAAAAGATGTGAGTAAATGTGTGAGCTTCTCAGCTCCACAGCAGGAACCATCGATTGCTCATCTTTTTCACCATCCTTCAGACCCTGGTACTCCTTTCACTATACACGGCAGGCCGCGATGCATCACACTTTGAGCAGCCGGAGCGGGTCCTGCCCGAACGCTGGTGTGTGGGCCGATCGCACGGCAGCCTACCCTTCGCCATCGGCCAGCGGTCATGCATTGGGCGGCGCGTGGCTCTCAAGCAGCTGCACTCGCTGCTGGGCAAATGTACCACCCAGTTCGAGATGCAGTGCCTCAATGAGCAGCCCGTCGACTGTATGCTGCGAATGGTCACAGTGCCGGACCAGACGCTGCGCCTGGCCCTTCGGCCGCGTTCTTCCGAGTGATACGATACACACAGCAATACACAGACGCAGTTCATCTAATCCTAATCGTAGTCGTTATCGTAGTTTCGCTTTAGTTTTATACAAATATATAAATTTCAGACTTCAAACAATAATTCAGGGCGAACAAATAGCCATCAACAGGACGTAGCCCATGAACAGGGTGAAGAGGATGCCAACACCCTTCAAGGCCGATCCCAGGAAGAGGAATCCCAGGACCATAAAGCAGGCCACAACGGATAGAAGGAACTTGGAGGCGAGCGGCCGCAGGGAGATGCGAGCCGTGACCGTCCTCTCCCTGATGTCCGTGTTGCCGTCCCGCTTATCGAACCACTGTTCGATCATGGGGGCCAGCAGCAGTTGGCGCGTCAAGCTTCCAAAGTAATCCTGACGTTCATACCAGGATTGCAATTGGATTTTATACTAAAAGAAAAGAAAAAGCAAAAAGAACGCTATAGGTGGGATTCGGAGAGAAGAGAATTCCTGTGGAGACGCACCTTCTGGTTAATTGCATCCGATATTCTGTGCAGCCGTCTGACTAAATACGTGATCTCGCCGGTCTGGATGGGCAAGAGCGCCGGATCGATGGCAGCTGTCAAGTTGGAGGCATTCATCGACATCTGCCGTGGGTTCAACCTTGAGGTGTCCAGCAGGGAGTCGCTGGTATTGAAGAAGCTGCGATTATTCGCCGAGATGGAGGTCGGCAACGTACACTCCTCGGGTAGCGTCTCATGCATGGAGAGATTGGCTTGATCCAACTACAAGAGGAAGACTTAAAAAGGAAACAAACAAGGCGTATGAAAGCGTCACTCACATCAAATGCTCGACAGAGGTGATCGATGCACTGGCGCAGAACCTCCGGCACACGCGACACATCGGCCAGCAGCGTCTCGTCCTGGCTCGGCTCGTTCCACATCCTGTGCAAAAAGTTCTTGAGGAATCCCTCCAAACGCTGCTTCTCCAAGATCTCCATTCGCAGGCGCGAAACCTCGCGCAGCACCTGGTTCCGGGCCATGCTGATAACAAACAGAAAGTTCTCCATGTCCGCGCGCATGGTGTCGCTAAAGAGTTTGGGCATGCTCGACCATTGGGCGCTCTGCGGCAGGGATTTGCTTGAGGAATGCACAAATATTCAAATTAGAAGGGGCATTCAATTTACAACGAAATGTACACCAACCTCAGCAAGTGCGTCTGACGATGAGGCGAGTCGAAGCCATAGGAATTTCCCGAGTGTAAGCGCTCGAAGCGCTGCAAACGCTCTGCCAGATTCTGATCGCCAAACGTCATGGCCAGGCGGTTCAGCATTTGGCAGTTGCGGTACACGGTGTAATCGAGACGTCCAAATTGCGGCAGCAGCTGCATGAAGATATGCGTGTAAACGATCAGATTGTCCATGATGAATGCATCGTAGGCCGAAGTTATGGCCGGCTTGTAGCTTTGGCCGGATCTAAAAGAAAAGCAAAAGGATATTTATGGTTTCAATCTTTCAACCTCGTAAGAGCTGCCCCTACTCACTCTCTGCTGTTGAGGATGGCCATAGTGTATCGCCATGGCTGTATATAGCTTAACCACAGCTCCAGGACCACCAGCAGTGAGCTGTCCAGCGGCCAGCGATCAATAAGACCCGACAGGAAGGCATATATGCGCCCCTTGACCATGCTCAGGGACAGCTTGCGCAGCGAACAGAGTGAGGTAGGATCCACCGGGGCCGTGCTGGCGAAGAAGTGAATCTGCTTGACCAAGGTGCGGACAGCGCGCACCCAGTCGCTGCCGGGCAGATGATGCTCCGACTCCACGTCGTAGCGCAGCCAGATGTCCACAAAGAAGTGAAGGACCGACTCTGAGCGCCAGGCATAGTTGCGGGCCGCGCTGACACTGGCTGACATCGACTGTGGCGAGATGTTGCCGCCTCCCGGGCCGCCACTCCCACCGCCAGAGCTGTTGCCATTGCGATAGGAGCTAGGTATCCTTATGAAGCGCGGTTGACGCTGCGGCTGCAGCGACTGTGTGGGTAAGGGCTGCGGCGCCTTGACGCCGCCACTGAAGTAGCTCGGCTCGATGCGGGCATCAGGAAACAGAGGCAGAAAGTTATTCAGATACTCGCTGACGAGCATTAGATACACGGTCTTGCTTCGCGTATTGTGGATCTGCATTGCGACGGGATCGATGCTGTGCAGTGGCTGTAGACCATGCAGCACGAAGTGTAGCATGTAGAAGTCGAAGCTATTTAGGGAGAGCGTTGACACCTGGTGTTTCTCTGGATCGATGTTGAGCAGATCCGAATAGAACATCGGACTCTGGCCGGTTTGCAGCATTGTGACCAGTTTCACCGGCAACAGGCTGATGTCTATCACGAACTTGGCTTGTTCGGCCAGCAGCCTGTGGCACACGATCATCCAGGGGCCGCACACGCCAAAGAACTGCTCCAGCGTTTTGTAAACATTCATCCCGCTCTCCGGTGTCGTCGTGCGCAGTCCCCAGCCCAGCGGATTCCCATTTACCCCGAATATGTAATGCACAATGTGGGGGAATATTTCTTGCAGCTCTCGCAGCGAGCAGCGTTCCATCAGCATTAACAGTTCTCTCACCCGCTCCAATGGGGACAGCCGCAGCGCAGACAGAACGCGGTTCTGGAATTGCAGTTCACCAAATTCAGTAAATACATCCTAATCATGCCAGTCTACTTACGAGTATGTTCTCGGGTGGTATAGCTGCCATCATTTTGGAGTCCTTTAGGCGCAATATGCTTACTTTAGACTAACAATTAAATGGACTTTAAAAACATTCAGCTATCGATATTATCGATACTATCAAGCGGAATTGCAATTTGTATCGATAGCCGATGATCGAGTCAGGCTCTCTTCGAGCAGGTTGACAACATTAAATTGCAAACCGTGTTTAAGCCAAAATACAATGAAAGCAAGGACTAAAAACTAGCCAGTCTTGAAGAAAATTTATTCATCAATAGGATAAAATTATGTGGGCATTGCTAAATGTTCTATCTAGCTAGTAATATTTGACGGAATATCAAAAACGAGGAATATGTATAATAGAACATGAATTCGTCAGTATATCTACGGTATATTTTTACAATGAGACCGTATATTTTGGTATATTTCTGAGGGTCGGTCGGTATATTTCAACGATACATCGATAGTACTGGTATATTTCTGAGGGTCGGTCGGTATATTTCAACGATACATCGATAGTACTGGTATATTTCTGAGGGTAGGCAGTATAAATAAATCCGCGGGTCACACCGCAGCCGGCAAAGTTATTAGGAAAAAGAAATTTGCTGGAAAAATGAAACGCAGGAGCCAAACCCGAGCCCAAACAGCCAAGGACAGTAGTAATAAGTCGAAGGAAAAGGCCGGCGCTCTGACGTTAGACCAATTCAGCTCCGACGTCATATGGCAGGTGGGTGCTCCTCTGGACAGGCGCTTTCATGCCGCTAAAAACTAATAACAATCTGCATTAATAGGTTGCATCGCAGTACTGGTCGCCGGACACAAAGGCTGAGCATTTGCCGTACAGCGCGAAAGTCATTGAACGTATCTACAATGAGGAAATCGGAGGCACCCACAGAGCGCGACGCATCAACATGCTTGAGTTCAGCCAGTATTTGGAGCAGTATCTGTGGCCAAATTACAAACGAGAGTCAGCGACACATGCCCACCTCATGTCCATTGTGATCATGGCCAACGAGAAGTTTCGCGAACGCGTTCAAGTGTGGAATGTGTTCGAGGAGCAACCAGAACAGTATCCAGACTTTTTCCGCCACGTTCTGGAGTCGTGTCTGCCGGATAAAGGGGCGAAGGAAGCCAGAAGCACGTTGCGTGAACGCACGGCCCTACTGATGTTCCTCAATCATTGCTTCAACAGTATGGAGATCGAGATATGTCGTGAGCAGGCCAAGCGTCTCGTATCCCTCTCCATGTGGCATTGCCTGCAGCCCCGCCGTCGAGAGCAGGAGCTGCGTGAGGTGCCCAAGTGGCGGAAATACTGGAAACGCCTGCTCAAAAAAGACAAGGAACCCAAGGCGGAAGTCCTGTGGGAGCGGTACTTTATGCAGAACCTCATCATCGACTTCCTTGACATACTCGAGAGCATTCCCGCCGAGGGGGAGATCAAACCCGGTCTGGTGCACTACTGCGAGCGCTTTCTCGAGTTCATCATTGATCTGGAGGCCCTTCTGCCCACGCGGCGCTTCTTCAACACCGTCCTAGATGACTGTCATCTTATTGTGAGGGCTCTGCTGTCGCCGCTGGTGCGTCGCGAGGAGGGAAAGCTGTTTGGGCAGGTATGTGTCAGACTTTTCTTGGTTTTAATCATAAATTAGTTAAGTTTAAGTACAAAAATCTCAATGTTGGACATTGCTAATCTACGAGACAACACTTAGCGACGCTAGAGCTTAGATCCTAGACGTAACCCGAGTCGGTGGATAAATATTCTCAGTAGTCGTTGCCGTTCATGTAGTGCAGCTCGTCGCCCCAGTCGTTTGTGGAGGGTGGCTCATTGTAGCAGCAGGATTTCTTCAGCAGAAACGTCACATGGCGCTGCCGCAGCACACATATGTAGAGCAGCAGCGGACATTGCAGGGCATTGACCACAATGTGGGCATAGAGCAGACCATCTAGCTGCAGCCAGGACATAATGAGGAACAGCCAGGCCACGGACATGACCAACAGCATCAGCGAAAACATTATGAAGCTGCAAGACGTAGAAGGAAATATTGTCTTATATGAACGATTATGTACGATTTAGAGCTACTCACTTGGCCTTCAGTTTGTGGGCAATGCGTCCGTAGACGGTGCGTCTGTTGATCAGCTTCCTGGTGGTCACATAGAAGAAGGTGTTCACAACGATGGTGCATGCAATGGGGGCAAAGAATATGCAAATGCCTAGCCACCCAATCGTCTCCTGTTCGCCCACCATCTGCTCCTGCTTGTACGAATCGGCATCGAGGAAGAAATGCGCAAATACCGCCAGGGCTGCCATTGTGCCTGTGCAGCCCCAGGCGTAGGCGGAGTAATAGCAGTACTTCCTGCCATCGGTGACGCGCAGGAAAACGTTCCTCGAGCGAAAGGTCTTCCAGATGTAGTAGCCAAAGCTGTTCAGCCAAAAGAATGCGGCCAGTAGGCTGAAGCACAGGATGATGTCCGCTACAATGAAGCTTACGTGATTCGTGAGCTCTGTAAAAATTCGCACCAGGTCAGCCGCCTGGCTGACCATCAGACACACGGCTATTGTGGTCACAATGTTACCCACTAAATCTCTGCTGAACGGAAGCAACAATTAAAGCATGAATGGGGTCAGAGTTCAGGCAGCAGAGCTAACCTGAGGGTAGGCAGGATAAAGTAGATAATGGCTATGACCAGCAGGATAATCAGCGATATTCCATGGAAGATGGGATTGAGAATCTTGCGCAGCAGAAAATTCGAGTCGCTCCACTTGATCTCCTTCTTAGCCAGACAGATTTTGGCAAACAGAACATGCTCCTCGCCCGTGCTAGAAGTGGCCTAAAGAATGTAAATTATTGGTTAGAATAGAAGGAGGCGGGCGTGGAGTTTTTTATAAGCCCTATACCCTATCTATGCAGTAGAGTCCCTGATCGTAGTCATGATAGAGCGGCTCCCTTCGCCCACCTATGTCATCCTCGTAGTCTGTTTGCACGCCACGCTGCTCGGCGGCCTCGTCTTCGGCGTTTGTGTAGTGCCTCAGCTTGCCATCGTCCAGAAGCACCAGCTTATCAGAGCTCTGAATATAAGAGGGAGTCTATAGAATCTATGGAAAAAACGAGAGACAGAGAGAGTACTCACCCCTGCATAGTGATAGATGGGCCACATCTGCATGGAACCGCAGTTGGGAATGCCAATGATGAACTTGAAGCGCACGGGCCGGTTCTGGTCACCACCATAGCTGGTGAACATGGGCTGGAAGTAGTCTGCAAACGGATGCCATAGAGAGAGAGAGATTCTTCAATTGGAAAACAGAACAGAGAACACTTCAAGAGTCTGCCTTTGTTACAATCCGGGGATCGAGGGGAAATCTACACTTCTATAAATATTTAGACTGCATGAAAACAACGTGCTCCCATGCCATGCCATTCCATCATCGTCTCTCAGCTGGCTTTCAGTTTGCGATTTGTGGGGGGATCTGTTCTCCTCCAATTGCCACAGAGATAGGATGCATTCACCCATTCCTTTTGATATGCTAATCAGAAGTACACGGAAACTAGACTGTGCTACACTCTTCCAATCTTCGGTCATTGACTAATCCTCAGATGAGATCAGTGTGCGATTGTTTGGACTAATTGTTAATGATTCATCTTTGTTGTAGCACTTTTCCTACATACATATGTGTCACATCAATGGCAATGGTTCCAATGTTGAATACGGAATGAGTTTAGGAATGCTTTTGTCATGAGCAGAGCCCTAGAAGCCTCTAAAGTCTAAAGAATCATAAATATCTTTCGTCTTTTATGATTTATCTTCGAACCATGATAACATTCAGTATCACTTTCAAAGATTTCCCATCTTTTAAACTTAATAACCAACCTATTTCCTCTTTGAAAGCCGCCCCCCTTTATCTTACTAAGTGCACACAGTAGCCATGCCTCGCTGCATAAATCATATCATATCATCAGCAGCAGCCAGCAACAGCCAGCAGGATTGCAGGCAGACATCCCCACACATCCACAGCCCCTCTCTGTGTTTGTTTTCAAAACATTTCAGAGCGGGAGAAGGAGAAGGAGGCACTGGCTACGTTCCACTGATCTACTGATAGCCAACAAATGGGCCATTAAATGTTGGCCACACATATGTTTTGCTGGTGTAGCATGCATGTCAGAGGGGGGAAAATCCATAGAGTTGAATGGCCAACTCCGGTTGCCAAGACAACCTCGTTGCGTGTGTGTGAGTGGGGGCAGGGTGGGGGGATGGGAACGGCAGGAGCACTCACCCGTTTGGTTGACCTGCTGGCACTCGCTATCCACGTGTATCTCAAACTTTTCGCAGCATTTGTTGACCATTACCAGACCGGGATCGGCTGGAGCTGGGCCTGAAGATCCGCTGCTTATATGGGCCTTCGCTCGGGATGGTACCAGAAGCAGCAGTAGCATCAGAACATATACAGAGCAGCAGCTGCATTTTTGCGCGCCAAGCGTTTTCACAAGCATCTTTCGCACACAAAACAGACTCAAAACACAGACAGGGAGACAGGGTGACGGTGACGGAGACAGAGACAGAGACAGAGGTACACAGGTAACCGCGGGTTTATGTGAATCTGTGTTGGACAACAGATGCGTCATCAAGGTGTCTCTCAGTCTGAAGCCGGCTAAAAGTCAAGATCATGACGTTTATGCCAAGACACTAAGGAAAAAACTCTTTGTCGACTTTATCTACGCACAACTGTAGCTGCTTCAAGGTGGGACTGACTGTGTCTCAGATTAACCGTAAAAACAGTGAGGGTTTTATTTCCTCTGTATTTAAATGTTTATTCGAATCGGAACTTCGAATTTCGCGGTAAAAGAGAGAACATTCGAATTCAAAAGTCGACGGCTGAATGAGCTGCTTCTGCTCTGGCTTTCTAGTGACTGCAGAAAGAGAGAGCGGCAATGTTCAAGGTATATGCAATGAATGGTAAGGTGTACCGGTCTCATACTAATCTCTCTGCCGCTAGTTTCCCTTGCATTTCTGCCTTACCTTGTATATAATATGCCTTGTACGAAGCGCAGTCGGCAACCACCGAGACACAACAAAAACGAGGGTGAACATTGGGAGTTGCTGCTGCGACCGCAACTCTACATTTATACCCGATGCATAATCAGTATTTCTCTCCTCCGCCAGACGGCGCTAAAATTAAACGACAGGGAGTGCGTGCGAGAGATGCTATTGATGCAAATTGATGCTGATCAAGAATACATATATGTATTGTATATACTTTAGGGGGTCGGAGACGAGACGACCACAAACCCAATATACCCCTATACTCATTCTGAGTATCGGGTATTGAAAGTTGAAGCAGGGCTTTGCTCTCTCCTCTCTCTTTTCCTGCTCCCCTCTTCAGCTAGTGTTTTTGTTTAAATTGAGCGACGGAAATTATCAATTGGAGCAGGCGGGGCGGCAGTCTGGAAAGACAAACCAGGAACCTGCAGAGGGAATGCACGATGCATGTGTGTGTGTGTGAGAGTGTGTGTATGTGTAATTCCACCCTCCCTTCTACTAACAGGATGATATTTGATGGCGATGGTGTGATAAGATGCCGCTGCATTCCCATGCAAGCGAGATAACTGCACTCTCGCCTGTAGCCTGTAGCCTCGCGTCGCGCGTGGCTTGTCTTTCAATGCTGTGAATGGTACTTGTCCCCTTGTCCTCTCACACCTCCCATAAAACACGCATATGAATCGAAAGGAGTGGAGGGAGGCGATTTCGCCTGGCGCTGTTCAATCAGAATGCACTCGGAAGGTGGAACACCCTTCAGCTAACCTTCAGAAACCCAGATTTGGTATTGAATTTCCTGAACGGCGTCGAATTTCCTCCAATATAACTGCTTTTGCTCCCCCATAAGGACTTCCGCTTGCTCTTTAGAGACAGACCCGCTTTTTTTCACCTTGCTTAATTAGCACTCTCTCGCTCTCACAATCTAGCCCGAGAGAGCGATTCAACTAACACACGCAAATATTAAATACTTGCCTATGTATGTATGGGAGTTGTATTGCCCAAACTGATGACGTATCGACCTTATGAGGGGGCAGACCGGCTTTGGCTTTACTTTGACTTGCGATACCTGTAGTTTATGTGACAGAACTTAAAAGAGAGTCAGAGAGAGCCGCAGAGAGAGAGAGAATTCACGAGGGCAGGTAGTAAAACAACGAAACTCGTTCCACTCAATGCTCGCGCATGGCGTATCGCTCAGGAGCGGTTCAGCGGGTAACGGGGGTAGACGATGGGGATGTCGATACAATTGATGATCTAACGCATAAATAACCGATACACTCCTCCCATTTACAGCTCCTCGACATGTTAAAGTTCTACACCCGCTTCGAGATCAATGATGTGACGGGGAACTCCCTCACCGACCACGACATGACCCAGCTGCACTACAAGAAGATCACTTCCCTGCAGCGGGCAGTGTTCGCCAAGTTTCCCAGTCTGCGCGTGTTCGCCCTATCCAATGTAGCCACCGTGGATAATCGGGAGTCGCTGGAGCAGCACTTTGGGGGATTGGATGGGGAGGGGCTGAAGCAGATCGCCACGTTTCTGAACCTAGTGCCAGAGGAGGTGGCCGCACCGTTCGAGTGGCACCGCCTCGATGAGGCCTTCCTGCGGGAGCTGCTGATCACGCGACACGAGAAGCGCTGCTCCCAGCTGGAGGCCCTCAACGAGATGCCGTTGTACCCCACGGAGCAAGTGGTCTGGGATGAGAATGTGGTGCCCTCGGAGTACTACACGGGCGACAGCTGCCTAGCCCTGCCCAAGCTCAATCTGCAGTTCCTCACGCTCCACGACTACCTCCTGCGCAACTTCAATCTCTTCCGCCTGGAGTCCACCTACGAGATCCGGCAGGACATCGAGGATGCCGTCAGCCGCATGCTGCCCTGGCAGTCGGAGGACGGTGACGTCGTCTTCGGGGGATGGGCACGCATGGCCCTACCCATCGCCAGCTTCGCTGTCGTGGAGGTGGCCAAGCCGCATATCGGGGAGAAGAAGCCCTCGCGAGTGCGAGCGGACGTGGGCGTGACCCTTTCCGTGCGTCGCGAGATCAAGACAGAGTGGGAGAACCTGCGCAAGCACGACGTTTGTTTCCTGATCACCGTGAAACCCACACAGCCTTATGGCACCAAATACAATCCCCGTGAGCCCTTCATCCCACAGGTGGGACTTGTAAGTGTGCGGGGCTGCGAGGTTGAAGGTATGCTGGATGCCAATGGTCGTGTTGTCGAAGATGGGCCCGAGCCGCGACCCCAGCTGCCGGGAGAGCAACGCTGCTACCGTGTGTGGCTAGACTCGAATCAGTATCGCCTGGACATGGACGATCTGCAGGATGTAAGTAGAACCTTGCTCTAATCTTTCCCAGTAATCCTTTAATGCTAAGCCTTCCCTCTGCAGGGTGGCGATGATGTCTACGAGAGCTTCAACATCCTTATGCGTCGCAAACCCAAGGAGAACAACTTCAAGGCTGTCCTGGAGACCATTCGCCATCTGATGAACACAGAATGCGTGGTGCCGCCCTGGCTGCACGACATACTCCTCGGATATGGCGATCCGGGGGCTGCCCACTACAGCAACATGCCCAATCAGGAGCGCAGTTTGGAGTTTAACGACACCTTCTTGGACTACGAACACCTGAAGGGGAGTTTCCCCAGCTACGAGCTCAAGTGCGAGCTCCCAGAGAAGAGCCGACTGCCACCCTATCGTCTGATCTTTGAGGATGTGCCCGTGCAAAAGGATAGTGATGGAGAGGAGAAAGAGAAGAATGAACAGGAGCTGGAGGCGGCTGTAAGCAAATCGATTGTAGTGCAGCCCTATAAATACGAGGCCAGGGGACCTTATCCCAGCGACAAGCCCAAACAGTGAGTAAATCTAAGGGTTTAATTCTTCCATTTTCATTTCATTTCCCTCTTCCATCCTTCGTCCCTTATTTTCCTAGAAACACCATTCGCTTTACGCCCACACAGATCGAGGCTATTCGCGCTGGCATGCAGCCGGGTCTGACACTGGTGGTGGGTCCCCCCGGCACGGGAAAGACCGATGTGGCCGTCCAGATCATCTCCAACATCTACCACAATCAGCCCAACCAGCGGACCCTGATTGTCACGCACTCCAATCAGGCGCTGAATCAGTTGTTCGAGAAGATCATGGCGCTGGACATTGACGAGCGACATCTGCTGCGTCTGGGTCATGGCGAGGAGGCCCTGGAGACGGAGAAGGACTACAGCCGTTATGGGCGCGTGAATTATGTGCTGGCCAAGCGCATGGATCTGCTGAACCAGGTGCAGCGTCTCCAGGAGGCCCTCGGCGTGAGCGGTGACAATGCCTACACGTGCGAGACAGCTGGATACTTTTATCTGTACAATGTGATGGCACGCTGGGAGAAGTTTCAGGACCAGATCAGAATTCACCAGGAGGAGGCGGACTTGGACAAGCTGAGGGCTTTGTTCGAGAAGGATTTCCCTTTCGGCAAGTTCTTTGCGGATGCCCCACAGCCACTCTTCAAGGGATCTACATACGAGGACCTCCTGGTCACAGCCGAGTCAAACTTCCGCTACATTTCTGACATATTCACAGAGCTGGAGGAGTTTCGCGCCTTTGAGCTGCTGCGCACGGGCTTGGACCGCTCCAAGTACCTGCTCGTGAAGGAGGCCAAGATCATTGCCATGACCTGTACCCATGCGGCGCTCAAGCGCAAGGAACTGGTCAATCTGGGCTTCCGCTATGACAACATCCTGATGGAGGAGTCAGCGCAGATCCTGGAGATCGAGACGTTCATTCCCCTGCTGCTGCAGAATCCCCTGGATGGCCTGAATCGCCTTAAGCGCTGGATTATGATTGGCGACCATCACCAGCTCCCACCTGTGATCAAGAACATGGCCTTCCAGAAGTACTCCAACATGGAGCAGAGCCTCTTCACCCGCCTGGTGCGCCTCGGCGTTCCCACCGTCGATCTGGATGGACAGGGACGTGCGCGGGCCAGCATCTGTTCGCTGTACAAGTGGCGCTACAAGAAGCTAGAGGATCTGCAGCACATCTTTGAGCGGGACGAGTACAAGCAGGCAAATCCAGGGTTCGCCCACGACTATCAGCTGATCAATGTGGAGGATTTCAAGGGCGTCGGCGAGAGCGAACCCAATCCCTATTTTTATCAGGTATGAATCATCCCAACTAAATAAGCATCCCGAAAGGTTATTCCCCTCTGGGCACGTCCTTGGTATAAACTCTTAGGTGTACATCGAATACCATCTTTTGTTGCACAAACGCATTACTAAATCCATATTTTCTTTGATTAGAATCTGGCAGAGGCGGAGTACGTCGTGGCGGTGTATATGTACATGCGTCTGCTTGGCTATCCTGCAGAAAAGGTCTCCATTCTGACCACCTACAACGGCCAGAAGCATCTCATACGCGACGTGATCGGCGCCAGATGTGGCAATAATCCACTCATTGGCTGGCCGCACAAGATCACGACCGTGGACAAGTACCAGGGCCAGCAGAACGACTACATCCTGATTTCGCTGGTCCGCACCAAGGCGGTGGGACATTTGCGCGATGTGCGGCGTTTGGTGGTGGCTATGAGTCGAGCGCGCCTCGGCCTCTATGTCTTTGGTCGAGTGTCGCTGTTTAAGAACTGCTTAGAACTGCAGAACACCTTCAAGCTGGTGAGTAAGCCTGGACGAAACTTAATGAAGGATTATTGTATTATAAATTTAATCCCTTACAGCTAACACAGCGATCTTTGAAGTTGGTACTGGTTCCCGGCGATAGCTACCCCACGGAACGATTGTCCACGGATACAGTGCCCACCAAGTCCCTAAAATCCATCGAAAACATGTCTGAGATGGCGCAGTACGTGTACGAGCAGTATATGGCCAAAATGGAAGATCTAAAGGACACTCTGCCCTCAGAGGAGGAGTTGCGGGCCATGCGTAATAAATTGCCTCACGAAGATGATGATGATGACGAGGGAGCTGCTGTCCCAGAGGAAGTCGCTGAGGAGCCCCCCCAAAAGCGGGCAGCCAAGGAAGCACCCGCTGGAAAGAAGGCACCAGAGGTTTTCAAGCCCACGCCCATACTCAACGAGATCGCTATGGATGAGCCAGAGCCAGAGAAGAGCCAGGATCAACCACAGCAGGAGGTTCAGGAAGAAGCCTTCGATAAGGCTCGCCAGGAATCATCGGAAAAGGTGCCTGAGGCACAGTTCTAGGCAGATCTGCTTAGTTGCTTCAAAAATATAATTTCAATAATTTCCAACAATGTTTAAGCAAAAATGCAAGAACCCACACACACACACACATTAAGTTAAAAGAATCACTACTTCTTGGGCGCAGTGATGCCCTCCAGCTGTGCCTTCAGCTGGGCATTGGTCTTCTTGAGGAAGGTGATCTCCTCGGTAAACTTCTTCTCCTCGGAAGCACGCAGCTCGGCATTGCGGCGCTCGGCCTGCTCCTGTTTTAGCTTCATGTCGGCGATAATCTCCTCCAGAGCCTCTTTTTCCATCTCCAGGGTTTTGACGCGATCGCGCAGCATCTCCTTCTCCTCATGGGCCTGCAATGCCTTGCGCATGCCAAAGGCTACGGAGCTGCAGTAGAGCGTCTCGTAGGCTTCCATGGACATGGCAATCTCATCACGGATACGCAGCAACAGCAGTCCGCGCTCCGAGCAGTTGATGGTCACTTGGCGTATAATCTCGTCTGCAAGGAATACATATTAATTGCCGCAGGGAGATTTTAGGGATTTTAGCTTACCAAAACACTGCGAGTAGAGCTCACGGCGAACTGGACAGATGCCCGTCTCGCGTGCCTGCGTCTGCTGCAGGCGAGTGTCCAGCATCTCCTGTAGATTGATGACATCCTGGCGAGTGGCCGGGGTGCTGGACACAGACTGCTGCCACAACTGACCATCCTCCTCCCAGCAACGCGGCGGTAAAATCGAGTTCAATATCTCTTCGGTCTCCCGCTTGGTATCTAGTAGAGCACCCGCTGTCTGGGGACGTTTCATCTCCAACTCCGTCAGCGGAGCCCCCTTTTTCTCCGGATGCTTGACCACCAGCACTGGATTGTTATAGCGGACCAGCGTCTGGAACTGGCCCACACTAGTAATCTCTAGCTCATCCATCTTGGCGCGATTCTTTCAAATATAATTTCTATTTGTTGCTGAAAATCTTTAATGTAACTTAAATGTGAGAAAGACTTGTTATTTGCCGTGTTGTATTCAAAAAGTTTGTTGATTGAAAAATCGGAAATGCCTTTGCTAGGGAAATTCTCCCAGTGGTTTGGGTTTGTTATTTCCCCTGTGCCGGATAGCAACGTGCAGGAGCTGGGAAGCCTTTTCTGTTTACTCGGTTGTCGCAACAAAGAAAAAATGGGATTGGTTGGAAAAGGTTGAAACTGACAAGGGTTGAATAGTTGAAACATAGTAGAAAAAAAATGAATATCCTCATTATAATTATCCCTATTGTAACTGATTGCAAAAGATCTGGTGCTATTCTGCCGATCAAGGAATCACAAATAAAGGATTTGCAGGTTATTGTTGTTTAACAACAAAAATGATTATTGTTTTTGTAGAACAACAACCGTCAATTTGCAAACTCTCAAAAGGCAGAAAACTGGAATTTCAGAGCTGGGATACCAGGCAAGCAGAAATCAGCAGAAGGTCAATGGTTTTAAAAACAAAGTGTATTGCATTTTCCCCACGAATTGTTCAACCCCAAAAGTATGCAACAATTTTTCGCATTCGCTAAAGTTGCTTACTGCTGATTTCTGTTCGCCTAGTATCGAATTTCAAAATTCCCTTGTTTTCGCCATTTCACGTCGGATTCAATTTTCACATTTTTTTGACTATTTACGGGCTGATCAAGGCGCGGCATGTCGTTTTGTGATTGGGGAAACATCCTCGATGGCATCTTTCCTCTACAATTTCTTGTGCGATCAGTGGCCACGCGAGAGAATGTCGCCGATCGTTTGGAGGAATCAAGGACAGTGCCTGTTTAAGATTTAACCACTATTACTCTGTCATTTCTCATCCGATTAGGATCGGAAAAATATCCATCTCAAGATGGGCTTATAATATAAAAACAAACAAGTTAAATTATTTAAATTTGTATTTTATTTATATAATAGGTATGTTTATGTAAATGCAAACACAAATGATTTTCTGGCACTGTTCGTGGGGGGACTCGAACAGCGGGGGAAGTAGGTTAAAAATAATTCTTTGCACAATTCTCATTCTCCGAACTTAAATTAATTATGGATGCGATGCTTATGGATATGAGCAAGTTTGGCTAATTACACTATAAACTAAAGAACTAAATGTTAGGCGGCGACACAACTAAACGTAATACGTAACACGGAATTGGAAGAGCAAATAATTTAGTCTTTTTTTGTATAGCTTATGTTATTACAACTTAGATTTGTAGACACACATTGGACATTGGACTGTACGAGTATGAGTAGACACGTGTTAAAACTAATATCGCGGAAGTCATTCGAGTGAAGTGAGCCGTGGGGATGAAGGGTGTACATATTATAACTCTTAAATTCTCATATATTGTTTCATTACGGCTAGACATTCTCAATATATAATAGTACATATATATTATTGTCATTATTTATGCGGGAGAAATTCCTCTATGGGTTCTTGTAGTTCTAGTTGCTTCTGTTCCTTCTTTTTCTTTTTCTTGGTTAGTTTTTTGTTGAGTTCTCTATGTATTCGTTGGCATTTAAGATACAGGCTACGCTCTACATACGATACATGTATATATGCTCTTTATATATAAGTATTCTGTGAATGTGTGTGTGTCTAGAATATATGGTTTATACGCAATGGCGAACTCAGGACATACAACACAGATCAGAATCCATTACACAGATAGCTACAACGTAATTTACACATCTGTTTGGCGCTGGTGGCTCCAGTTGAGGCTTAGATCAATTCTGCCACAGCATCGTCGCCATCCCGTATGGGTGCCTGAAATGTGGAACCCGTGAACTCGTAGAGCTGCAAAAAAACAGGCAAAGATTAGCAGAAATACTTTATAGGGCGAATCCTTTGCTACTCACAGAAGGCGCTCGATTGTTTCGCAGCGTGGCATAGTCCGCAAACTCATGCGGATCCACGCGAGCGAGCAGCAACCCTGCACCACCAACTCCGCCGGCACTGGCTGCTCCACCGCTTCGCAGGGAACCACCGTCAGCGCCGCCCGTGAGACGATTCTGGTTGTTGCGCGGCTGGATGGTGGCATAGGTATTGTCCACCGTCTGGCCCACATGGTGGACCTGCTCCAGCGAGCTGCGATGATGATCCAGATGGCCCGGGGCCTCCGAATTGGAGATGTGATCGGGCTCCGAGAAGACCTGCATTGTAAGCTCCTGCTCCTCGTACAGTTTTAGTTTTCTATCGATTTCAAGAAGATTAAGTTAGAAAAAGAGTTCTTTATGGCAGTCATGATACGCACTGCTCTATCCAAAGGGGATTCTCTGTGGTGTTTAGATCCTCGATGATCTGCTTCTTGATCAGCGCCTCCTTGCGGCGCGTCTCCACGGGCACTGATAGGTTCCAGTGCTTCAGGCAGCAGCACAACACAATGAAACTAATGACGCCCACAAAGAGGACTATCACCAGAGCCACAAGTCCTGCAACGGCGAGGTCAAACTCATCCTGGACGATGGCTATGTAAGCGGGCACAACATTCTCTATGGCAAAGCCAGCATAATAATCCTGAAAAAAATAACCAAAGAGTATATTAGATTTGTTGTAAACCCAAAAGGAATCGTTTCCGACCCCATTCCGACCCCCCCTACAATTAGCATCAATAGCCGAGTCGATTGAGCCATTTCTGTCCATTTCAATCAAGTGAATTTACATCAGCAGATTAATTTGATTCATTCACTTACCTTTAGGTAATCATAATTCCTATCGATATCCTTGAGTATCTCATCAACTGGAGCAATCTGCTGGGTTTGGGGATCCACTGCATGGAAGTACAGATCACACCAGTCCATGCGAATGCGTCCCACCGAATCAAGATGGTAGCGTATCTCATCCACAATAATCCTATGTTGTGTGGCATTCCGCAGTTCTGCGATGATCTCCTCCTGCTCCTGGTAGACCTCTTCGGGAGGCCGGGAGAGGATGACGCGCACTAATTGAGTGCCGTCGAAGACCCAGATCTATAGCGGGAGATTCAAAGATAAAACTATATTTCTTTTTAGAGAAATTCTCGTACTTACAAAAACTTTGGTGCTGACCGAACGCTGTGGCTGTTCCAATTCGCGTGCCAGAATCTCCAGCTCGAAACGATCCTGGTTGTACTCCGCCATGATCGTATTGGCGGTGATCCTTCCATCCTGCGAAATGGCAAACGGACTAGGGACAATCGAGCCCGTGGACTTGGAGGCCCCGAACTTGAACAGATTCGAGGCTACAATCATGTACTCGATCTTTGCATTCTTCCCCTGATCCGCATCGGTGGCATTCACCTGCGTAATGGCCGCATTCATCTTCGCATTGGCATTGACCCCCGCGTAGTAGATGGGCTTCTCGAACTCGGGCGCATTGTCATTGACATCCAGCACTGTGATGGCCACCTTGGCCACCGTGCTATCCCGATTCAGGGTCTTAATGGAGAACGAGGCACGCTCCTCTTCGGATATATGCAGATCTGCCTTGATGCTGGCCAAAATGTACAGCGTGTATGCATCCGTTTCCTCGCGATCCAGGCTCTTGTTGGTGAAAATGTCGCCCGTGATTTTGTCCACATAGAAGGCCCCATCCTCGTTGCCCAGCAGCATGTAGTAGAAGATGTCGCGATTGTGTTTGCTCCTCGATGCCGCCTGAATATGTCCAATCTTCACATCCCGGCCGCTGTTCTCATTGATGGATACTTTGTAGGGATTGGAGGCATCGGGAAACTCGGGACGATTCTCATTGGCATCCACAATGCTCACAGTAAGGAGGCGCAGTGACTCGAACGGTGGGTTGCCTGCATCCCTGGCCACCAAAATGATGTCGTAGCTGAAAATGAAAAATGCAGAATAAGTCGAAGACTCCCCTGGAATGGATTCCTTCACTTACTTTGCTCTGTTCTTGCGATTGAGCTGCTGCCTGGCACGCAACTCGCCCGTGGCCTCGTTGATCTTAAACTCTGTGTTCTCTTGCTGGTTCTGGTTATTCACCTGCAGATGGTAGCTGATCCTCCCGTTCTCCTCCGAGTCATTATCCATCGCTTTGACCGTCAGCAGCAGATAGTCCGGCTGCACAATATCGCCGGGAATCTCAATCGTGGCGTTGTACAGCGCGGGAATTACAAACTCCGGACGATGGCGATTCACTTGCATCACTGTAATCACAGCCCTCGTGGTGCTCTCCATCGTCCCGGATCCTTGGGTGTCGCGTGCGGAGATTGACAGATTGTAGACGCCATGCTTTCCGGCCAGACTCTGCGCGGGATAGACAATGCCCGACTGGGCGTCCAGCTTGAAGAGCGCCGCCTCATTGCCCCCCGTAATGATGTAGCGCACATCTCCGTAGAGTCCCTCGTCCAGGTCGATGGCTTCCACTTGCAGCAGGGCTGCTGGTGGCTGATGGGCAGCATTCTCCGCCACCGTGGAGTTGTACATCTCGCGGGTGAATACTGGCGCATTATCATTGACATCCAAGATGTTAATGTGGATCTGTGGATAATAAAACTAAAGAGTTGCAGCTAATGATCGGGGAGCGGGGATGATCCTCTACTCACCGTTGCTGTGGCTGATTTCTGCACTGTAGCTGGCGCCTTATCCTGCGCCACCACCGACAGCGTGAGCTCCTTGATCTGCTCCCGATCGAGAATCGAGGCATTGGCTACCATCACATTCCCCGTGTACGCATCGATGCTGAAGTACTTATCGTTTTCCCCAATCAGCGTATAGGTGACCTCTCCAAAAACCCCCACATCACCATCCTGGGCCTCCACTTTTCCTGCCACTGTGCCCCGGGGGGAGTTCTCTGTGATGTTGAAGTAGTAATCGGTTTGCGTGAAGTGCGGCTCGTTGTCATTGAGGTTGATAATGTCGACCACAACATCAGCAGTGGATGTCAGGGCAGGCACACCCGTATCGCTGACAGTCACGAGGAATTTCACCTCCTTCACCGCCTCATAATCCAAGCGAGTGATCGAGTAGATGGCTCCACTTGTGTGATTGATGGAAAAGTATTCGTTCTCCGTGATGTTGTACTCCCCGATGCTTGAATCCTCATCTGTGGCTTGAAGGATGGTCAGCACAGTGCCCACGGGCTGCTCCTCCACCATTTGGAGCTTGATCAGCGGCTGCTCCGCACTCCAAGGGGCACTGAAGCGCTGTGATTGAATGTAGTAGATTGAAGTTGGATTAGTAAAATTAATCAAAACATAAACAGCATCGTATCACATCACATTTTTTCGGACTAGGACTAGGACTAGGACTATCCCTCTGGTGATCCGAAACAAAAAATGGTCAACGAGGACTTGCAGCTGTTTTTCTGGAACACCATTTACATGTTCCATCACGCCTATTTCCTGAACATATATAAGTTATACGGAGATCTGATCGAAGTCAAGGGACTGGTGGATGCCTCCGGGCAGGAGATATGGATCCGTAACGCCTTTACTTTGCTCACGACAATCCTGCTCGTGGTACGATTCATTATGACCTTCGCAGGACTCACGGCCTGTGTAGTGGCCATGTAAGTGTACACAGGATTGAATCCACAATCCCAATTGCTCAATCATTTTTTTTTGTGCTTTCAGCTATCCCATCCTGACAAATTCCATGCCAGATATGCTCATTCCCACCATCATTGTCCAGGGCATCAACGATGTGGTCCTCAACTGTTACGAGCTCCTTCTGGGCTATGGCGTTCTGAACTACCTCTTTCCCCGTGGCACGGCCCCGTTTGCTGTTCTCCTTGCCAAAATGGTGATTAAAATCACCTGGGCCGTCTCCAATTTGTAAGTTATCTTTCCCTCTGGAAACTATTGATAGCTCAACCTCTGCTCCCCCTGCTCCCTTGCAGGAACTACTATGCGAGTCACCATAACCGATTGTTCCACCTCAGCAAGCTGGCCATCGGGGACGCTCAGAGTTTTAGACCCAGCCATAACTCTTTGCATGAATACGAGATCAATAACCAGAACTTGCTTCCAAATTAGTTTCCATAGTTGCATATTTTATGGGACTCGATATTTTCTCATAGATTAAACGTAAGCAGTAACCGGTAGTCCTCCCTTTGTCTCTCTCTCTCTGATCTGATGGTCCTACTTTTAAATATGTAAGTAACATAATGCGTTACAGAATCAGGGTCTTGGCAGAAACATACACCGATCCATCGATGAATAGTAAAGTTTCATCCAGTCGTAAAGTTTTTGTCGTGCTAAATATTTGACATACCACGACATACCATCCCCCTCGCGAGCTACCATCTTGTCGCGATGGTTAAAAGTTATTACTATTACAGAATCTTGTACTAACCGGTGGAATCTTGTTGACATCTATTATCTGGATGATGAGCAGACCGCGACCCTGCAAAAGGAAGAGTAAGTGGTTAGAAACTCGCAGATAGAAACTCGTCCTAGTCCTCCCACCTGCTGTACATTCGGTGCCGTGCTATCCGTAACCAAGACATTAATCCGCATCACCGCAAACAGACTCCGATCCAGCTGCTTTTTTACCAACACCCTACCATTGCGCGCAATGTCAAAGTACTCCTTGAACCGTTCGTTGTGTGGCAGCTCCTTGCCCTCCCTGTCGATGGCCGTGATGTCGTCGGTTGCCGCAAACTCCAGCGCATTATGGCTGGCCACATCCGGATCGAGAGCAATCAGCGTGTACACCAGATGTCCGGGTGGGGCATCCGCACGCACCTCTGCGTGCTGTGTGGCAGGGACAAAGTATGGATCCTTGTCGTTGCTATTTTGCACATTGATCGTCAGGGTGGCAGTGCCCGTGAGGCTAGGCGTTCCCTGATCGGAGGCCTGCACCTGCAGCGCGTAGGTATTCCTCCGATCGTAGTCGAGTTTGTGGGACACAAAAATCTCCCCCGTGCGCTCATCGATGCCAAAGTCATCAAAGCTACCCTGCTGGATGCGGTACCGTAGCTCCGCATTCTTTCCCGTATCCAAATCGGAGGCCGTTACCCGCTCCACGCTCGTCCCAATCTCCGAGTTCTCCTCCACGACGGCACTGTAGCTCTGCTGATCGAACGCGGGCGCATGGTTGTTTACATCCCGCACGGTGATGTTTACGCCGCAGTTGGCGCTAAAGAGACCATCATTCGCTTCCACCACGAAGATCAGTTGGTCGCTCTTCAAGTTCGTCACATCCAGCGTGGCATTCGGGCGAATGCTGATCTGTCCCGTTTCCTTGTCGATGTCAAAGATCCCCTCCACCTGCTCTGTGCCACGGATCCTGTAGCTAATGCTCGACATGGTGTCTGCATCGCGTGCTTTAACGATTAGTGGGGAATCAAAGACGAGGGCTCCCTCATCCACGCTGGCTCTGTAGAGCGGACTCTCGCATACGGGAGGCGAGTCATTGGCGTCCGTCACGGAGATGCGCAGGGAAACCCTGTCCGTTTGTCCTTTTCCATTATCATCAGTTGCCTGAAAAGGTGTTAGACAGGTATGAAAATCGACTTTGAATCAAAACGGACAGAGGGGTATAAATAAAGTTCAATCAAGTGATTTCAATATCATATAAATACATTTACAATCACAGAGAAGGGAGTAGCTACCCTAAGCATTGCTTCACGAACGTACCATACAAGTAGGGCTCGCATAGTCTGTGCTTCTATGCTTCTATCGGTGTTTCTTGAGGTTTAATCTTTAACGCTTCTTAAAGCCACACCTTTTGCTACTTTGTCCATTGTTAGAGTGGATTTTAGGAGACACACACACGCACCAAATCAGCTAGTCTAACCCCCAAACAAGGGGCACACAAATCCTCCGACAGAGCCAGTCACCACTCACCTTGTATGACAAGAAGTACGTGGTATCCGTTTCATAGTCCAGACACGTCCTCTCCACTGCCGTGTCGTCATTAGCACTCGCTCGAGAGGGGGCTGGAGCTGGAGCTGGAGCTCTAGCTGTAGCTCTATCTGTGGCTGTGGCAGGAGCTGTTCCTATTGGGGCAGGTGGCGACTGAGTGATCAGCGTGTATTGAACGGGGGGCTCTGTGCTAATCTCTCGCGTGTCCGCTTTGTGGTCGACCGCCTCCTCCATTGATAACATTTCAAGGCTACCGCCCTCCTCCTCCTCGTCGGACAAGTCACGTCTCCTCCTCCTCCTCGATTGCCGCCTGTTGCTCGTCGTGGCATCGTGGCAGTTGGCGAGGCTAATGACGCCCGTCTGCTCGTTGACGTGGAAGAGCTCTGCTCCCGTGCCGGACAGACTATAGCGGATCCCAGAGTCGCCATAGCTCCCGGAGTCCACATCCCTGGCGGTGATGGTGGCGATGTACTGTCCTGGGAGTGCTGCCTCCGATACAGAAGCCGAATAGCTCTCCTGCTCGAAAACGGGCTTGTTGTCATTGGCATCCAGGACACTCACAGTGATGGTGGCAGTCGAGGAGAGCTTCGGACTGGTGTCCGTCTCCTCTGCAATCACGAGGACAATAAACTTGCGCTGGTTGGGATTCTCATAGTCCAGAGAGCCATTCGCCACGCGGATGTTTACCTGGGAGTAGCCCGTGACGAGCTTTGGCTCTACATCGAACACCCCCGAGACATCCTCCAGTCGTAGGGCGAATTTCGAGTTGACTCCCACATCCGCATCGCTCACACTTATATCCAGAGCCAGGGGTGTCCCTGGGGAGGTATTCTCCTCCAGGGAGACGGCATACTCCTTCCGATTGAACATCGGCGGAGAGTCGTTCACATCACGTATTGTCACCGTGGCCTTGGCCGTGGCGCTCGTCAGGGCATCGTCAGAGGGCACTCCATTGACCAGCTCCCGGGCGCGAATCTGCAGCGAGATAATACCTGTGGATCCCTCGAGTGTCTCTCTGTCCAGTGGCTTGGCAGTGCGCAGCTCTCCGGAGTGGGCGTCCAGTAGGAAGTAGTCGCTGGGATCTGTTTCGGGGAGGGAGAAAGGGATTAATATCCAGACACTCCTCTCCATTCAGCGACTCCTCTCACTTGTCAGCAGATCGTAGACAATCTTCCGCGGCTCTCCAGTGTCACCATCTCTGGCGTGAACCGTCAGCACCAACGTATTGATGGGACTATCCTCATCAATTACTGTCGACAGGGATCCCTGGAACACTGGTGGCCTGTCCTGCACATCCTTAACTCTCGCCTCGAATGTCGTTTGGGTTTTGTGCAGTCCATCGCTGGCCTCGATCTGGAAATGGTAGATCATCCTTTGGTTGTAGTTTAGCGTCTCATTCAGCACCACAGCGGCGGTGAGGACAGTGGCCTCTCGCTTGAGCAATTGCAAACGGAATCTGGAAGAAGGGATAACAGATTAGAGATATACATATATGTGGTACGAGTATGTACCCTGCAAGGGAAATACTTACTTGCTGCATGCTTCGGGGCTCTGCTCTTGCGGCAGGCACTTGAGATCTAAGCTATCCCCAACTATATCCCGATCTTTTACCAGAATCTTATCAAAGATGGTTGTCCCTACGGCTGCATCTTCATTCACATCTGTCTCATAGGGGGTCTACAAAAAACGAACAAATGATTATTATTATTATTATTTTTCGATCATTATCGAGCGATCGATCGCTATACCTTTTGAAACTCTGGCGGATTATCGTTCTCATCCAAAATGATGAATGTTATCGGCTGCTGGACCACATTATCCTTCTCGGAGTCCCCCTCGGGATCTACGCGATCCCTGATCGAAACGAGAAACGTCAAGCTGTCCTTTTCCTCGCGATCTAATGGCTTCACGAGCGTTATGTTCCCCGAAACGGGATCCACACTGAAGTGATCAGAGCCAATGGCTCCAAAGGTCACGCCACTGCCCTCCGGGTCGTAGCCTTCGAGTCGAAAGACATCCGTGCCCAGAGGCACATTCTCGTACAGGACAATATTGTTTAGGGTTTGAGTAAACACTGGAGGGAGATTGGTTTCCCCTGAAATCAAAAGAACGATGTAGGGACTCCTTTCGGTTCCATTTCGGGAATGACTTACCCCTTGCTAGCCTTTGGGACAGGCCTAGCATCAACAGCCATAGGAAATACTTCATTTTGAGGCCTGCAAACAACAAAAACAAAACAACAAAATCAAGTTAAATTGTTTTTTTAATTAAAAAAACAAAATATATTCAACAAATTTTCTATGGAACAAAAAAAAACGTTGGAGAAAGTTCACTTTTGAATACCCTTTACATAAATCAGCGAACACTTAAGATCCGACAGATTAAGATTATTTGGGGGATTCTCAAGGTCATTCAGCACTTCTCTCTGTTTCAGTCAACACTTGAATATGATTGAATATTTATTGGAAAAAACAGTCGATGTAAAGAGGAATAGCAAACATTCCCGCAATCTTCTACTTAGAAATCTTTGATTATTTTATTACTTAGTATTACTTGGGGTTTTCCCAAATTATCTATTGATTGTTTTGGGTGTTACGGTAGGGCAACATATGGTTTAAGAGGTATTGAAGAGATACCTCCCTGCTCCCCGATAACTGATGCCCAGTTTAAAATCCCTTGGATAGTCTCTATACCTCTTTCGAGGGTATATCTGCTGCCCGTTAAGCTTTTATTGCAGGGTATATAATAGTCTCTAAACCTCTTTCGAGGGTATATCTGCTGCCCGTTAAGCTTTTATTGCAGGGTATATAATAGTCTCTAGACCTCTTTCGAGGGTATATATGCTCGCCGTTAAGCTTTTATTGCAGGGTATATTATAGTCTCTAAACCTCCTTCGAGGGTATATATGCTCCCCGTTAAGCTTTTATTGCAGGGTATATAATCGTATCATTTACTAATTTTTTGTTAGGATTTGTTGTTTATGTGGCCTTAAAAAAACAACAGCAATAAAGGCAAAAATAAATTAAATTAAATTTCGTGCTGAGAATTCAATTAGCTGACAATGCACTCTCTGTCTCTCTTTCTCTCTCTAGAGAGAAAAGGAGAGCGCGACAGCAGAGGGAGTAGCAGAGAGAGAGAGAAAGAGAGAGCTAGAGATGCTGGGTGATGATGATGGCCTTAACAATATAACGATGTTGATGACAAGCAGCAACATGCAGGGTGGCGGAGCCAACAACCAAGCGAACAAGCAACATTGTGGCAAATTGTGCACTTTAACTGCGGGTTGGTATCGCTACGGGTTTGGGGATTGGGGAGTGGGGTTCGGGGTTCGGGTTAGCCAGGGTAGGAATCGCTTGAAGGCGCCAACATTCCTGATGCGTCCGGCACGCACGGCAGAGTCCAGTCCACAGCCATGCGGGTGGACCAGAGGCAAGGGGCAGAGGCAGAGGCAGAGAGGAACACACGTATATCTGGCCACCAGCAGACCGCACACACACACACACACACACACAAAAGGCAACAGCAGCAACAGGAGCTGGACCAGGACCTGGACCTGGGACCCATAGCCAGAGCCATAGCCAGAGCCAGAGCCAGAGCCAATTAGTTATGCATAAAAGCCCGACTAAATATTTTCAGTTTGGGCCATGTTTTGTGTGTGTTTATTTGCAGACAACACAACACACTGTGCCCTACAGAAACCTCCACAAAATGGGTTACCCAGAGAGAGTATATATACACTCGGCTCTTTATACATAAAGGATATACACGCAACAATATCTGTGTGTGTGGGTGCTTTGGTGTCCATAAATTCCACCTACGAGGAGAGTGAGCATCATTTACCCAGTCGCTTGGACCATAAACTGAACATTTTAGGATTAGGCGACGACCAGCCTCGTTCGTTCTTTAAGTTAATGCTGGAACCACTGACCCTTCAACCTTAACCCTTCAACCTTAACCCCCTGCACCTACATACCCCTCTCGAGCTCCCCTTGGAAAGTTTTTGCGGTTGGAAGCTCGAGATACAGATACTCCTCTTCTAATGGCAAATAAACTCTCGGGTTCGACACAAATTTCAACTATTTTTTTTATCAACTTTTGGGTTCAGTTTTTTGGGGCGAAAGTTTCTATGGTGCTCGTCTTTGAGGGAGAGGACTCTTGAAAACAAGTTAGCGGCAACTGATGGATAATGATTTAATAATGCAATCATCGGGATTGGGCTACAAAAAGTCACCTCAAAGTTGCCAAAGCTGAATACATCCATGGTGCAGAAGGATCCATTAGGGATCTATGGAATACCCACTTTATTTATTCCATTCTTCATGTTTGTCCTTTGTGTTTTGTCCTTTGTTATCTTTTCCACAACATATTATACGAACCTTTTTTATGCTTTTCCTCAGACTATTCCCAATCTCGCATAGGCATCTCTTTATCCTTCAAAGATCCCTTCATCATTCTATTCCCACCTGTGCAGCCTGATGGAACCTTTGCTACTCTCTCTCCCTCTCTCAGGGAAATGATCGATATATGAATTCAATTCCACATTCAACTAGTTTTCCCTATGGGTTCGCTCTATGCTCGCTCTATTAATCCTGTGTTGCTGCCTCTGTGGATGTATCGCTTTGTCCTTTTGCTGATTAGAACTACAATTCTCTCTATGTGTGTGTGTGTGTGTGTGTGTGTGAATTTATGGTTCATTCTAAATCATATTACGTTGCACGTTCCACTGAATAAATATGTGTGTGAGTGTGGCACCACCATTGTGCGATAATCTAGGGGGATTACAAAGGACAGTCCAGGAGAGTCCCCGAAACAGGACACACACGACACCCAAAAGAGAGCCATTCATAGTCTTCTTCCTGCCTGTGGAAGCACCAACTAATGCCCTTAAAAAATACTTTCCCTAAACTTTTACCCTGTGTGAATTTTGACAAGAATTTCCATCCTATTCATTCTTGTGTTTAAAATACAATCAAATATGGTAATTTTCTGTTGTGGCAGTTAAATATGCATTTAAATATCCTGCCACAATATTCGCATTTTCAGGCATTTCTTCGAGTGAAAGTGTATAACATTTCTCCATGCAACAGATGTTGCTGGCTCTGTCTCCGTTCTATCTTTCAATTATTCTCTAAATTACACTCAAAGACAAAATGGTTTCAATTTTAAAGTTACTTTTCACTAGACAAAAATTAGATTGTAGCCCTGGTACATGGATTTTGCAATATAAATCCCCAAATTATTTTAAAAATTGAAAAAAAACCGTGATATTGTGACCCTAAAATGGACCTTAAAATACAATATACAATAAATCTAAAAATATATCGAACCAAAGTGTAAGTTTTCTAACATTTTTAATGTTTCTACAAATCGACTGTCGCTCAGTGTAATAACACTGTGTTTATGGTTCAAGGAATATAGCAATTAATCAATTTTCGACCCCAGAGAAAACCTCAAAAATAAAACCAGGACTAAATAAAGCTTAACGAAGCGCATAAAGAGGAAACTTCTTTAGTTGGTTAATATTTAATAGGGGATTTAACAGAGAGAGAGAGAGAGAGAGAGAGAGAGAGAGAGAGAGAGAGAGAGAGAGAGAGAGAGAGAGAGAGAGCTCCTACAATATTTAAATGTTTGCAATGAACCATGAGATAATTAGAAATTAAAGAGGGAAAAGCTAGAGAGAAGAGTGCATAAAATATGTATTTTGTGACTCATTTTGAAGCTTGAATTTATTGTAAATTCGTTATTTTAATGGATCTAAATCTCTAAAATACTAAGATCTGTATATTTTCGTGGGAGAACTAAAGTTGTGTTCTTATTCCCATATTATAGAAGATATTCGTGGAGCATTTACCCCACATTAAATATCTCCAATGACTTTCCCAGATTTCCCAGAATTCAACCACAAATATCATCCTTCCTTGCAGTAGCCACATCCTAACATCCTAACATCCAACACCAAAATCTTCCTTAACCTTTACCCAACACATCCCTAATCTGTCTTTCAAATATTCACCTTATATATCTCTAAAAAATCTCCTAAGAATTAACCTTAAACTCCATCCAACATTCACGGGAATGACTTCCTGAATCATTCATTTGCCTTAAACTCTTTGGGAATTCTCTGTCGACTTCATTGTGCGCCTCTGAGGACGAGCTAAAGTCAGAGCCAAAGAGCTTTGCTTTTCACCCGATTTCCCCATCAATTTCGCAGTTTTCTGGGGGCTTCCACGGCCGGCAATATCCCGGCACTCATTTTTTTTTTCGAGGGCACCCGGGAAATCTCTCATGCCCACAAGAGCCCGTCGCTGTGTCAATATTATATCACATCCATTAACGTTCGAAAGCAGCACAAGAATATATGTATGTGTACATATGTATATCTGCAGATACACCCGATACGAGGCTCGTGTTCATAACATAACCAATATCAATCATACAGTAAATTTATATTGCATTTGCATACACATTTCCCCACATTTTCCTTTCATGTTTGTCAAAGCCCAAAGCCAGAGCCTCTGCCTTTCACCTGTTGATGACCCACAAGCCTTTACCCAGGGGGAAAATACCCCTTTCCCCTTTGACTTTGAAAAACAGCTTCTCCTTTGAGGCTTTGAAGCAGATTGCCTGCTCCCCAAAGGTCGTCTCCCCCTTTTTTTTTTGAGGGTGAGTCCACGACGTCAAACATAATAAATCATATTTATTCAAATATATATATCCGAGCATTTGCCACAATCCAGTGACTACGAGTACGGCGAAGAGTGTGTCCCTGCTGCTTCTCGGAGGAGCAACAATAATTGAATTAGGTGAGCTCCAAGGACCTCCCTCGGATTTCCACAGAATTTTGGATTGGATTTTTTGCGGGGGAAGGGGGATTTTTGCGACGACTAATGCGCAAAACTTGTTTGTTGTCTCGCGACTGTTTGCAAGCTTTTCCCCGTCGTCGCTAATCCTGCCACAGGGACTCTGACTGACACTTGACTTAACTCCAACCAACGAATCCCCAAGTTTTGAGGACAACTCAAGTACTTTGCCGGGATTGCCAGAATTCGCCAGGGTGGTTCGAGTTTGGCGTAAAGTTTTTTCTTCTTTTTGCACTGGAATAGATAATATGTTGGCAATTATATGCATCCATAAACACAAAGAAATCGATCATAAACCATCATTAAATTGTGTGAATTTTAATTTTAATCAATTTTACGTACACCCAGACAGGGACAGGGGCAGAGGGTGACACACGATGAAAGAGGTGGAAAGAGTGGTAGCAGAATCGATGGCAGGACAGCTGATTGAAGTCTGTAGAGTACCCCCAATATATGGATGTTATCCATCTATCATACATCTATCATTCATCAGCATAGTCGTGGGCTCATTATTAATTTTTGTTCAATTGATTTCCTTTGACTATATTTGAAAAGCACTTGGCTGGGGGATCGGAGGATCGGAGGTGCTGCGAGTACGAGTCATCAGAATTTTTCTATCTTAATCCTTTAAAAATATGCAAATATGCAAAATCCGAGGTCTAATCATTAGGAGACCCATTATACCTGGTATTCACACTGCCCAGAATCAGATGTGCTTCGACAAAAACGTTGGACTGGTTTTGTATGCATATATTGAGGGTATTCTTGAGGTTACAGTGTATCTTCTACCTACTGTCACCTAATCGATGTTATCCCTGCATACCCTCTTCATGGTATTATCCTTCTCCCACTTTCTGCACCTCCCTCTTCTCACCTCCACATCTTTCTTTCTCCCCTCTTTCATCGCTTGCTGCCACCATCTGTCGTTTCTCTCTGATTTCTCTGTCCGGTCGTCGTGTCTCTGGTGACATAATAAAAATGTCAAACTCCTTATGCTCTCCATCTATCTGTTCATCTGTCTGGCTGTCTTTCGGTCGCTTGTTATACATTTTATTCATCAAAATGCGTGTTTTTTTTTGTATGATTTCTGTCCTTTTTCTGCCACTCTTATGGGACTTTAGCCTAGCCTAGCCTCTGTTTCTCTCTCCTTGTCCCTTTTTCTCTCGCTCTCTATGGCTGGCTCTTCATCTGCTCCTTTTTTTGTTCCAGGGAGGCAACATTTGTCATGGCTCTGATGATGATGATATCCTCCCCACTCCCAAAAAAAGTGCGGAGAGAGCGTCCTGCAGCTCACAAAGTGCTCCACTTAAGTATACTATGTAAATCACCTGTGCGAGTGCCCCTGCCACCTGCCACCCGACACACCCCCACCATTTCCCTGAGATGTCAGTGGCGTCATTTTCTTTATTTCTTGCAGTTTGTTTGCCCCAAAGCGTCGCCATGGGGCATGTGGCACGAGCGCAGAAAAATAAACCTTTTGCTTGGGATTCTATTTAAACGGAATTATCTTGAGTCTTGGCCTTATCTGGCCCACCTTTTGCCCTGTGGCTCCTTCTGGCCCCTTAACCACCATCAGCTGCTTCTTGGAGGCGCCTCCTTGGCGCAAGAGATTCCCGCCTTGAACAACATTTTTCGTTCGTTTCGCATTTAAATTGCTCTTTTTTTATTCGCGCCCTCTGTCCCCATTTTCCACAATTTCGATGGCGGGGAGAGAGGGGGAGGATGCCTCCTCCAATTCTTAATTTATTCATAAGCCCCGATGGCGCCTTCTTTGGGGCATGCCACGTTCTACTTCTTGAGTGGAGCAACATCATTACTATTACTCATGCAGCGCACACACACACACACAGACACACAGACACACAGAAACCGAACACTCGCCTACACATGCCACATGACGTGCGTGTGGCAACGTAACTCAACGAGCGCCAGCCTCTCACCCACCCCCCCTTTCTCTCCCTCTCTCTCTCTCTGTTTATTTAGGACACATCACAGCAGTCCCCACCGCCTACCCCCTCTCCACTCCACTAGAATTTCCTAAAAGCCAACGTTTCCTTTTTTCTTATGGTTTCTTTTTTTTACAAGCAATTTTCACGTTCACCTGACTTTTCCACCCCTACCCCCTACCCCACCCCCCATCCCCCTCCTTCTCAGCCATCGCTCATCGCTACTTCATGGGTTTCACAGATTTTCGCTGTATAATTATGAGCCTAGCCACGTGCCCCTGTGGACCCCCCCCACACACACACATAGTAGCAGTCTCTCACATACTACAGTGCGTGACAAAATTATATGGTCCAACCACAATCCGCAAACAACTTATTGTCACTAGTTAGGATTTTGCTTCGAAAAAAAATAAAAAAAATTCAGTTCAATCTTTTACCAAAATCTTTTCTTGGTCTAAGCTTTAATTTCGGAGACAAATTTCATTGTATTTTAGTTGATAAATAATCATAATAATCTATTGTAATTCATGGTTACAACTTGCAGAGTACTGCAGCTTTTTGATGATACATCACGGGCAATGAAAAGGATCGAGTAATCGAAGAAGAGGAGTTTGAGAGAAGCGAGAGAAGAGAAAATTATAAAATAATGTGTAAATTAAATATAAGACCAATGAACGAAATAAAGTTATGATTTCGTAATGAATCCGTCGACAACAATTATTGCGAGAAAGTAGCCTCAAATTCGATACAACCGGGAGGATTATACGCGCACATGTATAAGTCCCCCCACATTAAAAAACCCCTTTCGGTGTGTTCTTTAACTGATCGATTTACACCCTTGAGAGTTTAAAGGGTTATTCAATTAAAAAGATGATGGTTAATATCCTACCATTGCAGCAATCTAAAAATCGTATATTTATTTATTTATTTATTTATATAAGCTAATAAATAGTTAAAACTAGGTATTAACAGGGTATGGGGCTATAGCTGCTGAGGCCTTAAGCTCACTATAGTATTCATTTACGTTTGAGGATGTAAGTGCTTATATACATACATATGTACAGGGTTGGTTCTATACGTTATTATATGTTGTGGAGGAATTATTATCTAAGATACTAATTGTGTATATGTATATGTACAGGGATGATTGTTTATGAGGTTATATGTAGTGAATGTAGTGATTTTAGATTGGTCTAGATAGTTGAGGATTATTTTTGCGTTTTTGTTGTTAGGGTTGGAGATGTATTGCATGGGGTCGGTGATATGGAATATTGAGGATCTTTGAAGACAGAGGGCGGGGCATGTGTATAGTATGTGTCTTATGTCTATGGTTGGGTTGTGGCACAGTGGGCAAGCTTTGGAGGATGTTTTATCCATGTAGTGGGCATTGGTTAATCTTTTGTGCCCTAGTCTCAATCTATTTAGGATGACTTGGTGTCTCCTGTTAAGGTTGTTTAGGAGTTTGGGGGGAGGATGAGTGGAAGATAGGTTGATAACTTGTTGGTACCAGGGGGAAGTCTTAGTGAGGAGGTCTGTTTGTTTGGATATGAGGATTTTCTTAAGGAATAGTGAGATGTCCTTAGAATTATGATTGGGGGTATATATGAGGGGTAGTTTGGAGGTAGTTTTGGCTGCGGTGTCAGCAATATAAAATATATAGTATGTCTATTTCTTTCGCTGTCCTAGAATATTCGTGCCTCGAAATTTCTATATATTTCCTTGAAACTTGTGCCCTATTTGTATGTACCACACTGTTCTCCCACCCTCCGCGGGGAGGGGGGGGGAGTGCTGTGGGTGGGTGGACCACTTCCTCATTTCGCATTCAAAACACTTGTGACAGTTTAACAAATTTGGAATTTAAATTGCGCTTGCACTTAACTACGGGAAAGGACTAAAAGGATGAGGAGCGGAGGAGATGATGGGTTAGAAGATTGGGCCTCCTTGTATGCTGCGGTGTATGTGGTGTGGACGCACCTGTTGGGGCATGTGCCACACGCCAACCCACTCGTGTGTGTGTGTGTGTGTGTTTGTGCATAAATCTGTTGCCTTAATCGTTATCGCCTAAGAGGATGCTTGTTTTTGTTATGAGAGCGTTGCGGGGGGGCGAAGGAGAGTTGCTTAATTTCCACAATCCTCTCACAATTCTGCAATTATGAAAAGCAGGAAAGGAGGCGCCGGGGCAGAGGCAGAGGCAGCGGCAGAGGCACAAGTGGCAGTGCCAAATCCTCCTCCACAACATCTTCCAGCGGTGCGAGGGGCGGCCAAAACTTTCCTTCTTGTGGAATAAAGCCAAAAAGCAAAAGCAAACCCCCGAAGAATCCCTGACGATGCCTGAAAGTTCGAGTTATTATCAAGTTTCCACCTCCTCTTTCGTTTTTCCCCGACTCTCATTGTTGTTTTTCCCACGAGTATTAAGTGGCAGCTTCCAACCCACCCCAACCCAGCCCCAACCCACTTTCAAGGACAGGTGGCATGCCCCTTCTCCTCCCTGCCACGAATGGAAACTCGAACTTAAAATTACGACTCTCTGAAATGAAATTAAAATGGTTTCTCTCTCTTTTTTCTGTGCGAGAGGTAGTTTGTTATTGTCTGTCTGCTGCATATTGAGGCACGTTAAACAGTCCCTGCCCCTCCTTTGCTTCCCCGCCTTTGGGCCAAGTTTAAATTGGTTTTATGTTAAAGCCAAATAAATGAGTGGAGTGTAGGAGAGGCCCAGCGGTGGCTTCAGCCACCAGGTCCAGGTCCAGGAGGGACCTCCTCTTGTGGAACATCCAGGAAATGAAATTTCTTGCGAATTCCTTTTCCCTTTTCTTTCGGAAATGGAAAAGGAAAGATGATGAGGGGAAAAGAGAGGAGGGGGTGCTCTTGAGAGGCACACTTGACGAGTGGCCGCCGCTTAACGGGAGTTTGAAGGATTGTCAAACACACACAGAACCCACCCCCACGCAGCCTAAGCCACCACAACCCTCGAAATGTTTTGAAATATTTCATGCACTTGACAATCCCTGCCCCCCAAGGGAGCAGCAGCCCCAGGATGAGAGCATTTCAAATAAATGACCCGTAATGTATTAGTCGAGGCCTGACCTTGAAGGCACGGCCCCAGCCCCCGCCCCAATGAAAAGCCCCTTAAGGGTGGGAGGCTCTTTAAAGTTCCCAAAGCGAGAATTTATCGATGAAAGGTTTTTCAGTCTTCTTCTTCTTTTAACCTTAAAAAATGATTATTTAAATAAGGCCATAGATGACCCCCATTCTCTTATCATAACTTTACCTTCAACAAAAACATATTTTCTGTGACACTTTTTCTCTCTTGACAAGTGTCAAGCGGGCATATCACACCCACCGCTGGCATTCCAGGGTTAATTGTTTGTTTTTTTTCCCCCTCTTTTTTCCGTTTCAACTGTCAGGAGGCGGTTCTCTAATGGAGTGTTTCGCCCGTCAAAAGAAAAGCAGATTTTTCTTTCTTTTCTCTCTCCGTTTGTTGGTTTTTTGTATTATTTCTGAATGCATTGTTCTCTAGGAAGGAGGAGTGTGCCAAGGAGTGTGTGCGCTAGAGGTGATTATGAAAACAGCATTCCTATAGCGGGTGTCACTCTCTCTGTTCTTCTCCTTAGATATACTCCTATGGGCCTTTCTTTAAGCCACTCTATTCATTTATATTATCAGCAGAAACAATGTAAGAACCACGTAAGAGCTTAAATATGGTATGTTGTGGAGAAGGTAAGGCACAATCTTATCGGTATATACATAGGAGTATATATATGAGTACGTAGAAAACCTTCAGAAGAGGAAACCCCACCCACTCATTGCGGGAACTTGCGGGCACCGATCACTAGAGGCCCGCTGCCTTACCCTCTACCTAACACTCCCTGCGCTTAACCACTGCAACGCATCCACAAACACCTATTGTCTCTGGATTGTGGGAGATTGCGGCAGCCAACCACACCCACAACAGCCAGCCCCAAACAATCAACAAGAACAACAATCGATGGAGCAGGAGACAGGCCGGTTCAGAGGCATTATAATGCAATGGGATTCGTATAGTAATGCAATGCAATAATGGGTATGGGTACCATGCTACTGCCATTCTGGTGTGGTTGGGTGCTTGAGCACATAATACAACACAGACTGTACCTATTATGTGCAGAAAGGAGAGTGCGAGGGTGGCTGCAGAGTCCCGAATTCAGACCACCTTAAGGCACACGAACAACAGAGGAGGAATACCCTGAAAGGTGTAAAACAATGCGGAAGGGGAAACGATTCCACATCTTTTGTACAGAAGTTATTCTTCCGGAAGTGAAATTAAATATGAATATTAAACGATGTGCTACACTCTTTAGTAATCAGTAAAAGGTAGAGTAAAGGTAGCGTAAAGGTAGATAATCTATGGCTTTATCTTTGGTAGATTCTATTGGAATTTCCTTATACACCACTGCTTCCCGCATCGATAGCTCTGCTAGCCCACATTTCTCGTGGCTTTGCAAACTCCACTTGAGAGTTAACTTCCCTGCGATTTCATTCTTTCGCGCGCTTCAAGTGTCCATTCATTATGGCCTCTTAAGCCCTGCCAGTGGCAGTGGCTGGGAATCAGGAGTGAAGTGCAGCCGCCTGGCAGAGGCCTAAAGGATTCACCCGTTAGATTGGTAATCGCATGGGCGTTTGTGCGGATGGAAGGATAGTGGGTGGGTGCACTTAAGGACGAGCCTTGGCAGGGGAGACCTGCCTGCCTGCCTGCATCGATATTATAATGTGGCAGCGACCCGTGTGGCGTCTCTTTCTGGCTATCTATCTCTCTCTATCTGGTTGCACTGTGTAAAGTCCGATACTGGTTATCGTAGGGGGGCTGGGGCACGTTCCACCAAGAGGAAGCACTTAAAATATCTGCGCACGCATGACTGATGTTGACGACTACTTAAGAGGCCTCCTGCTTTATGCCGCTAGGAGGCAGGGTGAGTCCTTTCAGTATTTTGTATTTTATACGTTTGTTTTCGTGCCTTTGCTCTGTTTGTTGTACGTGCCCCAAATGCCATCGACATAATTATTAGGCCACCAAACGCTGCTTCAATCTTTGGAAAATTAATCGAACATCATCGTGTGGGGCAGCAAACATCATCGTGTGGCATCGCATTACAGCAAATGGCTGACAAAGACCCAAGGCGGTGGCAAGTCCAAACACAAGGCCCCCCACACCCCATTCCATCTAGTGACATTCTACATCTCGAGAGTAGATCAGAGTACACAGACACATTGTCCCCCTCCCATTATCCGCCACAATGTTCATTCGATGTATCTTATATCTGATAATAACGGTTGGATAATTATAATTATATGCAGAGACAAACAAAGAAACGCCATCGATTGGAGTTGTGGCCTAGAAAGCAAGGATATAATTGAACATAAACTCAATTAAATCTCATCAACAAATTGCCCACATCCACAGCCACAGCCACACAGAGACAGCAATTTGATGATTACTTTGAACTCCGACGTCAAATTTGATTAGTTTTGAATTAGGTTTGAGGTCGGCATTGCTGCAATAGGTAAAAAGAAACTACTCGTACTATGCTAATTGTTTGTGTAATTAAATCGATTTGAACTTTCGATTAAGGAGATTAAAGAGATATATCAGAGACCATCAGAGGCAAAAGCTTCAATAGAGCCCCATAAAGTACATTCGAAACGTTCGAACCACTCGAACACCATTCATGCATGCTTGAACGTGTTCGTTCGAGAAAAGAAATGATGGAACATGTTTTTTAGTATCTGAAAATCTCCCTAACACAGCCTCTTTTTTATCGTAACCAATTCGGAACCCCTAAGAACCCCGAATACAACTTCACCGTGCCACAAAAATAGTACTCCCAAACATCATATATTCACAATATTTATCACTATTTCCTGGTTCAAAGCGTGGGATAACCCACTTACCACAGATAACCAGAGTTTATGTCCGATTTGCTTGTCTTAGGTCAGGGCCGCAGATAAGCAAGCACGGTATCAGTACGATCCGCTGCACTACGTGACTATGAATCCATAAACAGAATTCAAATCTTAAGAAAAAAACCGGAAGAAAAATAAACGAAAATACACAGCTTAAACCAAACAAAAACACAGAAATTAAAGCGAAAATAAAAGCGAAATCCCGCAGCAACAAAAACTTCCCCGAGACATGGAGTTTCTATCAATTGCAGAGAGCTCTATAGAGCTCCTAGTTCCCTCCTGCCATACCCTTTGTGTTTTTTTTTTGTTTGTTGATGATTGTGATTCGATGCGACGACTGTGACTTCATTCTGTGACTTTTTATCAATTTGTCTTCCCTCTTGGCTTCCCTCTTGGCTCCCCCGCTGTCACCCCTTCAGCGTGCGTGACACAGGCTGCGGGAGGAAAGGGTGGAGAGGGGCAGACGAAACAGTTAAGCGCATTTGATGGTGCAAAAAGCACCAAACCAGACTAAAAGAAAAGTGTGGACGCTTACAGTAGTCGAATAGTTGATACCGTGTAAAAGACAGAGGATTGGGGTTTTCCTGGAAGTTTCTATTACAATTTTTTCGAGGATCGCAAATGCAGAACAACGAGATTGTTATGCGATGATCAAGCAGTTAAGAAGAGCCTAACGACAGCAGAGAACACAAGAGAGATGCAAGACTTGAAAGGTGGGAGAGTACTCACTCGTATGTATTGCAGCACATGCTCTTTCTGAGAGCTCTTTCTCTTTTTGAGAGCAATTGAACGCAATAGAAAGAAAAACGTTTTGTTAGTTTGAACAATGATGCAATTATACAAGGTGGTCTCGTCGGCAAAAGTCAGTCCCTTAACGTATGCTAGCAATAAGTGCGAGTGAAATGCTGTTTATATAATATGCAATATGTAATTTTGTTGTTGTCGGGGCATAAGGGTTAAGAATATATCAAAAAATTCGTCCGTGATCAACCTTCATCATCAACAAGCAAGCATGCACTGACGATAAGGGACAACACGAACGAACATCGGCTCCCGACGAGACCACCTTGTATAATTGCATCATGGTTTGAACACTTAAGAATGCCTTCTCCCTTCAAAGACCCACTGTTCACACCTGAACATGGTTATGATTTATACTAATCGGGCTAAAATTTGGAGAGTATAATGCACTGCTGACCTAAATAAATATAGAGCCGGTAGTATAATGTATCTAGGAATAAGAAGGATAACTGCGCTATGAGGTTTACGTGGGGGTTTGAGGCAACAGCCCTCTGATCGAAAACCTTGATCACCCACCGTCCTACATATATACCCCGAATATCGCTTTCCTTATACCCTATACAAAAAAAAATCCACAATAAATATTATGCTACTCTAAGCTCTAAGAGAATTACATGACAGCAGCAGCAGTGCTCCCGACAACAGCATCCAACGACATTGTGCCCTCCCGCACAAAAAAAAAAAAAAAAAGAAGGCAAAAACTAGAAAGAGAGCTCTCTTTTTTTCTGTCTCGAAAGTGGTTTCGGGTAAAAGTAGAAAGAAATGAAAGAAATAAGCGTTATTATCGTTATTACGTGAGCAAAATACATACGCAAGGAGACAACAACAACAACAACAACAAGAGAGAACGAACGAGAACGAGAAGTAAGTAGCAAAAGCAACAGCAACAATACCGTAATCGCAGTACTATATATTAACAAACAATAACAAAGACCCAACAGAAAAAGAGAGGAGTGGTGTGGAGTGGAGTGGAGGGGGGGAAGGAGGAAATAGAGAAGATGATGACGAAGACGTTGACATTGCTGTCGAAGGCAGCGACGAAGAAACGAAGGCGCCGACGACGGGGGGACGCAACCGGCGACGAGAAGTCAGGAAGTGGAAAAAGGAGGCAACAGAGTTACCAAAGTGCAAGTGGGAGGGAAACACGAGAACAGGAGAAGTCGCAGCAAGGTATATCAAGCAGAAGGTAAGGCAATAGGACAGGGGCATGCCTATGGGTGGATGGAGAGTGGATGGAGAGGTACAGAAAGAAGAAAAGTGGAAGCGGTTTACCGGTTTACCGGTTTACCCACCATTAAATGTACCTTGCGAGAGTACCAATGTTTGGTCGAAAGGGTCCGTAAGAAGACATGAGGATTGACAGATGCCGGGATGAAGAGATGGAGGGAGAGCTACAGAGAGAGGGACTTTAGACAAGGAAAGGGACAGACGAAGGGGGCTCTGGTCACTGGTCACATCTTGAGATGGGAAGTGATTTTTGGGGGAGCACTTATACTACTTCCACTTCACTCCTACTTATATACATGGTGTATATTATTGCTTCACCATGTATAAGTATATACAATATGCTACTTATATACACACGCGTACTAGTACTCTTTAAGGACACACACACACACGCTCACAATCAAGTCAAAAGGACACACGTACGTATCTTTGGACTTATCAAAAAAGAAATGGTAAGAAAAAAGTACGAGTAGTTGAAGAAAAGTAGCGCCAAAATTAAACTGCATTGAAGCAAAGCTGCATATGTATTATGAGAGGAAGAGAGAGTGTAATAGACAGATGAAAGTATTCCACAAATATCCATCAATCCTCCGTAAAATTGATGCCACCAATAATTTCGATGGCAAATGAGGCTCTAGTGCATCACAAAAATGAGAAACAGGAGGGAAAACAGAGCTGCCCACGAGATGAAAAGAGTAAAGTAGAGAGAGGCTTAATTATGACCAAACAATGTTGGCCAAAGGAAAAACCCACCAAAACCCACAAAAACCCAATACAAAATACGCATCAAACAATGGGCCAACCAGGAACCAGGAACCAACCGAACGAACACCAACAATGAAATCAGAATTCAAAATGAAATTTGTCGATTGTATTGTTTGTTTGCAGTTATTGTTTAATGTACATATGTACATTGAACGTGAATACAGTGAAAATCATCTTTAAAGAACAGCCAGGATGATTGCTTTCTTTCTAAAAAAAGGGATTGCAATGATTTAATCTTATCTGACAGCTAAGATCATCTTTATGAATGATAATTATTTTATGGTTTTAGAGTATCTTTCAAATATGCTTTCCTCGGGGTTTTCCTGGAAAAAACTCTTGATTTCTGCTTCTTGTAAAAAATTTCACGGGAAATTTTAAAGAATCGCTGGATTTCTGCAAAATCTGCAAAAAATTCTTTCAAAATTGTTGTTTAAATTTCCTCGAAATTAAAGTCTGAAATGTCTCACATTCAATTACATTGGCTTCTGGCCATAAGCGCCCCGCCTCCCCTTCGACCGCCCTTTTTCCAATCCCCTACAAATTATGCAATTCCCAAAGTAAACTCCATTCCTGCCAATCGATCAGTGACTGTAAAAGCCTTCTTTTGGTAATCATGCTCCCTCACTTTACCCCTTTTTTTACCCTCTCGACCGCACACACACATCGCGGATGCCATTAAATAGATTCCACAGAATCCACGAATCTGTATCTGTATCTGAATCTGAATCGAATTTCATTCCGCCGCTCGTAGTCCTATTCAAATGATGGCGGATTTGCAGCCTCCCCCTCCCCCTCCCTCTCGCGCTGGAACAGAACAACATATGGCCGCAGAATGGTCCGTCCTTTGCCGCCTCCAGGCTCTGTCTGCCGAGGGGTTGGAGGGGGGGGGGGGGGGGGGATGATGGGTAAACATGGCCAAATGCCATTGGATTTGAGCTGCTTATGCCAGGGATTTAGTTATAAATTATACCCCCTTCGCAAATGCAGAAGAGGGGCATGTGGTAACCCCCCATGCGAATTGAAATTTAATGCAAATGTAAATGTTGCAGGCCTGAAAGAGAAAAAAAAACACACACTCACAAAAGGAAATCAAATTATTTGTGGCACACATAATGGGGAGAGGGGCAGGCACTTGCCACAGACAGTCGCAGTGGCAACAGTTTGAGGCATGAGCGCATCAAACAAAAATCAAAGTACACATCCCCCGCATCCCTTTTTATTTAACATATTTTTTTATTATAGATTTTTCAGGATTTTTTCCATAGATTTCCTTTATTTTTCAACATTTTTTCATTAGTTTCTCTGGGGGTTTTTGTTTTTCATTTTTAATTTTAGCAAAAGATTGGATGAGTGGTTTTCCCGTTAAGCCTTTACAAATGTTTTTTTTGCGACTGCATCTTGTTTGTTGTTGACACATTGATCAAAAAACAAACAAAAAACAATCAAAAAGAAGCTATGAAAAACCAAGAAAAAACTGCACTACAAATACGTAAATAATGACAAAAACCAACCCAAAACCCAAAAAGAAAGAAAATCTCATACTATAATAAAAGAAAAATATGAAAACCCTCAAAAACAAAAAAAAAGAGCAAAAGATTACAAAATTCCCTCTGAAAACAGAACATGGAGGAAAAGAGAGGGGTGGGAGGCAGGTAGGAAGGGCGTAAAAAATCTGTTACAATATTGAAATATTTTATGACTGAAATACGCCGCCCCCACCGCCTGGCCCATGGCTGTGGCATCATCATCTCCGCCCCCCTTCGCCAACAATCATCTCGGTGCCACACACACACACATCGAAGGGGCAGGCAGGCAGGCGCACGTTACGTCCTCTTCTGGATTTTGTGGACCATCACATGGCGCCTCATACTCCTCCCTCTGTGCCTCCCTTTTTTTTTGCTTTCACTCAACGCGAGCGACACTTAAAGCGCTTTAAAAGCAAATTTATCTGCCATTTCCTCAAATGCCAGAGGCTCAGACAGGACACCATGACCCCCCGGGCCATTCGTCCTTCATCCTTCTTCTGCTCTTCAAAGACAATTGCATTTACTGCCAAAGGGTAGGAGACGGTCCTCCTCTAAAGGGGTTCCCCTTGTCCACTGAAGGAGTGGCATGATAGACACACTCAAATATTGATTTATTGAGTTGCTCCTCACATGGTCTCCGGGTCTCCAGCCCTGCAGCTAGAGTTTTAAGAGTTTTACTCCCTTCCTCCGTTGACTTTCCTTTTTCTTACTTTTTTTCGTTCTGCAAACAATGAAAATTGCTGTAAACCGAAGTTCGGGGGGGCTTTGAGGTTTCTGGGGATTTTTGGCAACCCGAAATTCACTCTTCAGGTTAACCTCAAGGACTCCCTAAAGGATCTCCTTTTCTTTCCCTTCCCACCCTTCGACACTGTTAAAACTTTAAGTCTAATGACTTTTATAGATACTTCAACCATAAGTCCATCACTCCATTCGTTGCCCCTCCTACAGGTACCGTCTCTATCCGTCTCTTTCCGTCTTTTCTCTGTCCCTTTCCATCTGTTAGCCATGTGTGGCTGTGTGGCCAATGAACTTGTGATTGTGGCAACAGAGTCTTAGCCGGGGATTGACGCAGCTCAAGTGGAAAAGGAACGCTTCTCCAGAGGATGAGAACAGACACACACAAAAGGCCAAAAAGCTCATAATGGATTCAGCTCTAACTCTGAACTAAGAAGGAAAGCAGTGCCATGAATGTACTCTCTCTCTCTCTCTCTCTCTCTTTTATTGGCTTCTCCCTTGATGAACTTGATTTTGGTTTATGGTTTTATGATCAGCTTATTTAGGTTTTAACGGGCAATAGTTTTTGGCCAGGATTTTGTGGTCAATATAGAGAGTGAGATGGCTAGGGCTTAGGCTAAGAGGCTAAGAGGAAGGAGAAAAGAGCGGGAAAGAAGAGGAAAAGATACAAGGAGCAGATGGGAGATAGAACGAAGAATCAGAGAAAGAATTTGCACCTCCAGACATAAATACAAATTTTCATAAACAAATATTCAAAATTAATTTTTATTATTATTTTTAGAACACCCCAAAAATTGTCTTCATTTATCTCCCTTCTAAAGGATATTTCTTGTGTGAATTTTAATAATTTCATTATCTTCCGATACTTATCCTCCCCGCCTCCTCGTAGCCCTACTCTTTCTTTCTTTCACTCTTTCTTTCCTATGCCCATTTATCATGGACAATGGCATTGCGGCAGAAAGCAGTCCCCCAAAAGGAAGCCTCGTTCTGTGGCTTATAATCATAGCTGGAGGCAGAGGAGGAGGCAGTGGAGGAGGAGGAGGGAGACGGCTCTGCAGTGCCCACAGGACACACTCGCTTTTCGATACCCCAAGAGGCAATAGCTGGAATAAATCGTCCTATACATAAAGAGTACTGTACTATATATCGTATATATGTACCTTCTTATTCATGCACATATATCATCGAAGCTTTATTACACACCTCCTCTGCATCTTCCACTTATCCTTGAACGCCCCACCCGCCTGGCACTCGCCCTCCTCCTCCTTCTCCTCCTGGCCCACCGACTCCTTTGCTGTACTGCACCATCTCCTGCTCTTTTTCTGTGTTGCAATAAAAACGTTGAATGCGAAAGACTACAAATTGCCGCAAGGCACACAAGAAGTGGCATCCGCCATGCCGCCATTTGTTTTGCCACGTGTGGCGGGGATTTTTTAATTTGAAGACAGCCGCCAGAAGAAAGGAATCACACACACACACACACACTCACACACACAAATATTTGTGGCAACATCCTACCTCCTCAAAGGATCTATAAGAATGGGAATGTTGCCACCTGGTGAGCAATCTTGTTGTTTAATTGACAGACAATTTTAATGATTAAAACGAGTGAAACATTTCGCATTCATTTCCCGCTCCCCGCTTTCTCCGCTTCCTCCTCCTACTCCTCCCCTCCAGGGGCTTAGACGGAAATTAATGGGGCTACAGAGGGGAGTAGGAGGGGGGGGGGCAATGTTTATGGACTGCCAAATGGTGGAGCAAAGTGCAAACGAATGGGGCGGCAAAAGAACGAGAGAGAGAGAGAGAGAGAGTGAAACAAATTCCTCCGCAGCAATGTTTTTTATGGCAAATGGAAATGGAATTGGAATCGGACTCAGGAATCGGTGGCACAGGCAGAGGCAGAGTCGAGAGTGCTGGGAGTGCTGCTGCCTCCCTGGGATTAGCATTCCCAATTAGATGGGAAATTACACATATAACTAGCGATACGAGATGCGAGATACGACAGATACGGATACGAAATGTATCTCAACAAATTTTAAAGTACTTATGGAGAAAGAAATTATTATTATTTATTAAGAAATTAAACTCGAATCGGCTGTCAACGATTATAAATAGTAGATAGGAGATCTGCTCTGGTTCTTATGTTTTTTGGGGGGAAAATCACAGGAAATCCAACGGCTAAAACTCCGAAACGCTTACTCTGAGAAAAACTCCCGCATTTAATCATATTTAGGGGATGGTTCCCCCCTTTCAAGGCTCCCAGGAAACCAGGAATCCAGGACTCCCAGGCATGCACTTGACAACGCCAAAGTGGAACACCGAAAAACTTGCAACTCAATTGGCTCGCAAAAATTGTTGTTGGCCAACTTCTATGAAGAGGCAACTTCGAGCAGAAGAAACTTTCATGCAACAGAAGGCAGAAAAGAGGGCAGTGGCAAGGACCGGGCCCCTTCAGTGGAAGGAAGGCTGACAAAAGTGCATAATTCTATAAAAGGCTCACAAATTGAAATACAAACAGAGACACCCTCTCTAGCCCCCCCTATAGGGTGCCCCCCCCCCCCCCTCGACTCACCAACACCTTCAGACAGTGACTGTAAAATTGTTGGGAGTAAAAGAAAAGTTTCCTCTCCGACGAGAGTTTCTTCTATTAAAAATATTGTCAACTCAATACGAAATTCGGGGGAAAAGTAAGTGCAAGTGGAAAAGTGGCAGAGTAGCAGCTTGGAAGAGTGCGGGGGGGGATGCAACCTCCGCCCCTTCCCCCGTACCCGTTGAATTTGAATTTTGCAAAGTTTCCATAAAGAATTTTTGGGGAAAACAGCCCGAACAAAAACCAGGAAAACCCGACAAATTGGCAAAACCGCAGGAAAAGAATCACAACACAACCCAAAAAGGTAGTGGCAGGAGGCAGTGGCAAGAGGCAGGAGGCAGTGGCAAGAGGCAGGAGGCAGTGGCAAGAGGCAGGAGGCAAAAAGGCAGCTGCGGCTGGTGGTACAACAAATAAATTGACAGCCCCCACACCCTTTCTATGACACCCTTGCAGCCTATAGCTTCCTTTCTCCTCTCTGTGGCAGCCTCCTTCCTCTTCTCTGTGGCAGCTCCCTGCGTTACTCCTTAGCATAGTGTTGGTTTCGGTTTTGGAGGCTCAGGCCCTGGCAACGATAAATACTGCGGTTTATACACCGAAACTGCAACCTCCAACCCGGAAATAGGGCCACGACCAGGACCCAGGCCAAGGTGTTAGGCGGAAACGGATACCCCACGTCCCCATATGCCAATGCTGCGGCTGCTGCTGTTGCTGCTTCTTACCACAAATTAAAATGTGGCCCCACAAAATTTATTGTCTGTCGTCGGCAAGCCGTGGCCCCTCCGAAAACCGAGGAACAAAAGCCAGAGACCACAGAAAATAGGCAGGAAATAATTCCAATGCCGTAGGCAAGAACCAGAAACACAACAAAACTGGGGGAGTAGATCTCCAGAAAAAGCTATATATCCATTGGTATGGAATCTATTGTATTTCCTATACCTATATTTTCCTATTTATTCGATTCCTTGTGGCCAAAAACCAATGGAAATCCTTTTGCATAATGAAAACTGTTTCAAAAATCCGTAAATTTCAATCCTTAAGCCCCACAGAGAACCCACAGAAATCTCTAATGCGACTGCAACGAGCCCCAAGCCCCAAGCCCCAAGCTATGAAGCCTTCTAGAAACAGAACCCAGCGTTTCCGAGGGTTTCGGTTTCCCCGGCCAACAAATGCAAACAGAATAAAAGCAAAATAAATGGCGTCCAAGGATAATGCGTTGCAAATGTCGCCGACAATAAAAAGGATAATGCGACAAGTTGAAAACGAGCCAAAAAGGAGCGAAGCGACCGAATGACCGCCATTTCAGACCCGGAAAAACTTTTCTGCCGGACAACAGAACAGAGAGACAGAAAGAGAGAAGAAAACACAGAGAGGACAAAAAAAGTTGGAAGCATTTAATGAGTTTATTGAACCAATTGCAAAAGTTGCAAGTTTAGTAAGAGTTGTACGGAGTTTCCATGGGTGGCGCGAGTTGCAGTCGTTTTCCCCCCCAAAAGAGTCGGGAAAAATCGTTGCATCCCCTAGAAAGCAGGGGAATTCCCGAAGAGAATGTATGCTAAAATTTCATATATTCGTGGAAATACACTCTAAATGATTGTTTAGTAAAAATCATTCAATCTGAGATGCATTCCTCAAAAACTTTGAAGGCCACAGACTGATTTTCTGGACCTTTAAAGAGCTTTGAGACATTTTTCTTCTGCAGAATGGTCGACAAATACCCTGCAAGTATTTTTTGTAGCAAATCTACCCCTATGAATATTTTTAGTAGCAAAACACACACAAAAAAGTGTAGCATAAGAATGAATTTACATTTTTTTTTCTGATATCTATATCTTTGTGCGATTTCCTTCTGCTTCTAAGAGTTAATTCAGCTTTTAGCCAAAGCTGCAATTCTTCTTGGCCATCATCCGTCTTGGTCATATCCTTCCCCTTTCCCCCGCTCTCACTGTCCTTCTCTCTGGCCAGGAGCCAGCAGCCAGGGTCAACGTGGGGCTGCTTCTGCTGGCAAACGAAATTGCGGCAGACAGAAGTCATTTAAGGAGAATTTATGGGATTTTAACTGACATTTAAACAGTCGCCAAGGAACAGGAGGCTGGACTCGGGGAGGACTCTACTCAGTGGGAAGGATACCGAGGTAAGAAGGCTGATGATGGGAGGGAGTTTTAGAGAGAGGGGGGAAGGAGGAACTTGTCCAGCAAGATTACCGACGACTGTGCAACAAAATGTTATGGACAGCCCCGGATAATGAACGACTCTCCGCCCAAGGACGAAGAGCGTGAGACTTGGAGTGGGGCACAGACAGAGAGCGAGAAAAATGAAATGTAATTACATTTGAAAATGACCAAATGGCAAGGCACAAAGAAAATGCAGAAGCAAAAGAAGCAGACCCAATCCCCCCACTACCCCGTTATGCGGCGGGCGTTTGCTGGAGAAAAAATCACTGTAACATTTCCTTGTAATTAACTCCATGAAGATGTTCCCACTCGAAACAGATTGACAGGAAGACGTTATGAGCGAAATAGAGATGGCTCGGGACTGAAGCAGCGGAAATGTGAGCCAGAAAGTTGAAAGCGTACTTAAAGTTTTCCCAAAAAAGGTGGCATTTGCTTTGCTTCGCAAGAAATGTTGCCGAGTGTCGGAATGCAGCTGCTTTCCCGTTTAGGAAGTGCTTAAGCAAAGCCGAGGCTCGGCAGGTGAGCGTTGAGCGGAAGACGAAGCGCAGACCATCAAAGCGCTGCACACGAAGCCACTGCAGCCGAAGAGCGCACACGAAGCTGCAGTACCAGCAGTGAACAATGACGAAAGCCATCTACAATGTCGTCTAGGCGTAGACGCCGCCAGCCAAATCGAACCCTTTGTTTTTTCTTTTGTTTCTTTCTTTTCCGCGCGTGCCGAACGTAATTCGGTTCTGCCGACCGTGCGCAGTAGCAGAGAACTTCGCTTTATCTTTTCGTCTCCTTTGCGCCTGCGTCGACAGAACTCTTTTGCTTTGATCAATCGAAGTTTTAATAAGTGAAATTAAATAATCTGTGATTATTATTAATATCAGGTGAGTGCAGTTTTTAAATAATTAATAATATGTGTGGTGCGCGTGTTAAATAAAGAAAATTCAATTGTATAAAAGGTTAAATTTAAAAAAAAAACTGTGTTCAAATTATATTAATGTTTCACTGCATTCACATTATATTTCTTTATTATTCTCTTATGCTCGGGAATAAAAGAAGAATAAAGAAATAGAATGTAGGTTTTAAAAAAAACTTTTAAAAAAATAATAATTAATTAATTAACATAACCATATTATTTCAGCGGCGGTGAAGATGAAAATACCCAACGAGCCAGCAGAAAAAGTGATTCGGAAGGCTATTCACAATATTAAAAATAGCTATTTTCAAAAGGGCGTAGGGGCAAAAAAAAAACAAAGCTCTGGCATCCTTAGACAATATTTAATAATAATTTTTAATAAATAGAACTAATTGGAAAAATAAACAATTGAATGTATTACTTTTTTATATTAAATGCATGATTTTTCGTGAAAAATCATCACTTATAAAATGCATGATTTTTCGGCTAAAATCATCGCTTATTAAGTTCATGATTTTTCGGCAATGCTCGATGACAATGTCATCGATTATGCCCTAGGACATCTCCATGTTAAAGTAAACAGCTCAGCGTATGGCCGGTCATCGACTATGTCATCGGGGGTAGTGACGCGGTCATCGACGTGTCAGCAGCTGAGTCATCGATGACCCGTACTGCAGGGAAGGACGCTTTCCTTAGGCTGTTGCTCTCCTGGTAGAAAAGACAGCTTCTGCTTGTCCCTCTCCTGATCGGGCTGCCCTCTCCTGTCCACTCTTTAAGTATTTCTGCCGTTTGATGCAGCGCCCAGCCAGTGTTTTAATCAGGACAGAGGGCATTGCCATACATTTCACAAGAGAGATTTAGTCAGGAAAGTTCCACATAAAGATACCCTTTTACTCTATTTTCCTGTATTCTTAATAGTTTCTTACCTTTTACTGCAACCCTCAGTCCAACTTTTTCTGAAAGACAAAATTGGAAAAGTAATCATTAGTGAAGTGAATTTTACAAGAAACGAGTTTTCATTCCAAGGAAAAGTTATAGTTCTAAAGTGCAAAAGTAGTTTAAAGCTCTGAAAACTTTAAACTTTGCCAAGTAAAACCTTTTCAAAAGGCAATTTAAGCATTCAAACATTTAACTGATAGAAATGTCACAAATTAAGCTGCTTTTCGGCTAATGACTGAGAGATTAACTCAGGATTTGATAACAAACTCAATTGAGAGTGGTTGCTCTTCAGGAACTGCCATTAATAAACCATAAACTCTCTTCAAAGTCGACAACTTAATGAAAACACTCGAAGAAGAGCTTCCCAAGGGGAAAAATTGCCGTAAGGAAAACTTGCCTTCACTGCAGGAGCAACAGCGGCAGCGGCAGTGGCAGCTGTGGCAACAATCAAAGTATTTAAGCTGCTCTGCTCGCAGAGGAGTGTACATAGGTGGCAGCCCTTAAGCACACACACACACACACCTACACACTCATACCCATGTAAGTGCATACGAATATGAGCAACAACATCCGCTAAAAGCTCTCTCTTTACAGAAAAATAACTACTGCACTTTAACAAGGATGACCTCAATTTAACCCCTAACCGCCATAACGCCATCAAAAGTGTGAGGGGGAGGTGTCGTTAAAGGGGTTGTGTGTGGGGCGCAAAATTCAGGCCATAATTTCTTCAACTTTTACCATATTTTTGTAATTTTTCAAAAAGTTTACTAGCGAAAAGATTTCCCTGCTTCTCTTACTCGCTGGCACACATTGATTGCTTTCATTTAATTCTTATTTTTTTGCAAACTGCACTTGTAAGTTTCTCTCGTCCTTCTTCCCTTCTCCTCCCTGCCCCTCCCTACCCCCCTCTCTAGTGCCAGTAACAAACATCGCAGCAACAGTAATCGAAAAGTTAATTCTCCGAAAAACAAGGTAATTAGTGTTTCCAGTGGCCATAAAACCCAAGCGAATGTGCAAAAATAACGAGAAAAGTTTAAAAAGCAGCCAGCGAAAAGGAAGAGAGAGAGAGAAAAAAGCTACGACGAAGTAGGAGAAGTGTGTGTGTGTGTGTGTGTGTGTGTGTGTGTGTGTGGCATTGTAGTGTTGCCTTGCAACTTTGAGCAAAAGCACTTGCAACTACTAGGCAGAGGAGGAAAAAACACGCCATAATGAATGGCCAACAACTCCGTGGAAGCCTCGAAGGCGACAAAATCTAAGAGAGAACTGGAGGTAAGTGTAAGCCACAGGTACAGGCACAGGCACAGGACCAACAGAAGGTACAGCCACAGTTACAGAAGAAAGACCGAACTGCAGCAGGAGCAGCGGTGCTGGTTCAGGGTTGCCAGGGCTACCCGCCGAATGCGAGGAATGCAATTGTTTCTTTTTTCAATTGAATTTCAACAAAAACTGAAAGAAATGCCTAAAAGGAAGATCCGTATAGAATTTTTAATGCATTTTATTTTTATAATGCCGTTTTATCCACTGCCTATCCAAAAACTCACTGAAAATCTGTCAAATTAATTCCCTTACACAATTTCCATTTCAATCACAATTCTCACTGTTGTTTTTTCACGCCGATTGTTAACTCTGGCGCCAGATAGACGGGCAACTCTGGTTGGTTGCGGCACTCACATGCACGAGCCCTCCTCAATTAATTAATAAACAAAACTTTTGTCTTTCAAGCACTTCAAGTGCCGCCACACGCATCCCACCAGCCACAACCCTAGGAGAAATGGCAGGGAGAACTTTTCCCCGACAGTCGTTTGTTATGCCGAAAACTTGGAGGCCCTCCTTCCTGGCTCTCTCTCTGCCTCTTCTATCTGGGGAGTCCCCTTTCTCTGCCGTCTTGCTCTAGTTGTGTGGCGCCTAATGACAAACATGAAGTTTTTGCCACCACATCAATCAAAAGTTTTTCATCAACGTCATCAGAGTTATCAACATGGCCGCAGGCTGTGCAGAGAGAAAAAACAGACACAAGAAACAGCCAGAGAGGCACACATACTGAAGCTGCTGCTGCTACCAACACATCGAGTGTGGGCCATGTTGACAAACAAGAACAACACTCCCTCCACCCACAATCAGAGATAGAGGATGAACGAACAACAACAGATCTTAAGGAAGAAGATTATCGTAGAAAAGGTGAGCCCGAAGCGATAGATACTCTGGGATAGCCATCATTCTCATGGAAGATACTCCTATAAATAGTTATTGTATGATTTCCCCATCTTAAAAGATGGTTTCTGTTTAATATAGTAACCTATGCAGATCTCCAGATAAAATGGATCTGCAAAATCCAATTGACACACAAATAAATCATAAATCTAATTAAAATCATAATATCCCCGTGCTCTTCGGAAAGAGTGTATAATTATCAACACGGACCATCGGGGAGCACGTGCGGCGCGGCGCGGCGCGGCACGCCGCGTATACGTAATGTGCTGCTCGTGGTCGTGCCGCTAAATGTCTGCATAATTTATGAATGCCCCAGCAGCGGCATCCACCAGAGAGAGCAATGATGGCCCTGCTGATGCGTTCGCACCTTAAACAAGAGAAATGGCAGCCATTAAATGTCCAGAAACAACAAGCGGCAGAGGAGATGCTGGAGATGGACGGGAGAAAATATCATCAGTAGACGGACCTGCTAAATAACTCAAATCAAATGCCTCGAATGCCGCACAAATCTTTTCAACTTGAGGTGAGGATGCCTGGGTGACTGCCTGCTACATCTATTGCATGTGTACACTGAGAGAAATTGATTAAAGATCTTGCTTGGCAGCTAAGCCGAAGAGGCAGAACTCTAGATTTATTTTCTTGGGATCTATAAAAAGAAATCTCTAACATTTCTTTAAGAAGTACCACTCTAAAATGTGTGATATAATGGCATGCTAGTTTTCTCTCAGTGCAATATTGATCAAACAAGGCGCACTTCATCTTCATCAACGGTCTACAGGCACAAAAAATGGCAGAAGAGGCAGAACAAGTGGAATAAGAAGCCAGCAGCACAAGAAGTGCCTTAGAAGAGAGAGAGAGCCCTCACATAATCAGCTTCATCATCAGTGAGAGGTTCCAGGCATCGAAGAGAGGAGTAGTAGCGTAGGTGGCAACATGGCCACACCTTTTACCCCCTACAGCACGTAACCATGACAGGAATCGTGACGGGGGAGGGGAGTGGGGGGGGGAGTATGAGATGAGGTGGGTCTCTGCCTGTCACCATCCCACATCTTCATCTTCATCTTCATCTTCATCTTGCTGGTTGTTCCTTCCTTCTTGTTCCTCAACATTTCTTATTTGCGACAAGGACGACATCTTCATCTTTCAAATGCGTTTAATTATGTCAAAGAGAGAACCGGTCCTTTTTTCTCCTGCTGCTGCTGTTCCCGAAGGGCACACACACACACACACACACACACACACACACACACATATGTATATATTTTTAACGGACAGGTGAAGAGATAGAGAGAACTTGGACTTTCATAGATTAAGATTGGCAGAGATAGCAGTAGAAAGATGTATGTATGTAGATTGTAGATGTATGTAGATTGTAGATGTATGTAGATTGTAGATGTATGTATGTAAAGTTCATCTGTCTACACGCACACAAACACACACACATGTACATTAAAGCTCGGCTGTTTTTTCGCCTCCCCTCCCTCTGCTATCGCTTTTTTGCATTTGTTTCATTTGTGCGACGTTTCCACATTAAGCTTGTGACAGTCGTGTCGTTGCTTTTGTGCATAATCGTGATGCCGTTAGCTTTAGCTTTTGCTCTTGCTCTCCGGCTCCGACACTGTCCCTTCATTTCCGTTACTTTGCTTCTCCCTCCGTCTAGAGGCAGTGGCCTCTATCTCTATCCCTGCTGTTCCTCTCTTTGTCCGCCTGCTTCTGCTGATGGAAATAAGCTACCAATTACTAAAGTGTTTCACTCTAAAGCCATTTCAGTTGTTCTCCCCCCTCCCCCGCGGGGCCCTATCTCTCGCCGCTCCTGCTGATTCTCTTACCTCTGCCGCTGCCCACTGCTGCTGCTGCTGCTGCTGCTGCTTCCAAGGACAAGGTACATTCCATAGAAGGTAAGGCATAGTTCCCATGAACATGCGGAGATCGGGTCGCGCAGGTTAAGAATGAACATTATCGGTTAGTTGGAAGAATGGACTCGTGCAACACCTTCTTTTAAACATACTTTTCTGCTGATTCCGCTTTTTCCTTCATCCTGCTCCACCCTCTCCTCCTGTTGGACTTGGACGTAGCTGCTGAGCATTTTGGGGTACTCCGAGAACTGAGAGTGAGTGAACTTCAGGCAAAATGGCAAAGGACACAGAATCAAGGAATACTCGGACTTGAAAGGCATGGAAAGGCATTTCAAACATACAATACATGTGTGGAAATGTATGACTCGGACTGTACTCTGCCTCTCGGTTTACTGAAATTGTACCCGTGTTCAAAAATATGTCTTTTGAACATACCTTGAATGTACAGTTCAAATCAAGTCCATTCGCCATCTGGCATCTTAATGATAGCCAATTCGCTTTACAATGAAGGCCAATTCCTTAAACATTTCCATGGAAAAGTCACATACTCTAAGCGTTTCAGAATCTCTTCTCAACTGTAAAACTGTGTCTCTCTCTCTCTCTCTCTCTGTTTCGCTCTCTCTCTGTCTCTATCTGACTTTCTCAATTACCATTCAAGCGCAACACACACGCCAGTCCCAATGTGCCATGTGCCCCATGTCCATCATCATTTTTGCATTGCAGATTTAATTTCGTCAAAGTGGAAAAGTCAACAGAAAAGGTTTCCCGACGTCACGACGACAGGAAGGGACAGGGAGACGGGTTCTCCACCAAACAGACCACGCACCAATGAATACTGACTGCCCCACACACACCAAAACACTTCCACAATCCATGCCATGCCCCCTAGCCTTCCACCAGACTCTCTCCTCCTTCATTCCATCCTCATGCATATGCGCGTGACCCGCAGGATGATGGTGAAAGACAGACAACAAGCACAACAAAAACCGTAAGAAGGAGGAACAACAGGAGCAAACACATGGAAGAGCAAAAGTCGGAGTGCAGACGGAGAAAGAGGGTAGTCTGTGGTGTTAATGAAAGTATTCCTTCTATGGTAACCGGATGGAGGGATAACCAGACCTAGAAGAGGACCCATCTACTGGAAATCTACTGTACGAGTAGAAAGTCTTTTCAGGTTCAAGAATGAAATGATGATAAAGCTTTCCAACATTCCAACTTTTAACAATTTCCTCAAAATCCTTCACTTGTAGGAGGTCGCCATAGAGGTAGAGGTAGAGGGTACCCCTCGCAAACTGTTTGGGTAACCCTCTCTTCCGAGAGCCAAAGCTCGAACGAAAGCTAATGACATTGGCTAACTGTTCATTTGTGTTTTCCTTCCTTCTTTTGCTTTTGCTTTTTTGCTTTCGGGGTGTCTGAAGCACCCATCAAAGGGTTCGATGACTCGCTTTCTCGCTCTAACTAACCGTACTCGTCGTCAACAGTCGACGACACGTTCCACTTGGCCGGAGGTCAATATGCTCAACGGATGGCGATGGATTCTGCTTTGCCCTGTAATTATACATTTTTCTGTCTTAGTCGGGGATTCTGGCATTGGGGTAAATTCTGGGGTAAAGGTGAAGGCTGTTCCGTTTATTCCTCGAAATTAATGGAAATCTTTGAGAGATGTTCATTCCACTCTTCCGCTCCGCTTCACTGCTTCACTGCTTCACCCGTCTTCGGTTTCAGCCGCTTTTAGAGACCCAATTAGTCGCCAGCCCAACGGCCAGGGGCCCAGAACCAACCAGAACGGAGAACAGACCGAAGAAATAGAGCTCACAATTTGCCTGGCATTCGAATTTAATTGACAACTGTTGTTGCTGGCTTACTTTGGGGCCTAATTGATGGCTTGATGCCTCTGCCTCTGCCTCTGACTCTATCTAGCCCTGCCCCTGCCCCTGCCCCGCCCCTGCCCCTGCCCCCCGCCCCTGACTCTGCCACACTCACATCACTTGTTGTTTTGGTAAGCAAATAAATAAATCAAGCTATAAGCAAAGAACCACTCGAGTAAGTCTCAGGAAATGGATTCTGTCCATCCATCCATCCGTTTCGTCCCTGTCCCTCTCCCTGTCCCTGTCATCCCCGTGCCTCCTAAGGACTGCAGCACTTCTTCTCGACTGTCGACTGTCGAGTGTCGAGTGCCTCGTGTGGGCAGTGCATGAATTTAATAAATGCATTTTCAACAGCACATCAGTCATGGACATCAGCAGCGAGTCCTGGAACAAGCAGGGCAGTCCCTCCGCTCTTGATGCCCTGCAATATGTTATGCAGAAATCAACAGAAGGGAACATTTAAGGAACAACTTTTACCAAAACCCCGTGCTATAAACCCCTTGGGAAAATAGTCGCTAGATTTCAAATTAAGTAAAAGCTAGAAATCCACTCAATTCCAAATAAAAGAGCCCCAAGATTTCACTGGAACAACACTTGAAAATCTCACAGATTGTGCGGCATAGTTTTTACGTCTAATTCTAGTTATTCTATATAACTCTTTCAACGTCTCTCTTATGGGATCCACAAATGCAAACTTCGTAGTAGATACCTTTCATAATTACTTTCCCAAATGTAAGGGATAGTCCCAAGACTCTCTTCGGCAATGAATTCATACAACAGGCATTATCTCTGGTATTTTTCGGACACACCAAACACATGGAGTTGGCACTCACATCCCAGGCAGCAGGCACCAAGCCTCGTGTGGCATCAATGTCACACATGGGGGAGGATGCACAAAATGCGTTTTGAATATTTATGAAAGTGCATCTCCCCATGATGCTGCACTCTGTTCTGCTTCTGCTGTGGCTTCTATGGCCAATCGAATGCATAGTCTAATCATTATTCAAAATCATTCATTCAGCATTTCCTTGGGAATTCATGAATATGGAAAAGAGTCTTAATAACAAAGTGTTGTTGACTGGACACAGAATTGCCATTGCAGGCAAAACTACGAGTGTTCCAAACTACTCGTTTGTATCTTTTTTTGGGGGCAGAGACAGAGGCCAGAGGTCAAGCCTCTTCCCCTTTCTGGCGGCGTCTGTTTGCATTCTTAGCAGTTATGTTTCTGTGGTTCTTCTTTCGGAGAGTTTACTCAATTTATTAGAAAAGAGATCTACTTCAGAAATACGATTCAAGTTTTGTATAAGGCCAACTATTTTTCTTTGAATCGTGGGCAAACTAAATGAGGAAATAAAGCCATTTGTACATCCATAATAATCTATACAATAGATCATTCTTCGATAATACAAAAATGACAATGTTCTATTCCAAATCGATATGCATCCATCGAAATCGATCCCAAGAGGTTTGAATCAGTCAAAATCAAAAGTCTATCCTCATAGATAATCCATTTATATAATTTATAATATATAATTTATAAAAATAATTTGTAATATATAATTTATAATATATAATTTATGATGATAGTTTAATTATTATGATTATGATTAATCATTAATCGATTTCAAATTGATATCCTTATCGATTTATTTTATTTATTTTTAAGCGGATTTAAAGCCGACTATGTTTTCTTTAAGGGTTTCTAGGGGATTCTTGAACCCCTCACAAGTTGATTCAAATATAATAAAGTCCCCAAGGACCCTATTTCTTTAACAGCAACCCCAAAAACACTCAAACACCCATCAAAACTTCCAATCGTAATCCTCAGCCTCTCGAAACACCATTTCCGCATCTGGCACCACTTGATGGAGATCCATTTTCACATTTTTCAATTAAATGTTGAATGAAAATAGAAAATATAACGAAATCCGCAACGAAACAATAGATTCTGATACCACCGCTGCTGCTGCTGCTGCATGTTGCATGTCTTCCAATTAGATGCCACCGATAGAGATGGATCTGACGGCCATACGGGGGTCTTGTTTTTCAGCAGCCAGCATTTTATTCGTTGTTTGTTGTTCGTTTTTGCAAAACCATTGAACACAAAAGATTTATGGAGTAAATCAATAAATGCATTTGACAAGAGAGGGGAACGAGCGGGAAAACCGTCAGACTTCCGCCTCTCTTCCCCCCCCAAAAAATCATTTATACTCGTTCTATCCCTCTGATATACTCCCGTTATCCTCCTCTGTCATCCGTTTACTGGATGCTCTCTGCTGCAGTGGAGTAGTCCTCTGTAGTCCCTCTCCCTCCTACTCTCCAAAAAAGAATCCAACAAACTAATTCAATCTTTGCCGCTTGTCCACGTTTATCGCTGATTTTTTTTTTTTTTGGTGACACCCCAACCAACGCCCCTTCCCCTTCTACCATTTTCCCCATCCACTGTTTTACGCCGAAACGAGAGAAAAGTCCATTTGTGTGAATTGCATTTTCATTTGTATAGAACTTCCATGGCATTCCCTCCCTCCCACTGGACCAAAGGAAGACTCACCTCCTGGCGGCATTCACACATGTCCCTGTCTCCTGGCGGCAGGAGATTCCACTTTTCCGGGGGGTATAAAAGGGGTTTGGGGATGTTTTTGGGGGCATGCGGCACGTTGTCTCGTATTGCTTTGACAGTTTTTTGGCAAACTGCCAGACGGCCACTCGCAATGGAGTGCACTCATCGAGAGGGGAAAAAAACAACAAAAGTGTACAGAATGTTGCGACTGAAAGGTACGCTCTAATGGGATTCAAACCATTGGCAGTTCTATTAAAATATGTGAAATTATAGACGGAAAATACTTTTTTCGAGGCATGCTGGAGAATACTTTCTAATTGGAGCTAATTCCCAAAGAAACTTTAGTTTTTAATTCCTGATTATGATCAAGCTTTGGCAACACGTAGTTCTTTCCTTCATAGAGCATTGTAGAAAACTAGAGCGTTCTATTTTAAAAAATTGTGTCACCCACAACAATTGAAAGATTACGATTCTGAATAAAAAAATTTTAAAGAAAATTTAAAAATACAATTTCAGTATCTTTTTGGTGCTAAAAGTCGCCTAGTAGATAATAACATAGATCCAACCCATCCTTAGGGCTATCTATTCTAGGAATTTTCCAGGGTAGACCCTCTGAGTGCTACCCTGTAGCCAAAAGGGCGACAGATAAATACAAGGACAGGAAGGATAGATGGAGATAGGTATAGGTATAGACAGAGATAGGGATAGCCATGGAGATACGGGAGAATAGCAGAATGCGTGCGGAAAATTTAACACGCTCTACGTGCCACAGCAGCAGCAGCGACAAATAAAAAACTGAAGTAAATTTGGCACTGGAGCTCGGCTGCGGCAGAGAACTCGTTAGAGAAGAAAGGCAACCGTTTCCCTGGTTTCACAGGGTCAGGAGGGGAAGAGGAGAGGAGAGATTCGACTCCCCAACCAAAGCCACGACAAAAAAAAAAACTCAAGTTCATGGGGCAGGCGGCAGTGCGGCGGCAATGCAGTCGAATGGCAGGAGGAATCCTTGCTGCTGCTGCGGCTGCTGCCAGACTTTTGTCGCCGGAGACATCCTGTCGACAGACAATCGCCACTCTTTTTTTTCGGTTCGGTTTGGTTGCGGATTCAGATTTGGTTTTGGATTCGTTTTGCAGCTTAGGCCATTAGCGGACAGTCGTCGTTGTCCTTCGAAAAAACGAAAAACGAGTTAGCAATCCTCATCTGTAAATTTACTGAGGAAAATGATGTAGTATTCAGTTTAGATTCAGGAAATACACAATTTCCTGGGAATCCTTAAAGCTTTCCACGAGAAACAAACAACTCCTTAGACTCCTAGGACTCCTTTTCCCATAAAAAAAAAGTTAAAAAAAAAACACATGGACTTTCCAACCAAATCGAATATTTCTTGCCGTCCTCACATACTAATTACTCCTCAAATATGAAGAAATTAAATATATTCGAACATAAAAATATACAAAAATATATACAAGTCTTAAAGTCTTAATCTGCAACGTGTGTTGTGCCACGTAACGTTTACTCGTACGCAATTTGGCCAGAAAACAATGAACGGATAAACGGGTGCCTGTGGCCGGTCTAATGAATGCCCAACTACGAGGACTATGGCCAGAACCACAGCTGGGACACGGAGTCAGTGCCCAAGCTCGCTGCAGAGAAGGATGGATGGCTGATGTGGATGCCCCCCCCCCCCACCCCCCCACGTACCCCGCCTGCTTGGCCGCGTGTGGCACCGCCACGAACCGAACGAACTTATTAATATGCAGAGCAGCCAGCAGGTGTCTTTGCTACCGTTTTATGCCACAATTTGCGACACGTGCTGCCTGCCACTACTGGTGTTGCCGCTCTCTGTGTTGGTGTTGCTGACAAGGCTTTAATAATGCTGCCACTTGGCTGCGTTTGGCTGCCTGCTACACTGTCCCCATGCTGCCCCTTGTTGCCCCGTGCTGCCCCTTGCTGCCCCGTGCTGCTGTCAGTTCTTTCGGTTCACTCAGTTGCAGCATAAAATTAACAATTCGTAGCTCATTTTTCTGTTGCAGCATCCGTTACATCTCACTTACTCCGCCAGGAGGCGCGCACTGGCCGAGGCAGTGTGAGAAAAGAGAGAGACAGAGACAGAGAGAGAGAGACGGACAACCACGGGAAATAGTATTTATAAACACAATAGTCCGCCAAAGAATTTCCAACGAAATTTAAGATCCCTTGGATCCCCAAAAACCCACCTTCTTTGGGATTTCTGAGGGAACTTGGGGAAGAATCTAGCTTTAGAATGTTTTATATAAACGATTTTATTGGGTCTAAGGATCTTCCAGTCTACAATCAACAAAGACTCATCTGTAGATTCGAATTAAAAGGGGATCTCCCTCGTTTTCATCTATATATTCAAGGAATTTCACTCGACCCTCCATGTTCCTGGGCGTTTTTAAAGGTATATAAACCTTCCCTATCTCTCCCTACTTAGTATTCCCTATACCTATCTCACATGGACTGCTGGCTGGCTGGCTGGCTGGCTGGCTGGCTGGCTGATCGGCTTGTTAGCTCTGTGTCCTGCGTCTCCCCACAGAGTGAGCTTTTGGCAAAGGATTCACAAGGCAGCAGCCGCCTCCTGTCAACGCAGAGTTGGGGCCACAAAACAGGACAATGGAAAGGACAGGCGGGCAGGCGGGCAGGCAACCACAGGAGAAATATCCACAAGGAAGGGACAGGCAGTTCCCTGGTATACGGAATACCTGGCCACAGGCCAAACTACTGACTGGACAGGAGGCAAGGACTCTGCATGGAGTGCACTTGCAACATGTCATAGAAGCCATGGAAGCCTGCACCCAAAAAGGTGCAAAGGGAGGAGTAAATGATGGTAGAAATGGGGATAATATCAGTGGAGGAGCAGCACAAGAGAGAGGAGTCGCAGGAGGTGGACTGGCAACAATCTCAGCAATCCACAAAATTGACTACCGAACAACATGTCAAGTGATTGAAGCCGAAGCCAAAGCCCTGCCCTGCCCTCCTTCTCATCTGCATAGAGAAAGGACCCGCTCCGGTTTTGGGGCCAAGTTCTGCCTGTCTGTTGGCCTCAATGGCCAGGACTCTATGGCAGTCAGGGGCTTCTAAGGCCAATTGATGCAATTACTAGATTAAGCCATCAGCTCATCAGTTGTCAAGGGAACTACAACTAGAACTTGAAATAGAAATAGAAATAGAACAAGTGCAAGCTCCTCCACACAGCAGGAGTAAAGTGGATGTCCTTCTTCCATCAATTCAGAATGGATGTAGAGCTCCTCGTGTCAGTTCCATGCTAAGAAACGGAGCTCCAACTGTCAGCAAAATGCAGACAGATCCAGATCCCAATAGTAACATTTACTGGAGCTTAAAAAAAAGTATTTGGAACGTCCTTACTTCCAAATGTTTCCTTCTTTCCACAATTTCAACGGGTATCTACGTATATTTATATTTCAATAGGGATTCTCTTGGTCTCAGACTCTGTTCTACCAATTATATCCATCTCTTTCTCTTGCTGCCGTTCTCTCTTTTCTCTTTCAAATGACAAAAGCCAAAAGCTCCAGTCAAAAAAGTTTTTGCACAGATTTTAACGACGTTTTCATTAGGTTTTCGTTTCAACGAAACGATTCTATGATTGTTTGTGCAACACACTTTTATGAGCAACTTATGTTGCAACAGAGTAAGAGAGATATAGAGATAGAGAGAGCCACTCCTCGCCCCCCCTTTCGCCATCCTATATTCTGTTGACTTTTATCGGGTACTCCCAACAGCTGTGTCTCTCTCTCTCTATCTGCCCCTCCATCTCTCCACCTCCCTCTCCCTCTCTCTCTCTTTCCCCCCCTTTTTTTGAAGGCAAGGCAGATATTCTGATTCCACGGCAAAGGCGAAGGCAAAGGGAAAATGTCAACGGCTACAGGAAAATGCAAAATACAAATTCCGAAAAAAGTACAGGAGGAAATTCACGGCAAATAAATTCTGCCACGAGTGTCCTGTGATGCATTTAGCTGTCATTTTGTCTTCGGAGTCGACGACTCCTCCGCACACGCTCGAAGGATGTCTGATTCGTGTTGCTCCTCCTGTAAAAAGAATCCCGAAATGCGGAAACGCGGAAAACGCGGAAAACCCCGAAAACCGAAGCGAAGCCACGGCAAAACGCAATGCGCGTAAAATAAACAAATTTCCGCAGACGACGACACTCCACTATGCAAACAGTATTTGGAGCAGGCAAGGCAGCAGGGCAGAGGGGCAGAGGGGGGAAAGGAAAGCAAAGGACTCTGGAGGAGCAATAGATACTGGTTTCTGGTGGGAGGATGGGTTGTAAGGAGTGTAAGGTGGCAAGTGGAAAGCCCAGGTAAAACCTAAAGTCAAAACCGAAAACTGAAACTGAAGCTCAATACAAAATAAAAGAAACAACTTACAAGCGTGTGAAAAAAGAGCCTACCGAAGTACAAGATACCCTGTAGTAAAAAGGGGAATGATACATGATAAGAGATGAAAGAGTGAATATTTCTTAGGATCCTTAGAAATCCTATTTGAATTGAGTAATGGAATTATATGATAAATATATTTAATGAGAATCATCATAAAAATTTTACAGGAAGAATGGAGGAAAATCCCCCCTCAACAGTGGGCACGTCCTGTAGATTCAAAACCAAGGCGTTGCTCCACTTTTCTTAAGCAGAAAGGTCATCCTACAAAATATTAAAGTAGTTTTATTAAAAATACTAGGAATACTGGGCAAATTTTAAATTTTTTAACCATTTTTTTTGAGGTGGCTTAAGCAGGATATTTTGGAGATGTTTTCAGATTTTTGAATTATTTCGCTGACTATATATTTTCATAACTTGGTTGTTGTTGTATTAAAACACTGAAATATAGAACTAATTTGAGACAAAAAATGGGAGCTGTAAAATAAAAACATTTCTTGATTTTCGCTTAAATTCTTGGTGTAGTTCTTGTGGCTTATTATTTGAATTAGTAATGGAATTATATGATATGTTTTTAATGAGAATCATCATAAAAGTATGATTTCAAAAGCTTCCTCAAAGCATAGACGTTTCTACTCCGAGAGTTTCTCATTCTATTTCATAGATCGCTGTAGGATAATGATCACAGGATACGAATTAGGGTAGTTGGACAATCTCTAGTGCTCTCTCTATAAGAGAGCCCCTAACTGAATGGAAATAGAAACCCCTAGATGTCATAAATTGTAGGGTACACTCGACAGCAGCCGTAACTCAATGCTAACGAAGGAAGCAGCGACGATTCCATGGAGGGGCTTCTCGCAGGAAAGAGGCAGATTGGGAGAAGCGGAGAAAGGAGAGGAGGAAAGCAGTGGGTGGGGGAGTGGGAAGCGAGAGAAATGTTTCAGCAAATGCAATATTGTAATGCCGTAATGCCGTATAAAATGTATGCATATGTTTTACACAGGATACAGGATGCTGCAAACGAGACGACAACCAAAGGAGCCACATCAGGGGGGGCAGGAGTGGGGGGGAGGAGTGGCAGAAGCTCGCGAAATACGTGGCACACGGACGTAAGGCAGGAAGTCGACGGTTTGCTGCTGCCTTCGAATGCGGAAAATTAAAGAAAACAACTGCGCGAAAATCGCATTCCTCTAGACAGGGAAAGCCGGGAAAGAGAAAGAGAGAAACGAGCGAGAGAGAGACAGAAAATGTGAATGAAAATTGAATGAGAAACAGAATTCCCCATTTTGTCTCTGGCTGTGAAATAGATCTGGTTACTCTTTCCCTGGTTTCCCTCTCTCTATCTTTCTCATCGGATTGCGACTCCTCAGGAGTGGCGCTCTCCGCGCGTATCCTGGCACTCGCATTGGGTGCTGGGTCACTTGGCTCTCTTGCTGCCAGGAAATTGTATAATTTACACAGAATTTAATCCGTTTCCTGTGCTGGAGAGAGTATCAAATGAGAATGAGAGATTACATGGGGAATAACAAGGGAATTCCATTCTTATATGGGCGAAGATTTAGATTTTGTGGTTGTATTTATTATCGAATCAAAGGGGAGAAAAAACACAACCTAGGGGCCGAGAGGCTCTGCCGCATTACACGTGATTTGAGTACTGGAGATGCGGAATTTTTCTGGCTTTCCTTCTACCTTAATTGAAAACCTATTTGATCTAATATTATTTAAGTAAAGTGTGTAAAAGTATCTCAGCGATTTCCATCTTCATTTGTCTGAGAGTAGCACTTCGGCTGCCTAACTATTCCTCCACCACTCTCGATTAGCATAGTTTTACAATTTTAGGTTCTCTCCTCCTTCTCCGCCTCCTCCTCCTAAAAGAAGGAAAGAGCAAACAACAAACAGAAAGACAAACCCAAAGGAGCAAAGGAACTAACGAGAGACCCTTGGGGATGCATGCGTTCGCTCTCACCCAGTGATTGAGTTCGCTTCGGGCCTCCTCCTTCAGGATTTTAATTAGGATAGCTTGATTGGATTTTGCACTTTTATCTGCACTGTTGTTGTCCCACCTCTCTGCCTCTCCGCCGCTCCTCTCCCACCTCTCTCACCCTTTTACGCTTGCCAATTTGTTTGGCATTTGTTTGATAACAAGGCTAAAAAGGAAATAATTAATGCTTAAAAGCAGAATAGTGTCCTCTTGGAGGTACGAGAAACCCGCTTTCGCAAATAAAATTTTGGCATTGTTTAATTTGAACAATCAACCCCTTGATACTTCTGTCAAAAGTAAAGGACACCTCTGTCAGAACTATCATCATCTCGGGAAACCGTGGACCTCTGCTCATCCTTTTACTATTCATCCTGGAGCTCTACAACCGCGACATTTGCGCCTGAAGCGAGGCGTGGACACCCTTTCGGAGTCGGTGCCGTCTCGCCCAAGGCCCCCCCTTTTGAGCCCTTCGAGTGGCCCAAAAGCAGGATCTGTGGAGGAGCGATTGAAGAAAAGATCACACGAATGTCCGTCGAATAGTGAACGATGATGCATTCCAATATCAGAAGCGAGAGGGCGTAAGATCGGCCCGAGACAAGCAAGAGATGGCATTCGGCTCTGCAGAAGCCGAGCAACAGTTCTAAGCTCCCGAGCGATCCCAGCCAGAAGCTCTTAATATTCTCTCTTTCCCCTTGGATGCAGAGAGCCCTCTTGCATTCGAAAGCACTTGAAACGTTTTTGCCGCCACACAGCAGCAGACTAGCAACAGATGGCGCCCCCGAGTCTCGTGGTCTATCCGCAGGAGTGGAGGACAGCGGAGTGGAGTCAGAGCGGGAGGGGTAGTTTTCTCTGTACTGTAATTAATAATAATTTGCATTTGCACTGTTTTGTAGTTCACGGGGTTGCGGTGCAGAGTTTTAATTAAATTATGTGGCATCGTTGTCAGCGTGCGCGTAGGGGTGTGTGTGTGTGTGTGTGTGTGTGTGTGTGTGTGTGTGTGTGTGTGTGTGTGTGTGTGTGTGTGGTTGGGGGGCGTGGCAGCAGCTACAAGATAAACCTTGCTCCGCCGAGGGGTAGAGGGGCAGAGGGGTAGAGTGGGTGAGTGTGCAACATGCATAAATTATTAGCGCTATCTGTTGTCATTGAAGAGAGGAGTGGAGTGCCGGCCTTAGTTCTAGTTTCCCATCCGTTTATCTGTGCCTCCGTATCCCCAACATTAACAGCTGCCACGACATTGTTTCTCATTGGGGGGCAGGGTAGAGAGGGGGGCTCTGGCTCATCGAAACCTTTTTTAAATCACACTTTAAGCTCTTAAATCGAATGTTTATACACTTTTCATCGAGTGCCATATCATATCGACATTGACATTGACTGTTACTCCTCCACTAAGCCCACAAGCTCCATTTGCAGAGAATAGATGACCCTATATATCTCCCTCTTTGTCTCTTTCTCTATAAAGAGAAGGGGTAAATGCCATTAAGAGCTTTTGACCAGAACGCGCCCGTAAATCAAGTCACTTTAATTCAATAACAAGTTCCCCAACAGAGTGGCCCCAGAGGTTCCTCCCTACATCTCTATAGTTCCCTCTCTGCCCCTACCCCCCTCTCTATTCCCCTCTCTGTCGTCTAAATTTGCAGATGTTGCCATTTCGGTTTGGGGTTTGGGGTTTTGGGTTTTCGGGGTTCGAGAGGGCCCTTGGACATTGATTTCGTTTATCTGCGATGCCAAATTATTCATTTGGACCAACAGACAGCCAGGCAGGGATTCACAGCACAACCAGCACTCTATGTGCTCTCTCTCTATCTCTCTCTCTCTCCGCTGTTGGCCAAGTAATTTGGCACAATTTGATTTCGAGTTTGGCCAAAAACAGTCGAAACAGTCGTCGCCGAACACCCAACTTCTGGGGAGCCTTTCTGACTTTTGCCATTTTGCGAGTAGAATTTTGCCATTTGATGTAATTCAAATGTTTTACTTTTGAGGTTGTTTTGTGTTTGCTCGGGGGTAAATCCTTGCGAGAGGGTTTCGAATGCTTTGGGATCCAAAAATTCAAAGATATCTAATTTAAATCCACTGAAAATCATCAAAATCCTTCAGAAATCTACTATTTGTGCTTTATTTCTCCCATACTCTCAATGTGGAATATACTCTATAATCTTTCTTTGTCTAAGGTTTTCTTTGGCTCCCATTTCGAGGGTATTCCATCCTTCGTATCTGCATTTCTCTTCATGTTTTATGTCTGTATGGATTGTTATTATTGCTTTTGCTATTATTCCCCATTTACGAGAGTAATTTCCATTCGAAATAAAAACCTATTCAGCCTTGAAACAATTTTACACAGTGCTAAATAAATTAGAGGACAACAAAAGCAACCAAAGGGAGTAAAAGAGGAGGGAAAACTTTCGGGAAAACTCCCATTCAAGTGTCGAAGCATTTGTTTGAAAAGTCTGTGCAAATTTCACTCCCTCTCCCTCTGCTCTCTCTCTCTCCTCTATCTCTCTCAGCAAATTAATAGCAATTATGGATCATTGAAAGAGGGAATAGAGAGGGGGAGGGGAGGGGGTATCCTTTTTATTTGAACATTATTTGTCGTGCATAATTATTGTTGTTATTTATTGTCGTCGAGAATCTCTGTATTTCTTACTTACTTCCTTTGCATTGAGATTGAGATTTATTGGTGGACGAATGTTTTGTCATTGTCTCACATCGCTGAATAAATAAACTATTGAATAAATCAAAACTTTCCAACATCATTCGCAGTAATTGAAGAGTGTGTGTGTGTGTGTGTGTGTGCGTGTGTGTGTGTGGGGAAGGGTATTGATTACTTGATATGTATTTATTCTAGCTATCGACATTTATGCATTTTGTTAAATCATAAGTTTATTGACTTCCTTTTCTATCGATCTCTAAACACCCTCACCCTTAGTTTTGTTTCCCTCCTTTCGTGTTTCACCATCCTTGAAAGAATCCCGATTCCCATCGGAAAACCCCACTTTGGTGGTCTACGGGACTCCTACACACACACACACCCACTGTGCACGTGCGGATTATGATTTAAGGAACCGCAGGATAGCAACAGGACCCCCCCCCCCCCCCGACCACCGCGCACTATCCCCAAATCAAATCCCAAGCAGACGATGGATGCTGCCACAATGATTTATGGCCTAATCGCACTGTCATTGCGTTTACCGCATTTCGTTTATTAGCCGCATTGCATTAAATGGCCAATAAGCGAGAAAGAGCGGAAAGGGAGAGAGCGGGTTGCGGAGCAGTAAGAATTCTGACCCCAAAAGGGAGGGGCACGGCACTCCCGTGCGTTTCCATTGCATTCTCCCCCCATCCGCATTCGCATATTTCATTATCAATTTGCATTCGAGGGGAGGATTCCACGTACAGGGGGGGGGGGGGGGGGGAGGGTGATGCGGGAATGTGGCCAATAGCCGAAAACCAATCGCATTTTGAAACTATTTTGGCATAGTTTGCGGGCATCATTCGAATATCGAATATTCGAAACATCAGACCATCGGACAACCATCGGGGGGGGGGGAACAATGTTTCCCTCCCCTCTCACACAGAAATTTGGATGCATTTTAAGAGATTAGATTTCAGGGGAGGGGTGTGCTGAACTGGGTGACGGAAGAGGAAAACTTTTTGTATTTTTCCACAACTGCAAAGTGTTGGCCATTTGTTGTCTGTTGTGCCTCCCATGGAGGGATTGTGTTTGTGTTTGTGTTTGTGTGGGGATAAAAGTAGAGGAGATATCATTGGGCTGCACCCTGTATACAAAGGATATGCTACGGGGTACCATCTAGTCGATTTCACTTGCTTTTGCATGGGATTCTTATCAACAAATTACGAGATTAAACCCCATACCCCCCCCCCCCCCAACCCCCCACCCCGTTCCTTCGGTTAGCACACGCTGTGTCACAATCAAAACAACCCACAAAAACCACACAAGACATACCACATACCACATGCCACATACCCTGCACCCAGCCTACCCTCTATCTCGGGTCCACCCACTCTCGAGCGGACAATAGAAAAATCTATAGACTATTGAATTGCAAATTGCGTCTAAAGTCAAAAGAAGAACATTTTTGCAATGTAAATTAACAGCGAAAAGAGCCAGAATGCGAGCCAGAAAAAAATGGAGAGAGGGAAATGCCGGAACAGGCAAAGAGAGAGAAAGGCGCTGGCAGAGGAACAGCAGCAGGAAAGGAAGAGCTGCCTGGACAGCAGCCACACTGGCGAGAGGACGAGGACCGCAATTATTTGCTCCCCTTCCACCCACACGAGAGAATTCTGCAATGAAATAATCCACAACGACAAATATGCACGCTGTTTTATGTGTCCTCCCCCCTCTATCTACCATCCGGCCTCAACATATTCATGTGTGTGTGTGTGTGTGTGTGTGTTGGCCAGTTAGTTAGCCAAAGCCAAAAGCCAAGCCTCTCTCCGCACAAAAGCTGTTTTGCTCTCTGTGTGCAAGTATTTTGTATTTTTTGAGCCAGTCGCCAGTTTCCAGCAACAACTCCTCGTAAAGCTACAACTACAACAACAATCACTGGCAAACCACACACACACACATACATACATACTCGTACACACATAAACCGGTTCAACGAAATTCCAGACAGTCGCCGCCAAACTCAGCAAAGGCAGCAGCAGCAGCCTCTGTCGCCATCGAACACAGACTCCAAGAAATGGTCAGAGCAGAGGCGCGGGCGCAGCGGAGAGGCAGAACTGCGGCAGCGCAGCAGCAGCCGGCACTAAATGTCAAGCAAGTGAACGGTTGTCGGTTGATGGCAGAGCGAACTAGAGGGAAGGTAAAGCAGTGCTGACCAAAACAAAAAACAAGGAACGAAGATTAGGTTCGGGTACCGAAACTTTACATACATATCTATGTATGTATGTACCTTCCCTGATCGATTATTGGAATGGAGCAGATCGCCTGGGTGACCTGATCCTGATGAATAATAAATATATGTACATTTACTTTAAAGAGCTATGTATGTATGTACATTCTAAATGCTAAAAGAGTATATATGTATGTATGTACATACATATGTACTTATCAGTAATATTGGTTGAAATGGTTTCTTCAAAGGGTATGGAAATATTATAAGCAGCAAAGAACTGTAACTAGAGAAAAAACAGCATCTTCAGCAGAGGAAATGCATACAAGAGAGCATAATGGAAAAATTAACTAAACAGAGAGAGAGAGAGAGAGAGAGAGGAGCCTGTACGAAGCTGCTCTTTATGGATTAGGGCTTGGGTATACACGTTCCAGGGGACGGGGGGACGGAAGAATACCTAAACATAGTTTGGCAATTGCTTCAAGTCGCTAGTCTTAATGGTGGTAGACGGGTAAGGGTGGCATTCTCTTACTCTGGAGCTCCCATTCCATCTTCAGTTTGGTTTTTGCCAAATCGTATTTCCATTCGCGCACATGTCGCGCTAATAGAGCTTTAATGATACGTGGGAATGTTCGGAACACACACACAGACACACAGACATACATACATACTCCCGTATCAGTTACATAATCTTGTTTTTCTCTCTCTCTCTCTTCAGCTTCCAGCTCCTGCCGGCGACAACTTCCAAGCGAAATGGCGACGGGAGAAAATTTGTTGTAATCAATATGGAAACTGGCGGCGACGGCGACGACGACGGCGACTGGCGGCGTCTGGTGGCCGCCTCAGATAACTCGCACACATTCATAGAAGAAACTATATAGAAAACCCCACCATAAATGGGAGCTCTGTGTATGCGAGTGTGTGTGCGTGTGTGTAAAACAGATTTGTGAAAAATGCGGAAAATGGCAAAAAGAAATGAAATCGATGGCTTCACAATCCACACACACAATCCACAGCAGGAGCTCCAGCTCCACATTGCGTTATATTGCAAAATATAAATGTACTTTGGGATGCCTTTTAGAGGAGAAAAGAGTGAAAGTGGGAGTGGCAGTGGGAGTGGGAGAAGGTCTTGCGAAATCTCTGCCCTGTCTTCCCCTCAATTCTGTCTCTTCTACATGCGTCAGCCATTATGATAAATCGCACCTTTTATTGCAGCATCAGCGCCTTGGTAACTGATTCATAAAGAAGGCTACCCTAACCCCGTTCTGGGTTGGATTTGGATTTGGCCAAAACGGTAAATTGTTAAAGCAATAGACAAACAGAGATGGGGAGAAAGATACGAAGAGACCGAGCAGGAGCGGAGGAGGGAGGGGCAGATATAACATGACATCATTTGACGATGACAACGTCGATGCTGTCGCTTTTCCTCTCAAATTCTTCTTGTTTTTCGTTCTTCTTCTTTCTTTCGCACCGACATGTTGCGTGGATAGAAAAAAATGCCATCCGTATATCTATATCTACATATATCCGTCCCCCTACCCCTCACTTCACAGTGTGAATGTGTTTTATAGACTTGCTTAAATCCAGCAAAAAATTTGATAAACGAGGAAGAAACCCTTGGGACAAAACAAGGAGAGGGGAGGGGCGGGGGAAACAATATTTACAACAGAAACCAGAAAAAAAATATTCCACAAGGAATGTAACTCATTATTGTGAGAGGGTGACGCAATGTTAGAGAGATTTCCCTCAAGATAATCAAGGAAGAGAAGAGCCTAAGTACTTGGGAACTCAAGAGATCCAGAAGAGGGAGAACAAAGGGAAATTTGGAGATAAACCCAGAAGAATTCGAGTAAATTATTGAACATTTCAATGTGGGAATAATCATAATCCCATAATCCCTTTTTAATCTATAGTTCTGATAATTTCAAAAAGCACTTCGGGAGTCCAATGGGGACACTTCTGCACAAAAGAAATATTTAATCTGTTCCAAATGAGTGTTGCTTTTGATCAAAGGATCGGTTAGAATGCTCAAAAGAATACTCGGTGATGGAAATTCTCTTGAAAGCCTTATTTAAAATTAGCCATTTGTTACATAGCTCGTATGTCTCACTCAAAATCAAATATAAAGTTTGTAAATGCAATTCCCTTTGCATTTTTAACCATATTTTTCCATCGTTACAGTTTGTTGAAATTCGAGAGACATGTGAGAATTTCAAAGTTTGTTCCATGATGCATGAATGGATGCCCATGCCCCCCTCCGCCCCGCCCCCACCAATCCACTGCCACTGCCGCCGCCACTTCAATGTGCTACCTCAACTGTTTTTGCTGTGGCATTGCCCCATTAAACATTCATCATTTTCCAGGGCCATTCGTCATCAATGCGTGCAAAGTTAACGCCCAAAGAGGCGGAAGGGGGGTGGACTGGATCGGAGAAAAGAAAAACAAGATGGACATTCTGTGGCCCAAGGATCGAAGGATAGATACCCTTCTCAAAACTGATTTACTCGTTTTTTTTGGTACAGGGTACACCGAAAACAGATCTGTATGTGGAAAGAAAAACAAACCGACATCCCAGACTGCTGCTCTCTTCGCCTGTCACACAAAAACACACATTTATCGAAATATTTCGCATGCCGAGGAGATGTGTGTGGTGTGGTGTGTGGCAATGTAAAAAATGCATGCCGGAGAAGGTGAAAGCCAAGGCAGTGTTTCGTTCTGCAGGGTCGGGGGTGGGGGGGCGAGGGGGATGCCACCTGACAGTCAGACAGATCGACAGATAGACAGGCAGACAGTCAGACTTCTGCGAATAGGGTCAATAGAGTTACGAAAGCAGTGTGAAAATAAAAAATATGATAAAAAGAAAATACAGAATTGAAAAAGCATTGCGGGTCCAATGTCACATCACAAGTTGTTTCTTTTCCTCTTCTCTCTGTCTCTCTCTTTCTCTTTCTCTCCATCTTTCTCTTATTTGCCTTTGTGGTTAGCACAAGCTCCATTTTTTTTTTTGCGCCTGACCCATTCATTACCATAAAGAGTAGGTGAGAGAGAGAGAGAGAGAGAGAGAGAAACGGGTTTCATGCAAGAACAAGAATGCTCATGGGTGGGAAAGGGCAGGGGAAAGAGGGGGATGGTGGAAGATGGCAGCGAAAGTGGTGCCATAGAAAGTTGATTCCAACATTGACTCGGATTCTGCTTCTCCGCTGCTGCATCCTCCGTTAGCTGGGCGACACAAACACAGTCTGTCAGGCGTGGCACTTTTTAATTAGATGCTAAACTGCAACAGTCATTGGAGCCGCATCCCCCATTTACCCCCCTCCCCCATTAACCTGCTGATTAATAAGCACAATTTTCAAAGGTGAGAGAGCGGCAGAGTAATTGGAAGAGTTCCTTGCTTGTCGTTCAGCCGGTAGCCCGAACCTTTGACCCCAGTATTAAAATTAAAGATCCACCGAACACCAGGCGAAGGCCACATAGCATGCACGGAGAGAAAGAAAGAGCGAAGGCGATAGAGCCTTGTAGGCGTACTCCTCATCGCCCTTTTTCAAGGTGAAAAGGTGAAAATTTCAGATCTTGTCTCTCCACTCACCTCCAAAATTTAATCCGTTTATTTGCTTATCTCACTATCTCTATAGTTATATCTATATCTATATCTATATCTATATCAATTATATCTATATCTATATAGTTATCTAACTATTTTCTGCTGCGTTTGCTGTCTTCCTTGGAATTGGATGTAAGATTTAATCATGTTTATGGCACACGCAGGGGAGTAAATTTATTATATGTACTCAATACGCAATTGTGGAACCCTTTTACATTCATCTCTCTCTCTCTCTTCCTAAAGAGTATCCCATTGCGAGGCTGTCCAACAAGGACCACCCGGCTGGCCTGGCCTGTCCTGGCCTGGTCTGTCGGGCCTGTCAGGCCTCTAAACGATCAACTAACTTGACTGACAGTCCGCTAACTGGAGCATCAAGTCGGTGACTGAAAAGTGCCCGTCAGGCTGGAGGAAGGGTGGCACAACATGGCGAAAAAAAATTTGCTGAGGCCCAAGAAGAAAGTTTGAACAACATTTTTGCTGAGCAGGCACAAAGTGAAAAAAACGTTACCAAAGAGAAAGAGTGACGAAGGAGGGTACAGCGAGGTGGACAGTAAAGGAAGGGGGGGGGGGGGGGGGGGGGGGGGTGATGGCGGAGATCAAACAATTCACTAGTTTACACCTTGCACTCATTTAATTATATTCATGGTGCCCTGGCAGTCGAAGGGTCCTCATTAGGCAGTCATCTCTCTCTCCTTACGCGCTGCCTCCCTTTCCTTTTGAGCTCTTACTCTTGCCGCCCCCCCTCTTATTACTCTTATTCTTACTCTCTCCTCCGGCTGTCTGTGGGATGGCAAAGTTTTGTGCAATTTCTTGAACGAGTGACCCATAAGTTTGCTTGGGAAAAGGGACCTAGCCCCATAGCAAGAAGCAAGAAGGAAGCAAGAAGGAAGCAAGAAGCCAGGGCATATTCCTCTCCCCCCACCCGGACACTTCCTAATGAATACGGCTGCCCTGGGGCATGGGCCCGGGTTCTGGACTCTGGTATGTGGGTCTGTACGGGGGCGTCGTTTACTTGGCAAACTCGAACGGTGTTGGCGTATCCGTGGCTCTAATTGCTTTGTTAGACACGTCGTTGTGGGGCAAAATATGATGGCGGCGTTCTCACAGAGCCAGACGGGGGAGCGGCAGAGAGTGGTTGAGAAAGTTTTTGCCTGGGAAATGCAGTTTGCATGCGAGACTTTAATTTGATCACAAGAAGATTGGCAAGTGATATCAGAAACAGAGACTGTTTCAAGGTAGAGATATTTAAGAGAGTAGAGAGCTCAGTCCTCTGGCTTTAATCAGCCAATGGCATTTTGAATTTTTGTGTTTATTTTCCACAAAAGTTCTCAAAGCAAACCTTAGCTTTTAGGGCAAAAATCTCATCTCTCACACACACAACTTGTAGGTCGACCCTCGGGCATCTGCGAGCATCTCTGAGTATCTGACAGGATTTGCACAAGACTAAGAGCCTGGCCCCCAGGCTGGCAATTATAAATACTACTCTGCTACGGAGCCGTTTAACAGGAAAACATCACAGAACATTTGACTAATCTCCAGGACACCAGCGTCAAGGATGTGTCAACACAAGAGGAAACTTGTCCGTTGCCCATGGGAGGCGGCATGGGAAGTGAGAGTGGGTCAGAGGTCACAGTTGTGCCCCCCCCGCCGGCAATCTACTCGTAAAGTTCGACTTCATTTGACAACTTTAATGCAGTCCAAAGTCCGAGCGTGGAGCGTGGAGCGGCGGCAATTTGTGAAAAGTTTCTTATTGCATTACCGCCTGGCCTGACCGTTGGCTAAACTTTGTTTTACATAACTGCTCCCAGGCCCCAACCAACCCAGGCCCCACCCCCCGCGCATTGTCACTCATAAATGTTAAACAAATTGTTGGACCTACGCTTAGCTGTGGCGCCACACTCGTCTCTGCGTTGCACTAACTTTCTGATGGCATGCCACAGAGAGTTAAAGAGTTGCTGTCGCGTCTTTTTTATGGGATATCTACAAATATTTGGAGCGGAATTAAGTATCCAAAGTACCTTTAGACCCATTACTCCCTAGAAATCCTCCCTTATTTAAGAGCATTCCCACTTCAGTGTATCCCTTGCTCGCTTTTTTCTGTGTAATTTTAGTTGGAAAACTTGTTTGGTGTCGCTCCATGTGGTTGAAGGGAGACCGTGGAGCTCCCTCCTCGCTGCCCTGGAGCTCCCTGGGGGCGCGACATGCGACATGTTGGCATACCGCTAATTGTAAGTGAAATTAGCGGTTCTTTTGTTGGTAATGAAAATTGTTTAAGCCAAGAACTTGGTGCTATTTGCTCTCCTGCCTCCCCCCTCGGGGAAAGAAAGCAAAAGTTTTCCATGGAAAGAAGATGGAAATCGAATTCAGTGAGCGATTAATCGGATTTCGTGTAATTCCAATCAGATTGTGACTCCCGTTATGCGCATAATTAAAAGCAACTTTACTTTCGTTTCTCTCTCGAGTCCACCCCCCCCCCCCCCCCCCCCCCCTTAGTTGTGTCGCCATATGTCCGAGTCGCCACGCCCAGGCACTTGCCTCCTGCTACTGGAGCTGCATCTTCGACGAGAAGTGAAATTAATGGCTTTTCTATTATTTTGCACAAAGTTTTCCGAAGCGCATTTGACGTTGATTGCATTTTTTGCGCTGCCAGCGAGCCAGGACGCACATCAGGGAGCGGAGCATGGGCTAAAGGATAAAGGATAAAGGATAGAGCACAGAGAGAGAGCGGTAGGGGGGCGGAGCTTCCCAAAAAGTAGAATCACAGCTGCTGTAAAACTTGATTAAGCCATTTGCCTTCGTCCTGCTTTCTCCATTAAACGAAAAAGTTGAAAACTGAGAAAGACCGGAAGAGAGCAGATTAATGGGAAGAAATTTTTGCATTGTTTGGATCCACTCTCATGTGTACAGTCCATCATGCGACTCACACAGATACTCGTACATAGGTTCCACCTTCACACAAACATCCCTCTAGTACCCTCTCTGGCGGTGGCGATTGACCAGGCCCGAACTACTGATTTGGCTGGTTCCTACATGGGTACTTTCCGGAACGCCGAACCACTCAAAGAAGAGACCAGCCACCGAACTAGTTCGGTTAGGATGCACCAGTAGACGTCTCACCAGTAGACGAAGAAACGAAAAAGCATGAGAGCAAAATGAAGAGAGCAGGTAGCTAAAAATGATGCTGATCTGCTCTTCTCCTTTCCCTTTTCTGTTTTCGGTCATTTCATTGCTGGAATGTTCTTTGGGTACCCATTTCACTAGCTACTTCGTGGGTACCCATTTCACTAGCTACTAGACGAGTACCCATATCACTAGTCTCCGGGGGTAAACGATGTGGTGTCGCTGGTCCCCATGTGGTAGGACATTACGGGTTAAGGGTTAGTAAAGAAAGTACCCCTGGTCTGTTAGGGAGTGGTGAGATCACCACCTCCGAACTAGTTCCCAGTACTGCTGGGAAACACACCACACCACCCCAGCATACGTTCCACTAAGACTGTCTTTCGATGACTGTCTATGTGCCCCTTTCGCGGTCTTCGCCCCCTCTGTGGGATGTCTAGGAGGATCAGCAATTCCGATGATAAAACTCTTGAAATTGCTTTGTGCACAACTGCAGCAGAAGATACGATTAATAACTGAAGCTCTTCTTCTTTATCTTCTTTATCTTGAATCACAAACTATATCTTGTACAACAGTCGAAAAATCTTTTGTTTCATATCCGACATTTCAAAGGAAATGCAAGCCAGGCGCACCTTTCTTTCCACCCAAAAAAAGAGAGGGAGGGAGAGAGGGAGAGACGCAGCGTTAAGTTGCACAAAATGAACTTCCTTCCGAGCAGTGTCTTTCCTGTCGCGCCTGAATGGCCGACTTCCACACAATCCTGCTGACCCCCTCTGACCCCCCCCTTTTCACAGCGTAACCGCCCGCCCATTTCTGGCTGTGTAGAAAATAAAACTTTTTTGGGGCCGCAATCCCAGACGGTCGAAAAACCACAACGCCGAAAAATAAAAGCACCCAACGAGAAACCCAAACCCAAACCGAAGCCGAAGGAAAACTTTAAGCTCATTTCAGCCTTTTACATATAAAGTTGTCTAGTCCGTCTGTCTCTCTCTCTGTCTCTCTCTCTCTCTGTCTGCACGACGCCGCCGTCGAACAATACAAATGGCTAGGAAAAGCGAACAAACGGTCCGAACTGTGGCCCAGACACGTCTCCTCCTTCTCTCTAGGGGGGTCATCCAGGGGGGGGAGGGGGGCAGAAACCAGCTAACCAGTTAATTTCCAAATTGTGAACATTACCAAAAAGTGCGATGTGTGGACGGGGCTAGAAGGCTGTAAGAGTAGGAGTGAACTATGGCAGGGAAGTGCCCGAGGTGGGTGGAGTGGCAAAGAGGGGAGCTAGAGATTACTTCCCGATCGTGAGTCAAAGAATTGAAAGCTCTCGATTTTTTGGTATTCCGTTCCATTCCTTATACGATAGTAACTATAACGATAATATCTAACCTTATACGATAGTATCTTATGAATGCCAATTCTATAAATTATAAAAAGTGGTAAGATACACCATTTAAGACTGAGCTGGCTCCAGGATCTCTTTAAAGAGAAGCTAGCATAGAGTTCAAAAGCCAGCTCGAGCCATTGAACGTAATAACAAAATTCCTCGTGCTTCACGATACCATCTCCACGGGTCGGACAGCCCGGATGGACAACGGTTCGGCTTGATTTGATACGCCGCAACTAGTTCAAAACTACACAGCGGCTGCACCACACACTACACTGGCCTACACACGACACGACGCTGCGAGGAGTGGAATGGTAAATGCGCTCGGGAGTGGACCGGCTCTGGGTTTTTAACTGCGGGGCAGTGGGGCTGGGGGCGGCGACGAATGGTGTTTTGGCCTGGCCAAGAACAACAAAAGCAGCAGCCGGCTGTGTTGGCCACAAAAGCCGACTGGACTGATCAGAGGAGGGGCCATAGCCATAGCCATAGCGTCATCATTGCCAAAGCATAAAACTTGTTTCTGTCTAAACATGGAACAGGCAGGCGGTGGAGGCCCCCAAAACCCCAGACCCCACCCTGAGCTTCTCCTCTGCCCCTGGTTGCAAGCCAGTCTGAAATATCTTCCGGCTTGGGCGATGCCAACGGCAGCAGCAGCAGAAAACAGCAACAACTGCGGCACTTTGGACGCAGTTCCGTGGACGACGGCTTGGGCAAGTTTTCCATTGTTGAAAGGTTTCCAAAAAAAGAAGTAGCCCCTTTGCCCCCCCCCCTCCCCCCCTTTCTCCCTCTCGTTGCAGCAACGCTCCATTCGCATTTTTCCCATTGTTGGAGAAAGAGGGGGCACGAGCAGGGTAGGGCTGGGAGCCAGAGGCCCCCTTTGGCATCGGCCTCGGCCTCGGCCTGCATTAATATTGTGATTTGGAAATTACGAAATTCTCCAGCGACGGATAAAATTGAAGCAGTGGCTGGCTGTGCTGTTCGCCCTGATCTATTGTTGTTGTGCCCCTCTGCTGGCTGCTCTGCTGCTGAATCCGCGATAAATTTCATTTGAAAAAGTATAGTCCAACGGGGAATGTGGCGGCAAAAGAATGTGAAATGTGGGGAGCTGAATAGCAGCTGATGAAGAAAATGAGGATTCGCGGAAAGGAAATGCAACAAAACAAAATAGATTCTTATAAACCGAGAAGAACCCCGAGTGATCTTGACCTTTTTCGTTACGTTTCCAATTTCTAATTCTGATAAAAAATCAGTGGGAACATTTCTATATAATTTATATTGCATTCTACGAAGGGAAATATGCAATAAATTTATATTTCTATACCACAATATATTTTCCATAACGTTATTTCCCCCTTCCCCTTTCTTTAAGTGTATGTGCCTCATGATCACACATTTGTTTTGTGGCAATAATAGCAGCAATCTCCCAAAAAAAACCACTGGAAGAGAGTCTCAGGCAAACTCTTTAACAAATGAAGTTCATTGCCATTGGATCGGGGGTCTTTAATGAGGTTTATGGTCCATTAAAAGATCATCAGTAGAGGAGCCGGCTGATGAATCAATTTTCTTGGCAATGGAGGAGATTCCCTCGAATTTGGGTTACAGTTGCGTGCCTTCCACCTGTGCCTCTGCCTCTGCCTCTGCCTTTGTGCCCTGCCTTTCCCCCTTACAGTTTCCTTCACCTTTGCAACCCAAAAGCCCACTTACCCGCTTGACTTGCTCTCTCACACACATACACTCGCACATACACTCGCACAGACAATGCAGAGCAATTCATAATTAACATAATTGAGGCACAGCACAGCACAGCCGCTGCCACCGCCGTCGCCTTTGAATGTGTGCTTCATTTTTTTGTGCTTTGATGAGCAGAAAGCGATGCCCTGGAACAGAGGTTACAACGATGAGGACGGCCATAAAAATACACAACAACAACAAGTAACCCCCAGGTGCAAGGCAGAAAGAGAGAGAGAGAGAAAACGAAACAATATGTAATTTCTACGCAAAAATGTTTTTACATGGCAGAGAGCGGGAGGGCGACAGGGCGACAGGCACCAACAGCAACAAGAAGGAGAAGATGAAGATGAAGAAGAACAAAGGTAGAAAGCCCAAACAACAACAAAAAATACAGGCTAGACCGAAGAATACCCTGACATAGCTGCGGAACTTAAAAAACATGGCTTTATACATTTTACTCTTTCTGCAGATCGTGAATATACATTTTAAGAAAACTCTGGGCTCTCCCCATCCCGCGTTGCAAACATTTCCATAAAATCATAATACCATATGCAGAAAGGGTCTAGCCAGAAGAAGAATGAGTAAATTGACTTTGATGTACACCAATACTCTTTCAGCCACACACAAACATATGTACACATGTATTTGACTTACCTGCGACTCTGATGCTGCGGTGCTGCTGCTGCTTACTGCGCTTTTTCTGCTGCTGCAAAAATTCGGGGTGACGGTGACCCCAAGCCTGACTTGAAGTTGGTGGCCTGACCTTCGATATGGCGACGCACAAAATGCCCGCTGCCCGCTGGAATGTGGGGCCTGCTGACGTCGTGTTGCGTTTTGCTGTTATCTTTTACTTGCTCTCTTCTGTTTTATTGCTTGTTCAATGCCGGCTGTGCAGTCGCCGTCGCTGCTTCGACTTCTGCTGACACAAAGGTGATGGTGCTTTTGCTCTTTTTCGTTTTCGCACCACTAAGCTCTTTTCTTCTTCTTCGCTTTCGCACCTCCTAAGCTCTTCAAGCTACAATAAAACTGCCGTTATTCATTGACGAATTGCCCTTCGACTGACACTCGATAGAGTCAGGGTGAGAGGGGGGCAAGCAGGGGTACACACACACATCGCAGACACAACACCACAAAATATTTCCACAATTAAATCATTCACATTTTTATTTTGAATATTTTGCAAGCTTTTCTTGTATGGTACGAGTACGATAATATCACGGTCAACTGGTTTTTTTGGTTTTATTAATGCTGTCATCTCCACTATTTGCTGATGATTGGAAAAGCAAATAAACGGAGGAACGTTTTCCCGGCGGCCCGTCCAAAAGGAAATGCAGCAAACGGCACGCGACGCACGTACACAATGGGAGTCACAGAAATGGGTCTGAGAGAGTCTGTGTGTGTGGATTCAATCATGGTGTTGTTGTACGAGGTGAGGAATCCACAGAGATGACTCTCACGATCACCTCAAGATGGGTCTGAAGGAAGAGAAACAAAATCTAGCGTTCTCTTGAATTCCTCACCTTGTTCAAACACACTTTGGGGCTCACTTTGCTCTGGCAAAAGTCAAACTGTAAATTGAATTTCAGTTTTTCAATTTACGCTCCTCTCAATTAAATCATTAAGAGGAGGGCAAAAAGATTACGATTACGCCACCATCTAGCGCTCGAGGGTGCCCCTCTGGACAATCCCCCCTCCATTTTGCACCGTCTGTTGCCGTCTGTTCATGTGTGTGAGTGATTTTGCGTGTTTTTCGGTGAATTCTCAAAAATTTAATTACGCACCGAATGCAATCGAAAGCAAATTACACATATTTGCAATTGATTTTTGGTAATTGAACGGCTCTTGAAAGTAATTAAATTGTTACTTCACACACACACACATACAGTCGCGCAAACAGCAGCCAAAAACCAGTCACACACACACACACAAACCGTTGTATCGCCCTCTGCTGCGCCGACGCAACCGCGGTAGAACCACTTCTCACTCAATCTCTTTTAATCTCTGCCTCGCTTTTACCTTTTTCGCTATTTCTATTCTATTTAGCATTCGTTTTTTTCACACGCTGCACGGGGAATAATCAAACAATACTTCGAAAAAGCCACTGAGAACCAACACAAATACACGCGCAAACGAGCGCCCTTCTCCATGCACTTACACACACGCGGTATTTACAACACAAAATTTTTATAAACAATGCCGCTCACCGCCGACGCAAGATTTTCAATCGACACACGGGTGCGACGGTGGCAGAGAGTCACGACCAGCACGCCACGAAAGCCAAACGAAGAGTCAGGCACGGCACGACACCCACACGGGTTGGGGCTTTGGGGCCTTTGGGGCTCTGCACTTGTTGCGCCCTCGCAGCTGTGTTTTGGCCACGAGGCGTTATGGTATTTACACACTGTTTGGTTTTTTTTTTGTGGCATTTTTAGGGTATTTTATTTGGCATGCACTTGTTGCGCTCCAGCAGTGCTGCCAGATTTCAGTGTCAGTGCACACCAGATTTTAAGTTTTGATATTCCGTCGGATATTACTATCTAGATAGGTCTCCTAGCCCTGCCCACATAATTTTAAACGATTAATGAATAAATTTTCTACTTGACTGGTTTATTTTAAACTCTTGCTTTGGTTGGATTTAGTCTAAAAAAAGGTTTAAACAAAAAAGGTAAAAAAAAAAACAGTGGCAACGTAAGTGAGAAATAGAATAGAAATAGAGAAATAGGGTATTTTCGTTAATATATATGAAGAAACTGTTTTTCCAAGCTGTTTTAAAACGTAATTTATATAGAAATTATCTCAGATTGTCATGTTTTAGACATATTTTGGCATATGTTTAGGGTCTTGTTAAAATCACGTCCCCAATACACGTTCTTGGTTTCTGTAAGAAGACCAAAACCTTCAAAATATCGTTTAAATACCTTTAAAACAAAGACAGTTTTATGGCCTTTATTGGTGCATTAGATGACAAACATTTTCTCAATTCTAGAACATCCATTTTCTCAATCCGCGTCATGTCGTGAACAATGCTGCCCATACAAATTGAATGTTGCCAGCAACATAAAACGTAAGAAAACGTAAGTGAGTATGGAATGTAGGGACATTGTTGAGCTGAAAAGGGACATTTTGGCGAGGAAAAATCCCATCAGAGAAAATACCAAAAATGTCCCACCAATCTGGAGCGCCAAATAGAAATTGTTTGAAAGTGAATGAGTGAAAGGATTTAAATCCAATCCATTGGAATAAATGATGCTCGTAAGTACGTAAGACGTAAATATAGAAGATTCTATACCCTTTGTTCTCCTAACTGGCTGATTTTAATCGGTTGTGCCAGGGCTCAGCTGTACTGCCCCAAGGTATATTACATGGAAGGATAGGTTGCAAAAAGTATGAAAAGTATTCGATACTAATATAGATGTAATTATCGATTCAGGAATTCATAATCGAACAATGTTCCGCCTTTAGCCGCTAGGTGGCGCCATGAACCAAGTAAATAGTTCCGCTTTTAACCGCTATGTGAAAAGTAGTTCAGGAAACAACCTCTGCTGTCCCCACAGCCGGTAGTCTGCGTTTGTGCTGCGGTCACACTGGCGCTAAGTTACGCGCGCACTGTTATTTGGATTCAAATGATAAATTTTTGTTTGCAAATTCCTGAAAATACTCCAATACTTCCACCCAATACTCCAAAAAATCAAAAGATTTCGTAATTTTTTTTTAACAAATTCTTTATATTTGCTTGCATTTTTTATGTTTTTTTTGCTATTTTTTCCGTTTTCTTTTCACTTTTTTCTTTTATAAAACTTTGTTTTAAGTTGTTCTTTTTCATGTATTTTGTTTTGTTTTTGTATCCATCCGCTGCTCTTGTATATAAATAATAATACTTATAGGCTAGGTAATATAGTAAACTTTTTGTGTTTTGTTTCGATCTTAACGCAATATATAATCAATTTTTTGTTTTTTGCCAAAAACTGAAAAAATTTTTGTTTCATTAATTGATCTTGTGTGTTGTTTTTGTTTATTGGTGATTTTTCTTCTGGTTGTTTTTTGGAATCGAAAAACTCTTTCTGGCAACAACAATTGCAACTAACAAAGCTAATGGTACATATATGTATGCCTAAATTCTATATAATCGCGATCTCTTAGTTTTCTAACATTTGTTGTTTTTTTTATATACACTTACAAAAATTTGCTAGTAGTTTTGCTTGCATGTCGATCTATCTGGGGCTTTTCTCTGCTTATTTTTTAATCATTTTTTTAATTTACAAATTGCTCTGCTTTTGTGTGTGTGTGGAAGGGAGGGGCAGGCGACTTTAAGGGGTACTTCAAGGGTATATTCATGCACTTTCACAACCTGAGCATATTACTATCTCGCTCGCTATCTCGCGCTCTCTCTCTCTCGCAATCGCACAATCCCTTCCACTATTTCACGTTTCAATACTGCTTGGAATTTCTAGTGGCGCCCCACCAGGCACAGGAACTGTAGGCGGTGGGAGCAGCGTGACCAGCACGCTCCTGCACCACCTGTCTTTGTCCGGATGGGGTGGGGGCGCCGCCAAACGTCGCCTACAACTGATACTAACTCCCGACCATAATGTGGGCGGGCTGCTCCAGCTCGTTCTCGTGGTGGAGCCGCGCATTGGCCACCGGCCCGCTGAGGCCGCTCTTGAAGAGCTCGTCCGAAGAGAGCTTGCAGCTCGGTACCAGCTCGGTGAACTCTGACCCCAGGCCGAATTCCATGTCCAAGAATCCGTACTCCCAGGTATTGGCACCCGCACTCACATTCGAGCTGATGCTGCTCACATACGACGACGTCAGCGAGTGGGTGGCCGAGGAGATGGTCGACAAGGTGGTGAAGGTCGCTGTGGTGGAGGAGCTGCCGCCGCCGGAACTGGTGGCACCACTGGCACTGCCACTGCTGCCACCTCCACTGGAGCCCGCCTGCACGGTTGTGAAGCTCCCACTGAAGGCCAGCGTGGAACCAGAGCTGGAGGATGCTGCTCCTGCCACAGACACAGGCACTGCTGTGGGCGTGGCTGCCGCAGGGAGAATGTTGAACAAATCGTTGTTGTTTAGGGGATCCAGTGCGGATTGTGAGCTCAGGCTGAGCACCGAACTCCAGTTGATGGAACGCGTGGAGTCGTCATCCGCATAGCCCGAGTCGCTGGTGTCGCTGGTGCCAGTAGTCACTGTGGGGGTCCCACTGTTGTTGTTATTGCTGTTGGTGCTGGGAGGAGTGCTCCCATTGCTGGCGGGGCTGTTGGTTTGTGGCAGGGTAAGACTGGAGCTGCTGCTGGCGACACTGGAGCTATTGCTGGTGGCAGAGGCGGAGTCGGAGGAGCTGCTGCTCACAGGACTCGTGGCTACCGTTGTTGTTGGTGCGGATGTTGCGGATGCTGCTGCTGCAGAGGAGGTAGTGGGGGGGCAGGTGGGAAACGGTGTGGCACGTCCAGATTGCGACTCCCGGAAGGGATAATGATCGTAGGGATGCAGACTACTCCCGCTCGTTGTTGCTGCTGCTGCAGATTGGGTTGGCGCCGACGTATCACAGTTGTTGGCTTGCCCCTGGAATCCTGCAACTCCCACGACTCCCCCCCTGTAGCCACCCGCTGGCTGTGGGTCCAATCTCTCGTGATATCCACCATGCTGCTGCTGCTGCTGTTGCTGTTGCTGTTGTGGTTGGAAATTGATCTGTTGGTAGTGATCCATGTTGGCCAAACGCGCACAATTCAGCACGGGGGCATACTCCAACTGTTGCTGTTGTTGTTGGGGATGTGGATGCGGATGCAGTTGCGCCGCTGGCGGGGATTGTTGCTGCTGCTGTTGCTGTTGTTGCTGATACGCCGGATGATATTGCGCCGCTTGGGCAGCCGCTGCTGCAGCGGCTGCTGCTGCTGCCGCCGCCTGCTGGTGATGCTGCTGGGCCGCCTGATGCAGCTCCTTGGCCTCCGCTTCGATCTCCCTATCGATGCGCTTGAGGGTGTTGCAGATGAGCACCGAACGGTAGAGCGATTGCTCCGATACCTGCCGGAAGCGGGAGAGCTTGAACATCGACAGATTGCGGATCTTCAGGCGCGTGTCCTTGTAGCAGCTCCTGTTTGCGCTGCACCAACCGCTGGCGCGTCCATCGCAGCACCGCTTGAGGGGCAGGCCATGCAGGGGCAGACCGGCAAACGGGGGCACTGGCGCCGTGGAGGGAGGCGGACTGCTGGGCGAGGCGGCCGACGAGGGGCTGGTGGCTCCGGCAGCGGCTGCCGCACTGCTGCATCCCAGATCCAGGTAGGATTTCCCATTCTCCGCACAGCGGATCGTCTGCTGGGGCGCCGCCGGCTGCTGTTGCGGGTACGCGGGTGCCACTCCGCCGGGACTTCCGCTCTCATAGAACTGCTGCTGGCCCGCGGGCGAGGAAGGAGCCGATATTCCCGACCATTGGGGCGAGGCGAAGCCTCGCGCCTGCTGCTGCTGCTGCTGCTGTGGCTGTGGCTGGGCCTGTTGGGGCGTTGGCTGCGTCATGTGCTGGGGGCCACCGGTCCGCGAGCAATTCTGTTGCGGAAAGGGCTCAGAGTAGTAGTTGGGCTGCCGGCTGCCATATCCCGGGGCATAGCTGCTCCTCTGCTGCTGTTGCTGCACCACAGCCTGCTGATGTTGCTGCTGTTGCACGACTGCCTGCTGCTGATGCTGGATGGGATGGGGATGGGGATGCGCTGGCAGCTGGTGCGGATGGGGATGTGGCAGCGGCACAAACGGATGGTAGCGCATGGGGCAGTAGGTGGGTATGATGGTCTCCTCCTCCTCGTAATCATCCTCAAAGTCATCATCGTCGTCGTCCAGCTCATCGGCGCTCAGGAGCGTGGTGGCCAGGGTGGAGCGTGTGGCAATGCTGCCCCACGGATCGCTCGGCACGGCCACGGCCTGCAGCTTGGAGATGCAATCCTCGGCGCCCCCACCAATCACAGAGGACGGAGTGCCAGTGCCAGTGACAGTGACCGAGGAGGCACCGCTCCAGGGCTCGCAGGGCACAGCAGCCACCACCTCCAGCTTGGCGATGCTGTCCTCGGGTATGGCCGCACTCGCCGTCGGTGGCAGGGGCACCTCCGACTGGCTCTTCGCGCTAGTAACTTCGCTACCATTCGAGATGGTGATGATGCTGCTATCCGACTTGGACTCTGCATCCACAATGATGATGTGATTGTTGTTCGATTCAACAGTCGTCGTCGTCGTTGTCATCGCCTCTCCCTGTTGTTGCAAGTGCTGCTGTTGCTCCTCTAGCGATTCCAGGTAGTTGTTGTTGCTGATGGCCCATTTGTTGGCCTTGTGGGGGGGCGGGGCACAGTTGCCCGTGTACGTGGTATTGGCATCCTTGCTGTCAAAGGTCAGCTCATGCTTCCGCTTTGTGGCGGCTGTTGCTTGAAGACCCATCGCTGAATTTACCTGCAAAAAGGAGAGACATTTTCGTTTAGAGAATTGCCGCCAAAAAATGTCAGGAAAAATCAAGACTTAAGAGCAGGGAGACTCTACTTTGTATCATAAATTTCCACGCAAGCGACAGGAGCTCCTCACAAAGGACACACGAAAACAACAACAAAAACTTATCAAGAAAATGGAAGCTCCATTCCCCCCCCCCACCCCCCCATGCCTTCTGTTTTTCCACCCACTCAAAGGCGCAGAGACCAAGAGCCGCATGAAAATGAGATGGGGAAAATGCCAGGCAACAAACAGTCAAGCGGCAAAGTCGAGGAGTAGTCTTCCCGTTCGCCTGTCTGTCTGTCTGTCTGTCTGTCAGTCAGGATGCCACCCTGCCATGCCCTTAGCCTTCCTCCCACCCCAATCCCACTCCCAACCACCCACCCACCCACTCTCCCATTCCTCTGCCACCCACACCCAAATCCCTCTTCCTTCCTTCCCCCATGTATTCCGCACTGTGGCATTGCTCATCGGCGTTTCACTGCCTGCTACTCGACTCGAGAAATCTTCTTAAAATAAAACCCAGAGCGAACGACGGAGAAAGAATGAATGATAGAAAGAGAGGGTGGCGTCGGGGAGAAAGCAGTGTGGGATGATTGCCTTCGATTTTGCTTCTTCTTTCTGTTGCTGTTTCTTCCTGTCTTCATCTCTCTCTCTCTCTTTCTTTCCCACACATGCAACTTCCGCGCACGCAGCATTTACTGCGCGAGAGAATTTTTCAGATGCTCGTTTTTTGTTCTTTTCGAAACTATTTTTGGGTTTCTTTCTTGAGATTCTTTCGGAAATTTTGGAACAACTTTTTTTTGGAATTTTTGCATCGAAGAGTTTTTCTATGGATATATGTTAAAACTCATTCCGTTCGGGAAAAGGATATTTGAAAAACTGATGAATTATGTAGATCCCAAGTTTATTCATAAAAAAGGTTAATATTTCGATTTTAATTGATCCTAAATCACCAGAAACTGGATTCATTTTTGCTATACCAGATTTACTAGGAATATACATAAGCTCTCCCTAACAGTTCAGATTCACAAAACCAAACGATCGTAATATATCATGTGCATTCAAATCGTAAGCTAACAAATAATTCTATTCTAATTCTAAAATATTCTAATTACTCTACCAAAAACTAAATTCATCGTTAATACAGTATTAAAAACCACCAGAACTCTGTAATAAATTCAAAAACCGATCGAATCTTCCTCTAGTAATACCTGTATCTAGATATATGTATATATATGCAACGTTAATCTCCACCGATCTGAGATCTCTCTGTCATTTCTCTAGCTGCAAGACTTTCGCCTTTTTTCAGTGTTGCCACCATTCAATTTCGGGGCAGGTAACTCTATGCAGCGAAGAACAAGCGCGGCGGCCTCGGCCTCGGTCTGGTCTGTCTCGTCTCCCTTTCGGTTTTTTGAACATCTGTGCAGCGAACGACGGCCGGCCTTTGTGAAGAGCGGCGTCATATTTATAAGGGTTGCCATATGCTCGCATATTTTGCTGTTGCTGCCACATACTGCTGCTGTTGCAGTTGCCATCAGCATTGAGGGGGAAAATAATATAAACGGAGGACCGAGCGCATCGTCGCCACGGCTGGGCTTTGCTTTGGGGTGAGTTTTCAGTTCACTTTTTTCAGATATCGTCATCGTCGTCGTCGTCGTAGTCGTCGTCGTCGTGGCTGAGTCGCATGTGTTTCGCATTTTTCGTTCCCTATGACAATCTCTGGTCCCTCTCCATGCCCTTGCTGTGTTGTTTGCCTTTGCCTGCTGTCTGCCTCTGTTCCCATTCCCGTTCCCGTTCCCTGCCTCATCATCGCCGCATTTCATCCCTCGTTACTCGTTCGTGTGTGCAGCTGTATTTTTGGTTATTTTTGGTATAGGGGCTGGAGCAAGAGTCTCGAGTCGTCTCTCGTCTAGACACACACGCTCCATGACCGGGCCATAGACATGGACATGGTCTTCCTTTTGGGAACGAAACAGCGTCTTCTTTGATGATTCTTTCGCTGCCATTTCCATTGTATTGTTGCCTCTGCTCTGCTCTGAGTCATGTCTTGTTCTATGGGCTTATCATCATCAAAGGCGAGTCGAGTTGAGTTGAGTTGAGTCGTCGTCATCGGGCGACATTAGTGTGTGCATGCCTTATTGTTCTGGCGACGACTGGTCGTATGTGTAATGTCCGCCGATGCTAAAAGCCAAAGCACATCGCGCATACGCCGTGCGGAACGGATCTGTTTGGCTTTTTGCAAAAAAGCTGAAAAGCTCTCCCCGTTTAGAGGCAAAAAGCTTTTGAAACGGGAAAACAATCGAATCGAATTACAACAAAAAGAACAAAAAAACTTTCTACGCTAATTTTTCAGTTTTCTTTCGATTTTTGTTGAAGAGATGGAGAAATTGTTGTTGCATGTGTTGCGAGTGCTGCCATCATTATAAGCAGCCAGAGGAGATCAAGCCACAGCTCAAGTCTGAGCCGCTGATGGTGATGATGATGATGATTTTGAGGCTGAATTGCCACACCAACATCACTCCCAGCTACAGCCAGTTCCAAGCAGCTAACAGCAGCACAAAAGCCAGCCAGTCCCCAACGCAATCCCAGTCCCCACTCTCGGGGCCACAGCCAGAGCCAGAGCCAACGTTCGTTCGTTCGTTCGCTTTTTACCATTAAAACACAGCAGCAGCATTTTACGCTTCGCCAGCAACTCGTTTCAGCTGCTGGCACTGGCACTGGCACTGCTGGCTACGAAGGAGAGATACAGATATACAGATACATTTCCGACTGCTGTAAGACGGCAACGGTCTCCGTCTCCGTCTCCGGCTGGCTCCACATTGACGGCCCGGCCTGTGTGAGTCTCGACTCTCGAGCTCTGGAGTCTAAAGCTCGCACGCAGCGTTGCTGTTGCTGTTGCTGCAGTTGTTGCTGCCACAACAACAACAACAACAGCCATGCTACCTTCAAATTCCACAATATTCAAGTTTCAGGTTATGAGCCAACCAAACGGCCAGGCAGCCAGGCAGCCAGTCAGGCCCGAACGAGCCACCGAACGAACGAACAGAAAACCAACAGAAAACCTGAAAACCACAGAGCCCCACACACAGCTACAGCCAGAGACAGAGGCACAGGCAGAGCCCCGTCATCGTCGGAGGCAGCGCAACAACAACTCGACTCGACTCGACTCGAAATGTTTGCCCGAAAGCCAGAGACAACGAAACATCGTAGTCTTCGTCGTCCGCTTGGGCCGGGCACAGTGGAGCAGAAGTGAAACGATATTACTTGAAGTGTTGTTGGAACATGGAACATAGGGAAGTCCCGAACTATGGGCATATGTCTTAGATGATCTTAAAACTAAATGAAATTACTCAAAATCTTTGAGAATAAGAAATCATAGTTTTAGGAATAGACTTAGTTATAAACAGCAAAATTTCTCCCTTTGGATAGATCTTCGTAAATCAGAGAATCTCCAGAATCCCTAAAAACATTAAAAATCAACAACTCTATAAAGAGTGATAGAAAATTTCTTCTTTAGTTTACCCCACCACCACTAGAAACCATATCCATTCCACTGTACCCCGTTTGGGCCACAGCACAGCACCGCCGCTCAAAAGTCGACTTCCAAGCATTAAAGTCGGTCGCTACCTCTGTGCCTCGCCGGCCTGGTCGAGTCGAGTCGATTCGAGTCGTTGGGTCGGGTCTGGTGTGGGGCTCTGGCTCTGGCTCTGGCTCTGACTCTACCGCTGACTGTGAGCCCCACTTGGAATTCTTCAACAACGTGCGATAGCAGCGAAAACGAAGCGAAGCGGGGCAACAAAAAAAAAAAAAATCAACAAGATTGAAGAAGAAAAAAACCCAAGTTTCAGTTTTCGACAAAAGCCAGAGGTAGAGCTCGAACCCGAGACGGAGACAGCGGCTCCGAGACCGAACCCGAGCTGATCCGCGACTTTGGCTTGGTCGAAACGACGATCTCCAGACCAGATCCACAGTCCAGGCAGTCCGCACAAAAGCAATTTAAATGTACGATACTCGCGCCAAAGAAGAAGACGAAAAAACATGAAAAAGAGCGTGCGGCGGTGACGGCACACAAGAAGACAACGAAGAGGAAGAGGCATAATAAAAAAGAAGCGGGGCTTAAAGTTTTCGAATAACAAAGATAGAGGGGAAGAGCTGGATGGAAGACAGCGACTGCTCATCATAATAAAACGGACGGAATTGAATGGGAGGGAAGACGAGCGCGAGCACCTAGCACTAGCTTGCTCTTGCTCTTGCTCTCTCCCTCTCTCAAAACTTTGAGTTTGAGTTGGAGATGACGACGCTAGATATGTTGTCTCTTGGTGTTTCCCATGCTGGTGGCCGCTGCTCTCCCACACCCAATACAATGGCTGAGTGGGAGGAAGAGAGAGGCAGAGTGAGCGCCGTAGCGGCACATGATGTTTTGTGGGAAAGGAAACAAATTTTCGACCTGCAACTAGCCTAAATACGTACACTCTTGTTATGATGCAAGGTTATAAGGCAAGGATGATGGGGGTGATGGGGGTGAGGAGGAGCTTTTATATGCGCATATTTTGCGTCGGCCATTTCATGTTGCCGCACGACGACGACCGCCACACGACTGACAGACACCGCAAAAAAAAACCCGCCGAGCCGATGTCGATGTTTGGAGCCAGCCAGCCAGCCGTCGATTGCCCCGCCGAGAGGCAGAGAGGCGGGAGGCAATGGAGGCCGCGACTGGGAACAGAGAGGAGGGAAGGTACAGGAAGCAACAACGACGACGACGAAAATCAGCTGTTTTTGGCGAATTAGAGCAATTTTCAATGCGCCGTTTTTCGTATGTATTTTTTTTTTTTTTGTGCTGTCGAAGATTTATAAGCAGCGACGCCGGCAGAGGAGTTTGGCGTCGCAATTGGTGACATTGAAAATTTGCAAGGCACGGGATGCGGTGCGGACATCTCTCTTTTGCTCTTGCTTATGCTCTCGTACTGGTACTGGTACGGTCTGGTGGTACGGTACGTGAGCATTAATGTGTGTTCCGAACAGCTGACAGCATATAGTACTCTCGTACATGTGTAAATACCCAGCTCCGCTCCACCACACCACCCTCATTCGTGGGGCTAAGAATGGTGGCGTCCCAGTCATGACTTTTGGTCAATGAACCGCCTCATACTTCACAAAAACAAAAAGAAGGAGCCGCAATCAGCTGTTTGGCCTGGTCGCGGACGGACAATTACATATACATATGCAAAGAGCGTTTCTTGAAATGCGAGCTCACACATACACAAATCTCATCCCCTCTTAAGCCGCTGGCCCAAGGGTCGGTCGTCTCTTGGTCCATAGCTGTCGTGTCGTATTCGAATAGATTCTATCCTCTACCTAAGGTCTGAGGACTAATCCTCAAAAAGGATGCAGCGCATTAGGCACGCCATTCGGTCGTTGGTTTTCGGTTTCTAGGAGAGCACCACTTTCTGTAACGGAGGTCTGTTACGTCTACCTGCTCTCCCAGCTATTCCATCTTTTACTATCCCAAGCAAGCCGATCCATCAATATGTCATTTGGACTTCCCAGACTGTAGCTGAATCCGACTGAGATTGAGAGTTTGTGTATTGCCAGTGCCTGAGGGGGGGGGACTATGAAATGGGAATGCAATTGAGAGGAAATCAACCTGTAGGTCACTATCGATAGCCGCAGCTAATAAGAATTCATGGAATTCCCTTGGGATGGGAGTACTTCATATTTTCGTGGGAGTTCCAGTTGTCATGAGGTGGGTTTTAAGATAGATTTAGCTATTTTGCTACAGGTACAGTTAGAGCAAGATTTAGTTGCGTAGGATCAGTGGATAAATTGCTATTATATTCGAATCCCCTATAAAATCCCGGAACTAACTGTTCCACTTATTCTCATAGCCCTGCCCTGCCCAGGCGGCTACCCAGCTGAATCTCTCGCCTCGGACTGTCAGATAAGCCTGATGAGATGATGCTGGTCATCATCACCTCCACTTTCACAGCCCCAATGCCATGCGAAATTTGTTCGCTATGCTATTACCGCTGCCGTTGCTGCTGTTCGCTTATCGCGAGAGCCAAATGATAAGACAACGGCGCGCGAGAACGAATCAACACACGGGCCAGGATTGCGTCAAGTGCTGGCTCTGAATCGGAACCAGGGCTACAATGGCGGTGGCTGGCTAAAAAAAAACAACAGAGACAGAGCCCAAAGCCACCAACAATTGCCGTTAACAATGTTCGCTGCGAATACACTGCGCAAATTGCACGTCGCGCAGTGTACGATACAACAGAAAATTACAACAAAAAATATACCATGGAAAAAATGTATGTACATATATATGTACGAGTAGTATACTGAAATGTACAGAGGCCCCCCAACAGCAAAACGAACGCTCCACTCCACCGTCCACAATTTCCCCATCCACATCCACAGTCACATCTACAGTCGCAGCCCAATGTTGCTGACTCGACTCTGAACGGTACGACGGCGTCACCGTCACCGCCAGTGTATATATACATACATCCCTATATATGTACGCGAGTGTGTGTATGGAATGGGAGAGAATGCCATATAAAAATACTACAAAAGCAGCAGCAGCAGCGAGAGTAGCAACAACTACAACTACAACGAACAGCAATGCGCAAAGCCGACGAGGCGAGATCAGAGCCGAAGCGAACGACACGAAGTACAGTCGCACAGTTAAAAATAAAGTGTGGGCCACAGGGGAGAGTTGGAGGACGGGACCGACGGCATTCGTACAGAGCGAGAAAACCAAGGAAGGTTGGAAGGGGAAACAGAGCCAGCGAGCGAGGGTAAAACAACAAAAGCAAAAGCAAAGGCAGGCAGGCGGCGGCGACGTTGACGTTGGCTCTGCTGGTAAATAATGATGATGGAACCAACTCTGCCGCTGCTGCTCGTATCTGTGTGTAAATTCATGTATAAAATGTATATGTATGTATGCATGTACACAGGGTAAGAGTTGCCATCGCTGTTATATTCGTGTTGTTGCTGTTGCTGGTGCTGCTGCTGCTGCTTTTGATATCGAGGGACGTAATATCGCAACTTTTGCCGTTCAAATTGTGCGGAGCGAACGTTCGTTGGTTCGTTCCGAGACTCGACTCGACTCGAGTTTAATTTTATTGAACGTAGCAGGGAAAAAAGAGCCAGACCATGCCAGCACCAACAACAACATCAGCCAAGACAAATAAATGATGGCAGCAGTGTTGCGTTCCGATTTTTGTAGGAAAAAAATATCTTCTGCTGTGCTTCTTTTGGGCTCGATTCATTTCGTTTTGAAAACACTTTAAAAAAAGAACAAGTAGTAACACAAGGGCTGTCTTTTTTTCTACTACGTTTCGCTTAGAATGGCAAAAAATTGGTGCCTGCAGCGACAGCTTTGGTCATAGCGGGGGCTGACTGTCCTCCCGAAAAACACCCTTCAGCTGTGGTAGAGGTGCACAATGCAGTGCGATGGTGAATATGCCATTTCTCGGACTGCCTCCCCTCCTCCTCGCATGCTACATTTAGCGAAGGTTGTGGTGGGATAACGGATGTTGGGGAACGCGCGTAAAATCACGTAGTTTGAATCCCAAAACGGCAGGCAGGCGGCGCCACAAAAGACCAGCCGTTACGGCGAATGGAGATCATATCAAGGCTGACCATGGTATATTCTCATGGTGTTGTAAGGGAATCAGAACGTACAGTGATGCAGAAACATTATTTATGGAGTCAGTCTAGCTAATTTGTTTGATTTTTTTGAACATTTTTTATGGAACTTTAGAGGTTCGAACTTAGGTTCCCAAAAACGATCCAATTCAATCACATTTTCATCGCACAATTTTCCATGATGTAGATCTTTTCGTTTCCGCTGCCATACTATCTTAAAGCGACAGGACGAGTCCTTTAGCCAAAGTGTATATATTGTATAAGGGCAGAACGGAGAAATTGTAGTCGCTTTAACCATATCCGCCCACTGGGAGCGAGCGCCCAGCCGTGACTATGACGTTGACTCCTGGCTCCCCTCCCGCGCTGCAACACACTTCGATACGCGGCCGCCCACACATACAAGCACAAACACAATCACAGACAACGACAACCCCACCCTCCTGAGCGCCGGCTTCTGCTCCTTCTCTCCTGCTATCCCCCCATATAACACCCTGAACTGTTTATAAAATAACCTTATTTCGCACACACACACACCCCATGTAGATATAGCCTTGTATTGGTGTATGCGTGTGTGTGTGTGTAAGCTCCATCAACGCCCAAAGAGTGGGAGGGTTTCTCCTTCCCTTAATACTCTCTCTCTCTCTCTGTTTCACTCTCTCACTCTGTGTGGCCCTGTCTCTCTTGTGCACTTTATGCCTGACATTATTATAATATTATATTCTTTATAATAATGGGTTGGCAGCACTGGCAGCCGAAAACCACCTACACAGCCCATATACATCACACCCCAAGCCACCCAAAAAACCCACCACCCAACCATCTGCCACCCCCAACCACCACATCTCATCGTGGCAGCGATGTTTCGGCACGACCCTGCGCAGTGGATTCGTATTCGTGCATTGCAGAGCCAAGCATTGGAACCGGCTTTTCTCTATCGTACGACCACTGTACGTATACCCTATTCTGCCCACACGCACATAAACTCTCTCTGTCTCCCACACACCCCCTGGTGGGGTGGATTTGGTGTGTGGTGAGATATGCCGTATGACGTATAAAAGCTAAAAACGTTGGGAAATATAATGAAATTGGGTGAAATGCTCTCTCTCTCTCTCTCTCGCTCTCTCGGCTCTTCTCTGCGCTCTGCCTCCTCCTTTGGTCTGACATAATAAAGCCTACCACCAGGATGCCTGCCTGCCTGGCTAGTGGGACGTGGATGTGGTGGGTGGTGGGTGGTATGCGAGGGTAAAACCACTTTTCGAATTGCACGTACACCACGTGGGTGGAAGGGCAGGAGAGTACACTGCTTGTCCTGGCACTCCCCCACTCATCCACTGCTTGTCCATCCAATGCTTCCCCTCTACATCTATTGCTTGTCCTTCCTCCCACAGACCACCTTTATCCACAACATTGGTTGTGCTCCCTCCTCTCTTCCGCTGCTGCTGCTGCTCCCTCTCTTTCTGCTCTTCCGCTGCTGGTCTGTGTCCTCGTTGATTGTCAAGCAGGAGAGCGGCGGAAAGAAGCTTGAGGATGAACGGTGCCCTGCTTGCTCCACTGCTTGGCGATTGTGAGTGAGTGCGAGAGATGTATTCGCTGCTATGCTTGCTATTACGTTGCATGATAGCTTTAATTTGGCTTAATGGAAATATTCGTGCTCTCTCGTGTTGTTATCCTTAAGCAAGCGAACCTTCCCATCCACCCACTCGTGATGCTGCTGCTGCTGCCACTGACCACTGGTCCGCGTGTTAAGTAGGTGACGCAACCGCAAATTTGCGGCAGGCGATTTAATAATGCTAATGCGTGCGTCCCGTGTTGCATCTGTGTGTGGAGTGGATGTGTAATGGTTGGGACTCGTCGTAGTTGCTGTTGTCTGTGAGTCACGTCATCATCTTCTGCGTCGCCGTTGTCGTCGTCGAACCATTTACGTCGTCGAGCCATTCAGCCAGCCAGCCGGTAATTCCCCGAACCCGTACCAACAGTAGCCGCAGTTGCAGTTGCAGCCACCTACCTCCTGGTGCAAACAAGTGCAAGTGATGCGCATTCATTGATAAGATTTTCTGCCAGCTGTCTTTGCTGCCACTCTGCCCCCCTCTCTCCGCGTATGTGTGTGTGTGTGTGTGTGTGCCTTGGGCATACATTAAGACCAGCCAAGTCCGCGGTTGCCCCCTCTCTCACTTATAGCCATATAAGCCGCCCCATGTGGCACATGTGGCAGGTCTCTCAATCGGTCAACCATGCCATGCTGTGATCTGATCTCTGTTGCACAGTCAAACCCATGTTTTGAGGCTTTTATTGGGTTAAGCTTTGATAAGTTCTGAAATTAAAGGTTTGTTCAACCCCCCAGATATTCAGATACTACGCTGATATGCAGCTCTTATCAGCTTTGAACTTAACCCTCGAATTGGCTTTACTGAACAATCGAAAGTAATTAAGGAAAGCCCTGAAAAATGTTCTAAGAATTTATGACGATAGTCGAAGTAATAATACTTCGGAATAATTGATAGGAAAGCCGGTAAGCTATGAAAGTGATTGGAGATTTGTAGCGACCATCATTGTAGATTGCTGGAGAAAGGGGAATATCTAGGTGAATATCTAGATATCTAGGTGTAGGGATGATATATCATTGAATGATGGATGGATATACAGATAGAGAACCACAATAATAAATAAATAGTAATAGATAGTCGCAATGTTTAAATGTATAGTATAATGGGTTTTTTAGTCAACTTTGATTATTATATATACGGTTACATGTTGGATCGATTAAAAAACCAGGGCAGTATATGGAGAGTCAGTTCTTTAATAGATGCAAATTCAGATGGAAAATGGAAGACATTCCCAACCAAAAGACTTCCTTCAGATTCAGTTTATTCCCTCTTCTGTCCCAATTCAATTCATTCAGGTAAATACCCCTCTGATGATCCCAATTCCCAGTCGCCCCTCAACCCCTCTTGAGTAGTTCCGTTCTTCCATTCAGTTCCGCCCTATACCTGTGTTTCAAACAGCAACCTGACTCCGACTTCGACTCCCATGGCGCGACAAAAGTCGTGACTCGGACCGCAAATGCTCATGCGACCAGATCCCTTCCTTCTCCTCTTGGCTCTGCTGTATGGACTGGCTTTTGTTTACGTTTTTAGAAGAATGAAGAATCTCATGCTACAAGAAATACAAATAAAAAAATAAACTTTTTTTGGCGCGAGCCAGAATCATGGATGAATGGAAGGCAGGGCAGGGTCGTCGTCTCCCTCTCCCTCTCTCGTATCTTTTTTACTTATCATTATTTGAGCTTCTCTTTTTATGATTTTCTTTATTGAACAATTTTCGTATTCGTGTTGCACTTGACCGAAGGAGCGGGGCAACATCAGCAACAAGTTAAGAAGCGTGGTAAATTAAGAGACCGACCGCGCGAGAAACGATACCGCTCCGAGGAGAGGAAAAAAGGATACACGACGGTTCGTGCCCCCTTGAGGCATTTCATTTTTATGGCCACCAGACATGTGGCCATGTGTGCGTATCCTGGGCTGCTGCCACTTGCCACACAAACGAACACATGCAAATGTGTGGCTGCTCTGCTGGCTGCAACCAAACACAGAGCCCAAGTCGCGATTTTCATTCATAAAATCGAAGAGCAAAGAAAATGGGTAACAGAAGGAGGATGCTGCTCTGCTGCCACACAGCGCTGCCGCCTTGCCGCCATGCTGCCACTGCCTCTGCTACCAATAACTCAAAAGGCACGCGCATTCGGAGGCAGGCGCACTTGTGTTAATGTATCTGAAAGTGAAATCACAAAAGGAGGAGGCACACGGCCACGAAACACTCTCGGTCCGCGTCGTGCCCCATCCATGCCCTATGCCGGACCGGCGCCAACTTCAAACTATTTGCAAAGACAGCACAGCGGCCGAGCCTCTCCTTGGTAGCAGTGGCGGTCGCTGTCTGCGTCCGCGTCAGCGTCAGCGTCGCTGCTCAATTAAGTGAATTAAGTCTCGTGCCGGAATTTTGCACCACCCCAGAATATGCCCCAACGAAAACGACAGACCAGACGAAACGAAGGAGAAGAAGAACAAGCAGAACAAAACAACAACAACAACAACAACACATAACCATAAGGAACAATTAAAAAAGAAGAGCAAAAAAAGGAATAAAGATTCGGAGCACTGGGCGGATGGATGGGCATGACGAATATATCAATGCCTTTGATAAGAATGTGTTATGGAGAGATGCAGGGATTCAATGATAGCCATCATGAATATGGAATACCTATTGAACTACGAATTATGATAAGATGATTCACGAATTTGATAGGGTGCGATTTGAAGAAAGAATAGAATTGAAAGAAAACCTATTGAAGCGGAAATAAATTAAAAGCAAATCAGGAAAACAAAGTTATAGAAGTGATCAATGGATATTGAGTGATGCCTCTGAATGAAAAAGGAAATTATAACTGAACTTATGTTGGAAGAAACGACGTTTAGGTTGAGTATTTATTCCAACAAGCATACACCATGCAAAACAGATCATACCCTTTGCTGATTATAGAGGTACAATACTGAGATTATAGAAGGTAGAGGAGGCTTCGGATCCCCAGACCTCTGCCCAGACTAAGAAATGAATGCGGTGGCAGCGCTGCCGCAAACGAAAGAGAAAACGTAAACAGAGCAGTTGACGGCGACAGAGCAACGGGCGACCGACGCCAAAAAGTTTGTTGCTGTAGTGGGAGTGGTGGGGGTGAGAGAGAGAGCACACAGGCAGAGAGTGCAGAGAGAACGAGCCGAAAAAGAGCGTTTTGTGCATGTAATTAATTAAACGAAACGGGCCCCAAAAAGTCAGCTGTCTCTGCTGCTGCGATGTCCAATTGTTGCATTAGACGACTCTATTGCTGGCGACTGAGGAGCACAGCAGCTTAGCCGGCAACAGCGACGTAAGCAGCGGCTATTTTGCATATTGCGAATGTGTACCGATAGATGGCGCTTCATGATGCCCGGTCAGACCGGGGCTGGGGGGCCATGGTCTCTGGCTCGTTGCACGTGCAACTTTTGCATTGTTTACATGTTCAATGAAAGCTGCAGTCGCAACCGCAGCCGTAGCCATAAGCTTCGACTTTATCCTTTAACCGAGTCATGCCACACCACACCACCCACATACGCATTGCCAATAAGCGAGTAGGAGGCGGAGGCCACAAACCACATGTTGAGGGTACGACTACGCGCATTTCTAAGGCACCATCACCATGTTGCAGGTGGTGGGCATACCACCTGAATGATTCACTCAATTTCTAGGAGAAGAACATCCCCTTCCCACACACACACACACGTAGAGCCCTTATCATACTCTGAAACTGAACTTGCGGCAAGTTCAAGTTGCTGATAAAGCTCTCGAAAGAGAAGGGAGGAAAGCGCTGGGATTGAAAACTTAGATATAGGAAGTTAAGGTATTCCGTAAGTGATTGTTAATCTTGAGATTACTATATTCCTTTCGTACCAATACCATGCAATTTTCAGATACAACCTATTTGGAAAAGTTTTCTTTACTTAAGAAACATTTAATCCCTAAATATCTAGAGAAATATCAGACACGTAGTCCTCTGACCCATAATAAGCCCTACACCTCACCGTGAATGTATCCCAGATGAGGTCATACTTCTCCATGTACAACTAGAACATATATAATCCCTTGCAATATCTTCTACAGATCCTATATGATATCACATATTTCTGTCTACGTCCATTTCCACAAAAAAAGTTACATAGAATCGTTTAAGATCTTTCTTATAAACCTCTAAGCCATCTCCTCCACAAAATACACTTTGATCTCTTAAAGATCATCAAAAAGACACTCACCTCTGTGCACATTTTCGGCTGGGCCGTTCTCAAGGATAATGTTATAGTTCACAATGTTTATATCCAATGGATGAAAACGTTAAACGGAATAAAAGTTATTTTTGTAGTAGTTTATTTCTATATATCTCCCTCAAACTGTGGTTCAGTCACTGAGATTGGGAGAATCCGTTGGCGGTCTCAAAGGGCGGCCAGCAGGTGTCCCAAGGAGCAGGAGGAGTAGCACGAGTAGTAGCCTGCCGCCTGGACCAAAGCGGCAACACAGCACTGAACACCAGATGACATTTTCTTAAGAATTTCCTTCAAAGTATAAACTTTATAATGTTTTGTGTTCTTTTGTCATCCCAATCACTTTTTTTTCCGGAATGCAATATATTCAGATTTTGTTGTGTTTCACATTGAATTTCTTAATAATTAATAATTCTTTTTTGGAGCACTTTTTTCTCAAATTGCTATTGGGATTTTGAATTACTTTGAATTACGCGCGCTACTGGTGATGATGATATTTACGTCGTTTTTTCGTATTGGAGCTCTGGCTCTGGCGGACACACGGAGCGAGCGAGCGACGTGAACCTCTGGCAGTCGTGCTGAAATCACAAATAAACTGGTCGGACGTTGTTCAAGAAGCAAGCAGCAGGCAAACCAGCACGCACTCACACAGATACGCCGTAGCGCACACACACACGCCCAGAATTGAATACGAGTAAATGCACCCCTGTTTCGAGGCAGCTAGCAGGCAGTCAGAGCGAGATGCTAAACCATGACCCTCTCTCTTTCTCTCAACGCGCACTTATGTAAAAAGCATTGAAACTGAACGAGTTTCTGGAGAGCAGGGGAGAGCGAGCCGAGCGGCGGTGCAGAGCAGGCAGAGGAAGGGCTACGTATACAATACTGGCGGCATTGCCAGATGTAACGCGGGGCATTGCCAGCAGAAATATTTCAGTGGAATAAAGGCAACGAACAGCACAGCCCAGCAACCACTAACCGATGAAACGACGACGTTGTGCAAACGGTTGTTCGCCGACGAAAGTTGTGGGAGCGGGTGTTTATTTGAAAAGACCTCGCAGCGTTACCAGATAGCCCGATAGCCCAGCTACGATTTGAAATTCGATTGGGATATCAATCAGAAGAAGAAGAGATTTGGAATACTGGTAGAGGTCTCAAGGTATTTTAAATTGAAAGATATAGGAGTGGTCTTAGAGTTTTCAGAATTTCACATTTTTGTGCGCTAATTTGAATTTAAAAGGGATATTTATATATATGTGTATATATTTGTTCTTTATAATCCTTCAAATAACTTCTGATATCTTAAAATGTCACAAAATAAAAGTTCAAGGAAATTACTTTTTGAAAGTAATTGATTTACCAATCAAAGCATCTTGTACTTTTCTAGTACACTACCGCCAAAATTCTTCCAATTTGTTCCACTATAATCAAAGGAAGATATAGCATAAGATTTGAATAAAATCCAAAGTTTTCCCAAAAACTTTCCCATCGAACAGCTCAACGCAACCCACTTTCCCAGTAACTGCCGTTCGCATGAGTCAATTCTCCTACCATATGGCAACCCTGGTCGCGGCACAAATGCTGACTAACAGTCTACCCACACACACACCAGCACACAACACAATCGCACACATACACACAGTTTCTCATTCTCACGAGTGCAAATGCGAGTCGAGAGTGTATGTGCGATGTGCGCTGCTTGTCAGTTGGGATTTCGTATAGTGTGTCGGGTCGGTCGTTTTCGTTTATATAAAGGTACGGTTCCACATGCGCACACATGCACATAGATACAGTGTCCCACACACAGATACGAGTCGCATTTTGTGTGTGTGTGTTGGGTATGTGCCGAAGCAAAGGCACAGCAACAAAGCGAGGCACAGCACAGAGTTGCCGTCTCTCTGCCTCATCCACTGCTGCTTGGTGTTTGGTGCTTTGTGCTCAACATTTTTGTTTATTTCAGTTGCCGCCTCTCCGCTCCGTTCGTATCTGTATCTCTGATGTTGGCGCTGGCTGGCTGGCTGACTGACTGGTTGCTTGGCCGCCGCCTGACTCTCGTAGCTGTGGCTGTATCTTTGTGCCTTGGTGGTGCCGTGCCAGGTACTTTTGGGCCTCGTTTGGTGTGCCGTGTGCGCGCTCTGTGCTATTTTATGCGACGCACTGCTTGGCCTGACTGACAGCAGCCAGCCAAAGCAAAAAATTTTCTGTTGCGGCGGCGTCCGCGTTTGCGTTTTCGCCTTGAAACATTTTGCTGTTTTCGCCGCTGCCGCTGCCGCAGCCACTGCCGGAGCTTATCTCTTGGCCCCAAAAAAAAAAAACAAAATTGCATATGGCCACAACCAAATGCGCGCCAATTCTAATTCGAAGCGAATTTTGATTGAAGGTCAGGCGAAGCAGCAGAAGTGGCTGTGGCACAGTCCGACGCAGGCTGTGGACAAACGTTGACTGATGATTGTTGTTTAAGTCGAGAACTCGAAAACGGAACGGAACGCAACGCAACGGGAGCAGAACCCAAAACACAAATCAAACCAATTTCTGCCGTATCCTGCTTCGGTGCTTTAGTTACCTCTTCGTTGCCTCTGTCGTCGTTTTCGTTGTCGCTGATGTCATTATTTTTGCGAAAAAGGCGACCGAAAAATCGCTGGCTTACTCAATCCAAAGGGGTACGCGCTGTGGCACGACATCGGGTACTTTGTGGAACAGTAGGAGCTACTAGTTGCCGTTTAAGACGACGACGAGGCATACAACTGGTAGATAGGGTTTGAATATGGGTTCAATTGATAGATACTAAAGAAAATTGTAAAGTTCTATAGGCATAGGGTTTTTGTGGGGATAGTACAGTACTATCACTTCTTCGGGTAGAAAGTATTACGGAACTACAAGGCATACAGATACCAAAATACGGATACTCTCATAAGCATAATAGGGGATTTCCGAGAAATGGCTGGGAGTTTGTGTGAGTTTTATAAAAATATACATTACTCAAATTACTCAAAGATTTCTGTAGAGTTTAAGTTTTATTCTCGTATCTCCCATTAACGAATCAACCCATTGGGGGAAACTCGTATCAGCACCCAGAACCCTCAAAAAACTAACCTCTACTTCAACCCCGCATTATTCTTCCTTGGATCGTTTGATGGTCTGTTCTTCGTTGACATTTTCCGCAGCATACTTTTAGAGCCGATAAAGTGATTACCGATTGATCGTATTGAAGATTAAATGATGCGAATGGAATTCAGAAGAAACCACAGCATCTCCCCTCCCATCTTCTTTTCGGTTTCTGTGTTCCGCTGTTTAGTTTAATTCGTGACGCGATGCAACAATAAAAAAACAAAAAACTCAGTTTCCACGTGAGAGTAAAAGCTCCGAAGCTCTGCTGCTGCTCTGCTCTGCTATGCTATGCTGTCGGTTACAGCGGTGTCGCTGTCGATATCGCTGCTCTGCTGGCGATTTAAATATGTTATGATGTTGATGTTGCATGTTCCTCCGCGTCGTCGCCAACCACTGGTTTCAGTGTGGATATTCTCTCTATTTCTATTGCGTTTACTTCCGAGTTCAATGCAAGCAGCGGCGTTGCGCAACCGCCCACACGCGCTCCTCCTCTGCCTCTGCCTCTGCCTCAGCCTCTGCACCCGCCAGCGTTAGCCAGCTTTTCCGCCATACCAAAAGTGTATGTGTGTGTGTGCAAGGCTGCGTCGTGCAAATATTTTGCTAGCATTCGCTATTCACACACATATGCTATGGGGACCGGCACCCCCTAAAGCTTCCATTCCCCCAGCCGACCTATCCATCCATCCCCTTTCGACCATGTCCACCGCCGACGCTCTTGCCGGTACTCACTCTTTCACTCACTCTCGAACAACACACATGTTGCTTCGGTTTAGATTTTAGACGAGTTTTGAATGCGAATTTATGGCCATGGACAGGAGGAGGACCAGCACAAGGACCGCACATAACAATGGCTGAGGCGGCGACATGGCGTGGCGCGGTGTAGTGAGAGATCATTTTAGCGAAAACAGGTGGCCGCTTTGCATATTCGTAGAATGATAGGATTCCATTAGCCGGATTACGAGTCTATTCGCACTGCAAAGGGAACAGCGGGAGGAACAGCTTTCAATAAATGGGGAATCCTGTGGAAATTGTGGATGCAGGCGTCTTAGTTTTTGATCTAGGACTCACGCATTACATTTCTCAATGCATTTGAGTACCCTACTTCCATATATCATAGAACTACCAGGAAAACTGTCGGTTAAGAGAATTGCCATTGTCTTCTTTAGAAAACAAATGGAATTTATTGACTTAAATGACTGTTGTTAAAGGACTCTAAGAGTAAATAAAACATAACATCTTAAACATCTTCTACTAGTAATTAGTGAATAATAGCCTTTTAAATATGAAATTATTTATACTGACCTCATCGAAACAATTAAGTTATCGCAAGTTTCTGTTGCCACTATCTTACAAAATACAATCCGCAGGAACCCGTTCTATTATTCACAGCTAAACTTATGGAATCCGAATCATTCCTTCGAAACATTATATGCCTTTATAAGCATCGATAGTACACAATTTTATTTATTGCGTTACTTTCAATGAAAGTAGGTCTATGCTTATCTGTAGAAATGGCGAATAATTTGGCAAAAAAACTTGACCGGCTGATTAGTTTATAAAAAGCGATAAGCGATAGACAGAAATTCCTATTTAAAAAGCAATTTTAATAATCATTAAAGAAGTTATCGTTAGGAAATCTAGGAGTAGGGTGGGACTGTACTCTTAAACCAAATTAAAACAGAGGAAGGATCTAATGCCTATGTTACATAATTGGTAGAGATCCAGAACTTGCATCTTGCCTTACTGTCCAGACTGTTTCCATCATTCTCTCTCTTTAAAAGCTTCTTCGAGGTGTACCTTCCATTCGATTACCAATTATCGATTGCATAATTCATATCGATCGATGGCACACGCGCGCCCCAACGAGCGCCTGCAATCAAATCTACTCCACGCCAATTATACAATCTGTCAACAGGCACAAGGACCCGGACAACCTGCTGTGCACACCCCGATGTCGACCCTGACCGATAGCATAGTGGCGCAAACAGGGAAGGTACACTGATAAGAAAAGCATTCGAACAGGAAGCAACCTGCTGTCGGCGTCGCGGCTGCAGTGCAAGGAACAATCAGCAACAGAGGCCGAGGCAACAGAGCAAAAGCAGAATAATAGCATTGGAACGGGGCTTGAACGGCAATCGAACTCATAGAGAACACGTTCCAAACGTTTCTGCACTTGTTCGAGAGCGAACACCACCAACCATCAAATCGATCCAAACCGATCCGATCCATTCATTTCCGCTTTGTTTCGTTGTTTTCGCAAGAGGCGAACCGAAGCAGCCGCAGCAAGCAGATGAAAAGGCGACCATTCGGAACCGACGAGTGGGAAACTATTGCACCTGATTGCCTTGAAAACCGAGCAAAAAAAAAAAACCCCCCAAGTCGAAACGAAATCTACGGCGAAATAAAATGTTTGCTACGGCGACCAGAGATCTCGCGGCGGATAGGATCGCTCGTTCTCAGTGATGATAACTTCCTATAGTCTCAGCTGACGACAAGTTTTCGAAAACTCAATTGCTGTTGGTTGTCGCCGCCTGAAAATTGCAGAGAAATTCCTTTGGCTTAATTAGCCTCTTTCGTTCGGGGCGAGGCGAAAATATTTTCAAATGAGAAACGCACCAAGAAAGCGGCACAACAACAGTAACAAAAGCCAGTGAGAGAGAGAGAGAGAGAGAGGAAGAAGCGAAGAGAGTGGTAGAGCAGTAGAGCGGGGAAAAAACAACTCTGAGCTCTGGCTCAGAGAAGAGCAGAGCACAAATGAAACCAGTTTTAGTTCATTTCGTTTCGTTTCGTTCATTAATTCAAAATTTCCATTTGAAACTTTTTTTGCTGCTGCCTTCGGCTTCTTCTCTCCGCTCAACCGCTGCTTCTGCTGCTGCTGTGCTGTCGTTTCTCATCCCTCCACCACCTCGCTTCCCTTGCCAACGTCATCCTCATAATCAGAGTTTTAACATTTTATGTACAGTGCTCACAGTGAACACTCGTTAAATCTCTCAGTTTTGTGGACCCAACACAAGGCATTTCTAGCACTGAGGCCGCACTGTATTTACACAGAACAGTCCTACCCTCCCCCATACACACAGTCACATAACAGAAAGAGAAGAGCGAAACACGAAGCGAGCTCGTTTCTGTTCGTTGGTTCGGTTTTTCGTTGCTCGCTTCTCTCCCACAATCGCAATGCTTGACTCACACTGCTTCGCCGTCGACCGCGCGCTGTTATATACACATAACCTACAAAAATACATAGCTCTGGCTCTGGCTGTGGCTCTTGCTCTGGTACGGGTACGGGTACGAGTGTACATATGTATGCATCATCTGTATCTATGTGCGTCGCATCGTGTGCGCTGTCAGAGGCAAATGGCTTGATGGCTGTAGCGTTGGGTAATGGGTGGGAGAGAGGGTAGCGGTGCGAGGGGTTGCGTTGCAGGCTGGTTGGCAGACAGGCGGCGGCATAACATCAGCAGAGGCAGCAGCAGCAGCAAAAGCAACAACAACGACGCCAACGTCGACGTAGTATCGAGTTTTATATGTATGTATGTACATGCGCTGACGCTGTCACGGCCTCTGCCCGTTTCCTCTCTCCGCTCCGCACCATTCACCTCACCATTGTTCGCTTCGTTCATTCCCTTCCTCTCTCTCTCCCTGCTATTCCCTTATCCTACTGATTCTCGTTTCGTTTCGTTCGCCCGCCTGCCAACCCAGCCGACTCGACTGTCTGTTCGCTCGTCCGTCCGTCCGTACGTCCGTCGGTCCCACCCGTCTAAATGCGGGACGGGACTGTGGGACGACGCGTCCGTCGTATGTGGGAACGAAATAATACCTATAAAAAAATTCTTTTTCCCTCGGTTTTTTGCCCCAGCTCTGGCTCTGGCTCTGGTCTTGCTATGGCCTGGCTCTTGGGCTGCCTTGGGTACGGAGCGACAACGAAAAAGAGAAAGACTTGTGGGTAGAAAACCAACAAAGTAAGACTATAAAGTACGTCGACTGCGGGTGGAGTGTGGAGTGGTATGCCATGGAGGGCCCGGACTGGCACTAGTGGTACTGGTGGTACTGGGGCTGGGGCCGAGGCAAAACAAAAAATTTAAGATGCTTTTGCTGAAGCGGAGCGAACCGGCGCTGGATGTAAGATCTGTTGGGGCTTGGTGCTTGGTGCTTGGGAGCTCTGTCTCTGTCTCTGTCTGTGGCTCTGGCTCTGGCTCTGTCTCCGGCTCTCTGTTAGAAACATGTTGAAATGAAATTGCTGAACGGCAAACGACGACGAGTTGAGTGTCAGGTCGGACCGGCCCCAGCCACGGGAAAAAGAGGCCCCTGCGTAATGGTCGCTCGCCGTCGATGCTGATGCTGCTGCTGCTGCTGCTGCTGCTGCGGGGGTGGGCAAATGCTTGGCAGAATTTTTGTATTAAAATTTTATGAGAGTGTGCTGTGGAGGAGGTTAGGTTGTTCGCTCGCTGGTCGGTCTGGTTCGTTCGTTCTCTTAGCCGCCGCATCAGAGAAACTTTAAACATGTTCGGATGGTCTGCCTGGTGCTGGTGCCGACGCAACTCTGTTGTTGTGCTAGTTACTCGAAATATCACTAAAAACAAGAAAGGAACAACGTATTTTGGGAGAACGAAGCTTTAGATACCCTAGGAGATGATCTACCAACATATGTATATAATTGATTGATTCGATTTGGAGGAAACACATCAAACGCAATCTGGCTAAACCTTCTACTTTTGGAATCACACAGAAAGCATTTTAAAAGATCTGCTTAAAATATGAATACCCTTATTAAAGGGTATGGAAAAAAGACCCGCTGCAGGTTTGGCGGCTACGTTGTTGGATTTCGTTGTGGATGTGTGTGGATGGTGATGTGAATGTGGAACGCCAGGCCGAAACAGAGCGAACGGAATGAATATGATGATGCCGGTGGCAGAGCCAGGGGCGGAGATGAAGGCCCGAAACCGCGACAGACACGGAGATGTTGGATGTCGATGAAGAGGCAAATTCGGATTCGGGCCCCAAGACTAGAGCGACCAGCTGTTGGCCTTGTGCTCTCCTCCTCCTCCGTTATTGTTGTTGTTTTTATATCTTGTTGCTTTTAGCTGGCATTATTTTTGGAGACTAGCAAGCTCGCTCCGCTCGCCCCACCATATCGCGTCCGCATCGAATGTGAATGTGAATGTGGATGATGACTCGTCTCCCGATGCGACTGAGTAAAACTTATCCAAACAACAACAAAGGCATTATTAGTGCCTGTGTTCGCGGCGCAGCGAAGCGGTGGCTATTTTTGCTCGTGCCGCTTTTTGGAGGAGGAATTGCGATATTGAAATGATCATCAGATTCTCTATTCTCGTAGTCGTATCGTATCTGCTGGGGCCACCACTCGATAATCATTGATAACTGAATTCAGGTGCAGCTGAAGATGAATATTGCCGCGGTCTCTATTGGCTTACTTGTAAAGATTACTTTTTTATTAGGGATACGTTTTTGGGTCACAGTCAGTTCTGGGAACACAGAAATAGACTTTTACATTTGCTTGGGATTAGGTTGGTGGAATGTTAGCACCAACCTATAAGGATATAAAAATCTTAAATAGAAGATTTTGAAGAAATACACACATAAGTTATCGTAGTAGACTCACAGAAGCGGGAATTGAATGGAGCTGTGATATCAGTATCTCAAAACCAGTTTTCTAATATAGGCAATTATTTATGGACTGCAGCTTGACTACTAATAGAGTCATCGTAATAGATTTATGGAATACTCCAAGAACTGTTTCAAAATTTGTATCTAGTATACCATATTTGTACGAAAAAGTTTTAAGAACGATTTAAAGAACGTTAGTACACAAGATCTGGGGCCTTAAAAGTATGCAATAAAATGGAAAATCAATTGCAAGAACTGTTTTTACAAACATAAACTGAATTGTTAAGAAAGAGAACATATTACATATGTAATAAAATATATATTTGAAACCTATGGATGTTCTTGCTGTTACTTCTGTAATTTCTTTAGCATTCAATTTGTTCTTTGAGTTGGTATGGATCCCTTCGTGATTATCTCAAATTTCATCGTCACTCTCCTAATGCCAGCTTCAATTTCCGAAAGCTTGCATTCCTACGACCATGCTCCTAGAATACCCCTTCCCTTCCTCTCTTGTACACCTGTTCACTCTGTTAGCCCTTGCCAATTTCCATTGCCTGTCCGTGTTGTCCCTGTCGGATTAGACTTTGGCCATAGCCGAAAGCTGGTTAGGTCCTATTCTGTTCTGTTCGGTGCATTTCGGTTAGGTTGCGTTCGTTGGGGATGCAACTCCAATGCTGTTGCTGCAGCTCCCTCTCAGATGAGGTCGTTTTTATGATTTTACAGTTGCCACAGAAAGGGAGGTGTGCCCCCATCCACATCCGCCCACTTTGGCTAGAGAGGCTGTACATGCGGCTTTGGCTTTGTCCTGGCTCCGTGTCCGCGCCACTCGAAGGAAGAAATGCGATTGAGGTTATAATGGATTTTGACAGTCCAAGTTGTGTCTCGACGACGCCAGCGCGGCGTCGCTGCAGCAGCACGCAGCACAGCACTGCAGTTGCAGTTTCCCCCCATACGTGTGTATGTGTTTCTTTTGAAGTGTTGCTTTATTGCGACTCGCTGTTCCTTTTACGCTTATTAGTTTAATTTGCTTCTCCCGCTGCTCCTGTTGCTGTTTCTTTTTCTTATGGCATGCAACATGCTGGCAGTCCAGGCAGCAGTGGAGGGGGCTAGCTAGCGCACGCTCTTCAAACAAGTTCGAATTCGCGACGCGGTTGCAAGGTGCACATGGCGCTGCCTGGCCTGGGATTTGCATATATGCAAAACAGTTAGCCGCAGCGGAGAGCAGCATCCCAGCGCACCGCAGCAGCCAGCCGAAAATCTCAGACAGACCCGCACTCACACATGTTGCATACGACTTTAATTTATGCCGTTTGTTTGCTCGCTCCCTCTCCCACACGCTCAAACACACACTTGCTCTGTGCGCTGGCTCTCTTTGAGCGCCTTTTGTACAGAGTTTACCGTTAAAGCTATCAATGTCATCGCTGACAGACAGACGGACAGGTAGCGCCGCTACTCACTCGCTCGCACTTACTTACTCAGCCTGTCTGTCTATCTCGGTCGAAGGGGGTAGGAAGTTGAAGGTCGTTCATTCTCCCCTTCTCCCTCTCGTTCACACTCATATTTATTTATTACTTTTTATGTTGTTTTAATGACGACTACGACGACGACGTCTGGTGCTCTACTTCATCCGCTCTGCTCATGCTCTGCTTCTGCTTCTGCCTTCGAATCACTAACTATTGGCATCTCTTTTGCTCTCGCTCTCGTTTATTTTCGGGTTATTAAACCAACCGCAGAAGCAGCTCTGCTCAGACTCTGCCTCTGCTATGCCCCTTCTTCTCTCGACGACCACTTGCAGTTTTTTGAATTGTTGATTAATTTTATTGCTTTTCTGTAATAATAAATTCGTTTTTTTCTCCGTTTCTGTTTTGATCACTTGCTTCGCTACACGTGACTCTCTGTCCTCTTCTGCTGCGCTGCCTTTACTTTGGAAAATGTCTGGGACTGCGCTGTCGCCGCCGGCCGCGACTGCACTGCTCTGCCGTCTATAATTTATTAATTCTGCTCAGAACGTCGCCTTTTTTGTTTTGTTACGCCTGTTCGTACTACCAAGTTCCCCTCCTACCACCAGCGACCTTTAAAGGGTTCTCGTGAGAGCAGGAGGCGGACCGTTTGTGTTGCAATTTGGGGCCACAGCTGCTATAGATCTCAGCGCCAAACAAATTGCAGATTATTCTTGGTACGATAGTGCTGCTGCAGGTAAATCAACTCTTGCGAGAGGGATTTTAGCCACAGTAGGGAGAGGAGCAAGGTCATATGCGTAAGGAGCAACGCGATTCATTCACCTCTAAAATTAAACCCTCGAACTAATCGAGTTTTGCCGGCATTAACCGTTTATTCTTCTCCCAGTCCAATTGCTTGCAGTTAAATCGTTTTATCCTTCTCCCACACGAGCAATGCAATCCAATCCGCTCGAGAGGTCTCGGTCTCGCCCATTTGCATGCTCTCGCGATCTCATTTCGCTCATGCAATGCACAGACAGCCAGTCTCTAATTGAAGTCACACTTTCGCTCTCGTTCACTCACTCTCCCTCTCTGGCCCACTCATTGACTCGTTTCATTCCCATTTTATTGTCATTTATTAGGCGGCCGATCATTACGTTCGACGTCGCTATCGCTGTCGCTGTCGCTGCCGCTGCCGATGCTGCCACTTGTGTTTGACAATTTGAATGGGTTTTCTCACGCCAGGCAGTGCTGCTTACGGCGGCGCCGCTTTGTCTTTCATTCATGTTTGAGACCGACTCTTTCTGCCACGCTGATTGCTTGGCTGACCTGCTTCCTTCTCGTTTTTTTTGTTCATTTCCATTCGTTCATACATATTTATTTAGCTAATAATATCATTTTATTCGGTATTATTTATGATACCCGGCCGGCATATCGACCCTACACCAACCCCAATCCAGATGTGCTTTGTTTTTCGATCGCTATGTAAATGATGGGGAGATGATTTTTTTTATTTTGCTTTTATTGCCATTTCTCAACTAATCGTCGTGGCGTGGGTTGATAGTGAAAACGTTTGGTGCCATGAATGATTCGTAGTAAACATAAATGGAATAGCCAGAAGCAGCTGACTCAATCGCTTCATTCATTCATTCCGTTCTCTTTATCTTATGTGTTCTACAAATAGGAGGAATCTTCATAACCATTCTCTGTTTCTTATTTGTAGAGTTCTATCTTTACGTTATGTTCAAAGTACAGCATAATGGCTTAGAAAAGTGCGCAACCATATCGGAGCTGGCTGTCCTCTCGAAGAGCTTACACTGCTTCCCCAATAACTTTATTAGCAATTCAATCTCTTTTCGTTTTCCTTTTTGTTCCACTGTTTCACAGGCGCAACATGAAAAGGATTGTGCGACCCCAAAGCCCCAACAACCCCTTTTGATTATGTTAAATGCCTAAAAAAATAATCTTAGTCTCCGCTTCCTCCACCGTTTCCTCCTTCATCAACTCAAAAGTAGCGGCATTTTTCTATGTTAAGCTTTTCGTGTGTGTTTCTCTTGATTAGAAACTGCAAAGCAAAACAAAAACCGGAAAAAGGGTTTTTTGTATTGCTCTCCGTCCCGTAGGTGTGTATGTCTGTCGGTGTAGGTGTGTGTGTCTCTCTTTACTTCTTAACTTTCGGCGATTCTCTTTTGTTGTTTTTTGTATTATTATTATTGTCGCCGGCTTTGCTCTGCAGCAGAGGCTGACGTCGCAGTCGCAAGCTTTTAGCATTTTAAATTGACGTTTATTATGCGCTGCTGCTACTACTTGCGTCGCCGTTTTGCCTTTTTATTATTTTTATTTTTATTTTGGTTGTGTGTGTGTGTCTCCTTGGCGCTGCCTTGGCCTCTGCTTGGTCCGACGCTGGCTGCGCGGCAGCGTTTCTTTAGTTTGTTTTGGTTTTTAATTTAATCGTTTTTGTGCCCTCTTCCCCCTGCCAGCACACTCTTGCTCATGCTCTTGATACTCCTGCTCTCTCTATCTCTTGTTGTTTTTGTAGTTGTCGTTAAATGTGCTTAGCACGTGCTGTCCGCCGTCGCTGCTTCTAGCTCTGCTGCTGCCTCTGCCTCTGCCTCTGGCCTGACCGGCCTCCTTCTCACTCCCTAGTTTTGTTGTTGCTGTTGCCCTTTTGTGTCTGCTCTTTGATGCTTATTAGCGAGTGCCATTCATTCACTCACTCACTCTCGCATTCATTCATTCATGACGTTGCCTGCTGCCGTCGCTTAGAAACAAGTGGCCAATAAATTATGGCCAGCCACAAGAGTCGGGAGCAGAGCAGAAGCATAGGAAAGCTGGCGTCAGTGTTAAAGCGGAAGTTCCAGGGTATGTTAAATAAAGGAAAGGCAGTTCAGTACGCCTTAGGAAGATTTAGAGCGGATCCCCAAATTATATTGGCCTGATCTCTTGAACTTTGAATATATCCTGCTGCAAAACAGATGAAAACCAGAGAAAGAGCAGGAGGATTGCCATTAATATTGCCGATTAAAGGGCGTCGTAATGGTGGATACACATAAACCCGTTATATTAAATGCTGGTCGCAAAAAAGGGTTTTTTCCGACAGCACTGCCTACGTTTCTGCCACAACAGTGCGGCTGCGGCTTTTTCTGCTGCCACTTCTGTACGTCTCTCTGTGTGTGTGTGTCAGCTTTTTTATGATACGAAAAACTGACCTAAGGTATGTGCCGGCAGAGAGGCATTTAATTTGCATGGGGAACGGAGCGCAGACCCGAACCGATAATGAAAATCTGTTCTGCCTTCCTCCTCCACCCACCCGTTTCTCTTCGGCAACCACCAAAGGAAAGGTTCTGTGGGTGAGAAAGGGACCACGAGACGACCATTTTCAAGCGCAAGTCATGATGCTATTATTATACAACCGTTTGGACGTTTGGAACCTCACTGTGTCAAGGACAAGTGCGATTCTTTAAATGTATGGGTGTGTGCGTGTGTGAACTGTATTTATTGTCGATTTACCGTTTCACGACCGCTGCCGCTGCTGCTGCTGCTGCTGCTGCTGCTGCCTCTGCTGCTGCTCTTGCAGTTCAATCATTTATGTGGACTGAGTAGAAGAGAGAGTGGAAACTGTTTACTTCTCAACAGTTCGAAGTGGAATTTGGTGGATCATGTGCGAAGCTAATGTGGATCTCTTGTGGATCCTCAGTTCAGGAGCAAAGGATGAGAAAAAGCAAAGGATTCCGCACAAAAACCTGCACTGAAAACCTGTTACCCTTAACCTGTCCCACATTTCAAATCGAAAATCTTTCATATTAAAATCCATTTGTGCGGAATATTTGATCAACGAGGGAATATAGACATTTCCGTAAGAGAGAGAGAGAGAGAGATAGTAAGGAAGAGAGAGAATGAGGCCACTTGAGGCAATTGTGGGTCAAGTTTATTTCAATAAATTCCTGTCGTTTATTTTTTTTGGGCAGAAAACTTCGAAACGACCGAAATGCCGCCTGCAGAGGAATCTTAAATGCCAATGCACTTTACACCCCCCCCCCAAACGTGGCAGGCACACTACCCACCAACACCACCCATGGCCAACCACCAACCGCCATACGCCATACGCCATACGGTCCACCCACCTACTTGCGCCCACTCTTCGCCCCCCGTTTGATGCATATGACATTTTTGCAGTTTTTGTTTTGCTCGCCAGCTTCTACAATGCCTCCTCCTCCTCCCAGACCCCCGCTGCTGTGCCACACGCCCCTCTCCCCTTCCTTTAGCTAGCACATCATCACAAAAACTTTCATTTAATTGCTGAGAGCAACAAAAAAAGCAACAAAAGAAAAGAAAGAATGAAAACAAAAAGAGAGAGAGAGAGAGAGGAAAAGCACATTTGGTGTTGTTGGCTTTGTTTACTTTACTTCGAAGGGGGGGCTGGGGAGAGGTGAGCGATGAGCGAGCAGTGAGCAGTACAACATCGGAGAATGGAAATCGAAGCGGAATCGGTTAAAGTGGCGTGTGGGGGGTGCATGACGTGCTGTGCGTGCCGTGCCTACTACGAGTACCGTAACGTACCCATATCCGTGCCCCCACATGGGTGATGCGATGCGTGTGTCTCGCCAGAGACCAGCACCGACCACCAGTGCCCGCACCCCTCTGTTAGCCGTGGACGCTCCTTCCTTTCCCATTCGATTCGAATTCGGCTCTCTCAATTAAATGGCTTTTCAATTGGGTTTTGCCGGTAAAAGGTAAACGGCAAACGAGGCGCACAAAACATAACGGAGGAGGATAGCAAGAAACTCGAGAATCAAAACAAAGAAAACGATTATTTATGTCAAAAATAAAACGGAAAGAAAAATTAAGAGAAATCAATAAATGGTATGGCATTATCATTAACTGAAGAGATCTTGAAGCACACAAAATATAAAAATAAAAGTAGTACATATGGGATATCAAGGAATGTTTAAGGACTTTGTCAAATTAAAAAGGGAAAACGTGGAAAAAAACTTCATAATTGATCAAGATCAGGCATAGTTCTAACATGTTTGATAGTCTTCAAATCTTCAAACCAAAGCATAATAGGAAACAACACAATTTAATACATTATCTTTGGTAAAGCATAGACGATGATCAAGGGATATATTTGTAGAAAGGGGTGGCCTAAGTTAGACGGAAGGCAAACCCATCAGGAGGCAGCAAGGAGTGATATGGATGAGAGGGGTAGAAGAGCAATGGTATCTTCCAGGCAATCATCCATACTTTTCTTGTTACAAAGGACAGGGCAGAGCCAAGACTGTAGAGGTGGACTGAAGAGGCTCAAAGTTAGAATGAAGACCTCCATTGATACCTCTTCAAAACAGAGCCTAACAGAAGACTAAACTAACCGAGACACAGATCGAAAATGTATGGAAAAGGAGAGGTAATGTGTAATGGCCCACGTATTTGATTGAAAATGGCTAAAAGATCACCTTGAACACAATCAAGGTCTTTATTTCTTATATACATTATATAAACCTTTATCTATTGATCTACTCACATTGGCCTCAGTCCACATCTTCATTGCATTGCCTGTTTCCTGCAGGATTGCTCTTTGGAGGAAAGCTCTCGACTCGAACGATTTAATCGATGATTTAATAGTTTTGGCGCCTTTTTTCTGTTGCTGAATTATTAGTTCTAGCCCCAGCTCCACATGTTGCCGGAGTAAGTGTTCCCAAGTGTTTACAGAATAAGATATTAGTTCAGTTTTCGCACAGAAAATATCACACACTTTTTTTTTGATTCGTTTTGGTTTTATTGCTGGTTATTTTCCTGGCTTCTAACGGTTTTGCTTTTCCTCCAGTTGGGAGATTTACGTAGTTTTTGCTCGGGCTCTGTGGCTATGGCCGCGCGCCGATGGCGTCGTCGTCGCTGGTCGCTGGCGTCTTGCTGTGCGAAGTGCAGAGTTCGTACTGAATGGACGGGGCGCTTTTGGCCAGGCCAGCACTGGCTGATGATGGCGGATCGGAACCAGCCCCCGGCCAGGGTTGCCAGAGCTCGCAAGCCGAGTGGAGCAAATCGTTCGACTCCGACTCGTCGTCGCCGCCTGGCAGCCCTGCCACGTGCGCATGTTCTTTGTTGTTGTTGCTGGTGCTGCTGCTGCTGGCGCGCTCTGAGTTTTCCGTTTTGTATTTTCAGTTGCGCTGTGGAAAGCCGCCAGGCCAGAACATGCCAGGCGAAAGCCACAAAACCCCAAACCCTACTTCGGGGGTGGGGGTGGAGAGGGGGTGCGGTGGCCAACTCCCTACAGCTCCTTGGGCTGGCAGGCACCCTTCCTGGCATTACCTCCCACTTCCTCCCTCCCATCGACAGTTGAACTATTTTAGTGCCTGAACAACAAAGGCAGCAGCAGCCCCACCGACACCGACACCGACTCCGGCTTCGACTCGATTGGGGATAGTGGGGTTATGTCGCTGTTACCATCGTTTGCTCGTTTGCTAAAGTCGATAATTGCGAATGCCGCCCAACGGTCTCTAATCGATGGCCAGTCTGTGTATCGATAGGTTTTGATTCGAGTTTAGAATGGTAAAAACTTGGGGTTTTCGTATGGGAATATGGGGGTACATATTTATGCTTCAGAGGGGAATGATCCATTCTTTGGTATTCGAAAGAGTTTGTGGAGCTCTGATAATCTATATGATAAGGATCTACAATGGGAAAATATTATGCTATGTAAAATAATTGGCTCAAGATAGGCGAGGATCCATAATTTGATTCTGTTAAGATCATCATAATCTGAGGATGTGAGACGGATATTTTAAGATCGTCGGCAAAGATTAATATCAATGTCTAGAAAGATTTTATATTGATAAAAGGCTCTCAGAGGGAATACATATGTATGTATATATAAATGCAGTATGTGATCGATGTATTTCAATACTATATGTACTACGAGTTTGAATATAAAACCCTATTAATTACGTATGTAGATGAACATAAAATACTATAAATGATATGTATAGTAAAAGAGCAATCGATCGTTTCTATAATTATCCTTATCAAATTAATTACAAAATTAGTTCCAAGACAATAAAAGATAATGGGTTGGCTGTTGAGATCATGCCTTTTGGTTCCCCAGGGCTGCCAGATAAAGCACCCACCCAACTCGTCCTCAGCACACCTGATCTTGCGAATACGAGCAATTATACACAGAGGCAGCAGTGGCAGGTGCATTCATCCGCTGGGGCAGAGGCACCACATGGCCGAACGACCTTTTGCTGACTGATAAAATTGGGGTGGCAGGTGGGTGGCTGTTGGGCTGTAGATTGGAGTGGAGTTTGCGGCTGGCGCCGTCGTCGGCTTAGGCATCCTCCATGTACACACAAACACACACACACACACACACACTTTCGCACGCATACATAAAGCTTTACCCCACATGCCCTCCCCTGACCCCTGGAATGACTGCTGATTGCTTTGCTTGCTTGATGGCATTGCACACACACTCCACCGAAGTATATATATATATATATATATATATGTATGTCTTTGCGTGTGTATGTGTCTATGTACTACTATAGAGATAGAATGAGCGAGAGAGTGAGAGAAAGACTGCTGGGTGGCTCTTTGTTTTGCACACGACTCCCACACCACAACCGAACACCGAAAGCCGAAGTTACTGAGAGCTTCGTGTTTGAGTTGGGACTTGTTCGCTGTTGTTGTTGTTGTTGTTGTTGTCAGCCAAGGCAACGGCAACGGCGACGGCGATGGTGGCCAAAAGCTAGAGTCCGGCCTGGCTCTGCCGCTCCCAATGCTGCCAATACTTTAGCCTCTTCTGCTGCTGCTTCTGCTGCGGCGGCGACTCTTTTTGGGGCAGGCAAACCTGGTCCAAAGCCCAGGCCAGGCCAGGCCAAACAACCGTCGACGGATGACGACGTTTTCCGACTAACAACGGACGCGCATTTTCCACCATTTCGAGGCAAAGAGCGCATTGAAAATTGTGCGACGCAGCGCAGCGTCGCAAATGGTTGCAGGGGTGCTGTACCCTAAAGGGGGTGCCAGGGGGGTGCCAGGGGGGGGAGCATTGCTGAAAGAGGCTCTGTTAAAGCTCTAACGATGTTGCCCCGCTCTGTGGCGGCATTCATTGTTCGCCTTCGAGCGCCAAGCTTTGAAAATACCAGTTTGTGGATACTCTAAACAGAGTGGAGCATGCCGAACTGCAGATGCTTGAAAGGTGAACAGTTTAAGAAGCCTTGGAGAGTAGTAGTATATTCAAGATAGTCCCAATAGCTGCCTATGCTTATAGCCTACCGACTCCCTTTAAATTTGTACCATTTCATTGGAGGCATCCTTCAAATCAAGTCTTTCTGAATATTGCGCCTTAAGATTTGTAAAAAATTGCATCAAAATCGTATGAGGCAATGCCTGCTCTAGGGTATCCAAGCCTTCGTTTCCTCCACAAACCCAATCTCCATCTCCTTCCTTTGCTCTTATGGTTGCGTATTCTTTTGACGTGTGTGTGCGTGCGTGCTGCCTTGCTGATTTGTGCGCAAAACTTTACAACATCGCGTAGAAGCGGCAGAGGAGCCGCACAGAGCATCGTCGAAAGCAGCATCCCAAGCAGAATCAGAGGCAGCAACAACAACGATGTGGGATTCAGGCCACATTAACGAGACTCGGCAGCGACAGCGGCGTCACCGTCACCGTCACCGCCGCCACATCGCCATCGCCATCGCCATCGCAGTTGGGGCCAGTTGCCGCCAGTTGGGGCTCTGCTTTGTCTACGGAAAGGTCGAAGACGGAGTCTGTGGTCTGGTCTGTCTCCAGTCGGGAGTCTGGCTCAAGGCCTAAGGGGGATACCAGCAAAGGGAGTTGCAGGTTCCTCTGCAGTCGCCTTTGGCATTGTCCAAAAAAAATTGGATTTCAAATGTTCATTGCCATTGGGGGGAAAGGATAGTGGGCTAGAGTTCTATTAGATGGCGGCGACTTTTGAAAACTGGAACTTATCCATCAATTTGGGGAGACGGAGAGGCACTAGCTAGAGTTAGAACCCGTTGATATCTGATCAACCTCATATCATTATGGTTAGGAGATAGATAAATAGATGGATATATAGATAGATGGCGAAATTGTATATAGAACGAGGGGGAACGCTGTGAGTCGCGGCTAAGGCCGCGTCTCTATATTTATACACGATACTCAGTCAGTATGGGTTCCCTCCGCCAGAGGGCGTACACTGTTCGTTAAGCAGAGGGAATGAATTTCGTAGCCACAGCAGTTTCCTTTGTTCTTTTTTGCTATTATAATAATCCATTCTTACTAGATTTAATAATCTGGTAGACATGCTCATGCTCTATAATTCTGCGTTTATAGTCTGATCGTATCTTCAAAACTGAAAAGTTCACAGATTTTCGATTTTTGTGGTGCCGAAAAGGGATGGGGTGAAATTTGTAAATACACTGGAAATAGGGTGATATCACAGAAGTCTGAATATCACAGGAGTACTTAATTTTGTTGCTCTAGCTTTTATAGTCTATGAGATTAAGGCGCATATCAGGACAGACGCTCAGACATTGCTATATTGACTTGGCTCTTGATTCTGATCAACAATAGATATGCTTTATAAGGTCCAAAAAGGCCTCCTCCACAAGTCTAATATACCCCTATACTCACTTTGAGTATCGGGTATAAAAATCCCAAAAACCCCATCCTAGATCGTAGAAAACTTCTGCGAGGAATAACCAGAGAAGATTTCCCCCAGAGATCGCTCAACGTCTGGGAAATCCATGAGTTCCCAGCCCAAACCTCTGGTAACTCTCTCAAACTCCCCGTTTGGTATTAAATCCATCTTTAACAATGAAAAATATGCAACTTTAATAATTCTGTGTTTCTAATAAAATTCTCTTGATTGCCCGAAATGTTAATCATTTATTGATATTTCATTTCTGCCACAGGCCTTTCTACGCGCCTCTCATGCCCCCGACTGCCCATATAGCACGACTCTTTCCCACCCACTCTTTCTCTCTGGCTAACTATCTCTCTCTCTTTCTTTTGTGTGGGTCGGTCGGGGGCATGGTTTGAGTGCTCGCTTTGATGATTTTGTTTTCGAGGCTTATCCACCCCCCCACCATCCATCCCAATACATTCACAGTGTGTATTGCCTCTGGATAAACCACTCTCCTTAATCCCCTCCTGTGGGGATGATCGTAGAAGCATCATCTTATCTTATGATTTTCGGGCGATCTGGGGAAAATGTTACCTTACGATTCAGAGGAGCCTCAGCCATTAGTGAGAGCTTTCACTGTATATGACAACGCTAAAGCACACACACACAAACCCTGGCACTCGCTCGCAGGCACATATATACTCACGCCTGCATACATGCTGTACTCTCGGATACATATGCATCCACACACACTCCAGGCATATACACATGGTACACACATACATGCATGTCTAAAGCAAGCAGCATATGAAGGCAAACAAAACTGAAAATGCGGTAAGGCAGTGGCGTAGTGAAGTCACCACAAAAAAAGGGGCTTTGAATATATAGGCTCTCAGGTGGGGGATAAGTCTGTTAAAATTTCTATATTCCTTCCTGAATATACATGTACTACACGTTTTGCGGTCGTTTGAACATTCCGTATCTTTAAAGCCTAAAAACATTTATCAGCTATAATTTCAGAGCAAAACACTATCTCTGGACATCTTATTAGACTAATCATCTATAATTCCATACATTTATAATTATAATTCAATTAACTTGGCTTTCTATAAGATTTGAAGTTCCTGCAACATCTATGATAACTTTCATTAGAGTTCCTCATTGTCAGGTTCTCTAGAGATCTATTGCGGTTTGATTCTTGGTGATTTTAAAACGAAATTAGAAGAGATCTTCATAAAAACTGCTAAGAATTCTGAAAATGATTTTGTCGAGTCGCACACAAACGTGTGGCCCCTCTTTGAATATATGTAGTAAGCCCCTGGCAATGGCCGCTGCTGTGATGCGTTGCCTGGGATTGCTGTTGTTGTTGTCGTTGTTGTATTTTGCCGCACAGCAACAAAAACATTTTGTTCGTTAGACGAGTGCCACTGTGTATGTGTGCATCTGTATCTCTGCCTGAATGTTCGTGTGTCAGTGGATATATGTATCTGTATCTGTGAGTGTGTTCAAGTTCCATGTAGTGTGTGTGTGTGTGTGTGTATGCAGTCCTACATTTCCATCGATTTAATCTATCTGACTACGACATCAGCCAAGCATATACACACACACACAACGAGAGAGAGAGAGAGAGAGAGAGAGAAAGAGGAGGCTGAAAACCCACCCAAAAGAACGTGAAGAGCAAGGAGGAGGAAAATCGTCAGAGAGCCTGCCAGAGAGCGGGTTGGCGAGTACGAATGCCACTCCGTCAGATGGTAGCTTCGCCTGAGACCTACGACTGGGACTGGGGGAATGGTTCTGCCGACTGGGAGTAGGAATTGGGAGTTTCGGGATGGGAATGGGAATGGGAATGGGTGCTGTGCTGCTAGTGGTATTGCTGCCTTTGGGTGGTTGCTACTTCATGGCGGCATGAGCAATGTCATGATGCTATTGCACAGTGGGTCCGTGTATCCTAGGGTTTGGGTTTTTTGGTAAATGAAAATGGGAATGGGGTTCGCATTGCTTTTTGGCTCTAGCTATGGGCCCTGGCTCTGGCTCTGGCTCTGGCTCCTGTTCTCGGTCTCCGGCTCTTGGATTGCGATTGGGATTGCTGGCTGCTTTTTGGGACCGAGTTGGTGCCGCATAAATTTCGCTCGTCTCGTTTCGTTTTCGAGTCTAGTTGTGTATGCCATACCGACTACGAATACAGCGACTACTACCAGGACGAGGACGACGTCAACGGCGCCACAATTGAACTGTCAGTAAGCCGAGTCGCTAGATGGCGGGGAATCAGAGGGGAAGCTATGAGATATAGAAGAGGGTGGGGTAAGGGCGAACGAGGGGTAACTATAATAGGGGCCGGGCTGAGTGTAACGCATACCGCTGTTATACCGTTGCCCGACAGTGTTGGAAAATTACGAAGGAATTCTGCGCAGAAAACCAAATAAATTTATGATGAAACTTTAACGGATTCTCCTCCTTTTTTCTTTGGGAGAGGCTTCAATAGGTTAGGGTTGCCAGGCTGTTTCCTACAAAAATGCATTCGACTGCTCCCTGGAATGGTAGAAAGTATGAAAACATTTTATCTGGCACGAATGGATGAAAAACGGGGTAGAACAGTCTCTCTTTCTTTTTTATTATCGATCGTAAGGTGTAGATATATCCCTTCGTATATGTCTTAGAGATCATAGATTCCCTAAGTCGTCTCTATGTCATGCAGCAGCATCCTTCCGCTGGTTTTTGCGTTCAATAACAACCTGTTTAAGATCGAAAAGTATTTAAAAAAACAATCTAAAAGATTGCTAAATTTATTTCCACTAAAAAAAATGATTCGGAAATCCTTTATCTCAGCTTGGAAAGCTCTCTTTTTTTTCTCTCTGTGTAGACTTTTGCCACGGCTACAATGAAGCAGCAAAATACGCCCCTGGCCCGCGACCAGAGGCGGCGTCGGAACTCCCGTTGTAGCTGGCTGCCACAAGGCTGCTGGACGGCAAAAAATCGAGAGCTGAGGGCAGAAGTTGGACTCAGGAAGGGAGCTGGGAGAGTTTGAGAGTCGGAGATGGAGCCACAGAAGGAGTCACTGATTGCCAGGGCCAGCGAGCGTTGAGCTGGAAATGTGGGTTGAGCAGACCCTAAACCCCAGACTGTGCAACGAACTAAATAGAATGCCAGAAGCTTTGGATAGTTGTCCACTAGTCACACAGTGGAAAGAGGCAGGACCACGAATAGGGATAGAAATGAGGAACAGACTGCCACTGAAATGACGATGATGACTAAAAGGATGGAACTATTTTGTTTCTGGGATTTTGGGGGTAAGCGCTAGAGTGCGATGGAATAGTTGCATGTTACGTATACGCACTGTAGTATCATGTGTTGCTCTGTGTGTAATGGCAGACACAAATGCAAATACAGAGATACAGATACATATGCAGATATGTGCACAGCCACACGCACAGATACAGATACACTCATAAACATGGAACATGGGCCACGTGCATATGAAATATTGACCGCTGCATAAGAGAATTCGGACATTAAGTTTGTGGCTTGGTTTTGGCATCCAGGTTTCGGCTTTCGGGTTTGGGCCAAGTCGTGTGTGTTGTGTGTGCTGGCTTGGCTTGGGTCCCGGATCAAAGACTGAAGTGAAGTGTACGTTGCCCTGGCAACCCTGGCTATTGTTTGGCGAAGAAGTGGAAGTACAAAGGCAGCCAAAGATTGCCTCCAAAGAAATTAGGTATTGCGAATGTAAAGATACTTTCCTTTGGCCTTCAAGGGGAAGTGTAATGTTTTTCAGGATAATTCCAGGAATATGCATTTAGAAACCAGAAATGTTTGCGAATACTGCACTGAAATCCTACAAGTACTCTTAAGATTTCAGTGTGGGAATGAACAAAAAGAATGACTTTAAACTTGGAAGATAAATGAGGGTATTTTATTTATAAAATTATCTTACTTAAAAGTTTGGTATAATACAGGTAATATACTAGATTTTCCAACACTAAAACGTGTAAGAGTTCCGGGCTGCCAGATCGTTTCTGCATGCCAAAGGCGAATAAAATGTTGGTTTAATTTATAACCTGGAAAAACGACCTTAGGAATAGTTAATGGTCATAAGATCCAATATTGGTACGGAATCAAATTTCCTCTTGTTTCCTCTTCAATTGCTGTTTTATGGTTAGCATAAGTATTCCTCAAGTACCTATGCTTCCCCTGCTCTTCAACCCAAATTCATTCACAATTAGTCCAACCCTCCATATATGGGGCCTGCCCCCTGCCTGCCACATCCATTCCGCATTCGCATTCAGCACTCCATTGAGGGGATTTTCACGCCTAATTACGAGAAATAAAAGGATTCATGGTTCTCGTTGCTGCCTCTTGTTGCATAGACGCAGAAACTAAAACTAAACCTGATTACAATTCTCACCAAAAAGGTGGCAGAGAAGCGTTGCAAAGTGGGCGTTCAATAGAGGTTAGGATGGGTTGGGGTGGATGGGGCTTTCTTTAAGGGATAACCACTTGTTACTGGCTCTGTTTCTTTTTTTTTTGTTGGTTCTTTTTTGGGAAAACGCCAAAGTCAAAGTGACCGAAAGAGCATTGAACGTAACACTTTCGCTGACTGCCGCCGCCTACTGCCTTCTGTCTGCCTCCCGATGACGTAGTCAAAGTGGCAGCAACATTGACTAAAAAGAAAGGAACGGACCATATGCGGGTGCCGAAGTTTTAGATACTCTTTAGATAGATACTCTTTTTAGATACAGACGATAACGCACACAAAAACTTTATTTGTGATTGATTATTTCCATGAAATCTTGATGGTTCTTTTTGTCAGTACTTTCTGAGCCCAAAGTATCTGGCAGATTTTTGAAATAAAATACAAAATAATAGATGGATATGGCGTAGATATGGCTACCAACACTATAAGATCCAGGATTCTAGCTCTCCACTACAGAAACCTCCTCAAAATCATAATATCTCTGCAAAAAGAGTATAATGATAGATGGATGGATGAATGAATGGTCGGATGGATGGATAGATGAACAGAGACGAAAGAGGTTGGATTATGGAGGCTGTGTGGCGCTTGCTGCTTTTTAGTGGTTTTCAATGTTGACGGCTTTGAGTGACAGGTTTTCCCCGTTGTTCCGCTGTGCCCCACTGTGGCCCTGCTCTCCCCTCTCCCGCTAGCAGATACCCCTTTTGCATGCATTACAGAAGCAGCGATATAGGAACAGGGCACCAACAACAAAAATACCCATAAATAAATAAATAAAAAGCGGCAGCAGAGTTGAGAGGTGTAGTAAAAGGAGGAGGAGGGGATCACAGAAGAGTGCCTGCCCCCCCCTCGCAACAGTAAACTGTTCAAGGTCGCCGCTTGTCTGCTGCTTCGCTGCTTTTCGAGCATGAAAAATGCAAAACAAACGCCGACTGCGACAGCGGGCTTGCTCCGGACAGAGGCAGCGCAGTTAGCGTAGAGCTTAGCAGCGCAGCTTTCGGCAGGGCGTCCGTCTGCTGCAGCGACAACAAAAGTCTGTCATAATTCACATGCGAGAAGTGGTCGGCTCTCACCCTCTCCCACTCCAGTTCTAGCAGCATCTCAGCCTAGCCACGCTCTCTCCTCCTCTTCCTTAGACAGAGGGAGGTTTTAGTTTAGAAACAGCGTCAAAACAGCTGGAAAAATGTATTAAAAGCAAACGTACGAAGCAGCAGGCAGCACCAGACGACGACGCACCCACACCACCACTCGCCCTCGCACATATACATGTATGAACGGGGTGCATTGGCTTTGGCTCTCACACATGCGTGTTTTGGGAGAGTCTGAAGCCTGCATACAAAACCATAAATTGAAAATACGCCACGGCACTGCTCCTCCGATGCGATGCTTGGTGCTTTTGATGCTGACGTCAACGTCGCTGCCTGGCTGCTGTTGAATGCAATCGGTGCTGCCTTCTCTTTACTGCTTGCTAAAGTCACTTCACTGCTTGCTTTTCTCAATTGCACTACACTCCGCTCTGCCAGCTTCGCTGCCCGCGCTGCGCTGCTTCTCTCTCCGGGCGCTGCAGTTTGCAACAAAGCGAAGGGGTTCTGGAGGAGGGAGGTTGGCAAAGTTTTTCACTTTTCACGGCGGCGCCGCATATATAAAAAGAAATAATAAAAACCAAAATTGCTGCCTGCCAAGAAGTTGCAGCAGCAGAAGCAGAAGCAGAAACTTTCGCTTGGGAGCGGCAGAGACAGAGGCAGCGCTGATTAAAGCGCGGCAAGGAGACGAGTGGAGTCGAGTCGAGCCGCCTTCTCGCCTGTCTGCAGTCTCTTTGTGGCATGGCATTGTTGTCCTCTGCCACAGCTCCTACCCCCGCTGCGGTTTGCTAGACGGCAACAGGACAGAGGGGAATCTGATTCGAGAGGGAGGATGGGGAGGGAGGGGAATGGATATGCCGACACCTAGCCTCGTGGCATGCCTCTCCTACCCTTCATACATTTGCATAACTCCTCAACGCACTTTGACATGTGGCAGGCGATGAAGCACGGGGGCCAGCACTGGGTGGTAGTGTGGCTTGGGGGCAGGTTGAAGTGTTTTGGCTTATATGAATGAACACAGCCATTCTGTCCATTCTGTCCATGTGTCCATGTCTGTGGGCGCATCTGTGTGTGGATGTATGTTCATGTTTGTTTGTCCATGTTTGTGTCTATGTATATGGGTCACATGCAACGCACGCACTGGGGGCCACAGACAGCCTCCAAAACGTCAGCCAGGAGGCGGGCCTCCAAACAAAGGCAGGAGCAAAGAGGCAGGACCAGGCTCAACCAAATTGCGGTTTCTATGGCTGACCTTTCGCACGGTGGGCGGTCGACTACGAGATGGAGAGAGGGCAAGGATGTTAATAGAGAAAGCGGGAAGAATGGAAAATTAGTGGTAGGATGAGAGGGGGGAGATTAAGGAGTGCGTGGAGCGTTGAGAATTGGAGTAAAGCATCGGGAGAGAGGGGAAGGATAAGTAAAGAGTGTGATGAGAGTAGAATGAAGATTCAGGACTCCTTTCGAGAGGTGAGGTATAGGTATTCCAAGTAATCCCCACCTTCCGAGAGGTGTCATCCGCACTGCATGTCGCATCACCCGCACACATGCCACCACATGCCACCTGCTGGGCGCTGCTGCATTCGTGTGCTCCCAAAAAAGAACTTTTTACCAGGTCAAGTCTTTGTTTTCCGGACAGCCAAACCAATTATTGGGTCATGTTACCGAATGTTAAACGTGCGCCCCCTGTGCCCCCAGAATCGGACAATAAATATTGATGCGCGCGAGTGGGATGCAACACTACCACTTGGAGAGAAATGTAGAGAAATATAAGGGTTAAGATATCTCTATGATGACTAAAGTAAGGGAAAAGGAAGAGTACCCTGAAGATCTGGTGAAATTCAATGGAACATAAGGGTATTTCCATTAATGTTTCCCATTTCCAAAGGGATCTCCAGGAACTTAATCAAAGATCTTTAAAATCAATGCCCTACAACCGCCAAAGTTTTTATAATCTATCTCCGTTTAAATATCAAATCGCTGTAGCAATCTGTTCCCAAAAATAACCAGGTTTCCGACTTTCAAATGTTTCAAACATTTTTGCCAAATCATATCGCAGTCATCATAAAGAGCACCTCGTAAAGAGGGTTGTTGCAACAAACAAATGCCCCTGTCCGCAGGGACACACTTCATATGATAATTATCAATTGCTATCGTGATCCTTTGGGCATACAGCTGTTGGAAAATATAGAAAAGCCTCTGCATTTACTTGTTAAAGAGATGAAAGAATAAGTCATATGCCTCAACAAAAAACGTACGGAACGCAATGATCGTTCGAATCTTGAAATACTGCACTCCATTTGCAGATCATCCGAAAACTCTCTTACCCCCTCTAATATCCTCTCATAATTCTGGAAAATAATACTCTATATTTCCGCTAGATCTCCCATTCGATTGTTTGCATGAATTGCGTGGGTTTGTGCGCTTGACGGTCCGGCAGCTTAAATGCAAGAAATTTAATAAACATTTCTAGTGGAATATATTTTTTTCGTATTCTCTGTCGTTGCTACCGGCAAAAAAAAAGCTCCAAAAACCCAACTCCCATTCTCATTCCCTCCTCCTTCCTGCTACCCATCCAACCCAACATCAATTCCTTCTTCTACTTAATGCCCCATCCACCAGGAGTTTTGATAGAAGCTTCAGAGATGCTGCTGCTGCTTCTACTGCTTCCACACTGCTGTTTGTATAAAAACAAGGGGCAGCCAGGACATGGCGCAGGCAGCAGGATAGAGCGGCAGCAGCAGCAGCGTTACGGCAATAGCAACAACAACGTACATTCTTGGCGTGTTAGACTTTTCCCCAACAACAACAAGAACAAGAAATTCACTGGGAAATGAAATGAACGAACGAACGAACGAAAAGCACTGGCGTTGGGTCCTGGCTCTTGGTCCTCATGGTTCAGCTTCGTTCTATCTGTGCGCATCTCTATAATCATCATCAACACCAAGGCAGGGCAAGGCAAGTAGCTGGGGAGAGGCAACGTCGTAGAAAGGCAACGGCAACGGCAACGGCAAGGCAGTCAGGCAGCCATCCTGTCCTCGTGCGCAATATCCTTGTCGTCCTTTCACACAGCAAACGAGGGAAAGAGAGAAGGACACACACACAGAGAGACAGGGACAGGGGGCGGTAGGAGGCGACACAGACAAAGAGACATGCGACGACCCAGCCCCAGACCAAACCCCCAGACCACCCCCCCCACCCCCCGGTACACAGCATTTTCCATTTTCGTTTTCATTCTGGCCAGGCCAAGTCGACGGCTGCTGCCTGCCACTGCCGCTGTCTTTTGCTATCCTTACCATCCTTACCATCCTTGCCACATCCATCGTATCCTATCCTATCCTTGCCGTACCATGCCTCTTCGCCTTGGCTGCCTTGGCTGCCTTGGCTGTGCTGTGCCGAGTCGCTTCGAGTCCTTGCTGCTTCATTATTTCAGCATGCGGCTGCTTCTGCCTGCCGTTGTTGCGCGATGCCTTTTCTATCTGATGGATACGTATACGTACCGTGTGCCCCACCCTCTCACTCACTATCCTCCCGTTCTGCTGCTGCTTCTGCTGCTGTTGCCGTGAATTTGCAGCATTTTATCCTTCTCTCAAGCAGGGCTCTGGCTCTATGTATCTGTGGTTGTATGTGCGTATGTGTGTATGTCTGTTTGTGCTGACAATAAAAGTTTCGTATACACATACAGCGAAACATACAACGAGAAAGCATTAAGCTTTCATGTGTATATGTGTGTGTACATATACTGTATTTGTATTCGTTTGTGTATGTATAGACTCATCGCATTTCAGTGGAAGTTCTTGTAATACCCTATATAACCATGACATGGGAATAAAAGATATTGTAGATTTAATCTAAGGAATTCTTTTGCTGGAATTGTGAAGGAAAAGATTTAAGGGCCATAGGTTGATCTAATACTTTCAGATAATTCGTATTTATTTATTTCAGTCTTATAGCGCAGTCAATATTAGCGCAGTTATTAATTCTATCTGAGTAATCTAAAATCTATTAACGTATATTAAAATATGTATTTATGCGGGTTTATCTATTCTTTTCATTATATTAAGTTCTATCGAGTTCTAGAGCTTAATATATTCTGAAGCTATAGCATTCTATATCTGGAATGAGACTGTTCTTGCTTTTCACCATCAAAAGTTATATTCCGTATATTTTTAAATCCCTTCTAGTTGTCTGCTTTACCTTTCCAATCTTTACCTCCCAATCTCTTTGGCTAGGGCATCTTCTGTTCGCCTATGCCCCGTGCCTTGTCAATCCAATCTTTGTTGGTTGCTGTATGTGTGTTGGTGTGGTGTTCGTTATGCCGACAACGTAGCTCGTGTGGTGGGTGGCTGGCTGACGGCGGGGTAGGCGGATGGTTGAGAGTGGGTGGTTGGCTTGATTGGGAGGCACTGGCGATGGCGACTGGGTGATGGCTGTGGCAGTGGTGGCAGGATGGGTGTCTGGGTGGTGGATTGCCGCCTGTTAGATATTTGGGCTCTTGCCCTTAGCCGGCCATGGGCGTGGGGTGGGGTGGAGTGGCTAGGTGGTAGTGTCTGTGGGTCGCATAACGGCTACAGTGAAACTTTTGCCCTATTGTGACAAACAAACGACAACGGAGATGGGGAGGGGGCGAGGGAGGCTGGTTGGGGGAGGACAAGCGAGTAGCATTCACCCTCAACGAGTGCTGTGTGCCTCTCCCCCTTTTGGGCCGTGGAATGGCAAAGTGCGCGACCGACTGACAGGCGAACCGGGCCTGCAAAATGTGTGCCGCTATATAGGGTACTCTACGCGAAAGTTTCGCTTTAACTGGTCCCCTTTAAGGGTTAGACACCCTATATGGTCCTTGGCTTTTTAGGCATTCGGCCGTAGCTGTGGGGGGGTCACAATCTACCCAACAGCAAGGCAAGGACTCTCTTCGACCCAAAACCACCCACAGAAACTATTGTTGCTTTGACTCCACGAAACCTAAATGAATGGAGGAAGGGGACTGTAGATGAGGATGGGCTTCACAGATGTGTTTTTGAGGAAGGGTGTGTGAGTGGGGGATGACTGTTTATGCGCCATCGGCTTCTGGAAGGATATACCCAGCAGCGACGGCGGCGCATTGATGGGGTCCCCAAAGATCACACCCACTGCGCAGCCTTGAGTCCTGTGGCGCCGTGATTGAGACCCACGCCGATGGCCATCGATAACTTCTTTTTGTCTACCGAAATCGTTTCGGTCCGCAGTGACGCATCGGCAACACTTTTTCTGCCTTTATCGCTTGTTTCGCTTTCATCAGAAAAAAAGGAGAAAAGAAACCCGAAAAAACTACTATGTTTTTTCTGCGCTCTGCTGTTTGGCTGATGACGAACCACCGAAAGCGAACCGAGCCTCAACTCAGGTCGGGTCTGGGAACGTCCCAAAAAATACATATCTCATGGCAGTACTCGTACTACTACACGCAGTTGACTTGGCATTGGTTCAACCAAACGGCAATCCCACGGAGGGGCTAGGCCCCATTGAACCAACTCTAAGTGGGGCACACCACAGACACACAGATAGCTGTAATTCATGGGTACTTGTACTCCGATGATTTATCGATTTTGAAATCGATCAAAATGGCTCGTTAAACGGTCTACGAGCAGATGGCAATCCAATAATCAAAGTTATTGATTGTGCGATTGTTTGTTGATTGAAATGTCAAGTTAGAACCATCTCTAATGATATTTTGATGGAATATCGGTTTTTTATTTGTAAAATCGATAAACTAAATTAAATTATTCCATAAGACTTTTAAATGTGTTTAAGACAGAATTAATTTTAAGGATCACTTGGTCTCACAAGACAATATTCTTAATATTATAGAAAATTGGTATACCAATCGTAAATCTATTCTTTATAGAGCTACCTCTAAGGGAACCAAAAGATACACAAGAGATCCCTCTAGACTTAATGCATCTGAAATCCCATCACCAAAAGACTTAACCCACCTGAAATCCCAAACAATCTACATAGAGTACTCTCTACCTCTGGCATAGCTCCTTCTTAAGTCCGCCCACTCTCACACCCCTTAGCCACGGTAGCTGCTATTTTCGTCCGCACACACATCGGATCGATAGGAAATGTTGAGTACAAGTGTGTCCTGTAGTTGTTGCTGCTTGTGTTATTTCGGTTGCGTTGCGCAAATGGCAACTGGTCGTCATCATCGCTGATGGCCATGCGCTGTCTGGCTTGAGACCCACAACAACACCCCAAGTGGAAGCCAAGAAAAACTCTGAGTCACAAAACGGAATGAACAAGAATGGACATAAGCAAAAGGACTCTCTCCTTCACTATTATAGGCCAGTGGTGATCGGCGTAGAAAACAAATTAATCCGAAGAAAAGAGACATTGACAAATAAAACCACCTTGTATAAGTACATCATATAAGAACCAGGTATCCAGGTGTTGTTGCATCTACGTCACGCCTGTACTCTCTCATTCAAAACTTAAACATGGCAAGTAATATGGCATCGCTTTTGGGAATTCCTCCCCTTGCCTAAGTACACCTTTGGACCATAGTTGCTGTTGTTTTGCAGGTTGTGTCTGTCTTTTGGAACCAACTGAGCTTTCGGTCTAATAGAGACAGCAGCAACAGAAGAAGTAGCAGCTTTGGTTCTTCCAAATGGGAGAAACCCTCATTGGATCTTACTGCAGCGGCAAATGTGTTGTTGTCACAGTGGTGTGGTCTTTTATCGCAACAAAATGAATGGTAGAAAACGTATGGATAGAGAGGAGAACTGGTGTGTAGGGGGTCATCGCACACTCTACTACACTCCAACTCCATTCCTATCCCTCTTAGCACTCAATGCTGTGCCTGCCACTGCCAACCACCCACTCCTTGGCGTTCGTTCCGTTGCGTTCGCTCTTACGTTCGTTCGTTGCTCGGTTCGCCTGTTCATTCGTTTGTCTTGACATTTGCGCTTTGCCTTTTCCCCTGCACCGTCTCCACTGCCGAAGTGCTGACGAAGTGCTTGAAGAGGAGACAGTGGGTCGAGCTTTTGGTTGTGTGGTTTCGGATAAAGATTGTCGGCAAATTGAGGGTACGATGTGGTTAACGGGTTGGAGGTTGAGACCAACCATATATCTCTGCGAAATCGAAGTAATGGGAATCATTTTTGTATGAATTCTTAAATATATATACATATGCAAAATAAATAGAGCTTATAATTAGAGATTTAAAAAGGATCTATAAGAATTTTACTCATACTCATATCTATTATCCTAACATCATCCACATAGTTTCTTAAAAACTCCCCATTTGGTTAGAACTTTTTCCATTTGCCATGGCCATTGCATTTCGCACCACTGTTCGACGCTTAAGCGAATTTTCGTTTATTCTGATTACTACAAGCGGCTTGGAGGGAGGATACGAAAAGCAGGAAGATTGCCCATGGGCCGGGTAGGGAAGCGGAGGACAGTGCGGCTGTTGAGGCACAAATTCCAACTTTACTTTAACTTTAATGTTGGGTCGGGTCGGTTGGCTGCCTGTTCGTTGGACGTTGCTCTGAGTTCTCCATGTGTGTGTTTTCAGAGTAGTCGGTGCGACGATGTCAGGCGTCTCTGACTCTGACTCCGACTTTAGCGATATTCGCTGTTTCATGTGGAATACTCTACAAGTGAGAAGGTATTCAAAATGTTCCATGCTGCTTAGGTGGTGAGTGTGGAATAGGAGAGATAATTGTGGAGTACGCACCAAAACTTTGGCAGCCTCATCTTAGTTCCTCGTAGATCGATCGCTTTCATAAGGTATCGGTTATTCGGTTTGCCCTCTGCCATTTCCATTTCTTGTTCTTGGCTTGGTCTGGTGCCTGCGTTGTTGCTAGTGTTTCTGCTGATGTTGCCGGTGCTTGGTTGCAGTTGCAAGAGTCGCCAGTCGCCATCGTCCTCGTTTTTGTAGTTGTTTTTGCTTTTCGTTATGCATTTTTGGTGGGACTCCGCTGGTTCGTTGGTCTGTCGTTGATTTGATACGTATTTTTTCCTCCATCATCGTCGTCGTTGCAGTCGTTGCCGTCGCCGTCTTGCCTGCTGTTATACCAGCGCCAACCAACGCCAACGAACGCCATCGTATTCACCTTCGCCCCACCGCACACACACACGCGAGGGCATACTGGTATACGACATGTATACAGATATAACAGTCGTACATACAGACACTGTGTGGCTGCTTCTTTCCTCTGCCCTAGCTCTCCCCTTCTCAAACAGTCCTCATTCTTCCTCTTCTCTCACTTCTCCTCTCTTCCACTACTACTGCTGCCGCTGCTGCTGCTGCGGAGTTTCTTGTTTTCTTTTTGCTTTGTCGTTGCCGTCGTTTCTGCTGGCTCTGGCTCCTCTTCCTCCCCGCTTCATCCGACTGCCGCTCTGCTTGTCGTAATTTTACTGGATCTCTGTTCGTTTTCTTTTTCTTTTCGCTCTGTTCGTGTGTGTGCCTGTGTGCTTTTTCCCTTCTGTGCCGCTGCTTTCTGCTTCTGCCTCTGCCTCTGCCTCTGTCTCTGCCTTTTCTCCACCGAAATAAACTTTAATGCGAACCATTCGTTTGGTTGTGGGCTCCGTCCGCTGTTTCTGCTGCTCTGTTAAATTTCTGGTTAAATTTTGTGCGCAGTCAGCTCGCGATGCAGTTCGAGGCGGCCACTCAAACGGGGTTGGAGCTTGAAATGTGGTAGACGGGTGGGTTGGGTTGGGTTGGTTAAGGATCGCTTAAATGGGTTGAATATGGATTGGGTTACGCAAGGGTTTGGGCATTTATTAGAAATCAGTTTTTCTTTAGGGGAATATCTATTGATATTTTGGATCTCTGGCGATACAGTTGGTCAGGTAAGGAAATCACCTAGAAAATCCTTAGAAGCAGATCTCTTTCTAAAGATTCATTGGATAAAAGTAATTAACCTATTGACTTTTTTTTAGGAAACTAAACAAGCTCTAAAATATATTTTTTTAATCCTAATTAGATACTAAACTCATAATTTTATTGGGTATATCGATAGGCTTTAATCCTTTGCGCAGTCTCGCAGCAAGCTCTAATGTGAGGAAACCAAAATTCAACATTGCCGGACGGAATGCTGGCTGCCTGCATGCTGTTTATAGTTTCCACTATAAACCGTATATGAATTTTGCCATCGCTCGGTTTTTGGCACGCAAACGCACCGACCAACCAGCCAACCAACCCAGCTAGCAGGCCAGGCCAACACAACAACTAACGTCCTCGACAAGCCCCAGTCCAACAGTCGTCAGGCCGTCATCCACTTTGGCCCCTCCACCGCTCCACCCTGGCACCCGTCCCTGGCACCACCATTCGCTCGTTGGCCATACAATCTGAAAATATAGAAAAAGCAACAAAAACGCCGCCGACATTTGGGAAGTTCGTTCGTTCGTTAGTATCGCCAGAGCCAGAGCCTCGCACAGCAGATATGTATGTACAAATACGAACGAAAGCACCAACACACGCATACTATTCTCGTATACAGTCGTGCAACAACCGTACGTACACATACAAATTTATATATAGTCACCGATACAGGCGCACTGGAAGCAACGACGGACGAAATGCTCTATAGATATAGATAGATAGGACCGCGTCGCGTCGGGGGCTGATAATGGGGGATGGTTGGATGTGGCTTATAGGGAAGGTGAAAACGAAAGATCTTTAGGGGATAACTGCCATGGAGGGAGGTTTCTGGAAGCCAAACTAATTAGACTCTTCAATTTCATAATATTTACCACCAAAATCTAAGGGGATTCCTAAATTTAAGAAAGAATATTGAGAATTATTTGTTTAAAAACAAATGAAATTTAGGTTTTGAAAACCTTGTAGTTGTTAGAAAGATCTTAAATAATGGATCATGGAATTATTTTGAGGGACAGATTGGAACAATTGAACTAATACTGAAAGTTATCTCTCAAGAAAGATAATGTTAAGTTGATATGGATGATGGTCAATTTGGTCGAGTATTTGGTTATATTCTTTACTCTTTAAAAGATATTCTGGAAATAATTAAAACTTAAATTCGTCATATTCTACAGCATTTTCTATATTTTAATATCTACTATTCCATATAATAATAGTCCTCAGGGACGCAAAATGGATGGAATGTATATACTCTCAAAATGTTTGCTGAACAAGTGGATAACTGGATGGACTGGTGGTGGCCAAGCTCTCTGCCAGAGTGCTGCACATTGGAAATAGCTTGGAGACTTTGGCTGGTCAGTTGGCATTGGGACTTGGGGCACCAACATGCATACGATGCGGTTCTGTCGTCATCGTCATCGCCATCGCTATCGCCCATTGCTCGATTTGAATGCAAAGACGAAGAGTCATTGGAGAGCCGGCGGCGGTCGGCTCATTGCTGGTGCAGCTGCAGTGGCAACACACAGAGGCAATGAAAGTATACTAAAAATGGTCATTCTGTTTTTCCGTTTCGTGGATGTGGATGCAACGGATGTCGGCGTCCCGATGTCGGTGCTCAGCTTTTCATTAACACTCGTCTAACGGACACTCGTTTTGTGTTCTTCAACAAAGCCGACTATCTATTCTTTATTTTAATGATGTAATGAACTTTACTTACGTTGGCGGCAATTGAAGTAATTTCCAGGAGCTAATGTTAAGTACATCCTGTTTTGGAGCCGATTATCTATTGGTATAAGTAAAAATATCATTAAAATTAAAAAATTTTGAACAGATTTTACTTTAAGGAACCAAGACTCAAAATGGTCCTTAGATAAATCAATTTTAAAAAGAAAAACATAAATTCATAAATTCAAATTTCAGCTCATCTGTAGTGACTTTTCTTTTTGGAACTACAATACGCCATCTACTTTTTTGTATATGTACTAAATTCAAATAATACATGCCATATTTTACATTTTAGATGTAGTTGCAGTGTTTTTGGAGGAACCAAGACTCAAAATGGTTCTTAGTTGTCTGGAAATGTTTTAAATCCTCAAATAAATCAATTTTAAAAAGAAAAACATAAATTCAATAAATTCAAATTTCAGCTTATCTGCACTGACTTTTCTTTTTGGAACTATAATACGCCATCTACTTTTTTGTATATGTACTAAATTCAAATAATACATGCCATATTTTACATTTTACATGTAGTTGCAGTGTTTTTGGCTGAACAATGGGATGGTAACACTTGTTACAGTAATGGTAATGTATTCGGTATTTTTCCGGCTGGGAAATGTTGCGCATTCCATACACACTGTTGCGGTAACATTTACTTGAAAACTTAACCCTCTAAGACTATTTTCTAAAATAATAGAAGAAAATAATTCAAATAATTTTTTCTATAGTGAATTGCGGCTCCTGAACTCAAATATGTACTTAAAAAGAGTGTACAAGCTTTCGTTTACCTGTAAGGTGAGAAAAAGTGAATAAGTGCCTGTAGGCACTCTTGGGGCTCTGAGTATAAAAAAGTCATTTCCCAATAGCGAAGTTTAATTTTATTTATTTTTATGATACTCCGAAAAACAATTTTTGTTGGCTGAGCAACATAAATGCAGATTGCATTTAGTGCAAACGCACTGCGTTTGTGAAGTTTTACAGTACTTGCACCATCTTCTTTCACTTTCTCGACCCAACCAATCCGGAAAATGATTTAGCTGGTCAAACCGCAAGTCCGATATTGGATGCTTCGATTTTTCACCTAGTTTGAGCACTAGCTTTGAAGGTCGCTGAGAGAGTAGAGTCTGCATTCTCCGCTCTGTCAGACAGGATGGTGACTGGATTGTTCGTGAAGATCGATTATTGAAACCACTGATTGGACGACATGGATAGTTTTTGGTTTGAAATACCAGCAGACCAGCAGCAATCGATTCGCACGCATTGTTCCTCGACGATCATATTCAAGATTTCTGAATCGAAAAAATAGAAAAATAGCTGTAATGGAGTCTTGAGCTCCATTATTTCAGCTGGCAGCGTAGAGTCTCCTCGAAAGGCTATGTCATTGACATTCAACTGCATACATTGCTTTCGCCATATCATTTTAGTCGGCTCCTTTGTTATTGATTCAATACCTATACATAAATTATTACTCTTTTGTTTAACATATCGCAATTATGTTTGCTTACCAAAACCATTGAAGCCACCAGAATCTTCAATAGTTGTCAATGGCGATCTAGGCCTTTTTACGGTTTCCCGGGTAGACTTAGATTGTGTTATATTTTGCACATCGTCAACATTAGTGTCCATAAATGAAACGGTATTAGCATCCTCTAAAGCGGTGGTCAGAGCTTCTGCCACATTAAGGTCGTCGTCCTCGTCGTCACTTGATACATTTGACACTTCCTCATCCGACGGTACTGACTCAAGCAAATCCAACAACTGTTCATCAGTCAAGTCAGACAACTTGTAACGAACCCGCTTTGCCATTTATTCTAATATTTCAATTTCTATTAAGAAAAATCACACAATAAACACAAAAAAAACACAACAACTGCAAGTAGTTGAGAAAAAGCTACTAGCAACAAAATATAGCGTGGAACCCCAAAAGTGTCTCAAGACACTTATCACTATTTTTCTGCTACAACGCACATTTTTCTAATACTTGCATATCTGCAACTTGATTTTGATAGTAAATAAACTTACCTTTCTGGAAAAAAATTATGGACTGGATTGGTTTTATGTATTAACTTTTATAAGCAGAACAAAACACAAAATGCCGCAGGTCGAATTTGACGCGGGAAAAAACACATGTTCTGTGCATATGGAAATAAAAAGTACCGTTAAAAGCTTCTGAGAGCTTTCAAAGCTTCTTCACGTAATTGGTGTGTTTGTTAGTAACAGCCAAAAAATATTCAAATGATGTAAAAGCTCTTAGTTTTTTTACTAATGTGAATAATATAATAAGTGTCTCAAGGCACTCTTACGTGTTAGAGGGTTAAGGTAATTAAAAAATGCAAACTTGTAGAAAATGCATTTATCTATGATAAAGCTAAGTGGGCAAATCTATATAGCTTGAAATATAGGCAATATCCGATTTGCGCAATATCGAGTAGATCGCACAGACGTCCCTACGCTATATCGATATGGAGGGAATCAACCCGGAAGGTCTGGCAGCACCGCCATGACCAAAGACGCCAGAGGGCGCCAGGGTGGCCCTGATCGTAGAAACGATAAAGAGCGCGCTCTAAACGGTGCCGTTTGAATTGGGAACGCGCACTCCGACGAACGGTCGCGGAAAACAGAAGTATTCCGCTACGGGAACCGCGGACCGCAGACCGAATTCGGCCGAAGCAGAGCCGGATAAGGCTGAGGAACGGCCGGATAAGGCGAACGTCAGTCCGGATACCCGCGGATATCCGGATGCGGCGAAGGGGCCCAGGGCTCCCAGGAGGCTCCAAGGGCTCCCCGCTCTCGGAGAGGAAGACATGAGAGAGGCAGAGGAGACGGCGGGATTACGCCACCTGGTCCCGTTGCGAATGCTGTGGAAGCCAGAAGACGGTATAGGCAAATTGCTGCCGCCGAGCCAAAAAAAAAAATTGACAAGTTTGTTTTAACATTTCGCCACACCCCAATACTCCTGTTAGATCTCACTATAAAACGTGTATTTCAAAATTTCGCCCCATCCCCTTCCGCCCCCACTAACGACCAAAATCTGTGCATACAACAATATTGAGGATACGAGAAAACTAAAAACGCACAAACATAGAGAATAGCCATATCTACCAGATTGCCGAATCTGAATCAGATCGGATCATTTTTATAGCCAAAAGGAAATCAATTTGCAGTGGCTACGCAGCGCACGACGACACACTCAGACTGATTTTCTGTCTCTCTCACACGCACTCTTTGTCGTATCGTTCAATATTAGATTATTGAAACTATTGGTTGTACCTCAATGATATCAGTTGCCTAGTACAAATTAAAATAAATTTGCGAAGTTACCTTTATCCAGAAATGGTAGTACATTATTTTTAAAATTGAACGATGAATAAAAATGAGCGAACGAACTTATTCAGTAACTTGAATAATGTTTACCCGATACTCATCGACTCCATGAGTTGGATACGTGAAATAAAATACAATAGTCGGGATTAATTAATTCAGATTTATTTACTATTTAAAATAAATTATAGGTGATCTATGTATATATATGTGCAACCCAAAATATATGGTAACAAATACACTTATACTATTTGCATTCTTAAAATAATTTTATTACATTTTTGGATTCTCAAATGTTGGTCCTCTTGTGATGGCAATATCTGCATAGGGAGCGGATTGGGTAATATGGAGCACCCTAAATTTCTTCAATACAAGCAGGGAGTAAAACTTTTGAGCGGCCTGAAAAAAGCAAAAATACAATAATTGGTTAAAAAATTAAACTTTTTGTAGAAAATGCTGAAAAAAACAGTGTCGTCGCGCGCCAAGGTTAATACATCATTGATACTACTGGTTTTCTGTTTTTAAACAGGCTGTTAGGAATACACCAAACAATCTTCATAAACAATATCACCGACAAATATAAAATTGGGGTAATTCTGAGTGGTCACGCATTATCTATTATATAGTAACTAGGTGACCCGGCAAACGTGCCGTGTATATTATTTCTAGAAAACATTCTTTCAGTTCAAATGCATGGTGTTTCCAAATCTAAGCCGCATACAGGCAATGTCTGGCCTTGTGACTTATTAATTGTCATAGCGAATGCCAATCTAATTGAGAATTGATTGCATTTGAATTCAGTTGACACATCTGTATTAATCATAGGGATTCTTGGCTTCAATAACGTCTCTTATTAGTTTTTTAACGACTAATCGTGTGCCATTACACAGCCGTGGTGGGCTCAAATTGCGAAGCAGAATGGTTGGAGATCCAAACTTAAATTTTAAATGGTGTCCTGGCAAATCCAAAGAATTTAAAAACTCAATTAGATAATTCAAAGTTTCGTTGGTATCGCAAACTGCATCGATAGATTTGTATCACACCAAGTACCCAGGCAACAACTGTTGTATCTTTAAATTTAACCATTGACGTCCACATTTTTTGTTGCCAAAATCGCTCTTTCTGCCAGCCAATTATTTTCATATTGTGTATGTACATCGGGAAATATGTTACCGATGAGAGTATTTTGCTAGTCCGTCTGTAATTTTATGCATCCAGTATTTTCATATACAGCAACATTCCCATAGCCAATATCTAACAGATGTTTAGAAAAAGTTTCGGCGGATGGATCCTCAATTATTTTAACGCGCATGTTCACCGTCAGCTGTACTTTTTCAACATAACACCACAGTCGCGACCACAAGCGTTGATTTCATCGGCGTACGTCAAACGTGGAATAACGGGAATGCTAAAAATGACTAAAATGCTCGATGAAATTGTTGTCGTTTTTGGTCGAATCCTCTGCGTTTGTTGCGTTTTTGGTAAATTCCTCTACGCTTTTTGCGTTGTTGGTTAATTCTACGTCTGTCGACTATGTATCTGCGAGTTACTCTCCGTTCTAGTTGCCTTTGTAGATTTAGTTCATCTCGACTGTGATTCACGTAACTGCGCCAACTTAAACGCTCGTCTACATTTTTTTGTTGGTTTATTTATATATGTATCTCGAATGGTTCTAGATTTGAACTCAAATTGGCCTCTCTGCGTCTTATTGGCATTGCTCAAATATATTAAATTCTCGGGTTACAATGTTTGTTATTGAACTTCTCCGAAATGGCTCGAACGATTTTCTTGAAATTTGATGTGATTTGATGTAAATCTTGGTAAATCGTGGTCCATAGAGGGTATTTTTGTATACTGTATCTATTGTTACGTTTATACAATTGCCAATCAAAGCAATACACTCTATTGCATTTTATTCGTCCAACAGAGATAGTTCAATAAATGGCTCCTGACCATTACTCCCAAGTCCTACCGCCCTTATCTCCCACAGTCCGTCTGATGCTGAGCTATTGGCTACCGTCGTCGTCTACTACTACGTCTACTGTAGCGCAGGACTTCAGAAGTTCATGTGTAGAACGAAGTCGCTTGACATCTCGTCTGAGGAACTTCGTAAGGGATTAAGTTTGTTGTGTAAAATCGTTCGACGAGCCCAAAAAATTAAAAGTCAATCAAAACACATTTCCATATACTTTTGTTCTCAAATTATTTTCTAAATTGATTGAAACTCAGCTAATTTATCTAGTTGGCATATAATTTCATTAGCTTTGTTCTGAAAACGTCCAAAGTTCACTTTTCCGGTATTTTTATACAGCCATGCTCGGGTTTTCACTTACTTTTATGGATTACAAAAAGTTTCGTTTTTAGGTGCTCCCGTTTTCACAAATATTTTGTATTGAAATTTTTAATTTTCTAATGTTTAATTACGTTTTTAACCAAAACGTTTGGTTTTAATTTTCTCATCGATTCTGGCAACGAAAAACAGCTGATCTGAATACTTAAATACGTAAATAAACAGCGTCTTAAAAATTACTTTATTGATTGTTTTGAAGCTAACTTCAGAAAGTTCGCGATTTAAGAAGATCAACAAATCTTAGATACAATTCTGTATTAAACATATTTGACGAGCTCAGAGTAACAGCATGTAATAGAAAATTAAATTTCTAATGGTTAACAAATTAATTGGTGCACCTATATGAACCACAACGTTCCAATAACAAAGTCGAACTGCGTAAGCGGTTTTCATCGAAACATGGTGGAAACTCAGTTCAAAAATTCATCGGATTTGCTTGAAACTCGTCGTTTGGGGCTTTTGAGGTAACTGATTGCGAATTTGATGTCAGTTTTTGTTTCGAGATGTATCGAGTTCTTTTCTTTTCAAAAGCTCTATTTCAAGGGGGAAAATGTAGATGTAGCATGGTCGGGGAGTTATTCGTTTTAAGTGAATCCGACCCTATTGACTAAAACTGACTTCAAATTCGTAATTATTGACCCCGAAAACCACCGAGTGACAAGTGATAAGTTTCCACCATGTTTCGTCATATTGGTTTTTTGATTCGTGTTCAGGGCCCCAAAATACATAGGGATATGATAGAGATACTCTGAAGTGTTGTTGTAGTGCTGTTATTTTCGAGCCAGATTTGAGGTTCGGTTAAGAATTATGTAAATTAAAAATTGTGTAAAAAGAATGTACAAGCTAAATTGCCCTGGTAATGGTGGCATATTTGTTTTATCCTTTTGCAATTGTGATACATTTTTTTTTTAAAAAACCGAACTGTTTTAAATTTCGTCGAGGAAATAAAAACGGGAGCACAAAAAAAAATGGGAAAAGTTTTGCGAAAGTGAAAACCGGAGCCTGGCTGATAGTCATGTTTTGTTTTACTATTTTTTCCAATAAGAAAGATGATTCTTGATAAAAGTATTTCCTCAAAGTCTCTCTTAAAAGCCATCTTAGTTGTTTGTTAAGGAAATATAAAGTTATTTATGGAAGAATGTGAATTAATAAGTAAAAAGAAACATGGAAAAACAAAAAAATAGGTATAGAAACCTACATAAATCCTCTTTTAAAACAAATTAGCTGCTTTACGATATTCTGTTCCATTTCGTAGATTTTACCATATTACTAGATTAAGCCAAATTCAACTTCTGTTTCGCGTACGTTCGCGACCACATCCACATCCGCAGCCGTTACTTCGATTCGATCGATTTGCTTACATTTCCGGACCAACGATTCTTTAATACTGTTTCTCGAACCTTGGAGTAATGCGTCATCTGCTGCTGCAGATCCAGACCTCGTCTGATGGATCGCATAATGGCTGACTTACCGAAGATCCTCGTGCAGGATTCACCTGAATAAAACGTTTTCATCTGTTTTGGAACAACGGCCGTGTGGCCATCTGCACCAATAGGAGCCAACAACTGGTTCTTTTTTGAGGGCCCTTAAACGATTCGTTGCCACGCGCGCAATTTCCCGATGCATTTGGGCGGACATTTCTACCATTTTTGTGCGCGCAAGGACCGAGTTGGAGGACCTTCGGCAGCTATTCATTAGCGAGGAGCAGTTCATAATTATTGCTTCGTTTATCGACTCATACCGCATCGCTCGCTCGAGTGTTTATGGGAGGCAGCAGTAAAGGAGTCCATACAGAATTTGTATTGCTCCGTGGGATCGTCACTCGTTGTCTTGACGATCTGCGGACATTGTTCTGCCAAATCCAAGCTGTAATCAATTCTCTTTTCGGTATCCTTACACCAGGACGCTATCTAATTGGTCGTCTATGATTGCAGTTTCGATCTCATATATATAACAGGCAGAATAAAAAAACAGTTCTACGTCGAGCAGTCGTTTTTCTGTTTGCGCACCTGGCTTTGGAATGTTGCCACATTGCCGCTCAATTAAGCCCCTTCAAAATAAAAAAAATTCTACAATCTAAAACTTTGAAGCATAACGGGAACTGCTCATGATGAATTACATAAAAAAGCAAGAGCATTATAGACATATCCGACTAACCTCACCCTCTTAAGGAGACGTCGCTCGTAGCGAACAATAGAGATTAAATTCATAAAGAGTGAACATCACATTTATAACCGCTTGAAGGCATGTACTCTTACCTGCTTCCTTGAGTTCCCTATAGTTAGATGAGACAGCGCCAGGTTCTCTTTATTATTGAACTGTGATCTAACATCAATAAAAAGTTGAGCTGCTCTCTTATTCAATACTCGTTCCTCAAATTGTTCATCCGTTTCATTCTCCATCTGTTCTTCACTATGATTCTGTTCATGCAAATAATAGTGTATGTGAAACAATTTGATTCTAATGTAAATTTAAAAAAAATTTAGTTATACGTACTTGACCCTCAGACGGGGGAAAATCGTAGTTGTTCCAATCCGTTGAAATATCGCTGGGCTTTTGAAAGCAGTTTTCATCCGTATTGTGTCCTGTTTCGGCCTCATTAATTAGCGAGCTTATTTTATCGCTTGGAAGATTCGAAATATTATCAATTTCTTCCATGCTATGGTGCTGTGGAGTCATATCTCCATGATCCAGGCCAGCCGGCGTCGAGTCCCCGTGGTTAAAGTCGTCCCCCATGTCATGGCTTGTGTTTCTTGGAGTTAATGGCAACTCATTAATTGATGAAATTGGTTCCATGCCATTCAGAGATAATAATGTTGGACTTCTCATATTATCAAACAGGGCTGATTCACTTTGACCTGCATGGCTCTCTTGCTCTTTTGTGGCAATGTCCAGCGACACAGCAGATATTCCTAACAGTTTTTGGTGCTCCCTCATAGCTTCGGGCGCTTCTAAACTTTGGATAAGTGCATCTGCAATATGGTCAGATGATTGAAGTGAAGAAAACTCATTCTTTCTCTTTCGCCCTTTTTTATTTATAATAATAAGCGAAGTATCGTTTTCATGAGCATAAAACTCCAGTGCTAGGATTTCCATAGGCGCTACACTTGTGAAATCTTCTAACGACGTTGAATGTGATAATAATTGTCGATTGTAATTATTCAACAGGGCACGGGCAGGTATGGATCTGGATGGCAACGAAAACAGCTTCTCAACGCCTCCAGTTTCCTTCCAATACATAAGTCTAAGCAAAATGGAATACGTTTTAAAATTCAACACGAATACAATTTAAGTTATACCTTTTTGTAGGCGGAGCAAGATCGAGAGTGGTCAATATATCAGATGTATCGGCTAATTGAGCCTTCATCTCTTCTCCTGAAATATTTTTGATTTCGTCTATAATAAGTTTTCTCTTGCGCTTGGCCTTTGTTACGCCTTTATAAACAGTTGCATCAATGGGTGCCAGTGCAAAGCCTTCATCTTCATTTGGAACAAGCGTCAAGTCATTTAACGCCGCACTATCAGACACGTTGGCCTCTTCAATTAAGTTATTATCTTTAAATAATAAAATAGTTTTGAAAGCTGAATAACAATATTAGATTTATAGATTCATGTATACTAACCGCCATTGTCGTCAGCAACTGAGCTCGGAGAAGGAAGATTGTTAAAGTTATCAATACCATCATCATCTGAGTCATCGGGCATGTTTACTACAGCTGTATCGGTTTTAGTTTGCTCTGCTGGTTGGGTTGGCTCCCCAAATAGGTCGTCTTCAAAGAGTTCTGGTTCTAAATAAAAGAAAATACAGGGGAAATATATTGATTATGAAATAAATGATCTTCGGTTTTTGGCTAAGTTCACATAAACGAATGTACAAAGTCAAACTTGAGTATTGCCAGAGCAAGTAATTTTGAGTTTTCTGCTAAGAACTTATCCATTACGATTTTTAAAGACCAAATCAAATTATCCTCGCTCTCAGGCATCGAATTTATCAAATACGGAGCATATTACTTGGCTGTATAGTTTTAAGCCACGAACCAAATCAATTCCATGAAAGGTTGAACAAAACATCTCTGTATAACCTGAGTCTTCATGTCAAGCTACTAATCTATAAGACCATAATGAAACCCATGTGGACCTGTTGGATTCCAATGTGGCTCTGCCAGCTATTCCAGCGTCTCCAAAGCACATCTACACCACTCCATGGTAATCCACGAAGAACACGGAGTCCCTTGTGTCCAAAGAACCCATGGTGCGCCTAGACAGACACACCAACCGCCTTGCCGTGAAACCTGCTTGATAACAGCACCATCACCCGCCGTCCAAGAAGATATCACCCGCTGGACCTTCCTTATCGCTATGACTGAATCCCCCAAACTGTCCTAAACCCTCTCTTTAACTATCCTTCCCTTCAGATATACACAAAATACAATGTAAATATTAATATCAACTAATTATAATTGGCTGACTGTTCTATAGGACAGATTGCAAACATAAAAAAAACCCGCTTTGATCAAAACACAAACAAAAAACTACAGTGGCCAATTGGGCCTCGGTAGCGGCAGTTAATTATTAACTTCCAAAGCAATAGAGATATCTTTAGTCGGGTTTTTTTTTTAAATTAAAATTTTTGTGTAATGGCTTTGATTTTATATTTGAATAAAACTTGTATAAATTAATCATATTTAGAAGAAGAACCAATATTCGAAATAAGTGTCAGGCACATCCAGATGCTTTATTAAAAGCAAGCATCTTCGTACATACAAATTGTTTTCTCTGATGAAATTGAAGACCCTTTGGACAATGAAGATATCAAATACTATCCATAGTATTTCTCCTGGAATTTGTTCTTGTGTTGTTCTCTCCTTGTTTCTAGGTTCAAGAGCTTTCTCGGGCATCATACCAATAAGAAGGGAAATGGTCATTTAAAATTCTGTATAAATTCCCCGATTATCTGGCATGTCCAGCGTTTACAAATAGCGAAAGTTACTTTTCTTCAGAAAATGTTGACGTTAGCCGCTGTGGGGTATTCCTTTCGATCCCTTTCCGCTACCATTACTGAACTTTCCAGCTTAACACAAACTGCAGCTTGTAGATACCAACAATGCTTCGGATGAGAGTTCTTCAACAAATTTCTTGGCAATCTGTTGCTTTGCGTTTACTTTTTGCAACACTCCAAAAGTTATATTTCTAAACGGCCAACATTTTTAGAAGTTGATTTTTCCATTAATACTCGTGTATATCTAGCCACTATTAACTGTTTTCTTGTTTCTACCACATTTTTTCCACTTTTGTGTAAACCTACAAGCAAAATTTATATAAGTCTATTTAGAGCAGAGTCAAAACACACAATTTTCAATGGCAAAAAATTCTTTGTTCGGATCGCTTAGTCGTACCATCATAAAAAAAAGGCTCCGTTTTGATACTGATATTGTGCCTAATAAATGAAATTATTTGAAGAGTAGCAAGTAGTATAATCCTGGTGAATATGATAAGTTATACTTCACGAAAGACAGTTGTACGCTACCATGGGCTCGTTGTTAATACACTTAATTTTAGCGTTTTGGTTTTAGCGTGTTTAACATTTGAGTGGACCAAAGTTGTACAACAGTTTAAAAATTACGTTCGTTTCCGAAGGACAACTTTTTGGTTTTTAATTCTAAAACAGATTGTAAATATTTTATGAACTTACGGCCAAACGAATCTCCAAAGCCATCGCCGTCTAGTCGATCTCCGGATATTTCTGCCTGGGTTCCTCTTGCATTTGGATCATCTGACTCTATATCTGCTAAGACGTCACTATCGAAAAGCTTATCCTTTAAAGAATACATTTTAATTAGTATTACTTGTTTATATGATCTAATATATAAATATATATATATAAATAAATAATATATCTCGTGTCACAAGCTTTTTTGCTAAATTCCTCCGAAATGGCTCGATGAATTTTTGTAAAATTTTGCGTGCTTATCGGTTAGGTGTGCGCATCGTCCAACATCTATTTTTTGGGTCTGTGTTTTGGGTCGTGTATATACAGTCAATCCAAGGCAGACTGAGTGCTTTTATCACCGGACCATTATCATTTCAAGATATACGTAACGTAGATGGACAACAGTATCCAACGTATAAAGATGCATGCCTTGCACTAGGCTTGCTAGAAGACGACAATCATTGGGACAGTATGCCTGCTGAAGTATGCAGCATTAAACTGCACAGGAACACAAATTCCTCTACTATTTTCTATAGATATGACTACATGTTTTCCGGACATTCCAAAAAAAGTACCCGAACAGTGGTGTGATCGGGATAAAAAATAGATGTCGGGCGATGCGCACACCTAGCCTATAAGCACGGAAAATTTCACGAAAATCGGTAGAGCCATTTGGGAGGAGTTTAGCAACAAAGACCTCCCAAAAAAGATGACATATGTACATAGGTGCCCGAAGAGTGGTCTGATTGGGATGAAAAATAGATGTTGGCCGATGCGCACGGACAACATTGTTGTCCCAAAACCAAATAAAAAACTTACTATCGCCCGTGCCAAAATAACCAATTATCTCCCGGAACGATATTAAGGAAAAAATTTTAGCTTTCACCATTCACGAACAAAAAACTAATTGTCTTTACGTGCGGGGGAAATTGGACTCATAAAATGCCAGTTGAACGAAGATTATGGGGAATATGCACCATCGATTTCAACCATTACATATTGGACTGCTGAATTTAGGCGGGACCGGAAAAGCACTTTTGACGAAGGCAGTACGGGCCAGAGATGCAGCAACACCAGAAATGGTATGATATGCAGGGCCCGAAGGAAGCGGGGTGGAATTTCGAAATACACTTGAGCAGGTGCGATATCACGGGCGTGTGGATACCAAACTTGGTTGCTCTAGCTTTTATAGTCTTTGAGATCTAGGTGCTCATCTTAGGCGACAGGCAAAGCCGACCATTAAACGTGTAACAAACTTGATACAGTGTGATATCACAGGAGTCTGGATACATTTCGTCGCTCTAGATCATATAGTCTCTGAGAACTAGGCGTTAAACAATCTCACATCTAATATACCACTTTACTCATTTTGAGTATCGGGTATAAAAACATAGGAAACACAAGAGAAAATAGAAGTAATGAGCGAAGACCTCAAACGACATAAATTTTAGCACCAACAGCAATTCCACTAGATTTTAAAAAAAATTAAACACAAATTAAAAATCGTAGATTTACATATATAACCTTATATGTCAACTCCGACAAAAACTTATAGTATATTACAAAAGTCATGTCACCAAAAATAATACAATGGAACATACGCGGATATAGGAATAACTATAAACAATTACAAAACACTCGGAACAGCATACAACCCTCAAATTATAGCCCTACAGGAAACTAATTAAAATTATAACTAATTACAACTCGCTCCCAATTCCGGTTAACACCCTATATTGCAACAACAACATCATTAACGCATTTGGGGGCACAGCTCCCCTGATAAGCAACTCCATCTCGCATACACCAATTCCAATTCCCCAATGCTACCATAAAGTATAAAAAAAAGCTCAACATAATTTCCGTCTACATCTCCTTAAAAAATCAAACTTTAGTGCTGGGTGACTTCAACAACAGGTACCCTTACTGGGGCTCATCTATGGTCAACTTCAAAGGTAAAACAATAGCTGCATTTTTAGACCGCTCAAATTATATCATGCCTAACGACAAATCCCCCACCCCATTCATAACACACAAAGAATTTACACACATCGATCTATTGATCTATCTATTGGAAGTAATAGACTATCTACACGGAAGCGACCACTTTCCTATTTTATTATCTTTATTCAACAACCCATCCGCCTCAAACCAGCCTTTAAACTCAAAAATGCGAACTGGGATCTCTTTAGGATAAACATAATCAATTACACTTCCAAAATTCAACCAAACAACAATGTCAACTGAGAAGGCGCTTTAATTTACAAAAATAGTAGCTCAGAGTTCCCATCTATCTATTCCACAAAACACCACCTTTACCCTGCCTCGTACCTTTCCCTAATTGACCAAAGATCTCGAACTCCTCTAAAGAGGCAAAGTCGACAAAAGGAAGAAGCTCAAACGGGATATACACAATTAAAACAATATAGAATATAAAAACTATTGCAAAATTAAAAAGACCAATTAGGGAAGCCTTAAAGAATTTGATGTTCGAATTTACTTCCCAATGCAGACCCAACCCGAACCTGCTCTAATACCAGTCGTCCCTGCAGCATTCACACCTCTAAAAATATCCTATTGTGTCTATTGTCTATTGTGGACAACAACTTTTTTCGTTCCATCTTGTGCCACAGGCTAACTATGTTAAATTAATGTAGAAAGTGTATATTAACTAATATACACTACTGGCCAAAAAAGAAAGTACATCGGTGTCGTGCTAGTTTGTTATAGAATAGCTCGAATTTTTGTAAATGAATGCATGCCAATTGTTTATATTTTGAAAGGTTAGTCTTTATTTAATTCTATCCTTACATTTTAGCTTGATGGGCATTTTCGGTCAGGTCAAAATAATAAGTACACTGGTGATATTTATAAATTTTAAAGGATTAAAAAAAAGTTGGCGGTACTGCTGAAGAAAAGAAGACTTCAAAAGAAAGGAAAAGTCTCCGGGAAGTTGCGAAAAGTGTTGGAAGTGTTCAGAATGTTATTTTGTTAAAATCAAAAGTGCTTACTGAAAATCGAGGATGGAAGAAATCATTACAAACAACGGACAACTGCATTATAATTCTTGCAAAAAAGAATCCTTTCGTGTCTTCCAAGGCCATAGCCACTCAAATTGACAAAGAAATACCAGCTTTAATGGTTCGTCGGAGACTTCAATATACAGACATACTAGAACGTATAGCCCGAAAAGTTTTTTTACTCCGAGTAAAATATTTGAAGATAGGGCAAAAAATTGTTCGTAAATAATTTGGCATGGTCTGGGCCAGATGGGTCTTAAATGTGGAATAATACACAACGAAAATGGTTAAGAACGGAGGCCGGTGTACAGGTGTCTGGGACTGTTTTTCTTGGCATGGTGTTGAGCCGGTACATTGCATATCTGATCCTGTCCCAATTCAGGTATTCAGTTGCTGACTAATTGGATTAATAGCAATATACATGTTTCCACCATGTCGAGATTGATACTTAAATAACTGAAGATATTAATTTAACTCAAGCACGGAGAAAAACGATGAAATAACAAAAAATAATTTTCTTAGTCATTTAAATCGAAATAAGCTTGCCAAAATGGGGTAGAATAATAAAAAATTTAAACAAATTCATTTTTAATAGCTATTTTCTTTAATAAGCATAAATAGAATAAATATATAAATACTCAGCAAATAAAGGCAAAACAAATTAGTCGGAATCAAAAGTCTTAGGGTTTAAAATGGTTCCTTTTGTAATAAAACAATAAAATATGAGGATTCAGCCCGATTCGACAGCGTTTAGAGGTGCTGACTTAAGGTTACAGTTCAAAAATACGATCTTTGGCCAATGGCTCCTATGCACAGTGGGCGAAACGGCCAATCTAGTGGCATTAAATTAATAACAAGCGTAATTTAAGAGATATCTTAATTAAATTTGTAGTTTAGCTATTAACAGTACCAAATTTCAGTAGAATCGGTCAACCATATCAAATAGATACGATAGTTCTGATCCTTCAAAATATTTTAAAATACCATTCCAAAGATAGTTTACTAGTGCAACTTGTGTAATTTTAAATATATTTAAATGCAAATATCAAAACTATCGGACCAAAAAATAGAAAATCTCTAACTTTTTTATCCAACTCTATATTTTTTTTGGAAAGCCTCAATGACAATTTTGATAACTTTGAAATTAAAGGAACAGATGTAAATAGAAGAGCAGCTTTAATATCTTCCATCGTATTTTTACGTAAAAACTTTCGGGTGTGAGCATTTTACTTTTGCGTTTCTCAATAAATCGTAGCTTGGAAAAATATTTGCGTTTTAAGATTTAGTTTTCGTTTTGACTAGCTTATATGCAATTTTCGTGAATTGCCCATCTACATTAATCGCCAAAGCTTCCTCATTACTGAATTAAATAGGAAGTTTGGGATCACTGCTAGCTCATTTAATTGTTTTGCCACGACCTCTGCTTCAATGATATAGCTTTAGAAACATTTCTCCCAAATGTGAAACTTTACCATTACATTTTTTTCCATTTTTGCAGCAACGTGCTTAAAAATGTTCTTATCCTTCTTGCATTTCTTTGTGTTGTTCTTGTGAATAATCATTATTATTATACAAATTTGAAAATATGTAATTTTCAACCGAAATAGACTTCTTGGTAGCCACCGTTGGGCATTTCGCCCACTGTGCTATGGGAGCTATACTTTATATCTCTCGATCAGATTGCATTTTTTTTGTTATTTAGGATGTTAAAATATAATCCAGCCCCCAAAATTTCAAAAATTTCAAAATTTAGATATATACGTTTTATAGTGAGATCTAACAGGAGTGTGGATACCAAATTTGGTTGCTCTAGACTAAATAGTTTCTGAGATTTGTTGGATGGAATGGGGTGTGGCGAAATTTTGACATAAAACGGTCAAGGTCCGATATCACAGGAGTGTGGATAGCAAATTTGGTTGCACTAGCTCTTATGGGTTCTGAGAAATAATATTTTGCAATTGGCAAAACCGACCATAAAACCTGTGTGTTAGAGAGACACCGAGCGAGAGAGAATGAAATTGTTTTTTTTTTTATTCTGGCTATAATAATTATACGATCTGGTTCAGATTTGGCACTCTAGAAGATATAGTCATCCCCTACGATTCTGGGTTTTCTGTTTTCTCATGTCTTTCTGACAGACAGACAGGGCACAATCGAATCGGTTATTGATGCTGATCAAGAATATATATACTTTATGGGATAGGAAACGATTCCTTCTGGACGTTACACACATCCATATTCACCACAAATCTAATACACCCGAATTCTCATTTTGAGTATCGGGTATAAATATCGTTGCAACTTATTTAAATGACAGAAAAATGCAATAATTAAATTCTGTCAAATTGAATTGAGAAACCTCATGCGCGTACTGATTACATTAAATTGTTAGAGTTAACTCAAATCTATTTAGGATTGGTAATTTTTCCGACTCCCTGGACGAATGCACCATCCACGCTGGATGTATAAGGCGATTTATACCTTTAAAATATATATTTTTTGAGAGAAGTTTAAGTTGACAACTCGAGAAGAAAAATATTTCGCTATAAATTAGCAACATTTAATTAAGAACATTTTTTTTTTGCGCGCGGCAGAACGACCTCTGCCGAGTCAGCTAGTATCTATATATAACTATATAAGTTCTCGAGATATACTGATGGAACAGTATACGATTTTTTCAACATAAAACTTTTAATGATTTCAATGTTTGTAATTAAGGCTGCGAGGTCCTGACAGAGTTTTTTTTTGTAGTGAAAGTAGAAACTCAGAACTCAGAAACATATGTACCTCTAATTTTAACTGAAATTCCAACCAAAAGTTCCAGATTGTGTTTTACGCGTCAACATACATGCGTATACAATGAGAAATTGTATTAAAATCGAAAACTATTATTTTATGTTTTTTTATAGCCTACTTTGAATGGATGTTATTTATATTCTATATATGTATATTTTACTTACGTTGATATTTGTAGACAAGGATCCCCGCATAATTTCAGGCGTTTCAGCTTCAAATCCAATATCACCAAATCCATCGTCGTGCAGTGAAATTGACAGGCTACCGTAATCCTCCCTCATTGTTATTTCGTCAGCTCTAGACTGATTTATAGAGAACTGAGCTTCAATGTCTATGTCATTCAACTCGGGTAAGGCAGTATCAAAGTCGTGAAACACTTCAGGTAAAGTTATGGCGTTAACATTCGCTTCTCTGTGGCCTTCTGGTAAGTCGACCATGCCAGGTCTAAATGCCATCTATACAATAGACAAGATTGAAAATTTGTATACATGTATACATTTGACTGACAGATGAATCAAATTTGAAATACTTTACCTTAATTTTAACAAATGCTTCATTGCAATCGGCCAGCAAATATTTAGCTTTTCTTGAATAAATGCGCACAACACCCAGCAACAAATGGCCAGATGTCCTTAACGCCAATTTTACTTTTGGCTGTAATATGCCTTCCACTGATTTTTCTATATTAGTTTCAAACACATGGGCTTTTGTAATTTTTTTATCCCAATGAGCTGCTAACCAAATCTTGGCCAGCGGACCTTTTTTGGCCAAAATAATGTGTTCATAGAACATTTTACTCTCACAGTGGCGACGGCTTTATTTATAAAAAATACATTCACATTAAAACCTTTCCATACAACAGGGATGTATTTGCAGCAAACATACAATAGGCCATATGATAGTGATGACAAAACATAATATGTTATCGTAATTACTTGGGCATAGATTTGAAACGATGGAAACGAAATACGTAATAATATTAGACTTTTCCAACGGACTAGCTACGTATGTAGATACAGACTCAGAGACAGAGTCAGGGAAAACCATACAGTGAGAGCGAGCGTAATAATATTATGACGTGCCACATATTGCAGCAGCAGAACTAAATAAAGAGAACGAGTTGATCAGCAAAATGTCTATTAAAACGCGATTTGGAAGACAAGTACAATAAAATAAAGTTGCTGTCTATTATTTGACAGAAAATAATAGTTCGAGAAGAATACCAAAAGCGCGGAGAGTTCTTTACAAGATACAAAAAGTTTGTATTCTCATCAGTCCACAGAAAAATGCACATCATATACAAATGCATCCAGCCAGAACGTAAAATAACTTTAGAACTGCTGCGTGACGTTTACCAGCACTAATTCATAGATGTCCATCATGTAATCTTCCGTTTTTCAGCAAATTTAGCAAAGTCTGATGTTATTGTTAGAGCACTTGTGGTTTTTCGTAAATACTGATACTAAATACTAATCATAAGAACTCATATATGCATACAGATGATTATTTATTAAACATACCACCATAATTTTCTGCAGTCTCCGTTTTGTATTGTTTCTGGTGTATCTGTCTATTTTTGGTTATTTAAAATTTGAATTTTAAAATAGGATCTGAAATATGTCTAGGCGCGAACTATTTTTTATTGCCAGCTACTGTTATTTTGGGTTGCATTTGAAAACCATTGGCTAATATTCGCATAGAAACGTGCGGCTTATAGGCTCTGCACACTGAGTCCATTACGGGGGAATGGTGGCATTTTTGACAGATGTGAAATTCCGACTCGCACTGGTAGCATCCACCATCCACCACCGTCAAAAACAGCTAATGCCAATAACAAGTACATTAATAGGCTCTGCACACTGAGCCCATCCCGGGGGAATGGTGGGATTTTTTGACAGATGTGAAACTCCGATTCACACAGGCACCATGCGTCAAAAACAGCTAATTCCAATAACAAGTACATTAAAATTGCGTGGATTATTTATTCAATTCTTTTTCTTAATGGATGAGGAAGATATAGAAAGTATTTTAGCATACAGCAATAATCGGAAAAGGTCTTGATACCCCCACCACAAAAATAATATAAAATTGTGCTATTGTATTTTACACAATATATTAAATATGCACAACAGCTCTATTAATGAAAATTTGTAGCTAGCAAGAAACGAGGTGCGTGAACAGCCCGCTAACAGCTAGAGTTCTGCTGACTTTAATCAGTGAACAGATACGATCTGCAATCGCAGAATATTGTGTAGACCGTAAAGAAAATAAATAAGTTGAAATGCTCGTAGCGTCAAAACCTTACGAAACATCCCAGAAATGGATTTTGGATGGTTGCCTGTGGGAATAGACTTTTGCGGACAATCCCAGTAATGAATGGAGTCCAGTGTGATGGGGTTATAAATGTAAATGATGCTTAAGCTAAAAATATTTTGCAATGAATTTAAGAGCCAAATATTATTCCGATTCTACACATTTCTAACAGCTCGATAGTGGACAAAATGCTATCGATAGTATTGAAAGTACCATCGATAGTATTGAAAGTACCATCGATAATTTGAAAGTATTCTTTTACTTGTATTACATAGTTGCCCTAAGAATCCAAATTCTGCGAATTTAAACAAGAAATGGAAGAATATGCTCGAGAACCATGTCCTTATAGGATTGTGGATGATTGTGGAGGTGCTTTCGCCATGGGATGTATAGGAGGCGGAGTCTTCCAGGCTATTAAGGGATTTCGTAATGCCCCGTCTGGTATGAGTAGAAGATTGGTAAGTATAAGTAGAGTTCTACTCTGAATTGAAGTAATGAAACATGCCTTTTCACTTATTGGCATACAAATTTTTATAATACTGTTCGCTCACGTTATTTTTACGGATAATTTTTATCTTCTGTACTTACATATCTACGTACATGTGCATAAGCTGTTATTTTTGGCGCGTGTACCTGCAAATGTACACATGTCTGTATCCGATTATTACACTTTTAGTATATTTAGTTCACAATTTAATGTTTTATGTGAAGCATTTGCATTTGCCTTTCCAAAGGTCAATTACGTAATTCGTAATTAAGCAGCACGTGTTTGTTGTTGTTTTTCTTTATACATTCATATGTGTGTAGATATAGTGAACAAATAATGTATTCCTTATCATACCCGGTACACAAAGAGTACAGGGTATAATAGATTTGTATTCATGTACATATGCAACAGAAGGAAGTTTTTGGAAATCAGAAGATTGCATTATACATACATATGATACAGGGTGACTTGTAACAGCTTTCGCACTTTTCCAACAAACTGTGCACCTTCGCACTTTACAAAATCTTAGGTTTATTGTGTTTTCACGTAGATTTAATTTCAAACAATTAACAGATAGAACGTTTTTAAGCGGTGGAAGCAAAACTAGCCTTTTTTCGAAATTTGCAATTTGTCAGCCGTACCACCATTAAAAACTTAATTCAAAACTAGCTTAGGATAAAAGGTTACAAAAAACAGTTTATCCGCAATCGATATTCCCGATGAGGTCTGTCGTGGCTCTTTCATTTGACTTGTAAATCGCGTAAGTCTGTTACAAGGCGTTAACGGGGAAACATTAAAAATGTTTAACTAATGAGATACTATAATATATACGAACATTTAAGCTATATTTTGATTTATTTGAAAAATAGGTGCATCAGCTATTGCGGTCCACTCAATGCAAACTGAGTACCGGATAGAATAGTATCGCGAATCTCAGCGTTTTGAGTTTGTATACCCGATACTCAAAAGAAACAAAATACTACTAAAATACTAATATAAATACTATATATTAGATTTGTGGTTCCGACCCCATTAAGTATATACATATATTCTTGATCAGCATCAATAGCCGAGTCGGTTGAGCCCTGTCTGTCTGTCCGTCCCCATTAGCGCCTAGTGCTCAAAGACTATAAGAACTAGAGCAACGAAATTTTATATCCGGACTTCAGTGATATGTCACTGTTACAAGTATATTTCAAAACATTGCCCCGCCCACTTCCGCCCCCACAAAGAGCGAACATCTGTGGCATCCACAATTTCAAATATACGAGAAAACAGAAAACATCGAATCGTTGAACATAGTTAGATCTCAATATAAAACGTATATTTCAAAATTTCGCCCCACCCCCTTCCGCCCACAGAAAGGACGAAAATCTGTTTCATCTACAATATTGAAGATACGAGTAAACTTAAAACGCACAATCATAGAGCATGAGAATCATATCTATGAGATTTCTGAATCTGGATCAGATCGGATCATTTTTATAGCCAAAAGGAATAAATTAATTTGCAGTGGCTACGCAGCGCCCGACTACATGTTCAATGCTCAATGTAGCCATATTGACTATGTATCGGGTATAAATTTAGAGTTGCGATCGCCGCAGCAACTCACAACGCTCCTTCTCGTTTGTTATGTAGTTTGACGCATAACCCTCAGAGACTATAAAAACTAGAGAAATAAGAGCTAGAAATTTTGTATCCAGACCTTTGTGATATCACACCGAATTAAGTTTGTTTTTTTAGGAGAAGTTTATGAAAAAAGAGAATTCCATGACAAGTCCAGCTTTCAAGAAAGTGCAAGTTAATAACCATCTAAATATAGGTAACCATTTAAATGTATGTAATATTACCCTGAATAACCTCTTTTCGATTTTTCGGAGTATACATAGTAGACGAAGTCAAACTCATAAAAGTTTTTAAAGGGATAGTTAGCTAGGTTAGTTTTAGCACATGTGTCGTCTTTGGCACATCTGCATAGATGGCTCTAAAAATAACAAGTAAAGTAAACGATGACAGGTGTAAGGCTACGAAGACTTTTCTTACCCGTCTGGATTGAAGTCGGTCCCCGCTACTATATCTTGTATTTACTCTAGGGCTATGTATGTATGTACGTTGTGTCTGAGTTAAGGCCAATATTAAAAATACACTATAGATGACCACCTTTTCTGCGCAAAGTTAATATTGACTACAAAATAATGATATTCAAACTGAAAGAAAAACAGTTTCATCAGTTGGAATAACTCAATTTAAAAATAGCTGTTGAGCTACTGAACTTTTTCAGCAGACGGGGTCGGATTAAGGACGTGGGATTCGTTCAAGATTGTGTCAGTAAGTGCTAGATCAAGACTAAATACAAGGGCACTTCAGACTCCCGCACGGCACCAGCCTAAGCAGTCGTTTTCTCGGGGTTTCTTTCTTTCTTTTTTACTAAAACATAAGTTTCAAATGAATTGCAGTACTTCACTAACTGTTCTTCTATTTATGTTTTAAATTTGAATTCCGTTCTACTCAGCGCTCGATGATAAATATGATAGCCTAAAGAAACGAATGAAGCATATTTCTGCGTCTATGCATTGAGAGGACGTCAACAGATAACTTAAGCGAATGCTCTTAAGTTAAGACGAGACGGACGGTCGGAGTATTTCTTTGCTTTAGGTTTTCGACACCCGTGTAGAATGTTTAAATTTATGAAAATGCTTTGTAGTTAGGCTAGTATGAAACGGCTTGTTGTCCGGATTTTGTTATTTAGGGTACAGAGGAGTTCCAAAAAGTGAATCGACCCGTCAGTGGGTGAATAGACTGGCTCGATAGTTTTTCTACTTCGAAAGTGATGAAGCTGTATTCTTAGGGTCTTCTCGGTTCAGTCCGTCCATGTTTCATAACTATTCGGGCTTTGCCAAACATACCAGATGCGTCCAAAAAAATTGAGTTTAGATGCAAATTGTCTGCACTCCAACAATATCCATTGGTAACTAGTGAACCCACCAGGAGAGCGATATTGTAACTTTCCCTCGCCAAATCAATGTACACAGGGTAAAAGAGGTGTATAAACCTTGAAATACTACAATTTTACAATACTACAATACTTCCTTGCGGAGAGGACTATCTGCGTCGCCCAGGATGGTGCAGCATACTCGAAAACATACATCAAGGCAGGAATACCACAACGCAGTGTGCTTGGGTCTCCTTACTCCCTTACTCCCTTTTCACCTACAACATGCCAAAGCCCACCATGGTCCGCAGGCAAACGGGGCAGACCCTCAAGGTGGCAACGTTTGCCGACGACACAGCACTGCTTTCGAGGGCTCTCTGTGTTTTGAGCAGTCAATTCACAGACATCATGTAACAATAGCTCAAGCTATTCGAAAATTGGCCCTGCCCTAATATGTCCATAGACCCAGAAAAGTGTGCAGTGGTAACACACACCCAAAGAAAGGAGACTATCCCTGGTGTCTTCCTGCACGGGGAGCTCGTTCAGCAGCGCAGGCAGTGAGAATCTGTTCATTTCAGATTAAACTGCTGCGCAGGGCCACCGATGCATCGCTAGATCCCTATGCATCCCTCTCGTGGGGGACTGAAGCAAGCTGAAAGGCATGCTTCAAAGGTCAGCAGCTACCCAAACTAATTCTCATGAGACGCCGAGGCTAATACCAAATTCTGCTGACCCTGTACCGCTGATTATATTGTAATCGTAGTCATTGTATTTAATCCCAATCCATTGTAAAAGTAGCTTTAACAGTTTTAGTGCATAATGTTATCGTAAAATTAACACAGATAAGTTAATTGTTATTAATAAACGACCAAAAAAAAAAAAAAAAGGAAACCATACTTTGGTTGCCTTATATAACTTATTATTATTTTTTTATTCAGCTGATCTTCGTTACTTAGGTTTGGCTCAAAGTCCAAACTTACTTCTATATTATTGTTGTACTTATGCTGCCTACATTAAAAAAATGTATTATTTTAGATCGGAAGTATGACTGCCATAAAAACCCGCTCGCCTGTAATAGCTGGAAATTTCGCAGTTTGGGGTGGTATGTTTAGTACTATTGATTGCACGCTCGTTCACTTTCGAAAAAAGGAAGACCCATGGAACTCAATAATAAGCGGAGCTGCAACTGGAGGAATATTAGCTGCAAGAAATGGTATGAATTTTCTAAAACGGTTTCCTATAATAGAATAGAATAACCTGACTTTGACTTTTATTTTACTTTACTTTTATTTTATTTGTAAATGTGAATGATGTACATTATGGCCTTGAAGGTATATTGTATTTTAAGAGATGCTAGCAACGTACAGATGTGATGCCTTAATCCTTAAATTTTTACCTTTTTAATGAAATATAATTATTAAATATTTGTAGGTGTTCCTGCTATGGCCGGAAGTGCGATAATAGGCGGAGTTCTCTTGGCTCTAATTGAAGGTGTTGGAATATTATTCACGAGAATATCTGCTGATCAGTTCAGAAATCCACCTCCACCAACGGAAGATCCAGCCGCTCTTGGCGACCCAGCAAGCAATTTTACGTTTGGCACCCCTACTAACCAAAAGCAATATCAATAAAATTGGTTTATTTCATAGCTCATAAATAAAATACACAAAATTCCATAAAATTAATGTGAACCTTCAGAGGGTATTATGGTTTGCTATGGTCCTCCATTGAATAAGGAATTTCACACTCTAAATAAATTGGATCGACGGTACCGACGCACAGAGGGTCCTCTGCGGAAAAGTGGTGGCAAAAGTAATTTTCAGAGTGTGCGCTTTTGATAATATGCGAATGGAGAATTTTCCAAAATGGAAACTGAAAAAATCATCGCAGGAGTGTTTTGTGGTTTAAAGGCCTCGAGAATCGAGGTGTTCCATCTACTTCCGGCTTGTGATCTGGCCTACTTTTAGAGATCGCTTTGCAGTGTTCTGAGGGAGACAGGCACGTTCTCGGTTCTCATATTAGCCAGCCCGACGCCTTCCTTCGCTAATACGTCCGCCGCCTCTTTTCCTTCGATTCCTTGGCGGCTGGGAACCCTATAGATCCGCACTGACTTTGTCGTGCTTAGGGTATCTAATGCCTCCCTGCTCGCCAAGACACTTCTGGAACTAGCCGCGGACGACTGCATGGATCTTGGCTGTCGACGAATAGGTTGACTCCTCCGTACATCTTGGAGCCGTCTGTATGTATATTGAGGTGCTCAGTTTGCTCTCTACCGATTTTCCAGTCTTCAGGTCCCAAAGATGCGGTTGTTTTGACGTCGAGGCAAGTTTGGGGGGTCATGTAATCAGTTGATCTGGTCATTTCCTTCCCAATTGAACTGTGCCCGTATCCTTGCGGCGACAGCTTTCCTGAAGCGATAAAGCGCTGTGCTGCCTTTCCCGCAATCAGGCGAGCGTGAATGTCCAGGGGGTAACGACTTTTTTTTGGCACACGTAGAGTAAGCCGCTGTAAAGTTACTTCGGGTGAAATGGCAGTTGGGTCACTTTCGCTGTTAGGAGGGTGAGTGGACAAGTACAACGGCTGTCTTTCTTTTCGATTCTGAGCCCCACTCCAGACGAAGGTGTTTTTCGTTAAAGAGGAAATTTCCAAGGGCGAAAAGAAGAAACAGATAATTGGGATCAATGACCGAGCGAGCCACAGCAACAACCAGCTGTCCAAAGGCATAGAAAGAGAATAAAAGAGATTGCGCTCCCGAAAAAGCACAAGAACCTAACGAATTCGCCGCTGGCGCAGAGAAGCACCCAAGGCAGAGAAGAGATCGTCGCTCCAACTGTGGGTCCGACTTAGTGCATCAGCAGCATCGTCGGCGCCGGGAAGCTGCTAAATTAAGCGGAATAACCTAAATTTTCGTTTTGCCCATTTTTTTTATATTTTGCGTAAATATCTCACCCTTTGCCGACCTGGCTTAGTGGGAAAAGTAGAAAAGAAAAAGAAAAAATAGACAAAGTTTTAGTGAGTTCGATCAGCGACACTATGTGCTAAAGCAGAACGAAAACCTTGCTCCCTTTTCGGCAGTGCAGCCCCGTTAACTGAGTCGTGGTTTTCTTTCCCCTTAAACCGTAAGGGCTAGCCCTATGTGGAGCCCCAAGCAAAGAAAGGCATAAGGGAAAAGAAAAACAAAACCAATGCACGAAAGCAAAGAAAAAAGCAGACCCCCGAAAGCGTTCTGCGCGCCTTGTTCTTTTCTCTTTTTTTTTTGTGCTCTTCCAATAAAATGAAATTTACAGCAATTATAGCGGATCGCCTTCGACAAAAGCGCTTTTGGAGATGGATGAAACGTAATTGAAATAATTATTGCTTTACTCTACATAGAATGCATGTATGAGCGTGAGAGAAGGATAGATATAAGAAAGAAGGGGAGAGGTAAAACAGTTGGGCAGATCCCACACGCCGGAAGAGAGAGCAAGCCCAGTAACCGTGGGTTTTTTTTTTGTCATAAATGCTCATTTAAATTTGTATCTGTATGGTAGGCATCCAGTAACTCCTTGGATAGGGTCTCTAGGGACTTCTTTATATGCTCCGCAGATTTCACTGAGCCCGGATTCGCGCATTTCGAATTAACTGTCTTTTTGAACTTTACCCAGTTTGTATTCCGGGGGTTTCTATAGACTGTTATCTTTGAAGAATGTTCGAATTCGCACTTGAACTGAATGTACTTATGGTCTGAGAAGGATGGTCTTTCGAGGACTCTCCAGCCAGATGCTCTTTCCCATTACGAGAGGTGACGTTTGACGAGGTGGGACCTACGAAGGTGTATTCCTCCCCCACGTTTGCTACATCTAGGTTAATGGATAATCGTTGGCGTCTGTGCCAATGAGAAGTTGGAGATTTTTGGAGCCGGTTTCTGTCACCAGACACCTAATAGGCTATTCACACTGACGACCTTCCACCATCCACCATCCATTTCGGGGATGGTCCGTAAGGTTTTGCCGTTCCGAAAATTTCGCAGTTAGTCCACCATCCATTTTGGATGTTCCTAAACCGCACGTTTCTATGCAATAGTTAGCCGATGGTTTTCAAATGCAACTCTGAATAATTGTCACTCACAATGGAAAAATGGTATTCACTGCGAAAGGAAGGACAGCAGACCAAATTTTCGAAAAACTTATTAATAAAATGGATTTAGTGCCAGAAAACTCCTCCAGTGGTACGTTGAATAGATATATTTGTCTTTTATTGTTTATAATATATAATATTATTACACAATGCAGCAAACAAGAAAACAACAGCAGGCGGCAGGGTGAAATGGAGTGCCGCGCTTGAGAGCCTGCTGACTGACATATGGCAGGACAAAATTGAAGATTTGCGCGGACCACGCAAAAATTCACATGTGTACATGGAGATAGCCGAGTCCATGAAGGAGGCTGGGCTTGAGCTTGGATGGGGCGAGATAAGGACAAAGCTCGAGAACATGACCAAAAAATACAGGTAAATATTATTGACTCTGCCAAATAAAAGATTGTGCTCCACCTGGGTGGCAACATTACGATAAATTAAACTCATTTCTGGGGTGCTACCGGATAAACAACATGGAGCAGAGCACTTTGGACAACGACAGTAAGTTTTATTAATTTATTGCTAAAAAAGTATATTTCATTTGAGGTGTTCATTGCAGATCCTGATGAGTACTTTTCGGATATTATTGAGATGGACTTGGACGGATCTTGTAGCTCCAGCACCTTGTCTGGGCGTCCGCCAAAGAAAAAGAAAAAGACCGACATTTCGTGGCTGGCAGAGATCGCCCGGGAACGTCTCGAAGAACAGAAGGACCACCACAGAAAGAAGGAAGAGCACGACGTGAGGCAGGAGAAGATGGTGCAGGACCTAATCAGCACACAAACGAAATTTCAAAATGATCTGTTGGAAGTGCTAAACCACAGCCAAAATAATTGCTATATCTTCATAATCCATTATAAGAACCAAGAATTAATAAATCTTCCGCGCAAATTTAATGAACTTGTTATTGGCATCAGCTGTTTTTGACGGATGGTGGATGGTGGCAGTGTGAATCGGAGTTTCACATCTGTAAAAAAATCCCACCATTCCCCCGGGAGAGGCTCAGTGTGCAGAGCCTATTAGAGACATAAGATGAGCATGGCTTCCCTTCCGTACGAGTACGGCGGTTCTATTCCTGCTTCCCGATGTTGAGTAGAGAACGTTGTATTTTGAGGACTTTAGTCCGGCCACAGAATTGCCTGACGCAATCCACGGCTTCTGGACTAAAGTGATGTCAGCGGGCCCTTGCTCCATTGCAAGTAGGAGTTCAGCCGACGCCATCTTGTTTTTATGAAGGTTGAGCTACAGCACCCTTAGTGTCATGGGTGGATAACTCAACCTCAGACGACGCATTGACTAAAATTGTCAGGTCACCGTCCTCCTCTTCCTCCGAGTCGTCCAGCGCAAGACCTTGAGCTATGAGACCTTCACTATGGTTTCCAGACCTAGCTCTTTCTTGACCTCTCCTGCCCGAAGGTTGTGCGCAAATTTATCTTCGGGGTGGCGCTTTGTCAGCCGTAGGTAGACGCTACCTACGCTCCACGCCATCTTCCCGAACTTGGAAGTCCTCCGCCTCCTCGCTGATCTGGAGGATCATATGCTGGCCTCCTCGTTGGGTAATGGGTTACCGGCATGTAGAACTCTCCAGCCTGCCGTTGGCACGTCGGGATTCTCTCTCTGCAGCAGCTTCAGTGCTCGCTCTACTTGGACAGCAATATGGAAGAGCACCTTCGCCTTTGGTATAGACGGGATCAACTCCCTGTCTGCCACCTCCAGCTTGGCCTCCATCCACAGAGCTTCTAGTTGGGGCACCTTCTGCACCAGTCACTACCGCGTTGGGTCGTCATTGCATTTGAGGATCTTGACCCTGTTCAGCCCTCCCGCTCCATCAAACGTAGGCATGGGAGCGCCATTCGCGAGAAGAGCGACTCGACGAGCTGCGCGTGGACTAGCTTCCACTGCGCCACTGTCCACAATGCGCCACAATGAGATGTCCCTTGGACACCTCTTTGATGGCCTTCTGTCTAGGTTTCCTCGCCTTCGGCTGGTGAGTGGACACCTTGGGCCCGCGTTGCCGCTTGCTCACCGGGCTAGCTTGGATTTCTCCTATTGGGAGATATGCGGCTTGCAGGGGTCAGAAACTTGACCTTATACTGAGCTTTTGCCTTCATCCCCTCCCTGGAACGCTTCAGCCCTTTTAGAGCCGATTTTAGATCGGGAAGACTTGGAACATTGCCTTAGCTAGACACTGCATTACCCCTGATAAAGCAAGCGACAGTGCATTACCCATTCTCGGGATAGTGCAGTCTCCATTGCTTAGCCGGCACCCTCGTGGAGGGTTCAGCTATAGTGTTTTTGCTGGCCCCGAATTTTAATTCAAAAAGGAATAAAATATATGGCTTATTGATGTATTAACATAAATTTGACTCCTATATCTGAGCATTCTTTATAAATAATTTTTTCTTAGCCCAACCCCAAATTGATCTCGGAAATAATTGGTCAGGACAACAACACATTTCGTTTTCGTGCAAACAGCTCACGCATTCTGATTTGGTAGCCGGAACGTTGGCAAGAAACAAAGTTATTAGTGATTAGCCAGGCAAAGAAAGTTATAAGTGAGCTCTCACTGTTTTTGTAGGAGGGCGGATCAAGACGTTGCTATGCGGCGTCGAATGGCAGTATTACATCCAAATTAAGAAGTCAGAGTGGTTCCAATAAATATGTTCCATGTATTTGAGTGTTTTAATGAGAATTGGCTCGACGGCAGCTTGTAGCGGTGGAATCGTAACTGTACCCAGCAGCGATAACAGGATGTTAGCCTGGAGCGCTAAAAGTGCGATTACCCTGTTACAGCTGCCGCCCTGAACACACTGTGTTCGGTCGTGTTTTCGCTATATCTTCTTATCACTGCTCTGAATGTAATTCGGACGACACTGCTGATCAGCTTCGTTGCTTTGATGCTGTCCGCTGTTCTTTGTGCCGTGCATTGAATTGCATGCAGATGCTTTTAAACTCTTAACAAATCTGCGTAATTTGTTATGGCAGTGAGATACCTGACTCGCATTCGAAAATAGATGAACTTAATGATAAGGTTCTGAAGTTTGAAAGCCTTTATCGGGGTCTTAAGTTTGGTTTTCAGTCTGCCCTTTCGATCAATTCTCATGAGCGGGTGAAGCCTATTGCTCCAAAGAAAGAACCGAGTGTCTTCACGGTCAGGACGACAAAACAGGACAAATTCTGGCCAGTATCAGTAAAAGTTTGCCCTTTTGCACAGACAGAGGTCGAAAACTGATTTGACGGTAATTAATCTGCGTGCAGCTGTGCCATTGCGGACGTCTACGCCGACTCAGGAAGCTCCAGTTCTATCCACGTTAAAAAACTCCCAGTGAGCGGTGCCTCTGGTTTTATGATCGCCGCTCTCCACAACATATTCTGCTTGCACTTCTTCGACTTTTTGCTTTGAACAACAGCCCGTTGTTTAATTTTTGCAATCTTCAACGAGACAACAACCAAACATGGTTTCGTCGCCCAGCGCTTTTCTGGCGCTCTTTCTCGACAATGTTCGTTTCTGATGTCAACCGCCGAACTGCAGTCGTTGGCTATGATGCCGAGTATTGTATTAAATAATTTTTTTAATAGGCTAAATAAAATCATAGACTAGATTTTTGTTATTTCGGATATATGGAGATTGTCATGTTATATGTTTCGAACCGTCTATTGCAGAACATGAAATGCATCATATGCCGTTGTTATTTTAAGCCAATTTTAATTTGTATTCGCCCTGGACGGAACCACATAATGAATTCTTCTTTTCTGATGTAAGCCTGAATACTATTCGGGATAGTATGTTAAACATTAGCTGGGCTTCTGCTCTCTCTTCCTATAGTGTTTTCTTGCATACGGTTTGCCGTACTATTAATAACAATTCTTTCAAAAGAGTGCATGGCTCCTATAGGCTACCGAGGTATACGAAGAGTTTTGTGAAAAATAAGAATCTACGTAACTAGTACTTTAAAAGATTTGGTAAGACCCGTGACTCTGTGGACTGGGCGAGGTATGTGAAGCATAAGCGTGAGTTTGCTTTTTTACCCACATAACCAGTATAATCCCGACGTTGGAAGGGGACTTAAAATCAATCCCAGGTCGTTTTGCCATACGAATAGCGGCATAGCAAACCTTCTTGCTTCTTTAGCTTAAATTTTAAGCCATTCGAAACATGGCATCGATATATCATCGATATCTCGATGCATTTTCCACTTTTCCATTTCGTTGCCGTCTTATGAGTGCAGATGTCGCCTCGTGCACCTCTCTTCTCTCGAGGATCGAAGGCTCATTGCTGATCAGATCTTTACTTATCGAGGATAAGGCCCAGACAAATCCCCACAGAGATTTTGGGGAGTCAGTGCCGGAATTTCTTATTTCCTAGTGAAAAGCACAAGTTTCGGTTTAGACGGGCTAATGCCTAGCCCGGATTTGTCTGCACATTTTTACATCTTCATGAGAGTACTTGTACCTCTGCTGACAAATCGGGTGGACGTTGGCTTTACCAGTGATGCCTCAACCGTCCTTCAATGTAGTTGTATCTGATTGATTAGGCTTACTGTCGGAGAATCAACTTCCAGGTCCTTCAGTGTTGTTACAAGAGCCTTCTATCTCGAGGAAGGCCACTATGATGTACTTCTTAAATCTTTGTCTATATTAGATTATTGCAGTAGGCAAACTAATGTTCCAAATAACAAGGCTTTGTTAATTTATATATTAATAAACTTGTTTATCTTACTTTTTCAACTCCACGTACTCGTCGCTTAGAAAAAGTGAATTCGACTAAAAAGGGAGAGAAGCAAAGAGCGCAATAATGAGTAAATGATGCCGTTGCAATTTTCAGTTTTTTCCGTTCTCTCTTTTTTACTGCTTCTATTTTTCGATTCTTCTTTAATGTCCCTTTTGCTGTTTTTCAACAATCTATTTTCGGTTTCTTTGTCAAATTTGTTGTAGCTTACAAGAATACACTCTGTTCAAAACATGAACATATTATCGTCAATACAACGTCACCTTCGGCCCCTTGCAGAATGTTCAAACATAAATATATTATTGTACATATTCACTCATGTAACAAAACCGATCTCTAAAGACAAGTTGTGAAAGCACGGATGTAAACAGAGATCTGTTAATACGACAAAAAAACACAAGTGGGGAAAAAACTTAACAAATGCGGTCCTAAAATAAAACTAGTGTAAGCATGTACTCAAATAGACACCCTCAGTAAAGTGTATCCTCTGCGTAGGTCTAACGATAATTAGAGATTACCAAATTGTACCTCCTACCTCATTGTCAAATCACATATAAGGCTCTGATTTTAAGAATAAAATTTAGTTTGAATTTACAACTCAACTCGCAAATGTCTAGACTTTTCTTAAAGTCTTAACATTTTGGAGTTGCAACTAATCAAATCCATCGATAGACTGGCCACACTGTTTTAGGAGGCATTCGTTTTTGTTTCGTGAACCATAAATACATTTTGAATGGCTTTAAAAATAAAAAATTAAAAGGTTATCCACAAAGTAAATTATTATAACCAACAACTGTATTTAAAATTAAAGACTCATGTCCAAAAGAAAATATATGTATATTGCGTGTTTTTCCAGAATTAAAAACTGTGCTCCTGTTTAAACTTGTTTGACAATAATGCATTTACGGACGTTTCTGAGTTGACGTAGAAGTTTGTACCGAATCATCATCATTAATGGAGGATTTACTCTTTCCCATACTTAGCTGGGACGTCGATATATCATCTGGTAAATCTTCCTTAAATCGCGTCCATTTTATGAGTGTTTCTGGAGATCGGTACAAAAATAACAATTTTCCATACAAATCTTCTTCAAGCCGATACTCCTGTGTTTCTCGAACTAGGTATATATCGTTACACAGCTTAAGTACTCGGTCAACGTACGGTAAATCTTCAAACATGATTCGTCTGTGATTGTTGGCGATTAGAGAGCGTATAACTCTGGAAACTACATACACAAATGTTGTATAGAGTCCAATAATCCTAAAAAGTAAGCAGTAGATGTAGGTGTCTGTTTGGATAATATCACAGCATACCCAGTTTTTTCTAAAAAGCTCATGGTACTCGGAAACGATTTATCATTAAAAATATAAAAGACTACACCACCTTCACAATCACTTCGTGGTAAACTAGATAAAATTTCCGTATAAAACTTATCGTTGCAATAATCGTACATATTCCACCAGACTTTTCCATCATCTTCTTTTTTTTCTAAAATAATTGGCCGCGCATATTTTCCTAAAAAATAAAAAGTTTATTGATTTATTTTAATGATGCATTAATAAACTTTAATAATACCTGAAAATGTATATGAATATATGTACATTGGACATATGTATGTATATAAATATACATACATACATATAATATAATATGTACATATGTACATGTAATATAAATATGTACATATTATTATGGTCATCATAAACAACAAGTCATTATAAAAGTAGTTTAAATAATTACAGTATATAATGCTATCGTATATTGCTATTTGTGTTAATTTTTATTATTTATAAAAAACGACCTTATAAAAAAATAAATAAATAAAAAATCAAAAACAATTTTTTCAGATTTTTCATAAACCGTACTAGCCGTCAAATTGGCATTGTTTTTGTTATTTAAAGCGTAATATTATTTAGTTCTTAAGAATTGCAAAGGACATTAAACGGATACATTAAAAGGTGCATCGGTATAAAGATTCGATCATGTAAATTATATCTTATGAAAGAGTATGCATAGTTTATGGGGTCTGGATTCAATTAAATATACTCTTGTAACCTATGAGTACTGAGTACAATTAGTTTTGAGTCTCAGAATTGGCAGTTACATAGTTTAACAAACTCATACCATTGTAATCCTTGATAAATTTTATTTTTACGTCCTGTTTTTGTACAGTAATGAACTTTGGTAGAATATCTGGTATAATCACTCTCGCGTTGCTGTTTGTAGCATACATCATTTTAATTAGCATTTCTCTGATTTTTTTATTGCCCCTTGTTAGGGTATATGCCATTTCAGTAGTAATAGTTTCTGTCGTAACTGAAGTCTTTAATGAGAGATTTAAGCGAATCTCCAGTTTTTTACCTAAAATATTTGGCTGTAATCGTGACTAAGAACAATTTTAATTTAACTTACCATTTTTTAAATCACTTAACAAACGTTTTTTATCGGGGGGGGACATATTCCACAAAGTTAAGGAGTTGGCATCGAACTTTATTGCTGTTATATCGACTGCATCATACACCCTTATATGATCAGTGGCATAATTATCCAAGTAAAAACTGTTGGTTAGCTCTTTATAATTTGCGTCTGAAAATTGATGTATGCCAGAATAGCTTTGAGATACATATATTGGTTCATAGTGGCCAATTTTAACGGTTATGTCAGCCCTTCGAGGGATATTGGGCTTGCCCACCGTCCCAATAAGTGCAAAAATAAACAAGGGACTCCATATAAGGGCTATAAGTATTAATATAATTGTTCCGCCTACTAAAAGTTTGACATATAATGCCTTGGGCTCGCCCCGTAACACGGGAAAGTCTGTATCCATTTGTCTATAGCAGCGAACAATAAAAACCGACTGGAAGATGTCTTCCATTTTTATCCATTCCATTACTGTGAGAGTCGTGTCAATGCATACCCAGTCCAACATTGTTCGTAGGATGTAAAGAAATGGTATCTCCATATAGCTATGTTATAAAGAAAATTAATATATCGTGCTTCTTTAACATAATAATTAAGCATACATTTTAAAAGCGACGTAGTTAACCAGCGAATAACCCTTTGTAAATACGTTGCCCAATATGCGCTTAGGGTATCCACATCGTATTTGGTAGGCAGATAATAACATATGAAGACATTTTACCAAATAAAATATAACAGGGGCTGTCTCTCCAAAACTGTGTCCTGTAACGTAAGGAACTAAAAAGAACATCCAAATATGTATCCCAACAACAGTAACAAAATGAAATACTATTTTGTATATAAGTGCCTTTCGTAAATATATTGCACGTTCTGTTACGATTGTAAGGAATTGAACGACCAGCATAAGCAGAAAACTGAATGGAACTTTGTTTCCCTGAATATATGTCTGCAAAACACTGGTGGTATATTTATGTCGATACTGTAAAAATATAAATTAATTACAAATAAAATATTAATAAAACATATTAAATTGTCAATGCATACACTAAAATAAATAAAAAGAAGTTAAATAACTAAGATCTTAATACGCTTAAAATACCTTTACTTCTTGATCCCTACAAAGAATTTCTATCTATTTATAACAAATTTGTGATTTTATTATATTATATATTATATTATATTATATATTATATATTATATATTATATATATTATATTATTATAATGTTGACGTACATTAAGTGCATCAACGAGTGCCACACGCAATAGGATCGCTACGCGGAACGGCCGTGATCATACTGTAAATTCCCGAATGAGAAAATTATCATAGTTATAGAATGACCTCTTAGTGGGAAAAATATTTTTTTTCTATTCAAACTTAGCTGCTCTTAGTTTCTAAGTTTTCTTCACAGCAATGATACGTTTTATCAAAATCGGAACATTTAATCATATACTCTATTGGAGGGTATAGAATAAAGGATAATTCGGTTTACCAAAACTATGCTCCTTTTTTTTACTAGCTGACTTATTGCGTAAAGTTAGGTGAACGTTAAATACCTTATAAATTACTTACCGCAAACTTCGGAAAACCAAAAAGCAACACAAAAAAGTTAACAAAATCACAAAGAAATATTAATGTATATACATCTGTTGATAAACGGGCTTTGTAACGCAGACCTGAAAAAAACTTATAAAAGGCGGACAAGAATCCTCCTTTGTGCCTACAAGAAAATTTTGATTACATTACGGACTCTTTTTAAAAATATACCTACGCTAAACGCTGCATTGTTCTGCGATAATACTCTGATTCAATGTTCTGATAAACATATTTGTTTTCCATACTCGGGCGAAGCACATCATCGATGTCTCGATCGAATTCACTTGGTGAACCACTGCTGCGGTGAGGATCTTTTGGCTCACCCCCTGCCTCTTGCCTTAAAGAACACATTTAGATTGAGACAGTAAACTTTTCGTTCTTACCGTAAACGCTCCAATATATCTGCCGGTTTTTCTTTGCTATAGGTGCGTTTTATTTTGCTGGCTGAAATAGTTGAATATTAATATGTGAATGATATACTTGAATAGACGTACGATTTCTTTCAAGCAATAAGACTTCTGAATTTGTTCGTAGCATAGTCCAAATGCCTTGCTTTTTCAGCATATATCGATGCCAGAAGAGTACCACAAGTAGAAGCAGATCGTAAACAGCATTTCCATGTTTCATAACTAGTTCAAAATTCACTGTGTTTTTTTTTCGATTTATAAATTGTTGATCAAGCACAATCTTTTGGTGCATTATGGATTTAAAAAATATCATAGCCAGTGTATAAGTAATAAGAGTAACCCAGAAAGTTTTGGTTGGTCGTGGCAATGTAAGAGAACCCCAGCAAAGAACCAAAAATGGCATCGGTAAGGAAATTATTGACGAATTGGCTGCTTGGTTAATAAATACTGCCAAATAGCAAATCGCCTGGGTATTAGCTATAAGAGCATACCACATAGAAATTAGCATTCGCACAAAATCATTATGGTCAAGTGTGGTAAAATCATCTCCTTTAGAGACTAAATTTATTCCAGAATCCTTTCCGGATGCGCTAATTTTTCTTTGAATTGAATTGTTTTTTTAATAGTATTCAGCGCCAAAGTTACAATTAAAAACTTACTCATTCAATGATTGATTTAAAAAATCAAACATTGCTGCAGTGTTTGACAGTCCCAGGCGATTCATAGTGCTTATCTCTTGCAGTGTCTTTTTTTCGGCAGATAATACCTTGTGCACAAAACGATAATTTCTTGAAAGACGATTTAATCTGAATGTCAATAAGACAATTAGTTCTGATGTAAGCTTAATCACAGGATGCGTATCAAAGTCTTCGTAATCGGAGTCTGAGCTTTCTTCATAGCTATATTCTTGACTCCCACGAGTCTCACGAAAAGGATTTGTTTTGGATTTTGACTAAAATAATTATCTAATGTAAAGTAAAGGAAATTTAAGTATATATTTTTCTTTAATATTACTGGTAGTCGCATTTGTCGAGCACGCAAATCTTCTTTCTCTAGAAAATCGTATTCTTCATATACATCCATATCATCATCATCATCAAACTCTTCGAACATATAGTAATCACCAGTACGAACTGCGTGTGGATGAAGGCGTAAGTCCCTGCGCTTAGGCTGTGGAGAACGCGTAAAATACATATCCGTAACATGGGTGTTGGGCTTGGCTGGCTTTGCAGTATAGTCCTGTAAAACGCTCCTTACTTCTGCACTATACTGAACATGCATCGATGTACGTGGCGAAAAGTTATGTGCATCTAAGGAGCTAATTTCTGTTGAAAAAGGAAAGGATTTTAATCTCGTAATGCCCAGGTACTATTACATCATTGCTTTAGCTGGCAGGTGTTGTATTGGAAGTAAAAAACCACCCTTCCATACCGCACCGTCAGCTACATCTCTCTTCTCAAACAATAGTCGTTATATCTCGTCCCCACCGTCGGAGGCACGACAAAAAGAAGAGTGTGTGAAAGAGGGAAAGAATAAGTAGCCGCGTGACTTTCACGCGTGACTTAGCGTAACCACTTCAATAGAATTTATTTGGGTGGGCGGAATCACAATTTTGCGTGGAAGACAAACACGTCATAGCGCACCACGATAAATTGGCAGCAGAGGATAGAACACACTACAGCTGGTTACAACCAGCTCCTCCCCACTGATGCGGGCAATAATAAGAAACGTCTCGTAATGGACTTTCGGAAGCTTAATCAAAAAATCGACATATACCCGATGGCAAGCATCTCAATGATCTTAGAAAACTTGGGTATTGCCAAATACTTCACAACAGTGGACTTGAAGTCTGGATACCACCAAAAAAACTTGGCGGAGCGCGACCGAGAAAATACGTATTTTCCGTAAATGGAGGAAAGTAGGAGTTTTGTTGACTGCCCTTTGGTCTACGAAATGCAGGTAGCATTTTCCAGAGAGCAATCGATGATGCTTTGCCCGAACAATTCGGCAAAACATGCTAACATGTCGATGCACAATTTATTTTCTTTAAGTCTCAAGACGACTATGTTAGCCACGTCGACTGGGTGTTGAAAAGCCTCTAGGACGCCAACATGAGAGTCGCTCGAGAGATGTCCAATTTTTTTAAGACATGCGGGGAATACCTCGAGACCCTGAGAGCCAACAACGCTGTTCGGCCTAAGATCGTTCTTGGGCCTGGCAAGTAACGACAGATGCTTCGTGAAAGATTTCGCGTCAATTGTTTTAGGAATCAAATCGTCCTAGAATTGCCCCGTTTTTCTCTAAAGCAGATGTATATTCTTTTCGGGGAAAAACGCGCCATATAATATATTTTACGGACAAAAATGCGATCACTGAGGTCGTGAAGACCTTTTAGTATAACTATAGTTTACTTTCAAGTAGTAGATAATTTTAAGATTTGTTCATTCTTATTTCTACACAGTTTAGCTGATCATAATTTAACTATAAACTCTAAACAATAATCAATTTGACAGTTTTTTATTGGACGGGTCCATTTCGTTTGTATGGTTCCTCAACGGTGAGTCAACGGTGCTGTAGATGTTGGTGCTTGTAGATTGGGTGAACTTAATTTTTACCTATAGGCATACTATCAGGAGTCAGTTCTTGTCGCTTGCAGTGCAGTTGTTGTTGGTACGGTTACCTCGGGTGAACGTATAGAGAAGTAAGCGTTGTTCCTGAGTGACGACATTCGACGTTCGTCGTGTTGTTGCTGCCGAGAGAATTTCTGTTGTCTCATTATTTCTGTATTGCTTACAGAGCTTGTGCTCTTATATGTTGGGATTTGGTTGTTCAAGATTTAATATTTAATCGATTTTTATTGGTATCCATAGCACAAAGTGATCATATTCATGGCCATGCGAATTAATTTGCGGTAAATAGCATTATATTTGTATCATCTGGCGGAAAACACGTCTGATGTTTTTGACGATTCGATTGGATTGAGAAAGAAGGTGGAAAAACTTTCCACTCTCAGAATGAGAGAGAATGGACACTCTGGAATCTTCGACAGATGACTGTTAACCTAATGATCACCTCTCGACGCCTTTCCAGATATCAATCCCACTTAGGAAGGACTGGGAGATGGGCGAACCAGGACCTGCAAATTCGGTCCAAACTTACGCTGATGGCTCAACATCAACATATTGCCTTAGGCTCCCGGATCGTTGTAGTATGTTCCAGGCAGACGTTGAAGCAATCAATGAGGACCTTTCTATTGCCTCCAAACTCTCCCTAGTCAAATACTCAGTGTGCATATTTCCGGATTAGTGTGCATATCATGAAAATTAACGACCGGAGAGGGACGCGCGAGAATTTTGTGCAAAATGCAAGCAGGCGATGACAGCAAACCATCACCTGCAAAATCTGGCGTTAGATTTGGCCACGTCGATCGTAGAAACGCTCGGCAGAGCCTTACGGACTCAGCAGAGTACAGTGCTTTGCAGGTACTCGAGTCATTCCTGGACACTGGCAGATTGTCACAAGCGACTCCAGACTGTCGATCCCCCACAATGACTTCCGTAGATGTTGCCGGGACGAGAAAGAGGAGAAGTCCGCTTTTTACATTTTCTGCCATTTCCCGACCTGGGAAATGCTGTAATCTCTCTCACTGTTCAGGCCAGCAGCATATGATTGCCGCGTACTGTGTCAACTCCGTGCGCTCCGGTCCCAACTCGCTCTCGCGAGCTCAGAGGGGCGCTCGGAAGACCTCTACGATACACGATCCACACGGCGCTCACCGCAAATTAAATCATAAAGCATAGAGTTAGTTATGTTTCCACACCCCGATTCAAAAGGCCGATCTATCGTGCGACCCCCGAACCAAATACATACCTACATATATTCATATACCACGAATCACAACAACCTTTCATTTCATGCAACGGCTTCTAGGACTTTCACTGGATCAACAATTTCGACGTTGGAGAATTGAGCATCGTCAGCCTCACTACAAACACTCATCACAATAGAGTCGCACTTATACTCAGTGCCATGAAAAAAATACGGTAAAAATGATTGCCTAATGTTCAAATGCACCCATCGACTTTTCTTTTGACGGATAAAGGAGTAGGACTTATGATCGATGCGAAAAAACGATCTGGGAACGTTGTGAGTTGCTGCGGAAACCTCAACTCTACAGTTATACCCGATACTAAGTCAGTATGGCTCTCCTCCAGCAGACGCCGCTAATATTAAATGACACGACAAAGAGTGCGTGCGAGAGAGACAGAAAATCAGTCTGAGCGTGACGTTGGGTATCACAACCTGATATATATAATCGTTATCTATGATTCTGCGTTTTTAGTTTTCTAGCATCTGCATTATTGTGTATGCAACAGTTGTTCGTTCTTTGTGGGGGCAGAAGGGGGTTGGTCGAAATTTTGAGATATACGTTTTATAGTGAGATCTAACAGGAGTGCGGATACTAAATTTGGTTACTCTAGCCATAATAGTCTCTGAGATTTGTGAATATCCCCAGATTTGCATCCTTTGCGTGGGTGGAAGGGGGTGAGGTTGCTCTAGCTTTTATAGTCTCTGAGATCTAGGAGCTAATGTTTTACTCTAAGCAAAGCTGCCTATGGGCTGGCAAAAACCCTCTAGCTGATCCCTCCACGAGGGTGCCGGCTGGGCAATGGACACTGCATTATTCCGGGCGAGGATAATGCACTGTCGCTTGCCCTGCCCGGTGTAATGCAGTGTCTAGCTAAGGCTATGGTCCATCGTCTTCCCGATCTAAAGTCGGGGGAGCTGAACCAAGCCATAGCTAGAGGTGCCTGCCGGCCAGGCATAAAACGCTAGGGGGTGGTCCCCCCGAAAAACATTAACTGGTATGGACCTTCGGGCCAAATATGGCGGCTGATAAGGAGCAAACACGGGTTGGGATGTCAACCCAAACGTCGGTGGAAAGCGTGACTGCTACCACCGGCGGGCACGGGGAGGAGCAATCCTCTCTGCGTGTCGCCAGCGGTCACACCTCGGGCATGGCGGGAGCAGGTCATGTCAGTTGTAATACTACTGCCGCAAAAACGACGCATTGCAGGGTGAGCCGCGCGGGTGCCGTTGTCGACGCAGACTCGGACACGGAGAGCGTGCTATCCATTAGCAAGACCGAAGAGGAAAGCCGCTCGCCGGAACCAGGTACCAGCTCCCTGCGTAGGGTAGGGAGGGGATGAAGGCAAAAGCTCAGTATAAGGCGGCCCTCAAGTTACTGAGCCGGCTCCAGGGCAAGGCGGATATCTCCCAAGAGGAGAAGTCCAAGCTAGCCTGGGCTGAGCAACGGGTACAGCAGGGCCGCGAGCACTACGCGCAGTTGCCCCAGATGAAGACAACAAACGGTGGATTCGCCAACAAGATGGAGGAGATGTTGGCCACCAAGAGGCAACGCTCGATCGAGAGTGCTGCCAAAGACACTCCGGCGAGCAAGCGGCAACGCGGTCCCAAGGTGGCCACCCCCCAGCCGAAGACGAGGAAGCAGAGACAGAAGGCCATGAGCGAGGTGTCCAAGAGACATCTCATTGTGGCCTTGATCGACCGCAGCGACGAGAACGGGAAGATGACGGCGGCGCAGTGGAAGTTAGTCCACGCGCAGCTCGTCGAGGCACTATTCTCGCGAATGGAGGAGGACCCTAACGCTCCGATGCCCACGTTCGATGGAGCGGGATGGCTGAACGGGGTCAAAATCCTCAAGTGTAATGACGACCCAACGCGGCAGTGGCTGGTGCAGAAGGTGCCCCTACTGGAAGCTCTGTGGGAGGGGGCCAAGCTGGAGGTGGCAGACAGGGAGCTGATCCCGTCCATACCAAAGGCGAAGGTCTTCCCCATTGCTGTCCAGGGGGAGCGAGCACTGAAGCTGCTGCAGAGGCAAAATCAAGACGTGCCAACGGCTGACTGGAAGGTTCTGCACGCCGGTAGCCTACTACCCAACGAGGGGGGCCATCACGTGATCCTCCAGATCAGCAAAGAGGCGGTGGACATCTTGTATCCCAAGTTCGGGAAGATGGCGTGGGGCGGAGGTAGCGTATACCTACGGCTGAAAAAGCGCCACCCCGAGGACAAAGATGCGCACACCCTCCAGGCAGGTGAGGTCGAGAAGGACCTAGGTCTGGAGACCATAGTGGAGGCCGCCCAGGGTCTTGCGCTGGACGACTCGGAGGTGGAGGAGGACGCTGACCTGACAATCATAGTCAACCCGTCATGTGAGGTTGAGTTAGCCATCTATGACACTAAGGGTGCTGCAACTCAATCTTCATAAAAGCAAGGTAGCGTCGGCGGAGCTCCTCATTGCCATGTAGCAAGGGCCCGCCGACATAGCTTTAGTCCAGGAGCCGTGGATTGCGTCGGACGAAAGTCACAAATTACAGCCTTCTCTACTCAACATCGGTGAGCAGGAACAGAACCGCCGTACTCGTACGGAAGGGAATCCATGCTCATCTTATGTCTCATTACAACACGGATGACCTGACGATGCTGATGCTGGAGAGCGAGGAAAAACGCCTAATTGCAGCTTCCTGCTACATGGCACACGACAGACCCGCCCCACCGGAAGAACTTAGGAGTCTGGTGACAGAAGCCGGCTCCAAAAATCTCCAACTCCTCATCGGTGCAGACGCCAACGCCCATCACAATATGTGGGGAAGCCCTGACATCAACGATAGAGGTGAGTCACTCCTAGACTTTATCTTATCCACTAACTTAGACGTAGCAAACGTGGGGGAGGAACACACCTTCGTGTATCCCACCTCGTCAAACGTGCAAGACCTAACTCTTGTCACGGGAAAGACTAGCTTGGTTTTTTGACTGGAGAGTCCTCGAAAGACCATCCTTCTCAGACCATAATTACATTCAGTTCAAGTGCGAATTCAAACACTCTTCGAAGATAACAGTCTATGGAAACCCCCGGAACACAAACTGGGTAAAGTTTAAAAAGACAGTTACTTCGAAGCTCGCGAATCCGGGTTCAGTGAAATCCGCGGAGGATATAGAGAAGTCCCTAAAGACCCTATCCAACGAGTTACTGAACGCCTACCATGCATCGTGCAAACCCTCGAGAACGAAGAGGAGGTCCAAGCCACTCTGGTGCAACCGAGATCTATCTCTCCAAAGAACAACCTCAAGGAATTCTTCAAGATCGACAAAAAAGCGAAAGAAGAGATTGTTAATGAGGAATATAAGATCCTACTTAGGAGCTACAAGAAGGAAATACGTAAGGCACAAAGGAACTCGTGGAGAAACTTCTGCTCCAACATCGAAAAAGTGCCCGAAACCGCTAGGCTCCGGAAGCTGCTTTCACAGCAGCCCACAGTACAGAGCCAACTAAAACTAGACAACGGACAGTGGACAGAGGGCAGTAAAGAAGCCCTAACAGCACTAATGGAGGCGCATTTCCCTGGATGCACCGAGGTCACTGACGCCAAGGAGCATCAGGACCTAGCAACTGAGGAACAGCACCCCCCAATAGGTCTGTTATCCACTAAGAGAATCCACTGGGCCATAGACTCCTTCGTGGGCATAAAAGCACCAGGACTGGACGGGATATTCCCAGCCATGATGCAGTTGACCAAAGAGGTTATTACCCCATGGCTCTTCGTAATATACTCAGCATGCCTAAGTACGGGCATGCTATCCAATGTTATCCAATGGAGAACCTCGAGAGTTGTCTTCCTCCCTAAGACAGGAATGTGCAGCCACGTGAGTCCCAAAAATTACAGACCGATAAGCCTTACCTCCTTTATACTAAAAACACTAGAAAAGCTGTTGGATTTACACATCAGGAATGAGGTAGGGGGACTGATGTCAACAAACCAACACGCCTACACCAAGGAGAAATCAGTGGAGACGGCACTACACTCGCTAGTAGCCACCATTGAGAGCGCCCTTCACAACAAAAGGTATGCTTTGGGAGCATTTGTAGACATCTCAGGAGCATTCAACAACGTGGCCACAACCGCAATAACAAGTCGCCTAGAAGCGAATAACATACACCCTGCAATCAACATATGGACGGGCTTATGTCCATCGACATAATGGAACGTATACTCACGGAGATACGTGAGTGGTCGGAAGAGGTAGGACTCAGTATCCTCATAACCTCATCCTCTTTATCAAGAGGTACAAGGTACCGATATGGAACCCCCGGAAATTGACCAAACTAGGCTGACTCCAAAATCACAGGTGAAGTACCTAGGCACAGTACTGGACAGCAAGCTGGCATGAAGGCCCAAATGTAGTGGAAAGGGTGAAGAAGGCTATGCATCCAAGAAGATGCTCAGCAGCACATGGGGCCTGTCACCTGCTCTAATGCACTGGATCTACATCTCGGTGGTGCGACCAACTCTGCTGTATGGAGCCTTAGTGTAGTGGCAGGCTACTGAAAAGAAGAACATACCATAAGCTTATGGAAAAGACCAACAAAAGCACTCGAAACTGTACTCGGAATCGACCCGGTGGACATTCACGCTCGCCTGATTGCAGGAAAGGCAGCACAACGCCTTATAGCATCAGGAAATCTATCGCCACAAGGATACGGGCACAGTTCAATTGGCAGGGGCATGACCAGATCAACTGATTACATGACCCCCCAAACTTGCCTTGTCGTCAAAACAACCACATCTTTGGGACCTGAAGACTGGAAAATAGGAAGGGACCAAACTGAGCACCTCAATATATACACAGACGGCTCCTAGACGGACGGAGGAGTAGGAGCGGGCCTATACTATACAGACCCTGAGATAAGGCTGTCGTATAAGCTACCGGACCAATGCAGCATATTCCAGGCAGAAGTTTTTGCCATCGGGAAAGCAGCGGAGGTCGCTCTCCGCACAGAACGAGCACACGATGCGGTTAACCTATTCGTCAACAGCCAAGCGGCGATAAGATCCATGCAGTCGTCCGCGGTCAGTTCCAGAAGTGTCTTTGCGAGCAGGGAGGCATTAGACATCCTAAGCACGACAAAGACATCTTGGGGTTCTATTGGGTTCCCAGCCACCAGGGCATCGAAGGAAACAAAGCGGCGGACGTACTAGCTAAGGAAGGCGTCGGGCTGGAGAATAGGAGAACCGAGAACGTGCCTGTCTCCCTTAGAACGCTGCAATGCGATCTAGAGAAGTAGGTTAGAACACAGACTGATAGCAGGTGGAGTAGTAACACCACCTGCAGAACCTCGAAGATAATGTGCAAGGAACGCAACGAGAAACTTAGCCACTACCTACTGCACCTACCACGAAAGGACTGAAGATTGTTAGTGGGAATACTTACAGGTCACTGTCTGGCTGCTGCACATGCAGCAAAGCTAGGCATCACCAACAGAGACAGTTGTAGGAAATGTGATGAGCCTGGGGCTATCGAAAACCTGGAACATCTCATCTGCTACTGTCCGGCTCTCTCAAGGGCAAGGAGGAGATACCTGGGCGCCCCAGTGCTGGCATCACTGGAAGATGCCTCCTGTGGGCGCCACAGGAACTGCTGGCCTATGCTAAAAACACCTCGATTCTCGGGGACTTTAAAACCCTTAAACACTCCCGCGACGGTTCATACACCCCCCTATCCGGATAACTAAGGGCCAGATTGCCCTATGCGTGGCCCCGCTGAGGGCCGTCCGGGTTAACCTAACCTAACCTTACCTAAAGCCGCCTATGCTACGTGTGTGTCAGAGAGAGACAGGGCGAGAAAAAATGAAATTGTTTTCTTGATGCTGGCTTTAATAATAATACGATCCAATTCAGATTCTGCAGTCTAAAAGATATAGTCATTCTCTACGATTCTGCGTTTTGGGTTTCTCGTATCTTTAAAATTGTGGATGCCACAGATTTTCGTCTTTTGTGGGGGCGGAAGTGGGCGGGGCGAAGTTTTGAAATATTTTTGTAGCAGTGACATATCACAGAAATCTGGATCCAAAACATCGATGCTCTAGCTCTTAGAGTCTTTGAGCACTAGGCGATGAAGGGGACGGACAGACGGACGGACAGACAGACATGGCTCAATCGACTCGGCTATTGATGCTGATCAAGAATATATGTACTATTTGGGGTCGGAAACGATTCCTTCTGGACGTTACACACATCCACTTTTACCACAAATCTAATATACCCCAATACTCATTTTGAGTATCAGGTATAATTAAGAAATAATAAACTTACTTGTAAAATTCTTTCGATTACTTGCACGAATTCGTTCCATTTTAGCCTTTACGCTCTCCAAAACGTTCTTCTCATATTCACGACGGTCATAAATCTGCTTGTAGTGCAAGTTTTCAATTATAGAAGCCCCCCTGTAATTGCAAATTTTTATAAATAAAGTTGAAATTATGTTAAGCGAAAGGTTATGAAACGGTCGGATGGTTTATCTTTGCCTTATCACTACCGGTTTGTTTGTAGGGGGGCGGATCGAGAAGCTGCTATCCGGCGTCGAATGGCAGTATGTATCCAAATGAAGAAGTCAGAGTGTGGTTCCAATAAATATGTTCCATGCATTTGAGAATTAGCGAGAATAAGTGAAAGACGGCAGCTTGTAGCGGGGGTGGAAACGTAACTGGTTCTCGCTTACATGCAAAGACTATGGTGAGCGACGTGCGGATCGTAAGAGAGCAGAGAACCGGGAGAGCTAGGGCGAGGCAGAGGGCGATGTAGCTGGCAATTAACTGAGCGGTTCCCAGCAGCGATAACAGGCTGTTAACCTGGGGTACTAACAGGGCGGTTGCCCTTTAACAGCTGCTGGCCTGAACACGGTTAATTGGATTTATTTCTTGCCCTGCAGCTATCGACTCCATTGAAGACGCATACGTTTAATAAAGTAAGTCCAGTATAAATAACATAATTAATTAATTAAATATTTATATTTAATTAAGCCCAATTATATCGAAAATATACTGAAACATCCGTATTTGGAAAAAGACTGCAGCATGTTGACTCAGCCAAAAATTTTTCGATTTGGTTCGTTTCATTTACGCTTTCCAAAACTTTCTTCGCATAAGCCATAAGCAAATATTGGAATATTTTTCTACTCTAAGTTGTCATCCCTCACCGATGGAAGTCAATCCGCCATCATCCGCCCATAAAAATATTGTATCCTTGAAAACCCAAACCTCCGATACTATAAGATCGTATTCAGTTACCCCTAGTATGGTCTGAAAACTCTGCCTACAACTCTATGCGGCAAATCATCCCGATGGTAGGGCTCATGAAGGTACTGGAATTCTGATCAAGCGTCGCCTCAGGCATTATCTGTTACCATCAGTTGCTACAACCTATCTACATGCAACATTAATTCATTTCGAAACTCAAAGTGGTAAATTAAACCCACCCGCTGCGTTGGGCACTACGCTCGTCCGTTTCCGGAGCAACATTTTTAGAATTCGTCAACCTATTAGGGGACCGCTTTATAGCAGCTGGTGAATACAATGCCACCTTATTACATGTCCTAGGATACAGGGCGACACGAGAGAACCGTCACTCGCCGTAACTGCACACACCGGTGGAATCCGCTAATCGCCTGTAGCACCTGATGGCTGCAGACCAATATTGAATTTCCTTATTGGAATTGCCTTCCACCGAGTAAAATTTCTGACCAAGTAGGTTCTCTTTCGTAGTGACCAGACGTGATTTTGCTTTGCGCTCCGCTTTTTAAACCCGATACTAAAATGAGTATTGGGGTATATTAGATTTGTGGTAAAAGTGGTAGGTGCAGCAGGTAGTGGCTGAGTTTGTCATTGCAGTCCTTGCACATGATTTTCGAGGTTCTGCAGGCGGTGGTACTCCTCTAGAGTCTTGATCGCTTTGCAGCGTTCTAAGGGAGACAGGCACGTTCTCGGTTCTCGTATTTGCCAGCCCGACGCCTTCCTTAGCTAGTACGTCCGCCGTCTCGTTTCCTTCAATGCCCTGGTGGCTGGAAATCCAGTATATCCGCACTGACTTTGTCGTGCTTAGGGTATCTAGTGCCTCCCTGCTCGCCAACACATTTCTGGAACTGACTGCGGACGACTGCATGGATCTTATCGCCGCTTGGCTGTCGACGAATAGGTTGACCGCATCGTGTGCTCTTTCAGTGAAAAGAGCGACCTCTGCTTCTTTCCTGATGGCAAAAGCCTCTGCCTGGAATATGCTACCGTCCATCTCCCAGTCCTCCCTAGTTGGGATGGCACAGATTTTCGTCCTTTGTGGGGGCAGAAGGGGGAGGGGCGAAATGTTGAAATGTACTTGTTACAGAAACATATTACAGAAGTCTGGATACCAAATGTCGTTGCTCTAGCTCTTATAGTCTCTGAGCACTCGGCGCTTATAGTGACGGACGGACAGACATGACTTAATCGACTCGGGTATTGATGCTGATCAAGAATATATATACTTTGTGGGGTCAGAAACGCTTCATTCTGGACGTTACACACATTTATTTTCACCACAAATCTAATACACCCCTATATTAATTTTGAGTATCGGGTATAAAAAATTATAAAAATACGTAAAGCCGTGTTATAGGAGTTCACGACACGTGAAATTATATTTTTTTATAACGCAAAATGCGGCAGAAGTTTTGGTCCAATGGCTGCACCTTAGCACCTTTCTAATTATATTCAACAAAAACCACCGCCACACGACATGTATATATATAAAGAAGATTTATTCTGTGGTGCTGAGAGTCACAACCGTTAGTGAGAATACTCACGGGTAGCTGAGTAAGCCTTATAAAAGTCAGCAGCTACAGCAAATTTTAGGAACCCTTTCATCGGCAAGGAAAAGACGCTTCGGCGTGACGATTTTGCCTTCGTTAATGCCTCCTACAGATCGCACAGAGAGTTACAGATCGGATTCAGCGAACCATACTTATACAGGCAGTCAATTCTATTGTATGTATTGCGTATAGCTGACTGATTGCCTTAAATCGTCTCTCTATCGCTTTTTAGGGAATTTATTTATGCGAATACGTTTTAGAATCGTATTAAAAATAATGGTAACTGTGCTGCTTAAATTATATATTTAAGTCGGCGATCGACAATGAGCTTTCTCATGCGCATGTGAAAGTGTAAAGAAGCAAATGGGAAGAAATAGCTTAACAACTTTTAGAGGACACTTACCTCGAAGCAAGTATAGTATTAGCTTGTGTATCCATTATAATATGACAAAAGTAGTATGACCGGAAAATTCGATGTTGAAATATAATAAATGCAAAAATAATCGCATGCCAGACCAAAGTATTCTTGAAGATAAGTTTTTTTGGACCATAGTGGAAGTCTTCATCTCTTGAATTAAACTCATTAGATACGTTATATTGATCGGACTTTTGCAGGGCGAATGATCTATCATGGTGCAATACTGTAAAAAGGGCATTTAGAAATGGCTTATCTATTGCCTTGATTGTATTTTCTAGTACAATAATGCTGACTTTAACAACAATATTTAAAATATTAAATGCAATGAGACAGTTCCAGCGACAGATAATATAATGAATATTTTGCAAGTACACTTCCGATCCCTGCAATAGAAATACCAAAGCAAATATAATGTAGCCCAATGAAAGAATATCCATACTGCATACGCCTCCCATGAAAACTATAGCAAGTGTTATCCAAAAAAAACCGCAAAATACAGCAGTTTTTAAAACATCTGCATAGTTTCGCACATATGAACAAAAATCATGTGTTGGATTTTCAAAATACACATGTCCAAGCTTTGCTATATTATATACTACGTTTTTGTTATCACCTCCACGGTATGAGCCATCAATATGATGAATTTCGGCCTTAAACGATTTACGCTGCCGTGAAATTAGCAAAAGAACAATAAAATCGAGCATAAGTTTTGATTTGTAGAAAAGTTTTGTTGAGTTATCCAACATTTTCCAAATAGTATTTGTAGAATTTGCATACGGGGAATCTTTCGATGACACTACAAAGACAATTGATAAATCTGTATTTATTTAAACTAATTCATTAATGTTCTTACCAGCACAGAGATTTGGTGGAAAATTAAGAAGATATAAGTACTGCACAAATATAGAAAGCACAAAGTACAGCTGCAAAATTTCCCATATTCGTGCACATTGCATTCGATTCAGGCTAAGTAATAATATAAGCCAAACTGCATAAGTCAGTGCAAGCAAATCGCGCCTAAGAGCAATAGTGGAGACTATTCCAATGAGTGTAATCTCTAGTCCAAATTTAAAATAACCATAGTTTAACAGATATTTTATAAGGCCTGCAAAATCACGCTCAGCATCTTGTCTACTTATTTTTGGAAACAATACTTTGCGCTCTTTGCGTTTGAACATTGAGTATCGTATAAGATGATCCCTGAGCTTAACAACTGCATGCAATGAAGTAACGATCATATAAACGATATACGGCGATATGTACCGCAAAAGCGAACTAAATGTTGGATCCATTTTGCTTAAGCCCATCCATTCCGCAAAATTTACAGTGTTGTTTTTCTATAAATAAGTTAAATAAGTTCAGTTCAAATGCGTTACACTTACATTATTACACATTTGTAATCGTATTGGCTCTGATCCAGGTACTTTATTTGATAAATCATTTTCATGAGAACCAACACCGAAACCCAAAATGTCACAACTCTGAAAATTACACGTCTTAAGAAGCGATTAACACATACGCTTATTAATGAAAGTAAAACTAAAAAGAAATTAAAAAAGCAAACTTCGGAAATAGCACAATAGAATGACGTCAGTATCACCGCTTTTATCATATGCATTTCCAAAAATCCCCAAGTAATCAGTTTGCCTGGCCTAAACCATCGTCGACCTTTGGAGCGCAGCTTTCTATATCCGGCGGAAAAAAATACTTTCCATGACTGCTTGTATGTATCAAAGACCTTTTGTGGAGTATTACTTCCTACGTTAAACGTCATGATTGAACCACGGATCTTTTGATCAGTTGGTTTTGGCCGTCGAACTGAATCCATAAAAAGACGGTGAAAATAATGTAGCTGAACCACAGTAAATATAACCGTTAATGTGGGTATAAGGAGATGTAAAAACAGTTCTTTCGTCTGATAGCGGCGCAGGCCAATATCATTTTGCCTATTTTTAAACCAAGAGTGAACAAAAATTAAAAAAGAAAACCGTGTTTGACTCACAATGTTGGCTGCACATTTAAAAACTGGTGCCAATAGTAATCAAAATTGTCGAATTGATATGTATAAATAACTGTCAGTATTGACATCGCATAGAAAATAAGAAACATCCAATATCCATAGAGAAATTTAATCCAAAGTTGAAGAGACATCTGGAAGACCATCAAAAAGAGAAGAAAGAGTGACATGTAGCAAATCCGAAAACCAGTCATGACACGATCAATCATTGCACATAAGAATATTAAAAATATCAACAGCCACATCCATATCCGCGTTATAAAATTTGTAACACTTTTGAAAATAAATACGATGAGTCGTGGTGCTTGTGATTTTTCAAAAAGCAAGTGCTCAGAACGTGAGTGATGAGGTCCAAAGATTTGCTGAAGGAGATCACTTTGCGTCCTATCCTCAGCTTTTTCCTTGAAATACTGACGAGATGTTATCCAAAAAGTAAATAGAAATCCAGTCTTCACTGTTAAAGGAATCCACGGTTGACTGCCTTTATTTTGCGGATGAACAAAGCCAATTTGTTCCAGATTAAAGCCACAACTCTAAAAAACAACAGAAGGAATTTATTTAATATCTTCTAATATACAAAATTCTCGTGTCACAAATTATTAAAATTAATTCAGATTAATTAGTTTTAAGGCATAGCATCGTGCAGCACCTGTAAAGCCCAGAATATTGTTACTACGATTACCAAGGTAATCTCGCTAATCTGAGCCGATAGCATTTACTGTAAATGTGGCGTCATGAAATTCATTCAAATGTAATCTGAGAACTTTATATATTTGAGCAATGCCAATAAGAGGCAGTGGGGCCAATTTGAGTCGAAAAACGATCAAGTCCAGAACCATACGAGATATAAGGATAGGTATATAATTTCAGGTGAACAAATCCATGAAAACAATACAGAAGATGGTGGAGTTACGTGAATCACAATCGCAAAAATCGTTCGATGTCTTTCGTATATCAGACCTGTTTTTGTTTTGCGCTCCGCATATTTTCCTTTTGTTTTGCGAGTGCATGCCTTTTGATTTGTTTTAAAACATTATTTATATAACTTCGGCTTGTCGTGTTTTTGTTGTTGCCGTGAGTACGCATTACATTGCATTACAGATCTCGTCTTGTAGTCTTGTACCTCAACTTTAATAACTGTTCTTTCTCTCTCGCTCTCGTAACATTCTGTTCAGTAGCTCTCTCTCTCTCATTAGCTACTTCTGCAACTGTTCTCCTCTTCTCATAGTAGCGTATGTCTGGCACACTTGTTTGATAGCCATTTGTTATGAAATATTGTTATTTTGTTCAAATTTTTTATTATGGAGTTTTCTGTTGTATGTGCCAAAAAAATCCTGTCGGAAAGAGATCACCCATGTTCAGCCGAGTATCCCCTGATGGCTCTGCGATAGCGTATTGCCCGCAAAATGCGCTGGGTTTACGGGCTTCGTCGGCGATGCCATATCAAAACATAATGGCTTGCACTACAGCTGTGAGGCATGGTCATATTTATGAGGCAGACGTGGAAGGGCTTTAAGGAGCTGACCGTTGGCTTTAACAAGCAGTACGATCGGCTCCTAGCCATGGGTGGTAGGGTGGTAGGCGTCTTCAGGTATAGTGAGCGGAAGGGCTCGGGTTAACAACACTATGGTCGGATCCGATACAAAGCATAGATCAAGCAATCGAACCAAGGAATTTTTTGCATGATTGACTTGAGACAGGGACAGGTCAAGCAAGACGTCAACGAAGTCATGTCGTGACATGGGCACTAGGATACTAGATTCGTCTACCGAACACCAAACAGTTCCTGGCAAGTTGAAGTCACCAAGAACTATCATACGATCTTTATCAGATAGCGAGGAAGAAACAGAGGTTAAAGCGGACAAGTGCTGCTCATAAATTGAAATATCCGAAGAAGGTGGGATATACGAGCAAGTAATGAATATAGCGAAAGCGGAAAGAATCGGTTTTACACACAGGAATTCCAGCTCCTGTTGAACTTGGACTGTGAAGCGTTCCGACGTGAAGTAAGAGTCCACTGCAATTAGAACTTAGAATTAGAAAATTAGAAATAATGTCTTCCGGCTAATACGATTCCTTGGGGCCTCTATCTTTTATTCTTTATTTATTTTATTGACTATATATAATATGGCGAAAAGGAAAAATTATTCCTCTCACTGAAACATCTTTTTTCAAATATAGATTCAAACTCAGCACTCCGTGTGATATTACAGGAGTCTTTAAGGGTCAAAAATATATATACTTTATTATCGTCGCAAATGCTTACATCTGGGTGTGACACACATCTACTCTCACCATAAATCTAATATACACCTATACTCTTTGAGTATCGGGTATAAAAAACCATGTGGTCTCTTTCCTGCTCTAATTCACTGGATATACATGCCGATGGTGCGCCAACCATGCTATGAATCTAGGAGGGAATGTAGCTAAGCTAAGAAGACGGGTTATAATAAATTAATGGAAACACCCATTGGCACGCTCTGTTATACCTCACGTGGGCACTGAGAGATAAAGGTTAAGCTCGACTGGCCATGGTCATGGACGCCGATAGTCAGGTATCGAAATTATCTGCCGAAAGGGCAGACATCAATGGCAGAATATACCTGGTGATACTGAGTTGTAGAACAATCCTTAAAATACCCGGACCATGGTTCTTTACGAAAACACGGTGAAATATTCGTGAAACATACCGTCACTTTAGTGGGCAACTCCTCCTCATAAATATTCATTCCATATATATACTGAGTAACCACTAGGAACTCGGCAAAAAGTACGACAAAAAAGCTGGAACGCATCATTGAACGCCGTTGATTTGGTATCATCCAAAGAATATTTGCCCAAATGAGTAACACAAATGTCAGCCAACTATGATAAACAATTGACCAAATCTGTAATGATAAAATGGGAGTTTAACTTATTGCTGTGCATATCTACAATACGGTGGTTAAAATTATCAAATAAAAGCAGATTAAGATTTCGTTTATTAAATCCTTATGAGTTGCTTATGAGGTGCTTATGTATATGTTATAGGAGACAAGGCGGCATCGACGGAATCTATAAACTATAATGATGATCAATAATATATGTGTAGGCATTTCCACCAAATAGTACACCATGTCAAAAAATATTACAAGTCAATACTAAACTGATTTTCTTAGTTATTTTTTTCTTAGTTATTATTTTCTAAATTTATGAAATGGTATTATCCAAATTTATCCATTTGACATACAATTTTAATAAATTTGATGTGAAAACCCTTTTTCAGTATTTTTATAGTTATGTTTACATTTTGTTTTTTTAATTTTATACCCGATACTCAAAATGATTATTGCGGTGTATTAGATTTGTGGTAAAAGTGGATGTGTATAACGTCCAGAAGGAATTGTTTCCGACCCCATAAAGTATATACATATATTCTTGATCAGCATCAATAGCCGAGTCGATTGAGCCCTGTCCGTCCGTCCGTCTGTCCGTCTCTATCAGCGCCTACTGCTCAAAGACTATAAGAGCTAGATCACCGATGTTTTGGATCCAGACTTTTGTGATATGTCAATGCTACAAGAATATTTCAAAACTTCGCCCCGTCCACTCCCTCGCACGCACTGTTTGTCGTGTCGTTCAATATTAGCGGCGTCTGCGGGAGGAGAGCCATACTGACTAAGTATCGGGTATAAAGCTAGAGTTGCGGTCTCCGCAGCAACTCACAACGTTCCCCCTCGTTAACTTACACGATTTTAACTTTTTAATTTGACGCATATACTCTTTGAGACCGAGTATAGAGTATACACATATGTCGGAAATAGGTAGGAAAAAGGTGAATTCTTTTATTACAAACCACACCACTGGACCAATACCTACCAAAACATATTAGACCAATATCAATCTACATGATGCGGTCGACGAAATTAATTTTCGTTCATTTACTTTCATCGGGTGTGTTCAAAACAATGAAATATCTTAACCTTACTGTGCTAAAATTCGTTTACTGTCCAACAAGTTATGATTGAAATCTTTCTCACCGATCAAAAAAATAGGACTAGTCAGTTTTTAAAATTGTACTTCGGTAAATATGCAAATATATACATATGTACATATATGTGATTACATTCAAATATAACAGAACTAATATTTTTACATTAGACCGCAACGCAAGCAATGCCGAAAGTAACTAAGTAAGTAACACTTACCATCATAATTGTATTCATCAAAATGTAGCTATTCTTATAGATAACGGACGTGATATCAAAAAGCATATAAAAAAATTGTTCCAGCATTGATGGTTGCGCGTTAGGCGATATTAATTCATTACTTTCATGTACGGTTTGCTTTTGAGATGGTATATCATTGGGCTTCGGTCCTAAGTTCATACGTATACTGTTAAAAGTAAGCTCATATTGTGCACGGTGAATAAGGTTGAGGGTTGTTACAAAATAGGCCAGCATCAAAGCTACTGGGCTTAGATATGAATCCACATTCAATTCCTGATTAAACTCGATTATTTTTCCATTATTGTTATGCTCGGAAAGCCGAAGTAAAATCTCCATTCCCATAATGCTGTTGGCTTAAAATTAATATTAAGATCATCTTTCCCCTTTTACCTCTTACCGAGACCAAATTGTATCGGTGTTGATTAATTTTTGTACTACTGGCAATTGACAGCCAATAATAAATGTTATATGAAGTGACAGAGCAATGACCATAAATATAAGAGGGTAATGCATTCCGCTATATGTTAAAGAGTCAAGAAATATATTAACAAAAAAATTGTTTCGATATAAATGTACCGGTGCAATTGACGGTAAATCGCCCAATAGGTCCCAGCTATAATGAACATCAGAAAATATAGGCTTCCGGGTAGGGATGGTCTTAAAGTAGCAGCGAAGTAGAGTACAATGAGAGAAAAAATTGGAGCTGTCAGATTATATACATTATTATTTGTATGCTAATAAAAGAGAGATCACTATATTTACATGTTTTGAGTATGGATCGAATATAAACAATAATTAAAAGTCGATTCATTTCGGCCATTTTTAAACTACCGCTGGTTTCCCTATTCTTCCGAATAATTTCCTCTTCTTCATCTTGAAAATGCATTCTCTGTTTCTTAGCAGAAATTTTTGCAAAAATAAATAAAGCCAGAGTACATATAAATATAAATATATCTGGAAGTATCCACTGCATAACGGTGATCAGTCTATGGAGTATCATTTAGCTTAAATATGAAAAAAAAGTAGATACAATCTTACCGAAGTCGCTTAAAATAGATAAAGCCAACTTGACGCAAAATGAAAACTTGTTCTATGCTCAAGGCCAAGCGAAAATGAAATAAATTGACCAAATTAATTATAATATGCCCAATTATAAACAAAACACTTAACACACACAGAACTATTAGATATGCATGTAACATTGTACGTTGTGTACGACTCTTGGTTTGCAATAGCCACGGCGACATAAAGAACATGAAAAGGTAGACAAATGACAAACCAACTGGGCGAACCAGGGATACTATTTTGAAAGGGTTATCAGTTTTATTCTTTTATAAACTTATCTAACTTACCAATGATTAAAGTCACCGGTAACAAAATGCGTACTAGCATTAGTAATACAAACTCCGCCATTTTCTAGACTTAGTAAAATTATTCCGGAGCAGAATTAAATAAAAGTCAAATTGATTGACAGTTTTTGAATAGTCATCTTTAATTTAATTTCATCTCTTGGTAATACAACAAGTAGAAACATATACATACATAAGTAGAAATGATTAAGGGAGTGTGCTGAAGACTGAAGACGAAAAAAAATATATCGTTAAAGAAGATAGTAACTAAAAGTAAGCGCGAACAAGACATCGACGGTTAATACGATGGAATCTCATCAACGTTCATTTTGATGAATTCAAGTTGAACATATTTGCATGCACAAATGCCATGAGATGTCCAAATATCATCACGAGAGTGATGTACACGAGAGTGCGAGAGTTGGTTAATTGTGCAGGCAGGTATTCTCCTATATATATCATCCACAGTAGTGATGCGAGCCAGAATTAAATACGTGCAATAGTACAACGTTTTTTACTTCGTTATAGGTTCCTTTTTACAACAAAAACTATTCAGCTTCAACATTTTTTGTAACTTATACAATACATTCTGAGCTCCGTCTATCCTCTTCCCGGTTAATGTTTAATAGCTGCTTCTGTACCGCACCATCTGTTAAGTCTCTTTCTCTCTTTTCACTAAAGAAGTATAATTTAGACGCTTTATCTCCCTCACTCCTCCACGAAGCGACACACTGGGAAAGTGAAGTCAGCCACGGAAAATTATTTTCTTCAATCCGGCTTACATTAACGATCGGATTAATTACTTTTACAATCTGTTATATAATATATGTAATTCGTTGTGGTTTTTGGTTTTTTGTTTTTCCGTCCCTCTAAAAATACTACACCTAATTTATATTAATTACGTGCCAAAAATTTTAAGCAAACTTTTTATACCCGAAACTCAAAATGATTTATATAATTTTATATATTATTTATATAATTGATTTGTAGTGAAAAGGGATGTTTCCGACCCCATAAAGTATATATATTCTTTATCAGCATCAATAGCCGAATCGATTGAACCCTGTCTGTCTGTCCGTCCCTATGAGCGTCTTGTGCTCAAAGACTATAAGAGTAAGAGCAACGACATTTTGTATCTGGACTTCGGTAATATGTCACTGCTACTAAAATATTTCAAAACTTCGCCCCGCCCACTTCCGCCCCACAAAGTTCAAAAATCTGTGGCATCCACAAATTCAAAGATACGAGAAAACTGAAAACGCAGCATCGTAGAGGATGTTCTAGGATATGTTGAGGATATGTTCTAGAGTGTAAAATCTGAACCAGATCATATAATTATTATAGCTAGAATCAAGAAAACAATTTCATTCTTTCTCGCTCTGTCTCTCTCTAACACACAGGTTTCATGGTCGGTTTTGCCAATTGCAAAATAGGAGTTCAAGAATCTCAGAACCTATAAGAGCCAGAGCAACCAAATTGGAGCAAGCCAGAGCAACCAATCCACACTCCTGTGATATCGGACCTTGACCGATTTCTGTCAGAATTTCGCCATGGAGAGTTCAAATAACTCCCGAAATTCTCCTCTAGCATAATTTTCTTGTAGTTTCGCTTAAAAAAAGTCTAACCACTCATTATATTTAGAACGGTTAAAGTGCGCTTCCACATTTTCTAGACCGGATTGTATTTTTGAAAGTTCCAGATTTTTCCAAGTATCTTTAAGCTTTTTAAAAAGTTAAATATCTGGACTTCTTGCTATTTGCGAAACATTTACTTCAAACACACCATCTAGAGCTGGTAAAAGCTTTCCATCCCAGTGCAGACTGACAACTTCTGGGATATTATTGTTGAAATCCTCTTTTATCGCTATCGCCCGTTTCTTCCGACTTTTTCGTTAATTTTTAATACTAAGCCCATCAAAACTATAACGAATTGCCTTTATTGTAGCTACCAAATGTAAAATGTATGCGTGGTGAAAATCACAACTTCCAACACGATTCTGCACGGTTTAATGTAATTTAAAAAAGTCAAAATAATTTTTTTTTGCTATTAGGATACAGAAGTAACAAAAATAGAGCGTATGCGTGTTCAAATTTTACTTTCCAAAAATAAAGAACACTATGCTTTATGGTGTAGGTTATTCAGTTTCAAACACGTGGTCAAATAATAGTATCCACTTCTGGGATATAAAATATTTACAAATATTGTCCCGGCTATTTCTTTGATCTATATATATATATAGTCTATGTAGTAGCGCTGATAGATCGGACAATTTTTTGAAAATGTTGGTTTAATAATAATTATTAAATGATCATTAGTATTATTTTTAAATAATTTGGAGTTCAAAAAACTCAAGAAAATAATAATTCGCCCTTATTGTCGCAGATTATGCCTTCAATTCCACATATTTATTTCATCGTATTGTTCACTTCTTAAAGGGGATGATTATTTATGCTGCTGATTGCTCTTTCTGCTCACTTTAATTTGCAAACGTCTTTTATAATGTAATTTAATTTTTTATTAGGATCGAACTTACGTAACCGTTCAACTGAAAACTAAAACCCTGCTGAGATCACAAAATGAATTTCTTTCATGCGACTGGGTGGGAACTTATTGTATCGTCTCCTCAAAGGTTTTGCGTTTGGGTATTCAGTGATGCGAAAGACCTCGGACCTTTTGTGATCGTTGCACGATACTTGAAAATATATTTGCGCTACCAACCCATACAAAAATTAAAATACAAACTGAAGAACGGCTTCAACAAAATAATTTATAAATCTAGAACATGCCTTAGCATGTATAAAAACTATAGATTTTAGTACTAAGAAATTTTAAAAATTAATCAATCAAAAGCGTATAGGTTTTGAAATAATTTAAAATTTTTTTTGTAGTATTTTTAAAGTTTGTCCAATAAATTCACATGACTTACTCGATTACTCGACTTAGACCATGGACATGAATTCCTTTTTGGTTTTCGCAAAATACAATTTTTAACCACAAATCGGATAAATCGACGGATGTATGTGGATATAGACTCCGTACCGTACTTGATTCCAAGATATCGAGATCGTATCGCTTTGAACCCATATTCTCAGTACTAATGTCATGTTTCTAACCACTACCGTAATAAGCTTATATAATTAGTCATATTGTAACGAATGGAGCTTAAGTAGGCAGACTATTTTTGATAGGTTGGGTTGTACTAGAAATATCCAGTCTTAGCTCAGAGTTGTTTGGAACAACACACAAATCCTTTCCAAATTAAAGTCTCTCTGTATAGTATAAATACTCTCTGTTTTCATATTCTCAACCCGGAAAATACGAACAGTAGAAACGTAACCATATACAATATATCAATCTGAAATATTAACATGATATCGGTTTTCAATACGTCGTTTTTGAGAGTTAGAAAGTACGTCTGAATCGATTGTCAAGGCCCTGACTGAGAAGATTAATTGACATCCAACCTGATGAAACCAAAAGATGGTTCACTTACTATATTCCGTTGACTTTTGCTCAAAGTATAATATTTAGCCTTGATGCCTAGTTAGAAGCCATTCCTATCTAAAGTTGCGTTTCGTTGAGGCGTCTCTCGCTTTCGTCAGACTGTTTTGGTTAATGCAACTATTTTCCAAGTCTATCCAAAAAAGAATCGTAATCAAATAGTACGGGCTATATTAAATTCGTGTCATATATATGTAACAAGCTACCTTGGCCCTTATAAACGACATACTACTTATTTATATGTCGGTGACACAGAAAACAGCTCAGTCAGTTCTGTTTTTTATAAATTAGCTTAAAGTTAACAAAATTAATTAATATTAAGCATGGCCAGGCTAATATGGATATGAACGAAAGTAACATAATATTAAACGAGGACGAACGTTTTGAGCCGCGGCTCTTCTTTATATGAGGTACTCAGACAGTATGTCTTCCCTCCACTAAAAGGCGCACACAGCCCGATGAGGGTTTATGTGGGAGAGAGAGAGAGTGAGTAAGTAAGTAATCAATTTGCGATTTGTTATTTCTGGCTATAATAATAAGATATGATATGCTCATTCTCTATAGCTCTGCGTTTTTGGTTTTCTCGTATTTGTAAAATTGTGGATGATATAGATTTTTGACTTTTGTGCAATATTAAAGCAGTTTGGATACAAAATTTGGTTGCTCTAGCTCTTATTGTCTCTGAGAACTAGGCAACAAACAAACAGACATGGCTATATCGACTCGGCTGTTGATGCTAATCAAAAATATTTATTCTTTATGGGGTAACGGAATCGTTTCCTTCTGTGCGTTAAACACATTCATTAGTGCATACATCTAATATAATATAATATAATTGGGTATAAAAAGCACAGATAGATTGAATTTTTTAAAAATCTTTCAATGCCGAGGATTACAATATTAGAAGAAAGCATTGTCAATATTTTATAAATCGAAATCTTTTTTATCTTTATATAAATTAATAAAGGAAATCAATTATAATTGCCGTCTTTCGTCCTTCATTTGCCTTAATCAGATTATATTTTTGTTAATTATTTAATTTTTGTATCCACCTTGCTGGCTTGCTTTTCTTCGATTTGGTTGTGCCGCCTGTTCCGCATCGGAATATAGAATATTTCTATATTTTACAATCGGCTGCTTTTCTAGTATTAATCGGTATTCAATTTTGTTGCTCTGAGTACTGCTCGGCGAAAATTTTGCAGCAACAAATTTCTTATCAGTTTCTTACGAAATTATCCCAGATTTTAAACAAGTTCCTCAAGTTTTTCGGAGTACTAGTCTTTAGCGTGAAATAATGAGAATATAGACCTGAGGTGCTGTATTTCAAAAATAATTTTGTGTAATGGTTATCTTCGTTTATTTAATTTTCGTTTACCCGGTAAGCAGTAGCTAACCTTCCCCCTATTCCACAAGCTTACTCTATCTCTCTCACTTTCTCACACACTCTAACTCGTCCAGTGTGCGCCTTCTGGCGAGCGAATTATAGCGGTTGGTGTTGGTGTGAGAAGAAAGACAGATGTAGCGGAAAAAAAGTAGCAAAAAAATTGACACAGCTAAAATATTTTAAAATTCGCATCAAATAGGTGGAAAGGGGATAAACAAAGTGCAAGAATTACCATTAGCACATAACTCGCAGTCGTCGTTCCTGTTTCTGTCTTTCTCCCTATGTTTTTCCCACATCTCATGACAAGTGTAAGCTAAATTGAAGCAGATCGATGAGAGATCTTGATCTTTGAATAAACTAACCAATCATTTCGAAACATTTAGGAACATCGATGCAAAAAGACTGAAAGAGAGAGAGATTCAAAGATATTCAGCCAGGCTCCAGTCTTAATTTCACAAAAGTTTTCCGATTTTCTTTTGAAATCATAAATTGATGCTCCCGTTCTCACAATCCGCCAGATTTCTGCGTTTTCAAACGAAAACGTTTTCCTCGACGAAATTAAAAGTAAACGGTTCCTTATACAAAACAACGAATAACAGCAAAGACTGTGATCGTACCATGAGCGTAACAGAAGAGCGGGGTTAGGATAGAAATTTCCAGCCACATTTTATTCAAAATGTTGGTGAAACAAAATAATTATTTTACCATTAGAAATTTAATTTTCAATATGGCTGCTGTTACTCACAGTTCGTCAGACATGTTAAATACACTGGTGTTGATCTTCACTGTCTTGATCTTCAAAGCCAGTAATTGAAAAAATAAATTTATAAGAGCTAGAGCAACCAAATTTGGTATCCACACTCCTGTGATATCGGACCTTGACCGTCTTGTGTAAAAATTTCGCCACACCCCCTTCCGCCCCCAGAAAGAACGAAAATCTGTTGCATCCACAATATTGCAGATTTAAGAAAACTAAAAACGCAGAATCATAGATAATGACCATATCTATCCGGCTGCTGAATCTGGATCAGATCAGATCATTTTTATAGCCAAAGGAAACAAATCAATTTGCAGTGGCTACGCAGCGCCCGACGTCACGCTCAGACTGATTTTCTGTCTCTCTCGCACGCACTCTTTGTCGTTTCGTTTAATATTAGCGCCGTCTGCCGGAGGAGAGCCATACTGACTTAGTATCGGGTATAACTGTAGAGTTGCGGTGTCCGCAGCAACTCACAACTTCCTCCCTCGTTATTAATGGTCCCATGAGAAGAATATTGCGGATCCTTCTATTACGAAAACGACCCTCAGAAAAAGCAGCCGCTGCTTCGAAGGAAAAACATCTGAAATGGATTCCGGACATATTCTCAGATGATTGAATGCATACTTTGAGGAGTTTATGTAAGGATCATACCAATGATCAAAAACTGGCATTTTTCCGTAACTATCTTTTGTACACTTTAATTGCACCTTATGTTGAATCGGGTCGATCATTAACCCACGACTATTTTTCGCACTTTCACAGCATATAGTTACTCCTGATGTCAACAAATAGATTTTAAAATCCCACGATTATAGTATTCATTGGTATTGAATATTATACTATTCTAAGATCTCTCGACTTAGCACTACCGAAGCTCAGTGGAAATTGTTTCAAGGTTGCATGAGCCAATTCCCCTTTCTACTCATAGTTTACAATGTAATAAATAAAATGTAACTACGTGATCACATGTTCATACAAACTAATTCAAAACTGTAAAGAAAATATGCAGAAAATATTATTATATTTCAGAATTTAAAATCACAGAAAAGGATCAGTGGGGTATCTTTACGAGTGCGAGTGTGTGACGAGCGGCAAAGGGAGAGAGAGAAAACTTACCTTTAACTACCAAATCTAAGTGGGGAAGAGAGAGAGAAAGTCAACCGCACCCGAAACTTTCATTCCTAAGTCCCGAAATTAATCAATCAGATGAGTTCATTATTTATAAATCTATTATGAAATCGCAGGAGTCTGCACACACTATCTGGTTACTATAGCTTTAATACCCCGATATTTTAAGCAAAATATTGCTAGTAGTGATAGTGCATGTCATAATTTTAAACTATCTGCCTGATTGCAGTTTCCGTTTAGTCTCTGGTTTAAATACCAATAATTTAGTTACAACAGTGATATTAGAAGTATGCATATAACATGCATTCCATTTCTAAATTTTATAGTTGTGCCGCTAGATTTGATTAATTGACGATGGACAGCATTCGAAGATGTTAATTAAATTTGTGGGATTGCAAAAAAAGGTACATTTTAAAAATCTTTTTAAATTATACAATTAGTAAAAATAAATTGCTCATTTTTGTTGGTTTATTGTATACATTGGCCTATTTATTTACACTTATTTTAAGCCATTATGTTATTGAGATTTTTGGAGACATTATATTAAAATATTTTTACTATTGCTGTTACAGTTAGGTATAATTTAAACATATGTATATTTCATTTCATGAAATTGATATCCAATATAACACTTTCAACTTCATGTCTAAACATTTTTTCATTATTTCATACATACATACATACAGTATAACCGAATGAAATACACTACCGAAAGAATCGAATACTTATGTATAAAGATTTACCATGCTCTACCTTGTAATGGCAAATATCCTCCACACTGCTGCTGATGACCATTCGAAATAAAATTATTTTGGTTTCTATATGCCATAGCTAAACTATTTGACATGAGAGTATTATTGCAGGGCTGCTGTAACATAGCAACATTGGAACCTCCAACAGTTCCGTAACTTGCAAGTAGAGATGAAGAAGTATCAGGTGAGTGTGAATTAGGTGCATCTCCTGATATAAGATTGAGGCCACTCGTTACATTGGAAGATACTGCTACTGCTCCACTATTGGCATTTCCGCTATTACTAGCACTGCTATTATTGCCCGAAGGTGTCGAGCTATTACCATGTGTTTGTGACTGAGTTGTATTGTTACTTCCGGAACACGGTTTTCCATCCTTAACTAAGACTGGAACCGCAACCCGTCTTGGTGAACTTGCTGACTAAAAGAATAAATAAATATAAAATCAGATTAGTCAAATTAACAGAATATGCAGGTCATTAATCTTATTCAAATTTCTCAATATATCTATAATATTTAATAATGATTAATAATGTAAATGTATGAATATCGCAGTAAATTCTACGATTCTTATTTAAATTAAGAGTTTTCTACCTAACAAGTCTCATAAATAAAATTCAAGTTCACGCTGAGACAGTTTTTATTAATCTTATTCATTATAATCCCGCTATAATAAAAATATTATCATATCTTTAATGTGTGAGTCATAAAAGATTTCAAGATTTTCAAAAATTTAAAACATACTAGTTGATCAGCATTTGCATGGCACACACACAATCCGATCCAATTACCTTTAGATATAATTTCTCATGCAGATGATCATTAAATTTAAAATTTGTGTGTCGGCTTTTGATAGAGAACTATCACTTAGAAGGTGCTCAAAATCGTTAAGGAATGTATTGTAAAACGAATCCAATCCAAAGCAAAACTGCCTACTCATTTCCTATAGATAATTTATTGGAACATACTGCAGTATGAAAGCTTTACTACGGTCTGCTTTTTGTTTAAATTTTGTGATTTAGAATCTGTACATTTAAAGTTTTTGCTACCTATTTATTATTCTATGATTACTTTTTGTGTATAGGCTAGCCATTCTTTAAAAATACTACCTTTACTGTTTTTATTGATTCATAATTAGTTTATGAGACCCCTAGATTATTTACGATTCTGCATTAGACGTCTAACGATATACATAAAAATGTGGATGCTAAAAGATTTTGCTATTTAAGGTGCTGAAAGAGGTCCGGAAAAAATTGTAGATAAATTTGATATAGTCTGATGATACGCAAAGTATTGTTGATCTAGTTGGTATAGTTTCTAAATCTGCTCGTTAACTTGGACAGTCGGTAGTATCAAATCGGTTGTTGATGCGGATTAAGTATATGTATCAGTTACGGTGTTGGAAACACTTTCTTTTGCTGTTTGTCTTTTTTTCCTCCATTACCTTATAAAAGCAGGTATTTTTGTTAACTAAGATTATCACGAGTTACTTTTATACTTTCCACATCAACGAACAGCCGTTTTTTAGTAAATGGGACTATTTAGCGGATGATGCGACAAATTTTGTTACTCTATCTCTGTTTAGACTCCGTTGTTGATCTCTTGATTTTAGTCACGAATACAGGCATAGACTTATACATATGTATGTATACTCATACTACATATTAAAAAAAATTTACATAAGCGGATACAAAACCATTTGAAATTACAGCCAGTAAGTATATTAGCGAATGGGAGATTAAGTCTGACTATGGTTGTCATGCGGGATTATACCAAAAAAATGTAGTCTTGGCTCGGAGTTAAAATCACCAGAAAATAAAGTCTTTCTGTATAGTTAAAATACTCTATTTTTGTATTCTGTACTCGGAAAATACGAACTGTATAAACGTAACAGTATTATCAAAATATGATCATTTACCTGATTGTGTTGGTTTTGTTCCGCCATTGCCTTTTCTTTCGCTTGCCTTTTACATTTATACCTGTGGTTCTGGAACCAAATTTTTACCTAGAATAGCAATAGTAATACGCCCATTAGTCAATAACTTTAATGCATATAAAAACAAGGAAATTTGATTAGCACTCCAATAGGATTGACACTTATTGCTGATATTACAATGGAAAATGGATATAAAGATTGTAGTTTCTACACTTTTGCCGATGGTATTACAAATAATCAAATAAATAACAAACGGACCTCATAAAGTACATACTTTATTTCTCATCTGAAATACAAACCAGACTATGCAATTTATTCTTTTAGGTTGAAAGCTATCTCAGTCAAGTTGCAGCAGTGGCGTAAAATCGGTAAAAAAAAAAGTCTGTAAAAAATTATTATTGCGTCGCTTCTGTGATAATATTTAGTCCATCTGTCTTACGGCTTCGTGAAATAATTCTATTTAACATGTAGGTTGTCGGGCTTCCCTGACCGATATTAGTCAACAAATTCTTTAAAGTGTAGCCAGTTATTGTCATTGTTTTATCGCATATACATACATATGTACGTTCGTTTCGTTTCTACAGCTACATCTAGCTGTTTTCTCGCGCTCTATCTCTTTATCTATCGCTCGAATTTGGCGTTGGAGCAACCCGCTCTTCTTTTAACGCTTTCTTTAAGGCACCCGTTTGCATGGGCATGGGTACTTCAGTCCGCCTGCCCTTAATAAGTGAACTTAGAACTGATCGGGAACGTTGTGAGTCGCAGCTACGGCCGCGACTCTATAATTTTACCCGATACTCAGTCAGTATGGTAGCCCTCCGCCAGAGGGCGAACGAGAGAAGGAAAGAGCGGAATGAGTAGGAAGGAGTTGCGCAGCCACTGTAATTTCATTTGGTCCTGGTCTGGCTTGATTGATTTAATCTGATCCAAATTCAGCAATCTACTAGATATGCTCAATATCTATATTCTGTTTTTTTTTTTGTTTTTTTCGTGTCCTTAAAAGTGTACGTGCCACAGATTTCCGTCTTTGTGCGTGCGGAAATGGGCGTGGGATTCAGTGTGATTTCCCAGTAGTCGGCATACACAATTTGGTTGCTCTATCTCATATAGTCCGTGAGAGCTAGGCGTCAAGCAACACGGACAGACAGTTATGGCTATATCGACTCGGCTATTAATGCTTATCAAGAATATATGTACATATATACTTTATTAGGTCGAAAAGGCGTCGTACATATTTCAATACACTTCACTAGTGTCATTGTAGCACCGACTTAACAGCACTGTGCACAAACAGTAAAACTGTATGTTTTGTGGGTACCGAACCGTATTTAAATGTAAAATGCGGCATTAGGAGGTTTCGTCATTCGAGTCCACTTTAGCTGTTTATTTTTACAAACGATGTCTTAAACGACGCTTATTGAACCTATAAAAGAACAATAACAGCCGCGAGTTTATAAGCCTTATCGGAAAAGCAGCCACTGTGAGGGAGATATGTAAATACATGATCAGCAAAGAAGCGGCAGAATTATAATTTATCTAGATTTGGTGCTGAAAAGCTGAATATCGTTTTGGTACACGTAATAATAGCTCAGCGCAATAATTGAAAACATTAACGCAACTTAACTTAACTACTGAACGCAGAAATTATGAAAGAAAGAAGAAAGTTGCCCATCAATTAAGAATAATACATACTACCTTGGCCATGGCACCAAAAGAGGAGGAAAAATACGACTACACCTAATTCTGTTCTTACAAGGTGATTGGTCCCTGAAAAAACAGTGTAAAAAAAAACCGAGAAAAAATAGGTGATTGGATCCTTATATCTAAAACTTTGGAAAAACAAATTTGCGTATAAAAAATGTATTTACCAAACACGTCTGATTGCACTGATAGTTCTATGTAAATATATCTACAATTGCTCTGACCAGTAATTTGCTTGTATGTATTATGTACATATGAACACACAAAAAAAAACGAAAGAGAAACAAACACGTGCATAATCTCTTTATGATCTTTCTTGTTTTCGTTTGGTTTCTAGCTGTTTGTGAGCTGTGTGTGATTTTATCTTTTTGTGTTGTGTTATTTTGAACCGTGCCAAACAGAATAAAATCGTATAAAAAAGTTTAAAATTTTTGATTTTTAAACCGTGTTATTTCAATATGCCACAACAAAGGGAATTGGACAAACCTTACCGTGTGAATGCACCTTGCTACAAATACCCTTATTACCAACCCTCCGCTCTGACAGCCTTAACTTATCAATTTGTTGGCTGATAACACTTTTAGTTTCGATCAAAATTTTTTTAAAGTTCTACTGCCCATGAATTGTGATTATTAGGTAATTATTCCACACTTTTGGATGTAAAGTGGATGTTGGATGTTCGGAGTAGCCATTCTATAAGACCAATATTAATTTTTTTCTATAAATTTATTTATTTCTATGAAAATAGAAAATAGGAATAGGGGGCTTGACTCGTACTATGATAGAACTAGAGCAAAGAGAGAAGAAAGAAGGACTTTTAATGCGCTCTCTTTAAGTACACACATGTATGTACATATGTATGTATGTACATGCTAAACATGACAATTCACCGCTTACTTCTAGCTGCTACTGTGTGTATGTGGGAGAGGGAGAGTGTGAGCTAAGCAGAGGAGACAACCTCGGGAAATTGTTTTCTACATTGTTGCTATAATAATGATCGCAACTAGATAATTGTTTATGATAAATACATATATGTATGTGTGTACATATGTAATAGTTTAGGGCTGTTTCTATCTTTCTGTCTTATCTAATACTGTTACATTTGAGTGCCGCTCATGAAATTTGTGTACAAGTCTTCAGTCTTCTTTTAGAACGCAATTGGCATATATTTCGGTTTGTACGTCACTATATAATTTCCCTGCAATGATCAGAGAAAGCAAAAAATTCACGTTTCTCAGCTATCTGATCGGTCGAATAAAAAGCGAAACCCAAACAAACTACAATTTATAGTTTTTTTTTTCCTCATCTCCTAGAATTAGAACTTCCTAACTCTGGAATGAGATGAACCCTATTTCATTTATCTTAAATATAATACAATAAGATTATCCATTACCGTCTGATTCTTCCAATAAGCATGAGACATAGCAAATTTGTGATCAACCGAGTACAATAACGCCCAAGTTATTGATATAGAGCCGTTGAGGAACGCAGGCACTAACTAATATTTACATCAGTGAACAAATATAAGGGCGTGATAACAACAATGTCCACCACTTAACACATAATTGTCATTAGGTTAAGCAATTACTTTTGCGGTCCGCACAATAGGTTTAGGATGCGACGTGTTATAACAATAAAAACATTTGAATTGTATTGTCACCCTTCAGTTGAGTTTTTTGAAAATTTTCTACAATGCCTACCCACATAAAGATGGATGCTGATTACCTTTGAATAAAGCAGATCCAGAGCAAATAAAATTGTATGTGCTCTCAACAGTGGCTGTTTTTGAAAGATAAAAGTGCATTAAGGAACAATGAGGAAATAATACATTTTAAACTCACCCTTAAAGTGTATTGAAAGTGGTCATTGTTTGATCATGTTCTTTACAATTAAAGGGCATGGCCATTGTGTTTATAAAAAGGTAGTAAAGCATCTAAATTATTAAACTATACGTCGTACATATGTATGTATGTGTATACATATGTGCGCATACCTAAGCAGAAAACCCTGAACATTTTTGTATACCTACAATTTGATGTGCATTCGCCCATTAACATAACGCCCATTCATTAAAAACAATAGGTTATAATGTAAGATTCTAATGTAAGTAAGAACGGCATCGTCAAGAATTACGAATATAAGTAATATACGGTGCTTAAACAATATTTAATCTTTGCACTTTTACTTATATTTTGCGAATATTATTATTGATAAAAAAAATAGATCAGTCGATCTAGCAATGCCCGTCTGTCTAAATACCTGGATTACGCATTCTATCGGCGAAGAACAACAACATTTTTTCCGTTTCTATTACATACTCTAGATTTTTCAATTTTCCCCCCATGGTGGGGGATAAAACATAAATTGTACTACTATGAATGAAGCAGCGTACAAATTTATTGGTTTAAATTTATTGTACATTCTTCTTTGATTACATTCAACAGCCAAAAAAATATATATTTATGTATATATGTATATACATATGGTACAGCAAGCAAGAATTGATCTTTTTATTTACTTCTAATTTTGTATGACTGAGTTCTTGTTAATATCATAGTGAAAATGAAAGTTTGAGTTCGTTGATCTGTGATCAATATTTTCGAACTATATAAATAATAAAAAATTATAGAATTTTGATAAACACTTTTGGTTGTTCGAACTCTTTAAGTTTCTGAGAACTAGGCGTCAAGCAAGACGGACGGAACAACGGACAGACAGACATCGCTATATCGGAGGTCGGAAACACTTCGTTCTGGGCCTTACACACATCCACTTTCTCCTTGAATCTTATATACCCCCATACTCATATTGTGTATTCTCTTATTCTCATATTCTCTTAAAAATAGCCCTCGGAGTTGAACAATTACAAATTGAAGAGAGCTGAGAAAAGATATATACATATGTACATAAATATGTACATATTCTCACTAATTGAGTCAAGACAAACACATTAAATTAAACAAGGTTTAAGATTAAACAAAATTTGTTTTCAACCGATTGTACATATATTCCTATAAACATACACTCATTGGTATGTATGTACATACACATGCACATATACAGAGTAGTGAGATCCGGCCTATTTCAACGAATGATTTTTGAAACAAGATTCCACCAAATTTCGAGATAGCTTTAAAACTTCGTTCTTATAACAGCTACATATGTACATATATGATATAGTGTTTTGATCAGTCCGAAAATGGTTTTTTATTTATTAAAATAGTTTCACATAGCTCACGAGAATTGGGTTAAAATCTGACTATGTATGGTATAGTTTTGGTTTCGAAGGAGGTTATGTTCGCGGCCTGTTTGAAAGAACCCGATGTAACATTAGGTTAACTTGGTTCTACTTGTTGCTTTTCGTATTTGTACTGATGAATATAATGAAAGCAACATACAACGTAGTATGTAAGAGCCGCGCTAATGGGAAAAGTTTTCGGCTGTTTCTTCTGATCAAATATGCAGGAATCCATTATTAAATTTTATATACCTATTTATGTGTGTAAGTAAGTCACTTGATATTTCGTTACCAAAACGCATTAAATAAAACAAGACCCCGAGTATTCTAATGATGCATGAATATTTGGTTTTACAGTAGAAAACACCCAACAAGATACCAAAAAATCAAAAAATGTATCAGCTTACCTGTGTTGGTGTTAAGTGAATAAGACTGGCCAAGTGTTCTCGTTCTGGTGCAGATAGATAGCGCTGCTGTTTGAATCTTCTTTCAAGTTCATAGACCTATAATATATTTACAAACAATAGAAATAAATACATACATATTATTTGTGTATTATACATAAGTATAAGTATGTATATCGTCGATACTTTAAGTAAAAATAAAAGTTCGCTAGGTTCCTTATTTTAATGTACATATTACAGAGAAAAGTGATGCGCTGCCATGATTTTGAATGGAACTGGACCTTGAAAATCCCCCATTAATACCCTGGCTACTTTATTGACCCGTTTATTCTTTCTTTTATGTTGTTTTTGCTGTTGTTGTTGTGGATTGGTTGCCAAGTAAAATCCATTTCGAATATTGTGAATGTTATAATGAAAAACGAATTTTATATTTACCGTACACTTGAAGTCTTGAAGTCTTAAATAAATACAAATATTTTTATGAGTTTATGTTTACTTTGTGCAAATGCCTGTTTGCTCATGCCGTACGTTACTTACTACCGTTGGATATACATACATACATACGTAAGTGTGTATGTGTGGATATACTCACATACATATGTATGTATGTACATTCTCTTATGTATGTAAGTGTTCCTACGCAACATAGTCCATGCAAGCATCCCCATACGCTTACATATGAACATCCTTACATTTAAACAAAAAGGGACTAATGGGAAATGACACAATTTTCTTAGAGCTAAGAGTTTCTAATAAACTGTCCTCTAGTTCAATATTTATTGCTAATCACTCATCAAAATTCTTAATCGGGCAATCGGAAAAAGTACAAAAAAATATATACCAATTGTTCGACATCTTAAACTGATACTTGCATTTTTGTTATCTTTTTGTCTTGGTAAGCTTAAAAACAAATCAGAAACTACCGATTTTTTCTATTAGTTATTGGAAAAATGAAGAAATAAAACCAACTTTCGACAAAAAAACGTTCAATAAATAATTTATAATGTGGACCAATGGTACTATTAGTATTCAAAGTATTATTATGTTGGTACAAAAATGAAATGAAACCATTATGTACATATCTGCAATACTCAAAACCAGGCCTCTCCTTCAATCTTTTAAAACTGAATCAGTCTATTATGAAACTACTAAAGGCACTATCGGAAATGTAATAAATCTTGAAAAACAATTATGTTGCATAGATCGACTTTGAGATGTCTCCCAATTGGCAGGAAGTGTGAAAGACATGCGGTGCAATGTACGGGCATTTGAACCAGCAAACACTTCGTGCTGAGGATTATTCAAGTTAAATCATAGAACTACAGTGGCCATGGGAAAGATTATTTAGATTGTGATAACGTTGTACTAACCTGAGCTTGAGTAAATAAGACTCTTCGTTTTCTCCTCTGCGCCAAAGGAAACTGCAGTGGTTTGGTATCACTAACACTGCATGCTGCTAATCCACTCATATTTCCCATGTGACTCATTGATCCACTGGCTGTCGTACTCATTAGACGGGATACTGAAAACAAAAATTAAAAGCATATAAATGCACCTGCTTGTGAGATTAATTCAATTTCTATTCTACTAGCTTTGATCATAACAATCTTGAATGTCCACATCAAAATCCACATTCAAATGTATATGTATTTAGGAATGTATTGATTTCTAGCCAACCGATCTATCTCTGTAAGAACCATCCTCTATACCAAAAACCCTTCTATTGAGGTCCTTCGATAGATTCATACTACGAATGGTTAAGAAATACAGCACATAGTACATACATATGTACATATACAAGAGTATTTAATAAAATTAAAAAATTAAGACTCAAACAAGTATGGATTAATCTACAGTATACATTGTACATACTTATTTACATACATAAACGAATTATACGAATTATCGCGGAGCTGCAAATAATTGAATTCTTGCTTGAGATTTTGTATTAACTCGATCGAAATGATTTGAAATGTAAGGACCACATCAGAAACGGATATAGGAACTACATATATGTTAATAAATGGGTTTTGTTGACGAAATTTTGCCTGCGGGTTTGCCTGTTATGCCAGCTGTACTGGAATGTTGACAATTATAATTTGAACAATTGCCCTAAATCTTAAACGACAAATTCAAAGTGTCAGACGGTATAGAGCAGGCCCAAATGATGAGTATGTATATTTGCAAAGCTTGGAAAAACTACATACATATGTATATATTTGGACCATCTTTCTGTGTCGATAAAACTCCCATTAGAATAGGCCGAGCAGATACCTACCAATATTCGATCATGCACATTCATGCAGGACCATATGCATATGTATATGTACAATTAATGTGCATTAGTGTATGTGTGCTGAACGCATATGCATACAGAAACATACACATGTACATACATACATACATAGATACATACATACAAGAAAAACATTCAAAAAATTGAAGGGCCGTAAATTGAAAAGTCCACAATCATCTTTCCATTTCTAAAATAAACAATGACAACCAAATAATTTAAAAATCAATTATTTTCACACATGCCCTTTCATACCTGAAATACATAGGGTAGTTGCTGGGTATTTTAGTTTACATTTTGTATGGTCGTTGCAGGTTTTGCATTTCAACCGCACATTTGCGGTTCGTATCAACTTATGTAAGTTGAGTAAGTATTCAGAAATCATTATTCAGCATCGAAATAAACGGACTATCTGCACAGATTGTAGCTATGTACATATGCAGACATATGTAGGATACCATAGGGTAAATCGTGGTCGAGCATTACGCACACCAGCATTAGTACTTAATTATTTTTGAATAAACATAGAATTAATAAGAATCTACATTGATTGCATGACTAAGCAGTTATGAATATCTACAAGTGAAAAATAAATCCAAAAAAAATGTCAAGTACTTTCTGGGAACTTTTGTTGGTTTCTTTATTTTTCTTTGAAAGAATGTTTTGGGAACAGTTTTTTTTTAAATATCTACATATATGTATGTATGTATATATGTATATATGTACATACTCGTCCATATGCACGTTGGTAGGTGCGTATATTGATATTTTTCTGAAATGCATAGTCACAAAGGCAAATTTTTTAAAGTTGCGGTGATTATCCCGATTGTTTCATTCTGTCAAATATAATTTTGTTCACTAGAAACTTTCAACAACCAGAATACAGCTAATCAGCTTAAATCTGTCACATGCAAGGTAAAGATAAAAATATTCGACATGAATTAAAATAATCTATCTAACATATGGGAATCATCTTCGATCCAATCCATCTTTGCGATATACCTCGTATATCCTCTATTATTCTATTTCAACGAAAATTTGCAGTCCCCTTTGTAACTAAACAGATCATTCGACGGAATTTACCGGATCTATTTTCTATATCATGTGTACCATATGGTGAAAATAATTTTAAATTTAAATTCAAACATATGTATGTACATAGATGCGTAATAGCTTATAAGTACGTAACATATATTTGGATTAATTGGTATATCAATACCGTCGCGACAAAGTTAGCTTCTTTATTGGTTATGGGATAAATTTGATACTTGTAATCACATATCAGATGCCAATAAAAGGATAAAAGGATAAATCATTTTATACTTACTTGCAAATCTTGGATCATTGGCCGTTGAACCGTACCATGATGCAGAACTTCTCATGTCTGTGTAGTGGCCGGCTAGAGATAAATTATCTGTTGGTCCGCAATAGCTTTGCACTCCCGGACTATGATATAAGGATCCCATAGCGTATGGATTAGCCATAGTTGAAGCACTTAATGTTCCGGGGGAATTTATGCTACTACCACTTGAATTGGATCTATAAAGATATATTCATATGAAATTAATGACTATGAAATTATGCCTTCAATTGTCTTAATTTAATTTTTGATTTGATATATATAACATTGTGTAGAATTTACTGTTACTGTTACTGTTAGAGTCGACATTCCGATCACAAGATACGCGCTAACCAGGAACTAATACGTTTCTAAGCATCACATTTCTAATAACTCGAAAATCTGTAAATAGGAAGCTACCGAAGGGAATTTTTTGTTGCACCTCGGCAATTTCTTTATTCTGGCTGCAATAAATATTTTACTTAATTATGAGAGATAGGTATAAAATAATTCTAATATCGCCTAGAGTACAACCAGAGTACCATAGATAAATTAATTTGTTATAGATTTGTGATTCCCACGAGGAAACTTTTTATCCATGGCTGATGGAACTAGTGCTCGCATTAAAAGAGAATATCGCATTAAAAAAAATATTTCCAAACCTAGGTCTGGCCATGTTCTTTTGTAAGAGCAGCTGCATTTTGGAGACCGTCAGCAACCAAACGTTCTATGATATTTCCCTGCACAGCAAATACTTTCTGTTCTGAGGAAAAAATTGCATGAAGGCAGGCAAAAAACTGAATGGCAGAGAAAATGTATTGATCGAATTCGCATATCGACCGTAATCTATTAGTAGTACCCTTTCATATCAAGAAGAAATCCAAAAGCAACTAAGTATACCATTTTGTATACAGTATTCGGTATACCACGCTTGATAATCGTCATTTCAGTTTCTATGAATGTAAGCTTAAGAGAGGGGTGTGCACAGCAATAAACAAAGAGCTTCAAAATGAGACTAGACTGAAGCGAAATAGACGTGCAATAGACCTTTATATAGACCTGCCTTTATCGACTTTGCTTTTAATTCTAATATTATTTGTAAAGCATCTTCGACCCATAAATCATATATTTTTCATTACATACTTTAATGTATATTTTCAAATGTTCGGAATATCGACTTTGTCTTTTTTTAAATTAAATTAAAATATTTTATATAAACTTTAAGGATTCCGATAAATATTTCTTCTACTTATAAATTAAGATCATTGGAGATAATTTATATTAGAAGATGTTAAGTTTCTTAATTATTAGACTATATTTTGTAAGGCTCATCTTTAACTTTATGCAAGTACACTAGTAAATTTAGTATACAATCTACCAAAGGGTACTAATTTCAGATTAGCTTATTATATTTACCGAAACGGAGATGGGGGATTTCCGTTTAGTTCCAGTTTGCGATATGATTCCTCTATTGGACTTAAAATATCGGTGACACTAAATGGTGTTGAGTGATTATTATTAAATAACGAACTCTGATGCTGACTGTGCAGGCTCTGGAGGTGGTGAATATTTGAGATATTCTGATGGTGATGTGCAACCGCTACAGCGGCTGCTGTTGAAATCGGGTTCTGTGCCGATGTTTCGTTTGTATTTAATTTGTTAGGAGGCTCCAGTTGGTGATGCTGGGAAATGGCTAAAGGTATAAGTATGTCTTTTGGAGATAAACTCATAACCAAATCCGATTCATTTAATGCAGTTAAATTTGGCTCTCCATTAATAGATATTTCTCTATAGCATTTTTTTTCATTTATTGATATATCAATAAGGTTTGAGGCTGACATACGAACTTATTTATCACCAGCTTGCAAATCCACGTAATTTTATAACTCTAGAATTAGAATTTAAATTGTTATTATTTCCTAATAATTGTAATAGACATTTCTGATTATAGTATCTCATATTAAAGTACGCGTACCTATTATTATTATTTTAGCATGTACAACACAATTTTTTACGCTTCAAAATTCAGAATAAAACAGCTTATTTCATTTTCCCAAGCAAAATCTTAGCACAAAAATGTTTTTTAAATATTCGTCGAAGTTAACGAGTTTTTCATAGCATTCTTTCAGTTATAATAACTATTTATTGACATCGTAACCTTGTTATACTCTAATATGGGCATTTCCGCGGTTCGTGAAAATACTTTCGTACGCTTTTGGCGTACAAAAAGATAGAAAACAAGTTCTTATTTCTATGCTAAGTACAAACGATGGGGTTGATCGAGATTTAGTTTTCATAATGTTAGCAATAATCATGTGGTCACAAACGTACGCAGAAGAAACGTAGAAGTCGACTTTGGCTTAACCTAGTAAAATGCAATAAATCTGCGAAACGGAATATTCTAGGGCGGGTAATTTTTTTAAAAGCCTATAAATGTAAGCTTATATCGGATGTTTACGCTATAAATAATCTCAATTGGTTTTTCAAAATTGAATTAAATACCAGTCATAAACGTCCCATTTTTTCATATGCTTTTTACTTCACTTCACTTAAATCACTTCATATTTTCCTAACATATAACAAAAATAGTAAAAGAGAACATGACTATAAAACACCAAAAATACCGAAAAAGTTCACTTTTGCATATTTAAATAGGTTTTCAGATCAAAGTTTAGTAAACTATATGCCAATTGGTTAAGTTAGCTGAGTTTTGATCAATTTAGAAAATAATAACGGGACAAAAGTATATGGAAAAGAGTTTTTATTGACATTTAAGTTTTTGGGCTCGGTTGACATTTCCACGGAAATGCACATGACTTTTTGAGCATCTTCAAACTCATAAAATATATATACATATGTACCGATGTACATAATACTATATTAATCATAATGACCGGCTGAGTATAGCCATGTCCGTACGTCCATCTGAAAAATGAAAACTTTAAAAATAGTCTCTTAGCTATCTGGCTTAAACTTCGCAATGTCTTTTATTATGCTATAATTTATAATAATGTATTTTTCCAATTGAAACTATTTTGAGTACATGAAGCCATAATATAATGCTCAATATTGGTTCAAATATACTTATACCAGAATCAAATTTTAATCGTTAAACTATTTTGTTAGTCAGAATGTTTAGATTGACCCAAAATGTTGAATTAAATATTCGTTGCTCAGACTAGACCGCTTTCGACTAATGAATAGGAAATAATAGGATCGGATGTATGTATGTACAGAGGCTCAGCTATCAAATTTACTTTACTGGAGGCGCTATCTATAATTATTTGGGCTTTGTATGTATTTAATCACTACTTTGCTAAACTTATTGATAAATCATATTCATGATATAATTTTTGTATTTAGCTCGTGTATCATTTAATAAAAAAAATGTATTCATACTTTGCTTTAAACGTGACAGAAATAGTATATATAAATATATATATATATAGTATTTCATAATGGCGGTTGCCTCATATATTCATATACATAAACCTGGTCATTGAGTCATTATTGACCGAGAACTCCAGTCATACTTACATATGTACATACTATGAAAAGAAGTACATTCTATGTAAATCGGGTCAGGGATGCTTTAATCAGTGCATTACAACTAATCTTTTCCAAATGTCAATATGTCTTATGGTTTTCAAATCATGTTTTAATTATAATTAAAGCTATTTAATTATTCTAAATTGGTATGTGTATGGTGTATATTGTTTACATTGTATATATCAACAATAAGAGTATACATTCTAGCTCGGGAACACTAAAATAACACTTCGCGTGTACAATTAACGTACTTTATCATTAATAAGCATATTCTTAATAGGGTGGTATGTGGTATCCCTACTATAAAAGTATTTAAAAACGATGATACTATTATTATTGCAAAAACTGTGTAAAAAATGTAATTATTTCTTCTGTATCCGAGTAATGCTTTCTAAAATGTGAAACGGCGAAGATCAATTTAAGCTAAAATTAAAATTTTCTCTTTTGTATCAACTCCACAGGCATGCATATAAGGATATGCATGTGTATGTACATGTATGTACATATGTATGACTGTTCACTGAAACCAAAGAGACGGCTTCCATCTCACGACACGCCCCAAAGGGTATTCAGATTGATTGCTTTCGAACGGGAACGGACTCTATGCAAGAATGGGTTTATCGGCCAACGAATTGTACGAAATAATAACCATTTATACAGTTTGATTAAAATGATGAAACTCAATATGGAACCATATCAACACCATTAAACAATAGATAAAATTACCATTCGAGCATGAGTTTCAGTTTTCCATAATTGTAATGTTACAATTGAATAAAACATGTATTCAACGCATTTTTTTATAAAGAACATGTGATTTGTTAATTTGGTCTGAATAGTCGAAATGTAATTTCTTCTCCGAATACACATTTGAAATTCATTTGAATCGCAAATGTACACTTTAATATGTCGGATGTACATAGGTTCCAAAAATGTCCCATTAGTTTATGTATTTGGTTTATTTTTACTGTTGCAGAAACTACACCAGTAACAATTATTTACACTTTCAATTGCATAGCACGAGCCAAGAAACAATTTTCTACAACTTCCAGCTACCTATGCACATATGTATGTACATATGGATGATTACAAGCTTAACAGTCTCAATGTGGATACTTTGATTCAAAAAATCAAAGTCGCGTTTAATTAAATATGTATAAATCTTTTGTAGTTGAAGACACTTGTACTTTGTAATTGGGTTCACAGTTTTCACGGATAAAATATAATTAAATGAATTGAACTCACTCAATTTTGTATATATACATATAGCAGAGTATATATCAGAATGTATTAAAGTGATAAACAGAGACTTGATGTTGAACTATTTTAGCTGGTGATTTTAAGCTTGATTTTGAAGATAAAATGTTTACTGCCAAATCACTTAGAATATGTTACACCTGATTTTTGTTTCTTCAGCACAATATAAGTATGTATGTAAATTTCAACACATATAAGCCCACGTCAGTGAATTTATTATGAATATCCACTCGACACGATTCCGTCAAATGAAATAAGAGGTCTGAACAGTACTGACGAGTACTCCTCAGATGGCTTCTGGATAGCCCTCGAATAAGTTTTTCCTATTAACGATGACTTTGTGCTGTGTTTGGTACTGGCTATACACTTCGTTGAACAAAACAAACATGAAATATTGCTTATTCATTTTTCTTTAGCCAGCCAATACCAGCTCGAGAAATATTGAGGGCTGGGCTGGAAGCAAATTCGCTGTGAGGTTACTGCTGCTCGTTGTAACAGCTCTCTACCTACTGCATCTGCCTTCGTTTCGCGTTACTCGTTTCGTTTCGCTCGCACCAACAATGGCATGTCAGTTTAAGTACACCAGAAAGAGATGGCTACTGCACATATATCGTTAAATGTATGTACATATACATTTGAATGGTTATTCTGACAAAAGCAGTCCACCAATAGCAACAAAGACGTTGTTTCAACCCCAGTTGAGCCTATGGATTTCAAAATAGTTCAGGAATGCTGCAGATTTCCTTCTTCTCAAATTGCTGAATTTGCTGCTAACAATGGAACTTCTTGCTAAGCCGGTATTTTCACACAATATAACAATGCCGACCCGTACTCTTACTCTCAAGAAGCAGCCTCAAATTTTCGACGGGCTCTGCACCATTCACATATCTTAAATGAAAACAGTTTGATCTATTTATCCATTATCTAGATATTAATCAAAATTTTAATAAACACTCGAGCATGCGAATGCAGTTTATAAAAAGATTCAGTTTATCTATTAAGTTATATGTACTTTTTAATCCCAGGACAAATACGGTTTAACCTAATAGTTGTGAATAATGAACGTACCGGAATGCATTGAACTAAAATATATTTTACACGCCATTATATTTGTTTAATCCCCAATAACGTTCCGGATTTTCATAGTCGGGAGGTGTCAGCTATAATACAGCTTTTGCTTACCTCGAAAATAGCGTAGGAGGCAGATCAGGAGGATGCGCTAGAAATACAAATAAAGAATATAGTCACGCCCAATCACAGACCTGAGCTTATCCATTCATCCATTTCCCTAATCAAAATATAACATGTGACAATGCTTGGCTTTTACTTAAAGAAGTACAAAATGAAAAACTTTAACCGATAATTGCAAAAAAACGTTCCGTTAAAGACTGACATCTGTGAATTTCAATAGTCTGACCAATTTTAAAATATATGTAATATGTACACCTGGAGAATACTCCACTTCACCATTTTCCTTAAGGTGTTTCACTATGTTTTTATCGTGCCTGTGGGACATAGTATACAAATGTAAAAATTTTCGTCTGGGAAAAATTAATTTAGAGGGTCCCGACGGCTGCGTACATACTGAGGATCAGAATGTAGCATTCCATCTATTAATGGGGTAGCAACCACAGCGGTAATTCAACCACACTCTTGTTTCTCATGGAATATTTTCGTTCCTTTAAACAGTGAGAAGTGTTGCTGATAAAAACATTACTATGCACAAAAGGGAATACATTTAAGTTTAAATAAATTCCTTTATTAATAATTGAAGAGGACTACTTATCATATTATATTTGCTTAAATAAAAATCTTTACTTTAAGTAGTGACTAAAATGTATTTAACTGTTTTAAGGCCGGTATCTTTTGACCGGTAAATGTCAATAAATCTACATATGTATGTATACAAGTACATATGTACTTATGACCCTCGCTACAAATCACATACGTATTTTGTTAGCTTTTCAATCAGTAGTAAGAGGTGACGACTTCATAAGACGAAAAAAAAATTATTTAATAATAATTCAAATAAAATCTTATTAAGAGCATATTGATCCAATTTTTACAATTTATGTTGACTGGTCATTATGCTAATAAATGTGCTTATAAATAGATTAAATTATAATAATATATTTCCTACTACATAAATATGCTTAAGGATAGTACGAACACAGTAATATATGAATTACCGTGTGAGCATACATACATATGTAAATTTTTCGGTATATCTATCTATCATAGGAACAATGACTCGAAGAGCAGGTCGCTATGAGAAATTCCTTGGTTCTGAAAATATTCCATCCAAAACCCAAGATTTTTATACAGATCGGATGACATGCAAAATCAGTGGCGCATAGGATTCTTCGATCTGAAAGGAAACCAGACAAAACAAAACAATCTGACAAATAAAATCTCTGGCGTTATTTCAGTGGTCGAAATCATATGAATGATTTTTTTACAAGTAAGTACAAAATTTGGTAGATCAGTTCAATATTACTGGATACTTATGTACTATTATAATATTACTTTTTAATTCTTAAATACTTGAATTATATTATTTTACATTCCAGACCACATCTATAATTTAAATTAAAAATAGATTAATTAGGCTAAAAACAAGATTCTGTCATTCTGTAATGACAGCCAAATAGTGCTTTAAATGTCCATTTAATTCACAATCATCTAATAAAAGTAAGATTCTTACATTCATTGCTTTTACTGACACAATACATACAGACAAACACACATAGAATACACACATTCATACATGTGAATGTGGGCGTTGCGCTCATGTGCCCGTGGGAGGAGCAAGACGGTGGAGTACTAAAATGTGCCATGCTATTGGTTATCGAAGGGTAACGCCCTCTTATGATTTATTACATTTGAACCAAGCAGATGGTCTGAAATGGAAATGTGCTAATCAGAATATAATATGGATATTAGTAAGGAACATAAAAACGCGCAAGTCTTTATTTATGTGTATTTATGGAATAAACCAAAAACAAATTTTTTACAGGGAAGTGAATAGCCTTAAAACAAAAATAAAAATCCGTTGCTTCTACATACATTTCTAATGGACATAAAAAACCATTACCATTCTATTCAGTCTCTTCAGTAAGAGCATGGTCTCCTCAATAAGAATAGTCATACATTTGTTTGTTATTTTGTTTCTATAATCTATATTGTATACTAGAGGCACTGTGTGATAAATTAAATAATAGACAAGATATTTCTGAATTATCTAAGTTATTTAATATTCCTATAAACAAGGTAACCAAATTATCTGTGCTTTGAGCTATCATATAAATTGGATCTCATCCCTTATTACGAATAAGTACCATCGGAAACCAAGTTTTGTTGTATTGACACAAAGTTTTTTTGCTTTAAAATTGAATTAAAATAAATATTTGAAGTTTTTGTTTAATAACGTTATACGTTACAATTCATAGATAGGGTATAGCCTTAAGTCTTGGGCCAAGGCTTTTAATAACCTTATTGATCCATCGAACATAAATATGTACGAGAATGTCACAAAAGCTTAACATGAAACAACATTTTCCAACATTATTGAATTATTTTGGAAAATAATCTATCGACTTATTGATGCTGACCAAAAATGTAGATAGAATCGGAAATACTTTCTTTTGGATGTAAAATATAAAATATTGCATACATTTCAAAGAATACTAAGTATATATATGTATATACTTTATATACACGAATTCTATGAGTACCAACTTAGGGGCTAAAATTGTTTTTGTCATCCAGAAGCCCAGCTGAGGTCAAGAAGTCAGATTTCTATGATTTTCTGTTTGGCTGTGGCTGTGGGTAGATAAGTCTCACTGGCATATATGTTTCCACGTACATATGTACATCAGCTTCGTGTGTATATGTCTGTTCATACATATGTAAATTTTTATGTAACTTTAAAATTATTGTTTAGTACTCATATTATGGCATTCAATTCAAAAAGCACAAGTCTGTAACGAGCAGAAGAAGGGAGATGATTTCATGAAGATTCATGATCTGAATCAGAAATATAGTCCATCTAGCGATATTCTTCTGTTTCTATTCAAACTATTCTGGTCCTTTAATGAAATCGTTGAAATCCGGAAAATTCCGAATTAATCTTACCAAGTCCACCTTTATAGCCCATAGAAACCAATAGTACGAATTTTCATAAATAAGAATTACGATTTTTTGATTTGAAATATGATTTTTTTCTGTTAATAGGAATCTACCAATCCCACAACAAACTTTTATGGTATACATATATTGAATCAAATTATTTAAAAATAAAAAGTTGTAATACAATTTGTTTCCTAATCAGTATATTTTGGTTACTTCCAACTCTACCAAATGGGGATTTATTTCTTTAAAAGCGGCGATGTATGTATGTATGTACATATATCAATATGCACGTGCAGTGGAACTTTCTAAGGACTATTTTCATCTCGATGTGTATTATCATTTATGAAGAAATTCTTTTTTAAATCTAAAAAAAAAAAATCTTTTGCATATTCAAAACATAACTTTTTAATGAATTTCATGAAGCTGCATTTTTATTCTCTTGAAAGTGGTATCATAAAATCGGTAGAAATTTTGTAACGCAAAAAAGAAAAAATATCAGATCTCATAAGGTATAGTCATTATACTCTGTATTTTTTATCAGAATGAACCAACAACATGTCTTTTTTCATTCAAACGCTAATCAGAACGCTCGTCAGAAGTAGCCGAATCAGACTCTATATCACATAGTTGTCGTATTTATTAACGAAATATACATACATGGCTTAGTGTGTGACGGGTTTAACAGCCCATTTAAAAAATATAAACTGCTAGCTTTTCTGATCATTATCTTTCTTTTTACATTACTTAATCGCTGAACAACAGCTGCGAAATAAAAAAAAAATAAAGCCAAAATTTACAAACAAGCAAACAACAATCATACAGGCAATTGCAGCATTATTACTTGCGAGATGGAGTTAGCACTCAACAGCACTTTCGGATAGACAAATAAAAAAATCCACAATACATTAAGGCAAACTCATTTAATTTATCTCCTGTTGTATACATACTTTTTCCTGTATTTTCCATAGAAAATTAAGTGCTGAGAATGATAAGCTATAGTCAAAGTACTTATAGGAAAGTATACGCAGTAGAACAAAACAGGTAACTTACAGAAATGAGCCGAGTGACAATGAAAATTGGTTCAGTGTACATAGAAAACATTGCTATGTGTATGTGTATTATGTATACTGTATATATACGTACTTTTTTTTAATAAGAGAGTACCCGCTGATGGCCGCAGTCAAACCTATAGGGTAGGGGCGGCGACTTGAGCTTGGCCTTTGCAGTGGTATCTAATATTCTAATAGTTCAAGCATACTACACTACGGCATTTATAAAAGAGAGAGTCCAAACTTTCTGTAAACATATATTGTTGTTATGAAACAACAAGTCTCAAATTATATCACTCGGAAATAGGATTAAGCGATATGATTCAACTCGACTAATATAGACAGAAAAATATAGGTTGATAATATGTATAGAAAGGCTTATACTTTATAAATAACCGTTTGATATATAAATATTAGCCCCTTAAAGGCTTTATACTCCCGATGCTATAAAGTAAGCTCTCAAATCACGGAGCAATTGATAAACTCGGAGCCAAACACAGCTTTGCTAACCCTGTAACGAATAAGATTGCCTCAAGGCATTCAGAGGTAAAGTTTAAGCTGATAGAGTGGTATCTGTTTCTTTAGAACATAGCATTTTGTCAGAATAAAACTTTGTACTCAAAGAGTATTGGGGTATAAATATGAGGTTCGTGTAGATGTACGTTGATATATATGCGAATGTATATATAATTAGATTACAGAATTTGGATCTGGTCGGATAATTATTTTAGCAAGAATAAAGAAAACGATTTAACGTGTCTGATTCATCTGCATCGCGTCGCTCAGTATCTCTGATGTGTCAAAGGTATTGTTAGACTAACTTAACTTTTTTGGATAACACCCATTTCGCCAATTTATCTATCAGATTTGTATACTCATGCGACGGTAGCGATTTGCCCCAACTTGCTCCAACTCCTATTTGAATGGAATGTAACCTTTCATAATCATAAGGATTGGTTTTTTCGCAACAGTGGACTTCCAAATTGTGAGCATAGTCTAAAGATAAAAATAGTTTTAGAGAATACAACAATAGTTCTTTCATTTTCTGTTGAAATTTGAGTTTAGTTGATGGTATTCTGAGAACAGTTTGAGGTAGCGTCGGCTACCGAGGCTATAACATCTTTTTTGTTTCTCTGGTTTTCGTCAGAAAGCAAAAAGCCGTCGCAACAGACGCAGCTAACGTTTTCTAGTTGGCTTTTACCGTTTGTTCTTAAGCAATTAGCGTGAGCGCCTATTGTGGAAGACAAAATTTTAAGAGATGAGACTCTAAACAACTTGGGCATACAAAACTCATTAAAGTTACAAAAACACAATTATAATCGAAATAGTCAAGACATTGAATTAAAATTATATTGTACATGTGTATATATTAGTCTAAAATTTAGAAAATATTTTGAGATAAAAATGTGTATAATCACACCTCTAGAAAGATTGGGATTTATAAGCAGTCTGGCAGTCTAGTCTGTCACACCTTTAGTAAAAGATTGATTTACGCGCACGTGCATTTTTCCGATTTTCTTGACTATTGCTCTGAACTGTGATTCGAGTTATTAAGCAAATATTTTTTCACACATTATCATCCCCTGCAGTAAAATTTATTCTCGATGTCTGGTGGTGTCGTTAAGCATTAGGTAAAATGATTGGGCAGCAACAACAATGTATGTATTAAAATCAGAAGCGTTGGCAACGCTACGCTTAAATAAATATACTTACCCCCAAATTGATGCACGTGGCGAAAGACACGTGCACACAATTCAGGTTAAGCCCACGATTAAATTAATCGCTGATTAGTTACGGACAATATTACAAAGGAAATATAAAATGCTCAATATAATAAACAAACACAAGCAACTAAGAAATTGACAAATTTTTAACTTACCTTACACTGTCATATGCTACATGGAAATATGTGAATTTCTTCTAATTGCAAAGGTAATTTTTTCGTTCGATAGACAACTCTTAGTTGTATGAAGTTAATTTTATGAAAAATTTGTACCCCGTTTTCCCAATGAAGTTAATTTTCTGTATAAATTTAATACGAAAAAAAAACAAATGATTTTCTTGATCTTGGTCAACAGAATTAGAAGTTGCTACAATTTTAGGAAAACCACAACGAAACTCATTTTTAAAAGATCAAGTTTACTACCAAATAATCTGTTGTATTTCAACTAAGCTGGAATTTACCGTCCAATGATAAATCTCAAAACTCTCAAGCACGAAATTAAATGAAAATTGGAACCACGTTTCATTTGATCGCCATTCATTGTACCATTATAATGACTTTTTTAAGAGTCTCATCTCACGAAATGTTGGCTACGACACATAGTTTTGCGACGGCTTTTTTCCTTTCTGACGAAAACCAGAGAAACAAAAAAGAAGTTATAGCCTCGGTAGCCGACGCCTTTGACGCCTTTAAATGCTTTAAGAAACAAACTGTTCTCAGAACACCATCAACTAAACTCGTCAACACAAAATGAAAGAACTATTGTTGTATTTTTTTAAAACTATTTTTATCTTTAGACTTTGCTCACAATTTGGAAGTCCAATGTTGCGAAAAAGCCAATCCTTATTATTACGAATGGTTACATTCCATTCAAATAGGAGTTGGAGCAAGTCGGGGCAAATCGCTACCGTCGCATATAACATGAGTATACAAATCTGATAGGTAAATTGGCGAAATGGGTGTTATCCAAAAAAGTTAAGTTAGTCTAACAATACCTTTGACACACCAGAGATACTGAGCGACGCGATGCAGATGAATCAGACACGGTAAATCGTTTTCTTTATTCTTGCTAAAATAATTATCCGACCAGATCCAAATTCTGTAATCTAATTCGCATATATACATTCGCATATATTTCTACGTACGTACATGAACCTAATATTTATACCCCAATACTCTTTGAGTACAGGGGGCATACCAAAATATGTACATAAGTGTAAAAGTTGAATTCTGACAAAATGCTATGTTCTAAAGTAACATATACCACTCTATCAGCTTAAAGTTTACCTCTGAATGCCTTGAGGCAATCTTATTCGTTACAGGGTTAGCAAAGCTGTGTTTGGCTCCGAGTTTATCAATTGCTCCGTGATTTGAGAGCTTACTTTATAGCATCGGGAGTATAAAGCCTTTAAGGGGCTAATATTTATATATCAAACGGTTCTAGAGGTTCACAAGATTTAATTTTCCCGGGGTATTTATAAGGTATAAGCCTTTCTATACATATTTTCAACCTATATTTTTCTGTATATATTAGTCGAGTTGAATCATATCGCTTAATCCTGTTTCAGAGTTATATAATTTGAGACTTGTTGTTTCATAACAACAATATATGTTTACAGAAAGTTTGGACTCTCTCTTTTATAAATGCCGTAGTGTAGTATGCTTGAACTATTAGAATATTAGATACCACTGCAAAGGCCAAGCTCAAGTCGTCGCCCCTACCCTATAGCTTTGACTGCGTGGCCATCAGCGGGTACTCTTTTATTAAAAAAAAAAGTACGTATACAGTATTATGCACATAATACACAAAACATCGCAATGTTTTCTATGTACTTTCATTCCTGAGAGTTACCTGTTTTATAAACAGTATTCATTGTTTTGTTCTACCGCGTGTACTTTCCTATAAGTACTTTGACTATAGCTTATCATTCTCAGCACTTAATTTTCTATGGAAAATACAGGAAAATGTATGTATACTACAGGAGATAAATTAAATGAGTTTGCCTTAATGTATTGTGGATTTGGAGTACAAATGTACTCCTAGACATTGAAGAGCTTGCACAGAGCGAGAATGACTCGAAATTTTTTAAATGGGATCACAATGCATTGGGTTGCATTTGGCCAATGGTTCCTATGGCAGCTACACTATAGTATATCGCTTTGATCGGACTATTTTTTTTTCTAATATTAAATTTTGACACTAAATAGTTAACCGGCAGCTTTGTTATTATATTAAGGCATGTTTATTATTCAGGGGATATTGACTATCATATTCTTTCACGACGTTTAGCACCTTCTGAAACTTATCTATTTTCTGGTTAGTATTTATATTTATAGTCTTGCATAAGTTTAACAGCGCTTTCGGCTGTATCACTAACCACTTTTTAATGTTTTAGTATATTTAACGCATTTTAAAATCTTTACTACTATGTCATTCTGAAGAATCTTCAGTTAAAACACGTTTGGAAATATTAAACCGATCAATTTAGCAAAATTAGGTGTCATAAAATTAGATTGTTTCTTTTTTTGTAACAAGCGTTGAAAAATCATTTTCTTTACAAATTATTAATTTTGCAGAAGTTTCGACATCATCATGGTCAACAAAAGTGCCCAGAGTTGGTTCGCCATTTTGTCGTTTTTCCATGAAAGTAAGTGCGATATTTTTATCAGATAAATACCACTAATGCCTGTTGTACATTGGCATATTATAGTTTCTCTAGGCGGATTGTAACGCCGTTAAGTTGTCCAGAATTGGACACAGTTGGACACCCTCCTAGCACATTAGCCTGAAAAGTTGAGTGTTAACTATTTATTGTCTTAAATGTTAACCAATTAAGCGGAATTTGGGGGATGGATTATATTTTAATATTCTAGATCACAACAACAGCGATAAATGTATCAACCATTGGCCAAATATCGTATTTTTCAACGGCACCTATAACCGTTGTCGAATCGGGCTAAAACCTTTTTTTTTATTGTTTTATAAAAAAAGAAACATTTTTAGACCCTGAGACTTTTGATTCCGACAATTTTTTTTTTGCCCATACAAATAAGCGCAAGCCTAATGTACACCCAGAGACAACAAATGTCGGAAAACGTTGTGAATCATGACAAAGGATGCGGCTCTACTTTTATTCCCGGTACTCAGTCAGTATATGTATGTGAGCTTGTTTATGTAACTTATTCAATATTTTATATGTCGTTTGGTATCGTTGTTCGCAAAGACACTATTTGACGTTTTGCAAAAAAAACAAAAAGACGAGGAGCGTTGTGAGTCGCAGCTATGGCCGCTGCTCTACAGCGTCGATACGTCGATACGCGTGAGCATAAGATTCTCCTAAGCGATCTGTATTATTATTTAGCGGCAGACGAACAGAATACTCCCCTGATGGCAACTGTGACGGCAACAACGGCCGTACTCTTACTGAATTTACATATTAAACTTTTCTTTATTGTGCACCAATTGTATTTGCTGGTAGTTAAACTATACAGAAACGAAAGTATTGTTAAACTAATGTTTTTAAGCGAAACGCGATTAAGAAATGTATATATATTACGTCGGGGTCACCAAGTATTATTTCAAGTATTTCTTTCAAAATTACAATGAATCGATTTTGGTTAAATGTTTTAATGTTTATTTATACCGTCGGCTTATCTGAAGCCGATTGCTGCTTTTTTCTCCGGCCAGACAAATGTTAATACGTGAGATCGATATGCAACCATTTCGGTGCGAGATAAGCATAGAACTAAATGTGGGCGACAGCCGATCAAAGCTAAAGCGGATGCGCCCTTTAAACGAAAGAGATCAGAAGTACTGCCGAATGTCAGCGTTTGCAGTACATAGGTTCATTATTGGCTTATAAATCTTTAAACTAATTATGCTGACAAACAGCAATTATAATGTTTTTAGGCTACGATGATTTATCGGCGGCTCGGCGGAACACTAATATTCACAAAAATCTTCATATTTAATAATTGGGATTGTATTTTGAATTCATGCTTAGTTCTTTTAGTAAGTTTATACAGGTCGACGAAGACGAATAGGAAGCTCCATTTCCTGGATAAGGCGATAAATGAAGTCCGAAGAACACAAAAGAGGGAAAATCTACTAAAAAACTCAACTACTACTTTGAGTATCAAGCAGGAACTTGATCTGCGAAATGGATCATTGGGAGCATCAAAACCAATCGCTATAAAAGTAACCAAAAACAACCTTAAGCATTTTGAAGCCGCACAAGACCACTTAGTGCAGCGAACCATACAAGTCAATACGCGGACACGGGTCTGATCGCGCACTGATTCAATCAGGGATGCTTGCTTTAATAATGAAAGCTTTGTTTGAGCCAAAGTAGAAGCAATCATATTCAACAGCAACTACGCACCCCCAAGCTGCACGAGTTCAAGAGAATTGTGCAAGCAGTACTTTTCGACTTGCATACTGCAAAGGAAATTGTGACTCCGAAACATATCTGTCAAAAATGTATGCAAAACCATTCTTGGAAACCTTTAATCGACCAGTGTTACGGCAGAAACCGCAGTGGCAGCTCTAAATATCACTGCGCCTAACAGTACAGACATTAACAGCGCAGACGTTAACAGCACAGACATTAACAGCGCTGAGCAAAGGGTTAATCAGGGCTAATGGCAGCTATAACCAAGGAAGAAGAAGAACGAAAAGAAAGGCAGCGGAAAAAGTTTACTGAAGCGGTACAAGTTGTTTAGCTCTAGCTCCCCATAGTTTAATAACCTGCCCCAATATTTGCAAACGAAACACCTGAATAAAACCAACTTAAATAACAAACCACGGGAGGCCTATTGAAAGCGGGAGGCTTATCAAACGTACGGCTCCAGATTTGGAGGCGTTGCCCGGCGCGGAAATATTCCAAAAAACGAATAATTACGACCGACAGAAAGAAGATCGGCGTGCGACGTAGCCAGCTGCGTCACGAGGGATTCGAGTTTGCAGGTGAGATATCCTCATACAGTTGGACAGAAAGGCTAATCTCTTACATTGGAGCGACACGAGGTTCGTGTATAACCACAAACCAGGACTGTACGAAAAAAGACACCGGAGTAAAATGGACGGCGTCAATGGTCAGCAGTCGGAATCTGGCGGTGAGAACCCGTGTGGATTAGAAGAACTATATGATCCGAAAAAGATGCCTGGTGCGTGTTCTGAGTCTGAGTGAGGTGCAAGGGAAACCCTCCACGTTTGGGATACGTATATAGATGTGATCTCGGCGGCAACAACGGCCGCACCTAACGTGTCCACCACAGCCCGAGAAGTCATCAAGTACCAGAGCATACCAACCAGGGAGGAGGGGTGGATCAAGCCTTTTCACCAAGAACGACCCCTTTAGATAACTGGGAAACGTTCGCTCAGCAGAGAGCGGATGCATTAGGAAGGCCGACGTATGCCACGGCCTTCGAGGGAATGCGCTCCATCCCGACGCATTCCAGACTGCCTCAAGTAGTAGGCCTAATGAGCTCCACGGTAACCAACGGAGGCTGGGACAGAGCAGTTCCCAACTGGACCAGAGACAATATGTCAGGACCCACGGAAGCAACGCGGATTGGAATGCCTACTGGGCTGAATCCGAAGGAGACAATGCTAGTCGGCGCTATGTGGTATCCAATGGCCGCACCGGCGCCGGGTACCAACCTGCATGGAAAAACCCTTTCATTCGCGCCCCGACTGCACATTACCCAATTACGAGTCGAAATATTTCGGACCCGTACGCGTACAGGAGGAATCAAGCGGTCGCGCCAGCGGGGGTGGAGAGATGCTTGACAGCATCCCAGATAAGTCATCAACAAGGATCTACCATGCTTTTCTGGAATCCCCGAGGAATGGCCCATGTGCATAGTAAACTTCGAGCAATCTACAGAACGCTGCGGTCTCAGCGATCAAGAGAATCTCATGAGGCTGCAAAAGTGCCTGGAAGGTGTCGCTTTGGAAGCAGTACGAGGCAAATTAATGATGCTCGCAACAGTTCGACTAGCCATCGAGACTCTTCGAGTGCTATATGGCCGACCAGAGGCTATATATCACACCCTACAAACGAAGCTAAGAATGGAGCCATCCGTGAAATCGAGCAGTATCGAAAGCCTAGTAAAGCCTGTGGAGAAACTCCCATTCGACTTAAAACTGGACTGGGCCAGACAAAGCGCTGGACTTCCGAGGGTAAATATTGCTGTTTTCGACGACTGGCTATTGCGAGCCGCATCGCGCGTAAGCACTGTGATGACAGTAGCATCCGAGAAAGAAATCTGCACGAAGGAGACGAATCCAAGAGTCCGGCTTATGGTGCACAATGATAGCAGTGCACAACCGCCCTGCCGTAGGTGCAATGGGCCCACAAATTAAAGGACTGTAAGCAGTTCGTCAAAGAAAATAGGCTATGCTGCAGGTGCCTTGGCAAACACTTTATAAGGCACTGTAAGTCAACAAGAGTATGCTCCGTCGACGGATGCTCGAGAAAGCACCATTTCCTCCACAACAGTGACCAGCAAAGTTCTAGGGTAGAGAATAGGCCGAAGGAAAGCACTACGGTACTTCACACGATGCAGAACGAACCTGCGTTGTTTAGATATGTCCTCTTAACATTGTATGGACCGAACGGCCAAATGTAAGTGTTCGCACTGATAGACGAAGGATCCGCCTGTACCCTAATCGAGACGGAGATAACGGAAAAACTAGGTATCGATGGCCCCTCGGACGAGCTATGCCTACGCTGGACTGGAGACATCACGCAGAGAGAATCTCAATCCAAATGGATAAGCCTAGCGATCTCTCCAAGGGACAATATGGCTCGCAGATTAACGCTTCAAAACGTGACAACAGTAAAAAACTTGGATCTGCCGAAGCAGACGCTGTACGACTCAATCCTAACATCCCACCTGGAAACGCATCCGATAGTCAGCTACAAGAACGTGAGAGCGTTATTGATCATCGGATTGGACAACGTGAAACTTGGAGTGCCACTGACTGTCAAAGAACACGAGGATTCCGAATTTATCGCCGCCAAGTCCAGGTTGGGGTGGTCTGTTTATAGCCGCAGAAAGAGCGATGGGCCGGCGAGTCCGCGGGTAATGCACGTATGCGAATATGATAAACACCCACAGCTGAACACTCTTGTAAAAGAGAGTTTCTCACTAGACGCGATTGACATAAATATTGCGAAGAGCACACTCAGGTCCAAAGAGGATGAAAGAGCAAAAACAATACTGGACAATTCCACGAGGTTTAGCAGCGAAATGAAGAGATTGGAGACAGGACTTCTCTGGCGGTACGACAACGTGGAACTTCCTTCTTCTAGATAGATGGCAATGCGGCGACTTCGATGCCTAGAATCTCGTATAACACGCGATAAGGTGCTAGAGAGTTTATTAATGAACAGATTAAGAGGTACGAAGACATGGGCTACGTCCGAAAACTCAAAAAAGATGAAATGGTCGAAGGCAAACGCTCCTGGTATCTGCCCGTATTCGTGACAGAAAAAATCAAATTAAGACTCGTATGGGACGCTGCAGCCAAGTGGAAGGCATCGCTCTTAATTCAATGCTACTAAAAGGCCCCGACCAATTGCCATCGCTGGTAGGAGTAATATCGCGCTTTCGAGAGAAGTCCATTGGCATCTGCGGAGATATTAGAAAAATATTTCACCAGATCAGGATACGTTCGGAGGATCAAAGCTCACAGCAGTTTCTCTGGAGATATGGTGACACCAGTCGAGAACCGGATAGGTACGTAATGAGCGTAATGACCTTTGGTGCTTCTTGTTCCCCAACGGCAGCGACCTACGTGAGAGATAGGAACGCAGAAAGATTCATCAATGAGAGGAAGTAGAGGCCATACTTCGCAACACCTTTGTAGATGGTATGCACAGCAATGCTGTGACTCAGAAGACGAAATGTTCCGCCTAGCGCTGGCAGTGAGGAACATACACAATGGAGGAGGCTTCGAGATTAGAGGTTAGAGAGATCGCGGTCTAACGAAAGAAACATCGCTTCATTCGCTTCTAGCTCTTGCTTAAGCCGGTTGTATTTTTTTCTTGCTCCTGCATTCTCCGCCCTTTACTTAAATATCATACAAGATTGTTGTGGCTTTGTTTTGATACATCATCGCATCTTTTTAATTTGATTTTACTTTGTGTTAAGCACCAGTTTTTCGTTTGTAAACAAGTGTTTAATATAAATTTAATATTCGCAACGTTACGCATCGGACTCGTGCAGGCAATTTGTTATTGTTTTTTGCCCAGTCTGCTTTTCGTTATCGCTTCTTCGGTGTGCACTGTTCTCGCGCATCAACGTTTGCATCGCCCACACTCTCTCGTGAGCATAAGCGGGCCTGCTGCTCGCATTTTTGCTCTCACTCTCTCTGGATTTTCTTTTGTGTCTCTGCTTTGGTGAGTTTACTGATCGTTTCCTGCACTTCGTTGGATCATCTGCTCTGAATTATTGCCGCTGCAGCTGATTGTTGGGCTCTCTCTGCTGTCTGCTCTCCCATTTTACCTGCGCTCTCACTCTTGACTTTTATTATTCGTGCACAGTGATTCTACTGCTGTCAATAATGGCAATTGTTTGCAGTACAAAGAAATGTGAATTCGGTGGTGTAATCATTGGTGATTCATTCCTTAGCTGCTGGCTGTGCGACAATTTTGCCCACATAAAATGTGCTGGTGGCGGAAATTTTGGCCGACTAAATGATCTGACCTCGAAACGCATGGGCCTGCCTTGGTCATGTCTGGCGTGTCGGGAGATTGAGGCCGAAATGCGCACATTTATGAGACAGACTCGAACTGGGTTTCTGGATGTCCGGAAACAATTTGTGGCTCTCAACGAGAAATTTCTTGTCCTTGAATCGTAGTTTCTTGGGCTCAAACGCTTGAGCGAATCGCCAAGACAGAAGATTCCGCATAATGATACCAATCTCTTGCAACCTAATCCGATTGGTACGCCTGCCTCCGTGTGATCATGCCTCGCCGTTATCTGTAAATCCGCCAACGGTGGCTCCGGTGTTCTTTACACTGAGCAATGTGCTTCCTTCGAGCATCCAAGTTCCCAACAGCATCAATCCCATCCAGGCAGTTTCTGCTGACATCACTTCTGACGTGGTGAGTGCTCCTAGTGCGGGTGTGTTGGTGATGTCTTGCTAACTCCTGCTCCAGCCGTTTCTACCAATTCTTCTGCCCCAGGACCGAGATCTCTTTTAGGAGAGGCTCCACCATCTCGATCGCGCTCGGGACTTCAACTTAGAGCAACTTAGGTCAACTTAGGTCCCTCGGTGAGAAATATTTGTTTCTCGTCTTCTTCCTAAGGCTACAACGGAGGACGTTAAACAACATCTTTCCTCTAAACTTAACGCTTCGCCTGATGATATAGTTGTGGCTAAATTTACATTAAAACATAAGCGCAAAATATCATCCTTTAAAATTCTTCTCCCTGATTCTTTACTATTCAATTCTCTAGAACCGTCAATATGGCCTGAGCATACAATTATGCATGAGTTCCATCTCAAAGATTCGAACTCGAGTCCCAGAAATACCGAACCTGCTACTCCAAAAAACTGACGTACCATTTTTTTATGCACTAACAGAACGTTCGCAGTTTGTTGGGCAAATTGCGTCAAATTCATACTAATAGTGCGTCTTTTGATTTCGATGCCATCGCTTTTACCCAAACCTGGCTTAACTCTTCTATCAATGATCATGAAATTTTCATTGATAGTTACACTGGCGTATGCGGACGATTTTGCTATAGCACTCTCCGGAAAATTTCCGCAGACGTTGTGTGAGTGCATGACAAGTACTCTCACGAAAACGTCGAAATGGGCAGACAAATGCGGGTTAGGCGTCAACCCGTCTAAAATGGAACTGGTGCTTTTCACTAGGAAGTACAAAGTTCCGGTACTGATTCCCCCTAGACTATGTGGGGAAGCGCTAGTTTTCAGCAACAACGCCAAGTATCTTGGCCTAATCCTCGACAGAAAGCTCGACTGGAAATTGAGCATAGAGGACAGAGTAAAGAAAGCCACAGTGGCCCTCTATACTTGCAGGAAAGCCATCGGACTAAAATGGGAAATGACCCCCTATATAGTCCGGTGGCTTTACACCGCCATCAAACGACCGATCATGCTCTATGGAGTGGTGGTATGGTGTCGAGCCTTAGACAAAAGAACATGGCTCAATAAACTCAGCAGAGTTCAACGCATGGTAGAGTTATGCATAACTGTCGGGCTACGCACTACCACAAGTAAAACCCTCGATACAATGCTGGACCTCCTTCCCGTAGGCCTCATGGGAAAGAAGGTTGCAACACTTTCCGCTCACGGTATGAGGGAAGCCAAACTATGGAAAGCATCCGCGTTTGATCAGTCGGGAATCCTGACAAGACTACCGCAATTACCAAAGAGGCTAGATTACTGTACCTTTCCAGGTATCAATCCCAACTAGGGAGGACTGGGAGGCGAATCGGTACCTGCAAACGCGGTTCACTTTTACGCTGATGACTCAAAGTTAGACGGCCGCGTGGGTGGCGGAGTCTACTGCAATCACTCACAATGAATCGGTCTCCCACTTCTTCTGTCATTGCCCGGCCCTCGGAAATCGCCGTCTTCGGTTTCTCGGGGCCCCTTTCCTCGCACATTTCGGACCTTTCCGAAATCAAACCTGGGACCTTGTCTAAATTCATCCAAGGCTCCGGATGGGACTGCCCTTAATTTGCAACTGTTTTAGGCAGTGAGAAGGGGCACACGCCCATGCGACATCACAACGGACCTTGTTACAAGTTCAAGTGAGCTTGGGGGTTTTATCGCTCCCCCCAGGCTATCGCCTAAACTTAAACTAACCTAATAGGATATACATTTGATAAGCATTTAAAAGCCTGCATGAATGGAGTCTTAGTTTATAGCCATAGCCCCATGGAATGCCTATTATTACATTCAAGCAGGCTCAGCCAAAACGTTTCGTTTTAAGGTTCTCCAGTTTTCACATATTTCTGCTGTTTGTACCAAAACGAAAATTGTTGTTGCCCTTGCCAATTTTTTCCGAGCCAAATTTGAGGTTGGGTTAAAATAAAATTATTTATAAAGAAAGCTAAAGTAAAATTACCCTGATATATGTAGGTGTCAAGTTTATGTTAATTCATCAATAGGTCATATATTTTTTCCTTTTGCAATTAAGGTTCGTTTCGTTGTATAAAAAGCCGTTTACTTTTCATTTCGTCAACGAAAATGAAAACGAATAAGTCTTGCGGAATACAAAAACGGGAGCCCCAAAATTAAATCGGAAAACTTTTGTGAATGTGAAAAATGGAGCCTGGCTGATTATGTTATTTGTACTTCAATATTGTATTAAACGAGGGGCGAATCAAAATATAGATCCAAACTTTTTACAGTTTTTTGTTTTTTTTTTCCTTTTTTCTTATTCTTTCAATTTAATGTTTATCGTGTGTTTGTAATATGTATATATAAAAAAGCGAAAATTGTGCGGATGTGATAACACGAGAGCAGATCGCTTAGATCGATTCAAACGCGATCGATTCGATTGAAGACGCGAGGGGTCGGTTCAAGACGGTGTCAAATAGAAGAACTGGAATCCAAGACGATGTGCAATACCATGTGAGTGTTACGACATAGCTCAAGTCTGCAGGTTACTTTACCTGTAAAAAACCTCAAAAAGTAAAAATGTACTCGACCTTTCCAAGTTGAGGCTGGTTTGCCACCCGATTTAAATCTGCAACCCGAAAATTTACTCAAAATCAGATAGCAGTGAGGCGTAGACGAACACTACTATTGCTTCTTGTGATGGTCATTTCAGCTTAGCACCTTAAATTTACGATTAGGCCTTCAGTGTACCCAATTAAATAAGTTGATGTATAACCAAATATGTAATATGTAATTTTATTCAAAGTGATTTTTATAACAAATTTCCACATCTTAATACTTATACTTAAATTCCATTCGAAGCAAGTATTGAACATTTACCTGGGCAATATCGTAAACTATATACTCATTGTATAATAATGAAGATTTCAAATTTGCATCAGTGACTGGCCTTCCAAGTGGTATTTCCACACCATCACTTCGCATATAGGTCTCTTTAGGATCTGGCATGGTGCGACCGTGGCCATAGCAGCTGTGCTTATCGTTCGGTAGTTTCGTAACGTATTTCGCTGCGGTACATTCCATCATATCTCCTAATGCTACTTCAGAAAGAAGCAGCAATCCGGTTGAGTTTTGTTGGCTTGTGCAACAATAATTAGCAGATTTTGAAACCATGTCAGCAAAATAAATGCCTTTTCCAAACATATAACCAGTTGGTGGCGCTTCAGGGGGAGCAATTTTCAAACCATGAGATAAGATACCAGCGAAATTCGTTATACGGGAACCGTGCCATAATAATTTTCGATTATGTAGCTTTTTAAAAGGTTTAAAACGTCTAGCCTCCCCTTGACGAGCTACTTTAAACACATCCACCACCTCAAGCTCATAGGCACTGTGGGTAGCAGCATGGGTATTCTTTACATACTTATTTAAAATTGAAAATTCATCACTATTTTTATCTAGCGTTACCAATTGAGTCTTCAATTGCTCGTAATGTTTGTCTAATGGGTTTATGTTATCAATTGTATCTTCGTTCTTTATTAAGTTATAGGCGACCTCGATTTCAGCCAGCGAATCAAGCATTTGTCGCAAATCTTCGACTTGCTTAGAAGTTTCAATCAATGGTGGAGATTGGACTCCAAAGTTGTGGGGAATCAACGTGTAAAATCTATTAGAAGCATCAATAAGTCCTGCATTTTTAGAACCGGACTCGATCAATTCATACATTTCTTTTACCACATTATACGCAGACTGAATTTGCTTTAAACTTAGTTTACCTAAAGGCATTTTCTCCATGTCAATGTGAAATTCCATCATTGTTTTTTTCATAAAATCGACATCAAAAATAAGTTTGATTAAATTTTGTACGGAAGGTTCAAGCTTGGAACTAATTACATTTTTGTTATCCGTTAACATTTTTGAATCGTCATCGTACTGAATGTCGATCGGATACATACGGTCTGGGATTTTGACAAAATGTTCTCGATCTTTAAATTCATTTCCGGACTTATCAGCATATACTTTTTTAAAAATTTCTTTCGCTTCCAAAATGGTATCACACTCTTCAACCTTAGAATTCCCAATGGTCGTGCCGATCCGTCCCCATGAACGAAAAATCCAATACCTGTAATAGTAAACGAGGGAATAAAAATAAAATAATTTGTATATATTAGTTCGTTTTAAAGAGTAGACGGTTGTTAAATGACCATTAATCCAAATTCGAAATTGTTTAACATTTTTGGAAATACTTATAAAAAGTATTTCTGCTGATCATCAAAGGCAGAGCTGATTAGCCATCTATCTCCGTCCGTCTATCTGTACACATAAAGCTGCGGTCAACATGAAACTAATCGGTACTAACTAACAACTACTCCTAACTCGTACTCGTAAATTTACCCCAGTGTCCATCAAATAGTAAATTGATACATAAAATAAAAATAGAGAAATAGAGAATATTGCGGAGACCGCAACTCTACATTTATACCCGATACTAAGTCAGTATGGCTCTCCTCCGGCAGACGCCTCGAATATTAAACGACACGACATAGAGTGCGTGCGAGAAAGACAGAAAATCAGTCCGCTGCAAATAGATTTGTTCCTTTTGGCTATAAAAATTACCTGATCTGAACCAGGTTCAGCACTCACATAGATACGGTCTTTCTCTATGATTATACGTTTTTGATTTCTCGTATCTTCATAGTTATGGATGCCACAGATTTTCGTGGGGGCGGAAGGGGGTGGGGCGAAATTTTGAGATATACGTTTTATAGTAAGATCAAACGGGAGTGCGGATAACCAATTTGGTTGCTCTATCCCTAATAAATTCTGAGATTTGTGGATGCCATAGATTTTCGTCCTTTGCATGGGCGGACGGGAGTGTGGCGAAATTTTGCACGAAACGTTCAAGGTCCGATATCACTGCAGTGTGGATACCAAATTTGGTTCTATAGCTCTCATATTCTTTGAGATCCTTGAACTCACATTTTGCAATTGGTAAAACCGACCATGAAACCTGTGTATTAGAGAGAGACAGAGCGAGAGAGAATGAAATTGTTTTTGCACTCTACGATTTTGCGTTTTCTGTTTTCTCGTATCTTTGAAATTGTGGATGCCACAGATTTTCGCCCTTTGTGGAGGCGGGGCAAAGTTTTGAAATATTCTTGTAACAGTGACATATCACAGAAGTCCGGATATAAAATGTTGTTGCTCTAGCTCTTAGTCTTTGACCACTAGGCTCTGATAGGGACCGACAGACGGACGGACGGACGGACGGACGGACGGACGGACGGACGGACGGACGGACGGACGGACGGACAGACAGACAGGGCTAAATCGACTCGGCTATTGATGCTGATCAAGGATATATATACTTTATGGGGTCGAAAACGATTCCTTCTGGACGTTACACACATCCACTTTTACCACAAATCTAATATACCCCAATACTCGTTTTGAGTATCGGGTATAATAAATGATACTGATATATTTTTTTTGTACCTCAATAAGAACACGTTCGAAATTGAAGCAATTACTTACCTTGAACCTTTATCAGCTTCCAATAGCTGTAGCTTATAGTATGAATTTTTGTTGCGTTGAATATCAGTCAAACCAAGCACAATATTGTATTTGTCTTTTCCCTGAACATAGACATGGGCGATGTCTTCAAGACCACTATCAGGATCCACAGCAAGACCATCCTTTACTTTTAGAGTTTTTGACGAAGGAACAGATTTTGTATATATACTCTTTGACTTTGAGCTCTTAGCTTCTTCTTGGGGAACACGAGCTGATGGGTCTGTACCCCAGTCGCAAATGCTCATACTGCTTATATAATTAATGGCGCCATCAGGATCAGATTCAACAGAATCGATGTATTCAACAGGCACAATTTGAATGCCAAATGTTTTTGCCGACTCCATTCTGTTGCTTTTTTTTTTAGTTTCTTCTTCAGTAGATATAATTGCTATAGTCCTTTCGGATATTTTGGTTTCGCATTTTCCGCCCAATTTTTCAATTCGTTTTTTCAACTCTTTTTCTTTTTCTTTAATTCCAATAATGGAAAATCTCAAATTATATAATGGTGGCTTCTTACGAACAACTTTCGGTCTGAAATAAAATTATATCATTTAAAATATTGAATATGTGTCATCAAGAATATACTTTTATAGTATACCTTTCGGGTTATTATAATAATACATAATATTTATACAAATATACACCTAGTTCTGATTTTTACAGACTTGCAAGCAAATTTAGTGGTCAGAGCAATTGTAGGTAGCAAAAATATAGGGAAATTCGTTTAAAAACAGAATTAGGTGTATACTTTTTTATATGTACTATATTTGTATATAATATTATATATTTGTCCTTATTATATTTATATATAAATATAAATATAGTCCGGGGTATAAAACATGTTTGTATACTAACCCATTTAACTCCTCAGGATTCTTTTTCAGCAATATATTTTTAGAAATTATGGAGGCGCTTGGAGGAATATATTGAATAATTCGTGTTATTGGTTTTTTTTTAACCCCATCTAAAAAATGATAGGAGGATTTTATAGCCTTAGGTACTTTACAAGCCGTGCGCTTTGGTTCAGTGTAAATCTTATCGCATTTGGTCCACTCGGAAATATTTCCATTGCATTTGTATCCAGATTTATTGAAAATAAACTGAGAACTTTTGCATTCAGAGCAGGGCGTAATAGCGCCAAATGTTAACATATCTGCAACTTGATCAAAAAACTTTTCAGAGTCGCCCGTTACCGGCTGCTGTCCATTCGATATTAGGAGATCCTCAATGTCTTGTTTTTTCATTTGACTTTTTAGTTCATCGCGGAATTTAAAAAACGTGTCGTTCTGTTTTTTAATTTGTTTTATTTTCTCCTTTTCTTCCTTATCATCAGTTTGCTCAATTTTTTGTTTTTTGGCATCCGGAGTGTCTTCACACTTGATGGTCCTGTTATATAATGATTCAATTAGATACGTTGAAAAAAGTAATAAATATAAACTAATACGTGTAAGACTATTGTAAATTAAAAGATGGTGATCATACATTTTTTAGTTTTCATAATGATAGCAATAAACATGTGGTCGCGAACGTACGCGAAATAGAAGTCGACTTTGGCTTAACCTAGTAAAATGCAATAAATCTGCGAAACGGAATATACTAAAGCTGTTAAATTATTTTAAAACAGGATAAATGTAGGTTTATATCGAGTTAAACAATAAATAATCTCTATTGGTTTTTATACCCGATACTCAAAATGAGTATTGGGGTATATTAGATTTGTGGTAAAAGTGGATGTGTGTAACGTCCAGAAGGAATCGTTTCCGACCCCATAAAGTATATATATTGTTGATCAGCATCAATAGCCGAGTCGATTGAGCCATCTCTGTCTGTCCGTCCGTCCGTCTGTCCGTCTGTCCGTCCTCTTCAGCGCCTAGTGATCAAAGACTATAAGAGCTAGAACAACGATGTTTTGGATCCAGACTTCTGTGATATGTCACTGCTACAAGAATATTTCAAAACTTTGCCCCGCCCACTTCCGCCCCCAAAAAGGGCGAAAATCTGTGGCATCCACAATTTCGACGATACGAGAAAACTAAAAACGCAGAATCGTAGAAGACTATATCTTCTAGAGTGCAAAAGCTGAACCAGATCGTATAATTATTATAGCCAGAATCAAGAAAACAATTTCATTCTTTCTTGCTCTGTCTCTCTCTAACACACAGGATTCATGGTCGGTTTTGCCAATTGCAAAATATGAGTTCAAGGATCTCAGAACCCATAAGAGCCAGAGCTACCAAATTTGGTATCCACACTCCTGAGATATCGGACCTTGACCGTCCACATGAGTGGACGCTCTGCGTACGATCGGCCTGACACCGGCAGATAGCCAGAAAAAACCTGCCCTCTCTCATAAAAAGTGGCTGCGCATCTTATATTTACCGAGGAGCATAGGAACTGGACCAGGAAAAATTTTAAGAAGGTAATTGGGTCAGATATAACAAAATAAACCGTTTTAAGTCTGATCGAAATGAAAACTACTATCAGGTCAAGGAAACAATAAAGCATGGACGAGGAAGCCTGACGGTGTAGGGCTGCTACACTTGGTGGAACGTTCTCCAATTGGTTAAAATCGTTGGAATAATGAAGAAAGAATATTATCTTAGTATTTAGGAACCCATTTTGTCAAATTTTATAGAGAAATGTGACTTCCCCATATCCGAGCCTGCTGAATAGTCCAGATCTAAATCCCATTGAAAATCGATGGGCTCTGTTTAAAAAACATTGGAAAAGTACGAGTCTGCACCAAAGGGATTGGGTGAGTCTTTGAGAGCGCGTGAGGTCGGAGTGGCGCATGATACCTTGCCAGCACCTACTAAATTTAGTCGAGATTATGCCAATACTTATTCGGAATATGATAAAAGCTAAGGCCCTTTGGAACAAATATTTTTAAAAAAATATTAAAGTAAAAAAATTTGAAACGTTCAAAAGTGGATACATGCTCATTTTTTTAACAAACTAAAATCTCTTAAGGAAAAGGATCTCTTTGAATTGAAATTGTTGTCTTTTTTCATTCTCAATAAATTAATGAATCTTTAAAAAAAAATATCACAAGGATTGATTGATTTTTAAAGATTTTACAGGCGCTTAAAGTGAAAAGTGATAAACATGTATCCACACGTACTCGGAATATGGAATTGTTATGGAATAGCTAGAATTTTTGTAAATGTACGGATGCCAATTGTTTATATTTGGAAAGATTACAGTCTTGCCAAATATTAAAGTGGGGACCCACTTTATAAAATTCTATGCTTAAATTTTTGCTGGATGTGCATTTTTGGTCTAGCAAAAATAAATCATAAATGATTTGATAAGGATTTGTTCAAAGGCTTGTTAGTTTTTATTGAGTTCTTTAATATTTAAGTATATGAAAGTTAAGAAAATCCCTTAAATAGGCCGTAATGCTGAAGATAAGAAGTCTTTCATAAATCTTCAAAAAGTACGGAAAATTCTTTGTGAAATTGCGAAAAGTCGTGGACGCTTGGTATTTTTTGTTCAGAATGCTTTAAAATCTAAGGTGCTTATTGAAAATCGAGGATGGAATAAGAAATCTTTAGAAACAACGGACACCCGCATCATCAGTCTTGCAAATAAGGATCAGTTCATGTCTTCCAAGGCCACGCTCAAATTGGCAAAGAAAAATCAGGTCTGATGGTTCGTCGGAGACTTCAATATACAGAATTAACAGGACATATAGTCCGAAACGTTCCCTTACTCCGAGTAAAAAATTTGAAGATGCAGCAAGAAGTCGTCGGCATGGTTTGGGTTCGATGGGTCTTAAAAGTGGAATAATATATTATTGAGAGACAAAACAAAAATAAATCTTTTTGATTATGACTTCAGAAGATTTATACAACGACGAAAAGGAAAAGAATTCGACTTCCGGTATACAAAGAAAATGGTTAAGAACGGAGGTTGATGCATAGGTATTTGAGGCTGTTATTCTTGGGATGGCGTTGAACCGGTACATCGCATATAAAAACATATTGACAGACATTATGCAACCTTATGCTGGGGAAAACATGCCCTTGAGGAAAATTACTCAAAGCACACCTCAAAGCTAGTCAAGGCTTGTTTTACGGAAACAAATTTAAACGCTATAACTTGGCCAAGTCAGCCTCCTGACTTAAACTCAATTGAAATCCTATGGGGTGATTTAAAACGTCGAATTGGTAAAAATACTTTTCGAAAAGCCAAAGAATTGTGGAGAATTTGTACAACAAATGTGGTATGAGATTCCAGTGGAGACTTGCCGCAAACTTTTTGCTAGTATGCCAAGAATAATCGCCAAAGTCATCCAAAATAAGTGTGGCTATACAGGATAGTAGTATAAGATTATAAATAATAAGAAAAATGTGGAAAAATGTTGATACGCTTTTAGTTTTTCGCTTTGTAGAATTGCTGTACTTATTATATTGGCCAACCCTTGTTTATGTTTTCAAGGTTTTTGTTAAACCAAAATATTTTTCAAGTTATTTATAAAGAAAGTTGAAATAGACGGTTTTCCGAATAAATGTTGTGATAACTGTGTAATAAAGCAATTTATTTTTGAAGATCTCAAATCGACTGAGAAAATTGAGTAGTAACAGACATAAAAAATACTCACGGAAGCACTCTTATCACTTCAGCTTTGTCCTCGGCTTTTAAGCTTTTGTAACCTGGAATATTTTCGCCAGTATCGAACCAACCAAGCTCGGATCTCAATTGTGCAAAGCATTCTAAATGATGCCACAGTGGTTGACCACCATACTTCATACCAACTTCAGTATCAAATACAGTTTTTCGTATACGAATTTGATCTTTGCTTATTTTTTGATCGCAGCCCCGGCAGGATGATCGGCTGGATTTTGCATACTCGATACCAAAGTCTTTCAGCGCTGTGGTTTCTGCCTTAGAACGTTTCTTTCCGGTATTAGCAATTACGCTTCCTGCTACAGCTCCTTAAAAAATAGAATGTATAAAATCAAATTTATTACGTGATTTTATAAACGTGATAGTCGAAAGGTTGGTTTTTTGCATTTTAAAGAAGATTTAATCGAAAATCGCGAACAGTCTGGACAAATCTTCCACCGAGAAAAAGGTATTAAATTTAACTTTGGCTCTGAAGTGTACATATGTACATAATGTACATACACATGAGGTATCTCTCCATATGTATAAAATATATTTAGACTTTTAGACACTATAGAACGTTACTCTAGGATTACAAAGTACATATTCAGAAAGCACATACCAATAAGCGTCTCCAGTTCCTTTTGATCATCAAAACGTAAGTTTTCGAAATTCTGTATGTCCCCTACAGATGTTGGACGTTGTTTCTCGAAAAAACATCTCTTATGGAACCAGTTAGGTACTTTGGCATCGTGAAAAGCAGACTATTTAGGTATATATATGTAATATTAAATCTGTGATGAAAATGTTTTTTTTTTGCAGACTTACTTGGACCATTACTGCAATTCGTAGCTCTTTCATCGGAATAGCAGACTTACAACCTTTACAAGAAGCACGACCAGATTTGGCATATTCTGCCATGTACGGCAATTCCACATCCATATTGAATAAACGTTAATCAATTTCAAATAAACGACCGGCTAAAAATGCGAAAATTATTTCATCATAGCGCCAACATTTCGGTAGAAGCTAGGCACTTATCGTTATCGTAACAATACCATGCCATTTCGATAGTTGGCATTGGCTTGAAACAATAGAATTGATACAACGAATTTTGGTTGTTCCTAAACCGCACATACCTGCTAATAGACATTTGGCAAGAAAAAATAGAAGATTTGCGTCGCGCACGAATAAAATTGGACCGAGCGAGGGTGCTCCATATAGCTGGCAGCACTACTACAAACTGAACTCGCTCGTGGGATGCTACCGGATTGACAACATGGAGCAGAGCACATTGGACAACCACAGTGAGTTAAATGATATATATTTTTTTAACAATAAATCAATAAAAGCTGGTCATTGTAGATGTTGATGAGTTTTTTTCGGACATTATCGAGGTAGATCTGGACAGATCATGTAGCCCCAGCACCTTTTTGGCAACAATGTTCCCACGCCAAAGCGAACCAAAAAAGGCGACACTTCTTGGATGACAGATATTGCTAGAGAGCAGCTCGAACAGCAGAAAGACCATTACAGGAAGAATGAAGAACATGATATGAGGAAGGAAGAGATGGTCGAGGACCTCATCAACACGCGAAAGAAATTGCAGAATGATTTATTGGAAGTGTTGAAAAAATAAAAATAAATAAGTTTCTAATTTGCATTACGCACTACACAATATTTTGCGATTGCAGTTCGTATCCCTTCTGCTGACTGATTAAAGTCATATGTTCACATATTATGCTGTTGAACCACAGCTGAAGTAATTGCTGTGCCAGTTTGAATCGGAGATACACATCTGTCAAAAAATCTCATCATTCCCCCGGGATGGGCTCAGTGTGCAGAGTCCATTATATCATTATACCAAAATATATTATAAGGACTTTAAGACCCAGCACATCCCGGGAACAAGGGAATTTTTTCATAGATGTGAAACCAATTGATTCCCACTGGCACCATCCACCATCTACCATCCAGCTAATAGGCTCTGCACACTGAGTCCATCCCGGGGGAATGGTGGGATTTTTTGACAGAAAAACAGTACCAAAGTTTTTGTCTGAATTGTGATATTCACATGTTGAAATGAATAAATTGGCGATTGTATTATACATATATGCTGTATATAACGTTACTCTTTAGAATACCTTAACATTACAGCAGGTCTGTAAAACAAATACTGAAGCTGCAGTTGGTTCTGTGCTGGTCGACATCAACTGATTTATTTCGGTCCCCTGTCAAATCCGCAATGTTTTCATGTCATATGTTTTTAAGAAGATTTTCCATATCCGCACTCCACTTCACCCGGCGTGTATTTGTTTTTTTTTTATGACTCAAAAAAATATATAAACAACAAAAATATATGTATGTACATACAATTTTAAAAAATCAGAATAGTTTTTCTAATTTAAAAAAAACCGAAAGCTTTGTGTGGCTGTAATTTGTCGGGTCAACGACAGACTATATTTCTTTACAATTCAATCTCTTATTCTAGCTAACCTTAGGGTGGTGCGAATTCGCCAAGAACGCCAAAGAAAAACAAAAAGGATGACATTTCGTGTCTGGCAGAGATTGCCAGAGACCGACTCGAAGAACAGAAGCGCCACCGCAGAAAGTATAATGAGCACGACATGAGTCGGGAGAAGATGGTGCAGTACTTAATCAGCACCCAAACAAAATTCCAGAACGACTTGTTAGAAGAATAATACAAATAAATACGGTATTCATGTTCATACAGTCTACAGAATATTTTGCGATTGTAGATCTTATCCACTGTTGCTACTATCTGGCTGTTCGCGCTACTCATTTGTTGCAAGCTTCTAATTTTGTTGTCAAATACAGCATCACAATATTATAGTGGCTATCAAGATCTTTTCCTAGACCTATCTTCATCATCCATTATGAAAAAATAATTAACAAATCTTCCGCCCAAATTTAATGTACTTGTTATTGGGATCAGCTGTTTTTGACGGATGGTGGACGGAGTTTTACATCTATCAAATGGATTTTGAGGGCCATAACCTCCTGTCCCTTTTTCATTATAAATGTAGGGCATGGCCAATAATTTGCGACATGTGGTTATGCAGCAGAAAGATATTAAAGTGCTTTCTTGCAAGAATTTGCGGACATAACCTTTGTTTTAGGCTATAATTAGTTTATACTCCTTCGTCACTTATACGCAGAACTCTACCAGAGTGTTGGAGCGGATGCTGCTTTACAGTGGTGGATTGATCTGTAAAATCATCTCGAGGCGATGTGTCACGATGATATCGTAGACGACCCAGATGCCAATATTACAGTGGTTGATAGCTCTGAAGATGTTTCCAGAGATCAACAGATCGTGAAACATCGCCTCGACGTCACGCGTCCTCCGTCGTGCCAGAGGAGTAACCGTTTAGTGCCGTCTCCAGCTCTGAAAGCGCCTCGGCCGCTGCGTCCAACTTAACCAGAAGTTGAGCCCATCTTTCGCTGCCTCAATCAGGTCCGATGACTTCTTATTGAGGACGACTACCGTCTGGTTTGTTGGGCCCTATTTCGTCTAAACTTTGACCATCTGCCAGTCTAAGGATGGATCCTTCCGGCTCCCGCCGCGTTACCCAAATGTTGGTCCGCAAAGCACTTCGCTACAGTCTGCAGCGACGGGCATTTCGCATCCGCTTCTTTAAATAGTTCGTTTTCGCAGACTATTATCTTGATGCTGCCCTAATACCACCCCATGTCTTTTGAAGACTGGTAGGTCCGTGCTGTGTAATCACTAGGTCGAAGCAGCTGTCGGCCACTGCTTCCACCCACTCCCCCTTGTTTTCGGGAATCTTGGAGCCATTGTTCGGGATGCCAATCCGCCTTCTTTCTCTAGCAATCTCCTGCCAGCTCTGCTTCTTTGGCTTCTTTCATTGGCAAATCCGTGCTGAAGTTAAGGAGCAACCTCGATGCCCACTGAACCTTCTGAACTGAACCTTTTGGACCTCTGCCTTTCCCTGTTTGGGATTGCTCCCTGTTGGCAATTGGAAGTGCCATACTCGTTTGTGTTTTGTTTGCTTAAATTATTTTATTCTGTTCTACCGATTGTCCAGCCAGGCTGAATCGTCGAATAACGCACTGAGTCCGGCAAAGTGTGAGGTGAGTGTGAGGGTTGGAATGTGGGAAGGTAGTAAGTAGGGATAGAAGTGTGTGAGTCAGGCCGTCAGCCATCGGGTACTACAGGGGGATAAACGGAAGGAGGGTCGGCTTGCACAACTGTAAGCTCGGAATGATGCGCAGCCGCTCCGAATAGGAATACCCGGTGCGGCCTGCGTCCCACACCCCTAGGATACAGAGGGTTGCGAGCGAACCGTCACCCGCCGTAATTGTACACACCGGTGCAAGTGCGACTATACTCTCCGCGTGAGGCCGGCAGGAAACAGGTCCTGGTACGGTCATGTCTCTGCCAGGATACTGGCGAATGGTAGTCGGGAGAGAAAAAAAACTCTCAGTGAAATTACCCCAATCCAAGGTGACACTGTTATATGCAGAAAGATTCATGGCCGAGTTGGTCGGCTCGGTCGCTAATATGCGAACTCTGGATACCTGCCGACCTCCACTTTAAATTAGGCTTCCCGGGGCAAGCGGTCTACGCCTCGGGTGACCAACCCCCTCCCGCCTTCTCGTGGTAACAACAATGTCAACTACTCAAAATATTAAAACCAAAAACACCGCAAAGGAGCTCGGTACTCCTTTTAAAGTACCGGAGGGAGAAGACCATCCCTCTACATCAACGCCTGGAAACCAGGTCCAAGGAAGACGGGGAAAGAGACTCAGTCGGTGAAGCGGGTGAAGACCCACCTCACGAACCGATCGTTCGCTGAGGTGGCGAGGGGCAAGACCATAATCGGCGTCCTGGACAGGGGCACAAAAAGTTGCATCTGGTGGAGAACGAGCTCCAGGACCGGTTCCTACAGGAACTGGAGGAGAACGGCGGACCACCGCCAAAGTGTCAGCCATCGCCTGCTAAGACACTCGCTGTGCGGCCCTCTACATGAAGGCTGTGGCTGCCCTCAAAGAGGTCTATCCAGGGGCGAAACTGGAGGCTGTGGGATGGGAGGATGTCCCCAGACGTCCGAGAGCCAGAGCATGGGTCTCGGCTAAACCTGCAGAACCTGAGAAAATCCTCAGGTTACTGCTAGTCTGCACCCCCACCCCAAAGGTCACCATAACCACCTACAAGTCGATCGCAAGGGCAGGCAAGTGGAGGTCGAGCCAGACCCGGAGCTGCCGGAGCTGCCGGAGATCCCGAAAGAGGGGGACTCGTGTGAGGAAGACAACCCGGCAACAGACGCGGCGTCCATGGTGTCGGAAGACATTCTGGATGACTACGCGTTCGATGAGAGCGACCTAGCCAGAGGTCTCAGCCACATCGTTGTCGGGGAGGAGCCGGAGTCCCCCGACAGCGATCTAGAAACAACAATGGTGTGAGCCTCAATGCTGAGCCTCAGGAATGTCATTGAAGCTCCAGCAGAAAAGCCTTCACCATTGTAAGGCAGCATGCGCTGCTCTACTGCTCCGTCTGGCCAAGGGTGGAGCCGACAGGAAACAGGGTCTCCGGTCTGACGACTTCCGACTACAAGCTATACGTAGCTCAAACCACAGCTAAAATTCGTACCTGCATTATTGCAAAAAGATAGTTGTACTTATTTTCACAAATTTAACAAATTTCAGCAATTAAGACCACGCCGCAGTGAGCCTCGAAGGCCAGGAGCGCTTACTGAGTATCTGCTCCGCAAAGATGGGGCATGATCAACCAGACCCCCCTCCACACGCGCCTCCCCGGGCTATAACCGCAGTCTGAGCGGCCAAGGACATCGGCCTAATTGTGGGGTGCGACGCCAACGCACATCACTGTCAGTGGGGAAGCACTGACACAAACGAAAGGGGTGAGTACCTTTTCAGTTACTTACTGACCACTCAGATGATCTTATTAAACCGGGGTAGTGACCTCACCTTCATTATTAAAAACCGCACGGAGCTCCTGGACCTCACGCTTGCCTCTCATGAGATACAGAGTAACATTGTATCCTGGAGGTCCTGGAAGGAGTGTTCTTCTCGGACCACAGGTACGTGGAAACTATATTCTCTTTCTCATTTTTAAGGGAGACCACGACTTGTCTTCTTAAGATCTTCAACGACGTCTGCAATAAGGCGCTCGATAAAGTCTGCCCTCTGGCAAGAGCAGAGGCCGGAAGAAACCTGAATGGTAGACCCCTAAACTGGGGAAACCGGAGATTCTTTAACACAGCTAAGGCTGAGAACGTTGAGCGGAACTGCGACGAATACAAGGTCAGTCTATCAACTTATAATAAATAACTTAGAAAAGCCAAACGCACCTCATGGCGTAAGTTCTGTAGCTAAATAGAGAACAACTCAGAAGCCTCGCGCTTGCGCAAAGTTTTCTCAAAGACTACACACACTCTGGGCTACCTGAAGAATGCCGACAAATCGTGTACAACGTCTAGCAACGAGTCGCTATATCTTCTCCTCAGCACCCACTTCCCCGGCTGCGATGAAAACAGACCATGCTACTTCGCGGCGCTTTCCGTTGCCTCAAGTGATATCACGAACCTGCTAAGCCAGGAGAACATTTCCTGGGCAATCAAAAACTTCAAACTATACAAGTCTGCGGGGCCAGATGGTATCGGAAGGGAAGATCCACCGAAACGGCCCTACACACGATCACATCGATCATAGAAGCGTCCCTTAACTGTAAGGAGTACACCCTAGTAGCCTTCCTCGACAAAAAAGGTGCCTTTAATAACATCCTCCCGAACGCCATCACGGGTACCCTGACGGACCTGGGGGTTGACTCCCGGACGGTGAGCCTGATCGATCAGATGCTACAATGCAGGACGGTTGAGGCATCACTGGGGACGTCATGGTCCACCAGATTTGTCATAAGAGGGCGGAGTGCCACCACTGCCGCGTGTTGGCGTATGCGGACGATGTTGCTATAGCACTCTCCGGAAAATTTCCGCAGACGTTGTGTGAGTGCATGACAAGTACTCTCACGAAAATATCGAAATGGGCAGACAAATGCGGGTTAGGCGTCAACCCGTCTGAAACGGAACTGGTGCTTTTCACTAGGAAATACAAAGTTCCGGTACTGATTCCCCTAGACTATGTGGGGAAGCGCTAGTTTTCAGCAACAACGCCAAGTATCTTCGACAGAAAGCTCGACTGGAAATTGAGCATAGAGGACAGAGTAAAGAAAGCCACAGTGGCCCTCTATACTTGCAGGAAAGCCATCGGACTAAAATGGGAAATGACCCCCTATATAGTCCGGTGGCTTTACACCGCCATCAAACGACCGATCATGCTCTATGGAGTGGTGGTATGGTGTCCAGCCTTAGACAAAAAGAACATGCCTCAATAAACTCGTCAGAGTTCAAAGCATGGCAGAGCTATGCATAACTGTCGGGCTACGCACTACAACAAGTGAAGTCCTCGATACAATGCTGGTTGCAACACTTTCTGCCCTCTGAATGAGAGAAGCCAAAGTGTGGAAAGCGTCCGTGTTTGGGCACTCGGGAATCCTGACGAGACTCCCGCAATTACCCGATAGGACAGATTATTGTTTCCCCAGTGATCACCTCTCGACGCCTTTCCAGGTATCAATCCCACCTAGGGAGGACTGGGAGATGGACGAACCAGGACCTGAAAATTCGGTCCACTACTACACTGACGCCTCAAAGTTAGTTCAGCGACTGTAAGCGGCAGCCGAAGGTCTCTGCATGAGATCGCAGAGCAGTTAGATCTCTTCCTTATATGGGTCCCCGTCCACAGGGACATCGAGGGAAACGACGCCGCCGACGAGCTAGCCAGGCAGGGCATTAATATTCCTATCTTATCGCAGAGGGAGCAAGTAGCGATGCCTTTGGCTTCGTGCAGGCTTCTCATGCCTGAATTGTTCGAGCAAAATGCAAACAGGAGATGGCAGCAAACCATCTCCTGTAAAGTCTCGAGATCGATATGGCCTAATCGATCAAAAAAGCGCTTGGAGGAGCTATATAGACTCAGTATATCACAATGCTCTGCAGTAACTCGAGCCATCACGGACACTGGCAGATCGCCACTCATGTCTCTAGACTGTCAATCCCTCATAACGACTTCTGCAGGAGTTGTCGCGACTAGGAAGAGGAGGAATCGGTCCCCCCACTTCTTCTGCCACTGCCCGGCCCTTGGAAATCGCCGTCAAACTGTGACCTGCGACAAAGTACCAAGCAAAGAAAACTCTGAGAGCCTTAAACCGTTCTGTGCGCTATTCAAAAGTTGAAGGCACGCTGGCGGCTGATTTTCAATTTCGATTTACTTACTCGTTACTTCAGCTCTTTGGATTATTTTTGTCTGCCCAAATCAGGTTTCTTAATTTCGTCCTTGTAAGTGAGGACTCACGGGAAGCACCGCTCTCATCGACACCACTGCCGGAGACAAGATAGCCATCGTTGTAATAAACTTTTTCACGAGGGAACACATCGGAAAATGGCATGGCTAAATTAAAAAAAAATAACCTTGATTCAGTGTGATACAACATTTCATTGCTCTAGCTCATATAGTCTCTAGTTGTCAAACAAGATGGACTAACACACATGGCTCTATCAATTCGGCTATGGATGCTGATTAAGAATCTGTATACCTTATGCGTTCGGAAACCCATATCTAATCAAATATATCCATCCATATAATAAATCAGTGGTGAAATCGAAAATACATTGAGCACGGAGATATCCCCCTCTACGGAAATAAAACGTTCGGCCAGCAAAACCGAATGAAAGTAGGAAAAGCTACTAACCCGAATTCGGTCCCGCAGCAGATCCACAGATAGATCACTGCGCGATAAAGGACCCCAACTCACAGTGCGAAAGGACGTGTAACAAACTTGTAGCCTCGATTATAAATAAAAGGTATTCAGGTATATTTCGGCGAAAGACGAAAAATAAAAGAGACGAGACGACTGTACAGACGAGACGCTTGTACACTGATGTTATAAAAATCACAAACATTTTGTATAATGCACTTGACACATTTTTTGATTCTTGTATACCGCTTTCTTATCCGATTAGCTCTGGGAAACCCCTTACCAAATAGATTTAGTCTAAAAAACTTCAAATCAAGGCTTTATACAAAATTTCAAGAAGTTGGTTTTACTGCCTCGTAAACAGTAAGCGTAGAATGTCCGCACACCCATCCTCGCTATCATTTCTTAATACGTTGGCAAATAATGATCAGGCAATTGCCGATCTTTTTGTCCAATTTTTCCAAACCACCTATTCTGAGGAAAGCTACTCTGGTCATCCGTACCCATACGGTTTACCGAGGTCGAACGTAATTTTCATTCACTTGTTTAATGAAGTAGGGATACTTCATGATCTTCGACTAGTTAAGCCGGTGTTTTCACCGGGTCCAGACGGGGTTCCAGGTTGTGTACTCAGGTACTGCGCCGAGGCTCTGTGTGGACTCCGCACTTGCAACATCTTTGCAAGTCACATATATCTCCAACTCATATACTCATATATGGGGATGATGTTAAACTCCGTGTCCAGTATAAGAAAATTTCATTTCATTCTTGCTTGCAATCCGATCTCAATAATTTGTGCCTCGAAATGCAAAATAGTGACATTTCATCGTTCCAGCCGCTCGTTGGCTCGCTATACCCAATGCGGTAGTTCTCTTGATAGAATTACCTTTTTGAATGATCTTGGTGTTATATTATTTGCCAAGCTAAAGTTTTCTGATAACATTTCTACCATGGTAAATAAGGCCATGAGCGTGCTTGGCTTTATAAAGAGGTGGTTAAAGGAATTTTACGACCCCTATAACAAAGACTCTCTATACCTTGTTCGTCCGATCTTAGAATACGGCTCCTGTGTATGGTGCCCTCAGTACAAAGTACACCAGGACCGTATCGAATCAGTACAGAACAATTTTTACTCTTTGCTCTGCGGGGCCTTAACTGGGATGCATTTGTGAGAATGCCATCTTACTCTAATAGATTGCTATTAGTAAATCTCCCATCCTTAGTTAACCGTAGAAAAATGATTAGTCTGATTGTATGCATAGCTTGATGGTAGGGTGACGTAGAAAGCCCTGTTCTGTTGAGCCGCATAATCTTCACGATTCCTATTAGATTCACTATAAATATGAATTCACTATGAATTCCCTCTACCAGATTATATCCACCACTAATTCCCTTCCTCTTTCATTAAATTACTAATATCCCCAAACGTTTCTCGTAATTATAAATTATATTTGTGTTTTAAAAGCATGTTTAGTTCTCTTAGTAAGCTAAGTTCTAATTTTCCTGCATGTTCGCGTTCGGTTCGGCTACGCGCCGCTCGTTATGCGGCAGCGCCCCTCGATCGGTTGGACGGGATGAGTTCTGCGTTTTGCTTGGGATCCGCGCATAACAGCCTTCTGCTGGTGTCTCACGAGCCACTTGATGGTGCAGTAATTTCATTAAAAGATGCTGTCATTTCAAATCAAAGTCCAATATAAAGATAAGGTCCAATAAAAAAAAAAAAACAATAAAAAACCCGATTCCGCTAGCTAATCTAACTTAAATAGTAAAATAATATTAATACTGTAAAATGGGTGATAAGATTAAGATTTGAAAACTTATTGTTAGCTTCTAAAAAATTTTTATATCCGTATCGTAATTCTCAAAAGCTGCGAACCTTATTTAATTTAACGTATCTCAGTGTTTATTATAAAGTAGAAAAAGAAAAAAAATGTCCTTTCATGAAAATCCAAGAGAAACCATTTATTCTCCTTTATATAGCGGGCAGCCCCTAACCTGTCGCACCTGACTATCGGGGATAGTATTGCACCCCCTGTCTTATCTTGTATTTTCAAACACCATAATTGGGCCTACGCCCTCGCAGTATGCTCTCCTTTATCCGTAGGTGGCTTGGCCGATCCGGTTTTGGCACACTCATCAAATTCTCGTTTCCCCAGTGGAACTGTGGAACTAACTGGATTCGGTTTAGCGCAACCAATTTCTCACATACGAGTCTCATGGTGGTTTTACAGGATATTTGAAGCGCTACTGCCCGAGGATATTGTTAATGCAGCCCTGTCCAATACCAGGCTCTATTGCTGTTTTAGAAGCTATGGAGTAATGGACGTATGCGATGTTGAAATTGATTGCAGCCAACAGGGAGGCCATTACAGCAGCTGGATTTTTGGTAATGCACACAGGAATCCTCGAAAGATGATGGGAAGGAAGGATTCATGACGCTTCGATAGGGAGCTGCATGGTCTTCGGGACTGCTAGATAAAATAGAAAAGTCTGACGTAAAAACCCAGACAACAAATTGACGGGTACACATAAAATGATTTTATTGTCATGCAGTTCGTAAAAGATTCTGTCAAGAGCTTATACTGACCGAAACGACTACGTTTTTAGTTTTTTCATTAGAGGGATTATTCAACATTTTAATGTCTTAAAAAGATTTGTAAGAAAATGATTTATACCTCACGCATTTTCGATAAGACCTTTCGAATTGTATTGCTCACTTCTATTTTATATACAAATACATTTTGGAAGAAAACTATTTGTACCGACTTTCAAGTGACTAATTTGACGTAATTTTGTAAAGCACCTTTTACGCACAATATGAACAAGTTTTATTAAAATCAACGTACAAAGTAACATTTCAATTATATATTCCATTACTTAATATCGTTTTGTTAAAATGAACTATTTCGGAGTATAAATTAGGAAATATTGTTTATTTCTCAAAAATAGCATCCACTATTTAATATACACAAGTCATTTCATGTTGTTTAAAATTTATATATAAATAAGTTGATAGTTTTTTAATATACACCATTATATTTTCAAAGAAAAAACCATACTCAAAAATTGCTCGTAATGTATTGTTATAACGCCGTCCATATCAGTATCATGTTGCCGGAATGCAGTTGTTAATGTCTGCAAAAAAATGTGGATCGGATTACTGGTACATATTCCTATGATTTATGCATCTTACAATATTAAATATATTCAGGCACTCCATCTAATGAACCTATTTAACAATTTTATAGCTGTTTCCATATCGCAGTATCAGTTACATATCTCCCTTGCTCTATCTAAAGTCTATAATGATTCGATAGTAACGTGTTCCTTACCTCGGCTCTTTAGTACCGTCAAAATTAGTTGGTTAAAATTTGGTTGCCCTAGCTCTGATAATATGGGAACTAGGCCACAAACAAGGCGGATAGACAGTCAGACATGGCTATATCGACCCTGCTATTGATGCTGATATGTACGTACATGTTTTCTTTATAAACTAACTATTTCATTTGTATATTAATGCACTTGTACCCTATTACTATATGTACTTTATTATCTAAATCTAATATACATATACAAATGTAACGATCGATTCTTTAAAAAAAAAAACTCGGATAAGATAGATTTGGTATCAAAAAAATACTCACGTAAAGAACAATACAGCACTGTATGAAATCATCAAAAAGAATAGTGCCTCGACCAAAACGATCAAATTTTCTAAGTAAAACGTCGACGAGGTGGTCAGATAAACGGTACCCAAATGAAGTTAGTGCTGTCTTTAGTTCATTTTTGTCAATATTGCCAGAATTATCCCGATCAAATGAACGAAAGCAATTTTGCCAATCCGTCACATATTTCCACAGGGCTCCAAAATCTTGAAAAGATACTGTTCCTCTGTTTTCGCGATCGAACATTCCAATCATTAAACGAACCGTTTCAGGGTTAAATGCAGACCATGTACCATTAGAAAGGGCAACTTGTAGCTCATCGGCTGAGATGTGACCGCTTCTATCTTTGTCCACTCTTAAATGAAAACAATTTAATTTTGGCTTATTTGATTAGTTTCCCAGACTTGCCTCTGAAAAACATCCCAAAGGAATTGCTGATCTGGCATTCCACCCTGGTGATATGACATCGTTTCATACAAAATGTCGTATAGCAGATTTATACGCCTTTTTTAAGTGCATACAATTTATGAATTCTGACTCACGAATTTTGTGCAAACACTATTTTTCGTTGTAATACTATCGATTGGATGGTGAATAAGTCGATAGCTATGCTATTGGGCAAGGGTAGTCTGAGGTTAGAGTTGCGCTTTAAATAGATGAAAGTATTTCGGGTATTCCAGTAATGGTCGTATTCCGCCAGACTTCAACTTTAGAGCTAGTACTCAGATAGATAAAGGTTTTACTGACCAGACACCAGACATAAACTTAAAGCCTAGTACTCAGATAGATACAGTTTTTACTGATCGGAGAGTGCGTCGCCAATATTGAATCTTAATTTAATTCAGCGGACATAGATTAATAGTGAGCTTTCTACTATCCTATGATTTGTAATTGCTGTCTAGGTGAGCTTGCATGTCTCACTGGAGGTATGAGATTGTACTGTATATTCTGTAATATTAATAAGGTATATGTCTGTGACTGAACAGTACTCTTCATATCTTCCTAAACACACAACGGCTTGCCGTCGAATGATGTTAACGGCGTTCGCAGTTTCATATTTAAACAAATGTATACCACCTATAGTAAATTTGATTCATTTTAAGTCAAATATGTTTACTTACTTTGGCATTGCTGTGTTTCTGCTTACATAAGACAAATGTGGAATGATATGAAATTAAACTACCGATTTTTTTCAAAACATCGATGCATCACTCAACACGATGTCCGATGCATCGATGTTTTTTTACATCACTAAGAGCGCCTCAACCTAACCTAACCTAAGAGCGCCTCTAACACAAAAAGTACATAGTGGTCATTCGGATCATTATTGTGTGACGCTGCTTATGTTATTTTCAAAACAATGGAAAAAAGGAATTTCGTGTGCTCATTAAACACTGCGTTTTGATGGGAAAAAACACCGTTGAAGCAAGACAGTGGTCGGACAAACATTATGGCACCTCTGCCATAGGCATATCAGCATTTATCGACTGGTATGCTGATTTTAAACGCGGTCGTACGGACACTGACGATGCACACCGCTCTGGTCGGCCAAAGGAAGCAGTTGTCCCCGAAAAAATTAAGCAGGTCCATTAATTGATTTTGTCCGACCGTAAATTGAAGCTAGATGATATTGCTGAAATCGTGAAGATATCCAAGGGTAGTGTTTTTACCATTTGGCACAATCATAGAGTTTTTTTTTTCGCGTAAGTTTCGGCCTGGTGTCGCTTGGGAAACTTGACGGCGCATCCATTGCACGTCCTAAATTCGTACAGGAGATCAAGATACTTACATATAGGCTATTTACATTGACTCGAGCTCGCTATTGACATATGACTTGAGACAACATTTTTTATTTCGTAATGTGAATGTCTGAATTCCTTTAAACATTCTGCCATATGTGTGGTTTCCGAAAGAAACTTATTTTGACAAAGACGCAATACGGTTGAGCCTAATACATATAAATAAATTAACTAACTAAAATAAATCAGACGAAAACAGATATTAGTTATTCACAAACTGCATGTTTCAGGTTGAAAAAGAAGTAAAAATGTAATGTATAATGCTGTTTTTGGTATTTTTTATAATGTGTATTCATTGTTAGCAATATTCAATAAAAACTGGTCCGTTGCGTAGGCAGCTCCAAAGAAAAACCTTTTTTCCAAACCATCTAATTGTTAGGGTGTTTTTCAATATTGGCTTGACTTTACAAAAATATATTTGGTCTTTTCCCGATATTTTTCTTGTATATGTTTTTTAAATATTCCTTTATATAAGTTTAAAAGCGCATTTTTTACTGTTTGAAGAGTTTCAGCTTCAAAGTCGATTTAACTGCCGTAAACTTAAAAAAAAAAGATCGATGTATGATATTTAGGCAGGCTCCGTTTTTCATTTACTTTTGCGGACTACGTTTTTAGTCAAAACGTTTCGTTTTAAGGTTTTCCAGTTTTCACATAGTTTTGCTGTTTGCACCAAAAGGAAAATTGTTGTTGCCCTGGACAATTTTTTCCGATCCAAATTTGAGGTTGAGTTAAAATAAAATTATTTATAAAGAAAGCAAAAGTTAAATTACCCTGATATAGGTGTCATGTTTTTGTTAATGCATAAATCAGTCATCTATTTTTTCTTTTGCAATTAAGGGCCGTTTCGTTTTATAAAAATCCGTTTTCTTTTCATTTAACGAATATGTTTTCATATTGAAAGCGAATAAATCGTGTGGAATGTGAAAACGGGAGCCGCAATTTATGTGTATTCAAAAGTAAATCGGAAAACTTTTGTGAATCTGAAAAAAGGAACCTGGCTGATTATATGGGATTTAATACGCTTTTATGTCAACTTCCCGGGCAGCTTGTTGATCTGACCAAATATTTTCACTCAAAATTTTGCGATTCGGTTAAAAAAATAGTTTTTAAAAAGAGAAAAATTTAAATTGCCCTGCTGTCAAATTTATGTAAAATGTATAAATAAGTCAACCTTCTTTTGCAATTAAAACTTGTTTTGTTGTATTAAAACCATTTATTTTTCATTTCGGCGAGGAAAATGTTTCCGTATTGAAAAAATCTTGCGTTTTAAACGGGAGAGCCAATTTTGAAGTCTTAAAACAAACAATTTTTTGAATACCTGCCTGTCTATAATGCTGTATTATTATTATTTATCCAAATTATATTTCCAAAGTATGATTCTGTACTTTCCCTGCCGCTCTGCAATGCTGCTACCTGTTTAACCACAAAACCAAACTGGATCATATATTTCTCTCGCTCACACATCCTGCTTATGCAGTAAGGTTTTATATATCTGGTCTCACTAGTTCTTTTTAAAGTCTTGTGGAATATTAGGTTTGTCTGTGTTTCGTTTCTGTTTCTCTGTTCCATGAACCAGTTCATTTATTGTTCCCAATATATTCCAATCTGGCCAGTTTCAGTTCATTTATCTGTTTTCAGTCCATAAAGAACGAAAATTCTTTCTCATCGGTCTTCACATATTTGTTTTTTTTGGTGACACTGCGTTTAAGAAAAAAATTTTAATTTGTATAAAATAGGCGTGCGTTATTTTAGAGAAATATAATAGATACAAACTTAATATGTCTGAACTTCAGTCATCTTTACTCTTAAAGAAACAATTGGCTGGTAAGTTGAATAAAAATATTTAGTATATATATGCATATATGTATATACATATCAATATGAATGCATATTTATATGAAAATATATATTTTCTAAGTATATACATATATGTACATAAAAATTGCCGTCTTGGTTTGTCTTTAAGGAATAGTCTTTGTATGTATGTAAATACTTATGTACATGTTTAGGAAACTGATTCCATATTACGATGTCACATGTTCCAAGAAAGAAAACTGCCGGGGTAATTTTAATTCAGAAAGATCTAAATTAGTATTTGAATTGGACATATAAACATATGTAAAGTTTTCTTAGTTAATAGTGGTTTTTATATCGAATGAGAAAAGTACAAAGCTGTATCCAGCCGGATACATAAGTATGCAAATCCATAAATACATCCATCTGTGCATTTACTTTTCCATTTGTGCGAAAAAAGATTTGTATGAGACCGACTTTTTTATGTTTATATTTGCTTGTCGTAGAGTATATGGTTATATTGTACACGTGATAATGTAAGTAGCAACCAGGTATTGTTCAGCATAGACAACCGAGTCGACTTACATATATATGCACATACATGCATATATTTATATGTATGTATGTACATATTCTGTAGCCATCACCGTGTGTATGAACACATGGATCGGGGAGACTTTCGAAGTTGAAACAACAAAATTTCATCTTCACAGTTCTTTGTCATCAGGTTAGGATCAATTTTGTTTTTATATTCTAGCCACGCCCTCTTGAGTCTCCATAAAGAGAGAAAGTGAAAACTCGTAAATTTATTTTCATTATAATTATCAAACCAAATGGTCGCCTGCCCGTATGAATATCAAAATTACGGAAAATACACGATTTAGTCCTAGAACAGTACTCACAGTTTACAGGTTTTGAAAGAAAATTAGAATTTTACGGTATCTCCATCTCTATAATCACGAGCAATGTCATTGCTTTCTTTTCCTATGCAAGCTTGTACCTTGGCTATGAAGCTTGAAATCTCTCGAAAGGTCAATATTTGGAGTTCTGTCTTAGACCCCAAAAGCTGTATTTCAGATGCGAATTTTGACTTTTTTTTACCGCATTTAAATGTAGGAAAACCATGGAGGTCGTGGGCACCATAAGATGTAGGTATGTATGTATGTTGCTGTCTCCTTTGGTTTTGTTTTTTTTTTTAATATATTTGATAAATATTCGCATAATTTATGTTGATACAAAAAATGCCACAAAAAAACCATACAACCCATAGACGCTTCTAGGTATTTTCTTCTTTCCCAACTGTCTTTCCCAAATCGTCCAAAATCTCAAAAAATCTGTTTCACTGCTCGTAAAATTCGTAAGTGATAGAGTATCTCGGGAAATTTAATTTTTCGGAGTTAGCGGGCAACAATGAGAATTGTAGCAAAGGGTTGTGGTCTTTAAAAAAGACTCGGCTATCTGGGAAAAGAGAGTCATTTTGTGTGACTGCTTTTAATTTGTAATACAAAAATTGTAAATTGAAGATCTTCGAACTGGCAAATATATGTTCTTGGCGATTGTCTGTGACTGGAAAATGTTTTCATTTTTAACATCTTAAATGACAAAATATATCCGAGAAGTTTTCCAATATCTGGTTTGCTAGTCTGAAATCTTTTAGGAAGGCATTCAAATTTAATGTTACGGGGTTCAGTTTTAACTGTTTCTCTATTGAACCTACACTATAATTATAACCTTAATACACTGAAGGTTGTTACCAAATTTAAATAATTTGAGAGGCATATTTTGTCCCTTTAATTTAACAGCATTAATGTCACCTGGAATTCAAACTCAATCATAAACACTCAATGGCACACGGATTTAAAAAATATGTAATTATTTATATTTTTTTCGTTTCAGAACTAAACAAGAATCCAGTAGAAGGTTTCTCAGCTGGATTAATTGATGAAAATGATATATTCCGCTGGGAAGTCCTAATAATTGGTCCACCAGATACGCTTTAGTATGTCTATATATTTAGATATTTAATGTAAAGTTAAACAGCTCTTTCAATGAGTTTTATGGATTTGATCAGATGTATGCACCGCATTTCCGATCGCATAATAAACATAAAACAATAAATCCCCTTAGTTTATAAAAAAAATAAATTTTGTTTTTCAAAATTGAAACTTTATGTTGCCGATTTAACACAGAAAAAATGTTTGTTCAGATTTGAATTCTTATTGGATTCTTAAAGATACATAGATTCAGATCTAGAGAATCCACGTGTAGTCCAACGTATTCTTAGCATTTCCACGCCTCTCCGGTAAATGGTTTTGTAGTACTCCCAAAAAAAAACGAATCAAACAACGTATTCAATTTTTTTGCTTGGGGAATTTGTTTGAGATTTTGGAACTTCTATTAGTTGCTGGAATCTTAATCTGGTGAGTTTTGTAGATAAAACCAATTCGAAATGAAATTCGTATAGTTCATCCATTTCTGTGAAGGCGCGTTGTCCTGACGAAACACTAAGCACGCCAACACTTTTTCTGGCGTAGTTGTCTGCTATGGACGACCGAAGAGGTCAGCAGAGCTCCTCTGCGCTTGTATCTACATATGGGTTTAAATTTAGCATACCAATCACCAATTGCTGCCCTTCCTGGCAAGACAAGATACTTTTTAGCTTCAACGATACAAATGTCTGTAAGAAAATAAGAGTCCAAATAAGATCAATCTGTCAAATGTCTTCAAAAAATATTACCAAAAAATTGGTATCAGTTCCACTTGGGGAACTAATCGGAAACTTATTCCATGTTTATAATCAGCATTCAATCGATTTTGATTTTTGTAAAATAATCGTTTTACTGTACTGCATCTATAGGTTCAGTCTAGAAAGATAATACTTAAGATATGTAACGTTTTTTACAGTCGGATTAATCGGCTATATTATAAATGTTAATACTTTTTGGATTTATTAAATGTTATTTCTTTCCCTGCAGTGAAGGAGGCTTTTTTAAAGCACATCTCTATTTCCCCAAAGAATATCCTTTGCGTCCACCTCGAATGAAGTTCGTCACAGAAATTTGGCACCCTAATATTGAAAAAAACGGAGACGTCTGCATTTCAATTTTACACGAGCCGGGAGATGATAAGTGGGGATACGAAAAAGCATCTGAGCGCTGGTTACCCGTGCATACAGTGGAAACTATCTTGATATCAGTGATATCAATGTTGGCTGATCCCAACGACGAGTCTCCAGCAAATGTAGATGCCGCCAAAGAATGGCGAGAATCTTATCCTGACTTTAAACGGAAAGTAGCTCGCTGTGTCCGAAAAAGTCAAGAGGAGTGCTCGTAGAAAGTGGATTTGCCCTATATTTGTATATTTATATTAAAAATTTGATACATTAAAAAGAATAACTGAATTAACAGACGAATATTTCATTTTTTAAACAGGGTTGTAAGAATACTCTAGATTTTGATTAAAAGCAAAAAAATGTTCTAAATTTTTATTTGTATGTTATACCCGAAAAGGACAAATTAAAAAATATTGTCCAAAATTGCATTTTCATTGTTCGCTGACTTTTAAGTGCTGATATATTTATTTTTTAGTAATTGTATTATCTGTTTAAGAAGCTTATCTTATCAGAATTCATGAGAACACTATATAAAACTGAAGCAATAATATGTCTGCGGCAGCCAAATTTACTTATAATTCTATATCCGGGGAACCGGAAAAAGACTCCCGATGCTGACTGACGAATAATCTGCACGTACATGAAAAAAGACTACTATGCGCTTTTTTGCATACCCTATACTCAAAAGAAGTATGGGAGGTGTATTAGATTTGTGGTGAATGTGGATGCGTGTAACACCCAGAAGGAAGCGTTTCCGACTCCATAAATTATATACATTCTTGATCAGCATCAATAGCAGTCAGTTTTCAATGCCTATAAGAGCTAGAGCAACCAAATTTTGTATCTAGATGTGATACCAATGTGTCGCGTTTTCTTCTTTGATACTACATATGTATGTATGTATGTAGTATGTGCTGAAAAGAGGAGCACAATTTAAGGCCATACAAGTAGGAAACAACAAGGGAAGTACCGAATCAAATTTTTCTAGGCTTGTTGATCAATAACACAATTTTTGTGTTTCTTGTGTACGGTGTATTTACTAGGGTGGTCTGATAAGTACTTAACCTAAAAAAGAAAATCGAACATTTTGGAAAACTGGCGATTTATTTCTCAGTAGTGTTGTCTAGTAGAATTTTTATACCGAAAATCAAAGATTACAGTGCTACGTAAAATAGGTTTTAATTTGTATCTGTTTTTTTTTTTCGTGGATTTTACCTTTTGAGTATTAAAATGTCTACCAGGACGAAGCACTTGGGTGCTGTGGTGAATTTTTATGTCGGGCGTATATTCAAAGAGAACGCAGTACCACACTCTATATTTGTCTCTTTTCTGAGTAACGGGTATCTTAGTGTTGGGGAAAGTGTTCTTTAATTTCAAAGTTTCGACAGGTTGGGGTTCAATCACCAAGACGGAACACACTTAGTCTTTTCTGAACTCATCATCTAGACTCTTCGTCACACCTTGACGGATTACTCGTGACTTCAAAATTGAAACATTGTCGCCCTTTTGAGTTGGACTCTTTAGCAAATGTAACTCTTCTCCACTGATATCGAATTAATTCATAATACTGTCGTAATACTTTTACATCGTAATGGCAAACTTGTACGCTCGTTTATTAAGAAAATATTTCAGCACGTAATTAGAATCTATTATATAATAAAAGGGTTTCTAAATTTTGCATCTAACTTTGTTTAATGCCATTCTTCACTTTTGAGCAAAGCATTGCTACCCACTTGTGTCTAAAAATAGTTGATTTACTCTTTCTTACTCAATTTACTTAAATCTATATTTTTCATAAACGGCCATATCCTTTATGTTTTCGAATGCTTGATTTCTCGCACTCTCTGAATCAATCTGGTATCAGTATCAGATAGTGTATTAATTTCCATAAGATGAGCCTCCCTGCCAATCAGAAGCCCCGGTTGCATAGCTGATAGGGCCGGAACATCAAACAAAGAAATGGGTGTTTGCATACAAATAAACTAACCGTCAAACCGTCCATGTGCACAATGACATGCTCTTTAGGACCACTTTTGTGGCTTAATTTTCCAGCGATGTCAAAAATACATATTCCTTTTTTGAGATTATGTTAAAATCCTGATGAGCTAATGAAAAATTTACCTGAGATTCGGATTCAGCGAATTTAAAAACGTAAGGTACACATAGTCAAACCCCCTTCTACTAGCTATACATTCCAAATTAAGTTTTCTTCTGCTGAATACGGAGTTTAGTCATCTGAGAAAATATGCGAAAAAATGTGTGAAAAGGAGTTTATGCAATAACTTGACTTTACTAACCGGCACTTTTCAGAAAGCTACGTTTCGTAATGTTGAACAAGAATCCAGCCTCATTCCAATCATTCAGAACTATCCTCAATCTTTCCAGACCCAACTCAAGAGTATATGACACCACCATAATATCGTCTATGTTGTAAGGAAGCGATCTTGGCTGGGGTACATATCTCAATCTACTCCAGGGTCGAAATTACAGAAATATTTATAATTTGCCGGGACTCCGAATTTCGGACCGACGATGGGGACGGGGCGGCAGTCCCGCGGACGGGAGCGATCGTAGTGTGGAATGTGGAAGACGGTTTCACCGAGAACGCTCAGGCTATCGCCGGATAGCGCCTTTAGGACCCCATCGAACTCAGAATTAATACGAAGGTCTTTGCTATGTGATTATACCGACAAGTATCGCCGAGAGTACCTAGGCTATCGCCGGACAGTACTTACGGGACCCCGCCGGCCTAGGAGTTACTACGAAGCGGAAGGGGGCTTTGCTATGCGGAGAAACCGCGAAACCGTCGGCGACTTTGGAGAGGTGATGTTGCCGGAGGAGGACTATGGTTTCCAGTTTCCGCCACTCGCGCCGTCGAAGGTCGTATGTCGGATGCACGTTGGGTGTTCTCCTGTACGACCTTGAATATTTCCTGTAGTCGTGTCGCCTTCTCGTGGGCAGGCTCCGCTTCACTTTCTAATCCTGGAGTCACCTCGTCGTACAAGGCTCCTGGTAGCCTTGGTTCTCGTCCGAGTACCAAGAAGGCCGAGCTGAAGCCCGTGGTGTCCGACGTGCTGCTGTTTATGGCCAAGCTCAACTTGGGGAGGAGGTCGTCCCAGGTCCGTTGGTCCCCGTCAACGTATTGTGCAATCATTGTCTTGATGGTCCGGTTTGCCCTCTCTCGGAACGCCTTCTCCAAGTGGGCGGTTGCGGCCTTCCGGAGTGGCACAAGTTCTACCCATTTGCAGAATGAGTCGAAGAACACGAGGAGCATCGTGTTGCCGTGCGTTGAGCGGGGTAGTGGGCCTACGAAGTCCGCGCAAAGGATGTCGAACGGGCCCTTAGCCTGGCGCGTATTCATGTGCCCTGCGGGTTTGTTCTGGCTCACCTTAAATTTTTGACTGAGTCGCACGGCTGGGCATGTCTGATTCGGCTCGCGTCGATCGTGTTATATTTTTAGCGCCGCCGGGTCCGTGTCGGTCGGGGCTTAGATGCGTTGTTCTTGTATTGCTACTGGGTCTGGCGTGGTCGAGGCTTAGCTCCGTTGTCTTGGTAGGGATACTCTGGGTGGTTTTCGAGGCAGACGGACTGGCCCTGGGTGCGTCCAGCGGTGTCGCAGTCGTCTCCGTCGAATCTTTGTTGCTCTTGGTGTTCTTCGAGGCGGACGGACTTGCTCTGGGTGTGTCCAGCGGTGTCGCAGTCGTCTCCGTCGAATCTTCGTTGCTCTGGGTGTTCTTCGAGGCGGACGGACTGTCCCTGGGTGTGTCCAGCTGTGTCGCAGTCGTCTCCGTCAAATCTTCGTTGCTCTGGGTGTTCTTCGAGGCGGACGGACTTGCTCTGGGTGTGTCCAGCGGTGTCGCAGTCGTCTCCGTCGAATCTTCGTTGCTCTGGGTGTTCTTCGAGGCGGAGGGACTGTCCCTGGGTGTGTCCAGCTGAGTCGCAGTCGTCTCCGTCAAATCTTCGTTGCTCTGGGTGTTCTTCGAGGCGGACGGATTGGCCCTGGGTGTGTCCAGCGGTGTCGCAGTCGTCTCCGTCGAATCTTCGTTGCTCTGGGTGTTCTTCGAGGCGGACGGACTGTCCCTGGGTGTGTCCAGCTGTGTCGCAGTCGTCTCCGTCAAATCTTCGTTGCTCTGGGTGTTCTTCGAGGCGGACGGACTTGCTCTGGGTGTGTCCAGCGGTGTCGCAGTCGTCTCCGTCGAATCTTCGTTGCTCTGGGTGTTCTTCGAGGCGGAGGGACTGTCCCTGGGTGTGTCCAGCTGTGTCGCAGTCGTCTCCGTCAAATCTTCGTTGCTCTGGGTGTTCTTCGAGGCGGACGGATTGGCCCTGGGTGTGTCCAGCGGTGTCGCAGTCGTCTCCGTCGAATCTTCGTTGCTCTGGGTGTTCTTCGAGGCGGACGGACTGTCCCTGGGTGTGTCCAGCTGTGTCGCAGTCGTCTCCGTCAAATCTTCGTTGCTCCGGGTGTTCTTCGAGGCGGACGGATTGGCCCTGGGTGTGTCCAGCGGTGTCGCAGTCGTCTCCGTCGTAGCTTTGTTGATGAGTCCGGTGTGGTCGTATCTCATCGTGGGTTTGGTTCTGGTGGCGTCGCTGCGTCTGGCGTGGTCGAGATTCTGGTACTGCTGGGTCTGGTGTGGTCGAGGCTCAGATGCGTTGTCACTGGTACATTGCTGGGTCTGGCGTGTTCGAGATTCTGGTGCGTTGTCACTGGTAAGTGGCTGGGTCTGGCGTGTTCGAGATTCTGGTGCGTTGTCACTGGTACGTTGCTGGGTCTGGCGTGTTCGAGATTCTGGTGCGTTGTCACTGGTACACTGCTGGGTCTGGCGTGTTCGGGGTTCGGATGGTTTCCCGGCTCGCCAGCTGGGTCAACTGCAAGTACGCCGCAAAGGAAATCGAGCCCCAGTATGATGTCGTCCACTACCATGGGTAGGACTAATCACCCGCGTTTCCTGTTGATCCAGACGAACCTTGACTGACACTGCTTGCGTCACCTCCTTTGCTGTAGTCCTTATATTCCGCGCATTCCCTCCGGTACTTAATTCCTGGGCGATGCGTTGACTGATGAACGACCGAACTGCTCCCGTGTCGAGGGTGGCTGTCAGTGGTACTCCTTACTTAGGGGATGAGTTACTCCTGGGGGCCCTTGAGGTACGTCTCCGATCTGTTCCCTGACGAGCGGAGACTCGGTCCGTTTCCCGACTCGGATAGCCTGCAGCAGTCAATCGTCCGGATGCCGCGGCGGCCACACTCCCAACAGAATAGCACTCGCCGATTACTGCATGAACTGCTGAAATGACCTTCTTCCCCCTCTTCGTATCTTCCAAGCGCTGAAAGTATCGCGGGGGTAGGAAGAACTCCAAGAATTCTTTCCGGAACTCGGTCGGTTTTCCTTGCATCTGGAACGTTCTAAACCATTCTTCTGCCTTGCCAGTTAGTAGCCCAGAGATGGCTCGCGGAAGTTGTGCTGTGCTTCCGCCATATGAGTCCACCCTTTCTTCCAACTGTTCGATGAAAACCAGCGTATCCGAGGGTCCGTCGAACTTCAGGCCCCAATTGTCGCGATGTTCCGACTTCCTCGGGGAAGCGGTGCTGGTGGTGATTGTCACCATGTCGCCGGTCAGTTGTGGTTTTAAGCCGGCCAGAGTCGTCGTGAGCTGCTCTCGGGAACTCGGGAATTATGATGGATAAGGGCTGTTCCGCACAGATCCGTTCCTTTTTCTCTCGCTGACTCGGTCCCGGCGACGGGGAAGTGTTCCTCGGATTTCTCGGGCTGGGCGCGATGTCGAAGACCATTCCGTGCTCTTTGATCCGTTTTTCGATCGCAGTCGGATGCTCACCGCGCGAGATGAAGGCCGAGATCCTGCTGCTCAATTCGTCCACTGTCCCGGTTTCACCGAGGCCGAATTCCGCGGCGATGGCTTGCAGTTCGTCCTTACGCCGACATGTCGCCCATGTCGACGCACGGTGGTAGAACTGGCACTTAGACGTCTTTCGCGTTTCCGGTGGTAATATCACGTATTGACCTTCCAGTAGAGTCTTTACTTATGTAACGCACTGGATACCAGAGTCCTAGAGGTTAGTCACGGCGGCACGGCGTATGCACGGTTAACACGGTTGCCTCAGTGGAGGGTGCATCCTGCTGTTGCGTCCTTGGAGTCATTGCTGCTTGGGGTCCTGGTCGATGGTCGTGGATGCCGTTGGTCTTTATAGTAGCCTTGGGATCGACCCTTGCTAGGCCGTTCAATGGTCCTTGCTATAGTTGTCCTTGTAGTCGTCCTGACTGTTGATCCTTGCTAGGCCGGTCAATAGTCCTTGCTATCGTTGTCCTTGGAATTGTCCTTGTGGTCCTGGTCGTGCTGAGTTCGTTGACTTAAGCGCGGAATCTCGTCTCGTGTTGATGGCTGAACGCTGACCGATCACTTCGAAGTCCGGGCATTTACTGACTGCTATCGTTTTGAAGGCCGTGCGTTGACTGCTTGCGCTGAAGGCCGGGCATTGAATGACTGCTCTGAAGACCGGGCGTTGACTGCTGGCTCTGAGGGCCGGGCATTGAATTGTTCCTTCTGGTGCTGAGTCCGAAATATATAGCCGGGACGGTCGGTCTTCGGGAGGTTTCCGATGCTCGCTCGGCTTCTGCAGCTTACGACTCGCTGCTCGCCAAGTATCGTTCTCTTTCTCAGTCGTCTCGCTGCGGTGTTCTCCTCCTTGTGTGGGCGCGGCGGCCACGTGTTGACGCTATGGCTAGGTAGGTTAGGGAAGCCAGCCTCGGCTGTACATGAATAATGGGCGGCGTCACGTGCGGTTTTACAGACACAGCTATTCCTTTGCCTTAATGATGTTGACCGGCCGCGCTTGCGCGTGGTACAGTCCCGACGCCCTCTGCTATTCGCTTTTCTGATCAACTGTTCCCCTTAGCACCCCAAAACGTAACGGAATCCCGGAGTCCCTATTCGGGCGCCATCTGTAAGGCAGCGATCTTGGCTGGGGTACATATATCAATCTACTCCAGGGTCGAAATTACAGAAATATTTATAATTTGCCGGGACTCCGAATTTCGGACCGACGATGGGGGCGGGGCGACAGTCCCGCGGACGGAAGCGATCGTAGTGTGGGATGTGGCAGACGGTTTCACCGAGAACGCTCAGGCTATCGCCGGATAGCGCCTTCAGGACCCTATCGAACTCAGAATTAATACGAAGGTCTTTGCTATGCGATAATACCGACAGGTATAGCCGAGAGTACCTAGGCTATCGCCGGACAGTACTTACGGGACCCCGCCGGCCTAAGAGTTACTACGAAGCGGAAGGGGGCTTTGCCATGCGGAAATACCGACAAGTATCGCCGAGAGTACCTAGGCTATCGCCGGACGGTACTTACGGGACCCTGTCGGCCTAATAATTACTACGAAGCGGAAGGGGACTTTGCCATGCGGAGATGCCGACAAGTATCGCCGAGAGTACCTAGGCAATCGCGGACAGTACTTCCGGGACCCTGCCGGTCTACTGGGATCATACAGTGCTCCAACAGATGTCGCCGAGAGCGCCTAGGCAATCGCTGGGCAGCGGCCTCGGGATCCTGCTGGGCCACAAACTATGGGAGGGGGATCACGCGGGAACGCCAACAAGTATCCCCAAGGACGCCTAGGCAGTCACCGGACAGCGGCCTGGGATATTGTTGGGTAACGAACTACTGGAGGGAATCATACGAAGGGGGGGGGGGGGTACCAGTGTCGCCGAGAACGCCTAGGCTATCGCCGGACAACGGCCTCGGGATCCTGCTGGGCCACAAATTACGGGAGGGGATCATGCGGGAGTGCCGACAGGGTTTCGACTTTTGTTTCTAGATTAGGTTTCGTACTTTTAACAAAAAAACTTCGTAGTGACTTTTTTTGATAATCAATATTTATTTATTTGTATGGACCCACCAGAAAATACAATATATTCAACAACCATTACTTAACTAAACAACATAGTTAATCAATAGTTAAGCAATCGGATATGCGTTCAAATCAAAATAATAGAGTACATTCCGATTGATATAAATATTCTTAAGTTTTAGGCAGACAAAGGAAAATATTTTTAAATCATTTGTATTCGATTAAATCAATACTTTGGTAAATGGGAGTCAATCCAATGTTGCACAATGAATATATGCAAAATGATTCAAAAATATTGCTCTATTTTTATACAAGCTTTAAACATTTATAAATATATATGTACATATGAGTATGTGCTAATTGAAGAAATCACAATATCTCTTGGAAGAATGCATAATAATTTTAGTGATATATGTATGTATGTATGCGTCTGTTGCCAATTAGAATTTAGCTTAACGTATTCGTTGTCCACATGTGTATGTAAATTTTAAATGGTCCCAAAAAGTATTTCCCCAGTTGTTCTATCTCATTATATTTGTGTTTGCTATTTTATTTAAGTTTTATTATTGCATCCTTTCATATCAACGTCATATCTACTACGTCTAGAACCTATTTCTTATATTTGGATGTATAATATCCAGATATTATTAAAAGTAGATAGCTTTAACAATCTTAGCAAGCAATTATTCAATCATAAAGTATTAAAACATTTTGTTCATAATTGCAACCCGTTAGAAATAATTACAAATATAACACAAAACCAATGGCTAATGCCAATATAACATTATCCATAAAAGCTATGTATATTTCATTGCAACTGTGTTGCTATTTGTATTCCAAATTAATAAAGAAAACAGATTTTAAAAAAATAATAATTTGATCTGCATTAAATCTAAATCAAATTAAATCTAAGTATCTTCACTAATTTTACTTGTAGAATGTTCCGTTAAAGATGGAAGTAAAGATTCCGTGGATGGTTGCCTGCGAAAAAATTATGCATTTAAATTGAACATTCTTTTTCCATGCTTGGGAGGACGTACTTAAACCTGTCGACTGACATTTGGTAGGAGCCTGGTGCTGAGTTTGATCGTCCAGCGCGTACGAATCTTTCTAATCGAGAACCGCCTGGTTGTAATGCCTTGCCAGATACACCTTTTATAAATGGATTTCCAAAAGAATGTTTTTTTAACATTGTTTTTATTAATATAAGAGTGTCCAACTTTGGAATGCTGCGGACAACGGAGTTTATATCTTCTTCATCAACTTGTACTAGACAGCAGTTTTCTTCTTCAGTGGGCAATGGGTAAACACCGCTAGTGGTGACCCAATCGTTTATCTAAAAATATATAAAACAACATACTTTCATGATACATGATAGAAATATATTTTTATAAAAACCTTTAGCTCTGGCACTGTTATTCTCTGAGTAGCATTTTTTTCTAGCATGTGCAAAATGCATCTTTTTAAATTTTCACTGACTGTTAATTTTTGTGGGAACACTACCGGGTCTTGTTGTATTCTTTCATAGAGCAAGGGAATGGAATCTGCTAAGAACGGCACATTGCCAAAAATTAAGGAATACAGCGTCGCACCCAATGCCCAGACATCTGATGCTCTCCCACAATACACGTTCTGGTAAAAAAAATTAAAAATACAAGTTTATTATACATAACATATTCAAACATTTTTGATATAACCAATAGTGCATACCTGTCCTAATATCAAGGTTTCGGGGGCCCTGAAGGCAGGGGTTCCACCGGTAGAGCCATTGGACATTATAGCATCTTCTCCAAGAAATTCATTGCAGACACCAAGATCTGCTATTTTTATGTGTCCACACTCCGTTAACAACAAATTTCCAGGCTTTATGTCCGCATGGATAATTTTTTGATAGTGTACTGTAATGAAAACAATAAAATACTACATTCGTTTTATGTGCATGTATGTGTAAATTATAACTCAAATGAACCATCTTTAAGTCTTATTCATGATTGTAGTTTTATTTGCATAATTAGGCGCAGAAGCGCCTAAGATTTTAGCTGAGTATCGAATTGTGATAATTGATGTGGTCAGGTCAAACGTCAAAAACCTTTTTTTCCAAGACGTTAAGAACTTACAATATTCCAATCCGAGTAGTGTTTCTCGAAAAATACTCCATACGCGTTCTTCTGACAATGGATTGTCCGTTGGAATTCTAAGAACTTCGCCTTGTTTTACCCATTCGAAAACCATATATAAGGAGTCCTCGATGGGGTCATCTAATACTTCCACTAGCTTGACAACGTTGGGATGATCAAGCTTCTTTAAAACAGCGATTTCTCTGTAAACACGATCCAGCGGAGATGTTGTTTTCTTCGGACCTCGGCGCATTAAGCCAGCTTGTCGTAAAAGTCGCTTCTTTGAAAGAATTTTCATTGCATAATGGGTGGAGTCTTCTTCAGAATATGCCAATTTTACGAGTCCATATGAGCCCTACAATTAAAAAATGGAATTAATTATTAGCACAACCCTTGCAAATCGATCGTTTTCATGTCAGCTATTTATATGACATGGCAGGGATATGTTATAGCCGATCGTGGTAACAGCTAGGTACCACATAGTTTCAAGGGTCAAGTTTGCACAAGTATGCTCTTTTGGTTGTTCAATAAAACTACATATGGGAGGTACAAAAAATTGATTACCTGCCCAATTTGGTCCATTAGTTTGTATTGGTTTAATTGTAGAAAGCTTCCAGATCTTTCTATTGATATTCTCCGTGATTCGCGTAGAGGAGGTCGCCGTCGATTCGATCGAGGACTGCCAAATGGACTGCCATACGGACTATATGGAACATTCGGATAGATAGGACGAGTTTCCATTGATTGAAGGTTTAAAGGAATATGAGGCCGCTGAGCTAAACATGTAGCCTCACAAGTAGACTTATCGAGTTCTTCGCCATTCAAATCTAACAGATGGTCGATACTCTTTGTTAGCTGAGATACAGAGTCGGAAGCTTGCGCTGTTTGGTTTTGATTATCATTGGAATAGTTTTCATTAATGTTTGGTAACAGACGAGATTGTGTTATTTGGAAGCTATTTGGCTCATTGTATATTTCCAACGACTGTGATTTCAGAAAAATTGGTCGTGAATATACGCATTTTAATTGTGGATATTCGGATTCTGGCTTGTTTTGGGGACCGTCAATATCGCTTTGACGAAGATCACAGCAATCTTTTGATTGGACTACATTATGAAATCTCTTGCTACCTTCTAAGAACTTGCCTATCTGCACCCGCTTACTATTAGTTGCTGAAATATTTTCAGTTGGTAAAGTTTGAATTATTTTATCATCTACAATATTTCGGGTTTTTGGCTTAGCACCACTTGGGTCCGGACATATTGTCTCACTCATGGAATGCCGTCCATTTGATTGCTTAGATTCAATGCTAATTTGTTGTAATGTTTTGTGTGGTGTGTGCTGCTTTCCCATTTTTTCAAGTCTTGTGTATTCACAACCATTCTGTGCTTTATCCACAATAACGTAGTCATCGTCGTCCTCGGAAAAAGTCTGAACTTCTCGTCCATTTTCATTGCCCGTCGTCCCGGCAAAAGCTGTAACATGTTCCTTTTCTGGGCTCCTTAAATTCCCAGCTGTTATTGTTGATTGTTGTGCAGCGTCCATTTTTTAAAATCGAACTTCAGAAGCTGATGGTCTGTCTAGTATCTATGCATTACATCATTACTTAAGTCATCACATTTGTTTGGTATTTAATGATTTAATATCATATTTTTTGAGCCTGAGCTGAAAGAGCTGAAAAATGAAAGCATTGAAATGTATTCTAGCTCAATTTGTATTATTAAATTAAACATACTGGAAACCCGAATTCAGTTCCCTTGCAGGTCGATCGTACCTACATATGCTTAATACATACATATAGTACCATAGTGACCTGATTTGTATTATTTTTGGCTTATTCATTTAGTTTGTTCAAAGTTTTCAGGAGCGCCTTCAGTTTGCTGTTGATGACGATCTCCTGAAAACTTTGAACAACTTTGTATATATATGTATAGTATTGTATTGTATATTTGTATAAGTATATCTTATAAACACAAAATACAACATAATCTGCAACAGTGCTCAACGATGACCAGGTATAGCAAAATTCGACTTGGCTGTTGGCTTTTTCGACCGCGCACAGTATTTTTATTTTTAGCACTAGTTTCAATCATATATACCATATTTACATTAATTACATACAAATTGTGTATTGAGATCCACAAAAGTGTTATATGTTGGAGCTTAGATGTTAACAGACAACAGCTGAGACCGAATAACGAATATTTTGTTTTTGGAATGTTGAAAGTTCGCTGGAAAGTTCGTTTACATCTTTTAATTTATTTGTGCTATTTATAACATTTTTTTCAAACGAGAAAAAATGCCTTAGTCGAGGGTTCCGACTACAAAATACCCGCTACTCAACGGCATAAATAATCCCAACAACGCGGTCACAATTATAGAATAGAATTTGTCTTATGGTATATTTGGAATTTTTTTTTCTTTCGATCACGTTGCTATGTAAAAGTTCTTTATTATTGATGCTGATCCAGAAGGTAGGAAACGGTAGTTTGTTTTGGGTTGATGCGTTCATTAGCATGAACTCAATATACCCTGTTTCTCTACGAGAAACGGGTATATAAAAAGCTTATAGCATCTGCGATTTTTCAATCAGCGCTCTTTGCGTACGTTTAGTGTTTCTCGCGCATTGTCTTTACTAAAACGATTTGTATTAGATTGGTACAATGACTTTGTTTTTTTCAAAGGCGATCGTCTATAGCTGGTTTTTGTGGTTCGTTCAGTGTCAGAACGTAAATGGTATCCGTCAGTATCACCTGTCAGAAATTAGCTATACGCCACAGAGTCGTACTATTCGAGGAGAACAAGTACCATTAGAATTTTATGAAGCCATCGAAAGATCGGATAAGAAAAAGAATGAGCTGCAACATCGACTGCACCACTTTTTGGAAAATCTACAAAAGAATCTTACCACGTCCACAGTATTTAGAGACTTTAAGCCTACAGCATCGAGCTCTGAAAACTATGCCACTAAGATGAGTGAACTTTCAACATTTTTTCATGATGCTTCCTTCGCTGCTGGACTATTTGCCCATGAGAACGAAAGGTTCTACGATGTAATTAAAAACTCAAGCTATGCGCTGTTGTTGAAATTACGACAAGTCCCTGCAGCACAGCCCACACAGGTAAAGACTGTGCTAACAAACTATTTTTCGGAAATGGAGTTCTTTCATATTATGTTTTCCGAAATTGTGGACGAAGCACTGGAGTATACTGTGGGAACATTGCGTGCTGTTCAACGAATATTCCTCCAATTCGCTGATGTTCAGAGTGGCATACTACAAGACTGGAAACTGAAGCTTGACTTTGAGTGCTGTAAAATGTACATGGATTTCCTACAATATCATTCTGCGCAGGTATTTAAATGTGCTGCAGGCCGTGAACTGAACGTTGCCTATGACGTGTACGCTATGACAAAGATAAATGCCAAATATATAATGAGGCAGCTTGAGTTCCGAATTCAAAGACTTTTCAACTGTTTTATATTCAAAAAGTACGAAATACGATGTCAATTTCTCCAAAACGCCGAGAGAGATTTCGAAAGCCTCTTCAATAAGCTCGAAGAACTAGAAATGTATTTGGATATAAAAACCAAGCAAGGTCGAGCTTCTGATTTAAGATTCCACCGACAAAGCTATATCCAGCATGACGATGTCACAACAAAATCGACTGAGCCTCTCAGTGACTGCCTACCACCAAATTTTCCCTTCAGTCAAATAAAATCGGAATTAAGATCCTGCTTTTATTTATTTGGTGGAAAATGACTCACTGGTTTTCAAAATACAACATTTGCCATAATACGTAACTTCTCTCGATGCATAAATTGTGGAGATAGTCACTCAATCTGGATGACTTCATTATCGTTAAAATCATTCTAAAATAAGTTTGAGGTTTAAACTTTGCATAAAGTGTTGTTCGATTTCGTTTTGGTGTACAAATTTGAATAAATAAATATTTTTCTATTATACAGATGCAAAAATGTAAGAATTGATGTTTGAACTTTCATTAGAAACGTTATGAGGGTGCGAACAAATGAGATCAAATGGGTTCAACGAAATCAGACTCCCAGTAAAAGTCCATTTGCTTTCGTTTTACAGAACTGTGACACAAATTCTGTGTCGTCCACTATAATGAAGATACAAGACAAGCGAAAAGTCAGAATCATTAAGGGTACTACGCCCGATCAAGCACACGAGCTACCGATAACGGTTCTGCAGCACCCCCACCGAAATCCCTTCGGAAATTGGCAATGTTTCACTGAACGACTATGTCGTTCAACCCGGACACTACTTTGTCCACCACGACACTTTGACTGTCGATTACATAGTCCACCGGTCAGAGGTTACTGGTCAGAGCAATTGTAGATAGCAAGAATTTAGGGGAATTCCCTTTTTGTGAAAATTTAAGGGGATTATTTTTTTGCAATATAAATTTGTTAGTGTTTTGTGAACTATCAATGCAATCTGACGTGCTTGGTAAAGACATTTTTTATACGCTAATTTTTTTTCCAACGTTTCCTAATTTTCCCCGTAATTTTAATAGGGTTTAGAGCGATTTTTTACACGTTTTTTTCAGGAACCAATCTACCGTGTAAAAACAGAATAAGGTTTACTTTATGGGGTCGGAAACGTTTCCATTTTCACCAAAAATCTAATGTACTCCTGTACTCATTTTGTGTATCGAGTATAATCACACCTTAAAAAAAATTATAAGTCATTAAACAATTTTAAAGGCCCCCAAAACTTCAGTTTGTTTTGAAGCGTAATATGGTGATATAGAGTGTTATTATAAGTTGCGATGAAATAGAGAACGTGAGACGTGAGTGGCAGCCCTACCGTGACGAAGACCAAAAGTAAGTCAGGAGAGAAAAATCGAATTTGGTTCTCTCTCTAACCAAATTTGGGAAATATCAATATTTATTATGGATTGCATATTTATGTTAGATTGACTACATTTTTGGCTATAGTAAACAATTTTAAGTAGTTTTAATTAATTTGTTTGGATTGATAACACTATCAGCTATGCCAAAAAGGGCAATACTCTACAATAATCTACATACATGCACATGAGAATATATACTATGTACATATATATAAGTACATACTCGTACATAATTAAATAATCCATAGCTATACATGCGGTTGTTGCTTTTTCAGAGTATAGTACATATACATATACATTATCAATAGAATAGACTCAATGCATTTTCTATAAGAAATTTCATTTAAAACTCATTTAGACTCCAGTGCTTATAATTATTATAAACGACAAAGTTTTTCAGAATCTTCATATTAAATGGGTTTTTTGTGATTTTTAAAGTTTGTTAAATAATGAATGTAGAAATTAGAAATGACTTCATAAATTCGATTTGGCATTGAATCATACAGGGACTTCAGATAGTACAGGGATATGTCCCTTCAGATCTTCAAATTGTGTTCCGGATTCATACACATTACGCGAAACATTACATTGATGAATTTCCTAAGAAATGAGACACAAGACTGGCTATTAAACATTTTTTTGGCTATCTACCTGGTTGTAAGGCTGCTGATCATATTTAAACTTTTTCTTCCACTGCAGTGCACTGTTAAAACTTTACCACGACCCATTCTATATTGAAATAATAGGAAAGTGCAAGAGGTATTTAAATGCACCTTTTACCGTGTACAGCTTATCAGTAACAGAAACCGTAGTCTCCGAGTCTATTCGAATGATCGCCTAAAAAGCTAAATTTTCGGCATAGGGTGAAGCAAAATGGAAATAAATCATAACTGTAAAATTTCTTCAGCCCACTCTTATTCCCCTGCTCTTACAAACACAATACAAATTTCGTCGAAAGCTTAATTCACAAATAAGAGAATCAAAGTGTTAAACCAAAAATGCATTGAGTCCATTCTATTGATTAGCCTCCATAGAGGATTCAACTTTAAGATCATTTTATATATACATATGTTTCAAAAAGTTGCAATTCAAAGTGATTGCAATATTATTATCAAGTAATCCCCTGACCTTATATATACTCTGAAATATGTATATAAGTATAATATACATACATACATCAGGACGGCAGTGTGTTGATAACTATTTATAAACACTGTGCATCAAAGTATTTATAATTTTCTTATCATGAAATCGTAGCTAAGCTGCGTTTACAGACTATTCAGTTGTCTATATTGAACTAGCGCAATGGGTGCCATATTGAAAGCTGCGCTAATTTTGAAAATATTTATTTTCCTGTATGTTTTTTTTCTGAGAATTGTTCAGTCAGCTGAAGAAAAAACTATTCTCAGTAAAACAAGTATTTATCGGAATAGTAGCACTGATGCAGTTTTCGAGATAATGAGGGTTGTGTCTGAATTGAAAGCTGCTGTGCACAGGCTAACCTTATGTATAAGCCTTGGAAAAAATCCAAGTACGGTTAAGCTGGATGATCTTATTACGGACGTATTGAAATCACTTGGAGATATCGTGATGGAGATTGGAAATGTGGGTACAGTCATTGTGGAGCAGGTGTTTCCCACTTTTAGCCTTGAGCAATTTAAAGGCGCTCAGAAACCGTTTGACTCTTTGACCGAAGGTATGGGAAGAACCGTTCACGGAATAAACGAAAGTCTTATGAACCAATCCGAAAACTTAGAGCAATGGACCGCTAATATCAAGGAACACTTAAGATACTTTAACCAGACACAAATATTCAGCAGTACCTGCCAGATTGTGGACAATGTGATACAAATTAGTACGATTGAGTTGCACAGCTGTTGCAATATCACTATGAAACCCATTCTTTCTCTCTGTCATAGCTTTCGGGCTCTTTTAGGAAGCATATTTAGTAATATGGCAGATGTGCTTCATCGCTTGCAAATTTGCATTGAGGATAAACAATCATATCTGGAGTATATGACACCATGCTTTCAATTGGCGTACGACGAGGTAATAGAATTGATTGAAACCTCAGTGCACCTGAGACGAAAATTTAAAAGACTATTGCAGCTTAAAATCTTATATTCTAAATGCTGCCTCTCATTAGCTTTTGTAGAACCTGATGAGAAAAATAATAATTATTCTTTATATATTTGAATCTTTACACTGTTTATCTGTTAATAAAATAATTTACCACTTCCAACTTTACTTTTTACAATACAATACGTTGTAACGAAAATTCATCTTTGTCGTTTGACGCGTTTTGCGAGGGGGAACGTTGTGAGTTGCTGCGGCGACCGCAACTCTACATTTATACCCGATGATTAGTCAGTATGGCTCTCCTCCGGCAGACGGTGCGATCTTAACGGTCTTAATTGTCTCTGAGATCTAGGGATGTCACAGATTTTCGTCCTTTGCCGGGGCGGAAGGTGGTGTGGCGGAATTTTGAAACAAACTTGTCAAGGTCCGATATCACAGGATACCAAATTTGGTTGCTCTAGCCTTTATAGTCTCTGAGATCGAGGAACTCGCATTTTGCAATAAGCAAAGCCGACCATGAAACCGTGTGTGTTAGAAAGAGACAGAGCGGGAGAGAATGAAATTGTTTTCTTGATTCTGGCTATAATAATTATAAGATCTGGTTCAGATTTTGCACTAGAAGATATAGTCATCCTCTACAATTCTGCTTTTTCTATTTTCTCGTATCTTTGAAACGGATGGACGGACGGACAGACAGACATGGATCCATCGACTCGGCTATTGATGCTGATCAAGAATATTTATACTTTATGGGGTCGGAAACGCTTTCTTTTGGACGTTACACACACAAGACAACGGGCTTGTTCCGTGAACATGGAGACCGATATAGTTACATCGGCTTCATCGACACACATATTACCCGCTTCCCAGAACCAGATGGATAGACACGATGTTCGAGCATTTGAATTTCATATTGTCAAAAGCCTATGCTATGTTCAGCTTTGTTCAGCGGAATTCATCCCAGTTAAGGGAACCATATACGAGGCTAAGTCTGTACTCATTTTTTTGTGCACTCGTGGCTTGAGTACGATTCAATGGTCTGGAATCCCACTGGGGTTGTTCAAATTGCACGTGTCGAGAGACTGCACAGGAAGTTTCTGAAGTTTGCACTCGAGTCTTTGCGCCTTTCCATTTATTTACCTCTTGCCTTGACCTGCTTAGTAGGATTGGCTTCAATACGACGGCCAGGGCCGAAGGACCAATACACCCTTTGTGGATGATCCCTACCGGACCAATTTTGACTTTAATGAGCCGATTCGTAGGGCGCTTCGCCAGCACAATGGATTGCCAGCTGGGATGCGTGTATCATACAACATGCAAGTTCTAGGAGCATATCGAAACTAAATGAGGGTGAGAGATACGCGCTGGCTTCAGCTTTGGTCTCTGGTCGGCGTGGTGTGGATATTGAAGACATTTTACCACCAATTTAGGACTCTAGCATACGTTCAAAGTAAGAAATTTTAAGAATTGCGTACGAGTAGGGGAGGGATAACAGGAAATGGAATAAAGGGGGTCCAATGGAAAGATCAGCATATATACTGAAAAGGAGAAGAATATTACCAGTCAGGTCTTCGTTGATTGAGCTATCGCCAATTTGCGAGAGCGCCCACCCTACCATGATCCTTCAAGGCCACCTATAAAACGTTAGGATCCCTTCAACAGCGAACGATGCCACGTGTATTGGAGCCCTTAATAGCACTTAACTTACAGGGTCAAGCCCAGAGATTCTGCAGGACAGTACCAGTCAACATAACTCGCAAGTATCATCAATTGGTAGTATCGATGCGAACAAAGTTCGCCTTAGATTGCTAGGCAATACACCAAGGAGTCCGTACTGGATTACGCCATAGAGCTCGAATAAACTCCAAACGCAGGGTGGGCGAAGCTCTGGTCGCTCCGTTCTATGTGGTATTTTCTATGTGGCCGACGCCCTAGCGGCCACGGATCGACCGGCACACCTCGCCATCGGGGTCGAGAGCCTTTAACATCTAGTTCAGTGCCCAAACCGGTGGAAGAATTTTCCCGGGGAAACTAACTGATGTCAGTTCCAATTCAACGGACATAAAAGACTGCCAACGTATTACATACTTATCTACTTTAAATTTTAGCACTTCGATTATCCTATTTTTCTAATGGAATCTTCGTTCTCGCTGCAATTTTTTCCCGTAATTAATACAAAAATACTATTATGCCAATTTGAAAATGGTGTGTGGTAGTAGGAATCTTAAAAAATGTAGTAAAATATTGGCATAGCTTCTAAATATACATGAAAAATTTCATAAAAAGCGTTAGAGCCGTTTGGAACGAGCTGTAATAAAAACACCGTGGCAAGAGATTTGTATATACATATTAGATAATAATATTCTGGGTGTATTCATATTGATCTGATATGATCCAAATTCTGTAATCTGGCTGTTATAGTTTGATATTTCTAGGCGCTAATCAAGAAGACCAGACGACTGGCAGTACAGACAGACATGGCTATATCGAATCGGCAATTAATGCTGTTCAATAATTTATATACTTAATGGGGCGAAAAGGCTTCCTTTTTGTTACACGTTACATATACGAATCTAATATGCCCCTACACTCATAGAGTACCGGGTGGTCGGGTGAAACTCATTCAGAGTCTCTGTGTTAGAAGTCATTCGAGCAAAGGAAGAGGAAACGAGGCATTCGAGCATTCAGTTGTTACGGCTTGAAAGATAAATAATCTTAAGAAGATGCAGCTAAGACATTCTGGGGGTCATGAACCTTCTGTGCCTCCCAGTTTAGTCAACTCCCTATTCCCAAAGCACCTGCAGCTAGAATCCCACAAACGACCATAAAGTATAAGTAAAGAAACAGGTTTAAAATGCGGTTAATAGTAAATACACTTCATATTGCGAGAATACGATCTGAATCCACTAAGTCCACCGAAATTCAATTTACATACGACATTGCGGAGCCATTCATAAAAACATTCATCGACTATTCCAATACTGCATTTTGATTTCATACTGAATATAATGAACGAAATGAGTGGTCGGAATGGTCACTAACAATGCTTTGTACACTCTTAAAGAAGCTTTTATAAAATTGGTCATACATTTGAAGCGCACTGAAGGAAAAATTAAAACTCAACACATTAGTGAAAAGTCCTTTTTAAAGTTTAGCTTCCTTAGAGACCGTGACCCGATTGGAACAGATTGGAAAAAGAAAAGTTGTTAGCTAGAGGTAATGTGCGGAGAGGAAATAAAACGGGAAGACTTAGAGAGGATTAAGTGTTTTTATATCGGAACCGGACGGTTGCTTTTTCTTGGCTTCTGCTGTTCTACCATCCCCCAACCTGAAAGGAACATCCGCTAGGCCGCCTAGTAGCGAAATCTTGTTACAACATATTTTTTCTTGATCAGGAAGAATAGGCGAATTGGACGTCCGTCTGATTACATTAAAACTAGTCTCTCAGTTTTAAGGATATCTCGAAAACATTTTGGTCATATGTGTGTTTTTCTTTTATGAATAGGCTAATCATTTGTCTATCTCCCGGATCCGACTACATATAGCATATATATACATATATATATAGCATATATGTATGTATATATGCATGTATATACATAATGTAGCTGGCATAAGCTCTGCTTATAAAGATACAAGTTAGACTAGCAATCCAAATCGCAGTGCCCAATTTTAACATAAGGTTTATATTGCTGTTTTCATCAACTCGTTAGTTCAAGTCCAGTATAGTAAAATACGGTAAGGGTATATAACATTCGGCGTGAAGAAATTATCTTTATTAGTGGTTCCTAGTTTATACCTCGCTTTTCATAGAGCTCCGTCAACATCCATACATATCTACTCTTAAATATAGCACTAATATATGTATGTATATCATGCAGTGGAATGTTCCCTAGTCTATCATAATATTTGTATCAAAAGGTCAAATGCTAATGTCTCCCCTAGTCCGGGCTTAAATCGATTTTTGCATACATATGTACGTATAAAGGATATGTCAAAAGTGCATAAGTTCGTCGCATAAAATCTACAAATACTCATAAAAAAAACTCGTTGGTTCATCGGAGCTGTGCTATTATTATCTGTGAGAAAAGTCTTTGGGGCTATTATTCTGACCGCAGCTGTATGTGTGTAATATAATATAAGAGGTTAACTTACCAGAGGTAATTCGTCAATGGTTTCATTTTTGGATTGTAGTACAAATTGCGGCCTAAACACATGCAAAGGCTTATATTTACATGCATGTGTTGTGTACATACTCATGTAAGTAAACACGTATTTAGACTGCCTTTAAAGTTGCGGCCGAAACGAAAGCATTCAATTCAAGCTTTAAAGTTTGTAAACATCTGTACGTACGTACATACATACATATGTATATACTTGCATACATACATACGTACACTTTAATAACAACTCGCAAGAAAATAATAAATGGAAATACAAATATGTACATGCATATGTAGGTACGGTAAATGTACATATGCTTATATTATACAGCACACATGCAAAGCTGAGTTCGGAAGTAGTGATAACCCCGATTGACAAAGCTGCTGCCTTTCATAGAACTTCTCACAAAACCGCAACAAAAGATTATTGTATGTTCGGACATGGCTGTAAGCCCGTTCACTAACATATGTATGTGCACATAACATATTTATGTTCACATTTTCACTAAACTGTATAAATACAATACACAAAACAAGGATAAACAGTAATGTTCATGCATTTGTATACAATCTGCAACACATGCACAGATATTTAACAGAATACACATATACATAGGTACGCATATGTCCATTTGTCATTTTTGGTGTTAACATTTTCAGGTATAGAGCTTGAAATCCCGCCTATTTTACATTTTTGCCATTTCGTTTAAATTGTTTTTAGTTTCGATTGGTACAACGTTTAGTTAATAATTTTGATGAAAACTAACCCTCTGGTCTTGTATCTACGCCTACACCTCAAAACCCAGCGCAAATAATATCCCAACGTAGACTGAAGGAATTGCGCGTGGTAGTTAAGCTTTATACCAAAATGAAATGAAGCTTTTACATGCTGCTTTGAAAGCTTTTTCGTCAGTTGTGTACAATGGGTGCCTAATATCAAATCCTGGTAAAAAATATATGTTTGAGTACTTGTTGGAATCTATGTATGTATGTATGTACTTACATACATTTGTAGGTGCCTACATGTATGTGTATGTATGTCTCGGGTTTTGGATTACTATTTGATTCATCATCAATTGCTTGGCAGTCTTTTTTCACTAAGAGCATCGAATTCCTTGGTTTATGCTGAGACAAGCTTTGCGAAGCCTTACTCCATTCATATGAATATACTCACACTCCTCACCACTTGAATAGGACAACCCATGAAGTCAGTTTTCTTTCACCCGCTGCTCACAAACCAAGCACGTTAGAGACTTAATTAATTTTAATGATTTTAATTTTACCAAAAGTAAGATTAAATGCTTCGGAGCCGAATAGGTCCACTCCTCCCCTCGCAGTCTTTCTGGTATCGCTGCTCGTTAAAAAAAAAAAAGATTGATTTTTTGGTTATTGTCGAGAGGAGGGATTTTGGTAAGACGGCAAAGCTGAGCGCGCAGTTTTCTCTCTTTCCAACGAAGTTCAGGCTCTTGTATCTCGCTTCCTCCTCTAGGTAGCGCACACTGGATGAGGAATAGAGTGTATGAAAGAGGGACAAAACACGTGGCAGGGGGGAGCCAATTAGCCAGCCGAAATGGTTTTCTTTATTCTGGCTCTAATAATCCTCCGATCTGAACCAGATTAGGCAATATGGTAGATATTGTTTTGGTTCGGTTATGATTCTGCGTTTTCGGGTTTTCTCGTATCTTTACACAAATATCTTGTCGCGAATGTTCACCCTTTGTACGAAAGGGAAATGGTGCTAAATTTTTTAAGCATAATTATTTTTGTGTGATATCACTGGAAACAAAATTAGTTTGCTTTGGCTAACAAGTCGTTAAACATGACGGACAGTCGGGCAAGCAAAACGTGACTATATGTATATATACTTTAAGGGGTCGAAAACACTTTTTTCTGGCTGTTTCGTACATCATTGCATACACAAATCTATTATGTATGCACATATGTACATATATATACATATAAAGTATAACAATATGCGCCATGGCCAGGGGCGAAGCATAGTCGAAAAGAGAACTGAAGAACCTATTTCTTATATTCACGGCTATCCTAATCAATATAGGAGAACTTGTCGTGGATACAGGAATGATTTGTTCGATTTGGAATATCTCTTGAAAGGCAGTTTTTGAGTAACAAATTAGAGTTTCTATTCGTCAAAGCAAGCATGATATGACGTGAACAGCTAAGTCATTGGTGCATAATTAACGCTCTTCCTCTTAACATTTGCAAATGTAACGTCATGACCTTTCATCGCAACAAGCCTTACCTTTTTGACTTCACAATTAATAACATTTCCTTGGAACGCCTGTATAAAATTAATGACTTAGGCATTATCTTCGTACCTAACTTATGTTTTAATTCTCATATATCCGCTATTTCGAATAAAGCCATAGGAGTCCTTGGCTTTATCAAAAGATGGTCGAAGAAATTTTCTGACCCCTATACCACTAAACTACTAAACGTTTCTCTGGTCCGGCCTATATTGGAATGTGGTTCCTGCATCTGGTCTCCTCATTACCAAAAATATCAAGATATGTCCGTTCAAAAAGAATTACTTATCTTTGCCCTGCGCGGTCTTAATTGGCACCCCACTCGTCATCTTCTTTTTTATGAGAGTCGGCTGCGTCTTATTAACTTGCATTCTCTTGAAAGCCGGAATTCTTGTCATAGAATTCTCTTTCACCATAAACTTCTCCTAGGCGAGGTTGAATCCTCGGCCCTCATTAGCCTTATCAGTGTTGCTGTCCCACCCTGCCCGACTAGGCATTACTTTCCTATCCGTCTTCCTCTCTGTTCTTCAAACTACTCCGACCATGAATCTTTCCGTAGACTTTGCCGCGATTACAATAAGATTTTCCATCTTTTTTTGTTTGATACTTCCACTTCCAAAGTCAGATCTTCTCTAATAAATAATTTAAGTTAAATTTCTTTGCCTTGAGTTGTGTTAGTGTACTTTCAAGTAGTAGATAATTTTAAGATTTTTACATTCTTATTTCTACACAGTTTATCTGCTCATAGTTGAACTCTAAACTCTAAACAATAAACAATAAAAAACTTAAAGTCCAACTCCTACTCTCTCTTTTATTTTTTGTATTTATTTAGTTCATACTCTATCTTAGCGCTACAAGCTTAAACTTCTAATTATTGCGCCAGTCACATTATGTACATTTTTAGAAAAGCTTATTCTTATAGTTGTGAGTTAACATAATTTTTTTTCAAATGAATTTATTTATTTATTTGTTAACATATATTTATATCGATTTCCTGAGAATTCTTTAATTTTGTCGTAAAATTGAGTTGCGCTCCTAATTTTTTTAATATTATCGGGAAGATTTCTCCATAAGCGGATAGCAATGATGAAGAATAGCCTCTTCAAGCAGAGCGTTTAGTTTGGGGTCATAAGCAATTGTTTGTTCGTTGTGACGTAGAAGAGGGAAGTTTGCGGTAAAGGTAAATCGGTTCTTGGGTGGTCCCAATTTTATGAAAGTATACTAAGGTTCTAAAATCTATCCATGAAGTTAAGTATTTTATATGTCAGGTGTAATGCATGGTCAAAACTAATAGGATTAAAAACATAGCACTATTGAATTAATGACTACTACTATTGTGTGTATGCCACGAGCGTTACAATGACCAAAAATTGCTACACCGTAAAAGAGAGTGGTGATCAGAATGATTTTAGAAATTAATGGTCTTACATTTTCCGCAAAAAAGTTTTAGACGGTGAAAGCTGATTTAACGGACCATATGTACGTTCAGTTGCCTTTGAGATTATCCCTAGATTAACTTCAAAAGGTCTTCAAAAGAAATGCATGTATTGCCTATGTATTCGTTCTAGAGATTGTTTGTATCAATCAGTTTTTTGGCAATTACAATACAATGATTTTTTAGGATTTATTTCCAAGCCATTCTCTTTCATTCAATTTCTCAATTTAGTAAAGCATTTTGTTAGTTGCTCCAAAAGTAAAAGCAAACAACAAATTGTATTATTATTTTATAATCAAATACAAGGCCTTTATTAAATGAAAATAAAAAGTTAGACGTGATGACACAACAAATTTAAATTCATTATCGAGATTCTTAACATAAATTGGACGTCATTAGCATATATATGTATGTACATACTTCACATTCATTCACATATGTGGAAAACAGTAAAGGACCTAGCTCTGATTCCTGAGGGACTCCCCGCGTAAGTACCCTAAAAGTGGAAGCATACATACGTACTAGATACTACTACTATATGTTAGATACGACTTAAAAAAATTGACCGCAGTGCCTGAGGAGTTGAATAAGTCCGTCTGTTATGTGTAAAGAATATTATGATTAACTGAGTCGTAACCTAGTTCTTGTCGAGTTTCTGTCGAATACATATCTTCTATAATATCCGTTATAGCATACAACATTTACAACAATATACAACACTTTTTTTCGAAAACCTGAATGCTTTTGGTTTAATTGCGTGTTGTTAGTCCCGTGACAGTTTGACAATCTTTTGAGAGGTACGGAAATATTGAAATGGGCTTGAAGTTAGTTTTTTGGATCGGTAAAATTTTCCATACATTCGGAATTGCCGTGTTGAAGGTAAAGGTGATGTGAACAAAATCGTGCGATTTTGATTGACACACCCAAAGCAAAACCTATTATCACAGAATGGAATGGTATTCAGGTACGTGTTACTTGTCGCTTCAGAAACATCAATTGTCGAAAACTTGTTGATTAGTTCTTCGACATTTATATTAAGCTGAGTCTTCTGTTTACATTTCTCTATGTAATAGCTGTAGAAAATTATGTTGATGAAACCATGTTCCTATCCTATATTCCGCGACCCTTGCGAACACCTTACCTTACACCATGCACATACCATTTAAGATCTAAAACTAAAGTTTAATATTTAGTAATAAATGATGGCTTTTAGAAGTTTACATCTTTGTAAAAAGTAAGCGTAGAACGTGGGCACACCCATCCTCGTTATCATTTCATAATATATCGGTAAATAATGACAAGGCAATTGCCGATCTTTTTGTCAAATTTTTCCGAACCTATTATTAGGAAAGCTACTCTAGTCACTACCTACTGCACCTTCCACTGTTCGAGTAATACCTACAGGTCACTATCTGGCTTCGCTACATGCAACAAAGTTAGGAATCGCCAACTGTGACAGTTCCAGGCAATGTGATGAACCTGAGGTCATCGAAACCCTGGAACATCTGATCTGCAACTGCCCAGCTCTTTTAATGGAAAGGAGGAAATACCTGGGCGCCCAGGTGCTGGCATCGCTGGAAGATGCCTCCAAGAGGACGCAACAGGAACTACTCGCCTATGCAAAAACACTTGGATTCTCGAGGACTTTAAAATCACAGGCCCCGTTGAGGGCCGTGCTTGGATTTATAAAGAGGTAGTCAAAGGAATTGTATGACCCCTGTATAACGAAGACTCTCTATTATTGGGTTAAGATGGCGATCTCACACTTGCATCCCAGTAATAATTCGTCCAAAGTTAAAAAAAATTAATTTGTTCGACTTTAATGTAAAACTTTTTATTTAAACATCTTAACAAATGGCAGCAACAGACACATTGAATATTATTTTTGTTTTTAACGGATGGATACTTAAATAACTACAAAAATGCTCCATTTCCACATTGCAGTACATTAAAACATACGCTGCAAACCCTGACTGGCTTATTTATTCCGAATTTAATAATAGGCACATCGTTGCTGGAACACTTGGAGCACAAGACGCGTCCACAATGCCGACTTAAAAAAAAAAATCGAATGAGTGAAAATATAGCAAGATTTGGTTAGTCAATTAAGTTTTAAAATACTTACCAATGGTGTTTTCGCATTGTAATAGAAAACTTTGTGGTACATTCTTGGCACAAGTCGGACTCTGCCCACGGACTCTCCTGTGGCAGTTGGTCCAACAACTTATGGAGAAGTTGATCTGTGGCAAGTTTGAAATTAAAAATATTAATTCCTTCCCTATTTTCAGTACCCAAACATGCCCCAGCTTTTACAAGGACTTTGCAAAGAGGTGCCTGGCCACGCATGAAGGAAAGCAGTAACGGCGTATTACCATCCATGTCAGGAGTGTTGATGGGATACTTTGGCATACATTCAAAAAACAGCTCACAAATGGCCGCCGCAGTGTTGTCCTCTACCACACGGCACAGTTCATGCATCGGATTGCGCCCTTTTAAATTTGTTGCCTCAGCGTTTACCCTAGACTCCGTCAAAAGCTCACGGACAATTGAAAGCTGACCACCGCGCACCGCCAGGTGCAAGGCATTGTTACCTTCTGCATCAGGTGCATCGTAGTCTGCACTGTTTTGGATCAATGCAGACACAGCTGAAATATTTCCCCGCTCAATTGCAATGTGCAGCGGTATCTTTTGAACAGCATCCCGCTCATTTATACGGGCACCAGCTAAAAGTAAATTCCGAGTGATCATTTCGTTTTCGGAAGCAGCTGCCAGATGCAAGGGTGTAGATTGGTTGGCATCGTGCACACGTGAATTGACATCTACCTGTATAGCTAGCAAAAACAAAACGCTTTCTAAATCATCTTTCATGATTGCTAAATGCAAAAAGTTGCGCCCACGCTGATCCATTTGCTCCGCCGCAGTAGGAAGTCGATCTAATATGCGCTGTGCGGCCTTGTGGTTGCGTATGGCCAAAGCGGATGCGAAAGGTGTGTTTCCAGATATATCACGTAACTTGAGATCTATACCAGGGTGACAAAGAAGAATTGTTATTATCTCTTCGTGTTGGTTTTCAATCGATATGTGAAGAGGCGTCTTTTTCTCAGCATCCAGTACGTTTACATTAGCTCCATGATCAATTAGAGTCTGAAGTACTTTGGTTAGACCCCATTGACAACAGAGATGCAATGGAGATGCTTTTTCTCGAACCTCGTCTCCACCTTCGCCATTCGGGCCTGGTTGACGGGCAGAGTCCAGATCACATTGGCTGCGAATAAGAAATACCGCAATAGACTCTTTATTCTCATCTATTGCGCGATGTAGGAGCGTCTGCTGGCATCCATCAGGACCTTCGCTCCAACAGTCTGTATCAACACCATGACGCACAAGTACCTGTGCCACTTCCTCGAATTCTAATTCCAAAGCAGTCCACAATGGCGCATCCCCTTTGCCATCGGCGGCATTGAGTGCAACTCCCCGTGCGCACAACGCATCCACAACTTTTGGGAGGTTTTTTTTAATGGACAACTGCAACGCGGAATCCTTTTTACCTAGAGATGGGATCAAATATAAAAGTAAAATAATTTAAAGCCGTTTGAATGTTTTCTGTTTTACCTGCCACCGCGTTTATATCTGCACCATTCTCTATTAAAAATAGGGCCGTGTCACTATCGCTGTTGAGTATTGATTGATGCAACAGGGTAAAGTCGTCTCTATTTCTTGCGTTTACATCCGCGCCTCCTTTTATAAGAATGGAGACCAGATGTGTTTTATTCAGCGATAAGCATAGACTAAGCGGCGTGTCGCCATTTATATCTTTGCAGTTGAAATCAGGAACTTCTGTTCCATTGACTTCCACCTGAGCAAAAGCTTCTATTGCACCAACGGCATTTGCTTCGACTGCCATATGTAGAGCTGATTTCATTCCGGTTTCAGTTGTTTGCAAATTACACGGTGCACCATTTGTAAGCAATTTTTTTACTAGGTTGGACATATTTTGGCTGGCTGCAATGTGTAAAGCAGATAGTCCAGTAAAGTTTAAATGGTCGAGATTAGCAAAGTCTGCCAAAAATATGGCGGCTTCTTCGAAGCGTTGGCCACCAATAGCGAGTATCTGAAGCAGGCTGTCTCCAGTTGCAGATTTAATAGGGTTTGGACGTGCGCCCATTTTGAGCAGTTTGTGAGCCAACTTGTAATCTACGTCCTCTAACGTCAAACATAGTTCAAGTGCGCACTTTTCCTCGAAAGTGCACATGTTAATGTCGATATTAGGCACATCAAGTAGTTGACTTAGCATTATGGTATTTTGGCTTGCGATCGCAACGTGCAAAGGTGTTTCGCCCCGAGCATTTTGAATGTTAACGTTAGCTTTGCGCTGTAAAATGTTTTTCCCCAGTTCATTTATTTGTTCGAATGTCTCGCGGTCTGTCTGACTCTCAACGTAACTGCATATGATATGAAGCACGGTATCTGCAGAAGGTCTAAAAAAACAAAAGTTTTCAACCCTTTATAGTTATTGCATATGATAGAGCTGAATTTTTTACCTGGATATAAGATCTAAAATACAATTTTGATCCAAAAGAAATTTCGCTGAAAAAACATCGCCTTTTTTGAAAGCATCAATTAGTAGCGTGGATCCCTGTTGAAATGTATATTTACTTGAAGGAAAGTAGTTTTTTGTATTTTATGCCTACCTTGGCGTCATACGCATTAACATTGGCCCTTCCGTTTTTCACAAGTGTTTGAGCTATCTGGGAATTTTTCGCCGATAGGGCCATTTGAAGCGGCAGTTGCCCTTGCTCAGACAAACTGTTTACCAACTCTGGTAGCTAAAAAATTACGAACAAGACACAAATTAGAAAATCGATATCACTGTAAGAACAATTGTATTAAGATGTTGGATACTTTCATTACATGTACAAATGTACAAACATAGATTAATTTTTAATTTAAAATGTTTATTTCTAAGTGCCCTTTTTGGGAAGACAAATGAAAAAGACAAAAGCTACTCCAACGGGAACTGTTAGATTCTCGGAAAATATACCTTTAAAATTACGGAATATATTTAATTCGTGTGTATGTATGTAAGGTACATATATCACCGTTAGTTCCGTGGCAGACTCCACTGCCTCACAAACTCTCACTCTTTCTTATAAACGGAGGAGCTAATCAGTAAATGGTTGACATGTCTGGCATTTACCTAATGAATGCGCATCAACTCTCTTTCTTTCTCACTCTTGATAAATCGTGTTCCATCGGGGCCATTTATTTTGTTTCTTAAGCAAGTGAGACGTTAGTTTGCGCACGAGAGAACTAATAAAAGCAATTAAAATTCAACTTAAAATTTAACGTTTTCTACCAACAAAAATTGACTCAATTAAGCAGGCTCCGGTGTTCGCTTACTTTTGCGGATTACGTTTTCATCCAATACGTTTCGTTTTCGTTTTTAGGTGCTACCGTTTCCACAAATTTTCGGTATCGATCTGTTTCATTTTCTCATCGATTCTGGCAAACAAAAATAGCTGACCTGGTTGCTTTAAAAATAAAACGTTATAAAAATCAATTTAAATTTTAAATTTAAAATACTAACGAACTGTTACTAACATGCATATTGAAAATTAGATTTCTAATGGTCAAAAAATTTATTTTTTGCACTTAAATTTTGAACTAAATGTGGCGGGAAACAGGTGCCTTTAACCACATTTTCTGCTACTCGAATGTTACGAGAACAGTCTGTGCTATTATGCGCAACGTATCGATAGCCAAAACGGACTGCGTCAGCTGTTTGCAAGAATCCGAAAAATGTTGTTGCCCTGACCAATAATTTTCGACCCAAATGTGAGGTTGGGTTAAGACAAAATTATTTAGGCATTATAAGACCCAAGCTAATTTGCCCTTGTAATATTGTCGAATTCCCTTAGCAATTAATATTCGGTTTGTTGTATAAAAAGCCGTTTACTTTTCATTTCTTCGGGGAAAATATTTTTGTTTTTTAAACGATGAAATCTTTGGGAATGTGAAAACGGGGGCACCAATTTCTGTGATATCAAAAGTAAATCGGAAAGCTTTTGTGAAAGTGAGAACCGGAGTCTTGCTGCATTCCTTGATTCAATATTAAAGGAATTCCTGTGTATGTTCTTAAAATAACAACGAAATATTGTTTTAAGTCTCTCACCCCTTTTATTATACATATGTATGTACATACTATAATACCACGGCATTTGCTCGATCTACTTCGTGTATTCTTTCATTACTGCACTGCTTTACCTTCTTTTTTTCTTCTTCTATCCCCAACGCGCTGCAAAACAGCAAATAAAGAACACTTTTTTTGTTGTCTCTACATATTTAAAAGCAAGCAAAAAAAAAGGTTTGACATTCAACTGTATTGAAAAATCATTCAATTGTTGCCTCTTCGTTCAAATGTTGTGCGTCTTACGTGTCTTATGTGAGCGCACTCACTGCCATTCGTGCAGACCTCTAGTCCGTACATGAACATACAAACATATGTATGTATGTACATACATATGTGATTTTATGTACGGCCTTACGAAGTTTTAATACGTATGTAAACATGCATGTAGATGCTAGTATGAATGTATTTATTTATTTATATTGTTTATAATAACTCGCAAAATAATAAATATGTATAAATATATTGAATACAAGTATATGTACATAGGTGTTTGCACCGATTCATCTAAATGTACATATGTGTGTATGTACGAAAGCATGGAAGCTCTACGCATAAAACGTAAACTAAAGATGGGCGGATCAGCTGTGCTTTCGAAGCACTAACCAACATGGTTATTTATCGACAGCTTCCGAACACGCACGAGCTGGAACATCCCATATTTTGCATAGATATGTACATATGTAGATGCACATCTGTGCTATTTTTAGTTATTTGTAAAATTGTAAGTTGTGATTAATCTTAAGTTACAATCTATAGTTACTGCCAGAGCCAGAGTTACTGTTTAAAATGTTATGCGAATGATATTTATCGATAGCACGATATGCAGTTCGTTTGGACTCTTTTTCATGTTTTTGTTGTTGCTCTCGAAATTGAGTATATCAGGCGTGGAGTTTACAGCCGGTCCCTGACCATCTCTAGTTTAACATGTCGATCGATATATGTATCTAAGTATGTACATATGAACGAAAATTTCATCGCTGTTTAAATTCTATTGAGCACAGCAGGGGCGGCTAGTATGTTTAGTTACAAGTGAAGGAGTGCCTCGCAGTTTCTGCCGCTTGCTCTGTTTTGCATAGAAATAACCGTACATGAATAAATACATATGTACGCTTTTTGGGTAAGATATGTTTTTTAATTTAAATTTATTTTGTTGATACCTAACATGTATCGAAGGTGGCATATGTGCGAATGTATGTACAAATGTATAGAAATCACGGCAGCGCAGAGCTAATTCCATGCATACATACCTTGTATGGATGTGTGTGTGAGTATTTGGCTCATGGCCACTTTCGCCCATTACCAGCGAACTGGTATCTGACCAAATGTGAATGTGCGTACAAAAGGAGATGATGTATGTACATGCATGCATACATATGTACACACTTACATACGTAAAAATATGCAGTAAACTTTTACACTTTCGATTTCTAAACTCTAGTTCAATTGTTACGCGCGGGAGCCTTGGCAGCAACATTGAGATACAATAATGGCATGCAGTCCTCAATCCGGTAGCAGAGGCTACATATTAAACGGAGTATTTTCATTTTTCGTTGCAGTAACGTTGGGTTCGTATAATTGGTGGACAAATAATTTATTTAAGTTCCTCCCTATGTTTAAAGGTTTCAAGTAATAACTACAGAAATTATTGTAGTCCTTTTGTACATATGTGTGTATGTATGTACATATATGACCAGTATCAACAGCTGAGTTGATACCATATCCGTCAGTTTTTTCTATAATGCTTCTCCCTGATGTGCGCAGTAGAAAAGTATGATCGCCTTATCATAATAGCATAAGTATGTACATATGTACATATGTAAATAGGTATGTAATTGCCACACATAGTTAAGGCTGTGTGAAATGTCTGTGTCGATGACCGATCCGACTTCCTTACATATGTAGTACATATTACATACAAGTTATCTCTGTGTCAACGGATATTCGACAATATTACTATACTATGGTAGAATGCACTTAAAGATAACACTTTGAGCCCTGCATAAATTCACAATGTCGTGCAAAACAAAAAATTTATTGTAGGCGAAAGCAGTGAGTGATTCAAAAGTGTGCTCATCAACGGAGAAATATTTACATACAAATTTCCCAAGAATTAAAAAAAAAAACAAAAAACAACAAATACTTATATACGGAATATAAGTTTCCTCTTACTTGAATTTATTTCATGTGCACTAAGCAGAAACAATTTTTTTGGAACGTGGAAGTCGCAAACTTGTTTAGCAATTCTCTTATTTAGTTGTACTAAAACTAAACTACACATGTTGCTATGACCTTCATTGAGATCGAATCTCGATGGTCAGAAGGAGAATTTTTCTCTCTTAAGACGACTGCTTGCTTCTGATAAACTGACTCAAGAATATCCGAAATTCTTCGGAAATATATATATGCCAAATATGCTATATATAAACATGGGCAACTTATTGTATTAATCCAATACGCACCCCAGGAGATAGTCTTTTAAATTTAAATGTGCATGCAATATTCCCGAAAATGTATATTTTAATGCATCTTTCGTATTAAAACAAAAAAACCTTTTTTAACTTTCAGGAAAAGGTTCAGTAGCTGATATCCTACAATGTTATAAGTGCTCCGTAACTATAGAAAAATACGTCGTAGAAAACCGAACAATTACGACCCCCTTGTGCTCGAAATTTGAGGAGAACGCTGGTTACACGACCCCCTGCCCATACTCAACAATGTGCTTGAAAACAATTTCAATTTTACACTTGCAGAATGGTCAAAAGCAAGAAGCTGTGACAAGAGGATGTGCCCAGCAAAAGAATACCACTCAGGTTTGAACTATTATAGACAAAACGCGATATTTGTGATTGAATATTCAATGTTAATACTCTGTTCTTTTCTTAGATATTCCGCAATAAACAGTGGGAACAAGAGCATCTAGTCCAGGAAGTGTACGATGAAGGATGCACAGAAGTAAAGGACAACCACTTGGCGGGATCAGCAAAAGTACACTGTTACTGCCGCGGAGAACTATGCAACAAATCAAGTCTGCCTCGCATTGACCCAAATATGGGGATCCTGATTCTTTTGCTTCAAGCCTTGTGGCTCATGCATTCTCCAAGTACCTAATCCTGCTGAGTGAAATTATAATCAATATATTAAAATGCTTTATTGTGATAAATGATTAAATATGCAAATTTAACATACGAGTAAATGTTGCATAGTTCGTTAAAATACTCAGTAAAATTGGTTCTATTAAATACTGTATAAAAACGAATGCTACCACATGGTTCAATATATTCTTAGCTGAAACTAAGCGCTAACAATAGCGATGCAACTATAAGAACTGAAGTCTTATGCTCGCCTTGGTTATTATGTACTGAAACTACTGACAGAACAGGCTCACATCCGCACACATAAACCCAAAACCACAACTCAAACGACGTCTCACATTTCCGTAAATCAAATGCTTTACCGACTAAAAACACCCCATAAAAAACAGCTACCTGATACCAAAACATAAATGGATTTTCACCCGCTAACTCTTCCTTCAAACACTTTAGTCTGTCGAAACTAACTCTCAATGGGAGGCAATAAATAATCATAAATAGGTTGAGGCTAGCCCACGATTACCAATGGCCACTTAATGGACAAATCACTTCCCAACAGATATCCATTGTTCAACATCGCGTGGTTAGGGTCAAAGATCTAGATTCTCTAGTAACTGAAGTTCAATAAGTAGCCGAACTATTATTGAATATTATAAAGAAACCGATTGTTTTGTAGTCCAATGTTCTCTTAACATTTCAAAATTCTTGTGATAAATGATTTTTAAGTGCTCACCAGAAAAACTCGTCAGACTTAATTACTCGATTTATACTTTTTGGCTTGGGGAATTTCTTTTAGTTTTGGAAAATGCCAAAAAAGTAATACGAAATAAAATTCTTCAGTTTAGTCGTTTTTTTCATGGATTTTGGAGCGCGTTGTCCTAATAAAACAACTAAAACGCTACGCATCGCGCAAAAACTTTTTATGCTCAATTGAGTGTGTTTTAAAGTAAAATCGTATTGATATTTTTGTGGTCTCTGCTGTCTCAAGCCCTTATATTTTTCGAATGACAAAAATAATTTTCTGCATGTTTTTTGTGTTCTCTGAGGTAACAGCCTCATTTGAACGATTTGAAAAGCTCAGCACACTGAGCTTCCGTCTCATTGATCAAGTCACTTTAAGGCTTCAACGATAAGAAGGATACTAACAACCAGAAGGAAGCGTTTCCGACCCCATAAAGTACTCATCTTCTTGATCAGCATCAAAAGCCGAGTCGATATAGTCATGTCTGTCTTTATGAGCGCTTAGATCTGGGAGACTATAAGAGCTACAGCAACCAAATGTTGTACCCAACAAATGAAATCGCATTCCCTCTCTTTCACACACTATTCCTGGTGCGGTGTGGTTCCTCTGGCGGAGGGGAGCCATACTGACTTAGTATCGGATATAAATGTAGAGTCGCGGCCATAGCTGCGACCAACAACGTTCATGCTCGTTTTTAACTTTTAAAGGTTTTGAATCAACATCAAAATTTAGTTTTAAATGGCTGCTACAATTTTTTAGAATAAATAAATTAGAATGTAACAGTAAAAATTAAATAAGTCTATGATTTTTGTTACAAAATTATCAATTGGTTTAAGTACATATGTATATACATACATGCCAACAAAAAGGGGCGCAAGTTAACAAAAATTTATGACGGCAGGCGAGAGCCATGATCGAGCTAGAACTAGAATTAATTGAACGCACTCAGCTCAAATGCGAGTTTCTTTTCGAACTAATAGAAGTCTTTAGTTTAACTATGAAGAAATTTCCCATGCCAGCTATATGCTAAAGTAGTCCGAATTTAATCAAATCTTACTGTGTTGGGTCCCACTTAAATCGTTTCCGGGAAGCTTTATGATATAAGGGATAATCTGATAATTTGATGCGCCAATTTTTGGGACGTAGGCACAGGTCCCTGCCGGCTCGGGTTAGATCAGTTTCATTAATCAATTGGCCATTTATGACCAATTTTCATTTTCTAGCAGAATATACTATTAGCGTATAAATTTTTAATTTAATTAATTTTAACATACATACATATATGTGTGTATACTTTTTTCTATCAATTTGTTCTGTGCAGAAAACCAATGGAAAAGGTCCCCAAAGAAAGAGATTTTGGAAAGACCCATTTGCATATGTATGTACGAAATTTAAAGCGTTTCGGAGAAAATATAATCTAAATGTACATATCTACGTGTATACCAGTCATATAAAGGTACTGATCTAACAGGTTCAGGTTCTCCCACTGTCATTGTTTAACATATGTTTTAAATACACTTACTGCGTCATCATTCTCCACAAGACATAGGAACACGACGTCTTCCCTCAGGAGTCTCACTGCAGCATGTAGTGGATATTTGGTTTTATTCTTAAGCATTTTAAACAGTAGTGGTCCAGACATATGTTCAAAGTCTTGGGCTGTTAGGTCATCCCAGTGTGTTGATATAATGCCGGAACAATATTCTAGGAGCGTTGAGGCTGCCACTTCTTCGGCCACACAATAAAATCGTACGCAAGATCTCACTCCAACCGAAGCTACTAGTGCTCGCTCACACAGGCCTAAAAGGGCAGGTAACCCAAATCGATGCGCAGCTTTAAGTAGATCTAATGCCAATCGGTCGTGCTGTAAATCAATTAAATCTGTATAAATCCAACGCAACAGAGCCATGACAACATCTTCATCTAGATCGCTCCAGTCGAGCTCTTGAGTGCTGCCCAATACATCGTCGCGCCATTTCTCAGATCGTGCATGGAGGACAAACTTATGTGCTGGAACTGTTTTTGCGCTTGTTCGGATGTTAACATCCGAATAGGTTGTACGCCCATACAATGAAGCCACTGTCAATGCCAGTCTGGAGACAAAACTACTGAGCTCTCCAGTGAGCTCTGCATCCGCTGATGAGGCAACAACTTCGTTAAACTTTCGTTCTAGTTCCGCATAACTACGCTGCAACTTTGTATATTCTTCCTTTAATAACGCCAAATGGTTTTCCAGCTTTTGAACGGACGCTGCGTCGTTGCAACCTGTAAGTATGAATTCAAGTAACTTAATGAACGTACATATAACAATTCTTACTAACAAAAATGAATACATAGATATTTTTTGTACAAAAACATACAAACGTACAAGCTAAGCTACATCCATGCATATGTACATATGTAAAACAATTAAATAAAACAATTGATAGTACGTAAATATGTACAAACACCAGAAACTAAAAGCAATTTCTACCTATTTGCAAAACATACCCATTTTATATAGAATTCTTTTTCTTCCAAATGAATAGTCAAATTTTATTTTATAAAAACGCTGTGCATTTAATATGAGGCGTAGACGGCTGTTTTTGTTATCGCTGGAAGAGCAGCTGTGTTCGACTCACATTAGAACTAGTTCTTTTCGAACTAGTTATTTTCATTTAAAATGCCCATTTTGTTTCAAAACAAGCTACAGATTTAAAATACCCACTTTTTAATTTGGTTTATATGTATATTAATAGCTATATAATAGCTATATATATATATTAATGGCCTTCGCCATGCAACAGGCGCGACGGTCCCAACCACTCGATGTATTGAGATGCTGACAATGATTAAATGTAGATTAAGTAAGCAATCTATAGTAATTTTTTGAACGAAATCTGGATTCAGATGACCAGCTGACCCTCAAAATCCAAAGAAATTACTAGATTTGTTTCCAACATAGATTTTAAGATAGATTTTTACAAACTATAACTTAAACGCCGCTTTATTACGAATCTAAATATGTTTAGATATATAAATGGAGTAAAAATTTATTGTTTTACACAACTTTAGAACGGCTGGGCCCATTTGGCTCAAATTTCAGTAGTTCGTATTTGCCAGAAAATATTGGGAAAAAATACCCGCGATCGCGAACAAAATTAATTTTTTTCTCTTATGGAAAAAGATCTTAGCCGTACAATAGTAAAGAGGCAAATATTATACTCGGAGATCAGTTCCAAACTCGAGATATTCAGGCAGGCTCCGGTTTCCACTTTACAAAAATGTTCCGATTTACTTTCACATAAATTGGTGCTCCCGTTTTCACAATCTAAAAGATTTCTCTGAGATGAGATATAATTGGCTTTTTACACAACAAAATTAATCTTAATTGCATAAAGAAAAAAATAGATGACCGCGCATTTTCTGCCGTCGTTTGGCTTTAAAACAAATATTTTAAAAGTAAAGACTTATACCGCTGTATTTACGAAGCTGATTTTTAAACGGTTGGCCGAAAACGTAAAACAAAACCCGGAGCCTCCCTGAAACAATCAATTGAGAGAGTTTATCTGAGGGCGTTAAATTGAGGTAAGACAATCATGAGAAAAATTACCATAACAAACCATAAACAAAATTTTTTTAAAATATTTGTAGCCCCAAGTCCCTCTTATAAATGGATTTTGTTGTCTTGTAGGTTATACAATAACAAAGACAATCACGATAGTGTAACTAACTTAGTAACTTTCAGAAAAAACAAGGCAAGACATCGCTGTTTTTAATTCGGATCCATTGCAGAAAGCTAATCAGTGGGACGGTCAGGCTGATGTCCAGGACTGATCGTGTTTTCAATCAAGTTTACTGGAGCCCACTCTTAAGTTTTCTGACATCCGTATCAGCTCCAAGCTGGGGAATACCCACCCATCCAAGTTACAACAACCATGCCAACAGGCTTACAGCTTGGGAGATCGACCGATCTTGGGATGATGCTATTGGGCCCAAGCGACCGTCCTTAACTCAGTAGCTCAGTATTGATGGTCCTCGCACACAGTAAAAATATGTACATATGTAATACATGTAAGTCGGACAGTCACACAGATCGGACATTGACCTACACCATACAGCTGCCGTACCTATTACAAAGACCCATCGAAGAAGTTCGTCACTTTTTCTGGAATACCTCGGCTTCATAAAAATACCTATGTATTTATCTGTAGTTTTTCGTAGTCGGAAATATCCAAGTACATTTGTACGGTAGAAAAAGTTAAGAGAAATTTAAAAAAGAATGTAAAGCGCAAAAACAACGAATTCACGAGCTTCGTTTATTAAACTACTGATTTGTTAACAAATATTTTCAAAGAATAAGCATTAGCTGTATTCATGTTTAATTACTTCAGCTTTGAGAACAGACTGTGTGCAACGCAGTGATCCAGTTCCGCAACATAGTCAAATAACTCTTCCATGCACGTCTCCGTGGTCTTGGATCGCCCGTTAACGCGATCATTGCACTCCTGGTATTTATTGTACAAGGACTCGATATGACCCTTTGATTGGCATTTTTCCTGATGTATTAAAAAAACCGTATATGTAATCGCATATGCAGTGCAAGAATTAACTCTTACCCTCAAGACTGCTTGGGGATCAACCAACTCCTCTTCATCGTCGGCCTTAACAACAGGCATTGCAAACAAACTTCTAAAGGCCATATTGTAGCTGTAATTGTTAAAAATGTCTGTAAATTCTATTGTAATTTTTTCATATACGTATGTAAGTAACACATAAACAAGATTGCAAGAAACTCAAATGAAAACAAAAAACATAACAGTGAAGACAAATATGGTCAATGAATTTTAAATCTATTTATATTATCCACTAAGTCACAAAACAATTTTAATATTAACCTTTTTCAGAAATTGTGAATACTTGAGTGATGCAACACGACGGACGATGACAGTGTGACCGCGGACTTATCGTTAAAATATACGGTCTGACCCTCCGAAATATACCCACAATATACGTCACAAATTTCAAAATATACCGTAAATATACTGACGAATTCAAGTTCTATTCTACATATTCCAATTTTGATATTCCGTTGAATATTACTAGCTATCTAGAACTCTCAGCCCTGCCCAGATAATTTTATCCGATTCTATTCTATTCTATTTTAAATACTTGCTGTTATTGGATTTTGCGTAAACAAAAAAAAAATGATGCAACTAGACAATTTTTTTCCAAAGCAGCTCTGTGCCTATTATCTTGCTTTGTAGAAAAATAACAATGGTTTCCCTGTAGAAGTTGTAACTCAAAACAATTACCCAACTAAAACTTTAGCCCTTCAGACCGTGATGCATTGTTTGTACGATTGTAGTGAAAAATGATTGAAATAGACTTATTTTAACTGAATAACATAATATATTTGATTGTTTCAAATGAACTTCAAATCATTTGATGCAAAAATATACTGTTCAGCTCAAGTTCTAAAGCGAAATGCATACTTATTAGGCGTCCCTAAAACCCGTGACGAATGTTTAAATTTCAATTAGCCAGGCTCCGGTTTTTACTTTCACAAAAATTCACCCTTTTAGTGCTTGCGTTTTCACATAACGCAAGATATCTTCGTTTTTTAAAACGTAAAAACTGTACAAATTTTCGTCGACGAAATGAAAAGAAAAGATTTTTTATACAATAAAACCAGTCTTTATTGAAAAAAGGAAAAGAAATAGATGCATATTGATGCATTAACATAAATTTGACACCATTACCAGACCAATTTAGCCTTTGCCCTCTTTATAAACTGGTCAGGACAATAACACTTTAACACGAATTAATCAATTGAGTAATTTTCTTGACTAATGCTTGCTATTAGACGATCAAACGTTTCATCGTTCTAGCCCCTTGTTGGCTCCGCGTATACGGAGGGGGGTTCTCTTGAGAGAATTACTCTGGTGGATGATCTTGGTGTTGTATTAGATGCCTAGTTAAGCTTCTCTGCACACATTTCACCCCACTAACAAAGACTCTCTATACCTCGCTAGTTTGTCCGATCTTAGAATACAGCTCCTGTGTATAGTGAATTTAGTACAAAGTACACCAGGACCGTATAGAATTAGTACAGAAAAACTTTTTTTCTTTGCTATGCGGGATGCGGCTGAGGGACTGCCGTCTTACTCTAGTAGACTGCTATTAGTAAATCTCCCATCCTTTGTTAACCGTAGAAAAATGCTTGGTGTGTCTCATGCTCGGACTATAATTCCTTCAACCATATTACATCCACCACTTATTCCCTTCCCCTTATGAATTTACTAATCCTCTCATACATTTCTCGTAACTAGTAATTGTAGTGGTATTTGTATTTTATTTGCATGCTTAGTTTTTTAGTAAGTTTAGTACTAATTTTCCTCGCATATTAGTCTAACAGCTATCTTTCCTGCATGTTCGCGCTCGGTTCTGCAAACGCGTCAAGCGTCATGCGGCAGCGCCCCTCGGTCAGTTGGGCGGGAGGAGGGCTGCTTTTTGCCTGGGTTCTGCGCGTAACAACCTTCTTCTGGTGCTGAAATTGCATCGCCACTTGAAAGATGCCGTCATTGTATACCAACGTCTAGATACAAAAAAAAATAAAAATATTAGACAGAATGTCTGGTATAATCTAATTCAAGACGAACGTGCAGAAGAAATTGAAAGGGGAAGGCACATCTTACACAAGTGCCCTTATTGAAGTTTCAAGCCAAATCGATCACGAAACCGAAAAGTGTTGTTGCTCTGACCAATTATTTCCGAGCCAAAAATTGTATAAGATAATGCATCAAAATGTCATTTTGCAATAAGAAAAGTTTTTTTATAATAACGCCGTTGAAACGGAGAACTCTTGCTTTTAGTGAAATCGGGAGCACCAATTTTTGTGATTTCCAAAGTAAATCAGAAAAGTTTTGCGCCTGATAGATTAGCTATAAAAAATGTAAAATTAAACACAGTTGATTTTGTGAATATTGGTGTGTGAATATTACTTCCTAAGAATGTAAGAAAATATATCCATGTGCTAATTTTATGGCATTCTTTGTAATTAAAACCAAGTTGTCTTGCATGAGCTGATTTAAATTGTTTAAATGTTGTTGATATATGGTCTCACAGTTTTCAAGTGTAGTGAAGTTAAGTCAAGTGTACATTTGTGACAACATACATCGATAAAACACGGTTGCATCCCTACGAGTACGAGGCCTCGTTTTCTGTGTATTTTTGCTTCGCATTTTATATTTTGAGTATTGTGCTGTTTAAGGATTTTCACAATTTGCTTAACCGATTGAGAACCAAGTAAAGAAAAAAGGACCTGCTATGCACAATTCCTTCAGCGAATAAAAAGAGCTATTTGAATGAAAAAAACACAATAAAACTGTGGAGCCTGCTATTCACCCTTTTCATAATTTTACAGACACGAACTGAAGCCGAGAGCCCGTAGGAAAGTAAAGCTGGCGCCTGCCGCGTTCTCAGCTGAGGCAATCCGACAGATCAGATACATTTGTGTGGTATGTTTTGTTATTTTGTTTGAAAACCATAACATTGCATTATTAACGAAAATGTTACGTGTTGACTCTGCTAAAAATATCGTATAATATTTTAGGAAGGTTCTGTGAACGTGGCGAGCGGCTATGTCCATAAAGACGGGCGACAGCGGTTCCAGCAACGGATATTTACGGACAATGCCCGAAAGCACGCGTTCGCTTATAAACGGCTCTGAATCGTTGGCTAACCAGACTCACTGCTTGATGCAAATGCAGAGCGACCGCGACATCAACACCTCCAACACGAGCAGTAACAATGCACTGGGCATATCGCAAACCAAAATGCACCGAAATTTTAAGCTACTAGCTGACCCGCAGCTAGTGAAATGTGGCGCCAAACTATATCGTTACGATGGCGTCGTACCGGGCGATCCTATATTTCCAACAATAACACCCAGGGATCCACGCAACCCTCTTATTCGCATTCGCACCAGACCCGTAGAGCCGCTGCTGTTGCTTATACCTAGGTAAGTTTTAAGAAGGCGCCTAGCTTCCAGGCAGAAACTAAAACTATATGCAGATTTGTGATTGATGCGGACTACGTGGGCACGCCACCTGCCATTGAAGTAACTGTGGTGAACCTAAACGACAACATCGATAAGCAGTTTCTCTCCAGCCTATTGGACAAGTGTGGAACATCAGACGAAATAAACATATACCATCATCCCACAACAAACAAGCACTTGGGTATTGCTCGCATTGTGTTTGAGAGCACGAAGGGTGCACGGCAGTTCGTTGAGAAGTACAATCAAAAGTCGGTGATGGGAAAGGTATGGAGGTTGTTTTTTTGTTTTTGCATCAACTGTATGTACCTTTTTGTTGCAGATCTTAAATGTGTTTTGCGATCCTTTTGGGGCGATTTTAAGGAAACACATTGAGACTTTAACAAATCCAGTTGCGCCGAAGCCAGTGTTGGGTGCCACCACCACAAAAGCTCCACCACATCCGGGCACTGCAGTGGGCTCACAGCCCGACTTGGCTGACTATAGCCACGATTACAGTGAGAAGAGCGCTGTGGATAATTTAAATAGTGCATACAGCTCTTTTCCAAAGAACTCTGACATCGGAGAACGAAGCCGGGATCGCAACTGGGAGCGGGATCGTGAGCGAGAGCGCGATCGTGACCGAGATCGAGATCGATATTACAAGGACAGCAGTCAACATTCCGCAGAGAGATCCTATGACCGTGATCGGGCAATGCGAGACAAGTACGGATCCTCTTTACGCCATGATCGGCATTTTTATCGCCGGCGGTCTCGAGATAAAAGTCCAGATCCCGCTCGAGATAGTCGGGATAGACTGTTCACTGGACGAGAACGTGATAGGGCTAGAGACCCTGATGCCAGGTCGCGGGACTATCACCGTTCAAAGGAACGCGATTATTTTCGAGAGCGAAATAGATCCCGCGACCACTCCCGTGATCGTTCGAGGGAAAAGAGAGATCTTCGGTTTAGTGTATCAAAGGAGCGGGACTACAGAGAGCGAGATCGTGATCGGGATCGGGATCGGTCGCCCGACAGAGATCGAAGAGATCGTGTGAGTATAAAGTATAAAAAGCGTTTCACCAGTCATGAATACGCGGAAACGGATATACACAGCTCTTCGTCCTCAAAAACCCATCAATATTATACTGCCGCCTCAGCATCTGGTTTGCCTGCTGGGAGCTATGCCTACAGCAGCCACGCTTACTCCATGACGGACAGTACTCAGTCCTGGTCAGAGCATAAGAGTTGGAATGCTCCGCAGCCTGATTTCCAACCAAAGCCAAAGCCACCCCCACCTCCACCTCCAGAGGAAGAGGAGAACTGGGACGACCCACCAGTTCCCCCACAAAAATTTGAACAACAAACTGTTTCACTCTTGGAATCAGCGAGCACAAAACTCCAATCACCGAAGCCGGGCACAGCTGTTGCGGAGCCAAACGCAGAAACAGAAAATGTCGACTTGGACACTCGAATAGCCCTCATATTTAAGGGAAAGACATTCGGAAATGCACCCCCATTTCTTCAGATGGACAGTAGCGACTCAGAAACGGACAAGGCAAAGCCTGAGGGAGGGGTTGAGGCTAATGAAACTCGCTCGCTTTCCGATTCAAATAATTCGGATAACAAGAAAAAGTGTGACAAGAAGATATCAGAACTGCAACAACCGCATGGGGCAAGCGATATATCAAGTGATGACGATATAATGGTGAAGAATAAGAGATGTAAACCCGGTTTTACACAATGTGAAAAGGACGATGACAACATGTCTCTGTCGAGTTTGTCTTCTCACGAGGAATCCCCCACTGCACTACCCAATGCGGCCGATCGCGGCAACAAGAAACCTTTATCACCATATATGTATCCCAATTCCTCCAACCAGCATCCCTATTATTATCATCCTTCAGACTATGGGCATTATCCCTCCGGCATCTCGTCAAACACCGTGTTGACAAGCCGCTATTTTTCAAACCCCGCCTATATGCAGCCGGCCTACTTGGCTGGTGTTGGCGCTTTCAACTTGGATCCCTATGTCCAGACATATGGCTACCAGTATCCCCCTTCCGACCAGAACGACGAGATAAAAGAGAACGTGAAAAAGGTTATTAACTACATTGTAGAGGAGCTAAAGCAAATCTTAAAGCGCGATGTGAACAAACGCATGATTGAGATAACCGCCTTTAAGAACTTTGAATCTTGGTGGGATGAACACACATTGAAGGCACGGTCCAAACCGTTGCCCGATTCGGTGGAGGGAACCTCCAACTTAAGACAGAGTAGCGCGAACGCCAATTTGATGAAGGAAAATGCCGACTGTGAGAAGCCTGCCAACATGAATCAACTTACCAATACTCAAGTGGAAATGTCCGATTTTAAAAGCTTTTCAAGCATAGGCATAAGGGCAGCAATGCCCAAATTGCCATCATTTCGACGCATTTGCAAACATCCTAGTCCTATACCTAATCAAAGGATATCACTCGAAAGAGATCTGAGCGACCAAGAAGAAATGGTGCAACGTTCCGACTCTGAGAAAGAGGACTCGAATATGGGCGGCTTTGAGGCACCAGGATCGAATGCAAAGGACCGGGTATTAGATAGAGAAATGGCGACTATTCGACTGCCATCACCTGAAATGCTTTCAAAACGAAAGGGAAGCGCGTCGAGCTTCTTTTCATCGTCCTCATCCTCTTCTAGCGAAGCAGAAAATGAAGTCAACGACGCTGCTGATGGTACAGAAAAGGAAAAAAGCAGCGATGATGATAGCTTTGACGACGATCATCCACCTAGAAATCTTAATCGAAAAAGCAGACTGATTAAGAAGAATAGGCGTGTGGCATTCAAGGAACCTGGAGATGATAATATTGAGAACATATATTCAGACTCTGAGGACGAAAAAAGGCACACAGATCGAATGCATGTTCAAAAACGGGGTCGAACGAAAAAGAAAAATATCTACTCCGACTCGGATGCCGACATTGAAAGTACTGCCGGAAGAGGTTTCTTGCCTGCGTTGCGAACAAAGGTAATTTCCTCTATACCGTCTGATCTTGAGGACATTAGCAAAGACAGCAGCTTTGGATTGGAGGAAGAGGACCCGGACGACAAAGTTGAAGCAGAACTAAAGACTATCCGAAAAATGGTGGATGAATCTCGACGATCTCTGACCCCTGTTCCACCGCCAGACTACAATGAAGAGCCAGTTGAGAAGTACGATGATACTGATCTCCGCAAGCCAGTTTATGAATACGATCGCATTTACAGCGACTCGGATGAAGAACGCGAGTATCAGGAAAAGAGACGTAGAAATACCGAGTACATGGCTCAGATAGAGCGCGAGTTTTTGGAAGAACAGCAGAAGAATAACCAAAACTCTTTCTCGGAAGGTCGTTCAATTTCGGAGCGTAAATTAGAAATTGTAAAGAAACCTAGTGCGGATATGGCAGATACTGTGGATGTTCCAGAGGTTCCACTGACCCCCGGCATTAATATTCTAGCTGAACTTGTAGATGAGATTAACAAACCGATTCTGGAAACTAGCATCGAACAAAATGCAAGCAAAACCACAGAAATTGATGGAAAATTGAAGAGTAATCTCAACAGCTCAGATGTGGTTGAGGCAACAACGATTTTAAACGGAGATGTTCAGTCGTTCTCCAACACAAACACAAGCAAAAAGGGAACACAATCACCGGCTTCTTCAGATGGAGGCTCCAGCCAAGCGTCGCAAGCAAGTCAAGTAGCTCTCGAGCACTGCTACTCCTTGCCGCCACATGCGCAGTCTGCTTCCTTCACAGACGCCACCTCAGGTCGGCTTGGACTGGATGCCCAGAATAAGAATAGATTTGATGGACAGGAAAATGTGGCTGGTGGTAGCCAAATACAAAGGCCAGGCCCAGGAAGACCGCGCAAGGATTCAACGCGACTGCAAAAGAAAAAGAAGGACTCAGTCCCTCGGCAGTCAAACGCAAAGAATAAAGTCGCTCCTATTACTGATGCATTGGCTGAACTGGCCCGTCAAACGGCCAACTTTGTTCCCTACGAGATGTACAAAGCTCGCGATCAAAACGAGGAAATGGTTATTTTGTACACATTTTTAACGAAAGGTATCGACGCGGAGGACATCAAGTATATTAAGATGAGCTATATTGAGCATTTGCAGAAGGAGCCTTATGCGTAAGCTATTAATTTTATTTCGCTCAGGTATATTTTTGTTTAATCCGTAACCTTTTCTCTTCTCAGCATGTTCTTGAACAACACGCATTGGGTAGACCACTGCACAACAGATCGTGCATTTTGGCCACCGCCGCCGAAGAAGCGCAGAAAAGATGACGAGTTGATGCGCCATAAGACAGGATGTGCTCGCACCGAAGGCTACTACAAGTTGGATGTACGAGAAAAGGCAAAGCACAAGTATCACCATGCAAAGGCCAACATAGATGATGCTGAAAATGAAGATCGTTGTGATGAGCCCACAGCACTCACGAATCACCACCATAACAAATTAATATCCAAAATGCAAGGCATTTCGCGAGAGGCGCGCTCCAACCAGCGACGACTTTTGACAGCCTTCGGATCTATGGGCGAATCAGAGCTTTTGAAATTTAACCAGCTCAAATTCCGAAAGAAACAACTCAAATTTGCAAAATCAGCCATACACGATTGGGGACTGTTTGCGATGGAGCCTATAGCAGCCGACGAAATGGTAATTGAATATGTCGGACAAATGATTCGACCGGTGGTGGCCGATTTACGAGAGACAAAATATGAGGCAATTGGAATTGGCAGTTCCTATCTGTTTCGAATCGACATGGAAACCATTATCGATGCCACCAAATGTGGAAATTTGGCCCGATTTATTAACCACAGTTGCAATGTAAGTATCGCTTGTTCTGTTATTTTCTGCAATTACGAACACAAAATAATTTACACACATTATTTCTCCAATTTTTAATTGCAGCCGAACTGCTATGCAAAAGTCATTACAATAGAGTCTGAAAAAAAGATAGTCATATATTCAAAGCAACCTATTGGGGTCAATGAGGAAATAACATACGATTATAAATTTCCTTTGGAGGATGAAAAAATTCCATGTCTGTGTGGCGCTCAAGGCTGCCGGGGCACGCTCAACTAAAGATGACATACATAATTTTAGGCTTCAGAAGAGTCTATGTTGGGTTGTTCTATTCACACATGTAAATTAGGTTGATATTCAATATCCGAAGTAGATGTATATGTATGTACATATAAACATAACTTATTTGCTTAATCTACCTACAAAGTAGACATTTAGAAGTAACTGCAGATACAGATTTTAAAGAACTACAAATTAATTATAGCTTGACCTAACTTGTAGATGTCGGCTTAGTTTTTATTTATATTTTCATTTTCCTGTGGTGAGTTTTCTTTCGCTAAAATGTTGCAAAAATAAATCAATTTATATTTTACTAAGCCATAAACTAAGAAATACGTTAAGTCCTGCAATGTAAATACATCGCCGATGCTCGTCATCATTAGTATCCGTACATACAGATACATTTGTGACTATGTATACAGTTTACAAGCGAAATGCATTCAAGGTGTTATGCTGTTATGTGAATAAATTAAACGCATATGCAAAGCAAATATGATCTTCAAATATTTTTATTACTGGACTTGAGTGTTATTTGCATATCAAGTTGAGCTTGAGCAATGTTCTCCAGAGCAGACTGAATTTTCTCAAGCAAAAGCTCTCCTTTTTGAACCACTTTCTCAAGGTCAAGAGCGGTCTCTTGATTTTCCATTTCTAGCCTCTTGAGACTTGAGTTTTGGAGTTCAATCGAGCTGTCTTCATTTGGCAACGACTCAATCAATGTGTCAATATCTTTGGCGCATCGTGCAATTAGCTGTGCGAATAGCTGAGCATAGTCCTCCTGGGGCTGACTTGGGTTCGGCGTTTGTGACCCTGTGCGGTCGAAATTTCCAAATTTACTGGGATAAGATGTCTGTTGGATTACACCTATGGCGTTGCAAAAATGCTCGGCTTGCTGAACGTACAAATAAATACATTAATAAATACAAATGGGACAACTAAACTATAAAGCTTACTTGGTTTACGGTATCCTGTAGCTGCGTTAGCCTGTCTGCCATCGTTGCGTATGTTGCAACTTCTAAAAGTTATTGTTGTTTATATATTTTAGGAAAAACAATGGCAGCAGTGTGACCTCGGATGTATCGTTAAAATATACGGTCTCACCCTCCAAAATATACCTAAACTACGTCACAAATTACAAAATATACCAAAAATATACTGACGAATTATTTGTATTCAAATTGCATCACATTCCTCGTTTTGGATATTCCGTGGAATATAACTAGCTTTATATCTCTCATATAAGCCCCATGGACATGCCTCTAAAAGGTATTTCACACGGTTTTTACATTGGGCAAGTGGGTGAGTCCATAACGCGTCTTAATATATACTGAAAAATACTAGAAAAAACTATAAAAAGTAAAAAAATTGCAAGGTGTATGAGTTAGACGTGGTGGCAAGAAAACAAGAAAATCCAATAAAGTATTTGGTCTGACCACTAACCCTAAAAGTATACTGTATGGTTAGTGGTCTGACGGTCTGGGATGTTTCTAAATCGCACGTTTCTATGCGATGTTTAGCCGATGGTTTTCAACTGCAACCCTAAAAAGCAATGAATGGCAATAAAAAAATAGTTCGCGCCTAAACATATTTCAAATCGTTATTGGAATTTTAAATCGTTGAAGACTAAACAAAGAAATACAACAGACACAGTACAAAATGGAGAGACTAGAAATTAATGGTACATAATAAGTAAACATATCTTTTTTTTTAGCAATAGTCGATGTGGACTGCATAAATGGGAAATCCCGCCATAAACATTTGGCGAATAGTACTGCGGATTTGCGGGGGACCCGAAACAATTCAACCGGGACAGATCCAACTGCGGCTGCGTGATATACTCCAGCAAATTGCTAGCAGCCAATGCCAAAACAACTTCCAAACAGAGCTGATGCAATTTTTAAGGGAGTCCAAAAACTAACGTTTATTTTACTTATATGAATTGTTTTATTAAAGCTTACAAAATTGCCAATAAAATTTCAACGGACGGAAAAGGAAATAGACGGAGGATAGACGGAGCGCAAGAATTAACAATCAAACATCGTCGTTGTTCCATTTTTATACCCGATACTCAAATTAGTATTGGGGTATATTAGATTTGTGGTAAAAGTGGATGTGTGGAGATAATGGTTTTTATCCCCAATCGGCCGACTAATTATTTCAATTAAATAAAACTCGGCGCAGAAATAAAATTGCGATATGTTCTTTAATGCGTGACATCCAAATTGCAAGTGTGGCTTGCCTGCCCTTTACATTGCCGCTCCGATCGCTAAGCGCAGCTTCGCTCGGCCGACGTCGGTAGGCAGACGCAAAGCGGAGATAGCGAAGAGCGAGCTGGCAGAGAGCGTTTAGCAGGGCAAGCAAGCGCAAAGCTTTAACAAACAAATGAGTGACATAGACATAAGTAACAAACAAAATAAGCGGCTGAGGGCCAAGAATTAGGTGCTATTTGGTAAGCAGCTAATCGGCTGCGTTCTGCTCCGAACATTCACCCCCCGTTGGAAGGCAAAGGCTTTCAACAGATCCATCCTGAAGGGGCAGAACCGCTATTTTTCCAACGGCCCTCTTGAAAAGGCCTCTTTGAGTGCGGATGACGACTACCCTGATGGTTCCATCTTTTCCTGGGATGACGCTCTCAATGCGGCCAAGCGGCCACCTTAATGGTGGCAGCGTTTCCTCTTTCATCATGACTAGCGCTCCTAGCTTGATGTTTGGAGACGATGACCGCCACTTGCTCCGCTCCTGAAGAATCGAAAGATACGCCGTGCTCCATTTTCTCCAAAACGCCTGCTTCATTTGACACAGCCGCTGCCATCGACTAAGTAGGTTGACCCGGAGATGCGTCACATCTGGCTCGTCGAATGCAGCTTTCGGGGCTCCATTGAGAAAGTGGTTTGGCGTGAGCACATCTAGGTCATCGGGACTCTCTGTAATTGCATAAAGCGGACGGGAATTTAACAAAGCAGAGATTTCACAAGCCAAGGTCTGAATTTCATCAAGAGTAACAATGTAGGTCCCGACGATGCGATGAAAATGATATTTAGCTGCTTTAACAGCCGCCTCCCACAAACCCCCAAAATGTGGTGAGCGAGGGGGGATGAATTTCCAATCGATTCCACTAGAAACGCAGAGATGTGACACAGCCGACGTATGAGGATCGCTGAGGAACATTTGACGAAGCTCCAAAAGCTCATTTTTTGCTCCTACAAAATTTGTTGCGTTGTCTGACCAAATGATTCGAGGTTTGGGACGTAGACTTATAAAACGCCTTAATGCTGCCAGAAAGGATTCTGTAGATAGATCCCGAACGACTTCCAAATGAGTTGCTTTGGTGCTAAAGCATACGAAAACAGCGATGTAACATTTGATAGGAGGCCTGCTTCTGACTTCCGATTTGTGATAAAAGGGTCCGCAAAAATCAACGCCCGTTGTGTGGAATGCTGGATTAGTCCTTACGCGATCCGCAGGCAAGTTTCCCATGATATGTTCCCTCAGCACTGGCTTCAAACGAAAACATCTAACACATTTGCGAATGATTCCCGCAACATATTTGCGTCCACCAATAGGCCAGAATTTTTGCCGAAGCAGTCCGAGCAATCCTTGAGCTCCTGCGTGGAGAAACCTTTCGTGAAAGAAGATAATAATAGAGACAGTGACAGGATGTCCCTTAGGAAGCAGGATCGGGTGCTTCGCGTCGTAGTCCAATTCGGCATTTTGGAGGCGGCCTCCAACCCGCAGCAATCCAAAGCTATCCAGAAATGGATTCAGTGAGGCCATCGTGCTTTTTGACGGTAGGGCCTGTTTGCTGGTGAGGGCCCTTATCTCTTCCGAAAATTGTTGCTGCTGTATTGCCCTTATGAGCAAATGCGTACCATTTTTGATGTCGATTACGGTAAGTTGACCCTTCGACCGCGCTATGCCTTTGTCCTTGAGAATGTAGAATCGATATATGTAAGCAAAGACGCGCTGCATGGATCCGAATGAGTTTTGAAATTTGCAATCGTACGATACATCCCTTTCGTTTGAAACAAGCAATGCTGCATGACGACGTTCTGGTACATCGGTTGGCAATTGCAAGCCTGCAGGCCACTCCGAGCTCGCAAGACGTAAGAATGGTGGTCCAGAGATCCAAAGGCTGCTATCCATTAGTTCAGCGGGCGTGGATCCACGTGATATGATGTCGGCAGGATTCAACTTTGTGGGCACGTGATGCCAAGTCATTCCAGCGGTGAGCTCCTGAATCCGCTGAACTCGATTAGAAACAAATATATTAAAATTCAATGGTGATTCTCGAATCCAGGCAAGGGCTATGGACGAATCCGACCAGCAATGTATTTGGCATGGAACTGATAATCCCTTAACTATGGTGGACACTAGTTCGGCTAATACGAGGGCAGCGGATAGCTCAAGCTTGGGGATAGTCATACTTTTCAAGGGCGCGACTCTGGATTTAGAGCATAAGAGATGACTTTGCACAATGCCAAGAGCTTCCGAACGCATGTATACACAGGCGCCATATGCTGCTTGGCTCGCATCACAAAACGCGTGCATTTCTAATTTGGCTTGCTGCCGAAGCACGTAACGTGGAAACTTAAAGTTTTCAACCATCGACAACTGCGAAGTCAGCTCAATCCAAGTCGTATGTAGATCCTGGGGCAGGCTTTCGTCCCAATTCAACTTTAGGCTTTCGTTCCATAGCGACTGCATAAATATTTTAGCTTTTGTGATGATGGGAGAGATGAGCCCTAGAGGATCGTAGAACCTAGCTAGTGTAGACAGGACCGAACGCTTCGATATTGGGCCTGCAGCGGTTCCGACGTGAGCGAAGCTAAACAGAAGATTGTCCGTGGTGGGATCCCAAACTAGACCAAGCGCCTTGGTTACTTCAGTTCCGTCATGAAAGGTAAGGAACTTTTCGCGATCCGCCTCCGATACGCCTTCCAAAGCAGCGGGTTCATTGGAACACCATTTACGTATGGGAAAACATCCTTTCGAAAGTAGCTCCTTTACCTGCTGACGAATCTTGATGACAGAATCAATGCTGTCCCCTCCAGATATGAGATCATCGACATAGAAATCTCTTCGAACAACATCTGCGCCAAGCGGAAAACGTAATTCTTCATCATTTGCCAATTGATGCATAGCACGAATTGCTAAGAAAGCGGCAGGTTTGGTTCCGTAAGTAACAGTCTCCAACTTGAACACCTGAATCTCCTCCTTCGGGTCATTGCGCCATAGGATGCACTGCACGTGCGTATCGGGATGGGAAACGCGTACACAGCGGTACATTTTGCAGATATCGCCACACAAGGCGACTTTAAAAAAGCGGAAACGAAGCAGAGTTATCAAAATTTTAGGTTGGATGGTGGGTCCAGCCATTAGCGCATCATTCAGTGATACTCCAGACGCTGTTTTGGCAGATCCATCGAACACTACGCGTAATTTGGTGGTTGTACTATCCTGCTTGTGGACGCAATGGTGAGGCAAGAAGTACTGCGGGAGGTCTGACTGCCGCGAAGCTGGCGACATGTGTCCTAAATCACGATACTCCTGGAGAAACTCCATATATTTTTCCTTAAGCTGTGCATTTTTTGCTAGCTTCCTCTCCAAATTGAGAAATCTACGTAGCGCCTGTTGATACGATTCTCCTAATTCCTCTAGACTGAATTTGGTTGGCAAACGCACGGAGTAAGCTCCGGAATCTAGGCGAATGCAGTTTGTGACGAAATGCTGTTCGCAATGAACATCTTCCTCCGAAATTGATGAGGGCGAATAATCTCCATCGACTTCCCAAAAACGCCTTACAATATCGCACAAATTAGTCTCGCAAGCGGAGATGACAGGGGGATCTTCAACGGCTGCTAGCGCCGCACGGGCTTTCTCAGAGTTTTTAATACTTCCTGACACAATCCAGCCAAGTTTCGTCTTCTGCAATGTTGGCAATTGGTCTGACAGTCGAATCTGTCCAACGCACATTAATTCGAAGAACAGACCAGCACCTATCAACAGATCGACACGCTGGGGCTTGGCGAAATTGGGATCAGCCAGTTTTAGATTATTTGGCATTGGCCAATCCTTTGCGTCTAGGCCGAAGTTAGGCTGCATTCCAGTGATTGAGGCAGTGATAATTGCAGAGAGGAAACCGTGATAGCTTTTGTCTTGAGATTGCAGGACGATGTCTACAGCCTTGCTGGATGGTAGAATTGACTCTCCAATACCGGCGATTTGAACGTGAGAAGGGTGAGGATCTAACTGCAGCTGATTGGCGAGTCTCGATGTTATAAAGTTAACCTGAGAAGCGGAATCTAAAATGGCACGACATGGAATAAGCGATCCAAATCGGCCCCTGACATATACGATTGCGGTAGCTAGCAGCACGTTTTGGCTGGGCAGAGATTTCTGACTCGAGGGGGGAGGGCTGGTATATTTGCTTGCAACTAGGGCACTTGCAGGATCATGCTGGGTCGGTTCCGTGCTCGGCGACGGCAACTCAGCGTCAGCGCCCGACTGCATGTGGAGCAGAGTGTGATGCTTGGCTTGGCAATTTCTACATGCCCCTGACTTGCAGCGTTGCAATGAATGGCCTTTGTTGAGGCAGTTTAGACACAAATGGCGCTTCTTCACCTCCTTGTATCGAGAAAAGACAGGAAGATCTAGAAATGCCTGGCATCGGGATATGTAGTGATCAGAAGATTTGCAATACTTGCATGTTGAGCTAGTATGATCGTTAATGGAGGTGATTAGGGTGCTAGGTTTACTTTCTCCCACCTGCTGGCTAGGAATTGTTACCATAGCCGATCCCAAATTTTCCAGCATCCGACATCTTGCTTCCAAGAATGAGGCCATGCTTGACCACCTGGGCAATCCTGACGTCGGCAAGCTCTCCTCCCATTTCTCCTTGGTCTTGTGGTCCAATTTCGTGCCTATGATGAAGATCAGCAACCCATCGGAAATCTCCTGCGGGGTCGCCAAGGTCTGCAGTGCACGCAAGTGCGAATTGATTTTATCGCTGAGCGCGCGCAAGCCGATAGCCGAGCCCTTCTCCACCCCTTGCAGCCCGAAAATAGCCTTGACGTGTGCCTGAAAATGCAACAGTTTATTATCGAATCGCAATATTAGTAAATTCAACGCCTTGTCGTAATTCTCCTCAGAAAGTTCCAAGGAACGAATCGTATCCAGCGCAGCACCATCTAGACATCCACGCAGATATTGGAATTTTTCGATGATTGGGATACGATGGTCTTTGTGCACCATTGTCGAGAACATTGAGTGGAATTCTGGCCAATCCATGTAGCTCCCACCGAATCGCGGAAGCTGCAACTCGGGCATTCGAGAACGGCCTATACTACTATAGCCGAACAACGACGAATTCCCCTCGAGAGTATGCCGAGCTGTTGAATTGGCAACATTTACCGTGCGCGCAGCCATCAACTCCCGCGAAAGCCTGGACCTAACCTTGACGTAAACATTCGAAAAGTCCAGCCGGGCATCATGGGCTAACTGCAGGAAATCCAATCTTTCAAGGCTCGTTTGAGCGGCATCGAAATCCGCATTCATTCGCTCAATTTGCTCTAAGCGAGCTTGAAGTTCTGCCTCATCTAACTCGGCAAGCTCTTCTTTGGTGAGAAAGCGATCCATGGCCTTTAGTTGGCGCGCGACGGACTCGGCCTTGTGCTTGTAGAAATCAACATCACTCGGCATTGCTGCGTTCGCGACATTGGTAGGCTCAGGTGCTGCCATGTTGAGGTTTTAAAAGAGTCACTCAGCACGACCGAAAAAAACACCCTGTATACGTATAAACGTGCGAACCGAAAACAAAGGGATTACAGCTAATGCCTTTAGCGGTGCGGCTGTGCGAGCTGTCCGATTCCGCTTTGTACTCCGCTTGTTTGTATTAGTGAGTTCGCTGCACTGCACTGACCGAATTGTCGCGACAGAGAAATTAATAGCCAGCAATGCGTGTATGTAGGTGTATGTGAGTATGTTTTAGCACCGAATTGTGCTTAACCGCCGAAAATTTGTTAAGGCTAACGAATGTCGATCGCGAATGATAATTAATTGACACTGCAACTCAGAAATCACGTCGGGGTCACCAAATTTTATGTGGAGATAATGGTTTTTATCCCCAATCGGCCGACTAATTATTTCAATTAAATAAAACTCGGCGCAGAAATAAAATTGCGATATGTTCTTTAATGCGTGACATCCAAATTGCAAGTGTGGCTTGCCTGCCCTTTACATTGCCGCTCCGATCGCTAAGCGCAGCTTCGCTCGGCCGACGTCGGTAGGCAGACGCAAAGCGGAGATAGCGAAGAGCGAGCTGGCAGAGAGCGTTTAGCAGGGCAAGCAAGCGCAAAGCTTTAACAAACAAATGAGTGACATAGACATAAGTAACAAACAAAATAAGCGGCTGAGGGCCAAGAATTAGGTGCTATTTGGTAAGCAGCTAATCGGCTGCGTTCTGCTCCGAACAGTCCAGAAGGAATCGTTTCCGACCTCATAAAGTATATATATTCTTGATCAGCATCAATAGCCGAGTCGATTGAGCCCTGTCTGTCTGTCCGTCCCTATCAGCGCCTAGTGCTCAAAGACTATAAGAGCTAGAGCAACGACGTTTTATATCCGGATTTCTGTGATATGTCACTGTTACGAGAATATTTCACTTTTGCCCCGCCCACTTCCGCCTCCACAAAGAGCGAAAATCTGTGGCATCCACAATTTCAAATATACAAGAAAACTGAAAAATCAGAATCGTACAGAATAACTATATGTTCTAGAGTGTAAAATCTGATCGTATAATTATTATAGCCAAAATCAAGAAAACAATTTCATTCTTTCTCGCTCTTTCTCTCTCTAACACAGGTTTCATGGTCGGTTTTGCCAATTGCAAAATGTGAGTTCAAGGATCTCAGAACCTACAAGAGCCAGAGCACTCAAATTTCGTAGCCACACTCCTGTGATGTCGGACCTTGACCGTTTGGTCTAAAAATTTCGCCACACCCCCTTCCGCCCTCGCAAAAGAAGGACGAAAATCTGTTGAATCCACAATATTGCAGATTCGAGAAAACTAAAAATGAAAAATCATACATAATGACCATATCTATCAGATTGCTGAGTCTGGATCATGATTAATATTATTTTATAATAAATAAATATAAATTAAATAATAATAAAATTGTTATATAATATTTAAGAATAATAAGTTGATACAATGTGGTGAATGGATTCAAGCATAAGACCCTGAACGGTTCCTCCATGGCAGAACTAGATCTACAAATCAGAAGGAAGAATGGATGGATTTCTAGTCGATCTAATAGGGTGAATGAATAATATAGATTTTGTGGCTCAACAAGTGATATCTATTTATTTATTTATTAAATTAAGAATTATCTGCTAATAATGGTACTTAATTACAAAAGGAGGAAACAAGAGAAGTTAAAAGTTAGTTGAATTTAAGTGATTATAAATATTGCATGCAATTAGTCTAATGGACAGTTCAGGGGATAAGGAAGGACAGAGGAAGTTATAATTATGGCCTGTAACCCTAAAAGGTTCATGTTCGGCATAATTTGACCTACATATGGGTAAACGGATTGGCCTAAAAGTACGGGTAGGTCTAGATGGGACGGCCAAGTCACCGGTAGGGTGACAAGATTCTTCCCGAGTCCCAGTTAAAGTTATGAAGGGCAAAAATTAAATATTGCTTTTGCACGGATTCAATAACAACCTGCTGCTCTTTATAATGCCGGCTCTATGATGGTAACAATTGCATCCTAGCTAATGCCTATACAGGGACTATACCTCGATTCAGGGAACTGATGTTGTGCATCATGCAATCTTCGACATGGAGGAACAGGATGACGGTTAAATTCATTAAGTGTGGCGGCGAGATCATAACATTAACATTTTCTATCGGTAAGCAAGACTAAACTGTCGTACTCCTATGAAACCATGCTTATCTAATGTCTCATTGAACCACCGAACCACTCTTGTGTCGCTTGAGAGAAAACAGAGTCGAATTCTCGTACATACTATTTATATTTTAAACAAAGAGAAACAAGAGCTCCTGCACTGCTTAAAAATAAATAAATAAATAAAAAGAGAAACATACCAAAAGAGTTTCTCCCTGCTGTATTATAGTATTTGAACTGAAACCATCTCTAGCCTCCAAGAAAGTGTCGTTGGACTGCTCGTCGATTGCCTGTCAGCTGATTTTATAGATTACAAAAATTCTTCCTTCTCAGTTGCGAATTTCTTAGCAACAAAATGTTGTGGTTACGCCATTCTGGCCCTTGCGGTACTCGATTTGGAAATTTGAGGGAAAATAATCGTATCGGTGCCCTGCCCGTGCACATCTCTAGGGTATACCTAACCTACATATGTAACAAAAACAAAAACCTTCCCCATGGCTGCATGTTGGTTTATATCATCACTTGCGTTCCCAACCATGACCAGTCGCAATGTGTCAGGCACAACTCTTCTTAAAACTCCTACGAAGTTCAAGCCAACGACAAAGCCACACTCCGCACACTGCTCATCAGTTGCGTGCAAAATTTCTCCAAACCAGTTTTTTTTTAAAATGATAACAAGTTTGCGGAGACGTCGAATGTAATGGTACTTTTTGAAAAAGAAAGACAAACTTATGTCGAGATCGGTTTTACCAATATTGGACATCAAGATACGAGTTTTATTATTATTATTATTAAATAAATATAATGCCATATTCTTTTAATGCTAGGATTTTACCTACTTTCGTCGAAAGAGCTCGCCTAGATATTTTGGACCCCAACGAGTATTAATATACAACGTTGTCGGATAAGAAGAAGACGTCTTTTGTACGTCTTCATATTTTCGCTTCGCTGCAAACGAAGAGCCGAAAAAGACAGCGGTGAGAAACTCGGTTGCTGACTTTATTTCAGTATTCAGTTGGTAACGGGAAAGTCGGTTGGTGTGTCTTTTTGTAAAGCGAGTGAAAGACTAGTGAAACGCCCGTTTTTTCTACTTCGAAATAAATAATAAAAGAAATATTGTTTATATATTAATATCTAATCTCAAGTGTTATTCATTAACTTTTAAAAGTTAAAAATATAGATCGAGTATGTATGCATTCAAATTACTAAGACTTTTTTGGTTGGTGTTAGAGTGTTGAAGAGACATCCATCCATACAGTGTTTTTAATGTGATGCATGGGTGAAAGTAAAAATGAAAAGAGAATTCGTTGTAGTATTTGGTAGCCAGATCTGGTTTAAGAAGATTTTACTCGTGTACAGAATGAACGAAAACATGTTTTGGGGTTTTTTATTTTTGATGCCAAAAACGGAAATGAAATTCTTAGTGGTAAAACTGGTCTGGGATCTCTTTTCACAAACAGTAATGTGCAAACTTTCATCATACCCACACGCACAATCTGTTTTTGTTGAAATTGTTAAACGCCCAAATTGATAAAGGGTTCTAAAGGTGATACCAAGGGTCTTAAAGACACCGCATTGGGAGGAATATACATACATATATAGCTTTTTACATATCCACCGATTTAACAGAAATTTCCATATCGTGCCGTCTTATTATGGTAATTTTTTCCTTGTTTTTGTATTTATTTTGTGAATATCGTATGGATAACAAAAAGACGTGATTTCGTGCATGCTAAAAGTGGAGCTGATGGCAATAATTTAGCACTTCCGACTGCCTCTTAATCCCACAAAAAAAACCAGTTCTTTCAATGTTTCGGGAGGGGAAGCATTTTCGTGTGTTAAGGTAGAGGTAGAGGAATGTTTTGTGATATCGACCAGGTGAATGTAATGCACAGAAGAAATAATCACATACACGAGAGTTTTCTGGAGCATCAACATCCCTAATCGGGACAATCCCTCAAGACTTACAAAACTTAGAAACAAAATATTAATTTTGGGTCTACTGCGGCCATAGGAACAAAAGATTTCTATGGTTATTAAAAGCTTCGGTCTTAAAGTAGGCATTCCTTTCTAGTTCTTCTAGTATCATAGAGATATAAAGCTAAAAATGTGTGAAATGTATTTGCAAATACCTTATGTGGTCGGAGATTCGTCATTCTGTGCGTTACTCTTAGTAATGTATATGTATTTATATTATCTTTTTGGAGGGTATAAACAAATCAGTTAAAATCAGAGAATCGGAAGTTCACGTACCGTGCGCTACGAAGGAACATAATTGGTTAATTGTTGTGTTTTTAGTCGATCTAAATATTATTTATATATTTATACTTTCCAGCAAATGCCACGACTGGGGCAAGCTCTGCCTAAATTGTGGGCTTTACTACTTTATGCTCCTTTATTTTTTATTCGTTCCTGCGATGGTCACGGAAGGCTAATCGAACCGCCAAGCAGGGCATCGGCCTGGCGCTATGGATTCCAAACACCGCCAGATTACAATGACCATGAGCTTTATTGCGGCGGGTTTACACGCCAATGGAAGCGAAATGGTGGAAAGTGCGGCGAGTGTGGAGATGCGTGGGACATGCCGGAGCCACGGCCCCATGAAAACGGTGGTCAGTGGGGGCAAGGCGTGATTGTGCGAAGTTATTTGCCAGCATCCGAGATGACGATACGGGTTGAATTAACTGCCAGCCACATGGGGTACAATAGACGCGGATTTATTTTACAACTGTGCAATATTGTAATTCTTTGGTTTCGTCTCTAGGTATTTTGAGTTTCGGTTATGTGATGATCCGGGCGCCAAACAGGCATGCCTAGATAAAAATATCCTGCATATACTTGGTGGATCTCCTGCGCAGCCAAGTCCAGCGGATATGGACAGCCGCTTCTATCCTCGAAATGGAAGTCGCATATATGAAATCAAAGCACGCTTACCTGGTAAAGTTTCTTGAGTACAGACTCCTTTTACGATAATTATAAACATATTTTGTGCCATATTCGGATTGTTTACAGAATTGACATGTAATCAATGCGTGCTGCAGTGGCGCTACGTTGCTGGCAATAATTGGGGCATGTGCAACGATGGTAATGGTGCAGTTGGCTGCGGACCCCAGGAGGAATTTCGTTCGTGTTCAGATATCGCAATAACCACGGATGCACGACCTCCTATGCGACCTATTCGACCTTTACACCCAACTCCCACACGATCTACTACGAAAATACCAACAACTAATGAATATGATTCAGAAGAAAATGCATTTAATTATTCACTTCTATTAGCACTAGTAATTACTCTGGGAGTAGTTTTTTGTGCCATTGGAATTTGGTACTTTTATAGACGAAACTTTTGTATTTTTAAGGAATGTAGCAACTCTGTTGCGCAGAAGTTTAGAAATAATAACAAAAATAACGCGTCTTTGGAAAATGCTGTCCACAACAGAATCTTCAAACCTCTTGAATCGCTTGGTTATGGGGGTAAAGGTGTCGAGGTGGACAATCCGCCCGTTCCCCCTCCCCGGACCAAGCGAGACGGAAGGATGCGGGAATTGTCAGCTAATGCCTCAAGTGTAGCCTAGACAGACAACGAACTGAGCAAATGCTTTTGGTTTCCCAACCCCTTTGCCTCCACCTTCTCATCTAATCTAACCGCATGTATCGTAGTGATTATCCTTAGATATCCTTTTAGATTTAAAGCGCTCCTTAGTACTTAGAACTTAGCAGAAAATTATCCTCTCTCATTACTATTTAAAATCATATATGTATTTAATTATTTATAGGGAACCCCAATATTGTGTGTTCTGTACTCTGTTTATTACTCTCATTTTACCAATTCTAACAACGACTGCCGTAGTTATCGTGCATAAAGCAATAGCTGTACATGCTAAAGTAAATATTAAGTATAGATAGGTACTTTCACAGTTTACACCAAGTTTCACTGCCCCAAATACATAAGTTCATCAAAATAGTGTTTACGTATTTACTTACATATATGCTTAAGACATACGACTATGTGATAGAAATAAATATAAACTTTCATAAAATTTTAGTAAAGACATATATTTATATAGTATATGAATAAATGCGAGTATTTACAAAGAATATGCATACATGTTGAAAAATGTCCCGGGCTTATACTATTCAACAAAAGGAGGCATCTTCGCAATATCATCAGTTACACGACAAATGATAAATCGGTTCCAGCTACTTAAGTTGTTGCAAGTTGTTGGCGGATGATGTGATCCTGATTTGTAAAGAAGCTACACTTTTCTTGGTCAATCTTCTTTTGCCGACTGAGCCATTGCGTGCAATTGAACCAATGAATCACTGTCACTTGATTGCTTCTGTAAAAATGCTAAAAACACACTTGTAAATATGTACTTAGGTGTCACACAACACGATTACATACATATACAGATATTTTATAAAGCAAGTTCAATCAACGGCCTATTGATTTGCATTCAGCAGTTCATTAACATTAAGCAATACGCTTTGAAGTTCATTAACATGGCCATTGGAAGTATTGTATTACAATGTACTTACAATCTATTTCCAGTTGAGTGCATTGTTCGTCTACTAAATAATCCAGTGGCAACGACTTCATAATTAAATTCGCCTTTAACTACTTTCACTTTGTCATACTCAAGAATGAAAACGCTGTACTTTGTATTGTTAAATTATATAGTAGTTAAAATTGCGCAGACAGTAAATATGTATCTACAAGTGTACCATTTTGAACCTGGTTGTAGAGAGCTATATGGTACTTGTAAGATATGATTCGATTTGCCAATACGATTTACCAAGAATTGGCGTAGGCATGTTTTGTTAATTAGTCGTTCCTGAAATTTAAATTATCCAGCCCTTGCAATCCCGGTACACAGGAAAATGAACTGCCTACTTATACAATTCATCGACTTTAATTACTTTGGTGTGTTTGTGGTCAAATTATTTACCATTTATTTTTTTTGGAATTTGTAATCGGACTGACTTTATGGCGAGTACGTATAAAAGCCGCCTGTGGCAATATCGAGTGCCTAGTTGCAATTTGTTTCGCAATTCGATAATACCTTCTTGTTATATTACGAGTAATATTCTGACGGAAGCTAAATATAATACATTTGTAAATTGGTGATAGTGAAAAGTGAAACAGTTTTTGAGATAATATACTAAATACTTTGAAAATTTTAAATCCAACAAAAAAAAAAAATGTCTATATCTACTGAAAGAAATGAGAAGAAATACTCCAGAATCCGACCTGATTCAGACGGCGATGATATAGTGATCTCCGGGATGGCCGGAAAATTTCCAAACTGTCGTAACATATCGGAATATGAATACAAGCTTTACAACAAGGTTGGCACCCATATAAAAAATTTAATTGATAATAAATTAAGAATGCTAAAAAGGTGACCAGGAAATATGAGCATGAAAACATGAATTTGCAATCAATTTAATAGCAAACAATATCGGATAGGGTATTTTTTAAATTCATAAAAAATGTGGTTACGTTGTGCATATGTGAAAATATATTTAAATTAAAGTGTAAATATGTGATACAAGACCTTAACGGTAAATCGTTAGTTACGTTGGGGTGGTAAAAAGAAATAAAGTGGATTTCGTACACAAGCCGTTCATCAAAGAAACGTCTTGCTACTTGTTTTATAATGATTATCTTGCAATTTTGTCCGATACTTTTAAAGTGAAAAGTACTAGGTCCGGGGTCCAAACATCATAAAACCTAACAGTTATCCTTTTCCAAGACCTTTTCATCTGAGTACTGGAAATCCATATGTCGGAGTGCCGACAGTACCGTTCTTAATCTAAATAAAGGTTCAAGATAGTTCTAAAGAAGAATACGAAAGGAAACATGCATTATAAATATTTTTATAGTATGGATCAATATGTCTACATTTTAGATTGATATGGTTGACGACGATGAGCGTCGTTGGCGCCACTTTAATCCGGAAATACCAAAGCGATCAGGAAAAATTTCTGACCTCGAAAAGTTTGATGCTACTTTCTTTGGAGTTCATTTTAAGCAAGCACATACAATGGATCCCCAGACACGTATTCTCATCGAGACTGCGTATGAAGCTGTCATAGATTCAGGAATAAACCCAAAGAGTCTTCGTGGCTCCAAGACAGGAGTGTACGTTGGATCTTGTATATCTGAATCGGAAAAAACATGGTTTTACGAAAAGGTGTCATCTGGCGGCTTTGGAATTACTGGCTGTAGTCGGGCCATGATGGCTAATAGGATTTCGTACTCTCTAGGATTGGAGGGTCCTTCATTTTTACTAGATACAGCTTGTTCCAGTTCCATGTACGCCCTTGACAACGCTTTTAGCGCCATTCGAAATGGAGAAATTGATGCCGCCATCATCGGGGGATCAAACTTACTTCTTCATCCTTTTGTAACCCTTCAGTTTGCGAGGTAAGTAAACACTTGTGCCTGGATGCGTCGCGCTCTAATAATGTGACATTTTAGACTCGGTGTTCTGGCCCAAGACGGCTTTTGTCGTCCGTTTGATAAGGATGCTAGCGGTTACACACGATCAGAAACCATTAACTGCCTTTTTCTTCAACGTAAACGAGATGCCAAACGCGTTTATGCAAGTGTTATTTATTCAAAAACAAACTGTGATGGATATAAACCAGAGGGTATTACCTATCCGTCGGGTAAAGTGCAAGAAAAATTGCTCGACGAATTTTACAAAGAGATTGAAGTTACGCCAAATGATTTGGGCTACTTGGAGGCTCACAGTACAGGAACTGTAGTGGGCGATCCAGAGGAGTGCAAAGCGATTGATAACGTTCTTTGCAGTCAGAGGCAAGAGCCGCTATTGGTTGGATCTGTAAAATCAAATGTAGGGCATTCGGAAGCAGCTTCCGGGATCTGCTCTTTAGTAAAAGCCTGTTTTGCCTTCGAAACTGGTTTTATAGCACCAAACATAAACTTTACAGAGGTTAAATCTGTAATTGCACCGTTGGCTGAGGGACGATTGATTGTAGTTAAAGATGTCACCCCACTACCAAAGCCATGTATCGGCATAAACTCCTTTGGATTTGGTGGGGCCAATGCTCATGCCCTTTTGAAAGCCTATCCCAAGGCCAAGGCCAATTTTGGCCTGCCAGAAGATGATATACCACGAATTCTCACATGGGCAGGAAGAACCGAAGAGGCCGTCAACGAGATTTTTAATGCTGTGGAGAAAAAGCCATTGGATGCGGAATTTATTGGATTACTTCAAAACATTCAAGAGAGCGATGTATCTGGCATGGTCTTCCGTGGCTACGCAATATTTGGCAAGCAAGGTGAAGCCCCTGCAAAAGCATTGGTCAGAGATGTACAGCACTACACCGGCCTCCAGCGCCCCATAGTCTGGGTTTATAGCGGAATGGGCTCGCAGTGGCCCGAAATGGGTGCTTCGCTTATGGTTATACCCCGTTTCCGAGAATCAATTGAAATATGCCATCAGACTTTGAAACCGAAAGGAGTTGACCTTATACACATATTAACATCCAACGACCCCACAATTTACCAAAATATTTTGCACTCTTTCGTGGGTATAGCGGCCGTCCAAATTGGTTTAACTGATGTCTTGCGTTCCCTTAACTTGGAGCCAGACTTCATTATTGGGCATTCTGTGGGAGAACTGGGCTGCGCATATGCCGATGGTGGACTTACCCCACAACAAATGATACTAGCAGCCTATTATCGCGGAAGAGTTAGTGTGGACGTGGAAAAAATTAGGGGCTCCATGGCAGCAGTCGGCATTGGGTACAAGTCAATTCTGCACATGCTGCCGGAATCCATCGAAGTGGCCTGTCACAACGGTCCAGACTCTTGCACTATCTCTGGACCAGTCGATGATGTGACCCGTTTCGTAGACGAATTAAAAGCCAAAAGTATATTTGCCAAAGAGGTGCCATGCTCCAATATAGCTTATCACTCAAAATACATTGCCCACATGGGACCCCCCTTGCTGCAATATATGATGGAAACTGTACCAAATCCAAAAATGAGAACCGATAAGTGGCTGAGTACTAGTGTTCCCAAGAGCGATTGGGATCAGGCTGAGCGCAAACTTTGCTCCGCTCAGTACCATACTAATAATTTGCTGAGCAGTGTGCTTTTTGAAGAAACATTCGCATTGCTTCCGAAAAATGCCTTGACTATCGAAATTGCACCGCATGGCTTGCTGGGCGCTATTCTGAAGCGATCTATGCCAAGTGGGGTTCATATTCCACTGACGAATAGGGGAAACAAGAACAACGCCTTGTTCTTTTTGTCTGCGCTGGGAAAGTATGTATAACCAATATCAACTTACATCAATTGTGTTCATTATTTTTCGTGTTTCTTTTATTTTAATTTTTCGGTAGAACACACCAAAATGGATTAATGGTTCCTGTTTCTAACTTGTATGGAAAAATTGACTTCCCAGTGTCGCGGGCTACACCAAGCATCAGCTCACTCATTCGTTGGGATCATAGTGAAGATTGGTTTGTGACAAAGTATGAAAATATGAAAACAAAGTCCAGTGGGGAGCGCATATTTCCAGTTAATTTAGCCAGTGACAACGAGGAGTTTATGAGTGGTCATGTTATAGATGGCAAAATTTTGGTTCCAGCTACATCCTACCTGCAGTACGTTTGGGAAACATTTTCCCTCATGTATCATGGTCCGAGCTATATGGATGTGCCAGTTGAGTTCGAAGACGTACGCTTTTTGAGAGCGACAAATATGTCAGTAAATGGCGATGTGGAATTGAACGTCATGATTCACTACGGCACCGGACACTTTGAGGTAAGTGCATACGAATATTACCAATGCAGATATGACTTATACATACATACATATGGATGTACATATCTATAATCTATTAGATAACGGAAGCGGGCAGTTTGGTTGTTACCGGTCTTATAAGAGAGACTGAAAGTCGCACCGTACCAGAAGTATATCACTTCCAGAAGGAATCAGACTTCCCTATGGTATCGAAAAAAGGCTTCTACAAAGAACTAAAATTACGTGGATATCATTACAATGGAGCATTCAAGGCAGTTCACAAGGCCCGTTCGGATGGTCTATACGGACAGGTGGAGTGGAATTATAATTGGGTAACATTCATGGATGCGATGCTACAAATTCAGATACTGGGAACTGATTCACGGACACTTCTGCTGCCAACAAAGATTCGAAAACTTAGAATAAATGGCCTGCATCACTTTGACTTACTGACCAAAATGGACCCTGAGAATCGCTTTTTCGACGTATATGTGGATCGAAAGTTCGATCGGATTGTCGCGGGTGGCATTGAACTTGTGGGTCTTCATGCAAGTCCCGTTCAAAGACGCAGGCCACCTGGTATTCCTATCCTGGAGAAATATGAATTTCTCCCCTTCTTGCCGTCTCCAGCTGTATCGCTGGCAAATGCTGCCCGAATTTGTGTGCAATTGGCCCTAGAAAATAACTCTTCATTAAAAATGAAGTTGGTCGAGGTAGATACCGATGGCAGAAACACGATTTTAAATGAATTCCTGGAAGCTATCGAGGACTTACCAGTAATCACGGGAGATTACATGTTTTTGACATCTAGAAAGGTAGACGACATTCCCGGCATTCATATTGAAAATGGAAGTTTGTCCACACAATCGAATTGTCACTTCATTGTTTGTGGTGGAGTCTGCGGAGATCTTAACAAAGACGTTATTGAAACTGCCAAAAGCGTGCTTACAGATAGTGGATACTTACTAATCAGAGCGCAATCAAATATCGATAAAGTACATTCAGAAGTGTCAGATCAATTTCGGATGATTACAATAATTCCAATTGAAGACAACGAGGAGGCGTTTATTCTCCTGCAGAAAGCACCAAAGAACCTGCAAATAGAGCCCGTAGTTGTGAAAGTGTCCGAAAATGACAAAATGTTTGAGTGGATAGCTCCAATTCAGTCTGCGCTTAGCTCAAAGACTCCCGTTGTTTTGTATTCGTTTAATGAGGAGCTCAGTGGACTCATTGGGTTAGTGAACTGCTTGCGTAAGGAGCCAGACGGCAATTTGGTTAAGTGCTTCTTTATTGCGGACAAAACTGCCCCAGCGTTTAATTTAGCAGATCCGTTCTATTCAGCTCAACACTCGCTCGGATTGGCAATTAACATTTATCGCAATGTAAGTTATTCATGGTCATCTTATGGCACACTTATCAAAATTATCAATCAAATATTTTCTTTTTTACGAAACTTAGGGAACTTGGGGTAGTTTAAGGCACTTGAAATTGCCCAAGTCTGATAAACCGATGACCAGATTGGATCACATCTATGGCAATGTGATTCAACGTGGAGATCTGTCAACCCTCCGTTGGCTTGAAGGCCCCCTTAATCCACAAGACTGCATGATCAAAATTGCATACTCATCGCTCAATTTCAGAGATGTTATGCTGGCAACGGGTCGCTTGGCCGTTGAATTATACGGCTCTAGCCGCATAGACCAGAATTGTGTTCTGGGCTTTGAGTATTCCGGGATCAACACAGTAACGGGCCGGCGTATAATGAGTATGGTTGTTAAGGGTGGCGTTGCTTCTTACGTGGAGAAGCCGTCAAAGCTTATTTGGGATATTCCTGATCACTGGTCCCTGAAAGAGGCAGCCACCGTTCCGGTGGTGTATATAACAGTTTACTACGCATTCTTCATGGTAAGTGATATCAGGAAAGGAAAAAGTATTCTTATTCATGCCGGAACCGGGGGCATTGGACTTGCCGCGATTCGAGTGGCATTGGCGTACAACTTGGAAGTCTTTACAACCTGCAGTACACCTCAAAAGAAGCAATTTTTACTGGATACATTTCCGCAACTAAAAGGTACACCTATGGAGTTTATTAATGAAAGAAATAACCAATCCGTGTATATTACATTTCAGAGTCAAACATTGGCAACTCACGGGACACATCTTTTGAGCTGATGATCCAGCGAGAGACGGATGGCAATGGTGTAGACTTTGTGTTGAACTCATTATCTGAAGACAAGCTTCTGGCTTCGGTGCGCTGCCTTGGGAAGTCCGGTCACTTTTTGGAAATTGGCAAATTCGATATGGCCAACGACAGCAAGCTTGGGATGGGATGCTTTTTGAAAGAAATCACTTTCCATGCTGTGTTGGCCGATAGTCTTCTTGTGGCTCCTGAAGAAGACATTTGGGTAATAAGCTACATATGTGTTTTTGTTTTATTACGAAGATGTTAATATAATTGTACATTTTGACAGCACTTGAAAAGCCTGATCGATGCGGACATTTCTAAAGGCATTATTCAGCCATTGCCCGTCCAAGTGTTTCCGGCTCATGAAATTGAACAGGCATTTAGACACCTAATAGGTGGAAAGCACATCGGAAAGGTGGTAATTCAAGTTCGGGATACACCCGATAATCCGGCTACCTTACCGGTGCGTGTGATGAGCCAAATTTACTTTAAGCCAAACTTATCCTACGTCATTCCGGGCGGCCTAGGAGGCTTTGGAATGGAATTGGCTGATTGGATGGCTCTGCGTGGGGCTCGAAAGCTCATACTCAGCTCCAGTCGCGGGATAACGAAAGACTATCAGTCATATAGAATCGCGTAAGTTCATATTACGGTTTATCATACCAAAGCAAAGGGTGTCATCATTATTCTGTCCGCTCGTCTGCTGGCTGTCCGAAAACTCCGACAAAATATTCAACTGAGTACATATATCAAATAGTTACCATCATAACGCTCGGAACATACTTTTTTATATGGAGATACGTACATCATCAATTAAATATTATTGAAATCGGACGAAATAGAATCGATCGATCTGAAGCTTCGGCGATCCGAAGATTCCTTTTTTTCTGGTTTTTTTTTCAAAGTCTGAAAACCTATTACTTTTTTCAATCCATTTAATAGGCTTTGGAAGACTTACGGCTGCGAAGTTGTGATTAACACGGCAGATATATCGACCATTGAAGGTTGCCAAAAGTTGCTGTCAGAAGCTTCTAAACTCGGTCCTGTGGGAGGTATTTTCAATCTTGCTGTAATGCTACGTGACGCCATTTTTTCAAACCAAAGCTTGGATCAATTTGTGGAGAGCTTTGCTCCTAAAGCAGTAGCAACAAAACATCTGGATACGTTATCGCGGGTATTTTGCCCAGAGCTCGAACATTTTGTGGTGTTTTCAAGTGTGTCCTGTGGCCGTGGAAATGCCGGTCAAACCAATTACGGAATGGCCAACTCCATTATGGAACGTATAATTGAATGTCGCCATAGAGATGGGTTGCCAGGTAAAGCTATCCAGTGGGGTGCTGTTGGCGAGGTGGGACTAGTGGCGGACATGGCCGAAGACAAAATTGACATGGAAATAGGAGGAACCCTTCAGCAAAGAATTGCATCATGTCTTCAAGAGCTTGACTACTTATTAAGTGCCGAATCTCCAATCGTTGCCAGTATGGTCGTAGCTGAGAAACGTTCTGGACGTTCTGGAAACGAAAGTATTATCGATGCGGTTATGAATATTATGGGCATTCGAGATTTAAAATCTGTATCGCTGGGCACAACGCTATCAGAGATGGGTATGGACTCATTAATGGCAGTCGAGATCAAGCAAACCCTAGAGCGTGACTTCGAACTAGTTTTGTCCCCGCAAGACCTACGGTCGCTAACATTCCAGAAACTTCAGGAGTTTGTTGAAGCTAAGGAAGGAGAGAATACTGATGATATAAAAATGATTTTCGCATCAGATAGTAACCTTTTAGGCATGGACCTACTTCTTCGAAACTTGGGCGATGAAGCGCATTGTGATCAAGTGATGATTCCACTGAACACTTCAGCAGCTCCTTCAAAACAGAGCTTTCCACCAAATATAATAATTCCTGGACTAGAGGGGACCGCAGGTCAGGCATGGTACCATATTGGATCGAATTTGCAAAGCAGGGCCGTCGTCCTACAGCTCCATCAATTTGCCAGCCTGGAGACAGTTCAGGAAATAGCTGAGCAAAGCTTAGAAGTGAGTAACACTATTTTATAAGTTATAGTATATATATAATATAATACGTCAAATATCAAATGTTCTTTTTCGTCATCTTGTAGCGTGTTAAGCCAATTTTAAAGCCGACAGAACCATTTTATATTATCGGATATTCATATGGTACTTTTGTGGCGCTTAAGCTAGCGCAGCTACTGGAAAACGCTGGCTTCCGTGGACATATTATGCTGTTAGACGGAGCTCCTCATTTCTTAAAACGACTCACCAATCTTCACTTGGGGGAAAACTTTTCGGATAACGACCTCTATGACCTTCTTTTAACAAGAATTGTTAGTAAGATATTTCATCAAGAGTCGACTGCTCCAGCTTTCCACAAGATCAATAGTCTTGAAGAAAAAATGACATTATTCATGGAGTATGTTGAAAAGCAGAAAGTGTATAGCAAAGAGTACGCTACTACAATGGTGGGTGCCATGTTCCGAAGGGTGAAAATGGCAGCTAAATTCGATTTGGACAGTACAAAGAACCTTAAATCTCCCATTACTCTAGTCCGTCCAGCAGAGGTTTCCCTTCAAGACATTGATGAAGACTATTGTGTTTCGCAGCTGACTGCTGGTAAAGTGGTACTTAAAGTAATTGAAGGAAATCATACAACTATGTTGGATAATCCGGCACTAGCCAAGATAATAAACGACTTTGACCCGACACTTTTGGATGACAAAAATTTTGAAGAATATATTCGAAATGATAAGCCTGTTGCTGTCGTATAAATATAATCCTTTTTTTTCTAAAAAAACGAAACTAGCATAATAAAACACAGACATTTTAATGTATTTGTACTGTAAAAAGCAACTAAAAATATTTAATATAAATTCTGTAAACCTATATACTATATTTAAAACTCTATTTATTCCAAAGCAATCTAGCTGATTTTCAGCGGTACTCATAGGGTTTCGTCTAAAGGTATTTTCATATGTTACAGCTTCCTTCTGGCCTTCCAACTTATAAAGTGAGTGTACAAAACCAACTCGGGCACTTACGTATAATTACGTATAAAATATATTGTATTGTTTACATGACGCATAAGCTCACATATATCGACTGTTATCCGGCCACTAAAAACAATTTTCATACTAGATTCTCAAATATTAGTAAATATTACTGTTTTGATGCTTGAAGGAAGCATATTGCCAGTTCTTGCATATTATCAGTCTCCCACCTACGGCGGCTTCCCGCCCGGCTTCTCACTCTTTCAGTGGCTTAGCAATTAATGGTGGACTTTCATGAGTAGGGGCTGGTCAAAATAGCTTAACGTTAATATTGTGGTAGGTTCACGCAGGCACGTCCCACAACTGTCATCTCACACATTGTTATATTTGATCTCCCACAATATTCTTTTAAAAGATTTCCCGCTTTATTAAAAGAGAAATACTAAATACTTATTAGAAGGTCCGTCAATCAGAATTTCGGATGAGACCGGACAGAAGGAAGAATCTCCGTTACATATTCTGCTTTCCAACCAACAAGAGTATAAAAAGTATTAAAAGCTTTGCGATTTAATGAAACAATAATTTATGGAGTCCACATACAGTAATAAAAACTGAAAGTCATGATCACAGTTCGTCAAAATTATTCTGACGATGATTCTCGGCAAAAGCAGTGTAGACCATGATTCAATTATAGTACGACTTACCGGCTTTACTTGTTTCTCTTCCAAACGTTGCAACTAAGAATTAATTCCGTTGAAGACCTTTTTATCTTTATCTTAAAATAAACGATATATGTATGTACACTATAAGTGATACTACAAAACTGCACTACATTTTGCCATAGTTCGAAAACTTAACAAGATCAAGGCAGTGTAATTTATGACGCTTGTGCGGTTGACAGCGTCAACGGCTCTGATTGTTTCGCTCACACATTTGAACAGTAGTTTCGATTCAACCGCTCGCACGAAAGGTATCGGTATCCGTGAACGGGTGAGCTTGAATTTTCAGGTTTGCTTGAAGCTTGGAGTGGGCAATAATTTATAAAGTGCTTTGCTTTGATAGGCACATGTTCGCTAAATAGGAAGCAAATAATTACGGTGTGTGTGCGTGTACGTGCGTGTGTGTGTGTGTGTGCTGTGTCTGTTTGAGAGAAAAGTGTCCGCGTTAGAGTGACTCAAAATTTGGGGAATAGTTCATTTTTGTGAAACATTTCTAGTAGAGAGTTTGTATATGTGCGGGTGTAGTACACCTTAATATTGTGATTTGACGTTGATTTGAATGTGCGTGCATTTTAATTTCGCGTGTGACAAACCAATAGAATTAATAATTCTTAAAAATTCTTCAATGATCTGTCACACCCGTACCCACAGTACAATTGCTTTGATATACTTATACTATGCGGACACTTAATGCACAAAGTTCGTACATGATGTCACGTTACATCCAAATGTATTTATAGACCTCTTATAAGGTGCTAGCTTAAGGTGCAAGTGTCAGCCACACATTGACCTCGGACTGTTATCGCAAAGTAGAAGAAGCAAAAATAATAATAATTGAGCTGTTCAATACAAGCAACAGCAAAGCATACTGAAAAAAGCCTCGCCGATTTATTAAAATGTATGTGGTTAGACTTATAATGTGCATTACGTTTATGGCGGCTTTGGTTGATGTTGTTACGCCACGTGATGAAGCTAAGCAGGAAAAATCATTCAGGTAATTAAAAACAATCTTCCCACATACATATTTAACTATAGACTTTATGAAGATTTCATCTTTGTTCTAAGGAAAGAATAAGTAGTTTGAAAGGTTTTAGATCCAACCAGCTCAAAACTATTTTAATGATACACTACTACGGTTCGCGTTTCAGAGGCCACTCTTTTTAAGTAACATTTTTGTAAAGCCCGTTATTTCCGTTATAATCTACTATTATACATATGTATGTATTTTTATGTACATATGTATGTAAGGAGGATGGCACGTTCATAGAATCCGTCAAATCATATCCGACGGTTTTTAACAAATCATAAAGAAACTTTTGTGCAATTTCAAGAAGATAATAATATTGCCATCACTTATTAATACATATATGTATAATTAGTTCGCAATGATCCACGATAAATAATAGTACCGTACTAAGATATTTACTATAGAGTTATCACAGTGTATTCGTGGATTGGATATATTGGAGTGGTACTCTCAGATCTTATTGAAGCAGTTTAATCAGTGAATATTCGCACTCTTTTACAAGAGGGGACTCTAAACAAGCAGCTTAACAGCCTTAAATAGCCATCAAATAGTTGCGCTTATAACTCAATCGGTAGTTTTATTGAGTGCTCAATAAACCCAACTGAAATTCCTTATTCCTACACTATTGTAAAAATACATAGGCTTTGGATTCTGATCGGAGTATTGTTTAATCTGAAACATACTCCAACAAACTATCTCCAATACCTGTTCTCTTAAGATCTGTGGCATAGGTGGCCTCGGTCACGTATAATGATTACTTACTGGATTGACGCGATTTTACTAGATCGGTGTTGCCAGGGAAAGAAAGGGAATAGGCCGTTTATGTTATTCTTATATGCAGTGGCTAATTTATTGAATTATATATACTGATACTATGTTAGTACAACGTCTTTGATATCAGATCTTGAAATTTTATGACAAAGGTCCCACGCTTTTTCAAAAAATGCGAGTAATGAAGATGACTTTGAAAAGGATGATATCGGCTGGACTAATATCAACGAAGAGGTGGATGTTGTAACACCAATGGTCCTTTTGCATCTGCAAAAGCTGGGTATAGAACATTTACAGTTGCCCGACATGAAAGAGAGTATATCAATAGTAAGTTAATGAAAAATAAGATACAAAATAAATATTTTAATAACATGAAAACATCTAATTATATTATCAACTTTATTTAATACAGAAACCCCTGTTCATCACATACGAGGCGGGTCTCCATTTGACTAATGGGATAGTCTACAACCTGTATGGTATAGCGCGACATGGGGACGCGTTTATGACGTATGAAGGCAAATCGTTCCTGAGCAGATTTTATTTAAAAATAAATAAACTTCAGGTGAGAAAGAACCACAAGGTTTTAAAATACTTACATCTCAGAATATTGTGTACATGTGAAGGGACGTATCCAGCTTTAAAAGAATTGAACAGCTGTACGTACTTACATATATTTCACGATATTTACGATCAATTGAGCTTGAATGTAGGGAAGCCATAGAGGTTTTTGGGTTTATTACTCGGACTGAAACTACCTGGTTGTGCGTTTCTGTCTGGGATCATCACGTAACGAGCTTCGGCTTGGTGTGGCTTTGGCCATTTTTGGGCCATTTATGGTGCATTTATGTTTTTCGAAATCGCTTATATCAGTATACATGAGTACATTAGAAGTCCTTTGTTATCTCACACTAACAGAGTCTATTAATAAGCAGATATATATGTGTTGGCAGCGGTACGGAATATCAAAAACTAAAAATTACCTAAATTGTTTGACTTATAATAATTATATAATTATCATTTTATTGGAAATAATAAATCTAAATTGTAAGGCGCCACAAACTACTCTGACCATGAATCTTTCCGTAGCCTTTGCCGCGACTACAACAAATTTTTCCCTCTTTATATACCCGATTTTCAATATGAGTATTGGGGTATATTAGATTTGTGGTGAAAATGGATGAGCCGATTGAGCCCTGTCTGTCTGTCCGTCCCTATCAGCGCCTTGTGCTCAAAGACATACCAATCTGGATCAGATCGGATCATTTTTATAGCCAAAAGGAACAAATCAATTTGCAGTGGCTACGCAGCGCCCGACGTCACGCTCAGACTGATTTTCTGTCTCTCTCGCACGCACTCTTTGTCGTGTCGTTTAATATTCGCGGCGTCTGCCGGAGGAGAGCCATACTGCGGTCTACGCCGCAACTCACAACGTTCCCCTACGTTTCCTTTGATACTTGCGCTCCCAAAGTAAAATCTTCTTTAATGAATAATTTAAGTTAACTTTCTTCTGCCTTGTATTGTGTACCGAACTTTCCAGTAGCTGATAATTTTATGATTTGTACATTCCTATTTTTACACAGTTTAACTGTACATAAAAGAACTCTAAAGATTAAACATTAAACTTTAAATGGCGAACCCAAACCGAAAGCTTAATAGACTAAAAGATGACGTATTTTTTATGTTTTTTGAAAAGAGGCACATCGGTACAATGCCAGGTGTATGCTCTTTTCAAGGCGTTAGCATATTTCAAGATCATAGCCATTTGATGATTGTCCCCGTCCAAGTTACCTAATAAGGCAACAACTTCTATGCATTTCTGTAAATGTGCTCATGTATATACACATACATGTACATATGAACATTGCATGTTTGCTAAAATCTCACTTTGAACCATATTCAAGAAATACATTTCATTTGATATGTAAAAAGTCTGTGAATAATTACATTTTATATTTTCTTTATTGTACCTTGAAACATTGGGAGGTGTGGTTTCTTATACCCTTGCTGTGGGCATGTACATTTATCGCATTGTATTCTAGAATCTAAATCAGTGTGAGCTTCCGCGTCGAATTTTTCTGCAGGCTTCTGTGGCATCAAACATACATTTTATACCCGATACTCAAAATAAATATTGGTGTATATTAGATTTGTGGTGAAAATAGATGTGTGTAACGTCCAGAATGAATCTTTTCCGACCCCATAAAGTATATATATTCTTGATCAGCATCAATAGCGGATTCGATTGAGCCCTGTCTGTCTGTCCGTCCCTATCAGCGCCTAGTGCTCAAACACTATAAGAGCTAGAGCAACGATGTTTTGGATCCAGAGTTCTGTGATATGTCACTGGTTCAAGTATATTTCAAAACTTGCTTGACCCTTGCTTAAACTATTCACCCTGTCCATCGATTCTTTTTGCTTCCCCCCCATCTGGAAGGAATCGTTTATAATTCCTCTCCATAAAAAAGGTAGCAAATCGGACGCAAAAAATTATAGAGGTATAGCAAAGTTATCCGCTATTCCCAAAATGTTTGAGAAAGTATTAACTCCACACTTGCAACATCTTTGCAAGTCACTTATATCTCCAACTCAGCATGGAATTATAAGGCAGCGATCAACCACCACGAACTTGTCAGAGTTAAAGGCTTTCAAGGTATCTTACAGACGGATGTTATTTACACCGACTTTAGTAAAGCATTCGACTCTGTAAACCATTCCCTTTTAGCACATAAACTTGACCTTTTAGGGTTTCCGCCCAACCTCCTGAGATGGATTTCTAGCTATCTTTGTTTCAGGTCTAAAAGAGTCCTCTTCTAAAACTCCCTCTCTTTACCAGTAAAGGTTTCTTCGGGAGTACCACAGGGCAGCCATCTAGGCCCCTTACTCTTCATACTCTTTATTAATGACTTGCCTTCAGTATTAACATACTCTCGAGTACTAATGTATGCGGATGATGTTAAACCCTGTGTCCAATATATTTCATTTCATTCTCGCTTGGAATCCGATCTCAATAACTTTCAGTCATGGTGTTGTGCGAACTTGTTACACCTTAATGCCTCGAAATGCAAAGTTATGACATTTCATCGTTCTAGCTCCTTGTTGGCTCCCTCCCTATACCCTATTTGGTGGTTCTCTTGAGAGAATTACCCTGGTGGATGATCTAGGTGTTATGTTAGACCCCAAGTTAAAGTTTCCGAACACATTTCTACCATGGTAAATAAGGCCATGGGCGTGCTTGGGTTTATAAAGAGGTGGTCAAAGGAATTTGACGATCCCTATATAACAAAGACTCTCTATACCTCGCTTGTTCGTCCGATCTTAGAATACGGCTCCTGTGTATGGTGCCCTCAGTACAAAGTACACCAGGACCGTATAGAATCAGTACAGAACAACTTTTTACTCTTTGCTCTGCGGGGCCTTAACTGGGATGCGGGTCACTCCCCTCCCCGGTTACTCCCATCATACTCTAGTAGACTACTATTAGTAAACCTCCCATTCTTAGTTAACCGTAGAAAGATGCTTGGTGTGATTTTTATGCACAACTTGATCAGGGGTGACATAGACAGCCCTGATCTGTTGAGCCGCATAAAGTTCACGATTCCTATTAGACTTACTAGAAATTTTATACCGTTATTCCTTCCACTTTGTAGATCGAATTATTCCTTGCATGAACCGTTTAGGGTCTTATGCTCGGATTATAATTCCCTCTTCCATGTCATATCCACCACTAATTCGCTTCCTCTTATTAAATTACTAATCCTTACACACCTTTCTAGTAATTAGTAATTGTAGTGGTATTTTTATTTTTATGTTTATTTTAAATGCATGTCTAGTTCTCTTAGAAACTTTCGTTCTAATCTTACTCGAATATTAGTCTAACAGCTATCTTTCCTCCATGCTCCGGTAACAGCCTTCTGCATGTCAATGTCCACAAATATAAAAATTCGGGAATTTGCTTACTTTGTAGTTTTGTTTTTTTATTCATAGTTCGAATACAACTTTTTCCTTAAACTGATGGCAATTGAAGGATATGGAAAGGTTATGGGTTCATTGGACGATACGGTCGTATATGCCGAGTTAGCTGTAAACGTCATCAACTCCAAGCTTCATCTTCACGATTTTCGTATAATGGAATTCAGGTAATTGGAAAGTGAGATATGTGCAATAGTTACAGTGCAAATTTGATAACACTGGGCTATAATTTAATAATATATGAAAAATTTATTTTTTATTTCTTTTTAATTAACAGTAATATCCATGTACAATTAGATCAGGCTCGGCTGATAAGACAGCTGACTGGAATTATTTTAAGCCCTATAACAAATTTTTTTAAAGATCGCATAACAACCTCAATAGCAGATGGTCTTAAAGATCAAATGCAATCAGTGATGGATGATTTCAACAACGAGGATCCGTTACAGCTACGTGAATTTACCAAGAAATTGTTATCTGGAATAACTGGAAACACGCCAGAAGATCTTGATTAATACTACATATGTGAATTAGTTTTTTAAGAACAAATAATCGTTTGAGTGGTAACATTGTGGTTTCTGATTGATAATAAACAGTTTTATAAAAAACAAAAAAAATTCTCTTTATAATGTTTTTTACAATATTTGTTTCCCAATACTCGAAGAATCAACCGCTCAACTTCTGAGCAGCGGGTTTTTATTTGTTTGCTTCAAAAAGCCGGTGCCTGGGTCTTCTTCTGTGAAGCTGAACCCATAGTGATTTACCGAAGTTTATTAGTAAGTGCTAAAGCTTGAACATTTTTCCCTTTACTATGAATGTGACATGTTTGGACTTCCATTTAACATTGGCTAACAGGTGAGTAGTAACAAATACTAACCAATACCAAGATGTTGCATGAGGGATGAAAAGCTGTTTTATGGCGTGGGTGTTCATGACTATTTTCACCTACTCGGCGCCTGGGCTGTTGATTCGGTCAGAGAATCCGAAAACGTGGGCTCATCTGGTCTGAAAATTTGCAGCAACAGATACACAGTCTTTAGGGATGTGCAAAATACGATCTCCTCGCACAAGCGAAAGGATAAGAACGGAATGCCCAATACAATAACAAATTTTGTGTCTTCAGCATGACGAGCCATATGAAGGGTACGTCAAAGACTTTGTATTTATTGTAGGATTCTGGTAAGTCTCAGCTGCCCAAAGGCATACGAGTATATTAAATTCGTATGGATGTTTGTAACAGCCCAAAGAAAGCGTTTCTGACCCTAGCAAGTATAAAACTGTTTATATATTCTTAATCAGGATCAGGATTAATAGGACCGTTAGACCGTCTGCCTGTATCGAGGAGCTCCCCGATCTCATGACCATAAGAGTTGCAGTAACTGGATTTTGTGTATAAAGTGTATTTTACACGCTGCTTTCCGCCACCTCAAATCACCCACTTCAGTATAGCCAGATTAAACAAAATATGTTGAACCGAACCAGTCATTTGCCTCGTTGAACACCTGACTTTTAAGCGCATTAACGGTGGAGCAGTGCCCTCTTGAGTGCAAAAATGGCTAGGAAGCTAATTTTAAGTTTGACTAAAACGTTACGACTGCTTTAATGCATTTTATTATACATTTCAGGACCAGTTTAGGCTATAGGACTGTCACTTTGTAAAAAAATCATAAAAAATCTTAACACAAAAAGAGCAAACCAATCAATTCTATACCTTTTTAATGCAGTGGTATTTGGAATTATTTTATATTTTGTTTTATTTTGTTTTTGTTTATATTTTGATTAAAAATTTAGTTAACAAATAGGTAATATTAAAATAACAAAATTATAATGGTTATAGGAGTTTGTGCATGAGGTTTGTTTTTGTTGGAAGCGCTTCGTCTGCATACAGTTTAAGTAAGTAGTACAGTACTTAGTAAGTACATTTAATTAGATTGCTTAGGCGAAATTACACATAATATTTGTATAATAAATGCATGCTTAGCTTTTTTAGTTACGTTTAGTTATAATTTTCCTCAAATAATTGTCTAATATCTATCTTTCCTGGATCTGCCCGGGAACTGCTCGTAACACGCATTGGCTTGGTGTCGAATGGGACACTTAATGGTGCAGTCATTGCAAATCAGATCCCAATTACTAAAAGATAATACATACATACATATGGCCATATATCTTTTGTTAATGTTGAATAGGCAACGCTAATAATGTTGACCATAAAAATCAAAGTGAAGACCTACGTTCAATTAGTTCAACTTAGGTTTTTTCTTTGGTATAAACGTGCATGTGTACATAGGTATTCACATATGTGCGTATGTTTGTCTATATAAATATTCATCATTTGTAAATATGTACAAATATAAATGAATCTTTTGTTGTTTTAAAAATGTATTCTTTCTTTATTTTGACTCTGACCCCGTTTCTATAACCTATTGGTCGGATATGTCTTTATTCATAAATACATATATAAATATGTTACATATGGATGTACATACATATGTATTTTTAGTGAGATCCTAAATTTTTCTAAACTTTCAAAACTTTAGAGCTTTATTTACTATACATACGCACATATGTACATACGTATGTGAGTACATATATGTATTTATAAATGTATGCATGCTTCTATAATGAGAAGCGAAAATAATAAGCTTTTATGCTTGCCAGCTGCCCCAATAGTCAACTGCTAGATGCTGTCCATGCCGGGCGCGCTTTTGAAGCACGGATAAAGTGGTACCGATTCACTCGAACGCAAATATATAGAATTGTACATGGTGCAGATATATACATAGTTTTCTGTACGTGTACGCATATAAATAAACGACGATAAACCGAAATAGGCTCGATATTTGTTCTTCGGCGAATACTTGTAAGTGAGCTAAAAATCCATGGCGTTTGCACGAAGAAAACCCCAGTAATTTGTTTGTGCTAAAATTAATATATTTTAATAAATAATATCGAACACCAGAACTGATATGAGCACATTATTCTCGATATATGTAAATATATATACACATATGTATTCTTACATATAATACTTGTAGGGTACAGTAAATGTCCGCGTTACCGTTTGCCAATATTGCTTTCAACGCTCCGTATCAAAAATACTCTGGCATATGTAAATATGATTGACTTTTTATTAGCTTAAATTAAATTATTTATATTTCGGTTATATGCGGCTGTACAAAGAAGAACAAAAAAAATGCATTTATTGGTAAACCACTGATGGATGAACGGAATTTTGGAACATAGAGATTGAGAGCAATACATACACATACATATAAGTAGATACGATTGCAGTACTGTGCCCAAGACTCTAAAATCACCATTTAAATTATTTAGAATTATTTTCTTTTTCTTTTGTCATTTAGACGCTGATAAGTTGCATACTGGTGTTTGACTTCAAAATGACATCTGTGTATGGACCTATTCCTGCAGGTGAGATCGCTCCCTCTGGTGAAACCCGCACAAGTCCGGAATCGGATGACACAGAGAATATACCTTACCATGCACGTGAAAATGCTCGACCCTTTACTTATGGGAACCTTCCTGTGGGATTTAATACAAGTGACTTAAGCCATGTCCCTTCAGAAATTGTTGAAACACCAAGTGCAAGACGTATTCAAAGCACCTACAAAAACAGTCCTTCAAGCACTCGTAAAAGCACAAGACCCGGCATTTCGCCCTCTCGTCCTGTGCTAAGAAAGACGCCTTCACGTCAAGAGTTTGAAGAAATGTTGATGGAACGAAAAGAAAAATCTTTGCGGGAACAAAACAATGCCGCAACTAAGTTGGCGCAAGAAGCATCCATACAAAAGGAGTTCGATGAGCTGCATGAAAAGCTCAATAAAACCATTCTTTCTTCGCAAAATATAAATGGATCTAAACAAGACAAACAGATAGACTTCACAGATTCAACAAAAACTTCTTTATGCCCTTCCCAAAGCTCAGAAAATGTTGATTCCTCCCTGCTTGCGGTAGAAAAGAAACGTCCGGAGACGCCAACGTTTCCGGTTGTTCAGAAGTTGGTCAACAGTGAGCGATGTATTAGCCCGTACCCATCAGGAACTGCAAAGTCCGTAACGTCTGGCGAGCAGGGGTTGATTGCACAACCAAGTATTACTCAAGATGTGGAGCCACATTTGGTAAAGTTTGCTAAAGATTTATCGCAGTTTTGGTACAAGCCGCATATGACTAGAGAAGAGGCTGTGCTGTTGCTACGCACCGCACAGGTCGGGACATTTCTCATACGAAATTCAACCACATATCGTGATTCTTATGGGCTTGTGCTGCGGGTAGCGAAAGCTCCACCATCTATACCTAGTACATCAGGAAACGGGGATGAGCTGGTACGCCATTTTCTTTTAGAGCCTACGAATCGAGGCATTCGTCTTAAAGGATGCGCCAACGAACCTATATTTACGTCGCTATCAGCTTTTGTCTATCAGCACTCAATTAACAGTTTAGCGCTGCCATGCACGCTTGTTATACCATATCAGGACTTGCTCTTGAATTCTCCCGACAATGAACTGATGTCCAGACAAAAACAGATTCTTGTACAGGGCGCTGCATGTAACGTACTTTATCTATACCAGTGCGATACGGAATCGCTTACTGGGCTCGAGGCCGTTCGCAAATCCGTTCATCAAATGTACTTGGATGCCAAATATTCCCTTCCAATAGAAGTGCATTTAAAGATATCACAAGAGGGCATTACATTGACCGACAACACCCGTAAGACGTTTTTTCGAAGACATTATCCAGCACAGAATATTTCTCACTTCAGTATGGACCCAAATCAACGATTTTGGAGTGTCAATGCAACCGACGAAGGTTTGCAGCGATCAGTCAACAAGTCAATATTTGCCTTCGTAGCACGTCCGTTGACTGGTACAAAGGACAACCAATGCCACATTTTCTGCGATTTAGCCTCCTCGCAACCAGCATCAGCAATTGTATCATTTGCCAATAAAGTTCTTCCATTAAGTAAATCCAGCTGTAAGATGCTATGAGCAAAACTAATGTTATATTTACATTTTGTATTTATTTTAAAGATAGTCGGATGTTTTTATGATGTAGTGCACAACTAAAAGAAGCTAACAAAATAATAAAATAAATATTAAATAAATCAACCGTACTTTCTATACGCTTGCAGCCGAATAGAGGTCAAAAGTCATTTTTGTGAGCGCCTTGGCTAATCTGAATCAGATAGAGAATTTTCAAAATTGGAAGCTTTGAGGAAATCGAATTTTTACTTTAGAAGATATGAGCATTCAATGCTGATAATATTTTCTGTGAGCAGAAATTCAGTCAATTTTTATGAACATAATGCATTTTTTGGGTCAAATAAACAGAAGCTATTTATCGTATAATTATTTTTTGTTTCGGTCTCTTTTCTTAGGTGTTAATACAAATTACACTGAATGATAACGGTATAATAACGTTAGCGTTACTACTTATTTATTTATTGGATATTGGATATAGTGGATATTAGAATATTCTAAAGGTGCATTTATAGTGGGATTGCACGACTACTTTTTAGCAAACGACTCGTGAGAATAGAGTAAACTAGAGGGTAAACACCCTAGCCAAGCCCCGCTACGCTCATCTAGTCTTCATTTGCTTACTATGTTGGTACTATTCTATACGAAGCCTTAACTTAGAAAATTCATAAAAACAACAAATAGAGTATTTTCTATTCTCTAAGGAAAACTTCGGGGGGCTTAGGGGCTCTTCGGCCATTGTCGATACAAAAACACAGCGTTTAAATGGGTTAGTATACTCTTTAAAATTGGTTTTCATATTTTAAATTTAAACTAAGGGTTTTATTTGTGCCCTATTCAAGTGGCGCGTATTGTAATCTCATAGGTATAAAGAGAAGGGCCAAAGAAATTTAAGCTCTACACGCTGAGTCTCATCTCTTCATAAAAAGAGCGGAGTGTTTACTCAGCTTGAATAAATATACTGGTATGTATAGTTACTAAACCGGTTTGACAAGCTAATTTTCAATTGTTACATTCTCATATTAAAACATTTCCAGTCGCTCTTAGTTTCTTATTCACATTATATGTACGTTCACCACATCTCAGCTCTTATCAGGGCTCGGGAGACAAAAGCGCTCTCTGCACTCGGGCTTCTCGAGTAGAGAATAAGATTCGAACATAGTGCTGATGTCGGGGCTACGTACGGCTACGAGTACCTACCTCGAATTTCAACTCACTCGGCTTACTTATCTCATTTGATTCAAGTTTTCAGCGGCAGTCGTATTCACAGCTTTGGAAGCGCCGCGTTTCGTGGTCCGTAGATTAGTAACACCAGAGGCAGGTTATCAACTAAGATTGGGTTTCGCCTCAGTTTAAAAGTTACTCATAATTTTGCCGATAAGTCAAGGTTATACAAAATTAAGAAACAAGTGAGTAATGTGTTGTTTAGTCTTTAAATTTAAAATTTCCCATACCTGAACGATATTCTGTTATTGTAGGGGACAAGGGATTTTACAGTTGTCAATGAAAACAACGTAACTTTTCTCAGCAATAAACAGTAGCTTGATGCAGATCACAGCATAGTAAAATAGTTCAACCGTGATTCTTACGAAGAAAGTAAGTACAAGAAAGTATAAGTATATATACATATATAATAAAATGTATAGTGAAAATATTCTGTATAGTGGGCTTAGAATTAAACAAGCTTTTCAAGCCAAGACATACATACTTTGCACCGGGCAGCAGGTTTCCGACAAATGGATTGAGTTAGTTTGCATTTAATCAGAAGGACTGTACTTGTTGTATTCCTTCAGCTCAATAGTTCAGCCGGGCTAGATGATTATTCGTTTCAAATGTGGGGAAGAATTTAAATAAATTAACATCACATACAAAATATCTAATATGTAACAATATCCGTATCTTTTCAATTACAGACTACGATGAATAGGTATAGAAACCTCTGCCACTTGGTAATACTGGGTGCATTTTTGACTTTAAGTGCAAAAGGTGCTCCGCAGCAAGACTTGAACGCGGAGAAAAACATTCAAGAAATATTCAACACGAATATAGGAACACCAACAAACAATTCGCCGCCTCTAACGCAGCCATCTAGTGGAATTGGATTAGTAGTAACACCAGAACCAATAGATCCCTCAAGCCCACTGACGAATTTTGAATCTATAAGCGGAAAAACGGCCACTTGCAACTGTGTTCCCTATTATAAATGTGACCCGTCCACTAACAGTGTAACGGAGGACGAGTCGTTTGACGGATTTGGTGTAATCGATATCCGCTTTAACGACGACGATCCAGTCTGCCCTTCTTCTGTTGACATCTGTTGTGATGGGAATAGGACACGCTCTGAGACGCTGAACCCCACCCCGTTGGATAAACGACCGAACCAAGTACGGGGCTGCGGCATTCGCAACGTCGGTGGCTTGGACTTTACGCTCTCCGGAGTCACCCAGAATGAAGCAGGTTTTGGCGAGTTTCCATGGACAGTAGCTCTGCTGCATGCAGGCAATTTCAGCTATTTCTGTGCCGGTTCACTGATACACCCACAAGTAGTTCTGACTGCGGTGCACTGTGTCGAGACTCATAGTCCGGGGAGCTTCATGGTTCGAGCGGGTGAGTGGGACTCTCAAACAACCAAAGAGCGTCTTCCTTATCAGGACAGAGCTGTGCAACGTATTATTACACACCCACAATTCAAAAGTCGAAACATAGCTAATGATTTTGCGCTCGTAATTCTCGCTCAGTCGGTTACTTTGGATGATCACATCAATGTGGTCTGCTTGCCACGACAAGGTGAAACTGCCGCACCCTCCACTATCTGTACTTCTACTGGCTGGGGCAAGGACGTATTTGGATCTCCGGGAAAGTACAGTGTAATAATGAAAAGTGTGCCGTTGCCTGTCGTGGACTTTAACACGTGCCAAACACGGCTGCGGAACACGCGACTTGGCCCAAAGTTTGCCTTGGATAAGTCATTTATGTGTGCCGGCGGTCAGCGCGGCGTAGACACTTGCCAAGGCGATGGTGGTGCACCACTTGCCTGCCCCATTGGTCTTGCCTCCGAGAATCGTTATCAACAGAGCGGTATTGTTGCTTGGGGAATTGGCTGCAACGATGAGGTGCCAGCGGCATATGCTAATGTGGCATTGGCACGAGATTGGATTGATCAGCAAATGTTAGCCAATGGTTTTGGAACAGCGGTGTACACCATATGATAATTTTCTGAACTTAAACTTTTCAGTTTAATTTTATAGTCGCCTGTTTCTTTGAATAATGAAATTAAATTAAATGATCAAATTATAACAGGCTTTTTTACTATGGATACATACTTTGAAGTTTAATTTTGCAGCTCGATTTGATAATGATACAATTATCTAACATAATCCTTATATGTATCTATCAAGTTTGTTATAATACTTCCTTTTTATCAAACTAAAGCCGAGGCTTTTAATACTCTTGAACGATCTGACATATGTACACAAATGTAGGGTTGGCAGCCCATAAACCAGCTGCTCTATCGCTACGGATAGTCAGGGGTATAAGAGGAAGATATGTTGATATAGGAGTAAGAGTTCGACTACGGAAGCGGAAAGATGTGGGTAATAAAATATGAATAGGAACGCAAGTGTAATCTATTTGAAACGAAGAATAAATATTATACCTTTACTGTACTGTATTGTACTATGTAAATAAAAGTTCCCTCTGTAGGTTAGGTCAGGTTAAGGCAGTAGCTGGGGAGAGGGAAGAACCTCCCTCCCAGCTCACTGAGGTCTTCTTTAGCCTGTTCTTTACTCAAAGACTCAACGAAAAAAAAATCTTCAGAAATTAAAAACTTTTTTCAAACAAAAATTGTTATCCATCCGATACATATTTATGTTTGTATCAAACTACGACTATCTGACGAATTTTTTGTTTGCTGCATGTAGTGTAACTTGGTGCCCAAAGGTGGAAATTGCCAAGTCATGATAATTTGACACAACAGTGTCATTATACTAATCTAATGACTTTCCGCAGATCAGAGGAAGCTAAGGGTACCCCCATATACCATGTGAGAATTTCTACTGTTCCTTTTTTATGCTCTGGGAACAGAGCCTCTAGATGCCGAGCTCTGTTTTCCAGCAAGTCCTTTCCCCATGGCAATGCCCCTTTTAAATTTCATGCCCATAATTTTTTCGGAAGCAGTTGCAACATACGAGTATAAAAAACTGCAATTAGGTTGTTGTGAGGAGCGGCTGAGCGCCTCTTGGGTGGCCGTGTTTTGGGTTAAGCACATGTTACAGTTACAGTCAGCCTGTCACCTTCAACTGCAGCAGGGCAGGGGGTGTTACGGGGTGAGGGTGGACCAGAAAAATGAGACTCCACTTAACACCCGCACCAACTCTAACCGTTCCAAAGCAAGTGCAGGATACCCTATTCTTACATTCTTGCGGCCTCTGACGGCTTTTTGCTTCTCCGGCTGTCGCCCGTGTGTGTTCCAATGCCCTGCTAGTCAGCCACAGATGCTGGGCATGGGCATGAGCATGGGCATGACATCTGCGTGCGCGGTAAATAAGTATAATTGCAACACTTTGAGGGGGCATTTGAAGTGGCAAGAATTTTGACACCGTTTCGGTCTGAGGACGCATTTGTTTACATCTTTAATTTAATTTGTTTGTGTCAACATAGCTCTTAATTAAGCCCAGTCTTTTATATGTAGTACTTACATACATGCATAAAGAACCAAAAAAGGAATTTTTCACGATACTGCGAAAGCAAACTGTAAAGAATAATAGAAACCCATTGTTTCATTGAAATAACAGTGGTGGCTGGCCATAAGGAATGATTTAAAAAAATGTGGTCCAAATAATATACATTGCTCCTTCTCTTATTCCATTATCTAATTTTTCATTCACTACAATTCTCCTCCCGTTTTCCTTGCTAAAATCGTACCCAAACGATTTCCACAAGTTAACTGTGCACATCGCCACATCCCCACATTCCATATATGTACTTTTCAACTACTACACTAACTAAGGCGTTAGACACTGTTTGACACACTTAAGTAAACTTATGAAAATACTCGTACATACAATATATATCCCAGGCAGTCTACAGATCCAGAGATTTTATCAGGTTTCTATTGTATATTTAATAAAGCTACACCTGTACTTGATATCATTTTTTCGATGTGAACGGGAGTCTAAAATAATAATAGAACGCATTTTAATATGCTCGGATTGAGGTTCATTAAGTCAAATAATGTTCGGTACTCATTTGCAGGGGGAATTTATTGCAAAGTGCTTGTGGCTATTTAATATTTATAATTGAAAAAGTTTTGTTGTCGTACCCACAGCCTCGCTTGAAGTACTTACTCTGCATGTTGGCCACTGCCGGTGGGTGCCATCCCATCCCTATCCCCATCTACAGCCACATCCGCCCGTCTAATTTCTCTATCTGGCTCTGGCTCTGTCTCTGTCTCTGCCATTGCCAACTACTAGCAGCCACTTATCATAATTAGACTTTTGCTGGTGGTGCAAATGAAGAAGTTTCACTTCAATATATTAACCATGTTTCCAGAGGTGCCCACTTCTGGCAGGGCGCAATTAACAACTCGTTGCCACTGGGAAGCGGGTGACCAACCGTCTGAAAGGGCTTGTCTTGGGTGGCCGTGGCCATTAACATTACTACAAGGGTACGCATAGTAAGGACTGCCAAGTGCTGCCGACAAAAACAAAAAGTTATTCCCCAAGACATTTTCCTAATGAGAGGAGTCTTTCACTTGGGCCACTTCCACTAACACCTACGACCACTATGTGTGCAGACTTGCATTGGGTATAGTATCTATGCTCTTTCATCATTATTGACGGACCTAATCAATTGCAGTCCATTAGTCTTTGTAGTTGGCTGCATGCAAACGACTTTCAAGCCCGACATCATCATAAGTTCAGGGTAAACGTAAGTCCGCATGGCTATGGCTCCGACCATATTCCTTCTCCCCAGCGCTTGGCGCTGTCTCTGGGTACTCGAGTTGAGCATGCCACGAGCAGATCAAGCAGGGCCGACGCGTCGGAGAGTCAGAAACTAAATAGATTTCCCCCTGACAACCAGTGAGCGCTTTTCTCGATTGGACCTGCCTGTCACAGACATTGCTGTTTGGGCGCTAGTTCCATGTCTTTGTTGCAGTCGGGTTTCTGCCCGTTGAGCAATTAACTTTTAAGCTTGCAGCATGCGAATTACAATACTTAGGTGTGTAGGGGCAGTGGTAGAAAAGGTACTCGCTTGATACCCAGTGCTTGTGGATAACAGGCATATATATTATTAAAGCAAATTGTTGCAGAGACTACTTTTTAGAGGAGATCCGCCCCTTGTGGTCTGCATATTCTATATATCCTTGTAGGAAATATAAATACTTGGATCGGGTGGATAGTTCCTATTGGAAGGCAAAATAGGAAACTAGATTAACAGCAAGCGAAAACAAATGTATGTATGTACATACCTGTATAAGTCCAGTAAGATTTCCTGGTTGTATATATGTATGTAATGGAAAAACTGTATTTAATACGTATATATTTTTATTACCCTGTTTCAATATTTAGCCCCAAACAAAAATAATTGTAAAACATGAAAATGGTTTACGCTGCCAAATTGGGTCCACTAAATAGTTTTAATCTGGTCTCTCATTAATCCTATAGAAGAAGTATTTTTAATATGTGCGCATTTGCTTTTAGAGAACCATTGGCATTGAAAACAATTGTTCGATTATTAATGGACTGGAAGTAACATTCACATTATTGAGAGTAACTAGCAGCTCATTTAACTATATGGCTAGTTATCCGAAAGTGTTTAACAGTTTCTAGGATCTTATGCTAAACTACGCTGGGAAGTGGGAGTGTCTAGCTCTCTTTGTATATGATACTCGTACTTTAATGGTAATAAAGACATGGAGCCTTACAACTTTGTTACCCTATTGCACTCGTACTATTATCCAAAGCTAACGGTATGAATGGGTAAATTTATCCAATGTATGGGTATTAGGCACAAACGAACGTAACTGTGCATCTGTAAAAGGGCTGAGCTCGTTGATACTTGTAGTCATCCCCCAGTAACCAACAAGTACCGGATCTAACAAACTCTTCCTGTTAATGTACCTTACAATTTTCTTTTTCTCTGTTGAATATGGCTTATGACTATCTTCGAAAATTACAGTCTGCTATGCATGTTCAAACATTTTACAGACATACATACGAGTTTTTGATAAATCAAAAAATCATAGCTTAAACCATCGGATCTTGCTTTTCGTCTCGAAATATTTAAAACTTCTACACTAAGTAGTTAAACTTTTCTAACCGCATTATACTGCGGAGTATGACTATGAATGCACGTAATGTTCATTGATCTATAAGTACGAGTATGTTTAAACTTTAAACGGGTAGTACATAGTACTCTCATATTGTTGATAATTGGTAATTCTGTGCTTACACCTAATACATATAGCGATAGCGATATAAACGTAATCACATCCTCTCATGCAGGACTAGCTCTGCATCGTAACTATGTTCGTACTGCTCCAAAGAGGTTGGTTCGTTTTGTTAACGGTTACAGGTTACAGGTTAGCCTCTAAACAGGAATTATAATTTAAAAACTCTGGCAATCAATTAAGATCTAGTCTCTTACAAAACGGGCTAATTACTTAGGAATAAACAAGTCTGGCAATATTTACAAATAAAATAGATCCTGTACAGCCGCCGCAAGCTCGACGCAATCTCCAAATGGAGTCGACAATATTGGTTCCTAGAAGCACTGACTGCGCCCGGACGCGCAAATCTGCAGACCACTCTCACTATTGTTGGTTGATTTTGTAGATTGTTGGGACTCCTGCTCTGGCTGTATGGTCCCGAAGGACCTGGGAGATTTCAGTGTGAGCAGTTTGTTTGGCAGAGCCATTGAAGCAGGCCCTGGCGAGGCAGTCACGGTGATTGCTGGTATGTCCGGCTTGTTGCTGTTAGTAGGAGTCCCTGAGCGACTTGCTCCGCCATCGCCACAGGGGCTTGCCCTGGAGCCCATTGTCGCCGTCAGCGGTAGCATGTTGAAGCCCACGCCCATGTGAGACGGTCGCACAGCAATTGCGATCGGCAAAGAAGCCTTTCGGTTGAGCGAGTGTCACCCATAGAAATACTGAGCGCTGCTCTCTGTAGACACGCCCCGGGTCAGATTCCTTGGTACGGTGCTATCATAGTAGACCCCGCAGCCGCTATTCGAGGTTGAGGGCATGGCGGTTAATGGCAGAGGATGACCAGAACTTATAGAAGTCGGTGGTGGTGAGGGAGAGCTCATTATTCCCATGCTGGTGGGTATCAACGTGCGTCGTAGAGTGTGGTGATGTCCAGCCACCATGACAGCACCGCTTAGGTACGCTGGGGAAACCGTGCTGAGTCCGGAGGGTCCAAGAAAGTGGGGACCTACAAAAACATTGTAACAATTTCGCAAATTAAAGTAAATAAGTAAATTGATCGTATCTTAACACGTTCTCTCACCCATTGTCAGAGGACCGTTGGTTGCAGGATGGCCCATGGTAGTGTAACTGTTGGCCTGTGAGTGCGGGGCCATCAGAACGGTAGTTGCTCCAGAGGTAGGGTGCGATAGTGCGCTGGGTAAACCAGCGTAGCTGCACTTGGGCGTCGGTGCGTATGTCATGTAGGTCTTTTGTTTGCCAGCCCATGCCCATCGTGTGTTTTGTGTGTGTTCATGGTGACGGCGCGACCATAATGGACATGAAAAGGGAGAGCAGAGTGGGGCATAGAGTTAGGCTGGCTCTCATTAGTGCCTGTTGGCGTTGGCTAGCATGACTTGGTCGGTTTGGTGTCAGTTGCGACAGTTGTGGACTTTCAGCCCCTTACTCTATTCTGGGTTCTCCAATCGTTACTAATCGGCTAGAGTAGAACGGCTAGAAAAAGTTCTATCTCTACTTTACTCTTTGGCCTGATCGTCATCAGGCCATTACCTCAAACGATGGCCGATGATGAACGCATAATTAAGTATAAGTATAGGTATATGAGCAAACGTAAGGAACTAAGAATTCCCGACTATTGATGTATGTATAAATTGATCAAAATCCTGTCTTGGAGAAACTATGATTCAGAAACCGACTGTCCCAACCGATCTTTTTGACAGTATTTTCAGCACCATCAAGAATCAGATCTGAAATCACATTGATCAGCTGTAACAAATAGTGGGTTCAACACGATTTTTTTATACCATATAGGGTATGTATGGCCTGCACAGTGTGTTGACTGCGAGACATAAAGATTGCATATATGTACATACATGTGTAGGTTGTATATATGTGTATATGTGCATCGGATCCCTGCTGTCCTGTTGTTTTTGCTCTTTTCCTCTCAGTACCCATGGAACAAACAAAGGGGACAGAAATTGTTGCAGCGTGCATTTGGAGCAAGGATGCTTCCACCTGGCAGGCAGGCAGGGAGGCAGGCAGGTAAGGTAGATTCCCAACGCTTTAAAATCCAGGGTTCTTTGTTTGCGAAAAAGGATTTAATGGCAAGAGGAAAGGAAATGCACTTGTGCCCACTTTCCCTTTTCCCTTTACCCTTTTTCCAGTCCTTCCGCCACAATGGTCTGACTCCCGCATTCATCCGCCCTTGCCTTTTGGCAACAGTAAGAAAACGAAGCATCCTCCTCACTCCCAATTTTCATCAGAAGCAATGCTCGGCTTTCTTGAACTTTTGTGCTCCTACTTCGTCACACATGGTCGACTGCACCCACAATGAGATTTACATAATTATAAATGACTATTTACCTCCGACAATGACTGCTGTCCGAGACACTAATTGGGGTATGGGTAGCATTGGGGTGGCATGTGGCAAGACTCAAATATTCGCTTTGCGGATGCAGATTATGTGATTTGAGGGATTGCTGCGAGCGTAGGAACACTACTGACACTATTCTACCCGTTAAGGAACGCAGACTACCCTTATTTAAATATAAATACATAAGTCCATCGCTAATCAAAGAAGCAATCGCGAAAAGGGAGCAAGAAGAAAATGGAAGAGACGCAAAGTCTGTATAAACACATATTCTTTCTTTCAATACTAAATAGACATCGAACCGGACAAGAATAAAATAAATACAGTCCACTAAAATAACATAACATCACTCGAGCATATTATTCACGAACAGTATCACTAGACAACGCAGAAGTCAGTCGTTACCCGTCTATTTAGGGTTCAAGCAACTATATACGACAATGTAACAATGTAATACTGGACGAGACACAAATATATGTGCTCCGAAGTGCTATTAAATTCGGCGGAATGGGCCCTTCTGCCTGGTACATATGTTTGTACATTTCGTTTATACTACTTATATACTGATTAAACTAATAACGCTGACAACTGGCCGAGATAGCAAATTTAAGCATAGTAATTCATTGGGTAGAATGAGAAAGCTACTTACCTCGTTCCGAGACGATAGGCTGGGCAATGGCATAGGACCTGTTAAGTCGATGTCGGCGTCGATGTCAGATATGTCATCTGCGAAGGAGTCTGGAAGATGGGCTTCTCCTGGTGTCGTCTGTTGAAATTTGCTTGCACCTCCATTTCCGACACCTGTATTGCCACCTTGCGTATCAGCAAAGGATTTGGCGACCCCGCTGCCACTTGAGCTGCTGTTCTTCCGCTCACCCCGTCGTTTCTGCAGCGTGAGCCGGCCGATGACAAGCGTCAGGCAGAGGAGAACTCCAGCCGCCACCGATATGATTAGGTAGAGGTAAAATTGCTCCTGATGCTCTGCTCGCCAATAAAAGAACCAAATAAATACTACAGGCTGGGAAATTCACATCAAATAGTGTTAGTTGACTATGCTAATGATGTTGAAAGTTATAGTCGCCAGCGGGCACGTCCGCACGGTCGGAGCGTGGCCTGTTTTAGTGGATAGGGCAAGCCGGGCTGAACTTTAACTCGTATGTTTGTGTCAAGGGACATAAATGAAATGAAAACTTTTCCACGTGGGGTGGGGAGATGCAAGCTTGTGTGCCACATGTTTAGCTTGCTGAGTTGACTTTACTGCTTATGACAGCATTCGGTAAGGCCTTTCATCAGATGTGAAAGGGAGCGAGTCGTGGTCGGGACACTTACTCGTTGTCGGTCGTCTGCAGAGTGTTGGGACGTGATTTTACCGTGGTGAATGCTTTGAGGTGCTATCAGTGTTTGTGGATTCTTCAGCATTCATACATTTATTCCAGCGTATTGTATACGTGTTTTTGTAAGTACGACTATGTTTATGTGTGTGAAGTAAAAGTTTGATTATTTACACATTTCGTGCAAAAGGTTTCGAGCCAAAACGAAAACGAAACGTAAGCCAACCGTGTGTATGTAGTAGCGAGTTGCGAAGGACATCCACACTCACTTCGTATATGGATATAGGAGCTCAGCCAATTTACCAAGAAACCAATGACCTCGACCCGCTCGGTTACGATGTCCTCCTCGGTACAGTTCAGTCCAATGACGCCCCAATCATCGACATTAACGCATTTGCGGCGGTAAATAATGTTTCTATCAGCGACGTTAGGTTCAGGTGTTGATTTTGAACTCAATTCAGAACCTTCGGTGTGGACATCGACTGTACCGATTTCTTCACTTGAAGAAGTCGTGTTTACCGATTCTGCTATCTCAGTAACAAAGTCTTGGCTTAATGCTGATTTTATCCGATCTAGTAGTCGTAAAGATGATACAAGTCTTTCTGTGAAAGGAAAAGTTCTCTAGTCTCTATATCAGCTATGCTCCAAAACACATCATATCCGTATCAATGATGTATTTTCAGGTTTCAGGTACTTTACTTTTTAAATAGCGATGTGGTTTCCAATCAAATACTCTACAAAACTCCTTCAAAATTGTGCGACTTACCTTCCAATAAACTATCGTCCCGCGAAAGAAGTGGTGGTAGGAGTGTGCTGGAAGTACCGACACCTAGCGCACCATTTCCGAAGTCGAACGGCATGCCAACATTTGGAATAGCGCCTTGGAGCTTCGGGGCCGGCGGAATCGCTTCGGACTCTTTGTAGAACTGGTCTTCGTCATAAAGTTCATCTTGGTCCATGTCTAGCTCAGACTGTTGTGGCTCGTCGCCCTCCGGCGCAGTCTCGTAACGATCCTTCAGCACTTTGCGAGGAACTAATAGTGCGGGGAAATGTAAGCAAACCCCAATTCTCGTTCAAGATTTAAACCCGTCAAGTACTTACTGCAGGTGTAGACAACCTTTAGGTACATCCGCACATCAGCTTTGCAGGGACGACCAAATGTACCAGCATCTGCGGTCACCGAGCAGCGTCTACGCCCATGGCAAATCTGCATCACTGTCTCCGTGGCGTACGATACTAGGCAAGCTGAAAAGTATTTTAGCAAAAGGCCACGCGTAACACCACCATGAAATCAGCAGATCTACTTACTCGGCTTGCCGTTGTCTTCGCTGGTGCCAGTGCCAGTACTTGCCCCAGCGCCCTGGCCCCCGCACTGTACGCTTTCGCGTTCTGTGTGGCCGAAGGAGGCGCTGTATATAGCAATGCGTGAATACGGATTGCACACAAGCGGCATATTGTCGTTCTCGCACGCCACCTTGCTGCGGAATTCGTCTGAGACATCGACATACACATCGTTCCAATCGATGGAATGGAGAAATTATGAGCCATAAATATATTAAAATAAAAGGTGCAAAATACATGCATACTTATTATTGACTATCGTACAACGTACATTGTACATACTTATATACCCCACATATACCACATACATATACATATCTTCTTTACCACGAGTACTTCTGCAGGCATTGAAATTCTGCCAGTCTGGCCAGCAGCATATCGACTTTGGAATACTCGATTACGTTCGAAAATGTATTGCCTACCTTGGATAAAAAAATGTATACTCGTACTCCTTAAAAATTATTGAAGCAGAGATTAGTCAATTAAGGACTCTTATTCTCGGACATAACTTTCTTCAAACTATTGCAATTAAAATATATTGCACTCTTCTTAGATAGTCCTTCAGTTCATATAAATCCCCAAAGACTTCTAGTTCTTTATCTCATTTCTATCTACGGAAATCAATAAGTTAGGGATAGAGTTCATATATTCGTATAAGAAGTTATGAACTGAGCTACGGGTGTCTCGCACAGGCCTAGCGCTCCAGTGGGGTGCGTACATTTGCTGTCCTAAGCAAGTGTCTGTGTCTCAGGGTATGTGTGTTGGTATATTATGTATACGCACAAATGGAACTTTCAACGCCAACAGAGCGGACTGGGATAAAGTTTAATAAATTTGGTAAATATTTGGTTAACTGTTGGGGTTGTGCCTCTGCCCGAAGGTTTTGCTCGCTGGTCTCTCCACAGGCCTTAGGGGCACGTGCTCGCACGCCCTCGTGTGCTTTCCGCCTACCGGGGTAGGCGACCTATTGAAAGCCGTGATTCCTTGGTTCTTCGGAGAGTACACGTTTTATTACGGCTAAACGTGAGAAAAGTTGAAAATTGGCATTTTTTATGACCACAATGTGCCGCCCGCACAAACCACTCCCCAGACGCCCCTTCCTCTAGCTTCTTCGGCCGGGCAGCTGGTGGGAAGGCCATACTTCTGCTTCTGGCTACCCCTGACTGCCTCTGGCTGCTTGGGTCGTGCAGCGAAGGATGAGTTTCCGCATCAGCCTCATCCGCATAGTACGGTGTAGCAACATCCAAAGCCAAAGCTAAAGCCAAAGCCAAAGCTAGGCGGCTCGGCCCCTTCCATTCCACGCACATAACCCGGCCGTTATTTTTCAACGTTTCCCACTCGTACTTTGCAGTTTTATTACTTGTCGCTGGTGTCCGTAATGAGCAAAAGATAACAGACAATTTAGGGAAAAAAGAGGAAAAAAGAGTCTCCTTAATTACATTACTCCCGTCTCTCGCTGCGGCCCCATGCCGATCTTCTCTTGTCGGTCGACGGTTGTCGCCACCACATCCCTCCGCTGAATCTTAGTCCTCTTCCCATCCTGCCTCAGCCATCTAAAGAGCTACGTACTCGTTCTTGTACATGTGGCCGTGGCCGTGGCTTTTTTCTGGCCGTTCTGCACTTCCCTTTTCTAATTTGACTGCCGTGCTGGTGCGCTTTTTGTGTTCCCTCTGGCTTTGGTGTGTTTGTGCTCTTCTTAACGAGATAACATCTGCTTCACTTGACACAGAAAATAAATAGGAAGTAAAAACGGTGCCGGGTCTGGCATAAATTACTAAAGAATTACATATTTACTAGCTCCAAAGCAGTACCTTCGCGTTGGAGTCGGCGGCCAGCCGTACACAAAGTCGAATACACAGCATCCAAAGGACATCTGCATTTATCGGAAATGCGTTTGCCGTGCTGTGGAGCGCATTAAGAGCTCGTTTATCGCGCACACGGACCACGCCAAGGACCTGGGATTGGCCGGAGCAGGTGTCTACTAGTACTTGCCGGCAGCAAGTGACAGGTAGCAAGTCACATCAGTTCGCTTATCGCCTCCGCTCCAAATGCTCCGGGCCCCCGAGTGAGTAAGCGCGAATGGCCAAGCGCATCGTAAATAATCGGGGCCATTAGCCCCTTGGCTGTGGAGACGGAGGCGAAGGCAAACGGCGTTGCTCAAATGCGCTGCGCCAAACTATGCAAATAGTTTAGCAAAAAGTTTACACAACTATTGTTAACGAGCGCAGCTGCATCGCTCATTATGCTCTCAGCATAATCAAATCGGAAAGTCCAGAAGCCAGGATTATTGCAGCCAGTGGCCACGGCCACCCGAAGACAATTCTCTCCCTCTTGCTCTCTCCACACCTAGCAGTCCTTTCCAATAAAACCAGCATTAACTAGGGAACGATATCCGACCAAAGGATGCCTGCTAACAGATTTATGTGATTTAAAAAATTTAATTTAAGCCTTAAATGTCTAGAAAGCGTCTCCCAAAATGTCGTAATACAATATAACACAAGATAGTCCCAGTATGGCATATTCTCGCGTTAAATACATTGACATTATATTGTGTGAGTACTGTCTGAATCGCTGAAACAGACAAATCAATTCTTAAAAATATAGATTCGTATGGAGAAGTATACAAATACTCGCAGCTTCGAACAAACAAACGAAAGGATTGCCATGGACATGACGTGGATAAATCGAATTAAACCCTCTACCAACCATTTCCAAATTTGTACGTGCTCTAGGTATTTAAATATTTGAGTGATCTGTAAATGATAAATCCGATTTATAGAATGTTGCCGAAGGTTTCGTTTGCCCCCAATTTAACGACACCACTGCCATATTGTTCATCTGTTTCAGCCGACGTAAATTTGTTTGTTTGCTTAAAAACTTAAATTGATATTTGCCACTTTTGCAGCAGGCAAATATTTATCTTATCGCACAGCAAATAGTATATTTCATGTATGTTGTCGGCGAGGACGGACGAGGACGGTGTCTGCAGCCTGGCAAGTCCTGCGCCTCACTCGACATATTCCAATCGATTGCATCCGTAAAGGAATGTGCATATGCACACACCCAGCACACGCCCACACAGAGCTCTTACTTGGCTAGGACTACGACGAGTAGTAGTATTGTTTGGGCCTCAGCCCGGTGCTGACTAGATAGAAGCTGTAATACTTACATGGACGGCATTTGTAGGCAATCTCGACGAATTTCCGTATGCCCGAACAGGGATCTCCACTAGAGTGCGTTTTGGAATTCGCGGCAAACTTGCAGTGCCGTTTTTTCTGGCAGGCATCGACCACCGTCTGCAGGAGGGCGTACTGTAAGAAACCAGACAGAACAGCATGAGAAGAGATGTATGACAGGGCGGAAGGTATTGCAGGCGGATTCGATTGGGATACCAATGTTCGTGCATTGGGCACATCTGTCCCAATACGTCGGTGCTGGTGGCAGGGATGGGGGTTCCGGAGGCATTCTTGGAGCGGAGCCAAGGCAACGGTTTGAGAGCACGCTCGTAAATCCTTGCACTCCCAGCGAACTAAAGCGAGGCTCAGAGATTAAACAATATTTTATGCGATACGAATCCAGCTGATACTGAGATGAAATGATACTCTCCCTGTTACATAATCGAATAATCTGGCGATGAAAATACATTAAGTACTGTGGCAGCAAATGGTAATTGAATATTTCTCCATTTTCTCTAAATTGGACTGTAACTGATGTACGTATGTAAAAATAATTGCCTTAGTCGGCGATAAATGTGTAATTAGAGAGGTGGCGGATAGCACCTTTGCCACAGAAGGAAGCCGATCATTTTCGTTGATGTAATTTGTTTTAATCGTCCGAGATTCATATGCCTATTCATCATATTGCTTTGCGTTAGTCAGAATATGATGAACCCACAAGGGCACACGGAGTTTTGCCATATCAATACTAATCATTCCGGATAATTGAAATGTTTCCGGTTAGGTCTATGCAGGAAAGAGAGGCGAGGAAAGGGCAGTGCTAAACTTCCTGTAACTCGAATAAATTAGGTCGATTTTTGGGGGTGCACAATATACATACAAACATAACTACCAAAACCAATAACTATTGTGTCATTGTCAAGACAAAACCTGGGCTAATAATTTGTTTGCTTGTTTTGGTTTGTTTGAGAAGAATGATATGTGCTCCAGCCATTCCTCTGTCTGTAGCACATCTCCCTTCAATGAAACGTGGAGCCTGCTGTGCTCGGGATGGTATGCATAAGCTGTTGCTAAGGCTTTGTTATTTGGCCGTCAACCGTAGAACTTTGGTTCCGGGTTATGCACCCTCCGGGACTATAGTGTAAATGCCTCTGCTCCTCTCAAATTGGATCGTCTTCTTTAGGATTTGTCGTTGGATCTGCTTTCTCGCAGCACTTAGCCACACATCCCACATGCGATACAACGACACACTCAGACATTGGGAGCGACATTGACTAACTTCAAATTGATGTGCCTAATGAAGCGCAACAAGGGCGAGCGGCACACACATTAATCAGTGGGATATGGGATATGCTTAGATGTGAAACTAACCACGACATCGACTGCACTGACACTGATACTGGCACCACAGACAAAGACGAGGAACGGGGAACACTCGTATGGTAGTTAAATGCTTGTATATTATCAAAAAGTCAAATGAAGTCATTGGCCGACTCGTTCGGATATAAGAGAGCATTTTATAATTATTTTCAATAGTTGGTTGGGCTTAGGCCATGCCTTCGAGGAGCAGGCCCTAGAGTGGGCTCCAATCCACAATTGCTCATACGAGAACAAATGATTTATCCCTTCGCATTGGCCAAAGTGAATCGAATCGATTTTTATTATGAATTATTGCTGTTTTTATGGCATCGTTCTACTTCGCTGATTTATTTAGGCTGTCTCCACATGTGCGAGTGGTCTTTTTATGGGATACGTGTGAGAATGTCTTTGAATGCCATGCGGAAAATGGGAAAATAAAATTGGGCACAAGGGTAAGGCGATCCGCTGTCAAGTGGCAACCAGCTACGCTGACCATCCTCATCCCGAAGCGGCTGCATCATACACCAAGGACAACCCTGTGCCGCAGTGCGGTCAATACTGGCCATGCTTCCGTCGCGTCGCGTTGCGTCTCCTCCTGCCATGCCTGCTTTCAGCCTCGATGATGAGTGCGACGATGATGGAATTGCAATTATACTGATTCTGCTTACCTGTAATCCGCTTACTGTACACGCTTCCGGCGGTTTGACTTCGATTTCTGTTCCACTGTGGATGACAGCATCGCCGGCACTTCCGGTCGTGGTGAGGTCCTCTTGCGAAACGGGTGGACACAGGCTGTGGTCGGTTAAATCTGTTCAAGTGGACGAGAGCGGAATTTTGTTTTTGTGAACGTGTCGTGGACGATTTCGGAATGCTTTTAAGTGGAGAAGGCAGGTGTACGAGTACGCCAAGGGAAAGGGAGACAAGAGTGGGACGAGTGGGCTGGAGTGACACATGCCAAGTGGACACAAGTACCATAATAGGAGCATTCAATGCAAAAGCTTCGTCGAAGCGTCCCCCCTGACCACAAGAGCCCAAGAGTCCAAGAGTCCAAGAGCCCAACCTTTCTATATTTACTTCACATACGATCGCCCGATACTTGATATGGGCGTGTGTATGGGCCGGCTCGTTGTTGTTTGGCCCATGTTCGAGGGACATGGTAGTGGTGGAATAATACATCTCCAAAGCTGCCCATTTTGTGTGCCAGCGCAGAGGGACACAGACACGTCCATTTTCCCGTTCCCGTTCCCATTCCCAGTACAACACAATGCGCACAATCGACGCGTGTAACGGACAAACTTTGGCCAGCAATCAATCAATTGAGACATTGCTGCCAGGACGAGTCCGGCCCGTCCACTCCTTGTCCAGTCCACTGCCGTCTGCAGGACTGCCTCTTCCGCACGTGCCCCGACTTACCTCCCGCCCGTCCGTACTGAGCCAGCTCGATAGAAATGCTGGTGCCGCGTGGACAACTGAGTGACAGCTGCTCCGAGTCGCATCCTGCGCGCTGGTACGTTCTCAAGGTGGCGGCCAGGAGAGCTGAAAACAAGCAATGACAAAGAATTGAAACTTATTAGATGATACTAAAAAACCCATACATATAATCAAAAGAAAACACAATTTGGGAGTCAACAAGTCCACAAACTTCAATCTTAAGCATACACTATTTGAAGATTACTGAATCAAAGAATGTAGGATATGCGAGTATATTTCACATTCATGTGAAAAAAGTAAACCTAGAAGGGAAGTCTTTACTTTCACCGATTTATGTACTATCATGAATAGCTCAAGAGTATACAGAAATAAAGGAACGAAACGAGTGCGGTGGCACTGGAGTTGCGCGGTGAGGAAGCAGAAGCAAAGAAAATTCGATTTCCACTGTGCAGTCGTTCCGTTCCGCCTTCAACTGAACTGACACTTGACACCTAAGCAAATTCAGACATTCAATTTCATGTGAAATTATTTCCGAATATTCTTTCGTGGCGCTTGACAGCAGTGTAAACAAGATAGAATGACAGAAGCTGAAATTGCGCGGCTACAAAATACCCGGCACTAGTGCCAACAATCTGCAAAGCCCATCCGAAATCCGTTAGACTGTGGTTAAGTTTTTAATCGATACATGAGATGTCCAGCCGTTTGGTCTGCTGCGCAGATTTTCGGAAGCCCAGCACAGCCCACGGGCTCAGAGAGTACAGGGTATAGGAAATGGCTGGTATTTGTTTCAGTTTATTGTGCTTTCCTCGCAGCCACTAGCTCCTAGCACTGGTAAAGCATGGGAAAGTGAGTGGTGTGGTGTTCTTGGCCTTGTCCTCAACGCTTCCTAGCGCCTCTGACTTCATTATTCAACTTCTGGGTAGGTGCTTCTGAGTGTCGGCTTCTTCATCAAACAACGCACATGGGCCGCCCACGCGGATGATGTCAGGGACGGACGTAGGACCAGGACCGCCTAGCGGAAAGCGCGAGCTGAAGTAAAATATGTACGCGCACATGGCACGAGCATTAAGTAGTACATACCAATATCTGAACGCAGATGTGTGTACACTTACGATACTCGTATATGCACGAGTATGTATAGCACTGCTATTGTACAGATCCATTTTTCGATGTGAACTACAATAGAATACTGCGAGCAGTGTGTTGAAAATCCATTCGCAAAAGCAGCCGCAGCACCATCAACAATCCCCCATCCCCTTATCCCATCATCCACCAAAGAATTTCCATTGTATATCTATATGTCTGTATAGACACGTATTTACAGACAGATGGCTGCTACAGACAGATATGGCTACATCCTAAGCACTCTCGTACATGGGTATATAGCCGATATGTAGAGAGCCTTTAAGAAGATAATGCGGAGACCGAGACAAGACAATCTGAGCAATTTTTGAATGGGTCATTTTGTCCGATATATTTCTGCACACATGTGTGGTTGTGGTGTTACGTAAAATGGATCGACTACCCGTATATTTATATATACGTATACATATGGCGGGGAATCGGTCCGAGTACGCTATAGATGCCAATCCGACTGTAAGATAGCCACGAACTATCCAGACAAAAGTACGAATTAGTTTGCACCGCCAAGGCTATAAATATTAGAGAGTTTTCCTTAATCGTAATGTAATAATTATCGGATACCGTCAAATTTTAATAGAACGGTAGATAATATCTGAACCTGTGATATTAAACGCTCTTGTATATTTGTGAGTCAGATCCTGTGTACCTATATATGTGTACAAAATGAAGTACAAATAGTGTAATGTGCGGATAAAGGATGGACACAATTGCATCGGAAATAAAAGCACAACCTTTAAGCAATGCCCAACAGAAATGTTCTAGTACATGTACACATGTTCTGACTACATACGAGGATATTTGTATCTTTTATTGGTTCAATGCGGTGTGCCTTGGAGTGCTTGCAGTATTAACGAAGTGGGTTAGTGCACCGAGCTTCTATCCTGTCGATTTCTTTTTCGACTTGCCTCCTGGCGATCAGTCAGTATATTACATACATGTATATGTACATTACATATGTATATCCAATGATTTATGTATCCTATACGTACAACTTAAGTTATACGTAATTATAAGTAAGCGCCGATGACTGCTGCATGCTCTTTTTCTGCTTTTTGGTTTCGCTTTTCCCAAAATGGATAGATTAATTTGTTGGTTAATGTAGGGAGGGGGAATTTCGGTAGAACAATCAAGGCAGACCGCGATCTCTTTAAATTTTTGTCGTGAGCGATGGGGAAAAGTAGAGAAAATGAGTGGAATCTCGACCGCTAATTTATTTCACTACATCTATCTCCCTTCTCAGGAAGGTGCACACTGGGTGAGGAAGAGTGTGTGAATTGCTTCATTTGTTCATTCTGGCTGTAATAATCATCAGATCTAATCGAGATTCTCTACGTGACGATTCTGAAGATATGGTCATTGTATGATTCTGCTTTTGATGCTGATCAAGATCATATCCACATCCACAAAGTAGAATATCCTTATAATCTTTGAGTACCCACCGCTCCCTGTAATGCCGGTTAGCTGGTTGTAGCACAAGACGAAGAAGTCTTCGTACCGTCCTAAAGCATATTACATCTGAACACCAGCGAGTGGAATTCGCAAAATGTAAACGTATAAAAGAAAAATATGTTACAGCAACAATATTGATGGCACTGCTGGAGTGGGTAATGCCAGTGGGTAATGGAGGCAAGGGGCCCTCTAAAGTGTCCAGGATAAATTCGCATCCATTCAGGCGATGTTTTGGCCGTCAGAGTCACGCGTATGTTCACAGCTCTGTCGCCTTAAGTGGGAGTCTAGAGCACATGCCAAGCCCTTGACAGCGCCGTGTGAAAGCCGCAAAACGACAAGGACCTTTCTTTTCAGTGTCTCCACGTAAACGCCAAGACGAAAATCGGAGCGCATCTGAAAAGAAGTGACTTTGTAAACTGGCTGGTAATTCCAATCTCCAAATCTGTTACTTCGCCACTCATTGGATTATCAGTGAATCAGTGATCTGATTCAATTACCATTGACCCTAGTTAAAATTGCGCTTATTGGTACATAGTTACAGCAGGCAGAGTGTTCTGAGTATATCCGAAAGTTCGAGTATTCTTTCGAAAATAGGGAAAGTACAAAGTATTAGAGATCAGCATAAATGTCCGAGCTGCTCTAGATGTGTCTATCTGGCTGCGTAACAACAGACAAAGGTCAAGAGCGAATTGTGGTGGCAACATCAGATATTGCTTTTAATTTTAGCCATATTTTGTAGCATACGAAAATCTAGGAAAGGCGAGTAGTGTGAATTAAATAGACGGCAAATTGACTCCAAGATGAAGTTAAAAACATATTCGTGCCACGAGTAGTATATGACAATCAAGCTCATAACTTTTCGAGTGTCTAAATGAACATACACTCTGCTCTCCGATTCCGCTGTCCAGTTAATTAATCTTGTTTAATTTATGATTGTTTGTTTGGACTCCCCAATAAATCATTAATGGAGAACATTCATAAATATTTGGTGGCTCTCACATTCAGATCTGCACCGGAAAACTTTAGCCGCATGAGTTCATTTCGCTACCAGGAGCTGAAAACGGGTACCACGGGGAGGACAGAGACATACCGCGGAGGGGATCGGGAAGGGAAGATAGGGGCAACGGCAGCTGGACACCACTTTGAGTGGATATTTGCGCTTAATTATGATTTATACATAAATATTTGCCAGAACAGAACCCAATGAGCCGGCAGTGCGCCCACTGGGTCGAAAACCCGAGGCGCAGACGAGGAGGCTTTGTGCCCCACGGAGCTATGTAAGTTTGGGTGGCACTGGCAACGGCAACGGCAGCGGCATCGGCCAAAGACCCCTGCATCTCTTACTTATTTTTAGCTAAAAAGCGCCGCAGGACTCGGGAATGACAGTGGGGGCAAGGACCGCCGCAGATAGAACGCAGAACGAGCGTAAATTTGTATGTTTGCATGATGCCGACGCTTTTGTGAGAGCTGTAGCTGAAATGTGGAAAAAAGGAGAGAAATAAAACAAAGCGTTTACCCAAAGGATCAACTCGATAAATAACTTCCGGCATGACGGGCCGCGTCAGCAGGCACACAGCAGCCAGGAACAGGGCTGTCCTGCTCCAAACATGGTTCCAGGAGCACGGGCAGGAGCAGACCAACTGCACGTGCCGCCAACGGGGAGGTCCAGAGCGGTCTTGCTCGATCTGTGGCGGGGGGGCTGGTGATGATGCTGGAGCTCGGGCTGGGGCTGGGGCTCGGGCTCCCAGCTCCTTTAGATGCTGTGCCAGCTTGGCCATTGCCACCGGCCACAGTTGCTGCTGCCCCTGTTATTGGTGCTGTTGTTGTTGTTGTTGTTGGTGCTGTTGCTGTTGTCGGCGCCTCGTGCTCGACGTATGGGCAACGCTATCGCTGTGTAGCGTCTGCTGCTGATTTGATGTTCTTTATGGCCGCTTTTATTGTGCACCCTCAGATTTGGCCATTTATGTGTGTATTTTGAATTTTCATATTTATGGCCATCGTCAGCGGCCAAGCGTCGAGTGCGATATGATAGCAACTGCCGATGCTTCTGCTCATGTCCATTCTCACAGTCGACGCCACCGAGGGGACCTCAGTAGCAAGTGGATTCTGTATACATATGTATGTGTGTGTGGATGTGAATGTACGAGGACGATTATATTGCACTGGTCGGAATTCGTGAATGGGCGCCTATGTGGGGGTGGTAGCCTTTACTCCGTGTTCTCTGAGTCTTTTTTTTCCTTATTTTTCACTTTTTGCTTTCTGTTTTCTGCTATTCACTTTATTTGTATTATCTTTACTTTTTTGCGGTGGTCGTTTTTTCACTGAAAGCAAAACAATTAATTATATTTCACACTCGCTTTTTGCACTTGTTTTGCCTTTGTTTTTGCACTTCTATTAATTTATATTTTCGAGTGTACGCACACTCGCGCAAACAATTCATTACGCGACGCTGTTAACTCGATTATTTGAAAAAAGATTAAAAAATATGTACATATTCGCTGGAGCTCGCTTCCATCGCTTTTTATTTGCTTAACGATGCTGGAAATTATGGCATTATTTGCTTTTCCAATTTCACTCGGCGTCTTAATTGGGTTTGATGTTGTTTATTGAATTTCAAATTAATTTTAAATTGAAGCAAATTTGCCACTGAAATCACATTTAATTAGTTCGGTTAACAATTCAATGCCTTTTGACTACACTCTTTTCTCCGCAAATCCGCTCCGTCCTTACGCCCATACAGTACGTACATAAACACACACATGCACATACGCATACACACATACGTGTGCACATCGTACATCGTACCACAGCTTTGACGGGGATTATCGGAATAATCCCCGCCAGTAGCCGTGGCCTCGCCTTCGGCCGCACCCGAAGCTTAGTATTGTCACTGAATTGTGCAGTTCAGGTTGAATTGCTTAAGCCTCTGATTGGCTTGAACATGTCTTGTGTCTTTATGTTCGAGTACGTAATTATAGTAGAAAGCGCCTGCAGCGCATTCCTCGTGGCAGCTAAGCGGGGAATGAAAACCAGGAAAGGACTTTCGTTTATCTGGGGAACATTAGATTTAATCATCCTTTATAGAATCAGTCGATCAGCTGAGAAGCCTAGTTGGATTGCGCAACAGTTACATAGGAGCTAAATGCATCATTAGACTTAATGAGAGCCAGATTTTATATATATTTATGTACATATATATGTAGGTGAATTGGACTCAACCTAAAACTCCATCTACCCTTAGCAAGACCCAATCGAACAGAAACAAACTAGATATTTCTTCCTTGGGAAGCATACTCATACGACTTTTTGAGTATTAAACTCGGCTAAATGTATTTATCAGCCAGAAGGAGTCGTTTCCGATCATAATCAATAGCCATGTTTGTCCGTCCGTCTCGCTAGTCGTCAGAGACTAGATGAGACACTAGACTTTAGTGTGCAGACTCCTCCTATCATACTCTTTTATATCTCAGCTTTAAAAACATCTCCTCATTCCAGCAATGGGCAATATATTTTTACCATATTAAATACTTTTGGTAAAATCAAACGATGTTTTTTTTTTCTTTTTGAATTTGGTTTAAGGAAAATGGGGTCTTTTCATACATGTCTTCATCTACCGTGAATAGATTGTCGAGCAGAGATCCCCATGCGGTTCCGTTAGATTAAAAGTACACAAAAAGTATCAATCGTGGTCGTTTAGCCATGAAATTTAAACATTTATGTAATAACACAGCCAGAGGGGCACCTGGTCAGAGTCCGACCGATATGACGGTGAGTAATGGGACAGTTTACGAGTAAACCCACGCACACAGATCCAAAATACAAAAGAGGAAGTATCCTTTGGGTTGGCCAGCTTTGAGGTTGTAACGTCAGTCAAGGGTGCCACAAGTTTGCCCAAACATTCATTAACGGACACTTTCTGATAGTCCGGATAGGGTTGTATTCCGACGGATGAACTGATGAAAGGCAAACAAAAGTACGGAGGGACGAGTATAATGCGTGCGGACACCAAATAATCCTTGGTATCCTTCAAGTTCTATGCACGCCAGCCTCACTCAAGCTCTCAAAAACGTATGGTGTCGAATACGAACGAGTACACAAATATGTATACATGCGTCTATGTACATACATACGAATGTATATATGTATGTAGTCCATGCACACAGCCAGCGCAAGAACTCACTCACAGTCATGAGTACGCTGTCCTCCTTTGCTGGAAAAGGCTCCTCTAGGTTGGCCTAATGTATTTCTTAGCGTTTCCTTATTGTTCGCTTGCTTGCAAGAAAGCCAAAACCGCAAACTTTCAAAGGCAAACTTCATATTTTGCAAACTGTGCGGAAAGCACTTCTTCTCGTTCCCACAGCCCCTGATGGAGCTGGTAAGCAAATGCCCTGGCTAGCCCCAAATGCTCCGCCTTCCCAATGGGGTACCCGTACCCGTACCCGTACCCGTGCCGGGCACCAATGCAGCACTGCCAGCAATGACACCATTATGGCTCCAGTGCAGCTCGAAGCTCGACTTGGGGCTGCCATCTATCTGTGGGATACTTCCTTCAGACGTTTTAGAGCTTTGGCTGCGTTGTCGTTGCCGCTGTCCCTCATAGTGATGAACTTTTTTGCGGAGCTTGGTTATGGCTCTGCTGGTTTTCATTTCCCACAGAAATTAATATGCAAGAATATTTTGGCCTCCCTTTAATCGGTGTAAAGAGCCCTCGTGGGAGTTGTATCCTCTTTGAAGCTGGAGCCTTATGATTGAGAGTGCGGAGCCCCCTCCAGCCCCGGCAGCAGCTCCAGTTCTAGTGGCAGCCACAAAGGCGAGGTCGAGAGCCAGCTCGAAGCTCATCGAACTGCAATCGAATGCTCACTCGAACACAACACTGATGTGGGGCAGGCTTGGAGATGAGATGGAGATGGAGATGGTCGAACGCCCCTGTTCGTTTTTCAGCATTATCAAGTTGAGTTTCATTTGCGGATTTGCTAAACGGCACGAGTACTCGTATTTGTCTGAATTTATTTAAGCGGAAAGCTGCGTCCATAATTTTCTCAACTTTTGTGCTCAGTTTAATTTGGTGGAAAATTGAAATCATATTGAAATTTGCCAATCTGCGGTTTGCGGCCAACTGTCCATCAGGCCTGAATTTGACTACATTTGTTTGCCTTTATACTCTTTCAGCGGGTACGGAGGGTATCAGAGGCCAATTTATTATATACTATATTCGGCAGGCCGCACTCATTTATTTTAAAACGAAAATATCACCTCGACGGTAATTTGTTTGTGTCAAACCATTTCTGGCGCCAAGGTTCGCCAAGGATCCACCTACTTCTTGCAAAAGTGCTGCATGTTTTTGGAACCTGGACAGTTGGGAGAATTGAGAACTTCAAATATTTTTGACATCTGTATTCATATCCGTATATAGTATACCATTCATCGCCATGTGCCCTCCGAAATAGCAAGGAATTGAGTACATATGTATGTATGTATACGAGAATTCTTTGATTGATGGTCTTGAGGGCGGGCCCAGGCCAAGGCCCCGCCTGATAGCCGAAAAGATAAATGTACGCAAAAAGATCAGGCGCAGCTGTCAGAGAGAAAAATCAAAGTTATCAAAGATATGGCTCAACGGAAGCCAACCCTTTCGGCGCGTGAAGCATCGGGCATCGGGCGGGAGGGAGGCGGTGATGATATGAATGGCCGAAATGGGGGCGTCAGAGGCCAGTTGGACGGCTAGTACGGTAAATATTTATTAGCTCAATAATTTGGCAACATTTCTGCAGGATAAATGTGCAAGTCCCTGCGCAATAAATTGTTCCCAGCCGCACACACTCGTATGTAGGTATGTCCATACGTAGCAATAGGTATACCTACTATACGTTTCATTAAATAAATAAAGCAAGATGAAGCTGGCTGGTGTTGGGTGTGCGTTCTCGTATTTGTGCTTTATTGCAAGGACACGGAAGCATAATAAAAACTTGTTGAAAAATTTACGGCCTAGCCACGCCGAAGAACGGATCGGACAAACAAGCTGCGGCTCAGTCTCCACTTGGTCGCTGGTCACGTTTCGGACTCGACCACGGTTCTGTGCCCGGTCTTTGGCCCGGGAAACGGACAGAGACAGGGACACGGACAGGGACACGGACACGAACGTGTTTATTTATGTTCGGGCCACCGCTGAAAACTTTAGTCGTTGTACGTGTCAAAAACTTTTGACAGTGCAATGCCTCCGCGACTTAGGAAGTCAGCAGCTGGCGCTTTCGCCGCAGCGCAAGTCGGGGACCGAGGACCATCTGTAGGCCAATTGAATTGTGCCTTCGAAGGTCGGCAGGGGCGAAAGGTCCAGAGCGGATCGGACCTCCGAAATAAAACCTTGACAAGACGCCGCGCCAAAGTTAGGACACTTTGAGTAATTTGGTTAGCGAATCTCTTCCAACTTTCTCTGGTAAGTAGAATTTGTTATTAAATAATGTCTAACACATGCGCCAGTCCCGGTCCAAAATAACAAACGGCCAACGGCGAAGGACGTCCATATCCCTAAATAATTGATGAGCGTTCGGGTAATTCTCGAAGTATGTGCTCTATGGATGTGTACATGTGGAATATTAAATGTCGCCCAGATTCAGTTGCGCTGAGAGCCACCGTCTCATCGGTTGAAAGGCCGGTGCGGAAGGTTCCGGCTGACCAACCTCAAGTCGTTATGCCCCTCCTCTCAAGTACCACAAATTCAATAGGAAAATTCCACAGAGAAAAAAAGAGCATAAATATATTTCTTATCTTTTTTTTAACGGTAATTACACTCCAAAAATTTGACAAAAATATAATCTATGACACTCAAGTAAACACTAAAAAAATTGCTAAATTAATACAAAGCCGTTTCATTTGTCAAAAGGGATTCCCTTCATTAGTGAGACACCGCCAGACTGAACTTTCGTAAGAAACTTTTCCTTTTTCCTTAAGTCATCAGAAAAATATAACCGCCGCTACAGTGAATGCATGTGAATGCCTATTACATATTCGCATATTAGTGATAATCTGAATAATGGAAATGGTTGAGTTGTATATACTTTTTTACTTCAGCATTACCGAAGATAACAGATTCTGCTTCTAGATATTATGTAAAATAAATTAAAACTGATCGTTTACTGCACGATCTGAGCATGGTAGCTGGTCATATTCAGATCATTGCGTGAATCTCTAAGGATTCAACGACCGCAATTTTAAGTTCCCTGTCATGGGAAAAATACTACGATAATGGAGTGCCTAATAATATATATGTACATACTCGTATGTATTTACGTATACTGGAAACATTCAAACGCATATCCGCGAATCAAGAAGGGTGGAGAGGAGTAAGTGAAACTGTAAAAACTTTGTGTCCGTGGCAGGAGAGAATGAAAAAAGAAACACATATTTTCCAATTTACGATTTAAGCGGTGGAACACACACGCGTTTTGGGGGGAGCGAGAGTGAGAGCTCGAGGACGGAACATTGGTTGGGGCCAGAGAAGAAAGTGTGGAACGGGTTGGCTGGGACTGCAGATGCTGCGCAGCTGCGGCAAATGACGAAAGAACAAAGAAATTCCAGCAGAGGCGATGCCGAGGAGGGAAAGCCTGAACTGAGCCCGAAGGACGCCTTCGCCTTCGCCTTCGCCTTCGCCAATGTTGATGTCGATGCGGACGGTAAATGTTGGCTCTGGCGATGGCAATAAAATGAAATTACAACTTAATTGTCATAAATAATTCAGGAGATTCCATGCCAGCCACGCGAGACTCGAAAACTCTGCGTTACGAGCAAAATCAGAGCACGGAGCGCAGTGTACCAGCAGCAACCCTTGGATCGTCCCTGGCTCCTGTCACCACTTTCCTGCAGCTGAGCTCAACGAAATTTTAAAGCATCCCCATCCACAAAGGCAGCTTCAAGGAACGAAATCTGTACACCGTAAATGCAGGGGCAATATTGCGTGTTTCATTATTAACAAAGTTAATCCCCTGACCTAGTTAAGTCGTGTCAGAAGTATACACACACACACACACACACACACATACACCGTGGCGGAAGGAGTGGGGAGAAGATGCCAGCAAACATGGGTAAGCCGCCGGATGCCTCAAGAAAAATTGGAGAAGCGCCAAAACCAAATAGCTGACTCCGGCAAGTGTCTAAGCATCCAAAAGGAATCCAGTAGAATAATTTTATATAATTACTGCCGAATATACTGCTTATCGTCGACACGGGGAGACAGGCACACGGGCGCGGCTGGATGCACCCGGGAAATCATCTTTTTGTGCGTTGCAAGCATCTGGTCAAGACCAGTGCGACCTCCCCAGCAAGGACATAAAAAGGTGGACGGTGCCAAACCGAGAAGAGCGAAGTAGTCGACATGGCCTTGTCTTACCACATATTATTCTCTCATTTATGAAGCTTTTTGGGAAACGGTATCTTAGGAATAGCACAGTCTGAACTTGGCAGCGGAGGTAGGGTTGCTGTAATATATGAGCAAGAATCTCCGATATCATAAAGTACATTTACTCATAATTAGTCACAGGACAGGTTACTCGTTGGAACCGGGCAGAGCGGACCACTGCCACTGCCCAGCAACTATGAGAGTCTTCAAGGGAATGAGCGATATCCTTTCTAAGCATAAGTCCATATTTATGTATTTTGAATAATTGGATTTGTTCATTTCGTTGCGGAAGTATCAATAACGTTTAAATTCATAACAAATGCATCTGAGCCATTTACACTACAGATGCAAGATTCGAGATCCAGGTGCTTATAAAAGCATTAACATTTATCATTCGTGTTTACAATGATTATCCCTCTCCAGGCCCCTGAACACCCGCAATGCTTTGTAGACAAAGGCAAATAATACTAAATTAGCAAAATGACAAAAGTTGTTTAACAGCCGCACGCACTCACACGAAAGCCCTTCAGCAGCAAGCCCCCAGTACGACCCACTCGCACTCACACCCCCAAGGCCCGAGGCCCGAGTCCCGAGTCCCGAGGCCTCGTCAACTCCCCTTTTTTTGGCCTGATTGCCAGTTAAGAATGTGCAAACAAACAAACAGACAAAGAGACCGGCCGTCGTGGCCGCGGGGAAGCGGGGCGTCGAGGAGCCGGGGACTGATTGGGCGGGAGACTGTCGCCCTCCCAGTCCCTCCCAGAGCTTCCGGGAAGTGGGTGGGAGTAAGACCCAGAAACTGCTTACGAAAACACAAAAGTAAAACATGTGTTCTGCGGGGCTCAAGAAGCCAGGGAACAAATAATTCCGTGCCCTTTTCCCAATAAATCGCTGTGGGGTGCGAAGAAGGAAGGCCCCTTAAAAGCAACACTCTGTTGAACAAACAATCAACCAATTTATTTTAGTTTAATAATAATAATAATAAATGGCAAAAACGAATCGAAGTGCAAGGAAACGGAAGCCCCCCGACAGCCCCAGAACGGTTAGAAGCCCCAGTAGCAATCTACCTCAATGGAGAACGGTACTTGTTCCCATTGGCCCGGCCAATTATTGAAAACACTGCAAATATGCACATACGAACCGAATGTTTATATGTACATGAGCATATGAGTACAAAATACATACAAAATCGACAAACAATACGCTTACTATACACTTTCGTTCCTATAAAATACTGTAGTTTATTAAAATGTGTGCAAACACCAAAAAGGGCATCACAAGGACTCTCAATTCTCAACTCGATTTGAAGTTAATAAACATTTTAACGCAGAATTGATTTTTATTTGCCAACTTCCGCACTCAGAGAACCCTGAGCAGCGAGGGCCTCGGACCATTGTGTGCCTTGCAAATTATTCGAACCAGTGGATTCTCCTAAAGGGCTGGATATTGATTGGTTGGCTGACTTCGAATTGGATGTCAGCTCATGGGAGCTACTTTTATGACACCATACTCGCATTTTTGTCCTCGGGGCCAAAAAGGCGTTCCTCAAGAGGGGCAAACAAATAATTTTGTACCTTGTAATTGAAGCACAAATGTGTATTGGTCTATTTTTTTGTTTCATTATCAATAGCCAAATCGATAAATCATGTCTGACTGGCTGTCTGTATATCCAGAAAATGTTGTGGTAATTACTCTCTGAATATTTTCCACATTCCTATATAAACTATCACCGCAGAACCCTATTAGGAGGCCGGGAAGAGGAGTTTTCATTGAAACCAATATTGATAGATACAAGCCTGCATCCGAAGGCTGTGCGAGACAGGTTCCTCGGATGAAGAGACATATAAATGAATTCTAAATTCTAAATTCTATATATGTATTATTGTATGTGTAGCGGAATCAGGTGCCATTTATGCAAAAGACAATTATTTTCGTCTTGCGACGCTTCTCGAGAGACTTTCGATCTAAATTTACACATGCCATGCTCATTGGTACTCGTGAGTACATATGTATGTACTATGTTAGTGCTTGGTACGAATAGATTCGCATAAAGTCCACTCAATGCTTGTAGTTGTATGATATGAAAATTGTACTCAAATTCCTTCACAGTCGAAAAAGAAGAGCCGATCTCTAAAGAGGCTATTCAAATGAATGCCTCCGAGCACGCTAGATACGCTTATGATGCGAGTATTCTCCCGCTCGGTATTACAAGCTTGCACGCTCGGCTCATGCCTACAAAGAGCTGGAGAGGTGGTTTCCCACTCATTCACATTCACAGTCACATTCATATGCACATACTCGCACTCGCACTCGTTTATCCAGCTTGATGCTATTAAAAGTTCTTATCTATTGTTGCAGCCATTTTGAATAATTGAATAGGGCCCATCAGTTCTTTGTGTTTTTTCCGTTTCTTTCGTTCCTTGAAAGAGAGTTCTCTCCTGGCCTTTCAGACCCCTTCAGAGTAGACAAAAGCTCTTCTAGATTGTTGTTGGCAGCTGGCTGGTTCCTTCCTGCCTTCCTGTCATCCGTTGCCTCTGGCTGAGCTCAAGAATGTGCACTTACACGGTCAGGAGCGCTAGCAAAGGAAAAAGTTAGCATGAGGCGGCGTGTAATAATTAACTTAAAGTTGCTGGGGCTCTATCCGAGTAATTAACTCGAATTGAGATTCCGCTATTGCGAATATTCCGCCATTTTTGGGTTAGTGGCGACCCACTCCCACTTGCCACGTCTTCTATCTCATCTAGCACGATAAGCTTGCGATAATTTAATTACATGCGCAACGCGAAACTGAAGTTTCCGACAAACCCGGCTGCGGATTTGGTGTTGGGAGATATGGGGCTGGCTGGGGGATGACAGAGACAGAGATGACAAGACTGAGAGTGCTCCGAGCGGCACAGAAGCGAAGGAGGCGTCTGAGACAGAGCCCGAGGCGGAGGCTGCGGTTGTCCCTGCTGCCTGCCGTCGATGTAAGTGGCAGAAATGTAAATTACGCGTATTAATATCAATTTATAATCCGAATCTGAAACCAAAAAATGCTTCTGCACAGTCAGGATGGTCGACGATGATGCGGCAAATCCCAGATAAATCCTTAAAAATTACTTTTAATTTCACGACGGAAAATGCAAAGCCTCGAGCTGATGCGGACGCCGGTCACATGGTCCTCGGTCCCCACTCAGACGCAATCACCATTCCCAACCAGAACTGACTGCACTGTGTTCGGAGGGAGAGATGGTGGCGGCAGGATTTTACCTCTGACATCCAGCTGACTTTGCCTGCTATTCTATGCTATGCTGCCTCAATCTTGTTCTTCTCCGAGGGCAGCATCTAGATTAAAGTAAGTCAAGCGATGAAAATAGATTAGGCGTATATTGCGAATGCTGCGGCCAGACCAGAGCCCATACCCCATACCCCATAAACCATTCCCCAACATCCAGCCTTTCAGCCAGCCCCAACCCGACGTGAGCGATAAAGCAGGGCCAAAGCAACGCAGGCGCCATCCTGGTGGTCGCCGGCAGCAGAGGCGTGAAAAAAATGCCCCCAATTTAATTTGAGTTCTGCGCCGTTCGTGCGTCTATTTGTTTGATTAGTCGATTTTGTGGACTTTGCCGCTAATTGTGCGCCCCCTACTCCACAGACACAGAGGGTCTGCCGCTGCGCCATGTGTAGCGATGTACGTCTGTATGTATATATCTACATATGCATGTATTGACCAGGAACAGGAATAAGAATATGAGAACCGGGCTCTGGGCCAGGACCAGAACCAGAGCCAGAGCCGGAACAGAGCACCGCCTCCGTTTATGCTAATGAATTCGAGTTGGCAACGGGCGAACCACATTCGCGGACACAGACTGGACCGAACCGAACCGGACCGGACCGTACCGGACCGGACTCTTCTCGCACCATGAAATCTCACTCGCACTCGAACACACTGTTGCCGTTATTTTTGCAATATTTGCATAATTGCTTTTGTTGCTTTCATTTGGTCGGCTTTGGCTTTCGATGGCATGGCGCTCGGCGCTGGCAAATATTTGCACAGCCTCCGCCTCAGCCTGCGCTCAATTTTTGGCCAATTTCACAAGCTGAAAACTGCACTGGCCGCCCCGGCGCTCCAGCGCTCCGGCGCACGGTCACACAGATGCACACGAGAACACGTACACGAGAACAGGCAGGAAAATTAACGTATTCTAATTAGCACGTTGCCGCTGGCCGAGCTGTAAATTTATGTGCATTGCACAGAATTCGCGTATAAAACTGTAGCATAAGCAGAAGCTGGAGCTGGAACTGGAACTGGAACAGACACGGAAACGGAAACGGCGCAGGCCACGAGACAAAGACACCGACACCGCTGCGCGATCATTGGATGTTCTCCGGACGGCTTCAGTGCTCTACTTTTCCAATTTGGCGCGACCGCAACGGCTTCAACGACTGCTTGCCGAAGGAGGCGACTCTTGACGCGGGTATGGTATGGCCTTCCAAAGTGTCAACAGCATTTGCGGTGATGCTGATGTCACGCCGACGGCGATGGCCACCGACGGAGACAGGCAGAGAGACGCAAGAGACGCAGGAGACGTCCGAGACACAAACACAGGGACTCACAAGACAAGGCGAACGAATTGGTCTGTACTCCGAGCACTCCGACTTCGCGCAATTCTTCCGTCAGTTTTCCGACTCGACTCCGCGGCTGCGATGTTAAGGTACCACTGAACCCGACAGAGTGTCGGAAAATGTTTGTTCATGTTCATTTCCTTCTAGTTTCCTGCAGCTGCGCTTTTCCACGCTCACTCTCTCTCTCTCATTCTTGCTCTCTCTCTCCTCTCGTAGAAGTGGGACGCTCTCTTGTTTCTCTTGTTCGTGTGCACGTGCACTTCGTGTTTCCACTAGTATATTCGGTATGTTTTTTATTTTTAGAATTTTTATTTATTATATTTTTGATGTTTTTTCACTATATAGAACAGTACATTTTCTATGCGGATATTTTTGTTATATTTGGTTGTATATTTGGTTGGCTTGCCTTGTGTACTTTTCTCAAGGTTTCCTTTTATTTATTTATTTTTTATTTAATTATTTTTTTGTTAATGTTTTTATATATTTTGTTATGTAAAATATGTACTTCATTCGATAATTTGTTTTTTGTTTTTATCATTTATTGCACTTCAAACAGAGTTAAAATTGCATGCCTTTACAAATCATGTAGGAGAGCGTTTAGATTCTCTTATAATGGAACGCATACCACACGCGAGTGCGCAACACATGGGCCACGGGCTGGCAGCGCGGTTTCGTCCACTCTTTGATGCCGAAATTGCTGCTCTGAAGACCTAATTTGAATCTAATTTATGTAACTATTGACATCAGCTGAGTGTGGACAAGCACTTATGACCGCTTTTTGTTTTGCTAAATTACTAGCCACCGTGGCCCTGAGCATATATGTATGTGAATACATATGTACATATAGATATGAGTATGTATGTATGTGTGCTCGTATAATTACGCACGCGTCTGGTCCTCGCATGTAAATTATACAAAAATGTTATAAATTAACAACGACTCCGTGGACCGGCCAATTATAAAAAATTAAAAGTATCTACCTATGCCTCTAATTTTCATTAAATTAAATTACATTTGATTCAAATTTCAGATTCCGAATGGAAACCATCAAAAAGCGATGACATATTAATTTAAGATTTGCTGGCTGATGATGATTGATGGCTTAAGCGGAGTATATTTCTTTCTTTATACGAAGTGTAATCCTTAATAGTGATGCCTTATTGCCTTATTCTATATGGAAATGGCGAAAAAAACACAACAAAATATTTAGTTTGTTTAGAATTCTTTGAAAACACGAGCCACACCCTTTGTGGCTGATCCCCACCGAACCAACTAGGAAAATAACGAGCAAATTTCTATGGCTTTTCGTCTAGGATGTGATTTGACTTTCTCCAGGGTAAAGCCACTATCAGAAGGTTGTTTGCCAAGTTTTACTTTATTGGAATGTAATTGGCTCAATATGCATGCCTTAAATAGTCTATTAAATATGCAGATAAAAACTTTGAAATTAGTTGCCGGAAAAATTCAATTAGTTTTGGTGATTACTCTACAGCAGCTTGAAATCAAATTGAAAAACACTAGCTGCAAGCTGAAATGCAACAATGATACTTCGAGTGATTAACTCGTATTTGTTCGACATTCAATGCTTCATTCAATGCTTTGCAAGTCCAAGCACTACTTAGGAGTGTGGCATAAGTACGTAATCGACGATCAGACAGTTTCTTATACCTATGTGCTTCAAGCACTTTATACACTTTAGTGTATAAACTCTATTTGGCTCACAATCGGGAGCACTTGCTTTTGGTCTGAAGCCAGAAAAAATGCTCAAGATGAAACGAAATCATGCTTAAGCACCAGATTCCATGACAATCAACAGCCAGGGGCATTTGCATAAAACCAAGATAAATACATCGCACACAAGGAAGGTCGGAGCGGGAGCGGGAGCGGGAAAAGTGGGAGTGGGAGAGTCAGGCAACCACAGGTCGACCGGTTAAAGGTTAACACACTGAAACATGCATGCGTTGAGTGGATGTGGGTCCTGGCATGGTGCCACGGAGGCAGGGCGGCATGGAGGCCCCCAATCTGGTTGTATATTGCACACACCCAACGCCGAGATATCGAATGAATCGATTTCGACGATGTTTGCCTGATTGAAGTTATCCCATCCGGAAAACGAGCGAAAAGCCACTTGCGGTTTCATGATTTGCGATGGCTGGCTTTTGGGTTGTGTTTGAATTTTAATTGCAATCGAAAGTCCTGGTTTGATTGATGCATACATAATAAATGCAATGTGACCGAAGGATTCGGGGGAACGCCTGCAACGGAGCCATGCCAATCCGTCTCTTACACTCTTTGGGCCGAGCCTGGGCCTGGTTGAGAAGCTGCCTCTGCCATCAAGCACCCTGTGCACCCTAATGGCTGAATGGGAACGTCGATTTCAATTGGACACAGATGCATATTGAATGGCGGGCCTCTGTTTAAATATTGATTCCAGATAAATTATGCTCTGTAAATTGTAAACTGCCGCACGTGGGCCACACACTCAACATTCACTAGCAGTGGGAGCTGTTGCTGTCACTGTCGCTGTCGCTGTTGCTGTCGCTTTCGCTAGAGTCGTTTATCTTGGTGGAGCGGAAATTGCGGTTGGATTCGCGGCTGAAACTTTGCGAACTGATTATCGCTGACATGCCGCGAGAGATCAGGCCCAAAGGACGCCGAGTAGCGGCAACAACAAGTTTCGAGCGTACAATTTTACACATGGAAATCACATTGCAGGGCCATGGGCGTGGGCGTGGCCATGCCATTTTCGACTTGTTGTCTGCTGTCACAGGCTAGCGAAATCAGGCGCGCAACTCTTTATCCGAGTCGTCAGTCCGACAGCTCAGCGACAATTAATCACGACCATCTGCAGGCACTGGGCGTAAAAATGAAATGTCACAATAAAGCCATTTGTGTGGGAGAAAGGGTCCTTTCGCATGCCCCATGGTTTTCGACGTGCACGGTCCCCAGTGCGGCGGGACCTTTCCTTTGGCCAATCCCACACACACACCATTCTCACAGCAGCGACAATTAGCCTTGCTGACAAATGGATTATTCAAACGCCTCAATCATTTCGCACGGCGAATGGGAAGAATGGGAGGAACTGGGTTATTTGTACGAGTCAAAGGCACACTTGGATATATTCGAAGGGGCATCCTATAAAATTCGCATGAGCCCTACTATCGTCTAGATTTAGTTTGGTGATTATGAAATTGGCGGTGCACTCGGGCGGTTGGTCATTGGGAAAATGTGGACCCCTCCCTCGAACTTCAGCCGAGCCGCACAGACCGCTGGTAGTACGACACTTGTAAAATTGTCACAACATTAATCAAATCGAGCATACAACCAAATGCGTGCCATAAATTTTCAGTCGCGCTTGGTGGCCAGATGCCAGCTGTGGCCTGGAGTTCGAGTGACGTGACCGCCCCTGTGGCCTGCCAGTGAAAGTGTCGGTGAAAGTGCACCGTGACAAGCCAGAGAGCCCAGGCCCTGACTGTGTGTACAAAAGTAGTACTTTTACTATGCGAGTCGTACAGACGTATGAAAGAGTACGCAAGTGCTGTTTAACCAGGCGACTGCAATCACAGACACTCGCCTGAAACATTTCCGCTTCCTCCGCATGCCTCTAACGCCAGTCCCCGCCCTGGACAATAAGCGGGCAGAGTACATAACGAATAATGGTGGCCAAATGTATCTGAGTCAGAAATCAGAGCTCCCATCGGCAAGGGAGTGATTGCAGAGTGGGCTCAAATCAGCGGTGTCGACATCAAAACGAGCTTGAGCCACAGGCAGATGAGATTCCGGAAGGAAAGATCCCGCTTGCTGATTGACACACTCGACAAATAAATCATGCTTATTCGATGGCTTAGCCCGCGCCGATTTTGTACTTGGTGCGCAAACAAATTGTTGCAGCTCGGATCTCAAAGTGCACGCGGAGTAATAAATGTACAAATATCCAGCTATAATCCCTTACACAAACAAATTAGCGCGCTTACTGAAGAGCAGAGCTCGCACACCTTCCGCAATGGTTGTGTGCTAATTGTACATGTGTGTGCATGGGTTACGGGTTACATAAAAACACATACAAAATAGGCATTAATAGTAGATAATTCAGAAACAGATCCATATGTGCATTCCAAAACTATAATAAATGATTCGCCATAAATAAAAGTGTGTTCTGCAAAAAGGAATTAAATGGATTTTTCACATTGACACATATTTACATGTGTATTTACATCGATAGGTGTGATAAAGCGACTACAGTGACAGAGGATTGTTATATGCTGCAGTAAGCATCCGCTGATAATGGACCTGAAGGAACAGCACTTGTCGCTGCACACCGTGCAGACGTCGTAAAAGATTGACATTTACTTGCTGCTCAAATGATTGCTCAAATACTGTGATGCAGCGGAAATATATATAAATATTCAGTACGCAATATATACGTGTAGTTGGGGTCTATATTAGGACTGACATCAGTAAATTGTTACCTTTTACAAACTATTTTAAGAATTGTCTTTACTGCTAAATAGCTTTTTACATTCGCGCTTGGAAACTACGTTGGATGGGTACAAGTGTAAGCAGGTGAAAGTCTTCAGATTCCAGATTCAAATTTTCTATAAGGAAATAATTCATGGAAAATCCTTGTCATTTTCAGAAATCCCGTAGGAAACATTATTTAGGTAGGGATCCTCGGTGAGTAGTACTGAGTAATCTGGGATAAAATTTTGGTTACACTTGAGTTCCGTTTCATATCTTACTACCTACGTCTTCTCGCTTCCGAAGTCGAGTTCTTACCCCTATATCGATATATCTTCCTCTTATTCTCTGTATGGTTCGGGCCATAGCGACATATCCATCTATGGACAAATACATTTTGAATAGAAGGCTAAATTCCATCGACTTAGAATTATTATCAATTTTTGGATCAACATGATCTTTTAATATCTCATTACAAAATCGTGTTTTTCATTTTCGTACTACAGATATACATAGGTAGCAGATCTGTGATTTTTATCGGACACAAAAGGTCGAAAATGTGTCTAAATATCCTTCCTATACACTGTTCCTTTCTATATCTGTTTATCTGTATAAAAACCTCGTATACTCGTACTCGTATCCCCACATGAGTCCCGTAAATTGGTTTCGATTATGACATTGACATTGTGACTCGTTGACATCGTTTGCTCTGGACTTGCGGCTGACGTTAAGAGAGAAGAGCTAAAATTCCGCTGCAAGTGATTTCGCTTTGATCCAGGTTAAACACTTAACACGCTGTAAGCCATCGCGAATCTCGGCAAATCCACTCATGTAGAATACACTCAATACCAGCGAACGTTAACGCAAACACACAACCACACAACCACCGCCGATATATCGGCTACAGGCTACAGTGTCCATGAGCCCCATCGGTAAGCAGGGGGGCATAGCCGCGTGGCAGGCTCCTTATCTCCCCACAAGTGCGCCAAAAATAAATTGCACAAAGACCCGCTAAAACAGACACAAATTTTGATGCCGTCCTGTATGTACAAATGTACATACATGTGCATATGTATCCGAGCCCTGCCGATCGACCTGGCAAATGGTGGCAAGTACCACCAGACTCCACCGCGCCAGTTAACTGTGTCGAATCCTCCCCGTCATGCCGCCTAATTTCAGTTCCTTGCCGTCTCCATTTTCATCATTACGCCCAGTGCTCGTGGAGTACAAGAGTTTATTGTACTCCTGCAGATGTACATACATATGTAAGAGAAAACGAGGTTGAACGTTGTGAGTTGCTGCGGACACCGCAACTCTACGGTTATACCCGATACTAAGTCAGTATGGCTCTCCTCCGGCAGACGCCGCTAATATTAAACGACACGACAAAGAGTGCGTGCGAGAGAGACAGAAAATCAGTCTGAGCGTGACGTCGGGCGCTGCGTAGCCAATGCAAATTGATTTGTTCCTTTTGGCTATAAAAATGATCTGATCTGATCCAGAATCAGCAATCTGATAGATATGGTCGTTATCTATGATTCTGCGTTTTTAGTTTTCTCAAATCTGCAATATTGTGGATGCAACAGATTTTCGTCCTTGGTGGGGGCGGAAGGGGGTGGGGCGAAATTTTGAGATATACGTTTTATAGTGAGATCTAACAGGAGTGCGGATACTAAATTTGGTTACTCTAGCTTTAATAGTCTCTGAGATTTGTGAATATCCCCAGACTTGCATCCTTTGCGGGAAACAAACTCGTCTCGGTCCGATATATTAGGAGTGTGGATACCAAATTTGGTTGATCTAGCTTTTATAGTCTCTGAGATCTAGGCGCTAATGTTTTACTCTAAGCAAAGCCGCCTATGCTAGGTGTGTGTTAGAGAGAGACAGGGCGAGAAAAAATGAAATTGTTTTCTTGATGCTGGCTATAATAGTAATACGATCCAATTCAGATTCTGCAGTCTAAAAGATATGGTCATTCTCTACGATTCTGCGTTTTTGGTTTTCTTGTATCTTTAAAATTGTGGATGCCACAGATTTTCGCCCTTTGTGGGGGCGGAAGTGGGCGGGGCAAAGTTTTGAAATATTTTTGGAGCAGTGACATATCACAGAAGTCTGGGTCCAAAACATCGTTGCTCTAGCTCTTATAGTCTTTGAGCATTAGGCGCTGAAGGGGACGGACAGACGGACAGACGGACGGACGGACAGACGGACAGACAGACATGGCTCAATCGACTCGGCTATTGATGCTGATCAAGAATATATATACTTTATGGGGTCGGAAACGATTCCTTCTGGACGTTACACACATCCACTTTCACCACAAATCTAATATACCCCAATACTCATTTTGAGTATCGGGTATAAAAAGGATATGTTTCTAGGAGTTGGAGAAACTACGTACCAGTTTGCCCCTTTTGAAAAGTAAATAGCTCTTGTTTTGGGTCGGTTTTTGCAGTTTTTATCCACCTATCCACCAATAGTAGGGCTCGGATTAAGCAACAGAAAGTCAATGCAACAATATGCTGATTCACTTTTCAGATGTATGGCTATAAAGCCCGATTGTCAACTGTTGCACCGCCTCTTGTTTTAATCTGCTCTGACGCCTGTTGATGGGAAGGCGGGGGTACCCTGATTCACCTTGAGGCTGAGACATGTCGGGTAGTTTTTCTTTCATAACAAAAAACCCTTCGAACAAAATGAAACTTTCGGTCCATACACCATGTACATATGTATGTACATATGTATGAGATTCACACAAAAGTATCCCTACACAAAAACATGACCACTTTCACTATACTGAGCGCTGAACCCCAGCCGGATACTTGCCGACAGTCCTTATTTTTCATTCTTTCATTCATTCGGCGGAGTGTCGTGCGTCTTTTCGGCATGCCCCTTTATGTTCTTGCCCCTTGCGATGCGTGCGACAAACCTTCCACATCCATATCCACTTCACCATCCATTTCCTGGGCTGCCACACGTGCGGCTGCGGTTAGTTTTCTGTCTCTGGATGACGCCATGGCGTCACTGTCGCGTCGCCGCCTCTAAGTAACCCCGGGTGTCTATCCGAGTGCCTCGGGTGTGGGTGCACTACCCGACTGTCGGGGACTGGGAGTGCACTGCGGTTTCTTTGTCGCCCCAGCAAATGCGGTTGCACATTGGCGGAACAGATTGGTTTCGATGTGGTTTGCTTCTCGTATCGTCTGTTCTGTTGGAGGGAGTTGTGTGGACAGTGCAGGAAAATTTCAGGATTCAGACGAAATTATACGCGGTTCACAACTGTTGTAATTTACTCACGTAATTGGCTATTTAAATTGGGAGCTACAGAGTTTAGGATTAAACATTTTATATTACCTTGTTCTGTTCTGAGACAGTCACTGTCACCCGTTCGCTAGTTCTTTGGTCTTACTAGCACAGAGAGTGCTGTATTTTTCTGCGTTTTCTGTTTATTATAGTCGTTTCGCCTGGTAGAGAATGATCCCCAGCTGGGCCCCACAATACGGCACAGAGGCAGCCCCAATGCCTCATTGTGCTTGTGTCGCAAAACATCTTCTGCTCTTCATTATAGTCTGACTTCAGCAGCGGTCCCTGCCACCCCCATTCCGAGCCAGGACCCACGTGGCTACCACCGCTGCCACCCGATGGGATGGGCCTTTCGCTTGCGTCACGCAGCGAAAGTGGCGGGCGGTTGTGTACTCGTGCACTCGCACTCGCACACGAGCTACGAGTACGTATTTACCAAGCCGGGTGTGCTCTCTAAGTGTGAGAACATGTTTGTGCTCCTGGTCTGGATGTTCACTCAGTCATTAGGAGCATGTAACGAATAAATTGCGTCTAATAGCCTTCTGCATTTAAATGTGGCGCTGGAACAATATCTCGTCGTCTCTTTTCTGGCGCAGTGTCTCTTGGGCGGCGAGCAAATGACTAATTTTCTTACTTTCCGTCTGCCGAGTGAAGACTGAGCGCCTGTCTCAAATAACCATAAAACATAACACTGTCCCCATAAAGCAGTCCTTACCACCAGCTCGAAGACCATATAATGCGTAGGAAAACTTCCCAGCCAGTAATCGGTCGAGATTTTCTTTTTATACCCCAGCAGAGGGTGCATTTATAAAACAGAATATGGATTTTCGATCGGGTGTCGAGTTGAGTCGATATCTCAATGCACCAAACTGTTTCATAAAACAGCGAAGCAAGAATGTTATATACATATATTACATAGTCTCTAGGGTAGCCATAGCTCTCATTATTATTCATTAATTTATTGAATTTTTTAAATTTTAAAGAAAGCCAAACAATTGTATATTCCAACACGGTTTGTGTATGGCTGGAAAAAACATACGCATGGATTTGTGTATTGAAGGTGTTTTTTTTTGGAAAATGTGTACATTCGTCATGTATGCAATACCCGCATTCTGAAGGGAGGCCTGTCTGCTTTTATCTACCTTCTGTCTCCCAGATCGCCTAATGCTCCAGTTAATTCTTTGCATCCAACGAATCAGCTCCCTCATGGATAGTCTCTGTGAATGGGAATGCAACCCCAGGCCCCAGGGCGACACCGTTCGGATTCAACCTTTTGGCATACAAGTTTTAAGATACATACATATGTACATACTCGTAGGTAGGTAGGTATGTATGTAAATTAAACTTTGTATGCTCATATGCTTATGGGTGTGCATATATGTATATTTATATAAGTAGAAGTACATACATATTTATCCGTACGAAAGTGTAAATGCTCGGCGTGGCAGGAACTGAAGCCCGCCTAAGGGTTCAGGATGATTGGGGGCTATTGGTGGTTTTCCCAATGGTGTGAAATTGGATTTATCGCTTGACCAACATGATTTTCCGCCTTTGCGTTCCGGCTAGGCTGCCTTAATTAAATTTCCCAGTCTAGTTTATTTTTAAACGACGTTGACAACGAAAACAGGTCATTAGGAGCATTATCGCATCATAATTCTGTCAGAGCGATAACAAAGCTCTCAATTCAATTTAACTTCAGCGCAGGGGCCCACAGGCCTCCGACGAGTGCTGCTCCTCGTGTGGACCTTGGGGCCGGTATTTGTCTCTACAAAAGCGTATGGGAACGAATGTGGGAACACAACACTACTACTATACATGTGTCTCTGTTCGGGTTTCCCTGCTTCTACGGGGCGAGATTTGTTGTAGCTGTACTACAAAGCTGTTTCGAGATTGCCATCCCTCTGGGACTGCGGTGCGGTGCGGAGCGGGCAGGAGGCCAGGAGGAGGCCAGATAGGGGGTGTGGAAGTCCGCATTTAAATGCAGGCACAAAACGATATTGTGTCATGCTGGGACCTTGCCTGGCGCTGGCAGTGTTGCTGTTGCTGCTGCTGCTGTAATGCAATGTTAACAGAAACAGAATCAAACATCTGTCAAGTGTTTTACTAAATTGTGGTTTTGTTTGCATTTTTATCAGCGTTGCCATAAATGAGCCCTCCCGAATGGCGAATATGTTTCCCTTCATACTCGTACTCGTGCGATTCGTAAATGGCAACTTTTGAATATATTAGTGGCATCGTTGGGAGCAATCAGTGTTGCGGCTGCCACTCACAGTGTCTGCCTGTCTGTCTGCTTGTCCGCCTAGCCCCTCTTTGTCCACTGCCTCAGTCTGTCTCCTCCTGTCACTTGGTTGTCTCCCTGCCGTCCTTGTCCGATTTCTGGTTCGTTTGCAGCGTTCACATTTCAAATGTAAACTGCCAAGTAGGCATTCGGCCCCAGGAATTTGCATAATTTACTTACGAGTATGTCGCACCGCCCCTCCGACGCAACCCAACACCTCCCCCCACCTAGACGACAACACAACTGAGCACGATTCACTTTCAAGTTGTTTTCGAGGGTGTCTGCGGCAGGAACTCTGCTGATGAAGTTGTCAAACTTAAAGTTCCGTTCTTACCGCCGAAATCGGAAGAGTTGGGGTATATCGTACTCCTGCACGTGTATGTGACATACAGAAAAATAGGTTCCTGGCAATATAAATTGTATATACTGCTTATTCTTAATCAGCATTGTATATTCTTGTATAAAATCTTGTATTCTTGCGCTAAAATACAGTATGTTATACCTTCGAAATTATTTGGTATCTACCATTCCATAAATATCAAACGTGGCACAATTACCTATTTTTAGAATAAAGAGTCGCATTTTCTACACTCAATTGACATTTCATTTAGCAGTATTGCGATTTCCTTTCGAATTGTAATTGTAATTGTAATGAATTTTATTTAAGAAACAAGTCCGAGAAACAGGTATCTTATAGTCGGAAGGTCCTCAAGAGGGTACTCACTTATTTGAATTCCCATTAAGAGTGTCAATGCTCTGCCCCTGTCACCTGCTGCTTCTTCGGTGAACGATAGGGATAGGGGTAGGGGTAGGGATAGTCGTTTAGTACGTAATCATTGTGTGTTGTTGTCGTGTGTCATATTAGGCTACATTCTCACGAATTGTCCGCTTTGTGCTCGGACAGTGCAACAATTGATTGCTACTTTGAGACAAGCTGCAGACAGTCTGTCACTGACAGTGGGCGGTCTGGCTCCTTTGCCTTGATGTATTTACTCTAATCACCTTCCTAATAGCAAATCAATTTCGTTTCTCTGTCAGCAGATTGTGAAATACGTTTGTACGAGTATGCTCTTAACTCTTCATATTATTGATTACCATCAATTTTCCTATGTTCATAATAGGTGCATCAACAAATGCTGAATGGTACTTTAATCCTTTAAGCTACAACCCCAAACAAATTAACATCATATCTTCGACTGTTTCAAACCTGTATAAAAGTTCCTTTTTCGTACCAGTGAAATGGGATTGGAATGGAAATTTCCCATGCATAAACGAATAGCCATGTGCAGAAATCTGTCACAGGATTTTGGTTGAATTTAGGCAAATGATCTACGAGATTTGACCCCCTTAAAACAACTCGAGTTTTGCATCGATGCAAGCAACTGAAAGTGCCTTAAGCTCTGGTCTATGTATATTTTAAGTTTTGACAGTCTTTCTGCGTTGATTTATGCCTTTAGCAGAACACACCATCTGCCGACTTCTATCGTCCCTAATTGCTGGAGACATTCCTCATAGACCATGGTTTGATGTTCCCGCTTTTGGGTACACTCCAGCTCGTGTGCTCCGTCGTACTTCCTGTGCTCGCGCTCAGATCGTGATGTGATTGATTTTATGGACTTGAGTGGCACTGACGCTCGCACGTTCCCCTCTTATTCTATTTCGCTTCCCGGAATATTTGTTTTCATGACACTTATTTCCAGGGTGCGACTCCTTCCTCCTGGGCTACCTGGTGCCTTTCCTTTGAATAATTTGAAAATGAAGCGCACCCGGAATTTCAAGCGATATGGATTCAAGGGAGGTTCTTCTCCGAGAGCAAGAAGCTATCCCATTCCCTCCTGCACTCCAGCCCGCATATGTGCGTAGTCAATAATGCCACACTGCTCGCACTGCTGTCGGGGGAGAAGTGCGACGAAGTGCTATGCGGCATTTGGCGTCTCTGTTTGCAGCACGTGAGCAGAGTCATTGTCACCACGGCGCCAGGCAAGCCAAGCCCATAAATATTATGCAAGGCAACCGGAGACACGTGTAAATGCGGGGACGCGACTAGTCGTACGAGGAGAGAGTTGTCCTTCGAATGGCATGAACTCTATTCTATAAGGTGGAAAAGAGGCATTTCGCTATTGTCTTAATAATTAAATGTGATTCATCGTTTCCACATATTTAATATAAAAAAATAAATACTAATAATAGAAAAACGATTGAATTTGTATTTATATTGAAACGCCCTTGACACTTGTGGAGCACCAATTATTGTACTTGTTGAATGTGAAATTAACGCCTATCAAGCAAGTACGCATTTATCTTTCATTTGCGTAATTCTCTTGCCGCTACACACTGAGAAAACTCTTGTGGTATACGCAAAATATGGAGCTCGCGCTTCTACCCCCTCGATTTTATAATTTCGTTCCTTAACTGATTGCTTAGGTTTTCAGATAAGCTGTTTTTTAAGTCCGTCGATAAGCTACGATACCTCTTATGTTTAGACCACATGTAAACATAAATGACCATGAGTGCCCCGACATCAGTTATTTAAATTGTGGCAACGACTGGATGGGGAGTTTTGCAGGATAACGGAAAAGCTTTCCTCTCCTGTTCATCTTGCAGTAAACTTAGACTTTGAAGCTCTCAGTAGCTTTTTCACCGAAAAGGTTTCATAGCCACGAAAGAATCGGCAAGATTGAGCAGATTTCACCACCCACACATAAAGCTCGAAAACTTTCAATTTGCACTCAAAGTACACTTTAAAAAATTAACTATTGTGCTCGTCGAAATGAAAACTGCAAAACAATTGGTTTCCGTAAAAATTAAAAGTCAATAAAAACACATTTCCATATACTATTATCTAGATATTGTCTAGCTTTTTTAACCAATTGAAATTAATAAACATTGATCTGAAAACCTTCTCAAATAAGCAAATGCCCTCTTTTTCGGGGATCTTTTTTGTTTTCTATCTCTTTTGTACATAAAAAGCCCATATGAAATGCCCATATGCGATTAAAAATATACAATAATACAACCTTTTCAACCTTTTACTAGAGACCATGTTTTTCCACCCAATGGAGCTACAGTCGTACTCTACCATTACGGGGTATAAAACCTCTATTGAATTTTCTACCGACTCACGAAGAAATTTTACACGATTATTCGATCCTGTTCTATATCAGGTGAAATATTTAACCCTAAAGCTATTAACAAACTTGTTGCTGTTGTCATATTTATGGTTATACAATTTTAAATAATATTGAATGATTTCGTTCTTGAAATTAACATATTTGTAGTAAAAAATTTGGAACTTTCAGTACCAAGAACACTTTCAGTTAAGAAAGTAAATCTAAATTTACTGATGTATGTTATGTGCCATGTTCGAGCCTAGTATTTTTAATGTTAATTTGATGTATAGTAATGAAATATACTCGAAGTCGCTGAGTATGTTAAGTAGAGAAGAAAGATAAAGCTATAATGTCGTTGATGCTTTCATCTGGCTTTTACACACTTCTGCAGGAATTTAATATACCCCTAATACATACACTTATACCTCCTTATACACACACTTAACTCAACACTTCAAAAATGTATTAAATTATTTCATATATAGTATAAAGTATAGAGTCCCCCTTTTTCCACTTATACCAGCACACTTTGCAATATCATACATACTTTAATGATACGATTTGAAGATCCACAAATTATTCAATGTTGGATTTAAGTAATTCATGTATAGCTTACCAGTATTTGCGTGAACATATTGAAGGCCAACTGCATTAAGGAGAGAGATCGAGAGCTCGCCGATAATCCAAAGCAACAGTAACGACATACTTCTGCAGAAATACAAATGTTTAAAACAGCTATTGATGTCCACCTTCACATTAAATACTCCTATTATTATTTGTCCACAGCCAAATGCCAGGTCTGCTCTGCTCGACAGTGACTGAAGAAATGAGCAACTGCACCAGCTTTCCATGGCTGCCCTGCCCAACGGTCTTGGGAGAGCACCGACCTGTGTGTTTGCGTGCCGGCACCTGCAGCTATCTCCGTGCCAGCATTTGTGTGAAAGGACAATTGCCCCCGTGATTCGTTCGTCTAGACGAGACCAAAAGGGCCACAGAAGGCTGTCCAACCATGGTAATGGGTGCACACGTGAGCTTTTGCATATGTTCATGCACACAACTCCCCCTACAGATGTCCGAGTCATCAAAGGACACGGAGTCTTCGCAGTCGTGCGATGGCAACGAGTGACAGGAAAAGGTGCAGCAAATTTCGGCCTTTCAATCGCCAGTCTCTAATAAACAAGCCCACATTTTTAAAGAAAAGGTACTTTTTCCCATTTAAACCTAAATTAATCATTTTCCACCACTTTGTTCACCAGCCCTGTTGTTTCCTTACGAGCGGGAGTCGAATTGGCTTTTGATGCTGCTCAAATCTGTCTATGTGTTCTTTAAAAATATTCTGAATCTGATGACTATATAGCTGGCTCAATATAGCTTGCAGTGGTCGATTACATGTTAAGTTAGCTTTAAGTTAGTTTTAAGATACAGTAGAAAGTGCCACTGACAGAAAGACACCGAACCGGTCTCGTACATCCCCAAAGGATGGAATAATTAGTCTTATGAGAAGCATCAGGGCATTTGAACATGCATAATTGCAAGTGTGAGTGAAATGAAATTTCCTTCACATCATCCGTATTTATCGGTACTCGAGAGGTTGTTAATCCTGAACTCGGGTCATTTATAAAGAGCGTAAAAAGTAAAGGGCTTAAGTGGCTGCCAGTCGTACTCCAGAGGTAACTTGGGGAAATATGTGAGTCCATACTCTAAGTTAACTTTGAGTATTGTGATTTATATAATTTTCCTACTGATGATGTCCTTGTGGGTCTTGAATTGGCTTTAGAAGTACATATGTCTGTATGTATAACCGCAAATGAATACGTGACTGGATCCCACATTTACTGTTTCTTTTGGTTACACGAACTTCGACTTTTCAGAAAGCGTCTTCGAAAAATATCGTATCAACAACGACATGCCAAATACTTTGTTAGCTTACCCTTTTCAAGTGTCAAAGTGACAGCTGGCTACTTTTTATGGCCGCATATTGGACGCAAATGTCCAGCCGAAGAATAGACATGTTTAGTGTACAGCTATGGCGTTACAGCGTGGTGTTAGCCTGGTGGCATCTAACAGACTGTTAGTTAAGATACCTCGCCAACAGACAAGGAAGAGAAGGAAATACTAATACTACTGTTTAGCACATGCAAATACTCAACAGATACTATCCATCACCATTTCTTGCTCTATATGAGTTAAATATTATGTTTTATAGTTTATGCGATTCAGGTGTTTACACGAAAGAAATAGAGACGGACAAAATAGAGTCGGATTCTGATATACAAACTAAAGCTTTAGACGATTTTGAGTTATTTATAAGCAATTAATATTGACAGCTCAATTAACATTAGGTTGGGTGGAAAGCAACCGTTTGCTTAAGTGATTTATGCTGAATCCCACACTGCCACTGCCACTGCCACTGCCGACCACCATTCACGATGACCTTAGTGTAGGCAGCAAGAATCAAAACGCAATATATTATCTCTGGTCGACCGAAACCTAATCTTGGGCCATGGGAGCAGCTTGCCTTGGGCAAACAATGATGGGGTATCTCAGCAAAGGAGGCATCGCCATCATCGCAAATAAAAAATAAACTGTTATTCATGTTATTTTATCTGAAAGGCGAAAAGCGATTTCCCACGCTCTCAGTGATGCCTCGAGGCGGCGCGGCGGGTGCTGTCATTCGCTGTCGCTGGGGAGAGGAGACGTCGGGTTTCAGGTGAGCTCAAACTCCAGTGCCTATCATTGTCCTCAACTTATTGCTGCCCCAGTCCAATTATGTTGATTAAGGCTTCGTGCTCGAAATCTGTCATCAATTAAGATATCACGTCAAAATGGCGTCGTGGGGCTACAACAAGGCGACAGCTAAGTTGATTGTGGTGCGTTTACACCTCCATCTCCCTATGGCCATTCCACTGCTTAGCAGAGCCAACCTCGACCGCGCACTAGCATATACTTAGGTACATTTTAGACGCAAGTTGTGAAACCACAAAATTTTGTCGTGTTCCTTTTCCTTTACCGTGAGCAATAAAACTTTAGACGCCCAATTACATAATCTACTTTAAGACCCAATCAACATTTATGCCCAGAGTTATGCTGCGGCTCCTATATCAACACTACCGAGCTGAGGCCGAGAAAGTCTTCCTATGACTTGGAACGTTGCAAATTGCTGAGATTTACGCGTACCAGCCAATTAATTGGCTTAGACGACTATTAATGTGGCAATTTAACAGATCGGACTTTCGTAACTCCCCTGCTAATAGGAATAACTAAAAATGTGTGGGAAGAAGTTTCGAAGTTTAGAAGTTTCCTAATATGACGTTTTGATAAGCATAAAATGTGCCTTTAGATGTACATACATAAGTAGATTGTAGTAAATTGGAAATATGTGTGTAAGCTACGTATGGAACTATCAGCTGTTGTACCACATATGAACATAGGATAAACTGAAATAACTCAAAGCTACTCGTCATGCCAAATAAACCTGGACGCATCAGGAATAAGGCAGTATAAGTCCTAGCATCGTACACCCATGTGTAAGTGTAAGAAAGCGTTTTCAAAAGACCGCGCTTTCCGCTTGGACATAGGGTCGCACCGCTCTAATTCTCGGGAGCTCAATGAGTACCGTTAGAGCAGTGCGACACTACGACACTATGTTTGTGCAGAAAAAGCTTCAACGGTAGCTTTTTGTCTCTTTGAAAAGCTTCAGCATCAACACAGCATCTCCAGCAGCCTCTTAACTTCGGGTGCTGGCGACGTGCGTAGCCTGACTCTGCGATTAGTTGGTTAGTCCAGGGCCCCCAGTGCAGACCGCAATCAATTGCAATCCTAAAAAGCCGTACACTACAGGCATCCGAAATCATAATATACTCAAGAAATCAAAGTTACTCGCGGAGAGAACGATACAGATCCGAGAACGTAACGTGTAGTCAGCTCTAAACTAAACTTATAGACATCAGAGGCTCGTGCCCAGTCTGGCGGTTCCACTTAAGGCTAATTCACACCATCAGCATTCGACAAACCATCCCAGTGCAGATCTTCCAGTGTAAATGGCAACATAGTGAAAGTGAAAAAGCAGTCCACTCATTGAATTTAAAAATGTAATAATCTGCCATATGTAATTAATAAAGCAGAATAAAATAACGGCCTGTGAAAATAAAGACTGTCTATCAAATCCGAATTTCCCCCGACATCCTGGTTATCAACGAAGCTTACAAACAAAGCTACGAGCAGATGAAAATGTGAAAATTCGTTATGAAATAACTTTCTCCAAGAAACAAACATCGAATCGAACTAAATTTGTGTCGCGGCTAGATTGCTTGGCGACGATTCAGCAATTTTTTGGGGTAACTCTACCCTTAACTCGTGGCAATGCCAACCAATCTTCTTAGCTGGGATGGCCAGTGAATAAGGCTAAGGAAAAATTGTCCTGAGCGAAAAGAAAAGTGAATCAAGACAAGCGGACGTGCTGTATAAACTCCTTGGGACGACTTGTTTGGCAATATTCAAAGAGAATCGGCGGCCCAGGGCACAGCGAATCTGTAAATCCTCTAAAGTGACTGAAATTCCGTGACGGGTTCTATTTTGGATTTGTGAATTTTAGCCCTTAAATGCGACAGTTTGACAGTGAAGTGAAGATAATGAGTCCAGTGTTTTCTTTGGAATAAATTGAATTAAAATAAATTGCTTCTGAATAGCAAAACAAAATCTGGGAAATGAGGATAACATTTTTTCCCTTTTTTGGATTACTCTTACAAGCGAACATTGAATGGTAATAAGAACTGAAACTTTTGTCTTGTATTTTAAATTTGTATGAATACATTTGGCAGTAATCTCATCCGGACTTATGTACACAATATTTTTCATGGCTAGACTGGTATAAATAAATATCATTGCATTTTAGAAGATTAATTGAGTTCGTAGTGCTTGGTGGTAGATTTATTAAAAGCAAGCAAAGGAGAAGAAACGAAACTGTTAAAATCTACAAAAGAAGACAGCTGGGTAAAGCGCATAGGAGATCCAATTTTGATATTAGAAAAATAAGAAATGGTATTGAATTGTACCAAAGCACACTGGGCGGAATTCCCAAATAAGAGGCATAAAGTCGAATAAAGCAGATATCGAGCTGAAACTTGGTGTATTTAATAAATATAGCACTCTAAATATTTGAAAACAATCTTAAGTTAATTTGACTATGGCTACCCCAAATAGCCCATATATGGCAACAAGGCGTATGCGTGATCACAAAGGAAAGTCATGAGAGCTATAAATATACTTAAGATGAGGGGATCTGAAGAGTACATAGATCTTTGAAATACATCCATCATATTATTTACCCGGGCATTGCATTGCAAAGGTCAGTACTTTTATTATCCAGAAAATAGGTAAGAAATTAGGCTGGATGATTTAATTAATTAATTAACATATATCAGCTGTGGGCACCCTTTTTGAGTTTGGGAGCCTTTAAAACTCAACAATAACAAATCCGTTATCGTATTTGTGTTTTGTTTCTACTTTCTGGGGTCCGAGAAGCGTTAGCAACCTCTGCCGGAAAATACATCTCAGAGCAGTGAGAGCAGGTGGGGAGCAAGGCCGTTGCCCTATATGTAGCTCGCATTAAAACGATTGCATATCAATGTGTTAATTTTTTGTTCGTAGTATGTTGGTACATCAAGTCAACATTTTTCGTTATATAATACTTCAACGTATAGAACTTAATGTATATAAATAAGCTGTCAAGGAAACAATGGGCAAATTTCTGTGAGATAAACCTTTGTTCAGAGATCGTAAATAGTTGGTCTTTTATATTTTTTCAGCCAAACAAATAATCCATTTAGAATAGCCGCAAAGTAGAATTAAAAATTCCGATGGTGTACTCGAAGAATAATATACATATACATATCCAACAAAACTATATTATTTTAATTTTTAATGATAATAATTCGGTAAAAATAATTATTCTGTATTATTAAATATTATTAATAGCTGGCCATTTTTATATTTTATATTTTTCGGCTCAAAAATAAAATTCAACGTTTTAAAGCTTTATGTTTCGCAGACGGTCGGCTTAAGCTACAAAGTTTTAAAAGGCGCATTAATAAGCTTATTATTAGCCGTTCAGAATTGCAAAGTTCTTCAAAACTAGGTGTAGCATAATCAAGCAGACGCAAGCTTAGGTCTGGGATAAACTTATAAAATATATGTAAATATATTTTTTAGACAACTAACCAAAAAAATCATTTGATGCCACAAATTGACTAGATACGTTCTGGTTGATGCTAAGAAAGAAAGCCAAATTTTTGTTTATGTCATTTACGTATTTAATATTAACCTCAACATTATATATAGTTGATATTCTATAGTTTCCATAGGAATAATTGGTCGAAAAATGTGTTACAAATAATTCAATCATACACATAAAAAGCTCATTTTACTTATAAGTTATAAGTAAATATAAATATCAATTCGTACATAGCATGTACATACATAGGAACTATCTGTATTCTTGTAAAGCAAACAGTAATATTTATTTTGCTGTTACTTTCCATTACTACGCGGCAGATTTTGTTCAGGTCATTCGAAACACCGAACTCCAAGCAGGAACTTAGATCTTTTTTGTCTGTCTTTTTGTTGGGGTCATCGTACTTGTTTTTTATGTGTCCATCTGTATTTTTATACTACAGCAGTCTGGATTTGGTTGGATTATCTCAATGGCCAAAAATGTTTTTCTGTCAACAACTTGTTTTTGACCGATCGTTGCAACGGCATCTACATACATATTATAAATGATAAACATAGTGCTCCAATAACGATTCCGATTAATTACGATTAATTCAGTTATTTTGTTTAGTTAATTTTGTTAGTTCATTAGATTAATTGTATGCTCCATGTTCGTCTAGCTCATTTTTAGTCTAAATAGAAATGTATGTTCGTCCAGCCAACTTGGATCTTAATCGAATAGCATTGCACACCAAAAACCCCACAACGTGAAAGGCTATAAATGTTGGCCAGCTTCCCATAGCATTGAACTAATATATTTTTGTTACTTGTCTTCTAGGTACATATACCCGGAAATTTGTACTAAACAAGCGACTGAGATGAGAATGCCGACAGTTAGACCTGTACAGCACAAACTAAATGAATCCCCAATTCGCCAAAATTGAGACAGGGAGTTGGCGCAAAGTGCAAATTAGAATACTCTCCATGCATTGTATTTGAACAACAATTACTCAGGTTGTACAGTGCCGAGAAGACGGAAACTTGTCACCGTTCTGCACGCTTTTTTAGGCTCCTTGGTAGAGTAAAATCTTTATATTCCTCGCCGTAACTGTGGGCTGATATAAGGTAGCGAAGCGTGTGGAAGGCACTGCCAAAGGGGACGCCAATTCCAAACAGAGCTCATTCGAGAGGCACCAACACTGGCCTTACTGCCAATGAAAGCGGTAGCAACTGCGTAAACCGCAACGAATCGTGCATAAACGGAAAATCACAGAGAGAGTGCGAGGAATAGAGGAATCCTTTGCCTGACTAGAGGATTTAGAGCCACTCGCTGGCCAATTCTGTGCCCCTCGGCGGAAGCCTGGAGATGGAGCCGCGCCAGAGCTGTAGGCGGCATTGCTCTCGCACCAGCTCCCGTCCCGTGCATCTTGGAGCTACAATTATTGCGTTGGCCTTGGTGTGGACCCAGTCCCCCAGCTCCGTGTTCTGCGGCGAGAAGTTGGGTAAGTGGCTAAATCGCTCTTCTTATTTACATCTCGTTCCATATTGTCCTCTGCGTTGACGAAACCCAGCGTACATGCTCTTCTCGTTTCTTCGGTGCCAATGCCCCCCTGCCTTTGTTTGGCTGTTGGCTTCATGGCCCTTATCTTTTATTTATTTGAGTTGTTATTTGGCATTTTCCTTGACGTTGATTCCTTCGTCTCTAGAGCGAGGAGTTCATTAAGATGGCTCCGTATTTTCATTTTCCGCCAAATCGATGAAAGCGCGAAATGTTGACTTTCCAAATTACCATTCGCTCTTTTCCTACGCATTGCCAGAAGACTATATTACGCCAATGTGGTCTTCCTGCTCGACTTGGTGGACTGGCACTGAGAGTCTTTCAAACAATCGACTCTGGAGGCTTAGAGTTTATATTGTAGAGTAGAGTTTTCCTGCGGTGATATTCTCGCTCAAAATCATCTAGTCAACGAGTACACTTACATAGGAATTTAGTTAGATAACGCTGACATAGGTAACGGTTTGGACTCCACTCCGGGGAAGAGAGTCCCTCGCGTTTTTCGGTTCTGGCTGGAGACGTCCTTTGGCACGAGTGCACAAGGCATTTGGGGACATCCGAATAGCATATTGTCGAGACGCAAGTTTATGCAAAAAGATGGCAAATTTTCAGCCCTACTGTACGTCGTTGTCGTATTGACGAGGTTTTCATCACAGTCTTCCATTTCACCTTACCGATGATGTTCTGAATCCAACATCTGCAATCAAATCACCTTCGCAAATTCGATTTTACACTCTGTCTGTCAATGTTCAACACCAACAAAGTAGATCCCCTTGTCAGTCCCCATTATGTACTGGTTAGGTTTGAGTTCATTGTTTTAACTGGTATTGCTAACAATGACAATTGGATAGTGGCTTAAAGTAATCGCAATGTTATAGCGACGCTATAACCACTATTACTCCAGTGCCCTGGAGTTCTTCAACAGCATAAATGGCTCCTAATAAATGATCCTTAATGCGCAGGAAGGGTCTTCTGTTTAAATTCAAATTAGGCGAATCTCCAGGCATCGATGCACACTCTTTTTATTCGTGTATGCGAGTATATGTATCGGCGGGCGGGTGGATGTGTGAGCTGGAACGATTGAGGGGATCAAATATAATATAAAATAATCGTGACTCTGACAACGTTAGCGGTTCCCCAAACACGCATTTTTGATTGCTGTATGCGTCGGCATTAGATAAAACCACCATTTATGAGTACACATGAAGATATATAAATACCTACTATGTATATATATGAATGCTGAAGTCAATAGCGGGCTGAAGAGCACGCTCACCTTTTACACAACATCCATATACATAAAGACAGACAGACAGAACAACAGACAAGCATTTTTTAAGGGGAGGAGTAGGAGAGACGATAAGTGCGTGCATACGCACACGGGTTGGGGCTTCCGGGGTGACGGGACGAACTGGAACTGGAAAGGAAATCATGAACCCGCGCCAAGGCTATGAATAAACATGTCTCCTTAGACATACCCATGTATTACCATACGATTCTGGGTGGTGGTGGCACTTTTTGTCAACCCACAATGACCCGACATTCACATGGTACATGGTGATATATTGAACGTTACATATTCCCAGTTACAATGCCCAACAAGTCCCAAAGTTATCAACTCGGCGACTGACAGAAAGACCCTGTTCATTGGGAACCAATCATAATAGAATCGCTAATAAGATGCGAGGAATGGAAGAAGTACGAAAGAGCTGCACTAACATTGTTTTTGAGGGAAACTCTCCAACATAAAAAAACCAGAAATAAAGCAAAAATATTCTTCCTTACTTACCGATACTACAGTAGCAGCAGTGAGCGATGACAATTGTCATCTACAATGATTGGACAAACCAAACCCTTTTTTATTAGATTTGTGGTGAAAGTGCATGTGCGTAACACCCAGAAGAATTTGTTTCCTTCCCCATGAAATATATATATTCTTGATCAGCATCGATAGCCGATTCGATATAGCAATGTCTGTGCACCCTCCGTCCGTCCGTCTTGTTTGACACTAAAAAAGATACAGTAACTTTATTTCGTATCCAGACTCCTGCAATGTCTATGCAACGCCTGCCACGCGCTTACTCATTCCCTCTCTTTCACACACTCTTACTCTTGCAGTGTGCGCCTCCTGACGGAGGGATCCATACTGACGAAGAATCGGGTATAAATATAGATCCGCGGCCGTTACTGCGACGCGCAACGTTCCCCCTCGCTTATCATTTAAACCGAACCAATATACATATAGTTTGCAATGGTGATTCGATGCTTATGTTTGAGACCTCGCTTTGGCCACAGTCAATGGATGTTTCACTAAGTTATACCTATTATAAAGTATATAATGAATATATTCTTTCATCGGTGCGTTACAAACAGCAAATAAGAAAACAGATGAAAATCTTTAGGGAGATTTTTGGAGTAGGTGACTCTCTAAAATTCCACTATGTTTTTCGATTTAATAAATCATCGTGAAAAAACGAATGAATGTGTCGAAGTATCGTAATAGATCTGTTGGGATTATACTGACTTAAGGGTCTTTTGGCCTTCCGCCTGTTCCCCCACAGCCCCGTGGTCCTACTCTAAAAACACCTGTTGCAGATCACAAGTGCAGCATATGGATTTCAAGCAAAGTACTCCCTTAATGTGAATTGCATTTCAAAAAATATTTACTGAAGTATTTTCGGACATTCTCATCCCGAAAGCTATTCTGAGAACGGTTTTGTGGCTGCGACATCTCGATATATCTGTTAGCATTTCCATGCTATATTAATGTATTAGTTTCAAATGAAAACTCATCAGATCAGTGTAAAAATAAACAAATGTCGCCCTCCATCTAGTTGGAATTTTGACAGGCCATTGCAATGAATCATCGCCGAACATCTGATCTGATCCGACCCGGCAGAACCTCAACAAAACATGCCACAAGAGGGGAATGCTAGGGGAATGCACAATGCCTGCACACGAGTATTAACAAATGTGAGGTCTTTGACTTGACAATACTGTCAATGTCGCTTCACACAGCGCACATTGCACAGCGCACAGCGATGTGTTTCCCGCTAGACTAGATCTGTCTGCAAAGCGACCTACTTACAATACAACATTTCGACTTTTAATGACTGCCGTCTTCAAGTCGGACCCCTGAAAAGGGTTGGTAGGTTGCGTTTGCTTGGTTTTTCACAGGCCCCTGGAAAAATGTGTGCGTTTCTTTGTTTTCCCTACGATTGAAGAAGTCGTCACCAATCATGTCAGCAAAATTTCCGATGACAGGGAGCGTCCCCTGCCACACCCTTGCGTCCCTCATAGTCTCTAGTTTGCTTTGTGCCAACAAATTCCGAAAAAGTTTGTACCTGACGTATTACAGAGGGAGTGCCCGTGGCAGTGAGACTAAGTGAGTGAGGCCTGTTTGACACTTCCTGTCGGTGGCATCGGGACGCTAAAAGTTGCAAGCATGTATGGAAGCGCCACACGCTGACAGGCAGCTCTAATATTCCGGTTAGGCGGGGGAAAAACACCTTTCTGTGAAATGCTCAGCCAAAGTTTTCCAAAAGGTCGGGGAGCGGGAGCGCAGCCAGTTCCAGGGTCCATGTGTCCTTTAACTACCTCAGTTGCTGTCGGCTCTGCAGTTCATCGGTCCGATTGACATAGCTAAAAAGGTCGAGCCGCAGAGGTGCATCGCAGTTTGCATGGGGATTTAGAAGCAGCCCGCAACGCAGACGGTCAACAGGGCTAAATACTGAAACCTGATTCACTGGCAAGGCTTGCGAAACATACATTTTCAGTCTCAGTAATGTATATGTACGTACATCTCACGTGTCCCTGTCACACAAAATCGACATTCGGGCTCTGCTTTCAGGTTAAAGCAGCGCCCATCACTGGAATTTCCATTTGACGTTCATTAGCGGCAATCAGCAGCCACGAGGACCCAGCACATTGTGAAACCCAAAGAAGCCGGTTGTGTAGGTGTGTACCATTTGCCCGCTTTTCAAACAAAGCGTAAAAACAATTCGCACGCTCAGAAAGAAGCAATTTTCCGCCTGGGTGCAGTAATAACTTTTCAAGTACGGGTGTAGGTAGAGCCGAAGAAGAGATTTCGGCGAGAACTCGAATTGATGGGTGTGATGGGATCCGCAGCGGTAAAACGGCGCTCAGGAAATGCGGTACCAACTCGCAGACGAATTTGTGGCGCTGATGAAATGGCGGATGAATAGTATGTGTCCGTATCTATGAGGTGAGGCATTCATACGAGTTAATTCTAAGGAGATCAAGATCTGCAGGACTGAGCTAACGCGAAAGCACAGAATAAAGCATCTGCGATGCAGAATTGCATTGCATATACAAAAGTGATTCTGATTCAAATGAATGTTCTTGGGGCCGTTAATCCTACTCGCTACGGTTGGAGCTGACTGCGCCTGATGCCTGGGCGGGGACGGACTGCCAAACTTATGATGTCTTTTGCTGTTGCAGCGATTGCTATTTGCTTGACTTCTTGTCCTAGTGATGTGGGGGAAATTAGGGCAGTTGTCTCATCAATAAATCGTATTTTACACCAAAATAACTCAGTAATTTCTAAATGGTTATTTCCGCCCAAAAACATTAAAAGTCAATAAAATACAGCAATTTTATTCGAATCAGGAAAAGTTCATTTGTCCGAAATTTGTTATTTAATTTTTTAATTTTTAATTTTCTATTATTATATTTTACAACAAAGATTATTCTTGATTAAAGTTATTCCACAAAGTCTGTCCAACATATCGAGCGATTTCCAGCAAACGATATATTTTTTTAGACTTGTATTGACCCGAAATTTCCGTATTTCCCTTACTTAACGCCAGTAACGTACGCCAGATGCCTCCACAGATCTAATTTACAAGATTCGAAACGTTGTGAGCTGCGACTCTACATTTATACCCCATTCTCAGACAGTATGTCTCTTCTTCGCCAGAAGGCGCATACAGCAAGATGCAGCGAAGCCACTGTCTATAGTCTATAGTTCTGCGTTTTTGGTTTTCTCGTATCTTCAAAATTGTGGTGCGATGCCACAGATTTTCATTCTTTGTGGCGCCATAGAAGGTGTGGCAACATTTGGAAACGAACTGGATTCGGTGTGATATCACAGAAATTTAGATACAAAATGTCCTTGCTCTAGATCTTATTGCCTGTGAGAACTAGGTGTCAAACAAGGCTGTTCAAGAATTAATGTATACTTTATGGGGTCGGTAAAGATTCTATCCGGGTATTACACGCACCAGGTATAAAAACCCGGAAAAGTTTTGATACTTAATAGTTGGGGGAGTGTAGAAATTTTTTAGCCCACTCGTAACTTTAGGTCATATTTTGGTTTTAAGTCCGTAAAAGAGTATGTTCGATTGCAGATTAGCTGAACTCTTTTCTAATTAAAAAACTACGCTACTTAATTAATAAACAAATACAAAAACCAGCTATTTAAAAATTGACTTTTTCATTCGAATTTTTTTAAATCATTTAACATCGCCATAATTCTTAACATTTGAATATAGCGTACGTCAGAATGGAAATGCAGCCGTTGCCCAACAGTGCCTATCGCGCCATCTAGTGAGTCGTAGTGGTACTGGTACCAAATATTTCACATTTCGATTCTGTTATACTGCGGCTACCTTTTCACAGATGGCGCTTAGCTAGCTATGTTCTATTTTTGTTATTTTCGTTTAAACTAATATATTTATAGTGTTATATTGCTCAACGCTATAAACTCATATACAAAATATTCGTTAAATTTATGTCTACCGCATACACTGGTGCCATAAATATGAAGTTTTCTTTCTGTTATAATGTGGCGAATGTATGTTGCGAAGAAGATGCTGCGGAATTGTAATGATTGATTCTGTTATACTGCTATACTTTCTTGATATAAATGAATCAAAACTGAACGATTATATGTTATACCATAATAATAAAATTATTTTGAACTGCTTGCTATTCTGTCCCAAATAACTCTGTTAAAACTAAAATGAATTTGGTCACACTAGCAAGTAATCGAGGACACAGAATACCACAATATATCTTTATTGTTATATTATATTATATTATAATAAATTATGTTATTATGATATTGTATTATACACAATATATGTATATGGCCAAAAACAGTATTACAAATCTTCGGAAGGCTATGTCTCAGAAAAATAGGGCCAGATCGGTGAAGGACTAATTATCCCATGACCGTAAGGATCCAACCCGTCAAAAAAGCAAATACGAAAATGAGGCCGATTTTGTGAAAATTTTGTGATGTAATATACATATGTACATTATAATATATATGTGAATATATAATAATAATAAAAAGTGTATGACGTTCGATATATATGTACTTTCTGAATGATATATATACATATAGTATAAATTTATTAGCGATATGCGAAAAGAAAAGATGACGATGCAGCGGAAATGGGAAACGGTGCACATCGATGTATGCGTTTGCAGCGTTTAAACTAAGCGGCTAATTTCTTAACATAGAGACGATTCCTTCTGTCGGGAAATATTTAAAATAAAGGAAAATATATGCATCTCTATGAAGTTTTGGTGGTCCTGAAAAGGACCGATTTGTTCATGGATTGGCGCCTATCCATGGAAGATCGGATTTGCCTTGCGAGTAGCTATTTCCGAAACTCCCAACACAATAGCCAGCTGCTTGGTCCTCGGTTCAAGTATTGCACCTGCGGCAGCCAGCGAATATTAATGTTACATTTGCATATTCTGCGGTCGCTGCTTGTCCTTGCCGGGATCTCTCAGATTCAGTCACCTGCTAATGGTAATGAAAGTAGTGTACCGTGTACCGTGTACCGGGCCCGACCTCCTGCGAGAAAATTAACGAAATAGAACGGTAAATTTTTAAAAGGCATTTTCTAATTGCATTTTAAATGTCACAACGGGGCGGGATGGAAGCTCCACCCAACTTTCCCACCATATCCTTCCGGTATTCCCGAAAGAAGGCACATGCGAACGAAGCGAAAGGAATCGGATGCAATCTTCAAATTTCTGAACTACGCGAATGTGCCTCTGGTGGAGCGAATGCAAATGCAAATGCACAAATGGCTCTATAGGAAAGAAAGCCGGCGTATGTTAGAGCCCGAGTATTATCGTTTGCGTGTACGCGCCACTCTGACGGCCGTTCACATCTACATATGTAAATGTTTGTGGTTCTGAGCAGAAAAATGTGCGATTAAATGCCACAAATGGCTGCGCATCAACTGTAAAACAGTGCCACCTTACCGCTCTCGTGTTCATACCTGCCCTGTAAGCAATTCAACCTCTTGCCAAATACCTCGCTATCATTTATCATAACTGTGCATGTGCACCTTCAATCATCGTTAAAATCATTAGTCTAAAGTGTATAAATTAAAGCATGTCTTTGAAAAATCGTCCAGATGTTGCTGACGCTCCCCATCATCTAATTGTCGAGGACATCTCTCGTGATATATCCTTTCAGAGGCTATTACAGAGAAGTTAGCAGCTGGTGCATCTATTCAACAGTCAAGGCGATAAGGCCATGTACGACTGTCCGTCTATCTGCCTGTCTCTTTCATAATTATTAAAACTTATAAATGTATGTACATTAGAGTAGGAAAATAAAAGCTTTTGAAATACTGAAGCATCAATTAGCTAACATTCTAATTAGCGATTCTAAGTGTGAAAATTATATTTGAAAAAAGTATTTCATACAGCAATATTGATTTTGTTAAAATAGTTTGGTTCGTTGTAGCACTAATAATTGTGGTTGGCAGTGTGGCAGTGTGGCAGGAAACTTAATTAAATCTGTAACCGCGAATTACAAGCAATCAAGAATTAGAAAAATATTCGCATTGCAGGTTTATGGTTTTGTTTGTGTGCAATGTATATTTTCGGCCATTTTCGTGTCATCACAAATTCATTAGCAAAACAATTCTGTTTGCCTTATTGAACAATCGGTTTTATTTTGATTATTGTATATGTCGTATCATTTTTGTAAAATTTCGAGAGCCTCACACCAATTGGCACATGTCCAATAAACAGGTAAGCTTCCTGTTTGGACACACTCGTAGGATGTACGTAGATACATACAAGTTATTGTCTAAAAATTCAACTAAAGCCCTCTGCTGAAATAAAAAATAGATTCCAGTAAGGCAATGTCAACGGGTGTTGTGCGTTTCTGAAGGAAGGAGATCCTGCAACAGTCTGTTAATGTCTTTCGATGCGGTGAATCACAAAATCTAGCCACTCCCATTTGGAGGCAACAAGTCATCCGTTTAGGCCCCGTTTGTTTCCCAACGTGTTGTTGTTCAGTACCAACATCAGCTAGGAATAAGCCCGATTATGAAACGAAGTACTGAAATGAATGAAAATAGTAGAAGGAAGTTCCAGCCGGAATCGCTCAGAGACACGCACCTCCTGATACGAGCTAGACGCTTCAGGATAGATCTGCTTGTACCAATCGCAGTCGGTCACAGATTTAACTACGATATGCTGAGTCGATGTGTTAAGTTGACTGTAAACGTTACATTCGATTAAATTCGGCACGCACGCCGCCACTCCTGGCCACGTTCTCAGCGTCGCGTCGGGTTGCCAATGCCACCGATTGTGGCAGAGACAAAACAGAGGCTGGATGCTGGGGATTGGACTGGGGATGGTGCTGAGGATGCGGCGGTCACACTGACCCAGATTCCCAGTTCGTCAGCCCCACGCAAGGGTCCGTGTTCGGCCCGATAATGTTGTTGGCGGTCGGTCGGCTCCCTTGGCAGACATTCTCTCTCTTCGTTGTTGGCGCATGTTCTGTGCTCAAAGAGAGTATTTCCCCACGAAGCAGGCATGCGAGCTGTTCGTCGCTCTACCCTGGCCGGTCGGCTGGCAGTCGAATCGGTCTGAGGACGAGTCTGGTCTGCGTCAGTTCGCACTAACCAAAAGACACTCAAGCGGCGCGGACCTGCACAGCGGGAGTTTAACTGAAGGAAAGAGCCCATCTGGCACTTTTCGTCCTCGTACCGCTCGGCGGCGTTGCTCTTAGCCGAATAGGAGCCGACCGACCGCGATCCGCCTGCTCACCCGTGGGCAACTGTGAATTTGCACGTGCTTTTTGCCAGCCCGAACGCGAGGTATTCCTTTGAGTGCGTGTGTGCTTTACATTCCGGCGGCAGTATAAATAAGCATAAAAAAACCACCGAAAAGTTTGAAAACCCAACAGCATGTTCAACCTGGACACACAAAAAACGGAACTAACGAGCGCGGAATTCCGAGCTGTTCGAGGGGATTAAGGACGATCGGTGTAGGTGGTTGAGCCTCTTCGGTAATGATTAGTATGCCTCTCTCCACGAAATGTCAGAAAGCGGACCGCGTTAAATTGTGTCCAGAGCTTCAGATGGAGGCGTCGTTTGCGTCGCCTTTTCCAATTCTGTCGCCAGTTTTGTCAGCAAGTGGAGCGTTCAAGTGCCATTCTCAAGTGCTCCCCTCGCATAATGCGTGCTAATAAAGCCATTTGTAAGACCGCATATGAACCACCCACACCCACAACCATCAGGACTTTGTCAGAGTAGGCCAGGCCTTAGTAAATACCGTGTTAAATGGCTGGGAAAGAACTGTTACATATGCGAGCGGTTAGCTGACTACATACATACATACATAGTATGGCATAGTATGCATGTGTGTATGTGTGTACGTACATCCCGCAGTTCACATCCGAAGCAGAGAAAAGTTGGCATGGATCGCATCATTAATCAACTGTCGAGTGCGCGGCTGGTGCTGGTACTCAAGTTCATTCGCAGGGCTGCCCTGATAAGATAATTGAATAATACAACCAATGCGAAAATACTCGTATCGCGCTGCCCGTCGCAATGAAGTTGTTTCATTGAGGAAGATGGCGGGGAGTCCCTTCCAGGAGCGGATGATTCGCAAGCGAAGAATAATTTCATGAAAAATGTCCAACGCTAAGGGATTCCGTGCATTCATTTCGTATAAACTCACCTCCATGCCCATACCCCGACCTTGGCACAGTCGCAATCCGAATAATTGAGGCCGCTTCTCAAGTGCCTTCTATGCCAGGAGATTGTCATTTGCTTAATGCAAGTCGACAGCCGGAGAGCGAACGACGAATGCCACGAAATTGCAAGTAGAAGACGTCCGTCTCTGTTGTCCAACAAGCCTTTTCCTAGCTTTTAGTTGTGGCAATAGCCTAAATGCTCACTAGCAGATAAAACGCTCGTCCTGTAACTGAGACCCCCAAATTGATTATGCTCCAGACTCAGATGCACAATTTGGTGCTATCGGTGTTAACTTGAGTGCAAGCTGTAACCTAATGCATCCGACATTTTCGTCGAGCGTCGAGCATCGAGCATCTAGCTATTCCGTATGCGTTTGGCAATCAGACTCAATCTAGGCAGCTGTCAGCTGTCGTCCGGGTGACAAGTACATGTGTCATTGAGCGTTAATTAAACATTCCGATGCTAAATGGGAATAAACTGCACAGCACGCTTACCTGGCAGTTTAGTCTCGAGTGCCTTTCATCCCTCCCGAAGGCCCAGCCCTGGCTCTGGTCATCCGTCTAGCTTCGACTGTTTTCCCATTCGGCCATGCACTCGGACTGGTCGAACAGTCGCCGGCGCCAGCACAAGAAAAAAGTGCCAAAAGTTCTCAGTTTGCTTGTCAGACAACATTTTAATTAAAAGTTCTGTTGGACTCGTCATCTTTCCAGATGCTGCTGCCCAATGGCGGAGTTACATAATTGCCGTTGATCCGCCGTATGATTGATGCTGCTCGGAGTTTGGATGTGAGCGTGCTGCGAACATTTCAGCGCATCATTGGCCGTCCAAGCCCCACTCTAGTGTCATCCACTCTTGAGATGATACGTGGCTCAGATTCTCGCAACTTTTGTTGCCTTTTTCGAAGCTGCCTTCCAGCGCTTCTGTAAGCCAGTAAACAGATTCAAGAGACATGAATGATGGGGTATATAATACTGGTTGCTTTTATGGCAAGCACTTTACATAATCATGAATCGGCAGGGAAGGACAGGACAGGGCAGGGCAGGGCAGGGAAAGACAAACCAATCGAAGCCGCTATTACCCGTATATTGGAAAACCGTGCAAGACCGCAAAATAGCCAAGTTGGACGGCACGAAATTAAATTTAAATGTGTGAAAAAAATGCAGCTACTCGTATCTCGAATTGTCACAAGGCAAGGCGACAATTGCGAATAGTTTTTCCGGCGGCGATATTGCTGCCATTATTCCATTGCTGCTATGGCTGTGCCATTTGTATGGCACTCATTTGCATATGCGTGGGCATGAATTTTGATGGTCCTGCTGATGGGTTGGTGTCCAGAGCGGGGCGAGACCCACAGGGTATTCCGCGCCAGGAGCATCTTCCGCTCTGCTTTGTCCGTGGTGAGGAAAATCGATTCAATCGATGCTGCTACCCGCTGGCAATGGGAGGGATGGCGAAAGGCTTTAGGTCAATTAGATTACCTGCACCGGAATCAGTGTGGAACGGGACCACGAGTGGCGTACCACTATTAAAGAGAGTCGTGTCGTTCGCTTTTTTCGCACAGCGAAACAGGGTAAAAAACCTATAAAAACCGAAAGTAAATAAGTTAAAAGGAAAAGCTGAAACAGTGAAAAGTGAATATAGCCAATCGACTTCCGATCTCCGCGAGCTAATGCGAGATCGAGTGCTTAGCCGCCATCAGCGAGCTTGCTGGATCCCCGATTGTGATGCGAACGCGCCCCTCGCGGACCGCTGACGCTGGCTAACGCTTCTCCAGTCGCCCGCCAATCTCCCGCCGCGCTCCGCTCGCATATCCGACGGAGAATGGATTATTCGCAGGCCCAGAGCTTGATGCTGTCGTTTCTGTTCGTTCTCAGTGCGGGTGCTAACGCTAACGCCAATGGGGAGGTCATATTCCGCATAGATCCGCTGGGTAAGCATCAATTAATATTCTCCGCCCTTAGAGCTACTTCCCAAAGAAAATTATATATTGTTTTGAATGATGTAACACTAGCTTATAACAGGTTCGTAAATATTAATTGGAAAAGTAAATTCGACCCCTCAATATTCATATGAAAGATGCAACTCTAACGCAAATAGTACCTGCCATTTGAGCTATAGATATGCACCCAAATTGGATTGTAACAAAATATTTTTTGGTCCGAATAAAAAAGGCTGCGTTCTGCTCGGAGACTATTAAAAGTATTCTCTCAATTACCGAACCATTCTTGCCGTGGGATAACCGCTCTCTTTCGGCGCTTCCTGGATGGCTGGATGCTCTGCTCAGTTTTGGCCAGAGGAAAAGGTTAGGGGCGGCACACGGCGTCTGAGTCCGAGTTCGGCCTAATCCCAGCTGTTCACAAGAGCTCTGCTGACGTGTCAAGTATTCACAGTGCTCATCGCAGATCAGACCTGCGGACTTCCACACGAATACGAAATATTTACTCGTAAAGCTGCAAAAATATTCCGAAGCGGCAGCACCGGGAAATGCTTTACTTGCTTATGAGTCCTCTTATGAGTCCTTGGGTGGCAGATAGCCAAAAACTTTGCGTATGCGCGGCGTGTAGGCCGCCACGCCTATCCGGGCATCTCTATTTGACAAAACACGCTCATAAATTTTGTGCTGGGTCTCACAAGTTTCCGAGTACAAAGATGGATAAGTATCTCTATCTGCAGCTATGGTGGTGGACGTGGACGTGGGACCACGGCACAACAGCGGTAAGCGCAAAGTTTTAACAAAGTATTAAAAAAGCTCGTAAAATGTCATAAGCTTCGTAGCCTAGGATAAGGTCCAGGTCTACTGCAGAAAAAAAACAGACAGCAAGCCCAGCACAAAAGGACAAGTAATGCTACATATTCCGTCGCGACTATATATATCTTTCCTTTTCCCTTTTGTTTCCCTGGCATTTAATTTACGAATGAACGGATTTTTATCCGTCGACACTTGGCTGTGTGCTTTCCTTCCCAGCGAGCTCAGAGGTCCCAAAACATATCTGCCAAAACAGTCTGAATATACACATCAGAATAGACTACTTCGTACATACATATGTACATATATGTATATGTATGTATGTTAAAGGAGGAAGCAGTTTTTAACTAAATTTTTTGTTGGGGTACAACAAGAATAAATCTGTTAGTCTAGATCTATGTCCAAACTGCATTTTCCCCGATGAAAAGGATAACTTCCATCTGTGGCAGGTCTCAGTCAAAGACTGCAAAAAAGGAGGATGGACAGATGCGCCATGCTGACATACAAAATACACGTAAATGAATTGATTCCATTTGTCGATGTCCGAAAAACTGTACATAAATATTAAATTTCGTTTAATTATATTTATTTGGTCACTGAACAGAATTGGGCGAGCGCCGGTCATATCAGTGACATATCAAGTTTTATTGGCTGAAATGGATGGAGGATGGGGCAGGGGCAGGGGCAGGGGCAGGGACCAGCCCCACTGTGTCAACAGACGAGAATTGCCATTTATTGTTCGGAACAAAATGGGTCAATAAAATATGGAAGCAACGCATCCTGAGCACGGCGACAGTGGAAGGCCAGGCCAGGAATGGACGGTGCTGGGAGGAGGACGACAGGAGCAGCAGCAGTCCGTGGAGCAATCAGACGAATTTGCTTAGAGGGCAACGAAGACAGCAAAGTGGCAAGCGGGACCACTAGTAAGGGGACGCAAAGGCAGCGACGGCTGACTAGCAATGGCAACTGGGTGTGGTGTGGTGTGGAACAGAAGGCAAAGTTCATGGGGATAAATCAAAACAAATCAATTTCTTCTACGCCATTGACTTGGGAACACCCGATGACAGTTGCTTACTCGTGTCTGGCCCGCTTCGGTTCCCAGCATCGGTTCCCAGAGCGTTGCCCTGTCCCAAAGCGTTTCCAGGCAGCGCTTTTGGTCCTCCTCGCAGATCAAAAGCAAATTGCAGTGACAGTCAAATTGGGTTAAGTGGGCGCATCCCACTGACGCGGAGGTCAAAAGTTTTGGGAACTGCAAATCAAAGAATATACTCGCACGGATACACAGGCTAGAAACGCACCTTTTATCATCCCAAATACTGCCCACTCTCGGAGCGCTACCGTGTGCCCAGAAGTACTGGTAGACTGAATTAACTTTCGCGGAGCTCCGTCTCAGCTCTAACCTAATCTGTTCCTGCTTTTACTGTCCGCTATATTGGCACTTAAGTCAAGGCTTCCCGTTGATGGATGCTAGGCGGATCTGGTATCATGGAGGATGGAGGAAGTACAGCTTAGGGGCTCTGGGTACGATTGAACTCTGCACTTACTGCTCATAGAATATTTATTTTCCTCTCGGCGTTTCATTCGAAGAGTATGCTCTTCTGTTGGATGTATGTATCTACGAGTATCTGGGACCTGCTTGTACTCTGGCGCTGCATTCCATTAATTTTTAATGGTGCTCATTCAAAGGCGAAGCCATTTATTTGAATTTGACAAGAAATAAATACATTTTTAAAATTATGTTAACTTGATTTGCTCCAGTTTCCACTACTTCTTCACCAAGCTTAGCTACGAATAATTCGAGTCGCACAACGGACTGAAATCACACGACTGATTTCGTGTTCGGCCATCTCTGTGCCTTCCGACTGGTTAAACGAAGGGACACTTTTTACTCTCCTCGGAATTTGGTGCCTCTGTAGACATGCATTATTCATATAGTCATATATGTTAAGCGAGGCGATATACTTGCCTGTGAGACATACAGATGGCAACTTCAGACTTCATAATGTAATGCCATCGCTTACACAAATTTCATGCCCGACAGTTCGAAACGTAAATGAGGAGCCCAGATCGCATTCCCCATCCACTTCCACATCATCGTTGACACCGTTTCCCCGCAAAGAGTGCGGTTCGAGGAAACGACCCTATTCCCGCAGCTCGGCGAGGGACTCCTTCTGCGGCGCTTTCAATTTCAAATCAAATAAAAAGTTTTGAACAACCGCCCAAAAGCTTCACGTGCCTGTATGGGCAGACGCACCCACATAGGGTGGGATGTGGAAGTGGATGTGGCTGTGGCTGTGAGCAGCAAGGTCAAAGGGACTTTTCCTTATTTTTATTGTTTTTCGTTTCAGTTTAAACCTCCGGCTCAAACACTTTCGCTTTAAAATGTAAACCTCGCATGCGGCAGCTGCGGGACGTGATCTCCGGGTGCGGAGAGACCAAGAACACAGAGATTTTATGGCCAAGTGCAGCCAAAAGTTTATGGCGCTTCGTACCAGGGTGATTCGATTACTTTTCTGAAACGGCTCCAATAAAAACTTCAAGTATTTCTAAAATACTGGCGACCACAAAGACTTCCAACGAACTAGTTCAAGGACGAGAAAGTTAACACAAGTATATCAGTGCTCAGTCCGATTAGTTGAGGATAATGAGTGTATCCTCCAGATACATTTGCCTATAGCACCATTCCTGCGTGTCCTTTGTTTGGTGGTCCTGACTGTCCCTTAAAATTTACTGTCACGGGGCGGTGCCCATTGCCGCATTGAATTGCTATCTACCCGAAGAAATAATTACGAACGGCCCCAAACGGCGAGGAGGTGGTGTGCACGTGGACAGTCCCCAGTCCCCAGTCGCCAGTTTTCAGACCCTGTCCATCCCGCCATAAGTGGGGGAGATCGGCATTTGAATATAATTTACGGCTCGCCATATAAATCACACAGATTCGCACAACCCTAACCCGGGCACCTTCCATTCCCACAGTCGTTGCCGCCACGCCTTCGCTCGGGGCAGGGCAGTCGTCAGAAACAAACCAAATCGTTCGCGCAGTCACCGAACTCATTAGGGATAAAGCGCAGGCCACGAAGCGAACAGCTAAATTATTTTGCCATGTCCGCCCTGCAGCGTTGTTACTGGAGCCGGTCCCCGGCTGATGGATGTGTGTTTCATTCCACACGGGCATATTCGCCATTTCGGTGATATGTTCCGAACTGGACCAGTTTACGGCAGTCCTGCCGCAACAGACCCATTAAATTAGATGGACATTTGGGGAAGCTCGTCGGGACTCGTCGATGCTTTAAAATGGCAATCTCACTGCAGGGCCTTAGAGGGTCTCAGACACTACTGCAGCGACACTCGTAGTGATAATTAAGTTTGCCTATACCCATCCCCCTATATATACCCAGCCCGCATCAATGGGTCCTATCTCGCATAGGTCGGGTGCGAGGGGCGGTTTTGTTTAAATCGAAAACAATACCCGACACCTTTTTGAGGGTGAAAATTATATGCTTTTGAAGTTCGGTTTTAATTTCGATTGTGGATCCCAGGACGTAGGGGCTTTAAGACGCTTGTTTCTCGCCCCATTAGATTTTTTTTTTTTTTTAGAGGAACGTCTGTTCTTTACATCCTTTTGAAAGCTTTCCACAGCCCTACCATTAAAACCATGGCATCCTATCCCCGTGGATAAGGTTAAGAAAACAGCAAACACTTGTGCATATTTAAATATTAAGCTAAAATTAAAGATTGTTGGACTTGTTTAGAATTTTACCGGTTGGCAACTTTAAGTCGAGAGAACCGTCCATAGGGCCTACTTATTTTTAATTGCGAAAATATGTTTCCTTGCTTCCTCCATCAGTCGGTTCATCCTCCGCGTTCGGCAACGCAGAGGCAGACCGGAAGAAGGCATAGCGGTGGCCCTCGGTATAAAGCTATCTTAATTTCCCCTGCTCCAATATGTGTCGCAGCCACACCTTCCACGCCTCCAACACCCACAAGTACTCCGAGTACTCCGCGCTGTTTGCTCAGGTGGAGAGCTTTAGCGACTGCGGGTTTGTTAGGGGCTAGGACGCCGGCTTTCATTGTAATTGGGGAAAAGTTCTGGCACGCAAGGACGGATCCTTTTCAATTTAGTCCTTTGTTTTTCATATCATCAGACTTACAATGAGGGACAAGAGAACCGTACAAAAGGGCGTCCACGCTCTCCCGAATGGAGCTGACTTGCACTTATTCGGTTATTTATTTTTCTTCCACATCCCCATCAGATGATGTCGACATGGAAACCTTTAAAAATTATGCTATAAAGATATTTTATGTAAATCACCTTTTTTTTACAGCGCTACTGTCGGTCACGCTGCGCACGTATCAGAAAGCGGCCTGCGACTCGGACCAGGTGGTTATTGCCTGCCCTCGAGGCACCAGCATCTCAATTGAGTTTGCCCAGTACAACAAGTTTGTGGCGAAAGGTAAGTATGTGGACTTACCACACCCTGTGCAGGACAGGAGCCACTTTTTAGCTTTAACGTAATTCAACGTAATGCACATACCCGTGCCACCCTCCGATTTCTCCCAGATGGCTATAGCATTGAGGAGCTGTGTCCAATTTCTGGAGCCGCTGCAACCGAGATTCGTGGCAAGGCGAAACACCTGCTACGGGGATCCATCTTTGGCTCATCCTCACAGAAAGTTCCTGCCAATCGCTATGTAAATGGCGGCTACGGCGGCTATGGCTATGGCGTGGCCATGGCGGTGCCTTCGGCAGTGGATGCTCTCACCAGCACAGGGGCAAGTGCAACTGGTTCTGAGCTGGAGTCTAGGAGCACTGTCAACTCTGGAAATCCTGGGAAGTCTGTCCCTGTTGGCGAGCTGCTAAGCCCCGCTGATAATGGCGATGATTCGCCAGAAAATTGCATGTGGCCGAATGCTCTACAGGTACGAGTGCACATATAAGAAACGAATATTAGTGGAATTCAGATGAGCTACTTAATTATGTCCCGTTCAATTTATTTTATTCATGTTATTCATATTATTGTATTCATGACCTGTAATTCAATACCATACCAAATGTTCCTTCTTACTTAGTTACATTCCCCATTTATCATTTTCAAGATTGTTTGAAAAACGACTCCAAACTGTAGATAAATACATAGGTCGCCTCAGATACGATAAATCCTTTGTTTGGTGCGCGCGTCAATGCGCCCGTCTGGTAGGCAGACAAGGGCAATTTTCCACATTCGGAGCTTCACTTCCAATTCATTAAATATTTTTGTTTCCTTTTCTCGTATTTGATTGGGTGGGGTTGCTGATTCGCTGACTAGTCAGCAGAAAATACGAATTTAAACTCGAGGAAAATTCCACAATAGGAAAAACAAGAGAGCATAGCTTGAAACTCTTTGCGTTTAATTTTAGTTAGATGCCCGTCAGAGGGTGCGTCATAGACGTCAGAGTGTTTAGGATGGGCAGGAGAGTGTGGTGCTGTAACATCCTTTCAAATTGACGAAGGCCGAATGTTGCCTTTCTATCGAGGCAAGCCAAGTCAGGGCCTCCCAAATCATCTCCCGCTGTGAATTGTCGTTAGACGGAAAACCTACAGAAACAAGTCCTGAGAACGGATTCGACAGCCGCCGCTTAATATGACTGCCACAGCACATCATTTGTCGCATCTTTTTTGTTAAATGGCCACCATTGTTTGTCGTTGCTGTGGCGTTGTGTTTCCTTAATTTCGTACTGTTCCTCCATTGCTTTTCATTGACTGTCATTGGCTGCTAGACAGCATAGCCCTATTTTTCAGGTCGGAGAAACGCTGTCATCACAAGATAGTGGCGATGGGAATATATTCTGTAATTTATATATTCTATATATTTATTAATATTCTAGCTGTTTCCTTTTCACCGCACCGCTCGTTGAATATCTCACTCTTCTTCTTTTCAATTGTCATCCGGCTGCTATATGGACCTCGCTCATTCCGCCAGAGGGCGCACACTGAACGAAGTACAGTTTAAGAAAGAGAGATAAAGAGAAATAATCCGATCTAATCAAAATTCTGTTATTTAGTATATATGGTAATTTTCTATGATTCTGCTTTCTCGTATCTTCAAACTTGTGGATGCCACAGATTTTCGACCTTTGTTGGTTGCTTTTATAGTCTCTGAGATCTGGACAGACTATACCTACTCGGCTATTGATGCTGTTCAAGAATATAAATATATATTTGTAAGATCGGAAGCTCTTCCTTCTATACGAATCTAATCTACCTAGAAATAGAGAGTCTAGATACTAGAAGGAAAACACAAAATAAAATACAATCGGTAACACTTCCATTACGTTTTTAGGGCAAATATTTTATTTCAATTTGCAAAGTTTGCAATTCAGCGCAGAGCTGTGCTGCCTCGTTGACTTTTCGTGTCTTCTGTTTGCACCTTAATGCGGAGCAGACAGAGTCTGGGTGGACTGGAAAGCAACTAATGCACGGCTTGGTCTTGCTCCTTACTTTCAGTACTCCCTGCTTCAGACGGTGGTCGAGGCATGCCAGAAGAAGAAGCACTGCAAGTTTCACGGATCCCCGCAATTCTACGGACTGGGAGCCAGCGGAGTGGGCGATTCGTCCGGCACCAGCAGCTATCACAGCAGCACGGCTAGCTCCAATGCAATCAGCAACGACCCCTGCCCCAAGCGTCGGAAAATCGTCGAAGTTGCCTACAAATGCCGCCCATGTAAGTCAACCAACACACCCATGGAACAGTCGCAAGTTTTTTTTTCAATTCGCCCGAATTTATTTGGAGCACAAGGGACACGAGGGTATACGTAAAAGGGCAGAAAATGCGAACACGATACACCGCCACATCGATACCCGTGTAGCCGGGAGTTTCTGGGCTACCTATTGATTCCGGGGGTGGAATACCCTCGACAGCCGGAATCGACACATAAACGTCCAACCGAAAAAGTTAAATAAAAGTTCGCCGGGGTCAGGCTACGGGCTGCGCCCTGAGCAAAGCTTACCCTATCCGCCAGCTGACAGCCAGGGCCGGAGGTAAAAACAGGGACTCGGGTGCTGTCCCGTCGGCGAAATTCGAGGGGAGCACAGCATGCAAGTTGGCTGGAGCTAGCACGGAACAAATTTCCTCGTACGTACATAGTATATGTATTGGAGGATACTTGTACATGTACGAGTATAACAAGTTTAGCGCTCTGTCGTGCGTTCCAAAAATCCAGTGAGGTGGAAGGGCGGCCTGGGTTGGGGCTTTGTTAGCGCGGAGCTGCAGAGTCGGCTATGACGGCAGAAGGCCCTGGAGGCGGCTGCAAACGGGACAGTCAGAAGAGGAGCTTCGCTCCCGGGATCTGGCAGTCCATTCGCCTTTGGACGTGCTTCGTCGAACACGGAAGAACTTCGATGACACAAAATTAACTTCCATCGGCGAACAGGGATCTGGGCCCAGAGGAAGCAGGGCAGGGCGCTTCCAATTGCAGTGAATGTTGCGCACTTATTGTACGAACATTTGAATTTCAGACCTATAATCGGAGGGCTGGATGGAGTGGCAAGCACATTTAAGTCAGATGCAGCGCGAGCACCGTGTCTTTCAATTACGAAATTGTCGAAATCGTTGAAATCGTTGACTGCTCTACCGGGCTTTTCATTGTCGTAACGTCCGTGTGGCTCCCATTCACAGAGTAACTACATATTAAACGTCTTTTCGTGAAGTAACAAAGGGGAAATTCGCGTTGAATCAAAGTTGGTTCCTCCATTCAATGAGTTGCGCAACAGTAGTTTATTTGGCAAAGAAATTGAACATTCCACTCTATTATGTATTCATAAGCTTTGTTCTATGTACCGATTTCAGATGAGTTCCGCAGCAAGGTTGCCTGTCACAACGATGTTGCCCAGCTGGAATGCAACCCGTACTCTCGGATAGCGGTGTACAGCGCCAGTTTTGGGAGGACCGAGTACGAGAGCATCCAGTGCCCACAGCCGCAGGGTGTTCGCGAAGAAAGTAAGTTTGAGTTTGAGAGCTTTGGTAGGTTTGGGAGGTTTCGGAGGTCATCTGAGGCACTGACTCTCATCAATCATGGCTCCGACAGCGCACTGACATTGATTCTTCACCTCTTGCACTTTATTTCCATCGTTCTATCTCCGTGTATAGCGTGCCTCGCCTCATACGCGACAGAGACCGTCATGCAAATTTGCCACGGACGACGGCGATGCAACCTGGCAGCTGACGCAAACACCTTCGGCACTCCGTGCCAGCCCAACTCGCGGATGTATCTGAAGGTTGTTTACACATGTGGTAAGTAGAGCACTAGAGCATGAGGGGGCTGATATTGGGGGCTTGGCGCATCCAATCGTATTGGAGCACAAGATTGATGCCTGGTGCTTCTTTTTCGATGCCTGACTTGGCCGCTTGATTTATGTACATCAATTAATCCGCTGCATCCCTCCTGTGTTTTCGTCTAGTGCCAAAGCAAGTGCTCAAGGAGAGCAACGACTCGGAAGTGGAGCCGGACGAGTCTGAAGACTTTGAGGGCGACATCAACGACCTCTACGACGACGAGTTGATCTACAAGGAGTCGGAGGCGATACCAAAACTCTACGGAAACACAACAGCGCTCGGAAGGCGCAACAGCACCAACGGGCCTGGGTCCGGAGCTAGTGCCAATCCTGCTGGCAATCAGACCATGACGAACGGCTCCCTGGTCTCAGATGTCGATGGCAGTGGCGTCAATCCTGTAATGACACATAGTGCCGACTTGAGCCTAGAGGGTAAGCCATTTTTAAAACTTAAAGTCAGACCTTGTTTGTTAAACGAAAGCGTAGATAAATTCAGCCTCTTCTTGATACCGGCTATTGAACTGCAGCTGTCCTTCTGACAAACCTAACCTGCAAGCAGCACAGACCTTATACCACAACAGTTTTGCACCACCCGTGTTTGTCCGAACTGCCACTAGGGGCGTCGCAGACATTCGTAGTGTAGAAATTTGATTTGCAAATAATATCCAGTGGCGGGGTTTTAAATCCTCGGGGCTCCTTTTCGCTCACAATTGCTACCAGATAATACAAAAATTGCATCGTACTTCTACAGTATTGTTTTTTTTCGGATAGCTTTATCGAAAAGCTTTGACCTTAAAGTACCTTTAATGCCTGGCGGAGGTCTGCTTCTAATATGCTGAGGATGCCCAGCGTTTGTATGATCTTTAAAATCCTCCTATTCTATCCTCTCCGCAGATGACCAGGAGCGGATGTACTTCTACCTCCTTATCATTGGGTCGCTGGGGGTGCTCTTCTCTATCGTCATCGTTGCCACTAGACTCGTGTTGCAGAAGCGTCGGGGTCTTGCAACCAATACGCACTCCACCTCCAGCTCGAGCAAAGGCGGCGGGGGCGGAGGAGGCCTAGTCGACGAGACGACAATTCCCAGCGGCTTTAACGACACCATTTCCGAAATAGATGCAGACATCGACCTCACTACTCCAATACCTGTGCCCAGTGTGTCCAAGAACGAGGTGAGTGACTAAGAATGAATTTGGTGGCTCATTCCTCTTCACACCGATGCTCCTGCAGAACTATTTGACCTACGCGCCAGCCAGCAACTTGTATGCTAGCCTGGCTCCTGGCTCTGGGCCTGCCACTGGGTTGATAGCGAATCCCCTTCTAGTGGGAGCACGGCAGTCGCCCGACCTCATTGGCATATCCTCAGGCACCTTCGTGGCGACGAGCAGTGCCAGCGCCGGTCCAGGAACGGTGGCGGGAATTCTGACGCCGGCCATTGTCATTGGAGCCAACGGAGCTGGAGCAGGCTTGCCCGGCAGCAGCGCCATAAGTAAGTAACCGCTCCACTGCCCCCATCCGCTTACTCCATATCTCGCTTTCCCCTCGGAAGGCACAATGGTACCAATCACTTCGCTGGCTCAGTACACGACGGCGCCGACAATCAGGGGCGGGTATATCATAAACGCTGAGGGCATGGGTATGGGCGTCCTGCAGCGCCAAACCAATACGCCCACGCCGCCATCCTCGCTGGCGGGTGGTTCGCCGGCGCACCCTCCATCGCAGCAGCTTCAGTCTCCGCTAAGTATGACGACGCTGAGCCATGTAGCCGGGCCGGGCACCTCGACGCTGCGCCGCTCCAAGCCCCCCATGCTCCAGCCACAACTCTCCTATGACGGCACTGCGCCGCGGACATTGTCCACTGGCGTGGCTGTCGGGTCGCAGTTCTACTACGGATGACAGAGCACTCTGGATTGCGAGCCCCATGTGTATACCACATCAGTGAGCGTCGCTGTCGCCCCTCCCAATGTCAGCAGCAAGACTAGCAAAGACATTCCGGGACATCAGTTGCTCGAACCCTCCGAGCGTGCAACAACTGTGGATGCGTTTGCTGGACCCTAGCCACCCGTGGATACGAGTGTTTCTGTGCGAGACACCAACGACAATACAAAGAAAATCCTAGCCAGCTCCTCCCGTTTGCAGCAGTACACAGGTCCAGATTGAGGAGTGCTCTCTTGTCCGGCGTTTAGGAATTTGGTGGAGAGGACTAAGGCGAGCTGTTTTTAAATATGGACGAGCTTTCGGTAACTGTAAATACCTAATGAATGAATGCATTTTGAGATTATAGCCAAAATTATATTGGTTCATAGCCTGAGGTAGAAAAGGTCTTAAGCCATCTTGTAGGTTGTCTGTCTACCAGCGTGGATGTCGTTCGACGTATCTCGAATCAATTTAGTGGTACAGCTTTGTCTGTCTTTCTGTGTTTTATGCTTCTGCGACCAAAAAAAGGAGTTGCCTTACAAATTTGTTGTACCCAATAAGTGAAAGTAAATTGCGCGGGGTTCATTTGGCGTTATCAATAATGTAGCGACAGACATAAGCATAAACATATTGCCAACAAATAGGCAGACACTGCCTCAGAGTACTGCTCATCCTCACCCCCATCATATCCATCAAGCCAGCAGTGTGGGGAGGGGGAGGCAGCGTACGTGTGGGAGGACCGAGTACTAATGGCTGCCGGTTAGGGGCGACGTCTAACATAAATACTGCCACATACTCGCACTCGTAAGCCGTCGCACATCCGCACAGATAACGAAGCAACTCCCCGCAGAGTAAACAAAACACGACTTCTCATAAATGTCGAGGCCTAGGCCGGAGCCTGCCCCTGCCAGAGAACGAGTAGGTATGTAAATTTTGGGGGCACATACGTTCAATTACCAGTAGTATGTGTGGGTTCTTGTAGCACTGAGACATGTAAATGCTTTATTCCTCCAGATTCAGTGTGTGTGTTTGTGCGTGTGTGTGTGTGTCTGTGTGAGTTTTCGTGTAGCTCATTGTGGGCCTCAGATTAATGCGATACAAATGTACATATGAGCGTAATTAATATCCGGCATTGCTGACTGACCCTAGACGTGGGGAGCTGGGGCTGGAGCAGACAAACGAGCTAATGGATTGCACGGAAGCGCTCTCCCGCGGCATATGTGTACCACCGGAAATGGCGTGGTTTCTATGAACGGCGCGCCACACTGGTAGACACAGCATTATAGGTCATAGTCGTAGACTTTTATTTAGAGATAGATCTATAACATAGGCAATTCGCTTCACTTCGCGTTGTCTTGGACGTTTCTGGCATGCATCCTCGACGACGAACCAGTGCTGTTTCTGTTTCTGCGGGAGTTCAGCTGCGATAGCCGTTCAGCTGTGGGGTATACGCATGGTGTACACCCACACCCACACAGCTTGCACCCTCGAGTGTGCGTCTGAAATGTCAAGCATTTACGAACAGGCCAGCTTTTCGTTGAACTACTCGCACTCGAGCGTATCTCATCGTGTTGTTCGGTTTGGGGATTTATTTCGAATGTCAAGTGCCTTCCTAATTAGCATTTAAGTGTGTACTTACTATCTACGAGTACTTCAAGTCGTAGGCCACAAGACGAAGGAGCCTGCATTTAGTAAAGTGTATATAGCATAGCCTACAGCCAAACTGAAATAACTAACCTAATGGATGGTCACATTAAAATAGCTCAATTTAGCCAAGATGTAAATACGAGTATCACTATCACTAGGCACTATCAGTAGGCAAAAAATTGGAGTGCATAGAAATGGGAGAGTGGAGTGGATCTGGACCTCCATCAGACTCCGTTCAGTAAGTCTATGTAGCACCTAACAGATGTGGTTCTCATTAGGACAGCAGTTAACCAAATCATACACATGTAAATAAATTATTCCTGTTAGCTAAGCCACAATGAATAACTCGTATTCGTCTATGAAAATGAAAATGTTCAGAGGGAAAATATAAACTTGAATCATCAAAAATACACACATGCAGGCATACTAATCGACTCTAATCGAACCCGTATTCCTCTATTGCTGTGGCGAGGCATTGGCCATTGAGTATGGGTACTTACGGATACGGAAACTTTGCGTAAATATCTATGTAACGTTGAGAAGAAAGTTGAATGAAACCACAAAAATATGTATAGCCATAAGAGTAATCTGTAGGTAAACTGTGAAAAGATTTTGGTTCCCTTCACTTTCCATTTCCTCTCCCACTTCCCATTCTTATGTACTGTACATTTTATACGTTTCTTTTTAACAAAATAAATAAATGAAATATTAACTTACCTACGTGGACTTTCGTTTGGGGAAAAGTTAAATGTTGATCTTAATCACCTCGGATACGGTGATTATGATCTAGAATGTCTATCAGTCATCATCATCATCATCAGTAATCAGATAACCTCGTGAAATCCAAATACCAAATTTGATGGATTATCGGGGTTGATATCTGCTGCAGCACTACTCCATGAAATAATCATAAATAATCAAAGATATACGTATGTTTGTATGTAAGAACGATAGATTTTACCCAAATTATTCCCAGGACTGTTAAAACGTTGATTTTAAGTAAGTATACACTAGAATTATATATGCCTCCATAAGTATCATCCTCTTGGAAATTTCGCCCAACTAATTTTGATTATGGTAAAGGAATCCCATTAAATGAACCAGCAACAAAACATCCTTTCAGTACTCACTCTGAGAGAATGAATACAGGAAAGGGGAAACAGACAGCACAAAATTGGTTAGAGCGCTTCAGCGAGAAGAAGCATTTCCCAAACTATTTGATTAAATTCGTTGGGAGCGATATTTATGGGCTCGGCATGAGCTTCGCCTGCTAATTGGTTTATAAATTAGAATTTCAACGGAACATTAAGCCAGCCATCTCAACCACAGCAAACCCACAGCAGTTTCGAACAGCGGGGTAATCAATATTTATTGCGCCCCAACTAAGCAGCCAATAGAGGAGGTGGTGAAGACCCTGCGGTATTTCCATTACCATGGAAGATCCAAACAATTAGATGGTAAAATGAAGACTTCAATGCTGAGAATGCTCGGAAAATCTATACCAAGGCTTAAAAGCATCATATTAATGAACTACGTTTGTAATTACTAATTTTTAAAGCACCCAGCGAAAGAAGTCTAGCTTTCGGGGACCGAAGTTCGATCGTTCCTGTGGAGATTATGTGACATTGTAATCACTAGATTTGGGTCTATCTCAAAAATACGTTTTTTTGGTCAGATGGTCTGATTCCTCAAGGATTTAGTTAAATTTGGCAGTGTTGGTCTTTACCATTCATCAATCAATTGAGATGCCAAGCTTTTTTGCCACCTATTTGTTTCAAAAGTAAAAAAGGAGAATTTGGTTTGAACTTTATAATATGTATTTAAGTTTGGTGGCTTAGCGGAGGCCGATTGCTTGATATGGCCATATCATAGAGCGCAGCAGCTCTACAGAAAGTCACCGCTTGCAAACCCTAGGCGGCTCACGCTGCTCATACAATAACAAAAACAATACCAATGATTAAATTTACTTGCTAATTAATTCTTCGGCGGCTGGCCCGAACATGCACAATTGATTTCTCAACCTTTATAGTTGTAAATTTCTAGTTAGACATTTACCGAAACGACCGGAAGGAAATGTAAAATGTTTGGCATTCTAGAAATTGATTTGTCATAAGTTGTTCAGTGACTTGTCGACCATTGGGAATGCGTGTTCGTATTTACTATTTGCCAGACTGTTAATGGGCACAGCATGTATAGGTAGGTAGGTATACTGTCTGGGCCCTACCAAACGTTAGCTGCAATCCAATTAGAGATAATGTTACAAGTATTATTAATTAATTTGTGACGACTAGAACGTAGCCAAGTGGCCATTCCCATTCCCATTTCCTTACGGGATGGTGCTTTTTCCTTATATTTTTATTCCTTCTGACTCTCGTTTTTCCTCAGCAAAGTTTCCATCCCCCGAGACTGCCTCTCTCTCGCAAACTCTCTTAGTCACCTGGCACATGTGGATGGGGATGTAATTACTCTCGAGTGGCAAGTGCTCTGATTGCACCTTGTAGCACGCAATCTGGGGGAAGACTGTTGCGTGTGTTGACGTCGACAGAGGTCCTTCAGATAGGTCAAGCTCATGTTCAAGGCCTTGGACTGACCACACGCAACTTTCGCACCAACACGGCAACATTCAGAGCATCTTCCGATGAGGCTTTAACGAGAGTCCTTTAAGAACGAGACTTGCTCACAAAGCAAAGCTTGCAACACACCGCGTTAATTACATTAGTTCACTTTAGGCAATAGCCATATTGCGATCAAATTCCATCTTCGTTAGACAGGGTTCATCTGCTCATGTCAACTGATGGCTGATGGCTTTTGGCTTTAGCTGTGACACCCTGCCGTCGACGTATCACGAGCATATTTTGGCACCCAACTGAGGGGACAAAACACCTTGGTGGAATTTCATTACGTCAAGAGGGTCGAGGCGTGTAGTTTTGTCTATGTCCTTATCTCAGGCACTCCGTCTGGCTGCTTTAATATGTTCCTAAATGAAAATCGATAATTCAGAGGACACTTTTCGCATAGATCCCACTGTTCATGCTGCCACGCGTGTGTCTTGTGTTTTTCCCGTCATTCTTTGCCGTCTAACAAAATTTATGATAATTTCCGTTCCTTTGTCAAACTTTCGGGTAATGCAGCAGCAAACTCTTAGCTTGGCATGCACGGAAGTGGCGGGAAAATTCTTCTCATTCTTTTCATGGCCGAGTCGGTAAATTGATTATTTTCACTCTGACCTCCTCTAGCTCGAAACGATAAAGATTATAGATGTACCAGTGCCAGTGCCTGTACCAGTGCCAGAACCAGATGTGCTGTTTGGATGCTCCTGCTCTCACCTCATGCACAGCCATTGTCAAAAGTTCCGCCCTTTCAATCTACATACGAGTACGAGTTTGCACCAGCACTTTCATAAATTTCATAGAGCCTCCGAGCTCTAATTAAGGTGTTTCTAAAGGGCTTACATCCATTGAGGTTGATGTCTCTTAAGCACAATTGTATAAGAAAACAGAGTCACAGATAAGTGTCAAATTGGACCAAAAGCCTTCAAAACTGATGGATTGGATGACTGATGACTGATGAGTTCAATGAGATTGATGAGTAACTTCACAAACAGTTTCGCATGCATGCATGCAAATTAAAATCGGAATGGTCTTATCGCCATCTTACAATTAGAGCAATTCTTTGGGGACTGGATATTAATTAGGACACAGAGTAATCCTCATAAGCCGAGGTCGAGGGCGAGGACCAGCAGGCCATTGTGTATACGCAGGGTTTTATGCAAATAGGGAAAACGCGCCACTGAGACTGTGTTGGGCAGTGGCAGTGGACTGTAAATTTGCACTTTATTCTCATCATTTTTTTACTCTCGCCAGTGTTCTACGTGGGCAAATCTTGGCGAAAAAACAAGAAAAATGGCGGGAGCTCAGCTGCAGAAGTTGGTCTGCTCTGGCTCTGGCTCTAGCTCTGGCCTGCGACAGATCTACTTCAGACACCGAGAACTCTTGTGCTGTCCCTTGGATCTGCTGAATAAAATATGAGCTGAAGCCAAAGTTCTGAGCGCTCTGAACATCCTGCCCATCGCTGGCCGGAGACTACGACTACCTCTACTGCATACTGCTTGGCCCTAAATTTTAGTGTTTAGGTTTCTTTGAGGACCTGCCCCTCCCACCGCCGCAAATTGAATGCTGTTCAAATAATTTATCTAATTTTTCCCGCCGCCCTCCCTCTGGCAAGAAGTTGATTTGTGGGTTGGTTGTAACCACCGGGCTTCGTCCTAGGGTCCAACACACCCACTTTCTGCTGACAGCACGATGTGCTTTTTGCTTCTCTTTCACTTTTACGAGTAATGCAGCGCTCCGAGAACAAAGCGAATTGTACGAATTTCCGTTTAGCACCTTCCGACCGAGTTTCGACCAAATGCGACCAATTAAAGTTGTACCCTCAGAAGGCAGCCAAAAGGAGCTCTGTTCTTCGTTTTTACAGACGACGCACCGCACTCTGCCGCTGCTCGTCGCCGCCAGCTTGATGAGGGTCGGGTCACAATATGTACAAGGTACGTCTCTTCAGATGATTACGGAAATAATGCGGACAGCGACTCTATAAAGAATGTCGGATAATTAAAATATATTTGACTTAAACGATCTTTATTGCGACTGTGAAGTATTCTGCACACGCCGGGTTGGCTAAATTGAATTCCCGTCTCAAACATGCCACTCTCATTGAAGCCAAGTACATTCTAGTTGTTCACGCAGGAACGTTCTGGTACTAAACGCCAAATCGTACGATAAATAGGGGTCTTTGCTTTTGTTTTCGTATACAGCAAGCAAAACGGAAAATTGTATTGCTACCAAACACTGTTATACGCTTTTACATGAGCGTCAGCGCAGCAGCAGCGAACTTTCCTATGGAAATATTATAGCGCCTTGCCGACCGCTGGATTATAAAAATGAGAATCACATAAGGAAAGGGCACTCACAAAAACCCTTGAGATGTAAGGCTAGAGTGCGATCGCAGAAAGAGCGGAGGGCATAAACTAATAAATGTATCCCTTAAACATGAGTACCTCGAAAATATGATCATAGAATAATAGAGCCTTTGGGACTCCTACCCTTACGATAAGAGAAAAAAATGTTAGCATATAAGGCGGTACAAGGAGGTGCATGTGTCTGGTTGTAGTAGTATTTGCTGAAGCAGTCGTAGAACCAATAGCTATTGGTCGACGGGCGATTTATATTCCAACGTATACGTATGTATTTCAGTAGGTTTTGTAGATGCATATGTATGTGCGGGGTTGTAATTCACGGCCGATTGAAACGGTGTTGAAACGGAGTTAAGTCTAGTTTACATGCTATGATCAAGGACGAGCCCGCTCTCAGAGCGCAGTCAGAGAGCGCTGTTACTGGCTGTCAAATGCGTTTGGTACTCAGGAGCGAGAATAGGCTGTTAACCAGGGTACTAACAGAACTGCTTCTCTGTTACAGCTATTCCCCTGAGCAATATCTTTTTCCCGCTATTCCTAAAATGCTTGAGACCATTTTAACTACACGCTTGCAAAATCTCTGCAAATCACCTACACATATCTCCAACACAGCATGGATTTAGAAGGCGGCGATCACTACCCTACCACAAATGTATTAGAGTTCACCTCCTCCATCATTAAAGGCTTTCAAGGAAACTTACTCAAGGATGGTGTTAAGCTCTGTTTGCAGTATAAGGACACTTCATTTCACTTTCGTTTGCAATCCGATTTCTATACCTTTCAGTCATGATGTTATGCAAATTTTTTACACCGAAATGCCTCGAAATGTAAAGTAAATACATTTCATCGTTCCAGTCCCTTCTTGGCGCTTTATGATGTTTTTCACTTGATAGATTGTGTTTTTAGAGTATTAGTTCTATTAGAGTTATTAGAGTAAGTTCTAATTTTCCTCGTATATTTTTCTAACAGCCATCTTTCACAACGCGTTATACGACAGCGACCCTCGGTCGGTTGGGCGGGAGCAGTGCTGCGTTTCTACCTGGGTCCGCGCGTGATAGAACTCCGGTGGGCCGCTACTTAGCCACCGCATAACTAAATCTTTGTGCTGTAATCCCTGATAGTCCCAGATATTCAGTATTATCAGATCACTAGTAGTCCATACTGCAGCTGTTTATGAAGGGACCGATCGGATCCGATGACTTGTAACAGGTTTGTACTAAAAGTAAAATTTTAAAAGTAAAGTAAAAAAAGTAAAATCTGTTACGAACATGATTAGAAGATTGCATTATTTCTAAAAATTTCTGAATAAAGTACGTACATAGCTGAAAAATTCCAAAGAATATACAAGGGCTATGAGGTATTATTACTTTGACATTGTTCTCCCTGTTTGTGCAAGAGTCACAAAAGCCATAGAGAACGAGACCACAACCGTGGAACGAAACAATAGACAAAGCCAACTGAATGAAATAAACGACTTTGTTTATCAGGATCTGTAGTGGTAGCTACCACTAGCCTTTGTCTGGAAGCACTTCATGAAAGGGGACTCGCCACTCTTTTCTTTCTTATCTGCGTAAAAATATACGCAATAATTTGAATGTGTGCAGGGAGAGCAGCCCCGTACCGCTGTACATATGAGTATGATGGATGATAACAAAAGTAGATCCCGGTTCTTCTGAAGACCAATCAAAAGCGGAATTTGTTCCATTATGAACAAATATCCGATTGGATACAATAAATTTATAAATACAGAAACATCAATGCATCTCTCATGTAAGGACAGTCAAATCTGGGGGTCGTTCCTAAGGAGTAGTAAGTATCGAAAGCAATCAGTGTCATCCACTGGAAGATTATATTAGGAGCTTGACCAGCGTAGGAAGGAACCTTCTGCTCTACACGAAGGGAGAACGAAGGCTCGAGACTAAGGCAGAAGCGCAGTAGCAGCTATCTATACGGCATAAAGCGGTATTCCTAAATAAATAAATAATACAAATAAATGAATGTATGAATAATGAATAAGACATTGATTGCAGCGATTGACTGTTTACAGTTTATAGCTGCTTATTTATTGATAACACGGATCCCGGGTTATCAGCATTTGCTCTAAATCCTCTATAATGAATATGACCAGTAACCAAAGTAGCATGTGTGTCAGCTCAGAGTCGAATGGATAACTTTACCATTTGGAAGATGAGGGGAATAGTTTCCACCGGGTCACAAATTTCCTTTGGTGCACAAACGCCAAATTTGATTTTCCCAATTAGCGTTATACAAAGGAAACGTCAGGCCAGTTATCTTTTCTCTGCAACATGCGAAGGGCTCGCCAGATGAACTCTCATCTCCAAAGGAGGGAGTGACGTAGCGCCGGGATGATTGTTTCCGGCCGTAGGGAAACGTAGGCAACGAAACTCAGCTCCTGTGCTCCTACTCCTGACTATACGCCCTTTTAAGTATTGTCTGGGTTGTGCTTCGCTTTGTACGCTGCTCCAATTGTCAGTTAAAGTCCACTTTCAGCACCACCAAAGTGTACCACAGGGCCACGAAATAACCAAATGCATGCTGGGACAGTCCAATAACAGGGTCAAGTTGGGGTCATAAGAACTACATTTAAGCTCGACCGGATCGGAATTTGCTGCAAGAAATTTTCTTAAGCGCCGTGCAATCTGCCACTGCAACGTTTGCCTGCGTGCAAGGACAGTAGGAAACGAGTGCACAAGTGCTTTTAATTTGTTTTCCGGCATAATTGGGCAACTTCTGAGTACCAGCACACGCACAAGCAGACGCACATTAGCCCAACAAGCGCATGTGACGACTGGTGCAGGGGCAGGGACAGGGGCAGGGGCAGCAGCGAATGAGTCGTCAAGGCTGTATGCCACCCGGCACACTTCGGTGGCGTCGAAGTTCGACTTGAGAAGCTGATACGTTCCGTTCTGCACTTAGCAGAGGACCTCAGCACGTACCCCGCATGGTACGAAATGCTTACCCTGGGATAATTACTTCAAATGTCACAATAAGTTCCACGCTTGGCTGCTGCCGTTAGCATAATTAATAATACAGGCGTGACCCGGCAGAAGTCCAGCAGTCTGCTGCTCTCCCGGATCTCCTCCACTCTTGGCTGGAGCTCATGCGTGTGTGTGTGTTGGCGCCACTGCATTATTTATGAACTGTCTGGCGTCCGAGGTCGCCATTGACAACTTGTCGTCTCCTCAGCCATGACTTTGATGGGTCGGTAATGGGGCAGGCCGACGAGGAGGTGGAGGAGTGGGAGGCACTGTGCGTATAGCATGCCCATGCCTCATTCGACACTTCAGTTCGCATTAGCTGTGGCAAACGCAGATTGAGTCAATCATCGGTAGACCACAGACTCCGCGCTCATCAGAAACATGAAGAGCAGCTGGTGGCTACCAGCTACTCGGAGCGGGGGAAAGCGTGCCTAGCCGCAGCTCTTATGGCAGTCCGTCGAGGTCATTAATCAATTCCGCCATGCCGGGAGACTCACCGAAGGACTCACCATCCGAGGCTGAGATGGAGCAACAAATGCCCCGAAAGTTATGGCCGACGGTATGTTGAAAGTGCTACAAGGCAATAAACACTGAATTGCGCATACGACATGTTGCACCAGAATAGCCAGCGAAAATGCGCTGACCACCGAACACAATGGGATAGAATGGGATGGAAACAAAACGGAATGAAACGGAACGAAACGCAGCGGTCACACGGCTACCGGATTCTGTAAGTCTAACCTGAAATTCAACAATAAAAAATGTTTATTTAACATTATGCTGGCTGCGAGGGAGGCAGCCGCTGCGGCTGAGTCGGGAAAGAGGTCATATCGTTTAGCTTTTATTAGTGTTTTTGTTCATGTTTTATTGGAGTTCTTTTTTATTTTTGCTTTTATATCTGCAGTGCAAAAGCCAGGCAAGACCAGGCCGGACGCCCAGTCCCTTGCTGTGAAGGTCAAAGCGGTCAAAACGTTCGCGTTTCCGGCCTACCAGCCCCATTTTGATGACTGTGAGGACCCGCACTTTAAAGTGAGCATTGGGCGAAGGGTGCTCGCGAAATATTGAATCTGAGGAGCACCTGCAATTGATATCGCATGCCTGCGAACTGGCCAGGGAAATTAATACTCGTTACACACACAGTCACAGATTTTTCATACATGACTCATACATAAAGGGATGTAAAATGTTTAGTGGCTGCCTGTGCTGTGTTTTTGGGAAGAGCGCACGCAATGTGCGTCCTGAAATGTGCACTAAAACTTTGCGATGCAGCAAATGAAACTTTGATTTGTTGCCGGGAGCTCTGGTTTATGCACTTGTGTGGAGCTGTTCAGTCACGTAATCTCTGTTGAGGGGCTTTTTGTTCTCGGTGTTTAGTCGGTGGCAGCGGCTGCGGTTGGCCATTACATTCTAACCACGACTCAGAATACGTACAAACAATTTGCAATTTACATTAGAACATTTAAATATTTATACAAAAATAATAATATAAGAATTCCAGGCTATTGGAAGGACCCAAGCCAAAGACTTTGGTTATTAAGGTGGAGTGGTAATTGTGGGTGCTTAGCACACATGAATGACTATTCGCAAATGTCGTAATATTCTGAATCATCAATCAGGGTGATTTTCGAAATTTCAATGAGATATTTCAGCAATGTAATTAGCTTCCATTAGGTCTCCTTGGGCCGTAATGAAATTGTCGTATTTTGAACTGGCTCAGCTCAGCGAATACTCGGGCAAATACTCGTATAATGATCGCTGGCCAATGCACTAATGAATGTGACCATAATGTGTCATCAGAGAAACTTTTCTGCTGGCCAACTTTCGAACAAGTTTCTTGTACACTTAAGGCCGAACAGAGCAAATGGAATTAAATTAACACAGAACTGTTGGGAAACTTTGTCAAGAGCAGCGCAGAGCCGACGAATTCTGGCTGGTTGAGCGTGACAGCGGACTCCAGTCTATGAGTATTGCCAAGAACCTGAATCGCCCCCGACCCACAAGACGACAAAAAACTTTCGAAGCCTTTTCTTCGAAAGGGCTAATTTGATCGATTGCCGTTGGCGCTGTTTTGCGGCAAGTAAAGGACATCCAAACCATATTCTGAATATGTACTCTAGATACGGGAGCGGAGTCTTTAGTGTCATTTCACTCTTAAATCCTGATTTCTAGTGTCTGGTTCGTACTGGGACTCGTACTGTAAAGATTTCTCCGTTCGGGTTGGATACGGCACAGTGCACGACAATGGCATCCGATGATCTGGAGGGCAAGAAGGCCACTCGATTGTAATAAAATCAGAAATATACTCGCCTGGCATTTAGCATAACAAAGCCCGCCCTTAAGCGCTTCTCCTGGGGACGGTCTGGAGGCTGGCCGGTGCCCGCATATTGCTTTGCTGTACACACACTGTACATATTTGCATATTTTGTATGTCACATTTTCATATATTGGCTCAAAATCCTGCAGCCTTCATTTGGCACATGCCCATACCACAGAGGACGCCGACGCCATGAACGAATAAATTAAATTCTCTATACAATTCGAGCGCCCGTCCATCCGGCGTGTCCACAAAGTTGCGTTATTTTAATGAAATCGATTTCTGTGCAATCACAAAAAACCCCCAGCTGACTTAACTTTGTATGCAGATGCGCAGTGTATTTTTTAATGAAAGAATAAAATATTGTTCGAATATGAATGAATATTGCAAATCGCAAATTCTTTCACAAATCGGTGACATCGAGGTGACATCAACTTTCCAATGCTTTCAAATGCACAAAAATCGAACAGACGGCAGCTCCGTGGTCAGCGCTGAGCATGGCCATTAACGTGGCCGAAGGCGCGCCGCGGGTACGAATATAAAAATCCTGCTTCGGAAATCATTTTTGGTTTTATTTTGTTCGCGATAAGCAAAATGCCATCTCCAATAAAAAAGAATATAAAATTGTCATAAAGAGCGGAGCGGGATGATGCCAGAATTCGCGAAGGTGCGCACAGACCCCTAGGTCCACCCAAATCAAATCAATAACAGAGTCAGGACACTGTCACTGCTGTTTTTATGGTGCTTTTTACAGCGGGCACGCGTGCCTCAATTCGAGCATAATGTCCCACACGCCGTATACGCAATATTTCAATTACCTTCTGCCTCTTAATTGCGTTGTGTCGGCCACTCAGCAGACGAAGTTGCCCCTCTCCAGAATGTTTCAGGGTCCAAGACAGGAAATATATAAAAACAAAAACATTTTGAACTCTCCAGCACCCAAAGGACAACCACATAGAAAGAGCTCTCGGCCTCGAGCTAAATGACCAACCGGTCGCACATGCCACACACGACGACAGTCAGTTCCACCCTTGTAACCCTTCTACGTGACAGGTCTGTGAGGGCTTATCACAGCTGTCGACTTAAAGTGTGGAAGAAACTATTTAGTTTATGAGCTGGCACGTCGCGTCGTGGATTCGTTCAGAGCGAAACCTTAATAAATTACAAAATGTATGCGCACTTCACGAGCGGGACAGGCGGCAATCTGGGAGGACCTGGCACCTTCACCCAAAACATTCCCCCGTGAGAAAATAGTCATTTACATGCTGAAGTTTTCGCTCCGATAAACACTGAACACAAACAAGGGGCCAGGGGCCGGGCGCCAGGGGCCAGGGGCCAGGGGCGTGAGAGCAAATGCGCAGCGTTGCAACCGCTAAAAATGGCTAAAAATATTCGTTTGCATATGCAAAAATGCTTTGAAGGACCTTTTTTCCACTCCGCCATCACCCGCCCTGTGACCCAAGGTGCTGGCACCCAAGACCGCTGCGAGCGAGCTCTGAGGCCGTTGGCTTTCGCACCTGGCTGGGTATGGATGATGCTACTGCTTCTGCCATGTGGGGGACTCGCACATACATATGAATGTACATATCTCTGGGCTAGCAATTAGCGCCACGTGTGCACTGGGATAACGCTGCAGTGGCAGTGACGCCAGCAAGAGTAGGAAAGTCGCAACTAATCATAAGACCATTCTTGAATGCAGTCGTATTTAGTAATATTTCATCACCCGAACCTGCGCTCCAGTACCCCCTCTCCGGAAACTCTTTCCAAATCCATCAAAAAATGAATTACGTATAAAATATATGTTCGAGTAGGAGCATGTTGCTTATTCTCGTATACATTTTTGAATCTAATGGACAGAGCATTGATTTTCCTTTCGTTGAGATTGCTGGCTATGCCAAGAGCAAGAAATACTATGAATACGAACTGAGTTCTCGTTTTAGACTATCTACTTGGATGGATGCCACCCACATCAGGACGAGCTCGGGTGCTGCCATCGGATCGGGGCAGGGACCTTGTGCGGCGCGGTGGGTAAGAATGTGATTTATATAAAGTGAGTGGGTGTTGTTGTCATGCTCTGGCACTTCGGTGGATGCATCTGCTTCTGGCGTTATGATAGAGCTGTCGATGATGGCTGATGATGTTTCAGCCATGGCGCAGACACTCTCTGGCTTCAGTGGCTCACGATGTCATCAAATGCACGCCCGCATCTGCACACATGCCGGGCCAGTGCTTCATAAAGGCGCATCCACAAGATGTCGTTAGTTTGCAAATAATGTTTTTGGCATCCGCAGTGTTGCCTTTGACGCTGCAGTCGTCAATGCCACTCAGGGGGTGCCGAGTGTTGGGTCGGTTGCCCTGGGACTTCACGATGATGATGACGATGACGGCGTCAGCGGTGCCGAAGGGCTGACCAAGACACGATGCATGATGAGTGATGAGCGGTTTCTCCATCCCATGTCCTGTTCTGTGTTTACTTTGAGCTCGGCTCCAGCAATTAGGGCGACATCAATTTTGGCGCTTCCCACAGCCAAAATGATGAACCGCCTTTCGAACCGTCTCAAAATAGTCCTTGCTTTCTTTGATGTGTATGGGGAACACGTCCTATTTTCTCTGGCCATCTCACCACTAAATTAACTACAACTTATTTAGATTCTGAATAAGTTAACATTAGGTTTAAAGTATAATAACTGCGATAAAGTTGATAGATTCTTCTAGAGCGGAAGCTACAGTCTGATGAAAACTGTGAGTCGAGTGTGGCACGATGGTACGAGGATTACAAATCGCTGGCTGAAAGTTTCTGAAGCGATGTCAAACGCTTTCCTAGGCGGAATTGGAGAAGGAGGTATCAGAGGCGATGCCTTGGGCTGGACTCAAAGGCGCTGGCAAGACAGCCGGCCTCGGAATGCGGGCGCGCACATTGCTTGAAGGAATTCAAGGCACAAAATGAGGATCCAGTGGGGCCTGTCAGCCGGATGTGGAGATGTGCATCGTGTTCTGTGTGAAGTCGCCATAAAATGCACAAAACAGACGGTCCCAGCGCCGCTACAGTTGGCCAAGTTCGCCAGTTGTCTGATTACCGCTCGAGTTAGCGGGGTGCATGTGCATGGCAGGGCTCCGCGTCTCGCGCCTCGCGCCTCTTGCGTCCTGCCCCGGGCGAGAGTCCGTGTCTGTATAGTCGACGGCATCCGCATCCGCGTCGCGGAGTTGTCACCGCCAAGCATATGGCCGCATTTCCTTAAACACATAAAACTGTTTTAGCGCTTCCCTTTCAGCCGTCCTTGAGAGGCGTTAATGGGCATAAAAAACCCATACAGAACAGATATTCAGGAGCTCAGAGCGAGAAATACGCCAGTCACGAACCGCACATGCAGCACCAGCACAAAAACCAGATACGGAGCGGAGCTTTGTCTCTGCTACTTCTGCCTTTGCCTCCTTCTGCTCCTCCTTCTCCTTTTCCTTATCCGGTTGGGCCAGTGGACGGGGACGAGTCCGCGCTGGAGCCTGCACCCGACAACTGCAACACTTACGCAAGCATTATCGTGCAACCCAGCTCCTCATTTGCAGTCATTTGTAGTCCTTGCAATTGGCCCGGGGGACAGTGCCGTGCTGGGACGGCGCGGAACTGGTCGCGGGACGGGAACCGGGACCGGGAACCGGGAGACGGGAACCTCTTTGCCACGGCAAGTGGCAGCAAGAAGTGGCAATTCACTTCACTCCAGTGGTGGTCGCTTTTTGTGCCTTTATGTGGTAGCCGTCTTTTAGGGTGCCCCGCTTCTGCGGGCATGCACGTTGCACGATGGTGACAGTGGTTGTTCCAGCCGCGCTGTTCCGCCCTTTGTTCAGCCCGAGTCTTTCCACGCGATAACTTTAGGCGTCAAAGCAAAAAGCGCCAGCCGAACAACACCCCAGAAGAGGACAGCTGGATATTGTGTCGCCTTGACGGAAATACTCGTACTCGTCCGCGCCAAATGGCAACAAGACGGGCACGCAGATTTATGTGGTGCGGAATTGTTTATCGTCATCAGATTGAGACGGTCTTGCCGAGAAGGTGTGTATAGAGACTCCCATATAATCGAATATAAATATGCCAAATACCTTCATCTGAAATGGCACTTTTTTTTCACATCGTGTGGCCGCGAAATGATCGGCTCTCCTAAGTTCAAGCACCCGACGATTCGAATCGAATTTCATTTAATAATTGCCTTCATAAATTACTTAGCCTTCACTTCATTATTTCTGCAGCAATAAACGTCATACCGGTACCACGGGACCCCCTCCCCGTCCCAAGGACCGCTACCATTGGAGGAGACAAATTGCCAAGAATAATTCTGCGCTGAAATTTCGAGTTTGTCGTGCAGCACAGCCTGGTCTCTGGTTCGCCGTATCCGTCCTCGTCCCCGTCCCCGTCGTGCCACTCCTGGTCTTGGTCTTTGTTATTACTGCTTGCTGTGTCGAACAATTGCTGGAAATTAATTTCGTATTTGACTCCTGCTGCCAATGCAGCTCCAGGGACGGGCACGAGGACGATCTCGGCGACGGACTGCACTTATCCACAAAGGCACTTATCGTGAGTGGGGTACTTGCATCCGCTTCCGCGTTCGTTCTCCTAATGCACACCCATCGTGAGTGCCTTACTGCCGGCTCCGAATGGGGCGTCTAGGTAATAAAGTGGCGGGGATTCAACCGTATGTTGGCACAGGGTGCCCGGCCGGGAAATGAGCTGCAAGCAGTTCCGTTGCCTGGATAACGTCGCCTCTCACTCTCCTTGCGGAAAATCTTCATTGGAAATTACATCACAATTCGCTCTGTGCGACTAAGGTCGTAATTTAAGCAAGGATGAACGCTCCAGCTCCAGACTTGTAGACTTTAAAATACGGTGGATAACATTTTTATACCCGATACTCAAAATGAGTATAGGGGTATATTAGATTTTTAGTGAAAGTGAATGTGTGTAACGTTCAGAAGGAAGCGTTTCCGACCCCTTAAAGTATATATATTCTTGATCAGCATCAATATCCGAGTCGATTGAGCCATGTTTGTCTGTCCGTCCGTCCGCCCTTGAGCTAGAGCAACGATACTTTGTATCCAGACTTTTGTGATATGTCACTATTACAAGTGTATTTCGAAACTTCGCCGCTTTCAATGCTTAAATAAATTTTATTGAAATATGCTTTTTATTCTAAATAAATAAAAATCAAGCCAGTCGGAATGTTTTCTGTTGCTGCAAACTTACTTCGACATGAAGATACGTGGTACTCGGATTCTATATTCTCTTTTTTGATGCGACAATTTCTGGAATCTACCAAAATCCTGGACTTAATTACAGCTGAAGAAGCTTTGCGTCTGACATTTGCAAGTATCTTTTGCAGCCAATAGTTACAATGTGAAGCTGTTCCACCAACGGTAGGGATATATGTAGCTTCTCTTCTTCACAAGTACATACTAGAACGACCGAATCGTCCTTGCTCTTATTTTTCTGCCATCACCATTACCAAGTCAAACGCCGTTGATTTTTTCCACCCAAATGGGCCCTACCTCTCTCCTCCCAAGAATCAAAAAGAAAAGCAAGAAACATCAGCATTAATTTCTTAAGTTTGCTTTTGGCATTTATGTGAGCCAACCAAATCCGAGCCTCTGAAACGAACCATTTCGGAAAGAGTCCTTCCTCCTGAGCAGCTTGAAATTGAGGAATAAAGTGCTGCCACAGACGTTTCCAGCGCCATGTTGGCCGCCATTACAAAGTCGATCTAATTATATACCAGAACGTGTTATTGTTGCTTAAGCCGGGCCCATATACAACGAAAAGGGGGGGGAAATGCTAAGTAAATCTATTTGTATGCGAGTTTTTGTGGTTTGTTTTTGTCCCGACACCAATCGCTTGCGGCTTGCCTTTTGGGAAACGAAATTTGCATTTTCTGCCGAATCTGCCAGTGACACCGCTTCTCGACGCCCTTTCTCCCTGTCCATTCCCACTTGGCGTACATGGAGGAAGACATGGGCGTACTGCCAAAGTGCCAAGCGAGCGAAAAAGTGGCAGAGCATTATACGTTCCGGGCCCGTCTACGGTTCCACTTCCGGGGAGCCCACACCTAATTCCCACTCACATGCAACAGATTTGTGTGCGATTCTCAGTTAGAGCTCCCCGGCTGGAAACTGGAAACTCAAAACTATCGACTGGTCTCCGTTTCATGGGAGGTGAGGCAGGGCAGTCAATTTCGCCTTTGAGGCGGCGTGCATTATACGAGCATGCTGCACGGATGGCCTGTGGATCCTTTGTTGGCCTCAATCACAGTACCGGCAGTACTCCATGTCCCTCAGTCAAGGGACAAATCCATGCCCACAGCTGACTCTGATTGAGAGTGTGCCTTGCATCTGTTTTTATGAAGCCATCTCCCTCAGGAGCCCTCCTCCCCCGCCAGGCAGTCAAAGTCAGCCCGTAACGGCCAGATTAATGCGATGCATTCATCACTCGGTCGGAGGCGGACAGCCAGTGACGTATGACGGTGGCGGCAGAACTAAAATGAAATTGCGAATGCCGAGCATCAGAAGTGCAGTTAAATTGAATTCTGAACTTTGCCCTAGCCAGGTACTGACGTCGGCGCCAGCTTTAGCTTCAGCACCAGCACTAGCACGCGTCCACTCCATCCAAGGGAACCCCCTAAAGACACTCCCTAGAGATGGGTGCGTGCATCATGCGATTGGCAAAGTTCATTAAATATTATTCGAACTTCGATTTCGATAGTTTATCAAAGCGAAATCATACATGCTCTATTAGCTTTGGACACAACCCTAGTAGCATATGGTATTACTCGTATATAAAATTTAATTTATAACGAAATTAGTGGCTCAGTCAAATATTTACCGTTCCCTTCTCTCATCCGAATAAGTAAGTGTTCTTCAAGGTGGACCCTTGGCCATGTCTGCGCACACTCTACATATTTGTAGGCTGTCTGTTGCTCCGAGCAGTTCATCGTTTAGCAGCTTACTGGATTCAAACTTTATATTAAATAATACGTACGTACATATATAGCCATGCACGTATGCGTATGCGTATGCGTAATGGCACAATTAAAACGGAATCGAGCACTTGCGTTTATTTGCTCAAATAACCAGAATATATGCACTCGGGCACGGAGTCGCAGCTAGCCCTTGTGCAATGCACACGCAAGTCCCTCTCCCGTCGCGACTGTTTGCACTAACTTTTGCATTGTTACAGTCGTAAATATTTGCCAACCGTTTAATGCTCGTTAAGCGATGCCAATAACTGCACACAGAGTCCCAGCCAGTCCCAGACAGTCTCTCCCCAAGCGAACATGGACTCCTTCATGGTGGGGCCTCACGCCCCCACAGTGCTTATGACCACATCTCCGCTGCATGTTCGACAATGAACTAGAGAGTGCGAGTGCACGGACTCAGTTCCGAGCGACCGCTTCCGCCGTAGTCCGGAGTCCGGAGTCCGTAGTCCGTCTACAGTTTGTCGCTGGGTGCAGGCCTTAAAATGTGGCCGCCTGCTGGTAAATTTTCCAACATTTCGTTTCGTTTAACTTTCGATATCCCAATTACCTGACCACGAGTGGCACGCGCCAAGGCCAGCTCATCTAAAATTCTTTCGAATCAGTCATGTGTTATTACGTACTTATGCACACATGACAAAACTATGTATACAGAGAGGCGGGCAAAAGGACAATAGCCCAAGGAAAAGTAATGATGCGACAAGAGTCGATCCTGATCAAAAACTTGCAATTGTAAATCATGTACACAAGAGTAGAGTTTCCTCAGTAGAGTACAGTAGCGTTTCCTTTGTATTCAAAAACATTGTTCTTTTGTTTTTGTATAAATGATTTACAAGTTAAGCTTTTGTAATGGCGATACATGGAATATACTTGTATGTATGTATGTACTCATAGATGTGCATATTTCCAGTGTAATCATAGCAAAACAGAATAAGCCGGACTCATAAATAGGCACTTTTCAGCACTAGTAATTGTGTGTGTTCTGAACGTCCTTTTTTAACAGTTTTATCCATTTTTTATTTGCTGTGAATCTGTAATGGCAACGTTAAATATATATACATATGTATGGCATTCGAAAGAAACAACAAGTTACGAGTATGAAACAAAAGAATGCAATTTTGGGGAGTAACTGCAAAAAAATTAATAAAACGCGTAGGAATTTTGGCACAGTATTAATTTAAATACACATAGCATGTGCATTGAGAAATGTATAAAAAGTCACGTGTGAGGTATACATTCAATTCATGCGTACAATTCACGAGTAGCGTGTATTAGCTCTAGCCGATGAAACTGTCCTAAGTTGAATCCTCCTCAGTTAAGAGCGACATACGATATGAAAATTTACCCTTATTTGACCTTTGGTGAACAAATTCTTACAATAAAAGAGATTTAAGGTATTCGGACAAGATTCAGAGGAAACATAGTCCTGGACACACGATACAAACGGATATAGCTGCCTGCCCCTTCTGCTTCCTGTGTATGAACATACATAATGGCTTTTAAAATAGAATCGTTTTTTTTTGTTTGGATAATATATAATTGAGTTGACTCAAAGATGCAGCCTACGAGTCACCCTCCAAGGGATCTTCAAAGTTGCCAAGTACGGAAGGGCGGTAAATGCAAGTTTCTAATGCCATTGCTCGTGGGAAGTAGGAAATATTCGCCCAGGTGGGCGCCTTTACCAGTAGGAAGAAAGTTCGCCGTCGGGCACCTAATCCTTTTGAAATTTCAGGGAGTTGCAAGTTGATGCCGACGTCGGTCCTCCTGCACAGGTGGGTCGGTGCTAATGCGTCGATGAGCATTATCAGTTTTCAAATTTCGCGGTGCTAATAAATTTTGCCTAAATTATTTTCAAACTTTGGTAGGGAGAAAACAAACTTCAAAGCTCAAGCGAAATGAACAGTTTTCCGAACTTGTCCCAGTTCTCTCTCTATGCCTGAAAACGTTTAAATCTACTTATATATATATGTACATATATACCTAGTATGTGTGTGATGCAAGAACCATTCCAAAGCTCTAATAAGAGTATCAAAGCATTCAACCACAACCTCACACACACACACACAAACGCACTAAGGGGAATTCATAAGCCTGAGTTCTGCTGGCAAATAATTCACACATACTTGTAGTCGTGGCTGGGAATTAAAGTAACATACGACGAGGTCCGCTCTGCTCTTGAAGCGACTATGAAAAATAATCTGGCGCTGTAAAAACGGAAGCCATCCTGCATATAAATTACAGCTAGACACTCACCCGCTCTGCAGGAGTGCCGAAAAAGGAGTGTGGCAGCTTAAAAGGTGGGGTTGTGGGGGCTATGAGTGCCCATGGCCATAGTGCAGACAGCGTCAATGTTTTGGTAATGTCCAGCAAGTTTTTGCATATATTTTTGCAGGTTTTGTTCTTTCTAGGTTTAATTAAAATAAAATACGTTTATGGTAAAATGGAAGCAGATCAGACTTTCCACTATCTCCCCATTGAGGTAGCCTTTCTAGGTCAACTTTTAAATTTGGTATGGCTGGGGACTGCCATTTATCTAGAAAACCATTCTGTGTCCAAGCGCCCGGTTTACCAGCGGAGACTTGAAACCGCATCAATGTCCATCGTGGAGCTTTTAATTACTGGTACGTAATGGTACAGCGCGTAAAGAAAATAATACTGTTACATAAAGTGTGAAATATGAAAGAAGGTTGGAGGGCGGGACCGCTTTTTTGTGTACGCTGGGCCGTTGGTAATGAGTCCTTTCCCTGATTATCATATTTAGCTACATTCGACGGACCTGCTCGCCAAGTCCCGGCACTGCCCGAGCCTCGCCCCCAACGGGAAGTCCCCAGTACGTTCCCAGAGCGACGATTTTCCCTTGTCCTATTGGGCTCATAAAATTCCGCCACTCACTGTGCAGCTGAGAGACGGGAGCCCCTGGGGAAAGAGTTGTTTGCTATCAGATTATCACTTCATCGTCCTCGGCTCCATCCATCACCAGACATTGCAGGCTAAAATTATTAGGGTTTGTTTATCTACATATATGACGAAAGGAAAGTACTTTAAACTGTATGTCTATATTGTACGTTCATTCGAATAACCAGTAAGAAAAAATGCTTACGTAGATCGATAACGTTTCATTTTGCACAATGGACAAAAAATAAATGATTTACGACGACCGACTTCAAATTAAGTAATTACTGGTCAGTACTGATATTTGAATCTCTCTCTCATGGGAGAGTTCCCACGAGTATTTTTCACATCTGCACTGCTCTGCTGTTGGTGATTTCTCGTCGTTTATTGACCTATTCACCCCGTGGTACGGCCTTCCATTGGATGAGTCTGGAATGGGAATGGGTAGGTGTTCATCCATCAGAGGCTGAAACCCTGAATTGTTCCCCCACCGCCTCAAGATAACTTTGCATATGGTCGACTTTTGAAGGCCATCATTTGACGACCCCAGCCCATGCGCCCACACGACCACGCGCCCAGGCGCCCCTTTTTGTCATTGAGTATTTTCGTTTGCTTTCCTGTCTTTTTGTGTATTTTCTTATCGGCTCATTTGGTGCGGGAAAATTCTGGACGGGACGATGGCGGGGGTGCCGAGTAGTGAAAGGTTGCTTAAGTTAATGTTATTGACTCTGAGTCTTAATGGAAAAATGAATGGTGGGACGTGCTTCGGCATTAAGAGCTTTGTTCCGATTTCCTTAACGGCATTTGCATTCAAATTTCGGCATGGCATTGGGCTGCAGAGTGTTCCTGGGCGTAATTCTTGGCTCAGATTGGCTCTGTAGCTCTTCGCAATCAACACACAGTTTGAATGGATTAAACGTAGTTGTGTGACCTTTTGGTAAAGACGCTGCTCGAACAGGGGGACGGATCTTGTCGCTGCTAGCTCTCCCACTTGATCAGACCCATACATAATAGAGGCTTGGTAATTTAATGTATGCTTTTACACTTCGAATACCGAGTCGACGTGGACGTGGGGGTTCTACTACATACACGAGAGGCAATGCTCTGGGAGCCGTCTGACAGTAGTCCTCATACTCGTATGTGTAATGGGTTGTCGAGTATAAGGGTGGGAGGACAATAAATTTTCATGAATTCTCTTTCAAGAAACAATAGATGGTATTTATTTTGTGATTTATTTGGTTAAGTGGTTGCCAGAGCTGCTGCCCATCCTCGTCACCCGACCCGACGCCGACCCCAACCCCAACCCCGTTGGAGTTCCCGTTCCGTGCTCTCTGCAGTTTTACTTTCGCCCTGCCGACTGGTCTGGGCGCCGGCAATGGCAGTGGGACCGAAGCAGGACCAGCTGCGGCTGCCATTATTATTATTCCCGCAGCACGCCTGAGAAAATCCTTGGAATTCAGCAGCAAAGGGGAATGTCAGCATCTATCCAGCACAAACGGCGGTCTCTGTGACTGCCTGTGCCTCCTACTTTCTTATTTCGCCCAGTGTGTGTGTATCTCTATCTCTGTGTCGCTATTCTCTAGATGTGTCTGCAAATGCGCGTAGACGTACGTACGAGTATACATGTTCATTCGAAGGTTTTTGTGCGGAAGAATCGAGCTTTATTTTAAATTCATGCATAGCTTGCTTAGCGGCATCTTCTGCATTCGCGCCGTGCTCACACATTCACTTGCCGGCCCTACGTTATTCCCCTGCCATCGCAGATCGCAGTCCCAAAAGAGTATGGAGTGTGCACATACATACAATGTACACATGTACATGATACATGTACATACATATAGTATTTATGTACGTCTGTGATGATAGTTATAGCCCATCTTTACACATGTACGATAAAACGAAGGACTGTGAGGGGGGATTTATCCATATATAACAAGTTATCACACAAAATGCTAATTATTGTGGTGCTGTGGTTACAATGTATGTTAACCAAGCTCTACTCCTAAATGGACCTCACTTTTACCAGGTGGAATGGTGTCTCTCCAATAGACACCATCCTCCTCCTGTTGTGATGATCGCTTGAGTTCTCTACGAAAGGCGAAAACAGAAAAGGGCTTCTGCGAAGATACCCAATTACATTTTTATCAAGCTGTGCCAAACTTTGCCAAGGAATGTCACTGGGTCAGAATCTGGTCGCCGACTCGCAGAGCAAGAAGAATTGGGGCCTATCCGCCCGAACAATTGCTCATGTACTTATGGTATTATATTATCGTGAAATGGAAATTAGCAAACAATTAAATAACTTCAAAGGCGCACTCGCTGCTGTAGTGGCAGTAATCATGGCCTAATCTCTGGCTTCTGCAGCAGAAGTTTCCTTCTCTGCCACTGGATCCCGACCACCCGTCACATCACTCCCCTTGTGCCAAGTAATCTGGCGGTTACTCCTTTGGTTTTAGAAAATAGCTGACTGTCTGACTGGCAGCTGAGCTGGCGGGCTCATTCATCATTGTTGAGTCTTATTGTGAATAATAAATGTTGTTTTATTAAGGCCGACGTTTTAATTTGTTGACGCTGGTTTATGGTTCGCCGGTTTGTTGATTTTGTAATTTGTCAATAATTACATCGAGTTTGGTTTTGCGGTTTGTTTGCATTTTAATTCATTTAAATGTGGCTGATGTGAGCGAGACTGTTTTGGGACAGTTCAGTTCACCATCGAACTGATACTCTACTTATTTTAAATTCAATTTTTATATACCCATACCTGTCTTTGTCTTCGCTCGATAGCTATGCTCGAAATGGTCTTTGGTGAAGGCACACTTTCGCAGTCAAGCCCACCAAGCCCAACCCAACCAAATCCAACCCAACCCCTTCGGGAAATCCTACTGCCAACCGGAGGAATAAGGGTTGCTGTGGTCCCGCTGTAACCGCTGCACTAAATGGCCTGGCCCCTGCTTAGAGTCACTTCTGTGGGGCCATTGAAATAATTTATTTAAAATGATTTAGTCAGGATGTGCATGCGACTGCCTGCAATCGGGAATTTAATTAAAATCCCTGATATTAAAATTGCATTAAAGCGCCAGCCAAAGATGAGGGCGGCAGGCTCTGCCACCACTTCGTATGTCAAATTAAATCCGAGATTTAATTACAGGTGGCTAGGAGGCAGCCAGGGAGCTCGGGAGGGGGGGGTCTTCAGAGGCCACCCCCAATACGTCTAGGAGAAAGCGCGGCCTGGGCCCAGACAACAGCCGCACCTAAGCCAAAGGATATTAATAAGCGCAAAGTGTTCACAATCTGGTGTAAATATTTAATTTATAATTTACGAGAGACTTTACAGGCGTTTGGTCGAGCGGGGGCAGAAGCCGGGGCAGGAGCGGTGGTGTGGAGGGAGCCGTGGAACAGGGCAGGGGAACGGGTGACGTCCTTGGGTGGGCTGGTAGGCACGTGCTTAATGTCATTGCGGATGTTGACGATTACATTTAAATTATTTACGAGCGCCGTCGCCGTCACATTTGTTATTCGCTTAACTTTTATGACGATGGCGCGCAGCACGGATTTCCTCTAACCCCTCCTCTCCTGCCACATCCCCGTAACCGGCTCCCAGCAGTGGAAACCAACTACAGCTCAAAGGCGTCACATGCCCCATTTTGGCGACGCCGATTTACGAGTTTCATTTAAAATTCGCATTAACTTTTATTAAAGCTTCCGAACGAATACGAGTATGCGGCGTTATTGTTCCTGGATGATATCCTTTTCCTCAGTCTTATCTCCTCCCCGAAATTGACAGCTTTTAAATGCCAAATTAGCCGGGAATAGTGACTCTTTGTTCCATTCATCGTTTCCTAAGTACTAGTCGTACCATCACCAGGACTTGGGGAACGCAAAGGTTCTACGTCGGCGGTTCCATCCCATCGCAATTTCACTAATGAATATCAAACATAAATAACTCGTAAAATTGTTACGCATTTGGCCAACGGGTTCTCCCGAAACTCTGCGTAAATACTTTATCCCAATTGTTGGTTTACATTTTTTGCAGTGAAACTTTGGGACTGGATTTGCATCAGAACCTCAACCACAATAAAATCAGTATTTTTATACCCGATACTCAAAATGAGTATTGGGGCATATTAGATTTGTGGTGCAAATGGATGTGTGTAACGTCCAGAAGGAATCGTTTCAGACCCCATAAAGTATATATATTCTTGATCAGCATCAATAGCCGAGTCGATTGAGCCCTGTCTGTCTGTTCGTCTGTCCGTCCCTATTAGCGCCTAGTGCTCAAAGACTATAAGAGCTAGAGAAACGACATTTTATATTCGGACTATTGTGATATGTCACTGTTAGAAGTATATTTCAAAACATTGCCCCGCCCACTTCAGCACCCACATACACATTCCTATGATATCGAACCTGCACAAGTGTTTTTCAAAACTCCGTCACACCCCCTTTCGCCCCCGCAAAGGACACCATTCTGTGGCATCCACAGATCTCAGAGACTATTAGACCTACAAAACTCTTTGTAATTTTTCACTGCAGAGCTCACTGTTAAAAGTGTATTTAGTTTTGCTCACTGTAGAGAGCTCAATGCTGCAAGTGTGTTTCAAAATTTCGACCCACCCCCTTCCACAATACAAAAGACTTCCACAAGACTGTGTCAACCACAATTTTGAAGATAGGAGAAAATTAAAAACGCACAATCATAGAGGATAGCCATATCTACCAGATTGCCGAATCCGAATCAGATCGGATTATTATTATGCCAAAAGAAACAAATCAATTTGCAGCCATACAGACTACATATGTATGTATCGGGTATAAATGTAGAGTTGCGGTCGCAGCAGCAACTCACAACGTTCCCCATCGTTGATAAAAAAAAACTGTTTATTAAACAAACGTTGTTCGGCTAAGCGCCGAGCCATGGCAGCACAAAAAGCACTCTTCATTGTTGTTTGTTTGCTATTGCCTATGCTCTTAATTGTTGTATCGTAAGTTGTATTGTATTGTAAGTGTAATTCCAGCCTTTCTTTGGAATGGCCTTAGTTTCTACCTTAGTACAGGCAGAATATTATAAGGAGAAGGCGGAAATGCAGTAGATGCAGCCCTGGATGTTTCGGAGAGTGCTCAAGAAGAGCGAAAGAGTGCGAAATGGCGAATGCCAAAGTAAACGGTTAACGCAGGCGATATTGGGGACAATGAAGTGGAATTGAACAGGCTTCGCCGCCTGTTATGCAGCGCCTGGCGACCGGATCGGAGCCGAACGTTGTTGCATACTTTCGGGACGCGAATAATAATATATTCCGTCGGAAATGGCGCTGCCAGTGGCTGTGTACGCAGCATTAAAGAGCTTTTAAATTTGCAACCGCACTGCTGGATACTGATTCTGGTCTGGTCTGGACGTGGTCGGACGGTTCCGGGCTGCTTTGGGGCGTGCTGCTCTTACTCGGCATTTTAATTCGCATTAACATATTCATTTGCTCGTCGCTGCTAGGCGCAACATTTTGTTTACCCAGCAATCCAATTTCTAGACAAAATTCGAAATTAGTTTTTAATTTCATTCTGCATCGCGCCCGGATGCCCGTAAAACCTGCAACGGAAATTTGCGAGTGCAAATTGTCGAGCGCACAGAACTGAAATAAATCAAAAGTTGGGCTGCTTCTTGTGGAGGAGACAGCTTTAACCAGAACAAGAACTCCAGCTGAAGCTGTCCTCGTCTTCGAGAAGCTACCGAGGTGGACCTTGGACGGTAGGTGCGGCGTCCTAGTCCTCTCCCTCCCCTACCTGCGCTCGAAAGAACTTTCAATTATTTTTGCCACAACTAATATTTGGCCATCCTCGTAGATATAAGGGCTGGGGCTGTGGCTGTGGCTGTGTATACCTAATACATACATATGTACGTGTATATTCCTTCGAAGCTGCCAGATTTCACTTTATTGTTTCACCCTCGTACACAAATACAAAGAGCTGCACACACATGGGCCATGCCCATAAAAAAACAAAAGCACAAATGCCAAAATGGGAATTTACTGCAGTGGAAGGCATAAATAGTTTATAAACTAAGTGACACCGAAAACAACTGACCCAAGCACTAAAAACACTGAAAATAAGGCAGCAAAAGCAGACCTACAGGAATGAACGGCACCGGGATTGCCACACAGCCACAGCCACAGAGACGTATAGCCACGCTGCTACTGGGAGGCAAGCCACGCACACTCGCACACTATAAACACCCGATTTTCTTTACAGCAACAATAAAAAATAATAAATTTTACTGCCATAATTGGTGCCGCCACAAGCAGCCCGGTTGCGTCTTGGTTTGGGTCTCCGGCGAAGGCGAAGGCAAACCAGTCGAGCATCGAGTACCACCTACGACACACAAGTCGCACAGAACCCGTACCGCCGCTGCGAGGTCCGAGAGGAGATCGCGACCCAAAGCCGAGCCCAGGCCCAGGCCCAGGACCAGGCCCGAGCAGGGACAGAATATTCGAGGCGGGCAAACGAATTATATGAAATATTTCCATCCTTAATATTTTACTCGGTGTCGGTGCTTTGTTTTTCCTGCTGTCGTCCCGGGCTGCTCCGCTTTTGTTGCCGCCGGGCAGTGTGTTCGCTTGAGCAGGACACAGCTTGCCGCATCCGCATCCCGGATCAGCACCGATGGCCGTCCCAGCGACTCTCAGCGACTAGTCGTGCTGTGGGCGCTTCCGCTGGCGTCCGCCTCGCTGCTGCCTTCTACTTTTCAGCTAGACTGCGATGGCAGTGCATAAATTTAATTAATCGCTGCAGTGAATGCGCCGTTAGTTCTGTTAGCTGTTGTTTTACTGGTATTATTTTTAAATTTCGCATAAATACAGAAAGAAACGCGCTCACACGAACTGCGAGTACAGCATGGTATGGCAAGGCATGCCCGCTACCAGTCCTGACGGTGACACACGACATCTGCAAGGATGTTGGCAGGAACTTGCATCGGCATATGTTATAAATGAATCGGATCGGTGGAGCCTGAAAGTCTTCTCTCTTTTTTTCGTTGCACTGATAGTATGAAGCCAAATGCAAGCATTTACGAGCCGATTGGAAAGCCTCTTAATTTTGTTTCACTACCTACAAGCACTTACCATGGGCTTGTAAACCTAAGCCTTCTACACAATTTAAAGAAAACAATACGCTGGCCTAGGGAATTGCGGAGGGGTTGGGCTTCTGCAGCAGTTGTGGCTGTTATGACTGCAACCTCACTCTCCTCTGGGTTCATTGCGCATTGGCCAAGGCAAACAGTTCGTTGGGGGAAACTTTTTGTTTGTGATTTCTGTGCAAAGCTCAAAGTTTGCCGACCCGTACAACATTAAAGAGACCCATACCGCTCACAGTAGGACTCGGATTTGTTTTTTATTGCCCGCCGCAGTAGAACTTTATTTGGCAAATGCGTCTAGACGGGAATCTGGGACTCCTGGACTCTGGGCTGTGGTGCCATTTGCTGCCAGCACCTCCCCCGCCGCCGCCACTGAAAAATGGTGGTGGCTCTCCGATGCCCTTATCCCGATATCCTGATGAGGGACCGTGCGTTTATAGTGGCTAAAAGTGCTTACTTTTTTTGTCGGTTCTCCTTGATTTATGAATATTTAATTTTAATTTGCAAAGTTCCCTCTGAAATCGCTGTCACGCGTGTGATTGACAGTTGCGCATTTCAAACCAAGAATGTTGCAGAATATCGGGATATGGATATAGGACCGCAGGGGGAATATTCATCAAATCTATTTATCACCCAGTATAATGTCTCATCGAGATTTATCTATTTGTACAGTGATAAAATTGTGTCGCCAGATTAAACACTGTAGTACGGAAAGTCTGAAAATTAATAATGGCACAGAATTCTCGAAAATACATGGTACAATTCTTACATTACTTAAATCGCATACCACTCTTTTCATGTTATTTATAGTTTTAAATGCACAAATTATAATTAATACTGAATCTTTTTTGAAATCTAATTACTTATACCCCTGGTTTATTATTTAGTAGTGTCTATATTGTCATTATGCTGCACTGAACCCGAAGAAAAAGCCCTTAGGCCCTGAATAGTTATACTCACATATGTATGTATAATATATAAATATGTATCCCAATATATTTGCCCCGAGGGTGCAATTATTAAAATGGAAGTGTTTTGCTCCAATTTCGACATTTTTTTAAGACAATTGATATCTTTCATACCTGAATTAAATATTTTAGTAAAATACATTTTTGAATACATAATTGAATATATTTATTTTAAGGTCTTTTATATTTAGATTAAATATTAATATTTTTGTATATTTTCATTTTGTATTATTTATTATATAATATTGATGAGATTAATATTTATATCAAAGTAAATTCTCTTAAATTTCACTATGTTTTTATTTAAAACCCGAATATTTAGTTAATATATTTGTGTTTCTCTCTGTTTAGGTTACGTGAATCAGCTGGCATCTCCATTCAAATATGAGCTTTATATCGTTCTTAAAGGATTGTTATTTAGTCGTTTGGAACGCTCTACAGACTCTTCAGCAAATAACTTTGTTCTCAATTATGTAAATTTGAAATTAATTATGTTTGTGGTTTCTGTTTCTCATTATGCTCCAATTTGAAATGTAAATTCCGTGGACAATATGTTTTCTAGATCGGAACTTTGTAGGTTCCACGTACCATACGTGTATTAGAATCCTGTCTATATTCAATTCAATCAATGAAACTATCTGTATCGGACACTATCTCTTACATTTTTGGTTGCGAAAACGAGTTTCTCTGAATGTTTTCTCTCTTATCGGAGCTCTGATAAGCAGTACAACCAACTGCATAGCGATCCCCACCTTTGTTTGTATTCTTTGTTTTCGCACGGGAATCTGACGTGGCCCACAGTACTGAAAGCAGAAAACTAAACATTAAAACGAGGGGGAACGTTGTGAGTTGCTGCTGCGACCGCAACTCTACATTTATATCCGCTACATTAAGCGACAATGTGTGCATGCGGGAGAGATATAAAACGTGTCTGAACATGTCGTCGGACGCTGCGTAGCCACTGCAAATTGATCTGTTCCTTTTGGCTAAAAAAATGATCCGATCTGATCCAGATACAGCAATCTCATTCTCTATGATTGTGCGTTTTTAGTTTTCTAGTATCTTCATGGATGCCACAAATTTTCGTCCTTTGTGGGGGCGGAAGTGGGCGGTGCGATGTTTTGAAACATTCCTGTAACAGTGACATATCACAGAAGTCTGGGTCCAAAACATCGTTGCTCTAGCTCTTATAGTCTTTGAGCACTAGGCGCTAATAGGGACTGACAGACGGATAGACAGACAGGGCTCAATCGACTCGGCTATTGATGCTGATCAAGAATATATTTACTTTATGGGGTCGGAAACGCTGCCTTCTGGACGTTACACACATCCATTTGCACCACAAATCTAATATGCCCCAATACTCATTTTGAGTATCGGGTATAAAAAGCCAAAAAATATTATGTGTACCTTGATTAGCCAACTGGAAATCGCCAAGAATTGCAGTTGTTGCCAAAGTCTAAGCAGTTCCGTGCTTAATTAATTCAGCATTGTACAAGTGGAAACTTCTCAACCGACAACCGAACGCCGATCCAAGTAGACAGCAGCCCCCTTCCGCGGACGAAGCTGGGTGCAAGTAAAAGGTAAGAGGCCGATCCAGCTGCAAGGCCATCCAGACGGGGTCGAGTCTAGACTTCTGGTTACCAATACAACCAACAGCACCACCAACACCACTCATGAGCCCCTTAAAACATGCTTTTTTCATTACCAGCAACAAATCAGGCATGTAGGAACTTACAGCGTACGACTGTGCCTGTAAGGCTGTTGGACTGCGTCTAACCCTTTATTTTGGTCATCAGGCATTCGGAATTTCCAAGTACATATTGTGACAAGTGTAGAAAAAGCTGGATATTTTTTAGTTGACAAACATCGCTGACGTGTTCCGCAATTGTTAAAATATTTATGTTTGAACAGAATTAGATTCAATAGCAGCACTAGTAAAACCAAGAAATTTGTTTTTAATTGTGTCAGTTACAGCCCAAAGCTCTCGAGAAAGGTTTGAGCATCTACGCCGCTTGCCGCTGCTACCTCCCATACCTTCTCTGGTCTGGCGGACTGGTTTTCAGCCAGAATGGCCCTACCGGAGGTATCACTTTTCCTCTCGAATGGAAGTCAAGGTCAGCGAATTACGCACGAAGCTGCCATCTGGGAGATCAAGTCAAGTCAACAATACAGTGCTATCGGCGAAAATAACTTGTTCGCGGCGCGGACTGATCCGATCCGATCGGCTGGTTGGGCTTGGCGGTAGCGTTAGAAAAGAAATCATAAATATTTATACTGTCCCGTTGAGACCATTGACGCTCCAAAACCGGTGGCTATGCATGGTGCGGGTCCACATCGACGGCAGCGCATAATTTTCCCATTTCGAACCGGTTTCATTTGGCAACATTTCGTCCGGGACGGTACGGGACGGGACGAGGTGGAGTCTCGCTTTTGTTCGCACTAGTATGAGTAGTTGGTCGCATTTATTTTTACTCATTTCTTTATCAGTGTCGATTCGGCCTCTTTGTGTGGTTAACCAAGCAATCGGTTAAACCGCCGCTTTCCTGCACTCTGGCTGAAAGGGCATTGTGTGCTCGGGGCTCTCACAGGGAATATTCAATACATATGCATCCCCGTTGGTTAGGCATAGGTTGTGACCCTACCAAGTTTTCTGCAACAATTGAAAATCAATTAATTGCTAATTGTTCAGATTAATCATCTGAAAAGCATACAAATAATGTCGTTATTAAAACAATATGAAGTTAATAAATAATGCGACATTGGTTTTTAACTTTAATTATATTACAATGTTACTGACGGGATGGCCCTTATGGCTATTGTCATATTTGCCAATGTAGTTGTTGTTTTTAAACATTTAAACATGCTTTTAGATACAATGCACATTGATTTCACCCTGATTACACGGAATTTATTAATTAAAATTGTGTGCCTCGACAGCGCCTACTCGACACAGCCCCGAGACGGATGCCTTCAAAATGCCAAAGTTGACTTCGTTCAATTGGAGAGTGCCAAAACAAGTTTACCGCATGCCCACCCGAAATTCGGCATCATTTACTTCGCGAAAAGGGGGGCAAGCATCGACTCCCAAGTGAGATTCAAAACTCTCCACAAAAAAAATTTTCCCTATCTCCCCGCTTACCGTTAGCAGGAGCCCTTATGCATGCAGATGAGAACAGGGAAATCAATGAGATAATATTATATCTTCCTAAAACAACATCTTTTCGTCTGATGCAATGTTGTGGAGAGTACACAGGTACATACTTATCATCGCAACGTGGCGTATGCGCGATAAACATAATCTGATCTGGCTGGAAGTTTGTTTTGATTCAGTCCACCCACATATCTAGCTCAGTAGAATAGTTATGTCTCCATAGCCCGAATGGTGGGAGAGTTTTCGGATTACAAACTTTTCCGAAGAGCAACGTCGCGCTCTCTGCCCGTTCCAACGGCATCGGCAACGGCCACAAAATAAGAATCAGTAACCGCCGAGTGAGTTCGTGAGAGAGTGTGTGCTCGGTCTCGGTCTCGGACTCTTTGACATTAACGATCGTGGTGGATCGGGCCATCGGCTGTGGCAGTGTCAGCTCCGATGCCAGTCTGTTGTCTGCGGCCTATAAAAGAGGCACATTTAGAGCGCGTTGCTTTCCGAAGTGAGCTCAGTGTTAATTCGATAGCAAAGTTGGCTAGTTGTGTGAGCGTACCCCGACCGATCCGATCCAAACCGAACCATTGCCACAGCCACAACCAGTTACGCCGCCCAGTCAAAGACAGGCAACTCGACTCGAGAGCCAACTCAAAGCTGTTCATGTGAGTTCAACACAAGTGATGTGGTCCCTGCCCCCAAACAGCGGGGGGACTAGTGGAGTTGGACGACAGGTGAAGGGAACAGAGCAAAGAAAGTGCGGGCGTCTATTAAAAATTCGTGTTGCAAGACGACACCTGCTTGTACCTCCCTGCCCAGAGTGGTTGACGCGGTGCGACGCGGAGCGCATTCCAATCGGAATTCTGAGTACTGTGACATTGCCAGTTTCGTTGTTGTTGTGGCCGGTGCCAGCGCTGCAAACTCTAATTGAATTATCGTAAATACTTGTAGGACTATCAAATCAACAAATACACATACATTATCAGAGCCGAGATGGTGTTGGGCAACACAAAAACCCGCTTGAAAACCCAAATTGCGGTCAAAATTCGTTTGTTCCTCTTATGTAAAATACCTGTTCGACCTGCCGGCGGTGATTGGTCTGCCACTGCCGTTAGCTAAAGCAAAGGGAAAAACAATCAAAATCTAAAAATAACCAAAAAAAAGGCGATTTCAAAAGGCAACTCCCACCCAAGTGGCAGACTAGCGGCGACCTATTTCTCGATATATTGCGCGTGCATGGGCATGGTCTCAGGCTCAGCCACCACGAAATGCAAACACAAAGCCAAAGCCAAGCCAAGCTGTGTTTACAAAGCAAAGTTAGCGGCCTGTCCTGGGCCAAAACAAGGCGATGGCCCGGCGACAGAGCGTTGCCGATAGCTACATATTTCCATGTGAATTACATTTGAATTTTCCTTTAATTGCGAGTACTGCTTCGACCTCTTCATGTTTGTTATCGACACAGATGCACAAACACAGCAATAGACAGCAGTCTATTTATAGTTTCCCGCCGTGTTGAGGCGAAAGTAATGGGCTGATAACTGACTTCTTGGTTCCCATTAAATTGATATAGTTTCCGCTGTCTGTCAAACGTAATGCTGAAGTATCTGACGATCTAAATGCGTTGAAAAGCTGTACACAATATTCGATACAACATTTATGGAAAATTACTTACGGCCTGGAAACATTGCTATTGTTTGCAAAAACCAAACAATATTTATGTAAACACGAGTTTTTGGCGTATACAGGTACATTCAATAAACGCTTATACCTTATGGGTGGTAGCGTCCGTTCTAGTGCTGTTGAAAATGACTTCTACTGAAGAGCTCTTGTTTCCGCTTTGGTGCAAGTACTGGACGGCAATACATCCTCAATTCGATTGATACATCCGTTTTGGAAAGCCATCTTTTTGGCCTTAGAGTCATATAAGTGTTTATCTACTGTCTACGATCACTATCAAATCGTAAGTGTGCTCTTAGGGAAACAACAAATAGTGTCGTAAATTTTAGTTGTCTGCCTTTGGAGTTTGTAACTTTTTATTGCGGGGTAAGACTTTCTTTGTCGCTGACTTTCCGTTCTTAAAATTTCTTTGGGCCTAGCATCTTAACTGTTGGCTTTCGCATACTGTGGAAGTGGAAGAGAGGAAGCAGTCTGTTTGCTCTGATAAGGCGATAAGAATGCGTTTAGTATTTGTGACAAAGGCCGACATCGGGCCAAATGATTCATAATCTTAGCTAGCGGCAAGATTTGTTTACGCACAGGTGTACTGTGTGTGAGTGTCTCAGAGGTACTTTCAAATGAAATCAACCTGCAATTGTACGATTCGAGTGAATTTCCGCATTGTACAGTGTAACCATTGCAACAGTATCAACAAAACAATTGATATAGTAAATACAATACAATACGTATGCTCGACAGGGGGGTAACAGGGGTTATCAGGGGGTAACCCTGATAAAATTTATAGCGCATATGTGCTGTAAATATAAAACTAAGCGCTTTGAATCTCCTCCGATAATGATGGTATTAAGACAGTTAGCAATGCTCCTAAAGACACTGAAACCACATTCTGGTAGGCGAGGCTTCACTATGGCTGCCATTGCTGCTATGGCAGTTTGAGAGGCCGCGTGGCAGTACACGGACGCGGACCCAAAGAAGGTTTCTCGCGGTCCAACTGCTCCTCCAACCCCCTCCCCCAGTGAAGCACTGGCACGCATAAGGATTGGGCTAGAAAAAAATCCGCAGAGCAGACCAGAATGGAGCAGGCAGTGTAGTCTGTATTCAAGAATCTGGAATATTGAATACAAGAAATTGCCATTTGCGGCAACTGAAGCGAGCATTCATTCAAGTGCTGGAGTAGCGAGGAGGCCGCCGGGAGGGGAATGAGAACTTAAACTGGAACTGAAACTAAAACAGAGACAGATCCAGTGGAGTTGCGAAGTCAATGGCAAGTGAGAGCAACCAGTTGATAACAAACCCATCCTGGAGCTCGAAACTATGCTCAGATATCCGCATTTGTTTGGAAAATCTCACCTATTCGCATACTCACATACATAAATCTATTACGTTTATCATTATAAGCCCTCGTAAGAATGCACTTTCGTACTTGGAGTATTTACAGCCATCAATTAATAAAAATTAGTATCCACATATATACATATGTATGTAAAAGGTACATTGATTTGTTTCGGTCATCAAACCATGTCTTTTCTTATTACAGATACCCTCTGGAACGTACTCCGCAACTTCATCAGATAACCTGTTACAAAAATCATGTGCGGTAAGTAACTGAAGTGTGCGATGAAAAGACATTCCATGAGAATTGGATCATTGATTCATGATTCAGCATTATGTATACTGGAGAGATTCGATTTCTCAGAACAACGAACTGCTGGACAGCCATCCTTGAATCATTAAAATTTAAACGCAAGTTTACATCTGGGCCAGTGCCAGCCCAGATCTTGACTTGAAACCTATTGCGCAACGTCCGTGGACGTCGATGGCCTTTCTCCGAATATGCCCAAAAAATACCTCAAGTGATCGCCCACAGTGACCGGCCCGAAGCCGATGCCGATCTCGATCTGGATCCCGGGCTCCAAGTCCGAGTCGAAACTGGTTTCTTGGCTTACATGCAAATTTCCTCACAACTGGTTGGGCCTGGGTCCCCCCCGCTCGATTGGCATGGCTCTTGCCAAATGTGTTTGCTGCAACTTAACTTTTCTTTATTCATACACATATGCAAACTTGTATGTATGAAGAATTGTACCTATGTACGTACATAGCATGCATGGTATAGAGCAAGGCTTATGTGAAAGACTAATGCTGTAGAGCATTGGTTGTAGTGTGCAAAGCAATGCATTTATTCAAAGAAATTCTACTTATTCCACCTTCAGGAATTTTCGCGTACCTTAATTACTTGACGCCCAAGTCCCGCCTGGAGGTCCTGGATCTGCTGGTCACGGGCTTGAAGCGTCTGGAGTACCGTGGATATGACTCGACAGGCGTTGCCATCGATTCACCGGACAGCAAGAATATTGTGATGGTTAAACGCACGGGCAAGGTTAAGGTTCTGGAGGATGCCATTCTAGAGCGTAAGTATGCCAGTCAATGAAGGATAGTCAGAGCAGTTTCCTAATTGGACTGCGGCTCGAATTGGATGCTTTCAGACTTCAGCGGTGGCGAGTACAGTGAGCCGGTGATGACCCACATCGGAATCGCGCACACCCGCTGGGCCACGCACGGCGTGCCTTGTGAGCGAAACTCGCATCCGCACCGGTCAGACGAGGGAAACGGATTCGTCGTGGTCCACAACGGCATCATCACCAACTACAACGACGTGAAGACCTTCCTGGCCAAGCGTGGCTACGAGTTTGAGTCCGACACCGACACGGAGGTGTTCGCCAAGCTGGTGCACCACCTGTGGAAGACGCATCCCACCTACTCGTTCCGTGAGCTGGTCGAGCAGGCTATTCTGCAAGTGGTAAGTGTGCGGAGATAGTCGCGATAGTGGGTTCCGTTGCGCTTGATTTATCACTCTTTATCACTCTTACAGGAAGGTGCCTTTGCCATTGCCGTGAAGTCCAAACACTTCCCCGGAGAGTGTGTGGCCTCGCGCAGGAGCTCCCCCCTGCTGGTGGCCATCAAGACAAAGACTCGTCTGGCCACGGATCATATTCCCATTCTATATGGCAAAGGTAATTGGTCTATGACTTGGACTTGTCGTGCCACTGCCCTACCGTTCTCTGTCGCTGTCAGCACACACCTTTCCTCATGAGCAATATCCTTTGTCTTGTCTTCTATCTCTATGTAAATAACTGTCTGTGTCAAATGTGCTCGTTCCTTCGTAATAACCAACGCCGCTCGTTCCTGCCGACACTCTTGAACTCTGTGTGTATCGGTACCACCCACAATCCGACTCTTCCGCCCTGTCTGTGGTGCCGATGCCGACCCGTAGATGACAAGAAGCTGACCTCCGATCAAGGTAGTCCACTGACTTGCCCCTTAAGCTTATCAACCCAATAATCTTCAGGTACTGGGCGCTCTGTTAACTACTGTAAACCGAACTAACAAAAACCAAGCTTGCCTTCCTCGTACAATACTCGTATATGACTAATACAATCTCATACGTCGCCTCTCCTCTTGTCTCTCTTCCATTCCCATTTGTATATCTTACCACTCCACTGAACTCCGGTAATTATATAACACTTTGTTTTGTTCTCTCGCATTCGTTTAGACCCCGACTCCGGCAAGCCCCAAGGTAAATACAATTTTAAATACTTTGATTACGCAAATACGAAATACTCGCACACTTGCTTGCTTGGTTCTGGTCGGGTTCCGGTGGTTAGACTTAGACTTAGACTTAGACCACCCACCCCTTGCCTACCATTTGCCCAATGCTGGCTCAGATTCCAATGAATTCTTGGGTTTTTTAGGGGATCAAATAGTCGGCAAGAGCGCTTTTTTGCAATAAATAGTTTTAGTTGTTTTTTCTGTTTTTTTTGGTAATATTTTGTTCATATTGAATATGAATTCAATTCCGACCAAATTATATTTATAAAATTGCAAGGAGAGTCCTGAAATGTCTTGTCGGTAAACTGAAGTCTGTGCACATTCCATAAGCTGTCTGTGAGTCTGCTGCATTTCGTTTTCCATCCGATGGCAGGGGAAATGGGAATGGGCAAAGGATTTAAGCGAAACTCTTTAACCTTGAAGGCTTTGAATACGAGAGCTTAATATCTTAAGGTGAATTCCGACGCAAAGTGAAAGGGAATGAGTTTTTGTTGTGTTTTTAATACGTAGGCTGTTCAATCATTCAGATTCATTTTCAAAGTATATTTAAGCCAAAACTGAATCACTATCTGCACGCACAGTACGCAAAAGTAACATATACAAGTATTGTATACAAGTCACAACTAAAATGGATTCTATATGTATCTGTGTGTATGTATATGTACCGAAAGTTATCCTTTTCAGGACTTACACTGCATACCATCGCACTGATGCTGAAACTAAATTTAATAGGCGATATTATTGAATGTAATGCTGTTTCATTTCCGCAATGATATTAGAAATAATTTAACTTGGCAACTAAATGGAATCCAAGCTAAAAATGGGGGTTGCTTGGTGGCGGGCTTGCGGGAGGCGGCGCGATATTTGTGGGCAGCGAAATGCGAATGCAATTCTTGATATGACGATATTGATGATATTTCCACGTATTTATTTTCGTTTCCCCACTCCGCTGACTGCCCCTCTCGCAAAACTCATTCCCAACACAAACACACAATGCCACAAACACTCCCACACACACGCCACAATGCACGCATTTCCACCGCCATCGCCTTGTCCTGTCTCGTCATTCATTGCGCTGGTGGACTGGAACTGCAACACAACACGCAAAACGCAAAACTCAACACGCAACACGCAACGCCATCAATGCCATCGCCACCGCTGTATCGCAACTGTCCTGGTACGGTCCTCGTAAATGCTACTACACTCGCCCTGCAACTGTTACTGCAACTGCAACCGAATCTATGTCAACGCCATCGCCATGCCAAATTAACCAATAGATATTCGTCCTCATGGACAAACTCGTGAATTGCCAGTGTTGCCGCGCTCAGACAGCACCTCAGAGTTCATGCCGCTGGAGGAGAAGGAGGTGGAATATTTCTTTGCCTCGGATGCTTCAGCCGTGATTGAGCACACCAACCGGGTCATCTATCTGGAGGTAAGATATGAATCTATTTTTGATTGTAAAAGTGCATCAACTGAGCTGCATGAACAAGTTCTGATGTATTTCTTGTACTTAATATATTCACAGGACGACGATGTAGCCGCAGTTCGTGACGGTACATTGAGCATCCATCGTCTAAAGAAGAGCCTGGATGATCCGCACGCACGTGAAATTACCACCTTGAAAATGGAGATTCAGCAGATCATGAAAGGAAACTATGACTACTTCATGCAGAAGGAGATCTTCGAGCAGCCGGACTCAGTGGTCAACACAATGCGAGGTCGCGTCCGCTTCGATGGCAACGCAATTGTGCTGGGTGGCATTAAGGACTACATTCCGGAAATCAAGCGCTGTCGTCGCCTTATGCTGATCGGATGTGGAACATCGTACCACAGTGCAGTGGCCACCCGACAGCTGCTTGAGGAGCTGACCGAGCTTCCTGTCATGGTGGAGCTTGCCTCCGACTTCCTGGACCGCAACACGCCCATTTTCCGCGACGATGTGTGCTTTTTCATCTCGCAGTCCGGCGAGACAGCTGACACTCTGATGGCGCTGCGGTACTGCAAGCAGCGAGGAGCTTTGATCGTCGGCATCACGAACACAGTGGGCAGCAGCATCTGTCGCGAATCACACTGCGGCGTGCACATCAATGCCGGTCCGGAAATCGGCGTGGCCTCGACAAAGGCCTACACCTCGCAGTTCATTTCGCTGGTGATGTTCGCGCTGGTCATGTCCGAGGATCGGCTATCGCTGCAGCAGCGTCGCCTCGAGATCTTGCAAGCGTTATCCAATCTCGCAGACCAGATCCGAGAGGTGCTCAAGCTCGACTCCAAGGTTCAAGAACTGGCCAAGGATCTCTACCAGCACAAGTCCCTGCTGATCATGGGCCGCGGCTACAACTTCGCTACCTGCCTAGAGGGCGCTCTGGTAAGTAGCTCCCCCATGGATGTCGATTTTTCTCGTTATCATATCCATACCCTTTCACCCTTAACAGAAAGTGAAGGAACTTACTTACATGCACAGTGAGGGCATCATGGCCGGAGAGTTGAAGCACGGTCCCCTAGCTCTGGTCGACGACTCCATGCCAGTCCTGATGATCGTGCTGCGCGATCCTGTGTACGTCAAGTGCATGAACGCTTTGCAGCAGGTCACCTCTCGCAAGGGCTGCCCGGTGATCATCTGCGAAGAGGGCGATGAGGAGACAAAGGCCTTTTCTTCCCGCCACTTGGAAATTCCTCGCACTGTCGACTGCCTCCAAGGCATCCTCACCGTCATTCCCATGCAACTGCTCTCATATCACATTGCCGTTCTGCGGGGATGCGACGTCGACTGTCCTAGAAACTTGGCCAAGTCTGTGACGGTGGAATAATAACCATGCATGAGATCACTCACGATCACCCAATATACTTCAACAACTTGTGCGCCCCTTTGCCAGGCGACCATTTGGACTCCTACCATAATAATCTCCACACATATTGGCATACACATTCATGCGAGTATCGCGTCGTTGCACACACCATTTGTACTACATCACAAACACTTTTACACATACAATTGTACTCATCGAGATACAGACCATCAGACAATTATTAAATTGAAATTTTTCGTTAATTGATGTTCAAGTTATTTTTTAAACAAAGATATTCCTGGTTTAGAGCATGTAATGGTGCTAGATCAGTCGTATAAATTGAATAAAAATCTCCGTTAAGATAGAGATGATTGTGGCGATTATTGTGCTTTCAAAAACTAATCAATGGCATCAACCGCGGCGAAAGAAGCTTTAATGAAATGGAATTTTAAATTGGATGACATAAAAACGAATGTGTGCCACAAAATTACGCACACTCGTACACAAAAACAGTTCGTAGCTTCCATATGTACATGAAAGGACACGATGTTAGGGGTGCGTGGCGATTTGGCTCCATCGGCTCCACTCACTTTTCTTTTATGCGAAACTTCGGTGGTATCGCTACTAAACGGTTATGGCTTCCAGACCAGCCAAGCCCTGCACCGAAAACCCCGACTAAGGTCAAACAAATACTAACGAATAAATGGAAAATATAAAGTACCAACTCTCTTCAGCTTCGAACCCCCCACCAGTCGGACCTTATCACTCCAATAGCCATTGCCATTTCCATCGCCAGGTAAACGGCGCAGACGTCTCTCTCAAAATTGGGATAGAAAGGTAGGGAATTTACCTTTTATTTCCTATTCGGCTACCGCAGAGTGTATAATCTAGATTAAGCACTCGCACTCCTGGAAGCAGACGCAGACAGCAGACACAATTGGATCTCCGCCAGAACATCCTCGAGAACAGAGAGGTTGGGCAGTAAGGCAGCCTGGCAGCCTGGCAGGCATTGCGTTATTTTGTCTGGAGCCAGAGGGCCTCGAAATATTTAGGTTGATATTTCCAGAGAGGACTGAGCCGAATACTCGACGCCTTTAAGTGTATTGTTTTTTCTGGGATAATGGGTTCGTTCTCATATATTATTGGTAATTCCTATCCGAATACAGGGGCAGTTGAAAGATTGTTCAAACTGAAGCCAGATTTGAAACAAGCGTGATTTTGAATAGATTACAATTTATCTAGGTCAGGAAATTAATAAGAAGTTAGTAAGAAAGTGTTCCCGGCGTCTCTGCTAAGAGAAAGTTGTACAGAATTGAACTACGTTTCGTTCAAAGTTAATTTTCCTGTTTAAATATTAACTAGGCGGATATAGGCTAACAGATTATGCGCTTAAAGAGCTTTTCAATCCATTATCTTTCATCAGATGCTGGGCACACTGCACTTTCACTGAACTGCTTTCGCTAGCTTTGCTATAAGATAAACCGCAGACTGTGCCAAGACTAAACTGTACCCTCAAATATTATTAGACACCCTTTGTTGTTGATATTTCAGAAGAGTTTTAGAACCTAACACTCCTTTTGGGGCTTTGCAAGGTGGCTGAATGGTTAATTGACTCATCGCCTGTCAAAGGATATGGATGTGCGCGAGGATTTTGGTAAGGTCTGAGCTGTCAGAGCATTAGTCGGGGATTAACGTGTGTGCGGGCGAAATTGAATTGACTTGAATTTTCGAATATTTATTGCAGCACCCTGCCTCCGAGCCAGCCATGTGGAAAACCATCTGGTAATTGGTTTCAGATTGCTTCTAGTTTGGCGGACTTACCGAATGCCAGCACCGGTATAAAAAGGTCCAGCATTGCCAATCCCATCCCTACCGCCCAGCAATGGCGGACAGAAAAAGTTTGAAGAAACTCGTGGCTATAGTACATTCCGGTAAATTGTTGCGACCCAAGCCCAGCCATTGCATTCGGGCAGCTCAAAGCCCGCTTCCGCTTGTCCGCCGGTGTGAAAATGAAACGGAAACATATTTATGCATTTTCCGACGAGAGAGAGAGAACTTTTAGAACTGCTATCAAAACACGTTCAGGTAATAACATAAGAAACTTTTATCTCGTCCTAGTCGTGGCTATTGCCTTGCCCTGCCTGAAGAGTCCCCCTCCATGTCGTTGACGTTGTTGTTGTCGCCGTCGCCGTCACCGTCGTCGTAGTCTCGATAGTCGGCAGCACGTTCTACTTATTTCTTCAATTGCCTCATTAGGAGCTGCACTGCATATCCGGATTATGCGGCAATTGCCGTTGCCGTTGCCATTGCCATTGCCATTGCCTGCTCACTTTTCAATGTGTGCTCATCTTTTTCGTTTAAAGCTTCCGTGCCCCCAGCATATTCCAAATTGAGGGGTTTTCACAATTTTCGTAATTGTATATTCTTAAAATGTTGTATTGCTCTCTGTAGATAACTCTTCGCTGTTGTGTTGGAAACCTCGTCTCACTGGCCAAAAACCCATTTAGTTTGTGATATGACCGTTTTTATAATAGTGCGTGTATCCATAAATCACGGATCGCTTGTCGACTTTCTGCTACATACTCGTATGGCGGGAGTCCCTAAATTGATTGAGACTTGTGTGTGCGGTTCGATTGAATGGGGAGAAGGCGCAGGAGTCAGAGGGAGAGCCAGTCTATCCGTTTGATGCCCTTGATTGGTATCAAATGGAGCGAGGCTTTACGCCTTGGCTAATACTTCATCGGCTCTGGGGGATTTGTATCCCGGCATTTTCGAGACGTCAACGCCAGATGCCAGAGTGTCAATTTACTACCCGAGTTAACGTCAACAGTCGAGTCGGGTGCTCCAGCTCCAACGCCAGCTCCATCTCCAGCTCCATATCCAGCTCAAGCTCAGAGCCGGTTTCGGTATCGATTGAGGTTTCTCGATGATTACAACAGTGGAGAGTCAATTTGCGCAAATTATACTCGACACGTTCGTGGGCGCTCTGCGCAGGGAATACTCGTATCTCACATGCGTGCCTGATGGCCTGGATCTGGACGTCGTGCCAAACGTGTCCACACTTTGGACAGCAACGGGCGGGGGGTTGGGTTTCCATTTCCATAGCAGGTGAATGTTCCTCGGGGACTGTGACAAATGCTTTCGAGAGTCCCAGAGACCCCAGCCACCAACGGGGATGTGGGGAACAAACGGGCAACAAACGGAAAGTTCGGACAGCACTCTGAAATTATCTCTGGAGGAAAGATAATTGAATATATTTGCAAAGTTATCTCATTTCATTCGTCCGACTATGAGTGCTGCGCGTAAACCCGTTTTAAATATGCAACAAAAAGTTGGCAAAGTTCTTTCCAAAATAAGTTTCGTCCTGCCGGGTCCGGAACGGGAATGGGATGGGGATGGGAATGACAATGGGAATCAGAATGGTTCTGACAACGTGTGGGCGCCTTTCTCAGTGTCCTTGGGTCCGTTGGAAACCAGAGGAAGTGGAAGTCTTCGAGGGATCAGGTCTAACCTAGCTAGGACACAGTGCTTGACTGTGTTTGGGCCTGTGGAAACTTGTAGAGCCATGAATGAACTTGTTGGGCATGAGGCTTTTTAAGTTTATTCGTGCCACCTGAGAATAGAAAGTTGCGCTATAAAATCAAATCAAAACAATTCAAACGATAATTGTTATATTTTATGATTTTATTCATGAGAAAGAAAGCCAACGAAGAGACCCACAAAATGGCGTCCAGGCAGTGAGATTGGAAAACTTCCTGGCAGCGAAAATTACTCCTGCCACTCCTGCATGCACGGGGGAGTCCTCTGGTCCTCTTCGCTGCAGGATCCCACTCCCATGATTGACACTCCCCCAGAGCTAGAATAGCCGAAGTTGAATAATTGCGTTCCCCGGCCATGATATTATTTTCAGATCTCTTAATTTTTCCCTATATGAGCCCAAGAGAACGTGGCATGGCGCGTGGGGCAGGTACAGCCTTCTCCACTTTCACACATATGTATATTTACCCATACAAGTAGCATTATATGTACTCGTACTTTGGAGCATCTGTCTGCTCGCAGCTGACACTGGGCTGGGGTTTTCCGCTTCAAGTCGGTCGGTCGTTTCCGTCAGTTCTGCTCTCAGGCTCCCATGCAGCGGCAACCGCGTATCTGGTAACGGGGCTGGGAGCTGGAGTTGTGGGCAAAAACGCACAAGCAGGTTATTTGCAATTCCAACGCAAATTTTGAAACCACTGCGCGCTCAGAGCCGTGAAACGAACGCAATTCGAAACAGCGGTGCCGAGTAGCATAAACAAAGGGGCCAAAAACGAGGAGAAGAGCACAAAACTAAACGAAAATACATTCTAAAGTATTCGGCGGTTTGCTGGCGGATGCAGACAGAAGTAGACACTCGCAGTCAGACACGGCATCCGCGTCCACGTGCCAGCTGTGGCTGCCGCAGCTCGAAACAGTTCCATGGCTGCATACTGCTACACTGCTACGCGAACGGCGAGTACGCCCCGCGATGCCACAGAAACTTTTATAAGAATAATGTCGCTCACACGCGACGTTGCCCCGTTGGCGCTAATATTTTGTCGAACTAATGAACCGTGCCGCGACGCCATGTGCGTAGGTAGCCACTTTCAACAAGTGGGGAGGAGAAGGCCCAACGTGCTGTTGCTCCCCTGTGTTTGCTCACACTCTTGCTACACACACATGTCCGTACGTGGGTGTGGGTACACAGCACACCTACTCGTCTCCGTACAGCCAGGACTGTCGGAAGCAGCGGCATGCAAACATATTTATGTGGGCACGTGCTGCTGCATGTCTCCTCCGAATTTGACATACCACCATCCTTGCAGACGGGAGGGGTCCGCCGGGCCCGGGCCGGGCCGCTGCCTCTGCGCCAGTATGTACATGTACTTCTGATGCTTGTTGTCCCCGCGGCCCGAGGCTCAACAGCGAGGGGTGGGCGCACGGCGGGGGGTGAGTGACAAATAACTTTCGACACATGATGCCACAATACTAGCCATGAATTCCATTACCCGCATGCCGCAAAAAACAAGGTTTTTGACATTGAGGAATTTCTATAAAAAATCTTTTTAATATATGTATTTGCTCGATAAATTGGATTGGATTCTATAACGATGGCTATAAAAACCCCTACACCCCTTTGTCTTTTGAAATATGAATCTATCAGCATCACGTCCTTCAAAATTTCATATTTTCACCTTTTTATACCCGGTACTCGAAAAATATGGGTGTATTCGATTTTTGACGGAAGTGGATGTGTATAACACACAGGCCCCATAAAGTATATATATTTTGATCAGCAGCAATAGCCGAGTCGATATAGCCATGTCTGTCTGTCCGTTTATACGTCTTTCGTAGAGCAGAAAAATGTTGTACACAGCCTCTTGTGATATCACACTGTTACAAGTATTTCAAAGGACACAAAGATAGAAAATAGGAGAAAAAATACGAAGATATGAGAAAACCAACGCAGAATCATAGAGAATGACCATATCTAGCAGATAGCCCAATCTGGATCAGATCGGATTATAATTTTAGACAACGGCTCCAACGCGCTACTCATCTCCTTTTCTCTTCCTTCAGTGTGCGGCCTTTGGCGGAGGGGTCTGTACTGGCTGAGTATCGGCTTTATACTCGATACAATTGTATGTAGAGTCGCGGCCCTAGCTGCGACTTACAACATTCCTCGCTTTAAATAAAATTGTATTATTAAATAACTCTGCCCCATTGACATTGAGTCTTTGAAATTGCGTTCAATAAAACTCCACTCCTTAAATGATGTATTTAGTTTTTTGATTGCTAAAATAATCCTAAATACGTACAATCCTTGATTAAGGAAAACATCATTCTGCGAATAAAAATCAAGGACCTGCATCCTATAGGCGTAAAGAGTTATCCGTTTCTCTATAACTCCTCAGCAGCAACACACTTTCGCTGAATCTCTGAAGGCTTGGAACATTAAATAGATTTATTACGACAAAGTGGATTTTAGCATAAATCAGATTGTCCATAAAGAATGTCAGGCTCGGGTTTTTACAAGACTGTAATAGATAATTCCAGCGTTAATGCAACACACACTGGAGGTGTGTCCTTTCATTCCGCACTACCACCACCCGTGCATGGAGCAGTTTTGAGCCATAAAATATTTACGAATGGCGAGAAGCTTTTCAGTATTTGTACTTGGTTTACGGCCATCGTAAATTGGGTGAGCATAAAGCACTCACATCGAAACACATTTAAGTGAAGTCCTTAAAACAATTCGCCCTAATGGGCAAGACGGCAGAGACGTAGTGCGTCAACCAGACGCCGACCGATCGCTCCAGCAAAAGAAACGAAGCCCCGCCCCCAACCCTCATCGCTGACCACGTGCTCCCCAAGGTCGCTTTGTTGAAGGACATGTGTACATATTTCTGTTAGTTTACTTGCAGCGCCACCAAACTCGACATTCAATTCGATTGCCACAAGACACGTGGCAACTGGCAGTCGGTCTAGAAGCTCTCGCCTAATGGCTTCATAATTTCCAGAGCTGATTTGGCAAGGGCCAACATTCGATGGCTTAGGCCTTAGGTTAACTTGTATATTTATGGCTGTGTCATCAGATCCCAGAGCACAACATTCGTGGCAGTGATATATGAGACGAAATCTAGTTGTAAATCTAATTTTGGCAACTAACGCTAAGAGATATTTTTAATCATTTAATACTGCTAATAATGTTCATCGGCCCTATAATGGATATATAAACTCGTTAGGTATTCGATGTTAACAATATCAATATTGAAAACATTCCATGGAAAAACAAAAGCCAAAGCTAGAACGCGAACAAACGCAATCGAGTTGAACATGAGTTGCTTAATTTGAACTACGACTAGCGCAGTTGATCGGATATTCACTAGTAGCTCTGCACGGCATACACAGTTTTGTTTCGTCTAGTCAGAATGCAGATCTTGAGATCTAAGTCTTGGGTAATCCAAGTTATTCTTGATTTATGTCTGAGCCTGTCTAACACAGAAGAAGAACACAAAAGAAGAACTTTCGTGTTTGCAGTTTTGAATCGAAGTGGTTCTGCCGGTTGATGGCCTTGAAACACTGTTTTATTTGTAGCAACAGTAACCTCCAGAGAATTGGTGCACGCGTTAGAATCTGTCTACTAATCTGTATAAGCGCGGCTGGGTATAGTTGATATTTATTTTGTGGGTCCATCTTCTTCTTACAGATACCGGTTTTTATGCTAATTTTTAACCAGCAAGACGGAAAACCACTCGGCAGACTGCGGACGCACAGAGCAACCCATTGTCATTATCGTCAATGTGCGACTAGTTTGGAAACACTTCCGCGACGAATAAAGCTAAGGCTGACGGCAGAAGTGCCACAAAATTCCTCTTACTCACAAAAATATTCACAGAATTAACTCAATTGAGGCATAAAGTTTACTCTGGACGGAACACAATTAAGACTAAGTTTTAACATTTAAGCGCGGATGCTGAGGTACATATATTCAGATTTAGGCAAGAGAAGAGGGCAAGTAATAGGTGCCTACTGTGCTGGAGACAGGGCTGGGCGTCGGAGACGTATAGGAGTAGCCGGAGGGCGCTCTCGTCGTGGAGCTGATCTCTGGCAGCGCGGTGGTGCTCTCCCCTGGGATCACTTCTGTCGTACTGGTCGAGGCTGGGCGCCCGGGATGTACTGTAGGCTTTGGCGTTTCGATATCACCTTCTGTTGTTGTCGTGTAGACGGTTTGGGTAGTTTGAGTAGAGCTGTCTTCCGGAGTAAAGTCTGTGTTTACCTCTGTGGTGTGGTGGGTGACTGGCCTCTCCGTCGTTGTAGTGCTGCTTCCAAAGGACACGAATTTGTTGAAACCAAACCCGAAGCCACTACCCGACGACTTGGCCTGCAGCACGCTGTTCAGCAGCTGAATTTTGGTGGATATCAGAGTGGAGATCAGCTGTGTGTTGATGGGCGAGGCCGTCGCCGCACTTGTACTTCCGTAGCTGCCACTGGAACTGAAGGCACCTGAGCGAAGAAAATAGAACGTTACTTTGTGGGGTCCCTGGAACTAACGGCTGGATTACCACTGCTCGGCGAGAACACCTTGATGAAGATCGGCTTAGCATCCGCCATAGTGGCTGCACTGCAAAAAAGCAGAGCCAAAATTGAAATAGTTCTAAGCATGTCGTCTTCTTCCACGTTGTGACTGGCCCCGCGAGACGACGTTCTCTTTTATACCGCACGACGACGGACGGGGTCGGTCTCGTCGGAGATGCCGATACCGATGCCGATGCCTCAGCTGTTTCTGTTGTCATTTGATGATTATCGCGCGCTTAGGTTTGTGCTGTGAAGTGGCCAAGTGGCTTACAAACATGATTCAACTGGCCCTGCCCCTGGATGAGGCCGCCGCTGTCAGCGAGTGGTAAGTGGTAGGTAAGCAATCTCATTCAGTAATTTATCGTCACTATGTTGGGCCAACAATCTGATGTAGAGAGCGAGAGCTTTGACTGACATCCACATCCAAGCTTAGTTGTCAGCACTAGAGCTTATTTGACACCTACTCTGCCTTACCTACAAAGAGAACGTAAATATCGAACCAAAACTTCGAGTTTAGAGCTCTATGTCTCTAGTCTTAGATAGCTTCAAGTCAATTAAAAGCTTTTCAAATAAACCAACCAACAATTGTTGTTTCAGCTCGTAACTTAGTTGTCTATGTCGTGCAAGAATCTTTAGATTCGAAAGGAACTCCAACGGACGAAATCCCACAGTGAAAATCAGAACAAGCCGGAAAGATGTTGGGTCTACATATGTGGGTATCCACATACATGGGAAGCAATATTAATAGAAGAATCCCATTTAATAAGTGAGCGCAATTCAAACACAGCTAAGCACATTAAAAGCGAATCAGAATCATACCATCCATCGAAAGTCAGAATCCAACCAGAATAGTATGTGTCTTTCGGTTTCTACAGTCAGTTTTGGTACTCTCAACTAAGTACATTTACAACCGAGCCTTTTTAAGCATTTTTTTTTCGACTGTGCTAACATTAAATCCATGATCGCTGAATTTAAAAAGGAGTCCCTATTGGTGGTATTCCCATATGATTATTGTATAGCATACTTTTTTGATGAAAGTAAATTGTCAGAGCTGCGTCCTGGCACTCCAGAGACAAGCTACAGGAGCTAGGCATCGTTTTTAAATTGGCAAACCCTCTTGAGATCTGGTTTCACATGACGCAATTATCCACTGGGCAAATATTACCAGCTTATCCAAACTAACTCACATATACTCGTACGAATGATTGCATATCCTTCTTACATATATAAAGGGCAAATAGAATATATGCATAGCACACATACATACGCGGGCCGTGGGCCAGGGCCGGGGCCTTCCATTCTGATTCGGTCGCTTACATATTTATACAATAGACACATAAGTAGTAGTTTTATACTTTACGACAGCCGATGTTTGCCTTAGAGCTCATCCCAATGAGCCAGCCATAATTCGTTACATCATGAGCTCCCACTAGTGGACTCCCTACACCTCCACCCTCAGGTCCGCCAGCACTGGTAAAATATTCAAAGTATTGCCAAACACTTGCCGGGTTGAAGTATTCATGAGTGCCTGCCACACAGACGGCTGTGTGGGTGTATTTATTTATTTGCTGCTGCCAGAATTATATGTTTGCATTCATTTATGCAAACAGCATAGGCCTAAGAACGTGAGTGCGAGTGTGGGGGGTGGGCTGTGCGGTGCTGGTGCGGTTGCTGGTGCGGGTGTGCACCGTCCATAACAGTCAATTTTTATTGGCAACACTTTGACTCGTAAAGAAAAACGATGGCCACCGCCTATTCTGGTTCATGGTATCCGATACGATACGATACCCTGTTCACAGCCACCATCCTGCCTGATCCGGCCAGCAGCGCAGCAGTGGGCTTTTAATAATTTAACCACTACTATTTAGTTTCCATTTCCGCAAAATGCTTTCGTGTTAACGCCTCGAATGCAATAAATAAGCTGGTTCGGCCAACGTTAACAGAACAGCAGCCAAACAACGGCAGGACCACCCCGCCCCGTATGAGGCCCAGTACATGTGGGCGTGCAGAAAGCAAAAGCAAAAGCAAAAACAAATCCCATAATGTTAACTCATAAATATTTCACTTTATTGCGCAACCTCAAACAAGGGTTACTGCCGCTTGAGCGGTGGCGAAGTCAAAAAATGCTTCATAAATTATTGGACGGCTCATACACTAAACATTTTTCTCTTCTGGCGTTTCACAGGACCCCATCGTTCCTGTAAAAGGTTTAAGCATAGGCCGAGCTTCGAACTCTGTAATTCTTGTTGATTTCCATATCAATATTTGCATAGCCGACAGTCGTTTCTCTTTGATTTCCGAGAATTTAATGGTTAGTGGAGAACTAAGAAGAGGATTACTGCACAGCAGGATGCAGTTTACTTGTTTTCGGTTAGTGGGGATCACTGCAACTGCACCGTCCGTAAGGCCATGCGCCCACTTTTTTGAGTATATCGTGGACAGGCCCCGATTTGAGTAGCTTTCGGCGAAACTATGCTTTATTAAACTTAAATGAATTAGCTTAACTTATTGAGTTAAACTAAAGAAGATATGTAGTCGTGTGCAATACATTCTAAGCTAGTCAGAATTCCCTGTAGAACCTAAGCCACGCAACTAGTTACGGGTAATGCGATCGCCGACCTGTCGAATCTAATCCGAAATACAAAGGCGCTTTCGTTTTTTTTCGAAGCTGTCAAATCGCGACATTTAGATACAATATGCAACAAAAAAGTATGCGAATCGCCACATTCTACTGTATTGTGCTCATGGAATGCAAGACACTAAAAATTAAACAAACAAAAATGCATTTGTCCACGCGCGTTGCTTTCAAAATCTAGTTCTTGGAAGAAACATTTGCGAAAGTTCTTTAAAATAAAAAAATAAATGAAGAAATAATTCCTAATTTCATCAAATAAATGCTATTAAAAAAGTACGTAACGACAAATTAAATATTTTAAATAATTACATAGTCATTTGCGTAGCTAATATAATTCTTTTGTATGTATCCAGTTATGTATTTATCTCATTAAGATAACTGCTCCAACACGCACAACCTTTAATGTATGCCATGGAGCATGGCTTTCCTTATTCTAGCTATACTTAATAAAGATAAGCCAACTTGATTAATTTGTTAACCACCGGAGTCGGCACCCAAAATAGGGATTCTCTTGCTTTTATAGTCTTTGGAAAGTAGACTACAAGCAAGTCTTTCAGTCTCGGTGTATTCGGTGTATCCCTTCTGGCGTTTACATACTCGTCTTTACATTTGAACCAATCTAATATAATTGAAATTAATTAAATTCCTTGAGTACTGAGGATAAAACTGATTTTATTTGCCTCTTTCTTCCAATCAGGTCCGTGGAAAGTATCTAGTCAAAATAATAATGACAATAAGTAATTTAATCTAATCCATATTTGGAGCGATCCCACACTAGTGTATAGTGTATATAACAAAACAGACTCAAGATGAAATGTTAAAACTGAGGTTACTCGGCCGTCAAAATATTTAAGTAGAAGTGCTTAAAAATCTTTTAAATTGAATATCGACTTATCTGACTGTCTATCGACAGTCTGTTTACTAAGGTGTAACAAAAAGTCATTTGGGTCCGCTATTCTTCATTTTTTTAAGCGTACTAACGTATGCTGATGATGCCAAAATTTGTCTCTCCTACTCTGATTGATACCCGCACACACGCCCTTAACTCGACTAAATGGTTATTCTAAAAACTTATGTATGTTATCTCCGAGAAAATCATTCCCTTGATCGAATTTCAAGATCAAATGACTCGATTGCTGGAACAGTAAGTCAAATAGTTTCATAAAAACTCTGTACGTCACGTTGGTAAACACTATATTGGATTATTGCTCTGATGTGTGCATCTCACAGTATAAAGACAACCCAGGCGTTGGAGCTTTGCAAAAACAGTTATTGCTTTTCTTTTAGTGCGACTCTGGTAGACTCTTGTCCCCATCCTATACCGATCTAGGCTAAAACTTAATTTTTCACTTTCTACTAAACTGAGACCCTCATTCTGCTTACATATATATTATTCATACATATTTCCTCACCGAGTTTTGCGGGATGATCTAATGATCTAAGCGTAGTACAATTTTCGTTGTTCGTGTTTGGATCTGCTGGAACTTCAGCGTCACAGCTAACTGGGTAATCATATGATTTACGATGGCGCTTAATTTCCACTTAAGCTTGGCTCCTAATGGGAGGTTTAACTAGCGACTCCCAATGTTCCTATCTCTCTCTTATCTTGCCTCTAGTAAAAGACTAAAGACAATATAAATATCTTGGCGGAGTCTGATTCGTACGTCCAATGCTGGTCTTGTAGCTAATGGTCGCCATTGGGTCGGTGCAATGACGGTCGCCATTGCCGCCGTCGGGTTTGTCGTCTTGGGCACGGGGTGACGAGTGAAGGTAGACGCAGATGCAGATGAGATGACTTGCCGCACGTTCACATGAAAAGTTTTGATGGTAAACACAAATTATCAGGAAGAACTTTGGGGCGCTCACTGCCGGACTACGGACGGAGCGGCTGGCAAAAGTAAAAGTCAAAGGGAGCACAATGATGTTACTTTTTCGCAAATAACGTAATCGGAAAAGTTGCCAAGTTTTCCTTGCTAGCTTTCATATTCTTCTTTTGACCGGCTGCGGCCCGCAACTTATTGAAAAAATGCCATTCAATTGCCTTGTTACCAGTAAAAGGAGACCAACGCAGGCAGCAGCAAACGTAGAAGAATGGGTCTGTGGCGGTCTGCCAGCAGAGTTGCCAAGAATGCGATGGCTTTGGCACTAGCTTCGCTGGTGCTTCGCTGTCTCTCCGTCCCTCCATCGACTATTTTTTAGCGTACTCGTATTCCCTTCCACTTGCAACGCCTGCGAAAAGGAAAGTGCGAAATTGGCACACCAGGCGACAACGACAACCCTGGCGAATCCCTGGGGGCCGTTCGCGGACAGCACTGAAGAGGGACTCCGGGCACTACTGAAGCTTCAACAGCAACAGTGGCCAGGCCAAGCCGTGGAGGGAAGTCGCCGTTCCCGTTGCCGTTGTCGATGTAGTGGAAAAATGCCATAATGCTACAACTACAAACAAGAAAACAACAAGCTGCGTAAAAGTTTTAAGTGCTTTCGAACATTTTGACAAGTTGACTTTTTGTTGGTTTGAATGGAACCAATAATGTTCCAAAGCAAACTTATTTTCCTGACATAATCAATGAAAACATCGAGCACGATTGAGTTTAGATCCGAAACTAGGCTAGCATCGGCATCGGCATCGGCTCTCTCTCCCCAAAAGCAATTCTGAAACCAACTACTTTCAAAGACTTAAGCCAGGAGCACATACTAAATACTGAACCGGGCCTTGTGACTGAGCTCCCTACTTATTTCCAAGCAATTACATTGCACATTCCGCTTTCACTCATGTCGCCTTTTATCAGGATTAGCTGAGGCGCTGGAACTCTACTTACATATATGGGGAAGCGGATAGTGTAATAATTTATTGGTCTACTTAGTCCCGTCCCGAGCCCTTGGGGACAAATAAGAATATGACGAGCTTTCTTGGATTCGTTCATCTCAATGCCATTCAGCTATTGGATCCATACATAATTTTCTCTCTGAAAATATCGAAACATTTCCAATTAAAAAGCTTCTACCAAGCAGCGCCACACGTGATTAATAATTAATAAACTAATTATTTCTCGAAAGGCAAGGGCATGCAGAGATCAGTATGCCTGAAATCCGGCAGGCGCTGCTGAATCAGGCATGAAGCCCAAAGACGGCCGGAGCTGACTAGTACTTTTAATGGCAATAAAAGCGCAAATATATTACAAACGAGCAGCAAACTATCCAGTCCGTCTCCTCCACAAACCCCAGACCCAGCCCCAGGCCCAGTCCCCAGTCCCAGTCTCAACCCCTGCCTCGGGCTCGGCCTCGGTAACGGCCTTGCCCCTCACGTCTGCACCAGTTGCTGCGTTTGAGCAAACAGACGTGAAATTTGTGGAAATGGCTTCCTATGGGAATGTTTACATCTGGAATGAATTTGCAAACTCTGACAGTTGCTCGCATTTAATGTCAGTCAACGAGTCAGCGTCACTGTCAGGTGGGCACTGGCGCTGGCAGTCGCAGGACAGGCAGTCAGACGGAAAGGCAGTGAGGCAATCAGACAGTCAGACAGTCAGAGAGGCGGGAAGTCGGAGAGGCAGTCTATTCGCGGGCGTGGGACATTTCGACCCTCTTCCCCTTCGATTATTTAATCGTGAGCCATCCGACAAGTTGAAGGGTGCGATTAATTTAAAACCTGCCAATTTCTCCGATTTCCCTGGAGCTGAAAACTGAAATATGGCCACGGATCATGGCTTTGGCCGATGCGACGGAAAATGTGATGTGTCAGACCTTCAGTCCAAGTTCTGTGGCCGGAAAAGCTGTGGCTTGGCAAATGTCAAAAATGTAAAGTGCCCACTCAAGCGAGAGATCGTATCACGTGTGAAATCCATTAGGGCTCTGGGCGGACAGTGCACGTCCTGTCCGACGCATTGACATTCATGTCCGCGAGCCTCAGACCCAAGCTCGGAATATCACGGCCGTGTCGCCCCGATGCTAGTCGCTCGAATTTCCATTACTGCGAATTGGAATAGTATGGCAACTCATCTTGCCGGTAATCGAATGCCTCATAACCGTAACCATCAACATAATGATTTGACATTACCATAACCCCCCAATACCGAACCCGGAACCCGCACGCGACTAAATAAACGGCACCCAATTCCGACTGTCGGTTGCCCATTAACCACAAAACTGCTACTTGCCACACCCCCAGCGGTGGTCGTTCGGCTCATGTACGAGTATCTTAGGAGCAGCAGTTGCAACCACCTGGAGGGAATCGCAGACTGGCGGAGGGACGAATGGACTCGGTAGATGTTTAGTCTAATTTATTTATTTGCTGATTTGATTGCCTCATGGGCCATAGCCAGTATCGGTTGGCTGTTAATCAAAATCGCAATCAACGGAATACGGGGAGGATTCCCCAGGCTGATCATTCCACCAACGACCCCCAATTGTTTAGAGGAGAGCTGTGGCATTCAGTGGTTAGTTCAGTGGCCGAAAGGCCGCAGGATGAGCAGAGTTTAGCTGAAAGTGAATCAAGTGATAAATCTGTTACGTCCCCGTCGCAGCGATTATCCTGTGACAGCACGCACATAAAGGGACTCGCAAAATTTGTCTGGCTTATTCGCATCTGGTCTGCCACGGTGCATTCATGGCCAGAACGCAAACATTTGTGCATGCAAATGCTCGGATGCGTCCGTATGAATCCACGTACTATTTACTACTGTTTACGGGTACGGGCATGAATACATGCATATCTGCGAGTCCCTGCCTGCGTTTGACTCTTGCTCATTTGGTTCATGGTCGCCGATCCGATGCTCATTAGGCCAACACCCAAACTATGCCCCTTGCACTTCAAACTTCACACTCCCGACCGGCTCCGCCCTGCCACTGGAGTAGGTACGTATATGAGGGCGGGACCGGACCCGACCCGACCCAAAACGATAACTTAGCAATGCCACTAGCAGTGGGGACAACAAACTAATTAGGTTGCTCTATTAAGAGCGGTTCCGGAAGGAAGCGGAACTGCATTCCATGCTGGAGCCGAAGCAAAAAGGTGGCATCTACAGCAGCAATTGCTCGCTCGGTCGCCAAATGAACGCGCGTCTTGTGCTGAATAATAATCAGACTGGGAACCAACCGATTCGGTAAGGTCTGTCTGCGCACCCTTGGCAACCCTAGAACCCAGGTGATAGGGAACGTGGCAAAGGGAGATGGGAGATCGGAGATGGTGGAGGAACCGCGCTGAGCACGTATTAAATCCAATGAGGTCGCATTCATTGGGAAAAGTGATTCCGTTCTGCAGTTGCTGCCGGCGGTTTGGTGGCTGATGGCTGGAGCCACGGCGGGTGCACCAGCCGCGTAGTCAGGTTAATTTAGTAGTTAACGGTATTCTGCTCGACATTTGCTGGTTTTATTAAACAGTCTCGAGTGCCGGAGTGCCGGAGCGTCGAGGCGCCTTTTGGCCAAGAAATGCGCAGCAGTGCTACGACTAAGACTACATACCACGCCATTTCAAAGCCAACTTTCCACTGTTGTTCTGCTGCTCAACAGAGCACATTAGCCGTACCATCCTGCTCCATCTCCATCCCGATCCATTCGGTGGAGCCAGAGCTTCAAGTTTCAACTGTTCATTAGCTGCAATTAGGGCTAATTGCATTATGATGCACTGGACTGCACTGGACGGCAGGGCTCTGCTCAGCGGCAGCGGCATGCCCGTTGTGGCAGCAACGAAACAACTAGCAAATTATCCCAGTCAATTCGAAATTTGAATGTAAATAAGAGTTCATACTGATTGAGATTTCATTACAGCCCAATTCGATTAAGTAAGAGACTCATTGCGAATTATTAACAAGAAATGAGCATTCGACTATAAATCTATAAATCTTTCCCGGCCATAAATTATCCACTTGTGCTTTGTGTATGAACTACATTATGAAACGAGGGGGAACGCGGTAGAGGCCGCGACTCTACTTTTATACCCCGTACTCAGTCAGTATATAGTCAGCTTATTAATGAAATACACTTGTAACAGTGTGATATCACAGGAGTCTGGCTACAACATTTGGTTGCTCGTGCTTTTGTAGTCTCTGAGATCTAGGCGCTCATCGGGACAGACGGACGGACACACAGACATGGCTATATCGACTCGGCTATTGATGCTGATCAAGAATATATGTAATTTATATGGTCGGAAAAGCTTTTTCTGGGTGTTACACTCATTCACTTTCACCACAAATCTAATATAACCCTATATTCTTCAAGTACCAGGTATAATTATTGTGCTGTTGAAGTAAACTTGAACAAGTTCCATGACGGCCAAACCAAAACCAGCAAAGAAACAATGCAGTTACAATAAGAATGCTTGAAATGCCGTTTTTTGGATCTAATTATCAAGAGTGTAAGAACAATGAACGCAGAGTTTCTTTCAACGGAGTAGCCTTCCAGCTTTGCGGAACTATAAGCCACAAAATGATTTTATTATTTATGAGTCCAATCAGGAGCGAGACACAGTCCTTTGAAGAAGTCTTTGCACTGCACGTGTAGACAACTAAATAAATTGAAATATTTATATCGATAGTCAATACTCATAGCTCCACAGAGTGCGCAGCAAACAGCAAACTGAATTACCATTAGTTCCCGTGCCAACCCAATTCAGCCCGAAACTCAAGAACAAAGACTCGGATTTGACAGGCTTCGGGTTCGAGCAGGACTCACATGCATTTTACCATTGAAATTATTAGGAATGTCAGTCACAAGAGCAGGGAAATACGAGCTGTTGCTGTTGCTGTTGGTGTTGTTGGACTTGAAAACAGCTTTACCAATGTATTGTTTCAATCGAGGGAAGACCGTACAACCGCTTGTTCCCAGGTCGCAGCCAATTCACAATTCAGTTTTCACGTCGGTTTTGTGAAGTCCGATAACAATGGGAAATTAGAAAAGTTGCTGTGCACTCTCTCATCACAAACTAAATGAGTTGTAATTGATTTGGCTTCACAAATAGTGGAGGCGGCGAATGGATCGATGGGCATAGAGTGGAATGGGCCCTAGGATGTTCAGAGCAGGACTCGGATCCCGGAGCTCGCTGGGCGGCCTGTCTTTTGCAATCTCACACGTCGACAAAAACAAAATTTAATTTATACGCCATGCCAAATCACATTTCTAACACACATACTCGAACGGGACACACTGGCAACACACCCCACCAACAGGTCGAGAAGGAGCAGTCGAGGAGCCGGAGCCGGAGCGGATGTTACGGCGTGAGTATTGTTGTCCCGGTGTCCGAGCCAAGAATCCGAAAACAATTCGAAGGCTCACAGGACGCTTTGTTTCAGCTAAAGGCAGTCGCAGTCGCAGCCAGAGACACAAAAGTGCAGAGCCGACACACAAAGGCCAGTGCGAAATGAAATTTCGATATGGATTTGAGCGCACATCGATAAAGATTTATGTCTTCTTGGAAGCCTCCGTTTCGGGCCGTGCCATAAAATGGACGTTCAGTCGCGTGGGAGGATGTGGGTGTGGATGCGGGTGCGGGTGCCTGGGAGGGAAATAGATTGCCAAAACTCGCTCACATCTGCACGAGAACGAGTATGCAGCGAAACGAAAGCTAGCTTTCTATTCCTGCAGAAATATCACGGACAATGAGTCGAGGATACACACAATCTTCCTGATGGAGGCTCATTTAATTTGATTTAGCAGAGGAGGCGAGGAGAGGCAAAAAAACAGAGCCAGAGCCAGAGCCAAATCAGAACCAGACGTAGCTGGCAGTCAATTTACGGAAAAATGCGTCGAATCACCTTTTTGCAATAACTTCAAAGATGCAGGCCACGAGGACATCGGGGGAATTTGTAATTTCTTGTCGCTCGTAAATGCGATGCGGGATGCTTGATTAGCATTTCGGTTTGGCGTTTCCACCGGCTCTGCAACCGGTCTGCAACCCATGAATCATTCGACTGGCGCGCTGATTAGCAAACGATGATGATTAAAAATGCGCCGAAATTACAAAGTGGACTCCGTTTGCCTGTCCTGTCCCATTCTTCCCATTCCCACTGGCAATCCCTATTCCTGGTCCGTCTCATTTTGGGGCGAATCTCCTCCATTCATGCCACGGCACGTTCAGCATTTTGATTTGCTGGAATTTTTCATAATTAGAAGTCAGTCAAATGTCGTGAATTGCAAATTGCAAACTAATTGAAATTCTCCGTCGCCCAGCGAGAGGGAGGCACGCTGGAAAGATGGATAGATGGAAAGCTGGTAAGATGAAAAGATGGGTGGAAATATGTAGCAGATTGAGCGATGGAGGGACGTGTGGGCGTTCGGGTGCTTGAATGCCAGGATTCCGGGATGCGTGTGTGCCGCATTTTTGAATATTCCACAACAGTGGGATGCAGTTTCTGGAGATGCTCCCGGCCGTCTGCATCTGCCAGCCACTTGGCCCTCTTTCGTCTGATCTCTCATGGGTAATTTCACTTTGTGTACGCAATGGGCGAAAGTTGGAGCGAAAGGAAACTGCAGCAGAGTTGAAAGGAGTCCATGTCCGCGGGCTGGAGCAGTGGATAGTGCAGAATGGGATAGTGGAAGAGGGCGATGCTGCCTGCGATGAAATGATTTCGAAAAACAATATCCGCTCGCTTATTCCTTGTTACTTGCTCCCCGGCTGTCCAGTGAATTGGAGCGCTGCATATTTTCGCAATTTATTTGCGCTTGAGTGAGACCTCGAGATGCGCTGTCCGTCCAGTGGAGCCCCGGGCAGACACAGATACGGAACCAGGGCAGGGCGGGAAGTAATATTGAAAGACTTTTAATACAAATCAAAAGACAATCCATAATCGCAGGCTCAGGGAAAGCGGCCATCGTCATTGCGCACTTTTCCGGAAGCCCTCCTGGAAAGCCACCAGGAAAGTACTCAACTCATTAAGGGGCCGCAGGAGGCCCCCATCGCGTGTCCCACGGCGTCGGACGGCGACTAAGGTGCGTACCGGCACAGACAATTCGAAGTGAGTGAAATTCCAGTTCGAAACACAAGTCATTAGCAGCTACTGGCTCTCTTCAAGTGGGTCAGGCTCGTTGGGATTACAGGAGGCCTTCCTTCCGAACTAAATGCAGTTTTCGCTCTTTTTTACGAAGATGCAGAATCGTAAAGAATGATCTTATCCATTAGGATTCGGTAGAATCTAGATGCGGATCAGATTATGATTGTTAATGCCAGTTAGATGATTCCCTCTTCGTACGCTTTCGACAGAGAGATTTCTCTCTCACTTTATTTAATGCTCCTACTTGAAACAGCTAGGGTTTATACAGGGTTCATACATACTCATATAATGCAGATAGCTCGATTGATGCTCGATTCGACATGAAGTCTGTACACCAGTGGCGCCAAAGTTGTCTGCGTATAAGAATGTTGGCAAATACCGTAAATTCGTAAGCATGAAAAATATTCCGCGAAGAACAAAAATGGAGATGTGGCAACGAGTGTAAAGCTTCGATTAGATCTAATCTCAGATGCCACATAAAATGTCGAGAAGATATGCTAATTTTATGTTTATTGTCCAAAGGTTTTCATGTAAACAAACCAAATTCAACTTTCTAAAGACTTTTATTGAATTTTTGTACAGCGTTGACTGAGAGTTACCCTAGAGTCACAGTCACCATCACTGGCCCTCGCCCTGAAATGAAAAACAAAAACGAAAACGAAACACGGAAAGTTTTGAAAGGAGCCCTCTCCTTGTGCGAAGCAGTTGTTTTTTTTTTTGCTTTCATGCTTTCACATTCTAAATCAAAAAGCAACTTGAAGAACTCAAAGAAAACAGGGGAAAGTAAATTTCGCCCGGGAGAGAGAGAGAGTGGGGCAACGAAACGGAGCCACAGAGCCCGACGAGTAAACGAAGCGGCAACATAAACATAATGAAAAAGTATAAACTTAAACAAACTTAAACAGAAAATGAGTCGATAGCGTTAGATAAACCAGCCCAAAGCCGTGGCTACTAAGGGCAACAGGAGCAGGAGCCGGGCACTGACAGCGCGAACACGTTTTTCTGACGGCGCCCAGAATTACGTGAGTCAATTGTCGAGATTCGCCCCGGAATCGGGTAGGAGATACAGCTTCGGGGCAGACGCATCAATTCCCATCGACCCGGATCCAGTTGCCGGCTCATTGCAAAAGTTGAGTTCATCTACTGCACGTGATATGCACTAGAATATTGGCCCTGCCCTGTCCTGCTCTGACTAGAGGACCTGCACTACCTTTTAAGCTTGGTTTCCCGCTAGCAGGTTTGTCCACAAGTTTTCACTGCGAATTCTGCCATATTTACGGAACTTTTCAACTAACTGCGTCCCTGGTGCGTTCTACTGCTGGCCAAGAGCGGATTTCAACTCAAAGAAAGTATATAATACTGGTACAAGCACAAAAAAGAACATCAGTTTCTGAATCCATGGATTAATAGAGTAGTGGGATATCACTCGTTAGTGGACGCACTCTGATGATGGTCTGGTATCCCGAGCATTTCGTCATTTGGTCAACCCCAGGCCAGAGTGTGGACTCTGCGGTAGGGCGCAGCATCCCACTCAATGGGTGGTTCATTTCAATTGCCTCCAACCTCCAGCCATTACAAGCACAAAATATTCGTAGGTTGAGGTTGATTGAACCCACTGCAAATACTCGTACATAAACATATAAAAGCCGTCACATTCACGGACATGTAGAATTAACGGCCCTAGATTTTGTCCTAAAATTGTTGCCGAGTGGGGCTTACTACGCTACACAACCGCTGATTTTGCTCGTAACTTGTGGGCTGTAGTAGGTAGTACGATGGACAGAGGAACAATATTCGAGTGTTTCGAAAACGTCAAAACGGCAAGTAAAACATTTTGCCAGCACCCAGCCCAACGGTAGCGAAATGCTCTTTCCGCCGCCGACTCGTTCAGCAAACCTCTCTAGCCACTGGAGCGCGACTTGCAGATACTTTTGGTATTCCGGGCACGCGTGTATCTTCAAGTATGCGTGTTTATAGCATTCCAACAACGCCGAGGCCGAGCTGCATGAGTTCGCTTGTTCGGAGTCCCGACCACGACCACGGCGATGACTCGCCCCCCAGACGTTCGTCGGTGGGACCTGCTGCCGGCGATTTCTCCCTGGGCTCCCAGTTCAAGCTGTGCCGTCCCGTGTGCGAGAGTATGTGCGGCAGCAGCACGGTAGCTCTATTCTAGCCTGACCTGACCGCTCATTTATCACCGCAAAGTCAACCAGTGTTTGACCTTCATCAATTTTCTCGTGCATGAATTGCTCCGGGCTGGGCGTCCGGGCCGTAGCTTCATCGTTTTGTGGCCTGTCGATCCGCAAAGCCCTGCTCTTAAGTAAATACTAGTATGTATGTAAATATATATGTGTATATGTACAGTGTACACATATCTAATATGATTATGCACTGTGGGGCAGGGGCACACGTACACCGCATATTGTATCGCCATTTTTGAAGCATATTCTGATTTATTCGATATTCCTGATTTGGTTATACCCATACATATGTATCTGAGACGTGCCAATAAGTCACAGACTCTGACTCCGCAAAATCCTGTCCATGGCCTCTCACTTTGGCCTGCTCCTTAAGTAACGCACCTCAAAGTGCTCGAAATTTGGAATGAGCTGTTAAGTTTATCGTCTGCATGTATCGCTCTGTGTTTGGCCAGCACTTGGCCTTTCATGGCCGTTGTATTCTGTTGTACTATACATATTCGCAGCACTACGAGGACGACTATAGTGCTCGACTAATTGGCATGCGATTGCGGCGTGTTTTATGGCACTCGACACTGCCACTGCGATTCGGTCAGGAGCGGCTCTTGGATACATTTGTGGCCAAAATATAATGCACCATCCGTACAATCAAACTACGTCAGTGCCTGCGGTATGGTGGTGGGATGGCTCCGGCTCCGGTTCCTGCCTCCACGTCACCGCAGCTTCAAAGTTTTGGCGGAAAGTGAAAATTTTATGAGCTCGTTGCACACGGGGAGCGATAACAAAAATACAATAAAGGCACCTCTGGGCAAACATTAGGTTCATATTAGGAAATTTATACCCCAGCGCCCGGTTGGCTTTGTGTCAATTGCGATACGACGAGGTTACAGGAGGGTCAGACTTGAACCTGCGTGGCCACGCCCACACAACTTGCCGCCGTCGCGCCGGCTCTATTTTATAGCCTCCCCAGGCGACGTCCATTTGGAGAAGACGGAGGGAACAGGGGGAGAAATCCACGCATGTACTATCTAATTTTAAAGTTCGCCTCAAACTTTACTAACCCTGTAAGAAATGGCGCAGAAAACCAAGCCTGAACTAGTTTATTTAGTCGCATATTTTCTTGCGAAGTTCTCAAATGGCAGATGTACATCTATCCGTTCTTTATCGAAGCGTCTTTTAATCGTTATCATATCAGGCTATCTATCTTGACATTGAACAGCCCCAACATTATTAATTAATATTAATAATAATATTATTAATTGTCAGATTTACAACAATAGGCAACAAATAAAAAATGAGTCATGTACTCGACTCCTGATTGCCGTATAGTGCCTTAAGCGTTTAAACTAAGCCAACAGGCCACAATTAAAATGGTTTCTCGAATATGCAGGAGACTCTTAGGATTCTTTAAGGATCTATTAAATAAGAATATTTCGCGAAAACACTAAAACTGCACTTCCGTGCCTAGAATTGAAGCAGAAATGCCCCCAGAGTGTCGGAGGCGCAAAGTTATTTGAGAGGTGTAGTCGCCACTTGTGCGGCAAACTTCTGAGCCCAACACTGCCTGGAATAATTTAACAACCAGCCGCCATTTCGGGGCTGAGAGAGGAGGCGCTGCCGCGCTTCTGGCTACGTGGACTATTCAGTCCTCTCCAGCGACGTTTTGGGGCATGTTCATAATTCAGAAGTGTTGAAAACGTTTTGCGGAAAAGTCAAAGAGAACTTGAGTGATGAGTTTAATAAGTTGGACAAAACTGCAAAGCAGACAAACGAGGGAGTGGGACACTAGAAAAGTTGCAAAATTAACGCACAGTGAGGCAGACGAAGAACGGCTTAAAGTTATATTACCATAATTATTATAATTAATGTTGTTTAACAGGTTCTTTTCTAGGTCTGGAATGAGTTAGGGGATCGAAATCCCTTAAAATCCCTTTTCGATGATGCTCCCCTCTTCGCTCCCAGATTGCAATGTTAAATGGAAATTTAATTAGTTATTGCAGTGTTTGAATTTTACCTTGGCTGTCAATACTCTTACTTTTCATCGTAAAAAGTCAACTCAATAAGAACAAAATAACTAATAATTGCAAGATATGTAAGATGTTAAACATATAGTTAAACTACTACAAAATTGTGTTTTCTTAATACATTTGGTTGAGATACTGAGCTTTTCCTGTATCGTAGTTTGCGATATGCTTTGTGAAAGAAAGGAAAGAGGCGCAAGATGAATATGCGGGAGTGTGGCAACATAGGCTGCTGCACCACTGTTTATCTTCTACAGATTAATGGCTTATGTCTCTTTGATTATCTAATAATAAAGTAATAATTATTATATCATAATATTCATTAGGCAATCCGACCCGTACGGCCGCGACCGGTACTTAATTAAATTAAAAGAACACCAATAGAGATAATTTATTGTGTAATAAAATATTATCCTCTTTTAAAATAAATTAAAGGCTGGCGAATATTTTGTTCCGTTTCGCAGATATCTCTATTTTAAAAGATTAAGCCAAAGTCGACTTATATCACATGTTTATTGCTAAAATTGTGAACTAAGAAAATGCTATCAAAAAGACCTGGGGAACACTTTTGTTTTGAAAGGCGTACGAACGTACTTTCGCCACCCGCTGAAATTCCCATATCTTATTTTTAAGGACTCACAATTCTGAAAAGACCACTGTGCCGCGAGACTATTATAGTCAGCGACCAGAAGGACGGAGTTGCCGATAATTTGAATAAATTTTCACATGTGTGGAAATCCTGTCAATGGAAAGTACGACATGGTCCCAGTTTTGGGAGAGGCTTAAATTTTATTTTTTTGTTTTATTTAAACATGGAAGATTGCTTTTATTTAAAAAAAATATTATTAACAGTATAACTTATGTACATGCAGGCAGACGGGGCACAACGATTCTCTTAAAATATATTATATTCTATAAGTAACTGTGTACTAGATTGCAGGACTAAGTAAACAAAGTTGGGCTTTGGTATTCTAGTATATGTATGTGCGGCGCTCGGCAATAAATGCCTAATTTATGCAAATGAAACGATTTTATACGGCTGCTAGTCGGAGGCTGAGGCTGAGGCTGCGGCTGATGCGGAGGTGGAGGTGGAGGTGCAGATGCCAGCCCGACAGATGCCTGATGTTGACATCTTTACCCAGCCACGCTACGCCCCTTTCGCACTAATTAGCATGGGAGGAAGTTCAGTTGGGGTTCGACAAAACTGGATGCAGTACCTGCTCCTCTACCTCTCCCAGGGCCAGCACACGGCACGAGATTTCCGGCCCCTGCCGTTCCGTTGTGCTTGGGCCCGACTCCGACTCCGAGTCCTGGCCAACGCCAGCGAATTAATTTGTACTTTTGCATATTGCTACGAGTACTAACCAGCTAGAGCAACGTAAAAGAAGTGCCTCCGGTTCTGCCTCTTGCCCTCTTGGCCCTAGCACTCTCTATGGGTCTAGCTCTCGGTCTGGCTTTGACCAGGACCACGATTCCGACCGCGCTGACGCTGACGCTGACGTGTGCGAAAGCAAAGGCGGTGGGTGACTGCGAGTGCCCGCGTGTAGTTTCTTGGTTAATGTGGCAAATATGTTAACAAGATACTTTACAATATGCCATAAAACACAAAGACAAGCCGCTCAGGAACCCAAACAGGCAAAAGTCAGCGGAATTCTACGCTCTGTTTACATAGGTTCCACCCAACATAGGCCACAGCTTCCCCTTCCGTTCGGTAAGACTCGAATAGACGGAAACACCAAGCACAGAAACCAGAACCCCAGCCACATTCCTGCTTACTCAGATGTGTTGTAAAATTATGCATTAGTTTTATGTCATTATGCGGCATATTAAAATCTCCTTAATTACGAAACGTAATCAACAAAGGTTCGGCGCACGTTTCTGCTCCTTGCTTGGTCCTCGTGCTCGTCCTCGTGCTGTCGTGTTCCTGAAGCATGGTGCGCATTTTGTGCCTTGACATGTTTCGTCCTTGTTTACATATTTGTTACATTGTTGCTGCGCTGCTGCTGCTGCTGTTGCTGCTGTTCCACTGTTTCACCCGGGTACGTGATATGTGGTCCCGTCCCGTCCCGCCTCGGCAAGAAAAGTCTGAGTAAACGAAAATGTCGGTAGCTAAATTATCATGAGTAGTCCAAAATTTTTCATTCCGGGTAATGTTTGTTTACGCACTGTACGATTATGTACACACATAACTCTATGTACATATGTATGTGCAAATTTAGGGATGCATGGAAGTGCGATAGGGTGTGGGTACGGCGCTAATGTGGTATAGCGCTGTCCTAGATTCGTATACATATATTTTTCCGGCCCATATACACATATAAAAGGCAGAAAATGACGTTTCCCACTCCGCAAAACTACATACATATGTATGTACAATGTACAAACATTTGTAGAATCGTTGGGAGGATCAGCCCCGGGCCCCTACTGAGTCACCAAATATTTACAAGGAAGAGAAAAATAAATGATTAATAATTACTTTTCGGGTATCCTGTGTGCTCCGTGCTGCCAGCCCATACCCCTGCCATTGGCCCATACCCCTTCATAGCCACCCGCAATGGAGCAAAGGTATTCAACGGCGGATGAATACAATCAGACCATCCATAAATTATCCCACGGTGGAGGGGTGGGAGCGTGCACAGCCGGCATAGATCGACCCATCGCGTTTATGGGCCTTTAATTGGGTAGAATTGTGTGAGTTAAGTGGGTCTTGTGTTATCAGCCCATTAATAAAGAGAACAATACGGCTGCTTGCACACTCTGTGAATTTACAAAATGCTATTGCAAATTGAGCCAAATAAAGTTGGCGCTAAAAAGTGCATTACTTATACAATCTGCGAGAGATAATACCCCTTTTGTATGGCCAAGAGGTCTGCTTTCCCTGCTGCCCAAGGAGCACGTCGGGCAGGCAGCCCAGGTAGTTAGGTAGGTAGGTAGGTATATATGTAGGTAGGTAGACAGCGGTGATCCGAAGGAGCAGGGAGGAGAGTGCTGGCAGCAACAAAAGCCTATTATTCTGCACGTAATAAACATAAAGTTGGCGCAATTTGTAACATAAATTTAAAGGGCTAACGTAAATCTTAGCGGCAATTATGTGTTTGGAAACGCGCCGTATACGCAACGCGGCGCTAGCCGGGTCCATAACTCATGCGCTTCATCTTCAGCGTCAGCGCCAAAAGCGAAAGGAAAGCGAAAGCGAACGCGAACGCAACAGCCACGTCGTCCATAGAGACAACGACAACCAGAGGCGCATTTCAAAGCTGGACGAGGAAGACGAAGGAGCCCGACAATGAGAACCGGTAACAAATACCGGAGCCGCTAGAGGGAACAGCTAGCGAAAGGAATTCAAATAGCCGTAATTTATCACGTTGAGATTGCAGCTTCGCATTCGTATTCGCACGCGGCGGGAGCAGCAGATGAGTCGACGCCCCAACAACGTTGGGTCGTGGGGCCTTGGGGGTCGTGGGTCGTAGTCATCTGGCCTGGCTCCGTCGCGGCTTAGGAATGTAAAAGGATTATGCCGCTGTGGAAAGGGATGGGATGGGATGGGTTGGGAGGGGATAAGTACAAATACCGAGGCCCAAGGCAGGGGCGGAACGCAATTAGGCGTGCGACGAGACCGCGGGCGGGTCTCTCCTTTTCCCAGTCCGCTATATTGGGATTTATGATTTTCGTTTTAATCAGATTTAATTTAATGCTTGCGATAAAGGTAAAATAATGCGCGCAGATTTATTAGAGCAAATTTCACCCAAAGCACAGACAGACTGTACGGCGATAAATGTGAATATCATAGTTGCAAATGATTCGTCCAAAGACATCTCCGATATTACCAAGTTTGCTAGAAAAGAAACAATGGCTAATTAACTCTGTAAATAATAAGATTTTACCCTCTCTCGATTGGGTAAATAGAGTTTGATTTCCTAGCATTTGTTTATTGCAAGAATTACACAAAATGTAAATCCCTTTCCAAGGTTCAGCGATAACGGCTCAATTGCATCGGAGATGTTCTATGTGCGTGTACCATGCCAGCCCAGGACAGCAATAGTGGCGGGAGTGGAAGGAAGCTCGGAAGAAAGCCAGAGCAATTCCAAGCAAACGCCAGCAGCACTAGCAAAAAGCATGAATCGACCAGCAGAGACGCAGCAGCATAGAACAACCGGCGAGCGGTTCCACGACGCCTCTAATCTCCAGGCGGAGCCATGAACGGCATTTCGCAAACTTTGGCCTGGCTTCATATTTTATTCAGCCGCAGTATCCGCCAGCAAGTGGGTTGCCGTTGCCTCCCCCACTCCTGGCAGGGCCACGGCTACGGCTATGGCTACAGCTGGAACTTCTTCGAATTTGTCTTGGCTCTGGCTCTGCGTTTATTTTAATTTTTTGTGCTGCTTAATTTTTTCCTGCTTTCATTTCGTTTTACTGCCTCTGCCACTGTTTTTCGCATTTCGCTTTTCCCTGTGCTGTCGCCTTCCGTGGGCCATAAAACCGAAAGAAACGCGAACAGAGCTGAAAGCGCAGAAATTCAAATCATTGTCTTGCGACTTGTTACCGTTGCTTGCCCACTCTCACCCTCAGTGTTAGTCAATCCCAGTCCCAGCCAGAAAGGGAAGGGCACAAATAGTGCCCCGACTTTTCTGTGGCATCCTTAAGAGGAATTGTGCTGCGGTTGGGGGACCGCCCATGTCCTTGGCAACCTGTGATAATCGTCTTGTGGGCAGTTGCCGCCGTTCCAGCGTCCGTGCCCTCGCCCGTTTTTGTTGTCATTTGTTCAACAACTCTGCGGCTGCGGCTGCCGCTGTGGCAGTGTCCTGCGGTCCCAATCCGGTCCGGTCGCGGTCGAGCTCGGCTGCATATCCTGGCCGAGCACCAGACCAGACCAGACCAGTCCAGTCCACAGCACGAGAACGAGGACGAGCCGGGCTTCCTGCTCAGCATTTATCATTTGATTACAGTTTGACGGTCAATGTGACTTTGTGGCGGCGCCGGGGTCGGCTCGGGTCGGGTCGGGTCGGAGACAGTGACAGTGGCAGTAGCAGTGGCAGTGGCAATCGCAGCACGGGATTGGAAAACAAAGACACAACGGGTGGAAAATTAAATGTTCTGCTCCGCTCTTGATTGTGCAAAGCTTTCTGTTGTTACAGCTGGTTTATTTGTTTGCCGTTGCTGGCGCACAGCGGCTCTCGGCGAGCAATAAATGAAATTTACTTTTTAATAAGTGTGTACATTCCGCTTGTCGGGATCTAAATATTTGTTATGAGGGAGTTGTCGCTCGTCCTCGTCATGCATATTTCATGGCCCGGCAAATTGAATTACAGCCGCTTGTCGTTTGCTTGTCGCTCCAAATTGAATGAAAGTAGCCATGGTCGTACCTTATGAATGCCCTCTATGGCTGCCCTTTACCACTCTCCCCGGGACTATTTGAATCCAAAATAGAAGACTAGTTTTGGGCCGAACTAGTCCCGGCTGCTCATAAAAGTCTAAGAAAATATTTATAAATCACATTAAAATAGTTGTTTTCTATTTAAATCTCAATAATAAACATTTATTTTTAAATAAAGTCGTACAACACGATCTGGCTAATTTCACACTTTTTGTCAAATAACTTCGGTTTCGATCTCGACTGTATACAAGAATAGTGTCTGCCGAATATTGCAAAAAACTATGCCTATCCGACTTGTCCGCTAATGCTACTGACTGGTCTGGACATCCTTACATATCTGCCTTAAACATTTTTGGAAAAAATAGTACTCGTAAAGCCTTAAAAAGGGGATAAATAGAAAGACAGAAAGATAGAAACAAAACTGTATTTATGGGATGACTTGTCAGTTAATAGAATTTGATCTTCGATCCAGCTTATGCTGTGTATAGTCTGCAAAATTTGATTGTATTAGTGGCACTGAGAATCTAGTTTTGGAATTGCATACTAATTTCATATTTAAGTCTCCATCCATCGTACATATATCTAAGCCAGCGGGAATAAATGTAGGTACTGTAGAGGAACTCGTGCATCCACATCAGCTTGCATTATATGTCCATTTGGTCTCTCTACGTTATATATATCCACATGTTTCTCATCCAAAGTATGATGACTAAAAAGAGTGGAGTGGAGAAACAGAAGCAATACTCGCAAGAAATGCAGAATTGCAGACTAACCTTTGCGCCTTGAATAAAGTACACGTTTACACTCTGAGTTTTAATCACGAGGAGATTTTCGAGGATATCAAAAAAGCCATCGTTTTTTCAATGTTTACTCATCTAGTTTACATAGATTTGGACACATTTATTTTGGGCAGTAGTAGCACACAAAAAGTCGAAAATCAATCACGCAAATTGGACACCGAAACCAATTTTAGTTCACACTTCATTCCCGCGTAACGAAAAACGATCGCACCACCTGCAATCGCTCAAGTATCTACACCCAGCCAAATCGGTTGCACTATTCAGGGCTAATGGCATTAGTTCCATCAAGTCTTCCACAAGTCACGGCAGCGAACAGAGCAGACCAATTTGTACACGTCAATTTGCACACTTGGCATCTCTTCTATTAACAATTCGAGATGCTTGGCACAGAACGCCTTTCGCATCTGTTGTGTCTTTCGATCTGGTTCTGCTGTGCGCTGCGATGTATCGACGGGCTCGAGAACGGAGTCGCCCAAACCCCTCCCATGGGCTGGATGCCATTCGAGAGATTCCAATGTACTGTTGACTGTATTCATTTCCCCAGGGATTGCATCAGGTAATGGCTCTGATTGGTAAATGCTGCTCTTATTCTACTATGCATTTCTTGTATTATCCACCGTAGTGAGTCGCTCTTTAAGCGCACAGCAGATCTTCTAGTCTCCGAGGGCTATGCAGCCGTGGGATTCCAGTACTTGATAATCGACGACTGCTGGATGGAGAGAATTCGCGATACGTCCACTCAGAAGCTCCTGGCCGATAGGAAACGTTTTCCCAGCGGAATGTCTGCTCTGTCCCGCTACGTAAGTGATCCAGTTTTCCGTACTGAAAAGCAAAAGTAGGCAACAGCATTCTTCCACAGATTCATGGACGAGGCCTGAAATTTGGCATATACCATGATGTGGGTCAGCAGACTTGTATGTTCCGCGGTCCTGGCGCTCGGGGACACTTCGAGCTCGATGCCCAAACCTTCGCCGATTGGGGCGCAGACTACGTGAAGTTAGACGGGTGCTATGCCACTGAGTCCGAGCGGAACAGAGGGTATCCCGCCTTTGGCAAGGCCATGAACAGGACTGGTCGGACGATGGTCTACTCTTGCAGTTGGCCGTTCTACACTGAGAAAGTAGGTCTCGGAAGAACTTTAAGGCTCCCCCGGCACTTGACGCTAATTTGTTCCCCTTCAGCCCGACTACAGGTTGATAGCGAAGCACTGCAATCTTTGGCGGTTCGCAGAGGACATCACGGACTCGTACACATCAGTCTTCAGGATAATGGAGCTATACCGCAGAAATCAGGAGCTTCTATTAGCCCATGCTGGTCCTGGTCGATGGAATGACCCGGACATGGTATGTTAGGCTCAGGGCACCCAATTTTTCGACTACGGCATTTGCGTGTGTTACGGCTTCCCCTTTCCCTTGCCCAGCTGGTTTTAGGTAACTTTCGTCTCAGCTATGACGCCAGCCGATTGCAGCTGGCTATATGGTCGGTGATCGCAGCTCCTTTGATAATGACCAATGACTTGGAGACTGTGCGCCCGGAAATAAAGGAACTTCTTCAGAACCGGTCAGGCACATTCACTATTTGGCATGCTTAAGTCTGATCCAATTTCTGATTTCAGAGAAGTCATTGCTGTAAATCAGGACTTGCTTGGGATGCCCGGAAAGTGCGTCAGGGCATCGAAATACTTTCAGGTATCTTTAGTCAATCAATCGACGTATCGGAACAAACACTCCGCACCATTCCTTTGTAGGTGTGGGTACGTCCAGTCACCCCGGTCAACGACCTTGGCCAACACTCCTTTGCAGTGGCTTTTGTAAATCGGGGAGGCTTTGACGCCTGCCCCTTGTGCCCTCGCAACTTCGAAGTCGTCTTGGAGCGTCTGGGTCTGGACAGCCCCACGGGCTATTATGTTGTGGTACGACCAAACCAAATGAAAATCCCCAATCTGCATTTTCGCCTTTTATTCTTGCAGGACCTGTTCAACAGCAGTCGCAACATGGGCATGTTCAAGCCGAATGACGCCTTCAACACTCGAATCAATCCAGAAGGAGTGACGTTCTACAAGTTTACAGTAGCGCCCCTCTACTGATTTGAACAGTACTCTTCAGAGAATTTATAAATCGAGAGGTCTATAAGCTCATCCACTCAGTGTTCAAATCTAAGAGTGTATCCGGAGTATATCCCACAAAAAGCCACAGATGAATATTTATCAACGTAATCCAGTGACATGTGGCGCGCTGGTTATTGTTATTCGAAATATATATACATACATGCATAGAGCTCGCATTATAAATAACCTCGTTATCCCGAGCTTGAATATGATTTTGACAAATTAGGTTTAGTCATTGTGTGTGGGCCCGCCCTCAAGTGGGAGAAGGGCATACAGAGAATCCATTTGGTTATTTTTATGAGGAGGGGTCCCCAGCGACGGATGCGACCACGGGTCTCCGACGATGACGATAACCCAAATAAGTACGAAAAGCTAAATATTGTATAATCCATAAACAAAGATGCTGAGCTGCTGACGAAAAGCCATCAGGCTATGTCCGTGCCTGTTCCTGTGCCTGTGCCTGTGTGTGTCCGATTATCGTGTATATGCCTGAGCAACGCCCTTGCAGGGGACTCGTCATCCTCAATACTTGTGAAAATTTATTGACCAAATTTCGTCAAGGGATGAACCTTCCAGCGAGCATATTCAATTTAGCAGTCTGCTCCCCATCACCTGCCACAAAAGCTTCTCGCTCTCTCTACCACCTCCCCTGCCCGCTGGCCTCCTCCTCAGCCTCCTCCATTTCTGGGAAAACATCAAAGGGGAGGGACGGGACTGTGAGGATGGATGGATGGATGGATGGACGGTCGCCAGCACACCTGCATCCATGCCCCCTGACAGCGACGCCGACGCCATTATCCTCTAATAAATATTGATTTCGGTGTAATAAAAGGACATGACAGAAGCCAACAACATCCTCGACGGCATTAACGGCCATCGGGAGATTGCTTGGCCAGGCTGGGACCAAGAGCGTCGAAGAAGGGACAAGTAACGAAATATGTGGATTAGACACGAGCGCTCCTTCACGCCCAACGCCCACGTTCCCGCGAATTACAATATAAACCGCCTGAAAATATTTGCAACGAATCCGAAAAATTATTCAAAATTAAATATAACTACCTCATTCAAATTATGTAAATTTCTGCCGCTTCCATCGCGAACTCACCTCCTGGCTGCCTCCTGGTTGTTATCCCCGTTATTAGTCATTTTCAAAACGTGCCGTCTTGGCCAGGCCAGAGCATGAGACCATGGGAGGGCTTGGAAGCAGGCCATGAGCCTGAGCCGGACTCCTGTGTTTCGAGACTACGATATGTTTGGGCCGCCGCACGAGCACGCAACCCCCAGCACATGGAGATAAATATGGAGATGTCATGTTTACAAGCTCTGGCAATAAATGCCAGTCGCCAGAGGAGTGCAGACCGGAACGAAGCCTCCACTTCTTCAGATTCGCATTCGCCTCAGATTAAGAGAGGGAATTTCCGAAAGAGAAAATTTCCCCAACAAGCGAGACGAGACACATCAACATGCCGGCACCGGCTGTCTGTCGCGCTTCCATTTCTAGGTCTGCGAAGCCCGAACACCACTTGAAAGTCCTTTCAAAATAGAAACCCAATTACCTGTGACTACAACCATTGTCCACTACATTTACAATGTAATTGTGAGTGGCTTCGGCTGCTGGATTCTGCTTCTCAATATATTAGCATATTTACATCGGGCTAAATGTCTCCGTAGTCAGTATGTATATCCATTTAGAACCTGCCAGAGCTTCAGGCTGCACAGATGTCCGAGTTGGTTAACTGTTGCTTCTGGTGGCCATTATGGGGGGGCAGCACCAGCACTAGGCGGTAAGGCAGCTCTTCGTTTCCGAATGTGGGGGATTGCTGAGCGGCCACGACTGCATTGTATGCACTTGGGGAGCGCAATTAACTTTCCATAAAGATGGCGATGCCCGGCTCATCATAATTAATTCATGGCTTATATGCGAGGCCAATTTCCCGGCATCGCATCCACACTTGGGGCATTTCACGAGCACGGACGGACTCCATGGAGGTAAGTTAGCAACGTGCCCGCATAACTTTTTCATTAGCGGTGCTTTCTTCGCCTCGGCTCATTTGTGTGATGGTCCTGGCTGGTCGTGTGGTCCTGAGCTAGTCTTAGGACAAGTGGGTGAAAACGACTTTGGCGCTGCCGCAATTAATAGACTCTCTACTCCACTACTCCACTCCTTTCCGCAGACTGGATGCCAAGGCAGCGTGGAAGTGCTTACGCGTGTTCCCCATTAAAGCGACCTTAATATTCTTTAAGCGCGTCTGCCGTGTGGGCTTTTCAGCAATTGGAATATTTAATGAACTCCCTGGCAGGTGTTTGCTCCACTCGTGGCAAAGTCAGCGCAGCATCCTTTCAAAGGACGGAAAAGTTCGCTGAATAGTTTGATCCTGCTGGAGGATTTTTGGAAATTGGTTTGTTACGCGCCCTGCCCCTGAGCTAGGTTTAATTTTTTGTGGACCCATCTCTATCAGTACTTCATTTCCACATATGCATGCAGGCAGACTGGGTTTTAAAACACACACAGTACAAAGTACAGTCTTACACTCGTGCCGTATGGTACAGGCATACATAGTAATTTCCTGTCCTGCTTGATAACGATGACAACGCCCGTTGTGACGCCCACGCCCACGCCCACGACCATGCCCATGCCCACGACCACGCCAAAGTCCATGTGGACGATGATTTGCTGCAGCAGCAATTTATCAAGCATATAATTCAGACCATGGGTTCGATGCTGAGAGACTTGGTGTTGTTGGTGTTGGCCAGCAGTGAGTGGCAATTAAAGCAAACAACAACAGCGGAGGAGCATAAATAATCCCACAGACACACTCAGCACGCACCCTGGTTACTGGACACATGCCTAGTTTCGTGCTATGGGAGCACGAGCAGCAACACTTTGGCTCTGTTGCACGAGCGGTGCTGCCTTGGCCCTGGGATGCTGTGGCTTTTCTGCAGAACTACTGCGAATCTGTCACTCTGTCCGGCAACCCAAACGAAACCAAACGAATACAAACGAAACCAAACGAAAAGAAGCCCATTGTCAGCATTTTTGCTCATGGAGCGACCGGGCAGCCGAGCTGCCGAAAGGGGCGAAGGCAAAGGCGAAACGGTACTCGGTGCGTATGAGCAATTTTATAAAATACCAGTGCACGCTAACAGACGTCCAGACAAGGGAAGAGCCCGACCCCAAACCCAAACCCAACTCCAAGCACACCCAACAGTGGAAATTGTGTCGGAAATTTGGGCCAATGCCTTTGTGAACTTCGTTAGCACTCGGAAAATAAAAGAATCTGCAAAATTAAGAGGCAGAGACAATGACAACGGCCTCGTTCCCGGGCTGGGTGATGGTGATGCTGGTCGAAGGGATGGTGCGCACCCAATGTCCCTGCTCGCCCAAAACTCAAAAGTTGTACTCATCAGCTGCTCACGTTTTCCCCAAATTTCCCATAGAGCGGTCCGTGCTGGTACAGCTGTAGAGACATGGAATTATGTTTTCTACACGGAACGAGTAGGAAGACAATTAGAAGATTTGTATTCCATCAGGACGTGGTATCTCAAATAACATAAAGTTAGATATTTCAGTGGACTGCAACTGTGATAGACGATATCTAAATGCGGAGGAGTCCTTGCATATCATGTCCCAATTGCAAATATTGTTTCCCCCATTCTTAAACGCTTATTGTTGCAGATGTACAAAATGTTGCAGAACTCCATCATTTTTATTACATGATTTTTCTTATTTGTAGTTTGGAATAAGGCTAGTCGGTTGCTGACGCTGCTGTAGTTCCATGTGCGTTGACAAATAATTTGTTTCCGGTCTCGGGTTCGGCTGCACAAAATGTCCTGCACATATCGTGTTCTGGCTGGTTGAAGCCGTCCAGATTGTGGGCCAGCCGTGCACTTCCATTTTTCAGCTTAACCCGGCGGACTTTAATTATTTTGAGAGCACAAATGTGACCAGAAACTTAAATTTCCTGCAATTAATTTACGAGTATACGACTATATGTATTTACAAAAGTTCCAAAAGTCTGTGAACAAGGCCAATATCCTCCCTCTCCATGTTCAATCACCTCCTGCTTTCAGGGTTCAAGAGAGAGAGAGTCAAAAAAAATCAAGCACTCAGACATAGGTATGGCATGGACTGAGGAACGAAATGAGAAATACACACACAAGGGAATTTCTACCCATATGGCTAGAGTTTCGGGAAGGCACATAAAACTTTTTGCTCAACGCTTGAATGAAGCAAAATTCAACAAATCATTTATGGCCGATGTCCGGACTGGGGCCGAGCCAGCCCCACTCAAGGAAATCGCCTCTTTAAAGTGCTTAGGCAAACGGTGCAGAAGTCAAACGTACAGGCGCTCGATCTGGATGTCCGGCTGTGCACATGGTATATCGGTGTGCCAAGCGGCAAGTGTCTGCCATGGGTTGGCTGAGCTGCTGGAGAGGACTAGGACTGGTCCTTGTGCTGCTGTAATCCTGTTGGAGAGTTGGGCAGCACGGCAGGGCCTTCGCAGTGGCAGCTCATTACGTGTGCGAAAACTTTGATGGCTCCCATTGATGGTCTATTGTGCTTGTATCCACATTTAATCTCAATCGAGTCCCGTCCTTGACTTGAGTTGTAACAGTGCTTCAACATGATTAAGCAACCCACTATAAACTGTCTCAGTGCGCTAGCACTTGCCTTTAAAGCCTTCACAAGGGAATGGGGTATTCAATCCGGTATAATCGTAAGTCTAATGCGTATAACGGTTGATCTGGTGGCTTCAACAAAAGTCGCTTGAAAAAAATACTGGCGACGACGACTTCAGACAAGTTGTTGAAGGCTTTGGCTTCTATGGAAACAATACTGTTCCATCACCAAATGTTGACCAAAGAAAAGGTAGTCAGGATGGGAAATCCCAGCTGTGTGGTAGTTCTGACTCGGTGTGGTTTTTCAGGCAAGGACGTAAAAACATACGCTCTAAATGAAAATAAAATAAAATTAAATTACGTTGGTTCTGCAAAGGCTCGATAATCGAATAGAAATGCGAGCTATATTCAGCCGGAGAGGGCCAGACCTATGCGCTGGACGTAGCCAAGGACTCCTTGTAAACTTAGTAACAAAACATGATGTATGAGAGGGCTTGTTCCCTTTACCTTATACGGCTCTTGATAACCAAAAATGGCAGATCAGGCACCTATTATTTTTGGATTCTAAAATTACGATGTGTTAGAGAAATATCTATCGTTCAATGGCTTTTACTCGAGGCATACTGTTGGGCCAACACTTTCATTAATTCATTTGGTCGAGTTCACGGTTCTCAACACTTGTACTCATATTTAAATACTCGCTTTAATGCTTTTGCCAGCTTATTAATATTTGTACGCCTTAAACCATTCGCACGGAAAAAACCGTTGAAATAAATTAGATGGCTATCAGCATCCGCGCCTTAACGGCTAATGGCTTTGGAATGAGGTAAGCAGAACGACCACTTGGCGTAGTTATCGGTTGGGATGCGGATGTGGATGCGTCCAACTGGAAACTGTTCAATAGGTTGGTCCAACGATGCCAGGGTCAGAGATATGGGCTGGCAGGTGCTAGAAGCGTTGCCAGCGGCGACAACTTTGTAAAGTTTGTCGAACGCACCTTTAAAAACTTTCCTACTGCCAGATAGCCAGCATCGATGCAGTGTAATGTCGATAATGGGTCCCACAGTTTAGCATTTTAGCAAACAATTCAACTGATTTACCATAAAATAAACCCGCCCACGCCCCACAGACAGTGACATCCAATTGGGGTCGGCGACAAGTTCTGGCGCAAGTTTGTGCCCTACGAGTATTCTAGACACTCCGGAGGGTCAAAAGTTACCAGCCACTTTCCGGACTCTCAGCCGGAACCGTTCCACTTACGGTCGCCGGTATTCCCGTACTTCTAAGATATCGCAAAGGGAATGCTATCAAAAATTAAAACCCCTTTGGGAGCTAAACGTAAGACTCACAACCTGGTCGCAAGACCCTCTGCCCCAGCCGCTGCCTCTGCCTCTGCTGGCAACGTGCTCTGGGTTAAGGCCGAGTGGCCTCCATCTTGGGGGTTTTACTCAGCAGCAGCTCGACAGACCAATGCGCTGGCCAACTTTCGGTCATGTCGAGAGAAAGCAACGAGAATGAGTGAAAGCTCGTCGGGTCTACTCGACAGTGGAAGTGCGGACAATGTTTAAGGTGGGGGGAGACCGAGACCATAGAAGGGAATGGAAGGGTAATAAAAATTAGATTGTTGAATAAAACTGCTTGTTCGCCCGAAACTGGCAACAATAGTTCTCATTTAGTTGCCACAAGTGTTTGAGCTCTCGCAGACTCACGAGGCGGAAAATGAACAAAAAGCAGTCAAGTAACCCAAGACGACGAAAGGCGAAGGACCAGCGGAAGAACACCAGAGGCAGAGACAGCCGTTGGAGGCTGGCCGGACACGCAGGAGGCAGCATAACAATTGGAATTGGAATCAACGGAAGGCACTCCAGTTTTGTGCAATTTAATTTTGTAGTAAATTAAGCAGACAGCAACTTGAACTAGCATCTGGTGCAAATTCGTGCAAACGTTTGCTCGTTCAGCATTCCATCCGTCGATGGAGCATCCCTTGCCCTTCCCTCCGCAGTCAATGTCTCTTTACGGGCTGCCTTGCCTCACACCCATACTCTGCCTCGGCAGGTCACAGATACTCGAGTGCCACATTTACATTCTTCAAGAGGGCACCTCTTAATCTTCTGTTTACGCCGCAGACAGCGCGGGACGGGCGGAGGGGTCTTAATCAGTTGGAGCAGGACAAGACGATGGACATTAATTAGGCATACAGCATGCTGCGAGTACATATTCCGACGACTCCTCGGCATGGGTCTTTTATCGTAGGAGCGTATAGAAAAACAAGCTAAGCTCTTCATTGATGGAAGTGGAATGTTGAAAATACCCACCACAAAACACCCACCACACAATTAGCCACAGAGCCAAATCATCTCTTTTGTCCGCAGTCTCCAGTGCAATATGGAGGAGGCTATCGCCATCTAGGACAAGTCGGAAACATTTCCCCTTATCACTTCTGTCTGGAGACGGTTGTCTGCGTGCATTTCGTTAACGCCTAGCAGTGGTCGATTGCCTGGCGTCTCCGTCTCCCCAGGGACCAGGTTGTTCCCTTTTGCTATCCCACAATTGCGGGAAATTGGCTTTTGATTTCCGCTCTGCGAGGTCCGTTAACCGCAACCACAACTTCTTGAGTACTCCGAGCCACTCGTTACTCGGCACTCGCCACCTAGTTCCCGCCATCCTCATCTGCCCTGTAATTTCTTATATTGTACTTTGTCTGTGGCCCCTTAGCTTTCGTTCCGTATTTGATTCCGTCCTAATTGCTGCTCTGTGCGCTGAGGTAGGGTACGGGTCTGCAGAAGTAGACTGGGAAGACAGAACGAGTAACAGTACTTACATTCATCCCTCGACTCGACTCGCCTCGCATCGCCTCGCTGCTGCTGCAGTCCCCTCGTTCGCTTTAATTGCTTGTCCAACAAATTAATGCGATTATTTTTACGTGGTGAAAATAATCCGGCTGTAAGCGCATTTGACAGTTTCACGCGCACTCATGTCCGATGCGGTGCGGTGCGATGCGATGCGATGCGACTTCGCATCAGCCCTATTCAAATCCGTGCGGGAATCGAAGCACCGTACTATTTCAAAGGGACTCGGGGCCCGACCGTTGTCACGAATCTTTCATTCCGCTCAGTGTTCAGCGTGTACGCGCAGTCCGCTTGCCACTTAAATATTCTGATGGTAGACTTTGACTTTGACGTGGGAAACATTTAATTTCGTTAGTTCCGTGACGAAGGCCCGGATCCGGACCCGGGCCCGGGCCAGGTCCCTCTTTCATTATGCTTCGCTTGGATGCATACAGGAGTAGCAGGACGGCGGCTGTACAAATTCTTATGCATAGGCCGCAGTGCGACACCGATTTCATTTTAAGTTGAAAAGCTCCAATCCGACATATTCATTATGTTAAGTTTATTCAAGATTAATTGTCTGCCACTGCTAATACTTGGTAAAGGTTACAGATCTGTGACAAGCGGAACCTTTTCCACCTTTCGCAAGAACAGGCCTAGGTGCCGAACGGTAAAACGAATAATAAGAACATATTTGATTATACTGCAATAATTTTGACTGTCGGACTGCCGGAGCAATAGAATGCTACCTATGTATATACAATATATAAATTATCCGATCAATTTTGCTCATAAGCTATTCGTGTGTAAAATGTGGTTTGATTATTTGCATAGTTGAATTGCGACACGACCCACACACGTGTGCTCTTATTAATCGAATACCTATTTTGAGGTTCATGAAACAAATTCCCTAGTTACGAGTGTATTTGCTTTTGGCAAGGGTAAATCAGATATTCCGATAATCCCGCCTGTAGCTGTAGTCGTCCTTCCGTCCCGTTCCGTCCACCCAGCTAGCTGCCGACTGTCGATGAGCCTAGTCAAACACATCTTTCTCGCCTCAGTGCTTTCGTCTTGTGGGAAGGCTTAACGATATTGGCATAGGAATCCGGGGACACGTGCCCCCGTATATCAACTGTTTGCACTCGGTCTCTAAAGAATCCTTTCGCATTCGGAGGCCGGAGACCCTTCCCCGCGGGTCTTTGAACTTTTAAAATTTGCACGCTCTACGGGCAGGCATTAGCAACTCTGCCGGAGACAGTCACATGCCCATGCCCGTGCCCGTGCCCGTGCCCGTGCCCAGGCCTATTCCCATTATTCGCTATTAATTTGTATAAGAGCAAACAAAGCTGAGATTACTTTGCATACTGCATGCCACCGGGAATCGGGTACAGTGGATACCGGACGGGGTAGAGTGGAGCTGATGATTGGAGGGTTGGGGGTGGGAGGAAATGATTAAAGAAACCCTTTATGCGAAATCAAACACCCGGGGACATCAATCCCATGTGCGCATACATAATTGTCGTCGAATTCGGATTCACTTTAATCTTTGCTGTGATTCGGATTTGATTTGCTTCTTTCTGGAATCCTTCGAGTGTGTTCCTGTTCTGTTCGCATGTGCGCTCATGAAAGATTTACATTTCCTCAACGCTGCGCCGCTCAGGGCAGAGCAGGACTCTATCTCCAACGCAGATTCCGCATCCGTGGCAACAGCCGGAGTCACACAGTCACACAGCCCTACCCAACGGAGGTAACTCAGGCGCCACCGCAACTGAGGCCGGAGCCAGCAGTGTCGCCATTGTTTGTCTTTAAACACATTTCCCCGAGTCGTCTGCCTTTGGTTATCTTCAAATACGTATTTGAACGGAGCATAGTATTCGACTGGGACTGCGGCTGAAACTGGGCCTGTGACTGAGCCGAGAACTGAGGCGAGGGCTGCCAGATACTGGGGAGTTTTTCCGAAAGGCTCTTTTAAAAAATTGTATAAATCAAACAGAAAGCAGTGCCATAAATTCTTTATTCATTAATAACGAGAACACCAAACTGAGCTTTAAGCAAGCCATGGCTGGGGTTGGGGCCGGGGACAGGCACCAACACAGAGAAAGACACAGGTCGAGGATGGGGACCAGCCCACGGCATCAGTTGACTTGACGGAGGCCTCGCTTCAGTGCCAACCCGCTCGCGGTTTGATCAACGTCATTTTTCGATTCGATGATTAATTGAACGAAATTCAATATTCACAATTGAATTACTGCTGGCTGGGTTGGCTGGGATGGCTGCCTTTGTTCGGACTCAAACAATGCCCTGGATCCCTCGAAGCCCTCGGTCCCAGCCTCGGTGGCATTGCCGGCGGTGATGGGGATGTCGCCGCCATCGTTGTTGTTCATTTTCCGTGGCACACTCAAAGGAGGGCAAGGGCCACCAGTAAAGGAGCTTAAACTCATTCGCAAAAAAAAATGTGTACCCGAGTTTCTTAAATTTGGGATATTGCTGAACTTTTTCCAAAGAGAAAAGGAACTACAATTTAGTAGCGTTATGGAACCCTTGAACTGTCCAATATCAATCATCAATCAGAAAATATACTTAATTACTGTCTACACTCAAAACGAGATGAAGGTCCCAGAAATCAGATACCAAGTATTTGTTTGTCGAGTACTGGCACTGTCCGTGCCATCCAGCGATTTTTCTCTCAGGTAAGAATACATATTATGCGGAAATGATGCCAATGCCAGAAATGCATACGCATGAAAGGGAAGTCGAAACATGAAAAATCCATAAGCCTGGATATGTTTGGTATTTTTCAACTGAGCTCACTGAACTCACTAACCCGCTCGTATTTGGGAAGACCATATGTGAATCAATTTGCTTGGTATTGGCAAGGATGCGCTCGGCTGGTTGGTTCTCAATGGTGCCAGAATAGAGGGGTATTTCAGAAGTGTCGAGTACAACTAAACCAACATAAACTTCAAAATTCGAAGTTCTTAAACACTCTCGTGCTTGTTCGACGAACCTAATGCGCAAATGTACTACACGAATATACATATGTATGTATGTACGAATATAGGAGCTCAGATCTCCTAGGTGGGTAGGTGGGGTTGGAGTCAACATTTGTGTTCGCAATAAATGGAAATTATGCCATAAACTTTTTCAGAGCGATTTTAAAGGGCGCTTTGCTCTGTTACAAGGAGAGTCCTTGGGCCAGAGCCCGGGCACAGAGCCCGGTAAAAATGGATCGAATAACTTGCCGGTAAGCAATATGGCAAGCACGGCCGTCTGATTTCTGAACGAACAAATCAATCGTTTGCGCAATGCCAAAGTCCTTGTATCTCAGTCGATGTCTATGTCGATGTCTGTATAAAGCTGTTATAATGATACAAAGCTAAAAATCGAAAGCGGTGACAAAGCGACACCAAAACGGAACTCGACAGAGGGCCGGCGGCGCTTATTCGAGATCCGCGCTCAGTCGCACATCCGTTTCCGGCTCCACATTTTACCTACCCCCACTATCGCCTATCGCTCCCCTCCCTGTCCCTACCCTTCTCCCGGTCCCTGGCCCTAAGTCGTAAAATTACAACTGTGCCACTTTTGGCTTTTACGGTGCCATAAATCGAAACAAAAGTGTCGTTTAGCAATTGAAACCGAAAAACAGAAACAAAATCATGGACCTGGGACCTGACCCTAGGACGAACTCTGATGCCTGCTGTCTGCGTAGGGTCGATGTCGATGTCGATCCCCACCTCGCCTTCAGGAACAGCCCCCACCCATACCGTCATACCGTCACCCTCATCTCAGCTGGCAGTGCGACAAATGCTGCCGCACAGATGAGAACTCTTCATCCAAATTATAAATTCAAGTGGAGGAAAATTTTACTGGCTTGTTATGACTTTTAGTGGAACGATGACGATGGCCGGCAATCACAATGGCAATCCCAATCACCATTCCCGCCATTCGCAGCTCCTTTTGGTCAGCCGGGTCCGGCGTAATGAAATTAAATCACAGCCTGACCGCACTGAGAACCGAGTTCCGGGCACCGACTCAACCGAATTACATGCCACTCCGCCAGTTTTCAGCAAAGGGCTGGCGTCTCACCATCACTTAATTACTTTGATACGTGACAACTTAATCCTTTGACCGGGAAGCTTGGACGCTACGCTTGGCGACCCCCCACTGCGGGGAAGCCACTAATCGATGTGGGGTCGGGGTCGGAAGTTCAGGAACATTTAACCAAACTCGAATTCATTCGTGTTGGGGAACGCGGTGCGGTCCGAACAACCGTCAATCCCAGCAAATAGTGGCCAATTGACAGATACCGCAAATCTGTGCCAAAAGCACTGCCTAGAACACAAAGCAAATTAAACATGATACCGCTGTGAGCATCACGAACAAATGCCAAATTTCGGGCATTAGCATATTAATTTCATAACCGAAATAATCCCCTGAACCTACAGTGGGTCATATACAAGGTCGTACCCAGGGGGAGGAAGGGAGGGACAGCTCCCTCCTTCCGCATGCATATTAGTAGAAAACGAATGTTCACTTAATTTTCGCTACATATTTAAGCAGGAATTTTATATTCATATTTTCGAAGCAGGAATGGAAAAAGTCCGGTCCCCCCTCACGAAATCCTTGCTACGCCCTTGGCCCTTGTATATACATACATAATTTCTACGCCGTTTTGATAAATAGCGTAAAATCGGTGTTATCCAATCCTATAGAATTAAGTTAATTATTAATTTGTTACTTTGCATACGAACACAAGAGTACAGTGAACACTCGATAGAACGTGCCCGGATACACGAACGTTGGCTAGGGCCGCTGCTCTACATTTATACCACCTCTGCCGCACACTGCACGAGGAAGAGTGTGTGTAAGAAAGAAAGAGAGAGAATGAGTAAGCGCGCGGACGGTGTGGCGTAGTCACTGCAATTTCACTTGCTCCTTCTGGGTTTATTATGATCATCCGATCTGATTCAGATTCGGCAGTCTGGCCATTCTGTATGATACTGTGTTTTTGGCTATTTGGATTTTTGAAAATTGTGGGTCTCACAGATTTTCGTCCTTTGTCAAGGCGGAAAATATTGAAGCAAAGTTAATTCAGTGTGATGTCAAAATTTGGATGCTTTATGGGGTCGGAAACGCTTCCAAAGACCATAAATACAAGGCTCTTTTCACTCGCAGTGTAACCTCTTCACTCTCACACAGTTCACTCCATTGAGTGTGCACTGTACGAGTGTGTGTGAATAATATGTTTCGGCTGAATGTTTGATTGAACATCTTCTGAAAAAGACTGCTCGCTCTCAGAGCACATGCAAAATTCTGAGCACTGCCACAAGGGGTGCGAGTCGCCTCCGCAGGTCCGACGACGAAGGCAGCATTTCGTTTAATCACTGCACTATTATTAATCATTCAATTGTAATCCCCCGGCAATTATATTAATGCGCAGCACATTTTTAATTAACCGAAACACACACAGGACCGCAGAATGTTTGCACGTACTTTGTGAAGCCGCAGAGGCATGTACGATGTGCTAATGGTCTGGCCCAGCAGGAGGTCACGGCTATGGGTACAGGTTCGTTCCGTATGTGCTTCATGTTCCAGCTGAGTTCCTAGGTGACTCGGAAATGCGGTGAAAAGTTCAATTTTAAACGAACTCTGACTTTCAATTACCCATAGCTTCTTCTTGAGCGATTGTGGCTCGGCTCCAGTTTTCCGAACATTATCCCAGAAATTCCCACAATCCGGTACGAATTACCCCGTTATGAGGGCACAAATTAAGGTAAAATTAACATAATACCCCGTTTATAACCGATTGCCAGCCAAGCAGCCAAGCCCCGTGAAGGGTACTTGAACAGAGCCGCAATATAAATGTCTTCCCATGACGCGATGTATTGTTGTTGATTATGTTTGCGAAGTGTATACAGTGTACACAGACCCAAGGACAATGCGGTGGAGTGGTGTCTCTTAATATTCAAACGTCAAAATGTTAATTTCCTCGTATCTGCACCAACTTTTAAGCGAATTTCACATAAAAGCGAAAACTTTTTACATAAACGACGGAGACCCACTCACGCTGGAAGACGAAGACTTACATCCCCACACGCTGGGACTGTCGCACAAATTGCTCCCCATTTACATACTCGTATTTGCGGAAACATAATTGTATGCCTGACATGCTTAGTGCTCCTGAAACTGAAAGGAAAGTATTGCTTTGCCCATGTGCGCGTCCGAGAATAAAATTTCAATGCAAATGAGCTCCTCTCGCTGCCCCCTACTCTGCGCTGCCACAGATACTTTTGATCTGCCTTCTCGTGCACTGCTGTGGCAATATCTAAACTAAGAATCGAGTTAAGCAACAAGGGATACAAAATACAGCAACATTCAACAACATTATTCAGCAACATTATTCAGAACAACAGATTCAGCATATTTAAAAATAATGTCCAATTATCAGTTAGGCTTTCCGATGTTTCGAGAGCAATTCGCGCAATGAGTAGGTGTTTATTCTGCAATAGATTTATCGATTCAACATTTGGCAAACGACAAATTAGAGTCCCTAATAATGGAAAAGTTGTTTAATTAACGAGCTTCTACTAAATTTCTGTCAGACACGAGTATATTTCTGTCACTACACGTGAAAGCCAAAATATATTCGGACCACTGCACAGTGGCGAATTCAGTCTAGCAGGAAAAGAGCGCATTTTTAAACTGCGGAATTTCTAGGAGTTGTATAGGGGTATAGGGGTATATTCGATTTTTGGTGAAAGTGGATGTGAGTAACGTCCAGAAGGAAGCGTGTCCAACCCTATAATGTATATATATTCTTGATCAGCATCAATAGCCGAGTCGATTGAGCCTTGTCTGTCTGTCTGTCCGTCTGTCCGTCTGTTGCAAAATGTGAGTTCATCGATCTTAGAACCTATAAGAGCAACCAAATTTGGTATCCACACTTCTGTGATATTGGACCTTGACCGTTTTGTGTTAAAATTTTGCCACACCCCATTCCGCCTCCGCAAAGGACGTAAATCTGCGGCATCCACAGATCTCAGAGACTATTAAGGCTAGAGTAACCAAATTTGGTATCCACACTCCTGTTAGATCTCACTATAAAACGTATATTCGCCCCACCCCCTTCCGCCTCCACAAAGGACGAAAATCTGTTGCATCCACCTTATTGTAGATTCGAGAAAACTAAAAACGCACAATCATAGAGAATGACCGTATCTATGAGATTGCTGAGTCTGGATCAGATCGGATAATTTGTATAGCCAAAAGGAACACATTAATTTGGAGTGGCTAATTTGCAGTCACGCTCAGACTGATTTTCTGTCTCTCTCGCACGCACTCTTTGTCGTGTGGCTTAATATTAGCGGTGTCTGCCGGAGGAGAGCAATACTGACTAAGTATCGGGTATAAATGTAGAGTTGCGGTCTCCGCAGCAACTCACAACGTTTCCCCTCGGTGTTTTTACTTTTGATGAGTTGAAATATATGAATTCATATTCTGTTAGTTTCAATTATGGTGAAAATAAAAATGTAACTTTAAACTAATTTTTAAAAAAATGTTGTTTTGTTTAAAAAATTCTCTAATTGTTCTACAGATTTCTGTAAAAACCGATTTATTTTATAATAAATACTTTAGGAGCTATGTATGTATTTGGAGTAGGAGTAGGAGTCTCATGGGGAAGCATTTTCCCTTGCATAAACAGTTTTATGGACTGCACAAATAACCAATGTTGTTTGGGCTGCTTTTTTGCATGGAGATCCGCCCGGAGCAGTCCATTTGTTTGTTTGAAATGCACTCATAAACAATTTGCAATACATTTCAACGTGTGCATTTGACAAACACAAAAACTTTGCCGGACGAGGGTATAGCTGGCACCATTCGAATGCTGGGCCTGGATCCATATCCGTACGCAGCTCCAAAGGACATGCAGAAATGCAAATCAAAGTTCGCAAGTTTGGCCTTGGATCTCTTGTCCCGACAGAAGGGGGACCCGCCCCTAAGTGCGGAAACTTGCACGGCACCGACATTTATACTCGCACACAAATATCTGTAAATATATGGTTATGTGAGTTGCAGGTATGCAGATATCTAAACTGTGGGCAACGGAGATGGAGGCGCCCGAGCACCGGTTATTCAACTCATAAGGGCAATCGATTTTCGATTACCAGCAGCCGGAAGCCCCGCCGAGTGCAGAGCTCCTTGTCCAGAAGCTCCAATTGAAATTCCTACCTGGACCTAGAAGCTTGGACCAAACGCCACCCCTCGTCGATGCAGTCAGTGGCTGGCGCTGGGGCCTGGCCTTCTTAGAATGTTGCGTCGAGATAAAAGTGGCAAACTACCGGTAAATGTTGCTCTTGCAACAAGCACTTGCACTTGCACACTCGGTCTGGATCTGCTTCTCTGGTGAGACAGCAGATGCATTGACACGTGTACGTTGTTATCGATGGGAAAGCAGCATTGTTATAAATTCCAAATGCATTTCGAATGTGTTTTAGGCTGACTCTGGAGCACTAGGGCCCGGCCGCAACGCACCGACTGTTTACGAGTATTGGCCAGGTCGACAATTGGTTGATGTTAGCATTTGGCTGAGGATTATTGAAAAATAGAAACAAGCCAAATTAAATTTCGGCTCCCCAAGAACGTGACGGCAATGCAAATGGCAGCCTCCGATAGCATACGAACAAAAGCCTGCGGCAGGCCGTTGCCGTTGTGGGGCACGGCAGCCCACGTGACAATGTGCGGAAATGTCCTTAAAGCGATATGCAATAGGTGTCTGTGCGACTTCCTCCAGTACGTAATCACCATGCGAGTGGGAAATCCTTGCCGGGTGAACGAAAAACCAAAGCTTTAAGCTACGGAATATTTAATGCAGTGGGCCATTAACTTTTATACCGTTTCGGTTAGGGATAGTCACAGTCTGATCCTCCAGTGTAGTTAAGAGGGCGTTGGGATTGATGGACAAAAGGGAAAAAACGTATATTCCATATTAAAGAATTCGGATTTTTCACTTAAATCCAGCTTAGATACCCAAAGTTACCCCCCAAAGTCATTGAAAATCAGCAGAGACTGCTTCATTATCAAGCGGCTGTCGATAGTCGACATTCGACAGTCGACATCATTGTCGGTAGCATTTTAATTGCGCCAAGCAAGGACGTTTTTGCAATTTGAATGACACAAAGCCAGAACGTACACGCACTGTGGCGGCGACGGCCACCCAGCAGCTCCCATCATATGCAATCACTTACGGTATGCGTGTATCGCTCGACTGCTTGTGTCGACACTGGGGGCCTGCCTGTGAAAGCATGCATATATTCGCATGTGATGTCCAAGACCACCACCACTGCACCACTGCACCCACGAGCCTTGCCTCGCATTTGGAATGCAAATCAACAGTGACGATGGGGAACACGCTTTTTGTCGCAGACTTTAAGCATCTACGAGAACAACGGCGGATGCTAAAAGCGAATACTGATTGGCCGTAGTTTGTTTGCCTGATTCATTGGTGGTGGCTTTGGTTTCATAAAACTGCAAATAGCCACTTGGCAACGATTAAAAACGTGTCTGGTATCTGTAAATCCCACAATTAGTTTGAGTATGTGGTGAGTGTGCCCATGCATGATGGCAGCACAGAGAAGAAATCCTGTCATTTCCAACCTCATGGTGCACGAATGTGTTATTATATAAAATTGAGGAAAGTATTCAGTGAATGGTAAATAGAATGCCACGCCGGACTTTCTGCATAAACATGGATTTATAAGTTATCAAAATAACGTGTTCTACGGAACTAGAGTTTTGGAGTGTGCTGTGTGCCCTTTTAGTTCAGTTGCCTCAAGGCTTCAGCCAATTTTCAAAGCGATTTTCGTTTGCTGTAGATTTGGTTTATGGATGCAAGTTTTGCTTTCTGTTAATTACTTTGACAGCAATCAAAGTTGTCCCTGCACTACATCAAGTAACTTTTGCAAAACTTTCGCTGCCAAATGACGTTCAAAGGACTTCATTTACACATACACGTACACATACACATACACTTGATGAGCACTCTCTGAGATGCCGCAGCTGCTCTTCGGAAGTCCTTAACTGCAGCCGGAAGGAGATTACAGTCGAAGGCAAAGTTTGCAAGGAGCCTCAATATATGCCAATTAATCACTTCCAATGCCATGGTTTCCATATGCCACACGACAGAGTCGAGTCAGGCTCGATGCATGAGAATAGAATGCAGGATATACAGGATATTCAGAGACAACACAGCAGTACTGCTCAGAGGCATGAGCTCGCGTCGAGTGCAGACTGGTGTGACAGGCCACGATTCAGTAATTTAAGTCAATTTGAACGATTTGAGGCTCTCCCTCTCGCCGACGCGTTGGAGTCTGATCTCGGAGGGTGGAGAGTGCCTGGCGCCAACATGAAATTAATAGAGAGCGCTATCATCCGCAACTTCTAAGCTCTGATGTCAAATTCATTGCTGAGCGGACACAATTTGAAACTGCTGCGGGTTGATGGGTAGCCGCATAAATTTATAAGATGAAACACAAATATTACGAGTATTGCATCAGGACCAGTAACGACATAAACTAATTTGTAGTGGAAATCAAGTTGCCATTTGGGTAAGCCATGCCGCCATTCCATTCCATTCCCGCCATTGCCACAACCAATATTAAATCAGATATGTGCGAGTATGTGAATCGTTCCCGGCTAGGCAGTCCTCACCACGGAGCCCTACATCAATATCAATGTGGCCCCCACGCATACCCAAAGACAATATAATAATTGGCAAGGCAACAAAATGCCTTTGTGATGCCCATAAAAATGGAGAAGAATGCGATGAGCCCATTGGGGGAGGGGCGGGCGTATATCTAGATCCAGGCGGCCAGGAGAAGCTGAAGCCCGAACGGGCAATCGAAACGGAAGAGACCAGCCTCATCATTATGGGAGAAAATTGTTTTTGAAAAAGTAAATCGAAGACAAAATGACCAACAGCCGCCGGCATGACAACGCCGCAATGGCCCAAATGAGACAGACAAATAGCCCAGCCCCGAACAAGGATGGACTGGGAGGCTGGGGGCGGATGTCTAACCATTATTCCCGACCCGATACCCGACGCCAGGCGCTCGACATCCGACAACCGATGCTCGACTGCGATGGGTTAGCGCATTTATTTTTGGTCTTTGGGCTAAAAGTTTATTCAGCTGTGAAAAATTCCCTTAAATTGTTTGTTGTCGCTCCGATGGATGGATGGTAAAAAAAGAATTTAACTTTGAGTTTCAGTCAAGCATAAATTCCATAAACATTGCTATTAATTTCTCCATAGAATGCAAATTAAGCCATACACCCCATCCGAACAGGGAACGGAACCCATCCAGCAGCTTCCGGGGATTGCAACATGCAAAGTCCATTTGTCTTGGCACTTACCATATGTACAATGGACTGGCATCCAAGTGCTCCTAAGAACACCAAGAATCCAAATTTACTACCTAAGATGGTAAGAAGTCTTTCGAATTTCTCACAAACTCGAGGCCCGAAGGCAGCTCTGCCATAATGCCATAAGCGAACTCCTCAATTTCAGTTTTAATACCAAGGCGCAGCACGATTGCCCCTTGGATCCTATATTGAGAGGGCAGGGTTAAAAAAATGCATGCATTGAGAGTCGTTAGCCAAATACGACACTCTTTATGCACACTCGGGCAATCACATTCACATTCACATTCCTATTCCCTTCCCATCCACCCACAGCCCCCGTAATGTAGTTTCCAGATGCCAACGCACGTGTGGCAGGTGGGCGAGGTGTGGCAGGGAGCCACCCAAGACGAGCCGCCGCAAGGAGTAAATTGAAAGCAAACGCAGGGCAAAGCGATTTCATTAAAGCTCGTCAAATATTAAAGCGGTCGAACGGAGGCGGAGGCGACTACCCAGCTTTGGCAACACGTCGCTGGTAGGCGGTAGCTGCTTGTCGTTGTTGTCCTTATGGCTGGGCTGGCGTGGCTGTCGTGTGCGTGTCTGGTGGTACGCAACGTCTCCGCTGTCATCTCGAGGGCGACAGCGAGCGTCTCGATGTTTTCATTCCCTTTGTTGTCGCTGAAGTCATCTTTTATTTCATTTCGTCTCTTAAGTGTCAGAGCATGGAACGGACAATATAATTTACATTCAGTATGCAAATGGACCGGCCCCACACGCAAAACACAGCCCAGCAACCCGGCGAATCCGGCCCGGGCGAACATGTATCCGTGTGTCGCAATTGCGTTCGGAAATGGCAAATTTACAATAAAAATACAATACAAAAGTTTGAATAAGTAATTTTGTCAGAAGACAAGCGGTATACAGGGTTACAGGCAACACACAAAAGGGCACGACGCCTCCTGGCCGTGTTTGGGGCCCATTCTAGCGGTATCCACAAGTTTGCCTCCGAGAACCCAAAGGTACAGTGGTTGGGTATCATTTGTATTTCTGTGTTCCAAAAAAGATTTCCCACCAATTGTTTTAGCCCTTAGACATTTCCCTGTCATGACGATCAGATCAGCTCAATCCGAAAACAGCAGCGAGCTTGGGCCATCTAAAAAGTGGGTATGAGACATTTTATATTATACTTCATATTATTTATACTCTTTATATTATTTATACTTCAACAGTCTAAATTTTTGTTCCACCTCTGTTGTGGGAAGAACTAAATGTGGAAAAATATAATACGAACACTGAGTAGTAAGAAGTGGCCAACTCTATTATTAATTCAATTCATTCGAGTGGTTTGTTTGAAAAAAGCAAGAGTCTCAGATACAATGCGAACATACTTATTCTGTTTGCGCACATGCCACTCGTACCAAGTTCAAAGCCTTTAAATTATGAACAAATAGTATTTAATACGAAGCACATACATTCACTGGAAGATTATTTCTGTGGTCGGTTGTACCATGTTAAAGTTCAATAAAAAACAACCAATAGCATTGTTGCTAGAAATGATGACCTTCGCATAACGGCTAGGATGTCTCGAGCGAATGTGAACAGTCGATGGTCCATCCGTTGAGTAGTGGGAGTGGGCTGGGCTGTTTTGTATTGGTCATCAATTCCTTGGACTTGATCATTCGCATACATAGGTATTATTTTACAGGCAAGAGCGAAGGATTTTTACTGTCGAAAAGCTCTCGTCCCGCCCCTGATCGAACTGCACCGCTCCACTACGTCTCGCATCACATTCATTATATTTACATGTGTACTACATAACAGAGACCAGAGCAAATATTTAGTGACCGACTGACAATGCCAACAATGGCGCCTGGCCACCGCTGGGCCCATTTGCAGTTTTAAGTTTCATTAATTTACTCTCGCGCCCTCTCTGGACTGGTTAACAGTCACTGTTGGCGAGGTGGCGGCATAAAAACAGTCGGCAATGTCAATATTTTAAAGCAGGCTGTTGCTCTGACTCTGGTTCCCAGCTACCAGCAACACGTTGCAGTCCAAAACGAACCACACGCTTGGTCAACCTATAGTCAACTATAGGGTGGCCATGGCTCCTACTGAGATATTACGGGTATCTGATATGAATTTGAAATTCAATTCGATATCACAGACGTACATATGTACATATGGTTGGTTCTCTTTTAGTCGTAAATAGTACATTTATTAGATATTGGTAAACCAGGAACTTTGGCTAACCATACCCCAAAGGCCATGAAGTTTAAAGGGTTGTGAAATAACTTTTAGTATGAAGATACTAGTTAGATCCCTTCACTGTTTATGCTCATGAATACGTTGATGATACTCTCCACTCACTCGTCCCCGTACTGTATGGGCTCAGAAATTCTTGTTTTTGCTAGTTGCATACTACTACATTACATCCACAAACACTCAACGTACACTACGAGTCCGGGATAGAATACACTGCGACCAACAACAACAGTCTGGAACAGCCCCCATCTGCGTCCATGCCTGTAGCGACAGTTGCAAAAAGAAAACACAAATATGCGGGCAGGGCGAGCCACAAAGGAAGGAGGGACGCCACAGACGATGCGATGTCGGTCTGGCCCCCCGCCAGCGCACTTCGCCAGGACCCGGTGCGGCGAGAAGGCAAGTAAAACAATGCAAAGCTAGCCCCGGCCACCGCAAACGTAAACAGCCGTGGTCACTCGATAAAAATCGGAACCACTAGCCCCACCAGAAAGCTGGTGAAAACGAGCAAAAGAGCAAAGAAAGCCCCGGCGTAAAATTGCTGTGCCTGGTATTAGTCCGTTTTGGGATAATTTTAATTAACGTCGCACCGCGTTGACATGCCGGAGAGCATACATAAATAATTCATACTTGTAAACTGTATCACACCCGCTCTCGAGAGTAGACAGTGCCAACATTTTGATGCTGCAACGGCGTAATAATTTGTTTTCGCTGATAGTACGACAGTGCTCTGACCACGGACTCCGATCCATGTTTTTGAATCGTTAAATGTGCCAAATAAAAGACCAATAGCTATCGTCGTTTTTCCTCTGGATAGCACTCAGGTATGGTTGATATCTTGCTATGGTTGCTGAAAAACAAAAGTCGCTCCATAAATGGATGCTTTACAAAATAAATAAAATTAATTAATTAAAAAAATTAATTAAAATCAATTTCATTGAGAATATCCCAGATGTTATTGAACAATTGGAGAAGAGAGAGGACCGCTTTGATCCTCGACTACTGTAAGCGACCAGTAAGCATGTCCTCGGTGATAGTTATCAATTATATATTATATTAAAAGTATCAACCAAAGATTTCATTGTTGACTGAACAAAAATTAGATATTCGTACCGACTAAAATTGATAGACTAAATTGTACAAATTTAATGCAAAGCTTTGTGTCTCGATATTTTCTACCTTGAATGATTTTACTTCTCACATGCCCAATCTTGCAAATATTAAATGTAATAATTCAGTTTTGTTAATAACACATCCACACAAACAAAAAAGACAACCAAGTAAAGAGTTTCAAACGAATCGGATATACTTTTGAAATCTGTGTTCGCTGGTTCGACCGTTTTGTTTTTTTGTGGTTTTCTACACATTTAAACATTTTTTAGGTATGTGATTAATTTAAGCAGGCATAAAAAATAAAATATATGTATGTAACGTGTTTTACTCTAAATTTTGAATAGGACGGGTCTCTATCGCTGTATGCTATCGCTCAGAAAAGCATTCGGCAGAAGATAAATGGAAAGATTAAAATTAAATACTTAGGAATTCATCCAGTGCAGTTGTAGTACCTCGAGAAACCTTGAAGAGTGCCTGCATGAAGTTATAGTTTTAGTTATAGTCAAATAATTTTACATATTAGTACTCACATTCTTACCTTCAGTATTTTGTTAATCTACACCAGGAACCTGTAGTCTGCTGCAAATCACAAAAGATCTCCCCAGAGTACTATAAAGACTTTTGTGTCCATTTCTTTTGCTACCAATAGTTGCTGTTCCTCCCTCGTAGCGATGAGATATTTGCAGTGAAGAAAATATATCTCTGATAAGCGACTGGCCAATAGCAACGCAATCATTGGCGCCTGATCCCCCGTAGAATTAGGCGACGCGTCGCTCGCATTATCTAGCTGCATATGGGGGATGTCGCAGCCAAGTCATCCAGCATAAGATGCACAAACTCTAATTGTTCCAGAATGGCAGCTGGACCAACAGCAACTGCCAGGGACACCCATCTGTGTTGAGGTGGTGCACCTTGTTGCATAAATAAGCGGATAATCGTCAAATAAAACCTTCTGGTTCTGTGACCCCAGTAATTCCGATAGGGATGACTACTTCTCGGGTACCGGAAGCACGCCAGGTGGCTATGTCCCGACTGCAAAACCAAGTTTCTGTGCTGCCCGTTTTCATGTCCAGTCTGCCGGGCAAACACAACATTTTTAGTTTAATTTAATCTAACCTCTAAATTTATAATTCACATCAAATACTAGTAGAACAACCGACTCGTAAGATCTTAGTTTTAGCCATACCATATATCCTTAGCCCGAAATTCGTGTGTCCTGTCCCACTGTGCGACAGTGCTCTTTGGCGATAGCTGTGGGATTTTCTCGAACTAGATGGCACGACAAAGTCTAAAAAATTCCACTAGATGGCGCGGCAAAACTTTTAACAAAACCCGCCACATAGCGCGGCATAACTTTTTACCAAGCATGGTAGACTCCGCTAGATGGAGAGCTCGCTATGTTAATTGCTAATAGTAAGTTAAGTGTCCATATTAATTACATGTTAAAGATTTAATGGAAATTTAAAGATTTTCGGTTGTCTAGCAAAAGAAAAACAATTCAGAAAAGCTAACTTCTATAAAAGAAGCCTATATCAACACTATTAAAGATATTCATAATGACCAGGGACAGCGAATAAGAGTTTTAAATGCAAATTGTACCTAAATAAATCAATGTAAAAAACTTATATATCAAAATTTGTATTGAAAAAATCAAAAATTACACTTATTTCGGATTTTCTTTAATACAAATGAGAATTTACACTATTTTTAATTAATTAAATTTATAAAAAAAAATTAAAAGTTGCAAATAAGAGTTATTCCGTAACATTTATTTTATAAATCAAAAATGAAGATATGTTGAGTATCCTTTTTTAACAATATTATTTTTGACCCAAATATTCTTGATCTATGATTTCCTTTCCTGATTACCTTTCATTGATACATACATATCGCATGTCCTTCAAAGAGATATATTAAATATCCTACACCTCCATAACTCCGACTATTTTAATTAGATTCGATATTTGAAAATTATGAAAAATTCTCTATTATGCGTATGTCTAACTGTGCGGCGTTACGATCCGATCTTCAGATTCTGAAATCTGGTAGATGGGAACCCTATTCACGATTCTGCAGGGCGTGTCAACATTTTGAAACAAACCTTATTCAGTGTGATATCGAGTATATAGATTTCGCGAAACTAGGGATATATTGTTTATTGTACGTTTTTGCAGAAGTCTGTATACAAAATTTGGTTGCTCCAGCTCTTTTCTTCTTTGAGATCTGATGCTGATCAAGAATATACATAATACGTTATGGGGTCGGAAACGCTTCCTTCTAGGCGTTACACACATTTTTTCTGTAGTTTTTTGCCATATCGGTATTGTCATCGTTATAGACGAATGTGATGCGGAAACATTTTTCTGTGCCAACATTCTGGGCTAGCAACATTGGTAAAAGTTTCCGCAACATTCGGAAATGTTGAATCCAAATCCGAACTGGCTTTTGCCTTTTTTGCTTAAAAATCTTTAAAAATGGTGCAATCCCTACTCGCTTCAAAATTACCATCCTTGCACATGCAAACTCTATTTGCAAAACGCCTAGAACTAAGAGCGGTATGTTCTGTACTGATTTGTAGTCGAGGTTAGCCCAGCTGCCACTCGGGCGAGCCAGAAAGGCTCGTTACAATAAATAAATACGACAGTTTATAAAGTTCGATCATATAGATTTTGCGGAACTAGGGATATATTGTTTATTGTACGTTTTATCCATTAGGTAGCTGAATCACAAGTGTTCAGCTGCGAAGAGAGACAAATTCACATGATATGTTACCTGCTCTCGCACGGCCGGTCAGAAACAGGTAGTAGCGGCTCTGGCTGAGAGCGTCGAGCGACTTCGACAGACTCAGGCAGCGGCCTCAGATCTCTATTCATTTCATTCCTCAGTGAGACACGGTCGCGTGCACAAGTTCCAAGCGGTCGAAGATCCGAAGACTCAAGAGATCCGATCTAAGCCAAGCCAAGAAGGCCAACGAATCAGCAGACATTGGGCCACAGCAGCTCATTAGCATTCAACGGCTGAAAAGATCTATAAATACGCATAGTGAATGCAAAACGGAAACCTGAAAATCAGAATCCCATGACGCCATATTTGTTTTTTGACTTGATTGAGCGCCCGACTCCACTGTGTAAGTGAGTCTCAATCGCAATCTCGAGTGTCTCGTCGCTAGTGAGTGTGTGTTGAGGGTACGCGAGTGTGTGACTGAAGCTTGGGACGCAGCAGACGACGGAGAAGCTAGGCCAGCCATCGAAACTAGTGAATTATTCCAAGTGACACAACGGCATTACGAATTCTTTGAGCCAAATTTCGGGATCGAGAATAAAATTGAAAATTGAAAAGTCTAGCCGAGCCCAGGGCTGGCCTGTGTGTGTGGCTCTGTCTACACCGCTATGGACGAGTGTGCGTGTGCCCCCGCGTGTGTTGGTGTTTCCCCGATATTGTGTGTCAGTGTCCGTGCTTGTGTGCCCGTGTGGCTGTGTCTGTGAGTGCCCAAGAAATACCCGCTTACATCAGCGAAAAGTTAAGAACGAACACACACACACACACACACACAGACTTGGCTAACACACAGAGCAAAACCAGAAAATCCACATTGTTCGGGTTCGGGTTCGGTCTCCGTCGCCGTCGCCGTCGCCGCGCCTCCGTCACTGCCCCTGCCCCTGCCTGCTACCAGCAGCAAGCAACTCGAAGCTCCACTACGTAGCGATCGAAACGTAAGCCATCCATTCGGTTGTTGAGGCCCTTTGTTCTGGGCACAAGGAATTTTCGAATCTTCCAAATACTTCTGAGAATGGGAGACTCCACGCCCATTTGCCGTTGCCGCGTGCTCTATTTGGGTAGCGCAGTGCCGCGCCAGAGCAAGGACGGGCTCCAGGGCATTCAGGAGCCGCTGCGCAGTCTCTACCCCTCGGAGGGGGCCGTGGGCGCCAAGGGCATCGACAGCTGGCTGAGCGTCTGGTCGAACGGCATTCTGCTGGAGAACGTGGACGAAAACCTCAAGCAGATCACGCGCTTCTTCCCAATCGAGTCCCTCCACTACTGCGCAGCCGTGCGGCAGGTGCTCATTCCGGAGCGCGGTAACGCTCATCCGGAGCCGAAGTTCCTGCCACTGGATTCGCCCTTCGCCCGCATGCCACGGGCCCAGCATCCCCCCATCTTCGCCGCAATCCTACGCCGCACCACTGGAATCAAGGTGCTCGAGTGCCACGTGTTCATCTGCAAACGGGAGGCTGCGGCCAACGCTCTAGTCAGGTGCTGCTTCCACGCCTATGCCGACAACTCGTACGCCCGCCAGCTGGAGACGGGCAGCACGACGGGTGGAGGTAGCAGCAGCGTCTACGGCACACTAAAGAGTGCCGCCGGCAGCAAGTCCAACGGCGACCTGGCCAGCGTCGGACTGGCCAATGGAAGCGGACATGGAAGCCATCATCTGGCCCTCGCCGCCCAGGGCGGCTGGAGGTCCCGAGCCGGCAGCACAACGACGCTAAACAGCCTGGGGCGCGCATCCAACGGTCATGGCCCGAACGGCATGAACGGCGGCAGCACTGGCAGTGCCGCGGAGGGCTACACGTCCGTCAAGAACTGTGAGTATCTACATACTTCGCATATTATGTATCTGTGCAACAAGTTTGTTGCAAAAGTCTTTTGTCAAGTCCGCTTGCGTCATCCGCATACAGTTACGCGGGGCTGGCCTGGTACAGTTACCCGCTGATGACGCGCCAGCTAATTATGTATTGGCCTGAGTCGACGGCCTGGCCTCTACACATCCCACCTTCAGGGTGATCTCGGTGCTGGTGCAGCAATCGACAGGCTGGTCAACACAGCCAACGGCATCGCAGAGATGAGCCTCACCTTGAATGTTGTTGGTACTAGTGGTAACAGGTACTGGTAGTCACCAGAAACGTGTCTCATGGGCACTCGGACACACCTTTCACGCTGTTGGAAAATAGAAATTGTTGGACAGTGCTGGTAGTACTTGGGTGCAGTCCAGGCATTCCGTATCGACGTTCAGTTGCTGGACAGCCGGATCGGACATTCGTCTCCGGCAAGAGCCATAGCCATCCCAGAGACGAAAACAGAAACAGAGGCTGCGACTGAGACTGAGACTGAACCTGGCCGCGATGGATGGTGAAACGATGACGCGAACGACAATAGCTCTGGTGACGTCTTCAAAGTCTGCCAACAGAGAGAAACACTTATCCGCTGTTTCGCTGCGTTCCAAACACTTTCCACTCATTTAAATTTCAACGATGGCGACCAGACGGACAGACAGACAGACTGGCGGACGGACAGGCCAAGCCGGGATGAGACAGGTAAAAACTCACCGGTTTACGACTCAGTTGTTTCTCTGTCGCCCCAGCTATGGCAAAGTTATGATAATTACCATGTAAATTGCTGAAACTGAGGAAAGCAGCCCTGCCTCGTGTCTGTTTCCTATCACATCTCTGACTGCCGCGAATGCAAACAAGCACGATCGCGATCTCTAGCTTGGCATTCGAATTAGCCGAATTTCGCTTTCGACTTTGACTTGGCTAGTACCAAATCCCACTCCCTAGTCGCTAATTCCCATGTATACATTATACATGCCCCGGCAGTGTGTTTGCATATAGAAAGCTGAAAATATGAAAAACGTTATCGGTCTGCCTAAAGTCAATCCACCAGATACAGGAAAACAAAGTATTTTCGTTTTCATTGAAGAGTAAATTAATCCATTCACTTAATAATGAATTAATGACGAAAATAAGTAATGCCATTATCCCCTGTGCTCTATGAGTGCCGGCGATAAAAAGGTAGTTGCTTCGTGTCGAGGAAAGTACGCGTGCATTTATATATACTTTAAGAGCCATTAGCTAAACTGGATTTTGTTTAATTGGCGGAAGTACATATGTATACTCAAAACGCACATTTCCCTCTTTTCATTGTAATTAGAGTATTTATAACATCGTCCGAATCGACCATCGTTAGCTCTGCCAGCTTACGCATTCGAATCGATATACTCGTATATCGATGCCTACTCGTACGACCAGGCCGCAGAGTGAGGGAAGCGATTATGGGCGTGACTTCATTCACATGCTAATTCCCCGGACTTTCGCATCTTCATCAGAACCGAATCAAGTGACTTGCAGCAAGCGGTCCGCTAATTAATGAAAGCCCATTCCTCCGCTGGAATTTTATTACACCAAGACGTTTGTTTGCTTTGTTTGGTTCTCACAGCCTCTTGGCCACTCTCTGGCACTCTTGGCCAACGAAGGGGACACCGACACCTCCGGCCTTTCTTCGCCATGGACGTGGACGTGGACGTGGATGCGGCCCCCTCGAGAACATGGACGCGACATGATGTATTGCCGGTGCGGCAAGTTGAGTTTTTGGTTGTTGGGAACTGTGGTCGCGTGCAGATTAGCGGTCGCCGACATATGTAGGTGCCGCCAACGCAGCTGCGGAGGAGCAGCGGAGACTGGAATTGCGATGGTTGGCAGGGGCATGGCATGGCGCATGGGGCAGTGGCACATGCATATGCGCTCGGCGAGTTTACGTAAATCAAGATGAGCTCGTGAGAAAATTTTCGGCTAATGCTCCCTTTTTCTTATGAGTAGCTCCCATTGGGGAGCCATTCGCTGCGAGCGGTGGGAAGGTAGAGGCAGCCAAACCAATGTATATATATGTATGTATACTGGAAGTCGCGAGGGGTCGACAAAACACGTCAATGTGTGAGTTTCTGAGTGAAACTTTAGCCGAGAAATGATCAAATCTACCGTGGAGCACGCTCATCTTCATCTCCGTCTACGACAATCCTACGAGTAAGACTACATATATGCAGCGGCGTGTGTGTTAGTGTGCGATTTTCTATTCATTAACATTTTTAATTTGCCGCTGGCTGTCGCTGTCGCTGTCGAGATCTTTGAGACTGGAACGAGGTCGGTTCTCTTCGGGTCGGATCAGATCGGATTGAGGTGGGAATGTCAGGTAATTGCGTTTTGCTTTCATTAGAGCGACACTCACAGTGGATCGTGTTAATTAGCCAGACCAATTCCAATGGATTTCAATGGCAAGAAAGCGTGCTGAGTGCATTCGGAGAGTGTGTATCGCAACTTCCCCTTCATCCCCAATCAGATGCAATCTGGCAAGCCCATTTTCAATCATTTCATTTCATTTGACGAAAGACCCGTGGTCACATATGGGTGGCATTGCAGCAAGTCAGCAAATACGAGTATCAACCAGAAAACAAGTTTGCTGCTACCTGCCACAAGTCAGGCTCCAGTTCGACAGTCCAATCTGTAGGCCTAGAAAACATTTCAGAGGCTCGTATAAGCGTGCAGTCCGACAGTCCCTCACATACAATTATCCCCATTATCATCTGCCAAAACTTGGTCGTTCGTGTTTTTTGTGCTTTTTTTGGGAAATTAGAGCAGTTTTTCCTTTCCTGGGTGGCGCTGATGGGATTCCTCCCACGGATTCTTGTATGAACTGCACTACCGTTTTCCAGAAAGACCACTGTGGCAGAATGTGCAAGAAACCGTTCATTAGGTTTGAAAGTGTCGCTGTCTTCATCGTCTTGGGAATGCCTGACCACTTGACCATGACAAGAGTATTGTGCTCGTACATTTTTGAATGCAACCTGCCGCTGTAGCTGCCACTGCCGCAGCCTCTGTTGCTAGTCAAGTTTTAGACTCCAGTTCCAGCCAGAGACCGGCTTCCGCTGGCGATGCAATATTTCTGCGCGGCTATTACGATCAGCGTCTGCATCCATCTGGCAAACGATCTCTGTGCTGGTTGCTGCCACTGCTACTGCCACTGTTGCATTATTATTATGCAAAGTGGCTAGAAAAAGAGACGGGGATGGGGAAGGGGATGGAGAAAATGGTAGTACATAGAGCCAGAGGGAGCGGGGCAGCAAAAAAAAGACGGGACACATTAACCGAAATCCAGTTGCAGTTGAATGACTCGGTTGCATGCAACAGCCGGCCCGCTTGGCCACTTTGCAACATTGTCTTGCGGGTAGTTGTATTTTTTCCGAGGTGACTTTGATCGTAACTCGATTATAAAAATCTGACTACGCGATCCTTCAGATTTACCTGTAATCTCGGCGCACTCACGGCTCCTTCTCCATCCGTACATATCGTAGTTCATGTGAATGTTTGATCATGTTTGACCCACTTGCAGTTGCCATCTGAAGTCGCGGTTTCTCTCGGAAGCTCTCTCCCTCTCTTCCTCTCTATCTGTGAAGGCATTGTCGTTGACAATTGAGGTACGAGTCCATACGATATCTATACAAGTTTATGACTCGTACGTATGTATGTACAATGTGCAGGTGTGTGCATATACATATGCCGAATAAGTAGCTCATGCACGCCACTTTGCATAATTATTTTAATTTGGATGAAATGGCTTGCACTTACAGCCGCTCTTTTTAATGCGATCATAAGAAAAGTTGGCGGAAGATACCTCGTCTCGAAAGTGACCTCTCACGGCATAAGCACGAGATACATTCGAGTTATCCAAACGAAAGTACTCGTATTCATTCATCAGGCATTCAGGCGTTCAGGGATAGACTGTATTCCGATGTTCCGTTTTCATTTTATTGTTTTCGAGGTACTCCTCGCACTGCAGATACAATACTGATATCCACCAGAGTGCGGTGCTGTTAGTCATTCGTCTGGCATTCCACGCTGGCATGTTCGGCCTAGATTTCGCTCTGCAGCTGCGACTTTGGGTTCGAGCCCACGATCTCCAAAGGCAATAATGGAAAATGGTAGGAGAACTCGGCTTGCTAGCCGCTGCCGCTGCAGCTGCACCACCGAAAGGCGAAGCGGCTGCTGCTGTTGCCACTCCTCTTCCGCCCGAGTGGCTGGAATTTGAGTGGCTCGTCTAAATGCCAGCCAGTGTGTTTTGGCGAACTTTGGATACGTGATATTTCGACTTTATTTCAAGTTGCCTTTTCCATCCATCGGCGGCTGCTTCTCTGGCAGGCACCGAATCTGCCTTGCCTCAGCTCGAGTGCACCTTCCCCTCCCCCTTTCCCAGCGCAGTGCAACGTGGAAATACGATTTTCACGCACGCATGCCCACAGGCCGCTCTCCCCTGTCCCCATGTGCTTTGGACGTAAGTGAGAGTCTCAATTTTGCTTTTAGCTGCAGCTACTTCTACCGCCATCGATTATGACATAAGTCCGACTGGGGGATAGGCACTAGCAAGGTTGTTGAAACATTTTCGCGTAATGGCCCCGAACAAAACAGGAGCGCGCGAAATGGGAAATGATTAAAGATCGACTCCCCGGACTCCACGGGCTGTAAAAGTAATTAACTTTTCGCAGTCTTTCTTAGATACATAAGTATCGGCGCTTCCTTCGAACCGGAGCCAATGCAGCAAGCGGGAATTGGAAATCCGCCGGACTTCCGCAGCCACTTACGCAGATTACATTCCCTGCGCGTAAGAGCAACAGAGTAATGGTTCCACATATGTTCCCTTGTACAGCTCCGCAGCTGGGGGTCAATATACCTCCGGCCGAGTGGATGTCTTAGGGCGTATGAGGATGAGGCAATCAAGCCACTGAGTAGAATACGAGTAGCCAACGAAAAGCCAGAAAAGCCAGAAAAGCGGAAAGCACACAGCAGAGAAACAGAAAAACGGTGGACGCAAACAAAATTATGGCATGGCTTGTACTTGTACAAAGGCAGCCACGGAAGAGACGAAATACGCTCGCAAGGTGACTCGTCGGTTTGTCGTTTGCCGAACAGAGTGGGTCTCTGGGAGTGGGTCTCTGGACTGGAGCTGGCACTGGCACTGGCACTGAATGGCAGTGTCCGAATTGTGCTGGGAAGCGGGGGGCTTGGGGTATACGACAGACAGCTGCAGGTGTAGCCACGTTCAAGTTATTAAATTACCGTTATTTATTACAAAACCGTTGCCGCCGTGGCCCAAATGCGATGCAGAACCGCGACAACTGCGGCCTCTGTGTACGTACATACATACGAGTATATATATATATATGTAAGTAAATGTGTCTGTTTCTGTGTGAGTGTACCGCAGTACCCGAGCCGAGTACGATAGAGGCGGCGGCCAAGAAATACCACAGTTGAATCGAATCGAACCGAACCGAGCACGGGCGGCGATCGCGATCGCAGTCGACCAGTCGACAATTTGAATGCTTCTGCCGCTGCGGCGCTCTATGGTCTTGGCCTGTTTCCGTCCACTTGGATTAGACGCGCTCAGCTAATTTCCAGTATTTTGGCTGATTTGTATTCCAATGCTTTGCACAGAGGTCCAACACTCCACCCCAACCCCACCCCACCCTCTTCTCTGGGTTTGGCTAATGAATCAGCAATTTGCCTTGAGCGGCAGCTCGAAAGGCGACAAGTGCCCCGTGCCCAGTGCCCAAGGTCTCGCGCCCTTGTTGAATCCCTCAACGAATATCAATAGCCAAGTATCGGCCATGAAGGTCGAGAGAAGTCTTACAAAGCTCATTTTCATTAGCACTTTGCCTGACAGAGGCATAAGTTTACTGAAGCTTCACGTCGATCACAAGCTGTGACATTAGCAATCACTTAGGAGTTATGTATATCAGAAAATAATCTTCAATTTTAAGATAGTCAAATCAATAAGTCGTTAAAAATAAATGTATAAATTACAACCCGGGCTTTGGGTATCCGCCACCAATAAACGGGTATTGAAAATATGATCAACCTTTGTAAAAATAACTTTAGTTGGCTGACCGTTCCGTGCTCTTCTAGACCTGTATTAAAGAAACGCATTTGGTATTTGGTATTCTTGCAGTTTACGGGAGCAGCGCTGACCTGAACGTGACCGGGGACGACGGCGATGCTTCGCTGTACAACGGGGATGAGAACCACAAGGTGTGGAGTGGGTCCCAGGATCAGCTGGACAGCATCGGGGTGCCCGTTGAGAGTCCGTACGAGATGTTCACAGGAAACACCTCCACCCTGGGCAGGCCGCTGCGGGCCCGCCAGATTAGTGCCCCCATCGATGTACCTCCGCCCCCCGTCAAGGAGGAGCGCAAGCAGAAGCGCGACAAGAAGTCGTCCAAGTCCAGCGGGAGCCAAAGCCTGTCGGGCACCCTCATCAGACCGAAGCCCATGCACCCTGCCGCCATGCATCGCTCTGGCCTTCAGAGCTCTGCCGGTCCCGGCAGCGTCATCTACGGGCCTGTGTCCGGACACGGACACGGACTCGGGCCGCACTCTGCCCGCTATCACACCATCAGTCATCGGGGTTTCCCCCCCGGTCCACCGCCACCCAGTCACCTGGCCCACCATCCGCCGCAGCTTACGCATCAACACCATATGATGCACCATGCGGCACACCAACACATGGGCGGCATGCCACCCCTTCAAATCCCTGTCATGCTGCCCCAGCAGTACGCAACACTGCAGCCATCGCGCTCGACCAGCAAAAAGAAGAAGAAGGACAAGAAGAACGGTGGAGGCGGAGTTCCCGTGGGAATGCCCATAGTGCCCCCCATATATGCCTACCACCAGCAGCAGGCCATGGGTGGCGTCCCGCCGCCGCAGATGTCGCAGTCGATGATTGGGGAGCCGCGTCCGCTGGGAATGTCCAGTCGGAAAATGGCGGCGTCGATGGGCAACGGGCTGGATGACTCTGGCAACTCGGGGGCCGAGTCCCCGTCGCCAGGAGGCACAGGAATTTACAAGGTAAGTCAGCCTCTAAGGCCGTCCTTCGTGGGCTCTCATTAGAGGGCAACGTGGCGGTTGTCAACTCCTCGACGGGTCTCTTACATGCTGTGATTCAAGTAAGTCTTTCGTTGCAGCGCAAGGGGCACCTGAACGAGCGGGCCTTTAGCTATTCCATCCGCCAGGAGCACCGCAGTCGCAGCCACGGATCGCTGGCCAGCCTGCAGTTCAACCCACCGGACATGAAAAAGGAGCGCGAGATCGCGCAGATGGTGGCGGGCCTGGATCTGAACGATGGCGAGCGACAGATGGGACCGAGCACTCTGCAACGCAAACAGGCCGCTATGACGATGACGAACGGCGGAGGACAACATCCGCATCCCCACGCGCACCCCCCACATCCACATCAACATCCGCATCCACATCCGCATCCGCATGCCATATACGGGCCCCTGGGTCCCTCCAGTAGCTTCGGCAAGCCACGAAGATAGGAGTTGGGCGGATCTGTTGCAATGCGAGTACGAGTACGAGTACTTCTGGACCGCACTAAGCCGAAGTGCATAGGATTAAACAACGTTTAGCGATGCTGGTCAAATTAGAAAGGGAACCAATCGAAGCTGCGGGCTGACCTCGACCTCGGTCCCCCTCTACAGCAAACACAAGAAGCGGTCAGGTCATCATACGGCAGATATACGAGTAGAGACAGGAGGCAACGGACCAGCGAGGGCGAGGTCCTGAGAATTCCAACATTGAATCCAATTTAATCAATGAATATGTGTGCCTTATTAGGTTTATGCTATAAGTAAATCCGTTAGCGGATGTATCCATGAATACATGAAACAGCGTACTTTGTACTTTAACCATCATAATACATAGTGTAGAATAATATAACTCCACTGCTTGACCACTGCAAGCTCCGGCCGAACGAACTAATGAACAGATAAGTTCCGACTGGCGTCAAAGGCGATCGATCACAAATGTACAATATTCTATCGAGTGGAGAGTAACTCCCGCATTTCGTTCTGTTCACATTAGTATCGTAAAATAGGGTCATGAAATAGAAGAACAGAACTATCCATATACACACATATATTCGTATACATTTCAATATGTACAATAAATATAATAAATTGTTAACGGAAGCACGAAGAACAATAGAGATCTTTCCTCCGGGTGGCGATCATCTTGTGGCTAAGCTGGCTGTGTCCTGTCACACCCAACAGTCCATTGGGATGCGGGAATGCAACGTCGCTCAACTTGGATTGATTGGCACCGTGCTTCGAGGCTGAAGCGGAGCCGGAGGCGGCTCGAAGCTGGAAGCAGTCATGGCACATGGACTGGCCTCCCACAGCAAACGAAGAGTGCTGTCCCGACTTGGGCTTGGGGTTGGGCCTAGACACTGTCAGTCTCTTGCCCCAGCCAAAGTTGTACAACCATCATGCATATGCCTTCTGCATGCAAATGCGGCACAGCGCTCGATTTGCATACGAATGCGGTGCGACTTGGAAATGATTATTTTGTGGAATGTTGCCAGTGGACAGGTACGCAGCCGTCGAATAGAAGCGCATAGAATCGGCCCAGCATAAAAACGCCATAATTCAACCATATCCGTGGAAACAGAGACGCTCCATCCGAGGCGTCCCAAGGAGTTTTGACAGTTTTGAGATTGTCGCGTGATTTTCATTTTTACTACAATGAGGACAGATGAAATATGTGAATAAGAGATGAGAGATGGCAGATGGGAGAATTCAGCTCAGGCTGTCCAGCCCACGCTTTCACTTCCAGTTTCACTGTCGACCCCGAGGCTGGGCGCAGTAACCAAGACAAAGTGCTCAGGTGCAAAGCGGCCCGACGTTTTCATAATGCGATTGGTTTATATCGGGCACAGTTGAAGCCTGTGATCCTCCCCAATGGTCAGCAGGTGTACTCGTAATATGAATTTCAGAAGACAATTACATAAATCAAAATCTACAGATCGAGTGCCCGTCCAAGGGAGCTTCTGTGTCTGTCTGCTGCTCTATCTTTGGTGGTGTCTGTCGCTGTGCAATTTATGGGTCTGGTCTGTCCCCGTGCACGCATTGCGCAATACCCGAACACATGAATCTCGAACCAAGAAACGCGTATGCCATATACCGCTCAGGGCGGGCTCGTCTGAGTGTGATACCCTGGACGCTGATAGCCTGGTCTCTCTGTATGTCAGCGGCACACAGGCTTTATGGAAATTCCACCTTTTATGAAACGAGAAAATGCAGCATTCCGTTTCCAGTTTTACTGGTAGCCAAAGACAACATGGCTAACTGGCCAGGCAGGCAAATTGCCAAACGCGGGCCGCTAACATTTCCCACCAAAGTCCAGTCCCGTCCCATGTCCAACACCCCGAATAAGCTTCAAGGAAATAAAGGATGCTGCTAAACTTGGCCACTGACTTCCAATTTTAGGAGTCAAGCCCTTCATTCTTCGCACAATTAAACTGATAATCGGTCTCAGGTAAGGTAAATTGCCTCATATTTTACACAAGAAAAGAGTTTTGAGATATGCACTTTGGGCGTATCTCACATACATATACGGTCTAGTGCAGTCTACGCACAGTCAAGAAAAAGCAAAAACAATTTTACAAACTACCAGTATCCAAAACGACAATTCTTCGAAGAGGAGCTGGAGAACACCTGCAACTCTACGAGTACGAATGTGTCCGAAAAATGGACCCATTGAAAATACATTGAGTACGTCCCAAAAGCCGTTTGTAAGTTTGAGAGGGTCTTGTGGATATCGTCTCTCGCTTCTGGTGCTTTTTGAGCTCTCCGCTTGTTGGGCTTTTGCAGACTCAGATCCAACCAACTCTTCGCCTTTCAGCCCCTGAGACTGGTTGTCGACCATTGCCAACTTACTCGTACTCGAATCGATCTGTGTTTGTGTGAGTACGTGTGCGTGTGTGTGTGTGTGTGTAGTGGAATGGAATGGAGTGGAAGCCGAAGTCGCCTAGACTGCAGCAAGCACTGGGCTTGGGCTTGGATTGCGGTTTGTTTATTGATCAACCCGTAGATACTTTTCTGTATAGCTGTTAATTTGGTCTTTTGTGTAGACCTGTGTTGGTGTTTCTCTCTATGTGTAGAGACGAACTGTTCGATTGAATCTGTGGAATGCGGACAATCCGGTCGCCGAGTGGAATTCTTTACACAGTCACATAGCGAAACTGTTCGGAGTGGCCGATAAGAAGGGGGGACGGAGACCAGCACTTGACACTCCAGTCTTGACCAACGGAGACTGGATTAGCTCGGACTGGGTGGCTTACATTCAATCGCACCTCTTCTTAATGGAATCAAACCTTCATGTCATGATATTTCTGCTCGAAAACACGACTCCGCATTTTGGTTAAAAGTCATGACATAGCGACATGATTTACGAAAATTAAATCTTTTGGGCATTTTATATTTTTGGTAACTGTGGAAAAGAGTTCTGGTTAATAGTTTTGGATGAACTCATTTAGTATAAGGCAGAACGAGATGTATGGCCATTCCGATTATAACATAATAAAATATGTAATTCAAATTTTATTGGATAAGCATTACATTCTAAATTGTAGCGCTGGGATGTAGCATGAAACAAATTAAATTTAATTAATTATCCTGCTTTCAAAATTCTGGGTTACGGGTTATCAGGCCCATTAGCCGATATTATGAGAACATATTAACAACAACAAAAATGTATACCTACTCATACTATATGCATACATATGTGAGATGCTTGTAGGTCGCTCATTAATATTCACCGAGACCAGCACCAACAGATAACGATGTGCATCTTTATTATTATTTCTAAAGCAATTTATATACATGTGAATGAATGCCTATGTAGGTACGATTGAAGCTAATTGATTGCCATTTCCATTAGGAGACTTTGAATGGAGCGCGACTCGAATTTTCTTATTTTAAATCTATGTAGTTTTATATTTAGCCAAATTCCAGCACCTTAAAATGGATGGAGATTCTAGCTTAGCCGAGCGCCAAAATCCACGGTCAGATTTTCATTCAACCTAATTTTAGTTTCGCCAAAGAGCAAAAACAGCAACAAGCGAGATTTCTTTTCCGAAACGTGGCCAGTGCTGCATAACGGGACTTGTGCGTTACCCTAAAAGTATGCACCACACTTGTGCCCTCGTGCTAGTCTCATGAATGGCCGCTAGGTTCGTCACTCTCCAATCTCCGGCTGTTATTTCTTAAGTTTTCTTTTATGCCTATCTATGCCTATGACTATGTGTGTATGTATGTTTCTGTCTCTAACTCTGGTCTGTTCGACCCTTTTTACCACCATTTCTCAGAGACTATTAGAGCAAATCGAAAGATCCCTGAAATACACAATTTTAAAGATACGGTAGAAACGACTACCAGCGTTTCGACTGGGAGTTTCCTCCCAACTATTGACTCAAGTTAGATTATTTGAGATTGACTAGTTGAGATTATTTGCCAAGTTATTCTCTTGGCTGTACAGTCATGGTATTTCGTCTCTAAGCCCTGGAAAATCTAGCTATTGAAAGATTTGCGTTAGCCTGCTCCAGCTTGTAGTTGCAGGCCCGTCCCAGTTGGAAAAGCTGCGTCAGACTCACAAAGAGATTGACAGCAAAAAGACTACAGTTCTTTGAGAGGATGAGGCACCTGAGGCAAGGTAGCCATTTGGGGATCACAGACTGCAATCAATCCATTGTACACCTTGGAGTGGTCTCCCGTGAGACAAGTGCTGCAGATGGAGGCTTCTAGAGAGAAGAGCGAAATACCCAAGTAACATAGAATCTGACACATATTTTACTGGTTTTATTAGCACAATTTTGTTATCGCCCGCATTATCATTTCCCATAAGGTATACAAGTCCATAAACACACATTTGTTTATGTAAATGTGGGCGTGCGTACATTCTAATTGAAGCAAAATGTTCCAATACGGGTAATATTATCAGAATGTGCAAATACAACATATGTAAAGATAATGTTCCCATGGCGTGTGAATACAATTGAGTTACAGAGTCCAGTGGCAACAGCAGATATGTTACTTTTCAATCCGGTTTGAAGAAGTCTCTAATTCAGCATACAAATTTGAAAGGGGAAATTCATCCTTTATTATAAGAATTCGAAATATGCTGCAGACCCCATTGTCAGCGTTAACTTTTATATCTTAATGTACCATAACATAACTAACGTCTGAACGGGCTCCAATACAGTCTTAAAAGGGAGGAAGGAACCCTTAAAAGAGTCAGGATATCCGAAGCAAAACTACTAGATAGTTGGATAGCTTCCATATAAATCTATTCGGCACTAATATTAAAACTTTACAAAAAAAAAAATGTTTGCATAAATGTAGATCCAGGTCTGCACGTTTTTCACTTCGTTAAATTAACTTCTTCCTTCAGAACAGCAGCACGCGGTGCTTGAGGGTTGATTTAATCAATCACGTCAATCACATGTCAGCCCTCACAAGGCTAATTCGATTGAGCTGTACTCATATTGTGGGCTGTACCTTTGCGGCCAGCATGGCTGCGCAATAATAACAACAGGAAGGGGCGCTTCCCTGATAACAGATTTTCTATAAAAAGAAGATGTTTCTGGAGCAGTGAACCAGTCTTGTAAGGGCGAAGACGAGAATGGGACACCGCGGAATGGGATGCGCGCATTTTGCCACCTTGGCGATGCCCCTCTGGGCCTTAACATTTTATCTGCTGGTGGTGCTGCCAGTACCGTCCCAGACAGCCAGCGTGGAGGTCGGAAAGGAGGAACGGCGACTGCAAGACCTCGATCCCAAGATGGGATCAGAGGCGGGAAATACGGACGGGCTCTCGTTGGCACGCTTCGGCAGCAGACGCCACCAGAGATCCACTGGGTTCGGGCACAGAGTTCCAATAATCTCCCGGCCTGTAATACCCATCGAACTGGACTTGCTGATGGACAACGAGGACGATCGGACGATGTCAAAACGCTTCGACGACTATGGTCATATGCGGTTCGGAAAGCGGGGCGGCGACGACCAGTTTGATGATTACGGTCACATGCGCTTTGGTCGGTAAACGCAACTACAACTTTTGGCTTTTGTAAATACTATCTTAAATAATTATATGCCCATTACTATTACTTATGCTACTACATTAACTATAGTAAAGAAAATATACGAGTAATAAATATGCGCATTCCCAAAATGGACTCACTCACCTACAGTTTCAGTTTATTTCTTAGTAAAATAATATACAATATATATACATAATCAAATACAATAGAAACCATAAACGACCAGGAATGTGCCCGTTCCCAGATAGCTTCACAACCACGGACATCCTGAATAGAAACAGATCAAATCAGGTTTTCACTGATCTCTAAAGAATAATATTATATTTGAGAGGATACAATTATAAGTAACTTGTACTTGCATTCTATGGGACAAATATTCCAGCTATTTCCATACTGAGACATACGACCTTATTCGGCCGCTATATCTTCTCACTAGGCCACGCTGAACGAGGCCTCACGGCCTGTCTCACGACAGCCATTTCTGGAATCTATTTGATATTATCATTTTCTATGATTGAGGGATTTTAGAGATTAAGATTGAGATTTGATTTTAGATGGTGGCATGTCAAAAATTGTCTCCCTGGGATATCACAGGAGTCTGTATAGCTCGTTTTGCTCTACTTCTTATAGGTTCCGAACGACGATTATTTATGTAAGAAAAAATGGGCCAGCCGGCCTATTGAGGGGGCAGCGGGGATAAGCAACAGCAGCATAGGAGCAGCTGATGAGCAGCAACAGCAGTAGTAACAGCAGCAGATCAACAGCGGACAGAGAAGAAGAAAGAGTCGTAAGGAGAGAATCGCAGCAGCCAGACGTAACTTAAGCCGCAGCAGCAGAAATCAGCCGAGATTAAGCAGTAACCTTAAAAAATTGTTGTTCTCATGCATAATAATATGCGTCGGGTCAAGCAGTTTAAATATTTCATTTATATCTCCTTATATCTCAATCTCTCGTACTTAGCAGCGGCCCCGAGCAGCTCTAACGCTCTCGGGCTATCCTACTCTCTCGCTCGCGTCTAAGCTTGCTGCATTTGGCCCGTCAACCCTTGCATTTTTAGTCTTGAGCTAATCGTCGCAGCTATTAGCTATTATGGAATCGGAAACTCTTTTTTCTGGCTGCTATATATGTACATCTACACGAATTGAATCTGATTCCTGATTTATCAGAAATGCCAGTTGCATTGTTCAATCTGGTCCCCTTAAGAATCCTTTGTTTGTTCCCGTGATTTCGTTATCCCTTGAGAGTGTATGTGGTAGCAATTTCAACTGTTTCCACCCATTATCGAACTGCCAGCCATCTGATATTTTCCCCACACCCAGTCGAACTGATAAGTTCGTCCATGCTTTGGAGACCACAAATTGCTGGAAGTGCTCAGTAATCAAAGCGTTCCCGGAGCGGTAACGTGTGTTCAAAGAAGCATAGAGCGCAGAACCCAAAAAACCCACGCCAGAGATAAGATTTTAATTAAAGCCAAATAAACACGAACAAGATGTTTATCCGTTCAATTGCTGCTTGTCCAGAAACGAATTAAATATGTTCAAGACATTTTACCCCTGTTGCGTTTTGCTAATCGCCATCGCCGTCCACACTCTGGAAGCCAAAACTGTCCTCGTGGAGGAACTTACAAAATGGACATTGAGGAACGCGACCTCTTGTAAGTACCTCTTTGTAGTCTAATGAGTGCGAGTACGCGAAATTGATGAAATTATCACCTGCCGCTGTGATGTGATTGACTCATCATGGACGGCACGAGTAGTGCACGGGCCATGGCCTCCCCAGGAGTGTTTGCTTTTGTGATAAGATTAAAATGCCATCGTCTACGTTGAGTCTCTGGTAGAACCTGCGCTAATTAATTGTTTATAAATACTTCTTACGGCTGGCTGTGTGATTTTGATGCAATTTGAGATGCGACAATTCTTCGCCTTCGCTTCGATCTAAATAACCGCTCTATTTTCAGCACTGAAGATCGACGTGGCCCGGGTGCCGAGTGGTGTGTATACGGCGCTGAAGGAAACATACGGGGACCTGCTGGAAAAGGAAAACAATGTGGCGCTCAGCTGGATAGCCAACCAAACTTGGATTTACAGCACCACCTTCGACAGTAAGTAACTGATTTCTTTTTTATTAGTCGACTCTGACCGATCGATATATAGGCGTCGAATTGGGCAGCGACAGTTTGGTGAATCTCACGCTCCACGGAGTCGACACCGTGTCCAAGTTGTGGCTGAATGGTGAGCTGATCGGTGAAACGGACAACATGTTCATCCGTTACTCGTTCGCCATCGGGCACTTGCTGCTGCCCAGTCCTAGCCAGAATACCCTGGAAATCGAGCTGCTTTCGCCCCTTCAGGAGGCCCGCACTCGATTCCAAAAACTGGAAGAATCGGGCACTGCCAGTGCTCCCCCCAGCTGTCCAATGGCGCTGGGCTATGTCGAGTGCCATCGAAATATGCTCCGCAAAATGCAAATGAGCTTCGGCGGGGAGTGGAACCCAGTAGCCCTGTCGTCTGGAATATGGAAGCCAGTGACCATCGAGTACTACACGGTGGGAATCCTGCGCGACGTCGATGTGGCCATCAACCGCAATGACACGCACTGGACGATGGATTGTCGGGCCTTTGTCAGCTCACCTGCGTTGCAGAACTTCTACGCTAAGCTCGTGGTGTATGCCAGGTATTCAGAGCTTAATTAAAAAATATTATATAGGCAAATTAAAATCCATGACAATGACCTTTTAGTGAGCTCTTGGACGAACCACTTGTAATGGATCAGCAAGAGGTAAACTACGCCTCCCCCGTTCTCGAGTTCAAAATACACATTCCCCTGGTACGTTACACGCAAGCCTATTCATTCACGAGATAATGAGTCGTTCGGTATATCCCGGTTCTTCTTCCCATTCTCCCCAGGACCGCGTCACCCTGTGGTGGCCAAATGGCTATGGCAAGCAACGTCTCTACCCCGTGCTGTTTTCACTGAAGTGCTTCTCCAGCGAAGTCCCCAACCTGAGCTCGCGCACCGAGTCCCAGAAACTATTGAAGATTGGATTTCGGACCATTGAGCTGGTGGAGGACGTGGACAGTGAGTAGGACTACTTTTCCTCACTCTATGGTCACAACCATATCATCCCTTCTCCTTGCCTTTGTGTAGGGATTGGTAGAACCTTCTTTTTTCGCGTGAACGGCCATCCGATTTTCATGAAGGGTGCCAATTATGTACCGGCCAATACATTGCCAGAACTATCAGCAGAGGCGGATACGGGTGAGTAAGTGCTTATCATTGTACAGATGCAGAAGATGGCTAATCATAAAATGCACTTTACAGTACAGCACTTGCTGAAATCGGCCCACGATGTCCACATGAACATGATCCGAGTGTGGGGGGGCGGTCTCTACGAGTCGGAAACATTCTACAACTTGGCAGACTACTACGGCCTCCTGGTATGGCAGGACATGACATTTTCCAAGGCAGCCTACCCCCTGACCGATGATTTTGTGGCTTCTGTCTGCCTGGAAACAATGCAAAATGCGCAGCGACTCTCGTACCACCCCAGTCTCGCGATGATTGTGACTAACAACGAGATAGAGCTCTTCCTGGTGAAGAATCGCTCGGAGTTCGGTGAAAATGCGACGCGCCTTGAGAAGGACTATCAGGCCCTATTCATGGGCACTCTGAAGCACGAGCTGAATATAATTTCACGCAACGATTTCAATCCGCGCCCTGGCCCTTTAATCTCCACGCCCTCGCTGGGTACTGAAGAGTCTGGCAAGGAGCTGGCCAAAGATCCTCAATCTCCTAATTTCGGCGATAGTAAGCCAGCTCTGTTGCAAGCTTTGATATTATTTATCACAAATTTGTTTGTTCCAAGTCCACTTTTGGGGAGACGAAAAGGACGGCTTTGACCCGGAAATCTACCCACACGGTCGGTTCGTATCCGAGTTCGGATATGCCAGTCTGCCCATGTTCTCCACCTGGCAGCGAGCGCTGGGCAAGGACTCAGATGAGTCCAACGAAAGCATAGCTGCGCTCATTCGAAGTCACCAGCACGATCCCAAGGGATTCATACCGATACTTAAGCTGATTGCCCTCCAACTGCCTTTCATGCTCCACAACTGGGATGAGAATATTCAGGAATTCATATACTTCAGCCAGGTCTCCCAGGCAATGACCGCCAAGACGGCAGTCGACCTCTTCCGCACCCTGCGCATTGAGAACCAGACAATGGGTGCACTAATGTGGCAGTTAAATGACGTGTGGGTGGCACCCACCTGGTCTTGCATCGACTTCTATGGAAACTTTAAGATAGTCTACTACTGGGCCAAGGACTTTTTGGCTCCCACGAGGGTGATTGCCCTGTACGATAAGAATACGGATAACCTCAACGTGACGCTCACAAGGGAGGACTACATGGAGCATGCTGACACGCGCTTGTACCACGTGAAAATCAACACCTATCTCTGGACAGACTTCATTGCTAAAAAGACTATAGCCCGTGCCTTCGCTCTGGTGAGTGTAACCGTAACCAGCAACTGGCTCCAGCAGTAGATCTATCGAATATATCCGCAGGGTTCAAATGAGCTGGAAGCGCGCCCAATACCTCTGGACACTTTTCTGTACGAAAACCACTCGAAGGAAGAAATCTTTCTGGAGATCGTCTTGGAAGATAACAACGGTGTGACAATGTCACGAAATTACTTCTACCCGGTGCCTATAAAGAACGTTAAGGGCATCAAAGATCCGGAATTAGCGGTGGGTGCGAATGCCATATTCCTATCGTATTGCTATCATGTCTTCACTTACCCCTGACAGCTGGAAGTGGTGGGTCCTGACTGCAGCACGGCCAAGCAACCGTATGCCAACAGTTTCAGCCTACGCATCACAGTGAAGTATCCAGCTCTGCTTGTGTACTTGGAAGTCTCCCATCCAGACTATTTTAAGGAGAGACACCAGTTCTCGACAAATGGCTTTACGCAGACAGAGCCCAGAAAAACAGTGCACCTGGAGTTTGAAAACTCTTCGGAGTGCCTGAGGCTGACAACCGAGCACATTAAAGTGCAAACGATGAATCAATATTTAATCTGAGTAAAACTCTCACCATAAATTATAAATCTAACAAAATATAAGAAGTGGGTGGATTCCAGTCTTTACCTACATCCTTTTTATATTATTTATCAATGCCTTTGGAAAGCCCGACACTGCCTGTCTTCATTGAAAGTTCTGGGCGAAATTTCGTTGAGCTAGCTCGATATTTTCATATATTATAGGGTTTTCCGTATTTTAGTTTCAGTCTTTAGCAAGAAGCTGAAACGAAACGCCAAACAAGGCAGAATAAACTTATAAAAAAAAATATGTATAAATAAAATGTATATGAGCTCTAAATTGGAAAATACCGCCAGTGTGATTTCATTTTAGTTTTCAACACTGTTTGAACTGTAGTGTAGAAGCCAAAATCAGGTTGTCCGCCAGGTCCGAACACATGATGCGACATATGTACATATAATTCGAGACTGGGATGGATATTGTCCCCTTTCCTGAGAGTATGGCGGGAATTCTTTGAAGCCCTGCGAGGTGTACCCATCATGCGGGCTTTACCAATTAACTATGTCTACGTATTTTCGAGCAAGAATTATATATAGTAACTTTTCCGCTTCCCAATCACCGATATTTGGATCTATCGATGATTTCCCACCTCTACTGTTTTGGATTTTCAAATGAAACGCTGGCGCACTTGATGTTTTCCAAATTCCAATCGATTTTAGTATCGTTTGTTCTGCAGTTTTAATACGAAGTGCAGCAATCTTTCGAAAACTTGTTATACCCGATAAGAAGTATCCTCACAGAGAGAGATATAGAGCGGAAGCGGCATACATACATAGAGGGAAAAAACAAAGCTTTTGGATTACATTTACTCGTCGGAATAGCGCGTGAAGTTTTACAAAAGGATATTCCGAAGCTTTTCTCCCTTTTTCGGCAAACTAACTTAGATCAAGTATCCATGGGTTTTCCTCTTGTCTTTCAGTATCCTCTATCATTGATAAACGTCGCAGGGCTATCACGTTTCTGCGAAAAGGGAAAGGATAAGGAAGACGATGGGATATGTTGGGGACCATCATAAAAACCAAGCAATGCTTCAAAGCCCCACAATTGTTGCAACCAATTTCCGGGAGGAAAGGAATAGGAATTTTTCGAGAGCGTGTTCGTTTTCTTTCAGCAGGCTCTATGGGAGCTTCTTCGTACGTTGACAGCATGTCATTTAGTCTGTCTCTTATATTGTTTAGATCTAAACAAATGTTTAGATACGATTGAATTTGATTATGGAGCCCCCGATGAAAGTAATGGGGATTAAACTGGGGAAGACGAAGCTGCTATGCATATGTATATTTTTAGACCTCTTTGATTATTGTATTTTGAACCATAGATGTGATTATTATTTTTAAAATCAATCACACTCGCCTATAAAATTGTTATTTTCAAAATAAAACGACGATTAGTTCAGCTTATCGCACAAAAATACCGATACTTTTTTCAAACTAGCACTGTGCTTCGATAATGCTCGTATGAGACTACTAAACTAACCACACTATATTTATACTATACATATAGATGTAGTTCAGCCATGTCAGTTCATACAACGAATATGTTGCTGGCTCGCCCCGCTTCATCATTTTTTTACGCTTTGTTTTATTTATGTTTTCTCTTGAGGATCCAGCGTGTTTAAATGCATTGTATGTCACACGTATTCTCAAATTCTGTGTGTATAGGCTTTAGATTGATATCATTTTCTGGGCTCACATACCACTGTATGACACTTTTTGAAGAAGATTGTCCCACAATATCAGAAACTGTTTGTTATTTTGTAAACACACATACATCATAATTCACTTCACAGTCGAAGAATGGGCCCTTAGGGTATTCAAAGTGCGGCGTGCCACTTCATTCATTCTGTGCACTCTCATCAGAAAACGAGATGAGATAAATGATTTATTATTTGGTGCGCAAGTATGACACTATACAGATTGATAGACCCATTCCATACCAATCTACATATATTTCATTAATGTCTATAATCATTGATGATATTTATGTATGAACATACATATATACATAATTTTCTCAGCACAAATCACTTTTTTATTTGTAATTATTACACTATGTACATTGTTATACTAGGGAACAAGCCCCCTATGCAGTCGCTTCGCTCGTGCGCCATTCCCCGCCAAAATAAAAGTTCGGACGACGACGACCTACGTCTATATTATGTACTAATAAATATATTTAATGATATATGTATAATTAGAAGCTGAGGTATAACATGGGTAAGTGAAAATCGAAGCCCGCTCGATAGAGAACAATCAACAGATTTTTGTTCCCGCAAATATGGGTATCCCGTAGTCGAGGCACTATAGTGTTCGTTGCTGTTCTCTTTCTCTTTCGATCTTTCTCTCTCGAGCCGGACGAAGAACAGATGATGTGTGCAGAAGAGCATGACACTGAAATTAATTTCATTATCGATATGTGTTCTCGCGCTCCCACTCTCACTTCCCCATGGAACGACAGACGATCAGTCGGCTGCCAGTCGCCATCGCCATTTGCCGTTAGAGTGCGTTTGGAAAAGCAACTTCGCGCTTTGTGGATTCGGTTTGCCGTTGGTTCGTGTGCGCTCCGAAAGGGGGGCTACATACATATAGGTTTCTGATACAATTTATTGGAGAGGCGAAGCTACTTTAGTATACTTTAAAATAGCCCCAAGTAAATTAGGCCGAATACTAACTGCCTGATGAAGTGTCGGCCTGGGAGTGGACGCCACGACGGAGGCGTTCTGTTGGTTATTGGACTATGGTGTGGATTTATTTTTTGTGGCATCCTTGGCGATTCAGTGGAAGTAATCGAGCTGGGCAGCAAGTGGAGTATAACTAACCAGAATGGATGTGAGTACAGCACGATTCCATCGAAGGAACCTATTCGTAAAATCGTAAAAATAAGATAGACCGTAAATAATAAATGAAATTATGTACGATTAGTTGATGGTGATAGTGTCCATAATCAGATGTGCTAGGAGCAGATAGCTTCAGCTGTTTGTTTACAAACCATCAAAAAAGCGCTTATCGAGGCGCCATTTCGGCTTGTGAACGAGACGGCGGTTATTGTTCCGGTCCTTAATCAATATATATCTTTACAGCCCTGTCCATTGCTAACCAAAGCCTGCCCTCCGGCATATACAGTGCCTTTGGAGCCCAGGTTCTAGAGTCCTACAATGACATCAATCTACGCTGGCTGGCCTACGACAACTGGACGTACACAAATAAGTTTCAGTGTAAGCCAAGGTTCCCATACCCTCCCTAATAACGTCTCCATAAAATGATAAAAGATTCGCTTTTAAATTTTCACAGTCGACATTCATCACTACCAGCGGGGCCACATTAACCTGACGTTCCACGGGATAGACACCATAGCCGAGATTCGTCTGAACCATCAGCTTTTGGGACGCACGGACAACATGTTTGTGCGCTACTCGTACGACGTCAGCTCCATCCTCCAGCAGGAGAATATCCTGGAGGTAGAGATAGTGTCCCCCGTGTGGACGGCGCTGGCCAAGGCGCAGGCTCTGGACGCCGCTCAGCGCTCTGTTCCGCCTGCCTGTCCCCATGAGCGCTACAACGGGGAGTGCCACATGAATATGCTCCGAAAGATGCAATCAAGTTTTGCCTGGGACTGGGGTCTGGCCGCACCATCGATGGGCCTCTGGAAGAACGTGCAGCTCGAGATCTACGAGGTGGCAGTCATACGCGACATCGACGTAGACATCAGCCGAACCGCCAACGGCTCGCACTGGAATATGCACATCCGCTGCTACTTGGATGCGGTGGGCAGGCAGAACTTCTACGGCACCCTGATACTCTATGCAGTGTAAGCGGCTTTGTTACAACTCTGTTTCAATTTTGCTCGCATCAACTCATTAGAACTTGCTTGCAGCGAGCTATTGGACCATCCGGTTGTAGTTGACACATACACCTCACAACCCATCAGCTACTTGACACCAATAATTGAGTTCGATCAGGCCGTGCCAACTGTGAGTAGCCCCGTAATTTCGTCGCCCGGCAATAATGCCGGTGACTACATATATATCTGTGTCTATATCTGGGTCAAGTGCAATTGTCGACCCGCAGGAGAAAGTCGCAACCTGGTGGCCCAATGGCTATGGTGACCAGAAGCTTTATCCGCTTCACTTCACGCTCAAGGCCTGGCTGGGGTCGAAGGGACCAGAAGTGCGCTCGAAAACCAAATCGCAGAAGTCGCTCCGCGTAGGCTTCCGCACGCTTGAATTGGTAGAGGTGCCAGCGCCAGACGGACTCGGCAACACCTTTCTCTTCCGGGTCAACGGATTAGAAATATTCATGAAGGGCAGCAACTACATACCTTCCCACATCCTGCCTGAAAATCAAACAAATGACCGAAGTGAGTCCATATAGTATCGTATTTACATACCTTAGCCCCTAACAAAATCTTCCAAAGTTGAGCATTTACTGAAGTCTGCTAAGGAGGCGCATATGAACATGCTGCGCGTGTGGGGCGGCGGGGTTTACGAGTCGGACTATTTCTACAACCTCGCCGACAGCCTTGGCCTGCTCATTTGGCAGGATATGATGTTCGCCTGTGCCATGTACCCGGTGGGAGAGGAGTATCTGTCCTCGGTGCGGGAGGAGGTGCGCCAGAATGCCAAGCGCCTATCGCACCATCCCAGCATTGCAATTTTTGTCACCAACAACGAGAACGAAGCCGCACTTGTGAACGACTGGTACCACACAATATACGACGAGGAGCGTTTTAAAGCTGAGTACCGAGAACTCTACGTGGCCAACGTCATCCACGAGCTAAAGCTGGTCTCCCACAAGTCGCGCCCTCAGCCACTGGTTTCCTCGCCGTCGAATGGAAAGGCCAGCGCGATGGACAATTACATTTCAGAAAACCCCCAGGACGACTACTATGGCGACGGTAAAAAATGTCACGCATACGCTATCTACGTAAGAATTCTTTCTTATTCTTTCTTTCTCTATCGACAGTGCACTTTTACGACTACCTGAAGGACGGCTGGGATCCAGGGATCTATCCCACCCCGCGGTTTGCAAGCGAATATGGCTTCCAGAGCTTTCCCAGCTTCTATTCTTGGCAGCGCAGTAAGAATGATGACGACGACCTCGCCGCTTTGATGAATCACCGACAGCATCACCCTCTGGGCAGCTATCCGATCAAAACCCTGGTGGAGCGTCATCTGCCACTGCCTCTCCCGGAGGCTGAAAACTATGCTGAGGCACTCATCTACTTCAGCCAGATTTCCCAGGCCATGGCCACCAAGGTGGAGACGGAACTGTATCGCAGCCTACGGGACACAGCTCACAACACCATGGGCGCTCTCTACTGGCAGCTGAACGATGTCTGGGTGGCGCCTTCTTGGTCCGGTATTGATTTCTATGGCAACTGGAAGGTTAGCTTGCATCAGCAGTCCAGAGTATCCGTTCCGCAATGATCAAAGGCGCAAACAACCCTTCTTCCAGCTTTTGCATTACTGGGCGCGCGACTTCCTGGCCCCCATCGCTATCGTTGCACAGTACGACAAGACCGAAGATTCGCTCAACATCATCCTGATTTGCGATGAGCCGCAGGTGGACACTGAGGGGCTGACCGTTGTGGCCAACAAATATCTGTGGTCGCAGCTGCTTCCGCGCGATTCCATCAATTGGACGGTCACCCTCCGGCCCAACGGAGTACAGTATGACAAGGTCATCCCCATCAAGGATTTGCTTGTTGAGGAGTTCAATACTCGCAATGCCTTCCTGGAACTGCAGCTGCGTCGTCGCCAGGAGGTGCTCTCCCGCACCTACTTCTTCCCCAGCAACATCGCCGCCGCTGTCGGACTCGAGGATCCCGGCCTAGAGGTGAGTATTCCATGAGCTCTTAGCTAATGAGGATGCCATTGGCTTAACTCTCCTATGCTTCTGCAGTATGATATTGCGTCTAGGACCTGTCTCACCACTGGAAACGTCATCCGGAACAGCCTGAGTATTAGCATCCAGGTGAAACGGCCCGCGGTCTTCGTATACCTCGAGCTATTGAAGCCCTACCAGTATTTGTTCTCTGAGAACGGCTACATGCAAACCACGCCCGTGCACGTGGTCTATCTTACCTTTGATGCCACGTCCTGTGTTCGACTACGCAAATCAGAAATCAAGGTTTTGACCGTAAACGACTTCATGCCTTAGATCAAGAGCATATACGTAGGTGCCCCTCTTCTTTTACAGGTTTAATATAACACATATAAATAACTTAAACAATGAACAAATCAATAAATAGCATTTAATATACGTGTGTGACCAGCCGGCACACTCGTAGTCGAGCGCTAAGCACCCACAACCCAAACGGGAATCCACTGAAGCGTCCTTGCGCTCCTCCTGCTTCCCCATCACTTATCTGTCGAAGCTGGGCATCTGGACGCGGGGCGGCGTGTAGCCTTCCGGATATGGCACCAATTGGTTGTTCAGGACTCGCGCATTGCGCCACGTCTTCACCTTGTCCTCGGCTGTGTCTGGCACACGGACACCCTCGATGAGCGTCACGGCGGGTCCGTCAACTACGCTGTGGGTACTCTGGCCGATGGGATTGCGGTGGGGACTCGCATTGTAGACTGCCGCCGACACTGGCCTGCGATTGGGCGTGGCTGTAGGCGTGGCCACGCCTGCACTTGCTGTGACGACTACGGAATGCGGCATGTAGCTCACAAATTTGGACTTCTGCGGCAAGGCGTTGTAGTTGTGCTTCGTAATGATATTCTGGGGGCGGTAACTCTGCGGCGATCCACTACTGGCATAGGAGCGCGTGTCCCTGTCCCGGGAAAAGTATTGTGCTGGCTCAGAGGCAGCATACTGCATGTCCTGCGGGAAGCTCACGACCGACCTCTGCGCCTGACGCTGCACTCGGGGCAGGGCCTCCGCCGCGTCGGCAAATAAATATTGCTGCCACTGACGGTCCGCCGCAAACGAAAAGTTTCTGCGAGGACTCTGCTGCGCCTGGACATATACTGGCTGCCAACTTGAATCTGTCCCCAGCTGGCGGCCTCGGCGGGAGTCGCCCTGCACTGCGTGCTGCTCCAGAATCTTGCTCTGTGCCTTGGCTAACTGCAGCTGAATGAGCTTCGCTTGGCGCTGCTCCGCCTCGGTCCTGCGCTGGCGATAGGTCTCCATCTGCTGGGCCAGCTCGCTCTGCTTGATCAGGGCGGGACTATGCTCGAAGGTAAGCTGGCGTCCACTGGCATTGCTCTTCGGCTGTATTACTGGCCGCTTGACGTCCGAGCTGCGCACGAAGAAGGAGCCGGACGCCTCTTCGGCACGAGCCTTGCGACTGTTTTTTCCGACCAGGATCTCCACATCATCGCCCTTACTCGACTTGACGCTGACGACTCGCACTTTGGATGGGTCCAGGTTCCGACCGAAGCGCAACTCCGTCCGGATCAGGGCGGGCTTTCCGGTCACGCTTGTGGTTCCACCGGCATTTTCGTTGTTGACGTGGGCGTAGGCCATGGAAAGGCACACGGTTAAACAGCCCATCAGAGCCACAGCACTCCATGCTGAAGAGCTTGTCCCCATCATTTTCAGGTCAGTGCTCTGTTATATAGAAATAAATTTTGGAAAATTAGTATTATATAATTGAGTGTGTTTTTTGCCAACTTATTATATCCGGTAGCCGCAACTCACAAAAGTGTCTTGTATCTTATTAAACGAATAGCTAGCTCATAACGATCTTATACATACATATATGTTATAATATATTTTTACATAAGTATATAACAGCTGCGTGGATCTCGTTAAGTGCATATACCGACTACATATATATTCTAGATCGAATATAATCGTATAACAAACCAGAGGGCTTTTCCATATTGTTTATACTACTCCTCTGATATGAAATCAACAAGTAATTGAAAAATATTTTAAGTTTATTATTCTGTTGTTCTCCTTTTTTTGTATTTGTATGGTTTCTATTATTTATACCATTGTTAAGTGGAACACCAATTGTATTATATTTGAAATTTCAATTCCTACAGTTCTCACTAGCTTATAGTAAGGCTTACAAGGGCTAAACACTCAAAGACGCTCATAATGTTACAATAATGCAATGTAAGTTTATGACAGTACCCTATTGTACAGACAGTAACTTGTTGGGTAGCTTGTTGGGTCGGTTCCCACCGATCCCTCCGTCCCCGGTACTTGTAAATGTGTTTCCCCGAGCTAATGAGCCGTTCGGCATGCGTGCTCCACTCTGTGGCAAAGTGATCTCCTCCAACACCTGCTCGGATTCCGCTCCCCATTGCCGGCAGTTCGAGTACTCGTAATTTAATTATCGACAAGCGGCGCGATTGCGGCTGCAGCCACAACGGTGGATGCTCGACTGCATCGCTGGCTACGGAGCTACGGAGCTTGTTGCACTCGCGTGTTTGTATTGGGTGCGTTGGGCTCAGAAAGCGAAACATCAATTAAAAACTGCAACTTTCGATTGCAGCTGCGGCATGAGGAAATTATTAAAAGTCGTCAAGTCGCCGGCATTGGGGCTCGGCCAACGACATTTTCGACGTTGACAAGCCCTTGCCCTTCCCTACTACGACGAGAATCGCGAACATAACAAATAATTCGTTGGGCAGGCCTTATAATTAGTTTAAAGATACCTCATGTAATTCCTCATATACAGTATATATACGAGCATAACACTACTACCATAGAGTGAGCATTTAGATAATAGTAAACTTTGATCTTCCTAAATGGGATAAAAGACTATTTCCCATAATTATACCAGATAGATTTGTAACTTTAGACTGCGTATTTGAACACCCTCTGCAAAAGTACTCGAACTGGGACTCAACCCCTAAATTGACCGTCGAGTGGCTCGATCTAAACGATCGGGGTGTTTGTGCGACCACTGTGCAACGTTTATCTGCTGATTATCCAATTTCGTGATTGGTGCAGGCCATCAATACGAGTATTACGCATTAAGCCACTAATGAGGGAAAATTTGCCGACAAAATGCGAAGAAGAAACAATTAAGTAAATTGTAAATTGCAATTTCAATATAAACGCGCGCAACAAAGTTCACGGCACGACAACGACTCTGATTGGGATTGGAATTGGGATTGGCGGAGGCTGAAGCTCTGGGTGGCTAAGTATGGGGCTGTGCGCCGGCCCAAAACGCTCCGCACGGAGCGACTTTCACTTTCAACTCGATGCGGCCGACTGCGCCGAATCGCGGCTGCTCCCCAGTGAACCCGCTCCGGCAGCGGGGACCCGAAGTCTAGTCTTTGCTTTTGCTTTTTGCTTTTCCATTCGCTTTTGTTGTTGTTACGTTACGAAGTCGGACTGTAACAGCAGCAAAATAAAAAAAAATAAAAAACTAGTTTTGCTTTTTGCACTGATGCAGCAGCAGCGTAGCAGCAACAACATGAGTCAATGTTTGCCATTGAGCGCTTGGTCTCTTTTCCGCTCCTCTTTCTTGGGGCCTTTCGCGTTGGTCAGCGTTTTTAGGCCGCTGGCCGGCAACTGCACTGACGTAGGCATCGTCATCGCAGTCGGCATCGCTGCGCACGCTTCAATGTCACGACTGTTTTGTTCGCTTTTTCGGCAGCTCTTGCTCATCGGCTCCCTCGGTCTCTCGGCTCATCGGCAGTTACGTCACTCGGTGGGTTGGTGGGAGGCGATTAATGGGACGATGGCAGTTGACCATTTTGGGATCGAGTGTTGAAATGCAGGCTGCAATTATAATCCGATCTTCCGTGATTTGATTCGTTATCCAAAGAGTTCGCCCCACGCGTGCTTCGGTCACCTTTCTTTCCCGCCATGCCTATTGCATACAAACAGCGGAGTGACAGGCGCCGCACACCTAATAAGAGGGCGAATTTCTCGTCCGATGTGGCAACATTCACTCGAAATCTCTTTGTAAATAGCGACTTTTCCCTTCGCACTTCCGCAGCCATTTTGTGGCGAGGGTAGAATCTGTGGCCCCAGAAGGGCAACTCTCACTTATCTGGCGACAGCCGGCGGATCCCTTCCATTAACTTCTTCGGCCTCTTGTAAGATTGTCAATCAACTTCAACAACGCGTCGCAGCGCCCTCGAGGAGTGGGATCTGACAACAAAGGCTGAATTGAAATTACTGTTACGCCCTCAAATTGCTCTCTACCTCCACCCCCCGCTCCAGAGTAGTGCATTGAATGCATTCAAATCAGGGGTATTGAAGTGGGTCTCGTTAGGTGCTGTCATTGGTAGTCGGGCCGATTCCGATTCCGATTCCGAAACCGTGGCCGAGCAGCAATTGAACGGTCGCTGGCTCCGACGCTTATTGTTATCAACGATTGCTGTAATTTCTGCTGCTGCTGTCTCTGCTGCTGCTGCTACTGCTGTCATGTGCGAAATGCAAATGTGGCGAAGCTAATGCGGTTTGGTGCTGCTGCTGCTGCTGCTGCTGTCGACACTGTATTAATTTCACTTTTACTTTTCGTGATTAACATTTCCCACCCAAAAGTGAGAAACTTTACATGATTTTTTCCTGCTGTTTGCCTCTCCCCACCCTCCTTCTCCCCATTCACATGCACATTCGTACTTTCCGAGCCCCCTCGCCCCGCCACCCCGCCGGTGGCCGTTGCTGCAATGAAATGTGAAATTTCATAGATCGTAAAGTTTAGAGATGCTGTGCTCTTGCTCTTGGCCTCTGCCTATCCGGATTATGGTTTTTGCCAGCATCTTTTTGTTTCTTGTTTTTGTTTTTAATTACATATGCGGTTACTCAGCACAGCACTGTGACTTATGATGATGCCCTCTGCTGCTTAGGATAGGTCCGAGCTCTCCCCCCGGTGCCATGTGCCGGGTGTCGCAATTGAAAGTGAAACTCTTCTTACTTTCGGTACGCAGTGCGAAGTGCGAAGTGCGGCATCTATCTGTCTGCGGCAGATTTGTAGGTTTGACGTCACTCGACGTCACCCAGCACAAAGCCGTGCCGCCGCTCTTGTTTTCTCTTCATCTTCATGTTCATCTTAGTCTAGGCCCACGCACGGTCCAAAGAGTGAAAAGTTATCATAGCATGGATGGAGAATGGAGAGCACTCGACGGCACTCGCTCGGCACGGCACCCAAAGTTTCGAGGGGAGTTCCATCAAAATTCAAAGGGGGAATTGAGGTAGGTCGGCTTGCATCCGAAATAGCGAGGCAACAACTACTGTTGGCGTCTACTTGCTTATCTATTCAAAAATAAAGCCGTCTATATCCGCTAGAACTCATTCATAAATGGATTCCTACAGCAAACCTAGCAAAGACTAGGGTCCGCAGATAGGCGCTCGAGTGATCCCCAGATCCGCAGATTCCCATCGGAAAATGTTACGCATACGACGCTGTGGCCGGTGAACTTACATTTGTGTCTTGTCGCTTCGGATCGGGGATATTCCAATATACTAGTGTTCACCTCTAAGCGTGGGCTCCTAGACGCCACTGCTGCTACTCGTTTCCTGGGATACGACGACGACGGCTCTGCTGAAGTGTGCGACAGATCACGGCGCGAACCGAAATACAACTGACGGCACATGAAAAACTTTTGCTTGCAAGTAAAAAAGCAGCGAGCTGGAAAACGACAGAAAAGTAAAAATTATTATGTATACACATGTATGTTTGGAGGCCGACAGCGACGCTGGCGAGGCAGCAGCCGCAGTAACAGCTAAGGCTGAACCACTGATGCCAACGCCACCACCACCAACAGACTTGCCAGCACTCACACTCACAATCAGCTGGAGCTGGCCAAGAGACTGGGCCGAGACGAGGCGAGACGAAGGCAGGCTATCTCTCTAGCCAAAGCAAAATTGCTGTCGAGCCCAGAAACAGAGGCGGAGAGAGAAGGCGGAGAGGCGGAGAAACATTGGCCGGGCCTGCAAACAAAGCCGGAGCATGCCAAAATAAAAGCCGCAGTCGAAGTGAGCGACCAATTGCGCAATTGCCACAAACCCAACAACGACATGGCCCACAGCAGAGCTCCAGCTCCAGCTCCAATGCTCCAAAGTTGATGGTGAGGTTGGTGCGTGTATTTCTCTGGCTTCGCTTTTTGGCAATTCGAAAAGAGGATGAACCCATCCTGTCACTCAATCACGACATGTTCCCTGCAGTGAGCTGCGATCTACAATTGCTTGTAATCTGCACTTGCTCCGATCTCATGGTCCATCCGCCGCCTAAGAACATCTGTATTCGCAACCGACCATTTGTGTCTTCTTAGCTGATTATCATCATCATTGTATCCATCATGATTATATCCAATTAGAATATGCAACAAAACAATCCCTATTTAGAAGCTTGCTTGTACTCCTGGGCCATTCACCGAGATCTTACAGCAGCAACAGAAACAATTCCTTGTGAAAATAAGCAAGACAAAGTAAACACGAATTAATATTCAAAGGTAATATTATTGTAAAAAGAAATTAAAAATTTCCGTGGAACCAAATACAATATCTTATGGCTGCTAAGGAAACGCCCCAGAATTAATATTAATTTGCTTTCGTTGGGTGATTTTTGAAAGGAAACAAATACATTATAAATAAAGTTAAAGATATCATCAAACTATCATTGCACAAAATATGGGGCGCTATTTGCACAGTCCAATTTGTCCATGATCAATTTTTTAGGGTAATATAAAGACGAGATACATGTATTAATATTTCCGAATTAATCTTCACGCAATTTTTATTAGACTGAACTGCAATGAATTACAAATACGCCTCTTAGTTAAACATAAACTAACATGAAAAAGAACATGTTTTTCATGGTCTATTCGGTATGTCGTAAGGAGTCAAAACCCTCCCACGGATCTGCCAAAACAATTTAGGGGGTCGAAAGTCTGCGTCTGCGTCTACGCCTGGGCCAGCCCTAGGTCGCCTCCATTCGGAGCATAGTCAGGCAGAAGATGCCTCAGATGAGTGCGCCGATGCCGGCCAGTAAAATAATTGCCATGTGCGCGCTCGTTAACGAAAGTGCCCAGAAATAGGTGTGTTGGACATACTAGTATACTGTATATTTTACACTCCCGTGCAGAGAAGAATGCTGGGTGCACGTGTGTGTGCCAGCCTGAGATACAAATCTGAGGCAGTCGCATCATCGCTCACACAAAACCGAAGTAAGGCTCGAGTTTTATTGGCAATTTTCGCAATTTTCATAGCACTCTGTTCGTCAGCGCTGGTTGTGTTGGGGCTCGGAATAAAAAGCTTTTTAATTAACAGAAATTTCACTTTTTCACTTAACGTGTAATACTCGTAGAATGAGGCATGGATCATGATGAAAAATGGTAGACAGCAAGAGAAAGACCACATTAGATGGGATGGAAATCCAAGCGGCTGCCAGAGGCCAACTTGTCATTAGGGAGATTAGAGCGCTTGGAGCCCTGCTCTGATGATTGTGCGGCCATTTCTTTGTCCAGCTCCACTTCCACGACCTGGCCCTGGTCCTGCTGGTGCGAGTCGCGCACAAAGTACACTCCATTGACTCCGAAGCGGATGCAGTTGAAGCGATACTCGAAGAACTGGCTGACCAGCACCTTGAACACCACCGAGATGCAGACCTGCACATTGCCCTCGCCGTAGGCCCGTATGTCGTAGAGCCGTAGGCAGCTGAACAGCGGCAGCGGCAGCAGCAGCGGGATGCAGTAGTCCGGAGGATTGCGGGCCGAGAAGCCAAAGTTGGCCACAGACCGCTGGTTCACTTCGATGCTCAGGCGGATGCCCAGCTCTTCCCGGCTGTACTCGATGGCCGTACACACGCGCTGGTTGAAGGACTCCCCGAACCCGAAGACCAGGCCCAGGCAGCACCGGCAGGTGAACTCCGCGCAGGAGCAGGGCTGCCAGAGCTGCGGCAGCTCCACAAGGTTTCCGCTTACCTGCCCCGCCTGGCGCTTGTCGCCCCGCAGGAAGGACATGTATCGCAGCGGCTCCAGCTGCTGACCATTGAAGGGGTTGTAGAGCAAGAAGCGTTGCCGGTGCTCCACTGGAACCGGTAGCTCCGTAGGGGCCGGCAACAGCCTCGGTACGGACATCGGCATCGGGTTGTAGAACTGAGCCTTAGTCCCGTGCACGGCCAGAGCTACCACGGCTGCCAGAAGGTAAACCATTCCAAGGAAATCTCGCAGGTGTAAATTCATGTCGTCCGGCTGTTTCTAGGCTGTGCTCCACTTAACGGCGGGTTTGTCCAGTGGGAATGTTTTTGTGATGGGTTTTTCTGGGCGCGTGCTCCACGGCACAATTGTCCAAACAGAATGACTCTTTTGTTTGCCCCCAGTAGAGCACTATTACAGTGTTCTGGCTGTTTTCGCCCGCCCGTTAAATGGCTCGGAAAATATTTATTGACTTGCATTAGCTAGCTTTTCTACAACACTGCGACATGGCCCAAATCGAAAATAGCCGGAAAATGTGTCAATGCCAGATCACGTCGATCGATAGTGTTGTCTCGCAGGCCCATTAATGAACTCTGAGCACTTTTTCCCGCTGATAAGCCAGGGCACAATTTGCATTTTAACGATCTTAAGGCGTTACGTGGAGCGCACAAGATTGTAACAGAAAATTGCACACTTGACACTCTAAAGTGTGTCAAAATTACAGCACAGCTCAATTTGCGCAAACCTGCGGCAACATCAGCCGTCAGCCGTCAACCATCAGCCATCAGCCATCTGCCTTAAGCTGCAGTTACATCCAGAGCCACTGCCAGAGGCAGAGCCAGAGACACAGCAGCAGTTATCATTGGGCCAAACGTAACGTAACGAACTCGGCTCAAACAAAGAAAGACAATTTGTTTGCGTTATTGCAAGTTCGGCAGGCGGGGGGCAGGCAAACGCCCTGAAAAGGTTTACAAGTCATATTCCGCCTTTCCACATGCCGCCATCCATCAAAGGTGTTGGTCCATGGTCCCATGGCAAACGGCAAACGGCAATCAAAGAGGGCAATGGAAGGTAAAGTGTGAGTTGGTTTTCCCAATGATTTGTGGATTTCTGTTTAAGATTTCATATAGGAAACTTCGTATTTTATTGCAGCTGGTGTTTGTGTGGCATATGTTCGAAGGTGAAAGACACATGTGGTTGGAAAAATGTTAAATATACAGGCATAATCGTAATATTTTCCGAATAACGCAATAATGCGGGCAATCGAGGCTTCCATCATGGTCGAAACAGGCGGCAACGACTCTTTAAGAGAACCGATTAGAGAATATTTTCTGTCACCATGAAGGTTCATTTTCATTGACACTCGGATTACATATTTTTAATGATTTGATTTCAATTTTCAAAAATTATTTAACTATTTGTTTTTTTTTTGTCAAAATAATGCTTGTATAGATAGACACTTTGTTATTAGATCCACTAGAGACTATATACATACCTTCCTTCCGCATTATAGATCGAATCATTCATTGCATGAACCGTTTAGAGTCTTATTCGCGGATTATACTTCCTACTAGGCTTGATTGGTACATATATAAGGGAATATTTCATGCATTTTTTTATTATATTAGGGAGTATTATAAAACGGGATAAAGTATGATAGTACCAGTTTGTTCCGGCAATGCTAATATTGTTATGCCTGCTTACAAATTTAACAAACAGCCAACATCGGAGGAGGAGACAAAAGATTTCATAATGGTACATTTAATCAATTTCATCAATCTATTAAATTAAATTTTTAAAGGTAAATCCATACATAAATGTATATACTTTCATACACAGAACTTTGTTTTTATAAAAACACTCAAATAAATGTAAATATGTATTACATTTTGGCGATGGTTCGAGATATATATTGTATATATATATATCTAATCAAATAAGCTTGGAAAGCAGAATTTTAATTGAATGAAATAGGGTATAAAGATGTCCATACTCGTAGCGGATACCTGTTGAGCAGCGTTTTAGTGCTTTGACTTGATTTTTGAAGCCTCATTTAAGAAAAAAAAAATGCAATAAAAAGGTAAGAAATGAAGTAGTTAAAATTAGCATATCTTGTAGGAAATTGATTTATCAATCGGATAAAATTATGTGTTCAGGTATGGAAGTCCTAGCTATTAATATCAAATCGAATATCAAAATCGAGGAATACGATTTCCTTGCTTTGCAGTAGCACAGTTCAGGTGAAAGATATTCGGGGTTTTTAAATTCACAGGAAAGATAGCATCCATGCTATCTACAAGAAGAATTTACAGTCTTTAATATTTTCCACCATTTACCTCAAGTAGTTGAACTATTTAAATAAAGGGGGCTTAGGTGGGCTATGTTCGTTTTTGTTATCAGTATATATTTCGGTATATTTCTGAGGGTCAGACCGTATATTTTAACGATAAGTCCGCGGTCACACTGGTAATAATGTTTAACCCTCTAAGACTATTTTCTAAAATAATAGAAGAAAATAATTCAAATAATTTTTTCTATAGTGAATTGCGGCTCCTGAACTCAAATATGTACTTAAAAAGAGTGTACAAGCTTTCGTTTACCTGTAAGGTGAGAAAAAGTGAATAAGTGCCTGTAGGCACTCTTGGGGCTCTGAGTATAAAAAAGTCATTTCCCAATAGCGAAGTTTAATTTTATTTATTTTTATGATACTCCGAAAAACAATTTTTGTTGGCTGAGCAACATAAATGCAGATTGCATTTAGTGCAAACGCACTGCGTTTGTGAAGTTTTACAGTACTTGCACCATCTTCTTCCACTTTCTCGACCCAACCAGTCCGGAAAATGGTTTAGCTGGTCAAACCGCAAGTCCGATATTGGATGCTTAGATTTTTCACCTAGTTTGAGCACTAGTTTTGAAGGTCGCTGAGAGAGTGGAGACTGCATTCTCTGCTCTGTCAGACAGGATGGAGAATGGATTGTTCGTGAAGATCGATTGTTGAAACCAGTGATTGGACGACCTGGATAGTTTTTGGTTTGAAATGCCACCAGACCAGCAGCAATCGATTCCCGAAAATCAGGGAGTTCGATCAGATTGGTCGAGCATGCGTTCTCCTTTTCTATACGCCTGTATAAAACATAGGCGTTTGTTGCTGCCATATCGATTAAGTGGTAAAAAATTCGAGTCGCGGCATCCCGAGTTTTAGCTCTGATATGATAGCGGCCCATAAGTCCATCCATTAGGTCCACTTGTGTGGCTTATTGGGCATATACTGGCGCAAGTGGTGCTTCATTTTTGTGTTGCACATTTGTTCGTCCACACAAAGGCGCGCTTGCTTTGGCACGGAGTCAAACCTTTGGTTGAGACAGTCGACAAATCTGCGCGTGCGGAACAGTGGATCATAGCCTGGTTCCCCCTTTTTGATCCGCTCGCTTTCATCACTCAGTGAGAAGTACTGCTTAATTGCTTCGAATTTGCTTCGGGACATGGAGGTTTGTATAGGTCCAAACGCGTTTTTTCCCCAGTAGCTTTTCAGATTCGGGTAGCGGTAAATGGACATATATATCAAAATACCGATGTAATGGTGGATATCTTCATTGTTCACTTTGAACTTATTTGCTATGTTGTCGGTTAAAGCTGCACGCATTGTTTCCTCGACAATCATATTCAAGATTTCTGAATCGAAAAAATAGCAAAATAGCTGTAATGGAGTCTTGAGCTCCATTATTTCAGCTGGCAGCGAAGAGTCTCCTCGAAAGGCTATGTCGTTGACTTTCAACTGCATACATTGCTTTCGCCATATAATTTTAGTCGGCTCCTTTGTTATTGATTCAATACCTATACATAAATTAATTACTAACTTGTTTAACATATCGCAATTATGTTTGCTTACCAAAACCATTGAAGCCACCAGAATCTTCAATAGTTGTCAATGGCGATCTAGGCCTTTTTACGGTTTCCCGGGTAGACTTAGATTGTGTTATATTTTGCACATCGTCAACATTAGTGTCCATAAATGAAACGGTATTAGCATCCTCTAAAGCGGTGGTCAGAGCTTCTGCCACATTAAGGTCGTCGTCCTCGTCGTCACTTGATACATTTGACACTTCCTCATCCGACGGTACTGACTCAAGCAAATCCAACAACTGTTCATCAGTCAAGTCAGACAACTTGTAACGAACCCGCTTTGCCATTTATTCTAATATTTCAATTTCTATTAAGAAAAATCACACAATAAACACAAAAAAAACACAACAACTGCAAGTAGTTGAGAAAAAGCTACTAGCAACAAAATATAGCGTGGAACCCCAAAAGTGTCTCAAGACACTTATCACTATTTTTCTGCTACAACGCACATTTTTCTAATACTTGCATATCTGCAACTTGATTTTGATAGTAAATAAACTTACCTTTCTGGAAAAAAATTATGGACTGGATTGGTTTTATGTATTAACTTTTATAAGCAGAACAAAACACAAAATGCCGCAGGTCGAATTTGACGCGGGAAAAAACACATGTTCTGTGCATATGGAAATAAAAAGTACCGTTAAAAGCTTCTGAGAGCTTTCAAAGCTTCTTCACGTAATTGGTGTGTTTGTTAGTAACAGCCAAAAAATATTCAAATGATGTAAAAGCTCTTAGTTTTTTTACTAATGTGAATAATATAATAAGTGTCTCAAGGCACTCTTACGTGTTGGAGGGTTAACTTCTGTTAATATGTTGTTGACCTTCTTTGTTTAAACCTGTTATGATCCGCCTCTTTGCCACCCTGGCCTATCGTTCCCAGCTAGCTCACGGGGAAGTCAGGGGTGTTTCCGACCCGATAAGTCAGGGGACGGATTGAACAAAACAAAAACAAAAAAAACATACAAAAAAAACAAATCTAATTTATAGTACAGACTTGTCTTCGTTGGCACTTTCGTCAGCGGGGATAGTTGGTTTCGTTATCCCTAGCAGGGTCCCACCCTTCCATGAGCGCCACCTTCCATGAGCGCTCCCTTTTCATATTCAGGGTCCCACTCTTCTTCTCGCTCTCGTCCCACCCAACTACCGTCTTCTATTCACTCATGACTCTTTTCAAATTTTCATTTTTATATCCATTATATTTTCTTCTTTATCTTCTTGAACATTAATTCATAATCTAGGTTTATATAAAGGAAACAAATACTAACACTAAAAAAATACTAACAAAAAAAATAAACCCTATTTCGGCCGAATTGGCAGCCCCCTTTGCTCGAAGTTGTTGCTTCCTGATGTTTACGTTTAATCGTGGTGTTCTTTTTTATATGATCGTGATATATTGTTTAATTGTGGGTCGGACGGGTGTAGATGCGTGAAATGTGGTGATGTTATGTGATGTGTTATGAATGAGGGTATACATGCGTGGGTTGGGTGTGATGTGTGTGGATGAAGGTGTGTGACATTGATTCGTGTGGGTTTATTTCTGCTTCGAAGTCTGGATTCTTTCCCCGGGGGGGTTGGTGTGTGGGGACAGAAACGTGTCTCCAGTCGGTGCTCCGCTGACGGTTCCTTGGTGCCGGTGCTCCGCTGACGGTTCCTTGGTGTCGGTGCTCCGCTGCCGGTTCTCGCACCAGTTTTCCGGCCTGGCCAGTACCGGGCTGCTGCTGCCGCGGTCCGCCGCTTCTGCTGATGTTGATGCCTGCCGCTGATGTCTTGGTGGGATCGTCGTTTCCACGATCACCAATTTTGTTTCCTTTTTTTCTTTCAGGGCACGTGCGGCCTCCACTATTCTCCACCGGAAACTCTCCTCCTCCTCCTCGCACCGTTTCCTTTTCTCCCACGCAACTCTGCCACTGCTTCCCAGGATCCACTATAGATGCCGCTGTCTCTTTCTTCTCCAGCCCTGATACTTATCGGCTCTCTCCAAGACCGCCCATAACACCACACTACCGTTTCCAGGATTACTCCGCCGAAACGGGAGTGCCAAACAGGCGGGCCTTTTCAATTAAGGGGCCCCAAACGTAGGCCATCGCCCACACCCTGAGATTGCGAGTCTCTGGCTCCATCGACTGAGATGCCCGGGCTACTGCTTCAAATCTTTTGCATGAAACACCCCAATACGTGAGCCTTGCAACGTCTCCAGCTCATACAGACTGTTGCCCATACTTCGGATCACTCGGCACTTGACATATTTTGGGCTGAGCTTTGCGTTGATGTTGTCTTTAAATTTGCTCAACACGAAATTCCGCTTATATACCTCCTGCCCCGGTGAGTACCTAATTTCTCGAGCTTTTCGATTGTACCTGTTTTTCGCTCTGTTGTAGGCTTCATGGGAGTTTCCTCGGACCTCATCTCGGACTATTTCCATCTTGTCACTCCTCGCCAAGGGTGACATTTGTGCATCATTTAGGGCGCCCAGTCTGCGTGCCAATTTATAATCTCGGCCGCTGGTAAACATGTGCTGCCCAAACAACACAAAGTATGGCGACGTCCCGATGCCCGTGTGTATGGCGCTCCTCGCCACGCACTGGATCTCCGTCAGCTTCTCGTCCCAGCGCGTGTGGTCCTCACTAGCGTATGTCCTTATCGCCGCCAGTATTGTCTGATTCACTCGTTCGGCCGCGTTCGCCTGTGGTGCATAGTTCCCCGACTTCAGGTGCGTTATGCTTCTCCTGTCCAGGAATTGCGAGAATTCAGCTGACACAAACTGCTTTCCATTATCGGTGTGTACTATTTCAGGCACGCCAAACTGCGCGAAGACCTCTGCGTGCAAGAATCGGATCACGGCCGACGACGTCGCCTTAGGCAAAGCCTTCAACCAGACATATCTGGACATGTGATCGAGGACTATTAGTATGACTACATTGCCACTTCGAGTCCTCGGATATGGACCCAGGAAATCCAGGTACAGTTTTTGAATCGGCCTCTCGGTTCTGGTTTCGGCCCCCATGAGTGGACGGTGAACCTGTGTTGAATGTTTTGTTTCTTTGCAGGTGTCACAATCAGCCACATATGCCTTCACCTGCACGGTCATCCGGGGCCAATAATAGAACTGTCGCAGCCGTCCCAGTGTCCTCGCGATTCCTCCATGCATTGCCGCATCGCTGTCGTGAGCCTGCTGGATCAGCGTGCTCGTCAGGGCTTCCGGGATCCATAGCTTCCACGAAAACTCCTCTAATTCCGGCCGGCCAAATTGTGTGCGCTTAAATAGCAGTCCTTCCTCCACCTTCAGGTCTGGGAACTCATCCTCATCGCTCTGGACCGACTCGATTTTCCTTCTGTATTCTTCATCTTCGAAGGCGGTGGTGTCGAACTCCAGGAAGTCGATAGCGTCAACGTCAAAGGGACGTGACAGCATATCGGCGACGATGTTTTCCTTTCCTTTACGGTGCTCAATGTCAAAGTCATAAGCCTGGAGAGCCAACGACCACCTGGCTAGCCTCCCATCCAGTGCTTTGAAGCGCATGAGCCACTGCAAACTCGCGTGATCTGTTATCACCGTGAATGGCATCAGTTCCACGTAGGCACGGAATTTCTCAATGGCTCTTACCGCCGCCAGACACTCCTTCTCCGGTACGCTATAATTGAGCTGTGCCCCTCTTAGCTTCGCCGAAAAGAATGCGATCGGGTGCTCTGCCCCTTCATCATCCCTCTGGAAGAGAACTGCTCCAATCCCGACGTGACTCGCATCACACTGGATAAAGAAGTGCTTCTTAAAGTCTGGGTGATGTAGCACGGGGGCGCTAGTAAGTGCTTTTTTGAGCTCCTCGAACGATTTTCCTGCCTCCTCCGTCAGCTTAAATTGCCCTTTTCCTTTCAGACAGTCCGTCAGAGGAGCCGAGAGTGCTGAGAAATTTCGAATAAACCGCCGATACCAGCCAGCTGTCCCCAAAAATCTCCGGATTTGTCTCACGTTCCTTGGCATTGGTATTTGTGTGATCGCCTGTACTTTCTCCGGATCTGTCCTCAGTGCGCCGTCGCCTACGATGTACCCTAAATACTTTAAATATTTATAGCCGAATTTTGATTTTTTTCTTCCAATTGTCAGGTTTGCCTCCTTGAGACACTTGGCCACTTCCTCTAACAGGTGTATATGCTCCTCAAACGTCCGGGAAATAACTAGTAGATCGTCTAAGTATACAAAGACATGGCTTCGGAGTCGTTGTGGAATTACTCGATCCATCAACCGACACAGCCGTTGGGCTGCATTGCACAACCCGAAGGGCATCGATTTAAATTGATAGAGTGGTCTGCCTGGCACGGTGAATGCTGTGTACGTCCGACTTTCAGGCTCCAGCTCTATCTGCCAAAATGCGTGCTTTAAATCGATGCTGCTGATGTACACCGTATCCTCTACGCGGCTCAGAATTGACTCGATGCTCTGCAGCGGGTAAGCATCCTTCACGGTTAATTTGTTTAGTTTCCGCGCATCCAGACACAATCGGTTCTTTCCCGGCTTCCGTACCAGCGTCACGCGGTTGCTCCACGGGCTCTCGCTGGTTTCGATGACTCCGAGACGCAACATTTCGTCCACCTCAGCAAACAACAGCTCTTGCACCGCGGGAGATACCGGGTAGAATCGCTCCTTTACGGGTACGGCTCCCTCGATTAATTGAATTTCGTGCCTTTCGAGCGTCGTTCTTCCCAAACCATGCGTGTCGAATGCCCTGAAGTTGCTCTTCACCTGGTCCAAACGCGTCTGCTGCGTGTGTGTCAACTCGTGTGGTTCCGTTGGTCTACTCCTAGTCAGCACCTCAGCATCAATTTCGGCTAATTCCTTGTGTCGTTCTAGACCTACTATATGCGGAGCCAGACCAAACTTCCGCCAGAAATCGACCCCTAGATACAGCGGTTGCTTCAGCGAGGGACACAGGAACAACTCCATGGTCTGCTTCTGGCCTCCATACGTCATTACCGTCGACACATGTCCCAGTATTTTATGAGGAGTGCCGCCTGCTGTTTGTACTGAGAATTTCTTTATGTCTTGAAGTTTCAGCTCCAATTCTCCTATGAGTTCCAGGCCACCTTTACCCAGGAGGCTCACCGATGCCCCTGTATCCAGTAGTCCCATCACCGTCTTCGGGCCCATCTTTACTCGTGCGAATGGCCTGTCATCCTGACGAATTGCCGAGTGGACTGCTGCACACACCTGGAGCCGCCTCCTCTTGCGCCTCTGAAACCTGTCCCGAGCCCGCTGTGCTCTGACTGCTCTCGTTCGGATACTCTCCGCGACCTCGTTCCCCATTATCCGATTCCTAGCCTGCTCGTACTGACGCTGCCTTTCCTTTATCGGCTTGCGCTCGGACCATCTAGCTTCGGGTAATACAGCTTGGTTAACCTTATATATGGTAGTGTAAATATTCTTATTGCTACTTCTTTCCTTAGGGGTATCTAATTTAACGTTGGAGGACCTATCTACTGGCTGCTTCGCGGCGACGTGGAACTCGACTCCTCCAATTGCGTCGTGCTCCTTTTCGCGTTTCCCGGTCGACATTTAGGGCATTTAGGGAGGATGACCCCGGCCAGCCCGCACTTATAGCAGAACAGGTTACGCACGGCCGACTCACACTCAAAATATGTATGCCCCGGCTGAGCGCAGTTCCAGCACCTCAGCTGGGCGCGATCGCCTCCGGATTTCCTCGTCCTATATACAGCATCCAATGCCTCGGTCTGTTCCTCCGGGTCGTGGGTGTTCGCATCCAATTCATGCACTTTGTGATCTTCCCTGCGCCTACCACCCCCAAGGTCTGGACCGCTCCTTGTCCATCGCGTCGCCAGCAGTTTCTCGGCGTCCGCACACTCTTCTCGCAGCTTTTGTAGGTTTGGTATCTGCATTGGATAAATCACCCTCGAGATGGCATCGCGAATATTGATCTTTATGATCTTTATTAGATCATAATCCGAGAACGGATTCCGCAACCTCGACCTCAACACCAACATCTCCTGGATGTATTGGTCTGCCGACTCCCCGTGGCGTTGTCGGCGTTCCCTGAGCTCTTGCTCTCGCTCGAACTCTGTCCGACGAACTTGAAATTGCTGCTGGAGACCATATCTCAAGTTCGGCCAGTCCGGCATTCCTACTGTCCGAACATGCATCCAGTACCAATCCCTTGCGTGTCCACTGACCAGTGTGTGAAACGCTTTCAACACCTCCGCCCACGGTACCTGATACGACATCTGTAGGTGCTCCACCCGGAATATGAATTCCGCCACGGGCATCCCCTTCGGATCGCCGTCGAAGCTAAGTCCCCATCTTCGTATTTGCCCTTGCTCCTGCCTGGCCTCTCCGGAACTCGGTCGATTCTGGCAAGGGTTTGCTCCTGCGCCCATCCCGTTGAACAGCCACTCCTCCACGGGTCTCTGATCGGCTTGGGTCCTCTGATCTGCCTCCAATGTTCGGTTGTCCACGAACAAGTGCGTTGGATGTGCTCGCTGGTTCGCGGGTGCTTCCTGTTGACCTCCTCCCAGACTGGTTTCATTCGATCCCCGATTCCTTCCATTCGCATCACTCGCCGTTCGCTCCGCTTTTAACGAACCCACCACAGCGTTGATCTCTCGCATGAACTCTAGCATGTCCGCTTGCATTGACGATCTCAGCTCTTCCATTTGCTGTCCGAGCGACGCTCGGTAGGTCTCCTGTGCCTGGGCCAACGCTGCGTTCACGGCTGAGCTTAACTCTGACGGTAACTCCAGGTCCTTACGGGTTCGCTGTTGCCCTCCTACCGCTCCGGCCTCTGGGTCCTCCTGGTACAACCCCGCATATACGTTTTCCGCCACTTGCGACGGCCCTTCCGGCCTACTGCCGGCTTTACCGTCCTGGGACCGAGTCGTCGGCATGTTGTACGGCTGGTGCTGCGGCCTGCGCTGTACCTCTGGGCTACGCCTTGTCTTTCCCGACCCTTTAAAAATCTCCGGGTCACTCATCAACCAATTTTCGTAACGTACTCCTTTCCTTTGTCTATTCTCTATTTACTCAACTATCTTGGTGATAAATAAATTGGATTGTTTATTATCCGACTACCCTACTCCTCTAAACACCTAGTTCCTGGCTAAATAATCTTTAATACTTTCAATCGTAACGAGAAAACAAATAAATAAATAGTGCAATAAATAAATAAGCGAATAATTAATTCAATGTTTAGATAACCAAATAAATAAATTCAAACACATAAATCGGTTAATTTAAATCAATAAATTGATAAATCTAAATATCTAAATTGATTCAATCAAATAAATAAACACCTAAATCTACCATTAATCGCCTCATTAAATACAACACTAAATAACTAAATACTTCCTCTCCCAAACAAAAACTCTTTTTCCGATGACTTGCCTAATGCCTACTTCTAAAATTGCTTCCTAACAATGCTAGCGAGGATTGTCAGTCCTCAAAAAAAAAATGATTTCCTTTTGGGTTTTCTTGCTTCGGCTTTCCAATAGTCTGCTAAATCACTAACAAAAAAAACATATAATTCCCAAACTGCTTCAGACAAAAATTCACCTTTAATTTGTTTGGTGGGACGAGAGACAACTGCATTTATTGTTTTGCAGGTGAGCGGACCCCCTTCTTTTCCCCTTGCTATATAACTTCGCTTCCTTTTTCTAAGTGCCAACTCCCTGTGCTGTTTCCTCACTCAGGTCACCGTGGATCCCCCAGAATCGGACAACGACGTTGATGCCTCTGGACATAACCCGGACCACGACTCGACAGATCCTCCGGCACCTCTTCCTCTTTTCAGATCCGGACAGCGGGCTCCACGAGTCGGACAACGAGGCTACTACCACCTGGTAATACCTGGACCACAACTCGGGACCCACACTTCCTTCCCTTCTACCTCCGATACATAACTACCATGTCCATTTTCCTCACTTCTACTCCTCTCAGCGGCTACGACGGCTAGGATTTATTCCCGGCTCGCGGACCGGCTGAGTTTCGTTCTACTAGGGTTCCATTTTACACCGGGTCTTTAAGACTCGTGTTTAAAATCGATCCCTTCTATTTACCATTGGGCGCCATTTGTTATGATCCGCCTCTTTGCCACCCTGGCCTATCGTTCCCAGCTAGCTCACGGGGAAGTCAGGGGTGTTTCCGACCCGATAAGTCAGGGGACGGATTGAACAAAACAAAAACAAAAAAAACATACAAAAAAAACAAATCTAATTTATAGTACAGACTTGTCTTCGTTGGCACTTTCGTCAGCGGGGATAGTTGGTTTCGTTATCCCTAGCAGGGTCCCACCCTTCCATGAGCGCCACCTTCCATGAGCGCTCCCTTTTCATATTCAGGGTCCCACTCTTCTTCTCGCTCTCGTCCCACCCAACTACCGTCTTCTATTCACTCATGACTCTTTTCAAATTTTCATTTTTATATCCATTATATTTTCTTCTTTATCTTCTTGAACATTAATTCATAATCTAGGTTTATATAAAGGAAACAAATACTAACACTAAAAAAATACTAACAAAAAAAATAAACCCTATTTCGGCCGAATTGGCAGCCCCCTTTGCTCGAAGTTGTTGCTTCCTGATGTTTACGTTTAATCGTGGTGTTCTTTTTTATATGATCGTGATATATTGTTTAATTGTGGGTCGGACGGGTGTAGATGCGTGAAATGTGGTGATGTTATGTGATGTGTTATGAATGAGGGTATACATGCGTGGGTTGGGTGTGATGTGTGTGGATGAAGGTGTGTGACATTGATTCGTGTGGGTTTATTTCTGCTTCGAAGTCTGGATTCTTTCCCCGGGGGGGTTGGTGTGTGGGGACAGAAACGTGTCTCCAGTCGGTGCTCCGCTGACGGTTCCTTGGTGCCGGTGCTCCGCTGACGGTTCCTTGGTGTCGGTGCTCCGCTGCCGGTTCTCGCACCAGTTTTCCGGCCTGGCCAGTACCGGGCTGCTGCTGCCGCGGTCCGCCGCTTCTGCTGATGTTGATGCCTGCCGCTGATGTCTTGGTGGGATCGTCGTTTCCACGATCACCAATTTTGTTTCCTTTTTTTCTTTCAGGGCACGTGCGGCCTCCACTATTCTCCACCGGAAACTCTCCTCCTCCTCCTCGCACCGTTTCCTTTTCTCCCACGCAACTCTGCCACTGCTTCCCAGGATCCACTATAGATGCCGCTGTCTCTTTCTTCTCCAGCCCTGATACTTATCGGCTCTCTCCAAGACCGCCCATAACAAACCTTGCTGTAGTCAAAATACAATAAATGGGAGTAATTAAAAATACCGAATCTTGTAGAAAATGTATTCATCAATGGCCTAAAATCTTATGGGCAGAGCTAAAGGTTTTAGTTAGTCAGCATTATTCAACGGAATATCAAAATTGAGCAATAGTAACGATTTTTCTCTTACGTCCCATTAAGTTTTTTTTATTTGACCTTCTTCGCCAAATCCTTTTTTAGACTAAATTCAACAGAAACAAGAGTTTAAAATAAGCCAGTCAAGTAAAAAATTGATTCATTAATCGGTTAAAATTATGTGGGCATGGCTAAATATTCAATATGCCTAGTAATATTCGACGGAATATCAAAAACAAGGAATATGTATAGAAGTTGAGTTCGTCAGTATATTTAGAGTTTATTTTTAAAATGATTCTGTATATTTTGGTATAATTCTGTTGGTCGGACGGTATATTTTAACGATAATTCCTCGGTCACACTGATACCAAGTAACTTTTTAAGAAAAATTTATTAAATATTTCGTGGCGTCATGTCTATGTCCACAAGCACCTACAACCGACAGAACTGGGAAGACGCCGAATTCTGTTAATGGACATCGGACTCAACAAATTCAAAACAAATCGCTCGCGTTAAAACGTTTCTCACAGTCCTCACCATCGACCATCGTTAGCCACCTGCACAATGGGCGAGTTCTTCAAGTCGCTGAACTTCAGCTACTTTAACACCAGCGACGGCAACACAGCTGCCAACGGGGCTGCAGGAGGAGCTGCAGCAGCCACAAACAGTGGCAGACTGGACAACGAATACGTCGGCCAGCTCGTCGAAATTGGGGGCCACAAGCTGCGCATCAAGTGCGTCATAGCCGAAGGTAGGAGGAGTGGGAACAGTCACCCTGGCCCCTGGCTGATCAGATGCAGCAAGGAGAGCCCACAAAAAATCAATAGGAAGTGAAGCCAACGCTCCGAGTGGTGGCTTGAAGGCAACAGATGAGCGCGATGCAACGCAAGGGGCGTTCTCTTTGTTTACGCTTTCTGATTTTGGCTTTTCCTCAAAAAAGTCGCCTTGTCGGGTCGTAAATGCGGTGGCAATGCGTGTCTTTTTTTTAGGCGTTGCGCTGGCACCTGGCGCTGGCGCCGCGACGCAGCTTTTTCACATTTACTCGTTCCGTACTCATTCGCGTACCTTCAACGTTCCCTGACCTATGAATCACTCAAGCACAGACATGCGATCACAAGCCAAAGTTGTCTGCGCGGCTCTCTTCTTATATAAGAGCATTTCTCACCAGCATTCAGAGCGGCAGAACGTTTAGTAGATATAGCACTTGGAAAAGGAAGTAAGTAAGTAGTATGTAGGCTTGATCCCTCCCCTTTTGGCTAGACACACGACGCGGGGTCAGTGTCCATCGCAGAGCGTGTTCACTGTAAATGAAATTAAAATGCCTTATTATCAGAGCTGTGTTATCAACTTCCTCACCCGCTCGTCTCTCCTCTCCCCACTTTCAGGCGGCTACGCGTTCGTGTATGTCGCACAAGATGTGCAAACTGGCACCGAATACGCCCTCAAGCGCTTGATTGGGGCCGACCAGCAGGCCTGCACTGCCATCGCCAGCGAAATTGACGTCCACAAGCAGCTCTCGGGCAATGCGAACATTGTGGCCTTCGTCGGATCCAGCTACGTAGCCCCGGCACCACAGCAGCCCCAGCAAGGCGTTCAGTATCTGCTGCTGACGGAACTCTGCAAGGGTAAGGGAAGGGATTGATATTTCTCGGATTGCTGTCTTATATTTTCCGTTGGATTTGCTTGCAGGCGGCTCTCTGGTGGACTGTTTTAAGGTGGACAATGGGGCCATTGACCCGCCAGTCGTGCTGCGAATTTTCTATCAAATGGCACGGGCCGTTGCATACATGCACGCACAGGAGCCGCCCATTGCCCACCGGGACATAAAGGTAAGCAAACCGACCCGCGCTGATATCTCCAGCCCTTTATCTTTTTGGCTTTCAGATCGAAAACTTCCTGATCGGTAACGACAAGCAGATCAAGCTGTGCGATTTTGGCTCTGCAACCAGAGAAATACTCTCCCCCACATTCGAATGGAGTGCTCACCAGCGTAACATGCTGGAGGACCAGCTGAACACTGTGACGACGCCGATGTACCGCGCACCCGAAATGCTGGACACCTGGTCGAACAATCCGATAGGCACCAAGGCAGATGTCTGGGCCCTGGGATGCATTCTCTACTTCCTGTGCTATCGAAGACACCCGTACGAGGATGGGGGCAAACTGCGCATCATTAATGCAAACTACATACTGCCGCCCGAGCCACGATATCAGTGCTTCCGTGATATCATCAAAGGCTGCTTCAAAGTCAATCCCGTTGAGCGTCTGGACATCTCCATGGTACTCGAGCGTCTGGCGGCCATAGCGGAGACAAACAACTGGTCCCTGAAAGGGCCCCTAGACCTGCGGGGGATCCCAATCACGTCATCGCCGTCCGAAAGTCCGGCACGAAGTACACCCACACAATCAGAATTTTATTCCGTTGCACCGCCTGCCGCTGCAGCGCAAGTTGCGCCCGTCGCAGCCGCGACTGCTTCAATCAATGGACAAGGAAGTTTGCTGTCATCGCTTCGCGGAGGAGCTGGAACGCTGTTCAAGAACCTAAAAGACACCTCCACTAAGGTCATGCAGACAATGCAGCAGTCCATAGCACGTAATGATCTCGATATCAGCCACATTACATCGAGGATTCTGGTCATGCCCTGCCCATCGGATGGCTTCGAGTCGGCCTACAAGACGAACAACATCGAAGACGTCCGCCTATCCCTTGAGAGTCGCTTCGCCCCTCAGAAGATTAGTATTTACAACTTTGGACAGCGCACTGTTCCGAGACTCCCACCCCCTGTGCGAACGGTGGAAGCAGGCTCCGTATATGGTTGCCCCCAGGCACATGCTCCCAACCTGCAGGTGTGTAAAACAATTAGCTTTTTAAATCATTGCTGTTTTTACGAAGAGTTCATGCTCTTGCCTCTCTATTCCGTCATTCCTGTAGGGTCTGTTTACTGTGTCCGCGGACATTTACAACTTCCTCAACGCAGATCCAAAGTCGGTTGTGGTCGTGCAAACTGGCGACTCGGGAGGATGCACAGCTGCCACCGTGATCTGTGCACTGCTCATGTATGCGGACCTTCTTCACGAGCCAGAGGACGCTGTGCAGGTGTTTGCGGTCAAGCGACACACCATCAATCTGCGTCCTTCGGAATTTCGTTTTCTGTATTACTTTGGCGACATCCTACGCCCGACTCCACTTCTGCCTCACTACAAGAACACCAATCTGGTGGCGCTCACCTGCCAGCCCGTTCCACGAATGACCAAGGCACGGGACGGCTGCCGAATCTACATGGAGATCTACTGCAACGAGAAGATGATGCTCAGCACCCTGCAGGACTACGACAAGATGCGGTAAGGCAGCGAGAGAGCCAGTCACATTGACGAAGTGACGAAGCTTACATTTTGTATCTTCTGCAGTCTGCACCTGGCCGGCCCTGGAAAAATTGTGCTGCCCATTAATCTGACCGTATGCGGCGAAGTGACAATAGTATTATACCACGCTCGGAATGCACTAAAGGGGATGGTGCGGCCCCAAGGCCTGAAGATCTGTCAGTTTCAAATCCACACGGGCTTCATTCCCGAGCCGGAGACCTTGATAACGTTCAGGAGTCACGACCTTGACGACTTGCCAGATCCTGAGCAGGTGACGCCGAACTTTTGCGTCTCGCTATCGCTGGCTGTGACAGAGTCGGAGAGCCCGCCCAGCCACAAGCCCCCATGGATACCAGCCAAGCCAAAACGATCGGCGCACACCTTGTTCAGTTCAGACCTGGAATATGCCGAGATGCTGGACAATTTCGGTAAGCTTGATCGATCGTTTTGGACTGATCGTCCTGGAATACCATCTACAACATGGCTTCATTTTAGTGACAAAGCCAACCACGCGTCCGTTGCCGCCACCGGCGAGGAAACCAGAGCGGTCCAGCTCTCCGCTTGTATTGCCCGACGTCACCGAAATAGCTCATGATACTCCCGCTGCTGTGCCGGAGCCCTCGCCGCCCATCGATTTGCTTAATCTAAACCAGCAGCCGAGTGACGCACCAGCAGCAGATCCCCTAGCAAGCGCCATGCCCAGCACTGATGCCAGCTTTGACCTGCTGGGGGCCTTCGGCGATGATGACTCTACTGGCATTGGGTCGACTTCAGTCCCAGACATCCTTCCTCCACCGCCGCAGGCACAACTGCCAAAAATCAACGCTGACCTGTTCGACATCTTCGGCGCAGCAGACCAAAACAGTACTCCTAGCCTAAAGCCCTCGACTAGTGCAGGACTTCCACCCTTTGTGGGATCTGTTCCGACTTTTACAAGCCAACCAGCTCCTGCCAGAAAAAATCCGTCGCCCACACAGTCCCAAAAGCCTTCAGACCCCTTTGCGGATATTGCTAACCTAGCTTCAGGTCTCAACATAAACTTCAATCCGCGTACACTAAGTGGACAATCGCCGGTGGGCAGCAGTCCCCAGCCGACGCAGTTCTCGAGCCCCACGCACAAGCCTTTGGCCCAATCCCAGCAGCAAGCCCAGCCCCAGACCCAGCCGCAACCGCAACCAGCATTTGTGAAGACGCCGCCACAGCCACAGCCAACGTTTGTAAAGACTCCTCCGCCACAGCAGACCACACCTGCTCAAGGACGTGCGGACTATAGTCGCGCACACTTCGATTCATCAAAAGGACCGCAGCAGGCGACAGGTGGAGGGGTTAAGGGCTCTGATATTTTTGCAGACATCCTGGGTCAGCAGGGATACTCGTTTGGCAGCAAAATGAGTCACGGTCCACGGTCCATCAATGAAATGCGCAAAGAAGAGCTCGTCAAGGACATGGACCCCAAGAAAGTTCGCATAATGGAATGGGTAAGGTCAAATGCCAATGCATACCAATGCATACCAAGTCACTATGTAAACACTTAAAATGCTTTCAGACTGATGGTAAAAAGAACAACATTCGAGCTCTTCTCAGCTCCATGCATTCGGTGCTGTGGGAGAACGCCAAATGGCAGCGGTGTGAAATGTCTACCATGGTGACACCTGCCGAGGTGAAGAAGGCCTATCGTCGTGCTTGTTTGGCCGTGCATCCTGACAAGGTGAGTGCTGTAATTGGCCAAAAAGAATTATAAATGTGCTCTGCAACATGCGAATCTTTCAGCATAATGGCACAGAGAACGAGGAGATTGCCAAGCTCATTTTTATGGAACTGAACAATGCGTGGACAGATTTTGAAAACGATGCCACGCAGCAGAATATGTTCAATGCGTAAAACGCGTCCCAAATCTATAGATATGCCGATCTTTTTAGCTTAGTTCTAATTATGCTACCAATAGCTGAAAATAGTGTAAAGCCATTTTAGAGTGTAAGCCTAAGTATGTGAAGTGAGAGTACGAGTATTTGCCTATGCCGTCAAAGGCGTAGGCATTTTAGCTAGCCCAAACGAGACCCCTATGAAATGTTTAACTATTTATGGACAATTTACTTAATTTGTACACCAATCAAGCCATGCCATGCCTATACATTCCCCAAACACCCCAAACACCCCAAGCTCCATGCTGATTATAGTTAAATTGAAGCCAAGCCCTAATTTGAATTCTCTCCTAGAACGTATGTACATACACGTATGTACCTATATATTCCCCTGAAAATATTCTCGCTTCAAAAATCGAACACTAAGGTGATTACTGACTGTCCCTGTAGCCCCTTTAGCCAATATGTGATTACAATACATGCGCCTACATACTATATCCTATCCGATTGTATTCTGAGATGTTAAGAAGTTACATATGTACATATAAAATTTTCTGAAATGTACAAGCTGTATTTGAAAAAGTTAGTGTTGACATGGATTCATGGGAATCCTCCAAGTGTACATATATATATATATATACACATATATATATATATAGATTATGTTATTTAGAAGCGAATTTTCGTTTCAGCATTTACGATTTGTCCTCAAGATAATAAATTCTCTATATTCGTTTCCTTGTGAAATGCAACTGTTACATTCCGATTTCCCTAATTTGACTCGGGTTTTTTGACCCGTTTACCGGCCACGAAGACCTCTACTATATTGCGATCGTTGCCAGTGTAAATGAATTTCTCGACGAGCTCATTGACATTGAGCGGACGCACTGGTTCCTCCACGACGCTGACATCCACCAGCAGGGCATCAAATTCCTTTCCCAGCATAAAGTTACCAGTCAGGTGGTCAAGAGAGAGGGCCTTGGCGCCGCCAAGTGTGGCCAGGTAGAATGCCTGCTTGTACTTCAGTTGAACATACTTCGGGTCGGGATTTTTGGCTTCGCCCGTGCCGCGAATGTTTTGCTTCTTGAAAAACTCCAAGTGCTTGGACACATCCAAGGCGCGAAGCAAGGCATCCTGGATGGAAACAGAGTTCCCACCCGACACGTCTGTTCCCAGTCCGACAGTTACGCCGGCGCTGATTAGGCGCTGGACGTCGCACAGCCCGGAGTTTAACATCGTATTCGATGCGGGGCAATGAGCAATTGATGTGGCGCGTTGCTTCAGGAGTGCAATTTCCTCGTCCTCGAGATGTACACCGTGCGCCATCACCGTCTGTGGGATATAAAGATGAATTAGTAGACGACAGTAATCCAAGCTACAGTCTCGCCGTCAACTTACCTTTTTGGTTAGTAGGCCAGCCTCGTCGTAGGCCCCGGCATAACTAGTTTTGAAAATTCCTTTCACGACTTCCACCTCTGCAAGGTTTTCACTGATATGACTCTGAACATGGACGTCCAGACGCTTGGCAATGTCGCCCAACTCCTTCAACAGCTCCTTGCTGCAGCTGAGTGCAAATCGCGGCGTTATCGTGGGAAGCACAAGGGGGCTTTTGAGGCCCTGCAACTCCGAAACGAATGTTTCCGTCGCCTTTGCCGACTCCTCCGTCGTCTCCCTGTGAATAAGGTGTTTGAGTTGGCCAAATCGATACCTGTGACGGCTACACGCTGTACTCACACATAGTAGTCGGGGCTGTTGCAATTGGAGCATACTTTACCGATCAGTGCCCGCTGGCCTTGGCGAACAGCCTCCCGTGCCAGTATCAGTGTGGATTCAAGGTTGTTGGTGGCGAAATAGGAGGCTAGGGTGGTTCCACAGCGTATCGTTGCTTCCTATATGGGGTATCGTATCACATTATCAGCACTGCAAGCGCTACAATCAAGTGTTTGTCGGATGGATGGGCAATCAACGATCAGCGGGAACCCGCGATCGTCAGTATACGATGGGAGTGTGCGACCGAACTGATAAGCAACAAAAACTATGGTTGCGGCAATTTTAATTGATGCTTACGACAACGCTCTTGTACACTTTAAGGGCGTAGCTCTGGTCGGAAAACTTCGCCTCCAGAGGGAAGGTGTACGTGTTGAGCCAGTCCAGCAGTGGCATGTCCAGTCCCAGGCCATACTGCGCGTATTGCGGAGCGTGTATGTGGCAGTCTACAAATCCTGGCATCAAAAACTGGTTCTCCGACAGACGCACCTCGGTCAGCTCCGCGGGGCTAAACTTGTTGCTGGACAGCCAAGAGTCATAGTCGTTGCCCACTCCGATAATCTGAGGAACACCAAACACTTCTTAGCTCGAACTTTTTATATCATATCCCTCATATAACCATACCTTTCCATCTTCAGCCACGGCCAAGAATCCATTTTCAAAAGACTCAAACTCATCAAAAGATTTGGTATGCACAATCGTTCCACGGTAAATTCTCATGACGGCAGTTTATTATCAACGTGTTCAAGAAAGCGCGAGGAAAACCTGGCAGGCAAGTATTTAAATTGGACCACAGTGCACGCGTTTCTGGGCGAACGCCGAGATATTTACAATGTGTTGCAAATCTAGATAAATCGTGACATAAATAACGTGATTCTTTGTTTGAAGAGCCTTATTAAATCAAAAATCAGCCATTATTTTATGCTTTTACCCTTGGATGGATTCGCCTGGTTTATTTTGTTATATTATTTTGTTCTTGATTTATTGTACCTATATGTAAATCTACCTTGCGCTTCTCAACTGCCTACCAGGGCTGCTGATATTTTTAAAATTTAAATAATAATAAATAATAAATAAATAAAATAAATAATAAATAATATAAAAGCGAAACTAGTTACGTGCGGATCCCGGACAGAAACAAAAGTAGTCATTACAGGAATGTCATCGACCAATTCATTAGAAGAATGGGGAGAATTATCTCCCAAGAGAACACAAGTTGAAGTAAGGAGCCAACAGGGGATCGAAGGATCGTAGCCAGTGCAGTTTAATTTGCTCCTTCTGGCTATAATAATGATTCGATCTGATTCGGATTATACAGTCTGGGTGTGGGAATCCGGTTTGATTTTCTCGTATCTTTAAAATTGAGGATGTCGCAGACTTTCGTCTTTGGTGGGACGGAAGAAGTCGTGGCAAAATTTTAAAACGTATGTATGGCGCCCATAACAATATGGGCGCCATACATACGTTATGGGCGCATCCGGACCTGGGAACGCTGCAGGCACATGCCTCTGTAAACGTCTTTAAACGTTCAAATTTTAAAAAAATTTTTTGCTAATTTGGATGAGCAAAAAAGGCCGCTGTTAAGCCGAGTACGAGAGGTTGCGATATAGAGACGAACGAATTCCGCTGCATGTGCATATGCGGTAGCAAATGATCTTTACAGTGGGGGCATTGGAAATGACAACAAAATGCATTTCCCTTGGGCCGCACCACTGGCAATAATTTACAATATTTAAGCTGCTTGACCCGACAGGTTTTCCTTGACTTTATTTCAAAAGTATTCCAGTTTTTATACAAAATTGCAGTCGTCATTAATAAATATTATTTCTTCAGGGCGCCCATGCGGGTGGCATCCTGACTGGGATAGGGCACTTGACCAGGTGGCGGAGGAATCGAGATCGAGTCGAGATTCACACCAGAGGTAGATGTGGCCGTTGCACTTGTGCCGCTGTTTGTGTTGCTGTAGGGCGCCGCATAGGTTGGTTGTCCGTACATCTGGTACGCGGAGGCCGGCACCAAGTTTGAGGGTAACTGATGGAGCTTCATGCCAGCGGGCATGACATTTATCTGCTCCTGTCGCAGATTAAAGTAGTCATTTGGCTTGGCGCTGGGTGGCGGAATGCCTGCCACCTCAAAGCGTCTGTCCGTCTTGGCCGCAGTTCCTTGCTTGGCCTGGGAGTGGGCCCACTTGATGCTTACCTTTCGGCCATGGATCACCAGCTTGTTGAAGGAGCGCTCAGCTGCCAGCTCGGCGGCGCTTCGTTTGGTGTACTGCACGAAGGCGCATTGCTGTCGCGGCACCAGTGCAATCGACCGAATCTCGCCGTACTGGTAAAACTGGTCGCGCAGTTCCGGCTCCGTGATTTCCTCGGGAAGATTGCCTACATACAGGGTAGTTATGTTGCGGTCCTCTGGAGGCTCGAGCGTTGGCAGCGAGGCTGCTCGCTTCATGATCTTTTCGGCCACTGGATCGTTGCGTCCATAGTAGCGATCTTTAATATTTTGTTCGCAGAGTGGGTCGTCGGGCTCGTTCGGCTTGTCGTGACGGTATGGACACTCCTCGCCACGCTTGCACTCACCCTTTACCCAGAAAGAGCAGATGTGAGGTCTGTTCCGCTTATAGTAGGGTGCAGTCCGTGCCAATTTGGACAGCATCTCATTGGCCGCCAGAGAGCGGCCGACGGCGCCAGCCGCCTCAGTGCCATCGCCATCCTGAAGCTGAGCATCGATGTTCTGTATGTAGTACTCCTTGTTAACGTCACTTTGGGGCATGGTGTCTGCCACCTTGAGGGCAGCGTCTCGCACTTGAATTGGCAGTCCGTACTCCAGGTCCAGCAGGCATGTCTGACAAACATTTTTTAGGCGCGCACACGTCTGGCAAATCTCAGTTTTCTTGAAGCGCATTCGGGCTCCTGGACACCAGCGGAATATGGTAAACGGACGCGTGCAAATCTTGCATTCCTTGCCGAATCGCTCTTTTATCATGCGCACGTACGGATTGTCCCCCAGGCATGTTTGGCACAGAATCGGAAATTCGGCGTCTTCCCAGTTCTGTCGGTTGTAGGTGTTTGTGGTCTTGGACATAGACATGACGCCACGAAATATTTAATAAATTTTTCTTAAAAAGTTACTTGGTATCAGTGTGACCGAGGAATTATAGTTAAAATATACCGTCCGACCATCAGAATTATACCAAAATATACAGTATGATTTTAAAAATAAACCCTAAATATACTGACGAATGCAATACAACAAAGCTTAGCCCGCTTAAGCCACCTCTATTTAAATAGTTCAACTACTTGAAGTAAACGACGGAAAATATTAACGATTGTAAACTCTTCTTGATTATTCATACCACCTTTCCTCTGAACATAAACAAAAACATTATATTTTGATAACATATTTCGAAATACGTATTTTTTTGTTTGTTTTATTTCAACTGTAATTATTTTCAAAGAGGGAGCAGATCACTTTTCATTTGATTCGAAGGTATTAATTAAGCTCTTTTTGCCGGATTTACCAGTTTTCTAAGTTGAGTTCAAGCACAGTTAGCAAAGGATAATGTCACACGGCCATTATACCATTTGAAACAAACTGCGCTTTCGGCTAAATTCAAATGAATATCACGAGCCGTGACATCGATATTATAATATCGACTATCACTGGCCAGCAACTATCGTATTGCAGCTGTGCATCCTCGTTTGTTTACATATTCATATCAATAAATAATTTCGTTAACAAAATGGCAAATGTAAAGAGGTACAGGAGAACTTCAAAGTCATCCGATGACGGAGCGGATGAGAACGATGACTATGTACCGTATGTGCCTGTCAAAGAGCGGAAAAAGCAGCACATGATGAAGCTCGGTCGCGTCGTCCAACTGGCATCCGAAACGGCACAGACCAAGTCGTCCAGCGAGAATGAGAACGACGACGACTCACAAGGCGCCCACGACGCCGAGACGTATGGACGGAAATACAACATCAGCCTCCTGGACCAGCATACGGAACTGAAAAAGATAGCAGAGGCAAAAAAACTAAGCGCTGTGGAGAAACAGCTGCGCGAGGAGGCAAAGATCATGGAGAGCATTGCCCAGCAGAAGGCCCTGATGGGAGTAGCGGAACTGGCGAAGGGCATACAGTACGAGGATCCTATAAAGACATCCTGGCGTCCGCCGCGCTACATAGAAGCCATGTCTGAGGAGGAGCGACAAGCAATCCAAAAGCACCTGAGGATCCTCGTAGAGGGCGAGAATCCCAGCCCCCCCATACGAAGTTTCCGCGAGATGAAGTTTCCGAAGGGCATTCTTGATGGCCTTGCCGCTAAGGGCATTAAGACACCCACTCCGATCCAAGTCCAAGGCTTGCCCACCGTCCTCGCTGGGCGGGATCTCATTGGAATTGCTTTCACTGGCTCCGGCAAGACACTGGTATTTGTGCTGCCCATCCTCATGTTCGCGCTTGAGCAGGAGTATAGTCTGCCCTTTGAACGCAATGAAGGACCATACGGACTGATCATATGCCCGTCGCGGGAGCTGGCCAAGCAGACGCACGAGATCATTCAACACTACAGTAAACACCTTCAAGCGTGTGGCATGCCTGAGGTGCGATCCTGTCTGGCCATGGGAGGGCTGCCAGTTAGCGAGGCTCTGGATGTGATATCCCGAGGCGTCCACATTGTGGTGGCGACGCCCGGACGACTTATGGATATGCTGGATAAAAAGATCCTCACGCTGGACATGTGCCGATATCTGTGCATGGACGAGGCTGACCGGATGATTGACATGGGATTCGAGGAGGATGTCCGCACAATTTTCTCCTTCTTCAAGGGCCAGCGCCAGACCCTTTTGTTCTCGGCTACTATGCCGAAAAAGATTCAGAATTTTGCCCGGTCTGCGCTTGTGAAGCCGGTAACCATAAATGTTGGGCGAGCGGGAGCCGCATCTATGAACGTCACCCAACAGGTGGAATATGTAAAGCAGGAGGCAAAAGTTGTCTACTTGCTCGACTGCCTACAGAAGACTGCGCCACCCGTGCTGATATTTGCCGAGAAGAAGCAGGACGTGGACTGCATACACGAGTATTTGCTGCTGAAGGGAGTCGAGGCGGTGGCCATACACGGCGGAAAGGACCAGGAAGAGCGCTCTCGAGCTGTCGACGCCTACCGCGTGGGAAAGAAAGACGTGCTTGTGGCCACAGACGTTGCCTCGAAGGGTCTGGATTTTCCCAATGTGCAACATGTCATTAACTACGACATGCCAGATGATATTGAAAACTACGTGCATCGCATTGGTCGAACTGGTCGTTCGAACACCAAGGGATTGGCTACCACTCTTATCAACAAGATTACCGAGCAATCTGTACTTCTAGATCTGAAACACCTTCTTCTTGAGGGCAAGCAGGAGGTGCCCGATTTTCTCGACGAATTGGCGCCAGAGGCCGAGCACCAACATCTGGACCTGGGCGATTCACATGGTTGCAGCTACTGTGGCGGTCTTGGGCATCGCATCACCGAGTGCCCCAAGCTGGAGGCCGTTCAGAACAAGCAGGCCTCCAACATTGGTCGAAGAGACTACCTATCGAACACTGCTGCCGATTACTAGACATTATTCTTAGACTACTTTGACGAATGGATTGAAATAAAGCTGGGAATTCCTATGCTTACGTTTAGGTGAAGCACTGCCCGACTTTTGACTTTATTTCAAAGAATTCTCAAATTTTGTTTTCAATCTCTGTCTGTTTACAGCTTGAGTGCGGGTAATTTTCACTTGTACTTATCAGTCGCTGCTCACCTTATCAACGATCTACGGCGGCACAACAGTGGCAGCGAGCAAGGCAAGCTAGCGGCTGAGACAATCGGCGCGATTGCGACTCGGCTGTGAGTGCGGCCGGGCCCGGCCCAGCCCAGACTTTATAAAAGCGAAGACGAGCTTTGCCTTTAGTTCAGTGTCTCGATCGGCCGTTTGTCGCTCGCACCTCGCACCTCGCTCGAAGTTCCCGTGATATTTCTGTGCTAAGTCGCACATTAAGTCTTGGTTGGGGCAGTTCGTATTGACCTAAGTAAGTGTTTACTTGTTTGCTTTGATTTTCTGAGCGTTCGATAGCAACTTTTCGGTAGCATCAAAGGATAACTACAAACGGACTAGCAGTTAATATACATAGCATATACTAGTCCCAAGAGACTCTTGACAGGGCTGCTTAATTGAGCTCAATTAATGGCTGATTACATAAATGCAGTTTATAGACTAAAACAATTGCTTGCTGCCTTTGAAAATGTGTTGACCTCATCTAATTAAATTGGATGCTGATTTTGCTTATCAACTTTTTTTGTTTTGAAAAATATAACATGATCCCGAGCTCAGACCTTTCGGTAGTATAGCATGTATGTACATACATAATTATAGTACACAATACCTCCGAGTGTGTTTATATTTTGTAAAAATGTTCGCAACGGAAGCGGTCATAGTACTGTTTACTCGTACATCAAGTGTGCTTCAAAATGCGTATTTATTCGAGGTTCTGTGCGGCTCTTTAGCTTCATTGTCGTACCATACAATATTGTTGAAAGATTAGCATCCCCAGAAGAGCGCTGTTGTTATTGATGGTCCTAATGGGACATACCTTTTGTGCCACCCATTCAACTCTTTATTAATTGTGATTGATAGGTTGGTTTGTTGACGAGACGCTTTTTGTACATATGTACATACATAACTACAATGCTTGTGGATACGTAGAAACGACTTTTTCGGGTACCTGTGCTCATATGTATTTAGGCATTCATGATTGATACCCGAACCACGTTCACTATGTTTGAAATTCACTCTGTAAGGACAGACGTCAAGCGAAACAAATGCGAACTTGAAAACGGCGCAGAAAGTGCCCCAAAAGTCAGATACTTCCAATTAAATATGGACATTTTTCACCTTTTTTGTTATTGTGACCCACTTGCAGAGAAAGGGCTTGTTGGGCTTGGTGTTTGGTATCAACGATGATATCACGCTACCTGCCCCAGACGTGTCGTGTCGTCATGGCGCAAAACTAATTACTTGAAAGCAATTTGCAAAACATGCGTGCAGCCTTTTAATTCACAGCTTCGGCAGACGGCCTTTAGATCCGATCAGACATCACAGCATATGTGCCTATATACAATATATCTATATGTAAATAGTGGTGGACAAAAGTCTGCGTACTCGATTGACGCCCAACCATTATTAGGAAATAACGAAAACCATTCAAAAACAACTCTTAAGCCACTCTTCATCCCAAGTGGAACTCCTTTGTTGGTCGTAGACTAATGCCTGATACTGTACAAAATGTGGGAGCTAATTAATGCGTGTGCAAAAATGATATCATAGTACAAGTTGGCAGTTGCTAGGAATTGTTCCCTGACAAGATGCCTTGAATTATGGGAAAATAATGATTTAATTTGAATAGCGAAAATATATGACTTAGTTGGTATGAACAAACGTGTTTTGGGGGAGTTAACATATTAATTAGCTCCTAACTATTCTCCAAATATACATTTCTGCTTATCGGGGCGATCTCTTAAACACTCTTAACAGCTGACGCTAAGTCGTTCCTTCTCTTACAATTACAGTTTACTTCACACGCTCTTGCCTGGGATCAGCATCAGCGCGGACAATCATCTCTGTTTGAGGTGGTGGAAGCAAACGCAACGAGAAAAACAAAGCATACATATGTACATCCATATACACTCATAACAAAGGCGAATACCCAGACCAGCCACATCGGGGAATACGCGATATACGCGCAACTTGTTATATTTATCGCAACAATAAACAAAGCGGCGCTGCTGTCGCTTCGGCACGAGACAGAGGCGATACCGAAATGGAAACTTCGGGCGCCGCCAGCATGGCAGTCATCTCCAGGTAATGCAAGCGAACAGTTCTCTTGGCTAATAAGCTCCAATAGTACTCTCGACGGAAAATATAAGACAGTTTAATTAGTGCAATCAGTTGTACAGGGGGTTACTCATACGACGCGCGTCAGAGCACTCATCTGGCCTAAGCCGTAAGTAGAGGAGTGTACTCTCCATAAGTACTGTCTTACGAGCTTATTGCCTATACATGGCAGTTTATCATATGGAACGCGTCTGATGAAAAACTTTCGCCGCCATGTGACATTTATGGCCATTTATGAGCATGACTCACCCGAAGGCAGTCGGATGACGATGACTGTTGTATGGTCCTTGAGCGGGGGACCACAACCCGACCAGACGGACTCTGATTCCCTTGACTTTGTACAAACTGATCTGCTTGTTTTCCAGCCTGCTGGTGTTCTTCGCACTCTCCACCACTCTTTGCTCAGCGGGTACGTTCAACGCCCGTCCCGCATTCCCCGTTCAAACCGGACAAATCCAGCCTTCTTCTGGGAACAGCAAGCAGCCCGGCAGACGCATAATGAATCCAGCCTTTGCCAACGCCGGCCGCACACCTGGCCTGGAGATCTGGCGCATTGAGGTAAGTCAATATATCGTGTATTTGATTTCGCTCTGGCTGGGGCCAGTGCCGGTGCCGGCTGCTCCGAGAAGCGTATAAATAGCTGGAGCTTGTTTCATCTTTTTGGGGGAAAGTTCGCATCGCAGCGCAGCACCCACGCACGACTGGCTGCGTTGCTCTTGCAGCGTAGTCCGGAGGTTGGTGGGGCTGCCTGTGGCATTCACAAACCGGCGGGTAAAGGCATGCATGGTCCACTCCCCCTTCTTACCTTCTTCGTTGCCGAACGCACGAAATGTGTTTGCCACATGTTTATAAGTGCTAGATATATCCATCTACACATACATATGTTTGTGTCTAGCCAATGTTCTGTTCATTAACTCAATTTATTAGGTCCGGTATGGCTAGCGCTTTTTGTTTATAATGGGAAATGGTCAAAACATTTATCCCATAAGCAAAATGTTGTCTATATGTAGAGCAATTTACTTATACCCATTTCTTCTATCATTATTTATTATTTATTTGACTTTCTTCAGAATTTCGAGCCTGTGGCCTACCCAAAGAATAACTTTGGGAAATTCTACACCGGAGATTCCTTCATTGTGCTGAATGTAAGTATGATATGGTGGGAGAGAACTCTGTGTGTCTCTATGTGTATGAATCACAAGTTTCCCATGAACCATGCATAGCATTTCTTTTGAATCAGTGAATAATGTACATTTGTACATATGTATTCTAGACCATTGAAAGCAAGAAAGATAAGAAACTTTCCTGGGATGTGCACTTCTGGTTAGGCTCCGAAACATCGACCGATGAGGCTGGGGCTGCTGCCATCCTTACCGTCCAACTGGATGACCTTTTGAATGGCGGCCCTGTACAGCATCGCGAGGTGCAGGATCACGAGTCGCAGCTGTTCCTGGGATACTTTAAGAATGGTTCGATAAGCTGCCAAAGCCGTTTCACGCAGTCAAATAACAAACCACAATTTCAGGCGTTCGATACGAGCAGGGCGGTGTTGGAACCGGCTTCAAGCACGTAGAGACCAACGCCCAGGGGCAGAAGCGTCTGTTCCAGGTCAAGGGCAAGCGGAACGTGCGTGTGCGACAGGTGAATCTGTCCGTGTCCTCGATGAATCAGGGCGACTGTTTCATCTTGGATGCTGGTAGCGATATCTACGTCTACGTGGGATCGCAGGCCAAGCGCGTTGAGAAGCTGAAGGCCATCAGTGCTGCGAATCAAATCAGAGATCAGGACCACAATGGACGTGCCCGTGTGCAAATAATAGATGACTTCAGCACCGATACAGACAAGCAGCAGTTCTTTGATGTGCTCGGATCTGGCTCGGCCGACCAGGTTCCCGAGGAATCTACCGCAGAGGAGGACAGTGCATTTGAGCGAGCTGACGCTGCCGCCGTGACCCTCTACAAGGTGAGCGATGCCAGCGGCAAATTACAAGTGGATACCGTTGCGCAGAAACCTTTGACTCAGGCCATGCTGGATACACGTGACTGCTTCATTTTGGACACTGGCTCTGGCATTTTCGTGTGGGTTGGAAGAGGCGCCACTCCAAAGGAGAAAACCGACGCCATGGCCAAGGCCCAAGAGTTCCTCCGCACCAAAAAGTATCCTGCCTGGACACAGATCCAGCGCATTGTCGAGGGCGCCGAGTCCGCACCATTCAAACAGTACTTTGCCACCTGGCGCGATGCCGGCATGGCGCACACACGCCTTATTCGATCCGCTCTGGATATCGGCTCAGACGAGTCGCTGGATGTGGACGAGATCGACGCTGTGGTGCACAAACTGAAGAGGAGTGGTGGACGGGCCATTGGTTTTATGCCGGACCACGGACAGAACAGCATTGAGAGCATCACGCAGTACGTCAGCAAACCCAATTCGGGTGAGGTCCTGGTCAACACTGTCCCCTTCGAGCAGAACCTTCCGCTTCTGGGCTTTGGGTCTTATATCCTCACCTATAACTACGAGGCCAACAATGGCGACCAGGGCCCCATCGTTTACGTGTGGCAGGGAGCCAAGGCCAACGCCGTTGTTAAGGAGAGAGCCTTCCAGGACGGCTTCAGTATGGCTGTGGAGAAGAACGCCCTGCTCGTGCTGACCTCACAAAGCCACGAGCCGCGGCACTTCTATAAGATTTTCAAGGGTAAGCTTCTGGCCTCGTACACCGCCTTGCCAGTGACGGCGCAGCTGTTCCGTATCCGAGGTACCGTCGAGAGCGATATCCATGCTAGCGAAGTGCCCGCCGATAGCTCGTCATTGGCCTCTGGAGACGCTTTCGCTCTCGTATCCGCAAAATCGCATAAGATCTTTATTTGGAATGGGCTGGGTGCGTCTAGCTTCGAAAAAAATGCGGCTAATGAACGCTTTGCCCACTACTGGAACGATGCTGACGTGGAGGTGGTCGAAGAGGGGGCAGAGCCCGAGGAATTCTGGGAGGAGTTAAATGGCGAGGGCCAGTACGATCGCAGCCTGGACGACCATGGAGCCCCCCTGCTGGAGCCACGTCTCTTCCACTGTCGTCTGACCCGCAATGGATTTGTAAAGGTCGAGGAAGTGGCTAAGTACGAACAGGAGGACCTGGACACCGACGATGTCATGTTGCTGGATGCCGGCGATGAAATCTATCTGTGGGTCGGCTCTGGAGCCACCGCCGAGGAGAACAGCAAGATTGTAGACATGGCAAAGGTATGTTCTAAGAGCACATAGTTGTAACCTTCCTTTTTAATTAATTCTTCAATGGCCATAGCGCTACATCCGTGTGGAGCCCACTGCCCGCACCATCGACACCTTGACCATTGTGCGCGTCGCCCAGGGCCAGGAGCCACGCGCCTTCAAGCGTATGTTCCCGAGCTGGGAGGACAACTACTGGCAGGTTAGTGAGCCGCAGGTTGAGGCTAACTAGTCTCCGCATAAATCCATAATCGTAACAATTTGTAATTGCTTTCATCACTGCGGTGTGCTTTGTGTGCTTGTGCATTGTGCATTGCTTAACCTTAAACACGTCACTAAACATACTAATAACTTTCGCCAATGTCATCCGTGAGTAGAAGACTAATGCATTAGTCGCATGCTAGTATTTGTTGAGGTGGACTACATTTTCTGTATAACTAATCGCAATATATTCTTCGCCCATCTACAGACATTGCCTTCCTACGAGGACGTCAAGCAGCAAGTGCTTGATGCTAACAATGAGGTCTAGGAAACTCGAATGGAATCTCAGCAAAATTTACCAAATACCTTTTTGTTTTTACCCTTTGAAAACGTGTATCGTATGTAACTTTATAAAAAATTGAAAAAATGTACGAAAGTAGCTGGATATATTGCAGCCGATAGATTCCAGCTAATAAGCAAAGAATACTTTATTTAATTGGGTTCCTAATCAGATGCCTATTCGTTCCACGTTGTGCCCTCGATCCAATCCAAGAAGGAAGATATCCGCGTGTACACCGACGGGTAACTGCTGCGACAGAACACTCCGTACGACGTTATACCAATGAGATGATAATGAATATTTTGGCGACGACGCCGACCTGGCAGATTCAGCTGCAAGGGACCACCTGAGTCCCCCTGGCAGGTGTCGCGGTTAAGGATGTAATCCTGTGCGCAAATTTGACTGTCCACCACACCATTCGGTGTCTCGGAAATCGGCGGCAGTTCGGCGTTGCACTCAGCATTGGGCACAACGGTCAAGTTCAAATTTGTCAGGCGGTTCGTCATGGGCTTTGCAAAGCTTGTCGAGCCATATCCCATGGCAAACGCAATGGAAGTGGGCAGTTCGGAAAATACCCACAGACGTATGGGTCTTACGTATACGGTCAACCTGTAAGATGTTGCAGATGTGGGTCTCAGTCGGTACTTGTTTGTTGTATGTATAATTACTCACTCCACCTCTCCCTGCAGTTTTAGCAGAGCAATGTCGTTGTAGTACAACTCCTTTGAGTAGTTAGGATGTGGGAAAATGTCCTCTATCTGCATTAGCTGGGGCACCACTGTTCGCTCATCAGCGACCAGATTCAAGTCCCCGATGCGCACCCACTTCGGGGACGTGCTAAACGAGGTTCGTAAATATAAATCCAAAGGTTTCGTAAACGGAAACTACGCTCACTCGTATATGGAAGTACAATGGGCGGCGGTCAGCACAAAGTTCTCGCTTATCAAGCTGCCACCACACTTGTACTGGATTTGCCCAGTGTCCGCCTCGAAGCCTACTGCCGCCTGGGAAAACAGATTCGATGGTTCGGGTTTCAGGTTAAGCACCAGTTTATCAGCTCGAGCTCAATCTTTACCATATGGGGGTATTCACCAGGCCTCGCCAGTATGCGTCCATCGAAATCGGCGTCGTTGGCGTCTTCTGCTACAGCGGTATCGTTCGGAAAGATGCGTTCCACATACTCGGAGTATTCTTTGGGGACAAAGCCAATGATTCGTGGAACAACTTTACTCTGAGGCACTTACTCTGCTCACAGATGCGTCGTCGCCTGTTCTTCTTCTCTTTGAAGCCACCTGGAGGCGGTGGAAAGGGCTGGCCAGGCCTAGGCGGGGACATGTGATGCCTGCGCTTGGGCTGGGGCAGATTCTCGACCTCTTCAAAATGGAAGTCGCTTATGTGATACCACATCTTATCCTCCAGCTCATTTGACCCCTTTGAGCCAGGGAACAGTATATCTCGCTCGAGGGGAAAGTAAATCGCATCTCTGTTCGGAGGTGGGCCTTGGGGTCGTGGCACTCGGTGTGGCGGGGGCGGCGGTGGACCTGGTGGTGGCCGCTGGGCATGACAGCAGAGAACGAACACCGATATCAGGGACAGCGTGGCCGAAAGAAACATTCTCGAAAACCTGCGTACGCGGCGAATGTCAGAGGCAGACTAACTCGCATCACTCGGTCAGAACAATCCCAAGAAACAATAATCGCCCTACCTTATCAGCTTTGGAGGAGTCTTGCAATCATTAACAGAATCAAATTTATTTTCGGAGAGCATTAAATGTTGATTCTTAAGTTGGAGGGATTAACAATGTGTGCAACACGGGGAGCGTGGACCTGGGTTGTACCCCCGACTTGCTCGTACTGAGCAATGATGGCCCGCTGAATGGCCTCCAGCTCCTGATCATTTCTGTAGCGCAGCACACTCACGGTGGGATCATTTCCGGCGGGCTTAGGCGATGGCACAGGTGCAGGGGTAGCATATGCCATGGCCAGGAGGGTAACGAGCAGGAGCACCTGAAAAAAACATGTAAGGCGTTAGTTGGGAATAAGATTCCCTTTCTAGAACAGTCGGAACTCACGCAAATCGTCTTCATGTTGGCGACTATCTTGAAGTAGACTAAAAAGCGCGCCCTAACCGGCATTTGCTTTTATAGGCAAAGACTCAGACGGCAAAACATATCATTGTGATAATTTGCAGCAATTTGAACTTGAACAACTTTAGCCAAACACGTTTTCAATTTGATTTGCTTAAAATATTAATTTACCCCTCCTAGAGCTCTGATTTTCCGAAATCGCAGAAAACGACCCGTTTTTATCCAAAACTCGGTGTAGTGCTGCCGGTTGACGTTAGATCTGCTGGCGATCACTTCATTTATGCATAAATTCGCCTGGTTTTGTTAAACTGGATTCGAAACTGGGTGAGAGCTTCAATCTTTATGGCAATGTCAAAACAAAAGCGAAAATCGAATATGAAATTTTGTTGTTATAAAAAAGAACGCGATCTTTCATGGATAATGATCATTAAAGAAAGTGTCACACTATACCTCTTTAGATCTCTGAATAGTACTGTTAATATAAAGGGCTTGGATTTGAAATGCAATTTATGGAAGGAATCATCCTCCGTTTGCGTGTCTCTTTGGTTTATTATATTCTATACCTAATACCTTCCTAACACCTTTGCTTTAACTAAATGTATTAGAGATACCGAAGCACACCAAGCACTACTCAAATCAAAAATGAGAGACGATCAACTGTTCCCGTGTCGGAAAAGCAGGTACTTGTAGACAGCCTTTACACTCGTATCTGCACAGATAATGGAAAAAATCAAAATATTTTATACCCACAAATACTATTTCCTCATTTTGCATCCATGCAACCCCCAGTGCCTCAGAGAACCGTGGCAGTGAACAGTCAATCTATGTACATGTATACCTACATATATACAAAATTATATATTTTTTACATGATTTCTACACAAATTTGGTCGACAAAAGTATGCTACATTTGAAAAAATAAATTGATCTCTCCCTGCCCTATAGAATAGGTTGGTGTTGTATTCTGGGCACACCTATACATATGTGTGTACGTACATAGATGAATATGTCCCAAAATGAAATTATAGATACAAATATACATTTCTACTTTGCCAGTATTTTATATCCATAATGGATATATATATGAATATATCCGTAATGAACCGCCCCGATCTCTTAGTATATAAGATTAGGTTTTACTATATCTCAGCCGCCTCCGCAAATGGACTTCTTACTCTATTACAATAACATTTTTGTATAGCCTTTCAGAGGCATTAAGACTTTGACCAGAGTACCCACATTCTTGATATCCCGTCAATCCATCTGGTCGTATGTCTCAGTTTTAATTTTAAGAGCGTGATGCTAAATTCTTTTTTAAACATGTAAATTATTTTTTAAACTTTGGACATCTGGGTTATATTTATTTGTCCCAATTGTTTACATTTCAATACGAGTAGGAGTATATGTGTCGTAAGGAGCTTACGAGGTTAGGAGGTTACTTTTTCTTATAAATACCCCATAGACATAGGCATAATCGTATAAGAGTATGTATGCATATATCATGTCATTAGTGTTTCGATGCAATATGAAATCTACGATTGCATAAGCCTGCATTTCAGGTCAAGTCGGTCCCCATTTGAAATGCACTCTTCGCGTTGACTGGAGTGGGAAAGCGCTGCCCAAATATCATAGAAGACACCGCCGATTCCCTAATTTGAATAGATTTCCACATTCTGCACCCTACAAATTTGTATAGTATTTGATCCAATTAAAAATCGAAGGTCATATTAACTGGAACATGCCGGAAAATGAAACGGAATTCGGCCGAAGAAATTTCCAAACCACCTGCCCCATTTGAAACCAGAGACCCATTTGCTGCAGTATAAATACGGCCCGCGATGCAATTTCGAGACAAAGGTAGCTAGACAGCCACGCAGCACACACTTCCAATCTTCAAGCCTTCTGGTGCGCAGCCCTCAAACACTCGATCAAAATGCGCGCTTTTCTGGTAAGTTCTTGGCACTGTCTACTGCTCAGGTCCACGGACTGATAGTCTAATGCACAACCTGATTCCGCTAGATGTTGTGCTTGGTGGCCATCGCCCGCGGCCAGTACGACTACACGCCCGGATCGCATGCCGGAGATGGCAACGGAGGACTTATTGGGGTGTCCAGCAGTGGTGCTGCCCAGCTCTCCGAGCCCATACTCATTTCCAACGAGTTCAACAAGGAGTTCTTCTCCTACAGCGCCCCAGAGCAGGAGTACGATAACCCGAACGCCAACGAGCAGATTGCCAATTCGCTAAAGAAGAACCTCCGAGTACTCTTCATCAAGGGGCCCGAGAATACGGGTCTCGAGCAGGCAGCACTCCAGTTAGCCACCTCGGCCTCCGACGACCGCACCGCCATCTACGTGCTCAACAAGCAGGCTGACATTGGGGATCTGACCAACAAGCTCAACCAAATCAAAGTGCAGACAAACCACAAGCCAGAGGTGCACTTTGTCAAGTATCGCACTCAGAGCGACGCGGAGAATGCTCAGCGGACTATTCAGGCTCAGTACGACTCGCTGCCTGGCCCCTCTAGCAACCACAATGCTGGCTCCTCGGCCCCGGTCCTGGACTTTGCCTCCAAGGGTGTTGTCGGCGGAAGCGTGGGAGGTTCTGTCGTCACGGGCAATATAAATGCACCATCGACTAGCGCGTATTTGCCACCACCCAACCGAAGGTTTTAGACATAAGAAAGTTTCCTCTAGATGTAGATTATTAATAAAATAAATTTAGATATGTACAAAGCGATTAATTAGCTAAACTATGGATTTTTTACATTTACATATATGCAAAGACATGTAAAAAATCTCTTCGGATTTTTACGGCCTAGAGAATGAACACACTCCGGAGGATATCCTGGTAAGCTGCCCAGCAGTCAGCACAATATTCCTTCCTCATATTTATCACTATCTGCAATAACTCACAGATTATATACCTGATACTCAAAATGAGTATTGGGGTATATTAGATTTGTGGTGAAAATGGATGTGTGTAACGTCCAGAAGGAATCGTTTCCGACCCCTTAAAGTATATATATTCTTGATCAGCATCAATAGCCGAGTCGTTTGAGCTCTGTCTGTCTGTCCATCCGTCCGTCTGTCCATCCCTATCAGCGCCTAGTGCTCAAAGACTATAAGAGCTAGAGCAACGACATTTTATCTTTAGACTTCTGTTATATGTCACTGTTACAAGAATATTTCAAAACTTTGCCCCACCCCCTTCCGACCACACAATGAACGAAAATCTGTTGCATCCACAATATTGCAGATTAGAGAAAACTAAAAACGCACAATCATAGAGAATGACCATATCTATCCGGTTGCTGAATCTGGATCAGATCGGATCATTTTTATAGCCAAAAGGAACAAATCAATTTGCAGTGATACGCAGCGCCCGACGTCACGCTCAGACTGATTTCCTGTCTCTCTCGCACGCACTTTTTGTCGTGTCGTTTAATAATAGCGCCGTCTGCCGGAGGAGAGCCATACTGACCAAGTATCGGGTATAAATGTAGAGTTGCGGTGTCCGCAGCAACTCACAACGTTTCCCCTCGCTTTTAAGTGCGTAGCTTTATTAATGCTACTTAATATAAAAGAATCTAACTTTTTAAAAACTATTTTAAGAACTTTTTATAAAAACTAAAAGCAATTACTTACTAAAAATACAATTACTTGTAAAGTACAGATAACATCCTCACCACAAAAGGCTGATGATGTGACGGAATGAAATCTTTTCCATTGTGCAAAGTTTTATTGAAATTAAAGCAAACAAAATGTAGATGTATCCCAAAAACGGCTTTCTTCGGTCACAAACAAAAGTTTGGTTGTTTCTGCGTTCGGCTTTGTCTCTCCTTTGGGTTGCAAATGTGATGATGATTTTGTACACTAAATAAATTAAGTAGAAGCTAATTTATGCGGACTGCTCCGCTCCCCACCTCTCAGCGTATAATCAATGGGGATCATCTCCCACGACTTCGGCGCACCTGCGTTCGTGTGTGCGTGATAGGGTCTGTCTAGAGGTATGCATAAAAAATGACTTTCTTTCGGTTTTCCTCGTTCCGAGTCTTTGGCTATTAATATTTTGCATTTATTTAGATTCAGCGATGACAATGGGAAATATTAGACGATTATTCAAATTTGAATACGATGTTGGTGTCCGAGCTGGAAGCTGGAGGCTGGACACTGAAGGCTGGAACTGGGCCCGTGTTAGATAACAGCCCGCATCGACTCTGCGATGCATCTTCGAATATGGATCCGTGATTTGCCAACAGCTAACGAGGCGGGTTACATATTCGCTGCCGCTTCGCCTGGGCGACAATAGATTCGATAATTTTATAGCAGTGCCTAAATATTTGTTTCTTTTTGGGGAAACGAAATGGCATTTCTAATGCGTTGACTCTTTCAAGTTGGAGTCTTATAAAAACATTGCTGTCGGGCGGCCAGGGCATCAGTCGACCTTTGCAGTTCAGACAGTTCGAAGTAAAAATGAAACAGTTTGCAGTTCTATTGGTAAGTTATTGCCTCTAAAAGGTTGCCTTCGCCCCAGCTCACGCTTGTTCCTCTTCATTTCTTTTCAGTGTCTAGCGGCTCTCGCTTCAGCCGCCCCCCAAGGCTACAAGTACCAGCCACAAGGGCCTGCGCTTCCTATCGGCAATCTGCGTCCTCAGACGCCCGTGTCCCCCAGTGGAATATACTCATCTGCTGCCGGCCCTGCTCTGGGGCAAATTACCGTGCAGCCCCAGCAGCCAGCTATCCAAGCCGTGCAGACTAGTGCACCCATTCCTGTATCCCAGCCCCAAGTTCAGCAGACAGTGATCAACTCTCTGCCACAGCAGGCCGTGTTCAATCCCGTGCCCCAGCAGAACCTGATCCATGCCGTGCAGCAGCCACAGCCACAGCAGCAGCAGCAGCAGATCATCTACCAGCAGCCCCAACAGCTGCCACAAGTCCAGATCCAGCATCAGCCCCAACAGATCGTGCAGACCCAGTACGTTCAGCGTCCGGCTATCGTCACCAAGGACATTTACATTCACTCGGCTCCCGATGAGACCGAGGAGATCCGCCAGGACGAGCCACAGCTCGACAGCCTGCCCATTCGCAAGAACTACCGAATTGTGTTCATCAAGGCGCCATCGCAGAATCTGAAATACACAGCCGCCGCTCTGAAGCGCGCTCAGTCGAGCAATGAGGAGAAAACCGTCATATACGTGCTGTCCAAGAAGCCAGATCTCACAGAGATCCAGCAGCAGCTGCAGGTCACTCAGACAGAGTCTAAGGTACACAAGCCCGAGGTCTACTTCATCAAGTACAAGACCCAGGAGGAGGCTCAGCGCGCCCAGCAGGAGATTCAGGCCCAGTACGATGCTTTGGGTGGCGCCACCCATATCTCGGACGAAGGCGTTGCTCCCATCACCACCGTTTCCGGTGGCTCGCTCAACCTGGGACACATTTTGTCCCAGGGACAGGCTCCAAGCATCATCCAGCAGCAGCAGCAGCCGCAGATCCAGACCATCGTGCAGCAGCAGCCCATCCATCAGCAGAATACCTTTGCGCAGCAGACCTCCTCCTTTGCATCCAACGTGCCGCAAAGGAAGTATGTGCCGGCAAAGAGCTTCAAGTAAGCTGAGTAGCCGCTGACAGCGAATTGGCTGCCGCATATCGTCCATTATTCTCAACAGTCGCCGTCGCCCCATTCTAGCTTATTCTAAATTATTGTAAACGCGATTATCGAGGCAAAATACAGCAATATTTAAAATCAGAAAACCACGCAGTGAGTTGTTACAATCCAAGGTAGTGTCATTGAGACTGAGCTGGTTATGTAATGTTCGATTTTCTTTCTCCTCTACGCAAAATACTCTGAGCCGTGTACGCTCATTTAGTAGCTGCATTGATAATCAAGATTTCATTTCGCTTAATCGTCATTATGTAAGACAAATCATATGCTAATTCATGCGACCGGTTTCTCTGGCTGTTCGCTGCTCTTGGCCGTCGTCCATTGATCATTGGACTAATGGATGTGATAATGTGATGCCATAGAAGACCGTTTTGATCGCATCTTTTGACAAATTCGTTGGGAGTCTATGGACCATAAATAGTCATATGGGTGCATGGCACAGTCTCCAAAAGCAATAGTTGCGAAATTGTACCTTCGAATGTTGTCGGAGGATTGACAGAGTATGTATTCATGTATGTATGTATGTATGTATGTGTATTGATCTTAAAATGTACAACATTTGGATACTTATAAGTATGACAGTCATCTTAAACTACGTGTTTTGTATTCCTATGTACGCAGATGGGCAGGCAAGTATCTGGTGGGCACAACGCCCGTCAGCTCGCCGACAGGGGCCCCACTGGTACGCTGACTGTCCAGAACTCCAATCACCGATGTGACAGGCGCTACTCCTTCGTCTGACACCTGCGAAGTTCCACCTAGCTGGTCGTATTGAGCTGGAAGATACGTTAAGCAAAGAACCAACAGTGAGAAAAGTATCTATAGTCAGTGAGAGTGAGTGAGCTCTGAGCTCCGTTGGAGATGGTGCTATGATGACAAATGCTTCGGCGACTGCCGCCAGCAGGCCTTGGGCTCAAACATGCCAAAGACCATCGAAGAGCAATAAAAGCTCGATGCATATTAATGAGGCTCGCTAGAGTGTCTGGGTGCGGTGTTGGTGTGGGTGAGGGAGTTGGTGTTGCCTACCTTGGATGGTGCGCTGCGCATGCGCAGCTTCCTCCTGAGTCTTGTACTTGATGAAGAAGACCTCTGGCTTGCTGGGCTGCTTGGGCGCGACTTCCTCCAGGGCAGCCTGCAGGTCCAGAGGATCGGGCTTCTTGGTCAGCACATAGATGATGGTCTTCTCCTCCACTGGCGCCTGCTTTACACGCAATGCCGCTTTACTGACACTCGGCGTTGGCGCCTTGATGAAAACGATGCGGTAGTGCTTGCGTGGTGGCGCAATCGGCAGGGCAGGCTGGGGATAGTGTTCTTCGGGGTCCTCTGCGGGCGGCACATGAACATAAATATCTTTAGAGACAAGATGCTGTTGCTGCTGCTGCTGTGGTTGCTGGTACTGATGCTGATGGGACTGCTGGTTGTACGCAAAGTTTCCATTCAGCTGCGTTTGTTGCGGCAGCACCGACTGTTGCTGCTGCTGGTAGAGCGGAGCCTGGTTTTGCTGTGGCGCCGATGGGTAGCTGATGGTGCTTCCGGAGCCTCCAGACAACGCCTGACTCACTCTGGGGCTCTGAAGCGCCTGCTGGAGGAGGTTCTGCTCTGCGATGGTGGCAAACTGGGGAATGGCGGGCAACTGCAGCAGACCAGCCTGCGACAGTTGGGGTTGCTGCTGCGCCTGGTAGTTGTATCCTTGGGGCACGGCCATCGCCAGGCCCAGAAGGCACGAAACCTAGAAAAATTCCAATGGCATAAGTCGGCTGTACATTGAGACAGCAGCGGCCCAGGGCTTACAATGAAGACACGCATTTCCGCTCGTGATGAAGAGATGTCTCGGCTCAGGTATCTACCACCTGGACGCTTGGCAATCACGGTTCAACTAAATGCTAATCACTGTCCGCCCAGACTTATAAGCCCCAGACTCGAAAGTGTCGCTCACGAATAGTTTTGCTGCTGAGACGAATGTTTAAATGAAACTGAAACTGAAACTGAGTCCGAGCCCACAAATGCGGCTAAACCACACGAAGATGAAGACGACGACGACGACGACGAAGAGTGACCACCACCGCTTTTTACAAACTGGCTTGCGTTTTCAAACAACCTTGAGATAGCGGTGACTATTGTGACCAGTTACCGAAAAGCCCAACACTCTCCACACTCCGACACACAAAGCCCTGCGTCATCTTTTGGTTCGGACTCGTACTCGGACTCAGACTCAGACTTCGACACAAAAGAGCCATCTCGCCGGAAGTCATATACTCGAACGTCTATACATGAATATACACGAAAGACTTTGTTTGGTTCAGAAATTTTTTGCTAACTTTCATCGTTTTCGTGATTGCAGATACCCATATATCCATATACCCATATACCTATATGTTGGCGGCCGATTATGATTGACGAACCATTGGGATTAACAATTTTCAATAGTCACTGCATAAATCACATGATAATTCCATTAGCAATGGCGTCAACTTGAACGCCTTCGACTGAGGCTGTGCTTTTTTAGCCTGATTTGATTTTTGATGACCCAATTGTCGAGGATCACGGATCATTTTGGTTGGCTCGAAGACTTAATTGTACCAAACATGGTTGCATAATTGGTGGCGATGGGGACTATGATACGGACTACGGTGATATGGATGAGTTTTGCCTTTTTGCAGCCAACAATTAAGGTAATTTTTGGCAAGCAGCCGCCGCTGCCAGTCGCAACTCCAAATCTGAATGGATGTGTGTCCATCATTGGCTATGACGATGTGGGTCATATTTTCAGTAGGCACAGCGTGGCAAGATGAATGATGATGATGCTTTGATCTATGACTGCAGATTAATCAAAGCCCAAATGGTATCGGGGTATGGTACCAAGATGAAACACAATCCCGTCAAATGACCGCTTGGCGTGCGTCTGTATCCCCTCTCCTCGCACGATACTACTCGTACAATTCCTCTGGAGAGCGATTGCATAAGGGCTTATGGGTTTCTTGGGTGTGAGGGCGTTACCAGCGAGGCTGTGCAGTACGCAAATTATGGCCATCCCCGACTCCTGTTGTCCCCACCTCCCACTATCCACTACCAGCTATTATTTATAAATATCAAATTTGACGGTCATTGGCTGTGGCATTATGCAATGATGCGAGTATTAGCACTGTCTTCGCTGGATCTGTTGCATAAACTTTGAATACGAGACAAAAGTACTTTGTCTGGAGCGCCTCGCACTTTCGCATTTCGAACCACATCAATTTCTCTTTCGCGGCCCTTCGTGTGCGGGAAATTAACATTAACATGGTCAAGGCTTGGATGCACGAAATGCGAAGTCGAATTAAATAATTAAAATATTATAAAAATGCCAAAGCAAAATGATAATAAATTGGCAAAGCCATTCCCACCGACTCTCTGGCGATGCACCCAATGGCGTGGCTAAGTGTGAAAATGAACTTCTGTTTTCCTAAAAATCAATGCGTAATTTCATTAACTCTGATACTTAGTTTATTAGTTTTTAATTTCGAAATCACGTTGTTTGCACAAATTAACATTCATCGCATTTCCCATTCATCCGCCAGACAGACCCCAATCAAATCGAGAGAAAAACTTTCTAGCCACACAAAAGGGTAGGTTTTGGTGGACGCGGGCCCAAAGCTCAAAGTTTTCTCGGCCAGGTTTTGGTTTTGGCCTCGAATAACCACATCGACGAAGCTCTCTGAATGCGAAAAGCTTTCCCCAACGCTAAATTAACTCCATTCGTAACACGAGATTCGTATTACAGGGAGAGCAGGTATCGAACAGTGCAAAGAAAGAGAATTTGGGGCTGCTTTAGACCCACTTCCATACAAGATTTGATTTAGATTAGGACGTAAGTGAGTATGTACTCACTTTTGCTACCCACTGTACATATACGTGGTAAAGAGTTAGCAGAAAGAACACTATTAACATCCGCTTGCTGGTGATCTCCCATGAGCGCTTAGTCCGACTCGCCTCTGATTGCTCTTACTCACGGAAATTGCCTTTGTGTACATATTCTCCATCTCCTTTTAAATCCTTTAAGTAATGGCTTTATCTTGCGATCATTTGGGTAGTAGTTTCTGCCTTTGGATTTCTCACTAGATTTCAGTGCACCTTAAATGAGAGTAGGAGTGAATTATAGTCCAAATATCGTTCTACGTTCTCTTAAACATCCTGGAAGTGAGAGTTTTTCCGAATAATAGACATTGACAATGTATGTTACTCGTATTTTTTAGCTTACGTTATGCTCGCATTAGAAAGTGTAAGCTAGTCGTTGAAAAGACGAGCAACATCAATTTGCCGCCACTCATCGAAGTATTTCCCAGAACTTGTTAGCTGAAATACACATCTCTGGGTTTCACAATGGCTTGTCGTGTCAGGTGGCTTAAGGCCATGTCCAGCTCCAAGCCATCACATCACCCAATTCGACTGCTTTGACTGCGTCTGATGAAGAGTGAATATGGCATATTCATTAGCCTGCCCCCCGAGCCCCTCGAGCAGGGCTCCCATACCCTTACCCTTATCCCTGCTCATTCATGTAAACGCCTCATTACACAAGCCGCAAAGTGTTCAGTGGGCATTGCGCTTGGCCCAGCAGGGCCGCCTCAGTACATGAATATGAACAAAAACGTTTCGAGAAATAATCAAAAGGGTATTTATTTTCAAGAAAGTTGGGGCCAACCGCTAGACATGATAAATGGACTGCGTTGCAGCTGATGAAGAAACGATCGGCAAGAAAAACACAAGCAAATATTCGGCTCGGCGGGTCATTAATTAAGCCTGACAATGCGGCGGCGGCGGCTGAAGCCGAAGATGGGCCAAATGGGGGAGCTGCTATGAAGCTGTTGAGTAGCCCCGACACAGGGACAGGAAACCGAGATTCATGATTGACTCGTCAGTGGTGGGTGAGCGTTACCATTTCTAGCTTTGACTCTATGCTTGACTAAAATTGATTAAATGTTTGTGTGCAATTTCACTTTTAATAACTTTAATCGATGCGCTGTGCAGCGGTTGCCAAAGGCCGGAGCGTAATGGCAATGGCAGTGGGCAGTGGGCAGCGTCGGGGCGACGAGGGATCGAGGCATCGAGGGATCGGGGCTAACAATTAAGCTCTCCAACAAAGAGCCGGCTAGGGGAACCACGCTAATTGGCCATGTATTTGTATGTATGGCCAGCAACTACAGCAAGTCTCGCCATTTAATGAGGGATCGGACGAGCCACGAAGGTAAATGGCGAACAAGAAGAAGAGCCGTATGGACGATGGAAGATGAAAGATGGGAGGAAAGCGAACTAAGACAAATACAATGAACATGCAACAAATTGATGCTGTGTGCTGTGTGTGCTCTTTTTGGCAGCTTTGGCTCATACCCCGACACCGACCGCGACTCTTTCTGGGGCGCTCTGCCTCGAATCTTTGCTGAACTTCACCTATTAAGTCTTCGAGTGCCGTAGTGGCGTCGGAGCTGGAAATTGCGGGTGATGTATAAAAGCCGAGCGAGCAGCGCATAAGTCATACAGTTCACAGCGAACAACTAAGGAAGCTATACATCCATCCTCCTAGTCCCATTCGACCAGCTCAACCAAGCCCAGAAATGCGTGGATTCATTGTAAGATGGCAGACGGCAGATGGGGATGACACGAAGGACTGCGGCTAATTAACGGACTAAAACCTTTCTTCTCATGTTACTCATTAGGTCTTGTGCCTTTCCGCCATGGCGCTGGCTGCGCCCCAAGGGTACAACTACAATCCTGGCCCATCCGGCTTCGGCGGAGTCAGCACCGCCAGTGGCGGGGCCGCCTTCTTCCAGGGCAGCGCGCAGGCCGCTCCCGTGCAGCAGCAGACCTTCTTCCAGCAGCCGGCTGTGCACCACCAGCAGCAGGTCCAGCAGGTGCAGCAGGTGCAGCAGCAGCAGCAGCAGCAGGCTATCGTGTCCAAGCGCTTCTACATCCATTCGGCCCCGGAGGAGGCAGAGGACTATAAGGAGCGCCACATCACCGTCGGCGTGCCCAAGCGCAACTACAACGTTGTGTTCATCAAGTCGCCGCAGCGGAACAACAAGAAGACCATCAAGATCAGCCCAGCCTCCAACGAGGAGAAGACCGTCATCTATGTCCTGAGCAAGAAGGGCGAGAGCGACGTCCAGGCCGAAGTCGTTGAGCAGGCCAGCTCCACCAGCAAACCAGAGGTCTTCTTCATCAAGTACAAGACCCAGGAGGAGGCTGCCCATGCGCAGCAGCAGATCCAGGCCCAATACGACGCTTTGGGAGGCAGCAGCCAGCTGACCGACGAGGGTGTGGCCCCCGTGACCTCTGTCATTGGCGCCTTGGGCGGAAACGATGGACACGCCGAGGCCGGCGGTCTTACCGGCACCGGAGCTGGCCAGATCATTTCCTCTGGCTCCACAGGCTCGTCGCACACAGGCAATGCCTATCTGCCGCCCAATTTCTAAGCAGTTGAGCTGAGCAAGGAATTTCAAATCAAACCCTATGCCCTTTCTAAAAATTGTTGTTAATAATAAACTGAAATCGTTGTTGAATTTAGCCTCTGACTTTCAATGGAAAAGAGAACCTGCCTCTTAAAGCCTCATCACTCAACCGAATCGAAATTATAATTACTTCAAAATTGCTTCACTCCAAAAATGTATCCATAGCGAGATTACCTCGAATTCGTCTGTGCAAAAAATACCTTTAGTCATCATGGCGATTGAGGTCATGGATGGAAGATAATAGTGCATATCCAAGTGGAACTCCGGTAAATGGTGACGTGGAAGACACATACAAAATGGTACAAGTACGCATTTTAGTTTATTTCATATTAGGGTATATTTAATTTGTGGTTACACTGGATGTGTGTAACACCCAGAAGTAAGCGATTCCGACCTCATAAATTATGTTCTTGATCAGCATCAATAGCCGATTCGATGTAGCCATGTCTGTCTGTCCATTAATCATTATTAGTTTGAGTGTATCTGGTAAGACTTTTTGTGTGATCGACATAGTTTGTCGTATTTAGTGGTTGCTTATATATTATTATCCACTTACATTTAGCTGGATCAATCCATACACTCGAGTACCCTATCCCGATAGCGAGAGAGCAGATCGGTAGAGTGCGAGAGCGGTCGTAAAAGAGAGCCGTCAAGAGCCCGAGAGAGGACTCTCATTATTCTCACATGATATTTCTTGTCTTCTTTCAGTTGAATACTTAATACTTAATAATAATAATACTTAAAGCTGAATTAACCGTGTCAAATAGCAAGTATTACCAATAACGTTTGACATCTAAGAAGATAGGAGTGTGATTTACAGCGCTGATGACAAAATGACTGCCGTCAGAGGACCAATTTTTTAATCAAAAGTGGTTGTCACAATTATCATGTCAACATTTCATCGATACTCGTATCGCGGCAATTATAGTTATTAGCTGAAACCTGAGGGAGTCGCTGGCAAAACAAATAATTAATTAGTAAGTAGGGTAATTAAGATATTCCAACGTTCGGTTGGAGTATATATAACATGTACGTATAACGGGGCGAACCATTGGCTTATCTAATAGCGCAAGTCATGGCTCATATCTTCAAACTACAGGAATACTGCCTGAGAGCGATGGGACACAGTCACGAGCCGCATAGTTCCGGCTCCAGCTCCGGCTCCGGCGCGGGGGCCTTGAGCCTGAAGCACGTTGTCTCACTGCTCTTTGCAGCATCAGCGCAGTACCCCCTGATCCACAACGTGGTGTACCACCGCAATGACATGGAGCTGGCTACAGCCGGCATGAGTGTTCTCCTCACCAACTTGCTCACGCTCTTCAAAATAGCCACTTTTCTCGTGTACAAGCAGGACTTTTGGCGAATGATCCAGAGCTTCAGGCAAATGCATCAGCAATGTAAATATAATGAGATATTAATTTATGCGCAATCTGCTCCTAATGAAGCCGCAAACTTTTGACAGCGAGTCGGAATATTCGAGACGGAGACGGATACGGCTACGTGGCCGAGGCAAACAAGTTGGCCTCCCTGCTGGGCCGGGCATACTGCACATCCTGTGCCGCCACAGGACTGTACTTCATGGTGTCGCCAATTCTGAAGATTATAGCCAACAGCTGGCGTGGCACAACATATGTTAGGGAGTTGCCCATGCCCTTGAGGTAAGTAGAACCGAGTATGTAAAGTGACTACTCGGTGGACACTCGGAGGAACTGACTCTATAATTGCATCATGTCCCATTCCCGGCAGGCTCCCATTCAACTATGTGGATAGTCCCGGATACGAAATCGGCTTCGTGTATATTTTGCTGGTTACCATCGTCGTGGTGTCGTACGCTTCTGCCGTAGATGGGCTTTTTATTTCGTTTGCCATTAATCTGCGAGCACACTTTCAGACCTTGCAGCGCGACATCCGAACTACGGACTTTTCTCAGTCGGAACATGAGTTCCAAAAGGCCCTTAAAGACTTGGTGGACTATCATATACGGCTGTTGACCCTATCCAAGCGCCTACGTGTGATGTATATGCCCATAGTGTTCGGACAGTTCTTTATAACATCGCTGCAGGTCGGCGTCATCATATATCAGCTCGTGACGGTAAGTCGAAAGATGTGCACTTCTATATATCGGAGACCATTTCGGAGCTGTCTACTTGCAGAACATGGACTCGATTATGGCCCTCTTGGTGTACCTATCATTTTTGGGCTCCATCATGCTGCAATTATTCATATATTGCTATGGCGGCGAAATCATTAAAGTCGAGGTACCGCAAAGATAGTCATCCTTCCTGGTTACGAGGTAATAGTAGTCGCTGTATTACAGAGTCATCGGGTCGATGTTGCCGTCCAGCTCTCCAACTGGTATCAGGCAGCCCCGAAGCTGCGCAGATCCTTGGCATTCATCATATTGCGATCCCAGCGGGACCTGCTCATTAAGGCTGGGTTCTATGAGGCTTCCCTGGGAAATTTTCTTGCGGTAATGATTTGAAGTCCGCTGAACTCAGTTTCATAGACACTTTCTTCTTTTTACAGATTTGTAGGGCTGCCTTATCGTTTATAACTCTGATCAAATCGATTGAATAATTGCCGGCCAATAAGAACCACGAGGCTATTGTTATTTACGTTTAATCTTCATCTAATAGAACTAATAAGTATTCGAGTGTAACGAACCTGATCCAACCTTACTCCCAATAATTATTTTTCAACTTGCATATGGGATAATACGAGTGTGTATAATCGAGCGGTGCACAATCTAGAAAACCGAATGGTTCAGTTCGGAAGCCAATACACTCTGTAGTACATATATGCACAAGGTTCTTATCGGTTGTTGTCGTTTGTAAAATATTAAATGCAACATCTACATACTATAGGGTTATGTAAACGTAATCCAAGGGGGCATTCGACGTTGGTATAAAGAGCTGCGCGTCAGTTCAGAGCCACATTTGAATATCATCCATTGTCAGTCCAGCATTCAGGACTTCAGATGACCAGCAGTGGGACAGATTTGACCAAGCCCAAGAATCTCTTATAAGCTCCATTGGAATTCTTGCAGATCTCACTCTCGCACTGTTGCAATTGCCCGTGGGCGCTGATGTGTCATTGAACGTACGTCGAGCGGTGGAGGGCATTACACAGCTGAAGGCGGAAAATCCGGAGCTGCAGCTGGCCATCCTGCCGGAGAGTTTCAACGCGCCGTACGGGGTGGAGTACTTTGCCAAATACGCCGAGTCGATACCAGATGGGGCCACATGCCGAGCGCTGTCGCGCCTCGCCCTGCAGTTGGGTCTCTACATAATTGGGGGCAGCATAGTGGAGCGCGATGCAGGAAAACTGTACAACACCTGCACCGTGTGGGCGCCCAACGGCAGCCTCATCGGCAAGCATCGCAAGGTAAGCCTCCGCGAGCTCTCGTATCTAGACAGCCCAGTGACTTACTGAGACCCTGGCAGATTCATCTGTTCACCATGAACATTGAGGCCGCTCACGGTGGAGGCGTGCAGTTCGATGAAGGGGCTGCCTTAACGGCTGGCTCAGAGCTGACGGTGGTGAAGATTGGCCAGCACAAGGTCGGCATTGGGATTTGCCACGACAAACGCTTCGAGGAACTGGCTCGGATCTACCGCAATTTGGGTGAGACTTTAGTCCATACGCCGTATGGCAGTGGTGCGGGGATGTGATATGCATGCATTTCCCTCAAGGTTGCTCTATGCTGGTCTATCCATCCGCCTTCTGCATATGCCAGGGACCCATGCATTGGGAGCTTCTGCAGCGCGCCAGGGCCACGGACAATCAGCTTTTCGTTGTCACCTGCTCGCCCGCCAGGGACAATATGTCGGGATACGTGGCCTACGGCCATTCGATGATCGTGGACCCCTGGGCCCGGGTACAGCGGGAGGCGGGCGAGGGATGCGAGTTCATTGTTGAGCAAATCGGTGAGTTCGGTCATTACATGCGGATGGCCTGGCCGCAACACAGCAGAGTATACGTACTTTATCCCCCGTAGACTTTGACATGGTTGAGCAAGTGCGTCGCCAGATTCCCATTCACCAGCAGCGCCGAACTGATGTGTACGCTAAGGCCAGGGCGGACTCTTAAAGCTGGACTACACAACGAATTTCAATTAAATAAAGAACAATTAATAGCAGCGGGAGAGCAGTTCACTGATATGACTTGGCTTGCTTATCGCCACATGGTCGCACAAAATTTTGAAAACAAATCGGAACGCTATATTCCAGTATTTAATACCGACTTTAAGATACCCGCTATTCAGACTCATAATTCGTGCATTTATATGTATTATCTGTATATATTTTCTTGGGTACTCGCGTATACAAAATACCCTTGGTACCGGGCACTCAGAGAAATGTCTCGACGCTTGAGTCTGAGTAATGGCAAGGGACGTAGATGAGTGGTATCAATGCCAGTGGCTCGGATGGGCTTCAGTCCAGAGCTCGCTCTCAGTGCCTTCGAGGACGCGATTGAAGAAAGACGCAACAAAGAATGAAGTCGTTGGGGTTGGGAGCTGCATTTGCCCTACTTTTCTGTGTGTGGTGGGGCACAGCGCAAGCGCAGGTTGGCTATGTGCGGCATCTGTCGGAGCTGCGCATAAAGGAGCTCAACGATCTGGCCATTCGGATCGGGGACTCGATCAACCCGGAGATATACGCCTGCGACAGCTATTTCGACTACGTGTGCAGTCGTAATCGACCCCTTTTTTCGATTATGGGTAGGTAGTAGAGTCAAGGTAGTAGATACCAACTTACCCGTACCTATCTCCGTAGGGCACATGCCACAGACAAGTGAACTCATCCAGCTGCTGACCCAGCTGCAGAACGACCCCGAGCAGTTCGAGGCGAAGCAGAAGCTGATGGACTTCTTCATCTCTTGCAACACCCTGCGCTCTCTGGAAGACTGCTATCGCGAGACATTTGAGTTTTTCAAGCCGCTCTTCGGATTCATAATAACCAAGAATCTGGCCAACAGCCACGAGCTGCGCGACTTCCTGGATGTCCTGGACCGCTTCGTCGCCAGGTCGAAGAAGATCTTTCGCTCGGACTCGCATCCCATTCTCGGCAAACTGGCCACGTACAAGGAGAAGTTCCGCACCCCCGGCATCTACTTCCACTCCGGCGACCTCAACCGGGAGTACAGGGCCCTGCGCATCTACCGCGAAAGCTATGAGCACAACATCCGGAACCTGGAGCAGCATCGCAAGAGAAACTCCACCTACGAGCTGGGAGTGCAGAGAACCATGCTGGACTGGAGCCTGTACCTGTTCCAGAGCAGCAACAAGCCCATGTCCTACTTCTACCCCACTTTCACCGTCCACCTCTACATGACACTCTTCAACAGCACCGAGCGGCAGCGCGACTTTACGCGATTCCGCGAGGAAGTCGAGTGCCTCAAGCTGCCGCAGTTCGTCAATGTGCTGGACGAGGCCCGGGTGCTGGCTGTAATCTACCTGAAGAGCTTCCGCTACGCGTGGCATAACTATAGCGACTGGATTACCTCCTTAACGACGCACAGGGAGATCTACGACCACGAGGACACAATACTAAAGAAGTACCACCTAAACAACAAACGTTTGTTCTTCACGCTCTACGCACAAAATTTCTGTGAGTTTGGCAAGAATCTGGCTGAATCGCTCTTCTACTTGGGTCTTAAGCAGAACGAAGACTTCATCAATAGCTACTCGTGTGGCTATCAGACTGAAGTTTCCAGTTGCGTCTGACCAACTAGCCAACTAATTGTAATTATCCCTATTCCAATTCCGAATCAATTGTATCACGAACTCATATTTTCCCATGGCCTTATGCTGCGAGTAGCAGTAAGAAAACTCATGGCTTCTGCCAGTTATAATATACTTTGTAATGATATAGCCTTTTACTCTGCGGGTCTTAAAGCTCGCTCATTAGTCGGTTCTTCCTTCCTACCACTATTCGCGGAAATCCCTTTTTGCAGCTTGTTCGAGGGGCTGCTCCTTTGCCGCCGCTTCTGCGGTCGCGGCTGCCTTTTCCAGCCTAAACTTTTGCACCTTGTCAAAGTAATCCCGTGCCTCCTCCCTGCGATAAAGTTTTGCCAAGTCGCTGCAGGATTTGCCGACGCCATCCAAAGCCGCCAGATCCGCCCCGTGGGTAACAAGGAGTTTGATGAGCTCCAGGCTCGCGTCCATAACCACTGAAACCGAAAACCAAGTTAAAATGCCATTGGATTCAGTCCCTCTGGACGTACCCCCGTGCATAAGCAGAGTCCAGCCGCAGGAATCCTGAGCCTCCAGGTTTGCCCCCGACTCCAGGGCGAACCTCACCATTTCTATCTGATTAGCGTCGACGGCGCAGTGGGCGGGCGTCATGCCGTTGCAGTCCGTTGCCTCCAGCCGCGCCTTTTTGTTCAGCAGGATGCGCGCCGAGGGCAGGTGTCCGTAAAAAAAAGCCAACTGCAACGAAAACAGGTCAAGGCTGTCAGTGTGAGACTGTCGCATAAGAGCACTCTGGCAGGCACCAACGTGGAGCGGCGTGCGTCCGTTGCCCGGGTTGCCCAGATGCACGCTGCAGCCTGCCGAGAGCAGCACATCTATGATGCACATCTCGCCCTGCACGATGGCGTTGGCCAGCGGAAGAAAGCCATTCGGGGCGGGGTATTCTATTAGGCTCGGTCGACGGCGCAGCATGCGCTTCACCAGGAACTGCTGCCCCTTTCGGATAGCACGGTTCAAGCAGTTGGTGGAGGGCAGCGCTGCCTCCGTGCAGGCCTACAAATAAAAAGCAATAAGAAGCATTAAAGGTATCCGTTACTAAAACGCTTCCGCTATTGACAATTGTTGCGTTTTTCTCATTCTGCAAGTATGCTTTCGTCAAAAAATCATCTTTGCCACGAGCTTCTCAATTTCCGTTTCAGGGAAACACGAGATGGAAATGGAAATGGAAGTGGGAATGGGAAACTCCCAGTCCCGACTTTAGTGTATTTACAATCACATCCGTTGAGATGGCTAAAGTCACGTAGCAGCGGCCATCCTCAGAGATTTTCAGCGCTTTTATGCGCAGTCGGTGTCCAAAGTTCTCCTCCAGATTGGGTATCTCTGTGGGGGAGCTGCTGCTCCATTGCACCTGCCGCCAGCCGTGCCGCCTGTGGTACTTCTCGACGCTGTAAACCAATGCATTTTCGAGTGGCGCCCAATCCAGTACCACGCTATTGATCGTCTGCTGCAAAATTCGGGGCTCAAAGCCCGGCCACCGTGGCTCTAGACTGGACTCAGTGGCTGGATTGAAGTTCGGAATCGGTCCCAGCTGACTTTCAAAACTTGTATCGCTTTGCTTCTGCGACTGTCTATTGTTGAATGTGTTTTCGGACATGCTGCCTGCCGTTTATACACATTTAGCCAATTTGCCAGCCTTATTGGCTTTGCTTGCCACATGCCGGCTAAGCCTCCTATCCCTTCCACGCCCATAGCAATGGCAGCGCCAACAGCCAACAGCCAACAACCAAAAGCCATGGCAACGGCAATGGTTACGAAAACCCCTTGGGCGGGGGCCAGCTCGGGGAAGAGGATTTGGGATTTTTGTTAAATCAATAAATGGGTGCAATGTCGCTGGTGACGGGATGGGGATGGTGATAAAGATGGGGCTGTTGATTGCTGATTGCCTGATCCGGGCCCGTTCGTTCGCCTGTCCCTGGCAGACGACTCTTTTTGTTTGCGTCCGATGTGCTGATATTGCCACTGTGGATGAAGTGGTTGTGCTGGTGCGGTGGATGGCCTGGATCAATGCATGGGTGGGTTCCCTTGGTTACATAGTTTTTGATGTACTGAAACTGAAACTTTTGTGTCCTTGGGTTGGGGCTTGACTGTGTGTTACTTAACGAGCCTTTGACACACTCCGTGCGGTGATGACTCCGGAAATTTTGGTCGGAGACTCGGGTATTTATCTGCCCGGCGCATTGTGCCAACTCATCGACCGCCACAGGGACACGGACTCCGACCAACACAGAGATACTAGTATCTTACTCGCAGCGGCAGCCGGAGTCGGGGCCCGCCCGAATTGTCAGGCACAGTCTGTGCAAAGGCTGGCACATACACATGCAAAAAATTATCATTTGTCAAAATCAAAACATGAAACCGTTTTAAATTAAGCCACTCTGCCAGTCATACGCCCACGCCCCCATGCCGCTGTGCCGCCACTTCGTCTCAACTTACTCGCAAAAGCCTCATCTCATCCCGCCGGGCTTGTGCTTGTGCCTTGTGCTTTTGCCGGGCCTTCGAGCTGGCATTGTCTGTGGGTGAAGTGAAGTTCGGTTGTCATCTTTGCGGCGGCTGCTGTTGAATCCTCATTGATTGAAAACGACCGCAAGAGCCTTCCAAATGAGGGGACGGAGAGGAGAGGAGAGGGGAGAAGTGGAGCGCCCCGGAGCGGAGACGGAGGTATTCAATATCATTATTTCGTGACAGGGGATCAGGGGAAATATAATATTAGCATCGTCCTGTAGTTGGCAACTCGAAATAAGGAGAACGATTCATAATACGCTCGTAATAAAGAGCCGTTTCAAAAGGCCATTTTACGGTCTTTAAAAACTAGCCATCCGGAATGGTGTGCAATGAATACATTTGGATCAGGAAAGCCCTATACTCCGATGACGGGCGAGATGAACTATCAATGAAAATGTTTCCTAGTGCATCAGGTGCATCCTGGACCATAGTTCTTGCTGGTGACGCCAAGGTCCAGCAATGCAAACGTTTAACCGCCTTCATTGATCTTGACTTACTGGGCACTCTTTGCCCAACTGCTTGTTCCACCAGCCTTTAGAAACGTAAAGCTCAGCCGCAAAACGATAAACCCTCTAAAAAGAACACCCCGCCGCTTCAAAGCCAAATAATATATAGGTATTTGCTGTACATATATGCAGACTTTATTTCATAAAGCAGTAATGTAACGTTTTACGATTGTCGGAATGTTTTGCACGTGGAGTTAAATGGAAAAATTTTTGATATCAGATACTCGTATGTTCCTTTTGCATTCATTTTGGCTGAGGAATACGAGTACATACTGTATTTTTACTTTTATTGAGATAGTTGTTCCCAGGAACACCTGATGATAGGATGGGACAATTTTTGTCCAATTGTCCCCCAAGGGCATCTCAGTTTCGGTGCTTGTCTCACAAAAAGAATGCGTTCTCTTGCTGTCTACGCTGCGGAAATCTCCAGGCGAATGGGTCTCCCGGCTGTCATTAGGGCCCGAATAAGCTGGAAACGGCTGCCATGCGCCAAATGCGCCCAATTTGCCTGCCGACTGCTGAGGACGGAATGAACAATGGAAAGACGGACGGAAAGAAGAGCGGAAGGCAGTGCCAAAAATAATCATAACCAAACCAATAGACGATGTGGAGCGCCTTAGCGAGCTCTCCGGAATCGAGGAAGACAGGGAGGAGGTGGCGACGGCGACGGCGGAGCACCCAAACAGGTGGCATAAAGCGAAATGGGTTTGATTTTAATCAAAATAATGGGCTCCGGCACCGCATGATGACGTGTATGGCTTAATTAAATAATTTATATATATTACGCATACGCCCTGTGCACGCACACACCCACAAGAATTCGGGAATGTCCCACTCCTGTACAAACGTGTACATTTTTACGTTCATATGCAGCAGAGGCGACAATGGCCCTACAAGTCAGCAGGGCGGATTCTCCTTGCGAGTGGCAGCAAGAGGGCATGCTACTAGTCGGCTGCCTTATCAGCGCCCCGCTTACACTCGATATCATCCGGCTGGTGCGTGAGGTTTACAAGCGGAACAGCCTCATAAGGGCAGCGCACAAGGAGCCAGAAATTAGCGAACCCAACGCCTGTCGCCGGTTCCTGTACGCATATCCGTGCGAGCATCCATCCGTAGTCGACGTACGAGCATGAAGCAATTTGCTTATCAAGCCCCGAGAACCCCCAGAACCCCTCATATGAGTATGCGGCAGTGGCCCGCATCCAGCAGATACACTTGCAACTACACTTACGTCCACACTTGCAGTTACATGAGGGAAAAGTTTGTTATTAGCTGGCTATTTGGCTGCAAGCTTTTGGCCAGCAAGCTTTCCTTTTTTTTGGGGGGTCGGCTGTCAAAACTGACAGAAGTGGGCCCAAATCTTGCTCTCTGCATCTCCGTCCCTTTGTCTCTCTCTCTCTCTCGCTCTCGCTCTCTATCTCTGCCTCTCTGGTCCCGTATGCTTGGCCTGCTCTCTTTCTCTCTCTCTCGCGCTGTCTCTCTGTCTCTCGTTTTGAATGTTATTGCCACAAAATTTACACTGGCTAACAGTTTGGCATTTCGCTGTACGTTTTCGGCAGTTTCGTGTAGTTTGGCACCAGGAAAAGCGACAGAGCCGAGGCAGAGGCAGAGGCAGCAGCAGCAGAGCAAACCTTTTTCGGTATGTATGCCTCGTGGCCGAACTCTCCTTCAGTGTGACGTTGCTGTAGTTCCGCGAGCCTAGTGCCTATTGGAGGAATATACGAAATATTTGTAGTTTTACGGTGCCTTCGACGGTTGTAGGTAAGCCCCCTGGTGCGACGCGTAGTACCGCCAGTAGTTGGAGGTGAAAATTTCTAATCACATTTCCCTGGTGCTATCAGAGGGAAAAAAATGATGTTACTTCGAGTGCTGTTTCGCGTTCTGTCGCTTTTCCTGTATATATCCATACCCATACCCATACCATTGACTATGTCCATACCCACAGCCCAATCCGTACCCATTCTCCGCTTCCGTTGCCACTCCCGTACTGCCGCACTCCGTGTATTACCCCAGAGACAGCAATGCCGTGGTGGCCAGGACGTGACGTTCATCTTAAGCAGGGAGCGTCCGTCCGTCAGCTCCGTGGGAGCGGGAGTAATAAGCAATTTGTGGAGGAAAAGTTAAATCGCGCAGCGCAGCGCAGCGAGCACTGGCGAGAAATATAATTGATTGGTATATAAAAAGCGGAGCAAATCCAGTTCCAGTTCCACAGCAGAAAACAACAAAGCCAGAACAATCCACATAAATATATTTAAGGGTACATACATCCATACAAACATACATATACATATATGTATCTATAGGTATGTATTGTATATCCACTGCGTTGGGATGAAGATGAAGGCCTGCGAATTGGTAGGAAACTATAATTGTTTGAGTGGAAAACAATATAGTCGAGCTACTGCTGCTGGCACGGGAACGCCTGGATTTGTATCACACTAATTAGAAATGGAGGAAGTACGAGGCTGCTTTGCGAGATCGCTTCAAGGCAATTGATGCACTTGTCACGGCTAAATGCCGACCACAGACCACCGGACGGGCGGACAGGCGGACGTGGCCAGAACTTTGCAATTTCCTTCTTTCAAGCTGTGCGCTTCCGACGCCCCGCAAAAGTTGTGGATGGATGTCTGCCCAGAGTTGGGCTACAGAGCTCTCCATATGCAAACAAACTATAAAGGCAGCTGACAAACGAACAAAGCCAAAGACGATGGCGTTGGTTGTGGGATGTGTATGTGTATGTGGGAGTGTGGGAGTTGGGTGTGGGTCTGGTGGTGGCAGCGATGATGATGATGGTCTTCCACAACTCGTTAGCATATGCCCCATACGGGAAAACAGCAGGGAAAACAAAGCGATAACAGGGACAGGCAGCATATTATCAGAGCGTTTTGGCCTCTTGGCCAAACCACGAGCGTAGACGGCCCGACAGCGAGAAAGCGAGAGCAGAAGCATGCCAGAACAGAGCCCAGGCACGAATCAATATCGTATTTCCTGTGGCCACTCCGGGCGCAGGCGCCGGCGCTCAGATGTGGGCAACGCTGTATTTCAAAGTCAAAAAGTCAAGAGAGTGGGAGAGCAAGAGAGATTGAGATAGGACAGGGGAGTGTGGCTGCGAGAGGATGACAAAATTATGTAATAGACAAAAAGTAAATGCAGATAAATATATTATTAGTCGAACAAAAAGGCAAAAAGTTAGCGCCAGCGGCCATTACATAAAAGCAGGCATGGCATCGAGAACAGCAACAAAAGCAGAGATGTGCTGATGCTCGGAGCGCTTTACCTTTATATGAGCGTACCCGCTTTCCTTGCGTCAGAGCAGGGCGGCGAATGGCTCTCTCTCTCACTCAACAAGAGGAACCAGAAACACGACACAAGAAACGCTCAAACGAGCTCAAAAGCTTCGCTCTGGCGTTGAGTGCTTTCGGCTCAATTATTGGATTCTAGGGAGGCAGAGGGGAACGGCACGGGAACTGGCGCTAGCGCCGACTGCGCTGCCTGCGCCGCAGCAGCCTACAGCTGGTCGCCGCTCTGGGTCTGGCTCTGGCGCCGCATGAGCCGAGTTTTCCATGTAGGGAACACGGCAGTGTGCTGCAGAAGAGTGCGAACATAGCATGAAGTAAGAAGCGCCGAATAAAACATAGTCACGGCCTGCCTGGGCGGAAAGTGGAAAACCAAAAGTATTAAAAAAGCACACACCTATACACAGGCACACACACTCACACATGCACATGTGCGTTCTACCGTGGCTGTGTGAGTGAGCGTGTGCACAAGTGCATTACATACTGGTACATTATGTACGAGTATGTTTGCCCATTGTACATATACGTATACGTATATACATACAGACGTAGGCCCAGGCTTAACAATAAAATAAAACGCAAATCGGGAGCAAATCGCGAGCCCACTACGCACACATCACAGATCACAGTGGCCCAAAAACCCCCTACCCACCGCCAATCCGTTCTTCCACCGTTCCGACCCCCGAAATGGAAAACTAATTCAATTATAAGCAATAAATTCTTTCGAGCTAATTCAATTACGCTATGAGTTGACTGTGGGAACAGCTTTATGTAATAATCAGTGGCGAAAGGCTGCGCGAGCGAGAGAAAAAAGTTTCGGGCCTCTGGCGCACTCCACTCCGTTCTCAAAAAACGTATTGGATCGAATTTGTTTGCTGTGCGTGTTACGTAAAAATGTTGTTTTCCTGAGGCACCAGCCCCCAGAACACAGCCCGCGACTCGGAAGCCACCCCCCCTAATGGGCACTTACGTGCACGCTCGCATAAAAGAAACCCTAATAAAGAAATATCGATAGGGGCAACAAAGCCAGCGACAACGACAACGGCACCGACAACAACAACGACAACGACAACGACGTCACAATAAAGCCACCAACATTGTGGGGTCCTCGGGGTCCTCGGGGTCTCCGGGGTCCTCCGTATCCGTATGAAGTAGCGGGGGCTACTTGTGTGTCCACTATTTTCAAATTAGATGATATGCCAATAGACCGAGTGAATCGAGATCCTGATGCCCCCTTTTGCTTATCTTTGCCTTGCAGAAATCCTGTCTGTCTAACGCTCGCTCTTCTCTGCGGACTTCTTTGAAACAAACACACTTCAGAGCTAACGATTTCCAATCTCTGCTCCTCCTGGCACAGCACCAACAGCAGCATCAACGGCAACGCGCGCAAACACTGGAATCTCCGACGGCAATCTCAAAGGAATACTTTCTGAACTAAAGTCAGGTAAGTGAGTGAGTGAATGGGCGGGCGGCCGCCCAACCTTTCCCAGAAGTGTCCAAAGTATGCGCAAAGTATGCTCCAAACTTATACGCGCTTTACGTCAAATGTTTGCGCCAACTTTTCCACATTTTCACGCGTGAAGTGCCCTACGCGCGCCTAATGCTGGAAAAGTGGTGCAACCTCATTACACAACCTGCTGAGTTCCCAAGGAGATCTGCGATTTCACTTGGACTCGATTCCGTTTGCCCTCAGCCTGCCCTGTTCCCAGCCAACACCGACACCGACACTGACACCGACACCGACACCGTCACCAAGACCGACAAAGCCAAAGCAAATAGGTTAATGCCAACTCTGCGCATACTTGATATTCTGCTGAACAAGCAGAAAAGCAAAGGGTAGCGCGGCGTATACTTGATATTTACTGACCCTTTTCCAAACGGCTCTCGCCCGGCCCGGGCCGGCCCGGCCAAGGCAGGCGGTGAAATACTCATAGAACACAGGTCGAACACAGCTTATTTGCGTGTTTATTGGCTTTGACTGTGGCTTTAGCTTTGGCTCCGACTCTCATAGTTGTATCAAAAAACTTCAAACGTAATTGGATAGCCTTCCGGTCGGGGCTGTTCATTTGTTGAGGGAGAAGGAAACGGGCTGTTTTTCTGCTGGGGCCACACCTTGAGCCACCTGCCCATAAAATTCGAAGCACGAATGCCATAAATTTTCGCTTTTATTTACATATATTAAGTCGGGCATGCTCGTCCTTGCAGGAACAAGCTGTCCACACTGTCCGCCCGTCGACCCCTTTTCATTAAAAATTTTCAGTTTCTGGGAAGCTGGAGATTAAAGTGAATTTTCCAAACTGCCAACGCTCTGGCCAATAAACAATTCCGTCGTTTGCTGACTGACTGCTGGCCACAGGGCCCGGACTCGGAGTCGGAGTCGGAGCCGATCTGGAAATTCCTTGCAGACCCAGCTTAATTCATTAGCTTGAAGTAGAGACAGCGCCAGCCAAGGCCCAGCAGCCACACAAATACTGACTGGAACCAGAAAGTGGAAGAGGAACGGGGCCGGAGCCGGGGCCGGGACCTGGCAAGGCCTGCCAGCTGCCAGCCGTCCGACTTTAGCCCGCTGGCGAATGCTTTTTATGTCAAACTAATTTCGTTGCTCGTTTGCTGGTGTTGTTTTAATTTGCGCAGCTAGCCAGAAAGCAGGCGGTCTCCTGCCTCCTGCCTGATGCCTCCTGCCTGCTGCCTTCAGCTTAAGTTCGTTAGCCCAATTTGCGCAAATATTAATACATGGTTACAAAGACACAGACACAGACAGCAACAGGACTAGCACCATCACCAGCATCAGCATCAGCAGGATGCTTTGCTGAAGATGAAGCTGAAGCTGATGCTTCCCCGCCAGCGGCGTTAATAAAATTGAAAATTTTTGGCTGGGAGGCACTGAGCCCACATTCATTATGGCATTATTGTGCTAGAGGACCCGGACCCGGACCCGGACCGGGACCGAGGCCTGGGATATTAGATTTCCCCGAATTAAGTACAGCATCAGGGGCGGACCGTGCCGAATGACAACCAGGGGGAGGGGAGCACAGCTGCAATTGATGGAGATGTGGCATCAACTGAGTCTCCAACAGAAACTGAAACAGGCACAGACACAGACACAGATACAGACACAGAATGAAGCGAGAAAAAGAGAAAAAAGAAATCAACGGGCGGGAGGGAGTTAAAGATGGTTCTTTACTCATCTCGAAAGCGATTTCAAAGAAAACGTCAGCGGCTGGCTTGCAAAGGCATCCTACCAACGGCATTTAAGCTAAGCGGCTTAAAGTATCAGGCCGGGCCAGGTGACAGGGCAGCTTGGGGGATCGTCGGCGGTGGGCCAGCTCTTGCCCGTCCTGTCACATCACAATTTAATTTGCTTTCTTCTCTTTGCTGCCTTACAGACGCAGAGGCCAGCGCGGACCGCGAGTGCACTCTCCAGCGACCGGCACAGTCCAGGAAGAACAGGACATAACAGGACAGAACAGGACAGGGCAGGACCTCATCAAGACACGCCTGTAAAGCGACAGCCCCAAGATGGCGGCCTTCATAGCCAAGCAAATGGTTGGAAACCAATTAAGTGCCGTTAAAGGTAAGTCAGGCGAAAACGCGCGCGCAGATACTCGCTCGTACATTAGAGTCCACGTTTTATTTTTGGCACCCGATCAATACTGTTCCCTTCTCTATGGGATATCTGGGAAATGTATACATAATTCATTTTCAAGCTGCTGCGCAGCAACAAAAAATTACCACACATGAGCGGGAAAGTGGCCAACGCTTTTAGATACACACCCTGCTCCGCTCCCGACTGTCCTTTCTCCTTTCTCCGTTCTCCGGGGGGGCATTAGGTAATGTCATTCGCTCCCATTGTTGTTCTGTGGCTCCTGCTGCTGCGGCTACGGCTGCGGCTGCCTCCGATGCTGCTGTTTAATCAGCGTCTGTGCAATCGCTCGGAAAATCATTGAATGCTTTCAAGAAGGGGCGAGAAGCAGGACGCCGGATGATGAGGAGGATGAGGCAGGGATGTTCGAGCTAAAATGCTTATCTGCCCACAACATGCGAGCACAGCCGGAGGGAGCCTTAACGGAGCATTTACATAGAGCAGAGCAGCCTTCTGTCCCATAATGTTCTACTCGGCTACTCGTGTCGCCCCTCTATAGGAAGACCCGTTCAATTTGCAAGCGCCGCTGCTGCTCCTGCGCCAAGGCATCGCCATTACGCTCCTGCGGCTGGGGATGCACATTACCGACTCCCTTATCGAGCGCAGAGATTCTGCACGAATGCGCCGACAAGTGGTTTCAACAAATTGATACACTTAATTGTATAGATTGATGTTGCACTCCCCTTTCCTTTCCCTTTCCTCTTTCCCCTGGCTCGGGTGGGCTCAATCATTGCCACTGCCGGCCCCCGTCCTCATCGCCGCCCGCCCGAGCTCCGTTTGTCGAGCTGTCAGCTGCGACTCAGGTCGAGATTGCGGCTAATGCGCCTCGACCGAGCCCGGCCATTGGGCTGTCAGGCCTGGCAGTGACGTGGAGCTACCAAGTTCGTGGAACATGGAAACGCTATTAGCATGGCCGTAAAGTGCAAAAACCCGAATCAATTCGTACATCGAGGTTTGCCTTTTCCTTTGCCTCTGCCTCTGCCGCTGCGTCTCCGCGTTTGAGTTGCGTATACGCATTCGTTTTCACTAGTACGCACACTCGTACGTGTGCCAATTACCGAGATACTTGTACTAAGTTGCAGATATCCGTATCCGTGGAGGCTACTTTCGGCGCTCAATGGTGCAGCAAGCAGCCACTTTAAGTTCTCCATAAAACTGCGGATGAGTGATGAAAACGAAATAAAATATCCCCATAAAGCCATACTCAGGGATGCCTCGCCTCGTTCCCCTTAGTTCCTGTGGCAAGAGAGCACACAGAGTTCCGATCCGTACCCTTGGTTCACATAAAGAAACATCTTTTCTGGCAACGAATTCGATGGAGCGAGTGGGTAGGAGACCGGACGGTCCCGGCTAATGCGTTTCCATTGTCAACCACTGCGCTCGCAATCGGACAATTTATTGAAGCTTGCCTCCAGTTAGCCTTTATTACTATTGCCTGTCTTACATAAGGATAAGTTATGGATTTGTTGTATCCGCCCGTTCCCAGATTTGTTGGACTGCTCGCCTGGGTCTGGTGGCACTAAAAATGTTCGGGCTTCCCGATGAAGCATTGCTTAAGGGACAAAAATGTTCTCCCTGTATGCCCACATACGTATATTGTATGTATGTATCTCTTTGGGTCTATTATTCGTATCAACAGATACAATCCAGCTCCGTCTAATTTCGTTACCCGCTACCCTAGGCTGATGATGCGAATAAGTTCTCGGCTGAAAGAAGCAAAGGATAGTAAAACCCACAGGGAGCAGGTGCAAACAAAGTGAAACAGAAACAGGATACATTGTACATATTTAAGTGCTTATTATTTATATAACAATACAAGCCTTACACTGCCACGTTTCGCTGTGGGGCACATTGGGGTGGCACGGTTAAGAAATGAGGAACAAAACAACGCTGACCTTTCCCGACACTCAAAATGAGTATTAAATTTGTGGGCGAAATGGCATAAAGTACGTATATTCTTGATCAGCGTCAATAGCCAAGTCGATTGAGCCATGTCTGTCCGTCCGTCCCTATGAGCGCCTAGATCTCAGAGACTATAAGAGGTGGAGAAACCAAATTTGGTATCCACACCCCTGTGGTATCCCACTGTCACAAGTGCATTTAATATTATAGCCCTCTGGCGGAGATAAGCCACACTGACTGAGTATCGGGTATAAATTTAGAGTTTCGGCCACAAAACCGCAAAATTCCGTTCCCGCCATCTATAGTTGATCCTCGTCAGCTCTCGCCATTCCGCCGTTTCCGAGCTCCGGATGCGTAGTCTGTTCTTCAGTCGTACGGATGGCGGTACTTCTCGATCCTTCCCTGCCACTGTACCCTGGATCCGAACGAAAGGAGGCTAAGCGTATTGAAGCACTGCTCGATACAACTCTTTCCTTGATGCGTCGAATATTAGCATGTTTTTGAACTCTACCTTGAGCTCGAACCCGTCGCGATTCTCGTTCGACTTCTCGTTCATTTTCAGTGGATTGATTCCGATGCATAACGGCACTACGGCCTTGTCGGGAAGGATTAGATCTTCTGAGTATTTTCGGCATTTCAAAGACAAATTTCGAACGGCAAAAAAACCACAACAAACACGTCTAATTGATACGGTAGATGATATTTTACCACTACTTTGGAAAACAATCATTCGAAAATGCTAAAATCGTGGTTTACGGAGCCCCGGTCGCGTTTCCGATAAAAATGCTGGGACTGAATTTTCTGATTTTAAGCTCAGCTTATCGATTTCTTTACTCATACGCAAAACAACAGAGCATTTTTGTCATACAGCTATACATTCTGGCTACGAGTGATATTTTATCCAAATCAAGAGTTTTCACAGCTTTGTTCGCTTTATATTTCTGGTTTTATAGTGGTTTTTTCTTGAAATAATAATAACTTTATTTTCTTAAATTTTCAGGTAAGCGTTCGAAAGAGAAACTCCTATAAGTGCTTCCTATATAAATTCGTAAGTTGCTACCGCTCCAAAGTCCCCCCACCACCACCAAAGCTCCCACCCATTTAACATAACGATCCAAAAGAATTGAAAAGTTCCGATAGCATACTCGTACATTAACAATATAATCTAATAATATTTATAATCGAATCATTGTTTTGAATGGCACAATCGTTTAGTTTACAGTTAACAGTTTAAAGTTTACAGTTCACGCTTCTGTTTCAGTTTTGAATGGACGCCCGGTTTCGGTTTCGATTTCGATTTCGTTTCCGTTTCGGTTTCGGTTGATTGGCAGTAGCATGAACACATAGTCGTACATGATTGAAATTTACGAATAGTACCCATAGAGCCGTTCAAGATTGAAACTCCGTGGAAGGTTTTCAATTCGAAACGAATCTGAGTATTTTTAACCTAAGCTTAGCATTGCACAACACAAATAGCCACGTATGTTTTGAATCTACGCATATAGCGAATAACCCAACAGTATCCCATATGCATATGCACTCCCCGCCCTGTACATAACAATTTCCACACCATCGAAATCCGCCCACAATCCTCGAGGCCTAGTTCGAGCATCAGTGCCCTACCTTTCCGCCCTGCCAGCCGCAAAAGCCCCCAAGATCATTGGTACTCGTCCTCCCCGTCCGTTTGCCCATCCCCTCCACCCAAGCACATACCTCCGAGATTCCCAAAAAACTACGTCTTTCTATGCAGTTATCGTAATTTATGTAAGTTAAGTACACTCACAGATCATATGACGTTAATCCCTACCAGCATAAAAGCCTGCTCTCCGAGACACCAACGGAAAAGAAAAGAAAACAAAACAAAAAAAGAATGAAATATATTTGTACGCTCCTCCAATGCCTTCACAGCCGAACTTTACCTCATTGTAAAACACACAAACACGAGAGCTTGACAAACACACACCAACCACCTCCGCCCAGCCCACAGTCCAAGCACCTAGAACGACTCCCAAGTGCACAGCAATTCTACCCCCGAAACAACCCCAAGCCACTTCACACCACACCACTTCAGTACACCTCTCTCTTCACTCCACTCCACTCCACTCTGCTCCTCTCCCTCCCTTCAGAGCCCGACACAGTCATGCCACAAATATAATACAGCAACAATGAGAACACCATGAACAACAAAAGCCAGCAGTGGCATTGAGCCCAGCTGCCATCGTCCCGATAGCAAAAAACCCTACAGAAACACACAATTCAATTTCTTCTATTACACTTTCTTCCTGCCTACCAGACCTCGTCTCTCTTTACGCTCTTTATTTCGTACTCGAACATTACCATGACTGCCACGCCCATATCCCTATACACCCATGAACCCATGCACCCATATTCCCATGCCCATCTGAAATATAAAGCGGAAATTTAAACCAAAGAAGAGACTGGGCTGCTTGGCCATCCAGGATCTATCCAACCACTCCATATTGGCAGCCTCCTCCACGAGCCCCACCCAGTCACACTCACACAACACTCGTTCTCCTATTAACCAGCTCCTTAACTACTTTTTCTACTTATTCAGCTTCTTCTATGATTATGATATGTACCGTACCGCCCACTCGATCCATTGCCCACATTTAACTATTCTCCTATATTATATACTCGTATACTCGTAATCACACATCACACAAATGTCGCAACTTGCAACTCGCCATCCATGAGCGTAGCAACTAATCCAAACAGAGCGACGAGTGGAATATTAATGGAACTTTACCTTTACTCTCCCGACCACACGCTACACAGATGCTGCAGGCGGCGGTAATTTCTCAACCTTTCGTATTTTTGCATTTTACTTGTACTCGTACTCGTACTCGTACTTGTACCCGTACAACATATACTCGAACTTTTAATCGTGCTTGCTCATATCCTGTATGACTTGATGATGGTGCTGATGCCATCGCACCTTTCAGCATCCGGCATCCAACATAAAATTACATCCCCACAATATACCCGAACCAATACAAATTAGCAGAATCTTTGATTCGAACGATATCAATCGCTGAAATTCCAAATTAGAATCCGCTTCATGATCAGCATCAGCTACTTGGGAGGAGAACTCTAAACCCTGAACTCGCGCTTAAGAAAATCCGCAATCTTTTAAGTTTTACTCGTACTTTGCCATGCCACGCTGCCCCGCTAACTATTGGCCATGTAGTTCCGATCGATACCAACCCAAGGCACTCCGAACAAGGATACCCGAGCTGGGAGCTTGCATCCCTGCGCTTCCAAGCAGCGATCGAACTCCATTCAAATTGCTCAAGAACAGGACAGAGATGCAAAATGGAAAAGTTTCCAACTCAATTAGCGGGAGAGGGGGAAAACCACTTATAATTTCAATCCGAGCAGAAGTCGGTGCCACTTTCAATTCCGTCAAGACACATGCAGCTGGCAAAAGTTCATGGGACAATTATGCACATCTTGAGTTCGGTCTGATTAAAACACCCCATCGCCATAGTACACATACTTCACGAGAACTCTTGTTTCGTCTTCGTTTTCGTTCTCTTGTTTATTTCGTTTAAGAACAGCAATCAAGACAATCTAGTTTGATTTTATACAAGTAAACCCTTTAAGCGTTATATTCGAACTCTTTGTTTCTGCGAAAATTATTTTGTTAAAGTGCTTCTTTATCTACTTCTGCTCCTTCTACTCTACTACTATCGTACTACTACTACTACTGCCACTACTTCTACTACTACTACTACCACTACTACTGCTATGTACTACCTAAACAAATATGGAACCATACTAACTACAAACCTACTTACATCTTCTACTATTCTACTATAACTACTCTAACTACAACTCAACTACCACCTATATACTACTACTACTACGAATTTACAATGAGGTAAAGTATAAGTATAAAGTATAAGTATCTCATAGCTATAGAACACACCTATCGGTAGAGCACCCTAAGCTAAGTCTGTCAACGGCACATAACATACCATACTCGTACGAATACGATGCGTGCGTTTTGATGAGCAAACATTTTGACACATGGACACAGGACAGCCACACTCCCTGCAGAAGGCAGGCACTGTACTACAGTGCCCGAACAACACTGGCTATGTACATCGCTCTCGGTGTCCTCGTCCGAGTCCTTTAAACCAGGCAAATATTGCTGATGTCTGCAGGTTTTGAAATTGTCTTGGCACGTGCGTCACTAAATGCTTACCACAAGTGGAAAGCCCGTAGATATGCAACACTTTGACACAAGGCGGACGGCTCAAACAAAACTATACACACATGCATCGCCTAACGATATCGATCCCAAATCTTGCAGATATTGTAATTTTCACCTTGCTGTGGGGAAGAGGAGGGCTACCCAGTCCCCCAGCGGACATGTGTGCCTCCCTTCGTCCAGATAACAGCCCAATCCGCACAATAGTGCTTTATGTTAATTCACATACTGCAGTCGTTCCACTCTCGTAACGTATCCAGCGCCAGGGCCAGGACTAGAACCAGAACCAGAACTAGACCAGGACGGGGTGGCTCGGCATAAATTATGTATATTAAAAATTCCTCAAATATCCAAGAACAGAACACCGACCGAAATATTTGTGCAGCTGGCGAGTGGGCCTTCTGCTGCAGCATTTTGACAAACTTCCCCGTTTTCCCCGTGCCGACACGGAGTCACATTCCAAACGTGCCTGGCAAAGGGTCTCCGGCAAAAAGGGACACGGTGGTGGTCCGCTGCCAGATGAGGCATGCAACTAATTGCTGGCGCTACAAGAACGAGCCGTGTGCAACCAGCGAGCTGTCAATGAGATTTTCAGCTTGTCCGCAGACAGGCAGAGGCAGAGTCGCACTGTCTGCATAATTTCAGTACTTGCACACGCCCACGCCCACTTCCCCTTACTTATGCGCCTTCACAGACACACACTCCACCGCGAGCGCCAGTAGGATGGGTGGCACTCGTGCGGGGCAAGTGTGGCCATAAGTAAATATCGGGCTCCTTGAGGCTGTTAAAATGTAATTACGGAGGGGACTCGGTCCAAGGGGCACGGGACACGGGACACGGGCAGTTGCTATTAGCGACTGTGACAATGAAAATATTAGCGCGGTGGGGCATATGGCAGGACTAGCCGTATTAAGCCAACCTCTTTGTGGAAGTCGCACGCACTCTCCCACACATAACCATAGCCCTGCTCCTAGTATAAGGCCCTTCGCTAGCTTCCTGTCATTTGTGCGTTGCCGTCCCTTTGACCCAGATGTGTGCAAGATGGTGGAGGCTTCTCCAGAATCCTAGAATACAACGCTGAGCGGGCTTGAACCGGATTAAGCAAGAAAATAATTTGCCGTTCGTGCCTTTTCAGCAGCTCCTTACAATGGCAGGAGTGAAAAAATGACGGCGGCGGAGTGAGGCGTGGAGCACTTCGCACAAATGAGTGAAGCATCTCTGCTCTTCCACATCCACTTCCCTTTCCCCTTCTATTTCCATTTTCTATGTACAAGGGGTGGGTAGGCCTCAGCCTCAGCCTCAGCCGCAATAAAAATGGAAATGGAACTCTAATGTAGTATTCCTTAGTGTGCGCGTATTAAGTCGAATAAGTGTCACCAGGCGAGCATCCGCTCCACTTCCTACACTTCCACTTGCATGCCCCTAGACCGCATATCCATCTCCAACCTTCAGCTACATATGCTATATGCGGATGTGACAATTACGCCGGCTCCATGGCTCCGCTCCTCCGTGGCTCCCAGCTCGGGGTCGGCCACGTTCCATTCTCATCATCGCGTTCCGCTGACGTGTTGGTATTCAAAATAGCAGGCCAAGCAATAAAACGCACTCTAAGACTTATCCGAGCCACGGCTCGTATATCAGACTTATGACTTCGTCCAAATACTTTCAGATATATGTATGTATATATGTATATACAGCTGCGCCGAAAAAAATAGCACCAGTGGACTAATGTGTCTATATTGACGGATTTTGCTTAAGCAATGGTTCTAATGAACGTTGTTAAGACTAATATATAAACTTTAAGGTATAATTTATCGTATCCCAGAGCACTGGCATAATTCGCAAACTCCTAATGAAAATATTTGAAAAGAAAAGGATTTTATCAGAAATTTGGGCACCAACAAAAATAGCACCAATTTACAAAGAAATCAAAAAACTATAAAATACAAGGAAACTTTCCACATTTTTTAGTAAAATATGTTAGTTTAGTTGTATTTAAAGGTTGGCATTTTGTTTCAAAGCCTTTGTCAGCAACAACAACAGCTCAACATATTGGCTTTAAAGCTCACCTAATTTACTCATCTTTTCCTTGGGATATTGATCCACGAACCATGCAGGATACCCAAAACATATTTATTGTTCTTTGATTCCGCATTAGAAACATATTTTTTAACTTGACCCAAAATATTAGCAATGGGGTTCAAGTCTGGAGACTGAACAGGCCAATCCATTGCACTAAGAGAATTGTGCTCGAACCACTTTCGAGCTCTCTTTCTAGATCGTTTTGGGTCATTTTCCTGCTGGAAGTTACAAAACAACTCTATTTCGTATTCTGCATAAAGCAGAATCACTGTTTCTTTGATATTGACATAGACATGTTGATCCATAATGGGGTTGTGCCATGTACTGGATCACCTGCCTAGTACGAAAATCATGCCCATACGATTTTGCTTGCTTTTCTATGTCTAATGAATTTACATGTGAGTCAGGGGGTTGTATTCTGCATTCGATAGTCGTTTCACACAAGAACAAGACCCTTTTACACCAAAAAATAAATTTTGGCTTTAGTCGGACCACAGGATGTTTCTCCATTTCCTTTGGCCCAACTTTAGTGCTATTTTGCACACCAAACTTTTTTTGCCCCATGCCTTTCCGTGAAAAGTGAAATTTTCCTCGTACTACGAGTACCCATTTTACGTTCTTGTAAACAAGATCTAACTTTCCTGGTACTTGACGATTTTTTAAGATCCTTGCTTTAGCTCTGTGGCCGACTTAAATGGGTCCTCCTTGCTCTAACGAACCAGTAGTTTTAGCAGAAATGGGGATATCGCGACCTTTCTTGCACGTGATTCTTGTTGGAAACATATTTCTAAGGATTGCTAATAATTTCTTTTGAACAACCGACAATTTGCCCCACCTTAGCATAGGTCCTGCCTTCTGAAATGAAAGTTTTGATCCTTTGGCTTTTTTCTTTACCTTAAGGCCTTCCAAGACCCATAACTACTTAAATTTTGTAACTTTCTTGTCACAATCACCTAAAGCCACCGATTTTTAATTCAATCAAGAACTTAAAATATCAAGAAGCTCAGAAAAGTAGAAGCTTTTACATAAAACAGTTACTGGTGCTATTTTTGTTGGTGCTCCATTTCGCTCCTCTTTCGCAAAATTGCCTAAAGTTATAAGAACCGTTAGAATTGAGAGAGTAAGCACACTTCTCTCAGACAGGAGACATATAAAGCTACATTATATTGCAGTAAAGTCCAGCAAATGTTGGACAGAGGTCTTGTTTTGAAGGAATAAAGACGGTCGTCCCTACTGGTGCTATTTTTTTCGGCGCCACTGTATGTACACATCTGTGTATGTATGGATGGATGTACATAAATAGATATTGCGGCGCCCACCCAGTGCTTTCCCCAGTCCCAGCTCCACATGCCAGATAGGTATTAAGTACCCTCATTTCACCCATGACACGCAGCGAAGAGTAAAGCTTTTAACGGCAAAGAAAAAAGTGAAATGGACGATAGAAAGAAACCCCAAGAACCAACAACCAAGAACCAACAACCAATTTGTACAGACGGACCGATTTTTCGGGCTGTCAGGAGCATTCCTCATGCAAATTGAAGGCTTCCGCAGGTCTTAAAGGGCCATCAATGCCGTCCGCCAACCCGTTGGCCGTCCGTTTCCATTAGAAGCCGGAACAAAAAAAATGCGAAGAAAAATGAGGAATGAAAAATGCCGAACAAAGGGCAGATGGAAAGGGAGACACTCGTAGAGGGACGGAGGGCGAGAAGGAGGGAGGATGCAGGGCGAACATCTTGCTCAAGCGGTGTTAATTATGTTGGCATGATAATTATATTACAATAGGCTTGATTAGTTTTTAATTGAATTGTGCACTCCATTCGGGGCATCTCTCGGATCTGCAACTGGAACCGAGTTTTAAAGAGTTTCCCTATAAGCTCTCCGCTCCATGTACATTCTATGTGCTGTATGTGCCACATGGTACATATACATACATATACCTATTACGTACATACGTACACCCGTCGATACGCACGTACCGAACAGACCTTTGTTGCAGCCACAAAAAGGACAGGACAGGCCGGGGAGTGGGCCCGGGTGGGCAGAGTTCGTAAAGTTCATAAAGCAAATTACAAAAGTCCCATAAAAGCGCAACATTTCCAGGGAAAGACTGCCAGCGGGCGACTGGGGGGATATGGTCCAGGACACAGCCATGGACCTGGACTTGGCTCGCCAGCCATTTGACACCATTTCGTTGAATCAATTTTTATTATAAAATACTTTGACTAATTTATGAAAACAATAAATGCGTCTGCAAATCAAGTCACAGTCACCCCAAAAAGTTCATTCACAAAGCTATTCAGCAAATTGATGACTATAAATTCAATTTAATGTGCGTTGCCTTTTGCACATAAGTGTAGAGAGCGGGGCAGCGGAAGACAGAGGAAGATGGAGAGCGAGAGCGAGAGAGCAGAGCATAGCAGAGACACCCGACAATGTGCGGACATCCCACAACGCAGCAGAGCCTTCGCTTTGCTTTCGAGAATCACTCAAGAGAAGCGCGCATAGAATTTTAGCGTTTGCGCCGGAGGGGACAGAGGAACAACAGCGAAGCTGACGCAGTCGTTGACGCTTCCCGCGAAGCCGAGTGGGACAACAGCAATTAGAGCGAGCGAAAAAGCTGTCTAGCTGCTCTCATCAGAATTCCGACTCAGGGCCGAAATCAACGGCAAATCTGCGCAGGCGCTTCGCCAATACCAGACCATAGTCACCCCCTGTGCTTAGGTCATCATGTGGGGTGCTCAAATCACGACGTGGTCCAGCGCCAGCGACGCGGACCTCGACAGCGGCAGCGACTGCGGCTGCGACTGCTGTAACTGGCACGGCGGCAGGACATAAAAAGCCAAGCGAGTGCTGCCAGTACTCCTACTCCAAGTTTGCACTCCTGCGGCTGAAGTTCAATCACTCTGACTCCGACTCTGACTCGGATTCGGACACGGACTCAGCTTTGACATAAGTGGCTCTGCCCAGCATCAGCCCTCGTCCTCGAGCATCGCTCCGCGCGCCTCAGCGCCCAAAAGTCGGCAGCAGTCAAGTTCAGTTTCTGCATTCAGTTCGTGTGCGCTCGTGGCCGTGTTCGCACTTGCACTTCGTGGTGGCCGCCACAATCGATTGGGATAGCCATGGCAACCATGGGCCGACGAGAGCGCCGACAACGACGACGACGCCAGCGTGACTGTGCCAGAAGTGCAGCTCCTGACTGAGGCGCCAGAGTGTGTGTGAGGCGCCAGCGTCGCAACGTGGACAGTAGTGGCAGCATCGGCCAAGGCAGCGGTTGCACTTGCACTGATTCGTTCGGCCCCGAATTACCAGAAAGCACAACTACGGAGAGGTAGCAGTGGTTAACGGCGCCCAGAAATCATGAATTTCATTGGTATGACACGATTTAATCAGAGATTTAATGAATCTGCAGCCCCTGCGGATCCAAGGTCTTTGTGCATCTTGATTTGTTCTGTTTATCCGTTTATGAACAACACTGATTCGTCTTCTCTCTGAACCACACTGCTACTCAATGCTACTACATATGTACTATGTACTCAACCTCAACCAACACACACCACGCTCTACTCTTACCGTTACCGATACCGTTACCGAACCTCTCTTCAACGTAAGTCTTTGCCACAACTTTCGTTTATTTTTTCCGTTTCCGTTTATATGCCTTACGCTAAGCTCATACGTAACCTAACCTAACCTAAGCGTAAACATATGCTGGCTCTGTCCAGGGAGAGAAAAACCAGAGCAGATGGAAAGCAGCTCGGAAAATCAATCGATTGAAAGGGGTAGACTCGCGCGGGAGCTTCTGACCATGTGACTGAATAATTCCGTGGAGTGCCACACTTCTATCGATTTTCTTCCGCAAGCCAGAGACCAGTCTGAAAAGTTCAAGGTCTGACCGAAATCTGGCCAGGCTCGGCACTCGTAATGCAGGCCGAGAGTTCCTCCTGAGCCTACAGAAGACTGCAGCGCTGGTACTGTCCGGCGAGGGCGTCGCCGGAATGGCACTGGAAGGCATCGCCGAATTCGCGTGAGTTCCGCATAACGGCGTGAACCAATTGCCGCTTGCGCTCCTGCTGCAGTGGGCCCAGCTCAGACCGACAGTCCACAAGTAGACTTCCGATGAAGTAAAGCCGGAGGAGGGACAATTTCATGCGTCCAACGCCGAGAAGAGAGTCTATCCGTTCCTGCAGCGGAACCCTCTCAGGCTGCCTGAGCCATTGCTTGTAGCAGCTGAGGGCCTGGCGCTGGGCCAACAGACCCAGGAGCAGCTCGTCCGCGTTCACCTGGGTGGGCGAGGTCCCGCTGCAGTTCTGAAATGCGGCGAACCTCCTCTCCGAGTCCGTACTGCGCCAGGCCCCCGGTGTCCGGCTGTTGCTTCCCGCTGCCACCAGACTCCTGGCAAAGTACTCCGCAACCAGCAAGTGATTTAGAGGAGTGCTCAGGTTCTGCTTTCCCAGCAGGGCGTTGACGCTGTCGAATATCTGTGCATACTGGCGCAGCTGCTGGCTCGACTCTGAGGGCGGCTGACGTTTGCGCTGGAAGCGCCGCAGCTTCTCGAGATTTCGGTAAAAGCTGCGACGTCCCAGCACAATTTCGTGGTAGACGGCGTTTAGGCGCTCGTCTCCATTGAGGGTGAGGTGCATGATCCGGCCCAGAAACTGTTTCGAGCTCTGCTGCGAGATTTCATCGACCCACACGCTCTTCGCGAGCTGCTCCGTGTAGGCTTTTCCCAAGGCCGAGTACATCTGGGTGAGCTCCACCCGATCCGCACTAACTCTCTGCACCACATGGGCATATATGTCCCCTGCGTACGTCTCCGCCAGCTGGTGGCAGTCGGAGTCCACAATGTCTGCAAGAAAGGGCCAAGTTTGGCGCGGAGCATGAAAAATAGCTCAACCCTCACTCACCCATCAGATAGTCCGTCCAGATCCAGTTGAGCAGACGGTGCATGCTGGTGTTCTGCAGCAGCACAAAGTAGTCGACCAGCCGCGGAAGCTGCTTTACAACGATCGTGTCGGTGGCCTGTGGCGTCTTCCCGCCCAGCAGCTTCCTGAAGTAACCGTCCCAATCGAGTCTGGCCAAGGAGGAATTACCGAAAGCACTGCGCTTGAAGTTGCCATAGGTGAACTGCACCTCATCCTCTATGTGCTCCGTCTTGACAATGTCCCTGCGACTGCGCTCCAGGCTGAGCACTTCGAGAGCGGCCACATGAGCCCGACTCTGCTCGATGTCGAAGCTCTGAAGAAGCTCGCCCACCCGCTGCTCGAACTTCCTCATGGTGTGCCGTCGGGTGCTGTCAGGCCGGAGCACAACCAGCCGCTTGTTGGACTGCATAGTGAGCTCCACATTGAAGAAATAGGGCGAACCCATTTCGTGAAAATGGCCCAGCAATCCCAGCCAGCTCAGAGTATGGTTTCTCCGTGCAGTGGCGTTCGGCTTGGCGGTCTCCAACGCAGGCCAGCCCCCGCTGGCCCGGTAGAGCTGCGAGTTCCTCAGTGCATCCGCTCCGCGAGCACTCTCGCAGGACTTGAAGAAGTTGACAAGCTGCAGCTCCATGTCCATTAATTGCTCATCGTCGGCCACCCTAAGGAAGGTTTGGAAGCGCTCTTTGCCGGTCTGGCTGAGATTGGCGCTCCTGCTGCAAACGTAGCCGTAAAAGTCCTGACACGGCAGCTTGTTGGTGTCCAGATACTGCTCCAGCTTGTACGAGAAGTGCAGCAGGTCGTTCTCAACGCTGGCAAAGCTATCAGCACAGCTCACGCACACCGCCGACAGCAGAACAGCGAACACTTTCAGATACATTATCCACGTGCTCTGTCTCTGGCGACTCGAATCGAAATGCACTCGGTTCCTACAGCACTTTTCACTGTCACTGCCAGTGCCAGAAGAGTGGACTGTGGCGCTTATTTCCTCGAAAAAGGTCACTTTCTCAAAGGTCACAGCTAATTCCCAGGCGCACTTCCGCAAATGAACCGTAATGCGCTGCGGGTTGTGTGTTTCCAGACCGAAGCTCTGACCAAAGCTGAGGCGCAATCCCAACTAATCGCGTTTCCAATAGTTTTTCCCTGTCACTGGCAGTGGCACTGGGTCTGGGGCGAGACTGGGAATTGGACTGGGACTGGGACTGATAGCGATAACCCGATAGCGAGCTTAGCCCAGAAGCGGCGCTGTGTAATCAAATGTGTCAAAGTGTCAAGCATCGATGCTAGCGAGCTAAAATTGGTCATGGCCGATTTTGAATCGAATTGAATGTTGAAAACATTCCAAAATACTGGAATACAAAGACGAACCGCTGCCCAATTCGGCAGTTCGAAGAGATACATATGCGATAGGCCTAGAAATAGCCTTTGTTTTTTTTTGGCCACTTTAACCTTTCTCATCCGTATCCTGTGCTTCGCTTTTGATAGGCGCTGTAGGAGGTGATGGCGGCGATGATGGCGATGACAAGGAAAAGGCAGAGGAGGAGGAGAGGGAGCGTCAGGAGGCCATCCGCGAGGCCGAGGATCGGCGCAAGGAGAAGCACCGGAAAATGGAGGAGGAGCGCGAAAAGATGAGGCAAGACATTCGCGATAAGGTGAGTGTGTGGGATGGGGTGGGTGTGATTAGTAATTGTGATTTGTGGAAGGTGCATGCCCCCGATCCGAAGTGCACGGCAATTCCTGCAGCAGTTCAAATTGACTCTAGTAGGGAGTCCTTTTATTGAGCGACTCCCTAACGGAGTCAGATTGAATTACCAAGGAACAGACAACAGTGGAGCGAAAGACAAAGAACCAAAGTGTAGCTGCTAAGAATACATGAATGTGCCCCTAGCCAATATGTGTATGTGTATTTTTGTATGTATGTATTCTGATCTGCCGATCGTTTCATTTTCATTCTCATTCGACATATCCAGTACAACATCAAGAAGAAAGAGGAAATCGTTGAGGCGGCACCGCAAGAAGAGCCCAATCCTCTGATGCGGAAAAAGAAGACGCCCGAGGAACTGGCCGCCGAGGCGGAGCAGGAGGAGCTCGACGATTTCACAAGTAAGTCATTGTTGTTGATTCCCCAGCTCAGCTACTGGTATCTAACTACTGCTAATCCGACCTACCATCGGTCGGACCGGCACGCCCCGCCCCGCCCCAATAGCTACTTTTGTGTATCTGTATTTGTATGAGCTATTCAGTTGATTTTCTTTTCATTTTCCAACCACTCCCCCAAGCGGCTCGTTCATGAGCCACTTTGGTCCAGACAATACCGAAACATGTTTGACTATCAATCCAATAACCAACAGCTAAATACTCGATTAACCGGCGCTCGTAGTAGCAACTACTTAAGTGTTGTGTGTGTGTATCTGTGTGTCTCTAAATGTACCTAAATGCAAGCGAACTATCCAACTCTAACTATCTGAATCAAACTATCGAGCTACTAACTAATGCTATCCATCTATCTACTATACTCGTATCTGTACTCTGTTTCCTGTGCGTATGACACTATGTAAGCTCTAACCACCTATGCGTATACTGAACTTTAACTCTAACTTTAACTCTAACTCTAACTCTGATTCTAACTCTAAAGCTAACTCTAATCTAACTCTGCAAATCTAACTCTAACTCTAACTGCAACCTTAACTGTCTATGAGCTAAACATCAACTGTAATGCAACGAATGAATATATGAACTACGTCTAGAACTTACATTTACTCGTATAACAAGCGTGCACTCCATTTTCTCATTTCCTTTTCATAAGTTACTCCGTTTCAGTTGCAAGTATATATGTACATACATATGTATATGCTATGTATGAATATGTATGCGAGTGGGTCTGGGACATCCATGTGTACATATGCATATGCTCGTACTTAGTTCCTTACAATTAATTTCCTTTGTTTTTCATTCCCACAATTATTTTTTTGATATTTATATTCGTATTGGTTGTTCCGTAATTGTATTCAAACGATACTACTGGGTTACAACTGGAATTCTTGATTCGTTGTTAGAAGGCGGCGCAAGCCTCCGCGTTGTACTAGGTTTCATGTCATTCGATTAATTAGACTAAGGTAAGTGCTACTACCATTCGTAAAACAGTATGTTTCCTTTTGTGTGGTAATCTAATTGTAATACGTTTTTGTATTCATGAACTACTCCAACTACTTCACCACCAACAACAATTTCGACAATCGATTACTCTTGCTCACCTTTTCTCTATCTCTCTCTCTGTCTGCCCTCTCTCTCTCTCTATCTCTATCTCTGTAAATGAGTGTGCCCAGAAGCAACTTAGAAAATACCCAGAGAAGACTCCTCAACACACAGCTCCACAGCTCCCACACGAATACAATATCCAATAGTAGTTATATAGAATATACGGGAAAAAACTGTGGTTAGGAACTAACAGAACTTAGTGGGTAGGAACGAATATGAAGAACTGATTAAAGGCAGAAGGCACGGGGCGCCAATTATTTATATAGTTGTAAGATTACGTTTCGAATGATTTGCAACATTTACGATATTATTTGAATACATCAAACTCACAAACTGCACCTTTAATAACTGATAGCGGCTTGTATGATTTCATATATAACTATAATGTCTCTAAACACTTTAACGGCTTGCGTGCTTAACTGCATCCTGAAACTGAACACTCGTAACAAAGTAAATGTGAACCAAACCAAAACAAACCGAAACAAACCAAAACAAACATGATGAACTCTACAGCTAAACCCAATTATGATCGAAAAAGGACGAGCAACAAATACAAAACTTTTTCCCTCTCGTTTACTCTTTCCCTTCAATATGTGTACTATATGTATTTTACGCTATCGCCTACCGTATGTAATATATATATAATGCACATATACTGCATATGTATGTGTATTTCCACCGCACCGATCTCTCCCCATCTTGCCATTACCATCTACGATCTACGATCTCCTATCTATCACTCTATGCTCTACCTATAACTCTGAAGCCGACACTGACCGTGACCTCTAACATTCCTACATATATGTATATCCCTACTGCAGACACGACAACAACAATAACTACCTACTCGTACAACTTTATTTCGGTTCATATTTGATTTTCCTAATTTGGCTTAAGACACACTACGGCTCTGCTAGGCCTCACCAAAACACCCACACCCAATCTTTCAAAATTGAATACTTGGCTATGGCGACTGTACCTACCCTGACACTTACAGCTACCCGTATAGTACCGCTACAGTGAAACAGTTACAGTACATAGTACATGGTACATGGTACATGTACCTGTACATGAGCATCCATAAATACCAAATACATATACATAACAGTTAACATGCCTAACATTTGTAGTCTACTCTACAAAATATGCTTATTTATTGCTGTTTCCATACTCAATTTCTTTTACAGAACTGAAAAATCAAATAGAAACGCAAGTAAATGAGCTAAAAACTCAAATAGAGGGAAAATGTGTCATGCAGTGATATGTCAGTCATCATAAAAGCAAAATAAACAAACAAAAATAAAACAAACCAAACGTATAATAGTACCACAAGTAACAATTCAAATAAAACCTAACCGATTAACGATGAACGATAAATGATGAACGATAAACGATGAACGATGAAATTTATTTAACACATCCCGAACTTGAATTTGTTAATACTTATGAGATCCGTTGAGTTTAATCATTGGAACCGCAATCGAAACGAATATAAGTCCTTAGAAAGCTAGCCCAATGCTAGCTCGTAACGTAACCCGGCAGCAATAATCGAGATAAATCGAGCGATGCAATCTACAATTGAGTTTTTGGCAAAGCCTCCAATGCGGTGTACTAAAGCGTACAAATAATATATTAACAGCTAATACATACATATATTTCGGATAACGAAATAATGAAGGAGACATGCGAATGCGATTTAAAATGCGAACAGGACGGTGAACTCCTAAGGAACTTTAAGGTAGCTAAAGCATAAACCGAATTATTTAAAACCAAAAATAGTAAACGCCTTTAATAATACATATTCAAATCACTTTGCTTCGATGATAATGTAATATACTCAACCCCAATATACAATACATAACCGTTGTTTAGTTGATAACATACAATAAATTAACGAAACGAAACTAAATGAAACTAACGAAACAGCGGCACTCGTACGATGCAAAACCAAATCGAAACTAAAAGAATAAATCTAAAAACACAAATAAAGAAAATTTAAAAATAAAAAAAATAATAAACAAATAAACACCTAAAATAAGCAAAAAGCTAAAAGAAGAAAAGAATATAAATGAAAAAACCAAAAACCAATTAAGCGAATGGTGCGACAGAGGAGGTTGCTGAATCATGTCGAACCGTCGAAATACGTTGCTGAAATCACTTTTGGACTTTATTCCATAAATGAGTATGGGAAGATTATGAACTAAATCGGCGCATATGTTGTAATTGCCATTCGAATATATAAGTATATATACATACATATATACACATGTTATGTATATTTCCATGAATTTAACCACAGAAAATTAATCACATTTGCAAACGAATTGACTGCGAAGACGTTGAAATTATTGCTGGTTCTCAAAACTGATCGAAGATCGATGATCGCCTAAACCCAACCCAGAACTATCCAAACTATCCGAAATATAAAGTTTCAGTCAGTTTGTTTTCGATATTGCCAGAGAAATCTATCTTCTTTAACAGCTTTAACAGTTACATTTCGTTTCTTTCCTATACAAAAATACATACCCACACTACAATTGAGAGTTTAAAATCTTTCGAGACAGTTACTGATCTCACTGATTGATGCTTCTGAAATGTAAGTAAACTACCTAAATATGTACCTATACCTATACTTATACCTATACCTAAACCTACATATACCTATACCTATACCTATACCTATACCTATACCTATACCTATACCTATACCTATACCTATACCTATACCTATACATATACCTATACTTATACCCATATACCTTGCCTATACTAAAACTAATATACATTGAACATTGCCGAACTTGAGTTTCATTTCACATTAGTTTGTATTTACACATCTGTTGCGTTATTGGTTAGGTGACGGCTACGAGTACGTACATATATTCCGTAGGAAATATTGTATAACAATATGATAACTTAAACAAACAAATATTAGCTGTAGTCGTTTAGACAAGGACAATAGCTTATAAGAGACGCTAGGCAGTTCGAGAGCATAATGCTGTGATACATTTAGCAAATTATACATTTTTCACCGATAAGCGCACACGCCGGCCCACAGGTCGGACCCTCCCTCCCACAGAACCCAATACCCAAACGACACCTCAGTAGATGAGAAATCGAACACAACACAGAAACCGAAACAGATACCGAAACATGCATGCAAATCTGGTAAATAAAAAACAAAGACATCATACGACTATGACATAGCACACGATTTCTAGCCCACTGTGGGTCTCTCCGTTCCCGTCGTCCGTTTAATGTATCACATATATATTTACATATTTACATGCCAACATGACAACTCTCCAACACAGTCTACACACATGCAAGTCGAATCAAAGCCACCAAAATTGTACATACATATAAATGGCGATAAGTACATGTGTTACCAATGATAGTTAACCGATTATATGGAAAAGAATGCAATATTGTGTGCATGGGTGTACGTACATATGTACATATGTACATAGAAAACGAGCTGTCCCCGCTCCGAATCGAGTCATTGCATTGCGTCCGGGTTGCGTAACAGGTTTCGAAGAAGTAGTAGAGTCCTATGGTAGAGCTAACGATGGATTTTCGTTTATACTCGATTTGGCCCGTGAATGGCTCGTACTACTTATATGTATGTGTTCTACCATCCGTTACATATCATTACTATCATTACTATCACTACTACATGCATCATGAATCATGCAACACCATCAACCGAACAACTGTTTCACATATGTTTGTACTCGAATAATTCCCATCCATGACTGTGTACGCTTTTGGGACATGGTATGGAATGGCTTAAGACGATTACAACGCCCACATATGTATGTATATGTGCAATGATACATACTTTTAGGCGTCTATGTACATATCACATGAATTCGAGTAGATGAAACAGTTGGAAGGACATTTGTGATCCGGTTGACCGGAGTTAGATATCCTCTTAATTATCAGTCGAAAACATTATCTTTTAGTCGATATATAAGTACATAAAACTAAAACCTAAATATTATACATACATATATGAATAAATGTTTTAATTACACTGCATTCTATATATAAATATCTCTCTCTCTCTTTCTCTGGTGTCTCTCTCTCTCTCTTTCTCTTCTTTTGATTTAAAACACTCTCTTAAATCTTTAATCTGCGCCACTTCTACTCTGCCTAAAATATTTATATCTGAAAAACAACTTGAACAACATTTGCAACAACACGAAACAACAACAACTCTACCAAATCTCCACAACAACGACTCGATGGTCCCTCTCAGACATGTCCTCTCGGTGTTTTATGTATGATATATCATCATCAACAACAACAACAACAACAAGAACAACAACAACAACAGCACAAGAAAACCACTACAGCCAGTACAAGAACAACATCAACATCAACATCAACTACATCTACAGCAAAAGTAACTAACAAAAGTAACGTTATACATCATATACATATGTATTGTATATATATATGTACGAGATGAACTACTCGTTATCGAGAAAACTACAACTACAAATGCCCACAGCACAGCCAACAACAACAACAACAACAATAACATGAACATGATGAACATGAACATCAACTCAACTCAACTCAACTCAATTCAACCTACCTATCAGATACTCGTATCAGATCAGATCATGACAGTTTGCTACAAGTTTTTCTTAACATATTTCTGAACGTTGTGAACTTCATTTGTACTATATATGGCTAATCTTTAAAAACAAGCAAACATACACAAATACATATGCACATAAATACATACATACACACATCCACACTAGTCACATGCATTTAAATAGCAAATATGGTGTTGTAAATGCTTAATCTACATACATACATATTATAGTAACATATATACATATGTACAGATCCACAACCAACCAACAAGAAATATATGTACAATTCGCATAAAAAGTTACCATTTAATGAAAATACTTATGAAAATGATGTTATGTTATGATGAACAATGAATATATTACTATATACTCGTATAAAGGGGTGCCGAGACCTAGGCCGACACCGAGACCCGACCCGCGTCTATCAGTAAAAACATCGCTCTCTCAGATTCTTCTTGACCATTCTTGACTCCGTATGTTTCTTGTACACATATCGGCACGGCAGCAATACTACGATGTTCGTAGCGCTCCTCAACGCCTCTCTCTGTCAATCTAATAAAGCAATCCCCTAGTGCCCCATGCATCGCTCTATACAAAGTTAGGAACGATCGAACTAATGAAAGAATGCCTTAACGTGGCTCACATGACTAGACCATGAGTAGCGAATAGATGAATATGATGATGATGATGAAGACGATGATGAAGAGATGGTGATTCTACCAAAGGAAATGGAATCCACAATTCTTAACTGTTGCTTTAACCCACTTGTACTAATGTACTACTACGATACTAGAGCTACGATACTACTTATGTAGCTGCGTTTCCCTTCCGCATTCCAATCTAGTTTTACTAAATCCGAATCCAGATACTCGTATCTTAGCTATGCTCCTTTCGAACTCGAAACTCTATAAGCTCTATAAGCGTATAAAATAAATACGTATTGAAAATGTTTACCTAGATTCTACAATATCCATTGCGTTTTTCTCTCAAATACTTATACGATGTATCGATGTATGGACGGTCAGTTGAATTGTTTAATATATTGAATAAACATTAATAAAGAAAGCCAACAGCAACTTGAACATACAATATTATTCAATCATTATCAAGTTTTAACGTAATCATAAATGTTTAAAATGTTAAATGGTTCAGCCGATTTTGATTTTGTTCATTTGTTTAATATTGTGTTACCGTTAATATTATAGTTATGATAATGTATGTATATGTGTATCAGAAAGTTCATACAAGCAGATGATTATACATTATTATCTATATACAATATATATATGTATATGTGTAACTTAATAGGGAAATGAATTTAATAGAGAAACAACAGACAAAAATTATAAATAATAATGTTGGAAAGAATACCATTCAAGTCATTATTAGATGTGAAAGCAGTTCTATACACAACAAAGGATAAACAAAAACAAAAATGAAAACCAAAAACGAAAAAAAAAATCAAAACCTAAGGAAAGCGTTAATAGTTGATTAATTATATTGTTACTTTGAACATTTAATTCAAACCAAACCAAAGAAGAATAATAAAAACAATATATATATATATATATATATATATGTATAAATATATATGAAAAAACACAACAATACATTGTTTTAATTTTAAAAACAATTCCTAGGAGGCATTACCCGAAAGACCCCCGAAACCTCGAAACACAACAAGCGACCCGACCCGACCCCATACATGTCCTACTATCTACACTGTGACTTTCTGCCTGCCCTGCCCGATATCCGATACGTATAGCGATCTTGATTTGGCATGACTGTTAGTCTATATGTTTTTCTATATGTGTGTGCGTGTCTCTCTCTCTCTCTCTATCTCTCTCTGTCTCTATCTCTCTATCCACCTGTCTGTCTCTGTCTATCGATCTATCTACCTATCAACCTATCTCTATCTCTGTGTCTGTTTACGTACCTCCAAACTTTCCACCTTCCACTTCCACTGCAGAAGCATCCATACATATTGTACGTGCCTACAGTTACATCCACGTCTTTGTATGTCGGATACACACATGTACAATACGTATATGAATAGGCTGAGGTGCTGGTGCTGGTGCTGCTGTCTGCTGCCTATCCCTATTACAAAACCTACTATTCTATTGCTAAGAACACTGTAAAAAGATTGTGTAATGGAATGTGCTACGTTATCGAATATGTATTAAGCACATGCCATGCCAAAAATAATCTGCGTCTGCATTAGCCTCCAGATCTGCTGGGCCAAGGGCCAAGCAAGGAAGGCCAATGAGGTAAAGGTGAGTTGCGTGTGTCATCTAGGCCCCTCTTCCTGAACCCGCATCAGAGGACTTCAGTGAGTAAGTATACATACGTACTCGTATGTACAGGCACATGTACTTAAGAGATTCGATTTTGTTAAGCTGTGTAACTTTTATGTTGTATAACCACCCACTTCATTGCCTGGGTAAAGGTAGGTAAAAGCCACACAATTCCGTGTCCATTTCTCATCACACCACATTGACAGTCTCAGCCACAGCCACAGCCACTGACGACAAAGTTGAAGACAACAGCAGATTGAAAACAAAAGTCCCTTAGGGCACACATACTGAGATACTGAGAGGGTGAAAAACAATCAAACTCCGAACAAACTCTACTCTTTCATTTCTTGAATTATTCTTGCCCTTCAGTTTTTACTGCAGCTTTACATGTCACTTTGTAGGCAATTTTACTAAGTTATTAAAGTTGATCATTTCGTTGGTGTTCGTGTTAACTGATTTTGTCTTGTCTCTATTTTCAGCAAAGTTGAAAAAACGTCTTAGTGATGCTTTCAAAAATTGCCCATTGAGAAACTTGTTCTAAACAAGACCCAAAACGAAAAGATGAGAGTCCTGCGATGATTCTACGATGGTCTCGGTTTCAGATTACACAATTGCATGTATACGGGAAACCCGTGTACACCCGTATACAGTACAGGTGTACGGGTGGTTCGGTCTATGCGTGCATGAGAGTAAGAAAATCAACCGGCTTCGGCTAGCCGAAGCTCACGTGCTCTTTTACCCCTTCAACGTGCATTATCTGCCTGTTCGGCCCCGGCCCCGGCTCAGTCCCAGGCCCAGAACATGACATGGTGGCTATACTAACTTGTGTCTGAACTAGGTTTACGCTTACATCGACTACATCCATTTTAAAATGGGTATACATACGCATACGTACCCGGGAAGGTACCCAGCTACATGACAATTTTATTGAAGTCCCCTCTTCGAGATAACCATTAAAGGACTTAACTTTTAAGTACCTCATTTCGTTATTACCTACCTACCTACATATGTACGAGTAGTGTGTTTGGATATTGCTTATTTGAATAGTAGTAGAACTAGGGAATTCACTTGAGTGCTTTGCAACGCACAAAGATGCAGTTAGTTCCTTTGTACTCCAACGACGAGCCAAGCTACATATATTGTACATACATACACCCATATACATATATATTTTAGGGACCGCTCAAAATCCGATTACTCCGTAGGCACAACGATTAGAGGATAGCAACTTTACGCTACATCTACTTACCAACAGACTAGAAAGAAATACATACAATTAGAACCAAAGTGTGAAATCAATGATGAATAAACAACGAGATTAGTTTAGATCGACTAGACTATAGAATAGCATATTCGCCGCATATTCGTCACCGAACCATACCATGCCATACCAGACCATGCCACACCATATCATACCATACCATACCATACCATGCAATACCGGCCTTTCAACGGTGCAGAGGGCACATTCTTCATTCATTCATAAACGAGTATTGTAGATGGTTCGAGTGTTTTCGTTATATGCCAAATAATTCATAAGATTTTCAAAGTACCTGAAATTCCAATGACCCTAAAGGAAGTCTAGTATTAGGTTAAGGTCCTTGAAATGATCAAAAGTATTGCTGAGTTTAGACGATTTCTGATAGACATATGTACAATCTGCTCAATCATTATTCTATGTATCTGCGTATTTCAACCGATATTTCACGTTTCCATGCGAATAATTACGATTACTTAATAACTACCTATATATATGTATGGCAAATATATATATGTACCCGACCCGATTCGGCTCGCCGATGCTTAAATATATTTTCCAGCAGTCCTGCAGCTCTAGATATAGTCCGATCGGAAGGAAATTTAAACTTTTTATGGGTCTGTCCTGGCCCAACAATATACAATGTGCAGGAGCTTGGAAAATATATTTGCCGTTTTTACAACAATCATTCAATAATGCAATCATATCTATACCTAAACGATTTCGTGTCTTAATTTTGAATATTACATGATTTTACAAGCTAATGATGATAAAAGAGGATAAAAGAGATTCCAAAATGTGAAAACACGAAAATTCGGAAGAAAACGCAAAAACAAAAGCAGAAAGCAGAAGCAGAAGTAATTATAGCCTAAGTATATATAATTTACATACCAAAATGACCGACTGAAATTATTGTTAAACGTTTTATGAACTATACTTGCATATATACATATATTGATATGATCAAGTAAAAGAACAAAGAAAGAAAATAAATAAAGAAATATATATACAAGAAATTCATATGAATATATTAAAGTTTCTATACCTTAATCAACCATAAATTTACGAGTCAATATATACATGCAAAACACCTAAATATAAAGGTAGATGAACGAAATCAAATTTTAAAGATGCCGCCGCGAGCAACCCAAAAATAAAATTAGTTATCTAGGGCCATATACAATTGATGCCGAAGCGAACAATAGTTTGGATATAGGCAGATTAAAAATCGAAAATGCTTTCTATTATAATTTAATTTTGTAAAATAAAAAAATAAAATTCCAGTTTCGGCAACTTATCCTCTGGTTTGATCTGATCTGATCTGATCCGATCTGATCTTCGTGTAAAAGTTTAAGCTGAAAGCAGCGCCCAAGAGTCTTAACAAAACGAGTTCTACGAATCCCCTCGTCTATGTCAGAACAATGATAAAATTTAGATCCCAAGTAAGGTCTCAAAATTTCCAAAAAGTATCTTAATAATAGTTGCCATCTAGCCAGTTATTGAAGTTCAACTTAGCATTCGTGTTTATCTAAGGCCAGTGGTTCTGGTTCTAACGAAGAGTACTACCCATTGGGCTCTGTACGAGTACGGGTACGAGGACGAGGAAGAGTACGAGTACGAGTACGAGTACGAGTACGAGTACGAGTATACCCACGCGGGCAAGTGCGTAGAATTGTTCTGAATTGGATTGTATTGTATTGTATTGTATTGCATTGTAATATGTTGTATTGTATTTACTGTTGGATTGTATTTTAATATAGAACGAGTTAATTTCCAATAAAGAGTTTTTAAATGCATTATGAAACACAACCTTTGATATTTCCTTTCATTTTTCCCTGTGGGATTAATATGGCTGGCAGAAAGCATGCCAATTTAATGGAGAGCAGACGCCCAGAAGCAGATCTACTTCGTCCACGTTCCACGCCCTCTGTTGCTGGATGCTTTTATTGGAATTTGGTAAAACTCTTCCCCAACATTTCAGGCTGCTGTCATTTTGCGAGTCCGCATTGTTTAGACATAAAATTCCAAAGTGTTTGGAATTCAGAGACTTTCTGTGCCCCATGACGACGCTGTCGTGCTCTCGTCTCGGCATTGTCCTTGTCATTGTCGCTGCAACACAGTCATCATACCAATATCGGCCAAAAGGTCGAGGGTTGGGCATGGAGGTACGAGTACAGGAGTGGGGACGAAGGACGCAGGATGGAGCCCGACATAAAGGCACTGGATGGGATGGCGAAACTTCCTTGTCATGGGGCACGTTCAACAAATCAATACAAAAAGTACTTGCGATTCCAGCTGGCATATTTCGTTTAATTAAAAAAGTTCATCGCTATTTCGGAACAATTGATTCCTAAATTGACATCGTTGACATTTTAATGCGTTCGTTTCCGCTTGTCACTTGATGTGCCATTTATAGACTTGGCATGAACATATAGGACCGTCGCACTGACCGCCTTGGAGAGAGCTGAGCCCTGCATGACCTAAAATGCGAAACATTTGTCAGGAATCGTACCCTGTTACGGGTACTGGAGTACTCATAAATAATGCAGCAAACGCTTTTAATTATACAAACGTACCTGCCGTCCCCACAATCCATCCATCCCACAATACACATACACACAAAACACTTTGCAGTCAGCCAAGTGTGAAGAGCCGTGTTTATTAGCCCAAAACAACAGCATCGGCATTGGCATCGACTTCGGCGCCAGATAGCCATGCTCAACCTGCTTCTGGTCTGCTTCTGTCCACAGTCTCCCCTTTAATTTAATACAAGTACAAGTAGGAGTAGCCGGACGAGCCACACCAGAGGTAATCTGGAGGTAAACCCTAATGAAATGCATTGTCAAATGAAATGGTAAAATTGACGACGTCCACTCTCTCCTCAAGTGGCCAATGGCATTAAATCAGCAAACTAACTGCCACTAAATAAACAGAAACACACGCAGCCACTCAGAAGGATGCCGCCCGGAGCTGGAGGGTACGCCTTGGGTTGGCCCGCTCGCCCATTCGCATCCTTCCAGCTCGATCTAAACTTAAAAGCACTTGTAACAAATTGAAATCATCCATCTTACTTTTCGCATTCATTTGCACTCTCACCCTGACCGTCACCCTAACCCACTCGAGCCGAGCCAGCTTCCCCCAATCGCTCTCCCCCAGCAGCCATTTCTTGTGTCCGCCTGGTCACCCAGCAGCTGTACGAGTAAGTGGTGGTATTTGGATGGCATTTGGGATGCCCCGAAGGGTCGAAACACATGCGAGTACGTGTATGACTACGTGCATTCTCACATAAATATTCCCCCATCACTCTACACACTCGAACTAGTACTCATACTCTTACTCTTAGTCATACTCATACTCATACTCATGTGTCTGCACTTGCACGTATGTACATATGTGTGTACGTACATATGATATTCGCTTATTCAGCACATTACATTCAGTAATTTCAAGAGTGAAAACCCAGATGACTCGGCGTCGATCAGTGGGAATTTACCTTCAATATAATACGTTTCTGTGCAAGATTTCATGGATGTTTGTACTTATTTTAATTAAAGAATCTGTCTGCAGCAGTTGCGTATTTTCCGTAGCACTTCTCCGTAGTTTTGTCCACAAGGATAGCTATACTTGGGAATATTTCTTGTTGTGTTATTCGGCAGGACGCTCACATTCCGTTACCAGAATTACCTCCTATTGCATGTTTGTACAGAGAGATGTCTGGGCTTATCCAATTGGTATGTTCTTGGAATGGTTCGGTCAGACAGAGACAGATAATGACTCTCCAATGACAGATTGCCAAAAATTGTATTTTTCATTAGAGAGGCGTTGATTTTATTGCCCTGTTTCATTCGGCTGAAATATAACTAAGTAATCGAGAGCCCGACGAAAATGTCTGGGAAATATCTAGCGAATATCTTGCTGATTTTTGGGTGCTGGAATATAGTTTTTGGCATAGTTATAACCTATTTTCAAGCATACGAACTTGATTCATTTTGTAGGTATGATAAATATCTGAATTTGAATTTGAATTTGAATTTCGCTGCGGTTTAGACGATTACTACGAAGTGAAAGGTGTTATTGGATTTTTCAATACGGCAGATTTACCTGACCCAATTTTATATGAACAAAAATTTAAGATAAATGGCTATTTCTTCGAGATACTTCCTCTTGACGTCTATAAGGGACTTTTTCCTATTGGCATCCTGCTGGGAGTGTCGCATACCGGATCGGGGATATTAACATTGCTTGGTATAAGAAACGTGAGTTGGCATCTGTGCAGCTATCGGCGTTGCAATCTGACTTTTCTCCCTTGAATCCCCGTCCCCCAGAAATGTAAGATCTATTTCTCTACTGGCTTAGTTCTAAGCAGCTTTCTGCCCTACTTCATGGTTTTCTTGTACTTGTGGAGTAAGTACGGTGGTCTTTGTATCTGAAATGAACGACTTGTACTTACTTGCATATGGATTAAGTATTTCAGATTATTTTTACCCTCCTAGCCTGGCGACTCTTAAAAAAAGATTGGTATTGGAGCGATTAGGCTTACCAAATCAATGATGAAAGCCGTTGAAAGCTCCTGCTTAGCTTAAGTTTAATTTTTTACACAGATACAAAACCAAAAGGTATTAAATTGGATGGCCGTATTTTAATTTTATTTTAAATTTCAAAGTAGAATAGTAGAATAGCACAAGTACGGTCGACTCCAGCAAAGTAAGTGTGCCCTCCCAAAAGAAAAGGCAATCGCCAGGCCAGGACACCAAGCCTGAACCAAATCTAGTGTGTGAGACTCCCCTCCTGCACAGTGACTCCAGCAGCGACCACATTGCCATGGCCCAAAGATACATCTTTAAAGATGACGCCGAGGAGACGCACCTTGACATCAAAGGCTCCGTATATATGGATGGCCAATGGAGCCCAAGCTGTTCAATCCGGAGATATATGTACATTGGTATCCCATCCACGAGAGAGCAGGGAGTAAACGATGACGACGACAGTAATGCCTCTTGCATTACCATAGCAGATTCCGGCGATGATATATAGCACACATATAGTCTAAATCAATCCTGGGACGTCGGAAACATTGAATTCATTTGATCTACGAACAATTAGTCTTTAAAGGTCATCGGCATCTAGCGTTTTGATAAAAAGAAACACAACATGTACATGTACATGCACACATACTCGTATTCAAACTACACTGAAATGACCAGTACTCTAAGAGAGGGCTCTCCCATCTCCTCGGCGTGTGGAGCGGTCGCCATCCCATTCGAATGTCACACACAAATTAACTTACTTAGCACTACACACCCATAAGTACATGCCCACCTATGCACAAACATTTCAAGCATAATCATATGCATACTCGTATAAATCGAATTAATTGAAAATAAGTTATGCACAAAATATACCCATGTATGTACGTGTTTACAGAGTGCGTTATAAAGTACATATTTACATATACCGTGTTTGTATGTAACATGTTTGTGTGGTTGGGGAATTACAGTATATGTATGTACATATGTATGCACGAGTATGTACAAAAAACTGAACAGAACGCACTCTCTCAATCGACTTGTCGGCTGCAGAAGCAGCAGGCACTTTCAAAGTGGATGGCGATGGCTATTAAAACGGGCCAAGACCTGTCAGCTTCGAGTATGGCAGAGAAATAAAATCATCGCTCCATTCAAGTGGAAATTGCGATGATGAGGCAACGAGAGCGCAAGAAATGGCAAGACGGTCCATTAGCCTCGTTTAACACGGGTCGGAGTCGAAGTTGGGAGCGCGCTGACAGTGTACATATCTTTGCGAGTATTGCGAGAACCAGACCCTGCCCTGAGTCGAACGGAACTGATCTCAGCTGGACTGAGAGTCGCGCTCTGAGATTCTGTCATTACTGGTTTGGGGAGAGAATAGCGGCTTCTCGCATCACTGGCTGATAAGCTCAACCTTAGCCTCCGACGAGCCACGACAATAACAACGACAACAGCAACAGCCACAGCAGCATGTGGGGGCAATGGCGTTTAGCTCTTCCAAGCCTCTTTCAGTGTGATTTCAACAGGCAAAGGCAGGCGCACGGTCAAGCGCGCTATTCAACCGATTAATATAAGAGAGCAAAGATTTCTAAATCGTCATTGGACACCATGGAACTGAAGTTTATACTCGGACTCTTGGTGCTTCTTACTGGAGAAAGGCGGCAAGGCTACGCACAAGGCAAGTGTCAGTCGAGTCGGGCTCCAGGCTGCAAGCTGCAAGCTGACAGGGCAGAAAACTCATCTGACTATCAGCGCTGAACTTGACCCTGCCGATTGGGCTGGGGGCATGCCCAACAACGACAGCAACACCAACACCTACAGCAACAGCATTAATTTGTGCGGGTTTTATCTTCATCTCCTAGAAATCTTCGGGTATTGCACAACGCCCGATGAGAACAGTGGGACGTGCATTAACCTCAAGGAATGCGGATATCTGTACGAGCTGGTGCAAAGAGGAACTGTTTCGACCGAGACTCGCCAATTCCTTCAGAACAGTCAATGTGGCTATCGCAGTGGACAAGTCCTCGTAAATACAACAGCCCGCAAGTCAGCAAAATACCATTACGCTCGTACATTTATCGCCACAAATGATTTCAGATTTGTTGTGCAAACAACCGCAGACTCAATCAGCAGCCGGTGTGGGGAAATCAGAGTCCGCGGCCGCAGCAGCCCCCCACCCCGCCGCGAGTTCCCACATCGAGCCTGCTGCCCCAGCCGCCCAATTGCGGAGAGAATTTCGGTGATCGCGTGGTAGGTGGCGTGGAAACGGGGAAAAAGGAGTTTCCTTGGATGGTACTAATCGAGTACACGAAACGTGAGTACTAAAAAGTTTGATTCTGACCCGACTGAGCCGTAAGCCATACCAATTTCCAATACCAGCCGGAAACGTCAAAGGCCACCACTGCGGAGGGTCGCTGATCAACAATCGCTATGTAATCACGGCGGCGCACTGCGTTTCCGCCATACCAAGCGACTGGCAGCTGTCGGGCGTGCGTTTGGGAGAGTGGGATACGAGTACAAATCCAGACTGCACAACAGAGAAGAACGGCCGGAGGGATTGCAATGCAGACTACGTGGACAACCCCGTGGTTGAGCGAATTCCTCATCCGCAGTATCCAGGCAACGCACGGGACCAGCTACACGACATTGCGCTGCTGAGGCTTAGGGATCCGGTCGTATATACAGAGACCATCTCGCCGGTCTGCTTGCCCAGTCTAGCATCACAGCGCGATGCAATTTTCCTAGGCCGCAAAATGGTAGTCGCCGGATGGGGTCGCACTGAGACCAACTTCACGTCCAACAGAAAGTTGAAGGCTGAAGTGGATCCTGTGCCGCTAAGTGACTGTAATAATCGATATGCTAGCCAACGGCGCACCGTCACCTCTAATCAGATTTGCGCTGGCGGCGTTGAGGGAGTGGATTCATGCCGCGGAGATTCTGGTGGTCCCCTGTTGTTGGAAGACTACACCGAGGGCTATTCCAACTACTACATCACAGGCGTAGTCTCATACGGACCAACACCATGTGGTCTAAAGGGATGGCCGGGTGTATACACAAGAGTGGCAGCGTATTTGGACTTTATCGAGAATAACGTCCGACCATAGACTAGAAAATACGAGTATGCTGCTCTAAAGGCTATCTTCAAAATGGAACTAAATAGCGTGTCAATTTAGAAATCATATGGAATGTAGCCACGTAGGAGCTGGATTTTGGACAGAGATTTCTACAGGAAATATCGATTTTTAATACAAGGAAATTATACAATAAATAAAATGTAACTTTTGTAAATGTAACGGTTACAAGCGTGGAGTTCAAAACAAATTGAACAGAGGCGCACTGAAAGTGAAATTATTCGCTTCTTGGTAGTATTTTGGTTTTTATAATTCACTGTTTCGGGTCCTAGCATCTGAAATTTTGGGTGGGAAACATTCTCAAAGTGCTGGAATAGAGTCTGCCCTATTTCCCGACAATAATTAAGAGACCAACCCTATTGCAATTAATCTAAGAACGCAGGGAAGCCAGCCGACTCTGCATCTCCTGCAATTCTTCGCCTTCGTCGTCGTCCTCCTCGACCTCGACTCTTGCGGCCGCTGCCGGGGTTTTGTCCGCTGGAGTAGCCTCTGGTGGCAGTGGAGCTTCCCCAAGCTTGCCATCCGTTATCTCCCACAGAACCTTGTCCACCTCCTTTGCCGCCTCTTCCTCCAGCTCCTCAGACTCTTCCAGTGAGTCCATTGTCTCATCCAGCATCTCCTCGATAATGCCGGCTTTCATCATCTCTTTCGACATGTCGCGCATAATACCCGCCAGCTCGGGATATCGAACCAGATTCTGCATGGCCTGCATGACTTCCGTTGACTTTTGCAGTGAACCAGCCACACGCAGGGTGGCTGGAAGAACAAGGCTCATATTATTTAGGGTCTCCAAAGCCAGATCCTTCAAGACCACTTACATAATTGATTTTTCATCTGCATCTGTACGGAGTTAAGATGAGCCTTTGACGTGTATATGCGATTGACGGCCTTGCGCGAATTCACTATTTCTTTGGCCAGAATGACGCAGGTGTCACGGTCATTTTTCTGGGCGGCCTGTTTTAGCGAGCGCTTCACTTTATCCTCCTCACGCTGTATGCTGCGGATTTGCCGATCTAGCTGGTTGCCTTCCTTTCGTATCTTGTGCGTCCATTCTTGCACCTGTAAATTTGCGTAGCGAAGGTTAAAGCAAATGCAAATAAGGCAAAAATTTCAAACAAAACAACTGGAATATGACATCATTTCTCTGGAACATCTTTGAGCTGAAGGCAGAACGGTGTCGTACCTGTTCTTTGGGGTCTTTGCTTGGAGTTTTGCCGAATAAGCCCATTGCACTGTTCGTGAACGAGAACAGTCGAATATTTGTAATGCTTTAACTTTTAATTTGTTTAATATTCCGAGTGAGTCATTTTTGTTGTGACAAACAATTCATGGTGATGCCACCACGATAAACTTTGTCAGTGATGTGCAGTACTTCATTATTATTCGTATGTCACATTCAAATAGTCTAAATAAGGATATCTATACGATATAAAATATACATACAGAAATTACCGACACGCTTATTCTTGAATAATGGCTATCCAGCGAGGCATTTATTTTACTGCTTTTGAAACTTTCACTCGTGTAATATTAATATAATTAGTTGAATTTGTCGTCGTTATGTAAATTACGGTCCTTGGTTCATCTTTTAGAACGTATACCATGTTAAATTGATCATATTTAATTGCCTAACTAAAACTATCGTATACATCAATTTTGGTTGATCTGGCAGCGCTTGAGAACGCACTAGTGACGTCACAATCAAAAGAGAGAAATCAATGGCGTACAACCTTCTCTTTTTTACAGCTGCCCGTCAGCTGTACCCGCGCTCCGTTATATCAGAGGCTGCAAACGTGGGTGCTCGACAAATACATTTTCCTTATTTGTTCAATTAAAACACACTCCCCCCCACTTATTTGCAGGAGCAATGCAAAACTCAAGGCGTTGCATTAGCCTAATCTGCGTCACTCGCCAGTCGCCCAGCCTACGAGCAACATATGGAGCTGTTGCGGCCGCACGCTGCTTACACCGGGCGCCGCCTCAGAGCTCTCGGAAAAAACACGAGACAAATGTATCGACACTGTTCAAGCCAGTGCAGGTGCAGGCCAACGTCGACTGCGAGGACGTGGGCTCAGAGCTGGTGGGAAAACTGGAAAAGTCGGAGCTGCTCAAGATCCTGAACAAATTCACCCAACGTCGAGAGACCAAATCTCTATGCAGTGAGAACGGACTCGACTGTACGTGGCTGTGCTTTGAGGATGCGCCAATTCCTACTTATCAATTTCGATTCTGTTCCCAGCCTATTTGCAGCAGCAAGCCTTCGGCTCGTTTCGGCGCTATTGCATTGAGGCCGAGAATCTTCCGGTGGATCTGCACATAATCTTCAGCGACATTATGCAAGGGGCCGGCCACATCGATGACATCTTTCCTTATTTCCTCCGTCACGCAAAAACCGTGTTTCCGCACCTGGACTGCATGGACGATCTGAAAAAGATCTCTGATCTGCGCCAGCCCGCTAATTGGTATACTAACGCGCGCGCCTTGACCCGGAAGATTGTGTTTCATTCGGGACCAACAAATTCCGGAAAGACATACCACGCTATGGAAAGGTATCTCAGTGCCAAGACCGGCGTCTATTGCGGTCCTCTGAAACTGCTTGCCACGGAGGTGTACAACAAGGCGAACGAGCGCGGCACTCCGTGCGATCTGGTCACTGGAGAGGAGCGCAAGTTCGGCATCAGCGACAACTCGCCGGCCAACCATGTTGCGTGCACCGTAGAAATGACCTCTGTTAACACACCATGTAAGCGTAAAACTCTACTATTTTTCGCATATCGTCAGCTTACTTCAGCCTTGTCCCATACGTGATAGATGAGGTGGCTGTGATTGATGAAATACAGCAGATCCGGGACCCACAGCGCGGCTGGGCCTGGACCCGGGCCTTTCTCGGCCTGATAGCGGACGAGGTGCATGTCTGCGGCGAGGCTGGTGCTCTGGAGCTGCTGCAGAAGATATGCGAAACCACCGGCGAAACAGTGGAAGTGCGCCGCTATGATCGCCTCACCGAGCTGACGGTCGAAGATTCTGCCTTGGGCTCATTGGATAATGTGATGCCGGGCGATTGTATCGTTTGCTTTAGCAAGCATGACATTTACACTGTTTCTCGGGAAATCGAGGCACGGTGAGTTTTCGTCCCCGCGCTCAAAAAGCTAATTCAAGATACTCATCTATTGAATTCCGTTCAGAGGAAAGGAGGTTGCTGTAATCTATGGCGGCCTGCCACCAGGCACCAAGCTAGCCCAAGCTGCCAAATTTAATGATCCCGCCAATAGCTGCAAGGTAATGGTAGCCACGGACGCCATTGGCATGGGTTTGAATCTGTAAGTGAGCTATTGCTGGGAATCAATTTTATCTTCGTTAAATCAATCTTCACTGCAGGAGCATCCGCCGAATCATTTTCTACTCCTTGGTCAAGCCCACAATGAACGAGAGAGGAGAGCGTGAGATCGACACTATATCGGTGTCGTCGGCTCTCCAGATAGCGGGACGGGCCGGCCGCTTTCGCACGCAGTGGGAGCATGGATATGTGACTGCCTTCAAGTCTGAGGATCTGCAAACTTTGCAGCGCATTCTGGCACAGACACCCGAGCCTTTGAAGCAGGCCGGCCTGCATCCTACGGCCGATCAAATTGAGCTCTATGCTTACCACCTGCCCAACTCATCGCTGAGCAACCTAATGGATATATTTGTGAACCTGTGCACGGTCGACGATTCCCTGTACTTTATGTGCAACATTGAAGACTTCAAATTCCTCGCCGAGATGATTCAACATGTACCGCTGCCCCTTCGCGCCCGATACGTCTTCTGTTGTGCGCCCATCAACCGCAAGATGCCTTTCGTGTGCTCCATGTTCCTTAAAATAGCCAGGCAGTACAGCCGGAACGAGCCCATCACATTTGAGTTCATCAAAAGTAACTGCGGCTGGCCGTTCAAGCTACCCAAGACAATACTGGACCTGGTGCACCTGGAGTCCGTTTTCGACGTTATGGATCTGTATCTATGGTTGAGGCATGTTGCACGCATCCACCTGCCAAAATAACAAACTAATCTCATCGCCTTGCCTTTGCAGTTACCGGTTCATGGATCTTTTCCCCGAGGCAGGCAACGTACGGGAAGCCCAAAAGGAGCTGGATGAGATTATACAGCAGGGCGTATTCCAGATAACTCGCCTGCTCAAAAACACCGAGGCCAGCCAGGAAGGGGAGACGCCAAACTACAGCATGCGTCGCGTAACGCATGTCAAGGAGCCACGCTTGCCCAGCGCATCGCGTGGACGTCTCACGGACAGACTGCTCGCCCAAGGTCTGCTGACGCCGGGGATGCTAAGTGAGCTGCGCAAGGAGTGGGATGCCCAGCAGGTGGGCCAGGCGGCGGCGGCAAGCACAAGCTCCAAGGAAAGTCAGGAGTCGCCCACAGATGATAGTGACGACGAGGACAGTTACCCGGGAAGCTACAAGAAGACGAGGCGAAAGCGCAGAAAATAGATTTACATACATATGTACATAAATAGGCTACGGACTAAGGATCAATGAGACAATAAGTTTGTTGTTGTTGTTTTTTTACATAATATCGTTTTATTTTAAGTGGCAATTATGTAATATTAAAATTATTATTTGATAATCAACAATGACAATTTAATTGTTTAAATTGAAGAGTAGAAATATGTTATCTGTTGCAGAAAAAATTAATCACTTCATTCGCTTTTAATTTCTGGAGGGAGATTCTACTCAGAGTCTGAAAAACTTGACATAAAGTCAGCAGTTTAGGGCGAGTTCATCGCTGTTGTTTCTGGTTTCTTGTTTCATTGTGTCTTGTGTTCTGTGTCCTTGATTTTGAATTGCGTAATACTGACTTGAGCGATTGCGATTAGCCCCACTCGCCTTCCAAAATGAAGTAGAGGATTTAGTTAGACACACATACAAATATCGCAATTTTTGCAACGACAAACACACATTCACGGGAATCGTGACTATAAAATATTTGACATTCAAAACATATAGATTTTTTAAAAGATACGAATACTATGCATTACAAAATCCATTCAACACGATTGTACATCAAAATTAATATTAAGTTTGGTTGCATGAGCATTGCAATAGTTTAATAGTTGTCATCTCTGTTTTCCTTTCTTTGATTAAACTTGATTCGAATGTACAATTAAAAAATAACTAAGATCCGATATTTAGTAAAGCTTTCCTTTTTCTCTGTGTATAAGTTAAACTTACTTCAATGTACTTCCCCTCATTTCCCACCCTATTGCATCTTCCGGGGAGTTTCAACCACAATTCCAGACACGCTACAAAAGAGATCACGGTGTCTTATATACAACAATATGTGTATGCAAACAGAACGTTAATATATTTCTATCCTCCAGCCTACTTTTAGTTCCAGTATATGGTTTTAGTGTACCATCATTATTAACTCCGGCTGTCTGCCAACTTTCCTTAGCTTGTACAATAGATCTTTGTGCGTTTGAATTCTAAGGTACCGAGATTTATACTCTTTTTATCTTTATCATCATATCAAATATCAAAACTGGAACATGACCATGGTTCTCGATAAAAATTTCAAGAATTAGTTATGTTTTATGTATGTATGTATGTATGTACTTTTGTGGGTATGCATGTCTCTTATGTATTGACTAGAATTCTTCCTATTTACGAGTATTTTCTGTTTTAATAGCTTTCTATTTTGTTGCTTGGTAATACAAAAGTGCTAGTCCTATAAGACATTGGGGTTCGGTTCCCCTGCGGGAATCAATATTTTTAAGATAATATGCAGAAAGGTTTAGTTACAAAAATTCGCCCGTTCGAACATCCACATATCTGAGAGTTCATCTGAGAACATGGAACGCGTTCCATGCTCCTCCAAACACAATACACAGTCCTACTCTTATGTATTGCCTGCCCCTTGGGCTATGCGTAGACTATGCGTATAGTATTCATTATCACAAACAATTATAAAGTTCAAATTTGAGTAATAAGTTATGTTCTTTCATGGACTTTACGTACCATTGCGTACAAAATTTTAATATTCTAGGTTTCATTTTTGTTTTGTGTTGTTTGTTTTTTCACATTTCACATTTGATCAAAAAATGTGTTCCAAATTGTTTCCAAATTACAAATATTTTTTAGCCCACTTTTGGGTTAGATCCAAACATTCCGGTTCAGATATCAAAAATTGGTTTTTAAAGTGTGCCACAGGCACAAGACAATCAATCTTCTTCCATTCGAGTCGATTCGATTCGATCGACTACGGCACCCCATAAAAACAAGACACAAAATGTATACTGACCTTGGAACACTCAGCCTATTTGGTTCTAGACAAAATCAAGCTCCAGGCCCGGCTCAATATCGACTGCAACCGCATTGTCTGCAGGGAATTGATCGCTGTCCTCGTCCCGACTCGACTCCTTTGCATGTTTATCCTTGGACCTGTCCTTGAACGCAGCGAAGCCCAGTTTCATGAGCGCCTTGGTGCTGCGTGTCGAAGACTGTCCCAACTGCTCGAATCAGGAATCCACCAGAACGTGCCAGCGGGCCAGCATCTCGCCCTTCGGCATTTCGCATACGTCCGCCCAATGAGCTACCTCCTCTGGTCCGGAAGAGTTTAGGCCCAGGCTAAACCATCCGACCATTTCGTTCTTCTTCATGTGTCGTTTGGCATACACCGAGATCATCAGCGTCACGTCGTTCAGCTGGAACAGGGCCACCTGGAACGCAAATGTCTCCTTAAAAAGCGGATTGGGCTGTCCCCTGCGAATGGAGGTCTTGGCGCGCGAAATCTCCTGACCAATACTGCTAACCATGACCATCTTCACGTAGGTGTCGGGCGCCTTATTCAGAGACAGGCTGCGGAACTGGCTGCCCTTGATGATTTCCACGCTCAGCCGGCCAGTCACACCATTATAGCTGAGGCCCAGAAGCAGTTCCGAGACGCCGCCGTGCTGCATGGATGATGTGGAGCCCGCGCTCTCCGAACGCGCCAGGCTCAGTAGATCGCTCGTCGATCCCAGCACTGATGAGGTGTTGCGGGGCTCAAGCGGCAGCCACAGGTTGGTCTCGAGCTCCAGGTCGACCGTGGCAAAGCTTACATACGCCTCTCCAATCAACCGTTCCTTCCTCAGTCGCTCGCAGCCGTAGAGGCGCACCCTCAGACCCATGTTGTTGACGTCCTCGGGATTGACACGATGCAGCAGGAAGCTCTCCATGTACTGCGGATTCTCCCCGCTGCGGATTTTTGTTTTGTGCTTCTGCTTTTTATTGGGCAGCATCAGCATACGCACCTGCGTGTGCGTCTGCTGGCCGTTGCCCAGCGGCGGCAGACATCGCGCCTGCATCACGTGGACCGTCATTTTCCGCATCGGCGCATCGTACAGCAGCGACATCTCCAGCTCGATGGGTCCCCGAGAGGCTGGGGCCTTCGAGTCGCCCACCAGCATGTCATCCGACTTGACAGAGCGCAGATCGCTGGTGTCGAACAGGGGTTCCTATAATAATAGATAGGGACTGGTATAATAATCATTCAACTGCGATTTCTGCACGCTTACGTCATCGTTGTTGTTGTTGTTGTTGGGAATAGTAGTATTGTTGTTGTTAATGAAGCTATTGGCCACAGGCATCACCACCACAGCATTATCCTTCTCCAGTTTCGGCGGCAAAACCTCCACCCTGTGATGGTATCTCTGGGAGTGGTGTGTCTTAGCCCGATTGTCCGTATATGGATTCCTAAAAGCGGTAACTGGATGCGCTGCGTCGAGATAAATTACATTGCTTGTCAATTGTCATGTCTGAAGTGCACTCAGATGCTTAATAAAGACAGTTTACCCTTGGTCTCGCCCGTCAAGATGCCAGTATGACTGTCAACAGATGCCTCCATGGAGTCATTCGAGCTGCACTCGCTGTGAGACGATGGAATGCCGACCTTGCCCCTTTCGGCAATTGCCAAAGGGTCACGCGTTACGGTCACCCTCTGCAGGTCAGCGTCGGATTGATGATAATTGAAGCTGTGCGCTGTCAGTGGGTTGGCTTGGCTGATGCTCATCCCGTATCCAATGGGCTTGTCGCTGTGCTGATTTTGCTGATGCCATCGCAGCCGGCGCAAGATGTCCTCCTCCGAGTCGGAGCTGGTGTTCTCGTAGCGTCGCTTGCGTGCTGCAACAAAGGGTTTGCTCAAGCCAATGCCCAATCACCCATCCCAATCTTTCATCGAGTCCCCGACTACTCACTGATCTTTTGCACACATTTGGCTGCCAGGTGACGCTCGTCGCAGCAGTTGATGCCATGGCGATGGTGAAAGCAGCACTTGCGGCTTATGTACAGGAACAGCAGGAGCAGCAGGACGAGAACACCGAAAAACACACCCAGGAGAGTGGTGACCTCAACCGTACCTGCAAATACATACAGACTTACAAACATATCCAGAAAGACTATGATCGTGATAGTTCTGGACAACTTCAGGGCAGGAATGGCATGGCCATTGGCAACCCAAAGTTCAGCAATGAGTGAATAAGTGAAGTGAAAAGGCAAGGAGAAACGTACCCAACGTAGGAGTGCTATCCACGCCAGAAGCAGATGTAACAATCATCTTTGTTCATGCGTAAGATGGTAGTTATTCCAACGCTCCTCAACGCTACATGAACCTCATCAAAAGTGGCCTGCTGTCAGCTAGGGTTTGTTTGCACTACAATGTGAAAGCGATATCGAAAGCGAAAGCGAAAGCGAAAGCTCGGGATATGACAGCACAGGATAACTAAAATCGATTTTTCACAGCACAATAAATAGTATGTTGTGCTGCAGCGTTGACGGCTTGGAGCAGTAATTTTCCATCATGATTCCTAGCGACTATTTTCTGAGTTGACCATTTAATCACGTTAAAGTCTTGTTTGACAAACAATTTTTTGAATTACTGAATTTCACTTTCACATTGTATCAAGCAATCAAAGGTCCTTTCACTTTTTTGATTCTCCTGACTTAGTGTAGTGGTTTCGTTATTTTTCGAGGCGTGTGGCACAGACAGTGGACACGTTATAAATAAAAAAAAATAAAACGGCTATGGAATTGTATATACTGTGATCATCAGATAGATGAGCTGCTGCCATTGCACGCACGGCAGGAACGACACCTCAGAGGTACGAGTACTTGAAAGCTTAATACCCCCATCCATTCCGCGTATGTGAAGATAAAGCACTCGGAAAAGCACAACTTTGACAACTGCATCGCAGTACCAACTGTTGCTTACGATTTTGTTCATAGCTTAGTTTTCTTCATATTGGATAGGATTAAAAATAAGCTGTGTACTTTTTAGGCCATCTGCCTAATTGCAATCTATAATAGTGAATAAATTGTTTAAATATTCGTTATTACATTACGAAATATCGATAAATTGGTTTCGATATCCAGCTCCAGCCGGTACCAAAAGCGAATGGTTAAAAACGGAATGCCCAGTAATACAATAACAAATTGAATGTCTTGGGCATGACTATGATCGCGCCAAAGACTCTGTATTTTTTTGAAAAGCTCTGTGACGGACTCAGATTTTCAAAGGCATTGACGAAAAGACTAAGCCGACTAAGACTAAAGACTAAGACTAAACTAGTTTTGACTAGATTGGACTTGTAGTCTGTTGTAATACGATGACCGAACTGCTTTCATCGAAACGGTTATTGGCTCTTTTTGCTCCCTTCAAATCGGTTAAGGCTCTCTTTGAATCGGGTATGAATCGGTGTCAACAATGAGTTCCATTCATACAAAGTAAAAAACAAAACGCAAAAAGTTCAAGAAATTAAAAAAAAAAATTGATTCATTTTGTACATTTTATCGATATTATCTCTTATGTTGCTGGCAACATTCAATTGTATCGGTCAGACTCATAAAGATAAGGAGCAGCATTGTTCCTCGCGGATTGAGCAACATTTTGCACACCCTGGAAGTGGATATTATAGAACTGAGAGAATGTTTGTCATCTAATGCACCAATAAAAGCCAAAACTAGCCAATTTATTATTTAGGCCAGTAAAGTAGAAAATTGATTAATTAATCGGATAAAATTAGGTGAGCAGGTCTGAGGGTTATATTTAATTAGTTATATTCCAGGGAAGATAAAAAACGAGGAATATTTAAAAAGACTGCTGTCGATAGTGACATCGATAGTAGACGATAGTTTTTCGAAAAACATCGACAGTGCAGTCGATAGTTCTCCACCTCTAGTTCAAATCGAGACATTGTTGTTGTGTTTGTGTGTTTATTTTGTGTTATATTTTGCGCGAGTTATCATAATTATCGGTTATTATTCAAAACCGTTGTTTCTGCTCGCCAGCTGTTGTCTCACCGAGACTCACAATTTACAAATCAATCACTTTGCGCTGAACGAAAATTCAATACAAAATCGTATGTGTGACGCAAAAGAATTTAAAATTTCCAATGCCATTGAGCCCGTCCCGTGCCTGTGCTTGTGCTTGTGTGGTGTGTTTGTGTGCAAAAATTGAAATGCCATTGAGCAGGCACCAGCTTTTTTAAGCAGCTAATAAGAATTTATCCCTCGGAATAGCTCTCTTTTGGAGGCTTTCTAGGCTACTTCAGTGCACCTGCTTCTGCTCCAGCCGATTGCAACGCGTAGGTAACTTTGATAAATACCCATAGAAATACATATGTTTATTTGCGCTGATTTGCTGAAACCTTGAGCAATGCGTTGACTGTGCCGCTCCACTATAAGAAAACCATTTCGAATTCAAAGTCATGCAGGCGCAACAACACGAGCCACGCGCCCCCGCCAGCTACTCAGCTGGCCAGCGGCGCTAGTAGCAGCCGCCCCGGAGTCGATGGCAATGTGGACGACGTCATCTCACACACATCATTTATTTTCATTTTCGTTATGTGCTGTGGAAAAGGAGACGCGAGGGGGATTGGAAACTCGATAGTTGTCATTCCCAGCCCATATGACATTGTCAGTGAGCAAGTGCCCGCTTTGGTGCTGGTCTCTGCGACTGCTTTCGGATAGCCATCAGTCCGCTGTCTGCTGTCTGCTGTCTACTGCCTGCTGTTTGGTTTCTTAATGGCAGCTGCAATGACACTTCCACTGCAATGCGATTGCCCCATCTCAACTCCTTGGCGGAGGCATATGGCTTGGTCATCGCGTCGTCTCCTTTCATTCATTATTATTTCTCCGATCTTTCGAATGCTTTGCGCTTGGGTCAACAAACCAAGCGATTCGCTCCCGCTCTGCGAGTGTGTGTGTGTGTGTGTGTGCAGTCAGTCATTGATGGCGTCCCGTCCGGTGATTTGGTGGTGGGGTCGCCATCTCCATGGCCATGTCCATGGTCGCCCCTGACTTCAGTTCATTTTGCTTTGTTTTTATCATTGTCATTAAAATGTGTGGTATGAATGCTCATACTACACACGATCCCATCTATCAGGGGAGAAATGCTTGTACTACTATTGGTCCAAAAACCGGTTCGTATTGCTTTATTTTGGGTGAACGTGAACCCCGATAGCCTCCGTCTCCCACTCCCCTCTAGTTCTCTCTCTCTATCTCTCTATCTCTCTTGGGAATTCCGATGGCTTAAGCTCCATTCCACTTCTTTATGTTTAAGCGGTTTTCCCTTTTTTTTCCCACCAGCTATAGATATTCATCTTCATCTGCTTCTCTACTGCGGCATGCGCTTTTTTCTTGGCATCGTGTCAAGAGCCAAGAACTTGAGCCAAAAAGCACACGAATGTTTCGGCGTCTTTTATTTTTTGCCGGAGCTGAATCTCACCTTGCCGCGCAGATATTCAGGGACAGCCAAAGCCAATGTAATGAAACATTACGCTTTAGACTTGATGTTGATGCCATCGGTGTCGTTGTCGTTGTCGTTGGGCATTCTGTTGGGCTGGGAGTAACTTGGCGGTAACTCAATTGTATCTGCGAGGGCAGAGATAAGGCTGAAAGTAGTTTATACCGATACTGCACTTAGATGGGAATTATCTAAGCCCTAATCAGCTTTTATTATAGTTATGCGTGTATTTTTAAATAGCTAAACAGACTGTTTTGGCAGAAAACACCATTCCTATGGCGGAATTCCGATCATTTTACTTATTTGACGGAACAGCGGCACTCGTGCTTATCACGCAAATGATATCAAACATTTTTGCGCTATCGGAAATTAAATTAAGCGCCGCTGTCGCTGCGATTGTTGTTACTTTTGCCCTGCCTTTCCTCCGGAGGCTGTTCGGCTGTTCGGCCTTTCCCTTCGCTTCGGATTCGCGGGACGGGACCCAAGAAAATGCAAAAACTTAATTCACTTTCGTCCGTCGTCGACGGAGAATCGCAGCAACAATGGGCTGCTTGCTTAGCTGTGGGGGCTCCTTTGTGTTTGTGTTTGTGTGGATACATTTGAATGGAAATGGGAATGTGCATGTGAATGTTCATGTGTATGGGGCTGTGTATCTTTGAGATACTTGGTGTACTTAATGACCAAACGTGCCGTGTCTGACTCTTCTTCTCTTTTCTAGTGACTCTGTATCTCGTTTGCTAGCTTAATGCCCTTCTTTTAGCAAGCATTCTCATTTTTACCATACGTTTGTAACGCCCGTCCACCGATCCTGGATGTGGCCGCCCATTACTGTCGTGATTATTATGTAGTTTTTAAAACAACTGAACCGCCGGACAGTAGTTTACTTTTATTTAAACAGAAATACATAGTAAAGTATCAAAGGGTATTGAAACGTCGTCGTGTCCCGTCGCTGGTTTTTCTCTTGTTTTAATTTGTTTTAGCCACACACTCGCTTGGCATTGGAACCCACACAAAGGCCGCCTATCTGTATCTCTGTATCCGTGTAGGGTATCTTCAAGCATGCACTATCTTTGTGTTTGTATCTGCATCTTTGTATCTAACGAGCGTGGAAAAAGCAAAGCGTCGCTTGACTTTCGTCGTGCACTATCGTTGCCTCAAATCATTTTGGGCTAAACTGGTTTTGACCATTGCAATCAGACCGAACGGAGTACGATCTGCATGCATACATGTAAATACATAAATACTCGGGCGTGTAGGGGCGTGGGTGCATGGGGCTGGCATTGGGGATCTACCAGCACTTTGTAGCTGCATAATTGCCACAGGCACCTGCCACGCCGGCTCAAGAGTGGCAGCGCTCTGTTAATTTTCCGGCCAGAATTTCCATTTCCATGTGCTCCTCGTCTAACGGCCCGGCAATTAAGCTGTCATAAACGGGAGCCAGCTTTCAAAGAAAATCCACATTCAACTTCAACGTTTCTACGCCTCTGTTGGGTGGGGGGCATGCAAATGCTTGTAACTTTCCCAAAAGAATCTGACACAGAGAAGCCAGAATGGGTTCTTCCATTCATTCAGCTTATTCAGAGCCTCAGTCGATGATCGGAACGGTTCAGAGGTGCTGGAAGAGGTCGCAGGAAATGGATACCTTCCGACGATCCTTGGCTATTGCATGTACATACTATACCATGTATCCCTTCCCTTCTTATCGTTTGCCATTCTGTGCGGCACCTGGTTACCGACCATTTGGGGGTGCATACAATACCTGTCAGACGTCTGACTACCGACTACTGACTACTGCCTGAGGGATGCGGTATGGGTGCTCTTCCATGGCATATCTTTGTTTACTTTTCGTCAACAAAGTGGAGGAGGGGCCGTGCCAACAGCAACAACAACAACGTCAGCAACTTCTGCAACCACCACTCTAAGCTCTCGGAGTCGCTCAAGTCGCTGCAAATGCAAAAAGAAAAGGGACAGGTGTTTTCCGGTCCCGTACAGTGTACACGTTGCACACTGTTGTGCCTTTGTTGTCGCTCCGACCACCCGTCCCTCGCTCTCCTGCTGTCCGTTCCCCTGGCTACCCCAAGTGCATCTTTTCTTGCCGGCTTTTCCAGTGCTGTTTTCATGGTCGAACGCCGAGTCGTACGAAACGTAAAACGATATTGAATAATAAGTTCTTCTTTGTCTTTTACCCGTTTTAGGAGCTGCGCTGCAATCGCTTTCAGCGGCAACAATGACAACCACAACCCAGACGGAGATCAACACGAACGGGGGCGGAGGAGTGGACTCTAGCAGAGCCGGTGCCACAGAGACGGCTGCAACCAGCTCCAGCGTCACTCCCGCGCCCAGCGGCACCAGCGGTCTCCACAAGAATGCCCCGGGCGTTGGAACGCCCAGCAGCAGCAGAGGTGAGGCTGAGACACCCCGAGAAGGGCGTAAGAACAGGAGCTAAAAAGAGCTAAATGCCTTGTTAATTTGTTGAACAAGACTGCGGCACCTCGGCACGCGATGTGACGACAAGCCACACTGTTCTTAATGGACAGGTGCCCTATCCTCCTCTCTATAAGGCGTCATGCACGCCAAACAGCCATCCAACCGATTTGTAAGTGAGCCCGTGGGCGGAGTAGGAGTCCGCTTCTGTGGGGAATGTTGTCGGGGAATACGTGTTGGATTCTGTTCGCGTGGAGCCGTCTAAGTACTTAATCTTTTTGTGACAAACTCCTATCAATAGTCCCAATCGGATCAGCTCGGTTAAGCTATAGCTACCAGATATAGTTAATAGAATGGTTTTGTTTCTTGCTTTGCAACACGGAAGTTCTTGCCTGAAATTGAAGGTACTTCAAGTATCTTTAAGATCACACCCCTTTGCCCCTTTGAGTATGTCAGAGATTAACTTCTCAGTGCAAACCCCAGTAAATTTGTAACGCAAAGACTTGCGATTAGGAGGCTGTGTGCGGATCCACCTGGTGATGCGGCACAAACGACTTTCCGTGTCTGTCTGTGCGGACGGCAGGTTCACGGTCAGTGATTGATTTAATTTCGGGGCTTGGTCTGCTGTGATACAACCGCCGTACACGCGATCCGATCTGATCTCTGTGATCTGTTCTGATCTGCTGTGGCATTGAAATGGGGTAAGTGACGTGAATGCGATTTCAATTTGTAACAATGGCTAAACGATTAGCCCGCAAATGAGGCTATTGGAGAATGTTACGCAAGCATGGACGCCATTGGAAATCCGACCTTGAGATAGAGCCCCTAATGTAAACATTTTCTGGCGGAATGCACTACCGTTTACCGAAGGAATGCGGCATGTCGTCACAGGAGAGGACAGAAAGTATTCCTTCAAACCTCGAAGCTCTCTTCGATGTTTCCGTTCTTCTCCATTCTTTTATTGGAGATAACATGGGATGTCTGTAATTTGTTGAAGCTGAAACAGCCCCGACATTAGCGAGCAGAAGCAACCACTGTTTAGGAGCCGAACGCGAGTGTCCGCATCCGCTTGATAATTCGATTCCAGGCTATTTTTAGCACCCCCAGGGCTACCCTTCTGCTGAAGAGCGACGCCGAAGCCAAGACACTCCCACTCGCAGAAGAGCGAGATCCCGCGGCAACCGGCTCCCCCTAATCTGGGCTAAATATAAACGGACAGCCCAGGGCCCCAGGGAGGGACTCTGATACGTTGATACGCCGATCGGCTCGCGCATGTCGCTGGAATGTGCTGCAAACCGAGACAGCGCCCAGTCGATGACTCCCACAAGGGGAGCTTCGTCAATTGAGTAGGGACTGGGCCGAATGCCTGTGGATTGTGGGCTGCAATTTCAGGCGCTCCAAGATCGGTGCATTGTTCTGCCAGACGCATCGACTTATCGACGTACCGGTTCGCTATTGAAAACTTGGGTCGGGTGACAGGGTGGCAGCCGTTTTGCCAAGAGAAAACGCTCGCGATCCGATCGAATTTCCAAAGCCAAATATTTACCTAGTCGAGACCCAGGCCAAATCCGATATCCAAACAGTGCGAGCGGACGGCGAGCGAAACCCGTTTTCATAGTGGAGCGAGCTCCCGCGACATTTTTGTGGGCTGAAATAACTTGGCGAGCCCGAGTCGAGTCGATTCGAAGCAGCGTCGTTTGGCACCGGGCCGGCTCCGGGGCTGGGGCTGGGGCTGGAGCTGGGGCTGAGCTTAGTTGAATAGTCAGTTGCAGCCGAGCTCTTACTGTGAGTCATTTACGTTTTTGCAATGTCTGGCTGCAGCGGCTCACAGAGGGAAACGGGAAACAGTAAGGCAAACAGTCCTCCTTTTCTTTGAATTAGTATCTCTCATCGGCAGTTGGACTTTAGTAATTGCATACAAAACACTTGTGGCCAGTTCTAACTCTCGTGTTGTGTCTTTTTTGTAGTGTTGGACGCCACCAAGCGCAAGAAGCTCAAGTCTCGGAGCAGCGTAGGAGCAGCGTCCACTCAGACAACAGCAGCGGCAGCACCCTCGCACATGAATCGCAGCACCAGTGCCAGTGCCAGCAAAAGTAATGGAACAGGCCCAAACTATTCCAAGGATCATCTAGATGCCTGGCTGGAGAATTGCCTGCGAGATGCTACCAATGCCCAGCTGTCGTCATCCTCCGAATTCTTGGACTTTACTCCGCCCACAGCAACGGCTAATAAGCAAATCTTTGTGACTCAGACGGCAGTTCAGCAACAACAACAACAACAACAGCCACAGCAGCAACATCAGCAGCAGCAGCAACAACAACAGCAGTTCCTTATGCGCTCCCATTCACAGCCGTATAGCATGGGCACTGGCACGCCCTTCAGCTTGGGGATTCAGCGCGTGAGTTGAAGCCATTAGGGCGGAACTAGATTTCGTGAGCCATTTGCAGTAATGTTTCCCCCCGCTCGCACAGCACTCGCAGGCCCTTAGCCATCGATATCCGATGCTCTTTCCGCCCCAAAGCTACCCCAATGGCTATGGCCTGGGCATGGGCTATTGCGGGGATGGGGGGCAAGAGTTTGCCAGCCTGCCGCCACTGGTCAATATGATGGGAGGGACGGGTGGCGCCACCTCGGAATATGAGCAGAATTCCACGGATGTCTTGAACGGAAGCAATCCAAACTTTAGCAGAGGGTAAGCACACAGACACAGGTCAGCTTTGAAGCTTTAGGTATCCATCTTAATACTCCAATCATTACAGGTTCCGATTCAGCGATCCCTGCCTGCTGAATCCCTCAGACAATGACTCCAAGCTGAGTGGCCAGAACACGCCCGACTGCCGCAATGGCAATGGCAATGGCAACACCAACACCAACGACAGCGGCTGCGACCTGGTGCAGCAGAACAAGTTCTTTGCGGCGCTGATGGAGCAAATTAATCTGTTGCACGACACCAATTCCAAGATATGTCGCAATTTGCATGAAACAAAAGGTTCGTTCCAGCCAGTGCCTGGTCGAGAGATCCAGCCAGGGACCCCTTCGGAGCCCTGGGAACCTTACGTTATTCACAATATTTCCTGTACGATCCGATCCGATCTGATCTCTTCTTGGCTTTTGTTTCACAAACCTTATGTTTTGTTGTTGTTGTTGTTGTATTTATCTACTTGTGTATAACGTATCGCTATTCCCCATTGATTTGTATTTGTTGCTACTTTCTTTCACCTTTTACCTTTTGCCCTCTTTCTATGTATTCTTTTGCACACGTAATCACAGTCGATATCGAAGCTTTAAAGCACGCTCCTAACGGCCAGGCCTGGGCGGGGGCTGGCCCTGTCCCCGTCCCTGGCGCTGGCGCTGGGGGCATGCGCCACCGTAGAGATAGCTTGAGCGGATTAAGCACACAGAGTCAGCCACTGGTGTTTGGCGGTGGATTCGGTGGGACGCACAGTCCGGCGCCCACTTTTCATTCAGGTACAGGTACAAGTACAAGCTAGGCGGCACCTCCACCTCTCTGCTCGGACCCACAAAGCACTCGATGATTAATTGATCAATTTCTGACTTCTAGGCGCCTATACGCCTGGCATGATGACCGACGTTGTGCGCGAGGTCAAGGAGGCCGCGCGAGTCCGCGAAGATGCCATGCTGAGTCGGTATGTACAACGCACTTTGGAGATTTTATAGAGGCTAATGGGATCTTCCTTCTACTTAGAGTCAAATCAATGGTCGAGGAGCGTCAGTGGTCCTTGAACGAGGGCAATGTTCGTATACTGCGCGACATTGATGATTTGAAGGTGAGTGCAAATCGCCATACGATTATCTCTTGCTCAAGATCCTCCTATTTCTTATGCCCCGGAACACGGAACACAGTCGCACGTGATGCAGTTGCGTCTGGAGCGAAAAGAGACACAAAAACGCTTGTCGCATCTGGAGGCAGAAAATAAGTATCTGCGACAGGCGCTGGCCAGCTGCTACAATCAGCGGCAAGCCCATCACGACATCATCTACGAAAACGATCGGGCTCGTGGATCGCGTAAGCCATTCCCCAATGGCGGTGGTGTTGGTTCAGCAGGAGCGGGGCCACGACGTGCCCAGTCGTTCAATCTACATTACGGAATAATGCACCAGACCCCGACACAAACTACGCACGCACTGGACGAGGATGACGAGTTGGACGAAGAACAGCGGCAGGAGCAGACCGAAGAGGACAGCGAGGCTGTATCTGTGACCACTCCCAAGCGCCTTTCACGCTCCAGCAGCGAGTCCCGCAGTAATGGGCTGCCCGCACCCACTATCCAGCCCTCGCAGCCGCCAGATCTGGCCAAGCAAACCGCGCAGAGCCCGCCCACGTTTGCACTGATTGCAGAGCATGTGGATCCGGATCCCGCACTTCCTCCGCCCCTGTTGCCGCGCAAAAAGGAGCATGCCCAGCTCAAGCGCGAACTTAGCGAAGCTGCCGCCGCACGTAAGGAGGCCAATCAACGTATCATAGCGTGGGTGTAGTCTATGCTCTATTCTAATACTACTAACTTCTGTTAACCAAGCACAATTTTATTTCACATGCATGCAAAGTTATCAAAGGCACCATCATTCACCATCCATCATTTAAACCAAGTGAATTACGGTGACTAATCATAGACACTTACCATTTTTTGCATTTCTGTTCTTCTCTTTCCACGCTCTGTTGTGGCCATCCATCTACTACTATAACAATGCTGTAGACTTGAAAAATTGGTTAGAGACCTAAGTGTCCAGGTCCAGGGCAGCCAATCGAATTGGAATCCGACCATGTCTGGCGCACCACCGTCAACCTCAATGGCAGCGGCAGCAAGGGCAGCAGCGGCAGCGAAATTCAGCGTGGCCGACGGACCGATTACGGACTTATAGTTTTAGCTAAGAGCCCCCGACTCGAATGCGAAGGCCCAACGGCAGCGGGCCGTGCGCGTCACCCACTTATAGCAGCCGGATCGATGGGGCCACCAATACCAGAAACTGCACACCTTTCGATTCAAAATTATTTATAAATCGTTAACCTTTGCATAAGCCCCAATTCATACCTAAAAATACTATATGTCGAGGATACTTTTAACATGCCAAAACTACATGCATATACTCGTACGGTTATACACTTCATCCATATCATAGGCCAAAACCAAGCCCTCACCCCGCATTGTTGACTCGTTTCCATCTACCAGGGGCTCGCACAAAGCTAAAGCTACGTAATTTGTCCATCACCACATAACCCACAAAAATTGTTACTAAACCCTCTATTAGAGAGCTCTTTTAGGCATAACCCTAGGCTGACTAACCGAGAAACCATGTACCTATTACAAAGAACAAAAATCAAAAGCTAGAATATGTGTAATATGTATATGCAGTGGCTATACGAGTACGAGCATAATGTTATTCGCGGACGGATGTCTATCCCAGTGGATAGCCGTAAGGAATTAGTCCCTAAGATTTTGTACTAGCTGAACCCATTTATATATTTTTTAAGTGCCATTTAATAAAACGCAAAAAATACACTTTTGGTTATTCGATCATGTACCCCGCCGAAAATTATTCCGCGGAAACCATTGCGTTCTCTAGTTTCCATCATACATATATTACATACATATATGCGCATTTATTTAAAACCCTTCGTCACATAAATACTCATACATAGGTTCGGTATCACCTTAAAAATAAAAACTGATCGATTTTTTTTTTGGCCATCCCGAGGTCCATCGCCGCATCTGCGCGTGTGCACGTACAACGCCGGCTGCCGTTTCGCGGAACAAGTCAAACACCTTACAACGCATCTAAGAATAAGTATACAGATAGATTGATAGATTAAATGTAGAATATATTGAAAATAACAGAAAGGGGACGAATGCGTGGAAAAGTAAAAGTGTCGTAAATGTGATTGTCGTTTCATTTGATGCAATGATTTAGTGTTGGCTGTGTTTGTGTTTATTTTTTGCAATTGGGCTAGCTGGAGTGCCGCTCTACATACATTGTGCTGCCATGTCGCTGCTGTCGATGCCCAACATGGCCAGCTCGTCCAGCTCCGCCTGGCGTCTCATCTTCTCACTCTCTGTCGGTGATGCCGGTGGCTGTGGTATGTCCGAAAGGTCCACGGGGTCACTGATAACCTGGCTCTTTGTCTCAACAGCGACAACGGGCCCAGGGGCTTTGGGTGAGCTGGGCATGGGTATGTCTTCTGCATCAAAAAGTTTTAGGCTCTCGGACTCGGATTTGCCATTGAGCAGCTGCTGGGACTCTTCATCCTCAGTGGACATTTCCATGGGTGAATTGACTGCGTTGGAGGCATCTGCCTCTCCGATGGTCACCAGGTGAATGCCCTGCTTAGCTAAGTCCTGTAGGTTGTCCTCGTTTAGTGCTGGCTCATCCTCGACGATAGTCGTGATGGTTTGTGGCTCGCTTTGCGTCTGGCTGTTGTCGTCCGTAGCATCACCCGCCGATCCCTCGGTGGGGAAAATAATGTCGAGTGCCTCGGCGAGATCCTTCGGCAGTTCCCCGTCCCGAAGCTGTTCCGCTCCATCCAATGACTGCGGCACTAAATCCGTTTCGGCCTCATCGATTCCGGGAGGCAATACATCCTCGTCATCGTTGCCGTTAGCTTCTTGCTCGCCGTCGTGCAAATCGTGCAGTTCCCCATCAGATCCTCCTCCCGGGGGCGGTGGAGGAGGGCAGTTAGTCATCAGACTGGCAAACTGAACAGGATCCGGCATCAGTTCATCGTAGTCGACCATAATCCCGGCATCCGGATGAAAGGGTGGCGCATTGCCAAAGGCATCCTCCATCATGGCCATTTGTATTTGAGCGGCTGTCGGCGCAATGTGTCGGACAGCCACCGGCGCCGTGGGTCCTCCCATGGGCGGCGGAGGTGGAGGCGCCTCGAAGGAGCCGTTGGTGTAGGCAAGAGCATCATAGCTAGATGCTGCTGTGGGCTGCTTTTTGAATACTGGCATCTTGCCGATAAAGGGAAGCTTCTTGCCTCCAGTTGTGGCAGTGCTGCTGCTCTTCGGCAGCTTTGGCTTTGCTTCTGAATCTTTCTTTTCGCGTTTGATCTCGCTCTGCTTACGCTCAGGCTGAGCTCGCGGCCGGAACTCGGAATGCTTGATCACTGGTCGCTCCACGCGTTCTTCGGAGCGGCTGCGGCTTCGACGACGTCGCACGTCGCGCGAGCGACTTCTTCGGCTGGACCTCAAAGGAGAACGCGAGAAGCGCCTGCGACCGCGGCTGCGTGAGCGGCTGCGCGACCGACGCCTATCACGGTCACGCTCACGCTCACGGTCGCGCTCACGATCGCGGTCACGCCCACGATCCCTTTCGCGGTCGCGATCTCGCCGATCCCGATCGATGCGCCCGCGACTTGTGCTACGGGAACGGCTACGCCTCCTAGGGCTGCGGGAACGACGGCTCCCTCCGCGCATTGATTTATTCTCTGCGGCGGGCGCTGCAGACAAAGCGGAGGTTTTATTTTCCTCTGACTCGCGGGGGCCCTTGCTCTTCAACTTTCCCTTGAGCTGCTCCAGCAGCTTCTTCTCACTCTCGCTGATTACTGGCTGCACAGTGTTCCACTGCTGCAGCATGGCGTCGTCCCGTTTATTCTGCTCCTCAGAATTTTCCTCGCCTGCGGCAGATGTCCATTTGCCGCGGACTGGCGCATTCAGGGAATCCTTGATGATGGGAGGAGGGGGAGGCACTATGGCTTGAAAGGGACCATCCGGCCTAGTGACCAAGGGAGTCTCCTGCTTGCGCATGGTCACTCGTATAGAGGAGGCGTTGATTGGTTTATCTACTGGAACAGTCACTGTATCCTCGGCATGGACTTTCTTGGGTGGCTGCGGCTTCTCTTCCTCCGACGAAGAGCTTTCCGAGGATGACGAGGTACTGTTCGAATTTCGCTTGCTCTTCTTTCCATGCTTCCGCTTTTTCTTTTTCTTTTCGCCACTGAACGGAAGTGGATTATAAGGAATTATTTTGAATATTCGGTAATTATTCAGCTCAAAAGTACTCACCTCTTCTTCTTGCGCTTCTTGGAGGCCTTGTCGTCGTCCTTCTTCACCTTTTTGCTCTTCGCGGCATCGTCCTCCTTCTGTTGTTGTTGAACAGCCCGTTCGCGATTGGCGATCCACTCAGTTTCATAGTTCGGCGTTTGATTAATGAAGAGCTTAATGGAGGTGGATGATAAACATTGCATATTACTGTAGGCATTGTACTCCGCATACCGAGAGTTTCCTACACAGCATGCATCGCAACTAAAAGCTCACCTCGTATTTGTTGGAATGGAGTCTGGACTTGAGATGCGCTGAGGCACAGTGCAGGTCCCCAATCCAAACGCTGCACAACTTGCAGAACCAGGCGTTGGCCGGGACGAGGAATTGCATGCCTCTTACGGGCACACGCTTGATGGGCGCATTTTCAAACGTGGGATAGGGGTCGTGGTCAATGCCCACATGCCAGGGCGTCTCTATGGTCTCGCGATTCATGTGCTCCTCGGCATGCAAATGCTTCAGATAGTCGCGTGCCGTTTTCGGGAACACTCCACAGCTGTCGCACCAATGCTGTTCGGGATCGAAAAACACAAAATTGTAGTTTTGTGCTGGAGCTGGGGCTGGTTTCGTTGTAGCTTCACCATGTCGCTGCTTCGACTTCATTGATTTCATTGCTCGGTGCTTCAGTAGATTTGTAGGAGTACCGTCGCCGGGCTCGTCGCCGTCGCCGTCTTCCTCGTCCTCACCCTCGGAGGACGATTCGGATGAGCTGCTAGGCGATGAACTAGAGTCGGAGCTATCAGCGGTGCTTTCGCTTGAGGTGTGAGATCTACTAGCCACCGGTTCTGGCGGTGGCTTCACATTCTGTTTGGCGCGAATGCTCGCGGGTTGCTCATCGTCGTGCTCGTGTTCCTCGTCCCCAATGATGCCATTCAGCATGTCGATTACATTTTCAATGGTGTCAAGTTTCTTCTTTATCTGCACCTGCAATGCCAGTGAAAAGGAGTGTGAGATGTGGGGTGCGAGAACGGACATTGTTAGGAGTGTCCTTCATATTATGTACTAACCTGCAGGCGATCATTTTCCTCAATGAAGGCCTTTGTGGTTGGCGAGGGTGGTGCGCCGTCACCGTCCACCAAGTCCTCCCGCTGATCCGTCAGCACCTTCATTTCCTTTTTGAGCAGGGTCACCTTCTTCACGTAGTTGCTGCGCTGCTTCTTGAGTTCATCCTTTTGATTTTCTGCTTCCTGGGCCACAGCTGCCATTCGGAGATTCGAGTTATATGGATGGGGGATGAAAAGAGAGATGCAAATTAGTACGCATTTTCGCCAGAGAAAAGCAAGTTCAAATTTCATTTACAAAATGCATTCTCGAGTGCATTTCAGCGGCTAGTTACACGCGGATGCGGTCTCCGGATCTCATCGGATCAGATCGGATCGGATCGGGTCTGACCGTGTCGTGTGGCTTGATCGGCCCGTCCTCGTTGGGGTTGGAGTGCATGTTGGGGTGACGACGAGGAGCGTCCATTCAAGAAGTGCGATTTTTCGACTACACAAAAACGGCAAAAAATGCGTTTTCTTTTCGAAAGGGAATGTCATTTTTCAAGCCCTCGCCCAGGTGTGTCAGCATTAGCTCTGGCTGCGCGTTTAAAGCTAGATTCGGATTATCTTTACAGCAATTTTGTTGTTTTGTTTTTTTTTTGTTTTTGTTTGCGAGCCAATTGCGCGCATTTACGTTACAGATACAAGTTTTTGTTAGGGGCGTAATCATGACAACAATAATAAAACATAATGTGAGAGGTTTGCATGTGAATTTTCGTAGTTACCAGAATTGAATTCATTTCCACACTTACCATCCTGTGGTGGCAAACCTGCGCCCTCGAGCGCCGGCGCTTTCTTGTCCTCCTCCTCTAGTTGGTTCGACGGCGGTGCTTCCTGCATGGGCTGCTGTTGTGGGAGAAGTGTCTCTGATGCAGACGGCGGCACGCCAGCCAGGGTCTGTGGCATCCAGACCTGCTGACCGTATTCTACAATATGAGAAAGGAACAAATCGTCACAATTTAACATTTGCAGGACTAGAAAAATTATACCCTTTTCCCCTATATACTCGTACACAGTGTATATGTATCTTTGACGGTTAAACGTGTTTTCAAAAAGCAAGTGACTTTACCATTTACGACCCAGGCGCCTGTGGTCAGTGGTCCATAGCCAGCATTGAAGTTGGTCTGTGCTGTTGGCGGCACTGGCATGCCATATCCGGGCGGCGGTCCTTGGGGCGGAAACACATTGGGCGCCATCCCGTACTGATGACCGTACACATCGGGTGGAGCTCCATACGGCCCGGGAGCATACATTTGCGGGGGCATAACGCCATAGGCAGGAGCCATTTGAGGCGGTGGTCCACCCTGAGTCTGTGGTGGGGGTAGCGGGGGAGATGCTGGTTTTTTCTTGGGCGACCAGCGGCTTGAAGGACTGATTCCACGACCACCGCGACGGGGAGAAGTATTGCTACGGGAGCGTGACCGTCCATAGCGGTCGCGTCTGCCGCGCCGAGGTGGTGATCGCCGACGGTCGGGAGATCGTCGACGATCGCGATCGAAACGTCGGCGTGCAGGATACCTGCCATAGTCCGGGGAGTCGTAGCGGCCCCGGCGAGGACTTGGTGAGCGCGATATTGAGCGTCTACGACGTGAGGCACCTGGCGATGAAGCATTTCTGGAATCTGAGCGCCGGCGAGATGTCGATCGGCGGCGCGATAATGAACGACGACGTGAGCTTGATTTGCTGTTTTTCCCTGACGCGGCATTTGCCTCCTCGCCTTTTCCATTTCCACTTTTTTCGTCGACGCCGGGTGGACCCAGGGGCAAATCACACGCATTGCCCAACCGCCTGTCGGTGGGTTGCTTCAGTACCATTCCTTCGTCCATCTTCATGCAGCGGAACTATTCCCACTATCCTAAAATTTGTCAATTTTATCTGTACAATTCGCGATATTTTCGATTAAAATTACGTGTGGACAGGCACCACAAAAAAGCAAAAAGTGTGACCGTACTTTGAAAAAGACAAAATACTTCAAGGGCTGGAAATGAAATATCATCCAATGGCGCCCAGCCTGATATCGACGAGTACAAAACTTCCTGTTCCTGTGTACACTAGGGTTGCATTATGTCGGTTTCGTTTTGCCAAAAGAGCAGTTTTTAAAATAAACTCGATAAAAATGTGTTAGTTTTGGTGGTTTTAGACCAATAAGCGCAGTTAGTTTAGTTCATGTGCCGCAAATTATAGTTTCCAGAGCTCTAGAGCATATAAGTATAATACCTATTACTGCACGATTTTCGCATAAGGATTTTACTGCGGTGGTAAAAAGCAAAATAAAACGATTTCTTAAATATGTATATTTTTGTATACAACGAGATTAGAGTTGCGAAGTATTCGAATAGCAGTGGTTGCTATGACCTTCGACCATGTTATTATATTATAGTACATATAGTAAAATGTAAAAAAATAAGTTATATTATATGAGTTTTAAATTAGAATTAGATTAATTGATATTAATTTGTTTCTTTTCTGTGAGTTGTGACGATGGGCATTCTTTAAGTAAATTTTCTATAGTTATTCGTCTTCAACATTATCTATTATTATTGTTACTCTCTTCATATAATCAAAATCCAATTCATTGCCATTAAACTTTAAAATATGATTACTATTATAAATTAAACTTGTTTGATTTCACTCAATTTTACTTAATTTCTATGGAACTCAATAAATGAAAATGATTTTTAAGTAACAGATATCAATTAAATCTCATGTAAATATCAATAACATTTTAATTTAAAATACGAATTCGTATAACAGACAGATGGATGGACAAAGAAGCGACTAAAGGAGCATTTTTAAAACTAAATAATATTAATCCTGAAGGTCAGCGGAACGTTAAGGGAATTGTTGAAAAAATATTATAAAAAGTCAATTTAATCGAGGAATAATTCGAAAAAAATCAACATTACATGAAACTTAACTCATTATTTCAAGACAAAATCCTCGAAATCTTTACCCGGGAGAAGTTGGAGTATTAGTGGCAGTAGCAGCGGCATATGCGAGCTTCATGGATTCTACATTTATACCCTCCTCAGAATATGAGTAACAATATTATTTGTTCCTTAGGGCTATAATAATGATCCGATCTGATCCAGATTCAACAAACGGCTATATACGGCCCATCTCTATGATTTTTCTAGTTTTCTCGTATCTTCAAAATTGTGCATGTCACAGATTTTTGTTCTTTGCGTGGGCGAAAGGGAGCGACGCGAAATTTTAAAATAAACTTTTAACAGTCACAGGAGTCTGGATACAAAATTTGGTTGCTCTAGCTCTTAAAATCTCCGAGGACTAGGCGTCAAACAAGACGGACGGATTGGCAAGCTGGATTTGTTTGATGACGACGATGAGGACTGGGTTACTGGGGCCGAAACCAATCAAATCAACACCCCCATCCCTATCCCGATTCCGCTGCTGAATAACCACTTAACCAATCGTGCACTTTCTGACCTCATTAAGTGCCAAAGACGATATGCTAATGTATAAAAATGTAGTGGGAAACGCTTCCATGCAGCTGATACACATAATTACATGCTACAATCTTATCTTAAATGGGACAATGTTTCAGATTCGATTACGATAATTTAAGATCCGAACAAAATATTTAGATTAGTCAAATCAATATAAACATTATTGTGAACTACTCGTTACATTGATAACTATTTTCAATTACATGTATTCAATATTTCCAAATCGCAAAGAACTTCAACTACATGACATAACTCATTCCTACAATCATGGACTTACAAATATCAATTATCAGTTCTGTGCTACATAGTTCTGATTGTTTGCTGTTGTGCCAATTTCTGAAAGCATTTTCTGGTAGTAGAGGCTCCACTTCACTAGGCATATTGCAGCCATATTGCAGCCAAGGTAACTATAAAAGGAATCTCAGATCCCACATCCGCCATCAGTTTATCTCAAAATGAAGCTTCAAGTCACCGTCTGCTCCCTGCTAGTGATTGCCTTCTGTGTTGTCGATGCCTACAATGACGATGGTAGGCCTGGCTGCAAGACTCAAACGGAACTAGACATTGCATTTTTCCGGAACAGCTGGGATCCTACGTCCTACTGGATGTGTGATGAACTTAACGTACCAGCCACCCAAATGAAGTGCCCCGAAGAAACGGGCTTTGTAGAAAGCCTCAAGAACTGTGTCAGCTGGGACGAATGGGAATGGGAAAGTCCTGTTGCTCCACTCAGCGAAGTGGACGAGTGACCACTCCGCGAATATACACATGTTGAAACAGAAATCACGTGTCTTAAAATTATTTTCATTGAATTGAGAATTAAACAAATGCGCTAGGCGATAGCAAATGTAGCCGATCTGCTTAAAAATTAATTAGTGTTGGGAAGAGGTTTCATGGGGGTTTAGTCCCTCGTGCGAAGCCCCCAAATCGAGGTACGACGCGAGCCTACCGTCGGCCGCGAGACTGAACTATGAATGAACTTGTTGATCCCCATTTTGGGCATCTGCTGTTCAAGTGCCTCCATTGCGCCGTCCGACAGCATTCCAAAAATGTCCAGATACGTGAGAGACGACATATCCTTCAGTTCACTGAAAGAGGAACAGAGATAACAAACTGTTTATGGGGGTGGACGAAATGCACTTACATAAAACTAGCCGCAGGAATAAGGTAACAACGAGAAACGGACAAATACTCCAGCATTTGGAACTGCATAATTGCCTCAATTGCCGCTGGCGTCAGGCTGTTGCAGTCCGACAAATCGAGCTCTAGAAGCTGGGGGCAACGGCTCTGCAACGATTTCACATCTGAGAGCGTAAAGAAAACTTATGAGATACAAATATGGTTCAAGAAATTGAGGGGATTAGGCGCGGCTTACGGGAGTCAAACAGTACGCGTCGGCAGCCAGCCACATTGAGGCGAATGACATTGGGAGAGATGTGCGTGACCAAGGCAGTCACAGCATCAGCACTCAAATCTGTCCATGAAATGTTTAAGCTGCTTAGATTTGTGAGGGATTCCATCATCAGTCGCACACTCCTGGCCGTTAAACCGCTGGCCATAGTTAGATTCAATGCCTCCAGGGATTTGTTCTTTGCAATCTCAGCGCAAATTTCATCACTAAGCTCTGCATTTTCCAGGCTTAGTTTTTTTAGCTGTCGGCATTGGGACATAAGGGAGCGCAAAGACACTCGGCTAATGGAAGTCATGCTTAGGTCCAGATATTGCAAACGGGATTTAAAGTCGGAGGCCAATGGAGTAAAAGCGGGCTCTTGTATCTAAATATATATGTATGAAAACGAGATATAAATGGGATAGTACATAGTATAGTCTACTCTACTACTCACATTAGCCTGGGCCAGACGCAGCACCAAGACACCTCGGCGCACAATCTGTTCGAGGGCAGCTGGACGAAGCGTGCGTAAACCGAGATCCAGTCGTGTCCAAAGAGTTTCATCCCGGGAACATCGGTTAAAACGTCGACTCACGGTCGCCATCCGCAAGAGTGTTTTTTTTGGCAGCCACTTAAAAATATCCAGTAAAATTTCATCTGACAACTTGTCGAAGTAGTTTATCCCACTGCTGATGTGAGCACTCATTGAGGGCGTTCGATACACGAAGAAACTTTCTTTTCCCTGTTGGCTGTTGATTAAATGGGGCGTAGGCATTGTGGTAGCTTTCTTGGGCTGACGGAGGGCCTGCCTGCTGGTGGAGGGCTGCATATTAAGCGGAGCAGCACTATCGCACTGATTGTTGCACGAAACTGCCACTAGTGGATTTCGCGTCCGTTTGCTGGGGGAATTCGAGTTGCTGCTACACTCAGAGCCCAGAGCCGAGCGCTTAGCTTGGGCCAGAGCATGAAGCTTTTGCTGCATATCGTCGACAAGGATCGTGTTGTTTCCGCTGCTGTCCAGCGTTGTGTCGCCTGTGGAGCTAATACTCAGGCGTTGGGGTTGCTGATGCGACATACGAGCTACACTGACATGCGGAGTAGTCTCGTTAGAATTGTCATCGCTCGTACTCACGACCAGTGCAATGGCCGACATGGCTGATGAGCTGCTCTCCTCGGAGTCCAACATTCCAACACCCATCTCTTCTAGTGCCTCGTAGGTTAGTGCCGATGGCGAAGAAGTTTCGTAGCGAGTTGTTTTTGTGACGGAAAGGAGAGCGCCCGCACCTACAGCGAGGTTCTTATTTGTTGAGCGTTTTCTGCAAATTAAAGACGGAAGTACTGCAATAATAAATGCATGACAAGAAAGTGCCTCAATCAGCACTGAGGTCAAGTACCCGACAATTTAATTAGTCAACAATATATATTTTTGACCTCTTTTCGTTTAAGTGCCTGTGCCTGTGACGTCACTGTATGCAATTTCAATTGAAGAGGCCCTCTGACATCTCCGGCCGTTGGCTATTTTGTCAAAATAGTTACCTGGTAACGGGGCACAGATTTTCCATATTTTCGTGTCCCCTGTGTTTACGGCTACTCATATTTAGATGAAATTTCACTTTGTTTTTTCCGCAGAGCAGACAAAATTTTCGCGCTATTTTTACAGAGTTGCCATTGCTGTGAAAATATCAGCAGCAACAATTTGGAAATTACTAATCGCGCAATAATTTAATATTGTAATATCAAATTTGTAACAAATATTTTAGAAGAACTTTATAACTTATTTAATCTACCTATAGCTGTCCAGACGAAAGGTATGAAAAATATTTTCCCTTTACGTCGTATATTGTATACAAGTGAATCGATCTGGCAGCTCCAGCACAATGGCAGAGCAAGCAGAGTCAGTGATGCCATTTTGGCCTTCTACAAGCTGTAGGCATTTTTAAGATGATTCACAATTATCGAAGGCAGGTCTTTAAAGTTGACAATGCTCCTAATTTAGCGGTAATTTAAATAAAATTACTAGAACCACGAAAGCCTAATAATATTTTGCCTAATATCTAACTTATTTCTTTTCTGATTTAGCCATTTCTGGCACATCTATTTATTTTCGAATCTAGCTTGTATTGACTCTGAATTTGACCAGCACTGGAAAGAGTGCACAGAAAAGATGTTACCGTATTTTAATAAGTAAGATAAATAACAAAGATATTAATATCTTAAAATAAATCAAAGAAAATTCAACAAAGAGTCTGACTACTCTTATGTTCGGTCCGTAAGCCGGAAGGGTAAGTAGAATGCTGCGGGCCTTTGTTTTTGTGGCGTATTGAATACCGAACTTTCTTTGTTGCAGTTCAAGTCTTTCGTGTTGAAGATTTCTAAATGGTGAAAACCTTGCTCTTGCCCCCGGTAATCACAAGTTTTATCAAGATGAGCATGCGCACACGTGCGTTAGTCTTTTCCACATTTTTTGGTAGTTGCCTGGCCATTGGGCTGCTACTTGTTAGCATGACCACAAACCACTGGGTACGAGCCAACCCGCGAAGACACACTTCATCAAAAGCTAAGGGCGATGTCAATTTTGGCCTTTTCTATGGGAACCATCACCTAGATCTCGGATTTGGAGTACGGACCTATCCAGTTGATGGTATGCCTTCGTAAATATTTCAGAAAATCCATAAATAATGGTATGTTTCATTTGCATTCCAGTTTACACCTTTATTCGAACTGAGAACGGCGACACAAGCTTTTGGCTTTGGCTTCTTACGACTTTGGGCACTGGATTTGGCCTCTTAGCCTGTGCCGTGGCTGCCATTGCTGCCGTCCTAAAGTCTGCCTCGGCAGCCAAAAGAGGCGGCACCATGGTTCTGCTTTTAACTGCCAATATATCAGCCGCAGGAGCGCAGGTTGTGGCCTTTGTTGCATGGCTAGTGCAGTTCTACCAATATCTCATACACAACGTGCTTCTCACCGAGCACCAGCAGCAACACTGGTATAGTACTGGGCTGGCTTCTCTGGGCTATAGCTTCTACTTGGTCGTGATTTCCACCATTGTGGTGCTGCTCAACATAACGATTCTCCTTTATGCCAGACGTCGGGAGAGCCGCGATCGCCGTCTTCGCTTGGAGCCGGAAAGCAAGGACAAGCATCAGGCCGCCATAATGCTGTACTAGGAAAGGCAGCAGGAAGCAATCCTAAATGGACCTCAAATAATCTACTCGAATATGGGGAAGAGTAGCGACCACCAAGTAATCTCAGTGGCTCAAATGCTTGTGCCTTACCGCCTTTGCTTGCCAAGAAGAAGGCCCATACACATACTTACACCAACATATACCGCATACGCACATATTTATATATATACCTATATTTACCGAATATTTATACATACCAACACGCGTGAAAGCTGAAATACCTCAGCGTCCGGCTGAAGTCAATTGCATGAACAAACTTGACGGAACAAAGCATTTGAATATCTCTTTATGCTTTTACAAGCACACCTACATACCTACCTACAAACACTATATACATTTTATATACTCGAATGACCTTTGCATACTCTATTTTCGATACCTTGTACGTATATACATATGTAAAAACTTATGTACATTATGCTGCTCTTTTGCAGCCAAGCATTTTTGATGTGTATACAAATACAGCAACAGTCATTGTTAAGAAATACAAAACCAACGCTCGCTCTTTCCTAATTGATATATCAGATCAGAATGCTGACTGCTTACTTTTTAAAACGACCCCCCAGGGGAAATGTGCCTTGCTTGGCAGTAGCACACGCTACGTTGCGGGCAACATCCGCAAGGTAGTCCCTGAAGAAAGAGTCAATTATATGAAGAAAAGCAGTCCATGTGGCTACGTTTTGATGAATTACTTAAGAATTTCGCCTTTCCCAAATGTCACAATATTTCCCTCCATTATATGTAGGTTCCAGCTAATTGCATCAAAGGATCTAGACCAAGACCACACGGCGAGCAGCAAAATCTTGGTGTCATCGCATGGAATTTGGCAAAGAAATCAATTATCTTTTTTATTTAACGTATATGTATTCGTCTTTGTGAACGCCTCTGACTGATGGCTGTTTCCTTGCCGGGACAAAGGTCGATTTGTGTGGCTTTGTGTTGATCTGCGGCAGGCACTTCCTATTCCATTCTATGACCCGCACAGGACTCTGCACCTTCTGCTGGGGCTGTTGCTGCTGTTGCTGTGACTGCTCTCTCTCTACGACACGATCGAGCCAATTATGTCATCATTAGTTTTGATTAGTTTGTTGGGTTCATGTTGATGGGAAAACTGCACAAAAAGTCGCCCGTCCGTTTTGGCATTGTACGGCACTTCCGGCACCACCTACTGTTTGCCTTTTGGGCTTGTCTTCCAGCTGGGCGCTGCCCTGAGTTTGTTTTGGTTGGTTTTCGGTTTGATTGTAAATGCAATTGCATAATAATGATGATTGAGGTTCGGGCTGGGTATGCGAATGTGTATACTGCCCACAGGAGATCGGGCTAGAAAGCTGAGATTCTTGACTAGATAGAGTATTTTCTTGTCCTTCCATCGCAAACCGTATGTGCCTGTGCCTGGGCCCGGATCCGCGTCCTGTGTCTGTGGTTTATATGGACAAACAGCTTAGGCCGACCGATGCCATGTGTGAGGACTTGGACAAACCATGTGACGTACTCTCCCTGAGTCCTGTGTGTACACAGGAAGACATTATGCAAGTCGCGGCGTTAGGATTAGACCTGAAATTGCATGCATTTGCATGAAAAGATAATGGAAGGAGATGCTCATTAGGTCCCGAGTCCGGAGCAAGATTAGGAAGCGGACAATCGACTTATTAAGAGTGTTTATGCAGATAAAGGCATCGTTTAGCGTGTGTCGGGCCATACCCACTTTTCCGCCTAGGATTTGCGGGCGACCCTTGGAAAATACGAGTAATACCGACAAAGCCGCCCGGATCGGATGATAAACTAAACTGGAAATCTTGTGCAACACCAAGAGTCCTCAACCCAGCCTGTACAAATATAATTAACTGGAAAGTTTCATAATCGAGCGAGGGGATTTATGAATAGAAATACCAACATGCTAGCCACACCACACACCACGCTTGTACGTGGCGTTCCTCGAACAACTGTGGCACCTTACGCCCGTACGAGTATCTTCGAAGTAAATCCGTTTGTTTACACGAATTTGTCTTTACTTTTTTATAGCCAGGTCTGACCTTATCGTCGTGCGCTCTATTCCCGTTCTCTACATACACATGGATATGTATAATAGCATTTCCAGAAACCGCAGAACATACTATACGAATAGCCCGAAAGAAAGCCAACAAGAGGGCCAGACAAACTGTCTCCTGTTCTGGCTGTTGTTTCTGTTGCAGCCTCTGTCGCTGCTGCTGGCCAATAAATTTCACAATTAAATGGATCTTCTGACACTTTGTATAAAACGTCAGCCCCGGCTACTACCCCCTGCCAACCACTGGGTGTGTTATCACTATCTCTCTCTCTCGCTCTCGCTCCTCTCACTCTCCCTTTGCCCTTCTATCTGTGTGCGTGAATAAGGGATGAGGGTTGGGTTGCTGCTGGCGAGGGGTTGAAAACAGTCACCGCACAGTGCCACCGACTCCTGGCCCAGAACTGGCGCTGGGAAAGGTAGCAGCCAGACCCGTTCAGCAACACCACGAGTATTTACCCACCAAGACGGTCGACTCCATTTTTTATTTGGTTCACTCGATGCTCATTTCATTGCTCTCGGTTTTTTCATTGCGTTTTCGCACTGCTCTTCATTCAATTGCCTTGGGCCCAGCTATTGTTGCATTGCGAAATTATGGCTCGTATATTTCTCTATTAGTGGCACAAAAGACATTTCAATTTCTCACTCTGGGCACTCTGGGTGGCCCCCCAGAGGCGTCCAAGAGAGAGGACCACTTTTTGGTAGTCGCTGGCAATTACCTCGTTGCGAAATTTTCTGAGGACGGACCACCCGACGACTCTTGTTTGGCCTTTTTGTGGTCATGAATGGCAGATAGGCCAGTGCCTCCTACATGGCAATTGTGCCGGGACGTCGGTGGGTTATTGATTGCCGAACTACTTTCACGTTAGGAAGTAACTTCTTTCTTCTGTCTCATATTGTTGGCGGAACAATGTGATGCTACGCACTTTTACAGTGCAATCTGTTCTGATTTTTACTCTCATAGGTTTCAATTATATCTTCTAAGAAGTCTTCGAGGCTGTAGCTAGAAACATGCTCAGAGTTCGACGAGGTTTGGGGTCTACAACAGGCGAAATATGTATTATATACATATATATTATTGGTTGAACTATTGGTTCGTACGAAATCCTTCCACAAGAAATGTGTCTTACATAAACTTGAATGGTACCTTTTATTTGTATCCAACGAATATTTTCGAATACTTCAAATTAATATTTCCGAAGCTTTCAAAATGTATGATTTTTTTCATTGATGATCACTTTTATTCCGGTTGGAAAAAGGCTAAACAAGGTAGTAACTCATAACCCTATATATGCATGCATTTTCTTTATGAAACAGCTCTTTTTTCTTTGCCAAATACGGTTCTGTTCCAAGTAAATATCGAATCTGTCCAAAAGTACTGAATAATATTCTTTGTTCATCGTTTTACAGTTTTCAATTTTATCTTCAGTGAATCCCAAAATACTTTCGACATAGTTATTAGCCGACTCCCAACCCTAGGTTGCTTGACTGTTCCTTTGGTCCTTGCTACATTGTGATTTCTCCGGTTCCGAAAGGATCGACAAAGGATCCTCCGCGATTATCGCAAAAACGATCTCGCGGATAGATATTCAAATATTCAGATAAAATATATACACATCGCCAAAGTTCACTAAAGACTTTTACAAAAACACCAAAAACCTTAGTGTCTTTAAAAGTTAACTTAAACTTTACAATTTTGGTACAATCTGCCAAGCTCGGTAGTCCACCTAGATATTGATATTGATATATAAATATTGTATATTAATATACATACTTTCCAAATATTTCCGCGTAATGTTTTTGGATATTTAGTATTGGTATCCTTGGTATTCGTAATTTCGGACTTTCAAAATCTTTCGAGATCCGGTTAAAATGGATCTTAAGTCGTACAAAATAATGTATTATAAACAGAATGGATTGCTAGAATCAACAATTTTTCTTAGTTGACTATACTATACATAATTTTAATTTATCTTTTTCAAAGGTATGTATGTAGGTATAATCTAAATTGAAATCATATACCCGTATTCCGGTTAATTTGTTAGAAATCAATTATGTCTGGAAAAAGTGGTATCGTCCTTATCAAAATAATTGTTTAAAAAAATGAATCAAGTCGATATATAAGAAATTGAAAAAAATAAAACATTCAAGTTGTACAACAGTTACAAGCATTAACATCAGAGATAGTGTGATCAAGTGCGTATATCGGTATGCTTAAAAAATAAAATATTACAGAAAACCTTATCAGACAAAAAATTGCATGCATTTATCTTTTCAAACCACTATTGTTCATAGATGTCGATAGATAGTTTCTTAATTTTAAAAAAATGTTGCGACTATTGGAAATTTAAATAATGGTTACAAGAACTACTCTACCAGGCCTACAACCTAGAATCAATCTTGTGAAACGTATTTAAACGCTGCAGCACAGGGAAATCTTTTATTGCAGAATGGTTATATGGCCGTTCAAAGCACCCTACTCAAGAGCCGAATTCTAAAATCGGAGGAACAAGAAATATACTATTCGTTTCATAATGGTCGGCATAAACACAAGCACGCCTTTTGCTTTATTTGCCAAACTTTAGCTTACTGTCTAACACAATACCAAGATCATCAACGATGGTTATTCTTTTAAAGGAACTAAATACCACAGAAGGAGGGCAAAAAGCCAACAAGGTCGGTGTGGAGGTGTCTACGTACTAAACCCTTCGGCGCTAAACTTTATACCGTAGGTCATTTCTAGATAGAATACAATTTTTAAGATTTTTCGTATAGCCACAAATATTTTCTCTTTTAAGAACGAGTTGTCAAAAATCATCTGATGCGCAAATGTTTGATCAGAAAGAAAGTGGTTTTCATCAGGGCACGTCGAAATGACTAAGAATCTTTGTTTATTTTACAGATTGTTGCTTTTCTGGACATATTTTTCAACTGTCGTCGCATTAGTCAACACTTGTCACATGTGATCGACATATATCATTAGGGATATCATGCATGATTCCCACACCCGATACCCTTCCTTAATTAATTGCCGGCAATTACGCAACAATGCCTAAAAAATTACTGAATGTACTGAGCGATAGATAGATTTTATGTTGAGAAATGTGTGTTTGAACTTGTTTCAAATGCACATTCGTGGATCTTAAGTATTCTTCCAAGTGCCCAAGGGGCAGACGTCGTGTCTGCTGCAAAGGTCCGAAGTCGAATTATTCGAATCGGAGGGACACATTATTGTAGATATCATTGTTCCACTTGTGCGATAAAGACGACGACGCACTGTCTGCCAGCAACGAAAATCTTCTCAGGATCTGGGAGGACAGGCAGGTACGGCACAGGTAATTGTGAGAACTGCACGCCCCTATCAAGCAACCATATTTGCCATTGTCCTGGAAAAGGTTAAGACTCGTTGCTGTTGCCCACCGGTCTGCTACGGTTCCAATTTCAGAAATTCGTCTTTTGTCCGCTCGTGGAAGTCACATTGCTAGTGACCAGGGATCGATGGATCGATCGCCTGTTCGCATAACAAATTCCACAAACACGACTAAGTGTCCTTTTGACTTGTTGCAGACTGAGTGTCTGGTCTGCTGCACACAGTTTCATAGCTCAGGTGGCCCACTCCATTGTCCTTATGAATGACGCAAGCTGTCAGGTGAGTAATGGCAAGTCGGTTGGACAATTGCTCTGGGATCTGAATGTGATCTGCGGGGGACTGTGGGAAACTGTGTGAGATGATTGCTCTGCGATCCGAAATCAGGACATTTTGATTCGCACTCTTTGTACAATGAACGGATTGTATTTAACCGGGGAGTGGGAGGCGACTGGATATTTAGCCGTTCTGGCCCCGCCCGACCTAATGGATTATTCCGCACTTTAATGAATGGGATTTTTGCCGGTTTTGCCAAATGCCCAAATGACTTGTGCATTTAAACCCTTTGGTGGCGAGGATGAATGCATTAGCAGGTTTCGCTTTGATGTTGCCGGGATGACATGGGGGATTTTTAAATGATCTGGTTAGCGGGAAGTGACTGAAACAGTCATTAATATGCACACAAAATGGCGGAAAGGATGCCATTCGTTCTCAGCTGCGAAATTTTGGGTGAAAGTTCTCATCGTCTGTAGCTCTCAGTAGAATTGAAGATTGCATTGAAGAGAAGGAAGATGGAAAATGTGATTTTCAAAATTTGTATTTCATGGTGTAAACATAAATCGTATAATGCAACTCTGAATATTTAACTATGACTCTATATCTAGGTAGGTATAAATCGTATATTGCTAGTAACCGTATTCAGCATATAAAAATGTGAAAAATATGCTTAGCTCTAATAAAGATTGTGTGTATACAGGTATATCTATCTATCTATCTATCTCTTTAATCTCTTAATCGCTTAGCATATGAGGAAGGATCACTTAAGGAGGTATTTACACAAATGCTGGGTTTTCTTTCCGTACGCTACGCTCCAAACTCGTCACGTAGCTGGTTGTGTAAATATGAGTTAAAAAATAAATATCTCAATATTTGCATATATCGTCGAGGGCATCGGGTTCTCTCTCTCTCTGTCTCTCTCTCTCGGAGGGTTTCGGCTCCGAGGCTCTGAGTCTGTTAGCGGTTAGTGAGTGCGCTAGATTGCGCCAGGTACGGCTGAGGTAGATCTATCCAAGATGGGAAATTGAGTATTGGCCGGCATTGAGTTATTGGTTATCTATGTATATGTTTATCGTTGTTTTTGTCGCTGTAGTTGTCGTTGTCGTTGGCATCGGTATCGGTGGCTATGTGCCGTATGCGTATGGGCCTTGTAGCGTTTTTAAAGCGTGCAAGCGCTTCACAGATCGCTGGAGCGAGGTTCGGATCGGATCTCCATCCGTCTATTCAGTAGCCATAGAGATATGGATACATTGGCACAAAGATGGCCGGACCCAGCTGGCGCTCCTGCGGCATATGCGTCTTCATGTGCTTCTTCAGGTGGTCCCGGCGACCGAACTTCTTTCCGCATGCGCTACACGGATACGGACGCAGTCCAGTGTGGATACGTTTGTGGCGCGTCAACTCCTCGTTGCGAGTGAAGGTCTTTCCGCAGGTGTCTACGTCGCACTTGAAGGGGCGTTCGCCTGGAGGAGGGAGGGAGCGGAAATAGGATGTGTGAGTACGGGGTGCCACATGCTGGGGACTTCTGCTCGACTTACCGGTATGGATGCGAATGTGTCCCTTGAGCTGGCCGTTGTTGGAGAAGGCCACGTCGCAGTGCGGGCACTTGAACTTCTTTGGGCGCTGCTTGCGGGCGTTCAGGGCCTTTAGTTGGGCGTCCTCGGCCATCACGCGGGCGTACTCCTGCTCCATCAGACCTAGCGTGAACGGATCCATGCCAAAGCCGGCAGCAGCGGCACCGGCGGGAGTGCTTGCGGCGGCAGCGGCTGCAGCTGCGGCAGCCGCGTAGTACAGATCGCTGGCGGCGGGCATGAAGGGGGACTGCTGCGGCGACATCTGCTGGGATGGCGTCACTGTCGGGGAGGCTGAGGAGGAGCACGAGGGATGTGGGAAGACGGGCTGTGGCGTCACATCCAGCAGGGGGGTTGAGGTGCGGGTGTATCCATCATCGTAGCTGGACTTGCTGCTACTGCTGCTGCTGCTGCTGTTTGACGAGGAAGAGGAGTCGCGGTCGCTGTCGTGGCCGAAACTGCTGCTGGGCAGCTCCGTTTTGATGTTGACCGTTTCGGGCTCGTTCTTCACCGTCCTGGCCGGTGGAGCGGGCGCCTGCCTCTGCGTATCCCAGGGACGGAACAGGCGCGAGTACGTTTGCGGGGGATGCAGGTTAATAGTCGACATTTCAATGCGATGCGATTGTGGTGGAGTAGGAATCTCTCTCTGGTTCTCTGGTTCACGGGAGCACTTTTTTGTTGGGAACACTTTTTCTGGGAATGGACGGGGCCGGAGCTGGAGATGTGTGTGCGCTGCAAGATCTCAACTCGAACTGAGCTCTCCTGGCTGAGCGGCGCACCATTTAAAGAGATTTCCCGTTCATTGAGCAAGCCAGGACTCTGCTCTGCCCACGGGCCTACTTAGCGGTCTACCTACACACGCACACACGCACACAGAGTCGCTTCATTCATCGATTTGTTGTCTGTCTGCCTCTGTGTGAGCGAGAGGCACGCTTCAGGGTTGTTTTCGTCCAACACAACAATATGGCCGCTCACGCACACTCGCACGGACACAGGGCTCCGCGGCGCGCCGGTACACGCACACACAGTCATGCAGGATACTCGTAGTACATAATGTACAACGTATGTATGTACCGTAGTGAGCAGAGTCCTGCGTAGTTTTCAAGCCGTCTCGTGGAATGGCAGCTTCCTTGACTTTCGTTTTTAATGCGTGCCCCTGCCCTTCCCATTCCCATTGTGGAACACACTCGTATATCTATTTTTGCTCCGCGAATCCCTGCGGGGTGGCTTTCGGATTTGGGCGCAACTTTAAGTGAAGCATTCACGATTATGAATTTTACGCTTACCCACCGCAAACCCACAGCCCCTCCCCATCGAACCCCGTGAGGCACGACTGGGCTTGGCTTCGACTTGAGTTGGTATGTGTTCTGTGTTCTGTTTTCCGTTTCTCCCCCCCTTCGGTTACTGTGCTAAATTCGTGACTTGGTTATCTGCGGTCTTCCTGACTCTACTCCGGAGAGTGATTCGCCGCCTCTTGTGGTGGCAATTTATTATTGAATTAAGTGCTTTGCTCCTAGGGGTTGCTGTTCCGCCCAAATATGCAAAGTGTGGGCCAAGGGCCAAGGATTCACAGATACGCGCACAGCTGTACATAAGAGCCCAGTCGGCGCATTTTCCTGGGGGCTTGAGACCGAGGGCTGCAGAAGAGGTTTGAGCATGTAAAGCAGTACAGTTTGCCTAAACTTTATCATTTGGGGATGACCGGGCTGGGGGGTCGACAGGGGCAGCTTTACTGCCGGCGGAGGGCGTTTTCCCTGGCGGGATTCTGTGACTAGATTAATTGGAATGGATAAACCGCACAATGGATAGATAACCGATGGAGATGTTGGTGATATACAAGAAGGGACTGTACACGAAACTTAAAGTGTAAATAAATATAAACATTTTTCTTGTCTTTGAAGGTGGATAATTTGGAACAATGCACAAAATATTTGATTATGTAGCCTGTCGGATTCCTGGCTTGTATAAAATGTATAATAATTGCATTACTTTTGAAAAACTAAATGCGTTTTCAAGACATTTTTAGGTAGAAAGCATAGGCTTTAGCCTTGACATGCCACATGTGTGTATAGCTGACATATCCTGATGTTCAGAAATCGGATCATAGTACATCTTTGTATACATAAATGTAAATTGCATTTACTTTGACTCGGAAATATGCATTGGGTTGTACAATTAAAGAAATGTGCGCATATTTATATTGTATATATGTATGTACAGTAGAGGACATTCATATGTGGACACTCGTGTTAGCTAACTTTGAACCGATGAGGCCAATTCAAAATCACAAAAGTCAGTTGTATAAATAGATTCATTGTCTGTTCATTTACGTCTCGTTTTTATATAAAAAAAAAAGAAATTAAAACGGACGTAAGATAAAGTCCACCCCAAAGGACCATCATAGTGCTATCTAATCCTTAATCAGTTGTAGACACACACATTTTAACAGTTCAATTCCTTGGAATTAAATTCAGGGTCAAGGCCTAAGATTCATACCAGTTGCTTGATATAGTCACCCGATATGGACTGCCTTGATCTACAACAACCAGCTACAGCCTTTAAGTTTGTTCTTCCAAACGATAATTTGTATGGCAACTGAATGAGGTGGTAAACGTATTTTGATCAAATAGCTGTGATACGTATCGCTTGTTCGGATTATCCTAAGAGACATCGGCCTTGTACTCTTTAAAACGGAAAGAATGAGTGGAAGTTTGACATTCGATTCGCACGTATTCGACTTGAATACATTTGTCAAAGAGGTTTCAATATCAATGAATTTCAGCAGGAGCTCTATTAGACGGCTTGCTGCTCGCAGAAAGGATCAAGAAAGGCATCGCCGTTTTGCAGATACATACATATGTACATAGTACTTTGAAGGGGCTCCTTTAACTATCCCGTTCTAGTCTAATCGCCTGCTTGCAGGGCAAATCGCTCTCTGATCAATACCTGATCATGGAGATCAATAAAGATCACACCTAGTCCATCGCGTGGAGTGATCCACTATCTAAGCGGGGACCGAAAGCCTGGCGTACTTATCCGCAGAGCCGGATGTACGGGTATTCAGCCTGATCTGATCTGATCGCGGATTGAGTCCGTCGCACGTTAATCTTGGCTAAAACGAGACTTGCGATCCAACTGGCATATGCGCATGCGCATGGCGATCGATCTCAGAGCCTAATCTCTGACGAGGAGGAAGACAAACAGTCGAGGTGTGCGAGGTGTTCCCAAGTTTCAATTCTGAGCCAAAGTTTGGTTAGGATACGAGTACGAGTACGAGCCAGGAAGTATGTGGTTTCCCCGAGCACGTCGTGTCGCCGTCTAGAACCGCACCTTCTCCATGTGTGTCAGCAGCTAGCGTATGGGTGTAAAATTTCCTAATTAATCGAAATATGAATGTGACGCCCATTGCTTATCTGAACTATCTGTTTGCTCTAATTAAGCATGGCGATGGCGGCTCCGGGCTCCGGGAACCGGGCATCAGGTTGCAGACTTTCTATGAATGAAATCGCTGGCACTGGCCGAGCGGTAGCGTTGGCCGTGTTTAATTATTTTATAACTTCCTTTCTGCCATTTACGAGTGCCGCATTGTCCTAGGTAGGTTGCCGTTTATGACGCCGACGCCTCGGCCGCGAGATTCGGTCCCCGAGACGAATGGGTGGAAATTCCATCGCTCATTACTTAAAGAACCTCCCGGGGAAAGGCCCAGTACACATAGCGAACCAAGGCGGCTGCAAGACTAAGTGCCAACCTACGCAAATAAGCTTTTACAGCCTCACCACCCCTCACTTCAGCTCATTTCGCCATAGCACCTACCTACCTGATCCCATATAAACACCCATCCGAATCTTGGCAATCCCAGTTTATGAATGAATATGAATCCATCGGCCCGCCGCGTTTCAAGTCGTGAATGAAATGTCCTCTCCAGGCCGCTCTTTATGGCAGGCATTAAAACCACCTACGCATTAAAGCCGCTACCTAACCCAACCCAAGCAAGCCCGCAATACAACCGCTGCATTCATTAGCGTCAGGGGAACAATGCGAAAGTACTTAATCCAAATGATTTCCCTTTTGTTTCTAATGACCTGCAGTAGGCTTACGGCGCTAGGAACTGCGATCGTGGCATCTCTGTATTCTTCAAGAAGTGGTTTTTATCAAATGCTACATTACCTACATATTCAAGTACCTAAATATGTATGATTTGCGGAGCCCTAAGACCATATTTTTAGACTGTACTAACAATCACAGTCAGCAAGAAACACAATAGATCTGAACTACATATATCGTATTGAGCGGCGCTAAACATAATAATAATATGTAATGTATAAATCAAATACCTCGATCATTTATATTGAAGTTTTTCAAAGAACTGCACTTTAATTACTAGTTCAATAATGAAGCGCTAACATTCATTCCACCGAAGTCTCAGGAATATCTTGGGCATTATGCTGTGCTCGGCAGTGAACCATCCACACCAACTTAGGCAGGGAATCAAGAATATGTGTATTCCCATATAGTATCCACTAGGTAATGCAGAATTTGGTATATTCTCTTCTAACAAGTATCCGTTTCAATGGGATATCGAAAGATACGTTAGAGATAGGACATTTTGGACATTTTCCAATTTCCAATTATCCAATGGATGACAAAATGAATATTCAAATAATAAAGTTGTATATCCTCGTTTTTTTAAGATCTTTATTTTCATGCTTATCATAATTATGGAATACATAATATATCGGTATTTGATATACTGACTACCTCTTCCCTACTAATTCGAGCATAAGCCTGGAGAGCATTATTGTTAAAGAAAGTCCAAAGCGCGTTCTAGGTCATGCAAAAAATAGCTCTAATTGGTGATGAAAAATATGAACTTGACTAGGAGGAGGAATAACAATGTTGAAGATCATACTGAAGAACTCTGGAGGAGCCATGTTTCACGATATTTTCTAAGCCTTTTCCTCAATTTATATATAAATTAGTTCATTAAATATACAAATTTCTTTTCATTATTCAAGTTTAACCAATGGTCCCCATTTCGAGCTCCTAAATTCAAATTAACTACGCAAGAGCCCCCAAAACAGCAGCCGAAGGGAGGCATCAGGAGGCGCTTTGCTGGGCGTTGCAGGGGCATCCAGAATCTGGACGATCTGTCGGCGATATGGGTGTGAATCAGAGCTGTGCGTCCTTCGCCCGAGTTGAAATCTAACCACTCTCAGGACGTGAACGAGGGGAGGCGGCACTCGAATGAGAAGACATAAATCAAATTAGTTTTTCGAGCGAGTGCACTCGACCAATTTCTGCGGCTAGCGCGCCAAGATGCGACGCGGACGCTGCTCTTTTCGGGTGCCAGGAGGCACAATGGAGTGGCGTGGCAACAAAAGGATGTCGGACACAGGCACCGGCACACAGATATCGATTAACATTTATCCCGTGACACAACGCCGGAGAAACCGCGCGCGGTGGCCACGCCGACGGCGCGTCGTCCATTAAAGGGCTCGCCGCAAAAGCAACCCCAATCCGGGCCCCGGAGTGGCTTTGTCCTGCGCCCTTCCCATTCCATTCCTCGCTGCGGTTACTGCCACTCGAAGCACGATCGGCTCTCCCACACACAAACACGACTGCCTTGGCGCACGCGGCTAGTCGCCCGACGCTGCTTGGGGCATGCCACGGCAGCTGGTCTTCCCTCTCGCTTTCGCTTGCAGACGAGAGAGCCCTGCATCCGTGTGTATTTGTTCGTGTGTGTGTGCACGCGTGAGAACAGCTGCAGGGTCGAGCAATGGCGTTCTCCGTTGGCCACGCCCACAGAGTGCGTTTCGGGCGCGTTTTTTGTCGCCGGCTCGACTCAGCTTAGGGGGAGGGGGAGGGGAACGGCAACGGTAACGGAAACAAGAGCGGCAGCATTTCCGAAGTCAAAACAGTTGTGAAAATCGTCGGAAAATTTCAATTTCGTTTCGTTTTAGTTGCAATCACTGAAAACGCACTTAACCTCAAATCCAATAATCCGCTTGTAGAGCAGTCCATTCAACAGCTCAATCGCTGACAACTGGCCATTGGACGAGAACAAGGACGAGGACAAGCCTTTGTCCGGTGTGTCCTGCGGCGTTTTTCAATTTGAATATCCATACGGGCACTCACATCCATCGTCATGCAGATAGTACGTACATCCCCGCATGGATCTTCTCTATCCCTCAATCTGCCTGTCTGTTTGTGTGGAAATTGTTGACCTCGTCGGGTAATCGTTCTATTATTAACGGACATTCGCCTTCGAACAATGTCACAGTCGCGCTGGCTGATCCGTTGGCTACCGACAACCAACCAAACAGCCAGCAAAGTACAACAGCATTTTACTTACCTGCCCAGGATTAGGCGGATTGCCATGGCCGGGCTTACAACACTTTCGAGGGCGCTGGAAGTGGAGCGACCGAGTTAAGTTGGGCCAACCCATGTCTAACAGATACCCTCTCCAGTACATCTCTCCACGTAGGGTGTTGCTAGTTCTCGGTTCCGTTTGGAAAATCCGATTAAATAAATATCGCGATTGGAACACTACTTGTTTGCCATACCTTTTCTATGGCGACAAATCTTATTCAATTTAAACAAAGAAACTACCGAAACTACACTACTGTCTACTGGGTATTCATTTCGTGAATAAAATGTACATGTGTTACATTATAAATTGAAGATATTATTCGAAATTCATTCTTTGCATGGTTGCATATCTATGGTTGCTATGGTTGAGATTTTTTTTCGAATCTGAATTTAAAGAAACTTTAGAAATTCATAGAAACTCGGAAGCATATTGAATGTGGAATTATTCAATTGGCCGTGTGACATTCTCTGCAGCTTATAACAGATTTACAAGAGGAAATCGTCTTAGGATTGAAAGATTTGTGCAAGCGAGTGCAAGGAAATGTGTGCAAATCTGGAACAATTGCCGGCCCCGGCACGCTCCCTCCGAACCAGGAAGCAAAGACCGTCGAAGAAGAGGACCCAGGAGCGGTCCGAGCCTTGATCCGCCCAGCAAACTGAGCCATTGAACCACAGAGGAGCGAAGAGCTGCAGCACTCCCGGCGGGAAGTTAGGAAACATAAGTGGCTTGGCTCGCCCACGGCAGCCCGGGAAGTCAAATGCAAATTGAAACGTGCGAGAGTGCGGGAGTGCGACAATGCGACCATGCCACAATGGGCAGGGAGTTCTCCAGAAGGCACACAATGCTACCGGTTGCCCATTGACCCAGCCCGACACTGGCTGCAAAGCCTTTTCACACATGATCATCTCAGTGCTGGCTGACGCTGACTGACCTTTGAATGTAAATGTAGATGCACCGATTTTGTCAAAGAAACGGTAGGAAGTTGGCAATTGAACTGGGCCTATGCCCGGCCTGGTCCTCGTCTTGGGCCTGTGCCGGAGTTGGGCAACTCCTATGGTGCAATTATGATTGAAAGGTGCTAATAATAACCGGTAAATTCATGTTTACCTAACGGGCCAGGGCCAGGGCCCGATCCCGGGTCCTGGTCAGCTGTCAAGTGCTGACACTGGGCTGTCTCTCTTATTCTGTGGACGAGCATATCTGTGCCTGACCGTGATGAATGGATCGCAAATCTCTGAATGGCCTCAGATGAATGATGAACTGAATACTGAAATAATGTGGAGTGAAGTGCCCCTCTCTCGTAGTAGGTGTACAGCGATCTGACGATCCTCAATCAACCTTGCAGATGCCACTCGCTAGCCCATGTCCATGGCCCACGTCCTCTGAGGGCCGTGCAATTGTTGAGATTGCAAAATATTGAGTTCGTTTTGATTGATCGCCCACCGATTTTTGGCAGTTGCGCTCGTGTGGATCTGCAATCCAAATGAAAAACAAAAAATGCTTACAAAAAGTATATTTTTTTCCGAAAAAAAAACCCTAATAGTAATGAAGAGTGTTTGGGGAATTGATTGATTGCCGTTCGTTGATAGTTGGAAACGAACCTATAGTGAAATTCATTCCCAATCAGATTTGCTGCGCCTGCTGCAGAGACAATATCCGACTATCTGACGGGTAAACCGCAAAAACTACTGTAAATTGACATCATAAATTAAAATTACTTCCACCCTTCTTCACCTATGCGCTCCAAGGGAAGGCCGAGACCATGGCCCAAACCCCGTCACAGCCCTCAGGGTTTGCCAGCTCTCAGTGTTAGGGGGTTGAGCCGGGGCTTTGGCAGAGGCCGAGGCCGGGGTCGTGGTCGGGGATGGTGCGACCACAAACCAAACCCAAATTCCAGCAGTGGGGGAAACAGGAGATAGAAATATATGTATACAGAGAGAGAGAGAGAGAAAGGCTGAAAGAGGGAGAAAAAGGGGCGAGAACGCAGCCATCAACACGATTATTTCGCATAAAATAAATTGATTCCTGTTAAAAGTCAAGCATGTCCTTTGGTGCCAGAAGAGGAACGCCATACACCCGAGCACATAAGAGACAAACCAAACCGTAAACAGCGCTTCAAAAATGTCGAAATTTGTCCACAATAAGTTCTTTATTGAGTCGCCACAGACAAAGGATTGCTCCGTCGCATCCCCGTCCACAGTCCCTACCCGTTTTCATCTTCGCTATAAACCACGGCCAAGCCACTCGATGAAGCAAGAACAAAACAATGAGACAATAGAGCCGAAGACGGGGACGGACTGTGGCATGTCTTCGCCGTGATCTGCGCCGGGCAACCGCATCTGGGAGAGGGGCTGTCCTGTCCCGACACCTCTGGCTGACACCTTCCCTCGCTTTGTCCGCATAGAAAGTGGCATATAAATAATGACGAGCGGGCCAATTTCGGGCAGTTGCGTCAAAAGAAGACTCGATTCTGACTCTGCTTTTCCATTGTGACTGCGGGCCTTTGTCCGAGCTCGACTCTCGCATCGGCTCGGAGTACTAGCGGAGTACCAGCCACCTTTCGTAGCCACTTCGTCCTGCGGCAATGCGGTCGCCAATGTGGCTAGCGGCAGGGTCCTGGCCTGTGGCTCCTGTGGCAGACACTGGGTCGCCGCTCAAATTGAGCGTATTAAATCGATTAGGTAACGCATTTTAGTCACCATATTTGTATTTAGTTTATAAACTAATTCGAAACTGGACGGCCCATGAAACATGCCACCTAGGGAGTCACTCAGGCATTTCATTCATATCTGCGAGGGGCAGAGGTTGCTTCAGACCTATGAAGGTGTGGCTGGTTACGGTTGATGTCGGCATATTTTACAAGACTGCAGGGGGTTAGGTTTATTATTATTGAAATGTTAGAAGATACGATCAATACGATTATGAACTATCGACGGGCACTTGAATAATCTGTGTAATCGTTGAATCTGCCGTTGACTGCCGAAGACTGGGCTATTTATTATTTAAATGTAAGGAGAACATTAAAGACGTGTTTTTATAGAAGGCTTTAAGTTTCGAAAAATGTCATCCAGGTATGGTTTGGATAAGCTTCGGATATGTGTATTTATATTTTCGTTAGATTCTTTATGCCTGTTCTGACATTTGGGGACAACTCATTCAGTATATTTCATACATAATTGGATGACCCGGCAAACATTTAAAGCAATATCGTGACTTCAGGAACCGTTTAAATGGTCTGGTGGTGTCCCAATTTCCGGTAGTTGCACTTTTTATTAACAACTGAGTCATGTTTGATTTTGAGCCTATGACAATAACGACAATCTTTGTCCATGGCACATATCAGCACTTTCGAATATTTAGCTCTAACTTAAATTCGAGACGAAGAAACAACGGAATAAATTCCGTTCCAATGGTCGTTTTTGATCGTACCTCTTGTTATTGAGATTTATGCCATCGCTACATGCTCACACGCACATTTTCGTTATCTTGTTGGATTCGTTCGTCTGTTCTTTCTGCTCAGAAATATTATGACCATCTCGTAAAAAAAGCGCAATAAGGCAACATCGAGCTTACATCAAACTAGAAACCAGCCAAAAGAAAATGATCCCTTTCAACCATTAACCATCAACGGCTTACTGATTACTTGGAGAGTAGTGTAGGCTCAAGCCAAGGATATGCCGGACAATTCGAGTAGAAGGATGCGGCTGTACTCCAGGCCAGCTATGGGGGGCAATGCCCTGGATGCCAGCTTTACAATGAAGTCTCTGGGCACACATGCCCAAATCCCCACAAAAACACAAAAGGGAATATATTATTAGATAATTACCCATATCCGAAGAACTTGTAAGGCTAAGAACCCTCTCTCAAAAAGGGCTTCTTAATATAATAAAATTGTGTATAATGTTTTAATGCCACTGAGATCTACTTCAAGAAAAGTGAAAGTTAAAAAATAAATCTCCTTAAATCTCCCCAGATATTTACACATATATATAGAAAGATATAGATGTTCTACTCCCATGTTCTACTACCAACAATTTTCAAGCTATTACTTTGATGTGTGGGCATTTGGTCTTCGGCGTGCTTTAGCAATTCTAATTTTACTTTACGTACAATTTTAAATGTTCATGTTTCTCCCCTCGGCTCTTTAATGTCTTCCAGGCTTAATTTCGCCTGCAAATTTCAGTTTTTTAAAATACAATATTTTCGCGTAAGCCCAAGCAATTTTGTATAAAGACAAATTTGCGTTTATAATGAATTTTTTCCCGGTTTTTTGTTTATTTTGTAACATTATTTGTTATTGCAGTCAAAGTTTTTATGTAGAAGCAAAAAGGAATGTCGTCGATGACATTTAATAAATGAAAATTAAAAGGGGAATGAATGCATCACGGAACCGGTTGCAGATATAATTTGATGTGTGATTTCGAGCTATATATGTATGCAAATCTACTGATAAAGAAATTCGATAGCATGGATGCTCTGTAATTGAAATGTTGGTGTCAGCGATCGTGTTTGTATGTGTCCTTATCACTTATTGAAGGCAGATCGCAGTAAAACAGCCAAAAATTACAATCCACAACCAAATGGGAATCAGCTTCTCTTGAAATGTTTATTGCGTTCAATCGAATGTACTTGAGTAATTAATTAGCACACAAACTGTGTGTTTTTTCTCCTTTTTTTGAATGGGCTAGTTTCGATTTAGGAATGAAGTTTAAGTGCTACTCTTTGAAGATACTCCTTACATGATTACCCCATTTTATTTGTTCCTTCTGGCAATAATATGCCTATATAATATGTCTTTGTTTATGATTCTGGGTTTTGGTTTTCTCGTATTTTCAAAATTGTGTATGCCGCAGATTTTTGTTCTTGATTAGGTATGAAATCACAGGAGTCAGGATACCAAAATTTGGTTTGTCTTGCTCTTATAGTCTCTGAAAGCTAGGAATCTAACAAGACAGACAGAGTCAGACATGGCTATATTAGATTTTTGGGGAAAGTGGATGTGTGCTACTCCCAGAAGGAAGCGTTTCCGATCCAATAAAGACTATATGCATATATTCTTGATCAGCATCAATTGCTGGATTGGTAAAGCCATCTGCATCCAGACTCCCGTGAGTTCACACTGAATCAAGTTTGTTTCAAAATTTCACCACGCCCCCTTCCGCCCCTAAAGAACGAAAATCTGTCTTACATAATGACCATCTGTAGCAGATTGCCGAACATGTAACTTTTAAAATTAATATGGAATTTAATTATTATTTTTATTGCAATAATGAAAAATATGCGTTTTTTTGCGTGTATATTTTTCAATAAAAATTGGAAAATATAAGTTTTTTTTAATAGTTGGCGTAAAATACTTCCTTACCATTGATTTATTTGGGTAAAATTTGCATTCATAACTCTTTGCGGTCCCTGGATTATAGTATAGCTTATGGCATATTTGATGATTAGCATATGTAAGAAAGAAAAACTTTATGCTAGTGGCATTATTTATGTCCCGATTACACGGTTTTCCGGAAATCTTTTCTCTAATTTTCAAAGTTAGCTGTGGGTGACCATATATGTACAATGTACATATATTGCATTCATTTATTTATTCTGTGATTTAAAGTTCTTTCAAGTTAACGAAAGCCGTGGACCTGTTCATACAAAGAGTACCCTCCGTAAGCCATTCACCCGCATCCCACATTCTCATATCTTCATCGCTCATCCCATATCGTATGCAACAACTTTAGCTCCCGTGATTGGCTTTGATTTACAATCGCCTTAACGACTCCGACGTCTCCTTAACGTTTGACAGCTAACAAAACCTTAATAGTGGATAGCAAACAAAGCAGCCCTAAGCTGCTCATTGCCCACCATCCAATCCCTGAAATTCGTGAATCAAAGTCATATTTCTGCGTAACTTCTGTCAACGTCAACTCAAAGGAGCAGCCGCTCCGTTTTCCGGGAACTACTGCGCCCAGTTACTCGAGAGCCGAGTTTCGCAGACTGAATGTCTGCCCGACCTCGCCATGCCATGAGGCTTGTGATGTACCGACTAATAATTGAGCCATTTAACCTGTTACAATTGAATTTCGGAGAGCCGTCATATTTCTTGGTCCTGCCGGACCGATTCTAGTCTCGAGTTTCGAGAGCGCTCCCATTATTAATTAGCAGAATTGTCTATTTGTGAGGTGTCAACAGGTAAATCCGTCATTGTGACTGCGATGCCGATTTTTACAAGTGACGAGCGAGAGCGAGAGTGTCCTCCCCGAGCTGTCTTTGTTTTTGCAAGAGGCCGACGGGGCAAGAGCTGGCGGCTAGATCAGAGGGTGCGGCATGTAGCCATGTCACGTTGCACATCAGAAAGAGCCCGATCATCGGAATCGTCTGGGCTCTGGGCTCAATGTAAAGGATAATGTGGCAAAATCCAGACAATTGATGTCCTCTGCGGCACTTCAAATGGAAGATCGTTTGTTTGCTGTTTGCTATTTGCTATTGACCAGGCCAATGCACTTGACGCTTGTGGCTAGGGGAGGGCGCATATAAATAATAATCAAACAAATACCCATAAATGCGATGCCGGGCCATTGTTCGCCTGTAATGCAATTTTTCAACAGTTCCAAACCTCGAAGTTGGAGACGGACTGTCCGAGCCAGACCTTTCGTTCAAATTCCAGCTTTGGCCGTACCGTAAAGCTCCCATAGATGGCGCGCTGAGGGAGACAGTCTCAAAAAGTTGGCAACTCTGACATTTCCTGCCGACGCGCTCGGCCGTGGTGGGTTTCTGTCACCCCACCCTGCCCCTGAGGCGAAGTTGTGCGGCAGACTTGACGACGCGCCACCAGTGCGCATTGAATTTCGGTGGAGTCGGTTGGCGCTGCTGCTGCTGAATAAAAACGAATTAAATTATGAATTCGAATGAATTAAAACGCGAATAAGTGCACATCGCTCGCAAACAAAGCTCGCGCCTGGTCTCGGTCCCGTACTCGTGTCGAGCCGCACACACACACACCAGAAACAGAAACAGAAACACCAACACACCACAGAACTGGTCCCGTTCTCCCCCTCGAAAAGAACACGGAAAAACGGAAAACTAAATAATAACGGTTCGGTGGAAAAATGCATTACTAAGCTAACTGCTGGTCGAAAACAGCTGCAGCGCGTGGAGCGGAGTGGAGGGAGTGATTACCGGGATAGTAGCCCTAGCCGAGAACGAAAAGTGAACACTGAAAATCGCAGGCCAGGCCACATTTCCTCACATGTTTTCCAATGCAACGGTTTTCTTCTGTATCTGTTTTCCGCAAAAACCCATCTAACGACTGCAACTGACAAAAAGCCTGAGCAAACACCGAATTTCCAGCCGAGTTTTAGTGAAAAGTTTGGCTCAATCCATAGCCCCAGGCACAATAAGCAAAATGGTAAAAAGTGATTATGAAATGGGCCTGCAGGGGGGCGTGAGGTGTGAGCTGTGGGTGTGGGCCTAATCAGCTGAGCCCCTGTTTATCCATCCAAGTTCCGAACCCCATCCCCTTCCCCAACCCGTTGGCTTTATGCAAATTGCAAGTCAATTGTCTACTTTCCTTTATTTTTGTTCCTGCTCTTGCTTTTCTTTTCTATCCCTTTCATGAGTCCTCCCATTGTCTTTGCACTGCTGAGGAAAACACGAGTGTGTATGATGTAAGCCGAGGCGCCCCAGTCCGACCCAGTCCGCGCCACAAGCCCCGCCGACACTTCCTTCCTCATCTATTTAGTTAGCGCAGCCATTTATTTTTATAAGATGGTCGCTGGGTCGGTTGGCAGCAGCAGCCTCCTTTTACTCTTGCGAGCGTCATTGACGACATCATCGTTGCTTCCCCCCCCCCCACCACCTCGACACGACATCAACAGCAACAACTGTAACTAACAGCAAAAGTCAAGCGAAAAGCGCTCCACCTACAGCCCAGCCCCCCCACTCAGCCACCTTACCCAACAGCGCGTAAGAGTAAAAGCTTCGTCGAATAGCAGAAGAACAGAAGAGGAGGGGGTCGGTCCATGAATGTGCGAGTAAATCGATATTATGCGGCATGACCGAGTGGCCCACAAGGCAGGCGCCGATGTGGACGGGGACAACACTCCCCCACTCTTCGCCCACCATTCATCGTTTGTGTATTTTTGTGGTGAAAAACGCCACTTGCTCTTGCTCTCGCTCTCTCCCTTTCTCTCTCTCTCTCTCTCTCTCTCTCTCTCTCTTCTTGTACCCCCTGACATCTGCTGCAAATTTTCGCTGTTATCACACCAGCAGCAACAACAACAGCAAAATCTGCAACATCAACCAAATTGCCACTAAGAAACAAATTTATTCAAAAACATTTACGAGTATGCGTCGTGATTGAAGGATTCCCCCGACGACTTGTAGGATATGATGTCATGCGATGTCTGTGGACCCACGGGATGCCTTCGAATGTACATATATAGTGCGAGTACTCTCGTTCCTGCCGATCCGCCTCACTTCTCAGCGCCACGGGCCTTGAGTTTACTGCTGCTTGCTGGTACATATATTTACTGAGCGCTTATCACTCTGGGATGAGGTGAAACGACATTGACGCCTCTAATTACTGCCAGCAAACAAATCGAGGAGGCTCTGGTATATCGTCGAGCGTGTGTGCTCCACTCTGTGAAGACTAGATTCTAGTCTAGATTTCCTTGAGCCCACAAGAGCAAAGTGTGCCGTATTGAATGTCACCCAACTCCAATGGTCTTTGGCTGAGCATTGGCAAGACAACTGCACAAATCGCTAGCGTTAACGGATATTCAATTTCAAGTCAGACCTACTGGTCAGCCAATCGGTCATTCTCCATGTCTGAGTACTGTGGTTGCTCTTCTCTTTGGACAGAAGGAAGCACTTTTGCAGGCCAATCTGTCATTTCCCGCTTTCATAGGATAGAGCAGTCGTTAAGGCCATACATATACATATATGACATAGGAACTATCGATCTATCGATCGTTAAAACATTTTCATTAGACAAGCTCTGCAAGGATGGTAAATTTATTGGTATATTTCCGAAAGTTCACTTTCATTGTTGATGTTCTGCAGTACAATTTGCTGATAAATTAATGGAAAGTCTTTGGCTGGTGCTACGTTTCTCTTGTGCCATTCAGTAGTAAGAACATTGCTCTTAACCATGAAAGGAGCCTGTTTTCATCCAGGGTATCACTACACTCGCAGCAAATTGATGTCGTTGTTGTGTTTTTCTCTTTTGCTTGCATTTACATTTGGGATAGACGGCTGCAGTTCAGGCCGGGTATCCAATTTCCACTGCCAGGCCCCCAGACACAAGCCGGCACAGTACGAGTACCACAAAGCCAAGCAAAGTCGGTGGCAATAAACCTTATAAGCTTGCCATTTTATCCGAGGCGAGCTGCGAATTGCCCTTTAGGTACACACACGCGTAGACTCGTAGGTCTGAATGAGTAGGTACTTCTGTTTCTATATACTCAGGGCTGACGCCTCTAGGCGCTGCAACGTCGCGTACATAAGCCGTACTGTAGGGTGGGCCCCATTGTCTTTGACTGATGGGTTCTAATCCCTAGCCTCCGTTTCCGCACACAGATCGTACGTCGCCGGTCCCGTCGCTCCCGTATGTGGAACATGGGCCTGCTCTTCCTGATCTACTACTGCGTCAGCATCTACTCGGCCAAGGGCGACACCAGGGAGGTATCGGCGCTACCACTGGACGTGGGCAGCCTGGCCGAGGATGAAGGCGATGCCGAAGCTAATGGAGAAGTAACTACCGAGATGAATCGAGAGCTCGAGAACACCACGCCGTTTGATGTGAGTAGGGTCTGATAGGCGTTTCACTGGTTGGCTTCACCCAATTGCTCCCTCCACAGGCCCCGAAAGCCACCGAGGCCACTCACTTGCATGGAGCCGTCCCGACCTGGCGTCCCAAGCGCGACAATTGCACCCCGCCGGCCATCGAGCAGTTTCCTCAGCCACTGATGAACAAGTGGGCGCGCCAGCACGGCGGACTTATCCTGCACATCCTGGTGGCCGTCTACACCTTCTTTGGCCTGGCCATCGTGTGCGACGAGTACTTCGTGGCCAGCCTGGACCGTTTGTGCGAAGGTGAGCCCGGAGACTTGAGGGACTGGACCGGACCGGACCGGACGGAAGCTTCCGCTGGGGCGCTCTACTAACTCCAAATATTTATTACAGAGCTAAAGCTTTCTCCGGATGTGGCTGGCGCCACATTCATGGCTGCCGGCAGCTCGGCCCCCGAACTGGCCACCGTGGTCATAGGGGTGTTCTTCGCCAAGGACGACATTGGGATCAGCGGAGTCATCGGCTCGGCGGTGTTCAATATTATGTTCGTGATATCCGTCTGTGCCCTGTGCTCGGGAACCGTTTGCCAGCTAAACTGGTGGCCACTGGTGCGGGACTGCTTCTTCTACTGCGTTTCTATCCTGGTCATGCTGATCATTATCTTCAACGACGTCATCTCTTGTGTAAGTGCGCGAAGAGTGCAGCGAAAGCCACGTAAGACCGCAGACTAATCTTCGACTTTCTCCCCAGTTCGAGTCCGTGGTGATGCTGCTCTGCTATGTGGGATACTGCGTGGCCCTCCACTTCAACACGGAGCTGGAGCGCTGGGCCCTCGGGCTGAACTTGCCGTTTAAGCTGCCCAGCAAGGAGGAGCAGTCGGCCTTGGTGACCTACAAGAATGTTCCCGAGAGCTCCTACACCCAGGGCAGTGCAGGACAGGGACAACAGCAACAGACGAGCATGTCCAAGGAGTCCAGCGATGGCGTGGACGCCAGTATCACCCAACCCCAGGGCGACTATCAGAACTACAGCGACACCAATGCCAGCTGGGACCCGAATTCCGCCTGGGGCGAGGAGAACCAACCGAAGCCTGCGGCCGCCAGTGCCAGGCCAAGCCAACCACCGGTCGACGACTGGGGTATGGGGCAGTTCAGTCAAGGCCAGGGACAGGGCCAGGAGAACATGGCTTACAACTCCGATCAGCCCGAGTCTGTTGTGACGGGCGAGACTGCGGCTGCGTCGGCGTCCGCGGGTGCGGGTGCAGGTGCAGGTGCGGCTAAAGGCCAATTGGTGGGCGCCCCTGCTCCCACTGGCGTTGACTACTACAAGTCGACGGACAAGCAGCGCGAGCCCCGCCCAGATCCCCTACTGCGACCGACGGAGGGCGGTCTGCCAGCGCTGGTTGCCTGGTATGTAGTGTATCCGATACACTTCCTGTGCAAGAAGACGATGCCCGACTGCCGGCAGCAGCAGTTCCGCAACTGGTATCCGTTCACCTTCCTGCTATCGATGGTTTGGATCTCGTTCTACTCGTACTTTATGGTGTGGATGATCACCGTGATCGGGTCCACCCTGGCCATCCCCGACACCGTGATGGGCCTCACCTTCGTGGCTGCTGGCGTTTCTGTGCCGGATGCCCTAAGCTCAATAGCCGTTATCAAAGAGGGCTACGGCGACATGGCCGTGTCGAATGCGATTGGCTCGAATGTCTTTGATATCCTAGTGTGCTTAGGTCTTCCATGGTTCATACAAACGGCCATCATAAAGCCCGGCTCGCACGTGAATGTCATCTCCAAGGGTATGTACTCTCTCCCCATCTCCCCCTTCCCCGCCCGCCCGTTTGTGTCTCCCCCGCCCGTAGTACTCGTCGTATGCAACATGTGTGTGGTATGCCTGGCATGAGTGTTCTAACAGTTCGCCTAGCTGACGTAGCAGCAGCCCTGGCCGTCACCCGGTCTAATCTTTGAGTGCCCTTCTCTTCTCCTCAACCATTCCAGGTCTCGCCTACTCGACGCTCTCGCTCTTCTCTACCGTCGTCTTCCTGATCCTCTCGACGCACCTGAACGGCTGGAAGCTGGACAAGCGCCTGGGTATAATTCTGATGCTCTGGTACCTGTTCTTCATCACGCTGGCGTCGCTCTATGAATTGAATGTCTTTGGCTATATGAACCCACCAGAATGTCCCAGTGAGTATCCAAATCCATTTCCACAAGACGTTCCCCCTAATTGCCTAATTCCCCTTCAGGCACTTTCTAAGCAACCAAGAGGATACCAGCACCAAGTACCATATACTCGTGTAGTATAGTGCATAAAAAAGCATACAATACATAGTACATAGCACAGACCCATGCATTTGCATATTCATATTCAGAGGAGAGTCGTGCATAGTCGCATCAACAACAAACTGAAGCGCCAGCCACAGCCGCCACAACCGCAGGAGTTCGTCATTGTAAGAGGAACCGACTCGTACATTTAATGTTAATTAGTGGACAAATTGAATACTCAAATCGCGTTTTACATGGATTTTTACATTGCACCAACCGAAGAGGGAAACGATAAACGATAAACCAAAAAGATAAAAAGATAAAAGATGATTATATATATTATATATTTACTAACATATACATATACAATATTTAATGATATTTAGGCAAATAACAAACCATATACATATGTACGAGAGTGCAGCCACAATTAAAGTACACATACCGGATAAATAGCACTGTAGATAGGGAGACAAATGCAATTAAACAAGCAACAGATGAACAGAGGAACAGAGGAATTTGTTGCAAAACGGTTTTAAGGAACAAGTCGAACAGAACAACGCAAACTTCTCACACCACAAATCAAACCAATTATACGATCATTATACAACATACATATATTTATGCATATGTATGCATGTATGTCTATCGTATAAGTATGTATCTGCATGTATATACTTTTGTATCGCATCGCTTTGTTAAACAGTTGATCACGCTTAGTTTTAGTTTAGTTTTAGTTTTAGTTTTATAGTTTAGTGTATGTATCTCGTTAAGGATCTCTCCATTGTTATTTCTTGTGCAGTCGATGTACACGAAAACGCCCGTGGAGACTATTGGCCTCCGGGCTGGTCGATCCAGGCCAGGAGCGCAGATCCCTGCGCCGCGGAACAAGAGCAACGAATTTTTTTACGTTTTCGGATGTTTTATTTTTGTTCTCATATACAAGATGAATGAAAAAACCAACACCCATGTATGTATGTATATTTTTTATATTTAAATAATACATTTTCAAATAATATAGCCCCTTCGATTCCACGAGAATCGTCCTAGGTTTGGCCAAAGACATTTGGGTTTAGATTCCGAAAGAAAGTTCGAATAGTAAAGAACAGAGAAATAAGGAAGCAAGGGCCAAGCAAGAGAATGGGAACGAAACGAAAAGAAAAGAAAAGAATACCTTATGGCAATTAATCGCGTCAATTTTCGGATGTAAATAGTATGCGCGGGAGCATAAATAAACTAAAAAGCATTATACAAATCACATATATTCAAGCACGAACAGTGAACGTTTAAAGTCAATTTTTGGTGCAAATTGTTGCGCATAAATCGAAACAATATTTACTAGGAAGTGATAGATCTTCAGAATTTAAAATTACTTTTCGTTTCATTTGATGGTGATGCGGATTCAAGGCATAGCAATTACTTGTTCAATTGATCGATGGAAAATCAAATCAGGCTAATCATTGATTTAACATTCAATTATTTTCCACACTCAAGCAATCCGAGTAAAGTAAAAATACAAAATGAGGAATCATTCCAGCTTAGGGAATACTGATTACATATTTACTGAGTACATTATTTTTGGCGCACTTTGGCTTTCCTCCCAGCTGTCCAGATCGAGACCGAGATCCAGATCCAAGATCCAGGCCAAATCCAGCTGCATTTACCACACTTTGCCCAAAGCTGCTTTGCAAAACCAGATGGATCTGACCATGACACAGAATCAGTATCAGAATTAGCTGCAAGCAATGTGTAAGACAAATACGAGGATATACATTAATACTACTACTATATAGCATAAAGAGCAAGGCACTGCTATAAGGACGCGCTCAAAAGATACATAGTTACATACCAACACACATTCATACATACATATATGTCTACCTATTCATAAACATACACATATTTATACATACAATTACAAAATACATACATATACAACATATACAAGTAAAGATATAGCTACATACAAAGATACAGATACAGATAAAGGGTGTAAATGCTTAGTAGGTATATGAGTATATACAGTATATACATATGATGAAGGAACCGAAATGGAACCCAAGTAACTGAATCCAATGATTTATCGAAGCCGAAGCCGAACCATACTTCCCAGAATCGAATCGACTTATAAGCTAAAGATAGTAGTCTTAATCCAGTAGATGGAACAACTACGATACAACCATAAAACGTACGAACAATCGCCGGCTGAAACTCCCCACAAAGACAGACATAAGTGTATGTCGTATTACATATAACTGCTATAAACATAGTCACACCTCAAATGCTACTACGGGCATTGCCCAGGTACAATGTTCTTCCTCCGGACTCCCTTACTCTATAAAGACAGTCAGTGAAGCCAGAAGTTATTCCGATCACGTTGTACATACTATATATTAAGTTAATGATGGTAATCATTGGGGAGTAATCTCGAACTGCAATACCTTATATGTACGCTTCCACAGGACATGCAGCACTCTCAGTTGACTCCGTGCACCCAGTACTCCATGATATTCCAGTACTGCTCCTAAACTCGAAGTAAACTCAAATAGTTTCAGTGTTGTTTCGATGACAAACTTAAATTAGCAGTTCGATTCAATTATTAGGGCGAAATCAACAATTTAACAGATCGTTACAGAGCGTTACGCACTATGAAGGTATCTACTTATACCAGTGTTCTATTCAGATTATTTGATATCTACACACAGTACAGTACATACATATATGTATCCTTGACAGACTCAAATCAAATATTATATATTTCGCGTTACTTTTAATTGTATCTAATGCAAATTGCAATCTATAAACGGAGTACTATATACGAGTATTTAGCAAAATTATGTAATGATGTGGATCATGTTTACTTAAGAGTTAAACACTAAGACAAAACCCACGCCACACTGACGCCACATACATACATACATACATACAAACTATACATATATATTTATGTACAATAATTGATACACATTTACGAGTACAACCAAAAAATATACTATACAAAAACCACACAATACAATATTACCTATTACCTACATATTTACATCTGACATTTGTGTTAATTACGACTATAATTGTTTGTGAAAACTATATTGAACCTATCAAATTTAATTACGAGTACGAAGCCCGTTTAAAAATAAACTTCAGAGGGCAAAACCCACACTTATTCGTGGGATGTACACTAACAAAACAATAAACAACATAATAAACTATTGCTAATATACAAAACTGTTGATGTTATGTTTAGTCTAACAATGAATTCCGGAAATAAATGCATAAATATACACAAAACGCTTCACGAGAGAAATGTTCTTTGACCTTTACAACGAAATTAGGATAACGAAATAGGTTATTCATATCTGCTTTCCGTATTGGATTCGAATAGCGCCAAAAAGGCTGAAAATATTTTGGATATTGCTCAAGGAGCTGTATTTCCGAATCGGACGTTGAGATGAGGTACTGACGTACAGGAGGTCCGTTTCGGGTCGTCTTGATACCGCTGGTTCTGGGCACCTATTTTCCTTAATCAGACGTATGTTCAACAGTTATCCTATCCGTATTCCCTTATAAAACTTGCAATCCTTCTTGGGCATATGGTGGGCACTTTTTAAATGTCTCTCATTAGAGTACAGTATCTTTGTCATGTTTCTGGTCAGCTCGGCTACCATGTTGTGCGGATCTATATCTATGTATATGTGTATCTGATCGGTCGGCAAAGAGGGCTAGGATCTGGCGGTATCTTTTTAAACTCCAGCAGAATGAAGTAGTTCGTTTTAGTTGAAACGATGCTATAATTCATCAAGAGAGATGAGTGACAATCTGAGTGTCTGTGCACCTATTTCTGCCTGCTCCTTTCCTATTAAGTCTGGCCTGTAAATGAATAAAATGGAATTATGCCCATCATTGGGAGACAACTGTGTTGTCCCTGGAAAACTATAACTTCTTTGGGATGCCCGCTTATTCGCTGGTGAATTGGAGGTTAGACCGTTGGCCTAATCGGCCACCGCTGACCCACCTCACCTGCTCGTTGGACCAGATATGTGTACATATTATAGTCTGTATGTCTATAGTATGTTTGACGTTATGTTGTGGTCCAAAGTATAAAAGCTCAAAAGCGTTCGGTTCCATCATAATTATCTGAACAAGGAATGGAAGGGGGAGGGTGGGCGAATAGTAAATGCTATCAGCAGGCTGTCCAAAAGCTTGGGCAGCTTAAAAGTCCCGCTGTTAAAGTGCTGCGCAGAAAAGCTCTCTCGCCCTTTTCCAGAAATCTCAATGTCAGCGAGGCCGAAATACAGTGGGCTCCAAAATAACCGTTACACACAGGCCCCAAAAGAACCAAACGAAAGCTTTCTGGAGCAAGCAGACGACAGACAGCTGGCCGGCGGAGGGTTTCGGCGTCGTGTCTCATTCGTTTTTCAACGGTCAAAGTGGTAGCAGCAACGGTTCGAGTGTTCTGTGCGTGTGTAAGTGCTGTCGGGTGGAAAGATTATACAATTTATACGCGCACACACACGGCTACATACGGGCGTGTAAATTCTGCAACCTGTTCTCTATGCTGGGCTGGGCCCCACTGATAAGGCTTTTGGATTTGTCGATTATGTTGTCGTAGACCCAGTTGAATTATATAACGTTTACGGATAGATTGTATTCTGTGCTGTGCTGACAGCTGACAAACAAATTCAAAAATCACAATATATTAGCGCTGCATACACAAATGTAGAAACAGATGTAGATACCCATGTGCTGATGTGTGTGTGGTGTGCGCACATATACGTATAGTATATGTGTATGTATATGTATTTCGAAAACAGAATCGCACGGCTCCCCGGCAGAAACTTGTTTACCAGCGAGATAAGGCCAGAACCGTTGGGTCACAAGCATCGCCTCTGATAAGGAGTGGTTTGCCCGAGTATTCCGATTGAGTTCATACGATTTATAATTTAATTATGGCGGACCCCCAGAATCCAATCCCAAATCCAACCCCAGTTCTAGAGTAATATCTTATCAGAGGTGCAGTACGTTTTAATTAAAATTTGACTAATCTCAATAGGCGGGACCAATTTGCAGCCTTTTCGAAAATGACCCCACTGCCCCGTGTTGATATTGACCAGCCCAAATATGACCAGAGCACTTATGTGGGCAGGGCAAAGCATTTCTTGCTTGTTACCAATCCGCTCAACGTGCTGGCCACCAACACGAAGCTGGAGCAGGCCCGCCAGATCGTGTTGAAGTACAGAGCCGGCAAGGAGGTGACTGAGTGCCGAACGATTGAGGATGTGTGGAAAGCAAAGTACCTGTATGATTCGGCCTTTCACCCGGAGACGGGAGATAAGCAAATCATAATTGGCCGCATGTCGGCTCAAATGCCCATGAACATGCTGATCACTGGCGGTGAGTGGGACTTCAACTTTTGTGATTCAATTGTACCATTCCAGAAATTGCTTCCGCGCTTTGATTAATAAAATAGTGTTGTAATGGTGTACGTATCGCTTTTTTAGGAATGATGGCTTTTTACAAAAGCACGGGCGCCGTTGTCTTCTGGCAGTGGATGAATCAAACCTTCAACGCTATTGTCAACTACACAAACCGCTCGGGTACTTCGCCCCTCAGCAACTCGTAGGTACATCAGCCGTGAGTACGATTCCACATATTAAGCATGTTTGCCTCTCTCCCCAGGCAACTATTGACCTCGTACTGCCTGGCCACCGGCGGAGCACTGGCCACGGCGCTCTCTCTCAATCGGGCCGTAAAGAACATGAATCCACTGGTGGGTCGTATGGTGCCTCTCGTAGCTGTGGCCGCCGCCAACTGCATAAACATTCCCTGCATGCGAATGCAGTAAGTGGAGCTGGGACAAAAATTGACATAATAATTCACTCGAAATACTTTCAGGGAGATTCGCAATGGCGTCGTATTGCTGGATGAGAAGAACGCCGAGGTGGGCGTGTCCAAGAAGGCCGCTTGTGTTGGCATATCGGCGGTAATAGTGAGTCGAATCTGCATGGCCCTGCCAGGAATGAGTAAGTCCAGTCCCAGCCTCAAATATGAGAAGTACGGATTTACAAAAACTAACATATTCATTATTTTCAAGCCTTGACTCCGATGCTCATGAACTTGCTTGAAAGAAGGGGCTTCCTAGCCAAATACCCGAAATCTAATGCTCCTATCCAAACCCTATTCTGCGGTTTCGTGCTCATATTTGCCACACCACTGGGCTGTGCGTTCTTCAAACAGCGGGCTGCCATCAAGGTGGCAAGCTTGGAACCCGAGGTGCGCGATAATATTGAGAAGAAACGTCCCGAACTAGACACCGTCTGGTACAACAAGGGCTTGTAAGCCGCCCAACTACGAGCTTATAGAAGACAATATCTTGGTTAAGACTTTTATTTATTTACTCATTGTGCATTTAGCAGGCATTTTTGTTTTTTTTGTTGACAAATATACCTAAAGATCAGATAAGGGATCATCTCTTCGCATGGCGTTTAAATTTACTTCTGTATGTATGTAGCTTGTTTTACTTATAATATTACTCCACATTGTTAATATACCTTATGCGAAAACCAAAATGATACTCCAGAATTGATGTTGTCTGTATAAAAAAATTTAAGCAAAGCCAATAAATTTCTGTTACACGTTGAATTTGAATTGAAAAATAAAACTATATCTGTCTCCCTGTGTGAATGGTAGTGTGGCCTGTTTTTCGTTTACCAACACTCTCAAGATAATTTATCGCCTATCGTTACCGAACCACCTCAACCGCAATGTTGGAGCTGTATTTCGACTGTTTCCAAAGATACTATCTTTTACCAGACATTTTTAAAATTAAAGAAAATTACTGTTAAAATAAAATTTGCAATAAAATAAATGAAATACGATATTTCCATACTCGTAGCGGATACCTCCTGACCAGCAACAATGACTTAAAATTCCAGACCTTACGTTTGCTTCCGTACTAAAAATGTTCCAGTCCCACCTGAGCGATAGTGTGACCCAAGGCTGAGGGCGACGCGCCATCTATCGGAATTCCAGGGAGGCTTGATGGTGTATGCTGATATCATGTGGGCGCTGGGATTCGTATAAGAGTTGGGTGAGTCTTTATGAGCGCGTGAAGTCGGAGTGGCCCATGATACCTTGCCAGCACCTGCTAAATTTAGTCGCGAGCATGCCAATACTTATTCGGCATATGATAAAAGCTAAGGCCCTTGGGAACAAATGCAAAAGTGGATACATGCTCTTTTAGCCAATCTTGCCGAAAATTAATGTATCAATCGCATAAATTATGTTTTCTGGAATGGAAGTCCTAGCCAGACCAAGGGGTATTTTAATATTCCACTCATAATAATAAAAATTCAATCATTTTAGCGCAGTTCAGGTGAAAGTTAGGTTGGTTATTTTTAAGTGCAGATGAAAGATGGCATGAATCTACAAGAAGAATTTATAATCGTTAATCTTTTTCGCCATTTACCTCAAGTAGTTGAAGTATTTAAATAGAGGGGCTAAAGTGGGCTAAGCTCGGATTTTCATCATACATCATACCGTTGTTGAGGATCCCAAATTGAGGAAAAAACAATCAAAGTCAAGTATTTAGAATAAACCAGTTATTATGGGCATGGCTAAATATTCTATATAGCTGGGAATATTCGACGGAATATCTAAATTGAGAAATATTTATGATAGAACTTGAGCCCGTCTGTATATTTACGGTATATTTTTAAAATAAGACGGTATATTTTGGTATATTTCTGAGGGTCGGACGCTATATTTTATCAATAAGTCCGCGGTCACACTTCTGCTGTGCCCAGTTTTGTTTTTATTTAATTTTGAATTATAGTTTAAGGTTGTTTAGTGATAAAGTTATACTCAACAGGTGGGTGTAAACAGCTTAGAGCGTTAAAGTATCATTGATCAAACCCATGAATAGCGCTTCAACGCTCTGAAGGGGGCTGTTAATTGTTGTTGAAAAGAATCTTAATTAAGGTGTGGTTTGGATGTTTGACTAAGCGCAGCTTAGTTTACTCATCATGGGCGGAGCACCTCCTTCAAAGACATAGCTCCACTACAGCCAAGCTTTGTATTTTCACTTGGATTTGAATAGTTTAATTAATTAATTCTCGTATTATATGCGCAAAGATTATTAAGAGTAATTCCAAGTTGATTCAACGAGCCGAAAGCTTACGACCACACCTATCACACGAACACACACACACAGACACGTAGTGGATTCCTAATAACGAAAAAAATAACGACTGACGGACCGATGTTCGGGGATTTGTTTATACGTCGCTGTTTGTTTACGGCAATAGCTGTGAAAATAAACAAGATTTTAATTTTGCATTCTTCTGCTTATAGCCTCAGACGAATCTCGAACGAAAATGTGCCACTAGTCTGGAGCGAAACGACACCTGAAGTAGTTCCCACATTAGACTTGATCTAAACCAAGCCAGTATGCCACTGAAAGGCGGCCTTTTGGCCAGCTTGTTTCTGCGATTACTTTTCCTGGCAACAGCCCAGCTGCCCGGAGACCTCCCGAAGGGCCAACAGGAGCAGGGACCGCCTATGCAGCCCCAGGCATATCAGCCCAGCTACAATAAGGACTACTCGCCGCGCTACAATCCGCTTTACACGGGGCAGCAATCGAATCCGGATACCACGCAATACGACAATCCCTTGCTGGACAAGCAGAACCCAAACAGCTACAACACTTACTACGATGGCAATCGGCAGATGGGCGTCGGTGTCGGGGGCGGAGGCGGAGGCATCGGAGGCCTCGGAGGCAGCAACATAGGCGGACCTGGGAACAGTCTAGGCGGCGGCTTGGGGGGACTGGGTCCCCAATACGATCCCTTCAATCGAAACAGTATTGGTGCAGGCGGAGTCAGCTATCGGGACATGTACAGCGACGAAGATAACTTTTGTCCAGAGTATTGGGTTTCGTTTAGGCAAACGTGCTACCGCTTCATACGCTCGCCGAAGCGCAATTGGGCGGAGGCGAAGAAGATTTGCAAGGCCTACAATGCGGATCTGCTCAACGTGGACAATCTGGAGAAGCACGCGTTCATACTCAAGAATCTCATATTGCAGAACCATCGGCAGAATCGCTTCTTCATCTCCGCTCGCCAGACAGGCCCACAGAATTGGGTCAATGACGACAACACTCAGCTGGTGCAGATCGAGGACTCATTTGCCTTTGACGAAGAGCAGCCCTGGGAGAACGAGGATCTGCACGACAACAGATTTCTGGTGCAGAACGACCTCATCAGCCGGAATCGGAATCTAAACAATCCCAATCAGTTTTACAATGCAGTTCCTGGCAATGTTAACCAACGAAATCAGAACAATCTGCGTGGCTTCATCGGTGAGTAAACAAGTCACTTAAACATGTAGTAAATGTCTCTTACCTACGAATTGCAATTACGAATTACCCACAGGCCCCAACCAGCCTTTTGGAGACAACGGCTATGTGCGTGACCGCGTCGTCTATGCCTATTCAAAGAAGCGGGATCGGTGGATGTTTATGCCGGCCTACGAGATCGAATTGAATCTGTTCATCTGCGAGTCCCGGGTGCTGTACAGTCCGGACAATGTCAATATCAAGCTGGACGACAAGCGTCCATATCACTATGGTCTGGACATAAGGGACATAGAGCGCATACCGCGCGGACCGTACTTTGTCAAGCAGCCGAATGACACCACCTTTGACGTTAACAAGAATCGTCTGATCAACGATGTGACACTGAGCTGCCTGGCCGGCGGCTTCCCCACTCCGTCGTACTACTGGTACCGTGAAGTGTATGTGAATGATACGTTGGAGTACCAGAAGATTGACCCCTTGGCTCAGGATCGCTATACGATATCGGGTGGCAATCTGATCATATACGCGCCTAAGCAGGCCCTCGACCAGGGAGCGTACCACTGCGTGGCGGAGAACAAGTTCGGCCGCATCCGGTCGGAGAGTGCGCACTTGAACTTTGGGTTCATCATGGAGTTTAATCTGAAGCGTTCGGCGGAGACCAGCGAGATGAACTGGGGAAAGTCTATATTCTGCGACCCGCCACAGCACTACCCAGACGTTCGCTACTACTGGGCCCGTGACTATTTCCCGAACTTTGTGGAGGAGGACCAGCGGGTGTTTGTCTCCCGTGATGGAGCCCTCTACTTCTCATTCATCGAGACTGTGGACAGGGCCAACTATTCGTGCACGGTGCAGACTCTGGTATCGGACACGGGTCGCAATGGGCCCTTCTTCGCCCTGCGCGTCACGCCCAACAGCAACTACCAGGCTCTGATATTTGCCAACACCTTCCCAAAGGTCTTCCCGGAGGCACCAGTGGCCGGTAGTGAAATACGCCTGGAGTGCATGGCCTTCGGCTATCCCATTCCCTCGTACAATTGGACGCGCAAGGGCTTGCCATTGCAGCGCAATGCCTACACGGCCAACTACGGGCGCGTTCTGATCATTCAGAACGCGACAACCAACGACAACGGCGAGTACAGCTGTACCATTAGCAATCCGCGCAAGACACTGGAGAAGAGCATCTACATAAACATCCAGATGCGACCCGAGTTTACGATCCCCCTTAAAGATATGATCAAGGACTACAACAGCGATGTGACCTTTATCTGCGAGGCGTTTTCCATTCCCGACGCCAACTACACGTGGTACAAAAACGCCGAGCGCCTCGACCCGCTGACCATTAATCGGGATCGGTATGTGATCCAGGATAATGTGTTGACCATCAAATTTCTGGAGAGGGAGAAGGATGAGGGCATGTATCAGTGTGGAGCCCAGAACCAGCTGAAGACCTCATTCTCCTCGGCCCAGTTGCGAGTGCTCTCCATGAAGCCATCCTTCAAAAAGCACCCACTCGAGTCCGAGATCTATGCCGTTTATAACGGCAACACAACGATCGTCTGCGACCCCGAAGCAGCTCCGCGACCAAAGTTCCAGTGGAAAAAAGACGGTCAACTCCTGGGCTCGGGTGGACATCGTCGCATCTTGCCCAGCGGCACATTGATCATATCGCCCACCTCCCGCGACGATGAGGGCATGTACACCTGCAGTGCCTCAAACCAGGCCGGTACAGACGAGTCCCATGCTCGCGTCATTGTGCTTCGTAAGATAAAACTGTGCCTCTAACTGTGGCGCAACTGTTGAAAGCAAAACTATTTTCTATTTACAGAGGAAATACGCTTCATCCAAACACCACCCCAGCGCATCGTCTCCAAGGAACACGATCTGATCTACCTTCACTGCGAGGCCGCCTATGATGAGCTGTTGGACATTGCCTATGTCTGGAAGCACAATGGGGAGATTCTAAAGAACAACCACGACGGCACTGAGCGCATTGTAAGACTGAACTGATATTGACTGCTCTGTATTGAAACCGATCTAATATCATCCGCATTATCCGCAGATTGTCAACTGGAACAGGCTGACGGTGCACAACACCACCATGCGGGATGCAGGCGACTATGAGTGTGTCGTCAAGTCGGCCGTCAATGAAATCATCAGCAAGACCAGCGTGGTGATAGAGGGGGCACCCGGCGCCCCAGGCGGCGTTCAGGTTATTCAGATTAGCAAGACGAAGGCGATCATCGAGTGGGTGGATGGAGCGAACAATGGTCGGGCCATCCGCTACTACAACATCCTGGGTCGGACCAATTGGAACCGTACCTGGGTAAATGTGTCGACGCATGTGCAGGCCCGTGAAGTCGATCGCTACACATCGCGGCAGCAGGCCGAGGTGGTAAACCTGACTCCCTGGTCGGCCTACGAGTTCAGTGTTACTGCAGTGAACGACCTGGGCATAGGAACGCCCTCAGCTCCCTCGCCCATCTACAGCACGTATGAGGACAAGCCCTACATAGCGCCAAGGAAAGTGGGAGGCGGCGGTGGCAAGATCGGCGATCTGACCATCACCTGGGATCCCCTGTTGCCGGAGGAGCAGCACAGCCACGGCATACGCTACAAGGTATTTTGGAAATTAAAGGGCGCCCTAGAGTGGGCAACCGACGAGATAACGAAACAAAACATGGGCGTGGCCGTGGTCAACATTCCGCTCAACAACTACTACACCGAATACGAAGTCAAGGTGCAGGCCATAAACAGCATTGGCAAGGGGCCAGAAAGTGAGGTCGCTATTATTCATTCTGCAGAGGATATGCCCCAGGTGGCTCCACAGAAACCGTTCGCTATGCCTTTCAATTCGACCTGCTTCAACGTCACTTGGTCACCCATTGACATGTCTCGCGAGAATATCCGCGGCAAGCTGATTGGTCATCGGGTAAGAATCTGAATGGATTCTAGCCTGAACTATTTATTATAGCTTTATGCATTTTTAGTTGAAGTACTGGAAGACAACACACCAAGAGGAAGATTCCGTGTACTACCTCTCACGGACAACAAGAAATTGGGCGCTGATAGTCGGTCTGCAACCAGACACCTATTACTTTGTCAAAGTGATGGCTTACAATGCAGCAGGAGAGGGACCCGAGAGCGAACGATTCGAAGGTTGTCTCAGGCGAGAACAAGAAAGAGATTTCATTATTTAATTGTGGCTTTTGTTTGAATACATTCCAGAACGCACATATCGCAAGGCGCCACAGAAGCCGCCATCTTCGGTGCATGTTTATGGAATAAATCCATCCACCGTTCGAGTTGTATGGCGATACGTATCACCCTCGCAGGACGAAGAGCCGATTGAAGGCTACAAGGTAGGGGAGCTAGTCCGTGATATTGGATTAAGTATTAACACGCTACTCTTCTTAGGTTCGCATTTGGGAAACGGATCAGAACATGATTACTGCCAACAACACGATCGTGAAAGTGGGACAAAAGCTAGAGTCGTACATCAATACCCTCACGCCTGGCAAGAGTTACAACATGCGTGTGCTGGCCTTCAGCAACGGAGGCGACGGTCGGATGTCCAGTCCCACGTTGCGCTTCCAAATGGGCAAGACCACGCGCAATGCCGCAAACACGCGCCATGGCCATAACATTAATACGGCGCTGATCATGAGCGTGCTGCTCTTTATCACCACTTTCTTTTACACAAATCACTAAATGTAGGACAAATCAGGAAGCAGATCAGCTTATTAGGCAGTAAGAAACGAAGAGCCGTCCAGGATTAGACAAAGCGCAAAGCTTTATTGACTATACACACACAAAAAACCCAAGAGTCTCGTTTAGAAGATAAAAAGGTCAACAAGCATTCCGTATTTTCTTAAATACCAAACATGACGAATTCGAATTGATCACATATAGACGTATATATATATGCACAAACATCAAAATACATATACATACATATGGTAAAAAGTTAAGAAAGTGACCTTATATAAGAATAAGTAGCCCAAAATGGGGAAAAACAAACCTTTTACAAAGATTTTTTGAACATATTTTTGGATCTAGCAACGAATCAATTGTATTAGTGTAAGCTGAAATCAGGTTTCTGATTTTGTATTTTTTGTGTCCATTATTTTGTGCTTTTTTTATACCAACAAGCTTCATGTAAATGCAACTCCGTCCAACTTTCTTAAAAAAACGAAAAATTAAAATGTTTTCATTTATTTCAACTTGAGCAGTTCTTGTTTCTATTTATCTATGTTGTCGATGAAGCACAGCCGATATGGTGCGGGAGTATCGTGTTTGCATGAAACTGGGTGCTAAGTAACTTATACAAAATATTTTATCAGTCGTTTGGTATCGCTGCTCGCCATAAAAATCGGTTGAACAGTTTGGGAGATTTGTATATTATATATTAGATTTTATCTGTATCTATTTTTCCTTACATTTTTTATAATCAGTCTGTTTTTTAAAGACGATACTCAAAAAGAGAATTGGGGCATAGTAGATTTGTTTAACGCCCAAAAGGACCTTTTGACCTTTTCCGACCCCATAAAGTATATATATATATCCTTGATCAGCATCGTTAGCCGATTTGATAAAACCATGTCTGTCTGTCCGTCTGTTCGTCCTTCTTGTTTTAAGTCTAGTTATCAGAGACTATAATAGCTGGACCAGCCCAATTTTGTATCCAGATATCACACAGCTACTAGAGTACTTACAAATTTAACCCCGCTCCTTTCCGCCCATACAAAGAACAAAAATCTGTGGCATTCACAATTTTGAACATACGAGAAAACTAAAAACTGAGAATCGTAGAGAAGGCCGTATCTAGAAGATATGTACATATACATATAGCCAGAAGAAAAAAATAAAATTTCAGTGGCTACACAACTCCGTCCACTCGCTTACTTATTTTTTGTATCTCTATTTTGTGTGATTATTTATTTATTATTTTATAATCAGAAATACGAAATACAATCCTACTTATAAAAAACAAATCTTTCTTGTGGGTAAAAATAGTACAAATTTAACTTTGGCTTATTTTAATAGGTTTTCAGATCAAAGTAACTGAAATGGCTTAAATTAGCTGAGTCTCAATCAATTTCGATTTTTATTTCCGATGATGGACAGAGAACGAACTTATTATATTTAATATTATGAAACTTGAAGAACTTTAGCACAGTTCCGGTGAACGGGGGGGTGGGTTTTTTGTAATTAAAGAGGAAGGATAAAATGGATCTACAAGAGTTTAATTTTAATTCAAGTTGTGCACCTGTTTGAATGGAGGGAGTTAATTGGGTTAAGTTGGTTTTTTTCATTGGTATATTTCGGTATACTTCTGAGGGTCAGACTATCCTCTTTCGTTGTTTTGTGTGACCTCTTTCGCTAAAACCTTTTTTCAGACAAGATCAAATAAAAGCAAGTGGTTAAAATAAGTCAGTAAGGTAGAAAATTGATTCATTAATCGGGTAAAGTTATGTGGGCAGGGCTGAGGATTCCATTCAGTTAGTTATATTGAATGGAATATAAAAAACGAGGAATATAAGAGGAATACAGCTTGAACTCGTCAGTATATTTATGGTATATTTTTAAAATTAATCGGTATATTTTGGTATATTTCTGAGGGTCGGGCGATAAATCCGCGGCCACACTGATGGAAACGCAACAGACAAAAAATACATTAAAGCTTTGTTGCGGCGTTGAAGAAATGCGAAAATGTTTCTATAACGCACATCGAAAGGCCGGACAATTGGAAACACAAACTAACAGCCCGAACAAGGGTTCGGAAACAACACCCTTCCACCGGAAACCTCGAGAAGAGCACATCGTCATGGCGAAGGCGAACGGTTGGTGCGGAAGTTCCTCAAAATATACGCGCACCACAGAGCTGCGGCGCGTCGAGGATAACGACATCTACAAGCTGGCCACAATTTTGGATGTCAATGCATGCTGGCGAAAGCTTATGTCGATCATACCCAAAGGCCTGGACGTGCAGGCCTGCAGCGCAGCCGGTGCGGTGAAGATTACTGCCAACGGCGGGCCAAAGTATACAGCTCAAGACATAAGCCTGATTGACGGAGTTGCGGAGAGGTTACCTCCCGATCAAAGCATTTCGCAGGTAATGATTGATGAGTGGAAAACTTCGGGGAAGCTAAACGAGCGCCCCACTGTCGGAGTGCTACTGCAGCTCCTAGTAGAAGCAGAGCTTTTCAGTGCAGCTGATTTCGTGGCGCTAAATTTCCTGAATGGTAAGGTTGGAATTTTCGTTTTTTATTCAATTAGACAGTCACGTATCGTGACCTTTCTTTATTTAAGAGCCCAAACCTGAGCGCCCTGCTGATGGACCAGCGGCGCATTTCAGCCTAGAGCTCGGCGACGATATGGACGTGGACACCGAGGCGACGGATGCAAGCTATCTGCCCAACACAGCATTGAATGCGGCTGCCCAAGGTAGTCTGGGATTCAACTTAGATTACTTTGACAAGCACATGGTGCGGCGCGACAAGAGTGTGCCGCAACCATCAGCGAGTGTTCCTCCCACAGCGCCGCCTCGTTCCTCGCGACATCAAAGGAACGCTGCCAGCCCTAGCGCCTCGACGGGCACCACATCTGCGACGGCAACCACTCCCAATATACCTAATCTAACAATCCTCAATCCCAGCGAACAACTACAGGAGCCGGCGCAGGTTGAGCAGCCGCCTCCACAAAATATCCCAAATCTGTCTATACTCATTAACAGCTCAGCAGCATCAATGACAACGGCTTCAACTGCGCTTGAGAATACGAGCAATGGAAGCAGCTCCACAGATCCACCCAACATACCAATAATCACTCTTTTAATTGATAACCCCGCCGAGATAAGCGGCCCTGTCGCTGCGGATGCTGTATCAGCCAATTCGACTACTACCCCTACGGCGGCAAGCCTCAATAATTTGCCAATGATAAGTGCTTTAAATTTGAACGCTGAGAATGGCGAAGTCTTCCATCAAGACAGTGGTAGCACAAGTAGTTTGAGTAACGACGAAGATGACGATGACGACATAGACGAAGAGGGAGACTACGCCGATGCATCCCTGCCAAACCTAAGCAATTCCGAGCAGCACAACTCAAACAACGACTCCAGTCTGACGACGGTCACTGGTACAAGCGGTGATAATAGCTTTGAACTAACCAACGACTCCAGCTCAGCTTCGAACGATGATTATGCCAGCAACATTCCGAACTTGAGTGAATTGCAGCAGTAGATAAATATGTAAATCAGACGACTTAATCGTCCGAATACTTAGTTTCCGGACAACAAGCCAGACATTCCATTCCGTTAACCATATTAGCTTAAGTCTATACAATGTGCATGTTCGTGTATTTACTTTATACGTTATGTTATACGTTATGTTTATACGTTATGTTGTCGATGGCGGCGTGTAAATGTGGGCCTAGTTATATGATGCTTACACCTATAAGGTCCAAGTAGAGTCTAAAATTTAAGGCAAGCGTTTAGCATATGTACATACGTATGTTTGTTGTTCATATCGCGGCTACTGACACAGTTCCACGGCGGGGGCGACGGTAATATAAAGCATTTCCATTTCATCAACCATATGTGTATGTAACCCTATAACAAATTTAACAATAATTTGTATGTTTTACAAATGGATGCATTATCAAAAAATGAAGATATAACAAAAAAAAAACCTTTTGGGGGTACCCTCTAAGAGGGCATATAAAATAAATTATTATTGATTAGAATGACAAGCTAGGGTGTATTCCAAAGCAAACTAATAGCTCAGCCTAGAAGCTAATATGGACAATCTTTGCTCCACAAGACCACAAGTGTGCGGGGGATAAACTTTTTACGTGTATTTAAATCGGCAATCGAAAGGACGTGTTCGGCTATTTCTATAAGCTACCATCGATAGCTATAGCATTCGGAATGTCCAATTGTAGTTGTGCGATAGACAAAGACCAGTAGAATGATTATACATATGTCATTCCTTTTGATTAATTTAAGACATTGAAAATTTATTCTCAAAAGCGCGCTTCTCGGGAACGGAACCACGAACTGAACTAGTGACAAATATCTCTGGTGGAACCAGAACCCTGACACTCTAATTCAGGGTACCCTGAAATTTGTCGGCAGCCCTGAACGACACATCAACAACAACAATAAAACAATACAAAAACACAGAATACTATTGCACATTTATTAAAACACTCAATCTATTATTGTATTTCCAAGTTCCAATTTCCAAATTAAGTATTTTGAGTTCGTCCGGGCGAGTTTGGTTGTGTTGAATCCAGCAATATTATTCGAAACATGGACGAGTCGGAATTGCTTTTCAATCTGTTTTACCTTTTACTTTGTTTGGTCATAATTTACCCACCGGAGGAGTTTCAGCGTCTGGGCTTCACTATCGAGCAGTTGTTCTCATGGTTTCTTGGAGAGGAAACGATGGACTTCGTAGGATATCACTTGCGCCGCACTTCGCTCAATCTCTTCATGCACTCGTGCCTGCCGTTTGTATACTTTCTAATCCATAGGCTGAAGTTCTCCGTCTTTGCCACGCAAGAGCCGCTCGAGCACTCTGAGCTTGACCCAGATTTTCCAATGCCCCAGGAGGCGGTAGCGTTCAAAACGCTCACGTGGATGACGGCCCGGCGGTTTAGCGTTCTGGCCGTGCTCGCAGTGCCCGCCCTGATATTCAACTGGCACCAGCAAAACTGGCGGCGACATCCAATCAACAAAGCACTTTCCAAATATGCAAACACGCCAAGTAGCTACAGTGCCGTCGCCAGCGACATAAGCACTGAGTTTCGTCGTCCGGAGATCTATAAAAAGAAACTAAATTCCATAAGCACTGTAATAGCCACGGAGAACTGGTTAATAAAGACGACAATGTACAATGTTCACTTTGCGCACCAAACCAACACGGCTCTCAGTGTGGCAAAGGTCCGGCTATATGTGCTTTTCCCGCGATCGTTTATTAATCCTCTTTCCTTGCAGGCGGAGACCTACAACATAACACACCACGATCAGAATGACACTCTGCAGATGATCAGCATCATAGTGCGACCCATGCGGCAAGGTGTGGCCGATTTTCACATACGAATCAATGCATTGGAATTCAGAAATTTGGAGGATCGGCTGAGGCGGCCCATTGCCATACCTTCCAACATACAGTTCCATCGCAACGTGATTGACCGCTTTGTGGATGTTTTTAAGGCCCAAGTGGCCCTCAATCCCGTCTTTCAAGCGGAGCCGGTAACGGAAAAATGCTTCGCCTGCATGCTGATCGATCCGAACATTAAGATCAACAAGCAATGCGCCGATGTGGACCGCAATGGCGCTCCCCTGACGAACGAGGCATCCTGCTCCAACTGCTACTGCCGCCCAATGTGGTGTGTGGAGTGCCTGGCCCGGTGGTTTGCCGCCCGCCAAACGGACGTGGATCGCGCAATTTGGCTGGAACAGAAGTGCACGTGCCCAATGTGCAGAGCGAAGTTTTGCGTGCGCGATGTGAGCTACATCAGAGCCCCGGAACAGCGGGGCGATGTCAATGGAATCCCTAGCTCATGATTTGAAACTTCCGACTGTGTTAAAGCAACGATTAAACGACTCGTTAGATCCAACCTTGTGCTTTATTGGCTAGACTCAAATGTACTGCTTCTGACATACATGCAATACAATTATGTAGCTATAAACTTAAAGATATTCTATAATTTAGTGCAATTATCACGTTTTAATACTTTTACAATCTAAGCAAGCAGCAGATAATAATTTAACATAAGTACAATCGATCCAAGTTCAGGGAGAGAAAGCGTGTATATTATATTGTATATATTATGTTGAATATATGAATATACATATATAAACCCCTCAGCATGCTTTATTAAATGCTAAAACAAACCTAATCAAGCAGCCAGCGCAAAAATTAGACGCAGCCTTTACTGGGCGTAATGTGCATTGTAGTCCACAAATCCTGCAATAAACCTTCTTGCTCTCTCTATCTCTCTCAAACTCCCAATTTTATATAATAAAGCGTCATGCACTGTTATATACACATAAGTGCGTAGAGAATAAATCAAGCTGTGAAACAGGTTTCCACTATCTATAAATTCGTTTCGTAAAAACTTTTGTAGCTCTCCACTTTTTCGCGTTGACTTCGAGCTGAACTCCCTGTTACCGTTGGAGTGCCGAAGGGTCCTGTTGTGGGTGTGGCTGCAGACTTGGGCCCGGCGCTAGAAGAACTGCGCGATGAGATCTAAAATAAAATAAAATAAAAATAAATTCAATTTGTAAATATAGATGTATGTTCAAACTGAATCTCCTTAGATCCCACTTATCGTTCCGGGTCAGAAATCACAGCACTGACTCTAAGCTAATCAGACAACATGCCCGAGCAGGCGGAATATGATTTCTTGTTATGATTTAGCACCTGATTTTAATCTAACTTGGGGACATTTATATAAAAAGCCTTTTTGACAGGTTGCCGGAAAGAAAGAGAAAAACAAAAGCAGTGCGAAGCACAGCCACTTCAGTGTTTGTATCTATACATACATACATATGTATGTATACATGTGCAGAAATTTGTTTTTGTTATTTCACAGGTTTTTGTTCTTTGATAAGGTAAAGATGAATACTTGCAAAATACGTGTATGTATTTGGTGTATGTCGGTGCCTGCTTTTCTATTCTTTAACTGGAAATGCCATCGTCATAATTTGTGCGCTTCATTATTATCAGAGATACGCCACAACCGTCTCGTGTTATAGCATACCCATATACTGATAAATAAATACATATAGACATGCCTCAGCCTTGATTTTGTTAGCTGATAATTCCAGAAACGGAAAATAACACCAATAACTTTCCCATAATTTGATTTCAAGGATTCCTACTCGTATCTCACGAATAAGCGAACCATCTAGACTACTTGGATCCAGATTTCTCTAGAATGTCCTAAGCCATTACTGCATTATGGAATAAATTGTATCTTTGGATCGCTTGTCTGAGCTGGAGATCTCTCATCTAATCCCCTATACCACTATATTCTCTCTATTGTCGATCTTTTATCTGGCTTAGGAACGGCCGTAAAATGTTAATAAACGTATACATATACCAACGGAGAGTCCTCATCAGTCGCCGATATAAATATCAAGTCGGCATCATAAAACGCTTCTCCCAAGTTCAATGCACAGACGACAATGACGCGACAACAATGTCGGTGGGCAATCGATCGACCGGTCAATGCATTTGCGTTGCGCAATCAGCTCCACACGCCCTCCTTGGAGGGCGACTCACGCCCCCGTCCCCATCTTACGGAAGAACTGGTGTTTGGGAAAATTAACACGTTTGGCGCTACCCTGTCATGCATTTCCTTTACTCGTAATATGGAGTAGAATATTGTACATAAAATGGTGTACAAAATCGTATTAAATGACATTTTGGCCAATCTGAGTCGCTGTACTCATCAAAAGTATAGTGTTTCCAGATAGGTGTGTTTTTTCGTGTGTCGGGGTCGGGTCGGTCTCAGGTGAATATGCGTGGCAGAACGAACAGAACAGGCAGCAACAGAAGCAAAACCAGAAAGAAGACACATACAGAACACTTTTGATCTTGTTTGTTTGGCATACACACGACTTTTGTTTCTGTTTAGTAATTCCAGTTTCTCAACTCTGTTTCAGTTCATTATTTTGTTGATAAAAAGCTTTTTTGCGAAACAAACAAACGATTATAAAAAGAGAGTGCAGTGCGCAGTGTATTTCGATTGCACTTTACGAGCCTCATTTATGGGAACTTTTGTCTGTAATTGCCCTAAGGAATATACATTTGATGTGGGGTGTGGGGTTAAACCCTAACAAGCGCCTTTCCGTAGTACACTGCATACTATGGAAAGGAGGTGAGAAATCATTCATTTCACCTACAAAGTACGTGGTTGCAGGTAAAATGGCAAAAAAGTTCCCTTTACAATCTAATCTTATCATGGCTTAGTTCTTTACATATAAATCTTGTCAAGACCAAAGTACACCAAGAATATAGTTTAATTTTATTAACTTCCTTTGTAGCCTTTCTAATATAGGCGAAACCAAATGACCATGAACGGGCCACAATCTTGGGCAAGCTTTGGGGCTCATATACTGGCGTTTTAAGGGACTTGTGGTCATTCCGCATCAATGCAACTAATTATCATTTGAGTAACAAAACACAGCATTCTCGCACACATCAGGATCGAGTACCGCCAGTGCAAGTGAGCATCATCCTGGTGTTTTCAATTTCACTCGACGCCCTACCTCAAGTGGCATTGAATGGTAAACAAATACTTATGTATATGAGTATACATGTGTGTATGTATGTATCCGGGCGCAGATCTTACAAAATGTCCAATCCAATGCACTTGAATGAATAAGACCCCACCATGCCTACACTATACTATATACAATATGACTACTGCCTTGAGGTCTGGTCTTATCACAACAAAGCCAACTTCCGTTTTATTAATGAGCATTTCCGTTTTCCCGGACTGACTTTGTTGTGTTGTAGTTTTATCTGAAAAGTCACAATTGTTTGCATTTCACTAGGAAAACGTGGGGCTGAGGAAAGAACCAAGAAACCCTAAAACGAGGTAAGTCTAACTACGATTGAATTGGTGGAACTGCTGAGTTGATAGACAGTGAAAGAAATCACGTACCGTACCCAATTCACAATATGGGTCGCTACTCGCGATATACTGATATTTATAGAATGACTGCGCTGATAAAGCAACGGGCCTCGAGTAGGGAGGATCCGGGAGATAGTAGATGGGAGTTGGAAAATGGACGCACCTTTTCGTTTTCCTTCGTCGCCGCACCGCCACTGTGTGCGTCAAAGAGCTTGCCATCGACCACATCGCGCTTCTTGTTCTTTGACCTGAAGCGGCCGGACCGAGAGATCGTAAAGTTGCGCCACTGATGGCTGTAATCGCACCGCTTTTCTTCCTCATTAAGGACGCTGTCCAGGTAGTGGATGGTCGGCTCGTGGGCGGTTGTCATTGTGTTGCTCATTGGATGGATGGTGGGGATTGGGATTGGAGTGGAGGATGGAGGCTGGAGGATATTGCGTTGAGGATCGTTGGTGAACCAATTTCTTCTCCTTTTTCAGCTAGCGGCGGCGTTGGTGACACGCTGGTTCGATGGGACAACAACAGCCTTTTTCGGCTTCGGTTCAGTTCATGTTCCTCCTCTCCTTTGTGGGTTGATTCAGTTGATATATTGATAATGTCGGGCAGGAGCGATAGGAACACTCACGCGCATACGATGCACATACGAGAGGTTTATGGGTACTACACACACACATACATATGTTACATATGGATGTACATATGTCTTTTGTTTTGTTTGTTTTTGTTAAAGAGATGACGCGTCGTGCGTTCCGAAACCTCACTCAATGGTGCCCGTGGCGCGTGTGGTCTGCGATTGGGGGACGAGCACCCGATGTGGCTGCTATAACCGTAGTCGCACCGACGTCGACGTCGACGCTGGCGTTGACGCTGGCGCTGCTCCAGCGCACATTGGGCCAGGCTGCCGAAAGTTTGCCATAAATTCGAAAAATTAGGCTAAAGACTTGAACCTAGCTACTGTTGACTGTATTGATATACATATTTATAAGAACCGATATACATTTTAGACCGTTCCGACCACGCACATCCCTACTGCCCATATAACGTGCAATTTTTACTATTTGTTGTTGTTTAGTAATGTATTATTATTAATTATTTGATGAGTATTGGCAACTCCTTAAATTTGTTATATTTCTACAGCATTTTCGATTTAAATGTCTAAGATAATTATTTTTTTTTTACTAATTTCATAATTTTTCTCCGTGCTTCAAATATCAAGCTCACAACAATGAAAGCATGTACATCAAAATATAGAGCTGCTTTGTCTAAAAAAAATTCTGACTAACCTACTAAGTGAAAATACCCGTAAAATTATAACGGTCGCAAGTGGTCGCAGTTAATTTAATACACATTAGTACTTTACAAATGGAATACATTAACTTAACATATTTGGTAAGGGGCACAAGAGGACACAAACAAATTGTGGACCTCAATTGACAGGCAAGTGAACTAGCCAGGGTATGCTTTATGATAACGTATCATTCAAAAAAGGTTTTGGTTCCAGAATATCCGCCGTCTGGCCCAATGTGCAGCGACTCGTTACGTTATGTGCCTTGGTCTGTAGACTGCCGCCTACTTCATACCGCACTCTCCCTCCTGCACACCCTCACAAAGTCAGTCACAAAGAACAAACGCAACCCGTTGGCTTTGTTACTGTTCTTGCTTCTTCCGCCAAAAGTGAGCAAACCCCAGACCCGAGGCGAAGAAAGAAAGCAGCAAGAAATCTTTCTACTGCCGCGAGCGCAAAAGCGTGTGATTGCTCCTGAAAACCCAAACAGGTGGGCCAAACACACAAATGCACATACACAGCTGTGCTCAAGCTCACATACGTCACCGGTACCGTGCCGTCTCCCTCTCTCTATCACTCGTCTCTTTCTCGCTCTCTTCTCTTTGTGCTCGTACGTGTATGTGCCAAGATTAACTGTGTATGGGTCTTCGACTTCGACAACCTCTCCAATGCCCTACCCACGTTATATGAAACACCAAGCGCCCTACATTTTCGAAAGTAACCAAATTATGCCTATATGTATAGGTATACCTATATCTGTAATTCTTAGATAACCTAATACTATTTATTTATACTTGTAGAAGGAATAGATATGACTAGATATCATTGCTACGAAGCCCATCTATAAGTCGAGTCGGCCGCATAGGGTTCGCTTTTCCTTCAGTGGAAGTATCTGCCAAATGCACACCGATATCTTGCTGCCGGTGCTGTCGATGATAAGCGCAAATAGACAAAACAAACACAAAACTTGCTAACAATTATAAATGATTAGATCGCTTTTTGGAGCATTCACTTTGGACGGTTCTTTAACAGTATCTTTTTGTATTGTACAAATGTATATGTACATACATACATACATATGTACATATATCATCCGTCGCAAGTTTACAGACGACTTTAGATTTTATATACATTTGAAGTACATATGTATGTATGTAGTTGTTCATTTATATAAAATGCATGAGTCGCTGGATCGGCTTAAGCCAAACCAATGCTGCTTGAGTGCTGGGGATATATGAATCACACACCTGCATAGATTCAGCTTTGTACAAACATACATATGTACATATGTATGCCAGGCGGCCAGTTGCGTTGCGGATAAATTATCTTGAATCGGAATGACTCAGCAGCCCAGCCCCAGCCGGCTTACAAGCCAGTACATATTTATAAACAAATTATTCGCACTTTCTTACAGCTTGCATAGACCAGTACCAGCTCATACTCTGTCTGCGCTCTCTCGCCCACGGACCTCAGTGATATAAAAAGCCTATCTAATCTGGCAGCCGGAGCACAAGACCTTGCCAATTGCACTAAACTGCTCACAGTGTGGTTACACAAAAGTTCAGAACAGACCCAAGCGGTTCCAAAGGTCGAGAAGTTGCAGGGGAAATCGAATAGAGGGCTATCAATGTCCTGAAATACCCGTAATATGATGGTTATAATTCACCCACAGCCAAGGGTTTGCTTTTATTTACAGAGGCAACTTTGTAATTTACAAAAATGGTAACGAATAAATCAAATATGTGGAAGCATATATGTATGTATGTAATATAACCTACTTGAATATTACATCTATGAAGGGACATGGGAGGGAAGGGAGTTTTATTTGTGTTGCTAACAAAAAGCTTGGCCAAATATTTCAACATACACTTCATTTTCTGGAGACTTGACTTGTACAATAAATTTTGCTGGCAGACCGCCTACCGGATAGTTGTTCTTAGCTAGTGAATAGCGTGCTCCTGCTGGTGCGAGAGATGAAACAATCTACGTAAAAAGCCGAGAACTAGAAAAAAGTTAGCATTAGCAATTGGGTCCACTGTGCCGTCCATCTAGACAATGTCCCCATGCTGGCGGTCTCGTTCACGGGCCGCTGCGGCGGCTATCCGGGAAGCTTGGGCCACCGGGGGCTGCTGTGGCTGACGTGCGCCGCCGGCAGGATTGTTAGTGTTGCGATGCATAAAATTGCGTATATTTTCCTCCGTGTAGTCCACGATGCGACGCTTCTTTCGACGCGCATACTGCTTCTGTTTCAAATATATTTTTAGGATACCCTTAACCGTTATGAAGGTCAGACCTCCCAGCAGCGTGCGATGTAACGTATTGTCCACAGATTCGAAGAAAATGCGACCTACAATTGATGAGATGGTGGGCAAAAGAAGGGCCCCACAGAAGACACGTGTAGCTGAAACTGGATCAGACAGAGCAGGTGTGGCCGGATTGCTGTTGATTGGCTGCTCCTCCTGGGTACTGTGGAATTAATGAAAGAATAAATACTTTGACCATCCAGATAGTGTCAATGGACTTTGTTCTCTTACAGGCTCGGATACAGGAGGTTAACAAAGGGAAATTTGCGCACCACTGTGCCACGGTTGCGAATCAGACGCAGCAGTGCATCCTCCCAGCGTATTAAACGGCCGAGCACCAGACCCACTGGAATGGCTGGTAGCCCGATGAGAAGAACGAGCGGATCTCCCGCCTCCATTATGGACATACCATGCTCATGACCCACGATCTGTCATAGGAAATGTGTTTTCAGGCGATCTTAATAACAACAAATAAGGTAAACGCTTGCCTGTAAGAATGTTACCGCCCCGTAAGTAACTGCTGTCCAATATAGAGAACCCACAAAGAAACCAGCGGCCAGAAATGGACTCAAGCGTTTGATCATGTTATCAACAGCTTCCAGAGCGCCACCGAGTTTTCCCATTTGTGGGAACACAATTATGTATTCTGTTTGACACTGCGGGCAGGATACGGTGCGCAGTGCATTTCCCTTCTGCGTCTTCTCATCGATCCAGCGATATAGGCAGCTCTGATGCACCCACTTGGTAGTCCCACGGCACTGGCACGGCTTCACCCAGGCAGCCAAACGGTTGTCCTCGTCGGTGGCAAAGCATATCCAACAGCAACGTTCCGATTCAGGGGGCTCACCACCCACCAAAACTGTTGTGGATGTGGTGGCATCTGTCGATGTTTTATCTGCGTGGGTGGAGACTTGGGCGTTTCCGGATCCTGGAGCAGGTGGCAATATAAGAGTCGTGTGGTCATCAGCGGACGCGGGTGAGGTTGTGAGCGGCGGGCTATCACCGGTATTAACGTCAGTTGCAGTTGCAACATCGGCAGTGGGTACTGCCGCATTGTCAGCCATTTCGCTGCAAATGTCACACCATATACTACTTGTGTTAATGGTCTGCACCTGAATTTGACCTGTTCAATTTAGCTTACTCTGCGTGCGTACCGCGGCCTCTAGTTTTGCTTTGTTTCTTTTGGTGCAATTGATACTTTCAGCTGCGTAGTACGTCTGAATTTTTAGTTGTACAACAAAACTAAAGCGAAACTAAAATAATTTGTTGATACATATCTAGAGTGTGACTGACACTCAGAAATATATATCAAAATATACAGTCTCATTTAAAAAATATACCGTATCATTTGAAAAATATACCGTAAATATACTGACACATTCAAGTTCTATTTTACATATTCCTCGTTTTTGATATTCCGTGTAATATTACTAGCTATATAGAAAATTTAGCCATGCCCACATAATTTTATCCGATTAGTGAATTTATTTTCTACTTGACTGGCTTACTTTAAATAATTGCTTTAATTTAATTTTGCGTAAAAAAAGGTTTTAGCGAAAATGGCCAAACAAAAAAAAACCGAAGGAGGATAGTCGTTCATATTGCTCAATTTAGAGATTCCGTTGAATAATTCTGTCTAACTAAAGCCCATAGTTCTGCCCACATCATTTAAGGCCATTGATGAATACATTTTCTTCTAGATTGGCTAGTTTTTAGTCAATGCTCTTATTGTATTTTGACTAAAACAAGGTTTAAACAAAATAGGTCAACAAAAAAAACAGTCGCAATGTTGCTGGAATTTTAAGATAGATGCGCGCATATGCCTCTTTACACCTTATTTCGTTAATTTTGTATGAAGATAAAACGTAATTTCTAAAAACCTTTTCTCAAAGTGATATTCTTTATACATATTTAAGTACATTATTAGTATCTTGTGTATATTTATCACGATCCTGATACCTACGGAGCCTTGGATGACAAACATTTTCTCAATTCTATAACATCGTTATCCGTACGGTATGAGAACTAGTGTTGCCGGTAATTATTGTTGTCAACCGGTTATTCACCAATAAATACTCGTTTTATATCTTCCGTCGAATATTCCCAGCTATAGAGAACATTTAGTCATGCCCACATAGTTTTATCCGATTGATGAATGAATTTTCTATTTGATTGTCTTAATTTAAATAATTGCTTTTATTGGATTTCTATATAAAGCGAAACTAAAATAATTTGTTGATACATATCTAATTCCGATTAATTGAAACCAGGCATTATTTGGTATTTAATTCTATGACCGCATCAGTGTTGCCACTTCAGCTCTTTTATAACTGGGTGTGGCGCTTTTTAAAGTTAAATTGCTTGAAAATATGTTTTATTAGCCGGAAATCTGGCTATTTCAAATATATCGGGCTTCCGATACATACCAATGAACAATGGAAATTTGTTGTTCAAAAACGTTGGTTACTTTTTGAAGCTTTTTCAATTAATTTATTTTTCTTTATTTCCGACAAAATAACGTTTTTTTTTAAGATGTCGTGCTGTTATGCTGGCAGAGTTTTTCTCAACGGTACTGGCCACATTGATCGTTTTGATTACTGTGACGTCGTCACATCGTCACTTTTCAAATATGTAAATATTAAGGGGTTACGTGAAAGTGTGGTAGTGTCCAAAACAAAACCTTTTATAAAATTGTATGTCTCACATTCAATCGCATATTATCATTGCGGGTTTGACCATCATTGCCAGTTTCATTAAAAGTTGGGGTTACGCCGAATTTCAAATCAGCCTTCCGGCTCATCCCAATTTTTTTGATTTTTGCCGACGATTTTCCTAAGGTACTCCTCTAAAGTTCGGTTAAAACGTTCTATCATTCCATCGGATTGAGGATGAAGTGGTTTTGTACGTGTCTTCTAAATTCTTAATGTCTCACATGCATCATTGGATGTGTGAAACTCAAAATTACGACCTTGGTCAGAATGTAATTTCATTGGTACTCCGAATCTTGTTTTCCAATTATTTATAAACACATTCGCCACTGTCGATGCCTCTTGATTAGGGATCGGATATAAGAATACATATTTATTTCCACTGTCACTGGTTGGGAATGGGCCTACTATATCCATTGCGATCCTCTCAAACGTTGCTCCTGAATTGTACTGCCGCATTTTTCCGAAAAAGTTTTTGGGACGCTGGGCAACATACATAGAGTCGGCCCGTTACCACTATCTGCTTTGTCAGAACGGCAGTCTCTGTGGACGAGCTTTGATTGAAATGAGCCGGGGGTTCCAGAGCGAGGTGGATTTGTTTCTGGTGCAAGCAGTCCTTCAGCAACTGTCGCTGAAGGATCGCAAATCCGCCGAGGACACGTTCATTGAGTACACACGCTATCACGTTGAAGAAGCAATTAGCTGAGCGCGGCTTACCGACAAGCGACTTGAAATCCGAACTGCAGCTACGGTTAAAAGCTGCAATGGAGAGAGCAGGCCTTACTGTAGAAGAACTCGTAGTCTTGGATGAGCAAGGCTCCAGGTCGACAGTGCAGGAGAAGCAGTCGGTGGCAAACAATGGCCAAATGATGGCGATGTTGCAACAGATGATGCTCCAGATGAAGGCTGCCGAGGTGCTGCAATCGATTCCCGACGCAGATAAATTGAATTATGAGGCTGTTAAGCGTGCATTGGAGCGTCGATATGGAGGTGACCACATGCGAGAAGCGCATCGACAGACATAGCGCGAATCTCACGCCTGGCTTACAATGATGTCCCAACCGACTTTCTAGAGAGATGCAAAATCAATGGTTTTATAGACGGTATCAAGGATTTAGACACACGCCGCGCAATGGTACTGATGCCCAGAAAAACATACGAGAAAGCGGTCAGTCAAGCATTGACATGTGAAACATCGGTATTGATATGCCGTCCATTTGCAACCAAACGGGTCATATGGCGAGAAAACGTAGGGATAGACAAAAAAGACCGAGATCCTGGTGCATGGAAAGGAACTCGCAGTACTTATAGAAAGTCTAAAACATACTAGAACTATAAAAACAGAAATTGTTTTTACTATACAGAGAGAGTTTATTTTCGAAAGGATTAATGAGTTGTTCCAAACAACTTCTAGCTAAGACTGACTATTTTACATATTATCTGACATTACAACAATAGTCAGTCTACTAAATGTCCATTCGTTACAGTATATTAAAATTATAACAAGGAAAAGAATAGTCCGGTGAAATAGCGCCAATGAACCTCGTTGACTAAAAGCGCCCACTAATAAAAAGAACCAAGAAGTTCTCCATTGCCATTCGTGACGAAGCTGCAGCTGGAACTGCTGTTAGTCGAGCTCGTTAACGTTCTGCCTTCTCTGGGGCGTGCTCTGATCTTCCGCATCCTCCTCGTCAAAGCCTTGCATCATCCGACTGAATATGTCGCCGAACATCCCACCCAATCCGGGAGGGCCGGCATTTGTCTCCGGCTGCTCGTCGAAGTAGATGACTCCAATTTTCGTTACGTACTTCAAGAACGATGTATCGCGCTTTAGCGAAGGATCGTAGAGCTTTCGCAGGGAACGAAAGCCTGTCACACTCTTTGTCTCGATCAAGCGAAACAGAAAGTACAAAAAGTTGACCAGTGGCTCCTTATAGGGAAACTCGTGCCTCAGTAGCTTAGGGTGATAGCGTGTGTACTCAATGAATGTGTCCTCGGCGGATTTGCGATCCTTCAGCGACAGTTGCTGAAGGACTGCTTGCACCAGAAACAAGTCCACCTCGCTCTGGAACCCTCGGCTCTGGCTGATTTCAATCAAAACTCGACCACAGAGACTGCCGTCCTGACAAAGCAGATAATGGTGACGGGCCGACTCTATGTTGCCCTCCGTCCAAAAAACGTGTGCAATGAGCTTGTGCAAGACCGGATGTCCGTACTGTCCGTGCAAAGAAATGCTCCATTTGATGGCACGTTGCTGGAACGACAATACAATTCAAGGCCCATTTTATTGGAAAATTGCATTACTTACAATCAGCGTCTCACGCTCCACTATGCCTGAGCTAAGACCTTGTATGAGGGTGCCCAAGCGTGGCACCCAGAGGAGGTTTTCGGTGTCCTCAGGCAGTGGCCCCCTCTTCTCGAGTGTGTCCACCAATAATAGACACAGGTCAGCCGCGCTACCCTCCTGCTGCTTGGCAATCAGCTTCTGGGCCCCGTCAAAAAGCAAGTCCAGGCAGTCCTGGTAGCGTTTCTGCGCCGTATAACGAAAATATAACGTTCTGTACATCATGTGCGCTTCGTAGAAAGCCCCCCCGGCCAAAGAATGGGACAACTTGGCAAGTACACGGCTAACACCTCGCTGGCCCGTGGAGTTGGAAGTTGAGCTGCTGCTGGCGATCTCGGCGGTGGTCATTGTGTATAACGGATACGGCACTGGACTTTTTAGGCAATTTATTGGTGATTTCGAAGTCTAATTTTATAATTATATATTTATATGTACGTACATATTATCGAAATAGATTATTTGTCCGATGACACATGCTCGCTGTGAATGGCAAGATTAGTCTGGAAAGAAGAAGACAAGGAAACAGTGGAATCAACTAAATACAAAAAATAATTCATTTGTGTAATTTCTAAAATAGATGGATAATGAGCCGAAGGAAAGAGATACTGGAGAAGACGAGGCCGCCAGTGGGAGTATTTCCGTCGCAAGGAGCTTTGCCCCCAATCGTTGGGTTAAGCTGAATGTGGGCGGCCAGATATACACTACCACTATTGACACCTTGGTTGGCAGAGAACCGGACTCTATGCTAGCGCGAATGTTCCTGCAGGATGGCAGCATGAAGCCCAGCGAAAAGGATGAACAGGGGGCCTACCTGATTGACAGGAGTCCACGTTACTTTGAGCCCATTATTAATTACTTAAGGCATGGCCAGTTCGTCTGTGACGCCAACGTTAGTGTGATGGGAGTTCTAGAAGAGGCACGATTCTTTGGCATTTACTCGCTGATAACCCACTTAGAGGAGCGTCTAGGACAGCAGGAGGAACCGCAAAGCGACAGACCGCTTACCAGAATGGATGTTATAAAGGCCATCATACAAACCTCCGTCATAACGGAGCTCCGTTTTCAGGGGGTCAATCTGTCTGGAGCTGATTTGCGAAAGCTGGATTTCCGCAACATTAACTTTAAAGTAAGCTGTCAAGCTGGTCAATGGGAGCCTACCACATTATTCTAACAAATGTATCTACCACTACTACATCCCACAGTACGCGAACATGTCGCACTGCAACCTTTCACACACAAATCTCAACTATTGTTGTCTGGAGCGAGCGGACCTGCAGTATGCGAACCTGGAATGCGCGCAATTGGTTTCGGTGCGAGGTCTATGCGCAAACATGGTAAGAAAATGCTGTATACGATTGGTGGCTTAAGACAGATTAATCTCAATTTAGGAAGGGGCCAACCTACGCGGGTGCAACTTTGAAGATCCCACAGGAGTGCGTACCAATCTGGAAGGAGTCAATCTAAAAAGCGCCTGCTTGGAGAGCAGTAACATGGCTGGTGTCAATTTGCGAGTGGCCAACCTGAAGAATGCCAACATGAAGAATTGTAATCTTCGGGCCGCCGTTCTGGCCGGAGCAGACTTAGAGCGGTGCAATTTGTCTGGCAGCGATCTCCAGGAAGCTAATCTGCGAGGAGCGAACCTAAAGGATGCCGAATTGACGCTAATGGTGACACCCCTGCACATGTCGCAAGCCATACGTTGACGGAAGCAGTTTTATTTATTTTTATTTTCTTAACTTCGTAGAAGGGACAATACCGTGTGCAATTACATATCTCCTTAAAGTTCTAAATTATTGAAACAGATTACGATTTTAAATTAATGTTTGTAAATAATTCAGTTTTTAAAACTAGCCCCTTAAATAAACAGTGTTAGGATTAAATTTCAAAATATCTTCATAATGTTTGCAATTTGATTAATTTGTGCATCGCTGTGAGAAATGATAACCCTCCCTAGGTCACACACCTTGCAATTTCTTGGTAAACTTTTGTATTGGTAACGTGCAAGATTTTATTGTTTTTTTTTTTATTATTTTATTGCTATTATGTTTTGTCCAATTCTGGATAGCCTCCCACATTATTCACCTTGGGGTGATAAGATTCGATAAATTCGATGTGTATTTTTGGAAAGAAAATGTGAAGCAGTCGTTTAAAGTTTTATCAGGACAATAACCCGAAGCATAAGACCCCATAAAGTGAGGTCTTGGCTGCTATATAACTGCCTAAAAGTAATCCCTATTGAAAGTTTGTGGAGTTATCTGGACCGCCGTGTACACAAAACGCCAATGTCGTCCATATCCGGCCCTGCTTCAGGAAGATAAAACACATGGGCATTTCCGCGAAAAGGTCAACCAAGAGTCGCAAAAAAAAGTACCGAAGAACTTACTGTTTTTCATTATATATTACATATTAAGAAGTATTGAAATTTTATGTTTTTGGGTTAAAATAGTGAATAAAAGTGTATATGTAAAAAATAATTGTAAGCGAAGTTGAGTTTGTATGTGTCTTGCACTGGCAACGTTTTATAGGCTTATTTCGTTAAAATGTTTACTACATCTAGAGTTCTCTTCGCGTAGAGCTTCTCTTCTTTAATTGTACTTAGATAAGTGAAGTAACGGTAAAAATTACAAAGAGCTACAACAGAGCATAATTAACCGTATTTAGGCTAATCTTTAATCTGATCTTCTTTTGTCGTGTGAGTGACCGCAAGTGCAATCCCTTCTACAAAAATTATTTTTGATGTGAGTTTGGTCTTTGATTTGAGCCTTCAGCTTATTGATTAATAGACCTGACCGCCATAAAATAAATGAAGAATGGGCAGCGTGGTTGGTGTCGCGGTACACTTGGGCGTGGAAGATAAAATAAAAGCTGTTATTTGCTTGATTTAGCTCTTGGTTTAGCAACTTGGTTTAGCTCAAGTTGTTAACCTGTTTAAATAAAGGGGGGTTAAGTGGGCTAAGTTCGCTTTTTCAACGGTATATTTTGAAATGGGACGGTATATATCTGAAAGTCAGAGTATATTATAGTATATTTTGAGTATGTTATATCGATAAGTCCGATGATACATCGATGTTTTCAAAATGTTCGGCTAAAATTAACCCATGAAGGGTATGAAATGAATATAGTAATTAAGGTTTTGTTCAAAACAGTGTAAAATAATTTCAAAAAGAGTATTCATAAACTACTATTGTCTCCAAGGCAAACATACAAACTTTATCAAAGCCATTTAGAAGTGGTGCCTATCGTGTCAACTATCATCACTCATTAAGAATGGCGTAATAATTATAGCTGAGGGTAAAGGCGAAAAATAAATCATTTCAGCTAAAACCTCAAACTAATTTTATCATTAGATCACACACATTAGCAATATTTTAAACATCGATCACATCGATGTTTTTCCAAAACTTTTTTTCCCAAAAACGTGGTTGTGTTGATTTTGTCCATTTCATATAGAAATCCAATAAAAGCAATTATTTAAACTAAGCCAAACAAGTAGAAAATTGATGTATCAATCGTATAAAATTATCTGGGCATAGCTAAATGTTCCATATAGCTAGTAATATTCCACGGAATATCAAAAACGAGGAATATGTAAAATATACCTTGAACTCGTCAGTATATTTACGGTATATTTTTTAAATGATGCGGTATGTTTCGGTATATTTCTGAGGGTCGGATGGTATATTTGATCGAAAAGTCCGCGGTCACACTGGTGGAGTTGGAAGGCACGTTGCCGAGAAATTGTGTTCAGTGAAAAAATAAATTGTTGAAGAAAAAAAAGCAAGAAAAAATAGTTCAAGTACACAATTTTTAATCGAATTACTATGGAAAATAAAAGCAACGCAGATCCTGCAGCTGCAGCCGCCGCAGAGAATGGCGCTAACACAGCCCAGGAGGTGTCATCGACAAGTAAGTATTCTCCGTCAGGGTGACGGTGGCGAAGTAGAACAGAAAACTTGCATATATTTTGCGCGAGTGTGAGAATGTTATCATAAACATTCTGCGTCGTCGTGTTCGTTTATGTGTTTAGTTAGTGCATTGCACTATTGCTGCCTTTAAAGCAGATCAAGGGAATTATTTTAGCGGGCGGCCCTAGACGAATATTTTTTCTTTTTTCTCACTCCCCCCTCCACAGTGTACATTCGGCCATTTTACATAGAGTGCACAAAAAAGTTGTCAAAAAATTCCGCCATATTTCTTTCTATGCGGCTCTTGCGGTAAATGAGTTGTCAAATTGCCGAAACTATACGTCAAAAGGAAACTCGGATGAAGAAGGATAAGAGCAGAGAGATGAGAAAAAGTACAACAAAAACAATTGTCTGTACATGCCCGCTTTTTTCATGTCGGTCGGCGGTCTTCGGTTTTTGTTGTTGATACCAATTACGTCATCGTGGCGCGCATTCTTATGCTAAAAACTACTGGGACTGCTTACAATTACCAAGCGGTGCCCGCAAATAGTGCACAATGAATCATTTTCGGCAAACATTTTGACTGCCCTTGCTCGATCTGTCTAGTTTTCGGGCCGTCTAATGTCATTCTTGTCGCCTGTCCGTTTCCCCCTTTCGCACACAAGCACACATCACTACTCACATGCATACATATTAATTGAGAAATTCGCGTTTTGATGCGCTCATCGCCAAGAAATGTTTAGTGCGTGTGTGTGTGTGTGTGTGTGTGTGTGTGCCTGAGTGCTAGAGCGTTGCCAACTTATTGGTCATGCGTCAATATCGATATTTAAATGCTTTTAAATTGAATTTTCAAACACGCACACGCAATTTCTTTCTGCACATCTGTATGCACATACATTCACGTATGTTCATGTGCACCAGAATTTGTTTGTAATCATTATTTTTGCACACACACGTACGTATGCATTTGCGTGTGTGTTCATGTGCATAGACTTTACGGAAATTCAAACATGTGGCAACCCTGCCGAATGTTTTCCATGCACATTTGTTTGTTGAAAGACAGTTCCGTGCCGGCGTTTAGTAGTGTTTGTTTAGACTAAATTGCTAATATCTGATTATTGGGCGTGGAAACCGGTTTATCAGCTCCAGTATCAGCTGAGAAATTTATTCGCTTTTAGTTCAGCGTAAAACTGGCGTGATAACATGCCTCAGCTATGGGCTCGGGTCAGCGATAAGAACTGGCGGCGACCGCCGCTCACTTCTTTTTGTTTTTTACCGGCTTACGTACTTATGCATTACTTGTAAACTGAATGCTCAAGAAACTAACATGTTTCCTCCAACAGCTCAGCCCGTGGAGCCCACAAAGCGCTCCCTCCGTGTGCAGACTTGGAAAAAGATCCAGGAGGGCAAGGTTGGCATTGGATTTAACAACATATTCAATCGGATTCCTGCATTTGTGGATGCCGATAAGGCTGCTGCATTGCTCATTCAGGAGGAGGAGTTCAAGAAGGCCGGTAAGTTGACTGAGTGAACACATTTATATGACACGACACTCATTTATGTTGCTATTTCCGCAGAGCACATCAAGGTGAACATCGATCGCGCTCTTCACGACTTTAAGGAACAGGCTTTGCTCGCCGACAAGTCTGTTTATTTGCCCAGCACACGCGACTCGTCGGCACTGTGCCTTAAGGTCGATGTACCAGCCGACGCCACCGACGAACAGAAGAAAGAGGCTCTGCGCGTCCAGGATATTCTCAAGTTCCGCACGGAAATCGGACTGGAGAGTAAACTGAAATTGGACCTTGTGGTGATTGGTTCCGTCGTAGTTTCACGCGAGGGCTACCGCATTGGTCGTGGCAATGGGTTTGCGGACCTGGACATTGGTCTGCTCATTGAGTTGGGTGCCATAACACCGGACACAGTGATAGCCACGATTGTGCACGATCTGCAGGTGGTGGACACTCTGCCCTTGAATCTGTTTCAGAAGTACGATACACCAGTGGACATTATCGTAACGCCCACAGAGGTCATACGCGTTGCAAAGCGCTTGCCCCGTCCCAATGGCGTCTTTTGGGAGATTTTGTCTGAGCGTCGCCTTAAGATCTTGCCCGTTCTGCAACAGCTCAAGGAGCAGGAGGAGAAGTCAGGCAAGACCATTGCCTTGAAGGCGGAGGACACTGATGTTGAGCAGCATCAAAACAGTAGGCGCCGTCGTGGGCCATTGCGTCGTCGCTTCCCACGAGGAAACCCAGGACGCACCACCTCACAGACTGACAACGAACAACAGGGCGTAAGTAAAATAATTAATACATCTGTCTAAAGTGCATATTATATGGACATATGTATGGTTCACCAATGCAGGAAAATACCCAGAAACGCGCTCCACGCCGAAAGGGTCGCTTCGTCAACCGCCGCAGACGCACAACCAAGGTGACTTTAATTGATGGTACTTTGGGTCATTATGGACTCCCTTTTCACACTTTCATTAAATTTCAGTCTGAGGGCGATCAGTCTGGAGTTGAGGGAGGTGCCAAGAGTGAGGATCGTAAGTTCGATGAGGGGGGCGCTGGCGAGCGTCGTCAGACGAAGAAGAAAAACCGCGGGCCGCGTGACTTTTGCGTTAAGTTGACTAACTTGACTCGTGACATTCGCGTCAAGGATCTGAAGAGTGAGCTTCGTAAGCGCGAATGCAATCCGATGTCTATCGCATGGAAGGGTAAGTAGTTTTATAAAACTTTGGTGGAGAGGAGAACAATGAATATTTACTCGACGTTTTTCCTGACAGGCCACTTCGGCAAGTGCTACCTCTACTTTGGCAACCGCAATGGCACTCCCAGCACCCAGGACGATGTCGACAAGGTGTTGAAATCACTGAACGATCTCTCGCTGACCATCACCACTGGGGGCGAGCCGGCTCCGGCAGTCGCAGCTGTTGCCGAGGGTGAAACTGTAGTGAAGTCGGAGCCAGCCGAGTCTGCAGAGACAGCACAGACGAAAACCATCAACGTGCACGTCGAGCTGATCCAGTTTGGGGCCAAGAAGAATGGCGCAGCTGCCAATGCCGGCGCTGTCGAGGGTGGCAACGATGTCGATGGCGGTGCGCTGAACGGGGCGGAGTCTGCTACTGTGGGGGCCGGAGACGCGAGCGCTGCACGTATCGAGTCTGTGGACACCACCACAGTATAGTATGACCAAGCGCTTAGCGCAGCCACCAAACGGCTGCGGCGGATGTCCGCCTGCAGTGCCACGCATGGAGTTCAACGAAAAAAAGTAACATTTTGTTTAGAAAAAGCCGAGAAATAACAAACAAAAAATGACACGCCGAACTCCAACAACACTACATACTACACACTACACTACACAAACACTTACACTCATCTCCCTCCCACACACTCACTCAAACATACACGGAACATCATTTTAGCAGCTTGTAGTTTCTTCTACTCCTTCATTCTTCTAACAAAAACAAAAAACCAAAAGATGAGAACAAAAAAGCAGATTTTCTAAAGAGACACAGAACACACACACAAAACTGACGCTTTTCTAAACAATTGCATTTGTTTTTGCTTAAGAAAAACAAAAGAAAAATTCGTTAAATCTTGTAAGCTATTCAACTTAATTGAATCTTTGAAATACTCCTTCCACAAATGCAGAGTGGAACACCATTTCTATTGAGAAAGAATCATTCACACACTTGCTCTATTCGCTTCTCGATGTAAACGCTCCCCGTGCTGGGGACTTTCTTGATTCTTTTCCATTTTCTCACCGTCGCACCGAGACCCAGCGACCATCTTCCGACCCCACCCAGCCCCCAATGCAGTTGAGCTGCTGACGGCAGGGTGGGGAGGGGAATGATGGGTGAAAGATGTTAAAGTGATATTCGTAAAATGTAAAATTAACCGTAAAGCCCACAAATGAAAACGAGAGATCGCGGATAGAACCAGAGAAATTAACAAACTATTAACATGTTGCATTTTGCTTATAAAATAATATACAGAAGGGGATTATTATAGAAATTTGGTTAGTGTTTAGCCACTTTCGACACACACCAACCAATCCAATAATAACACCAACCCAGAATAACTAATATATTTAACGAGAGATCAACAAGTGCGTGAATACAACAATTATACATACAGAACATAATTATTTACTCTTTTTTATACAAAGAAAGGCATTACAAAAATATGTGAAACATGAATGAAATATAACTTGAAATAAAAACTTAAAAAAAATCGAAACTACGCTGCCAGTTTTATTGAGGTAAACCCCGCTTTCTGCAGTGCCTCTTTACATTTATTTTGATTTCAGCTAACAGCTAATCATACATACACGCATATGTACAAAGGGACTTACACTTAAGACTTAGCCAATAGAAATACAAATTATATGTTTTATTTTATTTATATTTATGTATAACTACGCGTACACGTACTCGTACAAAGGTGAAATTCAGCGGAACTCGAAAAATACTCGTAGGTTCTGGATCTCTTTGGATGTGCCTTGGGGCTTGTGCTTGTGCTCGCAGTGAAACCTGTTGCGTTGCCATACGATGATGCATAAATATGCACATACGAGAATGTGCCATTAGTTCCGTGCGGAGGGTTCGGGTGCTATTCGCACTGATTCGTACGATACTACTTTTGTGCCGTGCCCGTTGCCTTGTCCAACGTGCTGCAGAGCCGTGTCGGGGTGGCAGTTGTGGCTCCTCCGCCCGTGCCCTGCGGGGACGGCGTGCGATCTATGAATTCGATGCTATCACTCTCTTTGCAGGCGGTGCACCTTGCGTTGCCAGATGGTGAATTCGTGGCTGCTGGCGTAGGCGTGGGAGTGGTGATCGCGGGGTTTGTTGCATGGCTAATAGACGTGGAAGTGGACGAGGCGGGCCTCTCTTGAATGGGGGCCAAGCTGTTGACTATCGAGTTGGCCATGGCCAATTCGAGCTCACGCTGCCAGTCGTTCTCCTTCTGTTCCATGGCCTTTCGCTTAAGCTCTTTGTAGCGATTGTAGACGATGAACTCTTTGACGAGCACGGTCTCGGGGTCGCTGTCGCGTTGGGCTGACCGCTGTTTGGCCAGACGCTTCTTTTTTTTGTGCAGCGGCCGCGTCTCCACAATCATCTCCTCCAGTTCCAAGCACGGGTCGCAGTTCAGGTGGTCTTCGGGTGGCTTGAAGATGGGCTTTATTTTCTTGTCGAGCACCTGCTGAAAGTCAATGTTCCGCAGCAACGGCGTCTGGTGCAGCTCATGCTGAGTGCTGATCCTGCCCCCGGGATACGTGGAGAGTAACTGCAAGAAAGTAGAGTGCGATCTGAAACGAGGATCCCTCGGTGGGCGCGCGCAGCCAACCTACCTTTTGCAGCAGATCGATGAAGTTGCTGCTCCAATAGCGGGGATAGTGCACAGGGGTGTTCAGGATGTTCTTGATCTCCGCCAAGGGCGTGTTCGAGTGCACCACAAAGGGGCGGACGTTGCTTCGCATTTCGTAGGCCACAACGCCGAGGGACCACCAGTCCACTGGGTAGCTATAGCCAGCTGTAATTAAGTTGAAACAATCAGGAAGCAGTCAATTATCGCTTCGGTAGGTTTAATTCAGCTTGTGCCTGGGCAGACACACTCACCCACTTCGTCCAGGGCGCATAGAAAAACCTCTGGCGCCATATACGGCTTCGTCCCTGACATGCTGCAGGCCATCGCATCCTTCTGCAGCCTCGTCGCAATATTAAAATCAGTCAAATGAGCGTGTCCTGGAATTAATTTCTCGTCAGTGGGGGCGGCACTCTTAATGCATTCAAGTGGCTCCTTCAAGTGGGCGTACGAGTGGGTGGTAATCTAATTGCGGTTGGCTTTCCATTCGCCCATTCCCTTTACTCCGCTTGCAATTCAATAACAATTATTATTGAATGTTCTTGGCAATGTTCGTGAATGAAGTGCATTCGAGAATATTGAGTGGAGCACTGGCAACAGGAGTTGTACTTAAGACAAAATCTACTAAATTGCGGATTTTTATAGCCTGAATGAAGAAAACAATTTCCCGCGGCTGACTCGTATATTTCTGTGTTATTTCTGTGTTAGAATATCGTTCCGTGATTGGAAATTCCACTTAGATTGGGAACAAAATACTTTCCCTAACACTATAGACAGTGTGAATCAGCACACAATATGTACGTGGATATGAACACATCATTGGATCACCTGAATGTCATTAAATAGACTCTCAGCCCGCCTGGCTGGTTGCTCGTCACTGTGGTCGGTCGGTCGCCATGTCCCACTGTATGGCTGGGTGGCAAATGAATAATTTGTGCCACCCCAAGAGAAGCTTCAGAGGCCGTAATGTGTACAGAACTTTCCAAATGAAATCAATACATTTTTGAGCACGACCAACATGTCATTATTATGAATTATAGACGCGGATGGCCTGGATGTTGTCTCGGAAAATGAAAAGCGTCTCCCGTCCGACCGGAGCGAGTCCTGTTCTCCGGATACTCACCGCCATCATCCAATAGAATATTGTCTGGCTTGATGTCCCTGTGGACCACCCGCTGCGTCTGCAGGTACTCCAGCGCACTGCCAAGCTCGCACACTAATAAGGCCACACTCTGCTCGGAGAATTCAACCTGAAAGCAGAACGGGCACAGGCATGGGGCCGGAAAAGGGAGTAGAGTCTGAGTCTGAAGGCTAAGAGTTGTCGCGTGCGGACTTACTCGGTTCTGTAAGTGATATCTCAAATCGCCACCAGTCAACAGGTCGCATACCATGAATAAGTCCTCCTCGTCTGGATGTGGATGTGGGTGTGAGTGTGAGTGTGCCATAAGGATGAAAGATATACGAGTATAAATGTCATAGTCTCGGGCTTCAAAGGAAATGTACAGAGTTAATTTGCATTTTGATTGCCAATCAGCCACAGCAACAGAAACGGCAACGGCTCCAAGAGCTGTGTTAGACTCAGGAACGGAGCTGCTAAGCGGCCAAAGGTGGCAGTGCCAGTGGCAGTGGCAGCTTCATTTGCATACTCGAACTTAAGGTGGTGCTTGCCGGGTCTGTCTGGGCTGGGTTTGTGTTTCTGTTTGTGTTTGTGTGCACTTACCCTGAAATGAGAACCATAAATTGACTAGAAACGGATGCTCCAATGAGGACAGCAGCTCAACCTCCTTGATGACACCGCCCAGCGCTCCACGCATCTCGCAGGCGGAGCGACTCACATATTTCATGGCATACAGAATGCCGCTGTCTCGCTTCTGCACTATGCACACCTGTGAATGTTCGATTGTTCAGTCCCACACGATAAGTATGCCGGTGCACCCATGTGGGTGCATGCGGATGCTCTTACCTTGCCAAAGCTTCCCTTGCCGATGGCACGAAGTATTTGGAAATGGTCAAAATTTACTGAAAATGTAAGAGAGATGCAATGCGTATATCACCTGATTTTAATGATTGCAGACCACTTTATTGACCAATTGAACACCCACTCGCACACCCCCTAAAATGTATTACTACCCAACGCCAACGGCATAGTCTGTCCCAGCTGATGCAACAATCGGGGGCACAGGAAGAACGGCGGCAGGAGATCGACCTCGAGGAGCCGCAGCTGGGGAAACCTGTGCCCGACAAGCACTTCAAAGTGGTCCCTGCCCAGGTAGTTGAGCCTCAGCTCGTTCAGCTGCGCACGGCCGTTGGTCAGGAGGAAGTCGAAGTCGTCCTTGTGCAGCGGCACCTCCAGCAGATTGAGCTCAATCTCGGTCAGTTGCGAGCGCCAGATGCGCCCCAGGAGCGGGCGACACCGCTGGAAGGTCTGGAGCATGGCCAGCTGGTCCGGCAGGGCGAGGCATTTCAATATTTTCACCAGGCACAGTTCGTCCATTCTCCACAGCTCCATGGCCCCCCTTCGACCCCTCAGTTGGTTTCGGGTGCGTGCCCGTAAGCTATTTCAATAGGTTGTCAAGTCAAGGCCGGGCTACTGTGATGTTCAAGCTATTTGCTTTAATCTATCCCAATCCCCACTCACCGTCATCGTCGGCGAGCAGACTCGCGTCGGCTCTGCTCGATGTATTGGCGCCCATGGCTGCTACATCAATGGTGCTCGCCAATCTGCGGATCCACCTCTCCCTTTGAAATCCAATTGATTCGGCTGTGGCCAATCCTGTCCCTGTTGTGTTCCGTACTGCCTCTGGCCGCAGCTGTGGATAGGATGCGGATGTGTGCTCCCAGCGGAGTACCGGTGTTTGCTTGTTGACTCGGCTACCTGCCCTCGAACTTGGGGGGCCAGTTGCAAGCACGATCCGTCTGAAACGACAGACAGAGTGGGGGCTGAGTGGATGTGGAATAAAGGTTTCGACATGTCTGCGGAGGGCTCCGTTTGCACGGGATTCACTGTATGCAAGGGACGTAAGAAAATGTTTCCGTTTCCAGTAGCAAAATCGTATATTGTTGGGATGCGGCTTTTTTAACGCATTTTAGTGATGGTAAACATCTAGTGTTGGTAAAGACGATTATAATCAAGTTTGGCAGCACTTGGACACGTGCAGCTCTCGAACAAAATTTTTTGGCATCAGAGCAGACTGAAAACTTCAGGAATCAAAAATCCCCAAGTCAGAAAGACAAATTCAGTTGAAAAATTCCGCACGGCAGACAACAACAGAACCGATCGTTTTCTTTATATCTACAATTCATACGAGTCGACGCCATGAGCCGCGAAAACTACATAGAAATAGTGGCCAAGTCCGTAGATATGGAGGTAATCGTCTCGGTGCGCAAGAATGAGTTGATTCGGAATCTGCGGGCCCTGGTGGCCGTGCGTTTCGAGCGGGCTATTGACAAAATTGTGCTGGTCTTCGGCGGCCAGGTGCTCCGTGATGATGTCACTATTGACACCATTGGCATCACTTCTGGCGTCAATGTGCACGTGGTGTGCCGTCGAGGCAACGCTGCGCCCAGCCAACCGGCAGCTGTGGCCGCGCCCCCAAAACAGTCGGCGTGGACCGGCCTGCTCGGGCCTAAGTTTGCCGAAGACGTAAGAGAGATTCTCAAAAATCCGGACCGTCTGAAGAACCTGTTGAAGAGGCAATTGAAGCAAATTCTGAAAAAGAATGGCATCACGGGCGACGCGCTCCGTAGTTACTTGAAGACCAATCGCAAGGTGGCCCTGGAGATGTCGCTGCCCATGAGTCCGGACAAGCTGGAGTATGTACGCCGTCGACGTTATCTGATAATAATGCGCTTGGAGCTCGTCCCTGGTGGTCCTCAGCTGCTGGGCCGCCTCGACAATAAAATGCGCAGATCCGAAGAAGACAATGTGGCCAGGACCTATCAGCAGCTCTCGCGCGGCCATGACAATGGGGGAAATTCCCAGCGCGGACTTGAGAACAGAGAGCCGCTGCCCAACCCTTGGGAGGCGTCGCACAGCGCCTTGAACCTGGGCGACATTCGGGCCGTTCTTCGGAAGGTCATATTGAATCTTATTTACGAGTATTTGCTACGGTCTTTTCGTGAACAGCTGGACAAACTGATTGAAATGGGCTACAATAATCATCTCCGCAATGTTCGCGCCCTCGTCATCTCCTCGGGATGCCTGGAGAACGCTATCAAGCTACTGGATGTCTGGAACCGCTAATGGAGCACCATTGACCCATTTACCCCCGCACTCGGATACACACACATACAAGGCACACTATTCATCATTTTTCATTTCGGACATATTGTACAAAAAAAAAAAAAAAATGTAATGCAATGCAGAATTCAGATCAGATCGAATAAATATTATAACCAGAACGAAGAAAACAACTCGGTCCCACAATCTATTCCTCGGCGCGATCGAGACGAAGTAGTCTAGTAGTCTAGGAAGAGAAATCAAAAACAATCAGATCTGATCAGTATTATAAACAAAAGGAACAAATCAATTTCCGGTCGCTACGCAGCGCCCGATGACGCGTTCTGACTGATTTCCTGTCTCTCTCGCACGCACTCTTTGCCGTGTCGTTCAATATTAGCGCCGTCTGGTGGATGAGAGCCATACTAACTACATATGTATCGGGTATAAATGTAGAGTTGCGGTCTCCGCAGCAACTCGTGATATGCAATGGCTGCATCTTTCAATTGGCAATGTAATTACTGACATCAGCAGAAGGCTGTTACGCGCGGATCCCAGGCGGATGCCCTCACCGAGCGAGGGGCGCTGCCGCATGACGCGTGGCGCGTTAACCGAATCGAACGCGAACAGGAAAGACAGCTGTTAGACCAAACTTGCTAAAACAGCTACGCATGCACTCAAAATACAAATACAACGACAATTACTAATTACGAGACAGGTACATATGTGAGTATTAGTATTTAATAAGAGGAAGGGAATTAGAGGTGGATATAGTCTGGTAGAGAGAATTATGGGGCAAGCATAAGACCCTAAACGGTTCATACAATGTGGAGGGGACAACGATATGCATATGTGTAGTTTCTAGTGAATCTAATAGAAACCGTGACGTTTATGCGACTCAACAGATCAGGGCTAACTAGGTCACCCATGATAAAGTTGTGCATAATAATCACACCAAGCATTTTTCTTCGGTGGTTTTTAAGGATGGCAGGTTTACTAATAGCAATCTACTATAAAAAGATGGCGTTCCCGTAGGCCCCGTAGAGCGAAGAGTAATTCGTGACCAGTTTTCGTTTTTAAAGCTTGATTAGTTTTGTTTGACACTTGTGCACTAAAGTGGTCAGAGCCTTAGGGATTTGTGCAAAATATAAACATGTCAGCTCTCCGTAAAGTTTCCCCCGTCAACGTCAAATATGCGGGTCTCCGAATGTCCTCCTCCTCAGTGTTATAGGCTACCCAGGTCCATAGTTTGATAGTTGCAAAGTGTTTTAGTTTTAGACTCGATGCCAGTCTGCTTTTTTATGACAATACTTTCACCATTGGCACCTCAAGGGATGCCTCGCCACGCTTAATTGGAAGCAGTGTTTTTCTATGATTGATTGAAGCAATTTTGTCGTGCCTGGCATACGTATTTGGATGGCTTCTGCTGTCCCACTCCTGCCTCCGTTGCTTCGCTTTCCTTCAGAGATCTATCCATCAAGACGTCTTTGCGTTCAGCCCCTGACAGTTCTCATCGTGTCTCGTCCATCAAGGGGTTCATCCCGTTCCTTGCCGTTCCGTTTCCCCGGCGTCATTGGAAACGTATCAATTGTACGCCATTTGCCACCAGCCGCCCTCAAATAAGTATACGCATGTACGAGTACAGTTCTGTATATTTCCATCATGCTGTTAAAAGTACCATTACGTAGGGAGCCTTCCACGATTGCTGATACGGGGCTCTGAGAGTACAGGCAAGGAAAGATATATCCGGTTGGAGTACATACATATGTACACGTGTATGGGTCATTGGGCAGGCGGACCCATGGGATGATTTTTCAAATGTCTTTCGGGCCGTCCCGTAATAGCTAAACTTTTACAAATCGCAGTGGGCTGTTAGGGGGCTGGTAAGATTCCCTCACGACAGCCAGCTAATGGAGCACACTTCCGCGATATCGACTTACATTCCGTCAAAGACTGCTCGGAATGGACGTTGATTTGTTTATCGCCAGCTTATTCCAAGTTCCAGGCTAGCTATAACAGAATGAAAATTATGATTTTTGCACTTTTTGTTTCATTAGTTCCAGAATGTGGGATGGGCTGGGTGCCATCCCATTAGGGATGCCATTAGGTATTTAGCTTCACAGGGCGAAGAGCGACGGGAACAATGGCTGGTGCCGTGGGGTCGGTGAGAAAAAGTGTCCCACGGGTGCCGACTGAGCTAACGGAATTGCTCCAAAGTCTAGCTGCTCATTAAATGCTCAAGGGGAGCGGGAATGGCCTCCGGCTGTGGGGCGCGGGGCTGGCGCTTTTGTTGCCCTCATCGCTAATGTAGCGAAACATTCGTCCGTTTTGCATGCTCATTTTTGCATTTAAATATTTTATGAATTCGACACAGCCACGGCGCGGCGCCACGGCACATCAGCAGCTCAGACTGTCCTTTGATGTGATTGCTTGAAAAAGAAACCCAGTCAGCAGTCTATCCCTGAGCCATGTGTCACCTTGAAATCCCCCAGTGGGAGTGGAAAGTCAGCGAACGTGTTCCTCTCTTTTTCGCCCCTCAATGGTGGTAGTGTGTGCTCCTGGCCCTGTTCACCAGGTCCTCGGTAGATTGACGCGGGTGGCGGCTCTGGTTGCTTTTATTTAAATTAGAAGTCCTTTATTGAGTTACGTGAACAGCAATTTCGTCAACTTTGCTGTGGTTTGTGGCCAGCCTCAGCTGCGGTAGCAGCCAGGACCCCACCTCGACGTCTTTCTGAATATTAATTTTCCAGAGCATCCGACATTCGGAGCGAGAGGTTAGCTATTGTCTACTTTCGGCACAGTCCACAGTAAGTAGTATCCATTCGCAGTGAAGGTGACTGTTGCAAGTGCGATGTCGGAACCGGTTTATTGGGATATAAGGATATTTACGGCACATTCGGGCATGCCCACGGTGACATGCGAATCCTTTCACCAAACCCCCACTTAAAGTGGTGCGTGGCTATGGGAAGTCGCCAACCGGTCCACAGAGCACTCATAAAGCGGATTTCGGCTTTTAGAGTACGGATTTCATCTTACGAAATCCGCTTCCGAAGTCCCCGGCTGTCTTCCGCTGGATAAAGCGCTTTCATCTCACGGAAAACGAAGTTAGCCCGACAAAAGCGTTGGGTGGGCAAGGGGTAATAGGAAGGGACGGAGCTCCACTTTAAGTTTCAATTCACGTGGCTCTTCGCGGTCTGGACGGGGTCTGATACTGATGCGATAAAGGCGTAGGCACTTAGCTGCTCTGCTGGCCTTCGTTATCGTGCCCCTCCGTCCCATCTGTTCCCTTCGCGACCCTTCGCTCGGTAGTCTCCGGCATCTCCGGGAAGTGACTCATTGACGCCAACCCGTCCGCAGTTGCACACCTCACTCCACACTGGCTGCCAAAAATAATTTACTTAATTTATCGATTTTACATAATTAACAATCGCCCGATTTGGGTCGAGTAGGTGGGGGGGCTTGGAGCAGTCGCTCCGCTAGCCATTAGCCATTAGACAATGGGCTATCCATTTGTAAAACGGTGCTGGGCCTTCGGCAAACACCACATAAAAAGCGAAACTCGATCTGCGAGGACTCTGAGCTGTTTGCACTGGCCCCCCTCGCAGTCACGCATCAAACATCGGTCCGTGGCAGCCGTTATTAAAACACAAATGACAGCAGTATCAATCAAAATACTGCCTCGATTGGGGTGTAGGGCGTGGGGCGTGTGGCGTGGGGCGTGTGGCGTGGGGCATGCGGCGTGCGGCGTGTCTGCAGACTCCAATTAGAAGAGCGCCTATTTAATGCCACGGCTCAAAATGTTTTCATATTTTCAGAGCTTCTCTTAGCAAACGTCTGCCGAAACTTGTCCGGGGCCACTGCCTCAAGGAACGGAGCGTAGACGAGTGGCGCCGAATCTGACCCGAGCCCATCATTAGCAGCATGCATAAAAGGGCAAAGCAAACACCGGGAATTCAGCTCCGAAAATTTGCATTTTTTACGGGCGTTTTCCCTTTGCTTCGGCGTTTATCCTGTCATTGTTCTCTCCCCGCTAATGGGATAAGACCCTCACAATGAAAATCCGGAGAGGCAATCAGTGGGGCTGGCGTTGGTTGCAGACTTATGTTTTAATTTCTAGCCCGATTCGCAGAAAACGAAGCTCAAAATGCGCACTAATCCCTGGCGTGCCTCAAACGTTGTGCCTGCCACAATGGGTCCCGCCCCTCCGGGAGCTCCTCGAAGGATTACAAGTGTTGACAAAACCACGGCGAAAGTGTGAGTGAATGCCGCCAGACACATGTTTCCCACGGCAAGCCCATCCCCACGTCTCTCCGGACGCGTGTGTACGGATACAGCTATATGGCGACGCCTTCACTATTCACATCACTTAATCATAATTCATATGAGGATGAGGTCTGCCCCTTCACGTCCACAGCACATTAACACAAATCGTAGCACAGAGCAAGCCAGAGGAGGGGGAAGGAGCGCAGCAGATGGGCATTCCGCCGTAAGCTCCATAACGGGCAAGGGCCTCGTAAACGGCTGCATTTTATGATATTTTGTGTTTACGATCAGAGCGGACCTCAGGGCGAAAAGTACGAGTATTACTCAGGTTACGGGAATGGTATGGTAAGGCTGCCGGCGTATTGTGGCCTTTCGTTTTGTCCGTTTTATGATTTGAAAATATTATGGCGATTTATAAACACAAATTTACTTGCGTTTTAATATTTATAGCCCGTGCGCGTTTAGGGGAGCCCCAAGCATAAGGCACTTCCTGATTAGAGCCTTGAACCAGTACTACTGACTGGTGCTGAGTTCTGTCAAGTTTCGGGATTGGAAAATGGACAATAGATGGGGAAAGCACTATTCCTAATGGCGCTTTTTAGCGCTTGGACCGGACTTGATAGACAATCAGTTACAACTCTGATCTGTGGGCAGGGGCTTAGCACAACTCTGTTCCAATCAACCTGCGAATCAGAACCCGGCGAAGTGACATCATCGTTATAGCCAGATGAAAAATCTATAATTCGAAGCGACTCGGCGGAGCCGGTACACGCTGTGCACGTTTATGGTCGGTCGCTCAGAGCTGCCCTTTGGGAGAGCCTTCAATGTCTCGATCTCGAGCATAATCTATATTAAAATGTCAATCATAGATGGGATACACACAGAAAAGACAACCATTTTGGTGTCAGGAGTCGCCGCCACCCCCAGAACTGACAAGTAAATTCAATGCTGCGGACCCATACAAAACGGGGTTCATTGACATCCCGAGTCCTTCGGGCAGCAAAAATAACAGTACGCGTTCGAATCGAGTAAGAGCACACTCAAGAAAGCACACTCTACTCCCCAATCGGACACATCAAATTTGCTTAAGTCAGCAGCGCACTTTGGGAATGTTTGCTAGGGTTCGGACTGGGGGAAGTGCTCATGGAATTCCAAAGATGGGTGGAATGGTAGGGTAGGTACCACTTGGCTCCTTTGAATTTATCGATTGAGATTGCTCACTGCCAAGAAAGTGGGTCCCTCGCACGTCTCGTAGACATGATATGCATGCATGTGATGTATGTACAACGTTCGGCTATTCAAATTGCACTCGCAACATTCGCCCTGTTGTTAATGGTCCAAAATGTCGGCTCACAACACGCCAAGACATCTAGGACACGACCCTCACACCCAAAGGGGGAACTGTATATGTGTACGTACACATGTACCGTACTCGCTTGGGTACCTGCATTGGCGAAAGCACATGGAAATTGTCCTTCTTGTTAGCTGGAACTCCGCTCCTGATGGATGTAGTATGTGTGTTAAAGTACGCCGGCGAAAAGTCACGCGATTTCCCAGATAAGCACTCGAACACATTTACTATGGGGGCAGGGATAGGCGCCATAACCGCCGTCATTACCGCTACTGCTGCCGTTGGTATTACAGTTAGTGCTAGTGTTAGCATCGCCGTCGGCAAATCACACTCACGAACAGCCCGTCTGTGTCTGCGGCCGTGCCACAGAGACCGTGTGCGGAGAACAACCGGTGGCCGCCATTGCCGGAGAACAACAGAACAGAACACACAACAGAGGACTGCTCGCAAGTGGAGTGGATGCACCCTTTGTTTACGCTTTTACGCGCTCAGCGTTGCCAGACTGCCAGAAGAGAGCGCGAAGACGCGCAGACGCACAGCAGAGCCAAGAGAGCGGGCAGTGCTTTTCGGAGGAGGGAAGTCTGTGCCGAGCCTTATGAATGAATGCCAATTAGCCAAGCTGGCCTGGCTCTGGCTACACTTTATTGTCGTGATTATTTTCGTTATGCGTATGATTAGGAGGTCCTACACCGGTCCCACAACCGGTGTTGTGCTTGTTGTCTGGGCTGGAGGGGCATTAACCTAAACGCAAATTGATTGGCCGCATCGCATGCTTTAACATCCAGAGCCAGAGCATCCATCTCGCTGACGGATGGGCTGGAGGCTGGAGAACACACTCTGTGGATTGTCTGCCATTTGGCTTCCAAAATGAGTATTGAGGTGCAATGCAATTATTTTTTAAGTGCCTACACATGACATTCTCCCCAGACATCGTACTAATTCTCCCGTTGAGAGAGCTTACACTTGTAGCTCTTCATTCGAGTACCGGGGGCACCTGAAGGACCGCTATCCTCACGACCCCCCACCACCTTTGGCGCTTTTCTCGGCAGTCTTCTCGGCCTTTTCGTGGGAAATACTTTTGCGAGCTGTTCGAATTGTTTACTCAAAATTTCATTGTTTATTCTGCTGATAATGCCCTAAGAGATAGCAACGAGAGACACACAACCGAAATACCTCCTCTGCCGGAATACATGCTCTCCCAATCAAGAACATTTCCGTCCCCTGTCCACAGTCCCGCGCTACTAATGCTCCTGGCGCCGAAAAGGCCATTTAAATTCTACAAAGTCAAAATTGTTTGTCTTATGAATAACGGGGCCAACACTGTACATATAATCCAATGCGGTTTAGGACGCTCTCTTTGTGGATCTGTATCTGTATCTGTCTGCGTATGCGGCAAAAAAAAGGAACGCCAAGTGGTGGCACCCCAGTGCTTCGTCTGCTTCGTCCTAGGACTGATTATGAAACTGTTGAAAGGGTATAATCAGGTGAATAGATGGTAGGCTCAAGGACATGTACGTTGAGAGTGTTCCCAGGTACTGTGTGACCCTCTGATAGGATTCCGCATTGTTTTCCAGGCTCTCCACTCCTTGCTGGGCTTCGCTTTGTTTCATACAAAGAGTGCCACACAAAGCACACAAAGACGCCCCCAACAAGGATGTGTTTTGGCTGGGTGTTTTGGCCGGGGAGCCTGCTGGATACCAGCCAAAGGAAGGGAGGGTCCCCCCCAGTGCCCGCTCATGGGAACTTTTTCTTTGCCACATCCGAGCAAACCAAACCTCCTCACCGACCACTTGCCACACCGCACTTCGCCACGCCCCAGGCAACCGGCGCCGTTTGGGATTTCAATTAATTGAATTAAACGAGTCGTCTCAAGGCGATTTCAGTGCCGAGGTCAGAGCAGAGCGAGCGCACTCCGTCCGACTTTCTACAGCCCGGCTGTACCGCCTTGCACCTGCAGCCGTAGCTGGCAACCCGCTCCCCAATATCCCCAATCTCCCCAATTTGAATCAATCACAAAGCACCAGGACAATGGAAAAGAGGATCCTCGTTGTTCTGCAATCACATAGATTTCCCTAGTGCTGTTACCCATTCATCCGGGGGTTACATTCATCCGAATCATTTTGAATCCCTGTAATCCTTGTACTGCGAGAGTGCAAGGCAGATATACTATGCTATAACAGTATGTAGTTTTTTCCCATTGAATAACAGTGGTTCAAGAAAAATCCAATTAAATCCCTGATTCAAAATGTCAGTTTCTTTTTACTTTTATCCACAATTATTTCACTATCTGCCAGACTATTCTCCTCCGGCTCTTGAGCCCAGCAAACCGCCCATCAGTTCTTGACAGCCTGAAGCAGGTGAGGACGACCGTAAATCAAGTCAGTAAGTTGGACTTTTATATTTTCAGTTCATAGGTTTATCCCAGCTCAATTCCCGTCAGAAGTTAACAAGAGCCCAGCCGGCCCCTTGAACTCCAGTGCTGTTTGGTTCTACTTTCCTTCTACCCGTCCTGGTCGTATAGGCACTCGCAGATACTCCTGTCAGAAACTGCCATCTTGGCAATATTTAATGCAAATCTACTATACTTTTATCGTCGCTTTTCTATTTGGCTCCGTTCTCGTATTGTACGCCCTAATTTTCCTCCTTTGCACTGTTTGAGCTTGGGTTATGAAGCTTGTGGGCTTGAGGTATTGTAAACTTTTAATCAACCCTAATGTACCGGAGCCAAAATGAGCCGCTAGTTTCTATCGTAATTGGAACTAAAACTTCGGTAACGATACCAACTAAAGTACGTTAGCGGTAGCGGGAGCGGAACAAAAACGCAATTAGGTTTGGGGTAGTTTTCAAAATTGCCACAAAAAGTTTACAGCTGCAACGCTTCCATGCGCTTGTGGGAGGGGGTGGTGTTGTGGGGGTTGTGTTTGTGTGCCAGGCGGAAAATCGGGCAACAAAGGGAGTCATCCAACGTGGAACAAGAGCGTTCGAGCGGTTTACTTGTCGTCTTTGCCTGTGTGGCGGTCGGAACGGCTCAGCGGAAAAGTCATGCAAATGTTTGATTAGAAGCGAGAGGGGTGTGGGGGGGGGGGGAAGTGCTCAGCACATTTTCGGTGCGAGTCGAGTCGAGTCGAGTATCCAATTAAATGCTGGAGCCAGTTCTCTGCTGGCAATCAATATTATTCGAGTGCATAAACGGGGAGGAGGCTGAAAATATTCTGTGGCTGGGTTTCTCGGTCTGAACATTTCATTAGATAATGGGCGTACGATTCTGAAACTTTTTGCAGATAAAGTAAAGAGTTGTACATATTTCTGCAAGTGTATCTTAATTTTTTCTTTGTGTCGTGCTGTTTTCAGTTGCTTCGCTCAAGCAGAATTGCCCGGAGATGAATACCAGGAGAGGCCTCGAATGTCTTCCCACCTGCCCCTTCTGCTGGTCTGCATGTATGGACACAAACACAAGCCACACAACATGCCACAGGCGCAGTGCGCTGGGGACAGAGAAAGAGGAGACCAAATATTTGCGCCGCGAACAGGAAAGTACATATGTATGTTTATTGCTCAAGGTGGCTGGTTTCTGCCATTGCTCCCCAGCTCAGCTCCCCAAGCGACAGAGCAGTGCACACATACACGCGCATACTTACGCTCACACCGATACGGATACGGATACTGGCAGGGACTGGCAGTCGTACAATTAAAAGTTTTAATATTTTGATGCATACTTTAAGGCGCCGCCGTCGCCCCTAGTGGCCCGTGTCACCCGCCCCCTTCCACTGGCCGTGCAATGCTTCAGCGTGTTAAATGCGCCGGACTGGGCGTTGCGCTAATTGTTTTGCATTAATAATCAGCTCTGACGAGGGTCCTGACTCCTTGGCGTCCTTTGGCACTGCCTGATAGTCTAGCCAAATGTCACTGGAGCGCGTTGGGGCGTGGTCTATATGCCAGAGCAGTCGGAGGGGACGGGCCGTGGCGATGGTTTTGTTAACGCTTCATAAGCTACCAAGTCGAGTGGCCTACATGGAGCTGCAAGAGCATGTAAAGCGTTTCAGTATTGCTGCAGGACAAGGACATGCCGGGATTAGGATTAGCTATGCATGCATGAGCCAGCACCCATTCCGGAGCGGCGCGGCGAGAGCTAGTCGGAAGGTCTGAAACCACAAGTTAGATATCCAGTACAAAGTTTTTCTTTTCGGTACCCACCCATATACTGGCTGTCGCAGAGATGTGGCAGGCACACAGACAGATACAAGCCCAAACGGAAGGCCTTTCTGGGGCTCAGTTGGCTAGCAAAGTTTTCTTGGCCAACTAATTTGCAAAAGTGCGTGCTCCCCAGTCGCCGCTGACTCTTTGGCATACGAAGATCTGGCTAACTTTCTGTAGCAACACCTGAATCTCAGATACCTGGAAATCTTCGTCAATCCACATTGAGATATGAAATGAATCAGATTTAATAAACTTTACATCCATAGTTTTTGTGCAGGATTAGAAGGGCTGCCATCTTCTTTCCTCTCACTGTGAGCCAATAGATCCAGATTTCGTTATACTTTTAGATTAAGCAATTGACATACAATTTCATTAGCTTTGATGTGAAAACCTGCTTGAATAGGCAAAAGTTCTGTTTTTTTCATATTTTTATAGTCCTGATTTCCTTGACTATTATCTGCTTTATGAAAGATGATTCTTGAGTCAAGAGTTTCCTCAAAGTCTGAAATATTGAATCTTCTTAAAAAAATCCCAGAAAATTGGCCCAATCTCGGCTAACGGTATATTTTTAATCTTTTATTACCCCGGAATTGCGTAACGTACGTCAGATGCCTCCGGACCTTTAACAAAAACACAGAAAACGTTTTTATGGGTCATAACTGAGAAAATGAACACTCTATATTTCATTTATTCGTATGAAAAAATCTTATACTCATAGTCCCATCCAATTCGCGGAGTTTTTAAATTTTGAACCCCAACCTCAAAAAACATTTATGTTTTTGATAACGTAACATCAGGTCATATTTTGGCTTATTTCTTTAAAACCGTACATTCGATTGTTGTCCTTTTTGTTGGTAAATATATAGGGCTATCTACTTACTACTGAAACGTAGCCCCCAATAGAAATGCCCATGTGCACCTTTGACCTTTCGAAAACATTCGACACCGCCCTGTAGTTGGGGTTCAAGCAATTGTTTATTTGATCAGCTGGGTGGATTGAATGAACAACTTAAACTTGTTGAAACAAAGTCCGTTTCTTTACTACTTATGTAACATATATGTATAATAAAGCCCTACATGAATCCATAGTATTCCGCTATACACATGCCACTTGAGTGCGAAGCCTTCCTGCAGATTCATTCAGATTCGAATCACTAATAATATACGGATACGAGTGTGGATTTTGTACGGAAAATAGGAATAACGAATATTTTTCAGCGGGTATCTTTTAGTCGCAATATGCAATCATGGCCTTTCCCCTGCTTTTGTGGCTGCTTTTGTTCGGTGGCGTAAAATCCTCCCAATTTGCCCCACTGCGGTCACTGAGAGCTGCGCCTCGCTTAATTAGCACAAGCCATTAATTATACTTGTTGGTCCTATTTGGCTCCGGACTCTATTATTGCATTAAAACACGAGCAGATACACTGTTTTTTCACTGTCAAACTCAATTTCGATGAATGGGCGAGCGAGGGTTTCCGCGGAATATGAAATGTCGGAGCCAACTGAGACTCGATGAAAAATTTAAAGCTTCGTGCCACATCCGCCATCCGTATGGGATTATATATATTTAATGGGATTTCGATGCGGATCCGATTAATGACTTTGCCCCGACAGTCGACAGTCACAAAGTCACATAGCATTTCGCTGCGGAAATTATCATTCTTTATCGCTATTGTATGCTTAAAATTATGAATATTATGTGTACAAAGAGAAAAATACATTCTCGAGTGAATTCGATTCTGTTACCCGCTTAGTCCTTCTGTCAGCCGTTAAATCAAACTTTAAGCCTGCAATTAAGTTAAACAAGTAACCAGTTAAGGGCAACAGCCGCCACTCCCCTCCCGCCCCGCCCCGTCCCGCCCCTGTTCAGTGTCGTGTCAAAAAGGTGTCCACTGCGGTCGGTCTCAGTTCCAGTGGGAAATTCAGGGCCCCCATCAATAATTGCCCCTAATGGGTCTGCTAGACAAGTATGAGTCATAAATGCCAATCACTGGGTGTTCACGGACAGGGCTGGTGGCTCAGCAGGGAAGGGGGAGGAGCAGCCAGCCAGAGGCAGATGGCACTGACCCGCCGGGCCATTCCGTGGTCACATTCCGCCTTTATTATCAAACTTGATGTCGCCCCCCAGCACCAGAGGCCGGCCGGCTGTGGATTATTATTGCATATGTTATGATAAGCGTTGGCACCTCGCTCCAAGCACCAGCACCAGCACCGGCCAGAGCACCTCCAACAACAACCCCTCGACAGTGTCCAGCCCCAGGCGAATGTGGCCTCCGGGTGATAACATAATAACAACATGGCCATAAAAGAGGTCTGTTTGCTTCTGGCCAACAGCACAAGCTATTTATCGTCCACCGACCATGAGGAGCAGACCATCCACTGGGTACGTGGCCGAAGGGGAGCCACACTCCTACCAGCCCCGGACCATACAGTTTTTTTGACGCAAGGGACCGCCAATGTTCCATTTTTTGTTTATCAAAGCTACAACTGGGCTCGGTCCAGTCAAAGAGCCAATGGCAGGCACATTCATGGCTGACGTGCGGGATAATTGCAAAGTAACCATACATAATCCTACACACCCAAAAAGAGTTGTTTGATAAGTGAAATCTAGTTTCTGCTCTCATTATTTTGACTATCAGAGTCCCCTGAGAATACAAGTATTCTGCGAGCTTGAACATGGTCTGCTTTCATTTACAATTATGTACCATCTTGCAGGCAGTTCCCGTCACATTTCGAGTGCCTTAAGTCGGTAAAATGTATCCTTTGCCATTGGAGAATTTAAACCGAGCTGAAAACGATGCAGAGAGACTACCTTTGCCTTTTGCTGTATCACATTCCATAGGAAAATGAAATAAAAAGACAAATAAGGGAATATTTTCATAGCTCCACTGTCTGCGAATGTTCCAGCCCGACGGCGAGAACACCCCTCGGCCTGGTCTGGTCTGGTCTGGTCTGGTTTGGTCTGGTCTGAGCCGACCAATAGAGCTTTTCTGTGCCCTGTGCCCACAAAGACTTAATCCGAGGTCTGTTCTGCATGTAATCTGCATTCCCTTTCTCTGCCAGCTCCACCCTGACCCTTGTGGCCTCTCACCTCTCCTTGCGTCACCTGCAGGGTATTAAGGTGCGGCAGGGAGGAGGGAAGTGCTACGCCACACACAGCACATTCATTGCAGAGCCAATAATGTTGTTAGAGCTGATGGTAAACTGTTGCATGCCTTCCATTGTGGCGCTTCCGTGCGTAGTCGTCGCAACAGAACAGAACAAAACAGAACAGAACGCAATTAAAGAGCACAAAAGTGGGCCAGAACGAGAGGATGGAGCACCAACAGGAGCAGCACAGAGGAAAGAAGAGGCGAGGGGCAGAGAGGAGAGGAGGACAAAGAGGTGCACTCGAAAGCAATTTTCCCCAGAGTCAACAAAAGCGGCGAAAAAGTGCAATTCCGAGTGGTTCGGAGACGGGGACGAGCAGAGGAGAGGAGAGGAGAGTCTAACACAGAAAACTTTGTTAAGTTCTGGGCAATGCCAAGTGGCAGACTTTGCGGGCTTAAAGTTTTGATTATTTATGTTGCCAACTGGCTTACGAACTTGCACTTTTCGAGTGGGCAAGCTCGAGCTGCTGATGGCCACGTCACCCAGTCGAGTCGGAGCTCCCACTCGGTACTCAGCCAAATACTCGTACCATAGCACTGTGTACTGCACAGTGGTGGGAGCAAAGTGAACAATTTAACTTCAACATATTTTAGTTGAACGCCCAAGGATAGGCAAAAACAACAGCAACAGCAACTGAGGGATCTCCCTACCAGAGAGGGTCCGCAGAGTTCCGTTCGGGCTGGAGCTGCCTCTAAGCCATGCACTGAAGCGAGCTGGCACAGATTGGGCACTGGGCGGGACCTGGGCAGGCCGGGCGCTTAGCGCATATGTGGCCTTGGCCTTGGCTCTGCCCTAAGCCCGAGCTGAGGATGAGGATGAGTCTGAGCATGAGATGGCAATCGAATAGTGTAAACAGACCCATCCCTTTTGCCTTTTGGCCTAGGCAAACAAGTGTTTGGAAGCCAGCAGTCAAGAGCTCAGAGCCCCGGCTTAAGTCGATGGCGAAAGGCAAACAAACTGAAAATGAGATTTACGTTTCGTTTAGTTGAACAACGTGGAAGAGGACGGCGGCTCGGGGCTTGGGTCCGGGCCTTGGGTATGCCCTCCGCATCCCAACGCCCCTCCCCCTCACATATGCCCACGGGCGGAGTCCCGGAATGTGTCCTAGTCGCAAAAGTCAATAATCAGGGAAAACTTGAATGTGTTGTCAAGGATACACAAACGGCAACAGATATCAAAGTGCTTCGACTCGGGCTTGAGTGTGTAGATGTGTCACAACAGAATCGCTTTAAAGCAAACTCAAACCCGAACTTGAACACCTAAATCATTAAGGGGCCAGCCATATAAATTTCTCAATTTTAATCCACATTATACGCTTACTCCCAAATATCGAAACCATATTGGGCACAGTAGAGGGTATTGGAGAGACAGTTCTGGGTGTGAAGTGGCCATTCGATGCTCTCCTAGAAAATTCAGTGGAATGCTTTGCATCCGACTTCGCATTAGTCGGCCATCTGTTGCCTTCCGGCTAATCTTCACTCATCCACGTGCAGGGCTGGGACTTTGGGCTGCTTTGGATATGGGGCTAATGCAGGAGCTTTGCATTAATTACTGTCCCTGATGGGACCTGATGGCACCTCCCTGATAGGCAGCCAGCTATATTTAGAGCGGGTTCATCGGAGCGTGTGATGGATGGGACTAATTATTGAGTCAACTCTTGCGCAATTCGTGGTTGGAGCCGACTGTCAGTCAATTAGTGGGTAGATGGGATGTTCGGAGGTATGTGCAACAGTTGAGCTGCAGACGGGGACACACGGTGACGCCCGGGGACGCACGGGGACTCACGGTGACGCCCGGGGACTCACGGTGACGCCCGGGGACGCACGGGGACCCAGTCTGCGTCTGTCAATCCCGCGGCTGACAACGCACTTTGCTTTGTTTCTGGCAAAGGAAAACCACTCCAGGCACTGCTCTGGCGCTGCTCTGGACTTTCAAATTTATTTTATTGTCACTTGAAGCAGAACGGACAAACCTTTTAGTGTTTCTTCATTCGGAAGAACGATCCTGCTCGGGACAGTCAGTATTGGTTCAGGCCAAGTGCCGGCAAATATTTACCCAAAAAGCCCAAATTAACATTGCCTTCCATGGCTACGGCCACCTTCGCATGTATCCGTTGAATTTAAAATTCTGGCAATTAACTTGTCGACACTTTGATGCGGTCCCTGGTCCCTGGTCCCTTGGTCATTGGGCCGTTCGCAATACGTAGTACAAAGGTCTGAGCATTTGTTGTGGTCTATGCAATCCAATGTATTCGATCCTGGTGTCTCGCCTTTGCACAAATCAATGGCTTACTTTTAAGGAGGGCTTATGAAAATTGAAATAGATCACTATATGTGTAGACGGCGTGGAAACGATCGTTCGGAGATTGCCTTCTTGGCTAACTAATGCTGTCATTCCGGACTACATTAGACACTCCAATAAAGTCTCTCTGTGTAGTAAAAGTATTCTCTGTTTGACTAGTGTTGTAAGACCCTTGCTTGTACCACTAGGAAAGCCAATAAAATAGGTAATAGAATAATTAGGAAATACTTTTGTTATGTCATCGACATCCCAAGGGGTTTTTAGGGTTGAACTTAGACCTCTGCACTCTTACACTCTTATTATTTAGCCAATGACTCAAACTATGGTATTCCTTTCTTTGCAACAAACAGTGCAACAGGATTCTAACCCCGGTGGGCAGGGAACTGCGGCAGGACACCATAAGATGGACTGCCTTGAGAGCATCCACTCTGGCCTGTGGTAGAGCACCCACAAGTTTGTATTAGTAAAGCAATTCATTGCTTAATTGTTTTGTTTAGCCACTGGAGGAATGGAAACACTGGCCTGGCTGGTATCACGAGAAATCCCAGTACCTTTATTGACGGTGCTTCAGCTAAAGCAATTTTGGGGCCAGGACTCTGCCTTTGTGCGTGTCAAATTTTGGGCTGGGGGCGGCCAGGACTCTGCGACGTGGGCTATCTGCACATCGAACCGTAATAAAAACCAATCAAATACAATATAAATATTTGTCATAAAGCATCGCAACGTGGCGTCGCTCCGTGTTGCCACTCGTATACTGCCATGGAGCGTCCGAGACCGACTGGCGAACGCGTCCGATTGCCCAGCAAGGCCCTGGGACACGTTCTTGGCAGTTGGTCACGTGCGGAGCTATGTTCAAGAGTCCTGTTTTGGGTACTCTCCTCCCCGCCCTCGACCACCCCGTCTACCACTGTCCGCACAACTTGAGTTGAAGCTACGAGAATTCCACAACTATTTAGGGGCCTAATTAAGCTGTCAGAAGCAAGCGGTACAAAGTGGAGCGCTTTGCATGCATGGATGTCTGAACATCAAAAGGCCTGGCTCATCGGGACCTCTTTTAACCGCCGAACAAATCCGGCCGAAGTGCTCATTTCCCGGGAGGCGGCGGGCGGCAGGCGGCAGGCGGGAGACGTCCTGAAAACAATATCCTGTTTAGGGCTCAGCTAAAGCAAAATCGCAGCCCAGACAGGCCATATTCAATTTGCGTTGCCTGGCGACGGGAAATGAGTTTTCCATTTTATTTCTTGTTGTTCCTGCGGACCCGCAAATAGCCGCTTAGCCTGAGACCCAAGCCGCCAAGCCAAGCCATGCATAGCCACCCCCTCTCCTGCTTCAAGGCGATTGCGTCCACGCTGCCACGTTTTTTGCCAACTTTTAACTAATGGCACGCATCCATCAGGCCCCACACACGGGTGCCATTCCGTCCACAGGTTCGGGAAGCCCTTTCTGTTTGTGGGGCAGAATATCGGGAATTCTGGTCCGACCGGCTTGATTAATGCCATGCCCTGCCCTGGACGTAGATATGCTGAACCACCGCAGAGGTGCACCTCCCACTCCTAGTCCTGTGCCAGGGTTGTTTACACATATACTAGGTTCATCTACGAATACGAGTACAAATCATTATCGGATTCCAAAGCCCCGAACAAGTGGATTTAATTAGTGCTGGTTAAAGTCCTTTTAACCCGTGCATCCATCTACCTTGCCCGCCTACCCTGCCTACAGCCTGGTTCTTACTTTTTGAGGGAGCCTCCGTTATTTGGTTAGGTTAGTTAAGTGAATTTAGTATGCGATTCGAGCATCTCCGGCCCACACCACACCACATCCACTTCCACATCCAGGGCTCCCTCCCTTCACTCCACTCTCGAGGATGTTTATGCGTATAAGTGATATTTATTTGCACATTGCCGACTGGCGCCAGGCTTTGACACATGCGAACAGACTCCTGCCGACGCAGACACCGAACCGACAAAAGCACCGACGGACAGCCACACTGCTCTGCCTCCGGATATTACGCCTTTGGTTGTCGTTTACTCCGTCCGAATCGTCGTCGCGTGTAGCACCCGCACCGTGAACGGCTAAAACCAAACTGAAGCCATAATATTATTTGGCACAGAGTCGTCAGCAGTCAGCCGTCTTGTCGATGGTGCCAGGCGCAGTCGCAGTCGAAGTAGCAGTCCGGAGTCCGGAGTCCGTAGTCCGGAGTTCGGTAGACGTCAAAGAGCGGCTTCAATGGGGGTCCGGTTAAACACTCGCCGGAATATTGGCTGACGCTCAACGTATGTGTGTACGATGGCAATATTTGTGCACTTCCCAGCGATTCCGCTACTCCTGGCCCGAGGAGCCAGCCAGCGTGCACTTTTCCGCCTGCTTACTTGTTGAAGCTGCCATTTGCGATTTGCCATTGGCCGGAAAAACGATTTGGATTCGTCGGCAATTCAATTCCGAAAGTTGGCTGGTACATATTCAAGGCTTTACGGATGGCATTTGTCACAAAATTGTGGGCGCAAACTTTAAATTCGATTGGATCAATCGACGATTTGTTAATCCTGAAATATTTATTCCCGATTTCATATGCTAGTTCAATTGAGTTTGTTAGTCACGCCTCATCGGACACGTCTCAAATTATTCAGAGTGTTTTTATACCCGATACTCAAAATGAGTATAGGGGTATATTAGATTTGTGATAAAAATGAATGTGTGTAACGTCCTGAAGGAATTTTTTCCGACCTCATAAAGTATATATATTCTTGATTAGCATCAATATCCAAGTCGATTGAGCCCTATCTGTCTGTCCGTCCGTCCCTATGAGCTCAAAAACTATAAGAGCTGGAGCAACGACATTTTATATCCGGCCTTCTGTGATATGCCACTGCTACAAGTATATTTCAAAACTTCGCCCTGCTCACTTCCGCCTCCACAAAGGGCGAAAACCTGTGGCATCCACAATCCACAATCTGGGGCATCCACAAATCTCAGAGACTATTAAGGCTAGATTAACCAAATTTGGTATCCTGTTAGATTTTTTGAGTTTTATTTTAAGCAAAAACAATAAAAATCAAAAATAATAATTATTCAATAAAAATCAAAAATTATAATTATTAAATAAAAATCAAGAATAATAATTATAAAAATAATTATTCAATAAAAATCAAGAATAACAATTATTCAAAAAAATCAAAAATAACAATTATAATAACAATTATTCAATAAAAATCAAGAATAACAATTATAATAACAATTATTCAATAAAAATCAAGAATAACGATTATTCAATAAAAATCAAGAATAACAATTATAATAACAATTATTCAAAAAAATCAAGAATAACGATTATTCAATAAAAATCAAGAATAACAATTATTCAAAAAAATCAAAAATAACAATTATAATAACAATTATTCAATAAAAATCAAGAATAACAATTATAATAACAATTATTCAAAAAAATCAAGAATAACAATTATATTAACAATTATTCAAAAAAATCAAAAATAACAATTATAATAACAATTATTCAATAAAAATCAAGAATAACAATTATTCAATAAAAATCAAGAATAACAATTATAATAGCAATTATTCAATAAAAATCAAGAATAACAATTATTCAATAAAAATCAAGAATAACAATTATAATAACAATTATTCAATAAAAATCAAGAATAACGATTATTCAATAAAAATCAAGAATAACAATTATTCAAAAAAATCAAAAATAACAATTATATTAACAATTATTCAATAAAAATCAAGAATAACAATTATAGTAACAATTATTCAAAAAAAATCAAAAATAACAATTATAATAACAATTATTCAATAAAAATCAAGAATAACAATTATAATAACAATTATTCAATAAAAATCAAGAATAACAATTATAATAACAATTATTCAAAAAAATCAAAAATAACAATTATAATAACAATTATTCAATAAAAATCAAGAATAACGATTATTCAATAAAAATCAAGAATAACAATTATAATAACAATTATTCAAAAAAATCAAGAATAACGATTATTCAATAAAAATCAAGAATAACAATTATTCAAAAAAATCAAAAATAACAATTATAATAACAATTATTCAATAAAAATCAAAAATAACAATTATTCAATAGAAATCAAGAATAACAATTATAATAACAATTATTCAATAAAAATCAAGAATAACAATTATAATAACAATTATTCAATCAATTCAAAATGGATGTGTATAACGTCCAGGGGGATTGTTGCCGACCCCATAAAGTATATATATTCTTGATCAGCGTCAATAGCCGAGTCGATTGAGCCCCGTCTGTCTGTCCGTCCCTATAAGCGCCTAGGGCTCAAAGATTATAAGAGCTAGAGCAACGACATTTTGTAACCAGACTTCTGTAATATGTCACTATTACACGTACATTTTAAAATTTCGGCCCACCGGAGGCGGAAGGAACCTCCACAAAGGACGAAAATCTGTGGCATCCACAATATTGCAGATTCGAGAAAACTAAAAACGCACAATCATAGAGAATGACCATATCTATCAGATTGCTGAATCTGGTTCTGATCGGATCATTTTTATAGCCAAAAGGAACAAATCAATTTGCAGTGGCTACGCAGCGCCCGACGGCACGCTCAGACTGATTTTCTGTCTCTCTCGCACGAACTCTTTCTTAATATTAGCGGCGTCTGCCGGAGGAAAGCCATACTGACTAAGTATCGGGTATAAATGTGGAGTTGCGGTCGCAGCAGCAACTCTCAACGTTCCCCCTCGTTCATGTTCAATTTACTAGTATATTATGCTCTTTCGTCTGCCAAATCGGGCGACAAATTTGGCTTCAAAACTTAAGAACGGAATAGTTGCATCCTTACAGTACAGTACTCCGATAAGTATGCGATACTCGTACATGATATATGATTTACTATACCTACATTTGTATAATGTTCCGTATACAATACACCCTTGTGCTCTGCCTATACAGGGTATAGAAACCAAAAACCAGCGACTGACAATTGATGTTTATTCGAAGTGCATTTCGCGACAATAGTTAGTTCGTTTTGGTTTTGGCACTCAGTTAATGGCCTGCAACGGAATGTAGTATTTATGAATATCTAAAGCTGGACAGCTACTGCTACTGAGAACAAGTTCAGATGAAACTATCAGAGATACCAGACAGAAATACCAAAGTCTCGACAGGTTTTTCTGATTCTGTTGTTTGTTCAATCTAAAAGAGCTTGCAGGTGACACTTTTCATCCATGGGACAACATTGACGGACAGGCCAACAGAGGGACAGACCGACAGACTGACAGACCGACACAGAGATAGAGCAGAAAAACATGTCACATTCAGTTCTACTGCTTTCCCACTTCCATCGCCCACACAATGGGTGTCACCATTGCATTGTCCTGGCAGAGTCCCAGGGTCTGTCCTGTCTGGTTTGGCATCATCTCGTGTCCTTCCCACTGCCTCACAGCACCACAGTGCCACACGGCGAATACTCGTTGCTATTTGAGTTGTTTTTCCAGTCGAACAGTTTGATGGTGCGGTTCAATAAAGGCATTTTAATTAATGGCCATGAAAACTATTTACTATTTTCGGCAGGCCAGATAGGAACTGTTCGACAGAAAAAGTACTCGAATGATACATTAATATGTATTTGTACAATATTAAAATAGGTCCACCCGCGGAAATGCCCATACAACTAGTTATGTGTATGTATGTATATAATCCTAGGTGTTCAAGATTTTAGTAAATCATCATTAAGTGCATGACTAGGAACAACACAGAAGCAATCCGTTGGCCCAAGCGGATCTTTCTATGCTTATCTGTATCTTTATGGAAGTGTATATTGAAAAACAACAGTTGTGAAATTTGTTTACTACATGGAAGGTTATATTGTAGAAGTTATTGGGCCCTCTAAAGGCGCCCACCACTGCTGAATGGCCACAAAGATTGAGAGACACAGGATAACGGAGATGATTCCTGCCATGGGAATGCCGTAAATTACAATGATATGACATTCGGCGTAGCTCACTGCTGAGTTATGGCATCTGGAGGGAGATTTGCGCTAACAATTACAAGGCAGGGCTGCGACGAGTTAGGTTTGCACGTGTGGGCAATCAATATCACATGAAATAAATTGTTAAGGCGTGTGTCATACTACACCTAATTCTGTGTTTACACGGACTTTTATAACACGGTTTGAAAATCATAAATTTTGAATTTTTTACACATTTTATTCCATTTAGCACGGTTCAAAATAAAACAACACAAATACATAGATAAAAAAGACATTTTTTATACGCAAATTTGATTTTCAACGTTTTCTAATTTGTTCCCTAATTTTAGTAGGTTTTAGAGATAAGGAACCAATCCCCTATTTTTGCATACGATCAATGCATTTTTTTACATGTTTTTTTTACACGGTTTATTCAGAAACCATTCAGGAATTCTGTAAAAACAGAATTAGGTATACATCTGTATGACACTATACAGTACAGGTTGAGCGATTTGTTTTTAAATCGAATAGAAATAGAAAAAAGAGTAAGCCTATTGTAACTCATACAAATTATTTCTGCAAACACTTTGACATCCCTGCCATTTCATCTCTCTCTCTCAGTCATTCCACCCACGAATTACTATCCGGCCGTTATGTCTCGCTCACTCCACCACTTTTACAGAATATCGCGATAAAGCGGTTGTTCAAACTTATGGACGTAGGCGATGGACTTCTTGGTAAAGTAAATCTGTTGGCTCATGGAGGCCATGAAGAAAAAGAGGGACAGTAAATTATTATTTGTATAGGTGCTCGGCAGTGGGGAACTTACTATTACGATCGAAGTCAGAGGCTAGCTTGGCAGTCGGACTAGATTGGAACACGGCCATAGCCCAAAGGTATACTTGCCCCATCCTTTTCTAGACACAGCATTTAGTGTTGTCCAAACCGGTACAGGCTTTGGTTGAGCAATCTGTTAGCTCATCATCATCGTTTTAGTTGCTTGTCATTTGTCCACTGACCAGGTCCAACAGCTTTCCGGAGCCATAACGAAAAGCCAAATACCCGTACAAATGCTGGCCAACGCACACTCGCATAACCAGGACGAAGAGCCAGGACACAGGAAGCCCCTGAACGACACCAACATGAACCCAACAGACATCAACTGTGCCAGCTGCCCGTGCAGGGAATCGGAGCCAAGGGAAATACAATTTGAAACCTTTGTTGCGGTCTTCCCTCAGTTGCGTATCCAGCTCTCAGTATTATATGGTTTTGCTCCTGCCCTCCACAGCTGGCACAGGCGAATGGTTGAATCTCTTACATAGTTCCCTCCTACCGTGGGAAACTCCTCTACTGGATCCTGTTTGGAGCGTGCTGCTTTATTATAAACGTCCCACAGGCGTTCAGGCGGAACAATTCGACATTAATGGGAGAAATAATGCTGGAAATCAGGACGGATATTCCTGAAAGCCTTGACATGGATTGCAGCACCTTGCAGTCACTGATGGTTGGAACGAGGCTGCGGGAGTGGGTGCAGTCCCCAGCTCGTTGCCAGTTGAAGCAATTGCAATTAGGTGTAATTACAGAGAGCTTCAATCCGCTCCCACCCCCCTGGTGGGCAGAGAAAGTTATCGCAACTTTTGACCGGAGCCAAAGGCGACGAGAGGATTTTAATTAATTTCATTACAGGCGATGCCAAAAGTTTCCAATAATCTGCACGCTTTTCCAAAGGCTTGCCAAGTACGTTCTCTATTCAAAGAAACGTGCCCCGAACCCCATGAATCATTTAGTAACCTGAACTAGGAATTTGCTTTTGAACTGGTCATTCGTCACAGATGATGTGGACTTCCTTCATGGAGGAGTGGGGGGAGAGAACTTCGACATCCAAATTTTGTAAATGAACTAAATGAAACTAATCTGACCTAATGGCCGTGCCTTGTGTTGTGAGCCAATCATCTCCTCCTCGGAAACCAGAAAAAGAGCTATGTTTCAATTCATTTTGCTGGATCTAACAAGCATTTATTAATCTATAAAAAGGATAATTGTACAAAAGAACTTAAAGAACAATTTGTGGTGGCTAATTAATTACTCGTACCATTACGATTTTTGTCTCTTGGGCTACACTGTATGTGTGCCACAGTTTGGGTTTCATGGTTTTGTAATTTCGTTATGAAAAATGAAATAATTTCCTTCCTTGGATTAGATTTGTTTGCTTAAACGATTTACGTTTTAATTTCGGTCTTGCTTCTGTGGATTGTGTGCTTGCAGAGTTTACGTTTGGCGGTGTTTGTGTGTTCTGTATTGTGTGGTTGTTTGTGGTTATTCAAAGGACATCGAGTAAATTAAACGTACATACAAAATATTCTCTTTACAAACTAATATCAAAGTTTAGTTATCAACAGTTTAATTCGTGGCCGACGCATGTAGCATGCGCGCTCCTTGCTCTCTCAACTATAGATATATGCATGATCGCTGTACATATATTATATTCTATTCAGCGAACGGCTGTGTAGCGTGTTCCTCTCGCTATTTCTGCGACCTGGTGTCACCTCTCGCTCGTTCAGACGTTTATACTTTAGTTCAGTTTCAGGGGTGTATGGTTGTATGGGGGTGGATAGATGATGGATTGTTACAAGGCTGTTCTGAGTCTGTGGAGTCTGTTTCTTCTCTGGATTTCTTGCTAACTTATCCGCAATAAATGACTTTGTGTGCACCTTACGTGCGGCTATCACAATTCCATTTTCGTTCAAATTTCTTGTCTCATTTGTAGTTGTAGTAGTTTCCACTCTCGCCCTCCAGAATTATCCTAGCATATATGTATAGTGTAATAGTCTCGTTGCTTGCAACGCATAGCTCTGCTGTCAACTAGTGTAGATATCGAAATGATTAGAAATTATAATCAGGCGTTCAGGTCAGAGTTGGAAACTTTGGGGATTGGTCTACGGACACATGCCATGCCGTGTGGCATATAGATAGGTAAGGATAGGAAGGGATGCTCACCTTCCAGGCTAAACAAACGTAAAAAGTAAAGTAAAAATACGAAAAACTGTCTGTTGGAGCAAAGATGTCAAATCTGACTGTGATCTGGCGCCGGTGCAGCTGCTGGTGCAGTTGCGGGTCCAGTTGCTGGTGTTTCTGGCTTGCAAGCATTCAGCTTTGCCTTTACCTTCAGCAACAAAGCTTCAAAGGAGTCCTCCTGCGGCTTTGGGGCCGGTGCTTCCTTGGGAAACACATATGAGTGGTAGTTGTTGATGCCAGCATTGTCTGCGAAAGGCGAAGGGTGAGTTATGTTATTCAAAGGCCCTTTAACCTTAGCCTGCGAATCGTTTGAGACACTCACCTAAATCGGCATACGAGGCACGGCAGAAGGCGCGTCTTCCGCCGAAGCTAATATCATACATATTGATCTGTGGATCCTTTGGGCTTGTGTCGATGGCCGTGAATGCGTCCTGCGCTCGCTCATACGTCACAAAGCCGTACTTCATGCTGCAACAGTAACAAACATGCGATTAGAATTGCACTTCTGTTTGCTGGAGTATTCTGCTCTCCACTGCTTACCCGTTCTCCTTGTAGTGTATTGTTATCTGCTTAATGTTGCCATAGGCCAGAAACTTTCGGCGCAGCAGCTCTTTGGTGGTCTCCTGCTCAATGCGACCCACATACACAATGCGGCGCTCCTCCACCGCCGGCTGTGATACGTTCCGATCCACAAATCCACGTCTATTGTTGTTGTTGTTTTCGAAGCGCGCCTCAGATTGTGAGCGCGAACGAGAACGGCGCAAGGGGCGCTGCGGACTGCGACTACGACTACGCTCCCGATCGCTGATTTCGGAGCCCGAGCTGGAGTAGCCGGCCCGGTTTGGCTGCTGGTTTTTCGAGCGTCGCTTGTTGTAGCTGGTGCGACGCTGTCGGCGCTCATATTTGCCCGCCTCCGAGTACGATGAGGAACTAACCGAGCTGCGGTGGCGGTGGGTGCTGCGCGAGGAATAGCCCCCGTTGCCAATACTGCTGCCTCCGCACGTGGCCGTTGCATCCAAGCTACGCAGCCGCTCTATTGAGTGGGAGCGGGAGCGGGAACGTGACCGGGATCTGTACGAAGCCAGGCTGCTGCTATCCGAAGAGGAACCTCTCGAGGAACTAGATTCATCCGAGCCTGGGACTCGCCGTTTGCGGTATTTGCGCCTAGAGCGCTCGCGTGACTGCCGCGTGGTGGCGGGCAGCACCAGGAGGGGAAATTCGGGTTGCAGATCCGTTTGGGTAGAAATGTTGACAAGAGTTTTGCGCTCGCGGTTCTTCGGCAAGTGCATGATCACCATATCCTCGCCATGCGGCACGTTCGTCTCAGTCCCACTCGGGTGCTTGGCTCCCTTGCCCCCGCCAGCATTGCTCTTCGGCAGCAACGTGGCCATGGCCGTGCTGCTGGTCTGTCGCACCACCTCGCTCTGTATGCTGGCTATGAGGGAGTTGCTCATGTTCTTCTTCGCGTCCTTGCCGTTGGACATGTTGTACAGGAGGACCGAGGACTTAAGTAGCGAGCGAGGCGAGGCCTTGCTCAGCTGGTTCGGTGGTATCGTTATGTCCGTGTTACAGCTGGCCGAAACAATAATCAGTGCGTCCAAGTCGGGGCGGAGTGTGTTCATTCTGGCCGTCGTCGCTGTTGCTGTTGCTGCTGGAGCCTCGCTGTTGTTGTCCTCCTCCAATTCGACGCGGTACGTGTCCTTCACAATGTCTTTGAGCGGCGGCAGCTTCGTTACGCGCGGCACCTTTGCCGACACGCGCGAATCGATGATCTTCAGTTGCTGGGCCCGCTTCATCTCCAGCATGCGCAGCACCTTGTTCTTGGCCACAGTAATGGGATCCATAGGCAGGGCTGCTGCTGTTGGCCCCCCTTTAATGGGTGGGCACTTGAGACTGTTGACGATCTGGGCTATAGCCACGGTCTTCTGTTGTTGCTGGTTCGAAGGCGTTGTAACTGGCATTGGTTTCAGCGCGCCCAGAGCACCCACTGCGCCAGTTGGAGGCTGCCTTTGTTGCTCCAACTTGGGCTGTTTGGGAGGCGAGGGCTTGACCTTCGTGCCGGTCTTGGCGACGGCAGTGCCGCCGGCACCGCGACGCTGCTTGTACTCCTCCAGATTAAGTTTTCGTTTGGGCGCCTGTGTCGATGCCACAGTACCTGTTGCTGTTGCTGTTGGTGTTGCTGTTGCTGTTGCTGTTGGTGTTGCTGTTGCTGTTGGTGTTGCTGTTGGTGTTGCTGTTGGTGTTGCTGTTGGTGTTGCTGTTGCCGTTGCTGGTAATGGCGGCACGCTTGCTGCTGCCGCTTCCCGAGCATGCTTGAGAAGAGCCAGATTCTTCCCTCCCAGGCCCAAGCCAGTGCTGGCGGAAGGCCGCTGCTGCTTGCTGCCGATTGCAGATTTCTTACCCTCTTGAGTTTTCTTCGAGGCCGCTTTATTCGACTTGGACGCGGCACCTCCCGCCACCTTTCGCTTGAGGAAGTCGCACTGCTTCTTGTTGGGCACCAGGCAAATGTTGTTTGTGGCCTTCGGCTTGGCTGAGCCGGTGGCTCCACGAGCCTGGATTTCCAGGTTTTCCATCGGCGCCAGCTTGGGCTAAATGTGGAATGGGCGAGAGAGCATTTAGGTATTTCAACTGAGAGTCAAAACTCTTGGCACTCACCTCTTTAGCAAGAGACAGTTGCTTCTTCGCAGACCCTTTCGGAGACCAGGATGGATCGGCCTTCACATTGTCCACATAGCACAGATCCTCGGGAGAAGCTGCCTCCGCTTGCGCCAGCTGGCCCTTGACCCACAAGGTCTCATCCACGTCCACCACATCGACAGTTTCCACATCGATGATCGAGTCTGAGTCGTCGTCAGAGTCGCGCAGCTTCGTGGGTACAGCTGTAGATTTTTGCACAACAGAAGCAGTGGCAGCACCAGCACTAGCTGATGGAGTTGATAGTGGCTCTAATGACACTTTGGAGTGAGTAAGTGGAGCTGTTTCTTGGATCCGCTTCGACTCTGCCAAGCGGCACGCGCTTAAGTTCTCCGAAAAGTCGTCTTTAGTGATAAAATCAGCCAGATCAAAGTTATTAACGTCAATGTTCAGCCCCAAGGCATCCGCCTCCGAGACTATGGTGTTGGTGCTCAGCGTTCGACTCTTGCGATCGCTGCACTCATTCAATGCATCGACATTGCCTCTGAGCAGACTCGTATTGTGTTTCCGTTCTTGTTCCAGTTCCGGTTCCGGTACTGGTTCCTCGTCATCGTCGTCGTAGTCGCTCGAGTGCGACTCGTAGTCGCCAATTGAGGAGCTATCTGTGCGCGTGCGGAACGTAGAGTTGCTGCATTGACTCTGCACATCCTCCCCTTCCTCCTCATCCTCCTCTATGTGACTTCCTCCAAGACCTGCAACGGCTAGATCACCATATTGGCCTACGGCGCTCAAATGACGCTCGTGCTGCTCGTAGGCCACTTCGACCTCGCTGTCGGCGAAGGCCTGATAGACCTGGGCATTGAGTGCGTTAGCCTCCTGGTCGTTCAGCTGCTGCTCCACGAAATCGCTGTAGATCAGCTATTCAAACAGATGGATACACACATTTAGCCTCCTGAGCAGTTCAGTGTTTCAAGTTCTCGGGACACCACCTACCAGGTTCTTGCTGCTCTGCAACTCCACATCCTCGACGCCGTCGTGGCCCAGCAGGGAATGGGCGTCTGTGGGCGCAATGGGCAGTATTCCGTTCAGTGTATCCGTCAGCTGCAGGCTGAAACCGAGAATAAAACAAATGATGCATAAGCATACATATTGTCAGCTCCAGTATTCAGTACTTACTCGTCGTTGGGAGACCAGAAGCTCGGCTCGGTCTCATATTTTGCAAAGTTTCCGTCGAAGGGATCCTCATGAAAAACATTCAGCAATCGGGAGTCCATTTCGTGTCAAGGGGATTCCTGCAGAGCGGATGAGATGCAGAGACTCGGTTCTGTTAGATATAATCGTAGCATTCGAGACATAGCCAAAAAGAAAATACCACATCCGTCTCCGAGGGATAAACAGTGGAATATCAAGCATCCGCAGAAGCTAACCATGGTGGGGGAATCAATCTCTCACACCGCAGGGACTTTCTTTCCACCAATCAGCATTTGCCATTGAGCCAGGCAAAGGCCACACACGCACGGACCTGAGTACTTATTAACTATTACCAAATGGAGATTCGGAGATGCCTCCTTCTGTTTAATGAAAAAACAATACCTCTTCCGGGAAAACATCGTCTTCTTCTTCAAGTAGCCTTTGAAAAGATATGTATCGAGTATCGATAGCGAGTAATCGAAAGTGCCTTTTGACACTTTAAGTCAAGATGTCAAGATGACTTGAAGGAGGCAGGGATATATTTCATTTCCGGCTGTCGACCGACGAGAAATTGTTCATTTGGCATGTGCTTTCGAAGTGAAACAGAAATACAAGAAATCAAGTAGTAAAATCATAAAATATTATTGAAAAAATTGCCATTTTCTGAATATATATATTCGTAGAGGGGAAAACATGCCACAAAAGGTGTTAACACGTCGCCAGCGGAAGGCAGCCGATGCCACACGTCAAGCAGAAGAAGAGGCGCTCAAGAATCCACAACCAGTGACCGCTGTGAAAGGTGTGAAAAGGGTTCAGGCAATGCCGCCGGAGAAGCAGCAGCAGATAACACCAGGAGGTAAGCCCCCCGCACCCACGCCCCTATCACCGCCAAAGCCACCGACAAGTGGCAGAACAGGGACTGCTCCAATCAACAAGACAGCAAAACTGACACAGAAGCGGACACAATCGAGCAAACTGGTGGAGTCGATAATCTACAGCAAGAACCCAGTGCCCAGTGGAAGGCTTCCGAAGAAGATGCCCGAGGCACTAAACCTTGAGCCCAAGCCCCTTTCTGGGGCTAAGCCTCGGACTGCTGGCTCAGCCTCAGCCTCTGCCCCTGCCGCTGCCGTTGGCCCTGGCACTAGCACGGAAAGTGAAATGTGGCGCGAGATTCAGCCCGGGCATCAGAAGCGTGCCAAGGAGCATCTGCTTTCGATATGGAACAAAATACAGAAACATATGGGGGTCAGCACCATGAACACTAAAAACTCGCATAAGACGGTGAATATCCCATTGTTGAATAAGATCTGCGAGGAAATCAAGAGTCGTTGGCAGGGAATCTTGCCGGCTGACGGCGAAGAGACCCAGCCGGAGATCTATGGGAGGCGCCAGAGAGAAGTGTCGCCGAGCTTGTCCTCGCTGAGCTTCACACCCAGTGAAATGGAGCTGATTCCCCAGACATTGGAAGCAGTCGAAAACTATTTGGCGAGCGTCGGGACTGAAAACGACTTCGACTTCGAGAAGTCAGTACAGCAGGCTGATGCCGCACAGATTGCGCCCCAGTTGCAGCCCGAGCTCCCCGAAAATAGTGTGAAAAAGCCCGAGAAAGCCCAGAAATCTGTTACCATCCGTCCAGACGACTCCATTGAGATCATTGGCCAAACCGGCTACTTCGTCATCACCGGCACAGACGAACAGTTGGCCCAAAAGCTCATCGACCTGAAAGACCAAGGCGTTACTGTCGAGCAGTCCATACAGCTCCCGGAGGGCACTGAGGGGATAGTGCTGCAGCAGCTGGAGGAGCTGCTCCTAAACCGTGAGCAGATTATCCAGAAAATGCACTCAAAGCATGACACGCTGTCGATGAGACGCGAGCCGCGTGAGAAAAAGAAGCTGAACAAGAAAGCATAAGAATCTCATTGCTAAGCATTACACACTAACATATAATAGACAATAATCCCAAAAAACATATGAACTGATCGACACTGGACAAGGAGCACACACACACACGTACAAAGACATTAGATTATTCCAAATTCAAATTTCGCGCGCGCAAGACTCAACAAGTTGGCAACGCCAGCAATGCACCGCGGCCCAAAACGGAACAGCAAAAAGCAGCGTGGCACGTTGACAGGAGAAAGCAACATGCAGTTTTACCCACCCTCTCACGTGCATCCCGGGGTATGGGGTGGATGCACCTTGCATCTGATGGAGAGGCCACAGGATTCACAGCGTCTGAGCCGGCGCTACTAGAGGAGTTCCCGTACTGTGGCTTAAATTTAAATCACGGTCTAACAACAAAAACAAAACACATGCGCACGCACACACACAGACGAGAGACAGATGGAAGAAGAAGATAAGCCGCCGCACATGTGTCGCGGGCCCACGAACCACGTGTAGGTGTGTGTGCGCGCGCATACGCTTGTATGGGTAAACGCCGCCGCCACGCCATGTGCTTTTTATGCTCCTCAACACAACAATCAAATTCAAGACTACACTTTTGCTACAATTTGCTATCACATTTCCGAACACCCGCACACCACACTCACACCCCTTCATAGACACCAGCCGCATTTTGTTTAAAAAGCTGTTTTCATTCGAAATAAATAAATGTACGCGAAACGGATTCACCGACATATGCACGTATTAGTATTCTTGCGAATTTGATGGCCCGCCAGAGCACCCACCCCGCGGCTGGAGCGCCTGATCAGCTTTCAGGTGGTTTTCAGTTGCCATATATTACCTTTGGGATATTTCAGCCTGCGCACGGCACCTATTCACAGTTGATCTTGAATCCTAATCCTATGTCTACGGTGTATAAATTGTTGTTTTTTATAGCTTGTTGCCGCCGTCTGTTTGTCTGTCTGCTTTAACCTCACATGTTGAGCGCTGCGTCCGCAGCACCAACACAAGCACAGGTCCCTTAATCTACGTTATTGGTTTAAAAAGCGTCGGCAACGATTTCCAGCTATGTCTCACTGTCACTTTCATTCAAATTCACAGATTATAGTATTCGAACGCCACTATAATTCAATTCACGCTCGGTTTATCTGATAAGTTTATGAATCACATTGCTCAAAATATGTTCACGTGGACCTGAACCTGGCTGCGCGGCAATGTTATTCTGTTAGTTCGCGGGCCCCTCAGTGTGACTGAGTGACTGACCTTATGAAATATACCGAAACATACCGTGTCATTTCAAAAATATACCGTAAATATACTGACGAATTCAAGTTCTATGTTACATATTCCTCGTTTTTGATATTCCGTGGAATATTACCAGCTATATAGAATATTTTGCCATGCCCACTTAATTTTATACGATAGGTGAATCAATTTCCTACTTGATTTGCATAATTAGAATAATTGCATTTATTGGCTTTTGTTTAAAAAAGGGTTTTAGCAAAAAAGGTCACAAGAACGGCGAATTAACCAACAACAATGTCTCGATTTGAACTAGAGGTGGAGAACTATCGATTGCACTGTCGATGTTTTTCGAAAACCTATCGTCTACTATCGACAGCAGTGTGACCGCGGACTTATCGTTAAAATATACCGTCCCACAGAAATATTTCAAAATATACCGTCTCATTTTAAAAATATATCGTAAATATACAGACGAATTGAAGATCTTTTTACATATTCCTCGTTTTTGATATTCCGTGGAATATTACCAGCTATATAGAAAAGTTAGCCATGCCCACATAATTTTATCCGATTAGAGAATTTATTTTCTACTTGACTGGCTCGCTTTAAATAATTGGTTTTTTTTGGATTTCTATATAACGTTGAAAATTAAATTTAATAGATTGATGAAATCACTAACCATACAGTATATATACTGTATGGTTAGTGATGAAATTCACAAAATATACCACTATATGCCGATATACCTTAAATATACCGTCGGTTCAATTTTGACCTCAAAAATACCGAAAAGTATTAAAAATTCCGTAAACGGTCACCCTGCCAAGGCTACATACAACGGCCAGCGCTACGTCAGAGCAGTCATGTTTTGGTTACACTAATCCATGGGTATGGAAGTTTCTATACCCTAACAACTTGTTCGCATATGGGCATATTCTATTTTGGTGTTTCATAATACCAAAATTATTTATTGAATTTAAACACAAATTCGTTTTCTAATACCCTACAGTGAATGCAAAATGGTCATGATGACGTATGAGGAGAGGAATTCCACTTGTTTAGGTTGGAACATATTTATTTTATTTTCAATTTACTTTAAGGATGCAGATTTCCGATCCGAACATCTGGCACAAGCATTTGTTTAATTATTGAGCTGTATAGCGCTTCTTCCGACCCGACAACGTACAAGTAGTATAAAATCAGAAAAACATGTTCGGGTTAGTATGGTTTGTATAGACGAAAATGCGGGGGATAACTACACATATATATATATATAAGCCGATTCAACTCGAGGATAATTTAACGACGCTTCACACTAGTCCATTCGCCATCGTCTACGGCCTTGTTTTCTGTGGGAATTAAATTATTATTAACTATTCAAAGCTGGACGGGGGTGAGGGAAAACTTACCCTTGTCCTGGGGCTGATCGCGTTTGGGAGCGGGCTCATCGCGTGGGCCGGGTGCAGTGCGCCAGTTGCCACCACCACCAGCAGCAGTACCAGTACCACCGCTGGGTCCACCTTCCTTGGGTGCGCGGGATTCTGGGCCGCGCAAATCGCCGCCACGCACCTCGCGGTCGCGTCTATCGCCAGCAGGGCGACGATTGTCACGATCACTCTGACGTGGAGCGTCGCGCCAGTTGCCACCGGTTTCGCGCGGTGCAGCATCATCATTGCGGCGTGGCCCATCGTTGCGACGGAAGCCACCACGGTCGCGATCATCTCTGTCGTCTCTGTCCCGGCGCGGTCCATCGTTGCGGAAGTCACGATCACGATCGCGGTCGCGGTCTCCGCCTCGTCGCCACTTATCATCTCGAGATGGCGGGGCAGCACTACCGCTGACATCCTTGACTCCCGCACCACGCTGAGAATCTGGCTCGCGACGCACACGCCAGGAGGAGTCGGCGCCCTCGTTGTCCCTGCGCTCACGATCGCGATCTGCACCTCTCTCGCCGCGTTCTCCACCGCGGTCCATGCGTTCGCCACCGCGATCCATGCGATCTCCTCCACGCTCTGTGCGCTCTCCGCCGCGCTCCATGCGATCTCCTCCACGTTCCATCCGATCCCCGCCACGCTCCATGCGCTCTCCACCACGCTCGATGCGGTCCCCGGCACGTTCGTTCCGGTCGCCAATTGGCGCCGCAGCACGACGCCACTCTCCGGCTCCGCCGCCACCTCCAGCTGACGCTGCGCTGGGCCTGTCGCCTCCACGTGGACGCCAGGTGTCGCGCTCTTTATCACTACGCTCGCGCTCGACGGCCACCTCGCGAGCCAATCGGTCGCGGTCTTCCTTAATTTTACGCTCGGCCTCCTCCTCCTTGGCGCGCTGTTTCTCGTACTGGGCACGACGCTTCTCGTCCTCAGCCTCGCGCTCGAGGCGACGGGCCTCGGCAGCGGCACGCTCTTCTGCAGCCTGCGCCAGGCGGATCTCTTCCTCCTTGCGAAGGCGTTCCTCTTCCTTTTCGCGCAGGAAGGCCTGACGACGCTCCTCCCGACGACGAATAACGCGGTCGGCCAGGCGCTTCTTCCGCTCCGCCTCCAAGGCGATCTCGAACTTCTTGAGCTTCTCCACGTAGAGGGAGGCGCGCTCCTTCTTGAGAGCCTCAAGGAATTCATCTCGGTCGGGATACATGCGCTTGAGGCGCTCCTGCTGGCTGACAGCATCCTTACGCTCAGCAATGGCATTCTCGATGCGCGTCTTCTCGGTGGCTTCCCAGAACTCCTTGTCCTTGACCTGCTTCTCGGCCAGATACTTCTCGAAGAGAGGGATCTCCTCCAGGCGCTTGGCGCGCTCATAGTAGTCGATCTTCTTCTCCTGCGACTTGAGCTTCGACTGCAGCTCCTTGGCCTCGCGCTGAAGCTCCTCGCTCTCGCGCTTGGCGATCTGCTCGGCGTCGAGCTTCTTGATGCCCTCCTCGTCCAGCTTGGAGAGCATTTTCTTGCCGTGGGCGGTCTGCGATATCTGCTGCACCTTTTCCTTGAGGCTCTTCTCTTTGATGGCCTGAATTTCATTCTGGTGGCGCTTGCGCTCGCGCTCCTCCTGCTCCAGCTCCAGGCGTTTCTGCTCGGCCAGCTTGGCCTTGCGAGACTCCTCTTCCTGGCGGCGCGCCTCCTCCTCCTCGCGAGCGTTGTTCTGCTTCTCGATGTACTCCTTGCGATCCTCGATGATCTTCTGTCTCTGCAGAATGCGCTGGTGCTCGCGATCCTTGATCTCATGGTAGTGGTGCACCATTTGGGTGCGCAGCTTGGCCCGCTGATCGCGCTCCCTATTCGGATAGACAATGGACACGGCTCGGGTCAGCACGGTGGACATGTTCACCAGCTGGGAGCGAATCTGCTCGGACGGCATCGACTGCAGGGCCGGTCCATCCGGGCGGTACTCGCGCTGACTCTCGGTGAGGTCGGTGCCAAAGTAGATGCTGTTCTTTTGATGATCGATGCGTATCTGCATGTCGTTGTGGCGCACCGACTCGACCAGCAGCTTTTCCAGCTCGAAGATGTTGCAGAAGGTGGCCAGCTCCAGCAGGCGCTTGAACTCGATGCTCTCGTACACCTGCGAGATCTGTCGAATCAGGCGCATGATGGTGACGTCCTTCAGCGACTGAATGTAGGGGCTGAGCAGGTTGGTCTCCGTGGGGCCCGTCTCGATGATGTCCACAATGGACTGAATCCTCTTGCAGAGATTCAGGGGGTTGAAGTCCACCTCCAACCAGTTGTACAAGTTCCGGAAATCCTCGGAGACGAGTTGCGGCACATTCAACCGCACCTAGAGGGGATTAATACTCGATTAACACTCGAAAATCCTTCAGCGGAGCTTCTACGATTGCTACTTACCACCTCCCGGATGAGAGAAACACGAGTGGGCGGCTGGGGCAGGCCAAGAAGGACGGCCAGCTTCTGGGCCTTCTCGAGAGGGCTCTTGTCCGCCTCAATGAACCTGTCGAATTCCGGATGGGCCGACGGCAGAGGAATCGAAAGGGTGGCCAGGAGAACATGTGCAGCCATGCGCTGCAGGTCGTCCTTGGTCAGATTCTTCTTCAGCTCGCGCGTCAGCTGGAAGAGCTTGAGCAGGGCGGCGGCATGGAAAAGCTGATTGCCTGCCTTGCTGAAGACCATGGCAAGCTTCTGGTAATAGTTCGCCATCGTTTTGGGCACGGGCGTCTTCTTGGAGAGGGCCATCAGGCCGTGGATGTCCTCGATGGCCTTGTAGGCCTCCTGCCACAGCTCCATCTGGATGGCCGAGTCGAGCAGATACAGCCTGGTGTCCAGGCACAGCTGCTGCGTCTCCACCTTGTTGATCGAGACGCCAGTGGTCTGGTTGCTGCTCTTGCAGATGTCCTCAAGATGCTTGCGCAGCTTGTCGCACAGACGACGGAACTCGCTCTTGCGATTGTATTTCAAACAGAACTGGAAGGCCATGCGAGCGATGTCATGGTACAGCGCCTCGCAGTGGGTGTTCACACGAAGCAACTCCAGGCACTGGCAATACGACTCCCAGAGGAACTTCACCCAGGGCAAGAGAATGGTGCGGTCGGACCGGTCCTGGGCATCTTCACCACACACTGCGCTCATCAGGATGCTCTCGGGAGTGGCGATGTTGTCCAAGTCGTCAAGCTCCAGCACAGCCACAGCCGCGGAGGACTGCGCCTGGGCGGCCTCAGTGTGCTCCTCGGCCATTTTCAAGTAGCCGCGGATAACATTCTCCAGCGAGTTCACGTTGACCAGCTGAAACATGTTGCGGTACTGGAAGAGACCCTCCTTGGCAATGTGCGACTTCTTGAGCTCCACGCACAAGTACAGGTACTTGAACATGAGCGGCTCAATGACCGTCTCCGAGTAGGCATAGTTCCACCTCTTGTTGCGGAACACTTCCTGAAGGGTATCCAGGGCCCTCAAAGGCTTGCCCACCTCAATAAATTCTGAGGAGACATACAGAGAGAGAGAACGAGAAACGTTAAAATGCGAATGGCAAGTAAGAGAGAGAGAGAGAGAGTAGCCGTCTGACATTTGTCGTCGGCCACCGCATGGAAAATTTTCTGCACTTACCATTAGCTCTTTTAAGAGCATTTTCCGGACGTTGGGTATAACGCGCCATGTTTGCTCAATTAAATGTTTACGCACCGACACTGGCAGTTGCTTTTGTTAATGTTTACCGGGCCCGAAGAGCTGAAAATTGTACAAATTTTCGGCGCGCCTACGTGTGGCCTTCGAGGTTAACACAAAATGGCCGAGTTTACGGCTGTCAGTTCCAGTGCTGCCAGATTGAAGAAAAATAGGCTAGAATAAGCTACAATTGAAAAAAAGCTTAAAAATAAGTAATGGATTATTGAAGTTTATTGATATATATTTTTGAATGTTTAATTAAATTAATGGCATGCTTTTTCCACTTCATCATGCTATGGCCGAGTGTACAAACAAACTGCAGCCTTTTGCTGGCGTAATTCGCATGACTTGGACCCAATTGTTGCCGTTCAAAAGCAGAAGTAAACTTTTGTGGGGTCAGTTGGCACATTGCGTAGACCCTCCTTAAATTCATCGAAATTCAACCACAAACTGTGGAAATTTTTTGTATAAAACACTTTCAGACTTTGTATGTAATTTTGCGAACATGAGCAATGCTGTAGTGTGACTAAAATTTATCAACGAAAAATTACTATACATTTACACACAAAATTGGATGATATGGTTTGATTTTTGTCCGATTTCTCTGTAAAAATTGACAAATATTACAATACAATGTTTTTTAAGCTCAAAAAGTGATTGAAATTTGAAATAAGCTAGATTTCAAGTAAATCTACTTAAAGTAAGCTAAAATGGCAGCACTAGCCAGGGCTGGACGACATTGATGTTATCAATAGCTGCCGATAGTTAGTGACGATTTGAACACGGCCTGCCTGCCAGATGTAAACAACAACACGCGGGAACAATTCGCAAATGCACGAAAACTACGAGTTAAACAATCAAAATGTGGAAGAAATATATATTATGGTTTGCACAGGAACATGTCGACTTCAGAATATCAGAGTTCGAATCACTTGCTAAGATGTTTGGCTTTCAGTTTCGACGAGTGTCCGAACAGCTGTTGGTAAGTTACTTGTCAGTTAATTTAACTTTGATTAACTTGTATTTTGCAGAAACCCTTCTGGCTGGTAGAGTTCCCCAACGAAAAGACTGCTTTGCAGTATGCTTCCCGCTCCATTGCCTTGCGTGCCATATTCGAGCTCTATTCCCACTCCAATACCCTGCCAGAGTTTCACAATAGACTTCGCTCTCACGTGGATACGCACCACAAAGAGATCGCGCGCCTCTTCAGCTCCGATGTTAGCTTTAAAATCACTGTCGAGACCTACAACAAGCATTTTAGTCAGCGGGAAAAAGTTGAGAAGATTGAGACGATGGACTACTTACCCATTGAAGGCACTGTCGATCTGAAGAACCCTCAGGTGGAGTGGTGGTACATAGAATTCTGGGGCTTGGATCCAAAAGAAGTGCCTCCTGTGCCCGACGACATTCTTTTCGGACGGCTTCTGGCTCAGGGTCAGAGGCATTTGATCAAAGATCTCTCTTTGAAGAAGCGAAAATTCATCGGAAACACCAGTATGGATGCTCAGCTGAGTCTGCTCATGGCCAACCAAGCGATGGTGCGTGAGGGCGACTTGGTGTTTGATCCATTCGTCGGGACGGGCTCATTGCTGGTAAGCGCAGCCAAGTTCGGTGGGTATGTCTTGGGAGCCGACATTGATTATATGATGGTGCATGCGCAATGCCGGCCCAGCCGTATATCCCAAAGGGTTCGGGAAAGGGATGAGAGCATCAGGGCGAATCTGAAGCAGTATGGGTGTGCGGATCGCTACATGGATGTGTTGGTAGCCGACTTCTCGAATCCTCTCTGGCACCCTCGCCTTTTATTCGATAGCATCATAACCGATCGTAGGTGGAGCAGTATTGCGGCGCTAAGTGTCCTCCAGTGGATTCTAAACCGAAATTTGAATTTTTAGCTCCATACGGAATACGCGAGGCCACAGAAAAGGTGGAGACCAAAAAGAGTGCCAAAGAGGACACACGAAGTGAGGACATGGTCCACTATCCGTCCACTTCGCACTATTCCCTGCAGAGCTTGTACTGCGATCTGCTCGAGTTTTCTGCGACGCACTTGAAACTAGGAGGACGCCTCGTTTGCTGGCTACCCTTCCATCGGTGAGAACCCATCCATTTAATAGATTCGACAAATTAAAAAATTCACCCACCCCACTCAGAGAGGACTACGATGAGGCAATGCTGCCACATCACAAGCATTTGCGGCTGGTGGCCAACTCCGAACAGCCCTTGACTGGCAACACGTCCCGCCGCCTGCTCACCTATGAGAAGAGTTCGGAGTACAGCCACGCAGAAGCTTCAGAGCCCAGAATAACACATGTACCTACGCCCTCGGAGGACTTTAGAGATCGCTACTTCAACAATGCGCTGGAGTCTCGCAAGGATCGGCGAATGCGCAAGGCAGAACTACGTGAGCTCGGTCGCCTGGAAATGGAAAGTCGGGGGAAGATTCCCACTGACGGGCGCGCAAAGAAATGTGACTTGAACAAAGCCCGTTTCGTCTAGACACAATAGTAATAAATCTTGTATAGGATTTGTATTCTTTAACATTTGTATCCTAGAGAAATCACAATCAAAACGAAAAAACGATAAGCTAATTTGTGTCCCGTGCCACCGCATCGGCCTGCTCTGCTACACGACAGTCGAAAATGTTGGCAAAACTGCTGAGAAAGGCAGTACTGGCCTCCGGGATGCCAATGTGCCTGCCCAGCTCTTTGGTGAGGGAGGTTACACCTTTGCCCTCGATTCCACATGGGATGATGTGCTCAAACCACTTCAGATCAGTGCAGCAATTCAAGCCAATTCCGTGTGTGGTGACATAACGAGAGCCGTGCACGCCAATGGCACAGATCTTGTGGTCGCCCACCCAAATGCCTGTGTCCTGTGTGGTCGTAGCACCTGGAATACCCAGTTGTCGGCATGTCTCTATTACCGTGCGCTCCAGGGCGGCCACATACCAGCGGATACTCGGCTTGAATTGCCGCAAGTGGAGAATGGGGTAGGCAACCAGCTGACCAGGCCCATGAAACGTAATCAGACCACCACGATCCGTGCGATGGAATTCTGCTCCCAATTTTCGGAGCCGATCCTCATCGTCTTTCGTATAACTCTTGCTCCGAATTCCTATGGTGTATACAGGATCGTGTTCCTGGAGAACGATGTAATTGCGAAATTCAGCGAACTCGCCCAAGTTTTGTGTGGACTTCGCCAGCAGCTGTTGCAACTTCAGTCCGCTGGCATAGCTATGTCGTCCAGCGCGCACCACAGTCACGAGCGGTCGTCTCACACACATGTTAATTTCATTTGTTTAACAAAAAACATTATTTATTTTCATATTTTAAATTGACCAAATTAGGGTTGCATTTTTAGTTTCCAGCCGATGAAAACTCATCGCTGTATTTTATCGATACTTTGGAAATTGACAACGTGCCGGGAACTGCTAGATTACATTTAAAAAATATAAATTTCAATTGAAAATAGTGAATCAACTCGTTTTTAATATTCCATTCGAAATGAATCATGGATAATTTCATGGATAATAATTTTGTTGCGGGTGCACGCACCCTGTGACTGGCTGCTAGCGGTGGAAAAACCTCGATGGTCGTTGTTTTCGATGTTTTGGAGTAGTTTGGTCGCAATGAGCTTCTTCTTCTTATATTTGACGTTTGCAATAAGACGATAAAAAATACACTCACACTCGCACGCGTTGGACATTATTTGTGAGTTTCGCGTAAAAAGACGTTGCAAAAAGCAGATCAGCATACTTATTGATTGTTTTAATGCCTCACAGCTCGGCCCTCGCTGGAAATGCTGTAGACCGTAAATGTTTCGTCAGGCGAAGGACACGCGTAGACGAATGAAATTCCAATAGGAGAGCGCAGAGCTCAGTGTGTGAAAAAGACACAGGCTCGAGAGCACGCTTCTGCGTTTACGTCGCGGGATATGGCGACACGTCAGGATGACCGCGGCGATGAGATTGGTGGGGGCGGGGAGCCTGCATCCTATCATGTTCTGCCCCACACGGAAGAGATGGCGAATTTTTTGGCCCATCAACAGCAGCAGCAGCAACATCAGCAGCATCATCAAAACTTTATGCTTCATCAGCAACATGGTCAGGCTCCGCCCGGACCCATGATGTGGACACCGCCGCCTCCGCACTTGGGTGGCCCGTTTCCGCCGCATCTTCAGCAGCAACAGCCCCAGCCGCCACCGCAGCCCCATGTGTATAATGAATATCTGTACAACCTGGCCTATTCGGGCCAGCCTGGACAGCCCGAGACCTACTCGGTACTGCCCGTGGGGCATGGGAATTTTCTCAAAGTGTATCACTGTCCCGAGAGCCCGGTCAACGACGGCACTGCTCCCCACTTCACGCATATCAACATGGCATCACTGAATCACCAGCATCCACATCACCAAGCCCCGCCACCGACACCCCCCCAGCCGACGCCTCTTTATGAACTTTTCGCCGCAAGTCCGTTGCTGCCAAAGCCGGAGATGAATATGGTGGGTGCATCACAGCCTCAACCCTCACAGCCCCAGCAACAGCAACAGCCCCAGCAACAGCCTCAGCCCCAAGCCCACCTTCAGCAGGCCAAGCCCCATCCACATCCACATCCCAATCCACAACCACCTCCGCCCCCTCCTCCGCAAGTCCTCCACCCTCCAAGTAGCGCAAATCTGCTCATCAACAATCTGGTGAACAACTGGTCGCCAAATCTGACTGGAGGCAGCTACATACAATTCGGGGACGAGATCAATGAAAACGCCAGCAACCAGAAGGAGTCACCGCCGCCTGCACACCATGAGCAGACACCGCAGGCGACGCAGCAGCCCCCGCAGCAGGTGCCGGAGCAATTGAGCAAGCCTGCAAGCCCAATGCCTGTGGCCGCAAAGGCCTCCAAGTCTTTGCCAACTGCCACCGTCAGTAAGTCCACTATTGTGGTGACAGGTCAGCCCGATGGCAAGAAGCGCATTGTGGCCGAGGTGAAGCCCATGCCAATGTCCTACTCGGATGTGCTGAGCAAGGGCACGCAGTCGAGCGGCTCAGGAGGCGAGACGCGCACGGCCAACGGATTGGACTATGCAAGTCCGCAGCAGCAGCAGCGACGGCAGGGTAAAGAGGAAGGCGTCGCCGGTCGGGAGATGCGGACTGCGAAACGTTCTCCATTGCATGATGCAAAGGACACGCCGCTTCTTCTGGCCTCGAATGCTGGTCATGCCCATGGCAGTCGTGGAAAGAAGCGTGGACAATCCAACCACGCGGCACAGCTAAAGCAACAGCAACAACAACAGCAGACGCAGCCACAGCCACAGCCCCAGCCCCAGCAATCTGCAACGCAGCAGGCCGCTCAGATCAAAACGAATAAAGCCACCAACCAGGAGAAGAAGCGGCCCTTACAGACAAGGATCAACGTTAGGGCTAGCGAGCAAAAGACAAGCACCTCATCGACTCCCGCCAGCAACAGCAATGGCAACGGCAGCGCCCAGAGAGAGAACCACACAAGCAACGGCAATTCGACAACGAATCCTGCCATCAATCCAGGCCTTTCGTCCCGCAAGCCGAGCAGCAGCAGCGGCAAACCCAGCGCCAATGCAAATGCAAATCAGACGAACTCCACTGCCTCATCGATTTCAAATTCGGGCAACAGCAACAACACAAACAACAACAATGTTAGTTCCTCTTCGTCCAAGCGATATTCCTCCTCGAACATGAACGTAAACTCGAATAACAGCTCTGGCTATTCGTACTCCTCGAAGCGCAATCGAAGCAACAACGCCTACTCCTCCTCATCCAACTCGCCCTCCCATGCCAGCAGCTTGTCCAGCAACAGGAACTACGAGCTGGCGAAGCGGATTCTGCACACCTGGTGGATTTACACTCTGAAATTGCTCACCTGGCTGTTCTACCTGGTCTACGACATTGTCGTGCTGGGCTTCAGCATGGCCTATGATAGGCTGGCTTTGGCCTATGTGGCCGGGCTGGCATATGCGCGGCAGCTGCACAAGGAACTGAAGCAGAACTCCGGCAAGCCGAGCATTTGGTGGCGCAACTACTGGCGACGCTTCGATGCCCGTTTCGCCAAGAACTCGCGCTGGGCCTTCTGGCGGCGATTCTACAAGCGGAAACCACCGGAACCCACCTCAGAATCGTTCAAGACGGGACGCCTGCCGCAGACAGGCGAGGAAGCAATGTACTCGCTGCTTAATTGTAAAGGAAAAGATGCATACAGGTGAGCCGCCATGATCAACGATGCCCAAGCTTTGCCTTTAAAACACATTTTTCTTGGTTGCAGCATACTGGGAGTGCCGCCAGACAGCTCGCAGGAGCAGATCCGCAAGCATTACAAGAAAATTGCGGTGCTGGTGCACCCGGACAAAAACAAACAGGCTGGCGCGGAGGAGGCTTTCAAGGTGCTCCAGCGGGCCTTCGAGTTGATCGGGGAACCGGTACGGTTTGCTGTGGACACATTAATCCGCAAAATCCCACCTCGATGGCAGTGCAAACTGATCCGTTTACTTCTTATTTGCAGGAGAACCGACTCCTCTATGACCAAAGCATCGCCGAGACTCTGCACGCCGAGAAGGCCTGGACGGAGCTGCATGATCTGCTGTCGCAGCTGCAATCCAAAATGGCTGAGGCAGCCAACACTATAAGGTATGTGACCGCAATGTGCCGAAAGGCAGCAAAAGCTAACACTTGCGATGAATTGCAGATGCAGCACCTGTGCCCAACGCCACCCTCGCAAACTAACCGAACGTCCTCACTACGCGGCGCGCGAATGTGCCTCCTGTAAGATACGTCACTCTGCCAAGGACGTAAGTATCCCTCATTCTGAGTAGGAAGTATTTGTAGCTATTGTGTGCCTTTTTTTCGTGGCAGGGGGATATCTGGGCCGAGACAAGTATGATGGGTCTGCGATGGAAATATTTGGCTCTGATGGATGGCAAGGTGTACGACATAACCGAGTGGGCCAACTGCCAGAAGGGCGCCCTGTCTCATTTGGAGCCCAATTCGCATATGGTGCAGTATCGCATAGTTCGCGGTGCCCAGCAACAGCCGCCATCGCAGCAGCCGCAACCACACCACCACCCACAGCAGCAGCAGCAGCAACAGCACCCGCACCCGCACCACGACCGCGGTGCGCACCATCCAGGCGGTGGAGTCAGCGGCGTTAGGTAAGGAGAATGCGGCGATAGCCGTATCCGTATCCAAGGCATTTAACTGGCAACTGGTCTCTTCTTTTCCAGCGAGGCCACGCTGCACGAGTTCTTGGACAATTTGTACAGCGGCCAGCATCCGGGTGCGCCCAATGCCTTTGCGGGCAACGCACGACGTCGCGCGCGCCGCAACTGAGTCCCTGTCGCCGTATAGCCCTAAGTGTTTTTAAAATCTCTAATCTACAATTATAATCCGTGCCCATGCGTGTCCATCGTCGGCTGCGTGGTTTTTACTCACTTGTACACACCCATGCGCCAGCAGCAGAAGCAGCAGAGACACCACCAGAAGCCGAAGCAGCTGCAGAGCAAGTACTCATCTTCCTTTCTCGTCCCGCGCTGGCCTGCAACACAATGGCCCGCCCAGCCCATCAACGTTGAACAGCCATATTTAGCACTTCTCTGTATAGTTTACATATTGCTTTCAATTTGAAAGATTAAGATGATCGTGAAAATGTTGTACTTGTCACGTAGAATCGTACGATCGTACAATTGCCTACCACTTAGATACTGTCTATGTTTTAGCCTCTATTCTAATTGTACTTCTACTTCTGCCTATCACTTATGGACAGCTTAACACACGCCTAGCTCGTAGCCAGCAAGTTTAGCTCTAAGTTCTAAGTACATTAGACCCCGCCCCGCCCTCGGCCTCGCATACGTTTCTGCAGCGTACAGCGGGGAGGAGGCACACATGTAAAATCTAACGCATCCAAATTAAACATAAATGTTAATAAAACTGTATTGAACGCCTAGACCCTTAAATGCAAGTCTCGATTCCAGCAAATGACAACAGACAGACAGAGAGTGAGAGAGAGGGTAGGGCAGGGTAGGTCTCCACAAAAGACCCTAGATGGTGTGTTGTTGTTTTGCCGTTGGAATCGATCCAATATATCCCACACCTATGCCAATTCGAATGTTCCGATCTGGATTCGTCCTCTTTTCGTTCAGCTTCACCATTTATTTATAATAAATTAATCGAACATTATGTGGGTAGTCGTTAGCCGGTAGCCTGTGTTCATTCTTTTAGTTTTAATTTGTTATTACTCCGTTTATTTTTTAATTTAGTTTGAAACGTTGCACAAATTGGCCCAATCCGATCCCGATACTCGGTATGTTATTGTGGGGGGGGTTTCCATTTCCATTTCCGTTTCTGGTTCTGGTTCTGCCTGACTTAAATAGTGGTTGACTATTTTGCTTGACTTTTATTTGTAACAATTATTGTGCCTAATTTTAAATTACACTTGTTTTCTGATCTATACATTTACAAAACTTCTCGTCGTTGACTGCCACGCCAGCAAACTCTCTTTTTAATTATTATTATTATTATTATTTATACGTGTACGTGTCCGTGTATCAGTGTGTGTGTGTGTGTGTGTGTGTGTGTTTACGTGTGTTTGTATAATATAAGTTAAATTCTAGATTCTTAAATAGTTGAATTCCATGCTCACACACAAGCTCAATTGAATAAACTTGAGTTAGCTTTTAATTTAGTTTATAAATTGTTTATGCTGGCCATCCGTTTGGTTTTCATTTTCATTTTTCTTTTGTTTCTTGAATTTTCGCATTTTATACAATTCTCATGGTACTGTACTTCTAATTTGTAAGCTTTGTACAACTAAAGTAGTTTTTTAAAAGAAAAGAAGCAACAAAATATTGTATGTGTAATATATATACTCGTATGTATGTAAGTATGTATGAATGCTTGGATGTTTGTATGTGTGGAACTCCGATCTGACGCACAATCTGATTCTGATTCTGATTCTGTTCAGATGATTCGCCTATGCAAAGCCTATACATTTGGATATGGGGATGCATAAATAGGTATGCCTGCGCGCATACTCTCAGCATGACTGTATGTCCGTGTTTGGGTGGTGGGGTGGGGTGGATGTATTGGTGTGGGGATGCTTTGTAGCGGAGATACGAAGTAAAACATGCCCATAGTCTAAGCTTTCGGTTAGACTCTTGGGAGTTTCTCTCGCCATTTCTCCAGAATGTGTTCGGTGTGTTTATTACTTGTATTTGTATTTGTATTTCTCTGTGTTTCTGTGTGTGTATGAGAATGGGAGAAAGTGACGTGACGAGACGTGTGACGTGGTAATGACTTGTGGAGCTCCCCCCGTTCCGGGGGGCACTCCCGGCGCTGATCCTGTCCTAGGCTCTGTGCTGGCGCCGCCCCGCTTTGCCCCGATATTATTTCTGCGTCTTCCGCTGCTTCAAGTCCTGGGAGGCGTCGTCCAGCAGCTTGGTGGCGTATCCGTTCGTCAGCAGGCCGTTGGGCCCTGCCCCTCCCTTGTGGGCGCTGCCGTTATGCGTCGTCGTCGACGCCGGCGCATTGCCGTTGGCCAGCTGCTTGTAGCCATTGCTGAGGCCATTCGCATGACCGTTGGTGAGGGGCGCCGCGCTGCCGTTGGCCTTCGACACCGGTGTCACCGACGCGGCCGTCGGCTGGGGCATGGCCAGGTCGTCGTGGGCATTGATGCTCTTGCAGTAGCCGTTCGGCTTGGCGTGTCCGTTGGCCAGCAACGCGTTCTTTCTCTGCAAAATGGTCAAAAACGGTAGAGGTATAAGGATCGATGCGATGCCGACTGCGAATGCCCCCAGTCCCCTCGCCCTGCCTCCGGCCACCCAGTGACGTGACCCACAGCACCACAGCCATCGTTATGCAATGATCTGCCCCATCCGAGTCGAAGTCGAAGTCGGAGTCGGAGTCTGTGTTTGTTTTGTTTTGTTTTGTGTCTTTCCCGTTGCTGTGGCTCCTCCGTTCAACTTTCACTCACAGCGGATGCCGCCGCTGACGATGGCGTTATAACGATCGTTAAACGGCTTCGTTTCGGCGCTTTTGTACCTTATCTTCGCCTTGTGCTGTAGCTGTGAACCCAACGCAGCACCCGAATGAATCCCAGGCCCCAAAGACCCACTTGACGAAATCTCGTTAATGAATTTGGACCACAGCATCTCGCGCATATGCAATAGGCGGACGGTGGACGGCGGACGGCGGACGACGGACGCTGGACAGAGACGTCCGCAAGGTGCAGCGCTGGCGATGATATAAGCGGCGCTCTTGCCCCCACTCTTGGGATCGTTTTCGTATTCGTATTCGTTTTCATTAACACAGACCGGAATCTGGAACACTGTGTTTCTGGTGGCGTCACAGAGCCACAGAGAGCCCCCGAGTCCCCTTGCGACACGCTGCCTTAATTGCGGTCTTGAAAGACGCCTCGGGCAACGTGGGAAGTACGAGCCCAAAAATCTCCGATAGATAATAATGGGGCCAGGCCGAGGCCCCCACCCCGGCGTGAGACCACCGTTTTGTGGCTGTCTTCGGACGATCTTGGCCAATGATAAACGCTGGCCCGTTAGGGCCATTAATGTGAGAAAGTGTCGGCGCGCGTCGTCGGGGGGAAGGAGCATTTCCGGGTCTGTTCGGAGGCAGACGGACTCACCATCAGACGGTTCCTGTAGGCTGCCTTGTAGAACTCGTTGAACAGGAAGAAGAACATGACGGCGTGCATGCCGATCCACCAGACGAATGCCTTCGGGTAGTTGCAGTCGATGAACAGGAGCTGGAAGGCGTGCACCATGATCAGGATGAACTGGACCTGCGGAAGCAAGTGGCAGAGAGATGGAGGGACAGGGAGTTAGGCATTTCCCTAAGGGTAATCTGGCCGATGGCAGTCTTACCATCTGAAGGGTGGTCAGGTACTTCTTCCACCAGAGGTACTTCTGGTACTGGGGTCCCATGGCCGAGAACATGTAGTAGGTGTACATCACGATGTGCACGAATGTGTTGAGCAGTCCGAAGAAGGTGCTGTGGCCGCCTGGGGGGACGGTGGATGGGATTGGATCAGTCAGTGGGCCAGCCTTTGGAGCAGCGCAAACACTCACCTGGAGTGAATTTCACGCCGAACCAGACCGACATGGGCATGCAGCCGTGATGGATGACGTGCAGCGTCGTTACCTGGCTGGTCTTCTTGCGCAACACGAAGAAAATCTGTGGCGACACAAAACAAAACAGCGAGAGCGTTGATTCATGAATGCAATTATCGCTCTTGGAGCGTCGCGAGGCGGCGTAAGAGCTTTGATCTGTCACTCACCGTATCCATGAACTCTGTGAACTTCGAGAAGTAGTACCACCAGCAGGCATGGACCATCTGATGATTCCGTCAGGTAAAATGAAACGGGAACAGCAGGCAGCGGGGAAGAAAGTTACATATCGATTAGCGATGTTTCTCTTTCCATGAGGTATATTTGTGTGGTTTATTTCTGGCATTCATTTATCTGAGATTGAGTATCTCTCCTATCCCTATCCCTATCAATCATATCCCCATCCATTGGGGGGTTTAAGAGGAGCTTGAACGCCAATAACATTCCATAAAGGAAATGGAATTTACGGATTATGGAATTACGGATGGGATGTTTATTACCTTACAGTTTCACTTCGGGCTCGGGCTTTTACCCGTATATGTTTCCAAGGATAGGGAAAGTAATGTTCTTTGGGATAGGGATAAGCTGTACACTCGTGTCGGTCCAGCCGAAAACAGATCTCACTCGCAGCACATTCACAGCTCGTTCCATTAGGTAATACTCGTTACTGTTACTCGTTACTCGAAAATCATATTCAAATCAAGATCAATGTCAAATCAAATCAAATCAAACATTCATGCAGACTCTTCAGGGCGGAAAAATAGGATAGGGAGAGAGAAAGAGAGAGAGAGAGAGAGAAAGAGATTCCATAAACAAATTAAGTATTTCCGCTCGAAAGTATCTAACGAACCGTTTACGGGTGGATACATTCAATCAATCGTTTCGTTTGATTAATTTGAGTTAGTTTTATTGGATCGGAGTAGATCAGACAGATCAGAAATCAGAAGTCTTGAAGGGGGCCTTGGATCTCTTGGGTTTAGTGACAGTGGAAACACGTTGACAGTTATCAGTTATGTACGGCATACACATGCTACAATCTGGGGAGGGGGTTAGGATCTGAGTGTGGTGTGGTCGATGTTAGCATTAGTTTTTTTTTACTTAGAATAGAGTTAACCAACCATTAACCCAACCAACTATTCCATAAATTAAGTCCCGTATTATCAGCGTTTGTCCGCGCATGTATCTACATCTACATCTATATATATATATATCTATAGCTAGGTGTGTATCTACATATGTGTAATGCTAGGAGTATTCCCACGTATTCACGCACACAAACCAAGGCGAAAATTAAAATAATTAGAATGCTTATCGGTCTATGGGTGTTTGGGTGCATCGCAATCGCAGTCGCAATCGCTACTGTTATCGTAATCGTTATCTTACGGCTCGTGGTGAGGTTAACACATACCCTTAACGTTCTAGGATTATTACTATAGTCGACTGGCTGACATCGGAAGCTATAATGTCCAGTTAGCCAACCGGAAATGCCTATCTGCAAATGTAGAGCACAAAATGACACGTTTATATCCGTTCTTGGTTTTCGTTGGAAGAAGAGGGGATGCGATGCGTGGATCGAGGATCGTGGATTGTGGATCGTGGACGCAGTCGCAGTCGTTGTTTTGGTCGTGTCGCTGGCTTCCTTCCTTTGGCTCTTTGGCTTTCTGGCCTTCTGGCCTTCTGGCTTTCTGGCTTTCTGGCTTTCTGTTGTTGATTTCGTTGGTTGTTGTTGATTACTCACTCTGGTATTTACACTTGTGCATGTTCGAAGGCGGGTGCGGGTGTTAGTATGAGTAAAAAGTAAAGACTTAGATAGTATATCTACTTAAGCAAAAGAAAAGCGCAACTATGATTAATCGAAGCGAAATTAATCACCATTTGTAGAGTATTTCGGTATGTGGCTAGCGTTTATATACAAAACAAAGCATTTTTCATTTTGTTGCTGGACAGCCAGCCGGGCTGGGACCATTGGCAGGATCTGCAGGACCTGCTGGATCTGCTGGATCGATACCCGTACGTTAGAACGAACACTCGTTTTGGGATTAGTCAAAGCCGGCGCGCACACACACCTGCCGCAGCGCGGAGTGGCAGGAGTCGCAGGAGCAGCCGTGTGCGGCCGAGAGTTAATTGTGCCATGGATAATGGATATACATACTTAGTAGCAATAATGATTGGGGGTAAAGGGGGTAAAAACAACAAGGCGAAGCATTGCGTTGCATTGCACGGCTTTGCATTGCTGGTTAAAACTCCAAGAAGCGTTGGCTCAATCGCTCGCCGCTCACCGATCACCGGCCACCGGCCACCAAAATGTGGTTTAATCAAAGCAATGCATACGCTGGAATGTCTTTTAATGCGCAGATCTATTGCACTGTATGCGGATAACTGCACGAATCGAATCGGTGGGGGGGATGGGGGCAGGGCTTGGCCCTCCTCGGACTAGAGATGGCTCTGAATGGGGGCCTATGCCTACGCCTACGCCCAGTTTCTGAGATACTGGATCGTGGGAGACTGCACACACTTATACGCTAGAAGGGGGATTGGCTTTCGGGACACTTACTCTCCGGGATGTGGCACTATCTGTGTAGTCCACCGGCTGGCAGCGGAAGCTGTATGCGCCCCACCAGCCGCCCATTAAGCACTAGAACAAAGAAATCATTTGCAAAAGAAAGGAAAGGAAACAGAACAGAACAGAAAATGTCATAAAGTAAGCCAAATCAGGATCAAATCAAATCAAGTCAAGCGCCAAGCATTTTTCCGTTTATCCGATCCATAGGTTTTCCTCCAGTTCCAGGCTCCAGGCTCCGGGCTCCAGGCTCCGGGCTCCAGGCTCCAGTTTACGGTGCGACAGCGACGACAACGACGACGACGATGACGATGAGAATGTGGCATGAGGCTGTTGGGAATGTTATGGGGGATGGGTGATGGGTGGTCGAGTACCTACCTCGTAGAACAGCCACGCGCTGAAAACAACCTGTATGGCATTGTAGAGGACTAGTGTGTTCTGGAGATGCAGGGGCTTTCGATTCTCCATTAACCGCGGTCCCAGCACCTGCGAACGAGAGAGTTCCGTATGGAATCATCGATTAATACAATCGCCGGGTATGGCTGGCTACGATTCGCCCTGACTCATGGCAGTCCCAGCCGTGCTCTGATTTGCACTTGAGACTAGCACTTGAGACTACCGCCGCCGATTAGCTTAGTCCGCGATTAGCGATTAGCTCGATTGGCCTCGAGTGGACACCTGTTGAGGCGGCAGTCGGGAATCGAACCGCCAATAGACTCCGGAACTCACCTTGACCAGGTAGACGTATGTGAGGCACACAGCCAGTGTGGGAAACGGGGATGACATCATGGGCCAGTCCTTTGTCCTTGAGTCTGCGCGCGAAGACGAAGAGGGAAGCAAATCGAATTAGTACTCCTCTGGCATGGGCCCCTGCCTCTTGCACAACACCAAAGCAGCAGAGCAGCAAAGCAGCAGAGCAGAAAAACAGCAGTTACAGGCATCTGTTAGATAAGCCCTCGCCGTGCTCTTATCATTCGCAGCCACATCGCCGGCATTGGCCCTGATCCACTCCGGGCCGTTTCGTGTCGCCGCCTGGCCATTGGCATTGGCCATGCCCAGACGGCACGGCGATCTTCGTGCGTACATCGGAGGGGAGGCAGGGCGATAATGAAGAGCTGGGCACACACGTGCTCTTAACACTCTTAATTGCGGTCCAACTCAGACCATTGGCGTATCTGTATCTGTATCTGGGCCTGGGTCCGAGTATCTGCAGGGTCTATGGCCGAATTTCACATTCGAATCGCCGCTAAATGCCATAATTTTCGATTTAGTTCGTAGGAAATTAGTTGGGCAATTTGTTTATGCAAATATTTCTCCGGAAATTATCATCAATTAATAATCATTGTAATCGCCCACAGAGCGATATTGAAATGTTTCTTCGGATTGCATCTCACTTCAGAAATATTTCCCCACAGGGAAGCGAAGGTAAGTTCTGTTTTTGAATTCTTGATTATCGATTGATCCATCCGCCAAGGCGTAATATTATATTTAGTCCAAAGGGAATTGGAGCCCACCGACTCTCTGTGAAATTTCGTGGCCCATAAATCGATTTCACTTGGCCGTTTAATGGCCCTCCTCTATTTCGGCGCGAGATATCGAATATCGCGATAGGAACAGCATGGGCATAGGCATAGATACACTGTATATAGGTATTTGTACATGGCTTTGTCTGTGTACAGTGGGCCAATGGGAATACATAGCATGTTATCAAGTAGAAATACAACATTGGAGCAGGCATTGGGGCATGGAACTTCCCCTTCCCTGTTCTTCGGACTACAGATATATTACGAGTATGTCCACATTGCCTATATCTGCCTCTCTTCAAATATATATACATATGTATTGTATGTACATTTTTGTAAGTTTGTACTGGCCCCCGGTCTCTGGTTAATTAGAGAGCAGGTGTCAAAAATTATTTAATCTTTTGCCAAACCTTTTGCCGGTTTTGCAGAGAACTGTGCGAGAGTACCAGTTGCTGTTGTTGCTGCTGCTGTTGATTGTTGGTCAAAGCTCCCCCAAAATCAAGGTTAGGCAAATTAGCAAAGGCCCCCGTGGGCCGTGCCCCGTCCCCCCACTTACCACCATGTGAGTCCAGGTACCTGGTTACGGTGTCGATGTATTTCATAATTAAGGCCATTGTGTTACTGTGTAGTGGTTGCCGCTTCTGCCTATTCTACTGCAATTTTGCTGGTGCTTGTGGCTGATTGTATCCTTTTCTTGGTGGTTCGGAGTCTCCTGCTCTGCGAGGATGTGTGATCAGGGCTGGTCCGGTCTGGTCTGGTTCGTGGATTCAGAGCATTCGGGGTGTCGAGCTGCAACGAGGGGCGAAAGATTAACAAATTTGTTATAAATAAAAACATCTGCCGTTGCCGGCACGTGATGTGGCACTGCCCCTCGGTCTGGCGGTCTGGCCGTCTGTCTGACTGTTTATTTTTAGTTTCAATAGCACACAATACCAACATCAATACCAATTCGAACTTCATATCAGCCCACTTTCGGCACACCGAGTATTTGGCACAAATATCTGTATTTCAATATTCATGAATATCATTCGTGCGAGCCGTAGAGCTGGGCTCTGGGCCGAGAGACGGCAGCGGATTGGGAATGGGAGTGAGAATGGAAATGGGATTGGGAATGAGGTTAATAAACCAACAGCAAAAGCTGCTCCGTCAGCATTTGATCGGCACATTTACATCTTGTTTGCAGTCGGTCGTTCTCGATTCGGCTCGTCTTTTGTCTTTTGTCTTGCCATTTGTTTTTGCGATACACCGACTCATCGTCTCACCGCAGACTTTGAGCCCCTTATCGCCGACACTCATATCGCAGATCGATAATTGCCCAAATAGGGCGACTGTATACTGGGACGCAGCACTGTGAGCAGAGGAGGAGTCGCGGAGTGGCGGAATGTGCCAGCCAGAAAGTTCAAGGACAGCTAAGCGGGCACTTAGCGCCTGGCTTATACGCTCCACGGTCCAAAGTGCAGCACTCCCGAATGTCTCCTCTCTCTGCCCCTTCTCTCGCAGTCTCCACGAAAGGTACAGCTCCTTATAGAGACCCTGAAAGGCAGGGCTTATTTGGCTGCCAGCCGAAGGGGAATGGCATCTATTGGGAGTATAGAGATGCTCTTGGGTGTACGAGTATTTATTTTCAATCCATTGTTCTCTCTCCCGCTCTCTGCCCGTCTCCCATTCCGTCCCATGGGGCATTACTCATACGCCGCGTGGTACGTCAGACAAGTGGCGTACCGTAAATGTTTAATAATAGAGCTCAATGGCATCTTTGAGCTGAACGGGGCAAGGGGGAGGCGATAATTGAGTGAGCGGAGAGCACTGTGAAAGGGCATCGGCTAATGGCACTACAAGGGTCATTCTCGGGGCCTCCTCGGAGGCCGTATAGGCCGCATCAAAGTATAATTAATGAAAGCGACAGGCCACGGGCCGTGGGTCCCAGATCAGAGACAGCAGCAGCATAATGAAAGCACTTTTGTGGTGTTTTCCGTTCCACAGAGCAGGCCAGGACAGTGCGTCCTTCCTTATGGAAGCCGGGAAGTGCTCTCCGTTGAGGAGACGGACTCCAGTGGGAATGGATTCTAGCGCTGATCATCCTGCCCCCCGTCCAGTCGGGCCTGAAACTACTCAATGGCCAGAGAGCAAACAGAAACTACAAATGTTTGCCCATTTGATGGGCTTGGCGGCTGGCGGCCCAAGGCAGCAACGGGCAAAGCAAACAGAAGTGCAAACACCTTTGCCAAACAACAACGACGACGACGACGACGACGACAACAAGAAAGCAAATTAAGCCACTGCCACCGAAAAGCCAAATTTAAACTAACCCAAAGTCAAAACAAGGCAACAAAAAGAAGAAGACATCGGCCAACAGACAACAGCCAACAGCCAACGGAAAATGCTGTCAACAGAGATACAACAATACAACAAATGGAAGAAGACGGGGCAGAAAACTGGCACGAACCACCGAGTGGGCGGCGGTGGAGGAGGAGGTGGAGGAGGAGGAGGAGGTCTGGCAATGGCTTTGTTTCGCCTTCGCCTGATTTAACAGCGTCGAGGGGCATGGGGTATGGGGCATGGGGTATGGGCTCTGTTATAGCCCACCCATTGCAGCCAGGTAATCGTAAGCTCACCTTCATTTAGAAGAGGGCTCTGAGCGCTGAAAACGATGCCAGCCAGCGACTTTAAGCCGTGCCAAATATTGCTATTTCATTGACCTGATTTCGTTGTTGCTGCCGCTGTCGTTAGCCCCATGTAAGCCCACACAAAAGCCAAACCCATGAAGCAACAATGCACACATGAGCATGTAAGGCGACACCCCAAAACGACACCAGCACCAGCACCAGCACCAGTCCCAGTTCCAGCCCCAAAACAGTGCCCATACCCATTCGCGGCACAGACAGCAACACGCCGCTTAGCCGGCGCCACGTTGTCACACTCGAACCCGTACACCCGTACAGCCCCGTGCAACCCCGTGCACCCTTTCACCCCCGTACACCATCACGTGATGCCGACTCTTTGGACATTCCATTCCATTCCATTCCATTCCGACCCGTTGCTCGATTGCTACGGTTTCTCTTCGGCGTCCGAGTGCCTCGGCCTGCTCTTGCGCAGAGACTCGAGGCGGATTCTTGAATGAAAAACGCGACTATGAGAGGAAAACCCTGCTGGGCCCCGACTCGCGTGACTCACTCGACGCACCCCCAAAGGCTCGCAGTGGCACCAGCCCAAAAACTAAAGTAAAAAACAAAACCAAAGACCAAGAGGCCATGCAAAAAAGTGAGGCAAAGCCGGTGGGGGGAGGGATTACGCGCCCACCACGCCATGAATGACGCCGAAAAGGCGCGTGGCGTGTGGCACGGTTCTTGTTTCTTGTAGCAGCTATTATGTCAGTCACCGTCGGGAGAGGGTATACCCCAGTTGGGGGGGTGATGATCCACCTCATCAATTCGCGCCAGGCAGAAGGTGTCACGTGCGTGGAGGAGTTTGGGGCTGGCCTCTCCCATTTCCCATTTCCCCCTTCTATTTGCTATTTGCTATTGATTTTTATTTTTTGGTCAATTCTTGCGTCTTCAATTTCGTGGAGGCCACAAGTCGATGGGATGGGCGGGTGAGGCAACGGCAACCCTTCGCTTGGGGCGGGATGGGGAAACCGTTTGTGGCTGCCGACTGCAGTTGTTTGGCAATACCAAAACAGCAACACACACTCTGACATTTTGTCCAGCAGCTGTGTCCGCGGGAGCATGCACCGTGTAACGACGGGTCATCGCCAAATGCCAGATGAAATTATACCTGAGTTATTGGGCTTTTAGTCCCAGCAGCAGCCACATACTAATTTGTATGCCCCTTCCCCTAACCCCTCCCCTTCCCCATCCCCGGCATCATGAATTAGCATTCCAGCAAAAGGTTCAATCACTTCCACGGAGAGAAACCGTGAATGCTCGTATTTGGCGATAATTAATTCATAATTAATTCGATGTAAATTGCGAAAGTTGAGTCAATTTGTTGCGCATACGATTATGGAGTGGAATAAACCGATGGAGCCCGAAAAAGGGAACAACTCCGACTGGCGGCGCCTCCGGGCAGTTATCCCGGGGACCACACCATAAACACTTTTTGATCTTAATCCATTCTGTGATCCATTCCGCCCATTCGCCTGTTGTTGTTTTCTTGGTGTGACGGAGGAGGTGCCGATGATTTACCTTGATGCGGAGCACAGGACAGCGATCAGCGGTCGGCGGACGGCGGACAGCGGACAGCGGATGGCCAAAATTGGCCGAATTTATCCGTCTGGCGCTCCTCTGGGGCCCGTGGGTGCACTGGGGAACCGCGCGTCGAGAACGTTGTAACAATTATGTGGGCGATTGTTGTGGGGAAAGTCGACACACACTCCACTCATGGGATGGGCTCTTATCACTTTGTTGCAGGCTGCATCCGAGTCCTGTCAAACACTGCCCTATTCGGACTTGGGCCTTTTTGGGCCGCGCAGCGGAGGAGTAGCGTATTCGGGACCGGGACCGGGACCGAGGGAGACACAAAACCGTCAACAACGACTAGCGGAGCACGACTAACTTGGTAGGAATGTGGGAGATATATTGATATATCGCCAAGGCAACCGACTCAAAACAAGACAAAACTTCTGTTGTTTCGCTGTTCGCGGCCGAGAAAGTATTGAAATATTAAAGCCAAATGCCCAGTCCCATACCCCAGTAGCATGCTGGCGTCGCTGTCATCGCTGGCGTTGCTGGCGTCGCTGTCATCGCCGGCGTCGCTGCCAGTTCCGCAAAATCGAGCATTGCGCTCTATTTTGCTCTCCGCCCGTTCTCTCGCTTGAAATGAAGACGGATTCTTGCTTTGATGCGAATAATCCGAAATAGAAATAAATCGAGTTGTTTTCTTTAGGGCTTTAATTGGGTTCTGAATGTGATTTCCATTTAAGAATCACCCACTCAACGCGAGAGCAATGCGTTGGGCCCAGTGAAAACGAAGCCCAGCGAGAGAGAGAGAGAGAGCAAAACACGATGTCGCACTCGAAGTCGCCGACGGCAAAGTCGGGCTTTCGACGCCAGCGCTGGCGTTGGCGTTGGCTTCGGCTTTGGCTTTGGCAGGTACTTTATCTTCAGCCCTCGCGGCGCTGTCGCTATCGCAGTCTTCGCCCGATTACGAATTAATACAAATTTCTTTGCATACATTTCTATTGTGATTGGCGGTCGAAAGGCCTTTGACTGTGTGGCTGCCCGATTTGGGTATTTCGTGGGACTTGATTTGGCCTATTCACGACTCAAGATGAACCGTTCCCCGCCCACCAGCTCGGCACCACTCCCTTGCGTTGGGAAATCTCCGAGTGGACCATCCGAAAACCAGAAAGAAAGGCCAGGTCAGTTTAAGGTCCGAACATAAAGAGAAATCCCCGCAGACCCATCTTTCCTATGGCCTACTGGCCGACAGATTTCTATCATTCGTGGCTCTGCCATGTGGAAACATACGATACTGCAATTTGGATGCCCATGGAACAGGGTCGGAATGCTCTCTTCTCTGCGCTGCAAACTTCGGCCCAAAGCCATTGTACTCTCCTCTCGGAGAGGGTATACATAATAAAAACAACAGGTGAATATGCTGTCGGCGCTGTCGCAACTGCGCTGCCTCGCTGTCGCAGGCACAGTCGCTGTCGCTGTCGCTGCCGCTGCAGCGACTTTGAGTGGTGTAAGGGCCAGCTCCGCGTCATGATCATGATCGATTTCGGAGGCAGGTGATGGCCCGCATACCAAATCATCGAATCCCCGCACTTGTCGATCAATTAATTATTACGGCATTTCACACACACACACACACACACACGCACGCACAGCTCTTGGGTTTTTTTCACGTCTTTCAGGTTTTCTTTTCACGTTTCTCTTTGACCGTTGATGGTTTTGCTTTTGGTTTTTGGACTTTTGCATTCAATATCGAATTCATGGTCAAGCCGTTTCCGAATGTGTGTCGCCAAAAGGAATCCCCCCCACCCCCTGTCCAAGAGCAACAACAAAACAGGCAACAACCAACAGGTTGACCTGACGAAATGGAGCTGGAAACGCGTTTTGGCTCTTGACGCAACCATCTAATGCGGCTTTTGTTGGTTTTTTGTTTGTTTGTTGATGGTTGTTGATTGTTGGTTGTTTATTGGTTATTGGGTCGCTCCCCCTCCCCCTCTGCCTCCCACTCACAGCCGCGCAGCAGAATGCCATTTCATAATGCCGAAAATTTCGATGTTGTTTTCAGATCAAATCCGGGCAAATATTCAAACGTTCACGCTCTGGAGCTGGAACTGCAGCTGGCGGGGGTGGGGACGGGGGACGGGGGTGGTGCCCACCCACATTTCCGACAAACAAATTGAATCAAGGCTGAGGGCCAAGCGATGACTTGTTGAGGGGTCTGGTCGAGCGCCAGCACCTGATGGAAGGCGACGGCGGCCCTCTCTTTGCCGCTCGCTCTTTGCGCGCTATCTAAGAGAGCCTTCTCTGCATCAGAGACGTCAGCAGAGGCAGAGGTGGAGGCAGAGGCAGAGGTGGAGGCAGAGAAAGATAAAGATAAAGAGAGAGTTCTTTCTTTCCCTTTGGGTGATAGGCGAGTGGAATATCTTGGAATTATGTCATACATATCTTTACACTTACACACACACACGAGGTGAGGTGTGTCGCCACACATGCCCCCGCCCGCGTCCCTTTTAATCAGTTGGTATCACTCTTGATTAATCGGCTGACCCCATCTGTCGCCGGGGGAAGGGGCGAAACTAATGAAACAGATAACTGCAGGTGCCCACAGAAGAGAGGAAGTGTTTGTGGAGACACCCAGAGAGCGAGAGAGAGAAAGTCCAAGAGAGGGTGAGAAATAGTGGGGCCAATTAATGTTGAAAAGCAGTGCAAGGGCGGGGGCACCGGGCACCGGGCACCGACCGGGCTGTGGGACAGGCTAATTGAACAACACCCGGACCCGGACCCGCACCCGGACCCGCAACCGATCCCCACCCGATCCACACACGGCCAGTGGGGCCAGGGAGGCAGCATTAACTGACATCGCTTGATTTATCGAGTGGAATAGATAAACAACGTTTAGCATTCGATAATGTGTGTTTTCCGTGGCGCGGGGGGCACTTTCCGAGAGGCGGAAGCCGACACTTGAACTGCCGTCTGTTACGTGGGTATCCGTCAGATACTACGCGTACCGTATCTAACGTACCAACATACTCGTACTACCGTACTACCGTACTACCGTGATACCGTACTACCGTGCTAGCGCGACCGACGCGACGACACTCCTGTCTAAGCTGTTCTGCTCGGGCCACTTGAAAGTTGAAATCAAAATCAACATCAAGAATCGAGACTTCAACTGCAACTGCAACTGGAATTGGAATTGGAATAAACACTTTACTTTGGTCTTTTCGTGGATTTGTGGCTGTATCTCGGGCAGCGACCAAGGAATTTTTGTGTGTGGAAATCGCTGTGGCCTGACCCAAAAAGCGAACCGGACGAGACACAACTCAAAGCGAAAAGCGAAATTCAAACTGAGGCCGGAGAATCGGGCGAAGAGCGACCGAACCCCCAAAGGCCGTCCAAAATGCCGCTGCAAGAGAGCAGAGAGCGGTGAGAGGAGAGCGCAGAGGGCCAGACCAGAGAGAGAGCCGCCGCGGAAGAGCGCTGCTCTGTGTGCTGTGGGCTGTGTATCTGTATCTGGTGGATGGCAGCAGGCGGCAAGAAGCAGACACCGCCACCGCCACCGCATGGCAAATGGCAAGAGCTGCAAGAAGAAGCACTGGGGGCAGTATGCTACACGTTGAACGTTGCGTCACGCGCACACCACATAGCCACATAGCCACCAACACCAACAGCAGCGCACAGAAGACACAGAGATACAATCTGCCAGATACATTCGCTGCGTTGTAGCGCCAAAAGGCCGGCTGCTCTTCAATGCCGCTGATAACGTCTGCTCGCTCTCGCTCTGGGTCTCGCGCTCTTTGTCTCCCTCTGTGCGTTCTCTTTGGCTGCGGCAGGCAGCGTGTATCCGTTGGATACGAGGGTTGTCGCTACGTTTCGGGCCAACGCACATGCCGCCAAATAAGTGGCAGGCTCGAGTGGAGTGGAGTGGAGTGGAGCCCGAAAAGAACATCGAAACATGTGGAGGCCCGACCGACCCGACCCGAGCCGACGGCGGGCATTATGTCATCGGGGGAGTCGGTCGCTGGGCGAAGAGAAGCGTGGCCCGACCGAATCGCTCTCTCTCTCTCTCTCCCTCTCTGTCTCTCTGTCTCTCCGTCGCTCTGTTTCTCTTTCGAGTCGATTGTTGTTTGTTTGCATTTTAGTGTTGTACTCGTATTCGTATTCTGCTCTCAATCTGTCCCAAAGCCACCCCTTGGTGGCACAGCCACGCACACATGCACAACGATACGTACACGGACAGGACACGGGTCAGTAGTTGCTACGGTTGGTCCTTCTGGTTGTCATAGTACCCTGTAATCTCCGGGTATATACTCGCAAGTATCCAGTAAGCAAGGAAGAACAGAGCGGGGTATTGGTTATTGGTACTCCTATGGGTATGGCTATGGTCTAATCGTCTATTTATCTGCTAAATGGTGCCTAATAGAGGGTATCTTTCAGTCGTAGCACCAACACCAACAATGTTCGGTTGTTCGGCTTTTCTGCTCCTCTTGTTGCTGCTCTTTTCTGCGGAAATGAGCCGGAAATGACGTTACCCCTTTACAGATACCGAGCAGCCCCTCTCTCGACTGAAAGGACAGCTCGAAATTGTTAATCTAGTGCAAGCATTGCCGTCTTGATGGAAATTGCCAGATTATGTCCATATACGTGATAAAACTGGTATAATTGGTATAACATTTACTAGCATCTTCCAGATGCAAATGTATCTCGGCTGAATACTTGTATTTCTTATTTTCGAACATGTCTTGTGCTTTGCTTCTCTTGAACCAGAATAATAATATTATTAATGGCTATGTTAATGTTTCTGGAGTGTCCATCAGCCCCACAGGCAGATCATCTGCTCTCACCTCTGTGGTTCTGCCTATGCCTTATGCCGTACCATCCCGAGATCTTCAATTAACAAATAAACCATCCAGCTGATTGCGCACCAAATTTGTGAAAACTGTTGGAGATACTTTGATCTCTTCGGAGAGAGAGAGAGGGAGACCTGCTCCTAACAAAGCCGTTTCAAATAAGCAATTAATATTGCATTATTGCGCAACAGAAGTGAGCAATAAATAAATAAAAAGTCGGCGGCAGCGACCGACCATAACGCACTTTTGAAGGCAAACAAAATGGAGTCAGAGGAGGAAGAAGAGGAAGAAGAGGCGGCAGCGCCGCGCCAGAAGAAGACAACAAATCGAATCGAATCGAATCGATTCCGATACGCATGCGCAAAAGCTTCGACGGCGACACGGCACGGCCCGACAACTCGACGATTTCGTAACACGAACAAAATGCGTAGGGGCGTGGCGTGGGCGTGGCACGGCCAAGTCGGTGGGCTCCGACTCTGTTTCTGGCCCGTGGCCAAAATTCTTGGGGCTTTGGCATGACAATGTCAAAATGAAACGTGTCAAGCCACGATCCACGCTCCACGATCCACGTTCCCCGCTCCCTAGCTCCGGGCCCTTGTGTCATCGCGAAACGCTAACGGTTTATCATCCACAAAGAAAGACACCAATTTACATCTCACCTTGGGGCCGCCTGCATCGCCGGAGCCCTCTCCGCCGCTCTGCGCAGCGCTGCCTCGGGCCGTGTGTTTGTGGGGGGGCTCTGTCTGTGTGCCCGTGTGGCAGTGGGGCAGTGTGCCGGCGCATATAAATCGATTAATAAGTTTCGTAAATGAAATGCCATTATCAACAGCGGCAGCAGCGGCAGCACAGCGTTGCCACAGTCAAGCAACAGTAAGAGTAACGGCAAAGCCGGAGGTTGCGTTGCCGCCTGCTCCAGCTCCGACTCCGACTCCAGCTTCAGCTGTTGGTTGCCCCAGGCACAGCATCATCATCCGCAGCGGCAATTAAAATTAGCTTATGGCTCAGCTGTTGCTGAATTTAATTAACGAATGCACTCACACTGAGTGGAAGTCCGCAATGAGAGCCGCAATGAGAGCCAGAGTGCGAGCCGCCTTGCACAATGGTGGGCGGCTGTGCAATTAACTAATCAGCCCCATAATCACAGTCATAATCCTAGTCCAGACTGGAGCCCGGCGCGTACTCGGTTTCCTTCTTCAGATTGATTCGACCTGGGCCTGGCCAAAGTGTGGCTTGGATCATGGATCATATGCATTCCGCGCATGCGCCACGGCCACCTCGGGGCGGCACGGAGCACCACGGAACGGACCAGGTCAGGCCAAAGTAATTGAGTCAAGGGCGCGAGCGTTTTAAGCAGCCCAGACACGTAGGGAATTCGATTTTGGTAAAGCCAACGCGTGCACCAGACCTTGGCCGGGGCAGACGAACTCGAGGGGCTGGAAGCCGTCGAAACAGACTGGATGTTGACCAGATCAGCAGGAGGTTCTGTTAGAACTGACCTCTCGTAAATGTCGTATCATTAAAGCACTTCCTGACCTTAGATCAAGCTTAAATCACCTTTCACTCTAGGAAATCACTCTTGTTAGCACATGCAACAGGTTGCTCTGATGAATAATCTGTGGGGCTCTCGCATACAGCATTCCACTGTATTCCACTGTATTCCGCAGCATTCCAAAGACAAAGCTACGCGATGACGGGTGCTCATTAGGGGGCGGCGGGGGGCGGCGGCTCATTACGATAGCAGGGCCGCGTAACGAGGTTCTCCACGAGTATTGGCTCGCTGGCTGATCGCACTGACACTCGACCGTCTATAAAAATAATTAAATATGCAGCAAAGAGACCAAAACCAAACAGCCAACAGCCAAAGACAATGGCAGCGACAAAAAGAAATCTATTTAAATTGGACTCGGGTTTGGGCTGGCGCTGACGCTGACGCTGGGGCTGGGGCTGGGGCACTTGAGCCATTGCACAATGGCCACCTCATCGCAATAGACAAAGCACAGAGCACAGAGCACAGAGCCCAGAGCCCAGAGCCACCTTTCAAATTGAAGGCTTAGTTAGCTAATGTGTGGTAATGATAATGATTAAGCTTGGCAAATACCCCAAATGCCAAATATGCGTCGTCTGGGGCTGGGACTGGGAGTGGGAATGGGGCTGGGACAGGGACTGCGACTGGGCATGGGCATGGGCCTCGGTCTGGGCCAACTCAACCGAAAGTGACAGCCCACCGATGGATGGCATGGCCCAATGGAAGCTCCATTGCGATTGCGGCCCTGACTATGACTTTCTCGTGGCCAACAATTGACAATTCTACGGGCCATAAAGCCGATGCTGAAGCTAAAGCTGTCGGCCCTCGCAATTGGCCGCAATAAAAAGTTGAACCATCAAATGTGAGTCGGAACGGGTTCTAGACCCCGAGAAACGCGTGAAATTTGGCTAAAAATTACGCTCAATGATAATGAGAAGATCATATAGCATATGGCTTGAGTCCACGTCCGTATCCGCGGCCACGCCCAACCAGATGGGGGTCGGACCAGCTGTTTGACTAACGGACGGGTCGGGTATGACGGTATGACGGGTCGGGTATAGGGATGGGGATGAGGATCGCAAACACCTAGAGGCTGGAAATAAAGCTCAGTCGAGCGTTACAATTTCGCAATTGCCAAGCAAACACAAAAGGTTTACGGAAAATAATCAAAATAATACCCGTGCCCGTGCCCGTATCCGTACCCCCAGCAGCCGGGTTAGGTTGGGCTACTTAACCTTTCACAGATCCGTTGCAGCGGTACAGCGGTGCACGTGCAACGCCCACCGAGGAGGAAATTTTCATGGGAATAGTGCGACGCATTTGCGATGTCATGGGAAACACGTCAGAGCCGCGATCTGCGTTTGCTCGTATTTGGCTAGAACGGTTGATGGAAGCACACAAGCCACACACTCTCCATCTCCATTCCCATTCCCATTCCCATTCCCAGCCGCTTTATTTGCTCCACACAATCGGATGGATATTTCGAGAGTGCTACGGAGGGGCCCGGCCCGGCCCGGCCCGATCCGATCGGAGTATTGGTCTCTTGGAGTGGAGTGTGGGAATACGATCGAAAGTTGATATCGTCGTGGGCCACACATGGCGCAATTTGTAGCTTATTTGCCTCAAACAGCGGACAATGGATAAACAAAGTTCATCTTGGGGTCCGTTGAGCCGCAGCACTCGAGTTTTTCCGAGGTAAATATTTGGCCAGCCCAGCGAACATTCGACTCCGATCCCAACTAACTAACAAAAATTCAAATATTGGAAAGCTTGTCTAATGCGAGGGAAAGGGAAAGGGAAGGGAACGGAAGGAAAGCGAAGGGAAGGGAATGTACGATGCTCGATGCACTTTGGCACCGAAGCGATTACGGAAGGGAAACGAAACCAATGAACGGACACGTTAATTAAGATAGAACCAGTAATTAAAAACAACAAACGGTTAAATGTTGTTGTTAATCAACAGCTATTCGAGTACTCGTACGAGTATTCCAGTAATCGCAGCTCTCTACAGCTGCGGGAAAACAGTGCCATTTCACGATGGAATTCCTTGGGTAATTGCACAGCGATGCAATCGAAGGTGCTTATACTAGAGCCAGAAGCAGGCATTAAGCATCGATTAACGAATGCCGGGCTGGAATTAACTTCATTAATGCTACCTCCTCCAGGAAGCCACCGCCCACCGCCCACAGCCACTCAGGTCTCTCTAAGGTCGGCTTGATCTTGCAACTTTGGGGGCAGGGCCGGCCGTCGGAAGGGAACGTGCCGCCGCTGCGACAAGTGTTTCATGCCAATTAAAATGGTTAAACGCTGGCTAGCCGAGGCCGGCTCTTGGGCACATTTCTCACCTCACATCCGTCCCAAGGCTGCCCCGCTAATAGCCACTAATCTCTGTGCAAACCCGCAACAAAACACCACCATCCCAGCCACCGCCGACCTATATAGCCACATGTGCGTGTGCTCCTCGCTCTCGCGGCCCAAAGACCACAAATGAGCACTCGGCGCTGGCTGGAGCAGGCCCTGGCTAGGCCAAGACAATGTCGACTCAGACGGAGTCGGAGGCGGAGGCGGAGATGGAGGAAGAGTGGGCAAGACTGGGCCAGAGTGGTGATGGAATGGGGGAAAATGTATCTTTTTTGGGGCTGGCATTGTTGCTGGCTTTTGACAACTCAATCAACGTCGCAAGGTGGTTCATCGCCGCTGCCACCTCCGCTTGTGCCCCCACTTCTTACTTCCATTCCATTTCCATCTTCTGCCGCATTTCAATGTCAAAATCCGCAGGCGAGAAGTCGGGGCAGCTTTGTTGACAGCTTTATAGCGAGCAAAGCGTCGGCGCAAACGACCAAAAAACTCTCATTAAAAAGAAGCAGCTCAAATGCGCTGTACAATTGTACAGACAATTGTCTTTTGTTTTGGCCACATTAGTCACTAATTTGAGGCTGGTCTGATCGGTTTTATGAGTGCCCCAAGTCGCGGCCTTCGGGGTTGCGTTACGGGCCCGGGACCCGGGCTCGGGCTTGTGTCTCACCCCCTCAGACTGCTTCCGGAGTAGCAAACTGAATCCGTTTCGGGCCTTGACTCTGCTCGATCCAGGTGAAAATCGTCAATCGTAAATCGTAAATCGCAAATCGCAAATCGCAGATGCGGAAATAATCGGGCCGTGAAAAGCTGTTGAAAGCCCGTCACAGCCCATTCGGGGGTTAGTTCTGGTTCTCTGAGAGCGTGATCGTAACCCCCTCCGGAGGCTGCCCCACAGCATTTCCAAAGTGCATTACGGCCCTGTGTTTCCGCTGCCCTCAGCCCTAATGGTCGACACAATTTGGCCAAAAAGCGCCAATCACCTCGGAGTCCGGCTAATTATAAGCCTGGCCAACTGGCCAACTGGTCAACTGATCAACTGACCAACGGAGTAGCTTACTGGAGGGAGGGAGGGAGAGTCCCATGGAGCAAACCCCAGCCAGCCCCAGCCCGAATCGTTTATGGAAGATTTTGTAATGATCAATTTGTTGCATTTTCCGCTACTCTCTTCGTTCGTTGTTGCTGTTGTTTTTGTTTCTGTTGTTCGTCGCACTAATTACGGCAATTAACAGGCAAGATTTGTAGACAACTTCACACATACACATACTGATTTGGATTGGCTTTTGTGTCTCCATCCCCAGCCCCCATCCCCATCCCCTATCCCCATCCCCATTGATTGTATCCATGCCTTTTAGTGTCTTTCGGCAGTTTCGGTTTGTTGTGATTTGTGAAATAATCGTAGTCTGCAGATGATGACGGATTGAAGCCGATTGGATCGGATCAGACCATCCCGAGACGAAAGTGAAGTTCAGGCAGGGTCAGAGGGGGATTGGGGAGGAGCCATCAGCTGATCAGGAGGGAATTTCATCTAATCTCGTAGTCAGAGTCACAATTTCCTCCTCACACGCACACGTCTCCCCACACATGCACCTTCGGAGCCCCTGTCAATATCTGTCCAGATCGGTGAGATCTCGCTTCTGTTTCTGGTTGCTTGGACATGCCCCACACGTAGCAGACAGCGGCAGACGAAACTCTGTTAATTGTCTTTATTAGTCACCACAGAACCCCAAGAGCCAACTGAAAACTTTTACAGGTATCTCTGTATTTGTATCTGTATCTGTACGAAATGTGATAATGTATTGTATTTGCATATAGGTACATATTTTTATTTATATTCGTACTCCCCCTCTGAGCGAATCATGTGGCATGGTGCCCGATCGAGAGGCCTCTCCTAAGCCCCCGCCAATTTCGCAAGAATCTCCGATCAAAGTTCAATCCCGAAACGATGACGCTCACAAATGGCAGGCAGTACGAGCAGAGACGTCTATTATCTGATTCTAAAATGAATGACCATTCAGTTTTGGTCGGTTACGGCGACTGAACCTAAGTGAATGGCTGTGGAATACTCGTATGTAATTATTGGACAACACATCAGAAACCATAAATATAATGATCTCTCTTCATATCTGCCCCAACACTGTGGCAAACCCACTCGAAACTCGGTCTGCATCCCACCACATCGATGCCTGTCGATAGAGTCCTACCAGTTGCTGCCAGGGCATTCAATTTCCACCAGTTCCAGCAGACATAGTGTGGTTCCACTGTACATTCGGCAGCCTTAACTTCGATTGTGTTTCCCTTTCTCTGGGCTCCCTCAAACTGGGGAGCAAATATGTATCTACGCGCTTTGTTCCTTCTATTTTGATAGCCACTCTGCTGCTCTCTCCCAAAAGCACAGTTGGATGGGCGTGTGCGCTGGTTGTTTGTCAATTAGCAGGTTGCTCCCGCATCCCCCCATCGCGGCTGGGTAGCTGGGCCGCCGAGCGGTGAGGAAGCGGAGATCCTGTTCCAGACGGAACGGAACGGAACGGACAGAATGTATGTTTGAATTATTTATAGAGAGGTGAGCATAGTGCCGCATAGCCGTCGAGTGATCAGCGCTTTAGTCGTGATGTACTGAGGTCTGGATGAGTACTTGCTCTAAGCCGGTCTCTGGGAACGAGGCACATTGACCGTAGAGCAGGGGAGCTGGGCGAGGGGGAGTGGGGCCTGCGAATTCGCTTGAAATGGTTCTACGTGCGTGGCATTCGAAGATCGGCGGAGGAGCGCGAATCGTTTGCATATGTAAATGCCGAAAACACAGCCGCGGCTTACAATTTGAAATGATTTGCTTGAAATGATTCTTGGGCGTGGACAGCGGCAATTATCTGTAATGTGGAATCTGAAGTCTGGAATCTGGAATCTGGTATATGGAATCTGGAATCTGGAGAGGAAGCCAGAAGTCGTCCCGCTCTGAGTCAGAACAAAGGAATTGGCAGCAGGTAGCAGGTAGCAGGCAACAGCAACTGGAACTGCAGGAAAATCCCGGGAGTTTCCAGCCCATCCATTAACCTGTTCAATTAATTGGCAACACGGAAGCGAGCATCGAACTGTTGGGCCCATCGGAGCATGAGGAGGCCATTAAATATGCGCCGCTTCCATCATATTCCTCGAAAGTTGTTCCCAAAAGCCGTTTACAACTTGATTCTGATTCGGATTCTGATTCCGATTCTGATGCGAACGATTGACAGGGGGAATTGGATGAGGGCAGGATGCTGATGCACTCCGCCATAAACCAGACTCTGGCCTGCCACGTCAAGTGGAGACGGGCACCGATCCGGCAGAGAGTCAAGTCCAAGGTCAGGCCCGGTCCAAGGCGGTCCAAGACACACAGGTTTTATGGGGAAGTTTTTGCGCAGTTTATCTTTGTTTTTACTCCGCATTAATATTTACAATATTACGATGCTCCATCCAGCAAGGGGAGGGCTGCGGCTGCTCCAAGGGCGTGCTAATTGTGGGGAGCAGAGAGCAGAGCAAAGAGCATAGCAGAGCAGAGCCCAAAGGTACGACGAGGGCTAAGAAACAAAACAGACGATCGATTGCATGGAACGTGGATGATGGACGGGAGCTTTCAAGCTTGATCAAAAAGCTCTGCACCTGCATCGGGCACAACAACGAACAAGTGGAATGGAAGTGGAGTTAATATCGTTTCCGAAGGGCAAGCAGTAAACACAAAAGTCAGCTGATCGGCTGATTGGAACACTTTCGGAGAGCGACCACGAAAGATCTCTTCTATGCTCTTCTCTTTGCTATGCTAATTCGGTTGTGGTCGCTCGGGTGCAAGTGTCAAAGCGTCAGGGTTGCCACACAGCGCGGGTAATGATAGTCGATTGGCCAGTTTAATCGATTAGCTAGACAGAGTGGCACGGGGCGGCGGGGAGGCGAGAGGTGGAGAGAGGTGGTGTCCAAAATGGTTATTGTGAACGGACCCACGAACAGTTGCAAAAGAACAGGCAAAACACATGTGGAGGCAGGCGGCCAGGCGGCCAGGCCTGGCTTACCAACTTACCAACAACTCTGTAGATCGGCAACAGCGGGGCAAGGCGAGCCACAGCGAGGAACGACGACGACTCTTGGTAAATCGCTAGCAACCGAAAACCAAAAACTGAAAACTGAAAAAACCACAACACTAAAATTGCACGCGGCGCGAACTATTTCCCAAATTGTTGCCAAAGAACTTTGTAAAACTGATTATTTTCGCAACTGCTTGCAGTGGCCCACACGATCGAGACGGGGAGCCGACGACGAATAGCGCGCTTGACTTCTGAATGAAAACTGAGTTGCGCTCGCGATGTGGGGCTGATTAAACGCGAAAAGTGGGGACGCGGCCGTCTACCGTCTGCCATCGGCGTCTCCGTCTCAGTCGTCGTCGGCGCCGCCGCAGCCGCCGCCGCCGCAGTCAGCGTCAACCAGCCCCAACGTCAGCTTAGCCAGTAACGGCAGAGCACAGGCGCAGGCGCAGAACTTGCAAAGCTTCTGGCTATGGAAACTTTACGGTCGGATCGGTCGGGTCGGTGACAAATGCAGGCAGAAAACTTTCCGCGGCCCCAGCGTCGAGTGCATGGAGCAGAGCAAACAGTCTAATTGCCCTGCCCTGGCCTGGCCTGGCCTGGACCCGACTCGAACCCGAGCCTGAATTTGAACCCGAACCCGAACCCGAACCTGAACCCCTGCACAACGTGCTCCTGTTGTTGATGTCAGCGTCGCATCCAAGGTTCAAGGGGATACATCACAACGCATCACATCGCATCACATCATTGTTGTCCATTTACTGGTTTCTCCCACTGTGGAATGCTGTGGAATGCTCAGATCACAGCTTGCCAGCTGTGCAATGTCCAAGGGCCTCGGAACAAACAGCAACACGTTACAGATGCCGCTGCAGGACCCAACACTTGTTCCAATTAAACAAACTATGCCCCAAAGTCGAAGCAGAAGGAAGGCTTTTTCTCTACGTTGAGTATTCCCGATCAGCTGGATCGGAAGGAACACAGGAAGAGGTATAGCTACACAATGTACTCGTGCAAGGATTCTGGACTCGTATCTTTGGAAACACTTACTCGTGTGTGTATATGTTTACGTTCTGTTCGATTTACCAAAAAATTCTGTGTATATCAGATCTACTATATGGAAAATATGTACTTTGCTTGGACCAAAATGCATCTGAGCAGCGAGATGGAGTGGCGACAATGTCGTTCCTACTTTGTTGCAAATCGAAAATTGCAAATCATCATTTCTAGGTATAGTTGATTAAAAATAAAAGGGAAATTTAGTAGCTGCCTCGGAAGGTGCTTCGAGTGGAAGAAGGTCGACTGCAAGTACTAAAGTATGTAAACATGATTTGGCAATAGCTCCGATCGATAATAATCGACTTGGCAATGAAGAACCACCGCTGTACATTCGCTGGTTGGTACAAGACTAGAGCCTAGAACTGGATCGAAATGAATTCACTTTACTGCATTGGGTGGCCGCCTTTAAAGACCACTGACGAGTCTTACAAGTGTTTGATTAGCTCAATTGAGCACGCGCGCGCGCCACTGACTCGCACTGGGAATTACACAACAATAGACTTGAAGCAAGTGGTGCCCTCGAGGCAAGCCCCGGCTCCAGACAACTCCACACAACATTGCCGCCAAGAGCGGCTCCTCATCCTCACCCTCATCTCAGCTCAGCTCATCTTGATGCATTTAGTTGTGTAAACTTGGCTAAAACACTAGGCCGCCGGATCTCGGATCTCAAATCTCGGCGGACGGCTGCGGCTTGCGCCTGCACTTTGACAAGGTCAAGTGGGTGCCAAATATTTACCGTCCAGCGGTCGCCACCCAACGACCGGGCACACACAGGGCACTGGCCAGCAGCCCGTCGGACGGTTTTTATTTGCCAATAATTAGTCAATTAAGTAATTGCTAATTTCGATGTTTAGCCAATGGCAAACATTTCATTGTTATTAACTTTTCCCCGCATACCCCTACTGCCCCACTGCTCGCCCAGCCAAGCGTTGTTCGCCGACATTGGCGGCGCTGCCGTTGGTCGGCTGCGACTTGCAACTGATCCATTTCGGGCGCCAAGTGGGGCATGGCATGCAAAGCTCTCCAGCTGCGGTTTGTCCGCCTGCGGTTTGTCTGTTTGCCGGTTCCGATTCGAATGTTTTATGGACTCATTACAGACCCATTCGCCATTATGAGTACGTACTAATAAGTACGTACAGCTGTGCATGATTGATTCCCAGCGACAGCTTAAACTTTGCCTTCGATCGTCGTGGCCAAGTGGATTTGCCTATTCGCCAACTTACATCATCTGGCCGTTTTCCCCTAACGGTCAGGTGGTGTTTCTATTTATAATCCCATCTCCAGTTGGCTTGCATACGTAACAGTCCCACGAGTGGGTTGCAGCGCGGATACCCAGCGGGTCACAAAGTGATAGTCATTGAACATGGCAATGCCACCACACGGACACAATGCCAGGAGGGAGTGTCCCTTCTGGCGGAAAAAGAGATGAGATGCGGAGACTAGATGGGAATGGCCCTATCTTAGTATTGCCTTAAAGATAATCAATTTAAAGATACAAAAAACATACATTTCATTTAAATTTTGGCTATTGTGTCCGCCCTAAAAGTAGGCAACACTACAAAAGTACAGTTTTCTTGCAGCAATCCTGGGCCTCGCCTAGCACGGAGGATACGTTCCTAGAAATGTCCGTAGCGAGACATGGATTCAATATAAAGAAAGTTAAAATGTACTTCCTGTTTTATATTTATCATTAACACATCAAATCTTGAGACATTTTCAAAAGCAAGAAAGGTCATAACATAACATATTGTTACGTTTTTAAGGTTCGTATTTGATTAGGAAACAGAGACAGGCTTTTAGAAAGGCTTTATTTCCGAAAGAATTTAGGTTCCATTCCGAAGGAGCTGTGGGCTCCAACTGACTATTTATAGGAAAAAGCACTGCAATTAATAGTCGTCCTACTCAATCTTCCATTCGTTACAATAATTATTAATATCAAATTCAGAATTCAACATGTTTGCTGTTTTTTCAAACATTATTATCGATTCTTCAGTGGCTTTAAACGCTTCTTTGTAGCCCTCTCTATAAGGTAACTCCAAGTAGCTAACATATGCGAATCCTTCTTGAAGTTTTTCCATCTCTAAACCATTTATGGGTTCGGTTTCTTCAGATCTGCTGCAATCTCAATCAATCACAGCGTCATCAATGCCTCCATCTTCAAACAACTCTTGAAACAATATTCCAACCTTCAATTAAATGCACATTGTGGCGCTTTTACAGGTGCTTTGTTCTGTTCCGCCGCTGTAAGAGCTGCAAATTGTATATTTTATTTATTTATTATTTATTAGCGTTTTTTGATTTAATCGAGCTGTACGAACGTTTCACTTACTACAACGTCATTAACATTTTATTTGCCCGTTGGCAAAGCTCAAGTGTGACTGTTCAAGTGTGGTCTTCCCCTCGTTCTACATGCACCCCATTCGTAGTAATATCTATATTCTGGGTAATCGTCTGAGGACAGGGCCTTCAGCGTGTCGAAGGGGGAACAGTGCAATCGGGCTCGGTGTTTTGCAGCTCTGACGATAGCAGAGCAAAAATAGTTTGTTGGCTTTACCATTTCAATATAAATTAATAAGCTTTATTCAGGTTTTCCATAGTTTTTGAACTTGTCAGCTTAAACCACATAACTTAATAAAGAAACCAATCAAATACAATACAGTACGATACGTTACGTTTCGCTAGGTTACGTTACGCTACGTTACGTTACGCACAGATTAACAGACAGTTACACATACGAATAGATCTTCTCGAACACTAACCTCATCGCTCCTCTTCTCCGAAGTGAAACCGCTTAGCTAACAACTTCAAACCAAAGTGGGGATGGGGAATTTAATACAATAAGTAGTCGTAAGGCCTACACTTACAAAACATACGAGTATACATACATAAGCCACACCAAATGAGGTCCAATAAAAACGAATAGTCGACAAGTTTTGTTCTTGGTTCGCAAACCAATTCGTCTGCACCGCTGATTGTCTGCTCCTCAAGCCGTTTTGCACTTACAGTCTAAAAGCTTTATCTCCATGGTCTGTCTGTCCGTTCGTCCGTCTGTCCGTTCGTCTGTCTGTCCGTCCGTCTGTCTATCTATCTAACTATCTGTTTGATTGCTCAGTTAGCTCTTGTGCTTGTGCTACACATATAGGCTGGGGATCGTGTGTCTCGTTTCGCAATTGGCTAGCTAACTACTTCTCAAGCACTATACTTATCAGTATACATACATAAGTTTTACTATAAGACCTTTACAAAGTATTGCAACAAACAAACTGCTCTTTCTTCCCTTCTCTACATTCCTCGCTCCTCAATATACAAAAACAAGCTACAAATAGTTTAACGTGTTCTTTAAGTTTAAAGCAGACCTAAGAGCAGTTTAGTTATCGTTTATCGTTAGGATTACGTCTCGACTGTTATCAAAAATTGCCGTAAAAAAGTCTACAACTAGAGTGAGTGTGTCGCCCGTTCGAGTATATCTGCATACATATCATTAGTGTGTGTGTGTGTGTGTGTATAGAGGTGTATAGTAATGGGTATTTTCTTGGGTAGTGGGATCTAATACAATATAAATGGATCTGTTCTGTCGCCGGTTTCAAACACGTTTCGCGATTCATTGGGGATCTACAAATATCATTCGAAAATATATGTTTCTCTGTCGACCGTCGACTTTCGAGTGAGTGTCTGCGTCTGTGATGGGAAGGATCGTGTGGGGGCTGGGCTTGTAAACTTGTGCCACAATAGAAAACGTTTATAAAAAGCTCGGTTCGGTGTGCTCTCCGCCTTATCCTTCTCCTTAGCTTTAGGGTAGGGTTAGGGTGGGGTGACGGCAGGACAGGTTGACTCGGTTCGTGTCGGTTCAATTTGGTACAATGCGGTTGATCCGAAGGGATTCCGAGGTGAATTGTTTTGTGTATTAGACGTAATTGTTTATAAGTTAATAAAAGAACAGATCATAAAGCGATTGGTTCTCCCGGGTCCAGGTTCCTTGCCAGGTTCCAATGGTCATACTGCAGCTGCTTCGTGGCCGTCTTGTTCTTCAATCTGGTTCGGTTACATGCTAGCACTTAACGGTAAACATAATGAATATCATCGTAGTAAATCTTAGTAGTAGTTATTTGACTTTGCGCTGGTGCAGACTAGAGCTACTGCTGTCCGGATTCAGGATGGACTCGTTGCTGGACAACGCGCCCTCCTTGAAGAAGCCGTCCTCGAAGCCGCCGCCACCGGCATGCCCGTTCCCGTTCCTCGTCACGTACTCGTCCTCCAGCACGGGCTGCAAAGAGAACAAACGATTTCCAAATGAGTTCAAGTTCAGACTGAGGACTGTGTCCAGCGGACGGCGGCACACGTGTATGCCGCGAGCCGAGATTCATCTGCGCCAAGCTGCGAAGCTGCGTGTGTGTGCCATTCTAATGGACAGCCGCAGAATTGGGATTGTGCCTATGCTTGGGCTTGGGCTTGGGTCTAGGCCTTCGCATCCGGCTTCACATGTGAGCGCTAATTGAAACGTCCCCCGCCAGCGCTGAAAGTTTGCAAGTGCTGTGCTGTGCTGTGCTGTGTGCTGTTTGCGTTCGCGTTTGCTTAACTTAGCTAGTTAGAATTTTTAAGTTGATCAACAAAATTGATGATACAACAACTGCCCACAGCGACTCGACTCTCCTCCAACTCTGATGGCCCAGGCTGGTAACACAGCGCAACACAACAAACGATATAGACCCCTGGACAGGGTAGGCCAGGTAAATGTGTTTGCTCAGCCAAGGCTAATAAGACTCAAGGGCTACTCGATCTAAGGTTGCGCATTAAACTGCGCATTAAGCCCGCCCTGGAGAGCGGGAGCCGATGTAACAATGTGACACCTACCATGCAGGCCCCCTTATTGCTGCCGTTGGCGACCAGTGCATCGCCGTTGCCCAAGTGCTTGCTGTGCCCGTTTGTGTGCAGGCCATGGCCATTGGCATGACCGTTGGCCTTGACGGCCTGCCGGCGACGACGGGTCACAGTCAGGTATTTGGCTTTGTAGAAGTCGGAGAACAGGAACAGGAACATCACGCCATGCAGGCCAATCCAGACCATGAAGCCCTTGGGATAGTCGCAGTCGCGGAACAGCAGCTGGAACTGGTGCGTGAAGATGGCCACGAACTGAACCTGAAAGGGGGGCCGTTAGAGCGTGTGGCACGAGTGCACGGGCAGATCTTACCATTTGGAAGGTGGTCAGGTACTTCTTCCACCAGATGAACTTCTGGTACTTGGGGCCCATTGCTGCGATCATGTAGTAGAAGTACATCACAATGTGCACAAAGGCGTTCAGCAGGGCGAAGAAAGTGCTGTGGCCACCTAAGATGAGGATACATGATACTCGTATGAAGGATATGTCATGTGTGAAGGATACGCACCTGGGGCAAACTTAAGACCCATCCAGACCGAGAACGGCATGCAGCCATGATGGATTACATGCAGTGTGGATACGTGCTCATTCTTCTTCCGCAGGATGAAGAAGAGCGTGTCAAAGAACTCGGTGAACTTCGATATGTAGTACCACCAGCAAATGTTGACCATCTGCAAGGCATAGAATGAAGTTCTACCTGTGGGAGGGCGCTTCTGTGGTTCTGTGGAACACTTACCCGCAGGGCCAGGGGACTGTGGCCGTAGTCAACTGGCTGGCACTTAAAGCTGTAGTGGCCCCACCAGCCGCTCATTAAGTACTACAACGACAAGAGATTGAGAGTGTTTGTTCTGAGGGGCAGGTGCTGGCGATTCTAACCTCGTAGAAGATCCACGCGCTGAATATCGTCTGTATCGCGTTGTAAATGACTAGCACCGACCGCAGTTCCATTGGCTTCCGCTTGGCCATCAGCCTTGGTCCCAGGGATTTGCTGAAATATGCATAGAATATGCACATTCCGAGGGTCGGCAGGGGCGAGGAGAGCAGAAAGAAGTCTTTCACACGGGGATCTGAAATAAAAATGTGCGTCAGTATCAAGATCCATTATCCATCATTCATCCTCCATCCTCCATCATGCTTACCGCTCTTGTTGTCCAAGAGCTCCCTGTACCACTCCTGGGCCTCTTGCAGTATGATCGCCATTCTTCTGCTCGTCTGCTGCTAACAAGGTGGTCTGCAGTTCCTGATTTCGGTGTAAAAAGCTGAAAGGGGAAATACCATTAGTGTCAACTAGTCAACTAGTCATCTGCTGAGTAGGATTCCCCTCCCTCCCCATCTGCATTCAAAGAGCAACAGCAAGATCGCTTTCAGCAGGAACAGGAAGCGATACCCGACCGATCGGCATGCCGGACACGCTGTACGGTGACATTGAACCTCACCGCGAACCTCACAGAGTGGCATCTGATCTCTCTGTCCCTGTCTCCCTCCCCCTCTGTGCATCCCTTCATCTCCCTCTGTCCATCTCTGGGCAGTGGTCCCGGCTCGCTCTCGACAGCGGAGCACACGACAAGTTAATTGCCGGTGCTTTAGAGGCTAGTACACACAATAAAATGCAAAATGCATGCAATTAACAATCTGCCCGTTAATCAACACTTGGGATCGGGAAATTACATTAGCGACGTGTGTGAAGAGGGCGGCGACGGCGGTGACGGCGGCGGTAATCAGGGGCGTGACTTGGCCAGCTGCTCGCCCCTGCACCGAGAAGAAATTGCACAATGATCACGGCTATTTGTCGTTTGCTATTTGCTATTTGCCATTTGCTGGCAGACAGCAATTATTCCTGAAATGCAGCCGCTGGCTGGACAGAGTCTGTACCTTGTGCCAGCCGGATTCCAGCATACGGGGTACCGCACTCCCCCCTCGCACCGCCACACTGATCGCTCAGATCGGACGATCTGCTCAGGTTCAGCGAGTTCAAGCTCCGATTCAGGTTCTCGCCAACCGTCGTATGAATATCAATTGATTTGTGTGGCATTGAGTCCAGTGAAAGCAAATTCCTGATCGCATCGCGATCGCCATTGCAGTCCCACCAGAGGGTTCTGTCTCCGCCAAGGTTTCGCTTTTCCCTCACCGGCGTGAACGGCCTTCCCGCCCACGGGCTCCGCTCCGACGCCATCGCCCGCGACGAGCCAAAGGCCTTTGAACGACCTGGTCGCGGTTGCGCGGCCACTTCAGGTTGTGTTTTTTGAATGTCATGAACAATAAATTGGCCATGGAGATGGCTGTGTCGATGTCGATGGCGATGGCGATGGAGACGTAAGAGTTGAGCAACTGGCTCAATAACCGTTGACAAAAATGTGCCGCTTTTATTACGGCTGTCGTTTCCTCAGCCAGCGCCAATTTCGCGGCTGTCGCAATTGGCGTGGCTGTGTGGGTCAGTGGCACGCTTTGGGGGCGGCTGCCGCTGCCTGGCCTACGCCAGCGTCAAGCCGAAGGCGTGCAGCATCCGAGGTGCGACGACATACAGCCGCTGTTTTTGGTCGCATATTTTTCGTGTTTTGTTTCGAATGAATTACGAAATACTCGTAGCATTCACGATGACATTTCTTTTGAGGAACGGGATGGGCAATGGCCCCAGCTTGAGACCCCACCCACCCCCCGCTGCCTGCCTGCCTGTCGAAGGTGTTGCGGGTTCGTTCGAATTGTCATGGCAAACAAACACAGAGGCAGAAAAAGGGAGGAACGCTCCCGCTTATGTAATTGACTCGCTGCCAATGGGCCAAGGGGGCCAAGAAGATACAAGATACGGAACGCAAAGTGAAGCAAACAAAATCCGCAAACAAGTCGGGGGTCGAGGGTGCCCGGTGCGCTGTGCAACATGTGCTGCGGCATCGTCACCGTTTGCGCCCAGGTAAACAATCAATGAGCCATCAAGCCCCAGCCGCCTGTTGCTCTTCCGGCTGTGGCAGCTCGACAATCCATCCCCAATCCCCAGTCCAGCCTAGAGATGCGCTACGTAATAGTCGAGAGAGTGGCAGAGTGGCAGTTGGGGGATGGGGGATGGGGGATGGACTGAGGCCTGCACGCCACTGTTTGTGGTGTGTTTACACGATGTTGCAGTAACCGTGGTGGAGTGGTTGCATTTTATAAATCAATTAGAGCAGCTCCGCCCTACCCCCCGCAGCAGTGGATAAGGACAGAGGCAGGGGCAGGGGCAGGGGCAACAAACACACAGCGCAAATAGTTTGATGAGTTTGTTGATTTTATCGCCATCCATCCTCGGGGCGTATGCCGTACGGAGATTATATGGTTCTGGCCATGTTTTCCATTGTAATCGTTCGTTTAGAAAACCTAATTAAGTGGAAAATCGATGCAGAAGAGCCCCACTACAGGCCATGTATGCAAATATGTGTGTGGGTAATATACCGAAGTGGGGCATGGGCATGGGCATGGGGCTGGGCCAATGACGCATTCCCGAGCGATAAGCCAGGGACTTCTTGAACACGTTCACACACACACACACACACACTGTGGCCCCCCAAACCGCCTATCAATAAGTGAGTCACATGGCAGACTTTTAATCTCCAGAGATAGGGAAGCAATTTCCTCGAAGTACTCCCGGCACTGGCCCCAATCGGCGGCCCTCGTTCCACACCTGCGCTTATCAATCTCAAGGAGTATGTATGTATGTATATTTTTGGCGCTGTCCGCTCCTCGGCAGATGGCTGATCGGCTAATTGGATTTGGCCGATAAGCCACCAAAAGCCACTAGCCACTAGCCACTATCCACTAGACCTGACCGCTCGACCACTCTTCTGTGTGCAGCATATCCGAGCACCGATCGCCGCACGGAGATCATACAAATTAGCTTCTGGCCGTGCTTCTGTTATCTTTGCCTTCCTCTGGATGGGTGTGTGTGTGCACTCGAGAGTCGCGTCACGTTTGGGTCGCACTTGGGGCGATTATACAATGGGGGATTGCAAGACCGAAACACGGGCGGCTCGAGCGAAGTGGCCATTGGTTTCGGCCACGCCACGCACCTGCTGCCTCCCCCCTGAAAGTTTCGCTTTCTTGCGGGAATGTAATGCTTTATGTTTTTTTGGCACTGGCTGGGTTTTTTGGTTTTGGTTACGGATTCGGCCTCAGTTTCGGGGATTGGGCCCTTTAATTATGCACACATGTACATACAAATATTTATGGGCGGGCTTACACAGATTATCTAATCACACGCACTCGACACTCGGCACTCGCTCTGGACGACACTCACACTCACAGAAATGAAATCAACACGGAGTTGTGGCGGGTCTTCTTGGCCCGCGTTGTTTGGGTATTTTGGTATTTGGGTATTATTTGGCAACAGTTTGTCGCTGATCGGTTGTTCCGGTTGTGGCCCGATGCTCTGCGTTGGACGCTTTTAAGCCAACTGACGGCTGGTTGGATGTGCGTCTGAACCTTATCAGGCGGGCGGGCAGCGGCGACAAACGACAATAGCAACGACAACGACAACGACAACGACAACGACAACGACAACCATACGACGAAGCTGAATCGATCAGTGCGCGCACGAGTAAAGCGATTATACGGCTTAACGGTGAATCATGCCAAGTACCAACGCGAGAGCGCGCGCCCTGTAGGGAGAGCCAGAGAGAGAGAGAGTATCGGGAGAGAAGCGAATCCGAATATCGTTTAACAATTTACTTCGTTCGGCCCGGCCAGGCTTATCAAAGTCGTCGTCCGGTCGTGCATGCGCCGTGCATCGAGCGGCGTGAGTCGCGTGAGTGGAGTGGACGAGAGCCAGCGGCACGACACGACACGTCAACGTCAACCCGCTACTTGAACCGTTGGCCAGCGTGCCAGAAATCCAACTGAAGCCGCGCTCCGGCCGGTCCAAGACGGCCCGTGGCCCGCGTCCAACTCGAACTTGCATTGCAAATTATGTACATGGTGGCATGGTGTGTGGACGCAGAGATACGCATCGTAGAGAGATACACGCAGGCACAGCTGCAGATACGGATACACTGAGAGAGAAAAGCATGCAGAGACAAACAGAGAGAGATAGAGAGAGAGAGAGAGATGTTGAAGCGGTGCTTTTTCTGTTTCTGTTTCTGTTGCTGCCGCAAGTCGCCATCTTCTGTGGCGGCAACAGTTGGCTGATGTAACAGCGCTGGCTGGCTGGCTGGCTGGCCATTTCTATGCATTCGTTTGGTTTGGCCAACGGCTCTGGCTGTGGCCTGCTCTGCTGGCTAGATGGCTGCCTGTCGGCTATTAGAGCTGCTGCCAAAACCACTTTCGCTTTCCGGGCCGTTTCTGTGTCCGTTTGTGTGTGTGTGTGTGTGTGCTGCCCGCTGTCCAGAGAGTGGGGTAGTAGGGTAGTGGGGTGTCAGACTCAGACGCCACTCGGAAGCAGCGCCGCTGCTTGCAAAACTGTGCCACATGCAACAAGTGTGCGGAAATTCCCGGCCAGACGAGACCAGAGACCAGTCTGTGCCGCGTGCGCTCATGCTGAGCGAGACAGAGAGATAGAGAGAGACAGCTAATGTTTTTGGTTGCAGCTCAAAGTCGAGGAACCGTTACCTGCATGCTTCCATACTTGTGGCCTAATTTGTTGACTTGAGTGGTCGGTCGGCCAGTCAACCGGCCCGCCGTTCTGGCCAACGACAGAACTTGGCCAGCTGGAGATACGCTTTGGTATCGCCTGGGCCTCTGCCTCTGCGTCTGCCTCCACTTTCTTTTCGTTCGATTCGTTTCTGTTCTCTCATAACGGAATGCAAATGTGACCCTTGGTGGCACGAACCCAAGTTCGTCTCCAACTCCAGCCCACGGCATACCATACTGGGGAGGGGCAGGGGGCGACGGTTGGCGGCGTGACTGTACCTGCTGTCTGGCATTTGCCCGTTTACCTATTGTTCTATTTGCCTTGCCGAACGGCTGAGAGTGCCGTTTTCCGCCTTTTTCCATCATCTTTTCGGCATGTGTCGCTGAGACAATGTCTGTGGACAAATTGGTAAACAAACTAAAGGTCGACTGCAGGGGAAACCTTTGGATCGCAGATCCAACCAACCCCACACCCCCCCAGAGGCGCACAACCCCACAGTATCTTTGGCACGAGAGGGGAGATACTCGCCTACTCCACTGATATGGATGCGTTCGTTCCCCAAAGGTGGGGAGGAAATCTTAGAGTCGTGCGATAACTTAAGCCAACAATCCATCAATTAACTCCATTCGGGGACAAATATACTCGTCGCACCTTTGGACGCCAGATCCATTTTCAAAGTAAACATAGCCGGGGACCGAGAACGGAGAACGGTGAACCGAGAAGCTAGAAGCTACAACCGAGGGCCGAGAAGCCCTGGGAAGCAATCAAATCAGTAAATCGAACAAATAACACCTCAAAATTCCCCTGAATAGTGGCGTTCAGAATCGTTAGCCTTACCTTGACCCCAGCCATCAGTCACTGCCGTAACTACGGTGGGTGTGTGCGAGTGCGACGGCGACTGCGACTGTGAGTGCAAGTGTGAATGTGAATGTGTGAATATGAATGTAAAATGGCTCGAAATTTGAAAATAATACGCGAAACGGGTCAAAGTCAGACAATTGGGGAAATTGCTCAAATCAACGCTCGACGATCAACGCTCAATACTAAATACTCAAAACTCAACACTCAACACTCAACGTTCAAGACGCAACGCAAATTAACTTTCTTACAAAACGGAAATAGTAGCACGTAGCCCCAAATGAATTTCATGGTCAAGTTGCGCAGCCAGCAGCTAAAGACATCTTTTGATACCACACAGTACAGTGAAATCCCCCTTGGGCGGACATTCACGGTCAAAGTCAAACCGAAGCGCACGCAGCAGAGGTCGAAAGGCAAAAAATGAAACAGAGTTTATGCAAATCCACGTTGACACAGATCGCACCGGACTACATCTCTCTCTCTTGACAAATAAATACATTTAATCGCATTTATATGCAAACTATTTACATTTCGTCATACGGGGGTCTTGCGGGGGTTATTTATGTGCGAATATATGGATCTAGGCGAAATTCATTACAGATATTCATTCCAGGGTATTCTCCACCAAGAGATGTTTTCACTCTTTCGAGCTTGCACTGTAGATACATACACATAGGCGAGTACATAGGCATATACGTATGTATGTATGTATATCCTTTGTGGGCGCATCTCATTAACGCTAGATGGCGCTGATTGCATGGGCAAACACATGATGATTCCACACCCTTCTACCCGCCCAGCCACCACATGACCCGTGGATATGGAACACACTCGTAGATCGAGTAAATTTGCTCGGGGTTTTTTTTTATTATTTTATTTATGAATGAGTCGAGCGCATCCATAACTATGTTCACGCACACTCGTCGCGGATACATATGTGTTCATGCATATGTGCCTGTATGTAAAGAGCCAATGGAGGTCGATGAAAACACCTGTCCAACTGGCCGAGCAGTAGCAGCGTCAGCACGTACAAGCCAGGCCAAAATGCGAGCAGCAACACAAGGGCCAATTAATTTTTGGATGCGCCCGGAATTGGCGCAAGCGACGATTTCGCTAGAGATGAGCACATGAATGGGTATCGGAGAGGGAAGGGGGCAGGGCTTTCGGGAGCACTGACTTATGAATAACTGCGCCACCCTGGTATTATCACTGTGTTAAATGTTTGCTTTCAAGTGTCACTGCACTTTAAGACGATCGTTTATTCGGGCTGCTGAAAATCGAACCCGGTACTCGATACTTCGACCACAAAATCTACACTTGCCAATGGAGGCTATCTCTCCCACTCTCAACCGAGTATTCTACGATACCTGTGACATTTTTGTGCCTGATACATACATATGTATGTATGTATACACTGAGAATCGTATGCAAGTATATTTCCTACAAACGATACATATTTAATTTATTTTTAATTTGTATTTAACACATTTGTGTTTAAATCAAAGCTGAATTATAATTTGTACATACATATGTATGTATGTACTTAAAAAACTCTTGGGTTAGCAAGTTGCTGTTCGTGGGAAGCATCCATTGTTTAAAAATAAAAATAATTTTAGAGCATGGCACAGTGGTAGGTGTTTATAATTCCCATAAGGCCAAAATCCCCTGAGAGGGAGCTGATTTGGAGCAGCGACCAGAGTACGTACCCCCGCAGCTCCCAACGCCAAGAAAATAAATAAACAAGAAGAAAACTCTGGATCCTGAAGGTCAAGTTTTAGATACCCTCTCAGATATCGCCACTCGATATATTCAAGTCTATGATGAAAATACAATTGTTTGGATCGATCTTTTCAATGGGATCCGTTTGATTTGGGGATACGAATCTTGGAAGAAACGTTCAAAGGGTCGCCAATTATTCTCTTCTTTTTGCGCCCTTAGCTTTTGTAATACACCTTGAAAGAGTATAAAAACAAAAAGTATATGTAGTATGTAAGTAGCATGTAGAGATGGGCGCAGTCGGGTTTCCATGAAACTATATAAAGTATAAACTAAACATAGGAACTATATTGCTGGAAATGAATTTTAGTTTCCCATGAAAATTGATTATACAGATTATACAATTCATTATACAAGTTGATTGCAGGTGTATCGGAGAGCTCCATAAAATATTATCAGCATTTTAGTAGCTTTCGTTCTTGGTGTGAACTGTCGAGCACGATTGAGTGCAGCACGGGCCACGCGGAAATACAGAGCTGACGTCCATCTCTACTTGGAGGCTTACTGCAGCGAAATACTTGGCATTCCACGCGTTTTAAAAGTCAAATAAAGGCGGCCCCGATCAGTTGGTTGGGCCGCTTGAATCTACACCCGAAGCACTGATGGTAATGTTGAAATGAAAGCGCAAGTATCGGGCCCACAGCCGGTCACGCCCGTCCAGTCGCAGTCCCAGTCCCAGCCCGAGCAGCCCCTGATATTTGGTTAGTGGCTTGACGGAGAGGCCAAGCGCAGAAGCAACGACAGCAACTGACCATCTGACCAGCCTAATGAGATCTTTGATCACTGGCGAACTCGCACACGCATTTCCCCCGAACACTGGTTGATAATAAGTCAAATATGTACGCATTGAAATGCATGATTCCGGACGGAGTTTCGGCATTCTAAGTCGTGGTGAAACCATTGAGAGTTGACGTTATATAACGTCCGGCCAGGTAGGTTGCCAAAAATAAATAAAAACTCGTCTGGATTATGGTAAGACGGGGCCCAGAAAGTAAAATACTCGTCCACAAACGCCACACATCCACACATGCACACATACATTATGTATTTATGGCATGGCATGGCATGGCATGGCATGGCTTGGCTTGGCTTGGCTTGGTATCGTAAGGGCAAAGGAAAACGAAAGAGCAGCACACAACACAGAGCGAGATAAACGCCCGAAGAAAACAAAACCAGATGACGAACCTGGTGCGGGACCAGCACGAGCACGAGCACAATGTGCGAAATACATACATATGTATGTACATATGTAAAATACGAAGTCAAAGTCAAAAGGGCCGCGATATGCAAGAGCTTCGAGATTGTTCGTAGGGATACAATAAAACAAACGGATCATCTGTGGATCAATTAAACGCTGTAGCGACTACCCGGACTCGGAGCACGACAAATAAATGCTTCCAAAAAAAACACCAATGTGTACATACGTAGTTCGGGAAATTTGAAAACGTGTTGGCGATGACTAATTTAATATGCAATCTTGGCCATCACAAGTCCATAGAGATGCCAAATTACAAGTTGTGTTTGAGTGTGTGTTTCAGTTTAGTTTTCGGGGAATGGCCTTAAAAGTTATTTTGGAAAACCCCATGAAACACGCACACTGCGCGCCCCGTCTTTTGGCGATCATCCACACGTCGCCAGGGTACAATATTCATATGGGAATCCTGTGGGCAAAGTCCCAGACCTTTATGCAAATTTCCTTAATTGATGCCAAAAGAATCGTTGCAGCGGGGCTGGTGATGGGGCTGGGGCCCGTCTCTAATTAGAATTATCTGGCATCTCGCTTCAAAAATAACCCTTTCTATAGCTTCGACTATAACTTATGCAAATCAGCAAGCAGTTGGCCCTTTTGAACGAAGCGAGACTCTCGAGGCATGGCCATAAAATCTAGGCCTGATTCTGATACAGCCTCTGGGCTAGGCGGTAAATATTTATAGAGCTGTAATATGCTGAAACCCGATGAAAGAAGACTTTCAACTGCCGACAGCACTGCCACACCACGCCGCGCCTAACGGCATCTCTTGGCTTCACAGCGCAGAGCAGAGCACGGCAACAGGTGGCCGTTCAGGCAGTTCTGACGCTGATGCTGCTGCTGCTGCTGCTGCTGCTGTGGTGCGGTGCGGTGCCATTCCATTCAAATGTTTGTGGTCAAACAAATGACTGGCAGCTTCTGACATGGCTCTGGGAACAAAATCAGATGTGGTACAATGACCGAGGGGCTCCGATGGCATGGAGAGCATTAGGAATCCCGGCAGAAACTGGTTGGAACAAAGAACTTTGAGCATAATGACAGTGGTGCCGAAAAGTGCTTATTAAGCATGCGCTGCTAAAACATATATTAGCACACACGCAAACAGGCGAAAATATTTGTGCATATGTGTACGGCATACATAGTATGTAGGTACTACGTCGGGTCCGAAGAGCCAAAATCGGTTGGACTTTGGACACGCTATCGTAATGAAATTTCTATTCGCCACGATATGTTTAATCTGCGTATGTGTGCGTGCACTGAGCAGATCTCTCTCGCACACGTCGTCTGCTCTGCTCCCGGGAGAACATCAGAGAGAGAGAGAGAGAGAGGGGTGGGAGGTGTCATGTGCGAGGTGGGTCGAGGATCCGACGAGGCAACACCACACCCAAGCAACCAGCCATTATGGCTATGGCTTTTCTTAAACTGATTTATAATGAGCAAAGTGGAATTATCGTAAACAGTGTAATTTGCCCCCACCCTTCGAAACCCCAATAACTGTCGACTCGGCTTTTAGTTCTCACTTCTCGCAATCCTCCACCGCAATGCAATTATCCGTACTGCGGCACGGTGGGGGCAAGGTGCAAAGTGTTCATTTAGCACTTTCGGTTCAGTTTGCATAGATTCCGGACTCCGGACAGCGCTAATTGATGTCAGGGCACAATTCGAAGATCGTAACGGCCAGCAGTGCGAGCCAAGTATTTGGCGCATCAACGCAACGTGCTGAACCCGCAGAAAGCTGCAGAAAGAAGTGCTTCCGCATTGCCGGACAGGGGACAGGTGAAACTTTCTTGATTGACGGACAGCGGACAGCAACAGCAAGCAGTGCCGCCGTTTAGGGCTGGAGTTGATGTAACGGGGAATACATACGAGTACATACATATGCATGTGCGCCAAGAGGCATATCGGCGCCGCCTGCATTCCCAATTTACCGTTGTTTATCCCCAGCAGTATGACACTAAGGCCCTCTCCCCCTCCCCCTTCAACAAATCACCTAGCACGTGTGCACTCTTCCGCTCTTAAGGCACTCTCTTAGGCTGTCTGTTGCTTCGCGTCGTGACTCTCTTCGTGAGGCGTCTCTGGACTGGGTGCGGTGGGAACCAGGAGCCGCCAGCGCTAGCAGCCGCGCCACTTTTTTAATTAAACCATTGCGGCATATAAACCACAGCGATGACTAATTTTTCAAGGTGTTGGAGTGGGGTGGAACTGCGAGGGGAGTGCGAGGGAAGGCATACAATTCTTACCGTCAGAGTTTGCAAGGAAACCGGCAGTCGAGTCGAATAATGTAATATTTCGGCGGGGAATTTTGCTTAAAACGAAAGAATTTTAAACACAACACACACGAACACACACACGGCACAAATACGGCAAGAGAGAACACAGATATACGGATGGACGCGCGCTTTTGGAAATTGAAAAAGCGACGATCGGCTTTTTCCGCTACTTTTCCGCTACGCCGACCTGAGATGATGAGAACGAAACCAACAAACAACAAAAGGCAGTTTTTTCACTCTAAATTAGCACACACCACACGAATCGAATCGAACAAAAATTATATCCGAAAACAAAAAACGCAGCAGCAACAGCAACCATGCGCAAGAAAAGTCGAAAAAACCATGGTAGAAATCATATCTTCAACTCTTTACTCTTAACATAACTGAATCATCTTAAGAGAGAGCGAAAGAGCACGAAGAGCACGTATCCGGCAGATTTTGGTTCATGTAATGGAACGACTGATTCAATCAACAAGACACTGTTAAGCCAGATACATACAAAGGCATCAAATCGGGAGAGAGAGCTTTGAGCGAATCGCCACCTTGATTGGATTGATTGATTATTGGATCAAACAAATTTATTTAAATATATCTAAATAAATAAAATACCTATAACGCTGTTACTACTCAAACATTGAATGCGTAATAGGTGCGTCCAGTCGCATGTTAAGTGAATCCAGAGTATCTACAGACTATATTAAGTGTTAAGATACTTCGTAGCATACTTTTGGGTGTAAATGTAAAAATCAAGTAGAGAGCTGGGCGCGATGTTCAAACGTGTCAAATGGAATGTGTTGCCTGTCAGCGCAGTGCAAACTATTATTATTTACTGATGTTGGGCTTGGAGGCATCTTTTAAATTCACTTTCTAGACTTCGAGGCCCTACTTTTTCTCTCAAGCGATATATTGATATTTGAAAAAACATACCGATAGATACATCGATAATTCTTGCAGCCTAACGATATTCATCCCTATCATCACGTCTGTCATATCGCGTTTCGCATGGAAATATCTCGAAATAAACAACAAACCAACAGAGGAATGGCATTGCAACCCGGATTGTGCTGACAAAAAACACATGCAACAGAATAAAAGACCCTGTGCATCGTGAAACAACACAACGACGAGAAACAGAAGAAAAGCAGTGTTCATCCATATAATCGCGTTGCTTGATGGGTAAGTGTTTGTTTACTAAATGGTATTGTATTTTTTCTTAATTTGTCCCGCTTTTCAGGCCTTTTCGCTAAGATAGGATTCGGCCAACACCACAGATTCCCTTCTCTCAACCCATCGTCTAGACGCATATGCGCAGGTAAGTAAGTCCGCTCATTTCTTGGGTAGTTCTAACTAATTTAATACTCAACACCTCTCCCTGCAGCGACTTTGCAATACTCGGGCGGCAGCTCGCACGCACCGTAATAGGGCTGCCAATAGGGATCCCGTGATCGCATATCAGGCTCTTCTCCTCCGCAAAATTGTCTCCGGCCACTCCTTCCGGTCAACCAGTGGTTAAACTGCATATGCTTCTTGGACTAGTAGGGGTCCTCTGTGCGCATTTAAATCCTGCCACTTGTTGCTGCTGAATTCATGGTAATCTAGAGTATATCCAAATATTACTTTATAAGCAGGTTAATTTTATTATTAATTAATTATGTCGTATGCTAATCAAAAAGATACGCGAAAATCCGGTTACAAATGCATTATTCCTACCTGTCTTTCTGGATATAGAAAAAGTTCGGCCAATTTACCTGTAAAGTTATTCAAATTTCCATCGGATCCATTGTACTTTAATAAATGGGTTGAGGTTTGTGGCTTAGATAAAAATTTGGTGAAAAAAAGCGCACATATTTGTGTACGGCATTTCAAAGCCGAGGATATAGGAATGCGTAAATTGAAGTCCAAATCAATACCAGCATTGAAATTGTCTGACAATACTCCATTGAATCAGTTGCATGAAGGTTTTTATGATGAGAATTCATTTTCGGGCAACGCAGAAGATAACGAACCAATTGAAAATCCAATGAAATCAGAGGGAATCAAACTGGCCGAAGTTCATAATAACATTTCAATCGAACTACAGCAAGAGTCCGAAACAGAAACACCTGATAAAGATCCACTAGAAAATAATGAATTGAATTCAAATATTTATGGTGAGAATTCCTGTTCGGGCAATGCATTATACAACGAACCAATTGAAAAACCTATGAAATCAAAGAGAATCAATCCGACCGAAGTGCATAATACAATTTCGAACAAACTAGAGCAACGGTCCGAAAAAGACACGCCTGATGTAGATCCACTAAAAAATAATGAATCGAATGATGTCAAATGTTGTAAAAACTGCGTAGCAAAAGATAAAAACGAGGCATATTTCACGAGAAAATACTTTGAGTTATTGGCAGAAAAAGAGAAAAAAGAGGAAGACATTAACAAATGGAAGAGACGATATGCGTCCCTGAAACAATCTATATCTCGGGCCAATGCCCATAGGCGCCGGAAAACTAAAACTAACTCAAATTTGTCTGTTCTACCCATAATAGCCAACATGTCTCATGTTTCTGCGGAGGCAAAAACTATATGTATCATGCTTTTGAAAAAGTCACAGATCTTTAGCCCCCCTGAAAAAGTTATTGCGCAAAACTTAAACTTTTACTCGAAAAGGACCTATGAATACCTCCGAGATGTTTTAAACTTACATTTGCCAGCAAATATCACTTTAGATAGATGGAGTGAGCGTTTCGGATCAGGATTTACTCCTAAATTACTCGGGCCCCAGTCCCCAAAAAAAGTTGTGTAAATTGCCAAGGAAGGGAAATTATAGCCAAATAGATAAAAGCTGTTGGTGAGAGAGGTCTGTGTTTTCACGATATATTATATATATACTAATATTTGTATTGTTTAATTTATTTTACTCTGTCGGATTTTGTAAATCATGCTAATAAATAAAATCGGTCGCACAGTGGTGTCTCAGCTGAAATCAGAGGGCAAAAGTTAACTAAATGGATCTGATAGAAAATTTTCCAGAGCTTTCCAAAATGTAAAACTCATAAACAGATTTTAGCTTTGCAGTAAAAGTAGATGTGTGTAACACCCAGAAGGAAGCGTATATTCTTGATCATCATCAATAGCCGAGTCGATTGAGTTATGTCTGTATGTCCGTCTGCCTGTCCCGATGAGTGCCTAGTGCTCAGAGAACATAAGAGCTAGAGCAACGAAATTTTTTATCCAGACTTCTGTGATATGTCTCTGTTACAAGAGTATTTTAAAACTTCGCCCCTCTCCGTTCCGCTTCCACAAAGTATGAAAATCTGTTGCATTCACATTTCTCAAGTCAGGAGAATGACTAAATCTTCTAGAATTTGAACCAGATCGTATATGTGTAGTATTGCTATAGCCAGACTGAAGCAAACAATTAAATTTTTTTTTGCTCTGACTCTTTTCAACACAACAAAAGAAGAAGGAACAATAGACAGTAAATCAGAAGAAGAAGAAATTGAATTACAGGAAGAGGCTATAAATAATCTCGAAATTCCAGCAATAATAACGTTACCTGAATTATCAGATGCAGATTGTTCAGATGCTGAGCAATAGTCTCAAAATAGTTTAAACGAACAAGAAAATACAAACATAGCAGAGTCTTCATCTGCCGATCGGGTATATGCCAAGGAAATTTTGCAGGAAATTCTTGAATTTGGTGGTAATCCATCTAAAATGAATTTTGACAGCAATAAAATTGGTCAATTTAGCAAAGATACCTTACGAGAAAATTTCTGTAATTTAAGCAATATAGTAAAAAAATAATTGTCTCCAAGCTCTGTAAAGGCCAAAAGCAGCTATCAATTCGCTCACGTCTGAAACGTACCCATCTAAGATGTCATCCGACACTACTGATGCCTCGTCCGACACCGACACAGGCTTGATCTCCATGCTAGGGATCTCCGGGGGCTCCACTATGATTACCTTCTTGTAGCCGTAGTCCACAGTTCCCTCCGTGTCGTGGAGAAGTCTAACGGACTCCTCGTTCAGGACGAGGATGATTTGGCGCCCCTGCCCGTTGCCCTCCTCTAACTTGGCCACCTTCCGGCGTTGCCGCTTGCTTGGGGCCTTGACTGCGGCCTTGCCAGCTTTGGCTGGCTGGTAGTCAGGACCGTCTTGGCCCATCGCCGCGATTCGATTCCCTGGGCAGACGCCAGGAACACCGGGTCGTCGTTGACCAGGATGAAGGCCGCACGTCTCTTGTCTTGAAACTTGGGCCTATCTTTCGAGGCAGAGGCGCCGCCTGCCGGGGTTGTCAAGGGGTCCCCGGTCCCAAGGGGTCTGCCGGCCCCGATGGCTGCCACACGGGTAACCAGGACGCCCTTGGGGCCCCCCACGTGGATTGGCCCGCTTGGCTTTTCGGTCCTAGCCTCGCAGCGCCTGCTGCCTGAAAACGGTGGACCGACTTAGTCTCCTTCCCCGTCGTTTTGGGCACTGGTTTCCCAGATGCGTTAGTAGAGGGATGGTCTTTTCCCTCCGGCACTTTAGGAGGAGTGCCGAGCTCCTTTGCAGTGTTTTTTGTATGTATATTTAAGTTGGGCATAGTTGGTCCCACGACACGGGAAGGGGTTAGTGGGGGGGTGGGGTTAGTGGGGTTAGTCGTTAGTGCTCATGTAAGTGTATATCCTTCAACGATAAGTATGTTTAATCTGGTGTTAATCATAATCATAGGTTAATATATTATTTAAACATACCATTTCAGAAACTACATTGAGTATAGAGACAATATTGGGTCAATTCGAAACTGGCATCCATGCCGATAATGTATAAGTGTTCAAACCTCTACGACCACTTTGGGAATTTATGCCGCAAAAATGTTGTCACAAACTCGACTATAATATTTTGGATTTCAAAATAAAACGCCGATAAGTCTCGCACAAAATATCCGATATATTTCTGTGCCGTGCATCGATAAGTAGATTCAAAAGACGCGGGTATAAGGATAGAGAAGTAAGCCACAAAGCAAAAAAAAAAAAAATCGTTTCTCCGAAGGCCAGTGTCCGAACTCAGCAAAGTAATTTCGTTGCAGATATATCTCACCTAAAAGACCATATTATTATCTTGGCCAGTCCAAAAATATATATCGATATATTGATATTTCAATTAGGGCTGCATTATTACATTGACAAGTTTTAAGATAATTAAGAAAAGTGCTAAAGAATTATATAAACTCGATACTTTTTTGTATCCAGTATTGCAGCCAATCTGTATCCTGCGATGCATTTCCAAGAAAATTGCAATAAACATCGGATCGGCTTGGTATATTTTTGTTCAACTATCATCTTTTCCTCCAGGAAGTTGTACAACCATAATTATTTACTGATGTTGGGCTTGGAGGCATCTTTTAAATTCACATTCTAGACTTCGAGGACCTACTTTTTCTCAAGCGATATATTGATATTTGAAAAAACATACCGATAGAGACATCGATAATTCTTGCAGCCTAACGATATTCATCCCTAGCATCACGTCTGTCATATCGCGTTTCGCATGGAAATATCTCGAAATAAACAACAAACCAACAGAGGAATGGCATTGCAACCCGGATTGTGCTGACAAAAAACACATGCAACAGAATAAAAGACCCTGTGCATCGTGAAACAACACAACGACGAGAAACAGAAGAAAAGCAGTGTTCATCCATATAATCGCGTTGCTTGATGGGTAAGTGTTTGTTTACTAAATGGTATTGTATTTTTTTTTAATTTGTTCCGCTTTTCAGGCCTTTTCGCTAAGATAGGATTCGGCCAACACCACAGACTCTCTTCTCTCAACCCATCGTATAGACGCATATGCGCAGGTAAGTAAGTCCGCTCATTTCTTGGGTAGTTCTAACTAATTTAATACTTATTACCTCTCCCTGCAGCGACTTTGCAATACTCTGGCGGCAGCTCGCACGCACCGTAATAGGGCTGCCAATAGGGATCCCGTGATCGCATATCAGGCTCATCTCCTCCGCACAACTGTCTCCGGCCACTCCTTCCGGTCAACCAGTGTCCAAACTGCATATGCTTCTTGGACTAGTAGGGGTCCTCTGTGCGCATTTAAATCCTGCCACTTGTTGCTGCTTAATTCATGGTAATCTAGAGTATATCCAAATATTACTTTATAAGCAGGTTAATTTTATTATTAATTAATTATGTCGAATGCTAATCAAAAAGATACGCGAAAATCCGGTATCAAATGCATTATTCCTTCCTGTATTTCTGGATATAGAACAAATTCGGCCAATTTTTCTGTGAAGTTATTCAGATTCCCATCAAATCCATTGTACTTCAATAAATGGGTTGAGATTTTGGGCCTAGATAAAAATTTGATGAAGAGAACTCCACGAATTTGTGAACGCCATTTCAAAGCCGAGAAAATAGGACGGGTTAAATTGAAGTTAGGAGCAATACCAACACTGAACTTGTCTGATAATACTCCATTGAATCAGTTGCATGATGAGAATTCATTTTCGGGCAACGCAGAAGATAACGAACCAATTGAAAATCCAATGAAATCAGAGGGAATCAAACTGGCCGAAGTTCATAATAACATTTCAATCAAACTAGAGCAAGAGTCCGAAACAGAAACACCTGATAAAGATCCACTAGAAAATAATGAATTGAATTCAAATATTTATGGTGAGAATTCCTGTTCGGGCAATGCAATATACAATAAACCAATTGAAAAACCTATGAAATCAAATAGAATCAATCCGACCGAAGTGCATAATACAATTTCGAACAAACTAGAGCAACGGTCCGAAAAAGACACGCCTGATGTAGATCCACTAGAAAATAATGAATCGAATGATGTCAAATGTTGTAAAAACTGCGTAGCAAAAGATAAAAACGAAGCATATATCACAAGAAAATACTTTGAGCTATTGGCAGAAAAAGAGAAAAAAGAGGAAGACGTTAACAAATGGAAGAGACGATATGCGTCCCTGAAACAATATATATCTCGGGCCAATGCACATAGGCGCCGGAAAATTAAAACTAACTCAAATTTGTCTGTTCTTTCCATAATAGCCAACATGTCTCATGTTTCTGCGGAGGCAAAAACTATATGTATCATGCTTTTGAAAAAGTCGAAGATCTTTAGCCCCGCAGAAAGAGTTATTGCGCAGAATGTACGCTTTTACTCGAAAAGGACTTATGAATACCTCCGAGATGTTTTAAACTTACATTTGCCAGCAAATATAACTTTAGATCGATGGAGTGAGCGTTTCGGATCAGGATTTACTCCTAAATTACTCGGGCCCCAGTCCCCAAAAAAAGTTGTGTAAATTGCCAAGGAAGGGAAATTATAGCCAAATAGATAAAAGCTGTTGGTGAGAGAGGTCTGTGTTTTCACGATATATTATATATATACTAATATTTGTATTGTTTAATTTATTTTACTCTGTCGGATTTTGTAAATCATGCTAATAAATAAAATCGGTCGCACAGTGGTGTCTCAGCTGAAATCAGAGGGCAAAAGTTAACTAAATGGATCTGATAGAAAATTTTCCAGAGCTTTCCAAAATGTAAAACTCATAAACAGATTTTAGCTTTGCAGTAAAAGTAGATGTGTGTAACACCCAGAAGGAAGCGTATATTCTTGATCATCATCAATAGCCGAGTCGATTGAGTTATGTCTGTATGTCCGTCTGCCTGTCCCGATGAGTGCCTAGTGCTCAGAGAACATAAGAGCTAGAGCAACGAAATTTTTTATCCAGACTTCTGTGATATGTCTCTGTTACAAGAGTATTTTAAAACTTCGCCCCTCTCCGTTCCGCTTCCACAAAGTATGAAAATCTGTTGCATTCACATTTCTCAAGTCAGGAGAATGACTAAATCTTCTAGAATTTGAACCAGATCGTATATGTGTAGTATTGCTATAGCCAGACTGAAGCAAACAATTAAATTTTTTTTTGCTCTGACTCTTTTCAACACAACAAAAGAAGAAGGAACAATAGACAGTAAATCAGAAGAAGAAGAAATTGAATTACAGGAAGAGGCTATAAATAATCTCGAAATTCCAGCAATAATAACGTTACCTGAATTATCAGATGCAGATTGTTCAGATGCTGAGCAATAGTCTCAAAATAGTTTAAACGAACAAGAAAATACAAACATAGCAGAGTCTTCATCTGCCGATCGGGTATATGCCAAGGAAATTTTGCAGGAAATTCTTGAATTTGGTGGTAATCCATCTAAAATGAATTTTGACAGCAATAAAATTGGTCAATTTAGCAAAGATACCTTACGAGAAAATTTCTGTAATTTAAGCAATATAGTAAAAAAATAATTGTCTCCAAGCTCTGTAAAGGCCAAAAGCAGCTATCAATTCGCTCACGTCTGAAACGTACCCATCTAAGATGTCATCCGACACTACTGATGCCTCGTCCGACACCGACACAGGCTTGATCTCCATGCTAGGGATCTCCGGGGGCTCCACTATGATTACCTTCTTGTAGCCGTAGTCCACAGTTCCCTCCGTGTCGTGGAGAAGTCTAACGGACTCCTCGTTCAGGACGAGGATGATTTGGCGCCCCTGCCCGTTGCCCTCCTCTAACTTGGCCACCTTCCGGCGTTGCCGCTTGCTTGGGGCCTTGGCTGCGGCCTTGCCAGCTTTAGCTGGCTGGTAGTCAGGACCGTCTTGGCCCATCGCCGCGATTCGATTCCCTGGGCAGACGCCAGGAACACCGGGTCGTCGTTGACCAGGATGAAGGCCGCACGTCTCTTGTCTTGAAACTTGGGCCTATCTTTCGAGGCAGAGGCGCCGCCTGCCGGGGTTGTCAAGGGGTCCCCGGTCCCAAGGGGTCTGCCGGCCCCGATGGCTGCCACACGGGTAACCAGGACGCCCTTGGGGCCCCCCACGTGGATTGGCCCGCTTGGCTTTTCGGTCCTAGCCTCGCAGCGCCTGCTGCCTGAAAACGGTGGACCGACTTAGTCTCCTTCCCCGTCGTTTTGGGCACTGGTTTCCCAGATGCGTTAGTAGAGGGATGGTCTTTTCCCTCCGGCACTTTAGGAGGAGTGCCGAGCTCCTTTGCAGTGTTTTTTGTATGTATATTTAAGTTGGGCATAGTTGGTCCCACGACACGGGAAGGGGTTAGTGGGGGGGTGGGGTTAGTGGGGTTAGTCGTTAGTGCTCATGTAAGTGTATATCCTTCAACGCTAAGTATGTTTAATCTGATGTTAATCATAATCATAGGTTAATGGGTTATTTAAACATACCATTTCAGAAACTACATTGAGTATAGAGACAATATTGGGTCAATTCGAAACTGGCATCCATGCCGATAATGTATAAGTGTTCAAACCTCTACGACCACTTTGGGAATTTATGCCGCAAAAATGTTGTCACAAACTCGACTATAATATTTTGGATTTCAAAATAAAACGCCGATAAGTCTCGCACAAAATATCCGATATATTTCTGTGCCGTGCATCGATAAGTAGATTCAAAAGACGCGGGTATAAGGATAGAGAAGTAAGCCACAAAGCAAAAAAAAAAAAAATCGTTTCTCCGAAGGCCAGTGTCCGAACTCAGCAAAGTAATTTCGTTGCAGATATATCTCACCTAAAAGACCATATTATTATCTTGGCCAGTCCAAAAATATATATCGATATATTGATATTTCAATTAGGGCTGCATTATTACATTGACAAGTTTTAAGATAATTAAGAAAAGTGCTAAAGAATTATATAAACTCGATACTTTTTTGTATCCAGTATTGCAGCCAATCTGTATCCTGCGATGCATTTCCAAGAAAATTGCAATAAACATCGGATCGGCTTGGTATATTTTTGTTCAACTATCATCTTTTCCTCCAGGAAGTTGTACAACCATAATTATTTACTGATGTTGGGCTTGGAGGCATCTTTTAAATTCACATTCTAGACTTCGAGGACCTACTTTTTCTCAAGCGATATATTGATATTTGAAAAAACATACCGATAGAGACATCGATAATTCTTGCAGCCTAACGATATTCATCCCTAGCATCACGTCTGTCATATCGCGTTTCGCATGGAAATATCTTGAAATAAACAACAAACCAACAGAGGAATGGCATTGCAACCCGGATTGTGCTGACAAAAAACACATGCAACAGAATAAAAGACCCTGTGCATCGTGAAACAACACAACGACGAGAAACAGAAGAAAAGCAGTGTTCATCCATATAATCGCGTTGCTTGATGGGTAAGTTTTTGTTTACTAAATGGTATTGTATTTTTTTTTAATTTGTTCCGCTTTTCAGGCCTTTTCGCTAAGATAGGATTCGGCCAACACCACAGACTCTCTTCTCTCAACCCATCGTATAGACTCATATGCGCAGGTAAGTAAGTCCGCTCATTTCTTGGGTAGTTCTAACTAATGTAATACTCAACACCTCTCCCTGCAGCGACTTTGCAATACTCTGGCGGCAGCTCGCACGCACCGTAATAGGGCTGCCAATAGGTATCCCGTGATCGCATATCAGGCACTTCTCCTCCGCACAACTGTCTCCGGCCACTCCTTCCGGTCAACCAGTGTCCAAACTGCATATGCTTCTTGGACTAGTAGGGGTCCTCTGTGCGCATTTAAATCCTGCCACTTGTTGCTGCTTAATTCATGGTAATCTAGAGTATATCCAAATATTACTTTATAAGCAGGTTAATTTTATTATTAATTAATTATGTCGAATGCTAATCAAAAAGATACGCGACAATCCGGTATCAAATGCATTATTCCTTCCTGTATTTCTGGATATAGAACAAGGTCGGCCAATTTTCCTGTGAAGATATTCAGATTTCCACCGAATCCATTGTACTTCAATAAATGGGTTGAGGTTTGTGGCTTAGATAAAAATTTGGTGAAGAGAACTGCACGAATTTGTGAACGTCATTTCAAAGCCGAGGATATAGGACGGGCTAAATTGAAGTTTGGGGCAATACCAACATTGAATTTGTCTGATAATACTCCATTGAATCAGTTGCATGATAAGAATTCATTTTCGCGCAATGCAGAAGATAACGAACCAATTGAAAATCCAATGAAATCAGAGGGAATCAAACTGGCCGAAGTTCATAATAACATTTCAATCAAACTAGAGCAAGAGTCCGAAACAGAAACACCTGATAAAGATCCACTAGAAAATAATGAATTGAATTCAAATATTTATGGTGAGAATTCCTGTTCGGGCAATGCATTATATAACGAACCAATTGAAAAACCTATGAAATCAAAGAGAATCAATCCGACCGAAGTGCATAATACAATTTCGAACAAACTAGAGCAACGGTCCGAAAAAGACACGCCTGATGTAGATCCACTAAAAAATAATGAATCGATTGATGTCAAATGTTGTGAAAACTGCGTAGCAAAAGATAAAAACGAAGCATATATCACAAGAAAATACTTTGAGTTATTGGCAAAAAAAGAGGAAGATGTTAACAAATGGAAGAGACGATATGCGTCCCTGAAACAATCTATATCTCGGGCCAATGCCAATAGTCGCCGGAAAACTAAAACTAACTCAAATTTGTCTGTTCTTCCCATAATAGCCAACATGTCTCATGTTTCTGCGGAGGCAAAAACTATATGTATCATGCTTTTGAAAAAGTCGAAGATCTTTAGCCCCGCAGAAAAAGTTATTGCGCAGAATGTACGCTTTTACTCGAAAAGGACTTATGAATACCTCCGAGATGTTTTAAACTTACAGTTGCCAGCAAATATCACTTTAGATCGATGGAGTGAGCGTTTCGGATCAGGATTTACACCTAAAACTGGAAATATGTTGTAAGCTATCGGATTGTTTCTGCAAACGGTACAAAACACAAACAAAAGTTATTGCCTCAGGGCTTAATGTAAGAGTAGTTATCATTTTTTTTGTGAAATCAAAATTAAATTACCACACCAGAAATCTCTTATTCGATGATTTTTAGATGACCTAACAGAAGATGACAGTTATTAAAAAATGTAAAAAATAAATAAAAAATGTATTGTCATATTACGAAATCTATATGTACATATTTCTCTATTTTTTCACATTTAATTTTTTCTTTTTATATATATTTTTATTGTTGAATTCGGACTTTGAATCCTATAGTACATATAGTATATGCTAAGTAGCAATCTTTAAAGATCGGTCAATAAAAAACGACGATCTGAGAATCTCTTAGCGTCGCACAGTGGGGTCTCAGCTGAAATCAGAGGGCGAAAGTTAACTAAACGGATCTGATAGAAAATTTTCCAGAGCTTTCCAAAATGCAAACTCATAAACATATTTTAGCTTTGCAGTAAAAGTGGGTGTGTGTAACACCCAGAAGGAAGTGTATATTCTTGATCATCATCAATAGCCGATTCGATTGAGTTATGTTTGTATGTCCGTCTGCCTGTCCCGATGAGTGCCCAGTGCTCAGAGACTATAAGAGCTAGAGCAACGAAATTTTGTATCCAGACTTCTGTGATATGTCACTGTTACAAGAGTATTTTAAAACTTCGCCCCTCTCCGTTCCGCTTCCACAAAGGATGAAAGGTTGCATTCACATTTCTCAAGTCAGGAGAATGACTAAATCTTCTAGAATTTGAACCAGATCGTATATGTGTAGTATTGCTATAGCCAGACTGAAGCAAACAATTAAATTTTTTTTTGCTCTGACTCTTTTCAACACAACAAAAGAAGAAGGAACAATAGACAGTAAATCAGAAGAAGAAGAAATTGAATTACAGGAAGAGGCTATAAATAATCTCGAAATTCCAGCAATAATAACGTTACCTGAATTATCAGATGCTGAGCAATATTCTAAAAATAGTTTAAACGAACAAGAAAATTCCAACATAGCAGAGTCTTCAGCTGCCGGTCGGGTATATGCCAAGGAAATTTTGCAGGCAATTCCTGAATTTGGTGGTAATCCATCTAAAATGATTTTTGACAGCAATAAAATTGGTCAATTTAGCAAAGGTACCTTACGAGAAAATTTCTGTAATTTAAGCAATAAAGTAAAAAAATAATTGTCTCCACTCTCTAAAGACCAAAAACTACTATTGATGCAGCTATCAATAAATTGCAGGCAACTATCGTCGTACAAACAATCCCATTTGGTAATGAGATAGACAATTTACAGAAATTGCTCGAATCTTCGTATATGATGAAGGACTGAAGAAGCCGTAGCTATGGTAAAAAATTGTGAGCATGGTAAACTAAAAACTATTCTTGAGGATGCACATCTAAAACAATGAAGGAAGCAAATACAGAATGACACTGCAGTACAGAAATGACTGGTAGCGCAAGTTCCATTCTATACTCCCAAAGAGGACATGCGTGCCGTGGCAATAACTATAGAGGTAACTGATGTTTAGCTCTGTACTGTGACAGTAGACTCCACCTCCCACGCGGCCGTCTAGCTTTGAGCCATCAGTATAGAAGTGGATCGCATGTGCAGGTCCTGGTTTGCCTATCTCCCAGTCCACCCTAAAGCCCGCCAGTTTAGCATAGCTCTGCCAGTAGTTGACCTCTACTGAGTTTGTTGAGACAAGTTATACTCACTTGAGGCAACGGAAAGAGCCGCGATGTAGAGTGGTCTGTTTTCATCGCAGCCGGGAAAGTGGGTGTTAAGGAGAAGTTTTAGCGACTCATTGCTGGACGTTCTCCACGATTGGTCGGCATTCTTCAGGTAGCTCAGAGTGGGTATAGTCTTCGAAAGAACTTTGCGCAAGCGCGAGGCTTCTGAGTTGTTCTCAATGTCGCTGCAGACGTTTGGCTTTTCTCAGTTCTTTATTATAAGTTGACAGACTGCCCTTGTATTCGGCCCAGTTCCGCTCAACGTTCTCAGCCTTAGCTGTGTTAAAGAGTCTCCGGGAGGCTTTCCGGAGTTCACCCAGTTTAGGAGTCCACCATTCAGGTTTCTTCCGGCCTCTGCTCTTGCCAGAGGTGCAGGATTTATCGAGCGCCTCATTGCAGGCGTCGGTAAATAGTTTAACAAGATGAGTCGTGGCCTCCCTGGAAATCAGGTGGGGTCTCAGGGAGAACACGACAGAGGTGGTCTGAGTTCCGAGTCCAGTTTGTCCGCCTGAGGTTCCGTAATTGAGCTGGTCTCGGTAGTGAAAAAGAGAGTACGGTTTCCACGTACCTGTGGTCCGAGATCGAGTGCTCTTCCAGGACCCTCCAGAATACGATGTTCCCATGTATCTCATGAGAGGCAAGTGTGAGGTCCACGACCTCCTTGCTGTTTTTAATAATGAAGGTGGGATCACTCCTCCTATTTAATAGGACCATCTGGGTGGTCAGTAAATAGTTGAAAAGTTACTAACCCCTTTCGTTAGTGTCAGTGCTTCCCCACTGGCAGTGGTGTGCATTGGCGTCGCACCCTACGATTAGGCCGGTGTCCTTGGCCTCGCAGTCTGTGATCAGCGCCCTGTGCGCCTGGAGGCCTTCGAGGCTCACTGCTGTTTGGTCTTCATTGCTGAAATTTGGGAACAAAAATTAGTGCAAATCTCTTTTTGCAAGAATGCAGGTGCGGGTTTTACCTGCGGTGTCAGCTACGTATAGCTTATAGTCAGGACTCCTCAGACCAGAGATCCTGTTTCCGAGGATCCAGGGCTCCTGAATGAGGACTATGTCGGCTCCACCCTTGGCTAGGTGGAGCAAGAGAGCAGCGCATGCTGCCTTACAATAGTGGAGGTTTATCTGCAGCAGTATCAGGGACATTCCTGAGGTTTAGCTCCACCATTGTCTTGTCGTGGTCGCTCTCCGAAGAGTCCAGCTCCTCCCCGACCCCGATGTGCTTTAGATCCCTAGTAAGATCGCTCACGTCTGACACGTACCCATCTAACATGTCATCCGACACTACTGATGCCTCGTCCGACACCGACACAGGGTTGATCTCCATGCTAGGGATCTCCTCGTTCAGGACGAGGATGATTTGGCGCCTCTGTCCGCTGCTCTCCTCTACCTTGGTCACCTTCCAATCGGCTGTGGGAAGGTGGGGGTTGCAGACCTGCAGAATCCGGAGAATCTTATCCGGCTATGCAGGCTTCGCCGAGACCCACGCTCTGGCCCTCGACTTGCTGGGGATGTCCTCCCACTTCACGGCCTCCAGCTTGGCTCCTGAGTATACCTCCTTGAGCGATACTACCGCCTTCACGTAGAGGGCCCCCGAGCGAGCATTTTGGCAGGCGATGACTTTCACTCTGCCTTGGTGCCACCCGGCGTCCTCACACTTGTGCGGTGGTCCTCCATTGTCCTCCACCTCCTGGAGGAAGCGGTCTTGGAGCTCGCTTTCTACGAGGTGCCATTTGACCCGAGGAATCTGCCCGTCTTAAGAGCCCCTGTCTAAGGCTCCAATGAGGGTTTTTCCTCTCGCCACCTCGGCAAACGAGCGGTTGCTCAGTGTTTTCGTCCTCTTGGCCTGTTTGGACTTGCGCGGTGGTGTCCTCCGCCGAGCGTTGCCGCTTGCTTGGGGCCTTGACTGCGGCCTTGCCAGCTTTGGCTGGCTGGTAGTCAGGACCGTCTTGGCCCATCGCCGCGATTCGATTCCCTGGGCAGACGCCAGGAACACCGGGTCGTCGTTGACCAGGATGAAGGCCGCACGTCTCTTGTCTTGAAACTTGGGCCTATCTTTCGAGGCAGAGGCGCCGCCTGCCGGGGTTGTCAAGGGGTCCCCGGTCCCAAGGGGTCTGCCGGCCCCGATGGCTGCCACACGGGTAACCAGGACGCCCTTGGGGCCCCCCACGTGGATTGGCCCGCTTGGCTTTTCGGTCCTAGCCTCGCAGCGCCTGCTGCCTGAAAACGGTGGACCGACTTAGTCTCCTTCCCCGTCGTTTTGGGCACTGGTTTCCCAGATGCGTTAGTAGAGGGATGGTCTTTTCCCTCCGGCACTTTAGGAGGAGTGCCGAGCTCCTTTGCAGTGTTTTTTGTATGTATATTTAAGTTGGGCATAGTTGGTCCCACGACACGGGAAGGGGCTAGTCGCTAGTGGGGTTAGTCGTTAGTGCTCATGTAAGTGTATATCCTTCAACGATAAGTATGTTTAATCTGGTGTTAATCATAATCATAGGTTAATATGTTATTTAATCATACCATTTCAGAAACTACATTGAGTATAGAGACAATATTGGGTCAATTCGAAACTGGCATCCATGCCGGTAATGTATAAGTGTTCAAACCTCTACGACCACTTTGGGAATTTATGCCGCAAAAATGTTGTCACAAACTCGACTATAATATTTTGGATTTCAAAATAAAACGCCGATAAGTCTCGCACAAAATATCCGATATATTTCTGTGCCGTGCATCGATAAGTAGATTCAAAAGACGCGGGTATAAGGATAGAGAAGTAAGCCACAAAGCAAAGCCACAAAGCCTTCTCCGAAGGCCAGTGTCCGAACTCAGCAAAGTAGTTTCGTTGCAGATATATCTCACCTAAAAGACCATATTATTATCTTGGCCAGTCCAAAAATATATATCGATATATTGATATTTCAATTAGGGCTGCATTATTACATTGACAAGTTTTAAGATAATTAAGAAAAGTGCTAAAGAATTATATAAACTCGATACTTTTTTGTATCCAGTATTGCAGCCAATCTGTATCCTGCGATGCATTTCCAAGAAAATTGCAATAAACATCGGATCGGCTTGGTATATTTTTGTTCAACTATCATCTTTTCCTCCAGGAAGTTGTACAAACTATAATTATTTACTGATGTTGGGCTTGGAGGCATCTTTTAAATTCACATTCTAGACTTCGAGGACCTACTTTTTCTCAAGCGATATATTGATATTTGAAAAAACATACCGATAGAGACATCGATAATTCTTGCAGCCTAACGATATTCATCCCTAGCATCACGTCTGTCATATCGCGTTTCGCATGGAAATATCTTGAAATAAACAACAAACCAACAGAGGAATGGCATTGCAACCCGGATTGTGCTGACAAAAAACACATGCAACAGAATAAAAGACCCTGTGCATCGTGAAACAACACAACGACGAGAAACAGAAGAAAAGCAGTGTTCATCCATATAATCGCGTTGCTTGATGGGTAAGTTTTTGTTTACTAAATGGTATTGTATTTTTTCTTAATTAGTCCCGCTTTTCAGGCCTTTTCGCTAAGATAGGATTCGGCCAACACCACAGACTCTCTTCTCTCAACCCATAGTATAGACGCAGGTAAGTAAGTCCGCTCATTTCTTGGGTAGTTCTAACTAATTTAATACTCAACACCTCTCCCTGCAGCGACTTTGCAATACTCTGGCGGCAGCTCGCACGCACCGTAATAGGGCTGCCAATTTCACCCCCCCCCCCCTACAACTTCATCGCTTTGTAAGTGCTTCATCTAATTAATTGGATTGTTTTTGTATAGTTTTCTCAAATTTAGTCTGCTACTTTACCACTACCTCTGCCTTATACCGCCCTGTACACTTCCGCACTCTGTGCTGTACTGGTAACTCAGTACCGGATCCCGTGATCGCTCACGCTCAGGCTCATCTCCTCCGCACAACTGTCACTCCGGTCTCCTTCCGGTCAACCAGTGTCCAAACTGCATATGCTTCTTGGACTAGTAGGGGTCCTCTGTGCGCATTTAAATCCTGCCACTTGTTGCTGCTTAATTCATGGTAATCTAAAGTATTTCTGAATATTAGATTATAAGCATTAACCCACATAATTAGATTATTAATTAACTATGCCGTCTACTCATCAAAATGACAACCGAAAATGCGGCTACAAATGCATTATTTCTTCCTGCCTTTGTGGATATAGAGACAGTTCCACCAATTTTCCTGTGAAGTTGTTCACTTTTCCATCGGATCCATTATTCTTCAATAAATGGGTTGAAGTTTGTCGTTTAGACAAAAATTTGGTGAAGAGAACTGCACGAATTTGTGAACGGCATTTTAAGCCTGAGTATATAGGAAAGCGTCGATTAAAGTCCAATGCGGTTCCAACATTAAACCTTTCTCCGCTGACTCCATTAAATGCAAGTATTTGTAATGAGAATACATTTTCTGGCCATTCAGTAGGCAACGAACCAATTGAAAAACCAATGAAATCAAAGAGAATCAAACTGGACGAAGTGCATGATAAAATTTCAAACAACCTAGAGCAAGAGTCTGAAACAGAAACGTCTGAGGATGATTCTTTTGAAGATTATGACTTAAATGTAAGTATTTGTGACGAGAATTCATTTTCAGACATTTCAGTAGACAACCAACCAATTGAAAAACGTATGAAATCAAAGAAAATCAAACTGACCGAAATGCATAATAAAGTTTCGAACAAACTAGAGCAAGAGTCCGAAACAGAAACGTCTGAGGAATATTCAGTTAAAGATAATGAATCGGAAGATTCATTTGAAGACAATGAATCGATAGATATGGAATTGTGCAAAAAGATGACAAAAAAAGATTCGTCCGTTAAAAAAAAACACTACCGCCCAAACGGTTGCAGGTGCATTATTTCTTCCTGTCGTTGGGGATATAGAAATAATACGAAAGATTCCCGTGTTAGATTATTCCAATTTCCGTCGAATCTAGCCTGGTTTAATAAATGGGTTAAGGCTTGTAATTTAGACAGCAATTGTATCAAAAAAACTGCACGAATTTGCGAACGCCATTTCCAGTCCAAGTATATAGGAAAGCTTCGATTGAAGCCCGAAGCAATACCAACACTGAACTTGTCTGATAATACTCTATTGTCTCCATTGAATACACGTATTTGTGACGAGAATACGTTTTCAGGCATTAAGGTATACAAAACACCAATTGAAAAACCTATCAAATCAAAGAGACTCAAACTGGGCGAAGTGTATAATACAATTTCAAACGACCTTGAGCCAGAGTCCGAAACTGAAACGCCTAATGACGATTCATTTGAAGATAATGAATCGATTGAAGTAGAATTGTCCAAAAGGGGACCAAAAGGAGAATCGTTCGCTAATCAAAAAGACAACCAAAAATGCGCTGGCAAATGCATTATTTCTTCCTGCCTTTATGGACATAGAAAAAAAAATACCAATTTTTCTGTAAAGTTATACAAATTTCCATCGGATCCATTATTCTTCAGTAAATGGGTTGAGATTTGTCGTTTGGATAGAAATTTGGTGACAAAAACAGCCCGAATTTGCGAACGGCATTTTGATGCCAAGTATATAGGAAATCTTCGATTGAAGCCCGAAGCAATACCAACGTTAAAATTGTCTGATAATCCTGCATTGAAACCACTGCATGAAGAAAGTTATGGTGAGAATTCATTTTTAGGCAATGTAGAAGATAACGAACCAATTGAAAAACCAATGAAATCAAAAAGAATCAAACTGGCTGAAAGACATAATACAATTTCAAAAGATCTAAATCAAGGGTCCGAAACAGAAACGCCTGATGAAGATCCCCTAGAAAATAATGAATCGATTGATGTCAAACGTTGTGAAAACTGCATAGAAAAAGAGAAAAACGAGGCATATTTCACAAAAAAATACTTTGAGATATTGGCAGAAAAAAGAAAAAAAGAAGAAGACTTTAACAAATTAAAGAAACGATATGTGGCCCTAAAAAAATGTATATCTCGGGACAAAAGGCGTCGGAGAATTAGAGCTAACACAAATTATTGTGTTCTTCCCATAATAGCCAACATGCCTCATGTTTCTGCGGAGGCAAAAACTATATGTATCATGCTTTTGAAAAAGACAAAGATCTTTAGCCCCGCAGAAAAAGTTATTGCGCAAAATATACACTTTTATTCGAAAAGGACTTATGAATATCTCCGAGATGTTTTACATTTAAATTTGCCAACAAATCGCTCTTTAGATCGATGGGCTGTGCGTTTCGGACCAGGATTTAGTCCCGATTTAGTAGGCGAGCAGTCCGAGTAATTGCTAAAGGTAAAATAAGCAGTAATTGTGGCGAGGTCTTCGTTCAACTATATGAGCACATGATACTCAAGACAACGAAAAGTATGGCCAAAATTCAAAAAGCCGTTGGGGAGACAAGTCTGTGTTTTCATGATTAGAAATCTGGATATATATTGTAAGCAAATGGTACAGAACACAAACAAAAGTGATTGCCTCAGGGCTTAATGTAATAACAGCTATTTGCAATTTAAATTTATATTTATTTCATGCTATTTTCCAGCGCTACGAGCCTAAACTTATTATTAATTACTTATTACTTACTAGGAGTGAGTTATTTTCTTTTGAAACCTATATTAAATCAACGGCCACTGTTCAATCAAGAACTCATTATTAAACACGTTCAATTATGTAAACCGAACTCGATCTTTTACCTAAATTAGCGGAGTGTGAGCGGAGGTCTATTAATCCATTAACAAGTACGACAACAAAACAAAAGTGGAGAAACACTTATCCAATATAGCCCCAAAATAACACTTATGGATGCATGCACTCGAATTGCAAACTGCATTAACTTTGTATCCATTATGTGGGTCTTGCACCTCATACCTTATTGTTAGATTATATATGTATAAGGCTTGGATTTTAAGAATAAAATTGAGTTCGAATTTACTACTCAACTCACAATTATCTACTCTTTTCTTTTAAGGTCCCAAAAATTAGTATGTAAGTTATAAGTTTATTATTTTTGGATGTATATTATGTATCTATGTAGCTTCCCTCTACCAGAAGGCGCACACTGAAGGTGGAAGGGTGCTTAGTGGGCAGAGAGTTGAGGTTAAAATAATGATCCGATCTAATAAAAATTTTGAAATCTGGTAAATATGGTAATATTCTATGATTCTGCGCCCTCGGTTTTCCCTCTTAAAAATTGCCTTTGAATTTCGACCTTTGTAGTCTCCACACAAAATTTTGTTGTTCTAGTTCTAATAGTCTTTGAGAACTAGATGTAAAACAAGACGGGCAAACAGATATGGCAATATCGACTCAGTATGGATGCTGATAAAGAACATATATACATTGTGTCGTCGGAAGCGATTCCTACCACCTCAAAACTAATATAGTCCTAAACTCTTCGAGTACCGAGCATAAAAAGTCCAATTTGGTTGACTAGGAATATCAGTCGACAGTCGACACACTATTTGTGGAAAAACACTTTCATGCCGTCAAGGCGGTCAGATTAGCCAACTTACATATGTACAGTGGGGAGCAAAAGTGAGTACATACTCATAATCACATCACTAATATGAAATATTGAAATATTATGGTCTGAAGTTGCTTTACATGGTAGCACGTTGGTCCTCTACAAAAAATTTATGTTATTCAGTTCAGGGAGGACTATTTACAACTTCTACAAGCCTAACTTCTTAATTTTCCGGAGAAATGTATTTATCCTGAATTTAACTAACTTATTTACAAGACAGGAATCCGAAGCAAATTACGAAAAATGTTCGAGAATGACTGGTTAATCAAAATTTTAAATTGCTGGAGTGGTTATCTCAAAGAACCGACCTTAATCCGATTGAAAGCCTACGGTCAATCGTGAAACGCCGGCTTGAGCACTACGAATCAGCGCCATCTAACCAAGGCGATCTCTGGGGATGTATAGATGCGGAGTGCAATCCTATTTCAAAAGATATTTTTGGGAATTTGATAGAGAACATTCCAAACCGTATTAAAAAAGTAATATCTAATATGGGTCTATGCGCAAAATGTTAATATGATTTACTTTAATTTATTGTTTATTTTTTAAGAATACAAGTATTAATATGGGGAACAAATTTGGTTTGTTTGGCTTCATTCGTTTGCCTGTTATGGGAGGATAAAGTCAGTGATTATGAGTATGTACTCACTATTGCTCCCCACTGTATGTATAACTGCCAGTTATAACAAACGATATTGAGCTGGTAAGTACTATTTTACCAAATACATAGTCCAGAATTTTCTCTTTTTGGAGAAGTGTCGACCGTATGTACACACCCTCCTACGAATACGTATTTATTAACTTATTAATGTTTGTACTTGTCTTGAAGGGATGAGCACGCCCTTCCACAAGCGTCGCTTCCTTCTGGGTGTAACACACATCCACTATCGCCACCTATACTCTTTTTGAGTATCGGGTATAAAAAGAAACTTCAATAGCTCCATTCACGAGAAGGGGAGTTCCAAATCGCTTTTGTCAGAACGATTATTTTCTATGAATTTATAATTTATCTTATCTTCAATCTATTTCAATCTATTTCAATCGATTTCAATCCAATTCCATCCATTTCTACCGCCTGCAAGCTAGTTCGATCGCCTTCAACTTACTTAAACCGATTTCAAACAATTACTTACTTCAAACAATTGCAATCCCTTTTTACCGTTTTCAACCTAGTTCAATCAACTCCTTTACAATCTATTTCAATCAAATTCAAACAGCTGAAACTGAATTTCAAATTTGTTCCATCAAATACAATCGATATCGATAATTATCGATAATTGAATTATAATTGAAGAATGATCCAGGCCTGCATCTTAAGATTTCAATAGTTTCAATTTGTAGTATTGATTGAACTCCTTCCATGCAAGCCATTACTGATTGAATATCAATCGTATATGTATCTCATTTCTCATTTCATTTGAATGGACCAGCTCGCCTTAACACAAACCTCGCATATTTAATAAATTTAACAAAAAAGGACTCTTGACCGATTTTCATTTTTAATATCATTCTTTTATTCAATATGTAGAAGTATTTAGTTACAAGTTTTTTCATTAGTTATGTTCATCATTCGTACGTACATGCGTGGCTAATAAGGTTTCATGTTCTTCTCGTTAATATCTTTGTTTAATTTAAACCAAGTTTCTGCGTATCTTCTCTGAGTGGGTATTGTTGGGGCTATAGGGTTTTAAAATATAAAGGAGTTCAAGCATTGGTCAAGAGCGGCTTCTTTAAGCACCCCAAACTAAAGTGGAAGATCGATAAATGTGGTCATTGAAGGGTTAGAAAAGTAAATACAGGGAATAGAACTGGTTCGAGGTAATTGATTGCTTTTCTTAATAGACCTTTCGACCTTCCACTTTCTAGATCGTACAGCTTGCTGTTGAATACAGGTTTTATTCATATACACTTCGGCTGTATATTTATACTGTATGCTGTCACTTGCTCTGCAGCTTTTTAAACTGATTTTCGCTTGGCTTATTGTAGTTCAAGGAATGACCAACTTATGGTTTAATGCTGTGGAAATATGTATGCCTACCCTACCCGAACTTCGGGAGTGCAAGTACAAATCTAAATATATTTATGTATACATTTCTACAATTTGGAAAAATTCTACTAGATGATAAATGGTATGGTATGAATTTTATTGTTGGTTTTTTTTCGACTTGATTTTTGGTTTTAGGCTAGGTATCCTTCCTTTTAGTATGTATAATCTTGTTAAAATTTATGGCCTGGTAAAAGATTTGCTTGCCACGGCTGATAAAAAAATATTTCTTGTTTACTTACTGGCTCATTATAAAAGTTGATCATTTCTTGGGTATACATATAATATAGACAGCTATTCTGTTCATATATAAAAAATGCGCCGTATAAAATGCCTCAAGCTTGGCGCTCATGTTTGTTGTGCCGTTTTGTTGGTGTCGGGAAGGGCTGAAGGGTTTGGTTAGTGTGTACTATTTATATATATGTATGTATTTACTTTCATGTATGTTTAGTAATGCTATGCTATTCTCTAACTTCATGTCGTATTAATATCAATTTTGATTTTAGTTTTGTTGTCATCGCAGCCTTCCATTGAAGCCAATTTGTTGAATCTTGAAGCTGAACTTGAAATTTGTAGAACTGAAACTGAAACTCTAACAAAAATAGAAATAGAAACAGAAACAGAAAAATAAGCCCAAGTTTTTATTCTAAATCCATGTGTGGTGTATTGTGTGAAGAAGGGCCAATTGACTCGATCAAATTGAGAAATAAAACGTTTGCTTTTTGCTACATAATAAACTTGTTTTATTTTTTTCACAAAGAAATTAGCGTTAATCATATTCAGTATAATCATAATAAACATAAGAGTCTAATGCATAGTTAAATCAAATGCTCGAATGCGTTCCAAAATTTTGTATATATATACTCGTACTCGTAACTTGTGCCAATTGCTCGCCGTTTACAAAACTAAGGGTTTGCTCTGCTTGTATACTTGGATTGGTTGATCCAAGTGTCCGTGTTCGAGTGTGTAACTACAAAATACATCTCGTAATTATCCAATATAATTTATATTTATATTTATATGTATGTATATATTAGTATATTTTTATATATAATTTATAGTTTTTCTTCTTCACGTCTGCTTCAGGAAATGCCTGGCCGTCAAATTTCCTTCCTCGCTCGGTTCGTACTTTCTTTTTACAACAAATTACAAATGGTTTATTCAGTGTATGGTTTTTAGCTATGTCCTTAGCTTAGTTTACAAGGTTCTTCTGTCGAAAAATTTTACAAATTTCTGCTGCTGCTGTGTCTATATGGTATACTTTACAAATCGGTAATTTGTATGCCTTTTCAATATCGTTATCCATTCTCCATTTCACTTCACGTCACAAGTTTACATGGATCTCGTAAAAGTTACACTACATATCTCCGACTCGGGCTTCGACTTGCTTGTTCAAGTGATCTACATGCGTGCAAAAAATTGTTACTGTAAAAACTGGGCGCGTGTAGAATACGCCAGCTTACGTGTAAATTTCACTGTGTCTCTGCTCTGCTCTGCATTTGCATATACTTATTCAGTATACAGTATACATATACATATACATACATATTTAAAAACGTTGCTACACGTCGAGCTCAAAACTAAGTGTAAGACATATGTTTTATATCTGTTTGTGTATATAGGTATAGTATATATATATTTATTATATATATATGTATATATGTATGTATGATGCATGTATATAGAGTTGCAGGCTTACACTTACTATTACGACTAAGCAGCTTGCTGTATGTATGTGTTTCTGTTTCTATGAATGTGAGGGCAAATGTGGGTGTTCGGGTGTGCGGGTGTTTTGTGTCATGTGTGTGTATACTAAACGTTAAATGCAATGAGCGTCTAACGTCCAGCATGTACATATGTATGTATCGCCTACAGAAGCATGTCGAGATTCCTACATACAATGGATTCCTCTATGGATTATATGAATTAAAATTATCAGTGCATTGCGCTCTAGAGACAGGCAGTTGATTAGTTAATAACTAAAAATACCAAACGAATAATACCAAACTACTGTTCGCGCCGTCGCTTGAAATGCTCAAATGATCTTAGCGCTGGCGATTGCGGGTTTATTGCGGGGCCGCACTTCTATGTATCATGTTTGTTGTTGGTAGGGGTACAGAAAGATATAGTTACAAATGGTCGATGAATGGTACATACATATTACTTTTGTTATATACAAAACACGACAACGACGATGATGACGATGACGATGGCGACGACAACGACAACGACAACAACAACGACAAAAACACGACAACGAAATTGTGTGTACAAAAATATGCATTAATACACTTTACATTCATCTCCAAAAATTGTTTTACATGGATACATCTGTGCTTCGACGAAACCGACAAAAGGTCTAAATTCGTTCGTTTTTACCGTCTCTCGTTTCAGTAATCAGTATTCAGTATTTTAGTATTGGAATAAGGCGTCCCGAAATAGTCTAAATTTATATAACAAAATGTACAAAATTCTTGGTACTCGTATTGTTGGTTACTTTTTACAATGTATGTATACATATAAAATTTTTGTTTGCAATTTACAAGTGTTCGATAACATGCTAAAACAATTCTATACACTTACGTGAGGGATAGGTTAGGGGGATGGAAAGGGATGGTATCGGATTGGATCGGATGGGATGGGATGGGATGGGAAATGAGGCTCATAGATGATTCATAGATGTCTGTTGCACAGCGATTGCAATTCAAGCCGCGCAGGGGCAGTAAGCACTTTCTGTAGTCTGGAGTTGTTTTTAAGCATATCCGTATAAATACATTCTATATCGTACAGTAAGGTGGGTTGGCAATGACTGACAAACGAAAGGCTTTTGCAAGAAAATTTGGGAAACCAAAAAAGGGGACACGTAAAATTTTGCATTCGCTTCGTTTATGGTTTATTTAATATGATTTGCGTACATTTGTTCTGCCCTCTCATCTCTCTTATTTGCTGTTTCGTTTCGCTGATACAAGTAGTAAAAATCGCTGAGAAATCATCATCTTCAATTAAAAAAATCATAATTCGGTAATCAGTTGGGCTTACTTGGCTAAACAGGGGTTGGGTTCTCTCAACTGGCGCCCACCTTTCGCTTATATTCTTCATCCCGATCATATCATGATATCATCGGTGCGTGGGGCCAGGCCATGAGGATGTATAAAATTATAAATACATGCGTGTAGGATCGAATAGAATATGTATAGTAGTATGGGTTACTGCGACTTAAAATCAAACAAATTTACAAATTACATACATATGTATACAAAATGGATAATAATAATAATTATATTAACTTGCTTCCGATGCATGCGTGTATGGGTGTTGTGTACGTGTGTATGTTGGTGTGTACAGGTGTGTATGTATGATGTGCTGTGCGTGTGAGTCTTCTTGGTTCGCTATCGTTATGGTAATCGGTTTCGTTTTGTTTTGTTTTGTTTTGCTTCGTTTCGTATCGTTTCCCTCTATACACAGCAAGTACATAATTTACAAAAAATAGTTCAATTAAAATTAATGAGAATTTTACATAACAGTTAAATTTTACATGTGAACAAATTGAAAAATTACATGGTTTCATTGATACATGGTTTGTAGTTTGGGGTTTTTTGTACAAAATTTTACACAGTGCAAAAGCAGCGCGAATGAGTCGAAGAGTCGTTAATTGTGAGAGTGTTGAGTGTTTCGGTGATCGTGTGTGTTGCGTGTGTGTGTGTGTGTGTTTCCGGTTTCATATTGTTTTGGTAGCTGCTGGCTCCATTAACATATATTTACTCTACATTCTACACTATGTGTGGTTTATGTTTGCTATTCGTTATATAAACGTATGCATATTTGAAATGGTTCCTCTGTCCGAACTTATAAATTCTACGCATATTCGTGCTGCCGCTCTCTATACTCTTTACTCTTTACTCGTTACTCGTTACTCTTTACTCTATACTCTCTACTCTCTACGCTCTATATCGCAATCTCCTCCAATTTCCGGCTCTTCGGTTTGTCCTCTTATCAATTTACAGTCGAAACATTAATCATTTACAGATAGGCTTGCTATATAATCATTAATTTACAAAGTTACAACGAAAGTGTACGCAGACAATTTGTTTCTTTGACAATTACATTCATAATAATTTCTTTGTTTTTCTTTCTTCTTTCTTTGTTTTTAACTTAAACATGCGATCGCATTGTACAAATATTTCGTTTGAAATCTTCCGTTCATCTAAGTGCTATTTTTTGTTCGTAAAAATACAAATTAGTTTTGAGTTTTCTTTTTTTTTTTGTTTTCTTCTTTCGAGTGCACGAGCACAGTGCTTGACAGTAGTGACAGTGCGCACAGTGATCGTTGCGGCTGCCACGAGATGCACGCCATGGAGGCATGGCATTCAATATCGGGTGTTCCGCTCGGGTGTTTGCTTTCACTCGTATTTGAGAAGCGTGCATGCGTGCGTGCGTGTGAGTGAGCTAGTGCTCTCTTTACAATTCTCCGACGGCCCAGGCAGGGCCTGGAGATGGGGCTCTCTCTCTTCTGATTGCAGCTCGATTCGGCTGCTTGTTCAATAAATTAGATTACATTTATATGTATTTATTTATAGTATGCTTTAGCTTTTGGCTCGTCTCCTTTGCTCTCCTCTCGCTCTGGCAGATACCAGACTAAAAACTAAACCTCGATTCGAGAAGGAGGATGTTGTTTCTGTTGACTACATCGACCGTATGATTTCTTCTCTACTTGTCTTTATAGGACGCCGTTGGCGGCTGTGGGTGGTCCAATGGGACCAAGGCCACTGTTGACGGCAGCCACCACCGGCGATGACGACTCGGACACAGCTGGCGATGTTGGTTCGACAATCATGGCGCTGCCATTCTCCTGCACGGAGCAAATCGTTGGCGAGGCAATGCTGGTGGTGGTCGAACAAGAGTTGGTGCTGCTGCTGTTGCTGTTGTCCAGCGAGACGGCTGAGGATGCGGTCGCTAGGGAAGCACTGCTCGCTGCAATCGAGCATGTGGATGTGGTCGCAGCTGCGCTTCCGGCACCGCTGACTGCCCCCGCAACGGATATGGGCGTTATTTTCATGTAGTATTTCTCCAGCTTGGCGTTGATGTGCTTCCCGTAGGTGTACTTGCGCAAGGCCGTCATGTGGGGCCGTATCTTGGTCATCAGCTTCTTCAGCTGCGTCGGCTCGGACACATCGATCATCTTCTGGACCACGTAGTTGGCATACTGGTCCTTCATCATCACGTGCAAGGCGCTAAGTAGGGCGGAAAGTAGGGAATGGAGTGAGTCTGACTTCACTGAGATTAGCGATCGGCTGTTAGCGACTTACTTGTCATTGAAGGTGCACACCTCGTCGATGAGGCCCGTGCGCTCGCCGCGTGTGGCATGGGTGACGCACTTCTCTACGACGTTCGAGGCGAATTTGTGCTGCGAGAGCACCAGAACCTTGCCGCGCACGCTGTTGATGAGTATGGACTTGTCCTCCTGCTTGCCGTGCTCTGTATGGACGGGTGAATGGGAGAGTCAAGGTTAGTCAAGGCTGCAATGGCGGGCGCTGGGATTCCACCGCGGAAGGATGACTCACCTAGCACGTGCTGTATGACGTAGTTGCCGTACTGGTCCTGGATCAACTGCTCGGTGTTCTCGTGCAGCTCGTCCAGAATGGGCGTGGTCTGCTCGGCTGTGCAGTGCTCGAGGATGCGCTGGATGACGCGACAGCCGTAGGGATGTGTGCTCAGCGAGTAGACCTGCCCCTTGAAAGCGTTGATGATGAACTGCAGGGCCACGGGGTCGACGCACTCGATGCATTTCTGCACCACGTGGTTGCCGTTTTGGTCCTTCACGCACTTCAGCACGTGTCCGTCCAGCTCGTGCACGATCTCCTGCTGCTGCTCGGGCGAGATGCTTTCCAGGGCCTTCTGGATCACGCGGCAGCCGTACATCTGCAATGCCAGCTGCAGCACGTGGCCCTTGACCTGCATGCCCAGGGTGTTCTTCTGCTCGGGCGTGCCGAACTCGAAGAACTTCTGGATGACATAGTTGCCGAACACGTCCGTCATCAGGCTGTAGGCGGCGCCAAGAATCTCGCTGAACACCATCTGTTTCTCGGCGGCCGTGGCCCGCTCCAGCTTCTGCTGGATGAACCGCGATCCGTGCTGGTCCTGCGAGAACTCGACAATGTGGTTCAACAGGTCGCGCAGCTGCAGATTCGGGTAGCGCTGGTTCCGGAAGTCCTCCAGGAGCCGGGACCTACCTGGCTGCGGGGCCCCCCCTGCAGCTCCAGCAGCTCCGGCCGCAGCCGCCGCCACCGCAGCGGCGGCGACCACCTGGCGCGAGTTGGCTGCCGCTGCCGCAGCTGCCGCCGCCGCAGTTCCCGGAATGGCCAAATGGCTCGAGAACAGCGAGCTGTTTGAGCCGAACATGTTGTTGACGGCCGCCTGGGCAGCCGCAGCGGTGGCCGGCAGGCCCACGGCCATCTGTCGTTGCCGCGACTCGGCGCCCGGAGCCCGGTTGCCCAGCAGACAGGACTGGGCCGACGGGGGCGGCGTCAGCGGGGCCCCGATCGGACTGGCCGAGGCGTTGGCCGCCGCAGCAGCGGCTGCTGCTCCCAAGGCCCCGTAGGCCCCGGCGCCCGACATCGCTCCCGGCCACTTGGCGCGGGCAGCGGCGGCGGCAGCCGCCACGGCCGCTGCCTGGGCCACCGTGCTGTTGACCGCGTTGGCGGCCGCCACTCCGCTGCTGGTGTAGTCCATGGCCGAGGGACTAAAGGCGGATGTGGAGCGATCGAAGGAGTCCCGTCGACCCGTCAACGAGTTTGTGTTCAAGGCGAGGCCTGCAAAAGTGACACAGAAAGTGGCGTTTGGTTATTGTCTGCTTTCAATATTCATTGTGTCTCAAAAGAAAGGTAAAACAGAGCTGCAAGAATATCTATTCACACATCTATGTTAAGAGTACTACGACTATGAAATATGATTATTTGCATGTGGGAAAGAAAGGGGAAGAATGAGCATGGTTGGTGTTGTTTGACGAAGGATCAATGCCTTTGTTGGGCAGCCTTTTGCCAGTCTTTGCCAATAAATGTTCTACTCAAAGGCGAATCGCCTTTCCGTTCAGTTTACGGCCTTAACCAGTTTGATGTTGGGCATAAACCTCTGGCGCAACTGTGCCGCCTTCCTTGTAATTAATCGAGCGGACCGGAAACGGGAGGAGGCAGGAGGGACTTGGAGGAGTGTCTTTACGGCGCCTGTAAAACTTAATTGCCCGCTTCGAGGCGCATCTGCCTTGGTGGCTTGGCTTAGTTTTCGTTGGCCAGTTGGCATTTCAAATGCAGGAACATCTGCGCCCTCTGGCACTGCCTCTGCCTCTGCCTCTATCTATCTCCTCTTCGAGTCTTTATGTACAGCATTAATGTGGCGCACACACATGACTCGTGCTCCAGCCCCAGGGGATATGTAAAAGGATGCTGGACAGGACTGGGGCTGGGGCTGGGAAACAATAAGTGGATGTGGCAGCGGGGAAGACGGTGGCAACTTGATTGATGCTGTAATCTGTCACTAGCATTTGATTTGCCATCAAGCCGGGGGCGCCGGGGAAGTGACAGCGAGAGATTTACAGCAAAAGAATCTCCTATTGCGCCCCCCCCCTGAGTCCCAGAGCCGTCTGAGTCCCCCTTGAGCCCCCCAGAGACCCTCTAGCGATGAGTTGGAAATGCGAAACTCTTCGAAAAGCGAAAGTTCTCAGTGCTAGGAATGAGGCAGGGCAGAACATGGAATAACAACTCGACTTTCTAGCCGATTCCAGGACCCCTCAGCGTGGGTTTGCCGCATACAACGGAAGCTGCAACGAGGCGCAACGTTTCAGAAGGCAGCACAATATTAATTGCACAAATTTATATTTGGCGAAGGGGCAAGGCGGGTGGAGGTTCGCAGCCACAAATAGAGGGCGTGGCAGGGCCACGTGGGCACTCCGTTGACACAGAAACTTATCCACCAACTAATGCAGGGCCAACAGCTGCGGCAAAGCGGAAAAGGGGGCTGCCAAAGCCCGGAAGTAAGTGGCTCCCAGGTGGGCGGTTGGGCGGTTGAATGGGTTGGAATCCTGCCTGGTTGGCTCGGTTCAGAGCGGAGTGGGTTCGAGGGAGAGCACTCTTCTGGAGAGAGTGGCCGAGTAAGTGCAACATGCAGTGGGCCACCTCTGGCCGCGTCTGGGGTGCACATTGAATACAAATTGTCCGCATTCCCCCTAATAATATGCCATAAGGAGCTCAACGACGCTTTCCACATGGTGTATTTCTATAAATAGGCAGATATACGAGCATATAGGGTGTATAAAGATCGGTTTCGGTTACTTTCAGACGCTTAAACACTAATTACATTTCATGGAATGTCCTCGTGGATGGTGGCCTCTAAACTGCTCTTTTTCATAGCCTACTTAGCGGCGCCAAAGTTGACACAAAGTTGCCCGAGGCTCATAATAGTTCCCCGGTTTCCGCTCGCCCTCTCCTCCTTCAGTGTCTTGAAATTATAATGCCCCGCGATTTTCTTAGCGCCAAAGACAAAGGCAAAACGCGAGAGAGAGAGAGGAAGAGGGAGAGGGCGAGTGAGAGTGAGAGTGCGAGTGAAACGTGGAACGTGAAACGTGTGTGCATGTGCATAATGGGCACGTGTGTGCATTTATAATTCATAAAATCATTACATTAAGCCAAGGGCGGGCAGAGTGCCCCGTCTGCTGCGGGCGGGTGTTTGTGGAACGTGTGCATAAGCCACAAAATGTCGCCTGCAATAAACTTGGCGTCTTTTTAATGCCACCCTCGTGCCACCCCCGTGCCACTCCTGCCACACACTCATGTATCCAATGCCTACATACAAACATATGTACATGCTCGTATAATGGTTGCAGTTTCATTTGGCAAAGTGTGTCCCCAACGCGGGGCCTGCTCTCACTCCCCCATCTACCCATCCACCCATCTCCATCACACTCTCGCTCTCACTTGAGCAAAGGAGGGACAGCGAGTGTCTGTGTGTGTGTATTTGTGTGTGGGTGGCATGGAAGAGGGAATGTCCTGCCGCCCCCCACACAAATTGCATGAATAATTCCCTTTTAAATTGTGCAACTACACGCACCAGAACCAGACCCAGACCCAGAACCAGACCCAGGCACAGACCAAAAGACAGATCCAACCCCCCTCCCCGCTAGACTGGGGGTGGACCCCTAGACCAATGAGTGGAATAGAGCAAATACATAAGCTGAACAGATGCGGAACATACTATTCCAAGAGCCTTCTCCTCCTCCTCCTCCTTCTCCTCCTCTCCCTCCTCCTACTCCTCCTTCTCCTCCTCCTCCTCCTCCTACTCCTCCTCCTCCTACTCCTCTTCCTCCTCCTTCTACTCCTCCTCCCCCTCCTCCTCCTCAGCCGCGACATTTCATTGATGCAAATTGTTTGTGTATTTTAACCCTCCCACAATCGCAACGCCAGTCACCGGCTCCGGCTCCGGCCCCGGCCCCCGGCATCGTCTGCATTTGAAATGGAATTTAGTCGCTCTAGAGACTCTAGGCTCCATCCTGCTGTCTCGCTCCCTCTGAAGTGGCGCCAAATTAGTTGCAATTTAAATGCACGAATTAAAAACTTTTGCCGCCACCGCCAGCGCCACTCACTCCCGCCTCCTGCCCCTCTGGCAGGCAGAGTGTTTGCTGTCATTTATTAAGCATCGCATTCGCAGTCGCATTTCACGTTTTTTTTCCAAGAGAATTTCGGGAAACTTTCCTCTGCAATTAAAGAAGGATGGCCCCCCCCCGAAGGCCTGCAGCTGCTGCAGCCCGATAAAAGTAAGCAAATTTTAATGGATTTATCAGTTTTGTAAGAGAAATAAAGTTAGGGCGAGCATATCCACGAGATCCAAGATCCAAGACCCAAGCCCAAGACCCAAGCCCTAACCCAAGCCCAGGCCCAAGCCCTAACCCAAACCCAAACCCATGTCAATCCCTTCGCCGTTTGCACCACGTTTCGCCACGTTACGCATTTTCCGTGTTTCGGTGCACACGGCAGTGAGACTTTCATTAAGCGTAAGAGCCAGGGTGGCAGGGTGGCAGGAGGGTGGCAGGGAGCCAGCAGCGTGCAACACCTACCGACACCACAGCAAGTGTCGAGCGTGTGCTCGACTTCCTCCGATGCCCCGTCCTTTGGTGCCTATGTAAGCCAACATAGCAATTGACATTTTACAAAATAAACGAATTCATTTGCACAAAAGGCTGCAACACAGAGGAGCGGAGGCAAAGGCAAAGGCAAAGCCAGATGCGGATACAGAGAGCGGCTCAATGTGGCAGTGGCAGGATGAACAATGTGCTGCATTGTATGCAAAGTGGTCGGTTTACTGGGTGGCACGGTGGTTGTGCCTTCACTTTCCCTTTCCCTCTCCCAGTGCGGGTGTGTGGGTGTGCGCCTCGAAGGAGGAGTCCTTCGATCCAATCACATGTTGCCAACATGCGAAAGGTGTACATAATAATTTAGCCGGCAGAGGAGGTGGATGTTGCCTGCTGCCACTCGTACTCCCATTGTTTTCAAGGCAATGCCCCAAAATGGGTTTGGCGGTTGCAAAGCCAAGCCCAGCCAAGCCAAGCAGTCGTCTCCCTCCTCAGCCCCTGAGTCTCTGGCAATCCAACGGGTAACGCAACCCTTCAGACCCAGGCCAAGGTGCATTAACGTTTGTAATTGCAGCTTGTCTCTGAGGCAGCAATGGATGCCGCCTCCCACTCTGGTGCACAGCTGCTGCTGCTGCTGTTCTCCTTCAGTCAGCCACTTAAAACAATATAATCTCCATTAAAAAGCCTTTTTGACATTGCACACAGCGAGAGCGAGACCCAGAGGCAGGGGCGGATGGAGAGAGCAGGGGAGAGGGCATCGATTGCACAACATAATGAGTGGGGGGATGCCTCCACTGAGAGAGGAGGCCAAACTGTGGGGGGCCCAATGTGCTAATTGTAATTGAGATGCGAATGTGCAAGTGGAATTGTCAGTGGATGTGGCTGCAGAGGTGGATACGTGGATATGTGGATCAGTGCATCTGGTACACTTCTCGAGAGACCCTTGGCCTAATCACCTGCATCGCAGTTTTCAACTGAGGCACGTCGGAGGAGCTTGGCTTGCATCTAGGAATAGTTTCGATTGATTCCCATTTGCATTCGCCCTTCTCGCTCGATTCGAGGGCCAGGCACAGCTTTAAGCCGCACTGTCGGGTCTGTCAGGCAAGCAGAGAAGCAATTACGACAGTCCGTTGGACTGAAACACACACAATTGAAATGCGTAATCACTCATACGTCATGTGGAACAGTCGACAGACGGTGTTTGGGGGGGGGGGGAAAACTTCATTAAACTGCCATATGAGAAGCCAAAATGAATTAACGATATAATAATGCACGCGCCGCTGTTCCACTGTCCATTAATGGCCCGTTGCGGGAATTTTTGCATGCGGTAAGCACAGGATAGTGGTGGGGCGGCGGGGGGGGACGTCCGTCAGTCGGACAGTTTCGAAAACTGTCGGCGGAAAGCGCAATAATTGATTTCGCCCGACCGTTAATGGAGTTAATGGAGCTGTCCACGTCCGATCGGTGTGTTTTAAAGCTGCCCGACTCCTGGCCGTCGATTTAAGGATATGCAACTTCTGACAGAAACCGACGAGGAAAGGAGAGAGGCATGGGGCAGGGGGCATGGGGCATGGGGCAGGGGGGGGCAGACAGTTTGAGCACAAAGTGTAAACTTTCATTGCCTGACTGCTGTTATTAATTATAATTTGAAATTCTATAAATTTACAACAACAATGATAAGCCAACGTCGACATTTTCCTTTCAGCCAGCTGGCCCACCCTCTCCGCCTACCCCCGGAGGGCTTTTGGAGCTCGACTTCAATGGCAAAATGTTATTTTTGGCCACGCCGCACAAGGAGCAGCAGAAGCGACAGCAGACACACTGGGAAAACAATAGGCACCCACAGTACAGTAGAGCGAAAGTACATCGAGTGCAGAGGGCAGGGCCCACAGCCTGGGCTGCCAACTTGCTTGAAATAAGCTCCGAGTCGGCGCTGCCATTCAATTGACGGGAAAAGAATGTATACAGAATGTACATATAAGGACTATTGCCGTATTTTGTTTGAATATTATCTATCAATCAGCGCCGGGTCCCTCCGCTTGCTTTCCATAATATTTTGAGTGCCATAAGCCTGGAGTAACCCAGAATAGAACCTGCCAAAAGCCGGAAACCTGGCAGTGGTACTCGTCGAGACTCGTGCCACACCACACCATGCCACCTAGGGTGTGAGTGTGTCGTATCGTGTCTGTAGCAAACGTTGAAGTTGCAGCTGAAGTTGTTGCAGCAATAATAACATTTTGCATATTGCATTTTGCATTTTGCATTTTGCATTTTGGGTACTTGCATGCGATTTTCCCCTAGTTCTGTTTTTGATTAGATATATTCTGTAGCCGATTCTCCAGCATTTATCGTTTGGAATTGGAATACTAGCAGTAACAGACACCCCCTGCTGATCCGAGGGGATCTCTGAAATCCCTTGGCATTATAATTACAAGCGACGCCCATTACCGAATGGGGATTGGTGGATAAACCCAGATTAATGACTATACAGATATACAGGCTATACAGTGTGGTGGAGGAGGGGGAGTGGCAGGAGGATGTTGATGATATGCAACACTTTACACTAATTACAATGGGGGTATTACTTGGGGATGGGTAGGGGGGCGGGATGATGGGATTGACGACTTACCTCCGACACTGGAACCATTCTGCTGCGAGTAGAGATTCTGTTGGGCTGTCTGCGGCTGCGGCTGGTACAGTTGTGGGCCCTGCGGCGGCGGGGGTCCGGCTCGGGCGGCGCCCGGCGGCACCAGCACGGGGGCGGGGCTAACCAGTCGCATGGGCGTGCCGGTGCGGGGTCCTCCCATCAAAAGCGAGCCGGTGTGATCGAGGAAGGCCGGTATGACCTGGACGATATTTTACAGAGATTTCGTTGTGGTTGGTTTCATTTTGTACAGGGTTAGAATCGTTTATGCAATGCGATTGGTTCTTTGGTTTTACAGATGAGTATTGGAAAGATAACATAACGGGCCCACTGTACAAGGGCCCCACCATCTGTGGCAGGCGGCAGGTGCACGCAATTTACATGACTTCAAATTTACACGACTTAAGCCCTGGGCCTTGTACAGCGCCCCAATCGGTATTGATTGTACAATGTGCAGATGTGTGTTTGTATGTACGTGTGTGGGGTGTGTGTGGGGTGTATATACAAGGCGCAGAGGGGAGTGGGGAGTGGGGAGCAGTCGGCGACTCACCTGATACGGCTGGTTATCGGCTCCCTGCTGCGAGGGCGTCAGGGGGCGGCGCGGCTGGGTGCCCTGCTGTGGTATCAGATTCCCGGGGTACATGCCCCACGGCGCCACGCCGTAGTACTGCGGCATCTGGGCGGCGGCTATCATGCCCATGTAGGGGGCGGCCTCCTGGCCCGGATTGATGACGTACGGGGCCGCCTGTTGCGCGGCATAGGCCGCGTTCTGTTGCGCCTGCTGGGCGGCCAGAAACTGTTGGGAGGCAGCGGCCATCTGCATCTGCTGCTGCTGCTGCTGCTGCGACTGCTGCAGCGTCCCGTTGGGGGCGCCGGGCGGGGCTCCGACTGCACTGGCGGCGGATGTGGCGGCTGCGGCCGCGGCTGCGGCGGCGGCTGCATTGGAGGCAACTGCCGCAAGGCCTGGATTCTGCGACCGGAACAATTGCTGATGGAAGAAAAGCGGAAAGGCAGAGTTGCGGGTTAGTTATCGGGCAATCGAGTATTCGAGAGGCGGCTGTAGGCCTGCCACAAGCTCACATCTGCACTGAACGGCACCAAATAGAAAGAGTCCTCGCAGCAAAATTGCATTTCCTTCTGATTAACGAACATAATCATTCTGGAACTACCTAGTTTTCGGCTTTGATTAGTTATTGAACAGCTGTTCAGTTTAGCAGCTTTCGCAAACGTATTTTCAACTGTCAAGGACTGTCAAGACGAGACGAGTCTTGACAGTTCTAAATCGGGGGACATATTCCTAAAAGCCTAAGTGACCGAACGAAGCCAATACCCCACAGAAACACACATCTATCGCGCTGCGATTACAATCGATATTTGAGCAAATTATCGATTCGTTCCCATCGCTATGCCACACACTTTGCCCATCTCCAAGAGCCGATGGAGAGCCCGTCCCTGCCCATCTCATCGTCTCAGTTTTAATCCGGTGTGCCCTCTGATGCATGTAAAGCATCTGGCATCGTTTTTCAGAGGGCTCCGGCACATTCGTCTTGGCTTACGTGAATCTGTCGCGTAATAGGGCGCAACAGTGCCCGTGCCCGTGCCCGTGCCCGTGCTATACGTCATGCGAGTATCAAGTATCCGCATCCGCATCCGCATCCGTAAGGATTCTACGAGTAGCATACGCATTTGTAATATCTTGTGTTGTTCTAGCACACACGTGGAAACATGATAAAGTGTTTTCAATTGGAAAATTAAATCAAATCCAATCAAATCAACATGCGATACTCCCTCACACATGGGGGCACGGGGCACGGGCATGGGCAGGAGCGGTATCCAAAAGGAAAGAAAACAACAAGGAGAAAGGACGAACGCATGACTGAATGTTCTGGCTCCATTCGATCCGATGCTGCCCCATGTTTCCCCTCCCCCCCCCATCGGCCTCTGTTTGTGGCCTGTCTGCTGCAGTGTTGCCATATCATTGCCAGGGGCGACAGCTACTCAGGCGATGCAAAAAAATACGCAAAAATAAGGAAAAAGGCAACAAACGAATGGAAAAACTAGCAAAATTGTAGACTCGGACTCGCACAGTCTTTAAGGTTATAGGAACTATAGGAATCGCAGCAAAGGGTACGGTTGAAGGACGATCTGTGGAGTGGAGTACTACTTTTAGAGGCCCGCTTAGCCAGTCCTGGTGCCTGGCAGCTTCCACTGCTCGAACAGGCTCCTGCGGGGAACGTACTCCCTCGATGGGGCCTCGTGTTCACGGGGCGAATGGAAATTGAAACGGCAACTTGGCCAACATTAAAGGGTAGCCGGGTAGGAGCCGAAACAGTGGCAAGGAAATCAATGTGAATTATTGATGAATGGTGCAGAGAGCAGAGAAGCCAGAAGCCAAAAGGCACAGCGAAAGCCAAATAAAAACGAAACGTGCCAGAAAAAGATTACAAAGTAAAATAATAATAACACGCTAAACTTCTGGAAAACAAAGGAATAGGAACTCGACACCGAGCCCCGAAGTGCAGATGGTGATAGGGGGTTGGTTGGGATTTCTGCTGTGCCGAAGGGCTGTAATGGGTATGTGGCGAAGGCGATAAAAGCCAAACATCATGGCCTGCATACTTTCGGGCGCGTGATGCGTGAGAGCAGCACTCAGGACTCGCTACTCGGGCTCAGGCGCGCTGACTCGTGTCGTCCTGCCTGCGCCGCCATGAAATAATAATCAGAAGCCGAATAAGCGTTGAAATCAGAGCCGGGCAGAGCTCGAGCCCCCGGTTGCCATGGTGTACCACTTCTCCCCCTCCGCCACTCCCCTTTTTGATTATTAAAACGAAATTGAAAACAAAGGGAAATGGTATGTCTACGAGTATGTGTGTGTGTGTGTGTGAGAGGAAGAAAGAGAGAGCGAGAACATTATGTAATTTCACGCCGTAAAGTATGCAATGCTTTGATTTATTTTTGACGAGTGCCGAAAGTGCTGTCTGCCGCACAACAACGTGTCAGCATCCCCTTTGAGAGAACAGATCCAGCCATTCCTCAATTCCCAACTGGGAAAACAGCTGTTGTTGAGTGATGGCCCCCGCACTCGCTAGTTCGCAATCGCTAGTTCGCATTCGCTAGATCGCACTCGCTAGTTCGCACTCGCTAGTTAGCACTCGTTCCTTTTGAGCTGTCTGTGATCTATGTAAATGGCAGGAAAGACAGGCTCTGAAATGAATGGTGACCGCAAATAGCGCCTACTCGAAGTTCAGGGGCAACAAGTGAAAGGATAACAGGATAACTCGTGTGCCAGGAACACAGTGGAAAATGCTGGCCAAGTTCCCGTCTCGTAGGGCACATTTCTGGCACATTTTTCCCGTTTTCTTTCTTGGCTTTCCTTTTATAATTTTCGGTGGCGTTTCGACCCCCCCGCCCTGTCATTTTTATTTCATTTCATTTGCACATTACAGTACTCCACTGCGAGTTGGCCAGAGAAGGGCAGGGGGCACGGGGTGGGGGCGCGTGCTTAATAAGCTCCCTGGTGTACAATTTTCAGCGCTCGACTCGTAATGGAAATTATAGCTGATGTCATACACAGGGGACTTTGCCCGGGCCTTTCCTCTGACTCAGGACTCTTTGCCAGTCCTGCGCTCCACTCCACTCCACTCCAGTGGGCTCTCCTGTTTCTGTTCTGTTCTGTGACGCCCTTGGAGTGAAAGTGAGCCAGCCAACTATAGGAATATTTCCCCAACCCATCTCCAGCCCAACCCCCAACTTGTTGCAAGTGGGTCGCAAGGGCAGCAGGGGGAGGAGAAGGGGCAAAGTTGCCGCTTTTAATGTTGCTTTGTGCCTTTTTGCCTGAGTGGATTAGTTAGTTGGAGGCAGGCAGCAGCAGGTGGGGCACACTCGCTAGTTGATTTATAATTATGGCCGGCAGCAGCACCATCACGAGCAGTGCCACTGGCTGTGGCAGTAGGACCTCGCCTAACTCCGCCCCCGCCCACCTTGTCCCGAAGTTTCAAGTGGCACATACACAAAGTTGCTCGGCTTGATTTGCTGCAATTGGTGTGTGTTTGCCTTTTTTGGGTCTCCTTCTTTTCCTCTTTATGTTTTCTGCTTTCCACCATTTCCACCGCCTTCGAGGCTGCCGATTGACATAGTTTCTGTTTCTGTTTCGTTTACTGGAGGACTGTTTTGTTCTTTCGTCAAGTGTGGATATTGTTCAGGTCGGAGAATGAATGCTTCAAGTGATTCGAATTAGTTTTCACATTTCCCCCAAATATTTGCTTTTGTTGCTAGTGCAGGCCAGGCCTTTGTTTGCTCTTCCTTTGGTTCCATAGAAGTGCTCCACTTAATTACAAATATTTGATACTTTTCCAGATACATTTGGAGCTTTCATTCCCTTAAATATTCCATTTATATTGAAGATAACATTGAAAATGGATTTGTTGTTCCAAAAACTATACTGCAGGAGGATGAACCGATTTAACCTATTTTAGGAGCTTTTGTGACAATGCCAAAAGTTGAACAAAGTTCATCAAAGCGTTCCTTGAAATCTTGAAAATCCATGTCGAAAATCGTAGCAAATCATGACACGGTAACTATCGTTTATCGTTAAATGATAGAAAACGCGACCGCACAAGAAAAAGCTGGAAGCATGATTTGGCCAAAATATGCAAGACTTTTGCAACGAAGTGTCGATTTTGACCTGGTCAAGGCTATGGCTATAAAAGACAGGCGCCTATGCAGGTTGTTTGAACAGTTTCTTGGGCGTGACTCGTGTTTGTAGAATTAATTTAGTCGAAATACTTTGTAGTTTAATGCTACCCTGTTCAGACTGTTCAGGGCAACAGCATTGTCGTCATTGCGTCACAGAGTGCGCTTCGGTTCCAACTCGATTGCGCACGCTCGGGGGCGCTCGGACGATCCACACATGCCTTACTCTCACGACCCACACAAGCCATCCCCTTACGATCCGTTCATGCCTTCCTCTCACTACCCACACAAGCCACTCCCTCACGATCCACACATGCCTTCCTCTCACTACCCACACATGCCTTCCTCTCACGACCCACACAAGCCACTCCCTCACGATCCACACACGCCTTACTCTCTCGATCCACACATGCCTTCCTCTCACGACCCACACAAGCCACCCCCTCACGATCCACTCATGCCTTCCTCTCACGACCCACACAAGCCACCTCCTCACGATCCACCCATGCCTTGCTCTCTCGATCCACACGGCGTTCGCCGTTCCACCCCGTTTCAACCGGCCGCGATTCACCTACAATACACACAGATGATTCAGAGGTGGGTTACGCGTCCACTTATGCATATTCCACGTATACGATTTATTAAATTTATAAAAATGATTAAAATTCATTAGAAAAATCACTGCAAGCGTTTTTGGTCGAGCTCGATGCCCCCCTAAAACTCAGCATAAAGGTGTACCAGGGGAAGCCATGATCTTCTAAGGTGCTTCAATTGATGTGGATTTTGGCAGAAATAAACATTTGCCAGCAATCTACTATATGTGTTTGGAGAGCATGCAAAAATATGTACTTTTTGGGGGGGAAATATGTGCTTAAGTGCTTCTAGAATTTCGAAATCGACTCAGGCTTTTCCTTGGCTGCCAATAGCCATGGCAATGGCATAGAACACCTTTTGGGCATTCAGGGAAAGTTAATTTTTATTCGAGAATAGTAGTAGTGACAAAATTCGTCGAGTGTGAATCAAAATTGTATTGGCCAGAAATGGAGGAGAAAGTCAAGAAGGTGGAGGGCGCCGCAGGCGTCTGCTGCTGCAACTGCAGGCAGAAGCTGAATCCCCGCCAGCTGTTCGAGGACAACCTGGAGGACATCGCCAAGAGCCTGGCGCAGATAATGCTGATCTGCGGCATCCACGCCACGAAGTGCTGCCAGGCGAGGTCCATCATCAAGCGGGCCTTCGTGTACTACGAGAAGATGAGGACCCAGTGCACCCCGAGTGCGGCGCCGGGGTCGCGTCTCAATCGGAGCGACATGCTGCAGGCGCTGCGCATCAAGTGCCAGATGGAGCGCGTGGAGGCCATGCTGTCGTACTCGATCGTCAAGCGGGCGTTCAAGGCCTTCTTCCACGGGAAGCCGCCGGCGTCGATCAGCAATCCCTTCGGGGATGCCATGGCCATTCACAACCAGCAGCGGGCATGGATGCATGCCGCCTACAAGACCTCCAAGATCTTCGAAATCTACCAGCCGGCCTTCTTCTGGGCGCACAAGTTCTACGAGCGGGAGATCGGCGCGGTCTACGAGGCGCTTTACAGCCGCATGAGTGCCCGCTGCAACCCGATGCAGGTGCCGCTGTGCACCTGTCGTGGCTGCTCCAAGCAGGTGGTGCCCGGCGACCCAAGGCCCCCCGACAGACGGGTGCTCAGGAAGCTCGCCCTCAAGGACGATTGCGATCTGCCCAAGGCCTGTATTCTGTGCGGCCTCCAGCTGCCCAGCCGAACGGTGAAGCTGCCACGTCCCGTGCGCAACGCAGAGGTGAATCTGCCGCGCTGCGACAAGTGCAACAGCCCGTTCCTCATCTGTGAGTGCAACATCGACCAACTGACGGGCGAGGAGTACGGGGAATGCGGCCAGGACTCGTACAAGGTGAAGTGGTACCGCCTAGAGGATGAGCAGCCGCAGCCGAAGCCCAAGCCCAAGTCCCAGCGACCTCCGTGTGCAGGAGACATGCTACCAGAGGACGAGGACGGGGACGAGGACAGCAGCTCGGCAGCAGCGTCCACCGAGGATTGGGAGAACCATCACTGTCCCGTGGACTGCAGGCACGACAGCGGCAGTGGCTCCTCGGATGTGTGCCCCGGCGACGTTGGATCCTCGAACGTCTGCGATGGCGGGGCCACGAGTGAGGGTTCCACCAGCGAAAGCTGCACGGATCCCGGCGACGGTATGGTGGACAAGCTGGAGGATTATCTCAACAAACTGTGGGCCGAAGAGGTGGCCGAGAAGAAGAACCAGCAGACGTATGTAGCCAGGACCGTTCCCGAGCCAAGAGAACCCTGCAAGCGCTGCAGGGGTTGAGGATCGATGCAGTCCACTCCTCTCTGTGTTTCTTCCTTCTGTCTGAGATTTCGGAAATACAAGAAGTTCGAGTAATCGACTAGAGATCCGCAGTAGCCATTAATGTCTCTGGAATGGCGACGACCACTTAGCCACTCTCAAGTAGCCATCCGCACTTCTTCTAGGTGCACCGCCCACCCCAACCCCCCCTCGGTGGCAGGAGGCCACTCCTCGTGAGCTGCGCTTTAATTAAATATCTACGCAGTCGGACTCTCCCCAGTCCGCCCACGAGCTCAGCTGAAAAGCAATCAATTAAGTGTTCTTCCCAAGAAAGTGTCCATTTCCATTTCCATATTCCCGATTCCGATTCCGATTCCCCACCCGAGAGAAAGGGTGGGCGGGAGGAGTGCACTGCAAATATTTGTAGTCTATTCCGAGGCGCAATAAAAACAGAACGCCAATCGACTATGAATGATGGAGCGGAGCCGGCGCTCCCCTTTCGAATGGACGGACAGCCAGTGACAGTTGCCCCTGGCACATGGCAAATAAGCATGAGAATGGAAGGGGTTCGTTGTGCCTCCCCCCCCTGCTCATCCTCATCCTCCCGCTCCTGGGGTGGGTGCACAAACGACTTGTAAACAAAATTAATGCCACAAACAAACATTAGAGCACTTTTGGAACGTTCTCGCTGTGTGGCTCATTAGGCAGGGTGTTCGGTTACCCCTGCCAGTGGCCTCTGGGCGGGGAGGTGGGTGTGGTCAACACCCCACACATTCATTCCGTTGTGGAAAAGCCAACAAGTAGTCCGAAGAGTCACAGTCGCAGTCGCAGGTTGGGGCCAGTGCGCGCTGACCATTAAACCGAATTACTTAATGGCCGCACGCGTGTGGGCCTGCTTTTAGGCCCAGGACACACCCACACACACACACATAGGCAAGACTTTCTTGAATTCGAGTTTCGGCTTTCTTTTCCTCCTTCGCTGCTGCGTGATTGCTGTTTGTATATTGCTTTTTAATTTTCCTCGTTACTCGCAATTTCCAGCTGAAACGTGAGCCTCAAAAGGCGCACAACCAAAGAGAGAGAGAGAGAAAGGAAGAAGGATAAGGATAGAGGTGGCCCACAAAAACCCGCCTTAAGGTTGGGCCCCGACTTATATTGTTGTTTCCATTTGGGGTCCCAACTTTGCCATCACATATTTCATAAGTTGGTGAAACTTCAGTCCCCCCCCCAGAATTCTTGCAGGAATTCGATAGTTTTTTTCCTTTCCGCTTCGTGCCTTTGCTCGATTCCTCCAATAAATGAAATGCACTCAAGGATATCAGAGCCCACATCGGGATGGAAAGAGTTCGGCAATCGATGACAAATAAGCGGCGGACTAGTTAGTCGCTCAGTTTATCGGAGAACTAAGGAGTATATGTGTAATTGTGTCTGGCAGGGTACTCTCTCCCTCGAGGAATAATAGTTCATTTGCGCTCATTACCAGCGGCAATAAACCAAATGGAACCTCTTTCTCTCCTCTCTTCTGCTCGGATTTACAATGTACGGGAGGGCCTTTAAGAGCCCAGAACCGACCGACCAGCCAGCTCCAAAATGCGCTCCATTTCCTTTGCAGTGTTATTTTCGTTTTATTAATGAAATTACGCAATTTCCCTTTTACGTTACGTTATGTTGCGTTACGTTACGTTTGGTCTGGTCTGGTTTTTGTTTGCTTTATTGAACGAATGACGCAGCTCCCTGCGAATGGGGAGAGTGCAGGGAGTGGAGAGAATGGAGAACTCTGTGCGAGTGTTAAGTAAATGTGACCTTAATTCGCGGAGCGGTAAATGCTATGTTGATATATGGTTCTGGGATGCTGCAACGGGCGGGGGGTAGGGGGGAGGGGGGCTGCCACACACAACATTTGCATGGAGAGGACATTTAAAGTAAAATATGGCCAAATGCCGCAGGACAAATGTTCGATAAGCGGGCGCTTGGGTTCAAAGGACGCTGCAAATTACCGCAAAAGGAAGCCTCTCCACAAAGGCTGTTTTCCCGTTTCCCTGTTTCCCCGTTTCCCTGTTTCCTGTTCCAACAAATTGAACATAAAAATGTTTGAGGAAAATGAAGCCATAAATGCGCAATCACGGAATTTCACAAAAAGTAAGGCAAAAGGGACGTGGGGGCACGGGCACGGGCATGGGTGGGTTTCCCAGCCAAAGTGTTTATTTATGCAGTTTTTATTTCAGCGCGAAGTTCGTTCTAGCCGAACATTGCGCATACGCAACGTTGTGTGCCCCTCGAAGGTAGAACAAACTTCAGCAGCAGCCGCCCTGCCTTTCCTGTCTTGCCTGCCCGTCAGGTTTAATTGCCTTGCAAATTGCAAAGGAAGTAAAACCACGCAGATCCCTTTGAATTTCATAACAAATTGCTGTAAATTGAAGAGAACCCCTCGCCCAGCCCTGCCCAGCCCCAACCCCAGCCCCGACTCTAGGCATTGTCTTGGCCGGGAAAAGTTTGACTGCTCGGCTCGCATCGCCGGAAAACCGCCACCCATTAAAACTATTTTCCGTAACAAACAAGTCGTCCGGCAGCTCAGGCTCTGGAAAAAAGGGAAGAACGTGGAGGGAGAAGAACATTTTTGTGTGTGGCAAAGATTCTTGCGGGGCCCATCGGACCGGGTGGCAAGTGTGGGAGCTGTGGGGCTGTGCAACACCAAACTTTGATTGTCTGACAAGCTTTGTTGCATACTTTCGGGGCGAACGAAACTATTTGCCGAACTATTAGAAAGTCAATTAGGGCTTTTTTCTGGCACTTTTCTTTTATTTTTTCCCCCTTTTTCACACTTTCCAGAGCTGATTGCGGCTGTGGGCCGCTTTAAAGGATTTTCCAGCTGCTAGCTGCAAGAGTTGATTGAATTAAGTCTGTGCTTCGGACAGGATGCACGTAATTTCAATTAAAATCTGTTTCTGTATCTGCTGGAATCGCAGGACACCTGCGGAGACAACAGCTCGCACACTTTTCCCTGGTTTTTCAGGGCCGATTGTCCCCGTTTGACAATTGCTTTCTGATGTCCCGGCAAATTGCGCTGACAGCATTTCAACCGAAAAATAGAGATCGTTCCGACCATTCACCAGCCCCGCCCCGCCCCGCCCCGCCACGTGTCCGTGTCTGGCATTGGAAGGGCTTGCGATGGGGGGAAGGGGGGATGGCATGTCCCGGGAAATGACAGACACAGATTGGGACAGAGATACGTGGATAAATATTATTCGAGTTTGAGTTTAATAATTGAGTTTCAATTAATTATGGCAATAGATGCGTATTTCGGCGGAGGCGAAATCGATTTTGTTCTCCCTTATCTAGACATACGAGTGTTACTGGAAATACAGACAGAGCCTGGCATAAAACTGAAGCAGAATGAAGCCTAAGCAACGTTTATTACCCAGCATTTTCCCTGTGAGACTTTTGTGGCTTTTGCAGGGGGCGGATCTGGTCGTAATAATCCAACGTAGAGGACGTTATTATTACGTCGTGATAAGAAATGGAGGTGGGTTCCAATATAAATAGGTTATTCGTGTTGTATGTGGAATCGCAGCTAAAACTAACTTACGATCCACGCAACGGTGAGCGCCATGTGGATCCTAAGAGCGCACAGAAGCGAGAGAGCGAGAGCGAGGCAAATGTTAACAGAGCGAGGCAAATGTTAATAGAGCTCGGCGGTTGTTAACAGAACTCGGCGGATGTTAACAGAGCACGGTACCCAGCAGCGATAAAAGGCTGTTAGCTTGGGCTGCTAACAGCGCGGTTGTCCTGTTACAGCTGTTACCCTGTTTTTTGCGCTGCTTGGATCTGGCATTCGCTTCATTCAATGAATGATTCATTTGCTCACTTCCCGAGTACGTGAGCGTGTGTTTCCTTGGCCATTAATTGACAGGAATATCGACGTCACTGCCGACGCCCACATAGCAGCCACAATAGCCCTCCTCCAGTGGCTCCAGGAACCCGTGTGCTTCTGCCACAGTTTTGCCACATTTTTCGGTTATGAGTGCTACGTGCCCTGCGTCTCGAATTCGATTTCATGCTCGACTTGCTTTTCAAATTAACTGAAAATCATTAATTGCTAAGCAAACCCAGAGAGTGGACGGATACTCGGGGATACCCAGTCCAGTCTCGACCCGGACCCCGACCTCCTCCCCACCACCAGTTCCCGGGATACCCGTCCGTTTTCCCCGACTCCCCCGCAGGCTGCTAATTGCCAGTAAATTAGTTTCTATTTGCAAATTAAATAACCCAAACCAAACCGAACCGAACCAAGTGTCCAAGCTGTCAAGCTCTTTGACTGACAGACTGACGGACAGCCTGACGGACGGACAGACGGACGGACGGACTGGTCGACTACAGGACTGAGGGACGGTTCGACACGGCCAGCGAACTGCAGCGTTTTCAAATTCAATTTCCATTTCAGTGTAAAGTTTTCTCCCTCCTGATGGAAATCTGCTTAAGGTCCTGGACGAGGACGAGGACGCTGGCGCGTGTAGAGCATTCGTCGGTCGCCGGCCGGGGTGGGGGTGTAGAAGGGGCCGCGTGTGCTGTGCAGAGTCAACAAAAAGCGGACGGAAAAAAGCGCAAGTAACCAGACACGCCCCCCCTGCCGCCTCCTTCCGTGGCTGCTCCTGGGAGAAAATCGATAGCCTGATTTTCCACGGTGAAAGCAAACAAAAGACAAACACACATAGCATGGAAGGCACGGAAGGAGGCCGAGGCGAAGGCGAAGGTGGAGCAGCATATTCTGAGGCAGCTTCGTACCTCCCTGTCCATGCCTCTGCCTGCACTCGCATCGCCACATGCCTCCTGCGCCACACAATACATTTTTAATGGGTGCCCTGCTGCTCTCTAGGATTCCTTCTGCGTCTAGGACATAATGAGTAGGCGCCGCACTGCCTGGCAGCTCCCCCTCGTCTCGCCCACCTGCAGCCACACGCCTCTTGAATGCCATTTTGTGGGCGTTTTGTCGCCCACATTCAGAGAGGCGTACGACGACCATGAGATAAATGCATGAGAAGGAGAGCAGAGCTAAATGAAATTAAGCCTCCACCGCCCCCTACGAGCACACTGTTCCTCCCCACCTACCTACCTCTCTCTCTCTCTCTCTGTCTCTACGGGAAAGCATTCTAAGCTTAGGCGTAAAATGCCATTAGGTAAAAGTTGAAATGGCATTCCTATGAGAGTGGAATGCCTACTACACATCAAAGTCTTGCCCACTAATCTCTACAACTCATTTCGGGTCGAGCGAGTGATCAGGGGTTGTCGCACCATCAAGGCGAGTGTGCAGGGGGTTCCTATATTATTCCATAGATGCCTCCCCGCTCCCTGTGCCTGCTCCAGGTGTCTGCTTATACATGAACGAGCGCCTAATGAATCATGGGATATTTACCGCGCCCCAATTCGCCCCACAGTCCACCACTTCTCGCCCCTCTGCCGTACGTTTCTTCTCTTTACTGCACTCGTAAAAACCAAAAATTGAACGCATTTCGATATTTATCGATTTGCTGTCACGTTATCTGGCCAACATTTTGGGGCTTTACTAACCAAACAAACCCTCAACGCGAGGAGTACCCACAAAAACTACCTTCTGCCGCTTCTGGGGGCGGGGAGCGGGGCGGAACTATTAATGCCAGGAACGTATCAAAATGCTTCAAACATAAATCAACACAAAAGTTCTCATAAAAACCCCCACACACGGATAGTGTCAATCAAATGGGAACCTGCGCCCAGGCCTGCCCAGCCCGTACTCTTTCGCTAAGCCCCATCCCTCCCCCCGCACCACCCAACACTCTTCCAAGTGTGAGGAAATATTTAAAAACAATTTAAGCAGTTACTTTGCTTTTCTCTTCATTTTTCGGGGGTAGAAAGTTTTCCCTTTTTTATCGAGAAAAGCAGGTGAAAATGTCAACGACAATTGCCATCGCCGCCAGGTGGCACTGGTGCGGGTGAGAAAGCAACAATAACAACAACAACAAAAACAGGCCGAACAGGCGAAACAGCAACAACATTTGCATAAATTTCAAGCAACGTTTGGCGGCAAAAGTTTGCCCCGAAAGTGATTTACATGAGCAGAGGCAGTGGCGGAGGCAGAGGGGAAGGGAGAGCTAGAGGGGTTGGGGATGGGGAGGGTGTAGCTCCCCTACTCTATGCTTCCTTAAGTTCAGTTTAACTTTTGCTATAAACTTTTGTCACGCCTCCACATCAGGGCCCTGCCCCTGCCCCCAGCCCCTGCCACGCCACGGGGAGTTCTTAGCGCCTCCGTTAGCGGGTCCGGGGGTTGCTTTTTCTTCTCTTTTTTTTTGTACGAGTACGGGGGAATTTCAGCGTTTTTCCTGGTTTTTGTATTTTTATTAACCACATTAGTTGATTTTTGTCACGCGAAAAGTTTCCCCCGCTGAAATGTGATTTATGGAAATTTCCTTCACACTTATGTCCCTTCTCCCTCTCTCTCCCTCCCTCTCTCTCCCTCCCTCACTGTATTTGCGTGAATATTTTAAGAATATATTTATTTAGCGGCAGGACTAGAACTACTGTTTGTGCGAGTACCTATAACGATTCTCCCCCGAATTTCAGCTTGGGGTTTCCTGCATTTAGTTATTGTGATTTGTGGGTGTCCAGGGGGGTGCCCAGGTGGGGCGCAGGGCTGTTGGGGTGGGTGTTTGCGTGGACTTGATTTAATGACCCCAGCAGTTTTATTATTTATTTATTTTGTTGGAATTTAGTCAACAATTTGTTTGATTTGATTGCTTGGGCAATGAGGCGGAGAAAACGAGCCAAGCAGAGGGGAAAACACACAGAAAATACAACAGATGAGAATACCTATGCGATCTCTGAACAGAGACTATGGATCTTTAAACCCAATTCAAGGGTAAGACAGGCTTCGCTTCGATCTGCTGTTTCCATTCTGTGGAGTTGGGTTCTTCACAAAACGATTATATGCGGCCAGGCCAGACACCAATAAGCTTGAGGGACTTTCCTGCCTTAACCACTTCCAAGTTCAGCACTGGACCCGATCCGACCCTTCCTGCCACTGCCACTGCCACTGCCCCTTCCACGTGCAGCACCACATAACCACGCTGTAAATGCCCAGTGAATGTCATAAACTTTGATTTCCTTTTACGGCCACGACTAATCCAAAATGGCTGCCCCCCCAGAAACGGGAGTTTTTGGATGAAATTTTTATGAGACCGCAACACGCACGAAACTAACGGGAACACGAAATAGAAAACAAAACCCACTAAAAACAGAACCTAAATCGGACCACGACTACAATTTAATTTGTAAAAAAAATCTATACAAACACTGTGTGCACACACTTTGTACGCTCACTGTGCACACACAGTGCATATAAAAAATATACATACTCGCACATGGACGAGTATTGTGCCACATGCCACATTTGTGTTATGGCTCGTCTCGTTGGGAACTTGAAAAATGTTTCAAAATGTTGCATGTCGTGTCGAGCACAACTATTTTTTTAGTGTTTATTTTTACTTTCACATTAAATGCCATGCACTGGCACTGGGACTGGGACTGGGACTGGCCTACCCGCACTATCGACGGCCCTAACTGTGGACACCCTGGCATCGCTGGCAGCCCTGGCAACCCTGGCAGCCCTGCCACAAGGCCTAACAGATTGTAACTGGATTTTTATGGATCTGCGGAATTTTGTTTCGCCGTTTTTTTTCGTCTGTCTGTCTGTGAGTCCAGCAGAAGCTGCTGCAAAGCTTGTTACATTTTTCATTTATCAACCCGGACCCGGAGCCGCACCCGTACCCGTACCCATACGGGAGCTGTAAAATGATTTTCGATTCCTTTTTTGTTGCCTCTGTTGAATGGTGAGTGCAACTCAGTACTTACAACATTTTGTGGCATAGTGTCAAGGGGGATTGGATGGCCGGAACTTACCTAAAAAGAGAGCGAAACGAAGGGAATTGCTCGGATTAAATGGGGATTGATAGGAGCTATGAATGCATATTTTATCGACTAAATATCGAATGAAACAAAGAACAAAACAAATACGAAAATGCGTGTAAAATCTTCAACCATTAAAGGTGCTCTTAAATTATTTCCATCCCAAAAACCAATAGAATTTAGAGAACGAGAGGGAGGATGTAGGGGCCCTTTACCATGTTCCCGTTCCAGTTAAAATCACTTAATTACAAATAATACTTGAACTCGGTTCCAATTGATTCATCGTTCATGTCATCGAACCCTTCCATCGCCCGTCGCCCCTCGCCCACTCGCTTTTCGCTCTCTCGATAATCATATGCAAATTATGATGCGCTTAATTTGGGATCACAGCTCCCTAGATAATTGCCAAAGTTTAAACTTTAATTAAAATTGAAAATTGTGTTGCCGTATCTGAATATCTCTCTGTGTTGTGGGGGCAGGTCCGGGTCCGGGTCTGGTCTGGCCCTGGCCCTGGCCTGGAGCAAAACAGCTGCGATAACTTGTGGAATGGCTTTGTCGAGCCATCCCCCGGAATTGTTTTTGGATTTGTACAAATGTTTTGTCACTGTGCTAAATGCAAACTTCAATTAGTTTGCCCGTGCCCTGCCCGTGCTCTGCCGTGCCCTACCCTGCCACTCCTCTCCACCCTCTGGCCCTCATGGAGCTTACAACCAAAGCCACGAGAGTCGGAGTCGAGCATATTTCAGGCCGAAAACGTTTGGCATATTGACAGGCGCATAATTAACACTATTATCAGCGTATGCCCATAGTGGGCCAGGGGCGGGGCGGGACGGGGAGCTTTGCAGGCTCTGGAATTTCCACAGATTGTTGTTGCCAAAATATATTTTGCCGGCCATTAAACTATTGCCACAGCTCTGGAGCCGTGGACAAGCTGCTGACCAGCGCAGACAAACATAAGTTTTGATTACCCCCTCCACCGCTACACCCCTCCACCCCTCCCCGCTGTCCCACAGCCCAGGGACCATATTTTCTGATTGCACATCGGCCTGTCTAATCCTTGGCCAAAGTGTGCAGATCCTTCGTTTATTGGTCGACCATCAGCAGCACTCCGCTTCCTGCTTTCGAATGAAAGTTGCCGCCACACTCGAGCAGGCACTGCTCTTAAAACGTGTTAAAAAACAGCTCAGAAATGAAGCCGAGCAGCTGGCAAAAGTTAATTAAACTTATTATTTTTTGGTGCCGTGGTGCCGTGTTGGCGTGCTTCGATTTCTCATGTTTCACGCTTCATAGCCACGAAAATTGTGCGTACAAACGCGAAAAACAAAAGCCAGCCAATTGTAAAATTGTTAAATAGTTAAATTATTAAAAAGTTAGTAGGAAACCAAACAAATGGGACTGCAAATCGTCATTGTTGCTGCCACAGCTATGTGCCATGGTCTGCTACCGATTGGCGCAACGTTGGGTAACTCCTTGAATGCGGCATAACAATGGCCAGAGATTAAAGAAGGAAAGGAGAAAATTGTATATTTTCCATTGCAAGCAATAAAGCCACTAAAAGCCATTTGTAACACCATTCGAGGGGGGCCAGTCATCGCTCATGTATCTCCATTTGCAATGTATTTTGGGGTTTCATAAATGCAACAAAATATATGCACAAAATTCAACTTTTTGCCATTTAATATTCGGCCAATTGGATGCACTTAAGCGGTACATTATTTATGGGAAAAAATAGAACAAAAATATATTCACACGACACGTTTGCGGACCGATAAGATGCCGTATCTGTGAGGTCGATAATTTTGTCGCTTATCGCGGATGTGGGTGTAGTTTTAGATGGAGACTTGCTGGGCCTGGTTTTGTCGAGTTTATTAACAGATGGCGGCTGCCACGCCCTAAACCTAAACCCACGCTGCATGCCCCTGTGGCGAGGGTCGAGCGAGTGCATGCCACATTTAATTTCAAACAGATTGTTGTTGCGGTTTTGTTTGTAAATACAATCGAATTACGTTTACATTTACATTAGGGCGTTCTTTTTTGGGAAGCGTGTGTTTTTGTGTGTGTTTCTGTGTGCGAAATGCATATTAAATATTTAATTAGTTGCCCTGCAAATTGATTGCATTAGTCGTCCGCGAGGCTTCGCTGTTCGATGCGGCACAAATTGGTTTTGTCGTTAATGAACTTTGTAAACTTTTTAGTCGCATAAACTCTGGGGCATAGTTCACGTGGGCAGAGGGGCACGGGGGCACGTGGGCACGCGTGGGTGTGGCAAATGCCAGAGAATGCAAAAATATTCTCGAATTTATTCTGCGGTGGATGTGTGAGCTGATTGGCCATAAATTTCCTTTCATATGCAAGTGCTGGAATCGGCATCTCCATATTTCTCTAGAGACATTTTGGGACTGAGAAAGTTCAAGAGCAGCCGACTGTATTGGAAGAAAATCTTTCAGCAACTTGATGAGAATTTATTAGCCTTGGAATGCATTTATTTTTCATACAAAGACTTTCTTCTTAGTTTCCCATATTTTGTTTTTTTTTTTTTAAGAATATTTACTAATTTATATATAATAAATATAAATATAATATATATAAATATAATAATTTATGTATATGCAATAAATATTCTGTATTATTAAAGGGTTCTTCATGTGAATCAATGCAATTAGCGTTAAGGCTTTCACAGGAACCTAAAGACCAAAAAATCAGTTGGGGCTAGCATCCTTAAAAACTAACAAGAGGCAGGATGTGGCAGAGGACGGGGACCGGGACGTGGGACCTGGGACCAGTGGCAGGCAGAGTGGTAAAAGCATCAGAGACAGAAGCAGAAACAGAGCCACATAATGCCACTTAATTAGCGAACACAGACACAGAAATACGGACTACCACAAAGGCAAACACATGCTTAATGCACATTAAGAGAGAGAGAGAGAGAGAGGGAGAGAGAGAGAGAGAGAGAGGGAGAGGGAGCTGGGGCCAACGAAATTTGCCGCAAATCAAGAGCAACGAAAAAGTCAAGAAAAATTAAAAACTGGCACACATTCCAGAGAGAGAGGGGAGAGAGACAGGGAGAGAGCGGAAGTGGAAGCGGAAGGAGATGGCAAATGTGGGTCAACTACTGCGTTACCCATTGTTCATACACACACACACACACAAGCAAAGCTCGGCTTTAATGTCATTTGCATTTTTTCCATAGCCCAACAAAATGGGCAGCTGCTTTTGTCTGCAGCCAAGTGTGTGTGTGCACTGTATAGGTGTACTCCACGAGTGTGTGTGTGTGCAGAATTTATTCTTTCCTTTTACTTGATTTAATTGTGCATAAATATTTTCCCATTGCCATTGCTTCTGCATGCAAATTAGGCAGAGAGCAGAGCAGAGCAGGAGCACAGAAAAACTACAACTGACTTTAATGTCATGCAGGAGACGCATTAGTGTGTGTGTGTGCGTGTGTGTGTGTGGCTTGGTAATGTCAAAGACAATCACAATTGTATTTTTAGTCGAGATTTGCAGTCTTAGAGGGATAAGCCGAGTTCAGGACGGCGCTTTGGCCTGTGCTAATGGCACGTCAGCGGAGCTACTCGTAGAGCCACCAGGATACACAAGGATACACCACACTCGCACATTTCACCACCAGGAGGATAGAATTTACGAGTCTATAAACCATCAGCCATTACATTTTCATGAGTCAGTTCTTTTACACAACTTTTGGTCATTAAAATCCAGTTCTTAAATTTCAAACGTCCTCTGGGACAACTAGCATCTGGCTTGAAACATGGCTGAGATACTCTCGTATTCGAAGAAGCGGCAGAGAGCAGAATTCCTGCCAAGATAGGAATTCGAGGACAGACAGAGGGAGGGCTTCGTCCCTGACCGCGAACCGCAGGCTTCTTGGCTCCGCCTGAGTCGGTCCCAGAATGCAAAAAGGAGCAGAAAAGACGTACTATTCGATCTGATACTTTTACAGCCTTTGAAGATCCGTCCATGCCAAGAAGAGGCATATTTTCCCCGAGTCTGGGACCGACTGCGCCTCGGCAAGGAATGTGGATTTGTTGTGGGATTCTGGGACGGCCTCAGCCTCAACAGGAGGCATGGGGTTTGTTCCTTCTGAATGAATAGAATAGAAACAGCAGACTATTTGGCTAGGATAAAGATGCCCCTTAGAAGGCGGAACCCCCATTGGTATATCAAAGCAACGATCGGTGGATCTGACCATTTATTTTTGCTTTAGAAAAGTACCAACTCCCAGTGCAATTAGTGCTATAAAACAATCCAATTAAGAGGATGGATCCATTCAGCTTTCAGCCGGGATAAAGGAGGAGAGTCGCGGCATGTGGGGAAAGTAATGCGTTGAACGATAATCGAAAATGATACTCTCGGCCTTTGCCCCCCGACTCCACTCCACTCCACTCTAGGGCAGAGCAGTGCAATCGAGTAGGAAATTAAATGCAGTGACAAATTGCACAAATTACGAGTGCAAATCCTGTGCAGCATTGCCGCTGCCACTGGGAATTGCACTCTAAATTCTAAACTGCCAAATGCGGCAATTGCAACAAATTGCAAATGCATTTTAATTGCTGCTCGCAGCGTCGGGTGGCATTCACCCAGCATTTTTTGCTGGCAAACAGGAAACTAAAACACAACTAAATAGAAGCCATCAAGGGGGCGGGCAGGGGGAGGTTGCCGCCCCCCTGCTTGCCATTCCATCGGCACAGGACTAACGAGCAACATTGTTGTTGATGATGACAATGATTAGATGCGATAATGCAAATGAGTCAACAACGATGAGTCCTTGGCTCCTGCTCCCAGCTCCAGCTCCTGCGCCAGCTCCTGCTCCCAGCTCCTGCTCCCAGCTCCTGCTCCAGCTACTACTCCTTCTCTCCTCTGATGATGACGTTGCATCACCAAAAAATTTGCATGCCAATGATACATGGCTCTCTTGCCCTGCATCTATGCATCCGTATATTCACTTGTGGGCGTGTCAGAAACGGGCGTTTACAGCAACGACAACGATGAGGTTGTCGGCGACAGGACGGCCTGGGAGACCGTTGATGACGTGTGGTTGTCATTAGAGGACCATCCCACAACAATCGCCCCACCTGCCCCAACCGCCCCAACCGCCCCACCCGCCCCGACCGCCCCAACCGCCACACCCACCCGACTGCCCAACTGTTGGGTATCCTAGTTCGTCCTCCTGTTTTGCATCGGTATCACTGTCACTGCCACTGTCACCATCGCTGTCGCTGTGGCTGTCGCTGCCGACAAAATGCCCACCACACACTGACCAAAAATGCATACAACATGGCACAAAGGGGCAAGGACCCCGGCTGGGGCTGTGGTCTTGGCGGCGGGGCCCTTTGTTGGGCGCTTTTCCCCCGTCACTGGCTGGGCTTTAGCTTTAATTTAAGGTTGCAGTTTTTCGAATTATGTGCAGGCTGTTGCATAAAATGCTAATTTTTTAGACGCTCCTCCCCCACATTCATTTGCATAATAACTCGGGGGAGCCCTGGGGGCAGGCTGCCCTCAATTATTGTTTGCCAACAATTCGAATGGGAATTTTTGTTTAAATTTCCAGCCCGTTTCCCCCTTTGGCTGTCACAACAAATAGCCAATTCCAATCCCAATCCACTGTCCCTGTCCCTGCCCCTTGCCCCCAGTGCTGCTCTAGATACGGATACATCCTATTCCAGGCATATGTCGTCGCCCCACCCACGTAATGACATTTTGATGACACATTTTTTGTTGGTAGCGGGCCAAAGTTGATATGGAAATGGCGAAAGATTGCACTGGCTAAAAATACAAAAAAAAATGTATCTTATAGAGACACCAGCAGCCACCCCAGTGCTCCCAGGACAATCAGGTGCGACCAGGATAATAGATTTCTTGCGTTAATTCCGTTTCCAGCCCCTCCCTCCCTCCCCCACCTCATTGCTGCTTAATGACTGCTCGGCAGGGCTATTAAATGGCCACTGGCCAAGCAGATGTTTCCTGCAGCAGCAGAGAGGAGCAAGGAGTCCTGCCAGGATGCATTACGCACCCACTCATGCGAGCAGAAACCAAAAAGTGAGTTATCATGCAAGCACTTTTCTAATTACGATTTTGGGCAACGATTCTCCGTCTACGACTACGACTACGAATCCGAGACCGAATCTGACTCTGACGGCCTGTTGACTGCGAAAGGACATTTGGGGACAGGACCTGAGGCAGGCCCAGCGACAGACACAGGGACAACATTAGCCACTGAAATTTCCCCAGGCCAATGTTCTGCCCAGTTCGTTGTTGTTTCTGGCGATGTTGTTGTTGCTGTTGCTGTTGCTGCTGTTATGGATGCAACTTTAAATTGCTTTGCCAGTGAGTTTTTCTAACAGTTCTCCCCCGAGGCGAGCCGACAATGCAAAGGATTGCTACTAGCTGGCTCTGGGTCCGCCCTGGACTGGCTCTGGCTCCGGCTCTGGCTCTGATGCTGGTCTTGTCTGACATTTTCATCGTCTACTCGAATGTCTGTCTGCTGCACTCCTGTGGGGAATGCGCCACTGCACTGATTGCACTTTGCCTCAAAATTTCACAGACTAGAGATGTGTGCCGGTGCCGGTGCCGGTGCCAGTGGCAGTGGCAGGACCAGTGCGAAGCCCCCAAAATGTCTGAGTGCGTAATGCGTTTTCATGGTGGAATGGCGGGACGGGGCGGGGCGGGGCTAGATGAGGCTTGGGGCAGTTTCTGTGGTGCTGTGTTGCTGGGGGTGCTGGGGCGCAGAGGGAGGCCCCACAGATATGGGTGATAAAGTGCAGACATTTGACAAATTAACTGCTTTGCGTCATGCGCCGGAAATGTTGCAAATCTCGTGCCGTCAATCGATGCGCCACAAGGCGCCCCTCCAAATCGCCGGACTCCAGTAGAGCCTCGGCTCTGGCGCGTTCCGATTTGATTGATTTATGATGCTTGCCTCCCCCCTTCTCTCTTCCCACACACTCTCAGACGACTCCCAGACAAAGATGTACACAGACACGCTTGCTGCCTGCGAGGTGTGACATTTGATGCCCACCGTAATTGAGGGCTCCCCTCCCCCCCACATGAACGAAAATTAAAACAAAGGAAAAGGAAAACAAAAAGTCTTACTTGATTTTGATTAAATGCCAGCGAAAGCACATCGTCACTTACCTGGAAATAGAAAAGAGAAAGAGAACATAAATAAAGGAACAAAGTGGAATGGTACGCAGAATGTAGTTATTTGGAACAGCGGAATGAAACAGTAAACGTTAGATACTCTTTAAATGTCGAACAATATGAAAGATGCGGCTTTTTGGGAGTTGCTTCAACAGAGGAACCCACCAATGCCCATAAATAAAGCCCTCCACTCAGCTGGTATAATATTGGCCTGGACTCGCACCATTCTGGACCGATTTCGTGGCTAGTTAGACGCTCAGCTGGTCCGAGCACTAGCCCCACCCACTAGTGTAGTGTAGCCACCCCTCTGGCACGAGCAACACTCTCTTCGCTGGGTCCTTCCCTCTCCTGGGATGACATACATAAACATTAGCCAAAGCATATAATAACACAGCAACAAAGTCGCCGCAATGGGGCTTGTGCGGAGGGTGCGGGGTAGCAGGAGGCGCTCAAATTGTATTTAGTCGTAAACTGCACACACGCACACACGGCGAAGGAGGAGGAAGGGGGGGGGGGGATCCTGTGGGGACACACCACACGGATAACATAAAACTATCGGGGACTGCGGGACGGCCGAGGCCATATAAGGGCCATAATTTCGACACTAATGCTAAGCCACAAAAAAATTGCCTCCTTGGCGACCTTGCGGGGGCTGGAAGTGGTCAGACTTTGACATGTGTCAAAGGAAACCCTCCTGATAGATGGAGAGAGACAGAGAGAGATGGAGATAGAGTGTGCCCTGCAGTAACACCTGCGACCTTAGAGAGAGATCCGGCACGAACCTCAATAAAAATCAACAGTTTATGCGAGACGCATGATGTCCTTGAGAGTGGGACGACGGGCGGGATGCGATGGAAATGTCATTTTTACATGGAGCGAGCTCATCGAAAGGACATGCCGAACATGCCAAACGTGGCATCCTTCCACCCACCGACAGACGACAGACAGCCGTCTGGCAAATGTATTGCCTTCTATTTGCATTTTCTATTTATTTCTTTATCCCTTTTCTGGTTCTGGTTCTGGCTCTGGCTCTGTTCTTTTTTCTGCTCCTTTCTCGTGGCTGTTACTTCTGGGGTAGCGTCTGGGGCTTGGAGGCTGGGGTCTGGGGCAGCACTTGAGCTCGGGCCCGCCATTAGTGGCACGTCCTTGGATATTTCGTGTTTGTCCTGTCTTCCACTTTGGCACTCATATTTTATTAAGTAGCAAAGTTGACAAGGGATTTGCCCAGAGGAGAGCCAGCGGAGAGGAGGTTGGGATGCTGGGCGATTGGGCGATGGGGCGGAGGACCAGGAGCCCACGAGGGTCTGTCATTTTCTAAAGTAAATATTGGTAATTTTTATAGGGGATTTTCCTTGATTTCCCTTTGAGCATATGGCTTATCCCGTAGCTGGACACAAACTTTGCCCCGAGCTCAAAATTAAGGACATTTATTTTTGGCCACTCGAACCCGAGCCCAAGTCCAAGCCCAAGCCCGAACCCGAATCAAACTCGAATAGCATTAAGCGAAAGTGATTGCAGAAGATTCCCAGAACCCCCTGCCCCCCTGCTCCCCTGCCCCCTTCCCGAAAACGAATACCAAAGGCCGCCTGGCAACACTCGAAAATTAGAAAACGAGCAAATTATTAGAAAAGTTGTCTTGGTGAGACGCTGGTGGAGGAGAGGGGGTGGAGGAGAGGGGGACAACGCTTCGTTGCACAATTTTGTGGACCTGCGGCGCAAATTTGTACAGAATGCAACAGACCGTAAGAGACAACATAAGCGATAACACAACAACCAGACGCAGACGCAGAAGCAGACCTGGACTCAGGCCCGGACCCGGCCAGGATGTTGCCTCGAGTTGTGTTCACAGCGGTTGCTAACAGGATTTGCCACACCCGCAATCGTGCCTCCTGCCTCCTGCCACTCCTACCAGTCCCCGTTACCATGGCAAAGACTAGGACTAGGACTGGCATTGGGGCCAAGTGTCGATGCCTGGCATGGCGCACGCAAATTGCCAATCGGTAAGTGATTTCTGAGTCCGCTTTAAAGGTGCCAGTCGGAGAGTGGCGGATAATTATCCCTTAAGCTCGGCGTCACGCGCAAAGCAGCCTCTTCGCCACACATCATTTAACTCTGGCCCTAACCGGTTCAAGCCCTCTGAACCATCTAAGGAGCGTCTCTCTGTAGGGGCAGGCTAAGAAGGAGGGGGAAGAGCGAGTGATTTTCTGTTAAAATATTTAAAAATCATGCCCGAAGCCAACGAGCCTTAAAATACACCTCAAGGCATCCGCCGGCAGTGGAAATCGGGAGAAAAGAGAGTGGAAGGATTCCGGCTCAAATATTCAAGGGGAGGGCCCAGCTTTTGCCCCAGAGAATCGAAAGTAGACACATACATTTATGTATGGATATACATATGTGGTCCCGATATAAATAAAATGCCATATTCCCTGACATGAATATTTAACAATGCAACAAACAACGAGACGGCCGCCTGTCGGCCCCACTGCATTGGTAAAATATCACAAAATATTCATTTCAGTTTCATTTTCCCTTCTGCCTTCTCCAAACCCTGTTTTCTGTTTTCATCGTTTTCTGTGTTGATTTTGTTGCTTTGCTTCGATTTCCATTTACTTTGCATTTTAGTTTCATTTATTTTTCCATCATGTGTCTGTTGTGCGTACGAGTATTTTTATTATCGTTGAGAAATTGGTTTTCCGCTTCCTTTCCCCCGTTTTGGGGTTTCCTTGGGGGGGGGGCAGCCCCCTGTACAGGCAATTATTTTGTTATTCCTGGATGCCATTTGTCCTGCATTTGGGTGCATCGGAAACGTACTGTTTCTTCGAACGTGTTCCACTTCCACCATTCCATTTCAGTAACAGTTGAAGCTTGTTCCACAACCAGTGTTCCTATTCTGGTGGTTCTGGTTCTGCACTATTTTTTCCCCTAACTTGTATCATATTTTCGGATGATAATAATTCTAAAAGGACAAACAGCGAGAAAACAAGTAATATTTTTGTGTCGCTGCTCGAACGGTCCCCTGCTGTCAGAGAAGCCCTGATTTATTCATCCGAATGTGTCAGCTTTCAGCATTTTCTGACGCAATACAGCAATACAATCAAATCAAGCCGAGGCAAGGCATTCCGCCATGTCGCAGTAATTTTGCATGACAGATTAATAAGCCCCTGCCGGCTTTCAGCCACCAGCCAGCAGCAAAGAATTGGCATTAAATTGTAATAAATAGGCAAGCAGCAAGCATCTTCTGTCCCCAATTCATATGGCAAATCTCCAAGAAGCCAAGTGGCAGAAGGGGCAGAGAGCATGCCTCGAATTGCCATGGCACCAGCAGAGCAGGGCAGGGCAGGGCAGGGCAGAGGGGGAAGCTGGGGCTGCGAAACTGAGCAACGTCTGCAGTTGAAACACGAATTTAATTTTCTACTTTTTTATTTTTATTTTTATTTGTATTTGTATTTATTTTTTGCTCCTTGCTCCTTTTTCGTACTTTGGCGTCTGGCAGACACAAACAGAATAACAAGCCGCAAGCCTGGGGCTGACAACTCTCCTTAAGCCACCTTACCTTGCCGCTTTTCCTCCCTCCCTCCCTTCCTCCCTTTCTTTGGTTTTTTCTTTCGGTTTCCCCCCTCGCGGCTGCTCGGAAAATAGTGGAAACTTTTGATAATTACATTTGGCGGCTGTTGCTGTTGCTTTGGCAGCTGAGCCAAGAGCCAGGAGCCAAGGAGGAAAGCAGAGCCAGAGGCAGGGGCAAATCCACAGAGGAAGCCAAGGTAAGGAAAGCCAAACAGCTGGGGATAAAATGGTTAAGGAACACCGGCTGAAAACTACAAATATGCGATGGATAGGCCACAGATTGTTCTCCTTGGAAGCCACAGCCCGCGGGCTGCTCTTTGCCGGAGGAATTACGACTAAAACTGATGTTTTAGAAGGATGATCCCTTCCTTCCTTCCTGGGCAAACGATCAAAGGGGATCCCTTAATAATGGGTAGCCTTACCTTCCTTTCGATTTCTAGCAGACCTGCAATTTCATCTAGAAATAGGAATGCTGGAATTCATTTCATTTTCATTCCATTTTATGCCCGCGAATCTTCCGTCTTCCTGCTCTTTGTGCATAAAACATTTCGAGGGTAGATTTCGGAGGGGCGCCACCTTCGGGCAATTTCTTAAACTAATTTGCCACGAGGCTGCCGTTGCTGCCGCTGCCGTGGCTGCGGTGGCGTCTGCGGCGCTTGTCGTTGGCGGTTTTTGTGCCTTTTAAGTGTCTGTCCCGGGCCCGTATACGGGTCCGCATCCTGGGGACCCCAAGTATGCAAAGTGGAAACGTTTACTGGCAACGGACCGCGGAGGGGGGGGGGGCATGGAGCAGGGGGACTGGCAGAACTTTTGATGTTTTTTTGTTTGCCGGTTGGTTCCGGGGATTCCGGGGATGCCGCAAAGTATGCGGCCATCAATCGGTCGTGGGTCTTGGGTCTTGGGTTGTGGGCATTTTTCGTAATATCCGGCTTGAGCATTTTTAATATAGTTTCGCACAAATTGATTGAAGGCGGATCGGACTGAATAGACGCCCCCCCCCCCCCCCCCAGTGGGGAGTCGAGAGTTAATTGCTTTTTGCCCAGAAATATGCCATCACAAAGGAGGAAAGGAAACATGCATTCTACGAGTACAATGTACGAGTGAGCCTGCCTGCTTGCCACACATTGAGGCGTCTCTGGCAGGCAGCAGGAATTTAAATATGTAGTGCTCTGCCCCTGACAGCAGCTGAATGGGTGGGCGGGGCGGGGTGGGGCGTACGGATTCAAGATAAGCCCAAGTCCTAGACTAAATCGCAGGACAATTAAACTTTTAAGCAGGCAACGACCCAACGAGGGAGACGACAAACGGGAAAAGGGAAACGACAAATGATGAAATGCATGTAAATGGAAAATAAATATCAAAAGCAGCACCATAAAAAAAAGGGAGTCGCCTGACACATGCCACAAACGGAGACGGGACAGGACAACGGGACAGCAGGATTCACCCGGGCACAATGGAAGCGGCACGCCGAGATAGAGAGAGAGAGAGAAAAGGAGTTTTTCCTTTCGGTTCGGTTCGGTTCGGCTCTGCTGCTGGCCCGCTTTTGTTGTGCGGCTATGCAACAGCCGCAACAGTTCACATGGCTCATTTTCTATGGTCAAAGGAAGCACACACACACACACACACACACACAGATGCTTTTTTCTTCTTCTACACAATACAATAGAATACGATATATATTCATACGCACACCCACACACACCCGCCCGTGCATGTATGCGTGTGTGTTTGTATATGAAATATGGCAAATGTCATTTAACATGACAGCTTGATGATAATAGCAACAACAGGAGCCAGCAACAGCAACAATGGAACCTCCCCGCCCCTCCCCGGCCCCCCACAGGACAATGAGAAACGCAGCGGGAGAGCCCCAAAGATGGGGCTGCTGGCTGGGAGACTGAATCTTAACCAGCCAAATGGAGACGCTTTTGTCGGGCAGAGAGAGAGAGATGAAAGCCCAGAAAAAACGGAGAGAATGGAGAGGCAAAAATCACCAAAATTATGGCTACACACACTTCGGGGGCAGCCCCACCCACTCCACTCCGAAACAGTTCCCGATATGGAGCCCTTCCATAAGCCCCCATCGGGCAATGAATCACATTCGAAAAAGGCCTTTCTGCGCTACCTGTTTGGGGCCATCGAAATGCTCTTTCCACAGGGCCGCTCCACTGCCGCCCCCTGCCGCCCCTCTGCCGCCCCACTGCCGCTCCACTGCCACTCTATCGGCTAGCAGCTTCTGCTCTGCTGGCATCGATGCCGAAAACCACAAAAGCGCATTTAGTGTAAACCGAGTCGACCGCAAAGCAATTGCACAAATGCGAATGCACAGAGGGGCTCCTGAGTCCTGAGAGGGGGGGTTGGGGGTGGAGTAGTCGCTGTTGGAGCTGGAACTGGAGCTGGCCATCCGGCAGTGCAGTTAGGCGCCTGACTGAGCATAAACGTCAGTGTCAGGTGTGGCCCTGCTGTTGCTGCTGCTGCCGAGAGCCGCCATTTTGCACAAGCGGCAGCCGGAAATGCGGTTACATAATCTCCATATCCGGTTGCCCAGGCCAGATGGCAGACCCAACCAGAGAGGATGCAGGACCCAGGGAGAACATGTCAAAAACTGCAGCATACTTTTTGGCACATTATTAATTTTTAGTTTTTGCTGCTGCGGCGGCATCCAGAGGATTGCCAGGATCTTGTTTGCATGCTCTTTTTTTTCCGCTTTCCCCAACCGTAAATTCCCGTTTCGTTCCCGTTCGTTTTGCTCCTGTTTCTGTCTGTTGGCTGCATATTTGATGAATATTTATTTTATCAGCAACAAATTGGATTTGCTTTCGCTAAATTTTAGCCAGTGAAAAAAGCCAGAAAAATAATCACTTTTTCAATTATTCTGTTCCCGAAAGTGAAACTGTTAAAGCTGCCGCGCCCCCCCCTACCCCTACCCCCCCTCCTTGCGCCCCGTGGAACATCCGCTTGCAAAGCCACAATGAAAATTTCCGGAAGTTGTGCATAAAATGGGCTATGCATACGGAAATCATCAACTCAATGGCTGAACAAACACACCAACCGAAAGAGAGAGAGAGAGAGGGAGGGAGGGAAAGAGGGAGGGAGAGAGAGACAGACAGGGAGGGAGAGAAGTAACAAAGGCAAATGCGAGTGACGCCAAACGAATGACCAAAAACAATGCAAAACGGCTGCCAATGTCCGGCAGGGCAGCGAGAGAGACAGAGAAAGGAAGAGCGAGAGGCAGGGAGGCAGGGAATCACCGCAGAGTACGGGGCTGGGGCTGGGGATGATGAGGATTCTCATGGCGACCTTCGACTCTGCTGGCCTCTGTTATGAATGGTCCGCCCGCCGCAGGAGGGATCCGAGTTCTGAGGGCTGTCCGGCTGAAACCAGAAACCAGAAATTCAGTAGCTCTGTGGCGCGGTTCCTGCCTCCTCCTGCCTCATGCCGCCTCTGTCAGGGTCGATTTCACATTTATTTATTGTTTCAACTGGACGTCGACCGTCGACGAGCAGACCAAGAAAATGGCTCGGCTCTCCGCGTGGCTGAAAACTCTCATGACTCATTTGATTTCAATGGCAAAACTTGTTCATTTGGCAGCGAAAGTATTTAACAATGGGCGGGGAAATTGGATGGAATGAGCAGCATATCGCTGTGGAAAAATTCAAAATTGAAATCAAGTGTTTGTCTGGGATCCATAGCGGGAGAGGAAAGGGAAAGATCGGCCTTCTACCGAAATATATACCCAAAAATGTCCCTACTGTTCCCACTGTGGGCACTGTTCCCACTGTGCGGCTCCTGGTTGTGGGTCCAAAGCCCGATCTAATCATAACAGAAGCAGACCATGGGGTCAGGCAAAATCCGGCGTCCACCGCCCACCGGGAGCATGGCCAGAGTTGCCAGAGGACAGGGCTCTGCCCTACCACAATGACGCTGATTCCGATTCCGTTTCAGATGATGATGATGATGATGAGCTTTTCAGCGGGTAGACCGGATCTGGGTGGAAACCGGAAGCCCACGACCAGCCAAGTGATTCCTGTGCAGGGATTTGGTAATAGTTTCTGGGGATTACGGACAGTAAATGCATTGTCGTGCCGCGAGAGGTCACAGGAGGGGGAGGGATGGAGGTGGAGCAAACGTGGGGCCTGCTAAATGTTTAATAACTCAAGTAGAAAATTAAAATTTGTTGTTGCTGTTCCGTTTGATATGCAGAACAATTTTCGTTTCGAACAAAAGACGAACCGCAAAAACATATTTTACATAATTTCCCAGAGTTTTCAACTTGATAAACAATTTCATTGAAACAGAACAGCAGATGCTTAGCAACAACAAGAACAACAACAATAAAGAGTAATAAAAGGAATTTCGCTTTCATGTTCAACCGCCACAAGGGGGAAGGGGAGGGGGGGTGGTAGAGAAAGGGTGGATGGGCCCAGGGGAAGTGCTGAAGGGATGCGTTGCTCGCCTTTTCTTTATTTTCATTTCTTTTGCCTTCACGGCAGGGCCAAAACTTTTCCTGGCACTTTATAAGCTTTTTCCTTGGCATTTACACACACACACACGCACACCATTATTGCACGCAATGTAAACCTAACACAAGAAAAGGTGCCTTCGCTTCTACGGGGTCCACCACCCACCCACCTGGTGGTGGCCGAAGTAGGTACCTACACGGAATGAATACCCTGTAAAAAGGAGCCACAGAGGGTACGCGTAGAAAGCTGGAGGCATGGATCTATTCCCCTACTACTAAAGCACTGAGCAGAGAGTAAGCTTCCCAACTGATGTTCGATCGATCTTTTTCCCTACTACTAATGCAAGCAAAAGCTTCCCAACTGATGTTCGATCGAACACAGGCATCACCGAACGATGATCGAACCAGTTCTGTCGCTTCGAACACGTCGTTCGTCGTCGAACGCAACAAAATCGACGAACAGGTTCGCCTGTGAATGGCCTCCGCTTAAGGAGGGAAGGAGATAAAGCTAGGGTTTCGATGCCCGTAAATCGGTTTTCATCAGAACTTGCTCGATCAGTGCTGCCTCCTTTTCCTCTTCTAATGTTTAAGGCGCTGCTGCTCTGCCGCTGCTCTGCCGCTCCTCTGCTGCTGTTGTCCTCAAGTGCAGCCAACACATTTTTGTTTAAATTTCAATCAAAAACAATTTGAAAGCCCAACGAGGGCTGCCTAAGAGTCGAGAACTGTGCTAGTACTCGTGGCACTGGGGGGATAGAAGTGGGTCCCAGAGGCTGCGGCGGAGGTATGCCGGCAGAGTGCCTGCAGTGCTCTTCTGCCTTCGAAGCTATTCGCACATTGGCAAAGTTTTGGCCTTTGTTTTCCGTTCCTTTTTTTCTTTCGACGCTTTGTTGCCTGCACTGCCTCTCGCCTGCAACAAGTTAGAGCCACACACACACACACACACACAGACGGAGGCGCCTCCAAGTGCAGACGCACTGTAAAATGCACAAAATTACCGTTGGAAAATCAACAGAGCCGCAGACACGGCACCGCCTCCTGCCCGAGTCCTGGCATCCTGTGCATTTCACTTTCCACCGACAAGAGAGCGAGGGGGGGGGGGGGAGAGAGAGTGCAAGGGCCTCTCCTGGAATCGTTATGTTTAACTACAATTTTCCTGGGGCCAAGCGGAGGGAGCAGGGGTGCCGAAGGAGGGAGCAGGGGTGCCGAAGGAGGGAGTGAGGGTCCCTTTTCTTAGGGAGTGCAACATGGTAAAGTTTTTTACATAATTAGAAATATGAAGCAGTTAGCAGGAGCAGGCATGCAGGGGCTACAGGGGTTGCAGGGGCTACAGGGGCTACAGGGGCTACAGGGGCTACAGGGGCTACAGGGGCTGCAGGGGCTGCAGGGGCTACAGGGGCTACAGGGGCTACAGGGGCTACAGGGGCTACAGGGGCTACAGGGGCTACAGGGGCTACAGGAGCTACAGGGGCTACAGGGGCTACAGAGGATACCGAGGATATGGGGCCTTTAATAATGATTTGTTTTAAGGTTCATTTGCCTCGCCAGAGAGGGAGATAGAAAGACGGAGAGACAGAGAGCGGAGGGGCGGCTCCTTCGTCTCTGAAGTGCAGTGTAAATGTCTTGACTTTTTGTGTTTGTTGAGCCCTTAAGCACCAAGCACCACTCTGTGCGAGGCACGTAGGCAAAAATGGTAACAAAAGATGAAAATATAGAGTGAAGGAGCCCCATAGAGAGATAGGGATAAAGGGGGAGAGAGACGGAGACAGAGAGAGAGAGGGAGAGAGAGGTCAAGTCAAGTTCGTGCCTGGGCCCCTAATGAAAACGCTGCTCGGCCATCGAATTCCTTTCTGGGTCTAGTCCTCGTCCTGCAAAATAATATTTTTGACCCTAAACACTGACACACATACACACACACGCACACACACACACACCCCCACACACACACAGGGAGAATAGTGGGGCCTGCGTTTTGGGGATATTTTCGTCTGGGATTCGGCTCTCTTCCACTCTCTCTGTCTCTCGATTTTTAATTAATTAAGACTTTTGTTGGCTTGGCCTCGTGTTCACTTCAATTAGAGTCCAAAGGGTTAAAGTTGAACTCAGGCCCAGGCTATCGAGGGGAAATAAGAGAGCGGAACATTCCCTAGACTTAGGATCATTCAAACTTATCCAAAGATATTCTATTCTATGCGTTCTATAATTGTAAATTTAATTCCTGATCACCACTCATCGCCGTGGAAACATTTCCACTTAATCGTTGAATGGACTCGAGGTCCCTCCACGGCACTCCCCCCGCTCTCCACTCTTATCCGCTCGCTGGCTTTGGCTGTGTCCTCCCTTCAGAAAGGATACTCGAATTCCACCCACAAAACACACACATAATTACAGAAGCAGCCAGAAATAAATTAGCTATTAAATCCCGGCAGTTAAAAGCCTACCCTCGGGCAGTTTCAGTTCCAGCTTTTACTTCGACCCACCCCCGCCCCCGGAGGCATCCGAAAAGTTGTACTAATTGCGTAATAATCTTATTACATTTAAAAATACATTTACAACAGCATTTATACCTGGCCCCAAGGCCAGTGACAGCACAGCCGAGAAAGAGCAGGCAGGAGAGGATAAGGAGGAGGCGGAGGCGGAGGAAGAGCAGGCAGGAGAGCATAAGGATGAGACGGAGGCGGAGAAAGAGCAGGCAGAACAGGATAAGAATGAGGCGGAGGCGGAGGCTGGGGCAGAAGTGGAGCCAAAGGCAGAGACAGGAGACGGGAGACATAAAAGACAGACAGCAGTCAGTCAGGGCGATGAGCGAAGAGGCAGACGAGAGAGAACAATGATCCACCGGAAGCATTGATAAATGAACGAACGGACCACCCCCCACCACCCCCCATCCCCATCCCCATCCCCATCCCCGTCCCATCATTGCGGAAACTCCAATCAACTTGAACATCTTCTACGTAGTTGAGTGAGGAAATAAATCTAAACATTCAGACCGGATGGAGAAGGAGATGGGCACGGGAATGGGGACGGGGATGGGTGTCCTCCCAACGAAGGAAAACTGTCAAAATTATGCCAAAGCTTATGAATATGAAAATGCCTGCGAAGAGCATGACAAAAGTTTCGTTTCACTTGCAAGACCAGAGACAGAGACAGACCCAGAGACAGACCCAGAGACAGACCCAGAGACAGAGCCAGAGACATGGAGAAACCCGAAACAACCCCATAGGAGGGGTGGGGTGGGGGCGGGGGGGTTGGGCAGGAGTCGCCCGGTGTAATGAGTAAAATGTCACAAGTTGACGCAAGTAAATATTTAAATGTCAGATTTCTATATGGCCCGAGATCCGCAGACAAGAGACCGAAGACCGAAGACCGAACATACCGCCGACTGGCTGACTGTCAGTCGGAAGGACACTGAGCACAAAATATGTCTCATAATTCGAGTCCCGGGGGGGAGGGTAGGGCAGGGTAGGGGAGGACTATGACTGGATGACTGACTGAGAGGCTGACGGCATTCCCAGGCAATCCCGTACTCCCCTCCGTGCGGAGAATCCTCCTTCTTTGTTTTGTTCCGGCGGCAGCCCTCAACAAAGTAATGCGGGCCAAAGACTTGAAAGAACATTTCACAACTGACTTTGCATGGATGGACCGGAGACAGAGAAGGAGAGGGGAGGGATGGTGATAGACTATCAGAGAGAGAGAGAGAGAGATAGGGGGGAGAGAGAGCTATTTTGGTCTCTGTCTGTCGTGCATGTATGCAAAATATGCTCGACCGCCGTTTGACATTTACAAATGACAAACATTTGACAAACAAAATGCTTTTTTCGTTGTTTGCCTCCGTCCATCCTGCTGTCTCTCTCTCTCTCTCTCTCTCTCTCTCTCTCTCTCTTTGGGCGTGTGTCAAAAGCGTTTAATGTGGGCTTTCCCCAAAAAAGAATGTGGGTGGGAGGGGCTGGAGGCTGCGCCAGGACATGTATTTGCTAAGGACCCGCAGCAATTTCTTCACTTACCTTTTTTCAGTTTTTTGGTTCATTGCGCCACCGGAAGAGCAGCGCAACAGCACCGTAAACAACAAAAGAGACAAATAATTAAATGAACAGACAGAGAGAGAGAGACGGGGAGAGAGAGAGAGTGAGGGATGGAGAGAGAGAGCAGTTCCCAGGTGGGGAAGGAGACAAATGTAAATAGAACTACGCAGGGCAATTAAAAAGAACAGGGTGGATGGGGGATGGAATGGAATGGAATTGAATGCAATGGGCAGAATATGACAATTTTAATGAATATTTTAAATTGTTCAGTGGAAAAACCCAGGGGATCGAAAGGGAGTTTGAAATATAGATCTTGGAAGATCTCTACTGTTCCCTACTTTACCCTGCTGTTCCCAACTGCTCCCAACTGTTCCCTACTGTATCCTGCTGTACCCGACTGTATCCTACTGTTCCATGCTGTTCCCTACTGTTCCATGCTGTTCCCTACCGTACTCTACCGTTCCTTACTGTTCCGTACTGTTCCGTACTGTTCCCTGCTGTTCCCAACTGTTCCGTACTGTTCCCGGCTGTTCCCAACTGCTCCCAACTGTTCCGTACTGTTCCCTACCGTTCCCTACTGTTCCCTACCGTACTCTACCGTTCCTTACTGTTCCGTACTGTTCCCTGCTGTTCCCAACTGTTCCCAGCTGTTCCCAACTGCTCCCAACTGTTCCGTACTGTTCCCTACTGTTCCCTACTGTTCCCTACTGTTCCCTACTGTACCCTGCTGTACCCGACTGTACCCTACTGTTCCATGCTGTTTCCTACCGTTCCCCACCGTTCCTTACTGTTCCCTACTGTTCCGTACTTTTCCACACTGTTCCCTACTGTTTCCTACTGTCCCTAAACGTTTGGCCACACTGGAATACTACCGAGTATACCTCCACTTAAGAAGAGCGCAGAGCGACTGTCGATTGATCAATCTCAAAGTACAATGCCTCGTTTCCCTCTCAGTCCTACTGGACTCGTAGAAAATTGGTCTGGCACGTTTGTCATGCTGGTATTTTTGTTGGTAATTATGAATGGACGAAATAAAACTATTTATATCCTTAATTATTCTATGAAATGGCACATCTAGATATAGGGATAACGGAAAGAATGTTCTTTTGATGCCACCTCCAACCCAAACTCCCCGAAAGCAGACAGCAGCTCCTCCCTCCCCTCCAGCTAGTGGGGCAGGCGGCAGGCTGCAGGTGTGTGGGTGTGTAGGCGGGCTTATGAACATTTCCCCAGGTTGGTTTATGTCCGGCAGTTAACATTCATTTACAGGACATACAGGACTGGAGCAGAGCCATTTCCACCTGCAACGTTTGGTGGAACGTTTGGCATGTGGCGCCCTCAGGTAACAATATTCCTGTTAATAACTATGTCCAACATTCTGCCTGCACTCCCCCACTCCCCCCACTCCCCACTTGGCTTTCTCTTTTACTAACAAGCTGCATGTCATTACTTCTAATAAACCCCGGGGAGGGTCCGGTCCGGTCCGGTCCGGCAGAGAGCACACAGCCATCGAGTCCCGCCCTCGCCGAGTGTCCATGTGGGGGGTGAGGGGTGGGCGGGGGGGCATACGCACCCGTCTAGAACACCCAAATCGACTGGGCCTAAAACCGTCATTGGCCCCACTCCCCACGCAAAAGCACTCAACCTCCCCCACCGCCTCCACCCCCTCCACCACCTCCACCTCCTCCACCACCTCCACGGCCTCCACTGCCTCCAGTTCCTGGCTCTGTTGGCTCTGCTTTTTGCCTGTTGGTCATTTGCCTGCGAACAGGAGTTGTTTCTGTGTAAATATTTGGCTTTAATAGAATAAAATGATGCAGAGCAGTGTCCCAGAAAAATTATTTACGGCCCTCATAACAGGGAAGAGCGATCCAGGGACGAGTCACCAGGGAGGGGAGGGCCGGGGCCTTGGGGCCAAAACACTTAAATTAATAAAGTAAATAATAGGAATTACGCACAGGACGAAGGAGCGCCCGCGCCCCCGCCACAGGACACCCAGGATGTTGGTCCTGCTGGTCCTGCCCGTCAGGTGGCGCCCTGCCGCCCTGGCTTCCAAAAGCGTTGAAAGTGAATTAAATGCCATTTGTGGCTTAAATAGCGGGGCCCCAGAAAGCGAGAGAATTTTACGCGCTTCCTTGATGGGATTCTGCGGCTTTTCCTGGCGGTTCCCTTTTTCGTTTTCCACGGGATCCTTCGGTATGCGTTCCATTAGGTCATAATTAATAGAAGCTGTCCATCAGACGGTTGTGACTTCCCGGTGAAAGTGCAGGCCGGAACAGCCAGCGGGCCGTCTCTTCTTTTCTCCATCTTTTGATTAATTTATGGGCCACAGATGGGGGACAGTCGCCAGAGCCGGGACCCGAGTGGCGGACATTCTGTGGCCCTTCAATGTAATCACATTTTGGCAGTTAGCGCCTAATCCCGCTCAATGTGGCTTACGCCTGGGCTTAGGCTTACGCAGAGAGGGGGGAAGAGCGGGGGAAGAGGGGGAAAAGAGCTTAAGGCCCTCTGATTGAATTGGAAAATAATTATGCCGTCTCGTCTGCGGCTGCATGTCCTTTTTCCCGCCTCAAAGCACGTCGGTTTGTTGTTAAAGATCGATGGAGACACGGAGAGAGGGAGAGAGAGAGAGAGAGAGGACTTACCTAGAATGAGAAGACAAATTAAATTTTGATTAATTTTCTAGCAATAAAAGGGCCAAAAAGAACAACAGCCACTGACAGGTCGCCCTGTCGAAATCATTTAAATAAATTGCCTTTCTTCTGCCCAATTTGAAGGCCTACTTAAAAATCCATTACGAAATTTGCATAAATCTATAAAGAAAAGGAGAAAGAATAGAAGAAAGACGCAGGAAGACGTAGGAGAGGCTGGCTGGCAGGTGGGGCAGGGTCTGGGGCTCAGCCGTGGGGAAATTATGAAGGATATACGAGAGACACTACAATGTTTTTCTTGGAGGGAAGATTGGAATAGGAATATTCCTTGTAGGTCCATTAATACTCCTTGGAAACATACGCCTAGTGGAATATTAATCCTTTTTGCTTTTGCCATTCGCTTGGTAGGGCATGGGAAATTCGTTTCGACCCGCCCGGAACCCGGCTTGATGAAATTGACAAGGAGCTGTCATTAATTTGCATCAAATCAATTTCTCTTCGACAGCTGCCAGCGGCGGGGGGAGGGGGCCCTGTCCTGGCATAAAAATGCAAATTTGTTTCGGCTTTAAAGGGGGGCTGGCTCCAGCAGGAAGACGTGCCCCAGGGAGAAGACGAGGACCCACCCTGACATGACACTGGCATATGTGACATGACAACAAATAAAATTGCTAAAATATTATTACAAGTAATGGGAGCAAGCAGCCGAAACACAACCACCGGACCCCGGCCCGGATCCGGCCAAAGGGTGTTGATATCGAAGCTGTATGATGAAGCCGATGATGACACGATGAGAATGTCGACGCCTCTGCCGATACCAATAGGCATATCCATGGCAGGGCCTCCTCCTTCCCGCCTGCCTCCCCTCCTGCGAGTGCGGTTAGACGTGCCCAAAATACATTAAAAGTTATACAACAAATGGGAAAATAAGCAGTGGGGAGCCCAGGCACCAGGCTGGGGGCTGGGGGATGGGGGTGGAAAAGTCTCAACATTTTCTATACAAACAAATTGCCGCGTACGCGACTTGAAAGCAAAATTTGATTGATGTTGCATTCCAGAGACGACTTTTGGGCGCTCTCTCTCGTCTCACATGTCTGGAGGACGAGGACCACAGGACGAGGCATTAAATACCCTACCCAAAGCTGCCACACCCCCAAACAGGCCCCAAAAGCCTGGCAAAAGTTTCGTTCCTAATGTGATTTTGAGTGTTTATTGTTGTGGAATTAAAAGTGTTTCTGGGGCTTAGAAGCGACCCAACCCAGCCCAAAGAATTCGATTCTAATTGAGTGTGACGGTGATGCCAATGCCGATGCCGATTCTGATGATTCATCGTCGAGGGCGGCGGCGGCGGCCGAGACACCCATGGCTAGGATAATTGAAAGTCTGTCAACACTTTTACTAGAGCAGAGCAGAGCATGGCGAAATAAAAATGCAATTTCTACGAACAAGAATGTCATAATTCTGCAAAAATATAGAGGAGGCAGGAGGCAGGAGGCAGGAGGCAGAGACCAGCAGCTGCCTTCTCTGCTGGCCCTATTTATAAACCGTTTTTGTTGCGGATTTATTGAAAACTTTTTGGTCAGTTGTGGGTCTGTGTCTGTCAGTCGGCTGCCGGCTGTCTCTGCCACTGCTGGCTGTTGCATAGTTGAGCCCATTTCTGTCCAATTAAAACGCATTCAGCCTTCGGTTGATATGCGAGAACAGATTTGCTTGGGCATCTACAAAGTGCCTTCAGAATAATAAGAATCTGAATAAATCCTGCTACGAAAAATGGGATTGGAAATGTATTTACATCTGCATTGATTCAAGGGGAATATCTTGCGAATATTTTATTGTTTAAAGTTACTTTTATAGGTATTTCCCCCAGTGGCTTACGTATCTTAATGCCTTCCCCCTTTTTGGGTAATGTTCGAGATGGCAATGAAGATACATCCACACGCATTTAACTGCTGTTATAGTGGGGGCTAGAGGGGTAGAGGGGTAGGGTGGGTATCTTTGTCAATTGCCATCGACTTGGAATGCGGAAAATCTTCAAAGGTCCTCCCTCCTCCTGGACGAGCATGTAGGTAATATCCGTTTGGCAATTGCAATCTTGGTGCCAGACAATCCATTTAGCCCCTTCCCTTTCGCACACACACACTCTTACACATTTTTGGGGGCCATAAAAACGCGAGAGAAACGCCAACATTTTTGATTTTATGCGATACACGAGAGTTTGCGGCGAGCACCGCAAAGTATGCAACATTTATTTTTAATGCGCGCCAAACATATCTTGCCCCCTGCCACAGCCCGGGCCGCAGTTGGTAAACAGAACCCACTTTCAGCATCAGTCGACCACCACATAAAAGATACATGCATGTACTATATACCAGATACATTGTACATATGTACACAAATTTATATAAATTTTTACGCGTTTAGAATATCAATTTGGTGGATGCGATTTGGTCATAAATGCCACGACGAGCACAACAATAAATTCATGGCGCATTCCAGGCGGGGTGGAGGAGGGGCATTGGACAACGATTTTTTCCGCTTGTGCCCTTCGGTGACATGTTTTCCTGCGGTTTGCGAGAGGTTTTTTTTTTTTAGCGAAAAAACTACAACAAAAAGTATGGCGTATTTTTTTTCCGGGGATACGAAATATTTTCTGGTTCTGTCATTGGGACAGAAAATCGGGGCGCAGTGTTATGTTGCTGCCGCTGCTGCTGCTGCTGATGTTGCAAGTGGACATGTTGCGGTTTTGTTGTTTGTTGAAATGAAATTATGCGGTTTATTCACGCACACACACACACACACACAGCCATGGCACGAGAGGCTGGAGAACATGAAAGTTTTATAATGCAAATGCAAAAATGCTACTAACAAAAAACGATTACATTTTAATTGGTAAATTCAGCGATGAAAGCAAAGCCCTGCCGCCCCGAGAGACACTTTTCGGGCGGAGAGTCCTCTGCCAGCCAGTAGATGGCGGCACGGGATACCTAATTAAAATGGCGAAAAATATGAGAAAAGGAAGAGCGGGTGCGGGAGCGGGAGCGGCTGCCTAGGAGTTCCATCTACTTCCCTTTGACAGTTTTGTCGTACATCTCCGCGCTGCCATTCCATTTCCACTGCAGGCCCCCCGCGCCTGCCCACCCCACTTTATGGCCGCCTTTTCTAGCGTTTTTCATGGTCCTGCCCCCGCCCCTGCCCCCACCCGGTACAGTTTACAACAAAGCAATTTCCGCAGACGACACGACACGACACTTTTCGCTCTCGAAAGAGAGCTCAAAAAAAAAAAGAGAGGCAGCCCGGCTCCTGCCTTTCGTTCGCTTCTTTTTTTTCCTGGCACTTAAAAAATTTACAAAGTGCTTTGTGAAGGAGACCAAAACGCTTCAACGCTCCCGCGGCTGCCAGTGCCGCTGATACGCTGCCGCTGCTGGCAATGAAGTGCAAATTGCAGTGCAAAGTGTCCGCCAGCCACGCCCACCGCTCTCCTCCCCGTGTCCTTTGCTTCCTGCCGCCGTTTCGCAACTTTTGCTTATTTGTCACACGAATTTTTTTCAACTTTTTGTGCGCCGCAGCAGCCGGAGCCTCAGCAGCAGCAAGGAAGTCACTTGCAGTTGTTACCGCGACTCTCCCACCCACTCTCCACTCCCTCTCTCTCTGGGTGTTTGGCAAACTTTTGCGCTGCTACGCCTTGGCGTTTGTCTATGCACTGGTCTGCCGCCTGCCTCTGCCGCTGCCCTGCCTCTGCCCTGGCTCTGCCCTGCCTCTTCTCGCAGTATTAATTGTTGCCAGCATTTCCCTTTTTTTTTTTGCATCCCGTTTGAAGTGGATCCCTGAAGTGTGCGATGGGTTTTTTTCGAGCCAGTTCTGGTTCGCTCTTTGTCCAGGGCCCTTATCCGAGGATCGGCTGCCTGGTAAACAGAATTTACACGAGTCTTTAGATGCTGCAGATCTTAATGATATTCTTCACTGTGGGCTCGTTGGCAGCGTGTCATCTCCAGTTGCCTTTTCGGTTGTCGATTTACCGCTGGTTCTCGTCCACTGCCTAACCCATTGCTGTACATGTGCCAGAGCGAGAGAGAGTGCATAAAGAGCGACGACTCGCTCAGAGAGAGGATCAAAAGGGACTGCATGATGAGAGCGCAATTATGAGCGTTAGAAAGAGAAAGAGACACATGGTAATTGCGTCGCAGACAATAATTCTCTGAGAGTGATGCTTTTGCAATGCTGGGAGAGCCAGAGAGCTAGAGAGCCGACCCACGACATTATTACGCGGCGTTATCGCTGTTTCAAGAGTCGAAATGGAAGCAGACTTGAATTCTATTGGGATCCCGACATATGGACAGAAAACAAATAATTTGCGTACGATTTTTTGTTGCGATTCAATAGCTTTTTGTTAGCTCTATGTTTAGTACGAAAGATGGGATTCATCGAGTTTTAGTTTTTATAATGATAGCGAAATAGAAGCCGAATTGGCTTAATCTTGTTTAGTGAAAAAATCAGCGAAACGGAATATTCTAAGGCAATTCATTTATTTTAAACTATTTAAGAGGATTAATGTAGGTTTCTTATGAGTATTTTTACTGAATAAATAATCTCTATTGGTGTTTTTTAAAGTGAATTAAGTACCGTTTACCCTATCATCTCACATTCTTCCACAAATCCCTTCATATTTCCTCAACAACCCACTAAGTAGGCTTTTAGGAGCGACTTTGAGGAAATCCTTTTGCCAATAATCACCTTTCTTAAGGGAGAAAATAGTGAAAGAAAACAAAACCATAAAAATACCAAAAAATACCGAAAAAGCGGACTTTTGCTTATTTTAATAGGTTTTCAGATCAAAATTGATGAAATTTTATGACAATTGGTTAAAAAAGTTAATTTTCAATCGATTTAGATAATAAAAACGGTACAAAAGTATATGGAAATGGGTTCAATCGGTTCAAATTTCCCCGAAAATGCCCATGGATGTGTCCATATTTAGAGAAGATTTTATTTGAAAGATAAGCGCATTGATAGATAACGATAAGCTACTGTTCAATCTACTTGCATACGAGTATCTGTTCATATCTCCCCCCTCTTTGTGATCCTTCCCTATGCCACAGTGCCCCCGATGGGCAGCACATAATTCACGCCCATAAACGGGCTGCACCTCAAACCAAGCTCTGGAATGAGTTGCAGGTTGCGGTGCAAATTGCTGGCCAGGGGACAGGGGAAGGACTCTCCCACACACACACACATACAGATGACATAAATAAAGCGCACAGCATTCGAGGCCTTCTGGCCGGCTTCTGTGCTGTTTGGTCTGCCATTTTTATCTCACTTCGGGCACGGCACTCTCTTTGCTCTCTCGCTCTCTCTCTGCCAGGGCGGACGGACAGAGAGTTTCACTTGCAACCGGACATAAATCGCGAAAAATTCGAGTCGCCTCAAAGCAAATATTTATACAAAAATAAAACATACACACGATATGTATGTCCTATTGACTATTAATTCCTGGCCGGCAATTAATTTGTGTTATTTATTATTTCATATTGTGCGCGTGCCCCCCCCACCCCCTCCTTCCCCGTTCCGTTCCGTTCAGAAGAGAATTTAAACATTTAAATCATGAACATGAAATCTCATATTTCACTTTCCAACTTTGTCTATCATTTTGTTAGCGGAAATTTGCCGAGCACACACACACACACACAGAAGTGAACGAAAAAAAAAGGAGAAAAACTGGAAGGTAGGGAAGGTTAAATTGTAATATTTCGTCACCTTTTGCAGGAGTCCGGGCCAAAAGGCAAAGGCTCTGCATAATTTAGCGAGCAGTCAGCCAGGCAGGCAGCCATCCAGCCATCCAGCAGCGGCAGACAGTAAAGCAAGCCCCGTAATGTATGCTATGGCCCCAGAAGAGGGCAAGAAAAAACAGCAAGTGCCATTACCATAACCCACACACACACACACACGCATACATATGAAGAAGCGCACATACGGCACAGAGAGGGGGGGAGGGGGGGGGGGGAACATGGCCGGAAGTCACTTTAACGATGCGCGAGTAAGTAATAACAGCGGGCAGAAGGCTGCAGGAGCAGGAGCAGAAGCAGGAGAAAGGAAAGAACGGACGAAAGCCCAGACAAGTAACGGGAAGACACAAGAAGTGCGAGGGAGAGATGGAGCATGAAGTACGACCAACAAAATGGTTCACATTTGTCCTGCATGTATGTGTATCTATTTTTTCAGCGCCAGAACCCACCCAACCAACCCACACACCCACACACACGCCGGCAACAGGGTGCCGGGGAACCAGGTAACCAAGAGTTCTAGCTCCACACCACCGACCTGGCCGACGCCGCCTCCCTCCGGCTCTCGCCCCGAGGGCAATGGCTGAGATTGCCGCCAAACAGCCAGGAGCAGCCCAGGCATGGGACTGACTGTTTGGATACCCTGTAAACACTTCAGAGATGCAGATCAAGGTCCCTGTTTGCCATCGTAATCGTTTCAGTGGGTCCAAACGATATCCTGCATTAGGAAACTTGGAGCCAGGTTCGGGTCCAATACCCAATCCTAAGGAAAATAAAAGAAAACAGGGTAGTGCAAATGCAATTGCAATTGGATCGCCTCAATGTTGGCCGTATCTTAGGGATACACAGATGGAAATACAGCTGCCGGCTGCAGACCGCCGTTTGTTTTGGCTCTGGTGTTTAGGCAAATGTTTGTTGGGATCCAACAAGGACGGAATGGATGGAGGATGGACGATGGAGGATGAAGGATGGAAACTGCCGACTGTTGGCATTTATGATGCTCAAGTGAAATTATGAGTCGTTGAGTAGACAACCCTGACAACGGACAGCGGACAGGGACAACGACAAGCAACGTGGCCGAGACGATGATGGAGCAGCAGGAGCCACTCCGGAGGGAAAAGCGAGAGCGCGAGAGTGCCCCCCGAGTGGCCGAGGCCCGGGGATGTCCACAGTGGCAGCGGCGCTGCGCTCCGAGCTTACAGTCGGGGGCTCTGTTAGCTGTAATCTGTCATATGCATACCCATGTACACGTTCCTTATACATAGAGAGGGATCCCCCACGCCCCAGAAAGAACAGCACATCACGAGACTGACAACTGCAATTGCCAGCAGGTAAACGTGGCAAAGAAATGAGAAAATATAACGAGCAGACAGGGCCGGGAAGGAGCAACGCAACGCCGTAACAAATGTTGCCGGCGGAGAAAAACCGGAGAAACGAAGAGAAATGTGCAGCTTATAAAATGCACGAAACACACATATGCGAAATACAGAAATAATGGTGGAAGGATTCCGATTCCTTCCACCTGCCTTGAGAAATGTTTAGCATAACCTCCTCCTCCCCCTCGTCACCCGCCCTCCTTTGTCTCTCCCCTTTCATTCTTTCTTGATGAAACGGAAATTGCCAAACGAAGGCAAACGGAAATGAAATCAAAATGCAAAATGAAGCATTTATCGGTTGACAATTTCTAGAGAAAATCTAGAATATGGGAAAAATCAAAACCGATCCGGATATCAATTTATTTATTTCAACCGGTAGGGGGCGCACGGAGTATTCCCTACACAGATGCAGATACAGATATCAACAGATACTCGCACAGTCCAGTGCAGATATCAGCTATCAAGGTGGACCCCTCCCATCTTTGTGGCAAACGAAAAACTGCAACGGCAGCAGGCAGCATCTGCAAACATTCCGCCGGACAGAACGGACCTTGTATTAGGCCCAGGCACGTTCCGGGCTTGTAATACGATGGGCCTCAGGTCGGGCCTCAAAACTGTTCCGCAGGGAAGGCTTTGTCGGATCCGAGCAGGGGTTTTCATTCTTTTGCACTTTATGTTTTCCCCCCACAGAAATTTGTGGGCGGAAGGGAGGCGAAAAAACCCGAAACTGAAACCTTTTGTGCCGTGGCAAATGTTTTGCGGTTGTTTGCCCGCCTCCTCCTCCCAGCCCACGACTAGCTCGGGAGTCCAAAAGTCCGTAGTCCGTAGTCCATAGTCCGTAGTCCGTAGTCTACAGTCTAGACATTGCCATTTCCGTTTAACGTGACTGTTGCCAGAGAGGAATAGGAAGTGACGGCAGAGGAAGACGACTCTGCGACTGGTGCTCCTGCTCCTGCTGCTCCTGCTTCCATTATCATCATTTTCGGCTTTAATTCGCGCGACTTTTGCTCACTTTTTGGCTGTTCGGTGTCCTCGACACTCCTTTTTTATGGCATATCCCCATTTGCATATGGATAATGAAAAGGGTTGGCGGGCAGGACCTTCTCTTGTTTTGCTACAACCACAAATTCTATTTTATTAATGTACTTTTCCTTCCATGGCTCCTTCCCCCGCCACACCCCCCTACCACCTTCGGTTCTCCGTAGCTTTTGGCTAATTCACTTAGTCTCTGGCGCAGGTTCTAAAAGGGTCGTAAATATCTTCAGAGTCACCCCCGCCCCCCCGATTCTCCAGCGTGCCATTTTTTATTGAAATATTTTTAGTCTCGCTTTCATCGCCCCCTTTCAGACCCCCTCCTCCCTCTACTCTACTCTCCATTGTGTATTTATTCCTCGTTTTTTTGCGGCTTATGACGTGTCAATGATATGAATTTAATCGATAAACCCCGCGCTGAACGGAAACTGGGGAAAAAAAAACCACAGAGCAGAGCAGGCGGCTGGCAGCGATAAGCGCACCTTCTCCCCCGCCCCACCGCCCCGCCCCGCCGCGGATTTCATGTGGATTTTTATGTGCAACACACTCAAATGCGGCAATAACAATACATAATTTAAGCAAACAGCAAATATTTCTCGCCGATTCGTATCGTGTTAAAATCCAATTCCGCACTGGCATTCGCTGGCATTGGCTGGCATTCGCGATTTCCCAGCGGCAACCTTATCAAATAAATATTATGCTGATAGAACACTTTTTCGGTTGTGCATTTTTCAGCAGCAAACTCGAACAAATCGGGATCTCTGCGAGATGGAAAATCAATCGAATCTGCAGAAGTACAGAGGCAGGAAGGAGGATCAATATGCCACAACGGAAACAATGTAGGGGAGTAGTCCGTTACTCTTTTGAAGGAGAAGAAGGAGTCCTCCGTGAGACAGAAATAGAAGGAAGATCAAAAAGGAATTGCTAAGCAAAGAGACCAATAGAAGTGTTCACTACGACATCGTCCGCTCTGCTGAGGACCATCCTCTTTTCAAACTCTCTCTCTAGGTTCAGAGAGAGACAAGCGCCAGAAAGAGATAGCAAACGTTTCACATTCTGCCACAGATAAACGGATGGTCCTCGAAAGAGAGCAGACGCTGTGACGATGTCACAACACAGCGCTCCACGCGCCAAAAAATTCAGGAAGAAGAGGATAAAATGCCGTCCCCCCGACAAATGGGAATTGAAAATTGTGTCGATTACTCCTCCTATTTAAACTTGAAATTACAAACTACATATGTATTTCCCCACCACAGAAATTAAGCATCCATGAATTTACATACATTTCGTGCATTCGTGCATTCGTTCATTCGTGCATTCGTGGCTTTGTTTGCATGGCAATGCCATCATCCGAGTACGAGTACTCCCAGAACGGACTGCGGTTAATTCGTCACTGAATGGTAGCTCTGTCTATAGCTAACTCTGTGCACACATGGACACGTGGAGCCGAGTACATATACGGACTGTATATGGAGGAGGACTGTGTGTATGTATAATATTATTGGCAATTTTTGCAGTGTTTACAAAGTTGCAATGTCTGTCAGGACGGAGATGGAGATGGATAGATGGATGGATGGCTGGATGGCTGGTGTGGGAAGGATATCGAGTGAAAACAAATTCAATTGCAAATTGAATTTTTATTGAATGTTGGCGGCGTCGCTTACAAAAAAGACAAGACACGAAGGAGAGAGAGAGAGTGAGAGAGAGAGTGAGAGAGAGAGAACTTTCCAAATAAAAATCAGATTCGGTTCCAGACATCGCTTCGCGGCTTGTTCTCGGTTATCGGTTCTCGGGTTATCGGTTCTCGGCTTTCGGTTCGTTTCGGCATTCCATCTTTTTGTTTTCTTTTGCTGCTTTGACATTTTTTGTGCCTTCTGTTTCCTATGCTATGCCCATATGAAAGTTTTGCTGGCCGCTTTCGGGGCTTTCCCCCAAAGTCAATAGCAGGAAATTCAATTTTCCCCGGCAAAACTAAAGTCTACAAAAGTTTACCCACCCCCTCTCCCTCCCCCTCCCCCATCTCCACCTCCATCTCCTTGTTTTCAGCCCCCTCCCCTTCCTCCGCTGGCCACACTCTGGCCTGCATATTTTATATGTGGGCGAAGAATCTTTTGGTTCGAAAAATTCTAATATGCCAGCTCTGGGCTGTGGTTCTGCTTCTGCTTCTGGTTCCATGCCACCGGATGAGGGACGGGACTCGCTCTGCCCCCCCTTCTGTGGCCTTATCGTCAGTGAATTTTGTTCATTGTTTTTATCGGGCAACACAGGAAATGTTATGGGAATTGTTGCCCTTATCAGGCGGCATGGTTCTTTTTTCCTCGACCCTGGGCCTGGCTGTTGACGAGTTTTGTGTTTAGTTATAATTAAAAAAGCGAGACCCTAGAGTACATGGTCTATAACTTAGCTAACAGATTATTCGCCCTCGACTGGCTGTCGTTCATCTTAGGATTCGATGGAAATGCGGGTCTCGAAAACTTACCTGAAACGAAAGAGAGAGGAGAAATTTAGTTTTGTTGCAAGTGAAATGGAAAGTTAAGATCTGCTTATGAAGAAGAAACCCGAACAAAGCCCAGGGAGATGGGCTTAAGTGCCCAACCAAATGGGAGCAAAAAAAACATAATTAAAAGCAATGACAATTTGGTTTTGGGGGCTGGGGCTGGCTTTCCATCAACAGTGGGCGGAGAGAGAGAGGGGTGGCGGGGGGGGCGGGGGAAAGACACACAGGCGGCAAATCCCCAAAACACGTCGCTCACATTTCAATTTACGCATGAAAATGTCATTTCCGACAAGACCAAATTTGCATGCAGGAATCCGGGAGGAAAAAAGAGGCCATCCTCCCATCTTAGACACGCCTTTCACTGGCGTCGTCCCCCCCTCTGTGCCCCCCCACGCCGAGTCCTGCCAAGACCCTGTCTCTTGGCGCGTTACGCACGCCAAAAAAAAAAAAAAAAAGTGTAATAAAATTAAGAATTCCAAGCTGCCGTGACAAATATTTTTCTTCTTTACATTTCCTTTTCTTTCCTCTCGTACGCAATGAATGGTAAATGGACGAACGGACAGGGGAGAGAGGAGAGCGGGGAGCGGGGAGAGGAGACTGGGGAAAGAGCAAATGAGTGACAGCTCCCGAGGAGTGGGATGAAGGGGATGGGGGAGATTGGGGAGATGGCGACGACGTCAACGACAATGACGTTGAGTGCCAATTTCGCACTGGAGCACCAGAATCCGTCCTACACCCCCCGATACCCCCCACAACCCACCCCACCCCAAACCACCCCACCCATAGTTACACAATCTCCGCATCCCTGCCTTGCCTGCCCCCCCATTGAGAGAGTATATTAAGCCATAAAATTAGTGCGTATTCCTCCATGGGTTGTCATGGCGGAGGATGGGCCTCAGTACGTGCCCGGCATTAGAGGCCAGCCGAGTGGAGGAGGAGGAGGGGGAGTGGTGGTTCCAGTTGAAATTTGTTTATTTGTGATGTATCGCATAATTAGAGGGCGGCTGGCACTCTGCCTTCCCCCCTCCACTGCGATTGTGGGAGTGGCACACTCAACTCACAAAAGAGCCAACGAGTGGTCGGTCGCCTCAATGAGATATGAGATTAAAGATCAAGCGGAAATAATAATCCATTCAGATTGAATAAGAGGGCCAGTTATGACGGGCTGACTAAGGGGGACGCCGCGCACATCTCGTATATCTTTAATCATCATTCGGATTGTGTGTGTATAAATATACATAAATATAGAGCTAATAGTAGGTCATACGACACTCGGGGAGGATTACAGCCCACATTCCCGGGCGAAACCCCACGAAAATCTATTTTATGTTTTTCCCGTAATATTTGAACCCATATACCATATCCTACCCATATTTATATAATAATATTAATAGCTGCCCCGGCAAACCATTTTCCGCTTTATTTTGAATAATTTCCTTTGCAAATGGATCCAAGCCGATGATTTCTATTGATTGCACTTTTCCTGATGCTCAACACATACCATTTGACTCATGTTTGAATTTGAGCACATGATAATGGGGAATTTCCTTGTCCAAGGCACAAATCAGCACTTTCGGATGAGCGGAATATTCAAAACTTTGCCCGTTCTCGAATGCGTGACGAAGAAACGAAGTGGATGTTAGTTCTGGATGTGCTTGTTGGCGTTGTCTGCCTTTTCTCTACCCATTATCTAATGAGCATACAACAAAAATTGTATACAAATCTGTAGAGCCGTGTGGGAGGAGTTCAGGACACGTGGAACCACAAATTTCCAAAAAATCCGTATCGTACCTCGTTGGTTCATTCGAAATGAATGTTTCCCTGGCTTTTGGCAAGTTTCCACAGCTTATCCCATGCTTAAATATCCTAAAGCAAAGAAACATAAGCTACCCTGCGAGTCTCAGTGCTCGTAATACTTTTTAATTGGCATCAAATATCTCAGGATTCGTTCGAGTGACAAACATTTGAATACCACCACGGCACAACCCTTGTCACAGGGGCTGATGGGAATACCAATAACATGGATGGACCAAAGCGTAAAGCATCTAATCCAGTGATAAGCATCTATCTGGAAGGCAGGCAGGCATCAGTCAGTCGTTTGTCGAAAATCATCGAATTAGTATGCAAAAGACAAGATGCCAGATGGTCGGTCGGCGATTTTCTTGTAAACTTATGAGGATGATGATGATGAGACGACCCGACGATGTCTGACGATGTCGAGATGGAAAATAAATGAGTTTTGTTATCATAATCACAAAATTATTAGCACTTCTTATGAATAAGTTTCACAAGAACTGGTGGGGGGGCGGAAAGGGCCCGGCCCTCCGTAAAAGAATATGTTAATCAGGTCAGATCGGTATTTCTTCTTGTTCGTGATGAAGATGATGATGGTGATGCAACAAGAAGGAGACGAACATGGCCACAACAGCCCACACAACATTTGTCAATTTAAATGAGTCGTAAACACTTTTCGCCAATTTTTATGATTAATTAAGTGTCCACATTAATTGCAGTCGAACATGAAGCTGCAACAGCGGCAGGGACACGTACACAACATCAGAGGCAGATACAGAGGGAGGAGGAGGAGGAGGCATGGCATGCGACAAGGCCCCAGCAATTTGCTGCCACGAAAAAGAACCGAAACAAATTGCAAAGCAATCGGAGGGAAGGAAGGAGAGAGGCAGGTACAGATACCCTCTATACACATCCATGTATCTGAATCTAAGTATATCTGGCAGCTGCTCTGCTCCTCCACAATCCCAGAGGCAAACTCAGGTAGCCCGCAGTCCCGTGGCCATTGGCCAGTTTGTCCGCTGAAGCTGTGCTCCAAGGCTGTTAATAAGCTTGATTAACTGAACAAATGGCAAGACAATAATAAATTACACAGAGGAATGTACACCGCCGCCGCCGCCGCCACATTCGGGGCATATTAATAGGGTCAGAAGAGCAGTGGAAGAACATCAAAAACTAATGAAAAAAATGAGAAATTGCGCAGAAACAAAAAACACACAAAATCTGGTAAGAATAAATAAACATGACAGATGAAATTGAATGAGACAGATGGGGAAACTGAGAAGGCGGGGGCGTGCGGGAAAATAAATAAAAAATGTTATTAACTTTGAGATTATCATTATGCTGGCCATTAAAAGGGTGCCGCAATGGACGATGATGATGCCCCAAAGTTGAACTCAGGAAGGGGCAAATTGCAAATCCATTCAGTGCAACAAATAAACAATTCACGAGAGAGAAAGAAAGAAAGGTGGAAATGAGTACAGGCAGCTGCAGAATAAGCTGAAAATTAGGCAAAGGAATGTGCAGAATTTTTGCCATTTCATATGCGGGCTTGGGCCACAGAAGACAACAAACCCAAACAGTTGCCACTTGCCTCTTATAATTTATGACAATTATGATTGCATCGCATAGGAAACACGATGTATATACGAGATATGCCTGTGCGAGAGAGACGGATGGATAGGGGACCAGGAGAGCGATGGGGCGGTGACTCGGCTTAATTATAATTAGATACAAAATTGCACACGACTGCAATAAATGATTCAATTATTTATAATGCTTCTACGGAGACGTTAGAAAGCCGTGTATTTGCATGGCCAATGGTCTGTCTATCCGCCCGCCCCTCGCCTCTTGCCTCCCCCTGTATTTCGCGTTAATTATGCTCAATTTTCGTATGAAAGTTGCTGGCAAAATGCTTCGTGTAAAACAAAACTGACTTTTATTTGTGGCATAAATCATGTTAATTAAGCAAAGAGATCTACCAGAGATCTACCAGAGATGTACCCTCTCTCCGAAACACACATCGTGTCTATAAGGGCAACTCCATTAGCATTTCGGGTGGAAACAATTAAAGTGCCTAAAACTTTTAATGATGGACAATTTATTAAGTGCCCCGTCGGTCTGCTCCACCCCCTCCCCATCGAATCAATCCATTTGCTCTTGCTTTTGGTCCCATAAATAAATTCTGTCTAATTTATCTTTGAAGAGCCTTCCTCCTCAAAACAAAAACCAATTATTTAGCAAACTATTCACAAAACATTAGCAGAAGATCCAAAGGTAATGATTCCAAAATGTTGTTGATTTGTGCCGCCAACCCCCAAGCCCCAACCCCCAAACCCCAACCCCAACAACGATTCCAACGCAATATTCAGTAGTCGGTGTTCAAAAGTTTGTACAGATTTCGTGGCTGTTGTTGAACAACGCAAATTACGCAACAAATTTAATTGCAATTAAATTGAAATTATATCAGTAATTATGAATATGAAAGTAGTAAACAAATAAGCAACAATAATTGCACGTTGGTAAACAGGAATTAATGTTTGCGCAGAGCAGAGGATAGATACACAGAGATAGAGAGATAGAGAGAGAGGCGAGAGGGTATGGCAATCCGTGGGTACAGTGCAAACAAAACAACTGGAACTAGTTCGCTGAATCAAAATGTGGGCACATGAGTCGGGAATGAATCGAATGCTAAGAATGGAACAATTAGGGGACCCATTAGAACCCTGCATCAACAGGCAATCGCAATAGAATCGTCATGGCATCGTCGTCTTTCATGTGTCAGAGCCGAAAATTTCTGTTTTTTTTCTCGCTCACTCTCTGCTCCTTTTTCTGGTGAAGAGAATGAGCCAGTAAACCTATTGTTTTAAGACTATAAGAGCTAGAGATACCAATTTTGTATCGACTGTTGTAAAGTGTATTTCGAACCGCCCATTCCATCCCCAGAAAAGACGAGAATCTGTGGCATCCACAATTTCGAAGACTACATCTTCCAGACAGTAAAATCTGAGTCTCATCAAATGAAATTTCAATGGCTAGGCGGCAACCCTTAGCCACGCGCCTACTCATTCTCTGTCTCTCTCTCTCTCGCATACCCTTCATCGTGCAATGTGTGCGTGAGAAAACGGGCTGATGTTGGTGGGAGAATAGAACCAACAGAGAACGATGTAAATAATAAGTGTCAGAGAAATGGAAACAAATACAATTAAATATATAAAAATATATATATACATATATATATAAAATATAAATATATAAAAATCTCCCAAAATTCTCATTCTTCTTTTTGTGTTGGCCAATCGTCTTTTTTGTGAACAGCGATGCCATATAAATATTATAAGCTCACACACGAGTATACACCGACTAACTACCGGGAATAAATGTGCCTCCTCCTCTCTTTTCCTCAGACGAACTAGTTCCTGAGGAGGTTGATTAGCCTAGAACTAGTTCTCGGCAGTGCTATGGTTCGAATCCAACTATGGACAACGCAACAAGGATAAACCAGACTTTCTTAAGCCAAAATGAAGCCGAAATGCATGCTCTTCTCTCCATTCAAGTTCACGCCTCACACATACTCGTTAATCGAGGCAAGTAAATACTCGGCGTACCAGCCAGCAGGGCAGCAGCAGGCACACCCATCAAACGCTTCCAACAACCGTGTCCGTGTGCCTGTCTTGTGGGGCAAATTTTTGGCAGCTCTTGCCACAAAAACTAACAACAATGGCGCGGGAAGAGCCAAGGGGGGGGGGGGGCGAAGGAAGGGAAGGCCCAACGGCAAGGCGCAACGAAAATGCTAATTAATGTGATTATGTGGCCATTTTAATGTTAAACAATTGTTTAGCGATTAGTCAGGCGTCAGAGGAGCCGCCCCACAGCCGAAGACGACGACGACGACGACGACGACGACACATGTTTGACACAGCCGCGGGGCGGGACGGAGCAGGAGGGCCGGGGAGCACCAGAGATACCCGGGTGCCGACTAAATGATTAATTGTTGTTGTGTCAGGGAAAGTGCAGTGCCAGCAGCAGGGCAGAGCAGAGCGGAGAGCGGAGGAACAAAGAAAATCGCTGGCAATTTAATGCCAAAAAAGTTGTGCAGGGCAAAAATTACACATACGCCCCGTGGGACGCGGTTACACACCCAAAAAGAGCCCCAAACAGATTGAAACTTTTGCGGGCGTTTACTTTTTTTTCTTTAAAGCTTCTCGACGTGTTGAAAGTGTGGCAAGTTACGCACATTAACACCTGCCTTGCAACTACCCAGCAGGAGGAAAAATAGGGAATAATAAAAGGGAGAGAGGGCGGGGGAGGAACCCTCTGTACCGACCTACGTGGCCACCCGTTAAACAGCCGCCGCTAGAGAATGTTTCCACTGATAAGCGCCGACCCGCCCCCCGCCGCATTGGAGCACCTGCCAGGCAGGGCCCAACATGACAGCTATAGAGACATTAATGTGACGAGGGTTCTGGGGTTTGGGGCTGCGGATCGCCCCAGTCGAGGGTGGGGGGAAAAAGTTGCAGCAGTTTGTGTCTGTGGCAAAGCCAACAACCACAGGAAAACGGCAAGGACGGTAAATCTGTGCAAACAGAGCATCCCCGTCCCCCTGGCCCTGGCCCTAGACCCGTGGCCGGGCTAGACATATGATACGAGTACGAGAGACGGCTCTAAGCCAGACAGATTTATCTAGGCAAATAGAGCGAATAGCTTCTGTTTCTGCGGGCAGATAAGACCCCGAAAGCCCGAGAGTGTCGCATTGTTTGGCCAGCAGCTAGATCTCTCCATATCTGCCAAGAACCTTGAGGGAACCGATCTAATCCGACCTTGGTTCTTGGCAGATCATTCCATATACAGGCTAGGACCATCTATTGCATATTTATGTTTCTGATTCATTGCCTGCCATCTAGGGCTTCTTTGGGGCAGAAATAAAAGCTGGTAATTGCCTTTGGGGCCTGGGTGTGGGGTTTGGGTAAACATCGTTGTTTACCCACCGATTGGCGGTGACATTGCGGCAAAGATAAAGAAAACTACTCGCACAATAGCGCATCGGAGGCGAATCTGAAGAGGAGTTGGAGGTGGAGGAGGAGTCGGGGGAGGAGGCGGAGGTGGGGCAGATAACAATGTTTCTCATTTGCGGCTACACACAGAAATAACACTCGAATGTGTTCCACTCTCTCTGGGCCCCTTTCCTCCCCTCCAGTTGTCGTGTCACACATTTTACAATAGACAGAAATTAACTTTTGCTGTTGAAAGATTTTCACTTGAAGATTTCCTACTTTCTATTGGGGGCTGGGGCCTGGGGGGGGGGCTCTCCAATTATCGAACTGTCCCTCAAAAAGGTGCGGGTGATAAAGAAACGAAGAGTCTATTCGAGTCTCTAATTGATTTGTTGCCTATCTCTGTGGCAGGCCGATACCCATCTATCTATCTATCTATCGGCTGACAATGACAATCAATTGTCATTATGTTTTCTTTCTCAAGCGGCGGCTAATTGAAAAGTGTCGGTAATGGAGGTGGAAGCGCTCTATCGCTCTATCGGAGGGCCATCTAAATTCAGGGAATCGAGAGCGCCCCAAGGCAGTGGGTCTGTGTCCGCCATAAATAATTCAGCATGCAACAATATTCTTTTTTGGGGCACACACGAGGTGGGCCCCAGAAGTATTCTGCCTCGAAGCAGATCAATATTTGCAGGCTATGCATCGGCAGATACTCGTTCGACAACCCTCGCTGTCTGCGCCCAGATATCGCATATATATATAATATTAAATTTCGATTTTGCAACCCAAAAACAACAACAACAACAGCCAGAGCGATGAGACCCCGAGCACGTGCGCTAACCTTTGACATATGAGCATGGCGAAACCATCAAACATATTTTATGTATTAAGGATATGCGACCCGTCCTCACATGTCCTTTCCAACCACCCACAGACAAGCAATAAACTCCACCAATACATGAGTGTGTGTGTGTGTGTGTGTGTGGGGCGGGGGTGGGGGGGGTGGGCATGGTATAAAAAACACGTTAACCAAAATAAGTCCACAAGGGTGAAAGCAGGGTGAAAGCAGGGTGAAAGCAGGGCGAAAGCAGAGGGAAAAAAAAGGCGAACAAGAAATCACGTTACAGGACTTGCAGCAAGGACGCAGGACACAGACCCTCCCACCACTCCTGCCGTCTCTCCTTCTCTGGGGAAATCAAAACAGATCAAAATGTCATCTTTAAGAGCTTAAATTTGTATAAAATTGCGGCTCGTAAACCCCGCCCATAGCCCCTCCCCCCACCCCACCCCATCTATATCTGTCCCTTTTCTATGACTATCTGCATCTCTTTTCAGCGCTTATAATACGAGTATCAAAGTGTTTACCAGACTTAGTCGTCGACGGCTCTTGAATAGTGTCTCGAAAATCACTCATAAAAAAAACTGAATGCTTTTCGAGGAGTCAACCGATTTTGAATTGAGTTTGGGTATCGTTTGGGTATCGTTTGGGTATCGTTTGGGGTAGGGGAAAGCGATAAAAGAAAGATGAAAGTATGACTAGATTTAAATATATTTCCCTCAGACAATACCTTTGGGATCGCACATTGTATTCTGGACAAAATGGACCATCTAGCCATTAGAGAGACAGTTGTTTAAGGCCAGGCCAGAGACCAATCAATACCGTTGCCAGCGAAGCTGGTCTCAATCAGCTTTTTGCTTTGCGTTGCACGTTGCAAGTAGCAAAAGTAGCAGGTTGCAGGCGAAAGAAAGCGTTTTAGGAGCTATAAAAAGACAGCTCAATGCATCAATTCAATTCCATATCGGAGGCAGTGAAAAACGAGAAGAAAAACCAGCGACAGCTTCATTGGCTGTACAGAGAGGGGGGCGACTGGCTGTACGAGTAGACGGGGAAAAGGGAGGGGGGTAGGTGGGAGGGGATATGAAATTCAAAGGCCACCAAAGACTCAATAAACACATCGTAAATGGACGTGAATGCAGTGTGCGAGAGTGGAGGAGGAGGGGAGGCGCGGAGGGGAGGCGACTGAGTGGACAAACGAATCTGAATTGAATGAGTGAAACTTTATACCGTACCGTACTCGTACCCCAGAGTCCCCACCCTCACATCTGTACAGGTCCCTCCCCTTCCCTTCCCTTTCCCGCACAATAAGCCAGAGGCAAATGCTGTGATTCCTCCCGAAGAATCCCCTGTTTATGGTACAACAACAACAAAAGTCTGGGCCGGACGCACATCATCCATCGCCCGTCCGTCCATCCCCATCGCTCGTCCATCCCCATGTAGGGGAGGGTGACAAAACCTAATAAAATTTAATTAAACTCAATCAAAATCCATTTAAGGCGGTAAAAAGCAGAAGACAAAAAATAATAAACGAATGCCAGCCACTGAAAGAGAGGGCATGCCTGTCCCCCTTCGCCCCCAGGGTTGCATTCTATTTTGCATATGCCTGGCCACACTAATTGAATTTTTTATGCTGCCACTGGCCATGCCACTGCCACTGCCACTGCCACTGGACTCTGGTGCTGCAGCTAAACGGAAATGATGTCACCGTCGTTGCATGCGGGTGGAGGATCCATCACACTCAAAGAAACATTTTAATTGAAATATCATTGGGCACAACTGTACCTGTCGCTGTGCAGTGTAGCCAGACAAAAGCTGATTAGCTTCGAGTGCAGCAGCAGGGGAAGCGGCGTTCCCAGTGTGAATGAATGGGAGTCGTAATGATGATCTCGCACCCTCACCCTCCTCACCCTCCTCAGCCTCCTCCATCCCCATTTAACCCTTAAGTGGGTGCAGGGGCGACAACCAATTTCAAATTCAAAACGTTGGATGTATCTGTTTTGTTGGGTTAATTCAATTTATCAACGGAACCCCACAAAATAATGAATATGAGGAGTGGAGGAGAGCGAGGGTCAAAAGGTCAATCTGTGTGTGAGAAATCACATTAAATACTCGGCGTTTGTACAAAACAGCCCCAATTAGCCTGTCATGCCGGTACCCTGTCATACATAATCCAAAAGATCCATTTCGAAAGAATTTCCCCCGCCCTCCATACCCATAAAAAATCTAAAAATTCTCCAGTTTCTCTCTCTCTCTCGCTCGCTAGAGAGTGAAATAGGTGCACAAATAAATATACATATAATACGTCTCGTCTCATCTCGTCTCGTAATTTAAAAACAATGTGCAAATCGCCTGCCATGCCGCGCTTCTGGCCAAACAACGAATATTTTTCCATCATCAAAAACTAAACACAAGAAAAGGAAAATGAATACACACACACGTATGAATACTTATAGAGTGAAAAAAAGCTGTGAAATTTTGTTTCCAAATTAAAAATAAATTTTTACCTCAGCGTCGAGACCCACCGAGCGGGGGGAGCGGAGGCGAGGGTCCGACGTGCAGGTGTGTGCGGTGATGGGATATTTTTAGCAGGCACTGTTGACTGCGCACTGCTCGCCCGATTCTAGTTATCCCCCTCTGCCCCTGCCACCCTCTCATATTCTGTCCGCCTCTGCTTAGTGAGTAATTAAAGCAGAAAATGGATAACGGAGCAAGCGAGAGGGATGGGCGGGATGGAGGGTGTCTAAAAGGGGGTCTAAAGGGGGGACTGTCCTTTCACTTAAGTAGACATTAATTATACGCCATGAACTCAAAAACTAAGACAAATCCCAATAAAATCAAATAAAAATCCAAGAAGGAAAAGCTAAAAAGTGGGAAGACCGAGGCGTGGAGTACCCTAAAAGATCGAATTTTAAGCAGTTCTAAAGCATAAAATGTATTCCAATTTGTCATCCTTCGGCAGAGATAGAGGTGTGTGGCAAACTATAATAAAATACTTAGTACCTCCCCCTGCGGCCAAGGCTGCTATAAATATGAAAACTGAAAGATTGGCCCCCGTTCGGTTGGCAGTAAATACTCGTACAATAATGAATATAATTATGAACCAGCTCTGGCATGTACATATGTACATAGTATATAGAGCTCGTTAATGCTGCAATGAGGTATCCCAAATATAGACCAAGGTGTGTTTCGCTTTTCGAGAGGTTTTTTTTGCGTTTTGAAGGCAGTACTTTGAGTAAATTGGCTACGAAAAACACTTGAAAGCTATGAAATGTAGATGGTATGCCACAGCAGAGACCAACAGTCGAGAAGAACAGAAGCCCAAGGCAGAAATTTAAGTGGAAAATGGAATTTTCTTTAAATTAGCTGTCAATGGATCTATAAATAAATTAGGCAAATGACTCATCAATGAAGAAGTGCTTTCTCTGCCACAAACACAAGGAGTTTCCCGTTACAAATCCTCGCAGCAAGGGCCAAAGGACCCCGCAATGCATCCCCAAAAGGGGGGCACCCTTTCCCGATACCCGTTGATGGTTGAAACTCACCTGCAAAGAAACAAGAAAAACAATAAAAAAAATTAGATATTAAAAATTTATTTCAGATGCAACAAGGGGTAGGAGGCAGGAGGCAGGAGGCAAGAGGCAATAACAACGTCGGTGGAGGGAAGAGCATTTCGAAAATTTCGTAAGTTCAAAAATGTAATAAAAATAAGAAATTTATGAAGAATTTAGTAAGTGAGGAAAACCATAGACGAGCAGAGGGGAGGGGAGGAGGGAGGGGAGAGTGGAGAGTGCCTGCCTCAAAGAATTTATGGCTGTAAAAATGTTTATTGCTTCTGTATTCTCCTTCCTCGCTTGTTTTTCTCTGCAAGAGGAGTGGGGAGCGGGGAGAGGGGGGAGGGGAGCGGGGCTAGGTGGGGATGTATCTGTGTCTAAATTGTTGCACTGGCAGCCAGAGCGGGCCACTTGACAGGTAGTCTCCCCAGAGAGGGGGTGCTCTTTGGGGGCCTCATAAATTGGGACCCGGGTGTGAAATGTCCATGTCCAAGCAGCCACCAGAAAGAAGCCTTCGATTCACATTCGCCTCCCCCTCTAATGAGCAGCGAACCCCCCTTTTAAATGAAAGCCAGAAAAAAGTCTAGGAAATTCAAATGAATGTACATTTTGTGCTGATGAAAGAGCATTTGATGAAAGTGTCAAAATTAAAGCGGCCACGTCACATGCATAAAACATCATAACGAAGGAGGAGGTGGATGGGGCCGCCCCATGGGGCAGAGGCAGTGGCAGAGGCAGAGGCAGAGACAGAGGCAGAGGCAGCTCTTAGCATCGGCTTAATCCTTCAACCGTTGCTGCTCTGGATGAGAGATGATGCCTCTGTCTCTCCGACACTAGGATGGATGATAGGCGAGGACAGCCGAGCCTTGCAAATAATGCAGAACGAATCATGAATGTCCTTTTCTGACACCAGAGAAGTCTTTCCTTGCCATTGAGGTGGGCTTTCTCTGGGCTCGATTTCAATAAACAATCAAGTGCACAGAATGTGTGGTTATATTTCAAAATGCACAAGTTATGCCTCCTCAAATAGTCGGCCTTTCGGCTGTCTGCCGTGCCGTGCCGTGTAGTGCAGTGTACACTGTACACATTTTGTGTGTATATATGTATATTTTTTAATCAAAATTCTCTTAAATAATTAAAATGCAAATTGTGCGAGCATAAAATAACAGAAACAACAAATGGAAACAGGCCGAGAGACGCAAGGACGAAAGGACAAAGAAACCAAAGGGACAACAAACAACAGCAGAAGCGCCAGAAACACCAGAAGGGAAAAAAATCCACCCACGACAAGGGAATGAAATGATATGATGACAATCCTCCTGCTGATGATGATGATGATGCTCGAGGGGGGAGGGGTAGGGTAGGGTAGGGGTAGGGCTAGGGGTAGGGGAAGCTGTGCAGGCGGGTGGGTTGACGACGACTTTGACAGTTCTTTGTGGTATTTTCAACGCTGACTGACAACGACAGAGATGGTTGGTGGCGGGGGGTAGGGGGGCCGCCCTTAAAGTGTTAACGATGATAAAGTTTGGCGAGAGAAAAGAGAGAGCACGCTCTCCCTTTCTCTCTCTCTCTCTCTGTCATATCACGCACTCGCACACGTGTTAAATTCATGGAACCCCGGCATGCATACGAAAAAGGGTTGTCCTTCCTGGAGTGGAAGATGGATGGGGGGGGGACCATCAAGTGCGAGTGGCACGTGTATGTGTCTGTGTGCGGTCTGTGTGTGTGTGTGTGTGTGTTCATTAAGCTGCTTATTATGTTTGCACTTAAAAATTCATATGTGACTATGGCAACCCTACCTCGACCCAAGAGAGGCGGCAAACAAATTGGTTGTGTCCTTTAAAGCCTCTCCCTCACCCTCGTCCCCCTCCTGCAGGCCCCGCCACTTATTGGCATACTTAAGCAGGACTACTCGTACCCACCGACCGACTGGCTGTCTGTCGAGCGATGCTTCATTAAACTGAGCCAAGGATTTGAAATTTTCAGCTGAGACCAGCCATGAAAAGGGCACGTTCCCCCCCGCACCACCGCCCACCCTTAGCCCGGTTTCGTTTCCTTTTTACTTTTATTTTTTTTATTTGGGTGTGTGTTTGCATATTAATTTATTGGCAGAGCCCCGGACAAAAATTAACAACTTGTAAAACACACAGAATGCAATTAAGTATCCGCCGTGTGGCAACACGGAATACCGAAACGAGTGCTTCCACTTTTCCTTCATTTTGTACAATTTTATAAATATTAAATTAGCAGCTTGAACGGGGTCAAGTTGGGTAATATTTGATGCGTCCCTAGCGCAGGTGAGCGGGGGGGCGATGGGGGGGGTTTCTGCGGTTTGCTTACCGTACAGCAAAATAAATGATTTCCCTGGCCCAAGCCACCCCAAAACAACAGAACAAAACGCTAAGAGGGAAAACTGTCGAGCAACAAAAACCGCAAAACATTTCATTAGAGCCATCAAAGAGGGAAGGGCTCAGATGATGTTCGTACGAAAGCTTATTGCGGCTAATGACGGGGCTTAAAAAGGGTTGCCACCAGACACCGTTCTCTGCAAGATCAGCAGCCCTTTATGCACCACCTTTCGAAGCCAGGCTGAAGAATATTCGTAGAAGCATATCCCCGACACCCTTTCAAGGGTGTAGCCCCAGTTTCAAGCTGGGTTTTCCCTGCTAAAGATGCACCCAGAGAGGACAAGAGTTACCACCCAGCAAGCCCGAAAGGGTACCCAAACGAGGGCCCAAAATATGATGAACTGCGTGGCCAGGTCGGATCAAAGCGAATACGGGATGGGGAGGCTCTGCTGCCAGACAGATAAGGGTGGAGGTGAGGAGTCTGGGACCAAAGTTTATTTAAGCGAAAATGTAATTTTATGCTTTTTAATTGAGCGAATATGCGTGGCAGCATGTGGCAGGATGCGGAGGGCAGGGCGGCTGAAGTGGACCTGGACGTGGACCCAAGCCTGGGGTTTGTGCCTTGATGAGTTTGCGCCGCATCCAAGCGAAATAATGAACGTAACAAAGTGCGAGAATAGACCTGAGACGGAGCAGGATGAATGGAAGGATGAATGGATGGATGAGTGGGTGAATGAGAGAGAGAGAGGGACGAGATTGAAGATGGTTATATGCTAACTGCAGGTGTTATCCGCCCTGGACAAGTGGCCCCACGCTAATGTATTTAAACAGTCAGCAGGTGGGGGGCTGCAGGGGGGAGGAGGGGCTCCCCCCCCCGATGTTGCCTTGATGAAAAGCAATAAAAATGCACATTATTAATCATCATCAATCAATGTCATCCATCAAAATGCGTTCGCTCTTGTGCTCCTTGTGGTCCACCACTCCCCTCTACCCTCTCCCCTCTCACCACTCACCTCTTCCCTTTCCCATTGTTCTCCATTCTTCACTCTCCACTCTCCATCTCTTTCCCCCACTCTCCACTGTGTACTCTCTGTGCTGCTGTCCATTATCATCATCAACGCCTTTTTACCTAAAACACCAGACAACAGACACACGTCCAGACAGGACCAAAGGACAGCGGGGGCAGGAGCGGGGGTGGGAGCAGGGGGGACTCCTCTATAGTTTGCTAACAGCCATTTTAATACTTAAAGCTGGGCTTAAAGCTGTCGTTTGATAGGAGAAGGTGGCTTTTAGTGAAATTAGATAGCCTTTTTTCAGGCTTTTGTCAGCATGTTTTGTGCTGGGAATGGACGTTGAGTGATATTTTGAATATTGAATATTATTCTTAAGGATTCCTCCAGCACCTGTGAAGGGAGCTCCCTTGTGTCACAGACAGTTTACCAGATTACACGACAAATGCTCCATCAAACCACCATTTTCCCCCCGAAACTGACTTTAGAAAGGTTGACTTGACTCGACTTGACTTGATTTGACCCATATTGTAATATCACTAGTTGGAGGCATTCGAAAGAAAAGTTCCCTTCAAAATTGCACGAAAGTCGGGGTCGTCACTCCGTCCCTTCCTTCCTTCCTTCCAATTTGGCGGAAGGTTCAGTGAACTTTTGGCCAAGTCAATGACCAAAAGAAAGGCACTCTCTGGTGGAAGAGGGGCAGTGAGGCGGCACACACACACACACACACACATATAATGATAATGATAATGATATCATATGAATAAGCAGCCACAGATGTAGGGAAAGAAAAGACACAGAAAAGAGAACTCGATTCGGAGCCACTTTTGCGGTTGAGAGCAGCATAATTTCTTGTTTTGCTTTTGTGTTTGCCTTTGTTTTTGCTCCCTTTGTCTTTGCTGTGTGGTAATCAGCATAGCGCTATCCCTCTCTCGCTCGCTCTCTTCTAGGGTGGCATCGAACCATCGTCCAAGCTTCTGCTCTCTGGCACACGTCTCTGCTCTGCGCCGCTGCGATCTGCTCTGCTCTGCGCCGCTGCGATCTGCTCTGCTCTGCTCCGCTGCGATCTGCTCTGCTCTGCTTTGCTCTGCTTTGCTCTGCTCTGCTCTGCTCTGCTCTGCTGCGATCTGCTCTGCGCCTGAGATTACATCACTGACACCCTTTTGGCATACCCTTCCCGAGGATGGATACGATGCACTTTAAGGAGGGTTTTCTCCTTTTCTATGCTCCCTAAAACGTATTGCTACTGTGCAATGTATCACTCCTACATTAATTTCGCAATAAATATATCATTTATCATGTATCAGGTGTCATCTATCGTGTTTTCCTACTATCGCGCCTTCGTGTCGATATTGTCTTCGAGGCTTCGCGACTTTTTACAAAAAACAATAGCTTCAAATTGGATTTATTCTTTATATAATCAAAGTTATGAGATTTATTCATGATTTTGTATTATTTTGGCTTTGTTTTGTTTATTTTTCTTTGCGTATTCCAGTCGATAAGTCAGCTATCGATATACAAAAGCATCAAGCAAATGGATTTTCTATTTTCAAGCTCCATTTTTGAAAATCAGATGGATAAATATATGCTTCTAAACCTATAATCATGTGCGCTTACCAGTACTATCGTATGAAATGCATCAATGATCACTGATCAATGATGAGTTTGTGCCCAATGCTTCTCACGATAGGTAACCCATGATCATCCCATGAATTCCCAACTGATTGTGGTTGTAGGTGGTAGGGTATATGAAATTCGTTACTCTTAATAATTTTAAGCGTGTCTTCTTCGTTGACTACTTCTTTTCTTTGCCTTTTCTTCTCTTTCTTCTTGTCATTGTCTTTGCCTTTGTTTTGGTCTACACATTGGGCGCTAATTTAAATTTATCAACCGTTGTATTTTGTTTTTGTCTTTTTTTTTGGAACTTCTTCTCGGAGGGCGAGCGTGTATCTCCATCTCCCTTGCCGCTCTCTGGCTCTCTTTCACACTTGCCGTGAATTTAATTAACAAACTGAAGGGTGACCCTCAACGACGACACCCAGCACCATCTCTCCCCTCTCCCTCTCCCTCTCCCTCTGTTCACCCCCTCGCTCCTCTCCACTCCCGAATCGGTAGCCAAGTTCTTGGCTCTAAAAAGTCTGCTCATAAACTTTTGCGGCACTTTGCCGGCACTTCTCCTCCTTCCTCCTTTCCTCCGTCCCTCTTCCACTCCCCCTTTCCCCTTGCCCATCGTTCTCGTGAGTAGCTTGAATAGCAATTGACATACAAAATACTTTTGAGTGTCATGCCATGAAGCTAGCTACCTTTTACCTGTACACCCCTCTCTCTCTCACACCATCTCTCCCTCTCTCTCTCTTTCTCTCTCTAGTTTCTTTACCGTTCGTTTTTCATTGCGCCATTGTTTCGTATACGACACAATTTACCGTTACTGCATTTTTTTTTGGGTTCTGTTTTGGGAAGGAACGAAACTTTATTAAACTTTTAAGCTGCGACCTTTTTTCCCCGACTAGTTCCCTCCTTCAAAGGGAGGGGGTTGATAGGGGGGGGGGGGGGGGGCGCGGAATACCAGATAGTAAAGAAAAACTTCCAACTAGTAAGTGGAAAATTTAAGGCGAATCCACGCCGAAGTCGAAGCCGAATGCAATCTAAAAAGCGATACTTTGAGCTTCCAGCGAACCAAAAAAAACCAACTAAATTACGCAAATTTATGCATTTACCTGTATACAGTCGGAATTCGGAAGTATCTGAGACCAAAGATTCCGAACGAACGAAACTATCTGCAGGTTTTAAGTGCCGTCTGAGATACATTCGAGCTAATGGCCGAATGGATCGGTTATCGAATAATTAAATCACATTTTTGGGGTCAAGTTCAGTGGAAGACACACAAGAAGCGTGACTCGATCGAGTTTCGGAGATCAAAACATAAACAAAATTAATTGGTGGAAAAAAAGAAGCTCTCTTCTGTAAGGCAACACATATTAACCCTAACCAACCCCATTCTAGCCCTTACCGATATTAACCCTAAGCAACCCCATTCTAGCCCTTACCGATATTAACCCTAAGCAACCCCATTCTAGCCCTAACCGATATTAACCCCAACCCACCCCATTATAGCCCTTGCCGATATTAACCCTAGCCGATCCCGATATTATACTGCGATAAGTCGGGGGATGATTTGGACGATCGACAAGAGAAGAGAAAAGACGTGAAATAAATAAGTTAATAAAAATTAAACTGCGCCACACTTCATCAAGTTTTGAACTGTTTGAATCCCTTAAGAGTTTCCTTAAATATCTGGCAAGACCCAGGAATACTTTTCTCTTTCTTCACAGCAAACGTGGCTCTTTCAATGCCAAAATCAGTAAAGAAAACCTCACATGAGGCACACGACCCCCCACAGGCCCCACGGCCCGGAAAGCGGCACAAAGCACAAACGTAACCCACTTTTTCCTTAGCCACAATGTCTAAGCGCTACACTCCACAAACAACAAAAACTATGACTAAGTATTGCCTGTCTCCGGCCATTTCTTATTTCGGATCTTCATCACCAGCCGCCTCTCTCCCTCTAGAGAGGGATGGAAAAAGTGTCAAATCAGACAGAAAACAAGCATAATTATGCTGCTGGCTGCTTGCCACGCCCACGTGATGACCGCCTTTGTTTTTGTACCTGGTGAAAAATTCCAAAACGAAAATACACATCAGGAAAATAGAATATTCGGCTAGCAAGACAGTGCATCATTTATTTTGGTCTTCCTTCTCGTATTTTTCTTTGAGATTTTTCACACTTTAGACGACGACATAAAGTGTTGATACATATGGCTTTGGGGCCTGTCAGATCTCTGTAGATCTAGAAGATGTATCTGCGGCATAAGAGTGATTAATGGCGGGAGATCATACAGACTCAAGAATGAAAGCTGCTAAAGATACAACTTTTGAGATCCATTTTGTGTAAGCCAAAGATACTTCACTTTAGCATTCTTCCATGTAGGATTTGCTGTTGGCCAACTTCGGATTAGGTGCACCAGTTTTCATTGGCTCGGGCTGCCTTGGATATATAATCTGGACTGACATTGTCAACCCGAGTCCTGCTGCCGGGGTCAGAGTGAAGTGAGAGCTGACAGGGACGAAGACGGAATCGGAGACGGAGACGGAGGTTGGGTGCGTTCTTTGCCAGCTTTGACTGACAGTTTCAATTTGCACTAACTTCAGGTCGGGTCAGGACAGGACGGAGCAGGACAAGCCTGGGCAGAACAGGCGCCCCTTAAAGCCAACTCCCCGCCCGAAAAGCCACCAAGGGTGAAGCCTTTCTTCGGGCATTAAGGTCAAAAAGCGTTAAGCCAAAATAACAGCAACAACAGCAACAACGAAACAGGTAAGAGTGCCAGGAGAGGCAGAACAAAAGTCCAACAGATTTGCTGCAACAACCGCAAAAAGCACAAAGGCATGAACAAGGAGTCGGATGGGGCACGGACGGAATGGGGAGGGGGAGGGGGAGGGGGCAAGGGTAAGCCGTGATGAGAGAGTCCAAGAATCAGGTCAGGCCGGAACCGAACAGCAATGTGCAGTGCTGTAAAGGCCAAGCGAAAATAATTGGCCAAAAAACAAACAAGATTTGGCTTCATGCAGTTCTGGCTTGAATGAAAAGAAAGCTGAACACACACACACACAGAGAGAGAGAGAGAGAGATGAAAAGCGACAGACGGACAGGGAAAGAGATCAAATGATACAGATACGGATCCAGAGCCAAGAACCCAAGAACCCAAGAATCCGTAAATGCAAAAAGCAAACGGAAAATGGCAAAAAAGCGAAAGAACTCGAACCCGAACCCAAGCCAAAGCCAAAGCCAAAGAATGGAAGTTGATTCTTCTTTGGTTCTTGGGTTCTGTTCTTTGCTTCACCGTTATGTTGACCGCTTTACTTAACGGTACCATCGAACACCCCGCATACACACAGACGCACAGAGACAGGCACAGGCACGATGGTTCTGGAGAACCGGTTTCATTTCGTTTGACGGTCGTCGCCGTCGCCGTCGCTGCCGTCGTCGCCGTCGCTTCTTCAGCATTGACACCCATTCGGAAGAGTCGCGCGTCGCGTCGTCGGGCGGCTCGTTCGTGCCATTCTCAACCGGTTCGGCTCTTCCCCCTCCATCGTCTATCGTTCTTTTTGCTCCGCGAATTCCACCCGAGTGGGAAGCTTTCTAAATGAATGACACCACGTATGTCTCATCTCTCATCTCTCATGCCTCCACAGATAAATTAAACTTTGGACAAACGTTAATGAGGAGAAGCCAGCAGGTGGGACTTTGATCGAATTGGAGCATCTTAGATGGCACTTGTACGAGAAGATCACACGAGATTCATGAAAGAAGAGGATCCCAAGTTAAGGAAAGATTATGCGGAAAGAAATGAAAGACATAAGAGACATATGGTCTAAAAACATTGTCTATACAATACCAAGACATCGCATGAGGAACGGAACCAAAGAGCTTTTCTTTGGTAGGGCTTTTCACCTACCATCTCTGACAGCGGCCCGCTGCCTCCTGTTCGGGGCAGCTGAGTCGGTCCCAGAATCCAGCAACGTAGGATCTTTCGGTCGTTCCCTTCGCCCTAGCAAATGGTTGAAAAGGGAATGTCTACAAGACTGCATGTCTTGGGCAAGACGAGTCATATTTTCTCCTAGCCAGGGACCGACTGCGCCTCGCCATAGACCGTTTATTGGCTGTAGAATTCTGAAGAACAGACGAGCCTAAGAGAGAATTGAAGTAGCAGTGCCCTTATATTAAAACGTCGAACGAAGATTGAAATGCCATTTGTTCCTTTTGCAATGTCTTGGTGACTGTACTTATGGTCTTTGGAATGATGCAGCTACAACCCATTCCGACCCTATTTCAAACCCCAAGGAGCTGTTCATCTCCTACTTGTTTTAATATTGTATTTCGTTCAACTTTCAACTGAGAAAAGCCTGGCTGATGGTTGATGGCTGATGAATCGCCATTCAGATTCTGCATCGATTTGATAACTATCGAAATCATCATTAGAGCCGATTATCTTTCATTTTGACGCCACAACAACAGTTCCTAATTGAATGAGGTCCGATTATTGTGATGGAGTTTTGCATTGAGTGGGGCGTTCTAAGCACATTTACATAAGCGCTTGGTGGTGGCCCAACCAGCCGGAAATTGGCCAACCCACGCGCGGAATAAACACTCGACGGCGAGCGACCGCTTCCGTTTGATTACCGTTTGTTATTAGCCCTCTCTCTCTTTCCCTCTCTCTCTCTCTGCCTATGCTTCTTTATTTAACTCTTTCTGGCTGACCAGCAAAAACAACTCTTGAAAAAAACAGTCGAAATCTATACCCAACAAAAACGAAACGAAATTCGCAACAAATTAACAAAAGAAACTAGGAAAAAACATGAAGCCCGAAACCACCGAAACAAAAAATTGATTCTAATTAAAAAAAAAAAAATACAGAAAAAAATACAAATATTGTGCAATTTGTGAGGCAAACTTTCAGCGAGGGTTGCCACACCATTCGTAGGAATATGTGCATGCGCCTTGCGGTTTCCCCCCCCCTCCACTCCGTTGGTGTTTCTGTGCAATCGGAAAGTGCAATGTAATTGAATTAACCAAAACTCTCCACACTCCACACTCCGTACTCCCTACTCGAGTGCAACACTAATGCAATTAATGTCGTGTAATCCAATTACAATGTTCCACTTAATCTTTGTAGACATTTTAATGCAATAAAGTGTGTGCACACTGTTCGTACTTTCAATCAATTTTACTTTGGTTTCGACTACATTGTTGCGGCGATTCTTATCCCCCATTATTGCCCATCTGTTCGCTGAACACGTTTCTTCTCCGCTAAGTTTTCGGCTTGTTTATGATCTTGACATTTTCCTTTCTGGTAGAACTTGCTGTAGATTAAGATTTCTTTTATTGCCTTCCAGCCCGGGCCAGAAATGTGGCTCTGCCGCCTCGGACTATAGTTAATTAGTGGCTCGATTGACGTCGTGTTTGTGTCTAGCTTTTGGCACTCCACGTTCATCAGTTTTTATCGAGGCGCCCAGGCGAACCAAAGCCGAAGCCGATAGAGGGGCGCTGCCGCATGACGCGCGAGGCGTACAAGCAGGAAAGATGGATGTGTACTAATCACGAGAAAGGTGTTCCTGCTAGTCTTATTAATCTCCGAAGAGTAGTACGCGTCATTTGGGAGATGATTTGTCGAAGAAATATGTGGATTTCTTCAGTCATGCCACGAATTCTTTGGCCAGCAAAAGCCGTTCGACTTGTTTGCAAAGTTAGCCGATAAATTATCAACTTGTTTCATTAATGCATTGTATTGGATTTGATTCCCATTTGCTTTGTGCTTCGGACGACAATAATCCTTCACTTCACGAGTCTAAATTTCTATAAAATACTCTGTCCATCCATCCATCCATCCATCCATCAGATTTGCCTTCAGTCTACATTTCGTTGAACTGCGACATTTGTTATGCAAATTTCGAAACGAATACGAAAACGAGTATCGTCTTTGAGGCCTACCAATGCGTTTACTGAACCCGAATTCACCGAGCAACGACTCGGGGTTTCTGCATTTGAATTCGATTCGAAATCAGCTGTGCTTAACCGAGTTTAAATTTAGTCACTGCCCTCCGAGTAATCTGAATATTTCTAATCAAATAAATTAAACGTTTTAATAGGTTTGAGTATTTGGAATAAAAATAGTCCGAAGACTATAAATAAACTGAATATGTCTCTATGAAAAATGGATACAAACCCAAGATACTGTGTTGCTATTGTGCTCTATATATCCACTGCCAAGTATCCCCCTCTAAACACAGGGTATTCCCTGTCGAAACGATGGCGATGATGATGTCTGTTGATGACTAAACCTCCGCCACCTCATAAATACCTCAATATATCTTGAATATATAAGGATTAAACACATACGAGTCTGTGCAAACATATAGTATATCTGCTGAATGATTTCTTGGCCAAAATTCCCGCCGTAGAGAGTCCGGAAAGCACGAGCATCCGAGGGGGTCTGTTCTGTGTCCATCTGCTGCGCCGTGGTGCCCCACTAATTGCCCAAACAAAATGCTTAGCCGCAGAGTTTAGTAAATAAAAACTAATTGGCATTGCTGGCCCCCTCCCAATACTGCTTCCCCGTGACGCACGTGGCGCACAGATTTTGTTTAGCACAAATTATACAACACTGTCTGCAGGGCGGGCCGTCTGTGAGGGAGCTCCGAAGCATTTCCACCTCCATTTTCCCCCTTCAACAAGTTACGTACATTGTCACCTACCTGCAACGAGAAGAGAGAGAGAGAGAGAGAGAGAGAGTGAGAAATGGTTTTTGGAAAAAGCAATTTCAGATATGTTGACAAATAAATACAGTTACGGGCAAAAGATTTACAACGCCATTCGGTGGGATATTTCCGTGGCTAAATGTAAATCTCTTTCCGGCTTAGGAAACGAAACCCATTTCGATCTTTAAATTTCCATCTGGCTTTGATGGAAAACAGATTGCTTTCCCGTATGTTTCAACGGATTCTTAAATGTTTAAAACGGCAATAAATTACCACCCAAATAAGAGCTACATCTAAACAAGTCTCAAGTGTCTCTCTCACAGAAATACTCGCGGAATATTCATAGAGGTCTCTCCTCCAGTCCTCCTTCAGCATCTCAAAGACGGGCTTAAATATTTGCATTTAAAGCGAAACAGAAGCGTACTGCACTCTGCAGTCTCCCGAGGACGCGGATCCTTGTATCCTTATCCGTATCCTTTCCTTCCAAGAGCTGGACTTCATTCGTTGAAGAACCTGCCATAAATCAGGCGAAACAAGAGCCTCGCGACGGGTCGTCGGGTCATCAGACCAAGGAGGGACCTCCACGGAGCCTCTGCCTCTGCCCCTCTGCTGAACGGAGGAGCAGAGCAGGCGGTTGTCAACTCCAATTTGGTTTCTTCTCATAAATATTGACGCGAAAATTGTCGCTGGCGTTTGGCAGGAGGAGGGGTGATGGGGGGGGGGGGGGGGGGGGCACAGGGTTATTAAAAAATTCATGGCTTGTAAAATGCTGAAAATCCAGGCAATGGAAAATTTAAAATGCCTATAAAGGGGCGTGGCAGGGGAGAAGCTGGGGGGCGGGGGAAGCAGTCAGCGAATTGGCCGGCAAAGCGGCTTATAAAACAGAACAGAAACCAATGCCGCTTGCCCTGTGGCCTTTCTGACCGCAATGTTGGTGGTGGAGCTGCAGGATGGAGGCAGAGTGGGGTGTGGCAAGGGGCACGAGGCATGGCTGCGTTTGACGTTGGCGCACACTCGAAAAATATCATTTACATATCCGTGTATCCGCATCCGCATCCGCGGAGCCGTGCCCGCCGCCTGGCGAGAAATACACGAAAAGCTTTTAAATTTTTGATAACCCCATCCTGGCCCCCAACCCGACCCAACCCATCTCCATTTCCCATGTGGAGTTTTCCCTATCCGGATATCCTTTGATTTCTGCCATCAGTTTTGGTGCGGGCGCTGGCTGGGGTTCCCCCTCCTTTCTCTGGTTGTGCCTTGCGGGATTTTATTTTTTGTAAATTAAATTTAATTTTCCCGTTGCCTGCGCTCGCCTTCCCCCCCACCCCCTTGGGGGATTCCATTGCCTGATCCTGATCATATTTATATTTCATTTACTTAAGCCCTTTGCCTTTTACATTTTAACCAAAAGTTGAATCTCTACCGACTCTCTCCCCCTCTCTCCCTCTCTCTTTCACCTGTCTCCTTGCCTTTTTAATAGACAATTTTAATTCATTTCAATTAAACATTTTGTTGTTTGAAAAGTGCATCTCTTTAGGGCTCCCCACGCCCCTTCCCCCATTTGCGTTTTTCCCTTAATTTGGATTTATATATTTTTTGTTTTTGCTTTGTTTTTGGTATTTACTTGGCCCTCGGCTAGAAAGATATTTCGTTAGCGGAAAATATGTATTTTTCTGTGGCTGTTTTTGTTTGTTTTGTGGGGCGCGGCGTGGCGGCACATCTGTGCGGTTTTTGCCTTTGGTTTGTTTTGCTCTCTGGGATCCCTGGAAGTCTCTGGCTCTGTCTCTGGCTCACTGGTTCTGCTTTTTGTTTATGTTTTAATTACGTTTTTGTGGTTGATTTATGCCCATGAAATGGCGTAGGCCGCACCGAGTGGAGGGCCTTGAGTGGAGCAAATGGAAAGTGGGTTAACAGTGCCCTGGCTGCTGGGCCTTATCCACCCATAACTCTGTTGATTAGAACTTTGCATTAAATGTTGGCAGCACTTGATTTTGGCAGCCAACAGCCTTTAAATGGCAGTCGTTCCTCTCGGCTGTGGCAGATGGGAATAGAGGTAATTATTGGGTCTTTGCAAATGGCACAAGGCACTACCCGTATCCCATTAAAAAAAACGAGGGGGAGCCGCGGCCCTTGCTGCATCTCGCTCTCCTCCGCCAGACGGCGCACATTGCACGACGAAGAGTGTGCTTCAGAGTGGTCTGTGAGCTCTCTGAGATCTAGGCGCTCTTCGAGAGGGGCATGGGTGTATCGACTCGGCTCTTTCTTGGCTTAATCTTTGAGTATCGGTAATAAAAAGGAGTTCCTCCACAGGGAGGATGTTGGTTAGTTTTAGTCCCAGTTTTGATCCCAATATATCCTCTAGATTTTGTTCTAAGAGATATATGCCACCCATTTTGTCATTTGTTTAGCCGCAATCTCGGCCTGGCTGACCTTTCTTATCTGTGATTCCCCCCTTTAGTGGGTCGTGGGGTTGTGTGTCGCCTGCAATGCGCTTTCTATTTGTTTGAGATGATAAATGACTGAGCCCGGTTCTCCGTCTTTCCGGCAATCCATCCATCCGTCCATCCATCCGTCTATATCTATCCGTATCTATCCTTGGATGCATGCATCCAACTAACTAAATATCTGTGTATCTATCTGGGGCGGAGGCTATCTATTGTGTGTATTGTTGCTGGCCACTCGCTTGATGAAGGATGCAGAAGGCAGGCACGTGGAAGGAGCTGCTGGGTGCTACGTTTGAATATTTTCCCTATATCCATTTATACTTATGTACATCACTGTACACAGTATATGTATGGATATGTGTGTGTGTGGCCATTGAACATTTTTCGGTGCTGCCTGCAACTTGTCAGTTTCTGCACAAAGACCATCAATTTATTTAGTTTTATTATCTGCACACGCAGTGCGGAGAGTTCATACTTGCAGATGGGATGGGAAAAATGGGCAAATGGGCAAATGGGAATCGGGTATTCGAGTATTCGAGTTTTCGGGGTCTGGGGTTCGAGCAGCGGAAGTTCTTTCTATATTGGCTCAGAGCTCTCTCTCTCTCTCTCCCTCTCTCTCGCTGTCTATCTCTGTTTCTCTCTTGGTATTCCCTTTGTTTACGCTTTGCACGCAATGCATAACAGCGAAAGAGCAAAAAATTTTGTTTGTTGCAAGTGTCGCGGCATGCCCGGGCACCTCCCACCACCCATCGCCCCCCCGCCGACACCCTTCTGCCCAAAAAAAACAATGGAGTGAAAAAAAGGAATATCTTGACACTTTATCGTTAGCCAAAAACTAGCGCAGCGCAAACAAAAGCCAGGAGATGGGCATGGGGCAAGCGGGGCGGAGTCGGGCAGAGCGGGGCGGAGGCAGGCACAACATGACACGTGGGGGAACGGCTATGGCCAAGGGGATGGCATGGGATGGGGGGACCGGGGGATTGGGGGATGGGTGGATGGTATAAGGTTTTGGCATTTTCGCGCTTGGCGTTAAATTCCCCTGACAGCTATAAAATTGCATTTTAGAGCAGAGAGAGAGAACAGAGAGAGAGAGGGAGAAAGAGAGGGAGAGATAGAGAGAGTGAAGTGAAGTCAAACCGAAAGAAAGCAAAGGAACGCAGCGGCAGCGGCAGCGGATACAATGTATCTATGTATCTAATAAATAGTTATTGCCAGAAATAACAAAATTGATATTCCCTCGAGTTGCGAGAGAGAGGGGGAGTGGGAGAGGGAGAGAGTGGGGGGTAAAGCAAAAGTGCGACATCATTATATAAATTGTGCGGTGGCCAAAGTGAGCATCATATGTTTCCTATCTGTATCCATCAGATACTCGGAAACTCGGATACTAGGGGAATGCAGGCAGGCAGGCAGGGTGGCTGGGTGGCTGGAAGGGTGGCTTTCTTGTAAGTTTGAAGTGATTTCACACACATGTTTTCCCCAAAGCATCTCTCGTTGCTTTCTCCGTCTCCACCTCCACCTCCGCCTCCTTCTTCTTCTTCGCTCCTCTGTCAACATGACCACAGAATGTTGCACAGCTGTGCGAGAACGGGGCACGGGGGCAGGGCGGGCATATCGAAGTAGGAGCAGAGTTTGCTTTGGTTATTTGTCATTGATGGAGATGGCAATCGGGGCGGGGCGGGGGCGGGTCGGGGGCGTTTGTTGGGGGCAGAGTGGAAGTGCGAGTGAAGGAAAAACAAACAAAAATTCTTGCACGTGACACGGAAATCATATTTAGCCGATGGAATATTTATGCGATCATCGAAAGAACAAGTTTCTCTTGAACTTCAACAATCTTTTAATACGGAATTCCCTTATTGGCCCCTGAAGCCCCCTCAAAGGGGGATCCCTGAATGGTAGTATCTCGTCCTTGATCTAGGCTTAGCCCTGATAAATATTTTCTCCAGCCCACCAATCGGCGGAGGGCAGGAGGCGGCGTGCGGTTTCCGGAATAAGTAAAAAACTGTTTGGATTTCAATCTTCGAGCGAGTGAATTTTTATGGGACATCAACAGAAGGCCGCGCCGAGGCACGCCCCGCCCCGCCCCGGCCTGCAGGCCTTCCGATAACATTTTCCCGACACGTGTCTGGTCCACGTGTGTCCTTGTCGTCTCTGCGGAAAGGGTTACAAACTGCCTGCCTTCTCATTGAATTTACTTTATTCTTGCGGCGGTGACGACTGCCTCCATGGCTGTGCCACTTGCGGCGAGATTACACGCTTGTCAGCGGAGTCGTCTCCGCTACAGACACCCGTATCGGAAAGGGTTCGGGCTGTCAAATGAGCAATATGCTCCTGCTCCTGCTCCTGTTGAGAGCTCAGTGGAGGAGGACCTAAGTACTCCATTCACACGAGGGCTTGCATACGTTACCCCCTCCCATCCCCCTTGGTATCCACCCTCTCTGTGTAGTAGTTTCTATCCTGCTTATTAGAAGGCCTCCTCCAATCCTCAGGCCCCCGTGGCACATTCAACTTTGGCCGTCTTGAAAAGTGTTCGAGTGAAACTTAGATGAACTCCACTTTTGGATTACATTTGCCTCCTTTTTGTTCGTTTTCTTTGGATTTTTTGGTGCCCAAACAAATTTCCAACATCCTGCCTGCTCTAATCCTCATTTCGGGCTAAAGTTCGCCCTCTCCCGCTCTCTCTCTCTCGCCTCTAAACGATTATGAATGCGAAAGCAGGCCGCTGGGGGGTGGTAACCCCCCCCTTACAAAAGAGTAGCCTTCCGGCTACTAAGCGGCTGATGAAGTGGCACTGGCACTGGCACCATCTCCAGCGGCAGGCATCAAGGCGCATAATTTGCTTAAATAATTTGCAAGTGCAAAGTTATGAATTGCTTGGATGAGCAGCAGCAGCAGGATCCACTCTCCATCCCCGCCCCTCCCCCCTGCCCCCCTTGGGGCATTAGTAGTGGATGGGGTTTGCCATTTCCGAGGGAAATGCATTTTCCAGCAAATTGTTTCCCCTCGAATCGCACAAAAATTTGCTCGCCCGAACATAAAATGTTAATTGTTTGTTTTCCCCCATTTGACAGAACCTCCCACCCCGCCTCCCTCCCACTCCAGCGACGAGGCATACTTTTGTACAATGAGGAAACGGGGCTTAGAATCTACAGAATGGGCACAAAATGGGCAACAACAGCAACAACAGAAGCGACTGAAATGGCGGGAAAAGTGGGTTAAATGCTTAATGATCTCATGATCATCACGATCATGATGAGGATGGAAAACGATGGGAATGCGAATGCGAATGGGGAATGGGAATGAGATTGCAACTGGAAATGCAACTGGAAAATCGCGACTGCATATCCGAGTAGAACTCGAATACTTTTCTCTTCCATGTTTGGCTCTGACTCTGGCTGTGGCTCGGGCTGTGGCTCTGGCTGTGGCTCTGGCTCTGGCTCTGGCTGTGGCCGTGGCTCTGGCTGTGGCTCTGGCTCTAGCTCTGACTCTGGCTCTGGCTCTGACTGTGGCTGTGGCTCCGTTTCTACTCAACAATAAAAATTCACAACCGCCCGCCACTGCCACGGATGGATACGCCATGGATGGATGGCTACACGGATGCGCAGATACTTGCTGGGTGAAAGTTTCTCTTGGCTTTTCAGTGGCTAAATGCAATGAAATTCTGATTTTCATAACGAATGCTCAAACAGTGGGTAACTTTTGTCTGAGGAGACCTGAGACCTGACATACCCGCCGCCATTTATGAGAATTATGACAATTTCTCCGAGGCTCTCCCTCCCCTCTCCTCGCCTCGCCGCCCCTCACCGACGTGTGGCACAGTTTGTCTGTGAGTCGCCGTAATTGTTCTTACGTGACACATTTACTCCGCAGCAGAGAGAGAGGGGGAGAGAGGGGGAGGGGAATGGAAAGGTATCTCTCAGATACTTTGACAGTTTCGTGTGTCTCTTTTCAAATGCGCCACGCGGCGGCACTGTGGCACGTCCGGGCCTAGGCTGGAGTTGACTTTTTGTCAGTTTGTAGGCATCGCTAGCAAATGTATCTGTCAGATACTTCCCAGAAGTCGGTACAGAGATTTTCAATGTTCGGCACACGTTTCACGGGACGAGACAGATGCATCCGTCAGATACATTCGAAAATAATACTATCTGAAGGTAGTAAAAGATACAGACGAATAGCGACTGCATCTATGAGATAATATTAGTATCTGCCAGATACTGTTTAAATAAGATTGTATCTTTAAGATACTTTTCAAAATATAAATAGCGACTACATTAGCTTAAAAAACATAGTATCTTTAAGATACTTCATAAAATATACATAAATAGCGACTGCATCTATGAGATAATATTAGTATTTGCCAGATACTGTTTAAATAAGATTGTATCTTTAAGATACTTTACAAAATATAAATAGCGACTACATCTATGAGTTAATATTAGTATCTGCCAGATACTGTTTAAATAAGATTGTATCTTTAAGATACTTTTCAAAATATAAATAGCGACTACATTAGCTTAAAAAATATAGTATCTTTAAGATACTTTACAAAATATAAATAGCGTCTCCATCTATGAGATAATATTTATATCTGCCAGATACAGTTTAAAAAAGATAGTATCTTTAAGAATGTATCTATACAAAACATGAAGATCCCATCAGCCGATATATTTAATATTTAGTAACCGCATCTGTCAGATACTTTTCCTACTAATATAATGTATCTACAAGATACTTTGTTTGGGAAATAACGCCACAATCGCTACAAGTAGATGTATCTGCGACAGTCTGTGAGTATCTGTGAGATACATTCGTGTTTCTGGGTTATGTACACACTGCACAAAATTCTACCAATTACTGGTCGCCCATCCCGCACACATAGGGATGCCTGCTCGGAAATAATTGATGCCTGCCTGCCTCCGCATAGTATCCCTCAGATACGGATACAAATGATGACGTCTGTAGCTATTTCTTGACTTCTTGACTGGGTTAACTACCAATCAATGCCCAGCCTAGACAGCAGACAGCACAAATATAGAGACAGGTACACACACACACACACAGACACACCCAGAGAGGGGGCCAGAAATGATCGACCAATAAACCGAGTCGAAACCAAAACCAAAATCAAATCCAAAACGCACTTAACTCAATATGGCCAACGTTTTGTTCTCCTCTGGCCCCGATCCTCCCCTCCCCTCCCCTCCGCCACCCCTCCTGCTAGCCGTATCGTGTATCGCCTGTGCCACCCACCCCCAGTGCGGCTCCGCATCGACATCATTCAAATATAGTCTCTCGCAGCTAACAAATTGCACTGTCGAATGCAATATTTTTGCTTTTAGCCATAATACCTTTTACATATGCTACGACAGATGGCAGAAGAGCATTTTAAGCTGCCATCTCTCCACCCCCCCCCCCAGACAGCACCCACTCCCTGCTCCCTGCCCACCCCCCCCTCGACGCTACTCTTGAAGCCAAAAGGTAAGTAACTTGCATGCAAGCCAACCGCAAGAGTCAGCAGAAGGGAGTCCTGGGGGCGGAGGCGAAGGACTGCCTCTGTCTCTGTCGGAGGGCAGCAGCCAAGCCAAGGCAGGGCACCAGGCACCAGCTTGTTAGCATGAAATGTGTCTGGGGTCTGGGGTCTTGGGTCTTGGAGGAGGCTCCCTTCCCCTCCCCCTTGGACCACAACTCAGAGACGGAGGAGGAGGAGGTGGAGGTTGAGAGACCGATGCTGGCAGAGTGATAAATCCTTGCGGCTTTTTATTTCCACTGAAGCGTCGCTCGCTCGCTCGCTCGCTCTCTCTTTGTGTGTGTGTGTGGGTGTGACATGCCACGCCCCCCAGCCCAGCCGCCTCCTTGGCGCGCATTGCATTACAGGCACAATAATTCTTACTGACAGCAGCTCTTGGTCTTGGGTTCTCTTTGGGTTTCTTTTTGGGTTCCTTTTGGGTTCCCCTGCTTTCCCTTTTCCCTTGGCAGCCACATGAAACGCATTAAATATCCACACTTAGCGCCCAATTAAAGCCCAAGAATCAAACCGAAAGAAGCAGCCAAAAAATACAAAAAAAAACACAAAAAAAAAGAAAAGTGTATCCTTGCTTTTGCCTTCCCTTCCTTCCCTCCATCCTTCCCTTTTTTTTGGCTGGAGGCGGTTTTCCCTCTGATCATATACCAAAAACAAAATGTACGCCTCGTTAATTTCAATTTAAGTGCAGACAATTTTCCACAAAAAAAAAAAAAATATACATTTATAAAAAAGAAAAAAAAACCAAACACAAAAAAAAAGTGAAAAGAATCAAAAATAAAGAGCGAAAAAAATACATTTTTACAAAAGGCAAAGCGCAAATTAAAGGCTCCATTTTCGAGGGGTACCACCCTCCTCCTCACCACCCCCCTCCCCTGGAGACACACACACACACACATTAGCTTTGGAAAAAAAAAGGAGAGAAGTATTTTATCGTTGGCCAGGAAACAGTTTTGCGGAAGCCGGAAATGTTTCCACTTCCACTTCCATTCCCCTTTTTTCTCTGTTGTAATCCTTTGGTTCTTCTATTCGGATTCCCTCTCTAAAAAGGGTTCCATTTCGCTTCGCAGGGAGGGGGAAGGGAGGACGGCCAGGAGGGGGTGGGAGGGGGGGCCGCAGTGCATTAAACATTTCACTAATTAAAGTAATGGAAAGGGCAAAGGAAATATTTGCAATTTATTAACAACAAACCAGCAGTTCATCATTCCATTGCCCCTGCCACTGCCCCTGCCACTGCCCCTCCCCCTGCCCCTCTCCCTTGCTCCATGGAGGGATAATTGTGTTTGCGACAGTCCCAATGAATGGTGTCCACAACTGGGTCGAGTGTTTCGAGGGGGGCGGGGAGGATTCTAATCCCCGAGAATATTTAAATAAATTAAAACAAATATTGTTTATATTTTTTAAGTGCTCAAAACAATTGTTGGATTTAATTGTCGTATAAATCAGAAAATTCTTTCCAGCCATGGCCATTACAATGAAATCAAACAGCAACTCGGGGTTTAGTCAACTTTTTAAAGGCAAAATAATCCCATATAAAACAAAGTAAGATCTTCCAGAATTCCCAAACCAGTTACAGAATTTAATGTCACAAAAAAAGAAAGAAAGAAACCCACAAAAGATGGACAGAGAGAGGGGCGGGAGAGGGGCGGGAGAGGGGCGGGAGAGAGGCGGGAGAGAGGCGGGAGAGAGGCGGGAGAGGGGCGGGGGATATGTACTTCAAGTGTTGACAATTGACTTACTGACTCGTAGCTCTTGGCCATAAGCAATACACCGAAAAAGAACCCAAGAATCAAGTCCAACACGCTCTTCTAGCCACTGGCTCCGGCAGGCATTCAACTTCAAAAGCAGCTGACTTTTGGACACGTTTTTAAGCTGGGCCAACACACACACACACACACACACATGGACACACACAGCAAACTACTCTTCAGGTCTCCGAGTGTGTCGTGGTGAGGTCATTGACATTGACATTCGAGTGTGAGCCCCGAAAATCGAGCAAATAAAATTACGAGCACGAAAAGAAATTCTGCCAACAGATGACTGATGAAATATTTGAATTATTTAAATGCCCAAGAATGCCTATAAAACGATGAAATAATTTCTGTGAATAACCAAACAAAGCAGCCGGAATAAATACACACAAATTGGGGATTTAAAGAGTGTTTGAAGAGGGAAATTAAAGTTCATTTCGATTGATTAAATCGAGGAAATCGTTGGGGAATATGCCCTGTCCCTACACAAATATTAAGCATCGAATCGGCAAATTGGTAAGCACTTTTTGGCCCATTGAAAGCGTATTTTCTTTTGATATTTGCGCCAATTTTCCGTGCATCGTTGGCCAAGTGAATCCGAATCGATTGAGTACGGGGAATTATTTTTGGACAAAGCCGCAAACAAATCCAAATATTAGCCCAATATTTGGACGACTATTTAATGCACTTTAACGACTTTAAATAAATAAATCCACCATGCTGTGTGGCTGTGTGGCAGTGGGCCGGAGGGGGGAGGACCCAGACTACGACTACGACTACGACTACGAAATTTTCCGCACATTTGAGCGGAAAATTATCGATTTATATGTGAGAGGCGGGGGAGGGGGAGGCAGTATGCAACAAACAGCGGCTGGCAAATAGAGCCACGGACAGGGACACGGACAGAGACAGGGACACAGGGAAAATGATGCCCAGCATTTGATGAAAGAGGCAGCACACAGACGCACAAATACTTGTGTTGCATTTGCAACATTCCCACACACAGACAGAGAGACACAGATACAGATACAGATACAGATACAGCTACGGCGGAGCGTGGATGACACTCTCTGAACGAGCAGGGAAATGGGAAAACTCTTTTGGGAATGAGAAGAGCACACTTCGGGGGGGAGACGCAGGCGAAGGCTACTTTTGCTTTTGCTTACTTTTCATTCAAATATTTTCCGCTTGCGAATGGAATTTTCCCTCACGCCCCCCCGCCCCGCACCCCGCACCCCTGCATCTGTGGTTCAATAAACTGGCGCGTGAATTTTCTATTTTCCTCAAATGAATTCTATTTTGTTGGATTTTGTATCTCTGCTAAATGTTGAACATGTCTCCCCAACAAAATATGGCGCCCAATATAATGAAAGGGGGGGGGGGGGGGCGGGGAGGGAGCCCAGTGAAGAGAAGGAAGGAGTGCAGTGCACGGGTATAGCAAGAGGCAGAGGAGCTGCCGGCTGCGTTTTGTGGGCCAAGAAGACGGCCAGAGAGAGAGGCACCTGTACCTGCAGAGAAAGATACAAACCGAATGTGCAGCCTGCCTCGGTTCCCATCGGACATCGGACATCCGAGTAGCCGTAATCCCATTTCATGGGCGGGAAAGATACAAAAAGAAGAAGAAGGATAGCCGAGAGACACCAGAGAGAATTTTATATTTCGGTTGATGGTCGAATGTAATAACCCCAAGATCCTGTATCTCTACAGATACACAGATACATAGATACACATTTTTGTGGCTTAAAGATACACATAATCTATGGGAGTACCAGATTGATTCGGACTAGTTCTCGGGCATCTTTTAATCGAAACCTCATTAGATTTCCCCTAGAATTTCCCCCCCTCCCCCTCGAGAGAGCCTTGAAGCTATCAATACACATCCCCCCACCGCCCCACCGCCCCTGCCACCCCATTAATGTGTATATTTTTTTTGCACTCCTTCCAACGCACGAAAAAGAGAAAACTTTTCATCTTTTCATCGGGGTTTTTCCACCCTCCCCCCTCCCACGCTCTGTCCACTGGGGGGAGCACTCTTTCTGGTTGGGTGCGAGACCTTTTTTATGCCTCTGCTAATTTGCTGTCATTTTGCTTTCCATGCCTAGAGGAGCTTTTCCTCTGCCTCTCCCCCACCCCCGCCCCCTCTCCCATGCATTATATATCGATCAAAATTCAATTTGTGACGCTTTTTTTTTGTCAAGGTTTAAAGCCCAGATGGAAGCCCAGTCCAGATGGGCGATGGCTAAGGGGTGAGCGAGGGGGGGGTTGCGGGTGGAAAAAGAATGAAAATTAAGTTTAATTGAAAAAGTTTGTCACATCTTTTTAGCTCATTTTTTCTCGTTCTCGTTCTTGGTCTCGTTCTCGCTCTCGTTCTCCCTCTCGTTCTCGCTCTCGTTCTCCCTCTCGTTCTTGCTCTTGCTCTGGGTTTTCTGGTTTCTTTTTTCCTCTTTTTATGCGATGACTTACGTATGACCTCGAGCGGTTTTTAATTAACCCAATTTGCAGTTTGAGCCAAAGAAAAACTTTTCACTGAAGATTGCTCTTTGGCTCACGTTCTACAACCTCTTCACAGACACACACACTACCCCTCCCTCCCCTCTCCCTCTCTCTCTGTCTCTGTATCTTCCTTTCCATCTTTCATGATGCTGTCACTTCAAATTCAAATTCTCTGAGAAGGGGGGGGGGGAAGGGGGTCTCCAGGTTGGCAAAACTTCAAGTTCGACTTCTGTTTCGATGTCACTAGATATCAATGCCGGAACGGGCAGAGATGTAATCTTGGGCTCATGTCGACTTCCGTTGACTTTCTTCGCTTCCGCTCCGCCGAGAACCCACATGATCCACAGCGAGTGCTGCCTGTCGTGCTCCAAAAGATAATCAAGTTATGCCTGAAGGACAGTCCTGGAGTCCAGCTTTAAGCATCGCATCTCTCTCTCTCTCTCTCTCTCTCTGGGAACTTCAAGCCATAAACACAAGATGTTGTCCAACGTTGGAGAAGGTCGGTGGAGGAGGAGGTGGTTGCCGGCTCTCGAATGGCTCCAAGGGAGTATAAATTGGTGGACAGGCAGGCAGACAACACATGTTGTTAATAACTTTATTGTTTGCTCCTCTTCACACCATTTAATTCCTCCCCGTTCCCCCCATTCCCCACCCATTCCTTCGTCTCCTTCTCTCGAAATTGAAACACGTGACTGGACTGGACTGGACTGGACCTTGGACACAATTATAAAATGAGACGAGAGTTTGATTTCCTTTCTCTGCCTCTGGCTCTGGCCTTTCCTCCAACTGTTTTTCTGCGAACGTTGACAGAAAATTAATTAAAAAATTCCCACTGTTGGTGGCAAAAAAAAACTATATAATGAGTGCCTGCCATCGATTGCAGTTCGGGTCAGTTCTCGAATGGCTGGCTGGACCTTCTGCGATTGAGTTAAGTTCATTACGCGGCACGGGGCACGGGGCACGTCTCGATGGTCACAGGTGGCACTGGCTATGGGTTGATGGCTGCACTTGATTGGATTAGTTGAAGATAGTTTGGGGCCAGAGCGAGAGACATTCTCTACGGATAACAAGGGGATGCCATGCCCGATGCTCTATGATTTTTGGAATCCCCAACGAATCCGCACAATACACCTCCGATTTGCTCCAGTGCAGGTGAAAACCTGCAGCCCAAAAAAAGAAAACCAAACACGTTCCGAAAACAAGAAAAAATTGAGTCAAATCCAAGACAAGCCAAAAACTTATACACAATCTTTTTCTCTCTGCTCCCTGCATTTTCACCGCTTTTCTCCTCCACAAAGCCGAACATAGAGTCGTTAATGCCGCAGTTTTCCATCCACACATCGCAACACATCTTCGGTCAGTAGTGGGGCAAGGGGAGGGGCAGGGGCAGGGGCAGTGGCGGGGGCAGGGAAAGGGGGGAAATCAGGGTCTCCTCTGAGCGCGTAGCCACGGCACCTAATTTGCTGCAATTTCCACCGCAGCCAGCGGAAAATTCTTCTGCTGCTTCGTTATTAAAAATGCATAAAATCTGCACAGACCCGCAGCCGCAAAAGGAAGGGGGAGGTGGGATTGCCACAGATACATTTTCCAACGCTTTTTATTTTCTCGTACTTTTTGTTGCAATTTTACACGCAGCGTGCATAAAAATAAATATCAAAAATAAATTAGAGCTACCTGTGGGTTTTTTTTTCCTCTGTATTAACTTTTAGAGAGAGGGAGAGAGAGAGAGGGAGAATTGCAGGTGCAACCGAAGGCGAAAGAGAAGAAGAGGAAGACGAGATTGCACTTTAAGCGAAAAGAAATAAATGAAATAAACACCAACAAAAGTTCACACACAACAAAGCCGATGGGGAATAGGGGGAGCATAAGGGGGAGCAGGGGGGGCAGCAGTGGGCAGGGACAGGACCGAGACACGTGTGGCACACACTCACACTCACACACGGCTGTTGCACTGCCACATAATTGAAATTATGTTTGGAAATTGCTATTTGCAAGGTAAGCAAGAAAAATGAGCAGAAATGAGAACGGGCGAAAGATACGAATTTTGTATGCCCTGCAATGATTTGCCTGGAGAAAGGGTACAGTACCGCGAAAGGGTATTCAAAGATAATCAGAAACGGGAAAAAGAAGAGCGAAAAATAAAGGTTTAATATTGCAAAGACACTGCAGAGATCGTGGAGTAGGAAATGATTGGATTTGAAGGGGAAGCACCCAAGCAGTGAGTGGAGTGGCACGCATGGGCAAGCAGTGGCAAGCAGTGGCAAGCAGTAGCAAGCAGTGGCAAGCAGTGCGGAGGGCTCGTGATCATTCATGTTTGATTTTCGTGAGCTAATTTCATAGAAAGTTGCGTGATTTAATTGATGATGGGACGTCGAACCCGCGACTCCCTCGCGGTGGCTCCTTTTCGCTTCCTGCAACGCCCCCCCCCCCCCCCAAAACGCACTTGAGCAGAACCGACAAGAAAAGGGAGCGAAAAGGGGTCGAGAGAGAGAGGCACAATAAAGTTGGGAGGAAGAAAAAAGCGCATTTGAAAACTTAGTTAAGGGCCAGGCCAATCCGAGAAACAGAGGCAGAGAGGGAGAGGCCCAGAGAGAGAGAGAGAGAGGGAGCAACTGTTGTAATGACATTTGGAAAAGGCAACAACAAGAAAATAAGTTTTTCCTTTTGAGAAAAGCCTCTGCTGCCGCTTGTCGGCCTCGAGCACTTTTCAGTGTTTAACTTGTGTGAAGTTTCCAAGTCGGAGTCGGAGTTGGAGTCGGAGTTGGAGTCGGACAAGACGGATAGATGGATAGATAGTTGGGATGGAAGATGGGTTAGACATGGCCACTTGTGGAGGCTAACCCACTGAGCGGTGCGCCTCACGACAGCTGTTGCCAGAGGCAGCCTGTGGTTGTGGCTGACTGCCACTGCGGCTCTGTCGGCTCTGTGGCTCTGCGGCTCTGTGGGCCTTTTAAGCAGGTCAACGCTAGACATGAGCAGCAGATTGCAGTTGTCGAGAAGTTTCGCCTGAAGTTAATCTATTTGAAAAGTTGAAGAGCACAACATATGGGTTGAAAAGAGATGGAAACAGAGAGAGAGAAACGTTTATGGGTATTCTATAAATACTTCTACTAGAATACATTCCCGACTCTTTTAGTGGGTATTATTTTGAGGGAAATCTCCCCAATTACTGGCCAAACAAGATCCATCGAATCTGTATCCATCCACTTGCATAACGAAAGCCTTTCACCCGCCCTCTGGCCCAGAATTACCATCTAATTACCATCAGAGTGTCACACACAGAGGCATTTGACAATGACATCTCCCTAGCTGAGTCCCATCCAGAAGCAAGTCGAGAGGCAAGTACCCTGGCGGATGGGTAGGATCTACCTTCCATTCAAGTACTTGGTTATGCACTTTGATATGCGACAGTCAGTCTAGAGAGAAATGGAAACCCGAGTGCACGGCACACGTCGAATACGTAATCTGTGGGTGGTGCATGGGGGTTGGGGGTTGGGGGTTGGGGGTTGGGATTGAGGTTAGCAGATTGCTTTACATGTTTAACAAATAATAAACATTTATTATTTAGCTTACTTTTGGGGTACTTTTGCACCTCCCAGCTGGCGGTGTAAATTGAAATGGAAACGATTGTAGCTTATGGCTTATAGCGGGGGTGTACTGTGATTACGTATTGATGATGATGATGATGATATTCTAGCTCAACCATAATCCCTCTCTGCTCTGTTTTAACCCACTTTACAGGGCTTTTTCGAAGCGCATAAATCACTCAATTGGAAAATGCACTCTCGCTCCACACTGGTCTCTGTCTATCTCTAACCCCATCGCTCTCACCCCACACCGCCGCATCCACTCGCTCGGCTCTGGCCCAAAGCATAATTCATATGCTGCTTAAGCCTGGGCCATAAATTTACCGACCAAAGCAGAGGCACACATTAATTAGAGTTCAAAGCGAACCTCTCGGCCACAACCGCAACCGCAAAAAGAACAAAGATTCGCGCCCCAAACCGGGGGGATACCCAAGAAAATCGATGCAAAAATTCAACAAAAATAATAATCAAAGTGTCAGTCAATCGTGGCAACGGAAGAAGCTATAATTGTAAGCAAAACAAAGAAAACAATCAACGGAAACAATTACAGGGGCGATTAATTAGGGGGCCAATTCTTCCAAATCTTCTTCCAATTCGGATATATTTTCTGTACTGGAACTATCTGCTGTCTATCACTTCACCAATTTAGAATCTCTTTAGACTTACAATATGCTCCTTTAGCTCTTTGCTCCGGATTGGTCCCAGCCACTGATGTAATCCAATGTAGCGTTTTTGTACCATTTTCAAGGCGGGCGCGCCCTGGGCATATGGGCCGCCCAGCAGGGCGCTGGCAGTCTCTAGAACCACCATTTTGTGGCTATCTCTTCGGCCTGTGATAGCTGTTGTGTGTTGTTGCACTTTCCGGCTGATAATACCGGGGACAAACACAAACGATAAATGCGAAACAGATTTGTTGCCTGCTTTTGCTTTGCTTTTGCTTTTGTTTGCTTCTTATTGGAGTGCTTTCTTTGGTGCACAAAACATTTCAGAGTGTGCGAAGGTCGGGATTGATGCAAGTGATTGACAAACTGTTGACTCAGTGTTTGGTTTGTTCAATTTGTTGTTGGTTGTTAATTTTTTGGTCAGCGTATTTCAATTAAATTTAAGCCACCTCTGCGCCGTCAGACAGACGTGCCGCTCCGGCCGCAAAAGCGATGAGTGACGACAGGAGGAGGTGGAGGACCCAAGAGGAGCCCAGCAACTGAATGGAAGGAACTCTTATCGGGCTTCGGGTCTCGGGTGGCGGGAGTCGGGTTTCGGGTGTTATAATCTGCACTTTTAATCCTCAGACAACGCCGGCGACGACAGTTTCAATTTACTTTTGCCATTTGGCAATCCTTGAAATCAATTAAATGACACGCACAATCCATCCACAATAAAAATCTCGTTTTCTTCTCTTCTCTTTTCTTTTTCACGTTTTACGATGTATTCTTCTTCACTTTGCATTCATTTCCCTCAACTGGATTGAGATTTGACACATTTATTTTGTATTTTATTTACTTTTTAACAGGCACTGATCAGAAAATTTAGAATTTCCTTACAATTGTACAATGTTGGGGGCTATTTGTACGATTGCACTTGGGAAAGAAAGCACTTGGGCAGGCCACGAGAACGCGGACACAAACGACGAGACCACGACGTTACGGCGTTACGGCGAAGTATGTGATACGGAAACCGGACAACCGTTATGTTCAAAAGTTCGTCGCGAACTGGCGAACTGGCGAACTGCGAACTGATTCTGAAGTTGACGAACGAGCCGAGCGAAGAGGAACGAACGAAAACACAAACGAAGAGGAAAGAAACGAAGCGAAACGAAACGAAACGAACGAGCCCCATAAACGAAGCAGAGCACCACCACCACCACGACAGCGCCGCCGAAGCAATTCCCCTAGCGAATGCATTCGTTCAGTAGAAGAGCACGGCACGGCAAGAGAGCCGGAGAGCGGGAGAGCGCTTGGAGACTCTTCACTGTAGAGTTGGGCGAAAAACACTTGTTGTTGACGTTTTTCCGCCGCGGCACACCCCAAACCATAAGTGAGAGCGAGAGACAGACACTTCGGCAGAGAGAGCGCTCGCAGTGAGAGAGAGCGAACTGTTGCTTTTTGTATTGGAGACTCTGCCCTGCGGCGGACTCTTATACGCCTTATACGCCGCTCGCACAGCAGCAAGCAACAGCATTGCCAGTTGTTCGAAAGAAAGAAAAGCGCAGTTATCTTTTGTAGAATATCATCGCCAGCCGAAACTTGCCGAGGCCCAAGCGCCTGCGGTGCGGTGGGGGGTGAGGGGAGGGGAGGGCTCGGGTGTATGCTTTGCATAGATAAATTTTGTGCATTGTTTGGTTTGGCTCAGTCGCGGGAAAAGAAGCGCACAATTTGGTTAAAAACAAAAGTTAACAGGTTGCCACTGGGCTGGGAGTTGGGGGCTGGAGAAGTTTGACTTCCCTGCTAGACCTATGAATCATTCGGGGTTGCATTCGCCCACAGCTCCAATATTTAATCTTTAACAAAACTTACTTTATAATATTTTTAAAGTTTTTAATTACATATTTCTCAAACACCTTTTTTTGTTATACTTTTAAGCCAAAAATTCAAATGTGGTTCATAATATTTGCATCGACTGGACCCATTTTCGTGTGATTTCATCCTCTTTGAAGTTTCTAAGCATTTGATCCAATTTGAACCACAAATTTACAACGATAGATATTTCAAGTGAGGAGATTGAGCCAACGAATTATTCCTAAGATCTTTCTCCTGGTAAAAAGAGGTCTGAAAGAGGTGTTCTTTAAGTGTCGATAGATAAGAATAACTTGTCCATATTCCATCAAAGAAGCTTCTTCAGGTTTTCTTCAGCCATGTGAACATCTGTATTCCATTGGAGGCAAACATCTTTAACGACTTTAACCAAACTTTGACCTTTTTGGCCTGTTCTAGCCCTATGGCTACTGTGGAGAAAATTGTACAAGAACAATGTTGAAATATTTCAGAAATTATTGTGGAAATTTATTCCTTTCCAGGGTCAAGGGACTTCTATCAAATATATTTGATGTTAATACCTACAAATAAATAATCATAAATAAACAAATAAATAATCAAAATAAAAAGTTTAAACCACAACCACTTTATGACAAAAGAATGGTTCTTTGCAAAATCAAATATTCTAAAGATGTTCAAATAAACTAAAATATTCAAACGATTATTATCTAATATTTTGCATACGAGTTTGGCGTTCAAAAGAAAGTCAAAACTCCAAAGACACGTCAAAAATGTGAGCCCCCTGCCAAGGGAGGCGCTCGGCCATTAACTGAATTTCACCAGCAACAAAGCAAACATGGGAGCAAAAAATAAACCGATTCTAACCAAAACGAGCTTCATTAATTATACACAACTGGATGACAAGTTTCAGACGCCTTGTAAGCATTTTAATGATCATAAACCAACGAAAAGAACCTGGAGTTGAGCAAGCCCATGCGGAGTTTGTTGACTTCTCCAACAAAGTGTGACTAAACAAATTAAGCCGAGAACCGCAGAGAGAGAGACGACGGACGACGGACGAGAGGCAGGAGCAGGGGGCAGGGGGCATAAAGCACGAAGCAGATCAGCAACGAACTCGAAGCGCACTAAATTACGAATTAAGTAAGGTTCGTTCGCAGTACCTGGCAACACATCAAAGGGAGAGCCACAGCTTTTTGAGTGTGAAAAAGCAGCAAGAACGCTTTCAGCGAGTGTTGCGACTGAACGCTGAGCAGTACTCGTACTTGTGTCCCTTCCTTGAAAGGATGAACTGAGCTCCTGTAGGGATTGCACTTAATCTTGTGCATACTTTGGACATTTTTGAAGGGCCTACGTAACGCACGAGAGGTAACCTCTCGTCACCTCTGCAGATTACATTTTCCTACACGAACACAATACATATATCCTCGTACTCCACGCACTACTACAGGGTAGGAGAGTCTACATACATAAGCGGATTTCATGCACGACGTTCAATCGAGGCAAAGGCAAGCTCGTCTCCATTTATGAAAACTGGAAAATCGCTGGCAATAAATGGAATATCCATCATCATCATTATTATGGTCATCATTATCAGCGTTCTCCCAAATGGGAACAAGACGAGAAAACAACATTTTCTGCAGCAGCAGGAAGAATCTAACGGCATTCGACATCATTCGAGAGGAGAATGCTGAGATGGCCCGTCCACACGGGGGAGACGGGCAACAGCAACTTGTTGCAAACCGTAGCCGTGTTGCAGCAACATGGTATGGGCGCATCGGTAATTAAGCGGTAGTTTCTTGTTGCGGCCACCGATCTGTTTCCCCCCTGCCCCGCTCTCACGTGATGCGTGATGCGGGTCTTTGTTTTTGTAGCCCACAAGTTCAACGGACGGAAGACATGAGAAATTAGCACAGCAGCAGCAGCAGCAGCAGCAGCGGCAGCGGCAGCGGCAGCACAAGAGAATTATGCAAACTGCGAGAGAATAGAGCATTGCTGTGTTGATCTCTCCGTCGCTCGCTCCCTCTCTGGCCTAGGCAATGACATTCAAAAAAGCTGCCAGTCAGGCTTGAGATGGGAGGAGGAAGTTTGTCGCGCTCTCGCTCCCGCTCCCGCACACAGCTGCTTGTGCTCTCTGCTGCCCTGCTCTGCTCTCGCAGTATTTGTCTATTCCAGTCAAACAGCTTTGATTCGAGTTCGTTCACCGCACGAAATACATTGGTATGGCATCAGCACAATACAATAATGATCATCATTATTGGGTTCTCGCCAAATGGAGGACGGGACGCCTTGGCCTAAAAATATTTTCAAGCCAGCCTCCACGCGAACCGCGACCTGCCTAACTGCATTCGGGCCAAGCAGAGCTCTTGTCTTGGGCTCTCCTTTGTTTCTTTTTTTCTCTTTCCTCTGCAGCACAGTGGGAAGCAGAGGAAAGCTAAGAGGGGGGAGATGGAAGGATAATCCGCATCGCGATAAGCCATTCCTTGGATCTGGGATCTCCTATCTCTCTTGTTACAGCAATTAGCCGACCCGACTGCGGTCGCGCTCAGAGGATTGTGTGTTCTATCCGACAGTAATTAATTAAAAGCACTGCATAAATTTACAAAGGTTTTTTTTCCACAGTTTGTCTCTTGCTCTTTAGCGAGAGGGTGCTATTATTTTAGTCTCTGCTTTGCTTTGCAACTTTGTCTTTGAAACATGATTGAGACAGTCTTGCCTCTCTTTCTGCCTGAATCATGCAAATCTTTATAAAAATTCGTAAACGTATCTGTCAGTCTCTTTGACAGCTTCTCCGTTACCGTTAATCTTTCTTAGCTAATTAGCAGTCCAGCTACAGCCAGCCTCCTATCTGTAACTGTTTCCAGACGCCTCTCTTCCCAGCCCACTCTGCACGACTCTCCTCTAAACAAGTGGCACAGCCGCCGCCTGGTGCCATTCGATTGATTATGAACCACATTCGCGGACCCAAATGGTTTGTTAATTCATTGATTAAATATTGTAATTTGTATAATAATAAACACAAACTATAAAAAAGTCAGGGGAACAAAGTCACATTTCAATATGGGAGCGGATCTGTGTGGTGCGACGCATTCTGCTTCTCAAAGAATTGCCTGATCATAATAATTCCACCAATTCGCCATTTTTTCTTTATTAAATAAATTAACTTTTGCCTTCCCACATCCTTTTAAGGAACTTAATGTTCTACACTTCAAAAGCCTTGTCCCCCGCGATATTGTACGTATCGATTGGCGAAAGCAACATCGATCTATCGCACATTTCCAAAACTATTGTGCCTATCGATCCATGGCATCGTGTTTGGATCAAAGTATCGGAGTACGATTATTTTCTTTTCATTCCCTTTTCTTTCCTTAAATCTCTTAGGTTTCCCATGAATCTGAAAGGGTATTAACGCCTTCGGCACAGCCTTTATTTACTGTGTACTTCTCTCGTTTACTTGTCGCATTTAATTTTAATTATGTGGGCCTATAAATTTACCCCTGAGCTGTGGCTGTCGCTATCGCATTCGCTGTTCGCTGCGGCTTTTGTTTTGCCAAATAAATTCGTTTAGTCTGTCAAGGGTCTATCGATAACGATAACTTAACGCGCTCAGCCGTGCGTGTGTGTGAGTGTGTGTGTGTGTGTGCCCATGCACATTCCTCTGACAATGCATTTCATTTCATTTCATTTGCAATTCACACTAAAGTTAAGTGCCCAACCAGATACGACGGCACACACACACAGACCCACAGCCACAGAGACCTGGAGGACGCTGAACGGGGAACGGTGGGTGGGACGCAGAGGGGTTTCAAGTGTGTCAGTCGGTTGCGTTGAGTGGGTGTCGAGACTCCGGCCGGCAGGGTTGTCAGGTAATTGAATAACGTCCTCGAAACGTAGTATATGTATATGAAAAAAGTGCAGTGTTTTGCACACAACGTTTTTCTGTTCAGTTGGAAACGTAAAAAACAAAAAGAGGCGCCGAATATTTGCCCACAATTTAGATCGAGATGCAGTTGGGATTTTATTAAATCGATTTTGGTTGGAATATAAATTGTTTGCCTGATACAGGAATGAACCTTAATTACTTTTCAATATCTGAACAATCGCTCTTTTATCCTTGTTTTGCCTGCATTCTGCTTCTCTCAGAAGAGACTTAATGAGAACATGGCGTAGTCCTCGGTTACCATAGCTCCGCTCAGCACATACTCCTCCTCCTCCTTCGCCACTACGAGGACATACATATCTCGTCCATCTCCATTTCGTTCATTCATCAGAGCATCGGAACCACTGCTCATCTGTGCCCGCCAGGCCCGGCCCCTCCACTCCATTCATCGGTGGATGGCATATCTAAATTGAATTTATAATAGTTGACAAGACAAGACCTCGCCACTGAACCCAGCCACCGTCACCGCCACCGCCATCGCCACCCACCTCAGTCGGATGGTCATTCAATTCAGAGCAATTCTCATTCATTTACTTCAATCACTTCTCACATTTTTTTGCCCCAAAGAGGGAGACGGACTCCGACTGAGGGCGAGCGGGGGGAAAAATGTGGCGAAAATTAATTAAAAATCAATTTGATTTTGATTGTTGACCGGCTTTCAACCCCACACCCACTCGCCCGCTCTCCTCCCACCGACATCTATCTCTCTCCATCCATTGGTAACCCATCTATTTGTGCTCTCTCCCTCTCACTGCCTCTCCCTCTCCCTCTCTCTCCCTGTCTCGTCTCGAATGTTTAATTGACGTTTGGTACAATGTTTGACATTTTTGCTCCACGAACTGACGTTTTTTTGTGCCTGTTTCTGTTCTGTTCTCCCACTCGTTTCGTTTTCAATCTTTTTTATGATTTTTCAATTATGCATTTTGTTGTCAATTTTTTTGGGCCCCAGGATCGGAGCCATGTTGTTGTTGTTGTTTTTGTAGGGTGTACACCCACAAACAGAAAACAAATCAAAATAAAAGAACATTTTTAATTGAATTATTGCGCAAGGAAAATAAATAAATAAGTGGAGACAACGAGCAGCAGAGAAAGAGAGAAAGAGGCAACGGAGAAGCTCCATTTAAATTCGCGTATTTATTTATCGATAATTAAATTCGATTCAATTGATCAGGCTCGTACAAAAACCTACTTTCTATATAAAATATAACAGCACGATGTGAAATGTATCCTGCCAACGAAAAGGAAATTAGTTTAAATTAATTAAAATGCACATATTTTTTTCAGCGGCCTTTAACATTGGAGGGAGAGGAGAACCTTCCCATCTAACAGACATTTTCAATGGCAGGCAGGCAGCAAATGCAATTTTGATGGCCCCAAACACGTAGGACACACAAAACTGGCGGGGCCAAACAGCAGCAACATTTTCATGGATATTTTGCTCGAACTGGAAGCCAGCCAAAACAGCGACGAGTGTCAGACAATGCAAATGAATGAAATGAATGTCAAAGCAAAGTGGAAGGGAGAGACGAGTACAAAGAGAATGAAAGAACCTCTAATACTCTAAAAAATGTCCACTTATCTGACTAATACTCATTGTAATACTCAGCTTTGTACCCATAAAGACGAATAACGATGATCTGATCCTATACCTAAAGAACGACGAGCAACAAGCTGGTGAAATTACTTATTAGGTAGTGCCTTCCCCACACCTGCTCTCTTTCGAGGACCATCCGTTCTTCAGTCATTTGCCAAACGTCATCGGAAGGGCACTATTTTTTCATTGTTTACGAATAGACTCTTACACCGAAAACAATGAAAAGAATATGCTTTGCTATACCACAAAATGCTATTTTAATTTGATTTTGAATTATGTTCTTTCCTGTCAGTTGAAGCAATAACAAGCGAAGAGTGCGGAATAGTTCGTCTCTCTGAGAGCCGATTGAGAGAGTTGATAAAGTGGATGGTCCTCACTACAGCGGACGACATTACCTTACAATTAATTTCAGCATAGTGGTGAGAGCAACGATCTCTTAAACATTAAACTCCATTTTAAAAAGCCCAAAATATTTACAGCTTAATATTTCCAATCCACATAGATCGGACAAGAAGTCTGCTGTCAGAGACTCATCTCTACGTTTAGCATTTTTTATAGAATCGACATACTTCAGGCGAAAGCAATGATACCCTCTCCAGCCAGGGTACAGAAGACACAAAAAACAGCAAAAGCAAAAGCATATGACAATGAAACACCTTTTTGCTTCAATTAAGCTTTAAACTGGCACAAAAGCAGTAAAAAAATCATTATCAAAAAGGCAAAAACGAAATTAAGTAAATAAAAAACAAAGCAAAAAGCTGCCACCAAAAGTATTTAAATAAAGCGAATTTAATCGAATGCTTTGAGAATCACAAAAGTGGCAGAATGATAAAAAAATAAATAATAAATAAGAAACGAAACCTTCGGTAAACATTACAATAAAAGATAATGCTGTCGCACCTTGAGATTGTATTCATCTTTCGAGTTTCTCTTGCCAGCGGCTTTAAGGAGTTGCAGCATTCCTTGGGGTTCCGTTTGGCTTCAATGGAACATTCCAATAGTTTCCCCATTCCCCATCTGTGCATCGATCGGTGTACAGTCAGTCACGCACTTATCGCCAGGCATTGTCAGACCCAATTAAAGAAAACTAGATTCAGCTCGAGGCTTTCTTCCTATGCAGCAGCTGCTGTTGTTGACTGATTGAACAAATGGCAACGGGAAAAGCTGTTGGGGCTCGTTTAAGGCAAGAGATTCATCGACAAAGTACAGTCACGCATGCGATTTGTGTCACTTGTGCTATTTTTGGGACGCTTACAATCAGAGTTCTTTGCTGCTTTCAGCCAGAATCGAGCATACGAGAAGATAAGCTAAGACGACTGACTCATTCTACGGTTGGAGTCACGCCCACCGTTCGACAGCCCGACTGTCGACTGGTTGACTGGTGAAAGTAGAACATTGATTAGGCCCGAGTACAGTCACGTTATTCTGGGGGCAGTCGTGATCATACAGTCGTGAATATTTCACTCACAAACACAAACACAAACATCAAGCATGCTGCATTATTCGACCCCAAATCAAATGACCCTTGAATTCCTAATTTCGAGATCTCAAAGAGTTACCATTCTCAGCCCCATTTCCGACACCAATTGTCACATTTGTGGTGTTTCGTATCAGGGGATTGAATTCCAAAGGAGCTCGGAAACACGAGAAAACCGAAAGCCATATCTTTCAGATGTCCAAATCTGCCTCTCCTCTCTATCGCACACACTCTTCCTCGTGCAGTGTGCGCCCTCTGATCTGTTGACTGCGTATCGGGCATAAATGTAGAGCCGCGGACCTTGACGCGCCTTACAACGTTTCCGTTTGTTTCTCATTACTTTTTTGCTCACTTGTGAGTACGATGGGGGCATTAGATACACACCTATACGTAAATACCGTACATCTAAGATATTTAATAGTTTGAAAATACGCCACAGACAAAAATAGGCCGTAGTATCCCATGTATCTCTCAAATTCCATACAAGCGGCTTTTCCGGACGAAAAACTGCCCCGATTAGACTCCCTTTTTTCGTCATTATCTAATCACGCTGATAAGGTGAGAGATTCCAATGAGATTCCAATACAGTACTTACAGAGAAGTGACTTGTGACTTATTGGGGAGCCATATATCTTTACAGCTTTGATTTTGTAGCTTCCACATACCTGGAAGTAAATAAAATGATACAAAAAAATTAGTTTTAAAATTGAGCTGATAAGATCAAAGATTATTTCGAAAAAGAGATGCAATGTGAGGCCCACAAACAAGCGCCAGGATTATCCCCAAGTGCAAAACGGGAGTCCGAAATTCTCCTGGAATTCCATCTCTCTTTCATTATCCACTTTCATGGTCGCTCTCAACTTGATTAAAAATTATAACGCACTTAAAAATATGTGTTTCCGAGTTTTTTCGTTGCCGTTGCTGCTCGGTGCTCGGTGTTCGGGGCACGGTGTTCACTTATGCCTCATTTAACCAAATTAAAAGTAAACACGAGCCAAGTGCAAAAAAGCAGGAAAATTAAAAGGAAATTCTCTGTGGCTCTGCGGCTCTGTGGCAGATTTAATCAGCGGCGAGAAGCTACCCAACCGCGAAAAGTATGCAGCGGAAAATTATGAAAGCCGGGAGTCACAGAAAGTGAGAGAGAGAGGGGGGGGCGAGGATGAAAGTAGGTAAACACAGGAAAAGTAAAGTGAAAGTGACACGCCAGTGACACGGCCCAAAAATGAGCCTCATCCACAAATATTGAAGGATACTTAAAGGCATCCACAGGCCCTCTATTCGAACAGATGGGAGAGCCAACTCATTTGGAATCTGTTTGGGGAGTAGGCGGAGGATATCTCGGGGAAATCAATGGAAATTTCAGAGCAGAAGCAGCGCCACTCAAATATGCAGCAGCATTTCATTCTCTCGCTCGCTCTGCCTCCGCCTTGGCCTTTGTCTCTGCTGATGTCATCGGAGTCGCCTCAAATAGACCGCAACCAAACAGTTCCTCTCCAGCCCATCAGCCCGGCAATCCAGGCTGGCACCCCAAGGAGGAGCAGACAAACTAAATTTGTCCTGTCTTCTCGCTTTAGTGCTGACTCGAGCGAGCCAAGCGAGTCCTGGGAACAAACTTGTCAGCCCTTTTTAAGCCTTTCCGATGTATTTATTTTGCCCAACTGATGGCTTTCGATAGACGTGCACTTTTCGGGAGGGTATATCATTTGATTTATCCGAGGAATAGGGAAGATCTGCGAGACTCGATCCTTGTTTCCTTTGAGTATCTGTTTCGTTTGACTCTCCATCCCATCCCCTCCTTCATAATTCGATGACTACTCGGCATCAAAAAAGAGCATCCCCTATTCTGTCTCAAAGTAGCGGCTTGGCCTTCGACTTTAATGGCTTTAAGCAGCTACGGTCAATTTAATTTTCATGGCAGCCGGCAGGAGACAGTCGTCCGACCAGAAGTAAGTAAACGGCAAAGGACTAAGCACACACAGGGAAGAGGGATGTAGTGGTGTGTGTGTGTGTGTATCCTGCATCCCCGCACTGGCCAGGCGACAATTCGAACGAACATATGGAGGAAACAAAAAAGGAGCACACAAACCGAAACGGAGAGGAGCGGACAGTGGAGGAGAGGAAAAACTTGAAAGGAAAACTTGATTATAAAGCGATGACTTCACACTTTGCCGGACTACGGAAAACGGACTACGGATGCCGGAGGTGGGCTGGGGTTGGGGGTGGCGAGTGGGGTAGGACATATAATTTTCTTTTGGCCTGGACAAGGACATTGTACAAACAGAGGCGTGTACTGCATGGCAGAGAGGAAGAGAGAGAGCAAGGCGATGGGGATACGAGAGATTCTTCTGTAATTTAATACTTTTCTAATATGCAGTTGTCTCTGTCTCTCCCTCTCTCTCGCTCTCTCTCTCTGTGTGTGTGTCCCTTTTTTGAGAAAGAATTTTAATAGAATTGGTAAGCTGAGATGGGTATACGCTCCCTCCATCTCCCTCTCTCTCTCTCTCCCGAACCTGATTAGATGCCCAAAAAGTAGGCAATGAAATTTGGAAAATATGCTCTGCTGTTTGCCCCACACCCCCACCCCTCCACTAGGTCACACTCAAACGGTTAAATGGGGATCCAAGGGGTCTGTGGGTGTGCCGAAACAGCAGAAAGTAGAGTCAACAAGTCGAATCGAAAGAGTTTTTTATGATGTCACACACTGTAGGGCAGAGCCAGTAGGGGGTTGGGGTGGTGGGGGGAGGAATAAGTAATTGGATTGCTTAGGATGGACATTTATCGAGGCTCCTAAGTCATCGTGCTGCCCAGCTGGCGCTGCACTTTCTCTTGTGTATAACCATTAAGGAGCGGTACAAATATCGATCGCTAGAGTATCGATAGGGAGATAAGGTATCGCTGGAGAGTATCGGTTAAGGGTACCATCGGATAGGTTAGGCTTAGGGCACTCAGATGATTGGGTCCCTTAGACGTCCCTTTTTCCTAGCTAGAACTCCATTTTCTTCTTTCACTTCGAGCAATTATCCAAAACAACTTACTACTTCTCTCGCTCTCTCTCTCTCTCTCCCTCTCTTTCTCTGTCTCTGTCGAACTTCGCTGGAAGTCTAGTTAATGCCATGTCGTCTCTGAAGCTACGTGCCACTTGCTCTGGAAGCAGCCACAACTATCCCGCCATATACCCGTACAATAGCGACAATTTGCCAAAATAAGAAGCACAAAAAGGAGAAAATGAAGCAGAGAACGAGAGCCGGTAGAGAGATGAAGAGGAAGATGTCGAAGCCAAAAATAAAGTCATGTTTAATGGCGCACAAAACACACCGTAAAAAGGCGACAAAAAAGAGGAGGAGCAAGAGGAGGAGGATGCACTGAAGAAGCTCGTGTCGAGAGACACGAAGGAGGCGGAGGCGGAGGAGCAGGAGGCACAACGGGCAAAAGAAGTGAATGCAAAGTTATTTGATTAAGTCACTTAGAAGAGGAGCAGGACCCGGGATGGGGATGGCGATGGCGATGGGTATCCTTTGGCAAGGACTAGCCCATAGCCAAGACACCACACCACAGAGTAATGCCACTCAGACAGGCTGCGGTGCAGGGGCGGAGGAGGGACTGGGGTTGGGGTTGGGGTGACAGCAGCATTCTCGGCTCTGCATGTAATATTGACATATTGAACAAACGTGCGGCAAGCCCAAAAGTAAAATTGGCGAAAAGAAAAGAAAAACACATCGAAAACGCAAGTGCAACGCAGCAGCTACTATCGCAGACAGGAGGAGGAGGGAGGGGATGGGAGGGGAGGCGGTAGACAAGGACACAGCCCGGGCTTAAAGGACTAAATTCATATTAAAAGTACGCGCAGCAGACATGACAGCCAGTAAGCGGCAAGGCGACAAAGACAGGGAGAGACACTCGTCGAGAGCGGAGTACAGTCATCGAAGCTGAGAGATGGGTGCGTGACTCACGAGACAAGAGAGCAAAATCAAGCGATACTCGTATCTTCTTCGTAAATACATCGTATAAACATCTCCATCTCCCATCACCCGCAAAAGCTGATGCTGCCAGAGCATAGCTAAAGCAAACCCTCCCAAAGGACCGCTCTCGAGGAGATGCACCTTCCACCGATAGTTGGGCGGGGCACATCTCTAGCACGATCACCCTAGACCCGTGCCCATCTCTGCTTGCGACTCGAACCGCACATTCAGCTGCTGCAAAAATGGTAAAGAGGGGTGAAAGGGGTGTGAAGGGGGAGAGACAAATTCTAAAATATATTGCCAAAGACTCGACAGCATAGACGCACGTACACTCCTTTGCCACTCGCCCACCGCGCCACCCCTCCGCGCGCCCTTTGGTCCTGCAGGGAGCAGAGCGGACGGAAGGAGAAGTAACCAGCATCGAGACACATTTTCTAATAATGTTTCAGCGTCACGTATTAATGCGTTTGTTTGTATCTTCATTTTACCCGCTGGCATTTTAATGTATTTATTTTTTCTCCGCACAACCCCTCACTCTACCACCCTTTCTCGCCTTCCCGCTAGACCGCTCTTTGGGAGCCAACAAAGGAGGAGCAGCAGGAGAGAGATAGGAAGCAGAACCGTTCTCTGGTGGTTTTTTTTTCGGGCATGTTTGTGCATGCGACACACTCGTCTGGATAATAATGAAGTACGTTTACGTGTAAACTCTATCTAATATGTATGCTAAAAGCTTCCACAACAAAAACCACTGGAATGAACACACAGGGGCACAGAAACAGGGGGGAGAGAGAGAGAGGTCGAAACGCGATGAATTTTTCTATTATTTCATCTCTCAGAGGGGAAGAGCTCGAACCCGCCATCCGAACCCCACAAAGGGGTTAGGACTATCAGGAGTTGAAATTAATTAGAGCAGCTTTTGCTGCTTTCCGGAATCGAGTTGAGTGCTAGATGATGCTCTAGCTCTAGCCGGAGCTCTGTCCCGGGGAATGAGATGATGAGCAAGGGGGAGGAGACGAGTGGGGAAGTGTGAAAGGCTTAAGTGGCACTGAAGTGAATTAGAGCAAAGAGAACAGCGCCAGACTGATAGTTTCTGGTTGAGGTGATTGATTAATTGGAACGTGCCAGTCAGAATCTGAATAATTGCCCCACAGCACTCGAAGGAGGAAATTATTCAACCTTTGCCCCCGTATGCGATAGGAAAGATTATTCGATAGCAGATAAGATAGTTATTAGGTATTTGTCTCATTATCGATACTTTGAAACATACGATACTTGCGATATACATCGATATTCTTGGACGTTGACATGCAATGAGTGCATTTTTCAAGAGTGACATCAGCAGAAGGCCGTTATGCGCGGATCCCGGGTAAAACGCAGCCCTCCTCCCGACCAACCGACCGAGTGGCGCTGCCGCATGATGCGCGACTATACTATATTTATATATACTATACGCACCCTGTGGTTCAGGCTTGAGCTACTTACTTACCTTAGTTTGCCTTACTTACCATTGCCTAGTGCATAACAGACTAGTCTATGGCTAGTACAAGCACTCGGGGCACTCTGGGTTGACCCATGACCCACCTGAACTAGTCGTGGGCTAATCAATGCTGGTGCAACTCTGGGAGGCTCTGCTTAAACACTCTTTTGCCTCCTGTGAAAACAGCCTCGGACTAGTACGAACAACCGATTGCCGATAAAAGAACTTATTCAAAAATTGTATAGCTTTTATTTATGGACTAGGAACAGTCTGCACCAGTTGGCACAGTCATGGACCAGTCCGTATGGACTAGGAGGAACTGAATGCAGATACATGCCCCAGTTGAAGGTAATAAGGGAATTACATTGAGATGGGAGGCTCAAGGGCTAGGACTGGTCCATTCGGACTAGTCAGTGGCTAGGCCTGGACTAATTTTCAGAACCATAGGGCAGTTTTATTGGAGAAACCAATGGCATATGGGCACATCAATGGTTCCGATGATAGCTTCCTATGACAGTATAATCCAGTCTTGTCCATTCCATCTTGGAAAAATCCTGTAGACAACGAAGAAAGGCCTCTGAAGAGGAATCGAATACCAAAGGATAATAACTAAATTACAGGTATTCCCTCCTTCCCATCCTGCACAGCACTCTTATTGCCTCTCGTTTAAAACCGATCCAGAACTCACATTTCGATGCTCTCACACACCTCTTAAGGACATTCCTTGCTTTCAAGTTAACTGAAAAGTTTGAAGCATTTTCCTGCGCTCTTGATCAACTTTTCTATTCAGAGCTTCTTGCCATTTTCCATTTCCGTTTTGTGATGTTGTGGAAGGTCTAGCATAGTACTCCTGGGCGTCCGTTATATACACATTAATTCACTTTTGCATGAAAGCCACTTTACACTATTACCCCCCCACCAGGTGGGAGGGGGGAATGGCGGCTGGGTGGGGGCAAGGGGGCACGGCGGCACGGGGGCTGGGTGTGTTAGCGGTTGGGTTATTGCAAACTGCGCAACGTGGAAAAATTCATCAAGCGCAAAATAACATTGCATACTTTATGGCGCATTATGAAAACACACGCGCTCAGGACTTGAACGGGGGGAGGGGGAGGGCAGGAATAGGGAAAGGGCATGGGCTTGGGGGAAAGCGAGATGGAGATGGAGAAATTTGCGCTACATTTACACAAAAACGTTTTAGAAAATGTGCGCAACATGACAACCCTACCCCCCTGTCTCTGTCTCTTTCTTTCTCCCTCTGCCTCTCTGTCTTTCTCTCTCTTTCGCACACACTTAAAACTATTAAAAACATGGAAAACGCAAGCTGGCAGTTAACCCCGAAAACCGTTCCCCGTCCCCGCCCCCCCATTCCCGACCCTTCTCCACCATCGAGTTATGCAGATAGCGCTCATGATGATGATGATGATGATGATGACGAGAGCCAGACACAGACCACAACACTGGCAGGGTGGGAGGGAGGGAGGTGAGGTCGGGTGGGCGGAGAGCGTAATATAGCTGCGAGGACATTCAGAGTAAACAGAGCAACAATCATGGCGACGTCTACGAGGAGGAGGATGGCGATGATGATGATGACGATGGGGGCGTCTCTAGCTGACGTCAGCCAATGTCCCTCCACCCCCCCATTCGGGGGATATTTTCGCCATATGGCAGAGTAATGATAATAAACTCCTAAAAACACAGACACACGCACACAGAAGGGAGGAAGGGAAGAGGGGAGGAGGCGGTCGGGCAAGAGCAACAGGAGGCAGAGCCACACAGGCAAAAGTGTCGTCATTCTGTCGGCAACCGAGCGTTCATCGCCTTCCAGGATGTCACTCGCATCTTATCTGGAGAACCGAACCGAACCGAGCAGGAGGCTTCCCTCGTCCCCACAGATGCAACGGCAACAGTGGCAACAGCAGCAGCAACTTTGCAGCTGCAACGGTTCGGACTAACGCCCCTGCAGATAGTGCCAGTTATTTTCATTCAATTTCAAGCCAGCCCCCAAGCCCCCAGCCCCTAACGAAAGCCGGCTGCCACTGCCACTGCCACTGCTGCTGGCCAACCGCTGAAAAATGTGCATTTTGTACGATTTCCATCCGTCAGAGAAGGTTGCGAGAAAATTCAAGCAACACTGAATCAGAGCGGGGAATGAAAAATAATGAAAAGGTTAAATTCGTATTCCAACCGAAAGTTGAGCAATGTTTGTGGTGGCAGAACGGGTTGGAAATTAGGGAAAATTGTTTTGAATCCAATTAAAAGTTGAACCCACTTTGGCGCCATTAGGAATCGGTTGTTAAGGAGTAGTATTTCCAGTCGAGTGACCAGAGTCGCCAGCACAACTTGATCAGGGATCACTGATTATCAGAAATGCTCCATAAGAACAGTACAATCCATTCTCTTGATCCGTGATGCATTGCTGTGGGCCTATGTATATCGATAGCTGACATATCGATTGCAATATGCCCTAAGTTGCGAAGAAAAAGTAACAAATTATTCCAGGAATTATTCAAATTTCACAGGACTTCTTTCTGGTGCGAGTCGCGGAGCTTCAAAGCCAATATCGATAGGTTCTGAGCCGATTATATTTACGATAGCGCGATAGCAATGGAAAAGTATCATAGGGGTTGACAGGTAGATGATAGATGACACCTGATGCAAGATGCATGAAACATTGTGCTGGTGGAAGCGACCAATCGTTTCATTAACCTTGTATCAGCCTTGATATAAGCCAGGAAAGCATAAAAAGTACAGTCCCTAAAAATCCCCTTGAAATACAAGAGGCCAAAAAACTGGCAACATATTTTGTGGCCGTACAGTACGAAAGCTTTTAGTTGATAAAGTTGATGAAGTTTTCCATTTCCTGGCCGCAAAGTGCATTAATATTTTGTACTTGCAACTAACTAACCAACTAACAACTGACAAATGCAATTAAAAATGTGCAGAGACATCTCATTGCCGGCAGGGACGCGCGTCGTCCCAATGCCAATAACAGGCTAGAAATTAAGAGCATCAGACCAGGACCAGGGCCAGGACTAGGGCCAGGGCCAGGACACGGGCTAACGTTGTTTCATCAACTCATCAGCATCATCCTCCGGCTGCTCCGCTCCTTGGTCCTGTACTGCTCTGTTCCGTCCTGATGGTGACTGGTGGCTGGTGGCTGCTGTTTCTGTTGCCTCCTCATTGCACGACCCCGCAGGCGTTATATGTAATTGCATTTTTTAGTTTTAATGGAGCGTACGGAACGGAACGAGGAATAGGAACAACAACGAGTGGGATGATGCGAATGTCAGCGGGAATGGGATTGCGAATGGGATTGGAACCGGGCAACGGCAGCGCGTCCCTTTGGCTGGAAGCTCCCTCTCTCTCTCTCTCTCTCGCTGCGAATGTAATTAATTTGTAACGTTTGATGACAAGCTTAATGGCCAGCACAGTCCTGCTGGGATTGAGGTGGAATGAGACGCACCGAAGCCCCGGGTTGGGGTCGGAGTGGGCCCAGAGTGGGGTCCACCGAGTCCATGAGGGGTGCGTGCTCGCGGGTTGGGGCACAGCTCGTAATAGCTTTATAATTGATTCAGATATGATTTAGCAAAAATAAATATAAAAACAAGGGGGAACGTTGTGAGTTGCTGCGGACACCGCAACTCTACGGTTATACCCGATACTAAGTCAGTATGGCTCTCCTCCGGCAGACGCCGCTAATATTTAACGACACGACAAAGAGTGCGTGCGAGAGAGACAGAAAATCAGTATGAGCGTGACGTCGGGCGCTGCGTAGCCACTGCAAATTGATTTGTTCCTTTTGGCTATAAAAATGATCTGATCTGATCCAGATTCAGCAACCGGATAGATATGGTCATTATCTATGATTCTGCGTTTTTAGTTTTCTCAAATCTGCAATATTGTGGATGCAACAGATTTTCGTCCTTTGTGGGGGCGTATGGGGGTGGGGCGAAATTCTGAGATATACGTTTTATAGTGACATCTTAAAGGAGTGTGTGTACCAAATTTGGTTACTCTAGCCTTAATAGTCTCTGAGATTTGTGGTTGCCTCAGATTTTCGTCCTTTGCGGGGGCGGAAGGGGGTGTGGCGAAATTTGGACAGGAAACGGTCAAGGTCCGATATCACAGGAGTGTGGATACCAAATTTGGTTGCTCTAGCTCTTATGGGTTCTCAGATCCTTGAACTCATATTTTGCAATTGGCAAAACCGACCATGAAACCTGTGTGTTAGAGTGAGACAGAGCGAGAAAGAGTGAAATTGTTTTCGTGATTCTGGCTATAATAATTATACGATCTGGTTCAGATTTTGCACTCTGTAAGATATAGTCATCTTCTACGATTCTGCGTTTTTAGTTTTCTCGTATCTTTAAAATTGTGGATGCCACAGATTTTCGCCCTTTGTGGGGGCGGAAGTGGGCGGGGCAAAGTTTTTAAATATTTTTGGAGCAGTGACATATCACAGAAGTCTGGATGCAAAACATCGTTGCTCTAGCTCTTATAGTCTTTGAGCATTAGGCGCTGAAGGGGACGGACAGACGGACGGACGGACAGACGGACAGACGGACGGACGGACAGACAGACAGGGCTCAATCGACTCGGCTATTGATGCTGATCAAGAATATATATACTTTATAGGGTCGGAAACGATTCCTTCTGGACGTTACACACATCCACTTTCACCACAAATCTAATATACCCCAATACTCATTTTGAGTATCGGGTATAAAAAGCCCCGCCTCGCAGTGCATTGGGGATGGGCGGGGACTTAATTGAAATTGTATGAAATGTATGGGGTGAATGGGAGATTAAAAGTCCCTGAATCATTATCGAGAGCATTGGTCTATCGATTTCAGGCGGATATTTCTCCTTCCCGCATCAGAATCGCCAATCGGCTTAGGCGCATGCCCGATGCATCAAATCTGAACGAAGATTGAAGGGAAATCTACTTATTCGGGATTTTGGGAACTCGGAAATGATTCATGTTCCACTGCCAGACGTCTTGTAGTTTTTAAACTCGAATGAAAAGTAATCATTTCTCTATAAAGATCTTCAATAATCGTCTTCTAAGCTGAGGCTTCAGCTGGAACCGCATTCCTTCCATATTTGGGACTTCAGATCATTCCCAATTACGATTTTTAGATCCCATTCGAATACACTGTGGTACATCGTTAGGATCTCGTGTAATTACGAAAGGAATTTCCATTTGCTTCTCCTGGAGTCAAACTCTTGCCACAGAATTCTATCTCCGGCTTATCGCCGAATTCCAAGTCGCATTCCCCCGTGTTGCCCTAATAGACCGCGACAAAAAACACTTCAAGGGGCAGGAGGAGGGGCGAGACACGTGCAAAATGAGTTAACAATTTGCATGTAAATTTGCTCCGACAAGTCGCTTAATGTTAACCCATTAAAGCCGTGAAAAGCTGTCGTCGTTGCCCTCAAATCAAATTGTCGCCATCGTCGTCGTCGTCGTCGTCGTCATTGCAGATTTTCCAGTTGGTTTCGCCCCGACATGGCGAGCAAGCAGCCAGCGAAAAGACACAAAAGTCACATTAGATGACTTCCCAACGATACCATAATGAGCGGATCGGAGAGTAGCGGAATGGAGCGAGACCCTGGGTATTTCTACCGCCTAATGATGTTTAGAAAGAGACACACAACCAGGGTGACGGATAAAGATAAAGGTTAAAGAAAGAAAATAAGGAAAAATGAAGTATTATATTTAAATATTTATAATTATTGCTGGGCGCATCAATCAAATGGATGGCGTGAAAATGCTTAGACATTAATTGGAATCTCCCTGAGGCGGCAGGGCGGCAGGGTAAACAAACCAGAGTTGTCAACTCTTCGCATCATTCTGTCGCAGTCCCCCCACTACCCCCTTTCCCCACTCCCCACTCCCCACTTCACACATCAGTGCTGCTATCATCAGGGCTCTTTTTCTCCATCTTTTTCGCCCTGTTCTTCTTCTACATGTCGGCAAAGTTTTTTGATATCATGAGTGTGGTTAGGTGAAGCAGAGGGGAGCGGGGCACCGGGCACTGGGTACTGGGGTCTAGGGTCTAGGGTCTGAGAGTGAGTCTACAAAAGTGTCACAGCATAAAAGCACAATCCAGCGACAAGTCTCCTCGCGGTCCCACCCGTCCCTCTTCCCTGCTCTGCGGTGCTCCTCTCACCCGTGTGTCCAACAGCACTTGAGTGTGAGAACATGTGGACACGGTGGAAAAGGAACACCCAAACACCCGACACACACACAGAGAGAGAGAGAGAGACAGAGAGACAGACTCATGAGCGTTCTCGTTGCTGTGTCATTCACACCGAGACGAACTTTTTTCGGTCCATCTCGCTCTATTGCTATTCCCCTTTCACTCTACTTTTGATACCCTGTAAACACTGGAAGGTAGTTCCATCTGAGCCAAAGAGGGATAGCAGAATTGAAACAGAAAGAGCGTTCGTTTAGATTCCATATTTATCCATCTTCATTGGTAAAAATCTCCGCTTTCATTTACGATAATCCTTTAAAGGGTACCTACAACGTCGACTACTCGTTTCGGCCAGGCTTCCATCTCCTTTTTTGGAAGTGAATGAGGGAGAGAGACGACAACTTTTTCGTGCCGAGTTTTTAGCAAACTCATTTATGTAGTTTTCGTTTCGTGTTTACTTAAAGTTCAACTCGAGTGTTGTTTTTACAAATTGTTATCCACTATGTATGTGTGTGTGTGTCAGGAGTGTGTGTGTGTGTGCAGACAGTTTTGCAGTCACTGCAGTCCGGAGTTTCGGGGTTTCGGTTGTGCGCTTTGGTGTTGACCTTAGTTTTTCTTTCAAATTGTTCCCTTTTCAGGTTACATATCCGGCTCTGTGGCTGTGTGGCTCTGTGATAGTTTTAGTTTAGATTAGTAAACATTTCTAATTAATGTTGAAAACGAAAAACGAACAAGAAGAAAGAAGAAAGGAGTTGCCATTGCAGTTGGGTGCAGGAAATACATATATAGAGTATTGCAAAGTATATAGAGTTCTGTGATGAAATCACTCTTTTTCTCTGATTACTCCATCATTAAAAACATATCTCCAATCGCATTAGGTTCTCCCCCTTAATGCCATCGTTTCATTGATGATTTCCCCCCCCCATGCTGACGTAATCCTGTCGAGAAACCCATCAAAATATTGTAGAGGGAAAAAAAACACAAATCGTTGGTGTCAACAGTTTGGCAGAGACCCCAAGTGGCCCCCCACCAAGGAGCGGTGAGGGGGCCCTCATCAACTTTATTTATAGTTTCATTTATGCGTTGATTTCTTTCTTTATTGATTTTCATACATAGCATTGATGATTAATTTAATTAATCAAATAGACATTAGCGGCACGAACCATCCCGGATCGGACGGATCAAATCGAATCGAATCAGCGCTTGGGCAATCATTAAAAAGGTTCAAAGAAAAAAGAAAGAAGAAAAAGAGAGGAGGAGGAGGAAGCCGGAGGAAAACCAAGCGAATCCGTTCGATGAACCTGGTACGAAAAAAAAAAAGTAGGAAAAAGCAAATTATAATGCTAATTATCGTACGGCTTAATGTTCGACTTGTTGCATTCTCTCGACTGTTTTTTAGAGCGTGGAAAGTTTGCTTAGAAAGTGGCGAGCCGTACAGCAAAACAGAACACAGTCCAGCATTGGCCATTGACCCAAAAAGAAGCCAAGAAAAGCAATGGAAAACTCATGCCACACGTACGAGGAGTGCAGCTTAGGAAAAACCAGATCTTCCAAGGAGGAAAAAGAGCAGCCAGGAGGGCCAGGGAGAGGCAAATCTTGTTACTGACATTTACAGCTTGGACAAAAATGCCTTGGCCCGCCAGCACGAGGGCACCCAGAGAGAGGGGTTGGGGGGGGAAGGAGAAAAAGTGCGGACAGACATGGAGATAATGTCTTTGCATGTTCCATGTCCCATTGCAAATCTCAGTGGACCGCACTGGGTACCCCAAAAAAACAACAGAAAACAAAAAAAGCAGAGCACAAAACCCAACCAGGAAGCCACGCAGGGAGCCACAGATGCTGGGCCAGACGAGAGGAGGAGGAGGGCTCCTCCACTCAGCCAGTAGGGGGGTCTCTTCTGGCCACTTGAGCGTGTGTTCGGATCGATGTTCTAGGACAGTTTACATGGCAAAACTTTTGAGAAATCGAAGCGGCAACGGGGCTCGGGAATAAGTACTATCTAGTGGATAGAGGGACGAAAAGAGAGGGATAATGAATGAATACGGAATGATTCGATGGCTCACATATCGAATCAACTCCGTGGAAATCCCAGCGATTCGCTTCAATTTATTGCCTTCGATTGTAATTATTCAAATGGTTTTTCAAATGGTTTTTGTTCTATTTTTTTCCACCATTTCCACTTTTCTTTTGCCTATTTCTCTGGTTCTGGTGGCTCGCGGTTTTCCTTCCTTCGTTTTTTTGTGCCACAAGTGCCGCAGCTGTATCGAGTTTTTCCAGTTGACTGGGCCTTGGAGGAACGCCGCTATGCAAATTGTTTGCGGATCTCCAACTAAATGAGATGGATGGCAAATTACTCTGCCTTGACTGCAGTTCGAGGAGCACTGCACAGTTGCAGCTGCACTGGCACTTTAATTGGGATGCAATAACTGTTCTTCGCTCGTTCTTTCGCAGAGTTGCATAAGTAATTGGCCCATCGACGGGGGGTAATGGACAGAAATACTCAAATCGAATGGACTGGAATGGAATGGAATGGAATGAAGGGAACTTGCTAAACAAACAAAGCCGAAAGCTGAAAGCCGAAAGCCGCAATCTACCGCCGGATATGACACAAAGCCACAGCAACAGGCCAAAAGTAGAGAAAGGGGAAGGGGAGGGGGAAGGGGAAGGAGGAGAGGGAGAACTAACACCCAAAACGTGACATCATCATATAATGATTTCTAGGAATAGTCAACGCCGTGCCGCCAATCATAAGTCCGGGGCCTACAAATTGCAATTAAATGTGAATGAAAAGGTAAACGCAAACACAAAACACAAAAGGGAAAGGGAAACAGAAAGAGAAAAAGACTGCCCAAAGACTGTAGGAAGAGGTGGACGGACGATCGCAGGTGGACAATGACCCAAGTGCTGCAAACTGAGACAAACTTTGATGACGGCGCTGAAGCTGACGCTGATGATGGTATTTAAAATATTAGTAAAGCCAATGCTCGAGTAAACAACAATTAAACTTAAGCGCAAAATGCGTAACAGCCGAGAAAGAGCGCAGACAGGGGGTTAGAAAGAGAGAGAGAGAGAAAGAAAGGAGGAAGCACAACAATGGCTGGCATTAGAGATGGGAGGTACGCGGCTCTGCAGGAATTCATTATTAAACCCCTATGAAACGGTATAAAAAAGACACAACTCTTTAAGGACAAATGGGTATATTAATGACCACAAAAATGATCAAATTTGAGGCATTGAAGCGCTGACCAGGTCTGAGATATGGTGGTAATTGTGAAGAATTTAGAAATAGTGTTTTTTCGACGTTTGATCTCTCAAGCTTTTCATCCCTTAAAATAAATGAAAACCAATCTGTTGATCCAGGTGTCCTTTATGCAATAGAAAAGAGTTAACAGCGATATGGTAACCGCAACTGGCCGTAAACTAGATCTCCAAATGGTGCAATTTGGTTTCTATAGGGCAAAACATCGTTTTTTGTATGCTAAACAATCGTTGGATATATAAATATCCTTGATATATCTCAAGTTATCGCGCAGGTAATGGGTTAAGGGGATATTTTAACATTTTATAAGGAAAGCTTTGCATGAAATGTGGACAAAATATCTATTTCATTTATATTAAATACATTCCATTGAATACCTAAAAAAAACATCAACGCAGAAGGCGATAGTATCGATGATCTCAATGAATTGGCGTGGGAAGATTGAATATTAGTTATAACCCCTTCTTGTACCCCTTTGTATCCCTCACTCTTCATACGATGTTTATGATTTCCATGGGGAGCCACACAAACCACTCACGAAACATGTCCATCTCTAGGTTTTCAGACCCAGGCTTTAAGTCGAGACACAAACCAAATGGCCAGCGTATGGCAGGGGGTAGAGTGGTGGGGGGGAAGAAGAGTCTCTCATTACCATATTCGCACAACAAACTTGGGGGCCCAAAGCATGTTGCCAAGCTCAGTCTCAGTCTCAGTCTCTGTGAAGGCCAAGGTCAGGCTGGCAACATGTTGCAGGCGAGCCTTGGCATAGGAAACAAGTTTCTCCGATCGACTTCCACGGCAACACAACATATTGCATGAGCGCGAGACGATCTGCAGGCGGGGTCAACACAGATGCACCGCGTGATGTTGCTGGCAACACCATGTTAATGGCGATAAGGAGAGTAGCAACACCAACACCAGCGCCGGCAACGACGGCCGGAAAACTTTGGCCAAGACCAAAAACCACTTAAAAAAGGTCAGCCAAGTGTCACGCACACATACAAAACACTTGCAAAATACAGGAGAAGTAGAAGCAGGGGCAAATCCATTTCCCCCAAGCATTTTCAGTGAATGCCAAGACTTTGCAACATCAAAAGAACTTTGCACCATTCTGCCAGGCAACGCGCACTCCCCCTAATGCTATCCCACCTCCACACTCCCCCTGATTGCTTCCCCCTCCCCAAACTAATAATCATGACTTGTTAATCTTTACGCTGTTCCGTTCCGTTCCGTTCCGTTCGGTTTCTTCTCACCCGCTTGCCTGCCTGCTTTTTCGCTTCTTTTTCCCTGACCTTTTCTACTTGTACTCGCATCATGGCTACTCTTTTGACTGGTTGGGCATATCAGACTTGTCTGGCAGGCTTGTGACATCCCCATCTGTTCGAGCCGTTCGCTTATGGGAAACTTTTACAGCACATAACCTTGTTCTATACCCAGAGAATTAAATAAATTTCCTACAAATTCAATATAATATTTAAATTATAAAATGTTTAATATTTTGAGCAAATTCTATTTATTTCTATTTTCTATTTAATTTAAACAGGGGTTCCATTCCTCCTCTCAGTCTAGGGTACTCCCATGTTCCATATCCTCATACATTCCTCCTCAAATATTCTTTATTTCTATTTTAAAGTATTTTTCGACATCTCCCAAGCTGTGGGTTGGGGTGTGAAATGGGCTGCTGGGGTTTTTTTTTCTTTGCTGATGTCTTTTCACGCATTATCATCATCATTGAGGGACTCCGACTTCCACTCCGACGCCGAGAGATGATTACTGGAATGCCACCGACTATTATAGATGATGTAAGTGCAAAGAGGCATTGAACGTTACTATTTGTGTTTGCTTGTGTTGTTTTTTTTTTGTCTTCTCATTTTGCTTTTCTTCTTTCATCTTTTCTGTGGCGAGCACTTTTGTTAACTAATACCAACACTTTAGGAGCAACAAACTTGGCCCAGACCCCGGCCAGACGGCACAGCCCAGGGCTCAGAGCACAGCACAGCGGAACCTTTCACTTCGATCTTAAATGCTAAATTCCACTAAGCAGCTTAGGACCGTTCTGGTGGCAAAGTTCGGGGAAAACTTTGCGCTTATCCTTGGAAGGAAAGCACTCTCTCATTGACTTCTCGCCGGCGTCGTCGTTGCCAAAAGTCAGTCGTGGGTGGGGCCACCAGCCAAACAGGCAAAAACGAGACCATCATCTGCAGTCAGTGGCTTGGAAGCTACTTGACTGCATTTTCTGTTTAGCTGCGTTTAGCTTACCAAGTATTTTTGGCACTTAACCAAGGTTAAGTAAGTCTCTGACTTTCCCTTTTCCCATCCCCCTTTCCCGTCCCCAAGCAGAGCACACAAAAACAAAACCATAAAGAGGAGAAATGGAGAGTGAATAAAAAATAGAGCTTAAAAATTGTCGTTCAAGGACTACTAAAAAATAGGTTAAACTGCGGGATATTCGTTTTCATTTTCATTTCGATATTATGGATTTCCCTTCCACAAGAAGCCCAAAAAGAATTCCTATAGGATGCAAACACATCGGTATATTTTTGGGAAATACACTTTGGTTCTCTGTTTTGTGCCATACGAATGCTCTATAAGGTTGTGATATCTGTGACCCCCTCTCCTTTATTCTATACGTGTCCTAACAACAATCTGTGGTGGCTTTTAAACATATTCCCCAAGAAGATTAATACAGATTTTGAAACATTTTCACCTATTTCCACAGCACTTTTGGGGCTCCCAAGGAAATGTCTCTGAAACAGGACTTCACTCATCGTTAAGCACTCAATTTTCTGCTGATATCTGGAAAAAAAGGATCCCTTTAGATGTGAGGATATGTCTGCCCCTTGATTCGATATTTTGAGTGCCCAACAAATCTGTGGAGTGGGGCTCAGTACTCATCTCAGGACAGATGTATTCCATCTTCCAATTCTCAATATCCTTCTCTTTAAACTATCGTTTGCCACCCAACTATACGATATTTCTTCCAATTTTTATTAGCTTTTCAAGGTCTTCATTTGGGTTTGCATCCCAGCGGTCTCTTTAAGCACTTTTCTGGCTTCACTCGTTCGACGAGACATTGAAAGACAGAAAGAGCAGGAGACAGACAGATAGAGAGAGAGAGAGAGAGATAGAGAGATAGAGAGAGAGAGAGAGGGAGAGAGGGATATAAGCGAGCAAAGTGCGTGAACAAAAACAACAAAATGGAAATGAAAATTGAAATTGAAAACGTTACGCATGCGTATGCGAGGCTTTTCTTTCCCCTCAAAAGAAGGGGGGGGGGGTCTGCCTTTTTTCCTGTCGCTGGACTTTCAAACATATCGCATATCAAAGTGAAAGAGGGAGATGGACAGAGACACAGCGACAGCGAGAGCGAGAGAGATGGCAGTACAAATTGGAAGCTGCAAATGGAAATTTTTGCAATTGGAAACGTGAGGTTGAGGCGCACCACACACCGCACCCCACCAGCCACCCATCCCTCCGCCCATCCTCTACTCGAATCTCTACTGTTCAGTGAGCATCGCTGGCTGTCGGGGGCTGGAGGCTGAAATCGAATCCGCTCCGGCTGAAAGCCAATAAAAGTACGCGTGTGGCCAGAAAGATTCGTCACAAGGCGGTCGACAGCAGCAGCGGCAGCACCCACCACCAGCAGATACCGCAAACCGGACACAAATTATGGCGACATGGACCTGGATGTCCTGAAGTATTCGTCCAGCCTTGCGTGGGCCAGCATCCTCACATGGAGCCTCCTGGGGTTGAGCTTCAGGAGCTGCCAGGCAGTGCCAGGCGGAAGCAGCGGGGAGCGGTAAGGATTCCGTCAAGGGAGTCGTCCTTTCAGCCACTCAACTCTGGCCATTTTGCAGGGTCCACATCCGCCTCCACATGCCGGAGGTGGTGCGCCAGCACACGCACTTCCACAACGTCTACAAGTACCCAAAGAAGTATCCACAGCACACCGGACCAGCGCCCGCTCCTGCGCCTGCCCCTGCCCCAACGCTGACCCACCCGAAGCTGGTGGGAAAGCCGCATGTCCAGCTCTTGGGATACACCACGGCGGCCGGTGGCACGGGCCCCATGTCGCCGAGTCTGATGCAGCTGATGGCCACAGCGGTGGCGCCCACAAACATGCCACCAGCGTCCGCCCCCGCCCCCGTCCACACCAGCCTGGCGCCCAACTATGGGCCCGCTTTGTTCGATAGCTTCAACGAGGAGCTGCAGAAGCAGGAGGCACCCCTGAGCGCCACAACGACAGCGCGGCCGATCGCCAAGAAGCAACAGTTGCTGCAGCAAATCTTCACCCCGAACGTGATGTCCGCCCTGCAGCAGGAGGCGGGGGAGGAGACAGACAGCTCCCTGGAGGAGGATCGCTTCGAGAAGAACTCCCTGCTGAATCTCAACTTCCTCGAGGCCCTCCAGCGGGAATACCTCAGCAAGTTCGGGGGACGACGCAAGCGCAAGAAATCGGCCATAAGGTTCGGCACACGACCAAAGGACTACTATCCTGTTGCTCCGCTGAAACCCCGACCCTATTACTACCAGGGCAATCAGGAGGAGGACGATCCAGCCGAGCACTTCGAGGACTACAGCGACGAGCCGCAGGACGACTACGAGGAGGTGATGATGATGTCGCACGAGGGCAGGGGCAGGTCCAGGGGCCGGCATTCGAATCCCACTTCCTACATGGAAAGCTCCAGCTACTATCCGCCCGAGACGGACCTGGACGATGCCCAGGGCTACGACAGTGCTGTGGCATTCAGTGGCCAGGACAACAGCATCTCGGCCATGCCCACAGTCGACGACTTCCTGGACGATGCGAACAATCATCCATCGTCTGGCTATGGCAACTTCTACGATCCCTACTCCTCCCATGAAATGGCCTCTCAGCCCTCGCCCTGGCAGCCTTCCCCCACGACGGCCAGCACCTCCGCTGGGATGGCCAACAGCTGGACGGCCAGACCCACCGCCCCAGCCAGCTCCCAGCCCTCGAAGGGCATCCGATTGCGGCCCAGAAGTCCGGGCGGACGGGCCAACAAAGTCCGCTACGTGAAGCTGGTGACGCGCAAGAAGCGCAGGAATCGCGAGAGAATCAGAACGAAAAGGTATCGTCCTTGACGATCCTTTTTAGCTCTTAGGAATTATGGTTTTCGAGTTACTGTTAATTCAAGTATATGTTTAATAAAATGTTAATTATTTTTAGTAAAAATTTAAGGACATTTTCACTATTCAAATGTGGAAATATTCAAGAGCGCAAGACAGAAATTAGATCGGAAACTCAAGCAAGTCTTACCCAAATATGTGAATTATTTAAAAGTACTTCGAAAAGGTTGAAGCCCTTACCTAAAACGAGAAAGAGAGATTTCAATTAGACAAAAATATAGACAGATTATACACGGATTACAAGGAAAGGAATGTGTCCTTTCGCTTAGGGGAAATTCGTGCAGTAAAAAAACCATCGCTATTCGACGAATGTGCCAGGGGTATTCGATTACTCCCATTAAACTGACTCCAAGTGTTAATTATAAATAAGTAATGTATGAATTCCCATCGATAGGGGACGGGGGTCCTTGGCAGGCTTCTTCTTGCCTTTTCTGGCGCTTCTCGGGGCCAAAGCAAACTCTCATTAGATGTGCACACAAACCAGCATAGAAACCAAACTAAGGGTCGAAACTAAAAGCAGAGGATGAATGGGAGACGAAGCCCATAAACAGTAACCAGAAACCAGAAACCGATTCGTAGCCCTCCCCTCCCCAGCCCAGCCCAGCGCCACCCACCCTTCGCTCGTTGTGGACCAAGCAAATAAAGTGCACAATTAAATGTGTAGATCGAGCCAAGGGGGGGAGTGGGGGGGTCGGGTGGTGGGTTGGGACTGGACTGCGAGCAAATAATAAGTACAAATGCTAATAAAATTCAATTAAAGGCCACAAAATTACAATAAAAGTGGCCCGAAAAGGGAACTAGCTCTGGCCAAATGTCCGCCCGGACAAAGTTCTGGGAGCGAAAGCCCCAGCAATGCTGGAGGGGGGCGACTGGGCGCAGGGGTGCCACATGAAAAGTCAAAATTAACGACTCATTTGGGCAAATTGAAGCCATAAACTACAAAGGCCTGGGGAAAGGGAAAGAGAGATGGAGATGGAGAGGCAGGGGCATCTCTTCCATCGCGACATTTGAACCAAAAGGAATACGTATATATTTTCCGAAATATATGCAAGACAGTGACAGGACTTCTCCTCCTCTCACTCGAAGAGAGAGAGAGAGAGAGAGGGGGGTTTGGGGAAGGATGAGTTAGGCGCAGAATGAAACAAGCGACAGTCGTCAGTCTATCCTTACACCCAGTATTCCTAGAGCATATGGGTATATCAATCAGTTTGCTGTAGAAACTGAAGAAGTGCATTGTTGTTGGTTTCTTGGGACCGACTCAGACGAAGCCGAGTAGGCAGCGATCGGACTTTGAACTCTGATCCATAAAGATCTAATAAATGCAACCCAAACCCTAGGAAATTCCCAGACTAGCGGGTATCCTTTAGTCCGAAAGACGACCCTTGCTTCCCTTCTTGTTTTATTTCATTTTGAGAGGAGAGGGGAGTGCAGGTCCTGGGGTTGTGTGAAAACATTCGTTGCATACTTTGGGGGCCAGCGAAATTAAAAGCGTGTAAAGATTTTCATTTTCTTGGGCAAGGCGGAACGCTTGAAGGGGGATGCAGAATGCGCAGGGGGTGGAGATCATGGGGCGTGAGGCGTGTGGCAAGCGAAACACATAAAGTGTTGATGTGTCAGCCATATGACATTTATTGTTTAGACGACGACAGCGATGTCTGACTCTGTTTCTGGTTTTGGTCCAGGGGTGGCTGTTGCTCTGGGGGAGGGGGAAGAGGAAGCCGGAAAAGGAGAGCGGAAGAGGAAGAGCAGCCATGTTTATTATGCCCACCAGATGGCATTATTGCGGCATTGGACAAAGGCAGAGGCAGAGGCAACAAGTGCAGAGATGCCCAGAGAGGGAGGAGAGGGGGAGAGATGCCCAGAGAGGGTGGAGAGAGGGAGAGACCCCCAGAGATGCGTGGGAGCCAGTCCTTGGCCCATTTTTAGATGATTTATGGCTGGGGGGAGAGGCGTAACAGGATGATGTCATAATAAATAAATGTATTTACGATTAAAGTCGTTCCAGCCTGAGCCTGCGCAATGATCAATGGCTTCGCTCTATGGCCATGAATAAATTGTTGCCAAAGGTCACGAAGGAGTCCTGCTGCAGGGCCTGGTCACAGGGAAACAGATTTTATCTGTATTGGAAGTACACTGGCTATCCATCCAGGAGGGATCCATGGATCCATGTTGGCAAAACCAATCGAAAATATGGCTCCCGCACTGGGTTTCCCCCGAAACAAATTGCCAGCTCTCAAGACCCGGCCAATAAACACTCTTAACGATGATTTTCCTGCAAAAATTAATACTTTTTGTGTGCCAGCGCCAACGTAATTGATTTTCCCGATATAATGGCCGGACAATACTCGGACAATACTCTACAATATCCGATGATCCCCGTCGCCGATGACCCCCACTTGACCAATTTATCTGCCCACAAGAGAGCACACAGAGAAAAAAGGAGACTAAGAGCCAATTTCCCTTACCCATTTCCGTTTTTGTTTTAATGAAAGTAATATTAAACGCTTCCAGAATTATTGAGAGGCTCCACTCCTCCTCCCCAAAAAAAAAACATATTTTCCATCAAGTTTATAAGCCTAATAAACGCTTTAGGCTCCGTTCGCCCTGATATGTGCCTCGTAATAATTTCATTGAACGAAAAATAAATTTTCCAATTCTCGGCTGAGAAACAAAAACATTCTCGTATATCGTTAGAGCCACCGGAAAATCATTTGTCATGGAGCCAACCCCAAAGACCAACCCCCCACCCCAAAGAAAGGACGAAAGGAAAAACTCTTTTGGCTTGGCTAATTTTTAGACAAATGAGACTAGAAATAGAAGCTCTCGGTGGAGGATGCTCTGCCACTGCCACTGCCAAACAATTCATTAATTTAATTAATTTGGGGCAATTAAATATGGTTGCACAATGGCAGACAGCATAGCAGACGAATTTCAGCCCAGTCATCATCTACGATTCAATGGGACAGTCATTTGTTAGGTATACACCATCGCCAAGCCACCCTGCCACCCTCCCACCCTATGCACACAACATTAATACATAAGAGTACTCCCCCTACTCCCCCTACTGCTCCACCTCCACCTTCACTCGCATGTTCATCAATTCCCAGGAGAACTCTGGCCCATTTCTCCACTTCAAGGGTGAGAAGAGGCGCCACAAGAGGGGGCTTAAATGGGTTAAGTGCTGGTGGCGTTAAACGCATTCCAGGCGAAAAGGACGCCTGTGGCAGTCAACACCCACTAAAGCGAACCGGGGATATGGTCTACAATACAATTACTTGTCATGCCACGCCCATTAGTCGCCCATATCCAATGACAGAGAGCAGGCCAAACATTAGAGTAAAAGGAATACATTAGGAATACGTATCCTTTAAAAATACGTGAAAAATCTTGTAAATTCCCAACAGCTATCCTTCTATCCGATATATTCATTCGAGTGCATTCGTATGACATCATTCCCATCATTCTGGGTGTGTGAGGGGAGGCCGTGCCTTCTTCCCCATGGCTCATCATCATCAAACGGACTTCATTTGCATTACAGCCCCTCTCTACCCTCCTCCCTTGACCCCAGAAACAATCATGTAATCATCGGACAAACCGCTGGACAATCAAGCAATTTAATTAAAATGAAAAGTCCAACAACAACAACAACAACATCGTCGTCGTCGTCGTTGGACAGAAGAGCCCGCAAATAAAATACTCGCGGGCATTACGACAAATGTGTTACAAAATGCTAATTAAATGCCATGGAAAATTGGGCCAAGCCTCCGAAATGGAAACAAACCTAATCACACCCAAAGGGGCTCAAGGGGCTGGGGGCTGGGGGCTGGGGGTTGGGGTTGAGTCCATTGAGGATTGTTTCATGCTCTCTCAAGTGCATTGTCCACACAGAAAAAAAACAAGAACATAACACAATCCTAGCGTATATTTTGTGATAATTAAGTGAAAATGGTTGTTATGTATAGATATTAGATATGTATATAGTATATGGCATATGGTATATATTATTCAGTCACTCTCCATTAGCTAACAAAAATTCCTTGGGAAATGTGACAACAGAAGGACGAATTTAGCAGGCAGAACATTGCATTGCATTCAATTAATTATCGAAAATATAATTGAAATGTTGTTTTGCAAATTAGTTCCACTTTCGACGTCGAATACAAGTCAAAGCGAAGGCCTCCATTTTGTAATAATCAATTTGGATCCATTAATGAAATTTAATCAAAATCCCTTCTTAGATCCTACAACCTACAACCTACAGCCTACAGCCCGAAACGAACCGAAGATGTATAAGTTTATCCCTTGTGGTCTTGTAATAAACAGAATTATATATACGTAGGATATTTTTTAGGAATAGTCTATTGACATTGTTAATCGCGATAGTCTGGTATGTGTGAGAACAAAAGGGGTTTTTTCTGCTGCTGCTGCTTACGGCTGGCTGCTGCGATTCTCTCTCTACGACTTCTATTGCTGTTCCTCTTTTTTCTGCTGTGCTCTCCGCTCTCCTTCTGCCGTTGCTGCTTCTGTTGTTGCTCCGCTGTTAGTCTGCAGTTACTCTACTGTTGATCTGCTGTTATTGCTATTTGTCTGCTGTTAGTCTGCAGTTACTCTACTGTTGATCTGCTGTTATTGCTGTTTGGCTGTTGTTAGTCTGCAGTTGATCTGCTCTTGCTATGCTGTTGATCTGCTGTTATTGCTGTTATTGCTGTTTTTCTGCTATTACTCAGCTGTTGATCTGCTGTTACTCTACTGTTAGTCTGCTGTTGATCTGCTGCGGACCTTCTGATACTTCTGTTGCTCTGCTGTTGATCTGCTGTTACTGCTGTTGATCTTCTCTTGATCTGCTGTTAGTCTGCTGTTACTCTGCTGCTAACCATTGCTCCTTCAACAGCCAGCCTGCCCACTCCTTCTTACATATATAGATCTAATGCTCATTATTCTGTCTGTCTGTTTTCCAGCAAAGGATTAAGTATGAAACTTTCCACTTAGAATATACTTTCGTCAATAGAATTTTCACCCTTTGTTTAATGTTCTAATCATACCAAAAATGAATGATAGCTGGTATTTTCCTTTAAATTATTATACATATGTATGTATATCTATGACTTTTGACTGTCCCAATACTGGCTTTCTTAATTCCAGTCCTATTTTCTTCTTTCTTTTCGATTTCAATGGAAATTCTTCGAATTTAACCTACTTTTGGCTTCTGCTTTTCCTTGGGGCCTATCTGCTAGATGAGATCCATATTTAGAGGCATTTTCTTGATAACAATTAAAACGAATGAGTGCCGCAGTATCACCAACAACAGAAACGCAGATTTGCAACTGCAACAAAACAACAGCTACGGCAACAACAACAGATGCAACGGATGCAAGGCCTGCTAGGGCGGAAAAATAAATAAATATAAGGAAAATGCACAATATGCGCGTGCTGTGTGTGTGCCACATTCTTTGATTATGACGACGATGATGACGATGCAGTGCACAACAACAGTTTTCAGAATATGATTATCATCAGGGGAGGAGGAGGAGGGGGAGGGGGAGTCCAGAGAGTACAGAGAGGGGGAGTCCATCATATCTGGGGGGACTCTGGATGTCGCTTTTGGTCAGCGGGACAGCTGTGATTACAACTTTTCTGTTTGTGCGGTTGGGTCTGTTTCGAATGGGTTTTTGTCGGGATTTTGGACAGTTATGATGAAGAATATTGTGTGCGTATGCGCCATGTGTGTGTCCGATGTGGCACATGCCAAAGGGCAAGGCACTTTAAATGTGGCACACACACGCACACAGGGGCAACAGAGTTGCAATCTCGAAAATTGAAATGCAGTCAGGCAAAAGCCCAACAGACGACACACACACACACAAAATGAATGGCTAATATCACCAGCAGAAATCGATCCATTCAGAGAGAACACCCGCTAAACGTCGAAAATGATCCTTGAGCTCCTCCTCCTCTCCAGATCCAGATAGATTCCATTAACTTAAGCCAAAGGCCGGCCTTTGTGTCCAGCATTCGATACAGTTTTCGCAGGAAATTGTCACTCCATTTGTAACACATATCATAAACGTTGACAGGGCTTGACCACTGGCATTATTCCCGACCAAGGCCGAGCCCAGCAAAACCCACTCAACCCACTCAACCCACCCATTCGAAGAACCTTGAAGTATTGTTTACGCAAAATACGAGGCAACAACAGAGGGACGGCGGCAGGGGGGCAGGGGGGGTGCGGCGGCGTTAAAGTTTTCATACAAGAAAAATAGTGTAAAATCAACTGAAAACAAATACGAGTCGAAGGAAAATAAAACTGAGAATACATTTTACTTTCTACTCGTATCTTGCCACACACTGACCTTCCTCCCTCCCCCCTCCTCCCTCCTCCCTCCTGAAAGGTGGAATACACGCCCCAACAATGCCGAGGAGGACCATCCGAAGAGGCCTGTTGGCTGCGTTCAAGTGCCCTCTGTCCATATATCATTCAGAATATGGGGGGAAAAAATGTATTTTTATTATTATATGTATTTTTCTCGGACTCGGGCAGCACACCACTTGTCCTTGGCTCTCTCGGACATGGACACACCACAAGCGAAAAGCGAGAAAAAGGGAAAGGAAAAGGAAAACTTTTGTCATTGAGAGCGGGGAAAAGCGAAAATTGAAAAATATGCACAGGCGGAAAAAGTTTTCCATCATCACACACTCACTAGCCACACTAGTATGCGTGTGTGTGTGTGTCTGGGTGGGTGGGGATTTTGTTGGTGGTTAAATTCAGAGAACACCACAAAAACAATTTCACAAGAACTGTGTCAAGAGCAGAGCAACGGAGCTGCGAACAACTAAAACTGAATAATATTTAAGCAACGCTAAACAAATATTTGAAAAGACTCATTAAAATGGAGAACGAGCTGAAGATTGTTAATAATTGCAACGGGAAAGGAAATATATTTTCCCAGCAGCCAAAAATTGCATCTTCCAAACGAAACCGATGGGTAGTTTATGCCTTCAAAGAGTACAGGGCTCTCCGTTGATTTATCTACTGATTCTATTCTATTATATTCTATTCTATTATCCCGTACACAGTATTGAGGATAATCTTTACAGCCAGAATAAATAAAGCGCAATTGATGAGCTCCCCTATGGTTGGGCTCATTGAACACCTGGACCACCAAGGCACCAGCTTTTGAGGAGATACTTTAAGGATGGACACACAGATCACATAATATTTCAACTCAGTACACGGTATCTTAGTGTTACGACTGGAGATCGGCCTCCAGAGCGCTCAAGTAGAATGCTTCGGCCGAGACCGAGAATGCAAAAACAAAATGCGTGACGAGGCTCATCGCTGCTCGACTCGACTCGATTCTCGCTGATAAGATACAGATTATTCCCATATTCCGAATACATATTTCTCCACAACTTTGATTCTTTATATTCTAAAAACATTATTAACTTTACTGCCAAAATTATTCGAAAATTCAAGTGAATTTTGTATTTATTTCAATTTAATTTGCATTGCAGAAAGTTTCATAAAGTTTGCTGCAATTTATTCAGCATTTAATTTGCCATGATCTGCAGAACGCACATTCCCAAGCTCTCCCCCCCCCCCTCATTTGGCGGGGCGCGGGGGGAGGATGGTAGCTTTTCCTATGCTCTTCAAAGTATGCAACTGAAAATGAAGTTCACTTTTTCGGCTGGCGATAGGACAAAACGCGCGTCAAGGATGGATGAGGTCGGAGGGGGGAGGGGAGACGTGGGTTTATCAACACTTCCGCGCGGCGGTGCGCATACAAAAGCTGGAAAATTTACGCTGAATAACTGCCATACCATTCCATGCCATGCCATAGACATAGATACATGCACACACACACACACACGCTCCCAGGGATGCGTATCCTGCTACTTTGCAGGACATTGTTTGCGCTTTGATAACACTAACACACACACACAGACACACACACATATATATATATGCGTTGTCATTACTACTATTGCACATGCCATGGCTTTGTGTTTGACTACACAGAGACACACTCCTGGGTAGATGCAGGAGAGGAGGTGGAGAGATGGAGATATGGAAAGGACGCTCTGCTGACGATGCAGACAGCCCTATATATGGATATGGGTTGAGTGCGGCCTAGCGGCAGCAACGGCATGAACGGCAGCAGCAGTCAAAACTATTTTTCGCTTGGCATTTCAAGCATTTAATGGTTTTATTTCGACAAAAATTCGCCCCCTTAAGCGCGCTAGAATAGTCCTTGCATGCCAGAGAGAGGCACACAGACAGATAGAGACAAAGTCCAACTCGTCCTAGGCCATGACGATGATAGCTTCCGTTTCGTTTCGTTTTCCGCTCTGCTCTGTTCCGATCCTCTGCCTCCACTTCATTATCCACTCTATTCCATTTCGTTTCGTTTCGTTTCGCTTCGTTTTGTTGCCTCGACCATCTGTTGGGTGTAAATTCATTCTCATGTCGTTTTCATTACGCATACGCAGCGTTTGGCAAAGTATTTCAGTCGCTCAACAAAATTTATTGAAATATTTGCACAAATTCAGGCCGAGCATCGTTCGAAGCGAGGGCCCTGCTTCTGGCAAGTGACACTAATGAGTCCGTTCGCTTATGGGAAATTTCTAATGCGAGTCATAGTCGACGAGTGTGCGTCAATGTGTTGTACTGCTAGTGGCTTACAGCCCATTGGGAGACGCTTGGCTTAGAACAAAAAAAAAGGTAGTAGAAATCCCTAGACAATTTTACTACGTCTCCCAGCAGTACAAACCCCATTAAAACCAATTCCCAGCTCCACCAAAGCTCCTTTGAAAAGGACTTTCATAAAGCATACATCATGCAAATAGAAGAAACCCCCCCCCATGCCCATCCCATCCCATCGTGTACATCCAGGGAGCTCCTGTACCAAGCAAATAGAACGTGAAATGAAATTAAAAGAGCAAATTACGCTTTTCAAAACTTGTGCAAATAAATACAAATAGCAAAAACGGGAGAAACCTGAGGACAGGACAGAACGGGACGGGAGGGGAGGGAAGGGAAGGGGACAACAAACAGGCAAAAGGAGATCCGACCTAGAGAAAAACCGGACAGGAGATAAGCTGCTCGGGGAACGAGGAACCTGCCTAAGCTCACCTACTCCCGGAGCTCTCATCCGGTTGACTACCACTGGCCTCCTCTGCTTGTCATTAATATTTCACAGCAGCAATAGAGGCAAGGGCAGAGGCAGCGTCAGAGGCAGCCTCTGCAACAACGAGTGAACAGTTTACATTCTAAGCCCATAGAAAAGAACGAGGATTTACCGTGCTCGTGCTCGCCCGCCACCCACAATTAAAATCAGATTAAAGTTGCGCTAATTTATGCGACCGCACGGCGACAAAACAAAGCCGAGATGGCTATGACTATGACTATGAGGATGGAACAGGATGAGGCATGCGGCATGACATCATCCGGGAGCAGCTTCAAAAATGGAAATTTTCCCCTGTATCCCTGGATACGCCGTAATGGCAGAAGACCAAAGTTTCGCCCGAGTTTTCGGGATTGATGTCTTCTGGACTCGCTGCTCTTTGGGAATATTTCGCGAAAATTGTTTACAATTGTTCAACGGGCCTTTCCACACTCAAGTCAGTATTATCGGTGCTTAGTTTTGACCAAAAGTTTGTCAAAAGTCAAATGAAACTCCGATTGCTTTCCCCGGGCGATGGTCATACGAATGGTGTGGACGAAACCACATTTCGAACAGGGACAACAGGCCATTTGGACCATCTCCATTTGATCAAAACATGTCGCATGCAAATATCCGTCCACACATCCTTCAAATCAAACAATAAGTCAAAGGTGTGGGAGATGCAAATGATTGGCACGCGGAGAGCTCTCCATTGAGAGGAGGTGCATCACACCTCCCACACTCGGTATGGTTTCCAATTTTCATTAATGGAAAAGTTAGGTAAGATCCCATAAGGCTCCACTGGAAATCCATAGAAAATGAGCTTAGAAACTTCTCGCATCGGGGTCACCAAAAGACACAAATCTACGCTAAAATCGCTATAAAAATATGTCCGTGCCTCCAGAACTCAAAATAGTTAATAATTTTTGTAAGTTGTTCTAAAATTGCTTTGGGGAGACTACAATACCGCAAGGCTAAGCTTTGTCGGGGTCACCAATCCGTTCAAAAATTTCTCCCCACTGAAAAATGAGCAAAGGTAAGCCAAATTTCTTCATAATTCCACACATTTAAAGCCACAAAAACGTTGCTGTGGCTGGGAAGAAGGCTCCCCTCAACCTAACCATAGCGTTGCTCGGTTGTTCATGTTTCTGGTGGCTCTGTCTGGGTTTCTGGACTGGCAAAAACACATTGCAAACAATTCAATTTAATTAAGAGTTTCGCCCCACACGACCACACGGCTATCCCTCCAGAACGTACTCCCCATCTACCCTGAAAATTTTTCGGGGACTATACTCCGTCCATGCATAGCCGAGAAGGCGAAGGGAGGCGAAAAGAAAAATTGTCATTCGGCTTTTGTTGCATCCATCAAAAGCAAAACACAGTCAGAAAGTTTGTTTACCAAGTCGGCGATGAGCCGAGTCCTGGTGTGGGTTTGGGTGTGGGTTTGGGTTTGGGTTTGGGTTTGGGTTCGGGTTAGGTTTGGGTTGGAATCTTTTTCTATTTTGCGATTTTGTGTATTTAATTGAGCACATTGTTGTCTGGTTGCTGCAGATTGAATGGGGACTGGACTGGACCGGACCGGATCCCCAAAAAGTTGTTGTTTTTTTGGATGCGTACCAATATGTGATTCATTCGGCTTGGACTGCAATTTTGGAATTAATGTGACATTTCTGCTGATACTTGGCTGGGGCTCCGACAGCTCCGAATTCATGGCAATCAGCTATGCAAAGCCGCAAAAGTAGCCACACACTAATCCAGAGAAAGGAAATTGAATGCAATTTATTGAGTTCGAAAGAAGCTACGGCTCCTGGCAGAATGTAAATAAATGTCGAGACAGACAAACCGTCGGAAGGAGGAGGAGTTGCGTGCAATAAATTCGGTTGGCAACAAATCCGAGGCAATTATTTACTGTAAATTTATATTGTTTATTAAAAGTAAAGCTCCCAGTTACATATGGGGCAGGGAGCACGAGTGCCACTCTACGAGGGGGATTGGGGGACACACAGCTGGGACCTGCGAGCGAGACGAAGACATGCTCGAGTGTTGCCCAAGAAGCTGAGCAAACATAACACTTTCCACCAGGGATATGGGCTGTCTGTCCTGCTCTCTCCGTCGGTGGCTGTTCAGGGAATCAACACAGACGAAAGCACACACAGAGTACAAATTATTTACTTGCACTTGGGAACTTTTCTTTTCTGAGAGAGACAGACTCTCGTGCATAAATGCTTTTCAAATTCCACTTGAAATTGTCTGTCTCAAGCGAACTGCAAGTGCAACAACTGAACCGGATTTCATAATAATTAATTGGCTCTATTTATTTGCACATCTGTAATACAATACACATCTGTGTATCCCCTTCGCTCCTCTCGTCTCGTCTCGTCGTGTGGTCTAAGCTGCTAGAGCCACTTTCTCCTCCCCCCCACATTTCTACAGTCTCAAACATTTATTGCTCTTCCAGTACATATTTTACTTTTATTCGTTTATTAAGTGCCAATGGCAAAACTGCAAGAGTTTATAGCATCCTTTTCGACTTAAGGATGCGATGCAGACACAGCCCCAGCCACAGCCCAGGCCTCAGCCAGAGCCAGAGCCAGAACCACAACTGACCGCAGGACAAATGCGAGCAACGAGCAGAGAGGATGCGTATTTAGAAAGATATTTTGCAAAAAGTTTCCCTACTCTTTGATTGTTTATGATTGAGCGAAACTCTGTCTGTGATTCCTAGCCGGATTAAATGCAGGACACGTTGTGGGGGTTGCAGGATGCAGGATGCCAGACATTTTACGATGTCGATAAATCCTGTGCATTATCGATTTTGATTCCTGTATTGATGCAAGCGGCCCAGAAAACTCCTAATAGAAAATTACTTACTTAGCCCTTGCGAGCAAGTAAAAATCCACCTAGAAAAAAGCACAATAGCCACAGGAATACAAAAATAATACTCGATGTCCTTGTAAACAAAACTCGTACAATTATTTGAGGGAAAATTCGAGACCCCCTTTCGAAACTCTCGACACTCCCGAAAGTCCTTGTGTTTTCGTTAAATACCGACGAATAAACAACAACTTTTAGTTACTCTTAACTTGGCCAGAAATCTCTCTCATGACTATTCGTTGTAATTGTATTTGGCCCCAGGCGCATTGTCCTTCTACTGCTGCCCCTCCTGCCCCTCATCCTTGTGTTTGGTTTTTGGTCGAGAGTCTTGGCAAAAGCCAGCTTATTGTTAAGGATTTTATGGTCGACAGGGTTTTTGTATATTTTCGAGCGTTATTATATAATATTCTCTGTCGTAATTCAATTCATAATTAAATCTAACTAATGGGGTTTTTGCACATATTTTTGTGTGCAGAGTCATGCGTAAATTTTATTGCAAAATTTAATTGGCTGCCATTTGGCCAGCTCGCACCTGCCCCCTACCACCTTGCACCCTGCAAACACCCAAAGCATCCAATTCATCCATTCATCCAGCGGAGCCAAGGCCCGGTATTTTAATTGAGTTTTTGCGCTTCTTCTGCTCTGCAGTCCGACGACTATCGGAGGCAGACAGCATCTGCCTACTCCCCACTCCTCTGACGGTGGGTGGGGGGCGGGCCATTATCGCACACGACTAGAACTGGGGGCTAGGGCTGGGGTCTGGGCGACAAACGTCAGTGCAGTGGCTGGCTGAGCGGCTCAATTCTTGGCAGCCATAACACGCATACGCAGTGTGGGAGAAGTGGCGAAATTGGCAAAAATTTCTATGGATATTCGATTTGAAGCTTGCACATTTTTGGGCCAGCTTTTGAAGGCAATTATGGGGCGAATGAATAGCAATTGGCCTTTACACTCCATTTGGGGTAATATAGTTTATCGAGAGCCCGTCATAATAATGGGAGAAATTCTCTCGAAAACGATTGCTTTAGTTGAGTTTTATTATCGCTCTAGGGCTCTCTGTGCCTGTTATTTATCGGTTCGTTATCGATAACTATCCGGTGCTCTGCGTTAAAGCCTTCGTCTTCCGTTTCGCTAAAATTCAACAAACAGCGAGCGTCCTTTCGGACAGGACGCTGCACAACAATCGATAAAAATTGTTTTGAATAGCAAATAAAGCGACAATTGTGAATGGCTCAGCAGACAGCAGAAGCGGAAGAAAAGCGAACTGGCAAAAAAGAAAATGCATGCAGGCAAATCTACCTTCAAATGCAGTGCCATGGATAGTGATCCGGGGGAGCTAAGGGACCTGCGTTTCCCCCCCCCCCCCCCTGCCTTTCCGGAATGGCTGTCTGGCATGCCGGTATGACAGACTGACGGACTGACAGTTAAAGCCAGTCCGAACGGAGTTCTTCCTCTCCCACACCCTACGAGATGCCACCCACATCTGCACCATTATTTATGCATCAATGGCTGCTATGACGGCATTCGCTAAATTGAAACAGTACATAGAGGCGGTCGAGGAGAGAGAGAGAGAGGGAGAGCAGAGCGAGGACAAGGACACAATGGCGCCAAACAACGACAGCGACACCGACGGCGACGACGACGACGACGACGACGGCACACATGCAATGCGACGTCAGCAGAGGCAAGGCAGAGCGGCCGATAGAGCGAAGGGAGGGGGGTGTGCGCAGGTAGGGGAAATAAAAGCTGCAGAAATATTGGCGAAATTGAAAGAAGTTAAATAAAAAGTGGAAAAAGTGGAATAAAGCTGTGCGGGAGGGGTGGAGGAGGAGGAGGAGGGGTTGCAGGAAGTGTATGCGGCGTCGGCGGCGGCGTTGACGCCGTCAGCGGACACATAAAAACTGCAGCCCTATGGGCTTTTGTTGCTTCTACTCCTTCTCTCCCTTGGCCCGCTCTGTTGATGCTCTGTTTTGCTTCCATTGGCTCTTCCCCCGTCCCCCCCTCTGCTCCTGTTGCTGCTCTAAGTACTGTCTAAACAAGACAGCAGCAACCTTAATGCACAGTCGCTGCTTCATGGGGCAGGCAGCAAATCGCAACCATTTTGATTAGTCATCGAGGAAGAGATTGATGAGCTTTCGTCACTCTTGCCTTCTGTGATCGAATGTCATCGTGAGAGTACTCTGAGTGTCGGCTTCAGCGTCGTTTGGCCAGTACTGCGGCTGCTCCTGCCCCTCTGTCTGCCGCTATTGTTGTTGCTTTTCTATGAAACAGGCCACAAAACTAAATAAAAGCTACCACTCTCCCACTCCCACTCGCACTCCCCTACTCTATATCTCTTTCCTTTTTCTTTTTCTCTCTTTTTTTTGGCCTTTGTTTGTTGGCACTGCTGTCGCTGCTGCTGATGTTGAGTGGCTGCTGCTGTTGCTGCTGCTGTTGCTGCCCCCGACGTCGCTGTCTCATAAAAACTGCAAACAGAAGCAACACAAACACAAAAGCAACAACAAAAAGGAAGCTGCTCCCAAAGTCGCGTCGAGTCATTGAGCCAATTGAGTAAATTGTTTTATTGAAAGATTTTTCGTTGTGTCCTTGTTGTTGTGGCTGTTGCTGTTGCCGATGCTGCTACTGTTTGTGGGATACCCTTAAAGCGGGTATGCTAGTTCCTACCACAGGTTTGCCAGGCACAAAAGATGACCCAAAAGAGTACAGATTCGTGATCACTGCCGCACCCCGCACCTCGGAAACCTGCCAGGACCTGCCACCTCTAACAAATGTTGCACAATATGCCACCCGAGGGTGTCAAACACTTCCGGATCGAAGCTGGAATCAATTTCTTTCCACTTTGATCGGCTGGGATGGTGGCTATGAATCGACCTTAGACGTCGCGCTCCTCCCCTGCACGACTATTTGAACAATTTTATCAAGCTCCGGCGGTCTCCTCGTATTAATGGCCCCCCCGCTGGACATTTATGCATTTTTTATGGTTAACAAAATAAATCCCTTTATGGAAATGTTGAATGTTTGCTGGCTGAATGCTTAGTTCTTTGTTTTAAAATATGGGAAATGGTAAAGTTAATTTTTATAAGAAAATTTCTTGAGCATACTAAAGCTAAAAAAAACATTCATTTAATTAACAGATTTTTAGAAAAAGTTCAAATAAACGTATTTTTAAACAGCAGAGCTGAAGGCCCTAGTAGCTAGTGCTCGAATGGTTTTTTTAAGTTAATATTTTATATTAGCGTTAAATTTAATAAATAATAAAATAAATATATTTTTTAATTTTCGAATTATTGTGGTACAGACAGGCACAGGCTCCGTTTGCACTTTCGCAAAAAAAAAAAAACGTTACGATTTACTTTTAAAAATGTTTCGAGAGCGAAACGAGGGGGAACGTTGTGAGTTGCTGCGGACACCGCAACTCTACGGTTATACCCGATACTAAGTCAGTATGGCCCTCCTCCGGCAGACGCCGCTAATATTAAACGACACGACAAAGAGTGTGTGCGAGAGAGACAGAAAATCAGTCTGAGCGTGACGTCGGGCGCTGCGTAGCCACTGCAAATTGATTTGTTCCTTTTGGCTATAAAAATGATCTGATCTGATCCAGATTCAGCAATCTAATAGATATGGTCATTATCTATGATTCTGCGTTTTTAGTTTTCTCAAATCTGCAATATTGTGGATGCAACAGATTTTCGTCCTTTGTGGGGGCGGATGGGGGTGGGGCGAAATTCTGAGATATACGTTTTATAGTGACATCTTAAAGGAGTGTGTGCACCAAATTTGGTTACTCTAGCCTTAATAGTCTCTGAGATTTGTGGTTGCCTCAGATTTTCGTCCTTTGCGGGGGCGGAAGGGGGTGTGGCGAAATTTGAACAGGAAACGGTCAAGGTCCGATATCACAGGAGTGTGGATACCAAATTTGGTTGCTCTGGCTTTTATAGGTTCTGAGATCCTTGAACTCACATTTTACAATTGGCAAAACCGACCATGAAACCTGTGTGTTAGAGTGAGACAGAGCGAGAAAGAGTGAAATTGTTTTCGTGATTCTGGCTGTAATAATTATACGATCTGGTTCAGATTTTGCACTCTAGAAGATATAGTCATCTTCTACGATTCTGCGTTTTTAGTTTTCTCGTATCGTCGAAATTGTGGATGCCACAGATTTTCGCCCTTTGTGGGGGCGGAAGTGGGCGGGGCAAAGTTTTGAAATATTTTTGGAGCAGTGACATATCACAGAAGTCTGGATCCAAAACATCGTTGCTCTAGCTCTTATAGTCTTTGAGCATTAGGCGCTGAAGGGGACGGACAGACGGACAGACGGACAGACGGACAGACGGACAGACGGACAGACGGACGGACGGACAGACGGACAGACAGACATGGCTCAATCGACTCGGCTATTGATGCTGATCAAGAATATATATACTTTATGGGGTCGGAAACGATTCCTTCTGGACGTTACACACATCCACTTTTACCACAAATCTAATATACCCCAATACTCATTTTGAGTATCGGGTATAAAAAGAAAATAAATCAATAGGTCGACGTACTGGCATTTCCTTGAAACCACTTCCAGAGCAATTTTGTTTGGGCTTATTTATAAATAATATAAATTTAAAAATAATATAAATTTAATAAATAATATAAATTTAATAAAAACAATTAATTAATTTAATAAATATTAATATATATTATAAACAATATTATATTATTATAAATCCTTCCCAAAGTCAAATTTGTCTCTGAAATAATTGGTCTGGGCAACATCCAAAAACAACAAATATTAGGTTATCGATATATATCGGAATAGAATCTCTGTTACGCAAATCAGGGGGAAACACATCTATAACAAAAAGTGGCGAAAGCTGGAGCATAAAAAAAGTAAGTGAAAACCGTTTTCCGGCCACACCATTGATTGATCTCTGTTTGTGGGTTAGCCTTAAATTCATAATTTTTGGGCATTTCCCAACAAGTTTTCAGGTCTATTAAATTGTTGTATATTATTTTGTGTTGACCAGATTACATTTGAGAGCATTTAAAAATGAATATTTAATACTGCTGAAAGGCTACCAATTGGATTTAATCCCAAGTTTTGTTGCAAGAACAAACTGTAGAATGGAGTGGCACGTGAGCTCCTGTCACCTTTCGCCCTCAGACGTAAATAAACCATCACTTGGAAATCTCTAAAAGAGCCAGAAATAATTGGAAAAAGTAAATATTAGTCCCATTACGAGTATATTATTATTAACACAAAACTATTTGGCATCGTTTTTGCCCTAGTTCGAGCAGACAACGAATAAGGAGGAATAATTCTTTGATTTACAATGCTGGTTTATGTGATTTGTGTGGAATTTAAGTAGGAATTTGTGCCTCATTAGAGCCCGGGGCATTCCACAGAGTCCGAGTGTGAGTGCGAGTGGCATTCCACGTTTCAGAGTATTCATTTAGACCCAGACCCAGGCCCACACGCACACACGTCAACGTACGGAAAGCGCACTTCACAAATCAATAAAAACGTCAACATCAAACATTTTGTCATTAGTTTTTGTCTGCCCCCCACGTCCCACGACCCCCCCTGCTGTACCTCCACCACGTGCCACTAGCATAACTGAGCCTCATAAATTGAGTAGAAAAAGCGAGCAGCAACGAATATTTTTGCATTTCACTATTGTTGTTGGGCTGCGACCCTCAACCCCTCAACCACTCGACCCCTCTCACTCTCAGGCCACCTCTCTCTCTCTCCCTAACTCTCTCTCTCCCTTTCACTCTGTCAACCAGCGGCTGTACAAAAGCCAATTTCAGCAAGTCGACGCCTATGACAATGGCAGGATCGGACCGAGAAGAGGGGTGTGGGTGCAGGGACGAGGCACGAGGAAGGCGGGAGGTTTTGAGGTGATTCGGGGAACGGTCTGTCAACAGCAGAGAATTTGTGCGGCTTCAGTGGCGGCGGGAATGGACATGGGAACGGGAGTGGGGACGGGGACGGAGACGGCCGCCTGTCACATGTCCTGGCCGCCTGCTTTTGTCAACACACACACACGCACGCACACACAGACAGAGTCGCACTACAATTCAAGCACAATGGGATCAATTATTTTGTGAGTGAGTGAGTGATTGTGTGGGTGGGTGCGTTGCGCAATCATGCTTGCGTATGTGGAGGGGATGAGGATGAGGCGGAGCTTTTGCCAACCCACCAACACACTCACACCCACACACACACAGACGAAATGCCTAAAACTGTCAAGGGGCAGCTTTTGAGTGGTCAATCAAATGTTGTTTTGAAGGTTTCTGTGGTCTTGCATTTTCAGCAATTGGTGCCTGAGTGTGTGTGTGTCCCATGTGTTTTGTGAGTGTGAGTGTCACCAGGGTGAGCTGTCAACTTGTTTGGATTCGCAGGGCATTGCGTTGCATAACATGGGAGATGCCAATTTCATTTAAATCACAGCCCGTATCGATACGTTTGCCGCATGGACCTGCCAGCGTGTCATTTGTCATTTTACGCACTCATTTCTACGGATCTCAGCGTTTGGGCTGCCAACCTGCTGGAACTGGCAATCATACGTTTATTTCATTAGAAAGTAGAATTTTTTCTTTTTATACCCGATACTCAAAATGAGTATTGGGGTATATTAGATTTGTGGTGAAAGTGGATGTGTGTAACGTCCAGAAGGAATCGTTTCCGACCCTATAAAGTATATATATTCTTGATCAGCATCAATAGCCGAGTCGATTGAGCCCTGTCTGTCTGTCCGTCCGTCCGTCTGTCCGTCTGTCCGTCCGTCCGTCTGTCCGTCTGTCCGTCCCCTTCAGCGCCTAATGCTCAAAGACTATAAGAGCTAGAGCAACGATGTTTTGGATCCAGACTTCTGTGATATGTCACTGCTACAAAAATATTTAAAAACTTTGCCCCGCCCACTTCCGCCCCCACAAAGGGCGAAAATCTGTGGCATCCACAATTTTAAAGATACGAGAAAACTAAAAACGCAGAATCGTAGAAGATGACTATATCTTACAGAGTGCAAAATCTGAACCAGATCGTATAATTATTATAGCCAGAATCACGAAAACAATTTCACTCTTTCTCGCTCTGTCTCACTCTAACACACAGGATTCATGGTCGGTTTTCCCAATTGCAAAATATGAGTTCAAGGATCTGAGAACCCATAAGAGCTAGAGCAACCAAATTTGGTATCCACACTCCTGTGATATCGGACCTTGACCGTTTCCTGTCCAAATTTCGCCACACCCCCTTCCGCCCCCGCAAAGGACGAAAATCTGAGGCAACCACAAATCTCAGAGACTATTAAGGCTAGAGTAACCAAATTTGGTACACACACTCCTTTAAGATGTCACTATAAAACGTATATCTCAGAATTTCGCCCCACCCCCATCCGCCCCCACAAAGGACGAAAATCTGTTGCATCCACAATATTGCAGATTTGAGAAAACTAAAAACGCAGAATCATAGATAATGACCATATCGATTAGATTGCTGAATCTGGATCAGATCAGATCATTTTTATAGCGAAAAGGAACAAATCAATTTGCAGTGGCTACGCAGCGCCCGACGTCACGCTCAGACTGATTTTCTGTCTCTTTCGCACACACTCTTTGTCGTGTCGTTAAATATTAGCGGCGTCTGCCGGAGGAGAGCCATACTGACTTAGTATCGGGTATAACCGTAGAGTTGCGGTGTCCGCAGCAACTCACAACGTTCCCCCTCGTTTTACATATTTATATTTTATTCTATTGAGTTATTTTGTGTATCTTATTTTTTATTATTTGTTCTTCTATTTATTTTTCTCCTTTTTTCTCGTTTTTTCTTCTTTCTTTTGTTTCTTTTCTTTCTTTTGTTTCTTTTCTTTTTTTCTACTTTTTTTTCTTCTTTTTTTTCTTTTTTTTTTCTTTTTTTTTTTTTTTTTTTTTTCTTTTTTTTTTTCTTTTTTTCCTTAATTTTTATTATTTTTTTTCTCCTTAATTTTTATTATTTATTTTTTTTCTAAATTTTTATTATTTTTTTTTATTTATTTTTTCCTTAATTTTTATTATTTATTTTTTTCATTATTTTTTATTATTTATTTTTTGCCTTAATTTTTATTATTTATTTTTTTCCTTATTTATTTTTTTCCTTATTTTTTCTTTTTTTTCTTTTATTTTTTACTATTTGTGTTGTATTTCATTAACCCTGTCTCCCTTACAGCGGGCTCATTAAATTCAGCCAAAGGTCGAACTATCTCCGACCTCATAAACTACATTCATACATTTATAGATTTTTCTCTTAAGTAATTTATAGTTTTCCTTATTTCTCCCCTTTCTCTTCTTGTCTCCTAGGTTTTTTGTGTGTCAATGCAGCTGTTGAACATTGATTAAAAAATATCTAATTAAAACGATTTCTCATTATTTTCTTGCGTGGCTTTTTGTTTGTTCTTTTGGCCGTTTTCAAAATCAAATGACATTACGCGAGTCTAATTAGTAAAAGCTCTCGGGGACTGCTCATTGCTCATTGCTGGTCGCGATTCTTCATTTTGTCCATTTGAAAAAAGCACCAGAAAAAAAGAACCCGAACTGAAGCTTTCGCATCGCGTGAGAAATGCTTTTAATAAATTATAAATAAGTATTTTTGATGAGCGAAAATTGTTTGTCTTTCGACAACGTGTTAATAAATGTTGTCACTCGAAGGTCGTCTCGTCGTCTGGGTTGGAATGGAACAGAACCCCGGTTCTCGAGAGTGACAGCTCGTCCCCTTGCTTATTGATGGAAAGCGAAATAAATAATGAGCGGAATTATTTATAATTAGGTGTGTGTACGAAGAACAAATCGTGAATCAAAGCAAGAACTAGTTGATGAGTGTCCAAGAATACAATATTCCTGAAATAATTCAAGATCTTACATCATTTTGCAGCACGTAATATTTCCATGGTATTCCCTGATCAAATCTCATAAATCTCGAAGTGTTCACTCCATGTTCCATCATCTACTCGAATATCTTTAATCCCCAAGGCAACGGATGGCCATGGCTGTCGCCGAGCTTCTATTTCACATTAACTTGAGGATATTAAATCCTTAATCATTGAGCCCCGAATGCTTCAGCTGGTCGGGCAATTAAAAACGTAGTGAATTGTGTACCATGAATAATTTACTGTATCAATTTCAGTGCACGCTGCATGCCACATGCCGCACAGAAGCCCGACGACAATATTATATTATTATGGAAATTTCATTAAAATAATTTGAACAAAATAATGCCATTGTAGGGATGCTCCGTGCTCGGCGTCGGTCGGGTGGCGGGGAGGGAGCTCTGCAAATGCCGTTGAAGCGTGCAGAATGCTATGCATAATTGATGGCAAACAGGAATCAATCAATCATAAAATGTCAGCCTCCTCCCCGGCAGGCCTGCCCCAGCAAAAGGGAGGGCATTTAAATAAACATAAGACAAAGTCTTTTCAAATGTCTAATCTTTTAAGAAGGAATTCAATTGACATTTTTGTGCCCAACACCCAACCCCCAGGAGCCACGCTTTAAAATAAAATAATAAGGACTTGCAATGACTTTAATTTGCTGATAAATTCCACGGGAGATCGTTCGGTAATTAAATTCATATTTAAGTTGCAGAAAGCGCATTAAAATCTCTGTATAATTAATGGATATGCAATAATTATTGTTGCCGGCTTCAATGAGAATTTGTATATATTTATTGTGTGTGGCGGACTGCGCACTATGTATTTTAAATTTTGTGTTGAAATAATAATGTCTATAGTGCAATGAGGCACAAAAATGATTCAGTTTCATGTGAAATCAATCGTTCAACAGCCAAAGAACACTCCCAACACCAAAGAGACAATCGATTCGAGCCCAGTCTGATGAAATGTAATTAAATTGGTAGATGGCTGGGTGGTTGGCTGGCTGGAGCATTGTTTGGCCCAAGAAATGCAAACGGCAGTCACACACAGAGGCTCATTTCGTGTTAATCATATTTAATATTTACAGACTGCGGTAGAAAGTTGAGTAAATACTCGCCAGCAGAGAAAAATTAATGAATTTCAATGGTATTTGATGGAAAAAGATTGCCCACTCCTCTGTATCGTATTCTGTTCGTCCTTTAAGCCAGTCCCAGACGGGGCTCCTTCATAATCTATGTCCAAAGTGTAAATGACAAAGGAGTTTTCCAACCGAATGATCCATGTATTCACATATTTTTCCAATGCAATTTATCATACAAAATGTTTCATTGTTAATTAAATCCAATGCCCAAATGAGCCACATTAATTCGCACACACACAGGCACACAGGCACAGGACGAACATCGATAAATTATTAATTATATTACGTTTTTTTAATAAACCGGCTGCAGTTTATTAAACAAACAACCTTCACAGAATCATCGTCGTGCATCGGGGTGCCGCCAGGAGGCCAGTTTATGCTGCAAATTGGCTGTCAATGAATTTCAACACGAGGTTCGGAGCCCTTGCCCCATTCATCGGGGTAATTAAAGCGTTAAATTGAAAACAAAAGCATCCCAGAGAGCATCCCCCCGCCTTCCCTCCCCTTGGGGCAAGTCAAGTGAGTGTCAAAAAATCTTCTAGCCAAACGAATTTCGGGATAAACTTTTGCCGAAAACTAAAACTTTTGCTCCACTCACACCCACGATACAGCGAGGCACAAAAACAAGGATACGGATACGGATACGGATTTGTGGGGGAGTACGAAGACCGAGGAGTCGAACGCCTAGAAGGAGATGCCAAAGGAGTAGAGGAGAGGAGAGGAGAGGAGAGTGGAGACAACAGAAAAGCGTAGCAATAATGAGTTGTAAGCACAAGTTCATACAAAAGGATTAACAACAATAGTGCCAGTCCCCAACCCCATCCCCCCTTCCCAGATTCCACCACCCACCCACTCCGACATTCATTCATTCATTCATTTGATGTATGCCGCATTCATGGCCCCGAAAAGGATGCCCAATGAATGGTTAAATACTCTGTTATTCCCAGTGTCTGTGTGTGAAAGTTTCTGTTCTTGGCTATACAAAAGGATTAAGATACTATCGACCAAGTGAGTCAAGAACAGGAAACGCTGCTGTGGGGATTACTTTCAGTTAGACTCTTATGAATTCTGAATGTGGTATATTTCGCAACAAATACTATATCTATGCCGAGTAAAACTAACCCACAGCAAGGCCCAATCCATGCCTGTGGCCTGCTTGGTCTTGGGCTTGGGCTTGGGCTTGGTCTTGGGCTTGGCCTTGGCCCCGCACCTAATCAGGCAACCGACGAAAATCTATCACATCAATGGGTTAAACCTTTGCCTCGACATGGTCCATTACACGTACACAAAACGTAAGGCAAAGTGGGAAGGGGAAGGGGCAGAGGACGGGGCTATGGGTTGGGGGGGGGGATAAACTTTTGCCAAACAACTTCATTAAACAAGAAACCCGAAGCGACAGCTAGACAGACACCCCCCCCGACTGAAGATACTCCTCACATGAGTGGCAAAATGGGAGGGAGTTGGGGAAAATGGGGAAAATCTCGGCGAAAATCCATGATGAAGTGGAGAAAACCACAACAAAAAGACTTAAATGGTTTCACTAGAGATTTGTACATATATCTGTGTAAGTGTCTGCGTGTGTGTGTGTGTGTTTTAAGCCAGAAAAGGGAACCCCTTTCAACCCACACGCCTTTCAACCAAATTCCACTCATTTTCACCTCAATGTCGAAAGGTTTTTGGCGGCAGTGAAACGATTCGAATTCGAGGCCAGAAGTGCCCCCAAGAAGGTACCAGAAGTACTCTTGTTTTTGGCTTTGGCTTATTAAAGTCGCAAAGTCCACGGAACGACAAATCCAATTTAGGAATCGAATGAAACAATTTCTGTTCGGTCGTCTGCTTTTTTCTACAGTTTGTTGTCGAGTGAGCCCAGGAAAGTTTTTAATAGTGCAACACAACACCAGAGACACAGAAGACACAGAGAAAACACAGCTTTGCTTAGCTGCCACATAAAAGTTTGTTGTGCCCCACAGCCCCCTCCGCATACCCATCTCCATTCCCATCCTGTGCAACATCTTCCTCTTCTACTTGAGCCACTTAAGTGCAGAGCAAACAAACTTATACACACACCGGGCCCCGTCCTTCGTGCCTCTATTGCCAAAGAAAAGAAAGATATTGCTGTGAAAGTTGTACATCCCCAGCATCCCAACATCCCAGCATACTATATTCCTGGGCTGGTGCTTCGTATTCAGTTTCGGTTTCTCGCTTTGGTGTAGTAAAAGTTTTTAATAATAACCGCAATACAAGAATATAAACATTTATATTACTGCTTCATAATGCGGTTTCCAGAAGAAGACGAAGTAACAGCGGCACCACCAGAGGTTGGTTGTGGCAAGGTTGCAGGGCGAGTGGTGGTCCCCCCCCCCCCTGGTGGGGTGTGGTGGGGTCTGGTGTATGAGCAATGTGCTTTCTTGTATTATTTTACTTTGAGCTCTGCCTCTGCCACTGCCTCTGCTGCTGCTTCTGCCTGGCGTGTCAAAAGATTGAAGGTTAACATGCATGTAGCGGGGGTGGGTGGGGGGGGGGATGCCCCCAAGCAGCAGCGGCAGGTGCAGATGCCATAAATGTAAACTTTCCTATGGCTTTGCAATCTTCCTCAAAGAAGCTTAAGCCACTACTTTGCGCAGTTGGTGGCAAGTTGATAGGAAACTCATGCGTACACCGCCACGGATCCACGCCCCACCCGCCCCACCCGCCCCTAAGCCCGGGCCAACACACAAGGCGAATGCTATGCGGCGGCTGGGGAGGCTAATTGTTGGGAAAATTAGCTGACAACTTCAAAGATCCACTAATTTCCCATAGGCAAAAGGACACCGCGAAGGCGATCATCAATGGATGGTCTCCCAGTCGATTGGGTGATCATAAAACCCAAAACCACACTCCCCCAAACCCCAGGGGAATAAAGAGTTGGCAAAAAGGTAAGCCGCCGCCACTTGAACGAAGAATCGGCGGAATACAATCGGGAAATTCCATTTAAAACGAAACTTTTTCGAGGGAGCAGCAGCAGCCGTCAGACTTCCATTGGCACCTGCTGGGAGGAGGGGAGGGAAGGGTAGGGTAGACGGCACCCCCCTGAGGCAACATAATGGCAACTCAATTAAGCAAACCGAGTTGTTTCCTTTCCCCAATTCCAACTCCAACTCCGACTCCGACTTCCATTCCATTCAATGCACTTCGATGGAGGGGATCGGGGAGAGCTGCTGCTCAATGGCTTGGCATTTCCTGTTTCCTACACGCCAGAGCCACACTAAGCGCCACTTCCTCTTAATGCCATCCAACAAAAGGGAATCAGGGAGTCATCGAGGGAGGGGGGCCCTGGCTGGCGCAGAGGAGGTTAAAAAATACCATTGAAGTAGAATTAAAATTGCACAAAATGTCCGGAATGGAGAATGGAGAATGGAGAATGGAGTTGACAAACAAACGCTACTGAGAGCGACTTCGGACAGGCCACAGACACAGACACAGACAAAGGCGGAAGTGATAGAAAATCTTTTAATGTTGCACCACCAGAAGGACGCTTGAAGCGAAGCGAAACGGCGGGGCAGAATGGTATTGGCGTAGGTTGGGGCCACGGACCGGACGGAGCATCTTTCTCTTTTTTAAGACAATTTGATTGATTGTTCGGGCCAAGTCAGCAACAGGCCAAAAGGGAATATCGTTGGCCCGCAATGCAAATAAAATGATGAGCAAATAAATTTCGCCAACGCAAACGGAGAAGAGCCAGCGGTTGACATCGATAGAGGGTGGAGGCGGTCTGATTGATGGTCCTCTCAAAAGATTTACTTGAAGACACTCGAAGTGAAAACAATTTCCCTCTTGCCCGAAAATCGACTTTCCTTTCATTTAAAATTTATTAAGAATTTCCCCATTTGTTTGTCCCGAACAAATGTTTGCTCAATTTTTACAGTCGAATGAATATGTGTGGAATATCAAAATATCTATCAAAAATATAATTAGTTTCACATTTTCCTGCATTCTTTGTTTTCTTTTCAAATTAATGCTCGATAGAGCGCATATATATCTACTTAATCGTTTCTAAAAATGATGGATATTTTAGGGATCAAATAGTGCAATTATGTACTAAAAATGTTCTTTCTTTTAGTGTCTTTATTTTTTTAGATTATTATTCTTCTCCTTCCTAGTTTTCCTGTTCGTTTCTCTGTAGTTTATTCTTCTCCATAGATCCGTCCCTGAAGATCTATCTCTTTAGATCCCTTTCTGTAGATTCTTTTCTGTATAACTCTCTGTATAAATCCCCCTGCATAGATCCCTCTCGTTAGACCCCTCTCTATAGAACCCTCTATAGAACACCCCCTATAGATCTCTCTCTCTCTATAGATCCCTCTCCATAGATCCCTCTCTACAGATTCCTCCCTTTAGATCCCTTTCTATAGATCATTCTTTACAGATCCCTCTCTCTTCAAATCCCTCTCTATAGATCCCTCTCTCTGTAGATCCCACTTGATAGATCCCTCTCTAAAGATCCCTCTTTTTAGATCACTCTCTGTAGATCCCTCTATATAGATCCCTCTCTATAGGATCCCACTGTATAGATCCCTCTCTCTATAAATCCCTCTCAATAGATCCCTCTCTATGGGATCCCTCTCTATAGATTCCTTCCCTATTCTTTACTAAAGATGACACATGTATTAAGACACGAAATTCTCTCTGTAATCGTTTTCAGAATTATCACAATCTGACCTCTGAACCCACCATTTTGGATAGCATCGAAATACGTGCTGTTGCCAAAATATTCAACATTGATTTATTTCTCATCTATTTGCTTTTCATCAATATCAATGCTTGCCGCCTCCGCCTTTCTCCCTTCGTTTTCCGTCAGTCAATCAATCCATCCATCCACCATTTTATTTTTTGTCCCCCCCCCCTCCCCCCTCACCCCTTTCTCTTTTTACCATTTTGTGCTCAGCCATCCAAAAACTCAATTTCTCGCTATTAAATAAAAATCAAATATGAAATCGATACGTTTAGACCACACTTCATTTAATGGCAATATGCCACGCCTACCCACCAGCCCATCGAACCACCCCACCAAGCAAAGGCCATAGAAATCATAATGAGAAAGGCGGAGAGAGTGAGCGAGGGGGGTAGGTCTCTGGAAAGGTCAAAGGAGCTGCGGTGGCAGCAAAAACAAAAGGAGAAAAAGGGAAGAAAACCCCCACCAACGTTTCGATTACAATTTGCTGTTCGATGAATCGGACGGAGGACTTCTTGACTTGATTTTGTGGGACACATTTCAAGTTCAACCTAAACAGCATTTCCGCATTTTCGCATTTCCTACGCTAGTACTTTCTTTCCTCTTTCTTTAGATTTGTATTTTCTATTCTATTTAAGCGTTTCCCTTTATTTTGTCTACTTTTCCTTGACTTTGTTTCTATTTCCTACCATCCTTATTTACTCCTCAATTGAGTTTTTAATCGTTTCTTTGCTCGAAGCAGATGTCCGTCCACTCGGATGGGTGACACGGAACCTCTGGGGCTCCGTCCTTATCGGTAGCCGGACAGTCGAACTGGGACTCTCTTTCCCTTTCCTTTCCTTTCGCTTCACTTTCCTTTCCTGCAAAACTTTCTACAGCTTCTGTTACTCGGTTTCCCTCTTGATTCCGGCACTTGACTGTCATTGTTTACATTTACAAATTGTTCGCTTGTCCGCAAATTGCGGAGCGTTTTGTTGGTCCTTTCGCAGGTCCCTTTTTTTTCGGGGCATATCTCTCAAAAATCTCCCCAGTTTCGGTTTCGGTTCGGGCTGCTGCTTCCTTCGACTTCCTCGCTTCGGGGCGGCAGTGGCAGTGGCAGCTTGGCTTTGACCAAATGTTGCAGTAACAAAAGCAAATGTCGCTTTTCCTGTTTGCCATTCGACTCCGCCTCCACCTCTGCCTCCGCATTCGCCTTCTCCTCCGCCTCCACCACCACCTCCGCCTCCGCCTCCTCCTCCACCTCCACCTCCACCTCCACCTCTGCTGCCTCTGTGGTTCACCTCTTCACTCCTCCTCCTCCTTCAGGCTTCGTTTTTTTTTTTTAATCATTTAGCCGCTTGCGGTTTCTGGTTGTCCCCCTCCGCCCCCTGCCCCTGCCCCCCTGCCGTGTTTGTATTTGTTCATCTGCCGAGTTTTCCGTCTGTTGATTTATCATGATTTTTATTTGGCTACTGAGAATTTTCGGTATTTTTCTATCGTTTTAAAAAGAATATTTGTTCATTTCGGTGGAAAGTGAAACCCGAATCTCGAGGAGTGCAAGTGGCTTTAATTTATGCAGTTTTAAAAGAAACTAAAACTGGACAAAGTACGTTAGGAGTTATTAAAATTTGGTATTGCCAAAGGCTATGTACAAAATATGGAATAAAAAGTTAAATAAAACCCTCAAACAATTAATATTTTAAATAGAATTGGACCTAGAAAATTCCGAACATTCTCTCCTCGTAGTAAATATTTCTATTTATACTTCTATTCCTATTTATTTTATTCTAGGGGTTGTTCTTTCGTTTAAGTCTCCCATCTTTATATTAGTTTTCCCATGTACTACGCACAGTATTTTCCAGATTGATTTGTAGTATCCAGATCTATCCCCCGGATTGCCAGAAATTTTAATATTTTGTTTTTTTAGTTTTGAAGGATTCCTGAATAATTTATTTGAATTTCTCAAATTTTATTGGGCATCCCGTAGTATCTGCGTAGTGGACAGTAGATGGATTTTTTTCCACTAATTCGGGGATTTCCCAAGCAGTTTTCCTTTCAAACTAACTTTCAATATGAACTTGGGGAGAACTTTACATTTTACAATATTAAAAGATGAATGCAAATGCAAAATAATAGCTAGAACCCAGAAGAGATTTTTTCCTGCCTTTTTTTGTTTGAAACTAATTTTTTTCATGTAAAATATGATTTATTTTTTATTTTTTAGATAGACGTCGCATTTTCTTATAGTTTTTAGCCCGGGTGTCCAATTATGCGACGGAGCCACTGTATTTTGTTCTTCGATTCGAGGACATTCTCTTGGAAATTTCGCTTGTGCGCCGGGCATCGGTTATCGAATGAATCTTGGATTATTTACATTTTGGACATTTACTCAGCTTCATGAATGGGCCACCAATAGCTTGAAACTAAACCAGATCAAATCAGGAATAAACAAGCCTCACGCAAATGAGCCACAAGTCGATTCCCAGGCTCGGCCAGCAGGAGCTCCCGTTTCCTTTGTCAGCTTTGAGGCTCAGTGGTCGTCAGGAAGTGTCAGCTAGAAAAATATGACACACAATCCCAGACCCAATCCCAGACCCAATCCCAATCCCACTGGCTCTGGCACTGACTCTCCTTCGCTGTCCATCTTTGTTCCACTCAACCCGTTCATAAATTGAAAGTAGGATAATGTTACCCTCACTGACTGGCTGGCTGGATGACTGACTGACAGACTGACTCGGTGACTGTGTTAGTGAGTGAGTGAATGACTAAGTGATTGAGTGACGGGCCAGGCACAGGATAATGCCGCACATTTTTATGACAAAAGCTGAAAATGAAAGCGCACAAAAGATGGAAAAAACTGAGGGGTTCACGATGACATTTAAGAGCGAAAAAGAGCACAGAGAAGAGGAGTCTCCGAGGGCTCTTAAAATGAGTTTTGTGTAGAGTTTAACTGTTGAATCGAGTGGGGGAGTTGCACTCGAATTTGTATGATTTAAATGCTTGGACTTTATCCAAGGGAAATTTCAATGAAAGTTGCATTTTATGCCAGACTTGATATGGCTATAATTTTTCACAATTTCAGAGATATTCGAAGCCCTTTTTGTGGCTGAAAATATGTTACGTCATTTGCGAATGACAACACCCGGCAACTGTCCTGTCCGCTCTCTCTCTCTCTCTCTCTCTGAGTGTGTGTTTCTCTCTTATAAAGTCTCCATTTCCATGAGTGTTTCTCCACTCCTCAGAGTTGACGCAAGCGCATTGGGGGATGTTCCTCCAAAAGGGGAAAAACTCTCCATTGGGGGGGAAAAAGTGTAGAGCTGCTTCGAGAGGAATTGTCTTGCACTTGCAACAAGTTGCTCCACAGCAAAAAAGAGAAGGAAAGGGACATTCGAGGGCAGTTCATAATTGTAAAGTATTTCAAAGTCCGTGTGCACTTAATTGCATAATTGCCCAGTGAAATGGAAACCTCTTGCAAGCAATACAGTTAATTTGTGGCCGGAGCCACAAACAAAACACACAATCAAACAAATCAAATCAATCACGAGCAGATATCTAAATAGAAATAGTCACAGCAACAGGAGAATGGGGCAAAAGGATGGCGGGGGCGGGGGGCGGGTGGCAAGTGTCAAGTGGCAGTGGCATCAGGACAAACAACAGTAGCAATGGCTAAATAGAAATTTTAATTCAATTAATTATGTTTTCACTTAGCAGGAGCAGAAGGAGCAGGAGGAGCAGAAGGAGAAGGAGAAGGAGCAGGAGGAGCAGAAGGAGCAGGAGCAGAAGAAGCAGGAGGAGCAGTAGGAGCATCATCAAAGTGGAGCCGAGTGGAGCCTTCATCTTGGTCCTTGCATTGTGCAGTGGAAATTGAATTAAGGCAGCTTCCAGCAACGCACTGGCACAAGCTTGGCCCTGGCTTGGGGCAGGACGGGGCTGTCGCCTATGTGTCGCCTTTTGGGAGTTGGAGCTACTGCCCCTCCATGCTGCACTCCCTGCCTGCCTCTCTCAGCCACTCCTCATAATCACATTTGATGGGCTGTAAATCATATTACGCATACGCCTCGTGTGCCTCCGTAGAGCCCCAAAGCAAGCATGAAAATGCAGGCCCCAGCCACGGCACTCTCTACCCCAACTCCGAAGAGAGACGATGACTGGCTTGATTGTTGTTTAACTTAATTAGCTCCCTGGACTCCATACCATCCCTTGCTATCCCCCCTCTGCCCCCCCTTCACGGGGTATGTGTGTCTGGGGGAGAAAAGAAAATTGCTTTGGCACAAAACTGTTGCATAGTTTGTGGCATCTGCTGGTCAGACTCCTGCACAACTGTACTTGATGGGCTTCGGCAACGGACTTTGGGCTTCGGGCTTCGAGGGAAAAATGTTGAGAGAAAACTTGTTTGGGCCAATCCAATTCGCATTGTTTTGATAATGGCATTGTGTGATTCTGGGGGCGTAGGTCACGGGTCAGGGGTCAGTGGGGTTATATCACTTGTTGAAATCCTGGCAGTTTGTTAGGTGAAGGATGGGTTTAATCAGAGAGCGCATTCTATGGGAAATTTGGTTCTTCGAATGTGAATTCAATGCAGAAAGAGGGATTCCTGTTTCATTTCGATAATTCTTAGGATAATGATGTCCAAATATTAACCAAATAATTCACAGAAATATAGATAAACTTGCATTTGCAAAAACAATTCCACTAATTCCACCACTAATTCTCTTCCTCTTATTAAATTTCTAATCCTTACACACCTTTCTAGTAATTAGTAACTGTAGTGGTAATTTTCCTCGAATGTTAGTCTAATAGCTATCTTTCTTGCATGTTCGCATGTGCGGCAGCGCCCCTCGGTCGGTTGGGCGGGAGGAGGGCTGCGTTTTGCCTGGGATCCACGCGTAGCAGCCTTCTGCTGGTGTCACAGTAACTGCATCGCCTCTTGAAAGATACAGTCATTGCATGTCAACGTCCAAGAATAATATATATAGCATTTGTTGAGTCCTAATGACGTCTAAGAGGCATTTACGGTTAATAATCACCAATTTATTGGCCACCACCGACGTTTTCAACGAATGAATGAAAGTTTTCTTTTAGGTATCCCCTTTTTTTCTCTTTTCCCCGAAAATTCTCCATGAGAGTTGGGTTCGTTATCTAGGGTGAAACTTTCAGCTGCTTTCATTCTTGAACCAAACAATACGTCATTTCTGGTGTATAAATTTCTGCTGGAACAGGAATGTCGTTCCATAATTCTATGGAACTTGGAGGCAAATTATCGCTCCACATTTTTGGTTTACATTTTCTTGTCCATTCCTGTCCAGGCCATTCGTTTCCTCCCCAATTTGAAGCTTATTCCAGATCAATTATATTTAAAACTATATCTTTACATACCACATTCCCATAAATGGCACATCTATAAGTTGCACAGCGATAAGTGGCTTTCAACTCACCTGTAAGAAAAGGAAGAGAATTTGAAAAGGTGTTAAAATGATTTACATTTTGCGATGCTAGATATATTGTCTGCATAATGATAAAGTTATGCCTCGTTAGGGACCCCGGGGTCTACTTAGTTAAATCACATGACTAAGAATCCAATTGCCACACAGCCGAGTGGGGAGACGAGGACGAGGACGGGTGGGGCGGGCTCTGGGGCACGAGCCAGTGGAGGAAGTGAAAAAAAAAAACGGAGCAGCGAGGCGAAAAATGCAAAATAAAATGCAACAGTGGAAAACAGCAGCAGCAGCTTAAAATGTGGCAAAAGGGACATCACCCGAAAAAAGAAGAAGAAAAATGAACAGCGCATGGAAATGGAAAATAGAACAAGAGAAAAGCGGAGCAAGAGGATGAGGAGGAGGCGGAGGAGGAGGAGTAAAACAGAAAGAGCAACAGACAAACGGGCCATGCAACACAAATTTTCATGTTCGACATGAATTGGGCGGAGACGGAAGGGTGGGGAGGGGGGCGGCAGAGAGGGGGGTCAGGTCAGCCACGATGATGCAACAACATCGTCAAACGGAGGCGCCAACAACACAGGCAAAGCCCAATAACAAGGTGCAACAGGGCAGAGGACGAGGCCTCTCTCCCCCTCCTCCAGTACGGGGCTTGAGGTCGGCTACTGCCAAAGAGATATGGTCACGGCTTTGTACTGTTATTTTCCAAATGACTGAGAATTATTAAAGGGCCATTACTGCAGCTTCATGGAGCTTCGAACACACACCCACCCACAGGAGGCACAAGTGCGCCACCAGCGAGGCACAAACGGAGGCACACGGGGGCAACGGAACGAAGCGTTACAAAATAACCGTTAGTCATTGTCATAGACAAGTGCATTAAATCCCACATTGCTGCATGGAAACTAAAGACCCAAGAGAAATTGAGAAGAGAGCGCAGCAATTAACACCAATTTGCTGCCGAAAGCTTACGGAAGAGGTCTACCCAGCGAAACTCCACCACATGGTGACCCCGACAAGTGGATATTTGTTTAAAGACTTGATGCAACGAAAGGAAACACGAGTGGCAAGCGATGAGATAATCTTTAGTGGAATATTTTCATTACAAACAATAATTTTGAATATTACAACATTTGGTGACCCCGATAGATGGATATTAGTGAAAAGTAGAAAACTTTGAGTCGGGGAAAGACTATAGCAAGAGATGAGATCTCTTACAATCGAAATATTAATATAATGAGACATTTTATAGTCACTGTAAGGTTATTGTCTATACTGTGTCCTCGTACACAACCCATATGGTGACCCCGATAAGCACATTTAATCTTTCACATTTATTTCTTTGACATTGTGACATTGGGTGATGGTGAAATGTAATCCTCTACAGAAACCTTTCACCCATATCATTTATATTTACTGAACAGATGCCACAGATACTACTTGCATAATTATAGTCATTTCACGCTCCCAGCCGCTCCTGTCTCCTCAAACTCCTGAAAACTCATGACAAACTTCTGGCAAAGGCATCCCATAAAAAATGCAACACTTGTGGGGAAAACATGGGGAAGGACGGCATAAAGCGGATAATACGAAGAATAAGAGATACCCTTACTCAAAATGCCGATGGCAACAGTCAGTAGAAAATTAATATAATAACGGCAGACGAAACAAATGCTTTTGCTTTTGTTTTTCAGGAATAATTGCATTACAAATTCTACTCTTTACTGAAAAAGTAGCATCCGAAAAATTACGGGAACAGGACGAGAGGAGGAGGTGGAGGAGTAAACTTTATGAGAGACGCCATCTTTTGCATAAAATTGCAACTTTTGCATTTCATAAATGAAACATGTGCATAATATTAAATAAAAATAGCATGTAAGTAAACAACGAGCAGCCAGAGAGCTCGAGGAAAGCGTGGTGCTGACGGGAGAAAGTCAGCCAAGGCAAACAGTTTGCCATTGAAATTCATGAAATGTCTCAAGGACTCCCTTCAGGGGCCACCGCGCCTCTGTCACTGCCACTGCCACTGCCACTCATTGCCTTATTCATTTATTTATTGTTTATCAAAACTTAATTTAATTGCAAATTATTGCAAACTTCAATTTCAGTCTCTCGCGGTCTGGATCTGGTTCTGGGGCTTGTCCACAATCCACACACGCTCTCAAAGGCAATTAGTTTTTGTTAACCAACACGAGGATAAAAGTACGAAACTTTCCATCAAGCTAGAATTTCAATTTCTCGACCAACCCAAAGGATGCACTGCTTCGGTTCAGGTTGCATGCTTCTGGGGGGAGAGCGTGTTTCGGCTAGTTTTGTTTATGGTTCGCTCTCTCCATCAAAAGGAACTTTTGCGGACTGAATGGTTTAGTTTGGGAATTTGTTTCGAGCGAGAAGTTTGCTTTTGCTGATGCTGTTTCTGGCTTATCTTAATGGCAAGTAGGGGCTTCGAGGGGTGGCGTTAAAGTCTAAAATGTTACATATTTCACAACATCCCTCCATTGAAATGATTAACTATATTTCTGTATGCCACATACCACACTTGGTAGCTGCAGGGAGGGCAGTCCATCATTTCACGTCAAGGCACGATAAAAAATCATTTCAATACCTTCCAGAGACCCGAACACAACCCACCAAAGTTTGGGAAAACTTTCCTCTGCTTTTTTTCAAGTAAAACTTGTAAGAAACCGGGGGGAAAATCAACAGAAAACATCAAAAAGACTGACAGAGGGAAGCTGACATTGGCAATGCGTCCGAGTTGGGGAGTTGGAGGTGGAGCTGGAGCTGAAACCAGAAATGCCACTAACTGCACAAATGGAAGTTTGAGCGTGGAACACAACTCTCTATAGTCTACTCCAAATGATATGGTACTGAAAAGCAGAACAGCAGAACAGCAGAACAGACAGGAACAGAACCGAACAGAGCGGCACACTCGAGCGCGACTGGGAGAACAAAGAATATCCAAAGTTAAATTAAATTGTAGTTTGTATGACAAACTTTGTCCTTTTGCGAATGGATGTCTCACCTGACTCTGAGAGCTGTGGAGCTGTGGAGCTGCGTGCTGCCTTTCAGATGCCTTTCATTCAATTGGTTCTCTGGGTACAGCTCGATTCTTATCAACCTTAATTAAAAATCCACAAATTTTATGCAAAGCTCAATAAATACGAGTGCCACAGAGTTGTAAGCTCATTAAAAACCCCAAATCAGACAACAGAAATGCAGATGCTAGATGCTAGATGGCCAGGCCACACAATAGCACTCACAGAGTGCGAAGCGAGGGAAACTTCCAGCCAAAAAAAACCACCAAGATCTCAAAAAGTTGAGAATCGCGCAGCAAAACTTGCTGCATGGCGTTGTGGGGGGAGGCCAAAAGATGGGGCAAAGAAATGTAAAGGGAAATCAAGGTGAATTTTAATGAAAAACATAATTATAATTCATGCAGATTCTACTCAGCCAGCCAGAAGAGACCTCACGAGTGCAAACTTTTGGATAAACTTCAAATTTCGTGGCGGCGGCGGCGGCGGCTGCTGCTCCTGCGGTTCTGCTGGTTCTGCTGTTGTTGTCCTGGTTAGTTTTTCGCATATTATTTGCTCTTGTTGTCTGTGGAATTAAAATGTAATTATGTCGTAAGGCCGCAGAGCATGGCATAGCATACATTCCGGAAACAACGCAGAGACAGGCTCCACAGAGCAGCCATTGGCGGGGCGAACAAATTGAGTTTTAGTTTAATAAACTTCCCCCCCAAAGGTTCATAATTATGATTTCTGAATGGCATTGTCATGGATATTTAAATATGAACGAGCCTTTTGCCCGAGAAGCCGTGTTAAGGCTTCAAGCTTTTGCTGCGGTGAAAGTTTAGGGAATTTTGGAAGGGATTTTTGAAATGGGATTCGGTAGAATATCGATGCATTATATAGTATGTCGGAGATTGAAAAATAATGTTATTATTTGGTTAAAAAACAATTAAACGAAATTCAATAAACATTCGTCGCAACGATACATGATTCGATACATCGTGTTTAGATTCAATGTTGCTGAGAGCATAGTCTGCGAGCGAGAGTTGAGCCTGGGCGCAAGGCGCAAAGAAGAAGAGTGAGAGGGAAAAGATCGCATGAGAAGAGAAGAATTGAGTCTGATTTTGGGTACAGAAACAAAGGCAACGTAAAGGTGGCGACTTTCTGTGCTTCATGACTTCATGACAAAATGACTGACGAAGATGTGACCAGGAAAGGCATTAACGGGAGTACCATGCATATAGAGAGAGGAAATAATCGAATAGAAGTGATATCGAGTAATCGAAAGAGAAGAATCTTGAGCTACGAGAGAGAGAGAGAGGAAATTCAAACGAGTTAACAGGAAATTGTGAAAACCTTAGTGAAATTGAATATGAGACGATTGAACGAAATAAAGATATGATTTATTAAAATGAATCCATCGACAGCAGATCCCTCGATTGCGAGACGCTAGTTTGTACAAATCCCCCACAAATATATTCAATTACATCGTTGCAAAACTCGTCAGCAGTTGGTTGTTGTACAGAAAGTGATTGGAAGGATCAATAACAGGTGAAATATAATCTGTTTGGAAGCAGTATAACGACAGAGCTACCATTATCAGAAAGACACCAGCGGAGGAGAGCTTTCCGTGTATGTCGTTTTTGCTTAAGTCTCGAGTCTCCGTGGCAGCCACTCCCGCAGTGCATTTTGGCTTTGTATTCGCGGGGATTCTCTTATGCAGCATTCGCTTGTGCGACTGGCTGGCGTCGTAAGTCCCGCAGGAACTGTAGCAAAGGAAAGAGTCGTGGGCAAGGATTCTGGTCCCATCCATTGAAGGTTTTAAAGGAACAGGCTAAGAATGCGTTAGAGATTGAATCAGACACGGCTGGTAAATTGTTTCAACATCATTACGGCTGTAAATATAATATAGAATCTAGTAGATACAATTCTGTCTTCAGTGTTCTTCAGATGCGCCCATCGCCCATATACGAATGTAGAAGAGAGCCCTGGAGAGAGATCCCTTTCCCCCAATTAAGGATGATGCATTAGAGAGACAAACTAAAGTGACAAAACCAAAGGCAAACAATGGGGAGCAGAGATAAAATGTTGAACTAGATAAAGGAGAGGCAGCTCATAATTTTGATTGACGAACGTCTATCAAAAGAGTGAAAGACTAAGCGAAGGCAGGCGCGGAAGGAGGGAGGGAGGGAAGGAGGCGCCACAGGAGGGGACGGTGGAGGACGATGCTGATGGTGTCATCAGACAATGACAGTTGGAATGACAGCTGCTGCTGCACTCAATCCTCCAGCCAAGAGTCTCGCGTGGCATTCAGAATGCCATTTGAAGACGCACTCTCATTACGGCCAAAGAAATGGCAACAAAAGATCCTGCTCTGGGGGCATGCCACCGCCACTGCCCCACACCCAGCAGCAAACCAATAGAAATGCAACGCGAATGACATTTTATCGAAAACAAAGGACCGCAAAACTGTTTCGGGGACCACCCCCGCCGACCCCACTCGAGATTCGTACGAGAAAGAGAGAGAGAGAGAGTGTGCGAAAGCCGAGGCGAACATCCTCCGGGGGTTCCTTCGTCGCCTGCTAATGAGCTCATTGTGTCGAGAGTGTCCCGTCCCGAAAAGGATGCAACACACACACACACACAGACTCGCATGCGAGGCATCCGCGGCATCCTCCTGTCCCCGCCTCACGCCTCACGCCTAATGAGATGCACAAACCAACTCTCACACAGCCTCCTCCTCCATTTGCTCACTTCATCTCTGCGTTTATGTCGGGGATTACAAGTTGAATGTGTGTAAATTAGCCAGCACTTTGAAAAGCTTAGCTAATCGTTATCAAGATAATAATAAAGATGACAACGATGATGATGAAGATCGAGGGGAGAGTAGAGGGTGGAGAGTGGCGAGTGGAGGGTGGAGAGTAGCGAGTGGCGAGTGGCGTGGCAGTGTTGGGAAAAGACAAAAGGCGCTGGCACATAAAACCTTCACCATACACTGCATATTCCTTTCAGATCTGTTCTCTTAATTAATTTCAGACCAAGAAAGAACCTTGAATGTGTCCGAAACTTGGACTCACTTTTGTGGGCCTTTCAGAGCGCCTTTTTTAATTAGTCTTCTGTGGAAAATGCAAACGAAAGGAAAGGCTGAACACGTAACGCAGAAACCAGCCAAATATAGGCATTAAATTGCCTTAAGTAGCCTCTAAATGATTATGCAAGCCGGCCATTGCTGCAACATTTCACGCCCCAATGGAGCGCATCGTGGCCGACACAGAAGCGCAACTAAAAAGCCAACAAAGAGACTGAAAATAGTGAATCGAAGCAGGAATTCGACACGGCTGGGGGTGCAGTGAAATCGTACAGAGGCACCACTTAGCCTCAAGTTCAATGATTCATGCAGTCGATCGATTGATTAATCTTAGACACACATAAATCAGAGCTCAAATCAACACTCGACAAACGAACTGGGACTATCTTCGTGTGGCTCGCGTGATCAATGAAACTATTCAACATTCAGAATGCATATAGATTGCAATCGTTAATAGCTTAACGCTATAAAGCCATCAAACTTTGACTCCTTTCACACGGCCACCGAAAGGGGGTGGAGGAGGGGGGGGTTGGGGAGGGCAGGAAACCATTAAACATCACTTTCTGTATGAATATAAAAATCAAATGAATATTTACTTGGTTTTTGTTTGATTCTTTTCTTTTTTTCCTTTGCCTGAACATGCGGCAAATTTAGTTGACAAAAGCCGAAATGATGGCTAAAAGAGTAAAAGAATGAGTGGAAACAATAGATAGGACCTCCGAATACCCTTTCAGAGGAATTTCGAACAGTATGGCAACACTACGCTGTACAAATGTCCCATAAGCGAAAGGACACATGCGCTACGAATGGCAAGAAACAGAGACCATTCGCCGCGAGTGAGTAGACTGGAAAATATTTTAGGAAAAGTACAATTATTCTAAAGAGAAAATTGTGGTCTTGTGAATCGAATAGAGGAATTCCTTTTTGGCTACAATATCTGAAATATAAAATACACCTTACGGTGTGAAATATCCCTTTTAATGGAGGACGAAATCGTCCCTAAAATTATAGTACCCTCCTAGACCCAGGAAAAGGGAAAATTCTGTCATCAGCAAAAAGCTGGGAAAGCAACAGAGGAACGAGCGAGCGAGAGAGAGAGCGAGAGAGAGGGAATTGCGACTAAATGTAGCGTGAATATAGAGCACGGAGTTATAGACAGACATCAGGACAGCCGGCAGAGATAGCTGCAGCTGTACTACGGGGCCCCCGCGGAACGGCAAGGGGAAGGGGAAGGGTAGGGAGTAGGTGTAGGGGGGGAGACAAAGATAAAGTTTGCGTGTGACATGCAAGGCTCATCGAGACTCCCATTGGGTATGGGAATGGGGAGTGGGATAGGGAAGGGATGATGGAATGATGGGATGGGAATCATCGCTTGGTTTGGTCGGAGAAATATAGTATCAAGGAAATATATATTTAAATTGCACAGCGACACCGAAGTACAAAAGCGTTGAAAAGGGTTCTTCCAGCTCCAGCTCCAGTGCTCCACAGGAGGAGAGTGTTAGTTGGAGGTCTGAACATAACCATTAAAGTGCACTGAATCGGAATATATATAGATGTGGATTTGTGGGCAACCCCTCCTCCGGTCCCCTATCGCCCATATCCATACCACAGAGAGCAGGTTGATTGAGCGCCCGTCGCGGTGGAGTCTATGACTTTGCTGTGTCGCCAGTTTGCTTCTCTACTTTTTGTATATTTTTGTAGAGTTTTGTAGTCACTATTTTCCCACATACGAGTGCGAGTGTACGGCCCGTTGAGCTCGAAAATGAAGTCGCTTGACAACTCTAACTGATGTTGATTGCACGGAGCCGTGCATTAATTATTTACAATATGGCGGGATAGGACAACACTGCAACTTCCACTGGCACTGGCACAGCTACTGCCACCGCTACTGCTACTGCTACTAATAGCGCATGCCACATGCCACATGCCTCGAAAGTGTGCAATTAGGATTTGGCGTGATTGTTGCCAAGCGTGGCACAATTGTTGTTTGATTGGTGGCAGTTGATAATGTGTTTCGAGAATCCAAAATTGGGTTAATTGTTGCTTATGATACACACACACACGCGCGCGCAATATTCTATGGAAATTATTTATGGAATAGAGCTCCTCGAGGATCAAGTACAGCTGTGCTCGCAACAGAATGGAATACCAGAAGAGACAAGATAAGATATAAAGACAGATATGGTCCCCAATCGAATATTGTTCAGCATTTGAAGGTTTATTTTATTAAATAAAAAAGCACCTTGACAAGTCTTATTCGAGTCGTCTTGATGAAATGATACCGGCGCAGGCTGGGCAGAATACAATCCAGTCGACCTGCCCAAGGATGATCTAAGAGGAGCTCTACCCTAGAAATCTGGACAGATAATTGGACCATTCCCAATTCTTCGACCTTGATGACACTCATTTTTTCTTTTTGTTTTTTAATTTATTGTAAGTTTTCTGTGACTGTTGTATATTCATTTGTATCGTTGAAATTATTGTACAATCCAAAATACAAGATACAATTCTAATTATAATAAAAAAAGGATTAAAAGAATAAAACGAAAAAAAGGATAAGAAGAATACAACAAAATTTTAAAAATTAAAAAAAATATATATATAAAAAATATATATATACATATATAAAAAATATATATATACATATATAAAAAATATATATATACATATATAAAAAATTCATATAAAAAAAAATAAAAAATGCATATAAATACAAGAAATAAAAAATTCATATAAAAATAAAACATTTATATAAAAATAAAAAATTCATATAAAAACGAAAAATAAAAAATTCATATAAAAACAAAAAATAAAAAATTCATATAAAAACAAAAAATAATACAAAAAAAAAAATAAAAATAAACTTAAAAAAAATAAAAAATAAAAAACACCGCAAATAAAACAAAAAATATAAAAAACACATAAACAAAAATGAATCCAAAAAAACTTAACCTAAAAACAACCCAAAATATTAATTAATGATTTTGCAGTTAAAAATGTGCAAGATGATGGAATCGATCAGATATACGAGTATAGCCCGTAAAAGACTTGCATATGTTTCGAAATACGACTCGAAAATGACTCGGAACTGATCACCCTTAGGGTACCCTTCTTCACCAGACAAAAGTATCATTATGATTAGAAAATTAGATAATTTTTGGACTATTTTAATCAGATTGAGGACTCGAAAAAGCCTGAAAAGTGTTGGGAAATTTTATAAAATTCTGTCTGGTGTTTGCAGAAACACGTTGCCATCGGATCAGTATTTCAGTGAGGACAAAAGAACAAGACAAGTTGAAGTGCAGCTCCACACTCCTGATGTTAGTAGTCCTGACAAACCACCAAAGACCCTTCTATAACTCAATTAAGAACCCACATGGAGATGGGATATTGGATTCTCTCGCATTCTCCCGCCGTTCCCCCCCACAAACGCACTTATGGACGTCCCCCAAAAAAGCAGTCCAACCTTTAAAGAACTTCTATTTCGAACAGACCAACTTTAAGAAGCCATACACTCTATCAATTACATGCCCCGCCCATCCACTCAAAGCCTTCGCTTCGACAACTAGCCCAAAACCGTCAACATTTTATCAACTCCGAGGACTCCCACGCCCCCACATATGCATGCCGTTCATGTGGTTTTTATGCTCTCTTCTAGAAAATTCAATGAAAAACTTTTACACACCCTGTGTCCCTAGCATTTAAGGGATGTGTAAAGTGTCTGCCATGTGGTTTTCTTTCCCTTATTCTTTTTATTGTGCTCGGGTGCTGGTTGGTGCTTTACATGCTTTTAGTTTTCAGTTTAGCTAAGCTTTCTGACCAACAAAATTCGAATGAGCTAGACGAAAGGGGAAAACAGAAAGCAGAGGCCAAGGGCTGGAGAAAGCAGGCAAAATCTGGTTAAGGGACTTGCTTTGGGGCATTCGTGGTTAACCCTTTGCTAATGAGCCAATTTAAATTTATGGCTTACTGCTCTCCGCTCTCCCCCAACAAAGAATTCAACTTTAAATTTTAACCAATCTGCTGTGCTCGCTGGCTTCCTTGGGATCAGAGGGAAAAACTTGTCAAAGTGCAGCAGTTGCAGCGGATGAGCGCCACGGGAAATTGGTGCAAGGAAATGGCAGGAGTGGCAGAGGCAGAGTCTGAGGCACAGCCAAACAACAAGTGGCCTGGAAAATGAGCAGTCCGCTCTGGAAGCACTGGCAACTGGCAACTGGCAGCTGGAAAACTGTCTGCGAATGAAAGGTGAGACATGAAAATGCTCTGAGGGAATTGCCCAAGAAATCTCGTGACAGCTCCGACAACGAAACAAACAACAAGTCATTGACAGACCCGGACTCGACTCGACTCGACTCGACTGGGCTTGGTGCTCGGTAAGGGCGAAAATCCAAAGCTAAGACTACTTTATCAGCATAATTCCAAGGGAGAAATGACAAGAGGAAAAAAATACTTATATATAGATATAAAGTTACCAAAGAAATGGATGAAAAAGAATGTCCAAAAGAAAGCAGTCGAGTAGGAACTTTTCTCAGGCTCTGCTCTGTCTGGCTGGCTTGCTGCTTAATTATGAAGCTTGTTAACTATTAATGAAAAAGTTGTTGTAAACCTCCCCAGACGTAACCAACTAAAAGTTGACAAACTACGGCAAAAGGTCGAGAGTTGTGTGGACGAGTAGGCGGAGCTCCAATAGGTGAGGGGTCGTTGGGTGAGTGTGGTTTGGTGGAGTGCTTGGAGTGGGCCACTTAACCACACCAACAACAACCACAACGAAATGGCCTCTCGGCTAATCACGAGATTGAAATAGAATTCACGGATTCAGCACAAACCCAATAGCATAATGTTCTCAATGGCTAATTAGCTCCATGGAATTCACGGAACCCGAAATACGAAACACGAGAAAGTTCGCTTGTAATTGATTTTGCGCGTGGGAGTAGCAATTCGAGCCAAAAATATAGCCAACTAATGGGCACTGCCCCGGCTTCCAGGGTTACCCATGTTCTGCTTCCTCCAAACGGAACTCTCTTTTCCTGCAGAACTCGCTGTCGTATTGCTCTCTCCCTCAGGAATTCCATTTTGATCTTTCCCTCTCACAGAGGGAGAGAACACTCTCTCGCCACACTCGGCTGAGACGTGGTGAGATTTGTTTTATGGTGACGTCGTCCGCTGTGCTGAGGACCATCCACTCATCCAACTCGCTCTCTCGGCTCTCAGAGAGACAAGCCTCAGAAAGAGATAGCAAACGTTCTGCCCTCTTAGCTTCCTCTTTCTACGACGTTTGGCAAACGACTGGAAAACGGATGGTCCTCGAAAGAGAAGAGATGCGGTGATGACACCATGGCACCGTGGAAACGCTCTCAGCGAATATAAATCAAAAGAATAATGGAGTACTCCACTGCGTAGTTTAGGCTCTTGCCTATTGATCCTCCTTCTTGCTTCTCTAGATCTTCTATAATTTGTGCTCAACGACACAGATACGACCAGGCATTGACCCAATATTTCCTTCCCGTTTCACCAGCTTCAGTTGATCCTCTCCCGTTATGCATCTGGATGCTTAGTCTGATCCTCCCTCGTGCGGGTGCCCGCTCTGCTCTACCTCAGCTGAATTCAAAAGTAGTTTTCTCGATCCTTTTCTTCCGACACAAATTCAACATTTTGCCAGCTATTATGCCCCAATCAGCGGCCTACAAAATATCTTCTACACGGTCGCGGGCATGTTAATAGATAAATAGATACATTAATCCCTCAAGAGGATTGCATATTGTCAAGCAATATTGTGCTCTATCGGTGCAGAACATTCCTATTTTGTAAAGAATCAGCACTCTTTTTGGAGAGTATTTGGAGACATTAAATAATTTTGAGAGGCAATTTGGAATAAGTTTAAATTTTATATATGCATTTCATGTCTTTCCCTTGAGAAGGTGGCTTCATTTCGTCTTTAATTTCGCCAGCAAAGGGTATCCCTGTTCTTAGCTCATCAGCGTTCGTGAAGCGCTTTCTTTCTGCACCTCTGGAAAAACTAATTTCGTGTCCAAGCCAGCTGACAGCCCATTCTTCTCGTATCTTCAGTAATTATTTCGGGGTCAATGTCCTTAGCCCTACTTATGAGCTAATCAAGCGACTGTTCCATGCCGTGCCGTTCCGTTCCGTCTGAGGCTTGCTCAGACTTCACTCAGTCTGGCCGTCGCGAACAAATGGCCACAGCCAGGCCAAATTAATTTGATTAATTGCGTCATGCAGAGAGCAGTGTCGTCAAATGATTTCACACCAGGCATCGGCATTGGCATCGGCATCAGGCACCAGGCACCAGGCGGGGGGGCGACTCCGGCTTTCCCCCATCGCTCTTTGTCTCTGCTTCTTCCAATCCCCCACCCATCCGCTCTTCCTTTCCTGGTCGCCCCCGTGTGCTCCCCCTGGAGTGTGATAAGTGCGCTGTGCGGTGTTGTATTACACGACTGCCATGCGCCTGAAATTTACGACGTAGTTTTTCTAATTTTCCTATTTAATTAGCACACCACCAAGGCCACTCGCTGCAAGGTGGGGCTGGGCTGTCAATACGCTCCATATTGGGCCGTGGGGGAGGCCTCGCGGGGGGTGTCCCGGGGGAGCAGGTTTCCTGCGGGCGTCAAGACAAATGATTCGACTATCTGACAAACTGTTGCCATCTGCTTAATGATGTCAGCATGTTAATTAATGCCAAATTATTTGCTCAACTTTCCCCCAACAACAACGACACACAATTTTCCCCATTTGAATGTTGTAAACCCTCCCTAGGGGGGGGTGGCAGGAGAAAGAGTTTAAAAGTCAAGAGGTGTCAATTAGAGCCCTGCATGGATCCGCAGTGTTCATTAAATCCCAGCTATACCCAAGCCTCTCAAATGCTTTCGATCATTACGAATCCTTGCGGAAATTCAATGGAGAGTGAGCGAGAAGAAAAAACCGAAATTTTGCGTCCTGGCAAAGTACAAATTACGATTTCTTCTTCCTGCAGTGCTCTAGTATCAGGGGATAATCTGAGCTGGAGTTGGCATAGAGGATACACATATATTTCCATAAACTTGCACCATTTTCAGTTGAAAGAATGAAGGCAAAAGCCTCGTAGCTACCATCTTATTAGTGCGCCACCTCACATTTATTAGGCAAATGACAGCTTTTGGCATTTAATTGTTCTTTCAAGTTGTTCAGCCCTTGAAAAGGATCCACCACTAACGCATTATGGAGAGTTCTAATTTGAATTCGAAGGCATTGCCGGAGGCGCTAGCCTTGTGTGGCATGCATCAGGGCGTCGCTTAATTAATGTCTAGGCTACCAAAATTGTGACGCCCACTGGCACTGCCACTGGCTGCCCCTCCTCCCTGGTCGATGTCAACTATTTGCCACTTACTAATTAGCATTTGCGTGTCCACACAAACTTGAACGGGGAACGGAAACGGGAAGACACGACAGACGGAGGCCCAGTGCTTGCTGGAGCTGAAGATGAAGCCAAAGCTGAAGAAGGGGCAACCGCTAATTGGGCTTTATTGGCGGTAAATGTCAAGTGACGGCATTGGATGACACTTTCCCCATAGCTCCACCTTCCTGCCACTGTCACTGGATCTGCCACTGCCACTGCCTCTGCCACTGCCTCTGCCCCTGCCACTGCCTCTGCCTCTGGCTCTTCCCCATTCAAGACAACAACAAACCACTTGATTATGGCTTTCCTGATAAGAGACAGCGATAGTGGGCCAGAGAGTCGTTGCCAGTGGCAACTGAAAAGTCTTTTGAGGCTGAAGCACCGCCTGCCAAGGAGTTCTATAGCATTTATTGAGTATACTACTAATATCCCTGGTAGTTCTGAAACAAGCAGGCTGGCCAGGCCTCGTTTGACGTGTAAAAACTGCCAATTCGCGTAGCAATAAACAATTGCAAATTAATTTACTAAGTGCCAGGCACACATCCATAATGAGCTTCATGCTTTTTGTGCCAATTAACGCTTAATTAATTGCAGAATTAATATATGCCATGGACAATGGGGCACGGCTGGAGACGGGGGCAGGGAGGCAGGGGCAGGGAGACAGAGAAGTAGAACAGATGTTTCATTTCATTGCATTTCCATTGATTTAAATGCATTTTTATGCAAATTTCACACTCACACTGGAGCCCACGTGCCCGTATAAATTATGCACAGAAAATGCGAATGTGGAAATGTGAAAATGGGGAAATGCCGCTGGCAGTTCTCCGTTCCTTCCCCCCCTCGGGCCACGGAGCATCTGTTTAATCCCATTTGCAATTTTATATTTCGTTTTTTTTGTAATTAGTATTGGCCCGCAGTCCTAAAACTATGCAGCATTTGCTGGCCACTTTAATGTTGAATTATTGGATAATTTATTGAATGGAATGCATAAATCAAACACTTGCAAAAATATTAAATTATCAAATGAATTTGCATAATAAGCACCGCCGTACACAAGTATTTGCATTCAGCTGAAATTGTTTCATCTGTAAAGAAATTTACATATAAATGAAAACATTGCATTTCCATCCATCGAACAAGAGTTTTGCTCTTCGACTCCTCTGACGCAACAGCACTTCAACGCCTCACCTGCGCAACAGATGCTCGTGTAATACTCGTAAAATGTAACAACTTAATCCGCAGTATTCGAAAATCAATTAAGCAGACTTTCAGATCAAAGCCAAATCTGGCAGAGCTCCGTCGAAGACAACAAAAGCCTCGGCTCGGCTCCACACAAAGGCAGCCAATGAAGCGTGGCTAAGACAGACAGCGCGGCCGAAAGTGTGGGGCCAAAAAGAAAATCAAGCAAAAGCCAAAGCCAAAGAAAAAGGAAAACTTTGCTTCCGCCTTCAGATGTTTTAGGCCTCAACACTTGTAATTAGTTTTTTTTTCTCTTTTTATGGCAGAGAGCGAGAGGAGAATGGGATTAGTGCACGGGTCTTTAGGCCAGGGGCTAACAAAAGATCACGCCCAAGACGAATCGAAAGTAAGCAACGGGCATGGCAGCGCAGGGCAGGGCCTTTCTCCTAGAACTTTCTTCGATTTGTAATAGTACTTTGGCAGAGTCTATGGCACAGCCTGTGGTACAGCCTGTGGTACAGCCTATGGCACAGCCTGTGATACAGCCTGTGGTATAGCTTATGATACAGCCTATGATACATTCTATGGTACAGCCTGTGATACAGCTTGTGGTACAGCCTGTGGTACAGCCTATGGTACAGTCTATGGCACAGCCTATTCTATGGTACATTCTATGGCACAGCCTGTGGTACAGCCTGTGGTACAGCCTGTGGTACAGCCTCATTGCTCCCAAATTTATTCTTCAACAATCAACGAAAGCCAGACACACATCGGCAAAGGGCATATGAGAATGCCCGAGAATGCAAAAACAAAATACGCACTCGTACAAATACTCGTACTGTTCGACTCGGGAGTTGCTGATAATAATTCACTTCGGTGAAGTCGGTCAAACTCGATCATAGGAAGACCAGAGAACGGCTTTGGGTGATTGCGAAAAAGAATAAACTCCCTCGTTTGAGAGTGAAATATAAATACTTTTTGGATGTTTTAGGTCTCCGAATACGACGTTATTTTGCTGATGCGCCATTTGGAATGATCTAGCGTTGATCTACCTACTTTTCATGTGGCCGTATCTCCGGTATTTTCCTGGTGTGGCCGTACATTTATGGATTATTATTCTAGGCTGCCTTACGGACTAAAATAACCCCTGTCCCACCACACTTGCATTCGCTGTGAATTTTCAAACACTCAAACATTGCCTTTCCTTCTCGTTTTTGGTAGTGGATGGTCGGGTGTTTGTCACTGCACCTCAGCAATGATCGTGTCGATTAAGTAACAATCAAATCGTATCGATTTTCCTAAGCCGAAGGCCTTTTCGGCTTTCTTCGGCTCGAGTGAGTCAGTCCTCGCACTGGGATTATAGGGTGATTGAGTAAAACCCGATTGATCGAACCGAGGCATTTGCCAGCAGAAGCCGAGTATATTCAACGCTGAATATTGTCGACTTCGTGCATGAGTAAATCAAGAAAAATTAAGTGGAATAAAAAGTAAAGTTCCACCAAATTCTATCTCCAAGCACTTCTCCCAATCATATCCTATTAATTTTTCATTACTTTGCTCCCCGCTTCTTCCTAGATTCTGAGCATTTTTCTTCATTTACCGAGAAGTGCTGCCGGGCAGATACGCAGATACGCAGATACATTATTGGTCACATTGAAATTTATATTGATGGTTCTTTGGCAACAGTTTGCATTAATTTCCAGCGATTTGCCAAGCTGTTGTCCTTCATCCCCACACATCCCTGACACGGCTCCAGGCCACTGCGGGACTCCTTCCTCCCCTGCGGTGTCCTTGCTCCTGCTGCACATTCTGCTCCTTCTGCCGCATATAAATAATGATTTCTTTGCCATTTGAATGGCAATCCATCCATTTGTCTTGTGCATTCTGACGGCATTAGAGGGTTGCACATGTGGAGAAGCTCGTTTCTTTTGTTCTTCTCTCGTTCAGTCTCTTTCGTTGGGTTCTCCATCATTCATTCGTGTACAAAATTGCATTTTGTTGAAACAGAACAACCAAAAGATGCCCCAAATGCAAACACTTTAAGATATATATATACTCCCATTTCGATTTCGATCCATGTACGTATCTGTGGGCATTTTTTGTGAGATTTTTGCATCCTCATCGCAATTTTCCCTCACTTCTTATCGGGTTTCTTACTCTTCCTCTTTCGCAACGAACAAAGAAGTCGCCTACCAAGTCGTTCGTCTTCATATTTATTGCATAGCCATTGTCAAAAATCGGTTGCATTGTACGCCCGAGCCCTGCCCCTTCCTCCCTTCCTTTATTCCACTTTTCCTTACTTATTTTCGCATGCAATTCGTCAAGAATTTCGCTACTTGGGTGTTAATATCAACGCGAATTTAATAAGAAATATGCACGAGCAGGGTGGAGCAGCGGGGTGGCGACAGGGTATTGCAACGGGGTGGCGACAGGGTATTGCAACGGGGCCTCCATTATCCATTATCGGCAACATATTGCCTCCCCTCTTTCATATTTTATTTCCTCCTCTTTCGCCTGCAATATTTACGACTTGAGCGCTGCTTTATCTCTGTCTTTGTGCGTGCGTCATAATAATCAGAATATGTACAATGTATGGTATATGCTCGTATATTTAAAGTTCATAAACGATAAGCAATGTACTGCCCTTCCACTGTTCCAATTACTTCGATTTACATACATCGAATGGCTTTTAATAGAATTAACCAAAGAAAAACCTCCAAGAAACAAGTGACAGATAAACGCCTGATCCTACCGTTTAGACAGCTAATAGATACAATTAATTCCAAGGCATTGTCAAAAGAATCTATTCACGGAATGGAGTGAAGATATAGAGAAGATCAAGTGTCTTTATTACGGAACTGGAAAACCGGACATCGTTCTACCATCCCCAACCTCGAAGGAACATCCGCCCGGCCTGATGTCTAAACTTTTGAATACCTTTTTGATTGTTTAATGAAATTATAGACGGCAATTCTAATGTATTGAACGCTGTTCGATTACCCCGCTCGATATCAGCAATAATCCATAGGCTATAGCCAGTGGTGCGATCCCCATTTTTGTATGTGGTTTGCAGTGGTGCCTACTGTACCGCGAGCTACACACACACACACTAGAGGACTTCCTGAATCTACAGCATAAAATCAAAGCTATGCTCAATGAGCAGTGTTGTGTTGCTCATGAGTGAGTGAACAAAAAAGAGTTGTTCACTTAAGTGAGCAACTGAACATGTTCCTTCCAAGCTGTTCTTTTTTGCTGCCTTGTTCTTTTTTGCTCACTTGTTCTTTTTTGCTCACTTGTTCTTTGTTGCTCACTTGTTCTCTACTCACTTTTTGCGCAATTTTGCTCCTCAAAGTTCATTTTGCGATCTGGCAGCTGTTGCTCATATTTGCGTTTACTTCACATTTTTTGTATTACGGGCAAAGCTGCTTACTCTTTCAAAAATTCGAAAGTATAGTGAAATTTTGAATCATCTGTGCATGAATAGTGAACAACTGAAGTGAGCAAGTCAGCAACTGAGCAAGTGAGCAACTGAGCAAGTGAGCAATTGAGTGAGTTAACTCACTTACTAAAAAAGAACAAGTGAACATATTCACCAAAATGAGCAATGTTTACCCAACACTAATGCTCATGCCCCTTCAATGCGTTCGATCAATACGAATCCAGGCTTCAGTCGGCATCGAATCATCCCGAATCCCTGCAAACCGAATCCGAGCACTGCGGATTAATATCAGCCAGTGACTCGATACATACCACAGACAAATCCTTGTGAACATACACCCATAGTACAGTATTTTTGCACACAGGGAGATCGGTAGCGTGCATGCACAAACATGTCGCAGAGTCGGCACCCTTGACGTCACAGTCCACATATGGCAAAGCAAAAAACCAGCCACGAAAATCAAGTATAGAGTGAGCGAGAAAATAACCGAATCGATTCGGATCTGACAGAGTAAAAATGTCGGGACTCGCTTCATTCGGTCCGTTTTGGGCGAGCGATTCGAAGTTATGAGAAAACTGAATCGCTGATTCTATCGGGCCGAACGAAGCGAGTTCCGAATCCCACCGAATCGATTCGGTTGCCCGTTCATGCAGGTCTCTAATACATACATACATACATACATATGCACTTCTTTCGCCTTCTCTATCGCTCTCTTGCTCTGTCGCACTCTCGCTTGCCTTGGGTCATGGTTCACTCCTTTACAGGGTCACTCCCTTCTTCCACTCTATAGTTCTTCAATCCGACCCCGTCTTGAATCGAGTCAATCATCGACTAGACTCGTCGTTCTCTCGTCCTACTCGACCCTTTCGCTATCCTTTCGACTCTGCATTGCAGTAAATACCATCCCGCATTGTCCATTGTAGATAGATATATGTAGATCGCTCTATAGAAAGATAGATCGCAAACAAACGCTGCTGAAAAAGCTCAGTAGCTCAACAAATGCTCTGAGGTTATAGCCTGTGGTTCTAATTTCTAGACTGTTATGAGAAAAAATTCTCTTTTTTTCCTTTTAAACATGTCTAATATTTTAGACATCCGTAGCGATATCGTTGTATTAAATTCGAATAAATCAAAAAGGAAAAAAAGCAACACTGATTTGATGTTAAAAAAATATATAAAAAATAATAATATATAATTAAACAGTTTTTCTATGAAATAAATAGTTAATTAATCAAATATTAATAAGAAAAGATATTTTTTTGTGTTAAAATAAAGCAAGCAGAACAAGTTTTGGACTTTGTAAGAATCTAAGTACTCCAAAAATTTCAAAAAATTATCTTATTAATTTTCGTTGCATTTGGAAATGGAAATGCTTTTGGTTAATCTCCCAATTAGTAATTAAATTATAAGGATATGCTGTTCGGCCTGTATCAGAGAAGGACTCCACACACATACAAGGAAAGATACCTTCAAAAGTGGCCACGGAACACAAGAAGTGCATTAAACTTTCACCTTTGGTTCAATTTTTCACCGTAATGACATTGCAGCTACTTTGGTCCCGAGATCTGATCTGGCAAGACCGCAGTTGCGGGCTTTTGTTGCCGTTTCTGTTGCTGTTGTTTTAGCCCCCTTTTGTGGCAGTGTTGGCCTTTTCACTTTGATGCAATTTCGTGTAGCATACTTGCAGGCAGCGCACTTAAAAGACACACATCCGGCGAGCGAGAAAGGGCGAGAGCGAGACAGAGCAACGATAAAGTTGTGCTGTACGCTCCGTCTCTTTCCGGCGATAGGCGAGTGTCTCTCGCTCTCGCTCTTGCTGCCGCTCTCGTTGTTTGGCCAAGAGACAAAAGCAACACGAAAACGCCTGCAGGATGTGTTGTGTGTGCAGAGACAGAGACAGAGAGAGAGAGAAAGAGAGGGTGTGAGGGAGGCAGAGAGTGATAAAAAGCGGAAGTGCAGATTGCCCAAGCCCCAACGACGACTAAAGTGTGGAAATGTCAATTTGCTTTGTGGGCAACACAGCAACAGGGGGTTGGGGGTGGGGGGGCAGACGCTCGAAGGGATTGTAGCAGCGGGAAGGATATAGAGATAGAGAGAGAGGAACAGCATCAGCAACTGCAACACCGAATATTGATTTTCAATTTGGAAAACGCACAGAGAAAGCTTTCACATCCCTTTCTCCGTCTGCGCTTCCTCTGTGTTGCTGTTTGCGGGACATAAACCCCGGAGTCAAGAGAAAGAAATGACACTGACGGTACAGTGAACCACCGATAAGCGATAAGTTAAATTTGCTGCCCTCCGAGTCTAAGAATGTCCATCGAAGATACTTTTGATCCACAGGCCAGCAGCGACTGTGACCGCAGGAAATGCCATGCCAGGGGTTTGAAAGCCACTGGGCGGCCAGACGCAGTGAAAGCTTAAAAGCAATTTTGTGGCTAATAAATCCGATTTCCGTTTTGTTTCGAAATAAATTGCCTGCAACGGGAAGGGAGAGGCGCAGAGGGCGGTGGGGGCAGGCCGCAGGATGCGGCTGGCGCACTGACAGACGGAAATGGCTAGCAGGGGACGCAACAAACAAGGACCCACGTAACCGACGCATCCGCCGGATGTGCAAAATTAGCCTGTTTCTGTTGTCCCCACCCAACAGCCCCACCCCACCCCACACATGACCCAATTTTCGAATGCAACCCGCAACCGCAATGGTAATGCCACTCGGGGGAAAATCCTACTGTATCCACAAACATCCTTCTGCCGCAAGGACTCAAGGCCTCGAATCGGCTCCACTCACCTGAACATCAAAATTTTGCTGCTGCTGCAACAGATTGCCGGGAGACTCCATGTGATTGGGTCCAGCTCCTTGGTGGTTCATCATCGGGGACTGTGGAAGATCAGACGCGGAGATAAGTAGGAATAAGTAGGACAGTGTACAAGGACATCATTTCGATTGGGTTTCAAATAATTGGGTTGTAAATTAAGGCACTTAAATACTTTTATAAAGATTTGCCACATTATAGATCTCAATAGATTGCAGATGGAGGACTGATTGGGATTCATATTCGCCCGTAAAGAGTGTTTTATGTAGAACGTACTTGACCGGGCATCCAGTAATCATCACATCATAAAATCTCAAAACACAAGCTGGCGAGTGCTTCCCAAACTGTAGGGCTTACCTGTGCCGCCATCGGCATTCCACCGCCCACGCCGTTCATCATCGGCGGCTGCAACTGGTTCATCTGTGCCGCCATCTGCTGGTGTGCCGCATACCCCCCACCTCCGCCGCCGCCGCCGCCACCGCCCACGCCGTTGCCATGGATGCGGCACTCGCCCATTCCGGAGCCGCCGCCCAATCCACCGCCCACGCCCACGCCCATGCCCTGTCCGTGTTCCATGAGCATGTGGTTGAAGGGGGGCGGCAGCTGGGGGAATCCGCCGTGCTGTGAGTGGTCGAGTAGATTCTGGGGGCGTGGCAGGGGCAAGGTCTCTTCGGCGGGCGAAGGCTGCCGCGAGCCGGGAGTGCGACTGCATATAGAATGAGAGAAAGAGAGAGAGATAATTATAGATTTAATTGAATTAAAAGTTGTGTTTGCTCAAAAGTAGGTAACATACAGTTTGACAGCATAGTGTAAATACAGTTTTACATTAATTTTTCAGGTAAACAGTTTCAGATTGACTGCAACTTAAACTGCATTTCTATTAACAGAACAGTTTGCGGAACGTCGTGTTAACATTCAGGAAATTTAACAGAACAGATTTTATCCAATAACAGTCGGCACAGTGGCGCTCCATGATGTCATAGTTGAAACTTTCTTGTTTACAGTGAGTTTTCATACATTCTAGCTTTTGTTATCGTTTCCAGTCTTAGTTTTAGTATATCAACGGTTGTACATGCACTGTGACAACCGCTTAGCCACGACTTACACCACAGCCAAGACATGACCCCATGAACTAAATTCACATATTACACAATTGTCTTAAAACTTCAGATTCTGAAACTTTGGTTGGGACAGTTTGAAAAAGAAAATTTTGAATATATACAAGGAAATCAAAGTTGAATCGAATCGTTTGAAACAAAAATCTTGACAAAGAGATCCGCCCGCTCAACACATTCTACAGATGAATGACTAAACATATCAATCAATCCATTATCTGAATTAAATTTCAGCGCAGTTATCACTAATTATCGCCAAACAGTTTCTAAGCCACTGTTCCGAGGGCAAAACAAAAGACTCAAGCGACAAACTTGTTTCGTGCCAAAGACCCATGACGTCAGCGCCCAGCTGGGACCCAAAGTCCATAAATAACACTCGAATCAGCATGGAGACAGCGTTTTTAACGAGCGGCGCTTAAAATGCAAATCAAAAACTAAACAAAAAGCCTGCAAAAAGCAACAACAAAAGATTTTAGATCACACTCCGAGCAGCAGATGTTTTTCAGATCGTCCCCGCTGTACATATACCGATTAAATATAGCGCTCCGAAACTCAGCAGCTTCCATTCATTCATTCATTCAGTCAGTCACTCATTTATTCACTCGCGCTTAACCCAATGCACTTAACCCCCTCTCAATGCAAAGTCAATGACTTTGCAACTGTTTTACTTTTTTCCTGCCTGTGCAGATGTGTGGTATACCCTTTCACAGGGTACTATGAACGAAGTAGACCAACATTTCGGATGAACGGGTGGATGTATGAGTGATTTTTATATACCCCTTTCAGAGGCTATTATGTGTTTTACCGAGGGCTTGCAAGGCAGACTCCAAATAAATTATTTGTAGTAAATTGTAGTAAAGAATTATTGTTTCAAGTTTCATAATTGTTTGGGTTTCGAAACATAAAATCAGAATGGAACTATATACAATTTTCAGAAAACCGGCAACGTAAATGCTCTGCTTCTGTAACTTTAAATTATATAAAAATCTAAAGAACATTTCAGATGACAATTGAAAGGGTATCAAAAGCATCGACACCATTTGCGACCATTTGCGGGCATTCCTTTCTTTCTATAGCTAATGGCCGTTTAGCTGTCTATCTTGTTCCTCTCCGTCTCTCTGTTCCTCTCTCTCTCTCTCTCTCTCTCTCTCTCTCTCTGCCCCAGCTCGGTTGCATGTGGTAATTGCCATCTATAATTTCATTGTCGGGTCATTCACATCGCATTCGACAAACACAATCCCACAGCAGCAGAACCGAACCGAACCGAACCGTACCGAAATGATTAGCAATATTAGCCAGTGCTGCTGAAACTACAACACTGAGAGAAACGGCAGTTCTACTGCCACTTAATGAGTGTGAATAATTGGGTGGAGGAAGGGGATTATGAGAGGCCAAATTATAACCAATAACTGACAGAACTGTCAAACCATTGCGTGTTTTGTTAGGTGATTGATAATCAGCGCTCACAAACTTGTGAAGACCCCAAAAACTACTCGTATCTATCAGCAATCAACGAAATTAGATGACCTTCCAATGTTTGGGAATATTTAATAAAGTATTTATGAGTTTGTACTAGACAAAGATAGTCTTTATACAAGCGGCAGAACCTTTTGAAGAGTAATAGAGAATACATCGATATGGCGATACATTATCTTAATCTAGAAATTAATTCTTTCTCTGTTGAGCCTCTTCGATGGTCTGTGTATATAAACTTAATTGGATTTTAATGAATCACACTAAAGAATGCTTTATTTCCCGCACTGCCTGCACTGCACAGAGGCACAGAGATACAGCGATAAAAACCTCTCCAGAGCGTGGTGGTTTATGACAAATCGATAGTATTACTCCCATCATTTTAATTGGTCAATTGCTCGATTCGTATGAGCCACAACAGCTTCTTGAACTGATGAAATGGAAAAACTACCTCCTCCATTAGTCATACCGCTAGTTACACTTGAGATCGTAGCTCGTGACTCCCAACCACTCCGTCAGACGGTTGCACGATGCCCCCCGTTCCCCCCCAACCCATCTATCCTATGATGCAGCACTCCCTGTTGCACTCTCTTTTGCTCTTCCATTATGACCAAGGTCAGGTTTTCATTAGCAGCTTTCCATTGGAAAAATTCGGGGCTTCTCTGACCTAGGGCAAAGCATTAAGAATTCTTATATAATCAACCCTCAGGCCCGGCCCCACTATTTCCCCGAATTTTCACTTTCCATAAACCATAAACAAAAGAAAGTATGGCCCCAAAATAGCGACAGAGGGTCAGAACAGGTGGAAAGGCGTAATGGAAGGTGACAGAAAAAAGCCCGTCAACCACGTGAGTCTTCCGATGAGCCACCGATCTATATCGTACACTTTCCAGCTGTTATCGATATATGTGGAGGACCTATTTCGTGCGGCTTTCGCGAATATCGCTATAGCTCATTGACAAAAAAAAAACAAAAATGTAATCTATTGACCATAATTTTAAGCGATTTTTGTGTTTTACCAAAAAAGGATGAACGCAGTGGAAAAATCTTTGGCGAATCTGTCAACTTTTCTTCGATATGAATGAGTGAATAATGGCACGAGTGAGTGTGAGTAAATTAATGAGTGCCTCAGTCAGTGAGTGATTCACGGCTCTGCCTCACTTTGGCTGCCTCAAATTATTTTTAGCAATGCTACGATTTTCAATGTTTTCGCAATTTTAATTTCAATCAAAAAAACAACAACCAAAAAAAAAAATTTATAACACAAAAAACCTTCAAAAGCAGACACAAACGCAATTGAAGCCCACACTGTAACGTAATATCAAACGAAATCGAATCGAAAATCTATAGAAAAGTCAAACAAACAAAACGTTTCCTTTCCTTGTTGTTTTTGTTGTTGCTGTTTTTTTTTTTGCTCTTGTCTTGTCGCGTCTCATCTCGAGCTCTCTTTGTTGCTGTAAATGGGAGGGTAAATGTCTGTGCTATGCTTCTTTGTTGCTGTAAATGCTGCTCTGCTCTGCTCTGCTCTGCTCTGCTCTGCTCTGCGCTGCGATGCTCTTCCCTGCGCTGCTCTGCTCTGCTTTGCTGCTGCTCTGCTCTACTCAGCTCTGCGCTGCTCTGCTCTGCTGCTGCTCTGCTCTGCGCTGCTGCCGCTGCTGCTGTCGCTGATTTTTCTCTTGCATTCAGGTGCGTTTTCCTCATCTTTATCTTGGACTATTCTGCTACTTCTTTCGCGGTCGATGTCGCTGCTGCTGCTTTTGCGTGTCCGTCTTCCGCTGCTTTGCGTGCATTTGCTGTTGTATTTTCTGTTCCTTCTGCTGCTGCTTCTGCCTTCTGCTTCTGTGTCTCCCCTCTCTCCCGCTGCTTACATCATAGCAGTTATTACGTTTGGCATTGAAACAAGTTTCGGCTGCCGGCAATGAAATTGCAACAGCCACACACCAGAGGGAGAGCGCACGAACAGCCGGCTGCTGCCCGAGTGCGACGAAGTGAGACAGAGAGAGAGAAAGAGGGAGACAAAAAAGAGCGGGGCAACCGCAGACTGGTTTCTTTATTTTTTTTGTGTTAGGCCTAAACGGCGCTGAGCTGATCGCGTCTGCCGTTTTTCTTTTGTTTCTGTTTTTATTGTTGTAGTACCCTTGCAGAGGGTATACGAAATATTTGAAGAGCTTCGTAGCGCACAGAGGGTATATATTCTTGATCAAAAGAAACGCTTTTATACATAACAGACTTAAATTCAACAAAAGTTCCCGTGTAGAAGTTCCTAGAAGCTTCTGGAACAGGGGGGTCGTTGCGTAGACAGCAAGCAAAACGGAACGGAACTTCGTTGTATTGGTGTGCCGACCGCCACAGACGTGTACGTGAGCGGCAGCGCATCTGAGGCGCACTTTTCTATGAACTTTTCTCTCTCTCTCTCTCTCATTTTTACAGTAAGGGCTGTGTTTTCATAAATGCATGCATGAAGATGGAGGAGTGAGGGGGACGCAAATGCTTTTTCATCTTCTCATTTGGAAACAGTTAGAACAGCGATGGAGTGTGTTTTTAAAAACATTGTGGCAAATGTTGCCAGATTTACTGATTGTCCAACTAATTCTAATCCGAGTTTTCACTTAATCCAGTTGCCTGCCCAGAGATTTTCCCTTTACTTTTTCTATTATATTCATGTTCCTCGTGTAGGCGGCAGCAGGACCAAAACCAATACCGACTAAAAAATGCTCTACGAAGTGTACGATTTTATTTTCAGATTCTTATCCATATGTACAGGGTGCGCCATCTTTTAGTGCCGTTTGAACCGATTGACTTAAGTAGTTCAGTTCTGGAAACATCTGAAAATTCAGTAAAATTGTAACCATGGGTCGCTTCCCAGCAAACCAACAAACATGCCTTTTGCAAAAGTTCCGCAAAATGCTGGCAAACGAGCGATATTGTTTTGTATCGCAAAACTCTCGCAAACGAGACCGAAATGAGCTCTACTTCTTCTGTCGCTAAACGCTCGCAAACGATATCGGAAAAGGCTCGCAAATGATATCGCAAAAGGCTCGCAACTGATTCCTTTGCGAGCTATCATAAATGATACTTTCACTGCCACAAACTGAACGACACAAGTATCATATATCTATCATATGCGGGTCCGAATGCGAGCGTTTTGTCGGGTTAAGTCTCGCATTTGACTCGTATGCGATATCATTTGTGAGCGTTCTGTTTGCTCAGCGCAATGAGTTAGTAACGCTCTACATTGAAAATAGTCCATCAGTTGTGTTAACTCAATGAGCATATTGTCGAAATGCATGAAAGGCGTTTGAAGGGTTACTCTAAATCAGATAATTCAGTTTTTACAACGATTCTGGTATCAAAATGTGGAAATATTGATTGACGCCCTCGAACTTATTTTTGTGGGGCTATTTTGCGCCAGCAATCCTCACACCATTGAAGAGCCCAAGGCAAATATTCGTGTGGAAAGATGCTCGAAAAAGTGTTGGAAAAGGCAGCGAAAAGGCCACTTGATTGATATTGTGTTCAAAAATTAGTGTGGGCACACCCATACCAAGGATCTCTCAAAGGGTATAGATCCATGGGGCTCAATCCATAACAAGTCTGTGGTTTTTAGGGCGGATTTGTCAAACTAAAACTTAGATTTTTAAGAGCCAAAATGGGACCAAGCTCCTAGTTTTATCCGCTTATTAGAGAATGTACCTGTCCACCTGTCCTGCAAGTACCCTACCTCCAATGGGCACGCACTACTCTTGCCACATGCTACTTACAACAATTCGAATTTAACCCAATCTCAAAGTGTCATCATCGTCATCGTCGTCTTCGTTGCGCCGTCGTCTTTCCCCAATTTCGAGAGGCGCAAAACACAGGTGGGCCACACGAAAAAGCGCTTTCCCCACTGCCATAAATAACAATTAAAAAATAATAATAAATACAAAATATGTAAATGGAAATACTCGTACGAAAACCGTGGGCAGACACAACAATCACTTCAAGAGTTTATATCGTACACGTTTACGGACGAATGTGTATTGCGACTGCAATTGAAGACAATGAAATATGTATGAATGAATGAATGAGTGAAATATGGGTTAAGCCCGAAACGAACAGAAAACGAAAGCATTCAATTCAATACTCTTTTGTGGGTCAATCATACCTACCTATGGATGTAGAAATGGATACTTGGGAGGAATGCCTGGGTGGAATGACAGGTTGTTCTATGTATTCTTCTGAGCTTCATACTTAGAAGTCTTCCATTCGAATAAACAATGCCCAATTGAGTGGATTGAAGTGTCAGCAGGTGAGTGATCTCCCGTAAGGCTCACCACGCAGTACATTTGAACGAAGAGCCACGAATTGAATGGCGAGGGGCTGTTTGCAAATTCATTCGAATGGACTTATCTTTTTTTGGACAGTCTTTGGCTAGGGCGGAGTCTTTCCGTAGAACGGAAAAAATAGGCATTAGAAGGTTTAATCAGAAGTAAATCCATAGATTTTTACAAACGATACTTCAACGAGGCCCAATTAATCTACCTCCTAAACACGATTTTCGACTTTTCCCTAGTTTTAAAAGTCAAAGTACTGCAAAAATTATCAATTTTGAATTTGAAAACTTAATATATTCCAGATCATAAGCAAAAGCTAAAAAGTGCTTAGGTCCGATTTAAAGCTGTATTTATCTTCTTTTCAGAATTGCAAAGTTCTATACAACCCTGCGTAAAATACTTAAATCATGTAAAAAAAAAAGAAACATAACCTCTTAAAATACTTTAAAGAAAATACCAGATTTTAGAGGTTAAAAAAAAAACCAAACCTTCAAAAAAATTCATCAAAAAGTTTTAAAAGTCAAAAAATGTGTGAAAAAAATTGAATTTTGTAGGCTAGTGTTATCGCTGTTACCGATTGAATATTTTTAATGCCTAAATTGTGTAAAACTCCGTAATAAATGCTATTATTTGCAACCAAATTAGTTTTATCATGTCCATTTAGCCCCGAATATTCTCACACCCAATGGATGACTGAGTTTTCTAACATCTAACCCGCAAATCGGGCTTGTGAACATTCTCCGGGCAGAGTCACGATGAAAGCGTTCGACTGGAAAAACGCTCTCCAGGGGAGAGGCGGCCGCAATTGAGAGTGAAAGTCTATGCAAAAAGAAAGAGGCAACCTTGAACTGGAAATTCATTTCAATTTCAGTAATCATAACATGGTAACACGGGCCCGAAGAGAACCACAGACAAGCGGCTTGGGGCGAGAGGAAACCTGTTTCTGTTTCTCTAGAGTCTAGAGTTTTAGAGGCTGGGTCTGGTCTCCGGCTAGAACCAGAGACGGGGATTGAAAAGTTGTCTACTCACTTGAAACCCTTGTCATCGTCAATGCCATTAACGACACCGTTTGTGTTTGAGACCTGATCGTCCTTCTTCATGCCGTTTGTGTCGAACGGAGAGTTTGCCTTTTCCTTATCATCGTGCGACTGCAATTTCGATTGTTTGGTAATTGCTATTCAAAAAGAGATCTTATGACGACGATGAGAACTCACCTTATCATTGTCGTCAAACTTGAGGTTGCGCAGCCGCGGCTCTAGGCCGGACAAGGGGCTTTCCTTGTTTGTGGGCGATCCGCCCAGGACATATTCAACCATTTTGGCGCACTGTGAATCGCGGGGACTGAAAAACGCACATGCAAGGCGATTAATAAGTACGAATACCAGAAGAGTCCGATCCGATTCTTACCTCAATATGCCCGCATTGCCGCTGTTGGATGTATCGGAGGTGCCACCGTGTCCCGCATAGCCGCGCGATCGTGGCGGTGCCAGGATATTCTCGCCCTGCGTGGACCAGGTGTGGTCCTTCCACACCGACGACGGGTCCCCCACGCCGGGGATCTGCAGCGGATTCAGGGGTCCTCCCGGTGCGCTGGATGTGCCTTTGCCATCGGACTTCTCCCACAATTTCTTGGCAGTGGATGTGGTAATCTGTAAGGACCAAAAGAATAGATCCAAATTATAATTTGCATGTCCATAAATTGAGCGCAAGCTGACCCCAAAGTCAGAGTCCCATAAAGCGTAATCGTATTCCCCCTGTCAACCTCTTGATGTTCTCATCAATTTCCCACTAATCCACGAGTCGAGAACAAAGTTAATTCCCCCACATTTGGACGACATTTAATGACAACTTTGGCCAAAAAGTTTGTCGTAAACCGACGAAGAGGGGAGAGGGCTGGGATGTGGGATAAACCTTGAGGTTTCACTGTACTAATTTGCTTACAAGAAAGGAATGCACAGGTACTTCTGGTCGATGTTGCCTGATTTGTGGGGAGGAGATGGGAGGGGAGGGTAGGCGGTGGGGGCGATACGTAGAGGGACATCATTCCCACTGGAAGCCAGAGCAAATATCACAGAAATCACATCATCACACAAGAAAGAAACCAAAAAGTAAAACACAATAGCAGCGACAATTAAATGTCAACGGAGCGTTGCAAACAAATTGTTAATTAACTTTTTCCCCCTCGCGTTTGCCTTCGTTTTTCCTCGCTTTTTCCTCGCTTTTTTTTTTAACCATTCCCAAAGGCACTTCCTTGCGTCATAATGCGACAGAATAATCCTCGCCACTCGCTATACACACACTCGCCACTCGCTATACCCCAGCCTTCAGCCTCCCACATACACACACTCGCCACACATATACTGGCATATCCTGACATACAGTTTAAATATTTAATCGCTTATCAACTGGGTTTGCCCACGGGCTGGGAGGGGGAGGTTTGGGGTGAGAGGGGGGAGGTTGGGCTGGGAGGAGGGAGGTTTGGGGTGAGAGGGAGGGAGACGCAAAGCTGTCGACTTTCTCGCTGCGCCTCGTGCATTAATAACAACATACACAAGCCTCAGGCCCAGCGTAAGCCAGGCCAGAACTTTCGGCTAACGAAAACAGAACCCCACCCCCCTAGCACTTCACTTGATCCATGCCTGAGAAAGTCCTACATCGACTAATGTGTCACTTCAATGTTTAATGGAATCAATCAATAACTTTTCAGTCGACACATCGCCTCCGACAAAACAGTCTACGCAATGCTCATAAATTTTCAAAATTAGTCAACATTCAAAACTCTCAGTATAAACACAACAAAATTTTCGGTTCCCTAATTTATATTTTGTATATTGTGCATCAAAGACCCCAGAATCAGCTGGGAATGGCAGATCGCCGACGAGTGAACCCCCTACAACCGGACATCGTTGCCGGTATGTAAAAACCCACGATATGTGACAACTTGCATTGTTTTATGTAGCTTTGAAAAATACCATTAACTGAGCAAAGACTCGAATTTAAATGGAGTACCCATAACAATTTGAAGGGCATTCATCGGTCTCTAACTTCGCACCGAAATTGATAAACCCTTGAAATTAGACGACCAGTAAATTGATGTGTTTCTAACCGGCTGATAGGCTGATATTTACCCACTAGAGCTCTGCATACACCCACAGTATTCATACACCCACATATTCATATGCCTCTTTAATGCGTCCGATCATTGCGAATCCCGCCCTTAAGTCGGTTTCGAATCACTCCGAACAGAGCAAATATAAGACGATAATGAACCTATAAGTGATAAAGAATATAATGCCCTAATTAAAGTAGATACATCGGATACATCAACAGCAAAGAGATTTTCAATCCAAAACCGGGTTTTCATTCGATTAAAAAATTAGTTCTTTACTTTGATTTTAATTATAATTATTGCTGACCTCTTGGCAGTCATTTCATTCACAAAACCGAAACGAATTAAATTTCTGTTGTGTTTTATTTGCAGTGCATTCCCAGCCGCCGCAAGCCTTGCTGCTGTGCAGCATTCGAATCCCACCAGATGGTTAGCCAGCAGATCCATGTCCAGTCACAGGTCACAGTCCAGGATTGCAAGGTCAGGAGTGCTCCAGCAGAAGCCTCTCGTGGTTGAATGCCCCACCAGTCGGGAAATCCCTTGGCCCAGGACCTCTTCCAAGACTAGTGGAGTTGTTGTTGATCGCTTCAGTGCTCAAAAGCGCGCTTTGAGGCTGTACATCTGCTCGAGGTCATCCGCAAGATAGCCTTCCTTTTCGACCAGAATAAGGGCACCATCGTCCCAGGCCTGGTGCTGGTCCCAGTGCTGGCATCTTGCAGATCAGCGGAATCCTCCATCCGATGAAGAATTCCGCCCGGATTGCCTTCACTGTGGCGCGTAACTTTATCGAGAAACGAGATTTAAACAATCAGTACCCAGAGCTGGAGGTGGAGTCCGATTAGAAGCTGCTCGTGGAACCTGCATGGTCCTGACTGCGCAGTGCTGGCATCACTAAAATCCTTAATCCATTAGTGCTGGATAGCTGCAAGGCAAATTTCTGCCCTTTGGAGACTTCAAGGCGAAAGGGCCAAGCTGTAACCAGATCAGGGATCATTATACCTGATTTTTTTTGTGCTATTTTGAGTGCTACGAACCGTCAGAGGTCGTCCTGAGAAGAACACACGGCTTTTGAAAGGGTGTTACATGAAAAATACATTTAATTTTGAAAAGAACGAAAATTTTGACTTTGAATCCCCCTTCGAGGGAGAAATTCTGGTTACAGACGTTTCAGATTCATTTAATCGCAGATGCTACCCTCTGCGCGTTACCCTCTTCGAGGGTGTGAAACAAAAAGGCGGAAAAGTGCGAATTGCAGGCCAGAAGAAGTGCTAAAAACCAACAACAAATGCCACAGCAAAACGCTGACGCAACATTGGCTCTAAATATGGGTCAGAGACTCTCGCCAAAGTGCATGAAAATGAATGAAAACGATTTACTGGAAAGAACTTTACTGTATATAAAATAAATTATTTAAACCGAAAATAAGAAAGAAATAATTTAAAAAAAAAACACAGTAGACAGAGTTGAAAGAGAAGAAGCGACAAAAAATAAACAAATTGCGGCGCCAAGCAAAATTCAACAACAAAACAAATTATGATGAAACTGATGCGCGATCTAACCAAAATTAATGAAATTAACTCGCACAATAATAATATGGACGATTGTTTTCCCTATTCTTGACGATCCGAAAGACTTTCCATAGGCCATCAAGCCCTTAACCCCCTAGAGCACCCCCGCTCGACCAGGGCTCACTCTTATACTTTCCCCTAAGCGAACGGACTCATTCCAGATTCCGAGTTTTGAACGATTTAAATGCCGTTTAGGGTCGGTTTGTTGTTCAACACGGAGGCAGGGTATACGAAACAGCTCAATGCGGAAAAGTGACAGAAACATAAACAAAATACCGGGTTCTTTCAGCAAATATTTTAATAATTAACAGCGGCGGAAGAGGCAGAGGCAGAGGCATAAGGAATTTGAAAATGTTTAGTATACAATTATTGCGTTTCAATGGCAAAACATATTACCCCCTACCACCGCCCCCATCCCACTTGGGCCCCCCCTCAGAAAATCCACACAAAAGAACAAAAAATCGTTCATTAACTTGTCCTTGACTGTGAAAGAGACAGCAACACAAACACGCACACACACACACGTACGCACACTCAGCCGGAACCAAGGGGAGTGCAAGACACAGAGAGAAATGAAGAGAGCGAGAGAGAGAGCGCGACGCAGAAACCGGCCTCTTTATACAACAAAAAGAAAGAAAAAAACAAAAATCATGCGTGTGAGACAGACAGACAAGACAACACTCACAAGAACAAAGCAGAGACGCGGACAAAAAGAAAAAGGAAAAACGAAGAAACCGACACAGTAGGCAGAAAACAAAATAGAGAAGAAAAACTTAGAGTGCCAAAAGCAAAGCAGAGAGAGAGGGATAGAGAGGGCGAGCAAAACTCCCGGCCAGGTGGAAGGGTGCGGGGGTGGAGGGCTCATTTTTGCCCATAGGCTCGTGCGAAGCGAACGAAGAAGAACAAAGCATAAGCAGCAAAAACCAGTCGGGAATTACACAAATTCCATATCCAAGGCACATTTCGTGTGAGGTGCGGCATTCCCCCAGAGGGCGCTCTCACTCCCCGCCGCGCTGCACCCCCCTTGAGTATGCCTTGGACAAATCCGTGGCTTGTTTCGCTCTCTTCGCACCCCTTTAAATTTGAAATTTATTTAAATTTCTTTCAACCTGCGTCGAGTGTAAATTTGTGTAAATTTTGTGCGTTGATTGATGGAAAGTGGTTCTCCAGGTTGGGTTTGGTTCGGAATTTCCTGGTGATTTGAGTCCCCACGATCTAGGAACAGACCTTGGATTCCATATGAAATTCCAATGTGACACATTACCAAGTGATAATCAAGTGGCTAATGATCCGCGTATCAGTTTGGAGCTAACAATGGATGGATCTCTGATGGGGCACATGTCACATTTGTTGGGAGTAGAGCCCAAGTCCTGTGCCCAAGATGGACCCCATAAAAACCAAACTTCTTGAGCGATCAAAAAGCTCTATTTTCGGACATGGAACCAGAACTTTAAACTCTTTCTCTTGGTTTTTAATTGGCCAATCAGGTTAATAACTGGTTCTATTCCGCTCCATTTTAAATGCATAAAAAAAAACACTTTATTTGGATTTCTTTGGAATCATAATCTCTAGCAATGCAATAAATACTCGTAGGGGATTTTAAGGTCAATTTTGGTAAACCTTCGAACCTTTCTTCAAGGCAGTAATTAAACTAGTTCATTATGATAATTGAACAGAGCAAATATAGACGATAATGAACCAGTTATTCTAAAAATATAATGCCCAAATTAAAGTAGATTCATCGGATACAAATCAACGGCAAAGATTTTCAATCCCAAACCGGTTTTTCGGTTTTTCATTCGATTAAAAAATTAGTTCTTTACTTTGATTATAATTATAATTATTGCTGACCTCTTCGCAGTCATTTCATTCACAAAACCGAAACGAATTAAATTTCTGTTGTGTTTTATTTGCAGTGCATTCCCAACCGCCGGATGCCTTGCTGCTGTGCAGCATTCGAATCCCACCAGGTGGTTAGCCAGCAGATCCATGTCCAGTCACAGGTCACAGTCCAGGAGTGCAAGGTCAGGAATGCTCCAGCAGCAGCCCCTCGTGGTTGATTGCCCCACCAGTCGGGAAATCCCTTGGCCCAGGACCTCTTCCAAGACTAGTGGAGTTCTTGTTGATCGCTTTAGTGCTCAAAGTAGCGCTTTGAGGCTGTACCTCTGCTTGAGAAGGTCATCCGCAAGATGGCCTTCCTTTTCGACCAGAGTGAGGGCGCCATCTTCCCAGGCCTGGTGCTGGTCCCAGTGCTGGCATGTTGCAGATCAGCGGAATCCTCCATCCGATGAAGAATTCCGCCCGGATAGCCCTCACTGTAGCGCGTAACTTTATTGAGAAACGAGATCTTAACAATCAGTACCCAGAGCTGGAGATGGAGTCCGCATAGAAGCTGCCCGTGGAAACATCCACCTGCATGTTCCCGACTGCACAGTGCTGGTATCACTATAATCCTTAAAAAATCCGTGCTGGATCGCTGAAAGGCAAAGTTCTGCCCTTTGGAGACTTCAAGGCGAAAGGGCCAAGCTGTAACCAGATCAAGGATTATTATGATACCTGATTTTTTGTGATATTTTGAGGGCTACGAACCGTCAGAGGTCGTCCTGAGAAGAACACACGGCTTGTGAAAGGGAATTGGTGTTACATGAAAAATACATTTAATTTTGAACAGAACGAAAATTTTGTTGACTTGCCCGAAACACACACAAACCACACACTGAGGAAGTAAACAAAAACTACGACAAAAATGAACTTTTCGGCAGAGACTACTTTGATGACTTTGAAAATTCAAAGAAGCAAAGAGACAGCGACAATAATGTGTGAAAAGTCTTGAGTCGAGCATCAAGATTATATTGTTTAACATAATAATCAAGGGGCAAGGGGCAAGGCGAGGGAGACAGAGTGGCCGGGGCGGACGGAGCACAGCCCGGATAGGTAACATTTTTTTGTTGCGGCTGTCCGCCTGTCCGCTGTCGGTGTTCTCGAGTTCTCTTCAAGTTGAAACTTTTCGCTGGCACCTTTCCTTCCGTGTTGTTGTCAAGTGCAAAGACCTTTCGCGTGTCATACGAAAAGGCAAACGAAAATAAACTAATAAAAATAAAGCCAAACACACACACACACACAGGCGCAAGCAAAGCCAAAGAAAAGGCAAATGCTAGGAATATGCTATATGATGCACCGAAAGAGAGTCAGGGAGAGCGAGCGAGAGAGAGAGAGAGGGAGGGAAAGAATGGGAGTGCAAGGCATACATGAACGCACATACATACATATGTACATATATGTATGTAGATATAGAAATATTCATCTAAATGCAGAAGCGGGCAAAAAACTTACTGTCTGCGGAAAGCATTCAAGAACATTTTATAATCGAAAACCCTCAGATACTCAACGAGTTTAGGGATATATTAGTTTTCTGGTGGCTTCAGATTTCTTTAATATCCAGAAGAAAGTGCTTCCGTCCCTATAAAACTATACATGTACAAGTTACCACAATCGATCGAAAAAATATATAAAAACAAGATCAGCCGTTATACAGGGGATGTTGCCCAGCGACCCCGGAGTTTTGGGTACGCAACAATGTTGCAGAACGAGCAGTGAGCGTCGGGAGTGCTGGGAACTTACTTGTAAGCAGTAGAGTAGTTCGGGGGGAGAAATCAACCGCGTCGGCCGTCGCCACGCCTATCTCAATCCGAATAAAATAAAATAAAAATTGAAAGAAATAAAATTAAAATTTACACATATTCTAGATCAGCATCAATAAGCGATTGATCTCAGAGACCATTAGCAACCAAATTTTGTATCCAGACAGACTCCCGTGATATCACACCCCCAAAAAGGACGTAATTCGCGATTTCGAAGATACGAAAGAACGCAGAATCATAGAGAAGGACCACATCTACCAGATAGCTGAATCTGGATGGGATCGGGACAAAGGTAATGGCAGTGGCTCCTTCTCTCTCCTTCTCACACACCCTTCATCGTGCAATGTGCGACCTCTGACGGAGGGGAGTGCGATATAACGGCTGGTTTTGGTGTGAGAAGCGAGCGATAAAGAGAGACGGATATACCTTCGATATAAAAAACAGTAGCGTAATGGAAAACAAAATATTTTAAAATTCGAATAAAATAAGTATGTGGAAAGAGGATAAACGGAGTGCAAAAATGAAGACAAGAAAATAAATATCGCTCGTGGTCGTGCTGCCTCTCTTTCTCCCTGTGTTCGAGATTCAAAGAGATGGCGGAGATATCCCCTACCCAATTCGATTCTTCCCTTTTTGAAACATATTTAATAAGCTACCGGGTACCGGGTGTAAAAGTAGAGCCGCTGCCCTTGCCACACACAAGGCTCAGCGTTCTTCCCTTTTCGGTGTTTCGGGAAGAATATGAGGTTTGTTTTGCTTTTTGTGTACCCTACAAAATGGATAGTTTGACTTATTAAATGTTAAACTAAATAATATTAGTTTCACATTCCCTTAAGGCATGTTTAATCAACCCTTAAATGATTAAAATTCATTATTAAATTATTATTTTTAAACATTTTTGAGCACTCACAAACGGAATGGAATGAGAAGAATTGAAATTGTCATTTCTTGAGGAGTCCCCACTGTAGTGTCTACTGTTCGCACAAATAATCTCTGGCAAGTATTTTCGGCTCTTGGCGACTATCGATTTTAGTGCACTTCGCTCCGGCTTTTATTCTGTTTGCAAAAACACACGAAAAATGCAGACAGGCCGGGGAAATGCGTTTATTGCGCTTTTCATTCCCCGATTTCGACGTCGACGTCGAGCATATTTATTTAGCCTCCTCTTCGTGCCCCCCCCCCCCCCCCCCCAACCATGCCCCCCATCGCACAAACGGGGCTCGTATTTGAGGGGGGTGTGTGGTGTGGGGGAAATGTTGCCTGGGAGGGCAGACAGAAATAAGGGAACAATGCATCGTGTGCGAGTGCAGTAAATTCTCAATAGTCCTTGAAGATATAGGTTTTTATTAAAATGCTGCCTGATGCTTGTATCGCAGAATAAACGACGAAATCAACGACCTATACCCTATCCTAATATCAGCGCAACTCGATTCCGCGTCATGTACACGACATGTATGTGGGTTTTGCAATTCCCGTGGTTTCTCTTTCATCACGAGGCGATCTTCACGTGGGAGCGAAGGGGACAAGGCAGTGCCGAGCGTGCCCTCATTCACAATCTTCTCCCTTAAATGATCTTCAGAAAGATATTAAATAGACCTTTGAAAATGGTTCATCTTCTTTTCCAACTTCCCTCTAAGGAAAGCAGTTCCGAATTCCCGAAGTCCCCCCATGTTGTTTATTCCCCAATTAGTCATTTCATTTACTCGTCTTGCCAAAACCCACTTGTCGCCTCTGTTTACTGAGGAGATATGTCTAAATTTTCATTCATAGATTAAATGGGAAACCCACCAGTGGAGAGTTACGCAATAAACAGGGGAGTTACTGAAGTGAAGACACTGCGGCGAGCGAGTCTCGACACCTTGGCCAAAACGGATTGACTTATTGTGCCCAGAGGATGGGGCCACTGCCTGTCGGACAATTGCCGGACGAAGGCGCCGGAATTGTTGCCTGGAACTTGGCCAACAACAAGTCAAAACTAAACCGAAGAGAGGGACAATGCCATGAATAGAGGGAAAGCCAACACAGGATGATGGATGAAGGGAGCCGATAAGGACGGAAGCAGAAGCGGGCCCCCGACGACGACGACGACGACGACAATTCTCAGACAGAAGACGGACAACGGACGGAAGACATGACAGTTTAACTTATGGGGCGGCAGCAGCATTTGGGGGGGGGGGGGGGGGGGGGGGGGGTCTTTTGGGGCGTGTCCAAATCCAATAAACGGAATACGAAGCAACAAATAACAAAGTTGCAGAATGATGATGAATGAAGAGGCGCCACCAAAGGGGAAGCCAGGGGTGCATTCGAGGGTAATGCAAGTCACGTGACTTTGGTTAAGCATTCAGAACTTTTCCCGTGCAACCTGCTGCTGCTTCAATTCCCCCTCTTGCCCCCAAACTGCGGGAAAAGGTAACTTTTCTGAACGTTTCAAAGTTCTTGGGGGTGTGGCCTGAAACATGCTGAAATTATTTCCAAAATGATTATGAATCTAGCCAAGAAAATGGGGTAGAAGCATAGTTCCTCTGACGGGTTCAAAACTACACAAATGAGATCCAATGAGAGAGTGTTTTTGGGCCCAAGGGATGTCCCACCTCATAATGGCTTCGGCTTCAATGGTCTTTTAAGCGAATTCAAATTGGATTCCCATTTATGATAGAATGTTATATCCAGAGCCATACCCTTATCGGATCGACGACTGTCATCGTTTGACAACGCGACCACGCCCCTAGCTCTAGAATGGTATGGTATGGTATGGTATGGCTTGGTCTGGGAGCCTCCTAATCAGTCAACGAGTTCAGTCATTCACTCGTTCAGTCAGACGCAATGCAATCAAGCGTGAAATAGATCAAGAGGGTGGACGGAGGGACTGAGGGACTGAGGGAGGGACGGGTTGCACAGGCAGATGGAGGTACATGGTGCCATGGGTAGTAGGGGAGCTTCGTTCGTTCGTTCGTTAGTTCGGTCAAAGGCAAAAGCAAATCGCATATATAATTGAAACCGGAAAATATTTATTTTCATGTAAATTCCCTCGAAAAAAAAAAGAAACATTGAGGGAAGGAAGGAAGGCAGTCAGGGCAGGGCAGGGCAGGGGCCCACCACACAGGCAGCATAAAATTCTAGTACATCTCTAGAGGTGGTTCTAGTTCCCTTCCGCGCCCCCACCCCCCCCTTCGATTCCACACAACCCACCCTCCGATTCTGCGCTCACTTTACAGTTTTGGCCCCCAGTTTACTTTATTTTTGTGTGGGGTTAAGCTACGTGAAATGCATAAAAACAATTGTCAGTCAGTGTGGAAATCCAAAACGAAACAGCAACAAAAAAAACAAAGCAGAAAGTCAGCAGTACCGACTACAGGATACCCCGCGTTAAAGGGAGAGTTCTTTTCCCAGTTCAAGATGGATTGTAGGATCGATTCTGCCAAAAGAAGAAGCCAATAATTTCTTAGGCATACACTTACATAAATTTCCATGCGGCCCAATACACCCTTGTGCTCTTCCCATGCGGGGTAGACAGAAGCCAAACAGAATGAATGAATGAATCAAATGAAAGAAAAAGCGAAAAATCAACTGCAGTCAGCAGAAGCAGCGACGGCGACAGCGACGGCAACCGCAAAAAACGGTTTTATCTATGGGGCTCAGGCGGCGCGGCCCCTCCCTCCTCCACCACCAGCGGGCAGAACCAGAAGCTGAACCGAAACCAAAACCAAAACCAAAGCTCTGCCTGCCCCCTGCTGGGGCTGGGATTTAGGTCGGGGCAGCACTGCTGTTTTTTTTTTTTTTTTGTGTGGAGCCATTATCTAATAGCAGGGATATAAAATGAATGAGTCTTGTTCTCACTTCTCTGTCTCCCCCCACTTTCCCCCCCCCCCCTTGCCATGACGGTACTAAAATAATACTTTTTTTTTGTATTTTCCACATGTCTATTCGATTATCCAGGCTTAAATGAAGCGTTTATTTAACTAAGGCTTAACTAATGAGCGATATGGCCCAATCAATGGATATCATTGGAGTCGAAATTAATGATCAATTAAATGGAATTACAAAATATATTTTATTCATTTCAATTATCAACAGAAGCCAATTGGCTGGAAAATAAAATATTTTTTGCGATATTCAGATGTTAATTGAAATGAATCAGAAAGAGGCATGCCACTCATTTTAGTCCCAAAAATTATAAATTGTTTATTAACAAATAAAAAGCACTTCTTTGAGTATCAATCATTCGAATCCTTTGAAAAAATCAACAATTCATGTGGTAAGAGTTTTATGCCACAGAATAAGGAGTGTCCGATCAGATGTTACACCCTCGGGAGGCAGTCCCCCCAACCATTAAACGAGAACAGGTGAAATTATTTAACAAATATCAAGAGCAACGTAGCAGTTATTCGTAAACCCAATAATTAACCAAGTCGGCCGTCTAAATGGAATGCCTGCTTCCCACGAACCTTTCAATCAATCGAATCAATAATAGTTCCACGCTCCCAGAAGAGAGCATAGGTACAGGGAGAATATGCACACACATATGTACGTAACATACATGTATGTATGTGTGTATGTAGGGAGCCACGAAGGAGCAGCTTTTCAGCTTTTTCTGTCATTTACCATTTCCTGTCTGAGTGCAACATCCTCGGCGGAGCGGGCATCCAACATGAAGTCGTGCAGTAATTTCATCATTGGACAGGCGGCAGGCCTTCGGAGGCGTGAGCGGGAGCGGGAGCGGAGTAGAGAGGATCACAAAGAACACACGGCGCACTCAACACACGAATCCAGCAGCAGTTGGAACAGAGAGCGGCGGAAGAGAGAGCAAAACACGTTACACTGGCTTTTTTTTTGTGTGTTTGCCGCCTGGTGCTTCTTCTTTTTATGGATTGACTGGATTACACACACACACGCACACAGGGATATATATATATATTTGGTAAGATTGTGCCTTCTTTTCTGGATTGGATTTATGATTAATTCACAATTTCATTATTGATTTTCGAGACTTTTGAATCAGCTGCGATTTTCACAGGAACACAAAACTTTTTACATATGTACAACACACTCTCAGATACACTTTCACATATATACAATACACCTCAGCACACGCAAAGGAACAAAGCCCCAAATAACGATGGTATTGGTTCGTTTTGCTTTTCACTTGTCCTCTTTGGCGTTGTTCTGCAACCCTCGTGCACGGGCGGGAGCGGCAGAGATAGGCGGCAGAAGAAACCAAAAGAAAACGTGCTTAACGATCGACAGCACACGAAAATTGTCTCCCGTTTCATTTACGAGTATATTCCATGCAGACGAGTCAACTGTTGCGGCCAAAGCTTCGCAGCGGAATAATGCTCGCAAAAAAAGTATCTCACGCAACGCGAGAGCGAAAGAGAGAGAGAGAGAGCAACGTATCGCAGTGCGAGAGAACAGCAGCTGTGTTGCCCAGCGAGCAGCAGGCGACAATAACATAATCAGCCACAATTTATGCCGCCGAGAGAAACGCTAATGAGTGACAGGGTAGAAGCGAGGAGAGGCAATGGAGGTAGGTAGTCGGCTCTCAGTCTACACTCTCCCATTATCTCAATCTCTTGTCGCAAAGCACACGTGCAACCAGACGTAAGCTTTGCACACAGTCCGACTGCCCTCTCTGTATGTTTAGAGTGTATTGGTTAAGCCGCATTTGGCATAGTTTTTTTTTTTACGTAATTCGAGAGCAAAGCCGCTGAAGAGAACCCAGCTGCGAGCAGAGCTTGATTGTTGTTGTTGTTGTTGTTGTTGTTGTTGTTGTTTTTGTTGTGTGGGCAGGCAGTCTCTCGCTCGCAACTTAAAATTTGTGAGAGCGTTTGTGTGTGATAAGTGGCTGTTGGAGGTGAACGAGAGAGATGGAGCGAGATGGAGCGAGGGAGAGCGAGAGCGAGCTGTGTGATCATGATTTTGCAAGCCCAAGCTCAAGCAGCTGTTTCATTACAACAAAGAAAGGCAAAGAAGAGCAGAACAAGCAAAGCCGAAAGTTGTATTCCCTTTTGCATACAAAAAGCGTTTCAAGCTTCATAATTTTTGGGAATAGAATAACAAGACAAATAATTTTCAAAGTTTTAAAAACTTTCGCTATCTTCGACTGAATAGCACTGTGGAGATGCCTATCAACTTCTATATTGGACTTGAAGCCTAGTGGAAAGCGACCATTAGAATCTTTAACGAAGAATGGCATTCCATGGCAAACTCTATGCAAAACGGCATGTTCTCTGTTCTCTTCTTTCTCTAGTGCTAACGCGTTAGTGGCTGGCAATTAAATTCGTTTGAAAGAACACTGTCTGACTCTGCAAACAGAGAGTAATAGTAAGAAATTAATTTGTCAAACAATTTGCCGCTGTAGTTCAAATTTGTATTTAATTAATGCAATTGAGTGCGGGGGGGATAGTTACAGTGGCGGAGAAAAGTCAACCAACATACGAGCACCATTTTTCCCATCTCCAGAGTCCTGCTTAGACTTTTTTCCGCCACTGTGTTGAGGAAGCGTACAGAGAGAGAGAGAGAGCAGCGCAGCAGCTGGCCAACAGCAAGGGCACTTAATAAAAAGGTGAGGCATTGGAAGAGTGCGCTCCTCCGATAGTCGCCTATTTTGTTTCGGTTTTATTTATTTGGCTATGACAAGAGAACACAAAAGATAGGTAGAGGCACACAAATAGAACAGCGGGAACCTTGCAAGAATACACCTTGGCCACCCGGTTAAGATGGGTCAGAAGAACGTGCCAAAAGACAGTTAAAATACGAGTATTGGAATAAAAACACACACATGTGTACAGGCCAGAAGAGAGCAACGAGTAAGTGAGTGAGAACTAAACCAGGTCTAGCCGGCAATGCAAATCAATCTAAATCGCAGTCGCTGTCGCTGTTGACGTCGCTGCCGCTGCCGCTGCCTATGACTCTGCCACTGGCTTTGGCGCCTTGGTTGGCCACACGCAACAACAAGAAACATCACATTTTCCGTCATTATCATCAAAAGCGTCTTGGATGTTGGTAAATTGCAAGCATTTCCAGCTAATTGGTAGCCATTAGGAGGGAGGGAGGGAGGGTGGGTGGTAGAGAATGAGATGAGCCGCAGGGCAAGAGGAGTGAGTGAAAGAGAACAGAGCGCGGCGTTTGTTCAATTAGAACGTAAACGTTGGTGCGCCTCAATGGGGCGAGGGAAGGTAAAAGCAGAGCAAAAGAAAGAATGAACGAACGAACGAACGAAGAAAGAAAGAATAGAAAATGCGAAGCACAATAAAACTGCAAGAAACACCCCGGATTCATGGGGTTATTTAACCCCAGAGCGGTAGAGTAGTTTTTTTAAATTACAAAATCCTAACTCCGCTCTGAAAATAAGATTCTGCCTTTGTAGGTTTAAACATGATTTCCTGCCTATCAATTCGCGCAAAATATCGAAAACATCAAATATTTGCATTTTCAGTTGAAAAAAAGAAGAAGAATCTCAAACAATACAAAACGGAGATGACAACGCTCCAAAAAGCTTCTTAACAGCGATGTTCCAATTAGTAAACCGACGACGACGACGACGACGACGACGCCGCTGTCGACCCATTATCCAAGCAGAAAGAAAACGCTGGCAGAACAGAATAGTCCACCGAGCGAGAGAGCGAGAGCAAAAGCTTTGCTCAAAATCAGACACACACATAAATCATTACAGCATTCGAAAAAAGTAACAAAGGAGAGGAAGGAGAAGGAACGGACGGGTAGGTAGTGGATAGGGGTGAGTAGCAGGGAACGGGAAGATGAAAGAAAGAAACGCAAGTAAAAGGAACACCACAACGGCGATGACGAAGAAGAACAAGAAAAAGAATCGCAGAAATGCGAATGCACCACATGCAGGGAGCAAGAACAAACTAAAACTGAAACAATAAGCAAACAAAAAAAAAAAAAAAGATGAAGGGGGACGAGTCTCCACGACTCGACTTGTCACTTTTCCACGTCTTCCCCCTCGTTCAGCCAGAATACACCACTGTTAAGCGCAAATCAATGACCTACGACATCAACAAGAGAGCAGAGCGCGGCGTCAGACACACGCAGAGAGCGGAAAGATAGTTGTGGTAGCGGGAAGGATAGAAAGAGACGGGTCGAGAACATGGCAGGAGGCGGCTTGGGGGGCTTGCGGCAAACGTTGTCTGCTGCTGCTGCTTCCCCCGCCCCTTTGGCAAACAAGTGCAACAGCTACAGTAAGCACTCGCAAGGAAAATACACTCAAGAATTCAAAGGGTCAAATTTATTTTTCCCTATAGGAGTCTCACAGAGAAGACTCCCATTAAGTAAATGATATGCCATCAGATATTGTAATTTATCTTAGTTTCTTTTGACAAGTTTCCACTGTGCGTATTGTTTCACACCTTCAACGTTAACGTCTCACTTCAGTGCTTACTGTAGCAAGGGAAAAAATTAAGCTCGACAAAAGTGGAGTAATAGCGCGAAGCGTCAAAAGGAGAAGGAAAATACCAAGAACAACAAGAGCTGAAAGTACACCAGCAACAATAACTTTGTCGAAGCTCTCTTTTGGCGAGTTTTTTTTTTGTAGAAGTACAAACATAAGGGACAGCGAGAGAAAGAGAGGGAAAGCTTTTTTGTTGTCATCGTCCTGCTTGGAATTCTATCCTCCTGCTGCTGCTGCTGCCTTTTGCCTTTTCCGTCTCGCATAAATGCAATAAATACTTTACGTTCAGTGACGAGCGAGCGAGAGAGAGAGAGAGAGAGAGAGAGAGAGAGAGAGAGAGAGAGATTGCACAAAAGGAAGTTGTAGCAAAAAAATATACATACTCTCCGTATAAAAAGAGGTTGCCCAAGACCCAACATTAAGGTGAAGTTTAAATGCTCTATTCAGTTTTAAAAAATATTAATTATACTAATAGCGGGTTCAATATTCAGTCTTATTGCATACAATTCGTTTCATTCAAGGCGTTTTCGGTACACTTTTGGGGAAAAGGGCATTGCGAGTGCTGCTCTACCTGCAGCCCATTTTTTCCGACAATTTGCTTGATAAAAACATAATCGATTGTGCGCTAACCAACACTTCAGCACAAGTGCCATGTCCGTGTCTCTGCCTACGTGCGTGTGTGTGTGTGTGTTTGTGCGAAGGAAGTGAAAAGGAAATGGCAGTGCACTGTGAATCACCTGGACCAGCAGCTGGAGCGAGCGAGCGAGTGAGTGAGACGAAGATAGCGCTGGCTTGTAGAAGGCAGATAGCCAAGCGAGTGAAATTCTTTAATTAAAATTGTTTTTCCTGTAAACAATTGTGACATAACGAGGAGCAGAAAGCAGACGAGCAGACGAGCAGCCACAGCTCATTAAGTCCTCGTCCAGAGAGTAAGTAAGTATTAAATTCTTTTATTTATAAACTGCAAGGCGAATTGATTGCGAATGCCGGTCGGTCGGTCTGGGGTCTGGGGTCTGGTCTGTTGGTTTCTAGGTAAAATACCAATAGTCTGTTTGGTTCGGGGACTTGGCCAGAGAGTTCTCAAGTTATCAAGTTGGCCAACCAGCCGCCGAGCGACATGTGAGGAGTGCTCCAAGTGTAGTCTGGTCTGTGTGGCATGTGCAATGTTCTGGCTTTATAAGGCTGAAATATTGCAACCGGAATGGGATCTCCCTCTCCCTCTCTCTCTCTCTCTACATTCGCTGCCGCAGAGCAGAGACTCCACGCAAAAGTTAAGAAAATATATCCACAGAAACAACACAGACAACAAATGGCAGGCAGGCAGAACAGCTAAACAAACCCCCGTGCAACAAGAAAAACTAACCAAGAAAACTCACAGCGAAAGAACAGCTGCACACAATTGCTACGGAGAAATTATCAAATCAGCAATGAAGTCTTCAACACTTCTTTTTCCCTATGTACAAACGACGCGTCGTTCCACTATACGATCTCCAGACCATCTATAGTACGTACATATTTTTCTCAGTATTTTGCAGGTTATGCAGGGACTGGCATAAGATAATTATCTTTTGGAGATTGCATCGTTACAAGTCCCGAGTCCCAAATCGCTCGTGGCGGATGGCCTCTGTTCGGGTCATTCAAATCGAATGAGTCCGTTTGCTTATGGGACATTTCTGCCGCAATTCCCTAGAGGAACACCGCAACTGTGCGATAATTACTTTGAAAATGTTGATACTTATTTGTATCAATCAATATTAAATTGATTTTTGTCACAAACGGGAATTGTGATGGCCTTATTATGCCCCATTCTGCTGTGGCGACCATAAAATGACTGAGGGTCGAGTTCGACGTCAACATTATCTTTGGGAACAAACCCCCTTGCCAATGACTCATCTAAAACAATTCAGGGCCATCCAGACACCTCATCATCACGTTGAACCCACGTTGAATACTTTCCAATTAAATTAACGAATCGACAGAGCCAATGAAAAAGTCCTCTACATAAACTGCTCGCCAAAGGGCAAAGAAAGCACCCACAAATGGAGCCTTTATATGTTCAAATGTAAAGTTTTGGGAAAAAAAAGAAAATCGACGGAGAAACTTTAACAATTCTATTTCATTTGATGATATTTTCTTGTTGGGTTAATCAATAGTTTCGCCTGGTTTTTATGGTCGTCCCCCGAAAAGTTTGTTCATTTTCATTGCTCAACTTTTATTTGAGCCTCTCTTGAAAGTTCCATATTTCTTTGGGCCTCATAAAACTATTGTTATGGGCCATCGAGGGCCTGCGTTAAGTTATCCATTATTAAATGATTTAGAACGGCGGTTTGGGGGAAGTCATTGATTGGTTAATCCTCTTTCCTCAGCAGTAAAATAAACCCTTGAAGGATCTGAAGCTTCAATCGGTTTGATTTAATGAGTAAGGCAGCACTCCATAGAATGCAAAAACAACATAAATGTCGCGTGCATGAGGCAAAACACTAAAGCACGACTCGAGTCTCGCCAATGAGACGATCTCTTAAGCTCCCGATATACCCATCTAAGTGTGTACTTCACAGATACATTATTATACACGACTGTGAGTACCCAAAATAAAGGCTTGAGCACTCAAATTTCTTCATCAAATACTGTGGATAAATATGTATTTACCCACACCTACAGAAATATAACATATTATCTATGAGAATAGCCATCAAGCCTCACACTGTCGATGGACAAATATTATTGATTGAAATAAACGGGTAGCGCCAAAAAGGGACGGGACACGGGATAAAAACTCTAATCAGGGATCGATCACAGGCCTGGTTTGATCGATTACTCGGGGCGGGATTGGTTAACGGTTACTCACCGCTGCATTCCGGTTGGCGGCGGACACCACGGAGTTGTTCATGTACTGGTTCTGGGGCGGCATCATGGCAGCTCCCATTGGGACCGTGGGCTGTCCGCCCATGTAGACGTAGTCCTGGGGTCCGCCGGGCGGGCCGAGTGGCGGCTTTGGCATGCCCCCGTTCATGCCCGGATGCATGGCACCGGCATGGTGATCGTACATGCTGCCCGACTGGGCGTAAGGGGGTATGTGCCCCAGGGCAGCGGCATGACTGAGAAGATTCGAATTGTACTGTCCGGGATGACCGCCGGGCTGCTGCTGCTGCTGCTGGCCAGGATGCTGCTGGTTGCTGAGACCGACGCCCAGGCCATTGCCGTTGCCCAGGCCGTTTCCTCCGCCCATCAGATGATGCTGTTGCTGCTGCTGTTGGAGATGCGGCGGCTGTTGCTGCTGCTGCTGTTGTTGCTGCTGGTGTTGGGCCGCCACGGCAGCGGCTGCCTGGGACATCATGTGGTTGTGCTTGGCCACGGCTGCAGCCTGTTGCATGGCCGCCATGTTCGCGGCTGTCGCTGCCATTGACGGATGGTGGAGCCCGCCGTTGGAGCCGGAGCCGCCACCGCCTCCTCCTCCGCCGTTGCCGCCGCCCATGCTGCCGAGCCCGCTGCCCATGCCAATGGTTCCGATGGCTCCAGGTCCGCCATTGCTGCCGTTTCCAGGCTGCAGCTGTCCGCCCGGAGCTGCGTTGGCTGGATTCATGGGGGGATTGTACTTCCATTTATCCGGGTTCTGCGAATACCAGATACGAAAATTTTTTATAAAAATCAGGTTCTCATTTCTCTCCCCTTTTCTCCCTTGGATCTATTTCTGCTGTCTCATTGCCAAAAAAAAAAGGAGAACAAGTGCCATAAGCTGTTTATGCAACCGTTGCTGGCAGGCAGCGACCTTTCGGAACTTACACAAGCAACCACCCGCCTGGCCCTGGGGGGTGCAGCGCTCCAGACAGCCTGCCTGCTGCTCAACGCAGCCGAGAACAAAACGTTCCCCACCCCACGCCACGAAAAGAGTGACACAATATTTTGTGTGCTAAAACTCCGATGATTGCCCCTGCCCATGCATCGCAAGAGAAGCGAATGGTTACGAATGCCCCAAAGCCTAGGATTCTGATTCTGTATGCTGTTGCAGGTGTCTCTGCTTTGGCCCCAGATGCAGCCACAGAAAAACAGAAGAGCTGACGAATCTATACAGTTTTAGTCATTGTTTGTCCATTACAAATACTTAAACCCTGGCAAGGGAATTCCAAAGATGGAAGGCTATTTATTATGGCTTATGGCAGATCTATCCATCCTGTTCCCCCTTAGCCACCCACCCTCCGCTCATACTCACATCAATGCCGTGTCCATCGTCGCCGCATGCCCAACGGGTTTGCTGTTGCTTCTGGGCAAAGTGGGCTGCGTACTCGGCGGCGGCTGCCTCGTGCAAGGTCGAGCCTACGCCGCCACCTCCCACTCCGCCGCCACCGCCGGGCGAGGGACGTTGCTGGAAGACGTAGCCGACGGCAGCGGCCGCTGCAGCGCCGGCTGCATCGGCGACATCCTGTGACACACCGCCACCGACGCCGCCGCCACGAGACGAGCCTATAATGCCGTCCGAGCCAACGCCGACGCCGCCGCGGCCGTTACGATCATCGTTACCACCCAAAAACTTCATGTGTTGTTGTTGCTGCTGTTGGTGCGGCTGTGGCTGTTGCTGCTGTTGTTGTTGCTGCTGTTGTTGTTGTTGTTGTTGAAGGTGTTGAAAGTAGGGTGGTGCTGGACCGTAATGTTGTTGCTGCTGTTGTTGGTAGAGCTGTTGCTGGTGGTGGTGCTGCTGCTGCTGCTGATGATGCTGCTGCTGCTGATGCTGCGGATGGTGTTGCGGCGAGGGCGTCGATATGGAAATGGTGGGCGCGGTTAAGAGCTCAATTTTGACGGCTTTTCAAAGCTGTCGCAGCTGACGAGGGGGCGCGTATTGCTAACTGTGAAGAACGAAGACTGCGAGAGAGACTACGGAACGACGACGACCACCGCCGACGACGACGGACGATCGAGAGGGCGCGGATTTGACGTGGTCCCTCGCTACGTTACGTTTTGACGTTCCCTTTTACGATCTCGCACCTGCAGTGCTTCTCAAACTTTCGATCGATCCGTTCACTGCACTCTGCACAGTGGTATTTACTGTATTATTTGTACACAAATTATTTAATTGATTTTGTTGTTGTTGTTGTTGTTTGATGTGGTTTTAGGGAGCACAAATTTTTAGCCTAACACATTTAACATTAATTTACAGCATTTGCTTGAGATTTCTTCGTTTTTTTATTTATTTATTTTTTCATATTAAAAAAACTTATTGGATTTGTTGTCGGGGTTGGATGTAATATTTTTTTTTTTTTTTACAGAAATTTACACTATTTAACACAAATTTTAAGAATAATATTTTACACAGTTGCACAGTTGTTGTTTGGGACTTAACAAAAATTACGTATGAAAACTGGTTAAAATTTGTTGAATTTTTACAGATTTTATTATTTGAGAATTTGTGAAATTTCCTTCTTTTTGAATGAAGTTGTTTATTATTTATATTTAGGATGAATTTTAATTTACACGACGTTTAATGATGAAAATATACACAAACTGAAATGAGAAAGATGGGGGAAAAACGTATATTAATGCTCGTCTCCAAGAGTCCAAGATGTTGGGCCAGTCTCCTACACAACAATGCCAGGCAGAATTATGAAACATCAGAACATAGGAAAGCCCAGCGAAGAAGCCAATCTCCACTGAAAACACGCACCACTGTGCCGCAGACACAGACTGCTACCCTGTGGCATAAGTCGGTGCAGCAAGCAACAAAACATGGCACGGAAAATGTTCAATAAAAGAAAATTCTTCTGAGACAGAAAGATGAGTACAACAAATGCCAGAACTGATTTCCTCATTATGAAAACAATAACAAAACTGTGAAACGATTGGCGAACGGCAGGAGGAGGGGGGCAGATAGTCAGCGTACAAGAATAAAAAGAAGCAGAGCCAAGAACAAGAACAACGCAAAGCTGAATCATGCGCGAAAAATACAGAAAAGAAAAAAGCGCGATGAACTCGACCCTGGGATACCCGTTACCCAGAGATTTATTATTACGAAATAGTGAGATAAAAGTTTGCAATTAACTTTGATTTTTTTATTTAAATGACATGAAAGAAAATAAAAGAGTTTGCAGAGAGAACATTGCAGCCCGTGTCTGTACAGTAGTTCTGTTTTTTCCAGTTATTAATATTGCTATTAAACTATAAATCGGTAAAGTAGATATAGTAAATATTGGGTGCTTTTTGTGCAGATACTCATAAACATACAGGGTATCAAAAGCGAAAAGACAACGCAAGGCGAGCGGCGGCAGCGGCAGCAGAAAAAAGGGGGTGGGTGGACGGACGGACGGGTGAGGAGAGGAGAGAGAGGTTGAAAATGGAAAACATATAGAATTAACATACACATATAAACAGAGGTACAACAAGAAGGAGACGCAACTACGGCGGCGACAGCCGGCAGAGCAGACGAGGCGAGGAACGACGACGAATGGCGGCAGGCAGGCAGGCAGGCAAACGAAGAAGGCAGGGCGCCGCAACTTTTGAGGTTACGTTACGAAAAACTATGCGAAACGAAACGTTGTCGTCTGTGGGTCGGCTTGTTTATGAGGAGCCTCTCCTGGCCAGGCCACCCACCCCATAACATGGCCAGAGAGAGCCGTGCCGTGCCGAGCCGAGCAGAGCAGAGCTAGCAAGTGCAGCAGCAGTAGCATGCGAAAATCGCAGAAGTTGCCTCCCTCCGAGAGAGCTGCTGGGGCCCCTGGAAGACACACAAACACACACAGGAACAGTCACACGCACACATTTAATATAAAAACAAACATAAAGATAAACCGTAAAAGAGACATGTGAAAAACAAAGGCACGAGAACGAAACAGGAGCAGAGTGAGTGCGCAAAGGAGGGGGCGTGGCTGGCTCAGGGAGGATACAGCTGATGAATATTGAACTGAATTATTGAATATTCCATCAAGAAATTCATTATTTATTTCATCTTTTATTATTATACGGCTGTTAGACGGCGACCAATGTATTCTTATTGGGAAAAATTCGTGTACACAAATGCAAGCGTCCCCAGAGAGGGAGAGAGGATATTGAGAGAGCACTCGCTCGCACACACACACTGAAGAGAGCGCACAGTGCAAATGTAAGAAAAAAGAAGAAGCAGCCAAATGGCCGCCGCCGCCGCCGCTGCCGCTGCCAAGGAAGAAAATGATGGGACAAGGCGAATAATGAGGCGACACATCCAAGAAAACAGACAAATACACACGCACTGGCACACGAACGCACAATCGGAAAAATATTTCACTAAAATATAAAATATTCATTATATTCTGTTCCTCTTTAATGTGTGTTTGCAGTCGGAAATTGTGACCGCGCAGTCGGTAGCGACCCGGCCAAAAAATTTAATTGATTTTTACCTTTTGGGGAAAAACAATTTTGTTTCTTGCAGGTTTTTTTTTTGCAAACTATTTTTATACTTGTTTAAATATAAAAAGCGGTCTGGATACACACACTCTACACACACATGGCACGCTGTCGCCGCCGCCGTTGGTTGCCGCAGTCGAAAAGGAAACCCGATGATGACAATGTAAAAAGAGGCAGGAGGAAAAAATACGGGAATCGAATCGAACTCATTTTCTTTTTTTGGCACTTACACATGCACTTAAAAACCATTCACGACACGCTTAAGTTCTGTTAATGTGTGCTTTTGTATTTAATTTAAGTTATTTAAATTACAATTATTTACACAGGATGAAGAAGAAGAATACGGCTAAGAATTCTTCAACGTCGCGTCCGTCGCAGAACGATAATAAAAGCGAAATGCAAAGACACACAGGGCAAATACAACAACAAAAGAATAGAACCGCTGAGAGAACCAGAACCTGGTTCCAGAGAACCAGAGAACAGAGCATGTCCAACAAGAGAGCGAGAGCGTCAGATGAGAACGAGAGAAAGAGCAGACGGCGTTTTACATAGAATTGTTTAAATGTAATACTAATTTATGGTAAAACCACGGGAGGGAGAGTGAGTCGGGCGCTATTCTCACCCGATTTTGGGTTGGAAAGAACACTTACAAAATGAGGAAATTATCACAAATAAGCCAAATAAATTGCAGCATTTATTTTATTCTATTTTCTTACGAGTTCCTCTCAAAATCAATTAAAATCGGCCATGCATGGGCCATTCAAATTGTTTATACATTATTTATCAATCGATTTTAGGCATGCTAAATTTGATTAGACGCCAACGCCAGAGAACCACACACACATACATACACACACAATGGTGTTTGTTTTGTTTTTGTTTGCGGCGTTTTTTTATCAACTGCTTTGCGGCCGACAGCTACTTTTTTTTGCCATAAGCACGCGGCTTTTGCTGCTTGTTCTTTCCCGCACGCACGCACACACACACACACAGATTGTTTAGCATTGTTAATTTATCCTCTGTTTTGAATTTGTTTATATTCATTTTCAATATAATTCTGCTGCTGTTTTATGAATGCAATACTGTAACGCTATATATGGGGGTTATCTTTTTATATTATCGAATATATATTCTGTATTTTGCATATTCACACACCTTAGCTTATTTGAACAAAATTTACATATTACAAACTGCTTTATGTCCCGCTCGTTACACACGATTGAAATGAATGAAGCGGAGAGAACGATAAACAAAACCACCAAAGGAAAAACGCCAAAAAAGAGCCGTAACAGCTGTTTGTGAGTGTGGCCGCATATCGAAACCGGACCAATCGATAGCCATGCAAACGATAGTGCGTTTAAACGATAGTTTCTGGTGCTTCTGCCCGGTACTGTACTCCTTAGATTTTGAAATGAAATTAAATTTCGCCACCTTTTCAAATAACATTTCTAGCTCATGCTTTGATAACTCCAATATGTAATTCATCAGAATCCTTGCGACCGTGTCTCTCTTTTTCCGGCAGTCGCTCTGACGAACCAAGCCCGTAATAATTATATTATCAATAACCCGCCCATAATTTAAACACGACGTGTTCTAATACATATACATACATGTGTATTTTAATTTTTAAACGGTGTAGTCATTTCGACCAATTCTTAGTGAAAATTATAGAGGAAATACATTTTTTTTCTCACCTTTTCTTTCTTAGAAATAGGATGTATTGTGCATTTGCATTTTGAAACGATTGAAATACTTCAATGAAAGCAAATGGAATATGCAAAATAAATATACGGGGACAAACATTTCCGATTTCAAAATTTCTTAGCCCTATATATGTAAGTATTTATAGAGGGTTCTGTCCTGAATTGAGAGTGTGTGTGGGAGGGGGGCGGCGGCGGCGGAATGGAAAGTTTCTGGATCCTTTCCTGTATTATGTGATCTGTGGTGCCGAAGGTATTAATTCTTATGTTTGTTGTATGCCTAAAATTAATATAAATGTCGAGATGCTTAGGCAGTGCCTGATTCGGGACCTGCGGCATCGGACTCGCAATCAACGGTTTCGGCGGTATCATTGGCGGCCTCGCCGTCGCATGTCGACTTGGAGTCATCCTTCGAAGAGGCTGCACCTTCGTAAGCGTCATTAAAAGCGCGGGCGCGATCGGCTGGTTTCTTGCTTGCGGCATCATCATTGGAATCGTCTTCATCCTGGTCGTGGTTCAAGGCGCTGTGATTGGCTTTTGGGGGACGTCCGCGCGGCTTGGGAGCTCCCTCATTCAACGACTTGTTTGGTCCTGCAGGGCGTCCACGCTTCTTAACTACAGGGGAAGATGCAGCGGCAGCTGGTTTCTCAGGCTGCACGATCTGCTCCTCCACAGAGTCGTCATCTTCCTCTTCTTCTTCGTCATCGTCGTCCTCCTCCTCAACAGGCTTGTTGACTTTTGGACGACCTCGTGGACGACCAGTTGGCACATAAGCTTGCTTGTTCAATGCTGGACGACCGCGCTTCTTGGGTGGAGGTCCATCACCGGTCCATTCGGCTGCCGGGGCAGCGGGACGTTTCTCCACATGTGTTTTAGGCCTGCCCTGGCCGCGTCCGGTGCGCACAATATTCAGATTGACGGACCCAGTCGGAGGACGTCCCGGCGGGCGACGAACCTCTTCATCATCATCGTCGCTCTTCTCATCTAACAGCATATGGGAATTTAAATAAAGGGAAATCTTTCACAAACTAAGGCTTACCTTCGCTCTCACTGGGCTGATGCTTCCTGGGGCGGCCCAGCTTGCGCCGCTTGGACGATGTGGTCTTTGATTTAGCTGGGACCTCAGCATCGTAGTTGTTGATGCGTGGGCGACCGCGGCCCTTGGACGCCGGTTGGGGCGATGCCACAGTCTTTGCCACATTCTCATAGGAATCGTCATCACCATCACCATCCCCTTCACCCTCGCTCTCGCTTAGATTGATTGGTTTCTTTGACGGTCGGCCGCGCTGAGCCTTAGCACTCTTTGGTGGGCGACCACGCTTCTTCGGAATCGTGGCGGCGGCGTCCACCACGCTCGGACTTGCACCAGGGTTCTTTGGGGGCCTGCCGCGCTTCTTTACCGAAACCTCTTCCATGGCTGCTTTGCTGTTGCTGTTGCTGCTGCTGTTCGTGTTTTCTTGCGGCAAGACGTCTCTTCGCGGAATGCGCGCGCTCTCTCGGCTCTGCAGTGGCGTCCCCTACCAATACACACACACGCAAGCAAATTTCGCTTCTTTACGATTGCGTCTTTCACTGTGCGTCTTCGAATGGTTTAACTGGGAAATGAAAAACGCAAATAGTATTATCTGTGCACAAACATTTTCCAAAAAATTAATTCACTAAAATGCACTGCTCTCCTCAGGGAAAATTCTCAATTTTCTTAGCCGCTTTTATTTCCTTACCTCGCCGATTTTTCTTACGAGCACGCTTCACTATGGAGTCGGTTTTCTGTGTTTTCTATTTCCACTGTCTTCGCTCCCTATCGATATGCAGACGCAACTATCGCACGCGATTCAAGCAACTTGAGAAAATAATTTAATTTCAGACCAAGGGCGAAATTCGCTGAATTTAGCTAGATTTGACCTGAAATCCACTGGAAAATGCCTAAATGTCGAATTTCGCTAGTAGATTTTGCATTATAGTCTGCCGGCCGGCTTACAAAATTCAAGGTAGCAACCGATAAGAATTCGCGGCGATACAATAATGCGATAACTGGCAAAAACTTTTCAACAATTTATTCAAATCTTGAAACTATACTTTTCTTTTTTAAGGAACAGACAAATACTAATGCTTGGCAACCCAAGTTGATATTGAATAACCATACTCAAAAATGACTTTTAACAATCGAAACTTTTTCAAAGGCTTGCTACATAGGAATATATACGAATCCGAACGGATGGAGATTACGTGGGTCCCCTGGGAACAAATGTATCTACATAAAGGGGAAAACATATAAGACTGCAAAAATAGCTGTGATAATGGAGTCAATGTTTTTGTATGTTAAATGTATGCTTACTGTTCTGATATTTTGCCTGTTTGCTGTGTCCGTGGCTGATGGCCGTTGCAGAATGAACGTATTAATTAAAATTTCTATGTATTTCTATGCCTTTCAGCTGCATGAAATATGCGGAGAATTTGAATTATGAAGTGGAAAAAGTACTTACCTGGCCACCGAAATGCTGATTGTTGTTCATAATTATGATTTTCTCGAAAATTCCTTCGCCTCTTAGGGATTTGTGCGATAGATCGATATATCGCAGAAATAAACAATAATTTGTACAATTTTTCTGTATTACTTTTGCACCAATTCGAATACAAGAACTCCAATTTTGAAACTAATATTTCGTTACAATTCACTAAATTTCGAAAATAATATCGGATCAAAATATCGATGCCAGTTCCTCCGGTATTTTCAAATTTTTGTTCATCCCAACGAATCTCACTCAACACGCAACAAGTCCAGAACTCTGTTAAAATGAAAATACCCTTTGTTCTAATCAAGGATGCTCTTTACCGCAGGCAGCAGCAGAAAGTGAGTAAAATGAGCTGAAAAACCAGCAGTTTGATACCATCTCCTTTTGATCCAGCAAGGGAGGTCTTCGAGCAGCAAAAGGAATCCACCGAAACGGCAGGTGAAGGTACGATGATGCCACAGGAGCCAAAAGAAAAGATGGCGGTTGAAGTGCCGTGTTAGGAGGCTCTGCAGCTAGCCGACAAGCCAGTTGAAGACACAGGACACCTAAAAGTCACGTCGCAGAAAGCAGCTGAGCTGAAGCACCAGAATCACCTGATAATACCTGGTATCCTTCCAATCAAGACGAGATCGTCATGCTAGTAGAGGCTCTACTAGGCGTAATCCACATGACCAGGCTCTAACCCTTCCAAAATACCAATACAATAGAGTGCTAATGGTTGTAGAGGCAACACGGTAAGAGCTGCCACCAACAATGTCCGAAGTCAGTGACGCCAGCGACTGGAACAGCGATTGGTCCAGTCGTCTGCTTTCCAGCTGGATTCATAACGAGAAAGAACACTCGGGCAGTAGCGATTTGGAATAACATTGTAACCCAACCACACCAAGACCAGATGGCATTTATTGTATGTGAAATAGTACCTTTAACTATCCAATAATTTCAATAAAGCACATAGTTGTGTGGATGGTATCGATGCTACTGCGTCAGGTTGTGTCGTATCTGGAGCGGAGCACAGCATCGGACATCTGGGTTGGCTTGATTATTTGTAGACATAGCTGCTGCTTCAATTTGTGTGGAATCTGGAAAGGAAAACTTTTGAAGTGCGGTAAGCTCCTGGCACGTAAAACTGAGTCTGGTTTGGGATAAAAGACATGTTGGGAAGAAAATCCAAGGGATTGACTTTCTTTGCCATTGATTGGGCCTTGCAGCTCTTCTTGATAATATTTTAATAATTGTTGATAAAGGTTTTAAGTCCTCTTAAGTAAGAGTGTCCCTTACCATATCCTTCTCTGTATATGCGTTTTCTTAACGTTCTCGAATACCCCAATAAACAAGCGCCAGGCCAGGCACCGCAGTACAATGAGAAGACAGTGGGGATTACACACAACTGTTTATTTAATTGTTAAACAATAAATATACATATACTCGTATGTATTATCAGATTGTATTGTTGTACAAATATTGATTATTTTATATAGAGCCATACATTAATACATATATATATTTCATATTTCTGGCAAACGCCGATTCTTGAGTAACTCATTTAACGATTTATGTATGTATATTGCAAATTGTTAATCGAAGAGATATATTCGTGTATATATATATTTAATTGATGGCCTGCTCCACGGGCATGACAAGTTGAAGGTTTTTTTCTTTCTTTCTTATTTTTTTAGGAACACACTCTAGCACGCACACACACACGCGCACACGCACTCACATACACTAGAACAAAACTTAAGATTAGAAATTTAAAAAAGGATAAATTTACAATTGCGCAAATGATACAAAAAATGATGAAATATGAATAGGATAGTGGGTATAGGAGAAGGAATAGAAGTCGGATAGAACCTATGTATAAATACAAATTAATTACAGTATGCGGCTTGGGGCGGGCAGAGTAGAGTGCGGGAGGGAGCGTCTTCGAGTGTCCAAACAAATTGTTTCTTTCCTTCGGATACTTACAGTTTAAATCTTTTCTTTCTAAGTTTCTAAGTTATACGCTACGTACGCTACTACAAATCGAATAATGTTTGTTTTTTCTCGTTTCTTTATCATATAAAAACAAGTATTAGAACAACAAAAATATTAAATTAAAACAAAGACAATGGTGTAAAACTAATTGAATGGGAGAGGAGGGGATGGGACGCTGGGGAGTGCTGCTGTTGCTGCTGCTGCTGCTGCTACTGCCTTAGCTGGTAATCTTGTTTCGTGTGTTGCTTTTTGAATCTCATAAGTTTTGCAAGAATGACAATAATTTCGTTTCGTAGTTTTTATTCGATTCCAGATTACGCAGCGAGTGGCGCTCCTCGGGGAATACATGTAGATCGTACGGCTTGTTGGCCTTGTTCAGAGCACTGATAAGTCGGGAGGTGTGATAGAAGTGCACATTCTCATCGATCAGGCCATGAATCAGCAGCAGCCGATTGTCCCTGCAAGAGAACAAGAACAAGAACAGCCATTCAGCCCAACCATGTAATGTCATGTAACACCGACTGAGACAAGCACTCACTCTTCGGGGAAGGAGTTCACATAGTTGAGCACTGATCCGGCCGAGTATCCAGCCTCGTTGTGATGCGGCAGATCCATATAGCGTTCCGTGTAGCCCGTATCGTAATACTCCCAATTGGTAACCGGCGCCCCGGCAATGGCAACTTTGAAGATTTGCGGAAATTGCACCAGGCCCATCAGGCTGAGGTATCCACCTGAAAGCACCACAAATCACCACAAAGAAATCATTACAGACATTGCAGCCATGCCATTCGACTAAATTCAGTAGATAAAACAGCAACTTACCGTAGGACCAGCCGTGGATGGCCACACGCTCCATGTCGATGTAGCCCAGCTGGTCGGCCAGGATGCGCAAGGCATCGACCTGATCGGTGAGCTCCACCTGTCCCATCCGGCCGCGTATGTGGCTTTCGAAGCGCTTGCCACGGTGGCGAGACCCGCGCGAGTCAATACAGATCACGCAGTATCCCTGAGCGGCCAGCATGTGCATACGCAGCTGATGCTTTCCCTGCCAGACACACAGAATTTCAAATACATCAAAAATTTAATACGGCAATACGGCAGCCAAGGAACCCACCTTGAAGGTATTGTTCACGGTCTGCACTTCAGGCCCACCGTAGACATTGAGCACCGTGGGATACTTGACGCCCATCTCGAAGTTGTGGGGCTTATAGACCATGGCATAGACGATGTCACCCGATGGCAACTGCGGCCGAAAGATCTTCGGGCAATATTGTGGCTCCGGCTTGCCGCCCTCGTGCAGGTATCCCATCAGCGAGATCTGTATGCCGTTGACGCCGCCGTTCTGGCAGGTCTGGTTAACCCGCATCACCTTGCAGCTGGGCAATCTCTGGATGTTACAATAGACCAGCAGCATCAGCGAGCATTCCTATGGGGGACGAATGGCAAAACAAAGCAAGATATTAGAACGAGACAAAAGGAACCAGGAACTACGAGAGATCATGAGACGTACATCATCAAATTCTACGAGGTACGAGTACCCCGGTTCGGTCAGCAGGCGTATGTGCTCGGGTCTCTGCAGACTGACTACATAGAGATGCTTCTCCAGGGGGGTGTCGCGCAGACCCACAAAGTAGACCAATTGATTTGGCTTATCCACCCAGATATTCCTGGCCAGCACCTCCCATTCACCGCTGGTTAGCGCCACCTTGTTGATGATGCGCGGCTGGAGGGCAGACTGCTCAACAAAGCTGGGCTGTGGCTGCTGCTGCTGCTGGGGAGCAGGTGTGCCAGCATCGGACTGGCCATTGGCATTGGTCAGAACCAGACTGGATGTGACGAGATACAGATGCCGGAAGCCAGTCTCCTCGGAGGCCCACACATAAGTGACACTAGTGTCGCTGACGTCGAGGATGCACAGCATGTCGTGGACATTGATCCAGCTCTCCGATTGCTCCGTGTAGATCACCTGCAGCGGCGTGATGGTGCGACTGTAGAGGCTGCGCCAGCTGTGGTCCCCAATGGAGTCTGTCGGCGTGGACACCTGGCTGCTGTACGACTCGCAGAAGTTGTCCAGCGGTATGAGGAACAGGTCAAGCCTCTGCTGCTTCCTGTCCAGTCCCTGGACCCAAACGCTGTAGGCGAATAAAAAGTGAAGGATGAGTGCCCTAGGATTATCCAAATCTACTCACTAGTTGGCGTCTGGTGTCCAACCGACGCGGACAATGTACTCCAGCCAACTGAAGACGGCCAGTAGGGAGTAGGGCAGGTCCTTGATGCAAATCTCGCTGATCTGCAGCGACTCGTTCAGTACGAACTGAACGAGCTTGAGCTTGGACTTGGCATTGGTGCTGCCACTGCGTGGGAAACGATACTCATCCACCCGGCCATGGACGGCCGTCGACGAGGGAAACGTGTACAGGGAGACCTCCGTTTCGTCCACCTCCTCGTACACAATGCGGTAGATGCCATCGTCAGAGTGCGGCTGCCACCAGAAGCCCTGATAGCGGCTAAACTCTTCTTGCATCACATACGAAGGAACTCCGGCACTCAGCGCATCGTCTGGGTAGGAGTGGCGGCCGCAGCTTGTGTACGTGAGACGCTTCTCGTGCCCGCTGAGCGTGTGGGTGACAAAGAGGTCGCAGTCACTGATGTACGCAATCATGTCAGAGTTTTGTGGACAAATCTGCGGATCCAAAGCGGTCCACTGCGGGCAGGTGCGTAGCTGTGTGGGAAACAGCAGGCCAGACTAGTCGGGGGGTTGGAGGATGTTAGAGATTGGAAAGAGATTCATTGATGCTGCTTACATTGTAGCCCGTGTCCAGACACTGATACAGATCGTTGAAGCAGGGAAACACGAGCTTGCCGGAGGGCTTGTGCAGCTCGTAGCATGTGATGCCCCAGGTGGAGAGGCGCTTGCGCTCTTGCAGCAGCTGGAACTCCCTGGCGTAGGGACAAGAGCTGCCACTTGTGCTGGTGCTTGTGCTGCTCCCATGGGCACTGGGTATGGGCTGTTGCAAAAGTGGATTCCACGACAATCTACAACAAAATTAAACCAGATTAAGCTACAGACCAGGAAACGGACCAGAAAGTGGAGCATTCCTACTTGGGTCTATGCGCGGAGCCAAAGTGAAAGGTCGGCTGGCTTGATCCGCCGGTTGGGGATCCTGCAGCGGTGGTGGGAATGCCGACGTTGGAGTCGCCATCCAGACGCTGTATTACCAGCTGCTGCTCGTCCTGCTGCTGCATATTGATGTCGGCAAAGAGCAAGGTCGTCTCCCAGTTCTGGGGCGGCGAGCCGACGAAGTAGCAACGGGCTCGACCATCCGACAGATGGCGGAACTGGACGTTGGTGGGCACCATCGAGGACAGAGTGGAGAGCTTCTTGCGCATCTCCTGAACGATTATCTTGTTCTCTGCCCAGCTTTTGGATGGTGTGGGCGCTGCAATGTGTCCATCGTTGTCCACGGCGTCGTCTTCGTCTTCCTCGCAATCGTCGCAGTCCTCGTCATCATCCCCGCCCAGACCATGGGGTGGCGTTCCGCTGGTGGGGGAGCTCAGGTGATTTGTGATCACTGAGGCGGCAGCCACGACCACCTCGGTTGTGGTCGCGGTGGCAGCCGCAGCAGCCGCTTGTATCGGCGAAGTTATCGAGTTGAGGGCGCTGCCGATCGAGGAGTAAAACGCATTCGCCGTCGTTCCCAGCGATCCCATGCTGGTCAGGCTGGCAATGGAATGCGTCGATCCCGGAGTACTGGCCGCACTCTGGCTGCTCCGATCCATCAGGCTCATCGAGCTGGTCCCGCCTGCCACACTGACGGCCGTGGAGACGCGGGACGTGAACCCGTCCAGGAGATTCACAAAGGAGGTGGCAGCGGCATTCGTTATGCTGTGGCTGCGGTGGTGTCCGCTGTTGTTGTTGTTCCTGCCGTGTGGCAAAGGATCTGTTTCAATGCCCATTAGGGTGCTTGTGCTGTTTGCGTTGGGTCCGCCGCCGAGATTCACATTCAACGGTGGACTCGGGGACGAGGCCAGCCGAGTGCGTTGCTGTTGCGCCGTCTGGGATCTACTCCCAGTTGTCTCCATCCTCACTGACTCTTCTCCGGGTGCTCTCTAGTGCTGCAATTCCAAAATTTGACCCAATTTAAGCAGCTCCGACCACGTACACACCACAGCCACACAGAAATGCTGGCCCTCTTCCGATTTTTTAAATTCTCACTAGCGCACGCACACACGTGCACGGAACACACGAACACAATAACACTCACACACTCACAGACACCGAACGCTCCTCACACGCTGGCTGGCAGTGCTGATGGTTTGTTTATATTTTGCTTAACATTCGCCTTAACGCAGCAGCTCTGGGCTCGAATCGAAGAGATTTTCTTAACTGGATCGCATAGCATTTGTTTCGTTGTCTCGTCTTGTATTTTCCACACTCATGCTGGCTCGGCTTTTTCTTCTTCCTTTCTTTTTCTGTCTTGTCTTTCTGCTCTGCTCTTCGTAGTCGTCTGTATATTGTTGTTGTTTTTTTTATATCTTCTCTTTTGCAAAAAGGAAAAAGTGAAAGTCGCACCGTGCGACGGCGTTTACGGCCTAGCTAAAGCGCTGGCGTTCAGAGTTCTATTCAGATGCACCGAGTTGAATGCTGGCTATTTTTTTTACTTAATTTAATTATATTTATTTAATTATTTTGGTTCGGCCAGGTAAATTAAAACAATGAATGATATCCCGGTGGTATTTTTTCAAATTTAAGCTTGGCCACATTATCCGGCCGATTTTTATATAGCGATATCTCGATACAACGATAGTTCCAAGTGCAACGTCTTTTATGGTCATATGAAATTAGACTGCTAACTTTGGTGAGAAAAGAGCCGATAGCATGACAGACAAAAACCGAAATTAGTTTTCGTAGCCGTCTCCAGGCACATTTACCGGCTAGGGTATCAGTCGAAGAACCGAAGCACTTTTTGTGGCAAAACGATGGCACACTAACCAGGCAGCAAAATTGTATCTACAAGGTATAACAATCGGTTATATCTGGAGAGTCAAGATGCTTTTATCATGAGGCTGTCTCTGTTTTTGCAGTTAATCAGTTCGGAGTTCTAATTTCAAATGTCCAATACAATAATTTGAGTTTTGTCATTGCATTGCTCAACCACATTGCAGACTGAGCGAAATCGAATGTAAGAACACCCTCAACGGGTATGCTATTTTAATGATACAATCAAAAATATTATTCGTTTCGAATAGTAAACGAATCAAATGTAAATTCTTGCAATATATTGGTGGTGCCAAAAATACACTTGTCAATCCGACTCGTGGGGCTGCCAGTGTGCTCTAGCCAGAGACGCCTGCAGGGAGAATATTTAAGTATTGGTATGTACGTAGTTTGCGGCTTTTTCCGCATACATTGCCTCAAATGCTGGTTCATAGCCCTGGATTTGGCCCGTGAAAGTATTGCGTGGGGTGTTCATGCACCAACCCCGCACCCCTAGCTTCTCAGCCCTTCGCATCGTATACTTTAGTAAAATAGTAAATCAGTAAAAAAAGCGAATGTAACTATTTTACCAATGTGAATGCCATTGATCGGAATCTTACCATTCGAAAGGAGACCCCTGCAAAGGAACTGACTTTGGTTGTGTTCTAATATTGCGGATGTGTTGGCTTTAGCTCACCTTGCACAATACCGAATATTTCAAATTGGCAATCTAATATCTTTTGAATCAACTGTGCAGCTGGTTGCGCTGGTTTCGGCTTCACCTCTAGCGTAGTTTGTGTGGTCACATTCTTAGTTGATTTTGGTTCTTCCTCAGCTATCTTTTTGCTCCTTTTCGGATCTGTTTGTGTTTCCTTAGACGACATATTTCACAAACGAGTGTTTTCTACTCGGCTACTACGTGGGACGCTGTTGCGTGGAGTAAATCGGTTACTATAGAGGTGCGAACGGTAACTGTAGAAACTCCTACTCACCCAATATGTGAGTGGTAGCTAAAAGCACAGACCACATCCTGGCCAGCATAGGACCGGCATTTGGTGATCGATCAGCTTCCTCTACTGAGATTGGCCTTCTTCTAGCTTGTGCTGCCGCCTAAATCCTATAGGTTTTGAAAAGTCAAATATGTACTGATTATTCGAAAGGCCTACCGATTTAGCGGGCTAGCTTAAGGATGAGGCAACAATGGGCCAGACTCATGTGCGCAACATTCGGCATACACTTCGCCAATTCATTTTTCCCGGGTCTCAACGAGCTATTTTGAGACCCACAATAAACCGTTGATAAAGTGGGATTCAATGAGTCCGGACTTAAATCAAATTGAAGTTCTGTGGGGCTTCTTTGCAGCCAAAGTTTATGCCTACACAAGGCAGGACTTGAAGGACTTAAAACAAGCGATCGTTGCTGAATGGGACAATAGTGAGGTAGGTTCAATTCCCCGTAGGCAATAGAAACGACTATCCTCTTTCGTTTTTTTGCTTTGACCTCGTTCGCTAAAACCTCTTTATACGCAAAATGCAATAAAAGCAAGTGTTTAAAATAAACCAGTCAATTAGAAAATAGATTCACTAATCGGATACAATTATGTGGGCATGGCTGTGGGTTCTATATAGCTAGTAATATTCCACGGAATATCAAAAACGAGCAATATGTAAAATAGAACTTGAATGTGTCAGTATATTGACGGTATATTTTGGTATATTTCTGAGGGTCGGATGGTTTGTTTTAACGATAAATTCGCGGTTACACTGGAATAGAAGCAAGCACCCGTACCCCCGACACAAACAAATATTTTTTGCACTAGCCTGAAGAACGAACAATGCATACAGTTTACGCCCTGCTCAAGAACAAACTGAGCGATGTTCATCCTTTGCACAACATCGATCTGGAGCAAAACGTGGCCTACTTGAAGACAATCGTCACAAAGGAGCTTCAACTGCAGTACGATGCCAGCGAATTGGGTGAGTGACCGACACGGCGTTGCACATAACGACGCATACGCATTGCGCATCGCCATTAAGATTGTGCTCACTCATCATCTACGCATCTACCTTGCCTTACACATTGCGATCTGCCCCAATCTGCAGAAATCTGCCATCATGGCCAAGTACTCGACGATGTGCAGACTCTTAGCAAGGCTATCAAACCGAATGCCGTGATCCACTGCTTCCGAAAAACGACGCGTTACACGCCGTATGTTCCGCCAGCGGCATCCGAGATCAACACGAAGCTCATACAGGAGCTCTTCTCCCTGACCTCGCACCTGCAGGTCAGTGTCAGCTGCAGATTCAACATTCTGCAAACGATCCTGGCCGAGTATCCGGAATTTCGTCGCAACCTGGGTGCACAGGCCCTGATTCGCGACTCTGTGCTGTTCAACATGTTGCACGAGCCGGAGGTGGTGCAGAATCTGGTGCGCGAATATCCCCTGATCTGCGACGCGGCCCCTTTCATCGTGGAAACCATACGCAAGGAGCTGGCTCGGAACAGCTCCGCCACCCAATGTAAGTCAATTCTTTTTCCCTTGTGCTTTTTTCTGACGATCAATCTCACTCTTCAATGACCGTAGTTCAAGAGCAGGCGGCCTCCGAGTCCACCACCTCGTCGGAGGAGGAGAACTCCCTGGGCGCCGGAAGCAGCAGCAGCGGAAGCAGTGGAATGGTGGCCGCCGCCGCTAATCGTCGCGATGAGCTGGCCAATATCCGGCAGATCAGCCGTCAGCAACTGGCCAATGCTCTAGCCAATGTAACCTCGTTTAATTCGCTGTCGAACATCGCCCAGCGGAACGCGGATGAAGCCCAGCAGGGCGATGAGAGGCCACGCACCACCTCGGCCCCCATTGCCGGTAGTAGTAGTAGCAATTCTGCTCTAGGAGCTAGCGGCAGCAGTTCCATTTCCTCGGAGCTGTTTCGCAATGAGCTGGCCAGGGCTTTTCAGTCGCTGGCCCAGCAGCCAGCGGAGAGCATGGAAGTAGAGGCCTCTGCAGGAGCCGAGGCATCGACCGACGATGTAGACGACGACGACGACGCGGCTGGTGGAGACGACAGCGATGTCCTGCCTCGGTGCTATCGCCGTCATCGCTTCACCGAGCAGCTGCGCACTATGGCCGCGATGGGCTTCATCAATCACACACAGAACGTCAACTATCTGACCATGGCCGATGGCAACGTGGAGCATGCCATCAATCTGCTGATGCTGGGCATGAATTGAGTCGCACAAACAACTTGTGTATACTTTATGAACTTATATATATATTTATTCTGGTATTTCTGCAAGTGCTGCTACTGCTTCGATGATGTTATAGAAATACCTTTAGGCGCTGCTTAGCATTAGCTTTCTTTGATGTGCCCTCTTCTCTGTAAACTGCCGCGCACTCTCTCAACTTATGCAAAGAATATCTCACGAGAATTAAAAAAACACATTCAACAGAGCCTGGCGTCTATCGGGTTGCGGGCGGCTTGGAATATGGATGCGGATGGTTAGATTTTCAAATTAACTAATTGATTAAATAGTCCAGCGCCTTGTCCTTATTGTTGTCGAACTTTAGAAGCGCCGCCGAGATTTTCGTTTCGTCGAAGCCGAGATCCATTAGTTCGCCCAGGGGGATGAGGTGTTCGATTATCTGCGAAGGATAGAAGGAGATTAGTGCTGGGGAGGATTCTAACACTCATCGTCCGCACCTTCTTGTCGTCGATGCCACACAGACTGACGACCTTGGCGACACGCTCCAGAGGAAATCCCATGCTGCTAATGCGTTTTACTAGTTTCTGTGCCGGCCCAGCCAGCTCTCCAAAGGTGTGGTTGTCCATCTTCTCCGTCTGCTCCAGTCGCTGTGGCGAAGTCAATGGGAGATGTGGCTTCTGCTGCTCCTCATTGTGACTGTGTAGGCGGGTGCGGCGTTTTTCCGCCTGCTGCAGCTCTGTTTTCAGCTCTCGCAGGATGTCGGGAACACTCTTCGACTTGGTGGCCGCCTCTGCCTCCGCCTGGCTCAGAGCCAAGACAGATGGCGACGGCATCACATGGTTGGGCGTGCCAAAGCCATTAGCGTAATAGTTATTCTGATTGTGGTAGAGCTGCTGCTGTTGGGGATAGTAGGGATGGCTATAGCCTTGCATATGGTACACCTGAAATGTCAATCCATGATATAGACTTTGTGTGACACTCGGTAACGGTAGTTTTCTTACCTGGAAGTGCGCCTGCTCCTGATTCTGCTGCGGCTGGGACTGCGTCTGCTGCTGCTGCGAAACGCTATAAAGAGGCGTCTGATAGAGGGACGTGTTTACAGTTTGCGCCTGGCCACTGGCTGGAATGTTGTTACTATCTTCATGCTTGTAGGCATTGTCATCATCACAGTGAACATGGAAATTGACGCTGTCGAGCGTCGCTTTGGTTTCCGCCAACGTCGTTACGGTCAACGCAGCAGGAGCTGGCATCGTTTTCTGCTCTTGATCCTGCTTCACATCCTCCTCCTGGTCCTGCTCCTGCTCCCCCTTCTCAACCTGTTCCGCTTGCAGCTGGAGCTGCCGTTGCTCCTTCTGCTCTTGGAGCTTGGTCTGATGCAGCACCTGCGCGAGGACATCCAAATCGTTGATGGTCTTCAATTCAATATTATCAAAGGGCGTTGAGTTCATATTGTACTCGAAGTCGGCATAGTTAAGCGAGCTGTTACGCTTGTGCAAAGTCTGAGCGATGGCCACTGGCGCCGTGCTTAGGATCGTCGGCTGCAAAATGTTGTGAAAATTGCACAAGATTATTGACTTTGGTTCGTGGGAGTCGTGTGACTCAGATTGTTCCGGCTCTAGCTGGTGTGGCTGCCGCGGAGGCGGCTGTTGTTTGTTTTCCTCCACCACCTCCACCTTCTCCTCGTCATCGGATGATGACAAATCGTCGGCACTGGGGTAGTCGACAGCTCCGAGCATTTCCTTCTGCTTGGCCTCCACCTCGCGCTGACGCTCCACCTTGCGTCGCTCCTGGCGCTTTTCCCGGTCCTTCCTCTGCTGCTGGCGTAGCTGATGCCAACGGTGCGCCTTGTCCAGAACAGCGCGCTCCAGTTGGAAGTCATAGTGGTAGTCAGGCTGATCTTCGTAGAAGTTTTCTTTGTATTGTCCCAATCGGTTCACAGTCGTTTGTGGCAGCTGGTAAACGGGTGGCGGAGGTTTATAGCGTTCAACTATCTTGACCGGGACATCGTCCATGTTATGTTAACGCATTTACAGCGAATTTTGTTAATTTAATGAGCCAACTTCCCTTCTACGCGTTTTTTTTTCTTTCTTTTCTTTTGTTGTTGCACAAACCAACAGCGATGGCCGATTGCCAGTCATCAGTTACAGCTCTTCTCCCGATAGTTTGAATGTATCGTTGTCTTGCTAAATATTTGTTTGAAATTATGGGGAAATACGAATGATTTCGTGCGAGAGGTGGTCTCTCAAACCAGTTGGGCTAATTTTTTCTCTCGGAATTCTACATGTCCGCGTCAACAGTGTTGCAATTAGGACAATACACTTTAGTCAAATTTGAACTTCTGCCGCTCCTTGTTTCAATAGATATGTTCCGATATGTATCGATGGTTATGACTCATATCCAGTGTTACCAAATCAGCTATTATAGCTAGTTTTTGGATATTTTTCAAGTTTGATTGCTAATTTGCTTTTGCATATGGTTATATAGCTATTGGCCGTCTTGGGCTGAAGTTTTCACGTCTTACCCCAGGTCAACATAGGTAAATCCAAGGTCAGGAATAGGATGGCCATTTAATAATGGAATATATTTAAATTATTTACAGATACTTGTTGCGCAGGCAATGCCTAAATACATTTGGTACAATGGTACAATAAGTCCGATAATAAGCTATAGGTCCGATTCTGACAAAAAATTAACTGTTTAGTTTTAAATTTAGCCATGTGTTTCAAATTTGCAACAAAAACAGCTATTTTTGGTCTAACAGTTGACAGCACTGGGTTTTTACCAAACACAGATCCTGCTCATCATAATTCGATAGTTGGTCTTTGGGCCATCACTATTTCACAATTTGCAATATAAACAAAACGAGCGATGCGTGCGCGATGGATGTCGAGAACCTGCTTAGTTTGAACCCCAATCAACTGCTGGCAGAGATCACATCGCTGCTAATAGCCACCTCAGAGCCGAGCGAGACCAATGCCCTGCTGCTCAACCATGAGCTGCAGCGACGCCTGCACCAAGTGCGCGCAAAGGTTCTAGCGTTGCTGAAATCTGTCCGGGCTCGATATGCACGGAACGAGGAGATTTTAATCCGCCGCCTAAAGCCGCGCACCCAATGTAACAGCAGGCTTAATAAGGGAAGCACTGAAATGTATGGAATATGTGGAGCGATCCGCCGTGGAGCCACCTTCCACTTCAAGGGAAATTTGTATTTTCGAGATATTGATGGACGCAGTTGTCCGAATAACGAGGACTACGAGGCGCGTAGTCACACGGAGATGTTTCCCTCGGACTTCGATATGCGCTCCAAACACGTGTGGACTATTCTGGACAAGAAGAATTTGATTATGGGCATCAAGCAACAGGTGAGTCTTTGGCCGAACGAGCCGCATTTTTGAGAAACTTTCACGGACCAGACTAATTGTCCTCCCTACTGACCCACTGACCTACAACAGCTGCTGGACCATGCCGCCTGTGAAAAGGCTCCAAGCTCTCTCAAGCGAAAGCCCATCGAGCGACATGTTCGCTCTCTGGCCAGTCTGCTGGCCAACGCCGACAGCAGCTTTAGCATCGACTGGACCCAGATCAGTACTCTGGACTTGGAGTTCCGTCATTCTACCTACAGCTCAGAGGCAATGTGGCGCGTTTATCTACATCCGCAGCTGAGCCGCGAGGACTGGAGTGCGTCGGAGGACGCAGCTCTGGTGGCGGCGGCCAAAGCGAATCACATGCAGAACTGGGAGAAGATAGCTTCGGCGTTGGATCGGCGATCGGACTATCAGTGTTTCGTGCGTGTCCTGGTGGCGTTCCGTCACCACCTGGAGCCATCGTCCAGTGTTCGATGGACCGAGAAGGACAATGAGACACTAAAGCGTCTTGTCGAAATGAATACTGTGAATGGCCAGATCAATTGGCAGCGGGTGTCGGAACACTTTCCCGGCAGGTCCAAGTCCACTCTGATCGGACGCTATACGTATACGCTGCATCCAAGCATCAGCCATGGTGAGCAGTGTGGAATGGAATGGACTTTCTCCCCCAACGTTCCTCCAACTAAACATTTTCGGCTTATTTCAATTGCAGCACCCTTCACCACGACGGAGGACATAATGCTCTTTGCTGCCGTGGAGGAGTACAATGGTAAATTCAATAGCTTTCCCCGCACTCTGTTTCCCAACCGCTCGCTGGCACAGCTCCGTACCCGATACCACAATAACCTCGCCCAACGCACCAAGACCGACCCTTGGTCGGTGCTGGACGACACCAAACTGATGGATTTTGTCACGGAGCACGGGGCCGCTCAGTGGGTGAACTGTGCTGCGCATCTTGGAAATCACACTCGGACCAGTTGCAGGACGCGTTTCTTGGTAATAAAACGCTTCCTAGAGCAGCATCCTTCGGCCACGGTCGCAGACTTTCCGCGCCGAAGGTGTTTTAAAAATAAAAACAATATCGTCACGGCTGACAATTGGGCGGAGTGTCTGGAAGTGTGGCAGCAGGATCCTGACTCCATCGATCCGCCGAAGCATCAAACGCGTCCATCGAGAGCAGGGGAGAGAAGGAGCTCTAACATAAAAGTCGGGCCCAGCGAAATAGATGTGCAGGTCTATGAGTACTTCAAATATAGCTACGATCTTCAACTGAGGGCATCACCGTCGTTGGAACACTTTTCGATACCCAAGGATGCCTTGAATCTCGCATATGTGATCGAGGCGTTAAACTACAAGCCACCAGCGGCCAAGAACTTTAAGCCCATTCAGAGCGTTTCAATGCCCCTGAAATTGTGTAGTTCCTACAACCAATTGCTCAAGACGCTGCCAAAAAAAAAGGACCAAAATCCATCCCAGGACTCGCTACTCTTGCCCCCCAACTGGTCAACGATGATGGGATTCCGTGCCATTTGCATATTATCCGGCGACAGTGGAAAGCTCTCCCCCGCTGAGTCCCCAGCCTACGACGAGTCCTCGCCGCACATCCAGCAATTCCGGCACCGTCTGCGAGCCCTGTTTTATCGCACCATTCTGCTGAGCCGACTTGAAACGCATCTCTTCGATGAGCTGCCCTCTCACCTGATGGCCTTGCCAAGACCTTTGGCCAACTACATTGAATCCGGGGCACGATCGACGCAGGAGGAACTGAGCAGACAAATTGCAGTCAAGCAAATGGCACATGTCAACCGATTGGCTGAGCCACAGAGGAAGAAACCGAAATTGGAGCCCCTCAGCGAAGATGAGGGGATGAGCTTCAAGGAGGAGGAGGACTTCTTGCCTTTATAAGTTTATTGTTTACTTTATATCGCATCGTATATTACTCATTATAATAGCTAACAAATATAATTTATAAAGTTGTAGGTACTTTCATCGCGTGTTTGAGTGTGTGTCTGTATGTTTATAGTACGAGTACATTTTAGGCAAAGGAAAAACAAAGGCACACCTCCAGGGAGAATGGAACGCGCCCCTCCCCGAGCGATGGGCGAATGTTCATAATTTGCACTGCAAAGCATTTTCTGTAGCAGACTGTAAGTAGATCTAATAGAGCACAAAGAAGCATTGCATTAGCAGCTTTAACAGATGACGATTCGTATTCGTGTTCATTGGAAGTTGCTAAAGTCCGTCTTCAGCTTGATGGTCGGCTTCTGTGGCTTGGCCAGCAGACCGTTCCTCTGGGCTTCCGTTGCCTTCTGGGCAATGTTAATTGACTGCTGCTGACTGCGTATGGCTGCCTCCAGTTTCTGGCGCAGCTCCGGTGTCTGACCCATCAGTGCCTTGAACTCCTTCGGGTATTTCGGCCCAATCTTGAGCAGCCACTGCAGGGCCTGCTCGTGCAGCTGTCGCTGGTATTTGGCCAAGGTTCGAAGGCGGCTGGGATCGGCCAGGAAACCAATCAGTACAGGCACCAGCAACGTCAGCATTTGTATGTCTGTGAACATGGTAGAGAATGTTGATTAATACTATTTCGAGTGTTTGCAGAGGACACTGAACATCTGTTCTATGCAACAAGTGCGACCCCATTGGGTGCCAGCTGTCCACAATTTAAGTATACGACCATCAAACATGCAACAATTAAAGCGTGATTCCGTCTGTGTACAGCATCTACAACTAAACTATACGTTCCACATCAACTATTCTATGGGTTTGTGCAATAACAATAACTGTGCAATAGAGTAGTAGTACAATGCGTTTTCGAGCCAATAGACAGTTGGTATGGGTTTCCGCATAAGCGCCGAGACGAGTCCACTTCCACTCGCTTCCACTCGATTTGTATAGTATGTTATATAGTTCTGGGTCTCAAATATGTGTTCGATCGATAACAGATCGCAGACTGGATGTACGGACATTGGATTTAGGATGGGATCTGTAAATCTCCTCGTATTCCTCGTATTACGTCTCCAACTGTCTTGCTGTTCGGAAACGCACTGTGGGGAGGGCGTGGCATGAAACATGTGCATTCTTTTGATCGTGCTCTTTCATTTACCTTGTAGCAAGTTCATGTTTCCTAACGGTTTTAATTTGGTTTAATTTCGTGTGTGTTTTAGATGGTTTGTGAATTGATTAAAAAGAGAAGACGGAGACGGAGAGAAAAGAGCAAATATGTAATAGTCGAATTTCTTGTTCTTGTCTCGCAAATGTGCTGTTATATTATTGTTTTTGTCGGCTGCATTCAAAGAGAGAGATAGAGAGACAGAGAGAGAGAGAGAGAACAAGGCGCCGCGGCTTAACGGCAAATGCAAATGTGGATGGAATATGCCGATGCGATGGACAAGGTGGAGTGTCAACTAGTGGGGGAGGGAAAGGGGTTTCCGCGAAACAAGCTATAGACTATGTAGAGGGTATTCCCGTTAAAAAATAATAAAATGAAGTCTAGCGAAACCAAAATCGAAATATGTTCTTTTATGTACGAGTACAAGTGTATCTCTGCACACCCTACAAATGGGATATATCTATAGTTTGACTACGGAACAATGTATGGAATCATTTTTCTGAGAATAAAGCTCTTTCTGTCGGAATAGGTTTGTGTGAAGCGAAGAGGCCTCTTATCCCTCATCTGTTCTCAAGGTTTGCAATCTTTTCTTCTCTGTTCCATTTAATGGTTTCTATTGACAGCTATTGATATCGATATTGAATGGATTTCCTATCTACTATATATAGATATATATATATAATCTAGCTTAATTTCTCGTATGCTGAATAACGCCCATACATTTCTATGGTACACGATTTCTTTAGGATATTTAGGATTTGGTTGGAAAGCCAGAAGGTATTACTCGAGCTCGGCCACTCTCTCGTGCACACGCATTCGACTAAGGGATACAGAAGTTTATGTCGCAAGAAACCCCCATATGGCATGTGTTTCATGGACACAGAAAGTAGCGGAAAAAATGGAAAATAATGCTATTTATAGGCAGAAGAGAAATGATCAATCCCAGAATAAGGCTCCATGACTTGATGAACAGGAATACCCCGAATGGAAAGACAACTCGAGAGAGCGATCAGTAATCGCCTTAAACATGAGCACTTACGGTGCTGTGGCTCAGCCAGATCGATCAGCTGCTCCACGGTGACAATGCTCTCCAGGGTGACCTGCAGCTCCAGTTCGCTGGCTGGCGTCTTGCTGGACTCCGCGTACAGGGACTTGATGATGCGCGGGGCCAGGGCGTGGATGTAGGGGGTGGCCGTCTTCAGCTCGGCACTGGCGAAAATGGAGCGCGTGGTCTCGATGCACTTCAGTTTGACCGACAGGTGCTCGGACTGCAGGCACTGCCGGAAGTGGTTGATGCAAGGATACTGCAGCGAGGGCGCGGCCACCACGGAGGCTGGGGTATGGAGAATGAAGACGGCGATGGCTAGCAGCATAGTGACCTCATCCACTCTGCGCTCCTCGTTGTCGCCAGCCGTCTTGGTGAGATCTATGACGGTAGCCAAGGCGCTCTGCAGCAGCTGCTGCCAGTCCTCGGCGGTGTCCGCCTGCCGCGACCACCGATGCACGCAGACCGAGCGCAGGCACTGAAGGGCCGCCTGCACGGCGCTGGTGTTGGCCAGGATGCTGCTGTCTATGGCGGACTTGTTGGCTATTTCCTTGATGATGCTAGTGGTCATGTACAGGATGGTGGGCAGAATGGTGAGGGCTCCGCGTGGCGTGCAGAGGTCCAACAGCTGTTCGACGCACTGCAGCCCACTGGCTACCAGCAGACCACTGTCGTCGCTCAGGACGGAGAAGAAGGAGGCGGTGGAGTGGAACTTGGCGTAGGCGTAGTCCAGCTGGAGGCCCGAGCCGCTCTGCTTGGTTGGGTTCATACTCGGTATCTGGCGAACGAACAGGCAGAGGCACACCTCCAGCACGGCGTACACGTGCGAGCTGCCGGGCTGCATGGAGTTGTCCTCGCCCAGCTGCAGGCTGTCTTCGGCATTGGCGTTGTCGTCGCGCCTGTTGTCGAGATCCTCGCGCGCCGCCTGGATGGTCTGCTTGAGGATCTCCACGCACAGCAGCTGGACCAACAGCTCGTCGCGCGTCAGGATCTGTCGGTGCAGCACGTGACACAGTTCGATGGTCAGGGCTCGATCCTTGATCAGCTGCTGGCGCGCCCACTTCGAGTCGAAGATGCTGTGCAGGGATCGCAGGCAGCTGACGATGTTTTTGGGCTTCTCCGAGCTGCGCATGCTGCACAGGGCCTCCATACAGATGCCGAATATCATGTGGAATCGGTCCGCCGAAAGGGAGCCGTGCGTTATGTGGTTGTTGTTGGACTCCGCCGATGAGCTGGCGGCTGTTTCCTGGTGTCGGGCGAAGCCCTCGTCCCGCAGCCACAGGGCCGAGGCGTACAACAGCGGAGGCCAGCTGGTCATGTAATGCGGCTTCGAGGAGTTAATGGTATCCGTGGTGTAGAAGGCGCCGCCATCGTGCGGCAGCTGCGACTGGAACTCGGCCGGCAGCAGCAGCAGAGCGTGGTCCTTCATGGCGTTCAGCCAGTGCGTGGACAGATTATGCAGCTCCGGCTGCACCAGTCCCAGCAGACTCTCGCCCCTGCTGTCGGGCGTGGGGTCTTGGTCCACATCCGCCTCCACGGCAGTCAGGGAGTGGACGGCGGCAGTCTGCTGCGACTGCAGCGAGAGGAGGGAGGCCGGCGCCTTGCCGTTGCCCATCATGGCCACAATATAGACCTCGGCCCAAGCCTTGAGGATGCTCAGCTTCTCCAGCGTGGCCATGGACTCGTTGTACAGCTGGGTGCTGTTCGTCTTCGTGTACAGCTTGCTGAGGGAGCTCACGAGCAGCTGGTGGACGCGTCGCAGGTCGCTGATGTCCCGCGCCACTCCCGAGCCGATCCACGCGGAGCACACCTCACAGGCGGCAGCCGTCACGTGGGAGGGCGTGTCTGGGGCAAAAGCGGGACGCAGGGCGGCCCCCACTTGCGCCTGGAACTGCTCGAGCAGCAGGTGGCCGGGAAACTCGGGCTCTGGGACGTTGGCGAAGCGATCGATGATCTCCTGGAGGGTGCGCAGTCCCTCCAGCCGCAGCTGGTCTGAGTCGGAGGTGGCCGCCATGAAGGACATGCGGATGAGCTCCGCCAAATGGAGGATTAGGTAGTCGCCTCGGGACTTGATCATCTGCTGCTCTTTGGCCTGGAGCAGGTCGAAGTGCATGGGACTGGAGGCTTCGCAGCTGGAGATGATCCTCCGGACGCAGTGGGAGGCAAAGACGCGGGTCGGCCAGCGGGGCTGTACTGCCGGATGGGTGGATGTGTTCTCCTCCGCCCTGTACTCGGTCACATCGTCGGCATACTCTTCCTCCTCGTCGTCGTCCTCCTCCTGCCCCGACGTGTGATCCTTGTTCGCGTGATCCGCCCCAGTGGGGGGACAGTCCTCGGCCAGGCCGCCCTCTGCGGCCACCGTGAGCACATTCTTGCATAGACTCAGCCAGGAGCTGAGATTGTCTGCCGCCAACATCTGCAGCATGGAGGTCAAGGTGTCGTGGATGTTCTTCAGCATTTCGGCATCCGTTTCGGTGTCCAGCATCGAGAAGAGCAGCCCGGGGAGTCCGTACTCGGTTAGCACTAGGTCCGGACATTGCTCCGGGCTTATGGTGAGCGCCAGCTCGCACACTTCCTTCGCCTCGCGATGCGCCAGCTGGCGCAGGCATGAGACTGCCGCCTTGCGCAGGATGAAGTAGTTGCTGGCGAGCATCTTGACCAGCGTCGGGACCAGCGAGTCCAGCTGCAGGGACTTGCAGGCGAACAGATGCAGCTGCTGCAGACAGCCGATCGCCTCGGCTTGAACCAGGGGGTCCGCGTGCGCCTGCAGAAGGGCGGCTGAGCACAGGAAGGAGCCGCGCATGGCACTGACTCCAGCAGCGCTTCCCTGCAGCTCCGGTCCTACGGTGGTGATCAGGGCATTGACCACGCGACCCACACACTGATGCACATCCACATGAGCATGCGGGACGCTGAGCAGCAATTTGAGGGACATCGTGAGCGCTGCCTCCACATAGCCCCGGAACATGGGACCGCCGGAGTCGGCGATCTGAGCCAGGGCGTACAGCGACCAAACTTGCACCACCGGCGAGGCGCTGTCCTGGGCTAGGGCCAGCAGGATGGACACGCTGGTGCTCAGGTGCTGAGAGGAGCCCATGCCGCCCACATACCGGTGCAGGCAACCGAGGGCGTGCGAGTGTCCCGTGCGTGTAACCACATCCCTGGCCGACTTGAGCTTGTCAAAGCTGTTCTGCGCCAGTTCGGCGGTGAAGTGCGAGTCGCCCACGACCTGAGCCAGCCTTCCCAGAGCCTCGCCTCCCGCGCAGCGTATCGTGGAGTTGGCACTGGTCAGCGAGGCCACGATTAGACCTGTTGCACTCCTCCGCACATCCTCCTGGCCCAGGCTCGTCTTGCTGTCCGTCAGATTCTTTAGCGCGCACAGCAGCGCCGTGAAGATGTTCATCTGGACCGCCTCCTGGCGGCTGCTCTTCGCCTGCTTGATGCACTCGCCAAAGTGCTCCAGCATCTGCAGCCGATGCTTGTTGGCCACCTTCGGGAAGATGGTGCCGTACAGCGTCACGGACATGTCGATCACAGCCACGCCCAGCGGCAGGGGACCGGGACACTGCTGGGCCTTGTTGATCAGCTGTAGGTTTCCAGAGCTGCTGCCTCCGGAGTTCCCAGTTCCGGACGTCGTGGCTGAGCCGCTGCTACTGCCGCTGCCGTTTCCATGGGCGTACCAACTGGGGCGGTACAGGCAGCAGGGATCGTGCTCCAGGGCCCCCGAACCAGCCGCACTATTGGGCTGCAGCTAATGGAGTAGAAAGTGGGTCATTAGTCGAAGTGTTTCATTCCAGAACGAGTGAGTAGTGAGTAATTTAACAGAGCAATCAGCCATGCTCTGGTTTTCACCAATTTATATTTATTAATGTCTGAAGTCGCAAGCTCACTAGCAACGGCTTATGCGATTTGCGATAACCGGAGCATGGCTGAATAAAATATACGCATGCGAGTATGTGCCACAGAACATATTTGTGGTAATGCAAACTACATTCGAAGCAAAAGTATAATAATACTGAAAAACGATTGGCTCTAGGAACAATCAATGAAAACGAAGGATTCCGTTCGCTTATGGGTAATTTGTACAGCGAATCAATGTCATTCTGTTCTGCTTTGTTAAAGAACAGCACCCTCGACTCGACTCCCAATCAGTGAAGCACTGAAGCTTAACCATTCTGTATACTGGTCTACTAGATATTCAAATATCTATGGGCATTGCTCGTACTATTAAATCTAGAACTCAGAGTAATTCCTGCCCCCTGCCCGCTGTACCGATAGATACTTAAATATGCCCTCACACGGAAGCGGAATAGGCTGCAAGTTCTTTAGCTGAGTCAAAAGTAATCGCTCCTCGGAGTGCAAAGAACACTGGTGCAGTTGCTGCCTATCACAAATGCCCAATAGCAAATCAGACAACAATATCATGGTATCAGAAACAGTATCATCAACTGCATCTCACTCATCTTCCATCACAATCATCAAAGGCTGTCGTCGGTTCTTCTGACCCTCTTTGTGCACCGTAGGATACTCTCTCCACAACCCACATAGAAAAACATACACACATAATAACATTTGGTGACCCCGACCTTGGTAATCTGTTTAAACTGTCAACCAAGCGACAGTGAAAGGATTCAAGACAGCTTCTATACAAGTTGGCACCAGGCCAGACACTTACGGTACCATTAAGTCCCACCACCTCGGCCAATCTCACACATTCAGATAATCAGCCAAGAGCAAGCCTGCAAGTCGATTACCATCGAGGCGATCACATTTAGTTGTTGTACGTGCCTTCCATAGACTGGAGAACACCACAAATCCCTCCATCCGGTACGTCGTCTGCAATATTACTCTTTTGACCAACATCGGTTGCATTTTGGAGCGCATCCCGCTACACAGCGAATAAAACAGCCTGGCAGCCGCCTCTACCTGGACCTTCGTGCAACAGTGCATAAGTACGTGGCGATCTTCAATTAAAAGCTTATGCAGAATTCAGGCAATCGTGAGGAACGTCAGTCGAACGTCAGAGAATCATCTGAGCCACCAGCCAACGGAGGCTTACAGCGAATTGCCTTCCATAAAAAGCAATCTGAAACAGTTTCCAGAGGCGGGAGGACGCACTTCAAGTGATTTGTTTACTTCAGCATTCGTGAGGAGTATGAGCAACCAGTAAGAGGAGGATACGACTGAAAAAGGTGGTGTAAAGAGCATTCGCAAGACTAGACTCGTCAAGCCATGATGACGGCAGCTTCCACGCACCAGTATTCCAAAGTTTGATGGGGAAATACTAAAATGATCACAGTTCCATGATCTGTTTTGATTCATAAAACAACTGTGCCCACGGTACGGAAGATGTGGCTTCTTAAAGCCACGGTTACCGGCGAAGCAGATGGATTGATCCGAAATATAAATAATGATAGGAGGTATAACCGAGATACAGATACAGAGTTTTCGCAAACACGGTAGTGAGCCACCTTCTCAACCACAATACAATCCATGACGATAACAAGTCATTGAGTCCCTCGTCCCTCGCATCAATAAAGGAATCGGGCCTCAATAAATCCAATACTGAATCAGAAACAAACTGGAAAAGATTAGACACCATGCTTTAGTTCCTAGAACCAAGAATTCAAGCATTAAGCCTAACGCTGCCAGGCGGCGGTTCAGATAAACATCTTCACGGCTAACGGACAGATTGGACTCTGTTTGAATTTGAACTATGTTAAAAAAGAAATACTCGAATGACACTCGAATAACAGACAGTTCTACGCTCAATGTTTCACCCTCCCATATCATGACTGTCACATTAAGACTCACCAAATTAAAGTCTCGCTTATGCCCAGTGCTCATTGGAGAAATATTTCTGGCCTAATCCATTTCCTTGAATAAATGCTAATAAGGAAAACGCTCCTGGTTCAATAAACATGTTACGTATATCTAGATAACTCTACAATATAAGATCTCATGTTTGGCCTAGTTTAAAAATCGATTTCTAACACATCATACTCCACAATAAACTGTATATATATGTAAATATCTATGTGTATTCAACTGAATTTAAACATTAGAAAAAGCAGCCAGCAAAAAGCCCAATAGAAGGGTTAGATAAGCATTGAGGAGTAGATTCCTATGTGTTCATGCAAAAGAAAAACTAAAACGAAAACAAAAATAGAGAACGAAACTGAACAGAACTCCGATTCTGAGAAGAAATCATAAGGAAAGCAAAGCATAAGCGATTGAGCCGCTGCAATTCACTTACATGCTCGCCATCTACTTTGCGATTGGGCTCCATCTTTGGGAATGCATAGTTACACAGAGTAGAGAGAGGATGGGGGAGAAAGGATTCAAAGGAGAGAGATTTGTTAGCACACCACGAACACAGGACACACAGTAAAATAGCCCTACAGACAACCCCGGAGGGGTCTTTTTTTCCGACCGGCTAGACAACCCACCTGATCCTCGATAGTACGATGGTTGGTCTCCTGGAGCCAGGTGCCGAGAATAATGGAGTCATCGCCGTGGCAGAGCGTGCGCAGCAGCGAGTTGGTGGTGTTGGCCGCGTTGTCCGAGAGCGTAAACTCCGAGACGAGCATGCGGAGGAGATGCGTGTAGGAGGCCTCCAAAGCATTGGGCGGCAGCAGAGTCAGCGTCTCGAAGAGACGTAGGCGCACCATGGCCGCCGGAGCCTTCAATTGGGTGCCATAGCTCTTGAGAACAGTGGCCAAACTGCAAGGCGAAACATCATCGTTACCATTCGCACATAACAAAGAGGTTGAAGGCAGGAGAGATATAGATCTGGATATGTACTCACTTGACCAGCATGGCCAGCGCACTCTCGATTGGAGTGAGTAGCCGTCGGGTGATGTCCTCGCTGACCAGTTCCGGACAATTGAGCAGGAAGCTGTGCATCACAGAGAGGGCACCCGCACGTCCCTCGAGCGTCACCTGCCAGGTGAAGGCGTCCCCGCGGGCCTTCTCCGACTCGAGCTCCTTGTTGGAGCGCGGGAAGGAGTTGCGCCACAGGAGCAGCATGCGTGGCAGCAGACCCTTGACCACCGGCGATCCCAGAGTCATGATAGCCCCGATCAACAGCCAGCCGGCCTGGGTGCGGTGCAGCGACATGCGGCTATTCTGGGAGGCGGAGCGCAGCAGCTCCTCGGCGCAGTTGAACACCACCTTGCCCTTGGTGTGGGGTATGCCCAGCGGGGAGTAGCGCACGCTGCCCAAAATGGCCGCCAGGGCGCAGCTATAGCCGGCGATGGCCTCCGGTGAGGAGCGCATCTGCTCGATAGCTTCGATGAAGCGGTCGACGAGCGGCGTTATCTGGCTGGGCACGGCCACGCAGCAGCAGCGCAGGCACCAGGCGGCCGCCAGTCTAGCGGCGGCGCACGGATGGACCAGCACCGCGCACGTGGCGTCGATGGTCTGCAGGGACTGGTCTCCGAGCAGGTTCTGGGCCGTAGTGCCCAGGCAGATGAACAGGGAGCTCAGCTCCTGGAGGGCGCACACGAGCAGGTGCTGGCTGAAGAGGGTCTCTTGGTTGGAGTCCTTGGCGTTCTCCGGATTGAAGTCGATCGAGTTCATCTGCTTCGCCACCAGATGGATGAGCTCCTTGCAGGCGGCGGTCTGGGCCTTCTCCCCCAGCATCTTGCCGATCGTTGAGCGCAGAATGAAGTTGATGCACTTACGCGAGTAGACGGCGTCCACGTGCGAGCAGGCGGCCTTCGGATTGGCCACCAGATCCAGGACGTGGGCCAGGAACACGCTCAACTGGCGCTCCAGCCAGACGCTGCCCATGAATTGGACAAACACCACGTACGCATGGGTGACGCCCACACGCACCTCCCGATTCACTCCGGAGCTGCCCTTGATGATCTCCCCGGTTCCCTTGAGGAAGGAGGCTCCGCCCCGCAGAAATCCCGACATCAGTATGCCCAGCGCCTCGTCCAGCGACACCAGCCGCTGCGTGGCTCCCTTGCCCGCCTGCAGGACGACCGTCTGATTGGCCTTCTTGTTTAGGGCCGCCTCCGCCAGCTGCTGGGTGTAGGCCAGGAGCGTGCCCAGCAGCTGGGCCACAGCGCAGCGCACCTCGTAGTTGCTCCCATCAAAGGCGCGGAAGCAGAGCGTTCCCAGGCTCTCAAGCTCCGTCTGGTACAGGAACGGGGCACTGTATATCATCTTGAGTATGCAGCGGGCGGCGGCCACGCGCACGGCCATTACCCGGTCGAGCAGGCAGTGCTTGGCCGCCTTGTAGATGTCCTTGTGCACGTTGGCAATGGCCGTGCCCATGCCGGCGCTGACCTTCTCCAGGGTGTGCATGATCTCGATCCGTGCTTGCGACTCGGCGTTCTTCAGGGTGCGTATGAGTATCTGGACAGTGTCCTCATAGGTTCTGCCCATCATCCTGCCGAGCTTCTCGTACATGGAGCCCAAGACGCAAATGGCAGCGCTGCGGAAGGGAATAGTATCGGAATATAATTGGATCTAGGATTGGGCCTGATATATCTTACAGCTTGGTGGGCAGATAGCTGGGCGAATCATCCTTGTTCTTCAGGATATCATTGCATGCATTCACCGTGTCGAAGAGCATGAAGGTGTCGCCCACCGAGAAGAGGGTGGCCAGGGCGCTGGCTATCAGCTTCCGCATGGGCGGACCGGGGGCACCCTGGATGCGCTCGGACAGCTGCTGGACCAGCTTCTTCTGGTTGGCCTTGATCTCGTGCTTGGCCACATGGGGCAGCGACTTCTCCAGGTACCGCAGCCACTCCAGCTCGAACACCGGCCGCTTCGGCTCCGGCAGCTGCTTCATGGCCTCCTCGTTGAGGGTCAGTGTGTGGGCGAGTTCCATTTCGTCGTGTGGTGGCTCTGTTGACGCCTCCTCTGGATGCTGTCCCCGAGCGGATGGGGCGGTGTGTATAAACGATCTGCAAAGAACGCGGAGAAGCACACACAAGCAAAATAAATGAATTGTGGAATGTTTCGTTAATTAATTCATAAACACATGGATCATGCGCGAATGACTATGGATCTTCGACCTTGAACCCACAATTATTTCTGCTCCAACGATTATCAAGCAGCTGCTATATCGATCAACATATGCACTATTGATCTATCAAACTTTATAGTTTCTTTTTTAAAATTCCCCCGAAATACTAGTTTTTTATCTCACTATTTGTCCACACAATTAGGTCATCACAACAAACAGATGTTGTACTATCCTATAGTACTATGGGATACCCATTGCCCTCGAATTTGCATGGGCGGAATCGTGGAAAACAATGTGATTCAACCTCTGTCCCACTAGAGCTGATTGACAAACTCGAATATGACTCACGGAACCAAATATCAACCATTTCATTCAATAACATGTGTACTATACAAGAGCCTGTGAAACTGATAGACTTGGGCATCAGACAATTTATAATGGCGCATGGTTGATTTTCTTAACGTTGTTTTATTTTTTGTAATTTTTAGAGCAGTTATTCTTTACCTGAGTGTTTTAAAAATAGTTTTCAAGAAATTTTGCAGCTTAAATTTACCTTTTATGATACCAAAAACGTTCAAATTCAAAATTGAAGAATAAATTCAAGAAAATTCGAAAAATATGATCATTATTTGATCTATAGATTGGAAAAGCTTATCAGTCTATCAGAAAAACTTGTTTTCATTTCAGAAATAAAAAAAGATGCAGATGGGACAGGACACGAGTATTTTAAAACATTTATTTCCGAATTTAGAATAAGAATTCGATTCTCATGGATTTTCATAAAACAGATCGCCTTCTGCATAACTTTGAACACAAATGTTTCAATCAATATATATGTTTCAGCTTTGTAATGATTGTAAAGAGAAACACAGTACATAGAAAACAAGTACAGGGTATCAGCAGTGCTTTACGGAGCGAATAGAAAGAGAAAGGAAGAAGAGATGCTGCCTGCCACCGGATTGTGTGGAAAAGCATGCATCACTCGGTCTATATATGTACGTATATGACGATGGGAATGACGACTCCCATATGCACGAGTACGCGTACGTCTGCCAAAGAAATATTCAAATATATTTGATATACATATCGGTGTAACACCACTTGGCACGCTCCAACGGAAGCTGCACCATAGCCAGAAGCAAGTCCGCGCCCCTACCCCTCGTAAAATGGGGCAGCACCCACCCACACATATTTCCATTCAGCTTTCCGATAAGCACGGGAAAGAGCTGTCGCCTTGGACTCGATAGCGCACAGCCCATTGACATAGATGGGGACAAAGTCAAGAGGAGCCAAATTATTAATACGAAACAAAGACTTTTGTTCGAAAAAACGAAACGAGGAGGAGCTGCCGGAGGGCCCCCGTCATTGCTTGTACATATACGAAATGATATCCGCCGGCTATGGGTAACGGGTATGTGCTGTGGCACAAAGAAAGACAATGGAAAGGATACTAGGTGTGAGGGTGAGTGGGGGTATGGCTGGTCGAGAGAAAAGGGGCACAGTGCACCATTCTGTATGGAATACCCTACAGTGAATGCATTTGGATCGGCCTTTCAAATTTAGAAGCATTCGCTTGTGCGTCTCGAGTCGAGCATTAATGTATCGAGTCATGCACACGCAATGTGTGTTGTTCTTGTGGTTTTCTCGAGTATTCTCTTTTGCAGCTCTATATAAAATGCTAACAAAAATACCGTTCGATACAAATATGTAATTTATCTGAGAAATGAATCTATGAAATTGGATTCCTAAGGGTATCCAGATATTTGGTTAGCCCAAGGAGAATTGGTTTGGTTTACTGCCTTCCGTCTTTGTTTGCGGTCTCCTCAAGTGGCGCGTGTGCGCGCACAGAAGGGGCACAGCAGTGAATGCAGAGGCCTGGCTTAGGAGGACCCCAAACCGCCAACAATTTACGTCTGTAGGCTAAAGTTACATAAGACGGTACTGGGCTGCTGTTGCTGCTGCAGGTCTTAAAGGAAAACAAGTAAAACCTGTAAGGTGCAACATATAAGAGCAGACCATAACAAACCACATAGACAGGCTAGACGACATGTCCATCTACGGAGTACAGGGTGTCTCTCTATAACATTCTGTGGTGTGTGGCGGTTTGTGTTGGTTCGTGGTGTGGTGTGGTGTGGCGGCTGGCGGGTGGGTGTTGATTTCTTGGTGGTGGGTTGCTTGACTTTTCCCACCCGTCTTCCCTCCCACCTATATGTTTGGTGTTTGATATTGTTGTTTTTTGTTTTACCTGCGCGCCTCGTTGATAACTTTGCGCAGAAATTGCGGCGTGCGTGCAAAGTTAAGGTTTTCCATTCCGGCAATGGCTCAAAGCATTACAGCCGCCGAACGAACGAAAGAAAAGAAAACTTTCTTTGGCTGGGCCAATATGTTGTTGCTGCCTTGCCCTGCCTCGCCTGTTCGCTTGCAGGTTGCAACTTTCTCACAAATCAATAACTTTGTCCCATCGCACACTGAACAAACGCAATCTTCAACCTTCAAGTCGAATGGCTAGCCACAAAGGCTGTGTATTTTTTCACTTCCTTTCCCCCGAATGGGATTTTTGAATCACTTGACGTTGAATGGAATAAAAACAGCAAACGGAAAACGGCAAACAGAATAAATGAGATAATTCGGGAGCGTGGCGGTACTGCGGTGCTACGCGCAGCCAAACGGCAAATGAAATGAAATTGGGAGAGCAGAGCAGCGCGGCCAAAGCAGCGCTTGCAAAAAAACCAACCCACCACCCATTGAGAGCGCGACAACCATGTGGAAGGGAGAAAGAGAGCAGAAGGCCGCCGAGCAGCTGACGGAGAGTGCAGCGGCAGAGACAGCAACAAAATGCAAATAACGATTAATCGTTAATGACGATAACGATTATCAAACGAAAGACCTAATGTGGTCCGGTTTCACAACAATTCCCCAGTGGACAAAAACTTCGTTAGCGATATCGCAAACGAGAGTTACGCGAACCACTACACCACAACCACACACCATACATACAGTACTGTATGGTTAGTGGCGAAACTCAGCCGTGTAAAACTATCGAATTAAGATCTGAAAACGATAAAAAAAATTACACTAGTCGCTCAGTTTGTGGCAGTGAAAGTTTCATTTTCGATAGCTCAAAAACGGATCTTTTGCGAGACTTTTGCAATATCGTTTCAAGCCTTTTATGATATCTTTTGCGTGACTTTTGCAATATCGTTTGCGAGCCTTTTATGATATCTTTTGCAATATCGTTTGCGAGCCCTTTATACTATCTTTTGCGAGCCGAAATTTTAATTTTTATAGTACAATGAATAGATTAATTAGATTAGTGAATTCAATTTAATTTGTTTTTGCCCCGTCGACACTCTGTCCTGGGCGTACAGAAAGAATTTTTGAGTTATTCGGTCGAAGTCAGCGTCTTCTAAAGAAAATCTTTCCTTAAATCCCGGTGTAAACAAATAATCATGTTTATTATATTACTATATATGTATATATTAATTTAAAAATAATACTATGGATGGCTAGAGTTACCCGCAAGCCTCTAATACACTTTTTCGCCTTTTTCGATAGTTTTGCGAGACTTTGTCGTCACTCTTTTTTCGTCAGGTAAGTGCTCTTTCTGAGTCCGTCTGCGAGAATTTTGCGAGACTTCACTCATCGCTCCCGGATTTTTATCATTTCTAATGTACTCTGACTAAGCAAATATGAGATTGCAGGCCTGAATTGTACACCCAACATCTTTTTCAAAAATTCAAAAACTGCGATTTTGTGAATTTTAATTTTTCTAAATTTTCACTTTCATAGAATTTTGTATTCGGTCCGATACAATGGCTAGCTGTATCTGAAGATCACTGTCGCACCTTGTAATTTCAGCGTCTGACTTTATCGTTTCATTGCTGCTGCGCTGCCAGCAGATCGACAGATACAGAGTAAAGTATATACATATGTACTAACTTTTCTCACTTTCACTTTATCTTGTCTGACATTCTTCAATCGAAGAATGCTACGTGTGCTTCTTTCTCAACCCACGAAAACCATAAACTTTTTCCTCCCATATATCTGTACGATCACAATAGCAATACCCAAGTGAAAAAAGGGTATAAAAGTGCAGGGTATAAAAGCTTCAACTAAATCGAGACCTGCAGTTCCCACAGAGGAAATTATACAACTTGTTTAGTATAATTGGTGATTTTCGATATTTGGAGTCACTTGTGCAAATTCTTTACGAAGTACTTAGCACCTAACTCATCAACCTGGGTTCAATATGTTATGTACGAAGATGCCGCCTGGACAATCCTGATTGGAATGCCACTTTCTACCGATTAAAGGGAGATTGGGCAAGGGTGTGGAGTAGGGATAGGTATACGTATAGGAGAGGCTAATAGGTTCCTCGACTTTATTATGGCTTAGTTAGGCTTAGGTTTAGGGTAAGAACTGCATGCTGGGTATAAAGGACAACGCCTTGGAAGTGGCGCTATTGGGGTTGCCCAGATCTTTGACAATGCCCTGGACACGAGCCACCACATCACTGCGCTGGATGTCCCCGCGATCCAGCATTCTCTGGAACATGGTGTGCAGTTGCCTGGCCGCCGAGGCAGTGGACAGCTCGGAAAGCTGCTCGAGAAGGTCCTCGGAGTAGCCCTCGTACTTGTTGAGATTGGCTGCCTTCGCGTCTCGCTTGAGCAGGTCGTAGACCAGCAAAAAGTCCACGTAGGGCTTGGTGGGCGGCACTCGCTTTTTGCCCGCCGTCGAAGCGGTGCTCCAGCGGTCCATGGCGGACTCAAAGTCAAAGGCCGCCCGCCCGTAGTTGTCGTCGTACAGGCGCAGAAAATTGTCCAGCGATTCGACATCGTTTGTGAAGTCATCGTGCCGTATCTCGCTCTGGATGTCGCGTATCAGCGAAAGGGGCAGCTTGTCAAAGTCAGCATCGTCTCCGATTTCATTGAAAAGGGCATGACCCTCGAGCGCCGGCTCTGGGGCGGGTGCAAACAGAGCCGGCCTGTGTGCAGGCGTGGGGGCCGAGGTGGGGCGCTCCGTGGTCGAAGTTCGTTGCGGTGTCTCCCACCAACTGGGCGGTTGCCACCAGCCAGAGCCCGAACCCGAGCCTGCTGGACGTCGGGTTGTTGTTTTGGGCTTGATGGGTGTAAGCGCGGGCGCGGGCGCGGGAGGCAATGGTGTCGTCGAACCACCGCCATTCGAGTCCATGTCAGAGCCATTTGCGTTGAATGGCGGCTCAATGGTGGTGCTGGAAAGCGGCTCGTACTGCAGCAGGTCGATGTAGTAGGCCAGCGCCTGCATGGATGCGGGCAGGTAGCTGGTCAACAGATTGGCAGGCTCCGCCGGGCTCAAGAGTAATCCCAGCAGTAGCGCCAGCAAAACCTTCGGCCTTAAACAACTACGCATTTTACTGGATTAAGTATCTTCGAACGTTTAACCGGGAACGTTTTGATCGGGGGAGCTTTGGGCGAACAACTAAAACTGCTTCCCAGCAGCCAGCGAGCATCGATGAGTAGTTCCACCTGGATCTCGGTATCTGTATCTGGTTTCCAAAATGGATGCTCTCGGGGTTTCTTTTTTGGCAAACTTGTTGGGCCCAGAGGCCAGCGACCGCGTTTGCCGCTTGTTGCGTAAATTTTGTAACCGTCGCGTCTTGGAGAGTTGTTCTTGGAAAAGAGTGAAAGATGTTCCGTTGCCAAAAAATATAAGAACCTGTTTTCCAAGAAAGGTGCCTGCCTCATAAATATGCAAAAAAAAAAACACACACACAGAAGCCACCCGAAAATAAACCTGAAATTGGTCTTTTGTTTTATTTGCTTGAAAAAGGTATAAAATAAATTAAATCGAAAGAAATGCAGGTTTCGAGTCTTGAATGCAGTTTTTTTTGCACTGCGAAAGTTTGAGAGTGATTGATCGAGTGTCAAAAAAAAGCACCCTTGCAAGAAAGCTTCTTGCCCAAACAGAGAGAACCAGAATAGAGAGAGAGAGGAGAGCGAAACAGAGAGAGTATATTCTACCTGCCAGAGAAGCTAAACATTAACCTGTTGTTGTTGTTTATATCTGAAGATTGTTGTTCCCGTGAGCATAGAAAAGTTTTCGCTTTTTTTTGAGGCAGCAACAAAACGGCACAAGGTAAACCGGGTCACTATAACGGGTTTCGATTGCAAATTGTGTCACTAGTCTTCTTGAGCACCGCCTAACGGACAGCGCAGCTTGAAACTATTTACCCACACACGCACACACACACATACACACACACAACATGTACTAGGAATACACACAAACTATAAGCCATGGCTTTTGCAGAATTTTTTCATTTCCACCTGCAGCTAATTGGCATTAGCGCTAGTCATAAGTATTGGTTAAAGCGTCATAAATTACACACACACATAATAATATATTTATATTGGTGCCGCTATCTGTTGCAGTCTCAAAATTCGACGACAACTCCCACACACACCCACAGCTTCACACAAGTGCTGTCATTACAGGAAATTTGTACAATTTGGACTGCACAACTCACCGTTTCACTTGAGGTGCCTGCACGTGTCACTCGTTTTCCGCTTCTCACATATTTACGCACACAACTTAAATGAGAAATTGAATTTTCCACAATTTTCTACGAAAACTCACTACACTACGCACTGATACTGATATGTGCGTTTGTGTGTATAATTGATAGTTAAACCGATAGCGATAAGTGCGCACATGTCGGCGCATCCCTGTGATTGTCAACGACCAGCTGTTTAGCTTAGTCGATTTATAGCACGTGTATTAATTTTGTTTGGTCTGACATTGTTTTTATATAAGAAAATAACATTGAACGGAATCCATAATGGCCAGAAGACCTGAGCACTCAGCACCGCCGGAAATTGTGAGCAACTAAAAGGCAATCAAATCAGCCGCTAACGTTTTTTCTCCCCCTTAAAGTTCTACAACGACAATGAGGCAAAGAAGTATTCAACAAAGTAAGTGGCTTGCGTTGATTGTAGAAAGAATAATATTAATTCATTTCGGATTACTGCAGCACTCGCATCATTGAAATTCAAGTTGAAATGGCCGAGCGTGCACTGGAACTGCTGGCTTTTCCCGACGACGATGAATCCCGCTTGATTCTGGACATTGGCTGTGGCTCTGGTCTGTCGGGCAGCGTCCTGGAGGACAGCGATCACATGTGGATCGGTATAGACATATCCAAGTCAATGCTAGACATTGCCGTCGAGAGGGAGGTGGCCGGTGATGTTATATTGGGTGACATGGGCGAGGGAATGCCCTTTAAGCCGGGTACTTTCGATGGCGCCATCTCAATTTCGGCTCTCCAGTGGCTGTGCAATGCCGACAAAACCTACCACAATCCACACAAACGTTTGCACAAGTTCTTTAGCACACTCTTCTCCTGCCTCACGCGTACGGCCCGAGCCGTTTTTCAGTTTTATCCGGAGAATTCCGATCAGATTGAAATGGTCACATCACAGGCCATGAAGGCCGGCTTCTACGGCGGATTGGTTGTGGACTATCCAAATTCTGCCAAAGCTAAGAAATACTACTTGGTACTGATGACGGGTGGAGCGGCGGAGCTGCCGAAGGCGTTGGGTAAGTATCTGGCATGCAACAAAAAAGAAACACGTTTTGAGCTTCGCCTGTTGCAGGTGCCTCACCGGAGGAGGAGCGTCGTGTAAACTACATAAAGAAGCGCGATGCCTGTCGCGAGGCGCGCGGCAAGGCTCCGAAGAAATCTCGAGACTGGATATTGGCCAAGAAGGAGCGGAGACGTCGCCAGGGCTTGGAGACCCGTCCGGACACAAAATACACGGCACGCAAACGCACTGGTCGATTTTGATTAAAGAGAACCAGCTCACGCGAGTCTTATATACAATTTGCATATTTATTTAAACATTTAAGCTTAGCGGTATATACACTGTGGACTAGAGAGTATTACTATGGTTTCTCCCCCTCGGTAGAGGTGGTTGGTAGCCCCTCCAATTCCCGCCGGTGCCGCTCTTGGGCTTTTTGCTTTGGAGTATCGTAGGAACTCTCAGAGAGAAACATAAGGTAAACGGCGACGCCGGCAAAAATGAAGGCCAGCATTACAACATCCGTCTGGGTGGAGGCTTTGCTAGTCTCCTTTTGGGTCTTTAAGCGATCGTACTTAGCCTGTGCTGCCTGGCGGCGATCGAACGACTTTCCGTAGTGATTTCTCGACCATTCGTCGAAATCGTAGATGGGCGTCCGGCCCTCGGAATCGGCTACTTTGGACTTCTGAAAGCGGGACTTGTAGAATTTTGTCTCAGGGTCATCCTCCACGGGCTCGGGCTCATCGTGTATATCCTGGGCATATTGTGCTCCGGCTGTATGAACAATGCCCTTGTCGTAAAGTCGACGCAAACGGTAGTTACCCAGGACCTCGTAGGCCTGATTGATGTCGCGAAACTTCTTGGCTGCGCTGTCGCTCCCCTGATTCCTATCCGGATGATAGAGCATCGATAGCTTGTAATAGGCGGCCTTGATTTCATTTTGAGTGCACTTCTTTCCAATGCCGAGGGCATCGTAGTAGTTCAGTTGTAGTGAGCTGAAGGATGTGTGGAGATTGCGTGAGAGTTGTCGCCATAATAGTGGGCCATGCTGAAACATGGCTTTAAGCTTTTGTTTATATGCTTTTCTCGTTTGTTATATCACAGAAATAATGCAAAACAAATCAGCTGATTGAACTTGAAATCTCGATAGCTGTCTGCGCACCAAGCTGACTGTCAAACAGCTGTGTCGCCGGCCTACGGCGAATGTCACCCTGTTGCAACTATTTTGGTTTTTGATTTTTTGAATTTATTTATATATAGACACGCCGCATAGCAAAGCACCATTTGGTTGAAATTTTCTTCAAAGCGTGCTTGATTTTCCCTCTAGCCTGTCTGTATCTGTGTGTGTGCCTCGCAGTGTGAGTGATCGAGAAGTTTCTGGCTATTGAAATTGAAATTTAGGCCAGAAGGTACGAGAAATCGTGATTCACTAGTGATCATCTCTATAGGAAAGAAATTTTCTGTACAATCAGATCCTCCTTTTATTCAGAAAATTGTGTAACCATGACAAACACCATCAGCAACGACGATGCCTCGGCCGGCAGCCACAAGGACAAGGGTAACGAGGCTTTTAAGGGTTCCCAGTGGGACGAGGCAGTGAAGCACTACAGCAACGCCATCAAGCTGGGTGCCACCCACAAAGAACTACCGGTGTTCTACAAGAACCGCGCAGCTGCCTACCTGAAGCTGGAAAAGTTCGAGAAGGCCGTCGAGGATTGCACAGAGTCACTCAAGTTGGTTCCCAACGACCCAAAGGCTCTTTTCAGGCGCGCCCAGGCTTACGAATCGCTGGAGAAGTACGAGGAGGCGTACCGCGATGCCACGGCTCTGTTCAAGGCAGATCCGGGCAACAAAACGGTGCAGCCAGTTCTTCAGAGATTGCATGTGATTGTTCAGGAGCGAGTGGCCCGCAATGCCAAACTCTCGACCAAGGTTAAGAATATGATGGATCTCACCTTCGACCTGACCTCGCCCCTGGAAAAGCGACGCTCGGCTGCCAACAACCTGGTGGTTCTCGCCAAGGAGTCCACCGGCGCTGAGCTGCTCTACAAAGAGCACTGTGTGGCCAAGGTGGCCACTCTGGCCAAAGTGGAGAAGGATCAGGAGATCTACATAAATATGGTGTACGTGGTGGCCGCCCTCTGCGAGAACAGCGTCGAGCGAACCAAGGGAGTGCTCACGGAGCTGGGTGTGCCCTGGTTTATGCGTGTCCTCGACCAGAAGCACGAGGAGTGCGTGGCCACGGCCCAGTACTGTCTTCAGACCATCATCAACGCCCTTTCCGGGCTAAAGAACAAGGCGGACTCCAAGCCGGACAAGGAGCTCTGCTCGAAAAACAATCGAGAGATCGATACTCTGCTCACCTGTCTGGTATACAGCATCACGGATCGCACAATTTCTGGCGCAGCTCGGGATGCCGTCATAGAGTTGCTCACCAGAAACATTCACTACGCGGCCCTAGAATGGGCCGAGCGTCTGGTGGAGATTCGCGGCCTGTGCCGCCTCCTGGAGGTGTGCTCCGAGTTGGAGGACTATAAGTACGAGAGTGCCATGGAGATAACCTCGTCCTCCTCTACAATTGCGTCGGTCTGTCTGGCCAGGGTCTATGAGAACATGTACTATGACGAGGCCAAGTTACGCTTCGTGGAACAGATCGACGAGTTCATCAAAGACAAGCTGCTGTCGCCCGACATGGAGTCCAAGGTGCGCGTCATCGTGACTATAACTGCTTTACTGAGCGGCCCCCTGGATGTTGGCAACCAAATTATCGCCAGAGAGGGTGAGTCTTCAGGGTGGGGTGTGTTTATTGAACTTAACTGATTCCTAATCTTTTCGTAGGCATTCTGCAGATGATTTTGGCCATGGCCACCACAGAAGATGAGCTGCAGCAGCGTGTGGCATGCGAGTGTCTGATAGCCGCCTCCTCCAAAAAGGACAAGGCCAAGGCTCTTTCTGAGAATGGCGTGGACATACTCAAGCGGCTCTACCACTCCAAAAATGACGCCATCCGAGTCCGCGCCCTTGTGGGATTGTGCAAGCTTGGCAGCTACGGGGGAGGTGATGCGGCTATTCGGCCATTTGGCGATGGGGCAGCCCTCAAGCTGGCCGAAGCCTGTCGCCGTTTCTTGATCAAGCCCGGCAAGGACAAGGACATTCGACGCTGGGCTGCCGATGGCCTGGCTTATCTCACGCTCGATGCCGAATGCAAGGAGAAACTGATCGAGGACAAGGCCTCCATACACGCTCTGATGGAGCTGACCCGCGGCGGAGACCAGTCCTGTCTGTACGGAGTGGTAACCACCTTCGTCAATCTGTGCAATGCGTACGAGAAGCAGGAAATGGTTCCTGAAATGGTGGAGCTGGCCAAGTTCGCGAAGCAACACATACCCGAGGAGCACGAGCTGGACGATGTGGACTTCATAAACAAGCGTATTACGATCCTGGCCAACGAGGGCATCACCACCGCACTCTGTGCTCTGGCCAAAACCGAGAGCCACAACTCGCAGGAGCTGATGGCCAGGGTTCTGAATGCAGTTTGTGGACTCCAGGAGCTGCGCGGAAAGGTCGTCCAGGATGGCGGCGTCAAGGCGCTTCTGCGCATGGCCCTCGAGGGCACAGAGAAGGGCAAGAGGCATGCCTGCCAGGCTCTCGCCAGAATCGGTATAACCATCAACCCAGAGGTAGCGTTCAGCGGCCAAAGATCTCTCGATGTCATTCGGCCGTTGTTGAATCTGCTGCATCAGGACTGCACGGCACTGGAGAACTTTGAGGCGCTGATGGCTCTCACCAATTTGGCCAACATGAACGAAAGCGTCCGCCAGCGCATCGTCAAGGAGCAGGGAGTGTCAAGGATCGAGTTCTACCTGATGGAAGATCATGTATTTCTGACGCGAGCAGCTGCTCAATGCATTTGCAATCTGGTGATGTCCGGGGACGTGGTCAAGATGTTCGAGGGCGAAAACGATCGCGTCAAATTCCTGGCCCTTCTCTGCGAGGATGAGGACGAGGAGACAGCCATGGCCTGTGCCGGGGCCTTGGCCATGCTCACTTCCGTTTCGGAGAAGTGTTGTGAGAAAATATTCGCAGTTTCCAGCTGGCTGGACGTACTCCACACACTGATAGCCAATCCCAGCCCTGCAGTTCAGCATCGGGGCATTGTCATAATACTCAATATGATCAATTCCGGCGAGGAGACTGCCAAGAAGCTCTTCCAGACGGACATTATGGAGTTGCTGAGCGGCCTCGGCCAGCTACCGGATGAGTCGCGAGCCAAGGCCAGAGAGGTGGCAATTCAGTGCCTGGCCGCAGCGGAGAGATATCGCATTATTGAGCGATCCGATGATGCCGAAATTCCCGACGTGTTTGCCGAGAGTGCCAAAATTACAGAAATTCTTGATGAATAATTTCATTTATTCTTTGCCGTATACCGTATACTATTTCGGTTCCACTTAGTACCGTGCCTTTGTCCCTGTTTTCACTTCATTCTTAAAAAGCATTCTGCTACTCATTGTTTCATCCCGTGACTTAATTTATTTCTTTTAACTATTTTAAATTCTAATCACGTGTTTTTTAAATATTGTATGAATTTATTATTAAATTGACCTGAAATATTTTAGCAATCCTTTGAACACTTCTTGTGGACTCGTCGCAGTTAGTCTTTCTTTCTTTTTTACTTGTTTCTTGTCACGTTTGAATTTTTGTGTACCCGGGAACTAGTTGCTAGAACTCAGCTTCGAGTTATGTGGCAGGCCGTGAGTTTGGTGTCAAATATCAATCGGGTCCTGTTTCAGAGTAGTTTCTTCAAAAGACTCTTACATTTTTGTCGAAATTCACTCGTCTCTCACACGCAATTTCAACTTCTTACACGATCGAGCGGCGATGATACTGGATAGAACTACTTTATCTCGGGCTCTGGGTGAGTTTGCCGCCACGGCGCTTCTGATGATAGTCGGCTGCATGGGAGTGGCGATGACCTTTCCGGAGGAGACTGGATTTTTGGTTGGCAGCCTTCAATACGGACTGACTGTGGGGATAGTGGTGCATGTTTTCGGCTGCGTTTCGGGTGCCCATACCAATCCCAGTGTTTCGATTTCGTGCTGCATTCTCGGCCACATAGCCTTCGACATGATGCTGGTCTATGTGGCCTGTCAGCTTGCCGGCGGCCTTGCCGGCTATTACTTTCTGATGGCGATGCTGCCAAAGGATGTCATAGACCAGAGCTACCCGGCTGTCTGTCTGCAAGAACCGATGGCCGACCTGTCTGACATTCAAATTTTAGCCGTTGAGTTCACCCTTACTTCGGTGCTTGTCCTGGGCTGGTGCGCTCAGTGGGATGTGAGGAATGGCAGCTGCCTCGACTCGGCCCCAATTCGAATGGGACTCTTAGTGACTGCTTGTGGTTTTGCTGGGGTAAGGGAGAAGAGGAGCCTTACAGCAGATTCAGAATAACAGACCAATCCTCCTTTCCGCCAAGCGTAGAACCAACTGACGGGAGCGTCTATGAACCCAGCCAAAACACTCGTCCCTTTGCTGTTTCACGACCATCAAAGTACATTTTATCCGCAACTGGGTGGTCAGACACTGGCTGCTGTTCTGGTTCCATTTATTTGGCGCTATGCCCTTACTTCTAACGCTAAGCCTATGAAAACGACCTCAAGACGTCCGAAGCGTACCCGGCAATATTAGAACTTACAGACTATCACCTTTCTTTTCCTTCCCTTCCCGTAATTTTACTAATCGAGTTATATACCAACTATACTTACAACTCAATATTGCCGATAGAATGCTGGATCCTCTGGGTTGTGGAAAGGAACGCCACATCAAAAGTAGCTGTTGGTTGTGTGGTTAGTTCTTAAGTTCTTAAATGATTTGTAAATAAATCATGCTGATATGATCAATCTATCTAATTTCATGAGTTTGTGGAATTTCTCGCTCTTTGATGGGGCTGATATGTGTGTTTGTGTGATATGACAGGAGCTCGAATAGTCTCTGAGAAAGGTAGTAGCTCTAAAATAATTTTGGATTAATACTGAAAGACTTATTTGCGTTCAGATTTAAGTTTGATGCTAGGAACACTCGGAAATGAACACAGATGATCAGCTTGGACTGCATCCCTATGGTTCTTGGCCAAACATATTTTATTTAACCGAAACTGGACACCAATTTCCGTTGCTATTTCCCTTTCGTTTCATTCACCTATTAGTCGAAAAAACACGGATAACCATACATATATTTAAGAAATCGCCACAATAATTGCTTGCAAGTTAAATTTAATTAGTGTTCTACATATGTTGGGATCTGTTGGTTTTCAGGAATCGTCTGCATGTAACTCCAACTATTTGCTCTTGATTAGATCCTCTACGTACGTAAAACTAATGTTCGTATCAAACTGGAGCTTCTTATCGAAGATCCACTGCATCGACAACATATAATCCCCCGTTGGAAAGGGAAGGCGCAGTAGCTCGGGTCTTAGATAAAAGTCTGTAATAATCTGTGGACCCTGTATTGGAGTTTTAGATGTTGTACTGTTGGGAAATACGCATATTCTCTTACCACGTAGGGGCATGTGTGATTAATGTTAGTATATGGTTTGAAGAGCCCATAGACTATCGATAGGAAGGGGGTATTTCGCTTTCGCAAATGCAGACAGGCATCACATGTTACATCGAAAAGCCATGGCTTGTAGCCATTTGCCTTTTTAAAAATCCGCATATGAATTTTAATATCGTTGGCCGGATGTAATATCGTTCCATTCATATTGAAGAACACTTTGCTTCGACTGACAGCCTTCAGACGACAGTTGTGAAACACGAACCAGGATTGGTTGTAACTTTCACACACGGCATTCGTAAACTTGAAGATGACAGCATCCTGAAAACTTGGTTCACTATTGTCCACTTGATTAGTATTATACATATATTTACGTTAATAGTGATGCGGAATGCTAGGAATAATCCGAAGACAGCACAGATAATCAGCTGAAAACGCATCGTTCCTGCCTTGGGGGAATAATAACTTTGGAATGACACCAACGTGTTATTTTATGCTATGTCCATTTCCGCTTGAATGAGTTTAATTGCTTTAATTACTTTAAACACTGATTTAAAACTAGAATTATAGAAATATCCGATCTTCTGCACAATCCATTCTTGGTCTAAATTCACTTCAGTGGATCCTCCACGAATGTGAAACTAATGTTCGTATATAATTGTGGCTTCTTATCGCAGTACCACTTAATCATCAATAAATAATCCCCCGTTGGACCGTACATAAAAATCTTTGACAATTTGTGGACACTTTAATACAAATATGAGATGTTTAAGTTTTCGACGTATGGACATTTGTGATTACTATTCGTAAACTTTTTGAGCAGCCCATAGACTATTTTAGAAATGGGTAGATTTCGCTTTCGAAAATACAGACAGGTATCAAATCTAGCTTCGATAACTCATGGATTATATTCTGTTTTTTTTTTTTTAATATATTTAGGTTAGATGCAATACTGCCATAAAACGGCGGTTGTGGAACGCGATCCATAATTTTTGTATACCTCTCGCAGACGAAGTTTTAATCTATGTACATAAATCTAATATACCCCTACCCTCTGGGAGTACTGGGCATACAATAATATCTTTTCCCGCATGAAAGAATCAATAAAATGTTGATGATCATGTTTCATTTTGCTTAAATTACTTCCGGAGAACATCGAACAAGAGATGTATCTCATTTATAGAAAATAATTTCGATCAAGGCGTAATAGGTCGAATCTTTAAAATAATTTTGATTACTATTAAAAGATTTGCTTGCGTTCAGATTGAAATTCGATGCCAGGAACACTCCGAAAAGCTTGGAGTGCATCTGAGTTCCAATGGTTCTTGAATACCGGAACTAGCCGATAAATTATGTTGGAAAAAATAGGGATAACCATCGCAACAGTTCGTGTCTAAGATAGGAATTTTTGACAATTTGTAGACCCTGTAAATTACACTTAAAATCATTTTGACCTAGAAAGTTTTCGAATATCTTACCATCGAACGTCTTATACCATATCTTATATCGAACGTCTCGCCATGAAAATTTTTTTTGAGCACCACCTTCGTTTCACCGACATCCTTCAGACGATAGTTGTGGAACTCGAAATAATTCAGGAAGTGTTTCATTGAAATCGAATGTAGATGTTTGAAGTATTCCGAATAGAATACAGAATATTAGCTTGGACTGCATTGCTAATAATCAAACGATAATCGATAAGCGAATTGAATCCCAATGACGCAATATTGTAACCACAAAACGTTCCTGATTCTCGAGGATTTTCAAACCTCATAAGCATACTCTCGACGGTTCTATATCCCATTCGGATAACTGAAGGCCATATTGGCCTTGCATAAAGAAAATGTGTGATATCGCAAATGTGTGCCAATCGGTTACAATTATGTGCGTGTAATCATAAGTAGAAACTATCTCACCACCATTTCGCGTCATAATGGTTGCCTTTTAATCCAACAATAAATGAATTCTTTATTGTACTTTAAAAATATATTGAATTAGTTTTCCTTCTTTTGTACCAGTAGATCCTCCACATAGGCAAAACTAACATTAGTATCGAATTGGGGTCTATTATAGAAGAACCACTGCATCCACAACATATAATCTCCGGTTGGAAAGGGCAGTCGCAGTAGTTCGGGCTTCAGATAGAAATCCTTCACAATTTGTGGACCCTGTGGGGGGTCAGACTTAACACAGATTTGCATCCAAGACTATTTAAATATCACTTACCACAAACGGACATGTGTGGTTGATATTGGAAAATTCCTTGAAAAGATTGTAGACTATACGCATAAACGGATTATAGGTCTTTCGCAAAAATCGGCACGCATCGACGGATCCTTCCAGAACCCACGGCTGGAAGCCGTTTGCTTTTTTAAAAATCTTGGCATGAAGCGATACATTATTTACCGAATGTAGTACCGTCCCATTCATATTGAGGAGCACCCTTTCCCGACTGACGGCCTTCAGGCGACAGTTATTGAACACAAACGCGGATGTATTGTAGCTCTTGCAGACGAAGTTTGTGAACCTAAAGAGCACAGCATCCTGTGGAGTATTTGAGCAATGTTTGCTAATTTACGATAGTATAAGTCCTCCTGAAGATATGATATTTACATTAACTTCAAAGTTGGCAGCTAGGAAAATTCCGAAGAGAGCACTGAAAAGCAGCTTGGACCACATGGTAATGCTGTACCAATTACCCAATGCCTAATCGAGTGCCCAGTGGATTTCCGCATGACAGAATCACTAATTTATGTATACCAACTATATGTTTCTTATGTAATTTATTTGCAATTATAAATGAAGCCATTTCGAATTGATCTGCAGTAGATCCTCCACATATTGGAATCTGAAATTTGTATAGAATTGCCAGCCAGTATAAGTATATGTAAATATACATATATGTACATTTGTAATCTTGTAATTTACATACACTTCATATACAGTGATTTTCACAAGAAAAGTAATTTTATACGATCTAAGATTGACTCATTATTTGGTGAAATATTTTAATCGAAAAAGTATAAAATAAGGCGAACAAAAGTATTGGCATATTCAGCATTTAGCATTTGTTGATTAACTATATATGTATGTTCTTGTAAACTGTGGCTGTTGGGCCACTGAGCTTCTTCAGAGGCGCCACTGGATTGATTCAAATAATTAAAACAAAAAAAAAAGATTTCGATAAGTCATTTTATTTGCTTAATTTCGATTTGTAATGCTAGTGAGATAGGCCCACTGTGCCAGACGATTTCTGTGATTTCTGCTATGCAGACGAGCTTTCCACTCAGCTTTAGACGGTGAGGAACGATTAGAAAAAGGGATATAGCGATATAGCGATAGAGCCATGTCTGATTTTCCGTTTGTTCGTCAAGATTTTAGAGACTATAAGAGCTAGAGAAAACAAATTTTGTGTCCAGTCTCCTTTGATATCACAAAGTTCCGCATCCACAATTTTGAAGAAACGAAAAACTAAAATTTATAGAGAATGACTATGTCTACACGAATATACTCCTTGACTTGAGTACTGGGTATAAATATATATAATTTGCAGCATTCAAGAGTCAATATTTTATTGATGTAGATGATTCCAACTTTCTTAAATTACTTCCGAAGAACATTGTTGAAAACTATTTGGTTTGAAGCGTTATTCGTTAAATCTGTAATAGAAAGTTTGTAGCTCTCAGGAGTCGCAGGATGCCTTTGGGTCGTTGTATACATCTTCATCATTATCAAAAAGATTTACCGCCTATTTTTTTTGTAAGTCTCATGTACTTGAATATGCAAGAAGTCAATTAAAACGGACAAGCCTTTGACCAAATCCTTGGAATCCTGGAAAAAATTGATTCATCAATCGGACAAAGTTATATGTTAAGTTCTGTGAGTTCTAGCTTGCCATTACTATTAAACCGAATATCAAAATGGAGGAATATGGTTTCCAATCCAATACCAAGGGGGTATTTTAATACTCCAACGAAAATAATGAAAATTTAATAATTTTAGCGCAGTTCAGGTGGAAGATATCGTGGTCTTTTTAAGTTCAGAGAAAAGATGGCATGAATCTTCAAGAAGAATTTACAATCAGCTAAATTTTCCGTCATTTATCTAAAGTCGTTGAACTGTTTAAATAGAGGGGGCTTAAGTAGGATAATCATCAATCTATTTTTTTCAAAGGTATATTTAAGAAGTAAGGGTATACGCAGGTTTTTTGAGTTTTCGCTCACAAATCGTACTTACGTGTATCATTTATTCCAATAGATTGCATTTAAATCCTTTTCTCTCATTCACTTTCAAACAATTTCCATTTGGCGCCACAATTTCTTCATATTACATTAACCAAATAGAGCATACCTATGCCCAAACTGGTTGACGTGACATTCCATACATTACCTGACCTTTTTTGTTTAAACCTTGCTGCAGTCAAAATACAATAAATGGGAGTACTTAAAAATAGCCAATCTTGTAGAAAATGTATTCATCAATGGCCTAAAATTATGAGGGAAAAGCTAAAGCTTTTAATTAGTCAGCATTATTCAACGGAATATCAAAATTGAGCAATTTATTTGTTAGACATTCTTCGCTAAAACCTTTTTTAGACTAAATCAAGTAAAAGCAAGTATTAAGAATAAACCAGTTAAGTAGAAAAATGATTCATCAATCATATGAAACTATGTGGGCATGGCTAAATGTTCTAAATAGCTAACAAAATTCGACGGAACATCAAAATTGAGCAATATGGTTTCCAATCCTTGACGGAAAACGATTAACCTATTATAAGCCAAGGAGGTACTTCAATTATCCACCGAAAATAATGAAAATATAATAACGTTAGCGCAGTGCAGGAGAAATATATAGTGTTTTTTTTTTTAAATTCAGAGGAAAGATGGCATGAATTTGCAATCGTTAATATATTCCGCCATTTACCTCAAGCAGCTGAGCTATTTCAATAGAGGGGGCTTAAGTGGGCTAAGTTCTTTCATCATACGAGACGCTATATTGTTGTTGAGGAGCAAAAACAGCAATTGCCGTATTCAAAACAAACCGGCCAAGTAGAAAATTGATTCAATAATCGGAGAAAATTATGTGGGCAGGGCTGATAGATCAGGATAACTTGAAATATACTACGCAATATACAAATCGAGGAATATGTATAACAGAACTTGACTTCGCCAGTATATTTACGGTATATTTTGTAAATGAGACGGTATTTTTTAGCATATTTCTGAGGTTCGGACGGTATATTTCAACGATAAATCCGCAGTCACACTGCAGCATACATAAAAAGGTAAACTCCCAAAAATAAAGAAAATATAATATAAATAAAATAAATAAAAATAAAAGTAATATACATAATATAAATTGTGCTCCTTTGCTAAAGTATGTATGTAGTGAAATTACATAAAACGCAATTGTTTAGTGACAGCTTTTTTATCTGCTGGTGACGAAGTGGTTGTCATTGTGAGTTCACTTTTGTGTGTGTGTGTATGTGTGTGTGAACTTGTGTTGATTTTGTACGTACTCTGCTGCGGGGGGAGCACTTTGGACACAGAGTTTCGATTTTCCATCCATATCTATACTCAGAGCCACAGCCAGAAGAGAGAAGCATTTACATACGTCTTTGTCTGCGTTCAGAGAGGGCTCGGGCTGGTATTAGTTTCGCTAGCGTCTGGTGTGTAATAATATTTATTTTCTGGCCCCATGAAAAATTTTAGCAGTGGCCTGGCCCAAGTATAAGTGTGTGTGCGAGAGTGTAAAGTGTAGTTATGAACATGTTTTGATGGGGGGCCAATATTAACATATATGCTATACATGCATATACATATGCATGTGTACAGCATATTGGATATACACAGACACAATTTGCCCCATCATCGTATTTTGAAACGCTATTGTAATTGCCAAAAACCAGCCAGCGAGCTTTTATAGTATACATATTCACATTCATATAATCGAATGTGTGTAACGAAGAAAAAGAGCCGTTGACTGCCATGACTACGCAATAGCAACAACAAGAAACGACGCATACCAGTGCACACCTCTCTCTTACTTTCTTTGTGTGTGTGCTCTCTGGATTTCTCGTCGCTCTCCAGCTGCTCTTGCTCTCGTCCGTCTGTGAAAGCTTTGTTAGTGTGTGTGTGTGTGTGTGCGTTGGTGGGGTCGGTCCGGACTCTGGAATACTTTGTCTGTGTGTATGTATATATTTTTATAATTTATTGTTTTTATTTTAAGAGGGGGGGCACTTTGTCGTTTTGTGTAGAGTGTCGTCCAGCCGAGACCGATCCGACCCTGCCCCAAGCACTTGAGTACCCCTAGCTCCAGTCGCACGCACTTCTAGTTCTCCTCGCCTCTCCTCCGAGTCCGGTGGATTGACCTCCCTCAAGTCACACGAATTGAACCACAATTACAACCATAATCGCTATAATAGACCAGTATTTGTACAATATACTTATTGCCTGCCCTGCCTAATTTCTTACATCTAATTTACATAACATTGGCATTCGCTACTCATTGGCCGCAATTAAAAACAAGGCTTATACAATATTTATAGTCAATATATTTGAATATTATCCTACATATACTCGTACATACTGTAATGCTAACAAAACTAAAAGAATAATAGTCCAAAATTAAAATCCCAGTAATTAGTTTCTCAACCGAATGTAATAGCAAATGTTTTCTTTTACTTTTATTTTCTTTGTTTTTAGCATACATACAATATTTTATTGCTGGTTTTGGTGGTAAATTTGCATTTTTAACGGCCGTGGCCAGACGTGCTCCCGCTTCTTTAACACACACGTCTCTCAATGACTTCCGATCATCAAGTGTTTCTTTGACTCGTATATCCACATGTAAAAACAAACCGATACTGAAATATCAACAACTAAAACCGAAATGTATACTAAATACATACTATGTACCACATAAGACCGCCATTGCCGTTGTCGTTGCCGTTGACATTGTCATTGCTGTATCTGTATTCAATCTCACTGACCAACTACCGCAAAGCGCAATTGCAAATGCAAACTGCAAACTGAAAAAAAAAAACTGCACACACCTCAACCTCAACCTCAACCTCTACTCAACTCAACTCAACCCAAAGCTCAAGCTGACTAGCCAACTTATATATGTAAACGAATAGTCCTCGTACTGCCTACGAAAACAAAACCAAAACCAAAACCAATCGAAAAATCAACCAACAACCAATCTATCAACCGTCTACTGCAACTGGCGACAGAACGGCTTTAGTTTGTAAGCTTGTTTTTTGTACATTTTTAAAACACACTGAATTAGAAGCATAAAGCTTGGCCTAATGGAATTGCAACCCGATTAAAACTGCTATCATTTTCAAACCAACAGAAACAGTGTGCCATAATCTTGTGTACTACTATAAGCGTGATTTTTCTTGCATTCATTAATATTTTAAAAGGGGCTTGCAGTTTCCATTTAGCCATCCTGTAGAATACAAGAGAAAAAAAAGATTAAGTACCAAGAACAAAATATTTTAAACATGTACCATTTTGGAATAGCCATCTTGTAATTATTTGTATTCGTCCACATGTACGTTCCTTTTAAATGGTTCCAATACGATCTAACCCCCCCATCCATATATAATATTTACAATATAACTACACAACTCTGTCACACTGTTTGTTTTACTTTGCACATGTTCGTTTCCTTCTTTGCGCGTAGTATTTAAATAGTATATTACCTACTTATAGAGCACATATCCCAACAACCAACACACACCCCAAAACACAGCGCAAACACATGTACGTTAAGTGTAACTCTCTTATCTGTCGCTCTCTCAACTGGAATCTTTTAATTGTACTAACTGCCCCCCCGCCCACAAAGCGATAAGTGATAAGTTTGTAATCAGTCATCCTGCCCTCTCCACCCCTCACACCCATCCATCCATATTCCCAAACCAACAAATCCCCAATCCCCCTTTCCACTCCCCAATACCCACTAATATTGTTTATGTTCAGTTTACACATTCATGTTAAGCACACAACGTCCACACCCATAGAGATAAATATCTTATGTATGTATATACTCGTATGTCTGATGTATGAGGGGAGGGGCAGCGCTTAACGATAGGTTATCGTGTTTAACAACTCAAAAACTGGAATCGCTGAAAGTGTACAATTTGCTGTTCTTGCTTATCACACTTTCAGAAGGAGGACTTTACTTTACTCACACTTACACACACACATATGTTTAACTGTTAACTATATATCGTACTGTATCTTCATATATATATATCGTATATACGTATGTATCTACATGCGGAGACGGACTGAAGGTATTTTGATCCAAGCAAGAAAACACATTGAAACAAAGTACAACAAAAAATACGAGTTACTAGCATTTCGAATTTAAACGCTTGATTAGGTTTACTCGTAGTCAATCATGCCTTTGGAAACTGTACATCTGTACAAATATTGTCTCGAGTATACAAATTTAACAAAAATGTCTTCCTGTTCTTATGATGTGCATTGAGAGACCTAGTAAAAATTAGAATATTATTTTCTGGACTCATATTACGTTCGATGTCAGAGCTACCATGTCTGCTTTGACGTGTAGAAGACTAGAATAATTACTGCCAAATTTTAAAACTTATAAGAGAGCCATTAAATATTGGGCACCAGATCCACTGAATCGGACAGGAGAATTTTCCACAAGAAGTTGTAGAAGCCGTCTTTCGTGTCAGCTACCAAAAGCGTACTCGACTCGATCCCAAGGATCGGCTTGGCTATTTTTCGAAAAATTTTACAACACTAGCTAAACAGAAATGAAATGAAAAGAAAAGGTGTCGTTTTCTTGCCTAGGACCGAAGTGTCTCTTAGTCCGACCTCGTATACCTTTAGTTGAAAGACTAACCACGCACGTATCTCATCTCAGTTCATATCATATAATTGACAATATATTAAAGCTACACTGTTGAACGAAACTGAAAATTGTTGCTGTTTTATTTATTACGATTACAACGAATATTTACATATAGCCACACATAAAAACAAACATACACAAAACACACATATACTATATATTTTATTATCCTTACCCACGTACATACATATACATACATATGTAAGTAAGTATTTTGCCTACTAGAGAACCATAAATGTTTTGTTATTGAGCATGTTGGCTTGTTGGTTGTTTGCTTTCTGTTCTGGAGCGCGGGTCCGGCTTAGATTACCACCTTCCTACATAAGCAAATAAGCAAATACTCGTACAATCAAATAAACCAAACACCAAATAGTAAATGTTAGAGCTCAGCTGACTGTAAAAGCGGTTTCCTCTTTTCTTCTACACCCCCACAGGCTGCGTTAATATAGCAAAAACAAGAGTGGTACAAGTACAAGTCGAAAAACAGTAAGAACAAGAGCTGCCACAGCAGCAGCAGCAGCAACAACAACAACAACAACAACAGAAGCAGATTCAGACGCGGCGCAGCGCATACAAGTACAAGTAAGTGGGGAATAGGTCAGGTCGACTCGGACTCGGACTCGGACTCCATCGAAGGCGTCGCACAACAGGAGGAGGGAACTATCTTTCGAGGAGCCAGAAGCTCTGAGAGCAGCGCAGCGTCATGCTCAACTCCAATGCCAATGGTGGCAACGGGAACAACAATAACAATAACAACAACAACAATAACAATCATGGGGGCAGCAGTCGGCGGCCCTTCTCCCGCAACTCCTCGTCGGCACGGTCGCATCGCGGCGGTGGCCGCATTCTCTACTCGCCGCATCCACATCTCCATCCGCACCCCCAGCAACAGTCGCAGCAGCAGCTTCAGCAGCTGCAACAGCAGCGGTCAACTGGCAACAGCCTAATGCCGGGTCACAGTCCCTGGTGCAATGTCAATGTGATGGGGCGTGGCAATGAATCCGGCGGAAACAACAACAACAACAACAACAACAGCAACAACAATGCCAACAATAACAAAGATGCAATCGACGGCCGAAACCCAAATTGGTAAGAGCCGAGAGCCGCTTGCGTTAGATCTTGTACTCGATTCGATCCCAATGATCGGTCGAATTTATGTTAGCTTTAAGTGACATAAAAGCGAATTTGAAATAACCCCCTCCGCTCCCGAGAACCCCCACGATACCCACGATACCCTCGATCCCCATGCCCCATCCTCGATGCCTCGATCTGCCATAAATAACCAAACATGTCCTTGTAACTCGTTCCGTTCTCCCACCACGCTCCCCACGACTAGAACAGTTTATCTACTTTCTATCTCTATCTATCTACTTCGTAACCAACCACACCTAAAATGAAACCGAATCGAAAATCGCTTTTAGGCTAAAGGGAGAATTTTGTAATTAATGTCGCGTGTAGCAAAAAACCAAATCAAATTGAATTGAATTGAATTGAATCAAACCAAACATTTAATTGGTCCTAACCGTTGAATTTTCGAAGCACTAAATAATAAAGCTTGCATCGCCATCAAAGGTGGCGCCACATAAAATAATGAATACTGTTACTGTTACTTCTTGATCATTTGTAACTCTCTTACGTTCTCTTGCGTACTGTACATTTTGTGTTTTGTTCTTCGTCGAGATTGGCACATTTAATCCACTTAAACCCAATTACCATGATTACTAATTATCGTTGTATCTACATATCTCTGCATTCACATCACATACCACATACCACATACCACATACATATGACCATCCCCTATCCCTACCAACAACCCGACCCCCCCCCACACACGATCGACCATACAACACAGCAAGAAAAGTTTTTTTTTATTTCTACTTAAATAAATGTAATCGTATGTACATTCTCTAACCGCTTCTACTCCAATACAAGCATTTGAAACGTGTGAAATTCCGTAGACGATATCGTAATAACAGAATCAGAAACTCTTTATTTCGAATTTAACCATTTAAAGAACGTTCAATGTTTCGTATACCAAAAAAAAAAAGATCTCCCCAAAGAAAATGCATGAAAAGCACTTGAAAATGGCGACCAAAACGTATTTTGTAGAACTTTCTCTTCAGTTTCGTAGTCGTTTCTTTCTACAACAAGCTTCTTGAGTTTAAGTAAAGCGCGCTTGACGGACTTTCATACATAAGTACTTACCAGCATGCTCTCCCTCTCTCTCTCTCTGTCTCTACCTCTCTCTATTCACTATTTCTCCTGCCCATCCAAGACATCAGCATCCTTGACGGCCAAGTGTGCCTCCCGCGAGGAGGGGGCTTGCCTTAATCGCCATCGAAATCCTTTCCTTCTTTCACACTGACTGTCTTGTTCAGGCAGCTGTTACCTTAATCACTCTACCGCTATAAGATGTTCGCTTTGTTCACAATAGTTGGCAGCCTCGTCCGTAGAATACATCTGTTAATGTTAAGTAATTCTATTTAACGAGTATTGGTTGTGGAAACGTGAAGAAGAACGTCTAGTGGAAAGCGCGTAGCCATATGTAAGTGTAAGTGCTTTTCATGCATCACCGAAAAGTGGGGGATATAGACCCACCTAACTGAATATACATATATATATATATATATCAGCATTAGGATTTGTTCGTTCTAAATAATAGTAATTGCAATCCTCTCTTATTGGATCCCTCAGGGGCTTCCATAGTGCCCATCATGAAGGACCTCCACGGTTCGCCTACCATGTTGGACTCTCACGCAAAAGTTATTCCCAATATACCAATAAACCATTCAAATTTGACTCCGTTCATACAAAATAGCCATGTACTCATGGAGCACAAGAGTTCCAGTCCCAGTCCCACTCCCATTCCCATTCCCAAAGCCAGACAATAGGCCACTTGAACCCAACGAGATTCTGTTACATATCTATTATCGTTACATACCTATGATTTGGTTAATATTATTTTCGTTTTGCGCATAGTTTTGCTTCAAGTTCCATGCTGTATCGTTAAAACTATCCAGCAACAAGAATCAACCAACCAGTCGAAACAAAATTAACAACAAGCATAATGCGATGATAAAAAAAAATTAAATATACTACCTATATGAAATGCAAGCGTGAAAAAGTGCAAGCCAAGTATGAATTTAGTTACAAAATTTCCTCTTTATCCAAACCGTACCGTAAATAGTTGTAATTTTTTTCAATTCAACATTTTATGAATGATATGCATTTTAGTTGAGTTTCTTGATTGATAGCTAAGTACATACTATATTGATGGATTGATTGATGTAATTTGCTTACCTGCAGTAGGTCCAGTCCAGTCTAGTCCATTCGCTCCGAGTCGGGTCTACATACATACTCGTATCTTGCCAAAATGATCAACAAACTCAGCTTAATGTTTTACTTATTTATTTGCATTTTGCACACTGCGGCTTAGAATGTTTAACCAACAGTTTAAATGTACCCAATAGAATTTCCAAAACCAAATGAAATAATTTAATTAAACCTAAACAGTGCAAACCAACAAATTACCAAACCTTGTACCAATACTCGTACCAGATAAATCCAATAACTCTTTTTTAAATAGTACTCGTGCTCTTACAATAGTGCAAACATGCGTTCGTTTCTACCCTTCCTTCCCAGTCCTTCCACCTTCCACCATTTTTATTTCCACAACAATTATCTCTCTTCTAATCTTCTACTCTTCTACTGTTTGTATACGTATACGTGTGTCTCAGTGTCAGTGCGTGTGCGTGCGTGTGTGTGTGTGTGTAATATAAAGTACAGTAAAGCATTGTAGTATGGTCTTTGTCACACTCTGTTTATCCAGTACTACTCTGTATTTGATTTGTCATTCTACTCAGTTGTTCTTTGGTTTATAGCCAGTTGCAATTGCAGCTTTTGCATCTAGTCCGTAAGTGTTGCCGTTGACACGATTATGTTTGGCGCTTAGACACGCCAACGCCCACGCCCACGCCCGCCCCCCTGTCCTCGGCCCACCTCTCTCTCTCTCTCTCTCTCTATCTTTATCTCTCTTGCTGTGTGCCGTATACGTATGTATGTATATACTCGTAGGTATACATAAATATATACATAATTACATTTTGTTTAGCCGATCACTCGGATCTGTTCTCACCCCGCTAAGTATTTGTCAAAGCTTTGCATTCGCATGCGGTTACGTTACGGTTACGGTTACGGTTGTGCTTACGTCTACACACGTACTCGTAAGGCTGCGGACATCCATCCACCTCTGCGGCGCACACGGCTGAAAAAGCTCGAGCTTACAGTAAATTACATACATATATACGAGTTCTTTTTGTACCAGTTTATTTACGTTTTGCGTTTCTCTTTTGTATAGTTTTGGAGCATGACCAGCACTCTCTCTCTCTCTCTCTCTCTGTCTATATCTCTTATTTCTCTATATATATATACATATATATATATATATACCTCTCTCTGAAAAAAAAACTATATACATATATACTCGTATGTACGTATCCAACATTTCGCTCTCGTGTTTAGCTAGTGCGAGCGGCCTTACGTTGTCTTACGTTCGGGTTGCCGTTACATACGTTACGTTCAATTCTTTTCGGCTGCGTTCCGTTCCATTCCATTCCGCTCCGTTCCGTTCGGTTCGATTTGAATAGTACGGAAGAGTGTGCAATGCAATTGGCATTTTGTTGTTTTGGTAAAAGCGTAGTGTGCATTCAAACAAAGCAGAAACAAATAAATAAATAAAATAGCAAACTAACCAAATTTCCATCTAAAATGCATTCAAAACCAAACATTCAACCAAAAGACAAATAGAAAAGCAAACGATGTGAAAACAAATTAGTACGTACGTATTTGTTTTATACTAAAAATGCATATGGTGTGTGTAGTAGAGATGCGTGCATATGCAGGATATATGTGGCTACATATATCGGCTATTGGCTATATATGCATATCGGGAATAAATATAATATACATAAATATATAGACAGACTCTAGATCCCACATTACCACATTACTAGTATTACTCCGCCGTGTAGACTCGTCTGCATATGCACGCATTGCCGCTATACCTCGTATATTTATGTGTGTGTACATATTGATATTATATATATATATATCTATATTAAACTAATAATCTAATTATTGCATTTTGCCATTTACATATATATTATTTTTATCTTTTCGTTTTTCTTTCTTCTTCATATAAAAAAAAAAAAAAACCAAAACAAAACCGAAAAATACTGCAAAATAAAAACTATATAAATAACGTATATGTGTGTGGCTACCACTCTGCATATATACACTACTACTACTACTACTACTACTACTACTACCTACTACCTGTACATGTATATGCATACAAAATAACTATATATGGGTTGTGTTTATACTACCACACACTGCTACTGCATTGATTTGATTGAACCATTTTCAACTGTATCTCGTAAACCGAATATTATACTCTCTATATACGTAATTTATGTATTACATATTATCTAAACGCAACTGCAAACCTAAATCGAAAATCCAGCGATGTACAAACAAGTAATTCTAGCGGAACTTGTATTTATAACAATAGCAAAGCGCATCATCATCACCACCACAGCGTCCACAGTCAAGGTCACACAACCACCACTCATCACCAGCACCCTCAATCTCAGTCTCAGTCCCAGCCCCAGCCCCACCCACCTCCGCATCCGCATCCGCATAATAACTCTGCCCCACCTCAGTATAACAGCTACCGCCCCCCATTAAACGCGTACTCAACATACTCACCAAACGGAAGTAGCAATACTAACCAAATCATCAGCTCGAGAGGCACACAAGAGAACCACCACAGCAGTCGAAGCCACCATCAACCGATTCCTGATCTCAATCTAAATCCGAATAACTATAGCAACTACTTTGACATTTGCCACAGTAGCGGGGCACAAACCCACACATACGGCTCCATGTCCGTGTCCGTGGTCCGACTGAATCCCGCCCGCTTGTGTCTGACAGTTGGTCCCGCATCGGACCCTTCGCCCCCGCCACCCAGTCAACGCCACTCACCTCTCGTAGTGTCCTTTGCCGCCAGTCCTACAAGTCCCCATCCACATCCACGTCCCAACGATCATGGCAACCATGGCCATAGCAGCCTTAATCATTTCGTCCCCATTCGTAGTCAGAACCAGAATCAGAATCCTCCTCATACCCATCCACACCCCCATCCACATCCACATCCACATCAATATCATCAGCAAAGCCCACATCAGAGCCACCACAATCCACACCACAATCAGCCACAACCACAGCAACAGACTAATCGCCAATCCCTCCCGCTAACACGAACGAATTCGAATTCAAATTCAACAAACGCAACAACTTTCAATTCAACCAATCCACAAACAACAAATAGTAATCCTACTGATGTTGTGAATGTAAATTCTTGTACCGATATAATTCCTTATGGGTCGTCCTCGTCGTCAATGCTGCCTCAACAACAACATCAAATTAATATTGCATCCGCACCCACCAATAGCCACAACCAAGGACAGGGCTCCTCCTCGGGACCCAGTCACAGTCACCACCAGCGCGGCTACAACAATCGCGGCGGCAATGGCAACGGAATCAACATCAACAGTAACAGTAATAACGGTATTGGTAACAGCAACGGAAACGGAAACGGCAACGGCAACGGTAGCGCTAACGGTAATGTGAACGGACCACCCGATTACATGAACTATCGTCGAGGCGGAGGCGTGTGTCCAGCACTGTCGAGGGACAATGGACACAACCACAACCGTCGCCACATGCCCGATAATCATCTGAACAATGCATCCGCATCCATGAACAGTCACAACAATCCCGGCCACCACCAGCGCAACTACAATGACAGGAATCTGAATAATAATAATAACGTGGGTACACCCCCTCCCCCCCACCCCATACACTTCTGCAGCAGTAGTCGATTAATAATCTCGCATCCCGTCTCAATCCCATCCCAGCACTTTGGCAATCAGGATCAAGGTGGTCCCGACCATCGAGCCGATGGATCCTCGTATAACTTTATGCGCAATGGCGGCGGACCAGGCAGTGGCTATGGTCGAAACGGATCCCATTATCAGCATATGGGGAATGGCTACGGAAACAACAACAACAATAACGGTGCATCTACATCAACAGGTGGTCCGGGTCTAATGGGTGAAATGCCTTCTGGCTCTGGGCTATCGGGCTCAACGCTGTCGCTCAACAACGGACCCGTGGGCCTCAACTCGGACAGTCCCTCGCGCAAGCGTCGCCGGATCTCGGGTCGACCGCAGGGCGGGGCACAGCCCCCGCACCGATGCCTTCTTGCTCAGGTGAGTCTTTTCTGGAAATGGCCAGAAAGAAGACTTGGAAGCAGGTGGAAGTCAAAAGTCTTTTTGCTGCAGAGATCCCATTTATAATAATCATAAACTGACTAAATTATTTGGTTACCCTTTCCAGATGCAGCAGGGAAGTCCTCCACTTCGTCGCCCGCGGCTGCGGGATGTGGCCACCTCCACGGGCCAGCAGCAATACGCCCAGCAGATCCACCAGACGCAGCAGCAACCGCCTAGCTACCACCAGCTGCACCACCACCAGCATCAGCCGCAGCACTATTCGGCCCAGCAGCAGCAGCCGACGCATTCGCAGCGCTCCCCTTGGGAGCTGGGAGGCAATGGAGCGATGCCGGGCGGCAATGCAGGCGGCGGAGGACCTTCGAGCAGCTCGGTTGGGACTATACTGCAGCAGGTGCAGGCACCGCCACAGCCGCCCAGCCACCAGCAGACGGTGGGCTATGCGCCGCCGCCGCCGTCCGCCTCGTTGATGGTCGACCTCAATCTAAACCAGGTGCCTGTTAGTCTGGCCTTGCGCCAGGAGCCCTTCTGGGCCTCCTTCTGCACCTACCCGATGCCAGCACAGGCACGACTGGCCCCATGCCACCTCCACGGTGTATACACGCAGCCGTTCCCCGCGGCCCCACCCGGCCTGGCCGCCGCCGCGCCCATGCAGGTGACCCAGGTGCCGACGCCCACGCAGATGGCCGCCGCTGCGGCTGCTGCCCAGCACATGCTGGCCCAGGCCACGCTCACGGCTCAGCAGCAGCAGCGAGATGTAGCCGCCATTGCCGTTGCCAACTTGACTCCCATTGACCCGCCAGGTGCCCACCACATGGACGGGCACCATGCAGCAGGCGCCGGACCAGCCCCAGGACCGCATGCCCACCCCCACGCCCACGCCCACGGCCATCCCCATCCACACCAGCTGCCGCCCGGAATTCACATCACACCTATTAGCGGGGCTGCAGCGGCGGCAGCCACTCACCACTTACATTCCACGGCGGCGGCGGCCGCTGCCGCTGGGCAACTGTCGCAGATGTCGGCTGGACCGCAGCATGTCATCATCTCATCGGAGCGTCGTACATTCCCGCCCCATCGGCGCATACCGCGCTTCTGGCCCGCCAACCATGGACACCGGCATGTTCTGCCGCCGCAATCACTGGCCGCCCATCAGGCGCCCGTGCAAATCCAGACAACGGCCGGCATCATCAATCCGGGCTTCTTGCTTAACTTCCTGTAGGTTTACGCCGGAACCAACGAAGCTTAAATCACTAATTCTGACTGATGTCTCTTTCAGGGCCATGTTCCCGCTGTCGCCATACAACCAACACGATCTGAGCTCCGGGGACACCAACGAGACGGAGAACTACGAGGCGCTGCTCAGTCTGGCCGAGCGCCTGGGCGAGGCCAAGCCACGCGGTCTCACCCGCAACGAGATCGATCAGCTGCCCAGCTACAAATACAACCCGGAAGTGCACAATGGTAGGTTTACATGTGGTATAGTGAATCTAGGGGAAACCCTCAGCAATTGTATATTTTTCTGGCAGGTGATCAAACATCTTGTGTGGTCTGCATGTGCGACTTCGAGCTGAAGCAGCTCCTGCGTGTCCTGCCCTGCTCCCACGAGTTCCATGCCAAGTGTGTGGACAAATGGTTAAGGGTGAGTCCGAAATTGCAACCTGAGAACAGAGATATCAACTAACTAATTGGCTTCATCGCATCCTCCAGTCCAATCGCACTTGCCCCATTTGCCGTGGCAACGCCTCGGATTACTTTGACGGCGCTGATCAGCAGCAGCAGCAGCAGCAGCAGCAGACTCAGGCCACTGCCAATGGAGGATCGTCGATAGGCAGCACTCCTGCTGGCAGCAATCCCGGTTCGGCAACAGCCGCTACAGCCAATCCTCAGCAGAGCCAAGCAGCTTAGGGCCTTGTCCAAGGGCCTGGTGTTCCAATGCCAATGCCAATATCCATACCCATACCCATACCCTTACGCATATGCATACGCATGCCCATACCCGTAATCGTATTCCAAATGCATTCGCCATCAGCCCCTGCTGCGGCTCCTACTCCGGCTTTGGCTCTCCAACGCGGCGAGGAATGGACGGGGAGGAGTGGGAGTGGGAGTGGGTGGAGGAGCCACACACCCGCCTTTAATTGATGTAACGCGCAACGAAACCAACTGCCAAACAAACTGTCGCTTCCCTCAGCTCTTTCAGTCACGTCTCCCGTTCTATGCCTCGCCCACGCGCCACCTCTTCAATAGCTTCTCGTAGACGTTAGTTTGTATGTGAGTAATGGTAAACCCAATTATGAATAAAGCCCATATGCATACCACCAAGATTTCAACTATTTAAGTATCTAATATAGTATAGGGGTGTGTGTGTAGGCAAAGAGCAGGCTAAATGTACTAGGGTATCTGCACAAACACAATGTATCTGTATCTGGAAAAATGTAATTCAATAGATATTTCTTTTCCCTTTAAGACTTGAGAGATCAGCAAATGCTACTGTTTTCCACTTTAATTCATTATAACTGCTAAATCACAACACAAACTTAAATATATTCATAAAGATATACTATACTTAATGAGGAGTGGTTTCTCAATGTCCATCAAGTGCGACGAAATATTTTGAACTCCGGTGATTAACAGCACCGGAGCTTTATAGGACATTGGAAGGCCTGAACCTAAATCGTAAATGGTGTATCTTGAATTGTTGCTGTCCACACACATACATATTGATAACTCTCTACATATATACAATATACATAAATATTTACGTAAAATGGAATATATATATTTGTATTTGTAACTTGGATTTATGTTTTTTGCTTTCGAGTCTGGCTTGCATATTTGCTGCTTCCTCTCCATACACTACCTTATGTATGTATGTATGTATAATTATAGTTATCGTTTTTTAGTTTTTATCAAAATATTTACCCTTACCTTACATACGAGTACATACAAAAAAGCATATACAATATATAGTGCATTGCATTTTATACTTATTGTACGAACTGAACCCACTGAAGAAGTTCTTCTTCTTGCACTAAGCAAAAAAAAAAACAAACAAACAAAAACAAAAATGGAAAATATCCTTACAAAAATACATATACATATATATATTTTTGTTTATACTGTTTGAGAATATAAGTAACTAAAAATGGAAGCAACTAACCTTGAAACATATAAGCAATCTTTAAAATCGACTAAACCAGATGAGCGACGACGACACAAACGTTTCAGCAAATATACTATACATATAGATACACCAACACACATACATATATATACACGCGCACACACGCAGCCGGATGAAAGAAGCCGAAACATGAATTTAGCAGACATAGAACCAAACATACATGTATGTATGTATGTTGGTGGGCTTGATAAATGTACGAGCACTTGTAGTAGATGTGTGCGTAACTAAAATGCAATTACTAAGAGAACTACACAATTATTGTAATCGGTATCCAGACTTGGACTTCTCCTACTGACCCAAACACTTCCGTAGTAAATACTTTTGCCTTTAAACTGTAACGTCTGTAGCTCTACACCTAAACCTCCTTGAATCAATGTGACTTGTCTATTAGAAAGGGAATATTTAAATTATTGCAACAGCAACGTAACGTAACCAAGCTGAGCCGAGCATCAGATGCATAGGTACGATTGTCGTATAATTATAAACAACCATTACATATACGAGTATGTATGTATGTAGTTACTATATAGTATAGAGAGTTTCCTTCTGAAATTGATATACGATTCAAGCAAACTACGCGCACTAGCCTGTTAACTGTAAACTGAAAACTGTTAACTGTTAACCGTTAACTGTTAACTGTTAACTGTAAGCCGGAGAACGATTTGTAAACACAAAAACAATTTTTACCAATATACATGTACAAGTACGATACAATAATTATCTATCTATCGATCGATATACACATACATATATACATGCATACATATATTATATGGTACATAACCAATCAACATGATAGCTAAACATAAAACCAAACGAGGAAAACAAAAGAACAAGAATAACAAGTAAATTGAAATGATTCCTGCCCTCCATTCGTATTAAAACCATTGAAACTAACTCAACTTTTTATAGCATATACGAGTATACATATATAGTATTGTGTACACATATGTATGAATATGAATAGCCTTGATTTTTTGTGAGAATGGATATACATACATACAAACATACAAGTACATAACGTCAGTGTAGCCTTCTTCGTTATTTGTATGTTGCTTGCAGCCAGCGATTCCGAATGCGATTTCTATTCCGATTCCGAAAACAAATCCAGCACTTCGGGGCCGATCACCCCAGTCCAAACCTTGCCCCAACCCCAAAGGAAAGTTCTCAATCCTTATAAACGCTATGCATTACTGAAATCTTGATACCTAGTATTTGTATATGTCAAATGTGTATGTATTTATTTTTAATCTATATGAATGGTATTTCCAAAAGACCATTGTAAAGGTGTTGTGCTTTTCTAGAATTTTATTAGTAGGAACATCAATGGAAGGAAAAAACCAAAAACCAAAAGCAAAAAGCAAAAAAACCAAGTAAAAATCTTTATTTTTCGTCACAATAACGGAATGTTATGATAAAATGAAATAATTATATATAGAGTATATATAGATATATATATATATATACATGAATTGAATACCTTTTGTACGTGCACTGACATACTTACTTACGAGTATACATATGATATAATAAAAATTCAATCAACCAAGCTAAGCAGAAACAGAAACTGAAAGGAAATGTATATTTTCTTTCTACCCCGGATTCAATTTCGCTCTTCAGTTATTTCTATATGTCCGACTTTTCTCTAACAACACTAACTACGTGTTTCCATCACATAGTTTTCTTCAAACTCTTTCTGGTTTATTGTTTTCCAAACACTTAACAAAAATCAAAAGCTTATCATACAAATATATTTATAGTATAAAAAAAAACAAAAAACAAACAAAAAATACAAAGAAAACAAGAAAAAAAATTATAAAGTTTTGCTGTGATGTACGTTATATATATTTAATTACATAAAATGCAATAAAAAATTTAAAACATATAAAACATAATTCCAAATTATTACAACAACGTAAAAAATACAAAATAAAAACAGCGGAAGAATTAAGAAATACAAAACCATTTTATGCATGAGGATTTCTTCAAAACAAACAAATATTTACGACATACTAAAACATCTAAACTTGTCTAGAATTTATGCAATTTTAAATGTGACTATATAGTTTTACATTTTTGTAGACAGGAACCGAGACACTCTCTTCTAGTAATTGTGAAATCAGTTAACCATAGTATTAAAACATGTTTTCAGTGGCATTGTAACGGTGAGCGGGCGTTTTTAATGTTAATTGCAATAATTTATATTTTCGGTTTTGTATTAACTCGCAAAATTTCAATAAAATTCAATGAACGTCAATAAACTGCATATGGTTTTATTTGTACCTTTTGAAGGTTGTGCCGCGGGAAATTTTGAAACTTAACAACAAAAAATCAAGTTTAATAAACAAAGATCCTTGGCAAGTCTCATACAAAATGAGGGGAACGTTGTGAGTTGCTGCTGCGACCGCAACTCTACATTTATACCCGATACTTAGTCAGAATGGCTATTATCAACTATTATCATCAAGAGCAGGAACAATGCGGTGCCAGCTGATGATTTGTATGGACATCGGATTTTTTCTAACATTCAATATCATAATTATTTCAACTACTAATAAAGGGGACAATTGTGAGCCATATGGAGCCAAGATGGCGTCATTTTCAAGTTTACAAACTTCGTTGCGAAAGCTAAAATCAATCCTGGTTCGTGTTCCACAACTGTCGTCTGAAGGCCGTCAGTGGAACGAAAATGGTGCTCAGTATGAGTGGGACGATATTACATCAGGACTACAATATGTCTATTAATGGCCAGACGTTCAAATGGGCAAATGGATATAATCCCCGGTTAATCAACTATAACTATGATGTCTGTCAGTATTTGTTCAGTATTGTTCAAATTTAAATCTGAACGCAAACAAGTCTTTCAGTATTAATCCAAACCTTTCGTTTTGACCTATTTGACCTAGTACGCCTCGATACAACTTTACTATAAATGAGATACCTCTCGTGTTCGATTTTCTCCGGAAGTAATTTAAGCAAAATGAAACATGATCATCAACATTTTATTGAATCTTTCATGCGGCAAAAGATATTTTTGTATACCCAATACTCACAGAGGTTAGGGGTATAATAGATCCGTGTAGATTCAAGTTTACAAACTTCGTCTGCATCTAACCTAAATATATTTAAAAAAAAACAACAAAATATAAGCCATGAGTTTTTGAAGCTAGGTTTGATACCTGTCTGTATTTTCGAAAGCGAAATCTACTCATTTCTAATATAGTCTATGGGCTGTTCAAAGAGTTTACGAAGAGTAATCACAAATGTCCATACGTCGAAAACTTAAACATCTCATATTTGTATTAAAGTGTCCACAGATTGTCAAAGATTTTTATGTACGGTCCAACGGAGGATTATTTATTGACGATTAAGTGGTACTGCGATAAGAAGCCACAATTATATACGAACATTAGTTTCACATTCGTGGAGGATCCACTGAAGTGAATTTAGACCAAGAATGGATTGTGCAGAAGATCGGATATTTCTATAATTCTAGTTTTAAATCAGTGTTTAAAGTAATTAAAGCAATTAAACTCATTCAAGCGGAAATGGACATAGCATAAAATAGCACGTTGATGTCATTCCAAAGTTATTATTCCCCCAAGGCAGGAACGATGCGTTTTCAGCTGATTATCTGTGCTGTCATAGGATTATTCCTAGCATTCCGCATCACTATTAACGTAAATATATGTATAATACTAATCAAGTGGACAATAGTGAACCAAGTTTTCAGGATGCTGTCATCTTCAAGTTTACGAATGCCGTGTGTGAAAGTTACAACCAATCCTGGTTCGTGTTCCACAACTGTCGTCTGAAGGCTGTCAGTCGAAGCAAAGTGTTCTTCAATATGAATGGAACGATATTACATCCGGCCAACGATATTAAAATTCATATGCGGATTTTTAAAAAGGCAAATGGCTACAAGCCATGGCTTTTCGATGTAACATGTGATGCCTGTCTGCATTTGCGAAAGCGAAATACCCCCTTCCTATCGATAGTCTATGGGCTCTTCAAACCATATACTAACATTAATCACACATGCCCCTACGTGGTAAGAGAATATGCGTATTTCCCAACAGTACAACATCTAAAACTCCAATACAGGGTCCACAGATTATTACAGACTTTTATCTAAGACCCGAGCTACTGCGCCTTCCCTTTCCAACGGGGGATTATATGTTGTCGATGCGGTGGATCTTCGATAAGAAGCTCCAGTTTGATACGAACATTAGTTTTACGTACGTAGAGGATCTAATCAAGAGCAAATAGTTGGAGTTACATGCAGACGATTCCTGAAAACCAACAGATCCCAACATATGTAGAACACTAATTCAATTTAACTTGCAAGCAATTATTGTAGCGATTTCTTAAATATATCTATGGTTATCCGTGTTTTTTCGACTAATAGGTGAATGAAACGAAAGGGAAATAGCAACGGAAATTGGTGTCCAGTTTCGGTTAAATAAAATATGTTTATCCAAGATCTATTGGGTTGCAGTTTAAGCTGATCATCTGTGTTCATTTCCGAGTGTTCCTAGCATCAAACTTAAATCTGAACGCAAAAAGGTCTTTCAGTATTAATCCAAATTATTTTAGAGCTACAACCCTCCGTTTTGACCTATTTGACATATTACGCCTCGATACAGCTTATTTCCTATAAATGAGATACAACTCGTGTTCGATGTTCTCCGGAAGTAATTTAAGCAAAATGAAACATGATCACCAATATTTTATTGACTCTTTCATGCGGTCAAAGATATTATTGTATATCCGGTACTCACAGAGGTTAGATTCGTGTAGATTAAAACTTCGTTTGCGAACTTCATGGTTCGTGTTCGACAACTGCCGTCTGAATGCCGTTAATCGAGGCAAAGTGATCCTCTATGAATGGGACAGTATTGCATCTGGCCAAAATCTGTTCATGGTAGGAATTTCCTCAAAAAAGAGGGAATATAAGCAATGAATTTTCAAAGCTAGATTTGATACCTGTTTGTATTTTCGAAAGAGAAATCTACCCATTGCTAATCTGTTGGCTCCTTAAACAGTTTACCAACATGAATGATACATACCCCTACAAGTTAAGGCCCATACGTGCTTATATGTATCTCACAAGTACAAACTCTAAAACTCTGATACAGGGTTCACAGATTATTACAGACTTTTATCTAAGACCCGAGCTACTGCGTCTGCCCATACCTACAGGGGATTATATGTTGTCGATGCAGTGGATCTTCGATAAGAAGCTCCAGTTTGATAGGAACATTAGTTTTCAGTTCTTAGAGGACCTCCTGAAGAGCAAATAGTGGAAGTTACATGCAGACGATCCTTAAAAATCGGCAGATACATAAAACAGTACAAATTGTTGTACCGATTTATCAAAATATGTGTGGAAAACCCGTGTTTTTTCGACTGATCGGTGAATGAAACGAAAGGGAAATAGCTACGGCTTATACTTTCGGTAAAATAAAATATGTTTCGCCAAGAACCATTGGGATATAGTTCATGCTAATCATCTGTGTTCCTTTTGGACTGAAACCAGCATCAAACTTAAATCTGAATTTAAAGAAGTCTTTCAGTATTAATCCAACAATTATTTTAGACCCCATAAAGTATATATATTCTTGATCAGCATCAATAGCCGAGTCTATCTGTCCGTCCGTCCGTCTGTCCGTCCCCTTCAGCGCCTAATGCTCAAAGACTATAAGAGCTAGAGCAACGACATTTGAAATCCGGACTTCTGTGATATGTCACTGTTACGAGAATGTTTGAAAACTTCACCCCGCCCACTTCCGCCGCCACAAAGGACGAAAATCTGGGGCATCCACAAATCTCAGAGACTGTTAAGGCTAGAGTAACCAAATTTGGTATCCACCCTCCTTTTAGATCGCCTTATAAAACTTATATCTCAAAATTCCGCCCCCACAAAGGACGAAAATATGGTAATCCCTATTTTTCGACTGATCGTTTAATGAAACGAAAGCGAAATTTCAATATTCAAGAACCATTGGGGCTCAGATGCAGTCCAAGCTGATTCTCCGTACTCTTGTCGGAGTGTTGCAAGCATTACATTTAAATCTGAACGCAAACAAGTCTTTCAGTATTATCCAAATTATTTTATAGCTACAACCCTTCGTTTTGACCTATTTGACCTATTACGCCTCGATACAGCTTATTTACTTTAAACTTCAAACTACTTTAAACTCGTGTTCGATGTTCTCCGGAAGTAATTTAAGCAAAATGAAACATGATCATCACCATTTTTGTTTACTCTTTCATGCGGCAAAAGATATTTTTGTATACCCAGTAATCACAAGGGTTAGGGGTGTACAAATCCTGGATCGTATTCCACAACTGTCATCTGAAGGCTGTAATTCGAAGCAAATTGCTCCTCAATAAGAATGGGATGTTGTAACTCGGTACAACGATATATAATTTCATGTCACACTTTATGGCAATCGGCTCAAAGCCATGCCCTTTCGACGTTTACTTTAATGCCTGATTTTATTTTCGAAAGCTAAATCTACCCATATATGTATAGTATATATAATATAGTATATTGGCTCTTCAAAAACATTTTGAATATTTATCACACAGGCCCATACGTGGTAAGATTATGCGGATATTTCTCGAAACTTCAACATCTAAAATTTGTATTACAGGGTGCGCAGATTGTCAAGTATGTACGATTTCAGCTACTGAGTTACTACTACAAACGTTAGTTTTACATTCGTAGAGGATCCACTGAAGTGGAATTAAACCAAGAATGGATTGTTCAGAAGATCGGATATCTCCATAATTCTTTTTTCAGTGTTCAATCAGTGTTTAAAATAATTAAAGCAATTAAACTCTGTCAAGCGTAAATGGACTTAGTATAAAATAACACGTTGGTGTCATACAACTGCTATTTTTCAACCCAGAGCAAGAACGATGCGTTCTCAGTTGATGATCTGTACTTTCATCGGATTACTTTTAACATTCAACATAAATATTAATGTAAATAGATTTAAATTACTAATCAAGAAGTCAGTATTGAACCAAGTTTTCAGGATGCCGTCATCTTCAAGTTTACAAACATCGTCTGCGAAAGCTACAATCAGTCATGGGTCGTGTTCCAATACTGTCGTCTGAAGGCAGTCGGTCGAGACAAGGTTCATCTCAACATAAACGCGACAATACTTCACCCGGCTTATAACATAATAAATCATGGAAAGATATTCAAGAGAGCAAGTGGCTATAAGCCATGGCTATTGGATACCACTGTGGATGCCTGTAGATTTATGCGGAAGAATTACGATCCGTTTGCCAAAATAGTCTTCAGCCTTTTCAACGAATTCTCGAATCTTAACCACACTTGTCCGTATGTGGTAAGCTCTCGGCTATCAGTGATATATTCCGTAAATTAATAATTTGTAACAATTTTTAATTATTAGGGAAACCAAATATTGAAGGATTTTTATCTTAAACCCGAGCTGTTGATTCTGCCCTTTCCCACCGGCGACTATATGCTGTCTATGCGGTGGTACTTCAGCAAAAGGCTGCAATTTGATACGAATGTGAGTTTCGTGTTCGTGGAGGATCTCCTGAAGAGCTGAAAGTGGGAAAAATTCGTTGAGAAAATTCCTGAAGATCCACAGATAGATAAAACAGTAACAAATTCAAATTGCAGGCAATTATTGCACCAATTTGTCGAAGATATCCTTGTCTATCGATTGTCACAATGCGATTTTGTGCAAATAGATAAATAATGGCAAGGAAGTAATCAAATAAATGGTTTTTTGTAATTGTATATGTGAGTACTAACTGGGAATACCGTATGCCGAATCAGATTGGGTCATTATTAAAGCCAGAATGGCGAAAGACGAGGGAGAACGTTGTGAGTCGCAGCTACAGCCGCGACTCTACATTTATACCGGATACTCAGTCTCTGGTTTCTTTTTCCTTACCTCTCATTCTTCTTAATTTCATCGATTTTGTCAGTATTAGAGGTGTTTTGAGATTGAATATTGGACAGTTCCACAGAACTGTGAAGCCTTGTCCAAAAAAACGAGGGGGAACGTTGTGAGTTGCTGCGGACGCCGCAACTCTACATTTATACCCGATACTTAGTCAGTAGTAGTCATATTACGCCGTAACAAAAAGTATTTTCTTTAAATAAAATGGTTTTCCGTAATCGATGTTCTCCGAAAGTAATTTAGGCAAACTGGACTATGATTATCTACATTTATTGACTCTTTCATGCGGAAAAATTTATATTTCGATATTTGGTACTTAATGAGTGTAGTGGTATATCAGATTTGTATACATGTGTTCTTGATCGGCTTGAACAGCCGAGTCGATATGGAAATTTCTGTCCGACAATATTGTTATACCCGATACTCAAAATGAGTATTGGGGTGGGGTATATTAGATTTGTGGTAAAAGTGGATGTGTGTAACGTCCAGAAGGAATCGTTTCCGAGCATAATGTATATATACATATTCTTGATCACCATCAAAAGACGAGTCGTTTGAGCCATGTCTGTGTTTCCGTCTGTCCGTCCTTCCCTATGAGCGCCTAGTGCTCAGAGACTATAAGAGCTAAAGCAACGACATTTTATATCCGGACTTCTGTGATATGTCACTGTTACAAAAATATTTGAAATCTTTGGCCCGCCCACTTCCTTCTCCACAAAGGGCGAATATCTGCGGAATCCACAATTAAATACATTATATAATTATTATTTTTGATTTTTCTTGAATAATTATTATTTTTGATTTTTAGTGTGTAATTATTATTATAATTATTATTCTTGATTTTTATTGAATAACTATTATTATAATTGTTATTCTTGATTTTTATTGAATAACTATTATTATAATAGTTATTCTTGATTTTTTTGAATAACTGTTATTATAATTGTTATTCTTGATTTTTATTGAATAACTGTTATTATAATTGTTATTCTTGATTTTTTTGAATAACTGTTATTATTACTATATTATTAACTATATTATTATAATTGTTATTCTTGATTTTTACTGAATAACTGTATTATAATTGTTATTCTTGATTTTTATTGAATAACTATTATTATAATAGTTATTCTTGATTTTTTTGAATAACTGTTATTATAATTGTTATTCTTGATTTTTATTGAATAACTGTTATTATAATTGTTATTCTTGATTTTTATTGAATAACTATTATTATAATTGTTATTCTTGATTTTTTTGAATAACTGTTATTATAATTGTTATTCTTGATTTTTATTGAATAACTGTTATTATAATTGTTATTCTTGATTTTTATTGAATAACTATTATTATAATTGTTATTCTTGATTTTTTTGAATAACTGTTATTATAATTGTTATTCTAGATTTTTATTGAATAACTATTATTATAATTGTTATTCTTGATTTTTATTGAATAACTATTATTATAATAGTTATTCTTGATTTTTATTGAATAACTGTTATTATAATTGTTATTCTTGATTTTTATTGAATAATTGTTATTATAATTGTTATTCTTGATTTTTATTGAATAACTATTATTATAATTGTTATTCTTGATTTTTTTGAATAACTGTTATTATAATTGTTATTCTTGATTTTTACTGAATAACTGTTATTATAATTGTTATTCTTGATTTTTATTGAATAACTGTTATTATAATTGTTATTCTTGATTTTTATTGAATAACTGTTATTATAATTGTTATTCTTGATTTTTATTGAATAACTATTATTATAATTGTTATTCTTGATTTTTTTGAATAACTGTTATTATAATTGTTATTCTTGATTTTTACTGAATAACTGTTATTATAATTGTTATTCTTGATATTTATTGAATAACTATTATTATAATTGTTATTCTTGATTTTTATTGAATAATTGTTATTATAATTGTTATTCTTGATTTTTATTCAATAACTATTATTATAATAGTTATTCTTGATTTTTTTGAATAACTGTTATTATAATTGTTATTCTTGATTTTTATTGAATAACTGTTATTATAATTGTTATTCTTGATTTTTATTGAATACCTATTATTATAATTGTTATTCTTGATTTTTTTGAATAACTGTTATTATAATTGTTATTCTTGATTTTTATTGAATAACTGTTATTATAATTGTTATTCTTGATTTTTACTGAATAACTGTTATTATAATTGTTATTCTTGATTTTTATTGAATAACTATTATTATAATTGTTATTCTTGATTTTTATTGAATAACTATTATTATAATAGTTATTCTTGATTTTTTTGAATAACTGTTATTATAATTGTTATTCTTGATTTTTATTGAATAACTATTATTATAATTGTTATTCTTGATTTTTTTGAATAACTGTTAGTATAATTGTTATTCTTGATTTTTATTGAATAACTATTATTATAATTGTTATTCTTGATTTTTTTGAATAACTTTTATTATAATTGTTATTCTTGATTTTTTTGAATAACTGTTATTATAATTGTTATTCTTGATTTTTATTGAATAACTATTATTATAATAGTTATTCTTGATTTTTTTGAATAACTGTTATTATAATTGTTATTCTTGATTTTTATTGAATAACTGTTATTATAATTGTTATTCTTGATTTTTATTGAATAACTATTATTATAATTGTTATTCTTGATTTTTTTGAATAACTGTTATTATAATTGTTATTCTTGATTTTTATTGAATAACTGTTATTATAATTGTTATTCTTGATTTTTATTGAATAACTATTATTATAATTGTTATTCTTGATTTTTATTGAATAACTATTATTATAATTGTTATTCTTGATTTTTTTTGAATAACTGTTATTATAATTGTTATTCTTGATTTTTATTGAATAACTATTATTATAATTGTTATTCTTGATTTTTATTGAATAATTGTTATTATAATTGTTATTCTTGATTTTTATTGAATAATTGTTATTCTTGATTTTTATTGAATAATTGTTATTTTTGATTTTTATTGGATAATTGTTATTATAATTGTTATTTTTGAATAATTGTTATTATAATTGTTATTCTTGATTTTTATTGAATAACTATTATTATAATTGTTATTCTTGATTTTTTTGAATAACTATTATTATAATTGTTATTCTTGATTTTTATTGAATAACTATTATTATAATTGTTATTCTTGATTTTTATTGAATAACTATTATTATAATTGTTATTCTTGATTTTTATTGAATAACTATTATTATAATTGTTATTCTTAATTTTTATTGAATAACTGTTATTATAATTGTTATTCTTGATTTTTATTGAATAACTATTATTATAATTGTTATTCTTGATTTTTATTGAATAACTATTATTATAATTGTTATTCTTGATTTTTATTGAATAACTGTTATTATAATTGTTATTCTTGATTTTTATTGAATAACTATTATTATAATTGTTATTCTTGATTTTTATTGGATAATTGTTATTATAATTATTATTCTTGATTTTTATTGAATAATTGTTATTTTTGATTTTTATTGGATAATTGTTATTATAATTGTTATTTTTGAATAATTGTTATTATAATTGTTATTCTTGATTTTTATTGAATAACTATTATTATAATTGTTATTCTTGATTTTTTTGAATAACTATTATTATAATTGTTATTCTTGATTTTTTTGAATAACTATTATTATAATTGTTATTCTTGATTTTTATTGAATAACTATTATTATAATTGTTATTCTTGATTTTTATTGGATAATTGTTATTATAATTATTATTCTTGATTTTTATTGAATAATTATTTTTATAATTATTATTCTTGATTTTTATTTAATAATTATAATTTTTGATTTTTATTGAATAATTATTATTTTTGATTTTTATTGTTTTTGCTTAAAATAAAACTCAAAAACGGGAACGAAATTTTGAGATATACGTTTTATAGTGAGATCTAACAGGATACCAAATTTGGTTAATCTAGCCTTAATAGTCTCTGAGATTTGTGGATGCCCCAGATTGTGGATTGTGGATGCCACAGGTTTTCGCCCTTTGTGGAGGCGGAAGTGAGCAGGGCGAAGTTTTGAAATATACTTGTAGCAGTGGCATATCACAGAAGGCCGGATATAAAATGTCGTTGCTCTAGCTCTTATAGGTTTTGAGCTCATAGGGACGGACGGACAGCCAGACAGGGCTCAATCGACTTGGATGTTGATGCTGATCAAGAATATATATATTTTATGGGGTCGGAAACGATTGCACATCCACTTTCATCACAAATCTAATATACTCAATACTCAATACAAAAAATATAAAATTTCCTAATAAAACGTTGAAATTAAATACGATAATACAAATTGTACCTATAATATATTTTATATGTAAATCGTTAACTTAGTAAAATATCGCTGCGACTATTCTCTTACAGCACTAAATACTTGTTTCCATCAGAAAGTTTTCTTCAAACTTAACAAAAATCCGAAGCTTATCATACAAATATATGCATATATATTTATATATATACCAAAAACAAACAAGAAATACAAAGAAAACAAGAAAAAAAGTATAAAGTTTTGCTGTAACGTACATCAGTTTGGCCTTACAGGAACACTGTATTTATGAAATATATCCGTATTTCTCTATTTTCAAAATGCGAGTCTGTGCAAATAGCCAAATATTTGCATGAAAGAATACCGAAATTGGAACTAGATTATATACATAGGTCGATTATTATATGTACATATATTAAAGATCTATTAGAAAACATAACATCTTAAATCAATAACTTATAGAATATCACAGAAGGGTCCTGAGATTTGTATTCAAGAACCATTTGGATTCAGATACAGTCCACCATTTGATACATACATACATATGTTAGTTGAGTTACTTTAGTTGAGGCTCCATTAAAGAGACATTAAACAAAGAATAGATTGTGCAGAAGATCATATATCTCTATAATTCTAGTTTATCAGCTTTAAATCATTGTTTAAAGTAGTTAAAGAAAATAAACTCTATCATGAAGGACTGGACATACCATAAAGTAACACGTTGGTCTCTTCCAAATATTATTTTGCATCAAGAGCAGGGACGATGCGGTAATGATCTGTGTGACGATACTACATAAGGCCATGGCTATAAGCCAAGGCTCTTCGACATTACCTTTGATGCCTGTCACTATTTACGAAAGCCAAATCAACCTTTTGTTGCTATAGTCTATGGGCTGTTCAAACAGTTTACCAACATTAATCACACATGCACCTTCGTGGTAAGATTATAGGCTAATTTCTAACGACTTCAAAATTTTAAATTTATATTGCAGGGCCCACAGGTTGTCAAGGATTTATATTTGAGACCCGAGCTACTGCGGCTTCCCTTTCCAACGGGGGATTATTTATTGACAAAATACTAGCACATTTCTATTGTAAAAATGTAATCCCCTAAATTTCCACAAAAAGGGAATTCCCCTAAATTTTTGCTATCTACAATTGCTCTGACCAGTAAATTTGCTTTCATATATGTACATATGTATACGCCAAAGAGAAAAACAAATACATATGTATGTATGTACTACATATTATTTTTATTATTTTTACTTATTCCCTTTTTGCTCTTTCTTGTTTTCGTTTGGTTTCTAGCTGTTTGTGAGCTGTGTGTGTTTCTATCTATTTGTGTTGTTATTTTAAACCGTGTTAAATGGAATAAAAACATGTACAAAAATTTAATTTTTTTGATTTTCAAACCGTGTTATTTAAAAGCCGTTAAAAAAAAAGGGCTTAAAAAAGACATTGATCGTATGCAAAAATGGTTGATTGGTTTCTTGACTCTAAAGCCAATTAAAATTGGAGAAAAAATTATTAAACGTAGAAACCAATTAGCGTATGTATAAAAAAATGTCTTTACCAAACACGTCAGATTGCATTGATAGTTCGCAAAATTTTAATTTTTTTCTTTATTGCATCTTTCTAGCCGGCTTCCCTTCATTTTTTACAAATGCCTGGCGTTCTTCTTCGTCGACGAAAGATAGAATCACGAACCATACAGTATACATATATATACAGTATATATATATATATATATATATATACATATACATACATACATATATATACGTATGCATATATATACTGTATGGTTAGTGATAGAATATAAAAATATTTCGCTCGTGCCCAGGCAATACCATCGGCTGCTTTTCCAGTATTAATCGGTATTTTTCGGGTCTAAGCACTGGTCTGCTAAAAGGCACCCCTCTTTAGGTCACACACCATGCCATTTTCTGTACCAGCTGATTATTTAAATTAATAACAATAGAACATAAATAGCTTCAAAATGGAAAGTTTTGGTATATTAAAGTGAAAATGTATTTTTATAAAAGTCCTAGTCAACAATAAATTAAAATCCAGTAAAATAAAATACTTTGAGCGACTGCTGACAGATTTACTAAAACCAATTGAATCAATATGTAAGTATTTTATAAAAGGAATGTAAGGAATTCAACACTTAATTATTTGTAGGGGCAAGCATAAGACTTCTATTCAAGACGATATAATGGTGGAGTTTATGAAAGACAACCCGCAGATCGCCAGGGGTTTCGTCAAAGGAGACCGCGCAGCAGCAGATGCCAAATGGTCAAAGCTGACAAAAGCATTAAATGCAGCAGGACCCCCAACCAAGGATCCATCAGGGTGGAAGAAGGTAAGTTTTGCACGTTTACCTGGAGTATTTGATTGATATTAGTTTATTTTTAAAGGTATGGTCTGACTGGAAAATTATGGTACGCAAGAAACTGGTCCGAAACAAGCAGGAGGTCGAGAGTGCTGGCGGCCAGCCATACTCCCTGGTGGCTATCCAGCCAATCGAGGAGGAGATTGCTTCCTTGTGCGGCTTTTTTGCGATGGTGAATGGAGTAGGAGGAGGTTTCGATTTTGGAACACCAATAAAGCAAGAGGTAGACCAATTAGAGGAATCGCCATTGTCTCCAATATCGACGACCCGGTTTGGTGAGGAATCGGAAGCTGAAGCAGAGCCCAGAGCGAAACGTGCTCGCCCGTCTGCTCCACCTTTGAATTTGGAGAATCTCTGCTCTCTACAAGCAGAAACTTTGAATTCGGTGGCTGAAACTTTGAAAGAAATGAAAGAGCAGCAAAGCAGCCATTTCAAAGCTTTGGAAGAAATAGAAAGGGAGAAGCTTGAGGTTTTAAAAAAGCTATTAGATTAAAACATTAGAACGGCCTAGCTGAGCAAGTGTACCAGCTATCTCTATTCACGTACGAGTATTGATGGTCTTCTTCAATTCCATTGTCATATTCCCGAGGTCCGGCCCAAACTAAATAATCTGCGACTGGCGATTTAAGTATGCGGTAGATATTGAGGAAGGCGCTGCAAGTATTAATATTGCTGCATGCGAATATGGGGTCATAGTTAAATGAGCGTCGAAGGGTCTAAGCCTACTTTTAAGAAGTCATAAAACACTTTACTACCTACTAGTTAGTATATAAATACATATACATATGTACAAACAAAAAAAATGCATAACAAATCTAATATACCCCAACACTCATTTTGAGTGTCGGGTATAAAAAAAATCGATCCAGCCGTTTCAACCACAAACACCGGTACACAAGATTTGTTTATATTAGAAGAGAAAGAAATAGAAAAATGATACCAATGTGTCAGTATTGAGTGTTTATAATAAAATATATAATATTTAATTTAACGTATTTATGTTTGATGATATGTTTTTCCGACTTAAAATGAATATATTTTAAAGAACACTGATATTTTATTCAATAGAAAATACAAAAAAATCTTCCACATGTTTGATTTGTGTGTAATTGTTAATATTTCGTTGTAAAGCCTGCGGAAGTAATAGCATGAAGAGTGAAAAGACGAGTATTCGCTGTAACAGCAGCATTGAGAAACAACTTCTTTTTGTGCGACTAGAGAAACAAGAATTTGTAATTTACAATTAATTTCAGCACAATTTTGAACAGTTTCTATAATAATTAATATTGTATTCGCTACTTTTACTGACCCGATTGAGATTCATGTAAATGAAATAAAATTCCAACTATTTTAAATGTGTAAATCTGTGTAGTTTCCATGTAGAGCAGTTTAAAATTTGTGCTTGCAACGTTCTGATAGTATAAACGATAGAATCGTTAGTTAAACCAGTATTGTTTTTAGCGGTTTAACTCAAGCTGTTCACTTGTTTAAATAGAAGGGGGTTAAGTGGGATAAGTTCGCATTTTTCATCTGTGTATTTCAAATTTTGCGTCGTATTTTCGTTATATTTCTGATGATCAGACCATATATCCAGGGTGTCCGTTTACGGTGTTTTTTATAGTTTTCGGTATTTTTTAAGGTCAAAATTGAACCGTTGGTATATTTACGGTATATCGGTATATAATGGCATATTTTATAATATTTCATCAATCTATTAAATTTAATTTTCAAAGGTATATTTAAGAACAAGGGATATAGAAAGGAATCAAATAAAAGCATGTATTTAAAATAAACCCGTCAAGAAAATAGGTTAATTAATTAGATATGATTATGTGGCAGTAATATTCGACGGCATATCAAAAACGAGGAATATGTGTAACCACTAACCATACAGTATACTGTATGGTATATACTGCATGGTTAGTGGTGTAACAGAACTGGAATTCGTCAGTATATTTACGGTATATTTTTAAAATGAGACGGTATATTTCTGAGGATCAGACCAGATATCTTATAGACGGCGGGTCACACTGCTTATAGCGGCACTTTGGAAAAAAAAGATTGCGCCATTAAGCAGCGTCTAGTGTATTTATTGTTAATTGTAGTTATACAAAGTGCACACCACGTAATTTTTTAACACTCGTCGTGTTACTTTGGAGGTCAATCTATGCCATGGAATTCAATTCGGCGGACAACAGTTTGGGCTTCGGTCCCGGCGGCCGCAGTGCCTTGAGGGAGATCAATAAAAACGATGGCGGCAGTAAGGTAAGGCAATGCGCAGTCTGCAAGCTTCAGTCAGCTGTGGGCGTGTCCCTTCGATCGACTTAGCCAAACACATTCACTTTCCATCATGTGCAAATGGATCGGTCCGTTGAGGCATCGGCGTCCCCACCGCAAGTTCGTATTGGCATTGTTGGGCTTCTGTGACGTGACCATGCACCCCCGCGCTGCATGCATCTGGTCTTTACAGGTCTCCAGAATGTTGTGTACTGCGCTACAAGTAATTCTCTGTTTCTGCTCGTCGTATATGTTCTGTTTTTGCTGTTTTTATGGGTCCTATGGCAGCTGTCGCCTCTGCTCTGGATGAGTGGGCTGCGTCCCCTATCCGATCAGTGTGTTCCATATCTGGCAGCGATCGGACGTTTACCAGCTGAGTGGAGTACCAGCCTAAATGGGTAATAGACCAGGCAAGGCATCAGTGAACTCGGACTCTTGGCAAGAGACTCTGGTATGCAATATGAATATCCATTAAATGCATAATATTGTATACAAATACTATTAATATCTGCCCGTTTTGGCCGCCTCCTGCTCTTGACATTTTACATTGTGGGCCGGCGAAACAGGGTCCAGATGTTGGCAAAGCTTGCCAAAAATTGACTTGGCCAAAGTGAAAATAATATACAACCGAATAACGAGGCGCGCCCTGTTGGAATCTGTGCATCTGGCAGGGGGATCTGCGATTTTCTCGGAAGTGTAATGGCCTGAAGGGTGCTGTCGCACACCCCCGGCCAAAAGGTCATTGTACAAGCGATCAAAAAGTGTCTTCCCTCTGCCACCAACGTCGTTCTGGAAGGAGGATATGGTTGCAGACTCCCCCACATTTCAGTCGTCGCTGTCTGCATTTGTTTTCGGCTATTTATAGTCTATTTTATGTTTTATAGCTGCCTTTTCCCTGTTTGCTTGCTTTAGTTGGGAACACAAAGTATTCGAATTACAGTCCAAGTCGTAGCTTCGCTCCTCTTTACATCCCATTTTCTGATTGGGTTCCACTCGGCTTTGCTTTTTTCAGTTAAATCACATGATATCTTGTCACCTGTCACGCATCGCACAGCCCCAGCCTCTTCTGCCATCATCTGATATTCCGTTTCTCTCAAAATATGCAAAGTCAGCCGTGGAGCAATGTGGAGCACTTCCTCGAGTGCACGATGCGCAACAATGGGCCCAGCCGGCTACGGGATTGCATGTCACTTGGCATCCACATCCAAACACACACACACCTACACTGTGGGAAGTACAGGGCTCCCCAACAGAAACTGACTGTCTAACACTTTCATTCATTAGCCAATGAAATTTTGCTCCATTTTTGCCCCGTCTTGCACTGGGTTTCGGTTTATTTGCATTGTATTGCACTATTGCCTCAGTCTGAGTCTTGGTCTGGGTACGGGTCTGAGTGTTGTCTATCTTGAGGCCTTTCAGTTTGCCTCTGTTATTCCCCCAAGACGGTTGACATCCATCGGGGTTGTAGAATCGTTTTTACACTGGCAAATGAGTGCACTCATTTACGAAATCAATAGAATTGTCGGAGGTTCAATTAAGTGTCTTTTATTAATTGAATTGCATTTATTCGCCCCCAGATGCCCCACACGTGACTTAAGTGATCGGGGATCTCGACGATAGGCGATCTGTGAAGTGATAATTATAATATATCAGCTGATGAGGGCTTAAAGAACTATAATCCTTCAGTGATATCCTCATGCCGTGTCTAAATTTTCATTTCACGTTTATTCAGTGATAGTGGAAGTGTGCTACTCATGGAAAGACGAGCACGACGCTGATAGTGGGAAGAGCAGAGCGCCCATGTGGGCTGAAAATCCCACGAGACCCGAAACACATCCGGATCGTTTTTGTGTATGCCCCTCGAACAGGCAGCGACGTTCCTCTGACAAACACAAACACAAACACTAATACAAATAAAAATACACACATGAATGCACCGAAATATACGACGCTGAGCAAATTGAAAACAAAAATAATTTTAAATTGATTTCAAAGACAGACCCGAACGGACCGAAGCCAGCGAGAAACGCACGCGGCGCCGGGTCGCTAGAATCTCGGCTATACGTACTACGTACTCGTACGTACATATAATGAGATCAGAGAAAATAGAAAAAGTCACAATCGAAAAAGTCAAATTTTCAAAGTAGGCGAACCCTAACATATCAGAGCATCAGACTATACTATACGTATGGAAAATAAGACAAAGGAACATACACGGAAAATCACTGAAATTTGATCATTTTTATTTTTATGGAATTAAGTGCAAAGTAGTGAACCGTAAACTGTGAACGGAACGTCTCGAGAAGGTTAATCGTGCGTTGAGACACGGGGCGACTTTTCCGCCATGGATTTCATCACGAACATGATCAAACGGCCCCTGAGCATTCGCCTGTCAGACGCCAACAGCAGCAGCAGTGACAGCGGCCTGTCGTTGGCGGATTCCAAACCAAAGGATTCCCCATCTGCATTGGCTAGCATGGCTGTGCACCCGGTCGTGGCCACAGAGGATTTGCTTCAACTGGGCGATCTGGAACCGCTGCCCAGCGCTAGGGAGAGCATTCAAAAGCTCCTGCTTGACGTCAATGTGAATCTGAGCCAAGTTAGCGCCCACGAAATGGAACATTTGCAGGCCATGAGCGCGGAGGTATGTCAAAATATTGTCGATTGTGGGCTATTGGAGCGATTTGCTATTGCGTTGTAAAAATGTTGAGCCAAATCGGGTCAGTCGTTCGGAATTGAAGAAATCCCATGAATTTTTCACTGGGTGTTATCCTGGTCATCATTTTTCCTCTCATAAATATGTATTCGCATGTTTTGTAGAATTTTTTAGAGTTCTCCATTTATTTGATTTGCTTCTCAATCTCAAATTATCCCCAATTCCATTTGGCTTTAATTATTTGTTTCCCAAATCCCAATCTATCATAACCCCACACCCATTTTTCCCAGCCATTCCCGACTGACTTTAACCTTGCAGCTTGATGGTAATCATCGTATTGCGCTCTAATTAAATTTCGCTTTTACAACATTGCACCAAGGCCCTGAGTAGTAGACAAAACTCGGACCCGTGCCCGTACCCGGTCCCGGCATGTTCGGATTTTCTTTTCGCAATGCACAAAAGCCGACAACGACCCAGATACACTGCCACTGCCACTGCCCCGGGTCTGTATTCTGTTGTCCGGCGCTGTTCTGTGGCTTTTTAAATTAATGACATTTGCTTGTCCGTCGGTGAGATGGGAAGAAGTTGAGAATGAGGATGATGATGCAGATGGGTATGCGGACGGGGTGAGTGTTCTCTCACATGCTAATGTGCGGGCAGTGGTAAATGTGGTTTAGCTATATCGTGCCTAGACATGCAGATTTTATCGAGTGAATGGCTTCCAAAGAGAATCAGATCAATTTTGATTTCTAATATCGATTAAGCGGAGGGATCTTTCTTCGAAAAATATTATATTTGTATCCAATTAGAGGTATAAGTCATTTAGGACAGCGGTAGACTTGTAATCGCCCCAAACTGCTCCCAAATGACACAGTACATTGATGGCAACAAAAGAGAATGCCAATACTACAAACACTAATTGCATGTCATGTGCTTGATGCGGGAGACTTGCTCTGAGATTTATTCTTCGACAAGTGGCGCGTGCCAGACGCAGTTGTCAACAAGCGAAGCTTTGTTTAAAACAATATACATGTCGTGTGCATGCCGAGGCACAATAGGCGCAATAGGACCCACTCAAATTTGGTTTATTTTAGGATCATAGATCTGTACTCAAAGAAAGGGTGAAGGGCACTTCGTTGTGTGGTCCCAGATGCCACCTATTTCCGTCACCAGGTCGTGTTCCCTGTCTCTCTTTGCACCCCTGTGGATCCTTCTTTCATGTGTTAAAAATTCCTAATAAAAACCCAAAGCAGCTGCTGCACCATCCCTTTCCCATCATCATCATCTTCATCATAATCTCGAGCTGTTTACGTCTGCAATTGTTTGGATTATGTTGATTTTTCTTTGCTTTATTTTCATAATTTTTCATTCGAGGAGGAATTGTTGTTTCTGCTGTCATCTCATGTCTCACGCGATGCACGAAATTAGCAATTAATTTTCTTTGATTTTATGCACCTAATTGGAAAAAATCTTCTCCACTTCTTCTCCATTCGGCAGATGAGTCCGCTGGCAGTGAAGCAGAGTGTCAGGCCGAGTTTGGAGAAACAAAAGGTTTTGGCTACGGCAATGATCATACCGCCATCAGAGGACCTGGCGATTGAGCCAGTGGCTCCTAGATTTGGGATGTTCGACGAGGAGGAGATACCGGAGCTCGCTCCACTCAGTGTCGAAATGGAGGGTAAGTCTGATCCGATTGAAAACCAATGGAAAATCTCTCAACTATCTATCGATTTCCAGCCCAACTGAAAGCCGATCAATCGGATGCGGATGTTTTTGTGGAGTGCATGTCTCTCAACAGCGAAAAGTTCTCCTGTGATCCTTCAGAGCTGGAGGCCTATTCGAGTGCCCTCAACGATGTACTGGAGCAGCAGCTGGAGCAAACAGTCAGTGATCCACTGGCTGGCAGTATTGCACACAACACCAGCTACGAGCCCATGGATGTGGACGAAATCAACGAAACCATGGAAATGCTGAAGGATGTCTTGGCTCCAGAGGATCATCAGTTGCTGCAGCAGCAATTCCTCGGTGATGTCTTGCCGCCCGGTATGGGTCAAGAGCTGTACCATAGGCAACAGCAGTCGCCGCAGGAGGGAACAGAGGTGCCCCTGGAAAGGGAGCAGTCACAGCCACAGTCAATGCCTGTGCAGGAAGTTCCACAGCTGGAAAAGAAAGTGCCAGAGGCAGAGCAATCCGTTGGGCAGTGCCAGAAGCAAGACGTGCCCTTACCAGCAATTGGTCTATTCCAGGAGAATGGGTCGCCTCAGGAGCAAGCGGAGCAGCAATTGCCAGCAGTTGATCCTTCCCAAGAGCAAAAGCAATTATCTAAGGAACTGGAAGTGGCTCTGCCAGCAGCAATTGAGCCTCCTCAAGAGCCGAACCAATCGACTCAGGAGAAGACAGCGCAGTCGCAGACATGCCAGGAGACGGAACAGCTTGTGAAAGCTCTTACGATGGATCAAATGCTTCAGGAGGAGCCACAAGAAAAGACACAGAACTCAGAGATATGCCAACTGCACGATCAGAAGGTCATAGTACATCCTCAGGAGGTACAATTCGAAAAGCAGGAACCAAAGGAATGTCCTGTGTTAATGAACAGCAGCCATATTTCCATGGAAAACGAGCACGAGCAGAGTCTTCAGCTGGAACAGCCTCAAGAGCCGGAAATAGAAACAGAGCAAGTTGTTCCATCCCCAGCAGAGGAACACTTGAAGAAACCAGAAGAGCCAGCTGTAGCTCCGCTCTCCCCGCCTATTCCGACTCTGCAGGCGAACAGGGTGGAGTATCCCATATCCCCGCCCATACCCACACATCGACCAAAGACTGCCGAGGAACTGATGTTCCTGGCGCTCAAAGAGTTCCCCTTAAGTGCTAATGAAGGTGATCTAGGATTTGATGATAAGGCAACTGTCCCAGAAGAAAAAAAACCCGATCAGGGGACTGTGGTGGCCGTTACACCTAGCCAGTTGCAACAAACCACCAAGCCCCTTTCTCAAGAGCTGGACAGCAGCTTCTCCAACCCCAAGGTACTCTCGACAGGACCCAATTCACCAAGTTTTCCCATTAAAGGTCCGACTGAGCAGTCTGCGCACTTTCCCCGCTCGCCGCACGCTCCGGCCGAGCGAAAGGAGATGTCCTACCTGGAGGAGGCCGTCATAGAGTCCACGGCGCAGCGCAAGCTGAGCATTTGCGAGCCGGGAGTCATTGCCAAGTCGCCGGTTATCATACAAGTGTCGCAGCCGAGTCCGGAGCAGCGTCATCTGAATGAAACGCTGCCCATGGGTGAAGTTTCCCCGGAGCCGCAGGATGTAACCTTCGATAGCGGAAAACGGATCGAACACAGTCCTCAAAATGAAGATACAGCGTTTCAAGATTTGTCCACGTTTGCCGTGTCCCTGGGAGCAGCCGATGATCAACAGCGTCGCACATTCTCCGTGATCAAGTCCACAGAGGACCAGCAGGAGGCAGGAGAGAGCAAATCGCGTCGTACTTTCTCCCTGGAAAAGGACAAACCCCGACGCACTTTCTGTGTGGAGGCGCATGCCTCGCCGGCAGTGGAGGCCACCGAAGAGAGCATGGGCAGCGAGGATTACGAGGCCATGGACGTGGACGTCTCTGTGCAGGTTGAAGAGGCCACTACGTTCAAGTCCCCGCGGACCCCGGCCCAAGTTCCCAGCTCGCCACCAATCCCCACCCATCAAAACCTCACCCGTCCGCCTATCCATGTGGAGTATGCTCCGGCGGCCTCTCGCCAAGGCAATGCACCCGCTGTCGTCGAGGAGCAGGCCCTGTCCGCCAAGGAGCAGGCCCATCTCAGTGCCCGCGACGAAAAGGATGTGTTTGTGGAGTACTTCGGGGCCTTGTCGCCAGTGTCGGAAGACATGTTCAAGACGCCACAGTACACCAGTAGTGGGTTTAATAATTTAGCCAAAATGAAGTCCGGATTAGGAGGAGGAGCTCCCACAATGTCCCTACCTGGAAAGAGGCAGGAGGAGGAACAGTTTTCCGAAGACGAGTTTCAGGATGCCGCCAGTAATACAAAATGTGAGTATTCCAAGCTCCTGTGTTCTATTCCTGGAATGTGAGTCCCAGCCATGCAGCTCTTGTAATGGATCTCCACTGTACATCGCTTCCTTTGCATGTCCCGTGACTTTAGGCTATCAAACACTCCCCCACCACCCATTCCAGCCGCATATCCATTTCATGCATCCTTTTCGCTTTTGAACTTGAAATTAATGCATTCCATGAACTTTCCAACCGGCTGTGGCTTATAACGAAATCTAACAGTAAAAATAAATCCCCGCACATGCAAGGCAATGAACCTGAACTTCACAAATCAAGGGGGCTGATAGAGAGACAGAGAGAGGAGAGGAGGGAGAGTTTCAAGCTGTGAAACAAACAGGAAAACCAGCGAAAACTGCAACGGCAGTCACAAGAACAAAAATGTGAAAGGAAAGTTAACTTCAGGAGGTCGAAGTCGAAGATACCCTTGACTATATATTGTTCCTACGATAGTTAATTGATATAGTAATCCGATTTGTATCTTATTTGACACAGCCATTTACGTATAGTTGGAATATCTTTTAACGTTACAAGCATCTGGTCAGTTATTATCATTATACCCTTCTTTAAGTGGAATCACAGATATACACTCTCACACACACACACAATATCAATTAAGCGCATAATTTTGGAATGGTGTGTGTGTGTGTGTGCGTGCGTATGGGGGAGTAGGAGGGGATAGTGCACCCAATATTTTTGTCTGCACGTTTTTGTTGTTCTTCCTGTTCCTGCATTTTATGCTGCCCTCTGCCCTGAAATGCCGCATTGCCCTCCTTCCCTTTCTCCGCTCCACCACACACAACAGGAGAGAGCTAGAGCTCTCTCTGGTTTAGAGCGCACTCGCTCTCTGGTTACTCCGCTGTTGAGGCCTTATCAGTATATATCGTATGCGGTAATCATCGTCAACAGAATAAACCGATTCGCTGTGACGTCATCTTGTCCAATTGACGAATTGCTGGCTATATCAGTGCCTGATGAGCGCATTTATATTTTTGGCAAATTAACAAAACGTACATATGTATGTCTTAATTTGGGAATTGCTCATGTATGCAATTAGAGGGATTTTATTTATAATTATTTAATGCTTGTCCTGCTCATTATTTATTACATTTTAAAACATTGCGAGCTCGCGCACATCTATCGTTATCGCTGTACACCCAAATGCAACTCTGACTAGGCCCCCCCAACAGAATACGCACACACACAAACGATATCAACAGCAGAACTGAGAAGCTTCGTATTGCTCTCTCTACCCCATCATTCATAGAAGCAAGACTAGACTACAGTGAAAACTGATTTAGTAGGAAGCTGTCACAGCGCTTCATTTACATATATGTATTTAATATTTCCTAACAGAAAAATCCTGGAATAGATTGGCCTTACACTAGGGGTATTCATTTGCGTGCATTAACTGAATATAAATGTTCCACATATTTGCATTCCACCATGTGGCATGTCGCACTGTTGTCGAGCTCATGGCGCTCACTCGCTCTCTCCCATTGACACACACACATCTATAGGCGCATAGGAATTCAAGTTAGAACTCTGCCTGCCATGCACTTTTACAACTGCAGCTGAGCGAGAGAGAAGATGGGGAGAGCGGACTATATGCTCTCAATGTCGCTCTCTTTGCGCACTTGCTGCATACGCGTCACTGTCACACACTCCAGTCAGAATCTGCCCTACTCGAGCTAGCTCTCTCGATCTCTCTCTCTCTCTGTCTCTGCGTGCGTGCGCTGGTTTTCTTATTGGACTTGGGTCGAAACGTAAGCAATAATTCCATTTCAGTTAGTTTTCAACACTCGCTCTGCTCGCCCCGCCTGGCCGCCCGTGACGTCTTCGCTCGTCTTTCGATTGGCGCAACTGCTCTAAGACAGAAAATGTAATTTTCGGTTGGAATATACTTATTTCGGTTGCCCCGATAATGGAGAACATCTCCAATTGGTGTTTTCTTAGGATTTAAAGCTAAAAACTAAAAATATCTCGAGCAGCTGTGCCCGCAACAAAAAAGTCTTAAGAAAACAACAAAAAAGCATCAATAAAGCCACAAGATGGAAAAAAATTGATATACGCAGAGAGTGAGAGCGTAGCGTGAAACTTCATTGTGTGATTCGGTGATTCGCTCCACGAGAGCACCGCAGTGTGTGTGGGAGGAAATAACTGGAAAAAATCTTGAAAATTCAAAAGTTGTCAAAACGACAAGCAATTAAAATGCACTTCAATGTGAAAAGTTTCTCTATTTCTCGGTCGCACTCACTCGTCTCTGGTAGTTTCGCGCTCTCTCTATGGCAGTTCGTTCTTGCTCACTCGCTCTCTCTCTCTCTCTCTCTCTCTCTCTCTCTCTCTCTCTCCCAGTCTGTCAATCAACCCACTTTTAAACCTCTTTTGTCGATTGCATAAAATGACTCACAAGTCGCGATGCAGCGTCTTGTCTTTCTCTTTTTTGTTTTGTTTTGCTTTTGCTCTTGGTTCTGCTTTGGAATATGTTATGTTTTTAAACTACAAATACTATTGTTGCCGCACCCCTGGGTCGCCCTCCACTTGGCTTCGCGGGTGACCTGCATGTCGATGTAGGCCTGACCGGGTTCTCATTTTACTATTTTTACTATTTCTGAGGCGAGAGGGTATTACGATCTGAGCAGATGTCTTCCCACGCAAAGTGGACGCTTTTTCGATCCCAGAAGTGATGCATCTTGGTCCAGATGAAGGCTCTATACAAATCGGAACAATCAAGAAGTCGCCTATCCACAAATTGGTCAAATCAGATCAAAATCGGATCACCATCTCATGTACCTGTATTGAAACGATAGTCAAGGGTATCTGAAGTGTTGGCCTCTACCTCTGACATTTGTTTATACATATGTATGTACGTGGATGGTAAATAATGTGGCTTCTGTGCAGAACATGGCACACCCTCCACATTTTGTGTCCCGGAGGGTGTGTGGAGGGGCACTCAAGGGTGCAGAGTCCCATTCATTTTGAGTCTTATCTTATTTTTTTCGTGTTTTCCATTGTTCTTCCTTCCTTCCGCTTTGTGTGGCTTTTCGGCGAGTCACACTTCCGTACGCATACACTCTCCCTCTCACACGCATTTAAAGTGAAAGACAATGAGCGGAACAGCTGAGAAGAGAAAGATTCGACAACTGCTTGTGGGATTAAAGGCAAAGAAAGCGGAGGTACTACTCATAGGAGAAGAATCCAATCTACTCCAAAAGATGAGAATTGCTGGATACATTTTTCTACTTTCCCTTAGTCAAACCATCAACAAGTGAAACATGGATATTAGAGATAAAAGTATTCCGATATTTGTGTACCTTTTTCACAGAAAGAGCATCTAACAGCCGATCACATTAAGGGGAAATGGAAATGAGAATAGAGAAGACAGATTTCGACGTATTTCGCTAGATGGATAGTCCTTGGCCATTCCTTTCTCTTTTCCATAAATATGTACATATACATACATAAGAGAAAGAAAACGAAAGACCAGGATTCCTTTCTCCTTTCACAACTTATGTTAATAGAAGATAGAATCCACTCGATTCCTTAATTATTCGTTCCTCGTTCTGCTCAAACACATCCTCCAAAAATCGACCTCAACCTTAACACCTTGCTTGAGCTTCTCACGTCTCGCAGTTTTTATCTCAAACCCCTATGATTGTCATTCAAGGGGCGTTTTCCTTAGTCCCCTACCCTGCCCATAGTTGTGTGTGTTCGGATCAGAGAGGCAGGCCAAATCGTATTTTCTTGACGTTGACAGTAATTGTAATCGAAACTATAAAGAACCAGTGACTAAAATCTGATATGTTTTTTTCTCTCTTACTTCCCATCCGACAACAAAATATACGCGCATGCAATTCTCACACACACAAACAAATACGTTGCACTGCCATCCACATACACATCTACATCCACAGTAATACTGAACTCTTCAGATTTCGATTATTTGTACACCAAAGGCAACAATAATGCCCCAGTGGATCGGAGCTCGTTGCTATTAAAGTTTGATCCGCTGCTCGGAGCTGCAGTGCCAGTGAATAGGATAAAAGTGAGTCAAAACTGAGGATGATGTGCAAATGATGTGTTACTAAAGATTTTATTCGTTTCGATCCTTAGAAGCATGCTAAAATGAGTGTGGACGTTATAGACAACGATTGCAACAAAGCCTTCGATAATTTCAAGTATGTAGCAGGGGTCCCAATCAAAAGCAGGCTGTATTCTAACATTTCCTCCCTATTGCATAGCCTTAATACGGAGGACAAATCCCACACCTACAACAATATGGACGAACTGGAGAAGAAGATCAAAAATGAAGTGTGAGTAGATACAGATCTATGCTGAATTCTAATGATAATATACTGACTTGATTCCCATATTACCTTTAGAACCCTCTCAGAGGACATTGAGAAGAAGCTGAAAGATGCAGAGCAGCGTGAAGAGGCGCTCATTAAGCGCATTACAGAAAAAGATAAAATAAATTCAAAGCTCACGTGCGTTCCGCCCTTTCCATTGAACCAGCTCCAATTAATTGATAATTGATCTACCATAACTCTTGCAGTGGCGTCATCGAGACCTATGAGAAAGTCATTGCGGAGCTCATCAGCGAGAAAGAGCAGCTGAGACAGAACTACGAAACACAACTGCAGGAAGTGCAAACAAGTCGCGATGCAAATTACCATCACTTAACGTCGCTGGAAACGACGTTCTTCGATCTGCATGTGTAAGATATTTATCTGTCTTCATCTGTCGGGGATAGCCGGTTTGAACAACAAATCTAAAATGATGTTATTACAGGAAATATGAAAAGAGCAAAGAGATGACATCGGAGCTGAAAAACAGCGAGGATACGCTGCTGAAGGAAAAAAAACAGCTGATGGAGAATGTGCGATTGCAAGAGCAGCGCTACGAGAAGATGAGAAGCCATGCCATGCAGCAGCTGGAAATGTGAGTGCGCAAACCATTTACCATATACCCGGCCTCAATGATTCAATCATTCGTTCCTCTTTTAGTGCCAATAAAAAGCTGGACACAAACGCAAGGGAGCATGCGGATGAGGTGAAAAAACTGAAAGCTTTACTCAAAAAGGAGGAAGTGTCGCGAGTCTCGACGGCCGAGCACCTGCAGCAGAAGTCGCGCGAGAATGCCGATCTGCTGAAGATCTGCGAGGAGCTCATCTACGGCAAGGGCCAAGGTGGTAGTAGTTAAACTCTCTCCAACGGATTTTCCTGGAATATATTTTATACGTTGCTATAAACGCGCACACACATCCACTCATACACACACACACACACACACACTTGGATTCATCTGAAAAGTGGAACGCATTCGCATCTTGTGGCATGTCTTTCTATCAATCCGAAACTCGCGCCACGCCACGCCACGCCCCACATTACATGGTGTTCTATTAATTTTTTCTGTTGTGTGCTCGTTACTTGAATATTAAAATTAATAATGTTTAGTTATATATGAAGAAATTCATGATGTATTCCCAATGGGCTAACGATTCGACAAAACATATTATACTATTTCTAGATTCTTAGTTAACCCCGCAAACACTCACAACCCACACAGTCCGCCCTCCACCCCTTACACCCAGCGAAACGCTTCGGAGCAGCCCAATTGAGTTCCCTTTGTGTTCCGTAGACGCCTTACGGGTGCGCCGGCTACCCAAACATATATGTTACTAATTCTCTATCGAATCTGCCTACTGATTTCTGTTCTATGATATTATCGCGCGGAGAGATCTGCGTCTGCTGTCGCGACCCCAGAACTGTTTTGTTTGGAAGCAAATCGATTAAATGTGCAAGAAAAATCAATCGGAATAAAACAAGAAACATCTAAAAGAACAGCGTTCGCTTGATGCGCGCTCTATACTAAATGCTTAAGTTTAAATTTAGTTTAATTTAAATGAAAATTTGTAATAGTTACATTAAGAATAACTCTGTATTACTTACTAGTACTAAAAGAAGAAGCGTAAAAAACAATGGAATTATACAAAAAATACACGCAAAAATTATTTATGCATAAAAAGCCAGATTTATTTCGTTTTCAATTGAAGCTCGAATCCTTATTTGCTTTGCTCTCGAAGAGGCTGCCTTAAATAAGAAAAAAAAACGTAGTTGAATCGAATAAGAACAACACTTTCTTACACACAAAAACGGACTCTAAAGTTTTGAGCATATTTATTGTAGCTGGCTTTTATAGAGACACACGCCCGAAAAGAAAACCCTCTGACTCTTGATGAATTTTACTTCCATTTATGACATTTACTAAACTATAAGATCGCACGGAAATTGTTGAGAAAAATGGAAACCAAACCTCAATGCATGTAGTTTAGAGACAACAACACACAAGAAACAAAAAAAGAATTGTATACAAAAATTTGTACCCAGTCCATATAATCTGAAAAAATGCTACTTCATAATATATAATGGCATACATATATATTTTTCTAAAGTAGAGAAAACACATAACACAACACATGCGCTTTTAAGTGGAGTATTGCGAAAGGAAAGGAGAGTATAGTACGGTTTGTTGTTTGATATTTGAGAATGAATCGGTAATATATATCAATGCGCTGTAAAAAATACACACATAAATAGTATTAAAACATGCCTCCACATACGACAGACGATGTGTTGAGCATGTTGTGTATGTAAAAGTGATCGAACAAGTTGCATAATTCAATAAATACAATATGTAATTGCAAGAAATACAGACATTTTGATTTTTAATGGGAACATTTAAATATTTTAAGGTAGAGATTTGATTGTGTTTGCAGACGGGCCTTTTAGAGTTGACAGCCATTCTATTCCATTCGAATCATCTCGTCTTTGTCGTTACGCACTTTAAATTCCCGCGCCTCGCTTTAGTGCTTCTCTCTGCCATTCAGCCCGCAACGTGTGCACCTTTTTCTTATCGATTAATTTTTTTCATTTTTAATCGATTTCGAAATACATTTTTTGTACTTCTTATCGATAAAATATATTTACAAAATACCGCAAATATACTGACGAATTCAAGTTACATTATACATAGCATGCTTTTTACTTGCTACTGGATTCGCGTAACTTTAACATTAAGCTTTCAGGCGGTTATTTTTTTAAATTTGGCCACTGTGAATTAACATAAATATTCAAAGACTAGATTGGTGAAGTATGGGCGGTGTGTTCTAATTATATGTAATTGCTTATTTTTCTTATCTCTGAATAAAATATTCATACGACACGAGTTTTGGTGATAACGCATGCAAACGTTGTGCTCACCTTCCAAGAATAAAAACTCCAGACTTGGTAATACAGTTTATTCCAGAGAACTCTCTCTCGCTCTCGCCAGTAGACATCATACATACATCTGTATACCCTGTCTATAGATAATGTGGAATCGGTAATGAAGAGAGCAAAGCTCAGCTTTGGTGAATCCAAAAAAGTAACGTTTTATCCAGTTTATGTTATGACCGAAAATAATGATTATTTGTATAGTCACAAATATTATCCACCAAAAATACCAAGAGAGGCCTTTAAGAATAATTATATCTATCGATTTCCAGATTCAAGTATATTATTCTTAATAAGACGCTAGGGAAATATGTATATATATCCTTGTTGATTGGAGTATTTTCCAAAAACTTCAACAAACTAAAATAGTGTACTCGAAATGGGATTCTGATCTATATTTTCATAAAAAATACTCTTTTTTAACTTGAAACAAGTTTAATATGTTTGTTGGTACGGATATAGATGGATAAATGGCTAATTAGTAATATTTTCTTTACTTAAATAGTTAATATCAACGAAGAGTTTCCTTAGGACTTGAAGATAATTTGTATTGTGTGATTTTTAAAATATAAATTATAATTATTGTCCAAACTACATTGCCAACCAATGATCTAAAACATGATGTTTTAAAAAGAATATTTTTTTATGGATTCTTAATACAAGAATTCGTTTCCAACCGCTTTGTCGAGCAGACATCAGAGTCATGTCGATAGAGTATCCAAGCTCCATCAATGGGGGAAAACGGGCTCACGCTTTTGTTTTTATATAGAGGCGTTTGGGCACGACAGACCACAGTTGGTCGTCGCTTGTCGGCCGTGTCGAGTCTACTAAAAATCGTTGAGTGGGTGAAAATATATACGTTTGAGAGTTTATTCCAAATTTGAAGCTAAAGACCCCAGTGTAAATCTAAATTTGCTTGCTAAATAGTCGAATAAATAAAAAAAAAAAAAACAAAGAAACGAGTAAATGAAGAAATCGACTGTGCGCTTGTGACGCTTACAACCATTTAGATTTTAAGTTTGAGTTTCAGTTCAAGTGTTTACTAAATACAATTAATCTATTTTTAACAGCGTTTAGCAGCGTCTCGTTAACTACAAGATACAAATATTAGGCAAACTAGTCGCGTCGTACATTAAACATTGTTAAACAGCTAAACGGCCGACATGCAAACAGTCATTAAGTAAGTTTATCTTTGTTAATATTACAGCTCCAGTCACTCCTTCCCAGTACGTCCCATAATGCCTATCCATAAGTTCTTCCATACTCCCCCTATAAAATATAAAGTACATATTTGCTTCTGGCTCTTCCACACTATAAGTTTCTCGATCCCCGCCACCCATAAGTTTCACTAGCCGCCACACTAAATTCACACGAATATGTACATATTTTATATGGACGCATCGGAAAAAGAAAGTTGCGCATGTTTATTGAAAACACGTTTCGTCTGTCTTACGGATTCCGGCATGGCAATGACAGAGCCAGCAGCCGGCAAATCTTTGTCTTTAGCTTTGCTTTTATTTTTATTTTTATTCAATTTTTGTCGATGAAAATTCGAAAAACGTGTTTTCAGTGGGGGCCCCAGTTCATTTGGGGATCGGTTCGGTGTTAATCAGGTTCACTCAACTAAGATGAAATGGGCTCGCTCTCCGAAAAAAATCAATTCATTAGCGTTTCAACTAATTTTTCAAATTCCATTCATTCAACTTTTTCTGGGCGACTGATTTTCCATTACCTTCGATACCCAGTCTGAGCCTGTAATTAGGAACGCCTGCAACGCGTGTGTAGAATTATTTAAGGGCATCCGTAACATACAATTTACAGATTTTGTTCCCACTGCTACTACTAGTGCATTGTCTTTGGTGGAGAACCTACGAGTCGAGTGTTTCCTAGTTATCCATCCATCCGTTTATGAATCATCTCAACAGCATTTCCATTGTCTCGCTAATGGGCCTCAAATTAAATTATTCAATGCGCAAACAGAAAATATTTACAGAAGATACAAAATTTCAACAGATCCCAAACTCTTGCTGAACTCCACCGCCACGTCATCCTCTCATCATCAAGAACTGCATGAAACTCGAAACCGATCGTATAATACCACACCGCATGAATACGCGACTTTGCTTATCTTCGTTAAATACCTTTTCCCCAGGAGATCAGTTATTTTTGTTACCTTTAAACATAAAAGCTATGTCTATATTTACGGCGGAATGAAAAGATTTATGTTTTTGCGTGCTTTATTTATGCGAAAATTTGTAGGTCAAAATTACGTAAGCTTAACATTTTGTTCGTATTTTTTGTTGTCGTTGGTTTGTTTTTGGTTTTTGGTGCCTAAAAAAAGGTCGTCTCCATATCTCTCGGGCTCGATTTCAGAGAAAAAAAAAACTCTCAACAATAAAAGGCATTGTGGACCCCTCCGTCCCCTAAAAGAACAAAAAAAAAAAAAAAACACAACCAAAAATCACACCTTTAGAGTCGATTGCCTTACCGGTTTTGGCTATTTGACTAATTCTGAATGAGTTTCTTTATTTTTTCCTAAGTGTTTTAGTGTGGTATTTGGGGCAGACAATGAGTTGACTTGAGCTGAGAAATCAGCCAAGAACTAAAGCCTTTCGCGGACTATGACTAGTTGATTGTTTTGTCGACCGTTTTCTGTTTTGTTTGTGGCTCTGTTTGGCAGCTATTTGCTTCAAGTGCATAATTAAATGCACGCAGACCTTTAAGTGCAACTCCGATTATGGTCAGCAATGTTTTGGCCATGCGGCCGACTGGCTGCGTTTTCTTGGCTTTTCATTTTCATTTTTTCTTACGTCTTCTGAAGGTGAAGTGAAGTCTGTGGTTAAGAGCACCCACCGCCATCGAGCATGTACATACATGTACAGAAATAATAATAATAACTGACCTTTCCCTTTTGAATTGTTCGTGGCCACAGCTCAGAAGTATATAATAGTCGCGGTCAGTTCCATTGGGTTACGAAATGGCTATGAACCCCAGAGGTCTTTGGTTTTTCTGCGATCGACACTTTCTTTTTGGTTGGACTCTAGAGTATGCGTACGAGAGAAGATGGCAGGTGGTGATCTGGTAGGGCCGATCTCTTCTGGTGGGCTGACAAATTCCATCAGTGAGCACGTTTTGGCCATGAATCGTACCCAATAAATCATGTTATCCTCTTTCCAGCTCTTCCTCGACTGCTGATTCATTCCTTGCTGTTGTAAGAATCCTCACACCTGTCTTCTTTGAATTTCGCAAGATGTGTAATTTACGGAGGCATTCAAGGCGGGCTAATCGTATCGCTTCCTTATGAACCGTACGTGAGTCGTTGAAAATGAGAATGAGGCCAACAGTCGGTTTAATTTCAAGAATAATTCTTGGTAATTCGACAAGATTTTAGAGCGTGTAGCCCAAGTAATGGCCCGGTCTTTGCCTTGTTCTTCCTCCTTTATTTTTATAAGCGGCCTTATTACTCATTTTCCACATAATAAAATGTCAATTATTTTCTTATTTGTCTCTTCAGTGATTGATGGCGATGTTGGCTTTGGGGTTTTGAAGTGCTTGAGGAAATACGCCTGTGTGGGTGTGGGTGTGGGTGTGTAATTGTTCTGGCTAATGCGGAGGTCGATGGAACCTGAGAACGTGCCGCTAGTCAGGTGATATGAGGATCGCTTGAGAACAGTTTCATGTCTTTTGACTTCTTGATTTTAAATGAGTTGACGATCGGTTGTCCCGCACGTTGTGTCTCTCTATAACAGTTATTAAACGAACCAGTACTCCCTATGATTATATTCATAAATTTGAGGTCAAACCCTGAAAATAGGTGGACGATGCGTAGTGCATATCAATTAATTGAACTTGGGGCTATTGTTGACAACTCGTATGCTATGCTATTGTACATATTACTTATCATTATCATGTGCCAATATCTCCAGTGTGTTGCGTGCCTGCGTTTTGGGCACCCTTCCAATACAATATGATAATTTCCATTATGTTAGCATGCAAAACGCAACTTTTCGACATCTGGCAACCTTGGTGGCGCGGCCGACAAGTTGTTGGCAATCCTGCCACATAACGGTAATTAGGTGGCCTTGCCAGTGGCCACAGCCGTGGCAACGGCAATTCAATCAACGTCGGGCCCCGCGGTTGTTGCGTCTTATTTTCCCTTTACTTGGTCCATCAGCACCCGCTACCCACTACCGCTCCTACTCCTACATATCTCCCTCCTGAGCATCCTCCGTGGACTGCATTTTGCTGGCATTTCTCTGTGGCGCTTCCAGAGAGGCTTCCGTTGGCTTTTCCTGCCCTGAGCTGAGCCCCATTAAAGGTAGCAAATTAAGTGGCCCGGCAAAGCACTAGGCAAATTGCATTGTCGCTGATTTCTTCCTGCTGCGGCAAATTGCACTCTTCCTGCTGATAAATAGATTTCGAGAGGTTTGTCGTGGTCTCTTGGCTCTTGCCTCTTGGCCGTTTGCTGTTACGTGTTGGGTCTTAGGTCCTGTTGCCATTTTTCACATTTTCACTCTCCAACCAAAAGATCAATCCATATACAAGAAATCCACTTTGGGACCAAGTTCAAGTTTAAGCCTGACAAAAGAGAAAGCTTGGACCCCACCCCAACGGATTTGCATAGAAATCAGATATAGACATACATATGGATAGCTGCATATCTCCTGTGCCTCTCATTTATCTAGATCTTGGATTGAAATTGGGTTTCGCTCCGGCCAAATGCGTCTCAGTTGCAATCCCTGACATCTTAATGAGCGCACACCACACAAATGCGACAGATATATGTAGATATAGATGTAGATACAGAGACAGATACAGATACAGATATACTCTCACTGGGGAGCGACTCAGTTAAAAGATATGACAGCTTTTCGTTGGGCAATTAAACGCGAACAGATTCGGGCAAGTCTCGGAGCCACAGAAGCTTAGTCGCATCTCTCACACAACGAAATTAAAATGTATTAGGTAATTGTGTCTGTGGCACAAATTAACACTTGAAAGGCAATTTGTCGCAGCATATTCTTTGGGGGTTGGGCATTACGACAAAGTACAACGACAGCCAATAAAACCCCAAAACTATGCGAATTCCGGACTGGGGAAGCGGTTGAGGAGAAGCCCTTACACGTGCCTACGGATAAACTAACGTCCATTACGTTTGGGGATCTCATCTCTATGATTTACGAACGAAAGTTAAAACTTCGCTAAAGCCTGCCTGTGGCCCTCATTGAATATCGAACAGCAGATTATTTTTAACAATAAATTCAAATTCGTTCCCTAACAATTGCTAACTATGTCATCAGCGTCATGCTGCAGCTAACTTGCTCTATTACGGAGTGGAGTAGCTCTAGCTATATCACATTGTACGAGTATAAGGGGAAATTGTACGAGTATAAAATGTTGGAAATTCGACTTACAAATTTGTAAAGCAGAGGGTTTGGAATGAAAATTCAGTGCTTCAAATGTCTGGAGGGACAGCCATCTGATAATTCCTCAATCTTTGGAAGATATGGGGCCAAAGCAAACGGAAGGGTCATGCTCTTAGCCATTATACTTCCAACATTATCCCGAGGTGTTAGTGCACGTTCATTAATGTGCAAATGGGCCAAAAGGAAGTGGAATTTCCAAATACTTTATGTAATGGGGCTGCATTGGGGCAAAGAAAATATAGATAATATTGCAAAAATGTCTGGGGCTGTCAATCCAAGCTTTGAATGTTAATAAAGACAGAGCCAACGGACACCAGAAACTATCAAAAACATATTAAAAGGCAAAACAATAAAAACACAAAGCCCCGGAGCCCGTGAGCGTCAAAATGTTGCCAAACGTCACTCGCACAACACACAACGCACACAGATTCAAATATACTTACATACCTATATAGATATGTACGTATCTAGATATATATGTAAGTATCTATATCTTTGCGTGTGTGCGAGTCACGTGTGAGCGTGTGGGTGACGCCAATGTTGTTGCCACGTCAATGGCAAAAGCACACCGCCTGCACTTGACACATTTATTGGGCAACGCAACTCGTCCGCCGACAAGACGCAGAGATGAGATGAGAGACAAAAGGAGGGCTGCGCTTCAAACTGCCCGACCTATTGACATGGACCCTGCCGGAGCCCCGGGGTACCGTACCAGAGCACCTCCTCGCACCACAGCATCGTCCAGCCGCTGCCACTTACATAAAGTTGGTAACACTTGTGTATTCATCAGTGAGAGATATCTCTCAGCTGCATGAATGCATCTGGGCATCCATCGCAATCCCTGATAAGGCGCGACACAGCGTCCATGGGAATGCAAAAGTTAAGCTAAAGTTAGGCCCGGGTTCGGGCTCGGGTGCGAGTTCGGGTGGGGTCCGGGTGAGGGCTCGGGTGTGGGCTCGGGTGTGGGTTCGGGTGCAAGTTGCATAATGGGATACAGCTTCTTGGGCTCTGGTGACGGTCGTCGGTCGTCGGTCGTGATCTTCGCATGTGATAGGGGGAGAGCTGCCTCAAGGAAATGCCGCCAGACATCGAGGAATGACGGCACGATTCTCGGCTAATTGGGGAAGCTCTGAGCTTAGCAATCGCGGGATATGATCGATAATCATCTATCATATTCGGCAAACGGAACCGACAGGTGTGTGGGATTATACAAGATTATTGTGAAGATTATCTTTAACTGCAACATGAGAAAGGGTACTCAAGTTTCGATGAGGCTCTCATCTCATCGTTTCTGCTTATTCACCGCCTGCTCACTCTGTTTATTTAGCATGTTTCTGTGTTAGTATGCCCCGAGAGCTCGGGAGCTATCAGTAGGACGGAAACCCACTCAATGAGAACACACTCTCGGATCTGGGGCCCAGCCGAGCTGAAAATGTCGTTCAACTTTGTAAATTTCGCATCATTAGCTGCAATCAAAAATTGGTAATATCATTTACAAAACTGGTTAATTGTTTGGCATTCTTTTCTTAAAATTTCGACATATTAACCAGTTCTTTCGGTAATCTTTGCTGGAGTAGAATTCATTAAGTCGACGAAACTTGAGTATGCAATTGAGAATGGAATAAGAAAACCGAATAAATAAGATATACTATGTACTATCTACTATGTACTGTCAAAATATTTGATAAATGCTGAAAACAAATCAAATATGTAAATCCGTTTGCCAAATTCCACAATAAACTTATATGGGAACTTTCAAGAGCGCCTCACGCACACATACCTACCTATACATACTCGTAATATATGTTTAGTATAGATGGATATATTTTATTTATTCATTCCCTTTTTTGTGGCTTTGGATTGAAAAAGTTCAGGCACATTAACCCAGATAATTGCTTTAACATTGGTGGAACATTTTGCGTGAATTTTTGGATGTACATAAATCTCGCAGAATGCGATATCTGTGGGCTACGGCTACGGCTATTGTTCATCGAGCCTGACCTGACCTTTCTCCCGTAATCGTGGCCAGTAGTGGCCAGTAAACGCATTTACTGCCCGTGACTTAATCGCTCATTAAAAGCATCTTCGCTGCTGGTCCAGCCATAACTTTTGTGTTATTATTTTACAATTTCAGCAGTAATTGAAGCGTGCAAAAATTCATCAGTTTTCAGTTTTTATTTTTTGATCTACTTACACTTTGACCACGGAAATGGTTTAACATTAAAAAAGCTTCATCCATATAAGCCCGACACTGACTCCGAGCGTGTGTGGGTGTGGGTGCCGGATTTTGGTGGGAGCTTCGCTGGGTATTTGGCCTGGGTGTGCGTTCGTGTGTCAGTATATCAGCAAAATATTAAAATAGTGTACAAAATTCAAATGTCGTAACTACCCGTAGCACCAGTAGAGTGGCTGGCTGAAATGACTCTTTAGACTTGTGCGCACAAAATTTAACCAGTTGAACAACAAAAAACAGCACTCGTTATAGCCACCAATTTGCCAGGCCGAGTGCGCCAGGTGGTTGCGGGGAGTCAGGCAGGCAGATCCATTGAAAAATCGGAAGTGAGCCCAACAATTACACTGAACAGCAGATTTGAGGTCTGAGCATTTCATTGGATCGATTGCCACGCCACATTAAGAACTTACTGTATCCCACATTTTATCGCAAAGTTCCTAACGCTGTCGTATTTGGCACAGTCTAAGCCATAGAGGATCAGTGGAACCGAACCGAACCTTCTTAAAATTTCTTTACTGATAAGTACAAACACTACTATGAAAATCCACGAAGAAATTAGTGATAGGGCGGCTATCAGAGCTTCGTGTCTTCTCGGTGACAGTTTCCTAGAATCTTTGTAGTGTGGAGCAGAGGCAAAGAAACTTGTTATGATCCGATTAAATTACATATACATCCTCCCTCGTTTATAGGAATCCAAGCTGGTGGCGACGACGCACCAAGTTGGAGAGAAGCCTACTGATTGTCAGCAGCATTCTGTTCGTGGTAGCAGCAGCCGTCTTGGGTCTTTGGCTGAACGATGTTCTCAGGTCGAGGGGCAGCAACATGGGAACGGACGGGGGCGAGAGCCCAAAAGCCACGGCCTTGCATGGGGATACCACCAGCATGAACCAGGTGCCGGTGGCTCCGGTCAAGGGAAAGTCGGAGATGGATAATGCCTGCCTCAGCCGGGAGTGCATCCACACGGCCTCGACTGTGCTGCGGAAGATGAAGCCCGAGGTGGAGCCGTGTGACAACTTCTACGAGTTCGCCTGCGGCACCTACATCGAGGAGGAGAACATACCCGATGACAAGGTGGCCATCAGCACGTTCTCTGTCATTTCGGACAAGCTGCAGGAGCAGCTGAAGGACATCATCACCGCGGACCGCCCGGACACGGAGCCCAAGCACTTCCGTCTGCCCAATCTGTTGTACAAGGCGTGCATGAACAAGAGTGAGTGGAGCAGTAGATTGCAGACTCCAGAGTGGATATTAATGGTAACGTAACGTTTGATCCTCTTCCACAGCTCTCATCGAGTCTCGGGGCGCTGAACCCATCACCAGGATGGCCGAGTCCCTGGGCGGTTGGCCACTGCTGAAGGGCGAGGCCTGGAACGCGGATAACACCTGGAGCTGGCAAGAGCAGGTCAAGAAATTCCGAAACGCCGGCTTCAGCATGGACTACATCATTGACTTTTCCATCGGAGTGGATCTTCAGAACAGCACAAAGCGATTGATAGATGTCGGTAACGAAATAACCTCTGGAATGATCTATAACTGAGGACTTTCTCTGAATTGCAGCTTGATCAGTCAGCGCTGGCCCTCAGTCGCGAGTATCTGGTCAAGGGATTCAATGAGACCTTGGTTACGGCCTACTACGAGTATATGGTGGACATTGCTGTGCTTTTCGGCGCCAAAAAAGACCAGGCCAAGAAGGAGCTGTTGCAGTCTCTCGAGTTTGAAATGGCGCTGGCAAATGTAAGTTACTCTGGCCGTTACCCAATCCGTGCTGTAATATTCGCTTCTCGTAGATCTCGTGGCCGAACGAGAAGCGTCGCAACTCCTCGGAGCTCTACAATCTGAGGAGTCCGCAGCAGCTTCAGGCCGCCTATCCCTATGTCCAGTGGGTGGACTACATGAATGCCCTGCTGCCCGAGGGTCTCAGCATGGCCGATGACGAGATGATCAATCTGTCCGTGCCCAGTTTCTTCGAGGACCTCGGCAAGCTTTTGGCCAAGACGCCCCAGCGGGACATTGCGAACTACATGTTCTGGCGCATCCACTCCTTCTCGATCGGATTCCTCAGCGAGGAGTTCCGCAAGAGGCAGCTGCAGTATGCCACAGCCCTGTCCGGACGCCAGGAGCAGGAGGCCCGCTGGAAGGAGTGCGTCGACATCGCCACTGGCAGGTTAGTGTGTCCCCCTTCGGCTGTCTCTTGGGCTGCGGTGATCGGGAGGCTGTCTTCGTAGATGCCTTGGTTAGGCCTTGCCACCTGCATACTATGTACATATGTATTCTATCTGCAGCAAGTTTCACTTGTTACTGTATCTTCTTTTGGTTTCTTTGTGATTTTGCAGCATGGATGAAGAAGAAGAAGATAACGATAGGTACTTACAAAATTTAGAGAAACGCATTCAAAATTTCCGAAATTTTCACATGGGAACTATAAAACACAATACAGCCAATACACAGCACACAATCGCACAGACATGCCCAGGCACAGAAACGCACAACTGTATGAATGAAGGAAACCGTTTGTCCAATAATACGATTAGTTTAGTGCTAACAGACCCACATTTAACAACAACAACAACAACAACAACAACGGTAACAGCCGCTGCTTATCGAAATCGCTGCATAGCGGTATTCTAGTGTCGATAAGTGGGTTTGGTTTCATTTTGAGTTTCAGAGCACTTTTGTTCACATTCGATCCCATTAGGCGGCTCTTTTACTTTGCTCACTTACCCATGGTCCCAGCATTCCGGGTAGCCAATCAAGCGACCTATCAAAGCGACTTAACCAGACTTATATCTTAATTATGCATATTCATTTTGTGTTTCACTTTCACGCCAACTCTTCCACCATTTCAATAACTGCACACCTCCAACTTCAACTCCAATCAACAATCAACAATCTCCAATCTCCAACAAACGACATCACATCTAATTAATCAACATTCGAACATCAGCCTGGGAATATCGGTCGGCTCGCTCTACGTGCGCAAGCATTTCAACCAGGACTCGAAGGCGAATGCCTTGGACATGGTCAACGACATTAGGGCTGTCTTCAACGACATTCTGGACGAGGTCAACTGGATGGATACCAAGACCAAGAAGGAGGCTAAGCTGAAGCTCCACAGCATGGCCACGCACATCGGCTATCCAGACGAGATGCTCGACAATGAAAAACTGGCCAAGTACTACGCTAAGCTGGACATCGATCCCGACAAATACTTCGAGTCCTTCCTGGGCATGAACATCTTCGGCACCGATTACTCATTCAACAAGCTGCGTCTCCCCGTCAACAAAACGGATTGGGTGCGTCACGCCCGTCCAGCCATCGTGAATGCCTTCTATTCGTCCCTGGAGAACAGCATACGTAAGCGGATGAGTTTTCCGCAGCAAACAGGGTCTCTAATATATACTTTTCCTCCTGATTTTGACAGAGTTCCCCGCGGGAATACTCCAGGGTCACTTCTTCAATGCCCAGCGTCCCAAATACATGAATTTCGGAGCCATTGGCTACGTGATTGGCCACGAGATCACCCACGGCTTCGACGATCAGGGTCGCCAGTTCGATGTCAAGGGAAATCTGCGCGACTGGTGGCAGCCGGACACCCAAAAGGCCTACCTCTCCAAGGCCCAGTGCATAATAGATCAGTACGGCAACTACACGGAACGTGCCACAGGTCTCCATGTAAGTCATATTTACTGTTTGAAAGTTTAGCTCAATTCTAAATGGAACTCTCCTTGGCAGTTGAATGGCATCAATACGCAGGGTGAGAACATTGCCGACAATGGCGGTGTGAAGGAGTCGTACATTGCTTACCAGCGATGGGTGCAGAAGCACGGAGAGGAGCCCAAGCTGCCCGGCCTGGACTATACGCCGCAGCAAATGTTCTGGATCTCAGCCGGCCAGACCTGGTGTGCCAAATATCGTAAAGGTACGTACACATAAACAGCTCAATATCTTGAGATATTTTTACTGAAGAATCTCCTTGGCTTGCAGAATCTCTCAAGATGCGCATCACCACCGGCGTGCATTCGCCATCCGAGTTCCGTGTGTTGGGCTCGCTCAGCAACATGAAGGACTTTGCCAAGGACTTCCAGTGTCCCGAAGGATCCCCCATGAATCCAGTTCAAAAGTGTGAAGTGTGGTAGAACAGTCGGTCACCAGCTGTTGTTGATTTGGTGGCAATTAGCCAATAGAAAGGCCCGCATATAGAAGGGCTAATCTCACGTAGAAATACAAATACAAAGCGTATTAATACACAACACAAATGTGTGCATTATGTAAAAACTTATTTAATAAAATTTGTTTGTATGTAAACAAGGTCGTTGCGGCATTTCTTTTGTCTGTGGGTGTGTTTGAAGAGAAAATTCTACCGTTTCTTTGCCTCCCCTCTCCGCTGTTCGACTACAAAGCCAAAGCAGATTTATAAGACCCGGAAAATTCCTCAGATGATTAACTCCCCTTCTGCAATTGCCTGCGCACAGCATACAAAGTTATCATAAAATGGTCATCTTCTGTTATCGTATATAATATCCATAGAACCAAGCCATCCCAGTTCCAAGCCCAAGCCCCAGTCTTTCGAATATTCCCTGGAGGTGTGGTGTAATAATTGAAGAGACGCATAATAAGGGCAAGGCTCGTTCTCCCTCGGTTATCAGCGCACCAGCACTGCACTGCGGAGCAGGACCCCATCCAGGCCTACCATCCTAATTTTAAGCGGAAAAGATGGCAAGGTGGTGTGTCCGAACCACTCACGGAATCAGAAATCATAATTGGCCCAGACTGTAGCAGATCACTATGTATCAAAAGATATATATAATTGAAAGACATTTAAAACGTGATGTTCCAAATTATCGATGGTGGAAAAAACTTTGCGTTAACATAACTACGGAAAAACAGAAATGTAGAAAATATATATATACTACTGGCCTAAATAATTAATAAGTACAGCAATTCTACAAAGCTGGAATCTTTGGCTTTTCGAAAAGTATTTGTACCAATTCGACTTTCCAAGTCACCCCAAATGTTTCCAGTTGGGTTGAAGTCAGGAGACTGACTTGGTCAAGTCATAACGCTTACATTGTTTTCCGTAAACCAAGCTTTGACCAGCTTTGAGGTGTGCTTTGGGTCATTTTCCTGTTGAAAGACCCATTTCAAGGGCATGTTTTCCTCAGCATAAGGATGCATAATATCTGTCAATATGTTTTTATATCCGAATTGCCTTTTGGTCGTTGTGTACATCTTTATCATTATCAAAAATATTTATTTTTGTTTCGGCGCTCAATAACATGTTATTCCACTTTAAGACACATCAGAGCTAATTTTTTTACCAATTTCAGCGGGTTTGCCCTTGGAAGACATGAACGGATCCTTTTTTGCAAGACTGATGATGCGGGTGTCCGTTGTTTGTAAAGATTTCTTCTTCCATCCTCGATTTTCAATAAGCACTTTAGATATTAAAGCATTCTGAACAAAAACTACCGAGCGTCCAAAACTTTTCGCAATTTCCCGGAGAATTTTCCTTTCTTTTTGATGATTTATGGAAAAATTATTTTCTTCAGCAGTACGGCCTATCTAAAGAACTTTTTTTACCTCTCATGTACTTAAATATGAAAGAACTCAATAAGAACCAACAAGCCTTTGACCAAATCCTTATCAAATCCTTTAAAACTTCTCAATAACACCAGTGTACTTATTATTTTGACCAGGCCAAAAATTACCATCCAGCAAAAATTTTAGCTCAGAATTTAATAAAGACGGTTAATTTTTGAATTAAATATTTGGCAGGACTGTAACCTGTATTCGACGGAAGAAAGAATAACCAAGAATTAGTCGTCATAACCGGTTGACAACAATGATTACCGGCAACATTAATTGTCATACCCTAGCGAAATGGATGTTATAGAGTTGTGAATATGTTTGTCCTCCAAGGCTCAGTAGGTATCAGGATCGAGATAAATATATAGAATCTACTAATAATGTACTTGAATATGTCTAAAGAAAATGTCAATTACAGAAAAAGTCTTTATAAATCACGTTTCATCTTCATATAAAATTAACGAAATAGGGTATAAAAATGCCTATACACGCATCATGTCTTCAAATACCAGCAACATTGCGACTGTTTTTTTGTTGAACTATTTCGTTTAAGCCTCTTTTTACGCAAAATTCAATAAAAGCAAGTATTAAGAATACGTCAGTTAAACAGAAAATTGATTCATTTATCGGATAAAATTATGTGGGCATAGATAAAGGCCCGGTTGACAACATTTAAATCCTTGTCGCTCACATTCAAAAAAGTTCGATTTGGCGCGCACCACTCGGTATATTTTTCAAGTGAGACCGTATATACTGTAGAAACTGGTTTTCGCCGCGCTCCCATGTGGTGTTTTTTAGTGCTAAATGGTATTTTTGTCATCTATTAATTTAATTTTCAATTTTATATAAAAATCCAATAAATGCAAGTATTTCGAATAGACCAATCATGTATAAAATTGATTCATCAATCGTACAAAATTGAGTGGGCATGGCTAAATGTTCTATATAGATAGTATTATTCAACGGAACAAAGAATATGAGGAATTGGTCGTTTTTTTGAATCGAATTTGAATTCGCCGCAGTTCGCCGCAATTCGCTTTGGCAACAATGAGTCTCATTCCATACACAAATGTTGCGCATTCCATACACAAAAGTTGCGGCAACATTTACTTGAAAACCGTTTTTTGGTCAAAATAAAATACATAAAGGTAATTAAAAGAAGCAATCTTGTAGAAAATGCATTTATCTATGGAATAATGCTAAGTGGGCAAATCTATATAGCTTGAAATATAGGCAATACCCGATTCGCCGCAGTTTCGCTATTGCAACAATGAGTCCCATTCCATACACAAATGTTGCGCATTCCATGCACAAATGTTGCTAACTCCATGCACACATACCCTGGGGCAAATGGATGTTATAGAATTGTGAATACGTTTGTCTTCCAAGGCTCAGTAGGTATCAGGATCGACATAAATATATACAAGATACTAATAATGTACATGAATATTTCTAAGGAATATCAATTTGAGAAAATTTCTTTATAAATCACGTTTCATCTTCATATAAAATTAACAAAATAGGGTATTCCAAGGCCTAAACGCATCACAGTGACTCTTTTTTTGTCGAACTTTTCCGTTCAAACCTCTTTTTACACAAAATCCAATAAAAGCAGGGATTCAAAACTATCCAATCGTGTAGAAAATTTATTCATCAATGGGATAAAATTATGTGGGCATGGCTAAATGTTCTATATAGCTACTAATATACCACGGAATATAAAAAACGAGGAATATGTATGGTAGAGATGAATTTGTCAGTATATTTACGGTATATTTTTAAAATGAGACGGTATATAATTGGTATATTTCTGAGGGTCTGTTTCTCCCATCTCTACCTTGAAAATACACAGCGTGGCCTGGAAATTTTTCGCAGAAATTCTTAAATTTTGCAACAGCATTGAGTTTTTCACAATATGTCGGCACTAAATCTAACTGTTCGCGTTCATCCCGTAGTGCTCTTCCAGGTGGTGGATGCCTTTGAGAGGCGGAATGCGGAGTCGCACCGCGTCATCGGCACTCTGCTGGGATCCGTGGAGAAAGGTGTCGTCGAGGTGACCAACTGCTTCTGTGTGCCGCACAAGGAACACGACGACCAGGTGGAGGCGGAGCTGAGCTATGCCCTGGACATGTATGACCTGAACAGGAAGGTGAACTCCAACGAGGCCGTTGTCGGCTGGTGGGCCACCGGCAATGATGTGACGAACCACAGTTCTGTCATCCATGAGTACTACGCCCGGGAGTGCAACAATCCGGTCCATCTTACCGTGGACACATCCCTGCAGGGCGGACGCATGGGCCTGCGGTCCTATGTGTGCATCCAGTTGGGCGTGCCCGGCGGCAAAACCGGCTGCATGTTCACACCCATTCCCGTGGAGTTGACCAGCTACGAGCCGGAGACCTTTGGTCTGAAGTTGCTGCAAAAGACGGTGGGCGTTGCCCCAGCCAACCGTCCAAAGACAGTGCCACCCATGCTGGACCTGGCCCAAATTTCTGAAGCCTCCACGAAGCTGCAATCCCTGCTAGACCTCATCCTGAAGTACGTTGACGATGTTATAGCTCACAAGGTGACGCCGGACAACGCTGTGGGCCGCCAGCTGCTCGACCTCATCCACTCCGTGCCGCACATGAGCCACGAGCAGTTCACCCAAATGTTCAACGCCAATGTACGCAACCTTTTGATGGTCATCACACTTTCCCAGCTTATCAAGACACAGCTGCAGCTCAACGAGAAGCTGACGTTTCTGCCCACAGCCTAGGGCGGCCGATACCTGAGGGTGGCCTGAGGTTTGTTTTTAAGTTGAAAGCAGTGTAACAACAAAGTGTATTGGATTATGTTTTTCTATTTGATGTATGTATCTAAGTAATAAAGTGCTCAGATCGCCAACAAATAAGTCTTAGCGCCTATATCGAAAGGCAAGAACCTTACTCAGGACAAAGGATGTCGGAATGGCCGTAGGTTTGTGAGCCTGAGAACCAAGAATTACCAAAATCGGAAAAGTAATAGTGAAGTTATAGGGAAAAGAGTAAGACACTCGTTTAGACGTCATTATGAAAGTTAGTTGCTATGAAGGCTTCCCGAGAGAAACTAAGCAGAAAACAAGTTCGAATCAGATTCAGAATCGAGTAGGCTGCTCTCCGCCCCATATTTGTCACACACAAAACCCCGAGAGAAAAAAGTAATATGAAGGACGCAGGCTCAACAGAGATCAGCAGCAGTATGACACAGAATGGTGACAAGACAGAGGACATTCAGACTGCCATCACTGTGGATGGCTCCGAATCAATTGCGAAGACTCTTAAAGAATTGGATATTTATTCAAGTGTTGAGGAGACCTCAGAGGAGATACACTCGGTGCAGGAGGAGAAGGAAGAGGAGAAAAAGGAGAAGGAACTTCAGTCTGTTCCAGCAATCATTGAACTGAACCCGAGCCCCAAGACAACGTTGGCCAAATTGGTGCCATCGTACGAATCAACGCAGGACATGTGGTCGACTCACATATGGCCTGTGCGGGAAAGCGTAGCCCATTCGCTAGTGCACTCCATCGAGAAGAACAAAGCCGCCACCGATATGGTGGTGGTGGTGGATAATAAGCGATTCGAGTGCCACCGAATGCTCTTGGAGGTGATTAGTAAGTTGTTCCGCGAAATGGAGCGTACGGAGGAGTACCACATCTCCACCCAAGTGATCAGCGCCCATGACTTTGGTATCCTCTATCGCTGGCCCTTCGAGGGGAAGGTCAAGGACTCCATCGGGCACTCCTCTTTGCTGAATATCCTAAAGGCCGCTCAGTTCTTTGGCTGCGAATATCTCCTCGCCAAATGCTGGGAGATGCTTGAGATCGTCACAATGGACAGCTTCACGACCATGGTGCTCTGCGGTTGCCCTGTCGGCAACGTCTCACTCAATAGCTGCACCCTCAATAAGATTCTGATGACACGCATGGGTGAGGGATTTCTGCAGTTTGTCGCCAGTTCTGAGTTCGTCAACCTCCCGCCGCCGATAGTGCAATGTCTGTTTATGGATGGTTGTCTGGCGGTTAATTCCGAATTGGAGGTGCGTGCAGGGTCCCCAGGAGGATGCTTCAAATGACACATTCACTGCAGTCCAATCGTCTCCCCAGGTTCTGATGGCGGCCATCGTTTGGCTAGACTATAATTGGCCCCAGCGCGAAAAGTACCTCGGGTTCATTGTGGAGGGGATTCGTTTCCATCAGATCCCATTCCATTTCCTCATAACCTTTGCAGAGCGATGGGATGGTCCACCTGCATTGCGCGCAGTGGCGCAATCCGAAGAGTTTAGGAAACTTGAAAGGAAAGCCCTCATTGAGCTGTAAGCAGCGGAACGCATAAGTGGAGCCATAAACGGATAACACATTTCTTATTTTTAGCCAAAAATTTCCACAGAAATGTCACGGTCGAACGGGAAAATCACGCGTTTGGATATACGATCGAAGAGCCGGATACCACCACAGCCTTAAGTGCGAGAATGAAATATTCTGGTCATACAATATGTTTGCGGATTACCTGATCTTCCTACAGACTGCGGGAACATCTCACTGCTCGCAGCTGCTGCCTTGCGATGACCCCAGCATTGTCTGCTGTCCGCCCGAAATACTGGATTCATCCGAATCCGACTCCGACTCCTAATTTAGTATTACTTTTTCGAGCTCTTCCGTCTAGTCCTATGTAAATAAAGGTTTAAAATCCTTGCTATCCCCTTCTGCGGTATGTGCTGCGATCTATAAGATCAACATCAGTCACGTTGAAGCCAATCTTAAAAGTCAGTAGAGCTTTGTTCCGAGTGAGTTCCAGAATTCTTATGGCTTATGTATATAACTCCCCATACTCCGGCACACACACATCCTTGGAGTTCTACTCTACCAATTTATTGGGTGTTCAAGAATTACCTATCAACAAATTTAAAAAAAATGTAATACGAAATTTCAACAAAAACAAGCTGTACAAGCACAGTGACCATTAGATTAATATGTAACAATGAACCGAATTACTCATAGACTTGCATATATGTAAGGAAAAGCAAACCGGGAAATAATGTAAGAAGTGTAGTTACTGTACCATAACTCGGATCGTTTATAATTGGATCGTTTTACAAGGTTTTGATTCTGTTTTTTGGGTGTCAAACGGTTTTTGTTGAAGGAAAGATCTAGTGCTATAGCAGTCAGCTTTAGGAGTTTTTGTTTGAAGGCAAGATCTAGTGCTATAGCAGTCAGCTTTAGCAGTTTCATGGCAACCATTGTAAGGCGTCGTGCAAGACTCAGGGTTGGAATAAAACACAATTAGTTTGTTCTTTTAAATACTTTATTATAAAACTACGCGAAATTCAAAATGTTCCTTTTATACAGAAAAACGATTCATACGGGTATAGTAGTATACCAATCAGTTTTAAAAGTTAATCGTTAAATTCAAAAAGTGTGTAGAATATCCATGCATTTGATTTCTATGCTTAATTACAATAAATAAGAGTAACGACATTTAGAAATTAAATTGTTTCTTGTTATATGCACATCTCATGTATGTATTATGTATGTATATGCATGTATATAATATTATGTACTTATGTTAGTGTGTTGCGTGTGTGTAAGGGTATTTTGTTTATAATTTTAGGTACATTGGATACGTCGTTAGGTATGCTATGTGGGCTGGGGCAATGGGCGTGTGGGATAGTACACAGAAATTTGAAAAGATACATAAATATGCAGAATTTGTTGGGAAATTAATGTACAATTTAGTTCTGTTTGTAAGTAGGGGCTATATAAGCAATATACAATTTCAAAAATTTTAACAACGTTCATAGAACTTTTTTTTTTCGTTTTTTTCTTATACTTTTCAACACACAATAAATCTTATACGTATGCTTTTGAAATTTGACTTTGACTTTGCGTAAAACATTAGAGAGCTTGGCTTTTCTTTTCAAACATATATATATATGTATATAAATGTATATATATATATTATAATATATGTATGTAGAATATCGTATATAAAACGTTAAAATCTGAATCAAAAAGCAATGCAAAGACATTCAAAAAATTTCGTACTTATTACGGATGCAATTAACATTATTCTGAAACATTTTTGTATTCTGTATTTGACTTTGTTCTCAACATGGATATATGTATATATGAACATACGAATTAGGTCATTAATTAGTTCCTAGTAATAGTACAACAACAACAATCAATGTTGCAATAGCAACAAGAACAAGAACAACAATCATCCTATAGTCCAGGCACGGCCCCTTCCCACTCCCGTTCCTCCCCGGTACTTGGGACTTGGCCTAAACGCAGCTAAACTTGATGCCGTCGTCGCTGGAGTAACAGTTCTGGCAATGAAGCTTGTGGTTGCGCACCCGCACGTCCGTCCCATTGAGTCCGTCGCCCAGCTGCACGTGGCAGACGCAGCACTTGAAGCAGTTGATGTGATAGAACAGCAGCAGCGATTCAATGATCATGGCAGCACCGCGACCTATCATAAACGGCAGAAAAATCAATCATTAGTAGGATCTTCTAGGTGCATATTCTTTTCAGTGAACAAGATACCTTCAGAAGTTAGTTTTTGCTTAGTTATGTATTAGTCTTTCATTAATTGTAGCTATTAGTGATTATAGATTATGATTAGTTGGACTGAATCAGACCCATACAATATATTTGAGCGCTTTGTGCACTTGGCGACAATTGTCGTGGGTGCAGCCCAGATCTGTGACAGACATGTAAGCGCAAAAAGAGAGATGTGTACATATATAGAGGCGAGAAATGTATTATCGAGAAAGCTGTGACCATGATCTATTACTGATCCATATCTGAACCCAACTATGAGGCTAGTGAGTGTTTGAGAGTGTGTGCTTGTGATGCTCGCTGTGACAAGCCTAGACAATGAGGCCAAGACAAGAGTGAATGAAGAGCAGGAGGAGTTGGGATATAGATAGAACCACAACACTCACAACCAACGTAGTAGCAAAGTTTACCTAATTCGTCGCCGCAATGAGAGCACTTCTTCTTTCCACTGACGCTGAGCACCTTCTCCTGGCTGCCGCTGTTGGTGTTGCTGGTGTTGTTCGTGCTGATGGTGTTAGTGGCGGTGGATTTATTGCTGCTGATGATGGACTGCTTCTGCTGCTGCTGCTGGTAGCCATTGGTATTGCCATTGACTTGGCTATAATTGCCATTGCCATCGAACCTATTGGGGAGATAAATACGATTAGAATACAAGCATTAAAGGAATCGAATCCACGGGGACACCAACCGTTTGCGTTCTCCAATGCCCTTGCTCTGAACCCGCTCCGTCAGCGTTTGGATGATGGAGTCGGGCAGGGGCTTGCCATTCGATTTGATGCCAGGCATCGATCTCCTGTTGAGCTGCTCGATGCGTCGCTGTTCCGCTTCCTGGAGCAACCAATGGTTGTTGTTGTAGATGGCCCCATTGTAGTCGGGCATGGACTTGCGCTTCTGCTGCTGTGCGGACAGCCAGGCCGGATCATTGGCCAGGTTGCTGTCGTAGCTCTTGCGCTGCTGCACTTGCACCCAGCCATCGGTGTACTTGGGCTTGGGAGTGGCACTCAGGGCGAGGAGTGTGTTCCTCGACATGTTGCTCAGATTCTGGGCAGACTGATGATGGTAGGCGGCTGCCGCTGAGGCTGTGACGGCTGGTGGATACCCGGAGCCAGAGTGGCGTGGCGGCATCGGGGCACCGGCAATCTTCACCAGCGAGCCGCCATAGGCATTGGCGGAGCTCTGGCGCTGCCGCGTGCTAACAGCATAGTCCGGCTCCAGGCCATGTCCGTTGCCTATGTGCATCGCCCGCAGTGGTTTCGTGGGAGGTTTCGGCGGCGCCAGCATCAGCCGGCTGGAGAACTCGTTCAGGTCCGACATTGACTTGCGGTAGTCCGTGTCCATCTGCTGATACGCATACATCGCCGCCACCTGCTGCTGCTGTTGCTGCTGTTGCTGCTGTTGCTGCTGCTGTTGTGGCACGTTGGCGTAGATCTGCTGGGGATGCGGTTGATGTGGATGCAGCTGCTGCTGTGGCTGCTGTTGGTGCTGTGGCGGCTGGAAAGCGCTCAGCATGCCGTTGCCGATGCCCAGGCCATGGTGGAGGTCCTGGAGCGAGCGACGGTTGTTCGACATCAGCATCTTGGCCCCGTGCTGCAGCTCCCGACGCGCTATATTCTCGCGCAGCAAAAGGTTCTCCCGCTGTCGCTTTAGTTCCTCCTGCTGGAAATGGTTAAGGTTTAGTATTCCCTTTAATCCGTCCCATTCCTCACTCACCGAAAAGTGCAATAATTCCCGCTCCACGCGCAGCACTTCCCCCTGCTCTCGTATCTTCTCCTCGATGGACTGCATCTTGGCATTGGCCGTCGCCGTGGCTTCGCTCAGCGATTGTGTGGCCGCGGCCGCCGCCGTTGCCGATTCTGTCCAGGACTCGGCCGAGTTTCCCTTCACCGTCTGCAGCAGTGGCGTCTGGGCCGCCAGGAGGGTCTCATTCTGGTAGATAATCTCGCCCCCCAGCCCCGACACTGGTGGAGGCGGCAGCGGCGGCGGCGTCGCCTCCGACTGGGTGTCATTCTCCTCCGAGGAGTTGGTGTAGTGCTCGCTGCTCTGGCGGGAATGATTCTCTGACACTCCAGAATCGCGGCTATCTCCTGGGAATCGGAAACGTAGAGAATTTTGTGGTCAGCTCTCTCTAATGGGGAGGCATTCATTGGGGAAGCACATCCATCCCCGCCACCACTTTGGCAACTAAACGGATTATTTATACTTAACCTCGTAGGGGCGTGGCGGGCCGCAGCCCCCGGGCAGATGGTGTTCTGTCCTTCCCATCCCCTCATTTGTGATTTGCTCATTGTCTTCGTCATTTGCTTTCACGCCCTATTGGCTTCTCGTATTGGTTTTTCCCCCATTTTCAATTGTAACCCAAGACTCTCACCTGTATCGGAACTATCACAGAGTCCCGCCTTGATGTACAGCTGCTTCTCGAGGCGGCGCTCCTCCTGCAGGAGCTGCGCCATGTCCGGCGGCGGGGCCACGGTCAGCTCCAGGTAGCTCTCCACATCGTCCAGATCTCCGTCCGTCTCGATGCCCAGGAAGCTGGACCGCTTGTTGCGCAGCTCCTTCTTGATCCGCTTCGTGGAGTTCATGCGCTTGATCGGCGGCGAGGGCTGGGCCGGCTCCAGCTGCGACGACTGCATATGACGACGCGTCCCGTTCGAGATGGTCTCGTACGTGTTGTCCGACGACCAGGTGTCCGTGTTGTGGCCCAGACTGCTGCCCAGGCCATCCAGCTCGTCGTCGTGGCCCAGCGAGGCGTCGTCCACGGGCACTGGCGGCGGACTCTCGGTGGGTGGCGGCGGTGGCTTCTCTTTGGGCGGCTCCATCGATCCCACCGGCATGGTCCCCGAGATCTGGCTGAGCTCCAGGCCCGTGTAGAAGATGTCGATGTTCTCGTACACCGGAATGGGACGCAGATGCTTGGGGGCATCGTAGTAGGGCTCCGTTGCCTTGGGCACTTGATAGTAGGGCTCTGGATCGGATGATGGTGCCGCTGTTCCGCCGATGCTGTTCTCGTTTTGATTGCTGTTGCCGTTGCTGTTGCTGTTTTGATTAGTATTCTGATTATTCTCGTTATTGTTACTGTTACTCGTTTGTTTATTTGGAATGCTTCTCCTGTGACTCCTCCTCGTCGAGGCTTGTGTGCCCTGTATCGGTGTCTGTGTTTGTATCTGTGTCTGTATCTGTGTGGATATCGTCATCGTTGCTATCTGTTCATTATCTACTTCATGCATAGATATAGTCGAGCTGACATTCTCGTAGATGGGCTCCCGTTCTCCCCGCTCTTCCTTCCTCTTCTGCTCATCGGTTTTATTTGGCATCTCTGTTGTGGTCTCCCCCTCCACCTCCTCCTCCCTTGGATCGATCTCCTCCTCCTCCTCCTCCTCCTGCTGCTGCTGTTGGTGACGCTGCTCTTCCACCTCTTGCTCCAACTGCTCCTCCTGCACATCCTCCTCCGCTTGCTCCTCACACTCCTGCTGTTGTTGGGGCTTTTCCATTTTCCTGCTGGTGACAGTGCTGGTGGTGGCTTCTCGATCGATTGCTTCTAGCGCCAATTCAAGAGCTTCGTTGATCTGTGGATATGGGATGAGGCGGGGCATGACCAGCGAGCGAGCGAGCGAGCGAGAAAGCATCAAAAGCGTGCATGATAGAGAGAGAAAGAGAGAGAGAGAGAGAGAAATGCGCATAGATCGCATGAATTTTCAGTTAGTTTTTGCACACAAAATGCTGGCTTTGCAAATAAAATAAAAACTAATTAACAAATTAAATTAAATAAATAACAAAAATCAATCAAACGCAATTAAAGAATGAACACACACTCTCATCGGGACCATGTCGGTCCCCAATGGGAGTGCGAAAGTGGGCTCTCTAGGGATTTCATCGGTTAATTCTTTGGACTCAATTCGGACTCGGCTGCAATACGCAGTTGCACGTCGAACACTTGAGTGGTGGGGTAGGAGTCCAAGTACGAGTAGTATATGGAACTAGTGCCTCTTTCTGAGAAAGGGGGCCAGATAAGTTCCGCTAATCCCCCAATTAACTTTTACGGAAATACTCGTAGATTACAATCAATCGAGAAGCATTCGTATCTGATTGTATCTGAACAGTCGCACTGCAGACGAGTGCAGATTGAAGATTCATTAACGAAAGAGAATACTTATCGAATTTGGATCCTATCTAAAAGTTGTCTATTCTTTGCTCATGGATCACTCTACGTTGTATAGTAGGAAGATAGTTTCCATTGCATTTTTACTTTTTGTTCAATAATATTTCCACTCGTTTGGGATTCCCTCGTTTCGTTAAGCCAAAGTTTGTTTTTCCTCCGATTTCTCACGTGGGTTCTCCTTGGCACTTAGTTCCGAGAAATCAATATAATTTGAAGGGGAAACACTTGAGAAAACACACAAATTCTACGCAATTCTTCAAGCGACTGGGGAACTGGTCGTCGTCGTCGCTTACCACTGCTTTACGATCCGAACCGCCTAACGAACTGTGGCGCTGAAATCGATTGATTGATATTTATGTAGCATTATTTGCTGTAAAAAAGGAAGATGACCGTGCACCGCCGTATGCGAAATATTAGCACGATTATAAATAGCTGCTCTGATGGGACGTCATAAAGATAGCCAGATATTGTCGATGGAATGGTTAGATATTCGTCGGCAATACGTATAGCGGGTAGCCCGAACGAACCCCAGGCATTGGGGGTTTACTGAAGACTAAACGTAAGCGGTGCAACCATCGACTGAACGAGCGATTCATTTAGATAAAGAAATGGCGGAAAACACATACATATGCGTATGTATGTACATGTGTACATAGATACGAGTATATGGGGCGACAAAACTGCAGAGAGTGGGATCAGGTGAGGGGGTGGTGGGGTGTGCGCCCCAAAGTATACCTTGTTGAACTGAAACCCCACGCGGCGATGGGGTCTTCTGACATTTGGCATTTTAAGGAGGTGATAAAATATGTTAAACGCAACATGCAACAAATTCAAGCAGAGACAAACAGAAGAGACGGAATGAAGGAGACAGGCAACAGGCAACAAAAAAGGGGGAGACAAACATAACAACAACACAAAAGAGAGATAACGACAGATAGAGAACACCGCTTACCTCGGAAATTGTAAACTTGCAATAATTTTTGCTGGCAGTAAGCATGTAAACTATGTAACTGCGTTAAATTAAATATAAATCACACATCATTTACATTATTATTTTAGCCAAGGAACGAGCGCAAGGCATGTAAGAGAAATGACAATGAATGGATCAAATACAAGTACTCGCTATAGCATATATGTAGATAGATAAAGCCTTAGAAACATAGCCTCAACCTCTGGCAACGGATACAGGATGGTGGAGGGAGATCAGGATTTAGCGGTGGTGGGGGTGGGGTGTTGGTTTTGTTTTCAGGATCCACGATTCTTTTCTTACACCGTTGCTACACTACACTTTACACTGCTACATGTACTGCTCCATCAAGCAGTGCCAAGCAGTTCAGATATAGCCCTCTAGCGGCTGAACCACGTATGTCAATATGTCAAGTAGCAAAGCGTTTATTTACATGAAGCGTGTAGAAACTATGCGAGTGCGGAATATCATAGATATGATCGATATCCATGTCCGTCCTTTTCAAAATGGCAGTTTCTTCAGGTTGATTTCGATTTAGGTTTAGGTTTATTCATAAAATAGCACAACAATTATATCTCATTTTGTAGTTTTTATAACATTTGTTCCTCTTTCTTTTATTGAGGTTTTTCTTTATAATCATTTTTTGTTCCTTTTTTTGTGTATTAGCGCGATTTTGTTCTTTTTTGCGTGTGTTTTTGTGTGTGTATAAAATATATAACCATAAAACATATGTTTGACATTTCTTTACATAAAATCAAATTTCGTTTTTTTACATAAAAGTGGGGTTTTAGTAATATCGTATTTGTATTATATAGATGTATGCATATAGAAAGAAAAACTGTAGCTTACGTAGCTTGAGCCCATAACAAAATGTAGAAAACAATCAAAAAGCAAAGAATCCGAGAATAAACCAAAGTAAATAAATAATTATAATTTGTGATAAAGTAAATTCGATTGAAAATTTCATTCGTTGATTTTGATTTTAAAATGTTCAAGTTTTCTTTTGGTATTTTCCGAATGTAACATTTGGATAATCATCAGAGAGGAGGATTTAAAGTCCAAGAGAGAGCTTTTAGTTGTGGGGAGAGCTTCGAAGAGCTACATTCACTATGAGAGAGATCGAACTAGAATGAACCATTATCCCTCTGATCTGTGGATGGGAAACCTGTCGAACCCTCTCTGATCTTGCAGATCTTTAGTGTGGGATCATTATTACTCTGATCTGTGGAGAGGAAACCTGCTGAATAGTGCTTTGGGTATAGTCTAAGCTCTCTGAACTTCCAGATCCGACATTACTTCTTCATAGTACTGGCAGCAGCTGCCTCCAATTTCATTATCTCATCATCCAACAAATCGCTGATCTCCTGGGTCAGTGCCTTCTCTGTGGTGTTCTCCTCGAGTATCTCATCTGTGGTGATCTTCTTGCGGATCTCAATGCTTACGGGTGCCGGAGTCTTGGGCAGTGGCGGAGGGCCATCGCCCCCAGCCGCCCCTTCATGCTCATTGGCGATATAGAACTTGGAATTGTCCACCTGCACAAAGTCCCCTGGGGTGACCACATCAACGCCACTGCGGGTGCTTGTGAGGATCACCTTCTTCTCGAGCGTTTCATTCAGAGTGGGATGATGATCTTTTTGGTGATGATTTTGGGCTGCCGCCTCCTCGTGGTGCCCGAAATTCCGTCGCAGAAAGTCAAAGATATTCTTGGTTTTCTTCTCCTTTACGGCCACTGGCGGTGGAGTTGGCGGGGACGCTTGTTGCTGTTTGGGGGAGCTGGGCGGAGTTACCTCCTTCACATTAATCTCCGTTTCTATCAGGTGAGTGCGAGCTATCAGGGGTTGCTCTGGAGCCGGAGACGACGTCGGGGCATAGCCCGCTCGACTGATCGAGTCCGTGCCAGAAGCAGAAATGCAACAGGACTTGGGTATGGGTATCTTTGACTTTCTGCCCAAAAGCGGCGTCGACGGTGTGGCCGGGGAGGGGGCTGCCTCGGGCAGTGATGACCTCATCATCTGACTGCTGGCCAGTCGCTCTTCGGCGATGATCTGCTCGCAGGTGTCCATCAGTGCCTTGGAGTGGGCCGCCCTGGCAGTGCCAATGGGGGAGCTGGGCTTGACGATGGGCAGCCTTCCGGCAGCGCCATCGCAACGCTTCACATCCGCGTCGTTAATGTCCTGGAAGCCCGTGGCCGGCACTGGCGACTTCTTCACATCGATGCTATCGCAGAGGGGCTCCTGGGCAGGGGCCAGACAGTCAAGGAGACCCGCACACAGAGCAATGTCCTCTTCGCTGGGCTTCTCATCCAACTGGTGGACTTTCTCCTGCCTGTAGCCATCGCAGCGCTTCACCAGGTCCTCGCTGACACTCTGATAGCCAGTAGAGGGCAGTGGCGCCTTGGCCACATCAATCTTATCACAGGGCAGCTCCTCAATGGCCATCTGCTCGAGATGCTCGCGATCTTCCGCGGACAGCTGGAGATCTTTGGGTGCTTCTCGGTCGAGGAACTGCTGGCACAGCACCATCTCCACGGATGGCGAAGTGGGTCGCGACGAGGCCAATTTAAAGAGACTCGATTCGTTCGGCGAGCACACCTTCAGGGCCGGCATCTCACAGGGTGAGGAGGTGTGCAATAGCAAGGAATCATTGGGTGCTAGAGGATCAACTCTCCCTGAAGCCAAGTGGGAGGTGGGAGTGCGAGTAGGAGCAGGAGCAGGAGCAGGAGCAGGAGCTGGGAATATCTTGCTCGGTGGCGAGTGCACAATCGCTCTGGTCTGTCCCACCACTGGGGCATAGTCTCCGGAGCTGCGATCCACAACGTCCAGCGATGGCAGCGATGCGTCCATATGCACCCTTTTATTGGGCTTGGGCGAAGCCGGAGGCGTCGTGATCTGTGGTATGCGACTCCTGGTCAGCGGCCTGGGCGACGAGGGCACCGATGGGGGTGCCCCATCGCTCGTCTGGCTAAAGCAGTTCGACAGAGCCTTCACGGTGTTGGGCTTGGGCAGCTCCTCGGGATGAACGATAGTCACCGGAGGTGCGCACATGATCACCTCCGGTGGAGGCACTGCCACATGCGCTGGCTGCTGCTGCTGCTCGACTCTGATGTTCCGCCTTGGGGGCGGCGGAGGCGTTGGTGGCTTCTCCAATTGCCTTGAGTTGAATATCTCCACACGACCATTGATGCTGAACTGCTGAGGAGTGCTCGCCGCCGCGTTGGTGGTCAAGGGGGAAGCTAAGGGACTATTCTGTGGTCTTGCACTCGTGGCAATCCTCACCGCCTTGGGCGACATGGGGGGCTTGCCCATAGGACGTGGTATCTGAGTGGGACTTGGTGGGGTCTGGTGGGTCGGATTTATCTGTGGGATCGGTTCGATGGGGCTTGGAGTTGGCTTGGTAAAGTCAAAGATCTGGGTGAACTGACCGGGAGAGGTGGTGGGTGCCGGTTCGGCGACCTCTTTCAGATCCTCATCGTTTTGAAAGGTTTCCTTGAACATTTTAAGCAAATTGCGATGATGGACCATTTCGTTGGAGGGCTTTCTACGCAAGTTACAATTAGGAGACGAGGATGTGGGATTGGGATGCTGGTTTGGTTTTGGGTTTGGAGTGGGATTGTGGCTGGGGCCAGATTCGGACACCGACACCGACACCGCTGAAGCAGCTACTACATCAACATCACAAGGACTTATCTTAGCGGAATCGATAAAATTGTTAGTAGAACTTACACTAAATTCCATGTCCCGCAATGGAGGAGCTGCCGCTTGGGTCGAGGCTGCGGATGGTGCTGGAGCGGGAGCTGCAGCTGATGCTGCACATGGTGATTGGACCTGTGGCTGCGGCTGCGGCTGTTGATGCGGCAATGGAGAAGGATTCAGATCGGTGAGCTCATCGAACTCCGCTTCGATTTGGTTGACCGCGTTGGCAGCCTCCTCCAGCTGTCGCTCCTCGATGGCCAAGGCGGCGATGGCCGCATTGAGTTGGAGCTGCTGCTGCTGCAGCTCCTCGTTGGTGTCCTCCTGAATGCCGCTGTCATCGTTGGTGCCTGTGCCTGCGGCTGTGGCCGGGGCCTCCTCCACGACGAGTGCTGGCGGTGGAGGGGCAGCGACTGGGGTCTGTTGTTGCTTTTGCTTCTGGTTCTGGCTCTGATGCTGCTGCTGCTGCTGTTGTTGGCGCATGCGCTCCTCCTCGCCCCGCATTATCTCCAGCTGGCGGGCATCTATGAGGGCCACCAGGGGGGGCTTCTTCTGCTGATCCTCTTTGGTAACGGACTGCTGGAGGCTGTTCAGCCGCTGCTTGAGCGGCGGCACAGGCACATCCACACTCTTGCTGTGGTTGAAGGCGTTCCGCTGCTGCTCCAGGCTCTGCATCCGATCCCGGATGCTCGAAATGTCGCCGGAGAGTCGCTTAATCTCTTGCTTGGCCTGCGGCTTCGAGCCATTGGAGGCTCCACTGTTGCCGTTCGTTAGGCGATCGCGCAGCACCACCTTGGGTGCAGCGGACGGGGCCCCGGCTCCGACTCCGACTCCGGCACCATTTGTTGCTCCCGATTTGGCCTGCTCGAAAATCTCCTTGCGCTTCGATATGTCGACCTTGGGTACATCCACCTTCTGCTTCTCCACCCCCTCCTGGGTGTCGCTGGGCGAGGTCACTTCGAAGCCGCTCAGCCGATCCTCGATCTTCGATCCCCGTCGCGTGGGGTAGGCAATCGTCTCTCCGTTCGAGGATGGGGATGTGCTCATCTTTCCATTGGCACTGCCATTGGCATTGCCGTTGCCATTGCCATTGCTGCTGGCCCGTTGGACACGCTGCTTGTAGTCCTGGATCGCCCCCTCGTAGGTGTACTCGCAAGGATCTGGCGAACTGGCCGGCGCCGTGCTCGAGGATGTGTCGTAGCCGGGCGAGGAGATGTACTCCCGCAGGGCACCCGCACTGGCCGCTTTCGATGCATTCGCCTTCGATGTGGTGGCCTGGCCGCTGGCTCCACTGTTTCCATTGCTGCCGTTGCTGTTGATGTGATTCTGTTGCTCCTCCACGCTTCCTCCAGAGGCACAGGCAGCGCCAGAGCCAGAGCCAGAGCCAGCTCCTCCAATGGCCTTGTCCAGCTCGGCGGCATTGTCGCTCTAGGGGAGAAAAGTGTTCAGAAATTAGTGGATGGGAGCAAGATTTCATCTCATATTCTACATCTATCTACGGGATACAGATCCATAGCCATAACCATAACCTTTGGTGGAGCGTTGTTCCCAGACAACTCCATTCTATATTTGTAATATACTTTCCAATAGATCTACGACTTTCTCTTCCATCAACAATCACACACACACACGCACTAGTACCCCACTCTCTTGGCCATTCTAAGCTCCTGTCCTGTCCATTTTCCCCATTAAGATTCCCCTTCTTTTCTGTGATAACGCCACCCAGTTTCCAGGGGTCGTCGAAGGGCCGTGATCCAACATTAATTTGCTGTATTTTATGGCTAGATTTTACGGCTGGCGACGACAAGCGCGTCTAATTGCTCAATCCCAGAGACACCATTTCCAACTCAATCGCCGGCTTCAATCGGAATCGGCTCTTCAGTATTCCGTTCGTTTATTATTTGTTATTGTTATTGTGATTTGATTGTTGTTTGCGTTTGTGCGAGAGCATTTGATTAATAAACAATTTGTGTTTATTGGCCCGCGTCGCTGGCCAAACACTTTCCAACGAGGCTCCACAATGCACAATCCGCAATCCCCAATCCTCAATCCGCAATCAACAATTGAAAGCTTCGTCGGCGAAAATGCTTATAAATGATATTTAATTTTTAATTTGCTGTAATTGTTTATAAACGTTTTGCCACAGCACCACCAAATGGCGCTTAATGATGTTAAATAAAAAACTAAAGCAGAAAAAACAATAAGAAATTAGAACAGACAGACACACTCGTACATAGATGACAATAGAAACGAGGGGGAACGTTGTGAGTTGCTGCGGACACCGCAACTCTACAGTTATACCCGATACTTAGTCAGTATGGCTCTCCTCCGGCAGACGCCGCTAATATTAAACGACACGACAAAGAGTGCGTGCCAGAGAGACAGAAAATCAGTCGGGCGGAGACGGACAGACGGACGGACGGACGGACGGACGGACAGACGGACAGACAGACATGGCTCAATCGACTCGGCTGTTGATGCTGATCAAGAATATATATACTTTATGGGGTCGGAAACGATTCCTTCTGGACGCTACACACATCCACTTTTACCACAAATCTAATATACCCCAATACTCATTTTGAGTATCGGGTATAAAATTAAAAGCTCGCGTCGAGACTGGAAATTGTGCTAATGATGCGATTGTCAGAGCCTTTGCCATTGACCCCGTAGTTCGGGCTCATCTCAGCGGTTAGTGGAGTACTCACCATGACACTGTTGTTGTCGTAGTCCTCGGAGAGACTGCTCTTGCCGCTGGCACTGCTGGTGCCGATGCCCAGGTCACTCAGATCGTTCGCCTCGTCCTCGTTGTAGACGGCCAGGGAGGCGAGCTTCACACGAGCCCGGGATCCGCCGCGCTCGGCCCTAAACACCGGTGGGATATTCACTTGGTTAATATGCGAGTACACTTGATTCATGGCTAGGCTCGGCTCCAGCACTTTCAGCTCTCGAATCGAAACTGAAACTGAAACTGAGATACTCGAGCTTCGGACTGGGGGAACACTTGCCTCTCCTCCATCATCTCGGTGAACGTCTTCGATTTTCGTCGCGTCCGATCATGCTCCTCCAGCTCGAGCTTCTTCGTTTCCACCACACGATCGATGATGTGCTCGACACGTTTTCGCCTTGAAGACTTCCAATTGTCAAGGTTCTGTTCCGTTCCGATCCGTTCGGTTCCATTCATTATTATATATTTGTGTGTGGTGTGTTATTGGTTTTGCATTGTTGGGAAGAAGAAAAAGGTAGAAAACGGTAGCGAAAGTTAGTATTGAAAATAAATAAGGCAATGTCTGGGCTCTCGTCTCTTGTTGTATTATTCGCATTGTCGCTGGGGAAGTTGGGGAAGAGCAAAAGTTTCTTTTGATGGCAATTAAAAAGTTTTTGACTCGGCTACGGCCCTACGTGACACAAAGGCCACGTGAGATGTGGCCACGAGACGCACGAACTTTGCCCATCTTCATGGCTCATCGTCATCGCCGGCTCGTTTATACTTTTTTTTACGACCATACGAGAGATATAGAATTTCGGATAAGTGGAAAGCATCAGAGAGTATCAGAGAGATGTGCACTTCTGCGAAAAGCCAAAGAAGAGCTATCTTCTGGGGGGAAATTCCAATACACTTATCTGCTGAATATTTATTTCCTCAACAGTTATTGGAACTTCCGCTGTATACTCGTATGTGTATGAGAAATTCTATATTTAAATTTCGGACAAAACTTTCCTTCGATTGAAAACTTTTCGCATGGGAAACAAAACAGCAAAAAGCAGAGCAACGAGAAAAGAGACCATTAAAACGGCATTTGGACTTCCTTTCCCATCGGAGCCCCAAGCCGGTCGAACGGTCGCCCAATTCCAAAACGTTGTACGCATTTTAATAGATTTTTGCTTTTCTTTTTGCTTTGGGACATTACTCGTAAAACAAAAGTTATGTCTGGGAATCGCGCAATCGATGGAACACCATCATCCATCCATCCCAGCCATCCCAGCCATGTGGGGGATTGGCCAAGCGACCGAAAATCCATTTCAAATGCAGCAACTGCATCGAAACAGCTGATTAGGTAATGAGCTGTCGTACAGTCACGTCAAAAGGCGGCGTTTTTGTTGAGGTTATGAGGCAGACAGCAAACAGATTTGCATGTAAGCCGAACATTGTGCAAAGAAAATACGGGAGTGGGGAGTGTGGAGTGTGGAGAGCGGAAAAAGCAGCCAAATGTAATAGTTGTGATTATGCAATGGCAATATCGTTATGTCCGCTAACGTTTCGGCGACGTGCATTGGAAACTGGAGCGGCCATAACGAGCCATGTGCCCGGTGCCCGGTGTCTGGTGCCATGCCCAAGACACTCGTAGTTTTATCTCAAGAGTTTACCCTCGAACGATATACGAAACATTCCATGCGATTTAGAAATTTGTCACGACTCTGTGCGAATGTGTCAACAGTTCGGACAGCGTTTCTCTCTCTCTCTGCGGATCGGCGTGATATATGGTAGCGGGTGTACTCACATTTTGCCACTCCTCGGGCTCCTCTTTCTGCACCTCCTTCAACTTCTTGACCTCCTCGGCCTTTTTCAGCTGCTGCTGGGCCGTCTGATACAGATTGCACGGCTTGATCTGGACAAACTGCATGGGATTCTTCGATGGAGGCGGCGGCGTGGGCTTCGTTACGCGCGCCTTGGTCACATACGATGTGGGATCCGGCGATGTAATGGACTGCAATTAAACAATAAGAATAATAAAGTTTTATTTTCTAATTAGCATGAATTGAAGGGAGGGTAGGGGAGGGCAAACTGGAGGCCAGATAAAGATCTAGAGTCAAATGCAAATGTCAGCAGCTCTCAGATGTCCAGGGTGTGGAGTCATTGCTGGCACCGGGCACCGGGCTCTGGGCACTGCTGGCTGTGTGGGCAGTTCTACTCATTCGTATGTCTGTATTTTGTTCGCTTTTAAATCCTATTAAGTATTTTGCTTATTAAGCCGCTGTTGCCCCTACGGTCGGGGCTGCCTTGAACTGCCTTTAATTGCATAAAATATTCAACCGGGACTTATATGGAAATGCTGATTGGCTAAAGACTCGTAAATAGGTAAACGGAAACCTTGGATACCTCTTAAGAGTCCTTCTCCTTGAGTGGTATGGTGTGGTGTGGCGATTTTTAGGGAATTACTTAACGTTTTCGAAAGTGCCTGTGAGTCATTTTTCTTGGTGATTAATTCAGTTTAACAAATACACATATTGTTCGTTAACTAAAGGCTTGATTCCATGACTCATTTTTCTGGATGAAAGTCGATCTTCTCACATGGAGAGTTCTCATAGATTTTCAAAACTCGACTTGCAATTCTCTGGGATTCTCTTTTCCAGCATTCGCTTGTGAGTATCGAGCATCAAGGGCGCGACGCTGCTTTAAATATTATTTGTATTTAAGGAAATTCTTTTTTTAAACCTACTCTTTTCTCTTGCACTCATCTAAGCTCTGGAGAATATATTTTGTATTTTAGGTTTTATATTCCACATATTATTTCCGCTTTCTACGGCCTGGCTTTTGCTTTCAACTGTTGACAACACCTAAGCGATTGCCCGAGTGCATTGCAAGTGCTTTGACCCACCCGGCCACCCGATCGCCCCACCACCCCACCACCCAACCACCCAACCTCCACTCCAGTCCACACATTTATGGGCAATAACTTTGTGTGGCAAAAGTCAAGCGTCGGAACACTTCCGTCAACGAGAAGCAGGGCAGAGCTCAGACTTAGAACCAGAACGAGGCCCCACCTCAGACGATGGATTCCGCACTTGACTTGGGAGCAAAAGAGAAGCAAAGGGGAGGAGTGGGGTGGGGTCATGTAGGGGCTCCATGGTGAAGCAGTTAAGTGATTTTGCTAGGAGGTCTGTTCTATATATCTGAGACCAGTGAAACTGCCTCCAACCCTCTACCCATAGTGTACAATCTTAGGGTTTAATTGATGGTCAAACTCACCGATTTCCTGCCACCACAGCCGTTTGTGTCGCTGCCATTTGTGGAGGTTGCAGACGTGGACATCAGATCTTCGCTGCCCTCCAGCATCATCACTTCCTGCTGCTCCGGGCCCTCCATTTTCTGCTAAATGTTATTTCGAACCTGCCTGCCTGCTCTTCGGGCTCTTCTTGAGTGAATTCTTTACTTTCTGCTTGGGGTTTGGGGCTCCAGCGATGGTGCGAGTTGTTGTTGTTGTTGTGTTTGAGAGGAGAGTGCGAGATGAGCTTCTCACATGGCCGCAGCGCGGCGGCGGACTCCTACGCGGGGCTCGGGACTCGGGGCTCGGGCCTCTGGTCAATGGCTCAACATGACAGTGGAATAGCAATATCGATTTCAGCTGCAGAGGTGTCAAGTGTTGCGCCACCGCCCACGCGCCTCAGGCCTCAGGCCACTGGGCCATCAAATACGGAGGTGTCCAATTTCATTAGCTGCAAGATAAAAGACACAAACTTATTGAATACTCAATATATGAAATGCAGCGAATGGTTAATAGAGTGTGTCTGGAATGCGTCTTGGAATAATCTAAAAGCCATTAACCCCTCAGAGGAGGAGCCAGCGTTGGGCCTGGAGCTAGAGAGTGGGCAGGGCAGGTGTCATCGGTTTGGCTCGGAAAAAACGTTAGTTAGTGGCTTCAAAAGAATGCTGAGCTACTTTCTGGCATCGCAGATCCGTGAGGGATCTATAAAAACTTTCAAGCATTTCCTCAACTGAACAATGCTCGAAAAAGTACATTGCGGAGTTCAATTAACATTCATCAAAGTGCATCCATAAGATGCTTTATCTAATTGTGCAACTCTGGGATGGGATGGATGGATGGATGGATGCCGCCACTTGCCACGACTCCACGCAAGGGGACCCACACGCTGGTATGCGGGTCAATCTTATAAACTTCTGCCACAGTCATCCCATCATCGTCAACAGGCAACATGCAACATCCACCATCCACCATCCACAGAGTCATCCTCCGCATCGTACGTCATCCAACTGTTTCTTTATTTTTCTTTTCTGTGTCCGCCAGCCATGTGACCCGGTATTTTTCAGATCGTTTTGCTACGCTTTTCATTCCCTCCTACTAATTAATAACTATTAAGTATTCTCTTTTCCCCTCTTCGGGTGGGGGGCTGCTGTTGGGGTTGGGGTTTGCTTGTAATCGAGCTTGTTTATTAACATCTCGCATCCAGAGATCTTTAGAAAGTCGGGTTCAAAAGGGTTACTCTCGGGAAATAAGCGGGTAGTCGCCGAGGGGTTGGCGGCTTTATCCGTCATAATTATGCGGTTAATATGACAGCTGATAAGTATTAGGCATGCCCACGGCTTCCTGTATTGGGCATTATGGAATCGAAGCCAAGACGAAGCAGTACATCATCCGTAGAGACCCAGAGAGAGATCCCAACCCCCGCCCATTAGCTGGAATGTGTTCATAATGTTTCTGCCATCAATTTGAATTATCAGCGGTTTGTCAGAAGCAATTCCCCGATCTGTGATTTGCTTCGATGATCATCATCAACACTTCTGCATGACTGTATCTTCTTCAGATTGTGGCATCTCATGTCAAATTTGATCAGCACATGTGCCAGCGTTTTTCAACACTCCAGGCATTCAAGTGGAGAAGCAGACTCAAGAGGAGACGGAGACGGACACGGACACGGAGGCACGACAAGGCACTCCAAAGATCAGGAGGCACGAGGCTAATCAACATGAGCATTCGCATTCGCACTCGTTGCTGAATGCTAATTTGCATATAAAATGCAACAACAAACAACCACAACAGCACCGACATTATATCTACCAGTAATAGATAACTGCGACTAAAAGCCAAGCAACAATTAAAGCAAAACTTTCAAATTGTAATAATTAAGCACTGGTCTGCTGTCTCTAGTCTGTTGTCTGTTGTCTGTTGTCTGCTGGTTGTGTCTTAGTCGCCTAACGCCTAACGACAGCTCGACAACGACTTTAACCACATCTCCACGGATAACTATAATGACTCGTGCGCAAATTGCAATAATTTAAATTTAACAGAAAACTAAATTCAGCTTTTACATAAGGCACTCTTGGCCACTTTCTCGGCCACCGAAGACCAGAGCCGAGACGGCGCGGAGGCGCTGCGGAGCCTTTGCTTACTTAGAGCGGAGCCCCGACGCATTAGCAATAATTATTAAGCGAACAAAATGATAATTAGATAAAAATGGCCACTAAAATACGAGAAAAAGATCACCGTTGGCGCCAGAGACAGAGAGAGAGGCAGAGGCAGAGATCAAGTCTCGACGGTGTCCAAGACGGTGCACAAGAATTCCCCTAACCCTGGTCTATCCACTTACAAATTGTATCAAGATGTTTTTGGAATGGATCGAGGCGCTGAATTAATTGATAAAATGGCGACGATGATGGCTATGATGGCTATGACAATGCCCAGGCACAGACCCAGGCCAAAGACAGAAAGAGAATTCTTTCAGAAACGAGCCGCGCGGCGCGTAAATGCCACGCAATTGTCTTTGTTCTTCTTGTCTTTGAGTCTGTCTTTCAGCTAATTAGCGGCCACAGCAGTTAGAGCTCCAAGGCGGCAGATATCTGACGCTAGCGGCGGCAGCATTGCCAACATCAAAGAGGAGCAGACCAAAACAGAGCTGCATTTGGATGGTAAACAAGGGCAAGGCTTTGATCCGTTTGGCGACATGTACAAAGGACGGTTAATGAGACATCACTGGTATCCTTGGATTTGGTATGAACTATATTTTCGATAATGAATGATCAGCATCCCTGATTCCACATCAGATCCGTGAACAAATCATTGACCCTATCTCCCATCTCTGTTCTAAATTACCATAATCCCAGAGCACTCTATCATAACTGGAAGCTCCCTGCGCTCCTCCACTCATTGTTTGCCAACGCCTAATGCGAAAACAAACAAAACTCTGCTGTTGTTCGGAGTTGGAGGAGGAGACGATCATTGTCTGCCGACCGACGAACAAACAATAACCGAAGCGTTCTGTTAGAGCAAAATGTCTAATTAAATATTTATCAGGGATTTCGATCGAAAGAGGGGCCAGAGCAAAGGCAGACCAGGCCGGGCCGGGCCAGACCAGGCCCCGTATTAACTTATCAGGCAAATGAAATCTAGGCAGAGCCAAGATTATAATAGAGCTCTACTGCGAGTATGTTCCAGAACAATGGGTCGGGTCTGTTTTTAGTGGTTTTGAGTACTTTTTAGTGGGGAAACTACCTACTTACTCAGCACCGAAATAGGAAGAAGAAGTAAAACAAATAATAACTGTAGTCGCCGCTTAGATAAGAGAGGAGTGCACGTTAATGATCTGCCTCTCTCTCTCCCTCTCTCCCTCTGGAGCTGGCGACACTCTCCGATTCGGTAACGAAAAAGCAAAAGTGGAACACCATCCAAAAGTCGGAGACCGATTTGGCCGTGGATCTGGATGTGTTGACCAGGTGAAAAGTGGCATTGTAATAAATGTTTAACGTGACTTTAGATTAAAATTGTATTACCCGAAGCCGAACCCAAACACGAACTCGTTCACATCGCTCGCACTCGTGAAGTGTGAAAAAGAAAAATCACTAAGTGGGTTGGAGGTGGGAGGCACATCATCGCCGTCACCGTCGCCGTCACCGTCACCGGTTGGGTCTTCTGGAGGCGGAGGTGGAGATGGGTGTCAAGCTCCGTTAGCTGCCGGCCAGTGACACTAATGACATTCAAATTGTTGCGCCAAAAGAAGCCATAAAAAGTGAGCGAGAAAAGCAGCGGGAAAACAAATCAAAGCCTAGTCCGTGTGACACCGAGAAAGTGCGACCAGGTCTCGGTCCAAGCCCCGATCCGCATCCGAATCCGAGTTGGAGGCGTGCAATTGAAAGTGTCGCCGTTTGTTTTGTGGTCGCCGATGTGCAGCCATCAGTCAAACTCACTCAAACCGAGTCCCCATACCCATACCCGTGCCCATCCCCCCTCTCCATTTTCATTCCAGTTCATGTCGTGGGTTGTGGGCTGTCTCATAAATAAATGCGCTTCAATTGTAATATGTATCCAGCAGATACGACTATCAGAGATACATCAGACGACATGCCATGGCATGGCATGCCAGAGAGCATTCCATGCCACCAAGCATTTCATCTGACGTTTTCACTTGTCCAGTGTTGTGCAACGACAGTCGGATGGCCGCCTGACAATCGAACGGTCTCCGAGATGATACAAGTCTGTGTACGCCAAAGTATTCCGATTGTTCCAAGAGATGCACGATGAACTTTTTCCTAAAGATAAGCCAATACATTCCTTGCACAATCTGTTTCTTTACTATTTATATCAATTAAGAGCTTTTCATTCCTAGTACATTTTGAGAACAGATAGATAAGGTATACCTTTACCTCCCTTTATTAGGGCTTCCAACAAGGAAAGTTTGTTAAATAGTTCTGTCTTGAGAACTTCCCAAGATATTCCTATGCCTGCTTCAAAAAAACCTCTTCAACAAGGTTAAGATCAACGACTTCAATCGGGAAAAACATTAAACAGTAAAAACAAATAAATTGCAATGAACACGCTTTCAAGTGCATTTTGTGTGCAAATCGAAAACTATTTTTGGAACCAGAATCGAACATGGAGATCGCCAAAGGAAAGGGGGGGGGGGGGGGGGGGGGGAAAGATAAATATTTCTATAGATGCCAAGAAAAAATGATTGAAAATGCATATTGAAACTCTATTTTTAGCCTTGTGTTGTGTGTGTGGGTTTTGGCCAGCTCATTTCTTTGATTGCATTAATTGAAATATTTCTCAAGCGTGGCCAAGAAAAACAACCAAATGGAAAGTGAAGTGTGAAGTGAAGTCTCGACTTGGGTCTTGGTCTCCATCTCCGTTTCGGTTTTGGGTTTTTGGTTTTTGGTATTTGGTATTTGGTCTTTGTCTTTCGTTGTTGCCTTTCCAATCAGAGCAGCAGCAAGAGGCAGAGCTACAATCTTGGTTTTTTTTTAGTGGTACACTCGTATCATTGTACAATATCTGGGCAATTATCACGGTGCCACAGTGCGAACTATTCGACAATTCGACACGCAAAATTTTCAGTTCATTAAAATTTCAATATCGATAAGGCCCGAGATGCACTTTCGCTCCGCAGACCAGCCAAAAGATACGAATCAACGCCAATTGAAATTGTATATCGGAGTATCAGAGCATCAGTATCTGCATCTGGACCTAGAGTACGGACTCCGTCGCGGCGGTACAGCCTCCGACAATGTCAGTTTTCGTTAATAATAGTTATTGACTTATCCATGGCACATTCTTGTGGCCACCGAGTGGCAATTTGTAACTGTTTGCTTGTGACATGCATGCCTCCATCTCTATCTGCAGCTGCTGCCATCTCCATGAACATGTATCTCTATCTCTATCGGCTCGCCTTGGGGCAACAAATTTTGCACAAATCAGCAGGAAAATTGCGAAAAATCAAGCAAATGAAAGGAAAAGCAACCGAGCCACAGTCGGAGCCAGAGCAAACAATATACTGCAGCATTTGCATTCTAAGATACTCGTACAGCTCTCTGGCGGCAATTTGATTTCAATTTCTGTATCTTGTATCTGTGTGTACGTATCGGTTAGTTACGCTTACAGATACATTACATGTTGGGGCCAACTGCTGTGTTTTGCTGCCTGCAATTTCAAGCAAATTGTTTTGGCATCAGAGCGCCAACGGAAACCGATCTCTGAACTCCAATCGCCTCTCGCTTCATTAGCTCTCAAAACGCCCCTCAGACCTCCCGGACCTCCTCGGACCTCCCCGTACCCGAGCCAATGTCAGACAGTCAAATTTCTTCATTAATAATACCGTCTATATGGTCTGCACGGAGTTTTCGGTCTGAGGGGGGGCTATTTAATCAATCCCTCGACCCGGCACACGCTCACTTTTGCGGCCTGACCCATTTCGCGTGCCAGGGCAAAAGATTATTTTATTTGCATTCAAAATGAGTTACATATTAAAAATTTAAATTCGTACACACCCACCAAAAGTCAGAACTCCAGAACTTCAGAGCCGTACAGCCGTAGAGCCGTAGAGCCGCGGAGCCAAAGAACACGCCCCGAAGACCAGCCCCAAAAAAAATTACACAAAAGATTGCCAAGAATACTCTGTGTGGCTGAAATTAATATTTCATACATGGACAACGTTTTGGGCTTTTTCATAAGCAGTATAAATTGAGTTTGCTTCAGGGCGTGCCTGAATGTTTTATTCAAGTAAAACCAAGTGAAGAAGTTACCAGACATTGATCACTTTTGAATGGAGTATTCTGCCAAGGGAGAACCCCATTTTAAGGTTGTATATCTTCTTACAGAGAAGATCTGTCAAATCGGTCATTCGTTCAGATAAAACTTCAGACACGTAGGAAATATTATTTAAGTTTCTGGGAGTCCATTTGACTTCCCTGCAAGGATCACTCAATCCTCCATTAGTGGGGAGTGCGGGGTGTGCATAAATATTCTGTGAAGAGCATTTACAGCATAAAATATGTCGTATTCGTTACCTTAACTTTGATCGAGGCGAAGCCACAGCAAATTGTCGCATGCGTAGGCCCATTTTGTGTACCATTGTTGTTGATTTTTTGGGGCTAATGTCGTCGTTTGTATGGGCCATGGTTTGTGGAGTCAAAAAACTCAAGCTCAAATTCAACGGGCGAGTGTGTCCGGTTGCCAGAAGAGGAGGCACAGCAGAGTCGCCACCGACTGACTGGCCAAAGGCCCAACCCAACCAACCCGAGACTAAACAAAATGGGGCAGTGCCCTCAATTATGCCCCGGGGCTCACATGTGTTCCGCAGATGCAGCAGGAACTAAATAAAACTTTGGTTTTAATGTGCCTCGACGGCCGCAGAACAGAAGCAGCCCCCACCGATCCGTCTATTGTTTGGGGCAATGGTTTTCAATGCTGGAGCCCAGAGCCCATCGCTTCGTTAATTGTTGATGAATCGGTGGGGCTTTGATTCTAATATTAGCTCGAAAAATGCCAGAACATGTGAATGCGAATGGTTCTCATATCAGCACTGACTGAAGATCGTCTACAGATGATATATGTGCCCAACGCAAATCATCGAAATGGAATTGCCATACATTTCAGATCAATAGGAAAGAAATTGTAATATCAAGAATATATGGATTTGCAACCAATTCTTATCGTAGTCTACCCAATTAAAGAGTTCCTTTTCGGTTGATGTTCCTCCCGACCTGCCGACCTCCAAGTACCTCCTCTCCCAAATAGCGCACTCACCAACACCTCCTCTCTGAGGACAAATGACAAGAATAACGGCTAGCAGGGCAACGGAGACAAGGCACATCGAAAATAGTACGATAAGGACACAACCTGAGAACAATTTCGAAGTCAGCTCAAAATACACAGACTAATCTTACGATCCAACGATTACGATATCTCTAATGATGCCAATTTCCGAAAAATTTCAACGATATATCGATTTAAATTTGTTTCACCATCGAGCTTATGTATATCCAGAGTAAGTGCTGGCACACCTTTGAGTAATTTTGATGCTTCCAGATTGAATATAATTCGAAGAACTAATCTTGGGTTACAGTTACCTGTCGCCTAAAGGCAGTGAGACGGAAAAGGACTATATCCAGTGCAAGTCCAGGTCAAGTTTTAAAAGTTACAAATCAGAGTTATTCCATAGCTATTATTTTAAATCTATTATCTATTAGTTATAATACATCACATGTCCTTCAAGGTCGAATATTAAGGATCGTACTCCACTTGGTTGAAAAAAGTACATATAATCAATTTAAATTTTATTTTTAAAATAATAATAGTTACGGGATTAACTCCTATGTGTAACTTTTAAAATAAAAGTGTTATTTTTTTTTGTTATTTGGAATTTTTTTTAATACAAATTAATAAAAAATTGGATAATAATTGTTAGACTGCAATTTTTATTTTAAAACTTAGAGCAGTTACGGTCTCTGGTTGAAATAATACCGAAATTGGAATGGAAATCAGTGTTCTATTAGATAAGTTATTTATTATATATTAAATATTGGTCCTATAAAAATCATTAGGCTGGTTCACTTTTAAAGTTTCATTTTCTACACTCCTTTTTGGACCAGTTATTCTATAAATAAATGATTAAAACGGTTCATTGAAACTCACGTCAAGGAGGCCTAGCTTCTGATGCGGAGGCATTATATTTAGATTAAGCACATTAGAAGAAGATCTATAATTTGTATATTGGGATCCGATCGCTTATACCCTCTGGAAGGGTATCTAATTTGGAATTTCAATTGAATTGAAAAACCTGCTAATGCAGAAGGAATTCTGGTTAAGAATTGGGATTCAATTCGCATTTGTTTAGGATAGAATTTCAATATAAGTCCACATGTTTGGAGGGCAACAAACTATTTGCAAATTATTTTCTATAAATAAGATAATCGTACTATATGTGTACTGTATGTGGAATATAAACATGATCTCCCTTTTAAGAAGATTGCAGGTATCACTGACCTACAGCTAGTTCAAATGTCACTACGGACTCTGTTGCCGAGGCACTACGATATCTGTATACCCTTGCGAACCGTTTCCATTGAAGTTGTACGGATAGATAAGCGGATACACAGACAGATGCACCTCTCGATAGCCCCTTGAATGGTATTCAAATTAAATTTTAATTGATCAATCAAAGCTACTCATGTGGAATGAATTCTCTGATACGAATCTGATACGAATGTGAGTTTCGCGCTCATGGAGGATCTCCGGACGGCGCTAAAACTCGGAGATAAATACCGCTGAACCCTGGAGATTCAAGGAATACTAGAATTTGCGTAGTCGGGGTGGCTTTTATTGAGGGATAGGTGTTTATTTGAGATTTGTATTGTGTACCAACAATTTCCTACAATTGAGATACTATCGATGTACGCCGGATGTAATTCAAGCTAAGTGGAATGATCACTTACTGTAAATGGACTCTTTCATGCAGAAAGAAAAACAAAACTTGTTGGACTCTCGAATGTTATTTGACAACCAAGAGCTGGAGCGATGCCTTCCCGTTTGTTGATCGGCAGTCCTCTCGGACTGTTTTTAATACTTAACTTCAATGTTAGCGTACGTATGTGGCAAGTTCCTAGTCTGAACTGGCAAAATAATATTTCCCCAATTTTCAGGATGCAGTCGTTTTCAAGTTTACGAACATTGCTTGCGAGAGCTACAATAAGTCCTGGGTCGTGTTCGAGAACTGTCGTTTGAAGGCCGTCAGACGGGACAAGGTGATACTTAATTTGAACGCGACTCTAGTAAATCCGGCCCATGGTGTCACAATACATGGGAGAGTTTTGAAACGGGCGAATGGCTATAAGCCTTGGCTCTTCGATGTGACCTTTGACGCCTGTCGGTTCATGCGGACGCAAAACATCCCAATTGCTAAATTGGTTTTTGGGCTGTTTAAAGAGTTCACGAACATTAATCATTCGTGTCCTTATGCGGTGAGACTTAATAAAATCGTTTCAATTAACATCTAAGATCCGATTACAGGGTCCACAGATTATCAAGGATTTTTATTTGAAGCCCGAGCTGTTGCGTCTTCCCTTTCCTACCGGAGATTACATGCTAGCGCTTCGGTGGTTCTTCGAAAACCGTCAAGTATCTGATACGAATTTCAGTTTTGTGTTCATAGAGGATCTCCTGAAGAGCAAATAAGGAAAACCCTTGTTTCTATTCTATGCAAATAAATGAAGAACAATGAATTTATTTAATAATAAATTTAAGATCTATTCGTCTTGTCTCGGCTCAAGGTCTAACTGAAAACTAAAACAGACTTCCAACTGGAGATGGAAAGGTGCAAAACAGCAAATCGGGGCCCGTCTCAGATTCTTCTTCCATTGCAAAATGTTAACACAACGCAATTCAAGAGCGGCTCTTTCACCAAAGGACACGAGTACAGGAATATACTATGCAGACAACAAGAATAACGGCCAGCAAAGGCCAGAAGATCATACACTGAGAATAATTTCGTGGTGAATTCTGGTTTATTCTTTATTCTTCAGATTTCAACTATGGTCCCTTAAACTGTATAGCAAAAAATGTACAACACAAGAGCATCTACAAGCAGGCAATGGTAGTTTCTCTGACACAATTCAAGATTGATGAAAGTTAACAAAAGCAAAAGTGTCCAAGGAAAACAGATGGACTAAAGTATTGTAATTAGGGAAAAGGATACGGAAAGTTTTATGGTCAGTCTATTTATAAAGACAGAATGGAGGAATGAAGAACTCGTTTGACTGCATACTTTTAGGATATATAGAGACTGAGTACCGGTACTATTTACGTTCGCTTAATGTGTCCGAAAACGGACAATCAGTTAGAAGCAATAATTAAAACAAAATCAAAATGGTTACATCAGTTTTAATTACTTTTCATTTAAGCATGGGAGGCCCAGCTTTTGATACCGAGGCACTATATACCCTTGTGAAGCGTTTTGAAGAACATTTATCGTTTTTGAACTGGAATTGCACTCCTCATTGTGGATTCATCACATGTTCCCACCCACTAGAAGGGTATACAAATGGTATTTAAATTGAAGAAACAAAGCTACTAGAGCGGAATGGACTCTGGCTTAAAATATTGCTTAACTGGGATTCAATTCGCATTCGTTTATCGTTCGATTAGAAGCAATGCAGCCCAAGCTGTTATTCTGTGTTCTACTTGGAATATTTCTTACTTCTACATTCGATTCCAATGTAAATATAACCATACACCTCCAGTGAAACAGCTCCTGCACTAATTCGAGTTCACAGGATGCGGTCGTTTTCAAGTTTACAAACTTCGTCTGCGAGAGCTACAACAGATCCTGGCTCTTGTTCCACAACTGTCGTCTGAAGGCCGTCAGTCGCAGCAAAGTGCTCCTCAATATGAATGCGACGATGCTAGTTCCGGCCAATGATATAACAATTCGTGCCCAGATTTTCAAAAAGGCAAGCGGCTATAAGCCCTGGCTCTTCGACGTTACCTTTGATGCCTGCCAGTATTTGCGAAAGCCAAATCAACCCTTTGTTGCTCTAGTCTATGGGCTCTTCAAACAGTTTACCAACATTAATCACACATGCCCCTACGTGGTAAGATTATGCGGATATTTCTCGAAACTTCAGCATCTGAAACTTATTTTACAGGGTCCACAGATTATCAAGGATTTTTATTTGAGACCAGAGCTAATGCGCCTTCCCATTCCAACGGGGGATTATTTATTAACGATTCAGTGGTACTTAGATAAGAAGCCACAATTTGATACGAATGTTAGTTATACTTTCGTAGAGGATCTGTTAAAGAGCAAATAATCCATGTGTTGTGGATTGAAATAATGGGTTTTCGAATAAACTGCATACATATGTACCTATGTATTAGGTGCAGTTTTTCAGTGTTTTGTACAATTTTAGACCTTTTATACCCGATACTCAAAATGAGTATTGGGGTATATTGGAATTGTAGGGAAATTGGGTGTGTGTAACGTCCAGAGGGAAGCGTTTCCGACCCCATAAATAAATATATATTCTTGATCAGCATCGATAGCATGTCTTTCAGTCCCTATGAGTGCCTAGTGCTCAGCGACTATAAGAGCTAGAGCAACGATATTTTGTATCCAGACTTCTGTGATACGTCACTGTCACAAGTATATTTCAAAACTCCGCCCCGCCCTCTTCCGCCCACACAAAGGGCGAAAATCTTTGACATCCACAATTTTTAAGATAGAGAGATCATAGAGAGATCTGGATCAGATCGGATAATTTTTATAGCCAAAAGGAACAAATCACGCTCAGCCTGTGACTCTCGCACGCACTCTGTGTCGTGTCGTTTAATATTCGCGGCGTCTGCCGGAGGAGAGCCATACTGACTAAGTATCGGGTATAACTGTAGAGTTGCGGTGTCCGCAGCAACTCACAACGTTCCCCTCGTTTCTTCATTAGGTCGTGCTCAAGAGCACTTTTTCCCTATCTCTTTCCCAGTGTGGCTTATTAGTAAAGGGTGAGTTTTCACTACCGCCGAGTATTCAAAGTCTCTCGCTCTTTTGCGCTCATTGCAACTGATTTATAGATGTTCTATCTATTCAGCACGATGTGGTCAAACGTGATCATTGGAGCTCTCTTCGGAGTATTACCAGCCGTTCACTTCGGCACGTAACGTAGGAAATGTATCTTAAAGTAGAACATACAGATGAAATATTTCAGGATGCAGTCTACTTCAAGTTTACGAACTTGAATCAGTTCTGGTTGGTGGTCGAAAACCGTCCTCTGAAGATATTTCAATTCATGGCCAGATGTTGTAAAGGGCAAATGCATGTAAGCCTTAGCTATTCGACGTTAACTTTAATTCCTTTCAGTACCCTTTGTTGTGATAATGTATGGGCTTTTCACAGAGTTTTCCAACATTAATCACACCTGCAAAAACACCTAAAATTTCGTCAGGGACTTTTATCTGAAGCCCGAACTGTTGCGTCTCTGATAAGAACCCACAAATCGATACAAATGTTGGTTTCCAATATGTGGAGGATCTACTGCAGATCGATTAGAAATGGAAAATGACTTCACTTTTAATTGAAAATAAATGACACAAGAAACGATATAGGTGGAGTATATTAGTGATTCTGTCATGCGGAAATCCACTGGGCACTCGATTAGGCATTGGGGAATCATTTAGTCGCAGAATCTGAGGTACAGCAGTACCATGTGGTCCAGGCTGCTTTTCGGTGTTATCTTCGGAATTTTCCTTGCCGCCAACTTTGAAGTTAATGTAAATATCACATCTTCAGGAGGCTTCAGACTCAAATGCTCAAATACTCCACAGGATGCTGTCGTCTTTAGGTTCACGAACTTCGTCTGCAAGAGCTACAATGCATCCGCGTTTGTGTTCAATAACTGTCGCCTGAAGGCCGTCAGTCGGGAAAGGGTGCTCCTCAATATGAATGGGACGGTACTACATTCGATAAATAATGTATCGCTTCATGCCAAGATTTTCAAAAGAGCAAACGGCTTCCAGCCGTGGCTTCTAGAAGGAACCGTCGATGTGTGCCGATTTTTGCAGAAGAGAAATAATCCGTTTATACGTATCGTCTTCAATCTTTTCCAGGAATTTTCCAACATCAACCACACATGTCCGTATGTGGTAAGTGATATTTCAATATTCTTGGATTCAAATCTGTGCTAAGACCCCCCACAGGGTCCACAGATTGTCAAGGATTTCTATCTGAAGCCCGAGCTACTGCGACTGCCCTTTCCGACCGGAGATTATCTGTTGTCGATGCAGTGGCTCTTCTATAACAGACCCCAATTCGATACGAATGTTAGCTTCGCCTATGTGGAGGATCTGCTCGTACTTAAAAAGAACAACTAATGCAATATATTTTTAAAATGCAATTAAGAATTTCTTGTTATTTGTTTTTTATTTTTCAACTGAAAGGAAACCGTAATGACCCGAAAAGGTGATGTAATGGCTGCCTGGCTTGGGACAGCGGAAGCCCGTTGTCGGTTTGAAACGTTGCTACTAATGATTAAACGTACTCGTATCCGAACTTTTTTATATGCAAGATTTTTTTCACTTGCAACCGATGTTGAACAGAGATTGCAGATTGTTCGATATCATACATTCCTTGTCTGCAACAGTTTTTAGCCACCTCAAGGCACCTTGGCCTCTTGGCACCTTTCCTTAGCCAGAACGTACGCCACCTCATGTCCTTCGATGCCTTGGAGGCTGACTTTGTCGTGCTTACGATACGAGTATCTAGTGCTTTCCTGCTCCCAGGACATTTTTGGCCCTTACGATGGACGAACCCATGATTCTTGTCGTCGCTGGCACCTCCTGGCCCTCTATCCCGCTCTGCCCCAAGATACTCTATCTTTGTAAACGCATTCCAGGAACGATTTCATTGCTGTATATTTAAGATAAACCTACCAATTGTGGTCCGATTGAATTATTGTCAGTGTTTCGAATAAAATCTGCAAAGAGAAGAAAGAAACAAGATACAAACTAGAGTTCGTACAGCACCAATAATGATTATGGGTAGTTCTATGTAGTGATCGAAGCCCCTCGAAACAGAAACCCGTCTGGCGTGCAGAGGCCTAAAGAGGCACTAATGAAATTCCCATTGACGTAAATTCCCAACATCCCGACATAGACATCAACCAACCGCAATCGATGGATAAACAAAACTTAGCTGCTCTCTACGCCCCAAAAGAATATCTCACTAACAATCTTGAGTGCGGCAAGCTACCAATTTTAGGCATACGAACTCGACTCTCGAAGAAGAGAAGCAGTAACAGATACCAGAGATACATTTGGGGGGGGGGGGGGGCGGGGGGAGAGGAACGACATATGAGTGATTTCTATGGGTCTCCTAACGCAAGCGAGTATTCTCGAGGTCAGCCACTTTTGTTACGAGACAGTCTCCCACCAATCCCTACCCACCCTCCCCACTCTTGTATCTGTATCTGTATCTGTAGCTGTAGTCCCCGTCTCTCTCTATTCTGAGACACTCTTGACCAAGATATACTCCCAGCAAGCCAAAACCCAAGACTCTGGTTCTGTCCGGTTTGCAGTCAATGCATTTGTATCTATGTATCTGCTGTTGCTGTTGCTGTTGCTGCCGTGTGGTTTTTACTTAATTTACTTTACTGTTATGTTTTTGCTTTCCGCTTGTTAGGCAAGAGCCATGCAACCAACCAGTCAAGCCATCGACATGTGTACGTGTGTGTATCTGTCAGATACTTTTCAGTTTCGGCTGGTTCTATGGTGCAATGGCCATGCATCCATCCAACCATCCATCCATCGCTCGCTCGCTGCAATACACTTGACATTTGGTAGGCGGAGGCGGAGGCGTGGGCTGAACATATAAATAATTTCATAACCAATCCGTATGTGGATGTCTGTGTAATATCAAAGCGTAATGCCAAAGGTTAATGCCAAACCGATTTGACCAGCGAACAACGAAAAAGCCCACTATTTTCAAGTATTAAATATCTTATTATTACAGCATTTTTTGTAATTTGTAGTTTGTTTGGTGTCGAATCCAGCGGTTATGCAATGGTCTCTTGGCCATAAACAGCTGGGCTGGCCATTATCATCGCCATAAACAATTAGTGCAAGACCGAATCAATAACCGATTGCTGTTCACCTTTTACAGCTTTGATTTTTTATTGCCACACATCTCCTGTCCCTCGCCAGGCCCTGGCAACGCCCCGGTATCGCCCCGGTATCTTACGGATAGCAGTTGTATCTTTACGAGCTGAGCTCTCGCTGTATCCCATAAACAAAGAGGACGCTTTGTGTCCCATTGACATAGATTGCAATTTATGAAATTTTATTGCTCTGCTTGTGCCATATATTGGAGGTGTGTGCGTGTGCGTACGCGATTGGGCCTGACCTCCACCTGCCCCCGATGGAGGCCACTGCGCGACCCAAATACGATCTAAGCCTTTGAAAATGCTGGGGATAACAATAAAGTTGTTAAAAGCGGATGGGGAATCAGTATTCGGATCAGAGGAGATCCGATTGAAGGAGGAATGGCGATGGACACGATGGAACCCATAAGTCCGAGCTCAAGATACTAAACTACACTCTAAAAGATACAGAATTGAAACTAAGAAATTAAGATTCATTACGTCTAAGTCTCACTGGTCTGGAGCTGGAAGAAGAGAGAGAGTAGTTGTGAGCTCTCTCTGAGTACATGCCAGACTTGAAAACATACTGCTAAGCCACTCTGTGAGAGAGGAGAGTTATAACAACCGAAAGATAGAAAACTGAACACACTTTCCGAGACAGATTCGAGATTGTACCTTTAAGAATCTATATCAAATGTTGTACATCCAAGATATGGCTCGGCATCTGTAGATGCATCTGTAAGATACCTCAGGTACCTTAGGATGTACTCCGAAAAGGAGTCTACATTTACAGTTCCTGCTTCAGTTTAAAGATACTCAATGAATCCTTGGGCAGACTGATTCTCAGCTCAAGTTAAAGCTTGACAAAACATTTACCACGTGTAATGGAGGATGAGCCTCCATTGCCGCCGTCATTGACAACTTGAATGTGTGCAAAGATACAACGCCGGACCGGAGAGAGATCGCTGTTTGCCAAGGCCATGGGAGAGAGATAGAGATAGAGAGGGCTGCTGAAAGACTAAGTAAACTGGGGGTCTCTGGGAGACAAAAGGCGTGAAGCCTAAACCGACGATAAGTGCCTATAATGTCTATGAATATCCGGCTGGAGGCAGACACCAGGCGAAGCCAAGAGCTCCAGAGCCGAACCAAAGTAGTAGGCAAACAATGTGGCTCAAAGGATCCGCTCGGTCTGTCTGTCTGTGTGGAAGCGAAAGGGTAAGGAACCGTAGTGACAACATGACATGCAAAGTTTTGTCAAAGCCCAGACACGGGCACACAATGTTCCCGGCCTCGGATGGGGGGCGATGTGCTCACAGATGTGAATGTATCTGGGGTCGGGGATGGGGATGGGGATGAGCCTCTCCTTTGCAGACATAAGTAGCCAATGCGGCTGGATGCGGGTCTTAATCAACCCGAGAGCGAAAGAGAGAGAGGAGCAGGAGTACCACTCGCAGGAGGAGACGAGTGCTGTGTGCTGATTCTTTATTATTTTCTACATTTTTTTGTGCTTAGCACGTTATATGAATAACTAATTGAGAGCGTATACCGCAACATGCACACGTACACGTACACGTATTCGCACCGAAGATATACACGGGCCAAGAATGTGGCCAAATGCACTGAGAGAAATCTATCTTAGTGGAGCTAAAAGCTATCTTGTCTCTGGGTTTCCACCTCCCATAGCACGTCCTTGCTCCCACACGACGCGCACAGCGAAAGAAAGAACAACATGCATAGCGTGTGCATGAAATTAATCGAGCATATCCAATGGTGCTCCTCTGATAAGGGTTGTTTTTTGCTGTTGTTGCTGGACTGAGATCTTTCCTTGAAGAGATTTTATCTGAATTCCTAGGGAGATGGAATTTATCCCTTATACCAGGTTAGGGCTTCTTTCAGTGCACTGCATCCATTAGATACAAGTGTACACATGCCGTAGGTGCCTTGTATTTGTATCTGTGTATTCCTCCTGAGGGGCAATGCCTGTTGAGGGCGGGCAACCATGACTGGGCATAACAGCAAAGCAAAACGAAATCTTGGCTCAAAGAAGAAGTGGAGTAGGACAGCAGCAGCAGCAGCAGGCCATCATCTTGGGTTCTCTGTTCTCCGTTCGGTCTTCGATCTTCTGCTCTTCTCGATGCCAAACTGGTAGCACATTTCTTCTCGTATCTTTTTCTTTTTTTTTGCCAGGTCTGTGCCTTGGGTCTTGAGGCTGAGTCATCCTCAAGTCGGGTAGTCGGCTGTTGGCTGTGTTTTGCATTAGGCCAAGTTCGATGACTAAGCAGAGACTTGATTGCTGGTTCCTCTGTGGCTCGGTGGCTCTGTGGGGCCCCCGGCCTACCGGCATAGCTTTAATGTGTGACCGCATCCCCCAGATGGGAGCTTGACGGCTTGCAGATGTTGTCACCTCGGCCTCACTTTGTGCTTGAACTTGGTCTCTGAGATGGGATCTATTGTAGGCCCTTCCCTGTTCATTTTCACACCAGAAAGTATCTCTTAGATTGCACCATGTCTCATTTCCCACTTCAAATATTGCTCAAGTTTTCCTCCTCCGATTGCCTCTCCTTAGAGTAGCTTTCCCAACACTTTTTTCCCTATTTTTATCGCATATTGCACATTAAATAAGCTCGTTAAAATCAAATGCATTTGTTAAATGTGCAAAACAGAAATAGAAGCACACAGATCCGCAGATACAGATACAGATGTATATGAGCATGAAGCAAACAAAAGATACTTTTTGTGTTCTTTTTTCCCCCCTCTTTTTTTTTGGTTTTGTTTCAAAGCCAATGCTTGCGAAACCGTGACACATGGCGAAGGCCAACAACAGATCTGAACAGACTAGACGCCGATGCAGAGGATGATGCTGCTGCTGTTTGCTGATGATGATGATGATGATGATGATGATGATGAAGATGGTGTTTGAGCAATGAGCAAATAAAAATAAAACTTGACAAACGAAGGGGAATGGGAAGAAGAGGCACTGCTTTTGCCAGATTATATCTCTAGCCGTATCTTTCGATCAACGAGAGATTGGTAGCCCTAAATGGGGGATCCTTTATCGAATAGACTTAATCTCTATGTCCAAGGGGTATGCAACGACTGTGCTATGCTTCATGGGACTGTTGCTTTTGTGGGAGTGACAAAGATATCCTTTGAAATACTGAATTTTGCAGTTTTACGATGTGTCACGACGTCAAGTCCATTTCTACGATGAATTTCCAATAATTAATTGCAGTTTTGGAGCCACTGGCCTCTGCCGGTAGCTGCTGATTTGTCTAATTTCCGTTAATTTCCACGGATTGTTGTGGCGTTGCCACATGGCCTGTAATTTGGTAAGCTCGTCGGATCATTCGCCACACTCTTCCACAGTTGCAGTGCCAGTGCCAGTTTCAGTTCCAGTTTCCAGCCAAATTGCTGCTCAATCAATACTTAATTTCAATTTCATTCGAGTTGTCCCTCTCTTCGAGTCGCTCTTCCTCTCGATAGATACAGATACTCGTTCGCACATAGATACTCTATGTATGGGTGTCTGTATAGAGAGAATTCAATGAGTAGAATCAGCACAATGATCGTTCAAAATGAATTCCCCTTTAAACTATTATTTTGTTGTTGCTGCTCGGTCGTTGTCCACCGAAGTGGAACAATTTTTGTTTCGCTTTTGCGTTTAGTGGGACAATCGATGGATAGTCTCTAGGGGGTACTCGAACGGGGCGATCGAAGACCGATAAGGGTTTGATTTACAGAAAAACCAGGGGAATGGCCTGTAAAAGATGACAGGAGCTGTATGCAAATAATCCCAGTAACCGTAAGAGTATCTTTCGCAGATAGGAATATCTTTTACTCCCCAATACATAAAATATCTAAGGAAGAAGAGAATCTTTCCCCTTTCAAGAAGAATTAGAAGACCCCTTGTCTTTGGAAAATGGAGATCTTCATCTATGAAAGTCTTTACTGAAAATCTCTGAAATTCATTATAAAGCGACTTCCCATTGAGTCAACTTCAAGTTACCTTCTGCATCCCATGATTACATCAAGTTTAGCTGCAACTTAAAGGCTTCATTCCCCACTCTTCCGACTGGCCTACACTCCTCCCTCCCCCCACACCCCATACGAATGTCATGCAAAATACCTTCGGAGAGACCCAACGAAGCATGCAACAGAGTCTGCCTCTTAAGTCACACGCACAACGCCCCGAAAAGGCGAAACTTTGTGCAACAATTGCAGTGGCACGACGCAGGAGGAGGCGGATGCGAAGGCGGAGGCGGCGGAGACTCGCCTCGACTCATGTGAACAATCCGGTAAGGTAAGGTAGAGTCTAGAGGTCCATTGTATTTGGAAGTTAATCTTTATCTGTTGCCAACCTGCCACGTTATAAGCGAAAATCTCATAAGCTTTTAATTTTTCATATACATACGTATTTCTCTTGGCTTTTTCGCTGCGGTCGCGTAATCAGGGTGTAACAATTACGCGTCTTGAATTGCCATACCTCTCTAGATAGACCGATAGAGAGAGAGAGATAGAGAGAGATACTAAGATACAAATGCAGCTATGGCTGTGACTCTGCCGCGCCCCGTCACGTCTCACATGTTAGCCGTGCTCTTGCCTCTGCCTCTGCCTCCGCCTCTGCCTCTGTGCAGGGGTTCGGTTCTGTAAGAATATGCGAAATAATTTCAAACTTTGTATTGTAATTGTAGACTGTGGCTCTCAGGCTCCGTCATCGGGGGCTGTGCTTGTATCTGCATCTGTATCTGGCTGTTGTGTTAGATTCTTACTTAATTTCAATTCTGTGGTTACGCTTTGCCTTTGATTGCCTGCGACTGGCTTCATGGCTAATTAAACGCCTTAAACTCGGATTTCGGTTGAAGTCAACGCCATCTGTTGGCCGTCAATTCATAATGATTTCACATCGGTTGGGATCGAATCGGATTGCTTGAGGGTATGTAATTTTCGCAAAAGGCAGCCCCCCAAAAATTGTATTAAATTTTGTTTTAGAATGTTCAATCCGCCGATCCAGCGGCCGCGCACTCGATGGCCATATAATGTATAAGTACCGCTAATTTGGGTGTGGCACGAACGATACGTACCATGCGAGCGGCCACCCACCCACAAAATACAGATACAAAATATGTGTGCCACAAAGGAATGTGCCACGAGGAATGCTGCATGCCTAATGGCTGTACTTATGGGTAAATTGGTCAAATGGCATTTTCAAATGGTGTTCAAAATGTGTTCGCCAATTGATAAACAATTGAAGCTAATGGCCGCAAAATGCCAGGCGGGTCTGCGAATGGAATGGAGGTACAGTCCCTCACGTGTTGCGGTTACGAGGCGATAACATATCGAACGCAGCGCTGGCGGGACTGTACTTGAAGTTTAGTATGTTTGTTGAGGGATTTATGTAGATCTATCGGATGAGAAATAAAGCTGGGGCGCAAGAGTTCTTTGGGATGCCCAAAGATCTAGATATTTAGATGTCCACAGACCATGCTGTACCTTAATGGTGTCTATCTATTATATAAAAATATCGACGCGAGCGAAGCATGCCCCTAGTATTCAGTCAGGCTCCGATTTTCACTTACTTTTGCGTTTTCAGCGGCTCCCGTTAGCACAACATTTTTGTCACGTTTTCTCCTCGACTGTTAAGCGCACAATTCATGGCATTGAGCCTCTGTTCTGTGTACCCGATGTATCGATAATCGAATCGGGCTGCGTCAGCTGTTAGCACGAAAACGAAAAGTGTTGTTGCCCTGACCGATTATTTCAGATAATGAGATTGGGCTTATATGGTATAGATTTAACGGGCCAAAATATTAGTCTATCAAAAGTAGTCCCAAATTACAAATTCTTTAATCAGATATTATTATTTAGACTGAGAAAGTCAGAAGTAAATTTTTTGTTACCTTTTTTGATAGTGTTTTAAAAAAACTACAAAGGAAATAAACCTTTTCTCTAATGATATATTTATGGTAAATTCGGAAAAGTATATACTTCAGAGATCGTTTATCGACCAGTCCGGTGTCAGACTGCCAGATAAAAACGTTGATACATGATATAACTATCCAAAAAAGTGGCCGCAACCTCAAACAGAAGACAATCAATAACAAATCGAATAATAACCTGAGACCAAAGTAAAAACCAACAAATGATCAGACAACCCAAAACCAATCGTGCAAAAACACACACCATATATCACTGGAAGTGTAACCTTCGAGGCAAACGAAACGAAATCGTTCTATCAGATAATTCGAAACCCACTCCGAATCCGAATCCCCATCCCACACTGCAACCGAAAGATCAAAGCGAGACAGGGACAGAGAGAGAGAGAGAGAGAGAGATACGTGGACCCAAAAAGATGACAACGAATAGGGCAATCATTCATTTAGCTGCCTGCCAAAGTCATTGCTAGACATTGCAGATACATATCTTGCGAGTATGCGAGTATATTGTACTCGAACGATAGAAAGATACATAGATAGATAGGTAGATGCTAACGAATCGAAAGGCAGCCAAAGACTCGAGGCGCCACAGAAACAGAGCAAGGCGAGAAATTATTATTGCAGAGAGAAGAAAGCTAACGGAAGAAAAAGCTGGCAGCAAAGTGTTGATAAATGAAGGAAATCAAAATGCAGAAAACAGAGAAAAACAGAGCCGCCCACATGATCCACGGATCCCCAATCCCATATGCATTGCGGTTGCAGTTGCCTTTGGATTTGCAGATGCAGATACAGATACAGATACAGATACGGATGCAGAACTCGCCTGAAACTAAGCATTGATGAAAATATATCATCAGGAGGATGGGCCGGGGAGGCAGCCGCCCGCCAGCCATAGGCATAGATCATTTTCCGAGTTATTTTTAAAAGAAAGCGCACACAGACCCCCACACCACGCCACGCCACACACTGAGGAGGGGGCTGGCTCTACCTATGGCCTGCCGTAGATATTGTATCTGGTGGATGCGTTAGAAGCTATCCGCTATGATTCTTTTAGATCTCTCTCTCTCTCTCTATCTGTACTGTATCTGTATCTTTCGCTTTGTATGGTCTGGGCTGTCATTTTGATTTCGCTCGACATGTGTGCACACCGCATCTGATCTGACTTTCATCTGGTTGCGTTTTGTGTATCTTGTATCTGTATCTGGTATCTGGCATATCTCTCGCCTGCGTATCTCTGTACACATGTAACTATAACGCTTTGTTGAAAGGCAGACATGGGACAGGACGGACACAGACACAGACAGAGACCGGGACAGGGACTCAACACAACTCGCCTGCCTGTCAAATTAATTTCATTCAATTTAAATGCAATTTGACGCTGTTTCACTCGCTGCACTCGCTCTACCGCTGACGCTCGGATCTATAAGTATCTCTGTATCTGGCAGGTATGCATGCGCACGCATCCGCCAGATACTTGTACTAGTGTAGTGTGTAGAGCCCCTTCAGCGCTGATTCAACGTTAATGATGCAATGCCCCGTGTGAGACAACAAACTGTGCGTTTTATTTGTGATGCCTTTTGATTAACGACCCTTGGCCTAACATTTTTGCTCTAGGGGGGCGGTGGACGGGACTGTACCCTCGAAGAAAGTACTAGTACTCGTTCGAGAATATTTGGACATCTCCTTACCTCTGGAACTGGTCTTGACGGGGGGGGATTTATTGGGCGCGGTCGCAGTATTACTCGTTGGGATCTGCAAAAAGAAGAAAGTAAACCAATATTAGTATCTTGATCATTTCTCTTAGTGTAACATCATTTCTCAATTCCCCCGTCTCAACCATTAAAGATCTTTAAGTTCTTTAGTGCCCATAAGCCAAGAAGACCTGCAGCCATTGCCTTGAACAATTAGCCAAGGAAACAGGCAGGCAGCCCAAAGACCTTCGGCACTAATAAAATCTCTTCAGAGAGCTTCTGAAAGGCGTTAGCAATGCCACTCCCCACGGGGGCCTAGGTTTCATAAAACGTTTACCGCTAAAGACATTCGATGATCGTTTGGGGGCCAATCAAAATGGCCCAAAGACAAACCGAAATCGCGGCTTTAATTAACCAAAAAGTAAAAATAAATAACGCATAAATATACGAGCATTAATGAGTAAATCTGCTGTTAAATTATGATGATAGAACACGGATGATGGGGTAATAAACTCCCAAATGGTGTTCGTACACCCCAAGATACTGTATATAAAAGTATCTTTTAGTGCCATCCAGCGTCGTCTGTCCAGTGGGGTAACGAGGCCAACTCTACTTGCCGTTCCACTTACAACTGTCCAACAGCTGGCATTATCATCCGATTTTGTCATTGTTTAGAGGGAAAATCTTCTTTTTCTTTCCTTTTGCCGGCAAATGAGCGCAAACAAATGAAAAGTTTAGAAAACTCTTCACACTTCAGTGTGAAAATTCAACGGTTACTCATTTTTTTATGGTTAAAGATGATCTAACGCCCCGATTTGACCGAGAGAGAGAGAGAGAGAATGGGGTAAGATCGTGACTGAGACGGACACTGAGAACGGGAGCAAAAATGGGTTAACAGAAGCACACGGTAGCAGATGGAAATCTTTTGGGTTTATTCCGAGCGGAGAATGTTCTGATGTGGGCCTGAGGGGAGGGAGGGAATGGTCATAGCCTAAAGATATGTCCATACGGGAAACATTCTTAAAGTTTATGCCACAGATTCTCTAATTCTAATGTAGTAATACTCGTATGTTATACAGAGTCTACCCTAAAGATCATCTTCTAGAAAACCAAAGAATCTTGGTATGGAGATCTAGGGAGGGATAGGATAATCATAGAGAACCATAGAGAATCTTTGTACAGAGAATCTGCCTTAGATAAACCCCCCAGAATCTCCTCCCATTCACAAAACTGAATTACTATCCCCCTATCCCCCCAACTAATTCCACTTATACTCTCCACTATATTATCCACATTATATAGCACTCTCATAAATCACTAGTAACCCCTTTTTGATATACAACCCCGTAATTTATCCGAACAAATTCAACTAATTCGCCAAACGCTTTTATCATTTCTCACTTTGTTTCTGTGTTTGCTCCACTTTTTTTTTCTGTGACTCCACAAATCATCTCCCGAACGAAATAAAAACTTGCATAATTTTGGATATGGATATTGTATAACAACAAAAGCACCGCCATGCCGCGTACAGCTACGAAATTATGGTATGAAATTATGAAATGGGAAACACACTCCAAGTGGATGGATGGATGAATGGATGAATGGATGGTGTTTGAGCATGAAATTGACAAAAAACTCAATCAATTGTCGGAAGGTGGGAAGGTGGGGAGGGGTTGATTATGGATCATCATCAGTGTCATTAAACTCTTCAGCAGTTTCGCCGATTTATACATTGATTTTAACAGTTTTGTTCGAGACAAAATTATGCTAATTTGCGACTTTAGTTTTGGGTTTTGTGTGTGGCATTGGGATTAGCATATTGTGTCGATTAAGAGGGGGTTTTATGTATTGGAAGAGATCGAATGAGCATGAGATGTCTGCTCCTGTTCTAGCGTTGCGTATTTCCATTTTGCCCTTGAGTCCAGTGAGCGGCAATCGCTGCCTCTCGATCTCTCGGTCTTCCTCCTCACACGCATTGCATACTCTCGCAATTGCTCGGCTCTCGAAAACCACCCACAACAACGATGCGAGCGTAGAGGAGTTGCACTTCGTTGCAGCTTTCGCTCTGCCGATCGTTTCGGCATCGCCGCACGAGTTCTCTTTCACGTCGCTCCCTCGGCACATTCCTTCCAGCCCTACAGCAACAAAGATAAGCTTCAGGTGAGAGCAGCGTTGACACTCGCTCTCTTCCACGCTCTCAGCAAAGAACAAACGGGACCTCTACTGCTTTGCCGCTGCGTAGTTTCACACGCATCACATGCTCGGCTCTCAACCACCACCCACAACAACGAAGCGAGCGTAGAGGAGTTGCACTTCGTTGCAGCTTTCGCTCTGCCGATCGTACCCGCACGAGTTCTCTTTCAATTCCATCGCCCACTCGGCCATTCCTTCCAGCCCTACAACAACAAAGATAAGCTTTAGGTGAGAGAGAGCAGCGTTGACACTCGCTCTCTTCCACGCTCTAAGCAAAGAACAAACGGGACCTCTACTGCTTTGCCGCTGCGTAGTTTTTTCTGTATATTTCATTTTACTTTGAATTGACGAATAAAAATACCATTTATGCTGCAATCTCCCAGATCAAATCTTTTACCTACATTTATACACATGTATGTATGTATTTCTGCCTCATGAAATGATGATCAAAATCTCTTGACGGCACATCTTCTAGCCTCAATTTGTTTTGTTTATTTTATCTTGAAATTTGATTTCTCCAACATTTTCAATGCCAATTTTGTTTGACAATATTTTGCATGCGATTTTCGTTTATTTTTAAGCCATGACGACGTCGACCCTGAGATGTGAAAGTGTTGTGGAAAATTTAGACCAAGAAAATCGGGCGTTTGTGTATACACACTATATGTGGGAATGATGCATATATTTGGCACATTTCTGTCACATTATCAGCTCACATTTATTAATAACAATCATACGCCCCCTTGTCCCTGGCCCTGAACTGAAAGCCGAAACAGAGCGCAATATCCGAGGAAAAAATACAATTCATTCATTCGACGGAAAGTAAATAAAATACGCTCGCTCGACCGCTCGCCCGCTCGCTCGTATTTTCGCAGCTGTCTTTCTACGTTCCAACGTTCCTACGTTCCTCCGTTCCTCCGTTCCTACGTTCCGCCGTTCCTCCGTTCGCCCTGTTCTCGCTTCCCTTTTCGCTGTTTTGTGTAAACATTTTCGCACTTTTGGTTTTCTTTTTGTTTTCCTTTGCGCTTAATTAATAAATTTCATTTATGTGTTTGCCTTCCCCAACAGCTGGAGGATGGGCCCACCTACGACCCACAGATGGATTGTGTTTACAATTCCCAAAAGTCTGAGACGCAGTTCTCGATACATTCCGCGAATAAACACAGTTTCACACTCCACAACGACACTGTGGAATGAAGAATATGGAGAGGTTTGCTCTCTTTTTTTTTTGGGAATATTTACGCTTCTCAAAATGTGAAAGGCGCAGAATTGTGGCTACGTTTTCCCTTCTCTAGATTTTTCTTTGCTATTTCGCATTGTTTACAAATCGGTAATAATACATTTTAGACAAGCCGAGGTAGGGGGTCTCTGTGGGGGGAAAACACTAGAAAGCATTCGGCAGGAGAACAGTGATTGAGCAGTGCAACGGGTTGACTGAAGAAATGCTGAAACCACGGATAGTCCTGCGATAGAGTCCCAATTGAGGCAGGTGCCTTCTACCATCCTTACTATACAAATTCCCTCACAGAGATGTGCTCTCTCTCCCGATCATTCGCAGATATCGTCTCAGCCATTCCATGCTTTATTTTAGAGCAGAATCCAGATTGAAAGGCCAACCGCTTGCCATTCTCCACCTTCCACCCAATTTGCCGTATAATTTACAGTTTGTCTATAATTTATGCACATGCATAATCGATCCGGGGGCCAGGTTCAGAAGCGTCTCAGAGATTCTACTATATAGCCTAATCCGCACCGATTACTGAGCACGATTAGCATTTTTATATAATTTCGCAATCAAGTTCAACATTCAGACCAGCCAGCGAAACGGGTTCTATTGGGTTCTATGGATCTATAACTTATTTTGATTGCATAATAAAACACCAAATTCCGCAGACAATTTGGCTACTCAAAACACACTTGTGTAAACTGTGAATATTCCTGTTTTTGGCTTTAGCTCGGAAGCTTCTCGATTCAGAAATGAATCAGAGATATGGCTCATTTGTCGGATAAAGCCAACAATTGTTTGCATTGGCGGCAAAAAGGCAAAACAGCTGCAGGGAAACACGAAAGTATTTGCGGTATTTTGTCATGTTCAAAGCATTTCGATTCGATGGTTTATTTAATTATAGAAATAAGCCAAAACACACAGCACACATTCTCCGAGCATTTGTTATTATTCATTTGAATAGAAACAGCAACAGCAACAGCAACAAAAGCACGGCGGGATGACATAAGCGAGCCGCTGTTTCCCCCCCGAGTAAATGCTGATTTTCGATTAAATATAAATCAAAATGTGTGGCCACACTGGCCACGCTCTCAGTGCGTCCCTGGCACTAATAACAGAACACAAAAGTTTGCATTGCATGTTTTCTGCTGCTGTTTCTGTTGCTGTTTCTGCATTTTTTCCGTTGTAGCAGTGCATATTGCAAAATGCTAAACAATAGTCTGCACTGCCGTGAAATCATTCAAATACAACGCAGTGCATGCACCGACATGACGATAATTGTGTGTGCAAGCCAACAATTGCAGCACCGCCAGCCCCCGCAGCCCCAACAGCCCCTCCCGAGCCCCACGGAGCAGACGATCACACGAGCTCAACACGCACTGATTTTGCGAATTTTTTTTCGTCTTTGTTTTGCGGATAATTTTCCATTTAATTACACTTTTTTGTTTGCGTTAATTTCCTGCATTCAATTTTCATTGGAATCGGCAATCATTGTTTGTGCAAGGAGGAGGGGTAGAGCCGCGATTCGATGCGAAACAAGTTGTCCCATGATTTTCAGTGATTTTCTACCATCAATATTGTTAAATAGATACCTACATATATACAGTGGTGCTCATAGACTTAGGACACAAGAATTAAGCCCAGAGTTTAAACGAAAATCAAGAAAAGTTTTTATTTCACAGCTCCAGACATTAATCTTACATGTCAGTCTTCTAAAACAACAATAACCAAGTCTTTTAGTACTTACTTAAGTAGTACATTTTTGCCTTAATTTACTTAATACTTAATTTAGTATATTTACTTAAGCCACCTGGAAAAAAATGGTTTAAAAAGTTGAAATTTGCTTAGCATTCCTTGTATTTTTAATCAATTTAATTTAATATTGAGTGGGATGACCTTTTTGCTTAAGAACAGTGGAGCAACATTTGTATTTCTACCCAAAAGACAGCGAATTTCTTTTCTCAATTTACTCCCGTTGCCAGTGTTGCCCTATCAACAAACAGCAGCAAATAATAAAGAAAAGGCACCGCCGAGTGTCACCATACTAAGCCATGTTTATGGCGCTCTTTGGCTCCCCCCCACTCCCACTCCCACCTCCATTCCCACTTCCACTCCACTCCACTCCCACTCCTTCTCCTTCTCCATCTCTTTGGTCGTTGCGAGTGCCATTGGCTTTGTGGCCTGTGGCCAGAGCTTCGATAAGGCCAAATGCAGCAACATTGTTGCTACTATTATGGTGCTTGTTGCATGATGTTGTAGCTGTTGCTGTTGCTGTTGCTGCCTCGGCTTGTAGTCATTATAGTTTCTTGTTTATTTTCTGTCATCATCAGTTTTTCGGTTGTTTTGACTGTTATGCTGCGATGCGACCATCATCAACATCCATCGGTTTGGCTTGGTTTGGCTTGGGTTTGGGTTTGCGTTGGGTTTGTTTGGGGTCTCTCTGCACGAACTTCCACTACCATGTACGAGAGAGTGGAGTGTATCCCAGAGAGCAGTCAGTCAGTCGGAGCATTGAACCTTTGCCGACTGCCGAAAGTGATTGTTCGGAAACCGGAGATGATGCCGGCCAGCAGAGAGTTGATGCCGGGGAAATGGTAGACGACTAAAGCTGAATGATTTCCATTGTTGGGACTGCGCTCATCCATGTGCATTATTTATACCAATTTATGACACGACAATGATGTTTGAGCATTTGATTAGCGCGAAGAAAATACCAAATAGCAAACAAATGAAGAAAGCTGCGCACAAATTGTCAAAGGCAAAGGCTGGAGGGAGAAGGCAGGAGGGAGGAGGCAGGAGGTAGGAGGTAGGAGGCAGGAGGCAGGAGGGAGGAGGCTGGAGGGAGGAGGCAGGAGGGAGGAGGCAGGAGGTAGGAGGCAGGAGGCAGAAGGCATGAGGAAGGAGGCATGAGGGAGGAGGCATGAGGCATGAGGGAGGAGGTAGGAGGGAGGAGGCAGGAGGGAGGAGGGAGGAGGTAGGAGGGAGGAGCCAGGAGGGAGGAGGCATGAGGGAGGAGGCAGTAGGTAGGCCTCTAATTGACAGGCGCCAAAGCATTGATCGTTTATCCATGGCCATCGATGGGCAGTCCCATTGAACACTCTCTATAGGTATCCATCGCCCAGAAGCTTTTAGTGGACGCCCCGAAATTCCTAGAATTAAAAGCAAAAACCTTTGGAAACAAAAGAGTTCAACAACAATTTGCTTCCCCTTCGCTCTGTTTTTCGCTGTTGTGTTCTTTCGGCTGCCATTAGTTTTTGTTGAACCGAAAACAAAGCAAAGAACCATAGAACGGTCGATGGGGCGGCTGTGGGGATACCTGTTACTGGATTTTATTTTACTGAACTTTACTGGACCCTGAAATGCCACAAAGACGCCAGCGAGCATTCAAAATAAATAAATAAATTTAAATTTAATAGTTTAAAAATATTTAATTAATTTCAAATAATAAACAAAGACATTTTAACTCAAAAAAGTGTCTATATAACAACCTATAAATCCTATAGTTCCTGAAGAGGACTTCTATAGAAATGGCACTTTGGAAGCTGCCAGCTTTGGGTAAACACCAAACCCATACACCTTCCCTACCGTACGCATACAGGGTACCACGGGGACAGAATCCATTAGGCCCGAACCAACGATCCGCAGAGCGTCAGAGCCAAGGCAAGAGCCACAGCCAGAGCCAGAGCCAAACACCAACAGGAAGTTTACAAAAGTTGACAGTTGATCGCGTTTTTATGCACAACAGCAACAGTTCCCTCCCTCTCCCTCTCTCTCTCTCCCTCTCTCCCTCTCTCTCTCTGTCTGTGTGTGTCTCTTTTTTTATGGCTCAGTCAAATCAGTCAGGCATACAGAACATTGACATATCGTCGCAGCATGCCACAGAAAAAGCAGCCACCAGCGGCAGAAAGGAAAGGCATATCGATATGCAAAAAAAAACCACAAATTAAGAGCGGGATGGAGGGAAGGCCCTCCGCCGAAAGCGGTAACCCAAGACACACACACACACACACACACAAACGAGTACTCGTAAAGCGAAATCGGAAAAATACAAAAAAAAAACCAACGACGGTAGACAAAAGCGCATAAGTTTCCGTTGACCGTTAATTAAAGCCACAAAAGTCAGTAGCAGCAGCATGGCCTAAAACAGACACGGGGACAGAGAGACAAGAGAGCCGGAGAGACGGACGAATGGACGGACGGACATATGGGCACATAAATTTGTTAGCGCCTTGACACAGCTGCATGGCATTAGAAAACTGCAACGTCAACGGCCAAAAGCAAAAGCAAAACCAAAAACCACAGACGGTGGCACGCGCTCCAATTCGCCCAAAATGAAACCTGGAAAAACTGGCAGAGGGGGGGGAAGGGTGGGCCAACGCCTCCATCAAGGTTGCAGCCAAACAATTCCTGCGTCGGCGGCGGCGCCGCTAACTGTTTGATTAAAGGATCTGGCGGCAGGCGGCATTCACTCTTCCGACTAGAAAGTCCATTGGATTGGAAATATACCACCGAATGGGGAATACCCTGGATACCACAGAAAGGGGCATAGCAGGAGAGATAGAGATAGAGATCGCGGGGTAATTGGTATTTCCAAAGAACTTTTTGTACAAAGAATAGGGATATAAAGGATAGATTGAGAGAGAGAAAGATGTAGATAGAGGCTAATATTATTTAATAATTAATAAAGGATAAAATCCAATAATAAGAAAGGCATTCTACGGTCAAGAACTACGGATGAAGACTGCTGAAGTGGCCACCCTTTACTGCTAAGCTACTCTGAGAGAGAGTTTGCCAGGCAGGGCATTCAGCCACGGGAGATTTGTATCCTTATTCAGCGATTTTCGATATGAAAAACCATTCTTGAGCACTTTTTCCCACTCACAAAGCCCCATCGAAAGACGAAGGCCGAAGCAAACGCCCAACGAAAACAGGGTATGCAAAGATCAGGCTCGGGGAGAACGTTTTGGCGGCGGCAGCTGTGCCACAATTTATGGTAAATATTGCACAGCCGGCAACAAATCTGCAACAAATAAAAAAGAGAGTTGAACGTTGAACGTTGAATGTTGCACAGCCGCAAGAGATGTCAGCTGCTGCTGTTGCATGGATGACGATGATGATGATGATGCTGCCCCGCTGCCACATGGCGTTTGCAACATAACACGCATATGGAGGAGAAATTGTGCCAATTTGTTTGTTGCTTTTGTTGTTGTGTGGCAAAGGCAAAAGGCGGCAGGCCACAAGAGTAGAGGCAGAGGCAGCGGCAGAGGCACACAAGAAGTGTCTATATGGCGGCATTATTGATGATGACAGAAATGTGTCGTTTGTGGAAAGCATTTTCTAGGCGCGCAGCTGTTCCGCTCACGAGCCGGACCGGACCGAACCGAGCCATGAACCTCAGTCCAAAGTTTGAGGCCAAGTCAGAGCTCAAGTTCACCAGCCACAAGACACAGGCCGCATCGACCCCGGCCCTCCATCGAGAGCGGCAGCAGCTCCAACCAGTTGTTGATTAAGCTAAATGCGCCTTGAGGATCGCATCGCATCGGATGGGATGGGATCCTCCTCGCGGATGGGTCTGGGACTGGCAATATTTATGCCATGCATTAATTTTCATGTCTAAAAGGGTTTAAGCCCTACAGACGGAATGACCTTGTGCGTAAATTTTAATCAGCACATCCTTAAAAAAATACAAATAAAAAGTGACTGGACGGGTCTGTCTGATCCGTGTCTCGTGTCTCGTGTGTCGTGTATCGTGACTCATGCGCCCCGACACCAGAAAAGAAATGATGTACGGACAAGTTAAGATCTTTTTGCATGCGGAAGAGGCCGAGGCCGAGGACGAGGATGAGGGAACATCACTTTGATGGACAGACAGACACAATTGGGTTACTCTTCGCCTTCGTCTTCTTCTGATGCTGCTGCTGCTGCCATTGCAATTCCGTTTGGCGACCTAAGTATGCCTCATATGATATCATCTTTCAGCCAGCTTTATGCCGTTGCTGATGGGCAGGGGAGATTCTTTAGAAAAGCAAACCAGAAAGAACTTCAAGCTAAAAAGCAAAGACGCCCACATGGGGCATGTCAACCACAAGAGAACGACGTTGCGTCGTCTCCATTGTCATCTTCATCATCATCAGATACAGATGCAAAGATACAAATACAGATGGAGATTGACAAACAGATACAGCTACAGATACAGCAATGTGATATACAAATTAGCAAATTGTTATTTTTATAATTTAATTGAAATGCCAACGAGCCAAAACCAAAGCCAACAAAAAAGAAAGAAAAAAAAACCTGGCAGAAAGCAGAGGAATCTTTAAGCCAAAAGCCAAACAAAAGACAAAATTCCCCCACGAGTCACAGACCCGACAAAAATTAATGCAAAAAGAGGGGCAGCAAAAGGCATTTAAAAATTAAAAATTAACATGATAATCTTTACTTTTGCTGTCTCTCGGATTTTTATGTAGTGTTTTTACTGTGTCCAACACGCGTTCCCCCCCCTATCACCCGTAAAATACCAGCGATACAGTGTGTCCCCATGTAGAACCGACTGAAGAACACTCAAACATTCACCACTCACAAATCATTCATGCGGGTTTGGCACATTGAAAATATTCTTCAGAGAATCCCCCAATGCCAAATTCTTTGTCGTTGGTCTAGATATTATTTTCTGGATTTTCTGTACATTTTTCTCCGATGCAGAGTACAAGGATTTCAGATCTGTGCAGGCTGGCTGTCATGATAGAAGAAGAACCCATGGAATTCATGGAGGTTAAGGAAATCTGATGAATCTTTATTACCATTATTTTTCCATATGTACACACTGCTTGTGTTTATCGTGTTTTTAGAAGAGCAGAGAATACAATTTGAAATGAAGCAAACAATTAGTCATCGAAATTTCTTTATTTTGTATAAAATAAATTATTTATTTTTCCATGTGTACACACTGTTTGTGGTTATCGGGTTTTTAGAAGAGCAGAGAAAGCAAATTAAAGGAATCAAACAATTAGTCATCGATATTTCCTTATTTTTTATTCATTTGTCCATGTGTACACACTGTTCGCAGGTACAGTACTTCTCTGATTAAGAGAAGACACAAGGAAAGCTCTTTTCTGTCCGCAAATGAATGTATCAGTCAGATCATTGAAACACCTTTAAATCTGATCGAGCTCCTACGATACTTCACTCCCCAAGTCTCATCTACACCATATACCATATTTATTTCTCATAATTTATTGAGTTCCATCCAGCACACAGAAACCCAGAGCTTGGAGCCGAGTCGAAAGCCGTGATCCACTCGGAGCTGCTTGCAATTTAGGCATCTGCCAAGATAAATGTTTTGTTAACCGCAAAAGGCAAAAAGGCCTGAAAACAATGAAGTGGAGTCTGCATCCGAGAGTGAGAAAACCAGAGGAAACCAAACCTGCGTCGGGGCTGTCTTGTCAACTGGCATATAAATTTCATTTGGCCAAAAAAGAAGAAGGCAAGAAGGTAATAGGCGCCGTTGCGGTTTAACATGACCCGAATTCGCCTTTGGGCCTTTATTTAAATGCAAGAAAGATGCTCCGGTAACTGTCAAAACGTTTATATACTCTCGTACCGCAAAACCCTATAAACAACACTGGCAGGGCAGTGTAGGGCAGTGCAGGGCAGGGCACAGAAGGCAGAGCGACAGACCGACAGGTAGGTAGGTGGAAGACGCGCTCCTTCTTATCGAGCACATCATCGGATCACTCAACACTCGGATCCCAGGGCAGGAAAAACGCACTCGAACGCTCTCCGAAGAAAGGCAGATTATGTAAGCTTCTAACCTCAGCCCGAAACTCCGGCAGTGGGCCGCAACCACAGCGAAATTATTATTATAACAGAAAATGGGGATGGAGGCAGAAATATGCGTGGGAATCGGAGTTGTTCAAATGCTCAAATGTTTACAATATACAAAGTAGAAGTAGAGATAATCATAAAAAGAAATAATGCCAGGTCTCGGGGGCAACACTGAACAATTTTTGCTACTGTTTTGTCCCGCGAGAAGTGGAGTGTAAAGTGCCACCTGAAGAGGCGGCAGGAGGGGCACTCTCTCGAAGAGTAGCAGAGTCATCATCAGCGGGTTTTGTGGTCGTCATCATCATCATCACCATCATCACCATCCTCCTCCGTCTAAGCATATTCCAGCATCGTATTCCTGTAGGTGTTCTCCCTCCCCGCTCCTTCCTTATCGCCTAATCTCCCCCTCCTGGTCTGCAGATGAGAACGACTTTTGACCGTGAAATATTATATTGCCGCTCATTTCGTGGGCATGAATTTTTTATATTTTAATTAGGAATTTTCCTGCGCAAGCAGCATAAAAATACCTTTATTCGTCGGAGACCAATGTAAATAAGAGCTGGACAGGAGCATGTTCCTTCAAAAGGAATGACCTTTGATATCAACTCTCTCGCTGTCTCTCTTCTTTCCCTTATTCTTTCCCTTGTTCTCTCACAGAGTAGCTTAGCAGTACTCAAGGAGGGGGCAACACTTCCTTCTCTTCCCCAGCAAGTGAGACTTTCTTAGAATTCCTCGACTTCCCACAGAACTTTTCCACAAAAAAGTCACCAAAAAAATCAATCAGGTCTTTCGTCAAGTTGAACTTTAACAGAGAACCCACTAACTTGGCCAATTAGCATGTTCCCTTGGCCTTGTTTCCTGTACAAGCTCTGGGAGGGGGTCGAATGACAAGCACAACAACCTCTTCCGCTGAAAGCCAAACTCCCAGTAAAAGGTCCAACAAATTCCAGGAAAAAGTTTACATTTCGTAGCACAGTTTCACAGTTCCACAGATCCACAGTGGGGCTGTCTGGGATTCTCTTGTGGGGTGATCCCACAATTAAGAAGCAGCTCCACCGAGCTGCTAAAGATTGACAAAAACAGAAAGAAGAGAATCAACATTCCCTCGCCAAAGAAAACGAGTTGTACAAAAGAACAAGAGGAATGGCTCTGATGAGCGTCTATTCAAAGTGTTTATAAAATTATGATTGTCTCTTCGGCGGCTCTTCAACCTGTCCCAGGTGTCCGTCAAATGTTTGGCGCTGAAGTTGACTTTCAAAACACGTGTTGCCTCGGCCCGCAGCCCCCTTCCGCCCCTCCCCTCCGAAAGATTACGAGTATTATCATGCATATCATGCGAGTATCGTATCGTATCATAATCTAAAAGTAAACCCGTGAATATGTCATTTGTGGACACATTTAAATGCTCAGCTCGTAAATCTATAGAAAGTCCATGTAAAGGGTTTCATAATGAGAGGGGGGAGGGGGGGTGACCTGCTGAGCGTTTTACGATTTGACAAAAGACAAGCATCGCATCGTAAAAGAATGGAATCTAGATAATCTTCGAAGAAGATCCATGGCGGATTATGGTCAGAGATATACGAATATTTTGGGTTGGTTCTTTTGGGCCTGGCAGATTCCAACTCCCCAGAGGGGGAGGGGCAGGCGGAGAAAGTGAAAGAACAGCGCCATAAATTCAGTTGTCCCAAAATGTCTTGGCGCCCCAAAGGAGGAAAATAAAGCAACAACAAAATGCGCACATTTCCCAATTCGAGAAGAATTCCTGTCGTCTGGCTCCCAAGACAGGGAGCTCTATGTCTCTCCCTCTCCCTCTCTCTCTACAAATATCTGGGATATATATAGAATGGAAACACGTATAGGCATATATACATATAGTACATACATACATGTGTATTTGTGTGCATATAATTATATAGAACCTATTTTCATCTAATTTCTTTCATTTCTATCCACATGCCTTGCTCTATTTCTGTGGGGCGCAGCATTTTTAGCGCTGTTTCTTCTAACTCAATTTTCATTGCATTTCTTTCACTCTCTCCACTCTCTCTTCTCTCTCCCTCTCCTTCTGCTCTGCTCCATTTTCGGGGACTTTGTTTTCGTTTACGCATTGTCTGGCAAACATTAAAAATCATCGAAATAAAAGCCTTCCCCCCCCTGACCCCCTCCAGCCCCACAAATGCTCCCCATTTTATTGTTTGGGCCAAATATCTAGATTTTTTTATTTTTACGTTTGTATTTTTGCATTCCCTTTTTTTTCCACCGCATTTCACTAATTTAAATCGTATGCTCTATAAAATATTTCGATTCCATTTGCCATAAATTATCGAGGGGGCCCTCTGTTCACGCACTTTGAACCGGCGCCTGCCATAGAAATAGAAAACTTTATATTTGGCCCACAACTGGAGCGCATAAACGTCGGATCATCTGATTTATAGCAGGTGGTTATGGCTAATCCCGCGTGGGTGTGCTTTTCGGGGGTCTACAAGGGTTTGCCTGGCATTCGGGGACTGGGAATACGGCTATAATCGGGTCATTTCCATGTCGTTTCAGTGGGGAAATTCTGTCAGTTCTCCAGTGATCCATTACTCGATATACCATAATATACTAGGACGCCAGTCTCTCGAGAGTTGAAATGATATCCTCTAGCTTCGAGGATAATCCTCTCTTCCGATGCGACTTCTTGCAGATGGAGATCACAGTCCCATTCCATCGGTCTCATATGTCCTTCAATGGCTTATCTTTTTCTGCGCTAGATCTATTCCGAGGATCTTACATCGGTTCCAATTCTCTTCTTATCTCTCTCTTCATATGATCTCATTCATTAAGTGTTCTCTCTGATTATCCATTTAGAAGATACATATGTTATCTCCCTCTCGCTATCGATCTGCTTACCTCGTTATACATAATCGTCTTCCCGGAGCTGTAACTCCGTTTTCAAACTCTATCTCAGGCCTTTGCGAGCATAATCGGTTGGACTCGAAAATACTCTATTAATATGCGTTGCATACAGCCATAAATTGCGAATCAGGAGGTACAGTACTCGCCGCTTTCTTTAGCCATAAATTATCGGAAAGCAATGGCCGATTAATAATGGATAGCTCCATCGACTCCAGCCGCTCACGATCCGAGGTGTGGCGTACTCGAGAGATACTTGAAATTCCGATCCGATTCGTTTATATACCACATACCCGTACTATACACAAGTTTATGAACAAATTCGGCAAACGATATCAAAATGCACTTCCGAGCAGAGATAAGGGGGCGTGGTCTTACCATAAAAAGCAGTCAGGGGCTTCGCTTCGTCGAATGTTTTTATGGCTACATTCGAGCCTGCAAGAGAGATAAGATTAACGAGGAAATTTATTAGATACAAGTTACAAGATAAAAGAGTTCAGCCCATAAACTGTGATATCTAAAGAAAAAGAAATATAATGATAATGCAAATGCAAATGCAGAGCGGAGATCAGATAGGAGCTTGTCCGGGGGCTTTCATATGCAGTTTTATTATTTTATTGTACAGTTTTGATCTTTATTTATGGGGGAGTTGTGGAGTTATCAAAGAAAAAAACCATTTAAAATGGATCGATTTATCGATTGTTTATCGACTTTTATCAAAATCAAAGCCCATTAATCGTTAATAATTCAACAATGTACCTCCAGTGTTGCCCACCATCTCCATTTCTGAATTATGGCCAACATTTACACAATTTCTCAATTATATTTGTTCTATTTAATCACTAAACTATCACCAGTGTGACCCCAAAATATATTACATTTAATATTTCCCTAGTTGAGGTGTGCACGCACATCCACCTCTCGATAGTGCCAGTGTCACCCCATTTTCTATGCAATGCAGGCAACATTTACCCATTAAATAAAGATATTTCTTGATTTCTTTGCAATATTTTGCCGAAATTTATGGCAAACTGCATAATTTGTAGAGCCAAGAATGCGTAACCGTCTCCGTTCTCCCCTCGAACACCCTCTCTATAGAGACGATATTTTAATTTTTTCCTCAGAGCGCCAAGAACTCAAAATTCCTAAAGATCAGCCAGGCAGGGCAGGGCAGGGCAGAGCAGGGCGGGGCGGGGCGGGGCAGGGCGCAAGAGCAAAAAGCAGCATAAAGCAGCATAAAAATAGTCACGAAATTTAGCTATTTTCTGGTTGCCATTTTCTATTTTTGCCATCTCCTCTGTTGATTTGACAGCTTTGCAAACGACAAACAAATTATAGAAAATTATGCAGGCAGCAGAAATCCACAGAAATCCACGGAGACGAGAATCAATAACGAATCGGCGGAGGGGTCTCGCAGACAATTAAAATTGATGAGGATCAGAACTTGAAAGAACTATCCATCAAATGGCCAAGGGGCTGAGGCGAAACAAAACCCAAATTCTTGACAAATCTCCCAAAAAAAATAAAGAGAATTCTTGCTGTTTTTTGCGGCTTCAGTATCAGTATCTGTCCCTCTTTATTGTGGAGGCCCCTGGCCAGGCCCACCCTCCCCTCTTTGGGGCCGTTTTCAATTAAGATGAACAAAAAACTTGCCCGTCGGAGCCGTAATTTTCGCGGTGTGTGCCAAAATAAACATTTTTATTGCCTGCATGGCGCCGAGAGGCGACGATGTATCTGGAAGACATCCCAAATTCGAGAGATTCGTGCATTTGTGCAATTTATTTCAATTGCCAGTCGCTAATAAATACACAATTAAAACGCAAAGAACACACAGTACGCAGAGCATTTCTAACGCACGCAAAGCGATCAAGGATCCCCGTCCCCGAGAGCCCCGAGAGCCCCGAGGGCAGGGCCCCAGGGCAGATCCATTCGAAGATCCATCAGATCTGTTGGATCTGTTGGCCACTCACATTCAGAGATCAAACGCTGGCTCTGGCTTTATCGCTGGCTCTGCTATCATTTCGCTAATTGATCATAAAAACCCAACGAGGCGCACCACAAATCCAATTGGACAGAAGAGAACACCAGCGATGTTTTTCCTGGGAAGGAAGGGGAGAACTCCTCTTAGATCTACACTGAATAGAATCCAAGATATTGCAGCCCTCTGATGATTGTAGTAGCTGTCCAATTTGTGTATTTTTGATGCTAGAAATTGTTTGCGAAACAAAGTTTAGCCTGGGATCTTGTAGGACTTTTAGACTGGATATTCGATGATATATATATTTGTTTCTTTGGGATATTCTCTTATTAATTTGATGACCCAGGAAACCAAACGCTCACAAATGATATCGCATACGATCTGATTGGTTTGGATCCGCATTTGAATTCGGAAACGATACAAATACGATACTTGTGTCGTTTAGTTGGTGTGAGGCGATCCCAGATGGTGTTTAGGATAGTGCGTAATATTTGAATGACCCTGTCATAATGTCCTTTCTGTATACATATGTGTGCCTATGCCTATAGATAGAACGATCTTTCCTTTGTATAACTACCGCCAAATCTCTGTCTTTTCTTTTGGATTCTTTTAACCTTTGGATTCAGGTTAGTATTAGGATTCAGTATAGGTACGGTTTATATTTATATAGCAACCGACAAACGATGGTGAAGTGTGAGAGATTCACCACGAATCAGTCCAGACGATGAATCAGTTGAAGACGTTCGATAGTTCGATCAGGATTGCAGCAGAATAGCGTGAGATACCAATTGAAATAACTGATGTCTGGGCAGTGCAATGACCGAACAATACAGGGAGTTACCTACCCTACAACCCTATGTTCACTACCTGTAAGATATAGGCTATCATACCTTACAAAATGTGAACCCCACAGCTGTTTCGAGTACCAGCCATACCCAAAGACACTTTAAAGCTTAAATGCTCTTCATTTCCATCACAATTCCATACCGTACGCCGGACTTAGTGCCACTTACCAGCACTTACTTTCCCTCTCTCTCGCGATCAATCCCATTATTAATTGACCCAATCCCAGCGGTGCACAAACTTTCTATAACCCAACAAATAACCCAGTTAAGATTCTTTACAATGCCACACGTAGGAGAACCAACCAATGGGGGTAGGGGTAGGGGGGGAAGGGCAGGGCAATATGGTCAGGCGTCAGTCGTCAGTCGTCTGTCGTTGGGACTTTCTTTGTTGATCAAAAATCCATAAAGTGAAGAAATTTTCACCAAAAGAATGGCCATAGAATACACCTCTACGGTCTGCGGCATACGATCCCTCCTCTGTCTATCTTTCTATCTGTCCATCTGTCTATATGAAAAGTTAATCAAAGAACTGAAGAATGACGAGCCCGAACAGGCGGCATACAAATTAGAAAACGCTTTACAATGCAAAATGCAAACAATTACAACAAGACGTTGGAAAAACTTCGTGACAAAATTACAAATTGTTGCGTTTAAATAAACAGAGAAGCAGCAGATAGAGAAACAGAGACAGAGCCAGAACTGAAGGCACTTTGAGTGGTAAAAACTAAACAAAATAACAGACAAATAGAAGAAGAAAAAGCCAGAGCCAAAAGCCATTAAGTGAAAACAAATTTATGACAATTCAAGCTCATCGAGAGAGAAGAAGCGACGACGACGACCGACCGACCCCCAAAGAACCCCAAAGACCTCGGGAAGAACACCAAAAGTCAAGTGCATGCAGATGGGAAAGAGCTCTTCCCTTGCCTCTTACGCCACCCCACACCGGGGGCTTTCTTTCCCGCCGTTACATTCCATTCCACTCCGTTCCATTCCGCACAGTTTACAGTTTTACAATTGCATTGTCGATAAGACGTCGGGCTGTAATGGTTTTATTATCGAAACGACTGGCGCTAATGTGGAATCGTTGTAGGAAGAGCACTAGCTCTAGTACACACTATATAACATTTTATGGCCGAGAGAGAGAGAGACAGAGATGGTATGAAAGGAAGAGAAAAGTAGCTGGAAGTAGAAGTAGAACCAATAATGTATTCTCTGCGAGATTGTAAAGACAAAGACTGCTAAGCCACGCTGTGAGAGAGAAAGAGCTTTGCTTTCCTCATCGTCTGACTATAATATCGATCCAAAGGCACTAATCTGATAGATAATATGCCTAATTTTTCATGATTCGATCAAATACCAGTCCTTCTTTAGGAACTGCCACAAATTGTAGAATATTCTTTCGTTTTGGCCACCACAAAGCACTTTCTTTATGGGGGGATTTCATAGTCTCTTGGCTTTTTCGCATCAAAGGCCCCTTTCAGAGCCATCAACAAAGGCCATTGATTGTGGATTTATCAAAGACAAATGCACTTAGAGTGTATAAGTATTTGCCACTATATTTGTGCCACTAATCGTGTCTCGGCAAGTGACTGATTGTCCACCCGTTCCAGTCGATAGAAGGGCGGAAACCCTCCAGTGATAAGGTCCGGTGACTCCTAACTGAGGGAGCTCTCTATGGCCCATCTATAAATAGATAATGATTGCTGATTTTATGACTGGTCACAGGCGGAAATTGTCCATTTAGTTGGTGCTGGAACACGGCCCAAAGGCCCCTCTGGCTTTGACAGTGTTGGTCAATGCCAAGCAGATGCTAAACGGAAGAAGGGAGTGGCCTACCAGTCTACCAGTCCTTCAGTCACGTCTCCTCAGATGATCAATGGATGGAGCATAAACTGATTGTGATCGAAGGCTGCTCTGTGTCTGCTGCTGCCTCAACATAGTCGGAGTCGGACACACTGAACAGTCACTGAACTTGCAACAACAGCAGGAGATGATCGCGAGAGAAGCTGCCGGGAGGAAAGAGCGTCAAAAGGCCAACAAACGCACGCATACCAATCCCACTGGCCCCTCTTCGGGCAACCCTCCCCATCCCCTTCCCCATCCCCATCGCTCACGGCACATATGGTCAACATTGTCTGGGGGCCAACTAATAACAAAACACACACAACCGGCTTTAGGCCGGGCCAAGAGAGCGAGAGAGAGGTGCAAGTTGTGCGAGGAGCGATGGAAAGAAAAGTTTGTTTACTTACGAGGCAACAGTTTTTGTGTCTGCCGCACGAAACACGTCGTTTGTTGTACCCTTCTCTGGAGAAGGAGTGCTACGACCACGAAAAGAAAGTATATCCGATTCGCAGTGCGGGTTTCGTCAATGTCCATGGATCTGCCTGGCTATCATAGTCCAAACTACACTAGATCGTCTCACTAAAGGGTATCATTCGCTTCGAACTTCGTTTCTTGGCGGCTTGCCCTTGTGGCATGCGCAAAAGTCACTCTCCTCTCCCGTTAATGGTTGGGGCCCAGCCGAGAGGGGGCTGTGGAGGCTGCTCCGGCTCTGGGTCTGGCTTTGGCTGTTGCTCTTTCTGCAGCAAATTGCGCAAATTCCTTAGCCGCCGCCGCCGCCACACATCTGTCGTCACATTGCGGCAATTGTCGCTTCACAACACTGTCCGAGGAGAGCGAGACAGCGAGACAGCGAGAGAGCGAGTTAGAGTGTGAGTGTGAGAGAGGTGAAGGCCGCACCGGAGCTGGCTGTGGATGGAGGAGTCGCACAAATAATTGCATAGCCCGCATCCCAAAGAGAGCCTCGAGCCTCGAGCTTCGAGGAGCCTCCACTCTTGGGGCCATAACGAATTCGCAATAATGTGCATTTTATTAGATACTCTCCAGTGCCACTACCACTGCCACTCCTGCGCTCTCTGCTCCCTCCCCCCGAAACTCCACTTAACTCTGAGTGCATTTTCCGCTTGAACACGATTTCATTTAAATTTTCCTCCAGCATTGCCCTTTCGGGGGCTCCGAGGAAGCAAATGGCATGCCTCTGGCTGATGGCTCCAAGGTGTTGGATGTTGGATGTTGGCTCGATGGGCAAATGGCTTAGCACAGGGTTGTCAGCTAAGCGGAAAATATGTGTGCCAGTGGCAGTGCCAGTGCCAGGGTTTGCATTTGCGTGTTAGGGCGTTCACTTTGATGGCTTTTGGTGGGGAAAATGATGTGGGTTTTCAAAGGGAAACTTATAGTTCCATAAAGATTTCTATAGCTACTCCTCTGATCATCTCTCTTGAGCTGTCTGTGATCTCTGGCAGAGGCTTACATTTATCTTCCAATTAGAAAGAACTTCCGAAACTCTCGGGGGAAGCACTCCCGGCCGAACGGATGGGTTTGTTGCCTGCCACATCCACAAACGACAGACAGACAGACAGACAGACTATTTCCACTGCCATTTATTTTATTTATTAGCTTTTCTGTTGCGGCAAAAGCGAGAGTAAAGCCCGCCGTAGCTCGCCATAGAAATAAAAGTGAAATTTTTCCCAGCCAGAGCCAGAGAGAGAGAGAAATTGTTGCACATTCGCTTCAGGTTAAAGTAGAAGTAAAAGAGATACAGTACAGTGCAGTACATGTGTATATACCGTATAATTGGTGAATAATTAAATAATTATCCAAGCATTTTACTCGTGCGAAATGTCAATGGAGTATTCGGTAATCGGAGGAGACCCACATCGGATCCACAGATCTGTTCGAAGGGTAACCCGAACCCGAACCCATTTATCAAAACCCCTTATACACAAAAAAAAAAACAGAAACTACGACAGGCCTGAAAATTATGCGTTAATTAACGTGGCAGCTGGGAGACGAGGCCTCCCCAGATAAAGGCCCCAAAGAGCTGACTTTGAAGGTCTCTGTCGGGGCGTGGTCGATTGGGTTTCCGTGGGAGATCTGGTTTTCGGGTCCGTAAATCGACATTGACATGTGTGACCCCCGACCCCTGACGCCCCTGAGTCTGACCTTCACAGAAGCCCAGTCCGAACGAATAACGGGTAATACTTTAAGACCACAAATATTTCAATGGTTTACTACAATTGGGGGATTGATCGATCAGTTTTCCCCCAATTTTCGAGTACTTTTCCACGCCACAAACTGTGACGCAGTTCCGCCCCTCGACTGAAGCGGAACTTCTTGGCATTTCTATAAAAATTCTTTCAAAGTTCGGGGATCTCTCGCGATAGCGCAAGAATTCCAGAATTGCCAAAGCGATAGTAAAATTAAATTTGATTAGCTTATCGACGAGCGGGTCTAAACAGAGCTTCTATGGTTGAGTCAGAATAGTCATAGATACAGATACAGTTGCACGGAATACGTGAGGTACTGGCATTATTTATTCAACTGCTGTGTAGCCAATTTTCAATTGAAAGAAAACACAGCCATTCTTAAATAAAATATGCGGTTTTTAAATACAAATAAATACTTTAAACAAAAAAAAAAGAGTTCAATGCGGGCTAGGCCATTTTTGTTTTTAATATAAAAATCTTACAAAAATATATACTAAATCAGTAGTCTAATCTGCTTAATATTTATATTAAATATTATAAGGACTCAATTGAAAAACTATTTATTTTTAAATATAAATTTATAATAATAAATAAATAATAAACATTATACAATTTCAGGTATTTTTTCAATGTTTTTGGTCTATGCGAATCTTTTCAGATCTCTCTCTCCCTCTTTGTATCTATCACTCCCTCTCTCTCTCGCTCTCTCTATCTCTCTCTGTCTTCACCATTAGCTCTATCTTTCTGTTATTTGTATCATTTTTAATTAATGTAATATCCAGTTTTAGGTGTTTCTGTTTAGCGCAACAGTCAGACCTTGTTCAAATTTCCCATAAGGAAACGGACACATTCATTTCGAATGACAATTAGATGTCATACGATTTTTGATGAGTAATACCTGGTCAACGGCGAATATTCAGCCCATGGAACTCCAGTTTAAATCTCAACTAAATTGTAGCTCAATTACAGGCGGTGTTGTTGCCACACTTCCACTTCCACTACCACCTCCAACCTCCACGGCACTCTACTGCGCTGCCAATTTTCAATGCACCTCAATCTGATTCACAAACATCTGCTGTCTGTTGTCTGTTCGTTCTCCCCTTTGTGCGACTCTAAACAATATTTACTTTGTTAACAAAAAGGCAAATAGAAAACTTAATTGCTACAGAAATGTAAACAGTGAAATGCAGAGAGAGGCACCTGAGAGTCAGAAGGCGGCGCTACGTGGGGGACGGACGGGACCTGGGCAAATAGACAACTTGACGTTCGCTCGTTCGTTCCACTGATAATTGCTGATAAACGTTGACGCTGCACTCCATACAGCAGACAGACAGACAGACAGACAGTCCATATAAGAGTCTTGGGTGTCTGTTCTGGTCTGGTCTGCTCTTTTCTGTTGGCTTTAATCAAATGAGCCTCCCCTTAACCCGCTCTAGCCATAAATTCACTTTGAAGCGCAGTTCTGGGTGCAATCAGAGCTGTATATTTGCATAAATGGGACAAGCGCTATATATATAGAGCAGATAAGACCTGGCCGGGGGCTGGGAAGGTGTGAATAATTGCAATATTTAAATAAGATTGTTCGGACAAAGGTGGGAGCAAAGTACAAAAGTGAAAGATAACCCGTTGGCAGGGCCTTGCCCCCCGGTGAAATAGTTATTTACATACCCAAGATTTGCACAAAGGATCTCTATAGTGCGGAAGTTCTCGTTGAATTTCCCTTTAAATTTCGATGGAGCCAGCCGTCAAACTTTTATCCACTCAACCCCATTTCACGCCTGGCGAAAATATATTAAAAATTCACGGATATTTGCCAATAGCGTTCCATTTACGCGCACACCACATCCCTACAGATCCGGACACGTTAAGGACTCGTGAAGAACTGAGGAACTGGAGCCGGAGCCGGAAAGCATTCAAGCCGCCTGATAAGGCTGCTCCTTCTGTGGAGGAACATCAAAAGCCATTTGTGTGCACACCCGTCCCTCCCAGCCCCCCCTTTATATCTATCTAAAAGCATAGAAAAGTCTCTACGATATGGCCTTATATACCCGAACGAGTATGTACAATATGTGTATCTGTATATCTGTATTCAATTTCTTATATGGGTCACAAGCTGTCGACTGACTCTCTGTTGCAATGGCAAAATCGGGAAAACTTCGTTGCACTCGTTTTTGTCCGCCGTCGGCACACGATTCCCGAATCGCTCTCGGAACAGCTGTCGGGGTTCACAGCCACCCTTAACAGCGCTAACAGCGCTAACAGCGATGGCTAACATGGCTGTTAAAGCTTCAGCTGTTGGAATGTTGGGATAGGTTCAACGAGACTTCCACTCCAAAATGCAGAGTACACTGCACCTCTCTTCAAGAGGAAAATTACTTATTCGAGTGGACTGTCCACCGAATAAATCAAATGGACAGATCAAAAATAAACTGTTTAATACGGTTTGCAGACTCCTGTTAAGCTTTAACATTCCACAAATACATACAGACAAACGAAACTTTCGACTTTTGTGCCACTGGCAATTAATTCTCTCCGCTCTTGGAGCTCTTGGAGCTCTTTGAGCTAGGTCAACAGTTTGTACCCTCATATAAATACAAACACATCCCCTAAGTGTGTGTTCTTATTGGGGTTGTATCCTTCGAGTGTGGAGGGTTGACAAATGTCCGACTATGCCTTTTGGGCAGCAGTGAGGGGAGTCCCCGCCGCCCGAGGGACCTGCTGATAAGCGAAAATGATGATGTAATTGAAAATTTCAATTAAATGAATTGCCAATCCTTTGGGTTTCGGTGAAACACTGCAAAGCGAATCATTTTGCGAGAGTAAATATTTTATGTGGTTGAAAGGCCACGAAAGGAAATGGATGGTAGGAAAATCTTTCTTGCCAGCTACATATTATTATTATTATTTATTATTTATTTAATCTGCATCCAATCTTCGATTTCCAAACCAAATTTCCGTCCCAGGGCACACAGAGTAGCCACTAATCACAGGCTTTAAGCTTAATCACTCTTTAATGATAAGCAATCCCAAACCCGAAACTCAGACCCAAAGCTAGACCCGAAACCCTAACAATCAGGTTGCATTTTAATTATAGAGTAAATCTACGAATACGAACTAATAAATAGACAGACGGTGCGATGCCGTGGACGGGGCGCCGTCAATTTTCTAGAGATCTGGAGATAGGAGGGCGCCGAATCAGAAGGGAGGAACATGGATAGAACATCTCAGCTGGACACGGCCTGGTCCAGGGTCTGGACAGAGGAACAGAGGAGGAGGAGGAGGAGGAGGAGGAGAAGAGAGTTTCAAGAAATCACCCCCTGCGGCATTTCCGTTCATGTTCATTCAGGAAAAACAGAAAATAGAAAAAAAAAACAAAAAACGAGCGTGCAAAAGAGAAGCCAGAAAGAGAGGCAGAGGCACATCGTTACAGAAACAAAAGAAATCCAAGCGAGGGCGACTAATCCACGGACACGGACACGGACACAGAGACGGGACGGACACGCCGCACCACACGGCAAGTGCAGTGCATTTTCCAGTCTGGCAGAGACGGAGCCGGCTCTGGGCTCTTGGCTCTGGGCTCTGCCTGTGCGTGTGAAAAATGAAAATGGTTAAGATAGCAGGTAAGTTAATAAGCGAGAAGGCACTGCCGCAGCACAAAAGCATTTTCACTAAATACCCGGCATTGTTTCAATGGATCCGCCGCTGCCGCTGAACCACCCGACAAAGAAAACAGACAAAGGTACATACATACAGGTGTAGGTACGAAAAGGGAAGCGGCAACCTGCCCCCAAGAGGGGTTCTACACTGTGCCACACAGACTGGACTCGACGACTGGGCAACAATAATTGCACAAGTGTCTTGCACTTCACGCGGGGAGGAGTGAAATAGTGTTTTTGGTGGAACGAACAAACAGGTAAGCAGGCGACAGACCCAAACTGGGCCCATCATATGGGTGGGCCCACAAGTGGCAGCAGCAGATGGCCCAAAGAGAGAGAGACACGTTTTGATGGCCGATTATGAAAGAGCCAGCCCGAGAGTTAAACCAGAAATTATTATGAAATAATACGAGTACATGTAATAAGACACAAGAAGGTGTTGCTCTCCATAAAAGGAGCAGAGGCGTGTCTTCGGAGCCGCAGAGTGCGCTGCGGAATATCTAGGGACACCCAGGCCCCAGAGGCATCTCCCGAAAAAGGAGACAATGTAATTCCTCGAGAAATTCCTAAGGGCAACACTGTTACCACATTGCCACAAAAATTACAGCTGGCAATACTGCACCCAGAGAGCAGTAAAAAAATTCGGAAAATGCACCTAAAGTCAACGGAAAATGAAATGTTTCTTCTATGCAATTCTGATTACCTCAACAGGGGGTCAAAAAAACGAAATGCAAGAAACGAAAGAAAAACCAGACCCGACCCGACTCCGACTACGGTACCAAATGGGCCCCAAACAGGCATTGCCAACACTTTCAACTCGAAAAAGTAGAAAAATAGAGACCAAAAACAACTGCAAGACAAATGGCCATAAAAAAAAAAAAAAATGAAAATTGCAACTTTGGAAATTATGCGGCAAACAAGTTTCAAGTTTTCGTGTTTTTTTTTTTTTTGAACGGCTGCGGGCCAATTTTCCACGGGTTGTACTATGTGGGGGAAAAGCTACCAGGGCACCCTTTTTTCTTTAGTTTTTCTTTGGTTTTTCTGCTGTTATTCCCCAGCTGCAGCCGCTACTGGGAGCTCCGCTACGAGTATTATTTGTATCATTAAGTGCTTCCGTCTTGGGAGCGAGCGAACGAACTGAAATCCACATAAATTCGACGCACGAGGCGCGCAAAAACAATAAGATGGGAAAAGCATAAACAAAACAGAAGCACAACAAGAAACAGGGAGAAGAAAGACATGATACAGCAGCGGGAAAACGGCTGACAAAAGAGGGGGCAAGGGAGGCAATTGATTTTCATGGAAAAATGCATTTTTCTTAAGAGGGGAAATGGGAAATGCTTCGGTTTGGATAATTGTGTAATGTCCCCAGTCCCACACACAACTTTTCTCTCGTTCGCCAAAAGTCACTTCGTGGCGGCGATTTATCACCGTTTCTTGTGGGTGGCACTGGCAGTGTGTACACACCCAAAAGCTGCTTGAGACCTGAGGTTAGGTAAGGAGACGAGGAGCGTGTGTGTAACCCTAGCCCTATCTGCCTTTCTCCCAGCTACTTACGAGATACAATCCAATCCAATCCAATCCAATCCAACAATCGCCCTTGCCGGCTGTTGCGAAAGTTCAGCCGCCGCTCGAAAGCAAATGAAGCATGAAGCCTGAAATATTAGCCAAGTGCAGGGAATGGGTGTTTCGCACAAAAAAAAAATGCGTCGCGTCGCCCTGTCGCACAACTAGGCAACCCTGACGACCGACCGACACGGGACACGGGAGACGTTACTGGGGCTGCATTCCGCAAATGCAATCAAATCAACTTTCCAATGATGGATATTTTTTTCTCTTTCGATTATAATTTAGCCATTTTTTTCATCATCTCTTTCGGCATTACCTTATTAGACGCAAAAACCTGTTGCACTCGACAATGGCGATGATTATGACGATGATGATGATGATGATATCAAATAAATGACCAGGCGCCTAAATGCTGCTAACGTCTGTTTGCAGAGGGAGGGGAGCAGGGAGTGGTGGCTGCATTGGCATGCAAAGTGAAAATGATCAAAAGGAAAAATAAAAAAAAAGTAGTAGGCCTTACTGGAAATACACAAATACTGATTACTAAAAGTCACGCTTCGAATCAAAGCAACATGGATTCAATAGAATCGATCAAAGCTCTTAGTTCGAGGAACCAAAGGTTACTATTTTTTACAACTAAGGGAATAGAGGATCTGGTGGCGGAAACAACGCAGCATGGACCCAAAGTGGAGGAGACTGACAACGTTGGACTCTATGCGGTTGTCATAATGGCTATGTTGGTTGCCGTATTCTGCTGGATATGCTATTTAGTCAATAAGGGATAAGGCCATCATTTTATGGACACCACTTCGTTATTCCGTTCTACCTGCTACAAGCTACCACAGTATTTTTTAAGAGTTCTTAATTAATGATGAGTGTTATCAATTCCCCCACCCACATGCATGCACCTCTGCTAGAACAGTTACTTTAAAATCCAACACTCACCTTCAGAATCAAAGTTGTAAGGGTATCCTGCTGTTTCCGTTGTTATTAAAAATTAAAAATCATAAAACACGCACTAACAGAATCCCAATTGTTGTTGCTGTTTTTGTGGCTATTTTTGAATACAAACGAAACGAAAAAAGCATTAGAAATTTCTATACACAAACACACACAATGACACGACAGAGGAGCAACACGTACACACAGCATCCATCCCACTAGCACACACACTGATGGCCCGAAAACGTGTTTGTTTGTGTAAAACTCTTAGAACAGTTGTTGTTGCACTGTTTTATGGCTTTTGTTGTAGTTTTTTATAAACTGGTATTAGACACAAACGAACGGTAGAAGGGAAAAATCTTTATTTTCACGATATTATTCACTTGAAAATGAATGGTATTTCTCTCGGCTGGTTTTCAATTTCCATTCGCGAAAATGAATACAAAACGGTACTCGCACAACATTCACACACTCACACACACCTCGCACACCACACACACACACACAAACATACAGCATAAGAGAGGGAGACGAACTAGACCGCGGCACAGAAGCACAGGTGCAACTTATTAACAAATTATCAACTATAATTTCACACGTATTCTGCCTCTGCCTCTGCCGGAAGAAGCAAGCAAAACAACCACAATACTAGACAACAAACGCGTTCAAATTTGTTGTCAACTTTACCCCGTAGAGTACCAACAAAAACAAGCGCGAGAGTATTACTTCTTTATTTATATTTTCCGCGACGCGCGCAACGACAACCGCGCAGGTAAAAGTTTTATTCAGTGTGGCCACGGACTCATCGTTGAAATATACCCTCGGAAATATACCAAAATATACCGCCTCCTTTTAAAAATATACCGTTTTTATACTGACAAATTCAGCTCTACCATACATATTCCTCGTTTTTGATATTCCGTCGAATATTACTAGCTATATAGAACATTTAGCCATGCCCACATAGTTTTATACCATTGATGAATAAATTTTCTACAAGATTGGATAGTTTTTAATCCTTGCTTTTATCTTATTTTGGCTAAAGCAAGGCTTAAACGAATTAGTTCAACAAAAAAACAGTCGCAATGTTGCTGGTATTTGAAGACATGATGCGGGTATAGGCATTTTATACCCTATTTCGTTAATTTTATATGAAGATGAAACGTGATTTATAAAGACTTTTTCTGTAATTGATTATCTGTAGACATTATAAAATACATTATTAGTATCTTGTATATATTTATGTCGATCCTGATACCTACTGAGCCTTGGAAGACAAACATTTTCTATAACAGGGTATGTGTGCATGGAATGGGACTCATTGTTGTCAACCGGCTATTACCGATTCTACCCGATTCAAATAAGTACCGAAATATACGGTCTCATCTTCAAAAATATACGGACGAATTCAAGTTATTTTTTACATATTCCTCGTTTTTTATATTCCGTGGTATATTACTAGATATATAGAACATTTAGCCATGCCCATATAATTTTATGCGATAAATGAATCAATTTTCTACTTGGCCGGTTTTTTTTGAATACTTGACTTGTTTTCTTGTTACGGCGATTGCTGTTTTTCCTCCTCAACAGCAATATAGCTTCTCGTATGATGAAAGAACTTAGCCCACTTAAGCCCTCTCTATTAAAATAGCTCAGCTGCTTGAGGTAAATGGTGAAATATATTAACGATTGCAAATTCATGCCATCTTTCCTCTGAACTTAAAAAAAAACACTATATCTTTCACCTGCACTGCGCTAACGTTATAATATTTTCATTGTTTTCGGCGGAAAATTGAAGTACCTCCTTGGCTTATAATAGGTTAATCGTTCTCCGTCAAGGATGGGAAACCATATTGCTCAATTTTGATGTTCCGTAAAATTGTATTAGCTATTTAGAACATTTAGCCATGCCCCCACAGTTTTATACGACTGATAAATTAGATTTCTACCTAACTGGTTTATTCTAAATACTTGCTTTTATTGGATCTAGCGCAAAAAGGCCAAACCCATAAAACGTAGGTGATCTCAATTTGTATATACCATTGAATAATGCAGGCTAACTAAGACTCTCAGATCTGCCAAAATAATTGTATGCTATTGATGAATAAATTTTGTTTAAGATTAACTCCTTTTGATTGTACTTTGGCTAAAACAAGGTTTAACAAAAAACTTCTTATGAAAATTTTTTAAACGATAACGTTTTTTTTGCATATATCGTATGGACGAAAACTCCTGAAAACACATCGCGTACATTTCTCGGTGGGTTCACCTTTTCAATGTTTGGGAAATACAGTTCCAATTATCACCACATGGTGATCGACCTATGTCGATCCAAGTACACTAATTAAAGCACATAATTTAAAAGTATGGAATGGTCAACATTGTGATTGGAATGAGTCTCATTGTTGCTACCTTTTCAGTACCCGATTCACAGAGAGCGAAAAAGAGAGATTTGAAGAGAGCGTTGAGACCCGAAAACCGTTACGAAAATGCAGTTCGGCTATCATTGTGCGCGCCAAATAGAAATTGTTTGAACTTTTACAAAAATATCTTTCGGCCAGGGTACAAATTTAATTTTTCCAACGGTAGACTAGTGTGTTTTTTTGGGGGGGACTTTTCCCAATTGAGCATTTTTTAATGTGAAATTTTATCTAAAGTGGTTTAACATGTTCAAGTTAACTTAACAGTTTAGGTTAGGAACAATAACAGCCGAAAATTTACAGCAATTCAATTTATCGCACTATTATATCGATATATAAAATGGTTTAAATATGTCATCCGCAGAAGACAGTTATAGCTCAACGAGAATCATAGTCTGAATTGAAAATCATTTTAACTCCAGAATTCCGGCAGTAAATCTGTACTGAGGTGCTTAATAATCTCAACAATGAATATAATGAGCGAACTGTAACTGCAACTGCATACATAACGTATTTCGCGCGGATTTCGGATTGCAACTCAGTTGCATTTCTTGGATTTTCTGAATATTTAATGAATTAAATTAAAGGAACATACTCGTATAAGCATGTTTTTTTTGTTAATTGGTAGCGAGAAGATACAGGGCCTAAAAAAAGTATAGTTGCTTTAGACTAATGTAAAAACCGGATGCAATTCAATATCAAATATTTGTCAATAATCCATACCGCTCGAATACATCGGAATGTTCTTGAAAATTATGCAGCGATGGAAATTTTGCATTGCTGTTTACAATATCAACCTTTAATGGTAGAACTCAAGATTTAGCGCCGATCCACGGTATCCACCACTGTCCATAACGCCGTACTCCTCCTCCAAATCTTTGCGAACTCCCTGCCGGCGTTCACCTTTGCCAACAAATTAGAGGAGCATCCCATTGACTTATGTTGTCCAGCACAACGAACAAACCATCGAACAACCAAAATTACCAACAAATTAAAAAAAAACTACTTCATCTTTTCAAATTGATGTTTTTATAGAGCACGAATTTGGTAAATATATCTGGAACTACACATAGTAAAATTCATAGTACATTGATATTTTAAATACGACTTATACTCTTTCGGTAGATATTGTAAATATTTTTTGGTTTTTGAAATAAATGCAAATGCATTGAGCATTAAGTGGTTGCCGTGTAGCTTGAAGTTCTTTTTAAATATTGCTTATCGCTAAATGGTCGTCAATGGTCGTGTGTTTCTATGTGCTGCAGGTGTGTGAATATATAGATGGACAGCACTCGCGGTATTCAGGCGAATACGATGATGGAGGAAGAAAGATATAGTAGAAGATATATATGTATGATAGAGAGTGAATCATTTGCCTAGAGAGTATAAAGCTTTCAGCCCTGGTGCGTTCCTGCGGCCGCATATGGTCTAATGATAAGGTTGAATGGAGGGTATGGTTTTAGTAGTTTGGTTTTGGTAGTTTGTCAGTTTAGTAGGAGTTAGTGAGAGCTACGCTCTCTGTCTCTCTCTCTCTATTTGCGCTTGGCTACAAAAGTACAGTAGGGGCTTTCATTTGCTATCTTGTTCTGTTTAGGAAATCACAATCTTTATCAAATCATCCAGGGAGTCCGGTGAAGGCGTCTCAGATGCGTGTGCATGCATTTTCTGCATATGAGCTGAAACACAATAATCACACTTTTAGTACCAGTCCAGACCCTTCGGTTATGATATGGTCTTTCAAATACTTTTCAGTTTAATGTGCGTCACGAAGCGTTCCTGGCACAGATCGCATTTGTAGTAGGTGTTGCCCGTGTGGATGCGTTGATGCAGCCGCAGGCTCTTTTCAAACAGATAGGCCCGACCGCAAACGTTGCACTTAAAGTTCTTCTCCAAAACTGGCAGAGAAAAGAGAACACATTGATTGGAATTCTGCAATTACTGGGGAATCATTTACCCACCTTCATGGCTGAGCCGATGCTGTGTGAGGACATACTTCAAGGCAAAGGCCTTGCCACACACGTCACAAACATTGGGCTTCTCCTTCTCGTGCGTCTTGATGTGCCACTTCAGGTCCTGGGCCCGTTTGAAACGCTTTGAGCAGTGCAGACAGGCATGCGGCCTGTCCTTCTCCGAATGGACAGCGGCATGGCGATCCAGGGCCGACTTCATATTGAATCTCTGGGTGCAGCTGTCGCACTGAAAGAGTCCCGAATACTGACGCTCTCGCTTCTGCTGCAGGACACGCTTATTGTTGGCAATCACTGGCGCACTGGCCGCCCGCTGCAAGTGATCCACGGACATGTGATGTATGAGCTCCTGCTCGCTGCCAAAGGGCTGGCGGCACAACATGCATTCGCTGCGTTCAATGGGCGTTAGGTTCTCCCTGTGCCGCTCCAGCATATGGATCCTTTTCTCCGCGTACGAGGCGAACACTAGATGGCAGGGGGATGGCAGAGGAGGACTGTTAATAGGGCACAGGCACGGGTTTTGGATGGTAACTAGTCGGTTAGTGATTGGGTGTCATGAAATAGATGTACGATGCATGCTGCTCTCCAAGGGGGTACGTACTTGGTGGTTGGACTTGGGTTGGGTTGATTTATTTTGTGGTTTAAAAACTCTAATGATGTGGGCTAAGATTATGGCAAAGTACAAAACGTTTTGTTAATTTTCGAGGGCATGCTTTTTGGCTAAAAAAAGGTATACAAAAAGAGCTGCTATAGCCATTATGTTTACCGTTGCTTTAGACTTGACTAACAGACACACTCTATGTACGATATAAGAGGCAGCTGAGGACTGGCTCTGGCTGGGCCACAGTTCTATGATCTTAGGCGCTGGTTTCAATGTGAGAGTGTTCGATGATGCGACAAATTGTTATGATTAATGTTAATGTTTATGTTTATGTTTCCTGATCCCTCAACCTGATTGCATCTTTAGATCCAATCAGGCTATTCAGGGCTCTAGCGTTCCTGCGCTCCTGGTTTGCTCTCTCTCCCTTTCCACTTACCCTCCGTGCAGTTGGCGCATTTGTAGGGCTTTTCCCCGCCATGCTGTCTATAGATATGCCATCGTAGTGTCTTTAGGTGTATGAAAGCTATGGAAAGGGCTCTATTTAGTAGATCTATCACTGTCAAATCCGTATTGGCAGATACATACTTTTACCACAGAAGCCACAGTGCTCGCTCTTCCTGGCACTGGCGCCCGTATGGGTGGCCTCATGGCATTTCAGATGCCGCTGATTGATGAACAAACGCTCGCAGCCGCTCTGCCGGCACTTGAGCTGGCGCTCCGGATTGTGCCACTTCATGTGATAGTTGAGGCTTTTGCGCGTAAAGAAGCGCTTCTCGCACATGGTGCACTCAAAGTCCGTCTCCGAGTGATACTTCTCGATGTGATGGCGCAGGTTGTGCCGATCGCTGTACTGCTTGCCGCACACCTCGCACTTGAACTGCTTCTCCACATGACTGCTCTTGAGGTGCACAGTCCGGGAGGCAGCATCCTGGAAGCACTCCTCGCACTCCGGACAGTTGTACGGCTGCTCTGGATCGTGGCTGGCATTTATGTGCTCCAGCAGCAGCTGCTGCAGCTGGTAGCTCTCCTGCGGCCTAAAGCAGAACTTACAAGCAAAGCTAATGGTCAGTTCCTGAGTGGCATCATCATCATCATCATCCTGGTATAGTGGCTGTGAGTCGTTATCGTTACTCGCTTCGGTGTGGCCTATGGTTTCCACAAAAAACTCTATTGGGGGGGCAGTGGCAGTGTTTGGTTGTGTTTCGATTGAAACCGTCGTTGTTGTTGTTGTTGTTGCTCCTATAATTGTTGTTTCTGGCACAGCTTCCGCATCTTCATGTTCCCCTTCCCCTTCCTGGCATTCATCCTCCAAGCTGCTGGCATCGATTTTGTCATAAATGTTCGACAACTTCAACTGCGCTTCCTGGCAGCCCAGTCGAAATGTGTAAATGGAGCAGAACTTGGTAAAACAGTCGCTGCATATTTTCTGTGGCAATCCATCGTTGGGAGAAATCTGCAATTGTATTAAAATATAAGGGAAAAACTCTAAGCTTAAGGCCCTCTTTAAACGGGTCTGCAGTAGATTGTGTTCCTATTTATTGAGTCTCAAACAACATATAATAAACGGTTGCGCGACTTTTGAATATTGACATAAAACTTTAGATTCAATAGAAACAGACAGACATCTATAGATCTATAAACATCTATAGTATAAGTTGACTTGCGGTTTGATAGACATAACGAAAACCCTTATCAAGTTCAAAGACCCCTGAGTAAGCGAAATCAGATCTCAAGCCAAAGCTCAACTCAATGCAGTTTTCGTTGCATTGCCACACACCACACAGACTTTCACTTTGGTGGAAAATGTGTAATTTTCAGTTGCCAACTCCACGACAGACCGACCATCCATACGTTGGGTACGTACCTTCAGATTCCAGTGGACAAACTCCAGTCGTATCTGGGCCATTTCACTCTGCCAGCAGGTGGGATGGAATAGGTCCAGAAAATTGTTGCTGCCATGGCAAACAAACATGGAAATCGCACAGGTACGACAAGTTTCCATGGCTGCAGCAGCAAGCGAAATGCATGGAGGAGCGCCACATCAAACCGCAACAACGCCCAACAGTTCCATGGCCAGTGGCAGTGGCAGGTATGCCTATTGGTATGGGTATGGTGCATGGGGCATGGGTGTGTGCGTGTGCGTATTCGTGTGCGTGTAATTATGCAACTCTAAAAACTACGTTTCACTGCCGCCGCCGCCGCTCCCGCTCCCGCATCACCATCCGACAATTGTCGTCGCTGTTTGTTTGTGCCAAATCCAAAGCCGAATTCCCGTCCAGTTCTGTGGCCATGCAGTGGGACGCAAGAAACATCTGTAGTACAACATGCACACACTTTTCAGCAGCAATAATTTCGCATGGAATGGATGCTGCGACCTGGACTAGGGCACTCAGAAAAGTTTTGTGTCTGTATCTGGGCGACAGCGGGGTGACAACAATAACAATGGCAACAACAACAGCCCATTGACCATATCCTGTCCTGCGCCTGTGTCTACTGCTGCCATCCGATCCGACGAAGTTGTTTGGAGCGCACTCCCGCGTGAACTGACCTTCAATGTTTGGGCTAAGCTGCTTTTGCTTGGGAGTGTCGTGTCGAGAGATTTAATGGACTGCAAATATACTCACTCCCACGCCCGCCCCCCTCTGCAGCAGGGCCTTCGCGTCAGCTGTTTGTTTGGCCTGCGCCTTAGCCCCGTTACCCGCAATCAAAGCTCTTTCGCAAATGGCAAGCCGAGAGTTGCACCGTGGGCCAAAAGCAGTTTGAGCTGAGCGTAAGCCGTTTAGTGGTTCAAACTCTCCCATTCTTGCCTTTCCCATGCCACTGTACTGTTAAGAGAGCGGCTCTCTTTTTTCTCTCTAAGAGCTTTCCTGCAAACATTGCAAGCTTTTGCCCGATGGAAAGCTTCGCGAAAATGCTTACGGTTCAGATTTAAAACTAATTTTATACGTATTTACATGTAAACTTTACAGAATATATCCTGACTTTTTCCTTATCCTTAACATCATAGATTACGCCCCTAACTGGGCTGCAAGATGCCCAAACTTTCCAAGCACAATTTGGCCGCGTTCAGCTTGGCCTCCTTCTTGTTGTTGCACGGCCGGTCGGGGGTGTACGATTGCCCATTGATCTCCACGGAGAAGAGGAAACTGCGTATGTGCGACGGGCCTGATTCCTGCTGCAGGATATACTGCGGCGGCGTCCACCGGTTCTTCGATGTCAGCTCATTCAGCACACACACGGGATGCTTGTCCACCGTTACTACCATGGGTGCAACCCCTTGGCCAGAAGGGCCGCCACCGACGCCGCCGCAGCCCCTATCCTTGTTTTTACGCTGACCGGCCGCTGGGCGCGGGGGCTGCAGTTTGATATCCTCGCGCGACACCAGTCCGCGTTTGTCCAGTTTCACATCCAGCAGCAGCGGCTGCAGGGACCCCGTCTTGCACCGTCCCAGTCCTTCGCCGGGCTTCCAGCCCATTTTCTGCAACAGTGCCATGCCCATGCCGCCCGTCACCGGCTTGGTGGAGGTCAGCTGATCCCGACGTACCCACAGCTGCGGTCCGCTATTCAGCTCATGTGCCTTCATTACATGGGCGCCCGTGCTGCCAGTGAATTGGCCTGGCAGATGCTTCGAGGAGGCCCACGAGGACATGTCCCGCTGTGCGTTGTGCATCATTTTGATGGCCTCGCAGTCGGTGGGATTTGTCTGCGCAATGATTCAGATTGGCTTCAGATTGGGATGCTATAGGCCATTGCTAGGGAGACTCACCTGTAGTCGACGGATGGCACTAAGTCGCTGGGTAATTATACTCGACACATCCATGCTGAGCGGCCCCGACTCCGGGAAGATGGAAGCACTGTGTGACGAATGATGCTGCGTCGCTGCTGACCGGCTGGGCGTCACTGGTGTTGTCGCAGATGGTATGGGGACCTCAGGCACAAACGGTATCGGAGCGGGAGTGGATGCAATTACTGGAGCTGGAACTGGCTCTGGACGAGGCGGAGGAACCGGTGCGGGAACGGGTGCAGGTCCGGTCACAGGTGAAGGTGTAGACGTAGACGTAGACGCTTCCAATGCTGTTGCACCTATCGACTTAAAGGCGGGCTCTTGCTTCTCCAATTGCGGTATGGATTTGGCAAACACATTCTTCTGTATGTCCTGAAAGATATTCGTAGATTGTTTGGCAGGCGGTAACGATGGTAGTGGGGTCAACGAATCCCTACGCCCCACAGGCACCCAGGTCTCGGTTTTGCGATGCTCCTGCCCAGAAGACACCGGAAACTGCATGGTTATGGCCTTGGTTTGATCCTCCCTCCGCGGCAGTATCGGCGTCGAGTTGCGGATGTGCATCACAATCGGTTCCCGCTCTTTGAGCTGGAAGGGGTGGTGGAAGGCCTTGGCATTCCCATTCTTATCCGTATCGGACTCCTCGTCGGAGCTGAGATCGGATAACGCATCGCCGCTGGAGATCTTCTTGCAAAAGTCCGTCAGATCCTGGACGGTACGTCCCCCATAACGCATCTTGATCAAGACCTTGTCCTTCACCTCGGGCGTCATATCGGCCACTCCCGGCAGATTTCCCCGCTTGAACATGTGGATTGCATTCTTTCGCGCCACCTCCAGAAGCCGCTTCTTGTCAATGCCAAGATCTCGAGGTCGGGATCGAGACCGGGACCGTGACCGACGTGGCCGCCTCGTGCCGGAGTCCCAAGCATTGCGCTTACCGTGGTGCAGCTGGGGGAGCTCCTCCTTGGGCTCTTCTTTCACATCGTAGAAGCTGTTCTGAGGTCGTCGGCGTCCGTTGGAGGCCTTCTCGCGGAGATATGATTCCTCGTCGGAGAGCGAGACATCGGACATTTCACGAGCCTTGTTGCTAGGTCTTTCGCTGGGCCTCTCGCTGGCTCGTTCGCCATCCCTGTAGCCATTATAGAAGCTATTGTGGCTGCGGTCACGCTCTCGCTCCCGCTTCTCCCTCTTTGGTTGCAGGACTTCCGCATGCTTGTTTCTCTCCGAGGCTCGTTTCTTAGTCTCAGGTTTCTCTTTCTCCTTGAGACAGGCAGAAACCACAGAAACAACAGGAGCATGAGCAGCAGCTTGCTTCTCCTTGGCCTTGTCGCGATCCTTTTCCTTGGTGTCCTTGTGTTTATGCTTATGCTTTTTCCGCCTGTGCTTATGCTTGCCCTCCGCATCCGATTCCGAACACTCGCCATCCGATTTGGTCTTCTTCTTTTTTTTCTTCTCCTTTTTGACCTTTTTGTGCTTGAGCTTGAGAAGATTTTTGTCATCGAGCAGCTCCGCGGGAGGTGCTGCATTGAAAACGCCAAAGAGTTCTGCGAGTATTTCGTTGGACGACTTCACCGGCACAATGGCCTTTTTATCATCCACAGAGGAGCCATCGCCATCACAGTCTTCGTCATCGTCTTCCGTGTCGTCATCCTGCTGGCCATGGCTATGCCTTTGCTTCTGTTCCGACTTATTCTTCGCATTCAAGGCTCTCAGCTTGGCCTCAACCTCGGCATCAAACTTCTCGGATTTTACCATGATCTGCGAAGAAGGACCACTGGGGGAAGACTGTTCCCCCGACTGTTCCAATTGAGAACTCTCCACATTCGAGGCATTCTCCGACTTTTCCGTCATTGCGATGGCCGTGTCACCGGGCTGGCCTTATACAGTCATTCATATCCTTTCCAGTTGTACGCACATTTATAGTTTCTCTGCTATTTTATTTATTTTTGCACGCCTAGAATATTTCAATAATAGTGACCAGTGTGACCGTCCGACCCTCAGCAATATACGTAAATATACCGTCTCATTTTGAAAATATACCGTAAATATACTGACGAATGCAAGTACTATTATACAAATTGATCGTTTTTGATATTCCGTTGAATATTACCAGCTTAAATGAACCCTCAGCCATGCCCACATAATTTTATCCGATTGATACACAAATTTTCTAGAGAGACTGACTAGTTTCTGCATATATTGGAGCTTGATATGACAAACATTCTCTCCATTCCATAATATCACTAACCATACAGTATATAGATGTGCCAGTTCATACAACGAAAGTGTCACACACCGGCTTGCGCTATCCGTACCCCAGAGTGACGTCATCATGAGAGAGAGAGCGCAGAGAGAACATCTTTGCATGTGTTAGTACACACGCAATATGTTTCGACAAAAATATGTGATTGTATGTTTTTTCAGATTTTTTGAACTCTCTCAGGTCTGATCTGTTTTGCCACCAGCATGTTTTAGTGTATGGGTGCACATGCATTCTCACGTACTTTGCGTGTGTGTGTTTACTATTGCTGGCCGCTAGAACTGAAATTTGAGTTTGGTTCTTGTTTCGGGTCTTTTGATGGACTGACCTACCGCCACAAAATAAATGAAGAATGGGCAGGGGGTGGGGGTATGGTACACTAGGGCGCGGGAAATGAAATAAAAGCTGTTATTTGTTTGATTTATACCACAAAATATAAAATATTAAAATAATATATTTACACATTTATTTCCTTATTTCAAACAGGATTATTATAAATTATAAAAATTATGCAAACGCCGTCGGTTCTCGACGTTTTGTTTATATTTATATTTATATTATATTATATTTTTGTTTATTATAACTAAAACAATGATGTATGTACATATCTAAATATACAATATAAGAAAAAATATATATATACTTAAATAAATATGCATAAATATAAATGGAATTGGTTTTACATATGTATATTTCAAATCAATTGTCAATCGCGCGCTTTCCGACGGGAATCTGCAAAGTACAAATTTTGATGCGGGTCGCACCTTGAATACTCTCATGGACAATACCCATAAATTTTCTAATTCAATTATAAAGACAACATTAAGACACCAGTAATTTTGAAAATCCTCATGCAATATATATATATATATAACAAAAAATATATAATACCAAGATGTTGCATGAGCGACCAAAAAGCTGACCACCGGTTTTGAAATTCCTCACGAAGATATATCACTGCAACATAGCCGAAGGCAGAATCCATGTGGACATTCTGAGCTCATCCTGGTCGCCGGTCCTGACCGTGGACAAGATTCTGCTCTCCATCCAATCGCTGCTGTCGGACCCCATTAGGGACAGCCGCATGATGTCCGCCGCAGCCGCCATGTTCAAGAAAGACCGCGAGAAGTACGACCGCTTGGCACGCTTCTGACTTCTGTGATATGTCACTGCTACAAAAATATTTCAAAACTTTGCCCCGCCCACTTCCGCCCCCACAAAGGGCGAAAATCTGTGGCATCCACAGATCGACAGAGTACTCAGATTTGTGCCCACAAATTGCCAGGAATCGTGCCAGTCAGTGCAGTCAGAGTGTATTTCAGGAGATCAAAATAACAATTTTGTTAGCGTTGGTTTTTGGATTTTATTCAAGCCCCAGAGCAAACCGAAGGCTGCTGCTTCGACCAAGATGGCGACTGCTCGGCGTGGCACCACACCCGGCGGCAATGGAACACTTACGTCGGATATGCAGCAGTCATCACATTCTCGGTTCCGGCGGATAAAATACATACGATATATTTATGCTGAGTCAGAGTATCGGGTAGAACTTTAGAGCACATCATGCCCGCCTCCTTGTGCATTCAATTTAACACCAAATCGACAACAAAAGAATAAAACGTCAGTTGTGAAACAGTACAGAAAGTCAGTCACACATTTGTCGTTGGCTAAAATAATAACCAAATACAAAATCCTAGAAACTGCTCTGGGAAAGATCTGCATCATGCCGAATAGAGCTGAAACTCGCGTCAAAAAAGATTTCGAGCAATTTATTGGCTTCGAGGAGGTAAGTGGGGCGATCAGAACATGGAGTCCCATGGCGGCGGAGGCCGCAGTAATACCTAACACAAATACTTGCCTCTCTCTGACAGATCGGGGGCCAGTTATTTGTTATTCTATCATAGGAAATTGAATAGCCTCGATCCGAATAGTCTTAGATACAACACTAGTCAGTGAAAACTCATGTTATATATATATACTTACATATAAGATTTACTCGTCCACATATATATCCCAGACCATAGTCCAACACACATGAACACCAACGGACGAATATTACACGACTGGTTAAACGAGCAGCCAAACATAATGATATATCCAACAAAAGAACCGACCAGACGAAATTACAACACAGGCAGGCACTCATCATTAGATTTTTTCATTTGCACCACAGAACTGCCAGCTGAGCTAAATGAGGGACTATGCACAGCACCAATTATCACAGACAAAATGCGGTTGCGGAGGTTCAATTACGCTCCAAGAAGTGTGGTTGCGGAGGTTTAAGTGCGATCCGAGAAGTGTGGTTGCGGAGGTTCAATTTCGCTCCAAGAAGTGTGGTTGCGGAGGTTAGATTACGCTCCAAGAAGTGTGGTTGCGCAGGTTAGATTACGCACCAAGAAGTGTGGTTGCGGAGGTTAGATTACGCTCCAAGAAGTGTGGTTGCGGAGGTTCAATTACGCTCCAAGAAGTGTGGTTGCGGAGGTTCAAAAACACTCCGAGAAGTCTGGTTGCGGAGGTTCAATTACGTTCCGAGAAGTCTGGTTGCGGAGGTTCAATTACGCTCCGAGAAGTCTGGTTGCGGAGGTTCAATTACGCTCCGAGAAGTCTAGTTGCGGAGGTTCAATTACGCTCCGAGAAGTGTGGTTGCGGAGGTTCAATTACGCTCCGAGAAGTCTGGTTGCGGAGGTCCACCATCACCATTTCATTGAACCGCTGCCAAAGTATGTGGAAAAAGTTCCCACTACGAAATGCACAACAAACTAGTTCCTATACTTTTTATAAGTATAGGAAAAAAATAAAAAATTCCGAAGAGATGCAAATTACATTTTAAGCTAATACAACCTGAAATTGTTTTCAAATTTGATTGAAAATTTGCAAATTTGATAGGCTATTCCACTTTGAAAAAAGCACTGCTTGGGGCTAGTTTTTTGAGTGAAAATTTGGAGATATATGTATATATGTACATATGTTTTATAGGGAGATCTAACAGAAGTGTGGATACGAAATTTGGTTGCTCTAGCTCTTATAGGTTCTGAGATCCTTAAACTCACATTTTGCAATTGGCAAAACCGACCATTTTCTTGATTCTAATAATTATACGATCTGATTCAGATTTTGCACTCTAAAGGATATAGCCATCCTCTACGATTCTTCGTTTTTAGTTTTCTCGTATCTTTGAATCTTTGTGGATGCCACAGATTTTCACCGTTTGTGGGGGCGGAAGTGGGCGGGGCGAAGTTTTGAAATATACTTGTAGCAGTGACATATCACAGAAGTCCGGATATAAAACGTCGTTGCCCTAGCTTTTATAGTCTTTGAGCACTCGGCGCTGATAGGGACGGACGGACAGACAGGGCTCAATCGACTCGGCTATTGATGCTGATCAATAATAATATATACTTTATGGGGTCGGAAACGATTCCTTCTGGACGTTACACACATCCATTTTCACCACAAATCTAATATACCCCAATACTCGATTTGAGGATCGGGTATAACAAGCTTAGAGATATGCAAGCGCTGCTTAAGTTGGCTGACCTCAAACTAACACAGGATGTGCCAACACGTTGGAACTCAACGTACAAAATGTTTGAACGGCTGTCTATCCTGAAGGAGGCAGTCGTGGCAGCTCTGTCAACAAGGACAGACTTAATTTTGTCACCAGAAGACTGGGATGTCATTGATGGAGTGCTTCCCGTATTAAAGCCGTTTTATGAGGTTACAGAAGAGATCTCAGCTGAAAAAAACGTAACATTGTCAAAAATAATTGCTTTGACTGGATTACTTCAAAGAAAAATGGCTCAAATATATCCAACAGTTAAAAATAACCTAGTTGCCGAAGTAATCAATGAAATCATAAACGAGATGGACGGCAGGTTTAACGATTTGGAGGCAAATATTTTGTATGCGGAGAGCACTGTTCTGGATCCCAGGTTCAAGGGACGCGCATTTAAATCTGCGGAGGCCTTTAAAAATTCAGTAGCGGATATCAACAAAAAATTGGCTCAAACGATACGGTCACTCCCTGACCCTCCACAAGAAGCTATAGGCAACACAAAACAAGAAGAGGACACAATATGGGCTGAATTTGACACCACTTTTCAGCAAAAAAGCCAACCCACCAACAATACGGCAGCATCCATAAGAGAAATGGATAAGTACCTGGCTGAGGAGTACATCAGCCGAAAAGATGATCCATTGGTATGGTGGAATTAGGCCATCGGGTGCTACAGGGGGACAAACGGATGACGGGTCGGCTCGCACAACTGTGAACTCGGAACTGAGGCGCAGCCACTCCGGTTAGTAATACCCGGTGCGGTCTGCGTCTCACGCCCCCCTAGGACACAGAGGGTTGCGAGCGAACCGTCACCCGCCGTAACTGTTCAAACCGGTGGAAGTGCGACTATACTCTCCCCGTGAGGGCGGCTTTAAACAGGTCCTAGCACGGTCAAATCTCTGCTAGGATGCTGGCGAATGGTAGTCGGGCGGAGAGAAGAAAACTCTCAGTGAAATTACCCCAATCCAAGGTGATCCAAGGTGTTATATGCCGAGGGATACATGGCCGGGTTACCTGCCGACCTCCAGTTTAAATCAGGCTTCCCGGGGCAAGCGGGCTATGCCTCGGGTGACCATCCCCTTCCCGCCTACTCGTGGGAACTACTATGCCAAATACTAAAAATATAAAAACCAACAAAACCGCAAAGGAGCTCGGTACTCCTCTTAAAGTACCGGAGGGACAAGCCAATCCCTCTGCACCAGCGCCTGGGAAACCGGGTCCAAAGAAGACGGGGAAGGAGACTGAGTCGGTCCACCGTCTTCAGGCAGCAGCCGGAGCGAGGGGGGGCCCGAAAAGCCAATCGGGTCCCTCCAAGTCGGGTGGCTCCAAGGGCGAAGCGGATACCGGGGTGGCTGCCAAGCAGAGCGTAATCGCGGCTGGTAAGCGCACCGGGACCGAAGAACCCATGGGAGCCCCGGCGGGCAGCGTCTCTGCAGAAGGGGAGGAAAGCCGTCGTACCAGGACAGGAGACGAGCGGCTTTCATCCTGTCCAACGAAGACCCGAACTTCAGGGCGTCAGCCGAAGGAAAGGAGCAGAGGCTGTGGGCCTCCTCAATCCTTCCACTGTTCCAGCCAGCCAAAGCCGGAAAGGGCGCAGCCAAGGCCCCCAACAAGCGGCAACGCTCAGCGAAGGACCCCGCGAATCAGCCAGGCCAAGCCCAGCAAGCCAAGCGGGTGAAGACCCACCTCACGAACCGGTCGTTCGCTCAGGTGGCGAGGAGCAGGACCCTGATCGGTGTCCTGGACAGGGGCGCCGAGGACGGCAATGTCCCTCGCGATAAGTGGCACCTGGTGGAGAACGAGCTCCAGGACCGGTTCCTACTGGAACTGGAGGAGAACGGCGGACCACCGCCAAAGTGTGAGGACGCAGAAGCCATCGCCTGCCAAGACGCTCGCTCTGCGGCCCTCTACATGAAGGCGGTGGCGGCCCTCAAAGAGGTCTATCCAGGGGCGAAACTGGAGGCCGTGAAGTGGGAAGATGTCCCTAGTCGCCCGATAGCCAGAGCGTGGGTCTCGGCTAAGCCTGCAGAGCCTGAGAAGATCCTCAGGTTACTGCAGGTCTGCAAGCCCCACCTTCCTACAGCCGATTGGAAGGTGGCAAAGGTGGAGGATATCCAAGATCCCGAAAGAGGGGGCCTCGTGCGAGGTAGACAACCCCTCGTCGGATGCGGCGTCCGTGATGTCGGACGACATCTTGGACGACTACGCGTTCGACGAGAGCGACCTAGCCAGAGGTCTCAGCCACATCGTTGTCGGGGAGGAGCCGGAGTCCCCTGACAGCGATCTGGAAGCAACAATGGTGGAGGCGAGCCTCAGGAATGTCGTTGACGCTCCTGCAGATAAACCTCCACCATTGTAAGGCAGCATGCGCTGCTCTACTGCTCCACCTGGCCAAGGGTGAAGCCGACATAGTCCTCATTCAGGAGCCCTGGGTCCTCGGAAACAGGGTCTCCGGTCTGAGGACTTCTGACTACAAGCTATACGTAGCTGAAACCGCAGGTTAAATTCGTACCTGCATTCTTGCAAAAAGAGATTTGCACTTATTTTTGCTCCCAAATTTCAGCAATGAAGATCACACCGCAGTGAGCCTCGAAGGCCAGGAGCGCTCACATACTGCTCCGCATACATGGGGCATGCACAACCAGACCCCCCTCCACACGCGCCTCTCCGGGCTCTAATCGCAGACTGCTCGGCCAAGGACATCGGCCTAATTGTGGGGTGCGATGCCAATGCACATCACTGTCAGTGGGGAAGGGGTGAGTACCTTTTCAGTTACTTACTGACCACTCAGATGGTCTTTTTAAACCGGCGTAGTGATCCCACCTCGTACAATGAATACAACAAAGAACTTAGGAAAGCCAAACGCGCCTCCTAGCGTAAGTTCTGCAGCGAAATCGAGAGTAACTCAGAAGCCTCACGCTTGCGCAGTGTTCTCTCGAAGACAACACCCACCCTGGGCTACTTGAAGAACACCGACCAGTCGTGGACTACGTCCAGCGATGAGTCGCTAAATCTTCTCCTAAATACCCACTTCCCTGGCTGCGATGAAAACAGACCCAACTACCTCGCGCCTCCTTCTGTCGCCTCAAATGCCATCCTGAGACTGCTAAGCCAGGAGAACATTTCTTGGGCGATCAGAAGCTTTAAACCCTACAAGTCCGCGGGGTCAGACGGCATTTTCCCTGCCCAACTGATTCACGCGGGACATAAAGCCATTAACTGGCTCAAAATAATTTACGAGGGAATCTTCTCCCACGGGTGCATTCCTGACACCTGGCTTCAGACCAAAGTCGTATTCATACCCAAGGCAGGCAAGCCCTGGCACACTGCCCCAAAAGATTTCAGACCCATAAGTCTATCGTCTTTTCTTCTAAAGGCCATGGAGCGGCTTCTAGGGCTGCATCTCACGGCGTCCATTCCGACCAGTCTGATCTCAGACTCCCAGCATGCCTATCGGAAGGGAAGATCCACCGAAACGGCCCTACACACGATCACATCGATCATCGAAGAGTCCCTTAACTTTAAGGAGTACACCGTAGTAGCCTTCCTCGACCGCCATCACGGGCGCACTGGTGGATTGGGGCGTTGACTCCAGGACGGTGAGCCTGATCGATGAGATGCTACAATGCAGGACGGTTGAGGCATCACTGGGGACGTCAACGTGTACCAGATTTGTCAGCAGAGGCACACCGCAGGGCGGAGTCCTCTCGCCCCTTCTATGGAACGTGGCAGTGAACACACTGCTGCGGCAGATAGAGGGGGGTGGCTGCCGTGTGGTGGCGTACGCGGACGATGTTGCCATAGCATTCTCCGGAAAATTTCCGCAGACGTTGTGTGAGTGCATGACAAGTACTCTCACGAAAATGCTCTCTCACGCACACTGCGATTGCAGACCTATCGAAAATACAAAGAGGCGGCTAAAGACTGCGGGGGCATTTTAGCTAGCCAAAAAAGTATTATCACGATTTTACGGGAATCCCAAATCGGCAGACGTATTAATTTAAGATATTGAAATAAAAAAGATGTCACAGATGAGATTTGGTCATGGGGAATGACCCCCTATATAGTTCGGTGGCTCTACACCGCCATCATACGACCAATCATGCTCTATGGAGTGGTGGTATGGTGGCCAGCCTTAGACAGAAGGACATGCCTCAATAAACTCAGCAGAGTTCAACGCATGGCAGAGCTATGCATAACTGGCGGGCTACGCACTACTCCAGGGGAAGCCCTGGATACTGTGCTGGACCTCATCCCTGTGGATCTCATGGGAAAGAAGGTGGCAATACTTTCGCCCTCAGAATGAGAGAAGCCAGACTGTGGAATGCATCCGCGGTTGGGTACTCGGGAATCCTGATGAGACTCCCGCAATTACCAGAGAGGACAGATTACTGTATTCCTAGTGATCACCTCTCGACGCCCTTCTAGGTATCAGTCATTGCTTCAGGCTCCCGGACCACTGTAGTGTGTTCCAAGCGGAGGTTGAAGCCATCAGGGAGGCCATTTCGATCGTCTCCAAACTACTTCTAGATACGCACTTAGTGTGCGTCTTCTCGGACAGTCAAGCGGCTATCAAAGCTCTAGGCTCAATATCGTCAAACTCAGCGACTGTAAATGACTGCCGCAGGTCTCTGTACGAGATCGCAGAGCAGTTCCTTATATGGGTCCCCGGCCACAGAGACATCGAGACTTGCCACATGTCTTGGAATGGAAAAATATTTTTCCAATTAGCCAGCTCTGGTGGATTATGTGGATGCAATTTTTCAGGAACTCCTATTTGATAATTCGGCAAATTATCAACCTCGTCCTTCCAATTCGTTGAAGTGAAGCTTGAATTGTATAATTTCTGTAGAATTATATCAAAGACTATACATACATACATGCCTTGATTTTTGGCATGTCTTCACAATGCATTGCCGGCCGGACTTTGCATCACCTTTTCTTATTCCGCTCATATTTTTTTACAACTGATTCCAATGATTGCTAAACAAGAAGTGAAGAAGCGAGCCTGGCACGAGCTCGAGCCAACCCAGAAATATGGTTGTAGTTGTGTATATGTGTGTATGTCCTAGGTCGGCGCGGCCATAAACCGGTTTCGCCCGCAGCATATACGGCTTTTAGCTTCACACACAAGCGCACTGAAAGCATGTCAGTGTATGCGTGCCGAAACCGTAGGGCAGCGTGGTCGCTGATGCTTTGGCGCGGCACAGTGGGGACTCAGCCGAAATAGTCAAAAAATTGTATGAGTGCTTTAGATAAATTTAATGTACGCATCTAATAGAGAACTTTCCAATTGAATTTTCAAGATAGTTTTAGTTTAGGAGATATAAGCACTCAAAGTTTAACATTTTTCAATGTGCAAATATTTATTCACTAACCAATTTGGAAAGTTGAGACGGCCAAAGATCCCACTGTGCCGCTACAAAGACTTCGGCGATCCGCAAACAACCGCTTCGACGGTGCTGAGGCTCGAGAGCCCAGAATTGCCGAACAGACGAAACCGATGGGCAGCGGGGTCGCGGTAGAGACGAAGTACAGGCGAAAAGGGAATTGAAACCCCGCGCGCTCCCTCGTGCCTTTTGGGTCCTAATGTTAGGACCCGCCATAGAACTGCTTTTTGGTCGCTCATGCAACATATTGGTATTGTATAGTCTTTGATTATATCTTGAAATGAGTCTTGTTTATCGTTGGCAAACCTTTTATTTAAAAGTTGTTGACTCTTTCGGCGTGTCTGATAATAACCTCTCATTTACGGACACATTCAGAAAAGGGACAGAAAAGACCCGATCAAATCTGTTTTTGCTCAACTCGCTCTTCGCTCAAGCAAAGACCGATTTTTTCAGTTCTCTTTTGTTTCTGTTTTTCACTCAGCATCTTGTCGCGAGCGAACCAAAAAAGTGTCTTCTGCGTATGTATGCGTGCTTGTACGTGTGGTGCATATGGCAACGATCAATTGTATGCGGTTTGAGCTTAAAATGAATCGTGAAAAGCGAAACAAGTGTTCGTTTGCAAATTTTACAAGGAAATATACCTTAGTAAAATGGCATAAGTGCACTGCTTTGAATGAAGTTTTTTTCAACACGTATTTTCTTGATTTACTTTATATTTTTATTTGGTTAGCTGTTAATAAGTACACAACAAAAAGGCATAAACAAATTCAATATTAATTGTTTTAATAACAAAAAAAAATAATTTTACAGTTTTTACATCGATAAGGGGAATAACAGCAAAAAATATTTTTTATGAAACAAATTTCCAAGGAACAAGTTTATGGGAAGATGATCTCTTTTAATAATTAATCGAGTTAAACTTATGCTCCTGAAGATTTTTCTGCCTACTGGGCATTGAATTTTTCAAGTTTTGTAGTGTTGTTATTTCTATCCTGTTCCATAGGCATAGACTTTTGCTGAAAGAATTCCCCACAGATGCTCAACTGGATTTAAGTCCGGACTAATTGCTGGCCACTTCATCAATGGTATCTTGTGGGTCTCAAAATAGCCTATTACAGCATGGGCAACGTGAATTGGCGCATAGTCCTGTTGAAAAGTCCATTGATCCCCATGGAAATTCTCAGCAAATGGAATTAGCTCACTATCTACCAATTCTATATAAGCTTGAGCATTCATTCGGCCGGATACAAAACAAATTGGGGACTTTCCTTTAAATAAGGCCCATACCATAAGCGATCCACGGCCATGGTTCCGCTTGTAGCAAGTTGCCCGTGGATGACGCGGATCTCTCCAATATTTATGATGGCCGTCCAGATGATCCATCTAAATTAAATTTTTTCGTCACTAAAAATGATATTTTCGAATTCAATGTCCCAGAACTTGTGATTTTCATAAATGGCCATGTGCGCATCTTTATGCTGTTTACTTAAGCGAGGTTTGCCAACTTTCTTTTGATTTTTGAGGTTCAAATTTTCGGTCAAAATTTGTCACACACGTTGCCTGGTGATTTTTAACGATGTCGATTCATTAGCGAAGCGATGCGACCAGTTTTCATGCCGGCTAACTTCATTCCCTTGATCCTTCCCTGTTCTTCCTCAGACAATTCTGAACCGCGAGGCATTTTTAACTAAAAGTTCAATTTTCTTTAATATTCTTATTGGTTTGATGCAATAATGAGTTCTTTCGTACAGAATCAATCAGCTTGTCACTTTTACTGAAAAGATGCTAACACTGCGACCCTCAAAACATGAATAAACATTATTGCACATATGTATGTATATCTATTTTCTACGTAGAGTGCTGCTTGATCTCTTATCTAAGCTAACGGTACATAATATGGAGCTCAAAGACGAAAATCTGTCATAACTGAGCACAACAATAAGAGATAAGAACCAGGGACCGTAAATAATCATTATTTTCTTTTTTTTTTAATAAAAAAATCTCTTATTTTTAATGGACCTAGAAAAACACTATTTACACCAAAATCTTTATTTTTGTACAATCTCTGCATTGCCGCCATGATTTGTAAACTTTTGATTTTTTACGATTTTCTTCGCAGATAATCATTATTTTTGAGTAATTTGATAAAACTTAGGGTTAATCATTATTCTTGATCAAAAAAAATAAAACTCAAAAGTAATGATTATCAATGATTTTTATTTTTTTCGCTTAAAATAAAACTCAACAGGAATTTACGGCTTCTGTATTAGAATGTTCGCCAATATTATTGCATATCCTTGTCAAAGGACCACAAAGCTACACCCTGCGCTAAAATTTTCTTTTTGAAAATAAATTTAAAAAATAATAAATTAATATATTATATTAAATTTTATATATTATATTTCGCTCAAAATAAATCTCAGCATTTATTTGTGTTATTTATGTAAATATATATATTTGTATTTATTTAAACTACGTTACTACTACATTTATTTATCAATAACAAATAAAAGATAAGGAAAGCTAGTTGCTCATAGTCGTACCTGAGGGGGGAAGAAGACTTACGAAGACTTACTTGCGCTTGACTACGCTCATGCAATTTATTTATCTATTTTTAGAATTGCTTATCTTAAGCCGCGAGTGTTAATGCATTGATACTTAGTTTTTGGAGATTATTCTTAGTCGCGTTTCAAGATGGGTCGCAAACGTAATTGTATTCCGCATAATTTTTTTACATTCCACGCGGAAAGTAATGTTTCTGAGTGTACAATTTGCAAATTGACTTTGAGTGGAAATTTTGTGTGCAATCTAAAGCGGCACTTAGAAAAGGTGCACAAAGGCGAATATGAAACCTTGGCCGAAAACAAAAAAACCGAAGTGCCCGAAAAGAAAAAGAAGTTTTCGGGGGTAATGGGGCAAGATGATGTCAAGAATGCCTGTATTGACCTGGTGACTGCCGCAAAACTTCCGTTTGCTGTACTTGACTCAAAAGGCTTTAAGGCGTTAACAGCTCACATATTTAGCGGCTTGGATATGCCCACTGTAACTTCCAGAAATATTATGAGCTTAGTCGAGGAAAAGTACAGCCAAATTAAATGCGACATGGTCAAAACATTCAAAAACAGAATCCTCTGCCTTAAAATGGACACGGCCACACGATGCAATCGCGGAATTCTTGGGGTTAATTCCAGTTCATCGATCACTGTGCAATATGTGTACAAACTTTAGGCCTGATAGAGCTGAAAACATCGCACACATCCCAAAACCTCTGTACTGAAATACAGTCCACATTGCATGGATGCATTCGGCACTCAAAATGATGCTCAGTGATCAGAGATGCAACCTCGCGGACGAATCATTGTCAAAATTAATTTTTGTAAAATTAAATAATACTTATTAATTAAACGTGTTTCCGACAACAAAACCAAAAATAACAAAAAAATTTTAATGTATTTTCAAAAAGAAAATTTTAGCGCAGGGTGTAACTTTGTGGTCCTTTGACAAGGATATGCAATAATATTGGCGAACATTCTAACACAGAAGCCGTAAATTCCTGTTGAGTTTTATTTTAAGCGAAAAAAATAAAAATCATTGATAATCATTATTTTTGAGTTTTTTTTTTTTTTGATCAAGAATAATGATTAATCCTAAGTTCTATCAAATTACTCAAAAATAATGATTATCTGTGAAGAAAATCGTAAAAAATTGAAATATGATCATTAGCAAGTAATTTTAATTATATGTATAACTTATAATGATTACGGTCCCTGATAAGAACTGCATAGTCAAACCAAACAAGCAGCTACAAGAAAACAAGCGTCCGACTGGCACCCGCCCGGGCTGGTTTTGAAACGAAAACGACCTGATTTTTGCTTTTGACCAATGAAAATCGTCAAAAATGTTCTCAAAACATAAAAACTACGATTTTTGACGATTTTCCTTTGCCATTCTTCATCCCATTAGGCACAAAAATTGCGGCAATTGGGCTAAAGTCATGTGACGAGAAATCGGATATCAACATGGCGCGGATCTGCATACCCTGGAAATGGATATTATAGAATTGAAGAAAGGTTTGACTGACTGTTCTAAGGCACAACGATATTTCTTTATTAATTACGTTTTAAAAAAGTTTTGAAAACAGAATCTATATTAACGAATAGGGTATACAATTGGCCGGTTGACAAGCAACAAGTCTTCAAATACCAGCAACATTGACGTGACATCAATCCGACCGTTTTTCTGTTGAACATTATTACGTTTTTTTACCTTCTCTTACGTTTTTTTGTTTGACCTTTTTCCTAAAACCTTTTTTTATATCAGATCCAACAAACGCAAGTATTTTAAATAAGCCAGTCAAGTAGCAAATTGATTCATAAATTGGATAAAATTACGTGGGCATGGCTGAAGGTTCAATCTAGCTAGTAATATTCAACGGAATATCAAAATCGAGGAATTTTTATAATAGAACTTGAATTCGTCAGTATATTTACGGTATATTTTCGAAATGAGACGGTATATTTCTGAGGTTCACACTGGCCAACGCAGCCAACTTCAAGTACGTCGCTGTCACGAATTGCAATTTTTATAAAAAAAAGGAAAATCGAAATCACTTTTTCACACGGGAAAAAGTGCCAGTGTCGTATTTTGAAGCCATAATTTTAGCTGCAAACGTAAGTTGAAAACATTCAAGTGGATTTTAATGGTAGAACAAGAGGTATGCAGAGCTAAATATCAACTTTTATTCGCCATTTCTTTTTTCGTCTATGCCATCGTGCTGCTATTGCTGTGACTTTGTGTTGCTCTGTGCTGTGCAATTGTGTTGGTCGATTCGATTGTGTGGGACGGTCGGACGACGTACATATATTTTTTCACTGCTGCTACCGTGCCCCTGCGCCCTGTTATTTCTGTTTATGTGTGCGTGCGATTACATTTTTTCTTCGCCTCTGTAATTGAAACAAATTACTGAATGCCTCAGGAGGTGGACGCCACCAAATTGATTGTTTAGCATACGCATTTTTAAAAGAATATTTTCCATTACTCGACACACACAAGCACACACAGAGCCGACAAAATGACGTCGCTGGAACAGAATCGTTTACAAAACTTCAAAAACAAAGGCAAGGATCAGGATGTAAGTCGAAACCGCTAGACCCCGCCCCAGAGGCAATTATTTATCTAGCACAACATCAATATATTTGATAATTATTCAGGAGATGCGACGACGCCGCAATGAGGTGACGGTTGAGCTTAGGAAGAACAAGCGGGAGGAGACCATATTGAAGCGCCGCAATGTCCCGAACTTGGATTCGAACACAGACGAGGATGAGCAGTTGCCCACTTCCATTAACCTGAAGAAGCTGGCACAGGCCGCAGCAGATTCCAGCAAACCAGATCAACAGTTGGCAGCCGTCCAGGCCGCCCGCAAGCTGCTTTCCTCGGACAAAAATCCACCCATCAATGATCTTATCCAGAGCGACATATTGCCCATTTTGGTGGAGTGTCTGAAGAATCACAATCACACAATGCTGCAGTTTGAGGCTGCCTGGGCCCTAACCAACATTGCCTCTGGCACATCAGATCAAACCAATCAGGTAATGATTACACCCCAATACTGTGCTCAATGCTCGCTGGAGGAAAGTGCTAATCTTGGGTCGGGGCAATGTGTGATGCTTTTCAGGTCGTCGGCGCAGGTGCAGTGCCACTCTTCCTTCAACTTCTCAATTCTCCCGCTGCGAATGTGTGCGAACAGGCCGTGTGGGCTCTTGGTAATATCATCGGCGACGGACCCATGTTGCGCGACTTTGTCATCAAGCACGGCGTGGTCCAGCCACTCCTGTCTTTCATTAAGCCAGACATACCGATTTCGTTCTTGCGCAATGTCACTTGGGTGATCGTGAACTTGTGCCGCAACAAGGATCCACCCCCACCAGCCGCCACAATTCACGAAATCCTGCCCGCACTCAATGTGCTCATCCACCACACTGACACGAACATATTGGTGGACACGGTCTGGGCGATTAGTTATCTGACCGACGGCGGAAACGAGCAGATTCAAATGGTTATTGAGAGCGGCGTGGTGCCGAAGCTGATACCCCTTCTGGGCAATAGCGAGGTCAAGGTACAGACAGCTGCTCTGCGTGCTGTGGGCAATATTGTGACCGGATCGGATGAGCAGACACAGGTTGTGCTCAACTATGATGCGCTCTCTTATTTCCCGGTCCTACTCTCCCATCCCAAGGAGAAGATACGAAAGGAGGCTGTCTGGTTCCTCTCGAACATCACCGCCGGCAACCAGTCACAAGTGCAGGCCGTTATCAATGTGGGTCTTTTGCCAAAAATCATTGAGAACCTGAGCAAGGGTGAATTCCAGACACAGAAGGAGGCCGCTTGGGCCATCAGCAATCTGACCATTAGCGGCAACCGCGAGCAGGTCTTCACACTGATCAAGGAGGGTGTCATCCCGCCGTTCTGTGATCTCCTCTCATGCCAGGATACGCAAGTTATCAATGTAAGAGATGTCCCCTGCGTACGGTCTATGTCCAGGAGTAACCATTTTTATTCCAGGTTGTGCTTGATGGTTTAAACAATATGCTCAAGATGGCCGATACACATGTGGAAACGGTGGCCAACTTTATTGAGGAGTGCGAGGGTCTGGCCAAGATTGAGCGTCTGCAGAGCCACGAGAATGTGGAAATTTATAAACTGGCCTACGAAATCATCGATCAGTTCTTTACGGATGAGGTGAGTGACAGGCCGCCAAGTAAACAAAAACATTGGATTTTTCTGATTGCTGGAATATGTGTATTTAATAACAGGGCGAACAAACCAACATGGCCCCCTCATCAGATGGCACACAATACAACTTTGATCCGAATGCTGACAAGCTACCAATGAACTCATTCAATTTTTAAGGATCCACAGAGAAACCAAAACCAGAGCAGCAGCAGCAAGCAAAAGCGTGCAACAGACAGACAGACAGATAGTTTTTTTGGCGAAGAGTGCTAAAACTTACATTTACTTACACATTAAGCTTGTGTATAAAAATATGGGAGCAGCAAGAAAATCACTTCACATTATAATAATAGCAATACATAATTTCCACCACTCAAAGCCCAAAACAATTGCACCATTTGCCAGCAGCAGCAGCCCAAAGCAAGTGTATTATTTAACCAGCATCAGCCCCGGCCCCCAAGAGAAAACATTTAGAGAGCCGGACAAAAAACGTACTCTTGTCATCAGTTTTAGCTTCTCTCAATTCTGTGCTAAGAAAATTATAAAACACCTTAATAAATGTGCATGTGGATCGCCAGAAAACATAATTCGATTTGTATAGTGAACGGGGGCAAACCGAACCGATTTGCTACCCGATATACCACACAGAAATGACATACATAACGAAAAAAAAAAAAAATTGTAGAACTATTTGATTTATATGGAATAATTTAATATTATGTACGCCTTTGATTTGTAATTGAAATTACATATGTATACATTTCTAACTAATGAAAACGATAAAAAAAAAAACAGTCGAGATATTGTTAACAGGTCTACCACTCAGTTTGTATATACATATATGTGCGATCTTATGAGCTGTTTACATTCCATTATATCTCGCTCACTCCGTCAGGGGGCGCTACAGGACATGGAAGAGAGACCGATCGTGACGCAGGGGAGTCACGGGATATATTTTTCTTGACTCTGGCTATACCCATAATTCGATCTGATTAAAATTCTGCAATCTGGTAGATATTAATAATAGTTTCTTTAATATTGTGGATGCCACAGATTTTCACTATCTGAAAGGACGTGGCGAAACTTTTGAAACAAGACTTGATTCAGTGTGATATCACAGGAGTCTGACGCACAAAATGTGTTTGCTCTAGCTCATCAAAGTGGAAGGACAGACTTGGCTGTATCGACTAGGCTAAGCATCAATGCTGATTAAGAATACATATATATGTACATGATTCCTTCTGGCTGTCGGAAATCTGCATAAATCCAATATATCCCGATATTCTTTGAGTACCGGGTATAAAAACAAAAACAAAAAACGATTGCCTGGAAATGATTTCAAGTTACGGAAAACTAAAATAATATCGGCATACCAGGTGTCTGCCGAGCTGCTGTCTGCTCATTATCATTAATTATCATTTATTTACATTTGTGCGTCACTTGAACACGTTTTCGACATTATTGCGCAGTAATCACAGCTGGAGAAGTGTTTTTGACACACTGTGCGGAGGTAAAAAGCTTTGCACACATGCATAAATATTCCAAAAAACAAGAACACGACATGCATAGAGATCATAGATCACCATAGACATGGTGAGCTCAACATACAAATCAGATGGAAATTGAAAAATATTTGCCCTGCCCACTGCTGTGATTAAAGTATGTGGAATATAAAGAATTATTGTTTTTCCAACAATCAAAAAATTGCGCGCCTTCTTTGAGGCCGCAGTCGATATGAACATAAATAATTACATGTACATGTAGTTGAATGAAATGTTATCTACATATTAGAGATGTTTCTCGTATTAATATAAAAATATAACATATAACTATATATGAAAAATTTAATTATAATCTTAATCTAGCCAATAAAACAACATGAAATTGGAACTGGATTCTTCCATTTTAGAGCCATTTAGGTTGACCAGCAACATGTAAGATATGACATGACATTCCGTACTCCCCTTACGTTGGCACTGTTTAACTTTTTGCTTAAACTTTATTTTATGCACAATACAATAAAAACGAGTACTTAAAAGTTAATCTTGCAGCGAACTTATTCATCAATGGCATACAATTATGTGGGCTGAGCTGAGAGTCTTAGTTAGCCAGTATTATTCAACGGAATATCAAAATTGAGCAATTGGAACGATTACTCACCTACGTTTTATTTGTTTAGCCTTTTCCCAAAAACCTTTTTTCCGACAAAATCCAATAAAAGGCTGGATTTGAAATGAGCCAGTGAAGTAGAAAATGTATTCATTAATCGGATAAAATTCTGTGTTCAGGTATGGAAGTTCTAGCTAGCAAGTAATTTCAAATCGAATATCAAAACAGAAGAATATGGCTTCCAATCCTTGACGGAGATCGATTAACCCATTGTAGACCAAGGGGGTATTTTAATATTCCACCGGAAATAATGAAAATGTAATATTTTTAGCGTAGTTCAGGTGAAAGAAATCGTGGTTTTCTATAAGTTCAGAGGAAAGCTGGTACGACATCTACAAGAAGAATTTACAATCAGTAATGTTTTCCGCCATTTACCTCAAGTCTTTGAACTGTTTAAATAGAGGGGGCTTAAGAGGTCACACTGCTTGCGATTCGCACTGGTCGTGATTTTTTTAATTCAGAGTTATTTTTAGAATTCCCTGCATTATTGCATTTATTTCGCATACTTTTTGCTTCCGTCAACATTACGCTGCTGCTGCGGAAATTGGCACACACTCCCCACACCACACCAGTGTGAAAGTCAAGGTCAAGGATGTTTAAGTGAAACAACCTGCTGAAATGAAACAAAAATACCTGATGGTTTCCCCAAACTTGTTAAAGTGGGAATATTTAATGTGGATTTGTATTTGTATCATATATTATATAGTAGACGGGATATATTTGATGATGGGATAGAAAGTCGAGAGAGTGTCTAATAGGAAGACGCAAATGTTTATCGCTCTCAGCTGTTTGTTCTGGTTTGCGTGCGTCTGTGTGTGGGTGAGAGAGCTCCCATGCGCGTGGCAATGCTTCGAGGCTTTTGTTGTTCGTAGTTTCCTACTACATTTTATTTTCTCATTGCTATTCGGTCCGGTTGGAGGTGTCTGTCTGGCCCGCTTTTATTGTTGCTCACATTCACAGCTCGTGGAATTTTTTTCGCTCAAGTCAAAAGCATAATGTCGTCAACAGCCGTTCAGCCACCGACACCCGTGCCACCGCCGCCTCCAGCTGCTGCTGCTTCCGCTGGAAAGGGTCTTCACTCCAAGGTGTACAATGGCCTCATTGGAGCCTGTGACAAGTTTGTGCCCGCCAAGATGCGTCCCCTGTGGATGCACGCAGCTGGTGAGTCCCATTGCGGGATACCTTATCGTGATTCTTAACTTGAACTGCTTGTTCCTATTCAGGTCCCAAAACGATCTTCTTCTGGGCGCCCGTATTCAAGTGGGTAAGTTTGCAATTTCTCCTGCTAGTCGGCGGTTACATAACTGGGAGAGCGCACGACCTTCACTAATTTTCATTATCGCACACACATTGAAATCCCAGCGACCATATAGTAGAAATCTGTTCGCAGGTACCATTAAATGAAATAATTTTGATTATTCCGAGCAACCAGCTTGGACGCGTCTGATAACTGAGTGTTTGTGTGTGCGTGTGCGTGTTCGTGTGGATTGTGGAAAACTTTGCTAACACATCTATCCCTTCCCGTCTAGGGTCTCGTTGCAGCCGGACTGGGTGATTTGGCCAGGCCAGCGGACACAATTTCCGTATCCGCATGCGCTGCCTTGGCGGCCACGGGCATCGTCTGGTCACGCTACTCCCTGGTGATCATACCCAAGAACTACAGTCTATTTGCCGTGAATCTCTTTGTCGGCCTGACGCAGATGGTCCAACTGGGTCGCGCCTACATGTACCAGCAGGAGCAGGAGAAACTGAAGAAGGCGCAGGAAGAGAAGCCCGCCCTCACGCAGTAGAGAATTTCCATCGAATTGGTGCTATCCCCCATATCCCCCTATATACATATATATTTAAATCTATTTGTATTTTACAAACCAATCCCACAACGCACATCGTTAACGAAAGGATCTGAAAAGGGTATATTCTGCGCAGATCTATATCTGCGTGTATACACTTTGTTGACCATTATTATTTATGGTGTTATGCCTTATAAACGTGATTCGTACTACTTAAGTTGTAAATGTGGAGGCTTCGCGTATGCTTTTTTATTGATACGAGAATTCATTATTGGACATTTTGTGATCTTCAACAAATAAACCAATACATTGTAAGACTGTAGATAGTAGTGAAACAAAAGTACTTTTACTGGGAATTATACATAAAGTATAGAATGGACTTTGTCGATAACGATCTTTAAGCTCTTATCTATTTTCACAGAGTCAATCTGTGATTTTGTCATGTATATTGGTACCTATTGAACTAAGTTATGTCTACCAACCAAATTAAAATATATTGGAATGTGCTACCGTAGAAATCGGCTTAAAAATTATATTGAGATAGCATCAGAGCTGCAGGAAAGTTTTTCAAATGATATTTCAGCTCGAACTATTTGGCTTCGGCCAAAGAAGGTGTCTTTAATAGCAAGGAACCCTGGCAGAAAGCCACTTCTGCATAGTCGAATGAAGAAAGTTCGCTTAAATTGGTTTAAAGAAAATAAAATTTTGCTTAATCTGAGTGTTCATATTCTCGGATGAGTCCGAATTTAATCTTCGGCTAATATTATGATATGGGGATAAATATCTAAATATAAAACTGAATCGCTATTTATGATTAAGAGAAGGGTCTGATGAATGCAAAAAAGTATGAAGAAATTATTCGCAGTAGAGTTGTGGCCAGTATATAATCAGTTACTGAAAGAGAAGATTCCATCTTTCATGATTCAGGACGATTCTGGATATTAGGATTCACTAGATTGGCTAGACTAGAGAATGTCTAGGTCCTTATGACTGCCAAAATAAGAAAACGGAAGCCAAAAACTATTCTTACTAGTTCAGTTAGCGGATGTTATAGGTGGAGTTTGATTTGAGGATATAACGGATGAATATCTGAAGTCTTTATACGTTTGGGGGGTACCGCAAAATATTAATTATTTATATTTTGAAAAAACTTGAATATATTGTTTATTATTAGTTGATAGAAAACAAAATAATCTATTGGAAAAAATTTAATGTTTGTTGAAGAAATCGTTGCTATAATTTTACTGAATTTTTTTTTCCTTCGTTTGATAGAATTACCTAATGACCGTTGAAAAAATGGTATTTGGAAAAATTTTAGTTTTTAAGTAAATGAATATGACATCAAACAATTTAGTGTATACTTTTTTTAAGAATGGATTTATCGACGCTTAAGAAGTAAAAAATTCATGTTTGCTGGGTTTATATTCTTTTGGCTCCACAGACTGCCTGTAAACTTAAGAGCGCTTTCTTCATTCGACTATTCACAAGTGGCTTTTGCAGGTGTCCTTACCTGTCGGCGACACGTTTTTATTGTATTTATTTTATTTTCCATAGTCGCATCTGGACGGCATGGGCGTGGGCATCGAGGTGTTCGAGCTATTTCATATTTTTTTTCGCCTTTTTCACATACATATATGTATACATGTATATATTTTCTTTGCATTTTCATATAAAGTTTGGTTTGCATTTTCAAGAAATGTGTTTCGAGACAATGGCTAAGCGTATAGAGAAAACGTACTAATACTCTATCAAGAAGCAATGACACATAATGAGAAAACAGAATTGGAGAACTGGCTCTTTTAAGGGTTCCTTCCCCTTTAAGATTGTATTAGAGCACACTTATCAAGGATTTGGCTTTAAACGTAGGCTCTGATAAAGAGGTCTTTAGTATGATCCGACTGCATATTGTGAAGAATGTATTCCCCCGTTTCAAATTTGTATACAGCATTTACAGTTTTCTAACGGATTGAAAAGTGTATTATCTGCAGATACAAGATAATTCATATTATTTTAATCACACGCTATGCGAACATATTGACATTTACATATGTATATGTTATGTGTATTTATTTGCAAATGTGTTTTATAGAGAGGTGCTGTATGCCTATCCAAACAGGTTGAGATAGTATTACCTACCCTGCTTCAGTTTGTGTGGGGCCACATTTACATACAAAATGTATGTCTATAGACATCTATGCCTTATGGTAAATGATAATTCTGGTGATAACAGAATTGCGCTAATAAAACTAGTAAAACATAAACATAGGGACCCCACACTTAACAGAAAGCTCAGTTGCCGGTGAGAGCTTCGTTGGAGCTGTTTGTGTACCAGATTCTACTTGGGTATTCCGCTCTGCTCTCCAGAACGCTGCTCTTCGTTATCACGTTCCAATCTATTGCTAGACTAACACTTCTAATCAATTAATAGAAGCTTGACTAAAACAGCGCGAATCATCTGTTCTCAATTTTCATTATCGAACATCACTTCAGTTTCTCTTGGCTGTCTGAAAAGGTTTGACGTTCAGAGCCCTCAGAAAGATAATGCCCCCGAAGCCTCCATCTGCAGCAGCCCTTGCCTCAGTGGGTAAGAGACTAGGACTCCACTCAAAGGCGTACAATGGACTGATTGGAGTCTGTGATAAGTTTGTACCCCCCAAGATGCGTCCCCTCTGGATGCATCCAGCTGGTGAGTGTCAAAGAGTGCCCAACCAACAAACTGATCTCATTACTGATTCTGCTCTGTTAAGGTCCAAAGACGATATTCTTTTGGGCACCGCTGGTCAAATGGGTAAGTTGTCAGGAGGTTACATAACTTTGACAGCTGCGTCCTTTGGCAATTTTCATTATCGCGTCGAAACTGATAAACAAATCTGTAGGCGAGCGTTTCTGCTACTCTACTCGTACTAAAACGACCATATATTGTGCTTTATTATGATTTGTTTATGTCGGAACAACCTGTTCAGAATAGCGACGCGATAAATGCGCATTTGCCTCTCTCAGAGAACCTATAGAGAGAGGCAGAGGCAGATCTATTTCCCACACGCGCGACTTTTGATAACTCAAAGTGGAATGATTTTGGATTTCTCGTGGAATTTTTCTTAGAGAGAGCTTTCAAAACATTCTACAAAGATTTGCAGTCAATGGGAACGTAGATTACTTCAAGTTGTATAATTATTCTAATCTTTAAATTGTATTTGTTGTGTATTTTCCATCCCAGGGCTTGGTTATTGCTGGACTGAGTGATCTGACCCGACCTGCAGACACTATTTCCCCAAATGGCTGCCTTGCCCTCGGAGCGACGAATCTCATTTGGACGCGCTACGCTCTGGTGATCATACCAAAGAACTACAGTCTTTTTGCTGTTAATCTGTTTGTGAGTCTGACGCAGCTTTTCCAATTGGGGCGGGCCTACAACTACAAGTGGGAGCAGACCAAACTGGAGAAGGTAACATCGGAGAAGCCAGCTCTTCTGCAGCAGTAGAACATAAGTTATGCATAGACCAATTTTTCATCAACAAATAAATACAATCTAATTGTTGTCTAGTCTAAAGATAGCTTTGAAATTGATTATAGCGGGAAACTCAATCAGCGATGGTATGTGTGCTATCGATTATTATGATTGCAAGTGTCATCGATGGCAGGGTGACCGCTTACGGTATTTTTTATACTTTTCGGTATTTATTGGGGTCCAAAATGAGCCGACGGTATATTTACGGTATACACTCTCTCAAATTTAAAAACGCTTCAGTCAAATTATATTTCTACTTTCTAGACTATATTTTACCTATAATAAATAGATTTAATATCATTTTTAAGTATAGAAAAGCTGTAGCACACATAATATATAAAAATATGTCTGAAACTTATAATTTAATATTAAGCTGTTATTTGAAAGACTTATATATAAGGAATACTGACTTAAATTTACTAGATCCAAGCAGCAATGTTAATTTCGTAGAATTCCTAAAAATGAATTTGGGCATTAATGTAAGCCTTGAAGTGTCAAAATTAGAAAGAAATGAAAAATATGAATTTTTCCAAAGAGCACATTCATTTTTGATCGAGTTGAGTATACAATTAAAGAAAAGCTTGCCTTTTAACGAGAAGGTTTTTAAACTTCTCTCATTCCTAAACCCTGAAGACATAGTCAATAGCCAATTATCAGATTTGCATGACCTGTATAAAAGATTTCCTCAACTTATTAAAGATCCGCAGGGAATCGATAATGAATTTGTCCTCTAGAAAAATGATGAGGTTCTTTTTAGTTTATTAAAACACATAAAAGTCCTGGCCATTTCTGGTATACATTGGGACAAATAAAAGATTTCAACAATGAATTAAAATATAAACATATTTTGCCGGTTTCAAATGCATCATGTGAAAGAATTTTCTCCGAAGGGAACTTAATAAAAACAAATACAAGAAATAGATTTAAGAATATAAATGTTTCAAATCTTTTATATGCGAGACAAAGTCTAAGGAAGAATAACGGCTGTGAGAATTTTGAACCGAACACTGAAATGCTGTTAAAAAATCCCAGCTTCATCGTGAGTGACGATAGTGATGTTTATTAAGACTTTATTATTATTAATAAGTCTTATTAAGACTTAAGATTATTAAATGAAATGAATGAAACAATTATTTCGAATAGGCCAATCAAGTAGCTTCCATATAGCTGCTAATCGACGGAAGATCAATAACGAGGAATATGTAAAATAGAACTTGAATTCGTATATTTTGAAAATGAGGCGGTATGTTTCGGTATGAGGGTCGGACTGTATATTTTATCGATAAATCCGCGGTCACACTAATCGATGGCCTCCCACCTCTGATTGCGAAAAAAAATAAATATATTTTCGCTGGAATTTCGGTATAATTAATAAACAAATCATGAATTTAATAAGCGGCATAAAGTTGTACATTGAAAAAATGTGCACAGAGTCGGGGCCGGGCATGAAAATCATCCTGCTGGACAAAGAGACGGTAAGCGAAAGCAATCAATGCCCCCACTAGTCATAGATTTGTATAGGAGGAAATCCATAATATCTGTTGCAGACGAGTATTATTTCCATGGCATTTAGTCAGTCGGACATGCTACAGCGGGAGGTGTACCTGTTTGAACGGCTTGATTCTGGACGCTCCAATGAGAGGCTCAAGTACCTAAAGTGCATTGTGTTCATCCGCCCCACCAAGCAGAACATCCAGCTGTTGGCCAATGAGCTGCGCAACCCCAAATACAGTGCGTACTACATATGTAAGTGGAGCAATATATGATTGATTATCACCCCACCACTAAAACCGCACCTTCCGTAGACTTTAGCAACATTATACCACGCACTGACATCAAGTACCTGGCTGAATGCGACGAGTCCGAGTCGGTGAGGGAGGTGAAAGAGCTCTATGCGGACTATTTGTCCGTGAACCCGAATTTGTTCTCTCTCAACATACCCAACTGCATGGTGAATCTGAACTGGCTGCCGGATGCCCTGACACGCAGCATGCAAGGCATCACAGCTGTCCTGCTGTCCCTGAAGCTGAATCCAGTGATTCGATATCGGGCGGGTTCCCAGGCGGCCCAGCTGTTGGCCAAGATGATCTACGAGCAAATCACCAAGGATTCGACACTGTTTGATTTTCGTTCAAATATGGATGGGTCGGCACCGCCTTTGCTGCTGGTTCTGGATCGACGAGATGACCCGGTGACGCCGCTCTTGCATCAGTGGACTTACCAGGCCATGGTCCATGAACTGTTGCAGATTAAAAACAATCGCGTGGACCTGTCGGACCGCGCCAATGTGCCCAAGGACTTCAAGGAGCTAGTCTTGAGCGGCGATCAGGATGATTTTTATGGAAATAACATGTACGCGAACTACGGCGAGATTGGATCGACCATTAAAGCACTGATGGAGGAATTCCAGCGCAAGGCTAACGATCAGAAAAAGGTCGAGAGCATAGCGGACATGAAGAACTTCATCGAGTCCTATCCGCAGTTCAAGAAGATGTCGGGCACAGTGCAAAAGCACTTGTGTGTGATTGGGGAGCTCTCGGGGCTGAGCAATAAGCGAAACTTGTTTGAGTTGTCCGAGCTGGAGCAGGAGATTGCCTGCAAGGCCGAGCATTCGGCTCAGCTGCAGCGGATCAAGAAGCTGATTGCCGACGAACGGGTTACCATTGACGATGCCCTGAAGCTGGTGGCCCTGTATGCGCTGCGCTATGAGCGTCATGCCAATTGCGATACCTCTAGCCTGCTGCAGATCATCAAAACCCGTGGCGGACGACCCCAGATTGTGCCCGCTCTGATCGAGTATGCGGGAAACCATGTGCGCCAGGGAGATCTCTTCAACATGGTGCGGATTACCGACGCCGTGAAGCTGACTAGAAACCTAATTAAGGGCTTAAAGGGGGTGGAGAACGTCTTCACCCAGCACACGCCACTGCTAAAGGAAACGCTCGAAGATATATTTAAGGGACGCGAGCTGGATCCCGTCTTTCCGGCCATCAACTCCGAACTAGTGCCATTCCGACGACCGCCCCAGGAGGTGGTGGTGTTCATAATTGGCGGTGCCACCTATGAAGAAGCTCTAGCTGTCCATCAATTGAATAATTCTGGTTACAAGATCATTCTAGGCGGCACCACCATCCACAATTCGCAGAGCTTCATCAATGAAGTGCTGTCGGCCACGAATGGCATTCAGTTCAAGCACACAAAGTCCATGATCAAGTATTGTTCGACAGACAATATCTAGAGGGAATATCACCAGCCGGAAACTATATTGTTAACTATTTATTATCTGTGTAAACCATTGTACTATTCCCCCTTTAAGCTTATTCCATGTAATATATCATTGTCTATCGGTTATGTATCTCCAGGCAACGGACTGGAGGGCTAAAATGTATTATATCTTCTATATATACTATATTAAACATACTTGTGTGTCTGTTTTTAATGGGTACCATGGCAACGTCTTCTGTTTTTGGCTCAAACCAAAAACCCTAATTTTTCCAAAGGATCATCATCATCATCATGTCCAGCACGTATTTCAATGAAATCTGGCATCAGTCGCAGCATGAATGCGAGCTCTTGTCTACCATTGACTATGAGCGTCAGCACCAGGATGTGGAGACAACGGTGGCCACCATGAATGCAGCCGTTGGCTCTGTGGCAGCCGATGCCGATGCCAAGGCCCTGCTGCAGTCGAGTCTCTACGAGTTCTATTTGAGATACATTTGTTTGAGCAATCGCCTGGAGGATGTATATGATAACGTAAGTATTATGAGATCATAGATACAGAAAAACATCAATGCTGGTCCATTCCACAGATGATCCAGCCGCAGAAGCGTCAGCTGGTGCGTAAGCTTCTAGACGCCTGCCTGGGGCGTGTCATAGAACTCAAGCACGATCTGGTCAACATTGATTTAATGGAATTTAGCTACAACGACGCAGTGATAGAACGACTGCGTCTCACGCCCATGGAGTCGGAGCTGCGAGTGCCACGGTACTTCCTGCGAGAGCGGCAGCAGGAGCTCGAGTTTCGCAAGCGAACCATGCAGGAGATACTGGTCAAGCTGGGCTGGCTGGAGGAGCACGAGCTGGAGGAGACCGTGACCACGGAGATCGAAGCCATACGTATGCTCCAAATGCATGAGCGGGCACGCCAGGGCCGTCTTCGTGCCCATTTCATGAAGGAGATACGCATCCTCAAGGAGAAGGGCAAATCGGAGGAGCGCACCGAAAAGGAACGCAGCGATTCTGGCCTCTTGGCGGCCATGAAGATCCAGAAAATGTGGCGTGGCCACACGGCGCGTAGGATAACGCGACGCCGCAAAATGGAGGAAATGATTCTGATTGGTATGCTACCGCCCCCGGCGGCGGTGCTCAAAGAGCGGGCCGAGAAACTCGACAAGTTACAGCACAACGACAAGCGCTATGAGGCGCAGGTCGTCTATGCGGAGCAGTTCGAGACGCGACAGCGGGTCGTCCAGGAGGAGATTCGACAGAAGCATGGGGCCAGCATGAAGGAGGACATTGCCGACGAAATACGGGCCTGGGTAAAGGATTGCTATGAGAAGACCGGCAAACTGCCAGACTTTCCCACGGAAGATCAAGGCGGATCTCTGCACATATTCAGCCGACCGGGCACCGAGAGCGAGCACAGTCGCTCCTCGGCACGATCCTCCAAAGAATCGCGCAAGACCAAGGACAAGTCCAAGTCGCCGGCGCGCAGTGGCGATCTGAATGTCAATGAGAATCAGGAGGACGATGTCAGCTTCCAGCCGGCCCCATCCATCTGTCTGCCCGACATACGCACGGAGATAGATCTGTAAGAGGAATGATTAATGAAGAGTAACCAAAATAATAAATGTTCCCCTCTATCTATGGACAGTTTCAATGATACCTGGCGCGACAAGGACGAGACGGGCGTGTTGAGCCAGGCTGCCTACGAGGATATGATCTACAGCGACAAGTACCAGGAGGTGGAGCTCGAATTCCGGCGCGCTGTCGACGATGTGATGCGCCAGGAGATCGAACTGCTGCAGACGGCCGTGGGCAAGAAGATCAAGAAGAGCAGCAAGAAGACGCGTCGCTCGGGAAAAAAGAACAAGAAGAAGAAGGAGAAGGATCTCACGCCAGACCGCACCACAGAGTCGCTGTATGAGGAACTGGTCACCAATGGCATTATCCGCAAGTATCCGGAGCTCAAGCTAAAGCAATTTCTGGGCGACAAGGCCTTGACCGCTCGCAACGGAACGAATCCATCGCCGGGCGACATCCGGCAGATCCTCACAGAGTACTGCATCCTTCCACTGGGTTCGGAGGCCATACACAATTGCACACCGCTAATACGCTCCATACTGCTGGCCGGTCCCAGAGGGTCAGGAAAGAAGGCCCTGCTCCATGCAATTTGCACGGAGGTGGGCGCCGTGCTCTTTGACCTCACACCAGCCAATATTGTGGGCAAATATCCGGGCAAGTCGGGTCTCATCATGCTCATCCATTTGGTGGTGAAGGTATCCAGACTGCTGCAGCCAGCTGTCATTTACATGGGCGATGCAGAGCGACCATTCATGAAAAAGATACCCAAAACCGATCGCACGGATCCCAAGCGTCTGAAGAAGGATTTGCCAAAGCTGATCAAGAATATAGCACCCGAGGATCGCGTCATTTTTGTGGGCACCTCTAATCTACCCTGGGAAGCGGATCAAAAGATGCTGCAATCGGTGTACAATCGGTTCATTTACATTCCACGACCCGACTATGGGGCCATGTCGCATGCCTGGAAAACGCTGCTACAGTGAGTATTTCTAGAGGTCCTAGTGCGTTTATCTGCTTTCCTATTTGGCAGTGAGTACTCTGGGGGTGTCTCCAATTTGGACACCAGTGCCATGGCAAAGATATCCGACGGCTATACCATAGGAGCCATCGATGCATGCCTCAAGGAGGTGATGACCTGCAAACGGAAGCTACAGCTGCGTACCCAACCGCTCACCAATGCAGAGCTCATCAATGTGCTGTGGTGCGTGGTACAATGAACATGGAAATAAACAATATAGATAAAATTTGTTTGATTTTTTAAGCACGCGTGATCCCGTCTACCGCGAAGAGGAGGAAGCCTTTGAATCATGGTGGTCTAAAACCCCATTGGGACGTCGCCGGCAGCGTTTTCTGGAGCTGGAAGAGGAGCGTCTCATTGAGGAGCAGGCCCAGGCGGCCAAACAGGGAAATGGCAACAAAAAGAAAGGCCTCAACTGATTGATATACATTATTATTCACACTACGTTCTATTTAAGTTTATAAGTAAAATCTTTTTTACCACATTTACAGTGTATTTCATTGACAGCCAGTTGCAGCGTGTCCTGATCCTCCAGAAGCACCCGCAGCTCTTTCAGCTTTTTGTTTAGCAATTCCTCATGATCGCCCACGCACCAAAGTAGGCTCACATGAAACGAGGGCGGGGCATTGAACTTGGGTAGACGATAGTCGTGCATGACCTTGTCAATGGGCTGAAGGATCGAGAGCACTTTCTCCGTAAAGGCTCCGTCCAGCTGCACTGCCAGGAAGGTGCGCGTGCGCTCCTCATTCGTATAGATCTTTAGGCCTTGAAGAGTGCTAGCAAAGCTGGGCAAGGAGTTCACAATTAGTATGATGTGAGAGGTCACGACGGTAGGGACTTACCCCGTGGAGCTGTTAAGGGCGACCTGCAGCGATCGCGAAAACTCATCGATTTGATGGTATTGCAGCACCACAGTCCGGCTGAGACTCAGATGCAGCGGTTCATTGGCTTGCATTTGGACGTCGGGTGCCAGGCAGGCAATGGCTTCCTCCTGGAATTCCTCCAACTGCTCAGCGCAGGCAAGTGCCGGTACATAAACATAGGTGGCCCAATTGCCGCGCTCATGCTTGAAACTCCGTATACGTCCGCCATGGAGAGCGGGATCATCTACCACTTCATCCTCCTCCACAGGTTTTGCCTTCTTGGGGCCCAAAAGGGTGACAGCTGTGGGCAGAGCAGCAGATCTTTGGCGGTTGAGATGTAGAAATCTACAGGAATGCCCCAAAACTACCATTACCTCTTTAGCGTGTTAAAGATGAGATTTGGCGGATCGTCTTCCGAACTGGAACTACCGCTGCCTTCATAGTTTACAAGAGCCATAAATTATTTTATTGTAACTTAATTATAAACAAACTAAATAAAGTGTGCCGGAAGAAGTTTGATACTGTCCAGCCCTCAGAAATATACCGAAATATACCGTAAATATACTGACGAAATATTTTCGGACGGTATATTTTATCGATAAATCTGCGGTCACACTGCTCAGATACGAGCCAACCTTTTTGGCATATATTTTTTCAAATATTTTTGTGGCTAACATGCAAGTGCACAGCTAGAATTATTATAGAATAGCAAAATTGCAAACCATTATTGAGCTGAACACCGATGGATATCCAACTGGGCGCCATGCTGCACGTGTACAAGGGGGAGTGGGGTCTGCCGACAATTGATTTTGAATGTTTACGTGCTCTGGTAGGTTCAGTTGCATCACATCGCACACAGCACATTTCCATTTAATCGCTATGAATGAATCAAACTCTGGCCATTTGTATCGCAGTGTCTACTGCGGTTCACCCGCTGCCCCATGGACGTGGAAACGAATGCGAATCCGCTGCGTTCAGGAGCCGGAAAGTTGCCTTATCTTCAGATTGGCAATGACAAATTTGTGGGCTACAGTCAAATAAAGCGCGTGCTGGATCTTGAGGTGAGTGCACACTCCGACCGAACGGCAACAAAAACAAATGAGCATAAAACAATGCCGGGTGAACAAACTGTGGGATCTATTTATAAACTTTTGCGTATGGCGTATGAATGGATTTTGCATTTACTTGTGGTTCCGTTCCTATCTGTCTTTCAGGGTTACCCGATTGATGCGCACTTAAACACCAAACAAAAGCATTTGTCCGCCACATATGCCAACTGGGTTTTCACCAATCTGCATGCCTACTACCACTACTTCCTGTATGGAGAGCCGTTCAACTTTGACAAAACCACCCGTGGGCTATATGCCAAGCGCACGCCATTCCCATTCAACTTTTACTATCCCTCCACGTACCAGCGCGAGGCATGCGATGTGGTCCAGGTTATGGCCAGCTTCGATGTGAACGATAAGCTGGACAAGCACGAATCGGACTATGTAATAGCTATTTTGGTTTAAGCTTTTTGCGTAATCTTACAAATGTTGGTTCTTTCAGCTGGTTTTAAATGCCAAAAAGTGTGTTAACCTGCTCTCCCGGAAGCTGGGCCGCAAGGTGTGGTTCTTCGGCGACACCTACAGCGAATTCGACGCGATTGTGTACAGCTATTTGGCCATAATCTTTAAGATAACACTGCCCAACAACCCACTGCAGAATCACATCAAAGGGAGTCAGAATCTAGTGAATTTCATCAACCGCATCACCAAAGACATCTTCCGCAACGAGGGCTTCAGCTCCATTAAACCCACAAAGACCGCAAACGGCACAGATGTAAATGTGACGCATTCGGAGCATAAATTTCTCGAGTCTGAGTGCAGTACGAAAATCATAGCCGGCGTCGGAGCCCTGTTGGCCATGGGCGCGTTTGCAGCATGGCGCGGTATTTACAACCAGGTGGGGGCATTGTCTTTTATTATAGCATAGATCCTAAACATTTAATCCTTTTTGTTAGTTTTGGGCCAGCTTTTTTATTTGGCTTCAGAAATTCTACAAATCTTAAAATAATTAGTGCATGCAAAATTATCAGTTCCATTTCAAAATTTGATTTGCTTTTTACCCCCATTGCAGCTGACAACGCGCTCCTCAACAGATTACGATGGCATAGACTACGACGATGATGATGCGGAGGAGGGCCTAGATTAATAATGCAGCTCTCTATATTGATATATGTACATATATCCATAGAGTATATATTTATAAAGTGTATAAAGGGGAGGAAGCACAAACAAAAATGTCCAACATCAAGTGAATATATATAAGTAAACTACTATATATATATATACCAATACCTATGTATGTGTGAATGTTCGAATTCGTTTTTAAATTGTCTGTGTAATATAGCATTTTGAAGTCATCCCATTAGAGCGGAACAGAAAGGATTACAAACGCTGCTCTGTTGCTTTTATTGGATTGAAAAAATAAACATCTGAATGTCTAAATCGATCCTGATCGGTATAATATTTATGTAGACAGGCTTTGATCAGCGGTGGGCATTTCCCCGCTCCTACACGACGTGTTAAATTGATGCTCGAAACCCAAAAGCGAATGCTTCAAGAGGGAATGACCAAGAATTCAAAAACAAAATATATATCATGTGCATAATGCAGCACATTGATGCTCGACTAGAAACACACCGGATTTCTGACCAAGAATAGCACAAAATCAACGTACATATCGCGTGCATGCCATGGAAGAATCTGGTTGCTTTGGTTCTATAAATTCAAGTTAAGTCAAATGTGACTTATATTTAGCTAATGGAGAGTCCTCCCTAGCTTCGTTTCTCCAGAGAGGTTAATTATCTACTGAGGATCAGATATTATATATAAGCAAAGCAAAAATATCCATTCAAATTCGCTTGACAGCGTTTTCCGGTGTGGTTCTTGGTATTTTTTATTACACGCTAGGCTTAAACGTACATTTCGAAAAGGTCGTCAATATGATAAATAGAGATGTTAGTAGATTCTACAATGGAATTGGTAGATGATGGATGTGGAAGGGCTTCAGTGGCAGGTCACTCATGTCTTGAGTGCATCCTGTAACTTTCGCCGCGCCACACCGACACGATCCTCCTGCTTTCGTATGTCCTCCTCGGAGATGATAACCGCATGCATTAGCGGCTGTTCTGGGTTCATGAATGCCATGGCATTCTTGGTCAGTTCGGCCTTGGTCGAGCTCTGGCCATGTACACCGGCATTGAGCATGTGCAGGGCTGTGGCCACCGACTGGAGGACTGTCTGTTCGTCGACATTTGGGCCGACAGTGCGTATAGTCTTGGGCAGTGATATATCGTCCAGCTCCTCACCATTATCGTGGCATGCACGCAGTCGCTCCAGCCTCTTCTCCCAGAACAATTGTTTGGGCTTCTCCTGGGCCCCATGCTTGGAATCGTGCTTCACCTTGCTGGGATCCTGGGTATGGTTACCAATCGGTGTCACCGGTTGCTTGAAAATGGAGGCAGTCTGTCGTATGGGCGGCACCAGCGAGACATCTGTGCGTAGAGCTCGACTGTAAACGATTTCAAGAGATTATCAGTAAGAAGATGTCTACAAAAGCAACAACAAAATACACCAACAGCACACAAAAAACGAAAAGTATATAAGAGAAAGAACCATGCAGATTACTATTAAGAGAAAAATTATGGCACAGGTGGCACAGAGTTACAGCGATCAAATGCCAATTTCTTGTTTTGGGTTTTTCTTTTCGAATTCAAATTCATATTGTTCTTGCTGTAGACTTTGCGGCCTGGACAAAGGCTACGGGCTACGGAAACAAGACGAGACACTCTTGCGCATGCACGAGCTTGGAGCCAAGTACTCTCCTCCGGCCACATTCACTTGGCTCTACCTGAGTTCCATCTGCTGTTGCTGGCGCAGATTGCTGGTCGATCCACCAGCCGCAGTGGAGGATGAGGCGCCTGCTGTTGTTGCCGTTGCTGCTGCTGTCACTGTCGCTGGCGATGATGAGTATGCTGCTATACCGCCGCCGCCGCTGCCGCTGTTTGCCTGGGCCCTGGCATATTTCCGTTTTAGTGAAGCTCCAGCTCCAGCGCCACCGGCGCCAATTGGCAGGGGCATGGCACTGCAGCGGTACAGCGATATCGATGGTGAAGGCAGCTGGCGCTGCTGCAGCTTCCCGGACTGGAAATCAAAGCTTCCAATGTCAAATACCTCGCCCCCCTGCTGCTTTCCTTCAACTCTTTTTCCTGTTGGACTGTTTTTGAGGACGGACACAGTTGTGGGTGTTGGTGGGGGGATGGTTGATCATGTGTGTGTTTGTGTGTATGCATAGGCGTGTGCGTGTGTGTGTTTGGTGTGGTGTGGTGTGGGTGTGTATGCGGATGTAATAACAGAAAAGTAGTGAGAGTGATTAAACGTATATTCCGAGATTTACAACGTGCAGGGAGGGATCTATGTGTCCGCCTGTCTGGAGATGGGGCTCAGCTTCTTTTACCTGTAGTAAAAAACATCCACTTTATTGTTGTTGTTGCTGCTGATGCTGCTGCTGTTGGTGGTAGTGGCGCAACTGCTGCTGCCCGACTTTCGCCCCTCATCGCGTTGCCAGCCCTTTGGCAGGACACTGCAGTCGACGCGTTTTCTTTCAATTGTTACACTCGGATTCATCTGCATAGTTTCGCAATTAACAAATTCTTCGACGGCAGCGTCTGGAAAAACTATTTCGATACCACTTGCTGAGCAGTGTATTCACAGGGCTGCATAACGGTACTCAACCCTGGCCTGCAATCGATAACAGCTGAAGAAAGAAGAAGCAGAAACTGTAGGCGACGTAAGAAATTTCTGAATTTTCATTTAAGTTCTTGCAGGAATATGTAAGGCAAGTTCACACACCACGCCACACTCCATCGACAGTCGCCAGCACTCTGCAACAGTTGCCGCCAACACGCAAACCCCGCGGTACAGACAGCGTACTCAAAATTTCATATCTGGGACAAGTGGCAGCTGCTGGGCGAGCGCTTCAAGATGTCTTCTTCGGCCATATTCGTGCTGGACGTAAAGGGCAAGGTGTTGATATCTCGCAATTATCGTGGTGACAACATCGACATGGCAGTCATAGATAAATTCATGCCGCTGCTAATGGAGCGCGAGGAGGAGGGGCTCGTCACGCCCATCCTACAGACGGCGGAGACAACGTTCGCGTACATCAAGACGAACAACCTGTATATTGTGTCTACGACGCCGCGCAATAAGAACGTCAATATTGCCCTGGTCTTTGTTTTTCTGCACAAAATAGCCCAGGTTTTCGTCGAGTACTTCAAGGAGCTGGAAGAGGAGTCCATTCGCGACAACTTTGTGATCATCTATGAGCTGCTCGATGAGCTGATCGACTTTGGCTATCCACAGACCACCGACTCAAAGATACTGCAGGAGTACATAACGCAGGAGGGCCACAAACTGGAACTGCAGCCCCGCATACCTGTGGCCGTCACAAATGCCGTCTCCTGGCGATCTGAGGGCATCAAGTATCGCAAAAATGAAGTATTCCTCGATGTGATCGAGTCCGTTAACCTGCTGGCCAATGCCAATGGCAATGTGCTGCGCAGCGAGATTGTGGGGGCCATCAAAATGCGTGTCTATCTGTCGGGCATGCCTGAGCTTCGGTTGGGCCTCAACGACAAGGTTCTGTTCGAGAGCACAGGACGTGGAAAATCAAAGTCCGTGGAGCTGGAGGATGTCAAGTTCCATCAGTGTGTGCGTCTGTCGCGTTTCGAAAACGATCGCACAATCTCGTTCATTCCCCCGGATGGAGAATTTGAGCTGATGTCCTATCGCCTTAACACGCATGTAAGTAGTTAAAATCTCATATATAGGCCTATGGTTTCAACTAAAACCCTCACAATAGGTCAAACCTCTGATATGGATTGAGTCCGTTATTGAGCGACACGCACACTCACGTGTGGAGTACATGATCAAGGCGAAATCTCAGTTTAAGCGCAGATCAACGGCGAATAATGTGGAAATTGTTATACCCGTGCCGGCCGATGCAGATTCCCCCAAATTCAAGACGACCATTGGCAGCTGCAAGTATGCGCCCGAACAGAATGCCATCATTTGGACGGTGAAATCGTTCCCTGGCGGCAAGGAGTATCTGATGCGAGCCCACTTTGGTTTGCCCAGTGTGGAGAGCGAGGAGAATACAGAGGGCAAGCCACCGATACAGGTGCGCTTCGAGATACCGTACTTTACCACATCGGGCATTCAGGTGCGCTATCTGAAGATCATCGAGAAGAGCGGCTACCAGGCCTTGCCCTGGGTGCGGTATATAACGCAGAACGGGGACTACCAGCTGCGCACCAATTGAGGGGCAATCCACCCACGACATCCATTCCAGCCAAGCAGCTTCAGCGAAAGACGTGTCCTTTTGTTTTCGTAGTCTTTAGATAGATAGCTTCTTCACCTTCACATTTACAGCCAGCCAGCCGCCGAGTTATGCGTTGCTTTAAGTCGAAAGTATATATATATATTTGTGTATTTGTATTTTGTATTGTTTTCAGTATATGTATATTTTATGTAAATCAAAGCTAATAAATTTTAACACCTTTTCGTAACACCTACACAGGGGATGGAGTCATAATAGTAACAATTGAGTTAAGTTAAGGGTTGAACCCACACAGAAAAACAAAATTTGTCTATAAAAGCTTAATCATAATAAATGCACTTTCGTTGGAGTCTCTCGGTTTTCGATTTCGTTAGATCTACAGATCAGATCTACTGCTTAAAGTCCTTCAAAGGATAGCTGTCCTTGTGCGCCTCTATATGCTCCTGGAGCTCGCGCTGCTGTTCCACCAAATGCTCGGGCATCTCGGCGTACACGCCCTCGAACATCTCCTTCCAGTTGGGTTTTAGCTTCTTCTCAGACACAGCAATCTGCTTGAGTACCTTCTTGCGCACTTCCTTGATGTATGCTGTTTCCTCCGCCTCATCGAACCAGCCCTTGTGTACCATGTAGCGCTTAAGCTTCGAGATCGGGTGCTCTACGGAGTTCCAAACCTCTATTTCCTCTGTCGACCGGTATGCTGTACTGTCGTCCGAGGTGGAATGATGTCCCACACGGTACGCCAAGGCCTCAAACACCACCGGCTTGTTCTCACGCAGCACATACTCTCGAGCTTCTTTCATGGCATTGTATACGGCAAAGACATCGGTGCCATCCACACGAATGGTGGCAATACCATAGCCCATCGGACCACGACCAGCTATACCATCGCCTCTGTATTGCTCATGGGAGGGCGTCGATATGGCAAAGCCATTGTTGCGACTGCATTTGAGAAGATAAAATTGGATGGATGGATTGTTTGGTGATCTTTTCATCCTAATTTTTCTGATCCACTCACCAGAAGAGAATGACGGGGCAGTTCAGCGTTGCAGCGAAATTGAAGGCCGCATGAGCATCTCCCTCCGACGCCGCACCCTCCCCAAAGTAGCAGACCACACAAGCATCGTTGTTCGGTCGCATCTTCATCGCATAGGCGGCACCCACAGCCTGTGGCATTTGAGTGGCTGTAAAACAGTAAATATAGATTCATAATTGCCTGGGATCAATAAGAATTAGTGGCTTACACAATGGACTGGAGATGGTGACAAAGTTCAGCTCTCTGGAGCCATAATGTACGGGCATTTGCTTGCCACGACCCAAATCATCTACGTTGCCATAGCACTGATCGATGAACTGATCAATGCGGAAGCCACGCCAGACCAGCACACCGGCCTCACGATATTGGCCATAGATGAGGTCTCTCATCTCCAAAGCGGCCGCACTGCCGATGTGAGAGGCTTCCTCGCCAAAATTGGTCATGTAGAACGATATGCGCCCCTGGCGCTGCGATTCATATAGGATTTTATCCATTGTATTAAGCAGCAGCATGTCGCGGAACATCTTCTCCACCACCTCGCGGCCTAGCTGGGGATCTTGCGTTTCATCGGCAATGAAACCATCGCGATCCATAACGCGGTAAATGGGTATGGGCGCATAATCCTCCGGCATATTTAGCTTCAGTTTACTTACAAACGGGGCCTTGGCTCCAGGAAAATTGGCATAATCATTTGGCGGTTCAGAGCTGTAAGTCCGCTGATGCCGCAAGGTGGATCCAACAATCTGAAGATCGAAGGAATGCAAACAAATAAAGATCGCTGATCGCTGATTGACGCATCGAAATACCAACCGCTTTGAGATTTTGCTGCCTCCCCGCTGCTGCATTCAACAGTTTGACTGATTTGCGCAGGAATGACATTCTTATTGTATCTTATTATTATTAAATGCAACAGGTTAAAAAAAACAGTTAGAATTCAGATGCGTGTCCAGCTGATTACGCAATAGGAGCAGTGTGAGCGTCCGACCCTCAGAAATATACCGAAACATACCGTCTCATTTAAAAAATATACCGTAAATACACTGACTAATTCAAGTTTTATTTTACATATTCCTCGTTATTGATCTTCTGTCGAATATTTTTAGCTATATAGAACATTTAGCCATGCCCACATAATTGTATCCAATTATTGAATCTATTTTCTACTTGACCGGCTTATTCTTAATACTTGCTTTTATTGCATTTTGCGTTGAAAATGTTTTAGCGAAATAGGTCAAACAAAAAAACGTTTTAGCAAAGGATAGTGGTTCATATTGCTCAATTTAGAGATTGTTATTGATTATTTAAACATTTTAAAATATACCAAAAAATACTAAAAAACCGAAATTTAAAAAAGCTTGATCAACGGGAAAAAGCCAGTTTGGCAACACTAACTGGACATGTCAGCTGTCGAGGAACCGCAATTCTGGCTGGCGATTGGAATTTTAATCAAAAACTACCATGCCTTGAATAAGAAGATATTCGAAGTGGTCATCAGCCGAGTACAAAAGCAACAAGATGAAGAACCACTGTGCGATTCCACACAAGAAGAACTGGAGAGGACGCTGAGGGAGCGGCCAGAGAAACGCACGTGCAGAGGCTTTAGGATTGGCTTTAAATTACTGCCCAAGAAACTAAAGGAGAACATTCTGGCCACAGCATTTGTGGGTGAGACAAGCCGTACATTTATTTGTTCTTTTCCCCATTCAAATGTGTTGGCAGATTTTCAGCAACGCCACTACCGATGCCAGATTGCCAGCGATGATTTCGAAGACTTCTCGGTGCGGCTCGATGGCGGGCAGTTGGAGATTGACTCTCTGCAGACTGGTAGATGGCAGGAGTTTGTGCTGAAGCCCAAGCTGCTAAGCTGGTCGCAAAGTAAACCGGACGAGACCAAGGTGAAGTCTCTCGGCCTGGTTGATGTGGAGAAGTACAATGATTTGTATAAGGAGCTAAAACAAAAGCATGCCCAGCGCCTGCTGCAGTACTGGCAAACGGCACAGGAGTCCACAGATCCGTTAAAGTTCATATACGAGGACCTGGCGATAGCAGCGTACCTCATAGTCCTGTGGGGTCAGACTCAAACAGAGCCCAAGGCTTTCGCCGATCTGGGCTGTGGCAATGGTCTGCTGGTTCACATTCTTAATGCAGAGGGCTATTCCGGCTATGGCTATGATATACGCAAACGAAAGCTTTGGTCGCTCTATCCGGCGGAGACTAGCAAAAGCCTCATCGAACAGGCTGTGGAGCCGAATAGCTTTCGCTTGGCATTCCCAGAAATTGACTGGCTGATTGGTAACCATTCCGATGAACTCTCGCCCTGGCTGCCGGTTTTGGCCGGGCGCCTGAACACACACTTCTTTCTGTTGCCCTGCTGCCCGTACGAATTGAGCGGGGCGAAGTTCCAGCGGCGAAACACTAGCATAAGTGCCTATCAGGACTTCTTACATTATGTTTTTAAGGTGTCCGAGCAGTGTGGCTTCGAGACGCTTCAGGATCGCCTGAAAATACCCAGCACCAAGCGTTTGGCATTGCTGGGCCTCAAAAGGACCTCTAAGGATACTCAAAGTATGGAGAATTTTGTGCAAGAAGAGCTGCAGAAGTACAAAATAGGAGATCCAAAGGACGAGTTGATCACCATAAAGCTGCGCGAGAAGGAGGAAATCGTACGAAATTGCACGAAAGTAGATAGATCTATTATTAATGGCCTGGTGCTAAAGATCTTTCGCTTGCTGCTTGACAGTCATGAAGACAGTTGGTCCGGCCGTCTGCCGATGCGAGACATTGCTCAAACTCTGACCAAAGAAGAGCTGAGCGGCATCAAGTCAGAGTGCGGTGGCATTAAGACTTTGTTGAGGAACAAACACGAGGTCTTTCAGTTCTGTGGCGGCGATCTTATTGGCATACGCAAGCCTCAGATGACTGCTGTTCCACATCCCCGTCTGGCCATCAAGAAGCGAGACTGCTTCTTCAAGCTGCATCATCCGTTGGGATGTCCCCTGGAGGATTCTGAATGCACCTTCATACACTAGCTAATAGAAGGAGGCTTGTGCATAATTTATATATTTATTAAGTGCCGCATATGCTCCGCGCACGTTTATTGTTCCGATAATAATGTGAAATAAATTGAAGCTTGTGTTTTATGTGTATAAATCAGTAGAAATCGCTTGTCCAATGTACATCTAAGGATCCCTCTAGCGGGAGCTGTCTGAGCTGTTGCTGCGGCGTCGACGACGGATGGGGGACCGAGAGCGACGGCGCGGTGAACGATTCCGGTTACGGTTAGGGGGTGATGGCCGACGTCCGCCGCCACCACGATTATTGAATCGATTGAATTGCGGCGGGGAACGCCAGCGGTTGCCTTGCGGCCGTCGCATCGGTGGCGACGGACGACGCATGGGTGGCCGCTGTTTGGGTATGATAACGGGCGACACGGTTATCTCTTGGCCATCAACCTGGCCGCCATCCATGTGCTTCATGGCACTCTCACAGTCCTCGGCGGTGCCATACTCCACGTAGGCCATGCCTCGCCCGAAATTCGGATGGTAGCGATCGGTTGGAAACTCCACGGACTTCACATCTCCAAAGCTGCTGAAGATCTCGAATACATGATCCTTGGTCACGTTGCGGGTCAGTCGACCGACATGAATGCGCACCGGCTTCGGTGTGGGTGAGCGCGAACGCGGTGTGCGTGAACGTGTGCGCTCGCGTCTCTTCGGCGGCGGAGTCCTGTCTCCCGAAGTGCGGCCACGACGCCGTGGCGACCGCGAGCGACTGCCCGAGCGGGACCGCTCTCGCTTCACATTGTTACTGTCGCCTCCCACGGCGCCTCTGTCATTAGAGCCGGCACGACGAGCACGATCCCTGGACCGGCTGCGACGCTCTCGCTCGCGTTCGGGTTCCTTGCGAGCCTTGTTGCTGGGCTGTGGAGATTTTGATGTGCGACGCGGTGACCGAGATCGCGTACGCGACTTCTCTTTGTCTTTATCCTTCCCACCAGCGGCGCCACCGCCACCACCGGCTGCTCCACGACGACGGTTCTTCTCGCTACGATCCGAGTCGCTGGACGAGGACGAGGAGGAGCTCGACGAATCACTGGAACTGCTCGAGCTGGAGCGGGACCCAGTGCCAGAGCTGCTGCGCGACGAGCTGCTGTCAGATGAACTGGAATTATCATTTACATACATTTTTGGTGACACTTTTTCCAGTTAGGCCGGCTGTCAATTTGTGCAAAAATTGCGTGTCTTTTGGGATTTACCTTCTGCTGGAGTCGCTGCTAGAGGAGGCGGAACCACGGCGTTTGCGTTCGCGCTCCCTGCGCGAAGAGTTGCTGGTGGTCGCTGCCTTGCCCCCCTCCTTCTCTTTCGCGTCTTTCTCTTTGACATCCTTTTCACCCTCGCCGGCGGGACTCTGGGCACGCGCCCTAATTTTTGGTCAAGAATATGATATGTTTCAATAAGACACCACGGCACTGGCCATTACTACTCACATGTTTGTATTGGAATTCACTTTTAATGCACTTAAACGCGGCTGCAAATTCTAATCGAATTGCTAGCTGTTTTATTTTATAAATTAAATTATTTTTTTTACCGTGCGTCAAAATGGTTGTTTTCGATTGCAGCAGTGTGACCACGGATTTATCAGAATATACCCAAATATACCGTCTCATTTAAAAAATATACCGTAAATATACTGACGAATTCAAGTTCTGTTTTACATATTCCTCGATTTTGATATTCCGTCGGATATTATTAGCTATATAGAACATCTAGCCATGCCCACATAATTTTATCCCATTGATGAATAAATTTTCTACACGATTGGATAGTTTTGAATCCCTGCTTTTATTGGATTTTGTGTAAAAAGAGGTTTGAACGGAAAAGTTCGACAAAAAAAGAGTCACTGTGATGCGTTTAGGCCTTGGAATACCCTATTTTGTTAATTTTATATGAAGATGAAACGTGATTTATAAAGAAATTTTCTCAAATTGATATTCCTTAGAAATATTCAAGTACCTTTTTAGTATCTTGTATATATTTATGTCGATCCTGATACCTACTGAGCCTTGGAAGACAAACGTATTCACAATTCTATAACATCCATTTGCCCCAGGGTATGTGTGCATGGAGTTAGCAACATTTGTGCATGGAATGCGCAACATTTGTGTATGGAATGAGACTCATTGTTGCCAAAGCGAATTGCGGCGAACTGCGGCGAATTCAAATTCGATTCAAAAAAACGACCAATTCCTCATATTCTTTGTTCCGTTGAATAATACTATCTATATAGAACATTTAGCCATGCCCACTCAATTTTGTACGATTGATGAATCAATTTTATACATGATTGGTCTATTCGAAATACTTGCATTTATTGGATTTTTATATAAAATTGAAAATTAAATTAATAGATGACAAAAATACCATTTAGCACTAAAAAACACCACATGGGAGCGCGGCGAAAACCAGTTTCTACAGTATATACGGTCTCACTTGAAAAATATACCGAGTGGTGCGCGCCAAATCGAACTTTTTTGAATGTGAGCGACAAGGATTTAAATGTTGTCAACCGGGCCTTTATCTATGCCCACATAATTTTATACGATTAATGAATCAATTTTCTACACAACTGGTTAGTTTTTAGTCCTTGCTTTTATTGTATTTTGACTAAAACACGGTTTTCAAGTAAATGTTGCTGCAACATTGTGTATGGAATGGGACTCATTGTTGCTAAAGCGAATTGCGGCGAACTGCGGCGAACTGCGACGGACTGCGGCGAATTCAAATTCGATTCAAAAAAACGACCAATTCCTCATATTCTTTGTTCCGTTGAATAATACTATCTATATAGAACATTTAGCCATGCCCACTCAATTTTGTACGATTGATGAATCAATTTTATACATGATTGGTCTATTCGAAATACTTGCATTTATTGGATTTTTATATAAAATTGAAAATTAAATTAATAGATGACAAAAATACCATTTAGCACTAAAAAACACCACATGGGAGCGCGGCGAAAACCAGTTTCTACAGTATATACGGTCTCACTTGAAAAATATACCGAGTGGTGCGCGCCAAATCGAACTTTTTTGAATGTGAGCGACAAGGATTTAAATGTTGTCAACCGGGCCTTTATCTATGCCCACATAATTTTATCCGATTAATGAATCTATTTTCTACAAGACTGGTTAAATTTAAGTTTTTATTTTTATTGCATTGTTTATGAAATAGGGTTCAGGGAAAACGATCAACAACAATTTCCAATAAATTATTTTATTTACATGGTAAGTACACTCTAACTACACATTTGATACATATTAACTACTTTTTATGTAATTACCAAAAGCGACACCTAGATGGGAAATGTATATATTCAAATACCGCCTTGCAACGGGTTAATTGTTCTCCGTCAAGGACTGGAAACCATTTGATACCCGATTTGAAATAACTTTCATACCTGAAAGCATCATATAATATGATTGATAGATCCAATTTGAATTACTCCCTTTTCATTGAATTTTTCTTAAATAAGGGTTAAACAAATAAAGTCAAAGCACAAAAACGTAAGTTTGTTCGGAATGAAACATAAGTGCGTCTGGGATGTTACGTACTCAACAGATGTTTCATGTGCCAAAACCGTTTCCGTTAATGTACGATATATTTAAACCTGTGGAAAAGGGTAACCAAGTTTATAAGTTTATATGGATATATTATAAGTGGTGTATATATTAAAAGTATCTTATATATAATTATAATTATAGTATACTAAAAAAAAAACCATGTAAAGTATTAAATTTGAAGGTGTGGTTTAAAAACGTAGGCAGCATGCGCCTGCATTACAATGGTGGAGTTTTATCTGCAGGAGTGTCAGCGACATTCCTGAGCTTCAACGCCGCCCAGGAAGTCGGTCGACACCACTGATGCTACGTCCGATATCGTAGGCTTAGCCTCCATGCTCGATGTCTCCTTATGAGTCGGATTTTTTTGTAGCCCTCCTTAACGCTGAAAAGCCCCACCGACCCCTCTCTCAGGACGAGGATGAATTGGCGCCCCCGTCCATTGCTCTCCTCTATCTTGGCCACCTTCCAATCGGAGGTAGGGTTCAGTATTTTTATGATTTCAAATTCCCTTAGACTGTTTTAAGGATACATACATACATGTACATAAATATATTATGGTTACATTCAGTTACGTATCCTAAGCAATTCCAATATGAATTGCCAAAAGCCCATTGGCCATAAGGTCGTCACAGCCCATTGACTTCCATTGAGCAACCGGTAAACGGCACCGGCTGCTGTTGCTGTTGCTGCTCTGCGTGGGCTATCCATTTTAGGATCATTTTCCGATGAATTAATTTAATTTGGTAGCTGTGTAACCATATATTGGTTACATTTAAGGACTTGCGCACATTGCTGTCATTCTTAATGCGAATATTATTTGAGGCCCAAACAATCTGGTTGTGGGACAGCATTTTCCCACCAGTTCCCGCGATCTCTCTCTCTGTGTATGTAAGTGTGTGTGAGTGTGTGTGTCAGTGCACTTCCTTGGTATGTTTTCTATTCATTCCAACACTTAAACTGACATTAGCCGCCAGCTTGAGGTAGAACGCTTCTTCTAATGCACAAATAATTGCAGAAGATGCTTCTGCTGCTGCAGTTGTCGTTGTTGTTGCAGTGTCAGGTAGCAGCCGACAGTTCTGTGCTGCTCTTTCAGCTGATTGCTCAATCTCAATGAAATATGATTAAATAAATAATTGTTGCTTTAATTCAGTTTTGCTCCTCACAAAATAGTTGGGGGTCTGTCTTCTTCAGGTGGTAATGGAGCCGCCATGCTGTTAACGGGACTTTGGTTTGCCATTCTCATACTTCCGATATGCAATAACTGTAATTATTTTACATAAATATGTACATACATACATATATGTATATAGGGATTGGGCTCTGCATGGGTGTCAAATAATAAGTATTTTTAAATTTATTTATTTTTCGAATATAAATATAATCCCTTTAATTTTAATATTTACTCTTAGATTTATAAACGCAGTGGAAATTGTTCATAGAAAGTGGTTTCACTTACATTTGTATATTATCGAATACAAATTTAATATACTTAATTTATTTTTAAGTGTTTTATACTTAGATAGAATTTGGGCAGTATTAAAAAGTCTTTTTAAATAATTTACGTTTAAATCGAATTAAATTCTATTTAATTTCACTATTTTTGTATTTAAAAATCGAATATTTAATTTGCTACACACTTTTTTTCCCCTGGATAAGATCTTATTTAGTCGAAATATAATATAAGCAGTTGACCAAAATAAAAGCACCATCTCCCATAAAGGATTGATCTACAAATTATTTGGTGAAGAAAACCTGAGACCAAAATCGATTATTGATGAAACTTGATCCCCAAAACATAATCCAGAAAGCTAAGACCTCCCCGCCCCCTTGAAAACAGAAGTAGAAACATAAACTCTCGGTTTCAGTTTGTGTGAAATTGAATTTCCCAAAAGAAAGCCCGAACACCAGACATCTTCTCTTTGGTCAAATAGAAGAACTTTCCACAGTCGAAGTAAAAGTTGCAGCCCAGATTGATCGGCTTAAAGTTGCCCCGGCTAAATAGCAAAAGCAAAAGCGAGGCAATACAAAGTTTGTCCACTGCTAAATGATCATTAAAGTGCGTAAATCGAAACCAGACTGCATCTCGCACTGGTCGTCCAAGTTGAATTGACTTTTTCGGCATTGGTCAACATTAGACATTTTGTCCTAATTACACAGACGACAAACTGAGAGCTAAGAGCTGGCCTCAGCTTCAGATGCAGCTTCAGATTCGGGCTTCAGGTTGCACTCCGAGACTTCGAGTTGATTGGCGACGCAAGCGCAAGCGCACCAGCACTTCACTTTCCATTTAATCTCGTTTGGTTTGGTTTCGTTTTGGTGGTGCAACTGCCACACAATTTGTCGCAGCATCGCGCGAGATCGCCGCCGCATGGAAATCGAAAGCCGATTTTCATGTCAATATTTTTGTTTAATAAACTGCCGATGGACCGGACCCTGCCAGCCAGCCAGCCTGCTGGCAGGCCTCGCTCGTCTCGTCGTCTGAGCATGCGGAAAATATGCAAATTACCATCGACATCGACGTGCATCATAAGGTGCCCCCAAGGCACGGCAGCTGCACCGGCACCGGCAGCGGCAGCGGCAGCGTCAACGCAATGCAACCTCCCAGCCACAGCGTTGCGTTGACCGATTGAACGAAAGTGCAGCAGCAGCAGCAGCAACAGGCACAGCGAAAGATGAAAGTTGTCCACATGGTAGAATGACGAGGCTGAAAGTGCAAGTGGGTCCGGCGATCCACCAACGAACGTGCGATTGATGTAAGACGGTTATGGAGACTTCAGATTGAAGACTGGGATGGGCTGGGATGGCATCGAGATCATATGCGAGGTGTCAACAGAAGTTGGTCGAGTGGTTTCACTTTTCTAAATAGAGCCCGCTTGAGGCGGGGCATAAGCGGAGGAGAGAACTGTGTAAAGGTCTTGGGGATCGATCGCTAATGAAAGAAATTTGATTGGAGAATCATGATCTTCCACGGAACTGGGAACCGGGGAACTGGATTGGTCGTGCTGCTAACAGAAAAGATAAAATTAAAGAACTGTGATATCTGTACCAAAAACACCAATAACATTATTTATTTTCATCTATATCCCAGAGCTACAAATTATTATTATGGTAGAAAGTTATTTACTTAAATCTAATATTTCAAGATTAAAATTTTTATTTTATATTTTTTATAAAAGATATTATTTAATTAATTTAAAATGATTGTGTACATTATTTTTAATATTTTTTTATATTACTTTTATTTTTATTCATGTGTCATAAGGATCGGGATAAAAATTAAGATTAAAATGTTTTCATTGGAATATGCTTGTAGAAAGGCCTTTACAGACTTTTTGTTTTTATTAGAGAAATTAATTTGTAAGATATAAAAAATTGTGGGAGTCTCCGTGTTGGATACTCCCAACCCGGATGGAGTCCACCCCGGATAGGATAGGATAGGTATCCTATCTCCTTTTCAGGAGATATATAAGAGATATATGTACATTGAAAAAAAATATATATACACAGTGGCGTTGAAAATAGCACCAGTAATCAGAAACCCATTGCTAATATTTTTGGTCAAATTAAACAATATGTTTCTAATGCAATAAATATGTTTGGATGGATATTTTACCAAATAATGCGGAAAGTTTCCTTGCATTTTATAGTTTTTTGATTTCTTTGTAAATTGGTGCTATTTTTTTCGGCCCAGCTGTATACCAGGGGGGATGGATATCGAAAGGGTGCTCCCTTTAATTGCCTTAGTTAATATTAAAAATATTTCTGATATATGTACTTTGTGTATTAAAAACTTGCCAATTAAGCAAAATCCGGCAAAACCACGGCATTTAGATGGTTTTGGAAAGGGTACCAGTACTACCTCGATTTTTTTTTCAATTTTTACCTGCAAAGTAGAGTATTAAAAGTTTGAGTAAAACAGTTTTTTGGGCATCCAACTGATCCTGATCAGATTGTTGAGAAAACTGGCAGTGTAGTCTCTGAAAGAGAAGTAATTATATTAATAAACTAAGTAAACTAAGTAAATGATTCCATCTCACTCTACTCACATGGGATTTCGATCCAAACCAAAAACACTCTTGCGATAGGTAAAAATGTGGCAAAATTTATATCAATCTGTTGTCGTTGTCCGGACCAGTTAAGATATGCTCGACAAGGTCTCGACAAGGTCGAAATGGGGAATATGCTAAGCATCTGCAAAGAAAGAAGAAGAACAAATGCCATTAACAACATGGCAACAATGTTGCCAGCTACACTGAGGAAAATAGGTTACATAGTTGACCAATAAGGCCTTCAGGCTAAACCAAAGATATATTGTCATTACTACTTCTTTCCACCGCGATCATAGTTTGATAGGTTATTTCTATTCCATTTTATGTCTTTCTTTTCTATGGGTTTTAAAAATCTTGATGGATTGCCAATCCTTTTGAGCTCCTTTTCGAGGAGCGACCGTCTGTTTTTTCCTATTCAGCTTATCTGAAGGTTAAACTTATAACATATGTTTAAGAACATATCTTTTAACATTAATAGCTTAATTTTATTGGAAAAACGCAATTATTTGTGGGAATGCTCTCATAGTATGAACATTAACCGCTTTAAGTGGTTCTTTTTCAGGCTAATACATGTTGCAACCTGAGGAATTTTCTTCCTTAAATACCACTAAAGTTCAACCGTTAAAGGAAATTGATTTTTTCGCTGAGTGTATTGGCAGTGCTAATGGTATTCGCCTGAGGACCGTAGGTGATAAGAAATAATTGAAAAGATTGTCGGGCATTTGAATCGATTGAAGGGGACGGGGGGGGGCCAGCAGATCGAGCAAAGAGAAGAAAGAAGGAGAATAAACAGCGAAGGGCCATAATTAGGCGATTGTCTCAATGTGTGTGTGTGTGTCTGTGCAAATGTTTATGTTATGTCAATTGTCGACCGACCGACCACACAAGGAAAATACTATGCAGAGGACCAGAGGACCAGAGGCGAAGGCTCGTCCCGCTCCATGCATGTAAAACTGTTTACCGCTGACTGCTAAACCGCAGTCATTAAGGTTGCAAGAAGAACAGCGGCAGCAACGGGGACGGAACGGGGCGGGTCTTCTTCTGCTTTCTTTTCACTGAGCTTGCAGTTTTGTCTCGAGTTTTTCTCTCACCCTGTCTCGCCCTCTCTAGCGTTGCCTTAATTGTTTTATTGCAGCAAGAGGGGGAGAGAGAAACTTTCTATTTGAGCATTTTCACAGGGAAAAATATTTCATTTTTCCTTTATTTTTTTCGAGTTGGTTGCGATAAATGTTCGGTTGCTTGCAACCTGAAGATGCAACCTGAGAGGCGGCAGCTCCACTAATATTTTTCTTCCGCCTGACTACACTATGCAACATCATATTTGCGCTTCAGCTTGTCAGAATTGCAAAATTCAATACAGTTAATTTAACCATAATTTATTAAACTAATTCTAAGATCCGAAATCCATAAAAAAAGTCGGTTTTAGCTCGAAGCGTAAACAAAAAGTTAAATTTTGTTGACTAGTGGTACGAATGGGAGTTTTTTCAAAAATGTTGATGTGTCATAGCTGTCAGCCTGGTGTTGTTTTGAGAGAGCTCTGCCTGACAGCTGTGAAGTTGTTGTGTCATAGCAGCTAGCAAGGAGAAAAGTGCGAGCGAGACACATATACATATGTATGTACTTATAAGTAGATTCAAATGTATCTTTTTATATGGTGACAAGTGGCAATATGGTGGCATAACACAGGTAGTATTTATGGTTGATAGCTACAGTATAGTGTCATAACAGAAAGGATAACTTTCGGGCGTTTTTGGCCGAGATCCGCGCGTCAGCTTCGGCTTATTGTCAAGTCTTAGCAGTTTCCGAAACATTTGCTAAAAGTGTTTTTGATTACACATTTTCCCGTACATTTTTCGATCTTAGGATTGTTTTTACAATACACATTTACTCTCCATATAATTTGCAGAGAAATTAGTTTCGTAATTGAATGAGCATTGCGGCATAGATGAGAATCATTTGAGTTAGTTTCACAACCCTCAGCTTGACCTCTCCAATCTTTATAGGGAGAGAAAGAGAGAGAGAGAGAACCATTCAGGCTTAATTATGCGTTTTGTATGGGATCCCCGGCCGTGGTCAACCCTTTTTATGTGCAAACTTTAGCGCGTTTTATGAGCCGCTCATTAGAACCCGAACAGACCGAACATGGAGAAGGGGGCGCTGCCGCTCCTTTATGACGTTGAGATGTCGACAACGATGGCCAACAGCCAGGCCAACAGACAATACTGGTACTATCAACGACAGACGCTAACAACGAAAAATGCATGAAAGATGACCACAGATGATGCAGTTTGTATACCCTTTGGAATAGCTAATAAGTCAATGTTTAACTGAACAAAGAGGTTACCAAAAGAAGCCATATATAAGAATAGTAAATAGTTCCCTTCACCATCGATATTTTCTCTGGACTATTCGTAGGTCCTAAGTTACCTTCATAAGAACTATATATAGAACCGATTTCTCCAATGGGAGCTATAGTTTCAAGTGATATATGACTAAATCTATTTAAAATATTTTTAAATACTGAAAAAATATAGTTATTGCTTATGGTATTGTGGACCCTGTCCAAATTTGCAATACCCTCTTCCAGGGTATAGAGAGGCAGATGGAGACGCTCGGCTCATTATAATGGGCGGCACTTTATTTAAATGCGCGCACGGCACATCATTAACAAGGCAAATGCTATGCGTTGCTCGGTTCAGTTTTCAGTCTTAGAGCAGCGCGAGGCGACCCAAAAGGATGTGGCTGTGGCTGTGGATGTGGATGCGTCTCTATTAGCGGACACAGACCGCACGCACTGGCTGAGGGGGGGGGGGGGGGGCAGCGATGGTATGGGGGAGCGGCGCAGAGAACGGATCGGAGTGAACGAAGCGATTTCATAATATCTCAATTGATGTGTGCGGCTCTCCATCAAGTTCCAATGCACAGTGGTTCACAGTGCCATCAAAAACTAAAACCAAAATGCTTAAGGAATACGAACAAGGCATAAATATGACATACCCGAAAAATTATAAAACCATTTAAATTTTGTATGATTTTATATATTTTCTTTTTTTACAGGAAAAAATAATTTTCAATACCCTTGAATCATTAATTTAATGGGTTTTCCACATCTGGCACTAAGCTTAAAAATATCCATAGAATTTTCATAGTAAGAAATACAGACAGAGGAGGTTAAGGGGCATATATCAAGGCTTATGTCTGAACAGACAGGAACAGCTGTGCAGAACAGATGTTCCACTGTCTCCTCCTCGTCCTCGTCTCTGCAGCTGTTAGCTTGGGTGCCTATTAGCCTATTACAAATAATTAAAGCTAATAATTTGCCAATTGAATTCTAAATTTTCTTTATTTATATCTTGTCTCTTGATCGGGCAACATTCTCAACTCCAGTTTGAGTGTTCTGGCGACACTGTGCCTTCGAGTGGCGCCTTAATTGGTTTCTTAGAATTCGCGGTGCGCCCTTCAGCTCGATGAACGCTTCACTTACCTGGACCCCCCTCCCCCCCTGTGCACTAGCCCTTTCCACCGCCTATCAACCTAACCCCCCCTTCTGCAATATGCGTTTTGCCTATTACTTGTTCTTGTTCTTCTTGACTCTGATATTCCTCCACCTTCTCCTCTGCAGAGCGGCGGACGACCGGCCTGCTTCCTCTGCCTGTCCGCTAATTAAGGTCGTCGTCAGCGGCTTTGGTGCGTTTGCAAATTACCCCGCAATTCCACATGGCAGCAGGCCGGGAGAGGGGCAGTCTGAAGGCTCTATGTGGTAATTGCCCGACTACTGCCACAGCCATGCCACAGTCCCCAGTTCTGGGTAAACTGTACGCGCTTGATTTCTGGGCGACATTTTCTATAAAATAGATGATTGTGTGGACTGTTTATGATTAGATTATAGAGGGGGTTCGAGTAGATTAAACCAACTCAATCTATCCATCAATTTTACTCTAACCATTCATTTTCTTTAGAAGAACATCTTCTTTGGCGTGCAAAATCGACCGGAATTCAATTGATTACTTATAAGTTTCTTGAAAGTAAATCAATTCAATCAGAGGATTGGTACAGCTATAGAATTTTTAGGTTTTTAAGCTACCTTCCCTATGCCTATGAGGGGCGATGCCTATGCCTATGAGACCATAAAATTAGATTCATTTAAGAAAAACTTCTGACGATGATAATAATTCCATACATTAATAGAATTTTCCGTAGTTCAGCTTCCTATATCACCCTGCTGCTACCCTCAATCTAGTAAATGAGAACTGGTTCCCATCAAGATCTTTATCTCTGCGATTTCCCAACAAATGGTGGCTCATCGAAAGACAAATTAAACGCCCATTAAGACATCATTTGATTGTATTTCTTAGTTTATTTTGGGGGGTTTTGGTTTTGGTTTTTGTTTTTGTTTTGGCCACGCTGTCGGATCAATCTATCAATCAATCAAAGCGCATCAGATCAGCCACCAGAAGTCCATTGATGTATGTCAGTAGTTCCGCTCATCCTTGACACAAAATAAATACCGAGAAAAAACGCATATGAAATATTTATGCGTAATTATCAAAGGCAGCTAAATGGATGCCCCCCCCCACCAGCCAGCCCACAAATATTTACAATTTGTTAGCCCATCAGCGAAAAAATGTGATTTCGCTTTGGTTTAATTGTTGTTTGGTCTTGTTGGCTGATTTATTTTGGCCAACCTTCGTCCCACGAGCGACCTGCTCGCGCGGAGGGTGGGAGGCAATCTCGTTGCTATCCAAACTTAATTACGCGCGTGTATCTGTCAGATAGCCCGCCACCAATCTCTTTACAATGGACTCTCCGCTGCCCCGGGCAAGAAATTAAAACAAAAAATCACGCAAATGAACACAAAAAACTATATATCGAAATATATAAGGCAGAAACAAATTGTGGCAGGAAAAGGAGAAACAAATGCAAATTGCTTCGAATTAAACCGCAGAAAATGTAAAACGTTTTTGGGTTTGGTACTCTTCCAGAGGGTATTTTCATTTGGATAGAAGAAGGAACAGGAGAATTTCGGTCACTAGGAAATGTAGATCTTACAGAACAGGTCTATGAAAATTGCAGTTCTGAAAAATCTATAAACTATAAGGATTGATGGCACTGTTTCAGCACTCTATTTGTTCTTTCTCTATCCTGGCATCACCTATAAAAAGCTATATTCAAAGGGTATAAAACGCTTGCCTGCCTCGAGCATTGTCTTACTTGCCTCTATTTCCAGCTTCGACATTCTCTGGCGCATAGCCGGTCTCTGCACAGAGGAACGTTGCCCCCGAACATAATTTCGCACAGAAATTATTAGCACTTTGTTATTTTTTCGGTTGTCACGCCTCTTTCTTGTACGCATTAGCACTAAATTCCAATACCATACATAGTAGAAATACACACAGGCGAAACATTTATTAACCTCTCTGGCATTTGAGGTTGGATTTTTGATGGAGCCTTTCCCAGCAGTGCTATGCGAAAATGTTGTCAAAGAAGAGGCTTTAATGGGGGGAAGATATATATAACTAAAAGTATCTACAAGTTACATTCAAATGGCCTTTATTTTCTAGAGTGTTGGGGTTATGTATAGGGACGAAGAACTGCTGAAAGAAAAGCTAAAATCTTGTGATATCCTGAGACAGGCCACACAAGATCTAACGATCTATTATTATTGCTCAGCATTGAGGAAAAGAATATGAAAGGCATCAAGAGGAAGAGGTACTTGCATCCCAATAGTTAAGTCTTGCTTTTGCCATTTGCCCGGATTTGCATCCCATCACAACGATGATTTCCTATTGGGAGATCGAGGAAGCATTCATCGTAATCTGTCATCGTTTGGCTTCCTCATCCATATGTCCGACTCTTCCTGCTCATCGGCATCATCATCAACGTTTCCCACTCTTCGTTCACTCACACACACAACACACACTCATTGACCAGTCGAATTATTCAGTGACCCCAAGGCCCACCCCAACTTGCCATCTCAAGCCGCGGCCCTCTTCACCTTTCCCCTAACCCCACAATAGGCCGCTCCTCTGGCTGCCACAGCAGCCGACAACAGCACCAGCTGAAAGTCATGAACCCTGTGGTCTGTAGTCTGTAGTCGGCGCAGACCCATCTTCACCTCTTGTCGCCTTTCCACGCTTCTCATTTCACTTTCTTTTGCACGACCGCCGCGACGTCTCTGCCACAAGGGGGCGGGGGGGACTGGACTGGTGTCGCCACATGGAGCGATGAGGAGATGCTTCCTCGCAGCATCACGTAATTAACATTCAACTCGACTCTTGGCCGGTGAAATTTTCTACTGCCAAAGCGCTGGGCTGCCAGCCGCTCTCGTAATGAGGAAACAAATGGAAATGTTGTCAAATGCGTTGGCGGCTGGTCGCTCGATAAGCCAAGCAGCCACAGAGCAGCCGCAAAGAGGCAACTGCAGCTGTGGCAAGGTGTCATTGCACTCGAACTGCTCTTGAATGCGGTCTCGGGTTCCCATGACTGATAAAGATGGAAGTTCATGTCACCAGTCGTTGAAGAGGATTGAATGTCAGTCTGATTTTAATCTTATTTCATTTCAACAGATCCAGGCTATATTTTTGGGTTAAGGTTGGGTAAAGCAGGGCATTTTAGTCTGATTTTAATGTAATTTCATTTCAATAAGGATACATTTTAGGTTAGAGATGTCAAACCATCGAAGGTTTCATCGATTTCTGTAGTTTTGGCGATACAAAATGATTGGAGGGATAACGTTTAATGAAAGCACTAATATCTTTTTCCTCATTTACTTTTATTTAGGTAGTCTCTCACTTAATTTATATTTTCCTTCTTTAAAAAATCGCATTAGTATGAGCAGCATTCAGTTTCTTCATGAAAAGCGAAATTTACTTAGATTCTTCATACAATTAGATCCAGAACTGACCTTGAATTTGGTAGAGCTTCTTCCACCTTCTTAATTTTTACAAGAATATCTGAGGAAAGACTAAGATTAAACTTAATCCAAGCAGCAGTTGCATTCTTCAGCAATATTAACTCATTAAAGAATATTAAAAAAGTATTAAGCGATAAAAATATACATATCATACGAATACCCCTTTAAATCCTTCAAGATCCTGGTCTGCTATACGTCTTACCTTTCTTCTGAAGCCTTTCTTGTTTGAATAAATGTTAGATAAATTGAAAATATATTTCAAATACATATATTTCACGCACATAAGTCTCAGTAGTTCTCATGACGGGGTTTGTTCTTTCTAAATCATTTTGAAGCATTTAGAATGCAATGGCAATGACCACGCCCAGCTTAACCATTCTTTTAATTTATTTATTTCTAACAACAACAGCAAACAGCAAAAAAAAAAAAAAACACAGATAAGAAAAAAAGAGAAACAATTTTATTGCAAATGTCAATTGCCTTAGATCATTCAACTAAATGGTAGCTACGTGCTGCAATTTGTGGCATGTGTGTGGCTCTGAGAACTGCGGGTTCCCATACGATGATCGCAGACAGCGGCTGGAGAAGAGGTGCCACCAGGAGGCTGAGCCCCCAGAACATGGCAAGAGACCAAAGCAGAGGCTCTAGAAAAGTCTAATGTAAAATGCTACATTAAAGGCAGAGTCACAGCCAGCAGCAGAGTCAGTGGCAGGGGCAGGGGCAGACTCAGAGGCAGGGGCTGGGGCAGGGGCAGATGTAGATTAGAAAAGAAAAGCGCAGCATAATAAGCAATAAATGCAAGTCTAAGACTCATTTCGAACGTGTTAAAATGATATCACAAGTGCCCCGGAAGCCAGGTCTAAACAATGGGGAAACATGGAGGCATTCCCAGTCGATAGCTCGACTATGGGATACCCGCTATTCGCAAATAGAATGGATGGGAAAACGGGAAAGGCACATACAGCTTTTACTGAATTTCGTTCAAAAAACACCTACAGACTGGCTTGGATATATTCACTTGTGTTCTTGAATATACCTGCAATATAAATCCATTCACGAATACAGCATGCCCTTGAGTACCCTTGAGGTACAATAAACAGAAATGCAAAGAAAAGCAAAAGGTAAATCCATGTTGCTCATATGAAAAGTTAAAGGGAAACCCCTCCTGAACCCTTCTGGCAATCTCTGGCTCGTTCTTTGGCTAATTTGTTGCTGTTTTCCTGGAAAAGCGCTAATCAAAAGTTTAATGCCCAGCGAAGGGAACGAAGAAATTGCAATGCAAAAGCAAACAACAAAAAAAAGGAAAATCGACAGACACAAACCGAAATCTGCAAGAGGCATGCAGGCAGGCTGCTGCAACCTGCAACCTGCCACAACGGCAACAATTATTATGCAGCAGCAGCAGCAAAAATCCACTCGAGGCGTTGCCCGCAGCCAAGTCGCTGCCAAGTGATTCTAATGATGCTTCTAATGATATAGTCAAAAGCGAAGCGCGACTCGCAGCAGTTGCAACAGTTGCCAGTTGCATGTGGCAGGCAGCGAGTCGGCAGCGCTGCCTTCAGGCTGCTGCCTCTGATCTGCGACAGTGGCTGTGTGGCGCTTCGGCAGCGGCAGTGGCAGTGGCAGTGGCAGCAGAGTCCAGGAGTCGGTAGCAATTGCATTCGGTTAACCATTTGGGGAACCAAAGTCTGCCTTTAACCCTTGGGCTGGCCAAGTATAAACTTCTCTGCTTTATTACTGGACTTATGTAAGATTTACAGGGGCTTGGGGATTATCTTGATGGTATTTCAGGATTTTACTAGGTATATTTTATGGTAAAAGACCTTCCTACAAAATGGGAAAAGCCAGATGTACAATAACCAATATTTCTCCGAATTATATAACCATTATTATCCAAAACCTTAAACTTAACCAGCTTTCAAAGTGCTTGAAGGCCAGGTGTTCAAAGATCCAAACGACTGATGCATGCAGAACTAATGACATTCTATTTGGTAAACCGTAGGTATAAAATATTTTAAAGAACACAATAGAGCTTTTTCTGTGGAATAGCCGTGCCCTTATTAGCCCCGCACAACCACTGACGGGTTAACTAAATGTTCTAATGCCTCACCTCCTCCTGGTCGCTCCTGCCCCTCCCACCGCTTTCGTTCTTCCTCTTCGGCTCGCGTCAGACTTTTCCGCTTTGATTTTGCGTTAATCTTGGCTTGCACCTGTTGGATCGCTGGATCGCCGGATCGCCGGATCGCTGCTGGGTCGTTGGATGGCGACTGGTGGCTGGTGGCTCTTCCTCCTGCCTCTCTCCTCTGGGAAGTACTACCTGAGAGCAATGACGGTGCCGTTGTTCAATTTTGCGTGCCGTTGCCGCCTCTGTTATTTTAACAATCTGCCATTTAAGCGTAAAAAATGTTGCCTCGTTTCGTGCCGCAGCATTTTTTTTTTTTTTTTTTTTTTTTTGGCATACCCTTGCTGATGGCATTGCAATTTTGTAATGCAGAAAAATAAAGTCCATAAAATAAATGAAGGTATATTTTCGCCAAAGAATCATTTTAGCAGATGTTCAGACAAATTTGTGGAGCACTAAAAAAATTATATTTGGATGTCTTATGAATGGGGAACGAAAAAGATTCAAATTAAAAAATTCCATTAACAAAGAGTCAAAATCGGGAGACACACGTTCTATATTATATATCGTTTAATGGTCTCTTCTAAGAGACCCGAAATTAAGGCCACATCTTAGGCTCGTATCTCTGGTATCTTTTCGGGATCATTCTAAGAACTTTCTAGCGAATCCTATAAATTTTCTAGATATTTAATTGAAAGAGCATCCCATCATTCGACTGACCCAAAGGTGGGCTTTCACGCATTTTTTTTCCGTTGGCTCTTGGTTGTCTTTTCTTTTTTTTTCGGGCTATTTGATTTGGCAATCATGGGGCCTGAACGACGACGACGACGATGGCGCTGCGTTCTCCATTCTGCATTCTGCGTTCGGTTTTTGGTTTTGTTTCGTCGTTTTGGGCGGCGGCATTGCGTTAGTTGAACCTTTTTCGGGCAAAACACATTTGAAACTTGGCTCCCAGGAGGGGCCGGCGTTGGAAGACAGGTTGCTGCTGCGTGCCGCCTGCCGCATGCCGCATGCCGCCTGCTGGCTGCTGGCTGGTGGATTGCTCTGGACAGTATCAATGTGGATTAGTCAAGAGTTTGATTGGGAAATTCTTTTGGGCGGCTTGTCAAATGCTTTTCACGAATATACCTACGAGTGCAGGCAGTCGTTTGTGGACTTATAGACTTTCACTCGCATCCCGAAACAAACTAATTGGATTCTTTTTCGGGCTCCCCGCCCTCCCTGGCATTCAGTGAAGGCCATCCACATATGACTGGATACCGACTGGATAGTTCATTAATCATTCAGTCTCGGTTTCGGTCCTTCACGGCCAATGGCAAGGTAATCCAGGATGGAGGCCTTCAGCCATCTCCCCCGGCTCTGCCCCCCCTCCCCGTCCGCCAATGCAATAATCAACTTGCCGGACAACTAAATTCCACAACTGATTTGCTCGGTTCTCCTGCCCTCCTCTCATTTTTTGCATTTCTGAAAAGCAACAGAAAACGCAGAAGCCACAGCATTGCATGCAAGTGTCCCTATAATCCTCGAACAAAATTGGGAGCTCTAGTAAGTCGTGGATTTTTGCAAAAATTAATATTTAGTGCATGCCAAAATTGATTAATATTGGCTTATAAGAAAATCAGGAGCATTTTACAGCATAATGTTTGGATTTGAATAATATGTACCTATTTTTCAATCTAAATCTAATTTTAATTATATATGTAATATTAATATATAATTATGATATCTAAATAATACGATGAGGCTAATATCTTGAACAACAACAACAATTTGATTCGTCTAAATAAGAGCTTTTTTATTATAAATGGAAAGATAATTTACACGTTTTTTTACTAACCCAAAAAAAGAGAATAAACAATTAAGTGTTCATTATTATTATTATTATTTAACTTTTTGAACAATTTAGCTTAACACTTTCAATAATCGAATTTCTAGTTTAACTTGAGGTCTTTAATTAACCCTTTAGCCTTTTCATATACATATATATGTATATAGTGGAGTAATAACATTTTAAAGAATAATTCGTTTTTTTACTAACCCAAAATAAGAGAATAAACAATTAAGTGTTCATGCTTCAATTTTTCTCCCAATCGATACATCCGTTGATATTAAACTTATATTATTATTATTTATTAAACGTTATTATTAAAATTTAGCTTAAAACTTTCAATACTTAAATTTCTAGTTTAACTTCAGTTTTTTAATTAACCCTTTGGCCTTTTCATATATACATATATAGTGGAGTAATAAAATTTTGAAGAATAATTCGAATATATAATAATTATAATTTTTATATATGAGCCAATCTTCTAATACCCTAGAATGTATTTGTTCGATAAAGTGTGTTCTATCTCTAGTTGAAAACACATAAACTTAATTAAACTGAATATTTCGGAATCGTTTAATATTAAATTGTAAATATTACTAAAACTACATTTAATTAAAATGTACAGGAGCTTCAGGGCCGAAAACATACGACATAATTTTATCTATTAATTTGAAAATGCATTTTTTGATAAGATACTAATAATATATATTTCCATAAGAAACCATTGTAGATCCATCAAGTTATAGATAAGTTCTTCCTATGATAAATACAATATATGATTTATAACGAGCTTCTGAAGTTTCAGATCATAAACTGAACAGGGTTTTTAAGCTGATCTGGAATATTTATGAATTAGAGACCTCTCTATACTTCTCAGTAAACGGTCAAAACTATAAATATTTTAAGGTTATAATATAATAATATCTTATGGCATGAATTTAAATGGTTTCTGCTTCAATAGCTGTATTCCATATGGGTATTAATTGCATAGCTACGGCAAAACAAGTTAATAAAAGCACTAGCAAATAAAACTTGTATCAAATTAAATACATCACACTTTTTGCATACAGGTACATCGGTAATAAAAACAGGAGCAACAGGAGGAGCACCATCAGACAGTAACAGGAACATCAGCTATAGGAAAGCCAAGAACCAAACTTACTACAAAATCTCCATTCACCATTCCCCATACCCCATACCCCATTCCCCAGACCCCATACCCATCTCCATTTTCCATCCCCAGTACCAGCAACAGCAACAACTACAAGTAACTGTGGCAATTGCGTAAATGATGTTCTAATACAACATCAATTACAATGGCAAGCGGCCCATGGCCAAAACGGTAATGATGTAGTCAGCCTCCAAGTTGCGTTTCTGCCTCGGTCTCTGGTCTCTGGTCTCCGGTCCCCACTTCTCTCTGGCTTGTGCTGCCACTGCCACTGCCACTGCAACTGCCGCTGCTGCTCCTCAATAAGCTTACGGCATTCACGCCTTGTTGTTGCCTGCCTCTTCCCCAGTTTTCTCCGGCTTCGGCCCCCCCCGCCCCTTGATCCACAGTAGTGCTGTTGTGTAGCTGTTATCGTTGTCGCTTGCCGAACCGGCTGGAGAACATGTCCCTGCTCTGAGTATACCCCGTAACAGTTGCCGAAGTGCAGCTCCACAGTGCTACACCCTGTATCAGGCGGGGAATATGTGTTTATCCTATAAAATGTACTCGTATGATCCTTTTCTAAAGAGACATTTGTCAAACCCTTTGAGGGTGAAGTAATGTATAATATTTCAGATCAATCAATGATATTCCCGCATGAATGCACTGTAATCTACCGCCTAGGGTATTCCCAAGTCGTAGCCACTAACCCATTCCGAATTCCTGGATAGATTCAACTAAAAATTTCATGCATGTTGCTGCCGTTGTTGTCGTTGCAACAGCCACCAGCAACCAGCAACAACGACAACCGTTTTACGCATGCGTGTGCCTCACCTACTGGGCCTGTTGCACCTGCTTGCCAGGCTCATACCGTCTCTACAGCTGACTGTGGCAGTGCTTCAATTTATGTTTTAATTGTGGAAATTATGTGACATATGTTGCTGCCGATGTGGCGTTTTGCTGCTGGCTTCTGTGTGTGCTTAGGCGGTGTGCATCTGAGAGCATCGAGAGAAGACCGACCGACTGCTATAGCCGACGTCTGTCATAACTGGTAAAGTTGTAATTAAACTGGTGCTGCAAGCCCCCCAAGCCCCCCAATGCCCACAGTGGCACTTGCCATCGCACCGCCCATCGTCTGGGATCGGGAGACAGAGTTTTTGTGGGTTTTGCTCGGGCTGTAAACATTTTACGGTTGTTTATTGCCATCAATTGATGTATGGGTGGATGGCATGGATCGATGGATGGTAAATACTACGGGACGCTGCAGATCACTGAACAGATGATCGAGGAGTCAGCGGCAATAAGTTTGAATGTGGACAGAGGATCGGTTGGAGGGTGGAGGTACAGAGAATCCACCCGGAACTCGGGAATAGTATTTACATGATCTTTATATTGAGGGTCGAAGACCATCCTAAACTTGTCCAACAAGGACAAGGCCCTTCAACAAGGGCAAGGGCTTTAAGGAAACCTTCTGAAATGTGAGAGCTGCATCATTATACTTCCACTTTGGTTTCTGTTTTTCCCAAAGAACAGCTCTAACTGCAGTTTGATTGATTGATGGCCCCCCCCGACGAGTTAGCGATGTTTCGATGCTGTTGACTTTACAAGAAGTTTATGGTCGCCTGCTCTGCTCTCCGTAGTCTTGAACCCCAATGAACTCGCCACAAGCCAAGCGCAAACAACACCCACTACCCGTAAGAGCCACTCGGACTCGGACTCTGCCCCACCGCATCACACGTAAGCCGATGCTTTATGGAGTGTTGTGGAATTGAAGGCTTGTTACCTAACCATAACTGTAATGGCAGCCAGCCCAACTGGCCCAAGAGCCAAACCAATGTTTGGGTCATTTTGGTGTGGACTCCGGAGATCTAATAATAAAAATCAAAATACCGTCACGTAAACCGATAACAAGGCACGGAGACGGAGACGGACACGGACACGGGATCAGTGTCATAGCCAGAGCAGAAACACAATTAAGACCAACATTTTTATGGTGTTCAAACTATAAAATTCATATAATTAAATTGCAGTTATAACTATAACAGCAACAACGGCAACCGAAACTATCATAAAGACCCGCCACAGCACCACCTCTCAGTGCAATGCCCGTGGACGCCGTCGAGTGAATAATTTGGTAAATGGGAGCATAAAGTGAAAAGCGAAAATCAATGAAACAACCTCAAGAATATCAGCAAATAAGAAATGCCTATCTTTGGGGTCTGAAGCAGTAGATACTCTTGTGAATGAATTATGCTGAATACTGACAAAATACTGCAAAATACTGCTAAAGAATACTGACAGCTCTTCTCAGCATTCCAAGTCTCTGCTCTAAATTGTTATACGCTTTCGAAGCAGCAATTACGTTCGTTCAGCGTTTATCGGAAGTTTCGAACAAAAGCTTACTCTTAAAGAATATATCGGTATGAAAATCGGTGGAATCGATAAGTAATAGCTAGACAAATGGATATGGAACTCGGATATGCATGTACATATGTACCTTTCTTTGTACGAGAACTCTCTTAAACGGAGAGCACCTACGGGATGTAAATGTTGATTTGCTGAGTGTCTCCCTGTGTTCTTTATTTCTTATTCTTATATAAATACTATTTTCTAACCTTTTATAACCTTATCACCCATAGGAGCGATAGACCCAATCGCTTTAGCACCAAAAGCGCGTTCCTTTATGGTTTCTATGCTGTCGATTTCGAGTAAATTCTTAGCCCCCCTCAAAAGCCCTCATTCCACTACTGTACCTGAAATTTCTCCACTGCCACGATCATTTTCACCCCTCTCGCTGCTCGGTGTTGTTGCTACGCCAAGTGCGAAAAACGAAACCTCCGGCGTCTGCTGCTGCACCCGGAAATCAATCAAAGTAAGGGCATTCCACTTCAACATCGATGGAGCGCTGCCAACAAATTGCAACAGCAGCACCGGCAAAGGCGGCGGCAGCGACAGCGACAGCGACAGAGGCATCGATCAGCAGAAAACAAAAGGAAAAGAGAGAAGTGAGAAAGCAGCGACAAACGGCCGAAATTGTCCGCTATTTTTGTCTTCACTGACGCTCTCCCACTCTCTGTTGTTGTGCAGCAGGTGCCAAAAGCTCTGATCACCTCTGCTCTCTCACCTGGTAACTCCACTCTCGGAGCGAGCTTTTCAAAGTCTTGTTTTGTTTTGTTGTTACGGGTCTTGTGCCATGCCGGTTATTGTTGTTGCTTTTGCAGTTTTGTAATTTCATTGATGAAATTTTCACGAGCGCGAGAGAATGAGATGGAGAGAGCAAAATCATGAGAGCCAAAGCACGAACTCGACTTTATACAGTGGCGTCTAGAAAACTTGCTCTACTGTACAACAGAATAGAGTAAGCTTAAAAGCCAGCCATTCCTGTGACCGTTTTTGGAGAAAATACTGCTATTTAATTAAAATTTAAATCTAGTACTGCATCGTCGTATGGTTTAAGCACGAATCTCTGCCAGAGCGCCGAGGGGTGCTGCTGCTTGACGCACGACCCGTGTTTCCCAACCGGTACAGCACATGCAGTATTTTGACTCCATTTGAAAATAATTGCGTTACAGTTTGAGTACCCTCCACCATAAAAAACCTTCGTGAATGTTCTGTTTTCAGTTTCAGAGTGCTCTAACATTCATAATGTGAATTAAGCAACCCTCGGTGACGATTTCAATCGTTCTGCTTCCTTGTTTATTCAATATTTAATTATGAAACGCGGTTCCACTTCCCTCTAAAAATTACCATACACATGTATAATGTCAACAACAACCGCATTGCATAGATGTCAAGGTTTCTCTCTGTTGACATGTTCCTGTTTCACCTATGCACTCCACCCCCACTCTCGACTCTCTCTCGCGGAAACAGCTGTGCGAGCGCAAAGCTCCCGCGGCGGGCCTCTCTCTCTGTGCCTCTCTCTCTGAGCACTGACAGCAGGTGCATCAACTGAGTCGAAACGAAGCAAGCGTAACAAGTGCCAAAGGTGGGGAGAGAAGCTTTCCGTCTGACGCACCGCTACCTGGCCGCTTCGACAACAGTTGTGGGCAAGCTTGGAGCTCAGTTTGAAAAAAACTTTCGTGCGAGACAGACGTGAAGCGATCCGATCCGATCCAGTCGAGAGTAACCGAACTTTCCCATTGCAACTGCAACCAACTGCAACTTTGGCGCGACTTTTGCGGCCCGCAGACAACAATCGAATTTGAAGTGAAAAATGTACTAACAAAAATAATAATAATAAGAAAAATACAAAAGAAGAAAGAGCAGAAAGCACCATAAAAAATAAAAAAAAAGAAGAAAATTTAGATGGAAAAAAGTGCATGGAAAATTAAAAGAAAAAGTGGCGTGTGAAGCAAAAGTGCAAAAGAACGGCAGCAGCAGGCGGCATTGTGCATTTTTTTAATACATACTCGTACATATTTACCGCTTCGAAAGAAAGGGAGCGATACACAGATACAGAGATACAGGGAGGCAAAAGAGAAGTAGTTCAGGCCAAGCCACTCGTAGGGCCAAGCCAAGTGTAACGATAGATACCCAATACTCCGGCGTAAACAAAAACAAAAACAATAAGCAAAACCGAAAACCGAAAACCCCCATATAGTACTTGACAGAGTGGACAGAGAGCAGAGCCATGTCGTCGTCAACATCATCCACGTCCACGTCTAGCGCGAGTGCGAGTGCGAGTGCGAAACTGGAGCACCATTCGAAGCCCATACTGAGTCCAACACGATCCCTGGACGAAGGTTTCGAAAGTGATCCGGATCGGGTTTCCACCGATTCAGAGCATCAGACAAGTGGAACCGCCACTGCCGCCAGCAGCAACAGCAGTAACCATAACAATGCCAGCAAGTTGGCGCAACTCAGTTCGGCGGCCACTGGCGGCGCCTCCTCCACTGGCTCGGAGAAGCCAACAGCCACAGCACCAGGCGGAAACTCGGCCAGGGGTGTCCTCTCTTTGGCCGCACCCCAGCTGCAGCGGCGCGAATACTTTAAGGATCAGCAGAGCAGCCAGCAGGTGGGCATGGCCAAGGCACGACAGATCGGTGGCCAGCAGCAACAGCAGCAGCAGCAGACCCTGCCCCCCCAGCCACGGCTGCAGTACCAGAAACAGCGACAGCCCCTCGTACCCAGTGCCGCCTCCAGTGTCCACAACCATCGCATGACCCATGGCGGACCCAGCTCCGTTTCGGGCCAGGCCGGAGCTGCCGGAGCTGTCTCAGTCACTAGCGGATTTCGTCGCGGACGTCGCCTCCATTTGGCAGCCCATAATCCAGCCCATAATCGAACCGGACTGCGCTCCCATTCGGTGGACGCCATTGCCAGACACCGCCATGGCTACGATCCCAGCAGCCTGATCCTCAAGCACGATGGCAACGGGAACGTGAGCAGCTGCTCCAGCCCCAACGGACCGGGACCGACCAGGATGCTAAACTACAAGACCCCGGCCGGAGGCAGTTCCCCGGGAACAGCGGCCGGACAGGCCCTTCTCGTCCAGCCCATCTCCAGTGCCACCTTGTCGCCTATGGTGGCCGCTGGCGTGGACGTGGTGGACGGAGGCGGCTCCTCCCCGGTCATTGCCTCGGCCACCCACAGCCTGTACACGTTCTATCCGGCGGAGGGGAATCTCCAGGTGTGGCAGACGGAGTGCGGCGACCTAACCTACAAGTCATCCAGGAATATGCATCAGCTGCACAAGGCCCCAGTGTGCTGGACCCAGTCCATACCACGACAGGCCAGAAGGTGAGTGCTAGAACGATAATGCACAGAAGGTTCTGGAAAGAACTTCTTAGCGGGCTCGGTACTAAGAACAGGTATTTCTGTATATTCTGGAAAGAATCGTTTCCATTTAGGCAGGGTTCCTTCGTTTCGAAAGTTCTTTGTTGAAAGAACAAATTAAGGACAGCTAAAAGAAATAATTTGAATGGTAATAATTTCCCAATTTCTATTTCTTGAAATACTTTCCGGTTGGAGCTCTCTGAGCTCTCAATAAATCGTTCAAAATGTAAGCTAATTAGTTAATGGTTCAACTTTATTTTTGGCCACAAATGAAGTCAATAGCCATTTCATCTTTTGCGGCATTCCACACCACTCTCCGTCAGAGTGAAAGTCTTTTCAATGGCCATCGCATCGCGAACAAGCGCGGGCTCTCCGCGCCGAGAAAAACTTCGGCATCGGAGAGTGAGAGCAGGACAGACCTGGGAGACAGAGCCGAGGCGGCGCATGTGTCATTTGGCTTGGCCGCGGGGCAGGTTGCAGTGTTGCAAGCAGTTCCTCTCCCTCCCCCCTAAACCCCATTGATGGAGATGGAGCTGGAGCTGGTGATGACGGTGCTGTGGCAATTAAAATGCCTTCGAAAACTGCTTTACATTGATTACCCTCCGGTCGATCGTTGTGGCGGCTCTGTCCCCCTGTCCCCTTGTCCCTTTGGCAGAGTGTCGAGAGGGCGCCCGGGTCCCGTCTTTTACATAACATTGCCCGGGGTCTGGGTCTACGTCTCTGCCCGATGTGTGTGTGTGTGACCCCAAATTAAACGCAAATTGCCCAGCAAATTTCAGGCACATAAAGTTTGCCAATTTTGCGCATAACGTTTTCCTACAGACATTTTAAGCGTTTTGCCCAAATTTGTTTAGGGTTGGGTTTTATTTTATCTTTTTAAGAGGGACTTGCGTTACAATTTCTTACTGCGAAATGTGCCTGAAATATTTAATGGCCTCTGACTGCAATTGCTTAAGGTTTTTACCCCTCTTTTGCATGGAGAAACATCAGGGATAGATGCTTTAGAAAGAAATTGGGCCATTGAATGTGGGAATAAATGAGGTAATCTCTGCTTTAATATATATATTCATTAAAAGTAAAAAAGTCTGTTATTAACCAGCATTTTAATTATGGATGATTAATATACAAACAAATTATTTATAAATAGATAATAATTGGAGCTGAAAATCATAGATAGGGCCAATTAATCAGTTAGCAAAACACACATGTATTTGGATAGATGGTTATTTATATTTAAAAGTATATTCACGAATATTTGGCATCTAGTAACATTCTATTTTATATTATCTATTATATATTTTTTAATACGAACATCAAAAAGATAAATTAAAGGCTTATTGTTTGGAATTTATTTCATTTCATTTATATTACATTTGTCCACATATCGCTCCCTAAATATTTTTGTTGGCTTGAGTCTGTAGTCCCCTGTTACTCAGAATGTGATTTAAAGGTACTTATAGAAATTATATATATATCTTTTAAAGCGAATCCTTCAGGTTTCCCCAAAAAACATTATGCAAAATGGTAGGAAATATTTGAGATTTTACTTTCAAATTTCGTCGAATGTTTAATCGGCTTTTGATGTAGAAATGCACCACAGAGTTTCAGTTGCAGTTTCATTTAATGTTTTCATTGCATAAGCACACGCAAATATGTTTATTAAAAGCCTTTTACTTTGACCAAAAACCGCCCACCTCAATGCAGTGCCGCCACTCAGTGCCTCTGCAATCACCACCAAAGACCGCCCCCCTATTGCCAAAAAAAATTGCAAACATTTCAATCAAGGAGTAGAAAACATGCAAAGTGATTGGGAAATGAGTGAAAGAGTGGCAGCCGATTGCAATGGAAATTGTGATACTACAAAAAAAATTCGATACGAGTGCCGATATGGCATGCCAATCAAAAGACTTAGGCAACGAACCTGATTGGGTCAATGCACTTGGAGTTGGCTTTTTAGGGATTGGGCGGGAGATTCCATCCTTATCTACTGGCTAAATGAAGATTATTTGAAGCTATGATTATTGTTGGTGTGTTGTAATGATTTTTGATTTGTGTTGGAACTTTCCTACTGATCGATAGTGTTAATTTAGTGGCTTACATGGTGGTTTATTAGTTCCTGATTTGGTGTGAATATTTGTGGTGTGATTTTCTACACAATGACAGGAATCCCTCACACAGAGCACCCTCACACATTTCACCATTAGCTCTATTCTATTGAGACCAGTGTTTTTTCTAGAAAAGCTGTTGGGATTGCTGTAATATTTGTTTTTACGAAAATAGTATTGTAATTATATTTGGTTGGTGATTTTCCTAGGGACTTGGCTGGTGTTAATTTTGTTGTTTTGCTGCTGTCCGATATTCATGTTATTTTTGTGATTTTTACTACTGCCTTTTTCTGTATTTTAACTCTCTCTCTGTCCCTGTGATGTGATGTGTTGTGTGATCGGAATCGCATTTGAAACACACACACAACACAAGTCACATCTTTGTTGCAAATCAAATTGCATGATGCGCAAATATTTTCGCTTCGACAGCAACATGAGCCCCAGCTCCAGGCTCCGGACAACACAGACAACACGGACACCACTCCGCCGACGAACAATAAAAGTAAAAGTTTTTTATTTCGCTTTGGCAAATTTATTTACATAGTTTTCGGTACTTTTTTTCTCATCTCTCGGGTGGGTTTTTTTTTCCCCCTTTTTACAATGTGTCATATCTGTGCACACTTTTGCTTTTCATGAGACATTACTTGGACGGGGGCTGGAGATGTGGATGCTGTCTGGATGAGGTGTAGGTGTCCACGATGCGAGCATTTGAAAGTGTTTTTTTTTATGAAGTATAAATGAATGAATGATGGTTATTTTTTGTTGCAACTTTTCGCCAATGATTTTGTGGCTTTTTGTCGTGCGAAAGTTATTTGAAGCGAACATGTTGAAGCGTTTTTTGATGCTTCCGCTTTATGCATATTATGGGAATTTGTTGAGATTTTGCAAATTAGTTTTCCATGTGTGGAGGAGTACACAAACTAGAGGGAAATATTTGTAGTAATAGAACGTAATCACTCTTTATCTCTTCATAGACCCCTTCCGACCTTCAAATAAACGTCTATCTCTAAGATATTCTTACAAAAATGCTCCTTCACTCTGTAATGTAAGCCCATCAATATCTCATGGTCAAGGCCCCGCAGCCAAGGCTTTCTTAACCATTTTGTGGGCCAGCTCTGTAGGGCCTCTCAATGACGCAATTAAGAAGCAGTGCCCATTGATTTGTCACTTAATCGATGGAGTGTTGTGCCATTTGCCTCTTAATTTAGCAAACAAAAGCCGCTAATTGCCTTCCCTCCACTCCACTCCACTCCAGTCCAGGCGGGAGAGATCTAACCATCTAATGGCTGAGCTGAGACTAGTATTTGCAGTGCCACAGCGCAAAGGTGAGGGCTAGAGTTTCCTTCTGATTGCTGTTTGCCAATCACTTTGCCTCGAAGACTGAAGGCTCAGCATTCGCATTCACTCTGATGGCTCATCATCCAAAATCATCGACAAATATGGTGCCTAATTAAAAGAATCCGCCGAATACTCGAGTGTAGAACGATCTTCCGTATTTGCCTTTAGTGGCGGCTTACGGCGGCTTCTTCTTTTTTGGTGTTTTCGGTGATTTTTTTTGGCAAAGTAAATATCTATATAAAAATCCATTATGGCTGCCCCGATGAGCTCTAAAATTTGTATGTCAATATTTGTGGCTCCTCGAGTGTCGAGAGATCTGTAAGCCTAAAAATAGATCAAGTGGCAAACAAATGAGCCAGCAGACAGGCCTGTTGTCGGACTTTAAGCGAAATGTTGTCACCAGAAACACAATAAACAAATGACTTGAGCAACGAACTTGTCATTTATGCCTCCACAAGCCATGTAGGATCCCTCAAAATGATTCATTTGCTTTCCAAAATCTCCAAAACGTATTCTTCAAGCATTTTCAATGTCAAATCTTTTGTATGATTGTTTCGTTTTTTGTCTGCTCGCTGGCACCCACACTTCTGAGGCTGAAACACTTTCAATTTTCAAACATTTTGACGTCTGTTTTAGCACCATTTTTGGACGAGTCATCAAGACAAAAGAACCATTAAATGGAGATCACAATTCTGTGCGAAACATTAACTGGAGTGCTCTGTGCCCCCCTGCCGGCTGCCCTCTTTCCCAGCACTCAATCCCCCTCTCTCTAGCCAACAATTGAGTCATCAGAGGCAGCACAAACAGGGTCGAAAGATATGTCTAATGAGTAGTGTATATACCCATTAATTATTGCACCCTTAACGGCTTAGCCACACTGGGAGAGGGAGTCCTTTTTCCTACTCTTTGGTCTGTGTTTTAGATATCAGTTTGGGTTGATCTATGGTGGAATTTTTTCATCTATAGGTATTCCTGTTAATCCTAGAAGTCGTGCACCTTTTAGGACCTTCCAATACACCCTTCCACCCTTATGGAGTACTGGGTATTCGAAAACTGAAATTAAAGCAACCGGAAATGCAGCGGACGAAAACAAAAAAACTTCCCAAGACTCGGTAGCCGTATAGGGTTTCCCTTCCCCCCGTGGCCCGTGGACAGCCCGACTTTTGTTACATTTTTCCATTCAGCTTTTGACCATTTAGCATTTGCCACTTTTGTAATTATGCGAAAAACTGAAAACAATACGACACACACCAGACACAGAGCCCCTCCCCTCCCCCTGCCTCCATATTCTACCCCTGAGGTGAGTCAGCGTCGGTTGGCAGTGCTTGGTGGCTCTGCTGTCGACACCTGCGACCGGGTCGGGTCACGGGCCAACAATGTGAACTCCTCGCCTGTGAAGAGGCCAAAAGAGAAGAGGGAAGAGAGTCGGGTTCAGCGGCGGCAGTCGGTGCACAGTTGGCACCACAAAAAATTGTAAAATGTAATAAAAATTTCAGCGTAGTGTGCTTTATGGTTTGAGTGTTTGAGTGCGAGTCATGGTAATTATCTCTGGCGTATGGATAAATGAATATTTTTCAGAGTGTGTGCCATGCAAAATTCAAAAATATTTCTGTGTTGCAAAGCCAACAGTTGCTCAACTGTGACTCTCCAAAGGCAGGGGGTGGGGGGGGGGGGCTGCAATGTCTATGGGAAGCACTGCATTCTGTGCACCTTGATGCCTCCGATAGACCTTCAAAAGTAACCCAAAAATGTTTAATTTCCTGCCACATTTAAAGGCAATCTGTAGCATTTTCTAGCCCATAAATAAACCCACAAATTATAACCGTTGCAAGTGGGGGAGATGCTCTCGAGATATCAAGAGTCAAGCCGCAGCAAAAACCGCAGAAACCTCACTTTTAATTTGAAAAGCAAAATGCAATTTAAGCCGGCGAGCAATTTTGATGAACCGCTTAGATGCTGGGGGCCCGAAAAGAAAAGCCACGAGGAAAAACCCAAGAACTTGGCAAATAAATACAATTTTAACACTCCATTTTTTTCTTTCTTTTTCCCCATTTTTTGCTCCACATTCCTTTTGGCGTCAGTGCCGTTAGGCCGTGGCCCAGGCTTCAATTGTTATTATTATTAATTAGAAAAAATATTTCGCTGCCAAAGCCGAGACCCAGAACCCAACCCAACATCGCCTGACTCTGGGACTATCGGAGCGGAGGCATCTGCGCGGAGGCAACCTGCAACCTGGAGCTGTGGCAGAGTCCGCTCTTTGATTGGAACTCCGTCCGTGGCCCTGACATGCGAGCGTTTGGTGGTGGATGGTGGCTTTTGTGGGCTGCTGGCTTCGTGTCAGCAAATTAGAGAAATATTTTGTTTGCTCAGTAATTGGCAATTGATCCGCACAGATCTACGAGCACTGCCCCGAAACAGCTACTCCACGGATGGAAAACCAGAAACCAGAAACGCTGCTTACAAATTGCCACACACGCCCCGAAACAAAACCAAAAACAAAAACAAAAACCGTATATGAAATCAATAAATGTCTCATAAATAATGTGTCCAGCGATTCCGGTTCCTTCGGTTTCTTCGTTTCTTAGTTTCGGGTGTGGTATGGCTAGAGAATCTCCTCCATAAAGAGATTTGCATTTTAAAGTTTCACAATTTGCATGACAAAAAGATGATCAGCAAAAACATTTGGCCATAAAATTATATTTTTAGAAACTATAGTCCGGCGGAGAATTCTCGGACACATACGAGTATGTACATATTTTCGCTTTCAGTCAACCAGAAAAGAGAATCTCTAAAACAATAAAGTTATGCAAGCAGATTTTGGATGATGGAACTTTGATCTTTACAGAAATTATAAATAATTCCCAAACCAAAAACGAGGGGGAACGTTGTGAGTTGCTGCGGAGACCGCAACTCTACATTTATACCCGTCTGTCCGTCTGCCCATCTGTCCGTCCCTATTAGCGCCTAGATCTCAGAGACTATAAAAGCTAGAGCAACCAAATTTGGTATCCACACTCCTAATATATCGGACCGAGACGAGATTGATTCGAAATTTCGCCACACCCCCTTCCGCCCCCGCAAAGGACGAAAATCTAAGGATATTCACAAGTCTCAGAGACTATTAGATCTGTTAGAAATCACTATAAAACGTATATCTCAAAATTTCGGGGATAATGTTCATCAGTCTAGCATAAGTCTCCCTAGTAAAATCAATCAACAACTTTGTCCAGATATATAATATATTTGTAGTCTGAAACACAAGCCAACAACACCAGTATATCTAAATGTATTCTATCAGAAGAAAGCAGTGCATCGAATCCATTCGTGGGGCAATAACTACTATACAATGTTGGATGTGCCTCACAATGCCACAGAAGCTCAATTATTAATGTCCTTCAAAAAGATGGACGATGATATGCATCTGTGAGCATACTCCAACAAGGTATCATGGTAATGCATCTGCATCCCCCATAGTATTAAAAAGTTGATTTCGACCATTATTTCCCACAGGTTTCCAAAAGGCTTTTATGTCGTGAAGCAGTCCCAGTTCTGTGCTAAATAATATGGAACCTTTATGTTAGTGGTCGAGCACTTTACTGGAAACTTCTCCGAGCTATTCAGGCTATAGCTGGGAATATAGATGAGATAGGCCATTATCAAGACAAAGATTATCAATACCATATAAACCCATTGAAGTTTGAACGACGAGAATCGGCCGCCATTACGTCCGGCGTCGAATGTGCCATTTGATCCGCCATTTCATTGGCTCTGGGGTCTAAATTTTTATCTGGATGTATTTTCTTGGCCATCTTTTTGAAGGACATTAATATTTGAGCTTCTGTGTCATTGTGAGGCACATCCAACATTGTATAGTAGTTATTTCCACACGAATGGATTCGACGCACTGCTTTCTTCTGATCGAATAAATTTCGATATACTCCTGTTGTTGGCTTGTGTTTCAGACTACAAATATATTCTCGATATATCTGGACAAAGTTGTTGATTGATTTTACTAGGGAGACTTATGCTAGACTGATCAACATTAGCCCCGTAGATGATTTGAAATTGAACGAGGGGGAACGTTGTCGGTTGCTGCGGAGACCGCAACTCTACATACTCATTTTGAGTATGGGGTATAACAAGTTGTTGAATTTTAAAGAAGGAATTTCTGGCTAGGAAAGAGCCTGTGGGGGGCACTAAAGAAAGTCCTCTTCAATGCTAAGCTTCTCTGTGAGAGAGTGCGCGAGGCAGGGAACTTACACTTTCTTCTATTAAAAAAAAAAAAACACAATATTAATAATACTATAATGTAAAATTAACTAAAATATTGGTGTTAAAAAACCATTTAATTTTCTTTACCCTTTAAAATAATTTTGTTCCCTTAAATTGTGTATTTCAAAATGTCGCTCATCAAGAAATGTTTGCAACTTTCGTTTTCCCCCAATTTCTATTTGATTTATGTTTTTTTGTATTTGAAATTTTGCGAAATTTTTGTACATTTATTTCTGTTGGCCCTGGGATTTAATTACAGAAATTCACGAGATATGTTAATTGGCCGACAAATTTATGTTTAGCCAAAAAGGGAAAATGTTTATTCTTTCAGCGTGCTTGTTGTTCAATTTTATGTGGGCAGCAAAAAGTAAAAGCAGAAAGCAAACAAAATTAGAATGAGGCGGAGAGGTCAGAGCTAATGGCATGCCCATTTTTTGGGGTCACTAAATGTAAATTAAGCATTCGAAATGTATATTTTCTGAAGGGGAAACAAGAGACGGCAGAGAGAAGTCAATGACGGTGAAAATCGTCTCTCCCCTTTTACAGTGTGGCTTAGCAGTAAAGCTTGAGAGTCTAGGAGGGTTCTTCTCGGAAGATTTCTTAGAAATTTGCATCTCCAAATACAATTTGTTCACCTCAATTGTGGTCCATTAGATCAGCATCTACTTGTGGCATGTGTGGCACCAGCGTGTGCCTGAACAGCCTATAAAGCCTGGCGATAGTATCGGAAATGATTTTAGCTTTGTTTTTTTATGGCAGGCACGGCACGGCACGGCCATCTCTTGGCCGCTTAAATGTTCAGCAATTAAAGCGATTTAAGTTAAAATAAAAATAATTACAGACAACGGGCCAGGCCGTCGCCATCCACTTTGTTTAACAAAAGCCAACAACGAAAAAACACAAATTAAATGAAACGAAAAGAAAGAAGTGACAGAGAAACGCAGAAGAAGAATCGTTAAAGAACCAACGAGCAAGCAAATTAAATTAAATTGCTATACGAAATCTGCTTCTTTTATTGATTTTGAGTGCGTGACAAAAATAATAAAAAAAGACACAACTACAATTAAGAATAGAACCGAAAAAAAACAAAAGAACAAAGCAGAAATAAAAGCCAGAAAATGATTAATTGAAGAGGAAACAATCTCCCAGTTCTTACGCAACGGGAAAGTCTGAAAAGTCTGAAAAGTCTCTGAAGAGGCCAGAAAAAGAATGGAAATGGAAAGGATGGGAAATCTTTCATCATCTTTCGTTTCTCACTCCCAAAACTAATTTATGTAAGCGGAAATATACCCAGCAAGTTCTTTGACTTTTAGATACCTTTCGGGGGGGACTGTGGCCTGTGGTCTGTAGAATGCGTAGATCCAAAAGAGATCTGCTTAATTGTTTAGCCAACCCTCCCTCGGGATCATAACTCAAATTTCGGGTTTGTTTTTGCTTTTGTTCACACGCTTACGCTTCTCAAGAAGTCTTCTCTTTATAAAGTTGTTTGCTCGAAATTAATTTACGAAATTGTTATTCCATTTGTGTGTTGGCTGTGTCGTTGCCTTGGCTGTTGTTCTTGGCTGCCCCTTCATTTTCGGAGCTCTTTCGTTTTTGGACAGTAAGTAGCAATTTGCTGGAGAGCTTGTCGACCCGCCTTGTGGTGGGTGTTGTCTTCCTTCTACTCATGCAAATGAGGCGGCATGTGTCTCGTTCCTGGTTCTGGTGTGGGCGTAATGATCGCTGCTTCAATTTCGTTAATTGATTTGACATTTTGAACACAGAAGATGACTAAATATTCGTAGGAACAACTGATTAATATGTATCAATTTTCTGCTGTTCTGCCAGGCATGGACCCTTCTTTTACCTGGAGTTTCATCAGACTATCTGTACCAATATTTAGAACAGCCTTATAGAGTAGTCAATTTTAGCCGACTAACCCATTTGCCTCGTTTGCCTTGGATACTGCTGCTGTACACCCTCACAGATAAGATAAGTGCACTGACAACGGCTCTGGCATATTTTCAACACCTGCCTTGCCTCGACTTTGCCCGTCAACCTTTGTGCCACTTTGCCAGTTCCCAAAACTCACTTTTGTGTCACTGCAACAGCAGCAGCAGGCAGTTGTTGGGTCTGGCTTTTCCTCTGGAAGATAAGCCATAAAACTATTTGCCAGCAAATGTTGTCGTTGTCTCAGCTGCTGCTGCTGCCCCTGCTGCCGTTGCTGCCCCTGCTGCCCCTGCTGCCCCTGCTGCTGCTGCAACTTGGGGCCGAAGACGAGGTCTGTCTGCATGCATTAGAGCAAGTTGCAGAGGCAGTCAACAAATTAACTTGGCGAAGGAGATGCCGCCGTGAGAGGCAGACAACGCATCGTTGGCCTCAGTTTCCCATTTCCCAGTTTTCCCCCCTTGCCTGCTGTTGGGCCTGCAAATATGCGAACTGCGCATCTTATTAAGAAAGAAAGTACTTTCTGTCAGGCAGCTGTTGTTTGTCTGTCTGTTTTCGAATATATATACTGCCTAGATGTGTATATATATATATAATTATACCCTACCTGGGGGTCTCTCTGAAGTGAAACTGTAGATCAGTGCAGGAGGAATCCCGTGGATAACTTAAGATACATTTAATTTTCGAAATAAACTATATATTCTTTATGGTGTACAATATATATAGAAACCAACGATTTGTCTATAATGTAATAATAAGGAACCAATCGAAAAACGATATAACCAACAATTAGTTATTCCTATAATCATTCTATCTATCATGTGTTGTAATATATGGAGCACTTAGGATTAATAAGTTCTTTGTTCTGGATCTAACACTCAACATTCCAAAGAATCGTTAAATAAACCCTAACATCCGACAACCAGTGTTCCAAAGAGGAACATCAATAGTGTTGGTCACGGGAAATCTCTCGAAAAAATACCAAAGGATTGCCAGAAAGTGTATCCCCGATTCGATGACTCTCTTTTCGGCTGCGTTTTTCTATTATCATCCCCATACAATATAGAGTTTTTTTTCTCCATTTCTGTACGGTGTTTTTCAGTTTGCATTTTCAAGTGCCGTGCGAACTTCAACTTGATGTCTCTCGCCGTTGTCGAGCCACACAAGATGACTTCCCAGCACCCCTTAGGGGGAGTTACAGGCAGGCAGGCAGACAGACAGACAGACACAGAGAGATCTTGGAGCTGGAGCTGGAGCTGGGGCTGGAGCTGGAGCTGAGGCTGGGGCTTGTCTTATTATGATTACGAATACCTTGCCTAGAGCCTCCAACTGGTTCGACTCGTTTGGGGTCTCATTCGGCGGGCCTTTTTCTATCATAATTCCAAATGCATTTAAATTGGCCCAAAAACGCCAACGAACGAACGAATGAACCTCCGCTCCGAGTTGCCCAACCACAAGATTTATTTACTTATATATTTTTTTTTGTCCCCCCCGATGTCCGCCTTAATTGCCTTTAATGCAATTAAATACAAAAATATTTTTCCTTTCGTTGGTATTTCATTTGTCGCAATTTTTAAATTAAATTAATTGCAAATAATTGTTTAGTTATGTTCAACATGTAAATGGAATTTCCACAAAAAGAAACACGACAAAAAACAAACAAACAAACAAAAAAAATACACCAAAAATTAGTCAAAGGAATGCAAATACGTAAAAATATTATTTCGAGCTTTCAAATCATATTTAATTGGATTTTCAGTTGGGGTTTGAAATTATTTTGATTTATCAATGGAAAATAAACACAGAGATTGTTATGAGTGCACCATCAATCAGAAGTAGTAGAAGGCGACCCCAAGCCGAAGATGGTTACACCCGGATCCCAAGCACCAACCGAGGGGTGCTGCTGCATTACGGACAGTTTCCAAACAGGCACTTAATTGGCATTTAATTTAAAAATTCTGTTTTTAATAACAAATAGAGTGGAATTAAATAGAAATTAAATTTATTAAAAATTACTTTAATGGAAATATAAAATACTTGTATTTAAATATACTATAAATTTTTAAGATATATATATATTTAATCTAATTTCATATTTATTTCTTAGCAAGGGTGTGTAGGAAAGATAGAAAAATAATATAATATATATATATATATTTCATGCATATACTTCGCCCTTTCTCATAGAGTTCATCTACTTAATTATATCCTAATGTTTTATGTTATTTGCCCCCTTGTGGACCCAAAGTTCTCATAACATTTCTGACTTCCAGCTAGATTATTACCTCACCTTCTTGAGGGTATACGAGTATATGTGGTTATATGGCAGTCGTAATGGCACTGACCACACTCAATCCCTGAGCCACGTTCCAGGCCCCTGAGCAAGATGCGAATCGGGCAAGAGAAAATCGTACACTCGTATAGCTTTACTTTCCCAGCCACGAAAATCATGGCAAGAAGTGGTGGATAGGAGGTCTGCGGATGATGTAATTGGGCTGTGGGCTCTGGGCTTTGGCTCTTAATTAAGTCACGCAAAATTTAAGCCAACTTGAGGTTCTTCTTGTGGCACTTCTGATGCGCTCTCGTCGTACTTCTAATTAGCGCTCAGAGAGCCATCCGGACCTGGCCAGAAAATTATTATGCAAACGAGGAAGTAAGCGACTTGAATGCGTAAACACTAAAACCCTCATTCTGCAGTTGGCTGTTGGGCTTCCTTTCGACATAAAACGACGGAAATTGCCCTGAAGGCCTACACAAATCGGAAAACAAGTGGAAAGAGTGGATCGACAGTGGGTTTTAGTACGACAAAGAGGGCGGGGAGGCCTTAACATTCAAATTTCAATCAGGTTTTGTGTCGTTCAAAGCCACACTTAATTGAAAATGAAAGTGCCAATAGTCAGTGCTACTGGAAAATGGAAAAGTAGTGGCGAGAAAATGTCTCTCGACGGCAATGGCAACGGCGACAGCAATCGATAATCAAATGACAACAATGAAAGACCTTACCTTTTTCCACAGCCGTGGCGGTTTGCTTTCGGCCTGGCCACACTTTTGATTTCCGCATCGCCGACTGGTCCCTCTCCGTCTTCGTTTCCCTGTCCGTCTCTGTCCATCTCTGTCCAACGCTGGTTGTCTGTGTGCATTGGAGCGCCGCCGCTGAGGAGAAGGGAAACTTTTCGAACCGAGTGGAGTCTGAGAGTGTTGAGAGACCTCTGCGGAACACGTTCAATTATCAAGGAAAGTGCTGGAAATGAAATGGAAGCCAAATGGAAAGCTTTCTTCTGCCCAAAACTAACAGAGCGTTAAAAGTGGTTTCAATTCTCGAGGTATCTGTCGTGGCTCCATCCACTTGCATGTACATACTCGTACTTGTATTTGTTTAATTGCTTAATTGATAGATAATGATTCTGATAATTTAAGTTGAAGAACTTGACGAGCTCCTGGGATGTCCATACTGTTTATACCTTTCCAGGGGGTATCCTTTAAATATGCATCAGTATTCATTAAGTACACTAAGTACACTCATAAAGCAATCTCATTAAGTACATACTCGTACATAAACGAGTAATGCTCTCCATTACTCTCACTCTCTTCCAGTGTTGCTTAGCAGTACAAGCTAAAGCTCTGCCCCTCTCTCTTCCAGTGTGGCTTAGCAGTACAAGCTAAAGATGACAGAACTGATCTCTCTGCCTCTCTCTCTCTCTCTTCCAGTGTGGCTTAGCAGTACAAGCTAAAGATGCCAGAGCTGATCTCTCTGCCTCTCTCTCTTCCAGTGTGGCTTAGCAGTGCACGCTAAAGATGCCAGAGCTGATCTCTCTGCCTCTCTCTCTCTCTCTCTTCCAGTGTTGGTTAGCACTAGAGGTACATGACAGAGATGCGGCCCCCCTTTATCATCCAGGGTATATCAACTTCGGCGTCTGGCAATGAACAGATTCCTAACTCGTTTGCTAATTTCCGCAGTTAAGTGCTTTAAGCACCTATTAGATTACTCCTCTCTTCTCGCACACTTAATTATCCTTCACACAAAAAACTCTTTCTTACTTATTTGTTACTTTCGTTTGAAATGCGTTTCGTGCGTTGAGAAAAGTGCCTCATAATATCCTCTCGATGATACTCTCTCTTTCAGTCTGCGATCTGCGTCATGGGCATTCGCCATGGCAATAACAATAATTTACTGTTGAAGAAAAATTGCAATTCTGCTAATTTGCTGTAAATAAACGACGCGAAAATAATATACAATTAATTGCCATTCGCAATCTCAGAGTCCGAGTACGAGTCCGAGTCGGACTTCCAGTTGGAGCTGCGGCCAAAGATTGAGGTGGGGATGCAGCTTAAAGCCAAGATGCAATGGCCGATGCCGATGCCGATGCCGATGTCGATGTCGATGGCGATGCCGATCCATTGCTCCCCTTGGATCAGCAATCCTGTCCGCTCCCTGCTGTCTCTGTCGCAGTGGGCAGCCGAGGATGCCAGATCGAACGTTCCACAAGGGGGAAATGGGCAACGCCCACACGCAAAGATTCCTTCCCCGATGGGAGAGGGAGAGGGCGGGGTAGAGCGAGAGATGCCAACGGAGATGGGCGATCGGCGATGGGACACGGTGGCAATTTGGGACTTGGGGCTTGCTCTCTGATCGGCAAATTATGAAGTGCCAAGGAAACCATTTAAACGATTTAATGGCACGCTGCGTGTTCCACCGTGTTGCCCAATGCCGCCGCCGATCTTCCAATGATCGTAAATAAACAGAGCACAGAACAGAGGTAGTACTCGTAGTAGTAGTAGCTGGGGCCCCCCTTGCGCTGAGGATGAGACGACGATGATGACGATGCCCTCCTGGTGGTCTCCACATTGGTTTCGGATCGCGAGTTTCCAAATGGGAAATGAATTGATTATTTCTGGGGCCCTAATCTAAATGAGAGAAATGAATTCACGGCCACGATTTGACAGTCATTCGAGCTTCTTTTTGGTGGGAAAGATCTGGGATCAGTTATAGATTGGATAGGATTATAGATAGTAAGAATCATTCGTAAGATTATCTGCCAGATACTCCTCCTGATCACAGATCTCTCTCTCTCTCAGAGTAGCTTAGCTAACTACCTCTCTCTTTCTTGCTCTGTCCTAGTGAGATTCTATGTGGCATGCCTCCTCCATCCATTCGACTTAGGCCAGCAAATTTCCCTGCCAAGAGATCCAATGTGCAAACAGTAAACAAAAAGTAAAACCAAATTGTTGCCCTCGATCGCAGTGCAGATACATACCACAGATATTTGCAACAATGTTGTCGGCTTGTAGCGGAAGTTGTAGAAGCACCAGCTACGATCTAACAATCTGTGTCCCCCTCCCTATCTGCCATAGACAAAAGATCTGGGAGATGGGAGCTGGGATCTTCTGCGATCTGAGGAGATGAACACCGGCTCGTGGCGGCTGCTCGGCTCGTCATCATTTGATTAATTTTTCTCTCTTTTTGTTGGAAAGTTTTCTTTACTTTGCTTTGGTCTGTTTTTTCCTAGATTTTTAGTTTGTTTTCGCTGTCTGTGGCAAACAAAGTGAAATCTCTCTCCAATTCCGATTCCAATTCCAATTCCGAAACCGAAATTCTCCAACAAATTCAATTTTCCACAGCGCTCAGATCGGCTAGGGTCTGTCTGTCTCTCCCTCCAGACTGCATGCCAAATCAATTGTGTCTCCTCATAGTAATCATAATAATAATTCAGTCATTCAGTCGTTCACTCAGCCATTCATTATGTCTTAGCCTTTGTGCTTGCTTTCGGGGAATCTCTGAAGTTTTGTCAAGTGTCGGGCGGGGCACGTACTCGTACTCGTACTCGTGCCCGCCACAGTTTCAGTTGAGGCTTTCTTTTCATTTTCATCTGGCAGATCTCCCCATCTCTCCACCTCTCCATCTCCGGGAGGGAGCCGCCCATCGCCTCTAGGCGCTAATTACGCCAGCACATAGTTGTTATTGGAGGCTCTCTGGAAACGAAAGCATCCATCAGATACGGCAGCAGATACCATCAGATACATTTGCACCCCGATTCCGTGTTCATTTAGCACTCAATCCGATCTTCCTATGCATATTAGTTATTAGCCCCATCGTAATTGAATTAACACCCGATTCGGGCCCGACTTTTCTCTTGTCTTCTGCTGGCGGTTTTGTGTGCGAGTATCTCTCGATCTGTAGATGATGCACGATGTTTTTGTCCTCGTGGCGAGTGCCAATCGAGTGCTAAAAGTTTGCTAAAAAAAAGGGGAGCAACGAGTGACGATTCCCGAATGAAACCTGAATCTAAGATCTTCAATTCAAAGTGTGACCAGATCGCGGTGAGGCATGTAGGGCAATTACCTTTTTGCCACTGGCTTGCTGTATCGCTTAACGAAATGTTAGACGGTTATACATCATTGCCCAAGCATCCACCAAGTATTTATGGTATATGCTATATGATGATAACCTCAATTCGTCTACGGCTTAGCCATTTAAGTGCACTCTTTGGGCCTCTCCTCTCTTTGCCTCTATCGCAATACTCAAATACTGAAACCCCACAAATTGTATAAAGCCCCGAATTTCTGATTGGAGCTGTGGCGGCCGCACCTCCTCCCACCCACCCACTTGAGGCGGCGCCACTCGAATGCACGCACGCTGATTACACCAGATGTGGCATGGGGCGGCGGGAAAATGTTGCATGGGGCAGTTGGATCAACAGCCAAGCAGTCGGACAGACAAACAGACACACAAAAAATAACAACAAAACGGGGGAAAAACAAGAAAGAAAGGCGGGTTTTCGGGGGATCGAAGATTGTGATACTCTAGAAGAGTATTAAATTATTTTTTTGATCCTAAAAAAGATGTGAATCCTCTCCATTAGCAGAGCTCTAGAACTGAGGGACTTCCAACGAAGACTATATCAAGCGACACTGGATTCCGATCTAGAAGAGACCTGGATGTATGTTTTTCCACCTCTCTCTCCCACTCTCTCTCTCTCCCTCCCTCTCTCCCTCTCTCGTCTGTCAGGGTATACTCTTCCTCGCTGCAAGCCCCCTGAATGCGACGCTTCAACGCTCCGTCAAACACTTCAATTACAAATTCAATTTGTTGCTCATTACGGCTCGGTTGCTGCCGAAATGTTTATCAACATTTTTGTTGCACTTGTTATTTTTGTGGCTGGCTTTCGTGTTATTGTTATTATGCAAGTGGCACGCGCTTAAAGCCGAAAAATAACAACCAACAAAATGCTGTTTAGTGTATTCCTTTTAGAGACTGTGTGTTTGAGTTTAAGTTTGGGTTTGGGTTTCAGTTTCGGGGCACAAAGAGTTGGGATCTTGGAGTTTTCACCTCTCTGATGGACAGCTGTGATCAATTTATATATGAACTCAGTCGATGGTTTATGCCTTCATTTATTTCTTATACGTTTGGGCCAACTAAGGGTGAACAGAGGGATAGCTAAGCCACTCTGTGAGAGAGAAAGAGAGCTAGCTAAGTTTTCTTTATTCTGGCTTTAAGAATGATCGAGATTCGGACAGGCGTAGAGTCAGTATGGCTGATCAGGAATGAATATATATACTATTTTGCGGATCGTAAACACTTCAGACTTTTGCTTCTAATTTTCTGTTGTTCTTAGGAGAATGTTTACCCAAAAAGTTAACCTGAACATTAGATGAATCTCAGAAATCTTCAACAGTATAGAGAATGCATACTCCAGCTTAGACCTGAGGATATATCTGTAGTTTTAGACTATTTTTTATTTAATCCTTGTCATTTCTATCTATCGATCTATCGATAGTCCCTTAGTTTCTTCGATATCTGTCCCTCAAAAGACCTCTTTAAGTATCATCCACGTCTGCATCTATCTATAATATCCGATATCCCACAAGTCAGCCCTTCTTTTATTGTTTTTAGTAAAGTTTCGTTACACATTTGGTCTGTGGCATGTTGCATGTCCCTTTCTTCACGTTACATGCGCAGGTTGGGGTCGAGGGGCACTTCAAGAAAAGTTGTACGATCATTACGAACTGGGGGGCATTGCCACTGCCATTGCCCTTTTCCACGTGTTGTATAACAGGGTAAAAGTTGCAGTGCCCCCACACACACACACTCTCTCTCTCTCGCTGTGTCTCTGACTCTTCCGGGGGCCCAAGCAGAGTGCATCCTACGAGGCTGGTCTCGACTCCAGACTTCATATTGTGTTTCTCACGCACTTTAACACCATTTAGTTGATAACAATCGCAGATACTTTTGCCTCTGCCTCAGCCGCTCGCTCGCCAGGCAACGCCACTTGCCACAACCTTAGCTGTGGCGTTGAAGATGCCGTTTGGCTTTCCCAAAAAGTAAAAAAGTAAAAAACGGAAAGACAGACATAAAAAATTCAAGCCCGAGATAAGCAAAGTCCACCAGCAAACGGACCTGAACCTGAACCTGTGCACCCAACTGGTTGCGAGATGGAAAAAGCAATACTCGTACTCGTAGTCGTACCGAAAAAAGACTGCAGGAAAAAGTACACATCGAAGGAGAAAGTAAACGTTAACGAAGCTGCCGCAAAACTCTGCTGAAATGTTGCAAAGAAAGCAGCCACAGCAGCAGCCACAGCAGCGGCATAGCCGGCAAAAAGGCCAAAATGAAAGAAATATTTCTTTTCTTCAGTTTTTGGGCAAGTGGCAAGAGCCGCTTTCTGCTCGGTCTTCGAGGGTTTCGGTGGGGTGGGGTGGGGTCTCGAGCGATGAGTTTTCTGATGAAGTCTGCAATTATGAGAGCAAAATGCGTGAAGTGAAATACGCAGGAAATGAAGAGAGTGCGAGGGGTTAGGGGAAAGGGAAAGATACATATATCAATATGCGAAATCTAAAAAGTGCTTTTTTTTGTAGTATTATTTATTGTAATTTGGGAACCCAAAGAGTTTAAGGATTGCATTTGTTTGTTTGTTTAAAAAAAGGGACGAAGATCGCACTATAAAAAGGGTTCCATTTCGTTAATATATTTATTTCACCAATTTTTCGAATAATTTATCATTTTTTCTAATAGAAGGGAAGCCAATATGGAATAAAACTAATATCAGGAGTAATTCACAATATAAAAAAAAAATAATAATAAGATTTCATTCATATAAATTCTAGAAATTCTCTCCAAAATATAAAAAAAATTGTTTCGATAAGATTTTCACTCTTATGAATATCTTCTATTTTTTCGATTACTTAAGATTTTTTTCCATAGATTCCATTTTGGAATAAAGGGAAGGAAAGGGATAAATACTCCATTCAATAAATTCGAATGGAGTATTTTTGTTTCAAAAAGTTGGGATAATAAAAACAGAAATCCTCTTTGATGAACATATGCGATCCTCCATCGATTCATGGCTCCATGGCATGCAGCTTGTTGCTCTTACAATTAATAATAATAGCTAGAAAACTCTTCAATATATTCCAGTACTCACAGATAGATTTGTATCCACCTGTGCAAAAAATTTTCCCGATCCCGAAGTTTTAAAAATTTCCGCAAATGATAATAAAACGGAACGAAATGTTGCAACAATTTCCCAAGCAATTTTCGCAACGCATCCTCCCATTGAACTTCCGTTTCGTTTTGTGAATTTTTGCTTGAACTCCCCGTTCCATGAGCCCAAATGAGATGCACTCAGAGACACACAGACACACGGGGGAAATTCCTGGCAAATGTGCTATGAAATCAATAAAGTATTCGAGGCATTTTGTGGCAGCAGCAGCGGCAGCGGCAGCTGCCTCAACCACTTTGTAGCTGCCACTTGTTGCACCTTTCTCTGGCTGGCTTTGCCTCTGTAGAGCTCTGCTCTGCTCTGCTCTGCTCTGCTCTCTGCCCTGGCTCTGGCTCTGGCTGTGGCTCTGACTCTGGACCCCGCAATTCGATCCGAGCCATGGGATGATAAATTTCTGCAGCCATAACGGCCACAGACGAGTATGTGCCGCTATATAGTAGAGATATAGCCCCCCCCCCCCGCTCTTCCTCCGCCCCCCTCTCGCGAACTGTGTGCAACTTATGCGCATAATTTTGACTTGATTTCATTTTTCTCGCATGCGATTTTGTATGTGTGTTTCTCTTATTCCGTTTCGATTCGATTCGTTTCGTTTCGTTCAATTTGAAATTGAAATTCAAATGTGAATGCACCTGAGAGGAGGAGAGTGCATGGAGAGTGTAGGGGGAGGTGGTCTGCCGGGACAGAGGGAGAAAGGGAGAGAGCGGGACAGAGAATGAGAGGTGGCTTATAGACGATCGATGGCCAGAGCTTAGGAGCCGAAGCCGAACGGCTGGATATTTATTACCTCACATCGAATGCAAATTTCTTCCGCAGGAGAAAAATTATGAAAATTTTCTCAAAGTTCATTGGCCCCTGGCAGGCCTCGTGCCTTAACTGATCGGAAGAGACCCCGCGACCCCTATCTAAAACCAGTCCGCACAAAAATCCATTGACAAGGTCACTTCCGTCACATGCCGCGAGCTGAAGCCCCAGACCCAGACCCCAGACCCGTGTCAGTCGTGGGTGGTTATTCACCTTTTTTGTGTGTGTTTTTGTTGGCTTAATTGTTTGTCAAGGCGCTCTCGGTCTTGGCCGAAACTACATGCACAAACTGGGTCAAAACACGTCATTGGAGAGGCAGATAGAAGGAGAAGCCCCAGTCCCCCCCGGTTGGTGGGGGAGATTTTGACCCAGGTTTTTTCTTATTTTTTGCAGATGAAGAGCGGCAGAAACTTTTTCATGTCGCGTTGCCTAGCTAACTGGAACTTTTAGCGGCGATTGCCTTGAGCCCAAGCGGACTTTTTGTTCGTTTTGAGGCATTTGACAGGTGCCTTGAATTATATTGTATATCTTATTTTTGCTGGCTAATTTAATGGAGTCTGCTCCGTTGACAGCGTGCTCCAGTTGTGAGTAATTATGGTTAGCCAACCATTTGGGGCCTTATATTTCGGATTACCGTGCTAACTGGAGGTCTAATGTGCAGCTTACGGGTGTCATACTAGAAGGGCTATCAACGGGACTTGGAGGGACTTTGGAGTTAATGAGAAAAGCAATTTACAAATGGAACATACATAGGTACTCGTATGTAGTTCATATTTCATTCTTCATTGTTTTATTTTGGGACATTTCTGGATTCGAGTGGGGGTAAATGGAGAAAGAATCTAGAGATTAAATATGGAAAATGACAAAGGAAACATAGAAAGAAATTAAAGTATTTATTGAGCAAGTCAATTCTCTCCCAGTGTGGCTTAGCACTTAAGGGTGAACAATGAGAGCCCACAACCTCTCTGTTTCTCTCTCTCTCTCTCTTTACTAAAAGCTCTCTACCCGGGAGACTCCTACTCAAAAAATTCGCCAAAAAAAGCCTTGTCTAATACCTTCAGATAATTACTTTCCTAATCCAAGAAAAGACGTACGTAAGACGAAATGTCTTAAGTCCCTTAGATACATTTGTATATATTATTCAAAAACCACAATTGATTCATAAAGAAAGTACTTTATAAACGTATTATATTTAATAATAGATAGAAGAGATTATTCTTATAAGAGATTCGATGGTTTATTAACTATAGAAGCTAAAAATAATGAAAAGAAAAATAAAAGAAGGTATCCTTATTTGGATGCACGTTTGATGGAAGCGTAAAAAGTAATCGATTAAACGAATGGTCTTACGATCGGAACCCCATAAGCCTTTACATATATTTATTTATTGCTTATTTATACACATTTCTAATAGTTTGTTGTATCTCTTTTCCTTTCAGGTATGTACTGATATTTCAACTTGTTCTCCTTAAAGACTAACGTGCCATTTCTGAGTAAGTTTCTCAAAATACTTTTGTGTTGGGTTTTGGTTTTTTTTGTGGTTGATTTCAAAGATCTAAGATATAAAAGAGCAATTAGATCTCGCCTGAGAGATTGTTCCTCCCACTCTCTGTTATTCTTAAACATTGTCAGATGATCAGCTCCGACGACCCATAAAAGTGACTGGAAATGAAAAACAAAACTTAACTGAAAGTGGCGGAGAGACATAATGAGACTCGGAGACTCAAACGACAGTTTTTAATTACAAGCAATTTGTGGATACAATTGTATCTGTCAGATACAAAGTTCATGACTTTATTCGCGTCGGTGTCTCTCCATCGGCACCCGACATTCACTTTTGTTTTTCGACTTTTGTTTTCTTTTGTTTTGAGGTATTTTTGCTGATGGTTCTGCTCAAAGTCAAAGTCAAATTTGGGGGAAAAATGGTTTAATTATATGCTTTTTGGAGAGAGAGAGAGAGAAATGGAGAGTGAGATGCCAGGGAGAGATTGATAATTAAAATTGGCGACTGCGGTTGTTTTTTTCGGAATTTTTTCTGCGCCTTTTTGATGAAGAGACGGATGTACTCAAGCATCGTTTTGATCAATTACAAGTACCCCTAAAATATTCAGAAGAGAAAAAAAGAAACACACTGGAGAAATATCTGAAAATTAAAATACAAAAAAAACTTTCTCGAGTGCCGTGTGGCAGTCGATCAATTGAGACACACAGAAAAAGCGACTCAATGAAATAATTACAAAGCAAACCACAAGAGAGGAGCTGTATAGAAACCTCCTCTCTATACGGTCTCCACACAGCATGCCCCATACCCCCCCTACCCCACGCTCCCTGCCACACTTTGCCACTTGATGTCGCACCGACAATTTGGAAAGTAAAAGTCAAACTGTCAACGGGGAGGAGGGGCCAGCCCTCCTTCTTACCTTTCAATTGAAAAAAGCCTCGTAAACGTTGAATTCAATTTGTTAATATTTATTCAATCTTTTTCACATGGAATACTTTTCGGTGCGGATGAGTCTGGTGTTTGTTTTGGTGTGTCATGTAATCGAAAATCACTCGCGTGGATCAGTCGTCGATCAATTACTTTGCTCAATCATGCAATCATGTGCGAAGAACGATGGAGGCCTGCGAGTGGAGGGAGGAACACCACCCAAGTGGGACGGATACTTGAGTGGATGGGGGACTTCTGCAAGACTTTTGGTAATAGATCTGTGGATTGAGAAGGGGGCTTCGTAATGGTTCAAAGAATTTACAGAGTGATTGTCAAAGATATAATTATAAAGTGTGTAGCATTTTGAGCTGAAATATAATTAAAAAAGAAAGAATGCCATTCAAACTAAGAATCTGTAAGATCACAAACTTCACCACGGCTTGGGAAATATACAGGACACCCCTCTGTCTGAGTACCTGGCATCCTGATGTCGCGCCACGTGTGCCTCGACACTCCGACTGGCTTATGGCTGAAGCTTGACCCGATATCTGTCTTAACCTACTTTGAAAATTCTGGGAATCTATTCTCGACTCTCCCCATCCCCACTTCATCTGCAATTAGTATCTTTTTCCCACCTTTCTGCTGTTAATTCTCTATGACAAATCTATTGTGTTGAAGAATATTCAAATGAAATGAGTATAATCATCGATTCGAAGCACCAATCATCGCCAAAGTACAAAGTCCTCAATTATTCAACTGCTATTCATTGCAAAATCTCAAATCTTTTCAAAACTTTCAATCCCTAAACGCACTTTAAAAAAACCCTCTTTAAAGATATTTTTTATGATATTTTTGTTTTAAGCAAATCGAATGTGATTATCAAAAGCACTTAATTGGCAATTAATTTGTTGGCCGAAACTTGTGCTCAAAATCTGCAACCTGAAGCGTGGGACCCCACGCAGGCGGGGGTTCACTTTCTTCTTTCTTTCTTTCTTTCTTTCTGCCTCTCTTTCGAATGATGAAGAAAAATCATAAACTTATAGGTCTGAGGTGTTTGGTGTGTGTGTGTCTGTGTGGTAATAAAAACTTATGAGTGGCACTGGCACCCGCAACATCCAAGCCTCTGCTTCTGCCTCTGCCGCCTCCTCACTCGCCGCCCCCTTTTCATGATGATCATGACGACGATCGTCATCAGACGATCAGAGAGCCAACACTTTCATTTGCCGTTGACAGACGTCGTCAAGTGGTCAAGTGGGGAGGAAAGATCATGGGGCAGAGATCGGCGTGGAGCGGGGGGGGGGGGATGGTAGAAAACGTGTTGCTTTGTTTGTTTGTTCATCAACGTCATCATCAGCGTCAGCTCCGAAGCTCCCCCAGCATCCAAACACAGAAACAAAAAACTCGTTGAGACACGAAGAAAATTTCACTTTCAAAAATGTACAATATTTGGTCGATTGATTGGGAGAGTGGGGCGAGGGGGGCAGCACTGCCGCGGGGGGTATGGCTATGGGTATGGGTATTCATGTATTTACGGTGCGGGTGCAGCAGCCTAATGACGTATCCCAGGCAGGAAACATTATTGGATTTGCATGCCTCGTTTTCATCGAGGAAAATTCGAATCGTATCTGCCGATCGCAGTCTCTGACTCTCTGCGCTGTATCTCTGTATCTGCGTCTCTGTTTATTGGTGATTTGTCGACCATATTTTTGCAACCTAATTGGCTGCTAGATGGATCTCTGGCTGGCCACAATGCTGCCTAATGGTAATCATGTCTCTGGCCAGTCTCTGCTGCCGCTGTTGTCTTTTGGTAATCACAATATTTTATTTAAATTTAATAATTGGCTTGGGCTTTTGTTTTCAATCGTTGGATCGGCTTATCACTAACTCTGCCTGATTAAAAGCAAGTCAAGGAAAGTGGTAAGGATTTCCTACTTTTAAAGAGAAAACTCTTTTGTCTCGGGTCGATAACCTGTATAACCAGCAAATAAATACTCATCATTTTGAACAGATCGTACAAGATTAATATTGTTAACAAATTAATCAAAAAACCCCTGGGGAAAGCCAGCAATTTGTACGGTCTCTGGGGTTCCTTGAAGGAAGCACTCGAGGGATATTTCACAGCAATTCTTTCCCTCTAAGGTGGGAAAGCCCTGCACTAAAAATAGCTTTAAGTGAGAGAGGACTTCTCTTGAAGCTTTACCGCATTTCCGCTAGAGGGCTATCTCCGTAAGATCAACAGCTTTTACGCAGTGACATCACACGGTTTATTTTTGAAGCAATGCCCGCTTTATAATCTCCTTCCTGAATGACTCTCAGTGGTGGGAGTGTGGGTGCACACTTATCCGCCTGAGCGTGTGCGTCACCTTACATAACGAAGCACTTGGCAGCCGGCGAAGGGAGTGAGCCAGCTTTATTTACTGTTAACTTCCGCCATGCTTTAAGCCCCGATAAGAGTCTTCCCACACGAACCAACAGGGAGCGGATGAGGCTCTCTAATGAGCGAGGGATTGAGCTTAGAACAAATGAATACCCGAAGAAATAATCCCTTGTGGGTGCCCTATATACCTCCATCTCCTCCACTGTTCCGTTCATTTCAGGGTTGCCATCTGTTTTGGAACCACTTTCCTTTTGGAGATGGATATGGAGCCCTTTTCTTTCTCGCTGTCTTTCTCGATTGCAGCAAACCATAAAACAATTTGAGAGTTTTAGCAGCTTTTGCTTTTACTCGAATCGTGCGCGAAACCGTGAACCGCTTTTATCCCCCTGAATGACGACTGGCTGACAGACAGACAGACAGACAGCCGTGGACTGGGGGACTGGGGACTCTTTGCTGGAAAATTACATGGCTTTTCTTCAAGTTTTTTTTTTATAGCAGAGACCGCCCTGCGCTGTTTCTGTTTTCGCTTTGTTATTGTTGCTTTTCAGGTGAAACAAATAGAACATAACTTTTGCTTTCACCTTTTTCAAGGGGAACCGCCACAGCAACAGTTCGTCGGAGCCGGCAACAGCCACTCAACGACAATTCCGGGCAAAAATCTCCACATTTTTTGCATACCCTTTCCGAAGAGGGTTTTATCATTTTGTCGAGAGCTTCATTCCGCTTGTTTCCCCTCTACGAACGATTTCTGGAACAGACTCAGCACTTAGCTTTGATTCCTTTGTAGGCAGATCACGTATCAAAATCAGTCTGATCGAAACACAAAGAGGAAAAACAAACATCGTTCTAAAATATCGTTAAAAATAATGACTGTCCAGTGGAAAAGATTTGAAGGTTATATGCAAATAAACTAAACGAAACATTTAAATAAAAAGCTATTTAAATGAAGGCAACGAGTCACATATTGAGCTAAAAGGTCTTTAATATTGAAGCACTTCTGATTTCAGTTGAGAAACTTCTGGGATACTAAATTTATATTTGTTTTTTTAAGGAGAAAAAGAAGAACAATAATATTACTTATAGCTTCCAAATTGTTTACACAACATCCTTGTGGGAGGACTATATCTCTCCCTCTCTTTGCCTCCCTCTTCCAGTGTGGCTTAGCAACAAAGGACTTGCAGTAGCACCACCTCTCTGCCTCCTCTTCCAGTGTGGCTTAGCAATAAAGGACTTGTAGTAGCACCACCTCTCTGTCTCCTCTTCCAGTGTGGCTTAGCAGTAAAGGACTTGTAGTAGCACCACCTCTCTGCCTCCTCTTCCAGTGTGGCTTAGCAGTAAAGGACTTGTAGTAGCACCACCTCTCTGCCTCCTCTTCCAGTGTGGCTTAGCAATAAAGGACTTGTAGTAGCACCACCTCTCTGCCTCCTCTTCCAGTGTGGCTTAGCAGTAAAGGACTTGTAGTAGCACCACCTCTCTGCCTCCTCTTCCAGTGTGGCTTAGCAATAAAGGACTTGTAGTAGCACCACCTCTCTGCCTCCTCTTCCAGTGTGGCTTAGCAATAAAGGATTTGCAGTAGCACCACCTCTCTGTCTCCTCTTCCAGTGTGGCTTAGCAATAAATGACTTGTAGTAGCACCACCTCTCTGTCTCCTCTTCCAGTGTGGCTTAGCAGTAAAGGACTTGTAGTAGCACCACCTCTCTGTCTCCTCTTCCAGTGTGGCTTAGCAATAAAGGACTTGTAGTAGCACTACCTCTCTGTCTCTCTCTTGTTAAATTTATATTAAGCCACTTCCTAAAATCATGCCTTTTTCTGGTCTTAAGATCTTTTGAGCTACCTCTGTGGCGACCTTTGACCAGGCAGGGTATACAATCTTCGGTGCGCGAAAGCCAGCCCCCAATCTGCTCTTTTTTTTTGCTGCATGCCAAAAGCGGACACCGAAGTTCGTTTGTAATTGCGTTGCCCTACCGCAACAATAGAGGCAGGCGGTTGTTGTATCTGGAGTTGCCGCTGATGTTGCGTTGGCGTCTGGCGCTCAATTTGCATGCCACAAGCAGCAGCAGCCAAGCGAAGAGTACACCGAGTGGAGCGGCATGGAGCGGAGTGGTGGAGTGTGGCCGGAGGGAGCGAAGCAATTTGTTATTTGCCTTTTGCGGCTCGCGTTCTCTGCCATTTCAATTTGCGTTGCCGTTGCCGTGGAGCCCCAGCGATGGAGAGGGAGACGGCAGGCAGATGGGTGCTGTGTGAGTGGGATGGGATGGCACGGCAGTACAGTACCCGTAGCAGTGCTCCAGTGACCAAATGAACCACATTCTCCGGCCCTGCGCCTCCGGTTAGATGTTCCTATTTAGATATTCTAAACATGGCTTGCAGCTGAAATTTTGTGCGCGCGCATCTAAATAGATTCGGAATGCCCAACGCATGGCAAATGTCAAGTTTTGCAAGAAAGTTTTCGGTTAGTTTCTCGTTTCTCTGGGAACTTTCCCAAAAGAGAAGATTTTTGCTAATTTTTTGCAATGAAATTTACGAGCAATGCCAAGATCTTGACAGTTTGGAAAGTGCTGCAGTTCCAGAGGCCCAAGGAAGGGCCCCCAGACCAGGCCCGAGCCCCGACCCCCGACCCAAGAGACACACACAGCCACAATTTTCGCACAAAACGCATCTCAATGTCGCATTTAATTAGCCAAAAGACAGGGCCAAAGATAAAAGGCCCAAAGCAAAGCCACAGTAAAGAAAGTCGAACACCGAAGGCTTGGATAGCCTAACAGATCGATAAATTGTGTGGCAAGCGCCAGAGATGTGACAAGAAACGATCCTCACTGGGATAGAGAGAGAGATGGAGTAGGAAAGAGGGGTCCTGAGGAGGTCTCAGCCGTGCCTCCCAGACATCTAGTAGGTTCCATAACACCCTCTCCCCGCAAGGGTATCACAATCGATAAGGCCACCTGAGGTTAACCTTTGCTTTGCCTAATCTTCGGCTCAATATTTGTGCCAAAGTATTTGCTTTTTCTCTGCCGTTTGGCTCTGTGTTTGTGTTGTTGTTGTTGTTGTTGCTTCTGTGTCGTGTGCAGGCCATGCAAAGGTGAAAGGTCAAAGTGTAATGAGGCCCACCGCACTCACATGTGAACTCTTTTGTACCTTTCCGCCAATTGGGCAAAATGTTAACTGTTTTTCATTCGGTAACAGGTTTCTCATGGCCGGGATGTGGGGATTTTCTTATGGCATATAATTGGAAATAATTTGGAGTAATTTCAAATGGTGGGGGGGAGACGTTTATAAGGATATGGATGGAGAATAGCTTGTGTAGATGATAAAGCAAAAACCATTTGCCAATTTGTCTCTAATCTCTCATCTCCAAGTGGGGAAACATCTTTCGGGTCTCGCACGGGTATTTCATCATATCTGAAACATGCAAAAAGTAGGATAATTTTGGCTTAGACTCATCATCAAACACCATCAACCTCAGGCATGTCAAACAGCCATCCAACATCCAAAAAAAAAAACGGGGTACACATCGCATAATCTTATGCAGCAAAATGTGAAGGTTAAAACCGACAACGAGCTCTGGCAATTTTTGGCTGATTTGCCGTTTTAACTAATTTTTAATTTACGTTTTTATATCGAGAGCTTTAATTTACATCATTTTCGACGTTATTTTTCCACGGGCAAACACGTTTGGCCCCACAAACTAGTTTCAGTTGAAATCTGAAGTGATTTTTAGGCTTCCACTCCGGCTTCGGGCAGTTTATTACAGCCTGTTCAAAGATCTCTTTCATTTCCACGCACCATCTATCGGTATCGATTTAGATCTTCTCTTAAATATTTATGAAACACATTTTATGGTCCATTTTGGCTGTCTGTTCAGCGTTTGGCGACTTGTTTAATGGCCCCACCAAATGATTTGTGCGCCGATATATTTATCTAAATGGATTTTTATTTTTGGACTGACTTTTTGAATGAAAAAGATACATTTGCATACACAGTTCGGTGGAGGTGGTGAAACAATGAAGAAGTTGAGGGAGAAACAAAGTTAATTAAGAGACAAAAAGTAGAAGATATTTTAATGGCATTAAAGGATTTCGATTAAATTATCTAGGGGTCATATTTAAACTACTCAGAACAGTATTTTTTATGAGAGTTTTATATTTTTTAGTATTGAAAGACAGTATACTAAACTATTGTCTCTCGGGAGTAATATCGTATATTTAGTATTTTATTTTATTTGTATTAATTCCTAAACTACTAGTAAAAACATATTTTTGATGCCTTGCTCATTAAAAAATTATATTTCTGCTTAAACTTAAATCTAAACAATATTTTCAATAGAATAAAGTACACATATGTTTATTTCTGAGGTCTTCTATCGTAGTGCTGGAAAATGTACTAATATTTAATACACTAATCTATTATTATTTTAACCCTAAAAATATTAATTGTTTTTGGATACTAAATTAAATTATTTTAGTTTTGTTTTTATTCATTTTTATTTCTGTTAAAGTTATTTTATTTGTAAGACAGCAGAATATCAGTATACAGAATTATATGTGCTTCCGAGTAACATACGCAAGAGACTGACTCCGAAAGAAGAACATCGATATGAGAACATCGATATCCAGCAGGGCACATGCGCAGTGTTGTTACAGATCAATATCTAATTATCGTGGCGGTCACTATGAACAATTTCATTGTAGTTTTTTTATTATTTTCCACTGTAACCTTTTCATTATTTATTTTCTTTTATTTTTTAAATTAAAATTTTATATTTATTTATTATATTTTATTTAATATTTACTTTTTTTATTTGAATATCTCAATTTTATTTGTGTTTCGTTATTATTTCCCTCCTCGTTCAAATGTACCACCGAAACTCTGCTCCCCGAAATGATTTGCCAACGATTTCCTATAGACACCCGTAAGCATGCCAGTCAAGGATCCACTTGTTTGACTTTCTCTGCCATAAATCTAAATATAACGCCATGACCAATTGTCGTACATTACTCACTGTCATTGGATCCGTCTTCCACACATATATTTTTGACGAGCTGTCAAAAACTAAATCCAACACAACAAAAAAAATGCAATTATCAATTTATATAATTTAACACAGACAGCGGAAAGCGGACGTTCCAACGAAATCTCATTAAATGCAGTAAAATCTTTCGATGTATCTTTTCTCCGTTTGTGTCTCTGCCTTTGGTTGGGTCATAAATTTGTTGCTCATTAAATTGCTGTTTAATGTTGTTTAACACGCGGCCACTCACGTAATCTCGTAAGTGACAGCACAAACAAAACAAAGAGCAGTCGGGAAAAATATAAACCAAAGCTAAAAAACTAAAACTAAATATAGTTGCTGTTTAACGAACTGTGACGAAAAATCTCCTGAGAGCCCCGGGCCAACACTATTTTTAACATCTATATTTGATGGCCATTGAAGAGCGTTTCGAATCCGTGTTAAAACTAGCGAGACCAGGAATTTAATTGAGTTTTCCTCTCAGCTTCACTCTCACTCTTACGGCAATTAAAAGCCGTTGTTCGTTATGATGATTTCTTAATTGAATTATGCAAGTTTTGGGGGCTGAGGAAAATGTCAATTGAGCTTCGGGGCCGCGGCGGAAAATGCTCGTATCCACTGACCCAAATTGAAAAATTAATTAAAGTGAACGCCCTCTCATTTTCCTTCTCCTCTGCTGCTGCTGCTGATGATGCTCCACACCCACCCACATTTCTCTTGGTCAGGTTTGTGGGCCAGGTCCAGTCGATTCTCCAGTCGATTCGATCGATCGGTTTTGGGTGGGTCTCTGTCTCGGTCTCGTCGCTGACCGCAAACGAGAATGAGAATATCCTACCGCTCTGCCTAGAACCCCAGAGATATAATAATATCAAGCATACGCCACCTACAACACAGCACAAATTGCCAGTCCAATCTCCGGGCCCTGGGTCAACTCCTCTTTGCTGTTGCAACAACAACAAACAACAAAAAATAAATAATAACAATATTTTTCAAACAACAAAAGAAATCAAACGACGGCCAGAGAGAAGCGCCCTGAGCGGAAAACTATCGGAAAACTAGCCGAAAAACCAAACCCATTTTAACCGTTAAGCACATTTGACTAAATCTGCAACACATGGGCGGTATCTTGGGTATCCGCATTGCGGGGGTTCCTCCACAATCCACAATCCACACACACACACAGACGGTGGCACGGTGGATCGCTGCAGGAAATGTGCACAGGAATGGACTGCAGAATTGTTGCCGTAGCTGTAGCTCTTCTTTCTTCTTTTTTTTCGGCGATAGCAGATCGACGTACTAACAACAATAGATAACGAGAATGAGGAGGGCATTTTGGGCTGAAAGGAAAGACAACTATCGAATGCGCTAACAGGAGAGCAGAAAATGAGCAGGAGAAACAAAGGGAGTTAAGGTATCTTGGGTAATAAGTGTATAAATATTTACTATATCAACAATTCTCAATTGAATTTGGATATTCTTTGAGTTGTTTAAGGTAAAAGCTGTGATGCAGCAAAATATCACATATTAAAATGTGTTTCTCTTTGATAATACCTCTATTTATTTTTGTACAATTTTTGTAAGCAAGTTTTCATTACTTTTCAATATTAATCATTGAATTTTTACTATATCTGATAACATTTAAATGGATTCTGGCGTATCAGTTGTGAGTTGTCTTAGTCTTCTTCGATCAACATTTATTTCAAATAGTCATCTAGAAGTCTCAAAATGTGACTAATCAATAGACAGTTCTATCTGTATTCATATGTAGCTATCACATCATAAGCAATCGCTAGCTATCGATTTTTAATCGATTCTTATTCCGATATATTTCAGTAATATTATTGAACCACTATTAGCGATTATTTAGCCACCATGTTAGCCACCTCGAATGTCTGAGGATCCCTTTCGTGGGTTAGGGTATGCCAAAAGGTAGCCACTTGTTGCAGCAGCAGCAGCAGGAAGCTGAGGCCAGCCCACATGCACCACACACAGATACACACACACTCGTACACTCTCATGAATCGAGTGAAAACAGTTAAGACAACAGCAACAACAGCAACAACAGCAACTGCGAAACTGCCAACTGGCAACAGGAAGACCTTAAACTTGGCCTCAAACGTCAGCAGCGGCCACATCGTGAAACCAGGCAACAAACAACAACAGCCACAAACAACAAACAACAACAACATGCTGCAACATGCTGCACAGTCAAACACACAATTCAATTTTATTTCATTTACTTTGTTGTTGCTGCCTTTTTTGTTGCTGCTGCTGCGGTTGCCATTCGCTTGACTCCGACTCTGACTCCGACTCCGACTCGCTCTGGGGTCTCTGGCTGAGGCCGGTGTGCCTCATGCCTCATGCCTCCTGCCTCATAGATACCATACAGATATTTCTGTGTGTGGGCCGCCAGCCCAGCCCCCCTCCCGCCTCCAGCTGCTGGTCGGCTCGTTTGGATAGCTGGAATCGCTCGGATCGCTCCTCTCCTCGAGAGCGCCACAAGCTCATGAATGGGAAGTCGTCGCAGCTTCTAAGTCATTTTCCTGCCTCTTGCAAAGGGTACTTTGATTTTGATCAGAGGCTTGCAATAGGGAAGTAAACACAGCCATGATTGGAGGGATAGAACGAGGATAGATGTTGCCATACAGCACACACTAGCTTCTTTCCAGGATATTCTTTTGAAAACCCACCTTTATCTGACTAAGATCCAATCATAAACGTGATCTTCGAGTGTATCTTGGGCTTCGGTCTTCCATTTGGGTCTTGTTTTTTTGTGAATTGGCGTAAAAATGTTGTGAGAACAAATGGTTGTTAACTTTTGCACATCTTTTTTTTTTAGTTTGTTGTCTTTTTTTCTTTCATTTTTGTGTCTTTGTTGCTCTTACTGTTGTTTGGCGCGTTAAATTGCGTTTAACTGTTAGCTCGCCCCCCCTGCCCCCTGCCGCCTGCCGCCTGCCCCACTGCTGTTGCTGCATCATTTCGCTGCTGCTGCTGCTGCTGCAAGTTCGTTGCTTAAGTCTTTCGTTTGCTTTTGGCGCCCGATTTTTATGATTTTTATTTTATTTATTTCTGCTGTTTGCCGCTTACGAAATCTTTGGTTCATTCACTCTGCCTCCGCCTGTAATGATAATCATAAGTAAATATGAATGTTAGCTAACTAAACTTGAGTCGAAGCTGAATGAGCTGAATGACTAACCGAGTGAGTGTCTGAGTGTCTGTACCCGATGCCGCAATCTGCCGTTAGACAAAAGGTTTCGAGGCCCTCGTACTCGTATCTTTCTTTGAACTATGTTTATTACTGCGTGTTTTTATTGTTTTGGGTGGGGCGACACTTCCAGCGGACGAAGGTTAGCCCAGGCCTTTTCTCGTGAAGGACAGATTGATGAGACTAAGATGGGTAATGAAACCGATGAATAATGAATGACTGGGAACATAAAATGTACTATATTTCTATTCCACTATCGGCTAATCATCAAAGCAGAGCATCAGGTAATGCTCACTTCCAGTGGATTCGTCATCGATAACATTATCGGCACACTGACTGCCTATCGATTATCAAAAGAAGTGACTTAGAAATTTAAATTCATTAATAAATACAAAAATAATAATATCAATAATTATAAATCTCAATAAAATCGATTTCAAAATTTATTATCGAACAGAAACGCCATAAATATCAACGATTATAAATCGATCAACATTTATTTTATCCGTAGATCAACACATTTTTCCATGACATATCATATATTATTTATCAATACTATAAACAACTATATATCACATATAACAACCAATTTCCCTGATTTATTCGTATTTAACAATATTTGTATCGACTTCATCGATTATTATCGCAATTAAAACAAGTTTAAAAACACAATTTTATTTTGGTGTTAGTCAAACATAAAAACCTTAACTTAAACTTCGTTCATTTATATTTTTAGCCACAAATCAAATTCGATTTCTATGCCGTCGGCCATTGAAAGTGAAAACAATGTCCATTCATCGTAGACCTGAAACCCGAAACCTGGCTCTTTGCCACCCCATAACCTTGGAAAGACCCCTTCCCGTAGAGCATCCACTGTTTGGAGTTCGTAAATATTTACATATTATCATATTGTGACATTCAGAAGAGAGGAAAAGAACAGAAGAAACAATCAAAATTGATTGTAGAATGTTTTAGAGTTTGTGCTGTGATTGTCTTGGAACATAAAACATTCGAATGGTGTAAGATGAACCAGAAGATGGAGACTCTAGACGGAACAAATAAAAGTTTCGGACAAAAACTGGCCTTTCATATGCAAAAGAAATCCATTTACTATTGCTGACAAAAAACAAGCTGACCAAAAACCAGATCTGCTGAAGGTCAGCGCGTTTAGCACCTCGATAAGGTCTCCTCTCAGTCCCACTTGAACCCCACCTCCCAAGTGGAGACCTATAGACATGATGGGGCCAGCGAAATGAAATGGAATTAAAGAGATGACACTATCGATGGAAAAAAGTAACGATAGTTGCGTACGATAAGTGTTTTGATTGAACTGATCTCTACTTTTCACTCCAATTCCAATCCAATTCGATACCATCTCCAAGTACATCTTTGGGCCTCGGGTCCATCCCTAAAGTTTGTCTTTACTTTTCGTGGTTGACACCTTTAATTGCGGCTCTCCCATAAATCATTTGCGGGGCTTTTCGGCAATTAGCTGAGCCAACATTTAATTTATATTATTAGAAGACATTCACAGTTATGTGCCGACTGATTTGTGACTGTCTCTGAGTGCGGCTGCTCCTTTCATTTCCTTTCCTCTCGGCCAAGTCACTGCCATTGTCAGCATTCAACATTCAACATTCAACATCCAACATCTGCATCAGCATTAACCCATCCTCTCCTCATCGTTCGTGGTGTTATTTTCCCGGAGTAGGTTAATAGTGCCAAAACGTTGCAACAACAGCAAATAGATGGCTAGCCGCTGCTGCCGCTGCTGCAGCAATGACTATAACAACAAAACGTTGCCTCATTTATTTCTCTTTCTTCTGGTGCTGCCATTTGTTTGTTGTTTGTGTCCGTGCTTGTGGCACCCTTTCATTCTGGACAGCAGCGTCATGGAATAACATTATTAACCCGAAAGTTTCCATCTGCTTCCCATCCCAACCCATCCCATCCCTTTCTTACCCCAGACCTTACCCCAACCATTCCCAAATGAAAACCAAGTGCTAGGAATATTTATGCAGCATTATTATTTATTTTATTGACAGACAGTCGGAGGTTTCCCTTTGACTTTCCCATACACTCTTCAGCTAATGGAGTCTGGTAGGAAACATTTGGGGAACTTGAACCTTAAATATACCCAGTGTATTCAATTCAGGGCATATGCCAAACGGAGCAGGAAATCTTTAACTATCTTAACAGCAAGTGTGAAGAATAGATTTCTGGCCATGAAAACAGCTGGAAACCATGAAGGTGATCCTCCTAAAACTCTCTTCAAAAGGTATCTGCCACTCGAAAGAGCCTTCAGTATTCGCTGATATCATTCCAATAGATGACATTCACCCGTCTAAGCCAAATTGACTGGGGTGCCCGATGGATGGATGCTGGATGGATGCTTTGACTGGCTCCGACTGCCGCTTGGACTGCTTCAGATGCTGCTGCCAAGTGGCAATAATTTCCTGGCTAACCCAAAACAGCAGAAACGGAAAAGCCAAAATGCTGAAAAAGCCGAAAAGAATCGCACAGGAAAAAACCTTTTACTTTGCGCTAATAAATTGCCATTAAAACGGCTTTGGCTTTGGCCTGGCTTTGGCCTGGCTCTGGCTCTGCCACAATTGTTGCACCATAATTTCCCATCAAATTTTTCACACTCGTTTCGTTGGTTTTTGCGCTATTCGCGATAATCAAATATTTGACCTCTGCCGCAAATAAATTCTCAATGCAATCGCGGAGCAGAGCACAGAGCCGCATGGCCGGGATCGGCCGGGTTCGGCGGGACAGGAGACTGGGGACTGGAGACAGGAACCAACCGACCGACGAGTTAAGAACGTGAAAGCGCATTGTGGGTCTGTGGCTCTGTGGCTCTGGACCGTTGATCGCTCGAGCGCCGAATGCTGAACGCTGAACGCCAAACGGTTCGAGGAGAGCTGGCAAAACGTCGACGTTGCGTGTTAAACACAATTCAAAGTCTATAATTATTGTACAATTGCCAGCAGAACCAACAGAGCCCAGTCAGGCTCGGGCTCTGGATCGGGCTCGGGCTCGGGCTCGTACTCCTGCTCCACCAATCCCACTTGGAGGCTGCCTCTGACTTGCTGGGTACCGGGTACCGGGTACTGGCTCATGGAACATGAAAATTGTAGCGTGTAAGTTGCAACAACAGGAGGCAGCAGCCGGCAGCATGCAGCAGGCACCAGAGGGGAAGGAAGCATTCCAAACACACATTCTAATTCCACCACATTCGCCTCCTCGACTCCACTCTGGGCTTTGACACACTGCTGGCAGGGAGTTTCGATTCGATAGGAGAGCGTGACACGAGGGAATTACGAATATCGTTTCTGTTTAGCCTGGAGGCTAAAATCGTATACGATTATTGGCATACAAATGAAGTACTTAAATGAGTAATTCCTCTTCGATTGGAGGGAAAGTAGACCAAGCTGAGATCTCCAGGTTATAGCCCATCTTTAATCGGTATCTGCTAATCAAAGAACAAAGAACAAGGCAATATCCAGCCTATCTATCTCTCTTACGGAGTAGCTTTACAGTAGAGGGCATCTGTGGCATTCCTTTCCCATCTCTAGCTTCCAGCTGGGACTCTCTATTGTTGCCATCTCCAGCGGCAGATTGTTATCTGAGTGAATCTCCCAGTTGAAGCGCCTGAGAATTGAGCTTCTTCTCTATCGCTGCCCCAACCCCTGCCCCTGCCACTTCCCCTGCCCCTGCCCCTGCCCCTGCCACTGCCACTGCTGCTGCTTTTAACTGTTAACTTTGCTCTGACTTTTGGGATCTTTTGACTTGCAATTAATGTTCCAGACTTTGGGTTGTAGTTCTCTCATTCCGCTGTTCTTTCGGGGAAGCGGAAGCGTTGCCCACGCCCACTTGTCAGGCCATGGCTAAAAGCGTGAGGCAGGAGGAACACTGGTACCATACTCCTCCAGCAGCACGCCCCCACACACACACTCACACACACTCACACACTGCCCCAAGGAGTGCGGATCGAAGGGGCGAGATTGCTCCCACAGATAGAGATGGCGGCAATAGTTGAAAGTCTAATTGTAAACTGTTGTTCGCAGTTCGGCCTAACTGTTGCTTGTTAGGCGCTTGTTTATTAACAATTTAGCACGGAAAATTCACAGCCCAACAGATGGTTTTTGGTAGTGGAGGCACCGCCGGGAGATCTCCCCTTGTGGGCGTTACCAATCTCCTGACCGGGGGACCACCGAAAAAATGTATGCCCATGGAACAGTCGCTGCAGTCGCTGCAGTCACTGGAGGTTTTTCTGCCCAAGATACTCGTAAAGTTCGTCAGTTTATGCGATGACCGTTTGACCTTCCCCGCCCTCGGGCTCACCCTCTCTCTCTCTCACACTCTGTTCTCGCCCTCTCCCCCCTTCACACATGCTACCCGGAGATCATAACTGTCACAATGTTCGAGGCATGAAAATGGGGCGTGCTGGGTGGCGTGGAGGACGGACACATGTGGGCGGAGGGAGGTCTTAGCGCCCGATGGTAACGGAGAGTCGAAAGGCTTCAGGGCTATTTTTTGGTGAACGTAACACACACTTTTGCCCAAACGGGAAACGATTTTTGTGGGAAATGGACGAAGGCGAACATTTTGAGGAATTATGGGAATTAAACTTGGTTAAAATCCTCATGGGAGAAATTAACTAAAATATAGTGCAAGTATGCTTTGATCCTCTTCTTAAAGAAGTGGAAATTTCATCTTTGAAATTGTAAAGGAATCGTACCAGAACTTTTGATAAAGCTGGTTTATTGATGGATCGTACGAATTTATTATTTAATGTATGAAATAAAAATTAATTTCTTATTATTATTATTATTTATTTATATCTTTCCTAGTGCTACAAGCAATGGGCTTATAACTAGAGCACTAGTCACTAGATGTCACATTGGTTTTGGTTGGATTTTTTATTTTTATTACTACAAAAATTACAAAAATATATTTCACTTTCCGATAGACATCTCCCTGTTCAAAAGAATTTTGAATTAAATATTTGTTTTCATGAAAAATAAGAGCTATAAAAAATTGTTTCTCTAGTTAATTATTTGAAGCATTTCTATTATATATAGGCATATATTGAAATTTCCTGTAGATATACTTTTGATGTTGATTTACTGATAGATACATCTAATTATACCAAATGAACTATTGTTCGACGGTCCAATCAACTCGAAGCGCCTTTTCGTAGTAACTAAATTTGATTTTTCCCTTTTGCTCTCTTTGCAGGTAAGCTTTTCCCCATGCCCCGTCCCTGCCGCATGCTGCATGCCGCACGGATTATGTAAGTTGGGCCCCAGCTACAAAACAAACTAAAACTAATGCAAATAATTGGACAGATCAGGTCGGACCCAGACCCAGACCCAACCCCAGCACCGGACCAACGCCCTAGCGGTGGACAGACAGACAGACGGACGGATGGAGAGGGGGAAGAGGGGGGGGACTCTTATAGCGAAAACTGTAACTGTAACAATGGCAAACCGATTCCAATTGGAAATGTAAACGTTTTTCGCTTTGCCTGCCCCTGCCCCTACCCCCTGCCCCTACCCCTGCTCCAGCCCCTGCCTCTGCCACTACTCTGGCGCTTGCATAAGTTTTGTGCGCAATTTGAGCTAAATAAACCAGCGGAATAATAACGGCCAGCATGGGTTAATGATGCGACATGTTAGCTAAAGCTAAAGCTCCGCAAAATAACGAAACGAAACGAAACGAAACGAGACGACGACGAAAAAAATGCGTCACGCTTACCGTTAGCATGCCATGGCAATTGTAAGAGCGCAGCGCAGAAGGAGAGCGGATGCCAGGAGAACGAAAGTCAGCGTGAGAGAGAGAGAGAGAGGGGGGGAGAGGCACGCACACGTATGGCGTATGGCGTATGGCGTATGGCGTATGGCGTATGGCGTATGGCTGCCCCTCCCTGGGGGGTCGTCGTTGCATCCATCCATCCCATTTCATGCATTTCTACTCTCCCACGGCTTGGGCTACGCTACCTGTTATCTCTCTCTCTCCCTCTCTCTGCGCCCAGCATGTGGTGCGCTCCCTTTTTTGGCAAATTTGGTGCAGCAGTAGCAGCGAACGCGACGCGACGTCGACGGCAGCGGCAGCGGCAGCGCCTTTCACAAAATCTAATCAGCAAAAAGGAGTGTGGAGTAGGAGGAGTGCGCAAGAGAGCGAAGAGAGGAAAACGATCAGAGCAATTTACTCAAGCGCAAAATTAGCAACAAAAAAAATAGCTAGAAGGAGAGCTCGCATCAAGTGTGGAGGCTTTTGATACCCTCTAAACTCTAGACGAACTGTATTCCTTTGGGAGTCGATCGATAAGATAAGAATAAGATAAGAAGACATTCCATAATGATCAAATCTGTACAAATTCTAGGGACATGGGACATGGGACACATGAGTATGTGCTTACAATTATCCTTGTTCGGGTTCGGGCACTACTTCTTTACGATCTTTGACGATCTTCTTGAAGTCGTCATACCCCCCTCTTGCAGGGTGTACAAATATACGGAGCGTAGCGCACACAGTTTGAGGCTGCTTGATTTGACCAGCCCGACAGTGGGCGTTGCGGTGGGGCACGGTACACAGTGGGGTATTTTACACAGTGGGGTGGGGTGGGTTGGGATCAGTTGGAATCTCTCAACATGGAAATCTTGTTAGACCCCTCTGCTGCTCCAGCTTTAGCTCTCTCTCTCTCTCTCTGTCTCTAACTGTCTCCTGCGGGGCAATTCTAATTTCGAATTCCATGATGCGTGTGAGTTTCGCCTCCCCAGTGGAGCAGGAGCTGAGAAGGGGATCTTCTTGCATGAGCAAATTTGATCCCATCTGTGTACAATTAGCTGTCAATATTGCGCATACGCCACTTATGCAAAGGAAGACGGGAGACGGGAGAGGGAGAAAAGCAAACAAAACTGACTGGGAGACTGACTCATTTGCCCAAAAGATGTTGCAACACGCAATGCAAAATCAACTACAACACACGCAACGCCACTCCGGCGTTGTTGACCAAGACACACAGCCAGAGACCACAGTACAGTGGAACGAATGAAGTGGCAAGGAAGGAAAAACAATTTTCTTTCTGTCCGTTTTATTGGACTAAGACAGACCGCCCGACTAAACCCTCTTATTTGTTTTGGCCCATTTTCTATTGATTTCCTTGACCACTTTAGGCCAGGCTCCACTGTCCACTGTTCGCGACGGCTCCACATCATCAATGCACCTCAAATCGACACCTCTCTCTGCACTCCTCCACTCTGCCAAATTTGTGCTTATTGGCAACACAGACACACACCATCAAGTGCTTTAAAGACCCCACATTCGCAGACAGAGACATGGATTTGGATACGCATACAGACAGATCCGAGGCTAGACAAGCTTTAGGCGCAGCAACTAAATATTTATGCTTGCAAATACCCTTGCAAAGGCTATGCCACTTCGGTATCCATGATAGAGGTATCTGACAGCATGCCTAATATTTCCCAACGAAGAAGTACACAAATTCCTTCCAAGCATAATAAATCCATCCGCATACGAACAAACGAAGGATCGATCTTCAAGGGTATCCCAAGCCTCTGCTATATCTAGGCTTTCCTCTATCTAGTATTTTTATTGCCGTTTGCTCCACATTCAGTGCGTTGGGCAATCTCCTGGGGCAGCCACAGCCACACACTCGATACGTGTGTGACACATATATATTTTGTTGCAGTTGCAACTGGGGAGGGCAACAGGTGGCATGGCCGCAGGCATAGGCACAAAAGCGCGTGAGTCAGTATTTTTTAGACGGCTTTTTTTTTCGTTAACAATCGATGGAATGGACAATGGGGCGTTCCCCTTCGCTACAGTTGCAACTTTTACAGCCGCCGAAATTCGTGCAGTGTGTGCCCCAGCCTACGGCACGCTCCAAGCCGAAGTGAACGTGGGGCCCCAAGACCGCTCCGAGGCATTTCTTTCCAGCCCAGAGAAGGTAAATCAATGTAAAGTGTGTCAGTGTGTGGCATGGAGGCTGTCGCCATGAGGCTGAGAATCCACAGATGTGGGATCTTTAGATTCGAGCAGATGAAAGGCGGTGGAGGGCCCATCACCTGGTTACAATAGATACGGTTGAGATAGGAATATGTTGCCAAATTCATGATAGATTGGGGTAGAAAAATACCAGGATATACTCGTTACAAATCGTAAAAATTTATGGTTAAAAATCTCACAAGTCTTTAAGGAATTTCAATCTGCCAAGAAAATGATCAAAAGTTAAGAGGTTCCAAGCGTTTCGGCCGCAGTAATTTCCCAATCATCCGCCTTGACAAGAGCTCTGCCCCCGAGGACCCCCCGTCCAAAACCCATCAGGCCCCGCCTCGCACATTCCTCAAGAGATTTACAGTTTCTGTGCGGCTGATGAGTGGCAAGAGCCTTACGTAAGTACACAGAACCCTGGGTGGTCTTAAGTACGTACAGCATAACGATCATTGTACGATCATAACTCAATAGCCGAGCCTCATTAGCAGCCCAGCCAAAAAAAAAAAAAAAAAAACATAACCGAACCCCCGAGAAGCAGCACTGAACCGCAGACAGATCGTTCTTGGTGGCATGAGTAGTGGAAGTGGCAAAGCCCCTCAATGGAATGGATGTATCGTGTGCAACAGTAGCCCCAATTTGTGGAACTTCCCCCGCAGCAGACACCGCCTGGAAGTATATTAGAAACATTCTAACTAATAGCCAAAACATTGTAGGGGAGAGTCCCCCTCCATGCCCCCACTCCCCCACTCCCCCACTCATAAAATGGATCTCAATTTCCTTCGTTTGCCGTCGTCGTCGTCGTCGTCGTCACCGCCGCTGGTCACGTCAAGCCGTGCGCGTAATGAGCGTTAAATCTGTGGCCCGCTTTCCTTCTTCTCGTTTTTTTTTTTTGGGGCTGCCGTCTGGGGCTCTTTTTTGGGCAACTTCTAATCACCAAAGAACACGCTTCGTTATTAGTAAAATTAGTCACAAAACGGTTTCCAAAGATTAGCTTTAATTATTGCCAGCACTCGAGTGTCGATGATGCAAATACCCTGATGGAGGATCTGTACATTATCCTAAGAGAAAGATATGTCACCTATCAAGAAAGTATAGAAGTATAAAACAATATTCTAGGCTTTTCTTATATTTCTTATATGCCCCGCTCCCCAGTTCTTACCACAAGGTAAGAACCACCACATCTATTCTTGGGAAAGAGCTTATTAACCGTTTACTTTTGCGGTTTGATCTCTGTGGGATGATTTTGTTTTGGCAGGGAATTTGGGTCAGAGTAAATTATTAATGAAATGAATTATAATGCCTCAATTGCGGACGGCTCTCCCTGGGTTCAGCTCCGTTTGGGCCACGGCCAGCAGTTGAGTTTTCCCAAGCCTTTCACTGGCTATCAATAAATTTTCGTCTGCGAGATGGCAGCCAGGCGATAAAGACAAACGGCCTGCCAATATGAATTAGCTAAGCGAATTGGCCATTTGGCAACTTAGTAAACAACATCCAGGAGAAGGCATCCATCGCTCACTCCCTGTCCCTCCGCTGCCACTCCTCTGCTCCTGGGGTACCGCTCCGTCCCTCGGCCGACAAGTCCCAGTATCATCATTATCATTAGCACAAGTTTGCGCCCAAGAAAAAACAGTACTGCTTGGGGAATGGCAATCGCTAGAGAAGCACGGGTAGAGGCAGCGAAAAACTGTAGCAGTTGATAAATGTTAATGTTGATAGCAAGTAAGGCAACTAAAAAAGAAATTGCTAAAAAGAATGCTTGGAATAGAATGAAAGATGAAGTGGGCATACTCTTAAGAAGAACAATTTTGGGATATAAGTTAGGGTACATTGAGATAGAAAGCAGCAAGATGTTCTTTATGCGATTCTAATAAGTACTTGACCAAAGTCCAACCCATTCAACGACTTTAGAATCGACCTTTTCTCAGTTATCAATTTTGTATCCTAAGAGCAACCGATTGTAAAGGCTCTCTGGTTCTGATAGTGTCTCAATTTCATGTAGTTACACTTTGCCATCTCACCTATGTTTGAATCTGAACTCATGACACCAATCAGCACTTTCGGATGAGCGGAATGTTCGAGTGCGAGGCGAAGAAACGAACGAATGCTTCGATAAATGCTCGATATACTTGTTTGAGTTGTCTGCCTATGAGAATTATTCCATAATATCCCCTAAGAATATTTGATCCCCACTAGAACATAGGTCTGTGTAGGAATCTATAACCCCCTTTCTTTAGAAAAACATACCTGCTTAATCGATCGCTGACTCTTCTTAGAAGTTAGGGTATTCCGGTGAAATGGGAAATTGGCTTCCTGGCTAGCTGAAAAGGTTAACAAAGTTCAGCCGCAATGCAGCCAAATTCCATTCATTGGCCAGGGAGAAAGAGCAAAGAGTGGCAGGAGCTGGATCTGGAGCTGGAGGAGGGGACTCATTGACGATGTTGTCGTCTCCCATCTCCCATCTGCCCGTCTCCCTGCCGGCTCCCTTCTCTGGCTTGTGCTGTTGGCTTTTCAACACGCTCGGCCAATAAATTGTGGCCAGGCACTTGTTGTTACGCTTTTTACGGTTCCGATTCAGGTTCAGGTTCATGTCCAGCTACAGTTTCAGGCAGTGGCAGTGGCAGTGGCAGTGGCAGCCCCCTCTCACTTTACATTCCTTTTGGCATTGGCATTGGCAGTGGCATTGCGGGGGAGGGGTAGGGGTGCTAGTACTCCGGTCGAGATCTATTTTTGCTTAACAACAAAATATTTCTCTTGTACAAATTTTTTACAGGAAACTGAAACTGCTTAACCATTAAAAGGCATCTCTCAGCCATCGAAATACAAGAGAAAAATGTCTGCTGCTGCTGCTGTTTTTTTTTTGCAGGCAACAATAGATTTGGCTCATTCGATTAGACCTTGATTTAACTGGGCGGGGGGTTGGGTTGGGTTTTTTTGTGTGTTTCTGTGTGTTTTTGGGCTGGATCAAAAGATTTAGTTTTTCAGCTTTTCCATGGAATTTCCGTTCCATTCGTGAGCGTGTTTTCTCTCTGCTGTTTTTCCCGCATTGCGATAGCCATCGCATTGTCATGGACGGGGGGCCTGGTCAGCAGCAGCTACTGGAAGCGACGTTGTATTTATTTTTTTTTGTTCCTATTATTTTATTGGTCTCCAATCGGAATTTGTCAAATCATGTGAAGAAGAGCCAGGTGCCTCCTAAAATGATTTGCATAAACTTGGAACACTTTGCCCCCTAGGCTTTCGTGTGCTATTAGCCTAGAAAGCAGCATCCCATCCAACCATCCAACCATCAATCTATCCATCTATCCATCTATACCGCAGTCTAACGTCTCATCTAGTCGGCCCATTGATGATCATCTTTTTTTTGGCAGCTTTAAGCTTCGTTTTGTTTGGCTAATTGCCGGGGCTTGCTCTCTTCGCTTCTTTCCTCACCTCTGGGGCCTTGGGGTCTGCGGATCTTGGGGGCCTGCCAACTTGTGCTAATCACTTTAACATTTGCAACTGCTTTTTGACCCGCTTTTCCGGCACTACTGCCACCACCGCTGCGAGACGGCGACCGTTTTGTTTGTTTCTAATTATTTCTCAGTTTTTTTCCCCCCTCCTTTTTCTGGGTCTTTTGAGCAAGTAACATTTACAGTTTGGGAGGCTTTGCGTTGCGTTGCGTGTGTGTAATGACGGGTGATCTATGCGAATATTTGAATCAAAGAACGCAGTAACCGTATGTGGATTTAGATTGGCCAATAGTCACGCCACGGCTCTTCTCAGACGATGTTTATGGCCTTCATTTTCTGTCGTTTTTGTGGTATTATCCGATATGCAAATTGAAAGAATTTCGCTTAATGAAAGGGCTTTCAAGATTGATGGCACACATTTCCTTAAACGAAACTATTTAAGTTCTTTATAGGCTTCAAAGCCAAACCAGAAGTTTGTTGGAATTCAGGGAGAACTTAATTCTTTCCGTGAGGATTTATAATCAGATAAAAAAGACTTGAATTTTTACGAATTTTACTAATAGATTTGCTCTTGAAGTGGAAATTGTAAAAAGAAATCTATATTTCATTGTTAGATTCAATATTTTCATATTTGGAATAATTATATTTCCTAACACGTAATATATTATTTTCATTTAAAGTTTTTTATATTAAGATTAAATCTTAGCCGTATTTTTATTATAATTTGGATTGTATTTTGTATTTTTGATTATAAAATAATATCACTGATACAAATACAACAGGTTCAATTATCTGTCCAGGTTTCTAGGGTAGAGCTCCTCTTAGATCATCCTCTTGGGCAGGTCGACTGGGTGTATTCTGGCCAACCCACGCCGGTATCTACTTTTATGTTTATACCACAGGAAATTCTATTTAATTTCCCTATATTCCGCATAATTTTCCTTTATTTTTTTAAGGAAATACAATTTAAAAATGGCTCTAAAAAAACATAAATCGTGTGTGTTGTTGTGTGTGTTGCAATGAATAATAGAGCACACATATTATTATAAATTATAGATTGTTGAAAATTATAGGAAATTAGTCCTTCATAAATTTTGGGCATCGATTTGGGCAACAAAACCATTTATAATATAAAATATCATATACATATTTTATACTCCTATTTACATTTCCCAACACTGGCAACGCCTATATTTATTAAGTCCCCGGCACCGTCTCTTTTGGCTTTTTTGGACTGGTTCGAAGTCCTATAGTCCCGATCCCCTGGATCTCTGGCTCCAAATCACGACACTATCAATTAGAGACACCGAAACAAGACAATTGTTTAAATGTTTCACAGACAGAAATAACAAAACCGACTCTGTCTCCCAGCTTTGTAACTCGTTAGAGGGGCGTGTCCCTCTCGTTTATCATTTGAAATGGGGGTTTCGCAATGTACGAAAAAACAAAACAAAAACCCCAAAGAGTTTCGTTCGTCGTGTACGGGTATTACAGAGCACAAATAGCAGAAATTGCTCCAATTTGTTTGGGAATGGAAATGGAAACTATTTTAATTATGCAAGTGGACAACGCCCAGCCAAAAACACGACCCAAAAGCATTTCTCTGTGCAGATGGATGGATAATTTGCATGAAATTAGCCCAGGCTGAGGCCTATTCAAAGATATCATACTCGTATTCGTATTTGTACTCGTACTCCCCGCAGTTCCAGTCGGAAGGTCAGTCGGCCAGTTTTATAGGGCTTCGCGGCCAAATAAGGAAATTATTGTTTGTCACACTGACTCAGTTCTGCAGCCGACCACTTGACCAACTCCAAGTGGAGTCTCAGATGGTCGGGGACTCGGGGAGGGGTCTCTAAACACGACTCGAGGGGGAGGCCTAGACTTGACCACAACGTCTCGAGTCTCGAGTCTCGCGTTCGAGCCTCGTCGTCAGTATTGCGATGCCCTCAAAACATTTCTGCCTGATGAAGTCAAGTGGAGAGGTGCCTCCGCTCCGACTGGGTTCCTTTTTCTTTGTGGACCTACCAACCTGTAGATACGGTGTATATTGGTTTCTACCAAAGGATGTATATCCAACGATGCCTTTGTCTCTCCCATCTATCCAGAGTCTATGATAACTTAGCCCTGGTCGAGTTTTATTGGTAGATGGAAACTATACTGGGTAACCTGTATTCGAGCTCGCTGCAACCTGGGGCAGCAACTTAGGCGACACAATGGCACTTTGTCGTTTCTTTGGCTTCCTGCTCAGAAAGTCCAAACATGTCATGGCCTGACTCCCCGACTCGACTTCTGCTGCTGCCTCTGGCTGGCTGGCTGGCTGACTGCCTTTCCCAAAGACATTTTGCGGTTAGTGCTTTGCGTAAAGACGGAAAGTGTTTCTTTTCTTGCCTCCAACGGCAGGGTCTCCTCCTCCTCCTCATCCTCCTCCTGGTGATGGTGCTGCCGCTTCTTTGGCAAAAACATGTCAGGGCGACACTTTGACCAAGTTGCAGGGGTTTCTTTCAGACAACAACCTGCAACAGCGGCAGTGGCAACAACAACTCAATGCCAAAAGTGCATTGAAGAGTAAAGTCAGGGTTAGTCAGGTACTTGCAGACACTTTGCATAGATATCCAATCTGTTTGTGTGGTGTGTGTATTCACTTTGCCTCGGACGGGATCGGATGGGCTCGACACGGATTGAATGGGTTCGGAGGAGGGGAAGGAGACGGAGACGGAGACGGTGGGGCTAAAAGAGTTGGCTCTTTGCAAACAGCAACAAATTGAAGGTGTGGAAATGGGGAAATAGAGAAGTTTTAGCGTGAAAACTGGTAGAGACAGATCCAAGGGAAATTTCAACAGTGATATATTAATACAGTCTAATCGATCAAAGGAGATGTGATTTATGATGATTATTGAAACTCAATTGAAAGATTGAATCACCACAAATCCAGGCGATATGCCGCGGCAAGTTGCAACATTTGTTTGACTCATGTTCATAAAATATTCATAGCCATGATTCAATTCGAAAGTGATGCCTGTCCACCTTCGCTCTGGCATTCACTTGATTTTAGTCAGAGATTGAAAGTGTATGTATGTGACCTTTTGTATATGGGTATTGTATAATAATAGAATTTTTCTAATATTTCTAAATATGAACTCATTTTTTATTGAATTTTTGTATTTCGGAGAGAAATGTCTGAAGTGCAGAGGTCTTTATCTTTGGGATGTTTCATCACACTAAAACTAATAGTAAAATAATACAAGATTGACGAGGTTTGCTCACAGAAATGTGGCCTTTTTCATTCCGCTGAAACATCTACTCACATTTAAGTCGGATCGAGGTACATCCCATTTGCACAGCAGGCACTTGTCACTCAATTGAGCTCTGTTTACCATTCAAGAACAACCCATAGATTTTGCATATATAATTAATAACTTGGTCAGAGAATTTCGTTGGGTAAAGTGTCATCTTTCATGGCTTTTGCATAAAGCAGGCATTACCGCAGCAGGCAGAATGTTTGGAATTACATTTATGGCGCATAACTCGGGTATGGAGAACCTTGGGCCTCGAGGACGACACCTTTCACATTGCCGCAGGCAATATAGCCGACATTAAAACACTTGATAATTGCTTATGAAATGCCAAACGACTCATAAACCACACACCCACCTGTACCCACCTGTACCCACCTGTACCCACCTGTACCCACCTATACCCACCTGTAGACGAGTACAGACAGTCAGGAAGGAGCATCATCGTAAAGCCAGACCCGAGATGGGGACACCTTGCTGCCACACCACTGTCCATCTCGCTCATAAACAAATCACAAAAATTGTCATCGGGCATAAATGTTAATTGAGTTTTATTGACTTTTGAATTTGTTTTTTCCATCGTGAATTTTCATTAGACATTGGACGGCGAGTGGAACTTCCTTATGGACTGACTGGCTTCCGCTTGACCATAAAACCATTATAGCTGGCTCTCTCTCTCTGTATCTCTATGTCTCTCTCACTCACTCACTCACTTATGTTGGAAATATGATTGAATGATTGATTTGATGCGCTCTGTACTTTCCATTTCACTGCTGTCGACATTTGATTACATATTTTCTTGATTTCTTTATTTCTGTATTTCAATTGCTTTATATTTATAATTATGAGCAAAATGCTTAACAACTTTTACTTCTTCCGCTTACGTTCGAGGCACTCAAGATGCCACTGTACAGATACAGATACAGATACAGACGCAGATATCCAGCTACAAAACTGGAAACACCCGAGAATGGTCCGAGCAACTGAACTGCATCTCAATGTTGTTTGGGGCTCGAACGTCTCTCCATCGATCGCTGGTCTGGGGCTGGCTGTGTGCTGCTTTTTGAAAGGTGTTAACCAGTTGCGGAAGTTGTTGGGCCGTTGGATGCACTCTTTGGGGGCTTTTCAGATAGCAGTTGTCGCTCAGCTCGCTTGGATTAATCACTGCCACAGGAAAGGCGGCTTTGAAGCTGCTCTGGCAATCAAATGGACTCTCAGCCAGGCCTTGACACGAATTTGGTGCCATTTTGAGTTATCATCGTTTCGAAAACCATTTGAACGTGTGGGAATCTTGAGATATTTAATAAAGTTTAACCCTAATAGAGGTCATTGATGAAGTTATTCAAGAGGTTCAATTAATAAAGTTCTATAGGAAGCACTTCCCATTGTCAGGGGCCTCAGGAAGAGCTCAATCCCATAAAGATCACCCTATAATTAGTTGAATCTTGGAATTATTCACCTAAATATCAATGTTTGTTTAAATTATGGAGAAATACGAGCAGTAAAAGTATCTTAAGAGTTTTGCACGGCCAGATTCTTGAGTCGAATACCCCGGGAAGAGTATAGTCTTCAGTATTCAGTCTTCCATGGATTGCTCTCCTCTGGCTATCCAATGATCTCCATTAAAGATCGGGCTGCAGCAATCCACACTTATCTCTAATATGGGTTAATCTATGCCCCCAAAAGAACCGTTCGTTGTTCTTTGGTTTTTGTTACTTTGGTAATCAACTTTTTGTGGCAACTAAAAATCCTGCTCTGCTCCATCTTTTGGGTTCCTTATCTATGCATCTCCAGGCGCTGAACAGTAGCTCTGTGCTGGGGCTCGGACTGCGGCTCTCCCCCCCCCCCCCCCCCCCCCCCCCCCCCCGACTCTGACTCTGACTGAAGCCTTTTAACGGCATCTCTAGCACCTGGAAAATTGCCAACGCTTTGGGGTCAGTAATTAATTCACATCAACTTGCTGTAAGAGGGGCCTCAAAAGATCCAGCCACAGCCACAGCCCTGGCTTCTGCCTCGTCTCCAGGCCCACAGACTTTTGGACAATTGGCCAATTCATGCGCTTTAATTACTTCATAAAAGAGCCATTCGGCTTTGGCTTCGTCAGAGGCGCTTCTGCCTGACAGACTACAGGCTGGGATGGAGCTGGGACTGGAGCTGGGGCTGGGTCTGGGGCTGGGACTGGGGGCTGGGGCTGTGGCTGGGGCTCAGGTTTGCCCTTAGCTGCAATAGCAATAGCTACAAAATAACTGTTCCTCTCTCCCTCTCCCCCTCGCACTCTGTGTTTGGCTCTTTGAATTTTTGCGCGCCTTTTGTATTCTCTTTTATTGCGCTTTGATGCTTCTACTTTTTGCTTACACTGAAAGAAAACAAGAATGTGTAGAAATATTTGTACAATTTTTTTTGGATGAATATTTTTAAAATTACAAATCTGTTTAAGTAAATAATAATTTCAATAGAAAATTGTTTAATTTATTGCCTTTGGATTTTGGATTACATTGAATTCTTTCAGTGTAGCGGCTTCTCTCCGTAGTTTTTGTTTATTTCTACACTTTCTGCCTTCTTTTTGTTGTTGGCCACTCCGCTGGCTTTTGTTGTACCTGTTATTCTTTAATGATAACCTTAAGGTGTCCATTTTTGTAGTTTTTTTTGTTGTTTCGCTCTGCAAGACTTCTCTTTGATTCGCAGAGGCAATTGTTTAACAATTTTCAAGGTTCGATCAACTCTTTATAGAGAGTGTGCCGGGGGCAGACACATACATAGACTGCTAGGAAGATGTTCTTCTGTCGCGGAAGACGTACGGATTTCTACAATTGGAGTGTGAAAATTGGATACTAAGTGCTGCCCACGCTCCACCCCCCACCCACCCCATCCACCTGCTCTTATTAACTATGGAGCATTTCGTTAATTTCCTAGTGTTAATCACTCTCCTCTTATCACCCGGGCAACGCCTTGAACAATTTATAATTTATTTCGATGGAGCCCGCAGATGGCGGCGCCACTTTCTGCGCTTTCTCTGCTTCTCACTTGCTCTTTATTGTTGTTATACATTGTTATTAATTTGTTACACTACTACTGGTTGTGGCTTAGATACATATGTACCTACATATATGTATCTTCGATGGCTTTTCCTGCTGCTTGGATTTGATGGAATTTGAGCAACAGTTTTAATAACGCTGTAGAGCACACACTTAGTGGATAAAATAGTTACAAAGACAGCGATCTGGTGAAAGACTCTCTCGTGTCCAGACAGCTCTCTGGGCTGGACACCGCCATAAATCTCCCTTGGGGCATAAATCTCTCTTGGTTCTACAGTCTAGTCCTAGGCGAAGTCCTTTTCACAACAAATAATCCCCAGTTTCACACTCACTGTAGAAGCCATCAAGCACTGCAGTTTTACATGCACTGTAAATAAAAATCTCAAAGAAATTTCTAGCAGAAAGCGCCTCAAAGGGGAAGCACGAGAAGCCGTAGAAGCAGACAGAGAGAAGGTGAACAAAATAAAGCAGAAAATGTTGTCTGGCAAAACAATTTGTAAATTGCTTCCGACAGCAAAAAAAAATAGCAACAACAACAACAACAGAGGCTGGAAACTAATAGTTACTTTCAATCATTCATCGTCGATTTCAATAAACAATTTCAATGGTCAGAAGGAGACAGGCGGATGGGCGATCAGACGAGCAGAACAGAAAGCACAATAGACAAGGCCTCTCTCCCCGACACCTCAATGAAAGAGCTTCGGACATGGGGAAAGATTTGATTTAGCTCTTGCTAAGGCGCTCCCTTAAGTACTGGCTAAACGAAGGAGCAGCAGGTTTGCTGATTTAAGGGTTTTCCTTAGGGGAAGGTAGAAGGAGGAATCTTTTGTTGCACAGGAATATATTCCTCTTTCAAGTCGCAAAATCAACAGCTTCCTAATATGAGATCTATGTCTACAATGTCCTTTCAGCAAACCAAACGGTGTCCTTACTAAATCAAGGTTCAAGGAGGTTTGGTATAGCAGCTACTCTCTCGTTTACCCAGTACTCAAGATCTTCTCTCATCATGTATGTTTCTCTGTATGGCTGGGGCAGTGGAAGGCTCTTTGGGGCGTTGACTGGCCAAACAATCAGGCAACCATTTGGGTTTTATGCTTCCCTCCCCCCTCCTCCCACCAGTTCTAATTAGAAATTCTTACTTTACTTTGTTGCAAAATGGCAAATGGAAACACACTGTGAAGCGCCTTTCTGCCCCACTGCAACCTTGACATTTGATGGCCGCCTCGGCCAAAAGGGAGAACGCCCCTGCACAAAATATTAGAATATTATTTCGAGATACTATCGAAGCCCAATCAAAACGTGTTTGGGCAAATGTCAAGAGTTGAAGCAGCCAAATAAGGCGATATATATTTTTATTTCGATATTACTCGTGTGCGAGGCAGGAAAGCGGCAAACAACAGACAATGGGCCGTGCTGGAACCAGTCGGCAGTCGATCCGATGCCAAGTATGCCAAATAAATTATACCACAAAATACGCAAAATCAAAACGAAAAATAGCCGGAGAAAAAGATTCTAATTTATGGGGTGTGAGAGCGTCGAGAAGCGAGAGAATACTCGTACTCTCTAGAGAGTACTGTCCAGATGGAGCGGCGGACTGTTTTAGAAACTGTTACTCACATAAGTATTACGGAATGACTCTATATTTGTAGCACATGCCATTAAACGGTGCGATTTGACGGTGAATAACTTTACATAAAATCTGTTGAGCATTTAGCACAGGAATCCATAGAAATATCTGTTTAGATAGATAGATGGTTCGAGTAAGCCACATGAGTTTTCAGTCATTATATTTTAGGATTATATTTTAAAAATACGCTACCAATGTTTTCTCAAGTTGTTTGCTTTACGTTTGATTTATTGTTGAGCAAGGCACCAAAGCAAAATGTTTTTACTACTCGCCGTATTATAAATCAGAATAAAGCTGTCCCTGTGCTGCCACAGCAATTAATTTCCTCTGTCTCAAATCCAGGCAACACCTGTTGCCCACCTGCCCCGACTTCCTTGGAACACTTGTCGCCAGATCTCTCCTGCAGTCTCCAGTCTAGAATATTTTGTCGTATGCTAAACAAAAGACTCAAGCAACGAACTCGCACTGGCATTTGGCTTGACTCGCTTTGGCTTCGTCTTTGGCTGGATAATTGTGGCATCAAAATTGCTTTTCATTTGCCTCAAAATGAAGCAATTGTTAAGCGGCATGCTGCCACCGAGTGCGAGGGGGCAATGCAGCAGCGCGGGGGGAGAGGCGTGCGTGTGTGTGTGTGTGAGTGCATATGCGGATGTGAAACTGCGCATGTGCGGCGCTTCTTTTGTTTTCTTTCCTTATAATATATTTTCTTTTGCCACTTTCTGGGGCTGGCAGCTGCTTAACATGCCACACACGAGGAGGGGGACAGAGGGGCTCGTTGCAGGGGCTTGCAGAAGCCCGCAACTGCAACAGTAAAAATATGTAATTATGTTAGAAGCCAGGCAGCAGCTGTCTCTCCTCTCCATTGCCTCTCCGTCTTCTCTTTATCCATCTTGTGCTTCTTTTTGCATCGCACCTGCCTGGCCATCCCCTCTTTTATTCCTTTTCTTTATTGTTATGCTTTTTATTTGAATTTATTATGCAATCTCTGGCTGCTGCCTGCTGTTTGCTGTTTTTGCTCCTACATCGATTCCGCTTTGATGGATTTATGTCGAGTGCATTTGACAAATTATAAAGCCAGACATTTGCCTAATGTCGCCGCGTTGTTGGCCAATAAAGATTTAAGAGGCTGCCGAGGCAGGGGCCGAGACTTGTTTGGCAATTTGTCAAATCTCCGACAACTTCGTGACATCGAAATTGAAACACACTCGAACATTGTCTGTGCGGATGCCACACGAACGGCTCTGATTGCCACATCAAGCCCAAATTAGCTGCCAATCTCATATCAGTTTCGTTCGGTTTGATCTGCCCGAAAATCATTCAACCTCCTAGCCCTCTAGCCGCCTATTGGTTTTTGAATTTATGCGCTGCCTGAACTTGAATTGAAAATGATATACTATTAAAAATAAAAGGGGGAAGCAAACAATCAAACATCTTGGGCAATCCGAAGTTAACTATGATTTATTAGCTCCCTTCTCCCACCCCCGCCCCCCTTTCGGTCGACCTGCTCTTCCCCTGTCCCCCACTCGCCGATTAGCGATGAGAATTGGGTCGAAATTAGCAACTCTTTAAGCCAATTTCGATGCGTTTTAATTGGATTTAAGATGGGCCAGATGCATGGGAATCTGGCCAAGAATAAAACCTAAGACCTTCAAGGGAATAACGCCACAAAAAGCCGTCTCGAAAGACATCTTTTGGGCAGAGATTACAATTATTTCTAAAACCTTTTAATGAAAAATCGTATTGTTCGATGATAAATATTCTTTGTGTTGTTTTGTGGCCTTGTAGCCCATCTTCAATTCGACACAAAAGTGAATCCCTTACATATCTTAAGGTCTATGCAGATGCCCCTGTAAAACCCAATTAAAATTTTGAAAAATATTCCAAATCTTTAAGTGGAAATTCTTCAGTTGAAAATAATAGAAATGCATGGGAAAAAACCCTTCGCATTGCAACAATTTACAGCCTTTTATGGCACTTTCCCTTGACATTGCTACAAATTTAAACAAAACAAAAAAAAGAACTCCCCCTTCGAAAAGTGTAAATTGTGTGAAAAATTGCAAATGATTTTCTCACACACTCATATGAAGATGTTTATAATATTATAATTAATTATGATTTCTTGAATGCTGCCTCAAAAGCCTCAAAGTCAAAGCAAAGTTCAATGCCAAAACAAAAGCAAACAAAACAAAACGAAACGAAACGCAGATGGAGATGGAGATTGAAAAAAAAAGATCCAACCAAAAAATGCCTTTTGTATGCAACTCCCAACTGATAAAACCTTAATTATATATACATAAAGCGCAACAGCCAACAATAGACAAAATACCCGCAGTAAAACGCGGCTCGAACCCAAAGATAATTCACACGGTGTAAAGGGCATGAAAATGCGAGCATTGAAGCCAATAAACTCCATTGAGCGTCGGCTAAACCAATTTAATGAATGTAATTAAGATTTTCTTAACTCAAACTCCAACTGCGGCACTGACTGTGACTCTGACTCTGACTGTGACTGTGACCCACTAAGATCTTTCAGAGCGGATCCATATCGCAATCAAAGTCCGACCTGCTGTACAAATCACAACTGAAGTTCAGCCAGTTTTTTCAATTGATTTCTGTTCACCACCTAAGAGACAGTCGATTGCTGAGGAAGTTCTGGCACGAGGCAATCCGTACACTAATGCAGATTCTGGCTGCAGTTTAAGGGCAAAGAGCGCTGCAGATTGGCATCAAACGATCCAATTATATTGCCGAAATAATTGCCATAATAAGGCCGAATGGCGAAAAGAATACAAAAGTAAAAACAAGCCGCAACAAAAGTCATTAAGTCACAAAGATCAGGCGATTGGCAATTAAATGCTTATGTTTTAGAAATACTCTAACCGCAGAAAGAGTATCTTAGGGATTGACAAACATCTGATACTCTTGCAGCACGTTTATTCTTAAATATGGATATGACATTGGAGGGTTCTTAAATTCCCTCCTGGCACTTCATTTCCACAGCTTTCATTACAAGCTTCACATAAATAAAACTACTCTCTAATTCAAAGAAATCACCCATATATATGTTACAAAACTATGCAAATATTGAGCCCAATCGTAAACCCAAATAAAGAGAGCCCTACAAAGCCTACTTCATGGGTTATTCCAATTGAATCTCGAGATGCCAAGTTGCCAAGTGGAAGTTTCCCCTATGCTCTCAGGGGATATGCCTCTTGAGAGATCAGACCATAGTGTATTGATGCCTCATCATGCCTTCGCTTTTCATCACACTTTATTTACCCAACAATTACTCCAAAAAAGCTGCTGTTTTGTGAACTCATTTGCATATATATTTTTGCACAATACCAGCTCAAACAAAATAAGAGCCTTAAAAATATATATATATAACTATGTACTCAAAGTAGCCCAAAGCCGAGTTCATAAACAAATTGATTAGCGTCTTCGGTGTTGCAGCAAGAGCAGCAACAACGGACCACGGACAACACAAATATGAATATATTTTGATGGATTATGAATAAATATGTTGAACAATTGAGGGGAGCACGGTTTTTTCTTTTTTGCACAGCCGGCGTCAGATCTTGTTGCCAGGCAAATGTTCCGATCTGCTGTCCAAAGGCAGTGCTTCATCCTCCAAAGAGTTCGCAGTTGTGTGCGATTTGCTGGGACATGACACTCCCCTTGTAGCTCTGATCTCTTCACACCTGCCACGTGCGCCTATCTGTTCCTCTGGTTTCTGTGGTCAAATACAAAATAAATCAATTAGCAGGCTGACTAATCCCGGTACCTATTCTCTCCTTGCAGGTACATAACACCGGCAGCGGCGGCCACGGCAACGGCATCATCATCCGTCACGTCATCGACGAGCGGCGGCGGCGGCGGCACCAATCTGGCTGTCTATCCCACAGCCACGGCCCAGGTGTATCGATCCAACAACGGACTCGATGTCCTGGACTGTGCCGGACTGGAGCATCACGGCAATGGCGGGACAACAACCATGACAACGTCTGGCAGCTCCTCTGGCACGGGCTTCTCCCAGCGCCTCAGGGAGCTGGCCGCCTCCGCGGGTCTGCTCTCCCTGAAGCCGCGTCAGCCCCTGAAGCCGGTGATCAAGACACGCGGCTCCCCGGGTCCGGAGTTTCCCAAGAAGGTCACCTTCAGTGCCTTTGCCACAGTGCAGGTGGTATGAGAGCGGCCCGAGACACGGGACAGGGGACACTGTGGGTCTAGCGTGACATCTGTGCAGGCACAGAGCAAGGTAAGAACAAAATCATGCGTTTCTATATGGGAAATTCCAATTTTAATCAACCTCTCTTGTATGCTTTTTCATTCCAGTTCCGTCTTGCACTTGTTAACCGTTATTTGTTGTTGTTGTTTTAATAATTGTTGCTGTTGTTAAATGTTTAGCCAAAACTATGGAAACTGGAGGAGGGAAGCGGAAACTGGATTTTGGAATTTGGAGGAATACAAATCCTGAAAATCTTCAAAACATAAGAAATAAAATGTTGTGCCATGACTTTGGCTTGATAAAAATGACTATATAGAAAGGAGTTATATACCAATATATGTATGCCCCATAGCTGGAATAAAACCATACCTCAGTTATCCCTAAAAAAAAAACACACTCTCTGTCGCTATCATCTATCTACGAGTATCATCTAGATTTCATAAATCCACGAACTTTCCATTTTGGTAGACTGACTTTTAAAGAACCTTCCCTCATTGTTACTTTACCCTCACCAATTCATTTTCTCTCCCCCATAAAACAGTATTTTCTCATCTTCAAATCACTTTCCTCACACACGACCACACACCAAGAAAAACCAATTGAAAAATGTAAAATCTAAAGACTATGAATGCAGAAATTCTAAATATTTTCTATTCAACTGTAAATATGTATGAATTTTTTGCTCAAAACCGATTTAAACAGCAAATATAGTCATAAATATACATATGTATGGATGTATAATATGTAAGTCTGTTTTATGTATGTGTATATAAACCATGATTTTGCATCGATTATTGTACTTAGGGAATATAATGAAAAAAGGAACACAAATTTTGTAAGCGCAAAATGCTGTCTTTTGTATTTAATATATTAAATATTATTATTTAAGCTTAATATTATGCATCATGAATAAAATATAAATAAAAGCAGGCTAAAAGTTGTGTTTTTGAATGGCGGTTTTATCCCAGAAGAGAGCTTACGAGGTTCAAAAGGAACACACCATTTCAAATTTGAAATGGCTGTTAAATTGAAAAGGCCAAAATGTCCCTTAACATCCTTATTAATCCCTCTATATCAGTATAACTATATCAGTGCCAGATTGTGAAAGAATACAATTTCTGACCGTTTTAATAACCAAAGGCATCGTTTTGTACCAAGTATGCTACCATAGTCTAGGTGTGTGAAGAAAATATGCTGCCCGATGCTTACACTATGTTTGAAAATCTTAACCGCTCGCTTTGCACCTAACAGCTCCAGCTGTACGATTAACATGTGCGCCTAACAGCACACTTTGTATTAGCAGTCATTTCAAATTTAGCGGCTGACTGTACGCTTTAAGAGCTGTTAAGCGCAACAATATAATTGGGAAAAGGATAATTGATAAAAAGGATATTTTAGCATTGCGGATATGTTTGTACTTCCAGGATCTAATAAATCCAATAAAAGCAGGGCTAAATGTTCTATATAGATAGTATTATTCAACGGAACAAAGAATATGAGGAATTGGTCGTTTTTTTGATTCGAATTTGAATTCGCCGCAGTCCGTCGCAGTTCGCCGCAGTTCGCCGCAATTCGCTTTAGCAACAATGAGTCCCATTCCATACACAATGTTGCAGCAACATTTACTTGAAAACCGTGTTTTAGTCAAAATACAATAAAAGCAAGGACTAAAAACTAACCAGTTGTGTAGAAAATTGATTCATTAATCGTATAAAATTATGTGGGCATAGATAAAGGCCCGGTTGACAACATTTAAATCCTTGTCGCTCACATTCAAAAAAGTTCGATTTGGCGCGCACCACTCGGTATATTTTTCAAGTGAGACCGTATATACTGTAGAAACTGGTTTTCGCCGCGCTCCCATGTGGTGTTTTTTAGTGCTAAATGGTATTTTTGTCATCTATTAATTTAATTTTCAATTTTATATAAAAATCCAATAAATGCAAGTATTTCGAATAGGCCAATCATGTATAAAATTGATTCATCAATCGTACAAAATTGAGTGGGCATGGCTAAATGTTCTATATAGATAGTATTATTCAACGGAAGATCAAAAACGAGGAATATGTATAATAGAACTTGAATTCGTCAGTATATTTACGGTATCTTTTTAAAATAAGACGGAATTTCTGAGGTTTGGTTAAATCCACTGGTCACACTAATTTGATGCAGTTTTTCCCGCCAAATCCACGAATTTTTTGCATAAACACGGGATTTATCAACATAAACACGGAATTTATCAACATAAACACGGAATTTACCAACATAAACCTGCCGAAATGTCCGATTCACCCTGTAAGTAGCTCTGTTTAGTCCGGAATCATGTATTAACGTACAATTTCCAATGCAGCTGGTCCACGAGTCAAGCGACAGCGAATTGACAAAAATGGTCGTTTTGCTGCTTTGGAGAAACTGCGTCAATTGAAGGGAACCAAAAACAAATGCCAAGTGGAGGAGGATGTGGACAATGTCTACGAGGTTGTGGATGAGCGGGAGTATGCCAAGAGGGCGCAGGAGAAGTACGGCGATGACTGGATAGAAGAGGGTAAACGCCAGCGATTTCCTGGTTACACATGGGTTTAAATGAGTTGCTCTTGCAGATGGGACTGGCTATGCGGAAGATGGTCGGGACTTTTTCGAGGATGAAGACGAGTACTCCGATGAGGGCGAAGACAAAAAGGACACTAAGAACAAGAAGAAGAATCTGGCCAACAACAAGAAGAGGCCTCGGGAGAGTGAAAAGCCAGTCAAGGGCAAGGCCTCCATCAAGAATCTCTTCAGCAATGCTGTTCCCAAGAAGACGGACGTGAAGAACAGTGTAAAAGATGATGATATCCTAGCCGATATCCTCGGCGAAATGAAGGAGGAGCCGGGAGTGTCCCCCAAAAAGGAGGAGAAGGTGATTGCTCCGGCCAAAATAGTGTTGGCCACACGCAAATCGGAGGCCGCCGCGGCCAAGGATTACATGAACAGCTTCCTCAACAATATCAAGATCCAGGAGCAGGAACGAAAGAAGGCCGAGGCCAGCAGCGACCATGAAATGTTGGAGCGCATCCTAAAGCCCAAAGCGGCACCTAACAAAAAGGTGGCGTCGGAGACGCCGCAGTCGTCTGCTGTGCAAGTAAAGAAGGAACCCCCGTCTGCCAAGAAAAATACGACCGAAGAAGCCACCGAGGATCCCTTTCCGGACAACGACATGGACTTCAGTTGCCTGGACGACGACGAGAATCAGTTCGAAGTGGAGAAACCCAAAGAGGCGATTCCCACGCCCGTCCAAACCAAGCCAGAGACCGCCTCCAGCTCGCCCCCAGAGGAGCCCGAAGATATAAGCAAACTTCTAAGCAACTGGGAGTCGATCTGCCAAATGGACGACGACTTTGAAAAGTCGGCTTTGGCCGGAGAGCAGGAGACGTCCATTTCGTCGGATGAACAGCTGCGTTTCTGGTACTGGGAGGCCTGGGAGGATCCACAGAAATTGCCCGGTGAGGTCTTCCTCTTTGGTCGTACGGCGGATGGCAAGTCTGTCTGTGTGCGGGTACAAAACATCAATCGAGTGCTTTATCTGCTGCCCAGGCAACACGTAAGTCTTGCATTGCACGCCACTAAGAGATATTTTATTAACCAAGTACCCTACAGCTCCTGGATCCTATCACTAAAGAGCCAACAAAGCAAAAGGTAACCGTGGCCGACATATACAAGGAGTTTGACAGCCACGTAGCCAACAATCTGAAGCTTGATACCTTCCGTTCGCGCAAGGTGAGCAAGAACTTCGCCAATCATGCCATTGGGATCGATGTCCCACAGACCTGCGACTACCTGGAGGTGCACTACGATGGCAAGAAGCCGGCACCGAATGTGGCCAACCAGAAATACGATTCCATAGCGCACATATTTGGTGCTGGCACAAATGCCTTGGAGCGATTTCTGCTAGAGCGCAAGATCAAGGGACCCGGCTGGCTGCAGATCAGCGGCTTTAAGATCCCACCAGCGCCCATGAGTTGGTGCAAAATGGAGGTGACTGTGTCGGAGCCAAAGAATGTGGAACTGGTCCAGGATAAGGGCAAACCAGCTGCACCACCGCCACTTACGCTGCTGGCACTGAACGTGCGCACGTCGATGAATCCCAAGACAATGAAGAACGAGATCTGCATGATCTCCATGCTGACCCACAATCGATTCCATATCGATAGGCCAGCGCCACAGCCCGCCTTCAACCGACACATGTGCGCCCTAACGCGACCGGCGGTGATTAATTGGCCCTTCGATTTGAACCTGGAGCTGGCCAAATACAAGTCCACAAAGATCCAGAAACACGATACTGAGCGGTCCCTACTTAGCTGGTTCCTGGCCCAATACCAGCAGATTGATGCCGATCTCGTGGTGACATTCGATGCCATGGATTGCCAGTTGAATGTGATAACCGATCAGATTGTGGCCCTGAAGATACCCCAGTGGTCGCGTATGGGTCGCTTGAGGCTCACCCAATCATTTGGCAAGCGTCTGCTCGATCACTTTGTGGGGCGCATGGTTTGCGATGTGAAGCGTTCGGCGGAGGAGTGCATCCGTGCCAGGTCCTACGATTTGCAGTCGCTCTGCCTGCAGGTTCTGAAGCTGCAGGAGTCGGAGCGCATGGAAGTGAATGCCGACGACCTGCTGGAGATGTACGAAAAGGGAGAGAACATCACGAAGCTCATCTCCCTGACCATGCAGGACACCTCTTACATGCTGCGGCTCATGTGCGAGCTGAATATCATGCCGCTGGCTCTGCAGATCACCAATATCTGCGGCAACACCATGACGCGCACTCTGCAGGGCGGTCGCTCCGAGCGGAACGAGTTTCTGCTGCTCCACGCCTTTCACGAGAAGAACTACATTGTGCCCGACAAGAAGCCGCAGCGTGGACGGGGCGCCGCCGATCCCGATGGCACCTTTGGCGGCGATGCTACAGCGCTCCCGGTGCGCAAGAAGGCCGCGTATGCCGGCGGTTTGGTGCTGGAACCCATGCGTGGGCTGTACGAGAAGTTTGTCCTCCTGATGGACTTCAATTCGCTGTATCCCAGCATCATCCAGGAGTACAACATCTGTTTCACCACCGTCCAGCAACCCGTGGACGCCGATGAGCTGCCCACGCTGCCCGAAACAAAGACGGAGGCTGGCATCTTGCCGCTGCAGCTAAAACGTTTGGTGGAGTCGCGCCGAGAGGTCAAGAAACTGATGGCTGCACCGGATCTCTCGCCGGAGCTGCAGATGCAGTATCACATTCGACAAATGGCCCTCAAGCTGACGGCCAATTCCATGTACGGGTGCCTGGGCTTTGCCCATTCGCGTTTCTTTGCCCAACATCTGGCCGCCCTGGTCACGCACAAGGGCAGGGAGATCCTCACGAACACCCAGCAGCTGGTGCAGAAGCTGAACTATGATGTGGTCTATGGCGACACGGATTCGCTGATGATCAACACAAACATTACGGACTACGATCAGGTGTACAAGATCGGGCACAGCATCAAGCAGAGTGTGAACAAGTTGTACAAACAGCTGGAGCTGGACATTGACGGTGTCTTCTCTTGTCTCCTGCTGCTCAAAAAGAAGAAATACGCCGCCGTCAAGGTGAGCAAGACCTCGAAGGGTGTCCTAAAGCGTGAACAAGAGCACAAGGGTCTCGATATTGTGCGTCGCGATTGGTCCCAGCTGGCCGTCATGGTGGGCAAGGCCGTGCTCGACGAGGTCCTGGCCGAGAAGCAGCTGGAGGAGAAGCTGGATGCTGTCCATGCCCAGCTGGAGCGGATCAAGGATCAGATAGCCCAGTCGGCTGTCCCACTGCCACTCTTTGTGATTACCAAACAACTGACGCGGGCTCCCCAGGAGTACGCGAACAGCGGCTCACTGCCACATGTCCAGGTTGCTTTGCGCATGAATCGCGAACGGAATCGTCGCTACAAGAAGGGCGACATGGTGGACTATGTCATCTGTGTGGATGGCACCACAAATGCGGCCATGCAGCGGGCCTATCATCTGGATGAGCTCAAGGGCAGCGAGACTCTGAAGCTGGACACCGACTACTATTTGGGCCATCAGATCCATCCGGTGGTGACGCGCATGGTGGAGGTGCTGGAGGGCACCGATGCCAGCCGGATTGCCGAATGCCTCGGCATGGATCCCACTAAGTTCCGACAGAATGCTCAGCGGTAAGTCGGTCCCAGACAATTCCTCGAAATAAATCGATTTCTAAGTGTGTGATTCTTTGCAGGGCCCAGCGGGAGATCAACGAACAGGCGGAGGGCGAATCCCTGCTGAAGACCACCCTCCAGCTGTATCGGCTGTGTGAGCCCTTCCGCTTCAATTGTGTGACCTGCAAGACCGAGCAACTGATGGCCAGCGCCTACCGACCCGGAGTCAATCATTCGCATGTTCCCGTACTGCAGCAATGCTCAAAGGCCGAATGCCAGACTGCCCCGTTGCAGTACCTCGTGAGCATACGGAACCAATTGCAGCTGGCCATCAGGCGATATGTGCAGAGATTCTACAAGAATTGGCTGGTCTGCGACCATCCAGACTGCAACTACAACACGCGCACCCACACTCTGAAGAAGGACATGCGACGACCGCTATGCTACAAGTGCAAGAGCGGCAGCCTGTTGAGGCAGTACACGGAGCGGGATCTGTACAATCAGCTTTGCTATCTGCGGTTCCTCTTTGACCTCAACAAGCAGCAGCTTCAACAGAAACGTAAGCTGTCATCCTCTATCCAAAAACTCAAATCTTATGCTAGAATCCTTTGCTTTTTAGCTACCATGACGCCAGAGCTGGAGCAGGCCTATCAAATGCTCTACGAGACTGTGGATCAGCACTTGCAGAGCTCGTCGTATGTGGTCATCTCCCTGCGGAAGCTCTTTGGTCGCACCCTGACTCTGATGTCCCTTCAACCGCCACGGCCGCGACCCCACAACGAACTGATCGCCAGCACTTTGGCAGATGTTTAAACATTTAATTAACTAGCCTTGCTCTAAGGATTTCCATTAAATATTACGAGTATGTATAAAACTAGATCAGGTTGCACTCAGGAAACTCTCGAGGGGAAAGTAACGAAAGGATTCGTTAAAGATGTCCGTGAAGGCAGTGCTCACCAGCTCATTGATCATGGGCTTGACAAAAGGCAGCCCCAGCTGCCACATGCTGTTGATGACCCCATCGGCCAGAGAGTTGAGAGGGTGCTTAAGAAGGTCCCCAATGTGCAGTTCCATGCCGCCAATGCGATCGACTTCCACATGGATTTTGAGAAGAGAGCCCGGTCCGCCCACGCGTACTACACTGGTGGTCTGACTGGAAAATAAAATGGACGATATGAATTTTTAAAGTTAGGGAATGGTCGAGCACATGCTCACCTGTAATCATAGAGAGTGAGATTCCAGGGACCGCGACGCTTGATCTCTGTGCCCAGCAGCTTGCCGGAGAACTCGTACTGACCCTCCAGGCTTTTGTCGGGGAAATATTGCGCATAGACAATGCGCTGATCTTCGGCATCCGCATGGAACTTGGTCACCTCGGACTTGGACCAGCCGTACTCGGAAACATTGCGCAAAACGAGGCGAAAGCTGCCGATTCCATGGACCCCGTCGCCTCGCCGCAGTTCCACATAGTCAGAATGATGGGGATCAAAGGGTTTTATGTGATAATCGGGTATGCCTGAAATCACACGGGATGATTACTCAATGCTTGCTCAACTGTGCTGCCGCTATCGCTCTCACCTGTTGTGAAGTACGCCCGCAGATCGTTAAAAACCTGCTTCATGCAATCATTGTACTCCTCACCCTGGCTGTGGCAGTGTCCCAGCAAGTGCCGCAGATCTGATTCCACGTCAATTTGGTTCGAGGCATGCACCAGCACAACATTCACCAGCTGAACCACAAAAATCACCGTCAAAAGGCGGCTCGCACAGCTGTTACAGTTTGAGGACCAGTGTTGCGACATGACTACAGTTTGAGTGCCTGCTGTTAATGGGAACAACAAACCCAATGTTAAATCTCTTATTGTTTTTAGTAGTAATTTGTTACTGCTATTGATGTTGTCTTCAATGTCGGAGATGTTTAACTTGTCGTTTGTTTTGTGAAGATTTTTGTCCAAATTGCCCTTGATTTAGGTGTTTACAGTTTAGTGGGATTTTTTTTATATGCGAAAACTCCACAGTTTTAGATTGAGTGTGTTGAGCAACAGTTAGGAATGTACTTGGAGAATTGGTACATTTTTATTGCCTCTTATCAGCAGAAGACTTGCCTACCATTTTTTTGAGAAAAGTGAATAGTTTTTATTGCATTGCCTGAAGTCCGTAAACCTGTATTTTAGTTCTGTTAAGATTTTATAAATTTGTGGAGAGTCCATCTTTTGGTTGTAGCTTTATCTAATCGATACCAAACTTTATTAATTTTAGAGACATATTTGATTAAATATGTATCAATGATATATTGATAAGCAAAGATGACCTACTGATTTTAGAAATGTTGCTCTTAATATCATTTTTCTATAGTTAATTATTTCTTGGTTTTATATACATTTTGTCCATTCATCAAGGAACCATTACTCTAACTATACAAAAACCCGTAGTTTGCAGCATCTCTAATACTTCCCACGTGCAGGCCCATATCTGCCGCAATAGTTTTCAGTGTTTCTTATTTTTTTCAGGGTTTTGTAATGTTTTTTTTGTGTGCGGCCTGCACTTGACCTCTTTAAATTTTAAACGGCCAGATTATTGCTTGTCGACAACAGAAAAAACCTAATAAGCAAACAATTGTAAACCAAAGACTTCAACGAGACACAAAACTGGCGATTTTTGGGGTGTCTTTTTCTACTCCCAGTTTAGGCCCAGACATTCACTCATGCAACACGAAAGTGGCAGTGGCAGCAGAAGCAGCAGCAATGTATGATAACATTTGGCAACTGTTCAGTGTTTAGCGGCTGCAATTGCAATATCACTTGACCAACGGTCAGCCATGCAACGAACAAGTTGGTTAAGCAATTTATTACTATTTTTCAGTCAATTTTCGGCTAAGTACACTTAACACTCTCTATTATATTTTTTGGAACTTTTAAACAGCTACGAGAATTCTGGGTCGAGCCCAGAACCAACTCCTTTCGTATGCAGACAACGCACGAATTTTCCAAAAATCGTAAGTATGGGGATATTTACAGTTAAGTGAACCGAATTCCGAGACGTCTGAATCATGCGAGGTACCGTGGCCAACTGAAGCTCCAAACCGAACCCGAAACTGAAACCGAGGCCCAGCTCTAGCTCCAGCTCCAGCTCCAGTCAAAGCCCCCCAGAAAGCTTACAGCAAAAAAAAACAGACAGAGAAATCACAGACAGGAAAAATGTTTGAAAGACGAGAGCAAACTTGAGCTTTGTCAACTTGATTTTTTTTTTTACTTTGAAAATGCGTTTCCTTATTATTGTCTTTACCCCACCCACAAGCAAAAATGTCGTGGAAGAAAACCAAAACTGTCGTAAATCATTGGCCAAAAATATTGAAAAATATATTTAGAAACAATTGGGAATGAAGGGGATAGAGGGGTTCGACTGGAAGTTACCCCAGAAAACAGCGGACACAAAAGGGGAGAATAAATAGAAGAAATGGAGGCCACAAATTGATAAGCATTTGGATAAGCATTCAATCCTTAGGAATGCTGCTATATCGGTTGGATAGTATACCTATATCTTATATATATCTTACTCTTTGTGTGAGTTTTTTACTATATAAAAGAAATGTTTCCGTTCATTTCATCGAAGTATCAGTATCTAAACTTTCCTAACTCTAAATCGAATATTTCTTCAGAAAAAAATGTCACCCGATATCGTAGTCCCTTACGTTTTGTAGATTGCATTATTCCTGATTATGGTCTTATGCTCGGATTATAGATCCACTTACCATATTATATCTACTACTAATTCCATTTCTCTTCTTAAATTACAAATTACAACATATCTTTCACGTAATTAGAAATGTAAATTGTATTTTGAATGCATGCTTAGTTCTTTTAGTAAGTTTTGCTCCAATTTTCCTCGAATATTAGTCTAAAATCTATCTTTCCTGCTTGTCGCGATCGGTTCGGTAATAAGACTCGCAAATGGTAAATTAAATTTTGTTAAAAAATGTAAAAAAGATTGTTAGACAAGCAAAAGGCAGGGACATAAATACCAATAAGACATGGCTAAATCATCTTAGCTCTTAACAGACCCCGTATATACACCCAGTTAGATTTCTACAAACCCCACAAAATCAGCCAAAAAGTGAGCTGAATTTAATTAGGCAAGCCCAAATGTCCGGCAATGGTTATTTAAGGTATATTCAAAGCAAATCATGTACCCACAGCCAGCACTCAAGTTCAAGCTATTGAATAATTTAAATTTCATGACTTAATTTGCGAGCGTGCTTTGGAGTTTGCTGGCTGGAAGTGTATCAATAAAGAGACTCGCAAAATCTGACTCCAATGAGTGAAAGATCCATTTATGATGAGCGCTTTTTGCCAAATGGATCTGCAAGGTTACAGCTTCTTGGCTGATTGCATTTTAATGAAGCGCCAATCCCGAATTTACAACAATTCCAGCATTCAGCAGGGCTGGGCTGAAGGAAGTGTACTAATTGGGGCAGAAGCATATACATTTTTGTTTCGAAGAGAGATTTATTTATTAGTATTTGTAAACAAAAGAAGCTCTTTACTTTTGAGAATAGTGCAGTCAATGAAATGGTATAATATTTTCGGCATTTCTCCACCATATGGAATTTTTCAGGGAGAGCGATCTATGTATATACTATCAGCTTTGCTATCTACGATTCCTCTTTGACCTTAATAGCCTTAATAGAAACTTCAGCTACGAGTACAAAAATATATAAAGTCCAATGGACACTGTAATAATCATCATGTTTGCCCCTAAGACCCAGCAGTTTGTCAGATGTTTAAAGATTTATTTAACTAGCCTTGCTCTAGTGCTTTTCATTAAGTATTACGAGTAGATATTTTTAAAACTAGATCAGGTTGCACTGAAGAACTTCTCGAGGGGAAAGAAACGAAAGGATTCGTTGAAGATCTCCGTGAAGGCCGTGCTCACCAGCTCATTGATCATGGGCTTGACAAAGTGCAGACCCACCTGCCACATGCTGTTAAAGATGGTGTCGGCCATCCAGTTTACAGACGGCCCAACGAGATTCGTAGCGTGAATTTTCAGGTCTCCAATGCGATCGATTTCCACAAGGACCTTCAGAAGAGAACCAGGCCCGCCAGAGCGTGCGATAGTGGTGGTTTGACTGGGAAATGCAAAGAAAAGGATTGCAAATTTAAATGTTGGGGAGTACCTAATCCTTATCCAAGCCTCACCTGTAATCACTGAGAGTGAGATTCCAGGAACCGCGTCGCTTGATCTCTGTGCCCACCACCGAGGAGTTGAACTCGTACAGACCATCCAAGCTTAGGTCACTGAAATATTGCGAAAAGACAATGCTCTGATCTTCGAATTTCGCTTCGAACTTGGTCACCTTAGATTTCGACCAACCGTACTCGGAAACATTACGCAAAATGAGGTCATAGCTGCCGAGGCCATGTACGATGCCGGCGACTCCTCGCCGCAGTTCCACATAGTCAGAATGCTGGGGTTCAAAGGGCTTTATGTGATAGATGGGTATGCCTGAAAGTCACACAGGCGGGTTACGGTGTTACATCAACTCTCTTGCTCACTCCTCACCTGTTTTGAAGTACAAACGCATATCGTTTAGAGCCTGCTGCATGCAATCGTTGAAGTCTCTGCTCTGCATATGGCAGCTTCCCAGCAAACGTCGTAGATCTGATTCCACATCGATTTGGTTGACGGCATGCACCGCACTTAGCAGATGGACTACAAAAATCACCGTCAAAAGGCGGCTCCCACAGCTGTTACAGTTTGAGGACCAGCGTTGCGACATGACTACAGTTTGAGTGCCTGCTGTTAATGGGAACAAAAAACCCAATGTTAAATCTCTTAAAGTTATTACAGCTAGTAGTACTTTGTTTATTGTTACTGTTATTTGTGTTCAATGTCAAAGATGTAATTTTTCGTTCAAATTTTGGTTTTCTTTTTGATGGGAATTTTCTTGATGTTAGTTGAAGTATTTAATTTTTGTTGGTCAGTATCTAACGTAATGAAACTGTTTTTTTAGCTTACAAAATTCAGCTCAAATTTTTTTGATATAAAAAACACATTGTAAATTTTGTGCACTATTTGATCGAATAATATTTAAATTTAATAATATTTTGTTTTATTTATTATCTACTAGCGTCATTGTTTTTACTTTCTACAACATTTTTTGGGGAGCATTACACCAAATATGAAATGAAATTCTGGGTCGAGCACAGAACCAACTCCTTTAGTATGCAAAAGGCGCACGAATATTCAAATATTTTTTTGTTTTTATTTGTACAGTTATTTGAGCCGAATTCGCGACGTGTGAATCATTCGAATAGCCTTCGCGAACTGAGCTACCAACCCAGCACCAGCTTTTGTATCGTTTAGATTTAATCAGTTTGATCTTTAATGGAATACGAGTCTGGATAACACCTACAGGCATGGAAGACGAATCCATTATAAAGACTTTTTCTCCCAGTTCTCCCCTATTCAAGCTTTACATACTCCAAACTCCTCTTACCTAACAGTCCATGCATCCATGCAGTCCATCCCTTGTTCTCCCTCTATTAACTGAATCTAATTAGACCATCCCAAATGTCCGGCTATGGCTGCTTGAAATATCAATTAATGTACTGAAACTACAGAAAGCACTCGAGCACATGCTATTGAATAATTTAAATTTTTGGAGCGTGCATTGGCATTTTTTAGTGGGAAGAGTATTCATTGACAGACCCATTAAGTGTGATGCTAATGAGAAGAGAGACAATGAAAGATAAGATTATGGTGTTTTTGCCAAATGGATCTGCAAGGTTACAGCTTCTTGCAATTTAATGAAGGAAGGACAAGGCCGAAGCTTACACCAATTCCAGCCAGGGATTCAGGCAAACAAGATTAAAATAAGACGGATTTTCAAAATTTTTTTTCAAATATACAGTATCCGTTGATCAGCCCTATAATTGGTGCTAAGGTCGATTTTGGGCAACAATTCGTTTTATAGTTTTTTACAAGAATTCTCACGGTCATTCGCGGGGATCAATTCAAACTCAGATTTCAGCGAAAGTTGGGGCACTATATTGCTGCGAGTTTCTGATAAAAGCTGGGTATTGATGTCCTTTTAAAATGGTTATATTTTTTTACGCAAATTTGATTGGTATTTTTTTTTTAAATTGAATTTAAGCCTCTGTCGCACGGGACAGACATTTCTTGGCTTGATAAAGGCTATAAAATATTCCGTTAACCGATATTGGGCGAATTTTTAGAATGTTAGAGGGATTTTGAGGAAAACCATTTATCAAGAATAATATTTATTATTTATTATGAAAATAAGAAAGGAAAAGTGACTATGGAACGAAAAAAAAAATTAGCTCTTCTTATTTAAATGTTTTCAGATCAAAATGAATGAAATTATATGTCAATTTCCAACTGTTTCCCACATAAAACGTTCTTCCACTATATCATTTATCTATTTATCGTATTTTTGTTATTCTTTGTATTAGCTTCAGAAATACCCACAATAGACAGCAACAGGTGGCATCTATCGATAGTGAAAAGTTCCATCAATAGTGAGAAAACATATGGGGTAACGATATTACTATCGATGGCAGTGCATCTCTACTATTAGTCATTTGTTATTGTTATTTTAGCCTGTCCTGGCCCCCCACATGCCACACTCGTCGTCGCCCTGGTGTAAACTAATATTAATAAAACAAATATGGAAGTAGAATTCAGCAAAGAGGACTTTCTGCTGCCAGAAACAAAGTATGAATGTGAGTAAATACCCTAAATTGCTGACAGAGCCGCCTGTTGCTTACCATTTACATTAATTTGATTCATTCGCAGATTTGGACCACACCGCCGACGTGCAGTGAGTAATAGCAACAACAACAACAGCACCCGTGGTGTAGGAGTATTATTAACCACATGGTTGGCTTCCGATTTGCAGACTCCATGCCTGGGGAACCACACTGACGGAGGCCTTCGAGCAGTGCGGCGTAGCAATGTTCGGGTATATGACGGAACTGGAGTACGTGTCCGTGGAGAGCTGCTACGAGATCGAGGCCAAGGGCGATGACCTGGAGGGACTACTCTTTCACTTTCTCGACGAGCTGCTATTCCTGTTCTCCGTTGAACCGAATCTCGTGTGCAAAAAACTGGAAATCACCAAATTCGATCTGGATACCTTCGAGATTGTCTGCCGCTGCTACGGCGAACCCTTCGAGCTGGGCAAACATCCGCAGGGCACCGAGGTGAAGGCAATCACCTACTCGGCCATGCAAATCGTACAGGATGCGGAGCAGAGCAACTTTGAAGTGTTTGTTATAATTGATATTTGAGGAGAGACGACTGGCTGGCAGCGGATCCCCGATCCAGAGTGATTTTACCTTTAGGTATATTAAATGAATTTTGACATCATGACTGCCCGTTTCCACCCCTTTTTCTTGCTGGTATGTCGATTGCATTTACTCCTTGTTTCCATTAATCATAAGTGAAATGCCAAAAACAAAAAACCAAACATTAAAAAAAGCTGCACAAACCCCGAAATATCTGCAATCACTCCGGCGACTGCATGCATCCCCTGTCTGCGGTGAGGAGACGGTCTGGAGACGTGTGAGGAGGATGATGACTTATCAAAAAACCATTCAATTGTACCGCTGCTGCTGCAAATGCAATTAATACTTTTGGTCCTTGCTCTCAGCGTCTGGGAGTTTCTTACCCTTTTTTTTTCGTATTTTTTAGGCTTTGTGAATTTGCAACGTGTTGGATTCCCAGACATGGAAACCGAATTTCCAGGCCACAGTTCAATGCACTTTGCTGCAGATGCAGCCTTCAAGCATTGCCTTACAGTGATAGATTTTGTTTAAAAAAAACAGGTGGTACTTTAGGCCTAATTCGCTGTGAAACAGTCTTCCAATTTACCCTGAAAACATTCAATTGTAAAATAACATTTTTATACCTAATTTCTAGTCAGAAAAGATTTATTTCTTGGGGCATTTGGCAATTCTCGTTCCTCAAACATTTATGAAAATGTTGTAAATATTTAAATTCTCCGCACAGATGTCCAATCGATAGTATTGTATCGCACTCGATACAGATTCATATGTTTTCCCACCTCTACACTACGTGAAGCTGGAGAACAGCTGATTCGCCGACGACAACAACAACAGCAACAGCTGCGATAAACAACAACAAAAAATGCTTGCCCGGTCTGTTATGCGTGCAATAGTGTTTGTTTAAGAGGTTTCCTTGAAATATCTCTCGTTTGTGTGTGGGAACGTGGGGGCGAAACAAGGCGAAGTATTCGGAATAGTAGTAGCTAGTATTTTTGCGACTGATTGAAAAAATCAACACTGCGACAGGCCCAGCGATACACGAAAGCGTGTGTAAAAGAACAAACAAAGTATGAAAGGCAAATCGAGCAATAAAACGCACACCACCGCAGCACACATTCAAACACACAGCAGCAGCAAGTTGTTCGTTTCGCTCATGGTCTTGAATCGCGTCGAAATCGAAGTCGCGAGTGGCACACTGAAAAGTATCTAGCATTGCTTCAAACAATTTGCAATACAAAATAACGACTAATACTAATAGTAAGTGCGGGATGGCGAGGAAGTAAAGTTAAATAAAAAAAAAGAGCTGGTGGAAAGGTGGCAGCCAACAAAAACGTCATCACCGCTGCGCGCCGCATTGTTGCTTTTTCAATTCGCCGTTCTGCGCTCACCTCGCCTGCCTGGTCGTCGTCGTCTCTCGCTCGCTCTCTCTTTCTCCCCAAGTCTGTAGCCCTCATGCTCATTCGTTCTTTCTGCAGCCAGCCGCTGTCGTCGTCGCCATCAAATTGTCATGGTGTTCGAAGAGGAAGAAGCACAAGAGCACATTGGCTGGGCTACGAATTTCGAGTGCCTCCTAAGCTAGGAAATCTTTGAATAACCCCCATCGAAAGCAGCTCAATCGAAAGGTAATTTTATTATCTACAATTTGCGATCAAAGGCACCCCTCTGGCCCAACTGGAAGTGTGTGAAAAACGTGGCGGAAAAATCCATACGAAGACGAAATGGAAAAAATGTGGTAGGTAGTATTCTAGATGTTAGAGGTGTGCGTGTGTGAAACTGTGTGTGTGTGTCATGGGGGTGCTGCGCTGGGCATTGATTCTCTATGAAGGAGCAGGGCAGGGCAAACCAACTGTTTTTTCCGTCAGCCAGGAGAGCGCTCCTACTGTGTGGGTGGTGTGCCGCTGCCGCCTGCCGCCTGCCGGCTAAAAGTCCATGCCGGGACAGGCGGCTGGCTACCAGCTGACGCGCCAGCTGCCCGCCCGCTGATGGTGTGGGTGGATCGGCATGTGTGTGTGTGGGGGGGAAGTGTGCAGTTTTATATAATTGAAGTGAATTTGAAGTGCAACCCCCCAACTCGTAATTTGGCTGTGAGTCGAATCAATTCATAAGATTTTAGCAGCTGACGTCACTGCCATTTCGGTTTGATTTATCTGCCAACATAAAGTCAAGTTTTATGTGTTCGTGTGTGTAATACATGTTTAATTGCAATGCCGACACAGTCCATAGAGCGGGGGCCCTTGGGGAGTTAAAATCTCTGATTAGTTTTTAATTTGCAAGTGCTTAAAGCGTTGCCAGACTGGTCCTGAGGGATGCTGCATGCTGTGACCTGTGACTTTCGCATGCAAATAGTACAGGGGCAAGCAGTATCTGAGAAGCTGTAGATATGCAGTCGGCAAGCAGTAGAGTCCGTTTAGAATCTGTATAAGAAATAACACCACTAGGGACTTTCTCCAAGTGAATTATTTATAAAGATTTATTGCATGTTTTGCCAAATAAAATCAGGCGCATGACTGGGTGCATGTGGCCTTATCAGTGTATTAATTAACCCAGATATGATGAGAACACGGAACTTGTTTCGAAATGATAAGGTCGTGGCTCGACTCTTTCCAAGGAGATATAGAACGAACTAGAGCGATAGGGAAGGAAATGGGAATGCAATCCTCGTCTCTGAAGTCCGATTTTTGGGGACGTCATAGTTTGATGACCTCCCCACAAACACATCCAAACAGAATTATGCATGTGTATACTGAAGCTCCCCAAACCGTGGGGCAATGGCGGCCATCGAAGACGACGGCGACGCTGTCTCATGGCGTTTTTTTTTTCTTTTCTCCATGATATTTCTCGAGTCTGCACTTTTTGTTTTTGTATTTGGTTACTTTGATTTTATGCTTGGCCTTCGGGGCAAGTCTCTTGGCCATCGTCGACGTAGTCGTGGTCGTGGTCGGGTCTTTTGTGAACCAGTTCCTCCTAAGCGCCTCTTTTTACCTGTTCCCCTGCTTGGGGTACACACATGATATTTTTGATTTTTGCGCCTGCTTTGGTCAGAAATCCTATATATTCCATTACGGAAGCAGTGATTTGGACATTTCATTTTGTTTTCTCTTCCCGGCTTATGGAGGTGTCGCTCTGATTGTCGATTTTCATTCATTCCTCCGATTGGGGGCCAACGAATTCCAAGTGGAACAGTGATTTCTTCCCGCCTAGTCACAGTCTCGTATTGAATTGTGACTGAATATATTGATTGTGTCTGTCGTGTGTGGGTCTATGTTTGCTTTTATCTGCTGTTGCGATAAGGCCTGGAACCTTAGAGACACCATTTGTGAAATTGAGGTCACACTTACTCGAGTTCCACTAACAATAATTGTTAATGGAGTAGAAAACTTTAATATTATGCGAGTTCAGAGATCATACGGCTCTCTGACTTGTTTCTTGTTGTTTTTAGCAACAGCTAATTGTCCTTAGGCCCAGCTTGGCTCATTTATTGCAATGAGAAACTGATAAGCTGAAACAGAAAACTATAAATCAATCAAAGGATTTCTGTAGTCTGGCAGCCCCCGCCTAAGCGAAGCTGAAGCTCGCTCCACAATCTCTGAAACACTCAACAAAATTTGGCGCACTTGCTCCAAGCAATATACAATACATATGTGTATGTATTTATATACACACATTTTGTTTTGGACAGGCTAATACTTTTGACAATATATTAAATACTTGAATTTCATTTATTATTGTTAAAGCCGCCCGGCCACTTTGGGTCATCGTTTTTTGGGCGCTGTCCGATCCGATCATCGGATCGTGTTTGTTTTTATCATGTGCCCGAGTGAGGTGTGTGCGTGTGTGTGTAATAATATTGTTGTTGCACTTTTATAACATACCACGAGAGGGGCCACGGCAGCACATGAGAAGGCATGGGGAGGCATGTCGTATCCACACTCGTACACACAATTTACACGGTATACACACACACACACACACACACATCTGTATACTTGAGCGAAACGAGTTAAAAGCGATTTCATTAATATGTTTTGTTGTTCTTGTTGATGTTGCTGATGTGTCCGTCCGTTTCTGTCGCTGTGTCTTTTGTTGTTCCCGTCGCTCGTTTTGCTTTGACCTTGCCTTTCGGATACATACCCTTTTTTGCGGTAATTAGAGTGGGAAATTGTTGGTGTGCATAAGGATCGGGCGGGGGGGGACTGGGAGGGTCACCCAGGATCAAGGTAATTCATGGGGAAATTTTTCATTAGCATACCTAATTAGAGGTCGGACTATAAAACCTCTTCAGGAACTCTGTAGAAAATGTGTTGGAGAATTTGTGGCCGTGTAGTGTAATAAATATTAAATGGGGCCAAGAAGGATCACCATATACCTCACCAAAAGCGAATAAAAACTCTCCAAGATTCCTTATGATTGGAAAGTATTCTAGAGCATCGGCATGTCTATAAGCCCTCTTTGGGAATTTTAGAGCTTATGGCAAAATATTCTGGGATGTTAAAATTTGTATAACTTCGCATGCACTCCGTCCAGTATGCCCTACTTCGCTCTGGCCTATCTCTCATTAATATAATCTGATTTAATCCTTTAAGCGAAAGCTCATAAAGAGTATTATGCGTAGTGGTGGTGGCATCCATCCCCCTTTTGTCGCTCAACTGGCTAGTTGTTGTTAAATTCCTTCTTTTTTTTTTTTTTTTTTTTTTTGTTTGCCCGTTGGCTGGTTTCTGTTGGGCTTTTGGCTTTTTTTTCTCTTGGCTATTTTTAAATATTTGTGCGAAAGCAACAAAAAAAAGTTATAATAAGAGAGAGAAAGAGAGGAGAAGGAAAAAGAAAAGACGTAGCGAAGCCGGCGCAGTGGCATTCTGTTGCTGCATGAAAAAAATGTGGAATATGGAATTTCTCCCTCTCTCTCTCTATCACACACATACTCGCACAGAGGCAATCCGATTCGCGACTTTTGTTGCTGTTTGTGCGTGCAAATTGGAGCAAAAGGAAGAAATGAAAAAACAGCAGTGCCAGCAGCAGCAGCCACGACAGCGACAGCAACAAAGTAAAAGTTTAGCCAACGTCAGCCAGCGCTGACGGCTCTGCTCTGCTGCGGCTCTGCACTGCCCCCGACGCTCTGCTACGGCTCTGCACTGGCTGCGAAGCGAAGCTCTGCTCCGGCATTGGGTTCTGGGCCAAGGCACATTCAATGGTGGGTAGGGTAGGTCCAGACATCGGTTATAGCGGCTCAGCATCACGCATCATGAGCATGTTATCCAAACAGCGAGCAGGAGACAGAGAAAGCTTGGGTACCTGCGATCAGAACGGCCCTTACCTTTGAATGGATGGACCCTGTGATGCTCTGCTCTGCTCCAGCAACAACAAGGAATGCTCTGCTCTACCTCTGCCTGTGCACATCGTTTTCCTGCTGGAAGAAGATGCACTCTGCACTGGACGGAAGCAGCGGGGGTCGCGTCGCGTTGCGTCGCTGCCACGTCCATTTATGACAACTCATTTGTTGTCCGTTTACTGGGTTTTGTGGTTGATTTCGTCACTTGACGACAGCGGGGTTAAAGATAAAAAAAAAAAATAAAGGAAAGCTTGCTGCAAAGAGTCGAATCTTAGGATTATCTTGACGGCAGGACGATCGATTGTTACATTGTCATCCCTTAAAGATCACAAACCTTGACTGCTATGAGAGTTATCTTTCTCTATTTATTATATTTTTTTTCTTCATCTATTTGTTTATTTACTTTTTGCAAACCTTTTGCAAAAATAATAGTACCCTCTCTGCTGTGAAGTTAGAAAAACAAGCAAGAATAGAATAAATAATCCATTCCATACTCCAGAGCCCCAATTAGGTCACATTGGCGCTGTGGCATCTTCTTCTTGCTTCTTTTTTTATTCTCCCTTTTTGCATATATTTTACTCTGGTTTTTCTCTCTCTGTCTATCTGTCTCTTTGCGTTTTTATGTCGCAAAAGCAACTTTGCACTTCATTGATAAAATGATTAATCGTTATGATTAATGTTACGGGGGTGTATAGCGGGGTGGGGATCCATCAGATACTCACATGTGTATATGTATGAATATTTATGCACTACTATGTGTGTCACCTAAACAGTGAAGCGTAAAAGCGGATGTTTAAACGATTTACAAGCAGACTGTTTTGGGGGTCCACTTCTGGGGCAAGGGAATGAATGGGGCATTTGATAACAAATTTTTGGGGTCAATAAAGTTCAGGGGTATTTGAATAATGTTTGAGGGGAAGAATAATTTATTGCACGGAATTTCTGCAGAATTTTAGGAGAAACGTTTGGTTAGAGGGTAATTCTTTAACTTGTGGGCCCTGGGAAAACAATTTTAATAAATATATTACATATAGGCTAGAAAGGATGTGTCTTTGAAGTTAAGATTTGTAATCAATATAAAACAGAAAATCAGAAAAGGATTTCCAAACATTAGGGCTCTGCCATTATTATTTATTATTAAAATTGAATCCCATTTAAATCCGTTAAATCAAATGAGATCTACGATTCTCAGTTAATTTCGTCAATCATTTGTATAGATTAGAGGATACAGCAAAATGATTTATTCTTGATCACCCGGACAAAAAAAATTCCCATGGGCCTTTGCCACCCTAGTCAAATGAGAGTAGCATAAAAAAGGTCCACCCTAATCATAATTCCTGCCCAATATTTATGGCGACAACAACAAAAAATGCAACCCTAGATAATTACACGAAATTGATTTGATTTGATTATGCCATAAAGGAGAGCAGCAGCAGCAGCTGTACGAAAGGAAATTTCTTTCTCTAATTGCCTAATGCATATGGAATTATGCGAAAGGTAAAAGCATTTCACCCCAAGATCTCAGAATGTAGGAAAAAAAATCGATAACGAATGCAATTTATGGGTGCCTCAAACTCGGATACAGCTGCCAGATTGAGGGACGGTGCCACAATGGAAGTGTGAGATGAGAGGAGAGGATGTCGACCATTGAGACAATTGCGAAAGTCGTTCACTTTCTTCCTCGGCAGCTGCAGAAAACAAAACAATTCTGAGGACATTTTGCATCATCTCTTCTGCTGAATGAATAGAAAAACGGACACAGGACTCGTCGTCTACTGCTTTTGATATTCGCTTGCCTGTGGGATGATCTTTTATAATCCCAAGCATCCTGAGTTCTGTGTGTACACTGTACAGTGCTCATAATTTATGTACGTCCGAGTATGCTTATGGTACACACACACACCTGCCTGGGTTTTTTCTAGGACCAGCTGCTGCTCCTAAAATTTGTTCGATTTGTGTTGTTTTATAATTAGGAACCGAACCCCATCTTCATCTATTGCCACTTCTTGTGTGCCTTCTCTGATAATTTGTTTCTTCTTGTTATTCGGGCAACAGGTGGTTTTTTTTCCTTGGAGTATTCATATTTAAAACATGGCATATGCCACGAACTCCCGTTCGAGTTTTCCCAGTCGTTTTCTTAAGCCAGTTTTATGTGGTGTATTGGCTTGTGGCTGGTTTATGGGGCTTGGTTGTAAATCGACACACGTTTCGCATTGCCCGATTAGATTATATTGCCCATATTATATGTATGTACATTCTGTATCCTACATAAATGCCAATCCGTATACAATCTCACGCACAGCCAGAGGCATCTTCTGCATCGGCCCATATCCTTTCTTTGCCTCACCTCTGGAACCCCCGACGTCGCGTCGTCGCAAAGTTCAAAGTCAAATGGCTATTTTTACGGCCCTCAGTTCTGTGTGGTGTGTGGCTCTTGTTGCCGATTTTCTGTTCTTTTTGTGGGTCGTTTTCAATGCTCTTTCTTGGAGTGTAGCTTGTTAACCCGGCTAGGGCATAAAAAATGTATCAAACACAGCAACCATTAAATGGTCTCCTGAATGGATCGGATCTACCACCACAGGATTGATCGATTTGTATGAAAAGAGCAGGACCGGAAGGCACTGAGAAAACTCATAAGTGGTGGAGGCTATTCCGAAATAATTATTTCATGCTCCTATTCGATAGTTAAACAAAGTACATATATAGTAATTATTTTGTTCTCTCCATTGTGGAGTACCCAGGCCAGTAGCCGGCCACCCCCTGAGCCGACCCTGGTAAAGGGTATCCAGAGCTTCGGCTTGCCAGCTTTCACATTCTTGTTATAGCTTGTTGTTGTTCTTTATGCACTCTCTGCTTCTGCTGCTGCTTCTGCTGCTGCTGTTGCTTTGGTGCCTTCATCCATTTGCTGCGCTTTATGTATTTAATTTAGCAGAGAGCCCGTTGGGTCGGTCGGCTCTCCCTCTCTACCTCTCGCCGGCTACATCCTCGTCATTTACTGGCTCTACTCGCTGCGTTGTCGCCCGTTTGTCGTTTATCTACTTTGCGCTGTAATTGCGTTCTCGTCGCATTTTTGTTTAAAGGAATTTCGTGTCTGCCGCCCCCCTATCCACACACTCCCTCCCCTCCCCGCCCTAGGCCTTTAGTTTGTATTTACTTAGTTTTTCGTGAAGTATAATTATCTATTTTCAGTGGCTCTGTGTAAAGGCAAACATAAAATTAGTCGCTTCCCCTACTCGTTCTCTTTTCCAAATCCTTTTGGAGTTCTCTTGTAATTAGCACCCACAAAAAATGACCAGACGACGGGGGTGCAACCTCATCAGACGCCGCCCGTGGCATGCGGCAGCAAACAATTAAAAACGCATTAGTTTTTGCTTCTTCGTCCTCTGGTGGTTCTTCTATTGTTGTTGTTTTCCGCTGATTAGAAAGAAGAAATACACTATTACACCATTTTATTTTTATTTTTTGTGCGGGTGTATTTAGAAAGGGAGAAGGGGCGGAGAAAGAGAGCATGCCACAAATATGCAAAATAATTTTCTGTGGCCACAAAACCCGTTTCAGACGGATAGTGCGGGAGGGGGGGCCCTCCAGAAGTTGAACAACATGCCACATCATTGTTGTTGTCTGCCCCACTTGCTTGGGGGCCTCTGACTGACTCCCTCCATCTCATTCTCTGCTCTGCCTCTCCATCTCTGTCGCACCCGCACACCGATGCTCGCCACATGATTAGTGCTACAACTACAACAGCAACAATGAGTAAGGCACACTGCGAAGAAGAAGAAGAAGCAGCAGCAGCAGAGGAAGAGGAATCGTTGCAAATGAAAATAAAATTTACAAATTCCATTCATGAAATTTTGCTGTGCTTCACACACACACACACATATGCATACACCACTCATTCGAGAGAGAGAGAGAGAACGGGAGAGCGAGAGACTGACTGCAGCTTGAAAGCTTGGCTGCTGTGTTTTTTTTGTTTTTCTTTTACATCTTCGTGCTTCGTTGTCCTGCACGTTGTCGTCGGCAGTTCGTTTTCGTGTGCGTGTGCGTGTGTGTGTGGCGCTCGCCCTGCTTTGGCACTTGCAGTTACGTTTTGCTTTTGCAAACACTTATGCCTTTATGAGGCATATGGGTTTTAGCACGTCATATGGCACCTGCTAGATAGAAATATAAAGTAAAATAAAAACTACTATACACTTATTTATGTGGATAAAGGAAAAGAGTCGTTAAGCTCAGTTAAGGGCTTAAAAATATATAGTGGAAAGACAACAAATTTAATCTATTGATTAATGGAACTTGTTAAATTGATGATTTCTAAAAACTGTTAATAGTGGAATGAATTCACTGAAAATTATTGAATATTCTTTCAAACGAGAATTTATAAAACATAATTGTATGCAGTCTCATTTTTATAGGGCATCCATTAGGTCGATACTCCCCGCGTTGTGCAGTTCAAGTTTTTTTTTGCTTTTTGTATCTCTCTCTCTCTGTCTGTCTCTCTCTCGCCGGATGTGTTGTAGATGTTGTTGTTATTGGCTGACTGTCGGGGTTAGTGTCTGACCGTTTCATCTGTCGGCTTACTTTTTTCTCTCCTCAGGCTCTGCTCCCCTCTCTCCGTCTGGTCGGGTCTCTGTCTGCGTGTGTGCAACATTGTTATTGCCTCCCGTCTATGGTGGCGAGGACGTTCGTTGGAGTCGTCTGGGCAATTACAAGCAAAAATACGTTGCGTTTGCCATTTTGCACACATTTTTATGCGCTCTGGTTTATTATGCGGGTGATGCAGCAGCAGCCTCTTCTGCCTTCGCCCCAAGTACCCCCCCACAGTACTCCACGGCCACAACCGCCCCTTAAACGACTGCTACTCCCCTGTCCCCACACCCACCCCGCTTCAACAGCTCTTCTACCCTTTCAGCGCTTCTCCTAGTCGAAGCAAAGCTCTCTTAATGTTCATCTGTTTCCTCTTTGGCCCAGCTAAAAATGCAACTCATATGCTTTTGTTATTTTTACACATTTTATGGGTATTCTGCATGGCTTGAGAGCAGGAGAGGAGAGGATGTGGCAGGGGGAGCAGGAGCTTCAACCAGCAGCAGTTGAATCAATGTAACCAAGGTACATGCATACTCCTATGCAAAAGGTAAGGCTGCTATCCAAACTACTCTGAAATACTAATAGATAGAAGCCAAAACTATACGACAGAAGGATATTGCATTAGGAAAAAACTCCATTTGTATTTTGGTTCGATGCTTCTGACTGCTGATCCAACAACAGAATACCCAGTCGTTGGGGAGAGAGTCTTCATGCCACCTCTTGGTAATTGTATAGTTGTTGATAGAAGCCACTCACTCCCTTACCCTCTGTCGTAATATACCTTGTGGCTGGCACAATCCAAAAACCAAACTAAAGGATGGCAACGTCATCATCGGTTGACGTCGTCGTCTCTGTCGCTGTCGCTCCACCAAGACGAAACTTATGGCGCATATTTATTACGAGAGAGGCGGTAGACGCGTCTGCCCGCCAGCCACTCCCCACTGTAACCACCTCCTTCCCCTACAGTGGGCTCAATTTTCAAACGATTTCAATGGAATTCTCAATGTGAGTGTGTGTGCGAAAAACGTAGTGCAGATGATGGCAGGCAGAGAGAGGGCGAAGATGAATGTCTAAAGAGCCAGACACGCAGCGCATCGCGCCTTCTCCTTCTTGCCAGCAGCCCTGCTCCTTGCAACATCAGCAACAACAACAACGTCATGGGACAACCTCCTGCAACGGCGGCGCATAATCTGTTGAGGCACATTTTTGTCCCCGATTGGGTCTTATGGGCTTTGGGAGGTTTTTCGTACCGATAGAATATTTTAATACTAATCGAATATTATGAAAATTTTAACGATTCAAGAGGCCTTTTTACATAATTTATGGTAAATGATGTACAATAGATCATATTTGTGAACCCCCTTCAACTTAGTAATAGCAAGCTTAATAATCCCTAACAAATATGGTTTAAATCATCCACAAATATATCTACCTAATCTTCAGTTCTACTGGGTCTAAGGGCCTAGAAATCGAACCGCTTCCTTTCGTATCAAGTAAGACATTATTAAAAAAATAAGAAGTTGCTAAATATATTGATTCTTGATACTCCTGTGATCCTCTGATTCCCCAAAAAAAGGGTATCCATCTATCGTATCTTTAGGTTAAAGCTTTTTTTTTTTGCTTTACTTTTTCTGGTGTTTTGTTTTGCCGATGGCGGTGGTCCCCCGCCCGTCGTCCTCCTCTCTTTGCTGATTCTCTTCTCTCCTTAATGTTGGATGTTGTTTACGTTGCTCTGATGCCCTTTTGGAGTTGGCCGCCCCGACATCCGTGGAGCAGGAGGAGCAGCAGGAGCAGGAGCAGTAGCACGAGCAGCAGCCTCGACCGGAGGTGAATGTGAATGTGTTATCGGACAAACTGGTTGCTCGATTGGTTAGCTTTCATTATACTGCAATTTATTCGGGCCGGGCATATAAAGATGTTGTTTTTTGGGGTTAGATAAGGCCATGGCAATGTTCTCCAACAAAGGCCTAACCTAACATATTTTGGTCTCCTTTCGGTCTTGCCTTTTGTAGCCAATATTTTTAGGGTACAGGGGAATATATTATATACTTGGGGAGGTGTACAACAGGCAGCAGAAGGTGATCTTATCATATGTAAAAATAACAGGCGGTGTATATATTTTATTTAAATAGGAAATATATTTAAAACATATTCATTGCAATTTGAATTTCAATTACATATCTAATTTAAATATAAAATATATTTACTTAATATGAAAAATGTTTGAATTAATTATTATTAAAATTTCCACTCTTGGCTTGGTATAAATTTGTAAATCTCTCTGGGATTCTCTGGGATCTCGAATACTTTTAATTTTATAAGCAAAGGGAGGATGAGAAAGAGCCATGGTATCACAAGTATCGTTGGGAATAACGTTTATTCACTGTGGAAATTTCCAATAAGCGAGCTTGAACTGGACGGTAATATTTGCCATTCACGATTGAATATTAGGAATTCAATTCATATTTCATCCGTCAATGCTGGTGGAACATTTAATTATTATCCCGGACGATTTTTTTAAAATTATTTATTTATGTATTTTTACTTAAACATATGGGCATTTCCATTCAATAGTAATTGGGTAGCCCTATATTCGTACGGTTCCAAAATATGACCTGACAGAAGTGGGTTTTGAGGTTGGGGTACAAAATCTATATAAAATGATTTATTCTAATATATGATGTATCGAGCATTAATTTTCCAAGTTATTAAATGTAAAACCTTTTCTCATCTGACATGAGTTGACGCCAGTATGCCAATAGCGTTACCCAATTCCGTGCTAATAAAGTTGGAAAAATCTACCATTAGCCGAGATTGGGTTCATTTTCTTGGATTTTTTTTTTAATAGTTTTTTTAATAAACTGTAATATTTTGGAGAGACTTTGAGAATAATCTTGAGAAGAACATGACTATAATAATAGGTTTAATAGGTTTCCAGATCAAAATATATGAAATGATTTATCAATAGGGTAAATTAGTAAACTTTTAATATTTTGATTGACTTTTAATGTTTTTTTGGGGTGGTGGACCTTATGGCGGAAATGCCGATACATGTATTATATTTATTCTATAATTTATATTTAAATGTATTTAATTTGAATTGAGATTTATATTACTAATAATGCCTGAACATCGTGTGTCCCTACAGTGGAAACTCCACTATAGTGCCGTCTTCATGGTTATATGTCTTTCAGCCGGCTTATCGTTTTGCCATATCTCCCTTTGGGGCTCTCGCACTTTAGTTTATTGCGGTTTCTGTTTCTTTTTGGTCTTCCTTTTGTTTATGTCTTTTACAGCTATTGTTGCATTTGTCGCATTTCTGTGGTTGTTGCCTCCTCCTCTCTTTTGCGAATTCCTTTTCCTCCGAGCAGGACACGCGTTTCGTGTGGCAACAACAAAAATAATGAATTCCTTCTTTGGGCTTTAACCTCAAATTGGCTTAACTTCATTTATTTCATTGCATCGCTGCCTCCGAACGGTGGGGCACGGAGGAAAGCGAACGGGTGAAGATAACACACAAACTGGCGAAATTTTTCACTTTTTTGCGGTTTTGCTCAGGGTCAGAAGGGGGGCAGGGGGCAGGGGGCACTCGGTGCTACGGGGACACCGACGCGAGCCACAGTTAATCGCTTGAGCCTTCCTTCCTTCTCCTTCAGGCCTAAGCCTGACAAACACTGACAAGACACTCGTTTTGAATGGGTTTGGTAAAGAGGAGTTTCGGAGGCGGAGTGCGCAGGAGGCTATAGGGTTTTGCTGCCTTACATTCCTGGCCTCATATATAAGGATTCTCTGGGTGTAATCCTGTGCCAGGAATCCCAAGAGGGAAACAAACAGTTGATTTTCACTTCAAGCAATACAATATATACAATATTTCTACCAAAATATCATCATGTATGGAAACACGGAATGTCGGCTTCTGTATGTCGAATGTAGCCGTTCGCTTATGGAACCATTTTAACAGTGAGTACCCAGGCGTACAGGACTCTCCTCCTGTGCCTTGTATCTGACTTCTGTCGCAGTTGCAAGTTCGAAGAGCATATGGAAAGTGTCCAGCATCTAATCTGTACTTCTAAGAAGGCGCAAGAAAGCCTGAAGAGAAACTGGCACTCTTTAAAGAAGCGTCGGGATGGTTCCAAAACCCTTTCCAATTAGAAATGACAAAAAGAGGCATAGTAAAGGGGACAAACAGACCTTAAAATCGAACCCGAACTAATGGGTAGTCTTGAAACTGAAAACTATTCAAGAAACTGTCATGGAAATACACACTATGTATCTTCAAGAGTTCTCTTGAAGACTATAGTTACTATAATTATAGACTTTGAAATTATATCACGAATGGTTTTTCCTGTAGGATATAATAATAAAGGAAAACATGGTTAACTTTCGGATTAGAATTATATGGAAATGTGTGGGGAATACCAATTGTTTGTTTTTAGGATACCTATACGGTACCTTTTGTACCGATCATTTGAGGGTATGTACAAGTATGAAACGTATTGCATTTCCACAAAACTCATTGTTTACTGTTTCGGTTTTCTGGTGGCAGTCACGCCACTGAAGAAGTTCGAGAGGCAGAAGGCAGGAGGCCAGAGTACAACCTTGAGACTGTTCAATATTCCGCACAATATAATTTTCGTGGCTCGGGCTCGGGTTCGATATCACGAGCCGCGCTATGTTGTGGCTCTTGGCTACAAAATGTGGCAAGAGGCAACGGAAATTACATCAAATTATGCTGAAATGCGAGCTAAATATGCGGCCCAGAAGACAACTCGACCGGCTGAATGTTTTCCCAGTTTTCGAGGCTATATAATTCGTACGCTTATCGCCGCACGCCCAGCAGCCACATCTCTACGCGTCGCGTAGTTGGTGGTGCATGTGCAACAAGGAGAGCAGAGCAGCGCAGCGCAGAGCCCATGAATGCCACATACGTATGCACGTCTGGGGCATGAAATATTTTGTAAGCCTCTGTCTCGCAGAGGGCAAAGAGAGAGAGAGAGAGAGAGAGAGAGAGAGGGACGCAGAGAATATATATATTTTATTGCATTTTAATGTGCCACTGAAATGAGATTTAATTGGCATTTTGTTGCGGTGGCACATCGCATGTGGCACATTGATTCCAGTTTTGGAACTGAACAAAAAATTCAACTAATAGTCGCATAAACGAAAGGACACTTGAAATGAAACCTTTTCCTATGACCTAAACCGATATTTTTTAATACATTTCCAAGCATATTGCCCCACAGTTCCACAGAATAGACTTTGGACTTTAGACCCGTACAAACTTCCCATAAGCGAAAGGATAACTCCAATCAAATTAAGCATTTTCCTATAGCTTTGCCTGAATGATCATTTATCGGATGAAATGTGGTATACCTTTACTCTCTTTTCATTCATATTAATGCCAATTTGCCCCACAGTCCCCCACCAGGCTAGACTTTGGACTAGTTTCCACTCCAGAGAGTTGGTGGTCTGGCGGCTGTCTGGTTGGATTGTGTGGCGCTCCATTGGTCTCTGGATGGATTTTCCTTAATTAAATTCATTCTCACAGTGTGTGCAACATGTGGCAGAATCAATGGAGGAGGCTACAGCCTCTGGAATGCATCGGCAACAGTCGGACTCCGACTCCCGCTTCGATTTCTGCCATCTATTGCATAGTCACTGACTCCGACTCCGACTCCAACTCCGTCCCGTCTTGGTCTTGGTCTTGGTTTTGGTCTTTGAATCTGGTGTCTGGTTTGGGCTCTCCTACCTACGCCCTGGCCCTGGGCCCTTCCTCTGCAAATCAGGTTTCCCACAGGAGACGCATAAATCGGTAAAGTTCTTTAAATGCCAGCGAGCGAAACTCTTGAGGCTCCCAGGTTTGAGGTTCCAGGTTCAGGCCTGCCTCTCTAAGCGAACAAAAAAGTTATAAATGTTTCTCATATTTTTAACACCAAAACCAAAACGGATCCCCTATGGCATGGTATGGTACGGCTGCTCCTCAGCTCTCTGTTTGATTTGACAACTTTGTTGGGATTCCTCTTGGACTTGTGTTTGTCCCCCTCCTTCTCTGCTCCTCCGCAAGCTTTGCACTATATCGAAGGAGCAGACAACTTCAACTTCATGATTTGTTGATTTAGGTTAGGGCCTGCCTCTAGGCAAAAAGGTGGGGTTTCGGTTTTGGGTTTGCCCGATTCAGAAAAGAACTTGACAATGCATCCACAAACATATCATTAGATGATGTTTATGGGAGCAACTTTTGAAGGCAATTTCCACAGAAAACCTGTTGAAATCTTTTGGCCTTAAACTTTTTACCATAGTCATTTCAAGATCATGAAAGTAAATCCTGGAAAAATGAACAATGTAGTGTTAAATTTAAGTTTGTGGCTACTCCTTCACTAGATCTATGAAAGTTTCTTTAAAAAAACTGTTTTGTTTCAAGCATTTCTCTAATGATCTTTCTGATTTTAATTCTACTTACAGATTGCTGCTTTTACTTAATAATTTGTTGGTAAGTGAGAAATTATAACAAAATATGCTTTGTATGTGAACGATATTTATATAGAGATCCTATTTATGGTAATAATATCAATAATAAATCAAAATCATATGGAGATTAGAGCATTCTGTAGGACTAGCAGAATCAGAAATCTACTATCGAGATCAGATATGTCTATATTATATTATTAAAACCCTATCGGGGAAACTCCAGTGCTGCTTTTGCAGTCCTGCACACGACATGCACTTTGTTTTTGGATTCGGGGGCATTCTCATTTGCACTTTTCCTTTGGGAAAATCAAATCAAAAGATCCCATAATAAGATGTGTATCTCAAAGGTTCCCTTAAGAATTACCCCTTTGGGAAGGATGGGGAGGGGATCAAAGATTATCTCTCTAAATTGTAATTTGTAATTCCATAGATAACAAATCCTGTATGCAAACAAATTAGTTTTAAACTTAATTGCATGCAAATAAAAAGGGAATTTCTAGCATTCGATCTACACTTAACCTCCCGGGGAAACCACATTCGAAAAGGTTCAAGGGCTACCCAGGGCCACTGAACCGCGGAGAACAAGTCGAAAGCGAAAATGACTACATACGATACGAGTACTTTTTAGTGTTCGACAAACAACTAAACAAACAAATGCCAGAGGAGGGAACAAGTTAACCCCGATTCGAGGCCCGAAACGCTGGCGGGGACATTCGCGGACAAACATCAAAAAAAAAAGATAAAAACTTGTAAGTCCACAAATGGACAAACCCCCGGACAAATCCCAAGAACAAGGATCCTTGGCTGGAGAGGAACTGGTTCTATGTCTGCCTGTGGATGTGAAGCTTACGAATCAATTTCTCCATCTATCTATTTTTTCACAGATTTGTTTGACATTCACTTGACACTTTGCTGTCCGCCAAAATGCATAAATTAAATGCATGCCGAATGGGAATGGGAATGGGAATAGAAAATGTTCCTCCGTTCTCTTTTAAACCGAATGCTAATTAATCCCACGGGACAGACCGGATTTGGGAATGGTGCTGGTACTGGGCCTGGGAGGGCGGGTCTGTCAGGGGAGGGATTTAATTCTGCTCTGATGATTTTCACACACACAAAAGCCGCCTCGTGTCTGTCGGGCATCCGAAACGGGGACACTTTTCCATACCTGAAGGAGGGTTGATGGGTTCTGTTCCCTGATCACCCACCTTTAACCCGCTCTGATTTCTTCTGCAGATCCCATGCATGTAATTGCATATTGCATCAGTCGTACATCCTGCATCCTTCATCCTTCATCCTGCGTCCTGCATCCCTCCCTTCTGTCACCTTATTCCGGTCTGCGGCCCATAAATAATCTGTATTGATTTCGCACAGTTTTTCCGCCTTTCGGGTAAATGTTATTCCAAGATTTTCTTGACACGCGCGATAGATCTTCGCGTACCCCCAACCTCAAGGAAAAAAAATGGCAAAAAAAGTACAAAGATAATAGAGCCAGCTGTTCTCCTGGGCGCATTCCCTCGCATTGGGGGAAAGGGAACCTACTGATTAGTTGTAACCGAGCAACAACCCTCTCGTCGGCGGACTCTGCTCTAATTTACAGTACCTTTTATTTGTATTTCCTACACGGAGAGGGTATGATACTCTCTCTGTCTCACTGTGCGGGTTATCATGTTATTCCATTCACCATCACCAGAAATTAAGGATCGTATCATTTTTATAACCAGAATAAAGAAAGGAATTTCCCGTAGATGTTTCTCAGTACTCACGCGCGCCCTGCCGTTTATTTTTCAGTTCGGCGATGAAAATTATTACTTTTAAAAAACGTAAAAATTTTAACTTTTCGAAAACGGGAGCAGCAATTTTTCAGACTATTTTGGGATAGCCAAAACCGGAGACTGCCTGACTTTGAGAAGAATATATATAAAAAGCTCTCATTTTCCTTGATATTGAATCCAATTTTTATATTTTACTGCCTGTTAAACGCCATGCAGCCATGCAGCAGCTCACCTCGGTTGTTTTTTTGTATGTATGGTTTTCCAAGGTATTTAATGCTTCGGATATTTATTTGTATATCTTTTTTTTTGCTTTTTTTTTTTGCACAGCAAAAAGTAAAATGAAAATTTGTTCACCCTATTCGGGGCTGTCTGGAGTGCCTGGTCCCCCGCCTAGGGGTTGTTGCAGCCCCTGCCACTGTTCTGCTGCTGTTCTGCTGTTGCTTTAGTTTAGTTTAATTATTGGCTCAGTGCCGCCGCAGCCAGAACCGAGCCTCTGGGCAGCCAGAGCCAGGGAGCAGCCCTCAGCAGTCCGCAGTGGTGGTCCGCTCGGTCACCCTTCTTCTCAGCCAGAAGGGGCCATCGACATTGTTGTCGCTTGGCACATGTCAATGTGCCTGTGCCTGTGCCTGCTGCAATTGGACTTTGGCCTCTCGACAGAGTAGTTCTTTGAATTCTCCAACGGCAGGGCACAGTGGTTCCCATTTGGTTCTGGTCATGGATGTTTTTTTTATTAAGGTTGGGGTTGACATTCTTCTACTGAAAGAGAGGGATTTTCTGACTAGGAAACTTGTTATCATCGATACATGGAAATATCCGTTCGCTTATGGACAATTCATACAGAAAAAAGTCATTTAACGAGGATTCCACAAGTGGAAGGATTGAGTATTTTTACCGTATTCTTTTAAACAAACTTAATTAAAAAATAAATCCTTTTCTTTGTTAGTTTTTACAGATAAATCCTCGAGCGATTTCCTACATTTTATAGGAATTGCTAAACTTGGATTGGGGGGATATTTCCCATAGTTAAATCCCTGCCATGGTTTCCCTACTACTCCAGTTTTTTCATCTGTTGATCAGTCCCCAAGCGAAGGAGCACTTTTTGACCCACTGTGCAGTGTGTGGTGCAGCGTGCTTCCCCATTTTTACAACTGCAACAGCAACCACTTTCCGTTTCCTGTTGGAATTGCAAGGGGAACACAAGCCGAACGACAACAGTCGCCACGTCCAGTTCTAATGCTAGATCCTTAAGGCCCAGCGTGCCATCCATGTGGCACCCTCTTTGGGCCGGACAGGAACTTCTGTTGCATTTTGGCAGCAACAATTACAGGATATGGCCAACGCTAGCCAACGTAAATATCTTTAAAAAGGGGAGATACGAGAGAGAGAGAGATTGTGAGGTGTTGAGGTAATACCTCAACATGCAAAAAGTTACTGCGAAAACAAGAAAGGAGTTGTAAGCTCTTTTCTTTGAGAGTCGAAACTACCGACACCCTATCAAAATATCACATTTTTTATTTGGAAAGTGGATTACTTAAATATAGAATATATATATTTATTGCTAAATATGGCTTAAAATAATGGATCAATGGCCCTGATTCGACGGACTTTTCCACCTCCAATGTGCATCGAATGGTTCAAATTTTCTATAAGCGAACGGATACAGAGTTGGGCTATCGAAATATCGATAACAAGTTCCATCACTAGGGGAAGTGCCACTCAAGGCCTGTGGATATTTTTGGATGGAGACAAACAGCTTGTTACCCCGTTAAAGGGTATAGTAATTACCTGGCAGGGACCTCTCTCAAGAAAAAGCGCGACATTTGCCGAGTGCGCTCCTCCCCCCAACACAGCACCCTCTCCCTCTCCGGCCTAGGGTAGAGGACCCTGTGTTGCGTTCCACTTTCCTACGAGACTGTCTGAAGTGGAAGGAGGAAAACGAGGAGGACAAGAAGAAGCAGGCGAAGGAAGCAGCGAAAGAATTGGTTACTATGGAGGAGGGGTGCCTCTGCCTCTGCCTCTGGCTCTGCCACCGCCGCTGGACTCTGCTGCTACTCGTATATTTTTCTCCGTGTCGTGTAGTTTTTCTTCTCTTTTTTTTTGTATTTAAGGGTGCCTTTATCCACGTACCTCCTGTACAATTTTGCGCAAGCCTCAAGACGAGACCAGGTGTACGTACGGCGAGTGCGTTGTGGTGTGCCTCTTGTTGCTACCTTCCACTTCTGTTGCTGCTGCTGCTGTTGCTGCCACTTCTTGTTCTTGCCACATTTCCACCTTTTTCCACAATAGGTTTTATTTCTTTTTGGGACATCTGCCTGCCTGCCCGTGTGCCGTGATTTCTTCTGGGGCTCACTTCCGTTTCCAGGCCAGGAGGAAGCTCCCACGCTTGGCGAGTGGATCCCCACTCTGGGAGCCCGTGTTCTCTGCCGGCTAATTGCAGTGTGTCCTGTACCGACTGTTGTCCTTTCCTGTGTTCATAGGAACAGAACACGTAACCAGAACAAGAACTACTCCCGTACAAACAAAAGGCGATCGCGCTCTCACTCTCGCTCTAAAGATTTACTGATCGAAAGAAGAATTTCCAAGAATTTCGTGAATGGGAAAAACAAAAGCGCAAGCAGAGAGGACCAACAGATAGAGATACAGAGAGAGGGAGAGGGAGAGACGACGAACGAAAGAGATCTTCTACCTATGGAATGGGACCGGGACCGGGACCGAGACCGACCTCAGCCTGAACCTGAATCTCAACTTGGGACATTTGAGGCTGCCGCCGCCTTGCCGCCTGGACTGGACTTGGACCAGGTCTTGGTCTTGGTCTTGGTCTTTCCATTCCTCTCAGATCTTATGAATGTACTTGGTACTTGGCCCGAAGGTTTTTCAGAAGGGGGAAGACCAGCTTTTGTTGTCTCTCTCTCTCTCTCTCTTTGGCTGTGACTGTGGCTCCTCTCGTTATTGTTACTTAAAATAGTTGAAAATGAAACGAAAGAAGAAAACGTGAGGTGTCTCGAGAGTATCCCAAATTTGAAAACCGGTGTCCAGAGACCATAACCCCAGCACCAGTGCCAAATGGTAGTCCCAGTCCTTCAGGTAGTCCGTAGTCCACACTCCTCTCTCTCTCCCTCCCTGAAGACCTTCCTACCGCTCTCAATCTCTCTCTATGGTTAATGATCAACACTCTAATCAAGCCTCGCCAGTGGACGGTCGGTAGTTATAAATTACGGGGAAAGGTCGTGGTCATAGAATGGGCCAATGGCTCTATTGATGGATTAACCAGAGTGGAATTGGATCCACTTATAGGCGGGAACCCCCTTTTACTTGATAAAGATTTAGAATGGATTAGATTCGGATTCAGAAAGGAATGGTATAATATTCGTTTCACAAGAAATACTTCAAATAATTAATTTACAGCCAAACAATTTATTTTTGACTTGATAAAGATTTATTTGAAGATATATCCAGCCAATAAAACCAGATACTAATCACGAAAATTGTCCAATGAAAGATAAAGGTAGGTGAGGCAAAAGGCCATTTTCTGTTTCGATTTAGTTGTAATCTTCTCTCTACCATTCGTGCTATGAAGTGAAAGATGTTGCTTCGAATGCTTATTTTATTATAGCGTGTCTCCCCATAGACTATCCTGCAGAAGTTCTTTCTTCTCTTGTGATTCCATCGTGAGTTTTCTTGGGATCTTTCTTGCACCCAAGGCTTTCTTATCATAATCAAATCTTGTTTTGGGTCTATATCTTCTCATGATCCTTCAACAGATGTTTGAGTAGCTCTAAAGAATCTCTCGCTCTTTCCCTCTTTGTGTCTCTCTCTCTATAGGTAATTATCAACACTCCAAGTTTTCATTGATTTCCTCAAGTGTTGCTTGTTGGTTTTGTGGGATCGGATCTCTGTTCAGGGCTCTAAAAACCCACTTGGACTTCCAAGGATCTCTTGGCCGCGCAGACCTTATAGAGAGGTCTTATATGATGATATTTCCCATTCCGGCTGCCTTTCTGTATATTTTCTTACTCTCTTACTGCTTCGTACTCCCCTTTTTGTGGCATGCGCTAAGGAGGTTTATTTTATTTCCCTGTAGTTGGAAGCCATAAAGCAACAACAACAACGACAACAACGTGAACGCATGCGGCATGCGGCAGCTGCAAACTATTTCTCCTTCAGAAACATTCACACACATACACAGGCAATACGTCAGTCTGTCTGTTGGTCTGTTGGTCTGTCCCTCAGTGAAACTCCTCTCGTCCTCTCGTATCGAACCCGAATGCAACGCGCGCGTTGAGCGAGCAAAGTCCTGGGCAGCCTGTACCCATCCGCAGGACACATCCTTCGCAGACTGGTATGTACAGTAGGACAGGCCTACTGTCACTGTCCTAGCTGTCATTACACTCTTGAAGAGCAGACCGGAGCGGTTTTCCAATGATTTTTGACCAGATGTCAATCCTAAGAAGGAAGGATATAAGACATAACCATCGATTGTACAACAAAACCTTCAATAATGAAGTATAGCATAGTATAAAGAATATTCTGTTAGATATTCGGTTTTTAAATCTAAGTTAAAGCCTTAAAATTGCAGCCCTTTTCCTCTGCCTCAATGGATGGATTACAGAATGGATTGATTTGTTCAAGGGCATCCCCAATAGCGACCCCCTTGGATGGTGGGGTCTAGACTAGGAATCTCATCCTCGAAAATAGAGAGAGGGTGCGGTGCGGGTGCCCAGACAGCCAGACAAGTCATCTCCTGTTTCATATCCGCTCTGCTGAGCGTCTCTCTCTCCCACTCTCTCTGTGTCTCTGTGGAATCTCAGCCATAAACTGATTAAATTTTTAAATTACTTATCTCACTCGGTGTCTCGCCGCTGCTCCCCCTCTTTACTCTATAATTTCTTTGCCAATCAAAAAGCTGCACGGGACGGGACGGGACGTGTCCTGGCTTGTCCCTGTTATTAGGCAAGTACCGATCTGATTTCTGATTTCTGGTGGTGTTCTTTCATTTCCGTTTGATTTGGTTTGCTTTTGTGGGAGATTTGCATGGGACGGGTGGAGTGGTTCTTGGTTCTTGATGGTTCTTCGTCGGGGGTTCAATGGACCTAGAAAATAGCCCAGCAATTAGCACCTGTCCACATGATTATCACGATAATAATCATTGGAAAGAGGAACCCTTGAAGCAGGTCGGACCCGCTGAAGAATATGAACCGCTGATAAAAGAGAGACCCGCTCTCATTCGTCTCTCTGCTGCGGGCACTCCCACTCTCTCTTGTTTTGTGACTCTCGCGACTGCACTTCCGCAGAAGTAGTCGGGAGTCGGGAGCCGGGAGTCGGGTCATTTAGTCAATCAAAAGGAATCCTTGGAACAATAGAATGAAATCCTTAGCCCTAGACGTCGTCACATACGCAGCTATTGTCCAACTTTGTTTTAGGGTAGGGGAAAAGAGAGAGAGAGAGAGAGAGCTTTAAAGGTTCTCCCTCTGGTGCATTATCCTCCCTTATTGTTTTTGTTTTTCTTATTCCTTGCATTCCTTTTCGTACGTACGCCCCGTTACTTGCACACTCTCTCTCTCTCTCTGTGTGTGCATACGCTAGCCCACTCTTACGCACACACACACACGCACACGATCGCTCCCTCTGTCTCGCTCTCTCTGTGTCTCTGTGTCTCTGCCTCTGCAATTGCATTCCTGTTTCTCTCTCCACTGCCGCTGCCTGGCCTTCTACTCTTTCTCTTTTCGGGTCTCATGGCAAGAACTCTACGCAACATTCATTTACAAACCGAACGCAGCAGAAAGTGGAAGTGATCCTCTTCCTCTGATCACTCATCGTTGATCCGATCCGAGCCGAGTGCGCGTTCTATTTGTTGTTGTTTCATTTACCCGGAACATGACGTTGTTTCTGTTGTATCATAATAATAATAATAATAATACTGCTACTAATCGATCCTCAGTGAAACCTTGAAAAAAGTTACAAATCGAAATGTTATCAACCAAGAAGTTCTGTGGAAAGATGTATCTATAAGATACAATCCGCTCACCAATGTTTCAAAACACACATACCAATGCATTTGGCGGACCACCAACCAAGGATTACAAACGAAATACCCGAATCATGACACAAATATAACCCCAGAAAATTAATCATTTCTATCAAATCACAAATGAAAAAATTTAAATATTATTTTCTGTTTCTATTAAAAAAATTTCAACTAAATTGCAATACAAAAACATTTCTTTCAAGTCATATTTTTGTTAATTATTATTTAAAATATTTCACATGTTAAACATTTAACGTTTTCTTCAAAATCTCATTAAGTTTTAAGTGTTTCCCCATTTTTAAATTTGAAATTATCCATCATTCTTTAATTAACTAATTTATTATTCCAAAATTTCTTCATTGAAGAACTGTTCTTTATTTAGTAATATTTAAAAAAAAAAGCCAAATTCTTTTAAAGCAACTTAAACGCTTATTATTAATTTATTAAGATTCAATTACGTTTTGCCAATTACATTATTAATCAGAAATTATATAACACAAATTATTGCCGCCCAAACAAAAATACTTTGGATTACATTTCAAAATTGTTCAAGAGCCTTCAAAGCGTGGAAATGCGTAAGTTCAAAAGAATAAAGAAGATAATAAAAATCTACCATTTGTCAGGAAAATATAATTAATTTTGAACCCATTATGGTGCAAACATTTCTGCTTTCCTTCTTATTTACCTTTACTGCTAAGCCACACTGGGAAAACGTGAGAGAAGCAGATGTTCTACTGCTGTCTCTTCCAGAATCTCAAATAGGAAAAGATTTGAAGAAAGATAGCAACTTTTTAAGTCGTTTAAGAAAAGAGAAACCTAAATATTTTCCTTAATTTTGTTAACTATTATTCTTTCTGTGAATCTCTTACTCTGTAATTGGATTTGTTCTGATTTGTCTCTCAAGTCTTCCCCTTCTAAGTAGAATCTTTTGTCTTATTTCTTCTGCTGTCCCCACACACGTTCATTCAATTTCTTTGCACTGTTTTGTTGGGGTTTCTACTTAAATGTAAATGTATAATTAAACAATAATAAGAATTCCATTTTGTTGGAAGCAATTTCATGGCTTAGACAGAGATGGGCTGTCCGAGCGCGATAGTAGGAGTGAGCGAGCGAGTGAGTGAGTGAGAGAAGTTCATTGAACGTCGGGGAGATTCGACGGTAGAGTCCGAAAAGTCAGAGCCACAACGAACCAAAAAACCAACTCGAGGTTTTGGGTCCGTTCCCAAAACGTTGTCTAACCATATAAAGTCTGTCTCAGAAAGTATCTGTCTGAATGTCTGTCTGTGTGTGCTGTTGAGTAATCGTACTCGCAGTTAGGGCGGACAGGTAGGCAGTCCAGTTTTACTGTGGATACTACATATATACTGGAGGGGGGTAATGGGTTGGGGTACGCCTGGAAAGTGGGGTCGCACGTCTCAATGTCGATCGTTGAGCAATGCTAATCGCAATTTGTAGTCATTGTTTTTGTCATTTTTAAGCTGTTTTTTCAAAACAACAACCGCAAGAGTCAGTCTGGAACTGAGAAAAATATTTACATATGTGAAGGAAATCTTTTAAAGTTGGGAAATTTGGCGGAGGTTCCTTTTATAACGATTAAATGAGTTAATTTCTTCAAATTAGTTACGTAATAATTATGTTGTTAGTGGGAGATTTCATTAAATAATAAGCGTATAAAATATATATAAATTATTATGCAATTTGTAATAAATTTATTTATGTTATTTTGCTATGGATACCTGTTGATAAAAATCAAACTATCTTCATATAAGAAGTATCCTTAATGGTTATCTTCCAAATAATACTTAGGTATATGATTTTTTTTGTCCTATTTTGGCAACAGATGTTGGAAATTCGACTAATTTTAATCATTTATTTAAATTTGATACATTAAGATATGAAAATTTGATCAAATTACATTGAAAATTAATTAAAATGAAATTCCGTATTTATTTAAATTTGATACAACTGATAATAATTTTAATTTGTATGCAAATTGCATATATTTTTGCCATTTAAACGTAATTATAGTCTTTGTTCGAATCGGAAGTGGCCATTCGCTTATGGGAAACTTTTACAGCCGCTTGGCTCCACCTTTAAGGCTGATCCTAGCTAAAATCCTCTATATTCTATAATTTTAAAATACATTCACATTCAAATCAAATTAATGTGCAATTTAGAGGAAATGCAGTAAATGGATATTACGTAAAGGTGCTATAAAGGGGGTGCAAAAGCTTAAGGGTGAATCAGAAAAAGGAGACACAAATCCATTTGAGGCGGGAAAATTCAATAAATGTTTGCCGCAAGTCAGACTCAGGGGGGAGGCAGAGGCAGACACGGCAGAGCCGTTGCCTGCGAATGGGGTCCACCCCAATAAACAGGCAGCAGCAACAACAAAAGCAAGCATCATCATTTCTCTGACTGGCATTCTGTCAAACATGCAGCGACGTCGCCGTCAACTTTAACATTCGTCTTGGCTCTCCTCCGGGGCCCACCGCCACCGCCCTTTACGTTCCTCTCCTCTCGTTTCACTTTTATTTTCAACTTTGAATATCGCTACAGAGAAAGAGAGAGAGAGAGAGAGAGAGAGCGCGAGCGGGGGGAGAGATTCTCAAGTACTATGGTTTTCTTGCTGATTGCACTCCCTGCCGCGGCGCGGCTTCCTCTGCCGCCTTCCTCTCTTTCATTTCCCATATTTCTACACAGTAGACGTCTCGCTATGGTTTGGTGGGGAAGCGTTTAGTGGGGGGAGGTGACTGTGTGACTGGAAGGCTGAAAAAATGCCTTGCACCCCACAAAAGCAACGGTGAAGGGGTTGCTGCTGCTGCTGCTGCTGTCGCGCTGTCTGCATGGTTTGACGTTGACGTTGACGACGGCGACGGCGACGGCGACGCTGAGGAGGCTGATGAATGCCTGACGCCAATTCCTTCGGGTCCTTCTCACTCGTTCTTCTTTCCGTGTCCTGCAAGTCTTGAAAAAGCTGCCGGCAATATCCGTCTGGTAGCTACAAACAAATTGATTATAATCGAAAATCCAATAAAGGTTTCAACTTCCCGTAATCATCTGTAACGTTTTATTGCATTAAATTTACATTTTATTCACCATTTCCAGACAGACATTTCCGTTACTATTTCTTCCATTTTCTCTTTCCGACTCGAACTCTACAAACTCTCCAGAGCATTTATCCCTACCCACTTTCGGCGATACCAGAATATTCCACAAAACTCTTGAATTTCATTATCGTTTGAGTACAAAATGTGTTCTTTCCCTCAAATTCTACGTTGGGAACTCCCCAGAGAACCTGAGCATTCCAGCGTTCCAGTCCACAATCTGCAAGAAATCTTCAAAGATCAGAGCATTTTTCTTTCATTTCCATGTCTACAAACTCTCCAAAGCAACTACTGAAGAGCTACAGTAGGAAGGAACTTCCTCTATGGGTTATTTTCTATAATATTCCTAGTCTCCCATGCCTGATCAGTTTTTTTGTCTGTCCACACTTTCCTTTTAGCCTCCAATATTCCTTATACCACTCTTCTGTTCACTCCTCTTTCCATTCCATTCCATCCTTCTCTTCTGCCTTTTTCGTTCTCAAACGTAATCTCCTTTCCTGTTTTCAATTTCTATTAATTTTTTTTTTTCGAATTTTTTTTTTGTCCGTGTTCCCATATATATATAGTTTTTTTTTGTGTCTGCCTGGCAAGAACTTAAGGATGTTATCCTTTTGGGGAAGGCTGAGACTTTTTCTGAGACAGAGGCACACACACACATACAGAGACAAGAGACAGTGACACCGTGAGTGTAATTTTTTTCGCATTTCTCATAAACCCGACCAGACGACAATCAGAGCACTCCCTCCACCCCACACACCACAGCACAGCACAGCACACCACACACACAACCCAACCCCACCCCTGAAGAGTGGAACTTTGGCCCCTTCCATCTGGCTCTTCTGTCGCTCCTCCGATGCCTATGTCGCCGCTCCGCTCTTTTCTGCACTCTGCATATGCAATTAGAGTATCTCTATGGCTGGATTTTTTTTCCTCGAGGGAGGGAGAGAACTTCCCACGATCCTGGCTTGGACTTTTGTACTTTTGCGCAAGACAGTTTTTATTTTCTTTTTATGTGTGTGGAGTGTCATAAATACTTTTAATTAACTGGAAGTGCGTGTGTCCATATGTATGTGTGCGTTCCTGCCTCTATCCATTTGTCTTTGTGTGTGTGTGTGTGTGTGTCACTCCCTCTAGATCCAGTCATCGATGAATTCACTAGCTACCGGGTGACTACAAATACTGTTTCTGCGAGTTAAAAGCTAATTTGGAATTAAAAGTAAACAGCTGATGTTATTCAATATGAAGCTCTTCAAAACGTATGATATTTTCCAAATTAACTTTCAAACTGTGAAGCTCTTTTCTTTGTTTGCCAGATACATGTACATATGTATAGTACATAGTATTGTGATACTTTTCCAAAGAAATAGTTAAATTAGTTACTTATTTAACTTGTGACTGGTTCGACGTTCGATTCCACGAAGAAAGCCTTGATAGGTTAGCGGTAGGCGGTGAAGTAAGTGGTCTACCACTACCTCCCGCTTTCCACATGTGAGATAGATCTCTCTCTCTCTCTCCCACAACCCCTTTTGCTTCTGTGCGTGATCCGTTTTTAAGGCGTATTTACCATAATTTGCTTGATTTTTTTTCCTTACGTCTGCCTTTGTGTTATAATTTTTAGGGCCACAGACGAGTGACAATACAGGGGCATAGATAACCCCCACTACCCGTGCCCGTGCGGTGTGGCCTGAGCATATATTTGAGCAGATGTTATTTCACGCAGTTTTTTCTGTGGATCAATGAACTTTCGGAGTTATCCAAAAGTTGGGTTTTAGAAACATTTTTGCATCTGCATGAAAATTGGCAACGTTGCTGCCTCCGTCTCTCAAGAGCATGCAACACTTGGTCCACAACAGATAAAGATATGGGGTCCACAAAATGGTTGTTGTTGTGGGTGCGGTAACAGCGAGTGCACGTCATCGACCACTTCCGTTTTGGAGCATTTCGTAGCCGGCATTTGACTGTGTTGAGTGGAGGGATTGGAAAGGGGGTTTCCGTGTCCCAGTCCGAGACAGAGTCTGGCTTCCACATGCCACAGCTTACAATACGTTCCACACACGCCCGCTGTTATTTTCTCTCTCTTGTCTGTGACCAAGAGAACGAAAATGTTAAAATGTTAACATAAGTTAGCTGTAAGTTGTTCTTCTCTTATTTTACTTCCTAATTTCAATTTGATCACTTTTCAACCAATCAAAATTGTTGAAACAATGCGGAAAATGTTATAGAATCAATCACCTACTTGTTCGCCAAAGTTCCGTTCTAAAATTATCAATGAGAACAAATATATTTGAACAATTTCATCATTCCATTAGCTTTCATTTTAAAGGTGTGTAGAAGAACATAAGGTATAAAAACTTCCAATCGCAGGTTTCTTCTATCTATTGAATGAAGTGAGACCACTTTTGCTTACAAAAAATTCTCCAGCAACATGCTGCGCGGATTGTGCAACATTCACCAGCAACATGGAACAGAACTAAAAACAGAACATTTGCACAGGGCAACATTTGAAATACACCTGTAAACAAAGAAATATATAAAAATGTATGTTGTGATATCTCTCTATTATCTCTCTATTATATAAAAAGTTTTGGTTCGTTTTACTCAGTCTTACTCATATCGGCGTGAGAGTGGTGAGTGTAGCGAGTGGCGGTTTGCGCACGAACGAAGCGAGTGTGGGGGGCTTGCCCCCAGTCAGTAAATATAAAGCTACAACTGTTCCTCACTGGTAGTCGTGCTTTCTGTTTGTTGTTGCTGCTGATTCGCCGACGATGTCGCCGTGGTCGCCGCTGCCGCTGCCGCCGTCGCGAGTGAGTAAAAGAAAACGAAAAGCGACAGCTACAAAAAAGAATACAAGTGACGTCACGGAATGGGGAGTATAACTGCCGGTTGCAATAAAAAAAATACTACAAAAATCACATCTGCGCCCGCCGCCGCCGCCGTACTGTTGCCTCATGGATTACGTTTTTCGTCAGAACCAGTCTTACGTTCGGCGTAACGGTGGAAGTTACGTTTTCTCTGGCCAGAAACCAACGTAACGCAACACGCTCTCTCTCGCTGTGTCTTTTGGTTTAATTCTCCCTCTCTCTCTCTCTCTCTCTCTCTCTCCGTGTGTTTCTCTGTGTGGATTTTGTTGGTTTTTGCCGGTTGCTGCTGTCGTCGTGGCTGCGACTCCAGGCGGCACTTTTCGTTTACGTGGTGGCCCATGAAGTTCGGTGCGCTCCGTTTCGTCTCGCTGTATCCTCCCCCCACACCCGCAGCATGTGAGAAAAAACTGGGCAAAGAAAAGAAAAAAGAAACCAATCAAAAAACCAAAAGACTGCCCTGCAAAAACACTACAACCGTAATTATTTAAATAGTAATATTAGTAAATAGTAAGAAGTGTGCGCGCGCGCGTGTAACAGTTATGTGATATCTACAACAGAAACAACAACAAAACCCCAACCAACAAACCAACAACACGAATAAGTAACTTTTTGTAACTGCTGACGTCACACACCGCACGCCCCGTCTGTCGCCATCGTAGTAAAAATTTCCCACACTCTCCAAAGCCCCCCACTCACGCACTCGCTCGCACACACACCCGGAACAAACACCCCGCATCGCACACATGTTGAGAAGGAACATTTTTGCGCATTAGAAGAGGTGAAAGAGAGAGAGGAGAGTGTGGAGTGTGCAGAGAGTGAAGTGAAGGTGGAGCAGAAAGAAGAACCGTACCAGAGTGACGGAAGAGAAAGAACGATCATCAGCAGCACGAAGAAAAACTGCAAATATGTATATGAAACGTGTGTGATATTCAATGGGAAAGAAGAGGAAGCAGAGCGGCAAAGCAGTGCTAGCGGAAGAAGTGGAAGTGCTGCCAGCGACAACGTAGGCAGGCAGGCAGCAGAGGTGAGAGCAGCAGACCGGCATTGGTGGTGTTGTGTGTGATATAAAAAAAAAACGAAATATGTGAAACGGAGAAAGGAAAGGAGAAAGCAGAAATCAACGGAAGCAAACAAAATAAAACCAATAGAAAAGGAAACAACAAAAGCGGACGAAAATAAGCCTGTCCAAAAATTCCAATTTATAGGTGCGTTCAGCTATATGTGTTTACCTAATAAAAAGCGGAATGAGAATTCCTCTCAATTAATCATTCTTGCAGAGTTTACTTTTCTCATACAATGCCTAAAGCACCCATAATAACCTTTAAACGTACTGATATTAGTATATAGCCACCCGAGGCGGCACTCCCCAATGTGACAGGGTTCCCGTCGCTCTACTTGAAATACCTGGAGATAACGTCCCCAGAAGTAATGTGTTGTCCATCATTTTAATGTTTGTTTAAAGCAATCGTGAGTGAGAGAGGAATTATATTCCGGCGCCATTAGCTTTCCAGTTGTAACTGCTACTCGAAGAGTAGCCTAAGTAGAACACTCTTTTTAACCCTAGATGGTCATGGTTCGTTGAATCGAAAGAAGATTCCTTATAATTTGAAACACTTGTGGACTTGCGAATCAAGTAAAGGGTGTGGTAACCACAAAAATTCAGTAGTTTGTTTCATTTAAATTAGATCTTTACCCTTGAGGAAGGAAAACTCTTGAGTTGGAAACTTTGATTTACGTATTTTGTGAAATTAGTTTGACTTTTATCAACATTTTCCGGGGCCTAATCTAATACATATGTACCACCTAATCGCGTGTATGTACAGAGAACAGTCTCGGACATGCATGTACATACATGCTCAATCACTGGTACACGCGTACCGTCGGCGGCATTGCTCGAATGTGCTCGGATGTGGACGATGTGTGGGCCCCTGTTATCATGCTGCCAGTCATATATTCGATTGAATCTTATGCGTCATCATTCCAGTGGGCAGGCCGTTAAATATACTCTGTACATATGTACTGCATTTCTATGTATATTGAGGGTACACAATAGCATGGGGTACTTCCCCGAACTGTGGAAACCCTACAGACCAGAGACCATCTGCTTGGCCGGCACCGGCATTGGCATTGGGTTTGGTTTCCATTCCCACCATATATTCGCCAGGCGAATCTCTTTTTGTTTTGCAATATGTAGGCGAAATATATTTGCGACGCATTTTATAAGCCACTTTGCTCTCACTCTCCGTGGATCTCTTTTACTCTCTCTCTCTCTCTCTCTCTCTCTGCTGTAAAGCCCATTTTGCAATTATTTTTGGCTTTCTCAGGCGCGACTTGGACTTGACGGGGTAGTGTTAGATTACAGTGTAGTGTTGGTTAACAGTGTACTGTAAGGGCCACCTTTTCTGTCTCACGTGAAAATAGTTAGGTTTTGTGTCGTAGACCTCCGCTATCGCAGTTGATTGGCAGTTTTGGGTTAAGCTTACCATTATTGTGGGCAAACAACTAGTGAAACCGTAAAGAGCATTAGGCTAAGAGTAATTGGTAATTGGCTTAATGAAATGCAAAAAAAAATTGCGGATAAAAACAGGCTAAAGCCGCAATAGAATCCACAAGAATGGCAATGTGGATTGCATCTGTCAGCGGCTAGAAAGAATAACAGCTGTTATGCCTACGAGAGAGACTCTCAGCATCCCATACACACACGCACACCTGCACTAAATTCTCTCTCACTCACCAATACAGGCACCGTGGGATGTTGGACGGCGCGCAATACACAAAAATCGTGTTCTGCTCAATGGCTGCAATCGTTGTTGTTTTTTTTCTTTTGTGGATGGTGCTTAACACCTTATAGTATAGTATAGTATATGTATATATGTATGTAGTATATACTTGTAGTAGGCACTGTTTTTACTTTATTTTTTATTGTATTTGCCTCTACTTTTTCCACTGCGCATGCAAAATGATGTGCAAAAAGAAAGCGAAACTTTTTTACGCCACAGCAGAGCAGCAGCGGTGCTTGTTGTGTAGGTGCTGGTGTGTGTCTGTATGTGTTTGGAGCGCTGCTTGGAGCCTATGTGTGTGCGCAGAACGGCTTTGAGGTGTGTGTGTGTGTGGACAGCGGTGCTTTTTTTTATTAGTATGTGTGCCTGTGCTTCTGGTTGAGTTGCATTAAATATTTGTAAATTCATAATTAAATGCATAATTAATGCAGTGTAAATAGCATTGAATAACTGTAAATGTCATGCCTGAAAGAGATCATGGATTGCTGCTTAAACAACCGTTATGTTTGCAATATTAATCCAGGAAATTAAGAGCGCCTTGGGGCCAGTGCAGAGGGAGATACCACACACACAAACACAAGTGGAATAAGATGACCAAAGGAATGCATACCTCCACCTTGTATACACTACACCTTGCAAACTGCTTTTCTCCTTCTGGCTCTTCATCTCGTTTCTTTTTCTCCCCTTCGTTTTGTTACCTTTACTAATTTGAAATAAACACAGAGGCGAGACAAAAAGAAAGACCAGAGCAGAGAGGGAGAGAGAGACAGAGAGAGAGAGGACGCATTGCGTGCCTTGAGCCGCTTGACTGCTTATCTCTCTGCCTACGCCACTGCTTGCTTGGTCCCGCTATTTACTTGGGCACCGCCACAATTTTCTAGCCTCTCAATAGGGAGAGGAGAAGAAAAGCCAGAGAACAGAACCGAAGCAGTAGAGAGCAGAGCAGAGTCGGTCTATGCGCTCTGTTTATTGAGAAAAAAAAACAACAACGAAATACCGCATGAGAACTAACTGCCATAGTGTATCGAATGTTATTTACCCCTTTGTGGTAAAACTCGATATCAAATGTGATACATTTTTGGAGACCCATTATACTGATTAATATTATAAATGCGAATCGTGTGATTGAGGATTTTTTCCAACATCTAATTATTTTATTAGTACATATCCCCACTCTTGGCAAGGGTATAGATAGCACTGTTGTTGTTTTCTTGTTATTTACATTTGCTGTTCGTTGTAGGCCACATTTTCCACGATTTTTCATGTACATTTCCCTGTTTGCATAATGTTATTTTCCTCTCAGTCTCTCCCCCCCTTTGCCTGTCATTTGCTTTACTTTTGTGTCTTTGTATTTGTCGCTGTTAGATAAATATTTGATGAGATGACGGACAAGTGCACTTAGAAGTTGTTTTTTACGATATTCGAGGGCAGGTACATTTTGAGAGGTCAACAGATACAGATACAGATACAGATCATTGGAGGAAGAGTTTCCAGATACAATTTGGAGTCCCTGCACCTTCTCGGGCACTTGTGTTTTTCTTGCTAAAACTTCATATTCTTCTTGTTGCTGCCGTAATTTTATACGTTTCACTGTAATTTTATATGCGAAATATTTCACAAAAATATTTCCAGCTACTTGTTTTGCATTTTGCGTGCGGGGATCAAAAGAAATTTTAAAATTGGAAATCTCAATCGGCTGGGAGGACCTACCAAGACCTACCTGGGAGGATGCCCCGAACCCTTTTTGTTGTCGACTGCCTCTCTGTCGTCATTCACCTTTTGTCCAGCCCCCATGGTTGTGCACCGACAAACAGTTCTTCTTTTGGAACCAAAGAAGATGAAGCGCGGTAGTGGGAGAGTGGGAGAGAGAGTATACAATTTCCTTGTAGAAGATTTGAATTACCTGTAGTGTTCGTTCGTCTGTAAGCAGATACCGTTTTTTCTGCACACACGGACACACACACTCACACACGACACGGCTACACTGAAATCATTACGAAGCGAAGCTTTTTTTTAGATTTTGAAGAGGGTGGCGGAGGAGGAGTTGAGTTGCCGCCAACGCCACCTTGGAATTTAGTCGAAGGGAGAAAGAGAGAGCGGGGAGCATTTCCTTCGCAAAAGGCTTGCAGAACGCTCGCTATCGTAAACGAAACTTTCACTGACACAAATTGAAGACAATATTATAATATTTGTATCTTATTTGACTCGATGGATTGTTTCCTTGGCTTTTTTGGGGGTATTTGGCCCCACTGTGCAGAGGCAGTGTGTTGTCTACCTGCCGCCTGCCGTGCACGGTGGCTTCCATTTCTTTGCAAATTTCAGCAAATTCCACACGAAATTTTAGTTGACTCTCGGGTTCACGTTACACACACACACACGTTTATGTGTTCTCAACCCCCACCCTCTGTTAGCCCTTCCCTTCTGTTGATTTTAACAGTTTTTGGCCGAGGGTCCCACCCGTTAATTCCAGTAGAGAAGATCTATGCAAATGAACGTTGCATGCATCCCACAGTGGGATGGGTTGGATATACATGCTAATTGCCACTCTTTTTCTTTTTAGTTGTATTTTTACGCTTTTTTGAGCCTTTCAATTTGTTCCTATTGCTGTCTGTCTTTGCCAACGTCCATTCATGGTTCAGGTCTCTCAAATGGGGCCAAGACATTCTTCTAATGAACTTAAGAACAGGGCTTATAGCAGCCAGGGAGAACGGGCAGGGCACGGGCTCGACTTTTGCCAGAAGCGTTTCAAACTGAGAGCTCCAGCCCCAGCTCCAGCCCCAGCCCCAGCCCCAGCTCCAGCCACAGTAATAACGTTATATTTTTTCTTTACCTGTGGATTTGTCTTGTTTCTTCCATCTTCTTTTCGCCTTCGCTTTTTGCTGTGTCTTTCACGCTGTGTTGGCCTGATAGAGGGACGGTCGGTGCGGGGCGGAGCGCAGGGGGGGTGCCTCCTATTGATTGTTTAATATTTTGTGCCGGGTTTATTGACATTTTGTGCGGGTCTTCTTCTTGTAGTGTTCCGAAATAGTTTCGGCATTCTTCAGAGCCGCTTCTTGCAAACCAAAAAGAACAGTCCGCAATCCCCAATCCGGTTCTTTTTTTTTTTGGGGTTTCTTTTCGCTTCGTTTTGGGGCTTAGACATTTTGAGAGTGTGTGCCACTCTTTGTTGTGCGCTGTGAGAGTTTTTTTTAGTTTGTTTTTTGATTTAGTTCCTGTGTATTTGAATATTTTGTACTGCTTATCATCAGGTTTTCTGTGGTTTTTGGTTGCAATTTGTTTGATATGCCACAAAAGCGATTACAGTGGAAAAGAAGGCTGATATTTGTAGAGAGATGTCTTGGGAAACCCTCAGAACTCAGACTCTGAAAATTTCATATACTATTAGGAAAGATTTAATTTAAAAACGAGTATGGATGGGTACCACAGCAGTCGAAACCATCCACCTTGTATTTACCTGTTTTCTCTTGTGTTTTTCGATTTGTGTGATAGTCGTGAAATTGTTTTTCTTTTCGCCTTTGCCTCTCGCATTTATTTGCATTTCCTTCTACGTTCTCTCCGTTCATTCGTCCGTTCATTCGCTTGTTGTTTTGCATTTTAATTTGTGTTCCAAACCAAATACAGATCAAAAGTTTAATGTGCCAAATGCATAAAATATAGCAGCAAGCAGGTCAGGCTTTATATACAATACATATGTATGTGCTTAGGTATATATTTAATCTGCACTATAAAACCTATATTTAACCTTTTTCCTCGTAGATAACAATAATATTCAAACTTTTTTCTCTTTTTCTACGCTTATTTTACAGATGTGAAGAATCCCTAGGTGCTAATTTAGTTGATAAGAGCAAAAGAAACAGTGAGAGAGAGAGAGAGGGAGAGAGAAAAATAACACACACACACACACACACACACATAGAGTACAATAAACACTGCTATCAACGCCAAGTAAATTTCAAACTGGGTGGCAACCTTTTGTTCGAGCGGGCACCCAAAAGTATGCAACAGGAAAACCCCAGCCACGACTAAAGAGAGAGCGAGCGAGAGAGAGAGAGAGCGAGAGCGGTTATTATTTCTCCTTTCCCCTGCGGACAACTGCAGCCGAAATGTCCAAATATTTCGTGCCTGTTGTACCAAACAGCAGCAGCACCAACGGAAACAACAGCAACGGCAACACCACACAGCGACAACAACAGCATTATGGCACAGGTGCCATCAGCACAGGTCACACTTTTGTGGCACGAAAACTCAACTATGACATGTTGGGGGGAAGCGGCGGCACAAACCACAACAACAACAATATTGTGATCAAAAGCGAAATGCTGGATCTGGACTACGACCATGGCTTAAGCAGCAGCGACAGCAACAGCAACAGCAACAGCAATAGCAACAGCAACAGCAACAGTGGAGTGGCCGCACACCTGAGGGATCATGTGTACATCAGTCTGGACAAGATACCCGCAACAGTGGTCAATGCCCAACAGCAGCAGCTGCCACAGCAACAGCAACGGGGTGGCAGTGTGACCAGTAAATCGAATGATATCACCAAGTACTACAAGGTACTGTAGAGTCGTACTGTACAACCATTCTGTACAACCTAGCATTGTATAACCCTTTCTCCTGCTCTTCCAGGTCAAGCGCCGGCCGCAGCCCGTCACCGATGAGATACATCCGAAGAAGCAAGCGAAGCAGGGCCTTCTGCATCAGACTGTTGGCTATCAGAAGCATGTTGTGGCCAGCAGTACGCCCCAGCATCAGGAGCAACAGGCACAGCATCCACAGCACCGCCGCCACCACCAGCACCACGAGCACGAGCTAGATATAGAGGATGATGTGTCGGAGAGAAGCGGCGGCAAGCCGTCGGCTACGCAACATTCGTTTGTGCTGACAACGCCCCAACAGCAGCTGTCCGCCTCAGCGAGCAGCTCATCGGCCGGCGATCGCAATCGGGCCGATACCTCGTTGGGTATATTGACCAAAAAGTTTGTCGATCTGCTGCAGGAATCGCCCGACGGCGTTGTCGATCTGAACGAGGCCTCCAACCGTCTGCGCGTGCAGAAGCGTCGCATCTACGATATCACCAACGTGCTCGAGGGCATCAATATATTGGAGAAGAAGTCCAAGAACAACATCCAATGGCGGGGCGGTCAATCGATGGTCAGCCAAGAGCGCTCGAGGCGCATAGAGGCCGAATCCGAGCGTCTGGAGCATCGGGAGAACGAGCTCAATATGCGCCTAGATCAGATGAGGGACGAGCTGGCGAAAATCTCCAAGGAAGTGGAGAATGCCGGCGGCATGGCCTATGTGACGCAAAACGATCTATTGAACGTGGATCTGTTCAAAGATCAGATTGTGATTGTAATCAAGGCGCCACCAGAGGCCAAGCTTGTGGTGAGTACACGGAGGGTAAAAGAGAGTGGGTTTTTCTATGGGTTGAAAACGATGTTTTGAGTGCAAATTTAAATGATATTAGTAGACGGTAGTGACGGCTGGTAAATTCATGAAAAAGTAACCAGGCGGACACCAGTTGGAAATGTGAAAGTTTTAAACAATATCTTTTCCTATAAAGAGCGAAAGAATTGAATGTGCTGTCAGAACGCCGTAACAGTGAGCTGTAGCCGAGAACGGCCACAGGCTGTTAACGGAGAACGGTTACAGGCTGTTAACAGAGAGCGGTTACAGGCAGTTAACAGAGAGCGGTTACAGGCTCTTAACGGAGAGCGGTTACAGGCTGTTAGCGTGGAGTCTTAACAGCGCTGTTGTTGTTTGCTCTGTTAGAGCTGCTGCCCAGAACAAGTAGAAATGAATGGAAAAGGAGGTTTTAATGTTTTTTATAATTCTTTATAATTCATTCAAACAAAGCAAGAAGCAAAACAAAGCAGAAGGTATGAAAGCTCTACCGACCAAGCCGTGATAGATGGAAATTCGAGAAATGCGATACGATTTTCAATAAAAGTATTTCAAAGCTGCCTTTGAAGGAATTAGATTAAGTAATGATTTTTATACATTTGGTAACCTTCAATGAGCACTGAAGTGAAAAACAGTTGCGATTGTCAACCGATTTCCAGTCCCAATTGAAAATCGCCCCAAAACTTATTCCTACTGCAATATAGCAGAGAAAGAAGGCAATATATTTTGTATTTAGTTGGGCGATTTGGCGTAATATATGTAGTTCCTGTATACCACACAGACTGCAAACGACGTCAGAGTTTTCTCTTGTTGTAGGGGGCAGTGTGTGCTTCTTCTTAGCGTCTGCATGCCATTAAACGTGGCGCTTATTTATAGACTCCCGTCGCAAGCCCACACGGCAGCAGACGGGCGGCAACGACGCGACACAGCGAGAAATGGCGAGAAATGGAACACGCACAGGGAGGTAGGAGGGTACACCCCACAACCACCAGCCTCCCAGCGCCTACATTTTGATATCAAGTAAATTTTGTATTCTGCCCTGCCCTGCCAAGAGAGATAGAGAGAGAGAGAGAGAGAGTGTGTTTCTCCTGAATCTTTTGGGATTCAGCACTATTTATAAATATACATATTAAATGCTTAATGTTTCCGCTCGCCTTGAACTGTTTAATGAACTCGAACTATACCTCTGCTCCACGGAGGCCAGGCCCCAGCATAATTCGCTAAAAAGTTGGGTTAAAACATTCTGTCTGTTTGCAACAATCTGGCAGCGCTTTTAGTTGCCAAAAAAGAATTCAATAAAACTAAAAAAAAATGTGGAAAAGAAGAGACGAAGAAAGAAGAGAAAAGGCGCAAAGCAAAAGCAAAAGCAAAAGCAAAATATCATTTCTAAAAATACTCGAGAGGCAACAAAAAAAAAGTTGCTCATTCTCATTCTCGAGCTTCATTTGTATTTCTTTTCTCTTACGCTATGGATCGGTTCGGTCGGCGACCGCTTAAAATTGTAGTCCCCCCTCCCTGGGTACCGCCCATCGACTACCAGAAAGATCTGTTAGTTTCTCGTTGTTTTTTTTTTGTTTTTGTTGTGTAGAAACTCTTAATAATTGCAATAATTTCTTTCCTCCTTTTTGCAGTTGCCCAACACAAAGTTGCCGCGTGAGATTTATGTGAAGGCCGAGAACGGGGAGATCAATGTCTTCCTCTGCCATGACAATTCGCCGGAGAATTCGCCAATCGCCTCGGGCGCTGGTTACTTGGGGGCACCGGGTGCCGGGTGTGTGCGTACCGCAACATCGACACGACTGCACCATCTGACCGGCCAGCGACTGAACGATCCGCTCTTCAACAATATAGATGCAATAAGCACGAAGGGGTTAGGTAAGGATATATCCACTCCCTTTGGACACGACAACCACACTCAGAGCTAATATTTTCCTACACAGGTCCCACACCATATCGCTCGGCCCAGCGTAACCTCAGCAAATCGATTGAGGCCGCCGCCGCTGCACAGCAATCCTCCCAGCCTGAATATAATAACATTTGTGATATTGCGATGGCCCAGCAGCAGCAGCAGCAGCAGCATCATCCTCAGAACCAGCAAACCGAAGACGATGATGTGGAAGCGGAGCTTCAACAGCTGGTGCCTACGCTCACCCATCCGGTGGTGCGCAGCCATCCGTACGGCCAGCAACAGCATCAACATCAGCTGCATAACTCCATCCAGCAGCTGTTTAGCAGCTTAACCGAATCCTCTCCCACCACGCCCACGACAAGGCGTCGGGCGGCAGCAGAAGCTGCAATTGCCGCGGGACATCCCACAGCAACAACCACAGCAACCACTACGCTTAATAGTCATAACAGCAGCAGTTCCCAACCTCCCACAATAGGCTACGGCAGCAGGAGCAGTCAGCCACCTCCTCCACCTCCACCGCACCACCATCATCAGCAACAGCAGCAACAGCAGCAGCAACAGCAACAGCAACAGCCACAGCACCAGCAACGACGTAGCGATGTGCCTATGTATAATTGTGCAATGGAAGATGCAGCCGCCACAACAGAAACAGCAGCAGCCACAAACCGAGATGCAGCGACAGCATCAGCATCTTCCTCCTCCTCCTCCTCGGCAATGGGCTCCCTGCATATGCAGTTCGCGGCAGTGGCTGGGAACGAGGGGAGCCACAGCGGCAGCGGCAGCGGCAGCTATGGCGGCAACCTGTCCGGCGCTGGCGCCAGTGCGGATCATCAACAGCTATACATCCAAAATCGCCATAACCTGCCTCTGCCGCCCAGTATGGGTGACTGCGATGCGAGCAACAACAGTAGCAATGTTACGCTTCAGGGCCTCGATGCTTTCTTCAATGAAATGGGCCCGGACTGTAAGTACAACCCCCCACACCAAAGCCACCCTACCACCTGCAAACCCACAAGAACAGCTGTCATCGTCATGCGATGTAAACTTTGTGTTCGTGCTTGCTCGTGCGCTCGCTCATTCATGTACATCATTCATCACATGAGGCAACAGTAACAGCAGCAACAGCAAAAGCAACAACATTTCTGTCTTTCCTCTCTCTCTGTACTGTTAAATGTAAATAACATTAGTTTCTATTAACAGTTGAGGGAACGACTCTCTGTAAAGTTAACTTATGGTGTACAGTGGTGAGATCTGTTTAACAGTGAGAGAGAAATCTGTAGCGTTAACAGTAACTGTGAGTGCATCACACACCGCTATACGTTCAACACTCGATTTGAGGCCCTCTTGTCAAGAACTTATTCTGTGACCTGCGTGACATTTAGCCACATCACAGTCTGAGTTCTTGCTGAGCGTGAACTCTCCAACCAACATGAGTGAATAGCCCGCAAAAAACATTTAAAAGTGAAAGTGAATTCCAAAGTTTTTTATTTAAAAGTGAAAGAAGTGAAGTTTATACTTAAGTAACCTCAAAACCCTATCCCAAATTCCAAAAACATTTTCGTACGAGTTTTAAGTTTTTGTTTTATTTTTGTTGATTGCAAACAAAATTTTGGCCAACGAGAATCAGTTCAAAATTGAAACATTTTGGTTTTCATAATTTGTTTGGGTAAAATGGTTCTTAAACAATAATCTATATCTGAGAAATGGTTATAGTAATGCATATATGTACTATAAAGAGTTTTTGGTTGTAATTTGCATTTTTTTTTTTATTCTTTCTTTTTTAACATACATTCCACATCCCATAAATTCACTCGCACGCACACATACACATATGTACATTCATTCTATTCATATCCCAACAAAAAACACTTAAAAAAAAAGAAACAAATGTGATAATATTTGTGTATAAATTTGTATATATGTATCGTTGAAAAAATCCCGACGCCTCGTCTGAAATATATATCGTCCTCGTGTCAAATTCATTTTGGAACTGAATTCTCGTGGGTCTGCACTGACAACACTGACCATTTCCAGGGCCAATTGTTAATTTTGCGATTGAAATTTTGTAGCACCATGAGATTCAGCTCTGGCGTGAATTTCAAACATGCATCCACAACATCTCTCGCATCGCCTCGCCTCGCCTCGCTATATCTACTCTATCTCTCTGTCTATATATGTGTTAATACTGAATATACTGAAGGGAACCGAAATCGCATTGAAATAAGTTCTGATATTTACATACAACTTTTCTTTACAGACTTCAGCCATGATATGGCCTTTGTGTCCATCAATCCGCCGGATGATAATGAGTATCCGTATGCGCTCAATGCAAACGAGGGTATCGATCGTCTGTTTGACTTCGGTTCCGAACCCTACGAACCCTAAGAGGAGACACATCCCCACACACACACACAAACACACATATATATCATAAAATATATATACAAAATTCTGGGATTCTGGGGGTGTTTATAATTTAAAATTATATACAAAAAATGGCAAACAAAAGAAAAAAGCAAAAACAAAACCAGCACATTACAAATTTATTATTAAATTATATAAATTGCAAAAACTACAAAACACAAAAAAAAAAACAAAATATATAAGAGAAAACAAAAATCAGCAAACTTAATGAAACTAAGTTGTGTGTAAAGTTTTAAGCGTAAAGTTATACATTTAAATTTATAACCCAAAACTAATTTAAGCAAAAAAAAAAACCTACTCTACGAAGAAAACTCAGCCTCACAAAAGAAAAATAAGCAAACATTTTATAAAAACCAACATTTCAATTTTAGCCTTTAAACAAATATGCAAGAAGGAGAATCAGGAATAAGCGGTATAAGAATAGGCAACACGATATACACGTTTATATAAGTTCGAATACTTCCTACTCTCATCCAGGAACCTATTTCGAACTAGAACTGTCTGTAAATTACTAAAAAAACAAAAACACCACACACACACATAATTTTTAAAAAGAAAACAAACCTAGTAATATATATAAAATCTATATATATATAGAACCTAAACAATAAAATGAAAATCAATTTCAAATTGTAAAAAAAATAAGAATGTTGAAATTTGCCTCAAAATTTCCAACAGAGCAAGAAGATTAAGAAGACACACAACTTGGGCCCCACTTCTCTCTGAAGAACTCCCCCTTAAAACAGTTTTTAGTTACGCATGAAACCCCCCCCTTCTCTCTACTCAGCCGTTGTCTCTTCTGTAATTTGTTCATTGGCCTGCATGGATTGATTTTTAAATTATTATTATTAAAGCTAAAACTATTGTACCATAATAATTTGTTATTGTTATACAATTTAAGCTATAAACACCAATACACCAACACACCAACACACAACACAACATGGGCCCAATAGCAGTTTGTTCATACTAGAAGCCAAATCATCCCACAAGCAAACCACTTAACAGAGTCAACTACAAGTACATAAATACCTATTTTACCTATTTAAACTCTCGCCTAGAAGTTAAACTAAACCATTAAAAGCAACAAAAAACCAACAAATCATGAAATTGTATAAAGAAGCAACAACAAATAAACACGGAAAGAGAAACCCAACAGAAAAAACCACAACCTCTTTATAATTGTAATTTAATTTTTGTAAGTAAATAAAAACACAAATTTTGTTAGGTACTTTTCTTTTCTTTCCAAAACACAAAAAAAAACACCAGAAAAGAAGAGAAAATATACATATTAGAAGACAAAAAAAAAAACAACAAAGAACTTAAAAATAAACAAAAAAAGTTTTAAAATCAAATAACTAATGGTTTTATTCAAAGCTATTCTTTAGTAAAATGTTGGCGATCTATCAGAGCGCCTATCAAGCCGGCGAACATGATTCCGTTGTCACTCGTTTTCGGCCCTACCACCTGTCTGAATAAATTCAAATGATTCGAACGGGCTGGCAATGTTGAACATGTGTTCAGTCCGAGTGCTGTGTTTTTTCCGGGTGGCAAACTGCCGATTTGCGCGAGTAGAGCACAGTTTGAAAGCAATTGGTCAATAATGTGCTATGAACTATTGGTACTAGTATTAGTATTAGTACCTTTGAATATACATACGTCTCTCTTTCGCCAGCTCTTTCGAGCTCGACAGACTATTTTCATTAAACTATAGGTTTTTCGTCCCGGTGCCAGTCTCTCGAGATGTATTTCGTTTAGTTTCGCTTTGCATTTTTCCTACTAAAGCCCAAGTGTGCACCACTACCGCCATTGTGGTATTCTTCAATGACTGCTCTGTTTCGTTTCTTTGGTAATACCAATAAATCGTTTATGGCTTCCCGAATTCGGTATAGACGTCTGTTTTAGAGGTTCAATCCACTGAGCCCAATATGCCTTTGCAACAGGACTTTTATTTGTCATCTCATCCCGAGTTGGCCTGCTATTATGTTCTTGGCCCTCTATGTATAAGTACTGCGAGGTCCTCATCGTCTTTTTGATATTTACGGACTTCGTCATCTGTCGACTCATCTGCAGGAAGAGCATTCATTGGTTGAATGTCTATTATGCTTTGTTTAAGTTCAGACCGTGAACATTCAACCGCCTTATCGATTAGGCGATCTGTTCTTCTGGACCCTTGAACTGTTGAAATTGTTGCAGGTGGTAGTATAGTACTTATGGTACTTATAGTCCTCTTCTTGTGACACAGTAGTTTGTCTTAATCAGTACTTCTGTATGTACTAGATGACTAGATGGAAAAATTTGCATTTCTCTGGATTGAGCTGTAGTCCTTCTTCCTCGATCCTTTCACCAAAGATTGTCCGCTTTTTACCAGAGCAGAAATTCTCATATGTGCAATTCTAAGATATTTTTTCATCACCTCATCACCTGTAGCCGTTCAGAGGCTCTACATTTCCTGTAAGTATTAAGTACCTCTCTTGATTATAGAATGAGATTCACCTGTGTCCAAAGTTAGTAACAGCTCGTTTCCATCCATGACGTTCTTCGAGTTCTCCTTGTCATTGGGTTGTTTCCGGTCGAATACCATTAATCACTTCAGCTTGTACAGTGGGCACTTTTGGTGACGGACAGCATATCAATAGTGATGTTTCACAGGTCAATGGTTGACTGAACCCTTCCTCCTACGCTTTCTCTGGATCAGTAGCATTGCGCGGCGTGTGTCTAAATCCTTGATACGGTCTATAAAACCATTGACTTTGCATCTCTCCAGAAAGTCGGTGGGGGCATCATTATAAGTCAGGTGTGAGAGTCGCTCTATGTCTGTCGCGAACTCTTGAAGTGACTCCCCGTAAAGTTGTACTCTGCCCTTCAGTTCTAAGCGATGCACTTTGTTCGTTTTTCAATAAAATAATAAGCAACTGCTGTTGTACCGGCGGTCAGTACAGACCTAATCAACTCACTGGAGTCCCAGCTCCGCCCACGGCCACTCCCACTCCATCCACAAACTCCGCCACTTCTGGCGCCCTACAGCAGCGTGGAGAACGGCAAAATCAGCAATAGACGTATGGATGTTTTAAAGAGATCAAAGGGCCCCAAAGGCCTTCATGGAAAATATTACAAAAATAAATAACCCCATTTTCCAGCACATAAGTTCATTTTTTTTTATTGTTAGGTCTGAAATATAAATAGCAGCCTACGTATCCCTAAACTCTTCGAGTACCCGGTATACAAAATGTTATTTAGAGAATTTCTAGGATAGTTGAAACTGCACACCAAATGAAAATTAATCATTTACTACCAGATTCGACCACAAGACTATTCGAATCGATCACACAGCACAGTGCTATACGTCAAACATATTTCGAGTAAAAAGTTTGGCATCAGAAAACAGGAAATAAATATTGCAGTCATTCGAAACAATTCAGTCGTCGGGAACAGATATAAAATTCAACAAAAATAAAAATATAAAAATGGGAAAGGAAAATAGTGAGTGAAATACATAACCTGAAAGTGAAAAGTGAAAAGTAAAAAGTACCCATGCGAATTTGTTTAATAAAATACATTTATTCCGATTAGAATATAAACCGAATGCCGAAAAACCAAGCAAACCAACCATCAAGCGGTACTTCGGCAAGCCCCTCCAAGAGCATCAACTAAAAGGTAAGTGAAGGATTGTTTCGACCCTGGCTGTACGTTGTTTACTTTTAAGATGTACGTTTTGGGAGGAATGAGTTGCAATTTCAATGAGTTGCACCTTCCTGAGTTCTGTGTTCTGTGTTCTGTGAATGTGCCATATACGGCCTCCAAATACGTTGCTCAGAATGTAGCCAAATAGCAGTAGACCCCTAGATGAATCGCGACTTTTCGTTTTTGTTTTAATTAGGTATGTTTCTATCAGAAAGCTACCTCTAGAGCGCGATATTTCGTTCGAATTTAACAAAAAACGAGGTGGAACGTTGTGAGTTGCTGCGGACACCGCAACTCTACGGTTATACCCGATACTAAGTCAGTATGACTCTCCTCCGGCAGACGCCGCTAATATTGAACGACACGACAAAGAGTGCGTGCGAGAGAGACAGAAAATCAGTCTGAGCGTGACGTCGGGCGCTGCGTAGCCACTGCAAATTGATTTGTTCCTTTTGGCTATAAAAATGATCTGATCTGATCCAGATTCAGCAATCTAATAGATATGGTCATTATCTCTGATTCTGCGTTTTTAGTTTTCTCAAATCTGCAATATTGTGGATGCAACAGATTTTCGTCCTTTGTGGGGGCGGATGGGGGTGGGGCGAAATTCTGAGATATACGTTTTATAGTGACATCTTAAAGGAGTGTGTGTACCAAATTTGGTTACTCTAGCCTTAATAGTCTCTGAGATTTGTGGTTGCCTCAGATTTTCGTGCTTTGCGGGGGCGGAAGGGGGTGTGGCGAAATTTGGACATGAAACGGTCAAGGTCCGATATCACAGGAGTGTGGATACCAAATTTGGTTGCTCTGGCTTTTATAGGTTCTGAGATCCTTGAGCTCATATTTTGCAATTGGCAAAACCGACCATGAAACCTGTGTGTTAGAGTGAGACAGAGCGAGAAAGAGTGAGTGGCTGTAATAATTATACGATCTGGTTCAGATTTTGCACTCTAGAAGATATAGTCATCTTCTACGATTCTGCGTTTTTAGTTTTCTCGTATCGTCGAAATTGTGGATGCCACAGATTTTCGCCCTTTGTGGGGGCGGAAGTGGGCGGGGCAAAGTTTTGAAATATTTTTGGAGCAGTGACATATCACAGAAGTCTGGATCCAAAACATCGTTGCTCTAGCTCTTATAGTCTTTGAGCATTAGGCGCTGAAGGGGACGGACAGACGGACAGACGGACGGACGGACGGACGGACAGACGGACAGACGGACAGACAGACATGGCTCAATCGACTCGGCTATTGATGCTGATCAAGAATATATATACTTTATGGGGTCGGAAACGATTCCTTCTGGACGTTACACACATCCACTTTTACCACAAATCTAATATACCCCAATACTCATTTTGAGTATCGGGTATAAATATTTAGTAAATTTTGACATTTTACTCAAAGGCCTACTTGATGGTTTCCATTTCAAGTGGGTAGCAATGAAGCTTTGAAATTTAGTTAGAAAATAACCGTGACCTTGATAAATCGCGGTCCATTGAGGGTATTGTGTTTTGCTTTAGATTTGTTACCGCAGGTCCGTGTATCGATTACTTACCATTAATTATTCCACTCTTCTTCACGAATCTTAGCTACAGGTGCGTCTGCGGAAGGAGACAAGGTTACTCACCCTCCGTATGGAGGTCCTGCCGCCTCTGGCTTGCAGAAGCAGAAGCAGAAGCAGGAAGAGGAGCAAGGAGAATGGCAGACACAGAGGTGTCAGAAGAGGCGCGATAAGGCCGGGGAAGGCTGGGGCGGAAAGCAGCAGCAGCAGCAGCAGCAACTTCCACAACAGCGCGGACAACACCGCGATCCTATAGAAAAACAGAACCAGCAACAGCAGACAGTACAACGGCGTCTTCAGGGCCACAATGAACAACACCAAGGAGGCTCCCAGTTCTATGGTCCACCAAAACCGCAAGACGAACTCCCAAAATGGCCAAGAGCCCAGAACCGAGGTCTGCCTCTGCAGCCTCTGCAGAATCTGCTCCCTCAGACCCAAAAAGTGGTGCCGCCACTCCCAGCAGGCACCATGAAACGTGGAACTTTGGGAAAACCAGGTCAAGTATCTGTTAATTATCTCGAAGTTAACTTGGATAAAATGCCTGCGGTGGCCTATCAGTACGATGTGAAGATCACGTCAGTATGTCCTAAGAAGTTCTATCGTCAGGCTTTTGAGCAGTACAGAGTTGAACATTTGGGCGGTGCGATTGCCGCATATGATGGACGTGGATCGTGCTACTCAGTTGTGAAACTAAAATGCAGCCCCCAGGGCCAAGAAATGAAGGTAAGTGTTGTATATTTCGCTGAGTTTGATGTGCTTTTGAAGTGAAACTTGCCTCTTGTCCTCTTGTCCTCTTGTCGTCCAGGTAACAGATCGCCACGGCCGTACCTTGAATTACACTGTGGAGCTCAGGAAGACACAGGACTCGGAAGTCGATTTGAGCTCACTAAGAAGGTGAGTGAACCGAATTGAACGAATTGAACCGAATGTGTGCAGTTTTCCATTTTTCCATTTTTGCAGCTACATGAAGGACAAGATTTATGATAAGCCCATGCGAGCCTTGCAGTGTCTGGAGGTTGTGTTGGCGGCTCCCTGTCATAACACCGCTAGACGCGCCGGTCGCTCCTTCTTCAAAGGGTCTGATCCCGGAAACACCTTTGATCTTAAAGACGGCTACGAAGCTCTGGTTGGGCTCTATCAAACATTCGTGCTTGGCGATCGCCCGTTTGTTAATGTGGACATATCACACAAGGCCTTTCCGAAGGCCATGTCGATCATTGACTATATAGAGCAGTATCAGAGGCAGAAAATTGACAAAAGCACAAATCTTGACTACAGGCGTTCTGATATTGAGTCATTCCTAAATGACATTAATATAATTTACGACCCGCCTGCCTGCTTTGGCAGCGCCCCTCGCGTCTTCAGAGTCAACGGGCTTTCCAAGGCTCCGGCTAGCACTCAGACATTTGAGCTGGATGGGAAAGAAACGACCGTTGCAAAGTACTTCAAGTCTCGGGAGTATGATTTAAGGTTTCCGAACCTTCTCTGCTTGCATGTTGGGCCGCCGTTGAAACACATTTATTTGCCTATCGAACTATGTCGCATTGACGATAGACAGACAATGAAGGTGAGTTAAAAATCTCCAAGCTCCCAGCGGGGAGCTTCCCTTCACTCCAAATCATTCTGCGTTTCCTGCTTTTATTTGTTTTATCTGTATCTGTATCTGTATCGTATCGCAGCGCAAGGATACTGCTGCTCGGGTGGCGGCCATACTTAAGTTTGCTGCCACGTCAACCAACGAGAGGAAGGCCAAGATCGTCCGCCTACTGGAATATTTCAAGCACAATTTAGACCCGACCATCAGCCACTTTGGCATACGCCTGGGCACTGACTTCATCGTCGTGAATACACGCACGCTCAATGCGCCTCAGATTGAGTACAAAAACAACAATTTGGCTTCGGTGAGGAACGGTTCGTGGCGCATGGATCGGATGCAATTCTTTGAACCCAAGCCGAAGCCACATAAGTGGGCCATACTCTACGGTAAGATTAACTACCAGTATGTGGACGAGCTTCAGAAGATGGTAAGTTTTTCAGCATTGCAGCATTGCAGCATTTCAAACAGATCCGATCCTAGACCGACTAATTTTCGTCGCAGGTTCTTCAGCAGAGTCGCACCGTCAATCTGTGCCTGGATACCAAAGCCGACAAACGGAATTACAAGGACGAACGTGAACTAGATGCTCATTTCCACGATTTCAAAAGAAATCAATTTGATTTGGTGTTCGTTATTATACCAAATGTCGGGCGCTCTTATGATGTCGTCAAGCAAAAGGCTGAGCTGAAGCACGGCATTCTCACGCAATGCCTCAAGCAGATCACAGTCGAGCGTAAATGCAACCCGCAGTGTATTGGTAACGTTCTACTTAAGGTCAATTCCAAGTTGAACGGTATTAATCACAAGCTAAGGGATGACCCGCGCTGTCTGTTAAAGAACGCAATGTTTTTGGGTGCCGATGTGACTCATCCGTCGCCCGATCAGTGGGAGATGCCCAGTGTGGTGGGTGTTGCCGCCTCCCATGATCCATTCGGGGCTTCATATAACATGCAATATCGCTTGCAACGCTCTACCCTGGAGGAGATCGAGGACATGGAGTCGATAACCCTGGAGCACTTGCGTGTTTATTATCAGTTCCGGAAATCCTATCCCGAGCACATCATCTATTACCGTGATGGTGTCGGCGATTGTCAGTACCCCAAGATCAAAAGTGAAGAGTTGAGAGGAATTACTGCGGCCTGCTGCAAGGTACCGTTGCATCCGTTGCATCCGTTGCATCCAGATTTTGTTGTCATTTTCAATCGCTACTCGACCGTTCGCCTTTCAGATGCACATTAAACCCAAGATTTGCTGCGTCATTGTAGTTAAGCGGCATCATACGCGCTTCTTTCCGAGCGGAGCTCCATCGCAATACAACCAGTTGAACAATGTCGATCCGGGAACCGTCGTCGATCGCACCATTGTCCATCCCAATGAGATGGAGTTCTTCATGGTCAGCCATCAGGCGAATCAGGGGACGGCCAAGCCGACGCGTTACAGCGTAATTGAGAATACGGGCAACTTGGATATTGATGTACTGCAGCAATTGACATTCAATCTTTGTCACATGTTTCCTCGTTGCAACCGCGCAGTGTCTTATCCGGCTCCGGCATATTTGGCACATTTGGCTGCGGCACGTGGACGTGTCTACCTCACTGGGTGCGATATTAATACTATTATTGTTTCATATATTCGTTCTGATAACGTCTTGACTAATATCTTGACCGCTTTTCTTCCAGCTCCACCATGTTCCGTTCTCCACAGGAGGAGTACGCAAAGCGTTTGATTGTTCCAGACTTCATGAAGACGAATCCTATGTACTTCGTGTAGGCATCAGAAAACAGCTTCACTTCTGCCTATATGCCTATAGTAATTCAATTCAAATATAATTATTCTTTATCAATTGAATATTTTATCATTATCATCATGTGAGGGGCACACTCTACTCACTCTACTCTACTCTACTCTACGTTGTAGCTGTATACCAGAGCTGTCGACCAGAGCTACGCAGTAGCCGGCGCTACGGCGACGTGTGTGCTGAACGGGTCGCTTCGTCCGCCGCTTGAAGTCCTGGTTGGTCCAACCGTCCCACTTGCGAGTTCGAAAATCCCTCCTGAGCCTGGCCCGGGATAGTACGTGCCAGGGCACGCTTTTCCCTTCTTTGCAGCCTTTATGCCGCTCTGCTATTTTGTAGCTTTCTGCTGCTGGCCTCTGCTTGCGGGTGTGAGAGGGTCGGTATTCCCTTCTCCCTCTATCCATGCTGGCTCTTTTAATATAGTCGCCCGGCTCTCTTGGCACCGGCTGCTCTGGCGGTATGACGTGGGCGTGAGAGCGATCGTCGAGCTTTCGTGGTATTGTCGTTTCGTTATTTCCCCACTCTGTGTGGCGTAACGTAGCGTGATTTCCCCTGTTTGAGGTGACTTTGTGCTGCCGCTTTGTCATGTTGAGGTAGGCCCATTGCTGGTGATGCTCTTGGCGATTCTCTGGAGCTGATTCCGGTTTTGGTTCATTTTACAATCTGGCTAATTAAATAGTCTGCTTAGTCTATTTTCGTAGCCACCCACCAACAGGGGGTGATCAAAGAAACATGGATATGTCAAGGGATAACTGTTAATGAAATACTCGTAATAATGCCCTCTGGGCTGTCCCTACAGGGGACGGTGCTACTCCTGTTTCTTCACAAGTTGAAAGAAAGTACTAGTTAAGACTAAGCGAGAGAGGAAAGAATGATCTCAATTGAGGGAAAATACGGTTTATTTATTGACTATTTTGACTGCACCGCGAATTAATTTCGATTGCATTTAAATTGTATCGATTGAAATTGGTCAATCATTTGTAAGATATGAATATTAGTTTATAAGATTTGAATATTAGCACTAACCATACAGTATATAGATGTGCCAGTTCATACAACGAAAGTGTCACACACCGGCTTGCGCTATCCGTACCCCAGAGTGACGTCATCATGAGAGAGAGAGCGCAGAGAGAACATCTTTGCATGTGTTAGTACACACGCAATATGTCTCGACAAAAATATGTGATTGTATGTTTTTTCAGATTTTAAAAAATTCAAATTTGAACTCTCTCAGGTCTGATCTGTTTTGCCACCAGCATGTTTTAGTGTATGGGTGCACATGCATTCTCACGTACTTTGCGTGTGTGTGTTTACTATTGCTGGCCGCTAGAACTGAAATTTGAGTTTGGTTCTTGTTTCGGGTCTTTTGATGGACTGACCTACCGCCACAAAATAAATGAAGAATGGGCAGGGGGTGGGGGTATGGTACACTAGGGCGCGGGAAACAAAATAAAAGCTGTTATTTGTTTGATTTATACCACAAAATATAAAATATTACAATAATATAATTACACATTTATTTCATCATTTTAAGCAGGTTGATTAGAAATTATAAAAATTATGCAAGGGCCGTCGGTTTTCGACGTTTTGTTTATATTTATATTATATTATATTTATATTTTTGTTTATTATAACTAAAACAATGATGTACATATCTAAATATACAATATAAGAAAAAATATATATATACTTAAATAAATATGCATAAATATAAATGGAATTGGTTTTACATATATTTCAAATCAATTGTCAATCGCGCGCTTTCCGACGGGAATCTGCAAAGTACAAATTTAGATGCGGGTCGCACCTTGAATACTCTCATGGACAATACCCATACATTTTCTAATTCAATTATAAAATATCTTATGTACATACATATGCACATAAATATTAAAGTTTATTACATTCGTATATTGCATGAGGGTTTTCAAAATTACTGCTGCCCGGTCAGCGTCGATATTATTTTAATATATATTAAACTAATATTTTAAGAGTTACTCATCGATAGTATTATAAGAAATACCAATGTACTCGATATATCGATACTTGTCCTCGCCAAGTATCGATATGCCAACACACAGAAGAAGAAGACAGACGTGCTATTAAAAGTTTACACATTTGAAATAATTTACTTGCTTGAGCGCATGAAAAATAGCAGAACCTCTGATGAAACAATTTTGTGTGGATTGACATGTGCATGAAAGATTTCACTCCTTTCCTTAGTGGAAATCAATGGAGTCAAATATTTTGTTCGATTTTCACTAAAATAATAAGCAGCTGCTGTTGTAGATTATTAGAATCGATCACACAGCACAGTGCTATACGTCAAACATATTTCGAGTAAAAAGTTTGGCATCAGAAAACAGGAAATAAATATTGCAGTCATTCGAAACAATTCAGTCGTCGGGAACAGATATAAAATTCAACAAAAATAAAAATATAAAAATGGGAAAGGAAAATAGTGAGTGAAATACATAACCTGAAAGTGAAAAGTAAAAAGTACCCATGCGAATTTGTTTAATAAAATACATTTATTCCGATTAGAATATAAACCGAATGCCGAAAAACCAAGCAAACCAACCATCAAGCGGTACTTCGGCAAGCCCCTCCAAGAGCATCAACTAAAAGGTAAGTGAAGGATTGTTTCGACCCTGGCTGTACGTTGTTTACTTTTAAGATGTACGTTTTGGGAGGAATGAGTTGCAATTTCAATGAGTTGGACCTTCCTGAGTTCTGTGTTCTGTGTTCTGTGAATGTGCCATATACGGCCTCCAAATACGTTGCTCAGAATGTAGCCAAATAGCAGTAGACCCCTAGATGAATCGCGACTTTTCATTTTGTTTTAATTAGTTATGTTTCTATCAGAAAGCTACCTCTAGAGGGCGATAATTCGTTCGAATTTAACAAAAAAATATTTTGACATTTTACTCCAAGGCATACTTGATGGTTTCCATTTCAAGTGGGTAGCAATGAAGCTTTGAAATTTAGTTAGAAAATAACCGTGACCTTGATAAATCGCGGTCCATTGAGGGTATTTTGTTTTGCTTTAGATTTGTTACCGCAGGTCCGTGTATCGATTACTTACCATTAATTATTCCACTCTTCTTCACGAATCTTAGCTACAGGTGCGTCTGCGGAAGGAGACAAGGTTACTCACCCTCCGTATGGAGGTCCTGCCGCCTCTGGCTTGCAGAAGCAGAAGCAGGAAGAGGAGCAAGGAGAATGGCAGACACAGAGGTGTCAGAAGAGGCGCGATAAGGCCGGGGAAGGCTGGGGCGGAAAGCAGCAGCAGCAGCGGCAGCAGCAACTTCCACAACAGCGCGGACAACACCGCGATCCTATAGAAAAACAGAACCAGCAACAGCAGACAGTACAACGGCGTCTTCAGGGCCACAATGAACAACACCAAGGAGGCTCCCAGTTCTATGGTCCACCAAAACCGCAAGACGAACTCCCAAAATGGCCAAGAGCCCAGAACCGAGGTCTGCCTCTGCAGCCTCTGCAGAATCTGCTCCCTCAGACCCAAAAAGTGGTGCCGCCACTCCCAGCAGGCACCATGAAACGTGGAACTTTGGGAAAACCAGGTCAAGTATCTGTTAATTATCTCGAAGTTAACTTGGATAAAATGCCTGCGGTGGCCTATCAGTACGATGTGAAGATCACGTCAGTATGTCCTAAGAAGTTCTATCGTCAGGCTTTTGAGCAGTACAGAGTTGAACATTTGGGCGGTGCGATTGCCGCATATGATGGACGTGGATCGTGCTACTCAGTTGTGAAACTAAAATGCAGCCCCCAGGGCCAAGAAATGAAGGTAAGTGTTGTATATTTCGCTGAGTTTGATGTGCTTTTGAAGTGAAACTTGCCTCTTGTCCTCTTGTCCTCTTGTCGTCCAGGTAACAGATCGCCACGGCCGTACCTTGAATTACACTGTGGAGCTCAGGAAGACGCAGGAATCGGAAGTCGATTTGAGCTCACTAAGAAGGTGAGTGAACCGAATTGAACGAATTGAACCGAATGTGTGCAGTTTTCCATTTTTCCATTTTTGCAGCTACATGAAGGACAAGATTTATGATAAGCCCATGCGAGCCTTGCAGTGTCTGGAGGTTGTGTTGGCGGCTCCCTGTCATAACACCTTCTTGAGGATGGTCTCGTGGTGGGACGTTAGATCGTTGACCTGATTGCGCGCCCAGCGCTCACGTCTCTCGTCATACGTGCTGGAGAATAGCAGCTCAGTGTCCTTTTTTCCGTGCGTTCCACGGGAGCCTCGTGCCGTACGCCTACCTTCGATAAATTTGATCTGAACCTTGTCGCTGAATCGCACTCGTTTCGAAATTTTCTCGAGCCTCAACTTTTCCTCCATATCCTGGATAATGTTGGACTTCTTGGTTAGATCTTCATTGGGGGACTCATTCAAGGCTCCAAAGATCACGCTATCAAAATCCCAGTCATCTAGTTTACAATCATAATCATTCTTCTATGGATATGTAAATGGAGAAAAGTCTGACCCCTGAAAGAGCCTCAATCACTTCTGGTCCCCTAATCAGCCTCACGCCCATGCCGTTGACAATGGTGTCCACCAAATCTGGCTCGTCTTGGGGTCTTTCGTAGTAGCACGAAGTGGCACGGCTGCGAAGTGCATTGCGCTCTCTTTTCGGAGGAAATTCCTGGATTGGCTTAGGTGGTGGCTCATTTTCTTTCGACCTATTGGAAACTTCAGGCTCCACTTGGCCCTGATCTACTGAAGGAGTTTCTTTTGGTTCTTCTCTAGAAGCGGCAAGAAACTCTTCAGGCTCCACCTTAGAAGCCTCCTTTCGTTTCTCCACAGAAGATCCCTTCGCCTTCGCGTCATTTTTGTTTGAAACTGCCGACTCCACTTGATCTTCGGTTTTATCTACAGGAGTTTCTTTGGGATCCTCCCCAGAATCGGCAAGAAACTGTTCGCGAGAGATGGCTATGGTTGATGAGCGCTGAGAAATTCTGGACTTTTTGTGTGAAACTGCAGGATCCACTTTAGGAACTTCCTTTCGTTTGGATGGCACCTCTTTTTCCATGGAAGACCCCTTCGTCTTTGCGTGATTTTTGTTTGAAACTACAGACTCCACTTTATCTTTGGTTTTTTCTATAGAAGTGCCAGCCAAGTCTTCGCGAGAGCCTGACACAGTTTTTCGTCGATGGGAGATTCTAGACTTCTTGGTATCCTTACTGGAAGCTGCAGGCTCAACTGCAGCTTTCTCCACTTCATTTGGTTTAGATGGCACCTCTATCTCTACAGAAGACTCTTTTTCCTTTGTGTAGTTTTTGTTGGAAGCTTCAGGTTCCGATTTATCTTTGGTTTCATACGATTGAGCCAAGTCTTCGCGAGAGGCTCCTATGGTTGATCGTCTTTGGGAGATTCTGGACTTTTTGGTATCTTTGTTGGCAGCTGCAGGCTCCGCAGCGGTTTTCTTTACTGACGGAGTTTCCTTTAGCTCCTCCCCAGAAGTGTCTGCTTTCTCCATTGATATGTTTGAGTTGGCCATCAGCCCAACCTCCATAGAAACATCTAAATCTATTTTATCTCTGCCCTGGATAATGTTGGACTTCTTGGTTAGATCTTCATTGGGGGACTCGTCATTCAAGGCTCCAAAGATCACGCTATCAAAATCCCAGTCATCTAGCTTACAATCATAATCATTCTTCTGTGGATATGCAGAAAGATGAAAGATGTCGTCCGGATCTTTTCGCTGGCGGTGGAGTTGGAGCGCTTCGCGCCCCTGCGCATAGGAGATGGCTTTGACGATAGCCTGTCCGCTGTGAAAAAGAGTGAGATTAGAATAGAGAAGACAGAGAAAGATAGAGTGTACTTACCTTTACGGGTGGTGGGGGTGGAAGTATCACTCTCATCCGAGCTGTAATCAATGCGGAGTGGCTTGTAGCATTTGGGAAAGAGTGGGGCAAGCAGATCGGAATCGACCATGCGAAGCGTTTTCGGTAGGTTTCGGAATTTCATTTGAGATTGAAAATCATCCTCCGCGTCAGAATCGGCCATAGGATACGCCTGTGACAAGACGTCGTTTGCTTTCTGGCTGACCAGTCGGTCACCTTTCTGCATAGGTCATCATCATCGCTGTCGGTGATCACAATGATGTCGTCGTCATTAATGGAAGACAAGGGTGAGCCGTGGGAGCGGCTTCCATTGTTATTTGTATCAAAAAAGTTTTCCTCGCCCAACTCCTCCTTCATCTCTTGCAGAACCGACATGATCTTTTCCTCATCGTACTCCTCAAAGAATTTCTCCCAAGACGGGGCAGGCGAAAAAGGCGGAGGCATGCTGATGCTGCCCGCGTGGTCGGGCTGCTTAGGACAGGGCAGACCATCCGGGCTATCCTCCTTCTCAGCCAGCTCAATGACTTGACCATCGTGTAGCTTTGAGATTGGAACTATCATAAATCTTCTCCTTCATGTAGCTGCAAAAATGGAAAACTGCACACATTCGGTTCAATTCGTTCAATTCGGTTCACTCACCTTCTTAGTGAGCTCAAATCGACTTCCGAGTCCTGTGTCTTCCACAGCCTTTTGCTTGACGACATCATAAGAGCGCCCGACATTTGGTATAATAACGAACACCAAATCAAATTGATTTCTTTTGAAATCGTGGAAATGAGCATCTAGTTCACGTTCGTCCTTGTAATTCCGTTTGTCGGCTTTGGTATCCAGGCACAGATTGACGGTGCGACTCTGCTGAAGAACCTGCGACGAAAATTAGTCGGATTAGGATCGGATCTGTTTGAAATGCTGCAATGCTGCAATGCTGAAAAACTTACCATCTTCTGAAGCTCGTCCACATACTGGTAGTTAATCTTACCGTAGAGTATGGCCCACTTATGTGGCTTCGGCTTGGGTTCAAAGAATTGCATCCGATCCATGCGCCACGAACCGTTCCTCACCGAAGCCAAATTGTTGTTTTTGTACTCAATCTGAGGCGCATTGAGCGTGCGTGTATTCACGACGATGAAGTCAGTGCCCAGGCGTATGCCAAAGTGGCTGATGGTCGGGTCCAAATTGTGCTTGAAATATTCCAGTAGGCGGACGATCTTGGCCTTCCTCTCGTTGGTTGACGTGGCAGCAAACTTAAGTATGGCCGCCACCCGAGCAGCAGTATCCTTGCGCTGCGATACGATACAGATACAGATAAAACAAATAACGCAGGAAGCTCCCCGCTGGGAGCTTGGGAGATTTTTAGCTCACCTTCATTGTCTGTCCATCGTCAATGCGACATAGTTCGATAGGCAAATAAATGTGTTTCAACGGCGGCCCAACATGCAAGCAGAGAAGGTTCGGAAACCTTAAATCATACTCCCGAGACTTGAAGTACTTTGCAACGGTCGTTTCTTTCCCATCCAGCTCAAATGTCTGAGTGCTAGCCGGAGCCTTGGAAAGCCCGTTGACTCTGAAGACGCGAGGGGCGCTGCCAAAGCAGGCAGGCGGGTCGTAAATTATATTAATGTCATTTAGGAATGACTCAATATCAGAACGCCTGTAGTCAAGATTTGTGCTTTTGTCAATTTTCTGCCTCTGATACTGCTCTACTACGGAAAGGCCTTGTGTGATATGTCCACATTAACAAACGGGCTGATAGAGCCCAACCAGAGCTTCGTAGCCGTCTTTAAGATCAAAGGTGTTTCCTTTGAAGAAGGAGCGAGTAAGTTTAGTTGAAACATAAGCCGTAATATCTATCTTTCATATACCCTTCTCCCCGCAGAAAGCTCAGAATGGAGTATATGTGAATGCCGAGGAAATTGCACAGGATGGCGCGGTTGGCGTGCCTGTACGCGAGGGGGATACAATCTGCCTGGGTTGTCCAATTCCGGAGAAGGTATCGAGAACATATGCCGTTTTCAGGTTAAAGAAAGGAGCGGACGATTCGGACCAAATTGTAATATTAAACGATTCAGATGACTCAGCTCCTTTGCCGCCTCTAAAGCCTGCTGCTGAAATCGAAGTGGAATCTGTCGCAAGCGATAATGCTGCCCCAAATTCTGCTAGCAAAGAGACGGACAAGGGGAGTCAAACTGCATCCAGTTCACATCCGATGCTTCACTTGCCGAAGTTACCACACGTTAAACCAGAGTTGGTAAAGACGGCACGAGATATTACAAACATCTTTGGAGAGGCAGATGATACCATTATTGACAGTGTTCTGGAGATAAATCCGTATTTGTACAATCATTTGTCCAAAGATAAGCAAGCAGTTCCAATCTCAAAGCTACACGATGGTCAAGTCATTGAGCTGGCTGAGAAGGAGGATAGCCCGGATGGTCTGCCCTGTCCTAAGCAGCCCGACCACGCGGGCAGCATCAGCATGCCTCCGCCTTTTTCGCCTGCCCCGTCTTGGGAGAAATTCTTTGAGGAGTACGATGAGGAAAAGATCATGTCGGTTCTGCAAGAGATGAAGGAGGAGTTGGGCGAGGAAAACTTTTTTGATACAAATAACAATGGAAGCCGCTCCCACGGCTCACCCTTGTCTTCCATTAATGACGACGACATCATTGTGATCACCGACAGCGATGATGATGACCTATGCAGAAAGGTGACCGACTGGTCAGCCAGAAAGCAAACGACGTCTTGTCACAGGCGTATCCTATGGCCGATTCTGACGCGGAGGATGATTTTCAATCTCAAATGAAATTCCGAAACCTACCGAAAACGCTTCGCATGGTCGATTCCGATCTGCTTGCCCCACTCTTTCCCAAATGCTACAAGCCACTCCGCATTGATTACAGCTCGGATGAGAGTGATACTTCCACCCCCACCACCCGTAAAGGTAAGTACACTCTATCTTTCTCTGTCTTCTCTATTCTAATCTCACTCTTTTTCACAGCGGACAGGCTATCGTCAAAGCCATCTCCTATGCGCAGGGGCGCGAAGCGCTCCAACTCCACCGCCAGCGAAAAGATCCGGACGACATCTTTCATCTTTCTGCATATCCACAGAAGAATGATTATGATTGTAAGCTAGATGACTGGGATTTTGATAGCGTGATCTTTGGAGCCTTGAATGACGAGTCCCCCAATGAAGATCTAACCAAGAAGTCCAACATTATCCAGGGCAGAGATAAAATAGATTTAGATGTTTCTATGGAGGTTGGGCTGATGGCCAACTCAAACATATCAATGGAGAAAGCAGACACTTCTGGGGAGGAGCTAAAGGAAACTCCGTCAGTAAAGAAAACCGCTGCGGAGCCTGCAGCTGCCAACAAAGATACCAAAAAGTCCAGAATCTCCCAAAGACGATCAACCATAGGAGCCTCTCGCGAAGACTTGGCTCAATCGTATGAAACCAAAGATAAATCGGAACCTGAAGCTTCCAACAAAAACTACACAAAGGAAAAAGAGTCTTCTGTAGAGATAGAGGTGCCATCTAAACCAAATGAAGTGGAGAAAGCTGCAGTTGAGCCTGCAGCTTCCAGTAAGGATACCAAGAAGTCTAGAATCTCCCATCGACGAAAAACTGTGTCAGGCTCTCGCGAAGACTTGGCTGGCACTTCTATAGAAAAAACCAAAGATAAAGTGGAGTCTGTAGTTTCAAACAAAAATCACGCAAAGACGAAGGGGTCTTCCATGGAAAAAGAGGTGCCATCCAAACGAAAGGAAGTTCCTAAAGTGGATCCTGCAGTTTCACACAAAAAGTCCAGAATTTCTCAGCGCTCATCAACCATAGCCATCTCTCGCGAACAGTTTCTTGCCGATTCTGGGGAGGATCCCAAAGAAACTCCTGTAGATAAAACCGAAGATCAAGTGGAGTCGGCAGTTTCAAACAAAAATGACGCGAAGGCGAAGGGATCTTCTGTGGAGAAACGAAAGGAGGCTTCTAAGGTGGAGCCTGAAGAGTTTCTTGCCGCTTCTAGAGAAGAACCAAAAGAAACTCCTTCAGTAGATCAGGGCCAAGTGGAGCCTGAAGTTTCCAATAGGTCGAAAGAAAATGAGCCACCACCTAAGCCAATCCAGGAATTTCCTCCGAAAAGAGAGCGCAATGCACTTCGCAGCCGTGCCACTTCGTGCTACTACGAAAGACCCCAAGACGAGCCAGATTTGGTGGACACCATTGTCAACGGCATGGGCGTGAGGCTGATTAGGGGACCAGAAGTGATTGAGGCTCTTTCAGGGGTCAGACTTTTCTCCATTTACATATCCATAGAAGAATGATTATGATTGTAAACTAGATGACTGGGATTTTGATAGCGTGATCTTTGGAGCCTTGAATGAGTCCCCCAATGAAGATCTAACCAAGAAGTCCAACATTATCCAGGATATGGAGGAAAAGTTGAGGCTCGAGAAAATTTCGAAACGAGTGCGATTCAGCGACAAGGTTCAGATCAAATTTATCGAAGGTAGGCGTACGGCACGAGGCTCCCGTGGAACGCACGGAAAAAAGGACACTGAGCTGCTATTCTCCAGCACGTATGACGAGAGACGTGAGCGCTGGGCGCGCAATCAGGTCAACGATCTAACGTCCCACCACGAGACCATCCTCAAGAAGGTGTTATGACAGCCAACACAACCTCCAGACACTGCAAGGCTGGGGCGGAAAGCAGCAGCTGCTTATTATTTTAGTGAAAATCGAACAAATGATTGACCAATGGTTCGATACAATTTAAATGCAATCGAAATTAAATGCAAATTCGCGGTGCAGTCAAAATAGTCAATAAATAAACCGTATTTTCCCTCAATTGAGATCATTCTTTCCTCTCTTGCTTAGTCTTAACTAGTACTTTCTTTCAACTTGTGAAGAAACAGGAGTAGCACCGTCCCCTGTAGGGACAGCCCAGAGGGCATTATTACGAGTATTTCATTAACACTTATCCCTTGACATATCCATGTTTCTTTGATCACCCCCTGTTGGTGGGTATATATATTCGCATTTAGGCTACGAAAATAGACTAAGCAGACTAAAACGGTGAGATTTTATTTAATTAGCCAGATTGTAAAATGAACCAAAACCGGAATCAGCTCCAGAGAATCGCCAAGAGCATCACCAGCAATGGGCCTACCTCAACATGACACTGCGGCAGCACAAAGTCACCTCAAACAGGGGAAATCACGCTACGTTACGCCACACAGAGTGGGGAAATAACGAAACGACAATACCACGAAAGCTCGACGATCGCTCTCACGCCCACGTCATACCGCCAGAGCAGCCGGTGCCAAGAGAGCCGGGCGACTATATTAAAAGAGCCAGCATGGATAGAGGGAGAAGGGAATACCGACCCTCTCACACCCGCAAGCAGAGGCCAGCAGCAGAAAGCTACAAAATAGCAGAGCGGCATAAAGGCTGCAAAAAAGGGAAAAGCGTGCCCTGGCACGTACTATCCCGGGCCAGGCTCAGGAGCGATTTTCGAACTCGCAAGTGGGACGGTTGGACCAACCAGGACTTCAAGCGGCGGACGAAGCGACCCGTTCAGCACACACGTCGCCGTAGCGCCGGCTACTGCGTAGCTCTGGTCGACAGCTCTGGTATACAGCTACAACGTAGAGTAGAGTAGAGTAGAGTAGAGTGAGTAGAGTGTGCCCCTCACATGATGATAATGATAAAATATTCAATTGATGAAATTGATAAAGAATAATCATATTTGAATTGAATTACTATAGGCATATAGGCAGAAGTGAAGCTGTTTTCTGATGCCTACACGAAGTACATAGGATTCGTCTTCATGAAGTCTGGAACAATCAAACGCTTTGCGTACTCCTCCTGTGGAGAACGGAACATGGTGGAGCTGGAAGAAAAGCGGTCAAGATATTAGTCAAGACGTTATCAGAACGAATATATGAAACAATAATAATAATAGTATTAATATCGCACCCAGTGAGGTAGACACGTCCACGTGCCGCAGCCAAATGTGCCAAATATGCCGGAGCCGGATAAGACACTGCGCGGTTGCAACGAGGAAACATGTGACAAAGATTGAATGTCAATTGCTGCAGTACATCAATATCCAAGTTGCCCGTATTCTCAATTACGCTGTAACGCGTCGGCTTGGCCGTCCCCTGATTCGCCTGATGGCTGACCATGAAGAACTCCATCTCATTGGGATGGACAATGGTGCGATCGACGACGGTTCCCGGATCGACATTGTTCAACTGGTTGTATTGCGATGGAGCTCCGCTCGGAAAGAAGCGCGTATGATGCCGCTTAACTACAATGACGCAGCAAATCTTGGGTTTAATGTGCATCTGAAAGGCGAACGGTCGAGTAGCGATTGAAAATGACAACAAAATCTGGATGCAACGGATGCAACGGATGCAACGGTACCTTGCAGCAGGCCGCAGTAATTCCTCTCAACTCTTCACTTTTGATCTTGGGGTACTGACAATCGCCGACACCATCTCGGTAATAGATGATGTGCTCGGGATATGATTTCCGGAACTGATAATAAACACGCAAGTGCTCCAGGGTTATCGACTCCATGTCCTCGATCTCCTCCAGGGTAGAGCGTTGCAAGCGATATTGCATGTTATATGAAGCCCCGAATGGATCATGGGAGGCGGCAACACCCACCACACTGGGCATCTCCCACTGATCGGGCGACGGATGAGTCACATCGGCACCCAAAAACATTGCGTTCTTTAACAGACAGCGCGGGTCATCCCTTAGCTTGTGATTAATACCGTTCAACTTGGAATTGACCTTAAGTAGAACGTTACCAATACACTGCGGGTTGCATTTACGCTCGACTGTGATCTGCTTGAGGCATTGCGTGAGAATGCCGTGCTTCAGCTCAGCCTTTTGCTTGACGACATCATAAGAGCGCCCGACATTTGGTATAATAACGAACACCAAATCAAATTGATTTCTTTTGAAATCGTGGAAATGAGCATCTAGTTCACGTTCGTCCTTGTAATTCCGTTTGTCGGCTTTGGTATCCAGGCACAGATTGACGGTGCGACTCTGCTGAAGAACCTGCGACGAAAATTAGTCGGTCTAGGATCGGATCTGTTTGAAATGCTGCAATGCTGCAATGCTGAAAAACTTACCATCTTCTGAAGCTCGTCCACATACTGGTAGTTAATCTTACCGTAGAGTATGGCCCACTTATGTGGCTTCGGCTTGGGTTCAAAGAATTGCATCCGATCCATGCGCCACGAACCGTTCCTCACCGAAGCCAAATTGTTGTTTTTGTACTCAATCTGAGGCGCATTGAGCGTGCGTGTATTCACGACGATGAAGTCAGTGCCCAGGCGTATGCCAAAGTGGCTGATGGTCGGGTCTAAATTGTGCTTGAAATATTCCAGTAGGCGGACGATCTTGGCCTTCCTCTCGTTGGTTGACGTGGCAGCAAACTTAAGTATGGCCGCCACCCGAGCAGCAGTATCCTTGCGCTGCGATACGATACAGATACAGATACAGATAAAACAAATAAAAGCAGGAAACGCAGAATGATTTGGAGTGAAGGGAAGCTCCCCGCTGGGAGCTTGGAGATTTTTAACTCACCTTCATTGTCTGTCTATCGTCAATGCGACATAGTTCGATAGGCAAATAAATGTGTTTCAACGGCGGCCCAACATGCAAGCAGAGAAGGTTCGGAAACTTTAAATCATACTCCCGAGACTTGAAGTACTTTGCAACGGTCGTTTCTTTCCCATCCAGCTCAAATGTCTGAGTGCTAGCCGGAGCCTTGGAAAGCCCGTTGACTCTGAAGACGCGAGGGGCGCTGCCAAAGCAGGCAGGCGGGTCGTAAATTATATTAATGTCATTTAGGAATGACTCAATATCAGAACGCCTGTAGTCAAGATTTGTGCTTTTGTCAATTTTCTGCCTCTGATACTGCTCTATATAGTCAATGATCGACATGGCCTTCGGAAAGGCCTTGTGTGATATGTCCACATTAACAAACGGGCGATCGCCAAGCACGAATGTTTGATAGAGCCCAACCAGAGCTTCGTAGCCGTCTTTAAGATCAAAGGTGTTTCCGGGATCAGACCCTTTGAAGAAGGAGCGACCGGCGCGTCTAGCGGTGTTATGACAGGGAGCCGCCAACACAACCTCCAGACACTGCAAGGCTCGCATGGGCTTATCATAAATCTTGTCCTTCATGTAGCTGCAAAAATGGAAAAATGGAAAACTGCACACATTCGGTTCAATTCGTTCAATTCGGTTCACTCACCTTCTTAGTGAGCTCAAATCGACTTCCGAGTCCTGTGTCTTCCTGAGCTCCACAGTGTAATTCAAGGTACGGCCGTGGCGATCTGTTACCTGGACGACAAGAGGACAAGAGGACAAGAGGCAAGTTTCACTTCAAAAGCACATCAAACTCAGCGAAATATACAACACTTACCTTAATTTCTTGGCCCTGGGGGCTGCATTTTAGTTTCACAACTGAGTAGCACGATCCACGTCCATCATATGCGGCAATCGCACCGCCCAAATGTTCAACTCTGTACTGCTCAAAAGCCTGACGATAGAACTTCTTAGGACATACTGACGTGATCTTCACATCGTACTGATAGGCCACCGCAGGCATTTTATCCAAGTTAACTTCGAGATAATTAACAGATACTTGACCTGGTTTTCCCAAAGTTCCACGTTTCATGGTGCCTGCTGGGAGTGGCGGCACCACTTTTTGGGTCTGAGGGAGCAGATTCTGCAGAGGCTGCAGAGGCAGACCTCGGTTCTGGGCTCTTGGCCATTTTGGGAGTTCGTCTTGCGGTTTTGGTGGACCATAGAACTGGGAGCCTCCTTGGTGTTGTTCATTGTGGCCCTGAAGACGCCGTTGTACTGTCTGCTGTTGCTGGTTCTGTTTTTCTATAGGATCGCGGTGTTGTCCGCGCTGTTGTGGAAGTTGCTGCTGCTGCTGCTGCTGCTTTCCGCCCCAGCCTTCCCCGGCCTTATCGCGCCTCTTCTGACACCTCTGTGTCTGCCATTCTCCTTGCTCCTCTTCCTGCTTCTGCTTCTGCTTCTGCTTCTGCAAGCCAGAGGCGGCAGGACCTCCATACGGAGGGTGAGTAACCTTGTCTCCTTCCGCAGACGCACCTGTAGCTAAGATTCGTGAAGAAGAGTGGAATAATTAATGGTAAGTAATCGATACACGGACCTGCGCGATTTATCAAGGTCACGGTTATTTTCTAACTAAATTTCAAAGCTTCATTGCTACCCACTTGAAATGGAAACCATCAAGTATGCCTTGGAGTAAAATGTCAAAATCTTTTTTTGTTAAATTCGAACGAAATATCGCCCTCTAGAGGTAGCTTTCTGATAGAAACATACCTAATTAAAACAAAAACGAAAAGTCGCGATTCATCTAGGGGTCTACTGCTATTTGGCTACATTCTGAGCAACGTATTTGGAGGCCGTATATGGCACATTCACAGAACACAGAACACAGAACACAGAACTCAGGAAGGTGCAACTCATTGAAATTGGAACTCATTCCTCCCAAAACGTACATCTTAAAAGTAAACAACGTACAGCCAGGGTCGAAACAATCCTTCACTTACCTTTTAGTTGATGCTCTTGGAGGGGCTTGCCGAAGTACCGCTTGATGGTTGGTTTGCTTGGTTTTTCGGCATTCGGTTTATATTCTAATCGGAATAAATGTATTTTATTAAACAAATTCAAATTTTCACTTTCAGGTTATGTATTTCACTCACTATTTTCCTTTCCCATTTTTATATTTTTATTTGTATTATTTTTATTTTTGTTGAATTTTATATCTGTTCCCGACGACTGAATTGTTTCGAATGACTGCAATATTTATTTCCTGTTTTCTGATGCCAAACTTTTTACTCGAAATATGTTTGACGTATAGCACTGTGCTGTGTGATCGATTCTAATAATCTACAACAGCAGCTGCTTATTATTTTAGTGAAAATCGAACAAAATATTTGACTCCATTGATTTCCACTAAGGAAAGGAGTGAAATCTTTCATGCACATATCAATCCACACAAAATTGTTTCATCAGAGGTTCTGCTATTTTTCATGCGCTCAAGCAAGTAAATTATTTCAAATGATTGACCAATTTCAATCGATACAATTTAAATGCAATTGAAATTAATTCGCGGTTCAGTCAAAATAGTCAATAAATAAACCGTATTTTCCCTCAATTGAGATCATTCTTTCCTCTCTCGCTTAGTCTTAACTAGTACTTTCTTTCAACTTGTGAAGAAACAGGAGTAGCACCGTCCCCTGTAGGGACAGCCCAGAGGGCATTATTACGAGTATTTCATTAACACTTATCCCTTGACATATCCATGTTTCTTTGATCACCCCCTGTTGGTGGGTATATATATTCGCATTTAGGCTACGAAAATAGACTAAGCAGACTAAAACGGTGAGATTTTATTTAATTAGCCAGATTGTAAAATGAACCAAAACCGGAATCAGCTCCAGAGAATCGCCAAGAGCATCACCAGCAATGGGCCTACCTCAACATGACACTGCGGCAGCACAAAGTCACCTCAAACAGGGGAAATCACGCTACGTTACGCCACACAGAGTGGGGAAATAACGAAACGACAATACCACGAAAGCTCGACGATCGCTCTCACGCCCACGTCATACCGCCAGAGCAGCCGGTGCCAAGAGAGCCGGGCGACTATATTAAAAGAGCCAGCATGGATAGAGGGAGAAGGGAATACCGACCCTCTCACACCCGCAAGCAGAGGCCAGCAGCAGAAAGCTACAAAATAGCAGAGCGGCATAAAGGCTGCAAAAAAGGGAAAAGCGTGCCCTGGCACGTACTATCCCGGGCCAGGCTCAGGAGCGATTTTCGAACTCGCAAGTGGGACGGTTGGACCAACCAGGACTTCAAGCGGCGGACGAAGCGACCCGTTCAGCACACACGTCGCCGTAGCGCCGGCTACTGCGTAGCTCTGGTCGACAGCTCTGGTATACAGCTACAACGTAGAGTAGAGTAGAGTAGAGTAGAGTGAGTAGAGTGTGCCCCTCACATGATGATAATGATAAAATATTCAATTGATGAAATTGATAAAGAATAATCATATTTGAATTGAATTACTATAGGCATATAGGCAGAAGTGAAGCTGTTTTCTGATGCCTACACGAAGTACATAGGATTCGTCTTCATGAAGTCTGGAACAATCAAACGCTTTGCGTACTCCTCCTGTGGAGAACGGAACATGGTGGAGCTGGAAGAAAAGCGGTCAAGATATTAGTCAAGACGTTATCAGAACGAATATATGAAACAATAATAATAATAGTATTAATATCGCACCCAGTGAGGTAGACACGTCCACGTGCCGCAGCCAAATGTGCCAAATATGCCGGAGCCGGATAAGACACTGCGCGGTTGCAACGAGGAAACATGTGACAAAGATTGAATGTCAATTGCTGCAGTACATCAATATCCAAGTTGCCCGTATTCTCAATTACGCTGTAACGCGTCGGCTTGGCCGTCCCCTGATTCGCCTGATGGCTGACCATGAAGAACTCCATCTCATTGGGATGGACAATGGTGCGATCGACGACGGTTCCCGGATCGACATTGTTCAACTGGTTGTATTGCGATGGAGCTCCGCTCGGAAAGAAGCGCGTATGATGCCGCTTAACTACAATGACGCAGCAAATCTTGGGTTTAATGTGCATCTGAAAGGCGAACGGTCGAGTAGCGATTGAAAATGACAACAAAATCTGGATGCAACGGATGCAACGGATGCAACGGTACCTTGCAGCAGGCCGCAGTAATTCCTCTCAACTCTTCACTTTTGATCTTGGGGTACTGACAATCGCCGACACCATCACGGTAATAGATGATGTGCTCGGGATATGATTTCCGGAACTGATAATAAACACGCAAGTGCTCCAGGGTTATCGACTCCATGTCCTCGATCTCCTCCAGGGTAGAGCGTTGCAAGCGATATTGCATGTTATATGAAGCCCCGAATGGATCATGGGAGGCGGCAACACCCACCACACTGGGCATCTCCCACTGATCGGGCGACGGATGAGTCACATCGGCACCCAAAAACATTGCGTTCTTTAACAGACAGCGCGGGTCATCCCTTAGCTTGTGATTAATACCGTTCAACTTGGAATTGACCTTAAGTAGAACGTTACCAATACACTGCGGGTTGCATTTACGCTCGACTGTGATCTGCTTGAGGCATTGCGTGAGAATGCCGTGCTTCAGCTCAGCCTTTTGCTTGACGACATCATAAGAGCGCCCGACATTTGGTATAATAACGAACACCAAATCAAATTGATTTCTTTTGAAATCGTGGAAATGAGCATCTAGTTCACGTTCGTCCTTGTAATTCCGTTTGTCGGCTTTGGTATCCAGGCACAGATTGACGGTGCGACTCTGCTGAAGAACCTGCGACGAAAATTAGTCGGATTAGGATCGGATCTGTTTGAAATGCTGCAATGCTGCAATGCTGAAAAACTTACCATCTTCTGAAGCTCGTCCACATACTGGTAGTTAATCTTACCGTAGAGTATGGCCCACTTATGTGGCTTCGGCTTGGGTTCAAAGAATTGCATCCGATCCATGCGCCACGAACCGTTCCTCACCGAAGCCAAATTGTTGTTTTTGTACTCAATCTGAGGCGCATTGAGCGTGCGTGTATTCACGACGATGAAGTCAGTGCCCAGGCGTATGCCAAAGTGGCTGATGGTCGGGTCTAAATTGTGCTTGAAATATTCCAGTAGGCGGACGATCTTGGCCTTCCTCTCGTTGGTTGACGTGGCAGCAAACTTAAGTATGGCCGCCACCCGAGCAGCAGTATCCTTGCGCTGCGATACGATACAGATACAGATAAAACAAATAAAAGCAGGAAACGCAGAATGATTTGGAGTGAAGGGAAGCTCCCCGCTGGGAGCTTGGAGATTTTTAACTCACCTTCATTGTATGTCCATCGTCAATGCGACATAGTTCGATAGGCAAATAAATGTGTTTCAACGGCGGCCCAACATGCAAGCAGAGAAGGTTCGGAAACTTTAAATCATACTCCCGAGACTTGAAGTACTTTGCAACGGTCGTTTCTTTCCCATCCAGCTCAAATGTCTGAGTGCTAGCCGGAGCCTTGGAAAGCCCGTTGACTCTGAAGACGCGAGGGGCGCTGCCAAAGCAGGCAGGCGGGTCGTAAATTATATTAATGTCATTTAGGAATGACTCAATATCAGAACGCCTGTAGTCAAGATTTGTGCTTTTGTCAATTTTCTGCCTCTGATACTGCTCTATATAGTCAATGATCGACATGGCCTTCGGAAAGGCCTTGTGTGATATGTCCACATTAACAAACGGGCGATCGCCAAGCACGAATGTTTGATAGAGCCCAACCAGAGCTTCGTAGCCGTCTTTAAGATCAAAGGTGTTTCCGGGATCAGACCCTTTGAAGAAGGAGCGACCGGCGCGTCTAGCGGTGTTATGACAGGGAGCCGCCAACACAACCTCCAGACACTGCAAGGCTCGCATGGGCTTATCATAAATCTTGTCCTTCATGTAGCTGCAAAAATGGAAAAATGGAAAACTGCACACATTCGGTTCAATTCGTTCAATTCGGTTCACTCACCTTCTTAGTGAGCTCAAATCGACTTCCGAGTCCTGTGTCTTCCTGAGCTCCACAGTGTAATTCAAGGTACGGCCGTGGCGATCTGTTACCTGGACGACAAGAGGACAAGAGGACAAGAGGCAAGTTTCACTTCAAAAGCACATCAAACTCAGCGAAATATACAACACTTACCTTAATTTCTTGGCCCTGGGGGCTGCATTTTAGTTTCACAACTGAGTAGCACGATCCACGTCCATCATATGCGGCAATCGCACCGCCCAAATGTTCAACTCTGTACTGCTCAAAAGCCTGACGATAGAACTTCTTAGGACATACTGACGTGATCTTCACATCGTACTGATAGGCCACCGCAGGCATTTTATCCAAGTTAACTTCGAGATAATTAACAGATACTTGACCTGGTTTTCCCAAAGTTCCACGTTTCATGGTGCCTGCTGGGAGTGGCGGCACCACTTTTTGGGTCTGAGGGAGCAGATTCTGCAGATTCTGCAGAGGCTGCAGAGGCAGACCTCGGTTCTGGGCTCTTGGCCATTTTGGGAGTTCGTCTTGCGGTTTTGGTGGACCATAGAACTGGGAGCCTCCTTGGTGTTGTTCATTGTGACCCTGAAGACGCCGTTGTACTGTCTGCTGTTGCTGGTTCTGTTTTTCTATAGGATCGCGGTGTTGTCCGCGCTGTTGTGGAAGTTGCTGCTGCCGCTGCTGCTGCTGCTTTCCGCCCCAGCCTTCCCCGGCCTTATCGCGCCTCTTCTGACACCGCTGTGTCTGCCATTCTCCTTGCTCCTCTTCCTGCTTCTGCTTCTGCTTCTGCAAGCCAGAGGCGGCAGGACCTCCATACGGAGGGTGAGTAACCTTGTCTCCTTCCGTAGACGCACCTGTAGCTAAGATTCGTGAAGAAGAGTGGAATAATTAATGGTAAGTAATCGATACACGGACCTGCGGTAACAAATCCAAAGCAAAACAAAATACCCTCAATGGACCGCGATTTATCAAGGTCACGGTTATTTTCTAACTAAATTTCAAAGCTTCATTGCTACCCACTTGAAATGGAAACCATCAAGTATGCCTTGGAGTAAAATGTCAAAATATTTTTTTGTTAAATTCGAACGAAATATCGCCCTCTAGAGGTAGCTTTCTGATAGAAACATACCTAATTAAAACAAAAACGAAAAGTCGCGATTCATCTAGGGGTCTACTGCTATTTGGCTACATTCTGAGCAACGTATTTGGAGGCCGTATATGGCACATTCACAGAACACAGAACACAGAACTCAGGAAGGTCCAACTCATTGAAATTGCAACTCATTCCTCCCAAAACGTACATCTTAAAAGTAAACAACGTACAGCCAGGGTCGAAACAATCCTTCACTTACCTTTTAGTTGATGCTCTTGGAGGGGCTTGCCGAAGTACCGCTTGATGGTTGGTTTGCTTGGTTTTTCGGCATTCGGTTTATATTCTAATCGGAATAAATGTATTTTATTAAACAAATTCAAATTTTCACTTTCAGGTTATGTATTTCACTCACTATTTTCCTTTCCCATTTTTATATTTTTATTTGTATTATTTTTATTTTTGTTGAATTTTATATCTGTTCCCGACGACTGAATTGTTTCGAATGACTGCAATATTTATGTCCTGTTTTCTGATGCCAAACTTTTTACTCGAAATATGTTTGACGTATAGCCCTGTGCTGTGTGATGGATTCTAATAGTCTTGTAGTCGAATCTGGTAGTAAATCATTAATTTTCATTTGGTGTGCAGTTTCAACTATGCTAGGAATTCTCTAAATAACATTTTGTATACCGGGTACTCGAAGAGTTTAGGGATACGTAGGCTTCTATTTATATTTCAGACCTAACAATAAACGAGGGGGAACTTTGTGAGTTGCTGCGGACACCGCAACTCTACAGTTATACCCGACTGATACCCGAAAATCAGTCTGAGCGTGACGTCGGGCGCTGCGTAGCCACTTCAAATAGATTTGTTTCTTTTGGCTATAAAAATGATCCGATCTTATCCAGATTCAGCGATCTAATAGATATGGTCATTCTCTCTGATTCTGCGTTTTTAGTTTTCTCGAATCTGCAATATTGTAGACGCACCAGATTTTTGTCCTTTGTTGTGGTGGAAGGGGGTGGGGCGAAGTTTTGAGATATACTTTTTATACTGACGTCTAACAGAAGTGCAAATTTGATTACTCTAGCCTTAATAGTCTCTCAGATTTGTGGATGCCCCAGATTTTCGTCCTTTGCGGGGGCGGAAGGGGGTGTGGCGAAATTTTGACACAAAACGGTCAAGGTCCGATATCAAAGGAGTGTGGATACCAAATTTGGTTGCTCTGGCTCTTATAGGTTCTGAGATCCTTGAACTCATATTTTGCAATTGGCATAACCGACCATGAAACCTGTGTGTTAGAGAGAGACAGAGCGAGAAAGAATGAAATTGTTTTCTTGATTATGGCTATAATAATTATACAATCTGGTTCAGATTTTGTACTCTAGAACATATAATCATCCTCTACGACTCTGCGTTTTGCGTTTTCTCGTAACTTTAAAATTGTAGATGCCACAGATTTTCGTCCTTTGTGGAGGCGGAAGTGGGCGGGGCAAAGTTTTGAAATATACTTGTAGCAGTGACACATCACAGAAGTCCGGATATAAAACGTCGTTGCTCTAGCTCTTGTAATCTTTGAGCACTAGGCGCTGAAAGGGACGGACAGACGGACAGACAGACAGGGCTCAATCGACTCGGCTATTGATGCTGATCAAGAATATATATACTTTATGGAGTCGGAAACGATTCCTTCTGGACGTTACACACATCCATTTTCAGCACAAATCGAATAATTGAGTATCGGGTATAAATATGTCAAAGTCGTTCGTTGCTTTCAACATATCTGTATCAGTTCTACCTAAATATCGAGACTGGAACATTGTGAATTGTAAGGGAACAATTTGTATTTTGTTAACATTCAGCTGAGTTAACTTTACAGATTGAAACCAAGATGTCCTCCGATGATACTTCCGCAGTAAGTGAGGCCGATAGGCCTCCGTATGCGCTTTTCTTTGGCGGCATGGGAGCCGCATCCGCCATCATCTTCTCAGCTCTGGGAGCCGCTTACGGCACAGCCAAGTCGGGCACGGGGATCGCAGCCATGGCCGTTATGCGTCCGGAGCTGATCATGAAGTCTATCATTCCGGTGGTGATGGCTGGCATCATCGCCATCTACGGCCTGGTGGTCTCCGTGCTCATTGCCGGCTCTTTGTCGCCCACATACACCATTCGCAAGGGCTACATTCACTTGGCCGCCGGTCTCGCCGTCGGCTTCTCGGGACTGGCGGCGGGCTTTGCCATCGGGATTGTCGGAGATGCCGGCGTTCGAGGTACTGCCCAGCAGCCGCGCCTGTTTGTTGGCATGATTCTGATTCTGATCTTTGCCGAAGTCCTGGGGCTGTATGGTCTGATTGTGGCCATCTATCTGTACACTAAGTGAAACAGGCTTCATTCTTACACGATGCGATTCTCATAGTTGACAGTAAAATAAAAAAATATTAAACGGCAAATCCAAGAATGCTCTGAGAGCCTCGGCAGATCTCTTCATAGACTATCTATCAAAAAGGCAAAGCTTTCTGGGTCGCAACTCGGATCGGCGAAAAACTTTTTGACCTCCTAAAAATATGTGAGAAAGACCACTTGATTCAACATTTTGGGTGGCTAAGAAATGAGTTGAGGTGGGCTATGTGTGAGAGCTCGGATTGTGGTAGACAAGTACACTCCGTATTTGAAGGACAATTCTACAACAACTTCTGACCAAAAAATGGTTCATTAACACTCAGAATTCCAACATGATCAGCTGTTGTTGACCAGTTTTAGAGCAAACAGGCGATCGGTACATCTTAATACATTAAAGTTATCATTAAGTTGAGCTCCTGAGCTAAAACCACAGTACGAGTATAATCACGATATATTTTTGTGGAATACAGACCGGTCTGTAGGCTGAGTTCTGGAATATACATACAGGGTGCGCCATCGAATAACTTTGACATTTTTTAACCGCTAGACTTCAGCAGACCAGCTTTGGAAACAATTTTACCCCGGAACAACGTGTTGGAGTACATTGAAAATATTCGTTCAGTTTGCTAACTCAATGTGCATATCGTCGAAATGGGTGTGAAACTTCCCTGAAGCTCTGGTATCAAAAAATGGAAGGTATTAATTGGCCGCCGAGGTCTCCAGATTTAACGCCTCTGGACTTTTTTTGGGGTTATGTGAAAAGCAATGTGACACCAGTCTCAAAAATTAGACTGAATACCTCATATTTGAAATTTGTTTGTTTTTTTTCAAAGTTATTCAGGTATTCACATAGCGCACCCAAAGATGGCGCATCCCGTATATCCGAAACAACCAACACCTATATTTCGAACCTCAAACTTGATCAACCTTTTTGAACCTTAACCTTTGATCGCGGTACATTGCAGGGAGAAATCCCTGCAGGAATCCCATGAAAAGAAAGTGCCTTGGAATATCTGTCAACATCTGTAGAATCGTGTATTGTACGTATACCTATTATCTGATACAAAAGGTTTTAGATAATGTACGACGCTGGACTACAAGAGACCAGCCCGCCATATGCGATCTTTCTAGGGGGTGTTGGGGCAGCGATTGCCATTATATTCCCCGCCCTTGGAGCTGCTTACGGCACGGCAGTGTCCGGCATGGGTATTGCCCAAATGGCTGTGTCCAAGCCAGAGATGCTGATGAAGTCTCTCATACCGGTGGTTATGGCCGGTATTATCGCCATATACGGCTTGGTCGTCTCCGTGCTGATCGCGGGCTCCATCAACGATAGCTACACCGTTCACGACGGCTTCATCCACCTCGGCGCCGGCCTGTCCGTGGGCCTGCCCGGACTCGCTGCAGGAATCGCCATCGGCATTGCTGGGGATGCAGGCGTCAGGGGTACGGGCCAGCAGCCGCGACTCTTTGTCGGCATGATACTGATCCTCATCTTCGCCGAAGTCCTGGGTCTCTACGGGCTGATTGTTGCCATTTATTTATACACGAAGATGTAGTCTTTTCGATCCCAATAAAAAAGGTAGATCGATCCCAATACTAGTAAAAGATGGCCAACGGTCATAGGATCCAAGGGGTCACGAGCGAACCGGCACCCGCCGTAACTGTACACGCTGGTGGAAGTGCGACTATACTCTCCCCGTGGTACGTTCCGGACCAGGATCGTAGAAAGGATGCTGTCTAATGATAGGCAGGCGAAGAGAAGAAAACTCTGAGTGATGGCCAATGTCCAAGGTGTGCCCAGGGATGCAGACTTTGGATACCTGCCGGGGCTATGCCCCGGGTGACGCCTACTCGTGGTTTTAAACATGCTCTACCAGAGGAGGCTATAGGGCAGGGTCTGGGTCTCGGGGAGCGTTGTCTGCGACGAGATGAACAGGATCCTCGTCTTAAGATTCTTGAGACTTTAAAGGAAACGGTTTGCTGCCATCTCCTATTGAAATTTTGCTCGAACATACCAAATGGTAGGTAAAAGTAAAACTTTTAATATAGTTTTACAAAAGGTAAAGAAATAAAGAAGTAAAGACATTGTCAAGAAGAACAGTTAGGAAAGGAGAAATTGGTATATATAGAGCCGAAATTTGATAGAATTCTTACCAGTTTCACGAATTGCTAGGAGGAACTTTTGCATGGCTCTCGAGAGGGGCATTCCATTCCCATGAACTGAACGTTGGAGTGATCAACTTGATCTCCAAACTACAGCATTGTGAGAACGCTCCTTTCGTATTGATATACGAGGAGCTGCATGTGAAGTGGAATGTGCAACTTGGATGGATGCAACTAGTACGGTACTATTCATTATAATAAATAATAATGAATAATTTTGGTATATTAATCAATTATTTCGCAGGCCTTTGGATCGGCGGATGTCTTGGGCAACATTCGGCACCGTGGATGTGCCCACCGACGAGTGCCCCGCCAATATGTTGGCAAAGGTGAACGGCACCCATGAGTACCCTGTGCTAAGGGATGTCGTTCACCTGCACAAACTATTGGCGGATAGGCACAAGTGGATGGATGTGATGTTGCACTGTCCCAGCTGTACAACCTCAAGTTTACAGCCGACGACGTGTGGCACACAGCTTAGCCGCTTGTAAATCGAGTACGTGAGGATTTACGGGCACGGATTGTCACGGAGGTGGCCCAGGTTGAACGGCTGGTTGGCCGAGTGTGTTCCTACCCGGGGACAACACCTTTCACCACCTTGCACAGGCTAAACAGCACGGGCCTGGAGCTGTGCGGGAGTGGGCGAGGTGCTCCACCATCTGGATTTTATGCCTCAAAACAGGAGTACCGGAGAAGTCCACGTAGGTTTATGGCCATTGTGTTGGGAGTGATGGAAGTGGCTACTCCCAAACCGGATCCGATCTTACATGGATAGGCGCTAATCCATGATCAAATCGCTCCTTTTCAGGACCACCAAAAATTCATAGAGATGCATATGTATATTTTCCATTATTTCAAATTTTTCCCGACAGAAGGAAGATTTTCTATTCTATGTTCACGGTGGATCTAATCCAATGAATCCAATGAACAATCGGTAAGAAGACCAAATCCTTCAAAATATCGTTGAAATACCTTTAAAACAGAGATGACATTAGATGACAACCATTTCCTTAATTTTATAACTAACCTTTCCCTAGGGTATGAAAAATGTTGCACCATCCCGCGCCCATGTTGCGGAACATGCTATAAATTTATAAGTAATAAATTCGCAACATCCAGCATGTTGCTAGAAAACGATTGCGGGCATGTAAGAAAAACGAGGTGAGGTTGTGTGTTGCATCGCGTTTTTTCTCGCGCCTAATTTATTTAGCTTAACATAACATCCAACAGTTGGGAAAAATTCAATGCCGTTTTCCAGAAATTGGGATAAATAAAATTTCCAATTAGTGTTTAGTGTGACCAAAAATCAAAGGCCACCACCTCTAGCTCATACTCCTCGCAAATTTAATACTTTTCATCGTATTTTTCAGTATATTTTAACACGTAATGGAGTCATCTGTTGTCAATGATCCAATGTAGAAACCATGTAGAAATGCCATTTAGAGCCATGTCCCAGGCCACATCGAATACTAATTCGTGTTCAGCATCGAATTCCTGATCGTTTGCCATCAAAAACTAAATTTTTTGGTTGGCTTATATGAAAAAAAATGGTTACAAATTTTTGAAACGTAAACATTTCTTTCAGGTGCCGCTTTTTAAAGTTACATAACAAATTAATATGTAGCAAATATGTAGTTAGCGTGCAGAAGTCAAAATTGAACCGACGGTATATTTACGGTATATCGATATATAATGGTATATTTTGTCGATTTAATCAACCCTTAATGGGTCATTTCATTTTTAACGGTATATAGAAATCCAATAAAAGCAAGTGTTAAAATTAAGCCAGTTAAGTAGAAAATTGATTCATCAATCGTACAAAACTATGTGGGCATGACTAAATGTTCCATCTAGCTAATAATATTCAACGGAAGATCAAAAACGAGCAATATGTTGAAAATAAGACCGTATATTTCGGTATTTATTAGAATCGGCCGGTACCGGTAATAGCCGGTAGACAACATTAGTCCCATTCCATACTTTTAAATGATGTACTTAAATTACTGTACTTGGATATCGACTTACGGTGAATATGCCCCAATTATTGGGGTTGCTATTGGCATTCAGCAGGGTACTTGCCATGTAGGTCACTTGAACTGAACTACTAAAATTGGTGCTGATAAGTTAGTTGAAAAATGTATTTAATATACACCACATATAATATATCCATATAAACTTAGTTTGTTTAAATGTACCGCCAAATTACGAACGGTTAAAAATGAACTCACGCGATTTTTTCTTTCGGCCAATGAATATCGTCGAAAATGTGCAGCAAAACATAATGTAGCAGCAACATGTTTTGCAATTCTGCCTATGTTGCGGCAACATGAGAAAGACAATTCATACCCTAGAAAAGAATGTTATAGAACTGAGAAAATGTTTGTCATCCCAGGCTCTAATTAATGCAGAAACTAGTCACTCCCTGTTTTGAACGATATTTTGCAATAAGTGGTCTTCTTACAGGGATCAAGATATGGTACAGGGATCAGAATATACATACATATATACATCACCTTAAGCATGAATAGGACAAAAAAATGCAATCTAAGATAAGCAGCTTGCAGTATAAGCTATAAAGCTGCATTTTTATATAATATTAACGAAATAGGGTATACAACTGCCCATACTCTGGTTGACAAGAAATTAATTTGCAAATACCGGCAGCATTGACGTCACAACATTGTTTATTTTGTTATTCTGTTTAAACCATGTTTTTGTCAAAATAAAATACATGCGAGTACCTAAAAGTACTTAATCTTGAACAAAATTGATTCAGCAATCATATAAACTTATGAGGGTTAATCTGAAAGATCTATATGGCTAGTAAAATTCGACGGAAGATCAAAAACCAGGAATTTGTCTTAATAACCAGTTGACAAAAATGATTCCCGGCAACACTAATTTTCATACTTGATATTATAGATTTGAGAAAATGTTTGTCATCCCAGGTATCAGGATCGAGATAAATATATAAAATATAATAATAATATTCATGAAAATGTCTAAAACATATTAATTTGAGAAAAAGTCTTTATAAATTACGTTTAATCTTCATATCAAATTGACGCAATAGGGTATACAATTAATACAATAGGGTATTATTTAAATACCAGCAACATTGCGACTGTTTTTTTGTTGAACTATTTTGTTTAAACCTTGTTTTAGTCAAAATAAATTAAAAGCAAGGACTAAAAAGTAACCAATTGTGTAGAAAATTTATTCATCAATGTGGGCAAAACTAAGGGTTTTAATTAGCCAGAATTATTCAACAGAATCTCTAAATTGAGCAATATGAACGACTATCCTTTTTGGTTTTTTTTGTTTGACCCTTTTCGCTAAAACCTTTTTTACGCAAAATGCAACAAAAGCAATTATTTAAAGTGCGCCAGTCAATTAGATAATTGCATTTTTAATCGTATAAATTTATCTGGGCACGGTTTAATGTTTTATATAGCTAGTAAAATTCCACGGAAGATCAAAAATGAGGAATATGTAAAATAGAACTGGAATTCGTCAGTATATTTACGGTATATTTTTAAACGAAACGATATGTTTCGGTATATTTCTGAGGGTCATACTGCCTGATGGGCATCAAGTTTTTCCTCAAAGTCTCACAATCGCGCGGCCCCGTAAACACCACGAGCAGTGTTGTCGATTTTTTTTTCTGAATTCAGAAATTTCCGTTGATATTTCCCACAAAAGTATCCATATCGACAAGAATCAACAATCGACCAGCGGTTGGTTGCGTTGCTGAGCGCGTCGTCAAGAAATTTCAAATCACAAAAATTTTTGCCGCGGACGACGAAACAACGGAAGTACGTCGGAATTTTTTTGAATGTTTTGAATGAGCGGTTGCTGCGCGCGTCGTTTTGTGGGTAAACAACAAAATTCGCTAAGAGTGTGCACCAAAATACAATCAAATCGGTTGGTTGGCTCGGAAAAGTATCTTTTTTATCATCCAAACAAAGTATTCCCCCGCCCGCTCTGCCCGGTGTGAGATATTTGGGAAAATTGTGTACACATGTGTGTGTGTGTGTCTGCAAGTGTGTGGAAGCAAAGCAGAAAGAAAGAAAGTGTTGTGTACAAATCCAAGCCAAAGAAAGTCGGAGAGATATGGGGTCTGGTGTTTATCGCGATTCTTGAATGAAAAGAAAATATTAAACAAAAGCAGAGTGCACCGGTCGACAGTGTACCCAAAAAAATATCTGTGGAGTGGAGTGGAGTTGAGGGAATCAAAATAGCAATAATAGTAAATGAAGGCGCAAAGAATTCCAGGAAATACAAGTGTTGCCAGAAAGTGCCTGTGTGTGTGAGAGAGAGTGCTGCGCGCGCGCTTGCATCTGTATGTGTGTGTGTAAAATTCACAGTAAATAAATAAATAAAAATTTGTATACACCCATACGTATGCACACATATAAGTGCACACGCGTGAATGTGTGAGAGTGTTGTGAAGTTGCGGCGCAAAACGAAAGCACGCAAATAAAACATAAGAAGGAAAAATGCCAGTGTGTGTGTTTGTGTGTGTGTAAATACGCCTGCGTCTGAGAAAGTGCGTCGTTTCTGTTCTGTTTTTGAAATCAATATCAAAATACAAGAAGAAATTGCCGGGAAAAAGTTCTTAAATTAATTATTTACCCATACCTATAGGCGCACAACCACCCCAAAATCGAGAATAAACTACTACTACACCAATTACAATGTTGGAAAACAAATGCTGTGCAAAAAGGTGAGTCAAAATGTGGAAAAAAAAACAAAAACAGAAACGTAACCAGAAACTGGTATAAAAACAAAAATTGCAAACTAAAAATCAAAACAAAAATATGTATTCTGCCATCTGTGGCTATTGATTATGGTTTATGGGTGGTTTCCGAGTACTTATTATTTTAAGGATTGTGTCGGCGAGAGTAGTTCACCAGAGGCCTAGTTAAAAAAAAAACAGGAACAAGGTACCTTCGGAGTTGAACCATTCTGAGCTACAGAAATGGAAAATACATGAAAATTAGAAACAAATTAATGCAGATATGGGCATTCTATCTATGGAAAAGGTTTAAGGCTACATGAGCTAGAAAATATAAAACCGAAAAAGACGAAACGTAACTGGAGAGGGAACACACAAAAATCATAGCTAGACAAAAAAATGCAAAAAACTTAACTAGAGAGAGAGGGAGAGAGCTAGAAAAATACTCGTACAGAAATTACGCAGCAGCAATTTATGCGAAGCTGTTGTTGCTTTTGTTGTTGTTGTTGTTGTTGTTCCATATCTATCATATCTCCTAGCCGTCTCTCTCTGTTGTTGTTGTGCTTCCTCCTCTCATTCCTCTTCTAGAAATAACCGCTTGTTTCGCCAACGTTTACGTCTTGTTTTGTGAATGAGAATGAGCAGAGAGCGCAGCCAGCCACACACTCTCTCTTTCTCTGTCTCTCTCGCACTCTCTGTCTTTGTGGGCTCGCGCTCTGAGAGTGTACGTACATCTAGAGAGCGAGAGGAACAATGCCGGTTTTTTTGGGTGTTTGTTGTTGTCCGGATACGTATTTTCATCAACTTTGAGTAACAATTTTAATAAATAATATTTTTACATGTTACCAATTCAAATTTAATTAATTTTTTAAACAGTTTGTGGATTCGGGTATTCACCGATGGGGTTCAGGTCTTAATTGAATGTCCTTTTATTTCACAAAAAATAGTTTTGCTGTTGTGGTAGTCCTGTTGGCAGTTTTTATTTTTTTTTTAGGATCAAAGAAAGCGCTCAGTCAGCTCCGAATAATCGCTGAATCTCTGCCATCTAGTCTACCTAGAAAATAAGAAGACTTGACAGCATTTCAGGGGATCACAGATCTTTGAAACCGAAAAATCTTCGTGGTCAATTGGTGGGTCAATATTGGGGAAAAAAGATCAAAAAGGTCTACGACCAGATACAATGGACCCAATTTGTGGCAGGTCACAAATATGTATCTATCGGACATGCATACATATAGAGAAATGTGACAGTAGTTGAAGAAAGAAAAATATGAACAGATAGAGAAGTGAGAGTTTAGAAGTGACCTCCTGCTGACTGTCCAGTGAACGGGCTCTCATATTTTCATATATAGGAAAATTGCAACCAAATGAAACTTTGGGTGGTGGGAAAATAGGAAAAGGAAGCCCATCTTACCTCCTCACAGGCCAAAACTGATGATGAGATGGGTCTGTCTGGCTCTGGGATTGGGGTTCCTATGGCTGTGGGCTCTGTGGGTTGTGGGCTGTGGGTTGGGGCCTGGCTCCGCCTTCTAATTAAAAAGCATAAGCACTAATTGGCATGCCGCTGTGCGGTGTGGTGCGGTGGTTTCGTGGGGTGGGGTGGGGCTGCCCACTTGCTGTGCGCCGTGAGTTGTTGTTTTTATTATTGTATATATTTGTGTGTGTGCGTGTGTGTGTGTGTGCGTGTATTATTATTGTATAATAAAAGAAAAATGCCATAAAAAAAGGGAAAACAAAAGCAAAAATAGCGTAGCATTTATTTTTGTATTAATCATGCTATATTTTTGACGAGTCGAGGCCCCAAAGAATGTTGGCCAATGTATTTGTATTTGTGCGTAATTTATTTATTTTTAAATCGAGTTGTATTTGCAGCTGTATGGGTATTGGTTCTACATGCTTGTGTGTGTGCGCTTGTGACAAAAATAAGCTGCCGCAAAACAAATTGTTAAAAAATCAAAAAAACAAAAAAAAAGTAAAACAAAAAATAAAATAACATAAAATCTTGAGAGGATGAGGCAATGACGGGACCCCGGGCCAAGTTTTGTTATATTATTTTTTGTTGTATATTTTTATATATTTTTGTGTGGCAAAAACCGGAAATTGTTTGTCCGGCTATTGTTGATGACGTATGTGTATGACTGACTGGGAGGCACACACAAATACACTCTCGTACATACATATGGATATCCATATAAGCTGTCGGTCTGTCGGGAGGCGGCGTGGGGCGTGGGGCGGGTTCGGCATTGGAAATTTCGGGCGCATAATTTGGCCACACTAATTAGCAGAGAGGAGAGCGAGAGAGACAGGCGAAAAAACCGACCGAAAAAAGCGAATGAAAAAATACATATAATGCTCTGACCACATGTCTAAACGGTGCTGGTTCTGCTGCTGCTGCTGCTGCTTTGGCGCGCATGCAAGAACGAGAGGGAAGAGGTAAAGCAGAGCACGAGCACGAGCAAGAGCAAGAGTAAGAGAGTGGTGGCCAAGTGATAAGCATGTGTGTGTGTTGCTCGGCGTGTGTTGGTGTGTGTGTGAGTGGTGCGCTGAGCGAGACAAACAGACAGGTGTCATTGACCTTTTTCGCAGCGATGGCAAAAAAAAGTAAAGGAACAATAACATCAACCCACACACAATAAAAGCGTTTTTTGTGTGCAGTTTGTGCTGCGTTTACTGCTAGCTCGCTTCAGCTCTGCTCTGCTTTGCACTGCTTGCTGTTATTGCTGTTTATGCTGTGAACTTCTTGGCCTTGAACTTAGACGCGCGTCTTCTAATCGCTCCACACACACGCTTCCACTCGCTCGCCTCACTCTCTCTCCGCACTCCCTCTCACGCTCTCGTCACGCACACACCCATGCAGACAGGCACGCATTTGTGGGTTTATTGCCTCTGTTCAGTTCAGTTCTGTTCTGTTCTGTCGATTGTAGTTGGGCTTTTGTTGTTCTTGTTTTTGTGGCTTTGAATTTTTTGGAGGCGCGCACATACCTAAAATGGTATCAATTACGCAATTCATATATGTATGTATGTATATATGTACATACCCTTGCAGATTTCAGAGGGTATCATGAGTATAACTCGATCTTTCCTGAATCAAAAAGCAATATCAGTATCATATCTAATGACTGCTACAGAGAGCTACAATAAATCTATAATAAATCTACATACATATATGAAAATCTAAGGTTTATTGTTTCTTGCTTAATTTTGGAATATTGAAACTATGAAACTACTAATCGACCTAGAAAATACAATGATTTTTTGTAAGGACCCGTACTTCTATTCTCTTAATTATTCGCTGCTTTGCAGTTCCTTTCGCTTTAGTGGAAAATTATCTGTGACTCAACTTGTTTTTTTCCAAGAAAAAAAAAACTTAATAGTCTTCTATATTCGCATACAGTTCCAGGAACAATATTACAATCTTAATGCATTTTCTGGGATCAACATGATCATCAATCAGCCGCATCGAAATAAACAAAATTTCCTTGCAAGTGATTCACGTATTCTTGTACGCATTGCCCGGAGAGGCCCATCACATCACGCATCCCCCCACCACTCCCCCACCACACGCTTCTGCTCAGAATCTTATCAGAGAGAGAGAGAGAGAGAGAGAGTCTAAGGTCCAAGTAAATAATACACAACAATAACAATAACAGGAACAAGAGCGTTGTGGGAAGGGGGAGGAACAACAACCATAAAACACACACAGTTACACACAAACAACACATGACATAGTCGTCGTCGTCGTCGTCGCCGTCGTCGTCGGTGCCCGTGGTCGTTCCCTCAGTTCCCCATTTACCGAGTTTCACAGTTCCTCAATTCCTCAGTTAGTAGTCGTATGACGGTGGCCCTCCCCGCCCCGCAAGTTGGACTCCTCTCCTCCCACCGTCTACACGTCTGCACTGCTACGCTACGCGTCGCCTACGCATAAACACCATGTCCACCAAATAACACCATATCATTGTATTCGTGCGTGTGCGTTTGTACAATTATGGTCTACTATGTGATTTAAAAACAACTAACAACTAAAAAAAAAAAGTTACAGTCGATTAACGAACTTGGAATACTTGGTACTAGTTGTTCTTGTGAAATAAAAAAAAAATAAAAATTAAATTTAAAAAAAAATTGCATTTAAAAAATTTGCAATTAAATTAGAATTACTAAAATGGATTTAATTTATTAGATTTAAATAAATAACTTTCTATACGAATTATAATTTGAATGTGACTAGCGCAATAAAAAAAAGTTTAACCTTTTAGCGTCATTCATTTTACAATTGACTGATCTTAGTGGGAATCATAGAAGAGTAAAAATCGCATAAATGCATTCTAATATTCCCCCCCATTCTAATACGTCCCCTAACGTAGCACGAGTCTACCCCCAATAGTCTAGCAATAGCGGGTATAAGAAGAAAAAACAAAAAAAAAACTAGAATACATAATAGTACGCAACAACAAAGTGGTCGGTCGGTCGGTCGCGAAAATGGCAACTCGAGCTTCGTGTGGAGGAGTGGAGTGACAGGCGGTAGACAGCCGATGACGTGGTGTTTATATGGTTACGGGATCTTGTGATCATTCGTGTGCGCTATTGCCGAATGTCGGCAGCGGAGGTGGAAGTGGAAGTGTTTATTCTGTGATTTATTCAACCATGTTGCGGGCGGGGTGACACATATGTACGCACACAGCTTGTGCGTCCAGCGGAAGAAGCAACAGTTTTGGCCAACAGTTTTGGCAAGCTGTTTGTTCAGGTATTTTGATTGAAGATAATGGGGCAGTTTCTTTAAACGTGATTTCGATACATACAATACCAGTATGAAAAATAAAAGTTATATTTCAAAAAGTTGTCGCTATAATTTTATCCAACTTGTGCCCGAACCTCGCATTTGCTAGAAATTTTGCCGCCGATATGGTATCATTTTACGGATGTACTTCCGGAGTTTGATGAATCGATGGAAAATGATATTTCACTCCTATTTTGCAGGTGGTTTTCCAATACTGGCGAATTTCGATTTTTATGTGGATTTTCCTCTAATATCCATTATTATTTTTAGAAAAATTTCGCCATTGACCGCATCTACCTTATCGCGGACTCTTTCTTATTCTTGTATCCTGTTTACGCAGTTGCCGTTACAAATCTCCCAAGCACACCCCCACCTCTTCCCCTTGTTTGTTATTATAGCCCCGTTCTCTTTGACAATTTTAATATTCACTCGGTCTCAGTCTCTTCTCAGTGTTTGCCCCCCTCTCTCGGCTCTTGCTCTTGCTTATTGTTTTTGCTGCGGCCTCCTCTGTTTGTGTGTGTGTGTGTGTTGTATGTCTGTGTTTTCGGCATTTCGCTTTGTGCAGTTATTTGTTTTTCTTGTTTTTAAAGATTCCGTGTTATTATTGACATTCGTTTATAAAGGCGACGGCGGCTGCTTGTGCGTGTGGGTTTCTCGGCTTGTGTGCGAGAGTGTGTGTGTGTGTGTGTAATAAACAACACACGTGGTTGCATTTCTATTATCGCTTCCTCTCTTCCACTGCCCGTCTGTTGCCTGCCTGCCCAGCCAGTCCACAAATGCTGCTCTACCTCTCTGTTGTGCTGCAGCCGGTCACCTCGCCCTCTCAACTGGCTCCGCTCTCAACTGAACTCTCCTCTCTCTGTCTCTCTCCCTCTCTGGGTTCTTTGGTTTTCTTCTTTCGTTTTCTATTTTGTTTTTGATAAAGTGCGTGTTTGTCTTTTATGGCAGTGTGTGTTTGTGTGTGTGTAGGTGTGTGTTGGTGTTGGTGTGGCGCTTGAAGCGTTTTGTGTGCGGTTGATGCCGACGTCGCTGCCTGCTGCTGCTGCTGGGTGGGCGGCTGCGTTTGCGTCTGTTTTAACGGTGGCGCTTTTGTTGTTCCTGTTGTTGCTTGGGTGTGTGTGTGTGTGTGTATTTATAGTCACTTTTATAAACATTACGAGATAAGCCCAACGCCCGCTCATTTTTTGCATACCCTTCGCAGAGAGAGAGAGCGGGAAAGGGAATGAATGTTTTAATAGAGGACATGGATTGCTTAGATCCGAATGGATCACTAGATCATATATTTTCCTGGATGAGTCGGATCTTAATCGGATCACTATATAGTAGCTCTTATACAAACAATATATCTGAGCAGGGTATCAACAGCTTCGACTCCCGATGCCTGGCCTGGCGTTCCTTTCACGTTCTTATTCCCTTCCCCCTCGCTCTCTCTCCGTCTCTTGCTGCGGTCAGGCTCTCTCCTCTTTGCCTGTGTCTGTGTGCTGTTTTTGTGCGTGGGCATGCTCTGCGTTGCATATCTATTGATTGGATTTTGGATTTGCTGACGGCATTGACGAGCACCCGCTCGTCTCTCACTCCGACCCAACCCCCCCTTTTACGGTGGGTGGCAGTGGCAGTGGCAGTTGTTGTTTTCTTGTTAGTTAATAAGTTGTTGCTTTTTAAAGAATTTGTTTAGCTTTCTAATCGCTTTTTGGTGCGCACTTTCGCCCGTGAATGACCTTCGACTGTCCCGTTTGTTCGTGCTTTTTCTGTGATTCGGTGATCTCTAGAGGTGATAACAGAAAATGTAGTGATTAATGGACGATCATACAATACTATATGAAATGTAATAAAATGAATGAAATAATACAATACACGCCAAAGGAGATTCCAAGTTTTCTTTCAGCAAGTTCTATATACATATATAGCTTTTAATGAAGATATATTCAGTATAGATTGTACTTAAATGATCCATAGATTTGTTGTATATAAAGTGTTTGCTTAGACCATCATACGGAATGAAGTATTTGATTTGAATGAAGTAGATAAAGATATAATAGATAAAGATATGGATGATATCCGCGTATTTATTATTGTAGGATATCGTAGGAATACAATTTCTTACTGAAATAATCGGGCCATGATGTAGGGCACCACTTTGATCAGTATATATGTATATAGATTTATTTAGTATTTTTTGGATATTATTTTGGATTTTTTTCCCCTATTTAAATTTTAAGATTTGTGAAAAATTAAAATTAAATTGTGGCATGTCGTAACATCTTTAAAATAAATTCATGCGATAGGTTGGCTATCGCTTTTCTTGCTATTGTTGTTTTTGTCATCTCCATTGGAATGGAAAAAAAAGAGTGAGCAGAGAAAAAGATCAACGAACATTGAGGCCTAAGGCAGAACCAGATTAAGGGCCGGGACAGGCCGTCGGACAGACGAAACCCTTTTTGCCAATGATCCCATAGTCATAGTTTGCTCATTAAATTTGAAGCTCTAAATTCTCTCGGACACTCGGTTTTTCCCAGGTCCAGTCTGTCTCGCTCTCGCACACACGTGGCTCTCCGGGGCCGCGCTCCTGTTTGCTTTTGACGTGTGCGCGCGGGAAGTTATATTTCTCAAGTGTTTCGTGGAAATTTCAGGCCACAACGATCTTGAACTACTTCATCATGTAAAACATAAGCTCTCTCTCTCTCTCTCTCTCTCTGTCTCTCTCTTTGCCTGCCTCAACGGCAGAAGGGAACAACAATCAAGAAGACATTTTTATGATTTTATTTTACTGTACTCGTAAATTTAGCGATTAGTGGACGCGCGGTCGGTCGCGGTTCTCTGGTCGTTGGACCCGGTGGATGTTGGCTGCTGGTGTGCCTCCTCCTTGAACCCGTCCGTCCATCCGCTCCTCCGTTTTCCATCTCCCCCATCTTCGCCCTTCTCTCCACACACATATCGTTTCGCGTGCTTCACGCGCCCAGCGAGAGCGGCACTCCATATAGCATATATCTTGTTTTTATGCCCTTCGAAAGGGTACACCATAAAGGCCCGCCCTTTTAGCCCTCTGTAGCGTTTCTTTAGGAATTAATTCAAATTAGCCATCGATTTTGGTTCTTTATTATTATTATGGCAATAACCATCCTTTAGTTTTCGGAGCAAACCACCTTTGGGGGCACGTTTTCGGGAAGTATCTATAAAAATATACTAATAATAGTAATATATTAAATAAAAAATATTAATACTGAAAGAATAAAAAAATAAAAATAAATATCCTATAACTTAAAAATAACGCCCTAAAAACAAGTTTTTCTTGGAGCTCTGTAAGAATTGAGGGTACTATGAGAGACTTGGATTAGCAATGCAATATGATCCAATACTATCTATACTGAATTTTCTTCTCAATGCAAAATTCTATAAATTTTAAATTCATTAAAAAAGATATCTAAAGCTTCGGTTTGTTCCAGCTAAAATGTCTTACTTGTTTTTCTGGTGCTGCTGCTGATGCGGCTGCTCCTTTTAGCCATTGTCGCGGCCCCCCCCTGCACGAACCCTCCACAAACAATGAGACGGCACTCTGCAGACAGACAGACAGACATGCATACAACTCCTGCCATGCCAAGGGGGCAGAGGGGAGGAGGAGAAGGAGGAGGGAGAAGAAAGGCCGCCGTCTGGCCATTGCCAGCGCCCAGAGATAGTTCCACTCTGCTGTTGTCTCTCGTCTCGTCTCGGCCCGGACCGAACCGAACCGAACCGGGTCGGGTCGGGTCTCCTTGTCCTCCGTCTCGTTCTCGTGTCTGGCTCTCTCTCTCTCTCCCTTTCTCTCGCACACTGTATCACTGATGACTGTCTGCTGAATGTTTGCTTTTGCAACATTGTTGCACAAGTTTATTTTTAGACACATTTCCATGATGTTCCGCTCTTTTTTTTTTGTCTTTGTTCCCCCGTTTCGGCGACGCTGACGTTGCACATTGGTAACCCAAGGATTATTGACATTAAATACGAATTACTTGGGCGAAAAAGTCTCCAAATGGGGATTTTGAATGAATGGAAGGGTATCAAATAGAGAGAGAGAGAGAGGAGAGAGGAGAGTGTTCTGTCTGCAATTTTATGGCTCTTTGTATTATTAGCTTTTGAATTTCAGATTTAGATATGTTACGGGTTCTTAATTAATTCTTAATTATCAATAAACCATTCTGAAATTATTTTAAACAATTTTCTATTTAACAATTATTCAAACATTTTGGAAAGTTTCGCAAGGTCTGAAACGAACCAGTTTCGGATTAGCTAAAACTGATCGATTGTTAAATGTTGACAAGCATTCAGTTTGGACATAAAGTCAGTTTCGAACAAGCCCCAAATTAGCTTTGAATCAAAATGATCCAAAAATGTTGATTAGCTGCAAATCACCCTATTATTATGGTGGCCAGTCCAGTCTAGACTGTAAGAAAAGATAGCCTAGGACACGTAAATATATTTGTATTGGTAGCCGTTTCGGGCCTTGAATAGTTGTGGCACTTTTTAAAGTACAATCCCGACGCTTCTCTGCTACCAGTTCGACTAGAGTACACACTATTTGTCTCCCTTACCCATAGGGGCACCGCCGCTACTCGGCTTCGTCTGCTGTTTCGGTCCCCATAGTCCGATAACAAAATGCACAGTCTTTTCCATATTCCCGATGCAATGTCTTGGTGCTTTATGGCCTTTTCTCATAGTTGCTTAAGGTCTAGTAAGGTGTACTAAAGTTTTCTTATAGTTAGTTTTTCGGATAGTTTTGCTAATCGGTGGTTGGTCCCAATGTGCCTGCTGGCTGCATTTGTGGTCTTAGTCTCTTTTATTTGTTAAGTATGTATTTATTTTTTTTTGTTTTTGGTTGGGTTGCGTTTTCTTGTTGTTTGGTTTCGTGAGGTAATTAATTTTCGAGTTTTTTTTTTTTTTTTTTTTTTGTTTACTGATTGTTGTTTTTGCTAAATTTATGTATTTATTAGGCCTCCATCGCATGCTTAGGCGGTGGCTTTAAATTTTAATGGTTTTTTAATTAGGCGGCGCCTTTTGATGGGGAGCCCGCCGGTCTCTCTTTCTCCATCTCTCTCTCTCTCTCGCTGGGACACACCCCAACTACTATCTCCATTACTATTACAGCTCTCTCTTTCGCTCTCTGTCTCTCATTAGCAGCCATCAAGAAATACTACTCCCCGTAAAGTACAGCTACTATTACTAGTGTGTGGCAACCACATTTTACAACTTTTACAACCGCATGTGTAATTCTTTTTATTGCAACCCATTCTCTCCAATCCACTTCCTCTGCTTCCTCTTTGCGCTGCGCTGTGCTGCGCTGCGGCATGGCGTCTGCGTCTGCTTTGGGCCTCCTTTTTACGAGAGACTGCTGCTAGTATATTTTGGTAGTCACTGTACCACATTTCTACACCAGCAACAACAACAACCAGTCCCAGACAAGGGCCAACGACATCGACATCGTTTCTGCACTTCACACACAGGCACACATACTCGCGCACACTCCCTCTCGGCTGTTACAAGAAGGGCAGAGCGAGACAGCAGTGCGCCTTCGTTCCATTCATAAGCGACGACGCGACGACGCGACGACCGGCGGCGCTTCGTTTTTGCCTGCTCAAAAATTTGGCGGCGGCGGCTGCGGCTTCGGCTTCGTGTGCGTGTCGAGTGCAGTTGTTGTGTTGTTGCTCTTTTTTCATTTTACACTAGACAAAATGTTGTTGGTTTTATTTTGTATTTTTATTTCCCTTCGAGGAGTTTCCGCCCTTATCACACACACACACACGCACACACGCGCACCTCGCCAGCCTCTGCCGACTGCATCTGTCGCATGCTGCTGCTTCCTCAGACATGCGCTCTCACTGAGTGACTCTCTCTGTCTCTGTCTCTGTCTCTCTCCCGCTCGCTCTCTGTCTCCCTGTCTGGCTGTTTCGTCCTGTGTCTGCATGTTTTTATACGCATTGCGTTTTACACGTCTATCCGTACGGACGGCAGAGAGAGAGCAAGCAAAATGCAGACGCCGACACTCACTGTGTGTGTCGTGTCTCTCTCTCTGTCTCGCTCCCACTCGGCGCATTCTTGTTATTAGATTTCAGTTTGTTTTCATACACATTCGCTCGTTTTCACACATTACGCTTCGCGTCATTTTTCGGGGTCAACGTCATCTCGAGGGTTGCCGGCGCTGCCTGCCGTCTGCTCTGCTCTGCTCTGCTCGGCTCCGCTGCTGCTGCGCTTCTTGCACGCTTTGTGCATGTCTCGTTGTTGTTTTTTTTTTGTTTTTTTCGCTCTGCCATTCCCTCTCTCTCTCTCGCTCTCTGGTTGTTTGCTGCTGCAAGCACATTTTTAATGCCGGCACTGGCTGTCGGGCTGTCGGTGTCTCGCTTGCGTGTGTGCGTGTGTGTATGCGCGCGTTTTTGTTGTGTTCACCAAAAATACATTTTAGGCAAAAATAATTTTGCAAGTTGTAGCAAAATAAAACTGGCATTAAGTACCTTTAATTTATCTTTGCTCCCTCCCTTTCCCCCCTCCCCATGCCCCCTCCCACTCTGTTCTCTCTCAGCCCTTTCTCCATTGTCTAGCTCTGAAGGCAATTAACTAATTTATTTATTTATTTTCGCTTTACCTCAGCAGTTTTCTCCATCTCCTACACCCCCTCCTCCAGCCGTTTTGAGTGCAATTCGCGTGCCGCACACAACACCCCACGTGACTGTTGTAGGGAAGAGAGAGCGAGAGAGAGATAGAGTGGGAGTCAGCAAGGGAGAGAGAGAGAGTCAGATAGGAGCGTCTGTCTGGCCTCGTTTATGGTAAAAGAGAGCATTGGGGCGGGGTGCTTTTAAGGGGGTTTGTGAGGCTTGAACTGCTGATACCCTGTAGATGTAAGAGACATTCGTTTGAAGAAATAATGTAGGCACCAAAGGCCAGAAATCCATTTCTATCTCGTTACTGTAATAATACTTGAAATCCAAACTTAAAACAAAAAAATCATTGAAACAGAAAAATATCTTTTTAAAGATCTACAAATGGCAGTTTCTATATTATAAGTAAAACAAATTATTACCTTCAAAAGGGAAATAAAAACTGTTTGAAATAGTGAGACATTTAAAAAGCATTCATGGAATAAAAATCTATGGAATGGGATAGAATTAAGCAATGAAAAACAGCGAATAAATGTATGATTTCGTATTTATTGTTGATTTATTATTCTTTCGATAAATCAATCCATAGAACATACATATTTCACTCGCCCATCGAGGGTATCTCTGAGTGGCAATCCCTCAGCTCTAAGAGGTCCCTGCTGTACTTTTGTTGTTGTTGTGCTTTTCGGCTACTTTGGGCCTCGTTCTTTATTTTTTGGCTGCACTTTATTTTTTACACATACACAGCTATCGGTGTTTTGCTGTATAAAAAGGCGTGGCTGGTTTGGTATTTTTTTCCCTGCACTTTTTGAAATTCTTGCAATGTTGTAATAAAATGTTGGGTTTATTGTTTGATAAAGTTTTTTTTTTCCTCGACTTTGTTCATATTTGTGTGCATATTATTTATATTCCGCCTTTGCAGTGCACTTTTTTATCTATTACTTGGCGCGAAAGTTGTTGGCTGCCGAGTTTTCTGGGTGGGGCCTAATGGCTATTTCTGCGAGAATGGCGAGAGTTGTTGGAGCCTGTGTGGCATTAAGGTTTTTCATTTTTAGGTGGAGCCAAGTTGCAGTTTTCTACGCTTAAAATGGAGTTGATGGAATGCCTTAAGGCCATAACGATTAAAAACTCAAGACTGCTGTAAAAGGCGTTGACTGTACTTTATGGCGGGGTTGTACGGGGGTGGGAGGTTTTCAGGCTAGGGTAATGGTACCTACTATTTTTGTCCTCTTAATTGTGCAAAAAACTATGGTCCAAGAATGCTTTAGGGGTACATATTCATTCATATATGTATTTTTTGTACTTTGTAATACCTTTTGTAATATCCCACTAAGAAAGCTTACCCTTCAGAGTTATCTCTCTAAATACTTTATATATTTTGAAGGTATTTAGAACTGTTCTCTAGAGCGGATGGTTCCCTGGATGGGATAAATTTTGTAGAGCAAATTCCTAACTCCAGCGATAGTCATGCACAGGCAATCTATGTGTTTTTGCCATTCTAGGGGATTCTCTTTTCGGCCTAAAATTCCTTTTCAGGCGGATACAATTATTAAAATATAAAATTAATGGTGTCAAATCTACCAATTCCGATAAATAAATAAGTTTTAAATTTAAAACGCAATAATTGACATTCTCTAACATTTCTCTCCCGCTCTCTCTCTCTCTCTTTCTCTCTCTCTCATTACAGATCAACAACAACAACGGAATGCATCATTGAGATCACGTGAAGATCGGATCTGATTCGAATGCCGCGAAGGTGTGAAAGTAAAAAATCATGTGAAAAATATGTGAGAAAACAAGTGAGAAAATGTTATGTGACAAAAGCAACAACAACAACAAAACAGACTTGTAAAGAAGCAACAAAAGCAAGAAAATGATAACCTAAATAAATCAAATTGCTAGTCAAAAAAAAACAAAACAAAAGAAAGGCAAGGAAAGACGACAGAGAGAGAGATAGAGAGAGAGAGAGAGAGAGTAAAAAGAGAGGCCAAGTCGATCAGAAATACCGATCAGAAAATCTAGAGCTGAGCGCGCTTCTCTCCCAGCATCTCTCTCTCCCCCACGCTGTGTGTGTGTGTGTGTGTGTGTGTGTGTCGCCCCGCCACCCCACGAAAATAACAGTTAGCTTTCGCTAACGTTGCAGCTGTAAAGAAAGTGCATCCAGAAGATATTATCAGGGGAACGTGTTTGAAATTTACAACAACAATAAAGGACAGAGCACAGAGGGAGACAGAGTCGGAGAGGGAGACGGAGAGAGATAGATCCCATCTATACGGTAAGTTCCATTCCATTCCACTTCATTTTTTTGTTTCTTCTTCTTTCCCTGTCTCCATATCGTTTGTGCTTAATTTGTGTCACATTCCAAAGTATTTGAAAAGAGGGGACGACCTGGAATTTTCTTCGGGAAATTTATGCTGATTTGATTGTCAATGGGAGGGAACACAGAGAAAAATGTGTGAACGAAGGCTGCAATGGGGGGGCGGTGGTGGGGGGTGTTTCGAGTTCCAAGTTCCGGATATATCATCCGACGAAGCCTCCAATATTTCACTTTGGTATTTCCGCATGGCCCAGTTCCAAATAACTCGACGGCACAATAAATATCGAGAAAATTCCGGATGGAGCAAAAAAAACACCAAACAGGGGGAAAATACTGGATTGCTTGGAGAACGGGTGGAGCGAGGGGATGGGGGTGGTGGTGGGCGTTAAATGGGGGCTGGCTTCTAAATAATGTGTAACAAATGGCGCGTCTGTCGCAACAACAACTGCAATAATAATAACTTGGCAGCAGCGACTGCTCCAGCAGCAGAGAGAGGGGGGGAAGGGGGGGCAACCACAAGAGCTGGAAATGGTACCGAAGTAGGGAATACCCTAGTACTAAGGAAGATACCAAAAGATACCCAAGTGTCATTTCGCTTATGGGACATTTAACTATTGGAACAGGCGGAAGGAGAGAGGTTTGGGAAGAAAAATATCTAGAGCTTCCCATTACAAGTATACCCTAAGGATAACGTATACTTTTCTATAACTTGTATTCCCATGAAAGATTCTTTGGCTGCGGTTAGCAAGGGAAAAACAACTTTCTGAGAGTTCCTCAAGACTGTGGGGGAAACCAGAACGAAGCTGGTTCAGACCCAGGCCCCATCCACACTCGCCACTTCCACTTCCAGCCGCAGACCGCAGAGACCAAGCCAAGACAGGCAACGGACCGCATCACACAGTCACTCAATTGCACACTCACCGTCTGGGCATTTCCCCCAGTTGTGGGGCACAGACACAGACACAGGAGCCACTCTTGAGACGTTACAGAGGAGTGGAGTGGAGTGGCACCATGTGGCATGTGGTATGCCACTGCAATTGCACATATATATTGCACTAATGTGTTTCTTTATACGATGGTTTTGGTTTTGTTTCGAGTCGGAGGGGCCGGAAATAGTTTCAATTGGAAAGAAAAACGCAAACGTACACCAGAACGGCTCTCTAGAGAGGGAGAGGGAGAGGGAGAGAGGTAGAGATCCCAGAGATCTGTTGGTCAATGATAAGGCTCTAAGTGGCTTCCATTGATGCGAATTCTGTGTTGAAAGTTCCATTGAACTCTGCCACTTGAGCAATGGAATAATAGATCTCTGGTTTACTTTGATGTATTCATTTTTAGTAGATATTTCTTGCATTCCTAGAGAGTTCCAGAGTCTAAAGAGAGCATTCTATCACCTCCTGTTCATCCATACTATTTATTTGGTAAAAATCAATTAAATAAGACTTGCTATCGCCAGATCCGAGATTTATGTATTCTTGGGCAGGCGAATAAAGAAAAAAATACATGTCTTGTGCATGATTTAGTATCAAAAGCTTCATAAATGAACAATAAATGGAATACATAAATAAAACATGTTTCATACATTCGTCATGCATCTTTTTTTGCTCTAGAAAAATGCATCCATCTCATGTGGGATCCCCATCATCCTTCCAAGGTGTTTTTAGCTTTTAAGCCGCTTTTTTCAGAGCCGTTTTACGGCTGCTTCCGATCCTCCCCCTTGGATGTCTTCTTCTGGCAGCTTCTTCCATTAAGATCCTCGTTTCCAATGCGTTTAATGTCCGTTCGGGATCCTCCTCCTACCATTCCAGTCTTGAACTTTTATGGCCAACTGGTTTGTTATGGGGCAGCGGCACACGTGTTGCCTGTCAGTCATCCATCCACTCCGTGCCGTCGTTCCGTCACTCCCTCAGCCAGCCCAGACGTTGATTGAGATAGCACCCAGCACCCAGGGCCCATGGATTCCCTGGGGGAATGGGGGGAGGGTGTCGTCCAACTGTCTCGGGGCATCACATCTCTTAGCGTTTTGGGGGCGTGCTGCTGCCCCGTGCAGACGCGCACATTCTGTCAGTTGCTCAATTAGACGCACTTCCGTTCCACACAGACACAGTCGCTGTCCCTTTCCCACACTCGCTGGTGTTGCCCTGTTTTCATCTCCCTTTTCCTCCCCCTCTGCCGCCCCTTTGCCCTACACTACTGCAGTTTTTGTTGCTATTGTTTTTCTATATTTATTTCCGCTTTTCGGTGCGTGTGTGATTGATGGCCGACTGCTGCTGGCTAACGGGATCTGCTGCCGACGCCCGTCTTCTCTGCCTGCGTCGACTGCAGCCGTTTAATGCCCTTCCAAGTGATGTAACCAGAAATAAAAACGAAAACGAAACCGAAACGCACGACGAAAGACGAAACAATGTCACGATTAACATTTACTCAATAAAAACATTCATAAAAGTAGCCAGAAACGACGCAGATCGAAGTATTTGATACCCTTTGTGTTTACCAGTATCTAAATCCTATATATCCATCGGTTATACATCCTTAACTGCAGTGTTTGATTGAATTATCTTCAGATCCAAGAACATTTTTGGAATCAAATTAAAAATTAAAGGAGAGTAGTGCAAAAACAGTGTCATAATTGTAGAGAAAGGAGGGAGTACCCCTTGGGTTAATCATTCTGGAATCATTCAAAAAATGTACTGTTATTGGCGCTTACGAATATTTCGTAAAAATTGGTAATAATTTCATTTATAAAGATTTTTGTTTCTTCGCATGAAATTTCTATAGATACTTCATTGTTCTATATAGCGATAAATCGTTATACCCTCGACCGTCTAGGGTATGCAGAAACTGTACTTGCGGGTCCGTCCTTCAATTCGAATGTCCCTCCGGCTCTCCCCTCCTCTCCCTCGTTTCTTATGGGCTTATCCCCGGGAGAGGAGACAGTTAACATGCCGTAAAATGTACATTGAACATTGTACATTGTACTTCCCCTGTTGTCGCACTTCTTCGTCCCCCCCCTGCCCTCACTGCCCTCAATAAACTAGTAGCAACAGCTGCAGAGGCAGACGCAGACGTGGAAGGGTGTAAAGTGCTGTGCCACATTCCAATGTTGAGGGACAGACCTTCGTCTGAGGCTGATTCTTGTTATTGTTGTTGTTGCAGTCAAGAATGCCAAAGAAAGAAGAGGCAGCAGCATCGCATCGCATCTCTCTCTCTCTCTCTCTCTTTCTCGGAGAGCATTTTGCGCCATGTAAAAATCACGTTTTAAGTTATGTGAACGGCGCGTGAATGAGAGAGTGGAGTCGAAGTCCAAGTCGAGTTCGAATCGAATGAGAAGATGCAGAGAGAGGGAGGGCAAGAGCCAGTCAAAGAGAGAGGGAGAGAGGGAGAGGGCAAGAGCCAGTCAAAGAGACAGAGAGAGAGAGGGAGAGCTATAGACGGGCTGATCGCAATGGGAGGACTTTATCGGACTTTATCTTTATCGAAATCTTTTCTACAATTCTGCAACGCAAAGTCCCCATAAGACGATGTGTATTTTGTGAGTTCCATAAAGAAGAGCTTTTAAATGTTAAAAGAGAGGATTTGCTTTCCATCTCTGATAGCTACTACATTCCTTATTGTTGAATGAATTTCAAATTTTTGGGACATTTTGGGAGCAGTTGTAATACACCCCTAGACCCCTATCCCGGTCAAGCGCCGATCACACACAATGCGTGTATTTTGTTATTGCATTCTCGGGACCGAGACTCGGTCTCACCTTCTGATGTGTCTCGGAACTAGCGAGTACTCCAGAGAACACATTTCAAGATCTACCAGAAAGGGACCTGAATGAATTGTTGCCTTTTTAGGGATTGGGATGGGATGGGGGGCCATCAAAGAACAAGTTTTATTATATGCCATGTGGAAACATAATTTTATTAAATACAAAAAAAGCACCTTTCCAAGGACCACCCCAATGTAGTTAAAAATTGAATGTGAGACAGATCATTTTCCATGCAATACCATACCAGACCATAGATAAATGCATTTCAAAAACAAAAACGAGCAAACGATAAGGGGAAGAGGGAAAAAGAGTTATAAATTAAAGGAAGAACAACAAAAAAGTGCCATAAATAAGCGTATTCTTCCATCTGTTTGGTTCCATTCGGTTCCATTCGGTTCGAGGCGATGCCAACAACCCCGCCTCTTTGGGCCGCACTCTATTCATTAAAACAAAGTTTAATGGCCCCTCAATTAATTGACAAGAAATAAACAAAAAACGAAAAAGAGTCGAGTATCTCTTTATGTGTGTCATTAGGGTGCATTTTGAGTTATACACCTAAACAAAAATTGAATACAAAATGAACAGAGAGAGAGAGAGAGAGAGGGTCCAAACATTTCCGCATTCCATAAAGAGGGAATGAGGGAGAGGGAGGGAGAGGGAGAACAAAGGGGCGCATGCGCAGCGACCTCGACCCACACTCGCGTGGCGCCCATAAAAACGTCATCGTTTCACATAAAAGTCCCCCCTCCCCCCGGCACACAATGCAGTTTGCCATTCTTTTGGCCCTGGTCTGTAATAGTTTTTTAATTGCTCATAAAAGTCGACAAAATTTCAAAGTGTCTGTCTGCCCCCCCCTCCCCGTGAGTGTGTATCCAACCTTCGAAAACCCCCCCATACATCCAAGCCGTACAAGGCGATGTCTGTTGTCCGTTTTTGGGCTCATTAATCACTTGAAGCGGAGGCTGTGGCTGTGGCAGCTCCGGAGAGACGCCGAATAACGCCACCAGGTAAAGGTTGCAAGCCGTTAAGCGTATGCAGCACCAACGATCTCCATCGTCTCGAACAGAGTCTCTCAAGATATGCGCATATTCTTCTGTACGCTAAAGGAAACGGAGAGAAAACGATCTTGCTATTGACATTGACAATGTCATTTGGGGGGAGGTGGGGGCTGGTGCTGCTGCTGGTGCCAGCCCTGGGGGAAAGTACTCCTCTGCACACCTCTCCAGCAAGCTCTGGACCAGATATTTTTCGAGTAAAAAGAAAGAAAACTAGTTTTATTTGTCGCTCTCTTTCGTGCCTCAAAGAAGGGGTAAATCGGTGGGCTCAAGGCCGTTCGATCGGTGGTTGGTTGGTTGCTGGCTTGGTATAGTTAGTTTGTTTAGTTAGTTAGTGGCTGCCTAAGTGGACCACTCAGTGCATTGGAATGTGTATGAGAGAATGTACATAACTAGAGAAAAATCGGAGTGGTAGGAGGGGGTATTTGTTGCTCTGCACTCGATCTATTTTCTCCTTTACTTCAGTGGAAATCCGTTTGAGTCATTCACAAGCAATGTATTTTGTTTTTTGTATGTATTTTGTACCTTAAATGGAAGAACACCCATGGGTGTTGCATTAAAGAGAGAGATTGTACTTCTTTATTGCCTTCTCATTGGCTCGTTTGTGTCCTTTCGCTGATGGGAAATTTGTGCCATGCAACGTTGCTTGAATATTCCCCCAATTTGTTTCCGTTCGCTTATGGGATATTTGTGCATCGTTCGATGAATGAAGCCTGCTTCTTTTGGGATTCCTATTGCCATTCCGTTTCCTTTCTGCATACCTTCTTCCCCCTTGGCCCTTGGCCACACGCTACTCCAGTCGTGACCCACTGCTACTTTGTGCCTCTGCCATATCCAGTAGTTCCACTAGTGTGCACACACAGAGAGATGGAGAGAGAGATCTCTGGCATGATTACACGATAATGGGCAACACATGCGCATAATGACCCGGCACTGTTATGGCTCCAGTGGATGGTGCCTCCAGTGCCTCCAGTATTCATGGGAGTTTAGCTTGGAATGTTGTTTATTGCATTTTTCAGTTAAATGTCGCTGTGGCTGTGGCCGTCGTTGTCGTCGTCACCCATTGAAAAATATCCAACACATGCCAGCATACACTATGCATAATGACTGTGGTTTGTTCAATCTGTTTGTCGCCTATTGGCATTTGGAAAGTTAGTTGCCTGCTTTTTATAGCCCACAATCTGCAGCCGCTTTGAGCCTCAGGCTTTGAGTCATTGTGCTTGTTTTTGGATTTGACATTGCACATTTTGCATCCCCAAGCATCCGGGATGCCAGAGCAGTGGACGATGGTGATGTGATGGGGATTACCATGCCATCGGACTGTAATGGGAATGGAATGGAATGCCTGCTATGCCCGGAATGGAATGCCGTTTTATGATTTATATTGACCTGACCTACTAATGCCAGCAGCAGCTCGTTTTTTTTATGGTTTTTCTGGTATTTTGTATACAATGTTTGTTGATGGGTGATTGAGGGGTACGGTTTGTGCCCCTTCTTCATTCTCTCTGGGTTTCCACTTGAGACTGAATCGCAGAACAGTACAAATAAAGCCACTAAAGACTACATTTTTAGACTAGAAACAGAAGATAAGCAAAGAATATTACAGTCTAAATAAGGTCTATCGATATTTCCAATCAAAAATTCCTTCCTTCCTTAGATGGTTCCAGTTTTTAGTGGCGCTTAAGGAACCTTCTGCTTGGAGATGGTCTTCCTCTACAGAAACATGGAATCCTCTTCAAGAGGAACGCAAGAAATCAGACAAAAATCAACGCAGAAGAGGCCTTCATTGAGACACACACAAAGATGCAATTACAATTACAATTAAAAACGAGGGGGAACGTTGTGAGTTGCTGCGGAGACCGCAACTCTACATTTATACCCGATACTTTGTCAGTATGGCTCTCGGCAAAATTTTGAAATATTCTTATAGCAGTGACATATCACAGAAGTCCGGATCCAAAACATCGTTGCTCTAGCTCTTATAGGGGACGGACAGACGGACGGACAGACAGACATGGCTCAATCGACTCGGCTATTGATGCTGATCAAGAATATATATGTATACTTTATGGGGTCGGAAACGATTCCTTCTGGACGTTACACACATCCATTTTCAGCACAAATCTAATATACCCCAAATACTCATTTTGAGTATCGGGTATAATTAAAATGCACAACAGACGAGGACGTGCATTATTTTGTTTTGCTGTGAGATATTTATCTGACGAAATTAGGCAAAACAAACGGAAAGGTGTTGCTCTGAGAGAGAGAGAGAGGTGGGACACTCACTCACGAGTGCATTTTGATGACGAACCTCGAGACATTCAAAAATATTTCGTCTGTCTCATTGCTGACGTCGTGGCGTTGGCGTATACCCTGTAGTCCGTAGGGGAAGCAGGGTATACACACTGGCGGGGACCACTGACCACTATACTATCGAGGAAAACAACAAAATAAACATCTTATATAGGACCCCTGTTACTGGGTAACTCCTGTTCCAAATACCCGACGGATAGCACCTTCCTTAGGTGTTTTTCATTTCGGATTCAACCAAGCGCCTCGCCACATGCCTCGACTGCTCGGAAGGCGCGTGAGTGGGCGTCACTGCCGCAGGAGATCTGCCTGCCCGCCCCCTGTCTGGGAAAATGTTTTTAATTACAATCATTAGAATGAAATTGATCGTGAACCGAAACACGAAAATTAAATTAAGAAAATGCAGACGCGCAGCTTTTGAGCCCGAGCAGAGAAGAGCAGAGTGTTCCCCCTCGGCCCCCTCGGCCCCCTTGGTTTTGTCTCGTGTTATTTATTTTATAGAAATGCTTTTGCTATTTTTAATTCTCCCAACCATTCGCAGAGGCCCGGCCCCCCTGCGCCCACCGAAAGCAGAGGGAAAATGCAGTTTAAAAATAAACGAAAAGTTGAAATTATCTTGTTGGGGGTTGCTGGGGGGCGAAAGAATTAAGTCCTTGGGGGGAGCGACCATTAAAGATGGGGGGGAACCAGTCCCCAGATCTATACAGAGGGGGCCGTGAGAGTTCGAGTTCGAGTTCATTCCGTGGAGGGGGAGGAAAGTCGTGAAAAGCGGGACAGAGGTGAAAAGACTTTCCACAACCCACAATTTTGTTCCATCAGACACTGGATTCTATTCTCCATTCATAGAATTCGTAATTTGTATTCGTGTGACTCAATCGAACGGAATTCCAGCTTGTGACTAATCGTAGCTTGGAATATTTGAGAATCAAAAGACTGCTTTAGGCGTTCATCAAAACAATTGATCACATAGTTGGTCCGAAATACAGATGACATCAGAATCGGCTTCTTGGATAGGTTATGGAAACGATCTTCATTTGCTTAAGTGATCAGAATTGATTATGGGCATATTGAAATGGATATAGCCGTCGAGGCCGTAGAGGCCGTAGAGGGAACAGCGGTAGTTTGGTGTCAAATCAAAATGTAGTAATCCTAAAAATTCTTCCCTTTTAAGGAATTGTGTTTGAAGATCTGGGGACAGTGGGAAATCATCTTTTTATTGTCTTCTTTCGCTCTTACAGAGCGTAATTCGATAGTTGTCTAGGCCCTTTTTTCCAGTTGAATATGCTCATCCCTGGGCCTCCTCTATTTACAGCAATTAAAACAAGATCTAGATCTCATGTTGTCAACATGTCTGCCTTCGTTTCGCATAAACGAGTTGGTTCTATGTATAAATCTATTTTACATATTGTGTACAACCCTTGGACCGGCACCCTTGGCAACATCCACCCAGATCCCGAACCAGTCTGGGCCCAAAAGAGGGCGCGAGAGGTCTTGTGATCTGTCATTACAAGCGAATGAAACAAATCGAAACGAAACGAAATGGAATGGAATGAAACTTTTTGTGTTGTTTACGTTTTATGTAGATTTATTTTTGCCTTGCAACTTAAACGCACAGACATTTAAATTTAGACGGGGCGATCATCTAATGGCCTCGTCCGCACACAGTTCTCATCTCTCGCTCTCCCTGCGACTTTCCCCCAGTCTGTTTCTTTCCCACCTCTACCGATCGGGGTGGGTCTCTTTCTTGCCCTGCAAATCCCCATCTCTTTCTGCCTTCTGCCTTCTGCTTGGGTCTGGGTGTTGGATCGGTGTCTGATCGTCTGCCCTGCCGCCTGCCTGGCACTGCTTGGATCGGATCATGCCATGGGGGATGGGTGTGGGTATTGGATCAGACTGGGACTCCTCCGGGGGGCTCTCATGTATCGTCTGGTTAGTTGTCGTCTCTTCTCTGTGTCACCCAACTGTCTCGCCAAAATGCCATCGCTGCAATCGTGTTGTTCTTCCCTCGCCCCCTCCCCCTCCACCTCCCATCCGATTCTTCATGTGACATAAAAAGTGTGATCGATGTAAATCTTGTGCCTCAGCTGTCGCCAGCACTCGCTCTCAGTCCCCCTCCCCCTCCCGCTCCGCCGTCTCCCCTTTGTAGGGTCTTGCGGTCTCTGTGTCTGCTGATCTTCTTGTTTTATTTTTATACCACGTTCGGGGCCAATACCAAGCGACCAGAGTGGGTTTCAGGAGGGGATGTCGATGTCAGAACGAACCCCTCAACACTCGATCTCCCTCTCTCACTCCCTCTCTCTCTCTCGCTCTAATCTGATTTGTGAGACCCGAACAACTGTAAACCCGGGCTTTGGACACGCGCTCGCTCCCCTACGCCTCTCTTTGTTCTGTCCATCCCGCTCCCCCTTGCGGTTGGGCTTACGTGCGTGCGAGTGCGTGTCGCATCAAGCAGTGCACTACTTTAGGGCTTTGCTGGTCGATGTGTCACTTAACACCCTACGAAAATGGGGCTTCCCTCGCCCTGGAAAGTACACTTTCTGTTGCTCTGAAGACTGGGGAAAACTGGGGTTTAGAGAAGATTTGGAGGCATGGAACGGAGGCCTCTAGTTCATTTTGACCCGTCGAAAGGTGGATATTGTGGTTGTATCCCCATTTGGGGAGTTCCTCTCTTGTGGAGGCCCCCTGGAAAGTCCCAAATTCGGCCCTGGAACCTGGAAGAGAAGTTCCTCTTGCCGAATTTCCAAACCGATCCTCAATTTACCCTCATTCTCCACTCCCTCTCTCCCTCGCACTCTTATACACTCTTATACGTATACTGAGGGGAAAGCACGACTCTACAGTAATCTCTCCACTTTATGGATGTTTTTGTGCTACAAAAATATTTGTAATACAATTAATACATTACAATTACAATTACAATTACAAAAAAGCGACATTTATGGTAATTTGTTTTTCAATCTGAGGACAAACCAACGGCGGCGTAGAAATAGAAATAAATTAGACAACAACACAAATGAAGACGTACATTTTTACAATACGTAATAACAAAAGCAGCAACAATAGCAGAACCAGCAGCGGCAGAGGCAGCGGTAGAGGCAGCGGCAGAGGTAGAGGTAGCGGCAGAGGCAGCGGCAGAGGTAGCGGTAGAGGCAGCGGCAGAGGTAGCGGTAGACGTAGAGGCAGCGGCAGAGGTAGCGGTAGAGGCAGCGGCAGAGGTAGCGGCAGAGGTAGCGACAGAGGTAGCGGTAGAGGCAGCGGCAGAGGTAATGGCAGCGGTAGCGGCAGAGGCAGAGGCAGCGTCAGCGGCAGAGGTAGAAGTAGGAGAATTGAATAAACAAACGACAACAACAAAAAATCAGCGACTAAATAAAAGGAGGAGGAGGAGAAGGAGAGCAAGAGCCACAACAATAATAAAAATAGAAATAAAAACGAAAACGAAAACGAGAATAGAGGGACGACAGAACGCATCAACAACAACAAATGTGACGAAAGGGGCAGGTAAAAGAAAACGGCAAAAAAAAAAAAATTAACAAAAAGCTAGAACGAAAGAAAAAAACGCAACAACAAAAGCAAACAAATGAAATCAAATATTAATGAAATCAAACTTAAACTTGAGAATTGTTCTAGAATATTCATACTATTAAATTAAATTAAGAAATTCCTAGGAATTTCAGACTTCTTTGTGAAGGTCTAGCTTTGCAGTGATCTAGTATAAGCTATGGGATACCTTTATAAGCAAACCTTCAGTAGTGCCCCAGTTTTAAAGCTACTTTCTGACCACACCTTTTCTCTTTGCAGATCTAAGATCTGCCAAGATCGAAACCCTATATCATTTAGAGAGCAGTCTTTGTGGGAATCATCACACACTTACACGGATAGAATCGGATCAGAGATCGGAAAGATCGGTAAGAATACAAATTGTATATTTAAAGTTGGGACATCGAAGGAAGGAAAGCTTTGTATACCATGGACGTGTATGGGCGTTACTATAGAGGGTATCTATCCCTTCCCCTCTAGGATTTGTGGTACCTTTTCTTGGCTACCTTATTGTCCCTATCTGTTCATTCAACTTGCGTCTATCTGTCTGCTCTGGTTGTTTTTGTTGTCCCTGGAACTGGAGCTTTTTGAGAACAGGGTCTGGTCTGCTGCTTTTTCAAAACCGCTCTGCCGCTTCTTGGGAAAGGCAGAGGTGGAGAGGGGAGGGGGGGGAGGGGGGTGTCTTGTTTATTGCTTTATTTGCGGCGTTTTGCTCTTGATTAGGTTCTTTTGTGCCTCTCTCGCACTTTGCTTTTGTTCTTATTGTTGCTGGCGCTTTTTTTTTCGTCGTCTGTATGTGTGTGTGTGTGAGTCTGTGTGCGTGTATGCTTGTCGCATAAGAGAGGGGGGGTGGGGGCGGGGGGCATAAGGCAAATGTGAAAACAATTTAAGCGGAACTTAATAGCCTAACAACTATTGCTGTTGTTGTTGTTGTTGTTGTTGTTTCTTGGATTTTGTTGTACCCTAAGTAGTAGAAGCGTATTCGTTCCTCTGATCAGATGTCTGTAAGAAGCAGAGAGAGAGGGAGAGAGACAGGGCAACACTTTTTTACTATCAACAAGAAGCATTTTGCCGCATCATGCACATGCAATGAATGTTGTTTTTGCCATACTTGGGCATTCACTTCAGCGGACATCGATTGTGCGTCTTAGGTCTGGATTTCTGGCGGATTTCTGTAGGAGGAGACAATGTTTTTTCCTTATCAGGAGCATTTCGCCGCATCATGCACATGCAATGAATGTTGTTTTTGGCATTCCTGGGCATTCACTTCAGCGGCCTTCGATCTGGCGGATTTCTGTAGGAGGAGACAAAGTTTTTTCCCTATGATTAGGCTTCAAACATTTTCAAAGGGACATGTCAAATCAATCAATTATCTCAATCCAAAAGATCAAAATCCCACCAAAGTCTGACAAATCTTTCCTCAATTACATAGCCACAGATTCAGTGAAATGAATCCAGATGGAAGACCATATCTACATCCATCCACAAGGGGTATCTGAGGCATCGCAATTCCTTCCCCAAAAGCTAGTCTTGCCTTCTAGTTGTTTGTTTTTATGTAGTTTTTTTTTCCCCCCGACATTTGTGGAAATGTATTGCGTTTTATTTTATGCTAGTGCCTGTCCGACAGCCCGCCCCCCTCTCCGACAGCCCGCCCCCCCTCCCCGCCCCGTCCCCACTGCCGTTGTAATATAGTTTTCCTGTACAGTTGTCATTGTTGTCTTGTCGTTTTTGTTGCCTGCTCTTCTCGTTATGCAGTTTTTCTTTCGCTTTGCGTTTAGCGCTCAGACAATTGCGTCGTGCATTGCGCCTCTTTGGCGCCCCACAATTGACGCTTACACACACACACACACACACACCCGCCACACACACACACACACACACTCCACAAGTATTTCCGTTACGCTGTCGAAATCAAATCAAATTAATTCATTAAACCAAATAAATGTTTAATAAATCATAACAAGAAAACAAAACCAGAAAAACGAAATATGAATACTGAAATCTGAAGAAACATCTGAGAGCGTTCTCCTTTGTACGCGCGCGTAGGGGGGGGGGGGGGGGGAGGCGCCCCAATCTGTCTGGCGCCTATTTTATGAACGGTTCAATAGCAAATGTCAAATTTGACAAGCCCAGAGGAGAGTAGAGGAGAGGAGAGGAGAGGAGAGCAGAGCAGAGCCCAAGAGATGAGCGGCGGCGCACGAGTGGCAGCTGATAACATGGCTCTGTACCAGGGGGATGGGGGGCGGGGGGGATGGTGTCTCTGCGATGGAACGGAATCATTTTGGGGCACATACAGCTTGAATTAATTAGCTTGACTTGTGACGGACAAATGTCAGAGGATTTGATTCCATCAGCGAAGAGCAGACTCCTTTATGGGGTGGGCGGGAGGTGGGAGGGGAGTATATTATAAAGGGCACATCCTTTAAAAGAAAGTATCCATGAATCGATCACGAATGGAATCATTTCAGACCTCAGATTCGTAATCTATACAATTTCATTCATATTTATTTCCATGAATGGGATAAATTGTTGACAATTGACTTCCACCATGGATCGAATGATGTGTTGAGAGAGTGAAAGAGACAGAGAGAGAGAGAGAGAGCTCTAAATGCAGCCACGAAAGGGGGGGCGATAAGAAAACCTATATGGCACCCCGCCCCCTTCCCCCACCCCCCACACACTAAACAAATAGGTAAATAACAGATTTCGAGTATTTTTCCGGTCTGTGGCATAGTACGGGGTCCCCCGAATTGGGGCCAAAAAAAAAAGCGCCCGTGAATGAAATCGAATAACTACAATTTTACTCTACTCACGGCCCGGAGCCGAGGGAAAACACAATTTCATTGATAACTTCCAAATACCAAAATCAAACAACAACACACACAGATACAGATGGGAGCGGGAGGGGGAGGGGGCAGAGGCCCCAGGCCCCTTGTGCAATGCACATTCCAGCAGTCGCACGTCAAATGTTGGGCAATGAATGGAAGGAAGAAGTGAAACGAAACGAAACGAATCATAAATAATAAGTGTAACCAAATAAAATGTTGGCTAACCCTATCAAAAGCAGAAGCAGAAGCAAAGGAGGGTAGAATTTGGGGATTGCAGAGAGGGGCAGTGCCCATGTCTAGATTAGGGAGAGAGAGAGAGAGACGAAAGCTTATCAAATCATATTTTCTATTAAAACGTTATTGCTGTTGTTGTTGTTGTTGCCTCCTTCCCCTCAGACAATTATCGTTGTTTACTCACTTGCATTCCACACTCAAAAGTCAGACACGCACACACACACACACCCGCACCCACACACACGCACACACACTGAGCGTCAGAGCCGAGGGTCGGACACTTGAAAATGTCATTACACACGGAAAGAGAAAAAAAAGAAGAAGGGAAACAACGCGCTAAAAAATTTCATTCACTTGATGTTCATCGTTCCCTCGCTTTTGTTGTTGTTGTTTTTGCTTCTTACGCTACTCGCTGCGGCAGCGGCAGAGGCAGCGGCAGCGGCTGACTGCTGCTGCATTCATTCACACATACACATATGTATGTATGCCCAGCGACAGAGATAAAGAGCGAGACAAAGAGTAGAGCAGCGTTTAAGCACTGTCTAAACGGGTAGGAGACTGAACTGCACTTTCTGGTGGCCCACTGAGAGAGTGTTCCCATTCCCAAAGCATTCCTTTTGTGAGTCAAAAAAGATCATAGACGGCGCTGAGAATATTCAAGAGTTGTAGGAACGATATGCTAATCAGCATTCATTCGGATCTGAATACCGAATATGGGAATGCTTATTCGAGATCAATAAATTAAATGGTCTAGACACAATAAAACACCAACGTAAAGGAATACATTTGCATGATGTATATCGATTGATTATTCTTTTATTATCTATATATTTATGTACTATATTTATGTGCATAAGGAACAAGTCACAAAATTACTGTAAATACAAAAGAGATAGAAGTAAAACAATTTTCCATCTTCGAAGAGAGTTCACATACATAGCTTTTTTATTATAAGAATCACAATATATTTGTGGTAGTAATAGATCATAGGTAAGGCACAGATGTTCAAAACTATTGCCTCCTGTATGCAATTCGGTGTTGCAGTCATCTCGTTCGGCCAGTACTGACGAGAGAGAGAGAGAGCGCCGGCCCAGTCTAAGAGAGAGCAGCGCCAGGGGATCGACAGCGTTGCCGACCCAGCCCTGGGCCGGCTTTGTGCTTGTACTCGTAGTCGTCGCACGTCGTGTGTGTGTGGGCCCGGGCCCCCCATTCATTCAGCGACGACTATGTGTGTGTGTGTGTGTGTGTGCGGGCCGCGTGTCTGTGGCCGTGTACAAACGTATTTAACACCTTGATAAACAACAAAACCACAAAAATGTTGTATAAGCCAAAGCGGATTTCGACTTGTACTCGGACCTCCAAGCCGCAAGACTGGAAAGGATATAGAAGCACAGATATAGAAGAGGAGAGACACAACATGGAAGGGCTGGGAGACCGGAACTAGTAAACCCCAAGGCCTTCGATCCATGTATAGCTGGATTTTTGGTACGTTTTCTCCTTCTACAATAATTAATCATTACTGGCAGTGGCATCGGTGGTTGGGCGCTGTGGCTAGGGGGCTGAACCGGCGCTGTATTATTGCCAAAGCTTTAATTACTAAACATTATGAAACTACAACAGAAACGGAGGGGAAAAAGTGAAACGAGATATTTCACACGATTCAATTGATCGGCGAAACTTGTTTTCCCCATATCGGGGGAATTTAAAGCAGTTAACGGATTTTCATTAAAGTTAATTAAAAAAATAAACCGACTTGGACACAAAGAAACGGGAAACTAAACAACTCTGTAAGTTCTACGAAAGCAACTATCGATAATACCACATAAAATAATATAAAATATAATTTAGTGCGAAAAATGGGTTAATAATAGATATTGTAATCGTTAAATATGAAATAGATTAACAAATAAATCCAGCAGGAAATCTGGTGGTTTAAGAATATTTTCCAAGCCATCATTCGCACTCCTTTTCCCTCTGATTCATAGAACAGATTGTCAAGCTCCCAGCTGCAAACCATCCAAGAGAATATTAATTATTATCGAGTAAATTGATGGCTTCTGAGAAGAGATATCCGATGGCCGGGCCTGGCTAGCAAAATCCCAAGTAAATGAAAATAACCAACCACAAAATGTGCCGAATTCCAATGAAAATACTAAGTAAACAAAAAATAGTTGACTATAGATTATGCGGTATAGAAATGGTATGCGGTATTTAATCGTTAGTTACGGCCAGTATCAGACAGGCTCGCTCTCCTGTCAAAAGCATAAAGACTGCAATTGATTGGCCACGAAACTAGCCAAAGTTCGAGTGTATTTACTTGATACCCCATATAAATCACTTGTAGAAATATATCCATGACATACACTGAATCATTCGGGGGGGGACCATATATGTACCTATTTTATCAACGTATTTCCGTTTTACCCAGCGTTTCAGAGGGTGTATAATATAGCACTGATAACTGGTCCTTAAGTGATCTTTGGAATCGTTTGGCATAATTCCATCGATCAATTATCTGGCATGCTTGATCAGCAATCAAGATGGAAACGATAACAACACCGAAACCTGTGACGAAGAATCTTTAATTTTAACGATTAAATTAGTTAAATATATTCAGCAGTCGGTTGATTTTGTTTATACAAATCTTACGGCCTCGAGATATTTTAAATCTTAATGAGGATTAAATGAATGCATTCACAAATTCAAAATTTAAGCTCAAGGAAAAGCTAAAGTGGAAAAGTCTTGGGTATCGAATAGTCCATCAATCCACAATCCTTTGGGGTTTTTTTTTTTGTAGCCCTTATAGCCCTGCTGTTTTACGAACAAAATAAATAGATCAGAAGAATCGGGAGGCGGAAACATAAACGGAAATAACATACGAATTGCTCATTCCTTTCCGAGTAGTACTACGGCAATATTTGTCATAGGAAAACACTTCTATATATATATATGGGGAAGTTGGGACTAGTATAGGGGCTACTTTATGAAGGCTTTTCATTGATTTCGCATCCAACACCACCTGCCATCAGGAATGGTGATTGAGCGGAAATATTTTTGGAGAAGTATTTACGATATGGCCGGGGACTTACTTCCACTGCCACTAATCCTCTGAATTTCTAGGAAATTTGTTAACTAATAAATTGGAAACGAACTTTGGTCCGTATCATTATATTCAGGGGAACAATCGAATGGCACTACTATGGGCCTATGGAACGGAATGGAATGGACGGTACGGACGGTACGGGGTTACCTCTTATCTTGTTATTGTTATTGTGAAATTCAATGGCTCTGCCTGTCGATCGGCTGAATAATAATAATTCATTGAACAAACATGTATATGCGAGCCGTGCATCTGTGTTGGTGGGGTTTGCACAATCGTAGTAAAAGTGCAACTGGAAAAACAACGGCAGTGCATCATACCCCAAGGATGGATCGCGCGCGCTAGCGCTTCCCCCAATCTCTGGGGTGATGACGTGTGTGAAATACTCTACTGACGCGATAAAAACACACAAGAAAAGAAAAAAATACGGTGTGTTCAATCAACAATGTATTTTGATACGAACGTGACTGCTTATTGGGATTGTCACAAGGCTCTCCTGGAGCTTTACCGGTTTCGGTCATGTGATATGGACAAGGTCTGCGGCTGTGGAAAATGGTGAAAGTCACGAGAATGAAAGTATCGCTAGGATTAGGCTTTGGGACTCTAAAAAATGTTGAAGGATCGTCAAGAGACGATGGGTGGAATGTGATAGGGGATCTGTTTAGGGGATTGATCAATCAAGCGATATGACTTCTTAAGCCACGTACTAGATGCACGACCATTGATTGTGTGCTTTGCTCCAATCGGAAATCTCAGTCCTGGCTGCTATCGTTATCGCATGACATCTCCAATTGGCCGCCTATCGCTCACGCCCGACAGCCGGGCGCGTCAGTGACTTGGCTCACGCACAGACATCGGTATTTTGTATATTTAATCAGTTGTTTTCTTCGCCATAACTTAATAGATTTCCGATATGATGATGGCTCTCTATGCTTGTTATCGGTGGAGTGTGTTTATTGGTGACACGCTTACCGATTGTTCGACGTATGTGTTGGAGATGTGCAAAGGTTGGAGCTCTCAAAGGAATTGTAGAGTTAAGAATTCAAAGAAAGGTGGAGCCCAAATGGCTCTAAGGCCGTGCCCATCTCCAATCTCCAGTCTCTCTCATCTCTATGCAGTCCATCGTCCCATACCTAGATTGTATGTCGAATGTAGAATGTAAAATCATCGCCTGGCATCCATGACACGACATGACATTCTGCGTACAATACACACACACATACGTCATGATCTTGGAATTTCCAGCCCGCTTTCGTCGTTTCTCTGCTGCGTGCTGCGCTGCGTGTTTTTGTGTGTGCGTGTGGAATGTGGAATGTGGAATGCCCCGAAAAAGCCGTTTACTTTGTATGCTCACGTATCGGAGTTAATTTCTTGTAGAGCGCACTGGCATTTCATTATTATTTCTGCGTTTTCGCAGGTGTCTCTTGTAATGGTTGGACTCTTTGGATTCGATCCGAATGGGGAGCGGTGTGGAATGGTTTGGGGGGTTCGACGGGTTTTTTGGGCTAGGCCTACAACGACGGCGGTTTGCTATGTTTTGGGTATGCTTGGTTACGTTTTATGTTCGTTTTTTTCGAAACGGATCTCCCCATTTTCGTTGGGTTTTCTATTTCGTGGAATTTCGGTTTTTTTTTTCCTCTTTTTTTCTGTGTGTTAATGAAAATTTTATTGGAATTTTTGTTGTATGCGGTTTTGTTTGTTTTCGATTCATTTTTTACGAGTTTATGAATGAACGTGCAAACAAACAAACCACGAGGCAGAGTCGAGTCCGAGTAGAGTCGTGGAGTGCCATTGAAATGCGTCCAATCAACGAGCAGCAGCAACGGCATTCACTAAATGAGAAATTCACTCTTAAAAAAAGAGAAATATAAAAAGAAATCAATCGGTGACTAGCCAAGCAAGTCAATTCATAAATTATAAAAAAAAAAACACTGTCCTACACTTGGATGGTCGATGGGTAATTATGGGGTTATTGTCTTTTGCATTGGGCACATCAACAAAAAGTTCTTAAAATGTAGACTCGAGTCGAGCAGCTCTCAGGCACATTTTGCGAGTATTTTGTTTTTGCATTCTCGGTCCAGAGCCTTGGCCTCCACAAACGGCGTGCAGGACGACTGTTCTGGCGCCGGTCGCCGCAGCATAAATCTCTGCAGCTTATAAATTTTTCAATAACTCCTCCCAAAGATTATTAAAAATTTAGTAATTTTTATAAATAAATTTCCCTCATGATTATCCTTCCCTCAGCGTTCTCTTTCCAACAAACTTGAGGATTGTTTCCCCTGAAATCGTACAATGAACCCCCACCATTTATTTAACGACTTCTTTCAAGTAATGCCGCGCTACCGCAGCTCCTATAAAACCACTTCGAATCGGGAACAGCGCCTGGCACGGCGCGAAGAGTCCCCACCCACCCACAGGGCACTTTTTACTCATTTTTATGGCATGAATTCATTTGAAATTAACGGCCATTATTTCAGGGCAATTGTTTGTCGTAAAAGAGGAAAAAAAAGAACGTTGACTAGATTGGGCAAATGCATAGCCAAGCCAGCCCCGGGAGTCGAGGAAATGTGCGCTTGTTCTGGTTGGCAGCCTATTTAAAGAGATTACTGAAAGTGGAGCCAAGCGACAGAAAAGTAAGAAAGAACCCCCTCACGGAATGGAGTTTTTTGGAGGGAAAAAATTACAACTTGTTTGGGAACTCAAACAGACTAAAAAGTTGTTGGAAAAAGTCTAGAACAGAATAGCCTTCATCCATTTTATTTTCATTCTATTTTCACATCAAAGTCAAGGGTCGTCTGTCTTGATCCTGCTTTTAAGCTATAGCATAGCAATCAGCTATGACTATCCTTCGTAAACACTTCATTAGTTCGCTTTCTTTATCCATTGGATCTGCAGTGGGCGGTCCACTAATAATAGTAATAATCACGCTTTGGACTATCAATGTGTCAATTCATGTACACGCAATGTATGCTGTTTTGGTCATTATCTTCTGCAGGAATTGCAGGAATCTCGAGCTCTAAGAGCGTCGTATAATTATTAAATTAAATCCTTTTCGGAATTAACAGCTACGACTATCTTTGCTATCCTTAATCGCCTAGATTCAATGAGGAAATCATTCATCATAATTCTAGCATCCCCAACTAATTTGGGGGGTCTAATATTATCAGTTGCATATACAATACATTGGCAAATATCTTTGTACGATATATATTTTGGCCCCCTTTTAGTAGCATTTAATATTTGTTATTAGCAAAAGTTTCTCTCCTCGTTCTCTCTCTTTCTGTCACCTCCTTCGCTCTCTCTCTCTCTCTTTCTCTCTGGAGCCAAGTTATTTATCTCGCGTGAGGCGGCGTCACGTTGGTTATCTGGAACTCGCACCTCGCGATACGTTTGGGCCTGCCCTGCCCTGGCCATACCTGCTGCCATTCCCGTCCTCTCCCTAAACCGCAGACCATATCAAGCAAAACAATAGAGAATCACACACACACTGACACAAAATAGAAGTCACCAACTAAAAAATGGAACTATTTAAGTGACTAGTACACTTTTTTTAGTTGGCTGGAACGGAAATCAAATTGGCAGATCTAAGTTCTGGAAATGACTGGACAGATTCTGTATGCCAGCTGTAGATACGAGTACACAGGCGCCACATGTGACCAGAGAACGTCATGATGATGGGTCGGTCGGTCCGATCTATACAGATACAGATACAGATACAGATATACATAGATACAGAGGTCCACGTCCACGTCAGGTGCTGCAATACGAAAATACGAAAACGAGTACGAGTATGGTGAAATCTGTCTGTAGTGCTTCCCCCCCAGTAGTGCTCTCCAAGTATCTCTTGAATATTTACTTAACAATAAAAGCTTTAAAATATTACTAAATATTATTCGATAGTAAAAGGCTAAAAAATGTGTGGTAAGCGTCTCATAATCATCATGATGAAGATGATGTGACAAATCAGTAGAATTGAGATATTATGAATGGGAAGTTCGAAGCCAAAACGACTTTGAGTCTCGGCGATCACCCCACTAGGGGACAAAAATGTTTAATTTATATAGATGCATATATAATCAGAAGAGCTCGCGATTGAGTTGATTTGGGTGTTTGGAAATCAGGTTTCGCCCTGGGCGTAGATACATATCATCCGCCACGCCACATCTTCCTCCCATAAAGTCTGCCACGATCTTTTGCTTATCATAATCCGATAATTTGATTGTTTTTGAGATATCAGTAGAAAAGACCGACAATATCTGGAAAATAAAAGAAACTTGAACAGTGATTGGCGTCGGATTTGGAGCATAAGAAATATTTCATGCATTCGAGGCTCTGGGGGTTTCTTTCTGTCTCTTCCACTTCTTCATTTTTCTGCCTGCCTGCCTGCCTGCCTGCCTGCCTGCCTGCTGTCTCTGTCTCTGTCGCTGGCTCTGTTACTGTTGTTTCTGTTTCTGTATTTTTTTTTGTTTTTGTTTTTCTGTTGTGTTGTTTGTCATTCTTGCTTCTTAACTGGTCTGGCAACTTTGTGTCGGATTGGAATGTTGTTGGCTTTTGGTCGGAGAGGTTGGTCGGATCGGATCTTTTGGTCTCCGGGTCTCTCCTCTGGCATTCTGTGGCCGCAGCCGCTGCCCCTGCCGCTGCGCTGCTGTTGTCGCTAATGTTGTTATTATTATTGTTATAATTATTATAATTAATATTGGTGCCATTTTTTATTATTTCTGCCGTCTGACTTGGCTGCTGCTGCTGGGGCTGTGGTTGTTGCCCATGACTCAGGGCAATGTAAAAGTACAGCGCGTGCGTAACAATCGATTTTATTTTGTAAATTTCTTGGAATTATTTGTATTTGCATTTTGAGTGTTTTCGTTTTTTAACCAACATTTGCAAGCAAGTGCTGCTTGGCAAGCAGTGAACGGAGCGATATCATTCTGATAAGCAGTTCAATGAGTGTGGGAGCACAAGCAGTTCATCATAAGCAGTTTCATTGATCATATCTACAATATTTGTTGTACAGTTTGAAGAGTAAAATGTTGCCAAGACTTCCTAGTAGTTTGCTCAATAGTTTGATTCTGGGCGAAAGAAAAAAGGAATCTTAAAATGCCTACTCTCACAGAACTCTCGATATGGTCTCAAGCAGTTCCATGGAAATTATAGCACAGCGCAGGAGAGTGTAAGCAAGCAGTGTAATTCAGAGGTAAAGGCCGCTTTCATCTAAATCCATCCATGTTTTGCCATTTTTCGTTTTGCACTTTGAAAACGAAAGAAACAACAAACAAAACAAAACTACGAAAAATAATATTAAAAAAAAGAAAACAAGCACAAATGGCATTTAAGCGTGCCAAATGCACCTTTACACTTTTAACGAGGCGCGTGCACGGTGGCGCCTGAGGCCGCGTTAAACGAAATTAAACAATAAAACGATCTGCTTGGACGTCGAGCACTTGTTATATTTTGATGTCTATGAGGAGCGAGGACAGTACAGCGGATGGTGGACGCCTTTGCTGGTACAGCTCTTCATCGTTAGCTCGGATCTCGATAATGTTTGTTGTGTATGTTGTCCGGAAGTGTTTGCATGTGTCGTCTCTCTATTAAGTTGTTGTCTTCAGACAGCATTTCCCTAATGAGATAAAACTTTCAAGAAATCTGGGTCACAATGTTTGAGAGCCCGGCCACCCATCCGCACTGCTTGCAGTTTTCGCGAGCGGAGGGCAGGTGTCATGGCGGTCTGCTTTAGTTTATTTCCATGCACTGGCAGAGGGTACGATGACTTCGGAAACTTTGGAAATTGCAATTAACTTAGGATTTCTGTGATAATATGTGTACATACTCTCTCTAATCTGCTTTGACTCCAGCAGCCAGTCCTCTCTTTCGGCCTGGCTCTTTGCTCAGTTTAAACTTTATTTTTATATTTATTTTATTTTTTTACTGTGAGGGCTTTTAGTTTTGTGTGTTATAAGCATTTAATTATTTTAGTTGAGTTTTTTCTTATGTATTTATAGCGCGACATTTGCTTTTGGTCTGTCATTTGTTCAGTGTATTATTTTTTACTGCGCAATAAAAGCAACAACAACAAGAACAACAAATAAAGCATAATAAACAAGCAGCATTAGCTGAGAGCGTGTGCGTAAGAGAGCAAGTCCAACGTGGATAGAGAGAGCAGTTCTCATGCAGCGAAAGAGAGAGAGAGAGCTTTGTATGCTCGTACATGTATGTGTGTGTGTGCGTTCTTTTTGGGCGGCAAGCTAGAAAAATGTGTGCAAAAAAACAAGAACAAAGTTGTATAAATGAGAGAGGGAGTGTGCGTATGTATGTACATACATATGTACATCTACTATGTTTTCAACTACGCAGCAGAATTTGTACTACTGCAACGGCACAATAGCAACAAAAGCAGAACCAACTACACCCAATATTGGGTGGTGGTGGTGGTAGTGGTAGTGGCTCATGCCATCTTCTACTTTTCCTTCTCCTGCCAGCCCCATTTTGCACGCAGTCGCATTCTGTTTGGGGCTGATACGCCCCGAAACAAAAGCTGAGGGCACCCTGTAAAATGTATGGCAGTAGTAACAGACGTTGATGAATTACAACGTAGTAAGCGCACACAGCCACACACTCTTGCAGGGGACTCTCTTTACTACGTTTTTACAACTCGACTGCGCTGCGCTGCTCCTTGCCGGCTTTTTCACTCTGCTTTGCCGACACACGCGTCACGCAAACAAACGTCAATGCCAGCAATAGCGGCTCCGGGAGGAAGAGAGATAGAGAGACCGCGATCGAAAGCTACAATATGCTTGCCGTTTTTATTTATTCTTATTTTTTTGTTCTCCGCATAAACTTATTTGAAGGCCAGAGTATCGAATGCTCTCAGCTGATCGAATGTGCCTCTTCACTTTTTGTTGTTGTTTTATTAAAATTTAATTTCTTGGCAAAAAGAATGAAAACTTTTCATCTGGAATCATGTGAATACAAAAGAACCATCAAATCGATTTCGCGATTCCCTAGATTTGCTTCCATTGCATACTTTTGGGCCAATTCTGGATAAACTATGTCGTAAACAAGGTAATCCTGCATGACACTTGCTAAATGAAAGCTAAAGGGAGATCACACTTATTAGGAAAAACATGGTATAAAATTAATTTAAAGAAAAGCAAAACTGATCAAAGCTGATAACTTGAATTTTAAGAAGTGAGTCGTGCATTTATAAAATGTCATACACGCTTAAGATGTAGCGACTGCATTCGACGCGACGAACTCTCGGAACACATTCGCTCGCTCACTCACACACACACAAACTTTCACAGTAGGTTCGTGCGACAGCCGGCCGGGCCGTCATGATCCCCATTACCGCACCTTACCCCCCTCCGATCCATTGACGCCGATAGCGACACGTGTGTCGAGCACTTGGCGCCCTTTTTCGCATAAAATTATTGCCATTGTTTCTCTATTTGTAAGTTTCTCTAAAAAGCAAAGCAAAAAGAATTAACAACAAAATTTCCACACTCTGTTTTCTCATTACAGTTACAGCAGTCGCGCGTCAGCGACTCTCCAACAACAGCAGATACCATTCCAGAACGTACTGGTAGACCGTAGCGCCATTTAAGACGTCATACACGCATAAAAGAAGTAGGAGACCAGAGTCTAATTACGGTCCAACCATAGGGCAAGCAGTGGGCCTGCAGAGTGCGAGAGCGGGACACAATGATTACCTAACGGGGCCGGGAGACCCAAACAAACATATTGCTAAGGGAATTAAAAAGAATACTTCAGCGCAACAATAACAAAAACAGCAGAAACAACAACAGCAACAACAACAGCAACGAAAGATGTTAAATATCCAAGAGGAGACGTCAGCAGCGACGCTGACGTCAGTGTCTGGTAGGGAGGAAAATTGGACGATGAAAAGGGAAAGAATGAAGAAAAATTGTTTGGAAAATAATGCATTATGCAATAATTATGCAATAACGACAACAAATGAGGTATTAGCTAAAACAGCAACAACAAAAACAACAACAACAACAACAACAGAAAACATCGGAGCAGCAACAGCAACCACATTAACATTATCGCCGCCCCACAAAATTTGTGTCTTGTGTCGGCAACAAATGACTGAGGAGACGTGTGGCTGCTGCTTGACGACTGCAGGAGAAGCAGCATCAGAGTCTGCGACATTGTCAAAAGCGGCAGCGGAGTCATCCGAGGAATCAAGCAGTTCCCCTGCAAGCAGTGAATTTGAATTTAAATTAGTAAAACTAAGGTTTTGGTGCGAAGATCCAATATATTCCTGCGCCTGTGGTTGCAGAACGTATTTCGAGCATAAACGTAAACTTGAATGCATCCGAAATAATGACGATGATGATGATGAATATGATGATGATTATAGAAACAACACAAAGAACAATCGACGGCTACTGCAGGAACACTTTAATATTTATAGCAATTGCCACAATATACTGAGAACGCTGCAATCGTTGCTGCTGCTCATGCAGAATAGTGCCATATTCACAAAGCGACGTCGAAGGCAGCAGCAGCAGCAGCGGGAGCAGGAGCCACAAAACCAACTAAAACAAAAATTTGTAAATTATACAAAATTCCTATTGCTGTTAGAGACAATATCAGCAGCAACCACAACAAGACTGAGTTTAAGCCGTAAAAAATACAACAAATATAATTCTATACATAATCAACAACAACAACAACAACAACTAGGGAGTAAACGTGCCACATCACAAGTTCAACGACAGCATCGTCAACGATTTCATCACAAGCACCAACATCAACATCATCATCATCGTCGTCATAATCATCATTTTTGGAGACCAAGGCTGGTCTGGATATTCGCCACTGGTCTGCTGGCCATGCATGCCACCACAGCCATGCAACTGCAACCAGATGAGCTCTACCAGGAACAACCCCAAGAACATTTGCAACAGCAGCGTCAGCAACCACAGAGCGATATATCCGAAAGAATTGAATTGCGATTACGTCGAGCGAGCAGCAGCAGCAGCAGCGGCATCGGCAGCAGCAGCGGCAGCGGCAGCAACAGTGGCAAGCCCAATGATCAAATACGATTGTCACACAACGAAAGAAGTAAGTTATAGTTTAAATGATCATTTCCACCTAAAGGTACAACGATACCACCAGAGGTCAGAGATCGCACACTGCACGATGCATAGCCACTGCAAATTAATTTGTTCCTTCTGGCTACAATCGGGACGGAGGGACAGACGAAAAGACATGGCTCTATCGACTCGGCTATTGATGCTGATCAAGAATATATATACTTTATAGCGTCCGAAACGTTTCCTTCTGGATGTTACACACATCCAATTTCACACTCTTTTTGAGTATTGGGCATACAAACAAAATAAAAATAAATTAATACAAACATATAAAAGTAAAAAATAGAAAATAAAAAACTTTATTATCAATAAAAAAGATAATAATAATATGGGCACTTCCATGATGTGCCAACAGGGCAATCGTTAGCATTTCAAGTGTTAAAAAGGTTAAAATAAGACGGATTTTCAAAATCCATTATTAAGTAGCTCTTGATTAGACCTACAATCGGCTCTAAGGTCGATTTTGGCCAACTATTCGTTTCCGAGATGTTTGCAAAAACCAAGGCAGTCGCACGAGACATAAATAAAAGTGGTTTTCGCGGCGATCAATTCAAACAATACATTTTAAAAGAAGCATGCATAATATTTCGTTCGAATTGAGTTGACTACTCGGCTTTGTCTGTTCGTCAATGTCTTGGGCAGATGAGTCGGTCCCAGAATCCAACAACAGCGCAAAAGACACGCACCAAAGACTTACTTTTCGGTCGAAACATTCCAACAACAAATCACAATCAATCCGAGAATTAAATACTAGAAAAAACCTCCTCTAAATGCGTATTTTTCTCATTTCTTCAGCCTGCAAATCAATGGACATACGAAATACCGCGAGGGAGTTCAGTCAGCTCTCGAACTGCACCATCATTGAGGGCTTCCTGCTGATCACCCTGATCAACGATGCCGACCATCTGAACGAGTCGTATCCGCAGCTGACGGAGGTCACCGAATACGTGCTCGTGTATCGGGTGAACAATCTGGTGTCGCTGTCGAAGGTGTTCCCCAATCTGAGCGTGATACGCGGCAACATACTGTTCGATGGGTACGCCCTGGTGGTCTACTCAAATCGTGATCTGCAGGACCTGGGGCTGTCCAAGCTGCGGGCCATCGCCAATGGGGGGGTGCGGATCGAGAAGAATCCGTCACTGTGCTTTGTGCACACTGTCAATTGGCTGCACATCATGGCCGAGAATGCCACCAAGTCGGAGGTGGTGCTGCAAACCAACCGCAATGAGGCCACCTGCCCCAAGTGCCCGGGCGAGATCAAGGGCGGAGACGTCCAGGAGATGAATGGAGCCAACGGCGGCGAACCAAGCGTCAGCTGCAAGGAGTATCCGGATCACAAGCGCTACTGCTGGGACACCAAGTCCTGCCAGACGAGTAAGTGGCTAACAAATCCTTGAGGTTTGAGCAATCCCTGAAGATTTCATTCCCTTCCAGTATGCCCCAAGGAGTGCCGCAATAACTGCATCGACGAGCACACCTGCTGCAACAAGGCCTGTCTGGGTGGCTGCATCAGGGACAACAATGGCCACAATGACTGCATCAGCTGTCGCTATCTGTCGATCCACAACACCACGTGTGTGGACACCTGTCCGGAGGGGTTCTATCGGGTAAGTTTTTCGTGTTCCAGAAAGGGCTTCCGATCCTAATTGAAACGATCTTTCGACAGTACGACAGACGCTGCATCACGGCCGAAATGTGCGAACAGATTGGCACGAAGTACGAGACCAAGGAGATGCCTTTGGCCCATTACAATGGACAGTGCACCACACGTTGCCCCAAGGGCTATCAAATGGAGAACAGCACCTGCGTCAAGTGTCAGGGCCAGTGCGAGAAGACCTGCGAGGGCGAGCTGATTGATAGTCTGGTGCGGGCGAGGGATTTTCATGGCTGCACCAAAATCGGACCCAACAACGGCCTCACAATCAGCATCAAACGGGAGGGAAGATGTAAGTTTAGGCAAAGATCTGCAGTTACCAAGATGTTGCATGAAGCACCAAAAAGCGTTTCTATGGTGGGGTTTTTCGTGATTCCCCGGTGTTCTTGTCTTGGTATTCTATAGTCTTTGGTTTAAGTCTGCCTCTGAGTGTCTCCCGGCTACTGATTGATTGATCGATTTTGTACATTTACAGCACACATTATGGAGGCTCTGGAGTTTGGACTGGCATCGGTGCATACGATAGAGACCTATCTGAAGGTGCATCTCACCTATGGCCTCACTTCATTGCGATTCTTCAAGGCCCTGCGGGAGATACGCGGCGCCCCAATGCTGGAGAATTTGTACGCCCTGTATGTGCTGGAGAATAACGATCTGGAGGAGATCTGGGCGCCCAATCAGACGGTGTATATACGGAATGGTGGGGTGTTCTTTCACTTCAATCGAAAGCTGTGCGTGTCGACGATCAACGAACTGAGGCCCATGATGGCCTCCAAGCCGGAGTCGTTCAACAAGAGCGAAGTGGCCACCGATTCGAACGGCAATCGAGGATCATGTGAGTGGAGAATGGAGCTGGAGGGTGGACAAAAACAAAAACATAAATTTACCCTCTTTTGACAGGTGGCACCGCAAAGATACTGGTTACGGTAGAGGGCACCCGGCCCCGAACGGCCTTTGTGAAGGTCGATCCGAAATCCGTAATCCTAGGCGATCCAGTGGGCTCGAACAAGACGATAAGCAACACATCGATATTTTTCAAGGATCCGCGAGCCTTTATTGGCTTTCAGTTCTATCACATGATCGATCCCTATGGCAATGCCACAAAGAGCAGCTACCAGCCATGCGATGACAGGTGCGGATACTTATTTTCTTTCAGAGAGATTCCCTGTTTGACTCGTTCCTTTGACTCTTTTTGTGCAGATGGACCGTCAGCGATCCCATCAAGGTGTTTGGCCACATCTTCTCTGATCTGATACCCTACACGCAGTATGCTTTCTATGTTCGAACCATGGCCATCTCCTCGGAGTCGACCAACGGCCAGAGCGATGTCATGTATTTTCGTACAATGCCTGCCCAGCCTTCGATGGTGCCGGCCATCACGGCCACCTCGGTTTCCAGTTCGGAAATTGTGAGTATGATGGGGGGGGCGGACTGGGGATGTGGTCTTACTTCCACTAACTCCTTTCCATGTGCCATTCGCTTGCAGCAAGTCAACTGGAATCCCCCACGGTATCCGTACAGCAAGCTAACGCGTTATTTTGTGAAAGCAGAGCTCACCATACGGACGGCCAAGGATACCCCACAACGGAACTACTGCGTGGATCGTGAGTGAAGATTTTATTGCCAAAAAATATATATGTATTTTCTAAGCCACTTCCCATTCCATTCCATTCACAGCCATTGCCAAGGCCGTTGACAATGAGGTGATTGTGGCCCCAACGCCGGCAGAGAAATCCCCGCCGGACCCATTAACACGCGAGGGGGATTGCAAATGCGAGGAGGGTAGCAGAAAGACCACCGACCGTGACCAGGACGATCGCAGGATACACGCACAGATGGAGTTTGAGAACGCATTGCAGAACTTTATCTACGTGCCATCGCCCAAGAAGGCCCAGGGAAAGGTCGGTGCAGGTGCAGGAGCAGGTGCAGCTGCAGGAGCAGTCGTGGGCTTGCTGCCCTCCGCTCTGGGTGGCGGCAACAGCATTGACGATGGAAGTGGTCCCGGTAATGCCATCCGACGGCGACGGGACATTGACTTTGAGTCTGCGTTCGATTTGCTGGGCGGGAGCTTCCTGTCGCGCCATGTTCGTGCCCTCAAGGACGAGCCCCTGAACATATCCACACCGACTATTGTGGATCCCGAGGCCTGGGTCAACGAGACGAGGATGTCGGCCAGCGGTGACTATTACGAGGTACTCGGCGCCCAGGTGTGGGCCAACACGACTACCTTTTCGTTCAAGAGGCTGAGGCATTTCACCCTCTACACGATCTTTGTGGTGGCCTGTCGCGAGAAAGCGGGTCCCAACGACAAGGAGTCCATTTGCAGTTCTATGAATCCCATTTACAAGCTGACCAACAGGAAGGGTAAGACACGCTGTTCGATTGCCTCTCCTCTCAGCCCTAATTCCTCTCTGTACTCTCTCTTCTAGACGATGCCGACATGGCCCGCGATCTGACTGTGACCCGGGAGAACGCGAATAACACGCAATCCTCTGTGCGGCTGCGTTGGCTGCCGCCCAGCGATCCCAATGGCGATATTGTGGCCTATGAACTGGCCTACCGCCTGCAGAAGCCCGACCAGGTGGAGGAGAAGAAGTGCATCCTAGTGGCGGACTTCCTCAATCTCACCGATGGCTATCCCCTGCACTTGAACGAGGGCAACTATAGCTTTCGGGTGCGTGCCAACTCCTTGGCAGGGCAGGGCATATACTCGGACTTTGTCTACATGAATGTTCAGGTGAGTTTTTCGTTAATTATTGCAAGAGTTCCCATCTAAACGCATTGATTTCAGCCCCGACTGAGCTTGGAGAAGTACTTTATCTGGTTCTCGGGCATCGTCTGTGTCCTGGTGATTGTCTGCCTGATGGTCTATGTGCGGCATCTGCGCAAGAAGGGCCGTCCCAACGACCTGCACATGAACACGGACGTGAATCCGTTCTATGCGAGCATGCAGTACATACCGGACGACTGGGAGGTGCTGCGCGAGAACATCATCCAGCTAGACGCGCTCGGACAGGGCTCCTTTGGCATGGTGTACCAGGGAATACTGAAATCGCTGCAGGGTGGCGGCGATAAGGAGTGCGCCATCAAGACTGTCAACGAGAATGCCACCGACAGGGAGAGGACTAATTTCCTCAGCGAGGCCAGTGTGATGAAGGAGTTTGACACGTTCCATGTGGTCCGACTGCTGGGCGTCTGCTCGCGTGGACAGCCCGCCCTGGTTGTCATGGAGCTAATGAAGAAGGGCGATCTGAAGTCTTATCTGCGCGCTCATCGGCCCGAGGAGCGGGACGAAGCAATGCAGGCGTATCTGAACCGCATCGGCGTCACTGGGAATGTTCATCCGCCCACGTATGCCCGCATCTATCAGATGGCCATCGAGATAGCCGACGGCATGGCCTACCTGGCGGCCAAGAAGTTTGTCCATCGCGATCTGGCGGCCCGTAACTGCATGGTAGCCGAGGATCTGACGGTGAAGATCGGAGACTTTGGCATGACGCGCGACGTTTACGAGACCGACTACTACCGCAAGGGCACCAAGGGCCTGCTGCCCGTACGCTGGATGCCGCCGGAGAGTCTGCGCGATGGCGTCTATTCCAGTTCAAGCGATGTCTTCAGCTTCGGTGTGGTGCTCTGGGAGATGGCCACGCTGGCGGCACAGCCCTATCAGGGCCTGTCCAATGAACAAGTGCTGCGATACGTCATCGATGGTGGCATCATGGAGCGGCCAGAGAACTGCCCCGATGTGTTGCACAAGCTGATGCATCGCTGCTGGCACCATCGACCGTCCGCGAGGCCCAGTTTCCTGGACATTATCGCGTATTTGGAGCAGCATTGTCAAGATTCGGAGTTTAAGACCGTGTCGTTCTATCACTCGGACGCCGGACTGGTGCATCGCGAAAAGGAGCGCAAGGAAAGAAGTCAAAATGATGCCTTCGCGGCAGTGCCGCTGGACCAGGACCAGGAGGATGCCACCACGCCGCTAAGGGTGGGCGATTATCAGGGCTACAAGTCCAACATGGACCACAACTCATCCCTCGACCAGCCCGCAGAGAGTCCCATTGCTTTGGTGGACGACCATGCCACCCACTCGCCCTTCAGTCTGCAGTCTGGATTCATTGTAAGCAGCACGCCCGATGCCCAGTCGACGATGCCCACGGCGGGGGCCTCGCATGGCGACGATGCGGCCGCCTATGTCCAACCGGATGCCGAGGCTTTGGCCGCCGATCGGGGGTACGAGATCTACGATCCGAGTCCGAACTTTGCGGAGCTGCCGACGAGCCGGAGCGGCAGCACCGGTGGTGGCGGCGGAGGCGGGAAGCTGAGCGGGGAGCAGCATTTGCTTCCGCGAAAGTCCCGCCAGCCTGTCATTATGAGCAGCTCGATGCCCGACGATGTGATTGGGATTGGAGGAGGCGGTTCCTCCCTGCAGCCTTCGACGGCTTCGGCGGCCAGCTCCAATGCCAGCTCCCATACGGGCACAAGCGGCGGCGGTGGCGGCCGCTATCCCAGCCTCAAACGGGTCGTTGCCGACACGCTACGGAACAGGGCCAACATCTTCAATCGGCATCTGTTTAACCACAAGCGGAGCGGCAGCAATGCAAGCTACAAGAGCAGCGCCTCGAATGCACCCAGCACCAGCAGCAACTCGAACCTCACCAGCCATCCGGTGGCCATGGGCAATCTGGGTACCATCGAGAGTGGCGGCAGTGGCTCTGCGGGCAGCTACACGGGCACACCCCGCTTCTACACGCCCACGGCCACGCCCAGCGGAGGGGCATCGACTATTATCAGCGATAATCCCAACTACAGGCAACTGGACGAGTCCATAACGAGTGGAGGGACGACCAGGTCGCCTGGGAACTCGTGGAGCCAGCGAACGGATAGCGAACAAGCCACGATACTCACTACGAGCAGTCCGAATCCCAACTACGAGATGATGCATCCCACAACGGGTGCGGGACAGGGACAGGGGCAGGGACAGAGTCAGAGGAATTCCAACGCCAATGCAGGGGCAAACGAAAATCCCAACTATGTGCTGATGAGCGAGCCAGAGCTGGTCATAAGCAGCAATCCAAGCTATGCTTTCATGCATGCCCCACAGTCCCGTCTGAGCAGCTCCGATGACGACAACGACCTGGAGGAGGACGACGATGACGACGACGACGAGGACCTGGATGATGAGCACGTGGAGCACATCAAAATGGAGCGCATGCCCCTGAGCAGACCCAGACAGCGGGCGGTCAGCAAACCGCAACCTCAGCGCAGTCGAAGTGTCAGCCAGACGCGAAAGTCTCCCACGGCAGCGGCGAACTCTGGAGCGGCGGCAGCAGCAGCAGCAGCTGCTGCAGCGGCCAGCAATGTTTCGAACTTGCTGAAGGAGAACTGGCTGCGGGAGGGCAGCAGTTCGACGCGACCACCGCCACCCAATGGATTTATTGGACGTGAAGCGTAGACGGGACAAGACGAGAGTGTAAATAGAGTGGAAATGGATGTCCAAGGGAAATGTAAATTCGCTTCGATTAACAATTAGGATTAGGACCCCCCCCACATCTATGTATAAACTGTAATCATTTTCGGATTAAGCCTATTTATGTTAACGTATTCGTTTAGTATTTACACACGACAGTTTTTGTTTGTTTAAATCAATGAACTAGAGCCGTTAACACAATACAAAACAAACAGAAAAACAGACAGAAAGCGAAAGCGAAGCAAAAACAACAAGTCCTACATGCAAATAACAAAAGTACAAAAGCCAACAACCAACCAACCTAAGTACCGATTAAATAGACATACAAATTCTACCAATTACCAATTATAAATTATTGAATTATGAACCATTACCTACTACTTCTACTTATACGTTATGTATATTCATAATTATCATGATAATTTTTAGTACCTACCAAAACGCGTTCAATGGAAAATGCAAATAGCAAAGAAAAATAATGGAAAATGTACAACAAGCAGAACAAGAGAAAACCGAAACAGAAACTACACAAGAAACAAGCAATACAAAATACAGAACTACTGTCTTCACTGAGTTTAGCTAGAGCTAGTTATAATTGTACCCCCCATCCCCCGCTCCACCCTCCACCAGAGAGATCCAACGGATATATATACACCATATACATACATAGAGATATGTAGCACACACCCACACACACTATATCTAAATGTACTCAACTAATTTTACTGCATGCAAGCAATTGTTTTTAGTGCGTTTATTTTAGAATTGAATGCTTGGATTTTAATTTATATTTCTATTTATACTGATTACTTCTTTTTTTTGTTTTACCAAGTGTTGCTTGATTGTTTCTTATATTTCTCTGATTCTTCTCCCTTTTTACATTTCATAATTGTAATATTTATTGTCGTTTGTACATAGAATTTTGTAAATTTTGAATGGAGCGAGCGAGGAGTACCATCCAATCTATTTGGATGGCGGATGTGTATGTGCAACCATCAAGCGAGCGGCCGAGGCGCAAAAACTTTTGTTCAATTACATTTCTTTTCTAAATTAATTTCTGTTGAAGCCAAGCTTCGGAGATGGCGAAGAGGAGAATAAGGAAAACCACGTAACGTAATGTCAAAAAAAAAACTGAGAGCTTAAGTAACTGATGCATCATATACATATATGTATACTAAATAAGTATAAAATAATTGTATACAATCTGCTGGTCGTTTTTAATGCTGTCTGTATACTACGCGAAAAGTAGAAGCAAAAGCAAAGCATTTTATGTACTAGCTGTAGATGAGAAAAGCAAAGCAAAACACACACATCCATAGACTCACATCCGTACAACAAGAACATCTTTCACTAGAAGACCCTAGATAATATTATCTGCCATACGCCATAAACTCAAATATGAACAAGAAACCGGACGGATTTTGTTTTTTCTTAAAACTTAATTTTACAATAGACAAATTATATATACACACAAACACACACCCACACATATATATTTACATATATATGGGGCCCTATTTATGAACTGAACGTGATATGTTTTGCTGAGTGTACTATCCTGACAGTTCTATGAATTCTAGCAAAAGAAAACCCAATCAACCCAACAACCACATTTCATTACGAGAACCTCACACAGAACATTCTCTTTTAAAACCAGAAATCAGAAACCAGAACCAGAACAGCAACGTTAAACAACTGCAACAAATGGAATTTTTAAATGAAAAAACAACAACAACAACAACAAAAGTATTCGATATTTGCCTTCGCTCTTTATATTATTATATTTAACTATACACGCAAAAATTTATATTTAATAACTAAAAGAAAAAAAGAAGAAGCAAAAGCAAAAGCAAAGCAACGTAAAACAAAAGCAGAGATCGCATGTGCAACGTTTATTCTGCTTTTCTGTGTCTTTTTCTTTTTTAATAGATGCAAGGCGGAAACAAGGAAACACACTAAATATTTAAATGAATTATACAAATTGCTTCTGCGCAGAAGAAACCACATGAACTAATATTAAAACAAAAAGGAAAACACTAGTGCTAATTATATAAACAAAACTGGGAAGCAAGCGATATTTACACTGAAAAATGAAGTAAAAAACTATTAAAAAAACAAAAAAATTAAAAATAAAAACAAAACGAAACGAAACAATTAAATTAATTAAAATATGTAATATGTTAAATACATAATGAAACAATAGATATTCTACACATGCACACCGACACAGCCACGCCACACATTTACACAGACACATACATACACAAACACACATACACACACACACACACTAAAAAGACTGAAAGATATAGTTCCTTTTGTTTTTATGTACATAAAATGAGAGAAAAAAAAAGAAAGAAAGAGAAATTCTAACGAAAATTGTAAACTTAAAGCGAGATCGATAGAGCGAGAGAAACGTAAAAACAATTAATGGAATTATACATTAAACAAATAAAATTAAATACAAATTATATAAACAACAAAGCAGCAAAAGCATTATGTAACATGTATATTTAGTAGTTGAATTAACTAAATTTTGAATGTAACATACAACGTTAGAGTGGAAATGTGAGCGCAGTCGCGACAACGCCAAATATGAACCTCTTATATAGCGATATACTCGTATATTCAGGATAGTTTGGCCCCAATGTCGCCGCCGCCCCCGCCCCGCCCTTCCTTGCCCCTCGCTGCTTTAGTGTATATACCCACACATACAAGCATACATACATATATATATATATGTATATGAAAACTACCATTTAAACCAATTATTATAAACTAAATAATACACATAAAGATTGTAAAACATAAAAGGAGAAAAAAAAAACAAAAAGCTTCAATATTTTTATTATTTCTAATTAGAGCTAATTGTAAAAATAAAGCTAAGTTAATTGTTTCCTGTTTGTATAAGCAACAACAAATAATTAAATAAAAACCAATACAAATAAACAGCAATTGCTATATTATTTAACAGCCATATGCATACACGACATATTATATGTTCGTGCGTACTATTAAATATATTTATTAGCTTCTGTAGGGAATAGATTGGGAGCTCATTTTCAGGATTCCTACAAACAACTTTCGCCTGAGATTTGGTTTATGATATATCCGTTACTCAATCGGTATGTTATGGTCCTTACCAGTTAAGGCTACTTCTAGAGTAGCACAGGGCAGACATCTGGGCCCCTTAGTAAATTAGGGCTTGGGCGTACTTGGGTTTATAAAGAGTTGGTCAAAGGAATTTGATGACCCGCACATGTATAGCAAAGACTAGTTTGCCCTATTTTGGAATACGGCTTCTGTGAATGGTGCCCTCAGTATACAATTTCGAAGACAAGAGAAAAGAAGAAAGCAAAAACGCAAAATCTAGTGTCTAACCTGTATGAGATCGGATCATTATTATAGCCAGAAGGAACAAATGAAATTACAATGGCTTTGTCTTTCTCTCTCTCACACACTCTCTTCCTCGTCCAGTGTGCCGCGGCGCTTGCTGCGGCTCAAAAAGTAACTTTTGGACCATCCAAGATCGAACATTATGGACAGATAATATATGCGTATAAGGACATGAGAATCCGGACAGACGGATGGCTAATCGTGGAATAGAAATTCTCTACGAGTATTGTATTATAACTTCTAATGGATTTTGTATTGGCTCATTTTTGTTTAATCTTTGTGGCATTTCAAATAAAAATATATAGTAAATTTCACAACATATGTTAATATCGTAAAAATAGTGCAGTTTACTTCACTTTCTTCTTATAGGTAATGGTCGTGCTATCAATATCTTCCTGTGGATGTTCCTTGTCGCCCCAGCCCCAGACAGGATGGGTGCCATCGCCAGTTCGCAGGACGCGCTTCCGCACCATGTCCATGGAGACGCTCTTTAGATCGTATGCCCAACCCAGCCGGGCAAACATCCTGATTAAAATGGTGGGCAGGTCTTGCGAATAGTGTCCCATCTCGGCGCCCTTGTAGTCCCACGGGAAGACGTGGTGGTAGTTGTGGTACCCCTCGCCGTATCGCAGCCAGATAAGGAAGACCAGGCTGGTGGGGCTGATGGACCGGTCGTAGGGGCGTTTGCCGTGCATGTGGCCAGAGCTATTGAGCAGCCAGACGACGTTGAGCATCAGACACCAGCGCGTGAGCGCCGGCACATGCCAAGCAACGCTGAGAGACTCGCCCCAGAAGTATACGGGCACCAGCGTGGGGAGGATGAAGCAGAGGATGGGCATCAGGATCAGGTAGTACTTCTTCTGGAACATCACTAGAGGGTCCCGCTGCAGATCGGACAGATCGATCAACTTGCCCTTCGCCGTCACGTCGGGGTGTTTCTTGCAGCACAGCCAGCCGATGTGTGCGAACCACCAGCCTCGCTTCGAGTTGTACGGATCGGCATCCGTATCCGTGCATTTGTGGTGTAGCCGATGGTCGCGAGCCCAGTAATACACGGCGTCCTGGAAGGCCAAGGTGTTGAAGAACAGTAAGATCAGACGCACCGCCACGTTTGCCTTATAAGTGCGATGCGCCCACAGCCGATGAGCACCGGCCGTAATCCCCAGGGAAGCTAAACTAAAAAGAATCACGGCAAACACGTCCGTTTGCCACTTCGTGGTTGTGAGCATAAGCCAGATCCCGTACAGAGAGGCCGTATGCACATAGATAAACAGAATTATGTTGATCCACACCAGCTCCAACTTCCGCCCGTCTGTCGTCTTCAGAGTGCTTAAGTCACTGGCGGTACCTTTTGGCCCCGCATCCGTTTCGCAGAGCACGTCCGTGGTGTCGGGACTAGGTCCTAATTCGATCACATCGCTGTTTGGCGGCATGTTTAGACAGCGCGGTACGTCTGTTTCCCCCGACGACTCAAACTTGAATTGTGGGCTTGTAGCACACTCCCTCTTATACTCATTCTATTAAAATATTCGTCATTCGATTTGCATTTCGATTGAATCGATTTTATACAAATTTTGGGGGGAAGTAGTATGGACAGTTTTTTAAAAAAGTCAACATATGTATGTACAGTGAGGAGCACATTTGGATACACTTATCATTTTCAACGCTTGTAAAATCATTAAAAATGAATCAATCATGGATTTTTTATTGCATAGGTTCTTTAATTTAACGAAAAAGGAAAAAAGACAATAATTTAAATTCTAAGAAATCGGTTTCCTAAGGAAATTTTTCTTTTTTCCTAAAAGTCGATGTATTTTTTTTTTTTTAATAATTTTTTTAAAATATTTTTTCAAAGGTTATTAGCTTTAATCACATTCTGAATGTTTAGTATCGACTCTCGACTAAATTTAGTAGGTGCTTGCAAGGAATCATGCGCCACTCCGACTTCACGCGCTCCCAAAACTCATCCAATCCCTTTGGTGCAGACTCGAGCGTTTCCAATGTTTTTTAAGCAGAACACATCGATTTTTAATGGATTTTAGATCTGGGCCATTAAGCAGGTCACTAATGGATTAAGTCCTTATTCTTAAGGAATCCGATCTCTTTGAATTTGTTGGTATTTTTTCCTTCACATTAAATTAAAGAATATATGAAAGAAAGCACAAGGATTGATTAATTTTTACAGATTTTACAGGCGTTTAAACTGAAAAGTGATGAACGTGTTAAAAAACAATTTCAAAACACTAAAAGAGATCATTTATTGTGTAAATATTCGTAAGCAAACTATATTAATCCTCTTTTAAAATAAATTAACTGCTTTAGAATATTTTGTTCCGTTTTGCAGATATTACCATATTACAAGATTACGCCAATTCGACTTATATTTCGATTACGTTCGCGGCCACACGATTATTATAAAACTTAAAATTGGATGAACCCCATCTTTTGTAAAAATAAAGCTAACAAAACCAGGGGAAAATGTTTGTTTTCTATCTTTTTTTTTTGTGCATCAACAGCGGACGAACGTATGTATGTACGTTAGCTACCCGCGGAAATGGCCATATGCAATAGAAGCTCAATAGAAGATCATTGGCAGAAAACTGCGGATGACAGCAGAATTATAAGAGCTGAGCAGTTTCTGTATATCTGATATATTTTTAACAACATCTGAATATCCCTTCGGAATTTTAAATTCAATTAACATTCAAGAGTGAGAATAACGTGTAAGTTTAATTTCAGCCTTTTGGTTGAAAAATAAGAGTATGCCATAATTATTTGGAAAGGATTAAGTCTCTTGAGTTGCCTGGAGGGAGAGGATCGTGTGACCCATCAAGAGTGGTAGGTACTGGTGACCAAGGATCATAGTTGACGATATCAGATGGACTGACACACAGTGAGTACGTTCTACAGGCTGGACGTTTGCCTCCGGACAAAACAGTCACGATTGAACCATCCTGGCCGCGAAACAGAGGGCAGTGCTCAGCCATATGTATACACACATTTTTACAGGCGGTCACAAATATACAAATTTATGTAAATATACATATATGTATGTATGTATATTGATACCCAATTACAGCGATCTCTCACTGCTCGTACCTTTACCACTAAGTCCGTATTTAATGTTATGTTTCTTGTGTTGTCATTTATTGTTTTAGTCGGTATTCATTAGTAGTTTAAGCAACTTAAAGTACCCGAGATCATTGACCGAAAAGAACAACATATTTCCCGATAGAACAAACTGAATGGCTGCATATGCTTGATCCCTTAGTGGGTGACACGGGGAGCACGCGAGCTTTTCGGTTTGTATAATATATTTGGGGAAGGGTTAACTTACATGCCGATCAATAGAAAACAATGTATTTTTCGTTTTAGACTTTGGTTTTGTGTATTACGTTTTAAATGCAATTTTTGTTATTTTTGTTAGAGCAGCTAAGTTTACAAAATAGGGGAATAAGAGCGGGCTGTAAAATTTGTAGGGCCATGATTTATTTCCTGTTTGCTTCACCCTATGCCAAATTAGCTTTTTAGGCAATCATTCGAATAGACTCAGCGGCTGCAAGCCATTGGAAGTATCTGTATCAATGACATTCATAAAAATACAATTTAATATTAAGATACTGAAAAAATTGGTCATTTACATTAATTTTAAGCACTTGAGTCTATATTTCACTGTACATGTTTAGTAATGCAGCCTCTGTGACCCCTTAGCAAGAGCTCTTGATAGGTTAGTGGCCCACATTATATTAAAACCTTTTATGTATGTATATATATACCTCCGACCATTGCCCATAATATTAATTCCGCATGAGTAAGGGAGTCCCCGTCTTCACCTCAGCACAATCATTTGGCTACACAAAGAGTTCTAATTTATTTATTTACAGTAGAATCCGGCTATAACAACTCTGCTAAACAAACTTTGTTCCCCTGTTTAAATTAAGGCGGGTTAAATGTTCGTCTTTTTTCATCGGTACATTTGCGGTATTTTTGAGAGTCAGACGGTCACACTCTCCTGCAACGAACAAATGAGTCTTTATTTTGAATGGCCTATTTCAATAGTTTATGGACAACAGGCAAAAGCAATGGATTCTTTAGCAGATAATCTTATCTGTCAGTGGGGTTTCCTCTGAATTAAATTAATTGAGGGCCTAATATAGAGGCCTTTGCAACATTCAACATGGCCAGCAGCATTTTGAATTGGTATATATAAAAATACTGCGGTCACACTTTGTCACACAATTTACGTTACCTTGTACTCGCCCATTCCCTCTTTTTCATTCCAATCGAGGAATATGGTTTCAAATCCTTGAAGGTGAGCGATTAACCCATAGTAGACCAAGAGGTTTTTTTAATATTCCAAAGGTATCGAAAGGTGAAAGATGGCATGGATCTACAAGAAGACTTTACAAACGTTAATATTTTCCGTCATTTACCTCAAGAAGTTGAATATTTAAATAGAGGTGGCTTTAGCGGGCTAAGTTCGTTCTTCGAGACCACTAACCATACAGTATATGGTTAGTGTCGAGACGCTATATTGAGTTCGTCAGTATATTTACGGTATATTTTTAAAATGAGACGGTATATTTTGGTATATTTCTACTACTCCGACTGAATTCCCACCCCCATCCCCACCCTACAGTGCTGCCGACCATTCAGTGGGTGAAATGGAATTTGGAAATTTGTGTAAATAGCTGTTTAGCTGGCCCTAAATTAAAGCTGGCTGCCGGCCAGCAGCAGCCAATTCCCAGAACCAGAACCCGGCCACCCGTCTGGAGCAGAAGACATAGCACATTCAATAGACTCCAACCCGACAAACGGCCTCCGCGGCTGTATAAACAAACTTCAACAGAATAAATTGCTGATGCTGCTGTTCTTTTTGGCGTGGAGCACATTATGCAAAAACTAGTTTGAGCGGTTATTGAACCTCTGACACTTGACTTGCGTTTGCCGGCAAATATTCATTCGCCCCCAGGCGTGACCGCTCGCTCAATTCTTATTAAAGAAGTTCAATCTGGAATATAGAATTCGACGTGTCAACAGAAGAGGGACATGCACGTGTACAAAATGAGTAATCGAGTTCCGGAGCTAATTATATGGTGGGTACATACAGATATATCAACAATTTGCTCCCCGACTAATGATGACCATTCCAGCTCCTTTATCGTGGTCAGCTTGCTGGTTATACACTTCTTTTCGGACCTGTTGCGTGCCTCGCTTGGCGGCTTCTACACCAAGGATGTGACGCTATCGCAGATTCTGGATGCCCAGAACTCCGACTATGCCTGGCTTCTAAAACTGTTGGTTAACTGCTTCGGCTACAGTTGCGTCTTTGTGCCAGGCTATCTCATATACAAATATGTGGCACGCACCGGCTACCTCGAAAGAGGCAACAAGACCATTCTGCACACGGCCATCAACATGTGCATTACAGGCAACTCCACCTACGAGCCACTGGATGTTGCGGCCAGTACAGCGGATAAGGAACGATCTGCAGGATCTGTGGCGGTCAAGCGCACGAGTTCCCAGGAGGCTGTGCAGCTGCTTTGGTGCTTTGGCGGCCTAATGGTGTCCTATTTGACCTGGGGCGTTTTGCAGGAGAAGATCATGACACAGAAATATCTGAATTTTGCTGGTGAGAGTTCCAAGTTCAAAGATTCGCAATTTTTGGTGTTTGCCAACCGATTGCTAGCCTTTATGGTGGCCCTCATCTATCTGCAATGGCAGCCCTCGCCCACACGACACCGAGCACCGCTTTACAAGTACTCCTTCGCCTCGTTCTCGAACATAATGAGCGCCTGGTTCCAGTATGAGGCTCTTAAATTTGTCAACTTTCCCACTCAGGTGCTGGCCAAGTCGTGCAAAATAATCCCTGTCATGGTGATGGGCAAGATCATGTCGAAGGCCAAGTATGAATCTTACGAGTATGCCACAGCTGTGCTAATCTCGCTGGGCATGATCTTTTTCATGAGTGGGTCGGCAGACAGCAACAAAGCCAGTGGAGTGACCACCTTGACGGGCGTATTCCTGCTCTCTTTGTACATGGTCTTCGATAGCTTCACAGCCAATTGGCAGGGCTCGCTGTTCAAGAGCTACGGTATGACCTCCCTTCAGATGATGTGCGGCGTAAATCTGTTCTCCTCGATCTTCACTGGTGCCTCGCTGTCGATGCAGGGCGGATTCATGGACTCCCTGTCCTTTGCCACAGAGGTATATATGTCCAAACACGATTATATTTAGTCCTACCTCACGTATTAAGTGTCTTATTTTCAGCATCCGAAATTCGTTTTTGATATGGTTGTGCTCTCCATTTGCTCAGCAGTCGGGCAATTGTTTATTTATCACACAATTGATGTCTTCGGCCCAGTTGTGTTTACCATCATTATGACGCTGCGTCAGGTGAGTCTTCGGCTCTGTTTATTCAACTGTCTGCTGCTCCAGAACCACTCTATCGGTTTTACCCTCTGCCCCACAGGCCGTAGCCATCATGCTTTCTTGTTTCATCTACCACCACAGCGTGTCGGCTCTGGGCATCTTTGGTGTTCTCATCGTTTTCGTAGCCATCTTTCTGCGCGTCTACTGCACACAGCGTTTGAGGGCAATGCGCAAACGGGCCGAGGCTAATAAACCCAAAATGGCTGTCTAACCAGAGGCATGGAAGTGGAAGCGCCTCACATACAACGCACAGACTTCCCAGCTTAGTCTTTAAGTTATATTATCTGGATACGGATCCTAGTTCCAATCTCTGAACAAAGGCAGCTGGGTCTATTTCTTCCCATTTTGTACAGTTTTGTTTTACTAGTTATAAGTTTAAATAATTTTATTGTAAGGCCTAACGATTTTATGTGTGCTTTGAGTAAATTGTATATGATATACCAGCATATGGAGTGTGTGTACTTAAATCTAGTGCGTCCTTTTAATTATGGGTACTTTTAATTATGAAATTAAGTAGATTAAGAGATGTACCATAATATTTTTAATTTTGAATGCATGCTTGGCTCTTGTAGCAAGTTAAGTTCTATATTCCTCAAATATTTGTCCAAAATTCATCTTTTGGGTCGTCATGCTCCGGTTTGGTGTCGCATGAGCCACTTGATGGTGCAGTCTTGGCATATCAACTTAAAATGTAGTAATCTGCATTACACCACCATGATTCATAGTAATATATGTAAACAGATTAAGCTTTCCCAAATTATAATGTAAATCTTTAGCTGAAGACTCAAAGCAAATCTAATACGATCCGTTGTCAACTGATTTCGTGAAATGATAGTGCTTCCAACTTAAACGAGGGGGAACGTTGTGAGTTGCTGCGGACACCGCAACTCTACATTTATACCCGATACTTAGTCAGTATGGCTCTTCTCCGGCAGACGCCGCTAATATTAAACGGCACGACAAAGAGTTCGTGCGAGAGAGACAGAAAATCAGTTTGAGCGTGACGTCGGGCGCTGCGTAGCCACTGCAAATTGATTTGTTCCTTTTGGCTATAAAAATGATCCAATCAGAACCAGATTCAGCAATCTGATAGCAATCTGGTCATTCTCTATGATTGCGCGTTTTTAGTTTTCTGGAATCTTCAATATTGTGGATGCCACATATTTTCGTCCTTTGTGGAGGTCCCTTCCGCCTCCTGTGGGGCGAAATTTTGAAATGTATGTGTAATAGTGACATATTACAGAAGTCTGGATACAAAATGTCGTTGCTCTAGCTCTTATAATCTTTGAGCCCTAGGCGCTTATAGGGACGGACAGACAGACGGGGCTCAATCGACTCGGCTATTGATGCTGATTATTCTTGATTTTTATTGAATAATTGTTATTATAATTGTAATTTTTTTGAATAATTGTTATTATAATTGTTATTTTTGATTTTTTTGAATAATTGTTATTATAATCGTTATTCTTGATTTTTATTGAATAATTGTTATTATAACTGTTATTCTTGATTTTTATTGAATAATTGTTATTATAATCGTTATTCTTGATTTTTATTGAATAATTGTTATTATAACTGTTATTCTTGATTTTTATTGAATAATTGTTATTATAACTGTTATTCTTGATTTTTTTGAATAATTGTTATTATAATCGTTATTCTTGATTTTTATTGAATAATTGTTATTATAACTGTTATTCTTGATTTTTATTGAATATTTTTATTGAATATTTTTATTGAATAATTGTTATTATAACTGTTATTCTTGATTTTTATTGAATAATTGTTATTATAACTGTTATTCTTGATTTTTATTGAATAATTGTTATTATAATCGTTATTCTTGATTTTTATTGAATAATTGTTATTATAACTGTTATTCTTGATTTTTATTGAATAATTGTTATTATAACTGTTATTCTTGATTTTTTTGAATAATTGTTATTATAATCGTTATTCTTGATTTTTATTGAATAATTGTTATTATAACTGTTATTCTTGATTTTTATTGAATAATTGTTATTATAATCGTTATTCTTGATTTTTATTGAATAATTGTTATTATAACTGTTATTCTTGATTTTTATTGAATAATTGTTATTATAATCGTTATTCTTGATTTTTATTGAATAATTGTTATTATAACTGTTATTCTTGATTTTTATTGAATAATTGTTATTTTAACTGTTATTCTTGATTTTTTTGAATAATTGTTATTATAATCGTTATTCTTGATTTTTATTGAATAATTGTTATTATAACTGTTATTCTTGATTTTTATTGAATAATTGTTATTATAACTGTTATTCTTGATTTTTATTGAATAATTGTTATTATAATCGTTATTCTTGATTTTTATTGAATAATTGTTATTATAACTGTTATTCTTGATTTTTATTGAATAATTGTTATTTTAACTGTTATTCTTGATTTTTTTGAATAATTGTTATTATAATCGTTATTCTTGATTTTTATTGAATAATTGTTATTATAACTGTTATTCTTGATTTTTATTGAATAATTGTTATTATAATCGTTATTCTTGATTTTTATTGAATAATTGTTATTATAACTGTTATTTTTGATTTTTTTGAATAATTGTTATTATAATTGTTATTTTTTATTTTTTTGAATAATTGTTATTATAATCGTTATTCTTGATTTTTATTGAATAATTGTTATTATAATTGTTATTCTTGATTTTTTTGAATAATTGTTATTATAACTGTTATTCTTGATTTTTTTTAATAATTGTTATTATAACTGTTATTCTTGATTTTTTTGAATAATTGTTATTATAATTGTTATTCTTGATTTTTTTTGAATAATTGTTATTATAATTGTTATTCTTGATTTTTATTGAATAATTGTTATTATAATTGTTATTCTTGATTTTTTTGAATAATTGTTATTATAACTGTTATTCTTGATTTTTTTTAATAATTGTTATTATAACTGTTATTCTTGATTTTTTTGAATAATTGTTATTATAATTGTTATTCTTGATTTTTTTTGAATAATTGTTATTATAATTGTTATTCTTGATTTTTATTGTTTAATTGTTATTATAATTGTTATTCTTGATTTTTTTGAATAATTGTTATTATAACTGTTATTCTTGATTTTTATTGAATAATTGTTATTATAACTGTTATTCTTGATTTTTTTGAATAATTGTTATTATAATTGTTATTCTTGATTTTTTTGAATAATTGTTATTATAATTGTTATTCTTGATTTTTATTGAATAATTGTTATTATAATCGTTATTCTTGATTTTTATTGTATAATTGTTATTATAATTGTTATTCTTGATTTTTTTGAATAATTGTTATTATAACTGTTATTCTTGATTTTTATTGAATAATTGTTATTATAACTGTTATTCTTGATTTTTATTGTATAATTGTTATTATAATTGTTATTCTTGATTTTTTTGAATAATTGTTATTATAACTGTTATTCTTGATTTTTATTGAATAATTGTTATTATAATTGTTATTCTTGATTTTTTTGAATAATTGTTATTATAACTGTTATTCTTGATTTTTTTTAATAATTGTTATTATAATTGTTATTCTTGATTTTTATTGAATAATTGTTATTATAATCGTTATTCTTGATTTTTATTGTATAATTGTTATTATAATTGTTATTCTTGATTTTTTTGAATAATTGTTATTATAATTGTTATTCTTGATTTTTATTGAATAATTGTTATTATAACTGTTATTCTTGATTTTTATTGTATAATTGTTATTATAATTGTTATTCTTGATTTTTTTGAATAATTGTTATTATAACTGTTATTCTTGATTTTTATTGAATAATTGTTATTATAACTGTTATTCTTGATTTTTTTTAATAATTGTTATTATAACTGTTATTCTTGATTTTTTTGAATAATTGTTATTATAATTGTTATTCTGGATTTTTATTGAATAATTGTTATTATAATCGTTATTCTTGATTTTTATTGTATAATTGTTATTATAATTGTTATTCTTGATTTTTTTGAATAATTGTTATTATAACTGTTATTCTTGATTTTTATTGAATAATTGTTATTATAACTGTTATTCTTGATTTTTATTGAATAATTGTTATTATAATTGTTATTTTTGATTTTTTTGAATAATTGTTATTATAATTGTGCGTGCGAGAGAGACAGAAAATCAGTCTGTGCGTGACGTCGGGCGCTGCGTAGCCACTGCAAATTGATTTGTTTCCTTTGGCTATAAAAATGATCCGATCTGATCCAGATTCAGCAACCTGATAGATATGGTCATTATTTATGATTCTGCGTTTTTAGTTTTCTCGAATGTGCAATATTGTGGATGCAACAGATTTTCGTTCTTTGAGGGGGCGGAAGGGGGTGGGGCGAAATTTTGAGATATACGTTTTATAGTGAGATCTAACAGGAGTACGGACACTAAATTTGGTTACTCTAGCCTTAATACACTCTGAGATTTGTGAATATCCCCAGATTTGCATCCTTTGTGGGGCCGGAAGGGGGTGTGGCGAAATTTTGAAACAAACTCGTCTCGGTCTGATATATTAGGAGTGTGGATACCAAATTTGGTTGCTCTAGCTTTTATAGTCTCTGAGATCTAGGCGCTAATGTTTTACTCTAAGCAAAGCCGCCTATGCTACGTGTGTGTTAGAGAGAGAGACAGGGCGAGAAAAAATTAAATTGTTTTCTTGCTGCTGGCTATAATAATAATACGATCCAATTCAGATTCTGCAGTCTAAAAGATATGGTCATTCTCTACGATTCTGCGTTTTTGGTTTTATCGTGATGCCACAGATTTTCGCCCTTTGTGGGGGCGGAAGTGGGCGGGGCAAAGTTTTGAAATATTTTTGGAGCAGTGACATATCACAGAAGTCTGGATCCAAAACATCGTTGCTCTAGCTCTTATAGTCTTTGAGCATTAGGCGCTGAAGGGGACGGACAGACGGACGGACGGACAGACGGACAGACAGACATGGCTCAATCGACTCGGCTATTGATGCTGATCAAGAATATATATACTTTATGGGGTCGGAAACGATTCCTTCTGGACGTTACACACATTCACTTTTACCACAAATCTAATATACCCCAATACTCATTTTGAGTATCGGGTATAAAAATTGTGATTAATGTTAGATGGATCCGTAAATCCCCCCACAACTAATTAGATTCATTCCCAGAGCAGCGGCAGAAGCGTCATGCGACATTGACCCACTTTTCCTATTACATTTTTGGCAGAAATACGTTTTTGGCCAAAAACTACAACGGGTGAGAGCTTCAGAGCTGCCAGCGTTGGTTGACACAGGTCAATGCACACGAGTCGCAGAGTGTAACATGTTTTTTTGTTGCTGGTTTCCCTTTGCTATTATTGTGCCACATGTGGGCGCGTATAATGATGATGATGCCGGCGGTTGGGCTTGGGTTGGGTGGGCGGCCTAGATTACCATATCAAAACAATGCGCTGGATAAATGGGAGCCAATAAAAAAAGGGCATTATGCAATCGTCAGTGTCTGCCGAGCTGCCTTCTAAGGGAAGAGCAACAAATTTGCCAAATTGGAGTGGTTTTTTTTGCACATCGGCGAGGTGATAAGTTGGGGCATGCTCCACAGTAGAGGAATAGTTCGTGCCCATCCAGCCAACCGAGCAGAAGTCTTCGACTCAGTGAATCCGCGTATCCTCGACATGCAGCTACTGCTTGTCCTCCTTCTAGGAGCCCTCCTCAGCTGCTCCGTGGCCTATTCACGGAGCTACAGCTACGATTATCCCAGGAGAAGGCCCTCGCCTTACTCATACAACACCGTCCCTCAATCCCAGAGCAACCGACACTCGCGGGAGAGCGGTGCCACCGCGGCTACCAAATCGGACACGGAGAATGCCAAGTTTGCGGGCGCATCTAACCAGGAACTCGATGAGTCCGGCGGTGATGAGAGGACTTTGCTGCTCAAGAAGAAGCTCAGGAAATTGGCTCGTCCTTATCTGGGATATGGCGGGTATGGCGGATATGGCGGATACGGCGGTTATGGCGGATATGGCGGATACGGCAATCCCTGCTCACCCTTTGGACGCGATGTCAAGAGCGGCCAGAAGGATCCGGAAGAGCAAGGACGTTTCCTCTTCGATGTGAATGTGTACAAAGTCTATCAAGGAGGATGTCGTGGCGGTGGCGGTCTGGGAGGTGGTTTTGGCGGTGGTCTTGGCGGTGGTCTTGGCGGTGGTCTTGGTGGTGGTCTGCTCTCAGATCCCATTCCACCACCCGTGGCACCCTACCCCGTGCCAGTCCGTCCGTATGCTCCCTTCGCCACGTGGCTGTCGTTGTTCGCTCCTGGTGTGCTTGGAGCCGCGACTGTGCCGGGTGTTCCCTTGTCGGATCCTATCCGTCCTCCTTCGGCCGGCGGGGACTTACAGAGCGATCCTGCCGTGGATCCCAGCTATGCCGCGCCTCCAGTGCGCCGACCCGTCCCCAATCGGGTCTACTACGATTCAGCTGGAGCGGTAAGTCGTGACTATCGATGAATGAACATGAATCCCTCCCTCTCACACTATCCTTTGCAGCCGCCTGTGACGCCTGCCCAACTGGTTGGCGGCGTAGCAACCACTGTGAATGGGATCATCCAACAGCTCACAGGACAGGTGCAACCGGTCTACCAAACGGGCGCGTATCGGTCGAGGAGCAATCAGCGGAGTAGCTACGGATGAGCCACCCCTCACGGTCATTCACCCATCCCATTCATACTATGTGTAGAGATGTAGTTAAAATGTGATTACGAGTATCTGTTAGGAAATAAAATAAGAACGAATTAAAAACAAAACACCAAGATTACAAATGCTATATCTACATATATAATCAGGTATTAAGTGCTCCACAAGTACTCTGCAGGAAACGATCAGAAACGTCGTGTCGAGAAAAATTTGCTCTTGAGCAAAAATTCAAGAAAAGTTATTGTAGAAAGCGGGATCTATTTGGTTTGCACTGAAACATTATGAAGGGCTTCAAATCTCCCTTTTAGTTGCTGAATGATGAGATCTATTGAATCCAAAAATTTCATCCGAAATCGATCAGTCTCAGATATGTTTTCACTTTCAACAACAGTACTATATACTCAAATTGTCTCCGCATTTTTCTGTTTGTTTTAACTTTAGTATCAATATCCCAATACTTATATCTTGCAAAATTACTTTACTTGAAAGTATTTCTATCATTTAATTTTCAGCTGTGTTTGAAAAAAAACGTTACTTCTCTTGGATGCTTTGACGCAATGTGAGAACGTATCTCTGGATCATTATCTTAATTGTTCGAAGATCCCCGGAATGCTAAGTTATTATCAGCGCAAATAAGAATGGCATTCATATTATGTGGCATATTACGCCATTTAGATTCCCTTGTTTAATAGCTTTTTCCAAAACAGATTGAAGTACTAGACCTAGCTTCAATCTTTTGTTCTAAGTCTTTCCACTGAATGTATGAACATTAGGATTTGATTTTTGCCAATTTGAGAAACCACTTTCTTGAACGGGCAGCTGACTGAAAGATTTTCAAAAGAACCAACAAGAGAAGCAATATAGGGATAGGGCCCCAACCCTTAGACCCTACTTAATCAAGTACATATACATTCGCCGTGCATAATGCCTTGAATCTTTACCAGGGGACCTAAGCCCGATGCGATACTAGGAATACTGGGCAAATTGTAACTTTTTTAACCTTTTTTCTAAGGGGCTTAAGTATATGAGCAGGACATTTTGGAGATGGTTTCAGATTTTTTAATTATTTCGCTGACTATATATTTTTATAATTTGGTTGTTATTGTATTAAAACAGTGACATATAGAACTAATTTGAAACAAAAAATGGGAGCTGTAAAATAAAAACTTTTCTTGATTTTCGCTTAAATTCTTGGTGTAGTTCTTGTGGCTTAAGTGTATGAACACCACTGTACATACATACATATGTACATATAAATTCCGAACAAAAATATAGATACAGATTCATTCGGCCAAATATGTCTTAGAATGATTAAAATGTATATATATGTATACATATACAGTCCAAATCGAAGGCGTAAGAACACAAAATTAATTTAATTGAATGTGCACGCAATTGCCATAAGGAAATGGTTCAATTGGTAGCAAAATTTCAGACCAAAACTTATAAAAATAATCATTTTAGACTGGCCAACATGCGTTCCCTTTAGCGAAGGAAAGATCGGGTTGAGGAAAACCCCAGACCATGCCCAGGCAATAGCTTAGTCATGCCCCATGCCACACACATACTCGTAAATCTCGGATCTATGCCCATTAAATTTATGCACGTCTCGTTCGGTACATTAAAAGAGCGAGGGAACCGCAAAAAAGTAGCCCCAAGGACAATGGTATGTATTCCCAGAGAAACCGGATTTCGAACTTAATATTTCGGTTTTTTTGTGTATTTTACAATCTTTGCCGGAGGTACTCGTACAAATAATAAGGCACTTAACTAGACAGATGGATCACAGCCTCAGCAGAGGTTTACGTTTAACCGAAGAAACCCCCACCGCCGCCGTAGCCCCCGTTATGGTACCCATTGGAGTACTGCGACTGACTGTAGTGACCCCCGTAGGATCCACCCTGGTTGTAGTATGACCCGCCGCCGGGATAGAATCCGCCGTGATTATGATGATGGGGCCTGTGTCCAAAGCCAGAGTATCCATCGCCAGGATAGCCAGAATAACCGCCGCCGTATCCTCCGGGATAGCCAGAATAGCCCCCACCGTAGCCTCCTGGATAGCCACTAGCATAGCCACCTGGGTAGCCGCCGCCGCCTCCAAAGCCGCTGTACAGGCCTCCGCCTAGGCCAACTCCAGCGCTGAGTCCAACACTCCCACCGAATCCGCCGCCCAAGAGGCCAAAAGTGCGTCCCTCAGCCTTGACGGGGACTGGAGCCGGTGCCGCCTGACCATGACCGGCGACCAGCAAAACGACCAGCAGCTAAAGAGGAGAGCAAACCAATAATGAGCAGGTGCATCCCAACGAGGGGTCCAAGCGCAGAGAAACACTTACACAACTCACAGGAAACAGAGACATGCCGATATCGAGGGCTTCTTGTATGAAACTAAATTGCAATTGTGAAGTGCCCGAAGCTTTTATACCCCGAATCCGAATCTCAGCAAGAAGCTACAACTACGCGGCACGCATTGCCAAGTGGATTCTACGCAAATTGCAGAACAAACACGACCGAAAGCGAAACCAGTTTGTGACGAAATCTGGGAATGCCCCCCCAGATCCAAAAGACACAATATAATAATCGCAGCGGACAATACGGCGCTGCTTGACTGGGCCTCAGAATGCGTTAATTTTTCAGCCAGCCCAAAATTATCATTTTTTTTGAGGGCCGGACGATCAAGATCATGGAAAACCCAATAAAAATAATCACTGAACCATCTACAATCAACAGGCGCTTTTCAAGACCAACAAGTAGAGGGAACACTGTGACGATTTGGATCTACACTATTTTAGATAAGATGTTTTTTCTTTGCCCTCGAGATCTTCTCCAAAGCTACCGATTTGTATATACACTAAGTAAAATAAGGCAGTTGTTATTTTGTTAAGTAATCTATTATCCTATTTACTATATTATCCATTCCTATATCCATTCTATTCTTACAAACACATTGCCAAGTCAAAGATTGCCCGCCAGTTAGGGTATGCCATTCAGGGGCCATTCAAAATCCACTGACAACGGGCAAAGACAAATGACTTAGGCAACAAACTTTTTCACAGAACGTGCAGTGAAGCATATGCCTCCATTGTCGACCCACACCCACCCGCACTCTTTCTGCTCATTAGCACTTGCTGCCATGTATTGTAAGTACATGACTAACTATATGTCTGATATGTGCATGTGGCTCCTCCTCTTATTTATTCTGGTCTATGGTTATGCCTTCACTTTCGTTTCAAAGTTTATTCACCCTCAAGCTGATTATCGCTTGACGTCAGCGGGTTTACCTACCATACGATAGAGAGATACCATACGACCCACATCATCATCATTGCTAGTCAGGAAGTTGTAGTTGGATCCAAAGACAGCGCTGAAGATGTACGACAATGATAGATCTGCGGGGGGAAATAAATAAAATCTTAATTAGTTCTGTGAACGGGTTGTAAACGACCTGAATGTTGATGAAATTTTGTAAGGAAAAGATCTTACAAGTAAGCCCAGATAATGTTTATAGCTTTGAAACTTCAATTGAACTGAGAAAGGTACATGGTATATTGTGTGGATTCAATCGATATGAAGGTCTAAGATGGTTTGGTAAAAAAAAACATAGTTCTATAACAAGTATCTCAGATAGTACTAGTACTTGATGAATAATATACTAATGATTATGTCTTCACATTTGTTCTATAATTATGTTTCCCATTATTGTAATTACTTTGAGGCGTATTTCCGTTTTGCGGCGACTATAAGAATGGCAAACTTTAATCAGACTCCATTGAGTTGCTTGCTGACCATGAAGGTGGGTGTACACAAAGATTTAGTCGCTCCAACTAAACCACTAATTTGTATTCTTGAACCCTCTCGCTTTTAGTTTTTTGCGCTGTCCTTTCTGCTCTGCGGCCTGTGTCTCGAAGTGATGAGTGCCCCCCAGTGGGGCCTCGGATCAGGATTTGGCTATGGTTTTGCTCCCTACTCGGGCTATGGCGGCAGTTATGCCTCGTCCAGTGCCAGTGCCGGAGCGAGTAGTAGTACTGGATACCAGCAAGGATTCGGATCGCCCTATGGGGGCTATGGCGGATATGGCGGATATGGCGGATATGGCGGTTTTGGAGGATACGGGGGCTATCGACAGCAGTACAATCAGTTCAGTAATCAGCAAAACAGCTACGGATCCTCCGGCTATGGCGGATTCGGATACCCCTTTGGGTATGGCCGATGAGTGAGGGGCAAACAGACAGATGCATATTTGTTTTGGCTTAATGCTGGAAGTTTCTGGCTCTAACCGTGTTTTGTTTGATTTCTTTATTTGGCTTTTAATTTGATGGAGGTCAATAAAACGTAAATACCCAAAATGATTCACTCTTTATCAATTTCCAAACTTTTCGGCTCCACATGTGTTTGATAAGCCGAGCACTATCTGGGTAAGGTTCTCTCTGTTTTGGTTCTGAACATGACGATTATTATAACGTATTTCCTACTTTGTAATTTGGTCATTTTTTTGTAAATTAGCACATGTATCGCAGGCTGATTTCCCATTGACATTCGCTTGTTCATTCAATTTTTTTCATTTCTTTTCTCATGCCCAATTTTGTGTGTGTGCTCTCAAAAAACCTGAAATTTTCAGGGGCAAATCATGTGCATAAGGCAAATATAAGACACAACCTGAAGTTCACAGCAGCAGCAACAACAAAAGACAGACAAGAGCTCTTAAGCGGCGGCCGATTGCATAAGGGCGATTCGAGACGCGCGCAGAAAAACCGTCAGACAGATAAAAACTCGTCGCTTGCCTCGCAGCCGCTTCAATTGAACACGCGTTCCAGCCAAGAGACCAGCCTCGTCATCCGCCGGCCCACACATTTGAACTTGAAGTTTCTACAACTAGATAAAGCAATTTTCAAATAAAGACCTCTGATCTTTGGCCAAAAACAGACTTAATCAATTAAAGAGGCGTTAAAACATCATCAAAAGTGAAAATGCAAATCATTGTAAGTGATTTTTATGGATTCAAAGAGACTCGTAAAGTGCTTGTGACTTACTGTGGATCTAATGAAATATAAATTATTATTAGATTATTCCTTCCTAATCTTTCCTTTCTTTCTTTCGAAAACAGTGCCATCAAAACCATCTACTCCTGATCCTGGGAGTATGCTTTCTGTTTCTGCTGCAAGGAATCTCAGCCGGAAAGATAAAATTGCTGGCTTTTAAAGGACCCCATGCCGGCTTTGTGGGGCTTAAGGTGCGCACTCCTAAATTACTGGGCCTGAAGCATGCTCTGAGCGGAGGTGGACTGGGATTCGGCGGTGGTGTTGGTGCTAGCATTGGCGCTGGAATCGGAGCAGGATATGGCGGCGGCGGCTATGGCGGCGGGTATGGCGGCGGGTACGGCGGCGGCGGGTATGGCAGCAACAGTGGCTATGAGCACCACGAATTTCACGAAAGTCATCACGAAAGTCATCATAGCAGCGGAGGGAGCTACGGAGGCGGTGGCTTCGGAGGTGGCCTCTGGGGCAAATGAGAATGTCAATAGGTCAATAGAATAAGGGAAAATCATGTGCTTGCCATTAGAATCCAGATCCACCCAAAATTGTTATTTAGTTGTAGACTCATTTCCCCATTCATAAAATAAAGTTATCTATAGGAATGAACCATTTACAAATTCGGGTATTCTTTTTTAACGGTTCTATGATTTAAGAACCCTGGGCGCTACTCGTAATAGCCTGGTGTTTTATGTATCCTTTATATGCTAATTTTGTGGTCTTCTCTCTCGACTTCGTGCATATTTGGCATTGTATGTTTCATATGTTCCAAAAAGACAGATATATTTATGTATATATTTTATTTGAATTTGGCGGCAATTGTGCTACCATCCACTATCGATATATAATGAAATTAGCGATGCAGCTATTGATGGGTAATGGCATTATCGATATATCTATCGAAATAAAATGAAATTTCAATAATGTGCAAATTGAGAGCTAGATGGCGCTGTATTACTCAACTGTATCATGGCCGTTTGACTATTAGACGGCAGCAGGTTTCCGTAGTGTAGTGGTTATCACGTGTGCTTCACACGCACAAGGTCCCCGGTTCGAACCCGGGCGGGAACAAAACAAACCTTTTTTGATTCAGATTAATTACCCTTATTCTTAACGATTTTGCAGATCAGAAATAAATATGCAATACAGATAGCATGAAATCAAATCAATTTGGAAGATAGCTCTTCTCGCGGCGGCACAAAGGGTGTTGTCCTAGCCACCTAGTCTCGTTATACTCAACCTGGCTGTTATAATTCTTTCATTAAATAATATATGTACGAACACTCTGAAAAATAAAATATTGCTTCAGGTAATCTGTATTGCGACATTTATAGAGATCTAGCGTACGATTTTTTTTTTGGTTAGAGTTATTATTTCAATGATAAAAAATAGCAATTTAGTTTATCAATTTATATAAGTATTGATAAAAAAGTTTAGCCGGGCTCAACCGGGATTTGAACCCGGGACCTCTCGCACCCAAAGCGAGAATCATACCCCTAGACCATTGAGCCTCTTGCCGAGTCATGCCCAGATAACAGTTTTCTATATGTGAGCCAAATAGCACGAACAACTAAAACAAGTAACTATAAAAATCAAATCACAATCAAGAGGAAAGTGTTTCTTTAATCTTGTTACCACTAAAATAGAAGACAAAAACACTGTTTGGAGATGCGGGGCATCGATCCCCGTACCTCTCACATGCTAAGCGAGCGCTCTACCATCTGAGCTACATCCCCGTGTGTAAAACGGGCAGACAAAGTGAAAACAAGCCGGAAGTGATTTGATTTTTCACGTGAATTTTAATATAATGGTCAATGGACAATGGTCAACAACTTAAAACTATCTCGAAAACATTTTTAACAGCGGGTAATACTTGGAGTAGTCAAGGGCTGACCGAAAAACAACGCCTTCTAGCCGTAGTAGCCGCCATAGGGATTGCCATAACCACCTCCAAATCCGCCTGGGTAGCCACCTGTATAGCCGCCTCCAAATCCGCCAGGATATCCGCCGCCGTATCCGCCTCCAAATCCGCCAGGATACCCGCCGCCGAATCCTTCTCCGTACGAGGGAACAGGTACTGGGTATGGCGCTGGCGCTGGTGGCGGTGGGCGAGCATTGTTTCCGCCCAAAAGACCACCCAACAGGTTGCCAAACAGGCCACCCCCCCCTCCGCCGCCACCGAGTAAGCCGCCTCCTCCTCCTCCTCCGCCGAGCAGACCACCCAGGGGTATAATACGATTTTCCACAGGCCCGCCAGTGGGCTCACCTCCGGCTGCTGGGGCTGTTTCTAGGGCCGGGCGCTGCTGGGGATACTGGTATTGGGCGTAACTGCAGGCGCAGAGCGACAACAGCACCACCAACTGCCAAAGGACAGAATGTCCGTTAATAATTGTGCATCTTTAAGATGGTCCAAAGCAAAGCTACTCACCGAAGAGCTGATCTTCAACATGTTTCTGATTTGTCTTGAACTTGACTGAATTGTCTAACCAACGGACTGTTCAGTTTTTATACCAAGATCTCTGTATCAACTTACGCCCACCCAAAAGCCCAGTCCCGGAACACAGCACGGACGACCTTCAACCCCATCAACTTAACCGATTTCAATGTTTTTCACACGATTTGTTATATTTTTGCATTAGTTGCTGCGACTAAATTTTGGCACAATAAAAATTGAATGGTTCTGTTCGACAAGAACTGGTTGTGGATCAAGTTTTTGGCAGTTCGTTGAACTCGTCGCCAAAAGGAAGTACAGGAAGTGGCTTTAGGTTGCTATATATACGGCAGTTTAGACGTTGGCCACGTTTAGAAGCACCAATAGACGTCATGAGAACAAGTACAGTAAGTGGATATGGTTGTCTCACATTGCGGACTTGTTTGATCAACATATTGCTTTCAGGCTACAATCGTGGGCTTAACGCTGCTGCTATGCCTGGGCCTTAGTAGCTCCCACAGTTTTGGCGGAAAGCTCGGAGGGGGCGGCTACGCCCCTGTGTACACCAGCTATGTGCCCTATCCCGTCGCCCAGCCCGTTCCAGTGCCTCAGCCTATACCCGTACCAGTTGCGGTTCCACAGCCTATCCCAGTCCCAGTGCCACAGCCAGTTGTTGTGCCATTCAAGCACGGGTGGAAGGGTGGCCTGGGTGGGCTGGGAGGATTCGGAGGAGGCGGTTTCGGCGGCTACGGTGGGGGATATTCCGGAAGCTATGCCTCGGCCTACAGCTCTGCTAGCGCCTTTTCTGGAGGTTTTGGTGGCGGCGGTTACGGTGGGGGTATCTGGAAGAGACGCTAAGTTTTTTGTTTAAGGCATTTTGAATAAAGCTATATTTAATTTTATTGAAAATCCGAGTGTATTTTCACTGCTATCTAAAAACATTTATTGTCGGCACAAGAGTTTGCCAGAGAGGCCACAAAAATATAATAGAGCGCTCAACATGGCATGAGGCTCAATGGTCTAGGGGTATGATTCTCGCTTTGGGTGCGAGAGGTCCCGGGTTCAAATCCCGGTTGAGCCCGGCTATATGCTTTTTGCTTGCTTGCAATTCAAAGTAAAATATGTAAATGGTGCAAGCTAAATTTTGAAGAAAAAAATTGGCCCACACAAGTATGTATGTATGTATAGTATTAAAAATGAAGAAAAAGAAATTTTGTTAAAAAAAAAAACGTACAACACTAATTTTGGAGATGCGGGGCATCGATCCCCGTACCTCTCACATGCTAAGCGAGCGCTCTACCATCTGAGCTACATCCCCGTTGTCAACTGTAGTGTCCAAAACTACACTTGTGACTCATCGACTGTTGCTGACCAACTTCTGTCGAAATTTAATTTGCCAAGAAAACTTGTTCAAGACTATTTATCAATCTGAAGTGGCCTTGTCTTGTCTTTTTGAAGTTAGATAAGAAGTGGGAACGTACGATGCTGGGGCTGGTGGGAAAAACTTATGCATTTAATTTCCGTTTCCGGTCAGCGAAAGTTGTTCTAAAGAAAACAAAAATAGATGTAGCATCAACACCTGGACCTCTCTGCTGTTCATTGTTGCCATAGCACAAACACAAATAAAGTCCGGGACCAGACCGAATCGAGGATTGGGATGAACAGGAGTCAACGTCAAAGCCTCATCGTTCTTACATACGAGTAGTATGTGTGGATGCCATGCCGGACAATCGCCGATCCCAGATCTCTTCACTATCTGGCACTTTCACACTTCTGTTTATACAACTGTCCTCCGCTTCGAGTATTTGTTTGTTTGTTTCGCCTCCGTTCTAGCTGCCACGCCCTCTGGGCAAAGCTCTATTATTATTTTCACAAGTTATATAAAAATAATAACCGAAACGGACTGCTGTGCACGGATCTCGGAACACCGAATACGGAGCTGACCATGGCCATCCATTATGCTGCCGGGCATTTATTTGCCAAACAATTGAGGCAAGCCCGTTGCCATCCGACTACTGCCTGCTGCCTGCTGCCTGCTCCTTGGGCAACTTGCAACCACTTCATCAGGCATCCATGTCTGCAGCTATCTTATGGTTTATGATGGAATCAAAACAAATGCTGGAGACTACGGTTGCTCCTTCTGCTCCTGCTCCTGCTCTGATGGTGAGGGTAAAGGATATGCTGATGATGAGTTTGTTTATGCAGATTGGTTGTGGAGTTTTTCTCTTGGCGTTAATGGATAAAAGTCCATATGTGTGTGTGTGTGTGTGTGGGGTTGTAACCCTTTTTGTCGACTCTCGTTACTGTGGAGTCTAGTTCGAAAAGCAAACAAGATGGATTTGATTTATTTTATTTATCTTAATTGATGGACGCTATTTCAATCTAACAAAAATGTGAAAAATGTAATGGTATGTAATGGAAATACAGTAAGATATGTACTCATTCAGAAAAGATGATTTCATTAAATTGCAGAATATAATGTATGTACTTAGACATCCCTAAGGCGGGCCCGCCGAATGTATTGTATGTGTGTCTCTTTGGGTTTGGTTTACTTTTTTCTTTGGTTCCGTACTTTTCAATTAAAATTGTATTGTTTTCTTTTACTTTGTCTGCTGTGCGGTGTTTACTTGGGCAACCGTTCTATGTTGTTGCCTCCGTTCCTGCTTAGCCAAATTGTGGTACTGGTATTGGTATTGGTACTGGCCCTTGTCCTGGTCCCAGGCCATAGCTCCCGGCACTGGCTGAAGCCCCTCCCATTGAAGAAGGTGGCAAAGGCGGCGGAGGTCTAAGCGGCGATCCAACTCCAAAGTATCCATATCCGAGGGGAACGGCAGGTGAACCACTGCCACTTCCGGAATTGGCAGCGTTCTGATCGGTCTGATATATGTAGACATTGCTGTTGCCCTGAGCCTGCTGCTGTTGGTTCAGGGGGTTAAAGCTCCCTCCTGGACGGGAATAGTAACCAGGTTGTGGCCCAATGGCCGCCGGATTACAGCCATAGATGGGGCAATTGTAGTATCCATTAATGGGGTACGCTGCACCGGCAAACAGTGGATCTGCACTGTGATAGGCCATCCAACGATTGCGCCAGCGTCGAAAGAGTGTGCCCAGAAAGAAAAACGAACGTCCATCAATGGGCTCCGGAGCTCCAGGCTCCGTCTCGAAGTCGGGCTGTTCATCTCTGTCTATTTCAGCGCTACTGCAGACTACTGCCAGGAGCAGCACGCATAGGAACTGTGTCGGGCTAAGGCGGAGTACTGACATTTTCTCAACTGTGCCTCTTGAAGTCTTTGGGTGAACTACTTGAATTTGAATCTACACACCACAAGAGGCAGTTGAATACCCAAGTGACCTGCCTAATGAGCCTTGTAATGGGAACCCGCATTAATATCACTTCTTTCAGCCTACAAACCATGTCAATGTTGTAATACTAAATGCATGTCTTTCATTGCTCAAGTTAAATTAATTCAGCCTAATACCCATGGAGATGGCATTAATCCAATGTCGTGGAACTATGGAAAAAGACAGCGGCGCCCACATCGGGGATGTAGCTCAGATGGTAGAGCGCTCGCTTAGCATGTGAGAGGTACGGGGATCGATGCCCCGCATCTCCAGGACTTAAATTTGTCGTTTTGGTTTTCTTTTATTTTAAGATACTTTTATTTTGTATAACGAATTAATTTGGCTGAAAGTTACACTTTTTGAGGTGGCAACTCTGCAGAATTTACCTTTTGCTGCACGTGCCACCCATTTTTCATTATTAACCGTAAAGAAAAGTTTGAAGTTTTTGACTTTTTCCGCTTGATTATATTTTGCCACATTACACACTGTGTGCCGCCGAGAAGAGGGCCCTCAAAACGTTTTTGAGTTATGAGTGTTTCGTGCCAGGTGTACTAAGAATCGGGCCACTCAAGGATGGAAGGGACTCGACGTTTGAGCACCCTGTACAGAGGTGATGACCAAGATATTCCGATTCTAAGTATCTAGGGATAGTAGGGAATGAGGAACACTTTTCCTATGTCAGACCCAGTATTCTCCACTCCACATGGGTGTCATCACATCCTTAGAGTCCTGCGAATAAAGCATGCAAAAAACAGGTGACAACAATCAGTTAAAGGTGTGCGAAGGGAGAGGGAGAGCCGCCCGCGTTCGTGTCTGGAAAAACAAAAACAGCACAACATCCAAAGGCCGTGAAAATTTCGCACGTTTTTATGGCCCCTGCCAACCATCCATGAACTCCGCGTAGACCCCCTACTCCTCCTATCCAATGCCACCCACAGTTTTCTGGCAGAGCCTGGGGCCAAAGTTGAGTAATGGCCTCATAGATTAGCTCCCAAGCGAAACACAAGTACGAGTGGACTTTGATTTCTCTGCGCCGACATTCATTTAATTAAAAAAATATGCAAAGTCAACAGAAAAACTACAAACGAAATTAGAGAGAAACGGCCCGGAGGCGAAACTTTTCATAAACTTTGTTGCCATCAAAACAATAAAAACCGCAATCCTTAGCTGGGCCCGGACAGGGCGAGGACTCCTTTTCCTTTTGCCTTTTGTTATCGAAGCTTGAAATGGACAATGGACAATGGCCGAGTGTCCTTTTTTACGACAAAGCTAAATCCGGCGGAACCACATAAATTATGTTAATGCCTATGCTATGTACACGCCCACCATGTGGCTGGAACTGGAACTGGAACCCGACCGGACTACTGTTGTCCGGGGTAATCAGAAAAATACACAGCAGCTCTATGGAATGGACGTTGTGTGGGGAACAGACATTTGCTTAGTGGTTTTGTGTGATAGTTTTTGTGCTGCGTCTATTGGGAAAATTGCTGACAATTGCTAAAAATCCTTGGGTGATGATGAGAAGCTGCTACATGGGTCTGGGTCTGACGGTGGTTATGAAACGGGATGGGACCGGACTGGAGGCGTCAGAGCATTGCAAGTGATATATGTACTATGAAAGAACACATGCTAGGGGGAGGAATAGAGCTTATTGTGGATGAAGGAAGTCTAGGTAAATACCATAGGGATATTTGTCAAGTTTTGGGCAAACTCTTCCTACTTGGACATCGCACGGAGCCATCGGAAAGAGTTTAGTACCCAATCTTCATTGATATGATCGGGAAACCAGAGCTGCCCAGTCAGCGGCAGACATTCATATGTACACAAATATTAATTCTCAAGAGGAAATTAGAAAAGGACATTGCTGTATCCGACACACAAAGGACACAGCCCCAAAGGGAAGGACATTGGAAATTAAATCCATAAAAATGATTATGCCTCGTGGCACGAAGTCTGTCTGCATATAGCATTGTTCTGCCATTGTCTGCCGCTTGTCAGAAGTTGGCTCGTACATAATTATATGTGGGAAGTGTCCCCTCCGTCCGGGGTTATACATCGGCTTGGGCAGCTTGGGTGCGTTTGGGTATAAAAAACAAAGATAAGGCAGAAGCGAGCGGCGGTAAATAAATTGAAACAAATAAGCCTTCTACCCGGCTAATTGCAGCAGGCCCCCCCACTCCCACTTTCCCCCGTTCCATCTGGAAAAGCGAATGAAATTGAAAAGCCGTACGTTCCATTTGCAAGGCAAATATGCTCCCCATCAGTCCGGGTTCCCGACTCCATCCACTCCGGGGCACGGCCACCCGGAGTCGTCGACAACGTCGCAACATGCTGTCGAACATTTCCGTTGCCCAGCGCCGTTGTTTCCGTTATGCATCGCCGTTGCAAGGACCACAACAGGTGTCCCCCCTTTCTCCCTCGGGGAAAAGGTGTGTGGATACGTATCTGACCATAAAGGCGAATCCGCTGCCACTGTTTACGCGAAACTTTTTTGTCAGCTGTCAGCACTGCAGACGTACAAAAGAAAAACGAAAGCTGCCCCTTTATCTTACCTGTGCGCCTGCACGGACGGAGTGCTCGAAGACTGACAGCTGCAACGCATTGCATTGAATACTCGAACAAGCCAGAAAAAGAGAGAAAAAATTGATAAAAAGAAGAAAAAAACAAACGCTATTGCACACATAAGGCCCCGGCGAGATTCGAACTCACGATCTCCTGTTTACTAGACAGGCGCTTTAACCAACTAAGCCACGGCGCCACTTGCCCCATTTTGGAAACATGTAATACTAAAATGATAAAATTATTATTCCAGTTTTTAAAAGATCAATAAACTAAGTTGTTAAGGTCAAAATATTGGCTTTTAAAAATGTATAATATATCCACTTAGACGAAGGCCCCGGCGAGATTCGAACTCACGATCTCCTGTTTACTAGACAGGCGCTTTAACCAACTAAGCCACGGCGCCAACTGATTCCGCCGTTTCCAATCACCAATAATTAGTTCTCTCCGTCCGTAAAGAAATTATGCTGATTGAATATTGGAATAGGAATATCTATAGATGTATATCTGGAGACGAACAAGGAAAAGCAATTTCATCAAACCATGAAAACTTTTCGGAATGTAGGGGAACAATTTCTGATATTTGATGAGATGTTTCACTAAATAAATACGCATGGATATAAGTATTATTATCTGCATTCCAGGTGACTCCCCGATGATCTCATTCAAGCCTATAGGGGAAATAAAGCTGCACATAATCGTGTATCTTCATGGACGTAGTAAAAAAGGGTCAATTTATTTTTGCAGAACTTCTTGGCATAAAAGTAACTTTTAAGTATTTTTTATAATTTTCCCAAATTATTTTCAATTAACTTCAATTCCCAAAATATATATCCCCCTTTATATGAACTTAGGTTCTTAGCTACGCCCATGGCTAGATTAAGAAGCAGTGCAGATCGAGAAGAGAAAATGTCTCGGGAAAGTACCGAAATCAGCCGTGGGGTACTTTTTGTGCCACAAGATATCAGCCTATAAAAGCGTCTGCTGCTCATCAGCAGCCATTCAGAAAACAAAGTATCCAGTCCAAGAACGCAGTCAAAAGCATCGAAAGACCAAGAAATGGATTGTCAGGCAACCGGAAACCCCAAGACAGGAGAGGCCTCCGCCAGATGTGGAGTGATGGTTGGCCATGATCAGGCCAATGCCAGGGCAGGAGTCTTCGCCATGACCCCGGGCACTGGAGGCCCCGTCACCAAGGGCGTTTACGGAGCAGTAAACGCGTGAGTCCCCCTATCATCTCAAAGAGCCATCCAAATCTAACTAACTTTCCACCATCCAACCAGCAATGGTCATGGGTTGTCCGTGCAGCATGGTCACATTGAGGGCATTGGTAGCACCACCACTGCCACGGCCCAGGCGAATCTCCTCCACACCCAAAAAAACACGACGCTCAATGCCACAGGGTATCACAGCCACAGTCGCACCCACGATCAGTTTGGGGCCGGACTGAATATGCAGACATCCGCCGGTCACTCCGCGGCGTTGGGGGTGAATCGTGTGCCCCAGTTTGATGTGACTACCATGCAGGCAACTGGCAGGGCCAACCTGTACACTTCACCCAGTGGCAACCTCAATCTGAATGCTACCGGCAATGCCGTGCGCCACATGAGTGGGCCACTACGCGGCAAGTCCGACATTGGAGGCGGACTCAACCTCCGATATGACTTTTAAGGTGTTAAACTTAAACAAAATGTATAATTGTTTATGATGTTCCAATAAAATTGTAATCAGTATAACCCTCCACAGTTATCTTTCATTGCCCGAAATTGTATATTAGAATCCCTTTAAAGATTCCAATCGATAAAAATTTCCATTTGGCGGCTGGCTATCATTATTATTCAAGCACTCAAACTGCTGTCAATATCCGCATCGATTTCTCATAATTTATCCAACCAAATTCGCACAATAACCGAGGAAAACTCCCTGAGGAGAAGGGTACCCAATGACAAACCAATTTTTGGCTAGTCAGCCACGGCTACAGCAACGCTACCCTCTCGTGCATGGATGCTGAGGCAGCGCAGCCGTTAAGAGCCATAAAAATAATTCAAAATAAATTGCTTTACATAAAAATTTGGTTTCGCTGCATGAAAAAAGCGCAACTGTTTTATAAGGTGTATAATTTGGCCATAATAATGCGCATCATGGCAGGCACACAGCATCTAGAATACACCCATTGAGGGGTTGGTTATTAATTCTTGGCCAACGCGTCGCGTCGTCAAGGCCAAGACATAAATAACGTCGTTTTATGCGTGGAAATACTTTGCATAAGTATTCCCAGACGCCGCTGAATCCTAGCTAAGCCATAAAAATTACACCACAGTAAGTCGAGAAGCCGAGATGCCGAAGCCGAAGGCTCTGCCTCTACCTCTACCTCGGTGTGGCAGTGGCAGCCAGTCATGTCAGCTGGCCTAATCCTCAGGTAGATATCCGCCTTGATTGGGCACAATGAAAGATGCCAAGTCAATATTTTTGATATTCCCAAGAGGACTCTCTGGCTGCGAGGATAAGGAGGAGGGAAATGCGGAGGAGACTTGTAATGTCATGTAATTAGGGTCATAATCGGCTTGCCACTTGAGGCTTTATCGCGTTGGCCGAAACGACTTTGTTATGCAAATGCCAGAGGAGCTCAAAGGAGGCGAGATAAACCAAAGTTTTGCATATTTTATGAGGTTCAGAATGAGCTTCAAAATACTTTCAAGTTGTATTTAATTTTTGACGAAGATTAGCATATAAATTTACTTTTATTTTTAATCAATACTGACCAGCACTTTCTTATCCATTCCAACGCCGATGGAAAAAATTAACCTAAAGGAACACCAGTTCCTCAGTTCTTTGTACAGATTACTTGGTAGTTTCCTTTCTTACCAACACTAGTATTTCAACTCTTCCCTCTGTTGCCATTGCACCCTTCTCAACACTCTCTGGACAACAAAAGAACAGCCGTTGACAACTGTTTCCTGGCAACCCAAAAGCCGGACTAATATATTGTGCATTGTTTATCTGTCGTCTCCAACTCCTTCAGTATCGTATCTCTAGCTGACAGACAGACGGACAGAAACTCTATTCAAATGGATTTCACGTATTGTGAGTTCCCCTGCACCGTCTCCATCGACACCTTCAAGGCCTATTTCAATCTCAAGGATGTCAAGCTGCCCAAAGTTAGCGGTAAATCATGGGACACAAGCCAGCACCAGACCCAGAACGAAGCCCACGAAGGCCAGACAAATCAAGCGAAAAGTCTGCGACATCTTGTGCTCGATGCCATCGTACAGAACTGGAGTGGTGAGTGCTTCGCACCCACGCCCACACCCACACCCAAAACAATCTCAATCCCTGAAATTGTCTGTCTCTAGAGCTGCCGCTGTACCAGCAACTGGGACGGCGCGAGGACCGTAACTATATACTCAGCCATCTGGACACCCAGCTACCGCTGCAGTTGCTCAGCTCGCACATCCGTGACGACTTCTTTTGGGTGCGGGGCTACGAACAGCGCTGGAGGACGGCCCCGTTGCAGGCGCGCGGGAGGGAGCGGCCTTGGATTAACATCTACATGGAGCGACATGTGCAGGAGTTTATTGAGAATATGCAAACCGGCGACTACGAGCAGGAGGGCAACGTGCAGGCCACCTTGGACATCTGTGCGGCGTACATAAATCAATTGGAGATAAATTTCCTCCAGCCCTCACCAGCCTCCACCGAGGGAAACGGTGAGTGAAGTGAAGTGTCAACGAAGTGGCAATACTCTTGCAGCAGAGTGTATGAGCCTCGTTTCGATCCAATCTGCAGATCACATTCCGCTCGATTACCTGCTGAGCAATCTGCCGGACTTACGCCAACTGCGACTGAGCTACAGCACCAAGACGGCGGGCTGTAATTACCAAACGGGCTGTAACCAAATGACACCCAGGGATATTCTGCTCCTGGCCAAGGGGCTCAGTCAGTGCCATGAGCTGCGGCAGTTCTGGTGAGGACTACAGACTCGAAAACTCGGTAATGTTAATTGATTCATCTTTTGGCTTGCAGTCTGCACAACACCAAACTGTTGCCGTATCAGATGCGATACTTGGCCCACAGTTTGGACAAGGGCTGTCATCATCTGAGCGAACTGTCCTTCATCCACTGTGCGGTGGGGGATGCCGGCATTCGCGGCTTTCTGGAAACCTGTGGCCGGGAGTCTTTCGGAACTCTAACTGTCTTGGACCTGACCAACAATAAGATCAGTTAGTCACGCTTTGTTCCTCTAGCCATACTCCTATAATAGAGTTACTTTGTCTTAGCTGAAGAAGGAGCTTACATCCTCAGTCGCACTTTGAGGCATGTGCCCTTGCAGCGACTGGTGCTGCGTCTGAATCCCATACAGAGTGACGGAGCAGCCGCTATCTTCCATACCCTTCAGGCCATGCCCATCAAGGAGCTGGATCTGGGCTCGTGTTCCATTACGGAGACCATTACCAAGCTTTTTATGATGCTGATTTGTCAGCACACGGTGCTGCTGGACATCGATATGTCCAACAATGCGCTGGGGGAGGTGAGCTCTAAATACTCCTATTTTTTCAATCATCAAACTCCCTTTAATTTCAGGACTTTGGCAAACATTTGCTAAAGATCATCATCTGCAATAAAGTTCTGGAAAAATTGGATTTGCGAAATACGGGTCTTTCTTTGGCTATGCGTCAGAAATTCCAAGAATTTCTCATCAAAAATATTGAACGCAAAAAGTACGAGGCATTGAAGAAGAAACAACGCGATAAGTTTAAGTCTATGATGCAGATTTAACCAAAATAGAATCTCAATCAAAGAGTGACAAGATAAGTAGTATAAAATGTAAAAATAAATATTTCAACTGTTTCCGCCCGGGATTGAACCGGGGGCCTTCCGCGTGTTAGGCGGATGTGATAACCACTACACCACGGAAACTGCGATGGACACTGCTTTGCCGAAAGGCAACTTTAGGGAGTCTTCGATGGGGGACAATTGAAATAATAAGATAGCTTGAAATAGAGAGCAAGAGCTACTAAATATAGATACAAATATAAAGGCAAAGCAAGCAGCGTTCTACCACAATTGATCAAAGTACCTCCATATATTCCTTCTGCTGTCCTTTCCCACAATCACCCTCGAAAGTATTGGGAACAACTTAAGCAGCAAACCGTGAACCAACACCAAGGCTTTCAAGCCAACTTTCATTAACCCTCGACCTTGTTGACTTAAGTCAACAAAAACAATGCCTAACCCCATCAAGATTCCGGGACCCAAGACCAAGCTTCTCCTGGGAGTACGGGTCTCGTCTCCCAGTTGCCCTTTTCTAATGGTTTTCCCCCCAAAAGAAGCAGCAACAACATCAACAACACCAAACTAAGTGGAAACACTTGAAAATGAGTTGGGGAAAAAAGGTAAAAAGTTGTTGAAAAAATAAATAAAAAGGAAATTCCTGTAGGTTTCTATTGTAGTTGTTGTTCCTCCTGCTCTTTGCTTTTTTTTTGTTTTGGTACTAGTAGTTGGTGCTTGTTTGCTTTGGGCTGCTCTTCTTGGCACGAGGAGTGTAAAAATTGTTTGTGCTTTTGTTAATGGCATTTTAAGTGCGGTTGGGAGAGCGTTTCTGCCAGGATGAGAACGAAGGAGCAAAGTGTGTGTCATTAATTGCAATAATTTTCATAAGCTTAGTTCAAGGTAAAAGCGAGAAAGTACCCTCAACAAAAGTAATGTATCTTTGAGGTACAATTCTAGGGCAGCGACAAGGATTTCTTGAAAGGTATTGCTTGTGGATGTATCTACTTATTTAATCCACCTTCGATATATCCATTGTGTCCTGTCTCTTAGTAGAAGTTTATGTATCCGCTCTATAATTGTTTTTCAGATCTATCGCTAAAAAATTTTAATAGCTTGTTTGGTTTCAAAGCCCATGCTAGTATTTCCCTCGAGGGTTGGAGTTGAGTTTAGTAGGATTCCATTTATCAGGACATCTTTCTTGAAAGAACAGAAAGACTGGAACCAATGACTTTATATGATGGACTTAGTTCTGAGGGGGCCTATTCATAAAATACCATCTTCCCTTCATCCTTGATTAACCCTTCATCGATTAATACATCTAGACAGATACCATCAACTATATTCCATCACTCAGCGCCTTTTGTTTTCCATATTCGGGGGGTTGTTTGATAGTACTTTCTTGTTGTTGCTATTTTTCAATTAAAATCAAATGGTATTTTTGTCTGGTGCAACTTTTTACTCATTTTCTGGTGATTCTTTTTCTCGTTTTGTTTATTTAGGACCTTGTTTTGTTTATCCGAGCAAGTAAAAGACAACACAGACGAAGACCGACACATACAGGGTGCAAAAGCTCACAAACAGATACATTTGCACTCGTAGATACATATATGATAATTGCGTTTTAAAGTTTGATATGTGGACAAAGTTTTTTGGCTAAAATGTCCAAGCCACGACCCACCCTCGCCAGCATATTTAGCAGCTCATAAATCTTGAATGGCTACAGTTTTGTGATTTATATTGAGCCACAAACTTGAGCCAGGCCACAATAAAAAATAATCTAAAGAGGAAAAGAGCCCAAAAGGTGCCGAAGAAGAGGAAAAGTAAAGGCAGGGAGAAGGCTTTAAAAATGAAATATAGTAAAAATAAACATCTGGTAACATCTGGGGATAACTTTTTTACCTCGTCCCAGGTTTTTGACAGTTTTTTCAAGATGAAGAAAATGCGAAATCAAAGTAGGCCTAGCATACACTTTCAAATTTATTAAGAGAGCAAAATCAATTCATTCAGACTCTTTTCAGTCGTCAAAGTCGAACTAAATTACTAAAATTACTGGAAAATTACTCGTTGGGCAAAACTGTGCTCCCAACTGCCAAAGTCAGATCTAATTTCCATATTTTCTGTGTGTTTAAGGTTGAAGATTCTTAAACCAAATTACTTTATACAGAAGGAAGTATCATGTCCAATCTATACAAAGATATAAAGGCCGAATGGAGCAAACGAGCCCCGAATCTTCTGCGCTGTGGTCAACTTTTGGGCATTTTCAAGATGGAGATTCTTGGAGGATTCTTGATGCCCCATGAGGTGTCAAAGTCCAACCCCCAGCAGAAGGATCAACTGGTGAGGTCCCGCGATGTGCTGGAGATCGCAGTGGAGCACAGCATCACCGTCAAGGACTACGCCGCCTTTGAGCGGTACATGGCCCAGCTGAAAATGTATTACTACGACTACGACAAGTTCCTGGAACCCTCACAGGAGATGCACAAGATGATTGGTCTGAGCCTGCTCTATATGCTGGCCACAAATCGCATCGCCGACTTCCACATCGCACTCGAGCGACTGCCGTCGGCCCTGCTGCTCCAGGATCGCTTCATCATGCCCGTGCTGGCCCTCGAGAACTACTTCATGGAGGGACGCTACAACAAAATACTGGAGGCCAAGAAGTCCATGCCCTCGGAGATCTATGGCAACTTCATGGACATGCTGGTGCACACGGCCCGCGAGGAGATTGCCTCCTGCATCGAGAAGTCCTACCTGAAGATGACCCCCAAGCAGGCGGCCCAGCGTCTGGGCCTTCGTGCAGGCGGAAAGGAGCTTCTGGAGTTGGTCGAACGCCGCCACTGGACCCTGGATGCTCAGGGGAACTACGATTATGCCGCACTAAACATCAAGCCCAAGGATGAGGTTCCGGCCAACGATATAGCTACACATAATTTATCCTATGCCACTGAGCTAGAGAAAATTGTTTGATTGTTTCATTATTAGCTGTAATAAAATGAATTTATTAACATATTTTCCATGTTAAGTTTGTAGATCAATTGGAAATGGTTCCCTTTCTTTTTGGTATCGGTCAGCTTTTTCTCCTTAATTCAAATTTAAAACTTTAGCCTCCACACCCTTTCTAATCCCTCAAATTTCCTGCTGCCAGCCTCAATTAGTTTACGCGCCTAATTGTCATATTTTTCTTCTCGGTCCTTTCTTTGCCCGCCGTCCAGATAATTGTATTTGGGGTGGGTGGGTTCTTGGGTGTGGCTATTTGTGCCAAAGCCATGCCCTCGGAAACTTGGGACGTTATCATCATTATTTATGATATTTCTTTTTATTTTTTCGTCTATTTCAGCTTGGGCCCCAGCGAAGGGGTTAAATGTGCCAAATGGGCATGCAAAACTTTTCAAATTAAATTAAAAGCATGCCCAGAAAGAGCCCAGAGACAAAGAAAAAATCTGATGAGTCAGCTGGCGTGCTGTGAAAAATTATGGAACCCCCGGCTGCAGCGATTAAAAGTCAATATATCAGCAATGCGCTGATGAGGGTAAGTTTAATTGAAAAGGAATAAAAAGGCGAAAAGGAAATGTTACTTTAAATAATAAAAAATATCCTGCTGGAGATGCGGGGCATCGATCCCCGTACCTCTCACATGCTAAGCGAGCGCTCTACCATCTGAGCTACATCCCCTTCGTATGTTTCGTCAATTTCAAGGCCTTCAAAAGAAAAAACTACTAACGAAACAAACTATTTGGTGAAAATTAACCCTTCAAAAATATGTATTACACGTGCATACAGGTATATAAGAATTCTATATTGTGAAGGCATCTTGTGAATATATCTTTAGAGTTTATATTACTTCAGAAAGTTCACAGATAAATCTTAACACAAATATTAATATGTGGGCATAAAATACAAATAAAAACATTTGAAAAGTAGAATTTGCGATTTAATCATTCAAAGAAATGTTCCAAATAAGTACTTATTATCTTATTTATATGCACTGGGAGAACAAAAAGATATACATCCGTATTTCAATTCAAAATTCGGGTTTTAAATACACACATAGTGAAATTAAATATAACACACTTTATAACTTTATACTTTATAACACACATATATAAATGTATTAAAAATTCTGTTTAATAAGGTTCATATTAAATGTAAGTATAAAACATTATAAAATAAATGTATTATATACAATTTGTAGGAAATATATTTATTTTAAAAATGAAATATATTTATTTAAAATAGGAAATATATTTAGATCTAATATTCATCTCATATTAATGGTAAAATATATGTGAACTTTTACAATTTCCACTCTCGGTGCAAATATAATGGTATCAATATTCAAATCTAAGTTTAAATATTCGATTCTCAGGACTTTTTTATCTGGGTGTATAGCTATCAAACTCCGTTCCATTTAGCACTCTCACCTCGTAGAAACTGTATGGCCCACATACTTATGCAGATCACATAAGTGAGACGATTGAAACTGGCTTGTTGATTTCAACTCATTTCAACCTCATTAATGGCTGCCTCATTATGCATGCCAAAGATGTATCCAATAGTTGGCTACGCGACGAATGTATCCGTTAGTTGGATGCAAATGGTTGATTGCATCTTTGAGATACAATTGGAAGCTGAAAAACGCAAAATGCACCGATTGTATCATGTGCGGCTCAATGGTCTAGGGGTATGATTCTCGCTTTGGGTGCGAGAGGTCCCGGGTTCAAATCCCGGTTGAGCCCTTAACTCAACTTTTTACTCATTCCAACGGCCATGCCCACAGTCACAACCACAATCCACATTCCGCCATATCCTCCTAGCCATGCCTAGAGAAATTTTAAGAGTAAACAATAATCATTTTATACATGTGACAATGTGACTTTATGGCCAATACAATAGATAAAAATTCAATTCAGGATTGTTTTCCCACACGCCATTGTCTTTGTCTGGGCTTGACGTTTTTATGATTATTTCACTCCTTCACTCCTATGTACATATATGGGTTTTTTCTGTTTGGTTTGTTGGATGACAAATTTGCATATCCCTCGTGTCGGGCGGCGTGTTTGTTGTCCTAACATACGATATGACAGCCTTGGGAATTTCTCCAAGCCAAGACGCAATCTCAATGCCAATCGCATGATGTGAGAATTGCCACAAGGACTTTCGTCCTGCCCGTGTGTTTCTGTCATTGTCTAAACAATAAAGAATAATCTGCTTTGGCTCTTGTAGCAGAAGTTCGCCTAAGCATTGGATGTGCCACGTTTTATTGCCTGTAATTTGCATGCAAGTTGGGCATTGAGTAACTTTTTCTTTTACGAGTTTAGTCGACTTTAAGGCGCTCAAATGATGCGTAAAGCTATGGTTGGGTTCTCCCAAGGAATTCGCAGACTGCCAAGTTAAGTGCAAAGTTCGATCGGTTGTGGATTAGTCAGCTCCAGTAGTTGATACATCGATTTGAGCACAGTTTTTCATTAGAAAATCAAAGCTTCTGGTCTTAGTTCGTTGTATACTCGATACTTGAAGATTATAAGGATATATTCTATTTTTCGTGAAAGGCGATGTGTGTAGCACCCCATAGAGTATATGTATTCTTGATCAGCATCAATAGCCGGTCGATAAAGCCGTGTCTGTCTATCTGTCAAAGACTATAAACGCAAGTGTACAGTGTGCGCCCGCTGGCGAGATCAAATGGCTGATGATGTAAATGTAAACCGATAATACAAATCTCCCATAAAATAAAATAAGCTTAAGTGTATGCTGGCAGGGTACCGGGTATAAAAGCAGAGCCACGGCCTTAGCCAACTTGTTTTTTTAGATACAAAAAAGTACATAGATCCGTCAAATTGTATTGTAGGTATGTACATAAGTATATTCTAGAGAAGAAGGCTTATTCTCTACTTACATACTTATCACAAGTTTGGCATATCTTTTGGATGTTTCTGTGGCTTCTATCTATTTATTTGGGGAAAAGGTTCTAAGGCACAGCAGGAATGGCTCATAAAATTATATAAATTAATATAAAAAATTTCGTGTAGCTATAAATAGACGAACGAACCATTAAGACAACGTAAATGTGCGTGTGAGCATGTCGCAATTGCGTGAATATCAATCTCAAGAGGCACGAGATGAAAGAAATCAACAAATATCATTGAAACGGAGACATCCGCGCTGGTACGTAACTGAAACTCACAGAGAAAATTGCAGACCACGCCAACAAGTACTTCAAGCATATACATATCTACATCCTCTTCGTTTCTTTCTCTCTCATTCGAGTACAAGCCAAATATGTAATATTCCACTCATCCGAAATTGCTGATTGGTGCTAGGGACAGAAAATGTCCCCATTAGAAAATGACTGGTCCGACGGTATGTGTTGCGTTATAGAAATGTAACTAGGCTTATCGGCGCAGATCCAGATTCAAACCTGTCCGCCCGTATGTTTCAATGCGAAGGTTCAGTTTTGAAGCTATCTCAAAAAAGGTTCCTTATTGTTTTGTAAACTAACTTCTAACTTCTATTGTTTTTTCCCATTTGTTCAACTGCTTCTTCCCTGCCCACCTCAAACCGTATTTAAAGTAAAGTACTTCGCAGGATTCTCAACGATGTGCAAATATTTCGCTTCCATTTTTATTCTACCCTGACTTGCTGTCAGTGCGTATTAATCAGAAAACCTTTTCATTTGGCCGGACAGTATTTGCCAATCAATTGCCACAAACACAAATTGTCCATTTTCCTGTCGCCTGTCGCCCTTTTGCCGGAGCGGAAGGAATTTTAAAATTCAAATATAAAATAAAATGCCCAATTGAAATCGGTTACAATGAATGTATTCAGTGCCCGCTGACAGTCGCAGTCAGTCAGTTTTCCACAATTTCACACCCACAATGAACCCAAGATGATGGTAGCAGATGGCCCGAGGGGCAGCGGACTGAACTGAAGCATTTTTGTATATCGGAAGACCGCAGCCAAATAATATTGAAAATCCGTAGACAATTGTGTATACACGGGGCAGGGGCAGGGGCAGGGGCGGTGCCGGACGGATGCCGGTCCGGACCCGCACTTGAGGTCGCTGGCTAAATGGCCAAAATGAAAATGAAAATGAAAATCAACTGAGTCGGAATGAAGAGAAGAACGGAACTGTCGTGGGGGTAGATATTCATTTGCATGGGAAATTCCTAGGCGGCTACTCTTTATTAAAAAACTTTGACCCTCCTCCTTCGCCCACAGAAAAATGCCAATTAAATGCAAGAATCTTTCCAACACGGACTTTGGTTTCGGGTTTTAGAGTAATCCTCGATGAGGATATTCCCTGGCCCTGTCTCCTGGCTCGCTCTCATTAGCACAAATCATTGTCAAGCATGCTGGCGCATATATCATGCCCAAAAAAGTAGGCAACGCAAAACACAGCAAACAGGAGGAATATATGCAGGCAAGGCCTCACAAATTATGAGCATTATCATCAGAAATCAAGAAACCGGGTCCAGGGGGGCAGGGGGGCAGGCAGACCATAATCCACTGTGAAAATGTACAAATGATTTGCCTTAACGCCCGCAACAGGCCAGCAAATTGCAACAGCATCCCAGGTCCAAGTCCACCTCCCCCCTCCCGGTCTCGTGGTCATTCCTGCTAAGTGGACAAATCTACCACAAATACGAAAATCACCCTCATTATGGCCAAGAGCGTAAAATTCCTCGTTGGCGTTTTATTTTTCCTCGTTTCATTCTATTTTTTTTTTTGTATTTGTTATCGCAATGTCGACAAGACCACTGGCCATGTTAAGAGACAACATCCAGTCCAGTCTGCTTTCCCCGGAATATACTGCGGGATGCCCAGCACCCAGCACACACACAAAAAAGGCGACAATGTTCACGAGTCGCAGTGGCAGTGGCAGTCCCAGTCCTAGACCCATTCCCACTCTCTGTTTTTCAGGCCGGACCGCTGTCAGCAGGACTGACACTAAAGTGGTTTAAGGCGATAAGATGCCTGCGGCTAGCTCCCACTCCCCTTCATACACACCATCTTTCCATATCTGTCTATGTCTGCTGGACACACTGGGCTTTGGGGGTAGGCAGGAGGGCATTGGGTGGGGGTTCGACGACGCGGTTTCATATGACACACGGGCAGTGAGTGATGAAGAAGGAGAGGAGTTGATGCTAATTCTCGTACGAAGGGGCCGGGAACATATGCACTGGTTATGGATTCATTTCAAGAATGGAAGGGAGCTGATGCTCCTCCCTTGATTAAACAGAAATAGTTAGACCAGGAAAATTTAGTGTTCTTAATATGATCCCTTAATCTGTTTCTATCTTCAGAGTATACTTTAGTGAGGAAATCAAGTGCATGGTTAGAATCCATCCTAAAGCATACCAAGGGCCATCCTATCCGTTTACCCTTTCGACATTTCATTAATTTTGATTTCATCTGTTTTTTTGCCCCACCAAATGAAGCCACAACTTGGAGGTTGTTCAATCCACTCCATTCATTTCCTTTCCCATCCTGCCACTTTCAACAGAAACTCATCTCGACCAACTTCCACCACGCACTTCCTATTCCACCCTGACCATCCTGGCCACGTTCCACCATTTAATGACAACTGTAGATTACTTGCTTCTTATAGAAAACTGCTCGAACAAGCAGAAATCAATCGATTCCCCATCCGCCCTTAGTAGCTGCTGCTAAAATCCAATTGCTATACCCAGAAACGGATAGAAATTATATGCAACGCATTGTGGCCAGGACCAGGACCCATCGCCCATCTCCCTATCTGGGGTTTTTCCATTTATTACAACTAAGTAGACACAACAACAACAAAAACAAGTGGGCGGAGTGGTTCGTATTTTTCGAATGCTTCTTTCGGGTAGTTTCTGCGGCTAAATGGTTTGAGCGATAAATAATGTCCGTTTGTACTTTTAAACGACTTCCTTTCATTTGTTTTTTGGTTCTCCTTTTCGACCTCGACATCTACTTCGACGACTGTTGTTCAAATTGTTTCAACGCCAATACATAATAGCTGCCCCGCCCACAAAACCTGGGCACGATGGGCAGGAAAACAAGCCGTCAAAGATAGCAATCTTCGATTTTACTTCAGTCTTTTTTTGCCCCAGCTCCTTTTTTTCGAGGGGTTTCATTTACTGCTTGTTGTTGCTGCTGCTGCTGCGGCTGTTCAATTGATGTTGCTTCGGGATAAGGCCGAATGGGAAATGGGAATCGGTAGAGGAATATGGGACTGCGATTCTTCGTGTAGTTGATGCTACACTGGGCGAAAAAATATGCGAAGAAATTGTCAGTTATTCCTACTTATATGGAGGATTTCATATACTTTTACATCTTTCCAATATTCAGTTAACAAAACACATATAGAATCAAATAAAAAAGTATCCTTGGATAATGGATACACTTTACAACCAATTTATTGCTTGTATTTTCCATCTTGTAAAAAAACGCATAAAGGACAAATCATTTTTCTGATGAGGACAACTAGTATCTCATCTTATATAAATATACTAAAAAAAAAAAACAATATTAGTGATCCAAATTTATAATTAAATTTAAGACGAAATTAGGAGGTCCTTCGTTTAAAATATTGGTCACAAATTAATATTTTCTAGTTACAAACTACTAAAAATAAATTCCTTTTTAATGCCTGTGTACGTATGCTGTGGGTTGTTCCTGTTTCTGTTGTTTTTGTGGCATATAAATCGTTTTATTTCGAAAGCGGCATTATTGAGGATTGGATGACGCCTGTAGGAAGTGATTGTTGCTGTTGTTGTGTCGCGCTTGAGGTTCCCCGGGAAGATAAATGGCTCACTTAGCCATCCGCACCCTCCTGCACTCGGGTAGTACTCGTACCACCCCCTCGCTGGCTGCCAGGAGGTGACGGCAAAACAGCAACAAGAAAAACATCGTCATCATCGTGATAGGTGTGTGCGGTTTAACGCTTCAGGATTCAGGACTCAGGATTGTGTGGAATGGAACGTGCCCTGCCGCGGCGTGAAGTGGACCTGACAGTCGACTCGGGGGAGCCTAAGACTAAGACTGACAAATAAAGGTGACTTTATCGGGGGCTGCTTTGTGTTCAGGCGGAAACTGATGGCGCGGGATTAGCTGGGGTTGGAGAGGGATTCAAAATTAAGCAGTTGAAATTGGAGTTGGGTTGGTGGGACTTCGATGAGTTATGAGAGACGTTTCTTTTTTGGGATAATGTTCACACCTTGATATGGGCAGATTACAACGAAGTGGACCAGAAGATGATCCAGAACGTGGACAAGAAATATGGTTTCAAGAATTGAGAAGTTATATATGAAGTTCTTGAGCAGGTTTTCTTTTATCCCAATAAATGGTGGAAACTGTAGTACAACTATATCTGAGACCACATTAATAAGCTCTAAGATCCGAGAGGAACCTCCATTCCATGGTAAAAATATCAAAGGATTGTCATCACTAATTATCTTTGCTATATTTTTTTATTTGTTACCAAATTGGTTTAATGACTTCCTTCACTATGTACTCGTGGTTATATCATATCAATAACTCAATTAAATCTAGCACTAGCCAACTCCCCGACAAACTTCAGACTCAGCTTCTCTCAGCGTCAAGAAGGTAATACATTCATTCCATCATTGGACCATAGAACATAGCTCATCCTGCGGCATCCTTGCAGCATTGTGCACACACAGACACATAAATCAAACAATAAGTACTCTTTATTATTATTATTTGCACTTTTTGCATACACGGTATTTGCTTAAGCAGCCGCAACCGCAGAGCCAACAAATATATAATGGAGCATACTTCAACTTGGCTTATTGAATAAGTCAGCAGTGAGCAGTCGCCCGTCGGCAGTTGGCAGTCGAGAGTCGAGAGAGTCAGCCACCTCAGAGAACTTCAATAACAACACTCACACTCCCCGCCCCCCCGAAAAACTTTCAAGCGACGCCCCGTCGTTTCACAAATGCCACGCCCCCACCACACACAGGAGCAGCAGCAGCAGCATCCAGCCCCAGCGAGACATCCATCCTCTCGTACCTCCTCGAAATTTTCCAACAGAAACAACATAATTTGCATAAAATTGACGTTAAAGGTTACCAACGGCAGTGGCAGTGCGGCAGTGGGAGGCAGCAGGCGGCAGGAGTTACAAACATTTACTTAGGCGTCTCCCGGAATTCTTTTCTTTTTTTCCACACAGAGTGCCCATATTAATAACATTAAATCAATTCCATTATAACAGGGAACCCGGGAAAAACATGCGTTAAATTAATTTTCCCTTTTTTTGCCGAAAAAGTATGCGAAAAGGGTTCCAACAAATTCCCTACAAATTACATGCGTGTAAAAACGCGCGCGACGCATTCTTTTTGGCGCGTTTTTTAACGCGTCTGTGGGCGCCACGGCACTCATAAACGCATTAATTAAAAGAGGCAGCCACAAAAGTGGTTAAGAGGAATGGTTTGTGTGGATTTATTACCGCAAGAGATCTGTAAATTATCTATATAACTCGATTTTCATATATATTCGTGCGGATTTTCCAAGGCAGATCCTTTTTGGGAGCTCCTTTTGGCATTTAAACTAATTAATTAGCAAATTTGCAGGCGTTAAAATGTTCACCGACAGAAAAAGAAAACATACATAAATCTTGTCGCACACCAGGACATCACACACACACACACTCAAACGTATGAAAATAGAAAAGCCCACAGGGCGTATGGGTGCTTTTGTGTGGAAGGGTAGCAGATTGCGCATACGACTAGTGGGTGGGCGCAACATTTCCGTTCATATGAGCAGATGTTGAGGCGGTGGAAGTCGCAGCCTAATGAGAAGGGGATGGCTTTGAGGGGAACTTCCTAAAAGAGAACTAGATATTTGAGATTCTCCGAAAGTGGGCTTCAATTGTGGATAGACTTTCTGAATGGATTTTGGTTAACTGAAAGAGTAGAACCGGCTAGAACCTAGCCTGAAACATGCATTTATTCCCAACCCCAAAACCCCATTTAGTAGATATATATACATTCAAATATATTTAATTTATTTTGGAGCACAAACCAAAAGCGAAACAAACAAATCCCGAATGAACCCGCAGCTAATTTCATCTGAAGTCAAGCGTGTAAAAGCGATTACCCAAACGGATTCGGTACAGAGCATGGCTAAAACAGCTTTTTGGCCAACAGCAAACAGATAAGCGGGTTTGGGGCAAAAATAAGAGTCAAAATAATAAACTCGCTGACCACAGACCAAAGTGTTTCTGGGCTCGCTCGAGAGTGAAAGGAAATGCGATGATAACCCGCTGATAATGCACGAAAAGGGTCCAGCAGGAGCAGGGGGATACCCCAACAGGCCATAAACCCTGGCCGAGGTCCCTGGGGTCCCATTGCAGCCAATTAGGTGCGTCTGTAATGCTCGGACCCGAACCCGGACTCTGGCCCTAGATCCGACACACATCTGCTTGGCTATGCAAATGTCTGGCCAGCCCTTGTGCGTGAACAGATTATCAAATTAGCGTAAATGTTATTGGCCTCCTCGGGAATCGCGTCACTGACACATCCTCGAGCCCCAAACACTTAGACACACACGACTCTGATGTATCCGCTGATGTTGTGGAAATTTTCAATTTCCTGTCAACTGCTGGAAAGGCGACACCAGCAAACCAACAAGGGCTGCCTGAGGCCTGGCTGGATGATAAAACGTAAATCCTTTACATGATTTAGTCGTCCTGGCCTCAACCTTGCTAGTTGTCAGCCATAAAAATAAAGAGAGACCCCTGGCAGGAAAGAGAACTCTGACATTTTATTTTTGTATGCTTAAATGAAAAATAATTTTATTTTATAGAATTTATCCTCCACATTCAATGGAGATGGAGCCAGAAGCTATCAACTGGCTCACAAGTTTGGGCAAAGCCGCTTAAATGTTATAGTTACTTGGGGCAGGAGATAGGGGGGTTCTCATCTCTTTGGCTCCACTCTGTACTATTCGGACAAAGGTGCTTAAGTGGTTGTGTGGTAGAGCTGGAAACGCTGGACCAGCGTGTGACGGTGTTGATAGCAAATGTTATTTAAATACAAATTCATTTTTATTGTTTTGCCAAAAAGGGTAATTCCAAAAGGCCAGGGAGGAGAAAGAGCTGCCAGTGGAAATGGGGTAGGGCACTTTTTAAAGTTTGATTAAACACATACTCGTAGCTATTGCAGACAAATGTAGCCACATACGAATCAGGATTATATACATATGTATAATTGGGACTAGAAATATGGATTTTCTTCTTCTGACTTCCTTCCCCCTTGTTTTCTTTTCCTGAACATTTACCCTTCCCACAGAGTGGGGGTTGGGCAGTCCTGCCGTGAAACAGGACACACAGAACACTTAAAATTAATGTCTCACTATTTGCACAACAGCTGTGCTGCATTTGATATTTGTCGGAGTCCGGGACCGCCTTCATTCCTAGCTGCCCTGATGGTCAGCACACTTTTTTGGCTACTCCCAACAAAAGGGTCGACTCCGTTCCTCTCTCCCCACAAAATGCAAATGCCGGTAAACAGAAACCTTTTGTTACTCATTCGCGACAGCTTCCCAGTGAGTGTCCTGCGCGTCCTGCGCGTCCGTTGTGACATATGAGTCGAATATGTTGCAAATTCAATATTTGCCAACAATTTTGCAATGTTTCTTCTTGTTTTTCTCATCTTTTTTTGGCGTTTCCTCTTCGTTTTTTGTGTCTTTTTTTGGACCGTGGTCCCCAAGCGACTGTTGGACCAAGCAAACAAATGCAGCAGCAGGGGCAACAACAATAGAATCAAAAGCCCTACATGAACAAAAAAATGTATTAAACAAATAAAAGTTAAATGCATTTGATGGACCACACACAACATATGGGGATACGAGGAGTTTAGGGATTAAGGAAGTTGAAATGCTCTACACGACCATAGAGAAAAGAGATAAGTGGGTTTTGGTTTTTGACATAAAGCAGGGAATGATTTTATGGATTAAAAAACTTTTTTAAACAGTTGTAGCTAAATCGTCAGATAAGGACAAACATGAGGCAGTTCGCTAATTAATATCGACAGCCTTGAATTAGTGTTAGGAAGCAGAAACCCCAGGAATGAGCGTTAGTATTGGTAAACCACTTTCCAGTATATTAAATCACGCCTCAAATTTTCCAAATACCTTCTTCATATGGCCTGCTGCTCTTTGGGTAGCCCAGCCCTTTCTGCAATTCCATATTGGCCGCCGGGCAACCTCCTGAAACTGACCGCCCGGGATGTGTCTGTTTGCCCTTGCCCCACCCACAATCCGAGCGGCCTTCGGTCCGTCCGGCTGTCCGGCTGTCCGTCTGTCCGCCCGTCAGTGCGCTCCTGTTAACGTGTGCTTTGTTTAACGAATCGTGCAAATGCGGGTGGAATCGGCATCGAATTGGTGGACTGGGAATTACGGATTTGGGGGGGGCATTCCGGGAATGCTTGGGAAATGATGAGGCAGTTTATTTTGCACATTTTTTGGGTTGCTTCTGCTGCTGTTTCGGGCATTTATTTGATTACGTGGAGTATTTTATTTTTCAATCAAAACGCAAAACGCGGCGCCGCACATTAAATTTTGATTGTTTCTTGGCTAGGAAAATCACAGCCACAAAAAGTTCATGCACCCCATCCAGGGGAGTGGCAGAAGAACAACAAATTATTTTGATGGCTACATAATGGCCCGAGCACCCCCCACAGGACCCCATTGAAACTTTGGCAAGAGGCAGTCCGAGGCGGGGGGGGCCATGGCGAATCGCTTTAGGCATTTGGCCAAAATGATGATAATTAGCCGAAAACCCGAAAAACCAGCAACCAAAAAGTAAAAGTCAAATCAAAAACTAAACAAAAGTGGCAAGGAAATGGCCGTAGAGGCAAGAAGGGAAGGCAAGGGCAGAATGGCGGAATGGGAGTGTCAGTCCTGTCCCAATGTGGAAATTAACTTGTAAGGATAGCACCACGGCGGGGCAGTGGCAAACACCTAATGCGGCCACGGACTCACTTGTCTCCTGGGAGGATAACGATTTACAATCAGGAGCCAGCGCGAAAGGCGCCAAGCGTCAAAATACAAAAAAAAAAATATAAAAAACTTTTGCATTTCATTCGCGAGTTTTTGGAAGATTGTTTCGCCCATCTACCGCTTCGAGTGCGATTAAATTGTTTTAATGGTTTTTGTTTCTTGGCATTATTCAGTGGTGGAAAGAGAGAGTTGGGGCTGGGGCACCGCTTAAAGTTTTTGCTGCTTAATGGTCCACATTTTGTGGTTGCTGGGGGGCGGTAGGAAGAAGGCATAGCAGGAGGGGTCTAATTGTGGCTGAAACAACAAAATCGGCTGGAGGCGTCGGTCTGTTAAATTGTCTTCGATTGTAGAAAGGAGAAAAGAAGGTGGGTAGATGAAGAAACGAATTGGAAATCTTTAATTTCTGACATGGAGAATAGTTGGTGCTTATAGGAGATGGGACTTATTGGTTATAGAAGGAGTAATCCAACGAAGAATGGACAGAAAATGGTCTGGGTGCAAAATAAGTATATATTTCCCTTATAATCTTTCTCTCCAGATCGACTCCAGGATCCCAACTTTGTTGAAGACAGGCAGGACTTACCAAGATCTTCATAGAATCTTTCAGAATAGACACCATCTCTGAGATTTGGATACCAAAAAGTACATAAACCAAAATACACGTGTTCTCAAAATAGAAATGGTCTTCATATTTACTGATCTGGTTTGTATATTCTGACTAGAAATACTAGTCAAATATATTGCATCCCAAAAAATCTCAGCAGCTGCCAGGAAAAGTCTCCCTTGAGTGCCTTCCCTTTGAAAATCATCTTCCGGTCAGGCACTGGCCATTCACATGCACGACTCTTCTCAATCTTTCCACCCTTATGAACCCGACTTGGGCGGACACCAGACAGAGACAGAGACAGAGACAGAGAGCCAGCAGTCCCGCCACTTGGCTCTTAATTAAAGTTAAGCCCAAGGAAAATGCCGCAACAGAAATTAACAATTATGAATTTAACAAGAAATTATATAGCGAACGAGGCCAAATTAGATTTTTATTGTTTAGAGCAGAATTATGCAAATTGTGACAAGGACAAAGGCAATTAACATTAGCCGCAAAAAGGCATCCAAAAAGACAGTCAGACAGACAGACAGACAGACAGACAGACTTGTAGCCTGCTAAATAATTAATGTTCTTGGGCAATCGTGCGTATGAGTAATCTCCACAAAATGAAGACAACTTCTTCGCCTGGGAACGTCTTCATCATCAGGCGTCATCATCATTATTACCATCGTCTTGGTCTTGCGGCTAGCCCTGCTTGAGGTTTTGTCAACCTTTTCCACGGGATAACAGCTGGTCAAAGTTTCTGCCATCTCCCCTCAATTATTCATGGCAGAAAGGAGCAAGAAATGGATAGGCATAGGTATAGGTATAGGTATAGTGGCCAGAATGCGAAGGGACATGTGCGGGCACGCCTCGAGCGGGTAGCAAACTAATTACCCCCAACCCTTCAGATGGCTCCCCCATCTCTGGACCGAGCTCTCTCTTCTACGAGGACATTCTCTAGTTTGCTTGTTTGTTTGTTAGCTTGTTGCTCCTGTCGACGACAGTCCTGTAGGACGCCATGTGTGTGTTGTCTGCCCGCCTTTTAATAGTTTCATAAGCTCCATTTAAGATTCGCTGACACATGTTCTAGGGGATGGACAGAGTGGAGGTGGGTGGAGGTGTGCGGTGCGGCGCATATATTATACCCAATCTCGGGCGAACAACAAAGAAACATTTACATTGACATAAATTGATATCAGAGTCGTTTATGTCTTCATTGAGATAAGATACACCAGACGAGTATACGACTGTAGACGTAGACCCGTAGACCTCAGACGTAGACCCTTGTGGTGGGGCGTGGAAGAGGCTGGCCATTAATTGACATATTTATGAGGGTATCCTTATGGCCGCCGTGATTTGATTAAGGCGTTTAGTTCGTTTAGGTGGAGTGGAGATGGGGTTCTCTAAGGATGTGTGGTCCTCTTGGCTTCTCGATACTTGCCTTCTGTGAAAGAGGTTTAATTTGATTAGTAAAAATTGAAAAATGGAACAGTCTAACCTGTAAAACCTCCTTTAGACCGACTTTTGAATATATAGTGTACCAATAATATAATTATTTGATAGAAAAATTCATATTTTAAGATCACTATAGTCTATAGCTATTCCTTCTGCACCTTCTAGGCGTACTTTTGTTAGATTTCTGTGTGGATTTTTGTTTTGAATTTTTTTTATTTTTCCTTACCTTTTTCTTTTGATATTTATCCAGCTCCATAAAATACATATGATCTCCAAAAAAATATAATAAGCGCTTTATGCTGAAACGTTTATTAAACTAATAATTTACATGGACACACACACTTTGTCGTTAGAAATAATTTCATGGACATGAGCATAAAACTTCGGAGATTTATAAGCAGAGTCGCAGACCATCCCCATGCCCATCCCCATCCTAGCCCTAACTCTGCCATTAACATATTTAAAGCGATAAAAAGGTCAGCCCAAGCCCAGCAGCACCCCAAAAACGCCAGTAAGTAAACTTATTGAATGTCTTAAGTTTTACTGGAGTAAAATCCCATCCACTCCCATCGATGACCGCCTTCTGGTTGTTTTCATTCCATTTTTATGACAACGTTTAGAAATTTGTTGTACATTTTCCTGTCGCTGTCGCTGCTGTTTGTCTTTCCTTTCTCTTTGGCTGCTATACAGCGACGTTTAGCGTGTTACCCCGCCCTGCCCCCCACTCCTGTATTGACATTTGATCTTTATGTTGGCCTTTTGGTCTATGCTCGTGTGCCGCTTTGTTTGTCTGCAGGCATCTTTTTATGACTCGAGTGTGTTTGCCTTTTGGCTTTTGTGCCTGCCATAAAAAGAGGAGACAAGAAAAAACGAACGAGCATCTTGGATACGTACCGGAGGGTGCTCTGCCACAAATATGAGGTCATCTGTTATGAACGCCTTCGAATGGCTTAAGAAGCCTTTGGGTAAATACAACTTTGGTTCTTTCGGGGGTCTCGGTTCAATGAGTTCAATGGATTTTGGCTGTGGAAATTGGGGGTTGCCCCAGCATTGGCAGAATGTAGAATGTAAATCAGCGGGAGTGTATTTAAATAGGTAGATTATAAACTAGACTAGAAAAGAAATAGTTCTTAGTTCAGTTCTACTAAGGAAGCTTCATTGACGTACAATTTTCTATCTATAGCTATAGATCTATAGCTCCAAATATATAATTTCTCAGACAAACACGAAAAGGATAATATCAAAGACTATAAAATACCAACTATTGCACACGTGATGAACAAATCTCAATTTTCTGTAAGCCGCAGCCCATCCCAAACAGTCCTCGATCCTTTCAAAAGTCGTTTTTCAATTAATATGAAATCAAGCATTAAAATTGAATTAGCAAACCGAAAGTGAGAACAAATGTTTTCTTGGTCTCTGGTTTCTGGTCTCTGGCTTGGGCTGTCGAAAACTTGGCAGCAACTTTGGCCAATTAGAAAATTATGTTGTTGAGCGTGCAACGACAATATGTTGCCTCGTACTTGGCAGCGTCTTGAGACGGGCTTTCTTTCGGCCCAGTCCAGGGCCCGCACCCGCATCCTGGAATAGTAAATATTGTTTAGTCATTTTGGTGAGCGCTAATTTTGTATGTTAGCCGGCGGCCAAAACCTGGCAAAAGTTTCAGCCAACAAACAAAAGCGATAATTACAAGAAAACAAGAGGAGGACCAGTACCAGAGATGGGACTGGGACTGTGACTGTGACTGGGATACCCATACCAAAAGGAGCTGCCAGAAGGATGTCAGGACAAGTTTTCTTGGTTTTAGAGAATGCAAATAATTTCACAAAAATTAAAAGCAGACGCCAACAACTTTTTGACTTGCACATACACCCAAATATACAAGTATAAAGATACATATGTATATATGTGTATTTGAAATGTATCTGGGAAAAAGTTAGATGGGATTTCATGTCAAAAATGCGAAAGGGTTCTCGTAGTTTATGCGGCTGTCTAACGGCATTTAACCTACGCCACTATAATTCACGCTGTTTCTCGACGGCATTTAAATGCAGCGCGCACAAGACTCTTCCCATTCCAGATCATCATCATCATCCTGGCAGGACCTGGGCGCCTGGTCCCGGGTCCCGTGTCCCGGCTCCCGGTCCGGGGCCCCACGATAAACCAAACATGATTTTACGACAATGTTATTACCAGCAGAGGCAGGCTAAACGGTGGCAGATGGGGAAGGAAACCCCCATAGATCCCTGTTTCGCATTGTGTTTGTTGAGTCGTAAACGGCGGGTGGCTTCGGTGTGGGACTCTAGACCCTGGGGTTACACGGATGATGCTGACGTCGCCGTGATTGTTTAAAGTTATGAATAATTAAATATTTGTGCAGGTTACGAGAGTTGGCAAGTCTCGAACTGTGGGTCTGGGGTGCTTATTCCATTAGGCTGATGGATGGGTCTGCAAAAGAAATAGGAATGGAGGGCATAGGCAGAATGGGTTAAAGAACTTTTCGCAGGAACGTTCCGATCTAGATCTTCTAGCTTCTTAGCTTCTAGATCCTACCTGAACCCCATCATTTTAAGGACATTTTGGATAATTTATTGGTTCTTGGTCTCAGTACGTTTTAATCTCTAATGATTTGCTAAATATTTAGGTATTTGTCTAAATGTATACGCGTGAAACGTCCCACCCTAATCTCTAACCTAGGATCATACTCTTACACATTTATTTCCTTTTAATTTTCTTTGTGCTTTGACCAAGAACCTTGATGCAAATAATTACCCTTGAGTGCCTTTAACTGGAAATAATGGCCGCCACAGATAAGTGTACAAAAAAAAGGAAATGTCCTTTAAAAATAAAAGTACAATATTAACTTTGGAGATGCGGGGCATCGATCCCCGTACCTCTCACATGCTAAGCGAGCGCTCTACCATCTGAGCTACATCCCCGTGTGTATTTCCGCTCGTCCAAAGGTCTACTTGGGTTCCTTTCACCAGAGAGGTATTTATACCTGAAACATGCAGTTTATCTGTTCGAAGACTGACCTCCAATAGAAAACAAAAGATACCGAAACTGGTTGGTGCATAACAAATTGAGATTTCACTTTTTGGCTATTTTTAGATTTTGGCTAGCAATTGGTTGTTTAAGTCGACTATTGGGACGCCCTAAATGGAAGAGGCTCAATGGTCTAGGGGTATGATTCTCGCTTTGGGTGCGAGAGGTCCCGGGTTCAAATCCCGGTTGAGCCCGGATTTATTTTTGTTCGACTTCCCGGATTTTAGAGTAGTGCTATACCCATACAAAGAGTATCTTTACTTTTAAAAAGCGCTTGCGACACACAAAATATTTCAATTACAATGGGAGTCCTTCCTTTATACATGTATAATATGATATATGTATATAAAATGTATAATTCAAATATTGAAATGAGTTTTTCAAAGATTTTTATTTATGCAATACATTATTTTTAACTGAAAGTGACTGTAATTAGGGGAAATATTTCAGTTAAGTATATGATATCCTTTAATGCAACTGAGAAAAATAATAGATACAGAAGTTTTTAGTAAAATGGAGTCTTCGTTTCTGTTAAAATTTATCTCTATCGTACCCTTATCAAAGAACAACCAAGCCAACTTTTATCAAATTAACAAATATAATTACAGATTTAACATATGTTGTTTTCTTATAACTTATATGATAGTCGGAAGGGTATATAAAGTTTCCATTCGTTGTTTCACTTGTAAAATGGTAATTCGCCTACAAAACTTGTTTTCGAAATTTGATCAGACCCGTTTTCGGGGTTTATGTGACTTCGGACTGGTTTGCCCTTCATTCCATAGTAAATATCACTCCTCGATCATGAATAATAATGACTCCACTTCACAGTCGAATCAATCTGTGTCATTGAATTGACTTTCCGATGGCGTATAATGTGATTTGATGACCAAACCACTAAACGGCCGACTGTGGCCATGCCTAGTAAATGATCGATTTATTTATAGAGCATTAGAGCATTCGGATGAAAAAATCGTTTATGAGCACAAAACCAGGTGCCGTTATGTGGGGATGTAGCTCAGATGGTAGAGCGCTCGCTTAGCATGTGAGAGGTACGGGGATCGATGCCCCGCATCTCCAGAATAGATTATTTTCTTTTTTTCCTTACCTTTACATATTTTTGTTTACCTGAAAATATATGCCATACTAGATATAAAAAGAGCTTTTAATAAATGTACAGTGGAATCGGTCTTCAAATCTCTGTTGCGCCTGGCTATATGGCTATATATGATCTTTTTTTTTTTGAAGTCCGAAACACTTTCCCAGGCAAAATACTTCGATTTCTTTCAGCTTTCCAACAAATCCTCCAGAGTATTCGAAGAAAAAAGAGGGTGGTGTGTCCTAATCATGACTAAGGATCACACGTTCCGGATGGAGATGCGGGGCATCGATCCCCGTACCTCTCACATGCTAAGCGAGCGCTCTACCATCTGAGCTACATCCCCACATGACGAGGCGCAGGCCAAAAGCGATTGATAATGGCACAGCGTTACCAGACGGTAAACAAGAAATCAGTGCAGAAACGATCTGGAAAGAGGCAAAAACACAGCCCATCAACCATATCCCCACCCACAATAACAGACGCAATTACTTTACGCAATTTGGTTGGTTTCTTTATTGTCGCATTTCTCGCTTTATTATTTATTCACTTTGATTATAATATAAAAACTGCAAATATTTACACTTTGACGCAGGTTTATTCTGCCATAAAAATGAGGAAAAGAAAGGCACAAGCCAACACACACCACTGATTGGTACATTTTATTCTTGGCATTGTTTTCTCTGCTGCTTTATTGTTTCGCCAGACAGACAGCAAGCAACCTGCCAGCTGATGCATATAATTATGGAAATTTAAAAAGTGGGCCCGAAACACCCCTCAGGCGCACAAGCAATATAGAGACAACAGAAAAAGAAAATGAAAAATCGAAAAAAGCGAAAAGTAAATAGAAGTTGCACAGCAAAGAACATTTTCTACAAACAATAAGCAGCGGGACATTAGCATAAAGCAAAGACAGTACAAACACACACATACAATCACAATGCACATTGAATTTGGTGTTTGAATTGGCGCCCAACTCTGGAACGGGGTGGCAACTCACTCTCTTCTCTCTCCACTGCCACACTGTTATCGATTGTCAAACAGCTGTCTGTAGTGTCAAGAATTTAGCGTTTAGGTGCATTTTTGTTTTTTTTTTTTGATTTATGTGAAATTTTACACAAAAAACGGGATATCATAGTATTGTAGGAGCGCTGTCTGGGCCTCCAGCGGTTTCAGCACCTAATAGTACAAACAACCTCGTTGCACCTGCAAATTGTGATACGATACGCATTGCCTTAAATATAAAAAAAAAAAAATAACCTGCAATAACTGAAACCAATTGGTAATGTTAAGTACGTTTTCTAAGCCATGGATACAGCAGAACCAGAAGCAACAGCACCAGCTGCCCAGTCAAATGCCGACTCCGGCACATCGAAAACCGAAAAAACCGCCAGTGCTCCCACGGAGCCGTCGTCGTCTGCGTCTGCGTCGGCGCCAGGGTCACGCTACAACAGCCGGCACGGTCGCGATGGAAATAATGCTGGTCGCACAGGTGGTCACTGGGATTCGACGGACCATTGGTGAGCTATACATCTATTTGGGCACTATATTAAAGACAATTTCCTCTATAAATTAGCAGAGACCATGCAGCAAGGTTACAGATTCTGGCTGCTTCTTGTCTCTGGAATCCCTGTCCGTCTGTTGGACTGCTGTCTGTCTACTAAACTGCCAACGTTTGCGCTTTTCCACCCGCACTGGGAAATATTATGATAATGAGGATGGGTCTCTCACGTGCTTGCTAATTTTATGGCGCCCCCACCGCTATCCCGCCATACTCTGGCAGATCTCCGTGTCGCATAAACATAATGTGTTCTGTATAAGATTTGTATACCCAATACTCAAAATGTGTATAGGGGAATATTAGAATAAGCGTAAGAAATAAGCGTTTCCGACCCCATAAAGTATATATTAAGTCGATTGAGCCACGTCTGTCTGTCCGTCCCTATGAGCGCCCAGTGCTCAGAGACTATAAGAGCTAGAGCAACGAAATTTTGTTTCCAAACTTCTGTGATTTGTCACTGTTGCAAGTACATATATGTCGAAACTTCGCAGCGCCCACTTCCGCTCCCACAAAGGGCGTATATCTGTGGCATCCACAATTTCAAAGATACGAAAAAACCAAAAACGCAGAAACGTAGAGAATAACAATATCTTTTAGAATGCAGAATCTGAACCAGATCGTACCATTATTATACCCAGAATGATGAAAACAATTTCATTTTCTCTCGCTCTGTCCCTCTCGAACACACGTTTCATGGTCGGCTTTGCCAAAGACTAAAACTAAACTAAAACTAAAAACGCACAATCATAAAGAATGAACATATCTACCAGATTGCCGAATCTGAATCAGATCGGATCACCTTTATAGCCAAAAGGAACGAAACAATTTACAGTGGCTACGCAGCGCCCGACAACGTGTTCTGGCACGTTTTCTGTCTCTCTCGCACGCACTCTTTATTGTGTCGTTCAATGATAGCGCCGTCTGGTGGAGGAGAGCCATACTGACTATGTATGTATCGGGCATAAATGTAGAGTTGCGGTCGCAGCAGCAACTCACAACGTTCGCCCTCGTTTCTTTTTGTGTCGTAGCCTGCACTAACGCCTCGTTAAATAGCTTACCTAAACGAATTTTTTCTTGGCTCTGTTTAGCATATTCAAGTGCCGTCTGCTGTACCGTGGAGGGGGCTTTTGAAGTCCTGCCCCCCGTCCATCAAGGGAGCCAGCTTGAGGACTAGACGCTGAACGAATGTACCATCAGCAATTTTATAATTATGGGAATAGCTAATGGGATATTTGTCAGGGTTATATTTAACATGAGTTAAGGGGAAGACACCCCACAAGTCAAGCCTGTGCTAACCCCCTTAAAACCATCAAATATCATCAAATTATTAGGTTCCAAACCATTCGCACACCCTCCTCAAACGCAAGTGCTGGTCTTTTGGCACTTTGGCAACATCTGCTGCCCTGCCAAGAGGGAGCACGAAAAAATGCTCATAATAAATATAAAATGGCAAAAACGTGTCGATTTCCGTTAACAACTTGAAAATGATTTGTTTCACAGTCTGCAGAGCATATTAACTTCGATTTTCAATTCACAGCAGACTTTTCCACATATCATAACATGCCATATGGAGGACAAGGACTCCCCCATCAACAACATTTGGCTATTTTTTGCCAGTTAGGCAAACGCAAAAATTCCATTTAGGCCGCAAAAGCAGAGAATGGATACTCCTGAAGCCAAAGGAAGAGACTGCCAGTCAGACATTGTTTAGCTGTTTTGTTTGTTTGTTTCTGTTGCTGGGGCTCCGTCTCAATGACGTTGATGGGTCCTTGGCCATAACCTGCGGCTCTGTCAGCTTCATCTTGTTAACCAAACAAGCCACCGACTCCATCGTCGCCTAAGACAAAGCCGGAGCCACAGACCGGTACAAACGGAAGACCCAAAGAGGACCAGCAGGAGCAGCAGCAGTAGCAGCCAGAAAAAATTCTAATTGATGGCCTGCTGGGACCTGCATCTTGACCATTTCCGTCGCTCTACGGATATGCATGTCCACTCAATTTTCCGGCAAATGAGTCGCCCTCATCGTCCTCAAGAACAACAAAAATTGATTGGAATTTTGCAACAAGCGGATACAACATTTTTTCCCCATTTTTCCTCACATTTTTTCCACCATTTTCGTTTCGTTTTGTACACTCTTTTTTGGCCTGGCATTTGTTTTCTCTTACCCCTAAAAACACGTCAACACTTGTGTTTTGTGGCTTTTGCCGTTGTTGCCTCTTGTTATCGGTCCTTGGTCCTTGGTCCTCATCCAACATATTCAGGCACTTATAAATGTCGAATGCGATGTGTTCTTTATGCTCTGTAGATCTGAGAGCAGGTTCTCCTTTTACATAGGGATGCTTCCACAAGTGAAACGAGGAGGAGAGAGATATGCACAATATGCATTATTTACATTAGTATTAAATTAATTAATTAATGTTGGAAGTTTTTTAGTTTATACATTAAATAAACTTCAGATATTCAGGCCATGCCTAGAGAATTTGACGTTCGTTTTCCAATAGAGTTTTCCCTACATTCTAGCTACTGTTGTTCTCTTACATTCCTTTACAAGCAATTTTTTCAAAGAAACGCTCAAAAAAATTCTGACCAAAGGTATTACAATAATTAATTTCCCTCAGCGCGTCACATGTTTTTGAACCAAAAAAAAATTACAATACGCTAAAAAAAAAGGTAAAAATTAATTATAAACAAATCTTTTCATGTCACCAACGGAATTTGTCGACGACACTTTGGCGCATTTTTCAAGCTGCCCCAAAACTCAATTTCACAGCAATTTCCACGTGGGCCCGGGGGTGTTCCTAGTGTCCATTCCCGAAGCAATTGTTTAGGGTCACTCAAAAGCACATTTCACTTATTATTAGCTCATTTATTACCCACCAAAAAGGCGCCTGCTGCCTGCCTGACCCTGGCAGCAGCAGCACCTGGATAAAGTTTTTGTGAAAAATGCTCGGCAATACAGGAAAAAGGGAGGAAAAAAGAAATAAATAAAGGGAAAATCCCACTTCCTCCATCTCCCCTTGGGCACCTTAAAATTAACACATAAATTTTCAAGTGGGGTCGGCCACCGTCCTGCGGCTATCCATGGCTATCCGTGAGATCCACAGAAGTAGGGTAAAAAGGGGGTGCTGGGAATGGATATGTACAAGTATCTACTGGGAAATTTCCTGAAATTTCCGTGTGAGTGCGTTCAATGTTCAAGCGCTGGGCAATTGACGTTGAAACTACGTGACGTTCGAAAGGTAAATTGTATCTGTGGGATTGTCATTGACATTTTCCCATTTTTTTATTGTGTGCAAATTGGCCAACGCTTCACTTTTAATTATAGACCACTAAATTAAAATCTCTATAAAGTCTGGGTATGGGTCTTATATATTTTTACGGTCTGAACTTAATTATCCACTCCCGTGCAGAAAAATCGACTTTCCCACTGCCCTTGACATGGATGGACAGTAACAAAAGAATCTCAAGACGGGAAAGAGCAAAGAAAAGAAAAGAAAGGACCTTGGCAATGCGGAAATAAATAAACGTCGCGACTTTCCTTAAAAATCTCTGATTTCGAAAGGAACGATGGGAAGGGTGGGGATTCCTTGGGTACATTTTGAATAACAAAATTAACAGCAGAGACCCCCGAACTTGCAAGTCTCGCAGCCTTTGCCCCATGTTTAGTTATGCATTTCTTTTTTCTTATTTTTATTTTAATTTTTTTGCTTTTTTTATTTATATCTTTTCCCACATCCACAGGCAGCAAAACAATCGCTACGCGCAGCGAAGGATAAACGAGCGATGGAACAGGGACATGGACAGGGACAGGCAAGTTTTTCTTTATTTTTCCTCACTTTCTTTTTTCCTTTCTGTTGTTTTGGTTTTTCCCCACCCCCACTTCTGGCTGAGCTATTTGTTTGTTTGCCCTGACTGCGGCAGGAGTGTAGTATCTCTGTGCGTGGGGCCCTTCCTTGGGCTTAACGCACGCTTGCACCTTTCCAGGCCTTACGGATGGGTGGGGGGGGTCCTTGGTCCCTGGCGGCAATCCCCCAGGCGGCCACATTATTAACACTCGACTAAATATGCATTTCTTGGTTGGACACTGTCGACAGACGCGCCAGAAGCGTTAACAAGGTCTGCCCCAAGTGAGGGGAAAGAGTAAGGGATTTCGAATGAGCAAAAGTCAAGCAATGAAATATTGGAAAAAAATCTTTGAGTTTTCAAAGCTTTGGCGGGTTTTTTTTTTTTGATTAAGGATAGGAAAAAATTTTATAAAATCTTTGGTGTGAATAGGAATTCTTTTAGAATATTGAGTATTGAATATTTATAATATAAATAAATCAGAAATTTATAAATATTAATATTCTTGAAAAGTGCCTAAAACTAGCAAAAGATATATTCAATGGCCTTGACTGGTATAAAATACTGTTAAGAATTCTTCCGAAAAGAAAGCCACATTTCCATTTAGAATCCTCAACTATTATTGACTACAACACTATGCAAAAAAAGGCATCCCATTTTATCTGGAATGAAAATAAGTTTTTCAGAATGAATTGGGGCTCCAATTATTTATAATTTTTTTTTGGGTTAGATTGAGTAAGCCATACCTAGTTTTAAAGAACATTGCCATTCTGAAAAGCTAATAAATGTCGGACCTCAAAATGTTGTAGCTTAAGCTTACTGTCTGAGAAAAGCTTTCAAATAACGTAAAGACGTTTTTGTTGAATAACGGATAGGAATAATGGAATGATGGCATCCAATAAAATTATTTCTTCTGGGATAATGGGACATGCATAAAGTTGTAATCACGAATTCTCTTTACAAAATATTTTTGAATGAGATTACCATTGTAGATTATTTAAGGACTTGTTGATTTTGATACTATCAGACGGGGTCCGTACTTCATTTACTTTTGCGGATTACGTTTTCAGCCAAAACGTTTCGTTTTAAGGTTCTCCAGTTTTAACATATTTTTGCTGTTTGCACCAAAACGAAAATTGTTGTTGCCCTGGTCAATTTTTGCCGAGCCAAATTTGAGGTTGGGTTAAAATAAAAATATTTATAAAGAAAGAAAAAGTTAATTTACCCTGATATAGGTGTCAAGTTTATGTTAATGCATCAATAAGTCATCTATTTTTTTCCTTTTGCAATTAAGGTTTGTTTTGTTGTATGAAAAGCCGTTTACTTTTCATTTCGTCAACGAAAATGTTTTCGTTTTGAAAACGAATAAATCTTGCGGAATGTGAAAACGGGAGCCCAATATTAGATCGGAAAACTTTTGTGTATGTGAAAAAAGGAGCATTGCTATAATATTATAGCTCTAAGCCAGTGAAAGATTCAATGGAATAGGTAAACGAAAGTTGATTGCGGAAGTGTTAGAAAAATATTAACAGCAAATATATTACTTGAAATAATAATGAAAATTATGATCGGAAACATGCTTCAAGCACACACCACAACATGCAAAATTCGAGTAAACAAACATCAACACCGAAGAATTGCAGATTTTGAATACAGATCTGATTTCTGAAAGATCTCTTCAGAAATCAAACTAGAATATTTGTTGCGGACGGATTCCCAACGTGTAACGCTAAAATCGTTACCCACCACCCGCCCAACCGGCGCGAGAGGCGACAGCCGCATGACGTGCAGCACGTAGAACGCGATTACGGCAAAGGCCCGGACCCTGGCCTCCATTACTGATCTTTCGCGCACGCGTACAAGTTCAGACACCATGCTTCGGATAATTTTGATTGGAAATGGATGGGGGTTCACACACAGATAGACATCCCCGGATAGAGCGGATAAGGCCGATGTGTGACACTCGTTGGGGGATAAAAGTAAAAGGTTAATTGCGAACGAATTCATTAAGTTGTCTTCCGTTTTGTGGACCTACCTAATTGTTCGGGTTCGGAACCTATTATGTTCTTTTAATTGTATAACATCTTACATACTAAATATACTGAAACGCCCGTTTGGGGGCGCCTACCTAGATGCATTTTCATTTCCCTAAATATTGATGCTTTAAGTAAGGTTAAATATACATTAAATATCGGCATACATAGTGGCCCTACAATTGGTTACATATCGTTTGATTATGACTCTATATTTTCGGGTTGTGACAGTGTACCCTCTTGGAATTTGTATCAGTCGATTTATATAGCGATTGGATACCATTATTGTATCCTTGCGAGCGAGGTGATTGGTACCTCATATTCATCTCTTGGTGCTTACACATCGTGTTCTACTTACAGTAGGTTCGACTTAATCGAACTGACTGGCGATCAAATAAATACGGTTCTTTATAGGCTTGATAGCCGTTTCCTTTTTGTTATGACTGTGTTCTGAGATGTTTTCTGAAAAGGTAGAAGAATGTGGATCGAGATGAAAGCGAAATTAGATGCGAATCTATCGTTTGTATAGATAAGTGTTCTCTAAGGAACTTTTGAACTCTTAGTTGATGGATTAATAACATGAGTAGTGGGCCTACCCTGTCTTCCAACTGCTCTCATTGCTTCTATTGGTCCGAGACTCTCGAGCGCGAGAATGCAAGAACAAAATACACGGCGTTGTATGAACGCTTCTCGGGTCCAAGAGTGCAGAAACAAAATACTCTTCGTGTGGGACGTAGCTGTGCGTGACACAGACTTGAAACCGAGGATGAAAAATTTCAAAAAATAAACGAAGTGCGCGATCGCGATACGGGACCGAAAATTCAACTACAACGAGGGGGAACGTTGTGAGTTGCTGCGGACACCGCAACTCTACGGTTATACCCGATACTAAGTCAGTATGGCTCTCCTCCGGCAGACGCCGCTAATATTAAACGACACGACAAAGAGTGCGTGCGAGAGAGACAGAAAATCAGTCTGAGCGTGACGTAACGCGCTGCGTAGCCACTGCAAATTGATTTGTTTCCTTTCGCTATAAAAATGATCTGATCTGATCCAGATTCAGCAATCTGATAGATATGGTCGCTATCTATGATTCTGCGTTTTTAGTTTTCTCGAATCTGCAATATTGTGGATGCAACAGATTTTCGTCCTTTGTGGGGGCGGAAGGGGGTGTGGCGAAATTTTGAGATATACGTTTTATAGTGAGATCTAACAGAAGTGCGGATACCAAATTTGGTTACTCTAGCTTTAATAGTCTCTGAGATTTGTGAATATCCCCAGATTTGCATCCTTTGCGGGGGCGGAAGGGGGTGTGGCGAAATTTTGAAACAAACTCGTCTCGGTCCGATATATTAGGAGTGTGGATACCAAATTTGGTTGCTCTAGCTTTTATAGTCTCTGAGATCTAGGCGCTAATGTTTTACTCTAAGCAAAGCCGCCTATGCTACCTGTGTGTTAGAGAGAGACAGGGCGAGAAAAAATGAAATTGTTTTCTTGATGCTGGCTATAATAGTAATACGATCTAATTCAGATTCTGCAGTCTAAAAGATATGGTCATTCTCTACGATTCTGCGTTTTTGGTTTTCTTGTATCTTTAAAATTGTGGATGCCACAGATTTTCGCCCTTTGTGGGGGCGGAGGTGGGCGGGGCAAAGTTTTGAAATATTTTTGTAGCAGTGACATATCACAGAAGTCTGGATCCAAAACATCGTTGCTCTAGCTCTTATAGTCTTTGAGCATTAGGCGCTGAAGGGGACGGACAGACGGACAGACGGACAGACGGACGGACGGACAGACGGACAGACGGACAGACAGACATGGCTCAATCGACTCGGCTATTGATGCTGATCAAGAATATATATACTTTATGGGGTCGGAAACGATTCCTTCTGGACGTTACACACATCCACTTTTACCACAAATCTAATATACCCCAATACTCATTTTGAGTATCGGGTATAAAAATACACACAATGTATGAACACACAGGGTATGATAGCCGCTGGAGTGACGCTGACAAGGATTCTTGTATTATTATTGTTGTTCTTGAACTGCTTGCCGGAAAGGAATCTACTTAATAGATATAGAATATTAATTTCGCTTATGTACTGCGATCTATGTAAACGTGTGCTGCAAATCGGTCCGATCAACAAGTAAATCTATTAAATTGATGGTAAATTTCAAGTTATATTTAATTAATTGGAGAAGCTCTATTAATACTTTAATTACTTTAAATTTTTAAACAATCATAGCCAATAGATGAGTTCATCACTTTTTACTTGGTATCCGTCTTAATAGGATATGCATAACACTTCCCACTACACATCACTCCCCCAAACTTCACTTTAAGGGCCTATTAAGTACTCACCAAGGTAAGCGCAGGGCTCAAACTCTACTCAAAATGTTGGGCGAGCCAATTGCCGACGGTGGGCAGAGATGTGGGTACGCAATAGCTTCTCAATTTGTGATTGCTTTGGGGGCTGGTTGCTTCTCTCCGATATGGCGAAAGATTTCAAGAGTGGAGTTTGGTTGTTGGAACTCAACTGAGCTCGTACACATGGCCTAACTGACTTTTATAGAAAATGCCATCAGATGGCATGCGCCGGAATTCATTCAAAATGCTATGTACATATGTATGTAAAGCATGGGGCAAGGGGATCTCCACCAGACCTACTTCTCGTTCCACTGTGCCACTGTACCCTGTCCTTCTGCTTATTGTATTGTTGTATATGCAGTTTACCAAACAAAAATCCCAACACACTCACACCATGCGGCAGCAGCGACGGCGCCTCGAAGTATGCAACAGCCAACCAGGCGGCACTCTGTTGCAGCAGCAGTGGCGCAGCAGCAGCATTTGCAGGCAGATGAAAGGGAGATTGTGTACACCATTTCCAGTGCAATAACCCATCGCCTCCCTTCTCCCTTTCCATTTCCTTCTTCTCCCATCCCGCATTAATTGCACGTGTCCTCTTCTGGTGCTGCCGTTGCTGCTCCTGCTACTGCAGTTGTTGGTATTATTGCTGTTGTTGTTGGGTTTTTATGTTGTTTTGCTTGTATTTTATTTTATTGCCTTCTCTCGCTCTCTTGCAGTTGCTCTATATCACCATCTCTCTCTCTAGTGCCCACTCTCTCTTTCTTCCACATACACTCTCTCTCTCTCTCTCTCTCTCTCTCTCTCTGTTGGTCGTGGTGGAACTTCGTGGCTTTTGCAGGGCAAGGTATATTAAATATAAGTTAGTGGCTGTTTGGATAGTCCAGCTCTTCTTCTCAACATCTTTGCATCTTTGTCCCCCATTTTTCTGATAAAAAATCAAAGAATTATTGTAGTCACTCATAAAACTCATAAATATAGGCCACTCTCTCCCCCTGTCTTACCTTTCATCGAACATACCCTGGATACAACTTCGTGGCTTTCGGCGGGCTCTCGTGACGATGGCCTTCTTGGTCCTTGTACCGTTAGTCGCGCTCGGTCTTTCCAGCTCGCTCGTTCGTCGTTCGCTTTGCCGGGCGATGCATGGGGGTGGTGGTGCGGGGTCTCGGTCTCGGTCTCCGACCACCCACCCCCTCCTCGGCTGCATCGTATTTAGTTACATTTTGCTTTTGCTGTTGTTGTTGTTGCTGCCGTATTTTGCATTGTTTTGTGCTGTGTTTTGTTTTGCTGCAGCTCTCGGGCCGTGACTTCGGGTTATGTACTCCGTTTTATGATGATCGGCTCTCGGCCCGTCTCTCGTTCGCTGTTGTATATGACGTTGTGTGAGTGTGCAATAGCAGCAGCAGCAGCAGCTATGCGATATGCGATTGTGTGAGTTTATGTAGCTGTTGTTCTGTTGTATGGTTATGTACCGCTACGACTATGACTGCTGTTGCTGTTGCATCCCTATTGCTATTGCTGTTTTGCTCTCTAAGCCCTCTCCCTCTCCCGCTCCCGCTCTAACTGCAGCAGCAATGGGGGCGGTCCAGGGCAGGGCCGGGCACTGGAAACTAGCGCCGTCGGTTAACGGCACTTTCGGCCGCCGCAGTCGAGCCTCTGTTGTGCAGTGTTGTGTTGTGTACTGCACTGTTGTTGTCACCGATACGGTCATCAGCAGCAGCATAGGCATAGCATAGAGCGCGGTCGAATCGTTGAATAATTTCCTTATACGTATAGTAGTGGGTGTGCAATTCTAAAATTTGAGACTATTTATAAAAAAAAAAAAAATTATTACCGAATCATTTTATAAAAACATTAACAAATTATACGCGTGAATTTAATTAATTTAAAAAACTTTCCAAATATTAATTGTAATTGCTATTGTAAACGGTTTGATAAAATATCTAAAATAATAAAAAAAAAGGAGAAAAATAAAGTTAGAAACTATCACAAAAATATTAAACATTAAGAGAGCTAATAATCTAATTATTTAAACTCTATCAAAAACGTGTTAAATCTTCATCTCGGAATATCATCTAAAAGACTTTAAAACTACTATACTACGACTATAACGCACGACTTTATTAATTCAAATATTTAATTAAACAATTATAAAAATTCAACGACAACTTCAACCAAAATCGAAATAAATTGTACGCAGTGCTAGCCGATAACCTATTTAAAAGCTAAATATTTGACATCCTCAAAGGCAAATCAAAAGCCCCCCGAAAGAGTCAATCACAACACACCATCCACACAAAAACGTTCCCGCTTCCGTTCTGTCAACCGCAGCAAAAATATGTCATAGCCTACCACGAGGGGAGAGATGTGAATTTCCACAGCTACGATACGCACAAACAAACACGCTGACACACAGTTCGGGCCCCATTCATAAACAATTAAGTGACACTTTGAGTGGAGTGTAGTGGAGTGGAGTGGTAGGAAGCGGCCATTTAACGCGAAACAAAATTATTGTGATTGAGTTAACTTTAGCCGGACTCTGGTCAGCAATCGAATTGTTTGAGACTGAGTTAATATACGATTCTTGGAGTGGCTTAGTAATTGGCAACGAAGTTGTTTATTAAGACAAGTGATACAATAGAGAGATTAATCCATATCGTTAGACTGAATGCCGGATAAATTACTAAATATTAAGCAAAGGTAAGCATTAAGAAAAAACAATTTTTTTACTAGTTCAACCTTTGCAAAATTACTGGAGAGTAATCCAAGTTTGTTTATAAAGACGACTATTACTTCTCAGAGCATTATGGTACAACAAATGTGGTGTCGATAGTCTTAGTAACTAGTGCTAGTTTATTCAGTTAATATTTTATATTAGTCTCCAATTGATTAAATTGGATTGGATTAAAAATTAACTTTTATCAACTTTATGGTACGTTCCGATAACCAAGAATTATTTCCTCTTTCCATCTCAAAATCCATACCACTTCCACTCATAGAGCAGACAAACGTCCACCACTGTTCCTGTCACTTTTCACAGCTCCTTTCTAATTAACGTAAACAATTTCCCAAACTCAAAAAATAATAATCATAAAAAATATCTTCTTGAAATCGGATTAGGCGAGAGACGCCAGAGCTGGGGCGCATCTGGCAATTGAAAAGTTTGAAAATGTTCGTTTTTCTTATTCTTAATTAAATCCAGAATACTGGCATAAACTTTTATTATTCAACGCTCTCCGGACTCCGGCCTCCCGCCCTTCGCCCCCTCCCTGGGCATTTGTCAATGTGGCAAAAGTGAAAAATGTTTCATTATCGAGCATTATGAAAGCTTTTCACGATACCCCAGAATGACAGGCCGAGCAGCAGAGCAGCAGAGCTCCTGTCCCGTTTCCCATTTGCCATTTCCTTTGGCAACTTCTGGAGTGTCAAATCATAAATATGCATCTAGCGTTTATCTAACGTCTTTATGAGCCACTCTACCCCCGACATTGTCTCAGAGTCTGAGGAGTTGTCTAAGCTAAGGAGCAGTGTGGGGAAGGGCCCACAGCCCGAAGTAGACTTAAAAGTAATTTTACGTCTGACTAAACATTAATGTGCTCAATATTTTATTGTTTGTTTGTTTGTTGCTTCTGCTGTTTCATGGAGTCCGTCCCCTGGCACACGAAAAATCCCCAAAGAGACAGAGAGTTGATTATGCGGGCCTTCGGTCTTTTCCAAACTTTTCCACAATCTGCAATTTTTAAACGGTTTTCTTTTCTACGCGTGGTTAAAGATACAATAAATTGCTGGGATCAAGAGCTAACTTTGGGAGATTGGAACTAAATTTTGGGGAATCGAAGATTACCATTTTCAATTGTTTTCGAGGTGTTTCAGATGGGATGTTATTTTACAAATTAAAACGATTTTGACCAATCAATCTTCAATCCATACGGCTTTTTCTTGCTTCCTTTCTTCTGAAAGGTCAAATAGGCAATTTTTAGGGAGGTTCTTCGTCTCTTACGTACAAGAAGTATTGCTTAAAATGCAACCGAGTTATTAGACTAAAAATGGAGTAGTCTTGCGACTTGTCAAACATCTATTCTCTGCTATCATAAATATTTACGAGAGTGACTTCTGTAGATACCTTCGACAAGGACTTCCTCGTCACTGATCAGAATTCAATAGAAAAAGATGGACTGCTTTTGGGAATAAATTCCTTTTAAGCTAATTTTGTTTCGGAAATCAAGACTATTCTACCTTTCAGACCTGGCTCCCATCGCTCCCACATGAGATGACAAGATGAGGGTTTTCTATTGGTTCAACTATTGGTTCGTAGAACTCGTAGAAATAAAGAGATTCCTAAAAGACTTTAGACTTTAGACCCTCCTATGTTAGATCGTTCTGTAAGCAACTACGATGAAGCTCGGTCCCACACAACTTCCACCGCAACAATCAACCAAAAGCTAACTGAAATTTGACCAAAAACCTTGCCTTTCACTTGGCCATTTGGGCATTTAGCTTGTCTTGCACTTTAGTTTGGACACCTTTTTTGGACACTTGGTGCGCTGTCGATGCATGTGGGGATGTAGCTCAGATGGTAGAGCGCTCGCTTAGCATGTGAGAGGTACGGGGATCGATGCCCCGCATCTCCAAAAGGATTTCCTTATTTTGCTCGCCTTTTTTTGTTGCGGGAGACGAATACGCAAACGTCGGCAGTTTTGTCTTTTGCATTCTGGGGCGGCTTATGTCGAGGAAGAAGTTGCCACTAATGAATATTCAAAGGTTGCCTTTGTAGCTGCCAGTGAGCATTATTCCGATTCAAACACAGGACATCCCTTAGAAGCTGCCCCCATGTCGACAATCAAGACGCGTAATTTGATTTGCGCCCTTAACGATGGAGTTGGGGAGTGCGGAGGAGGAGGCAGGATGGTGGTAGAGAGAACACATTGTCGCACATAAATCAGCACAATATGCCAATGTTTGTGTTTATGCCTGCATTCGCTGTTCGCAGGCAACTTTGCCAGCAATTAACCAGACAGCCACAACAGCAGCCACGGGAGCAGTCAGGACCAGGAAACACGGTCCCAGGACAACAGTCAGGACGCCCCCGGGCGACTACTGCTGGAATCGGAGTTGTAAATGATACATGATGTGCTATTTATGAGCAAAAGGCTTTTGTTTTAATTTTTTGCCCCCTGTTTTGTTATCCGTTTTCGACAGGACAAAGTTTTTTGTCCTCCCTCCTCCCGTGACAACCTGAAGTCTAAGCTAGTTAAGCTGTCGCTGTCGTTGCGAGAATTTATGTATTTATTCGTAGATTTTTAATTGTTTTAAGTGTTTTGTTTTGCAAAGTTGCTGTTTGCATGTTTCGCAAAAAAGTTAGTGGACAAATACACCACTATTGGAGATGCGGGGCATCGATCCCCGTACCTCTCACATGCTAAGCGAGCGCTCTACCATCTGAGCTACATCCCCATCTTGTGATTGTCCACCAAAGGCACCAATCTATTGCCTTTCTTGGTTGGACAATTAGCAATACCTCTCTTTACCTTCAATTGGTATGCAAGTGGTGCGACAAAGGTGACCCAAATACCGTTTCACAATACAGGCCTGTTCCGAACTGGTTTGCGGATTAGCTTCGGTTGGACTGGGTTGGGGTGTGGCATTCGAAAGACATGACCATGCCACAGACCAAGAGGAGGTTAAATGGATTTTTAAGAAACTATAATAGCAACATGTTCAATATATATTAGAAACGTCTTGAAACTCTTTGATAATTCCAAAGATACAAATTATAAAGAAGGCTACCACTTAACTATGTTTCCGAAAAGCTGAAGATGGATATTTCGAGCCTTTTACCACTCTCCGGAAATATTTCTTCGTATTTAAAGACTCTTTTCGTAACGTTCCCGCAACAGAAGGATTTCTGGATAACACTTCAGGAAACAAATTTAGTGGTATAACAATAACAAATTACATTTCAACAAATCAACCAGAATTTTGCTATTTTTGTGTACACAAGATGAGTGCTAAAATCGGAACTAAACCAATTCTTTAAAAATAACAACCGAAACAGCATCGTTTCACACCATTTAATAGACGACCTCCATACAAATATATCAAAATATTCTTTAAATAAACGAAAAACAAATATTCATAAGGAAGGCAAACACGAATTCCTCTTGGAACAGGAGAAGCAGGAAGAATAAAAATCAGAATTTTTGCAAGCATCTTGGGGGATTCGAGTAAAAATTAATATGCATAACGCATAGCGGAAAGGAAAGGAAAAAATAAACTTTTGTACAATTTATGCAGTGATGAGTGAAAAAGGATGCCACTCGGTTCTGTTGGGGCCAACAGCAAGAACAACAACAATAACACGTTCACGTTCCTGTGCCCGTTATCGGAACCGGAAACGGGTCCACACAGAACGAAAGGAAAAAGTCCACAAAAGTCACGGTGGCGTGTGTGACAAGTCCTTTCTAATGAGCAGGAAGAAGGCGAGCATAAGAGGGCAGCGCACCTATTGCTCAAATCAAGCCCAAAAGCCCCCTTCAACTAATAAACTTCTTCCAGTCCAAAGTCAATTAAAAAAGGAACAGAAAATGCTACGTGACGCCTTAAGATAGACACAGGACATACACAAAAAATGCGAGAGGAGGATGCACCAGAACTGGAGAGTGGGAAATCCTTCCAGAAGGCAGCAACTAAAAAGTCGCAGACTTTCTTGAAATTAAAATTACAAGACGCTTGAATAACTTTGACTGTGTCGCGTCCCAGCCCCATTTCCATTGCCGCTGTCAGGTGAATGCTGAGAAAGTTTTTGAGGTAACATTTCTTTTACGATTCGCCAGAGAGTGGCAACCAGCAACGGGGAGACGTGCCACTTGCAATGTTTTTGTCATTAATTTTGTATATCATTGAGTTTTACGAGCCTCATAAATATGAAAACGTTTAACTCTTTGTCGCAGAAGGAACACAAATCCTCCAGCGACTCCCCTGGCTACGTTTTATATGAGACAAACTAATTGTCTTGTACTTGTAATGTGTTTTTAAGCACAGCCACGCTTCCCACATGTTTTCGCAATGTTCCTCTGATAAACAACAGCATGAACACTGAGGAGCGGGATCTGGTATTGTAACAATTAGTGGGTTGGTTGAAGGGTCCCCATTCGTTCCCTCGTGCAACAGCTTGAGGTAATTTTCAACTTTTACTCCTTGTCTTGGCGTTGACAAGAAGCGTGTTGTTTTGTTTGGTTTTAATTAAAGCCCAAAACAAATCAAGTCAAATATGTAGGAGAGATTGCGATGTTTACACCCTCAGAGAGAAGCTCTGCCAATGGAGAAGTATTTGTTTCAATTGAGGAAGAAGTTGAGAATTCAATAATAATTTATGAACGAAGATGAACTTTATTGGAACAGCCAAAGTTATCAAAGTATCACCAAGTTATTGCAATATCTCAGGCAGTTATATAAACATATATGTCCGAATTTCGTGTATTTTGGTCATTGGGAGTGAACTGGCTTTAACTTGTGGTTTATTTTAGGTTGCCTGTTGAGCCGAAATTGAAATTGAATTGAAAAAACGGCCAATTTTCGAACCTAATCAGTTTGGTAGTGTTTATATGGTAGATGTATCTATTTGGTTGTTTTTTGTTTCTTGTTTTGGTTGTGCTGTGCTGCTACCGCCGGACCTTAGTTCTTCCCGCGGCGTTCCTTTTGCTTACGCTCCTCCTTCTGGGTCAGGATCACGAGCAAACGGCGGAACATGTAAAATAGGTCAAAGAACAGATCCAGGGCATGCTGTACGACATCGCGGTTCCCATTGCGGCACTTCACTACTATGTTTTGGGTGTCGTAGACTACAAAGCCGGCCATCACGAATACTCCCACATAGAGCTGAGTCACTTGAACCATGTACGACTGGAATATCATGTTGAAGAGGCTCAGAAGGACCATGGAGCTGACAACGCTTAATAACATTCCGCCCAGATACAAATACTTGCCCTGCTCGGCCAGGAGTGCGGCCAGCGAGAGTGATAGAAAAATGACCAAAGTGCCAGTGAGGGCTGTGACGATAATCGACGGATTGATGCTGTTTATGTAGCTCAACAGCGGTCCCAATGTCTGGCCCGAGCAAAATCCAAAAGCATATAGCATGCTCAAGCGTGTGCGATAGTTCTTGCCATCATCCATGTAGATGTGCAGACCGAATGCCAGAACCAGCGTGGACAGGGCAGCCAGTATACCGAGATCTAGAACTTGGTGCATCTGGCAGAGGGCTCCCACAGTGGTCGCGGCTACGGTGCTTCCCAAGACCATGTACACCTTCGCCAGGTGCTGGCGCACATGTGGCTCGTAGCGATCGTTGAGGCCTTTCATAAAGGTCTGAAAGCGTCCGTTAATTTTCTGTGCTGTAGCTTGAGCCATTTTTTCTCAATTTTGTTTTTGTTCAATTGCTGAATATTTTTCAAGTTTTCAAAATTTGTTAAACGGAGAAGTGAATCTGTTATGTTCACAAACAAACTGCTTTATGACTTGTTAAATTGTTGTACACGTCTACTTGTTTTTAATTTTTCTGTATTTTACAAAGACTTACTTGTTTTCGGAAAAAACTACGAGTTTATTCTCAGTTTATTCGTACCAGTCTCCGTTTTTCTATTTCAATGTTGAAGTGTGTATTCAGAGACTCTTTCAGAGAGGATCTTAAGAGCGAGATGATGAGAGCAAATCTAGAACAAGGTCTAAAAGGAAAATGTCTGGCCTGATTTGCGTTAAATAGAATATTTTGCAAAGAAAGAAGTCACCAATCACCAAGGAACTCGTTATTTGCTGCGATCTGTGCAAGAAAGAAGTTACTATGAATGAAAACTTTAAAAGAAAACTGAGGCAAACATTAACTCTAGCCCGACATAATTATATATTAGGTAGGCCTAAATTTTAACTATATAAGTGGTTGAAAGTGCAATAGAACTCTTAAAAGTAAGATCGGGGTCACCAATTGAGAGCCAAATTACTCTCATCAATTAAAGAATGAAGGTTTACCTTTTTTCATAGTTTCATGGTTTTTCCTATCTAGTTAAGGAACCTTTTGATGTTTATGACAACATTTTAGACCATTTTTGAATAAATGGATAAACAATTAGATGAGTTATAATTGCATAATAAAATTATAACCTTGGGCTATTGTGATAAATATTCGTAGATTGAGGATTGACATGCAATTCCTCTTTCAACTTTCTTGAAGACTATCGCTACATAAATTCTTTCTGCCTCAGAAGATTTTAACTTTCTTGCTGTTAAATTTTTAATTAGTTCAAGTTACAAATGACATTAACGAAAAAGAAGGCAATGGCAAAGATTTGTGGTCGTATATTTTAGCATTTCTTAACGAGATTTTTTCCAAAGCAGAAAAACAAAAGCCAGAAAGGAGAAATTTCCAGCGCCAAAGGAATTCGCACCTTTGCATACACAAATAGTCCTCCCCCTCCAAGGATGGGGATAATTGTTGGATAGGGGAGCCAGGTTGGATGTTCTGTGGGTTGGGTCCAGGGGTCAGGGGTTCGGTGGTTATAAATTTTAAATCTGTTGAATTAATGCAGAGGCCAAGCCTGCTTTCTTTTTGCTCCCATTCATTCTTACGTGCCAGAAAAGTTGAGAGAGAACTTCCAGCGCACGTTGCCTGATTACATTAATTATTCCTTTATTGTTTGTAAAAGTTTTCGCTCTTTGTCGGTTCTGATTCAGTGTGCCCTGCGCGGCTATGTTTGTTGTAATGCATCTAATTGCAATTAATTACAGAGAATAATAGTTACTTCTTACTAATAATGTCTGTTTCTTTCCATTTCCTTTGCAGTGACTCCTTCTTCAATCGGGTAAGTAGAATTGCAACCATTGAGTCGCATCTCGGTTCTAATTGCATGCATATTTTGTAGTTTTCGAATAGAAATAATCCGTATCAGCAAAATCGTCCACCAAACTATCGCTGGCAGCGCAACGATTATTCAGATAGATCATATTACGGACAAGAGAGGTACTCCAATTATGAACGCAGAACAAGTGAAGACCGCCACAATTGGGGCTACAACCCTGCCAGAAATAATGGGAACGATCAAATTAGAAAGTTCCATCCAAATCCCGAATCAAAAGAACTGAAAGAAACTGAAACTGATTGTGAATCGAAAGGAGCTTCTAAAGCGGGTTTGCAACCTCTGGAAACGCAAAAAAAATCCAAAGAAAATCCAGAAAATAAAGAAAGTCTATTTAGGGGCCAGTCAGATCCAAAAGGAGGAGTTTCTAGATCAAACAAGTGCGATATCCCCACCCGAAATAAGAAGAACAATCAAAATCACAAATCACAAGAACTGAAAGGAACAGAAGTTGATCGTGAATCGAAAGGAGCTTCTAAGGCTAATCGTGTCCTTCTGAAAACACCAAGCAATTTGAAAGAACAGCCAGGAAATAAAGGGAGGCCATTTAGTGGCCAGTCAAATAAAGAAAAAGCAGCATTGGGAGGGGATTCTAGTCAAATCAAAGTCCCCAAGCCCATTGCTACCAGTGAGATACCCAGTGGGAATCCCCCGCCAGCAGCAGAGTCTGAGTCTAGTCAAACATATCCCAAGATCAAAGTACGTCCCTTAGCAGAGCTGCTGAACCACGGGATCCTAGCTGCAACCGAGGAGAACCGCCTGGGACGCACTGCCCCACCCGAAAAACCGCCGAATCCTTTGTCCTACAGACCTGCCCCCAAAATTCGCCGACTTACTGTGGCTGGCTGTGGTGCCTTCGATACACCGGATAGTCCTACCTCAATCGAAAGTCGCCTCGCGAACCTAGACAAGGAGAGCCTCAAGTATATAATCAACAACAGTGACACCATATACGAGGAGCACCTCAAGTTCCAGGCCCGAAAACGACTGCAGGACAAAATTGGTCGCCAGCTCAAGAAATTTAATCTGGAAAAGCCGAAGGAAAGCCGGGTCACGCCACCGATTGAAGACGAGACCGTTGATGACATCAAATTACCAAAAGTACTGCTCCAAGAGATCGAAAAGTGCCTTAGCATAAGCACTCCAGAGGCTGACGGAAGCAAGTCAAGTCCACAAAAGGAGAAAGTGGCTTTAGAGGAACGAGAAATCCAAACGGAACCTACCATTAAGAGAGGGGAGTGCAGTAAAAAGAGTTCAGAGTCCAAACAGGAACAAGAACAAAACTCTAGCATTAAGAGCGGGCAGTGCAGTAAAATTCCAGAAAAAGGAAGGAATTCTAGTCACAGAGAGAAGGAGACCCCAACAGAGACAATGGCTGGTGCCAATAATCTGATGAGACGGCTCAAAGCCGCCGACGAGGTGAAGACAATGACCGCAGTGCGTCAATATAATGGCCGTCCCAGTGGCAGCTTCCCGCCCCGCGGTCCTTTGCTACCATTCCCAAAACAAGACAAAAAGTTGAGCAGTGGCGAGGGGAAAGAACGCAAAATAGGCATATCCTCGCCCACGAAAGCCAAACCAAAAGATAAAACTAAAGAGAGCACTCCAAACGATACCGCTCCAGCCCCACCAGAAGCCACACTTTCGATCAAAAAGGAGATCACAGACTGCGAAATAATTCAGCCGACGGGGAATGCAACAATAGTTGTCAGCTCTTCCTCTGATGAAGATGAGGCTGAAGCTGAAGCTGAAACTGAAACTGTGGATAAGCCCCACAACAAGACACAACCGCAGCGACAGGCAACCGCAGTGGCAAAGCCCAACGATGAAGAAGCGAGTGATCACTCGACCACTTCTCAATGCAGCACCGAGTCCTCTAAGCAGCGCTACAGGCAGAAGCTAAAGCTTGATGCGGACTATGTGGTAGACAGTTTCGAGAAGCTGATTCTGCCGCATCTGAAGGAATCGCTAGCAGAGAGATTCAAAAGCCTGAATAGCGACCGTATACACACTCGTCTTCACTTCATATCCTGCGTTGTGACGTCCAGCGACCACAATTCGCAAAGCATCAGCAAAATGGAAATAGTCAAAATGCAAAATAATCTCAAGCTTCGAAACAATCGGCTGGGCATTGAGTTCCTACTGCGCCAGATGGTGCATGTGGTTAATCAGCAGAAGCAGCAGGCGGCGGCACAGCGGTCAAAGGAACAGGAGGCGAAAAAGCTGAGCAATAGGATTAGCACGGTGACGAGTGCCGTCTCAGAGAATGCTGAATCTGCAAAAGAGCCGCCGCCACATCAAAGACTCCTGGGGGAAACTGCAGTGGCACCACCCTCTAGTCAGAGTCCTCGTCAGAGTTCTCCCTTGCCGTCTTCTCGTCAGAGTCCACCAGCATTGCCTTCTCGTCAGAGTCCACCAGCATTGCCTTCTCGTCAGAGTCCACCAGCATTGCCTTCTCGTCAGAGTCCACCAGCATTGCCTCCTCGTCAGAGTCCACCAGCATTGTCTTCTCGTCAGTGTCCACCAGGACTTCCCTTTCTTCAGAGCCCACCAGCCTTGCCCCCGCGTCCAATTAACCCACCATTTTCTGTTTATCCTCCTGGATTTCTGGATTCCCCATTGGCTCGACACTCCCCAGGCGGCTATCCCCTGTCCGAATCCACTGAACCTCTGCGACATGTGACAAGCGACATGGTGGCCCAAAATCTAGTCGAAATCGATCGTCGTCTCTTGGAGAATCAAAATAGACGTAGCTTTCTCGAGGAAATGATCATGAAATTCCAAAAGGAGAAATCCGACTTGGAAATTCACAGCCTGGAGATGCAAAACCGCAAGTTTCTGCTGATCAATTCAGCAATCTACAGGAACCATGGACCAGCAACAGCATCATCTGTGATGCTCTCCACGCTTGCTACCCAGAGCCAGGCAGAAGTTTTGGGGCAGTCTTGTAATAGAAACGAGGCTTCTTCGAACCAAACACAAGCCAGACCGAAGCGTCGCGTTCGTCGGGCTGTGGTGGTCAAGTACTTGCCCAAGCGTAGGGCAAGATTCAATCGTCGGACAGCCAAGAGGAATGATAATTCAGACGAGTTGGTGGCTCAGCTCCAGCTGGAGATTGCAGCCAAGGAGCAGACTGAAAAATCCGAGGAGATCTCACCGAAAATGCCCATGCCGATAATAGAGCCCGATGCGGTGATCAAACAGGAACCCATGGATTTCTGCAATGCAATGGAGTTGCAGTCGCCGCGTCCCAACATCGCCGAAAATGGTGCTAGCCCCAACAAACGATCGGCGGATCACATTCCAGCGGCCGCCTCCAGGCCCAAGCAGTCGCGTAAGAGCAAAACAATTACCAGTACAGTATCAGAGTCTAATCCTACCCAGCAGCCGCTAGCCATTATACCACCGCTACCACCACCACCGCCGCCGCCGCCCGAGCCGAACTACAACATGCCATACCAGCTGCCACGGAGTATCCTCAAGGCCCCACCGCCACTACCCACGCAACTGAGACAGCATACGGTAGAGTCCAACGGGGACATGGGATCGGATCTGGGCTTCATACGCAAGGGCCGCCTTCACTCGGTCGTCAGTCCGATCACACAAATACGCATTTATAAGAACCACATACTAGCAGCCGCCGAGGATGGGGACATCTACATCTTCAACCTTCACAATCACAAGCTCGAGCGTCAGATCCCGAAGCACGGCGAGGCCATCACAAACATGCATCTGTGCGAGAAGGAGTCATTTCTGTACACCACATCATTGGACGGCTTCCTAAAGAAATCCTCATTGGAGGTAAGCCCCCACATATAGGAAAAATAGTATAAATTGTAAATGTTCTTATTCTTTTGCAGAATCTTGAGAGTGTCCAGCAAACAGTATACGTCAAGGAGCCATTGCAATCTATTGACATTGCCTGGGATGCCGCATTTATTGGCAGTCGCTGGGGCCACATCTTTGTCTATAATGTGGTGGTAAGTTCAAGCAGAGCCTATTAAATAATAAAACACAAAATAGGGCATTTGTATAGCTTACTCAAACTCCTATGCTCCCAAGATTTATTCATCGGCACAAGTGCAAAAAGGATAGCCAGAGAATGCGAAAACAAAATGCACGCAGTGTGCGTGACGAGTCTCGCTGATAAGGGTTGTTTTTTTCAAAAAGCGTGCACACCACTTTTGATAAAGTAATATATGTACTTTATTACTTACATTACAATTAATAGAATTCTTTGTAGGATGGAATAGATTTTTAACGGTTTTCCGCGTAATATAATTTGTTTGATTTTATAGAGCTAGCTTCACTAATTCATTGAAACATCCCTGCCCTGCATGTGCCAGGTCAATCAATCTTCTCTCAATATATTCTCCATTTAATTAATGTTGCGTTCATTAAGTATTTATCTGTCTAACAAATACTTGAAAAATTTCAATTAAAATATTGAACAGCGGCAGGCAAATCCTGCCAAAAAAAGGACGACCAGCATCTCCACACCTTGCCCAAACAACGACCAAAAAGCAGCAACAACAAAAGTTAACGAATTGGCAATGAGCCTCTGCTCAGAACCAAAAGCGAACGAGCGAATGTCTAGACAATGGAAATCAAATCGAATTTGTTTTTTTTTCTCGCGTTGGCTCACGCGAATTTCACAAATTGGATAGTATGGAGTGAAAAGCGTAGAAAGGGAGTTGAGATACTTCATTAGAATATTGCACGATGAGGGTAGAGAGAGCTATAAGTCTTAATTCTGGCAGAAATTCGATTTATGGCTGCGACGTGCTGATAACTCATGCCCGTAGCCAGAAATTATGCTACGGTTTTTTCTCCCATTTTGAGCACAACTGTACTTTTGGATCTCTGCTCGTAGTAGAAGAAGGCAACTGTACTTATAACTACGGAGGAGAAAAGTGTACTTCAGCGATGGTGTAGGTGTAAGCAAAGGTACTTGTAACTAAAGAGGATTTGGAGGAGGAAAACGGTACTTGTAACTATAGCGTAGAAGGAGGCAACTGTACTTATAACATTGGTGCAGGAAGAGAAGGCAACTGTACTTACAACATGACAAGTGGAGGGAGAAGGGGCCTACTGTAATTGTAAATAAGAATGAGACGAGGGAGGGCAACAGTACTCAAGCTTAGGGGGAGATGGTAAGCCATCTGTGCATTCTAGGTGCAGTACAGTTGGTCGTTAGTTATTTGGTAAATATCCGAGGATGCCACGCCCCACACACAGTACCGTATTTAGGCACATACTAGAGGGCGTTGCTGGGATTGCAGTTTTTGGCCTGCCTCCTGCTGCTATTGCTTGATATTTAGCTTTCACTTGTGTTTTGTGTTTTATTGTGTCAGTTTTTGCTGCACGTTGTTTGGCCGAGACGACGACAACTGTACACTGGTCCTGTTCGTGGCACATAGCTCCGGAGCGGAGCTTCGTTGGCTATGTACCAGTCCGGGCTGGCTGGGGGTTAGTGTTGCAACAAACAACAGCAAAGTGCAGCCGCATGCAGTAGCAGTGGCAGGAGCAGCAACTGTTTCTCTCACTCACTCTCAGTTATGCTACCACTATTGCTCTCTCTGTCTCTCTGTGTCTTCGTCTTTCTCTTCTGCTCTCTCCTCGCTCTATTGTTGTTTATTTAAGTTTTATGTGTGCCTGTTTAGTTAACGGGATATATTTGGCCAGCACGGCTCTCACACTCTCCCGAAATGCAGCTAGCTCTCTCTCCTGCTCTCTGGCTCTCCTTCTGGCACACGAAGTCCCTTTGCCTGTTCTTCGGGTCCCCCATCTCCAATGCGCATGCCTTGCTCTGCGCTGCGCTGCAGTTTACCGTTGGGTTGCACATACATAGTACAGACAGTCGCCTCCTCATGCTTTTCCCATTCGTTAGTTTTTGGCAGCAGCAAATAAAATGTTTATATGCTATTTACTCAAAACAATTTTAAATAAAATACAAGAAAACCGAAAATAGAGACTCCCCCGACTGTTCCGCTCGCTCTCGCTCTCTCTCTATCTCTTAGTAGGAGCTTTCTCTCTCGCTCTCGGTCTCGACTAGCTCTCTCTCTCTCCCTCTAGCTCTCTCGGTACAGTCGTCGTAACTGCAGCCTTCCAAGGCGTTGCAATGGGAATTGTCTTCGTGCCTGTTGCTGTCTGTGTGTGGATGTTGTTGTTGTGGCGTGGGCTTTTCTTGCCGGTTTGGTTGGTTCCCCTGTTTTGTTGTGTTGTGTTTTCTGGAAAATGACGCCTTGTCTATGGGTTGCTATATGTGTAGCTGTGTGTGTATGTGCCTGCCGCTCTCTCATTGGCTGTTCTGCGCCAAGTCGGGCTGGTTGGTCGGTTGTTTGTGCCGTTATGTGCAGGCGACTGATAACTCTTTTTATTCGTTTTGAAGTGCCAGTGTGAGTGTTTTGGTATTTTCTATTGTTGTTCGTTGTGTGGCAAATTGCAATGCATGCATGTTCATACACACATATGTACGTATAGTTGGGTGGGTGTGGCATGGACCCGGGCTGCATGTGGCTTGCAACCACTAAATAAACAACATACTGCTGCCACTCCCACTGCAAGCATTTTATTGGTATTTTTTTTTGCTTAAGCTTCAAGACATAACGGTACATAAAAGTGCACTATCTCTCTCGCTCTTTGTCTTTGTCTTCACTCCATTTCTCGTTCTCCGTTATTTTAGAGCGGTTTGAGGCAGCCATTTATCAATGTTTGAGACACCGCCTGTTGTTTGGCTAACGGTTTCCATTGCAGTTTCCGTCGACTTGAAATTTGTCCCATTTCATAGAAATTTCTCCAGTAGTCTTGGGTTCTGTTAAATATATTATTACATGCTAAAATATCTAAGGGGATATTGTATTTGTGGCATAGAGTCCTAAATCTTCATCAATGCAAAAATCTACGTTTCAAATTTTTTCGAGAGTCGAAATTCTGGAGGGGAAGCTTTAGAACAGAAATTCCCTGCCCTGCAATGGTGCACAAAATGTTTAGAAACATAAAATGTCATGTCGGAAAATTTGCCTGAAAATATGTATTGACAAATTTCTGAGGAAGCAAACCAAAACGAGGATGAAAGACCTCCATCCTGTTGCCTATCCTCCTTAAATAATTTTCTCTAGCTCAGTGGCATAGGATAAATTATGTGTAGCTATATCGTTGGCCGGAACCTCATCCTTGGGCTTGATGTTCAATGCGGCATAATCGTAGTTCCCCTGAGCATCCAGGGTCCAGTGGCGACGTTCGACCAACTCCAGAAGCTCCTTTCCGCCTGCACGAAGGCCCAGGCGCTGGGCCGCCTGCTTGGGGGTCATCTTCAGGTAGGACTTCTCGATGCAGGAGGCAATCTCCTCGCGGGCCGTGTGCACCAGCATGTCCATGAAGTTGCCATAGATCTCCGAGGGCATGGACTTCTTGGCCTCCAGTATTTTGTTGTAGCGTCCCTCCATGAAGTAGTTCTCGAGGGCCAGCACGGGCATGATGAAGCGATCCTGGAGCAGCAGGGCCGACGGCAGTCGCTCGAGTGCGATGTGGAAGTCGGCGATGCGATTTGTGGCCAGCATATAGAGCAGGCTCAGACCAATCATCTTGTGCATCTCCTGTGAGGGTTCCAGGAACTTGTCGTAGTCGTAGTAGTACATTTTCAGCTGGGCCATGTACCGCTCAAAGGCGGCGTAGTCCTTGACGGTGATGCTGTGCTCCACTGCGATCTCCAGCACATCGCGGGACCTCACCAGTTGATCCTTCTGCTGGGGGTTGGACTTTGACACCTCATGGGGCATCAAGAATCCTCCAAGAATCTCCAGCTTGAAAATGCCCAAAAGTTGACCACAGCGCAGAAGATTCGGGGCTCGTTTGCTCCATTCGGCCTTTATATCTTTGTATAGATTGGACATGATGCTTCCTTCTGTATAAAGTAGTTTGGTTTAGATTGAAATTTGAAAATATGAAATAAGAAACCTTACGTTTGGGGAACGAGTAATTTTTTGAAGAATCAAATTTTGTTGAACTTGACTGAACAGAGTCGGAAAAGGGACTGAAAAGAGTCTTGAATGTATTTAGCAGTCCTACTTTGGTAGTTTTGCTGACTTTTTGGTAGTTCAATAGTTTTTATACCCTGTACTCAAAGGTTGACCAGGAGAACATCGAACTAGTGTTTGTGTGTAACAGCCAGAAGGAAAATATATTTATATTGCCGAGTCGATAGATCCATGTCCGTCTGGAAGGACCAGGTTAAGAGAGATATAGAGTTATGCTGTGTAGAAAGGTTTAAATATGATAACATTTATATGTATATCGAAGATATATTTGAAGATATTTAAAAACACATTTACAGAAAGATAAATGTATAGAAAGAAGTCTCAATATTAATGATTTAGTGGTTAACATTTTCGATGCTATTGATGATATTGGATTCAGGGACCCGAAAGAGATCACCATCTCCGCCTGACTGTCCACGGTAATTTTTCAAGTACTACGGAGTACCACATCATTAAAGATATTTCCCTTTTCCTCTGAATGGGTAATCAGAATAGTATTCTAAGACCATTCCTAACACAAATACAACCAATAACAGAAAATAAATACATTTTTGAACTGAAGTCAAACAAAACCATACCGTTTATAGTACTTCCCATTGCAATCTAAAATAATTAAAATATTTGTGTACCATCAAAGACTATACAATATTGTATAGTATTGTATATTGTATGGTCTTTGGTACCATTTAGATAAGAAGCATTATCTAATCTTCGAATAGTACACACGTACACTGTATATTTATAACCAGTCTATAATTAGTTTATATGTAGTATTTATTTATAAACGACATAAAATGCTCGCTGGGGGCTGGCTTCTGTTACCGGTTTTTTTTATGTTTTTGGATCGTATGCGCGTTTGTCATGACGATGCACTTTGGATAACAATGAGCCGTAGTATAATAATGTTGGCCCACAACCAAAGCACGCACTTTTTAGGGCCAACATATTGGGCTTATCCACAACGGGGATGTAGCTCAGATGGTAGAGCGCTCGCTTAGCATGTGAGAGGTACGGGGATCGATGCCCCGCATCTCCAAAAGGACTATAGGTCCATATTTTTGTTAAATTTCTTTCCTTTTGTAATCTAAAAAATTTTGTTCTTTTGATTGCAGACCAACAAAATGATAGAATCCCCTTTGCTCTCCACGGGCCAGTCCATTATCGCAGTCAAGGCCACCAAAGAAGGCCACAGGAAGATCATCATACTGGGCTGCAAGGGAAACTTTGTGAATTTCCATGATGCGGCCACAGGTCTGTTGCTACGTCGCCTGGGCGTACCCGACGGACTGAACGTCTACAGTTTACTGCTCAATGACGGACATGTCTACTGCGGCACGCAGAAGAACGAGATCTACAAGTTTGAGTTTGCTGTAAGAATGATCCTCTCCACTGATTGGTTCTTTCAAAATCCAAACTGAATGATTCTTTTGTAACTTTTAGAGTGGAAACCTGGTCACAAAGCTGAGCTGTGGCAATGGGGCCGTGTCCATGGTCAGCTTCAGGGACAGATATTTGCTGATTGGCTGCTATGATGGATTCATTTATGTCTTGGATAAGCATAAGGGCTCCCAGGTGGGCCGGTTCGAGGGCGCTGGACGCTTGGTACTGGCCCTGGCCATAGCGGGCGACAGTGTAAGTCTTGAAGCTTTCAATTTCTCATTGGCATTGTATTTTACATCACTTTCTGCATTTAAAGATCGTAACATCATCGAAGGACAACTCGTTGGAGGTGCTAGAAATCCCCCCGGAAATGCTAAATGGTGGACAACAATGCAATTAGATTAAAGATAATATATAGATCAGATTTAATTTAACAATTTAACACACACATCCACACGCGCACTTTGTGTATATAACTTTACAATCATACTGATTAGTGAATCATCAGCGAATAGATCAAAATTTTTAATTTTTTTTTATATATTTACAATTTGGCATAATTGTGTTTAAATATGATTTTCCTTAAAGAACATTTCTTCCGTCATGAATAATAGTAATAGAATAAAAGGAAAAGCGCCATTAAAAAGTAAAAAGAAAATGATAATATGTAGTGTATAAATGGTCCTTCCTTCGCCCATCCTTAAGGAATCTGTGGCGTGCGTACGGGCCGCACATTCGTCTGCATTTTGTGCATACTTAGGTTGAGCCTGTGCGTATGATCCCGCAGATAGGCAATGAGATCCGCTTGCTTCTCCAGCAGTTCGGCTGTGTCGCCGCCGGGCTGCATCAGTCCCAAAGAGCCGCCGACTTGATCAGTGCCTCGCAGGACATCTGGGGCCAGATTGGCCTTGTTAAATTTTCTCACCTTGTCTGCAGGGCAAAGAGATTCAGAATTGAAAATAATCTCTCCTGGAAGAAAATATCACTAAACTAACCAATATAGCAGCCATGGAAGATGGCCAACACCACATTCTCGGCAACACTGAACGCAGTCACATAGCTGATCGGCGACAGCCAGCCGGCGGCACAGTGCTCCCAGAAGCTCACTCCATAATAATGATGGATCATGGCCTGGACAGCAAGCAGCATTGAGTTCCAGAGAGACACCACTTGCAGGGGAATGCCCTTCTGCATGCTTGTCTCCCGATGGAAATCATGGTAGCCGCTCATCCGTAGCTTTTGATGTTGAATTTTCACAAAGTGGTCGAAGAGCTGCAAAAATGGAAAATTGACATTGAGCCAGGTCGAATCCAAACGCTTGAATGAATCGCAAGTCCTTACATATGTAATGACCCAGAAGGTTGCACGCAAGTAGAGCATTATAAAGTAGGCGTCGCATCGTCGTTCCGCTTGCCACAGGGCCGCCAGTCCAATGCCCACACACGAAATCACCGACGAGATAAGCAAGTGTATGCTGTAAAGTAAATTTGCATTGGTGTGCGTTAATTGCATCGCACTCATCCATATCTCATCAAATTTCAACCCTTTCGCTGGACAATGAAGTGATTCATTGTCGCCGGCGGCAGGCCCATGCCCCACTCCCATTCATCCTCACCTAAATGCGGGCACGGTTTTCAGCTTGAAGTTTCGATTGTCGTTCGAAAAGAGAACGGGATCCAACAGTTGGTCCGTGTCTTGGATGTGTGGCGGTATAACGCCCGCCGGGACGGCGGCGCCTGTTGATTCGTTATCCATTTTGGGGGTCTTTTTTCCTTAAATGCGCAGCGAAATTATGCGTAATTCTCAAAATGTTTTTATTTTGTTTGTTGTCGGCCAGTGTGAACACGTATTTACAGATAAAATATACCGCCCGGCTCTCAGAAATATACCGAAGTATACCATCTTATTTTAAAAATATACCGTAAATATAATGACGAATTCAAGTTTATATTCGTTTTTGATATTCCGTCGATTATTGCTAACTAGATAGATCTCTCAATCATCTACTTGACTGCTTTATTACCTGTTATTACCTGAAAAGTATTAAGAGTACAATAAACGGTCAATCTGTTATCGGCTTTTGTGGCGCTGCTAACTGTACAAAATTGTTTGCGATAACTTATCGAATATTCTCAGGGCTGCCACTTGGTTGAGTTCGAGGTGCTTCACAGAACCAGTTCGTCATAAACTGCCAAATTTGAGTTTAAAAAGGCACTATAAAAAAATAGATATTAAATAAAACTCGAACCATAATGGTAACTAAGACTGACTCTTAAATTACGTATTGAGAATATAATCTCACCTACTTCATAGGAAACTAGTTTGATTTTGGCGCACACCTCGATCGATAACGATAAAAGGTGAGCAAATATCATCTCTAGTTCTATGGCTTTTTGTTTAAATTCAATTTTAAAAAAGATAATAAATGACTACTCCTGTGCCGCGCCGCATCAAGGACTTGCTAGCGCTTGGTATTGACTCGGACACGGACGATGACTACAATACGCCTCTCAAGCCGCACCGATCAAATATCGCAGCCGCAAAAAACCCACGGCCAGCGGCGGCGACATCTGCATTCGGTCAGAGATCAGTCATCGGCTTCAATAATGCTGGCAATAAGGAAAACATTCCACTTCACAATAGGGCAGCCGGTGAAGTGCTGTTAGTATCTTTTTCCACGCAAATGGCGTCGCCTTTTAATTTGGTGTGTGTTTCAGGCCACGGCGCGTCTCTGAAATGGCCATGATGGACTCGGACAGCGATGAGGAGGATGATAACAAAAACGACCACAATCTCAACTGTGCCATTCTCAATGATTCCTTTGTGTTGAGTCCCACGCACGAGTTGTCGGTTAGCGGTGGTCCAGCTCCCTCCACGGGGGCCGCACTCAAGCAATCTGATTCGAATTTGTCATTCCTGGGACGCTTCGGCAACATGGGCATCAACTGCAGCAGCAGCACCACTGCCCCCAATCAGAACTCCCCGGCGGCTGCGCCAGAACCGCAGGCCATTAAAAAGCTCCAAACAATCTCAGAGCGACGTAAACTATTTGATGACGAGACTCCCCTGCGCAATGGATCCTCGATTGTGGCCAAGTCTCATGCGAAGCCCGAAGGTGACTTCATAACGCCACTGGTGCGAGTACGCGGCTCCACTCAGGCATCTAAACCCCGCAGTGCGGTATCCAATGAGTTTCGCTCGCAGAAGGTTCTCTTCCAGACGCCCATGACCGTGGGCCGTGGCGCTCCCTTTCCCTGCGACAGCTTCTCCCTGTGCGACACCATCAGTGAGAGTCCCGACATTCCCCCGGCAAAGCCAGAGCCGCAGCCCAAGGCAGAGCACATCAATGGAAAGTCAAAGAAGTCTTTAGACAATGCTTTCCATGAGGCAGAAAATGAAATGTTGCCGCCAAAAATTGAGCCAGTGAAACCCAAAGAAGTTGTGTCGGTGCCCATTAAGAAACCAGAGCCATTGCCGCCCTCCACCTCCACCAAATCATCGAACAACATAATAAAGATAAAGGATCATGAGTACGCGATATGCCAGAAGCTGGGCTGTGGCGGCTCCAGTTCCGTTTACCTGGCCCGTCGTCCGGACTCTGGTGGGGAGTTTGCCTTGAAGGTAGTGGATCTGCAGGCCGATCCGACGGTGGTTCAAGGCTATTTGAATGAAACCAAGCTGTTGGAGAAGCTGCAGGGCAACGTATGCGTTGTGGCTTTGTACGATTAGTGAGTAACTAGATTTCAGAGACTTTAAAGGTATAAATACATTCCGCTTTCCCACAGTCAACTTCTGCGCGAGGAGTCCAAGCTGTATGTGGTGATGGAGAAGGGTGACTCCGACTTGAACAAGATCCTCCAAAGCTACACCACAAATCTGCCCGCCTACAGCCTGATGAGCATTCTGTACCAGATGCTGCAGGCTGTCAACTATATCCATTTGCACGGTGTCATACACTCGGACCTGAAGCCGGCCAACTTTCTGATGGTCAATGGCCGTCTGAAGCTGATTGACTTTGGAATTGCCAGCAACATTTCGGTGGACTCCACCAGCATCATAAAGTTCTCCCAGGCGGGCACCTTTAACTACATCAGTCCTGAGGCGCTCACGGATATCTCGACGGGCAACAGTCCCATGCGCGGTGCTAATCAGCCCAAGATAAAGATCTCCACCAAGTCGGATGTATGGTCCTTGGGCTGCATACTGTATCTGCTGCTGTACCAAAAGACGCCCTTTGGTCATATACGCAATATTTGTGCTAAGATGAATGCCATTGCCAATCCGGGGACAAACATTGAGTATCCAGAGATACCTTTCTACTATCCAGCCATGCTGGTTCATGTGAGTTTTCGTAGAGTACTATCAAAGACAATACAATTACCAAGATGTTGCATGAGGCTCCAAAAAGATGTTTTATGGCGGCATATTCTTCTCAGCTTCGCCTGTTCGACAATTCTGTGGGAAGCTGAGTCGTTCCGCAGAATCCAACAGCAATCCACACATTGTTAGGCGAGGCTTTTCGGTCAACAAATTAAATAATAAGAGTAAAAGACACAGCACAAGTCGCTGTTAAGAAACCAGGCGAAACCACGAATCATCGAACGGAAATTGAAATGGAAATTTGTTACTGATGCAACAACTTGGTATTTTACAGTCTTTGATATCATATATGTAGATGTGGGATATATATTCAAACTCCTTTATAGATGGTCAAAAATTGCCTTCAGCTGAATCCCAAGATGCGGCCCTCGTGCGCCCAACTGCTACAGTATCCCTTCCACATGGTCATTCCCCTGCAGAATCTACAGATTGGCAGCAAAGCCAGCACCAACCAGCCAACAAATAAGTAGTTAGCCAGCCAGCAAAAGCCCAACAAAAGTATTCTCTCACTTTGATTCATATGTGTGTATGTATTTAATTCTCATTTACCATAAGTTATACATCATAAATCTTCATAATGCAGGCTATAGCTCATTCGTTTACTTGGGGGGAGGGGGGCGCCTTTTGTGTGTTTTTTCCTCCTACTCCTCCTCCGTCGTTTCGGTTTACACTTAAATACTTTTTTTGCATGCAACAAGTTTACTTTTTGACAATTCTTTTATCGCTAATTAGCTAGCATTTCGTGTGAATTTGCGTTTTACTTATAAATACGGTTTCATTCTCTTTTGTGTGTGTGTGTGTTTGTTTATATAAAAATAGTTATTTCTTGGTTTTATATACGCCTAATTAAATGTTGTTGCTGTTGCTGTCGTTTGTGGGGTGGACCGAGACCACATGCTGCTGCGGATTTGAATACTTTTTGCTTCACAATTAAATTAAATTGAAAACAGAACATGGAAAACATGGAGAAAAAAAATACACATACAAATTACATGCATACAATACATAAATTTAGGATATTTAACTATAAGTATATAATTGGTTTATTTTGTATAGAATTGCCTTTTAAGTAGTTTTTGTTTTTGTGTAAATTCATTTGCTTAAACATAAGATACATATACATATACAATTGTTTATAGCGCGTGTTTTTTGTTTAAATGCAAGTTCAACACAAATATTATACGCATACGGCCTTCTGGTTAAATAATCATTGATAATAATTAATAATTAGAAAAAGACATTTTTCTCACTTTGAGCAGCAGCAATGGATTTTGTTGTTTGCTTGTGAGGGAGGGCTCTAGAATTCCTTCGATTTGTTTTTATATCTCGTTTAACATTGCACAAAAGTCGTTTTTATATTAATTTTACTTTTTTGTTGCTCTAGTTATAAGTTCTTAAAGCATTCCCGTACGTAGTTCTTTATTCTTTAAATGTTAAATGGTTGCTGTTGCTGTTGCTGTGGGAGACTCCTCTCGTTAAACTTAATAGAATTGTTAGAATTATGGTTTGCTGTTGCTGTTGTTACGGAAGTTTGGACAAACTCGTGTGTGTTGTCCGCTTGTCATTTATCGTCGTTGTAGGACTTCTCCATCTAATGCTCTTCCGCGACATTAAATGTCCTGCAAAAAGAACATTGCTTCAGAATCTTCATTGAAAAAAGGAAGACCTGCCACCTACCTGCTCCCCATTTGAGGCATGCTGTTGCAGCTTGGTGATCAGCTGCTCCTTCTGGTTAACAATGCCACGCCAATGCTCGTCCTGCTCCCGTGCACGCTCCTCCAAGTCCATCAGCGTGTTGGTCTGCAGAAAACAATTTAAGAATAGAATAAGAGAATAAATAATAAAAGCACCATTTCTTACCGTTTTGGTGACCAGCTGCGTCAGCTTGTCGTTCGTTTCCCGCAGCTGCAGGTTCTGTTTGTGCAGCTCCAGCTGCTGTTGCTGCTGCTCAGCAGTGGAGGCGGCGGAGGAGGAGGAGGATTTGCTATTCGAACTACTATTATTGCTACTAATATTGTTGGGGATGCTGCTGGTGCTGCTACTATTGTGGTTGCTGCTACTGCTACTATTGTTTGATTGTGTGGACTTATTACTACTATTCTGAGCCGCCTTCCTCTCCAGCTCCAGCTGCTGCTGCTTGATGTGTGTGGCCAGGACCTGCTCCAGCCACTGATCAAAGGAAGCCTGCAGTGCGCTGGCCGCTTGCGCTTTCACCGCTTCAGGGTAGAGACGCTGGTAAAGATCGCGTATGCGTTGCTGTTCGCTCTTTGCGGAGGAGTTTCCCCCATTAGCAGCCGCCACGGACTTTTGCTGTTGTTGCTGTTGCTGTTGCAGCTGCAGATCTTGCTTTTGCTGTTGCAGATCCTTCTGTTGCTGTTGCAGATCTTTCTGTTGCTGCTGCAATGCGGAAGAAACAAGAGAATAGAGTTTTGCAGGATTTCAAGGAAAATTAAGCTAGGAAAAGGGAAAAGGACAGGATCTGTGCATGCACTTACGCCTAAGGATTGCTTTGTATTTGTTTTCGTCTTTGCCGTGGCGGTTGCTGTTGCTTCGGCATTTTGCAACGCTTCAATCAACTTCCAATTTTTCATACGCACGTCCTGACGAAACACAAATACGTGTGGCAAATTAGTAAAAGGGTGCAACAACAACGCAAGAGGATGGGAGAACACGGGCATGCGAATGGGTAGGACAGAAACAAACACGAATCCAGCTAAAAGTTTCCTCTACTCACATTATTCTTCTCGCGCTGTTCCTGCAACTCCTGCAGCAGCTGTTTTTCCCTTGCCACCAGCTGCTCGGCGCGTTGTTGCAGTTCCAGCACCTGAGATTGCAGGCTGCTGGAGTGCTGCTGCTGCTTGTCCTGGGCCTCGGTCAGCGATCCGTACTGGGCCTGCAGCGCACTCAGCTCCTGCTGCTTCTTGGCCAAAGCATCGGACTGGAACTGGGCCTGCTCCGACTGGGCGGCTGTCGCCTGTACGGCGCTGCTTGTGGCTTGGCTGAGCTGCTGGTTGAGTGTCTGGTTGTTGGCCTCCAAAGTGGCCGCCTGCTGGCGCAGCTCCTGCAGCTCTCCGCCCCGGACGTGCTTCAGTTCCGACTGGGCCTGCGCTAGATCGGCTTTGGCCGACTCCAACGCATTGTGGAGATTGCGCAACTCCACCTTTAGCTCGCCGTTCTCCGCGTCCACGTGCTTGCGCTCCTCCAGCTCATAGATACTGTTGTTCTGGCGCACCTCCAGCTCGTCGCGCTGCTGCTCGAGGGCGAGCAGTTGCTGTGCCTGCTGCTGAATCAGCTCGTTCTTCTGCTGCGTCTCGGCGCTCACGAAGGCGGTCATGTCGGCCAGGCACTTCTCCTTGTGTGCCAGATCCTGTTGCAGGCGCTGCAACTGCGGCACTAGATCCTGCGAACTAGCCTGCTTTTCCCTCAGCAGGGTCTAAAACGAAAATATAAGAAACTTATAGGAGGCTCATTTGGCGTGGCTGCTGTGGACATACCTGGAATTGCTGGCGTTCGAGGGTCAGCTTGTCGTTGAGACTGGACAACTCCTGATTGACGGCGGACACCTCCTGCTCCTTGGCCTGGAGCTTATCGTTGTAGGCCTGAATGCGACCGTGCATTTGGGCGCGCTCCGTATTGACCTCCTGGCGCAGTTCACGCAGCTTGGCCTGGATGCCAATGGAGGCCTCCTGCTCTTCGGCCAGTAGCTTCTCCTTCTCCTCCAGCTGGCGCTTCAATTTCTGGCAAATATCATCCGACCACTCGGCATGGGAGGCGGGCATATCCTGCTGCTTGTTCAGCAGATAATCGATCAAAATCTGGATCTCGGAGCGATTCAGCTCGGCCCGGGAGAAGACATTCATGAGGGCTGAGACACCAATCGTTTGGTTCTGATGCTCGGCCAGTTTTTCCAAAGCCTGGGCCAGTTCCTTGGCTGTCAGCGTCTCCTTCTGCTGTTTCTTGTGCTGGTGCTGCTGCTGCTGCTGTTGCTGTTTGGTCTTGTTGTTCACTTGGTTGTTTTGGGTCTTGGGCGAGCCGTTCTGCTGTTGCTGCTGCTGCTTCAGTATCTGTTTGGGTACGGACGGTGCCTCCTGGTCAGCAGTGGAGGGCACTCCTCCAGTGACTGGCTTCTCCTTTTTGGCAACACTGCCGGCTGCGTTCTTCTTCTGGGCCTGCTGCTTGTTGTTGTTGTCCTCTTTGCGTTCCTTTTGCTCCTGCTTCTTTAGCTCGACCACGTCCTTGGGAGCCCGTACCTCAAAATTATTCAAAGTAGGAGTCTCCTCGACGGTAGCGGGCTTGACGGCCACCGGCTCGTTTTTGTTGACCAAAATGCCAGCCACAGATGCGGCGGCGGCGGCTGCTGCTGCTGCTCCTCCACCCTTGCCAGCATTCCGCTTGTCCTTCTTGCCCTTCTTTCCTACAGGGACGTTCTCCTTTTCGGCCGCATTGCTTGACCTACGCTGGTCGTGCATGATCTCTGCATCGGGCTCGAATTCCACGTGCTGCTTGGACAGGCCGGGCTCCTCCTCGACCGAACCCTGCTCCTCGGACTGGCCATCGGAGTAATCCTCCTCGGGATCATGGCTGGCATCCCGCTGCTGTTCCCTTTGGCGCTGCTTCTTCTCACGCTTCAGTTCCTTCTTCTTGGGCTTCTTGCTGGCCGCTGCTCCTCCGCCGGCCTTGTACAAATTGGCACTCAACGCGCGCTTCTCGGCCACGACCTCCTCGAAGGTCTTGCGCCTGAAGATCTTGTTGATGAACAGGAAGGAGAGCAGGGAGGCGCTGATCACACAACCAATGACGATCAGTATGTGGAAATCCATATTTGCATATTATGCCTTGATGCAGCTGATTGGGGGTTCTTCTCAGGAATCTCTCCTTAACGTGTAGGTTACTGGAATCAAAGCGGCAAGAGTTATAACGGGAAAAAATGTGATGTTTCAGAACCTATTTCTAATGAAAATCAACTAAAAAAAAACCCCATCATTTCTTTTAGTTCCTGCTTCGTTATCAGCCATTTTTTGTGCGCTGCTGCTGCTGATGACGTGTACTTTTGCAATTAGTGGATCGGATCAAGTCGGCAACAGACGAGCAAAAACTGTCCAAAAATTTCACATTAAACGAAAGATCAACGACATTTACACCCAATAGCAATTACTGCAAGTCTGTGTATTGGTGTAAGCCACATGCGTGTGCGTGTACGTGCGATTGTGTTCGCGCTCGTGTATGTACATACATATGTACATTGCACAACAATAAATACATAGTACGTGCTTATCAGTTTACCGGCCGGCCGGTGAATGGTACCGTAATACACGTACACTTTATGATGAACAACTCTTGTTATTGCACTTCGCACTGTTTGTTTGGCGTTTATTTATTTGTAAAAACTGCGCTTTGCTCAAATTTTTCATTGTGTTATTTCAGTGTCGGGAGATTAACGAAGTGCATGGCAACAAAGGGCTGCATGGCGGCGGGGTATCCGTATACTCTTTCCTGTAACTGTAAATTAATACATATGGCACTCTCTTACGGTATATTTGAATGCGTAATGTCTGAATGGCAACAGTAGAGAGATTACATTATCGATTCACAGATTTACAGATTCACAGAGGCAGAAATTTATTCCAAGAAAGAAAAAACATACAAAGTGCCTATAAAGCAGTTAACAAACAACTTGCAGCTGCTGTCTAGCCTTGAACGAAAGTTAAATTTGCACAAAAAGACCTGAAGGCGTTGACGCAGATGCTCCCACATAAAAAACCCAAAAGAAAAGCTGAAATCGTTAGCTATTCCCACACAAACACGCACCTCTCCACTCCAAATTAAGAGTCTCTGACGCACACGTATGCAAATCGTACTAGCGGAACTCACAAAATTATTTTCTAAAACAGAAATCTTCAAGCGGAGACCCAAGAGCTTCTTTGTGGAATGACAGAAGGTAACGTCAGCATCAGCAGCAGCAACACCAGCACCAGCACCGAAGCCAAGCTTTGCGATCTCTTGCTTTCTTGCTCTCTCCCTGGCTCTGAGAGAGAGTCTGGTTTGCCACCTCACCGTGAAGAAGTGGTCCCGACTCTCTCTCTCTCTGGCTCTGGCTCTCTCTCTACCACACATATGTAGTTAGAACTTGAAATTTCACTGGAAGCGGAGTGGAATGGAATTCACAAATTGCAAAGATTTCAATTCAAGGTTGTTGCTCTCTGAATCTGCCGGCCGCAGCACACCACAACTTCTGAGATATCTGGACGCTCTGACTCTCCCGCGTCATGTTTCTGCCTAAAAGATTCTCTGACTGTGTCTCGGGAATTTTTTACAGTCAAACTCGTATAGTACGGGGCTTACAACAACGCGCTCCACTTCTCTAAATAAGAAAAAAAAATCTCCCACAAGAGATATGTATGTATGTACATATTTTGTTGTAGAGAGCTTTAAGGCTTTTACAGTAATTTCATGAAGAATTTACAACTTGAGAATGTTAAACACATATTATGTTTGCCTATTTGCTGATGCCATCAGTTTTCATTTATGAAAATGGGCGATAAGAGACCTTTCGTTGTTCAAATATTGTCTTATTTGTACTCTATAAACCGGAATAAATATTTGATGAAACTATGAGTAGCAGCTTCGAACAGTAAATCGAATGACAAGTGGAGACTCCCCTGACAAGACCAGACCAGTATTGCCCTGCTCCAGCAGAGCGCACACACACACACTTACACAGAGAGAGAGAGAAAGAGAGAGAAAAACGAGGCAAATACATAAGCGAATGAAAAAATACAATAAAAACGCCGGTAAAGGTCATCAACCGGAAGAGCAATGCTGCGGAATGTGATCATGTATTAGTGTGTTTCGAGTGTTTGTGAGAGTCGAAATCTTGCGGTGCCAATTATCATTATGGCCATCCTATAAATAATTATGTATTACGGTCTGGCAGCATGCAAAATATACTTTGCTGCTCGCCCTGGTTACAAACTGCACAGTTGGCCTAATTCTCTGTATTCTTTTTTCTCTCACTCGCCGCAATGTTCAATTAGTTGCCAGCAACAGCACGAAAAACACATGGAATTTCTCTGCTTTCTGTCAGCCAGTGCCAGTGCCAGTGCAGCCAAGTTAGCTATTGTTTCTCCGCCAAGTCAGCTTTTGATTGCAGTACTCTGGATATATTCATATTCTATCAGTGAAGAATACTTAAATAAGACTTAATTGTTATTTTGAAAAATTTTCTGTTTTATTTTTATTTTAGTATTTTTGGTAATAATATGTTAGCCATTTCTAGCTGTTCCAATCGGGCAACACTAGGAACGGTGCAAGTGCTTCTCAGTCTCTTCCCCTTACTCTTGCACGGAGAGCACTCATTCATTATTTTCTTTTATTTATTCATAAATGCATTTTTCTCGTCTGCTATTTTCAGCGAGCAAGCGACACGGCCGGCAAGCGGCTCAAGTGTTTTAATTTTAGAAAGCTCTCCTCCACTCTTCTTTTATGATATTTATGCAACATGCAATGTTTTTGCCCGCCGCAGGGAAAGAGAGCGTGGTGGCATGTGGGAGATTTGGTCTTCTTGCGTGGGAGCGTCAAGTTCGTTTGTAGTTTTGTTCTTCGATTGGTAGGTCACCCAAAAAAAGACATTCGACGACATTTTGGTCCAGGGAAGATTGCCCCAGATTGGGAATACTTTTTAAAGCTGTGACTCACAAATGTACACGCATGTGTGTGTGTGTGTGTGTCACGGCTATAAATAAGCTTATTGAATATGATGTCCCTTAATGATTATTGATTGCTGACGTAGACAAGTGACTTTTCAATACTGTCCGATTTATCAATTGGGTTTTCCTAGAATTACATTTCCGAAGGCCTTATCGCCAATTGAACGTGAATGAAACGACTCGATGTGCATTTATTATTTATTCGACTGCAGGCCACTGTCTCCCTCCCTCTCTCTTTCCGCTGCTCTTGATAAGCTGGGGCCAGAATACGCGTGTACGTTTGTGTGTGTGTGGTGAGGTCAGCAGAAGGCTGCCAACAATGTGTAAATTGTCAGAGCAAGACAACGCGAATAAAGAGGACAGGCACATCAATTATGTTCATTTCTTGAGTTTTTGATAAAATCTCAAACGGGAATACCAATGCACGCTGAGGGGGGAGAGCAAGGGCGTAGCGCAGCGGCGGAGCAGCCCAGACGGCGGCGCACAAGTTTTTGGCAAATCAAACAAATAAATTCTGCTCGCTGGCTGCTGGTTTTCTTTGTGTCAGCTGTCCCTTTTGCTCATAATTAAATCGTAATCGGGGCACACGAGTGAAAGTATGCCATTCATCCCATTGAGATATTTTCCTCTAATTAGGCATCTAATTGGCAAACACCTTTGATAATTGCACCCGAATAAATAGTGGTTTCTGCAAGAGCCCGAGAGCCGCTTTGTGTCTGTCACGAGTGGAAGGAAGACAAAAGGGCGTCGCTGCCACCGTCGCCACAAGCCGTCTGTCCGACACACAAACACCACAACACCATGCACTGCACTCACACAGACACCCCACTTGCCGCACAGCCGAATTCTCTTCAACTCCTTTTTGATGCGATTACCGTTGTCTCTACTCGCACTTGCAACGTCAACAATTTTTACTTTTCACATTTAAATGCAGTTTTCTTTTTTGTTGGAAACGCATCCGCCATTTGCAAGCAATTTGTATACGTGTGCGTCCCTTGCATGTACGTGTACATGCATACATACATAGATTGGAGTATAGATATATATGTGCGTGGTGTGTGTGTGTGTGTCAGGTATCGTTGTCGCGTCGGCAATTTTCTTGAGCCATTTTGGAATTCATTTTCCACTGCATTTGATTATTTGAAACATAAAACTTATGATTAGCACCTTTCTTAGGCCAATTGGCTACGACTTACACTTTTTGTATACGTTTAGCTTAAATCTAGAGCCGGAGAAACATTAATGCAGTGTGACCGCGGACTTATTGATAAAATATACCGTCCGTCTCTCAGAAATATACCGAAACATACCGTCTTACTTAAAAAATATACCGTGAATATACTGACGAATTCAAGTTCTACTTACATATTCCTCGTTTTTTATCTTCCGTGGAATATTACTAGCTAGATAGAACATTTAGCCATGCCCACATAGTTTTATACGATTGATGAATCAATTTTCTACTTGGTCGGCTTGCTTTAAATACTTGACTTGTTACCTGCTACGGCAATTGCTCTGATTGTTTTTTCCTCAATTTTGGTGCCTCGTATGTCGATAAGAAATCGAACTTAACCCCAGAAACTAGTCAGACTCTGTTTAAAAGGTATTTCAACGATAGAAACTAATCAAATGCATGAATACGTCTAAAACATATAAATTTGAGAAAGTCATTTTATTAATTACGTTTTAAATGGTTTGGAAACCAGTATGTCATAAATTAACGAAATAGGGCTTACAACTTTGTTGTTTAAGCCATGTTTTTTTCAAAATACAATAAAAGGGAATACGCTTACTCTCTTACGATTTTTTTTGCTTTACCTTTTTCGCTAAAACCTTTTTTTTTAACAAAATCCAATAAAAGCCAGTATTTCAAAAAAAAGATATATCAGAACATTAATTCGTCAGTATATTTACGGTATATTTTTACAATGAGACGGTATATTTCGGTATAATTTTGAGGGTCGAACACACTGCGGTACACACACGCGAAATAAATGAAAATTTGTGTTTTCTTTTGGGAATAAACGATAATTCAACCAGAAAACTCCAACTTATTCTCCACAATTCAAGTGCAATGGAGACGCTCCTGGAGCAGCAGCGCCGATACCATGAAGAACGCGAGCGCCTCGTCAAGTTGATGGTGGACGAGCACGCAACCAAAAAGCCGGGAGAAAAGGAGCGCATTCATTCGGAGCACAGGCTGAAATATTTGATGGAACTGCATCATAATGCCACCACACAATTGCGAGACTTGTACGAAGACAAGGACAATGAGAGGAAACAGGAGATTGCGGCCCTATCGGGCCCCAACGAATTCAACGAGTTCTATGCCCGCCTGAAGCAGATCAAGCTGTTCTACAAATCGCATCCGGCCGAAGTGAGTGTCCCGCTGTCCGTGGAGTTTGACGACATGATCAAGATATACAGCAATCCCGATGATATGAGCGCCCTCGTTGAGTTTACCGACGAGGAAGGCGGCGGCCGGTATTTGGATCTGAACGAGTGCTATGAGATCTACCTGAATCTGAGGGCTGTCGAAAAGCTGGACTACATTGCGTACTTAATGTCGTTCGATCATGTGTTTGACATTCCTCGCGAACGGAAAAACCGCGAGTACCGAAAGTACATTGAGACACTAAACGAATACCTGCACAACTTCATTCTACGGATACAGCCCCTGCTGGATCTGGAGGGGGAGCTGGTCAAGGTGGAGCTCGATTTCCAGCGTCAGTGGCTGCAGGGTTCTTTTCCGGGATGGTCGCTCAAAGAGACCGAGTCGGCGCTGGCCAATACGGGAGCTCACCTGGATCTCTCGGCGTTCTCGAGCTGGGAGGAACTGGCCTCCTTGGGTCTGGATCGTCTGAAGTCCGCCCTGGTTGCCCTGGGACTTAAGTGTGGCGGCACTCTGGAAGAGCGTGCCCAACGCTTGTTTTCCACCAAGGGCAAGAGCACACTGGACCCCGCTCTGATGGCCAAGAAGCCAAGCGCCAAAAGTGCCAATGCGCAGACGAAGGAGCACGAGCGCAGCAAAGACATCGCTCAATTGGAAGCGCTGCTCTATAAATACGCCGAATTGCTATCCGAGCAGCGGGCGGCGACCAAGGAGAATGTTCAGCGGAAGCAGGCGCGCACGGGCGGCGAGCGGGACGACAGCGATGTGGAGGCCAGCGAGTCGGACAACGACGACGATCCCGATGCCGATGATGTGCCGTACAACCCCAAAAACTTGCCCCTCGGCTGGGACGGCAAGCCCATTCCCTACTGGCTTTACAAGCTGCATGGCCTGAACATCAGTTACAACTGCGAGATCTGTGGCAACTTCACCTACAAAGGACCCAAGGCATTTCAGCGGCACTTTGCCGAATGGCGACATGCGCACGGCATGCGGTGTCTGGGTATACCCAATACGGCGCATTTCGCGAATGTGACCCAGATTGAGGACGCCATCACGTTGTGGGAGAAACTGAAGTCGCAAAAGCAGAGCGAACGCTGGATAGCCGACCAGGAGGAGGAGTACGAGGACTCCCTGGGCAATGTGGTCAATCGCAAGACATTTGAGGACTTGAAGCGTCAAGGACTGCTCTAGAAAGTATGTAGTTTATACACAATACACACACTGATTCAATGTAACACTTTGATTTAATACACAATTATCAATCGGAAATAACACTCATCTCAACCAAAGATGCGCGCCTGCATTTTCAATCCCACGTTGTCGACTGCGACCAGCGGCAGCAGGGAGACCGTGCCCGATCGCGCTTCCATTTGCTGAGGAGTCTCGGCCTGCAGCCAGGGAAACTCCTGGTACTGGGCCTCGTGGCTAAATTCGACAAAGGCCGTCTGTGTGGTGTGCAGATGCACCTTGAACTGGCAGTTGCCAGGCAGCCTTGGCAAAGGCTTGAGGCGTTCGGAAAGCTTGTACAGGGCGGCGCGCAGATGTTGCTCGTACTCGATCAGGTGCGGATCCTGCGCTGGCTGCCTCGCTGCCTCAGGCTCCAATTGTTCTATCTGTAGCATATAACTTTCAATTGGCGTGTTCTCGCTGTGATACAGAAGGATCTCAAAGCACTTTAGCTCTCGCCGGCAAAGTAGCTCCCGGGCTGATCGCAGAACGCCGGCAAGGTATGTATTTAGCGGGGGATAGATCGATACGAAGATCGGGGTGTTGTAAATGCGTCGCTTCTTGAAGATTTGTGCCGGATATATGCCGCGCACGTACAGAATGTGATTCAGAATCACCTCAAGGGCCTCCAGATGTATATCGTCTGCATATTCTGACTGCATTTGGGAAAGAAAATATTTCGCAACTGAAAATCGATGCTTGCAACTGCGATATATGAATATCGATAGTGCCGCCACTGTTGTGTGGGCCTTTATCGCTGTGGATTTTCACTGCCAGCCGAAGTTTTTATTCACTTTCTTGAGGAAATAACCCGGACTTATTGATTTTCGGTTGATTTATTTTCACGTTAGGCAGCAAAGTGTTATGTTGGAATGTACTGCTTCCGGCTAAATGATGTCTGGGGCCGGAAAATCTTATTGTCTGAATAATAATCTAATATATTCGGACCCTAGCAATAAGGATACAATGAGGTCGTTGACCTGCCAGGCATACCATTCCAACGTTTTTGTCTAGCTTTCTGATATTCTTTTGCATATGTACATTTATTCAGCCTTTAGTTTATATACAGTTGGTGCGGACCCTGTGGATGCGACGACTGCGAAAATACCCTTACAAAAATCGATGCAGGATGATGCATCGGGTTGGTGGGCTTGCAAAGGCTGTGTTATTCCGTAACAAGTATGGAGATTTTAGCGTACGGAGCGAGTATTTTGTACTGCCTTACTGCAGTACCGCTAAGTCGAAAACCCCATTTTATTTTTAAATCCAGATAAAATAAAGAATAATAAAAAAATGCAAGTCTGGTAGGGTTGTGTTTCTTTTTGCTTACGATGCATCCAGCGGCAAACTATCGAATGCGCATATTGGCTAGAAGTGCCATCTCTAGCTGAAAAAATGGCTGAAATCCAAGTGTGTGTGTGAACAAAATTTGTATGAGAAAATTTGCGTGTAAAACATATACGAAATATATTTGACTTCTACCGAAAAAGGCGTTCTCCCGTGCCCCATTGTAGATAGTTGAAGCGAGTGTGGAAACGAAAATGCAAGTGTATGATTAACCAATCGGCAAACAAAAAACGAATGATTGATGCCTTCGGCCTCTGCGGACACTGCAATTACAGACGGGCCTCAAAACTCTCTGGGCTCCCTCCTTGGTGAAAAATGAAAATGATGTAGCTGCAAAATCGACAAGAAGAGAGAGGAAGAACCGCAGAGCAGAGAACCGAAGAAATAGCTAGATGAAAATTCAGCGAAAAGAATATCCCCTATATGTAATACAAAACCGACTATTCAAAGTGTACATCTACACATCTATAACCTGATATATACACATACGCAGTTGCATCAGCATGCCTGACCGTGATTCGGTTTCTGATTCCGATGATTCCGGTGATTGCAGCCGTCGCGGAGGCGCTAAAATGAATCAGCAGCAACAACAGCAGCAACAGCAGCCGTCGTGCAGCAAAAGCTCTGCGCCGGATACGAGGAATCGACGCATCATCATGCGCATCGAATTCAATGACTCTGACGACACCGACGACGCCAACCCCAACCCCCCAAACTCTGGCGATGATCCTGACCTTGATGCAAGACCATCCTGCTCGACGGCGTCCTCGCGTTTTCGTCGGAGCACCCGCCGACAGCGCCGTCCCCCTGCCACTCAAGATTCCGACTCGGATGCCGTGCAAAGAAGATCCACAAGAATTCGGAAAAACCGCTATGGACCCCAAAGTGACGACTGCTCCTCCAGCGGAAGTGAGGTACACAAATATATCCCCATTACTACTTCTAAGATTACTGCACCCATTTTTACTGGATTGACTTGACGGTTTGCTAATCCTAATCCTATCCATATTTCAGATCGGACAACGCCCTAAACGATTGCGTGGTCAAAGCGGCAAGAGGAAAAAGCTAGAGTCCGACGAAGAAGAACCAAGCGACGAAACTGAATCCAAGACGAGACTCAGTCCTGGGCCTGCGGAAGATCCCGGTTTCAGCTCCGATAGCAGCAGCAACGAGCTGTTGGAAAAGTGTCCAATTTGTTTATTTACCTTTCGGCAACAGGAGATCGGCACACCGGCCACATGCGAGCATATATTCTGTGCGCCCTGCATCGAGGCATGGTCGAAGAATGTCCAGACCTGTCCCATCGATCGGATAACCTTCGACAGGATCGTGGTGCGCGACAACTATGCCGATCGCAATGTGGTGCGCGAGTTGCGCGTGGATCTAAGCAAATCAAAAACGGAACTGGCCCTCGAAGACGAGGAAGACGCGGCTGCGACTGTGGCCGATGTGACCAATTGCGAGATCTGCCGCAGTCCGGAGCGAGAGGATGTGATGTTGCTCTGCGACAGCTGCAATCAGGGATATCACATGGACTGCCTGGATCCGCCGCTGGACGAGATACCCGCGGGCTCCTGGTACTGCGACGAGTGCATTGATTCCAACGATGAGAATTCCGATGATAATCTTGACCTGGCCGAGGACCTAAACATGCTGTACGAGGACATCCGGGGCATGGGTCTGCCCGAGACGCGTCTGCGCGTGAGAGAGGTTCAGCAACAGCCAAGGATAGTCCGTACCCGCCAAAACGAACGCATACGCGCTGCTGTTTTGCGTCGCACCCGTGCCGCCACTTCAGCGGACGCCGCGGCCTCCGGCTCCACCACGACCCGTACGCGTACCACCCGTACCACAACCACGACGACAACAACCACACGCACCACCACAAACCGTCGACAAACAACGCAGCGACGAAGGCGCCGCTGCACACGCCATCGCACCTATGTCGTGGAGTACGACCTCAACAACTTTGACGAGAAGTTTGCCCTGAAGACGACCAGCAAGAAGGTCATACGTCGCCGTCGGCGGCGTCGTCGTCGAGTTGTTGCCTCGGCCTCCAGCGATGAACCGGGCCGCCGTCGTCTGACTGCCAGCAAAAGACTAGCGGAGCAGCTCGGCGTCAAGGCGGATGGCCTGCGTTCGTATCTGAGTGGGGGAAATGCCTCTAGCTTCACTCTATTTGGAAACGCCAACGATCTGGAGTACTTCTCGGACAGTGAAGCGGGTCAGGACGAGGCGGCAGCGGGAGCAGGGGCAGGACTGGGCGCCACAGCAGTGCAAACGTCGGTGCGCATTGCCAGCATTGGGAATCCGCGCATACGCAAGGCGCTGCTGCAGGGCAAGGCGCGCACAGCGGCCACCACGCCATCCTCATCGGCCAGCGATATACTGTCTAGTATTTTGGATCTGCAGGATCGCTGGCATGGAGCAACGCGAAACCTAAGCGAAGTGCAGATCCGTGCCGACGGAAGTCTGACTCTGCCCCAACGTGCCGCAGCAGTCACACCAACGCCAGGAGCAGCAGCAGCCGCGGCGCCAGCCCGAGCAGCACCAGCGCCAGCTCCCACCGAAGCAGCCTCCAAGCCACCCGCAGAAGCCATCACCCAGGCACCGCTCTACCAGCGCGGAGGTGCCGGACCCAACTTTAGTCGTGGCGGTGGCGGCGGAGGCGGTGGGTCAGGCAATCGCTATGGAGGCAACAGCAGCTACAACAGAGGTGGCGGCGGAGGCGGCGGTGGAGGTGCGACTGGCAATCAATATCAGCGGCATTCTACTGGCGGTGACGGTGGTGGAGGCGGCACCGGATTCAATCAGAATTTCAACAATAATAACCCCGGCAACAGCAACGTCTCCAGCTTTACGCCCTTTCACCTGCGCTTTAACACGCCCAATCGACAGCAGCAGCAGCAGCAGCAGCAGAGGAACCAAAACCAGAACATGCAGATGCAGCAGCGGCAGCAGCAGCAGCAGCTGGGACCAGGCCCAAACCCTTCCTCGTTCCGTGGCAATGGGCCGAGCCATCCCTCCGCAGTGGCATCACCAGCATCCAATAACTTCTCACAAAGACCTCCTATCTTTCCACTGAGTCATATTGCGGCACCAGTGATGCCCGGTCTGCCTGGTCCAGGTCCCGCTGTCGGTCGTCTATCAATGCCGGCGGTGCTGACCGTACCACCACCACCGACGCCACCCGCCAGCCTCTCGTGGAACAGTCCCCTCTTCAAGCTGAGCACGGACTATGCCCAGCAGCGGCCAGCAGCAGCGATGACTAGAAAGCCGCTGAGCGGCCGAAAGATGGACAGCGATGACGATGCCGACAACTGTCCAAACTTTTCGATCTACTCGCAGGAATCACAGGCGGTGGCCAACGCGACGGCTTTGCCCATTGGGCCACAGCCAATGCCTACAGCCGAAGAAGCAGATAAGGTAGGGATCCGCAAGATGGTTCTGTTTTTATTTTAGTTTGAGAAGTGGCATAGGATTTGGAACTAGAATTGCGTCTAGGATTGTTTCTATGTATTCTTTATGGGGGAATTGGAAAAGAACGTTCGACTTTCGTTTGGGTTCAATTGAGATTCTGATTTTCATGTAGATTCAAAGCTCATATATGTATGTCTTTTGAGGAAGGGGCATCCTTTCCACGTATCCCTTCAGCTACTAACGCAACCAAATGTTATTCTCTTTTCTTCTCAAACCTCTCTTTAATCCTAAATACCTTCCATGCAGGACGACGATGACGCGAATGAGGATTTAGTACAATTAGACGATGATGATGATGAGGATGAGAATGCTGCAGCAGCGCAGCCGGATAACAGCATACCCTTGCCCCCGGAAAAGGCATCCGATCTGTATGAGCCCGAGAATCCGACAGACGAGCAGGAGGAAGGCGACTCCAACATCGATGGAGAGCCCATGGAGGAGGAGCCCGAGACCGAGGCCGAGCCCGAGCGCCAGGCAGAGCCAGAACCCGAAACGGAACGAATTTCGAGCAACAGCAACTCAAATCTGGAGCCGACAGTGGATGAAGAAGAGGAGACCAAGGCGCACAGCACTCCCAGTCCCGTTCCCAAGGCGCGGGATGGTGGCAGAGTGGAAAGGGACAGGGGCAAGGGTGTGCTGGAGCTCTATGACGACAGCGATTGGGAGGAGCTGGACATTGACAAGCCCAAAGAGTTTGAAAAGGCGCTGGATGACACTGAAGTGGCTGCCACTGCCGCAGCAGAGGCTCCCGAGGTGGCATCCACCTCTGAGCCAACACCTGCCAAGAAGAAGGACAAGAACGAGGGAGCAAGGAGCAGCAGCGAACGAGAGCCGGATCGTTCCTACACGCCCTGTCTGGATGAAAAAGGAGACGATGACGATGACGAAGACGAAGAGGCCTCTGCAGTGAGCGAAAAGCATCAGATCGAAGCCTCCACTAGTCCCAAGTCGCCGTGCTCCAAGTCCAGCGACGACGAAGAGAATGCAGAGCAAGAACCGGCGGAGAACATTGGCACGGAGCTCATTTCCGAGGATGATTTGGCCAATGAGAATGAGGCGAAGCAGAGACGCAGTCGCAGTCGTCGCCGCAGCGAGGGAGGAGCCACAGCCGGCTCCCCCAAGGAGCCACCGAAGGAAAACGAGAGCAAATCCAAACGTTCGAAGCGTGGCAAGGATGAGACCTTCAAGAAAGTGAGCAAGCGGCCCAAAGAGCGCAACTATCGCGGCGACAAGCAGTCGGATGAGACACGACGCAGCGGCTCGCGACGACGCACAAGGACACCGCGAAGGAGTTCGGCGGCGTCCAGGAGTCCCCAGTCGCCCAGAGGATCGCGGAGTCCACCGCAGCCCCACAGCCGCAGCCGTAGCCGCAGTCTGAGCAGAAGCCGCAGCCGGAGCCCCATTCGGAGTCGTAACCGACGCAGGCCGCGTGGCAGTCGCTCCAAGTCCTACAGCCGATCCCGTTCCCGGTCACGCTCGCACTCGAATGGACGCCATGGACGGCCTTTCCGGGGTCGCGACTTCCAACGTGGCGGATTCCAGCGCGGCCGTGGCGGCATGCGCTTCAACTACAACAGGAATCAGCAGCAGTTCCACAATCGGCCATACCAGCATTTCCACAGTCAGGGCCAGAACCATCAGAACCAGCACTATTTCCACAACAACCAGAACAACCAGAACTACCACATGCAGAACCAGAACCAGAATCAGAACTTCTACCAGCGTCCCAAGCGGCGGGAGCTGGCCCGCTATGATGTGCGCAATGTGGTGGGCGCCGGGTCGCGGCATCATGTGCCCACGGCCAAGGATCGCTATGGCCGTGATGCCATGCGTTCGGGCAGGAGTCGTTCCGGCGGCAGCTTTGAGCGCCGTCGCTCCTCCCACAGTCCTGGGTTCTCGCGCAGCGGCTCTCGTGGTGGTGCCCCCTCGCGGTCGCGCTCAGCCACGCCGAAGCGGTTGCGCAGCTTCAGTATATCGCCCTCACCGCCGCCGGGCACATCGCCACATCGCAAGCAGCGGCGCAGGTCCATGTCGCCGGGACCAGGACGTCGCTATGTGCGTTCCCCTTCGGTCTCGCCACCACCCAAGCAGCGACGGGATTCGCCGCCAATGCATCCGATGCATGTGATGGATCGTGGGCACAGCCCCATTTCGCTAAGATCTGGATCCCACACACCGACGCGAGTCAATGGAGGCCGTAACCTGGCCCCCCCTCCGGTGTACCATAATTCGCCGCGCTATACGCCCCGATTGAGTCGCAGTCGGACGCGTTCCAAGAGTCCCAAGGCGGTGCCCAAGAAGAAAAAGAAGAAATCGGACAAGAAAAAGAAGAACAAGAAGCGAACGGCCAGCACTAGTCCGACAACGGCCGCCCGCATGAGGCGCATCTCGCGACAACGCGATCCTTTCGAGGATGCCGATGATTTCCTGGCGCCCCAAAAGAAGCGACGCCACTCGCCGCCCATCAGCAAGGGAGTGCCAGCCGGCCACTGGTCGCCATCGCCCAGCCTCTCCGATGATCATATGAAGTTCATTCACGATGGTGGGGATAAGAACTCCTCGTGGACACCGCCTCTTGGCTCGCCCAAGGGCCTGCCCGGTCACTATGCAGATGATGGGCGACGCAGTGCCACGCCCTTGGGCCTGGGTAAGAAGGCGAAACGGAAGCGGGACAAGAGCAAAAAGAAAAAGAAGCCCATCGACAAGCTGCAGCGCAAGGAGAAGAAGAACCGTAAGCGTCGCACCCAGACACCGGAGCCCATCCCCTCGAAGGAGGTCTTTGCCTCTGGGAACAACATCCTCGTGAGCGTTAGCTTCAACAAGGAGCCAGCCAGCGGTACGAATGCCAGTTCCTTGCAGCAGCAACAGCAGCAGCAGACGGTGGTGACCATGCCGGCACTGCGGCATGATGATCTTCTAGCGAATCGTTTGACCGGCTCCTCCATGGACCGACTGCTAAGCAACGCCAGCGCGAAGCCAAAGCTAAAGAAGGACAAGACCCGCAAGCGCAAAAAGTTGGACGCCAAACCGGTGGCCATCATTGATCTGGAACGCTCGCCCTTCCAAGTGCATCAAGAGCCAGCAGATGTGATTGTGCTCACGGACAGCGAAGATGCCAACGAGGCGCCGCCGTCGCATCCGATGCGCAGGGACAGGGAGAGCAGGGAACAGCAGCAGCAGCAGGATCAGCAGCAGCAGCAACGTGAGCGGCATCAGAGGCGACGCGGCAGCGGCGTGGCCTCACCGGCGGAGCACCACGATCTGATGCGGGAGAACGGTCAGCGGGAGAAGACGCCACAGGTCGATTCGCTGGCCACGATTATGGAGACCTCCTCGTACGAGGCGGTGCAGCAGACGACAGGCCCCAAGACCCCGCCAGAGCCACCAATTGTCAAGTTCAATCTACCTGCCAAGAAACAGCACAAAGTGCGTAGCAATCCCCTGCACGAGGATACCGATGACATCAATTCTGCGGACGAGCTGGAGGCCGCCTGCTCCTCCAGGGAGCTGCCCGGGGCTGGCATTGACGACCACGACAATGATGATGGACAGCAACAGCAGCAGCATCAGCAGCAGCAGCCGCATGGCCTCAGTCACGAGAGCGGCACACAGAAGATCGGTCCGAATACGCCGCCAGAGTCCGGGCCCTGCTCACCGGATGCCTACGATCCGTTTGAGCCGACCAAGTCGCCCTCGCTGTCGCCCCGATCACCGACGCCCACACCTACACAGAACCTGGAGCAGGCGCTACCGAATAGCTCAGGTTCTGGAGGACCAGGGGATAAATCCGACAGCGATAGCCACAGCCACAGCCACAGCCTGGCCCCGGCAGCTGTGTCGAACAGCACTGGGACGCAGACGCAGACTCAGACACAGACAAGTGGTGTCATCAATCCCGTGGATCTGGTGATGGCGCTGATGAACAAGCCGAACCAAAGTACCACTGCCAGCCAGCAGCAGGAGAAGGCCGGCGGCAAAGCATGCGACGTTGTAACCTCCACGCAGTATCTCGGCAGCAGCAGTTCCATGTCTGCGGGAGTCGTCGGATCGAGTGCCGGCGGAATCGGCGGCGGCGGTGACGGCGGAGGCCACGACAAAACGATGGCCGAGAGTAATGCCATCACGGTCCTCTCCAATGTGCTGCTCTCGGGCAGCAGCGTGGTGTCCAGCTCCCAGCATATACCGGTGATTTCTAGTCCAACGCCGCTGCCGAAGAAGCTCACTCCGCTCCCGAAGGCGGGCGGTGGGAGCACTGCCAGCAGCAGCAGCTGTGGCCTCGCAAATCTGCCCACCACCAGCTCTGGCCTGCGCAACGGCGGCGGCAGCGGCAATGCGGCGGGTGCGACGGTCAGTGCACTGGACGACTCCTTTAACATGGATATCGAGAGTCCATATTCTCCAGGATCGGCGGACTATGAGGATCTGTTTGAGCCGCCGCCGCAACAACGCTCGAAGGCGGGCGGTGGCGGTGGCGGTGCCAAGACGGAGATGTTTGACAATCTCTTTGGCAGCACCTCCCCAGTGGGCAATATGGCCAGGATGTCGCGCTTCAAGAAATCCCAGAGGGGTAATAACAAAGGCGATCGTAAATCTCGAAAAGGTTTGTTGTGTGTAGATATTATAGAATCCAAAATCCTTGCCGCTTTCCAAACTAATGAGAACTTTTTCGGGAGTGCCACAGACCGAATTCCAAAGAAGTTTGAACGGCCATATGTGGCACCCTCGATAGTGACTTAAACCACCGATTGCGATTAATTTCGCAAACTAAAGAGCAGCTTTAGCTGTGGACCAAGCAACAGTTTTAAGACGAAACTACAGTACAATTTTTCGTAAAAGGACTTGGAAACGAGGCTAAAGTCATGCTAAAAGTTCCCAGACGGACTCGGAAAAGAGCTCGTAAAACCTAGTGATATAAAAGATTCGAAAACGAATCTTCTACGTTCTATCATTCTTTGTCGTTTTCGTATCTCGATAGTTTTACAGTTTCAAGTCTTACGAATTGTTGGTCCACCGCAAGTTAGCGTTTCCCAATCGGCGGTTTAGCACACAGAGCAGATAATTCCGATCTGAAATATAACTAATATTTTCCTTAACTTTTCCTGTAGGTGGCAAACCATCAGACGACCACAAGGCGGCATACGACGATCTACCCAATTCGGCAACGGATCTGCAAAATAAGGATAGAGTGAGTCAATGTCAAGCACTCAACGCTGAACAGTCGACATATTATCAATTTGTTTGTATATTCATTTGCAGTTTTTGCGTAAGCTGAACCGACAGGAACGTGTCGTTGAGGAAGTGAAATTGGTATTGAAGCCGCACTTTAACAAGAAGGTGATTACCAAGGAGGATTACAAGGACATAATGCGAAGGGCTGTGCCAAAGGTTGGAGAAAACTGCTACACCATAAATGAAGGAAGAACAATATTTATATTCAATTTTTTGTTCAATATATTTCTGCAGATCTGTCACAGTCGGTCGGGTGAAATTAATCCACACAAGATTAAAAATCTAATCGATGCCTATGTGAGGAAGTTCCGCGCGAAGCACAAGAAGTTGAGTCTCCTCAACACGGGGCAGGTTAGCAGCGCCGTCAAGTGTGCCGCCTATTTAAAGAAGCTATAAGCAGAGACCCAGAGCGCAATCGAGCAGCGTCTTGGATGTGGCAGTAAGTATCCGTAGTCTGTAAAAAATCGAACCAGAATCGAATTTGCTAATGGTTTATTTTCATAGCATTTTTTGGGTGGATTGAACGAAACGAAACAGTTTAGCGGTCGCATGCATTCCTACACTCTACCATCAACAAAATATTCACCGGCCGCACTCGCGAAATGAAAAGAAGGAAAGAAAGAAAAACAACCACTCATAAATGGTCATTTATGTACTATTGGAATTTAGTTGTTAAGTCAATTTTAGGTCACCTTACGAATGATTTTTAAGCGCATAAGCGAACATACACACACTGAACACTGAAATGAAGATATTTAAACATTAAGCAAAGCCTCCCCCAATATTTCGTTTCGCCCCAAACTAAAGGCAGTTTATTTATACAAGAAATGCAAGCAAGATTTAGTTGATTAGATTGTTTATTATATAGAATGACACTTGTAATGATATAACTATTACCTGTTTTTTGCATCAACGCGATTGTAAAGTAGTGGCACGGATGAAGTGTGTCAGATATATTGTATTTTACCTCTGATAATTTAAATAATTAAGTTTAAAGCAAATTAAAAAAAAGCATAATTAGTACGGCCATGCATTACACCGGATAAACCACCCACCCATTCATTGACATGGCACAAAAGCGAACCACTGTGTTCAGGCGTGGCTTGGGTTTATCCGGTTATGGGTGTATTTTATTTTTGATCGTTATATAAACAATTGTAATTATGTATTCATATAGATCACCTAAATAAATTGCTGTGTGTACTCCTCCCGTTCCGTTTGGTGTGTGCAGTTTTGATTTACGAAAGTTTCTAATCAAAGCACATGGTAGTCTGTCAGTCATCGTTTATTGAATAGAGAGAGTGTACGTTACGGTACGAGTACTCGTATGCATTAAACACACACACACACACAATTGATAAGCGTATGAATATTATACATATATCATAATAATTGTGCTAAATCGTTTTGTAAATATCCATATAATTGAAAATAAACGCGATCATTAACTAATCCAATTTATGACACGTCTTTAAATGTCCTCCCTCGCTGTTGTGGGTCATAGAAACTTGTTGAATTGTCAGTAAATAAAATCCTTCATAAGAGCTGCGCCCCCATAAGGGAACGCCCTTGCTCACGACTGTTTCTACTGTTCTAGGAAGTTATTTTCATTTGATTCCTAAAATAACTTAAATAATTAAACTGAAGAACTTTGGAATGGGCTTTCTTCTGGGCTAGACCCACCAATCAGTATTCTTTCCTTCTCTATAAATAAATTAATAAACCATTAGATTCAAGAGTTTTCAGTATTCTATTTCCATTATAATCCACTTACTACGAAGCCTTTGCTTTCCCAATAAGAACCGGCATTGGAATATGATTCCATATGGGTGAGATTTCAAAAATTCTACTTAACCAATACACACATTTTCTGTTTTAATCTGCTTGCATCATGCATCACAATAACAATGAAATTCGAGAGCAGTGGAACTGGAGAAGTGAAAAGGTTGGTTCCCCCTTTAAATGTGGGCATAGAAACACATTGCTTATCAGTCTTCACTTTCAAGAAGGGAGTTTCCCTTTCCGCCAATAAAAACAAACATCATTTATATATAGCTTTTTGTTGTTGTTGTTTTTTTTTTGGTAGAGTTTATTAGTTTTGTTCTTTGTGTTCGGCTTTGTTTATATTTAAATGTATGTATGTATAAAGTATGTATACTCGTATATAATAAATATTTAGGCAAATTTTTTATAAATTTTCATCAAAAAAGGTGATAGTATCTAATTTTAGATATTCTCAGATGAAGTTCGCCAAATTTTGTTCCCAATCGGTTGTTCACTCTCCAATGATGCATGGACGAATCCCTGGGTAACAAATGAGGGGGCTATGCTTGTGTGCGGAGTGGGGATACGGATACTGATACTGCATTTCAAAAGCGGATTAAACAATTGCAATAGTATATTCCAATAATACATATGTATATTCCAACTCGAATTCGTCTATCGAGACTTTTGATTTCGCTTACATATCAAAGCCCTATCATAACTTTTAAGTTGTACGATCGTACCAAACAAAATTGTGCTAAATCTCAATGTAAATAAGCAAATATTCGTATCGTAATACATAAAAATAAATGTGTGCTAACAAAAAAGTATCCTAAAAAAGCACTTTGTTTGATTTTCATAATCTTTAAGTTCTCAGAAATCTCAGAGGATCCTAGCACAAAGTTATTGATAACAAGAGAGGCAATGACAGATGCAGATGGTAATGGATTCTTCCTTAAGTTGGGGCGTGGCGTTTTTTGTGGCTATACGTTTACTTAATTTCAAGTTTGGTTAGATTACGATTTATGATTTTCGGGATCTGTATATTAAATGCCAGAGCTTATTTATTGAATGAGCGCATGGGAGCAAACAGATTTTGGCTTTCAGTGCTGTCTGCCCGGTGTCATGATGTATTGTGCGATTCGATGCCCCTGGAGGCATTTACCAGAAACCGGAAGACTTGCCGCCAGGTGGGTTCTTCACCTTGATGCAGGCCCTCACGCCACCTCTATCAAGTTCCTCTATAGAAAAGAATATACATTAGTTCAGTGTTCATAATGTTTCTAAGAAAATAAACCACCAAACTCACCGCTGATCGAAAAGGATGACTGTTGCATATCGTGCTTGCCATCGACACGCCCACGTACCGAGGGCGTGCTGCACATCGAACCCTCCGCTGGCATGGCCAAGTTGCCAGCCAGCATGGCGCTAATTGGCTCTTGAATGGGTATCTGGATGTCCAGTTCGGCAAACTTCTTGGCCACACTGTTGCCGCCACCATTCTGCCGCTCCTCGGGATGGTCCTCCTGCACCGCCGACTGCACTTTGCCCTCGATAATGTCATAGACAAAAGGCGGACGCACTGGAGTAGGGATGAAACGGCCAAAGCCCTCCGCCACACGCACCTGTCCCCGTTCGGCACAGATGCGGCCTCGCACTAGGACAAACTCGCAGACACCGTGAACGGTCATGCCCTCAAAGATATTAAAGTCACAGGCCTGATGGTGCGTGTCCTTCGAAATGGTACGCGTGGCATTCGGATTCCAGATCACAATATCCGCATCCGATCCAACAGCTAAGGAGAAATAAATGATATACAACCACGATAATTCATAATAATGATTATGCTTACCAATGCGTCCCTTTTGGGGATAAATGTTGAAGATCTTGGCCGCATTCGTGCTGGTCACGGCCACAAAACGGCAGGGATCGAGTAGTCCCGCCTGCACACCCTTCTCCCACACCAAGGACATGCGATCCTCCACACCATTGACGCCATTCGGTATCTTGGTGAAGTCTCCCTTTCCCTTTGCCTTGTGCTCCTTGTTGAACGTGCAGTTGTCGCTGCCCGTCAGCTGCAGATCATCGCTGTGAGGGCGCCAGATGAAGAGATTATTAGCAAGGGATTCGATTCTTTTACAGAATCATGAATTAAACGAAACGAAACGAACCGAAACGAAACGAAACAAAGCGAATGACACCCACAAGGGAATGTAACAAAGGTTAACACTTACTACGCCAATGACTTCATGAGCTGCCTTGGCGTTTCGGCAGACTCGCGTATCGGCGGACTGGTGATGTAGTAGATGCGCTCCGCCTTCGACACGCCGCTCATCGAACGGCCAATGGAGCTGGCCAGCGTCTCGCCAAAGACACAGTAGCCACTGCGTCGGGCACGGCCGACAAGCTCGGCGGAGGATTTACTGGTCAGGCCGGACACAAAGAGCGGCGTTTTCATCTAAGCGAGCGAACGATTTGGAGTTATTGTGAGTGGAAGCATAAACATAGATTATCAGCGTGGTGCAACAGGCGGCCATTAGCAGTTAGTATGAGCTAGGAGCAGGCATGAGCACAGTATCCCAGTTAGTTAGTAGGCGTTAATCAGCAGCATCAGGTTAGAGACATGCTAAGCCCCAGAGTCGAGTCGAGCTGCAGAACTTACTTAGCCAGGAGCTTCATCAAGAATTCTCGTGTCGTCGGATCGGGCCTCAATGGTGGGCTGAGCACATGCGCCGCCTCATGTTCGAAGCCCATATGGAAGCAACATGTGGCATCAGTACCCAAAGCGGCGGCCAGGGTCTCTCCCATTATGTATCGGCCTCTATACCGCTGACGGGCTCTGGCCAGCTCAATGCCCGCCGATTTGCTCATCACATGAACCACATACAGCGGGCAATCGGACTTTTAGGGCACCATCATATCGGATATATGTAGATACATTGGTATTATATGTTGGTAGGGGTTATATCGTGTGTGCCGCATACCGCATACCGCATAATATGTACAAGAGTGCATCATGCACAATGGGTAAGAAATAATAACAAAATTAAAAGAATATACAGCGTAGATAAATTTATAATTACAGTTCCGCGTCGTACAGGAACTGTACAACTCTTTTGCTATACACCGCCCTCTCTCAATGGTTTAACAAACGACTTGGGAGTGTCTTACCTGGTGGGCCAGAACGCAGGCGCGATGCACCGCCTCGGCCTCCACCTCCTCTGGTCGCGAAAGTTCATGGCCTTCCGGTCCATTAATGCCTTCGGCCAGCAGACGTTGCGTATTCTTTGCGATAATGTCGCCGTTTTCCGCATGCACCTGTTGAAAGGGAGGATGTGGAGAGAGGTTGCCGTAAAAGTGCATTCGATATCGATATCTTACCATAGCCACGCCATTCAACTGGCGAATACGCTCAAACACATCCAACAGGTCTGAATCGTTTAGCTACAAAATTTAATACACAATTATAGAAACGCAATGAGAAATGTTATAGATTCAAACCACAACCCACCTGATAGAGACCCTTGTAGGCCATGAATGTTTTGAAGGAATTGACACCCAGCTCTTTGCACAGAATACCCAGCTCCTCGGAGACCGACTTGGACCACCAGGTGATGCCCACGTGGAGGCCATAGTCGCAACAGACCTTGGGATCGGCCCAGCTGCGCCACTTGTCGTAGGCCTCGATCATCGATTCATGTTTATTGGGTAGCACAAAGTCGACTGAGCAAACATCGAAATTGGTTATCTCCTTCGTGTCACCCACGGATCAAAAGGTGAGCAACTTACTTATCATGGTAGTGCCTCCAGCAACGGCTGCCTTGGTTCCACTATAGAAATCATCGACGGCCACAGCCCCGCCGAAAGGCAGCTGCATGTGCGTATGGGGATCGATGCCACCGGGTATGATTAGGAGTCCACTGGCGTCAATAGTACGCACGCCGCCGGGTATCGTAATCTCCGAAGGGGGTCCCACAAACCTACACAAGCATAAGGATTAATTTTAGTGTGAATTTCATTGATTAAATTATGGCACCACACATACTTGATAATTCCATCCTCAATGTAGACGTCCGCTTTGAACGATTTATCATGGTTGACGATCTCGCCTGCAACGAAAATAAGAACGTCTAGAAAACACACCCTGCTCTGGATTCGTATGATGACCTTACCATTCTTGATGTAAACACGATTGGCAGCGCTCTGCAAGTGAATCGGTACCTTCTTAACCGGTTTTGGACTGGTCGACATGGTGAGAGTCTGCAATGGAAAGCGTTCGTTCGGTTATGAGTGTTTTATGAGCGAAGGCGAAGATAAACACAATACACAATAATGCTGGGGAGGATTTCCCACAAACACAACACATACAGCGCAGCACAGAAGCTGCCAGGGGGCAGGGCAGGGCAGGGCACTCATTCATTCATTTATTCATTCAAATAGGGTGGTTCCTCTGGTTCTTGTGGTTGCCCGATGATGAGTCATAGGCCTCTGATTCAATGCTGTGGGGTAGGGTGGGGGGTTGGGTACCCGGACTGGCGCCCAGACACGTGCCGAGCATTAAACTTCTGCACCTTATGCGTCACTCCAGACTATCTCTGCAACTCCCTCACTCAATCTGTGTAGTCTATGGTGTGCAACTGATTATGATGATGCACACACACACTGCACAGCACAGCACAGCACAGCACAGCACCCAAAATGTCAATGCAGCTCGTTCGTTGTCTGTTCAACAGATTGTTTCCCCCTTTTTAGTTCCGTTGTTTGCCACACAACTTGCAGCTGAACACAATATGGTAACTGCATAAGAGGCTACACGGAATATCAATGTTGCAACTAAGCTTTTACAAGTGCTACGCTGTGCCGCGCTGCGCGCTTCCACTGAGTCCATCTCCGACGACGACAGCCAGTCATCCAACCAGACCAGCGCGGCCATTAACCTTTGTTAGTTGTTACGTAGGGGCCTCTACTTTGGTCCCCTTCCCGCTTCTTTCAAGTGTTGATGTACTACGACTACGCCCTCGTCAACCACACACAAACACAGCAGACCCTAACTTGGCTGGAAGTGGCATTGACGATAGCCCAACGCCGCTAAGAAGTTCAAATTGTGCCACATGAAGAACACAACGAACCAAGTACAAAAAGAGAGTGGTGCCGTTCTGTGCTGCAGGAAATGTTTGTTATGGCGCATTGAATACAGCCTACAGTGGTGGTCAATGATGTAGGGGCCTCTAATAGTAGGGAAAGGGTGCTTCGAATTAATGGTTTAATTTAGCATATTTGAATGGTAAACGATATACTACAGTGAAAGCAACACTTTGGGAAGGCACCCTTAGTTTCAGTCATTTTAATCGGACAAGGAAGATGTCCGTCTATAACGAATGGGGTAAGGTGCAGGTGCAGAGAAAATCATGTGTGATTAGCTAGGTTCAAATGTACTCCCTCAGCTCGAGAATAGTACCTAAACAACATTCTTGGCGTGTACATGACTCGGGACATGGATGGTGTGGTGTTGTGGTTGCTACCAATACTTAAAAAAGCCAGTTCAAATAAGTCTTTTGCAGTTTCAATAGCCAGGAGTAGGTTCCACAAATGTACTCCCTGCTGTATGTACTCTTCTGTTATGGTAATGATTATTGGGGTGCATGACGTGTTTGAAGAATACTCGTACATATGTAAATATGTAGCTGCTACATTTCATTCATTCAATTTAAATTCTGGCCGGTGTCAGTCAGTATTGGATTAAGTGAACACTTTCCTATGGCAGCACATCCGAAATAAACAGAGCTTCACCATGTAGAGACAATACATATGTCCATACATACATACATGCATATGTTTATTTGTCAGCATACAAGTGCGCAAAGTACATAATGTAATTAATGCAGCCGTATTAACGTAGAGGAAATTGTGCACAGACGCGGTCTGTGGCAGAATTTGTAGGTCGCTAGTGCACTTTGGCACTTTTAATTTGTAAATGTGCCGACCAAATACATGACAAAAACAAGAAAGAAAGGGTGGAGACCCTATATACCCAGTTTAGGTTTTAGGTTATTTTTATTTTATTTGGAGACAAACAAGCTATTCTGATTTCAGTGTCAGTTAAACTAGAATAAAACCTCTAATAGGGACTGAGGGTACTTGTACTTGTACTCTACTAAAAGGACTGGCTTGAAGGGGTATAAATAGATACACATGTATGTATGTATGAACCTCTAATTTTCGTATAGTCAAAATATATTCATAGGCCGGTTTTTCGCCAGTCAGCAAAACTAGTTACAAATTGTCAGGATTCCCTAGCCTCAAGCCCAAGTTTGATGAACTTTGCAAAAACAATCGCATCTCATTCGTATGCTGAATAAAATCAATGACCATTTATTTCTACCAGTCGCCATCTAACGAGTATTAATGCCCCCCCAACATCGCTTATATCTCTGGGCGGCTTCTGTTTGTTATTAAATCGATAAAATACAAAAAAGGAAGGCCTGCAATGCAAGGCTAAAAAGGCAGCAAAAAGGCGATAAGACCTGTACCTGTATCTGGTGTACCCACCCATCGGATGAGAGGAGACACAGACAAACGGGGCGAGACAATCGGATCGCATCAGGCGATGTGTTCATTGCACTTGATTAGTGGATTGATAAATACATTTGTACGAGCATTTAAGTACACCTGTCTGTACATATTAGGCTTAAGAAATGTAGTCATGCAATTATAATGGTATTTTGCTTGGAGAAGCACACGTATTTGTTGTACTTTCTAAAAATGTTTCTGAAAATTGTATCCACCGGTAACAAATATTGGTGTACAAGAATCTGTTTGATGTATGTATGCTATTAAATTTGAAAATAGAACAGATATTTGAAAAAATACCCACGCATTGCGCATAAGTATACACACACGAACACACACTCGTATACGGGTCGGAAAAACAAATGCAAAACAGAAAATAAACGAAAAAGTGTCTGCTGTTTTCCTTCAAATTAAATCCAATTTGTTTGGGTCTGGGGAATTACCGTAAAATGGGTACAATCTCACGCGATTTTCTTAGATGAACGCCTTAATTTAAACGTATTTAATATACACGCACGCACACCTTCCTTCGGAAAATCAAAAAACATCTAACGGATTGTCGCGGCGCTGGTTTTCTTTGCTCAGCAGCGGATTTAACGACCCTCAGAAATATACCAAAATATACCGTCTCATTTTAAAAATATACCGTAAATATACTGACGAAGTTGAGTTCTGTTATACATATTCCTCGATTTTGATATTCCGTGGAATATTATTAGCTAGATGGAATCTTTAGCCATGCCCACATAATTTTATACGATAGAGGAATACATTTTCTACTTAACTGGCTTATTCTAAATACTTGCTTTTATTGTATTTTGTCTAATCACTAATCACTAACCATACAGTATGGTTAGTGGTGTAATCCGTGGTATAGGCCTTTGCACAATAAACTGCAAAATATCGTTGTGATATTTAAAACAGAGACTAAATTGTTTTTGCCTTCTTTGGACCCTGGGATGACAAACATTTTCTCAATTCTATTATCCCTTTCATTTCAGTCATGAACGAACGAACAAAAATGAACTATTCATGGAAGTGAACGAACTGAATAAGTTCATCTTATTCGTTCATCGTTCTTTTTCGTTCGTTCTTTTATGCTCATCGTTCTTTTTTGTTCATCTGTCGTTCTTTTTTGTTCATCGTTCGTTTTCGTTCGTTTTTGTTCCTCATGTTCGCTATGTTTGAGCTGGTATGGCAGCTCTTTTCGTTTTGTTCGCTATTTTTGCGCCAGTATTTTGCCTTGAATAAACGAGGAGGAATCTCCTCAAAGAATTCCACACCAGAACGAACGATGAACAAAAAGGAACGATGAACAAAAATGAATGATTAAGATGAACAAAAAGGAACGAACTAAAAGAACGACTTAGTTCACTGCATAAAAATGAACGAACGAACTTATTCAGTAAATTGAACGGTGTTTACCCAACACTAATTTATGTGCCACCAAAATTAAAAATTAAAACAAAATGGAAGTGGAAACACCAACGACGGTACCACAGCAAGAATTTACCATCAATTCGTATATTCTTCTTCATGAATCTTTAGATGCTGTTGCGTTTGCGGACGGAGAAAAGCTTAAGAGAACAGCTCTCAAGAAGGATAGTCGATTACGAGTGACGAATTCCGCCATTAATGCAAAATACACCAGAAAAAAAATAGACCATGTAGGGCAGAGCATCAACGGTATTTTCTGTCTGATGGCTCTCGTCTTTTTTACGTTTGCCCATTTAATTATGGTTTAAGAACCCAAACACCAACATCTGCTACTCAAAGACAAAAAAGTGCAGAAGAGGAACTACAGGAGGGGAGGTTAAGGTCTAAATTGCAATCTCTATGAATATTGGTCAAGGGTCGCAAGAAAAGTTATTCAAAAACCTCAGCACAGGAAGAGTGAGCCGTGAAGAAAAGAACAGACTGTGACAGAGTTTTGTGGGTCTATGGGAGGCCCATTAAAGGTGTATGTTCGGTAATAGACTTATTCAAATCCATGAGCAAGAATATATATTTCTGCACAAACAACTCAAACAAGACTAATGGATGAGTCATGAGGGTCCAAGGCGCTCTCAAGAAGGATAGTCGATTGCGAGTGACAAAATGCACATGTCTATGTGCAGTGAAACGAAAGAGCCAGTTGTCCCCCTATGAAGTCGCATTAGAACCAAGTAGGAAAGTACATTGATAGTAAGTATTTTGAAAGGACATTGTGGCCATCAAGTCATACATACACACACAATACATTACATAAGTAAGTACACAAATGCCACGCTCGTTCACGACGCAACTGCCAAGATACGGAGGTTCTAGGATGCCAGGTTGCGGTGGTTTTATGGCGCGGAAGTTCTAGGGTGCCAGGTTGCGGGGGTTCTGAGGTGCGGAGGTTTTGGGGTGCCATGGTGCGCACGGTGCTGACTCCCTGCGCACTAGGTTTAGAATAGTAGATGTTTACAGTTAAAAAAAAATAAATAAAATCGCGTGGATTCGACTGTGCTCGCCTTTTTATAGCAATTGGCAGCGCCGCCATTAGCGAAAATGACTTCGAAGCAGCGCAGTCGCGCCGCCGCAGGTCTGCCTTGCAAGAGCGAGAGAGATATATCGGATCTTGTTGCTCCAGCACCTTGTCTGGGCCTCCGCCAAAGAAAAAGAAAAAGACCGACATTTCGTTGCTGGCAGAGATCGCCCAGGAGCGTCTCGAACAACAAAAGGACCACCACGTTAGGCAGGAGAAGATGGTGCTGTGCAACCACAGCCGAAATAATTGCTATATCTTCATCATCCATTATAATAACCAAGAATTAATAGATCTTCCGCGCAAATTTAATGAACTTGTTATTGGCATCAGCTGTTTTTGATGGATGGTGGATGGTGGCAGTGTGAATCGGAGTTTCACATTTTTTGTCAAAAAATCCCACCATTCCCCCGGGATGGGCTCAGTGTGCAGAGCCTATTGGCGTTGGTTTTTGGATTTTATTCAAGCCCCAGAGCAAACCGAAGGCTGCTGCTTCGACCAAGATGGCGACTGCTCGGCGTGGCACCACACCCGCTGGCACGGCGATGCCCGCAGTGGAGGCCGTGGGCAACCCACCCGTCACTGGGCGCTTTGTGGGCGGGTACTGGCTGCGAAGTCTCAAGGCTGTGCCGTCCACGTCCACGTCCAGAACGCTGCGCGGCTGCGTGCCGCGCGCCGCTGGACCTCACATACGCAGTCTTTTGTATAGTTTAAATCGTTGCCCCTTTCAGTGTTCGAGTGCAAGTCTTGAGTTCCATCGAAGACTGCCTTGAATAAACGAGGAGGAATCTCCTCAAAGAATTCCACACCAGAACGAACGATGAACAAAAAGGAACGATGAACAAAAATGAATGATTAAGATGAACAAAAAGGAACGAACTAAAAGAACGACTTAGTTCACTGCATAAAAATGAACGAACGAACTTATTCAGTAAATTGAACGGTGTTTACCCAACACTAATTTATGTGCCACCAAAATTAAAAATTAAAACAAAATGGAAGTGGAAACACCAACGACGGTACCACAGCAAGAATTTACCATCAATTCGTATATTCTTCTTCATGAATCTTTAGATGCTGTTGCGTTTGCGGACGGAGAAAAGCTTAAGAGAACAGCTCTCAAGAAGGATAGTCGATTACGAGTGACGAAATTCCGCCATTAATGCAAAATACACCAGAAAAAAAATAGACCATGTAGGGCAGAGCATCAACGGTATTCTCTGTCTGATGGCTCTCGTCTTTTTTACGTTTGCTAATTTAATTATGGTTTAAGAACCCAAACACCAACATCTGCTACTCAAAGACAAAAAAGTGCAGAAGAGGAACTACAGGAGGGGAGGTTAAGGTCTAAATTGCAATCTCTATGAATATTGGTCAAGGGTCGCAAGAAAAGTTATTCAAAAACCTCTGCACAGGAAGAGTGAGCCGTGAAGAAAAGAAGACTGTGACAGAGTTTTGTGGGTCTATGGGAGGCCCATTAAAGGTGTATGTTCGGTAATAGACTTATTCAAATCCATGAGCAAGAATAAATATTTCTGCACAAACAACTCAAACAAGACTAATGGATGAGTCATGAGGGTCCAAGGCGCTCTCAAGAAGGATAGTCGATTGCGAGTGACAAAATGCACATGTCTATGTGCAGTGAAACGAAAGAGCCAGTTGTCCCCCTATGAAGTCGCATTAGAACCAAGTAGGAAAGTACATTGATAGTAAGTATTTTGAAAGGACATTGTGGCCATCAAGTCATACATACACACACAATACATTACATAAGTAAGTACACAAATGCCACGCTCGTTCACGACGCAACTGCCAAGATACGGAGGTTCTAGGATGCCAGGTTGCGGTGGTTTTATGGCGCGGAAGTTCTAGGGTGCCAGGTTGCGGGGGTTCTGAGGTGCGGAGGTTTTGGGGTGCCATGGTGCGCACGGTGCTGACTCCCTGCGCACTAGGTTTAGAATAGTAGATGTTTACAGTTAAAAAAAAATAAATAAAGTCGCGTGGATTCGACTGTGCTCGCCTTTTTATAGCAATTGGCAGCGCCGCCATTAGCGAAAATGACTTCGAAGCAGCGCAGTCGCGCCGCCGCAGGTCTGCCTTGCAAGAGCGAGAGAGATATATCGGCTGCCGCTTCATGTGTGAGATTTTGCATGCGCTTGCTGCTGAGTACAAAAAAAATACGTCAGCCGACAGCGCAGCCGCAGCTGCAGACTCGCTCGACTTTAACTGTAAATGCGAAGAAGGTGGAAAGCACGGAATAGCCGAGGAACTGCGGTTGTTTTTGGGAGTGCCCTCTGACAGGATTTACTGTTATTCGAAGCCACTGTAGGCAGACGCACAAGGCACTTTTGCTCATACAACAGTAGCATAAACAAACGAGTATCGTTCCAATTGCTCAATTTCTTTATTCCGTTGAATATTACTGGCTCGATAGAACATTTAGCCATGCCCACATAATTTTATCCGAATAATTAAACTATTCTCAACTTGACTGGCTTATTTTAAACACTTGTTTTTATTGCATTTTGCGTAAAAAGCGGTTTTAGCGAAACAAGTCAAACAAAAAGCAAGTAGCGAAATAGGTTAATCAAAACAAACGAAAAGGGAAATTCGTTCATATTGCTCAATTTTGATATTCCATTGAATAATGCTGGCAAACTAAATCTTTCAGCAATGCCCACATAATTTTATCCCATTGATGAATAAATTTTCTACACGATTGGATTGTTTTTAATCCCTGCTTTTATTGGATTTTGTGTAAAAAGAGGTTTGAACGGAAAAGTTCGACAAAAAAAGAGTCACTGTGATGCGTTTAGGCCTTGGAATACCCTATTTTGTTAATTTTATATGAAGATGAAACGTGATTTATTAAGAAATTTTCTCAAATTGATATTCCTTAGAAATATTCATGTACATTATTAGTATCTTGTATATATTTATGTCGATCCTGATACCTACTAAGCCTTGGAAGACAAACGTATTCACAGTTCTATAACATCCATTTCCCCCAGGGTATGTGTATTTATGTAAAATTTAAGTTTGCGCAGTGCTGGAAAGTTTCATCCGTCATTTCATACCAGCCAGTTATTGTCAGCTGACAGTGAAGCTAAACCGTTGGACCTTCAAAAAAGAATAACCAAACAACAAAAAAAGAAAGTTCCCGTTCGCTTCCTGATTCCCATTTTTAGAGGTTACTTTTAGCGTTTTAAGGCAGCGCCACTTGTCCGAGCAATCTCTGGACAATCGCATCGCTGGCGCTGCCTTTCGCTCCATCTGCGCGCGGGCCAGCCTCTTTGCATGCGCCGCCACCGAAGCGAGCGTGGAGTGTGCTCCATTTATTATACACTCAGACCACATCAAGCTCATAGATTTCCCCCCGGCAGCGGCAAGGCAAGCCTTGGCTTTCGACAGTGCAGTGGCAGGTTCTGCCTACTGTCTACCTTCTGGTCGTGCAGCTTCCTCCTCTGCCAACTCATGTGGTTGTGGCCTCCCTTGGCCCAAGTGCGGGCAATCTGTGTTGCAAATTTTGTCAATAAATTTTGGCTAAGAATGCCAAAACAAGCGGCCCCACTCGTCCGGGCCGGCCGGCCTGCCACATGGACATCATAACTGTTAAGATAAGATTGCTGCCTAGATGGCAATCCCGATCGGGACGGGACGGGACAGGACGGAACTCATAGATGCATTCAATTAGTTCTGATTTAAAACTAATTGAAAATGCGTCAAGCTGGAGGGGAGCCGCTACACCTGGCTCCTGGCTCTCTGCTGTCGAAAGGTGTTTAAGTTATTTGTCTTAAGTGCTGCCGGGAGGTGTGTTTGGATGTGCATGTGCGTGCCCATGCCCGTGCCCGTTCGCGATTGATCGCGATCGAAGCAGGCGGAAAACTAGATCAGCCAGTGGTCGGACCCTCATCTAATGAAGTAGTCTAATGTCTACTTAACTGCACAATTTTGACAAGTTTAATGCGCCAGGGGGATGGGCAGGGGATTTATGGGGTCTCCGCCATATAGATCGCCAAACAATTGACAATCCCAAAATAGGCAGCAGCGGCAGCGTGCCTTTTGTGCCGGCTAATTGTAATGCGAAATCATAACACGCCATAAAAACGACACAAAAGAAGGAGAGATGGGATCGTATCGCATTGGACCGGTTTTTTTTTGGGTCCTGTCTTTGAGCCCAAGAGCCCTCAGAGCCTAAGACGCCGCCCTGGCAGCTGGTCAATGGAAACAAAGCACTCTTTCTCTCTCTTTCCCTGATATTATAGAGAAGATGGCACTCTCTAACGTGGAGTAGCCGATCCCGATCCCGATCCCGAGCCATAAATCATGTTTCGAAACACGTTCTTCCTTAACGCGAACATAAAACATCTGTTGTTTGGTTCGCCTTGGATCTGGTTGCTCTTGCCCTCTGCCTCTGCCTCTGCCTCTTCCTCTGCCTGGCAGCTTTTTCTTGAAAGGACAAAAGGACTTAAGCTTGGGGCGCAAACTGGTTGGTTGCCAATTGTCCTGGCAAGACAACAGGCCACAGATAAATGTCGTGATCGACACGCAACATCGCCAGCTGCTGCTGCGGCTGCTGTCATGTCCTCGGCCAAGTTTTCAGTTAACCCATTGATGACATTGAGGAAGCTTATTAGCTGAGAAGGAGAGGAAACTACTGAATGAATCCCTAAGCCAATGATGGAGTTAGAGCCTCATTTATCCCCCGATCTATCCAACATTCTACTTAATGAAGGAAAAACTAAATAGTTGCATAGTTTTATGACCCTATTTATGCCTTGATGTATCCATGATCCCCAAGCTCACTTACCTTACAATCTATAAGAATCCAGGAAACTTCTTATGAATAAAGATCGATTTCTTATCTTTAAAATAAATTAAGAAATTTAAGTTAAAAGGAATCTCCATATGCCATATTCTGGTCAAAGAAAAGGTTCCCATAATGCTAAAATCTTTCCTAAAACTTATATTAGGGTAAGATAGTTTCAGGAAGCCAGAATTTTCTATAGATTGATATTGTCTTTTGTGCCAGAAATGTTATGAATGGATCAACATTCTTTCTTAATGAATTCTGATTAGTATATTCGACTTGCTATTTCATTAAGGTCTATATACAAGACCACTAAGATCTATTGTATGGATAGTTCATTATGGAAAAGATGACACACCAGTTCCTCATTTTTTCCCTTTTGTGGGGCAGCAATCATTAATGGGTTAAGTTCAAAAAATGGCTGCGGTCGCAGGATAATAGCTTCTGTTGCTGCTCCTGTTGATGATCCTGCTGCTGCTGACTCACCTTGGCACGTGGACTTAACGATCGCTCGACTGCAGCTGCTCTCGAGTCAAGTCGAAAACAAGCTCTCACCGAAGGAGCAAACGAAGATGAAGGCAGCTGCCAGCAATTTTCAATGTCCCAAATAGGACCAACCGTTTTCGTCTTCGTCTTTGTCTCCATCCCTTTCCGATTCAATGCGTCAGCAGATTAGCTTTCTGCTCCTGCGAGGAGGATGAAAGCAACACGTGTGCGATATGATTGTGATCCAGGATATCCAGGATATGCCCTATCCCTCTTGGCCCAACAGCCAACAGCCCCTCAGCCAACCCCATTTTTCTCGATCCCCGTAGCCTAGTTTAATTATTGTTTACCTTGCCTCAAGGTTACGGCTTTGTGATTATGCCCTACTTGATTATTATTTCATAATTTTGCCTTTCTTTTGTTTACGGTCGCTCTACTTTCGCTGGTAATACATAGAGCAGCATGTCCTGGCATGCAGCCCAGTCGTAGCAGTAGAGCAGGGCGCAATCCTGCTGCCCTTGAGCTAAGCAAAGCAAACGATCCCTTATCCTTTTGCCCCTACTGCCAAAAAACCACGGCCAACCCCAAATTCAAAGGAAACCCAGATATGAAGTTTAGATGTGGCATTGAATACCCCCGAATACCCTTGAGAATGGAGTGAAAACTGTTTTTATAACGACTGTTCCTTTGATTGATCCTTTGATGAGGTAAACCGATTCCAAGGAAATTATCACAGGAATTCCGTTTCAATATTTAATTAGGATATTTGAAAAGGCAGAAAGAAGGAGAAATGATGATGGTACGATCTTCCAAGCTCCTGCAAGTACGTATGTATGTACATATATGTAAATGGGTTTTGTTAAATGGCACCCCTTTGTTTTAGGGTATAATAATTACGCACTCGATCTCGCGAGCACTCTCCACGATGCGATAGTCATCTCCTGCGAGTGCTACGCATAATCCTTTGACAGAGTCCACTGTCCGGAAGTCTAACTGCGCATTCCTTTCCTAACATCCTTCCGCGACCTGGAATAAGTCGAAATTTGGTACAATTATTGCGCCTTATTTTGGTCTAACAGCGATGCTGTTTGGTTTGGGGTTGGTTTTGGACCAAAGAATCAAACAGTCGTCTACACTGAGGACAATTAGGAGTACTCTGAATGACTTCAAGAAAGCTTTTAAGAAATATCTTGTGCAACTTTATTTTTAGCCCTTTCCCAAATCGTAAATATCTTCCAGGAAACTGTTGGAAGCATCCCGGAATTCATCAAAGTTTATCTTCAGTGCAGTGCAAAAAAGCCTTCCAAATTTAAGACACTCCACCAACTGTTTGGATTAGGAAAAACTGTACCGAAAATCGCTCAAAAGCGCGTAAAACTTTTGCTTTTGAAAAGCCATCAGCAATTGAGAGAACTACGCATTTGATTTGATCCGGGAATGTGTGTGAGCCGTACGTACGAGTATATTGTTGTATAAATAATTTATGCAACCCCAACGCACAATGCCAGCAAAAAGAAGGAAATGGGGTGGCCTTTGTGGCCCTCCCTTTCTGGGGTAGTTCAAGTTGGAACATTTTTTGAATGAGAGATGAGGCAGGAAGGAAGAAAGGAAGAAAGGAGATGAAGGCAGGATAGGACAGTGGATACCAGAAATCTGTTGCGTAGTCCCTGCTACTGCTCCCTTGTGGAATTGCGTCGCTTGGGATTCTCACGCTGGATTTTCTTCCTTGTCCTTGTCCTTGCCCTTGTCCTTGTCGTTGTCCCTGTCCTTGTTGGGTTTTTGATTTGGGTTGCGCCTTTGTGGGCATAATTATGCTTCGCTTCGCTTCGCTCTGGTCTGCCCCTCACAAACCAAACCCAAATGCATTCTCATTCAAATCCATTGCAGTGCAACATTCCAGCAGTTCTCATATCGCATTTCCGCTTAATTGTCTTCGATTGTAGCCGAATGGGAATAAGATCCAATGGAGGGAGGTAGATGATCGCGATTTATCCAAAACCAAAGCTCTCTCTGGTAGGCAGGGCAGCTGGTGTGTCTCCTTTATTTTTGCCAAGTTTATGCGAATCGCTCGAAAACGCATAAACATATCAAATTACGACGATCGACGATCGCAGTTTGTAAAAACCGGAAGTTTTTAAATCTCAGCAGTCCAAAAGGAAAGAGAAGAGGATAACCGAAACAAAAGCCAAGACAAGATCATCGGCGGCATTTTCTCTTTTCTTGTCTTTTCACTGCCTTATTTCTTTTAATTCCCAAAAACAAAATCTTCATAAATTTCGACATTTTTTCTTAATGATGATGCACTGCAGCCTCCGCCGAAGCATCAACCTCTGGGCTCCGCGTTGCCCTTGAGTGGTCCCACACACGAGAAACAAAAAAGGATCTCTTCGTGGCGATCTTGAACTTTTCTCAGCTCCATCTGCATACTCGTACGTACGCGTACATACCCATTTCGATCGCTTGATTTGCTTTCAAGTTAGTGCAAATACAATTTCTGTTACATTTTTGTCGAGCTGGTGCTTTGTTTTTGTTGAACAAACACAGAGGCACAGGCGATCGAGGCGATCGCACAGCAAACAGCAAGATCAGCATCGGCCAGATCGGAGATTGCAGATTGCAGCAGAGAGTCCGCGTAGGATGGGGGAAAAACTGCCAGGCCAGGCATGGGTCAAGTTCATTGACGCCCTCGATGAACGATGCCAGTAATGGGCGACGACTGATCGTTTTGGATTGATCAGCGCTCATAGGAGCAGTGGAGTGATGTACAGAAAATCTATAGCTAATCCTCGAAATTACCTATAGGTCTAAAAATGAACTGATCTCAGTGTTTATTCTTCTACTTCTCTCTTCGATGCTTAGAGTTTTAAACATCCAAGGATCTGCTAAAGAGTCCTCTTTACTATAGAGAAAACAACTGAAATCCTTTCTCAGACAAACCCTATCTAACCCTTATATCTAAACTGAAGAAATTGCAAAGAATTTGTCGTTTGAAAGACCTACTCCCCTAGTAACTGAACTTCAAATATTATCTTGATTGAGAAAACTTATCAGGAATGATCCCTGATCGATTTGCTCTATGATGGAAAATTACAAGAATGGGAAAAACATTTAGACTATAGGGATAAAGACAATAAAAAGTATAAGCTCTACAATTTCACTAATCTAACTTTGGTTACATCTCTCTAATTCTAATATAATACCTAATCTAGATCAAAATAAATAACAAATGGTATGGTATATCATGAAATTCATGTTAATATCCTTAACTGATCTTGCCAAAATGTAGTCAAAATCCTTAACTGATCTTTCCCAGTGCAAGCTCCAGCCTTTTGGTGATCACCCCTGAAGCTTCAGTCTCTAACTAATCATGGTTGAAATCCCCAACTGATCTTGCTCATTTTCAGCCTGAAACGATCAGAGATCGCGGCCAAGGTTGTATGTAGTCCTCCCCTTTCAAGCTCGTCTCCTTTTTCCCGCTGATTTAGTCGGCTTATCCATCTGCTTACAATGCAAATCCATCATGCTTTGCTGCTTTGTTGCTTTGTTGCTGAACTACTGTAAGATTTCGCGCTTCGATCTGCTCATGAGCATAAGTGATCATGCCAAATTTGCACACCATCCATCGCAGCCCGAGGAGGGATCTAACAACTCCATCGGCCGCCTGCCTCGTCTCCGCCTCGTCACTGCCTGCCTGGAACAAACAAGATCGCAAATTGCAGCAGATCGATCAGAAATACTTTCACCCTGCTTATGGGCCTGTCGGGTCGGAAATTCACTCTTGCGCAAGAAGATTGTAAAAGAGAGATTTTGCAATCTCTAGGATGTTTGTTCCTGGGTCCGTCTTATGGTTGCTCCTTTTGTCTGAAAGCAAATTTGTTTTCCGCTCGAGATCGATCATTCTTGGGTCCATTGCACTCATAATAAATCACGAGGATTGAGTCCTGGCAGGATGTCCAGGACCAGTGTCCTTTTGTCTGCCTCGCTGACTGAGAGCGGCTTTTGTTTTTCGTTTTTCTGTATTTTTCGGATGTTTGCATGCAAAATGGAAATGCAAAATATGAAGACGAAGGCGAAAACAGACGGCAAGAAGAAATGCTGTACGATACGATCGTTTGGCGATATGCAAACATCTGCCTTGGCCCGGTTTACTCGTTTCGGACCAATCCCAAAAAAAGGTAGCACAACTGTACCCCCGAACAGACCACAGCCAGCTCTCGGCTAAGGCGCATTCTTCATCGATTTGCTACGTGCCCCGGCCAGGGCCAGGACCAGGGCCAGCTACCAGGAATCCCTGTAAGCCATCGCCGCGCAGGATCATAGAGAGGAACCAATCATTCCACACCTGTTATTTAGGACACTACGTGTGTGCGTCCGCGATGGGTTTCGATTCTGTTGATGGGAAAAAAGGTTTCAGCGAAACCTGCTGGTCCGCCTAATGCGGCACATTAATTCAATAGGCCACAGTCCCGGGGCACAGACGGATTTCGAGTTTCGGGTGGGATCGTTCATGCATGTAGATCACCGCAACAGATCAAAATAAATATGAAAACGTTCAGTCTGAGAGACTCGCAGACCCAAACTCATCCTCTCGAACAGGTAGAGAGGATCCTTGTGTCTGTTGCTTGTCTGTCGGATTAGAGTTAGAAAAAGGATCGATCTCAACAACAGCTACAGCAAGGATGTCTCGCTCTCTGTCTCGCCATCTCTTTGGAAACCCCTTACGTTACATTCATTCAAGCGGAAGTAACAGCTGCGTCTTGGATCCAATCCATGTAAGGAGAATACTTGGCAATTATTGAGACGCAGCGCAGCTGTAAAAGTCCCCAAAAGCCGTATCAAAAAACAAAGAAAACAAACAAAATATCCCATCGAAAGCTTCGCTCCCACACAAAAAGCTCTGCGCTTCACTCTACCGTCCTCTCTTCGGCCCTACAATGCAGCGCAGATCTGCGTCCAAGCCTCGTCTCTGCAGCGCAGCTCTGCGCCCAAGCCTCGTCTCTGCTCTGATTTTGTGCACTCAAAGAAGTCAGAAAGAAAATTAAGAATAAATGACTCTAAAAAGAATGAATTATAAGCGAAAAATCTGTGCCGACAGTATCTAAGTTTCCATCGCCATTTAGATAGTCAATCTTACTACTATTTTATTGAAAATACTCGTGGCCTACATTCTTTTCTCTGAGTGTACGCTCTTCTCTTTCCAGATGCAATGCATCTCTGCGCTGCTCCAACTCCTTCTTCTGCTCCTTCTTCTTCTCGTTTCGGCTGCTGTCGTTGTCGCACCTGTCGCACAATTTATTTTGCGCCCAAGAAGTAAAAAGCCCAAAAAAGCAAAGCAAAAACCACCAAAAAAATACAAGAAAAGCTACAATATACAAAAAAAACAGTTGTGCAACGCATATCCGTTTGTCTTTAGCTTCCTTTTCGTATAAAAAAGAAGCAGCTGCCATTCGAAAACATCAAGATATTTTAGCGTACAGCAGATTCTGCAGCAGCCGATGCTCTGCTCTTCTTTCTTCCCAGCAAAAGTTTATCTCTTTTCCAGCAGCGCCTCTCCTCTCTGTCTTTCACTGCTTGTAATTTGCAATCGTTCACATGCTGTTCTTGTCTGATTTTATTTGCTCTGATACGCAAGTCGCGCTCTCTTGCGGTCATAAAGTTTATCTGCTCCAGCCGCGCTGCCCCCGCTCAGGCTTTGAATGGCCAAAGTGGGAAAGGGGGAAGGGAACAGAAATTGCCCAAAAAATGCACAGCAAAAATGTCCTCCTCTTTGATGAGAAACAAAAGGTTCACAGGCGCGTCTCGGGGATATCTTGGGTTGTAGATCAATGTCACATTTATGTTTTGATTTCAGATTTATAACTTTATTAAAAATTTTCATATAAATGCAATTCATGCAACAATACGTACGAGTATAACCATGCTATTGACACATTTGAGTTACAGCTAACGAGGGGATGCTGCTTATAATGAAAAGGGATATTTACAACGGAAATAAAAGGGTATAGATTGCATCTGAAGAAAAAACCTTTAAGCCAGCCCAAATGGATTTAAGATTCCATTTCAGAACGGATAAGATAGAGTGGTAGCTAGTAGATACATAGATAGCTGCATATCGATTTTTTCCATGACATCTATACATAGATATAACAATATGGTGTTCCGATTTTGGTCCAAAACGATATATTTATGAGCTAAGTTGATCCATAAAAAGCGACTAAAGCCATGCGAACAGCAAAGGAACGAAATCTATATTTAGGTGGGGGAGTAGATAGGGATTAAGTAAGATCTGGATAGACCTTACCAGATCTACCAGAGGAATTAGTTCTACTTAAACTTGATAAATATTTGTTCTTTGAGCTAAACGATACAAAAAACAACACCCTAAACATTAAATTCAGTTTCACTTTTGAAAAATTTCCCACTCCATATAAAAATATTGAGTGATGATTCAGATCATTCCTCCTTTTTTTTGCGACCCATACTTAACCTTAACCCCCCTGGTCATGGTGCATTCAGGGTGCATGGAAAATAAATTGCTTAGAAAACATAAACAAATTACAACAAATTAATAAAGCTGTTCCACGGTTACGTAATGGCCCTGAAGGGTAAATATAGTGGCAGCACCAAGGGAAGGGAGGGATGGAAGGATAGTTGGGTGGACGGTGGCATGTAAACGATAATGTAATAGGGCATCCCGAACGAATTTCGGGCAAATTCCTATATTCTCCCTTTTGGCAGGCACTCGTCAGGGTCCGTGCTTCGGGAGGAATACGGGTGTGAAGACATTCGGCGAGATTAGACAATTTGGTATGGTTCGTTAGGAGGTTTGCGCTTGCTTGGCTTTGGCTCTGGCCAAAACGGGAAAAAAAATCAAAACATAATTTCCAACGCTTCCAAGGAGGAGGGTAGGATAGGGCAGGGGAGGCCAGGCGCAACAACAGAAGCAGTAGAGTCTTTGTACCGTTACCGGTTCTCAAAGACGGATCGGAACGGTGGTAAACTAGTTTCGCCGCTGGATGCTTAACCTTCGGTGCCTGCCGCAGCCTCAGCCTCTACTACCTCAGGCCCCTGCTCAAAGACCAGACAATAACATTCATTAGAAAGGAGAGAAACAGAGAGAGAGTCAGAAATACAGAGAGAAACACAGACGGAGAATGAGAATATGCGTAAGGCGTCGCAAGGATCACAAAAGATCTCTAAGTAGGTACAGCTGCGTCTTAAACTTTAAGCTTGATCAGGCAGGGGTGTGTGCTGCCAGAAGGAGTATTCAATTGGCAGCTGTTATCCTGCGGCGCATCCTTTGTAATTAACAAAACAGTGAGAACAGGACAGAGAGAGAAAGAGCCTCGGGCACGGGCTAAACCCATTAAAAGTCTTCACGAACTTCGGCCTGCTGTTTTGTACAGTTGCCCTCAGGAACAGACAGTCACAGTCGGACGCCAGTCGTCGTCTCAACCTGTCTCTGTTGGGCATCACCTGCCATCGCCATCGTCATCGCCAACTGTCTGTAGGTCTGTTAATGTGTTTAATGATGCCTCTGCTATGCTAAATTGAGGACCGGCCCCCGACTCCGATTCCGTCTTGATGTCTGTCCGCACACATGTCTCGTGCTGCATCGATTGTCCTGATGCGATATGCGGGTCGCGTCTTGCACCTCCGATCTGATCTCTCTAGCCACGCGCCCCAACTTTCCTTCTGACTCTCCACGATCCATCCAGGGCCCTGCGCACCTGCTCAGTCGACTGACACAAAATGTGGGCCGCCCTAATGGAGTTGTCCCCGGGCCCAAGGTTCGCAACTTTTACCACAGCCACAGCAAGCTCTGGGCGATCATTAGTTGAGTCTGAACTCAACCTACTGGACAACATTTTTTCGAACTTAATATAATATTTTATTTTAGTTTTTGGCTGGCTTTTTTCGGCACTTTTGTGGATATTTTAGTCATTTGAGAAGGATACAAAAGATAAAGTCGTTGGGTAATCCGTTTGGAAAGAAACTTAATTGAAAGAAGATCTTTAATCGAAACAACATAGGAAATTTCTTCATAAGATCAGCTACAAATATAAGTTTGTCTGTAAAGTTTGTTATTTTGTTTATTATTATCTCATTTTAATCTGTTTTTGTTTTCTTTATATACTATATATAGTATATGCTGAGATAAGTAATATATTGAGATTCCTTTTTTGATATTTTTAAATCATGCGGCAGTAATCGCGATGGAATGAATATTATACCAATTCCGGCTCTTATGTATAATTACGTACATATGTATATTAGTTTTGTTAGGGAACCTCGTTAAGTTTATATGTATATTTTTATTAGCATCAATAGCCGAGTCAATATAGTCCATGCCATGGCTATAAGAGCTAGAGCAACCAAATTTTGTATCTTGACTCCTGTGATATTACACTGTTAAAAGTAAATTTCAAAACTTTACCCCGCCCCCTTCCGGCCTCACAAAAGAGAGAATTTGTGGCATCCACAATTTTGAAGATACAGGAAAATCGAAAATGCAGAATCACAAAAAACTACCATAGCTACTAGATTAGCGAAGATGGAGCAGATGGGATCATTATTATAGCCACAAGGAACATAGCATAACCTGCTCATTCTCATCAACATACTGACAGAGTTTGAGTAAAAATGTAGAAACACGGCCCTTGCCGCGGCTCACAACGTTCCCGCTCGTAATGCTAATAGATTTGAGTATAAGTGTAGTTTTGATGATACTATCTCCCCCTCTTAAATCCAATTTCTATATCCATATCCATATCTTTATGTTTATTGACTCGCACTACGTTATTCCAGAATCGTTTTCTCCATATTATAACTACCAATACTCAAATCCTTTTTATGCCAAGAGGAATTTGTAGTATACGCTTCGATAATATGATATGATATCTCCATCCCTATCTAAATCTCCATCCTAACCAAACTGAAACTCCTGTTTTTCCACAGCCTTCCACCCATTCCAGAACATTTCTCTTGGAATGTTTCCCATTTCCATTGGTCTACGTGCGGCCCTGAGAGGGTATTATACGCTTCGGCGCATGCGCATTCGGAGAGGAGCAAAAAAAGAAACCCCTATATATGCAGCTAAAACGAAAGATCGAGTCGCTCTTTGTCGCTTTGACGCTTTGCAGCTGTAGTTGTAGCTGCAGCCGCTGCCGCTGCCGCTGCCGCTGCCGCTGCCTGTTCTCTGCTTGTGTTTGCCTGTGTCGCTGTCGCTTTCGGCAGGAGTTGTTTTTGTGTGTGTTTGTGGCTGTGCGGCTTACGAGCCAAGTCGCCGTCGCGGACGAATCAATTGCGCGCAAACCATCGACGGCAACGGTTCTTTTCGTTCCGTAGTGACCAAGCTCTGAAGTTCTGTTACTTTCTGTGTTCCTGGAGAAGATCTCTTCTCTGGGCACAAGTCGAAAATCGTTGTTTTTCAATTTTTGTACAAATGTTTTAAAAGTTTAAGCCAAAGCAAAGCGATTCGTGTGGTAAGGCACTGTTAAACTGTTAAATGTTGTGTTTGTGCCGCGTCTTTCTATATTTTGATAACTGTAGAACAGAACCGTTAGAACAAAGTGCCCTTTCGCCCTCCTTCAAAAAAGGGAAAAATCTGTAATCTGTGTAAAAGTGCCAAGAGACAAGACAAGTAAAAGGAGCAAAGCAAAAGAGAGAGATCTAAGAATGTGCCAAAAACAACAATTTGAGTGCTTAGCGCTCTGGGTGCGCCGGCGCGGCGGTGATGATCTTGAACTCGGCTCAACTCCCCAGTGCGCAGGCGCAGGCAGCCTAACGGTGCATCGGCAAGTGCAGTTGCTTTTGCAAAGAGTGAGAGGGGACGAGAGAGAAAGAGAGAGAGAGAAGAATGGCAAAGGCAGCGCCATTGCATTTCTTTTGATTGCTTGTGTATCATCTTTGGGGATCTCTCTCCTCCGCCTCCGCCTCCACCGCCTTCGCTTTGGCGCAAAAAAAGTTTTTCGTCGCCGCCGAAATGGCTTTTCGCTCATTTTTTGGCGCTGGAACTCTGAAGATCGCGCGCTGATGGCTGATGCGCTTTGCTGTTGCCGAGTGCACTCCCAAAAGGTAATCCTATGCTTGAGTTATAAAAGTGCCGTTAGCTTTTTTATGTTTAACCGTTTGGCGTTTTGGGTGCAGCCTAATGAAGAGAAGATTCTCCTCTCTCCGATGAGAAGTCTCCAAAAGACAGACACACACGCATACACTAAAATAATTACAGCTAATGTCCAAAGTGCATCTGGAGAGAATTTATATTGGAATGAAGAATGGTGTATTTGGATGAGGTTTTGCAGTGGAACACTCTCACTCTTTTTGGCGATTTCCCACCTTCGTTGGAAGTGACGTAATGAATCAATATTGCAGACAATTTGCAGTAAAAGAAAAGAAACGTGAAAGACCATTACGACGCAAAAGATGACATTGTTGCTGCAAACATTTGTGTGTGCTGTCCCCCAACGAAGCAGGGGGGACCGCTGTCGGCCTTTGATTTATTTACATGTGCTTTTCGGAGGAGAGCACAAAGAGAAACATTTCTTTGTGTCGCTCAAACAAACACTCTGACTCATGCTCTCCCGCTCCTGCTTGGTCTCCAAGTCTCCCCCTCTCTCTCTCGCACGGTAGCTTCAAGAAGTAACGGGAAAACAGCAAAAGCAGCGTCATCCTTCCCCTCCATCTCCACCTCCATCATCACGTGTTGCTCAGCTCTCTTTCCATTTATTTTTCGCTGCCATGCCGCCATGTCAGCGCCTTCATTATAATAATTTTTATTGCTTTTGCATAAATCAAAAATCATTAAACATAAAAAAAAAATGAAATCGTTAAAAGACGAAGAACCAAAAAGAGTATGAGAAAAAAGTTCTCAAAACGCACCTTTTTGGATGTCTGCACTAATTTCACATAATGCTGTTGTTGCTCTCTGATCCTTCTTTTCTTTCTGCTCTTTTTTTCTTTCGCATTTCCGTTACTGTTGCTTTTGCCGAAGAGAGGGTGTGGGAGGGAGAGAGGGAGAGGAGAGCGCAGCCATGTCTGCGGTTTGCATACAAATTCATTAGTGACGGCTGCCTGCCAATTCCCGCTCCCGCTCTCCATCCTCTTGCAGTCTCCAGCGTTGCCTCCCACACAGAAATTTCTGGGAATTTTACTGCACCTTTCCAGGAGGGGAGGGGGGCTGGAAAGCTTTGCAAGGAAGAGGAACTCACACGGCGCTGACTGACCCTCTCTCTCTCTGCAACGGTTTCATTGGAAATATGCTCCAGCTTTTGGCGACTTTCCTTTTGTTGCATTTGCTATAATCGTACATATGTAGGTAGGTAGCGGGACGGTACTGTTACAATTGTGGACAACTTTTATGACAGATAATAGCTCTACCTAACTGTTGAGTTCTACATTTGGAAAAGCTCTTCATAAAACTATAAGATGAGGAAGATGGCGAAGAGGAATGAGAATATCACAGCAGCTGTGTGTGAAAGTGAAATAAACGGATTTTTGGAAATATATCAAATGGTATTTAGTGCCATTTTGAAATTTGTATTCAATCTTGAACAACACTCCCCTCCCGAAGTTCTGCGATACTTTTGTGGCTGATAAAGCTTTTAATGCAATTATCTCATATCCATATCAAAACTGTCTCCATCTTTGATTTATTACAACACTCATTTCCCATAGATTCCACCATAACCTCTATACCTCCCCGCCCTTAGCAACACGTACTTCTCCCACATAAATCTCGAAACCGAAACGAAACGAAACGCAACTTTTTGTACCACTTTCGACTTCTACGAAAAAAGAAACACACACACACGCACAAAACGAGCTTCAAATTGTTTCTTTTTCTGCTTCTCATCTTTTTCGGTTGTTGTTTTTGGAATGATTACTGTAACCAAAAATGTGACCTGATACTCCATCCAATATCCGCCCCTTCCCCCTGCACCCCCTCAGTCCTCTTATGACAATTTGGTCACTAATTTTAGGGGCACTCTGCTCTGAATCTCTGAATCTCTGGATCTCTGTGGATCTTTCGGTCTGAACCAAATACAGTTGTCGGTACAATTTTATTGATCTTTTTTCTGCACAGAAATATAAAATTGTTTCATGGTCGATTGTTGTTGCTGTTGCTGTTTCGGTTTCTGCTGCTGTCGACGAAATCGAATTCGAAACGCGTGCGTGTATGTGTGTGAAGTGGAGATCCCAGCCAGAAGATCCCTGAAGAGGGACGCCAAGACTCCAGACGATAACAACAACAACAACAGTAAATACTTGGTTTAGGCAGAGGCCCCGAAATAGCCACTGTCCATGGGTCCCAAAGGGCAGCCCGAAAAATATTTTTATCTTGATATAAATACCCTTTCCATTTCGGTGGGGTATTGAAATGTGGGACGCAACGCAGATAAAAAATCAGGCCAATCCTTGACCAAAGTTAGGTTCTAAGGAGAAGATTTTAGACAAATATTTATTTAAATTTAGTTTTATTAAAATTAAAGACACAATACTACTAAATTAACTGAAAGGGCATGTGAAATTCGGTGTTTCGTTTCGTTTTGACTGCATATTTGTTGTTTCTCCTGTTCTAAATACGCCAAAAGTTGCTTTTGGGGCATAAATATATGTCTTTAGTGGCGGTGTGGCATGTCTGGTTGCGTTTTCGGAACTTGGTAAATGGGGCAAAAGGCAGGCGGCAGACGAATATCTTTTGGCGGAGTGGTTCGGAGTTGGGAGTCGGGAGTCTGGGCCAGAATTCATGGAATTAGTTAACGATTAATGATTGGATATTGATTTCGGTTTGTGGCTCTCTATCTCTCTCTCTGACGTTGAAGATTGCTTTGAAATATCTTCCTCACTGGTATATTCGCTCTCTTCGCATATCGCGCTTCGCTTTTACTACTCATTAATTTCTTTTAACTATCCAGAGACATTAAAAAAAAGTAAGGCTGGAAGAAGCGCAAATGAAGTTCCTGCTGGCGCAACATCTTCCTTTTGGTTTGTGGCACATCTTTCTCCGTTCAGGCATTTTTACATAGTTTTAGTTTTCGCGTTGATGCTTGTCTTAGTTGCGCTGCCAGCTTTCTTTTTGAGCGTTGAGAGATTCTCTTCCTTATAGCGTTGCTAACTGCTTTACGATCTGAACGGACATAAAAGTCCAAAAAGCATGGAAGATACCGCTCTGGACAGACAGCATCTCTCGGTTCTTCGTTCAGGTAGTATATTCTTTGCTGTTTTTTTTTTCTTTCTTAATTTCGTTTCCCGCTTCTGGGAAACTTAATTTGTGTGGATGCTCCTTGCCGCCATATCAAATTGGCGCTATCGAATACCTAACACGGCAGAATACCTAACGTAAATACATGCTATGCTTTCTGTCTCTACTTATATATGAGAATATGGTAGGTATATATGTATGTAGGTGTGGACAATGCCCCATATAAAACTATGAAGCTGAAGCAAAAGAATCAGCTTAAAATCTGCTTAGCTCTGTACATTTTTTATTTGCTGCGAAATTTGAGGCTTAAATTCTTCAACAAGATTCCAGGTTCCACATTTGGAGCATAGCATCCCCCCCGCCCCAAACATTTGGGTACACATTTGCGTAGAAAAAACTATTTTAATTTGTGTGAGAACTCTGCTCCGTTGGTTCTTGAGCAGGGTATGGGGGGGTTAGGGGTTCTTAAGATGGCGCATATTTAACGATAATCATTAGCCTTCCTCAGTGGCTCCTTGGCAACAAATTCGAGCGGGGCACGGCTCTGCCGCAGATTGTGTGCCAATGAAGTAATTGAGCTGTTGGCTGGCCTGGCCTGGACTGGCCTGTCTGTCTGTCTGCCTGCCTTCCTGCCTGACTTCTTGGCCACTAACGAGATTACAGCACGTTTTCAAACTATTTGGGCAATTAAAAGAGGCAGCGTAATGGCATAATGTAGTTAGCGGAATACTTGCGAGAACACTTTGTAGAAAGCATAATAAAAGATGCATTTCCGATGTAGAATTTAACTATGCAAATAGAAAAACATTAGGCTTCTAGGTTAAGTTTTTTAGTAGGAAGCTTTAAAGTATCTTTTCAAACCAAATAATATATCCCTATAAATCATTCCTAAGGTTTTACGACAGTGATGTACAGAAATCGAATCACTTAACGGATCGGTTTTGGAAATGATCTTCTAAAAAAAACTAAATTAAATTGTGTTGCTACAAACTACAATTATCCAGGGGCCTGTACGAGTACTCCCCAATCAAAAATGTTTTCCCATTGGGCATACTCTTCTATATGATGCTCCACTTAAGCACACTTCCACAGAGACCGTTCGAAATAAATTTGTGTAATTTCTGGCCATCTACACCTGCAGACTGGGGACTGACAGAGGAGGAGTACATTGTTGGGTATGGAGGAGTACGGAGGGGCAATCAATTGGAGAACTCGGAGTACGAACTGAAACCACAATAAACGATGCGCTGATGGCCGACCATTTGGATTGATGATTGCAGCCACGGCCCATATTATGCCATAACAATATCAAAGCCAAATGAGTGGTCGTCAGACAGGTACACAAGGCAGTACAAGACTATATGGGGGTTGTCGGCCAGAATGGTTTTCTGAGCATTGCAGGAGACGGATGGAGACGGTAGTCCAAGGCACAACATAACTTGTGTGGGGTTCTCTCTTTTGTGCGCCACCAACTCATATTAAAACACCGTTATGCATATCACAGGGGAAGGGAGAGGTGGAAGGGGAGCGGGGATAAGAGATCCCGATCCCCACATATCGAATGGAGATTGAGATTGGTGTGGCCATGGCGTAACCCTTTAATTATGCCACTCATACAATAGGAAGAGAAAGAGTGCGAGAGAGGGAGATCGTTCCTCTCAACGTCAACGCCTTTCGAATGGCACTCTTTTCTGTGGGGATCTGTGGGGATCTGTGGGGCTCTGTGGGGACCTGCTGCTGCACTCCACTCCTCTATGCTACTTTCTAAAAAACTGTCCAGGAATATAAATTGCAGCCACGTTTCGTTCTCGGTCCCCTCCCAAAGTGTGTGGCGGCTGTCGCTTGGCAAAAAACAAAAGTCAAAAATTCTAGCCAAATGCAATGCAACTTTAGCACTCAGCCTCTCTCGGCTTTGGCTCTGCATCTTAATTGCATTTCGATTACGTTGGCATTGGACCAAACACCAAAACGTAGAAAAAGAAAATACGAAGAAAACTGTGCTCTTCGGAAGCAGAAACATGAATACCCTTGTGAAATATACATATATGGCCCGGTATATCTTTATGCCCGATGGAAGAGATGGAGATGGAATCGATGGAAGAATCAGAATAAAGTGAGGCTTAGAACCCTTCCAATGGAATTTTCTTCAAAAGTATATAATGTTTTCATATAGAAAAATCCATAAACAAAGACCGATATACGGATATTTTAGCCCGATATCTATAGCATTTACGATTTATGTTGTAGAACTTTGATCGATTCGATAGAAAGATGTAACAGCTTCAAAGTCCTGGAAGTCCACAAAGTGGCTCCTTATGGTCCCGCTTCTGAGATCTAGTGACAATTGGTGGACCCTCTGGCACAGGGTATAGAAATCACAAAAAGCATAAAAGCAAATCAAATCAAAAATGCTCAGGCGGCAGTATGTTAGCAACAAGTTGCCAGCAACATGCTAGAGCCTCCACCAGGCCCCCAGCAGCAGGCAGCAGCAGCAGCAGAAGAGGAGCAGGCAGCGTCGTCGGGCAGACAAGGCGACTGCAGGGAGGAGGCTGGAAAATAGACAACAGATGAGACAGCCAGGCACGGCCCAAGCTTCAGCTGTGGAACGCCTTTTATGTGCTATGCCACGGGATGATGGGTTGGCCAAAAGGAAACTGGTTTTTCGCCAAGGCAAAGGCGAAGGAAGGCTCCGAGGCTGAGGCTAGAAATTGTAACAGCCACGCGAGAGAGGTTCTCAGGCAGGCAGCAGCAGAGACCTTTCTACAAAAGTCTGGTGCTGTGGTGCCTGGTCCCCAAATGGTCTGCTGGTCCTAGGCACTGGCCATTTAATACAGTTATTCTCTGTTCTCTATTCTCTCGATCTGTGGGCATACAGGGCAACAAGTACATCAGGCAGGCAATACAACAATAGGAAATGCAAACTGTTTTTGGCTGGAAGTCATGGACATGAGACCATTCCCGTTCACTTATCCCTCGGCCTCCACTCCATCCATAGTATAGTCGTGGGCACTGCTCTCAGCTCTGTTCTGCTCTCTCTCTCTCTCTCTGTCGATGCTGCAAGGCCCAGGCCTGGCTCTGGCTCTACCTATGCCTTGGCAGTCATTAAAAATGATTCTACTCAAACTAGAACAGACCAGCAGCAGGCAAAGGAAAAGGCCGTGCGAGGAGGAGTGTAGTGTGGACCCGGGCCATCATAAATGCTACAGGAGAAAGGCCAACAGACCGCACTGTGAATGCCCTTAATGAACATTACATATTTTATGGCCTGATGGCAAGGTGAAAAATGGCAGAAAGATTAATGGAAAAGTCAGAGAGAGAGGGAGAGAGATGGTGATCGTAGATCAAGCAGAGACGGACAAGAAATGATTATTACCATCCACAAAGGAAAAAGATGATCATATACTGATCTACGGAGTTAGCTGCCGTTTTTTTAATACCATCAAATGTGTAAACACTGGTTAAAAAAACCCCGCGTTGGCTGCCAAAAAAGATTTTTGCTTGAAAAGGTGCAAACACTGGCTCAAAATCCACAAAAACTCTGATTTTCCAGCATTTCTATCACATAATATTTGTACTTGTGTACGCACTGGTTGGAAGACAACCGTATTTACAGAATTAATTGATTGTGAACACACTGCCTAAGAAATAACACTATTTATAAAATTCATTGCTTGTGTACTCTGTCAAAGTCTCGAAAAACGCACAAAATCTGATTTTTCCCCCTCCAACTTTTTAAAGTTCTTTGAACCCGAAATTTCAATGCCATTTTGTTCTCCACTCAAAGAACAATTTCTCAAAAATATAATGCACGAAAAGCAGTGCCAACCGATCCGAATCGGTTATCGAAAAAGTAGTTGCAGAATACACTCTACCCCTAGCTCTCCCTCTCTCTATCACTTCGTAGACTCTGGCACGACTTTATTCCTTTGGGGTTTATTATGTCGGATCTGGAGAAGGCGATATCGAAGTGTGTTACTGCCTGGCCTGCCTTGTCAGCTGTTGGCTTAAGCTAATATTATTACATGATATTGTGCACCACACCACACAGCGCCACAGAGCGCACCACTCTGGTCTCTCTGCTCCACTTCAGACTTTAGATGCGATCCGATCCGCTCCACCCCTTTTTCAAGTCTCCATTCCATTCCTGGGCAGCTTTTTCAATGAATTATTAGTTATTTGAAATTTATGTGCCGTTCTTGTTTCTTTTTTTTTCTCTACACTCTTTATGGTTCTTTTCTTTTTATCGCTCGTCTATTTGCGTTTCCGCTTTCCGTTCGCTTGGGTTTCGTGTTGGGGTTCTCTGGGACGACGGCTGCTTATTCCTTTCATTTGCTCAATGAGAAGCCCCGTCCGAAAGTCTTGGAGCCACGGAGCCTCTCTTCATGTCGTTGGGGGCGTATTTGCCTAACGAAAATAAATAATAAATATGAATTTATTGCAGAGTTTGTTCGTTTTTCGGTGCCCAGTGTGTGTGTCATAGGGAACAGAACATTAAAACCTCCTCTAATGCCGTGGTAGCCCCCGCAGCGATCAAATAAACAAATACGATTCCCCCTTCAATATTATGATTATTTTCTGCGCGGCTTCTTTCGTTAAGATAAGGCCCGACTCCACACTTGAAGAATTTGAGAGCCCAGAAAAGGCACGAGAGGAGGAAGGAACTCTGGTCTGGGATTTTCACGAATTTCAGTGTAATTCAGCGAGAGATTTTTCTGCTGCTATGGCAATTCTTCCGCTCGGGGATCATCAGCTCAGTGCCGCCAGGGTTTTGTTTCTACGAATTTGTCACGCTTTGGATTTCAGATTGTGTTGATGTTGGCCAACTGTGTTAATGGATCCAGCAGCATACATACATACCCCAGATATGTACATATATATGTATGTATCTGTATGTATTGTAGTGCTTTCCCTTGTTCTGAAATGATTTCAGGCGTAAGTAAAAGGCATTTAACGCTTGATTTTGCCAAGAGTTTAATTTTACCTGCTTAGGCCGACTGATCCTATACGATCCCATCCCATCCGATCCGATCCGAACAGCGCCTCCAACTCCTGCCGCTGCTGCTGCTGCTGCTGCTCCTGGTCCTACTTCTGTCCAGAAGGATCCTTTTTGCGACTATTGTTGGGCATTTTTTGTTGTTGTTGCTTTGCTTTTGGTCTCCGCCCGCACAAAGGACACGACACAGAGACATGTGAGAGCCATCCATTCAAGTAGGGGCGGAAATTTAATCTGAAATGCAGTTTTTGTTGTTGCTGTTGTCTGCTATTGAAATATGAGATTTTTAGGGCTTTGCGACTGCTTTGTTTGTCGTCTACGTTTACCTACCTGTTGAAATGCTTTGGATTTTTTTTTTTTGGCGGGAATTTTATTTTAATACAGATTTTTCATGTACTGCTGAAACTTTATATTCCTCTGCTCTTTATATGCATATCCTGTAGGACAAGACTACAGTACTACTCGGAATACCATAGAGATTGCCCGTAGGACGGGAAGGTGTCAACGTTTTACATTTTGAACAAACATTGCACTTGTCCCGGCCTATGGGCGGCTTGTCATACACATCGATCGTACAAATAGCAACAAAAATTATTCATATAAATTAATAAATGGAAAAAAACTGTCTTTTTACTCAACAAAAATTTTCTTTGATTTCAGCTTTCACATGTGCTAAATTCAAACGAGTAAAACATGAAAATTGGGTGAGCTAACGTTATTTAAGTGTAGAAAATACATTTCGTTGACATTTAAAAATTCTCCACTGCGCGGGCACTCTTGAATCCAGGCTGCCACATCGTAAAAATATGACTGACATCTTTTCGAGTATTTTTCGGTATTTTTTGGTATATTTAAAAATTAAAAAATAGTCAATAACAATCAATATCGATAATTTTATAATCATCGATATAAAACCATTGGTATTAATTATTCATCAATAACACAATCAATATCGATAATTTGATAATCATCGATATAAAACCATTGGTATTAATTTTTAATCAATAACACAATCAATATCGATATTTTTATAATCATCGATATAAAATCGTTGGTATTTATTTTTAATCAATAACGCAATCAATATCGATAATTTTATAATCGTCGATATAAAACCAATGAATTAAATGATTAATGTGTTAACCAGTGCTAAAATCAACGAAAGCCTTAAATAAAATAATAAAAACCTCTATGGTAAAAACTATTATTTCTGAGCGTGGCAGTTTTTGTCAATCACGATCGAGCCAGTCAAGACACGGTGGCATCTCTGCCTAGAGATGCCTATCTGCTGGGTGATTGTGTGTGTGTGTGTATTTGTGAGTGTGTGTGGCTTGTCTCTCTCTCTCCGTTCATTTTCTCCATAAAATAAAAACAAAAATAAAAATAAACTTGAATGTCAAAATATTCTACATGAAACGAGCTGTGACGACGCTATCGATAGTACTATCGATGTTTGCAGCTGTACCTCCTCTTCATTCGTTATTCATAAAATATAAAAACAAATTCACTTAAAAAATATTCTCGCTGCGACTGGTTGTGTGTGAGTGAGTGGAAGGTAGCGTAAAGAGTGGCAGATGCAGAGAGAGAGGGAGAGAGCAAGAGCGTGAGACCGGACCAGAGCGTTGGTTTTTATTTTGTTTGCTTCCTTCCACGCCTCTGACCGCCGCCACAGCCATTCCTTAATTAATTTATTTACGTTCGTATTGATTTTTTAAAGTAACAACAATTTGAATATATTATAGAGAGAGAAAGAGCGCGCGCTTACACACACACACACATAGCGTACATAAAAATAAATATATGGGAAAATCGTTCGAGGTTCGAGGTGAGTACAAATCTATAAAAATAAATTAAGAAGAAATATAATTAAAACGTAAACAGTGCGAAGAATGTTCGGCCGAAAATTATGTGTGGCTCATTAAGTATTTATTTTAATTATAGTTTTTTTTTTGTTTAGTTTACTTTGTGTTTTATATTTTTCCGTAATTTGTTGATTTAAAGTTTGCCTTTTTTATACAAAAAAAATTCCACTTAATGCGGCTGGCTTTGCAGTTGCAAAGCAAAGTCGCCGTCGCCGCCAGCAGCATTTCCGTTGAATTTTTCTTGTTGTTTTTTTTTTGTGTTTGATATTTTTTACGGTATTCATTCGCTGGCTGTGTTTTTATTGCTGTTGCTGCGGCTGCGGTCTCTGCTGCTAGTGCTGCTACTGCGCTGTTTATTATACTGCCACTGCGCTGCTGCCGTTTTACTTTTTCTTTTTATTTTACTGTTTGCATTATAATATAAAAGCCAAAGTTTGGAAAACTAATGAAATTATAGTTAACTTTTAATATAGGGATAAAGCTTGATCTTCCCTTCTTGGAATTTGTACTTTCTTTATTCCTATTCCTTCTCCTATTTGTTGTTTTTTTTCATTAATAAAGTAGTTGGAGCAGATCCAGTTTTAATTGTACTGCGGGCACTTTTAGTTCTAAAATTACAAAAAAAAATTAAGAATTAATTGAAAATATTAAATTATAATTTATAGAAAATAATGTATATGGATCAAATGAACATCAAAATGGAAGAACTTTCGCAGGTGCCAATGGATCACGTCTTGAAGCTTCCAGCTTTGGCGCCAAAGGGTCGCGGACGGCCTCGCGCCTCGTATGCCCAGACGGGGGAATTCGATGTTGGCCTAATCCGTGAGTTTCGCTCTCGGCCTGTCCTGTACGACCGCTCGTCCAAACGCTACAAGGACAAACCGTACGTGGCCCAACAATGGCTGCAAATCTCGCACAAGCTCGGCTACGATGGTGAGGAGGAGGACTCCAGTGATCGCTGCGAACAAAGACTAATATCGGTTTGTAATTCCCCTAGTTTCCGTTCTGAAGGAGCGTATGCTGAACTTGCGGAACCGCTACAACATTGAGAAGCGTCGCATCGAGAGTGGTGGCCTGAGCGCGCAGTACTCGCAATGGCCTCAGTTCGAGAGCCTTCACTTCCTGGCCAATCACATCCGTAGCCGACGCAGCTTTAAGAACACGTCCAAGGCAGGCGATGAGGCCTACGAGGCGGAGGGGGGCATGAGCGACAGTAATGGGCAGGTTATGAGCATCAAGGATGAGATGGATGAGGATGAGTTTGACCACGAGCAAACGATGCCAGTGACCACAGTGCTGACGTGAGTGCCAAAATCCGATTCGAGCCCGAGAGCTCAGTGATCACCCAGTCTGCCTTCTTTTAGCATTCCGATCACCTCATCGGATGATGGCAGCTATCCGACAAAGAGCTACCGTGGCAACAATGCCACCAATGGCAGGAGCTACAGCTTACCGAGCCGCCAGCAGGAGCTTGTCATCAGTAAAGTCACCGCAGCCGCCAAACGTCAAGCTCCCGAAGAGAAGGAAGTCGAGCAAGTGGAGGAGGAGCCAACAGCCAAGCGGAGAGCAGATGAGTCGAGAACCTACCCCCCGACAGTGCCTACACCCCCTGAATTATCAGCATCCACAACTTCCAATGCGTATGCGAAGTTCCATGGCTTCGGCGAGTTCATGGCCCACTCCCTCTCCGAATTGCCGCTACCTACTGCCTTGCTTTTGGTACAGAAGTTCACCCGCGAGCTGGTTCAAAGCACGATCGGTAGTCAGAAGGTGATTCCCACGGAAGAGGCTGTTCATTGCAGTGAATCAGAAGTCGAAGACTAGAATTAGTATTATTTTTGTTTTTAAATACGGGTTGTAGCTAATCAGATACCCTTCGAAGAAATGTGCATAAGTGGGTTTCTACAAGAGCGAATCCCTATTTAACATAATACTTCCAAGACACTCACTTGGTGGAGCCGAACTATACTTGTAATGTGCAAATATGTTACGCTATTGATAAATATATATAAAATATATAGACTTTTATAAACGACGACAGTTGGTCCTAGGAGCAGGAATTCTGTCACTGATGGTAAAGGTGGGTTGTTCGATCGACGAGAATTCGACTGTGGATAACTATGTTTGTTCGATCTTCGAAATCAAAGACATGGAACAATTTATATTCCGACAAGCAAATTCGCCTTATCTCTAAAGATGACTTAAGGAAAGTTGACTTCATTCAAGAGACGCAAAAGAGCGCTTGACAACGGTTTGAAAAAATGCGCGTACTATCAATAGAACCATCGATACCACATTGTCCAGCACTGAGACCCCGCGTCAATCTACAGTTGTTGCAAATAAAATCATCTATTTTTTTAAATTTATATTTGGAAGTATTGGCAAAAAAGGGTTTGGACTCAGGACTCCCGCAGCTGACGGGAAGAAAGTTAATGTTCCCAAAAATGAATCATCCTAAAATTTAGAAAAATATTTCAGGCAAAGTCCTGAAGCGCAGCTTGTGAACCGAAATTTGTATATGTATTATTTCCTTGTAAATATATGTATTCTTTAATTTATGTTGTATAAACTCTTCCACTTGTAGGCTTTTCTAAAGAAAGATGTGGGCCAGTTCTGCTCTTTTTTCAACCTAGAGGAGAACAAATTTTGGGTAAGAAATTGACTCTAGTACTCGACTGATACGAACCTGAGTAAGCTGCTGGTCCACCTAATGCACCTATGGTAAAGTTGCATAGCCAGGCATAAATGTAGGATGTGTGATTGATGTAATGCGCGGTGCAACGCCTCATCAACGCTGTTATTATCAGCGGACTTGTTATTAAAGGAATGTACAGACATGCGAGATGCAAACTAGAAGATGGCATTGGGCATGGGAATGCCATGGGAAGCTATCCCCGATTGAAGCATGAGCAGTGCAGTTCGGTGGACAACACTCCTCTATTTGGACACGCTGGGTGGTGGCCCCAAGGTGCTGTCTCCTCGCCTCTGCCGTTCCTTCTGCCATCGCCTCCAGCTGCTCGTCTCGTTTCCACGTCTTTTTATTAATGTGTCTATATTTCTTAATTAAATTACAGCCTCTCCCATAGGTGCTATGCGGTTATAATTACAGTGTTTATATGGCATTTGGACATTCTTCTTGGACCCCTGCTGTTGGTGCTGCTGCTGCCGGTGCCTCTTATTGATATTGCCCACTGAAAGTGCCACAAATGCGGAGAAAGACAGAGAGAGAAAGGAGTGGAGTGGAGTGGAGTGCAGTACAGTTGGAGCATTAAAACGTCACCTGATGTAGGCCGTGCCCAGTGCTTATTTGTCGTTGTTTGAAAATACAAATTGCACTAGTCCCGGCCTGCAGAGAGTGTCGCACACAACGAGCTTTTGCTTCAACGTTAACCCAAAATGTGGCTTGGTCATGGCAATGGAATGGTCTGTCTCTCTCTCTCGCATTTTGCGTGCTGCTGTTCGTCAAAGTCAAGACCGTCTTCGCATCTCATGTCTGTCTCTGGCCCTGTAATTATATAATTTAATCAAATTACTTGCATATGTTGCCGAAAAACAGACCAAAAAAGAGGCCGGAGTAAGACTTGAGAAATCGGCAAACGCGGGGCAACATAAGTGGCAACAACAAAAATAAAAATAAATGCGCTTCTCGGCGGCAGCTCCTTGGCCTCGAGTGGCGGCGGGCATGGCACCCAAAATGGTTTATAGCTGCACTTGGCCGGCATTTTTGACAGTGAAATGTGTCTGTGTGCGTGGCCAAAAGAAAGATATTTGCGTATTTTAGCATTCATCATCATTACTCTTCCGCTGCGGCTCCGGCTACGGCTGCGGCTGCGGCTTTGCGGTGGCTGTTGCATTTTGAAGCATTTTTAGGCGCAACTTAGCCTGACAGCCGGTTTGACAGTTGCAAATTACCGTCAACCGCAGCGCAGTTGATGGCCAAAAGCTGGCTGCTGCAACAGGAAGTTGCGGTCGGTAGAAACACGCGAGAATCGTCGTTTTATTAACTAAAATGTACTCCTTCTGCTAAAAGGAAGCGTAAATATTCAAATGAGACAGTCGGAAATTAGTCGATCAATTATTTTAATTATTTCTTCCACAATTTTCAAAGACCAGAATGCAAGTAAACAAAAAAATTCCCGTGGTTGATCCCATACCACGTAATCGCTCTCTATCTCTCTATGTGGATTGTATTTATAGTGATTTTAGTTGAATTTTAGTTCTTATTTTCTATCCTTTAATTGGCCGACAAAAATCCCCCAACTGAACCCTCTTCGAGGGTGTCGGCTAGGCAACAGACCTCCAGTTTTCTGTGTGCTGGACACACAGAAAGGGTCTGGCTAAGTCCATCCTGCCACGAATCTGTGTTAGCATCCACCGCATACAATGGTGCGGCATAGTGTAGTGCGGGGTGGGCATGGTTGGTGGTCCCCCAAAGCCAGGGTGTTATGCGACCCGTGCCCATTGGCTTGGTTTGCAGTCAGGGGGAAATAGCCGGACTGTATCCACGCGGAGCCTCAGCGATACCTGTCCGACTCGTTGAGTACTTCAGGACTTGCCGTGTTAGCGGGGGCTATGACACGGTGGACCTCTTCACCCCTACACTCGTGGGAATTTCTATGTCAAATCAAAATATAAAAACAAATATTATAATAAAGCAAGAAGTAGAAGATAAAGAAGAGGCGGCTCAGAAGATCAACCGAGCTGCACAACCTGGTGGTGTCGGCGATCCACTTACGAAGGGTCTAAAAAAAAAGGCACTCAAACGTTACAATCGTTACCTAAGGGAGGGAATGCTACCGAAAGAAGCGAGGATGCGGGCCATAAACCCCAATGGCTATCAAAAGGCCGCGTCTAAAAAGAAGACAACTGTGGCTCCTCCTGCTGTGAAAGGCGGCCTCAAGCGGAAAATTCCAAGCCAGGCGACCACTGTTGCCCCAAAACGAGCCAAAAAGGCACGAGAGGGTCGTGGACCCACTGATATGGCCATCCTGGCCACTAGATACCCGCTAAGACTCCTCACCAAAAATGAGGCGGCGATAGTGGAGAAAGAGTTGGTCGATGAGATGCTGAAAGGCAGCTCCCACAGCATTAACTTTGATGGCATCCACTTCAAGACTGGCCTGATCGTTGTGAAATGCCGCGACGACAGATCCAAGCAGTGGCTGGAGCTGACGGTCCCAAAGGTCTGTGGGATCGGCAAGGTGCAGCTCCGCACCTGCCCAATGGATGATCTTCCCAGCATGAAGATAGTCACGATAGAGATACCGGACGCCGCAGAACAGAAGGTGCAGGCTGCAGTCCGTCTGCTACGAAAGCAGAACAGCGACCTGGACTCCGACGCATGGATCCTGCTGAAGTGCAGCAACACCAAAGGAGGGGGAAGATCGATCACCCTTGGTCTGCAGCAACAGGCGCTCGAGCTGCTGCAGAAGAACGGCATGAAAATGAGCTACCGCTTTGGACAGCTACCATGTCGTCTAGAAGCGGATCATTCCGGCGATGGAGATGGCGGGGAGAACGCTATGTGGTATGTGGATATACCGAAAATAAGCGATAATTAAGATAAAGATTACAAGTCCACGTTACGCTATACTTTTCTATAAAATAAAGAGGAAGATACTCCATTAAAAATACACTTTTTTTATGATGTATATGTATTTTGTATATTTAAATTTAATTGGAGTTTTAATCTTGTTTAAATTAACTAAGCTTAAACACTTAAATAAACGCTCGAGCGCAATTTAATTGTAATTTTACTGTAATGTAATGCAATCACCGTCAAGAGGGAGGGGTTTAGGGTTTAGGGCTTTATTCATCGTTTTATCGTTACGTTTTTGCTTTGTAATTCGAATTAAAATCACCATCGAAAACTGTGGCTCCAATTTTGATTATTCCAACCGATCGGCTCTCCTTATTTTATAATATTATAATAGAATATTTGAATAAACAACGAGAAGAGACGAGAGAGACGACACACAGTACAGTAGACGACGACATCTATGGGCTACAGCTAGTAATTGTAATAAAAGTCTAAAGAGCAGTAGAGTTAGGAGTAGGCCAACAAAGACAAAGAGATCATTAACCACAACGTCAACGGCGGACCACCGTCACAACTCGTACGTAATGTTGTTCATATGGTCGCGCGTCTTGCGCGGCTTGAACGGTGCCGCAAAATGCTCGTAGGCATTCTCCGCATTGTACGACGAGCAGCGCCTCAGGCGATGGTGCTGCAAGGAACTGCTATACGGAGCATTCCCGTTCCCTGCACCACCACCGCCAGCCCCAAAGCAACGCATGGCCGCGCACAGTAGGCTGCACCAGCGCCAGGACGAGGAGAACGTATAGAAGTGATGGCCACCACCGCCGTTGCCGTTGCCATTCCCCTTGGACAGCAAATGCTGGCGACTGTGATGCAAGTACTGATTGTAGTTGGAGCGAAAGCTGCTGCTGTCGCTGCTGTGGCCGCTGTCTCCGCTATTGCTGCTGTCGCTACGCCGCAGGCCCAAACGAAACAGATTCCCATTGTTGTGGGCGGCATTGGCGAAATCCTCATAATCCAAATGCGATTCGTACTCAAAGTCGCGATCAATGGAGACGGCGGGTGTGATGATCATAAATTGACTATATTTTGGGCTGCGCTGTGGCTGCTGCTGCTGTTGCTGTTGCCTCTGACGATTGCCACGCTGCTGGTTGGCCAACGAATTGAGCAGCGTCTGATTGGTGTCCACCGAGGAGTAACTGTTGCTGTTCGAGATGGGCGACATATCATTGTTATTGTTGTTGCTGTTGCTGCTGTTTGTATTGCTAGCATTATTATTGTTGCTAGTGTTGTGCGTAAAGACGCCAGCGGGCGCCGGCTGGGTGGTGGTCACTCCCATCGAGGAGTGTTGCTGCTTCTGCTGTTGGGGCTGGTAGTGCTGGTATTGCAATTGAAGGGTCTGCTTGGCATGCCTGGGCCGTCTCTTGGCAACTGGAGCTGAGGTCTGCTGTTGTTGTGGTTGTGGTGGTGCAGGAGGTGGTGGTGCTGCTGCCACTGGTGGCATTGGCAGCTGTGGTGGCTGCTGTTGCTGCAATGCTGGTGACGTTGTTGTAGGCGTGGAGCCAACAGAGGGCATCCATCATCTTGTTTCCTCCGTCCCACTATTGCTGTCATCGGGCTTGACGATTTGGTAGGTTATCAAGTACTCTGGATAAGACTACGGGAAAAGAAGTAAATTAAAGCATGGTTTCCATTTAATTTGAGTCTGCACTATTCCTTACCTGTTCACCCCGATAGACCACATATTCGGCGTAATGCAGGCCCCCTGCTGAGGGACGTCCCACCACCGAATGATGGCCTGGTGGGGCATGAGCCATCTTCATGGCACTATATTGCAAAAAGGACTTTCCCAAAGCCACGCGACACAGCAGCAGTTGTCTGGAAAGCGTATAGATTTTTTTTTATAGATAAAAGAAAGAACGTTTAAAGAGATCTAAACACCCACCTGGGACACACATAGCAGGACTTGTCCTTGTGCGAGGGACAACCAATGCCACCGCCAATGCCATACACATACTGATTACTCTTCGAGCTATGCTCTGCAAAATAAATGCCCGCACCAAACATACCACCAATATACGCATGACGCTCATCAAAGCCCCGCTGGACAATTGCATTGATGAAGGGGCTGCCGTGGAAGAGCATGCGCTCGTTGGACTGCACAAAGTTCTCCTCGGCAATCTCATGTCGTCGATGGGCATAGCGCTCCCACAGCTTGCGATTCTGGACCTTTTGCACCTGAAACAAATGGGGAAGAAAAAGAGTTGAGAAATACGCACCGAAAATCGTTTGAAGACAGACATACCCTTATAATGTTGTAGCGCGTAAAGTAGCCGCCCGACTGGCCATTGTCCCGATGCTCGCGTATTGTGGCTTGCATCTCCTCCTCGACGGCCACAAACTCCTTGTCGTCCGGCAGTAAATCCACCAGCAATGTGCACAGATTCACATTGTTTCCAATGCCTAAAAGGGATTACAAATGGAGTTAATCATACAAAGAGAGAGGAGATTGTGATCCTTACCTGTGGTGGCTCTTAGCTGGGCAATCCCCTTGAGTATCTTATGCCGGAATCCATAGGCGGACACCCCCACCTGCTTGAGATCATCGTGTCCCATCTCCGCCAGTATGTCTAGCGTGATTTGTTCGCGTTCAAACAGCTCGATCAAATGATTCAACTGCTGGCTGCTCAAGAAACCCGAGACATTCGTAATCGACTCTGCGTCTGGTATTAGATCCTCCGTGGCGGAGGACTCAGCGCCATTGGCTTCGGCGCCCTGGGCGGGGCTGATGCGCGTACAACTGGCCAGCGGCAGGGGCACAGGCACACTGAGGGTCATTGAGGCACCTGTTGGCAGCAAAACAGTCTCTGTCGTTGGCGAGAGCATACCCGAGGAGGAGGCGCCTGTGGATGCCACAGCAGCTGGTGAAGCAGCCGCAGCCGCAGCAGCACATCCTCCTGCCTCCGGCGAGGGGGAACACCCAGCCAGAGATAGCGTGGAAGCGCTGAGTCCCTGCTGACTAAGCGACGTAGCCATGGCATCCTGCAGCAGACACTTGACATCCTCGGCGGTGGCCAGCTCTATGGGGGTTTGTCCCTCCTGGTTCTTCATATAGGCATCGGCGCCATGGGCCAGCAGCAGGGAGCACAGCTGCGTTCGTCCCTTCTGGGCGGCCTCGTGCAACGGCGTAAAGCCCCACTTGTCGGTGGCATTCACCACTGTCTTGTGCTTGATCAGCAAGGCAGCAATGTCCAGATGTCCGTAGGAGCTGGCATTGTGCAGGGGTATCAGTCCCCCCTTGTCCTGGGCATTCACATCGGCCCCATTCTCCAGCAGATACTCGGCGCACTCGAAATTATTGTAGCCAGCGGCGAGATGCAGTGGCGTCGAGTTTCTGCCCTGGGCATCGCGACAGTTGATCGTCTCGGCTGTGACCAGTCGCTGGACACGCGCCAGATTTCCCTTTTTGGCGGCATCCAGCAGAGCGGATGGGCCGCGCAGCAGTTCGGCCACGTCGTGATCGGATTCCTTCACAAGATCCGCGGGGGTGGCGCCGTCACGGTTCTTTTTCATGGGATCTGCGCCGTGCTTTAGCAGCAGCTTGCAAATGTCGTACTTCCCTTTGGCGGCGGCCTCGTGGAGCGGCGTAAACTTCCACAGATCGGAGACATTCACATTCGCCCCGTGCTTGACCAGCAGCTCGGTGACTTCGTAATGGCCATAGGAGCAGGCATTGTGGAGGGGCACCAGCCCGCCCTTATCCGCGGCATACACCTCGGCCCCGTGTTCCAGCAGAAACTGTACGACAGGCACGCGGTTGAAGCCAGCAGCAAAGTGCAGAGGAGTCGAATGCCTGCCGTCTAGATCACGGCAATTGACAGTGTGTGGATTATTCAGGACAATCCGGCGCACAGTATCCAGATCCCCGGCCTTTGCAGCGTCCAGCAGATGCGTCTCGCTGTCCGGTGGATTCTGGAGCAGCTTCAGCACGCTGTCCGAGGCCAGCTGGGCGGCAGTGAGTCCCTCCAGCGAAACAATGTTCGTGTCCACCGCATAGGACAAGAGCAGTCGGACAGCCTGCTCGTCCCGGGCACATCGATGCAGCGGCGTCTGACCGAGACTGTCCAGTGCGTTCACCTTGGCCCCCTGCTTGAGCAGCGTTTCCATGGCATCGTAGTGCAGCAGCTCCGAGGCCATATGCAGTGGCGTGAGGAAGGCCTTGTTCTTCTCGTTGAGCAGGGCTCCCTTGCGCGCCAGCAGCTCCATTAGCTGCTTTCGCTTTCCATCCAGGCAGACCACGGCCAGATGGAGCGGCGTATCACCCGTATACGGATGCACAAAGTTGACGATTTCGGCGCAAACGAGCTTTTTGGCACGCGACACATCGCATTTGCGGCAGGCATCCAACAGACAGTGGCCCTTGTATTCAACTGAAAGGACGATCAGGATTAGAATAAGGGGATATCTTTTATCCGAGTAATACTCACAGGCAATCCTTTCACGCAGCTCTCGCGTTGGTGCCGCATCCATGGCCGACTTGCTGTGGCAGTTGAGTAGCGTGGGATCAGCGCCGCGGCTCAGCAGGAGGCTGCACACCTCCACACGGCTCTTGGAGGCTGCCTCATGCAGCGGCGTGAAGGCCCACAGATCATTGGCATTCACATTGGCCCCCGCCTGGATGAGCAGCTTGGTCACATCGAAGTGCCCGTAGGAGCAGGCATTGTGCAGCGGCACCAGTCCACCCTTGTCCTTCGCATGCACATCGGCGCCGTTGGCCAGGAGGATTTCCACAATTCCAATGCGATTGTAGCCCGCCGCCAGATGCAGGGGCGTCGAGCGGCGTCCATCGCTGGCATGACAGTTGACATTCAGCGGCGTGAGCAGCGCCAGCAATCGGTCCTCGGCACCCGATCGGGCAGCCTCGAGGAGCTCGTCCTTGCGATACTCTCCGGTTAGGACCGGCCGCGTGGCATCGTCCGCCAGCTCCAGGGGCGTCTTCTGCTCCGAATTGCGTATCGTGTGATTCGCTCCGTGCTGCAGCAGGGCCAGGCACACGTCCACCTTCCCCTTGCTGGCCGCCTCATGCAGCGGCGTGTAGTTCCAGTTGTCGGTGGTGTTCGGACTGGCGCCCGCCTTCAGCAGCAGACGCACCACCTCCGCGTGGCCAAAGGAGCAGCAATTGTGCAGCGGATGCAGGCCGCCCTCGTCACAGGCCTGGATGGAGGCGCCGCTGTTCAGCAGAAACTCAACGACCTCGCGGCGTCCATAGCCTAAGGCGGAAGACACGGGAACAGGAAATGAAATAATAATTAAATGAGTGTCTTTTTTTTCTCTTTTACTTTCTTTGTTTGGGGGTCGGGCAAGCCCTAAAAGTGAGGGTAGAGAAGGGGTTTAGCTTGGATGCCCGCGTTCTTTTGGCCTTGTCTGTGCGGTCTATGAAATCTTATAGTCAAATTAGAGGCAGGAAAACCAATTTTATCGCAGAAAAGGGGTTTAAGAATTAATTGACACTTGAAGGTTAATTTGGAAATTGTACACTCAATACAAATAATATTGGGCATTTCCGTGGTCTGACCCTAGCGCTCTCTCCAACACTTTTCCATTCATTGCAATGTGCGCCCCCTGGCGGAGTGAGCGAGATATTACCGGATGGCCGGATGGTAATTCGTTGATACCCGTATGTACATAATGTGTATCTTCCATTGACATCTTCCATCCTACGTACATATCAACATATATATTCCATTATCTTGCGCGTGTGGTTGGTTGGGGCTATGCGGTTAATCTTTGATCTCTGAGTCATCTTAAATTTTAGTTCCGCCATTCCGTCATACAGATATGTATTACGCTCTTTGGCAAAAGTTTTAATGAACAGCAAACAGCAAACAGAGAACCGAAACCAATTACAAATCTCTGCCCAAACAAAAGCCTTCCCCACTCCTCAAAGCCAGAGCCACCCACCCACCGAAAAAAAAAGAGTACGATAGTTTGCGAAACATTTCTGCCGTTCACTTTTTTAGTTACGAAAGTTTTGCATTAAAAATTAATAGAATGGAAAACTTCAACTGTTGCACTGTTGAATGGCTCTTGCTTTGTGCATTAAAAAGCATGAGAGATCCTTGAGGCGTACCACAGCTCTAGATACGAGTATCATTTGCAAGTGCTCAAACCCGAAGGTTAATTTGTTTTAATTTTTTGAGGGGCTAACAATAAAATACTTTATAACGACGAACCAAGATACGATGCGGGGAAGGTCGGTCTCAGCTGGTTTACGGACTTTATTATCATTCCGCAAAAACGGAAAGTTTCATGTTTACTTTACTTACTTTGATGGCATTAAGGTTACCGAGAGAATACCCTTCTTGGGATAGAATGAAATGGAAATTTCCAAAACAGAATTATGTTTCTGGAGTACAATGCTCTGTTTAAATGGTTATACAGATAGAGGAATTCCATGTATTCTTTGCACTAAACAAAACAGATGTGTAAACAACAACTGTTATATGATATGACACATGATACCTGAACTTATGGGACATACTTAATATCACCCCCCTTAATATCATACAAATTTATGAGGCAGAATTTGTATATTTTTATATAAAAGGCTACGGCAAAAGACTATGGACCATGGACTAAGGATACATAAGCAATTAGCTATTAGCTTAGGAGAAGATTAGAATCGTAGCACCTATATTACCAGATTTCTGCATTGCTATCCCTTGACGCTGTAGGGCGTGAGAGTATATCCAAGCAAAGACAGAACCTTCTACTTGATAAGAGGTACCAAGAAAACACAGAATTATCAAGAGTAGTCCTTGCTCTTGCAAGCAGTGGAAAATGCACAACCTATTTAATTCCTACTTCCCTAGGATTTTGCATCCAAAGTTTCCGTTCGCTTATGTGAAAATTTGTACACCCAGTCTACACCCTTCGCATCATTGGAAGAGTGAGGAATCACCATTTCTACTAGAGGAACAGGGGTATTATTTTGTAGGAGCTGAACATGGGAGCAGTCCGTCACGCACACGACATGATTTTAGTTTTCGCCTGCTCGGGGTTTAGCTTCTAGTGCGCTCTGTCGCTCGGGCCCGAAAACGATCACCGTCTGCGACCACGCCCAGCATGTATTTTGTTTTTGCATCCTCGGGCCACCTCTTTTCCACTATTCGCCTGTGCGTCTGGCTGGCGTTGCTTGTCGAAAAGCAATCTCGAAGCAATGGGAGACAACAGTAGGACAAGCTTCTCACAGGTGGAATCAAGGCCGTGCCAACCTCTGCTTTAATAAGTAGAATTTTAAGTAAGTGTCATATATGTAGTTATACATATACATACGCACACACCTTCTTCTTCACACACACAAGCAAAAGCTAGGCGCAAATAAAAGATAGCGGTGCACTGCCAAAACGCTGATAAAAAAAAATAACGGGATTGCTTCTGTTGATTGAAGAAAAAAGCAAAACAAAAGCTGTATAAATTGTCACGACGATTACCAGGGAAGTACGAAGAACGTCGCCTCTCGAGCAACAGGTATGTACGATATATTGATAAGTTTCGATCAAACATTTTGCCAGTAATATTTGAAGAAAAGGTGAACACAAGACAAAACTTAGGAGTACTTAGTAGTATGCACAACAAAAGAGCAAAGCAACACCAGGCCAGAGACCACTTGAAGATCTCACTTTTGTGCACAGAACGTGACAAATGGTAGACGGGCGAAAAAAGAGGCAGACGGAAAAGTAATAATAAGTAGAGGGAAACCAGTTTAGAAAGAAAGACCCCCCGACGAATGAATCATGGGTAGACCACGAGATAATAAAGCGAGCGACGAATGGTGAAAAATAAATGTGTGGTATATGTATTGTACGAGTATGTATGGTTAAGTAAAAAGTATAAAAAAGAAGTCACCAAAAGCCAAATTGATATGCAAGGGGCGTCGGTCGTTGTCAAGTGAAAGGGTTAAGTAAAAATATAAAACGGGGGCTCTCTTTCAAATGATGATTTCTATTTCCATTTCTTTTGGATGCTGCTGCTGCGTGGACAGACAGTCAGGCAGTCAGACAGATAGACAATAAGACTGCAATGTATTATATGAAAACGCTAACTAGGCCAAAGTCACAACAAAAGACGCAAAAATATTGGGCCACAAAGACGTCAGCAGGATGGCGCATGCAGCGCGAGCGCCAGCGCGAGCAGCAGCCACAACAAGTCGTCCTGCCCCTAACTTACCTCATGCCACCCCCAAAGCCCCCCAAAGCCCCACAGCCTGTCCCTGTCACTGTCACCCCACCATCAGCGTGCAGCCTGTATATACGTATGTATGCAATATTTTTAAACCTTTGCAGAGGGTATGGCTATTTTTAACCATTGTTTGTTACGTGCAACAGAAGGACGAACCTCTGAGGATATTCCAGAAGGATGGGAAGGGATGGGATTAACCGAATGAATGAAAAACAATCTGTCTAACAAACGCCATTCAGTTGCAGGCCATAATGACACATAAACTTGAGAATAATTCGAAGGAAATTACGCGAAAGAAAGTCATTTCCATGTGGAAATTATGTTAAACTTTCATTAAAATTACCAGAAAATCATCGAAACTTCGATAAACATGTCCCTGCAGAGCACTAAACAACTGATGCGATGGGCGGATTAAGATTATTAAGATTATTTGAATACAGTATGCTTAAGTTTACTAAATTGCTATGCCAACAACTTGCCTATAACTTTTACCTGTACATTTCCAGATCGAGACACGTCTAAAACGTAAATTAAAAAACCCTCGGGGGAAGAACTTTATTTTGTGTAAGCCAATACGTCCTTATATGTACTTAGTGACGGTTTTTACCTATATTCTTGTTTCAATGGTTAGTTAACCCTTATAAATTGTGTATTTTATTAACCACAAATGTATCCAAATCAGAGACTAAAGAACAGAGCTGCTGTACGAAAGTTTTGTAGGTTTATTGCACAATTTTTTACACGATTTCAGACTTTTACTGCCAGGGTATACAAATGTTCGTTACCCTGAAATGTTATCTGTTATGCATTGTTTTTTTTGTAAATAGAAAATGTTAAAATGCAACACGCACACTAACACATCCAGGGAGAGAGAGAGAGAGAGAGGGGGGAACCAAGAGATAGAGAGAGAGTGTCGAGGCTATACGCGGTTCCGGAAACCAGCCCGAAAGAACAGAATGGGGAAAACTAGGTCAACTCTCGACGCCATTGGAACACCCGACGGACGACGACTGAGAGAGAACGACGACAATGACGCCCGCCCGTCCGTGCGTCTGTCCGTCACACCCAAAGCGCAAGTAGCTCAAGGCCACACACCAGCAGCAAATGCATGTGTGTGGGGCTGGGGGGTGGTGAGTGCGAGTCCTTCAACCTTCCCTCAAGGAGTGCAAATGAATGTTGTTTTTAGCATGGCACATAATTCGTATATGATTCATGTTGTTTGGTGGCTAGGGGGGGATAAGTCTCTGTCTTTAGAAAATCCTTTGACTTACCAGCTGCAAAATGCAATGGCGTGGATTTGCGTCCCGCCGTGTCCCGGGCGTTTACGGTCTGTGGCGTTATCAGCTTCTTCACTTTGGCTATTTCCCCCGTCTTGCAGGCCTCGAAAAGCTCACGCAACGGATCGTTGGCCATGACCGTATCGAGATTAACATTTAGTATGGCGCGACTCCGACTGTTGGCCATTGTTGCTGCTTGCTGCGCTCTACTATCTTTTCCACCAGTGAACTTCTTATTTGTTTACACGCACATACACTGGCACACTGGCACACTGTCACCACACACACACACACACCGCACCCCACCAACACCAACAATGAGGGGATGGGAACAACAAATTTCGTTAGCTTTTTGTGTGTTTCTTCTCCTCCCGCAGAAAGACAGACAGCTGCTGCTCGGCTGCAACTACTTCACTACTACTTCCACCTGAACGCGTCGACGCTGCTGGGCTCCATGGTGACGAGATCACTTGGCACTGAGTGGGGGAAAAACAGGAGCAACAATTCGCCAGGCTGCCACGCACCCACCTCCTCTTGCTTTTGTTTAATATTTAATGCACAAATGCAACCAAAATCAATAGAAATGCGTGTCTGATTGCTGTTTATGGTCGCGCGGGGGTGCTGCAGTTGCCGTTTGGGCCAGATTTTTTGGCTGTGTTGTTGGCTGGGAGCCTCTAAATGCACTGCTTGCTAGCACGGGCGACGATTTTTAATTTCTAATTAATTTACTCTACTCCGCAATCGCGACCATTGCAGTGCTGCCAGATTTTGAGCGTCCGTCGGCACCGCACTGTGTTCACTGTGCTTGTGTGTGCTGTGTCACAGTTTAAAAACATACCAAAAATATACTGACAAATTATTTGTATTCATAATTCTATCATATTCCTCGACTTTTGTGTTCGGTTGGATATTACTAGTTAGCTAGAACCCTCAGGTCTGAAAACATAATTTTATCTTACTATTAAATGTATTTTCTACACGACTGGTTCAAATTGTGTTTTCATCTTTATTGCATTTCTTATAAAATATGGTTTTAGAAAAACCGGTCAACAACAATTTGTTACCATACATGGTAACTACACATTAACTACTCATTTGCTACATATTAACTACATTTTATGTAATTACCAAAAGCGACACCTGGAAAAATATTTTGCCCGTTTTTTTTTTTATATAAACCCCATGGAAGCGCCAGAGTGAAAAACCTCCGTTATCCACTTTTTGACATGCCTTTTTTTCGACATTTTTGAAAAAATTGAGATTTTGATGGCAAACGATCAGGAATTCGATGCTGATCAAGAATTAGTATTCGATGCTCTAAGCGGTTGGACTCATCGCGTCTTAAAATATATTGGTAAATACTAGAAAATTCTATGAAAGGTATAAAATTGGCAAGGTGTGTGATGGCAAGACAATCAGAAAATACGGTGAAATATACGGTCTGACCCTCAAAAATATACCAAAATAAACCGTATCATTTTAAAAATACACCGTTAATATACTGACGAATTGGTTGTTGATGTTATATGGCCGAAATATTTAAAACAAATAAGTTTATATGGATATATTATATGTTTTGTATATCAAATACATATTAAAACTAACTTATCAGTACTACTTTGAATACTAGTCCCTGGGCTCTGTTAAATGGACCAACATGGCAAGTACCCTGATGAATAGTATGATGGCAGGAAACGGATGCGACAGAATGTCCGGAAAGCTCGTGTTAATATTCCTGAATACGTGCGGCATATTCACCCTTAGCGACTGTCCGAACGTCTCCAGCTTTTTAAAATGGCCCAGCCTGAATGGTATACCATCCAATGTCCACCTCCTGAATAGGAACGTACATACATTTCCCGGTGGGTACATCTATTTAATGGTTGGGAAATGCAGTTCCTATTATCACCATAAGTCGATCCAAATAGAGGGAAAAAGAGCGCCTTTACCGATTTGAAGAGAGCAAGAAGAGCCAATGACCGTTTCGAAAAGATCAGTATTTCCGATAAGTTTCTATATCGATAGCTGAGGTGATCCGTCCTGGTATATATCGAGTAAAAGAGTATCAGGGTGACCATTTACGGTATATTCAACCAGGCTACGCTTTTCACATTCACAAAAGTCTTCCGATTTACTTTTAAATACACATAAATTGGGGCTCCCTACTGCTCATACATTCAACGATAAAATGATTCGGGAGAGCGGGCTCACCTCACCTCACCATGTGAGGACAATATGCCTTGAAGACAAAATGTTGGTTTTCAAGGTATATTAGGCAAAAGGTGTGGATTTTAGCTTGCATGCAATTCATAACTGGGCCGTTTTGCCTGTTGTCCATACCCTCTTTTATTCAGAAAATTTGTGTATACGTAGCAACTGTGTAGTTACCGTGTAACACATTGAGCAAAATGTAAAATTTTTAGAAATGGAAAGAACAGCGCGTCGTCGACGAAAACAAGAAATAAATTTCACTAATTTTTAATGTTACAAATTGACGGAGGGCGGACTTGAACGTACGGCCTGCAGTCTCAAAATGACAAATATTATAAGGAGTTGCTGAAATCGGTTTCCAAATTGCATGCCAACAACAATGCGTGCGTTTGTTTTTACTTTTTTTTTTCGTTAAAGAAATGCATAAAAAAACAAAATTTACCTAACAATTGCGACTAGGGCACGCGTGCAAGTGAATAAAAGCGGAGATGCATTGACGGAAGAGATAATACTTCCAAAAAACAGATTTCTAAAAAAGTGAATCAGAATTTTTCCAGCGCACATACACGCATGCACATTGCACACATATGCATACACAGAAAACAAACCAGTTGTTGGTGTTGTAAATAAGTGCAAGTAAATCAGAGACAGTAGCAGCGATCGGAAAAGTCGCCATAAAGCAAAAGAAAGGGAACAAACCAGAGGGAGAGAGAGAGAACGTGCAACGAGCACAGGGAAAAGTGGAAAGGCAGCTCCACCCCCTATTTGGGTGCACCACACACGGTTGGCTGGGTACGCGACAGCAGAACGTCGAACGTCAGTCAGGCATCAACGGCTCCCCGGAATCATTAGCAGGCAAGCAGTCCACCTCCTAGCCAGCAGCAGTCCCCGTCAGTCTGTCTGTCTGCCAGTTGGACCGGCGGCACTCTCTGGAAAGCAATTTTCTGGTAGCGACGGCAACGGCAATCAAGAAACGGCGAACAGAAATAATCGTTCCGTCGAAAAAGACAACACAATCAGTTGCCAGAATGGAGCTGAAAGTCTGGGTTGAGGGCATCCAGCGGATTGTGTGTGGCGTGACGGTGAATACTACGTGTCAGGTATGTAGTGCTGCTGGCTGGCTAATTGCAAGCTATTTCGTTGGCCACCACTTATTGGTATTTTGTTGTTAATAATGTATGTCTTCTGTGTTTGTGTATGTCATAGGATGTGGTGTTTGCCTTGGCCCATGCCACGGGTAAGGTGGGGCGCTTCACGCTGATCGAACGATGGCGCAATAATGAAAGACACCTGGCTCCCAATGAGAATCCCATGAAGCTGCTACTCAAATGGGGCGAGTATGCAAATGATGTGCAATTTATACTGCAGCGTTCGGAGAATAAAGCTCAGCAGCAGCCAACGAATACGCAGCAGCAGAGCAACAGCAACAACAACAATTATGCTGTGATGACAACGAAAAAACCGCTGGGGCCAAACAATAGCAATAGCAACAGCAGCGGGAAGGCAGCACCGACCTTGCTAAAACAAAAATCGAATGTGGAACTCAGCTACCGGACAAAGGAATTGAAAAAGAGCTTTGGGTGCGTTTCTTTTTTTATGATACTCTTAATGAAATAACAATAATTTACTCTTTTTCCCACAGGGGCTACGATGCCAAGCAGTTTGACAACATTGGGATAGTCAAGGGCATACCCCAGCAGCAGCCACCGAATCCCGTGAATCACATTATCACACCGGTAGCAACGCCTTCGCCATCGCCACCGCAAGCAGCCAAGGAGCAAGTGGCGCCGGCGCTGCTGGATAACATTGCACCCATAGTGCCTAAGCATGAGAAATCCTTGTCGAATCCCTTGGAAATGAGCAGCAGCACTGTCTCCAATCGGGCTGCCGTGGCCAACAATGGCTATAATGATTTGTACAACAACAACAGCTGCAATCAGCATATTTATAGCCAGCTAAGCAAATCGAGCAACGAACTGCGGCGCGCCAGCCCCAATGAAATGTACTACAATAATAACAACAATAACAATATTAACAATAACAACTCACCCGAGCTTTATAAACAAACTACTCAAATACCAACGATATCGGCAAATGGAGCTCTGGTGCCGCCACCGTATCGTGATCCACCGCCACCCAGGAACAGTCCCATGTGCCAGAACCAACGCAGCAACGCCGATACCATATCCAACGCCTCCTCCTCAACGAATCCCTTTCACAGCGACTACGATCAACACAATAACAACAACAATAACAGTGGCAGTGTATCCATGGAGGAGGGCGAAACAATGATGTTCCAAGCCACGCAATATAACGATCTTTTGCAGTTGATAAAATTTCAGAGAGAGAAAATCACAGCACAGCAAATGGAACTACAAAAGGTACAACCACACATATTATATATGTACATATAAATTTCAACTAAAATGTCTTTTCTCTGTCAACAGTTTGATACGGAAATCGTTTATTTGGAGAGCAAAGAGCGTGATCATGCCCATGAGCTGGAGGCCATCTCGAGGGAAATATCCAAGGCCGATCAGACCTTTCGTCAGGGCAGCGAACAGCTGCAGACATTACAATATGTGGAGGAGGAAAATGAACTGGTCAAGCAGCAGGAGAAGACACTCAAGTCGGAAATCGCCTTGCTGCGCTCCAAATTGGCAAACTGTGAGACAGAGCTGCTGCAGTGTAAGAACAAAATGCGCCTGCTGATGGATGACATAGAGCTGGAGCAGCAACAGCAGCAGCAGAACAATCGGTGAGTACATGGATGGGTCCTTTATACGTATTTGTCATCTAACATTTTCATTTGTGGCGGCTAGGCAAACGGTGGAGCGTGATTTCCTGATGGAAATGGAACGGATACAGAGCGAAATTGATCAGGCATTGCACAACACAGACACCTCGAACAAGACGGCGGATAACCTGAAGAAGGAGCTGCTGATGATCGAGCATGCCATTGCCGAGAAAAAGCGGCAGGTGGAGCAGCTGGTCAACGAGATGAAGGAGGTGAATCTGCAGAGTCTGACGACTTTGACCACCACAGAGGAGATCAAACATCTGCTCGAGGGACAAGCCAACAAGCAGGGCAGCAGTCGTCGAATCATTGGCTCCCCGCGGCAGCTGGAAACGGCAGTACCGACTAGTAAAAATCCGCACGGCGTTTGGGTCTGAAGCACCACAGCACAGCAGCAGCAGCAGCAGCACACATCGAAACATACATATTTTTCTAAGCGTTTTTTCAACAACAACAATGTTTTCTGGGAACAAACAATTTGACGGACAGGACATATCTTGAATGCATAATGGAGTTGAGAGAGCACAACGCTTCCATATGGATATCACAATTATACACCATATTCTATACAAATTTACAATGATCCATCCGCGTGCTTGGAAGGCATTGCTTTAGCTAATTAACTTTCCGAAATAACACTTGATGGATCTCTCAAAGCAATGATTATAATTATTGTTACAATTTTACAACACACACAAAATATCTGCACAAAGTTCTGTGTACCATGTTTAATCTACATTCCAATTATTTTAGTTTCGTGTGCTATACTTTTGATTAGTTTTTGTTGCTAGTCTGAAAACCCCTTCCAATCTCCAACAAAACAAAACGCCGCCATTAGTTGTTAATTTTACAAATACGAACATTAATTGTTGCAATAATTCGAAACGCCTTTTTACCATTTAAGTAGTGCACTTAGTGATTCGCTTATGGATGGATTAATAGATTCACAAATTAAATTACACAAAAATCTATTGTACTTAAGCATTTAGCGCAGCTTTAGCAAAAAAAAAAACAAAAAACAATTACAAATTAGCAATGCTTTGTTGAACGTATCACTTCTAAAGTGCTTAGCCTTAGCCACCGGTTGGGATCTCTACGCGTATGTGGGATCTTACACTTGAGCAATTGCAAAAAGGTGTTAGACATTAGTATATGGAAACATATTTTGTAGCTTCCTATGTGTATTATGTTTTTAGTTTGTTTTTAATTAGCAATATTTAATAATTACACAAGATTTATAGACACAACACAAAAACCACAAAAAACAACAACAGCAATGCAATTTAATTATTAATACACATTACTATTAACTTTAAACAAACGATTTAGAACAAATTCTAATTGCATTATATCTAAATAGCTAATAAACACATCTTTTATTATTTTTTATTTCTTTAAAACTCGAAAAATACCATTGTTTTTTATTCAATTTATGGGTGAGGAAAAAGTTTGATTTCAATGCTGATATCTTTAGTTACAGGACTATGCAGATATGTATCTATTCTTCTGAGAGTAAGGTTTTCATTGCACAAATAATAATGCATTATGTGCCAATTCATGTTGCCCGGACTACAATGTGCTATTTTGAAATCCACAAGATACCGTTGATGAAGTGGCCGGCAATGAGGCCGGACTTAAATCCAATTGAGGATCTATGGGGCATCCTTGCATGAAAAGTTTATGTAAATATAGGAACCTAATTCATTCATACGTTAGTTTTTATCTTTATATCTTTCATTTTTTAGCAATGAAATCTCTTAGAAGGTACAAAGTTATACTGGATTTGCCAAGTATTTTTGAAAGAGCACTTGAATAAGCTCAGAACAGATATTGGGGTTTAATATACCACATTTAATACATGGTATACGAATTTTTAGGAACGTATCCGTATCGTATGTCCTTACTTAATAGTCTTTGCCGCTTTCTAGGCAAACATTTGGAATACATAAACTTTTTCAGATAAAACATATCTTTTAATTTACGAGAACGTCTGCAGTTAGATTAAAAATTGAAAGAAAAATAAAAGCGTTCAACTTGTTCCCCAGTGGGGTTTGAACCAGTTGCTCCCTACACTGGAAAGGCTCCGGCAAAAACCGCAGGAACCGAACGGACTCCGCCACGCCGGATCTGCCGAACTCTGAAGGAACCACCCGAAGCGAAGACTGCGCTGCTGCTGCTCTGCTGCTGCTCTGCTGCTTCACTGCCGCTGTGTCTGCTGCTGCTGCTCTGGAAGAGCAAAATATAATCAGCAACAAATGCTGTTGCCAGCTTCAGTTGGCCAATGTGCGTTGACGTGTTTGGTCCTGTTCGTTCTGAGCTTTATTCTGAAGGCAAAACGCGCGCGGTTTGTAAACGGTTCAGTAAACGGTTCAGCAAACGGTTTTGAAACCAAGTGTTGCCTACTTTTGCGGGCTGTGAAAGTGATTCTAAGGAGGGAAAGCTGAAAAGGGGAATTTGAATGGTCGGTTGGCGGTGTGTCCTATCGCGTTGACACAATCTTCAGAAGTGGTCAAGGGAGCCTTAAGTGGCCAAGGCACAAGACATCAAGTGAGAAGCAGGAGACTGAACGGACATTTTTATGACACTTTTCCACACCAAATGTTGTTCAATTGCGACGATTGAGATAATGAGAGTCCTGTTTGTCCTTTGCCTGTTCCTTCTGTTCTGGGGGATCATGCATGAGCCCATGCGATGACCTTTTGCGGAAATTATGATTTGTCTACGGCTGACCTTCAGCTTGACGTTCGATTCTGACCCGTGCCCGAACCCTCAACGATGCGAAAACAATTTCGCCGCTGACCCTAGTGGCCCCCAAGTATTAAGCGAAATTTAATCAGCCGCGCAAGAAATGTTGCAGAAAAAAAGGCCTGCCTCTCCACAAAACGTTGGTCACATATTGCACTTCCATTTCGTAGTACATTTGGCAATTTTATAACCTCGGCTGCCCTAATGGATTGCATAAATTAAGGGCATAAAATCGGCTACTTAAAAGGGGGAACAAAAGTCTAAACAGAAGCACATGGCATTCCCTTGAAGCTTAAATCATTCATTTCATTTTGACAGACTCAGCAGGGAAAATAAGAATGGCTTTGTTTTATGACCTTTTCCTGGCCCCCTTCTTACTTTTTTGCCTTTAAGTTTTTGCAGTTTTCTTCTGTTTTGCAAGTAGATAGTTTTTGGTTTGACAAAAGGAGATAGATCAATCTGTTTTCCTGGTTACTTTGAATGCTGTTGATGTTGAATGCTGAATAAACGATTTTAAATGCATTAACTGGAAGGTTTTAAATTGAATTTGCCTTCTAACCGAAGATGTTAAAGTGTTTTAATTCAATTTGTTGTGGCTTAACTTCTTTTATAAACACAATTCCCAGGAATCAACTACAAAATTGCTTATAGTCGTGCAGAAGTTCCTACCTTGCACAAATTTGTTTTATCCCAAACGTTGAATTTACTTAGCATAAAAACACTAAAACCACTGAGTCTTCACCCTAGAGGCCTTTTTGTGCATTCATTCCATAAGTCCTGCTGACTGTCAAAAGCTTTGCTACCGAAACCCCTGTTGAGCCTGTCAAATCCTTTGATAATCCTAGCTTTAAAACTTAAACTCTGAAACATAAGCTCACTACATAAATTGTGCGAAATTATCCTGAGATGCTGTACATATAACACACAAAATAAACTCCATTGGAAAATCAAATGAATCTAGAAGGTATTTAAGTTATTAATACATCTAGAAGGAATTCACTTTTGACAGTACTACTCGTATATAGAGAAGAGGTACATTTTTTGATTAGTTTATTATTCTTCTGCCTATTTATATCTCACAAGATTTCAAATATGTTAAATCAAAGAAGAAACAACATTCAAAAAAATTTAAGAAATCTCGGAAAGCTTCAGTTATAGCCATTGTATCGACACGGGTAAAAAAATCCTATGAAAGGTCATACAATTCTCTTTTAATGCAGTTAATTTTTTTGCTTATAGGTGCAGCAAACGCCCAGGGAAAATTATAAGAGTTAGCAATGACACCAAATCACGGTTTTTAAATTTTTTAAGGCATTTTTGGGGTTATATTGAAGATTCTAAGTATGAGGATGGGATCCACTCGTCTAGGCCTACAATTAAACTTGTATCTCGTGCTAATTTTATTCAAAATATTTTTTTTGTCGCGCAGTGTAAGAAGTTCGCATTAGTAAGAAGAAACTTTCTGTAACCACGTTCCTTCAAAGATAATTAAATCCGTCAATAAGTATGACAAGCGGTGTATTTTTCAATTAATTTCATCTGCAAGTAAATTATGTCCTTGTATAAAAATTAAACTGACATACTAATCCTTTGCACATCCTCTCTCCGTTTGATAGAAACTTTCTTACGGTTAATTAATTTCCGGTGCATCATTTTTGCTGCGCATCAGATCCCCGGGAATCGGAACCCATCAAGTGGAAAGCCATTGCCATACAAAATATTAATTTTGAATTTTATTCCCCCCCCCACCTCTGGCTCCTTTCGCTCCATCTGCTGTGTAATCCTGGCACTTAAAACTCGCTTCTCCTTTTCTTTTTCGTTTCAACGAAGCGCGGGGAACATTAGCCAAATGAAGTGACAAGAAATTAACGAAGAAAAAACGCGGAGCGATATAAGAAATAATATAATAAAAACTCAATGAGTCAGCACCACAGAGTTGTTGTTTGTGGTTCAGTGTATGAATGTATGGGGGCGTGGTCGGAGTGGGAATAGGGGCGCTGTGAATGATGAACTCGGTCAAGGAGGAGTCCGTCCAGCCCGTCCAGCCCGTCCTGCCCGTCCTGCCACGCTGGTCCACTAATTAGATAAGCGCGCATCGAAAACACACAGCGCAGGAAAACCCATCCAGGACCCATCCAAAATGGTTTATGGAAGGAGCATCGCTGTGGGCGTCTGCCTGATGACCGTCGTCATGTTGCTCTCCGCCCTGATATTCTACTTGAGTCTGGGTAAGCGATCTATAACTACATATTCGCAATCTATCAACGCACCATACAGAAGGGGGGTGGACAAACAAAAACGAGAATCAAATTCTAAACTGCAAAATGCCCATAAATTTTATGCTCAAAAGTATTTGAAAGTAATTTGTTGTGTAATACGATAAAAACGTAACAACAAAACCACTCAGTTGGGAGTGGGAAAGACCCAGACGCCTGACCATAAAAAAATAAATACACAATACAAAGTTTGCTCTTGAGCACAAAACAATTTTCCAACGGACAGGGAACGCTCACATAAGAGGGAAATATGTAATTAAAACAAAAGGATTTACATGGAGAAATGCTAAAAAAAGGCATTTTTTTTTAAGCAATGAAATATATATTTCCTTATAGCAATGAGCAATGAGCAATCTTTAAAATATTAGAGTTATACATGGACTTGCAAGGAAGAAGGTAACGTTTTGATTTGACGATAATTCTGTTTCTGAATTCAAGAGGCAGGTCATGGTAGATGTAATTAATCATCATGTAATGTAAAGATTCATTTAAGGAGTTTAAAATCAGATGAAAACATATCCATTTGGATGTGGTTAGGTTTTCCTACCAATTGGTTCACTCTCCCAAGTCTTCACTGTATATAAATTCCTTAGCACCGCCTCCCTTCGCCTTCTGCTGGCTCTTGTTCGAAGTCCTGGTCCTGGTTCCTTGTTCCATGCCTTTATCTTGTTTTACGAGTATCAATATCAATATCTTGGAATTTTCTCTGCGTTTTGCTTCGGCTCCCAATATTATATTTTTTATGCCAATTTGCGTATTGATTTGCCATACAAGAAACGAGGAAATAGGCAAAACATTCTTGATTTATGCCACTTTGTCGCCTCGAATCCCAAGTACATGCATCATTCCAGCCAGAGCAAGAAATTATTTATCTCCCGAAGGCATTTGTCCGGCTTAGGTTTAAATCTGCCCGAGAATAGAAGGAAGTTGCCGGAGGCACTAAGATGCATGCTAAAGTGTGTCTCCATCTGGGCCGCAATGGACATGAAAGTCTCTCCTAGTGCTCAAGGTCTGTGGGAATGCTCCTTCTTGGGTACTAATGAAGTCAGAAATTTATAGATGTATAAGGAAAAGAAATATGGTTCATAGAGCGAAATTTATTTCCAACAAATGGAAATGTAAAAATAGTTTTTGGAAAAAGTTTATCGATGGGTAGACATTAGTCATTTTGAATGAGTGACTTTTCTTGAATGACTTCTTCTCAGAATCAGCAATTGCTTGTTACTGCATTTATTACATAGTCTAATGAAAGCTTAACGAATAGATTCGAATGGTGCTTAAATTTACATATCTGGAGAACTCTTTACACAAAACAAGACAAGAACTGGGAGAATTTCTTGCAGTATCTAACAATTAAATTTGACGAAATTTGTCCTATAAAAGGTTTAGAATGTGGAGGATTTATTCTGTCCTGTTAAATATACAATTTTGAGCTTCTTGCTTAAAATAGCGTTGAATAGTCCTTCCTTCCTTATTTGAAGTCTATAAAATTAACAATATACAAAATCAGGATATAAACACCTCTGAACGGACTGCTGTTGACGGATAATGTATTAATTTTCTTTGGAAAGGAAACCCCATTTTATTTTCAATAGAAGCTGTCTTGATGAACTCTTTAGACTATTATTTGCTTCATAAATGCCATACATTTCTCGAAGGATACTAGGAATTAAGGGAAATCCCATTTTATTTTCAATAGAAGCTGTCTTGATGAACTCTTTAGACTATTATTTGCTTCATAAATGCCATACATTTCTCTAAGGATTCTAGGAATTAAGGGAAATCACTTTCTAGGGGTGGCCTCCGTTTCTGCTCTTCTGCCTGGTGTACTCGAAAACAACTAAAAAAGAATATGCTTGCCAACCATTTTATTACGCAAGTTCATATCATATGGATTAACGGGTCCCAAGGTGCTCCGTATCCACGTTTTTTTGCCATTTGTCTAATGAATGCGTGCTCCATAATCGCGGGACTTTAATTGCGACGCCAGTGGAGACGCGACACCCAGACAAATCATAAAATTGATAAAGTGAAAAACAAAATTGACATTTTATTTGATGGCAATTGCCGAAAGAAGCTGGCACTTGTCAGCCAGAAAAAGTCTCAGCTCAGGGTAAACTAAGTCTAAGAGTAAGCCGTACATAAATCTACAAAAACTTATACTTTGAATTGCTTTTGAAGGAAACTCTGGCCCTGCACCATTGTTTGTGCAACTTTTGAGGATAAATTAATTCGTATGGCTTATTAATTTCTTTGAAGCAAACAATCATTCGAATCATGTACTGCCAATGCTTAACCGCCCAAAAAAAAAGAAAATAACATATTGTTAACAAAGCAAAGCCAACCCAAAAAAAAAAATAAATAAATAAGAAAGAACAACAAGCTAAACTTTCTTTGGACATTAAGTTTAATTGCTTTGGCCTGAAATCCGAAATCCTTTGTTGGATGGGCAGATGGGGAGCGGCATTAAGTTGTCATCTCCAGTTTAAAGTTTGCCTGCCAGCGATTAGAATAATTACTCATACGCCGCGTGGGGTGTATGATAAGCTGCTGAAACAATAAGAACGTTGGGTATAGTAGGGTATGCTGCTTAAGCGACGCCCTCTGAAAAAGTTGCTGTACAACATGTTAGAACTTAGAACATGTTCTTTGTATTGGAATCTACACTCACTAGCAAATGGCACAGTAAAAGAAAAGAAACTCGTATTCAACGAAATATATCGATTTTAAATTCAAAAAGAAATTAAATAGAATGCACTATTTTTAATACTGCCCATATTTAATCGAAATATAAATAACATTTGCGTGGGTCGCGACGAGCGCTCGCTGTTAAATGTACGAAAAAGGTAGAAAACAACAATTTTCCCCACCTTTTTTTGCATTTTGATAGAATTTTGTTAGTTTAGTTGTTTAGTACAAAAGATGGGGCTCATCGAGCTTTAGTTTGCATAATGATAGCAATAAACACGAAGCCGCGAACGTACGCAATATAGAAATCGACTTTGGCTTAATCTAGTAAAATGCGACAATCTGCCAAACGGATTGGAATATTCTAAAACTATTAATCTATTTAAGAATAAAATTAATATAGGTTTCTTTCGAGTATTTACAAAGTATTTATATCTCTTGTAGCATTTTTTAGGCTTGAATTAATAGAATATGTTTTTTACTTTATCACCTCACGTTTTTCCATTAGTAGGCTCTTTAGAGAGGCTCTTTTTGAGGTAAACTTTGATCAAGAATAACCTTTCTTATAGGGGTAATGGTAAAATGGTAAAGGAAAAATGACTATAAAATATAATTACTTTTGTGTAAATAAAACAGTTTCAGTGCTATTGTCTTTGGGTGTTTAAAAACATGAACAGCGGGATTCTGTAAATAATTTCTGTATAAATACCAAAAATATTGTTACATTTTGATCTTGAATAACTTAAAGAAAACTAATCAGAATCGACTTATCTTTCGAGTATTAATTATTGTGCATATTTTCGTGTTGTTGGCAGGACCCTGCCCCTCGGGCAGCTTCGCCTGCGACAATGGCACCCTCTGCGTTCCCCAGCGTCAGATGTGCGATAACCGGCCCGACTGTGCCGATGGCAGCGATGAGCATCCTGTGGAGTGTGGCCTGCTCTACGGCAGCAAGGAGATTGCCGATAAAATTGTGCGTAGTGCTATTGAAAAGAAACAGCAACAGCAGCTACAACTACAGCAACAGAATCAGTCGAATGCGAGCACCGTGGATGCGTCTCCGCCAGCGGTGACAAGGAATCAGAGCCAGACAATGAACTGGACTTGTGGTAGGTGGACGATTCATTTCATTCATTTAGCCAAAGCATCAATCAACTCCATCCTCCAGCTTAATCCAGAGTGACCGATTAGCCAAGGCATCAATCTAGTGCAACCGATTGTTAGGACAGTAAAAACTTGAGTTTTTCTACAATTCAATTCGAAACTATAATTAAAATTGATTCTAATTCATACCATTACCACTCAAACACTTTTAATCAGATATCCCAAAACTTTAATGTTTTAAAAAAGTACACAATACTTAAGGTGTTCTATATCCTTAAAACACTTACTCGATGGACTATATTTTTGACTCTGAATCTATAACAACCTGTAATACATCTTCTGTTGTGTTCTCTACTTGTCTTCCCTCCCGTCAGGTATCGTCACATATCCGCGAAGCTGCCGTTGTGGCCAGGGCACCACCCTCTATTGCGGCATCTATGCTAAGCTGCGTCGCTGGCCGCGCATCAGTGTGGAGGTGACCAATCTGATCATCATCCGCAACAACCTTACCCTAAGGGAACATGTCTTTGCCAATCTGACGCGTCTACAAAAACTGTAAGCTGAAAAATCACTCACAATGGACTGTAACCGCTTTCATTTAGACCATTTGCAGAACCCTTAAGTTCAACAACATATCACGAGTACCCCTGGGCAGCTTTGGTGGGTTGTCGCAACTGGAACGCCTCGAGTTAAGTCACAACAATATCAGTCATCTCCCACACGGCCTCTTCGGTGACCTGCACTCCCTCCAGTGGCTCTTCCTGGTCAACAACCATCTGCACCATTTTCCCATGGAGCAACTGAAGTCCGTCCACCGCCTAGAATGGCTCGTCCTCAGCCGGAATCGTCTCACTTTGCGCAATGTGCAGTTGCCGAATATTTCCTCGCTTTACGAAGTGTAAGTAAATCGAATTGGGTTATGGGAGGGCTATTCTATTTCTAAGATTAAAAAACACAAACGAAAGCAGTCTCCGGCTTGGTCTGGTCTCCCACTCTGTTGATCTATTCAAGCGTGAAATGCTTTACACTGTCTGCCATTGTTAAGCGACGGGCAGACACCCCACTCATTGGGTTACTCGGGTATTGGGTGTCGAGAGTCGAGAGTCGAGAGTCCGGCTCCATGATGGGCCATAAGCTCAAATGCTCTTGAGGACTGGGACAATGCTGTCAAAGTTGTTGCACTTGTTTAGATTTGTAAGTGTGCTTTTGGTATCTTTTAGTTGAGATTGTCTTAGAATTTGAAGTTCTGTTCGTTTATGTATTCGAATGTGTTTAAACAGCAGACGGAAAGAAGCATTACCACGACTCTAGTCAGTAGCCGAAATTTAGTTGAACATCAACAATGATTATCTTTCATCTGACTAGCTAAAGCATTCATCACTTATTCACACGAGCATGGCGACGAGTCTCAAAGGGGTCTTACGCAGAGCTTAAACAGTTTGTTCCACCATTGATAAATATGTATTGACTATTTCAGCTATTTGGATTACAATCGAATTGAATACGTTGGCGAGGAAACTTTTTCGCAACTGGATCATTTACATTTGCTGTAAGTAAAATAAACTCCTCCGTATTCCTACTCCCGAATCCCCAATCGAATTCTGAATCTTAGAGATGGGAAAGAGGAGTAAAAGATGCCAGAAGTGTCGAACAGTCTATTGAAATATGTTGTACTTAGATTTTATGGGGCGTATGCGTAATTTTTACCCTTCGCTGCATTTTGCTTTCGTTTTCAGTTCAGCCTCAACTGAGTTTTTGTTTCATTTTCTTTATTTTTCTTTTGAGATAGATTTATATGGGTCATATCGGCCAAACAGGGAAGGAGCGATGGAGATACATGTTGACATGACATTGAGCAGGATATTGGATGTACACGACGCGCCTCCTTTTTTTACCGAGAAATTTATGCACCAATAGGCATAAATTGGCACTTTTATTGTTTACACAAATAACATATGCTAAGCAAATAAGTGTTTAAACGAAATTTTCCACAGACACCACCGACACCGACACAGACACCTTAGACAATTTGAAAGCATTTATCAAAGGTCTCTCCACAGGTCTCTGGCAGAACCCCTGCCAGGACTCTGCATCTGCCTGCCCGCCGTAGCATACATAATCATTAATTTATGCTTCAATAGCTGACAAGATACGTCAATGGGTCGTCTGGGTGCCCGGCCTAACTCGGCCTATCCTAACTGAAAATAAATCAGTTAGCCAAATTGCCCAACGTAAATAAATGTGTTAACCTTTGCAGAAAGCGTGAGCAGAGGAGAGGCATAAAGATTTAGATGGGGGATAAATTGTGTCGCAATATCATCATACAAATGTGTCAGCAATTTAGCTGAAAGTCTGAAAGGCTAAACGACAGCAGAGTTTTCGGGAATCATGTGAAATACAAAACGAGTGCTTCAAAACCGCTGCAATCATGGATTCCCACGAATCAGATATTACTATTCAAACAGAATTAAGGATTTTGCTTCAATCATTAATCAAATAAGTCATAAACTTTGCGATGATATCTGACATTTCACATCCCCCTTGGGGAGATGTAATCTCCTTTCATGAAAACAAACATTCATAGGAGAGGACACACATATATTATGTTTTAAGTTCATTAGATTAGTTTATGAATTTTCGCTAATTTATGCTCATTTAATTTATGTTCTCTCTATTTTCGAGCAATTAAAAAACTCTTTTGAATTATTTCCATGGAATTCCCAGGGACCTACAGCACAACATCATCAGCCACATCCATGGACGGGCGTTTGCGAATCTGGAAAATATTCGAGATATGTGAGTATGAGTATAAATTCCAGAGGATGTCATTTTGAAGTGGGGGAGGGGGTGGCAAGGGTGAAAGTTTTACACCGACACTAAGCATGAATTATGGTGACACAGAGCTAATTAGCATAATAATACGAATAATGCCACGACACAAGCAAATGAACTCGGGCTTTGGTCAAAGGATCACAGAATCACAGCCGAACAAAGCCGCAGGACGCGACACCACAAATGTCCCCAAAGTAAATTGTAATTTTGCGAGGGACTTCAACCGTTCGAGCCCCTTCCCCTTGCTGGCCACTCGCTTTGTGATTCAAAATCATATTCAATGATATTAATTTGGAGTTCATTAATGCGCAATTACGTATACGCCGGGGTCTCCTCTCTTCTCCACTCCACTTATGAGAAATTTCAGTTGAAAACTTTTGTGCCCACAGACAAATAAATAATAATAAGAAAAACAAAATTAAGACAGGGAAAACTATCCAGCTAGAGATTTCCCTCTAGCTCATCGATAAGAGATATATTTTAATGAACAGAACTCGACCACGCCCGCCACATAAAAAAGTTGTACCCCCTTCGGGGAAACTAATCTAACCTTTATGGCCATAGTTTATTACTATGAAAATTATATGCAACTCTCTAAAGAAAGTGGGTGGTACGTACGAGTATCTATAAACATAAATCGTAAAAATAAACAAATTGTTTAGCGCTTTGAGGAAGGACTTTGATGAGCCAGCAGACAGCATGGCGTATGCCCGATAATATTCTTGGGGGAAAAAACATGCTCAACCATTAAAGTTATCCTTTAAGGATTTCTTCGGCTTTCACTTTGAATTCAAACATTTTTTATGGGAGGGCAATGTTGCTTTCTGGCTTTCATAACCCCATATATCAATAGTATATTCAATAAATGTCTCTGCCAGCTCTGTCTCTCTCGTCTAGCATCAAGCTGTGGCCTTAATAAATTTACCATCCCATATACAGCAGATACATCAGCATATCAAGGAAGATAGCACCCCACACACCCTCTCATAAATACCCAGACATGGATACAAGCACAGCCATGAGGTTGCTCTGGCTGGACCAGATTTCATTTGGTTTAAGTGAAAAGTATCTTTGGCGATTTTTGTATCTTTTGGGACTGACTTCTGGCCACGAAACAGAATAAACAAACATTATTATGACCAAATAAAAATGCAAATAAATTTGTATTTTATGAGAAAACAATTTCGCCAAAGCCTGGGCTGTAGCCGAAACGAACGGACAGACTCTCGGACCGAAGTTGTTGGCCAATAATGAAGGAGTTTATTGAAATCGACGCTGGTCCGAATCGTTCCCCCAATCGTCATTGCTTCATTAGACCCTATCCCAATGCTTTCCCACAGTTCTGTATCCTTTATGCCTGTTGATGCCATACCAAGATCTATCCCCACACCGTATCCATGCAAATAATTTTGCCCTTTGCCGGCGTGCGAGGAATTTCCCAGCATTCCTGGTTCCAGCTCTTGTGTGGCTCACAAGTGTAAGACTTTTATGGCCAGCAGCAAAAGCAAAAACTGCACAGAAATTCCTCCAATGCCAACGGAGAGTGTTTTGGTGTGTGGGTGTGTATTTGTATCTATCAGATACCCATCTAAATGCTGCTCATGTATCCAGCAGTAAGGCCTCGCTTCCTTCTCTTTGGCATTTTCTGCTGATTTGTTTTGTTTGCTATGTATCCCCCTGGGATGAACATGGACCGATAGGAGAGGAGGTGGGGCAGCCATAAAACAAACGAAAATATTTGTGAAATCGCTGCACTAATTTGATTCCTGCTGTCCAGGACACTGAGCCAGTGACAGGTCATTATGGAGGAGAGCCTTGGACATTGGGCATCGGGCTTAAAGACATTCTTCCACTCCTGCCAAAGCTGCTGTTGCTCTGACGTTAATTATGGTCAATATAAGCTCCACCCTTTGCCACTCCCTTCTCCAGCTTCTGCTACTGCTGGGGGCAGACAGTGCAACAAATGCCAGAGTACATTCGTGGAGCACATTGCCCCAAAAGAATTCCACAATTGAAACGTGTCATTTGCCGGAGAAGCGTAAATGGTTTCATTTGGTTAATATGCTCTTCTCTGAATGGACTAGAGTGGGCTACATTGATTGGGTAAATACTGTATATATAAAAGCAATGCATTTGCAATGCGATCTTTGTGCAGCTAAAATGCATTTTCTTTATGTATTTGCCTTTGAAAGTGCTCAAGTATTGATTTATTGAATGGGATTGAAGCCTTTTACATTGATATGGTATTAATGAAATGAGCTTGAAAATTATTTGATGCATTTAACAATGGGATTAAAAATGAGTAAGCGCCTTAGATGTAAAGCCATGGAAATGTTTTGTATTCCTTTGAAATGAACCTCTGAGTTAGTTTTATTTAAATTCTCGTTTTTAGAGACCTTCAAATGTAGCCTGGTGAGAGCATTTACGTAGCTGTCTTGAACTTGTGGCCCATTCCATAATTTGTGATATATTTTCCGTCACATTTCCACGTACCCTGCACGTAGCGCACTAACACCACTGCAGGCATTTATTTGCCATATTCTTAAATGCGCATTGACCGCTCTACCAACCCATCCTGCCCTTACACCACGACTCTGCGACTGTGTGGGTCCTTCCGACCATGCCCCTTGATGCTGACGCATTTGTGTTGCCTACTTTTGTGGGCCCTGGTCACTGGGCCACGTGTGCTGGGCCCTGGATGTGCTTGGCCATGAGCAATGGGCATTACCCGAGGCTTATTTTGGGGCAGGACAGGACTTTGGGGACAGCAACTTGTTGCCCTACCTCAGAATTATGTTAATTGTGCTGGACGTCTGGTTTTGCTTGGTGTTTATGAAGTTATTAAGTGTGATATTTATTCGTGAAACCGCAGCAGGAGCAGCAGCAATGATGATCCGAGAGGCCTGTCGCTCAATAATTAATTACACATTTACATACGAAATTATGTGAGTGTGCCCACATTCTTGGGGTATCAATTTATGCTAGAGTTAAATATTTGGTTAAGGATGAGGCCGGGAGCTTTATAGCCAGCCGGCAATTACCAGCAATCTGTGGAATCTTCTGGGGGCTTGGTGGGGGTGGGACCTGGCTTTTGTCTTTGTGCGACAATCCATAAAAACAAACTGTTAACAGTTGGCGCTTGAGCATTGATTGACCAGACAAGTGCAAGAAATGGAGCTGCTTCAGCATCAACTCCAGGTCCAGCACCAGTATAAACATCAGCTGCTGCACTTCACACGGAGACGTGACACAGTGGCACTATGGCATAATACACAGATGAATATAAAAATAATCTTGAATCATTTTACCTCGCCCAAACACTATTCCTTCTGCCACTTAGCCATCGTCCAGTGTTTCGCTTAGTAAATGCGCGTATTTAAATGCATTTTATTTGTTTCTGGAACCACAGTGCCACATATCCTGTCTGCTCGTTTGCCCGTAGCCCTGTCTGTCATGAATGATGCGCTCTTTCCTGTGGAAAGCCAACACATTTAACCCCAGAAAGTTGCACCCCACAGATTGACAGACAATGTTTGTGCACTGATTTATATTGTCGCCCAGCTCTTAAATATACATTTTCGCTATTATGTTGCCGGCGGGGACTTTATTATGTGACTCTTAAAGCTCTTGTTGCTCCATCTTAAAGCACAAGAAGATAAAAAATACTCCAAAAATATTATTTTGGAAAGTTTTAAAGCTGGAGCGGAGGAGGTTGTGGGCTGCTTTATCAGCTCTGCTCCAAAATGTGGGGCCATTAGACGCGGCTTACGCGTCGTATACGTAATGTTGAATCTACGAGACATTTATAAGACGTGCATTTCGTTTTACAGCCGCCTTGTCGGCAATCCCATTAAGGAATTATCTGGAGAAACATTTCTGCACAACACTCGACTGGAGGCACTGTAAGTGAGGTAATCATATAACCTTATAAATATACCCAGAGGTGATTGTTTGATTTCAGCTCCCTTGCCCAGATGCCGCTTCATATCCATCGCAGCCTGTTGCAGCCCCTCAACATCTCCTTCCTGAATCTGACGGGCATCCGGTACGACCACATCGACTTTGCTGCCATCAACGGTATGCGAAATCTCACGTATATCATTTACGATCGCTTCTTCTACTGCTCCATGACGCCCCGAGTGCGTATGTGCAAGCCATCAACAGACGGTGTGAGCTCCTTCAAGGATCTCCTGACCAAGCCGGTGCTGCGCTACTCTGCCTGGGTAATGGCCACCCTAACCATATCAGGAAACGTGCTGGTCCTCTGGGGGCGCTTCATCTATCGGGACGAGAACATCGCGGTGACCATGGTAATTCGGAATCTGGCTCTGGCCGATATGCTAATGGGATTCTATCTAATCACCATTGGTATTCAGGACTACCGATATAGGAACGAGTATTACAAGTGAGTGTATTACACCTTGGGCTCTTTTTATACCCGATACTCAAAATGAGTATTGGGGTGTATTAGATTTGTGGTGAAAGTGGATTTGTGTAACGTCCAGAGGGAATCGTTTCCGACTCCATAAAGTATATATATTCTTGATCAGCATCAATAGCCGAGTCGATTGAGCCATGTCTGTCTGTCCGTCCGTCCGTCCGTCCGTCTGTCCGTCCCCTTCAGCGCCTAGTGCTCAAAGACTATAATAGCTAGAGCAACAGATCTATGTACATCACTACCTATCCATTATTCGCACGAAGTTACAAGATCTACGACTCAATATGTTCAACCGGCAAAACTTTGAAATACTTCCTAGCTACGTTTTTCCGAATGCACACGATATTCGCTTCTGAACAGAGTCGTTCAATTTGAATGATGCGGACATTCTGATGGTAATTAAGCTTTTCCACAATTGAGGACATTCAGTCCGACATTGCCGACATTCCGCATCTGGAGGGTAATAATGTATTGCATATAATGCTAAAAAATAGCGTCGAGGGTCAAGACAGGGTTGTCAAGCTGCCGTTAACTGCGTAACGTAAAATATCGAACGTCGATAGAAACCGAATACAATTGTTTTACCTTAGCCCTATACATGACATGGACAACATTTTTAAGCGGCTATTGACACATGTAGTGTCTTTTCTGTTCCATCAAAAGATTGACGATTTTAGATTTATATTAAAACATTTATTTTTCACTTCATTCTCGATAGCAATTTTTATGTTTTCCTTAAAACGTTCATCCCTAGAGCCACATATGTACATATTTGTATGACAGAAAAAGCATGTGTTTTTATATCAGGTCCCACCAAGCTCATAACTAAAGCTTAATGTATCTATACCTATCCTTTCAGAGTGGTCCTGGACTGGGTCAGCTCGTGGCAGTGCGTAGCCATTGGCACTCTGGCGGTCAGCTCCTCGGAGGTATCCATGTTAATACTGGCCTTCATGTCGCTGGAACGCTTCCTGCTCATTGCGGATCCCTTTCGCGGACATCGCAGCATCAGTGTGCGTATCATGTGCTTCTCCCTGTTCTGCATTTGGCTGACGGGCGTGGGCCTAGCTGTGGCCCCCGTGGTGCTCTGGAATTCAAGCACCAAGTTCTATGGCGCTCACTCCGGTACCTGTTTTCCCCTGCACATACACGAGGCCTATCCCTTAGGATGGCAGTACTCGGCGTTTGTCTTCCTGGGTGTCAATCTGCTGCTGCTCGTGATGATCGCCCTGCTCTATACGGCGCTGTTGATCTCCATTTGGCGAACGCGAAGTGCCACGCCACTGTCCCTGCTGGACTGCGAGTTTGCGGTGCGTTTCTTTTTCATTGTGCTCACGGATGTGCTCTGCTGGGTGCCCATCATAGTCATGAAAATCTGGGTGTTCTTCAACTACAATATATCGGACGATATATACGCCTGGCTGGTGGTCTTCGTGCTGCCCCTCAACTCGGCCGTCAATCCTCTGCTGTATACCTTCACCACGCCCAAGTATCGCAATCAGATCTTCCTGCGCGGCTGGAAGAAAATCACCTCACGCAAGCGGGCCGAAACGGCCAATGGTAATGCGGGCACGATCACAACTGGCACGGCGACAGGCTCCTCACAGCATCCGGAAGAGTCCACCACGATTGCTAAGGCCATGCCGCTGGCCCTGACGTTGGCCAACTGAATGATGTCCACCGGGAGTTTGAACATGTATACCATCATCAGATAGAGAAAATTGAGTGCCGCAAACCCTTCAGAGCATTGGGCCTTGCATTTATTTTGTCTATGATAACGAAATCTATCCATTTATGTATATCTATGAGCATCTATATCTATGTATGTATATCCCTCAGTATTTATGTAAGTTAACCAAAGGTAAGCGTGAAATACATTCAATGTGATATTTGTAAGGAAATTTCCCTAAAATATGATTTTTATGGGTTATGGCTATGCCAGAACCAACTTTTGGCGAATATTGTGGGACGCAGACATCGCATTCAGCTCCTGCAGCTCCAGGTTCATGCCGTGCTGGCGCTCAATGTGAACGTGTAGTCTGAAAGAAAAGTAGACGTATTAGTATATTTGGAATGTGCTATGAGGCATCCGGAACACAAAGACTTACGATCCGAGATCTAAGTTTTTTTCACAGTAACTGCACTTGTGGCCAAGTGCTAGTTCTCTTTAGTGTGGATCTTGAGGCATCTAGCTACGCCAAATTTCTTTTCGCAGTAATCGCAGTGCTGGTTCTTCACGTGTCTGCTCAATGAAAATTTGTTGGCGAACATTGAGTTGCATTGCTGACAACCGTGGAACGGACGATTAGCGTCATGTAGGTGCAGATGCCGATTCAAATATCGTTTCTGCTTGAAAGCCTTTTGGCATATCTTGCAGCTGAAGTGAGGCACAGCTTGTCCATCTTTTTCAGCAGTCTCGTGCTTTGCCATCAGATCGGTATCTGTCATGGCTTGGGGTTTGGTATCCTCAGCCTTGGCCATCGGCATCTGCTCGGTTTCCGCTTTTGCAGCCTTCTCTTCCTCTTTGACGTACTTAGCCATGGCCTTGCAATAATCGTGGAAGCATTTAAGCTTCTCACCGCAGTCGTTGCACAACGGTTGGGCGCTGTTTGGGCACTGCCGTAGATCCTTGCCAGAACACATCTGGTGGCAATCAAAGAATGAACGCCCCGCCTGAGCATCACAGATCGAGTTCATGTTCAGCGTCTGGTGAGGCTGGAGCTCTTGACCGCAAAATCGGCAATGATTCTTGAAGTTTATAGCAAACGTCGGGTTTTGTTGCTGCATTTGATTGTGTTGATCCATTTTTACAGGTAAATGCATACAATACGAGAATTTATGCTACCTTAACCTTAGCTAGTGGAAATAAATCCAAAAGTACCGCCTGAGCGTTGAGAAAACGATAAGGGTTGTCACCAAAGCACATGCTAACTGTGTGGCAACTCTCTCCACAGCGCTCAAAATTTTGTAAGCAATCATTTGTCCGCAGCAGCAGTTATTCGCAGGGACAAAACAAAGGAATGGATTTGGGTGTCAGCACCATCGAGCCAGATTCCGATCTCGTGCATCCAGACGATGCCCAGTATATCTGGCTGCCCATCGCCACGCTCGTGGGCATATTCATCCTAGCAGCTTTGGTGCGTTACATTCCTTATCGGCAGTGTTTGAACAAGTGTGCGCCCTCGTTAACATATGTATTTGCAGGTGTATGCCATGTCACGTAGCCGCTGCCAATGCTCTTGTCCCTGCTTGAAACGGATGAAGCCGCCCCGCATCGACTACATCAACGTGGATGAGGAAGATTCAGATGTGCCCATGGCCGGTGGGGAGGAGTTGGGAGAGCAATATGCTGCTGCCAGCTTGCTGAGTGGTCGTCTGCATATTGAAAATGTACGTCTGGTATATGATATTGATATGTGGAATAAGTAATGATCGTTTTGTTATACATAGCGTCCAGAGCACTGCCACCACCCTCCAGGGAACTGCAGTTCTCCTGCCTAGGCGGATAACTGAATCTCTTACAGAAGAAACTTCCATACAATTTATTGTCCACATTGTCCAACTTGGTGGTTGTCATCCATCAAATCAGCTTAGATACTAAATCAATCGATGTGCCTCTGCCTTAGGTATAACAATAATAACACTAATTTAATGGTCAGTATTGGTAGCGCCCAACAGGCGCGTTGTTAGGTCGTAGAATCCAAAGAAGAATGCCCCGCCAAGTGTGATCCACAGCACACGGGGCACAAATCCAGCAAACAGACTGAGAAATAAATAATATTTAAATATTTGTAAACAGATTTCTACAGGCTTATCATTTTGTTACCCTCTGAAGCCTCGTTCCAGATAAATGCCGTGAAGAATGCTGTAGGCATTGCGACGCCGCGTGAGGCTCTCCCGTTCCGCTAGCATAATGCGTGTCTTCACCACATCCAGCGGAGTTGTCAGACCAGCTGAAATGCCACCGGCGACCGCGCCGCAGAGAGCAACCGTTAATGGCGTTGACTCGTAGCCCGTCGTTGGTGTCCACTGGAGCTTAAAGTACTCCCACAACGGGAACTGTATCAAGCTGAATGGAATTTCGCGCATGATGGTTGAGCCAAAGCCACGATAAAGACCACGACGCAGTCCTTCAGTGCGATAGGCACGCATTAGGATCTGGAAAGCCGACTGCTGCTGCTTGTGGCCCAGCAGAGTCTGCGATCGCTGTTTAGCTATCTCCACAGGTACGCGAATAAGGCACGCCAGCTATGAATACATAAAAGTATTAAACACAAGCGTATTTTGATTCCAGTCAGTCCTACCACTTCTGCTGTGGACGCTGCCGCCATGTGAACATACGGAGAATCTTTGGTATTAGTGACAGAGCTAAAGAACTGCTTGCCGCACTCGTAGGCACAAAAGAAGAGCGCCGCTGTAGGTGCACTGCCGGTGGCTGCAGGAGCCAGACCCTTGTAGATCCCACGGAAGCCGCCGGCACGCCAGAAGCCCAATTCACTTTGGAGTCGCGTTTTTACCGTGTCTATTGGAAAGAGGGCGATGTCGACCACCACGCCAGCCACTCCACCAGCCTATGAAAGGTCATGTAATGATTAATATGCTTTGATTCTTAATCTTTCAACGTACCACCAGAGCATGAAGAAATGAAAATTTTGCTACCGGGTCCTGCATGCTGATGTGCGCTGCGAGAGCGGCCGAATCCTGAGCTAGATCTGCAGCCATTGCTTACAATTATTGATTGCGGTTTCCAATCTTAAGTCATGCTGTCAGGTTTCTTGTTTTAAATAATAAACACATTGTCTGGTTTGGTTGTTAACGTAACAAGAAAATCAGCTGCGCCGCAGTGTTGCCACCTTAGCTTATTTCGGGCTTTAACGTGCCTATTTTAAAGTGGAAGAATTGATCGCTTATTTAAGCAATAACGCAAAATTTCCTATACAAGTCGTAGCCCCATTTGTAGCAATATTTTCTTTTATCTAGCTTGACTCTGAAACAGCAAGGGTGGCAACACCGCCCAAACAGCTGTTCGCGGTCGTTCTTTGGCAAGAGGAAGACCAGCACCGTTTTGGCCATATTAAAGCGCACTTGGCCGTGATATTTTTGAGTGATTTGCAAGACAATTGGCTACGGCAGCACTAAAGGCAAATAATCCACGAAACGCAATCATGGCCCTTCGCTTGACACAGAGACTGCTGCAGACGCAGACGCCGTTCCTGACACGCGTAGGTTTTCGTGGGCTGAAAATTGGCCAAAATTACATAATGTGTTGGGCCGTGGAACGGGCAGCAGAACTGATCGTTTCCCTAACTAATCATATTTCAGGGCTATCCTATGCTGGTAACCAAGGAAAAGAGCGAGGATGTGGCCCACACCAAATCGTCGCTGCAGAAGAAAGTTACGGTAGGTGTTAACACCCGCGCACAAGTGAGGTTATAGCATAGACAATATTGATGTACATATGTATACGTTTGTGCAGCGGACAGATATCCCATCGGCCCAGTATGGTGGTCGTCATGCTGTCACCATGCTCCCTGGCGGTGGCATCGGTCCGGAGCTGATGACATATGTGAGGGAAATCTTCAGCTACTGCGGCGCTCCCATTGATTTTGAGGTAATCGACATTGATCCCTCCACCGAGGGAAACGATGATCTGGACTATGCCATCATGTCGATCAAGAGAAACGGTGTCGCACTCAAGGGCAACATTGAGACCAAGTCCCAGGAGCTGTCGGACATCTCTCGCAACGTTGCCATCCGTAATGAGCTGGATCTCTATGTGAACGTTGTCCACTGCAAGTCGTATCCCGGCATTCCGGCACGCCACCAGGACATTGACGTTGTTCTGATCCGTCAGAACACCGATGGTGAGTATGCTATGTTGGAGCATGAGTCGGTGCCTGGCATCGTCGAGAGCATGAAGGTAGTCACCGTCGAGAATGCCGAGCGTGTGGCCCGCTATGCATTCGAGTATGCGCGTCAGAACAACCGCAAGAAGGTCACTACCATCCACAAAGCAAACATCATGAAGCTGTCCGACGGTCTCTTTCTGGAGTGTGCCAACCGTGTGCACAAGGACTATCCCGAGCTGGAGCACGACAACATGATCATCGACAACACCTGCATGCAAGCCGTGTCCAAGCCCCATCAGTTCGATGTGATGAACATGACCAATTTGTATGGAACCATTGTGTCCAATGTGCTCTGCGGCTTGATGGGCGGAGCTGGCCTAATTTCCGGCCGCAACTACGGCGATCATGTAAGTATTTAAGAGTCTTTGGAGCTGCCACAAAATACTGGTTTGATGGACGATTTCGTTTTCAGTACGCCGTGTTTGAGCCGGGCACCCGCAACACAGGCACTGCCATTGCTGGCAAGAATATTGCCAATCCCGTGGCAATGATCAATGCCAGCATTGACATGTTGAATCATCTTGGCCACAAGGAGCATGCCAATGTCATCTACGAGGCCACCTATCAGACCATTTGCAATGATGCCATCCGCACACCAGGTACGCACGCCAACTAATTGCTTAAGTTTGGTTTTATTTAATCGTAACATCTTACAGATCTGGGCGGCAACCACTCCAGTACCGATGTTGTTGAGAATATACTCAAAATCTTGAGTGCCAAGCGCGTGAATTGGTAAAATAAACGCCCTGCATAACTCTTTTGCCTTATTATTATGTTATAACGCGCTCTCACCCAAGTGCTGTATTTAGTGTTGAATCAGAACACATCTATCCGCTTGTCCTATTTTTTATCGAGTACTTCACTACCTATGTCGCGAGCCTATATATGTTGTATTATAATTTCATGCTCTATTATTGTATTATTTTGATTCGTACTCCCAGACAGAACTGTAAGTGTTACATGTACAACTTTATTGTTTTAACCCCCCACCAAAAACTGTGCCCCTAACCGAAACAACACACACAAAGACCTAATCCTAATCCTAACTTATCTACTAATTCGTAGTCCTTAGTGTAATTTCTGTTTAGTAAAACGCTTTGTTGAATTATTTCTGTTTTAAGTAGTGGTCCTCCAGTAGTCACAAAACACCAAACACACACCCAGTATACACACCCACACACAAAAAGTATGTAGTCTGCGTCCACGCACGGATTATCCTTCTTTGCAACGTATAACCAATCCAATCCAACTGTCTTATGTGCAAATCCAATCTAACAAATAATTTTATTTTCTCTACTCCCTCCTCCGTCCCCGAAATCGAAATCCAAAATGCTTACCCGCTCGCAGGCCACATGGAAACTATTTCAACCAATTATAGGCACTATCGCACTACCGAAACTCAACCTAAACCCAAACCCAAACCAAAACAAAAACAAACTAAACAAACAAAACAAAATTCTATTAACCCAGAACTAAGCCGATTTGAGAGAACTGTTATAAGCGACATCTTTTACCCCTAAGCCAATGCATTCAGCGTCTACCCCGAAAGAATCAGTTTAATTATGTTTGAGGTCAAATTGTCTCGCTGCTTAACCAATCCAAAAATACTATGTACCCCTCCGGCTATATGTCCATTCGTGTGTTCCCATTCGATGTCAAAAGTGTGATAAATCAGGTAATACTCCAAACTCCAAATACATTTCTAGCTTTAAAGAATCGCTCAGTTTACATTCCACATAATAATGCATTTTGATATTTTACTCCACAGATTTTCTTTGCCGGCACTATCCACTGTCTCTGTACTATTCAAAGCCCCGACACTCTAATTTAATCCCTTCTCCCTTTTATTTTACTATATCATTATCCTAAGTAAAAAGATTTTAGCAGCTTCTACTACACTCTTCAAAAATGTTAGTTAGCCAAGTTTTCCAGGAATAGTCAAGATATTAAATTGTAAATTAGATTTTCCAAGAAACGATTGTGTAATATTGCGTAAACAAATTCAAACAAAATGTATTATTCTGTTCGAATATTTATTAGAAAAATCTAAAAGTATACAAAGACAACTCTGTAATGCGTTTTAATTGTTGGGAATGGTAAGGACTTTGTATTTACATAGCATACAAACTGAATGGGATATTTGAGATCTAGTTTGGAATTCAAGCGAATTCTTCTGTCCCTAGAATATCAAACACACGAGCACTTCGGCACATTACAATACACGATAAAAAAGTCCCTAAGGGTTCTAAAAAATCCCAATTTGTGCTAAAAGACGACAGTTTCTTATCAAAAGTGTTGAGATTCCATTAAATCACTGTCTGTGGAAGTTTTAGGAACTACTTTTTTGTAACGATATCACTCAGGAGATGATCTACCATCTGTGTGTGTTTCCCGCAGCTGCTTGGTAAGATCCAAGCGTATAGTATTAGGAAGTTTGCGGAAGATGTTCTACGAGAGTCCAAACATCATTTCCGCTTCCACGAAGGAGCAAGCATGTTGTCGTGTCTACAGATTGATTGATTCGCTCTTTCACACTATCATTAAGTTGCCACTGTTTAAAGACCATACACACATTCGCACAGAAATAACACATTTTTCATACTTCGGTCATTTAAATCAGAATTATGTTTTTTTATTTAACCTTAAAAAAACGACGACATTAAATCATCATCATCCCATTAGTTTCTAGCTTAGAAACGCAGCTTCTGGAAGAACCACTTGTTCTTGCCCTCCTTGTAGATGGACTCAAACTTGACGCGGGTCTGGAAACGGTGTGTCTTGCGCTTGACGGGATCCTTCAGGTCCTTGGGCGACAGTTTCTCGAAGCTGATGTCATGCGCCGTGTAGCGGGTGGGCATCAGATGGTTGTAGTTCAGGCTCTTCAGGAAAGGCTTGATCTTAGACTTCTTCTTCAACTTGTTCTTGCCCATCTTCTTGGTCACCTTGCGAGGGTACCTATCGATACCGGCGACCAGAGCATGCCCGAAGGGTTTCTCCGGGGTGCCATCGTCGGAGGTCTTGACGATGATGGCCTTGCGGCCAGCGTAACGTCCGCTAAGGACGATTACGATCTTGCCCTGCTTCATGATTTTCCTCATCTTGGCGGCTGTATAAGTCAATCGTTGTTATTGGTCGAGGGTGGAGGAGGCGTACATTCATGAAATTGGAAGACAAAAATTCACATTGTTAGCAAAGTTGTCTTTAAATCACTTATAGTTAATAAAGTAATACATTTTCACTCTTCAAATGCTCGTTCCTTGCACAAACAAAAGTATTTTTCTCAAACATCGGTTATGTCTTCGTTTTGTTTTGTTTGTCTTTTTCGACAAGGCTTTATTTTGCTTTAATTGGCGAATATGCATGTCAATATCTATCTTATCAATTGCTCTGAACAGTTCCTCAACACTTTTCACTATTATTCTTCAATGTTGGTTTGTTACTTAAATGGAATTTTAAGATTTTATTTTCACACAACTTACAGGTCTGTTCAGCGACCGGAAAAGAAAGAAAGGGAAGACGTCGATAGCATGAGTTTGACAGCTGACAGCTGGGATTTATCGTCAAAATATACCGTCCGACTCTCAGAAATATACCAAAATATACCGTCTCATTTAAAAAATATACCGTAAATATACTGACAAATTATTTGTATTCATAATTCTATCATATTCCTCGACTTTTGTGTTCGGTTGGATATTACTAGTTAGCTAGGACCCTCAGGTCTGAGCACATAATTTTATCTTACTAATAAATGTATTTTCTACAAGACTGGTTCAAATTGTGTTTTCATCTTTATTGCATTTCTTATAAAATATGATTTTAGGAAAACCGGTCAACAACAATTTGCACTACATTTATTTCCATACATGGTAACTACACATTAACTACTCATTTGCTACATATTAACTACATTTTTCTGTAATTACCAAAAGCGACACCTGGAAAAATATTTTGCCCGTTTTTTTTCATATAAACCCCATGGAAGCGCCAGAGTGAAAAACCTCCGTTATCCACTTTTTGACATGCCTTTTCTTCGACATTTTTGAAAAAATTGAGATTTTGATGGTAAACGATCAGGAATTCGATGCTGATCAAGAATTAGTATTCTATGTAGCATGGGACATGGCTCTAAGCGGTTGGACTCATAGCGTCTTAAAATATATTGGTAAATACTAGAAAATACTATGAAAGGTATAAAATTGGCAAGGTGTGTGAGCTAAACATGATGGCAAGACAATCAGAAAATACGGTGAAATATACGGTCTGACCCTCAGAAATATACCAAAATAAACCGTATCATTTAAAAAATATACCGTTAATATACTGACGAATTGCTTGTTGATGTTTTATGTTTTGCTGAACATTTTTGACGATTTTAAAACAAATAAGTTTATATGGATTTATTATATGTGGTGTATATCAATTACATATTCAAACTAACTTATCAGTACTACTTTGAATACTAGTCCCTGGGCTCTGTTAAACGGACCAACATGGCAAGTACCCTGATGAATAGTATGATAGCAGGAAACGGACGCGACAGAATGTCCGGATAGCTCGTGTTAATATTCCTGAATACCTGCGGCATATTCAATCTATGTATTCAATGTATGTCGCCAGCTTTTTAAAGTGGCTCAGCTTGAATTGTGTACACTACTACAGGGTCAATTTTCGCCGAAAAACAAATCTGCTCCACCAATAACCAGCCAATAACTGTTCAGTTCCTGGTGAAAAGATCAGTTCGGCCATCGATTTCGTCATCTTTGGGCGGCGTTTGTTCTTCTTAGGCTTCTGATAATTAATGGCCCCGTCTTCGGCGATGCGATTTTCAATCATCTCCGTAGAAAAGCAGTCACCATTTTGTAGTTCACTGTACCCAAAAATAACACCCTTTACATGTATTCCCCGGAATATGTTAAAGATGTTTAGGCGTGACATAATCCATGGAGCTTTCGCGGCGTTTAATGCGCAAAACTTGGTCTCCGGATGCTTGGCGGCCAGGATCTTCAGGTGATTTTCCAGTTGGTGGCATCGCTTGTCTCCTGGTCTAAAGAAGTGGCACACAAGCCATGATTCAGGATCTATCTCATGCGTTAACTTGATGAGTTCAGACTGGTCGGCCAGCCTGATGTAGGTTTTATTCTTCTTGCTCTTTGCTTCCATCTTGCTTCGCCAAGTTCTTTAAAGACTATGGGTTAATGATTGATATTAATGAATTCAATTTAATTGGTATCGACTTACTCTCCCTTACAACTACCTCCTAAGATCTGCAGATCTGGTATCTGCTATCGCTTGTTGTCGTTTTACAATCTAGATTTAGCTGGCAATACGACCATTAACAAAATATGTATATTTATTTACTTGTACAGGGGTACTCATGTATGTACAAATCACATTACATACTAATCATTGCGATATTAGAAATACTACTCTTTTGCAATAGTATTCTTGATATAGAACAAAATGCTCAGCACTACGTCTTCTTTTGGATAATCTTAAATGTATTATGCCTGTTCATAACATAGCTCAGAGCAGTGGCAGCGGTTGTCAGTCCGGTCAGATACCAGAGGCCATGTAGGGCAGGATGGTCTGTGCGCAGATAGCAGATAGATATTAGGTTGTGATCCTTGGTTCGAATTCATTGAAGAGCTTACCCAAATAGTTCCAAATGGGAGCTCCTAGACTTAGGCCAATCGTAGCCAGTTGCACGCCCGTGTTGATTTTGCTGAGCAGAGTGGGCTCCAACTGAGCCGTTACATGGGTGGCATCGAAGTAACGCGAAAAGGTTTTCTATTGAAAGAACGAACAGAGTTAGCCAATCATCCGCTTATTCTAATGCCAGGTGACACACTCACTGGAGGGGGCAGACTTATGTAGCGAATGACAAATCCAGCGGCTAATAGGAACACATCACGAAACACAACAATACCCGCCAGCCACATGGGCATCAGATCGGTATAGCAGAGCGAAATCACCAGGGAACCCATCAGCAGCTTGTCGGCCATCGGATCTAGGAAGGAGCCCGCCTTGGTGGCCTGCGAGGGCCAACGCCGAGCAATCTGCCCATCCAACTGTACAGAACAAGAACTAGAGGTTAAACGGGATACCGATTTGAATCAACATTTAATCTTAATCCTTACCAGATCCGAGACTCCGGCAATTGCTAGTAGACTCATGCCGAACGTAAAGTCGCCCTGGACAATAACATAACCAATATACGGAGAGAGTATGGCACGGCTGATTGTCAACATGTTAGGTATGGTCATGATATTCTCACGCTCCTCGCGTATCTCAACGATCTTCTCGCGGACCCGCTCTTGCACTTTGTGGCGTGCCTCTCTGATGTCGTCGACAAGGAAATTCTTACGCTCAATGAACTCGGCTCGTTGCTTGTCGATTACACCTTGCAGTAGATCGCGTCCTTGCAAGGTGCGAAGATGCAGCGAATGCTTCTTGGAATCCGCATACAGCCGAAGTCGGGCCACGTCCCAGTTGCGGCGCTGCTTGATGTCCAGGAAGGAGATGCGAATGAAGCCGGTGGCAGCGGCATAACGATTTAGGCAGTTGACAAAGCTACTGCCACCCACTCCCAGTACGTGCTCCAGGGTCGAGGCTCTATGGTGAAGTCCTTGGCGAAAAACCATGGCTGGCAGCATGATCTGATGCCAGGCTTAAATACTCAGGTACGAACTCTGCAGAGTGGCACCTTAACGTTTACGTACTGCCAACAAATATACAGAGAAATTTAATATTACCAAATTTATTTTGATTAGCTCAGCACGGCCTTGTGCCATTTGGCCGGACGATGACCCTTGGAATCATTCCATACACCCTTACCATTAAATATCGTTGCTATAGTGTTACACTCAAGTGTAACACAACATGAGTGCTGTGTACGTATCTAAATTCGTAGAAATAAGGGATTTTACAAGAATTTAGAAAATTTTGTTTTTTTTTTTATTACACAAGTCGGCGATGAGGTAGTGGTGGGCAAACTATCGATTGCACTATCGATTCATGCAATGGCTACTTATGTTTTGGGTTTGTTCACTAACCATCTCTCATGATGACGTCACTCTGGGGTACGGATAGCGCAAGCCGGTGTGTGACACTTTCGTTGTATGAACTGGCACATCTATATACTGTATGGTTAGTGGTAATATTTACCGAAAATCGTACATACACACACACACACGCATAGGCATGCCGAGAGGGAAGAGCGAGCCAGAGAGAGAGAGAGAGAAGTGGCGGTATGTCAACACTTTTGCCAAAGTGCCGTAGAGTGGAGATGGTCACACTATTGGCTTGAAATCCCGCGCCCAACGCTTTTGTTTGCCAAGTGAAAGAATCCCTTCGACAAGGGCTCCATCTTCGGTGGCAAAATCAGCCTCAGTGAGGATGGGGCTATCGACGAGCCCGCCTTGTCGTTGTCGCGCATTGGGCAGGTCCTGAATCCTTTGCAGCAGCCGGTGAGGGAGAGCGTCGACCGTCAGCAGTCCCTGGTGGCAGACATTCAGAGCGCCCATGGAGCTTTCGTCTCGGAGACGGGAAGCTGTGGCAGCTCGCGCGACACCCTACGATAGCTACATTGAGCTGTCGGGCAATCTCCAGGAGGGAACTAAATTCTACAACGACCTCACCCAGCTGCTGGTCGTATTCCAGAACAAGATCAGCGACTTTGTGTTTGCCCGCAAAACGGAAAAGGAGGAGCTCATGAAGGACCTAACTACAGCGTCGAGACGACAAGCTTGCCCGGCTACGCCCTCTCTGCCCTCGCACTATGCCTCCAGTCGTTTAATTGGATTAAATTTAATTACGCTTCCACTTAACCAAAGCGAACGCTGTTATGGCTTGGTGCTCTGTCGGTGGACTGCCCGCCGTCTTGAATATGCAAATGAAGTCGCGGTAAACGTTTATGACTTAATATAAACTTTGGCATCTGCTTGACCATGACTTTACCTTATCATCCCGCTAATTTAGCCAAAAGTTGCCTACCGCGAATCTGTTCTACATTTAATAAATGAATTTACTGACAAGCCACGGCGTTGACCCCTTTTAATGGCGATTCTGAGCTAATAATTATAAAACTGTCAGGTGTGCTTTTTGGCCAAACCAAACAGCAGCAAAACAAACGTTAAAAATTATAGCATCTCTTTTCGGTTTGTCCTTTGAGTCACGTCCTGGCACGTTCGATGTGCACCTGGGCCATCATCGTAATTGCAGGTGGAGGGACAGGAGAGCGCGCCAGAAGTTGCCAAAAGAAAGTTGCAATCCCTCCCGAGTGTCCCCACTGCATCAGTATTAATAATAAACTGCAGGCGAAGGTGTTCGACACAATAATGTCCGTGGCATGTCAAGCGTCATTTTGTATGTTAATTTTCACCATCCACCATTTTTACTTATTCTTTTTATCATTTTTCCTGATTTTCTCAATGGCACTCAGGGCTACTCAGTAGCTGTCTGCCATAAACAGGAAGCGCCAGAGGGAAACCGTGGAAAGAAGCGGAGTCACAGAGACGGCGGAAGAGATTGACAACTTTTGCGATACTCTTGTTCGAGGTATAAAGATTTTGTAGAGAAGGATTCAAGGAATATTTAGAACTACGTTTACACATTATAGTTCATTTCTGTATATGTGTTTTTGAGGAGTCTACATACGTAGACATTCGGCGAACAAATATCTGAAGGGCTACAGCTTTCTTAATCCTTAAACGGATTTTCGTGGAGTTCCTATGTGTAATTTTTTCGTATAAGCTGTTATTATGAGCGGAAAGGAAACTTGAGGCTAAAGGAATCCTAAAGTAGAGCATTTTACACTTCCGCTTAGTTTAAAAAGCTCATTAACAGGTAGCCAAAAAAGTTTACAAAGGGAATTTCAGTTTGGCATTCGATTTTTGTTTCCTGCCTTCTTTTTTTTATAATATTCATTTAATTTTTTTTGTGCACGCCTCATTGCGCTTCATTAATCAAAAGTAATTTTCCGCCTTTCACACAGCCCCTCCCTCCATTTTACCTGGCGTAGTGAAGATGGCAAACGTCAGCAGCAGCAGCAGCAGCAGAGGAAAATAAGTAGAAACTGGGAAAGAAACGGCAGGAAAAAAAGGAAAATGATGTCGGCCATTTTGCATTAAGGTTGGACATTTCCCTTGTTCTTTCCCCCTCCCCCGTTGCCACGATGTATGGGTGTGTATCTGTGTGAGCCGCTAATTAACTGTTTTACATTAAGTGGCCATAAAGGCAGCCGAACGCCGAACATTTTAGTCTATTTTAATGCGCTTCGAGTGGCTGGCGGGCGTGATCGGCTCGGACAATGAGGAACCACTGGCCATTAGCGGCAATTTCTTTCTCTCTCTCTCTCTCTCTCTCTCTGAGCCGCAGACTTCTCTTCAGCCACCATTGGCCATTTTCTTAAATGATTTACGACTGCTTTAAAGGCCAAACCATAAAAACAGAAGCCAACTTCATCTGGACCGAGGTGTACTACGGTGCTCAACACTCGCTCCTCGGTGGCCAGTGCCCAGTGCCCGGTGTTTTCCTTTGTGCTTAATTTAATTAAATACTTGCTCGGCCGTTCTCTCTCTCTCCTTCTGCCAAAAATGGTTAATGTGGTCAGCATAAATTGTGGCAAGCTCATTTGGCTTTAAATTATTTGCGGCCTCCTCTAAGGCTTGTGGGTCGGAATAAACGATACATATATGAACTGGCAATTGGTTCGACTAATGAGAGAGAATCCAAGTCCGAGTCGAGGCTCTGCCAGATGCGGTCCAAGATTTATCGTGCCAAAGGTGTTTCCACACTGAGAGAAATACCAACAGTCATGAGATTAATGGTGGTATGATTCTGTAGAAAACAAACAGAGAAACTCTTCTTTTGTTCATAAATTGATTTCTGAACGTGGGAGCATTCCTACAAAGATTTATTTTTGACCGAAGTCCACTCTTTCAGATGTTATTTCTCAGTGTATTTTATATGGAATTTCTGGACTGAGGTAAATCAAAAATCCGCACAAAATTACAAGTTGAATTTGTGGCGAGAAAAGTTGGGCAGCCAGCCTCTTCAGGTATTCGGATCTAGGTCCTTCAATTCCGCAACTGCCCAAAGTCCGCCCACAAATCACAAGCCAATGACGACTAATTAGAGTGAAAAAAGGGAGGACCGGCAAAGGCTTCTCTTCAGCAGAGTAACAATGACTTTTCACAAAACTCCAACTATTTTCAAGCTGTGCTAAGGACTAAGGACTGGCCCTAGCCGAGCCCCAGCCCCAGCAGACCCTCGTCGAGTCGTCCCCCAACTTTGCTTTGTTCTAAGTTATCAACCCACAAGTGGCGGCAAACTTTTGCTTTACGGTGTCGCCATCTTTTTTCTAGGCTCCCCCGATGGTGGGACGTGTGACGGGGGACGGTGGGCGGGGGGCGCAACTTAAAAGAAGATTAAACCACAGCTGGCAGTGGGCCGCCAAGAGCGGATTCGGTCGGATCCACCAGCAGAGCCAGACCACTTTGAACCGCTCCTGGTTGGAGTCCGGACTCGGTCGAGGACTCTCTTGAAATGAGAACGTTTGGCGATTTTCAGGCGACACTTGTCGAAAGTTACGCGTAATTATAACAATGTGCGAGGGGGAGGCAGCAGGAAGAGAAGGCGTTCCGATGGGCGTTGCTCTATGGTATGGGCCACATTTTAGTTTATGCCTTTACAATGCCCTAACATCAAAAGTTGTGACTCGGGGCAGGAGGTTCAACTATGCGGGCTGCCCCGGTGAGCAGTGCTACGGGTGCGGGGTCTCCGGAGTCGCGGAGTCCCGGAGATAGGTGTCGCATGAGGGGCCAGGGAAACCGCATAGAAATTAACAAATGTGCATGAAGTCACCAGTAAACAAAAGACAAACGATAAGCGAAAGTTCAAAGGTTCTATACACACAATATATTGTGTGTGTTTGTTGCTGCTGGGAGATCTCTAACCCCGATAATGATAAAACGTTCTCGTACACCCAGAGAAAACACCCATAAAGTTTTAATACTTACATGTCTACATTTTTGCATTAGTATCATATTTAAAGCAAATGTATTTTATGTCTAAATAAGTACTTTCATATTTTTATTACATATACTTCCTACAAATGTATTTTATTTATTTTAAAGTGTTTTTTATTATGTTTATACATAGTATATGAACCGTGAGAAACGATTTTTAATATGGTTTTTTCTTATGTTTTAATCAAAGGGAATTATATTTAATTTTAATATGTTTTTTTTTATGAGAGGAATATTTAATTATGCCATTTATATTTGCCATTTTTCTCAGCTTAGAAAATTATTATTATTATTTACTCAATATTTTGTTAATATATATATATTTTTTAATTCTTTAATTTAATCTTTAATTTATCAGAATTTTTTTGAAGTTATCCACACTTTAAAACGAAGAGCATTCAAAGTTCTTCTGGGCCACACAAAAAATGACACCGAACAAAACCCGAGATATCACAAAAACTTTCTTTGAGCTCCCCCTCATGTTGCTGCTGGAAGCTGGGAAATTCTTTCGCCTTCGTTTGCAATGCCAAATAAGGGAGAAGGAAATTTTGTTTCAAATTGAAAGCATCTCCATGGCGACAACATTAATTCGCTTTTAATATAATGAAGCCACTTAAATGCCAGGACAATGAATCAGGAAGCTAAAAGATGGAAGCTGAAGAGACTGAGGCGGAGGCGGAGGCAAAGCCAGGAACATCAATCAAAATTTTCATGAGGAGGGTACGAAAAACTATAATAAAATCATTAGTCTGGTAATCCCCAAACGTTTCCGAATCAAAATAAAATCATCAGCCTGGAATGATGATGAATGGTGCGGTAGTGCCTCGTCTCGGCATTTGCCCTGCCTACACAGACCCGACCCCCCAGTGGCCACCGGCAGCAGTCATGACAAAAATAGGAATCTTTCTGCACTCCAATCTCTTTTTAATAAACAAAACAAAACACACAGAGGAGCAACACCCAAATGATTGTGTTGGGGGGCATGGCATGCTTCAGCAGCTAACACTCGACGGTCAGAGACGCAGAAACAACAACGACTCAACGGCGTCATTATCGGGGAAAACGTCTTGCATTGCCACAGTCCCAGTTCCACCCGGGCCCCAGTCCCAGTACCAGTCCCAGTCCCGACCTCGAATCCCTGAAAATGGTTTCTTTTGATACCCTAGGAGGGAGTGTTTCAATTTGGGAGACATACTTGCCATCACTCTAATCCAGAAAATACTCTTATGAACTATACATGTGCCTGACCAGCCCCCAAAAGCATATGGTGGCTACGATCATGTCTTTCTGCTTTGGTTATAGTCGTAAGTATCGAATTTTTGAAGACAGACCCTCATGAAATAGGATTTGTAGGAATAGGCTTGTAGCAATGCAATGAAACGATGGCTTTCTAATCTAAAAGGCCTGTCAAGCAAAAAAAAATTGTTATTGTGTTTTCAGCGTATCTAATAATCCTTTTTGAAAGAAAAGTCCAACTTTAAAAGAGTGTTAAAAAAGTGGAAGGCATTTCAATCTAAAGAAATAATTAACATTCCCGAAAATATGTATTATTGAAAATATATATTGAATGTTTCGGGTCGTCGCCCGAAGCTGTATTTTGGCGGGGGCCAAGCGCCCTTTAGTCTGAAATAAAATACTTATTCCAAGGGTATCTAAAGTTTCATATTGCGGGTTTTTTCTACATCTATTTTTTTTGGGGAAGAAAAATGAAAATGTTTAACGGAAAAAATAAAATACTCACGTTTCTCCCAGGCGAACGTGATTCAATTTGTTTTGTTGGTTAGAAAACTAAAATAGCAAAAGCAAAGCGCCAAAGAAAAGCGGAAAATATAACTAAAGCCAGAATGGAGAATGCGAGTAAAGCTGAGGAAAGGAACAGCAAAACAGAGAAGCACAGCAAACCAAGGCGAAAACAGGAAAAATTATAGAACAAGCTAAAACCAGTGGACAGGGGACAGAGGACAGGGGGAGACCGAGGAGGAGGAGCGCCTTAAATGTGGGCGCCTCTGTCGGTCACTCGGTCTGTTCCGCTCGACCATCCAAAAAAAGGAGAGGAAAGAAAAAAACAAAAACGTTGGGAAAATGGAAAAATGCTAAAAGGCAGCTGGATGAGTCTTAAAGCTAGGATTGAGGCGATTCCTTTCTGGTTGGGGTTTCGTTTCTGCCACGGGGCTCCCTAGAGGCAGATATGGGGCAAACGGGGGGATCCGGTATTAATGGGACTGGTGCAGTGCAGTCCCTGCTACTCCTCAGCCCAGAGGGGAAGGTGGTGGAGGGGCAGGGTGGCATCTATTGGAGAGGGCGGAAAGTGCAGTTGGTGAAAAGTTTACTTAAAATTTATTTGGCATAACTAACAAATTGAGTTGGAAATGAAAGAGTATACAAATGAAAATATGGAAATGTAAGCTTATTTTGCTCTATAAGTTGGGGAAACAGATTGCAAATCTAGTTACAACCAGTGGGATTTATTTTGTCCATCTAAATGGAGGATATATTTGACTGAGATACAGATACAAAATATTAAAGTTTACTCCTGCGACTGCCTAGACTCATGAAAAGATTAATATCTAGGCAGGAACTTGGAAAAGACTTTTCAAACTAGTACAAAAACATTATATATAAATTCCCTTAGAACTATGATGTTTGCTAGGTTCCATACTTTTACTGTATTATAATATTTTACGATATCCCGGAGTGAATTCTTCAACACACCATTGCATTGCGAAATCCTTTAGCCACTCTCGCGCTCTTCTAAATGAAGCTAAATATGTTGTGGTCGGAGCACACACCCACAGTTCTACACAACCCGACAATCCAGCCCACCACCCTACTGGTTCGGTACATACCCATGTGTAGGGGGACACATATTGTAGATTGTAACATGGCCTGGCATTGTGCAGACTGGACCACATGTCGAAGGTCGTTTTAAATTAGTTTTACTTCTGCCTCTTCATGTTTATTTATTTATTTTTATTTTTTTTTGGTCCTTTCGTTTTTTGTGGGTGTTCGAGTGCGTGTCTGTGTGTGGGTTTGTTGTTAATCCTCTACATGGGACTCTGGTCGATCTTTAACAATGTGTGCCATGGGATTTGCCTTCCAAATAGTTGGTGCATTGCGTGGCGGTTCTGTGGCAGTCCGCCGTTATGACAATTACGTTAGAAATTTACGTCACGTAAGTGAATAGCCATCACCATCGCCAAAGAAATCCCAAACTCATCTAGCTCTCAACTCTGGACTCTGGACTCCGGACTCTTCGACTGTCGTTGTAGAAGCGCTTACTCATGCCCAGGCTCCTCTGCAGGGAATCTCTCCTTCTGGTTGTCATGTCATTGCGTGGACCCGTACCCGTACATATTTATTTGCTTGAGCCACGTGTAACAGCATTCGACATAATCAACAACTTCATTCTGGGAAAATGCCTGGCCATATCCCCAGGACTACTGGGAGGCGAAAGGGAAGGGGCGGCAGCTAGTGGTAGGGGGAGGCTCTTCCAATTGTTGACAACTTGTGCTTGTCCCCCCCACCTCACCACCGCTGCTCAGCAAAAAAAAAAGTAATAACAAAATTATATTGGCAAAAGGTGCGTAGTCCTTTTGGCACCTGTCATGACAGCAATGTGTGGCCAGAGTTTTCAAAATAATAAAGAAATTCTGTTCTACCATTTGGAAATGATGATTGTGGAGTGAAGGAACACTTTCAATTCCGTTAAAATGATTGAAATTGGTTTAAACAAGCAGTCTACAATTTATCATCATCATCAATTCAACCGGAATCCAAACCCCTTTCAAAATCCCCTCATAGATGTCCTTAAAAAATATTGAAATTTCTTGTATTTTCATAATTTTCTTGTACATTAACCTGTCTGCTGTTTGAAGGTCCTACTATTCTTAGAAACCTCTCAATAACTCTCTCCAAAGCACGCTTTGTGTCATCCGCAGCCAGAATCCCGGCCTGGCGCAATGTCAAAATCGGCAGCGTCAGAAGCAGCAGGGGGGGGGACAGACAGGAGGACAACGTCTGCAATGTTTCTTTATTGGAAATGTCGTAAAAGTCGATAACAGGCCAACAGATCCTGGCTGGTGGTGGAGTGGGTTCGAGCAGGTCTGGATGGGATGCAGGTCACAAGCAATTTAATGTCAATTTTGGTATTAAACGTGCTGGCTGCCAATTCACCTGCTGCTCCTGCTGCCAGCCTGCTGGGCCTCTGTCTCTCTCTGTCTGCCATACACGGGCTGCCGGACTTGTCCTGTTTTTCCCAGCTGCCACACGCACTCTATATAGAACAACTAAGATTGGGCCAACATAGTGGCCAGTGGGCGGCGATTTGATAACTTGGCGAAATGAATGTTGACAGACCACTGGCATTCGATTAAATCTAATTAATTTCGCTGCAAGCTCCACGCCTTACGTGTATCTCTCTGTTGATTTATTTGTTCTAATAGTTTTCCGATTTGTTTGCCTGCCATTAATTAGGTTTTCCCTGGAAGTTGGCGACTAGTCTGACACGAGTACTCCGAGTGGTACGAGACATGGACGGGATGGATTTGCAGCTGTTACTGCTCTTGGCACTGCATATCCTGTCACGCACACTATTTAACATGTTAACAAAATGGCGACCAGCTCTCAGGCACACGCACGCACATATTGCAGAGTGCAGGCTGCTGCTGCTGCTGCTGTTGCTGCCAACGCCAGCCGCAGTGAACTTTTCCTTTTCCCCTTAAGAAACGGAAAAAATGTGAAAAGAAAACTCTCTGCTCGCTTCGTGTTCGGTGCACGGTGCTCCACATCTGGCACTGGCAGTGGCACTGGCATTTCAAGTTGAAAATTTGCAAACAAGCCAGAAACGACGCACAGAAATTATATGTGCCGGCTTGGAAATTAAGTTGAGGTTCTCGAGAGCATATTAAATAAAATAAAAATAATGCATACATTAAGAAAATATTTCTCATACGGCAAATGTTGAATACCCTTAGTAAGCATCGTCTACAAATTGATTTTTCAGTCCTGAAGAATAAGTTATGTGTCAAATCTTGATATAAGATTTTTCAGAGAGTCCAAGAGGAATTCATCTGAAAATTTACTTAGAAATAGGATTTTTATTCAGAAATATTTACCTATTTTAATATAATTTTTATAATCATTATTTGGTTGCAGATTTCCAGAGAGATTCTTAAAATGATACTCGCAGGGGTTCCATATTTATGGTGACCTCTGAAACATATTGTACCCCCAATAGAGAGATATTTTCAATGGAAACTTTTCAATATTGTGGTGCAGCAGCGTTTACTTAGCTTCCCGCAGTGTGGCAGCCGCCATGCGAAAGTAATTTTGCCCGACACAAGGTCAGAGAAAGAAATCGCGAAAGTTTTTCCAGCACACACCACATGAAAAAGTGAAATTTAAGCCACACACGCCGAGCGGCAAGCGGCATGCGGCATGCGGCGAGCGGGCAGAAGGCGACAGGCGACAGTTTGCGCCAAGGCCAGAAGACGCGTGGGGCATGCCGCACACACTTCAACTCACACACTCACACACACTCGGTTTGCTGTTAAGTCAGCTGCCGCCATTTTGTAGCCATTATTTCATGCCAAACAAAAGCCGCTTACGCCCCCTGGCCCTTCAGTTTCTTCTTGGGTTTTTTTTCGGATTGGATCTGGCTGTTGCCTTTGGCTTGAGGATGATGAATTTTCCTCACGCTCCCAGAACTGTCTGCAAAGTTATTTTATTTTGTGTCAAACAATGGAGAGACACTCGGAGGGCACAGGGATTGGATTGGGAGAACTCGTCGCTTGATTAGAACTTGTGGAGTACAGGCCACACGGCAATTAGGCAAATTGCCGAGCTGCATTTTAAACTCCCACATGCTTATCGACTTTGGCTCTGATTAGACCCCCTCATCCGTCCAAAAGGTGGGAACACGATGGAAAGGCTCTCAGGTGTAATTACATTAACAATTCCGAAAACATTTTCCCAGTTTGTGTTTGGGTGGAGCCCTCAAAACACATCCCCTAACCCATATCACACCGCACCACACCACACCACACCGGAGTCCTGCAATGTCACTCACTGCTGGGCATTCAATGTGGCACGAAACGTATCCATTATTCAGAACGTGGTGCAAACAACTCGACCGACAAGCCGGCCTGAGTTGGCCTGCGTGTAAGACGCAGTGGCGTTACATGCCCTCCGACTCTTGCCCACATTCCATGGCCTACGCACAGCATATTCGGCATCTGAACTTGCTACTCTGCTAACCTTGTGCATCTGCCATGCAATTGGCCCCGGGATACCCCGAGCAATAACAACAAGCACCACAAGAGCCAAACTGCAATGTACTGCAAGGATGTGCAAACACGACGCTGCCCAGCCGTTGGTGCGATGGAATCGGTGCTGTGGTGGTGGTCCACAGTGAGGTCCACTGACCTGCTCGTAATTAAAGCCCGCCAGCTGGCGGTTGTAAGGTAACTCTCGGTAACAGAAGTGCCACGAAGGAGTACAATGGCTCCACATGGTAGCGATAACCAAAAGCACATAGAGTCCTCTTATATGGATGTCGGTTTATATCCGCCTAACTATCAAAATGTTATCAACAATTATGAATTAATTTCATGTTGGTGGATTTACGCAGAAGAGCAAAATGCATCAATAAAATATTAAAGCAGTTAAGCAGAAAATTTGTATCGCATCAGAGCAAAAACATTCGATTGATCGCTACACATTGTAATTAAGTTGGGCAAAAGTACGCTTACTATTCAAATGGTAATTGTCTCGTATCTACAAATAAACCAAGATGTAAAATGAGTCCTTGAGGATGGATAAAAGCTGTAAATTCCCTTAGACTTGCAGGTCATGCTAAAGCCAAATCAAATAGATTTTAAGGACGATTCATGAAGCCCTATGCTATCGCCAACTCACGCACCCATCAATAAAATAACATTAAAGGTGCAATCCCATTAAGTGGTCTAATCAGGAATCATCTAATCAAGCTAATCAATGGAACACCATTTTCTCTCACACTCGAGTGTCCAAGTATCTTCGATAATTCGAGCCTTTGTTATCGTCCATTTCACATCACAAAAGAACGGCAATCAACCATCAATTGCGAGCCATGAAATGCAATTGCATCTGCAGATAGAGTCGCCTTTGACAAATAACGGGCAAAAAAAAACACAAAAGGGTTCGCTCAGGGAGAAGTTATCGTTGGCTGCGCATCGCTAACAAAGTACAGTCCCAGCAGCGTTACCAATGACAGCCATGTTTCTTGCATCAGGAGTCACACTGAGTGGACTCTCGGATGCACGCTTCCCTTCCGTTTCGGCCGCAATTCTGGCCACACTTCCTTGTTATATTTCTTTTGGCCAGATGCTCGGTCTCATTGGCTTTTGGTGCTTCCTCTTTCGCTCTCTCTCTCTGTTTCTCTCTGTGTGTGTGTGCTTTGTGGGTGCGGGGGTTTATGTTTGGTAGCCGCCTGCGGCTGGCAAAACGACAAAATGTATGCGATGTTCCGGCTGAATTGCAGATTTTCATCCTCATCCTGCCACACACCCACACACTCACTCACTCACTAACTCGTGTCGCTTATTCCCTTCGCCTTCATGTGCAAGTCGGTTCCCCTGGCCCGACGTGCTCGTAGCTTTCACTTAGTTTGCTCTTGGGGCAGTACGAGGAGCAGGACGAGGGACAATGTTTTGCCATTTGGCCGCATATTGCTAATGGAATGGCATACACACTCACACTCACACACACACACACACACATACATTCGAAAAAGCACACACATCTACCTTGCATTAGCCGGGGGATTATCCGGTTCCAGTTCCCCGGCATACTTTCGGGATCATATCTAAATTGAAAAAGTTATCGGAGCCGTGTGTCAAATGTGTCGCTCTTTATTTGCATTTTATTTTCATGGCAAACGTGTGCCTGGCGCGGCGTGTAATCGATTCAAATCGATTCCGCTTACAACACGCCCCCGCGACATGACGCTGACAGCCGGCTGTCCGGTTGGCAATAAACAAAAATAATGTTGCCTGCTTCCAGGCGCGCTACATAAATTATAACATTAAAGACACCGAAGGGCATACAAATCTTATATTTATTCGCTGAAATCGCTGCGTCGGACTTTCCCTTCCACCAGTCCAGGGTCGGGGCCTCGGCACATTTGCTGATAATTCCCGCCCATAAATTAACCAAACAAAAGTTTTCCCCTGTTTTCACAGTTCCACAGAGAGTTTCCGTCGAAGGTTAAAAATGTAATGGAGGCACGAAATTAAAATCTGCTGATGCTTAGACAGTCGGTTTAACTGGCAGTCCACCAAAGCCAACCCAACCGGAATCCATGCCGAATCCATTCTCCACCGGAATGTGCGGAGCCATTAGTGACTGCAATACAATTTGCTCATTTGACGCCTAAACTTTGCCCCCTCCTCCCTACCCCCCCCCCCCCCCCCCGAAGCATATCAATAGGTCACCGGACGAACCTCATTATGTATTGATGCCCTCTCATGTGAAATAATTGCCGTAGCAGTCCATTAGCATTTAATAATTTAGGGATGGATGTGTGTGTCTGGTGTGTCTGGTGTGTCGGTGCCTGCCTGTTGTGCCTGTTGGCCAAAGTCAAAACTGTGTTGGCGTTGAGGCTGGGGCTATTAACTTGAGGGAATCGGACACAATGTGTAGACACGATTAGCTTCTTGATTTCTGGTTGGATGGACTAACAAGCTTCCACCAGGCCGTGTGCAACTTGATAATCAGTGCCATGATAATTCGCATAAGCTGCACATAAAGAGTTGAATGATAATTGTGAATGGTATGGGCGATAGCGAATTATTCTAGGTATCCAAACACATAAAAGGGCTTAAGGGAAAAGCAATCCAATGATTGGGGTCTTTTATTGCGGGGAATGGGGCTTACAGAGGATTGTATCACAGGTATTAATATGCATATTGAAACAAGCTACTTGTCCTCTCTCATAATATCGAGGTTCTGTTGACTAGTTGTATCGGAAGCATCGGAAGGTACGACGATCCCTACCTTGATCCCATCCATATTAAAACAAAACGAATTGCGTTTCAATGACACTCTTTAACATCGTTTTAAAATGTATCTTTATTTTTATCTGAATGAACTATACCTTACAATATTTTTTGCATTAATTTTATTATCATAAATCTTCAATAAATTTTTCACATATACCAATAATTGTTAGCTAATATATTTTTTTTCCGCTAAAGCATCGATGCTTAAAATAAAATACATTTCACAGGAACCAAAATTTGCCGATACACATATGTATATATAATTTCTCTTTTTTTCCCTTTTTTTTTGTGTATAATTTGTAAATAAATTAAAATATTTGAAAGCTTGTCTACACACTAAATAAATGAGAATAGAATATTAAAGGTACTACAAATAAGGTGATTTAATGTAGGTTTAATGCTTTTAAACTGATCACAGCAAATTGTTTTGAATACCCAAGAACGAATAAGAAAACGGAGAAAAAACAAATGATTATAATCGGATAAAGGTAATAGGGTCTTAAATTTCCCAAAGATTGGTTTTTCCTTTTGTAAATTTTCTCTAAATTTTGTTGTTTAGTTTTTTCAATGTATTTACAGACATGTCTTGTTTAAATATTTAGCTAAATTTAATTCAAAATTTGGTGCTAAAAATGTTACTTCAATCGCTTTGTTCCAGATAGGATCCATAAAGTTTTCTTTTTATTGATTTACGTTTTGTTCCAAAAACAACCAAAATATACTATAACTAGTCACAATAATTGTTAGGTCTATAAACAGTTTTTCTTTTATCTTTTTAGGTTTTTTTTTTTTAACTTTTTTTTTCGAATTTCACAAAATGTTTCTTTCTTGATCAAACTTCAACAAAATGTCTTAACTTTTTACAATTGATTTCATGGACTTGAAGGGAAAGTTGGAGGAGTTTCTGGCTCCGAATGGCTTCCTGGCACTCGTCTCTCCTTCTGCGAGTTCTTGTGGGCTTTTGTATGTGTGCGTGTTCTTTTTTGAGAGAGTATGTGTTGGTATGTAAGAGTACATATGTGTGTGGGGGGGTGCGTGTGTCTGTGTGTGTGTCGACGCCGTTAGTTGATGTCAAAACGTAGCGCCTAGAAAAAGTTTTTGTGTTTTTGTATTAGTTTATGTGTGTGTGTGTGAATATATGCGTGTTTGTGGGTGTGTCTGTGTTAGTATTTGTTAAATTTAAATTAAATTTTAAACTAGGCAACAAATTGAATTTGTTGAGTATTTTCATTTTCCCCGTTTACTGCTGCTGTTGTCCCTCTGTCTTTCCTATTTTGTTTTTGGCATTCTTGTTTTCTTATTTCTAGATGAAAGTTTCCTCCGTTTCATGTTCTACGAGTACCATTTTCTTATTCAACTTTTACTTCCCGTTCAGTTGCATTGAGTTGAGTGGGACCTTGGTCTAAGGGAATTACTAATAGGAGATATTCTTGCGGTCTCTTTGCCGGTCTACGCGGCCAGTGTATAATTTTTTTGTTATATCCATTTACTGGATATTTTGACGGGATGTCCTAAACACACTCGGTGCCCCGCTCCCGCAACGGATTAGCAGACTGCACGTTGAAAAGGAGAGAGAGAATATAATTTGGTTAGTGGAAGTGTATAAAGGGAGGTTTTTTGGTGTTGAAAAAAGTAAAAAGTTGCTACAGATAATTCTAGTAAGAGGTCTACAAATAAATATCAAATAATAATTGCAACAATAACAACAAAAAGGGGATGTATAACTAAAATATAAATTCTAAAATACTATCAATCTTTGTAAAATTATAATGATTACTACAAACATAAAACAGTATAAAAAAATGAACAAATTTAAATTTAAATAATCATAAATAATTATGAAATAAAATTAAAATAATTTTTGAGTAAAATATTATCATACTTCAGTATCATTACTTTGGTCTGCAGAGTATTCATGGAGCAGATGAACAAGTGTTTCCATGTACAAAACTTAACTTTGGTAAAACTTGTCATAGTCAGTCGTAAAAAGAGATTTGTAAAATAAATAAGTATAAATGAATATAAAAACATACAAATGTTGATCAAATAAATTCACAAAAAATATAAACCCAGCTTTAAAAACAAAGTTATTTGGTAGTCGGTACTTAGGCAGCACCCCAGATAATCCCTCATTTAACTCCACAACAAAATGTGATTTAATACCCAACGCGAAAGAGATTTGCCGAGCACTCTGTTAAATGATGATATTTAATTAAAAAATCCAAATTAAAACCGCTAACCGCTAAGCTCGTGGCCCAAAACAATTTTGGCCAACCCGTACGTATGCAAATTATGTTGTTATTTTTGGGTTGCTGCAACAACCAAACCGAAAATCTCTTTTAATGCCATTTTGTTCAATTTAGCGTAATTATTATAATGCATTGTTGTGCGCTACCCTGCGGAATTTTCTCCTTTTTTGTTGCATTAATTAATTAACAGCTTTCATTAAAATTGCCAGCCAAGCAGCGGCCGCAGCTTCGGCGAAATATGGCGACACAAAAAAAATGTAATTTAATTGAAATATTTTAGTAAAACTGCCACCATATCTGGTATCTCGTATCTGCGGGGTCCTTGTCCCTGTCCCAGTCCCTGGCGGCGTGTTAGTCGTGCAGCTGTCGGGCTGCGGGACATTTTGACGCTCCACTAACGCCATTTAATTGGCCTTTTTAGTTAATTGCTCAATTGATATGCACATTTTGATTGCATTTGTCGCTCTGCAATTAGCTGGAGCGCCGGGAGGCTCCCCTCAGTCTGCCCTCAAAGAGCACCGGATCTCAAATGGATTGTAAATTATATGGACCAATGGAGCAATAAAATAAAAATAATTTTTTAATTGTGCGCACTCTAGACAACAAATTATGTGATAAAAATACACCGATAATTTTCTAATTTGTATTTGGTGACCACAACTTACCGTTTTTATTATTAGCTAAATCCTGTCTGCGGTTATCGCTTTGTTTCGGGTATTTCGTTACTCGCAGCATTTAAAATTATTGCAGAGTGGATTAGTTTATGGAAAACACTCAACAGAGAGAGATACTACTTTGTGGGAGAACATTCACAACTCATTAAGGACCCACTTCGAATTCAATCTTAGCTTAACCTTAGAGATAGAATCCCTAATCCATAATCCATAATCGTACAACTATGATACGCATACATACACTTAGCCATCTATATACAACATTAACTTAGGTCTTAGGTCACTCCTTAAAATCTGACATAGCTAAAGTCATTCGGATTCGTATTCGTATTTGTGGCCATCGGTGGGCCAGACCCACTTACCTCCTCGTCCATGGCCGTGGCATACATGTGTGGCGTCACATTCTTCTCCAGGCTGAAGTGATCCTCGGGGGTCTTATGGTAGACAGGATTCTCAAAGTTCATGGAGTTCACGGCACGCGTGCAACGTCTGTACGTGAATAGGAGTAGCTGGAGAAGGGAAAGACCATGAGATATAGGGGTTTCCTTTGCTGTACTATTCCCAATCTACACTTACCCAAGCCACCACAGTGGTGCCCAATAGACTGCCTACCACTATCCAGGCTATTCGGCCATTATCCTGCTCTGCTGGCACATCGATCTTGTGAATTGTGTGTGTGGAACTGCTGTCATTGGTTTTCTTTTCAACTGTAGGGAAATATTAAGGAGTTAGCCATTGTTTATTGTAGAGTAAAGGTTTATCCCACACATATTACAAAAACGATAGACGTGACATATAGTTAAAAATATATGGCTATAAAATAATAATTCTTAAAATTAAAAGCTAATTTCCAAAGCCAAAGTCAGTCTTAAATGGAATTAATAAATAAATATACACAAATCTGCCAGTAGAGTTATATTCAGCTTTTTCTCATAATTTCTGTGACCGAATATAATTACAATTTTGTCTGGCGGCTAGAGTCCTGACAAAAAGCGAAGCAAAGCAAAGCCGTCGACGACTACATCCCGTTGCGAATGTTTCCGCTTTCTGGTGGCTTTCTCTGGTTTCCTAGTCAGCTGCCGCCGCCGCCTGCCCTACGAGTACTCGACTCTCTTTTATTTGGTGCCTTTTTCTGTTCTGCTTTCTGTTTCTGTTGTGGTGGCAGGAAGTTGTAGGATTTTTCCGCTGTCAACATAATTCGTTTTCATATTTTCCGTTTAGAATTTGTTCAACGGCAGGCAAACAAAAAAGTCGAAAGTTGAGCAGGAGGCGGGAGGCGGGAGTCGCGAGCGCGTTCGCCTGGCAAAGGATATGCCGCGCATTTAACGCGTCCTCAAGTGGCGTCATCTCCCCTGCCCATTCCCCTTCCCCTCTCCACCACTTCTTGTTGCTTATTCATTTTTGCTATACGAGTGTCCAGGAGAAGCGGCAGCAGATGAGCGTTTGTGGCCCATGTAGCAAGGAATTATCATTAAAAGTTGATAGCGGCAACAGCTGTGTGGCATCGATTGAGCGGGGGTGGCAGTTAGGGGGTTGATTTAAGGGGTGCTAGGGAGTAGGCGTTAGATAAGATGCTGCAAATTTATTTGAGCGGCATTAACAGACAGTCAAGTGGCATAGCGAACCGTTGAAAAGTTGCACACATTTATGTGGCATATTAATTGCGTGGGTGACCCGCGTGTGTGTGTAGCTGGGAGGAGCAGCTGCTCTTTTACGATTTGGAAAGATGTTCTGTCTTTCAATTTCAACGTAATTTCAATTGTTTTGAACCATCTTAAGTAGGAGTTTTGGAGTTTTGTTCCATTTCTTAAGGCCGATTTTACAACATGCATATTCACTTTAATTATTCCACAAAAACATTAAGCGAAAATTACGATTACGAGTGCGCTATAAACAAATTTTCACGCATAAATTTTCCCAGCAATCTTTCAAAGTCTGGGCATAAATATTTCTCCCACACGAGTACTCATAGTATCTGCCTCTCATGGCATGCTTTATGCTTGCCTATAAATGCCATATATTATTGTGCTCTCCTAATCTATAGCAAATGCAATTTCCGTGCCCCACATTGTACTGCCCCATACACAACAGCGAGAGTTATGCCTCATCGCCCATTTGTATAATCCGGGCACATGTGCTTTTATATATTTATTTTAAAACTCCAACTCGGGATAACACACATGGCAGGCAGGTGCTTAGGTGCCTCTCCCAGCTCCCCGCTCCCCGCTGCCCATTCCCCGCTCAACGGAAGTGCCATAAAACGAACGACAAAATGGCTGCGTGCCTCCATATTCTTTTCCCCAAAATGAAATAAAAACGCATAAAATATGTTCCGTCACCTGTTCGGAGTGCGGGGGGTTTCTTTTTCTGGTAAGAGATTAGATAGAACAAAAACAAAAAAAGTTGCCAACTTTTGAGGGAAATAAAAAGCAGTCAAAAATTGTGTGGCATGCAAATAAACAAAATGGCGGCTTTGCTGCCATGTTTTCTAATTTTCTCTCCCTCGACGCTCCTCTCACTCTCAAGGCAATATGCAGTAAAGTTCGAGGCGGAGGACAATAACAATTGCCGGAGTGACCAAAGTGCAGGCAAATGAAAGTCATAAAATGTTGCACGATGGGCCAAGCAGGCACTAGGAGCAGTGGCAGCAGCTGTTGGGGCTTTGGCGCCCCCATTTTAGGTGGTATTCTGTGCTATTAAAAACGCAGTCGTTACATCGACGGCTTAAAGTTTATGTTTTCCGGGCACAACTGTGTCCTGCCTCCCATTCTTCCACTCTCTCACTATCTGCGTGTCCATTTGTCTGTCTGTCTGCCTGTCTGCCTGTCTCTGGGGTATTTGCGAAACTTTGCCTGCGCTTAATTAAGCAATTTGAAGTGGCCAAAGATGGCCATAGAAAAGTAGCACAAACCGCTAATTGAAATTGCAGTTATGGTGGATGGGCGTCGTCATCATCATTGACAGGGCAGTGCAGGGCATGGCACAGCATGGCACGGCCCCGGCTCGGACTCGGGCTCGAGCTCGGGCTTGGACTGGCCTTCGTCTGGCTTGGCTGGGTCATCTAATTGAAATAGTCCTTAACTAGTTTATAGTTATTTACTTGCCAGCGCTTCTGCGAACTTTTCTTTGCCTTCTTCTTCTGGCCCTCTAGTTCATTTTTTCCTTCTTTTACTTGGCTTAAGCCCTCCCATTGGCGTCATTCTTCTCCTGGCAAAATGTGTTGCCAAGTCCGACCGAGCTGATTAGCGTTTCCGCTGCCGCTTGACTCGCTCGCCGATTCCACCACTACGACTTTTTTAAATTGATGTAATTAGGCCCGATTGTGTGGGTTCTGCGCTAAGCCTTTGCTGGCAACATTATTTGGCCCAGTGAGGGGTTCTTTTTTTATTTTGATGACCTTTCAGAGGGATTTCTTTTTTTTTTTCTGAGAAATTTTCAATGCAAGGAAGGAAGCTTTTTAAGCCGTATATAATCTGAAATATATGTGGAATACGTAAAAGGCAAAAGGATTTGTTCGGTCGAGTATGTTGCTGAAATTTAGCACAGAATTTTTGCCAAAGAAAAATGGTTCAATCAGCAAGATAAAGGATGATTATTGAGACCTATTTCTTCTTCTAAAAGACCACTCTAGACACCTTTTCGCTTAAAAATGATAAAAATAGACTCCTTTTTGGGGATGGGCAGAACAGCGCGATGAGGCTTCCGAAAGTGCCACTGGGAAAGGTTGTAGCTATTAAGGAGAGCATAAAGTAGGGGTTATCGTGGACAGACACATCTGTGGGTTGTTCATTTGTTTTAAAGTTTTAAGCTTCGCGACTGAGAGAATTAATCTTACTTTAAGTCCTATTTCGCAGGTTCTTCGAGTATGTTAGGGAAATATTTTTTGGATATCTCTCTGTCTTTGTTGAACCTATTCATAAAATAGAGGTAGCAGATTCTTACTCTATTTATCTCACACTTTCTATAAAAACCCATCTTTACTGCTGAGCCACCCTGGGGGATAGTTAGGTGCTTCCTTATGTGCTTTTAAATATGTTTCCACCTTTCAATAAACCTTCTGCAAGTCTACTCCGATTTCAATTAAAATAATCTAACATTTTCTGTCACCAGCATCATTAAAACAGTTTTTTAAACTCTTTCTTTCATCAAGAAACATATTTTTTTTACTACATCAAACACCAAGGAAAATTCCAGTAGACCCTACACCCTTTATTAGCCATATTTATTTTCCCTTAAAATAGCAAGTACAATGCCAGCCAAATATCTTCTCTCAGGCCACTTTTTTTCATGGCTCTGACTCTGATTGACGAGGCTGCCTCCATTTTTGCCGTACAATTGATCAAAGTGTGTCGTCGATTACGCCGGGAGGCAGACGAAATTTGGGTTTATTAAAAATAATGATATACCATTTAGAGGCGGCACACAAAACTCTCTAATTTGAATCAATAGGAACAGCAACAAGCGAAACAAGATATGGATGCGGGACTAAACAGAACTGGACTAGGGACATGGGAAACGGAACACAGAACACGGAACACAGAACGCAGAGACGGGACAAAGTACACTCTCACACAGAGAGAGAGAGGGTTTTGGGTTGGTGCAAATATTTTTAGGGATAAACCGCAGGCTGATGGGCGTAATTCATTTTGCTACACAGCCAACGCAAATATTTCTTCGCAAGCGTCGACAGTTGGAGGTGTTGACAGTGCCAATTTGGTCGGGATCCTGATGATGCTGATGGCGATGGTGATGGTGATGATGATGATACCCCACGATGATGGCGTTGGCCAAATGGTGATGACGATGTGGATGACGAATTTCTGGTTAAACTATTTGCCATGCTCCATATGGCAGTGAGTGTGATGGTGTTTATGGTGTATCTGTTCGTGTTGCTTATGTACAATTTAATTTCATGGCGATTTGTTGACGACTCTCCTCCCGCCTGTCGTTGGATATGTCTGTCCGTTCAGCTCGTCACCGCTCCCTGTGCGGTTGTCAGTCGTTCATCATTCCTATCCGCATCCGCATCGGAATCAGCATCAGGGCTGCCAGCACCGCCATCGCCATCGCCATTGCCATCGCCATTGTTGTTGTCATTCTGACTGAGCAGCTCGCAAATTGCATGGAGAAATGGTGAAATTCGTACGGGTCCGGGTTCAGGTCATAGGGCACCCGCTTATGCTCGCGAGAGCAGCATTTCCATCGGGGGATCGATGTTGTAGCTGTCGTTGTTGTATTTTTCGTTGTTGTTGTTGCCATTAAACATGTCACCAATGCTTCCCTTTTGTGGTTTTTGCGCTGGGTGAACCCGATATTTATGTTTTACGTTGAACTCGTCGTCGTCCGCATTTTGCATGGATGTGTTTGAGTACGGATACGAGTACGGGCATGGGTACTGGTACGGGTATTGGTACGGGTACGAGTATGTGTGCATTTTGAGTGATTACGTCGATATCATTGATGTTGATTTATGATGATGATGATGGGGTATGGGTGTACGTGGCACTGTAGATGTGGCCGGTTGTTCGAAAAATTGTGATAAAAGATGTGAGATGAAACTGAAAGACAGCCGACGACTGATGAGTAAAGGTGAAAATGGCATTAACACATTGCCGTATGGACATAAAGCACGGATATAATCACACGAGAGACAAAGACGACTACAAAAAATCCAAAAACCCAACACCAGAAAGCAGTTAAATGAAGCACTGAGGAAATAGTGGGTATATGATGGGGATACCCATAGTTTCTTCAGCCCTTAAACCCAATATATTTAAGCCTAATCCTAAGCGGACCTCCACCAAAAGTTGTGCTATAAGAAGTATCGCATACCAGGCACTACAGTGTGCGCATCTTGAGGTGCTTTCGTTGTGGTAAAAAAGGACCCATTTTTCGTCCTGCTGCGCACTGTGGGACGCACACTTTTAACACGCACTGTGGGCCAGAAATTGGGGTTAAAGTTAATTTCATAAAAGCAAGATGGAAAGAATAAAATTCAATGAATACGCTCTGCAGTTAAGGCCAGCAAAGGGCCACTTAATAGCCCTGAACGCAACAGCCGCAACCGCAACAAGGATGCGTTCTGTATCTGTCTGTCTCTTTCTGTATCTGTCTGCGTGCCTTGTATCTGTGTGCATCTGTGGTATTCACCAACTCAACCACAAAACGCAGCCATTGAGGCGGACGGACAATTGCAGGCGCATCAAATGTGATTACAAAATGCACTGCACGCATTTCTCCCCGTCCTCCTCCACAGAACTGGAGAGGTCAAAGGGCAAAGAACAAAGCAAATGCTACTTACGATCTTCGACACACATTAGGCCATCCGACATCAGCCTAAGACCCGTGGGACAGGCACAGGAGATGCGCGGACTGCGCTCGTTGATCCTTGGGGCGGGCAGGCAGAGGTGGGAGCAGTGGCCATTCACGGACTGACAGTGGTTGATGCCATCGGGCTGTCGGTACGGATGGTACACATGGATCACCATGGGATTCTGGAGCTGTTCAAGAATTGCAAGGACGGTTAGGAAAAGATCGCCTTCAGGAGGGACAGAGATGTAGCCTACCATGTGAACCGCTGTGATGGGCTCCACGCCCTCGCCGGTGAACTTGTTTGCCTTGAAGACGGTCTGCTTGTCCCAGTCGGTCCAGTAAATGTAGTCCTCGAAGGTGGTGATGGAGAAGGGATGCCGCAGGTACTCGGTGGAGTAGAGGATCTGGCGCCGCTGGGAGCCGTCGTAGTTGGCCGACGAGATGACGTTCAGCTTGCCGTCCACCCAGTAGATGCGCTTGCGCACCAGGTCCAGGGTGATGCCGTTGGGCCACTTGACGTCGTAGCTGATGATGGTGGTGCGGTGGGAGCCGTCCATGCCGGCGCGCTCGATGCGCGGAGAGGCGCCCCAGTCGGACCAGTACATCCAGCCCTCGATGGGGTCGAGGGCGATGGAGCGCGGTATGTCCAGCGCGTCCTCGATGAGCACCTTGCCCATGTTGCCGTCGAAGTTGGTCAGCTCGATGGTGCACTTGTGCGTGTCCGTGTAGTACACGTGGTTGTAGATCCAGTCCACTGCCAGTCCGTCGGAGGTCACCGAAGACTGCTTCAGCACCACGGTCTTCTCGTTGCCCTCGTCGATGGGCGCCTTGTAGATGCTCTGCGTCGTCACATCGCTCCAGAAGATCATCCCCGTGCGGAACACAAAGTCCAGGGCCGTGGCCGACTTGGTGCTGTTCACGATCGACGTCATCTCCATGTGGTCCAGTGCGATCTTCCGGATATCGTGACGCCGCGCCAGCAGCAGAGAGGCGTGGCCCTCGCCAGCCTTGCAACGCGTGTGGTTGCGCGGGTCCCGCATGTATCCCGCCTCGCATTCGCACTTGAATCCTCCGATCTCGTTGATGCACAGCTGGGAGCAGGTGCCCGGGTTCTCGCACTCGTCGATGTCCACACAGGTCCGCTTATCCCCGGATAATTTGTATCCCTTTCGGCACTCGCACGTGTATCCCACCACCTGGTCAATGCATTGGTGCATGCAGCCCCCGTTCTTGGAGGCGCACTCATTTACGCCGCACTTGCCGGCCGGCTCGTCCTCGCCGTCGGGGCAGTCCTTCCGCTTGTTGCAGACCTTGTCCAGGGCTATGCACTGACCTCCACCGCAGTTGAACTCGGTGGTGGCGTTGCACTCCCTGGGGGGTGTGGCCAGGCCGCAGTCCCTTTCGTCGCTGCCATCCGCGCAGTCTCTCTCCCCATTGCAGTTGAGGTGTCCGGCGATGCAGCTGCGATCACCGCACTGGAACTGATCCGGCCTGCAGGTCACGTTCTGGCAGTTGGCCGGATCCTCGTCGTCGCCGCCGGGACAATCGATATCTCCGTCGCACACCCAAGTGCTGTGCAGGCAGGTGATGCGATCCTTGCACGAGAACTCGTGTGGTTGGCAGAAGCCTCTCAAGAGTCCTGGATCTATGCTGCAGTTTTGCTAAAAGAGAGGGAAAGCGAGAGGGGTGGTTGAGTCTCTGTGGCTGCCCAAGGGGAAAAATCTCCGGATGAAGGAAGTTAACTTTTACTACAAACTACAATAGTTTGCTTTTGCTGTTAAGTGCCAGCCAAATATTCAGGCTTCTAAGCTTGCCACACACACACCCACACACACACATGCAACACACATATGCATATACGTATATGTTTTTTTATATGTACATACATATATGTGAATATAGTGCACTCTCCCCTTTGGCCATTTTTAGCATTTCTGTTGCATATTTTTAGGAGCTGGAAGCAAACACTTTTCACATTTTCATACCCTTTCCATGCAGGATATATACGATGGATGATGATGGTTAATATCAGGTGACTAATAGCTTTAATCTTTTGTGTAATTCCCTTACTAGTATAGTAGAGATTTCGATTTGAGTAGTTTTCAATCGAATGGAGAGGGATCTAGTATAATTTGCGAATAGTTGGTATATTTACACAAAAGTAGAGGCTTTACCAATATTTTTTGTATGTTATTATTTCCATAGAGTGGAGCAGCTGATCCTCGCAATATAATGCAAATGTATGCACCTCTAATTTCAAATCTGGTAAAGGAAATCCCCTCGCCTCTTGCCCGTGAGGGTATACAACTTTCGGTCTACTGTCAATGGTTTTCTGTGATAGTTTGCGTTTCCCATTTTTTTCCTGTTGGGTGCCATGCAATTTTGGCGCTACACAACTGACAACAAAAGCTATGCGTCATACATATAAATGTTTATGGGAAGCAGTTGCCGTTGCCGACATCGTCGTCCTCGTCGTCGTCGTTGCCTATTTTGAATAATGCTCGCGTCCTGCATAATTTATGCTTCCTAGCTGGGGCCCATATAAATATATATTTATATTTATATGCGAGGGTTGTTTTACAGCCTTTCGCATGTGTGTGGGTTTGTTAATAATTTGGTCATATCAATTTTCATGGCCAGCTGTATGGGGAAACAGACTCTCGCCATAACTCACCTTCTCATCGCTGTGGTCCTTGCAGTCATAGTCTCCGTCGCAGACCCACCGCTTGCTGATGCAATCCCCGTTGTCGCAGGTGAATGCCTCCTCCTGACACTTTCCCTTGGCGGGACAGTTGAGCTCATCGGACCCGTCCACACAGTCGTGATCCCCGTCGCACTTCCAGCGGCTCTGGATGCAGTCGCCACTGGCGCAGGTGAACTCGTCCGAGCGGCATGTGGCATCTGCATGGAGTTCAGGGTGGGGCATTAGCAGAATATCTCAATGGGTTTTGGGGAGGATTTGCAGGCTGATTAGTGAATGGATGTGGGTATGCTCTACTAAATATCTACAATGGTAACATAAACCTTTTGAGGTTTAACAAAAACGCAACAGAAACCAACACCATTACGAAAATTGCCAGCAAACAAAGCATAAGAGGAAAAGGCGGGGGGGCAGGACTTGTGGCAGGACTACAACATCTAAAACATTGCAATCTAAAGTGTTTCTTGAGTGTGTGTCTGCGTAAATATTTGTGCTTTATTGGTAGGATATACGAGTAGTAGGTAAGTGTGGAATTACACAACTTTCAGAGAAATACAAATGTGTGTCAACAGAGGATACATGTAATATAACGTAGCAGGGAAGGCAGATAGAAAACGATAGATAGATTTCACCAACACCAAAACAAAGAGTTGCAGCAAACAGAAACTTAGATATGATTGAAGGCTTACTGCACTGGGCCTCATCGCTGCCATCGTCGCAGTCCTTGTTTTGATCGCACATCCAGGAGAGTGGTATGCACACACCCTCGCCGGACTTGCACTGGAACTGCTCGGGCGAGCAGGTCTTTCTCGCTGTAAAAGAAATGTATACAACATATTTGAGTTAAGTGTGCAAATGTTCTGAAATTAAAGAAGGACATGGAGAAAACCTCCTATAAGAGAGAATCTGTGGTGAGGCTGTTGTTGATGCCTTCAAAATAGCCCACTAACTGCTTCCCTAATGGCAAAAAACAACCATCAAGATGGAAGAAATGCTGCACTGAGAGAAAGAACACGTTAATTCCACGTTAAGTATACACTCAAATGCTCGAGAGCCAGGTGTTCAAATAGTGAAGCGGCAATTGTTCATTCTTGTTACAATAACGATCCAATGGCAGCTCTGTTTTCCATTTCCATAGTAAGTTTTCTTTTCAGATCATTCCTTTTCCCCCAGTGTAAGTGCAGAAGACGCCTTAAAGTAGACAGCCAAGTTTCGCCTTGTCATTAAGTTTATAAGCAGCTGCAAAGGCGGAGTCCCTTGGAACGTACTCCGATGGCAAGTAATAAACATAGTTGTCATGCCAGCACACACACAACCTCAGACACACGTAGAGAGGCACACAGAGGAGGGGAGCAGCGAGAGGGGGCGATGAGAAACCATTCTGGGCTAAACAGTTGGCATTTTATCTAGGCAGTAATTAAGACATTATCAGCCAACACTCCATAAAGTTAAAACGCACACATGCGTATGCATTAAAGCAATTATCGCAGACACCACCCCCTCCACACCCACAGAGCACACACGAGACACAAACACAGATACTCGTGCTCGTACTCGTGGCTGAAAGTTTCATTGAAGTTATTCCCGAGCCCAAGAGGAGCACGGACATTAAACAAAGCTGACAACACTCCCACACACAGACACACAGACACACGCTTTGACAAACACACGCCCACACCCATGCAGATGCATAAAAACGCTTGTGTTTAACCCTTAATGCGTATTAGTATGCCAGTTCTTTCAGTGCCTTCCCTTTCGTACTTTCTTTCATTGCCGGATTCTTTGGGCCTTCTTTTTTTGGGCCTACCACCCGGAGCGTGAAATGAAGGTCTTTTGTCTCTGTATGTGTGTGTTTTCTCTGTGTCTGCGTGTGTGTGTGCAAGAGAAAGTAGCTCTTGTGGCCATGTATGATTTTCCCTGATATGATTATGTACTTCCCGCTGTCTGTCTGGGCTCCTTTGTGCCTCTGTGTGCTCGTTGGAGCAATAAAATCTTACGACCGGGCCTCACATATTTGAATATGCTTTTTGGCGTTTCATCTGCCTTTTGCTCTCCCGCTTTCTCTCTGTTTATATTCCTTCCAGATCCTGTCTTCCTGTCTATTTGTTTACCGGCTACACGTGCACATCTATGCGGAAATTTCTGACATCGTTGCAAATAAATTAATTCATTATTGTTTTCTTCTCGGTATTTGTATGTACAGATATACTCGTATACCTTTTTTTGGTTGCTTAGCATGTGCAACGTGTCGTATGCGTGATATGCCTTTAATTGGAATTTACTGTGACCAGTTTTTCGAATTTATTTGCTGTATTGCTGCTGCGCCAGCTGGAAACTTCCTGGAATGTTGGCACCCAGTGGCGAGAATATTCGAAAAATTCTTTAATGCCGATAAGCGTTTTTTTTTAGAGATTCGTTTGCTATGTGATTGACACAAATGTATTGTGGCATACTTTTATTAATACAAATAATTGGATATCCAAGGAATTTAATAAATTTCAGTACTGAATTTTCGTGATTTTCGGATTAACAGGGAAATTAACGGAATTAATGGTTTATCAGTTTTTAAATTTCATTTCTTTAATAATAGATTCATTAATGAATGAAGACAACAATTTTCCGTAGGTGGCTCACGCGATATCTCTCTCTCTTACAGAGTAGATTAGCAGTAAAATGAGTTAAGAGTAATACCGGGTATCTTATTGTCTAGACAATGAGCTTCGACTTGAAAATTCTCTCTGGTGTTATTTTTTATAATTTATTTATACGCTGGTATGTGGAAATCTCCCCTACTAACATTTTTTAGAATAAAAATTGTATTTCTAGATGGGAAAGTTTTTTATTTCATTACACTTTTTACTCCTTTTTCTCGTTGGCTCCTTCGTATAAGGCAGAAATTTTCAATTATCCACTATCATTTTGCAGCCACAATTTATGGCTTCATTAAATTTGCCATTGCTTGGTGAGAGAAAAATTCGCCAGGGACTTCATTTTTTTTTTGTGTCCTTCTTGAGGCCAGAACGAGCACTTCGCTGAATGAAATGATGTCCCTCGTATGGCCATGTGGGACACTGCTTCAGCTTCAGCTTCAGCTATAGCTTTTGTAAGCCATGGCAAAATCAATTTGCTGTTGTGGGAGGGTCACTATGAATAGACCTGGGCAGGACCTTCGTTCTCCTGTGGGTCTCCACAGACCCACACATACTCACGCACACACACACATATTGACCCACAATTTTCGTATTGTGTTCAATAGCATTTTCTTGTTATCTGACGCTGGAGCGTATATAGTACTTGCAATTTGATTTTAATTTTATTTAAAATGCTTCCCCGGACTAGCCCCCATTACCTTCTCGAAAGCCAATGAAGCTCAATGCTTTTGTGGCGCAGTTTGCGTTTTGTTTATTGTGTGGTGTTCCTCGAGCAGCGCCTGGCGTCATTGTTCGACTTGAAAGCCAAGTTTTCCCCGTAACGGCACACAAAGTTATGAAGAGTCAAAGTTGAGTGTTAAATGGAATTAAATAGGGGACCACGGACCAAGGACCATTCCCGCTTTACAGTAAATAAACACTAGCAGAGGATATTCTTTTTTATGCGGACATTTGCAACGAAGAGAGGGAGCTGTCCCATTCCTGATTACCATGTTTCTGGGAAAACTAATCCCCGATATTGGTCTAAGCTTTGCACTCTCCACTCTTGCTTTATCTGCAAGCGAAAGGAATGCTTTATATGTATTTATCAAAGGTTGTCAAGGGTATCTATCAATAGCAAGGGGTATCTTCCTTCTGTTTTTTGCCGTTTCATATGTGTGTGTGCTTTTGCTTTTCGCGCTGAACTTTTGGCCCGACCAAAAGCAACTTCAATTAAGATCCACGGAGGACGAAGAGGCGGTGGGGCGGTGGGGCGGTAGGGCGGAGTGTGTATGGATAAAAGCTGGAATGTCAACAAGGTTTGATGACAATTTTAAAGCGCATAAAGGTCGTAAAAACACATTCACCCCCACAGACTCGGAGTACCGGAATGTTCGACCATGTGTATGTATGTATGTATATATTTTTATGTATATCCTGTGATATATGTATTCTGCGCAGCTCAACTCCATATAAACCACAGGCTCAATTTGGTCGCTGTCCTCGCACTTTTGATTACCAGATTTTATTTCCATCAAGGATAACATCATAAAAATCGCATCATTTTTTTCAATTACAATCCTGAAACATAAAAACACTGCCGTTCTGCCGTTCTGGCACTCTGCAGTTCTGGATTTCCTTTCACATAGTTAGGCGAATGTGTCACAGACAATAAACCGCTAAACAAGTTACAGGAGTGGAGGGGAAATTTCATGGAAAAAAACTACATAGGGAAAGGCAAAAGGAAAAGGACAATGGGAGTCTCTCCCTAATGCATAAATACAGATTAGTTCCGCTGATGGTCACGTCGCGATATTGTCCGTCAGGAATGATGTTAATTTATGGCTCAGGCTCAGGCTGTCAGGCAAAGGACTAGAGCCCAGTCATAAAGTGAATCAGAGGATGGTTCATGCATTTAAATTTCGATTAAACGTCTCATTTTGTTTTCGTTTGGTTTAGTGATGGGCACGGCAATCCTCCAGTTAGTATGCAAATTTGAGTGATGGAGTGGTGGAGGCTTACTACAATCCTGTTCGTCGGACATGTCCCGACAATCGAAGTCGCCATCGCAGAGCCACATGCGTGGTATACACTGCTCCATGTTCTTGCACATCACCTCATAGGGCTGGCACATACTGACTGCTCTCACACAACATTCAAAGGAAATAGTTGCATTAGCTCGGGAGCCACTTGGGGGAAAAGTTATCTACATCTACGACTGGGGATAGTACTTACTGCAGAGGAGGGATAGCTCGTCGGAGCCATCGGTACAGTCGGCCTCGTGATCGCAGACCCATTTCTGTGGAATGCAATTGCCATTGCCACAGCGGAATTGGTCCGCGTTGCAAGTCGATTCTGTAATGAAAAACACGTATATTCAAAATCAATTTTCAATAGCTTCGCCAGATAACGGTAATGGTATATGTCCAATTTTTTATGCTTGAATAGTTAACTGTGCCAAAAATAAATGTGATTTCAGTTTCCTTTTTCCTTTTTCCTCAGCTTTTCTCTTTGTTTTATGGTTTTAGTGGAAATAGTTTTTCCCTATATTTTATGGTTGTTTTGTTTTACGACTTTTCACCACCACAAAAATTTATTAAAAGGCTTTGCAATATTCCATTTTTTCCCAACCGGAAAGGAAAACAATTTGTTGCTGGCTGAGTGATTGAAATGCAATTAGAAGATACAAAAGAATTTTCTGAATCGAAGGTGTTGCAAAAACCATTCAAGGTGTCAGGACACATACTCGTACAAATAATTGCTGAAAATATTCAATGAAATGTAAGAAAATTCATTTTCAATTGGAGAATTCTTTAGCCCGGATTTTCCTTTGCACTTTTGCCCTCTTCGTGCAACGATGCATCTTTTGTGAGCCATACTAAAGTGCAGACAATTTAGCGCTTAATTCAAACGAATTCCTCTGAAAGACATTTGCATTTCATTCGTCGACGCTTTAAGAGACACAGTCACAGTCACAGTCCCTTCATCTCCACAGGGGCAAAGTTTTCTCCAGACTCCAGACTGCGAGTTGTTCCCCCCCCACCCCCATAAACTTGAGCGCAACTTTTGTGGCAGTTCCTTGTCCCCGCTCACCCCACCACCCCACCACCCTCCTCACGAAACACAAACTGTAACCCGAAAGCCAAAGCCAAAGAGTCCCAACCAAAGCCAAAGCCAAAACCAAACCCGAGGGAGGCAGACGGAGCCGCCGCAGTGCGAAAAATGCGCATCACGTTCGGCGTTCGGGGAGCTGGGAAATACCGAGATGGGGGAAAACGTTCCTCAGTGTACTATTTACCTAGACAGCCAGCATTTAGCGCAAAAAAAGGTATAAAATACGAACAAAAACCATAGTTTATATTGCGACCATGGGATACCCGCTATTCATTTTTGATTTTCAAAAGATAAAGTACACCAATATTAAGTGGGAAATATATGGGAATACGATAGATCTACAGAAGAGGCCTAGAAAAGCAGACAGAGACAGCTAACTCCTAAGTCACACTGGAAGAGAGATATTTATATATAGATTTAGATGTAGATTTAAGATACATTTTATTTCCTTTGATATCCCAGGCGTAGTCATATAAAATGTGGTAATTGAAACTCTTAAGGTCTCCCAGTTGTAGGCGTTCATTAGAACTAGGGGTTTATATCGCGTGTATCCGATAGCGGGAAACTTTGATTTGATGAGTATCTTCATATATTATATTCTTAATTTACATCCAATCTGAGTTCCATTCATTTTACCACTCTATGTGCCACATGTTGCATATTGAATTTTAAAACCTCAAGAGGTCGATGGAGAAGTATACGCTTCCGTCAGCCATCTTAAGCAATAAAATACACTCCTGCTGTCCACCAGTATCGGGTATCAGAAGCGCTGATTCTGGTTTGGTCTGCTATTCTCTTGTTTTAATGGGTAACAATCAGCGGCAGCCAAAAGGAAATTAAAAAAATATTTATAAGCACATTTGCTGCTAACTTGCGGCTAACTTTGAGTACATCTGAGAGACGTCGTTGTTTTACAGCAAACTCGTCGTATAATCTTCTCTGAAATTCCCCAGAAATATATGTATGTATTATTCGTGTTCATATCAGCAGAAGTTCAATGTCAGCTTCCGTTTCATATACAAGACCAGGGAATTATTTATTTATGACTTAATGGTCTGACACCAGCAAAAATGAGGACACTTTGCGCCCGGCTTACATAATGCATAAACAAACCGACTTCGGTGGAAATCTGTTCTGCGTTTCTATTACTTTTCTTTATGAAGCTCATAAATTTCGCTCATGAGACGCGTACTCGTATTTGTGCAACAATTTTCATATACCCAAATATATATAAATATGTAAAAATATATATTTTTTGTGCCTAAAAGCTCTTTTTGCAGCTGCTTTGCCTCGTGCCACCCAGAGGCAGGAGGCAGGAGGCAGAGATGCAAACTTCATTATTTACAGTCTGCCGCGTCGCGACAACATTCGAGGTGGAAAACGGCAGCAGCAGCAGCAGCAGGAGGAGGAGCATGAGCTCTAGAGAGTGGAGTGGCACGGACTTGGGGCAGACAGACGCTTGCGATTATGCAATTCATTTAAAGTGCTTTGTCGCCAGGGGGATCTGCACAGTAGTCTCCGGACACCTTTTGCCGGCGATAATGAACGGGTACCCCGTACCCAAGCAGATGCCAAAGGTGGATCGGATGTGTGTGTGTACGAGTTTATGCATTGCATTGCCTTGATTTGAGGGTTATCACTAAATGATTCGACTCCTGCCCCCAAGGCTGCCGACAGCAAAAGTGACAAAGTCATCTACCCCCCTCTCGCCTTGCCGCACACGAAGGGACTTGAGCAAATACAGGGTAAACTTTCCGGCAGAACCTCAAGAAAGTTTTCGGGGAACAATGCAATTCCCCGCTGTACTATCGAACCCCGCAACCCCACCGAATCCCCGGGGAGGTCGGGTTGGGAGCTCGTCCCTGAGCTCATTTACAGGCCAAAAGCTTAGTGCTAGAAAAAGTTGTCTTGTCTTCCTTCCAGAAGTGTCCAAGGGGAAGAATGGGTACGGGAAAGTTTTCTGCGGTCATTCATCGATTTGGCGCATTAAAACTTTTGTGATATTTGCCATTTTCCAATCTTCTATGGCTCCCGGCCCCTCTAGGCCTTCCTTCTGGTGGAAATACACATTTTGTTCAATTAATGTTAACATTTGTATACATATCATAGTTCGTGGAGTTCGTAAAACCTCATGATAAGACCGATAAGATGTCGTACCTCAGTGAAATCACCGAAGAACCCTCGAAGCTTAATTCTCTCGTAATAAAATTGTTAATATTTTGTAAATGGAATATTTCAAATATCCTCCAGCTAAGAGAAAGCAATATCAAGACGAAGAATAAAAAGAAATGTCATGAAATATTGGGTTTCATTGATTTCTGACTTTCGGTGATTTCGGTGGGTTGCTCGGGAGGTCGGACCTCTCCTAATGAAGTTTGTCTGTCTTTTTGAGCATAAATTGAATTGTCCGATTCACTTAAATGAGCGGAAGGAAATGGCACGGCAGAGGGAAAAGCGGCGGACACAGACACCCCCCATTGTTCTTCCTCATTCGGACCCTCATCTCAGACCCTCATCCTGTCCTGCTTTTTCCTGTGTCTCGTCTCAATAAATAAATGAAAAATTTGTGCCACGGTTAAGGGGATTTTCCTTTTTTCATTGTTTACAATTGTTTGCCCTCTTTTATTTATTCTGTACTTGTTTTTTTTTTGTGTTTCTTGTTTAGAGAAGTATCGTCTTCCGCACACAGCGGGTTGCACGAGTATCATACTCGTAAAAAAAGGCTCGCCGCTTGTTGTTTATGGCACCTTTTTCCACTTTATTGAAGCCGTACCGTCTCCACCAAGTTGTTGTTGTTGTTGTTGTTGTGTCCCAGTGCCTCCTTGAGGGAGTATTTCAATATAGAATCAGATGAGGGTTCTCTGCCTGAGGGTCTGCGGGGGTATGTGGAGTCTGGGGCTCTGCATCATAAATCATTTAAAGAGCAGTCCGGCGGCGGCTGAAGTGGAGCAGCGATTGAGGGTCCCCCTAATGAGGGATGAACTTTTAGGTTCCCTTTATTTGTTGCCTTTGGTACAGCAGCAATTGTTGGTGGAGAGTGCAGCAAATGGCCGCGAAAGTCTGCCATTTGAATTGCATTTTAGATGGCTGCCAATTTATATGTTAAACAATCTTACGTGTATTTTGGGGTGGAAAGTGGAACCATGAAATATTCGAAAAGTAATGCCCATTCCAGCGAAACACGACTAGGAGCAACTTCGATGGATTGCTGCGCTTAAAAATGTGAGGGATACATAATTTATGGCTTACAGAGAAGGACAAGGACAAGGATAGTGGCACTGGCAGTGGCATAGATGTGTGACTGAAGTTATCTAAGGTCTGCCAGTCGACGTGGCTCACACGAGCCCCAAAAATATACTACGTATTGCTGTAACTACGAGTATATATGTAGAACTCTGAGCTGAGCTCATCTTTCGTTTTCTTTTTTAGATTTTGCACACATTCTGTGCGGCAGGCTTATCAGCTGTCTCCTGCTCGCTCCCCACGAATGTGCTGCATGAATATTTATGCGTTCGATATCGAACACTAGCATACACCATAAAGCCAATATATGTATATGTCGTATGAACGTATATAAGTACGATTTATATGTAGAAATGTGTATCCACACATGGGGCAAAAGCTGCTTAAAAGTCTGACAGCGTCTCTGGCGCTGTCCCTGTTACTGTCCCGATTCCTGTTCCTGCCGCCGCGCCCCTGTCTTTTGTCTCTTGGTTGTTTACGCGGCGTATGCGCATCGCGGCGTGGATGGAGGACACTTAACGTGGCTCTATGGCTGATCTGCCGCTGCCTTTCTGTATTGCTCTTAGCCCTGGTCTGTTGTTAATGGCTCTCCTTCGTTTAGTTGCCTATAAGTTATTTATTTATTTACTGACTTTTTCGCTCTCTTGGCCATCGATGGGACATTATTTTGCTTTTTTGTCAAAGACTTGAATTGAATTTCCACCCATATCCATATCGTTATACATATATATTTAGTCTCCCGACCACGCCCACACATAGGGAGCAGACAATAACAGTAAATTGAAATACACTTGAAGCGGTTAATGGTCTCGGATTTTTCGTCTTATCTTCAGAGTTCCTCAGGAAATGAGCCTCTCTCCTCTCTCCTCTTCTACTCGCACTACTGCTCGTTTCATACAGAAGCCAGATAAACATTTGGTGTTTGAGACGTCAACCCAAACTCAAAGTCAAGTCAATCCCGATTGTACAATTCTGTGAGTCAGTGGGGCAAAGCCCTAATGTTCCATAGAGGCAATGTTTAAATATATATCCTAAACATTCTTAATGAAGATAAACAATGTGAGCGTCTAGCCATTCCATTCAAAATGTATACGTACGAGATGGAATATATTAAAATAAAGTTGGTTATTCGAATGAATATTTTATGTTTAAAGAATGCATTTGTACACCTAAATTCTGTCAAATAAATACATAGATAGCATTGCCAGATGTTCTGTGTGAACTGATTTGCATTTTGAGGAGAAAAACCTAAGTCTTTTTCTTTTCTTAGAGAACGAATTTAGAAAGGAAAAAAAAGAAACAAAAAAGAGATTCCTCATACTTTTGGAAGCATCTAAGAATAGAATGCAGTTCTGAATGGCGAAATGAAATGATTCCCATTCCAAAGGCATTGGAATACATATATGTATCTGCTTGAACGATTAAATCTCATGATGATATAAACAGAGAAAAGCTTTGGCTAAGCAGCTTTTCCAGATTTTTCAGAATGATACTCTTACTAATCAGATTATGAATGCTTAGATTTCTGGGGAATCCCCATCCCCAGTGCCATAGTCATACCGGATGTGGTGACAGTGGATGTCGTCGGTTGGAGGTGGGCTCGCGGTAATAATCCGGTGATGAGCAGCAGCAGGAAGGAGCAGCCCAGGAAGCTGCTGCGTATTGGTCCCATGTTGGTTCTTTCGCGGCGTTTTTTGCTGGGGATCCCCTGCTGTATGGTAATATGATAATCTAGCCTAGCCTAAGTGCACGGCTGAATTATTAAATTAAATCGCTGTTTATTCCGGTTTGTTCTCGCGCGAACGTTGCCACTTTTGTCTCTGTTCGGAGAGTAATCGAAATTGTAATTATTTTAAATGCTATCAAGTGGTTGGCCAGCAAATATAACAGCCGCAAGAGGACCTCATCATCATCATCTTTATAATCATAATCATGGGGAATCCTCTGCAGGAGCAGCAGCAGCAGTAGCAGCTCAAAAGTAGGCAACAGTTTTCCGATTAAAAACAAAATCAAAATTTATGTGCGTGAAAATTTAATTTCCATTTAAATTGGTTACGTTTGAACATTTATGTGCACTATAGTCGGTTATGTTTACATTGAATTTATGTGCAGTTCTTATTTGTGTTTTTTTTTATTATTTATTTAAATTCAGATGAGCTTTGTATGCAAACAAATAGAATATATATATATATTTTTTTAACGTTTCATTTATTTTCTATAACTTTTTATATATTTAATTATTTAAAAGGATTTATTTCAATTATATTATATATATATAATTCTTGTTTATAATTTATACATTTTGCTTTTTATTTTCATCATCTCTGTTAACAATTTGACTTTTTGAAATATTGTTGCAGATAATTTATAATATTTTCAGCATATAAGTAGCTTTATTTCCTTCTTTCTTTCTGGTTGAATACTGAATTATATTTTATTTAATGCTCTCTTTATTTCCGGCGCGTGATTGAGATATTTCTTTGTTTGCACATTTTCATTCCTCATGTTTTATGCTTTAATTAAGCCGCGTTTTTTCCCTGTGCATTTTTTTTGTGGATAATTATTAATGGGCTTGCTTTATCAGAAACTTTCCATAATCCTCATATGGAAAATGGTAAATGGTGTTTTAAAGCTGCCAGAGAAAGGGTCCGGCGAAAACCCCGTTGAGTATTTACATTTAATTGTAATTTTTGCACTTTGACATGTCAACGGGATTTATGGGTATTTTAAATGAAAATTGATAAATGTAATTAACAATTATAGCGGATTTATACACTCGAGGGACACTGCAGGATATCACAGGATAGGTGTGAACATTAACGGGGATTTGCTGTGGCACTCCTCAAGTGGCAGAAACTATTGCCACTGCTGACTGCTGACTGGTGTTTGGTGTCAAGTTCATGTAATCCAATCCAAAACAAAAGCCAAAAGTCCACACAAAATCAAATCCAAATTATGCCAGGCAGGCCATAAAGAGCACAGCTAAGAGAGACAGAGTGAAGAGCAGATGATTGCAGACAGAGCGGGACACTGGGAAACTGTAATCAAAAGCGACGCGCAGAAGCGTGAAAAAACCAAAAACGGAAAAGCCAAAACACACAGGAAAAGCTTCCGCTTTCGTGGCGGGGCGGGGCGGGGCGGAGGGGAAAGCTACTGCTGCTGCTGCTTGGATGCTGCCGCCTGTGCGACGCCAACAAAAACTGATTTCAGTTTGTCTTCTAACGTTTGACTGCCAAAATTGGCCTTGCCATTGATTTTTGCTGGCCAACAACAGCTGTTTGGCTCGAAAATATATTTGATTATTTTGCAAATATATCAGAATATTTTTTAATTCATTTTTAGAATATTTTTTAAATTTACACTTGTCACTTTTGAGCGAATGTTTCTGTTTCTCATGCGATTTGGCTTGGTTCAAAATTATTTATTTTTGGCGCCTTGCGCGCTTTTTTTCTCGCAGTTATCCTGCCAGAAGCACACACACACGTCCTCTTCTGCACAGAGTTCGAAACTAACTGAATTCCGGCCAAGTGCCTTTGGTGGCATTCTGACAAGATGGAACCGACAGAAGCAGTCGCATCCACATACAACACTCTTTGGACAGCAGCATCCCCCGAGCTGAAGCTTGAAGCTTGCGCTCGGCATTTTGATAAGAGTTTCACTCAACTTTTGGCCCACACTCAAAGCCTATTCGCACTCGAAACGGAGTGCTACTGTGAGCCACTGAGTGAGTGATAGGGACTAGAGAGACTATGCTCAGAGGAAACCCCCATGTGCCATGTTATCTCCGGGTACAATTTGTGCGCAATTAGATTTCGATTTGTCAAAACAAATCAAAATCCCCAACTAAGCAAAGCGTCTAGTGTTAATGGGCTGCTTGCTCTTTACAATAATAATTAATCTCAAGTGCTAGAAGTGGCGACGCATACGTCTGTTTTTTATGTCGTGAATCGGACTAACAACAGAAATCTGATGATAAGGTTTGCTTGACCCAGTCTCTCGTCTCTCGACGACCCATCCATTAGATCCGTTCCGGCTATTTCTCGCCCCCCGATTGTGGGTCAAGTTTAAGCCGATTCTCCCTTACGACGCAATTCTCAAGAATTCCGTACAGTCTACAGTCCGTAGCTATTTTTTGCCCGCTTTCTGAGTCGCAATTGCTTAGCGCAATTTTCAATGCATTTTCTGTTGGAACTAAGCAAAAGATTAAAGTACTAGATAGTACTTCCGCAGAACTACAGGGGTTTATTCCGTTTTCGAAAATTATGCCAGGCAATTCTTGGGAATCCGATATAGTGACACTTGTAAAAGTTATTTTTCAATGGAAAAATGTTATTTATATTAAATTATTTTGTAATTCAGAGAATTATTGGGTTACTGTGTAACAACTGTTCCTCGTTTCGCAATGAGGAAACTATGCAGACACTCAGATACTATACGCACAAATTTTAGCTTCAATGATCTGTTAATATTTCTCTTATTTTGAGCCAAGTAATTCGCGAACAATCTCGTTTTGCGAAATCTTGATCTTAAAAACGAGATATGTTTGTTTGCAGAGCTTTCGACAATCGTCCAATTAATCAACTTCATTGAGCTCTTTTGTTTCGTTGAGCGCGTAAGTGGATGCCTTGAGTGTTTTATGATTTTGGAACAAGTTTATTGGCCAAGCCTGTGGTTTGCATGTGTGCGTGTGTGTAGTACGAATTAGCCTGATGCAATGCTTTGGCCAGATTGCACTTGACTGGCGCCTGCACTGGCCCCTAAATAAGACTCAGTCTTCAGCTTCAGCACCAGCTCCAGCTCCGGCTTCAGCTTCGGTTGTTTGTTGGTAATTTAGCAAGCTTAAGTCCGCTTACGACTGCAGACACATGCCATTTATGTACATTTACTATACACGTTCGTATATGTAATTGAGGTACAGCTGAGTGCTGGGTGTCAAATGGATTCAACTGCGGGAAAATGTTTAAAGATTAAACCACACACCCATGTGCACAGAGTGGCCCAATATTTGCGACTGGCAGTGTTTTTCAGGCAGCCGCCCAAAAGCGGGCAATATTTGTGACTGGCAATGGGTTTCATGCACCAGCCCAAAAGTAGGCAATGTTAAATTTGGGAAATCAACGAACCAGAGACTAGCGGTAGTGGAGAACACACGGCGACTGGTCCGTGAACCAAACTTAAATTAAATACATGTACATGGGCTAATAGAAAGAACGCACACACTTAACAGCTACTAGCTAACACACGAATACAACAACAGATAGATGAGCTTAAAAATTAAATGAAAATAAATTTCTACAGAGTGCGGTCGTAGACACCCAGCGTCCAGGAGTCCAGGAGTCCAATGGGTCCAGGGGTTTTGGGGCACTGCCTACATGACACTAAATAAACAGCCAGTTGTTACTTACTCAACAACGAAGCCAAACAAATGGCAGAAACACCAAAACCAATACAAAAGCAAACAGCACCACCACCACCATCCAAAGAGAGATTATTGGATGGCAATGGGAGAGACTTGAAGTAAATGGTTAGTTCTGTGACATTTCTAAATTGAAAAACTACAAATGACTGACAACAGATTAGAGTGAGAGCGCCCTCACGTAGGATGTAGGCAACAGCTGCATCCTTAGTCGTAAATCCCCATCCAACGCTTGACTTTATAAGGTCCACCAGTGGGATTGAGAGCGGGGCACGGGCATGGCCAACACCTTGGCCATGGCCCCCCCCCCCACACACACAGAAAAACAGAAACAGCTACGAAAAAAATGGCGTTGGAAAAACTTTCTTTCAAAAAGCATCAGGAAATACATAGTAGAAAAACCCCAGAAAACGCCTGAAAATACAATTTGGGCGGTTGTTGTTCCTGCTTTTGCCGTAGCCTGCCTTTGAATTCTTTGAACTGTGAGGTCTGCTGTGCAGCCCTTGGATAGAATATTTGAATAAGACAACAGTTGAAGTGAAAGCCTAATCAAAAGTAGAGACTGAGGGAGAAATCCGTGAAAGGCAAAGGGCCAAGCTCTATTGAATTTCGGTTTGTTTATTGATACGAATGCGAGTTTCTGGGTAGAGCACTTTCATACTAGTATCTACTAGTATATATCTATAAAAAAAATAACTAATTTCTGGTTAGCCATTTCTGAGAAACAATCAATTTCAACAGTCTCTGAGACTCAGAGAATTCATGGCTGTAATTTTTAGGGGTTGCTTCGACTCACCTCTGAACTTGCACTGCTCCAGTCGCTCATCGCTGTGGTCCGGACAGTCGGAGTCGCCGTCGCACACGAATCTGATGGCTATACAGGCTCCACTGGCGCATTGGAATTGCTTCTCCTCGCAGTAGTTGGGTATGCTTTGAGCTTCAAAATCAAATGCATATTAATTAATTAAGTTGAAATCTTTGGGTTAGCCGCACAGACTATAATTAAACACCCCACAGGGGATGCAAGATGGGTCCAAGCCGGCCCAAAGAGGCCAAGAGGCCGTTGGTTGGAGCCTAATAAAATTCATAACTAAAATTTAAGTTGAAAACTTTGGATCGTTAAGCACAAACATACACACACACACAGAGGGAGAGGAAGAGAAAGAGAAGGCGTTCTGTTGACAAGGTTTAAAACCCTTTTTAATGAAAGCCAAAACTTGACAATACACAAAAACTTGTAAATAATGAAAACCGAGTGAAGGGGCGAGGATTACATATGTATGGATGTCTCGGCCTCCTGGGCCGCCTTTCTGTGTCTTTTGTGGTGGACCGCAATGGGGTATACGAGGGGCAGAAACTTTTGGGGAAATTAATAAGCGAGAATTTGATGTGCGAAGTAGTTTCCCATTTTCCATTGCCATTGTCATTCCCATAGAATTCAAAGGGTTTCCAAAAGTGTTGGATTGCTTCATCAATCGTTTTATGGGCCACTTGACATTTCACTCACCCACAGTCCCACTTCCTCTAACCCTCTCCCTCCCTCTCAATCTGTTTGCCTATTTCTATGTCTCTTTCCCTCCGTCTGTCTCTCAATTAGCATACAATATGCTAAAACAAACTGACTTTCGGTTAATGTGCTGCGATTATGCCTAAAGTGTTCCAAGTTTGAGCTCCGTCGGAGAGCAGTGGTATGCAGTGTACGGGTGTATGGGAATAAGGTCTATCCATGTGACATTTTAGCATTTACCGTTTAATTGCGCACATTTAACTCAAATTGACAATTGCTTAGGCAGCCCGCACGGGGGCTCAGGCTCACCCCCAAACGAGACGCACATGCATACGAGAGACATTTAATTATACGATACTAACGTCGCCAGGGTATTCCGACTAGAAGATACGGATAAAGAATTCGAAAATACTCTAGAAATAACATCCAGAAATGCTTTAATCGACTTCTTTTCTCTTTAAAAGATTGCGAATCCAAATGCGTGTGCTGGACGAATATATCATAGATTTATTTGTAATTATTTAAACCAAAAGTCCCATATTATACAAACTAAGAAAAGAAAAGTGTCTCAGCCTTCTCATTATTCTGGAGATATCCAAGGATAATTTTTGTAATTTAAAATATGAAATCAAATACACCAAACAGCAGATTCTTGTTGCGAATAAAGACCCTTGGGGTCCTCCCATTCGTGTATACTTTCTCTCTTTCCCAGCGAAGCTTAGCACAAAACAGCTCCTTACGGCGTACACACTACGGCCCCTTGCCACCTACGATTACCACAGAGTACAATTCAGAGACATGTCAGGCATTGCCTTGGCCCTCTGCAGACATACAAACACACATTTGATGCTCTCTTCATTATCATGAAAAATTCGGTATATGCCAAGGCAAAATTTCGCTTCGCTTCGTTTTCGATTAAATTTTTTAAATTTCTCTCTCCTCTCACCGCTCTGCACTTTGCATTCTCTCTCTTAATGCATGCATGTGCTTGTTTATTTACCTAGATGCTATATTCCACCTCCTGTGCTCCTGTGCGCTCCTCCTCCGCTCTTCTATTTCATTCTCCTCTTTGAGCTGCAGATTTTTTATTAGTCTCCCCCGTAAATTATTAAAAATGTGCGCAAACATTTTGCATTTATGAAAAAGAGCTTTGTTGGCTCCTTCTGATATGTACATATATTGGAAGGGGAATTCACATATGAGAATGTGGGCTTTATCTAAGAGAGATCAGATATTGCACTCTCATTGCTCGACAAATCTCTATATAAACGAATGTGAATGTAATTTGCATTTGAAGTGAGTCGTTTAGTCGCTTAATTGAGATAAATATTAAAATAAAATTCCACATCAAATCTATTTGGCAAACCAATTTATACATTTTCATTTGCATTTTCTGGCAGACATATTTTTTGACTCTGAAAATTGGTTAATGGTATATTTCCAAATTATTTTCTTTGATTTATTATTCCAATTAAATGTTTTTCTGAAAAAATGGTTTGGTATTTGTATCACATTGAATACATATTTAAGCACCTTTCGTAAAAAAATTATGCTTGAAAGTTTGGGAGTGTTTAGCTCTTAAAAACAATAATATTAAGAGCAGTATAATTTAGTCTAAAGTTAGCCAAGTACATTTCATAGAGGCACAATATTTGGAATCTTTTATTAAAATATTAATAATCAGATATCTGTTGCCAGCATCTTTAAAAGACATTTTCTCAATCCCCATTAAAATATATTTTAGCAGTAAACGGAGAGTTTTCAGGTATGGTTTTATGTACATACATAACATAAAATACATAACATAACATATGTAAAATACATAACTAAATTACTCGTCATACAAAACGTGTTTAAAGTTTATTGAATACTTTTCAATGTGTCTTTAGCTACTTTAAAAGGTTCACATGGTTTCATTTAAACATATTTCTATTCGCAAAACATTTACCACCATCTTAAACCACATCAATAGTAACAACATTCCTTTGATGTTCCATATCATACGAGCATTCAGCACACACACTGCATTGTGCTTTGATTGGTGTATTCCCTATCGTCTTCATCATTTCCATTCCAAAGTATTATTTTTTTCTACAGCTTTTCCCTCTGCCCGACATTTAATACAAATTAAATCAGTCGAGCAATAATTTGTGGTGTGGTTCGCACAGACCACAGGCACCACGGCCTCCGACAGCAGCAATAGCCGCCAATTTGATTGACAGAATCACAAATGCAGGCCAGAACAGAACAGGAGGCAACGGGCCAATTAAATGCTTAATGCGAAGTTCATTGAACAGTTTTACTTTACTTTATTCCGCCATCGCCCAGAAATCAATCACAGGGCCCGAGGCCATGGGCCTATGAGAAGAAAATGGAGCTGGTCAAGAGTATTTCACATGAAAATTTCGCACCATTAATTCAACGACAGAATGGGCATGAGGATGGTACTGGGGATGGTGGTTAGCCAAGAGGGCGAAATAATAAACAGAAATCAGCGCAAAAGTCAATCAGAGTTCAAATCAATATAAATGCTTTATTAAAAGCCCGAAAGGTTGCCATAGTTGATTCCTTTCCCTTTGATTCGATTACAATCTCCTCCATATTTGATGATTAATCAATGAAGTGTTTTTGTAGTTACCTATTAACCATAATAGCCATGGAAAATTACGCAAATTAATATAAAATATTGCAGAGTTCGTACAGATAATGTGGGAAAAAGAAAACAACAAACAATATTGTGAGAACTTTGCACTTATCAGGCGTTCCGATAATTCTTGATAACAACATGATGCATTCGCTAAAAGGATCTAATCATTGTGGTACTTCTCATGACTAACAAATATTTGTAGACTTTAGATATCAATTGAAGAGACTCTCGAGATACCCCATAGCTCTGCGATAGCTTCAAGTTCTTGGCCAAGCATACGAGTACTTCTGGAAAGCTTCCATTTTCCATTTGTTTTCCATTTGTAAACTAAAGTAATTCAATATATTTATATATACATTTATTTCTTTAAGTATAGTTAAAAACCTCAACCAATCATTATGTAACTATATTTGTGATTATCAAATGAAACTCCAACATTTGAATTGTTATGGCATATCACGAAAGTGGCATAGTATCAGAAAACTATGGGGCTGTCAGCTTTTTAGAAGCCAAACACCTGCTCTCCGGTAGCTTTCTCTAGCTCTCTCTTTCCCAGAGTTGCTTAGCATTCAAGGGTGAGTTTTCCTGACTACGACTTAATCTCTCCTCCAGAGCACAACGCGAGGGCTCTCTTTCTCTCCAACGCTAGCTCTATCCCAGTGAGACCTGTATTCAACCCATCGTAATTTAAGTGCAATGGAAATACTATCTATATCTATTTGATTGAAGTTGCCGCAACATTTAAAACTGCATAGACCCATGAATATAGAGAAACTATTCTACTGTTTCTCCGTAAGCTATCAATCTGCGTAGTTTCTGCTTATCTGATTCTTCAATTAAAACGTAATGCCTGTGTGTATGGTATACAGTAGTCGAGGCTGAGCTGATTTTGTTTTTCTTTTTGGTTAGCGCCTCGTGGGCCACTTTAGATAATACAGATAGTTGGCTGCCTGTAAAGCCAATAAACATTATCAGTAATACGAGTGCTACGATTTGGCAGACCTTATCAAGGCTGCACTACGTAGCTATTTGTTTAATGAATAGTTTTGAAGTAGATTTTGGCTTAGTCATAAATATTTCGCTATAATATGCGGAAGAGTGGATTTGCTTATCAAAATGTGACATTGAAATTAAGAACATGTTGCTGCCGTCATTTTTTTTAGATATTTTGCAGATCTACTAGCATTTTTCATCTCATTTTGGTCAAGGTTTTCACACCCATATTATGTATGTAATCATACCGCAGTTTTATCTAGCAAAAAAAAATTATAATAATTTCGTGCGATAAAAATGTTTCTGTAGATAAAATGCCTTTTGCAATTACGATAAGGAACACAAAAAAAATCAACAAATAATTGTATAATCATGTGAACATTGCGCTTTGAACCGAGTGTTTGCTTGGATACGAGAATTCGTTGAGACTCGTTTAAGGGGAACACGCTTAGTCGTTCGCTCAAATTATTATCAAGACCCAATTCGATGCGGCTCTTTGGGAGTTAATTGCATGAAAGTTTGTTTAAGAGCGTAGCTTTGAAACAAGTTGCTCTTAGGCTGTTGTAAGAGTGTCGAATAGATTCGGTACACGTTTGGCTTGTCGTCACTTATTTGGAAAAAAGTGGCCTGATCGGTAACGTCATACCATTAACAATGAAATAAACAACAACAACAGCCCGATATATTCACACATGTTTGTGGATGTTGTTTGGTAGGCGTCACGCGAATCCACAGATGACTCAGTTGCGGGTATGTACATATGTACTTGTTGCCAATAATCGATGACGAGTATACCCCTTGCAAGGCCTTTTAGAAGGTATTATAATATAAGTCCAATGAAGGCGAGAAAAACGTTATGTACCTGTTCCACTATTCTGGAGCCTTATTGGAACCAGAAATGTATATCGTATTGTAGTCATCACTTGTTCTCCAACTGTGGGAGACGCATTCGTAACTCATAAAAATACTATCAGAGTTGCGGGTATCCCAGCGTGGAATAACGTACCCACTCGTACGTGTCATTATTTTTCGCTTGTCACTTCATTGAGAAATCTATATAGGAAAACGTCATCATCAGTCAGTCATTTGTATAGCTTGTATTATGCATATGGCTTCCTCAAACCCAACGAATTTCTAATGAAATTCTACGGCGTCTGTGGAGTGTACGGGTGTATTGGGGGGGCCTGTGTGCAAGTCTAATTTGCTAGCCAACAAATCACGCCACCTCTGATGAATATTTGTATTTGCAATTAAATTTTGGCTCGTGCACTGTATTTGCACAACGCAGCACATCGCGGCGTATGCGTAATATTTTAATTGTGAACCGAAATAGAAAAAACTAATTTACAATTGAAAAACAAGTTCTGAGTTGAAGAAAGTAGAAACCGAAGGTTGGCCACCATACCTGCCACAGAGCCTCACATTAGTCTCTCTCTCTGTCTCTCTCTTAGCATTGTTAGCATAAAGTAATCAAACAAATGAATCCCTTTGACTGTATTTTGCATGTATCGCTTATGAAATTTGTCACTTGAACACAAAGACAAACCACGAACACTGAACACTGAACACTGAACACCGAACACGAGCCTGAACAATTGCAACGAACTGTTGTTGGTGTGACACTTATTTGGCTTCCATCATTTGCTGAAAGTGGCATTTGCCTGGGAACCAGTTTTCTTCATTTTTTTTTGTTTGTAAAAAAAAGCAACAAAAACGAAGAAAGATTTTACCTCATAATTATACATAATGAAAAATGCTTTTGTAATTAATGCCCATGACCATTTTTGTATGTGGACCTTTGAGTCCAGAGCACGTTCAAATTCCAAGCATAATTAGCCAAGTTAATTATAAAAGTCTGGACTTAAAACAGAAGCCCTTGTCGACGGAGCAAACTTGTTTCAATTCAAAATGTGTCAGGACCTGATCTGGTTCTGGCCTCAGGGGGGATGCTGCTTCGTTGCTGCTGAGGTTTGGGGCACAGGTACAGTCATTAAGCTGTCAAGGATGTGCCCCGAACATGTCAATTGTCCCATCCTTCTCACACTGCCTTTTTCCCTCTCTCTCTGTGCGAATTTCTATTTGGTTTACTCTAAAATTTAGCTGGGGACAATTACTTGGTGTCTTCGGATGTCATTTTGCGACCTATATCCATCGATTAAACCAATCAATTGACACCTGAGCTCCAGTATTTTCCTAGCCTTTAATGCAACTCTCCGGGATGTTCATCGCCTAGAAAACTACATCGAAAATGCATTTCGAGTTCGCTATCTTTGTGGCTGAGACTATATATTGATTACGGAGGCTACGCTGAACACCACAAATCCCCGAGAGATAGTAGCACAAGTGTTATGAAATAGTCGATAGATGAACAAGATACAAACTTTTAAGCAAGCATTTTTAACCTTTAAGCTTTGTTTTTTATCATGACCCAGCATTTACTCATTTACGTTTTTTAACTTTGACTTTCGTGTTGGGCCAGACCATAATCGTTTATATGTATGTCTTCTTTTTTTTTGCCAAGTTGAAGGTTTTGATTTAACTTTTTGAAAACCTAAATAATTAAGTCTTTCGTTTTGTGATTCCCCTACGTACAACACATCTGTTTTTCAAGTTTTATGCAAAGTATTTCCTTATTTTGATGATTAATCTGAATTTTCGATTATCGATTCTTTTGCTTGGTGACCTCATAAATGCATATCTTCCATTAATCTTGAGTTTCCTTTCCTTCAAGTGCTAAGCTTTGTCTTAAGGAAATAATCAATTGAAGTAGTTTGAATTTCTTGGATTCATTTCTGTGTCAAGCTTAAATCAAGTATTTCCTAAGAATAACTATAAGAAGTATTAAAGTAGTTAACGCTACTTGAGGTTAGCAATGGTTCCATTTAGTAAAGTTTATAATCAAGTTATTCTTATGAAGAAATATGACAACTAGTCATAGTTCAAGTAGCTTGCGATTCTAGTTTAATTTAATTTATAGATCGTTAGCTAAGTCTTTACGGGAACGACTCTCTAGCTATCCTCGTACATATATCATCTACACACAAGAAAACTCGATCTATGATATCGATTCTTGGTTTGATTAACCCACATCTAAATACATATATATGTACCGTAAACCGTACTTCTTTTCTACCATACATTTCCAAAAAATGATTTATCACCTTATACACATGTGGGTGTCGCATACTCGTCCCACTGTGCCAAGCCACGAAACTCCAAGAAAGCGAACGGGCAAGCAAGCAGACACTTGTTGCTCTTTTTTCTGCCTTCGCTTATGTTCTCATCTCTGTGTTCCTCTCCCTCTCTCTCGCTGTTGGTTTTTACAAGAGCCGCCGGAGTTGAAGTCTTTTTAGTGGCGCTCGCCCGCTCCATTCGCTGTATGAAACGACGCCGGCCGGTATAAAGCATAAAACGGAATAATTACAAAAGCAGAAAGAACCGCGCAGAAAGAGCGGATCGATGGAAAAGGCAAGAGCAGAGGAAAGTAAAAGGCTGCTGGATGGAAGCATGGAAAGAGAGAAGCTGGGGAGTTGGAAGCTGGAGCTAAAAGAGCCAGAGTCTGAAAATCGTATGATTTCGTGGAATGTCTGTAGCAGCAACAACAGGGAAATGGCAGTGGAGTAGTTGACTGGCATCGCCAGACGCCTTGGCTTTCGGTTCGCCACAAAATTCACATAAATAAATAAAAACTTGAGCCGCCTCAACCGAGGAGAGACGGCTCTCTGACTCTCGAAGCTAGGAGTCGGGGAGTTGGAGTCGGAGTCGGAGTCGAGAGGTGGAGTCAAGACACGAGGCCGGTGGCATGATCAACTGAAACACGAGAGTCAGCGGCGGCGGCAACAACAATAAACACACTTTTGGGGTACCCATGCACTTGGAGAAAAGAAGATCAGATAAAGCCAAGAATAAACGGAGAGACATTTTTCACTAATTAAGATTATAAACGGTACAAGGGAGTTAGAAAGATAGAGAGAGAGTGTGAGAGTTTTTACCTAAACAGATCATTGAATTAGCTCTATAATCAGAACGAAAAAAATATAGCAGTATAGTAAAGCTTTCCTCCACTTTTCACCGTTTCTTTTCCATAATACAATCCATAGGCGCATATCAAACTCACTCTTAAGCCTAATTAGTAATAACAATTCATACTCACATATATCCAATGGGGTTCCAATTTTCCCGGAAACATTTAGAAACTTGAACGGATTTCCATTGAATACCGAATTGAAAGAGTTGCCAAAATTGGCCATTCCAATACCGGGACTCAGACTGTTTGCTGCCGCTGGGGCCAAGTGCTTTAGTCGATCCAGTGGTGGCCCCAATGTGCTGGAGCGCCTAATCTTCTCCAGGAGCGCCGATCCGCTTAGATTCTGCATTATCTCGCTGGGACTGGGTGTGGAGGCTGTAGCCTGGGCGGCGTTCATGGCGGCGGCATTGCAGAACTTACTGATGCTCAAAATGCAGGTGATGGAGAGCAGGTGGAACGAGGAGGTGAAGCTGAAGCTGATCAGCTGTTGGACCCAGCTCTGGTAGTTGGTGCTTCGGCTGAAGAAGAACGCACTGGTCCCGGCCTTGGTGGTAACCGTCGACGGCGACGCCTCATGACATGTGTGGGTGTTTTTGCAGGCAGTATCACCATTCTCATTCTCATTTGCGAATGTTTCTTCAGTTTGAAAGCGTTCTGTGTAATTGGGAAGGCAAACTGTGGCCATCTCTATTTTAACTGTAAAAATATATACAAATTCAGGTCAAACACACTTTTCACATAAATTTCCTATTTCCTCCCTATCTATACGGATTCGAGTATTATGAAATAATATGTTCTCGAAAAATGCGAAACGTTTGCCAAAAAATGTCCACAAGACGGAAAGATAGAGAGAGAGGGTGAGAGAGAGAGAGAGACAGAGAGAGGAGGAGAGAAACCCACAGAATGTGTTTGCAAAATGTATCGAAAAAGAGAGTGCGAAGCAAACGCACGATAAACATGCCAAAAAAGCCACGACTAAAAAAAGAAACATCATACGATGTTGGAAATAACAGGCGTAAGAGAAACATACATAAAACACAAAGCATTTTCACTGGGGAATTGTGCAAACTAAAGGGCGACGACTTGGTTTCGATGGACCGAGGGTTATTCAAGTAGAACGGGCCAAGGGTTAAGCTCCCCGCCTGTCTCTCACTATCTCTATCTCTTTTTTGGGCCGTGTCATGCTGTTGTGGGTCTTTTAAAAAAATATGAATCAGATAGTTTCAGGCAAATAATTTTCGTTTATCAGCTTATCAAAGTTGTAAGCGATGATAGCTCCTCAGCTGGTTAAGCTCTTAAGCGGTCATGTGAAGCCAGCCGCTTAAAAGTGGGGCTCTTTAATTCATAACTTTCTCGAAAACTGTTCTCTTGGTTTTTTGGCAAATGTTTTCCCTCATGTGCTATGGAAATTTATGTCGCTATGCATTCGGATATGTTCACATGATGGATTGACGTAACAGGCGGCTAAAATAGATTCGTACATTATCTTTAAATTAACACTTTTGACTGGGAGTTGCACAATGTGGAATTGGTTTTTATTTTGACTCTGTTTTCAATCAAAAATTAATTCGTTATTTGCTTTGAACTTTTGCTTTTGGCCTAAACTTAATTCGCGTACGAAAATGTGTACGACAGAGCGATTAACCGTTAAATAATATGCGATACAGTGGAAAAGACGACAGTGCGGCACGCCCGACAAAAAACGACTAGAAAACTGAGAGAATATCGAGGCCGTTCCAACCTCGGAATGAATGTGCTCGGTCGTCGCAGAGGAATTGGCCCCACTGTGCATCGTGACAAACCGACGATCGCCACGCGTCCAAGCCGAACGAACCGAACACACCTGAGCGGTGTGATAAAGAGACAGTGAGAGAGAGAGAGAGAGAGCACGCACAGAGAGATACCGATATCAGTGGGCTCAGTGGGCTCGTCCAAACGGTGAGACGCTCTCTTTATAGTCGCATATTTGAATTCGTATTCGAAGGCGTAGAGCACGTACTGAATCTAAGAGAACGGCAAACCAAATATGCTACCGCAAGAGTGGGATACCCCCAATCAATAGTCATGGTAGGCCATGGCTTAAGAGAAAAGCCGCCAAGCGGTAGCCAAAGAGAGCGGTACACAACACAGCTGACATTGAAATGTATGGTATTGGTGATGGCAGCGAGCAGGTGGCTCTTGTAAAGGTTTCTCTTAATGATAAAATATCTCTCTTCACGCAACATCCATCAATTGGGGGAAAAATTTGTATGTTACGCTTTGAGGTGTGTTCTACTACACAATTTGTCGGTCTAGTCAATTACCGCGATGGGCAATTTGTAAAATTATAAGAATAAATATTTTGTTGGCGTAGGTCAGAGACCCGCGTCCGCGGGGCCTTGATATAACCACTAATTGATTGGATGTTAAGTAAGAATTTAGTATAAATTTAATTGTCAATAGTCCATATAGTGGTTCTATGGTATGAGGTCTGACCTACCTCAAGTTCATTTGTTTGGTTCAACTTTGTGCTCAAGATATTTGTTCTTATTGGTATAGAGATCGTTCACATAGTAGTCCATAAAGATCTCAAATAGATCCTAATGAAAGCCTTTTTCTCGGTGAGTCTTTTAGTGGAAATTTACTGATTTGGATAAATCAGAACCTACAATATTCCCCAGAAGCCTCAGCTGAAAGATAAAAACACCCGCGAAAAGAGAAACACCAATTTTATACTACACATAAGTATGTCTGAGTTTATTATGTATCATCTTGTATCTTTTAGTGGGGGAAACATATACATATGTATGTATTCTGTATGTACACTTAACAAATACAGTTAACAAAAGGTTAATACGTAAATAGTAATAATAGTGATAATAAAACGATTCTGCTCATCGAACACACAGAAATATAATTTCTCAACGCGCTCTAATAGTACTAGATCATGGATCACTACGACCACAATGTATATTTATATATATAGTAATATTAAGTGGTTTGCTTCTTTTAAAAATAATGCACACTTACAGCTATATACAGTTTGGAACTATTTATGTAATTTATAATTATCAATTAGATTTCTTATTAAACATCTCAATTTGTGTTTTATTTAGACTGTGTGTGTGTGTGTGTGTGTGTTTTACTCTTGTGATAGAACTCTGCGACATAGTATTTCTGTACAGCAACCTCTTAGGATGCGCCTCCCTCCAAGTGACCCGCCGTGTCCTTGCCGTGCCTTAAAATGTTAAAATAATTAATTTACACAATACACAGAGTTGCTCAGTCTTCAGGCGTGTGTCTTCTGCGGGTCCGCTTCTTATTCTCGTGTCTGCTTTGGTCGTATCTTAAAAACCAACCAAACGAAGGAAAAATCTATCATTCTCCGTTCTAATACGAGGATATGCCTATAACGGGTGAGTACTATAAGGAATAGATAAAAATAAACAAATTAAAAAAGGAATAATTTTGAAATAGGAGTAACAATTCTATATTTTTAGATCTATGTTGTAGTACCTCCTCATCCATGACACTGGTATGATCGTAGATGCGCGCTGGCAAATTCTTTCGCAAACTGAAATGATCCTCTGTGGTCGTGGTCTTTCGGTAAATGGGATTCTCAAAGTTCATCGAGTTGATGCGTCGCTTGCTGCAGTAGCGATAGCCAATGAGCAGGAGCTGTCAATGCACCAAAAACTGTCATTAAAGGTCCCTCCATCAAGGACTCTTTCCGCCTCGACTTACCACTGATAGCAGGACTGCAAAGCCACTGAGACTGGCGATGACCACCAGCGCTATGAAGCCCGAATCTGGTTGCGGACTGGGCGCTGTGGTCTTTTCGATTTGTGTTTGGTTTTTCACTGGACGCTGCTCGGCAACTGTGGATGCAGATGTTTGAATTTTTAATTAGAAATTGTAAGAAAATAAGCAGAGAAAATGTAGCCATAAACCGAAAACATAAACATATCAAGAAGCTTTAAGAGTAGGTAAATTATAGATACATTTTATTTTGTACATTTTTGAAAGATACACATGTGCTATTACATAGTGCCATATTATATTATTTCAGCGGCTTGCCAACAACCCACCACAATGACAAGGCTTAAATGCCCCTTCACCTTCGGCAATGATAAACAAAAAAGAAAAAGGGAATGTATAAGAGCTAAAGGAAAACGGAAATCATTGCAATAAAAGAGCAGAATGAAAGAGGGAATCAACATCAAAATCCAAGCGGCTTTCCGGCCAAGTCTCCCTCTCAGAGATCCAAAAGAATTTTCAATCAAATCGTTCAAAGTGCGCATTTAGGCGCAAATAAACACTTAAACGCTCTCGCGCCTTTGATGGCGCAAACTTTTATGGGGCGGGATGAGGCTGAGACCGATTTAGATTGAGACGGAGAATGGGAATGGAAATGGCAATGGCAGTGGCCTGGGAATGGAGAGAAAGACAGCAGCGTAATGACATCGTTAACGCGACGCATTTAATGGGATTTTGTCAGCCATTCGGACGGAGCAGGAGGCAGCTTCTAGTCCTAGCCGCGCTTAAATCAAGTCGAAACAGTAAAAGTTATCAACATTAAGTTGAAGTTCCCTTTAAGGCCCAGACCTCACCACCCTACACCCATCCACCAATATTAACCTCATACTTTGCGGTTAGGTATTGTGTGGTGTCTGGTGGTGGTCGGTGGTTCGGTGGGTGGTGTGGGTGATTGGGTGATTGGATGCTGGGCTTATGACGGGGTTCTCTGTTGGAGGTTTCAATTGCATCGTTGGCCCATTGGCTGCCTACTTGCGGTGAGGGCTGTGCTCCGATGCAAGCGGCCCTCTTCTCGGATGGCGTTTATGAAACTGTCAAGGATGGGGAGGTTGCTCTCTCCCTCTGATGATGATTAATGTGGGCCATGACAAAGCAAATGTAGTTGGTTGCACCCCGAGCCGGGGGAGCGGGTGCGTTTCCTGGCCAGAAAGGGATTTTGAGTGCGACTGCCGGGTAGCATTTTGATTAATACGCTTGCAATAAATCTGAATCTCACGAAAGTGTTTATAAACCGTCAAAGAGACATAACCTCCGAGAGAGGAGAAGAGGGCCACCGACTGACGGACTGAGAGAGAGAGATGTTGAACTTATAAATTGAGAGGAAGTTACAGGGTTGTCATCCCATAACACTATCAAAGTTTCCTCTCCCTTTGAGGCAAATTAATCAAAATTTCCTGTGACAACATTTCTGATGAAATTTTCCTCTGCGTTATTTCGAATTTTCAACTGGAACGAACATAGATGGTTGAGGGATTGCACATAAAGATGGATATATTTCCCAAATTTGTCTGGAGGGAATATTTGAATATGAAGCTGGAAGAGCATATGGGGGAAGGCAAGAGAAAGTGAAACGATTTTGGGAGTACGAGAATACATTTGGAAAGAGACTTTCAGATGTACGAGGCAATTCCACAGACAATTAACCAACACTAAATAGAGTGGCCAGATATTCCAACAATTTCCACAGGACAGTTGCTAAGATTGCTCCTTTTATATGATTACTAATTTCACACAACAAACCACAACACAGACAAACATAAAAAGTGAAATTTACAGACAATTTGTAAACCATTTCGGATGAAAGGTGGAAAACCCCGAAACAGAGTATCCGTTCAAGCTCGGACCAGAGCTTCTAGGTTTCCCTGATTAATTTGAATTGAAAACACAAAAATGGTATGGTACCGTATTTTCGTTATGAAGAGTGACACAAACGTACAAAGATGGACACATATTGAAGAGATGCCACAGAATGGGGGACGGGACACACATACAGAGCACACATAGAGTTGCCAGGCATACCGGGTATTCCGTGGCCCGCAGGTGGCAGCTCGGTGCTTAGCCTGAGCTCATCGTTAACCTCGATTCGCACATCCGTCGCCTGTCTGTCAATAAACCTCGGTGGCAATCGCCGTGCCGAGGTTTTCGTTTTTGGTTTGGTTTTTAGGGCTCGTGGGGGCTTGGTAACGACCACATAAAGGGCTGCCATGCAGGAGCAAATCATGCAAGTCAGATCGCGTTGCGGTTAGGATTGGGGATCGGGTTAGTAGGCATAAAATAAAAAGTTAATCCATTAGCATGCAGATAGTCAAAATCCAAGGGACTGCAGGGAGCGCCTGGTCTACTTACGATCCTCGACACACATGAGGCCATCGGCCATCAGCTTGAGTCCCGTGGGGCAGGCGCAAGAGATGCGCGGACTGCGCTCGTTGATCCTTGGGGCGGGCAGGCAGAGGTGGGAGCAGTGGCCATTCACGGACTGGCAGTGGTTGATGCCATCGGGCTGTCGATACGGATGGTACACATGGATCACCATGGGATGTTGTAACTGTGGAAGATAATAGGGAGATGAATGGGAGCCGGGGGGAACGATAGATAGATGGCGCATACCATGTGAACCGCTGTGATGGGCTCCACGCCCTCGCCCGTGAACTTGTTGGCCTTGAAGACGGTCTGCTTGTCCCAGTCGGTCCAGTAGATGTAGTCCTCGAAGGTGGAGATGGAGAATGGATGCCGTAGGTACTCGGTGGAGTAGAGGATCTGGCGCCGCTGGGAGCCGTCGTAGTTGGCCGATGAGATGACGTTCAGCTTGCCGTCCACCCAGTAGATGCGCTTGCGCACCAGGTCCAGGGTGATGCCGTTGGGCCACTTGACGTCGTAGCTGATGATGGTGGTGCGGTGGGAGCCGTCCATGCCGGCGCGCTCGATGCGCGGAGAGGCGCCCCAGTCGGACCAGTACATCCAGCCCTCGATGGGGTCGAGGGCGATGGAGCGCGGTATGTCCAGCGCGTCCTCGATGAGCACCTTGCCCATGTTGCCGTCGAAGTTGGTCAGCTCGATGGTGCACTTGTGCGTGTCCGTGTAGTACACGTGGTTGTAGATCCAGTCCACTGCCAGTCCGTCGGAGGTCACCGAAGACTGCTTCAGCACCACGGTCTTCTCGTTGCCCTCGTCGATGGGCGCCTTGTAGATGCTCTGTGTCGTCACATCGCTCCAGAAGATCATCCCCGTGCGGAACACAAAGTCCAGGGCCGTGGCCGACTTGGTGCTGTTCACGATCGACGTCATCTCCATGTGGTCCAGGGCGATCTTTCGGATATCGTGACGCCGCGCCAGCAGCAGAGAGGCGTGGCCCTCGCCAGCCTTGCAACGCGTGTGGTTGCGCGGGTCCCGCATGTATCCCGCCTCGCATTCGCACTTGAATCCTCCGATCTCGTTGATGCACAGCTGGGAGCAGGTGCCCGGGTTCTCGCACTCGTCGATGTCCACACAGGTCCGCTTATCCCCGGATAATTTGTATCCCTCGTGGCACTCGCATCGATGACCCACAGCCAGGTCCACACAGTGGTGCATGCAGCCCCCGTTCTTGGAGGCGCATTCATTCACGCCACACTTGCCGGCCGGCTCGTCCTCGCCGTCGGGGCAGTCCTTCCGCTTGTCACAGACCTTGCTCAGGGCGATGCACTGACCACCACCGCAGTCGAATTCGCTCGTGGCATTGCAGGCGCCCTTCGTGGCGCCCAGGCTCAGGCTGCAGTCCTTCTCGTCGCTGCCGTCGGCACAATCCTTGTCGCCATTGCAGGTGAGGTGTCCGGCGATGCAGCTGCGATCCCCGCACTGGAACTGGTCCGGGCGACAGGTCACGTTCTTGCAGTTGGCCGTGTGCTCGTCGTCGCCATCGGGGCAGTCCCGGTCGCCGTCGCAGAGCCAGCTGTGGTGCAAGCAGGTGATGCGATCCTTGCATTGGTACTCGTGGGCCAGGCAGGGGGTTGTCGTCTTGGTCACATTGGCGCAGGACTAAGGGGCAGGAGACGAAGAGACAGAGTTAGGGCAAAGTTTTGTTTGTGGTTTCGGTTTCCTTGGGGGCAAGTTTGGGGAAACTTTTCGTTGCACACAAAATGATGTCCCAGCTTGAGTCCTGGTTGGTCCTGTTCCCCCGTCCTGGGTCTAAGCTGCCGCCCAAACGAGTCATGCAAAAATGCAATTTTATGCGTGCCATGCGTTGACAACAAAAGCTGCCAAAGCTGCTTTGGTCCCTGAGTTATGCCCAACTTGGTCGTAATTTATGTGGCTTACAATCCCATCCCATCCACAGGAAAAAAAACCGGGGGGAATGTGGCAGAAAAACCCATGAATGGCACGGGGGAGGAACTTTTTTGCGGCAGCGCACGAAATGTAAATTTATGGGAAAGTATTATTCACTCACCCGCTCATCGGAGGCATCCGAGCAGTCCGGATCCCCGTCGCACACCCACCGCTTGGCGATGCATGCCCCATTGGTGCACGTGTGCTCGGCCACAGCGTCGCAGGGCACCACCGGACATTCCCGCTCGTCGGAACCATCGCCGCAGTCGTCGTCGTGATCGCACACCCATCGCTTCTGGATGCACCGCCCATTGCCGCAGGTGAACTCGTCGGAGCGGCAGGTTTGGTCTAAGGAATTCACAAAATTTCAGCAAAAATGTTTGAAGGCAAGAAGGAGTTGCAACAAATGACAAGGACAGACAAGCCAAGAGGCAAATGAAGTGCGCTGGAGTCGATAGTCAGGAGTGAAGTTTATGGTTTATGAGAAAAGTATGAGAATAGAGTTAAGTTTGGAGGGTAAAGATGGAAAAGATGGGGTTAGTATGGGAGGATTGCAGGTTTTAATAAAGTTAAAAGTTGTTAAAGTCACGTGCAGAATGCAGGGGAAAGTAAATCTCAACGAAAATTGAATAAATATAATATTTTTCTCTCAAATAAACTAAAATCGAACATAAAGAAATTTTATTGAATCTTTCCAAATCAGAGAAAACCAAAATGCCAAATGATTGGCACATGTTCAAAGAAGAGAGATTATCCTTACTGCAGTTGTGCTCATCGGAGCCATCGCTGCAGTCCTTGCTTTGGTCACACATCCAGGCCAAAGGGACACACTGCCCCTCGCCGTTCTTGCAGGCGTATTCATCCGGCGAACAGGTGCGTGCCTCTATGGTGATGCAATTGTGGCATTCAAGGAGAACGGAAATATATAGAGAAAGATATACGAGATTGAGAGCCAAAACTTGTCTGTGAATGTTTTCCCTCTATACCATTCGATTATCATTATTATTCCATCAGTACTCCATCTAAATCTTTCCCTTATTTCCCTGTAGCTATGCAAGTGCATTCAAAATAATTAAAGCTGTAGCTGTAGCTGTTGCTAAAGCTATGCCAACAGTCCTGGGAATCATTGATGGGGAGGAATAGCATCTCCTTCTACACTATCCTACCCCTACCGTTTATAGTTTTCCTTTAAGCCATGAGAGCAGAAGGGCCATGGGGGCCAAAGTTGTGTTCCTGTGCTGGATGTGCACTTGTGTGCTGTTGTGTGTTCGTGGATTAAGTGAATTTTATGCGCCATTGCCAGGCGGCAGCCAGAGTCAACGCGAGCGCCAGGGCACACGCGTCGTATACTTGTTGTTGTCAAGGGCTTCATGAATGAGTACACAATGCACACTCGCACACATAAGCAGGGAATGTTTGAACATACACTTACATAAACATATATGTAGGTTCTGTATACATGCGTACACACGGGAAACTCTCACTCTCAATGACTTGATTAAACCTCTAAGGATGAGGCACGAGCAGAGGACATTGTTGCGAGAATTATGCAAACGCCACTCCATTAAGAGTGCGTATGAGTTATGCGGCAAGTTGGTTAGTGAAAGCGATTACACATACAGTATGAAAGAGGGGGGGCAATAGACATGTACACATATATAGAGAAGAATGCTGATTCGCTTACTGCAGTGCGCCTCATCGGACTTGTCGCGGCAATCGCTGTTGCCGTCACAGAGCCAGCCGCGCGGAATGCACTGTTCGACTGTCTGGCATTTGAACTCGTTGTTGGGACAGGCATTCACTAAACACACAAACAATAATAAGTACAATCGATTCGATGGTTAGACGGTCTTTTTCGCACCACGCGCATCGCGAATCGCGAATCGTGCTGGGATTCGCTGGTGGGATTTATGGCTACTTACTGCACAATGCTGTGGCCTCATCGGATCCATCGGCACAGTCGTTCTCCTGGTCGCAGCGCCATTTATTCGGTATGCAATTGCCATTCGTGCAACGGAATTGGTCCGCGGAGCAGGTGGCCTCTGGAAAGAGCAACGAAAAGTGTGTTAAATCGAGCATTGAAAGGGGCTGTCTGGCTTGGAGCCCGTATCAGAAACAAAAGCGAACACACAAAAAGGAAACAGCGGGCTTTCTGCCAAATGTGTGCATGGGTGTTTGTGATTATGACAACACCCACCGCCCACCGCCCACATCTATGTGTGGTATATATACACATTTATTTACACGCACTTGAGCACGTGCTGAGAAAAGAAAACATATCCAAATAAAAGCCAACAGAAAAGGAAGAGCCATATGCTCGAAAAAACGACTAAAGGATACCGCTTTTCCATCTATGATTTAATATTAAAGAGTACTCGTACTCGCACTCGCACTCTCCCTTCGGCCAATACACTCCTCCTAACCCGCTAGCACCCTGTATCAAAGAGGAGCGCTGCATGCGTTCCCCCAATGGCTTTTTCAATGCCACTCCATGGGGCAACCAAAAAATGTGTCATTTTTTGGCCACACAGATACATATATGCGTATATCTGTACCTCTTTTGTGTGTAATGGGATTACAAGCAGGATTTTGGAAAGCGCTGACTTGTTGCTATGGAATCTCTTATGTTTCCCACACGATTTTTGGACGCAATCCCATTGCATACTTTTCGCCGTTGCCTGGAAACTACGAGCACTCTTTGGAGCCAATTAGGAAATTTATTTGTATTAAATTTTTGGTAACAACTTTCCTGGGCACTGAGCTCAGTCTGTTCTGCTAGAGCTCTAGCCGTTTTGCACAAATTCCTGAGGCGGTTTTGTGTCAGGGATTTTACTGTTTACTGCCTCTATAAAAGGAAATTTCCACAATTTCGGTGGTAAGTGATCGGAGCATGCCTTGTGGCCTGTGGAAACGGCTCTCTTGATTATGCAAATCATGGTCAAAGCGCCAAATGGAAAGGCCAATATATGTACTATATACACGAGTATGTATACATTTTAATCAATTTTTATGCCGGGCAGGCAGGCGGGCAGGCGCAATACTTGTCATATCAATAACATTTTATATGATTACTTTTCTAAAGTTTTTATGGATGGACAGCATCACCGCCACCCGCTTGCTATACGGACGTGGGCATTGTATAGGAAAACTTGCACCAAAACAAAACTTTGATGTTAGCCAATATTTGTTAAAATAAAAAACGAAGGAACGTCAACAAAAAAAAGCAAATATAAATACCGCCACCCCCGCCCACCGACAATTCAGTGAACAATAAAAAATTGGCCACATGTGTGACCCAAACAAGCGAAAATGAAATAAAATAATATAAAATAAAACGAAAAGCAAAGGAGAAAAATTTTTTTGTTCTTCCACATTTGGTTCAATGATTGTCGATTCGATTTTATATTTTGCTGCTTTTTTGTGTGTGTTTTCTCCGGTCTGCTAATATGTGACATTATTTTCGGGGAGAATTGTGCTCCCGGCGGACAAATTGGGGGAGCTGTGTCGTGGATGTATGTCACCTCAGACTCAGCAATTAAAAACCAAATTACAACGCTTTTTGTATCATGGAAAAGTTTCATTGATTGCATTTATGCAGTACTCCCAAAAAAAGTATGAAAATTCCACACTGTCATGCAGCATTTTGCAGCATAATTTATATTTTTAACTAAGTTTAAACGGCTTTTCAGTTGATTAAAAAACTTTGGCCTTTGGCTGTTGATGTTTCCCGTGTACCGAGTATATGCCCCTCGCTCTCCTTCCGTCCTGGCAATTTGTATGCAAATGTTAAGCGGCACTGGCAAAAATATTCTGTTGCACCGCTTGCTGGTAGCTTCACAGATAGACTGCAGGGAAGATTTTTGTAAATCCAGATGATTGGGATTCTGGCATGTTTAATTTAAGTTAAAAGGTGTCGAAAACTTTCCGACCCCATAATAGTTAAAAGTTGTAGTTGGAAGTTTCCCAACCGAAACTTGTTCAACCGAGGATTCTTTTGTGCTTTGAGTTTGCTTCGAGAGGGATGGATGCTTCGAAGATGATATAGGGACTTGACACTCGGCACAGTACTTGAAAAGGAAGTAAAAGCCCTTTTAGAATGCAGTCCTTGATGAAATGTTAAAAAAGGGCAAGTGAGAAGTGCAGGAAGTAATTGAAGTTCAGAATAGTTTTTAATCAATATTAAAAAAATCATAATATACTGCAAAACTCATAAAAAAAAACTCATAAAACAGCTCAAAGAAATATAAACCATAAAGAATAAATTAGCTATGATATTAAAATACTGCCAGCATCATATTTGTGGTACGAATCAAGTAAAAAACACTGTTACGCTTTTTCTTAAATCATTGACATCATTCAATAGTAATTCCTTTTACGGATTTTATTACACAATTTTTTTAGATTTCGCAGACTTAACTTCCCTTACGAGTGTAAAATATTTTTATTTAATATTTTAATATAATTTTCTTCTTGAATAGCAACTTCATAACAAAATTTAAATAAAATCTATTCTATTTACCATTTTCAATAACTACAGCGCCAAAACTGTGGCTCTGTTGATGCAGCAAACTGGTCACGAAGAGCAAACACCAAATGTGTCCCATTTTGTTTGGTCAACGGCGAATGATTTCGCGACTTTTGCGAGGACTTTGGGTAGTTTTTTGGGGGGAGAAGATTAAGCGATGAGTATTAGATTTGTATTAGATTCGGGATTATCACTCATTTCCAGGAAGAGAAGCAAGAACTCCCCTCCTGAGGGAGGGTTTTTCCGTTTCCATCATAAAAGCAGACACATCAATTGCCGTGACATATTCGAGAGGTTCAGCCAACTTGCACAAATTGATTGCATAATTTCCGCAAACAAAAAGTGGAGCCCCCAAGGAGGACACTTTCAAGTTCATAACGGACAGAAGACCGCAGACAGACAGGACGGACAGGATGGAGGCAGGAGACGGAGACGGAGTCGGAGTAGGAGGACAGGACGGACGAAATATACAAGTTGTAAATATGACATTTCAGACCACAACATAACTTTTGCGGGCGAGGAAATTGAGGAAACTCATTTAATGTTCAACTGAATGATAAATGGTAAGTGCCTGTCTGTCCAGTCACCGATTGACTTGGCGGATAAGACTCGTCCCAGACGGCGTGAGGGACAACAGAAGACAGAAACCGAAACGGAGACTCCTTGGGAGCTTTCCCCCGCCACGTGGGCCGAAAGGACACTCTCGTGCTATGCTGCTGGCATTTTGTCAAAGATAAAACGAATCTTGGCTCCCTCGGAAAAACCTGGGGCAGTCTGATTAGCCTTTAATGTTTTCACGCAATTTGTTTATTCATCGCTTCTTTCCCTCTTTTGGTTTATTTGGTTTAAATCACACACTTGGCACACTTTCGATGGCTTACATTTCACACGTTCTTTGTGGGTCTTCGGTTTGTCGTTTTCCCTTCTATATATACTCCCCCTCTTGACACACGAATCGCGCTAACTGTTCGCACTGACACCACGCGTTTGGTTGAGAAGTCCGCCGCCAACTGAGTGTTTGGTGGCAGAGAGGCAATCCTTAAAAACATTTCCACCCAAAGTTGTTTGCAGCCTCTGCAGCCAGCCCCACCCCCACCCCCAACGGGCGCTCGAACTCGAGTCCGCATCCCGTCTCGACTGAAAGCTCGTTCGTTGCGAGTCGAGTGCAACATCCACGAGTCAAAAAACGAGTGGGAAGCTGTGTGCCTGAGTCTGTGAGTGAGTGAGTGTGAATTGAGCGAGTGTCTCAGAGTTTAGCTGTGAGCGCGAAATCAGAGTAAGAGTAAGTCATGCCTACGATGGTAGGAGTAGGGAATGATCGTAGGATAAAGCCCAGGAAAGAGAACTTCTTTGTCATCCACAATTCTGAAGATATTATTTATCTTATTTGCTGTCCAAAATATAGGATGTCTTACCAAATAAGGATACATTTGTTTAAAAATTACATATGTTATATTTTGCATTATTTTTGTTCATAATTTATAAATTTTAGACTTCGTTAAAAATCGACTCTACCGTTTCAGATTCAGATTCAGCCTTTGTACTCCCTTTTATTCGCAGAAATAAATACATTTGAGATTTCAAATGGGTTTCCCAAACATATAAATACTTAATGCCACAAATGATGATTATTCCACCATCATAATCCCTGCCACAAATATCAATTTCCCCCAGAAAAACCATGCAGAAAATGACTGTAAGCGAACCCTCATTGGGAAGTCCCCCAAGTTCAGCATCAAATTGTATTCCCACCCAAACAATCGGGGAGTAATGGAGAATGCGGGCTCATTATCAATTTCGCTTCATTGGAATGCATTTTCTTTCAGCCAGAAATTACATAAAGAAAATTGCGCTATGCGCAACGAGAATCCAAAAATGGATGCACTTGTTCCGATTGCTCGCTTTTTGGTGTCTGGCACAAGTTGTGTGATAAAGCAGACGACCTCCCTATAGTTTCCTTTTATGAGCGGCCCGGCGACGCAAAAGTCTCGTGCGACGCAAATGATAAAGCGGCAGACAAGCGGCAAAAAAGATTGCTGATGCAACAACGTTGCATGCCACAGTCAGCTAAACGCCAACTGCGCTGCAATTTAGAGAAGCGAGAGAGAGAGACGGACACACAGAGGGACAGGCCAGTCCAGCCATAGCCATGGCATAGTTTTTGGTCAGCAGCCAGCGACAATTGCAGTGCGTAAATGTTGCAAACTCGTTTCGGTTTTCATTTCATTTCTGCTTCTGTTTCAGGTTTGATTCGAACAAAAGGAAAACGCAACGACTGCAGCGCTTGCACTCTGACCATTATCTCGGACGCCACTGTGACTGCTTTATTACAGCGCCGGCCTGAAAGTATGCTATGGAAAAGGGGCACGGGTGACCATAAAACATCCACTATGCAGACTCTTCGTTCGTGCACTACGAAACGATTTCCTGTGTAAATTTCCCATAAGCGAACGGACACATCATCCAAGATTGATGTTAATGAAACCTAATGGTCGCTCATCGCTTATTCATTCTGATGAAGATATATCGACTTTCCTACTTTTCTACCCTACACTCTACTCTCGGAAAAAATATGAATATTCGACTCACCCAAAAACTTGCATTCGGTGACCTGTTCATCGCTGTGATCCTTGCAGTCGGCGTCGCCATCGCACACGTACCGAATGGGAATGCAATCCCCGTTCCGGCACTGGAACTGCTTCTCATCGCACTTGGCCTCCAGAGCTTGTCCTGCGAAAAGAGAGCCACACACAGATTGAGATTGAGATGGATAAGTAAACAGATAATTTAAGCTAATTATAAACAATTCCGGGGGTTGTTTAAAAGCTTAGAAAAGTTTTCTCATTAAAGATAAAAAATAATAATAACAGAAGCTCAAATTGATTAGGGGCTAAAAAACTTCAAAACAATCAGCAACAGACAGATACCCACAGAAACGCAGAAGCAGCAAACAGATACAGATACGAGTGTGTGTGAGTGCGAGTGTGTGTGTGCATGTGTATGTGTGAGTGTGACAAGTAATTTGCATACTAAACGATAAACAAGAGGCAAGAGGATGTGGCAGTGCCTTTTAATCAACAGAAAAAGCCTGAAACTTTTGGAATATCTCCCCCAGTAACAGTCACAGTCACAGGCCCCTCCCTCCACCCCACAATGCCCTTGAAAATATGCAATACAAATATTTGAAACGAAACAAGCCATCACACGCACACACACTGGAACACGCTCACTTGCACGCACACGAACAGAGGGAACGAACCCAGAATGTCAACAGTCTTAGGGACCTAATAGAAAATGTGACAGGCATTCAAAAAAAAGGAAAAAAACAGAAATAAAGAAAAGCAAGTAATAGATTGCCAATGAACAAACAGAGAGACAAAGAGAGCGATAACGTGTGGCATAGAGAGAGGGGGATAGACCCATTTTGAAAAGGGTTTTGGGTCCTGGGTCCTGCAGCTGACAGCAGCTTTGAGGCACCGTTCCACCAGGCTCTTGCATATTTGAATAGCTCAATATTTTCCCATACGAATATATGTACGTATGTATGTATATACTTGCTAATTGTTGTAATTGAAGTTCGCAACCAACAACAAATCGAGGATGGAGCACTCCCTCCTCCAATTGCCAGGCCTTGTCAATCAATAAGGTCAAATCAATTCAATTCTCTGTGTGGGTTCTCATGTCGCCGCGTTGGCTGCCCTGGAAATTGTTTTCAATTATGCATCGTGACAGTAAACAAAATGGCGAATTATAATTCAGGCAAATGTACACACGTACGCACATATAGTCGTACATTAGCCCCATATGCCATATTCGTGCTCAACATATGGATCCCATATGACGTCAAGCGGCGAAGGGACCGAAATGAATGAGTTTCTCTTTGTCTTATTCGAGAAATGGGCGAATGAATAAGTCAGAGCATATGCATATGAATATTATTGACGAAGATTTCACAAAGCGTTTCGAAGTAACACAAACTAAGGTTAAATGGTACTTCATTTATTTTATTCGTTTATTTGATCCAAAATTCAATATTTATGGATCATCCAGAGCTTACCCTCACAAACAAAGGAGCAGGAGGAACGTTCTGCAGGTTCTCTCTTACGAAGGGAACTTGAAAAAAGTCGTGGTTGCAAGTTATAATATATATAAATATATCTAGAGAGAGTGCCACAGGACGGGCATCATCGTTGATCTGAGAGCTCTTAAACCAGGGGAAGGATATATCAATCTATCGGACGGCTATAGCTATAACTTATAGCCTATAAGTTTAAACCCAAAAACGGGGAGAGAGCACAATATAGTAGATCTTTACTAGGTAGCATTGCATAAATAGAATTCCCACGGAGTATATTAGCAGAAAAGGGTGAATTTTCATGTCTGGTTTCTTCCTTTTTTTTTTTTTTCTTGAAAGCCTTAATTACATGTTTGCTCGTTGCAAAATCGAATAAGTTCAGGCAACTTAATTAAACGAGTGATTCGAGTAGTTATTGCTCTCAGAGTTTCCGTACTTAGCCGGGACACGCCCCATCTAGTAACAGAGACAGAACCTGTTCAATATCAACATCCATGGCCACCAATTTGTCTGCCAGAAACTTCGAAACTCCCGTAGACCCCGTTTTATGTCTCGAGGTAGGTCTACTTCTGCGAATATTAAATCGAAAATAAAACTATTTAGCATATCTAATGATTTCTATAATCGTCAAGTCAAAAACGAGTTCACATCGCAATCCGGTTGGCTTAACCCACTAAAACACAAATTTCGATGCGAGTTATCATCCGATTTGCTAAGCATTATCATTGATCATGTCTGGCAGGTCTGTCGTCTCAGGGCCAGACCAATCTAATAATAAACATAATCGTAATTGCGATTGGATCATAAAAAGTTGGATCATAAATCGATAAGAATGTCTGTACGTAGAACTCCCAGTGATAAGCAATCGGATTTAGCAAATTAATGCTAATTTCTATTCCAACGAAAGCGATGGCGATAAGCCCGCACCTTAAGATCAAGGTTAATGGATTGTGATTATTATTTGATAATTGTATGAATATAATGGTTTATAGCATGTGATTCCTGTGGGGGGCTTGTGTCTATGCACCATTGTATGATGCATATCCCCCTTAAATGTGGAATCAATCAAAACATGTTTACTCTGAGCAAACAAAACAATTAAACTGCAACAACATCCCATGGTTTATATAAGGAAAACACCACACGCCCACTATTAATTGTTGTTATTATACTATGTAGTTTTATTGTTGCTTTTGATTGTGTTTTGTTTTTGGTTCTAGCGCAAACTAGTTTTATATGCCAGAGAGAAATCAGTTGGCACTGCGAATAAATTAAATGCACAGAATGAATGGGGCGACAAAATCAAATTCCATCTCTCTTAAACGACCTTGCCACATCACATACTCGTACACCCGTGCGAAAAGATACTCTTACTGACAGCATCTCTCAGAGAATATCCACTCAAATAAAATATAAATCAGAAGCGAACGATTGCGAGGCGGAGAGATGGATGATAGGCAGCTATAATGGGGAAAATCGCTCATCGTAAATCTGTATAGAAATAGGGGGCCCGACTCTGTCTTTTCAAAGTTTTCATAGATCGAAAATATGGCTAAGTTTAACCACAAAACGCAGCAGTATGGCCAGAAGACGCCAGAGATCTTCTCTACTACGTCAATTCATTGAAGCGCCAACTGAAAGATCTCTGAACTGCGCCGTGTTTTCTTTTTGTTTTGGGGGCGTGGGAAAGCGTGGGAGTGGAATGGTGGATATATGCACATAGGAGGTATGTTATATGTGTCAACAGTCTTATTTACTTTGGACAAAGTCCAATAGACCCAGGTGCAAAGTACAAAATTGCAATTGAATTTCTCTTCGTTTTTTAACGCTCGAGTAAATGCTTTTTCTTGATTTAGATTGATGAAAATTCTAGAAAATATTTCAATTCATTTCCTTGTAATTGATGAACGTGTTTACAAGATTTAATTTATTTAAATTGAATATACTCGATTTTCCAACGAAACCAATGACTCCCAATTTTCCCGCAATCTGCTTCTCACAGAGTAGCTTAGCTCTACAAATACATATTGCGAAAATTCCTCTACAATGTTTTATTCATATGACAAGCAAACTACTTTTTATTTAAATATACATATATTCTTCTTCCTGAATTCTTTTCAAGCAAAACCAAGATTTCCCTTTCCACGAACTTAAATTTTTTCTAATTAAGACAGTAGTTCAACATTTTTCCCTGTAATTATTGAGTGATAATCAAAGCAATTATTTTTAAATTCAAATGCGCAATATTGAATATCACACAATTTTTGGCACGCCCTTGGGGAATGCTTTGGGACTCGAAACTTAATCGGTAAATACCTTAAAATTGCATAAAAACAAATCATAAAATGAACAATCAAACTTTTCCACTGATAAGATAATCCCTACAGTAGCAAATCCCTGTGAGCCAAAGCAAGATTTATGATTGGAAACGCCCCGGTTGGAAGTGCCACACGACGTCATAGATAGCCGCGACGCGCGATTTCCCCTATCATTCGTAATGGGAAAACATGGTCGAAATGAACGCGGAAGTTAATTAACAATTTTGGTCTGCACTGGCCCCACGGTAACCGGTGTCGTTCGTGCAACAAGTGGCAAGCAGCCGGCCGGTGTAATGCGCTTTGCGTATCTGCAGCTTTATCTGTATCTGTATCTGTATCTCTTCAACTGAAACTCATTCCAATTGAATCTCTTGTGCTTCGAATAAGAATACCCTGCCAAAGCGAGTGTGATAAGAGTTGAATGAACTCTGTCTATAATCTTCATTGATAAAAGCCGTCAACGATTATGTTCAATAGATAATACCCGATAATACAGTATCTAAACTATCCCAATCGATTATATTTTTTATCTGTATATTAAAATGTATCCTGGGATCTTATTTATTTTCCAAAATTCCTTCTCAGTCATCCATTAAGGATCAAAGCTCTAAAGATCTGTTCTACTACATTTATGTGGCATTCATACTTCTCTTTCTTCTTCGATCATAAGGTCGTATGACATCCAGAATATGGATAAAACTGGGTAAAAATGGGTATTATAATCTACCAAAATTCATTCAACTATCTTACCAGAGTGTTTAATCTTAACTTTATGTATTTTATAAATAGATTTATTACGTTCTTTCTTTTCTTTGCTCACTATCTAGGGTATCCAGACCTCGATTCCCCTCAAATCTGTCTCGTAACTTCGTTTGTGGTTTAAAATTAGCACAAGGCAAAGCTAAAAACAAACTTCACACTTTTCTCCTTTTTCTTTTTCTTTTTCATTTTCTATTCGTTTTGCATCGTTCTTTTGAAATCATTCTCACCTATGCCGAGGGGCGTGCCAATCTTTCCAGATACATTCAGAAATTTGAAGCTCATGTTGATGAAGGTCTTGCCATCGAGCAGTCTGCTCAATGAGCCGCCACCTTCAGGAGCCAGCAATTGTTGGTGTGTTGTGGCTGCTGCTGCTGTTGCCGTTGCTGTTGCTGCCGCTGTTGTTGTTGCTGTTGGCCCTCCTGCTACTGCTGCAGTTGTGGGTGTGGGCGTGGCAGTGCAACATTTGCCCAGGCCGAGCATTAACGTTAGCAGCAGCAGATTGAAGTTTGCGCAGGCGCAACGGAACAGCTGTTCTGCCCGTCTCTTGCTGTTGCTATTGTTGTAGAGCTTGTTGTTGTTACTGTTGCTGTTGTTGATGAGTGTTGTAGTTGTTGGTTTTGTTCTTGTAGCTTTGGTATCACTTGTAGTGCCCATAGAGCGTAACCCTATGGCCATGGTATGATGTTTAAATTGTTTAACGTTTTCCTCTGCTTTTTCTTTAGTATTTCTTTTCAGTTTTGTTGCACTCTTTTTTCTTTGCACTGTTAGGAGAGGGGGGGAAATGGTGGTAAGACTTGACCCTGGCAATTAGATTATCTAAGCAGGAAGCTTTGGATCTTCAGGAAATATTATCTAATCACAGAAACGGCCACAAGACACAGCACCCGCCTTAAAAATAAACGCTAAAATCTCTGTGAAAACATTCAAAACAACGTTTGCCAAAAATCCCATCCCTCCCCGGCTACGGCTACGGCTACGACTCTTTCTCTTTCCTTCGATCTCGCGTTCCGCTCTCTTTTCATTTCTTAAGATGACCGCCGCTCGAACACACGCACTCACTCTCAAAATAATCACAAAAACAAAACCCAACCAGACAGAGGCAGGCAAGCAAACTGGTTAAAAATCGTACGACACCGAAACACGAACACAAAAACGAGACGCCGCCAAAAACAGAAACAAGTAAGAACGTCGAAGTCGATATTTCGACTATAAGATACCCGCTAATCAGACCTACACACGAGTGTGTGGCGCACTGATTAGGAAATTATCTGCGAGTATGTATATTAAATACATTGGCCAAATATTTAAAGAAAACTTCCGCAAATTGTATGGCTTCAAATATATTCAATATGAGCGGAATACATTACCAACGATAAGTCGGTAATTATTAACAGATCCATGAATAGATATATGTATGTATGTACATATCTATATGTAGAAGCTTAATATCATAAAAAAAACAATCGGAATCTTGAATCCTGTTTTCTTCACGTTATAAAAATAGTACATAATAAACAGATAAATGGATGGATTGAATGCCATACGTACATATATATTTAAGAGAAAAAACTCGATATACCCCTCGCACTCCGCGAGTGTGCGGGATATAAAACCCGAAAAACTGTGAACGACTGAAGAATTAAGCAAAAATATCGGAAAACAACAAATGCCACCAAAAATAACAGCGAGAGAGTGAGAGGCACAACGAAATGCGCGACGCGAAAAAGCAAGAAGCGGTGGAGAAAGACGAGGAAGAGAACACCAAACAACAACAACATCCCAGATCTGTTGACGTTGACAATTATAAGAGTAAATTGAAACTTGAAAAGCAAAAAAAGGTATAGGCGTTTGTTGAAAGGGATGGCCTGTGGCTCCAGCCCCCCCTTCAATCACTCGATCGCGCACAGTAATTAATTAAATATTGTTGACGTATGTATGTTTGTAGGTCCAATATTTTGCATGGCACGCGTCTGCCAGCAATTCCGATAAAAACAAATCAAATGCTCTTATCAGTCGACTGTTATTTTTTGTATTCCTTTTTTTTTTTTTGCGATACATTGTATTTTCAAAGTGTCTGCGAATGTGCGGCACGTGCTGAAAGGCAGTTTTTTTTCCTCTATATTTATACTCTATTTCCGTTTTTTTTGCGATGTTCTTTGAATTAAATTCGATTGGGGGATATAGTACATAGAGACATAGTATTTTCGAAGTGTCTGCGAAAATGCGGCACGTTCTGAAAGGCGGTTTTTTACCACTATATTTACACTATATTTTCGGTTTCTTTGCGATCTTCTTTGAATTACATTCGACTGGGGGATTTTTTTTTGAAAAAAAAAACCGCCAGCACAATACTCGGTGTCCACAACGCGCCGTTGTCAACTGAAGTCGTGTCGAGAATCTGCCTGCAATTTTAAGCGATTTGTCAACGATTTCGATCCTATACGATCCGATTTGATCGCGCGGTCGCCGCATCGCTTCGCGACTGGTCTCTGAAGCTAAGAGAGAGAAGAGAGCTTGTCTTTCTTTTTGATTTTGATTTTGTTTTGCTTTTGCGCGTTTGCCTTTGCTTTTGCGCTACTACCTCAAGGTGGTCTTATCACACACCTCATGAGAATATACGACCAGCCAGAATCTAGCCCGAAGAGAGCGAGAGAGAGAGAGGGATCGCACACCATGTGGCTCTCTTGCTCCGAAACGATGCAGCTTCTGCTTGCTCTTGATGTTTCTGCAGATACATTATTGTATATTTTTCAACTGCTCTTAAGTGCTCGAGGGAAACCTGTTGATCAATGATCAATGAAGTGAGTGTTGTCGCGTTGCTTGTGAATGGATTATTCAACCTGTGGCTATCGTCGAAAGATCGAAGCAATCTATGATCTATGTACATATGTATGTATGTGCATATATGACAGGTTAATGATTTTGGTACATACATATGTACATATTGTGAATGGCTTAGGCTATGATCTGAAGGCGATCAATATTTTTACAGATTTTAGATTAAGATTACCGAAAAAATAAACTTTTTTTTTTTGGTATTTAAATGTTTGTCAATGAAAAATAATTGTCAATAAGAACATATTCATCCAGTTCATCCTTTGAAATCGGTGCCGATCACTGATAAATACACACGTTTCTAATAGCGTCGCCTAATGATTATTTTTTTTGGCATTATTTCACTGTATTTTTTTTCGGCACGTCGAAAAACCTGGTGAACTGGGAAAAATATCGTCGGTATAAGCTATATATCGTCGGTTTGTCACTAAAAGCGGAGAAGTACTAAGCGAACGCCCTTTCATAAAAGTTTTTATGGGGACCAACCAAGTCATCGAATTTTTGTCGCTATGACCGGACGGACCTGGAACTACGGGTATTAATTACATCAAATTGAAGCTCTTATGGAACTTTAATTAGGCCTTCATTATGAAAACCTGTCGTTACATTGCATAGACAAACCCACTTCAAGATCTTCAATAGCTTTCTCAATTGTTTGCGGGGAAACATAAGGAACTTTCAAGTGGAAAGTTGTTCAGTTTTGATATTGGACGGATGTTTGCGAATATTTACGATAGTGTTCAACACTGATAGTTCTAAGACTTAATTAGTGATCCCATTTGTATCCCCATATATAGTGCAACAAATTCTGATCGATGAGATTAGCAGAACTTAATGTTTAAAAGATCTCTTACAGGAATTGCGTTATGTGGATAAAATAATCAATGACGGACGATGAGAAAAACAGCAAAATGTTAACTTTTTTATATGAAAAATAGGACTGATCAATGAAAGGATTCAGTATCCGGATCTGTAAACTATCGTACCAACCTTGACAATAGGACAATGCCCATAAGAACACAATTAGTAGGGATTTTAGTACACGGAGATCACTTTGCAGCATGGTTATTCCCGGAAAAAACCGATCGTGCAACGCCTTGTACTATAGCTAAATATATCTTTCAGACTTTATCTAGAGATCGCGACTTCCTTTTTGCGTTACCAGCGGCCTCTGACGTGTTATCAGTGCGCAAAAAAGATATATTTTTCTATTAATTAAGCCGGACAAAGCAGACAGCCGGACGTGCGATAATCGTACGACAATTGTGCTGCCATATATACTCGAGTATAGTATATATAAGCTATATCCAGGTGTTCTTGGGTAGCAGGTGGTATTTTGACGACCCGGAGCTATTAACGGTGCTATGCCCAGCAGCGACCGACGCGAACTGAAATGGATTCCGAATCGGAATCGGAATCGGGCAGCTCATTAGCATTGAATGTTGCGTGGCTTTCCATCAAACTACAGGTGTGAGAGTGTATTGCGAGCGATTGAAATGTGAAATTCGAAATTGAATTGATTTGATTTTGAGTTGAATTTTGAATGACGTCGATAGGTGGCGGTTGGCTGATAAGAGTCGGACAGGTTTTGGCCGGAACTGGAACTGAAAACTGCAGCCATCGAAACAAAGGAGTTCAATTCTGAAAACCATCAAAGTAATCATCACAACAGTCGTCTCAATCGTCAGCAGCATCCCTCCCAATCATCATTATTTCCATTGTCATCATCTGCATTTGTCATCCGCTTCTGTCGTTTCGGGCCACTTGAAATGGGACATAATTTATGATTTACGCGTGTAAATCATTTTTCAAGCACCACCCCCAGCCAGGTTGCGAGTGATACTTGCTCGTGACAGTTCCCAGCACTCCCCCCCCCCCCACCCCCTACCCACTCTGTTTAGTTTACAATCTGCGGCCGTTTCTAATTGCAGGCGTTCGAAATGGCAGGCAAATCGCGCGCCTAATCAAGCACTCCACTTGACGCTGCATTTTATCGCTATTGGGCCCCGGACCACGAGTCGTGTGTTCAAGTTCCGTCGAGTGCGAATCGCTGGAGAGGAATGCACGGTCTTTTGTGTCTTTGGCAGGCGTGAAGGGTCTGGCCTGCGGATCTATCGACTGGTCCGATTGATAGATAGCCCTTTGCACAAATACAGATAATGAGCGGATACCCTAATCTACGAGTAGGTACTCGCATATGGGATTTCACAAAGATTTGATGGATGAGTTGGTAAAAGTTCTTCGAAATGGAATCTTAAGTGTTAAGGGACAAGAAACACCTAAGCTCCAAGTTCTTTTTGCGGTAATCAATATATGAAAATCTATTGATATTTCTAAACATTTTGGTTAGTATACCCTATGGGGATAGTTCCAACAATCCTGACCTTTTCGTAGTCTGTCAAACGGGAAATGCAGAGATCGATACAGCCTTGATCCACAAGTGGCTGGTCGATATGAGGTCGGAAACCTTTTTGTTCCAAGTGCCTGTTACGTATAGCCCTACCTATTCATTATACCCTTCAATTCTACGAATTCAAGGCATAACAACGCAATATGGAATTACATGACTAAAGTGACAAATGATTTGGAAAGGTCTGTTCTGTTCTGTAATGTTTGTATTGATTCCACAATAAGTATCAGTCTCTTCCAGGTCTGGTTTGGTCTAGATCGACGGTTTGTGTAACTCCTTGAGCTATATATAGATTTGTTCTAGGTCAGTTTAAAGAAATCTGTTTTTTTTTTTATTTTCTAATAGCACTCATTGATTATTTTGTAATGTTTATTCCTTTTTATAGTGTTTCGTTTATTTATAAAGACACTTAGTCCTTTCGGCTCCATGTGGCTGGTTTAATGTGTTCATTGAAACTTGAATTATATTCAAACACTTTCTGTATGGTTCCGAACTACTCGACCGTCGACGCGATTCTGAAAGTTTTACTTAGCTTTTGCTTTGCATTGTCGAAATGCCTTTTTCGATTTACCATTTACAATTACATGACCCGAGGAGGGTTTGCATTCATTTTCTATAAAGATATTCACGTAATTAACATAGTATTGCTGGTGCATTTCTTAAAAACTGCGTCAAACACATCGGCGGGCGGGGGACAGAAGTTGGATAGAATTTTCCCCTACTATTTGAATAACATTCTTTGGAAATTTCCTGCTTTTTGTTTATTTTTTTTATCTCTTTAGCACGTGTTTAATTTTTTTTAGTTAGTTATAAAACATACAGGAAAATATATCTCAAGAATCTATGATCGGAACTATGAAACTTATTTAAATTTAAAAAATTATTATTTTTTTTATTATTTATTGTATTTCATTTATTAGATTTTATTTTTTTTATTTTATATTAGATCTTTCTGTACCTATTTATTTAATTTATTCGAGTTAGTGTAATTTTTGGTATAATACAACCTTATTTATTTGAAAAAAATCATATTATTTTGTATTTATTTTATTATTTTTTAATATATTCCAAATTATTGTTCTTAAAATTTATTTAATAGAAAATCCCTTTGTATCTCTCACACCTTTCTCCGGCCATTTTCCACACCAATTCCAACAGTCTTTTTTAGTGGTCCAACAACAAAAACAACTACAGACACCAACAACAACAGTGTAGAGCGATCAAAATCGCAATCGAAAATTCAAATGCACAAAAACGCTCTCGAAACGCAGTTTCGGATAAAGCGCAACGCGAGCGGAATGTAAACGGCGAATGAATGTCGGCTAAGAAGTAACGGTAAATTTCACATGTGGCAAATGACAATAGAAGCAGTCGCTGACGTAGACGTCGCGGCCGCCGTCGCAGTCGCACCCGCAGTCGCGATTCAGCCGCAGCACATTAACAGTTGTGGATGCTGCTGTTAAAGCGCTGCTAATCCTCTGCCAAAAACTTAACATTGGATGTTGCGCCGCGCCGGCAACGATATCGCTCATAAACGTCATTCAATGACGTCCTATCTTTATGCGTGTGTGTGTGTGTGTTTGCGCGCATTATAGTATGGATGTGCGCTGAAGCGTGTCTAAATATGAGAGCATAAAAATTAATGTTATATTTATAGTGTGGCAGCAGCAAAAGTTGCGGCAGGAGGCGTTGCGGACGCCACGCTGCAGGGCAGCAGAAGGAGCAGTAGTGGCAGCCACCAGCAGGGGAAGCACCAGCAGCGGTATAGGAGGATGTTGGCCAAGTGCTGGGTGTCGGGTGTTGGATTTGTCTTGCCGCTATTTGTTGGCACTGCCCGGCGGCGGCTCTAGGTCGCTTCAGCTGCTGCCGCTTGCTGCGTTACCAACTATTTGGAGAGGCCACTGGTGGAAGGGGTACGCTAGTGTGGTGGGATGGGGAGAGGGTGAGAGTTTATCCAACTTGAATTTCAATAAGCAAAACTAAATATTTGCAGCGATAAATCGCTACAATAAATACAGGCACGTAATTACAGTAGATCCTCGTTATAGAGAATGCTATTGCATCGACGATAAAGATTTTAAGATTGTAGAGGTCCTACAGGATATCCATTTAGTGTGTTTGGGTTCGGGGGAGAGTGTGTTCTATTGGGTGTTTGTGGATATTTATCATAATACTCTCTCAACTCTCTCTTGTCCGTAACTGTTAATTTGTCTACAATTTGGAAAAAAGTTTGTTTAAATTAAAATTCAAATTAAAATCTAGTTATAAAGTCCCAATTTCTGGAGTATTCACTGTACTCACTGTCTAACTGTGGCTGCCAGTTGGCGTCATGTGGCATGCTCTGTGTGTGTGTGTGTGCATAAGTGCCCAGCATGCGTGGCATGCCACGCCTTCAGCCGTGAGAGATAGAAAGGGTTACGGCTACGGCCAATGTGGCGTATGATCCATTTTTCTGTCTGCTGAAGCGATGCCCCTCCTCTTTGGGTCTAGCAGATCTCCTCCTCTCGGCGTTCAGGCAAAATAATAATGAAATTATGGCACATTATAGGAGAAAGAAAGTGGAAGGTTAGTAAGAAATCCGACTAGTTTTGAAAGTGGTTAAATATTTCGCGTAAGCTTCAAAGGAAGATGATTATGCCCATTATACTTTTTTAGGGAAATTTAAATGATCAAATTATCAATCACTTGATCAGCGTCACTCTTTTCGACAAAAGAGGGAAACATCCAAGCTTTTACTACCTCCCACATATCCATCTCCTTCTCTTTCTAATGAACCACGAAACCAGTCGAATTCTGATTTCTGATTGCAGCGCACTCAACTGCGCAACATTCTGTAGGTGCAGGACAATACTTGCTGATACGAGTGCCTCTGCCTGGCCAGCATTTTTAAGGGCGAATCAACTTTAAAGTAAACTCCGCCCGAATCGTAGTGAACAAAGATCCAACCGAGACCACAGACCACTCTGCGGAGTCGGGGTCTAGGGGGTCTAGTCGTCAGTGACGACTTTCCTCACATTAGCAGTCAAATAATCATACGCCGCATTGTCCCGGGCCTAACAGGGGAATGGGAACAGAGGAAGGTGGACCTGTCATGGCATCTGTTGTGGATTTTTGAATGTGCCGTCAACAGGGTCCACGACGGGAGAGGAAAACGTTTGCCTATCGGGGAATGGAAATTGCAATGGAGCTCGGTTGGAAATGGGAATTCTTGTACTGAAAAGAGGTACGAGGAAGAGGAACTTTAAACTGCGGGCCCTTGGCTGATGGAAGGAAGGCAGGAAGAGCAGGTTGAGCGGAGGAGAATGCGTCCTCAGATAGCAACCACTGCCACTACCTCTACCCTGTACCTCTGTCCCTGCCTCCGTCTCTGGTTAGTTGCTTGGTTGGTTGAATCGTCCTGGTCCTCGTCCTCGTGCTCCTCCTCCTTCTGGCTGCTGGCTTTGGCTACAGGACAAAATTTACCGCTAAGCATCTGCCAACATCGTGCGACTCTTCAAAGGACCGGGAACAAGAGGGGGACTGCTACCAGGGCCAGAACTACGACTGGTATGACACGCGACTGCTGGTCGGGATCATGGGGGTCATTGTAATCATAACGGTGACTCTCTCTTTGCTGGAGTTCAGTCCTAAACAGGACAAAAAGTGCGCTGAAATGGCGCCAAATTAGTCAAATCGCATAATGGCCAACATACAGGGTGGCCACTGCATAATACTTGAATTCGTGTAACATAAGCAATTTTCGACCATTTTCGAATGTAAAGTCAATTGTCCAGAGTCCCCATTCCACTCCTTATTTATCCGTCGCTTCTCTTTTGGCAAACAAACAAAAGCAATCGACTGGAGCGGCTTGTTTCTCAATCTGCTGCTCCTCTGCCAGCGTCTTAGAAGCTGACGCTGGCTTCTCTGCTCTGCTCTGCTGCCATCTCTGCTGCTGTTTCTGTCGGACCTCTGCTCTTCCTCTGCTTCTGGATGGATGATGGACAAATGGCAACCATCCCAAAGTGAGCAGCGGCTAAGCAGCGGAGCGGACAGCAGCCGCAGCAGAGAACCGCGACAGTTTTTATGATTTTTCGTTTGCTGTTTCTCTGTCTCGTCACTGTTTCTGATTCGGCTTTCCTTTTGTTTGCTTTGCAATTATTTCCCCTGTCGCGGAGTGTGGACTGTAACATATTGTGCGGGCACTGTTAGCCCCTTTGGTGGTGGCAGGGTTACTTTTTGTGGCACGTTTCCTGCTTAGCTGACTCGCATTATCATCCACATCCACAGCGAACGGAGTGTGCGCGTAGTCGTTTCCTCCTGTTCCCACTCTTAGCGAATCCTCCCACTCCTTCTTTCCCCCACATTCCGCCAGTCAAAAGTTGGCCAATTCGACAGACAACCAAACTTCTCACTTTCCCCTAATTGATATCAGTTTCTGATTCTGTTTCGTTTTCAAATACCCTGCCAGAAAAGAAAACGAAAAAGTTTCCGCTCTGATCCCCCGAGGGAGACCCGCCAAGTGTTGGGCAATGTAAATCCGCTTAGAGCGAAGTGGACTCATAAATTATTGATTTGATTATGTCACCCGGTGCTGGCCGAGCCGGACCGGACGACATACTCCCGCTGGTCCCAGTTCTAGTCCCGGTTCGCTGGTATTTAGAAAGGATCAACAAGCGATTATGTTCGTCCTGCCAGCACTCAAAGAGAAAGAGAGGGGAAATGTATATAAGGGAGAGGCAGATTGTAAGGAAGTGAGAAGAGAGAAAATGGATGGAAATTTCTAAAATACTGTCCCTTCGTTTCAGGCAACCAACCTCAGGCCATTGAGAGCGGGACTAGTTGGAGTCAGGACGTTCAAGAAAGGTTTAATTTCTCCAACGGAAGCGACTAAACAAATGAGAGGAAAATCATTGCCAGCTGCTTCTGAAACAGATACTGCAACAAATATAGGCTTTACTTTTTCTCAATCAATTTCATTCAAACCAAGTCCTCAGACATTCTTTGGACAACACCTCGAATCTAACTAGCTGTCAGGAATAATGGAAATTATCGCTGCTAGCAAAAAGCATATGGAATGGACAAGGAAAAGACTGGACAGACTGCGCATCTCAGACTCCACAACAGCGATGGGAAATATAGATAGAGGCAGCACAATCCCAAGTTAACTTCTAATGTTAATTATTGAACTTGGCTTATCCACATTCCAAATAATTGAATTTGTTTTCGAATTTTACATCTCTCTCGCTGTAGCGAACGAATTACCATTCGGGCGTTATATCCAGCTTAACATATATCACTCATATTTTGCAGAAAATAAATCAGGCTGGCCGAGCATTAAACAAAAAATTTGAATTACTTACAATCGACTCGAACGAATATTTAGTCAGACAGATTTGTTGACCGTACAGTTTCATTCTGTTTTTGGTAAACAATTTTTATACAACTAAAATACGGCGTAATAAATATATTTAGAGAACAATAAAATTTCCATTGAACAATATAACTATGTTCGTTGCATGTTTTACGGATTGACATGGCTACACCGCGCGAGAGCCAGTTGAAAGAGGCGGAAGACTTGAATGGGAGTTTGAGCCTAGAGCCGAATAAAGGGAAATACCCTCAAGAGGATAAGCAACAAGGGAACGAAAAAATGGACGACTGGGCGGAGAGCGATTTCTTTGATGTCGAGGGCGACGATGATGATATCAGAAGCTACACGACCGCGAATTCGGTGTCAGTTAAATGCGCTCCAGCCAGCATACAACAGGAGCAACTTAACAAGTTAAAAAAACAGCTCCAATCCAAGTCTCACAAGCCACATACCTCTGCCCAGCAGGGGGAGAACCGCCGGAGTATCTTAGAGGAGCAACTGAAGCGAGCATTTCAAGAGATGCAGCAAGCGCAGGCGAGGTGCATGAACCAGGAAGACGGCATGAAGAAGCTGCGGGAGGATAAAAGACGTCTGGAGCAGAGCTGTGGCCAGCTTCAGAAGAACATCGCAGAGTTGAAGGAACATCATCGGGCACAGTGCCAAAAGCTGGACAGAAAACATACCGAATTCGAAGCAATCACTAAACGATACAAAGCCCTGGAGTCGGACTTTGAAGCCATGCTACTGCAAAAGGATGTCAAGATAAATGAGCTAAAGGGGTCTCTCAATATGGACCAGAGTCGATGCAGCCAACTGGAGTCAGAGAAGATTCACCAGCAGCAGTACGCTATGGAGTTGGAGGCCAAGATCGCATCGTTTGAGCACACCGTTGGCGTTCTGACTAAACACTTCGAATGGGCTCAGGCTGGGCTGCATTCGATCGATGCTCTATTGCTAAAGAATCAAACACCGCAGGGTGTCACCGCTTGCCTCAGTCACGACGATCGCATGGCTCGCCTTCATCGGGCTCTAGCTAATCCCAAAGAGACGACGGATGAAATTATCAAGCTACAAGAGCTGCTGAAGGAGCGCGACAGGGATCTGCACCTGCTTCGCACGAAGGATAGTCAGTCCCTCGGGAAACTTACCGCTTTAAGCGAGGAAAAAACTCGCCAGTATTCGCGCATTTCGTGTCTGCAAAAAGAACTGAGTGAACTACAGAAAAAGGCCACAAACTTTTCGCAACTTCAGCAGCAAATTCAGCCGTTAATAGCAGAGCGGGATGCTCTAAGGGAGCTCAACGAGAAGAGCGGCAATCGCATCAAAGGGATTCAAGCTGAAGTGCTGAGACTGAACCAAGATAATGGAACTCTTAGGCAGAAATGTGATCGGCTGATGGAGGATAACTGGAAGCTGACTACAAAGCGGGACAAATCAGATGAACTTCGTCTGGAGATGGATCGAAACCGTGATTTGTTAGCTCAAGCAAAACTAGAGGTGGATCGGCTGTCAAAACTGCACGAGGAGACTTCTCGGAAAAATGATATTCTCAACTACGAGCTGAGCAAGCTAAGCGACGTTGCCAAAGAACTCGAGGAGCAGCGCAAACAGTATGCTAATCTCAAGCGAAATATGCAATCTGATAAAATCAACTTAGAGCATCTCAAAATGCTCAAGATAGAGAAGGACAATCTTCAGAAAGAGCTTGACGACTTGCAGAAGAGATGGGAGCGAGAGATGTCCGCTAATTGTAGCAAATGCCTTGAAAAATCGAAAGTTATTAGAAAGGCTGAGATTCAAATGGCGAAGCTCCAGAAGACCAACAAAAGGCAGGCAAAAATAATAAAAGAACATTTGGGGAATGTGGATCAAGGTAATCTCTTGATACCGGATGTCACTGTGTTCAAGAGGAACGTCCAGCAGATTAAGGAATACATTAAAAAGCAGACAAATTTGGGTAAGACGGCCACTGATCACGACACTTCAGAGACCTGCCAGAGTTTCGATGGTACTACGGAGGCGTCAACAAATTCGACAGAGCTCACCTACGAGCACTTCAAGCAGATTGAGCAGCGATGTTGCGATCAAATTGCGGAGGAGTCTAAGAGCTTATCTTCTCATATGCGAAAGGCAGGGGAGAAGTACCAATGTCTTCAAGGCAAGTATGAACAGCGCCTGAAGGAAGTGGAGCTGCTGATGCGCACCATTACGGAGGAGCGTGCTCAGTCCACGAAAATTCTGGACGCTAAGAATGCCGAACTAAAAAGCATTCTGGGCAAAAGTCGCGAAAAGGAACGACTCATAGCCGACCTTCAGCACGGCTTCGACGATGTATTTTCTAACATTGATTCCGAGCGCCAATCGATGAAGACAGTGTTGGAACAGTGGGAGTCGCAAAAGATGCAGGTCATGCAGGTGGAGAAATACTGGCAGGATCGGATTGCTGTTATGCAAAGTGACCATCAGCAGGCCATGCAGTCCTCGCATCAGCGCTACCAAATCGCCATGCAGACGGCCCAAAACTACAGGCTTTACGCAGAAGAGAAGGCTATAGAGTACAAAGAGTCGCTGGCTAGGATGAAGCAGCGTATGGAGGAGTACCAGGAGCGCTATGCACTGCGAGAGAGCCAACAACGAGAGCCAAGCGAGATTGAGCGACACCCCTAGTACTACATGCAGTGCTAAATACTGGTCTTTTCCATACGACACACTCCATGCAACATTTTACCTGAATTTACTTTTGGTTTAGTTTATTTTGATTTTAGTTATAAATTACAAAATAATTGTAAAAATTGGTCTTTCCTTACCTAACCTCACTGGTCCTTATCTGGTAGAAAAGCCGGCGACTGTGTGATTGACAGGACCTTATGCCGACATATCCTGGGGCCAGCACTGAGAGGGGATCAACACTACGAAACGTCCGTGCGACAGGTAAAGAACGAAAAAGATCGATGAGGACATTTCAATCAGCGCATACTTTCACTAAGATCTCAATGAAAAGGTTTCCGCTGTGATCCCCCGAGAGAGAACCCACAAAGTGTTGTGTAATGTAAATCCGCTTAGAGCGAGCAGGACCGGACCTGGTTCGCTGGTACTTATTTAGAGAAGATCAACAAGCGATTATGTATTTGCTGCCAGCACTCAGCGAGAAGGAGAGTGAAAACGTAAATAAATACATTCATTTTGTTTTCTCGTTGGTAGACCATAGACATCTGCTCTTATCTTCTCGGTTGATTTCTTTCTTATAGACTAGTTCGCGTGTAAAGTGATGACGAATTCTGGTTGATTCGCCAGTGCATTGGTTGTCGCTGAAGATCACGACAACATCCTCGGAGCCTATAACTTTCTTCATGAACAGTTTCAGGTGGATTGCTTCCTGGCAAGTTCGTTAACACAATGATTTTCGAAGCACAAGTATCAGAGGAAAAATGTATTGTAATCGCGGCAAAGGCTACGGAAAAATTCATGGTCAGAGTAGTTTGAAGGACAGAGAGGATGGAGAGGAACGTAGTGCCTAGTCGGGCGGCATTGGACAGCAATTCTAACATAGCTAATGAGGCCCGAGTATTTAACATCGCCTAGGAGAAGTTTATGGAGAAAAAGAATTCCATGACAAGTCCTTCGTCTTTCAAGAGAGTGCAAATTAATAAGACGCAGCCGGCTCTCATAAGAAGGAAGATGACGTGAAGGGGCCAATTAAGACCGAGCAGGGCAAAGATAAGGAATTGTTTTTGAAGTTCAGATAATTCATTAGACTATCTTTTGATAAAGCCAAGGACTCCAAGGAAATATGAGAGTTCATATTCTACGCGGACAGTTAGGTAGGATGACAATAGCTTCAGATAGCACGCCTGTGCAAGCGACTAGGCAAAATCACGAGTCTAGTATATCAGGAAACTGATACAACTCGTTGTCTTCAGCAAACGGAAGGGAAATTGGATTTCCACACCCAAATGTCTCTAACAGGCTCCTGGGAAGACCGCTAATATCTTAGCCAGTTGGCGTCTTAAGTTCTGAAAACTTCTGTAAAGACAACCATAACCCTTTTCCACGAGGTAAATTCGGCAAATACTTACGGATAACGAAGAAGAGGAGGAAGAAGATGTTTCGCAGAAACTAGTATGCTGGAACTGAAGCCAGGAAGGGCATCGTTTTGATGATTGTTTAGGAGAAAGGCGAATTTTCTGCTATGGTTTTGGTGCTAAGGATATTTATAAACCTCGATGCGTCAAATGTAACTCAGCGAAAAACTCGAAACGGGATGTACCGACCGAGGCTAAGTCAGTACATCCGACCAAGAACTGCAACTAAACGCAAGTAACCCAACTACCTTAAGAGGTCTTTCCAAAGGGGTAGTTGACGTAAAACCGGATATGATACTACACAATATTGTTACAGGTATAGATGTAGCGACTCAAACGATGAAGAGTAAAGAGTTGGATTCAGAAAATGTGAATATGTAGTTAAATTGATAGTTAAACCCAAACGATCGACGATACGAGCATTCTGGAAAATGGTCCAATCTGTTCGAAAACGTTTAGTCTCAGCAGTTTTTCTGAGTTCAGATAACCGATTGTACACGGAGATAATGTTCGAAGGGCAAACTTATCAAGCTTTGCTAGATTCAGGATCAACCATTAGTTGTTTGGGTGGGAAGGGCAGCAACCTCTTTAGCACATCACCCACAATCTCAGAAGTGTTTGGGAACCATATGAACTGCCAGCAACGAAGCTTGTACCGTAGTGTCCAAATTGGTGGTTCTGATTGAATTCCTATTTAAGTAAGTATAGTTCTTTATCATTCCAGATTTAAAACAATATGTTTATTTAGGTGTTGACTTTTGGAAAGATTTCGGTCTTCTATCCCAATTATTGACCCGAGAAGGAACTGTGAGCTGTTTGGAGAATAGAGACGCCATGTTTACGAAGTAAACCCCTAAATGCATTCTCTGAATGAAGAACAAAGGAAAAAATTAGAGGCGGTAATAAGAACCTCCCGTCATATTAATGCGACGGAGTAGGTCGTGCACACCTAATACAACATTCTATGGTAATCAATGCCGAAGTACCCGTCAAACAACGACATTGGCCCATTTCACCCGCGAAAGGGAAAGTGATGTTTGAAGAAGTGGAGAAGATGATTAAGTTGGCGTGATAGAACCTTCAAAAGGTCCATGGAGTAGCAATTGAGTCCTAGTAAAGAAAGGGAACAAGAATAGGTTATGCCTTGATTCTCGAGAGATCAACAAATATACCCGAAAAGGCGCATACCCTCTTCCACATATAGATGGGATACTCAGTCGATTGCCACCTGCCAAATACGTAACTGGGACTCCATATAGGAGTCTTCACGCCAATACACCGCGTTTACCATAACTAACCGACCGCTCTATTAATACAAAGTTATGCCTTTTGGTCTAACACATATCGGAGGATAGCCGCATTAGTTATCCGGAAGCACTACAAACCATTCGCGAATCGGCAAAGAAAAAGGTGAAAGAGTCATATGAACAAAATGCTAGAAGATATAATATACGCAATCGAAAAATAGAGTTTAAGGTTGGAGAGCCAGTACTTGCCCGCAATTTCTGTCAAAGCAATGCTATTAAAAAGTTCAATGCAAAGTTAGCGCCGGTTTTTATTTCAGCCGTGGTATCTAGACGAGTTGGCTCACCCTATTAACAGCAGTCCTTCTTCTGTTTAGGCCTCGCCAGTTAAAACTACCGCCTCCTCAACTGTGGTGTAGTGGCCAATGGCCAGTGACTCTAAAACTACAGCGAGCAGCTTGCGAAGTATTGCCTTCGCGTTTAACATTAACTCTTCTTATTAAAACAAGATAAGAGATTAATTATAAGAGTGACGTAGCTTAAGCTTCCATTGAAGAGCTTAAGGTCTAATTTAGAGAAGCAGCGTAGATCTGTGGGAGTTATGTTACCGACCCCATAAAGTATATATATTCTTGATCAGCATCAATAGCCGAGTCGATTGAGCCCTGTCTGTCTGTCCGTCCGTCCGTCTGTCCCTATTAGCGCATAGTGCTCAAAGACTCTAAGAGCTAGGGCAACGATGTTTTGGATCCAGACTTCTGTGATATGTCACTGTTACAAGTATATTTAAAAAGATCGCCCCGCTCACTGTCGCCTTTACAAAGGATGAAAATGAGATTGTGTGAGGGAAAGCGAGCGCGTGGTAGGGGAGTCAGTCACTGGAAATCGTTTTCCCGTTTTTGGCTAGATAACGTTCCGATCTGATCCCAATACATATGGTATCGTATCTCGTATCTTCAAAATGCATGTGAATGCCAGGGTTTGACGGCACTTGTGGGGCCGGAGGGAAGCTTGGCTAAAATTGGAAAAACACTTGATTCAGTGTAATCACAGTGTGTCTCAGGGACATCAGCCAAATCAGGGACTCAGCCAAATCGCTTACTTTTGGCTGTTACATATATACATCTACATCTCGAGTAATCATGTCCCGAGTTAAAAAAAAACCAATAATCCGATATCAGATTACTGAGATCATTTACATTTTGCAGAAAAAAGAAGCAGGCTGGCCGAGCCTTAAAAAAAAAAGTTTGACTCAAATGAATATTCAGACAGTCAGATTTGTTGACCGAACAGTTTCATTCTGTTTTTAGTAAGCAATTTTTACACATTTTTTACAATTTGAAGTAAAATAAAATTTTCATTGAACAATACTAAAATTTTCGTTATATGTTTTACGGATTGGCATGGCTAGACAGCGCGAGAGCCATTTGAGCCACGAGGGTGCCGATGAAGATATCACATGCTTCTCAACCGCGAATTCGGTGTCAGATATTAGCGTTCAGTGCTGCAGCATACAACAGGAGCAAATGAAAAAGTTAGAAAAGCAGCTCCATTCCAAGTCTCACAAGCCACAAGCCCTGGCCCAGCAAGCTACCGATAATCGAGAAAAGCTTGATGTGGGGGAGAACCGCCGGAGCATCTTAGAGGAGCAACTGAAGCGAGCATTCCAAGAGATGCAGCAATCGCAGGACATACTGGTGGATTCGCAGGCGATGTGCATGAACCAGGAAGACGGCATGGAGAAGCTGCGGGATTATAAAAGACGTCTGGAGCAGAGCAATGGCCAGCTGCAGCAAACCATCGCAGAGTTGAATCAACATCATCGGGCACATTGCCATCAGCTGAAGGGGTCTCTCGGCTTGGCCCAGAGCCGATGCAGCCAACTGGAGTCAGAGAAGATTCACCAGCAGCAGTACGTTATGGAGTTGGAGGCCAAGATCGCATCGTTTGAGCACACTGTTGGCCTCCTGAGTAACCATTCCAATTGTGCTCAGGCTAGGCTGCATTCGATCGATGCTCTATTGCTAAAGAATCAAACACCGCAGGGTGTCACCGCTTGCCTCAGTCACGACGATCGCATGACTCGCCTTCATCGGGCTCTAGGTAATCCCAAAGAGACGACGGATGAAATTATCAAGCTACAAGAGCTGCTGAAGGAGCGCGACAGGGATCTGCACCTGCTTCGCTCGAAGGATAGTCAGTCCCTCGGGAAACTGACCGCTTTAAGCGAGGAAAAAACGCGCCAGGATTCGCGCATTTCGTGTCTGCAAAAAGAACTGAGTGAACTACAGAAAAAGGCCACAAACTATTCGCAACTTCAGCAGCAAATTCATCCGTTAATAGCAGAGCGGGATGCTCTAAGGGAGCGCAACGAGAAGAGCGGCAATCACATCAAAGGGATTCAAGCTGAAGTGCTGAAACTGAACCAAGATAACGGAAATCTCAGACAGAAATGTTATCGGCTGATCCTGGATAAGTGGAAGCTGACTGTTAAGCGGGCCAAATCAAATGAGCTTCGCCTGGACATGGATCGCAAACGTGATCTGTTAGTTCAAGCAAAACTGAAGTTGGATCGGCTGTCAAAACTGCACGCGGAGACTTCTCGTGAAAATGAGTGTTTTCGTGAACAGTATGCCAATCTCAAGCGAAATATGCAATCCGATAAAATCAACTCAGAGCAGCTGGTCAACGTGCTCAAGATAGAGAAGGAAAATCTTCAGAAAGAGCTCGACGACTTGCAGAAAAGATGGGAGCGAGAGATGTCCGCTAATTGCAGCAAATGTCTTGAAAAATCGAAAGGTATTAGAAAGGCTGAGACTGAAATGGCGAAGCTACAGAAGACAAACAAAAGGCAGGCAAACATAATCAAAGAACATTTGGGGAATGTGGATCAAGGTAATCTCTTAACAGCCGATGTCTCTGTGCTCAAAACGAACGTCGAGCAGCTTAAGGACTACATTAAACAGCAGAAAAATGTTGATAAGTCGGTCACTCCCCGCGATACTTCAGAGACCTGCCAGAGTTTCGATGGTACTACGGAGGCGTCAACGAATTCGACAGAGCTCACCTACGAGCACATCAAGCAGATTGAGCAGCGATGTGGCGATCAAATTGCGGAGGAGTCTAAGAGCTTATCTTCTCAGATGCGAAAGGCAGGGGAGAAGTACCAATGTCTTCAAGGCAAGTATGAACAGCGCCTGAAGGAAGTGGAGCTGCTGATGCGCACCATTACGGAGGAGCGTGCCGCTAAGAATGCTGAACTAAAAAGCATTCTGGGGAAGTGTCGCGAAAAAGAACGACTCATAGCCGACCTTCAGCACGGCTTCGACGATGTATTTTCCAAAATTGATTCCGAGCGCCAATCGATGAAGACCGTGTTGGAACAGTGGGAGTCGCAAAAGTTGCAGGTCATGCAGGTGGAGAAATACTGGCAGGATCGGATTGCTGTTATGCAAGGTCACCATCAGCAGGCCATGCAGACTGCCCAAAACCACAGGCTCTACGCAGAAGAGAAGGCTATAGAGTACAAAGAGTCGCTGGCTAGGATGAAGCAGCGTATGGAGGAGTATCAGAAGCGCTATGCACTGCGAGAGAGCCAACAGCGAGAGGCAAGCGAGAACGAGCCACACCCCTAGTACTAAATACAGTGCTAAATACTGGTCTTTTCCGATACGACACACTGCATGCAACATTTTACCTGAATTTACTTTTGGTTTAGTTAATTTTGAATTTAATTATAAATTACAAAATAGTTGTAAAAGTTGGTCTTTCCTTACCTAACCTCACTTATGCTTACCTGGTAGAAAAGCCGGCGACTGTGTGATCGACAGGACCTTGTGCCGACATATTCTGGGGCCAGAACAAAATAAATTTTTCCCAAACCAAGGCGAGGAGCTGAGGTCAGAGATTCGTGGACGCCGAGGCTGAAACTTGTAATGTTGATAATTGAAATTGAAACAATAGACATTAAAAAAAACAAACAATATCGTTCTTTAAGCTGCAGGTTTTCACTGGAGGATGCAGATGGAGGACGATAGAAATGGCAGATGACAGTTGGCAGACGAGGTTGGTTTAAGTACCTTTTAAAAAGGTTTTTATTCTTGGCCAGAACTGAAAGTCGAGTCGAAATAGAAATTTCGCGTCTGGGTATTTTGGGCCTGACAGGCGTTGTTCCATCTGTAGTCGTAATAAAAGTGCGGATTAGTTGACATATCAAACTCAAAGTGTATCTGTATATCTCTCTCCTCGTCCATGTGTATTTGTATCTCAATCTCGAGCTGTGTCTGTTTATGGTCCTCCTTCTTCTTCCGTTTCTGTATTTGTTTCAGTACCAATTGCATTATTGATGAGATGTGTGTTTTTTTTCTGCCATTTGCATGCATGCTCGGCTCCCGGCACTCGGCTATTTATAGTCCATGGTTAACTCAATTGAAGAGTCCTTGGCCGCAACTTATCCCCTGCCCACTTCGCCACCACCAACCGACATGCTCCGCATACATGGCCTTGCCACATGCTTTCGTGCTGATTTCCATTTGGTTGCTCTTTCTCGAAAGGATAATTCCGAATCCCATCCAAATCGGGCGTTCGGAATTTGGGTTTCGGTTGGGTAAGAAAATCGAATGATGTGTTTTGGATCAAAGGGGATTTATCCCAATATAGAACAATGTCTAAGAAGCATTGGTATTTAAGATTTTCAAAGACGATCCTCTCACCATCTTTGATCAGTGCTTAAAGACATTTGCCCTATCCTTCGCCTTTGAAGAGTACACCCAGCCGTGAGTATTCCACGGATGGCCGGGATCTCATCTTGAATCCACCTTTTCTTCGATTTGTTTGCATGTCCTGCGCGTGCCTCCCATTTTCCATTTCCCGCTCGCCTGCACCGCTGCTGATGTGCCATTTGTGTGCTTGCCACGTCAGCCGGACAGGAGCGTGGAGCATTCAGTTTACCTCGTTTGTGCTGCCACTCACAGATTTTCCATTGACCTTGAGGGGGACGTTGGCGTAGGCGTGGGTGTGGGTGTGGGTTGAAGCTGTGTGGTGAATGTAGGCAGTCGAGACCTTGACAAGCTCATAATTAAAGCATGTCGCTATCTGCGGCCAGTGTCTGGCATATTTTGCGTGTTATCTTAACCCAGTCAGCCACTCCTTCTTCTCCACGTAGAGGTGCCCGTTAATGCCATAGGTCCTATTCCTGCAACAGTAGCCATTCCAGCGCCATCCACAAGGTGTTAATCATTCTACTCGGCGCACGTTTCGTCTTGGTTTCCTTGGGTCATTTGAGGGTCTTCCCTCTTCTCTTAGAGGACCACCTTCCATTTCCTTACCTTGTAAATTTCCCCTCTATTGTCCCTTATTTGTCGACATACATATTTGTTGTGCGCTCCCCGCCCGCTTTGTCACTTTTCCATCCACCGCCTTTGGAGGATGTTGGCTTTTATTTATTTGTTTGCCTTTTGTTGACAGCAATTTAAACGCTTCAATGGACTACTGCCCCGCCTCCAAGCCACCCTCTCTCACCCTATCCGGCAACCGCCCTCAATCCGTTAGAGCGCAAAAAGGGTTTCGCAAATAAGTTTTACCTCGTAAATTAATTTCTCTTGCTGTTGGTAAGTAGATACAATTTGTATGAGATGGTGAGTGGGATGGAATGAAGGAGATGGAGGCTGGAGTGGATCCCCGCGCAAGACATGACCTCCGCTAAAGGTCAAAAGGATTTCGGAACAGCTCATTAATTACTCCCGAACAAAGTGCGAAATAAAACTCCCAAAAATTCAGGAAAAAGCAAGAAGGAAATACAAGAGGCATCGGAATCGAAGCATTTAATACCCTTGCACATTCTTGCATTTTGAAGCGTGGTCCATGTGGCATTTACCTGATATATTGATCTGATCTTGAATCTTAACTCTTTAGGGACTAGTCGGACGACCGTATCGACTCAAATGTTCATCCTATATACGATTCAAAATGCATTTCTTCTCTGCTTTTGTAAGCATTACCCGAAACCAAAGAGTATTTTGATTTGTATTTCGATTATATAATTATATTTGATAATTTCATTTATTTAATATGTAAATTCTGGCTCTGGTTTCGTTTCGTTTGGGCTAATTTCATTTGCGGATTACCAGAGTGAGTGGGAAATACAATAAATATGGTTTTTGCGCCATACATTTGGGCGGGCTTAACCATTCATTGATTGGGCATGGTTAAAGCTCTTTGATTTATTATCGTAATACAATTGCAGCGATATTAAAGTATTTAAACGGTGCAAAACGTGTAAGCTTAAACGTGTCAATGGGTCGTTGATTCGCTTTTAATATTGTTTTTTTGTTGGGAAATAATTTAATTTCTTTAAAGGAAATGCGCAGGAGGTATGATCTCAATTAATTCGCAAATGAAGATGCGTTCTAATGGATCCAGGCTAAGTATAATATCAAACAATTCCATTTCCAAAACAAGAAAAAAAACTTTCTGTGTCTAAAACCGAGAGCAAGTCTTATTAATTAAAGGTAGGTCGTGCGGCAGTAGTTGGTAATGAGATGCGATGAGAGCAGGCGAAAAAATCCTCCTGCCGGAAGGCAGTGCATTTATTCCTTCCCTTCTCATTCCCACTCAAAGCGAGATCTGCAATAATCTTTGAAAAGAGGCATTTTGGTATTTCCTCTATTTCTTGTTCGCATCCCACTCTCTTTCCCCTTCTGACTATATCCTGTCACTTAGGGATCCACTTTGCCAGAGAGCAGATTTATGCTTCGCTGGCTTAGGCGTCCACCCCCTACGCACAAAAGCCGTTTTCCGCTGGATGCCTCTCTCTGCATTGCTTTTGGTGGAGGTGGGGGGTTGGGTTTGCGGGAACGGGTACCCTTAGACCCTGTCGAGCTTATCGCGCAAGAGTAGGAGGAGCGGAAGAACGAGAGGACATGTGATTCAATTTAGTTCGATTAGGAATCCCAATTCGAGGGCGGGAGACGGACAGCTGTGCCTTGTCAATGCTGACAGATTTATAGAATGTCAAACGGAGAACCTTTGAAATTAAAACGGTTTTTGCTCATCAACTTTTCCGTTCCGGCGCGATAAACAGACGGCAGGCCAAAGAAGAAGATTCATCGGTGACATCTGCTTGGGGCATGTGTGTTTTCGCAGAAATTTGTTAGGAGAACGGAGAGAGAGAGAGAGAGAGCATCCTAACAAACAGCCAAAACTGTTTGATATCCGGCTACGACGCCGGTTGCAACTTTGCCGCCAGACGGCGTCCGCCCCGGCCAGACGACACCACGTGCTCGGCAGGACTCCGGGACACGCGGGACTCACTCCATCTCCATCTCCATTTCCATCTCCATATCTATACCCATTCCCCGCTCCCATCTGTCACGTTCCCGGCTGCTGGAATGCTGTCAACTTTATTGGGCCCCGAGCCGAACCTGCACGCGCCCCCGCACCAGCACCCGATCCTGCTGCTGCTCCGGTCTGTCAATCTCCTTCGCCACGTAGCCGAAAACTTCCGGCCAACACATATTTTAACTTCGGCTAGCATATGGCATGTGGCAAATCGGATTCCCCCCTGGTCCATGCTCGAAAATCCCCTTGAATACCCTGGCAAACGAGTCTTTATATCCATCCGTCATCATCGACTAATTAGTTCAGACGTAATAATATCTGAACTTTCTTAATTTTAGGACATCATTGTGATCAAAATATCATGTGTATAACACATAATGTAAAGTTCTAAGATTCCGAAAGGGTATTTGAAGCCTCGCCCCACAGAAGCTAGCCTTAATATCTGAATACTGGGGTGACGGGGTCCTCCATTATGGGCATTACATTGCACGTGCCTCCACGACACGACGCGAGGGAACAGTTAAGCGTTCTGGCGGACAATTGAAAAATTAACAGTATTTATTTATGATGAACAACAAAAAGAAAGGAGGGGCGAATGGAGTGGAGGGAGATGGCACCTCATTCGCGATTCCACAACCGAATTCCCCCATCACGCTTGCCACGCACCCTGCACCCTGTACCCCGCACTCCTCTGCAGTGCGTGCGTGGCATGCAAAACTGGCGAATGCCGAGGGCCAGGAGCCGGAGCCGGAGCCGGCCAGTTGCAACAATTTTTTAATTGGCGCGGAAATTGCTGATGGAATTGACGGTATGAAAGGCAATTTCGGAGTACAAGCGCAGGGCCTTTGGCCAATTTGTTGTTGAATGGACAAACGAGTGGGGAAAGGGTAAGCGAATGAAATATGTAAAAACTCATATTAAACACGGAAGGGTGAGATCTGCGGTCTCTTGATGTGAGTGCACTGAACAAAAATGTAATATTTGATGAAACAAGAGTGGAATGCTTGCCTTGGGAGCGATACTTGTCATACCCTTCCATATCAATGTCGTTCGATTTCGATAACTTGGACAAGACCTATTCATTCTGCCGGAAGTCCCTAGAAAAGATTATCGGATATTGTTTTTGCAAACGGTGGAATCAAGATATCACTTATCTAAACAGGTTTTTGAAATGGTTATACCCGCTGAGAGGGTTTAACCATATCCTCGAGTTTATTTAATTAAAATTCTAAAAGTATCACTTTGATATTTTCAAAAGCTATGAAATATAAATATAATAGTGGCAAGTTTGTTTGTGCACCAACCCGGCCCACTTGCTCCGCCTAGAGAGATGTATCCATGGAATCCCGACCTATAAGAATTGGAAATGGAGCCGAGTTGGGAGACGCCTAACCCTTGAGCCATAAATCGGAAAGGTAAATGGAAATCAATGCAAAATTATAGGACATTAAAGCCATAAATAAGGTGGAAATAAAGGAAACACCGATCGGCTGGAGCCGTTTGACAGGAAGGGGGAATGGAAATGGGACCTGAAAATAGGGGAATCGGACATGGTCATTTATTTAATTTTTCGCACGATTTCAACAACGATTTCCCAGCCGCAGGACCAAGGACCAGTTCGGAGACGAAAAGAGAGAGAGAAAGCGAGAGCACTGGGCATGATAGAAACATCAGTTAAATGACCGCAAGGAATGGGTGTGGTGTTGGGGGTGGACAAAGGAACGGCTAGGTAGGGGTAGGGGTAGGTAGGGAGAAGGGTGGGAAATGAATGTGTGTACGTGTGGGGGAGGGTAAGTTAAGTGGAAAGTGGCAGCGTGTGAAGTGCCTGGCAAATAAAGGGGGTGGGTGGAAGGAGGATGGAATAACAGGAACGGATCACAAGCAGCTGCAAATGCAAATAAACGAAGAAACAGACTCAGAGTGGGAGAGCAGAAAATGTCCCCGAAAAAGGTGAAACATTTCGTGAAAATTAAATTACCCAAAGACCCAAAGACACGACACAAATACATTGATACATTGAAACAGAGAAGTTGAGGGGTGAGAGAGTGACAGAGCGAGACAGGGAATGTAAGTGCAAGCCGCATGAAATGTATGCAAATTTGCAAAATTCTAACAGCAAAACCAAGAAACGGAAACAAAGTGGAAGCAAAGTGTTCAATTTCAAAGGAAATATTGCGAAAGAATTCCCCCGAAAACCATGCAAGAAGTGAAGCGATGCGTGGAGTGTGAGCGACCAGCCACCCCTTGGCTAACACCCCCTCCCCACCAAAGCAGACAGCAGCTACTGTAATAGTAACTGTAACAGAAGCAACGCTAACATTGCTGCCATTACAGTCCACACTCTTCGCTGCAGGGGAAATAATTGCGAAGCAAACAAAAGGAAAGCCGAATCAGAAACAGAAACAGAGGCAGAGAAAAGGCAAACGAAAATTCATAAAAACTGTCGCGGGCCTCTGCTGCGGCTGCTGTCCGCTGCGCTGCTTAGCCGCTGCTCACTTTGGGATGGTTGCCATTTGTCCATCATCCATCCAGAAGCAGAGGAAGAGCAGAGGTCTGACAGAAACAGCAGCAGAGCTGGCAGCAGAGCAGAGCAGCCAGCGTCAGCTTCTAAGACGCTAGAGGAGCAGCACACGAAGAAAGAGCTGCTCCAGTCAATTGCTTTTGTTTGTTTGCCAAAAGAGAAGCGACGGATAAATAAGGAGTGGAATGGGGACAATTGAATCTGGACAATTGACTTTACATTCGAAAATGGTCGAAAAATGCTTATATTACACGAATTCGAGTACCCTGTATGTTTGCCATTATGCGATTTGACTAATTTGGCGCAATTTCAGCGCACTTTTTGTCCTGTTTGGGACTGAACTCCAGCAAAGAGAGAGTCACCGTTATGATTACAATGACCCCCATGATCCCGACCAGCAGTCGCGTGTCATACCAGTCGTAGTTCTGGCCCTGGTAGCAGTCCCCCTCTTGTTCCCGGTCCTTTGAAGAGTCGCACGATGTTGGCAGATGCTTAGCGGTAAATTTTGTCCTGTAGCCAAAGCCAGCAGCCAGAAGGAGGAGGATGAGGACGAGGACTAGGACGATTCAACCAACCAACTAACCAGAGACGGAGGCAGGGACAGAGGTAGAGGCAGTGGCAGTGGTTGCTATCTGAGGACAAATTCTCCTCCTGCCTCCTCCATCAGCTAAAGGCCCGCAGCCTAAAGTTCCTCTTCGTACCTCCACCTCCTCTCAGTGCGAGTATTCCCATTTCCAACCGAGCTCCATTCCAGTTTCCATTCCCCGATAGGCAAACGTTTTCCTCTCCCGTCGTGGACCCTGTTGACGGCACATTCAAAAATCCACAACAGATGCCATGACAGGTCCACCTTCCTCTGTTCCCATTCCCCTGTTAGGCCCGGGACAATGCGGCGTATGATTATTTGACTGCTAATGTGAGGAAAGTCGTCACTCCCCCTAGACCCCGACTCCGTAGAGTGGTCTGTGGTCTCGGTTGGATCTTTGTTCACTACGATTCGGGCGGAGTTTACTTTAAAGTTGATTCGCCGTAAAAATGCTGGCCAGGCAGAGGCACACGTATCAGCAAATATTGTCCTCTTCTATGCTATCCTGTTCAGTCCTGTCCTGTCCTAACAGGAAGTTGTCCAATTGAGTGCGCTGCAATCAGAAATCAGACTTGGCCCCATATCGGAGGTCATCAGCCATCAACCATCAGCCGGCGGCAGTGGAGACGGAGGCGGTAATGAAAGTAAAGCTCTGCTTAGCCATGGCCAACGCTTATGGCCGGAACAAATGTCGCTGGCTGGCTCCGGGTCCCTTCCCCCGTCTGGCGGCTTCTTTCCGATTGGCCAAAAAGTGTTGACAGTGCCATTTCTCAGCGGACTTCCAGTGCACGTTCCGTGCCGAAGAGAGGTCGACCGGAGGCAGATGCTTCTTTCCAGCTCTGAGTTTTGATTAATGGTCATCGCTTTAAGCCGGCGGCGACTTTTTTATTTGGCAATTATGTTGTTTAGATCTCGCAACAGATTTCGCACCTCGAACATTTTTCATGCAACGGCAACGGCAACACGCCCACGCCGCCGTCCTGCCCCTGTTGGACTTTGATTCCATGTTTCGAGGCTTGTCAGTGACATGCGCCGTCATTAATTCTCCTCGAGCCCATCCCCAGGCTCCAGTCCATCCTCGGAGTAGCCCCCAATCCCTGTCCTGTTTCCGTCGCCTTCATTTTTCAAACGGTTTTTGGCTTTTCCTGACACTTGACAAGTGTTTTCGACTTGCGGCAAAAGGTGTCACAAGCCATGGACTGATCTGGTTTTGAGGTTTGAGGAGTGGAGAGAGTGGAAAGACTCTTCCGCCTAGCCAATTCGGTGGGATTTCGGTGAGGCGTAAATTTATGCAAATGTTAAGCGTTTAATGTCGAAAGGAAATGCTCGTTTAGTAGACGAATTTGGTATATCCTAACTGGACTGGGTAACTGGCAAGCAGGTTAATGAAGGCATCTTCCTATCTCCAATTTTTGTGGATCAAATCAATCCGATTGTCCAGATAAATGATGGTTACTACAACTGTTACTGTAACTATCTTTATCAGTTTAAATGTTCCTTCAATTCTTAAGCATTATTCTGAATGTTGCTCATTTTTTTTCATTGATATAAAATGTATCGTAGTGGTCTATCGCACAGTGGTCTTAAGAACTAATTTTTTTGAAGAAATTACAGTGGGCGTAAGAGCTAATAGTAAGTATACATATGTTCAATGTTATTAATATACAATACAATATTTCTACATTGTAACATTCTATTCTATTCATTAAATGTCTTTCTCTTTTCGTTGTTTGTGCCTGTACCTCCATCTATACGCTATAAATGACTTTTATTTACCTTTTTTTCTATATTTAAATACTACTATGGGCAGAGAAAGAGTCCAGATAGGTTATTCGTGGAATCTCATCTTTGAACACTCATTATTATATCATTACATTTCTTTGTCGTTCATTCACCTCATTTATTTCTACATATCTTTAGTTTTCTCACTGCATTCGCTACTACCAACCCATCAAAATACATATACCCTTCTCTTACAAAGCAAAACAGAAATTTGCAATTCCATCCAGCAATCAGATAAAATATAGACGCGTGACCATCCCACCCTCATTTCCATTACCATTCCTATTCCCATCCAACCCCAACCCTCGCACCGAATTGGCAATGGTAATTAGCACATTGAATGGCGACACGAATTGCCGAATTAAATGAAGCGAGAAACTCGATTGTCTGGCCAAAAGCATGGGAATTGAGAATCTTTAATCGAAGCGAGCGTCTATTTAGTACAGGGGAATGATGTTGATGGTTTCACAGTGGGTTAGTGGGATATCTAGACATCCGTGTGCTTGGTCATCTGCCACTCGGTTCCATCGTTGGGAAGGGGACTATTGATGTGCGACGATAGTAGGGTCCAGAAGCCGCGCTTGCCCAGTACCTGGCGGAAGTTGTTCATGGGTCCGAGGTCGTAGGTGCGGTCGGACATCATGAAGCAGGTGCTGTTCCGGTAGACCATTAACACTTGAGTGATGAACATGCCACTGGCGGCAATGGCGGCGACTACGTTCAACTTGAGGACCATAGATGTTATGATTTTCCAGCCCATGGATGGGTCTGTTCTCGGCTGCCCAAAACTCAAGATCAGGAAGGGATCCGCAACGACAAAGGCACCAGTTGTCCACACATAGATACAATTGTAGACCAGGGACTGGAAACTTCCCAGCGTTCCGTAGAAGAGAAAGACAAGGAAGTAGCGCTGATTGCGGTGGCCGATGCAGTTGGCGCTGAAAGTGCAGTGGTGGTCCCGCTTCAGGCAGCATGTCTTGCATAGGCGGCAGTGCCAGGCCCGCGGAGGAACCATAATCTCGCAGCTGGCACAGTAGTGCCACAGGTGGGCCTCCTCCGGCGGCGGCCGCAAGCGGTGCTCGGGCAGCGCCTGCACCGAGGTGTCCGTCCAAAAGCAGATCCACAGATTGCTGAAGATACTGTACACGACGAAGATGCTCCAGAATAAGTTTATCTTGTACCACAGACCGTCGGGGTCGGTCAGATCTGGCAGTGCGTAGAGCATATCGTAGACGAGCAGGAACCCGATAACCGACACCAGTGTCGCCATTGAGACCGGATGCAATATGGCCTGGATCTTGGTGTTGTGGCGATCCATGAAGTCGAGGGCCGCCTCCTCCCAACAATATAGGATGCACATAATCTGGCGCAGAATCAACTTCCGAATTTTAACCATTCAAATAATTATAAATCTGTTATTTGGGGAGTGTTTTAGTAACTTGAAGAAAATTTCGAACGCTCTGACTGATTTGATTTTGGAATAAATGACATAATCGCATCAGGCAATGAGATGTAAAAAAAAAAATCTGCTATTTGTCTGGGAACAGAGCTGTGTTTGTTTCTAAGGGAATTTCAATTTCAATTTTCTTTTTATTTGTAAGCGGCTTAACGTGAAATTGCTTTTCTAATTGTTGAGACCGGGGCTTAATAAGAATCAGAAAAAATATGTAAAAATGTGGGTGTGAGTATATGAACGTGGTTTTGACTAAAAGCCTGTTCTTCTGAATGTTAAACTTATAAAAATAAGATATGGTTGAATCAGTGCACAACCCGTATGGTGCTCTTAATTAGATAGTTTTACTCTTAAATTGAATATTAATGCAACGAAATTTTGATACATCAACAAAAGAGTGTACAAACAATCCTCACAGCTCCGAAGAACAGCAGCTGAATTTTATGTCAAGAATATAAACAGGGCGCAAAACAAAACAAAAAAAATGTATGGATACACCCGTAAAGTATACAAAATAGCTGGCAGACTCCAACCCTCCTCCCAACCGCTCACGGCCCAGCCGTGGTCCGGGTCGGCAGCTGTCGGCCAGGTTAGACCGCAAAAGCAACTGACAGAACTGACACAAATGTTGTCTATTTCGCATAAATTTTTATGAATTATTAATATGAACTAAGCATTCCCAGTACGCCAGGGCTGGCGGGCGGTAAGGGTGCTGCTTAGAAGAGTAAGTGGAGGGAGGAGAAATTTGAAGGCGAAGCCGCGGTTTTCCATTTTAGGTTTGCGGTGGGGGCGGCAGAGGTAGTGTGCTTTTCGTTTGCATAAAATATGTATGCAAGGAACAGAACGGACTTTCCTCACTTCATGGCTAAATTTGTTTGCCATCTTTGGCCTAGACCGGATGCAAGCAAACAGCCATTTTGTGCCGTGCTGTGCTGTGCTGCCATTTCCGGCAGCCACTTCGCCCCTTCGACGCGCTGTCAATGTGTTTGTCAGTCAACCTGTGGCTTGACTTTGTCTCCCATCCCATCCCCTCCGTCTTCCTTTTCCTGTGTGGCTCAGTGTGGCACTTTCAGTCATTAGCATTTGCTCAAAAGAAGAACACACACAAAAAGAATGGCAAGCCAAGTAAAGTTTGAGTAAAGTAAAGTTGGCAACTGGTTTTGGCCAACTTCTCGCATAATTGCCGAGTTTTGCTGCTAATTTAAGATGATTTCCCACCCCGAGAGTGAGTGAGATCTGCCATCCTGCCGGTGCGGTGTCTTTGTTTGATTTCATTAGACGCGCCAACGACAACGCTGAGAAGACGGACTTTTGTCTTTGTATATGTCTACTCGTAGCTCTTCTGAAAAGTTTTCCCGGTTCCAGTTTTGTTTTTCATTCACTTTTTGTCCTTCCCGTGGGGTTTTTTCTTCTTCTGTTGGCCCTGTAACTGTGTAATTTGCAAGCAATTACCTGGCAAGGGGCACACCTACACCTACACGACTCCTCTCGTCTTCCCACTCCCTATAATCTTCTTCGGGCTCCTTGGAATGTAATTGAGTTTGAAAAATGTTTAAAATTAGATATGTGGCCCAGGTTAGGCCAAGCAGGTGCGTGCACGGCATACATAAACGTTTGGAAAAAACTGATGAAAATTTTTTTCAATCCGCAGAGGCGACAAAGTGATGCGCTACCTACATACGTCTAGAGAGAATAATTTGGGTTTTAATTGAAAAACCTTCTACAAAATCGTTCAATACGAGTATCTAAGTCAATTATTATATTATATTATATTATATATTATTATATTGAATTTAATCTGCTCACGACAAAAATGTTGATATAGGTCTGGTCAGGATTTAAAATATACCCCAAAATCTTGTGCGAAATATAAACCCTTGTAGTCATGTTGAAGTCCTTCTTCATCCAATAATTTATTAATATTAATAATAATTTCTGTCATCTCTATGTCCTTCGATGCATTTCATTCTGTAGCCCTATTTGCAATTTTGGGATAAACAAAGTACATAAATACTTGCCACACGTGTGCCGGCCTCATTGGCGTGTCTGTATTGCTATGTGGTATGTGGTACGATATGTGGGGATATGAGTTTTTTTTCAGGTTAAGGCTCTCTCAAGTCTCGGCTGCTTGGCACAGTCTTGACTCGAGTCTCGGCAATTAAGGTGCCAGCCAGGTCGATGCTCAAAACATGCGGCACACTTTAATTTATTTCGCTATTTATCTAAGCTTGGCATACATAGGTCGCAGCTGCACAGCCCCCATCCCATCTGACACTGCCGCTCCTGCCACAAGTCGAACTGGAGCTTGCAGCAGTGGAAGCAGCAGCTTGCATCATTTATTTGAATACTCGGCTCTCTGCTCGCTTGCCACCTGGTCTCGATTTATTGTGCTCGATTGCTCTCGACCCAATGCAGCAAGCAAAATTTTAATGAACCATCAAACGGCAATTGAAGCTGTTCAATGTTCGGCGGCAACGTTGCGTATGAGTGATTTTCGAAAGCAGACATCTGCTGTGCTAATATCTGCTCCTCATGCTTCTTCTTAGACTGGTTTTTGCTCCTTGCAATTTGGGGGTGTACTGTGTTGTGCCAAAAAAAATATGTTTTGCTGCCTGGCATGTAAAATATTTGGCACTCGGCACACAAAATGGCTTGTCATTTGTGCGAAATGAGTTGGAAGTTTCACCTAAACGGAACGAAAATTTCGCTTTTCCGTCCACGCTTCTCCACCTCTGTTCTCCTCTGTAAAATTTTCCTTATTTTTTTATACATACATTTTTTTTTTTCGCTGGGCGCGACATATTTTTGCTCCACTTATGATTTTGTTGTTGTTTCATTTTCGTTTTCATAAATTTTTCATTTTTGTTTGACAATGTTTTGCGCCTTCGACATGTGTTTGTAATTTGCATGAGGTGAGTGTGTGTGTGTGTGTGTGTGTGTGTTGGGGAAATTGGAACGAACAAGGACTCTCCATGTATGTGTGTGGACCCTTTTTGGCTACCATGTCTGTTGATTGATACTCTGTTTGTGCAAAGTATTTACCCTATGTAATTGAAGATATCTTTACCGTAATCGAGAGTTGGCAAAGATTAATTTGTTTAAATCGATACTTTAATCGAAATAAGAGCAAAAGTGCGTATTGATTGATGGGAATGATACAACTGCAAATATCTGAAATGGATATCTTTGAATGATTGTCTCAAATGGGAAAGGCAAACCCTTGATGATCCTTATCAAAGTCTAGAAATTGAGCAGCAAATAGAATCATGTTATTAACAAAAATTTTAATGGATTGTATTATGGATTACTACTTATGTATGTACATATATCTACTATCTGTCGAGTCCTAATCTACATGATCCATCTAGGCCAGGCAGCCTCTTCATTGTCAACCTTCTTGCGTCTGAGAGTATTTTATTGTCGCACTGACCTCTCGTGGCCGCCATCCATTTCCATATTGACATTCAGATATATGTATGTTGAAATATTGAAATTGTAATAGTGAGCGAGAGAATGTCGGCTAGCACTTTGGGTTTTTCATTATTTCCATAGATTTATTGCGAAAGTTTTGTGATTACTTTCCTTTTTCTCCCTGCTGATTTTCCCCTACTGACTTCTTTTTGCCTCTCTTTGCTTTTGTGCCATTTGCCTGAACATGCCGTTGATGTGGAGCACTCCCGATTGCTGATTGACTTTGCCACAGCTGCGAATGGGCCTCCGTCTGTGCCCATAAAAAAGTGTAAAAAGTTCGAATGGAAAATGGAAAACGGGGAAATCTTTAGGCTGAGGCTTGGCGGGAGCAAAAGTGAACTATTTACGGAGGACCTGTCGGAGGCCCGGCTCGGAGCTCGCATAGTTACGTTCCCCTGAAAAGCAATTAAAAACTAATTACAGTAGCTGAAAGCCCAAGACAGGGAGAGAAAAGAGAGGCGACTGAGGGAGAGTGAAAGAATGCGCAAAAGGCATTTAATAAAAATTTAAAACTTAATTCAGTAAATGCCAGACAACAACAGCGACAAAGGTGGGTGACAACGCGGATAATTAGAGCAAAATGAAGGCCAAGAAAGACAGGTGCGATGGATGCGATGTAGGCGATGGAGGCGATGGCGGCGATGGGTGGGTGTGTGGAGCCGCCGCCACGCACACCTGACTTTTTCCTAGTGCCAGCCAGGCAACGTGGCGTATGAGCAATTAGTAGTTAATTGTAAAGTTACCCCAGCGAGGGGCAGGTGGGGCAGCCTGCAGTCGTGACATTGACGTCGAGGATGAACAGGAGAAAGAAGAATGGAGGATGGAATGGCGTGGGGCATGGAGCATGGAGCGGATGCCGAAGCCAACGTAATTAAGTAGCAATTTTTGCCACTGCAGCAGAATTTTTAGCAGCCACCGATACGTGCTACTCTGTTCAAGATTATCTGAGTGTTCGTTTGATAAATTATCTCGTGTAATTAGCGTATCAATAGGGATAAAACAGAAGCTAAGCCAAAGCAAAAATAATAAATTACCTGGCAAAGAGTTTTGCCCCAGAAAAGATTGCAAGCATCAACTAGGAAAACGCACTTTGATCTCGGCAAATGTCAATTAAATATTAACCCAATAGCTCAACCAAAACATCAGCAACAGGATTAAGTCGTAGCCAGCGCTCAAACGCTCTTCAACTAATTGAAATTGAAAGCCCGGCTAAGGCGCCCAAAGCCCGCTCTGGCAGAAGTTCGAACATCCCGAAGGCACAAGACGCAGGACGGAAGCCAGAGATAACTAAGCAAGGCGATTAAAAGAGCAACTAACCGGGAAATGAACAATGAACAAATGAAGCCAAATAAAAATCAAACACGCAAAATGCAGAGTCCTTGCCGAGCGCCACTTATGTAACTAAGGATGAAGCCCAAGCTCAACAAAGGAGAGCAGCAGCCCAGGAGCCAGTGCCAGAGTACCAGAGAAGCGTTGACAAAAATCAAACAAAGAAAACGCTGTTCAATAAAAACAAAACCAGAAAGGGAAAAAACCAAAAAACCAAAGGTATAGTCGAGTAATACGAACATGGGATACCCTCTAAGGGAGTGCGCTTTGTTTGGTTTGCTGCCAATAAATCGAACAATTCACTACAAGTTGAGTTCTTTAATCTGACAGTTTTAACCGATTAACATGATTAACCACATGAAGTAACTGTAGTCTCTAAGATCCAGGCATTCATAAGGATATCTATATGATCAACTGATCCCAATAAGCAATATAGATAATGGATGCGTGAATCCATATACCCCTATGTGCTACAAATAACGTAGTACAGAAAAATGCGAAGATAAGATGAAGGCAAAGCGGCTGGGGTAGCCTCTACAACGGGTACAACCCAAGGCAGGGCAAACAGAGTAATGCTCGAAAGATAAAAAACAAAGGCCAAATGGGGAGATTGCCTCCCGACACCACGCTCTCTCCCTGTCTGTCGCTGCTTTGGCCCAGAATGAAGTGGCAACAAAAACAGAGTTGAAAAAGAGGAGCTTCCGAAGAAGGAATGTGCTAGCTAATGCTAAAGACATAGGAAAATGAAATTTAAGCCAAGTGGAATTGCACACAACAACACGGGACACTGAAGAAGCAATAAATGATGGGACAGCGTAGGGGAGAAGGGAGGGAGGAAGCTTCGGGCCAAGAGGGATACGAGTGATGTAAAGGGATATCAAGTGCGAAGCGCTTGACTCGATGGCCACTCAATGCCGGGACTCACTTCAGCACAGGGTTTCGTTCCACTCAAATCAGAGGAGCGGGAGAGCTTTTGAGAGCTGGCTCACTCACAGCATCCTTGTTGGAATGAGGAGAATGAAAGAGAGTAAAAGCTGTAGGGCTTTTGTGCAGAAAGAGAACAAGAGAGTAGCGAGAGAGGAAAAGAGCGAAAGAGCAGAAAGAGACATTAAATATTTCTCTGTATTAAATTCTCTTAAGATAACCCTTATTTATATGTTTAACAATAATAGTCTAAGCAGGAACTAAAAAAAAGGAAATTTAAATTTTGAATATTTCCAAATATTGTTTTTAGACTAATTTCTTGGATTTATTTAATTACATAATGGCAACGTGGTATTATTTAAATCATGTAATTAAATATTCATAGTCATTCATATTCATAAAAATTATTTATAATTTAATTTGCACTCAACTAACATTTATTTGTAAAATATTAGATAAAAACCATATTTTTTTTTGCATACACGAGTATTCGCCTCATAACCAATTTAGTTCTCCTGCTCGCACAGTTTACCTTTCAAGCCTAGCTCCAATAGCATTTTGGATATTCGTCTGTCAACTAAATCAATTTCAAGTAACTCAATTAGGTTCACTGGCCATTGATTTAGTAAATTTTATATGGAATTTGCTCGTATGCACAAACGAATGGCTAAAATTCCCATTTCAATTTAGATTGCCTGGACAGAGAGGGTGTCATAAGATTTCAATAAACGTCTGAGCCCTGCTACCAGGGCAGGCCTCCTCTGATGGCTGATGGTTTAATCTCTGGACCTGTGCCTGGGCCCGGCCGCACACGGACCTGGCTAATGCAATTATATTCTTACCCTTTGACGCCCCGGGCTGATGCTGATGCTGTTGCCGATGCTGATGCTGCCACTGTTGCTGCCACTACTGGAAATTGGATGAAGATGGAGCATGGCTTATGTCTCGCTGCCCAACTAATCCGTTTTATTTTTTGCTCCGCGTTCTTTGAACTTTGACACTAGACCGCACACACACACACATCCATATCCATGTCAGACAGCTGCAGCGGCGCCTAAGAGAATGCTTTGTTTGCCATTCATTATGTGGCCCATTCCTTTGTTTCTGCTTGATCCTCCGGCAGTGAATAAATTACAGTTGAGCTCGAAATGTAAATCGCATTTCTTTGTCGCCCCGTGCAACGACCTCCGCCTTCTGAAATGTTAGGTCGTGTGTCATTTGACTTCCAACTGTTGTCCGGCTTAGGCCTTAATTGGGGAAATTCAGTTATCAAGATTCAATTACAATTAAAATAGGAATAAGAACTTAATGCCTGGGCTAATTGGAGTGCAAAGTTTGGCAGCGCAAGGCCTGGGAAAACTTATCGATTGGCCAGCGTGTTCGTCTTCGCACTTAATGAAATCATTTAGCACAGAGAGAAAAAACAAAAAAAAACAAAAAGAACAACACCATCCACTGGGGAAGGACACGCAATATCAAGTATACGCCATGTGCCAAAATTCATTGACTTGGAGCTCCAACTACCTCCCACAGAGCAGACCATGCCTGAGAAGGCCGAAATGAAAATGTTTAGTCAACTGTAGCCTGACCTCTGCCCTCCGCCCACACTCTGCCCACTTCCACCCCCAACCTGCTGCATGGCCAACTGAGCAACAATCCACTGGAGGCAGCTATTTTTAAAGCCTGGCCCTTACGGCCAGTCGCTTGGCTCATGGAAATTTCATTTGCTGCTCAGGTTCCAGGCTGCCTAACTGCGGTAATTACTCACACTTGACCCCGAAGGGTTAAACCATCCCATCCCTGTGCCTCGATGACTCGATGCCTCGGCTGGTTTCGTATAAATTGAAATTTTCCGGGAAAAGCCAATCGAGGAGCGAGTTGTGCCTCGCTCGGACCAAGTATGCACTGCACCACACTTTTTCCAAGCTACAGTTGCAATTGATGAGGAACTTTTGCAATTTGCTAGAGAAAATATTGGGCCTTATTTATGTACCAGGTCCCAGTTCCCAGGTCCGAAGGTTGATTAGGTTAAGAATTAGGGATCTACTACCGGGATTGATTAAGTGTTGCCTACTTATGGGCTGGGCTCCGCCCCACTAACGATAATGTCATGTGGGGGGACACACCCGAACATACACTCGTACATGGAATGTACTCGTAAAAGTGGATCAGGGCTGGCGCTCCAGGTTATTAAGTAAATGTGGATGTGGCACAACTTTGGCTGCACATAAATTCACATGTTATAGTTCACACAAACAAACGTCCATACAGCCACACATCCACACATATGTATGTACAAATAAACAATACTTTATTTACAATGTAATGGCATATAAAATGGCTGCCGTTGCCATTTCTTGTTCCTCGTCTCTTCTTCTCTCTGTGTGTATCTGTGTCCATGTGTGTACTTTTTCGGTTTATTTGCCAGCGGTCAGTTGCTTAATTTCTACGCTTTTACTTGCCACAATTTCTGTGCTGCACTGCTGTACTCGTATGTGTGGTGGGTGTGGCATGCTCCGCCTTCTCTTTTTACATCTCTCTCTCTCTCTCTCTTCAGTGTGCTGTGTCTTTCTTATTTATTTTCGTAATAACAATAAATTACATTTTTCTTTGGTTTTTCCCTTGGACTCAGACTCGTGCGAGTGTATGCTTGTGTGCTCATTTGCTAAGTTGTTTTATGTGGCTGTCGCTTGTTTGTGGCTTTTTGACATTATTTGGATTAAGAAAATAAATCCTGTCCTTGGCTGGACAATTTTAATATTTTTCCTGGCCCCGCCCCAGGCCCATCCTTGATTCTATTTTTATCTTTTGCCTTTGCTCTTTGGACAAAGCAAAGTTTTAATCTATGGAATCCAATTTTTGGCTTACATGAAAACGAACTTTCTTAACCAAAAGTTGTCATAGCATTGGGTAATCTTTCTATAAAAGAAAATAAGATAATTGTGAGTAAAAAATTCTTCTTTTTTTTCAAAATGCAATCGGAGAAAGCACCCGACCATATAGTCTAAAAGTTACCAGCATTGAAAAACAAATTTCATATAGCAAAAACTATAATAAAAGCTATATATACAACGCACAACTCTTGTGGCTGAAACCATAAAATATATATTCGAGAAATAATACAAAAAAGTGTGAAATAACTTTGTACAAAAAATCATAGTTTCGACAAAGGGAATCATACAGTTTGCAATGAAAAATCATTAAAAAAAAAAATAGTTTAAAACCAAGCTTAATATAATATTCTATATAAAACTCATTTCACTTCGCGGGGCCATAGAAAAATTGTGGAAATATTCACAGGGAAAATGTGAAAATGTAGCCAAAGTACATAAAATGTTCTGATTTTTGTTGGTTCCCATTTTAAAGCAAAGCCAAGTCGAGCACCTAAAAACGTTAAAATGTTTGACATGAGCTTTCCTTTTTGTGTTTTTTTTTTTGTGTGTATGCCTGCGTATCTGTTTGTATTGCCTGCCTCGAGGATGACAACACACACATACGCATGAACATAAAGAAGCGAAAGAGACAGCGACAGGGAGACCATAGACAAAGCTGAGAGAGATAGAGAGAGAATAAAATTGTTGGTTCGGGGCTGCTTTTTACGCGCGACACTTTTGTCGCATTGAGGACGTCTCGGCGTGAGATAACGCTGGCACACATACACACATGCCGAAGCAGTCACACACACACACACACACTGTGACACTACAATCGCTAAATGGCATGCATTAGGCTTAGTTGGAATTTGTGAAATGTCACTAGGCCCAGGCCCAGGCCCGGCCGCCGTCGACTTCGACTTTGGCAGCGTCGTCGCCATTTTCTATTGTCCCTGCAGTTCCCCCTCCAGGTGACTGTCTCTATGTCCATCACAGTAATGCTGTCTATCTCTCTCTCTCTCTGTGTCCCTAAACTGTTGCCTAGTTTCAGGTGCAGTGGCTGTAGCAGGCAGGCCTCCAGCTAAATGCAAAGTTTAGCCTAATGGCGCCAAGCTTTAATGCAGTTTTGAATCCGAATGCATCCAGCGAATGCCAGAGGCAGACGCTGACGCCAGAGACTCGTCATAATTTTGTTAATTTTCCAACAGCTTGGCTGGCATTTCGCACTAAAGTTTTAATTAAGCCAGAGCCCATTGCCAGCAGCACGTGCCTTCCACTCTCTCTCTTTCTCTCTTCCGCATTTCCATTTCTTTTCATTTTCCGTTTCCCATTTGGCTGTGGCAGACACGCACTCACAGCTCTCCCGCAGCCTGCAACCCTCGTAGCCCGTCCGGCCATTCATTCATTCATTCATTCACTCACTCACTCACACACTCATGCAAAAATCCTAAACAATTCAAAAAATGTGTGTAACTATTCGGAGCCTGGCCCCATCCATGGCTGTCTCGGTCTTTTGCTGCCTCTTTCTTGCCATTTGCTGGCTAAATATGTTGCGCTTTTGTTTTGGCCTGGCTGAATGTGTTTTCGCTGTGTATTTTGTGTGGCTCATAATTCAGAGAGATGTTCTGGCGAAAAGCTTTAAAATGCCTGCGGCCTGTGGCTGTGTCTTCCATCCGCTATGCATCCCTTATGCTTATTAGCCCCCGTTCTAATTGAAACGTGTAATGTGGTGGGAGTTTATCAAAAGGAGCCAGACCCCACTTCATTAAGGGTAAGTCCATCATATTGCTGCGGGTCTAACAGTCCCTCAAGCTCGAATTCTGTAACCAGTTGTCTGATGGACCCCTGAATGGCTTCGTTCTGGTAGAGCCTTCGTTTCATGTTCAGTCCGCGAGGTTGATCCGAGAGCAGAGCTGCGAAATCTGCATCCGTATCGTCCGTGTTGAGCAGCACAGGTTGCAGCAGCAGACCGCAGTGGACAGCTGAAAGAATACAAATTCCTTGATCATTTGTCTCATACAGGATAAACCACTACCATCCGCACCATAGAAACGCTTCTGCTCCGATTGCAAATGGAACTGCTTCCGACTGGGCAACCTCTGACTCTTGAACTTGAGCCTCTGTAGCTCACGAACAAACACCTCATGATAGACACATCTCATCTCCAGCTGACGCTCGCTTCGCACCCGCTCCACCGCTGAGGTGTTCAGAAGATGATGAATGTCCAGCGTAGGCGAGCCCCAGAAGGCATACTGAAAGTCAATCAGGAGCACATCGACTGGCCCCTCCGCTCCGTACTTGAACATCATGTTGTTTGTCCAAACATCTCCGTGAGTCAGCACATTTATGTGCTCTGCCTCGGGCTGAAAGCAAAGCAGTCCCAGTCTCATATAATGGGGAGACAGCTCATCCAGCAAGTCAGAATGCTTTTCGTAGCCCGGTTGTGTCTTAAGGTAGCTGGCACATGACATCAGACATCCCACGAAATACGAACGAAAGCTCTCCGTATAGCGATTAAAAAATCCGCGATCGTACTTCTTTAGAGAGAAACAACCCTCTCGCTGGGACCTCTCCTCCAGCACTGCCGAGGCTGCCTGCATCATGGCCAACTTTCTCAGCACCAATCTCAAATGCTGCTCATCCAATCTCTCCAATCGCGGGGCCATCACATAACCCTGCCTGCTCAGGTCCTCCATGATGAGAGCTCCTCGCTGGCGATCTATGTGCAGCACTTTGGGGCAGAGTCTCTCACCTGCCAGCTGCTGCAGCTTCGGCAGCACCTCCTCATAGATCTCCAGCTCGCGATTGTAGATGTCGTAGGGTGCCTTCTTCTCTCTGGTGTCTGCATCCTCATCATCCAGCTTGGTCTTGGCTATCAGATATTCGTTAACCTCTTGACCCAATCCTATGCGGTACACGAGACGTATACGTGTTAGGACGGCTCCATAGTTTTCACCCTTGCCCAGAGCTGACTGGAGCTGAAGGAAAACTACCACAATATGGGGCTCCTGGTAGTGCCGTCGCAGTGCATCTTTCAGATATTTAGCGGTGATCCAAGCGGGTGCTGCAGCTGCCATAAGTGACCGATTCAAACTAATCTCTCGAGGTCTGAGGTGACTGCTGATAAAAGATAAAGGCAGCCGGCAGAACATTAGATAAGCAAGGGCATATATACCCTGCATATTCTTTAGATAACTAAATGATGTCTGCTCTTTAATCTTTATTAACTTGAAAAATATAAAATGAGGCTCTTAACAAACAACGAAACTGTGGGATAGAGTCTTATGTGGACATGCGATTTATCTTCGCCGGCTTGTTCTTCAGTTGACCATCTGTTGGATGTATTCCTGAAACTGTCGCATTCATCGTTATCTGCTGTTCAACAGCCTTATCATAATCGGACTTACGGTTAATAGCTGCATATTGAGAGAGAACATTTCCAAGGGTTGACAATCCATTATTGAGGGCTGCAACAACAGGAACAGTTCCTTTGTCATCGAATTCAGAGCGTAATGGTGATAGTCGTTTGCAGCTGCCCATCTCTTTGGGAGGCTCCAGCTGCCACACGTGGCGTGTGCCCCGCAGACAGCTGGCGCTGCTTAGCAAATCTGGGAATGCCACGGAGTTCAGGGGAGTGATTTGATTGGCTTTCATTGGCTACTCACCCATACAAAATAAGTTGAATATTATACAAAATATAAGAAACTTGCAGTTCATATTTGTGGCTGTTGTTCGTTTACAATCTCTCTCCGAAAATAGCTCTGTTTATAGATCTTCTCTACTTATCCAGCTTTGTCAAGGACTACTTTCTCTATTGTGAAAGTTTGTTTTGGGACAACTTTCGACACTTGTTCTTGCTGATGTTTTTATCTGCCGCCGTCTGTCGCCTGCAACTGAAATCCATTCAAATTGACGCATTGACAATTGTTTTACCAATTTCATTTCGCTTGTTTTTCGACAGTTGGCCAAAGTTTTTCTTTCTCCATGGCTCCACCTCTGTTACTTAAGCATTTTGACAACTGCTGCTATTGCTGCTTTTGCTGCTGCTGCAGTTGCAGCTTAAAGTTCCTTGGCTCTTTTCTTTTCCTTTTGCTTTCCTTTTCTTGGGTTTTCCTTCCTTCTTTGCATAGCCAGAGCTACGTAGTTTATCAAAACATTTCAAGTTGAAGTGCGGCTGCAAAAACAAAAGCACCCAAGACATCATCGATTTTCTCGAGTGGAATGCGCCCCAAGGATGGGGACCCCCAGGATGAAGAAGATGAGGTTGAAGAGGAATCGCACTCCTACAAGGAAAACAACTCAATCTCAATGCATGGCACTTAGGCAGCTGGTGCAACAACACCAGCAACAGTGGCATTGGCATCAGAGTCAGCAGCAGCATCGGTGGCAGCCACTTGGTTGCAAGGTGCGGAAACTTCCACGACAGCAGAATGCAATTTCTCTCTCTCTCTGTAGAAGACGGAAAGGAGGAGGCTCTTCACTATGCGAGTATGTATTTGTGTAATCAGTCACAGCCAGTTTGCTGTGCGGGAGGGGCCTGCACTTAAGGACTATCCATTCATTCACTCATCTATCCATAGCCTGGGTCCCAGGCCAACTTGCAAATCGCTGCGCAATGCTAATTCATTGAAAAAGAATCCGATGCTCCAAACTTTGCTCATTATAATTACGAGGATGCACTGCAACTGCAACTGGCAGCTGACTTAGCTCTCATAGTCGAATACGAAAGATATAAACTCTTTCTGTAAAGATAGATATTATCCAGCAGAGAGGGCTGATACAGGAGTTCGGATGATACCTAAAGCTCGCACTCAAAGAGATCTGGGATCACTTTTCCAATTATCCACCCTACAAGCAGACAAAAATAATATTTTTCACGGTTTCAATTTATTTCTCAACTTGTCCCCATTAGACGATTGAAAACCAAACATATTTTCTTAAACTCTATCGACTTTTCAACGATTTCAATATATCTGCAGATCCCCATTTGCAATGAGTAACATTTTATAGACCAGTTGCCCTTACTATCTCATAGGTAGAAAGTTATTTCTTGGCTTCTGGAACTCACAAAATCAACCCTCGCGCACAAGTTATGCCCAAGAGATATGGGCCCGGTGCCCCAGAACCTTATCCCAACAACCGGGAGCGGCACACGGAAGCGGCAACCAGTCGGATGGGGCATGGCACGGCAGGGCAGGTCGAGGCAAGCGCTTGGCACGTGCATTTCATTTGATAAATGTTGTCGTTGTCGACGGCGCCTTTGCCTGATTATGCAGCGCAGCCAGCGACGGTGGTGCCTCTGCCTCCACGTGAGCGACCTCTTTCCGTTATGCCGTTGTAGATGCCAAAAACTTGCCTCGACTTCCGTTACTCCCGCCTTGGTATACGAGTATCTTTTTATTGCACACGCGCGTGAAAATAAACCGCAAAAAGGTGAAAATTCGTGGGGAAGCTGGGGATCTGCTCTCGAGTGGGTTTTGTATGCGGCATCAGGTTTCTCTGGTTTTGTTGTGTGTAAAATTTACACTGACATGAGCTAACTAGTCGTGTGTGTGCGAGCGTGTATCTATGTGTGTCTTTGGCTGTGTCCGTGTATCTGCGGATGCGGCACGTTGCCGTTGTAACTTGCAACTTAAATGCGCACGTGATGCGCTGCCTGCGTTTGCTTTATTGCGTGAGCTTCTCAAAATTAACAAAGTTTTTTCTAGGCTCCCTTCCGACATCCTGCGCACCTCCAGGTGCTTCCTGGAGCGACAGACAATATGAATGAAGATGTGCGAGGACAGGCCACGTGGCCCGTGCCACTCTCGAGACAAGTGCGAATAAGCACGACCCAACATAATATCACGCATACGACACGTTGTCTCCGGCCAATTTTTGATAGCTACTGCAATCAGCTAAGTGAGCGTGGAGCCTCCCCACTACCCCACCCAGCCACCCAATCAGCCAACAACGGGCCCAATAACAACAATACCAGGAGAAACGACAAATCGGGGTAAAGCGGGGAAAATGATTAAACGGAAGCATGCTAGAAGCAGTTTACCAACTTTCGAATGCAATTTCTGCAAAAGGAAAAAGTCGTTGCATTGCAACTGCAACACTCTTCAGCAAAATACTGAAATTGTGAGAAACTTAACATTTTTCTCCCCTTTTTCATACTTTTATTTAAATTTCTAACGCCAATTCTTTTTATAGCCCTTTTTGAATACTGAATATGTTAGACGAGGAGATCCCTTTTCTGCTTCATGACCGAGAAAAAAGCTCCCCTTGGAGCATAGTGTAATCAAAGCAAGAGAAAAAGTTTCGCTCGCGAACAGAAATTGAAAGTCAACACGCACACACACACACACACTTACACACACAGATACGAGAGACAGGCCCACACCCACAAAAGGAGGCGCATAGGATATCGAAATCAAATCACAGCATCGTCAAATGCATTTAGAGCTATTTGCATTGCTCGGCATTCCTTCGACTTGCTGATTCCTGCCCCTTGATTCCATCTGATTCTGATTCCGATTCACGATTCAGATTCAGATGAAGATGGAGATGGCTGGCATCATTCCGTGCGCGCCTCGGCATGTGTCTCTGGGAATTTTTCTTTTCAGACTTTGGTTTTTTTCGTGCTGCACGCTGCCATAGAAAATTGATTTTCATCGCCGCCGGGACTTGCATTTGACTGCATTTGACAGACATTCCGCTTGAAGTTAATAGTTTGTTAGTTTTGGCTCGAAAATGTTAAGAAGAAGGTGGAAGACTCAAGAGAAAATAAGACGTTTATAAAATGTTTTCTAATTACGCAGAATAAAAGAAAGTTTTCCATTGAAAGCGGTAGATTTTTCCCTCATGTGTCGCTGTTTGGGAGTATGTTTTCACTTAGTTTATACCTGATTCAAATTATTTGCATGTTAATGATATTTTCCCTCAGATAATTCTCTTGTTGGTGGCCATTTACACATTATTTTGAAAATTTATCTGGGCGCTACAAAATCCATTTTTTGTAGCATAAAAAATATCATTAATAATGCACACACACACAGATCAGGTCTTTTGTTAATCAAGCAACTGGGGATTAATTTTTAAGCTTAACACATATAATAAATGCATCCAAACAAAAGGTGGTGCCAGAACAGGGCTCTGACCTGTATTAATAATGGATATCATGAAAAAATATCATGCGTTTGCCGCTGATTATGCAAATGTACTTGATAAATATAGAACACACACTGAAAAAATAATTGTAATGCGCTGCAGCATTTCATTGTTTTCTTGTTGTGTTAATTATTGACAATAATTATGCATTAATGTGCAACAAATGTATAAATAATTGCTTCGGTAGTTGTGTCTGCATCGAATATTTCGCATACGCCACGTGTGAGGCATATGTTTGCAGTTTCGCCTTCCACTCGATTTCATATTCTCGGTCTGGTTTGCATAAGTAAATTTGTAAATAGACGTCTCTTTCATGTTATATTTTACCGAGCTAACAAAGTCCAAGAGGACTGAGCTGGAGACCGAGCTTGAGGGCACCTGCATCTACACCGAAGTTTCTGCCTCAGAGGAACACTGAGAAACTCTTTTTAATTTCTACAGTTTTAATTGAGCATTTTTAATTTATGCACAATAAAAACCGATTTACCGCCTGCTACCCGCTCGGCCAGAAAAAGTTCAACTTTAGCTTTTTATAACTGGCCCCAACAAACTGGAGAAAATAGAAGCAAAAGATAGGGGCCAAAAAAATGATGAGCCATAAAAGTGGCCAAGGTTTGTGTGTGTGTGTGTGTGTGTGGTTTTGAAAGCTAAACTAAAGTTCTGGTACGAGTAGAGGGAGCAACTTTTGCTTTTTAGTGCCGGCAGTTTGGTCTATTTTACAGCATTTAAGTGGCCATGAATTTCCTCTCCAGCGAACACTAAGGAGGTTTTCTGGCCAGCGGCCACTGTCTGCCAGAAACACGTGCACATGGCTCCATAAAGACAGCACAGTGTGGTTCCACCGTCCAATCCCAATACTCCACCCAGAGCTCCATCATCCACCTGCTGTTCCGTCCAGGTAGGTCCAGGCCTTTCTTTTAGTTGCGGTCAGTTTTCGGTCTCAATTGGTTTAGATTCAGCCCGAGCAGAAACGGGACACGTGTGGCCCCAAAATTGTTTGAGTTAGTTAGCGTGGAAACGTGCCGGGCAATAAATTGATCAAAGCTGAAATTTTTAAACTAAAGCCATAAATTTGATGTTTTGATTTTGGTGGGAGGAAATAAATTCTGCTACGTGCGGAAAGGCAGTTTCTTGGCCATATTTCAGCACCAAATGGTTGATTTTCTATGGTTTTATTTATTAGAAAGCATCCTTAACAATAAACAATAGCCATTCGACCGATATCTCAACAAAGACAACAACCCTTTTGAATAGTAAATAGTTGTTTTGTAACTAAAAATATATTATCATTTCAAGATAAGCTAAAAGCTTGTACGGTAAGATTTAAGTTTATAATCTTCTGGAGTACCTGCAATATGATCATGTAAAACCACCTTCAAGGCAATAATTTAGAGAATGAAACCCCTATGTATCAATTGATAAACTACCGTATCTAGAAAATCATAAAATTCGTTCTGAATTGCGTTACCAATGATATATCATGTGAAATAAAGCTAAGAACTTATCCATTGACAACTCAATCGATATGGGCACACTATGGGTATATTTTTCTGCCTACTGCCCGGATTTTCCAGTTGCCTGAGCGAAACCCTGACAGTATAAAAGGGAATTCTACCTGCATTTATTTGTCCCATGTGTCTGCTCTTTAAGCCATTTTTTGAGACGCAAAAGCAAGAAACAGAACCAAGAACTGGAGCACAAGCAAGACGAAGGCAAATTGAACCCCCTGATACCGAAGGCAATTTTTGGCAAGTTGGATCAGAAGGACTCCACTAGAGGAAGGTACAAAATTCCGATCTGGAGGAAAATCAACGTAAATGTTACTAGAAAATATGGACCAGCAAATCAGCGGATTAAAAAACACAAGAAACGAAGGTAAGTATTTCAAGCCGAATCATAGTTACCCTTTCAAAAGCATCGTTTCGATTCGCAGCTACAAAGATCTGGTGTGTAAATCGCTCAACAAAATATATTTTTTCGGGCCCCCAAATATATATTTTATCGTGCTTGAAATGATTTGTTCTCTTCTTTACATCATCTGGATGAGATCGCAAATACTCTATGCGAGGGTAGAAACATGAGGCACCACAATGCATCACTCTGGGGGAGGGTTGGGGTGTTACAGACAGAGGCGGGTTGTGGCATTTTGCATGGCATTGTTGGGGCTGACAACTGCAATGAAATGACGAAGATGTATGGCAGAAGACAAAGAAAGAGCTAAACAGAGAGTGGGGGGAAGAAAAAAGATATGGGGTTGGGTTGGTGGGTGGAAGAGGGCTCATTGTCATTGTTGCTGTTGCTGTTGGCACGTTGCAGTGACAACAAGCCGGGAAGAATCCTGAGCGACATCCAGCCGCAGGCAGGCACTTGCCCTGCTCTAGATCCTGGTCCTGCCATGCTCCGTCCTGGCCATCTGACTCCAGCTTGTTCCGGATTTTCACATTTGCCACATCTAGAGTACACACCGGCTGACATTGATGTGACGTGAAACACATTAGAGTAATGAAATTTTTCCTGGTTCCTAGCTGTCCTCCGCAAAGGTGTGACTGTGCGCTTTAGCAGCAGCTTCTCAAATCCTCTCCACCTTAAATATTAACACTCAAATGATATCTGTGGCCCAGCAGCAGCCATACCATTATCCCTTCTAATAGGGCTTTAGCGGTGTGCTGGTCCAATTCTTCTATTGCTAATCCCATCCCCATCCCCATCCAGCACACAACTCAACTGTTTTAATTATACGAGTATTTGGCTCGGTTTTAGGGCGTTTGGCTCATTAAAATGTGTTGCCTACTTTTTGGCGGCCCACGAAAGACATTCAAGTTTAATTGCAGCCATAAATATGCTGAATGCCCTTCCCGAGAGCATTTATTTCCCGTATAAGAGCTGGCAATGCTAGAAAAATACTTAAATTGGTGGCAAGATTACAGGAGGGGGAAAGCCTTATTGGGATTATCCCCTTGTGGGGGTAAATCTTCTACGTAACACGAATATCTTCGGTAACAAGATTAGTTCTAACAAGAATATGCTTCAGTTTCCAACTAAGGCTCCTGTTTTTGTTTACCAATACCATTCATTTATTTCATTTGTAGCATTTTCTTCTGGTTTTAAATATTTTAATACCTGGTTTCTTCATTTTCACATTGAATACCTCTTTCTTTTCCATCGACAGTGTATTCAAAGTGCGTTCCACCTTTTGATTGTCTTCGATTTCACCTCGGCTTGAGTTTGTCCACGTGCCGACAGCTTGTAGGCTCACTTACTCGTACCCTGGCCACCTTTTCAGGCCATCCCCAGAATTAATTTCGTTTTGTTGTGTATTTTTTTAATGTCTGTGTAATTAAAATGCGGACAGCGCAAAATTGGTAGCAAAGGTGGTTGCGATAGAGGCAGGGAGGAAGGCAGGCAGCAAGACAATCAGATACGTTGAAGTGCAAAACGAAGCGAAGCCAGAAATGTCTACCAAATATCAAAGACAACTTTCAGCTTCGAGTGGCATAAAGGACAAGAGCTCTGATTGACTAAATGTTGCAGTGCCTGAATGCTTGAATGACAGACTACCTGACTGACTGATGAACTGCAGCTGGGCGGAGAGTTCTTGTCTCAGATTCGAGATTTGTTTTTTCGACTGAGGCTCAAACTTCAAAACGAGCTGAGATGCTCCGCAAGTGCGTCTGGGTCCCCTAGCTCCTTCCGGCAGCCATTGTCAATGACTGGAGACGGAGTCCGTCTCCACAGCTCGGCTCGAAGCAATTTGGGAAAGTGGAGCATAGCATCCCTACCTGATGATTCAGCCTCTGCCGTAGCGTGAGCCTCCTCCAGTCTTGGCCATAAATCAACTCAAGTGCCTACGCCCCAGCTGATTTATTTTGTCCTGGTAACTCGTCAGTCTAGGGGTGGGTGTGGGTGTGGGTGTGTGCGAAGGCTGGATCCGAGCTGGGGCCACGGCATTTGCCTAAAATATTTAACCGGCACTTGTGCTCCACAATTCCAGCATCCTCCTGTGTGTCTCTTTCTCTGACTGCGTCTCTGTCCCTTTCCTGCTTTCACTGTTCCTTCTTCGTCCTTTTTATTAAATTCTCAAGTGGCATTCGAAGTCGAATTTTCTGTTGCCTTTTCCCAGTTTTTCTTTTGCTATTTTCAAGCCAACCAACAAAAAATTTCTTCTTTGTCAATTTCCGTATAATGCACAATAATAATACAACAAAAACAGGAGCAGCTTCAGCAGCAACAGCAGCGGGGCGGACTCGTGTTGGGGCAAAAAGAACAACAACAATTTGCGGCAAGTGATTACCTTAGACAATTTGCGGCTCGCAAATTGCGCTGTTCCCTCTGCCGCATCGCCCAGGGGGATGCGTCCCCCATCCACAGAACTCATCTACACTGATTGTTGTTACTGCCGCATTTAGGGGCAGGGTAAGCCAATGCTCAGGCCAGTGCCTTCCAAGCACAGGACGTGCCCAGAGAGATCAGCATCAACACGAACAGAAAATTTAATTTTTAATTTCGTTGCGCATAATAAAAATGGTTCCCTGTTTTGGCCTGTCAGAAAAGAGGAGATGTAAATACCTGCAGATGGATACGAAAGCAGCATAAAAATCGAAAACAAGTGCCAAATATTTCAGAATCCTAGGAAACAACCACCTTAAGATTCTGTCAGTCTGTCAGAGCAGATAAATACCTTTACAAATTATGCCAAGGTTCCCAAAAAGACCTATGGGACACACAGCATGGAACATTTTTCAAATGAAATCCAGAAGGAGGAAATATTGCAATGTTGCATTGTTATTTGTGGCCATCCTGTGGCATGGACCTGGCTCATCCATCTGCAGCATATCCTGACGGGGCACTGTTAATTAGAAGCTTTCAATATCAGTCCAACAAGAGCTGTAAGCTGTACAAAAACTAAAAAACAAAGCAATTTCTGGAAATATTCACCAACAGAACTGAAACAGAAGAGTACTCGTAATGCAATATTGTAGCTGGCACCTGGTCAAAGTTTTACCTTTGCAATTAGAATCACAATTACTGGAATGTTGAGAGCATGTGTGGGGGAAAGAGATAGAAAAGAAGAAGGAGAGGGAGAGGGAGAGGGACAGAGTGAGAGAGAGAGAGAGAGAGACCTGGATGTTTAAACAATAACATGGCAAGCAAACTAATTATAAAAAGTTTTTTCTCCCAGTTCTGGCATTCCCTGTTTCGACGCTTCGGCATTTTTGGGCCAGATAAATACATACAGCGAAATGGCAACCGCAAGGAGTGAACCGTTACGCTCCCAAAAACACACCCACACAGACACAATCCAAACACACACACAGTAACAGAGAACAGAGACAGAGTGGGAAGCCATTTTGTGGTCTCATGCCATGCGTTGTGCTAATGAGATTTTGATAGAAGTTTGTGAGGCGCGGAGTTTGAGAGGCAACTGCCTCAAAAACTGTTGACAGTTGCCTAATTAAAAGTCAATTCTTTTGTCTGATGCCAAAATAAAAAACCAAAGCCAAAAAACGAAAATGAAAATGAAAAAGCTTCAACTGGAAATGCAAAGTTTTGTTGGCAGGAGTATATCAGGGCGTCAAATTTAATTTTGAATTTCTGATGGGCTGCAGGAAAAGAGATATAAAAGGGAGCCTGGCATGGTACCACTGGGAATGGAAGACTGCTGGAGACAGACCAAAGAGCATAATTTATAAGCAGCAGTCATAGCGACTCAATTTTGTTGTCATGTTGCATGCAAATGAGTTGAACGTAAGCCAGGCGACTGATGCCCCAGCTTCTGCCACGGCTGCTGCTGCAGGAGTGCAGCAGCCAACAAGAAAAGCATACAACGATTGCAACTTTAAGTAAATTTTTAGCTAAATAAATAACTTTGCTTCACTGCCAAAGTTTCATCTTTATTCTCTGTATTTGTTTACCCTTTTGCCATGAGGTGTTGTAAGAAACAAGATGATAGCCATACACTGACAGAAGCAATTTTGGTTTCTTGAAGGTGTAGAAGAAAATGGTTTCGAGAAGCGGCTTTTTCCAAATTTAAATGCTCTCGGAGTTACTGTCTAAAGTAAAACAGGAAACGAGAGAGTATAGATCCAAGCCCTTCAGTCTTTTGCTGAACTCTTCGATAGGGTATCACGGTATTCGACTAGCAGTTTGAGATCTTGGGGTGCTGTTTTAGTTTTTCCGTTTCGTTTTTTATGCAACCACTTGGTGAAATAACATAAATTTCCGCTTCCTTCCCCCAAACACTTTACTTATTATGTGTTTTTCTTTGCGCTTAGCTTGAATGGAAAGAAGAAATGGAAGTGGAAGTGGAAGCAGAAGCAGAAGATGAAGATGGAGGCGAAGAAGAATGTGCAGAAGCAGTGGAAGACCTGGCAACTGACATAGTTTTCCCCAATCTCAGACTCAGTCGCAGCCTCAGCCTCTGTCTCAGCCTCAACCTCTTTCTCTCTGTGGGTCGAGTCCTGCCTCAAAGTCTTTGCTTTTGCCGTTGCCTTGGGCCGTGGTAGCATTGAAATAAATCTGAGCAAGTTCCTTAGTGAAAAGTTTTCTTTTGGCCTGGTGCAATAGTGGTGCAGGGGCTCGCTGCAACCGTTGGGGCAACCGTTCTGATGATGGCATGAGGTATGGTTCGTAGTCGTCTGCTTCTGTGTCTCGCCGGAGGCCAGCCAAAAGTGTTATTTACCTTTTCTCTTTGTTGCCAAATGCCTGGGGAAACTATGCAAAGTTCACTTGCAGCTCCTGCTCCATACCATTCTTTTCATCTCCATTGCCGCCAGCACTTTGCTTAATGTTTGTCCTGCATAATTAAACAATTGTCAGGCAAATTGTTGCAGCCCCACACACACACACACAGGAATGTCGTTGCAACGGCAAACAAAAGGTTCATTTGGCAAAATGACAAAAGGTGATATAAATGGAATGGGACCAAAGACAGACGCCAACCCAAAATTACATTAAAGAAACCCCACAGCAGGGAAATCACATTCGTGTCCTCGCATTTAAGTCTTGGCCTAGCCAAAGATACAGTTGGCAAACATTTTAAAAGCAACTAAAAATAGCTAATGCCAGAATGAGTCTAATTAAGTTGAGCCAAGCAATTTGCCAGCGACAGCCAGAGTCGGTAGCACAAACTCCTTCTAGTTGCAAATTTGATTAGCTGCTAATTAATTTCATTATTAGGCAGGGCAGGGCAGGGCAGGCATCGGGAATCGGTTCCTAAGGATGGAACGGAGTTGGGTGAGAGGCATCGCAATTAGTTTGGCAAACTTTTCGACAGCTGCGAACGGAAATTGTCAGAAATTGTGTGAGGCATCTCGAGTATCCTGACTCTCCAGCATCCCATGGTCCCAGGATCCCACGGCATGTAAGCGATATTGATGTCGATTTAATGTTGAAATTAGTTGCATAAATAATTCATTGGCTCGATAATTGCCAAATGAGTTTTGCTCTTTGCAAATTTGCATTTATTTCTTATTTGTTTTGCTATCCAACCAAAAATCATTCTAGTGAAACGGAATTGCTATCATAAATAATTAAAAACATCTTATATCTGCGGTTCTCCCAATCGATGGCTTAGACACACACGAACACAAGGAGTGGAGTACATATTGCACTGACAGAATAAGGGAAATAAATAGAAAAAACTAATCCACAGTAAAGGAAAAGGAGCAACAAAAATGTTGCTTAAAATTCACAAATAAATGCCACGTAACAGGCAGGGATATACGAGTGTATGCTGCAGCCCGATGAGGAAGATCCGGGTTAGTTAGGGACTAAGAACTCACCGACAGACAGGGCGGGCAAATATGTATGTATGCAAAAACGGTGAATTTGTATTTCAATTTCTGCTGGCGCACAACTTTTGCAACGAGCAGCCACAAAAACGTAACCAAGTGGACGGAGAGGAGCCACCGACAGGTTGAGCAGTTGTCCAGGATATGCCATACCCAGACACATACTCGCACACGAAAACGCACACAAAACACACACTGAACCGACACATAAATACAACTGACCAGAGAGCACTGTAACCAATGGCTGGACTGACACAGCGCATTTGAAAATTGATCACCGGAACATCCGTGCGCTGACCGGAAGTGCACAAATACAGCTCCCTCTCCCACTCCCTGATTTATGTGTGTGTTCGTTGTGTGCGTAACTATTTTGCATCTGACAATTGTTGGAAGTTTCCCCCCTTTTAAAGCACAGCTTTAACTTGCCCGAGGATGATTGATGTCTAGACAGGAGTGTGTTCACCAATTGTTGGGGCCCCAAGAATGTATAATTAGTGTTTTCATTAACATTTAACGCGGGTTTTTGCCAGCGTTGAGGTCATTAAGAGTACGCCCTGTTGCAACTGCAATGTTATCTATAATTCAGGGACACAAAATTGACTTGGAGACAATTTGCCAAGAAATCCAGTCCTCCTTCCTTCCCTGATTAGCTACTTCACCGCTGGCTGACACTTGTCTGCGTCTTCGCCAGGTCTTGGGCAGAGCTAATACCTGATTCCTGGGTCTGGGCCACGTTTCTGCTGGCTTCTTATTAACTTATTTATGTGTCAACTCGGGTCCAAGAAAAACCAACCGAATGTCAGCTCAGTCCCTGCTTCTACCTCCTATCCGACTAATGGAAAATTATGTTGCGAGCCCGAGCCGAGCAAAACTGGCAATATGTCAAGAATGTCTTAAAGTTTATTTCAACTCGGCACTCGGTTTGTTTTTGGCTCGTTTTTATTGCCGATTTTTGGGGGGGAAAGACATTTGACAGCTGCACTTGGGATTTGTGTGAAAGTTTGTTCAATGTTCAATTGCTTGAAAGTCCCACCCCCCAACCTCCCAACCCCACCACAGCCGTAAAAGTTTGCCTGTAACTGACAGTCGGATGCAAGACCATAGATAAGCGCGGGCCGGGCCCCAATGAAAACATTAATTATTTCTGCTGGAACACCAATCCAACGCACTTTCCATGACAGGCGGCGAACAATGCCAGCGATGACTCCATAATGAGCATAATTAAGCCGCACAATGTGCATTTAAATTATAAATTAATTCAGCATCGAGTGGGCAGCAGGATACCCGGAAAAAGGACTCCATAAAACAGTTGTTTACATTTGGACAACTAATTCATTTATGATTCAAATAAAAGCCAAAGCCAATCGCAAAAACGAGCAGCTTTTACTCATCATTTACTTATTACTTTCATAACGGATTTTGTTTATAAATTTCATTAAAAAAGTACTTTTAATAGTGTGTGTCTAAATATATATATGTAAAGCCAGGGAACAATCCTTAGTGCCGATACAACTCTTAAATACAATTATCTTACATTATTTGAAAATTTTAAGTTCCATTACGGAATTTCCTTCATCCTTAATTTTCGGATTTAAACAGTCAGTTTTACCTGAGAGACTTGTTGTTGGTTGAGTTTCAAAAAAATTTTGGTAAAATGCGAATGCCAAAAAATGAGAAACCTTAACGAGCCAACATTTTATGACACATTTTTAAGAGCAAAACGCTGACAATTCAATTGAAATGTAGCTCCGATGGGATGTGGAAAAAAGTAGGGCCGGGACTGCGACTGCAATTTCGAAGAGCTGTCATCAGAGAACCGCTCCACTCCACTCCGCCCTGGTCCTACCCGAATAACAGCAACGGCAACGGCAACAGCAATAGCAGCAGGAAAAATAGGAACAAAACGCTGGCAAACGAAATTAAAACAAGCAACTGAATCGGGAAGGGGGCAGGAAGGTGATACGATGGGGACAGAATGGTAGAACGATGCACCATCGCGATGGTGCCAGAATAGTAGCGAGGGTTAAGGGGTTGTAAGGCAGTCAAAAAAATGTATGCAAATATGTATGCCAATGTAAAACAGAAGCGCAAACCGGGGTACGGTAGCAGCGCACTCGTATAAAAGTCCAGTCCTCTCCTCCGCAGCATCCAAGAAGACAATGAAAAGGCATAAAAAAGTGTACAGATGAGTGGGGATGTGGGGGGTAAGCTGGTTGCTGATGTCTGGGGAAGGACCCTACTGAATGACATGACTAAAAAATGGTTGGAAAAAAGAATAGCAAAACAAAAGAAATGATGAGAGTGTTGATGGAAAACCCAGGACGAAGGACGCAGGGGCCAACGAAGTGGCAATGCGCTGCATCCGCTAAAGACAGAGCCAAAGATAATGCCAGGCGTAAAGAAAGCTGAGTGGAAATGTCGGAAAAGCGAGGAGGGGCTGAAATCGCTCAGAAAAAAATAACTGGGTTAAACTGTGGGGATAAGGGGAGTGCGAAGAAGATATATTTAATTTGAATGGGGAAAACATAATATAATTAGAAAGCAAACGAAAACAGAGAAAGGAAGGAATGAAACGAGATGTGCAAATGAAATGTTAATGATAATCTTTCGGTATTCAATTGGAAGGACACTCTAAAATATTCGTTTATTACGATTTCTACAACGGCATTTTGAATCATTATTCAGTTTTAAAATCCTCTATAACCTAACTCCATTCCAGTCCGTAGTCCCAAAAGCACAAGGCAGTAATTTATTCGACACTTTTTTAAGCTGCTGCTGAAGAAAAACAAAAACCTGTCGTGATTCCCCGTAGGCATTTCGCAACACATTTTGCACTTTCGAATGACCGCAAAACGGGTTGATAGTTATGTATCTTTAATTGGATTCGGTCCGTAGATTTTATTCGAATGACACAATTTGCAGCAGAGTAAAAAGATGACTTATATTTCTGTAAAAATGCAGTATATTCAAATTCTCTGCCATGATTCACAATTTTAGCTCGTTATGAATACATTTTATGTACAAAATATGTATTTATTTTGTTTGAATGACAAATATTCAATTTATGCGCTTCGAACCAATTTAAATCGAGTTTTAGCTAAATTACCAATAAAAAATACTAAATAATTTCAGTGCTGTAATTTATTAAATTCTCGGTAAGAGTTTTTATCTGCTGTCATAACTAATTTGCATTTTTTCTGGATAAAGTAAGTTAGAGATATGATTTAAATAATTAGCATTTAATATTCAAACAGTGGGAGTGGCAGTCATTTGAATTGAAAATTCTATGAGCTATGCACTTAAAAAAATTAAGGATAATACTGTAGAGTTTGGGTGATTTTTTGTTGGGAAGGAAACGGCAACATTTTTGCAACTCCGCCAACTCCGTTGCGCTGCAATCGGACCCTCATTAGCCCATTCTCGCAGAGGGACGAGAGTGGCTTAACTAGATTTCAGATACATAAATTACATGCGCGAGTCGCCAGGATGTTACAATAAACAGATTTATAAATTGCCGCCAGCAGCCTGCAGCCGGCCATTATTTATGGCTGCAGGTTGACAGACAGTTGCCCCTTCCTCCCCAACTCTCTCGCAACCAGCTTGGAGGGTGGACAGCCGGGGGTTGCCTGTCAAGGCTCCTGTTCTGTTCTGCAGTGGGCAGTCCTCCGTATAGAAATCCCAGAGAAACGCTACAGATTAAATACCGACTGCTAGACACTCTCCAAACTTTAAATGTTGTTAGTAAATCATCAATATGGAAGTTGAATGTTCCTATTCCAACGAGTATGTAAAACCGTTTTAAAATTTCATTGTGATGCGGAAATTGTTTTTTATGTACTCAAACCGAACCTTCAATTTGGTCACAGTAATTATTTTTCAATTAGCATTGAAAATGAACCATAAAGCAATCATAGCATCGTTTTACTTCCCGAATAAAATATAGATGCTATACTAGATTATTGCAAATACACAGTATGTATCTATTAGACCATGGGTATAGTCTTCAATTAAGTGTCTGAAAAGAGCATCAATTGAAGGTCAGATTTAATTTCACCGTCCAACCGTGTTGTTGTTGTAATTCGTATTTTTGTTGATTAGTTCTGAGTCTGAGCTTGACATGGCCCTCTCCAAGCAAAGAGCAATAAATGGAGTCCGAAATAAGTCCGAAGTCGAGGCCGTAGGCGGATCGAATCATAATACATATAACTTTACGGTTGCATAAGATATACTGGTTTTGAAATCGTATTCATTTGTGAAACTAGCTGGAAGAAAGAATTAAATGTACGAATGGACTTCAGAAACAGGTTTGAATCTGGATCTGTGCCGGTGAGCAAGCTGTTCAGTTTCAGATAAGTCCTGTTTTCCAGGTGCGCAACACAATATTTCTCCATAGCAGCAATCAGCACTTTCGGATGAGCGGAATACTAAATTTTTCGAACATCTCATCGAAACCACATACCCTTGTACTCGAAGAGGACGGAGGTGCTCGTAGACCAAGCAGCACAGAGTCAAGCACGTAGCAGGTTAGCTAGTTTTCGCTGTGAATTTTTGTATATTTTTCCGCTAATTGGCAACGGCTCACAGTCAGCGGCCTCCGTTACACCCACAACAGTTCCACCAGAGTTCCAATGTCCGCAGAATTTTTCTCTTGATTTTACTTTTCATTTTCACTTCACTTGCAGTAGGTAACAGCCGGGAAATTTTTAATTATTTGCTTTGCGGTTGCCTTGAAGTTACTTTCCCTAAAACAACCCACAGAGTCGGCAGCCGCTCCAGCAGCAGGGCCAACAGGAGATGAGACTGATGGGTCCATCACACACCTGCGGCGCAATTTTCTACACTTTGCAGCATTTTTTCTTTCAGCCCGGGCACCTTATCATTTATCTGCTGTTTGGAGAGATCAAAAGCGAACGCCAGCCAGCAATCAAAAGGAGCCGGCTTGCTTATCCTTCTGCCAGGTTGTCCTCCTCCTCTGCACAGGCGTCCCATCACAGCCCCTATACCTATCTAAGCCGAGTCTGCAATGTGGGTCGACGTTGACTGCCAAGCCATGCCATCTGCTCAAATGAAACTAATTTTGTTGATTGTACATTCGCGCTGACGGAACGAGGACCAGCAGCAACATCAGCACCAGCATAAGCATTGGGAACAGCAGCAGCAAAAGCTTTATAGCCATCGACAGTTGATATATGGTCGAGTGGGGGCGTGGCTTAGTGTCTTAGTAGCTGCTGTCAGTTTAGAGAATTCTTTGCTATTTTTCGTTCGTATCTCGCTTTTCGTTTTTCGGTTGGATGATGGTGTGTTGTCAAGTGAGATGTTGTAGACAATTTAGCTGGTCAAATTATCTTTAATTGATTGAAATCTCTTTCTTGCTGGGAAAATTACTTTTCTGCTGTCTAATCGGACAAATCAATATCCCTTACTCGTGCATCCATTGCTGCCATCAATCGGAATCGCTTTGTCTGGGGACAGACATGCATCAATATGGGCATTACTATTGTTCTCGACTTGAACCAATCATCAGTTCCGCCTACTGCTTGCCTCTGGAGTCCTATAGTGCATTGCTCTTTCCTTTTATGACATTTTATTATACCAATTAGAGATCTCCTCCTTTGCATTCTCTTGGGTCCATTGTGCCATTCCCATTCGCAGTGGATTGTCCTTTTCTTTTGTTTTCCCCTCTTTATGTGCTTTATTCTTTCGTTCCTCTCTCCCTACACCTATTTCAGCTCACGACTTCTCGGAATTTACGGCTCTCGATTGTGTTTTAACATTTATTCATGGAGTCTGAGAGATGGAGAGGTGGAGACGTGGAGTGTTGTCCGGGGCCCACTTCACCGGCAGCACATTTTTCAAATGTGCAACACTTGCCACCAGTTGTTGGTACAAATGACATTTACATTTTGAGCACATAATGTGTGTGAGTTTTTTTCTCCTTTTCCTTCCGTACCTGTGACAAGGCGGAGGACATGTACAGCTCTTGGCCCTGGTAGTTTTTTGGGTGATAATTGCATACGGCGTCGTGCACTCGACAACAGCTACCACAAGTGCCCTAGAAGCTGAATATTGCTGCTGCTGCTGTTTCGACTGTTTCCCGTGTTGCCCAACAACTAACAACTTCCTGCCCTTGCAGATTTTTATGGCTTTAATTTTTGCAGCTGCAAGCGAAATTCATGTGATGTATGGCCACGACCAAAGTCGAATTATTAAAAGAGCCGAAAGACAGAAATCTTAGCCAGCAGCTAAGGCCGTTTATCAACTGCTAGTTCTCCGTGCATTTTATTCTCCCCACATCTACCCCTGACAGGCAATAAATTAAAGGACCTAAATATAAACAGCTGATACAGTGGGGCAGCGAAAAGGAATGGCTAAATGAAAGCCCACTTCAAAGAGATTTTCCGCAAAGCCGTTAAGTCTGAATATGTTGCCATGCCAAAAGGCTTTAAATGGGTGAATCTCTGGGTCAAAAGCAAAAGCCGCCCGAGACGCATACGATGATCAAAGCGAAAGCCAAGAGCTGAGGGCGAACTTTATCGAACGAACTTTGTTACAGGTGGCGGTGGCGGTGGCTCCCAGTCCCTTGCACGCTGAAAGGGGTCGAGCGGGTCGTGCTTCCACAACCAAAGATGTTGCAAAGTGGTAAAAGGCAGATGGAGGCGGAAAGTGGCTAAAACACAAGTCGTATTACAGATAAATCAACAAGACTAGCTAATGCAAGTGCACAGTGAAGTTGAATATTTCGACTAAGAGATACATGATACTAAACTTTTAAGTATTTCTAAACGTATCAGGAATATTTAATTACCTTACCTGGCTACCTTAAATAGTTTCAAGTTCTTGGACATATGGATAAATTGACAAAGCGAAAAAATGGTGCCTTCTGCCCAAACTTTCAATTACTGGAATTCAAAAATAGTTGAACGAGTTGAACGGTAAGTCAGTATGGCTCTACTCCGCCAGAGGGTGCACACTGCACGAAGAGAGTGTGCGAGTCAGATATGAGTAAGCGCGTGGACGGCGTTACGCAGTCACTGCCAACTGATTTGTTAATTTTGTCTATAATTCTTAGAACAGATCCAGATTCGTCAATCTTCTAGAGATATTTTCTATTCTGCGCCTATAGTTTTCTCGTATCTTTAAAATTGTATATGTCACAGATTTTCGTACTGTGGGGCCAGTGTGATATCACAGAAGGCTGGATACAAAATTTGGTTTCTCTAGCTCTTATAGTCTCTGAGATCTATGCACTTAATGGGACGGACGGATAGACAGACATGGCTATATCGACTCGGCTATTGATTATGGGCTGATATGCTTCCTTCTGTGCGTTACACATATCAACTTACCCACAAATCTAATATACCCTAATACTCTTTTTGAGTATCGGGTATAAAAAAGGAGCAGTTTGTTGTAAAATTTTGAAAAATAGCTAAATTTTTTGTAAACATTTCCGACCAAGAAATACATCAATCCGTTCCACCATGTACTTTTAATCTGGCAACTCGTATACCCACATATATTTAAGTTCCACCTTACACAACTTTTAGTTTCTCCAATATCGTCATGCGGTACATTTCGTTGGCTTTGCTGCTGATGCTGGTGGTTTTGGCCACTATTCCCAATTATGGGACAAATGCTTGTAAGTAAAACCATTGTTAAGGATTGCTGGGATCGAAGACAGTGTAGATATATTTTATCTATTCTACAGCTTCCTGTGAACATTCTGGAAAAAGCCTAAGCCACCTTACAGGCTTGGGAGTAGATGAGAGTTGTAGTCGTTCATCACGCCCAGAAACAATAGGCGAAACAGTGGAAGTCTCTCAGGAAAAGGTTGACGATTCTGATGATGCTGAAGAATATAACGTTCCACAGGTGTCCTTCTTCAGCAAATTGAAGAAGGCATTCTCATTTTTGTACAACATTATCATGTGGTTTGTGAATTTGACTAGGGAATAAATGTAAATGATGTGGCATAGCTGCTAACAATGCCAAATCTAATTGCTTTGTCCATGGGATGTATGTACGAGTATCAAAGTCAAGTTTTCCTTTTTCTTACTCAGTCACATTTGACTTCCGTTCCCCCATTGTTTTTATGGCTTTGTTCTCTACTGTTGATGTTCCAGCCAGTCGCACTCTGTTCCTTCTCTTTGTACCCGTTACTCGTAGAATACCAAAGGGTATGTTGTATTAATCGATAGAGGTATATTGTTTTTGAAGTGGAGCAGCAACGTATGGTGTGTTATGATGTTGTTATGCCTCTCCCGATCACATAAAATAGATAGCATTATAGGATTAGATATAAAAAGTATATACTTATCTGGTAATTCTCTTTCGCACTAGCGGGTATCTTTTAGTCGAAATGTCAACTATTACGTTCTTACATGATTTTTTCTTCGCTTTTATTCCCTTTCTACAGTTTGCAATTTAAGTTATGAAAAACGTTTCGTTCCGTTTCGTTTGGTTTTGTTGCTTAATTGTGCTGTGCTGTGTTGTGGCTTTTGTTTGTTGCATTTTTTTGTTGCATGCATTTCACATGAGCCGGCAGTTGCCGCTTTCCATTTGGTTTATTGCGAATTTTATTGTTTTTATGGTAGTTTATGGCAAATGCCATACAGCGAGCCGTGTAAATATTTGTTCTAGGCGATGCAGAGCTGTATCCAGTTGGAGGGAAATGTTCACAGACAAGGACCCGTACACGAAACGGACACGCTTAAACATGCAAAAGTTGATAAAGTGAAATTTTTGCTGGTGCATTTCAATCAGCATTATGTTACCAACTGATGTCTCTTCAGAAGCCATGGAAAAAACACACAGTAATATTATCAATTCCCATGAAAAATGCTGCATTTAATATTTATTTTTTACATATTCTAGCTGAAACCTACCTGCAGGAGCAACGCCTGCAATGTACATACGAAGAAATTATTTGCAATCTAATATACAGGATTGACATCAGCAATTGAGTGATATTTACCTCAGGCCATCCAATTTTCCGTATGTTTATGTTCTGCAGGTTTAAAGCTGGCTGAAAATGTTGAAAAAGAGCAGTTTTTGGAAGGGTGAAATGTTGCATATTCCGCTCTGCTGAAATTGTAACTTCAAATCGGAAATAGGGATTTCCAATGTCCAATGATAAGACATATCGCTATATACATAATTCAGCTACCATAAAAACAATTGATCGGAAAGCTAACCTTTGTGAGTGTATCTCATCTAAAGTATCTAAAGATATGAAGCAAAGTTATCACATTATATTTTAATATGCTAATATATTAAACAAAATAGCTCTACCAAATGCTATAACTTCAATAGAAACTATCTCTATACACACCTTTAAAGCTTCGGAAAGAATTTAATTTTGTTGTTGTGTGTTAACTTAACCCTTACATAAGTTGATGTACATTTATTGTGTACATCCGAAAACCAAAAGTGGGTTCACTTTATTAAACTCTAGTCCTGGAAACTATTTTTCGTAAGCGAAGCTGCCGAATATCTGCAACTTTACTGCATTGTTCTTCATATTAATCTGCAACAAAAGTTAATTATACTACATAAGCCAGGGCTGACTGCTGCGACTGCTGGTTGGCCTATTAGGCTAATGGGCTTGCATAAAACTTTGGCCAGAGTCCCTCCGAACAGAGGGATCAGAAGAGAACAGAACAGAACAAACGAGCAGGCGAACAAACAAACTGCAGTAAAAACAAAGCGTGTAGAAATAATGTGCTTAATGAACAAAAGCCTTAGTTTATTTTTGTGTGGGGGCGTGGCAAATACTTGCAAAATACAAATAAAATTAACTAAAACTCAAAGCAAACTCCAGGCCAAAGTCCAACACGAGTAGAGTCGTGGCTCTCTGTGGATCCTCCCGTTGGAAAATTTTGGAAAAACGTTCAACGAAAAACTCTGAAATAATTAAAAACTAATTAAAGGGGCAGTGGGGTGTCCTAGGGGCGGGTGTGCAAGCTGTTGTAAAACTTAATTAACTAAATGCCAGCAACAAAAACAATAACTCCATTGAAGTTGTTGTCCATGCACACAAAACGCACACACGAGGCGTATGAGTAATTTAATCATGTTTCATGTGGCCCTGGACAAAGGATGTGAAGACAGGAAGGGGGCGTGGATGTGGACCCACAGCAGAGAAAGCTGCATTTGTTGACACCCACAGAATGCAATTTGCGCCATAAAACAAACAAGGAAAATCTTGGGGGAAAATAGAAGAAAATACAAGGCAACAAACAAAAGTCAAACAAAGTTATATTCCAGATTGGATTTTAAGTTTTAGGATTAGTTTCAGCACTGCAGATGCTCTTAGCATAATAGGACTCAGAGAAAGCCAGCCAAGGTGGATTTACATTTATAATATGAGCATCGAACGGAAGGATTTCTGTTTACCAGAATAGAATATTATACCATACTCCTCGGTGTGAGTATTACAATGTCTCTGCGAAATTGCTTCAGACCTCTATAGACGGATTTATCTCATATCTCAATGCCTACAATCGTTCCCACTCTGAGGATGTACATACAATTTTCAAAAAATACCCCTTGCTTAAAAAATGAAAAGTTTTCATAGTGCTTTAAAAGAATCAAAAGAGGTAGTTAAAGCTTAAATATTGAATTAAAACACAGGAAGGATTGTGTAATTTTGCAACATTTGAGCGACAAATAAACTAATTTATTATTTTACAGAGAGCTAAGGTTGATTATCATGGATCTGAGTGTTCTTTCTCCAAGAAATGGAAACTAAATTCCCAGATAAATAAACTCAAATACCTTAAAACTCAACTTTGGTTTGTGGTTTTCCCTTTCCTGTGGCTTTTTCTTGCCGTATTTCCGGACTTCACTTCACTTTGGGGCAACATTCTGCCATTGACTTGGATATTTGCTTTTGTACTTGAGTAGAAGAGCCAACCCCTACTCCGTATCATACCTGGGCATGGTCCTGAAACACTCCACGCACCACGTGCCACCAAAGGAGAAACAAACAGAAAAGGCAATAGATGGCGTAGGTGCAGGAGCAGGTTTGTTCTACGCTCCCTTCATGCCAATCCGGCTTAAGTACGTTGTCGAGCACATTGACTGTTTGCTTTGCTCAGCCAGAAAGCACAAAAGCATACACATGAGCGAATCCGATATGCATAAGAAAGGACTACAAGATGACGCTGAACTTCACTTTCAGTCGCCGTAATGAAAAGTGGCAGTCGCAGCCAGCCAGTGGCTGCCAGCTATACGATTGAAAATCAAAACATAAGGGAACTCCGCATCAACTGTTGGAGATGCCTCTGGACGTGGCAGTCAACATTTTTCACAAATGGCTGTGCTCATTGCGGGCCACAATGGATTGCCGTTGGCCATAATTCATTTCCGGAGCCTGCACTTGTGTGTGAGCCGGAGACCAAGTCAGATTCCGAGTCCGAGTCCGCATATTGAAAACGCTTTGGCATAGACAAATCCACGCCGGGGCCAACTGGCTCAGATTGCAACTCTGTTCTGCCCGCTCTGGACCCGGAGCCGGCCACTCTGACACGGTCCCGACCGGATTGATTGAATGGCGACTGAGCTGCTCGGATGCGATTGCCAGTGTATGCCACTGGCCACTGGCCACTGGCCATTGGCCACTCAATTGGATTTCGGAGTGGGGCATTGTGTAGCCAGCTCCGCCTTCATATGCTTAATTGAAATGGCGCTGTCAAAGCGGGTCGAAACGGGTGAAGGAAAAACAATCAATGGACTGTCCTGTCCGGTTTTATTCTGAGTCAATACGAGTAATGCCGCAAAGAACGGTGTTCACTGCGGCGTATACTTGATATTAAGGAGAACCTTGCCCTGAGCTCAAACATTAACAGATTTTGGCATGGGGGAACCTTTTGTGCAGCGATGCTCGTGTCTGATGCACAACGCAAATGCAAATTATACTAATACCCAAAGGGCAGTTGTCATTTTCATGGATGCCCTCGCCCTGTTTACGCCTGATTAAAGTCAAACAACAAACACATCACCATCATGGGCTTGCTGCATACACCATACATATATCCTTGTTTCTTGGCCCAAAACTCCATCTCTAATCTATGCACAGAAATGCTTGACAATCTCCTGTTGGGTGTGGCTCGAGTTTTGGCCCTTGGCCCGTTGTCCCTTTGTCCCTAAGCTGTCCCCCAGCTCCTGCTTCTTCATTTGCTTCTCATTAGCAAGAATATCCCATTGACGCTGCCGGGGAGAGAACGTGTGATAAAGGATGTCCAAGGATCTAGGCTTATGCAATTGGGTTGTGTGTCTCTCCCTCTGTACGTTGTCGAAAATTATGCAAATTGTTTCGAAATTTTGGATTTGGATAATTTTCGAGTTTGCACGTAAAGTTCAATATGGGGAAAAAGAATGTCCAAGGAGGTCACCAGCGGCGGCTTGAAATGGCTGCCCAAGGGAAATACATTACGGTAAACAAAAAATACCCAAATAAAAATACAAATAAAAGAAAATGGAACAAACTGCGTTAGCGTCGCGTTTAATTAAAAATGTAATTACCCAAGCTGTTAAACTGCCGCAGCGCTTGAGGCTTGGGCAAAAGGCTATAAAAAGGTCATACTTTTTTCTGAATATTCTGTAAATTAAATTGTTAAATTTACTGGGGAAAATATCTGTTTGTTTTGGATCAAGCAATGCAATCAGCCTACAGTCTTTACAAAATACTTGCTTTATCGAAATGGAGCTATGGACAGAAAGGGTGTCAACTGTTCAAAAATGAATTCTTAATCATGTTATCTTCAAATTTAACTTCAATTTAGTTTCAATTTTTCATTTCTAAAATTATTTGGTATGCATACATAGGATAGACCTTTTTAAGACAAAAAAATATAAAAAAAACCAGTAAAAACTGCAACTTAAAATAACTAAAATTTGGTTAACATTATATAATTTGGAACCACCTAAATGTAAGCAAAAAAAAACAATAAAAGCATAGAGTAATACAATACTAATAAATTGCAGAGCTCATCGACTCACTCGATGGATCTTAAATCGAGGCATACATTCGATGCCATTATGGAGAATCTAACGAAGGAGCAGATGGCCGAATACACAAAAAGTTTTGGTCTTTTGATCAAGAATGAGAACGGAGTGGTCACAATTGACGAACTACGCGTAATGGTCCAAACTTTAGGCGAGAATCCGACGGAATCTGAGCTCGAGGAGACATTTAAAGCCTCAGATATTGATGGGAATGGCGAGATCGACTTCAAAGAGTTCTGCTTCGTTATGGACAGGTTCGAGAGAGAAGAGAAGCGCCAGCTTTGCGAGGCATTCAAGATGTTCGACCAGGATGGCGATGGTTACATAGGCGGAGAGGATCTGGTCAATGTGTGGAAGAGCATGAACATCCAACCCAAGAATGTGCTTATCGAAAGAATGCTAAAAGCCGGCGACATCGATGGCGATGGCAAGATCAGTTGTGCCGAGTTTGTGGTCATGATGCAGAAGCCGTTTGTTCAGAAGTTTCAGGAGAGAGAAACATCCGCATAGTCTTACAAAATCTCTTTGCCCCAAAATTCAAAATGAAATGGAATTGAAAAATAATATGAAATAAACATAACTAAAAATTTGAAGTGATCGTTTGTTAGACCCCCATAGACCCGTGACGCCAGCGCTCTCTGGACCTCTGTCATGGATGAGTTTGACTTTAGCACTCCGCCGCCAGAGGAACGGGTCAGCCATAGTCATACGCTAACCGATGAGCAAAGCAAGGATTGCACTACGGTCTTCGATATGTTTGATCCGGAGAATACGGGGGTTCTGCCACTGAAACAGATAAAGTACCTAATGCGTGCCTTGGCCGTCTTTCCCACCGATTTGGAACTGAGCGATATCTATGCTGAAATCGATACGGACGGATCCGGCGATATGTTGCGAGACGACTTTCTATACATCATGTCCAAGATGTACAAGGATATGACACCCGAGGACGAGATTATTGCTGCATTCAAGGTGTTCGACAAGGAGGGAACTGGCGTTATAGCAGAGGCGGAGTTCCGTCACATAATGACTAATTTGGGTGATAAAATGACGGAGGACGAGATCGAGGAGATCATACGTGACGCAGACTCCGATACGGAGGGCAACATCGACTACGTACGCTTTGTGACTATGATGTCCGAGAGATAAGAACTGGGCAGGCGTTTCTGGAACATCGAAACGGATCGGGAGAGGGTCACAAAACTCACAGAATTCAGTATTGAATTTTGTTTTGGTTCAACAACAACCAGCAACTGAAATCCACAGCAACAGTAATTCTAAAATATTCAAAATACAAAATCACTAGTAAACAGACAAAACATTACAAGCAATGACCGAACTAACTGAGGAGCAGATTGCAGAGTTCAAGGAGGCTTTCGCCCTGTTCGACAAGGATGGCAGTGGCTCCATCACCACCCGCGAATTGGGCATCCTGATGCGGTCCCTGGGCCAAAATCCCACCGAGGCCGAGCTTCAGGATCTAGTGAACGAGGTCGACATCGATGGCAATGGCGAGATCGATTTCAACGAGTTCTGCCAGATGATGGGCAAGCAGATGCGGGACACTGACACGGAGGAGGAGATGCGCGAGGCCTTCAAGATCTTTGACCGCGACCTTGACGGCTTCATATCGCCGGCAGAGCTCCGTTTTGTGATGATCAATCTGGGTGAGAAGGTCAGCGACGAGGAGATTGATGAGATGATACGCGAGGCCGACTTCGATGGAGATGGCCTGATAAACTACGAGGAGTTCGTTTGGATGATCAACCAAAAGTAGGCGCCCGAAAAAAAATATACAGTTACACACACCCTTTTAGAAATATTAAAGCTGTTCCTGTGGATTGAAGAAAATCTCCTGAAATTCGTTATTTACTCTCGAGGTGTTGCTACTCGGGCAATTTTCACTTTAGGATTGTCTGGCTTTTGAGAAATTTCTTTACTCCCCTCTACTCCTTTCTACTCTGCTCTATATGAAAACTTTCCACTTGAAAACACTAAAATCGATATGTTGCGGGACGACTCTCTATACGTCATGTCCAAGATGACACCCAAGGACGAGATTATTGCTGCATTAAAGTTGTTCGATAAGAAGGGACACGAACGTAGAGCAGAGGCGGAGCTCTGTCATATAACTATACGTCATAGAACCGTGTCATAGAACTATACGATACGGAGGAAAACATCGACTACGTAGGCTTTGTAAGTTGATGTCCGAAAGATCAGAACTGGGCAGGCGTTGCCGTAACATCGAAACGGGATGTGGTCACAAAATTCACAGAATTCTGTATCACAATTGGTTTTGAGTCAACAACAACCAGCAGCTTAAATCCACAGCAATACTAAATTAAAAATACAAACAAATTAAAAACCTACCAAACTCTTAGTAAAAATACAAATAATCACAAACAATGACCGAACTCACTGAGGAGCAGATTGCAGAGTTCAAGGAGGCTTTCGCCCTGTTTGACAAGGATGGCACTGGGTCCATCACCACCCGCGAGTTGGGCATCCTGATGCGGTCCCTGGGCCAGAACCCCACCGAGGCCGAGCTTCAGGATCTGGTGAACGAGGTCGACATCGATGGCAATGGCGAAATTGACTTCAACGAGTTCTGCCAGATGATGAACAAGCAGAAACGGGAATCTGACACGGAGGAGGAGATGCGAGAGGCTTTCCAGATCTTTGACCGCGACCACGACGGCTTCATATCGCCGGCAGAGCTCCGTTTCGCGATGATCAACCTGGGTGAGAAGGTCACTGAGGAGGAGATCGACGATATGGTACGCGAGGCTGACTTCGATGGGGACGGCCTGATAAACTACGAGGAGTTTGTTTGGATGATCAACCAGAAGTAGGCACCCTGAAACAAAGTACAGACACACACCGAACATTTCGAAACATTAAAGCATTTCCTGTGGATTGAGGCAAAACTCTTGAAATTCCTTCTTTGCTCTCGAAAATGTTGCTACTCGTGCAATTTCCACTTTCGGGTTATTGTGGTTGGCTGGCTTTTGAGAAATTTCTCTACTCTACTCTACTCTAGGTGAAAACTTTCAACTTGAAACACTCTGCGTGGTTTTAGCCTACTCTTTCAGCTCCTTCCCCGCCCACATGCGGCACCTTTGTGGCCAGGCGAGCAATTTTCCTGTTGCTTAAATTCAATTTGGTTATGCATTGAAATTAAATTTTACTGTGGCCTCAACGGCCCCGCCCCCACCGCCATCCCAGTTCCTGCTCCTCTTCTGTACCTCATACCACATACCCCCATACCCCCCATACCCATGCCCATTTCCATTCTTGTTCTCGTTGGTTTCTCCTGGGAGATGGGCCTTGTGTCTGACTTTATAAATATTTCGTGTGCATGCATAAAGGTAAACGTGTATGTACGTATGGATGTACTAGTGTATTTCCAATTTTTCATGCATCAAGTTTCGGTTTCAGTTTCGGTTTCAGTCGAAGCTCAGACATGTCAGAAATGCCAACTTGCTTAATTGAGAGTCCACAAAACCATTGAAACCAAAAACGAAACGAAACGAAACCTTAACTGCAACGTGGATCCATACGAAATAAGAACAAAAGCCTCAAACAGATTTCAATTTCAGATCTGACATCAATAAGCACTTACTGTGGCATAAATATTATATATACAAGTTATATATACCCTGTATACGAGTACATCATCTATATGTGTGTATGTAGGTGGGACGTCCAAACACCAAAAGGACATGGCATCGGCACATCGCCGCATCACCACATAGACGAGGCAGTTAGCAGGGCACAGGACATTGCTCGATGGACTGACTGCAGAGGAAATTGAATTTGTGGACCAGTCCATATGGCCTCTAGTATGGTAAGGGCTGGGGGGCAGGGAACTGCACTACGAGGCAGCCATACACTGGCGAAAAACAAGTTGTAACATCAGGAATATTCCTAAAAGTTCAAATAAAATCCGTAATATTAGGATGTTTATTCGCTTAGCGTAAATGAGGGAAACCCACTAACTTGTGATTGGAGGAGATCAATCTTAAAGATATTATATAAAACGCCTATAGCATTAATCAATCCATTAATTGTCTCCAAAAACACAATTTCTCATTAGAGAATTTCAGCTTCGATGTGGCTGAGGACTTTTGCCAGCATTTTGATGGCAAAATTTTCATGCACATCGATTCCTCCTTCTAGGAGACTCTTTTTTGCGGTTTGCCGCCACGTTTCCCACTCAGAGTGTCATTTGGGGCGTGTGTGTGTAGGGTGTGGAGGGGAGTGGAGATGCGGGGCCGATGGAGCACTTGTGCACAGGCACTTGAATACGCAAAAAGGCGGATGCAAGTGACGAGGTCCGTGAACAAGGCCGAGTGAGTGTGTCCATGGAGCTGCACTCCATGATGCCGGGGACCCAAATGTGGACCTTGCCTTGGCACATGCCACATAAATAGTTTAAACTGTTAAAAATATCAGTTATCTCTAATTGGGAGAGAAACGGTACATATGTATACGTATGTGGAATTTTAAGTTGGGGATTTTATTACGCATACGCTTGTCTATGTTGGCTTGTCTATGAGCCATAAACCGAGCAACTGTGGCCAGAGACCTTTTTTTAGTCTTCTAATGCTGGGCGAAGCCTTTTCCCATCGACAAAAGTCCAAAACTCTCAATCAAATGGGAGGAAAATCCGTAGCTTTCAGGCTGGGAAACCCGGCAAACCCTTTCCGGATTAACAGATCAACGCACAAATGACCCAAGCAATCGTCTTTGGTATTCCCTCATTTTTATTCCAACTTTTCGTCGGCTCTTTTTCTGGTGCTCTCTCGTCGCTCCTCAGCTGCCATTTTGATAAGGCCGAAAGCTTATCGGCGGGCTGAAGGACTTTGACGACCCAATTAATTTTGGTTCAACAACAGCAAAGAAGAAACGTTGCCACATGCATTGTTAGTCTACTTTTCATGTCAAAGAAAAAGTGCAAAAAAGACCGTACAAAAGAAAGAAAATAAAAATGAGAAACTCGTGAACGTTAAGTTAAATTGCGCGGAAAAGTTATGCCGCCCTTGCCCAACCCGCAACCACCGCCCACCATCGATCCCTCGTTTCCGTTTCCTGACGACTCTGCCTGACTTTTCCTAACAAAAACTTTGTTAAAAATTTCATTCTATGGAACTCTCCACGTTGGCTTAGCGAACTACTTGAAATGTAAAAATGTTTGAGCCCGAGCTGGAACGGAGAACTTGCCGCAACTTTGAAGGCTCACATAATTATGCACCTTGCGCCGCCTTGCATCCTGGTCTTCGTCTACGTACTGCTAATCTCTGCCGCAGCCATTCAGAGCTACCAGCTGCCAGAACGACGTCAACAGTGGAAGCAACGTCAGCAGTGCCAGGTGAGCCGAAGTGCATCTGTTTGCCCTCCTTTGAGTCTTATCCCCGAATCCGTTTAGCAAAGGAGAATGAACAATATGGGGCAATGTGACGGTAATTCGCTAATGGGCCTGGGGCGTAAAAACTCGAAGAAAACTTCCTCAAACATTGCCCAGGAGGCCGCCCAGGAGGCGAAGCAAGCCTCCGACACCCAGCAGTCAGCGGCGGCGGAGGCCGCTCGCCAGGTCAAGACCCAATTCGCAGACAGGGCCATATCGGCAGCCCGCGCGGCCGAGGCGGCTCTGGCAGGTAAACAGCAGATTGTCGAGCAGCTGCAACAGGAGGTGCAGGAGGCCGAGGCCGTCGCCCAGGAGGAGGTCGCCTCGCTGGTCGGCTCTGAGGAAAATGTCAAAGCGGCCGCCTCTGCGGTCAAGCAGGCCCAGTTGCTTCACCAAGCCCTTCTCGCCGTTGTCAAAATTGCCAAGGGGAATATCGGCCACGCAACGGCAGCGGCAAATGGAGCCCAGCAGGAGCTGGCCGAGAGGAACCAGCTCGTTAACGCCGCTCGCACCCGGGCAGAGATGCTGCTCAAGCAACTGAAATCCGCCCAGATTGACTACGAAAACACCAAGAAGGAGGCCTGCAAGGCTGCCAGTGCCGCGGCCGAGGCAAAAGAAAAGGCGGCCAGAGATCAACGATCAATAAGGGGGGGATTCCGTTCTCAGCTACCGCAAACATTGGGACAGAATAAGCATCAGCAGCAGCGTCAGCAGCAACAGGAGGAGAAGGAGATGGAACAGCTTCTACAACAATTCGACGAATGGTAACAGAGTCCACAGCATTAACTTATATTTTTTAATTTATTTGTTGGTTACAACTAAAGTTTGCTTTAATATTAGTTCATGCACAGGAAATTTGCATTGAAAACTTGCACTCTAATAATCGTATACCCTATTTACTCCAGGCTTGAGCTAACAGTTTTTAGAAAACTTCAGTTTTTTTACGTTTGATAAGCACAGGGGCCTAGTTTTGTCAAAAAGTTGAGTTATGGTGGCGTTTAAGTTGATTTTCCAATTTTCCGAATATTTTAACCAAGTTCTGCCCATCACCACTAGTATCGTAAGAAGTAGAACTAGCTAATCAAAAATAAAATATTGGCGCGTAAAAATGTTTTGCGTGTCCCAAGTCATTGTCTGCCGCAGGGTGAGGTAATTGCTTAACAAGGTGAGTCGTATCTGCCAGCAAATTTCCCACCCAGGAGAAGATCACGAGGGAAGCATATTTAAACGACATAATGATGATAATTGCTCGAAAAAATTCCCTATAGATTCAGCCATATTCAAGTTCAAGCGAGATCTCTGAGGCAGTAGAAATGGTGTTTTATTTTTACAGATTTTCACACACTTCCGAAACATCTAATGAGTCGGTTCTATCCCGCGAAAATGAATATACTATTACTATTATTATGTTGAAGTATTAGTTATAATTTTTCGAGATTTGGCATTAACATTTTCAAAGATCGTAATGAACCCCTTTTTCTGTATAAGCTACTGCGGAACAGAAGACGTTTAACTAGAGCTTGTCCAAAGGATTGCTTGGATTGCTGTATCCTGGACTGTATACAGACTGGATGCTGCTCAGTTTCCGACAGTTTCTCAGTTTAGCAGCGCGAATCAGAGATCAATACGGAGCAAGAGCAACATATTCATCAACTTTTGGGGCGAATTTGAATATAAGGGCTGAAGTCACACTTTGGGGCTTCATTTTATATATAGTTCTGTATGAATAAAAAGTTCAAATATGCAAATGATATTCATTTATTTCTATAGGCTTACAGCATTTGACGGTGAATTTTTGCATCACTCTCTGTTTTTTTTCGTCGAGTACAATAATTTTTTCGACGATGGCACCCCCATGGAGACATCACTGATCGAAGTGCTGTTGAGGTCCGAACATTGGACCATGCAAATAATGCAAATAATATTTTTATTTATTCATATATTTAAATTATTCATATTAAATATATTACCTGTGCTATCAACTGGGTTAATATCCAATATCCAATTTGGACTGATGTAGCATGAAAGACATCCTCAAAATGCTCATATGACGATGGACTGCCACCTAAAACAAAAAGGGTAAGCCGATTTTTATGCAAATTTGTTTGTATATTTAGTAGGTATGCGAATATGTCATATAGTATTTTTCACCTTCCTACCTATTTTTGAACAATATTCAAATATTCCTTAAACAAATTTAAACATATTCAAGAATGCTTTAATTTATTTGTATTTGTATGTGTGGAACGCGTTTTGTGACTGTGTAAGATTTTCATTCGAGCAACTACTTGAAACTACTTGTACTTGAAATTAAAGCAACACCAGAACTATTGAAAGGCTTGCTTGATTTGAAACATTCTTCCAAATGACATCGTATAGAGCAAGAGAAATAGTTCGCAATATTGCGTATGCCAGGTCAGCCAATAGAATATATTAATATATTTGATCTTAACAGGGGGCTTCAGTTTAAACCCAAGTGTAAGTCGAAACATCACCCTTTATAAAGAGAAATCGATGTCACATTGGAACATCCTTTTGCTAAGCGCCTTAGGGACTTTCCCTGCGCCTCACAAAGCACCACAGGACCGCAGGACTCCAAAAAGGCAACTGAAAAGCACCGAAAAAAGGACAACAAACCCAATTGGCTTGTAAAACAATTTGACCAAAGCTATTTCGTTATAACTTTTGAGTTTGTATTTTCCTCCTTTTTTTTTGCTTTGTCGTTCCCATTCCCTCATGCCGTTTTCCATTCCGAGTAGCAGTGGACGTGGACGTGAACGTGGGCGTGACACAATGGGGCGCATTACAGAAGTTTCCACCACACGTTTTCAATAATGATTAGTTCTGGGTTTTCCACTGGGGCAGGTCCCGAGGATACGTAAAATGCTTAAAGTTTTCGTTTCGTTTTCGCCTTGAAAAGTTTACTCCCATAAATACGTACATTTCAAATGTCAATGTAAGTATTAATTGGGTCATCATCGGGCCACTGTATAGGAATACTCTCACTGTGAAGTTTTCCCTTCAGAGCCGTGAGAATTGATGGGTAAAATACTCACTGGGGGACGGTTAGAGTCTTGCATAAAGTTTGGGATTATTTGTTTTCCTGATCGGAAAATCCCCAACAGATACATTTCGATGTGTGTTTTTGAGACAACAATTATCAGGCATCAAACAACATTCAAAGACCACTATTGTATGTATCTCTGAGATAGCAAACCCATTGGGATAACCCATTTATAGTTTTGTTACACTTTAAGAGCACTTGCTACCCGCTGATGACAGGCAGACAAAAAGGGTTCGATTGAGAGGCAACTTTTGTTTTAGTGTCTGGGGATTTTCGTGGCTGAAGCCCAGACCCGGAGCGAGGCTTAGAGCTCTTTTGGGGCCATTAAGCCGCATGTGGCCCAAATCATAGCAGGAACGGAACTAAAACCGTTTCCCAGCTATTCAGCTGCCACATGCCATGCCATTCCATTCCACTCCAGACCAATCCCGAATATTTGCTGACACTCTAATGCCATGGCAATATGGCAAGTGTTGATCGCTCCAACAACTAAATAAACTACTACTAAAAGTCAGGCACAGGCACAGAACCGGAGACCAATGGCAAGTGTGGCCAGGCCTTGTCAGTCAACAGTATCAACATAAACCACAGTGCCGTGCCACACCCCTGAACACGCCTCGAACTCAACCGAAATGTATTCATTTCAACACTCTCATTCGGATCCTGATTCGGATTCGGACGGTTTTTGTTAGACCCTCCCTTCCTGCCTCCCTCTGCCTCTTGGGCGGACGGTTTCCAATTTGCGTTCTTGCGTATTTTTGGGGAAACAAATCAAAACAAATGAAATGAAATCAATTCAATGAAGCAAATCAAATTTCATGCGTATTTCGTCGCTTTTTTCCTACGCCCACTGGACAATAAAAATTTTCGGCCTGAAATCGAAACCGAAACAGAATCAGAAACAGAAACTGAGTAAAATCAAATCTGTTGCTGTTTATACCTCGGCGCGAGAAGAATTCGAGGGTGTTCTGTATTCGTATCTTGGTATGTAACAGGCACTGTCAGTCCCGATACAATCATTTGAACTCTGGTACCTTAAAAGATACAATTTTGGAAACTGAATATAGATATGGAGAAGACATTACGAACCACATTTGTATGACTTGATGGTTCTTCTAGTAGGTGGTATTATATAGTCGTATGTGTGTTTACAACTTTCTTACTTGTTTTGGACCAACATTTTTTGGGGGAAATATTGTATTATGCGCGGGAGTGGGAAATAGGCGTTAAATGTGTGCGTGGCCTGGCCAGGACCATAAAAATCTCTGGCAACAACATAATTTGTGGAACTTTTCTCCCCCTACTCTCCCACCCACACTCGTAGTATGTATTGCGTTTGTGTGACTAGCATGCAAATGAAAATCGACACAACGACAACTCGTATATTTCTAGGTTTTGAATTGACTTTCGAGCAAATAAGAGAACGAATGTTGAAGAACTTTTCAAAACCATTGTACTGCCGGCTGCCGGCCACTCAGCTGGAGGCTGGCATAGTCGTATATCATTTACATTTTCACCTGGCGGGGCCAGCTGTGAAAACTCTCCACGGAATCATCAATGGCATATCATCGCGTTTTATACCATTTCCCAGTTTCCCAATTACTATTCCCTCTCAATGGCAGAGGCCACTGATATTTGCGCATTAATTTCATATCATTAAACATTTGCCCGGGAATATTATTTGCCCAAAACTCCTATGACTGAAGCGAAGAGAGACTGCGAGTGCGTGTGTGGGTGACCGCGTGGGTGGGGTTGGGGGTGGGGGTGGGGGTGGGGAAAACTTTCCCGCTTAATTGGAAATGTATTCAGGTGGGTGTCGGTTGGGTGGTTGGGTTAAGTGTAATGTACCTGGTCTTGTATTGAAATTTATGCGAATGGCGAACCTTGAATGGCAAAATGTGTTTGTTTAGTTTAATGACGGTTATTATATTTCCACTGATTAATTATTGTTGATGGTGCTCTCCTGATTCTGATGCTGATGCTGATACTGATGATACCGATGATGGTGCTCAAGTGTTTGCTGTTCTCTGAGGCTGAGACTGAGGCTGAGGCTATTAGCTTGATTAGAGGCTATGAATATGTTGATAAATTGCTCTCATGCATTGGATCTACATAGAACAAAAGCAGAACAAAGCGTACTTAAATTATTATATATTTTAACCATTTCCAAAGGCCATTCCCCAAGTTTCAAGTATAACACATGTTAGCTCTTACTTTCTTTTAACTTCTGAAATCCGCTCTGAACCCATAACTCTCTATTACTTTCCAACTTTCTTTCGAAAACTACTGCTTCTTGCTACATTTTAATAAAAATCCGCTGGAATATAAAACTTTTTCTCTAAGCAAATGCACCCCCGTGGCAAATTTATATAAAATACATGCAAAGTGGGGCAAGGAAAAAATTAATTTTCCGCACATACACATACTCGTAGCAGAGTCGAGGGTTGGAGGTTGAATGGCCAGGGAAAGGGTTTGTTTGCCCCAAAACTATGAAAACTCATTTAACTACTTAAGAGATGCGCAGAGAGAGGGCAGAGAGCGAGGGAAGTGTCAAAAAGGGCCACCAGAAGAAAAACACATCGCCAAATGCAAAACTTGTGTTGACACGACAACTGGAGCGCGCCCACCCGCCATCACCTGACTCCATGGAGTGGATGTGGGTGTTTCTCACTGCAAGTGGATTACAGGGACGGATGCACTACACAGACAAAGTGGTGCCGTTGCCGGTGTAGTTGCCGTAGTTGTTCGGGTTGTTCGGGTTGTCCGGGTTGTCCGGGTCCGTTGCCATTTCACTGACGGAGTGACAAACTTCGCACGTTGCACAAAAGACGCTGGCAAAACTTGAGCAGATTACTCAGCGACCCCTGCTCTATCCAATCCGTACACCTTGGTTTCCCTGCCATCTCTCCCTGCGGGTATATTTTCCTCCTGCAGTTTTTCTACACAGTACTTGTAAGGTCGATGGGTATATTCGTTCTCGCTTTCGACTCGATTCGAGACTCTACAGCCGAAAAGATATAACCATGTCAGACTGTTATAGATACAAATTTCGAATAAAGCTAAACAATCCATAATTAGTGTTGCTTATCAAGAGCTCTGTTAATGTATTTTGTATTTTCGATAGAATTTTCACCCGTTTTCCATGGTAAAGAGAAATCTGATGGTCGCAATGTCGCCTCAATCGTTCCGTCTGGGTTTTTATGTGTAACACAAACCCGGTACTTAGTGAAAAGTGAAAAACCAGTGTAACAATGTTGAGCTTTTAACGGTAAATTGTTGCGAGAGCAAGACCAAAGACAAAACTTTTCACAAATGAACAACAACAAAGTTGAAAGAGGTGAGTGAGTGGAAAAATGGAGATGGTTCGGTTTGGATGTGGTGGATGGGGATGGTCTCAGGCAAGTGCAATGCTTTAATTCAGAATTTATGCAAAGTACGTCAGTTTAGGAGAATATCATCCGACCCCAGTCCAATGCCATGTTGAATCCGTATCGAATTCAATACGAGCACGAAAGTTGAGATCATTTTTCGGGCTCTAACTGGAATAATATTGAAAAGTTATTCACTAAAAACATAACCGACTTGTAGATGATCTTATGGAAGCTCAAAACCATGTAGAAATGGATTTCTAAACTCTACAGAATTTTGAATATATTTTGGAACTACAATTTCTTGGCTCTGGAGAACATGAAAATTTCTTATCAAAGACATATCGCTTTCGTAACAGTACCGAAACACTCAGGTTTCATATAGATATTACTAACAATTATTGTATAAAATATCACTCTTTGCCATCACTAGTTTCCAACACTTCAACCCAACATTCCATGTGCTAGGAGGAAGTGCATCCAAGGGAAAATTCCCCTAGTTCAGCAAAGTTAATCAACATTTTTTTGTTGTCCCAAAGTTTTAATATGGAGCGAGCTGCCAAAAACAGCAAGCCCAGGAGCAGCAGCTGCAGCTGAGGGACAACTAATGGCCGAACCGGGCTACTTGGGGAATTTAAGAATGTTTGAAAGGCGACCGGAATTAAAGTAACAAAGAGACACTTTTTGAAGAGGACTTGCCGTGCTGTCAATTGTCCGCAATGTTGGCTCGGCCATTCCATTCCGGGCCGACCGGGCCTGGCCAGTCCAGGCCAGAAGCCAAAACCAATGAAATGCCACACAACTGACACGCTGACTGACAGCCTAAGCGCTCCGGCTCCTGCAGGCCGTTCTCCCACTCCGGGTACGGGTCCGAGTCAGGGAGCCGAGCTCGACTCCGGCTGTGGCATCGCGCCACAATGAATGACATGCAAGTCTGTTGTGTGCGTGATCCATTCGCCCACTCGACGTTTGTTTGATGAAATCGTAGCTGAGTGGTGCCAAAAGGAAAAAGGAAACGCCGTCCTGGCACGCAACATTGCTCAACCGCCGGCCAACATCATTTGATGACGCGGAGGACGCCAAGCAGTCGGAGGAGCAGAAAGACAGTAGTAGTGGGTGGAGCAGCATCCCTTAGCTGGCTGTCAGTTTAGCGTTGTCACTTCAACTTCGGAAGGTGCCACCGTACGGGTCGCCTGGCAATTGAGTGTAAGTGGCCGGGAGAAGGCGGAGGATGTGGAGACGGAATCACTGGAGCCAAGGACTCGAGCTCCTCGCTGCAGCTTGCAAGGCATTAGGATTAGAAGTGTTTATGCAAATGCGGACAACTTTGAGTGATTGCACGGCAAGACGCTTAAAAGACAGGAAGGCGACTTGACAGCAACCGCTTGGCGGAATGCCATTGCCATCCGCAGGATGAGATCTAATGGCATCGAGCCATTTAAAAACATCTGCGGCCAAATTGATTCGAAATCGTTTGCATAAGCCCGCTTGATGTTTGCTTAACTCAAATTACCTTCATTGCCTTACTGATAAATACGGAACAAAGCAGAGCTGTGTATTTCATTATGGAGTGCTGCGTGCTTTAAAAAGAGCATACAAATATACTTAATATACACGTAACATCCTAATTCCAGTGTTTCTCAATGGAGAAATATATTTATAGAGAGATTTACCTCAACAAAATGCAAACATTCTTAAAGTAACCTGCAATTGCAGGGTTGTTCCTTTCAGGATTAGATTTAATGTAGTATCATATGAAAAGCCCGTAATTGATGTATGCTTACTTTTCGATAGACTAACTAGCTCAATTTTAGCTATAAACTCCACTCTCAAACACTGTCTAGTACCCAAGAAAAATTGCTTGATAAAAAGAAATACACATAACATATTTCAATTAAATATTCGATTTTTATATACAAACATATGAAATTAAAAAGACTTTACCTTGATTTAAATATTAATGTATTAAAAAGTATTCTAATTCGGCCAGTAGTTAATCTATATATAACACACTTTAAAATATATTTAATTTTTAGGATATATTTTTAATCAAAATATGAAAATCCTTAATTTGAATATGACATATTTGTATTCTCAATGTGAAAAAAGCCCTTTCTTTTTACAATTTCAAAAGTTTAAACGAGAATACAAATTTAAATCCATTTGAATCTATTCGATTCTCAGAGTTTTTTCACAAAATATATGAATAAAATAAAGTGCAAACTGCACCTAATAAGAGTATTTTTAAGGAAATTTGTGTTATCAGCTAAAACACACACAGCATCCAATATTTACGTTGATATGTAGAAGTGCTTTCTGAAGTTTTCTCACTTTTTAAAGCACTCTTCACTTTTCCCTTTCCAAACGGATTTTCGCAACCAAAAAAGTGCAATATGTCCCGAGTATCGGCATGGATAGCAGATAGCACGGTTCCATTTCAATCGAACTGTGATAACTGCCTCAAATCGATATCGAAACTGTTTGAGTTGAATTTTTTTCACCAATTGTTGGTATATTTGTTGTATTTTTTTTCAGTTTTATTTGTTCTTATTAATTCCACGCAATAAAATTGACCGGCCTGCGCTTTTATTTGCGGTCATCCAATTTCGGTTGAAAGTGCAATTAATTTCTCACACATTTATAAGTGTTTTTTTTTCGAGTTGTATATTTTTATTTGTTTGTTGGTTTTCCATGTCTTTTGTGTACTTAACCAATGCAATTTCCGCCCCTCGCTTTAAAATTGTTAATTCGATGTTCATTTCGAGAATGAGAATGTGGTAGAGTGTGGGCGCAATGGCAGTGGGGTGTTTAAAAAGGGTTTTAAGTGCTGGCCACTTTCAGTGGCATTGTTGTAATTATAAATGCGAAATTCTACCAAAGTTGTGAGGCTCCGGAAGAACCTTTTTGCAATTTGCTCGCTGCCAAAACAAAAACAATAAAAAAACACAAAGACCATTAAAAACGCAAATCAAAACGAAACCAAATGCTTGACACACTTCCTCTGACAGGGCAGAGGAGAAGGACAGGGCGGGACAGAGCGACTGGGGCACCAAAAGATTGCACAATCTTTTGCACAAACAGTGGCAGCAGTGGCAGCCAAACCGCAACAATGGCAAAGTCCTTGGCAAAGTATTTCACTTTCACGCCGCAGCCACAAGAGTCGGGACTCGAGTCTCGAGACCCACTCGCCCAAGAGCGCCAACAGATTTCGAGTAAGTAATTGCTGCAGTTCTCAATTTCTCCCTCTCACTGTCTCACTCTCTCACTCACTATCTCTATCTCCCATTTTCTCCCTATTCTCACTCCCCGTTCTGTTGGCCGGGCTTAATTGTCTGCAGTTTTCTTTTCTTTTCAGTCAGCTAGGAAAAGTTTTTTGCCTACCTCGACCAGTTCCCGCCTCAGCTTTAAAGCAAATCAATTAAGCTGAGCCCGCCGCAAATTGAAGCAGGCCCCTGTCAGAGCTTCTGAAACTGTCATCGGTTGGGGAATCAAAGGAAAATTGAATTTTCCGTATGATACGTATGTGGATTTCACATTTATGCCTCATGCATGGGATATTCAAATGAGAAGCAGAAGTGTGATTCAAGATTGCTAAAGATAAATGAAAGGAACCATAAGCCTCCAAAGGTTACTCTATGGGGCAATTTTACTGTCTTTTTTTCCTTATAAACCTTGAAAAGCTTCCAACTGCATGAATGCAATGTTTATAGATTTGGATACTTCCATCAACTTTTGAATGCCACAGTTGCATCAGTTCTTGCAACTGAATTGGATCAATCCAATATTCAGGTTGCTCAATTCACCTGCGCCATCAGCGGGTCTATTGCTGTGATTAATTCATTGATCGATGCAAATCAAACACAATTCAATCTGTCGGCAATCAGCCTCCGGCAGTCCTGGATTTTCTTATACACCATTCATGCGTCAGTCGCCGTCCATATATTAATGGCAGTCAGTGCAGCTGCAGGCATTCAGTCCCCGTCCCGTCTTTCCATCAGTTGGCCAGACGGCGGGCAATCATGGCCAACAGATGTCGTCGGAGTCGCCAGGGCCCTGGCGATGGCGTTGTCGCTGCTGATTAATTTATGCCAATATGCAATTTTCACACCAACGAGCAGCGCAACTGCAATGACAGCTCAAGCGCATAATTGCATGGGTCTGGGGCTTATTTATGGCCCCGACTGTTGCCTGCCGCCCCGACCAGCTCCAGGGGCAAATTAAGAGCCCAGACAGAGAGCGAGAGCGAGAGAGGTCAGCCTTATGGAAAATGCCTTTGAGCCGAGGTCATAAATTGAGCTGTCAGCTGGCAAATACGTTTTAATCATTTTATTAAAATTCACAAGAAATATACACATAAAAGCAAAGCAAAGCATTAATTTCTCAAAGGCTTCTCCCGGATAATCAGCATATTCTCCTTTTTACCATAAAAATCAAATTGAGGTCATCAGCTAAAATATATGCTAAACATGTGAACGATTTTCCTCCAGAGATGCAGTCCAGGCACGTGTGCACTTTATGGGGGTGAGCTAAAATCCCTATCACAACTCCCACACATGCATTTCATTAGGTGGAAAGCTCGAGAAAATGACTTGCTTCGTTGGCTGTGGCTTGAAATACCCTCACAGCTCCACCGTTCCCAAACATAAAGAAATTTCAGTGTCAGACATTAAATGTTGAACTAGGATTCATAGGATTGATACACATATATTTGTAAAATCAATCTACTCTATGCCAGGGTATAATAAATGCCAAAAACCATAGCATACATTTGAGAGTGCTCTGCTATACCTCCTCTATACTCGTATCTCTCTCTCTCTCTCTCTCTCTTTCTTTCTCTCTGTCTTTGGAGCTGTCAAAATGCTCGCTCGCCTGTCAACCGCAATACACAGCAGAAAAAAACGTTGGACAATTTGCTCTTCGCCGGATTAGATTGCTTCTGGTGTGATCTTTTACTTATGTGAGTGAGTGTGCCATGCATGTACATACGTTTGTGTCTGTGTGGGGGGGCGGGAGGCAATCAACGTCGGGTGTATGTCAGTGGTGCCTCACGCCTGATGGATTGCCAGGGCTGCGACGCCAACCCGCTGGTCCGACTAATAAGCAAAACACAACACACATTCCCACATTCAAGTTTAATTCGCTTAAAGAGCCATGAAAGTGCGCTTTTGCTTGGCTTGGATAGGTATTTCCCTTGTAGCCATTTCTCCAGTGTTCAGTCCTCGTATTTTTTGCCTTGACAAATGATGTTTTCGAAGGCAAAGTTAACTGGGCCGGCGTGTCGGTCGCCTTTTTGCGGTTTTGTTTCGTTTCTCTGCAAAATAAAATTTATATACAAATTTGAATTATGGCTGAAGGCTGTGAGATGTGCTCTTGTACCTTTTTGCCTTCGTTTTAGCTTTCAGCAAAACTCTTTTCCTTTATTTCTGTATTTCCTTTTAGGTCACCGCATAATAAATAACTGTGGATGTTTTTTTCCGTATAAGTTATGCAGGTTAAATTTAGAATTTTTTCGTAAAACCGAGCCCATGTTTAGGGGCAATTATGAAGCTGTCAAATATATATTTCGACAATTGCAGGACACCGACTCGTGGAGAGAGCTTTCGGCCAAGCTTTGAGTCCCTCTATAAAGGGAAAAGGTAAAAGGAAGTGGAGCTTTGCCAAGTGTAAGTTTATCCTTCGCATTTTGTTGTCTTTTCATTAGGACAAAAGGCAACTGTCCTTGGCGACCCCTTGTGTCCTTCGGTTTGCCTTGCACTTGAATTTTCTGGGTGTGTGAATTGCGTTTTTTGTCCATTCCATGTCCTGGCCATAAATTGTAACTAACGTTTCGGCGAGCGGCAGGGGACGGGGTTGGCAGGAAGTGGGATTCTACGAGATGGTTTAATGCATATTTATACCACCTAAATGGCTAATGAGCAAAACGTGCCACACATGCAGCCAATTTTTGAGGCATGAATATGCGAAAACACGAAGAAAATACATTAATTAAATTTTCGGTAATGCCCCACTACCAAGCACACAGAACAAAAACAAGCAACTCAAAAAGGCGCAAGGGCGTAACTTTTACTTACATTCACGGCACAGGAATCAGTAATCAGCAGGGAGAGAATCGGGCGAAAAGGGAGAGAAAATGGAGTCGAAGGTCATATACAGAAAATCATGCTGGGCCATGTGTGTCTGAATTCTGATTGAGAATTATGCTAAGGAGACCAGAGAGAAAGAGGAGAAAGAGCTGTTCGCTCTCTGTGCATTATTTATATGAATAAAAACCAAATAATGAAGCCTCATAAAAATGCCAGAATGGCTCAAACAATATTGCGGATATTATAAACAAAAGATAATAATATAATGAGCAATAAGCCAAGGGCAAATAATAAAGGCTGGCACCAGCATCAGCATCCCAACATCCCAACATCCCAGCTTCCAAACATCCCAGCTCCGGGTAAAGGCAGGTCGGCCCAAGACCACAACAGAATTCAATTATGTGCGATAAACAGAAGTCATTAAATATTAAAGTGCTAATGGAAAAGGAATCAGTGGCGAATACAAAAGACGACGGCCCCACTCTCGGACTTCATAAACCAGCTCAAAAGAGTGAACCAGTAAGAGGGGTATAATCGATAAGCCAACTCAAAAGAGTGAACCAGTAAGAGGGGTATAATCGATATTCCGACTATAAAATATCCTCTAGTAACACGATTTTTTTCTTGAGTCAGAGAGCAGAGACAGAGCAACAAATGCAGTTCAGTTGATGAAATTTTTGTCATTGTAATTTTTTGTATGATACAAATTATAATAAACTACAAACTGAATCACGTTTACCGTGTGTAATAAGTGCAGAGTGCAAAAGTAAAAGGAAGAGTAAGCAAATTGCTGGCGGTGTGCGACACAGACACTACAACAAACTAATGACCCACTGAGGCTGAGAGTGAATAAAAAAGGAGTCAGGTTTTCTGAGAGAAAGCTGAAGCACTCCTTTGACAACAAACAGCATGAGTTCCCCTGCAGTTCGCGTGCACAGCGATATAAGGTCACCGTTATTGTATCCACATGGCGCCACAAGCATATGCTGTACATATATGCATATTTTAGCTGGAACAGGGGACATTTTCTGGATTTTTACAGCATTTTGATTTGTGATATATTGCGCTGCTACTCGGCGCTTAATTTGCCTTTCTTTTATTTGTCTACCTTATTATGCATGCATAAGCAGACACACAAAACGCACCCATTCCCCAGCTGGCGGTCTCAACTCCAACCCCAACTCAAGTTGACTTCGGTTTGAGGCTAATTTTACGCTCCTCTAATTCCGTATTATGAGGTTATTATTTCTTGTTTGGGGTTGTGGGTTAAGGGAGATTTACCGAGGTTTGAGGCCAAATAAAATATTCCATTTGGGTCTGGTTGCTTGGATGTTTTACTCACCTAATGAAGGTTTCCATTAGCCTTTGTAGCCAGCGACTGTGTGTGTGCATAAAGCGAATTCCATTAACAGCGCGGGGAAATGCACTTGCCACTTACTATCCCAATCAGCGGTTTTCTGTGGCACATGTAAATAAGCGATGCCGCAGCCACAGCATAAACTGTTCGATGCACAGTCGTATTGGGTGTTGAACCGCGAATCTCTAAACCGAAACCAGATTTTAAATGCGTGTAATTGTTATGTGGAAGAGCGTTGGGCAAACAAAATTTGCGTCACTTTTGCGGCAGCCACTGCGGTTGTCAGTGGCAGATGGTGCACACCTGCCCTACCTCTTTGTGTGCGTGTGTGTTGCACTTTCCGGGAAAATAATTTATAAATAAAACGCATCGACATCAACGCGAAAGCGTGTCATGATTCTGCTGAACCTTACAACCTACAACCGCATGGACCCGGTACCCACGTTTGGCGGACGACCAGATTAAATATATCCCTTTTTTTGGCACCCTCTACCGCGTACGCTGTAGATGCTTTATTTATGCCATGAATAAATGCAAATTTTCCAACGCCGCAGCAGATTTTGCAACACATGAGAGAAAGCAGGCACGCGAAAGGACGCCTCAACATCCATCGCATGTCCTTTGCATAATAATAACTTGTAAATGTCATGTAGGGTATATGTCCCAAGCCCGTGCGCCTGTCCGTGAGCTGGGGAACCTGACTCTTTCGAAAAACATACACTGTATATAGAGTCTGGAGGAGTCGTGTGCCGTATCCGAATTAGCATTTAATATGTGCCATAAGGCCAAGAGCATTAAAATTGCTAATACGCCTGGCCCGAGTGTGGCCCAAGGAAACGGACAGTTAAGAAAATATAATCATTGCCTGCTGCAACAAGTGCAGTGGACAGAGGGAGGGGCTAAATCCAAGAGTAATGTAAACATTGAACCTCCACCTACACTCCGTTCATCTGTTTGCTTTTGCCCTCTCCATTCGCAAAGCTCAAACCCCTCGACCTTTGGCAAAGCCGATTAGACGGACAGTGTTATTCCTGGCACCACACTAATTGACCGGAAACGGAAAAAGTTGATTTATTTGCCTTGGCTCAAGGCCGAGAGGCGCTCATTAAAGCGATAAAAGCGTAAGCGGGGCATGGCAGGGCCACACAGTCAATTGCAATTTTCCGGCTCCCGATTGATTGGGCCCTGGTCGGAGAGCGATTTCCCTAAGCCAAGCAATCAGCCGGAGCTGATCAAACCAATTTGCAAATTAATCAGAAATATTGCCAAACATCTATCGGATTTGGGTGTGCTCCTTCTTTGCTCCTCCGCTGCTGCTTTGGGGAATGCCATCAAATATTGCGCATACATCACGTAGGTCGCTGGAATATTCTTTAAAAATAGGAGTATTCACGTAAATCGTTGGTCGCTTCTGCATGGCTTCTCGCCACGCCACGGCACGGAAATTGAATTTTGCCTCAGTGGCTGGGTCCAGGAAATTATATCTATAACGAATTTAAATCGTTCCGTTTCGCACAGCTCTTAAAATCAATTAGATTTGTCTATTCATGCAATGTGGGGAGTTGGCAAGCAGGCCAGCAAGCCAGCAGTCCAGCAGCAAATGCCTGACAATCGTCGTAGTTGTTTTCATATTATTTTCTGCTTCCCATTTGGGCTCGAATTAAATTCAGTATCAAAGAAACTTTAATTATTTATGAGCCCGAAGGAGTCTTAGCCACTCAATGGCATAAAATGGCAAATTTGTTGCCGCACACCCCAGATTCATTGGGTGGGCATTTTTGCATTGGCAAGCGTTTTTTGCCCCCTCAGAGTCCCAAGACAGCGGACCACTTGTGTGCGATACTTTTGCAACAAAGACAGGCACAGCCCCCACAGCCCTGCTGTCAGACAAGGAGAGAGAGAGAGATGGAGATGGAGAGAAAAAGAGACGGTGAAACGGACATACATATACGAAGAGCCATTTGAAAACTATTACGCCCATGAGATTCATTCAAGTAGTGCGGCATTTATAACTCAAATGTTGCCCAAGTTACAAAAAGCCTAAAAACTCGAGCACAACCAGAACTTAAGGAGCGGGATCTGGAACAGGAGCATGAATGGGATTCGCTGGCAGAAGAAGCTGAGCTGCAGCAAAGGATTTTCAGGAGCTCAAGGCAGTTGTAAGTGATGAGCAAGGAATGAGTGATGTACACGAAGGAATTTACTTACATATTTTATTACCTTAACTTAAAAAAATTCACCATTTTCCATATTAAATGCAATCAGAATCGGGGCCACCAGAATAGGACCGAATAAAGGGGTTCCCTATCCTTCAGAAAAGGCTCCACCGACTTTTATATACTTTCTCTACGAGCTTCGGATAAACGTTCATATTCTATCTTTAAATAGCCCAAAATGTATCTGTCTTACATGCCTTATCGATTTCGATACATTATCCATATCTGTTGACTCAGAACCACAGAAATATTGCTCATCTCTGGTAGAGACTGTAACAAAGTGTGGCAGGAAGATGAAGGAGCTGTGGAAGCGGAAGAAACGGAAGAAGCAGCGCTGAAAATGGCAACACAGAATGGCATTCTCTGTGCTTGCTTTTTATTAGAATGTGTCCATGGAGACGTGGGCACCAGCCATTGTCTGGCTGCTCTCGGCAGCCTTCTCCATGAATCTCTATCGTCCTCTAGGCGAGTCGTATGCGAGTATGTGTGTGTAGTTTGCCATACATTTCTTAGCACGTAGTTATCTGTGGCAACAACTGGAACAACAGTCCCACTTGAAACAACAATAAAAAGTTGGTTGAAAACAGGAAAAGATACAGCCATATTCGTACGAGTATGTGTAGCCAGCTCCCAGAACTGATACAAAACCTCGCAAACATCACAAAATAGGTAAATCAGAGCCATGCGCTAAGATATTTTCTACATTTAGTTCATACATCAAAGGTAATTCATTTTAGTTGGGATTTCAGCTAGTACATTCGATTGCCTATCCTGTGGCCCGCTAATAATCACTGGAATAAACCTTATCACAAGTTTTTTCGGCTTGTCTTTGTCTTCGGTTATAAGGTGCTCCAGCCAACTGAAGGCACCATGAGATTCGAGTCTGATTGGGCGAACAGAAATAAAAGGAGGACTCCCTATACCTATTCATTGCTTGCCTTTGTGGAAACCTCGCTTTGGAAGGTCGGTGGAGGGCCCCTGATCAGGACCGACAAGCAGTACAGGAACATTTAGCTGAGGCTCCTAAATAATTGGGATAACTTTGAATGATCAGGCCACCAGTAAGGCTTCCTTATGAATACCAAACTTTGTGAGACAATGAACACTGCGCAAGATTCGCATGAGCTTTCCTTTGGCTTGTTTTTGACTGCGTATAAATGGCACATTACCCAGCTTCAGGCAAGTAATTCGAGAAAGGGTTCGCAAAGATACCCGGTAATCGAAGAGTTTTTTCAATAAATTACATTTATAGTACAAAAATGTGTCGGAATCAAAGGCCTCAGGCTTTAAAAAGGTTGTTTTTCATAAAACCATAAAATATAAAGTTTCAGCACGATTTGACAACGTTTCGAGGGGCCGACTTTAGATTAATTATAATTATATTAAAATATAATTCGTCGTCCAAAGCTGCAGCTTGATTAGTTAACATTTAAGCAAACAATAAATAGTTAACAGCCCACTTTTATGTTAAATTAAGCCATTATTATTTTTCAATGAATCTTGACTCGCATGTTCTTTTGCGACGTACAGCAACTTCTAAAACTCACCTTCCTTTTTGGTTAGCATTTGCTTATAGTCTTATAGTCACCACTTTTAAATGTTTTAAGATTTCTAAATAATTTTTAAAATTTTTAATTCTGAAGGCTCTTCAGTTAAAGAAAACCTTTGGAAATATTAAACCGATCAACAAATTTTTCAGAATTAGGCGTAACAAAAGCAGGTAGATTATTTATAATAAACATTGGGAAATCTTTTTCTTTCTATTTAAATAGTTGTCAATATAGAGTTGTTAGCCTAAACTCCTCTAGAAACATATATGTAGATGTATGTATGTTTAAGTTATAAAACGCCTTAGACATCAGGGATGCACGGCGCATCAGTCCAGGTAGTCGAAAACCCAAAAGAATTTGACTTAACTCTAATAATTCAGCGTAATCAGTAAGCGCATAAACATTCTCAATCTAACTTGACAGAAGTTAATTATAGCATTTCTTCTTTAAATTATATGCGTTGCAACGTACTGCTGAGTCACACCAAATCTAAACTTGGTTTGTTCAATAGTGTTTCAGTCTGGCAAAGAGTGGAACGTTTGTACCTGCTGTAGCCTCGGCAAATGATTCAAATGCTGCCCGCAAATATAAGAAGTAAGGTCTAAGGTATACGAGTTTTTGGTCTAATAATTTCTCTATGCGAAATGTAGCTCCGATGAGTCGTCCAGATTTGTACGCTCTGTATCAAAACAGGCTTCCTTGATTTTATCCACTACTTCCCATTTAATCACCCATTCCAAAAGTATTTTGGGTGAACGCTGGTGACAATTCGCCATAGTTTAATACACTGCACGTGTATAGGGGCTGCGCTATATTTTAATAGTTTAAATCACAAACAAACAAAAATCCTATTAGACTATATATAGAAACCATTGGCCAAATATCATATTTTTCTACTTTGACCGCAATTCGGCACCTTTACTTTATATTTTATTGTTTTATACGAAAAGAAGCAAATTTAGACCTGAGAGCTTTGAAAATTACACTTTTATAAACAAGCGCAATCCTAATACACACATTTATAAATAAACGGTATGCATAATTTATTGGACTATGAATATTTGGAAACAAATTATAAAAATATACTTTAGTTTTCAATGAAATGGTTGAAAATAAAATTAATTAAAGTTTAGATTTAATTTCACCCTTAACTTTTCTGCTAAACCATTAATCAATGAGATTCATATGATTTTGGGGGGATTGCATACGATCAGCTGGTTCAGACTGTTAATTCCTAACTATTCCCTATCCGTAAATCAGGCCTCGGCTGTACGGTTCTTGAAAACCCGGCCAACCCTGCCAACCCGGTGTTAAGACTCCAGGTGATGGGCCACCAGGTCCTGGCCCATCGGGTCCTAGCCCACCAGGCCCTGGGCCTCCAGGTGTTATGCCACCGGGTCCTAGGCCACCAGGTCCTGTGTTGCCGGGTACTGGGCCACTAGATCCTAGGTCAACGGGTCCTGCGAAACTGGGTCCTGCGCCACCAGGTTCTGGGCCTTCTGGTCCTGGGTCTCCTTGTCCTGGATCTCCCGGTTCTGGGCCACCAGGTCCTGGGCCATCGGGTCCTGGGCCACCAGGTCCTGGACTATCGGGTCCTGGGCCACCAGGTCCTGGGCCAGCAGGTGTTGGGCCACCGGGTCCTGTCGCCCCTAGTTCTGGGCCATCAGGTCCTTGGACTCCCGGTGCTGGCCAACCTGGTCCTGGGCCACCGGATCCTGGGCCACCGGGTCCTGGCCCCCCTGGTTCTGGGCCACCGTATCCTGGCCAGCCTTGTCCTAGTCCTCCCGATTCTGGGCCACCGGGTCTTTGGCCACTAGATCCTAGGGCACCGGGTCCTGCGCCACCAGGTCCTAGGCCTCCCGGTCCTGGAAGTTCAGGTCCTGGGCTTCCTGGTCCTGGGTCTCCTGGTCCTGGACCTCCCGGTTCGTGGCCACCAGGTCCTGGGACTCCAGGTGCTGGCCAACCCTGACCTGGCCTTCCCGGTGCTGGCCAGCCCGGTCCGGGGCCACCGGATCCTGGGTCACCGGGTCCTGGCCCCCCTGGTTCTGGGCCACCGTATCCTGGCCAGCCCTGGCCTAGTCCTCCCCATTCTGGGCCACCGGGTTTTGGCCCCCCCGGTCCTGACCAGCCCGGTCCTGGGCCTCCCGGTTCAGGGCCATCGGGTCCTGGGCGACCAGGTGTTGGGCGACCGGGTCCTGGGCCTCCAGGTCCTGCTCCACCAGGTGTTGGGCCACCGGGTCTTAGGCCACCAGGTCCTTGGCCACCGGGTGCTGGGCCACTAGAACCCAGGCCACCGGGCCCTGCAAAAGTGGGTCCTGCGCTCCCTGGTCCTAGACCTCCCGGTTCGGGGCCACCAGGTCCTGGGACTCCAGGGGCTGGCCAACCCGGTCCTGGGCCACCGTGACCTGGCTCCCCGGGTCCTGGCCAGCCCTGTTCTGACGCTCCCGGTGCTGGCCAGCCCGGTCCGGGGCCACCGGATCCTGTGCCACCGGATCCTGGGCCACCGGGTCCTGGCCCCCCTGGTTCTGGGCTACCGTATCCTGGCCAGCCTTGTCCTAGTCCTCCCGATTCTGAGCCACCGGGTTTTGGCCCCCCCGGTCCTGACCAGCCCGGTCCTGGGCCTCCCGGTTCAGGGCCATCGGGTCCTGGAACAGCTGGTGCTGGGCGACCGGGTCCTGGGCCACCAGGTGTTGGGCCTCCGGGTTCTGTCGCCCCTAGTTCTGGGCCATCAGGTCCCTGGACTCCCGGTGCTGGCCAACCCGGTCCTGGGCCACCGGGTCCTGTCCCCCCATGTTTTGGGCCATCAGGTCCTTGGACTCCCGGTGCTGGCCAACCCGGTCCTTGGCCACCGGGTCCTGTCCCCCCTGGTTCTGGGCCACCGTATCCTGACCAGCCCTGTCCTAGTCCTCCCGATTCTGAGCCACCGGGTTTTGGCCCCCCCGGTCCTGACCAGCCCGGTCCTGGGCCTCCCGGTTCAGGGCCATCGGGTCCTGGAACAGCAGGTGCTGGGCGACCTGGTCCTGGGCCACCAGGTCCTGCGCCACCAGGTGTTGGGTCACCGGGTCCTGTCGGCCCTGGTTCTGGGCCATCAGGTCCTTGGACTCCCGGTCCTGACCAGCCCGGTCCTGGGACTCCCGATTCAGGGCCATCGGGTCCTGGGCGACCAGGTGTTGGGCGACCGGGTCCTGGGCCACCAGGTGTTGGACCAGCAGGTCCTAGGCCACCAGGTCCTGGGCCTCCCGGTCCTGGAAGTCCTGGTCCTGGGCTTCCTGGTCCTGGACGTCCTGGTCCTAGGCTTCCTGGTCCTGGGCCTCCTGGTCCTGGACCTCCCGGTTCGTGGCCACCAGGTCCTGGGACTCCAGGTGCTGGCCAACCCTGTCCTTGCGCTCCCGGTGCTGGCCAACCCTGTCCTTGCGCTCCCGGTGCTGGCCAACCCGGTCCTGGGCCACCGGGTCCTAGCTCTCCTGGTTCTGGGCCACCGTATCCTGGCCCGCCTTGTCCTAGTCCCCCCGATTCTGGGTCACCGGGTTTTGGCCCCCCCGGTCCTAACCAGCCCGGTCCTGGGCCATCGGGTCCTGGGACAGCAGGTTTTGGGCGACCGGGTCCTTGGCCACCGAGTCCTGCGACACTAGGTCCTGCGCCACCAGGTCCTGGGCCTCCCGGTCCTGGAAGTCCTGGTCCTGGGCTTCCTGGTCCTGGGCCTTCTGGTCCTGGACCTCCCGGTTCGTGGCCACCAGGTCCTGGGACTCCAGGTGCTGGCCAACCCTGTCCTGGCGCTCCCGGTGCTGGCCAACCTGGTCCTGGGCCACCGGGTCCTGTGCTACCGGGTCTTGGCCCCCCTGGTTCTGGGCCACCGTGTCCCGGCCAGCCCGATCCTGGTCCTCCCGGTTCTGGTCCACCAGGTGTTGGAACACCGGGTCTTAGGCCACCGGGTCCTGGGCCACCGTGTCCTGGCTCCCCTGGTCCTGGCCAGCCCTGTCCTGGCGCTCCCGGTCCTGGGCCACCAAATGCTGGTGCTGGTGCTGGAGCAATAGGAGCTGACGTAGCCTGACCTCCAATTTTGACTTTGTTGAAATTTTTATTTACGTTGCCATTTCCGTTCTGCGGCCTGGCAAACCCCAAAGCGAAGATCAAAAAAAGGAACCCGCAATAGAGCTTCATATTAGCGAGGTAGAGAATCAATATGAAGCCGAGGCCGTGCAATCCTCCATTTATACGAGCATGGGAATGTTGATTTAGACGAATCGAATCATACGATTTAGTTACAGTTACATCAGGTATACTGGTTTTGACGTGGTATTTTTTTGTGAAATTACATAGTCCTAGGGGAATAGTCTTACGAACCTCAATTCTGTATATCCATTTATTGTTTTATATACGCAGGAATCTGGTTTCACTGGTCGAACATTCACTTTCTACTGGAGTACCAGCTTAAATTGTAGTGAAATCCGAATTTCAAACACTATCAGACCTTGACTAAAACGAAGTTTGCAAAAGTCAAGTCCAGACAGTGGCATGTCGTCCATTCTAGTGATTACTCGAACTCTCCGAATCCCAGTAATAACTTTGATAGTCTTGGACTGTGGGCTCTTCTCTGTTGCCAAGGTGTTGACAGCAGCAGTGAAAACAAGACTTTAGTTTTCAATGAAATGTCATCCTTTTCTTTTCTGTGAAACCTTTACAAAATGGCGTCTATATTATGCTTTCGGAAGGATACGATCAGCTGGCTTAAACGCTTAAACCTTAAATATTCACAATCGTTTCGTCAGGAATGGCATCTTTCCTGCTTTTGACAACCAGCGAAGATGGTCGTGAATGGGAATGTTGAATGTGACGGATCTAAACAATAGATTACGTTACGGTTACATAAGGTATACTGCGTTGACATGGTACTTATTTGTGAAATTACACATTTCTTTGCCCAGAAAGGCCATAAAGTGTCATATCTATTTTCCTGTTTCCCCCAGTTTTCTAGTCCAAGTTTCTAACTTTGATCCCCACTGACTACTAGATTACCAGTAGACAATTTTGTAAAATTCGACGGCCTTTACAGCCGTTATCGTGCGCCTTTCTTTCGCCTTCTCTATTGCTCTCTCGACCTGTCGAGCTCTCGCTTGAACCAACTCCCGCGTCTTCAATCTGACCCCGTCTTGAATCGAGCTAATCATCAAACAGACTTGTCGTGCTCTCGTCATAAACCTAATTCGAACCTTTCACTATTTTTTCGACACTGTATCGCATTATATACCATCACTCAAAGTAAACCGTATAACACCGAACAATCTTCTACTTTTAATATATAGATCACAAACATAACCTGCGGAAATAGCTCAGTAGCTCAACAGCATTCATTTCATTTACATTTCATTAATAAAATAAACTCACAAAATTGAATAAGTTAATGCAAAAACTTAAAAATCTTGTATAACCTTATTGATTCCCCAAAAATTCCATTATTAACTCCGGACAGAACCTCGACAGACTCATTTTCCCCTCTCTGTTGCAATAGCGAAATGTAGCTAGCAAATGAAAAACTAATTAATTTTTCCAAATAAACCCAGGCCAAATAGCCAGGAGCTGTTTCTGCCATCAGTTTGGCCATCAGTCACAGTCGAGAGGAGTCCTCGCGGCGCTTTCAAGTTCTGTATAAATATTTTGGCATCATTAAACAGAAGCAGACATTATTTTATTTATGAGAAAACAAATTCCAAATAATTTAACATATACCTTCTACTATCTATATTTATATTCAAAACATATTAGAGGCCAGAGACCTCCAACGGCACTGGCACTGGTACTGGCACTGGATTCTAGATCCGGCGTTCTGGCTTGGAGAGCTGGGGCTGAGGGAAACTAATGCACAAATTTATTGTGACTTTTGGCACTGCCTGCAACAGCTGCTCCCCATTATGTGAGGCACCCAGGAACTCCCTCCAGCGCCAGCTCCAAAAAAAGGGAAAAATAAAACCGAAAAAAACACACATGTGTCTCCTGCTCGGTTTTATCTGCTGCACTGCACGCGGCGCATTTGCATATTTCGTGCACTGATGCAGCGGCAGGAGCAGCAGGATCCCAAGCAGGAGCTCAGTTTTTATTTTTATTTCATTTTTATTAATGCGAAAAATGTAATTTCAAGCATTTGCAACTGCAGCGTACCCTTAAGGGCATAAGACAGCCAGCCGAAAAAAAAATTGGCATGTGGAAAATTGCAAAAATTCCATGCAGCCAAAAAACGAAAAAAAGAAAAACCAACGAAAGCAAAATCATTTTCAACCCTTTGATGAGAGAATCCATTTTTGGCGTTAAATTTCAAGTTTTTAAATAAGTTGTCCATGCTTTTTTTTAAACTAGATTTTTGCAGCTGGGAATATTTTGTACTATTTTTAGGAGAAATTGTAGATGTTATACCTGGTACTTAAAGATAACAAGGCTTTATTATATTTTGTATGATGTATGTATGTAACAGCCTAAAGGAAGCGCTTCCGAGCGCATAACTACATAAATATATCCTTGATCAGCATGAATATCGATATAGCTATGTTAATAATAATGTCCTTGCTTCCGTCGATTTGTTGTCAGCGAACTCTCTATCTCTCACAGAGTAGCTTAGCAATAAAGGTAGAGTTTTCATGGCTGGCGTGTAATCAAAAGTTAACTAAGAAGGACATATGATAATTTTAGAGTTAAACATTATGCTCCTTCCTGATTTCGGGCCTGCTAAGTGGGCGCCAAATAAAACGGCAATTTCCTCAATAATTCTCAAGAATTTAGGTTAGCATACGTGGTAACCGTTAGTAGTTAGAATTCGAAACATTTGCTACAATTACCAAAGCAATCTAAGCATTTGATTAGATTTTTACCGTCTCGGGAATGTCTCGGTCTGCCTACTTCACTCCTAACTTACGGTTATGTCAGGTCCGTGTCCATTGGGTCAGATGAAATTTTGGTTCGTTACTTTCATTTGCATTTGTCACGCTCGTTAGACCTTTCGAAATTCCCGCTGGGATTCCCGTACGAGTTCGATGTCCAAAGGCAGTCACGTGACTTGAATCTGCCCCATGGGCAAAATGAAAACTAAAGCTGAGTAAACTTTAAATAATGCACATGGATTTAGTAACTTTTCCTATGACAATGTGTTGTATGAATGTATATTTTTTCCTAATGCACAACCGACAACAATGCTGGACTCCAACTTACGGCTGTCTGCCTGTCAGCTCATAAATAAATAAATATAAAAATTCCAGCAACAGTTTTCAGCTGCTGGTTTTACTTGGCGGCGAGCAGCGCATAAATGCCAAGAAGAGCTCTCTAAGTTGAAATCCTTTGGCTTTATCTAAGTACTGGTAATGGGATGAAATGAATGTCCAAGTAGCGGTACTCGCTTGGTCACAGTGCAACGGCCTGCAAGAAAGCCGCAGTTGCAAGAAGATGACATAAAATGGGACATTTTCCTGGGGAAATTGCCAGTATTCTTGAAATATAATGCAACAGGTTATCATCAAATCGTAATACGGTAACTATCCAGTACAGCTACTCGTTGGGAAATAGGACAGACAGAGTGAGCTCGGAATATACGATTAAACAGGGATTTTCAGGTAGGTAAGCACGCTCTTATATTCTTCATTTTTTAGATAATGATGAATGAATTTTTTTCCGACTGATGTGAAAATCCATCCGTCAGCACCCAGTCAATATCCTTCTCGATGAGGGACTCGCACTTGTGTCCCTCTATCGCTAGCGGTGGGCCATAGATTCTGTAACTGAAATAATTTTAAGATTTCTAATCTCGTTAAATAAACTATGGAAATACGTTGCATCCTTGAACACTTTGCTTTTCGCTCTTAGTTCGTCCCAATTTATACACTTTATAATTCCACCAAAAATAGATATCATGCCCATGAGCACCCGTCCACTCTGTGTATCTGGCTAAAAACTAAATCTAAAATTGAAATAAAACACCAAAAAGGTTGATTAAATTCCAGCAATGATCGCTCGCCCGAAATGAATGCCACATTGAAATTGTACGGATGAGTGGCTGGGAGTGCAGCACGTTTCTGCATTATGATTATTATTGTTGCAGTGGCCGTGGCCACATACACACACACACACACAAACACACACAGCGGCTGCCGCAGCAACCAGGAAAACACCAGCAAAATAAGCCAAATATTTTTGTGGCAGCACAAGGAAGTGGCCAAAAGCGAAATTTTCATAATCTTTTGAATTTTATGGTCGAACGATGGCGGCGGCAAGCAACGGAGCAAGCTGAAAATTCAAATGAATAGCAAATTGTGGCACACGCCTCGCACAGTTCCACACAGAGACTCCACTTTGCCCTTCTCTGCAGAGCAGCCAGAACCGCCTAACCCCATCCGGCTTGACTGCGGAAACAGCTGTTTCCCTTACACAGACAACCTCTGACCCCCCTGCGCCAGGCACAAGTGCGAGAAGAGCTGCGAAATGATTATTACATTTTGTGCCAATTCAACGAAATTTTCCATGTGCACTGTCTGCGTCTTGAATTGTACCCAGGGCCGGCAGGCAAGGCTCCCTTAAAGCCAGACTTGAGTTTTCCTTGGCTTAATTAAAGCCTGTCTTGCCCGGAGGAACAGAATACAAATCATAAATATAAAATGCACACCACAAAGTATCCCGCAAAAATGAAGTTTTAAAATCTTCATGACCCAACTCCGCAGTTGTTTGTTTGCTGGTTGCACAGGAAGTTAATATTTTTGCAATTTTCGCTTGACTTTAAATTAAAAGAGGAGAATATAGTGAAGGCGCCACAAGACTGAAGACTGGAATACTCTTCCAAATGTAACAAAACAGTTATTTTTAGCACTTTTTAAACCAGACATTTATAACTAGCTGACCATGAAAGTATTGTTTTTCCATGTGAAGAACGTGTGTTCCAAAATTGACCAAAAAAGTGCCTTTGGGCACACCGCGCGTCTGTGGAAATTATTGAAATGCAGTGGTCGAAACATCAATCACAAATCGCGGACAATTACTAAGCCTTAGTTGGTTCAAATTGTGATGTAAAATAACCGGTCAAACCTCTGGTAAAAATGACCTAGCCCACTCGGAGAGGGTATGAAAGAAACAAAGTAGTAAAAATGAGATCCCCGGCCACGCCATGAAACGTTCGTCCAGAGTAAAATAAATGAGCTCTGGCCGTGGAACTTAAAGTTTGAAACGATGCGATGCGAGGCCAGGCGGGTTCGCGGCGACTTTTCGCTAATTTTATATGCAGCCCACACAAATCTTGTCATTACTAAAGGCTGGCTCTTTCCGGGCTCCGACTCCGCCTATGGGTCCAGCTCCTGGTCCGGATCCAACTCATCCTACGGAACTGGACTAAGGGCTGGTGTCTGCTCTCTGCTCGTTTGATTTGCTCCATTAATTTTGAGCGGAGTTCTGGCAGCCGAGTCGCCTGGAAAGTTCTGTGACAACAGCCCGACTCGGCCTAGGACCCGGACCCGGAGTCGGGCCTGTTGTGCTCGTTGATTTGTGTGGCGCTTTTCTGGGTGATTAAGTCATTCGTCAGACGGCCAGGCCGTTAAAGTAATGACGAAAAGAAGAACCTTTTTTTGTGCCCTCTGCGGCTTTCTAATGAAGCGTTATGCAAAATAATTAGAGGTTTTGCTCTCTTGTTATCTTATCTACTCGCAGTCGGCAGTTTTTCCGCTTACTTTTTTCAATTAAAAAGTTTGTTCATTGTCATGGCGGCGCCATATATTTTCCAGGATCGCTGGTCCATGTGGCGTATGCGTAATAAGCATTCAATGATTTGCACACAAAGAAGTCCTAAGCTCATTTAATTGGTATTAATAATGGCCGTGGCCCTGGCCCAGGCTGGAGCCAGCTGTTGCCCCGTGCAACCTGCCATCTGAAGGAGGGAGTGGGAGGTTGGCGTGGCAGGAATCTGTGAAGGTCATCGCTAAGTAGTTTAGTTCTACCATTGGCATGCTCAGCAGTGCAAATGCTTTGATAAACGTTGCAGGAACGTTGGCTATAATTTTATAGCTGAAAGCATATTTATATCGTTGGAACCCCCGCAACGCAGGGAAGGGAAAGCTTCTTTGTTGGTTCTTCTTTCATTGTTTTACTTGGCCAGGCTCTTAGCTGTTCGGTAAACAAATTTGCTTACTTATTTGTTCAGCTTGTACGAGGCGCCGGGAAGAGCCAGCTAGGGGAGGGAACTGTCCCGAACCCTTGTGTTATCGCATAAAGTGTGCTGGAACTTCAAGTGATTTCAGTTTGAAATTTGATCACCGACCAGAAGAGCAATCGATATGCAATTATACGTAGTTGGCCACGAGCCACCCATTTCCTTGGTAAATTCCGACATAAACCTAATCGTAATCAAACAAAACCCTCAGACGGACGCACAGTGATTGAAGCAACACGTCTGGCACATAAAAGGATTATTTTGAATTTTTGTTGGCTGTATCCATTTAGAATTCCTTCAGGAGATATCGGGTTTTTTCTTATATTTTTAGTTTATAAGTTCGAACAGTCTTCGGCTATAGAACATACCATATGATGCCATTTTGGATGCGCTGTTTCAGGTTAGTCAAATTTCGAAGTAAAAATTGTTTTCCGTATCATCTGGGGTGTGTACTAACGAATAGTAATTATTTTTAGACTGTGTTTTGAAAGGTATTACAACATTAAACTTAATAAATGTGTAATAAGCTTGTCCTGCTCTGCCGTTTATTCAAATTTCGTTGAGAAAAAATATATATGTATAAGACGGCTCCTGCCTTGAACTTCCTTGACACTTATATTCTGTTAGCTTCGTTTATGGTGTTCCCATTTTCCCAAAGTTTGTTCCCATTAGAGACACATATTTTGATAGCCTTCGTTATTTAAAGTGAATGTAGAGACCAAAAATGGCTAGAAATTCGAAGAATATTGCACAGTAAAAATTTTCACCCTTCATATTTTTGACAATATCTTGACTAGGTTTTAAAAATTAAAATTTTTGTTAAAAAATAATTAATTGTTTTTTGGGGGCAAACAGATTTTTCTTGCTAGATTGGTAATTTCACCCACTGTGCGACGGCCCCAAGCAAACTGGAGCAAATTCGTGCCTACCATGTGATCCCCTTCGGCGTTCGTCTTACTCCGATGAGCTCGCATACATACTCGTACAATACATCTCTCAACACTTTCTGGCAAAAGATTATGACACGTAGCAAATAGTTGCACGCAGATGGGACAGGGAGTGGGGCCCAGTCGTGGTGGAACTTCACACCTATGTGCTCTGGTAGGACGTATTAATTTCTGAGCTGCTTGTTGATTCTTTTGCAACACTTTTTGTTGACACCGTGTCGGGGCGCGGAGGACGTGCTTTGTGGCACTTTGTTGTCTTGTTTGTCCCTGTTTGTTCTGCGATGTTGTCCTGTTTATACCCTTGCAGAAAGTATTATTTTTTGGCAAGAAGCTTGAAACAAATTAAAGAAAACCTTTCTAGCAATATATTTACATATGTACACATATTCCCATGACATTTTTTTTTGTAAAATATCATATTTTTAACATAACAATGTTAAAGTTTAAACTGTTGTAAGAAATCCTTCATCTAAAAGTAAATGGATCTGCAAGGGTATCAGCCGTGGGGTTTTCATGTCCCTTTCTTGTTTCATTATTAATACGGCGACTGCCTTTTGTTTGCCTCTCCACCTATCTCCGCTGCTCCGTTTTGCCAGGGAAAACTTTTGTCATTTGAGCCAAGTCGCTTCGTATACGTGTTAGTGACAGGAATTATTCTTGTTGACACATAAAAATTGCTTAACCCTTTTTTTCCTCATGAAAAATGACAAGAAATGATTAAGTGTATTTCTGGGACTGTGTGCGCGCGTGGAGCATTTGACCCGAACATTCACCAGACATTGATGTATTCGGGTCAGATCCTGCCACAAACCCACAAAAAATGGGAATATATGCGCCCACTCGCGGCTCCTTTCCGGCTCATTAACAGCGACGAAATTTGCATAGTTAATTGCTTTTTAATTGTTGTGTTTGGAATTTTCAATTGCAGCTAAGATACTCGTATAAATATATATTCTTTCTGTTCGGAATGGGGCTCATTCTTTAAGCCTGGCACGTTTTATGGCACAAATTTCTTCATTTGGCTGCCGCTTTCTGGGTCTTTTTATGGCGGGTGTTGGGTGTTGCCCCATTAGGCAAATAGAGTTTGCAGCTTGGCTAATGAAGCATAGTTTTGAGATTTGCCACGCCCCCATGCCAACCGCCTGCTCCTGCTGCTGCTGGTGCCACTCAGACAGACTTCAATTAGCCTGCCAGCAATGGCGGAATTTTTATTTCGCTTTCTGTTTTGTTTTTCAAACATTTTTCCGGGGTTTTTTTGTGTGGCCTTTTGCGGTCATTAAAACTAATGGGAGCTCGGTGCTTCGCTGGCTTTAAAAATCCCACACTCGCCCTCGGGCCGAATGGACTGACCAACCGACCAACCGACCGACCGGATATATCATTTGACCAACAAGTCAAACCAACAAACAAACACACACAGAAGTCCATAGCCCAAAAAAAACTGAAAAAAAGATCCCAAAGTCTTGTTGGCTCGCATGCGGTCACAAAAGAGCAGTAAATTAAAATTTACTCGACATGAAATTGAAGCCGTGCTACCCTTTTCCCCATTTCCCCACTGGCCGCCCCCATGCTGGCTATTTTTTGCTGTGAAAATTCTTTCATTTTTGTTGTACTTTTACTTCACTGGCCATATCCGCTCTCCAGGGGGTTGGAGTATGCGAAGAGTGGGGGGCGAAGGCCATGGGGCAATGGGAGGAGCTCTATTCAATCAGATTCCAAGTGCATTCGCGACTGAAATATCACTGGAAACATACTAATAATATTTGAAAAATTGGATAAGTATTAGTTTTAGTTTACTTGCGGTGAAATAAATTATATATTTTTGAATACTTTCATCAATAATCTTACGGTTTTTAGCATCGTATGATTTTACAAATAAAATTATCCTTCATAGTCTGCATAAAAATTGAAAAGGAAAATGTAAATGAACATAAAATTTAAGTTTTTAATGGAAACCAAAATCGAAGATTCTACCAAAAACAAATATGTAATATTTTCAGTTAAATTCTTTGTTGCGTTTTGTTTTTTTTACCACCATTCCTTGGGCATTCTCTACCCTGTCTATATCCCATTTCCATTTCGTTGAAATCCGTCGGAGTCCACCATTGATCCCCTGCAGTCCATTGCAGGCCGCTTCCCGAGGGTATCGTATTTTACGTGGTCAAAGTTTTACGTTGCGCCGCACTGACATGCAAAGCAGATTTGCGGTAGCCATTCCGGGCCATTCCAGGACATACTTTACCAGGACTGGGCCGTTGCCGTTGGCCACTTTGCAGTCGGCACGCGTGCACAGATTAAACGGCCAGAAAGCCGGCCTGCGCATCGGTGGGATAGCCTGAAACCAGCCGAAGCACCAACCAAAAAAAAGGCACTATAGAAACACACAAAATACAGAATTTAAAGAGCTTCAATCAATTATCAGGCGGACTGGAGTCTACTCCGCCGTTACCACAATTTGCAGTTGAACGACAATTTCCGCAGCGATTATTCAATGTCAACTAAAAAGTTGCAAAAATGTTCAAAAAACCAACGAAAGCAATTAAAAGCAGCTGCTGTCCGCACAACCCCTTGGTCGTCTTGTTTATTTTACGAGTATGTGGCAAAATATGTTTTATTTTTTGGGGCAATATTTATGTAAGCTGTGCTGCAGTTTATTTGTCAAACCGGACATGCAGATGTCGAGGGTCCTGCAGCAGGATTAGAGGGATTTATAGCACTGTGACAAATATTTGGTGTAAATCATTGGGCTGGCAACATTTCCCCCCGGTATTAAGCCCCCTGCTATTAAGTGTAAAATATAACGGATGTGGAAACCAATAAAATATGTATGTAGTATCTGATATTTTGTAAAAAGTGGGATACTTGGAATAAAATTGATTTTATTTTTAGACGTACCGCACGGAGAGGCATCAACGATGAGTAGGCTGTCGTTATACCAGGCCAGGGAGACGGTGCATCCGTGATACTTATTCGTTGCTATAGGCGCCTATAGTTGATTCCTGCCGATTCCTAGTGAGCTCATCATAGGGACTCTCGATCAGTTCTCAAAACGTAGAGTGTGGCGTGCAATATAGTAACTTTCAAGCTACCTACGCACTAAAAGTTATTGATAGATCATGTCATTAGGGGTTATTTGCTTATAACGAGGAAGTTACTCCAAAGATTTACCGCACTCAGCAGGATACCAACGAAACATAAATTGAGTTTTATCTCTTTAGTACGAGCATCATGCTACCCGAAATTTATAGAAACGTTACTAAAACGGAAACTTAAATATCTTTGCAAGTCACTTGTTTTCAACAAAGTAAATTATACCTATTGTAATTACCACTGTACGGCTCTATGGGTTTTAAGTCCCTTAACAAGGTAACAATCAAATAAATATCATATTAATATCTTATTTATATTCTGAGTTTCTTTAAGACTTTTGAATACCACTAGACTTTATAAAAAATAGACACGACGAGATATTTGTGTTAGTGTTGGTGGTTTTACCACAAATCTTATCTCTCCATAAGGCTTTAATACCTGGTCTCGATGGATTAGTCGAGTGTAGTGGAAATACGACCATAATTAATTGGATATCTATATGTCCCTTCCCTGTTGAATTGCGCTTTTTGAATTTGTAAAACTCAAATAATCACATGTACCAAAAATATAATCTTTTCCAACGAACGGTCACATAATCTATTGATTAACCAATATTTAAATCTCAAATGCAGGGCGTAATTGAGGTAAACGAGCAACTGAAAGCTTGATGCCTCACAGAATTTTCATTTCAGTTAACTTTTCTAATTCCGCCTGGCTACCGGTCACACAGAAACTAATTAAAACGCCTTTCGCATCAAATGATTTCGATTCGTTGGGTTTTAAGTGAATTATTGGGTTCTTTCAATATTGTAAATACGTATTTCATTGCGCGCACACACAGACATACAGCTCAGCTGTCAAATGCAAAAATTAATGCACATCATTTGCCCGGGGGCAGGACTTAATTACATATGTAGCTGCAGCTTATCCACAGCTCGATAATGATGAATTAGCTTGGTCCCTGACCCACTCCGAGGAATAATAGGAGTAACTGTAGTAGTGGGAGCGGACGGAGAACAACCTCTCCTCCAGGCAATAGTGCAATTGAAGCATTCATCCAGTTTTACATCTAGCATGTTTGAGTTAATTGAATTGTTGTTTTGTTCGGCTATAGATATAGTACGAGTACATATACATACATATATATCGACCCAGCTGCATGCATGCATATTATATTCCCATATTGTTATTGATTTCCCACATGTTGAGGTGTGCTCAATGGAAATCACCTATGAACAGACCCGACCAGAACCAGGCCGAAGTCATGTTTCAATCAGTGCTTACATGGCAAAACGGGTGGTAACCTTTCTACTGCAATAGTTGCAACGCCCATGCGTTGAGTTTATTGATAATTCATAAAAAGGTCACAAGCTGCATTCATTAAACACGATAGAAAAAATTCAAAATGGAACAAACCACATGCATTGAAACATGCGAGTATATATGTACGTGTACATAAGTATTAGTTTGAACAACTACTTTGACTCGTTGCAGATGGCACTGCTCGAGCAGGGCTGCTCGTACGATCCAGCCGGTGCATCCTGATCGACAGGAGTCATCGCCACAGCGGCCTGAACAATGTAATGCTTCAGCGTCTGCGTCTTCTCGAACAAACTTGCTTCGGTCTCGTTCTCATCTGGAGTTTCATCGCCAGTGTCTTCCTCACAGACATAACCGTAATCTTCCAAGTCTTTTGGGTCACAAATCTGACCCTCGACGCTTCCGACATACTCCTCTTCGTCGGTCTCGCTGTCATAGAGATCGTCGTTCGCCCCCACATTGATCAGAAGGTCTCGCAAATACCGCAATTCGTCGTGGGCACGCGTCACTTTACGCTCCAGCGCCTTCATTTGGGCCTGCAACAAAATTGATTAGCAAATACCACGCTTTTACAATTTTCCAACACAACAAAATCATACCTGTGGAATTAAAGGGCAGTTCAGCTGATGAAGAATGTACATAAGAGGATCCAATGGCTGCGGTTTGACCTTTATTACTTGCTTCAAAATATTCACGAGCCGAGGAAGAACTCCTGTCTTCTTTAAATAGTCCATAGTTTCATTTTCCACCGAAGACATGCTTGCTGCGTATTATAATGCAAATGCGTAATAAAAGTGCAAAGCAGAGAATACAGAGATAGGCAGAAAGGTGAAAAGAGGAGAGAGGATAGGTTGCAAAGCGGCGATCGCGCGATATTTTTAAACTAGGAATATTTAATACACATTTGTGCGTGAAATTTTGTTTGTGTATGTTTGTGGGAAAAACGGATCTGAATGCGACAATACATACTTTTTTATTTCGAAAATAAAAATAAAAGAGTGGAGGAAGATCGCGGAATAACTGTAACAGCAGGACTGCTTTGGCGACCCCCCAGCGGAAAATTCAAGCACTAACGTATTGTCGGGGGTGGTGTGCTGTTAAACGCAAAGTCATTAATGTGCTGTTAGGCGCATATTTGCACTCTGTTAGCAGCTTCAGCGCAACATGTGCTGTCGACCAGATGGTATTAATATACTCTCCACGAAAACTGTGAATCTTGAAGAACTTTTGTAGGTGAAAGATATCGTTTTCTTTTTTATTATTATATTATTATATTTGTATTATTATGTTCGGCTGTTTAACTTAGATCTAGTTATCTAGTTTAAATAAAGGGGGCTTAAGTGTGCTAAGTTCGTATTTTCATCAATATATTTACGGTATATTTTGAAAATGAGCCGGTCGGACGGTATATTTTAACGATAAATCCACGGTCACACTGAGATAAAGCACAACAAATATAGTCAAAATTCTTGAATTTTTCGTTCCTTAGAACGAAATTAAAGTTATATATAGCATCAACTTTTATAAAAATGGAGAAAGTGGGCAAGGCTAAAAAGGCGGCGCGGGAGGAGAAACAGCGCGAACAGAAGCTGGAGGAGCTGGTAAGAACATTCCTTCCGGAGCGCGACTGCGCCCGGCGTTGCAATGGCAACCGAAATGCATATTGATATATCCCTAAATTGGTTGACACCCTGATACCCCGCAGTTGCTGAAGTCCCTCGCCGAGTGCCCGACGAGCGAGGACAAAGTGAAGGTGCTGGTGCAGCGGCAGGTGGAAAGCGATAAGAACGTGTGCCAGCTGTCGGCCGAACTGCGGGTGGTGCAGCGCCACACGGAGGGGCAGCAGCGCGAGAAAGAGGCGATGCAGCGCGAGCTCAACAAGTGCATCCTGATGCGCGACAAGTTGCAGGAGGTGTGCCGCGAACAGCAGCGCATTATCAAGTCTGTGAAGAACGAGAGCATGCTGCAGATCAAGGTAGAGGAGGAGCGTCGCAAGGAGACCCAGATCAAGTTCCAGAGCTCAATCAACGACGTCCAGAAGGCGCTGTCCAAAAACAACGACGAGAACATCAAGTTGCGCGATTACAACATCGAAATGACCAAAAAGTGAGTGGCAGCCTTAAGCAGCAACAGCAGCAGCCGGCGCTGCCTCAGCGGTGTGCGCGCCGTTTAAACGTCTAAATATAGACACTGCATGCTGTCTGCGGCATGAGCACGCACACACTGACCATCTGTTCTCTGATTTTAGGTTAAAGCTGCTGGCTGAGCAGTACCAGACGCGCGAGCAGCATTTGGAGAAGCTCAACGAGCAGGTGCTGCTGGAGTCGCAGCTTAATCAGGCCAGGCTCAGCAAGGCCCAGGTCGAGGCGGCCATGGAGAAGGAGATCCTCAAAAAGTTTGTGCCCTCATCGCCAACTAACCATCGCTTAACTAACCACTAAATGGTCGTTCTCCTTCCTTACAGAGAAAACCAAATCGGTCTGGAAAAGCTTCTGCAGGCTCAGCGCAGCATCAAGGATCTAACCGATCGCGAACACCAGTTGAAAGAGCAGCTGAACATATACATGACCAAATACGATGACTTCCAGCAGTCGCTGACAAAGTCGAACGAGGTATTCGGCAGCTACAAAATCGAGCTGGAGAAGATGTCCAAGCACACAAAAAAGGTTGAAAAGGAGTCTCTGGGCTGGCGCCAGAGGTACGAGAAGGCCAATGCCATGGTCATCGAATTGGCCACCGAGAAACAGTTGCGGGAACAGCAGTCGGACCGCCTGGTGAAGCAAGTCACGCAGTTGCAGAAGCTACTGCGGGCCCTACAATTGGAGCGAACGACTCTGCACAAGAGCCTCAGGGAGAACAACATTGAGATTCCTCCTCTGCCACAGCTGCCCCCAGAGCCGGAGCCAGTTAAGGTTACGCCAGTCAACACTGACAAGGCCAAGATGGAGCTGATGAGCCGAAACTGCGCCGAGCTAAAGGAGACCTTAGCCAACTTGCAGAACCAAATGAAGCTGCTGACCACAGCTGAGGCTAAGACAGCCATTGAGGAAAAGAACAAGGCGGCCGAGGATCAGCAAAAGCAGGCCAATGCCAAGAAGAACATCAAGAAGAAGGAGAAAAAGTCCAAAGCCAAGGCAGCGGCAGCAGCTGCAGCAGCAGCCGCAGCCGAAGAGCTCCCAGAAGTTGATGGGGTTGCTGCCGAAACGACTGCCAACGGGGAGACACCTGAAGAAAAGATAGAAGAAGACGTCGAGGAATTGCTGTTGGAGGATGTTGAGACAGTCATCAAACTGCAGGAAGCTGCAGGAGATGCCAGCAACGTGAAAACCACCAAGGATGCTCAGGAGCAGACCGCTCCGATTCCGAAAGTGGCAGAGTCTCAGAAAATCGGGGGCGACGGCGATGGCCCGCCGGCCGCTGAGCCCAACGGTCTTGCAGCAGTGCCAGCCCTAATCGATGCCGATTAGACCACCGGCTGTCGACTGCTTCACATCTCATAACTTTTACTCAGACGGATACGGACCGTTTGCCTAGCCCTCCCTCAAAGCATTTTGTGTCATTCAGTCTCAACCAGCATGCTGCATAAAACAACCACAAATTTTGTACTAGTTATTTATTGTATTTTATATTGTATTTATTTAAAGAAGTGTCTTCGAAGATCGATCATGTGTGTATCAAATTTTAAATTGAATAAACGTGTTTCCTATAAACGTTAATTTTGTCACAAGTGTGCTATAACCCAAGGGTTAAAAATAAAGTAGGCCGCCCTCGTGTTTAATCGACTTCAAAGCTGAGATATGTGCCATAGGAAAGTGTACAGGACCACTTCTTTGTAAAACAACAATGAATTGTAATTCATTAATCTAATTTCTGGGGCAGTTGGTGCCTTAAATGTGTAAAAGGAACCGAAATTCAAAAAAGAGAAAATAATACACCTCAAAGTTTCAGAAAAACTGGACCAAATACTTACAAGATTATAGACATTTGTAAAGAAAAGCTAGCCCTAAAATAAGCCCAAGACAGATATCAGATAGATAGCACTGAATTATGCAGTTATGGAGTTTACGAGTATGCAGAGAAAAGTTCTAATATTCTACGACCCGTAAGAGTCAGTAATACAGAGGTTGGTATGATGGAAGAGCTTTGATATAAGCCCCACGATGTACATACTGGCCTTGACTGTGGCGCATACGTCACTGTTCAGTGGCGCCTAAATGTCTGCTGCCGCCACATGCAACAAATTGCAATAGCCACCAAAAGGGGGCCTGTGGGAAAATGTAGACCGCAAGTGTTCTCGTTTCGTTGCCAGGGTCGGGTCATTATAATGGCGCCTTAATTACCCTCCACACGCAGCTGTCATTTCTGCCGGTCGCCACATTTCAGATATGAAATATTCAAGATGCATGCAACGCGGCGAATGCGTAATATCCGCAAGTGGCAGCGGTCAAGCGAGCTCCGTGGTGGGACGTGGGACGGAGGAGGGTGTTGAAAGTGTGTACACAAGCCATTTATGGCACTAAAATAATTACAGAAATTAATTTAACTTGCATAAAGTGGTGCAAATATAAAAAAAGGAGGATATAATGAGTGTAGCGTGAGGCCACCGTTAAGGTCTCAACAGTTTGCTACCCCTTGTCGAAACGATGCAAATGTAAGCCCGTCGCAACATATATACCCTTGGGATATCCACCTTTAATACCAAAATTACATCTGATTAAATCTTTAGTAGTAACTTTTGCTGCATTTAAAATTCTCGTGTAAATGAATAAGAAGTGTGTTTATTTATGGCTCATCTCATCACATCTAGACCCCAAGCCAGCACACCACCCGTCGGCTATTAGGTGGTATTAAAAATGTCTTTGCAGTGGCAAAATCAGCGGGCGACACATATGCATATTTCGCACCCTCTCAGCCACAGAGGCCCACAGACGCCCACGCCCACGCCCACGCACAGCACTTGCACACCGACAGTGTTACACTTACTTCCAGAAATGTGTGCACATTTCGCAGGCAATGAGCTTTTGAACATTTAATGAGTTAATACGGTAAATTTGAAAGCCGCGCAAGCGTGCGCCGAGTACTTTGCCCACTTCCCCCCGCTGACCCACCGCTGGCTGAGTTTCCCCGTTTCCCCATTTGCTTGAAGAGCTTGAAAAATGAGCATAAGAAAGAACAAGGAGCGAAACACATGCATACTCGCACAGAGGCAGCAGCACCGACAGGGCACTAAGCACTTGTCATTGGGGCTGTAAAACCTTCCACGTCCACGTCCATTCGTTGGTCGTTGGCGGAGAGAACTGTGCAAGTGTCCAACACAGTGGCACATGTGAATGCGAGACGAGACACGCCAGCAGAGGCGTAACCAAGCGCTCTGTGGATTCAGGATGCAGGCGGCAGGAGGGGTGCCACATCATGTTCGTCCTAAACACATGGGTGTCATTTCTCAGGCGGCGCCGACAACGACAACGGCCATGGCAGCAGCACCAACAGCATCAGTAGGCCAGCTACACAGCCGGCCCAGTGGCGGGGGGAATCCGTGTTGGGGCTGCCAGACTGCTTGACTGCTTGACTATGCTGCTCAGGGATTGGGATGGGTGCGTGCGAAGTGTGGCAATATTTCTGCCTGCCAATTTCGGGCTGAGTAAGATGAATCTTCACAGTGGGCAAGGGTGGACTTTGTTTAAAGAGTATGCGATTATTAAAATTTTTAATTTATTCCAAAATGTCGAAACAAGCATTTCTTAGTGTATTATAATATGTGGAGAATTTACTAAATATTTCGTACTTTTTACAATTTTACAATTTTAATGGATTACTCAAGGCAGAAAAATTCAACTTTTGGGTGGCTATATCTTCGACACGAATCAAAAATATTGTGGAATCTCCTTCGGTTTATTGGAAATATGTATAAAGACCTACAACTTAATTTCTGTCTTATGCTAATTACGATTAAATACTCCAACGCTGTTCCATTTTATAGTACAGCAGTCCCACTGTATGCCCCAGCCTCAAGACAATGGAGCCATCCAACACCCAAGTGAATGCGCACCCACTCATTGCTCCAGCTGCTGTCCTGCTGCTGCTGCTGCCGCTCTCTTTTCGCAGAGCTGCTGTTAGCCGGGGCCTGTTATCCTGTTAGTGTTAAGCTTGCTGTTGCAGGAGAGCGCATGTCAGGTTCCGCAGAGCAGGATATGGGGAGAGAGTGCAGAGAGAGAGTGAGGAGAGCAGAGCAACTGTGAAGCTGTCGCCCGTCTTGGACAAAGCTGTGCTTAGTCAAATTTCGGCAACAGAAACCTGGCTGCCAGAGCAACAACAACGAGAGCGAAAACGGGAACGAGAACGGGATGCGGCACAGACGGCACGACACGACACGACAGGACATGACACGACACGAAGCGTGGAAGCGAAACGAAGCGAATGCCGCTGCTCCTGCTGCTAAACATTTTCGCAGTCCTGGCAGCCGCCGAGGACTCGACTCCAACTGTAATCAGTTGTGTATAGGACACTCGGGTGCGCGCGTCGAACGGTTTCTTGTCGAATGCGAAGTGCAGTGGCTCCTGCTCCTGCTAACGTCAAACGGACTTGGAAGAACGGTGCGCGGTTTTTGCTGCTCTCCAGCTTGGGGGGATTTGTGGTAAAACTTCTATCTCTGTTGTTGCTGGGTCCTCGTCCTCCTGTTGTTAATCACAGCAGAAATTGTTGAAACGAATTAGCGAGAAAGCACCAAAAATAAAACCGAGTAGGAAGCCAAGGAAAAGCAAAGGAAATTTTCCAGCTACAGCTACAGCTGCTCTGCTGCTACTGCTGCCGCTGCGAGCGTCGCTGCGTCAACAGCGCTGCTGCTGCCGCGGCTGCTGCTGCTGCTGCGGGTGCTGCTGTGTCCGAGATAAAGGATATGCCCGGATCTAAAAGATACAGTTTTTCTTCTTCTGTTTCAATTTATTTTTTTTCGTGTTTTTTGCTCCTTGTCTTGTGCAGGCTGCTTGGCTTTCTTGCTGCGGAAAAAGCAGAGCGGAACAGCAACAACAGCAACAGAATTACTAAAGCAATAATTTGTTTGGAGAACTCGTTCCGACGGCTGGCCAAAAATGTGGCATACAACTGAAGTGTGGCCCGAAGAAACTATGCAAATAAATTAATATGCCGAAATCATTAACAAATTAAAACGAAACACGCAAAAGCAAGAGCAAAATATACACGAGAATAAAAGGGAAACGAAACCCGAGAGTCAAGTGCTTCGAGGAGAGCTGTTTGCTGGCATGCTTTGAGGTTAATTCCACCCAAAAACCAGCCCCCCGCCGCCACCTGCCGCCTGCCACCTCCAACCACCCAACCCTCTGGGTTCCCGGGTCCCCTGGCCTCTCGTCTCCGCCGTGTCTCGTCTCCAGGTCCGGCTTTCGCCCACTTTCGTCTTCTTCGCTGCCGTCACCAGCTCCGCGTCAAAGGCATCAAAGGTAAATATACAAGGAGTGGAGTGGATGGCGAAACAAAGAATGAGCCGACGAAGCACATAGCTAACGGTAAACTTAAAGCTGGAGCAGAACTAACCTACAAAGTAAACAGTAAACAATACATACCACCGTTACGCTACAAATGCAAATGTGTGCACACCCACACATCCGCCATCCGCCGTACCCATGCACACCCACATCCCACACATTCTTAAGAACTATAAACAACAACTCATTTAACTGAAGCCAGGGGGGGGGGGGCATCCTGCCTGACGCTAAGAACTAAAAAAGAGAAAAGCGAATCGAGCACAGCACGGCAAAACGCATGCCTCCAAACGCGATTTGTTTACAATTTTAATCGCATGCGATTTATTTGGGTAGGCGCCAAAGCCGCACACACAAACACACGCACAAACGGATTGTTGCACAAACATTCGCGCACACTCAAACAGGCATAAACACACGCAAAACAGGGCCAAACAAACATTCGCTCACCTGAAAGTATACTCTTTTATGGGGAACGTGAACAGATCGAACTGCCTCTGAGCACAGTCAGCCCTATATGTATATGTTCAATATGTATTTGAGAATTTCAAAGAGTGTTTTCAGTGCCTCTGGTAAAGATTACTTCACTTTAAAGTGATCTATCACCGAATACGTTATATTTATACAAAAATTATTATATGTATATATTTTAAATCTATTGTAATTTAATGAATTCCATTTAATTTAACATTAAATTGTTATCTCACATTTGGGATTTATTTCCTTCTATTATATAAAACAGTTTTGGACCATCGTCTGATATTTTAACCATAGCGAGGGGGCCGGGGGTGGTGAACCTTGACAGCTCGTATAAATACATTATAATATATATTTGGGAACTGCATTTCTTTAATTGACATATTTGGAACATAGGAAAAATAGCTCACAAGCTTCGAACAATGATTTTTGAGTCCTTAAGCAGCATCACAATATATTTACTACACCTTTTGAAATAAAGCTCAAGCGGAGGGTCTCCAAGAGTAGTCAGCACTCTGGCCGATTCCATTTAAGGTCATAAATAATTCAGATAATCCGTAGTTTTTTATTCACATTTCTGTATTTATATTCTCCCGTTTACATTCGGTTGCAATTTCCAGTCCATTTAATCCGACATAAGCATTTAGAAGCAGCAAAACAAACCAAACTAAAGATATGTGCAACAAATAAACTTTACAGTAAGTCCTGACCAGATATGCATTTGCCATGCAGTTTGCCAATAAGCCAAATGTCAATTCCATTTAGATCTACATGCCGATTTTAAAAGCCAACTTATGCCAGCACTGATGTTGCTATTCGACAAGGGAAAGCAATTAGAAATTCCACACAAATGTGTGCCCGCAGACTTGTGAGAGTCAGTGTGTCTGTAGTCACAGGAGGAAGGAGAAGGCAGGTATTTAGCTGTCATCTATTTATATAATACTTGACGCTCTTGGGCCTTAACTATTTTTAAGTGCTGTCCGCTAACAGGTTCTGCACTTGCACCTCCAACTGCAGTTGTGGGACAGAGAAACCCAGGGGGGAGGGGAAACCATGAAATAAAACGAAATGAACTTGCCTCATCCTCAAGAGGCAGGCGTAGTGGGCGGCATGGATGGTTAAAAACACTTAACACAAAACTAAGCGACAATTGTTGTTTTGTGTGGCGTTTAAAAATAGCATCAAGGTGCGCTCTAGTTTCATTCACACACACATACGCACGCACAGATACAGAGAAAGCCCACACAAAAGTGGCTGCTGTTGTCCTCTAAGTGGGCGAATGAGAGCAGGACAGCCAGGGACACAAAGCCTGGATGTATGCAACACGAAACTGTGAATGGAAATGCTAAAAATAAAAAAGTAGGAAAGCCTAACGCGACTAACCAGGGATCAATATGCCCTACTTGACGAGGATTCAGAGGAAATACTCGGAAGATAGGGATAACATTAGCTAGCCACCCACCAAGTCTTCCAGATAAGGTCACAGAACATTAACCTTGCCTAGAAAATAGTCTAAGAGAAGGTAAAAAAAAGTTCAGCGCACACAAACCACACGAAAATCGTCTGACTGTTGCCAAAAAATGCGAGTCTTAGTTGTAAACCTGAATGGAACCCACGCCGTATACCATTCACTAGTTAGCCAGCCAAAGATTTGTAACTAACTAAGTTCAGAGATCCTTAAAATTGGCCAGGGAATAGTTTTAGCTGAAAGTAGGAATAGTAACACGAATTATTTGGACATCTGCAGAAGATCTAGAAATTATCAGACATGAAAAAGGTATACGATAGAGCCCAGTCCCTGAAGAGGAAGTACAAGATTAATAAAAATATTAAGACTCGAATTTGTAATCTAACAGAGGCTTAACTTCCCCTCTTTGTAGGTAATCGTACTATCATCTAGACCTCACGATAAGGTCACGAAACCTTAACCTTGGTCAAAAATAGTTTTTGGCTGCAAAGCAAAGTTCACGACACGCACAGGTCGGTCCTAATGCCAAATGGCAGCCGTGAGGTGCAAAATGATTCAACGGCTTCGGCTATAAATTGCCTAATCACTTTAGGTGTTACATACACAGGTGCGTGGGCTATCGAATGACACAGGTGATTAAAGGCCGAATCGAATGATACTCGTACTCGTATTGTCCGCGTCTAAGTGAGTAATGAGTAATGGGCGTGACTGAGTTTTGTCTCTAGATGAATAATTAAACGAAAAACTTTCGGCTTTAAACAAAGTAAATCCTTAAAGCAGACATAACTCTCTCTGCCTACGAACATTGTCAGCTATCTTAATAGCATTTTAGATGTAGTTTTAAATGCTTATGCCTGGCCAAGGACATCACACATACTACCCCTAGCATGAACATCAATTTGGAAACCATTACTGGTTAACTTATCAATGGGCAACTGCTGCTACATTTCCCCCCTAGTTAAGGCCACAAAACATACATGGATACACACGAATGCAACAGCTAGGAAAAAAGTAAACGTTTAACTTTCGAGCAACAACAAACTTGAAATTTATACGAGAAGCGCCCAGCCACCAGATGTGTCTATAAAAGTTCCAAAACACCCATATACCCATTACACACAATATATATTTGACAGAGGCTTTTCGTTTTTCTTTTATATTTTTATCGCCAGCTGATAAGAGCAAAGTTTTCGTCCGAAAGTTGGCGCCTACAACCGTAACACGCATACGCCATGTGTTACACGTCCCATCCCACACCCCAAAAAAAATACATCGAAAATTGCACAAAAAGTTAAATGTCTTTGCTGGGAAATAGCTTGGTTAGAGTAAGCCATTCTACAATGGCAGCCTGAAATATGCAGGAATCATGCAATTAAGGACTGTACTTTCCAAAAAAGAAAAGTGGGGCAACTCTGCTTTGCAAGGAAAGATTTCTGGTAAAATTTCCCAAATTTTCCCAATGAGAGAGAAAATCCACAGTTACAGAGAAACGTATGCTGAAAACATGCAATTAACTTGAACAATCCTTTACCAAAAAAAAAACTGCTTACTGAAAGTGTGGCAACTCTGGCACCCACACGCACACACCCACATAGCGAACGAGTGGCTCTTATAAGCATTAATTACTGGCCCGAGCCGCCAAGTCAGCAGCAAACAACCAAAGTTGAAGGACCACCAGCTGGAGGAGGAGTAGGAGGCAAATATTGCATACTTTTCGGGAATATACCCCGCAGTTTGTCCTGGGGACCCCATCCGGCCTCCACCATTTCGCGTTGTATGAGTTGCCAGAGTTGAATGTTTCTTTTTATTGCCATTGCCATTGCTTTTGTTGTAATTGTTGTCGGGCTTTTGTTTTTGCTCAATTTTTTATTATTCGGTCTCGGCCCTCATTGTTCTTGTTTTTCTTCATGTTCTTGTAGATGCTCCCCATTCCCATGTTCGTTGTGAACATAAAAATAAGCCGAGCAAAAACAAATGTTGAACAACCAGAGAAAAGTTAGTTTTGTAGTTGATTTTCCACAGAGAAAGAATTAACTTTTGGGCAAAACATACACCAAAAAATATGTAATTGGTTTTTGAATATGGTGGCAGGGTAGGGGTTGGGGTTGGGTGAAGAAAACTCTGAATACACATTCGTTGAATGCCAGTTAAAGATTATATGCTAGAAAGTTTTAAATACTTATTACTATAATAAATGTGCAGACATATGTATGATGATGCTGGAAAGCTCCTTACAATACTTATTTGGACATGTTAAGCATTAAATAAATTCGAGACTGTAATAGAATATTTTTAATATAATCGATTTTATTAGCGATTTAAGCCATGTAAAATCTGGGAAACTCTAAATATGGATTCAACAGGGGTTTCAGTTGGTTACATTCCGTGTGAAAACAGGATTGAGAAACGATAGTACTACAAAAGTATTTATTGAGCAGAGAGATTAGAAAGGGCCCTGTTGGCTCCTTCGAACTATACTAGCATAGTAACCATCTTTAAATGGTTTAATGGTAATTAAATTCATAGAAATACTCGTACATATATTCTCGTTAAATAGTAAATTAAATTAAATCGCCTAAGCCAATTTACTTTTTTCATCGCTATTCTTTTGCCATTTTGCTTGGCGGAAATAAATTAGGGCAGCTCATAAATTAAATCAATTCAGGCAAAAAAATTGTTGTCCAGTAAACTTTTGTGGTTCGCATACACGCACAGAGGAAAATACTATATATATATATATGCACAGTACCGAATATGTACGAGTATATGAATGTATTTGTAGATATCGCGGAATATTTATAGCTGGGGCAAAAATTCGCTAAGCTTTTGCCTTTGGCCAAGAAAGGGAACAACGAGAATGATTGTCTAAAAGTTGGCGCATATCGCCAAACCGGAAGTTCCGGGGGCCATAACGACTAGCGGGTGGCTCTACTGTGTTAGTGTGTGTGAGAGTGTGTGGGGGGCACAAGTCGCCAGTAGGACGACGTTCAATGGCGTTTTATTGTTGAGCATTTCGCACAGTTGAATACGAAATTTTGGAACATACTCGTACACCCGAGCAGTCCCTAAATCCACTCTGAAGCCTCCTTGCTTTTGTATAATTTTCATAGGAGACCCCCTCCTTGCTCTTGCTCTTGCTCATAGCCATACCCCGAAGTGCTTGCAACTATTTTGGCAGTTTTCTTGTTGGCTGGCCAACAATGAAGCCAGTTTCTTGTTGGCCATTGCCAGAAATAACTGCATTTTGTGCGCGGGAGTTACGAAAACTTTCTCTCTGCACGGAAATGCAATGGAAACTTTCGTACTATGGCTCCCCTCGGATTTTTGCATAGTCTCGTACCAGAATTTGCCCTGCCTTGGCCATAACTAAAGCTGAATTGCATTTTTAGAGACTCCTAACTGCTGTCAAATTAATGAACAACACAGTTGCTAGAGTTGAACTTTGATTGGGCCAGAGATAGCCAGTAATAAGCATCCGGTTTCGCTTTCACTCCATCCATCCTACATATCCCATTCCATTCCATGCCATTCCACTCAATGCAATGTGTGTGTCTGTGCAACTTGAGCTGATTGCTGACTTCCTCTAAGTGGCCCGACTCGACTCCTTGAAATGTATACAGCTAGGATCTTTGTTAAACATTTGTCAGACTTTAAGTGCAGCAATTGCTCATCTATGATTGCTACTTCATTTCGGTTAAGGCCACTTGAGCTGCTGCACTCTTGGCGGGATGTCGTTCGTAGAACACTTCAATGAAAGCAGGAAGATGCTTAAAAGTAAAAAGATACTGCACTTGATAAAGAGACCAACAATTTAAGAATGGAATAGTAGGGTTCCAGAACATGTATGCCAGCCATTTCAATGTAAAACATTTCCGAAGCAGCCCTCTGTCTGATTACATGGCTGCCCCATCACTTGAAGGGCCACAAAGAAGGGCGAAGGAAACGATGATACCACACAGGTGCCACCAATTACTTGTCGCGTGTCGGATGTGCGATTAAGGCATCAGCAGCGACTAATAATACTCGTAGTAGCTCTCGGGGAGCACCCATTTCCACTCCGCTTTGTTGATTTAAGATAGCCGAAAATGCCTTGCCGAAAATTGCTTTTCCCTCTTATGTTTAACTAAAAAATTATTGCAAACTGAGAGCGAGAACCATATGCCATGCCACACGCTGATCCGCTGCTTCTGCGGCTTTGGGGAGTCGTTTGTTATGGCTGCCGTGCGGCATGCCTCGCCTCGGCGGTGCCGGGCTTATCTGAGAGAGCTGCAAGTGTAGGGACGGGGGCTGTTTTTTGTGTAAGGAGAATCCCAGCTGGAAAATGCCCTCTTAAATTATCGCACGCTTTTCATTAACAGCCAAAAACTAACTGCAAAAGGGGGGATTTTCATCAGCACTTTTAGCTTGATTTCCCCAAGCTCCAGCGCCGGCTCAAAGGCAGAGCCAAACGCAAACTAAAACTCAAAGTGAATGTCAAATGCCAGCCACTAAAAACTAATCTAATGCACCCGCTGTTCACACTCCATTAAGGATAATAAACTCTGGTCACACTCTACGGTATTTACGGAATGAATAACGACCGGGGAAGGAATTCCCTTCCCCTTCCCCGTGCCCTGCCTATCTTATAACTCTCTGATAGGCCATTTATCTATCTGTTGGCTGGCAGCCAAGATGGGCCCATATCTCAGATCTCTTGGCAATTGGCAGAAATCCTTTTGGCACAATTACCAACTTTAATTATGCGTCATACTGTCAGATCTGGATACAGATAATACTCATATGTACATGTAGAGGGGCGAAAAAAACCAGAAAGAAATCAAACAATCAGAAATAAATCAGGTCTAAAGACAAATAGTTTCCAGTTCCATCTATTCGAAGCTTTGTATATTGTTTATTAATCCTTTCTAGCAGTACAAGGGGCAATAGTCTCAAAACCAACGACATTGTCGGTATAATTTAAGTAATAATTATTAGGATAACTGACAATTAAGACTTGCCAACTATTTGTGTATGTTGCCCCGTTGGTAATCAACCATACGACATGTTGTCAATATTGCATCAACTTTAGCTATGAAATTTGTCTTAATAGTCGTTTATTTCTTCAAATTAGTTTAATATTTCCCTCATTACACAACGCTTAGCCCAAAACACTATAATCATTAACTAATTCAAGCATAAGTCAATCAATCTTTTAGCCACAGCAACCTCTTTGTTGCAACTACAACAAAAATGCAGTTTCATTAAAAGCTCTCCGAATACACACATATATCCAATTAAAGATAATCCCCTCGAATGTTGAGTGTTCCATGCAAGCATTATAAATCAATTAAGGTCGATCCATTTACCTGAGGCAGATGCTGATGATGTCTAATGGCAAACAGAACATTATCTCAAATCCCCTTAGGGCTCGTGTCAACATCAGACATCTCGTCCTGGACTGCGAGAGAGGGAAATTGAAATGGAAAATCAACCCAGACAGGCAGGCCAATGCAAATGCACTTGCCATTTGCCATTTCCCATTTCGATTCGGTATGCGATATATGGCATGCATATATCTCTCCCGAGATTTGGTGGCTCATTATATTCCCATGCTTCGCTCCCCCCACTTTGTGGCCGGATTTGGTTCAGGTTTCGACCAAAACGAGATTGAAAAGTGTTGAGAGCCGTACATCATGTGTCGTCATCGCTTGCCTTGGCCAACGAAGGTTCGGTTGAGGAGCACCGCAACAGCACAGGAAAAAAAGAAAACCATGAAAAAATGACTATAATTGGCGTTGATTTATTGTCTTTGGTAGGCGCATCAAGAGGTCACCGCCCAGGTGACCTCGTGGGCGAGCCCGAAACAAGCCGTGCCAAAAATTCAATTGTTTGGTCCCCCACCGCCCTTATGAAAATTATATACTCGCCCACACACACACAGATATAGCATGGATATACCATCCGAAATTTAATAATGCTCTCGGAATTGAAGTAGAGCTGCGACTGCGGCAGCGACTGCGGCAGCGACTGCGGCAGCGGCTTCTGCGGTTGCGTGTTGGTTCTGGCCAGGAGTTTCTATTTAGATATGGCTCAGGGTTCGGCTCGAGCATGGCACTCCTCTCATTGTGCCAGTCTGTCTGCTGTAGTCCGTGAAAGTTTCATGAAAACAGCGGGAAATGGCAATGCCACAGGCTTGGAGACACAAGCACCCAAACAGTGGGTCAAAGTTATTATCAAAGAGTGGCATTTGGGTGGGAAATAGATGCACCTTAGCTTTTTAAGGAATAGGATAAATTTGGGCATATGAATGCCGTTGATTTGCTGTACGAATTTCCCATAAGCGAACGAGAATATCCATTTCGAATGACTTTGAATATATTTCTGTAATAAAATATAGCTGAATATTTGAATGCTCTTACTCGTTTCAAGCTTGTAAGATTAATCTATCCAGAATATAGTCCGACTTGACCTTTACACAAAATATTATACAATGTACATTCATTCTTATGTTAAATATGTATTATTTTATCGAAGATCTACAGCAAACCCTCTGGCATTATTCCTAAGCTGCACAATCCTCAACAGCCTTTACTCCCAACGCAAAATAATTTCACTTTCTGTAGGCTAAAATATAGGATGCACGATGTATGTATATGTATGCAAATTCGTTTAGAGCCTTGCCTCATCAACAATGTCAAATATTATGCTGTGCAAATATCCAAGCCACTGTGGACAATGCCAGTTAGTGTAGTGATAGAGAGGGAATAATGTTAGCAGATGGAGGAGGAGAAAGAGAAGGGGAATGAGGCCGGCCTGGCGTGCGTTCTTGTTTAGTTTTAGTTTTTTGTTCGAGTGGCATTGCATGACTGCATGCAAGCCGGCTCGGGACGGGCCGGGCCAAGCCTTGTCCTTGCCTCGATTGGCGGCTGCTGCCACTGCCACTGCTGTTGTCGTTGCCATCTAAAAGCTAACGTCCTGACATGCCACACACAACAGGACTCCCCGGGTTACCCGCTCCATGAACAACACAATTAGACAAATGAATAAACATACAATGCTTGACAGTGGCATTGCCAGAAAATTTGCATATCCCATTTAATCCTACACTCCGCCTCCTCCCGATGGACTATCTGCCGCCTTAAGTGCATTTCTGTGTCATGCGAGTATTCGTAAATTTTGTGCTTGTGTCTCACAACAATTGGCAATCGGCTAATAAGGATTTTCGCATTGTAGCTTCATACTGTGACCTGATTTAATATTTAATTGCAGTTCGCCCTGGCATTGAATGCGTTTAGGTCCTGGATCGCCTGCACGGCCTGTGCTGCTATTCGTGGGTGTTCGTGCGCTCTTTGCCGGAAACACATGTCGTATACGTGATATTTGGCAAACATTCCACAAGCACACACACTAAAGCCCTAGCCCTGGCCAAAACTGCCTTTGAATGCTAAACATGTGTGCGGGTGTGGGAGCGGGTACGGTAGTGTTAGAAGCGGGTTCTGACCATGGCGAGGCGTTGCTCCAACATGACTTAAAATGTTGTGAAATGCATGCGGTTGCACAGCCCCGCTGCTCGGCGAATGCCACACAGATTTGTGCGAAATAGAGTCATGAAATTAGTTGGCTGCCACTCGAGCGTATAAGTATGACATTGCATTCGTTTTTATGGCTCCTCCACCTCCTCTCTTTCGGTTAAATGCAATTTATGCTAATGGCAGACCCACTTCCAGCAATCGCTTGAACCGGCTTAAAGAGCTCGAAGCTCTCGGCACTTCTCTTCCTTATGGCATTACGCCGGGGCTAAAGTTATTGATTCCAATCTTTAAGTTTTGGTTACACAAAACTGCATAAATATGTAAGTCCTGCTCTGCCCCGTTCATCATTTATTTATACATTCAATGTTCAACATGAATGAGCGGACAAGTCTATTTAAAAAGAAAACACAAAGGCCCTGGAGCAAACGAAAGTTTTCTGAGGAAATTTCTGTATAGAACTGAAGCGAATTATGTTTTTTTTTCTGCCGGTAGTTACAGAAAAAAATGAGCCATGGTTGATACTTTACAGACCAAAATTAAATAGAAGAAAAACATAGGTATTATCCCTCAAGTAAACTAAGAACAAGTCTGTGAGGGAAATATTGTATCATACAGAATTGGCACTCAATGTATGGTAAGTAATTGGCGGCAGATAACGCCAACAAGTACATCGATCATTCACATTCGAGTACGAGCCAAATATTGAATATTCCACTCATTAGAATGTGCTGATTCGTGCTATGGACAATGGATGGCCCCATTGTCATGTGCCCAAATTCAAACTTAAGTCAGATGGCAGCAACCCGAAATTAAGACACCACCAAAACCCCTCAACGGCTTGCTCATCGGCACGGCATTAAAACCAGTTCTTCCAGTGCTTCTGATTGACATGGCGGCAAAAGGGTCGGACGGGTCAGCGAGGGTATTCAAAGTTTCATTGTTTTCAACAAAATTTGTACAACCAGGAAATGAGTGCAGCAATTTGCCCAGCAGGAAGCATAAGTGTGACTCAAAGGCGAAGAACCAGCAAAAAAAGAAAAAAGTAGTTAAGGGGAAAGTGAAAGCTGTGAAAAAAGGAACATAAATATGCTGCTTGGATTAAAACTGTCAAAGCTATTTCCGTTTCGCAGTGACCCCATTTTGGCTTATCTGGTGCTTAATCAATTCCAGCTGAAAAATAGCCGTGACGTCGGAAATGGAAACCCTTACCCTTCCCTACCCTACCCGACTCCACCCTTTTTTCCACCAAATCGCAAACGCTCAACCATCGTCTCTCCCCCGACTGTCTGTGTGTGTGTGTAAGAGCAAATAGAATGGAAATGCAAAATGGAAATAGAGTGGAAATAGTTTGCAGCAAAAACTTTTTGACTTTTCGCTGATAAATATTGAAGGGCTGTTGAAATTTGTCAGAGTAAAACGACAAGGATGCGGACTTGAGTCGGAAAGAAATTGAATTTTCTAGGTTTATGGGATTACTTTCAAGCCAACGATTTAATAGGACAACAGAACTTGGAATGGATGTGTTTTCTGGGAAATTTTGACGAACGTTCTTCTACTGCAGCAAAACCCACTCGAGTTAGCATTAGCAATCCAATCTATTTAGCATTGTCTTGGCAATTCCCACTTCACTTACCAGTTTAAACTCAATTCAGAAGAGGATTTGCTAAGTGCTGCATTGGCATCGGTGCAAAGCAAACAAACAACCTGCCAGAGCGAACTGGCATTCAATTCATTTGCATGCAAAGTGCTCATTAATTTCGTCTGGGCAACAACCTAAGCCTGCCTTCCTACCTGCCCTGCAACGTGTGGCAAGTGAGTGCTGCAACTACGCCGAAGTGCGCGCATAACTCGATTCGCGCCTTTGATTTATGGTACGCAATAATAATCTCCATTTGCATGTTACTCGCCCGGCACTAGAGCCAGCCACAGACCCGACGGCAGTCAACAAGGCGTATACTCGATGTATATATAAAGCACACACCCACACACATACCTGCTACGAGTTGCACTTCCGGCTGCTGCAAGGCGTCCTTCCACCATCACCACCTGATTTATGTAACCTTACCCATACTCTCTTTTCCTCTCTTTCAGAAATGGTTGCCTCATTAGCGACTTAGCGGAACGCGCCATAAAGGAAACCGTAACCAAAAACCACCAAAAAAAATACAAAATAAAGAGGATACGCCGAAAGGGATTGACAACCGCAACAACATCGTCTGCGCCCGTACCAGGAAAGAGAAGAAGGAGAACCCATAAAAAAGGGACAAAGAAATTGAATACTCACCGGGTTTTGTGTGGCCTTGCCAGCGAATTTAAGCACCATGGGTTCGTTATGTGCCATCTAAAAACCTCTAACAGAGCACCTCAAATGCGAATTGATATTAAACCGTAAATCATAATTAACAAGAGTTAATTAAGCAACAACTGCAAAACCAAACCGATACCACGAACAAGTCAAAGCTGAAGTGGCAGTGGAAGAGGAAGTAGAAGTACAGCAAGAACAACCATGGCCTCACCACCAGAAAGCCCTATCGAGGAGGTGGTCTATGAGTTGGAACAAACACGAGTGCCTAAGCCCATACCCGTTGCCCTCGAGGATCTGTGCCGCCAAACGAAGTTCACCAAACAGGAAATCCGCGTCATGTACAGGGGATTCAAAACAGTAAGACATATATTTATTCTCTACTAATATCTCTTTTTGAAACGGTTTAAGTTTGCTTACAATGATTATAATTATTGGCAGATTGAGAAAAAAGTATAGATAGTACTCCTTCGATAAACAGTTGAAACCTCGTAGAAGTCTCGCTGATTATCTCCTTCGCAATGCCCCAAAGGAATCCTTTAAAATGTAAGACCCAAATACTGGTGACCGGCGAATGGCGTGCCAAAGAGAGTGTTGCCATAAATGGCTGCCCATTTTAATGCACACGCGTTTTGGGTTTCATTGCAAATGAATTGTCGTCGCTCTCTTTGTTTGCGTGTGTGGGTCCAGGCACTGATTCGAGAGGACGTGGAGGAGAGCAAGCAGCACTTGCAATTGCAGCATTTGCGCGCTCATTCGGAAAAAGTTTCTATACGAGTAGTACGCACATACGTAAAATACTCGTATATGTGGGTCAACAGGAGATGAGCATTGGGTCAAGTAAATGGATAGTTTGCCTTACTGCAGTGTGCCGTGCCCCTCTCTGATACTGATACTTACTTTGCGCCATTGATAGTTTGTCTTACTGATAGTTTGTCTTATTGATGGTTGGTTTTATTGATCGTTATTATGGCTGATGGCTGCCCTTATTGATGGCTCGCAGTTCGAGGTCGCTGCTGCGGTACTGTTTACTCAATTAACCTGGCGAAAATTGTTTACTTTGCGAATAGAAAACTTTGAAAGTGTAGAAAACTTTGTGAGCGAGCAGCTAAGGCTTCAAGGAGCCTTGTTTGATAATCTACTTAGGTCTGATACTCCGCAACTGTAGGATTACCAGGGGTAATTTCATTTAAAGTACATATTTAGCAAAATAAAGCGACTAACTAACTGAATCACTAAGGATGACTAACTCATCAAAGGATAGTTCTGAAGGCCTCGTTTCCAATCGAAATTTTCCTCAATATTGTGGCAGAGCAGAAGATTGCTACTTATTCTCAAACTTCTTAAGGAATTTAAAGAAATAGGGCATTGCAGAGTCCTTCTATTACTAGTCCTTAATATTTTGCGTATCCTCTTTCATTACATTTGCTCTTTCTTTTTCCCTCATCCAAGCAGCTAAGCAAAACATTTTCATGGCGATTTTTCTTTTGCAGGAATGCCCCGAGGGCGTGGTGCACGAGGATTGTTTTAAGGATATTTACGCCAAATTCTTTCCACATGGCAGTAAGTATATGTATATATGTGTGTGTATATGCCCCACCACTCCCACTGTATGCTTCTGCCACTCCATTCGATGTTGTCGCTGAGGTCTTATGCTTTGCCTTTTTATAGTTGCGCGTCATAAAGCGCCACTTAAGCGACCATTTCGCCTTTGCAGCAGCTGCGTCCGCAATACCCGGCTGTCAGAATACCGAATGCCCCCCCCCAAAAAAACCCCTAAAGCCCCACTGAAAAAGAATCTCCGACACGCCCATAATTGTGACATTTTTTTTTTGTTCTCTTTGCCTATTCCATTTATATAGATTCGAGTTTATACGCTCATTATGTGTTCAAGGCGTTCGATGTTAATTGCAATGGCGCCATTAGTTTTCGGGTAATTACCATCTCATTATAATGAAGTTTGCACAATCTACATTTACGAGTATATGTTCATGTTCCTATTCATGCTGCACACATTGATGGTTATTAGGATTTACTGGTCACCTTGTCGACCCTGCTGCGCGGCTCTGTCTACGAGCGCCTCCGATGGACATTCAAGCTCTACGACCTGAATGGCGATGGCCGGATCAGTCGCGGTGAGCTGAGCGAAATCATCTTGGCCATTCACGAGCTTATGGGCAGGAGACCACACCAGCCTGAGGACGATCGCAAAGCGAGGGATCAGGTGAGGACTCAAATCTATTGATATGGCCCAAAGTGGTTCTCAATGGGGGACAAAGTGAAGACCAATCCGGTGTCACTCATTTGATAAATTGAAAGATATCTTAAATCATACAAGCATACAATCATACATATTACTTATAATTATTTTGAATAGTACGGTCTTAATTTGACTATATTTGTATTTAAAATCCGAATATTTTATTTAAATATGGGTGTGTTTCTTATGTATTGGATAAAAGCTTTAACAAAAGAGTTCTGAAGATATATGTAAGTACGCTCTGTACCGAAGCATCGATCTCATATGCATAAAGTTGGAACTACCAAAACTTAAGACCTGTACATGCAGTGGACTCCACCAACAATAATCCAGTTATAGAGGAATCCAGGGTCCCCTAAATCTCGGCATACAATTCTATTTGCATTTCGCAATCAGTGATAAGCTTTGGGCACGCCATACAAAGAGCTTCATTAAAATGCCGAGAGATGCAGAGCACAAATCCTTGTTTATCTAGACAGAGGCTTTATTCCTGACACCTCTCTCCCTCACTCTCTCTCTGTCACTCTTTCTGCGTCTCTGTCTGCATATCTCTCTATCGCTGTGGGCACAGTTTTGTGCGCTTCATTTTTTATGCAAGAGCCACACTTGACATAACATGCAGCATCCGCTGACGTTGGTCGCGGGCTCACAGTGCGTATGAGTAATTATAATTGTGGGGGAAAACAGTGGGGAAATTGCACCAGAGGGGTATTGAAAATGCATTGACAGCTCAACGATACTCAACGTATGGGAAAGAGGAAAGGCGAAGGGCGGATGCTTTTATGCGCGGAAACAGCGGCGGATATTTTACTTAATGACGCACGTCGCTCATGGCACGTTGCATGACCGTCCCCGCCTCCGTCCGCGCACTTATTGATAATGATGAAAAGTCGGGAAAATTAAAACGAAAGATTAAATCGAAAATTGATTTCTGTTTGCCAAAAGAGTAAATCCAGGCAAGAGGGAAAATAAACGTAATTTGTGTTTTTTTTTTACTTAAAGGTGGATCGTGTGTTTCGTAAGCTGGACTTGAATCAGGACGGCATCATAACGATAGAGGAGTTCTTGGAGGCCTGTCTGAAGGACGATTTGGTGACGCGCTCACTGCAGATGTTCGACAACGACCTTTGATGACAAGAGGACGGGCCAGTGTTGTTGACCACCTCGAAGACTATAGTATCGCTTATAGATCTATAAATGCAATAAACCAAAGCAAAGAAAAATCGGGGACGGAATCCTCCAAAAAAAAACATCTACTACCTATGGCAAAAACACCAGTGAAATTGATGGCAAAAGAGGAAATGAAACATATTAATAATTAACATTAGTTTAGGCCAAATATCGAAAGAAGAAAAACTTTAAACTTTATGAGTGTGTTATTGTATAACTAGAAATGGATAAAAATGAAATATGATGATACAGAATAGATCAGAATATGAATATGAATATGAATATGAAGAATATGTAATTTTTTGAGCATATTATGAATTTAATCCTGCCGTAAAAAGCGAATTGGTCTTATATGTATTTACTAAACATATATACCTACGATATTTGAATGTGTAAATGGACTTTATTTCAAGAAAAAAAAAACTAAACTAAAAACTAAACCACCAAACAGCAATGATTGATTCATTAATGGAATTGGTATAGCGATAAAAACCGAGAAACCGAGAGCTCTCAACACACGATTTACTTTACTCGATTAAAAATAGCGATACAAAAGTCAGAGAACAAACACTATAATATTTACACTAAACTAAACGATAATACCAAAAAAAATGATTTTGTTTTCCCCGAACTTTGTTGCCGCCTTGAACCCCTAAACACCCCCCTTCCCTTTGCAGTCAATTAAAGCCCTGAAATACGACAAGTGACAAATTGGATTCATTCAGCATGTGGGAAAATCTATTAAATTTCATTTTCCATTTACATAAATTGTACATTCATTTTTATGGCATCCAACTAATTGAATTTTCAATGCGCAACTTAATACAAAGAAGACAAAAACATATATACACGAGAGCACACATGATGAATATAATATAATGAGTAAAATATGTATGTATATTTATGCCTGGGTCCTGTGTGTGCCCGACCAACCACCGATATTTAAAAATAGCACTTGACAATTACAGTTTATTTAATATTTATACAAGGCCGTGCTGTTTTTTAATGTTAACTGCAATTCATAGCACGACTCTTCAATTATATTAAATTTTCATTCCATTGCCCATGCAATCACAAACATATGTACGAATACGAGTATATTTTTGTATAAGATCCCACGACTTCCCGAGACCCGCACATTTTCCATTATTATTTCATCGTCCCATCAGCCAGCGAGTGGCAGGGCTGGCAGTAGTATTGGCTCCTAGGGCAGCCACAATTGTTGCCCATTGCAATGCACATGGATACAAAGGAATGATAGGAAAGACAGGTTTTTACACACCGTATTTTCATACTCAAACATTGAGTGCTTAATGGTACAGTACATGGTCAAGACAAGACAATCAATGTGGTTTGATATTTCCTATTTCCTCTCTTAGTTCTACGATTACATATCGTTCTTCCATTGTTGCTTCGAACAAAAAAAAAACATAAATCTATATAAATATATATGTACATTCATACAGGAATCTCAACTGAAGGGGAAAACGATAGAGAATTGGTCATATAAAATCATTTCAAGGGCTTTGGTCAGATCTACACATATAAAGGACTCTGAAAAGTGTGCTTCAGTGTCAGGAATTGAAAGAATTATGATCTTATGAAGACTTTCAATCACATTTCTTACTCGTTTTTATTCAAATGGTTTCAATCTGACAACCTGACATTTCAACTATGCATATTCAGGTATTTTGGCGATCTTTACTTCATCTGAAATATATAAGGGTTTCATTTATCTGTATCTACAAATTTTTCGTTTTAGTTTCAATTTAATTATTTCTTGATTCATATCAAAATTCCATCCACTTTTAGTCAAGGATACAATTTAGATTAAATCTAGTATGAATGTAAGTTCTATTTTATATCAAGCAGGGATCCAACCACATTTAATCGTTATCGTCAATAAACCCAATCTATTTTCAATGTAAGCTTGAGCTAACTTTTTGAGTCTACTTGTTGGAAGCATGCTAGTTCACATCACAGACCATTTCGCCATGAAATCATCTTTCTAGAGTAGGCAAGGCAAAGCCATTTCATTTGAAGATACCTTCAAACAATTCGGTTCTAGTAAAGGGCCTAGAGGATACATAAGCGACGTACCTTTTGAGTAAACCACCCCCCCGCCCGATGCCCTACCTAGTAAGAAACGACCGATGCAATATTCTGTAAATGTATTGTACACTGTCCAAAATGAAACCGAAATGGCAAACGAAATGATATTAAAATACGATGCGAGTTGAAGGAACCTAAATGTCTAACTAGTCACATAATAATAATAATAATGAAATTGAAACGCTTAAACTTAATCTTAACCTACATTAAAATTAAAATCGAAAGTATTTTATTTAACTAATCGAATTGGAAGTCAAAATATTACTGTTTTTAGCTGCTAAATGTTTAGTACGAATATGAATTGAAATATATCCTCTATGCTATGTCCAGATCGAAGTCTAAATGTTGTACGATTAGCTAGATGGATGGATGGGGAATTGAAATCAGGGTAGGATTCCCCATAGTCAGAAGCCCCGACCCCTGGGGGAGGGCAATGTATTTTTAGCAAAATATTGTAACCACAATGACGAAGATTACCTTTTAAACTACGTTTAGTTCGCATTTAGTTGAGGCTAAATTTAATCAAAATGTACCTAGTAAATGTAAATTACGATAATAATTTTCCAGCCTAAGCGATTTGTAAATGAGCCCCTAGAGAGTTGACGAGAGATTAATGTCCGAGCAGCCATCAAACCATCTCGAATGTAATGCCCTAAGTTATCTAAATATATAATTTACGAGCATGCTATCCCTATGAATAATAAATGGAATGAAACGAAACGAAAATTAACAAGAGCAAACGTGGTTAGTGATTTGGATTGTTTATAAGTACTTGATGATAGGAGAAACAGAAACCCCACAAAACTTTATTATAATAGCAATAACTATGATAATACTACGTCTAACATACATATGATATGATAATTCCATTTATGTGTACATTTCATTCACCTAATTGTCTAAAGCTTGTACGCAGGCTTCGTTCTACTTACCCACAAACAATTGTTAACTGTTCCAGCCGACTAATCTGCAAATCTAACGAAAAATATTTGCTGTCTTTATAAAAGAAAGAAAATTAAACGCTAAATAAAGTCTCCTTTGCTTTAAAAAAAAGGAACATAAAAATTAAATTGAAAATTAAAAATTGGACTAACAATGAAACTACAAAATCGTATCTTCAGTTAAATGTTGTGCACTAAGGATAAACTAAACCTATTCGTGGTTAGTTTTCAGTCAGCCTTACTGATGTCATTCCCTAAGTTCTTGGACACTTCCAATCGAATTTCGTTGAAACTTAGTTCTTAGTCGAGGAAAGCATAAAATTGAAAATTTGAATAATATAACTGTTCTTATGCCACTTATAATAATACGAAAACTAAACAAAGCAAATCTCGAAAGTTGCCCAAAAACAGAATGGGGTAAAACGATAAACAAAAAAAAAACATTTTAATAAAAATAACAATTTAATTATAAATGGGACTGAAGCATTTTCATTTTGAGATCGAACCAAAGCAGTGGTTCTGGGGATAGCAGGCAAGAATTTAATATAATATCTGATGAAAATCTTTGTATGTGCTCATTTTTTAAATAAATAAAGTTGTTGGTTTTAAGCAGCTCAAAAGATATATAAAAATTCGCTTTATTTGTTTTAATAGATGTTTATTTATTTATCTCAAATATCCATAGTGATTCAATATTATCTCTGGGTCTTGTTATTATTTATTAAGTTTTACAAATATCTATATCCCTCAAATTGAATACAAATCTTGAGCATCGTTTATATTGCTTTATTTCTGTCACTGACTTTTGCTTATTTCATGTCTTGCTGAATGTGCATTTATGCATTGTATGTATTTATGTAGTTTCCATATGCTTTCAAGATGCTGAATTGATTGTTGCCTTTTTTCGGTTAGAATGAACATGGTATGGCTTCTGGGTATGTACTACATTTTGTTTTGATTTGAGATGCCTGATGAAGTTTATAGTGCATTAAATATTTCGCTACAATCAATTAGAATTAATTATATTCTTAGGGGACTTATTGCCTAGATATTTTAATGGTTTGCTACAGATCCAACACATGAACTTTTGCCTCGTTTGCCTTCATTTGTGAAATTTCTGACTTAGTCTAAAACCTTTCTCATGATTTGATTTAACTCCAATGAAATTCCGCACATAACTACTAACTTACTAAGAAATATTCAATAAATAATTTACTTTAAGGTGTACATTTAAATACAATATAGATTTATTTACTTAATATTGGTTTTTGTTTTTGCTTCATCTTTGTAAATTTAATATAATTTTGTCCTTGGATGGGTTCTTGTAGATTTGATTTATTTAAACGCTGTGAGGGGGTACAAAGTGTGACGCTCAGGCTACGCTTAACTAACAACAAAATTCACATACATTTAACAACAATAAAATGAAAATTGTACAAAAAATATACGTATACTATCATTGAATTAGTTTACGGTGTATGGTAAAAATACAATGTAAATATATAGAGATTTTCGTTTCGATTTGTGTGTACTTTCCATTTAACATTTTGTGTGGTTGTGTTGCTCTCTTGATTTTACTCATACATATAAATAGTTGCACTTACACAATGATTCGTAAATAATAATATTCATTTCGATGCAGGTAAGATGGATTATACAAAATTCGTTTCGAGTGTACGTGTGTGGGCGTGGTTTCGAGAATGGCCAAAATTCAACGTTATATCAAAAGGTACAGAGCTCTATTTAGCTTCCCTTACAATGGTATAACTGAAACTAATTTTGGATAGCTTTGGTTAGTCTTGAAGAGGAAAATTGTTCGCCAATTAGGGCTGTTCCAAATCAATACAAAATATCAACCTTAAATCAAAAAAATAACTTTTTACAGAGCGGCTCTTAGTCAACCGAACGGCCCACATTTACTGATTATTTTCTTAAATTTCGCTTTTGACCAACTAACTAAAAAATACAATTTTGTAAATACATAAGATATTTGGCATTTAATTTCGTGAAGCTCAACGAATCGAATTAGGGGGTTATTTGGGTCATGTTTCTTGAACAACATTTTGCACAAGATAAAAAAATGATTTGAATATATGTTTTGGGCTGGGTCTTTGGATGGCAATGCGTCTTTAACCAGAACAAAAATCTGTCAATCATTCTCATTCTTGTGGAATGCTGTCGTCATACATATATACATACTACTGACACTACTATATATAGATGTATGTATGTAGATGTATATACTTATATAATTTGGCTTTGCTTTAGCATAATAGCATACAAAAATGGCCACAAATCAACTTAATTGGTAATCGAAAGTCTTATTGGGAGAAACAAATTTTAAACGAAATTTGATTGCTTTTCATTTTTGTTTTGTTTAGATTTTGGCAATTAACATTATACTTTGTGCTTACGTTTGCTCTATATATTTAATATATAGCATGTATTGTATGTATCTATGAATTCGAAAACTTTTCCATTATGCTAAATATTATGGAGCTGCTGCTTTATGCGGTTCGTACATGTATTGTATAAAGTTTACTCTCTGTGTTTGTGTTTTCTTGTTGTAGAAATATTTGGTTAGAAAAGTGTATGTGTTCTTTTGTTTTGTTTTGCATATCAAGATCTTATAAAGTGGATGTTGTCTATCGGTGTGACTCTGTATGGTTTGTGCATCAAAAACGTTGCGTCACAAACTCCTAAAGGTGTCACCGCTCCACCTCAAATACAAATTCAAATTGCTCCATTAGCTTCACGCTTGCTGCTCTTCTTGTTGTTAAAAGTACTACAAAATTGTGTTGTTGTTAAAGTATTGACCAGGGAACAACGGACATTATCCTCGTTTTGCCTTGAAGTTTCAGCTAAATGCACACGTTTCCCCCCATTCCCATTTGCATTCGCATGTCCTCTCAGTAATGCTTGCTATGCATACGTTTCGATTTGGTTTGTTAGTACTTCTCATCGTCTGTAATTTCCCTATGGGAGTTCTGTAATTCTCAGGCCTTGTAGTGCTGATTCCTCACCGCACAGCACAGGCTCAGGGCAAAGGTCAGCGACAGCAGCTCCAGCAGTATGACGGCAGCAGTGATGGCGAAAATGGTGACCCAATTCTCGTAAATGATCTCAATCAGTTTATCAACGCAGCCCTGAAACAGACAGTGCGATTCATTAATAAGTTTACACAGTACATATAAAGAATTGTAAGTAAAAAGCTTTCAGCATTCAGTTTGTTATAGCACACATTCTCTGGCTCTACAAACGTGAAGTGCGTGTGGAATATCAATATTAATTAATACATTTTTATCGTCCCAAAAAGAAATCCACAAGAACAGCAAAGGATTATTAATTTTTATGGGCCCCCGGGCCATCGATAGCGATCGCTGGGACAAAAAATAATGCTTCAGCCACACCTATCAATTGATTTTTGATGGTTTTTCGCTGGCTCAATGAATCGAAAAACGACCACGGACGACAGACAACAGCCGACAGTTAAGGAAACAATTTGAATGTCAAATGAGATGGCCATGGGAATGGGCAATACTATAAATCTACTACGCCATGAATCATCCATCCATTGAAGCTTCACCATCTGCATTACCTGCTGGTAGATGGCCGTATTCAAGGGGCCACCAAACTTTAAGCGGCGGGACAATTCGCATTCATTGTCCTTGAGGTTCTCCTTGCAGCAGGACTCGGGTATGTTGTAGAAGACGTTCATGGAAGACACGGCGATTTCCACAATATTAGTGCGATCCACATTATTGAAGCGACTCGTTGCCCAGTCCCCAGGTCCATCCGCACCGCAGCACTTCAACTGTAAACAAACAGACAATAAATCAACTTCGCTGTCAGCTTCAGATATTTTCAAAATACATACATTCTTCTGCAGCGTATCAAAGGTTACCGTGCGGGAACTCATGGTGGACTGGCCGTACTCCTCCTGCACCGAAGATTTCACCGCCGCCCGCACAATGTCGTCCAGTTTGTCTTTGTTGTGGAAGGCCCAGGCACCAGCTGCGATTTGTGCCACCATCACAATAAGTATCACACAGAAGAACTGCAACGGAAATTCAGATTCAGATTTATGAATGGCTCTCATTCCTCCGGACGTGGGTGTTGAGTAAATAAACTCACAGGCGTCTGCAACATTATTATTTCGACTTGGCACAGAATTTACTCTTTTTTTTGTTTAAAATCTTAATGTAATTATGTGAAAATAAATCAATAAATGATAAATTAAAGTAAAATAACTTTTGAAACATCAGTATGCGGAACTGGGATTATGGATCATTTATAATATGTAGAAATTCTCTACCGAAATACATTTTCTTTTTCATCTCTAATAGTGAGATCTCTTGAGTCTCCAAAGCTCCAAAATTTTTGCCGATTAAATATACCAAAACACGAATAATAAAGAGTACCGAATGTCGAAATACTTGTGTGGAAAGATATTCAACAAATTGCAGACTCCGAAAAAGGACCGTGGGCGATTCTAGAGTGCAATTAGACTCTGAGCAGAGTTGCGTGGGGGCCGGCCCGCACAACGGTATCCGTTTTAATTGGAATTTGCAGACAGAATCATTTTTTTGTTTTCCTTTATGATTTTTTGTGGTTGTTTACTCACCGATACCAGCAGACACTGCGACTCTCGACAAACGCCCCAGCAGCCAAAGAATGCGCCCAGAGTGATCAGTATGCCGATGCCCAGAAAAACGTAGAGTGCTATATGATAGTGATTATAGGATTGTGTCATCGACAGCATAAATGTGGGATCCGTCAGCATCCATACGGATGTGATCACGATGCTCAGTCCGATGAGCTGTAATGGAAAAAAATAGGAAAATATTTCTTATGAATATACTGCTATCGATAGTTTGCAATCTTCTGTGTGGCTTTGTTGTAAATGTTGCATTCAACACACTCGAAACCCGCTACAATGACGACATCTGGGGGGGCGGTGTAGGCAATTAAAGTGGGAGGCCAGGCCTCTAGGGAGACCTCATTCCCTTCCAATTTTGGTCTCGCGGGTTACTTATGATGTCAGCAGTCAGAGTGGAGAGGAAAATATTTTCTATTTGTTTTATTTGTAATTAACTTAAGGCACACATATATGTACACACTTTTACGCAATAAATAATAAATAAAATAAATATAACGACTTTTCTGATTAATTCCATGTCATACAGTCAGTAGCTTTAATTATATGTTTGTACCAAGGCATTGAACCGATTGTGAAACCGAGACGCTAAAATTATCTTCGGGATGGAGCTGGGGGTTATCACTATAAGCCCCACCGCTTCCGAGGAACAAAACAAAACGCGAATTATATTTCTTTGAATTAAAACAGTTTTGTCAGAAATTCCCACATTTTCTTTCCTATATACAAATAATTGAATCACTTAACTCGAGGCATACGAGTTGGTAATCTGAACACAGAATTTATGCATTTGCATTTGTCTTTTCTGATCGTGCTATGAGTGAGAAAATCTAATTAAGAGCTAATGACTTAATAGCCGAGACTTCATCTACAAGTATGCAGTGTGTGTGTATGGTAGCGTTTGTGTTTGGGTCCGTTCATGAATAATTCAGAAAAATTATTCATTGAAAGGCAGGGAAATGAATTTTGAAATGAGAAATGTGCGATGGAAACACTAATCAAGAGATGTAAACAAGTGTTCTAATAGAGGGAAATTCACTTATTGTATCTATATATGTATATAGATATTCTATTTACAAAGGTTTCCACTGAAAAACTTTGACACATAAATTTATTTACCGCCTAATACGAGAAAATACTCTTGAAAGAATTTCAAAATTCAAACATCTTCTTATCTCATTGTATCTTTCGAAATTGAACCAAAGTCTGGAGCATGGCATACAATCTGTGCTACTTGATAAGATTACGCAGCAGATCTCGCAATTATTATTTCTCTTCGCACAATAGTAAATGCTAAAGTGATAAAGGAACTATTCATATGTCCCGTAGTGTACAGGGTTCGGAGAAGTTCTCACATCATTTTTGGCGCCTAACCTCCCAAAGGGTAACAAATAATGGCACACCAGAGAGATATAGAGACAGAGAGAGAATACAAAGCAAAAACTTAAAGTACCGCAAATTTCATTCAAACGTAATGAGAGAGGCCAAAGCCAAGCTCTCCATGCGGGTGGTCCATGAGAAGACAAAACAAAAGTTCAGCGGCGAGAGAACTACAATATTGCGAGGGCAATTGAGAGAGCGAGACAAAAACTGTGTCACACTAAAATGCATTATATGAAAGAGCTGGAGACTATGTGGGTGTGTATGTGTGTGAAAGCTAACGGAGAATGGTGATGGAAATGTTATACAAAGTTGCACATGCGAGGGCCGTTTGCAGAGTAATATAATAAACGAGCATAGATAACTTTATGTTCCTCCAGAGTAAAAAATGGAATGCTCCACTAAGTCCACAGCCCCTCGTAAAAATGTTGAAATGTTTCGAGAATTGAATCCACGCCTTGGCAAATACACATCAGACACGATGTCGCGTGTCCATAACAAACAAAACGAACGAGCGGGCTAATAAATGTGCAAAGTCCTTTGGTGACCTACTTTTGAGTGCTCAAGAGAGCGTGAGAACGACCGAAGGGAGACAGAGAGAATGTGACCAGGGCAAAGAGAGCGCCGTGGCAGCCTTTTGCATGTCCAGTCGCCGTTTTGTCCCCGCATTCCCCATTGACTGAAACCATGCCATGCAACGGCTTTTTAAAGCCACAAAATTACAATGGAATGCATTCCGCCAAACGAATAGATTCCCATTATGAATAATTGAGTGAAAAATAGCAGAAATTAATTATATAGATAGTATGTATGGGTTGAAAAATAGAGATGGCAACTAAATTAATTGTGTGCCGGTGGGTGGACGGTTGGCTCCCGGGTTAATGAGACGCAAGCCTTGTCAGATGGCCAAAAAACGAACAGCAGCAGGCAAAGGCAACATTTTGGTCACTGTCAGCCTCAATGACGGCAGCATCGGGATCGTGGCGTTTGATCACGATGCCCCGCAGCGACGATGGAAATGGAAACGCTTTCAGAGCTAGCCACCGTGGGATGTCCCCTTTATAAAAAAATGATGAGAGACTACAGATGAGCTTCTTTCATAGTACGTCATAGACATCGTTTGGAAATGTTGAAATAGCTATGTACTGTAGGAAGTAACATAGTAAAGCGAAAATTCCACCGGAAAGAATATTTCGTTCTTAATTATTTTCCCCCAATGGAAATCAAACACAGCCCACTATGCAAAAGCGGGATCGCTCTGAAAGCAGCGCAGCGACTATACCAATACCAATACACAACGCCCGACCAAGAACAGCGCATACACGGAACGTCCATGTTATTGTTGGTTTTCCGCCGTTTTCGAAAATAGCTCTTGACTAATAAATACTATAGACAGAAATCGAAAAAAGGCAACAACCATCAGCAGAAAAAAATAAAAATTAAAAACATTTAACAAAAGCATCAAAATTTCAAAAAGCGAAACTGATTTCGAAAGCAAAGAAAAGAAGGAGAATCTACAGAGGAAAACAAACCAAACACACACAAACACACACATTTGAGGGAGAGAATAATTGAATGAAACAATTGAAACAGAAACAACGAAATGTTGAAAGCCATGAAATTGCGTAAAATTCCAAACAAATAGAACACAGAAGAACCCTATCGGAAAGCGGGTGAAGTAGAGGCAGAATCCATGCAGAGGTGTGACGAAAGGGTGGGGCGACCAACATTGGGTCCTTTCCCACTGATAAGAAAAGACAAAAAGAAGTTGGTAAAGAATTTAACTCGACTGAAAACTCACGTAAACGTTATAAAAATAAAAATAAAAAAATAGAAAAACCAGCAGGAAAAGGCAGTCCAAAGAAAAACAACAACTGAACAAACGTGTGTGGTGGGGCCTGGGCAGGGGAGCAGAGGTAGAGTAGGTGGAAGGAGATGGGGCGATGCTTTAGATGTCTGTCTTTCTTTCGAACTGCCTTCATGTACACGTGGGTGTGGGTGTGCGTGTGCATGTCATTCGTTCTCCCACTCACCCACAGCGGAACTTCTATTGTTTATGGGAGTAAGAAGTAGAGGGAGAGAGAGAGTTCTGTGAGAACCCGGGAGCAGAGATATCGCTCTAGCTTTTTTTTAAGTAAGACCTGCCTTTGTTTTATAAAAAGCTTACATATTTTTATTACATACAAACAAAACTCGATTCAAAAATCTATTTACACATACATATATTTATATATTAAATTGTATTTTTTGACATTTCTGCAACATTTTTTGACTTGAAAGATTGAAGACGTCGCTTTGACTTTTTTGAAAAGAAATTTGGCTATGATTTACGTTTACGTTTTCATAATGAAAACAGCATAAGGATGCATCTAATTTATTTAAGTGTATTAAGCGTTATTGTAGTCTGGAGTTGGTACTGTAAAGAAGATACCGAAAGGTTGTCAATAGATTTATTTCCTTAATTTTTTCGAATAGAGTAGTTTTTCACTTCTTCACACAATATTTGGACCATTCATCACTTTTTCTATTAGTTAACAGCTCTAGCTGTATTTATTTATCCATTTATTTCCTATTACAACCTCATTTTTAACAACTATAAACGGTTCCTATTAGTCTCTCTTTTAATATTATTTTACCAATCTAGCGTCTTTTTGCAATTTTTGTGTTTTGCCATTTCTGAGCGGGAGTCGGCTCCTGTAGGAGGAGAAGCAGAGAGCGTGCGCGCTGCCAGGCGGAGACATGGCCCCACAAGAGGGCGTAGGGAATACACAAACACAAACACACACGCACTTCCATTCACATTCACGCTCTCATGTACACAAAATCCTCTCTCTCTCTCACATACACAAACACACACACACTCTCCAGCACTGCTCTTGCAAATGTGTGTGTGTTCCAGTTGTTGTTGCTGCAATGGCAAGAAGATTCTTCTCGCATTTGTTGTCGAATTAACATACCCAAAATAAAATGTTTATAAGGACCATCAGATATTTGACGCACGAACAGCAGCCTTTGAGACCCATTGTGTCGGTTAGTTATAGCTCTTTCCTCGCTTGAATTTCGTTAGGTTTAACTGGTTTCTATCACACAACCACCGTTCGTTGCGTTGGCTTCCTTCTGCTACGAACACGATTTGGTCGAAAGAAAATCGGAATTGACTCTGGGCCTGCAACAGCGACCGCGCCAGCAGCAGCCTTAATGCACTTTTCTCTTTTCTCCTGTGTAGATGCTTGCACAATATTTGAAACACTCGATTGGCGGGCTCTATTTTTGGCGAATTTTCAGCGGAAGAACACTTTTATGCTCGAAACACTAATTGTGCATTTAACCGTTGCAACCGATTTTTTTAAAAATTTTATTATTGCGGCTGCGGCGGCCGTGTTTTTTTTTTTGTGAAGACCAGTGTGACCGCATGTTCATTCATCAAATATACCCTCAGAGATATACAAGAATATACCCTCGCATTCAAAAAATATACCGTAAAAATACTGACGAGTCCAAGTTCCATTCTACATATCTCTCTTTTTTGATATTCTGTTGAATAATGCTGACTAACTAAAACCCTTAGCTCTGCCCACATAATTTTAGGCCATTGATGAATAAATTTTCTACAAGATAAATTACTTCTAAGTACGCATTTTCAAATTATTTTGTCTATAACAAGGCTATAACGTAGGTCATGTAATTTCTTACTAGTAGCTTGTCAGCTGGAGTAGGGGAATTTTTATACCGTATGTAGATACTGTTTCCAAGCTGTTTTGAAACATAATTAAGAAAGACTCTTGGTCTCTTTAAGAAGATAATATGCCGCAAAATGTCATTGAAATACCTTTACGATTTCAACAATTCAACAAACGTAAGTGGATATGGAATGTGGGGACATTGCTGAGCTAAAAGGGACATTGTGGCGAGAAAAAATCCCTCCACGAAGAGAGGATATCCCATCACAAAATAGAGAGGAAATACAATAAAAAAGAGAGCAAGTCCCACCAAACTTGACCGCCAAATAGAAATAGTTTGAAACCACAACTACGCTTAAATTCCACAAGTTTCATAATATTCGTGTGTAGATTTAATAGTCACTGGTCGACAATGTTGGTACAAACTAGACAAAGTACACAGCAAAATGTAAAATTTTCAAAAATTTTAAATTTTTTTATCGATTGAATTTGTCCAGTTTATCGATTTCAAAATAAAATTTGTTGCCTCTTATCGATAAAATATATTTTAAAAATACCGCAAATATACTGACGAATTCAAGTTATATTATACATATGCAGGCCTAATATCCGCGGTCACACTGAAAAATCATATGATCGATTTGCAGTGAAAAAATTTTCAGACAGACGTCGGGCAGAAGGCAAAAAAGTAACTTATTGTTTTTGACGATTCCTCGTATATTCTGGAGTTGCACCTTAAAAATTTCACGGAGCATATAAATTAAATTGAAATTACAACTATTACAGGCACGGTCACACGTGGATATCTTTGGAACAGTTGAATTTCTTTTCCGTTTTGTGCAAGTGAGAAAAAATCAGTCAAGATGGCATTGAGCGACGCTGATGTACAGAAACAGGTAAATAGGAGATCAAAATGATTAAATGTACTATTTTGGGGTAAAGGCACTTAACATGTTCCTGTGCAAAGGGAGGGTTTTAGTGGAAATTGTGTCTTTAATATGCAATCAACCAAAAAGATGGCGAAGTCATGGGATCCAAAATGATTCGAAGTCATGTGAATTTCTCATGGCAGCACATTCCTATTGACCATTGTCTGTCCGCCTCATTGGTTATCTCTTGTACAATGCCAACATATTTTGTTGAATTAAACCTAATGTGTAGTAAAAATGCTGGTTATTAATTCAAATACTCTACGCAAAAAGTGAGTAAAAAAATTCGTGTTGGTCATGTGACATGGACTCCACCATTGAGTACCGTGTGTTGAAGCGAGACAACTAGTGGGTGTTTGCGATGCTGCCCCTCCACACTCTCTGTCACACGACCAGCCCACCCCCCGCCCACCTTCCCCCTTACGTTATCAGCCGAAAAAAATGAAAACTTTCAAGAAAACTAAATAAATATTTGGGGGAAAAAATAACTGGAATTTTGAACAAATTGTTAATGTAATGGCCTGTGATTCGAATTCTCTTATCAATGCAATTTTCAGATCAAACACATGATGGCGTTCATTGAGCAGGAGGCCAATGAAAAAGCCGAGGAGATCGATGCCAAAGCCGAGGAGGAGTTCAACATTGAGAAAGGACGCCTCGTCCAGCAGCAGCGTCTCAAGATCATGGAGTACTACGAAAAGAAGGAGAAACAGGTGGAACTCCAGAAGAAAATCCAGTCATCCAACATGCTCAACCAGGCTCGCTTGAAGGTGTGTGCGGTGTCCCGCCTTCCCGCTAAATCGATTCCATATAAACCCATCTCTGTGTGTTGTTTAGGTACTAAAAGTGCGGGAGGATCATGTGAGCAATGTCCTGGATGATGCCCGTAAACGTCTGGGCGAGGTCACCAAGAACGAAAGCGAATACAAGGCCGTCGTGACCAAGCTGATTGTCCAGGGCCTCTTCCAGGTGATGGAGCCCAAGGTGACACTGCGTTGCCGCCAAGTCGATGTGTCGCTGGTCCGCGACATTCTGCCCCAAGCTGTAGAACAGTACAAGGCCCAAATGAAACAGAATGTCGATCTCCACATTGACGAGATTAACTTCCTCTCTGCTGATACCTGCGGTGGTGTGGAGCTGTTGGCCCTCAACGGACGCATTAAGGTAGGAATCCTTCTCATAACTTTAAAATTGTATTTGTCTTCATTTTGAGATTATTTGCTTGTAGGTGCCAAACACGCTGGAGTCCAGATTAGAGTTGATTTCCCAGCAGCTTGTGCCAGAGATCCGTAACGCCCTGTTCGGCCGCAATGTCAACCGCAAATTCACCGATTAAATTGTTAAGTGCATGCAGATGAAGTGAAGAAGAAAAACCAACCAATAATACCAGCAGGAAAAGTTCAATTTTAAAAACTCCACTCCACCCACAGCATAATGAAAAAATCAACGTAAAACCGATCCTCATGGAAGGCCATGGCCAAACCTGGTGTCTGGTGTCTATGTAGGGATTGTATTATCAATCAATTATAAATTATATTGCCGTTGTCTCTGTATAGTTCTGATTGATACTGAAACACACTCAGAACCCCCATTCGGTCTTCAGTTATATGAGATATCCATACGCCCACAACATTTACATATATGTATGCCAATAATTACTATATACATATATATATTTTAGGCATACACAAAATCCTATCAGCATACGAAAAAAAAGAGCCTTGTAATACGAGTTTGTTAAAGTTTGTTCGTTTTTTTTACCTAAATGTATATTTGCTGAACACAGGCGCATACACTTTTGAAATTTTTTTGCATACATTCCTGCCCTTTGATTTTTGAACCCACTCCCTCCCCTGTTCTTTGCGTTATTTACTATATTATTGTACATTAATTTCTGTCGTCTATAGTCTTTGTTGAACACTTTTATATGCATCTATGTGTGTCTATGTTTGTAATTATTCATGTGCAGCAGTGTGTGTGGAGCAGTAATAGCAGCAGCATCAGAAGCCACAGGTGCCACTGGCAGTCTGTGCAAACCGTACACTCAGCATTGTTGCCTGCGGAAACACCGAAATCGGATCGGATATCGGTCTGATTTCGCTGAACCGAAGGTGACGTACGATTGCGCAGCAGCCACTGGCACAGGAACCACACAAATATCATCCAATGTCTGTTGTTGGACGCGTAACGAGAATACACAGTTACCACGCAAAAGCACGCAAAAACGCACCCAAAACCCCAACCGAAACGAAAACACGAAATGAAGTATTGCCAAGTACGGCCCAGAAGTAGCTAAATTTGTTGACCCTCAAATCCAGCTTCCACTCTACATAAACCATAACTATATACACTTAACTAAAAGATAACTAAACAAAACATATATATAAAAAAGAAAACTACAAAAAAAAAATGGAAATTAGATTGAAACAATTTATGGAACTGCTGCTGACTGCGATCCACTGCCACTTGCCACCACTGCACCTGCACCTGCATCATATCATGCTCTCAAATAATTTGTGAAGTTTGTGTCGTTCATAGTGTATTCTATTCTCCAGGCTCATTTTTAACCAAGTTACACACCAATTGCAATTGTTCAAATACGATGAATAGCAACTACAAATTTAGCAACAACAAAAATACAAACAAATAGCATATGCGTTATTATATAACATCGAGTACTATATACATTAAATGAAATACGAGAAATGCAAGAAAAAATTACTTTTAAACAAAATTTATGTTGAATAAAAACAGTATTTCCAAAAACTAAACTAAGCGAATCCAATACATTTTGCACTCCAAGGAACAAAATTGGGTAGCGGAGCGACAACTTTACTCATAGACGGATTGTTGCTATGCTATGGACTTCCCTGCCTTATCAGCGACTTCAAATATAAAAACTGAGAAACCGGCCCAAAGAACTATTTAAATTTAAATTTTCCAGAGACTAAGACCATCAAGTACTACTGTACGCTGGTCTTCCGTACATTCTATTTGTGTTTATATCATTAAAATTAGCATGTGGGATATTACAATTAATCAAGCAGATCGCTATCGTCAAGACCTGCGGCTAACTCCGTTGAATATAATATCTGATTCCATTTCAAGTTCTCATAAGCGATTGACTACTGTAACCTTTTGCACGTGACACTTGATTGCTGCGTTAGCTAATTACACTAGACAACAAAATCCACCTTTTTTTTACTCCACGAAACCGACTTTTTTTGATAGATATGGGGATTTTAAATTTTTATTGAAACATGCTTTTTATTTCTTAGTTTTCAACAATTCTTGTGTCGTATGCCGAGAAAAGTAAAAAACGACACTGAGCCAGAGATACCAGAAAATACGATTTTTGGGGGTTTGGTCGAACGGCTGCACCTTAGCCGTTTATCCATACATTTCCATAAACAATACCATCAACGCCAACGCCAGCAAAACAAAACAAAAAATACATTAAACATTTTCAAAACCTCAAATTGATCAGAACAAGTATTCCTAAATATTTTTCTACGAATGAATTTGGGCTGGTCACACTTTCTGCCCTTTTCTAGTATCGTTATCGATATTGCGCTGATCGATCGTGTAAATACATTCGTATGTATGTATATACAGGCTGTGGGAAAAGTATACCCACATGTTTTGGGTGTGGAATTGTAAACTAAACTAATATATTTGAAAAATTATTCCATTGCACTACAGAAAAAAAAACAATTGTCGCATCCGTCACATTTGTTGTATTTCATTTATTTCTTGTATACATACAATTTCATGCAATTTAAAATATTCGTAATTCCATACGCTCTGTTCACATAATAATTTGCGTTGAAACTGGTGGTGGCCTTGCATGCCAGTCATATATTGAATCATCTTTTCCAAATCTTTATTTCGAAGATAACCTCGTCAAATTCCGTACTGGCTTGGCGCCGCGCTCTCGTAGATGAATATTAATAACTGTTTTCTTTTCTTTTTAATATATATGCATATGTGCCGGGGGTAGATTTTTAAATAAATAATACGAACATACAAACGGGCCTGCAGCTCATTTTACAACATAAGGAATATATGTATCTTGTATGCTATGCTCCCCTGGTACATACATATTATCTTGATCTCCAGTTTGATAGATTACAGTGCGTGCAATTCTTACTGATTTCTTGTTCGAGATGCCTCTCCTGTGTGTGGTGATAATTTTTTTTTTGGTACATAATTGTAAATCTTTAAACCTTTATTAACACAATGCTATCCGTTTCCTGTTTGTATAGTTAAGAAATATATTGCATTCACAAATCGAGAACGATTGAGGATTGTGGGTGAGTTTTGTTGAACAATAATTTAGAATTTCTCTCTCTCTTCGCCATTGACTTGGGTGGAGGAAGACTTGGGGAGACTATCTATGCAAATCTATCGAGAGCACTGTGGTGTGTGTGTGTGTGTGTCTGGTGTGTGGATGGTTTGGATTTGGGACAGGCGGCTCCGTTTGTGTTGTTCCTTCTAGCCATGCTCTTTTTCGTTAACCAAAAATGTGTTAATCGCCATTCTTTTGTTCGTCCTCAGATTCGGATTCTGTAAAAAAGCCAAAAAGTACATGTAAAAAGTGAACAAAAGTTTCCAGAGATCTCTTAAATATAGTTTTGGTCATATTTGATGTGTCTGTCCAAATGATTATTGGCCAAATGTAACTATGAAAAGTTATATGGACACCCAATCATTCTTTTGCTCTGGCATGACCGAAATTAACCTCTTGGAATTGTGCACAATGGGTTTTGTGGCACTCCAAGATCTTGGTTAGAGGCATGCGCCAAATGTAATACAATAATTTTGTCCTGATAAAGTTATATGAAACAGCGAGGCAGGACTAAAACCTAATGTGGTTGGCATATAATCCTCATGGCTACGACGAACGTTGGAGTATGTTCGGAGCGGATACTTATTTGGGAGAATAGGCACAGAATTCTGCTACGTTGGAGTTATCTGTCCAAATGATTATTGGCCAAATGTAACTATGAAAAGTTATATGGACACCCAATCATTCATTTGCTCTGGCATGACCGATATTTAACCTCCTGGAATTGTGCACAATGGGTTTTGTGGCACTCCAAGGTTTTGGTTAGAGGCACGCTGCAAAGAATACCATAATTTTGTCCAGGTTTTCATTGGCCTACGTTGCTCTGGTTTTATTTTTGAGCAACGAGGCAAGCAAAAAACCCAAATGCTCTTGCAATTTTGTACAATGAAAGTGCCATCCAGGACAAGACCATTCTCAAAAATTGCACTCATATCGAACCCCACTTTCGTTATAAAATATATCCTTACCTTCTTCGGCTGACTGCAGCCATTCGACAAACTTGCGCATTTGTTCGAGGAAATGCATTTTGCCTTTGTTGGAATGACCATCCTTGTACCAGCGCAAGATGATTTCCTCGGAGAGGACCTCTGTTTTGTAGAACAACAATATGATCTTCTGGAAGGCCTTCATAAAGTTCATGTTCTCATAGCAGAACTCCTGCACCTTCAGGATCAGGGCCAATTCCGAGCGGTCTGTTGAGGCGAATGCCTGCAACAAAGTGCAGTATGTCTTTAAGTGACGAACAGCCTGATCGGTGACCAGCTCCTCCTTCTTGTTCCATTCGCCCAACGACATGATGGTAGACCAAATCTTTTGACCAAACAAAAATGAAACGATTAAACTTCTGCTCTCAATCAATCGTTTGTTCTCGATTGACTTACAATAACAATTATCTCATGATCGGGAATGTTGTTGCGTGCCGAAAACTCTTTAATGTCAGCGGTTATCTCATTGTGTGCCTTCTCATCGTTGATATCATCGATGAGGGTCTGCTGCAGCTCGCGCTTAGCCTCCTGGCTAGCCTGGGCCTTGTGCAGCTTGATGATCTCATTGAGTTCCTTGTCAAGAAAAACTTGTTTAAAATATTCCTCAGTACGTTTGTTTGGTGGGAAAAAGTCCATAAGTCTTAAAGGGAAAGAAACAAAAGGACATTTCCATTAATAAATGTTGTGAGCAAATTATCTTATAAATATATATCATTGTATCTTATAAATTTGTACGAAATTAAATCGGCACCCAAATGAAGCCAATGTTCATTTGCGAAATAAATAAACTCCGTAAAATTACTCTAGGAACATCAATTAAAGATACACAACTGAATGGTTATAACATCTTCCTGAGAATATTCCATATTTGGACTTAGATGACAGTATAATGCGAAATAAAATATTCTCAAATAATCTCATGAATTTGTACGAAATTAAATCGGCACCCAAATGAAGCCAAAGTTCATTTGCGAAATAAATAAAACTCCACGAAATTTACTCTAGGAACATCAATTAAAGATACACAACTGAATGGTTATAACATCTTCCTGAGAACATTCCATAAGAGACTAAAGAGTCTAAATTGAAAACTTACTTGCTTTCCAGTCCACCCTTCTTAAGCGCCTGAATCAGATATGCAATGCCCTTCTCTTGCTTGAACGTCTGAAATAGCTCCAGTAGAAACTCCAGTGCAATGCCATCCTTGATCAGATGCTCGTTGTTTAGTACCAATAACACATTTGGCGGTACAGAGCCATTAACTAAGGATACAAATAGGTTAGGTTCGAATTTCTCAAATAGATAGAGATAGGACGAGGGATTTCTTCTTGTCCTTGGGCTCGTGGCTTTTGGATTTGGTTAAATTTTGCATCCAAGAGTCAGTATACCAAGAGTAACTTTTTCTTTAGCCCAATCTCAGCTGCAAGTCGAACGAGGGTCTATCTAGACTCGACTATAGGATACGCTGGCTGGGCTTTGAGGCGAGAGTTAAAGGGCTATACGAAGACTTACCTAACCAGAGCGCAGTCATACGCGCAAGCTTGATGCGTTCACTTGGAGTAAAGCCCTTTACGAATAATAGAACTTTACCCATCTCCTCTTCGAACATTTTCTCAAGGTACTTGTACCGTCTGATGAGCTTAACAAATACCTGAAAACATAGAAAAATTCACATTAACTGGGAGTTCTTTACATCTGTACATCATTATTTTCGACAATTATTTTTAGTTTTGTTGCAACAAAAGAAATCTTTAGATTGTTGGTTTATTATCTACACAAAATAAAGACAAGTAAAATGTTGCTTTTCATGTTGCATATTTTGACACCAATTACATCGTTTAGATGGATAACCGGTTCTAATAATATGCAATTGAAGCAAAGGTGACCTTCCAGGTGTGGAGTGTACTGTGTATTATATATACTTTTGCAGCTATAGAAGCTGTTGTTGACACATAAGAAATCTTCGGATCGTTAGGTTGTCTACAACAAACCAAAGACAAGTAAATATGTGGCGTTCCATGTGGCATAATCTGACACCGACTACAATTTTGAGCTTGTAATCAGTTCTAATTATATGCACACAACACACACACAAACTGGAATCGGATCGGATCGGTTCGGTTCAGATGGGATATGCAATGATCTACAAACCTGCTCATGGTTGCGCATGGATTCCATGCTCTCGGGGGCATCAAAGATGCAGTAATTTGTGCGCGGCTTTTCGCCATCCTGACAAATGGAACCACCAGGCACTGAAATAAAGATATATTAGAAATTGTATAGCTCTAAGAGTCCAGCAATTTTAAGAGACTTACCTAATAGACCACCCGCAATCAATATATCGAAGAGAACTTCACCGTAGCGACGATAGTCGAGCTTGTTACCCGCGATGTCTAGATATTTAGAGATTTGTTCCAAGTCGCCATCAGTTTTTTCGAGACCAGCAATGACCGCATCACGGAATCCCGTTGGGTCATATTTTTCTCTTTCATCTCTTTTTCTGGTCTTGATGCGTTGACCCGATAGCACTGGTCTTTCTATTTTTTGACTCATACAATAAATTGCTGCAAAATAGATGATACGTGTAAACGGTTCACAGTTAATTTAGTGATTATTTCAGTTAAATGCTCAACTTGAAACTAGTTGAGTATATGAGCAAGGTCACAAGATCGATTGCCAAGTACTAGCTTTCGAATTGCTAGTCAGACGTTATTGTTGTGTTAAATGTTGCTGAGTTTGAAATGCTGTCTAACCTAAAAATCCTCGCCTGCCCGAGTGTACATGTGCTTTCCGTCAATCGCACTCACACACACTTCCAAAAGCACTAGAGGGCAGAGAGACAGAGAAAGAAAGAGAGCGCGCGCGAACACTCACAAATACTCACACACGGACACACAATCTTTTTACAGTTTGATAATGCCTAAAGAAGAACAAGGGAAAGCAAAGCGAGCAAAGGAAGAAGCACTGAGAGCCAAACGAAGATGAAGAACGACAGACAAAGTAAGGCGAGAAGTACAGAAAACCATCAAGAGAAGAACCACTTAAAAAGCGGAGAAATTAAAGAAGAAAAAATGCAAAAGCAGGGCAGGGAACAAACCAGCCTATACACGAAATTCGACAAAGAAACAGTAAAGAATAAAGTGAAATTTTTGACGTTGTTACTGGTAGACCAGCTCGGGCTGAGCTCGGAGCAAGGGAAACGAGGTCATTGTACATACAAAACACACTCGTACCTTTGTGCCACTGTGTGCGTGTGTTCCCGTTGGTTGGAGGGTGGGAAGAGGGGAAATTGTCAAACGCAGAAACGCAAAAAGATGGAAAATACGCAGTCGTTTCCAAGTACAAATTCAATTGGCGAATACATAGAGATAGAAGAAAAAATTAACAAAGACGTACGTTAACTTACACTTTCGCTTAACGGAAATAAGTTTGGCCTTTTAGCCGCTTCCGCGTGTCCTCGTCAGTTATTGAAGGTGGAGAGGGGCTGATTTGTGTAATTCAAGGGAGAATTTAAGTGAGTATGTGTGCGTGTGTGCCTGTTGCTTTTCACAATTTAAAGAGAGAGCTACAGCCGTTCGTCTGCGTATGTGTGCGTTTTAAAATATGTAATTTAATTTAACCTCGCACAGCGGTTACCAATACACACACGTACTACGCAGACATACACAGATCGAGGCAGAGCAGATGTAGAATATAATATTTCGTTTTCGCCGACTACGGTCTTTTGTAGCTTACGAGTTTTGTTGTACTGTAAAATTGACACGCACGCACACACACACAGCCACAGTGTCGACAGAGGCCGAAGAGAGAATTTCCTAACGGAATTTATGTTTTCGAATTTGTGTTTAGTAGTTACAATTTTGTGAATTTGAATTTCAGACTTCGTCCGGAATTCTATTTTTAACAGCTATCACAATCGGTTACTAAGTATTATGTTTGTTTCAAGTTCTCAGCGCCCCCGGTGCTGGCCTGCGCGCACCACTTTGTTAAATGAAATTCAGAAAGCGAATGACATACACGAATCGTGCCGAACCGTTCGACGAGAGACGATAACGAAGAGACATGTGGTTCGGCGCCATTTTGAAGCAACATTTGTCATACTACACGAATAGAATAGAGGGAGGGACAAGGGGCCAGAGTATGCATATTTTTGTGGCTTTTATTAAATAATGTACATACATATGTATATGCAGGGGTACAGTCGAACAAAGGCGTAACAACTGTCCCTAAATGGTTTATTGCGTGAATGGCTGCCGCTACTTGATGAATAAACCTCGTTTATACATTATTATATATGTATGTATTCATGTGTATGTATGATACATACCAATTCGTACATAACCTTTTTCTTCGACAAAGAAAAAGAGACATGGCCGTCAATCGCAAAATGAAAAATTTGATTCCCTCACCTTCGAGATATGTTGTGCATCTGGGCTTAATAATAGGTATAAATTTGACTCGGTACTTACGATTAAAACAAAAAAATCTGTTTTGCTTGGAATAAAAGTAACTTTTGAGTAGCTTTTTGGGCTGTTTTTGTCGCTGACTTTTTTTGTCGCGGTCGAGTTTTTTTGGAATAGATAGAGCTGCAAAAAGTGTGCCCGCTTGTTGATTTACCGTAAATACAATTTAGTGCGTTTAACCCCCACTGCTAATACAGCTCTTTTAAAGCTAGATCCGGCTACTTCTAAGATTGCCAGACAACTTTGAAAAACTGTCCGGCATTAAAAAATTTGGAAACTGTAATTATGAGATGCCGTAAAAGCAGTGTCGATTTGTTGTTTATAATGTTGGATATATTTTAGCTATTATTATTTTGAAAATCCTGCTAGTTTTTCTAATGATTGAGAAAACAAAAACAATATTCTGTTGGCAGCACTGACACAAATAGTGTGCCCGCTTGTTGATGTACTGAAATGCCACAAAAAAGAAAGTTAAGTGTGACCAGCTCTACAGCTGGCCTGGCGCTGTAGTTTTTTGTTTTTGATAAAATGATTGAAGAAAAAAAATCAGATTTGCCAGAATTGAGTGTTCCTGGGTTTAAATATGAGCAGCTCCGCGAAGTTCTCTTGCGTATGCGAGCGCTTCAGCGCTACAGCTTCTGTGTGGAAGCACAGATCGACTCAAATGTGGGCAAAGTATGGAACCGAAAGGATATCCTTGATTAAATTATCACTTTATCAATTAATGCAGCTCCGGCAGGGTTTTCTGAGATTACTGGAGGACTACTTGACCCTGGAGGAAGTGGCCTCACTCTACACGGTGTCCGTTCTTATGTTCCTGGTGACGGAAAACGAGCGTCCCCGTCAGTTCGATGAACGCCTGGAGCTGCTCAACGCCAGCTTCAATTATTCTGATACGCTGAAGCCCACAATGATCCACTATGCCACGATTACCATGCTGGACAGCCTTAAGCTGACACCATGCGAAGAAGAGCACGGTTATATATACATGCTGGAGGCCATGCCGCACATACTGGTGGCCTGTAACACGGGCAAGATGATCGCCCTCGGACTGCTGCGCGCCTTCATAGGCGCTCTGTCCAACACCACCTTAGTTCTGCACATTTATCGTAACGTGAGTCGAATGGAATCCGGTCAATGCTTTCCTAATAGCAATTATTTTGCAGCTGTGGGAGGTATATGACATGGTTCAATCAATCAGCCAAGACACAATCCTCGCGGACTGGTCCCTGTGTAAGACGTATATCCTAGTCAAATCCTTTGCTCTGCTTATGAGTTCGACGGCCTTCAACTCCTGTAATTTGGGGCTGAGGCAGGCCGGCTATCAGGGATTTCAGATGCCGCCCATAGCCGCAGAAATCTCAGAATGGTTCACGGCGTTGCGCGACAAGATTGAGGAGAAGCACACAAACCTCTCAAGTAAATCGGGTTTTAAGGTATGTATACGGTGTAAATTATATTCCATATCTATATGTCGTACACCTCCACAGCTGGTGCGTTTTATAGACCAAAATATATTGAGATATTTGACTGAAGAAAGCAACGAAACTACCTCGGAGGCGGGCATTGAGACAGTCGCGTAGTAATTATAGTTTATATGTTATCCATTAGTAAATAAATCATAAGCTACAGATTCGATTCATGATTGTTGCGGCATCATTTGAACTTCTTGGCAGTCTTTCGTGCCGGTGCATCCACAGGAACCACAGAAGTGGAATAATACTTGATGGAGATTCGATTGAGAAAGTACAAACCCACCAGGGAGAAGAGAACACTGAAAGAATAGCCAACCATCTAAACATATGCGGGAGGAAGGAGAAGGTGTCTATTATTTACCTAGTTGTGGCACACACACGATGAACAATGCCCGCAGCGGCCACCGTGAGGGACAGGCAGAAAAGTATCTCCGGCACCAGCTTGGCCTGAAAGTCCGGGCCAAAAATCAGCATTTCGGCATTGGACACGCAGGTCAGGCTCAAAATGAACAGCCAGGAGAAGAGGTATCCGCCCACCAAGACATTCAATTGTGATCCATTGAACCAGTCGGCGCAGAAACGGAGAGTGGCAAAGATAACCAGGCTCAGTATGCCAGAGATGATTGAGGAGAGAAGCGTATTCTTGCTACTAGTTGAGACAGCTGTAATGGTGTTATCTTTAATAAATTTGAATCGTCCCAATCTACGTTTTGCTTACACATTTCGATGCCGGCGTCTTTGTTGTATGTGTAATTCAGTGTGACCGCGGACAATTCGTTGAAATATACGGTCCGACCTTCAGAAATATACCAAAATATACCGTCTCATTTTTCAAATATACCGAAAAATACTCCAAAATATTTTTCGTTTTTGTTCTTCCGTCGAATATTACTAGCTATATGGAATATCTAGCCATGCCCACATAATTTTATCCGATTAGTGAATCACTTTTGTACTTAACTGGCCTATTCTAAATACTTGCTGCTATTGGATTTCTATGTACCGTTGAAAATAAAATTGAATAGATTGATGAAATTGACAAAATATACCGATATACCGTAAATACACTGTAATTTCAGCACAATTCACATGTCCGCGTATTTCTGGAGTTTTCTGCAGGTGGCAACACTCGTGCTATTCATCACAACAACATTGAATTGGGTTGAATTTGTTTTATAAAATTTGTAAATAAAAACCCACTAAAACATGGCCTCTCTGCTGAAAGTTGCTACCAGCACGCTCCGAAGCACATTATGGCAGACACGGAGCGTGGCTACCACCACTCCGCAGCTGATAAAAGAGAGTAAGCTGCTTGTGCTATTGGTTGTTTCATAACCTTTGAGTGGAACCCTAAATTCTCTTGCAGTCCAAGAAAAACAGGAAAACAATGTAAGGACCTATGAGGGCGTGAACATAGAGTCGGAGCGGTCCGAGAAATTGTTAAAATCCGCCTGCCAGACCACCTTCTGCCCAGAATGCACGCTGGGCCTGGATATCAAGCACACCGACGTGCTCATCCTGTCGCAGTACGTCCGATCCGACGGATGCATGCTTCCCAGACGCATCACCGGCCTGTGCTATCGCCAGCAGAAGAAAATGGGCACCCTGGTGACGATGGCCCAGAAGGCGGGTCTGATGCCCAACCTGGGCCCGTCGTGGAGCAAAAAAGATCCGAAACAGCGTTACGGATGGAAGAAATTTAACAAATATTTCCTCGAGTCTACAATCAAATACTAAAACTAGTGATAATGGGCAATAAATGTATTGATGTTTATACTAGATTCCATTCCACTTTTATTTGTGTGCCTTGCTTCATTTTTTCGCTTGTCGAGAACGGTCACATTTCCGTGGCGTCTTTAGTTTAAACTTTGTTGTTTCCCGCAAAATTTCAAAATAAGCATATTATTGCAACATGAGCGCAACGCACGTCGAAGTTCGGCTTAACAGCACCGACCAGTGAGTACCACCAGCACCTGTTGCATTATCCTGTCGCAGCTTAATTGATTTCTCGTTTCCTTTTTAATAGACCAATACCGGCACTTCGCTTTGTATTGACGCCAGCTGTGAACGCGTTCTTGAAATCAAATAATAACCTGCCGCACAATGTGGCCTTCAAGCCGGACTTGGTTGAGACGGACCCCTCGCTGGTCGCCAGTGTGCTCCTGGAGCGTGACTGCGGCGGCGGGCCAGAGATCGCTGGGGAGACGAAGGCGTTCTTTCATTTCTACAAGCCGCATGCAGCTGCTGCAACCGCGGACTCTGGTCTTTTCGATAGCGCCGTCGATGCTGATGGTGCGGCTGTCGTAGATGCTAATCACGTCTTGCTTCCATCCAAAAAGTTTGTGGGCTTGTGGGAGACCTTGATTTTCGAGAAGGGTTTGAAAGAGAGGGTATGTTCTATCTGTAAAGGATTGACACAATTTATTTATCTTTATGGTGCTTGCAGCTGTTGAAATTCGCCATGTCTGCGTTGACCTTCTCGAAACATCACGTGGACACGAATTTGATTGCCTGCAATCGTCTGATCCTGTTGCATGGTCCACCCGGCACTGGAAAGACGAGCCTTTGCAAGGCCCTGGCACAGAAGCTGGCCATCAGGACGCATGAGGCCTTCGCCTACACACATCTGGTGGAGATAAACAGCCACAGCCTCTTCTCCAAGTGGTTTTCGGAGAGCGGCAAACTGGTGGCCCGACTTTTTGCCAAGATCGGAGAGCTGGTGGCGGACCGCAACAATCTGGTCTGCCTGCTCATCGATGAGGTGGAATCGCTGGCGTATGCCCGGAGTTCTATGAATAGCAACGAACCGCGCGACGCCATGCGTGTGGTCAATGCGTTGCTAACGCATCTGGACGAAATCAAGACGCATCCCAATGTGCTCATCCTGGCCACCTCCAACTTGGCTCAAAGCATCGATCTCGCCTTTCTGGATCGCGCTGATCTCCGCGAATACATTGGCTATCCGGCCGTGCCGGCCATCAGATCGATTTACAAGAGCATGCTGGTAGAGCTCATGTCCGCAGGCATTGTGGAGTGCGAGGCCCTCGAGACAGAAGACATCGAGGAGGGACTGCTTACAAATCTTTCCGAGCGCAGTGTTGGCCTCAGCGGTCGGACCCTGCGAAAACTGCCTCTGCTCGCTCACGCCCAGTACACCGCCAGTGAACTTTTCGAGGAGAATGGCAAGATTTTCCTGTCCGACTTTCTGGATGCAATGCTGCTGGCCCTAGAGCAGAACATCCGCCAGCACCAGCTCTTGAAATCGGAGTCTATGGAAGGCCCCAACCCCAAGTAAACAGAAAAGCAAACCAATTTCTCTTATGAGAACGTAAGAAAAAACAGAGCCTCTCCACTTTATCTCCATCAAATGCAAAACTCTGTAAACTTCAATTTTTTACAATGAAAAACAATTGAGAATCCCAGACTGAATCCAGGAACTGCCTCCGCCTCCTCGTCGCTGCTTGGTTTCATTTGCACAGACACAGGGATTTTTTCCCATTTCTTTATCCAGTTTTTGATGTGAAAATCAAGCGTGAAATCTTGTTATTTCTTTGCAAGCATCCCACATCGGCTCCTCATCTCCATGCAGGCATCGGACCGGACCAGACCAGACCAGACCGGACCCTACGCAATCTCAGCACTTTTGCCTAAGCAGAGAGACACGCACTCGTCTGTCTGCTAAGAACTCACTCAAGTCCGGGTCACATACACAAGCTGGACAAGGGATAGACAAGGGCGGCCCACCCATCATCATCATCTGGGGGATATGGATGCCTTTGCTGTTGCAAGTGCAAGTGACGACTAATCAAATTTGGTTGAAAATTTGATTTTGTGTTGATGCTGCCTGTTGATCCGCATCATCCGTTTGGAAGTCGTCGGTCCATTCACTGCCTCAGCTGTGGGCCAAATCGATTGGGGGAACCTAATGGAGCAGCATCTGCAGTATGTCTCTATGTCTAAGAAGTGTCACCACAAATGCAGTCAGATGAGTGGCAGTCATTGGCAGATATAGGGCTTCGAAAATATGTTATCGAAAGGGGTTTAGAATCGATAAAAGATCGATGTGATTACGAGTACAATAACTATTCGAATAGTTGACATTTCTACAAATTGATGCGACCTATGTACATATTTCTCTGACGCACTCTAAGCCTCTTACTATCTTTAAGCCCACCTTTGTGACCTTTAATTAAATCAGAAAAAAAGTCTGCCAAAAACAGATTCACACAATAGAAGGATGGAAAAGGGGATAACAGTACAGCAGGACACACGACAGAGGACAGGTGGCCATAAACCGAGTTCGGCAGACAGTAAAAATAGACAAATAGTGGGCGCCACGAGTTATGTGAACGAACGGATAGCTGCAGGCCCCATAAAATGTAGATGGGTGGCAGTGAATGGGGGCAAGAGTGCGATAAAATAGATTCCCCGTTGATGAAAATGTGATGCGATGCCTCTAGTCCTCGTCCTCCTGCTGGGGGGGCATATAAAATATACAAGGTTTATTAGCCACACGGCAACCGGGAATCAGTATCTAAATGTGGCGCATGAGGGAGGCGCTGTATGGCAAGAAACTCAACAGACGATAAGCGTAAATGGGACAGCAGGTTTATGGCCTTGTCCTGGAATGATGTGGCTTTTGTTTCGACAGCTGAAGAAGACAAAACAAGGATTCCTCCAGTCGGATCTGGAAATGTATCTGATGGATGTATGGATGATATGGGCAGGCGAAGCAATTAGTTAACACAAAGAAATATCTCTTTTCTGTTCCTCTCCTCTGGCGCATTCAAGTCTGCACAATGTAGTGGCAGAGCTGTCAGTGGAGACGAGTTTCCAGCTCATCTGGCGACGTTGGTTGTTGATTTTTACATTTTATGCTCGAATGTTTTTTTTTATTTGTTGTAGTCGACTCCGGTGGGGGTTCTACATCCAGCTTTCAAAGTATCCCAGCATTCATTGGTCCCCAATCCCCTTTGCTTTGCATTTGCCTATCTTATGTCTGCTCACAAGGTATACTAAACTAAAGGTAAGCCGTCCCAGAAATCCATATACCTGGGAGCAGTGCAACAACAACAACTACCATCAATACGCATTTGGTTTGAGGATTCACAGGCTATCTCGTTTGCACTTTTCCCTTGTGAGTGTCGAAGAATAAATCTTGGCCCAAGGACTTTGCCAGCGGGTCTCTAAAATGGAACCAAAACCAAATTTTACCAATAATATGCCTAAAATAAGGAGTATGGCAATTCCATGAGTATTTAATATATGTACATATATTCGCTTGGGCAATAGAATGATAGTGTAATAAATACAAAAGAACAAGATGACCAATGCTGTAGTTCCAGGATCTGCAAAAAAGAGTGATGAGAACTGTCTATTAATCGCATTTTTAGCTGGAAAACTATTTACCTTTACATTTAAAACATTTAAAACCTTTACTAAATACATGTACCCTTCGGTATATCGTGGCTGGGCCCAGAGGCGGCAATAAAAAGGAAGCGGTTAAAGGTACCTTGAAAGAAACTACACTCCTTTGCTGAAAACTCCTACGCTACTGTTGCATCTGGCCGTGTATGGGTAATATGAGAAAGAGATTCCCCTGGCATAAATTGCGAAATAAATGTGCAATGTTTTTTGTTGAGCCGGTTGCAGTCGGTCCACATGCCCAGGACCACGTCCTCCCACCCCTCCCCAGCAACCATTACACCCCCCGCACAATCATGCAGAAGCACAGAGAATTGAACTATTGATGGCTACGTTTATTTATGTTTTCCTTCTCTCGTTTTCTGTGTATCGGAATGGGGGGATAGGCGGAGGTGGGAGGGAAGCCTGTAAGCAGCATTTCCCAATTGCATTTCAGCAATATGGAAAATTTTGCTTCCACAACTACAAAATTCCCATTGTTATCCTGCTCCTGTTATTTTCTGCTCCCTACTCCTATTTTTGCTACTGCTGGAGCATTTGTTTCATATTTATTGTTTGGATTTGAAAGCTTACCATTTTGTGGGCGTTAAGAAATTTAAATTCTCCGTCCCCACAAGCAACAATCAACATGCTTTAAGCTGCTGTAAAAGCTGAAAAATGCAATCATTGCAAATCGTTGGAGCCTGCATAGAAATCGATAGCTTTTCATTGGTTGGTCATGTCACTTAGGATTAGTGCTTTATTGGCCCAATATTAAGTGACCCTGCATACGTATTTAATTGGCGTTAAAGTTGATATTTGCTGGGCAATTCACTTGAACGAGAATATAAATGCAACCAAGAGAGGACAAACAATTTTAAATGTTATCTGCCGCATTCTGAGAGGTACTCAAAAACTGTGTGTCGTTAAAAGAGATTTTTATAAACTTAAAATACCGAAGAAGGATTCGAAAATCATCCCTTTTCCTTTACCGACAATAATAAATAGCGGTTATCTGAGACTTTCTTATTCTCTTCTTGTGGACAACGTTTTGTCTATAGTGATCAATGATCTCGAAGCTGCTGTTTTCAATTTTACTTCATTTATGAGCATATTTACCATTAATTACGACGTAACTGTTATCCTTTTTGCTTCAAAAAAGGAGGTATAAATATTTTCAAACTCACTTCAAAAGATATTCCATCGTCCAAACAAACCATCAAAGATTTACTTTTGTTTTGAAGTTCTGGCCCATAGCCGCTTCATCGCTAGCAGATTCGATGCAATTTTGATTTAATTTAAATTCCTGCGGCTTGCTGGCAGCCAGACGACGACGCCGATGGTGGCGCCACTCCCCAACTCTCCTTGCAGCAGCTGCAAATATTTCGCTGGGGCTCTGAAAATTGTTTAGCTATTGACCAAGGATCGTTAATTATGGGTATGCATACAGACATATGTACCTACATATTTTTGCCAAGAACTTTTGTTGGCAGCAGTTATCGTCAAAAAAAAAAACAGGAAAAGAACGCAGCCACAATGGTGGTGCTGCAGAGGTTGTAGGGATTGTGCTTAAATTAAATTTGAGTTGCCTTCAAAACGCTGGATTCAATATTTTTGAAAGCCATTTTCTTGTACGATTGGAATGTGTGAGGGTAAGGGATATTCCAAAATGGATTGTCAACAGACTCCCTCTCTTGTGACTCCACTACAAGTACATAAGTTTAGTATTAGACGACGCGACCCCTGCCACGACACGACCTCTCGACAACTCTACGTAAAGTGAAGCCAAAATGCAGTAGAGTCGTGTTCTCAATTTAAATTTCGCTCAAATTTGTGGTAAAGTGGAATAAGATAGGATATCTGTTTACAAGGACATCTATTGTGGTAGATAATAAGATGATAAATGTATAATATATATGCTATATCTAAATATCTATGGAATCATAGCTGTTCATGACTCTTCCTCAAAATACGACTGCCAGAAAAGATCCTTTAAAGTTTCTAATCAGAAATTATATAGACTTTCGTAGTTTAAAGGCTTAATAGGATCGCTCAAGAGTCCTCAAAGATTACACTCACGAAATCAATTAATAATTCATCTTGAATTTCACTTTCTACCAATTTGGAGGAACTGAAAGTGAGAACAGAAACGATATATCTAGATTTCCGCACTAATACGCATATGTCCCGTTACGTTTCTCGGCGCATGTGTGCGCGTGTGTCTGTGTGTTATTTATGCCTGGAACGTGACTGGAAATATGAAATGCAGCAAATGTGTTTACTTAAATGAAGTGAGTGAAAATTGACAAATACATATCCATACACACAGATACGCACACATCATGGGCGAAACTGCAGTCACACTAATATATACCCGTAAGATGAGGGACGTAGGAGTGGCGGAGAGTGGGGCAGAGGTAGGGGTGGGGGCAGGAGATGAGTCGCATCCGACTAGCGGAGCTTAGGGCACATGAAAAATGCGCCAAAAATGGCAATGACGCTAATCCCTTGGCCGAACGCTGTTCACACATGGACCTGCACACACACACACACACACACACACACCCCAGTGCACATGTATACACTGTAAAGAAATATGTCAAATTCAATAACAGACATGGAAAGACAAGGAAGAGTATCTTTCGGTTCAAGCCGTTGATATCCCTTGAAAAACTCATGTGGTTTGAATACTGGTTAGAATACTGGTTATAGCTTATAGGTTTATCTTTTCATTTTAATATTTGGTTATATCATCGCGATATTTAGTATCTTCGGCGCACCGACGACCCATGAAATCCACGAGTCTGGCATGAATTCTTCAATCAATGGAATACCTAAAGGCCTTCCATTTAGATCAAATTTAGCTGGGAGGTAAGAAGATACATTAAATGAGCTATCGATGGTTGATCATTATAGCTTCATACATATATAGATCAGATATAGAAAACCTTATTATACTTAGTAAAGTAATTTAATCTTTAAAAATCTTTAAAAGCAAACAAATTGTTTCCACAATAAAATATATTTGACCGATCGTTCGGGATATTTCTTTGCATTACCAACAGCCACTAAAAATCATCGTACCTCCCTGTTAGGGTATAACAAAGTGACGTAGTACTTCCTCTGCTCCTTTTCTACAATACAGAACCCAGCAGGAGAAGAAAAAGAACGAGAAGCAGCAGGAGCATCAGCAGCAACTGTGGCGCCAAACTCTGGACAATGGTAGCCTCCCTCGCACTGGCCTTATAAAAATGTACGATTTTTCTTCATTTGATGAAACGAAATACAATTTCTCAACGAGCAAGTGAGGGAACGACGATGCAGCACAGCACAACGCAAAAAAGTTGGTTGCAATTGCAATTGCAATTTTCTTGCCAAATCAGCGCACGATGGCTTCGTATATTGACATTTTTAAAAGCCAATATTTCCCAGAGTTCGACTTACATTTTGCTCCATTTTCACTGTGATATGAGAGGCGGAGGAAAAGACACATTCACACAAAAAGTATGTCCAAAAGTTTGGATGCACGAATTAATTTATTTGACTTTGGGCAATATATAAATATAAATTGAATGAGTCCCGTACCGGAACAGAGGAAAGGGGAGGGGGAGGGGGAGTGCATGAGTTACTGTTAACGATTGTTTGGCCAACTATTGGAAAATGGAAAAGATTCAACTAAGATACGAGTTTGTTAAAGAACTTTAAAATAACAAAGCAAAGTTTGAGATTCACTATTTAGATTGTATGCTGAAAGAAACTTTTAGAGACGAATTCCGTACTGCGACACTAATATACCCGATAGGTACTCAGATTAGATACATCTATCATTAACATATTCAAAGTCAGATTCAAAGTCAAATCACGACGATGGAATGAGGGGTCTGACTTTTGCCACCCTGAAAAAATTGTGTACCAAAAACTGTTTACAGATTCCTCCTGATCACATCCTATATTCTATCCTCCTGCACTGCATTTTAATTAGCAACAACCTTGTGTGTGTGTGGAGGTGATGAAAAGCAATTTCACCTTTCTCCTAGCTGTCATTGGTGTCGCTGCAATTACTTTGATTAATGGCGGCATAGCACCCAATGAGAGAGTCCCATGCGGTCTGGCCCCGAACCAACCTATCCTTTCAGCCATGAGGAACCACTGGAACTGGAACTGGGCCTGACAGTCCGACCAAAAAAACTTTTACCAACTTTCGGCAAAACGAAAACTGCAAACGCAAATGAAATTAGTCGAAACTATTTAGAGCACATTTCCATAGGCATTGGCTACATCGACATTCATTCGTATTCGTATCCTCATTTTGGGTCCTTCCGCCTCCGCATCAGAGTCAAGTTCGTGACGCGTGTTATTTCTAATTAGATTAGGGCGTGACTGTGAGCCGTGCCCTAAGCGCCCCGACCTCTCCAATCCGGCGTCTGAGTTGGCCGATTTGATTGCCATTTGGTTGTCGGCTGACTTCTTCGTTTTGTAGTAATTTTAATTGAAAAAATTCTTCAATTTTGCCATCCATCTGACGCAGGGCAGGTTTCCAGCACCGCCCAGCTACTATCATTTCTCTCCTCCGGCAGGACAGCCGTAGAAATGTAATTAGCCTCAACGGACTTCCTTCCCTTCGCTCTTCCGACGCCCCTGTTGTCTGTTTGTGTCAACTTTTCAATTAAATATTCATAAAAAAATTGCAATTTGCCAGTCCAGCCACTTCACAGGGAGAGAAAGATATTTGCAATCACTTTTGTGTGCTGCATAAGTTCGGGCGCCCTGCCTAAATGCCTGTAAAATGATTGACTTCAAAGCAGGGATGGAAAGGCAATAGGAATATTTGAGGAATCAAATTGGGATAGTTCACTGCTCGAATGCGTCAAAGAATCACAGTTAAGTCACTCATAAATTTATGTATGAGACACGTAGGTGGAACACGTATGAAAGTAGAGAGGATGTGAACCACTAGCTCAAAAATAGTTGAGTTCTTCTATTTGTTTCGCTCAATCAAAAAAACCAAATTTCTACAAAATTGTAGAGCTTTTTGAGCTCTAATTTGATTTATGAGCTGAACCAGATCCAATGAACCACAGAATCGTGGGATTCCCCCTTGCAGATGCAGCCCTGATTTGATGGAAGCAATTTTCATGCATAGGTTGGACTGGGAAATCTTTAATTAAATTGGCAACGAGGAGGAAAACCAATGAGCGATTGTGCAAGGTGAATCGCAGGTTCAAGCCGAGCAAGAGGTGGGGTCAGAGCTGCGGAGAGAGAGAAGCAAGACATGGGGTCAAACCGTGATGGAGAGCGACTAAAGGGCAAGGTGGGACCTGCGCTAATTTTAGAGCAGTGCCAAAGCATTGTCCTGCATTTCCCCCCGTGCTCTGTGCTTTGTGCAGACGAAATGCCGATAATTAATCATTGCTTCTGTGGTTAAATGACCGCTCTTCGATTCCCCATTTACGTTGCCATGTTAAGTCCGATTCGCGCTACTCATTGCCACCCGTCTACTCGGTTTAGTTTAATTAGAAGCCACAACTCTTTGCGGCAATTCGCGTAAGTTATTGCCGAACGATGATTTGGTGGATTCCGCTTCCATACTCGTATTGTCACTGCCACATGCTGCTTAGTGGGGGCATCTGTCCTCACACTCTCCCAAAGAAGTTTGACCAAGGAGAAATGTACTAAACTAAAGGGTATGTTTAGGGCTTAACACATAGAGGCAGTCATGGCTAAGATGCTTTCTACTGCCACATGAGTCATACGAGAGACGTTACTCATCTCACTATTTATATTGTCTTGGGTCTGACTGAACTACTTCACATACATTGTCCGCAAAAGGGCAAAGAATTTGTAGGATAATTGTAGGAGCTGAAAGAAAGGGAATCAATTTGATGCCAAGACATTTTGCAGTCCAAAACTTACATCTGAGACTGTGACCAGCGATACATTGAGAAATATGGTGGCCTTCAGGCGACTAGCCTGTTGGGATCGCCTTACCATAAAAATCAGCATTTTCCGATACGGAAGGTCTGCCTGGAACCAGTCGTGATTGTAGACAGCTTCACCTATGCGCTCGCTCTGCAAAGAAAGGAAAGGGTAAGACTTGAAGAAGAGTAAATGAAACCTTTCCCCACTCACCGCATCAAGCAATCGCTGTGCGTAGGTGGTGATCATAAAGACCTGTACCAAGGCACAGAACAGAAAGAGGACAAGCATCACTAGATTATCGATCTTTCCACCAATTGTCATCTGGAAGCCCACAAAGCAGATGATAAATGCAGAGGACACGAAATTGCAGAGCAGTGACACGCCAAAGATCTCGTTGATGTTGTGGCACAGCTGCAGGAGCCGCTGATGGTAGACGACAGCTGCCTGAAGGAACTCCAGATCCTGTTGCGGTGAGAGTAACCCAGCCACATGCTCCTCGATGCCACGGCCCAGGCGAATGAAGTGCATCACCAGCAGAGTGACGAGAGCGCACATCATCAGATCGGCGGCCAGTTGTCCTGAGAGACACGTCTGTCCTGCCATATTCTGGGACACGTACATCAGATAGTAGCTGGAGTTGGTGCTCCAGTCCCATGGAACCCAGCAGTAGTAGGGGAGCATCCTCACGAAATGGCGTATGCCCAACCAGAAATCGCAGACGAGATAGTAGACGGCCCAGTAGAGGTTGTACGTCCAGATCAGCACCAGGTGCATGCCGAAGTAGAACTTGCTGTAGCGACTATATCCACTCAGATGACTTTCCACGTCGTAGGCCTTCTGGTGATGCCCCTCCTTGGGATGCAGCTTCTCCATCTCCCGCACGACATTGGTGAGTTGATCCCTCTTCCGCCAGATGTGCCACACCTTGAGATCCCCAACGATCACGAAGCCAATGAAAGATAGATTCATTGTGGCCTCCAGGAAGTTTGTGCCCTTTCCAATCGCCAGGAATACGTAAATCAATTCGGAAAGGAGCACGGCATTCAGGTTCAAGATGAGTGCGATAAATATACAGCGGAGAATGAGCTCGATCATCTTTCGGCGCCCCTGATGGTCGTAGGCCTCCATTCCTATGGACAGGTAAAATATGTTTGCATACCTTAAGAACCTTTCCGTTGTAATGGGTTCCGACTTTTCCGCTTTCTCCACTGTTGATGGTGTTTTCCCGGTACCTTCCATTGTGATTGCAGTCATTACTGTGTTTCCGCTCTTATATATACCCCCAAAATGGGGTAGAGCCCGACCTGGACATCGATGATTTAATAATTTACTGTTGCCACACACTTGACAAGTGCCACGCCTCTTTGATTGCCATGCACGGAGGCGAGCGAGCATCTCTCAATTAGTGCGTTGTGAACCGTTACAGTTGGTCATTCAGGGGGCGTGTCTAATTGAGCCTAAGTCGAAATCGATGACTCCCCCAATTAATGGGCTACACAGTGCTCCCTACTCTGCTATATCTTCTGCTCACAAATGTCAGCGATTAGTACGACCCCAAATGAGACTTTGAATGGACATGGGGACGAATAGGAAATGTTCTCTAAGCGGATACGATCTTTGGCTGGAATTTTCTTGGGAATTCTTATATCTTTTGAAAAACCTTATCTTATAATGTAAGTATTTCTTGGATCTATCAGGATCTTTAATGAATTTCTTTAGAGCATAAACAACAAAAATTTCAAGTAATACTATTACTTATTTCAGAACTATCTTTATCCTAAATCTATTATACAATGTACGATTGCTCTGCGGAAATTTATTTGGCACACTTCAGTAGATCAGCCGCACACACACATAGCCATGTGCACTTTATGTGGTTCATAGTAGAACAGTATCAAATCCAGGCATCTTTATAGCACATCTGGATACGAGTGTGCCTTTGTGCAGTGACAGCATTTAACTTGACATGCAACAAACACGAGACTAGAAAAGAAGCGGTATGTGAGAGATGGAGCTGGTAAGATAGGGAAACACTATACGAGCAAGAGTAAGGATTGTCTTTCATTTCCTGCTGATTCGCACCCTCTAAAAAGGTATCAGTCAAGCGTAATGTTGCTACGTATACGTAGAATAAAAGTGAATGAAATGGTGTACGAGTGTAAATATCCTCCACTAGTCCAGTCAACCCTACGAGAAAAAGATGCTCAATTTCTAAACATTGTATGTATTTACCTTTTATTAGTATTCAAGGGTATGCCAAGGCTCGAATCTCTGTCTTGTGCTCTCTATTTTTGTGGTTATGTTTTTTTTTTTGTGTAAGACAAAGAAACACTGTCGCTCTGTCGCTCATCCTTTCTTTGCCTCTGGACCAGTGTCTGTATTTTAGCTTTGGTTTTTGCCTATTGCCTGTTTACACACACACATCCCCCATATCCCCTGACTGCAACCCATACGGATGGATTCCTATTTCTTCTTTGAAACTGACACCCAGCCTGAGTTCTGAGTACGGATGCGACTGGTAGTTTCGGATCAACTGTTTTGCAGCTCTCAAAGAATGCCAGAGTTGCTGGCTGGCATTGTTTTCCATTTGCTTGCTTATTTCATCTTTTGCTTTTTTTTTATCCGTTTTTCCTTCGGAAAACACTCCTAGTATGTTGCAATTAAATGCAATTCAACGAAGCAAAGAGAGTGGGATGACAGCCAAATGCTGATGATGTGGATCAAATGGAGAAACACTCTAGCTCTCACTCTGACTCCGATTCCGGGGTTGCAAGGATACTGGACTCTGACTATTTGACCTCATTTGCGTATCGCATTCCTAATGAAATTTACATTACTATTCCATACAGCAACGTTAATGAAGAGCATTTATACGAGCATACAAAGTTTCCGTTCAGATGTGTTTGTGTGTGTGTGTGCGGGGGGCTGTGTCCATGTCCGTGTACGTCCCTGAAATATATGGCCATATGAGATTTATTCTCAAATGCAATTAGCATTTTAAATTTATCCCACGCTACGCACAATTTTTCACTCCTTAATGGCATTTGTAATGTTAAACCAAAATTAATTTAATAAATTGTTGTTACAGTCGCTGCCCCCTCAGGCTGTCAGCGGTATGCAATTTTAATGCATTTCTATTTGCCACTTAAAGTTTTTTGTTTTTGCCACTGGAAAAGCTTCTATTATTTCCATTTTGCCAAATGTTTATGCATAGAACAGGTTTTGGCACAAAAAAAAAAACCAAAAATTCAGAAACAAAAATTCATACATACATACAATAGCTGGCAAATTATTCATTGATTTTGTTTTCAATATTAAATATGTATGTTATGAAAAAACATACATACGAGCATGTACAAATGTTTGACTGGTTGTCAAGGTAAGCGAAATGGGGCCAATACTTCAGAGTGGACTGCACTTATTTAAGTTTCAAATATAGCTCTTATTATGCAATTTTAATGTAATCCTATTTTCCAATTCAAAGCTTCAGTTTTTGTTTATTTTAGAAATATTTACAGGTGAATTTGTTTCTGGGAGCTGCCATTGAAATTTGTATTGATTGACTTTGTTTTTAAGTTTTCCTATTCAAAGCTTCAGTTTTTGTTTATTTTAGAAATATTTAAAGGTAAATTTGTTTCTGGGAGGTGCCATTGAAATTTATATTGATTGACTATGTTTTTAAGTTTGTATATCATATAAATTATATATTTGAGCCATATTTTACGATAACATAAACACATACTAATTGTTACCTTCAAGAACGAATAACTCTTCCTCTCTTACATAATAATATTTAAACAAATTTTTAAAATAATAATAATAATAACTAATAGTAAAGTAAATAATAGTAAAGTAAATAATAATAAATAATCAATAAACAAAAATAAAACATTTTGTAAAAATAATAATACTGCACTTAAAGGAATGAGTTAAAATACCAAAACTTCAAAATACCATAGGTTTGATGGAAAAATACTACAAAAGAAATTCTAAAAGTAAAAAAATTAAAATTTAACGGGGTAGAAATACGGAGCAGATAACTTAAAAACAAAGAACCATGGAATTGTAAAATTGTGAAAATGTTCAAGAATACTAACAACAATAATACCAAGTGCATAAAGAATGCGGATAAAATTAAAGCCACTACCAAATAGCACTTAACGATAATAGTAATTGCGAATAGAATGTATTTTAATTTTTTCGAACATTAAACAAAGGTACGAGTATGTACATATTTTTCCAGTGAGAATATCTAGCTTTCGCTTTTTCTTCAACTCTAGTTATTTGCGGCTAATGCCTATGCAGATTAATCCGCGTACATGTGTATATAGAGGAGATGGAGATACGTACGAGAACGAGTATATGCAAAGCCGCAGCGCCTTGTGGCTGTGGAGCAAGGTCCTTGGGTTTCCGTTTTGCATTTCGGTGGCGACCCCATTCGTTGGGTTTATCTATAGCGAGAGCAAGCGAGAGAGAGAGAGAGAGAGAGAGGTTTGAGACTAAAAAAAAGGAAGGGGTCTGTGTGCCAATTTCCTGCCCGAAAACCTTATGTCTCCACAAAAACCCCAGTAAACAAAGCAATTATGTATGAATATATGTATACCTGAACACATATACATATGTACATACGTATATGTGTATGTATGTACAGTAAAAGCTTTCGTTGGTTAGTTTGTTGCATTGTTGCATATTATCAAAAACATTTGTAGCAGGAAAACAGGGCGTCGGAAGCAGTGGGGTTCTGCTCTCCTCCATAGATGGGGCCTGGGTCTGTGTGTGTGTGTGTGTGTGTGTGTGTGTGTGGTGTCTATATATTTTGGCTACTGGCATTTTTGAATGTTTGCCAAATGTTGTTGTTGGCTTTGGCGTAATTGTTACACCAACAGTGAAATGTGCAATGATAAGGCCGCGATGTGTATTCTACTTCTCCATGGTATTTTTTCCCTCTATATTTTCCCTTTTTTTTTTGTCCGTTGCCGCTGCCATTGCCCTCTGCTGGCAATGTGCCACTTTCCTTGGCAGCACACACATGCTTGGGGTATCCGTACCCTCGGCTCCAAAAACATAATAAACTTAATTTAACTTGAGCTGTGGGAAATATCAACTGATAGGCGGATGATGCGGAATGACTCGTTGAAAGGGGGATATTTTGGAGGCCTAAAAGAATAGAAATCTAAGCTGAAAAATAATATTGTAGGCAATGAAATTTGAGTTTATTTTTCCTTTGCGCAGCACCTGCATTTAGTTTGATGTCAAAACTCCCACATGAGCACGCACCCAAAATATGTGTCGAAAATTCCACTTTTCCACCCACCCCCACAGGCGCCTTCAACTTTTCCAACTTTTTTTCAGCGAAAAAACTTTGACGCTCGCAGTTTATTGGCGTTTTACGTGGAACGGAGAGTTTTCCCAGGCTCGGAATTGTTGGAAAAGCAATGTTAAATGCGTTTTTCTCGTACTTAAATAATTTGGTTAATATTTGACACATGTTTGCTGATTTTTGTCCACTGATTTGTGTAATTTTGTGCGTGAAAATTGCAAAGTGGAAAGTTTGTGCACAAGGGGAGGCCAGACCGCCAGCTGGAGGTACTCTGTTTGTCTTTAACAAACAGACAGGCAGACACATATGTACATACGTCTATACATAGGACATGTCTGGCCTGTCTTTGACAGTCGCTGGAGCTGTGTGTGCAGCTTTGTTATGTTTTGATTAACGACAAATCAAATCAAATGAGATAATGAGTCGGAATGGAATTACTTACGAGTGAGTGTGGACTCAATGAGCCATGCAACCGAACCGAAAGCAAACCAAAAGATTAATTCTTTAATGGCTCTTACATTGCCCATACGCACTGTTGTCCTTTGGGCCTCTGGGGTAGGTAATTTTTGTAGATCGACAGCTCTCTAGATCCTAAGCTGACAAACTTAAATTGTGTGAAATATATACAACAAAATTAGCCTAATACCCAGGCTGGGAGCTGGGAGCTGCTGCTGCTGCTCGTAACAGCAACAGCAACAGGGTTAATAATAATCATAACAAATGCTCTCGCCATGACCCAAATTTCAGCACAGACATGTCCTCCATGGCAGCCTCTCGCTGTGGAGGAGAGACGGAACAGCAAATGATTGTTTAAATATTAAACAAGAACAAACATAACACACATACACATATGTGTATGTATGGGGAGACTCGTACATATATGTGAATGGAACAATGCATTTTGTGGGGGGCAAATACAATGGGAAGTACACACAGCCCCCATAGCCTGACTGTGGGTCAAATTTGCATAAATTAAAGAGCTCTGCAGTCCCATGCCAGCTACAGACAGTGCGTTACATATTTATGGGTAGCACACAATCGAAGGTTCGATGCCTAACAATCTACATACGTATGTAGGAGTACATAGAATAAAGCTTGAGTCGAACATGGTCTATTACAACGAGATAAACTACCAAAATGGAGCTAACAATGCCGTTTTGCTATTAGAGATTCTAGAATTGTTACGAAATTGTCTTGGAGTAAGCTTACCTAACGATCTACACAGTTATCGTAAAGGTAATCGAGCTATCGTATAGTTAAGCAGTAATCGATTTTAAATCATCCTTAAAGGAGTTATCTCGAGTTAGGTTAATTCATGTAGTAAAAATGCTGTGGCATAGTGTAATCTGTAACGGGCAATAAAATTGTTAGAATTCCTTCTTAATACTTCCTATCCATGCACTCTTTATTAGCCTTCTTATCTTAAAACACAAATTGTTTTCCTTGGCTATCATATTATTGAGAACTCTTTAAATATTACAGCCAATGACTTGTCCTATCTCCTGAAATAAATCTTTGGTTTGCATCTTGTGGCCTCCCCACAAATTGCAATTTAAATGCAATCGATCGAAATTTATGTTCCTTTCTATACGTAAACGTATACGCATCCGTTGTCGTAGTGTGTAAGTGGGTGGATAAAATTGATTGGAATTAATAATTATTCTATGGTCTTGCCATAATCATCCTTATTGTGTCAGTTCCAGTTTTCACATGGTCTCCCTTCAATGGTTTCTCCCTGCTTTCTCGTTCAACGAAACCCAAAAGGCTCACCACATTCACACATACAAATCCTTATATACACTTGTACATATATTCGTTTGGATATGTATTTGTACAGAATGTCACAGCTTGACTTCCATAGCTTCAATTGGCTGCATTGGCGACAAGCAAGATCCAACATTTTGGTAAATATTTCATTCTGGTTTTATTGGTCTGCGGTCAACTCATTTCTGAGGTTATAAAGTTAATGAATTGCATTTTGATGTGTGCTGTGGTGGCTCCTGGTCAATCTTGTACTATCTCTGGCTGAGCTGGTCCTTTGACCAGTAGAATTTATAATCTTTAAAATGAAACCCTGTGGCGCTGCTGGAGCAAATTAAGTTTAAATTTTGTCTAGTTTCAACCTCTGTGGAGCATTGCTAGTGCTCCTGTCCGAGGGGGAGGGGATCCCATAACAAATCCACACACAAATGGACTCTCACACCTGTTCCTCGGCGATAAGCCGAGGGGGAAATACCCATTCGACTGGTGTACCTGGTGCGTTCGTTGATAAGGATATTCAGTTCAACTCGATTCTATGCATTTGTCATAATTGGCATCGGAGTGTGCTTCCTCTGCTCCTGTGGGCGGGAGCATGCCCCCACAACCACCACCCACCCACACTAATCGCATCAGTGGCGGCCCATCTTTCCACCTCGTTCTCTTCTTGACTGAACTGCATTAAAGTTACATTTTATGTAGCCAAAGCTCTAGATATATGTATGTACTTCTGTCACTTGGAAAAACTAGTTTGTTATCCACATAAAAAGAGATATAAATTGAACAACTTTTGTTGATAAATAGTTATGTTTATGAGTGAAATGATGGATCGATTTAAAGAGCCAAGAGATCGATGCTTTTCCGATATATCCTTCTTAGAAAGTTACTATATGTATTTTCAAGAAAATAACCAACTTTCCTTACTTTTAATTTTGTTCATAAAACAACGATTTAATAGGATAAATTTCACTGTAGCACGGCTATTCTTCAAGAGTAAATTTCCACTCACAACGTTAAGCGAGGCACCTGCTTTCCTGCCTTTTTCAGTAGAACCCTCCTTTCCTTCAATGCAGTCCTTTCTATTTTTGTTCAGTGTGCTTCGGAGTGCTCCATGTGCGTCTTTCGGTTTCTGCTTCTGTGTGCAGCTTCTGCTTTTGTCACGTTTGCGACTTGTTCCTCAATTTTGCGCATCGTCATATGTTTGCCATTGTGCGCGCCACGTGCGTCGTGACGCCAGTAGTCCACGTCCCTATACCGGGCTCTATATATGGGCTCTAGCAACCATTCTAGCTACCATCCTTGCGTGTGTGCTATCGTCCTGTGTTTGTCATCGGCAGACCGCATTTTTAATATGCGCATAAATTGGCTGACATTGATGGATCCTAATAGAGTTGCAGTTGCGCCACGATGTCGCTACCAGCAGTTGCCAAGGAGCGTCAGCGGCGGCCACAGAGAGGCAATACAACCGGGCTTCGCGTTTCCAAAGGAGGCGTGTCTGCCACTTGGCCGGAGCTTCGTTGCTGCAGCTGTCGTGTGCAATGAATACCTAAGTGGGGGTTTGTGGCATCCATCGACCGTTAGAGGGTGATCTCCTACTATCCAAAATTTCTCCACGGGTCTCGCAGGACTCTGATTACCATTCGAATGCACACACTCATATCCTCATGCTGTATGCCCTTACAACCGTATCAATACTCGACATCCGCCTTTGTGCATGTGAAAGTAATTAATTATTGGCCTGGATAGCCCCATGAACCCTTTCCCGATGTCCAGGTCCAGGTCAAAGGTCCCTGATTGTATGTGTCTTCTGGACAACCACTCTCCTGTCTCCCTTCCTCTGCTGCTACTTCGAACATTTTGCATAATAAAACTGCTGCAGAGTTAAGTAAATTGTAATTGAGTGTAAAAACATGTGTATCCACATATCAAGATGTATATATATATAAAGATGTATACGGGGAGGGGCCTGCAATTATCTTAAATCATAATCATCAAAGAAAATGAATACACGGGGCACTCGGAACGGAGATTGCTGTGCTGTGGCATGAGCTTTTCTTTTGGGCTTTTCCGCTTTCCCGTTGAGGCTGCTAAGCGGCTTTGACACGCTTCACAGCCGGGCCTAGACGGAAAAACTTTCTCCCGCACATACATGCACGAAAAGTATTTAAAGCGATGAATACATTTTTTGTACGCCCTGCACTCACTTACTGAGCTATAGAGAGACGGAGAAACAGAGAAATAGGGAGACTGTCTGTCTGTAAGAGATACTGATGCCGTGGGCGGACGGACGGGGGTGGACGCCTATCAATGTGTGTCGCGTTCCAGGCGCAACATTTCGAGCGTAAATTGTAAACTTTTGATTGGATTGTGCAGCAAGTGGCATGTGCGGTTGCGTTTTGGGCTACGTTTACGCTGCGTATACGCAACGCGCGTTAAATTATTGGAAAAAAGCGCCCGCAAGTGAGTGCTGCCTGCCGGCACATCTCTCGCCCTCAGGTTGTGGCCCCGTAGCAACTCATTAAAAACTTTTCCGTTTCAAACAGTGCCTGTGATTTGTTTTTGCTCCGACGGCCACGGCAATGTTGGTTTCATGCCCGGATACGGATGCGGCGCACACCTGTATCATCGCACAGCCATCGGAATCTGGCGGTTTGTGAAGCAAATTAAGAATAATATTTGCATAACCAAAAGGGGATAGCTCTATGGATCGGTGGGATCCCTATATATTTCCCTATACCTATAAACAATCAAGGGTCTTTGAGAGCCAATTTAATTGTGAAAGTTGTTGAATTCTTGATGATATGACATCTATTTATATCCCTTGCTGCCAATCCCTACCACTTTTCATTCTAGACAAACGCTTTTAACTTCTTTAGATTGATTAAGTGCTGATAATGAGTACCAGTCCGTTCATCCATCGTGCTACCACTTTAATTAAGCAATAGCCACAACCACGAGGAAGGAGGAACCATAAGTCATGACATACTACCTCCCTCCCGCAAGGACTGTCAGCTGTCTGTCAACGAAGGCCAACACAAAATCAATCAACGTTTTCCATTGCGCCGCCAGCGGGAAAAGTTCTCTATGAAAACGCATTTTCATTATGAACTTGCCATCACCTCGAGCTACCCCTACCCCAAATACCCACCCCTCCCTCTATACAGATAGCGCCATGTTGTTGCTTATAAAAGTTTGCCAACATTATCTTTGTGGTTGTCATATATTTTCCTATGCTTTTGCCCCTACTTTGACTTACTTTCGCCTTGTTTTTGGAATACTCTTAAGGGGGGAGGGGTACTATGATACTTAAGAGAGCCTTGTAGGCAGAATAGGAAGTGTTTTTTTATTTTATAAGGTATATACACGGATTCGTAATCTATATCTGAGCCCAAGTTCTTCCTGTGTATATCTCTTTTTATTCAGATGATGGTTGACTTTGGGAAACCGAATTTGTAAACAATGTTGACAACAATCGATTGAGCATATCATAGCTATTCCTATAGATACCATCAGAAAAATGTTCTTTAAGGGTATCTACGATTTCTGCCTCTCGAAACCTGTCTCGTTTGTTGTGCTTTGTTTTGTCCGTTTATTGGGATTTAATCTCTTCTCCTGTTCGTGTCTCTCGTTTGCTCTCGCTCTCTCTATGGATGGGGGCGCCTGTTTTCTTGGGGGTCGCTTATCAAAAATCAATTTGTATAACATTCACTTCCACTAGTGGAGCACGACGAAATTTGTTTGTGATTTAATGGAGGGTCTTTCCAGAACCAGGAACAAGAAACAGAAGCAGGGATAAGTACGAGTACGAGTACGAGGTTGGGTGACAAATTTATGCATTAAAATAAATGCGAATTGTACACATTTGTGTAAAGTTTTCCATTTGGACAGACAGGAAGTTTAATTTGGCATCTGTGTATATGTGTGTTTGAGTGTGCGTGTGTGTGCTCTATGCGTGTGCGCTGTGTGTGCGTAATGCTTTTGAAACTATTTATGCAAAGTTCAGCCAACAGCCAACAACAACGGAATGCTTCAACAGAAAAAAGAGCTGCTGCCTTCGAAAGCCATACAAAATGATTTTCTAATTTCCACATGCCATAAAAAACAGTTGCAGAATGCGTTACAGGCAGTGGAAAAAGGGGGGAGAAAACTGAAAGAGAGACAGTCAGTTGAAAAACGGAAAGAGAGAAAGAGCGTGTGGAAATCGTCATTTGCAATTTACAAGCAAACCCAAACAAAATGCACAAAAAAATGTTGCAAAATGGAGATACGACCAACGTCAGTTATATGGAGCAAAAAAAAAAATGCGGAATGGAATGCAGGAAAAAAGGAATCAAAATATCATCTAGCTTTTACAGTAGAAAACAAACCAAAACACCATGACAGAATTTCAGTTTAAAATATTGTACCAAAAAGAGGGCGGGGCCATTCGATTGTCATTCACTGGAACGCATAATGTCATCATAACAAAATACGAACTATCAGAAGGCATAAAGATAGAGAAAGATTGCCTTACAAAAGCATAGATTGCAGTAATGTTTGCTTTGGCCACAGGGAATACTTTCATATATCTTGAACAAAATTCTGATCCATCTTGGAGAAGATCTTCAGCTCAAATCGGTCGTGAAGGCAGCTTTATCATTCCATTCTTATCAATAAATTGAGTTCAGATGAGCTCAAGCCAAAATAAATCTTATAGTTTATTCTTGTAGTTTCGTGAACCTTCTTCATGTGGGGATTCTTCAACAGCACTGCCTTCGGGCATTCAACCACGATCGCAAGCGGAAAAAAATATTGATCGGTATTTTGTGATATACTATTTCGTCCATAAGAGCAGCTCTCTTAAATCTGGCGGTGTATGACCAGATTCGGGATTAAGTTCAGATCCTGGTAGAGATCCATCAACTGAATGCAGTTTATTTTCGGCTGAGAGGCTTTGCGGATGCAACGTTGCTGCCATTTGTTCTTCGTTCTTGTTTCTGTACAAAAACAAGATACAATGCCTCCAGCAATTGTGGAGTAATTGGAATACATAGGATATAAAATCGTTTTGACCCTGGTAAGAAATACGCATTTAACTATCAAGTGCATCTTTTTTTCAATTAAATATGGTTGACGTTGCGAAGAACTCAGAAGCCTTTTCTAGGGACAACTTTTGAATAGAATGCAGGACCTTCAACTGCTAACTAACCTGCGACAATCCGCAATAGAAGATGTTTTACTATAACTGGTCTAAGGCACTGTATTTGAGGATTGCAAAGGGACTGGACAATAACATTGAAAACACCTCTGAAATGAATGCCTGTTGCTGTATCCTCCACAGTTTTTGTATAATGGAGAAGTGGCCAGTTGGGGAATTCGAATATAAGGGCTGAATCTATCGTCACGCTTTGGGGCTGGATTTTATGAATAAAAAGTTCAGCTATGTAAATGGTATTCATTTATTTCCATAAATTTGATTTCAGCATTTGACGGTGAACATAGGCAGATTCGGTTTTTATTTTCGGAATCTGTTTTCCGTCTATTTTTATGATTTTTTTCGACTACGCTTTGGATGGAAGGCCGATAGCACTCCCACTCGGATATTACTGAGGGAGGTGCTGTTTAGAAAAAGTCTGCAAATATGGTAAATTAAATATATAATTAATTATTAATATTAAATATATAACCTGTGCTATCAATAGGTTTAATATCCATGGACTTCGACTTGTGTGGTATGAAAGGGACCTTCTCAAGAGGTTCTCCTTCACGCGGTGGGCTGCCAGCTGAAGGACCAATCTTGGCCGATTCACTTCTAAGATGTTTGTTCTATATATTTATTGTGAATGCGAATAGGTCGATAAGTATTTTTCACAACCTTCCTACCACTATCCACCATTTTTTAATAGGGTCTATCGTATTTTTGTATAAACAATATCCAAATAAACATGCATATTTAAGAATTCTTTAAATTATTTGTCGAGCTACTGAGCTTCATCAGCAACGTATGTTCCGATAGTATATACGGAGTTTAAAGGAAAGCAATGGTTCGATTTAGGTTTACGACAATAGTCTGTGCGATGATTAGCTCGATTCAAGACGAGGTCAGATTAAATACGCGTTTGTCGCTTCAAGACGGTGTCGGATTAATGAGCTATAAATGTCCAATGTGTGATTGCTAGGTGGAAATTGAATTCAAGGGCAGGCGGCCGAATTACCCGTGCCCTAAAGCAAGCGAGGCTTCGATTGAGAGAACTGTAGAGAAGACGAAAGAAAGAAGCTGCTGCCGTTAAGGATTATATGTACATGTATGGGTATGTGTTACCATGTGGTACAGTGGGCACAATCAATTAAAGTGATTTGCTTTACTGCTGGCACCGCTGCACCGCTGGCTATAATACATATATTTAATTATTGGGAGCATTGCGTAGGCTGCCACGTTGCGCAGTGGTGGCCCTTGTGCTTATCGTATAAAAAACAACCGGAGTGTAAACAGAGTATTAGGTCCAGGTGTAAAAAATGCAATCCTAAAACTGCCAGTCCTCCTCCAAGAGTATTCAAAGCAGTTTAATAAAACAATTGACATCACCTATTCGATGGAACTACTCGTAAAATTATATTTGCATTGACACCTGCAGTAGCCACAGTGAGCAATAAACAACAAGAACAACGAAAAGTTTAAGTAAAGTCAGGACAACGATTGAAGCGAGTCTGTTGAGCGGAGCACGCGAGCATAGTTCCGCCGGAACCGGACGTTGGCTGCTGTTGACATCAAGTCATGTGTCGTCGTTCCTGAGAGGGCAAGGGAGTGGGATTGAGTGGCCGTGACACAATTTGGGGAAACAATTTTGGAAAACAGATTGTAGTAGTGAGCAGAGAGAAATTAGGATTACGAAACTCAAAGGAAATTGTTATAGGTTAATATGGTTTTCAGATTTCCTTCAAATATATGGCCTTCATTTTCAATAACTTTATATACCGTTATTATCTACTAATTTATTGCCAATTATAATTATTCTGCTAAGATGTAGATAGTCATTGCTTTTCATGTTCATTTACTCAAATCAAAAGTTATAATATCTTATCTCTTCCGAAATGGTAGAGAGTTTTAGGCTCTCTTGAGGTGAATAATTAACGGAATGATCATTATTTGTAGCAAAGGCTACATGTATACATATACATGTCTGTGTTGTATCATTCTATCCTTTGCTCTACTTAATTTGAATGCAGAAATGAGCACTTTAAAGTGTGCCACAAATTACCAGCAGGCGGCAGGAGTACGAGTACTCGTAAAACCAGGACTTGCATTTGCAGAAGCAGCCTGAAAGTCTGCAACAAATGTTTTTGGGGCCTTACTTGACTGCATACACTCACTCACTACACTCACACACTCGAATACACTCACAAATATTCACAGACACACACACATACAGTGGGAATAGTGCCACGAAACAACAATATTGACAGAGACAATGGCATAATGCATGCAGATGTCTCCATGTATCCATGTGTGTCTCTGTACGAGTGTGGTGTCTGTGTGTGTGTGTGTGTGTGCAAACAATTGCAACAACAGGCATAACAAGCAGAAAAGTGTCACTGTTTTCTTGGTCAGATGCGGAGTGGTAGGCAGTGCCATTCCTCGTAGGCCCAGGAATGGGTTGGAGGACAGTTGCATAAACACTTATAGAGCCGTTTCGGTATAGCCATCTAAAAGTGCTGCCATTCACATACAAACTCGTGCAAATGTATCCGTACATGTACGAGTATGTATGCTTCTGGTCGCTAATATGTCTGGTTTCTTTGTACTGCAGCCGGCAGGCAGATCTGGTGGCAGAGGGAGGGGACTGCTGTGCTGTGGTCCCTGCTTCAGCTATTGGGAACGATTGCCAGCCCTTTTCAGATTGTCCAACCTGGAACCATACATACAGTCTCACCCATACACAGTAGAAGATATAGATAGAACAAGCATTGAAAATCAAAGAAATTAGGCCATGATTTGGGTGAACAGATAAAGTACTTAGTAAACTGTTCAGCAAAGAAGAGCACAAATAACCAATTAAGGCTTAGCATTCAAAAAAAAGATTAATATTTGGATAAGTTATTAGCAACAGCGGGGGATAATGGTACTATATATTTTATAAGAAAAATCTATACCTTTTAGACATACATAGAGGAACCTGTTTTTCCAGGAGTCTACAGGGTAAGGCTCAAAATATATACATATCAGTACATATCATTGACCTGCCTAATATACTCGCTTTCCTTTAAAAACTCTAGGGTACTGGGGACTCTGAAACCACTTTTAGCTCAGCCTTTTATGTCATCCTCCTGTAATCGCTGGCATTCAGGCCATAATTGGGACTAAAACTGAGGACAAATGTTGAAGGGTGCTGCACTGCACCATACCATCGCTCCTCTCGCAGTACCTGTTGGGCACATCCTGTAATTATTTTTTGAAATATCTGGCCTTGTTCCCCATGTTACTTTGCAACAATATGATCAACACACTGTGAGGCTGCCACACACACACACACACACACACACCACACACTGGAAAGAGGAGTACTGGAAATAGTTGGCATAACTTATTTGGCCGCTGCTGTGTTATCATTTAATTAAGTTTTCTTTAATTAAGTCGGCTTGTGGGGAGAGGAGAGGAGCCGTGGAGAGACCACTCTGATGGCAGTGCCATGTTGCAGCAACATGCAGTGCGAAGCAGCAGCAGCAGCAGCAGCAACAGCAACAATATCTGAGTGGCATCTCTTGGCTTAATTAATGCAGGGGGAAAATGTGTGTGTTTCGCGCATTTTCACGCAGGGAAAAACGCGTGAAACACTCGCAAAATTTCGCAAATGATTTGCTGCCACACCGCTGCCACTCGACGCATGTGCCAGCAAGTGGATTTTTGTATCAAGTGTGCGGTGCTGCATTTCTGGGCATCCGGTTCGGGGTTCCGCTGTTGGATTCAAGTTGAATGCTTTAAATTTTGCATTAGCTGTGGGGCACCCGCACTCCCACCCCATTTGCGTCGCGTGCTCCTCTTCCTGCCGTGCCACTGACCCACAAAATGTGCATGTCACAGTTGCCACAGCAATGGCTCCCAAGGTGACTGTTTCATTTTCGTTTGCCGATGTGTTGACAGACACACGGACACATACAGATATTTACATATTGAACTTTTCGTGCCACACAGTGAGGCAGAGAGGGGAGTAGAGGGGACAGATGCAAGGGATGCAGTCATAACGGCACGTCATGTGGCATGGTGCATGGTAATTGCAACGTTTCGCCCCCTGCTCGCCCCTCCCCGACTTTGTCCTTGCCAACTGTCTCCGCTCTGTGCCAGCTGCAACAATGACAATGGCTGCTGCTGTTGCAGCTGCTGCTGCCGTTGCAGCCTCAGCACAATGCCCCAAACACGTCCCCCAAGGATTGTTGCAAGGACTGTCACAATTAAGGCCTCAACAGCCACCCCTACATACTCCAGAGTGGCGTGGAGGAGCACGATTGCACTGCCGTCCGGCAGGACCTGCAGCCGGAGTTCAATGGTTTACCTTGCTGATGGGTCAATCGATGTTTAAACGTCGGACAGGCGGATGATTGTATTGGTTGCCGATTGAATTGATTGCGAAGTTGACAAACTATGGGATCAACATTTACGAAACCTTCTGCCCGAGAACTGGGTGCAGAGAGTGCCTTTGGCCTTGTCGCTTGTCTGGTCTCTAATAGTGCTCCAAAAACACTCTCCCGTTCTTCTAACTGCCTCCCTCTCTCGCTTTCTCGCTTTCCCCCCTTCTTCTCCTTTTAGGATTATCTCTGTGTTGGTCAGTGCAATGAGCTTGATTACTTTAATGTCCTTTGTTTAATGAGCGACCACAAAGGAATCAAGAAGGGTGTGGTTGAAGTACAGTAATTGGCAGATGCGAATACCCTTACAGAATGCCCCAATTATTCCCGATTTTAAATGTTGTTTAAACTTAAAGAATCTACGAATACGAAGCATAAATCGAACTATTCCATATTTAGAAATATCTGAATCTATCCTTATATTGTAGCTGCTTTCTGTTGAAAGCATAGCCTTCTGTTCATATTCAGAATTAGACCCTCACCAAAAGGGTGTGCAAAAAGGAGTCTGAATAGGAGACAGATAGAAAGAGCGATAGAACACTGAAAGAGAACGTTAGTAAGAGCTTATCTTTCCCTTTTATAGCGAGAATTAGGATACGGCAGCCCCACTCGCTTGCAACAGTGGCAGCAACAGCAGCAGGGTGCTAATTACACTAGCCGGAGAGAGCACTCTCCCTAATTAAAGCTGAATGCATTGCTGAATAGAATTTGAATAATTTCCATTTCTGTTTCTGTTTCTGTTTCAGTTTCGTTCTTTAGCTTCGCAGCATTTGGCCAATGCCAAATGAAACAATTCGTGGAACAAAACATTTAGCAAACAGAGAACCATATCAAATAAAAGGAAGCCGCAACATAAAATATTTATGATTCTGCGGTTTGGTGCGGTGCAAAATATTTTTCGGCGATTGGTCAAAGGCATCAAAAAGCAACAGAAACTATTTGGCGCTCGAAACAATAGTAGTTGTTTTATTTTTTGTGGACTTGAGAGCAGCAGCCGCAAATATTGTTAAACATAATGTAAATGTTTGGCGTTGCCACAGCAGGCGGCAGCGGCAACAGCAGCAACAGGGGGGAGTGGCGTGGCAGCTTGAGGTTGCCCTCCACTCTCAACTTTTTATCACCTGCGGCTGACCGACAAAAGCTTTCTGCCTCTGCTTACCACCACTTGACTCTCAGAACCTTGGAGTGCGGCCAAAGTTATTTGCGTTGTTTTCCTTTTTTGTTTTTAGTATTTTCATGCAGCCTCTTTAAATACTGTGGGGGGGTGTTCGGGTTTCCAGCGCCGAGAGGGTGTTCCTTTTTACCGCAGAGACCTCAAATATGTGGGCTTAATGGTGATCTAGATGGGTTCGTCGTTTGTTCTGTAAACACTCTTAGGCGTAGCAGAAAGAGTGCTGTCATAATTTCTCTATTAGATAACAGGATTAATTGTACGATAAAATATGGCCCACATCGTTTTCTAAATTTATAAATAAAGTGCCAATAGAATTCAGCATTAGGAAAAGAATTAAAAGCGTAGTTTTTACTATAACAGACAACAGATCTTAATATTTTGGGTGAAAAGATGCCTTTTCTACTCAAATAAATACCATAAATTGAAATAGATGTAAGAGGTACTGTATTTTCCGTCGACATTCATCCTTTGTTTCTGGTATATTCTTTGGCACATCCTTGAAGCTCTAACTTGGCAAGAAAACAGCATAGAACACCAACTGAAATGGAAGTATAAGATGCCAAAGTTTGGTTTTGTGTAACTTTTGGTGTATATTTGCTTTGTTTGATTATCTGTTTGCTCTATTCCACCTCTCTCTCTCTCTCTCTTTATATTTCTCTTTCCCCATAGTTCTCTTTCTCTTTGTGTGATAGACAAACGTTTATTTGACATGGGGTCCTATGCAAAACAATATTTTGCAACAAACTTGTCCATAAAACGTGTTTCCTGGCCATTTCTGGACCTCTCTAGCTTAAAACCGAATTTCAACAATTTGTACGAAAATGTTAAATATTTATATTTGCACTGAGTGTAACTTAATATATACACAGAGATCTGTCCGGTCACTGGTAGTGGTACTGGTACTGGTACTGAAAATGAGAAACAAAGTGCGTGTGTGTTTTCTAGGCAGGGGCTCTAGGCAGGGGATATGCGAATGCTACCCGTACAAAATGCCAGATGAGGTCAGTGGAAGCAAGGAGGCAAGTTGGGGTTGCTGCTGCAGCAAAGGTGCTGCAACTGTAGATTGACCTGGAGCTCTGGTGCCGGACTCAACTTGTAATTTGATGCAAACAGGTGCAAGTTTTGTCAGAATCCTTTCTCTCTCTACCTCTCTGTCTATGGTAGGAAGAGGAGGCTCGGGTGAATGTGTGTGCTTGTGGTTTACTAACTTTTGCATTTGCTGGAAACTTGGGAGCGAGGTGGAGAGTGGGTCCGAGAGGCTGGAGTCAAAAGCTTAAATGCACTTCACAGCACAAGGAAAAGTTATTTGAAATAAATTTATTTATAACACAGCAGAGAAATGTATCCTACCACTGTGTGTGTGTGTGTACCAGTACGTGAGGCTAGGGTCAACTTTAAGACAACTGCTAGGGCTTAAGTCCATTTCCATCTGCATTCTATGGCCCATGCTCCGTAGCCGTTAATAGCAGTAAAGTGCGTTGGTGTGTGTTGGTGAGGAAAGCGGATTTGGTCAACCCACCGCACAGGAAAGATATACAATAAAAGACTACATGGTACCCCTTAAACAGTTGAAGGGATTAATTAGAAGGTATTTCAGTAGTAGAGCGGAAAAAACTAATCAGATGTTATGTATGAATGTAATTAACAGGATCAACACGTTCTACCGATTTCATTCCAAAGAATCCTTTAGTATTTCTGCGCTTGCTTGATACTAATATGCCTTCACACATTCTAGAGGGTATTTCAAATCCAATGAAAGTGTTCAATGCATTTGCGGAAAGTATTTAAAAGTTGATGGACTTGTGCCTGAGACAGACAAAGGGCTTAGGAGTTTCAGAATCAAACGTGAATACGTTAGAATATCAGTGTGTTTCGGAGAGACAGAGAGAGTGCTTTAAGCTGTAAGCATTTACCATTACTTCCACTAGCTCACTCCCATTTGCACCAGCAACCATTTCCACTGAGTCTCTCTTCCACTCTTACTCTCTTTTCTTTGCGGCGGCAGAGCAGCTGACAGCTGAGACAAAAAGGCATGCGACAAGCAAGCCAGGCAATACAAGCGACTATGGAGAGAGCGGTAAAGAGCGAGCTATAATGCAAGCCGAAAGAAAGCTAACAGTCAAGGTATATTTAGGGAAGGTGGCTTAAATACCCCCTCTACTGAAGCCTCTCTCTCATTGCAACTTTGCCGAACTTTGTTGCAGAAATGCACATCAATCGAAACTAGGAACTATCGGTCTAGCGATCTTTGGGCAATGCTCACCTTGTATAAATTTACCTTGTCGGCAGCAACTTCAGGAGCTGCAGAAGAAGAGCGAGTAGGGGTGAGAGCACAAGTGTGAGCGGGAGGAGACAACTATAAACCATTTCGGCTGCAGTTGCTTGCTTTATTTCCCCTCAAAAAACCGTAAAGCAAGAAAAGCTGCAGTACAACTACAACTACAACTACAAGAGCAGGAGCAGCAGCAGAAGCGACAGCGACAGCGACAACGAAAGCGACAAGTGGCCTGACAGTTGGCAACAATTGCAAATGTCTGACATTGTTTTGTTTTTGTGAGAAAGCGCTATATTCCTTTGATTCGCATATTCGGAGAAGTTGGGCGGAGTACGACGACAGACTCCTCTTAATGGATTTGCATGACCACACATGCACTACGACGGACGGCAGTGATGGTGGGTTGCGGGGTTCAGTAGTCATAAACATAGTTGCGTTAATCAACCAGCACTCAACACAATCAGTGGCCTCATTCAGTCTAATGGGTAGTGCTATGCGTGAGAGGAGTATTCTCCCTTTAGCACCCATCAGCATGAAGAGAGAGGAGGACTGCTAGTAGCGGCACTCAGCATGAAGAGAGAGAAGTATAGCTTCAGTTCAGCGGCACTAATTATGAAGAGAGAGGAGAGTCGTCGTCCAAAGAGAGCATGTGATCCGTTATGCAAGGCATGACCATAACTCTGATTGCTCATTGTTTATGATGGGCGCCCGGGCTCTGTGGAGGTGGGGTGGGAGTTACTTAGCTATGAAGTTCTGTTGACAGGTGGCGACATCGTATATCTGGTTTCCTACATATATACATATGTTTGTGGGAGTCGAGATGGGCGTGAGCGTTGCATGTCTGAGCGTGGAAGCCTATTTAAAAAATTATCCTTGAAATGTCTTCTCTAGGCTTGTTGTACATCACGAAGGATGACTCGTGCGTGTTCTCGCCACCCAAACACGCTCTCATCTCTAGTTAAGGTGGCTTTTTCTTGTGTGTTAAATTACATTTCATTGCTTTGTGTATTTGTGTTGCAGTATATTTAATTTAGCTCGTGAACTGTTTACACGCTAAATGCGCTTGTGTGTGTGCGTGCACAGGGTGTTGCACAAGGCAGGATACGGCCAAAATGCTGTAGTAGAGTGGCGCAGAGTGGAAGTAAATAAAAGCTTAACTGCAGCCACAGCCGCCACATGCGTTGTAATTACTTGATGTAAATTTATTATGCCCCAGCTTTGAGAGTACTACCATAAAATATCACATAGAACAAAGCAGCAGACGGATGCGGATTCGGGGAGTGCATCATGGCTGGAGCTTGATTAAAGCTTCTTAAATCTCTCTGCCAGACGAAGATATTCAAATTATGACAACTCAATTTGTCCCGACAAACAAGCACGGAAGAAACTGCTGCGAAACGAGAGCAGAGAAAACAGTGAAAGAAGAACCCGACCAACCCATCAATCAATCTTTATCAACTCGACGAAATTTTCCACTTGCCAGGCGTTAATAAAAACCCCAGTGAATCCTGCTCTCTTTCCCCCACGAATCATTACTCATTTTGGCACTCTCGCCTTATAATCAGAATAAACGCTTTTAATGACAGCTCCAACAACTGTCTGCCAGTATTCGGAGCGATGCCTGGCGATGGCACCTACACAGCACAAGGCGATAAAATTCATATTAGAATTTAATCGGGTGTTCAGTAATAACTGTAAAGCTGTGTGTCTCTGCCGCGCATTTGGCTTTTCAAAGTCGTATCAATAAACTCAAATGACGCTCTACACCGTACTACTGATGGGAATGGAGATGGCGTCGCTTTATTCCGCATTCATTTTCAGTCATTCGCCCATCGTTGCCCCCCAAAAACACTTTTTGTATTATGACAATTGCATTGCAAGGACAATTTCCTCTCTCCTTATGGGCTTCATGCTGATAAATTGATTTAAAACATTGTGTAAGTATGGAGTACGAGTAAACCTACAACCAGGACTTCTTTAACAGGCGCCCACAACATTTTATTTATTGGTATTGGCATAGCATCAGGAAGGGAAGGAGAGGCCTACTGTGAGAAAGGCAGGGGAAACAGGTCCAGATAGAAACGGAAACAAGGAGCTGTACGATTAGAAGGAAGCAATGGAAGCAGGGCGGCCTACGACTATAAAGGAAGAGAAAGCAAGGAGGCCTATGAATAAAAAAGGAAGCAGAGGAAAATAACTCTGTGACCATGAAGACGCCCAGTACCAAGGGACCACACAACGATGTACCCCTCCTAGTCCGGTCCCTGCCATCGTTTGCGATAAGAAACCGCCCATTGTAGTTCTACCCGAAGCCCATTTACCTGCCTGGACACCACTTGTAGAACTACCCCCTATAGACAACCATTTAGGCTCATTTTAGGCTATTATTGGACTTGGATATCTAACGATACCCAGACTCTGCTGGTGGCAATTGATTAATAGCCACAGCAGAGCAAAATCCAACACGCTGCGTATACGTAATTTATCAGATATGCCATTGCCAAAGACTAGACTTTAAAATGTAAAGAAATATCCAACAAGTGGTTAAGTGAGGCTTTAAAGAATAATACAAAAAGAAAATTTCCTTATCCGCAGGAAGCGGGAAGCGACTCTTATGAAATCAGTTTGGGGGAAAGCAGCTGCCTGCCGAGGGACGTGACTTTTGGATTGCCATAATTGCCAGCTGGTGGGCCTGGGTCTGGCCTGCGCCCAGGACTATCGTCTGCCATGATGTGCTGATGGTGTCCATCATTAGGTGTTGATGGGCCACATGCTGGGACAGGAATATCAGAGGGTAGGAGTCGCCACTTGCTGAGGCTACGCGCCGCCACATGCTGAGGCCAGAGGATATCCTGAGGACCATATAAAGTCATAATTTTGGATGAATTTCCCCTCCCTTTGCTCTGAGTGCTACCCTGCCAGATGACGAATGCGATACTTTGGGTCTAGGAGGGTCCTTTATCCAGGCTGTGCGAATAATTAAATAATTTCCTGTAACTGCAACAAATGAACTCACAGCACAGACACTTCCGTCTGAGGCCGAGTGTCCTTGGGCCTGGGCGCAAAACTTTTCGAGAACAATCTTCCTCCACTAGGACTCCACTTGTCCCTTGTCTGGGACTGCCTTGGAGCTCCATTGAATATACAAATTAAATCGCATCCGCCCTCTAACATCCTGTCAACAATTTCCTGCTCGGTCCTGTCGGGGTCCTTGCAACAATCAAGTTTTTAGTTTAGTAGGCGAAAAGTTTTGAGGTTTTTATTGCTTTGGAAGGCATGCAGCATTTTGCAGCATTTAGCAGCATTTAAGCCGTTTCATTGCACTAACCGTCTGACCCCTCACCGGATGGGGGCAGACATTCCCTCTAACCCATGGAAGCACCTGCTAACCCATTTAACCATCCTCTAACCACCGTCTTTCATTGCTGAATGAGGCTCATCACGCTATAATGCCATACCTTGACTTAAGAAAATTACCAAGCTTTTCCCCCATCCACCAATTCCTCCCTATTTGCTCCCTCTTCTGCTCATCAGCCTTGATTGCTGTCTGTCTGGTGGGTGGGTTGATGGGGAGTGGGTGTTGCAAGAGTGTAGGTCATGTGGTTGCTGGTCATGTAATTGTCTGCCGCACACGCACTGCTCGAACCGCATTGACACTGGGCACAGACTCCTCACGAAGTCGTTGCAGCGCTTGGGAGAAGGCTTTGTCTGTGACCCAGCACACGGACTTCGGACTGCGGACTCTGTCAGCGTTCGGCAGGGCTTGGACAGTCTGTTTAGGGCTCAGACTGCAGTGGAGTGACTGGAGCCTGGGCAGCCTCTGATGTCATTATACCCTGTCGTGGGAGGGGGTATAATTATTTCGGTTAAAAGCTTGCAAACTGCAGAATGAAGGCTCTTCCAATGCTATAATTTTTGTACGTTTTCTTTGCTTATTAACTAATCTTTCACTTTGAAATATCCAAAGAATTTCGGCATCTGATGCACTTGTTAGTGTATTTCACAATTCGTTTTCCTTCAAAGTGACCCTAGATATGGAATTTTCGTTGCCTCTGGCTTTTCTGGCCAAAGTCTGGCCCTAGATTTTTGCGGCCATCGAGTGGCAGGTGGCTCTGGTCGGGTCCGGCTGCTGTCCCACTCAGTGCTGGTCAATCTTTACGGAAACAATTAGGAGGCATTTGATTGTTGTTCCTAGTCCCAGGCCCAAGCAGAGCTTGTGCCTTGTCCTTTAAGCTGAACGAGGGAATCAGCCTAATTTGGCTTTAAGGGACAGAAGGCAGACGATGTCAATGCTGTGTGTTGACCGAGCGACCGATCCAACAAACGATTTCAATTAAAACGCGAAATCCACTTAATTTTGAATGACAATTAGTGATGGCTACCGCTGGGTCAGCGGGGGGTGTGTGTGGAAAAACTCTCTATAATGACTAAATGACTGACAAAATCAGCAACAAATCACGACAAGCCAACAAGGCAGCACAGCAACGTCAACAACAAATCAGACAAATTGCATTAAAAATTCCATGCCACTCGAATGGCGCCCCTCCACTCACCATATCACTCTCTCTCTCCATCTATCTATCTATCTATCTAGCTTTCTATCTATCTCTTTCCCTGTGTTGACAGACAGCTACATGGGGGGCTGGAAGGGTGTTTTTGGGGTGGTGGCGCAGTGGGTAAGTGAGCGATTAGTGTCGCATCGGTCTGGGCCAAATGTCCATTAACGATAGCCATGACGTCGACAACAAATCAAATCAAATGTACTTTAACACGCTCTAGACCCAAGTATTTAGGCGATGGCTTAAAAAAGAGTAGGAAGGTAAAAGGGGCGACAGAAAGAGGATTGTAGAGAGCGAGGAAAATCAGAGAAAAACCAAAATCCAAAACAGCAAAAATGGAAAATGGCTCGACTACCCCCGCCCCTCGAGTCTGAGCTTGACAATGAGTACTCACTCACTCACTCTTTCCCTCTTCATCTCTCGGCCGTCCACGATGGCCGCTTCCGTTTCCGTTTTAAGTGCTGGGAAATTGAGGTGCTGCTCTGGACAGAGCGGACAGACGGGGTGTGCGCTCCATCAAGTGGCAGCAAAGGCTTCGCTTTCTCGTTAGTTACAAGTTCCATGGAGTGCCACAGAAACTCCGAGGAGCAATTGATAAGAGCTGGACAAATGTTTGGCCAAGTGTGCGACAATTTTAATTTGCTGTGTTTTCAGCCATTTTTTCTGCACCCCTTTCCCCCAATCCTCATCCCCCATCACCCACTTCCTGTTCCTGTTCCTGTTGATTGGCGCCATGCACTTAACCAAAACGTTTAAGCCGTAAATCGTTGTCTCCACTTCCGCTGTCGGGGCGGAAGTCCAACATTTAATTACGAGTCATCCTCCTCCCGATTCCGTAATAGACATCAAGTGTACGCCATGGGCACGGATTGCAGATGAACTCAACTGAATGGCGAAGCGAAACAGATGGATGCAAATGCCCAATGCAGATGTACAAGTCATCCAGAAACTGGGTTAATTTCGCCTCGCGACTTTATTGCATTCAAAATGGAGTGCAACTATAATCAATAGAGCGGAAGTCCCCCCCTCTTGGGAGGCAGAGAGGGCTCCACATATCATGAGCAGCCATGAAAATGGCATTCGCAATTCAGAAGATCAATCGTGCGTGGAGTTTTTAGACCCGGACAAGGCGCAAAAGTTGCCAATGGACTACGTCGACAGCTGCTTGCTCAATGGCCGCAACGTAATCTAATAGCCATGTGCATGGGGTTCGGATCCGGGTCCGGGTCCGGGTCCGAGTCCGGGTCCTCTCTGTAGAGTCCGGGCTGCCTCCGGTACAATATGGTGCCTCTACTGGTCAGCGTTCGGTCCCGATTCCGAGGCCTCTCATCGTCTGTGGCCATTCCGGAGCTAATGCAGCTGTTAGTGCCGCTGCACCACACCCATTCGCTCCATGCAGCATGACCCGCGAGAATTTTTTCCCACCGCACTCGGAGTGTCCCAGCATGTTTGCTCCATGGCGGCAAAAGATTTTCCCAGCCAGGAGAAGGCAGTAAAAATATGTTTAGAAAAGTTTGAGAACTTTAAGAGCAGCTATTGATGATTGAAAATAGGTAAACTTTATTTTATTTTCCATGAAAGTGTTTTAAAATCATTGGTTTTTCTCAGAATCAGTCTATCCTTAAGCACTTTATGCACTTTTCCCATTTCCCCCAAGTGCTTTTAAAGCCGCACAGGAGTCTAATTTTTCCGGGGCTCATCCGTATCCAACGAATTAATTGATTCCGATACAGATCAGGGCAGGCAGCCAAGGACCTCGACCCGGCTTCGGTTTGGATTTATGGGGCTTTCCCCAGCGACGAATTGCAGTGAAGTTTGTCAACGTTGCGTATACGCCGCATGGCCCAGGGCTTGGCCTTTTACTGAAACGAGAAATTAGTCAACATTTTGATGTCGCACCAGAGAGTCCTACCTGACTTTTGTTTATGGCTCCGACCAGGGCAATTTATGGCTGGCCATCTGGGCTGCGTCTAATGACATAATTGGAGGCCATGCGAAAGTGTAGCCTGGGAATGTGTTGCAGCTTAAGTTGCAACAAGAAAGAGCAGACACTTTTGAGGCTGCAATTAATTTACGATTTTTTTCGGAGGTTTGACTTCGGTCTGGTTGCCGTGCCATACTTTGCAGCCAATTGGGCGTGAGGTAGTGCTCGACTGCCAGCTGCCAGCTGCCACAAAACTCCAGGCATATGTTGCCGCAAATTATTGCCACATTTGCTGGCAGCCGCAGTCAAGTTGAAAGCTGTTTAAGCAGCGCCCTGAAAATTTGCTTGAGCGTCGCTTCATTTATTTTGAATTGAATTTAAGGGGAAGTCGAGAGCCACAATTGGACCTGCAGCATGGCTGCTGCTCCTGCTACTGCGGCATCCATTTCACTTTGCAGTGGGCCCAATGCCAAGATGTGTGCAACGTCCTGGTTCGGCTCCTGGTTCCTCCTGCTGTCCGCCCCTAGATCAACATTTCTCTTTTGTCTGCTTGCCACAGAGAGTGGGACAGGGACAGGGAGAGAGAGAAGAACAGAGACTCTTCAGAGATTTCAACGGTTTTTTGCCGCAGCTGGTGCTTCTTTTGTGTTGCACTTGCCTAATCCCCACGGTCGGTCGCTATTTTCATTTTCCATGCCGCATATCGGGCCACCGAGCACCACCAGCAGCAGTAGCAGTAGCAGTAGCGGCCATGTGTTTTAGGAAGCTTAATATGTTGCAAGTAGATTAATTATACCCTGCCAAAGGTTATGTGTGCCTCACAGATGAAGGATTCCACTTTAAAGCAGTTTTTTTGTGCAAGAAAAAGGAAATATAAGTGAGGCATTGCCCTTTTTCATGTGCCAATCAATAACATACACGGAAAAGTAGCTTTCCTCTTGCAAAGAGCAGGGGAAACAGAAAGAAAGACACAGGAAAAAAGTTATATTTATAGCAGTAGTATACAAATTGAAGAAAATGCTAGAATGGTTTCTCATTAGGTATTAAAATCGTAAAGCTACTACTTTTTCCCCCAGTGTACCTCCCCAAAGATATGTGCCTTGGAATGCCCCAAATGAATTTAGAGCAATTTTCAATTATTGCACAATCGAAGCGTAAATAAGTTGTAAATCATCAATTACCCGACAAAAAGAAGGCATCTACTCGTACCAGAGAACACAGATATAAACACCCACACAAGCACACACACAGACAGTTGCAATTGCCAAGAAATCGCCAAAAGCGGATACGTGTCCTATCGCTTCCCGAAAAACCAACAGAGAAAGAGAGAGGGAGAGAGAGAGAGATAGCCACAGAGGAAGAGCAGAAAGGGAGAGCCTTAGAGCTGGCCAGACACAATGGGCAATCGTAAAAATAGCAACTAACAATCCAAAACATAAAAAGTACGAGTACTCCCCATACTGAGAGACCCGGCTACAGACTCGTGAACAGGCGATAAGCAGAGTCGAGGAAGTGCCTTGGATTCAGGCAGTGAAAACCTTAAGTAGATAGATATAGAAATGTCCCTGCCCCCCCGTCTCTTGGACTCTGATGGCATGTGATTTATGTGGTAAATAAAAGAAGAACAAGAACTAAAACAGGAATCAAAGCGAGTGCTCTCCCTGTCTCAGATAGGGGCCTCCGCAGCAGCAGCTGCAACATGCAATTGCAACAAGCAGCAGGCGGCATGCAGCAAAGACAAAAGCAATGAAGACATAGGGAGAGGAGGCAGGAAGACATAGAGGCAGTGGCAAAGACACAGAGAGAAATACAGACAGAAGGCAGACAAGACGTTGTAAAAGTTTTTAATATTATTTCAAGTCTGAAAATGAGGGCAATCAGCAAGTGCAATTGTCGTCGAGCGGCTGGCATAACAAAAGAAAACGTTTTTGGAGGAGATTGGGTGGGACTGTGACTGTAACACTGGGGAATCAGCGAAGGAACCGAACCGAACAGAACAAAGGCGTCATCCGAAAGCAGGAGGCTTTGGAAGCTCTGCCCCGCCTGTCAGCGCCAATGCCAAATGATGCATTCCAAAAGGAAGGAAGAACCCAGACAGAACAGGTAGGGGTACGAAAGGGAGTGCGGACTCAAAGGGTACGAATCAAAGGTGGATACACTATAAAGAGGGTACTATGTACTATGTATATGCTGCCGCAATGGGGAGAACAAACAAGAGTGCCAGAAGGTGAGGACAAAGACAAAGCAAAGAGAGGGCCATCCGTGGAGTAGAGGTAGTAGCTATAGCTGTGCAGCAAAGATAGATATAGATAGCATGGCTTACAAGTAGGTAAACGATGTAGTTTCAATTAAGGATGTGCAGGGAAGTGGCTGCCCTGCCACAGAGTGAAAGGAAAGTGCAGCGAAGTGACTGCCACAGAGAGAAGGATATGGAAGCAAAAGGCGGATGGAGCGAGATACTTTCGGACCAAGATGACGGAAAAGGGAGCAAGGAATAAGGGGGAAGTCGTTCAGTTTCGCTGAAAGATGGATCATGCGACCACCAGAGCTAGCAGGTTGCAGCACACATCTCTGGGCCCAATCAGCCTGAAATGAAGTATAGTCTCCCCGCCAACATGTCCTGCAATGTCCTCTTCGGAACGTGAGAATGGAACAACCCTGCGTCAAACTGAACTTGTACCACTAACCCAGATGGGAACGAACTCCGAACAGGACACACACACACACGAATGTGGGGATAGGTAGGCGACACACTGGTGCATTTCTGGGCCCCCGCACAATGCTCATCCTGTTGCGAAAGGATACGCTCCCAAGCACGAACGGACACGAAGGGAAACGTATAGAAAAGGAACAAAAACGAACGAACACGACCGAACCCGAATGGAAACATACGGAAATGAACATTGAGTGGAAACGAAGCTGAATCGGAACTGCGGTTCGATGAGGTTTGAGCGGAATCGCCGCATATTTCCCTGAATGTTGAGGCAACAAATGAATGTTGCCAAACGCACTCACGGAGAAACGCACTGTCTGTTGCCGCAGAAACATGTACAATATTATGGCTTATCTCTGGGGGTGAACTGTCTGGTGTTTCTGTTATCAGTTCAACAGCGGCACGCTTTTCTGGGTCTACTTCAGGTTTTGTTCCTAGGTTCTGATCAATGGTCTATCAGTGGAGGAATAACCTCAACAGCAGCATGTCGATGCCGTTACCTCTGAGCGAATCATTTGGGTGCACGTGTACGTGCATCTGTCTGTCGCTAATCTGGTTGCACCTCAGCCTGATCAATGAGCTCCTGGACTACCTGCAGTTGGCTGTACCTCTTCATTTGGTGCGGCAACGTGAATTGGAGGATGCCGAGCAGAACATAGCCGGCGAGTATACCCTGGGAGCCATAAGTATACGAATGATTGCATTTTGATCGGACTAAGTGTCAAGGAATTTGTTGCCAATGATCCTCTAATTTTGTATTAATATTTTGCCATCAGCTTTGAACATTTCCAATTTCAAAGTGATAATAAAGACTGGAAAACTAATGAGTGTATATTGGAAAATAATTATTTAATATTTATTGATTTATGAAATGCGAATTTATTGGGATTTAAAAACAAAAAAAGATTGTACATTATTATACATTAATTGAATTTAAATGTAAACTATTATTTATTATATATAGTTATCGCATTTGTTGCCACAATTCAAAGAATATTTCCCATATTTTTCAAAAAAGTTTGGTCTTTATTTAATTTATTTATTTTGCATTTCCCAGCGAAACAAAAATTTTCAATTTCCCATTAAAATTCTCCCACACACGCACACACACACACAACAGAACTGCAGAAATTTTAATTAAAAATTCATTTTGTGGTAGAAGCTGAGAAAAAGGTGTCACATCTACATTTTTGGACAGCTTCTGCCGCTTATCTTCTGTTGACATACCTTGCCTTTATGACCAAGACTTTCTTGTGGCCATAAATTTCATTTTGGTAGTTTTATCAACATGCAATGTTGGGGCCAACAAAAAAGCGCAGAGAAAGGTGATTTTTTAGCACAGTTTTGTGGCAGTTGAAAGTTGAGAGTTTTTTGTGCGATTTTTGTTCGATTTCCATTTCTTCGAAATGTTGTTTCGATTTTCTTTCCTTTAACTTTGGTTTCCCTGTAATATTTCATTGGATGTTGCCTTCGAGGCAGGAATTTATTCATTTGCATAATTCCCTTGTTTACAATTTGTGTGCCACAGAAAAGAGAGTGAAAAGCGATTGACTTAAATGAAGTTACAACTTGGCAGGCAGCCGTCGAGGAGGCAGCAACAGCAGCAGCTAAGTGACTGCAACTGTTGCAAAATAAGAAAATTTATAATATTCAATTTATATGCATTTTTATTCTGTGAGAGAACAACAAGTAGTTCTTGGCCAACAACTGCAACTTGGCTAAGCTGATAATCCCAGATTCTAAGGCGCCAACAGCTGCACCCACTCACTCAGCAGACCCCCCGCCCCCACCCACAATCCCTAAGCTCCTCCTCCTTTTCTTTCGTTGTGATTAATGAGATTTGTCACTAGCTTCATTTGTATTTTCCATGCCGTTGACTTGGCCCTGCCTGAAGGCTCCAGAATGCTCGTAGAATGAAGCCAACAACTGACTGACATGCATATAAATTTCATAAATGCCAAGGAGAGAGAGAGAGGAGCGCTCCTGCAATTGCACAGGGCCCCTCTGCAGCCTGGAACACTCGTTGGGAAAAGCTAAAGACTGTCCAACAGCAGCTGGCGTGCAAATTTGCATTTTCATTATTTTCAACTCAATTTTCAAAATGAAAATCAACAAAAAACAGAAGGAAAGTCGCTTAGCCCGTGGCTCGCCTTATTATAATACGCATAAAAATAAAGGCCGAGGCAAGTCCCTCTACTCCCCATAACTAAGTGGCACATTAAATTTACCCGAGCCTATAATTCATTTGTTAAGCCCCGTTCCCCCAGTTCCAGTTTCAGTTTCAGTCTCAGTTCCGCTTCCTTCGCTGGCCAAGATTATCATTGGGCTTGCGTTTTGGGTTGGGAATGGGAATGGAACCAAGAAAAGCTCGCATTTACAGTACCCTTCAAGGAGGGGTGCTATAATGCTGTTGGAAAGTTTGCAATGTTCACAGGGAAGGATTTTCCACTCGATTTAGTATGATGAGGAAATCATATTATACCGATTCCAAGTTCAGAGAGATATTTATCTGAACAAAGCCTTATCGATACTGTTAATATGGCCTCTTGGCTATAAGGAATCCCAGACAGATATCTCTGTTATTCTAGAAAGAGTATCTCAAGCTACGGCTCTTGAATCTGTATTTCCCTTGTTGTTTTCATTTGGTTTTGCTTTTTTATTATTATTTTTATTTTTAGTGAATTTGTAGCTGCACTTTTGGTGGAGCCTTCGAGCTCCATTTCGTCTCGTCTCGGGCCTTGGGTGAGTTATGGCTGGCAATAAATTTATATGACATATAAATGTAAATAATTGAGCAGCGCGGAGCCGCCGTCTAGAGTTGTCACAGCCGTGAAGTTGGGTGGTTAAGGAGGGTGCCGGAGTGCCAGGGTTCCGGGGTGCCTTGTTGACTCCGTGATTGATGCTGGACCTCACATCCGGCAAACAGTGCTCATCCTACTGTGGCCTCCAACAAAGAGGGGCTCATGATTCAATGGGGAGGTCCCATGCAGGGAGGCGCTGCTGCTCCCATAAAATCTCCCCCTTAATGGCCATTTTGGGTCAAACATTTAATTTAAAGTTTTATTGCATTTTATTTGAACTTTTGATCCAGGAACTCCATCTTAAACAGTGAGGGGATATATGGGGAAAGGCGATGTCATGTCTATTTTCAGTTTCTTGATCACATAGTTGATCTGATCCTGGCTCTTCAGACCGTACGCCTGGAAGGGCAGCACATTGAAGCGACTGATCCGGTTGCCGGAGATCTTCATGAGGAAGTTGTAGTAGCTGGGTCGGAGGGTACGTGCCTCCAGGATGGCCGCGTGGAAGAGCACGCCCGTGAAGAAGCCATACATGATCGTATTGAAGTATGGCACTTCTGGGAGCTTGCCCTCGGCAATGCCCCAGTTGTACAGCAGCTGGAGGGTCTTCCACATCAGATACATGGCCACTGTGGTATTGGGAAAGCGGAGCAGACCAATGGAGCCAATCAAGCCAGCTGGAATGGCAAAGAGAGCGTTGTCATGGCCGCAGGTGTGCCGCAGACCACAGGAAATTGTCTGTGGAGATGGAATTTAAAGTCGGAAGAACATCTTTCGAATGTGGAGAAGTCTTACACACCTTGTAAAGCAATGAAAAGCTACCCAGAGCCAGTCCCAGCTGTAGAGAACCCTTGTTGAAGATCTGTTTGCGCCACTGCATCTTCATATTAACAATCTTGGATATGTTGAGCAGTAGCTTCAGTCCAACCTGCAGACCCAGGCCGCCCAGGAACGGTTTCAATCCTCCGTAGAGAGCGTACGGAGCACAGCCTTGCCGATGCGGACAACTGGGATGTTTGGCGGTCCTCAGGCGATCGTACACCTGCACATACGCGGAAATACTCTGAAAGTTCAGAGGACGCTGCCGGGAGCTTTGTGTAGTGGTGACAGTGGGGGTCTTGAGCGGACCTTCCTCCTCCTTGCCAAGAATCACACTCAGGCCCTTAAAGGTGGCATCCTTGGCCACCGTTTTGTGAAGGCCCAAACGGTACAGGAACATCAGAGCGGTGATGCTCAGGCCCATGATTAGCACCTGTCCATTGGGAAGGGAGCGGACCCAACCCCTCGATTCGAGCATCTTCCACACGGTCTCGATGCCCACATTGGCCACGTACATGGCCAATGGAGTACGACGCTCCGGGCGCTCTACGGCGATGGACAACCAGCTGGACAAGAACGAGGGCAAAAAAGCCACCGTTGGGAAGTAGAAGCGACCCAGAAGCTGTCGCAGTAGGCACACGGCGAAGATGAAAAGCCCTCCATTCATGGAGAGGAAGGCAGTCGACTGGAGAATGCCGGTAAGAGTTCGCCAAAGGTCCTGCAGCCTAGGAACACGCATCCTCATGATCAAAGCGAGCTAAATAAGGGAATATATATCTTATAGATATTATAGATTCTTGGTCTTTCCTGTGACTCACCAAATACACGGTCGAGTAAGTGCGAAAACTAGGGGCAACCTCAGCCAGCATCATGCCTGCTGCCGCAGCGGCACAACTGGAGGTCCATGGATGCACATACGCGTGGCAGCTGCACTCGAAGGCTGCTTCAAGAAGTTTACTTTGGGCTGCCATTTTTGGGGCCTTCTACACTGGATTATGCTCAGGGAACTATGATTATCGTATTGCCCAATAATTTGGCCGAAGATGATAAAGCTTATCGACTGTTCAGCTGCTCGACGGAATATCGCTCAAAGGTCAAACATGCCATCCAATTAGAACCGGAAAGCGCCACTTAATCTCGGTACTCCAATATATTTTATCCACTCTTTGTAAGGCGGATCAGTCGCATGTAAGATCCGTTCAAGTTTATCCAGAGATCAGTGGTGTGGCTTCTACTCTGTTTGGGAATTTCCGACTCTTGCGTTTAAAGTTTCGCACGTTTGGGCCCGTTCAGCCATTCAAATACTACTGATTGGACTGCGTGTGGACGCACTTGAGCAGCTCCATAGAATTCGTTTATCAACAATTTTGGGCTCTTCTCGGGCGTATGGCAAGGGTTTGCCTGAAGTGCGTCTAATACCAATGCCTTATCGCGAGAACGAACACACGAATGGAATGAAGCTCTTGCCTCAATGCACGGTGCTCGGCCTTATTGTAGCTACGTCACCGGCTGGGGGGTTTTCTTATCTAAATTTAAGAGAGGGAATCCGCTCTTAATTATTGGAAGCCAACGTAGTGTTTATTTGTATACCCAGTAATCGGAATGTAGAGGGGTGTATGGGTAGAAGGGATGTGCTTCTTTGGAACTACACAAATCAAATAGTGTCCCTAAGCACTTGCACCTTTAAAGCAGCAGCTCCATAATTGTGCACATGCCAAGGCACATCACAGGCACTAATTTCTTTCATATATTCTTTTAAGATTACTATTATGTGTTATCCCCTCCCGATATTATCATTATAGAACCCTAAAATCCCAGTATAAAACATAAATACTCATAAATATTTGTATATATAAGTTTTTATTGACAACTGGTACCAAAAAAACAGTCAAAAATAATTTACAATGCACCCCCTCCCCAAAAGTGATAACGTCGCTTAGGTTAGTGATCCGAGTGGCAGAGCTGTGACGTTGGACGTCCAGCACAGAGAAACACACAGATATGGATAATTAGAGAGACTCTTAGATATATACACGCTTGAAAATTTTACTCCTATTATGGATATGGAGAGGCGCGTCCAGCGGCTGGCTGAAACATGAGACTGAATGTGTACATCTGTAGGTTATCATAGATTGCGGCTATCTTCTTAAGAAGCGAACGAGAAGGCGGGGAGTATTGATTTCTCGACAATGTTCAACGACTTTATGGTGTCCAGCGCCTGTTGCTGGGTGTTGAGACCGAACACATCGAAGGCGCTTAGATTAAAGCGGCTCAGTCTGTGGGAGAACGAATGACAATACAATTTTAATGCTGACATAGCAATAACTAGAGCGAGCCGATACGCACCTATCTCCTGATATGGCTTGCAGAAACTTGTAGTAGCTGGGTCGCAGAGACTTGGGCTCTAAGATGCCCGCGTGGAAGAGCACGGCCGTGAAGAACGAGTAAAGGTAGAGCATAAAATTGGGTATGACTGGTACAATACCCTTCTCCTGGCCAATCGAACAGAGTATCTGCGAGGAAAGAAAAAACTACGATGCTTGGGGATGTCTAACAATAATCAGTTTCTTTTTTAGCTCACCTGCAGAGCCTTCCACATGACATACAGGGCCACCGTGTTGTCTGGATACTTGGTGAAGGCCACCGAAGCCACCAGACCAGCAGGAATGGCAAATGCGGCCTCGTCTCTATTGAAGCTATGGCGCAGCAGACAGGACACAGACTGAAAAGGGAACGACCTCATTGATGAATCTCAGATATCAAAATTGCAATCGGCAAAGACTCACCTTATAGAGAAAAGAGAAGCTGCCCATAAAGATACCCAACGGGAGGATGCTGCGGTCAAAGATGTGCTTCCGCCATTTCATTTTGCCACTGGCTACCTTGCTGACATTCATCACCAGCTTCAGCGCCACCTGGAGGGCCACGCCGATCACAAAGGGCTTAACGCCACCGCTGATGGAGTAGGCAATGCAGCTCTGGTTATGGCGGCAGCTGGCGTGCTTGGCGTTGAGGAAATTGCTGTAAACGCGGACCCAATCGGAGATGGTCGAAAAACTGACGCTGGGACGGTTTTGCGGGGGAGCTGGCTGCTCGCCGGGCAATGTATCCCAATTGTTGACTATTGGGCCAGCCTCCTCCTTGCCTACGAAATGGCGCAGAATGTTAAAGATCGAATCTTGGGTTGGTCCACGACGGTATATATACAGCAGTGCCGACATGCTCAGCCCGAAAATGAACGTCTGACCGTTTGAAATAGAGCGCACCCAGCCACGCGATTCCGCCATCTTCCATAACGCCTCCGTGGCCACGTTGGCCACATACAGAGTCAGCAGCGGACGGCGGGCTGGACGTTCCACCAGGATGGCCGTAAACGAGGCCAAAAAGCAGGGCACAAAGGCCACTGTGTAGAAGTTATAGCGTCCGAGCATGTTCCGGAGCAAACAATTGTACATAATAAAGGAATATGCATTGGTCACCAGGAAAGCCGTGGACTGTATGATGCCTAAAAGAGTGCGCTTGAGATCAGTCAGGTTGGGCACACGATGGCGCATTAGCAAGGAAAAGGCATAGACCACTGTGTAGACGCGTAGACAGTAGGGCGTGGCCGAGAGCAGTATCCCGGCGGCGGCACTCGCACAATGATCGGTCCATGGGTGCTGGAAGTCCTTGCAGCTGATGCACAGTGGGTCCAATAACTTGCTCTGTCCCGCCATAATCCAATCCGATGTTAATCTTTGGTTGTCTGGAAATAAAATAACCACAAATTAGTCACTGATTAGTCCGTATGGGGTGCTGTTCCAAGTCCAAGAGTGTCCAACCTTTAATCTTATCTATAGACGCCTACAACCGAGTGTGGTCTGAGTTTTTATTTGGGTTTCGGTTTTTTGGTGTGGCTGCTATCGGAGCATGGAAAATAGTACGAAATTAATGTATATTTGGAGCTGGGATCGAGTGTAGACAGCAGCTACTGCGGGCCAGGCCAGAACTGAAACCAGTAGCTGACGCAGTTGGTCTGGATTGCAGTGTTTTCGCGGGTATCTATGGACTTTTATTACTGTCAATCGATAAGATACATTCGAGATTAGCCAGTAGTGCAGTGGATTGACCAGACCAAGGAACAAAGACCTCAGAAGACACCCTGTTTGAGGATTACAGCCACAACTGGGCCGGTTCTAGTTTACGACGCAAGCTGCGGCCTCAACATTCCAGCATTTGCAACTGTTCTGCCAGCCAATTTAAATACGTATATGAGGTGTGTGTTCTTCAGAGTGAAATGGATATTAAATATGCTACTAGATAATATAATCTGCGTGAGGAATAAAGCCACAACTACTACTCCGATTTGAGAGCTGATTATGTATGTATATGGGTGGTTTTCATTCGGAGTGATATGACGATCCCCGGTCAAGACCTTTGGCCAGGCCAACGGCGGTGATAAGGTGCTCAAACTGCTCGAAATGTGGGCAATCTTCTCTGGTGTGTTTAAGTTGTACTCACGTCTCAACTATTATGCACTTGACTGAGGTAATAGGTAATATTAAAGCAATTGCTAGTTAATCGCTCGCAGATTTTTTCACTCTCTCCCCTTACAATTGATACGTGTTCGTTGCTCGGTTGCTTTAAAATTGAATTAAATTAGTTTTGCTGCTGCTGTTGTGACGCCGACGACGTTTCAGTTTTTTATGATTTTCTTTTTGTCTGCTGTCAAAATTATGACTCCATGACGCACTGCGATTGCTCTATTTCAACACACGACTACAGCACTTATCGAGTGGCACATACTGCACTTTGCTTTTAAGCCAACTTTGATAGTTATAGTTTAATAATGGTTTAATTATAGTTCAAGTTCCAGCATCGCATCAGTAGAAGTCCACAACAACAACAACAAGTGGTCGCCGGGCGCGGCCAGCAGATGCAACTGCTGCGGCAGCATTAACTAGTCCAACTATTGCAACAGTTGCCACATTTTGCCATGTCCCATAAAATGTTTTATCAGAGATTTAACGAAAAGTTTGACAAGATTATTCCGCGTGTAAACAAAAACAACGTCGATTTATCGGTAAGCCCACATAGGCCCCTTTTCTTTAAACAGGTGAACAACTTGAGTTCAACCGCGGAAAATATTACTGTTAGTTGATTCTTCTTGTTGATCACTATTCTTCCTCTTTACTTACAAAAAACTTCATGATATCTTTCACCTGAACTGCTCTAAACTTCTTCAAAATTCAAAATTTTCGTTTTGTTTATTTTAGTATCCATCTGGTCGACAATGGGTTAATCGTCTTTGTTTATGATATTCTGGTTAATATTACTAGCTAGGTTGGAACCTCAGTGCTGAACACATAATTGCGTCAAATAAACTAGTATATTTTTTACAAGACTGGCTAAGTTTAAGAACTCTATTTAATTTGAATGTTTAGAAAATAATGTTTAAGCCAGAGATATAAAAAAAGCAAGCTGCTATCGATATATCGTTTGGGAGAAAAAGGCGACATTTTCGTTTGGGTGTTGTATTTTTCAGCTTTTGGTTGGTTGTAATGAGCGCGCACTTGAAATTGTACCACAGTAACAATCAATGTTCCCCTATAAACATTTTTATAAACTTTTAAAGAAGAAGGTATTACGGTAAGAATTGTTTCAAGAAAATATGGATTGATAATTTAGTTAATCGAAGTTTGTAGTGGGGGCAGCCATCGCATATGATGGTCATCAATCTCGGGCCATATCCTCGCCGGCGAATGTTGTCGAGGACGAAGGACAAACCGGAGTCGATGGCATGGCTGCCCAAGATCTCCTGCGTTACAAGGGCCGGCAAATAATTTAATTCATTAGAAAACATTTTGTATGTATGTTTTCTCTGTTGTCTGTTACTTGGAATTCGAAGAATTATTTGATGTGAATGAAATAAAATGAAGAATTTATGATACATACAAAAAGACTTTGATTTTTGAGATATACTTACTAGACTTAGTTATTGTTTTTTGTTTTAGAAATGAAGACTTTTTTGTTGTATTCATTTAGATATTTTACCATAAAGTCGGTAAATAGTACAAGATATATTGTAGGACCAGTCCTATTTATTAATTGCCCGAAAATTAACCAGCCAAAGATATGGAAACCAAATCTTGCTGTGGTCCTGTGCGCTTGAAATTTCCATTTGCAAATGCTGTGGTGCGGCTTCGTTGGGGCCACAATCCATGCCACAATCAACTCAAAGCACTTGCCATGCCAAAATGTTAGCAGACATCCAAAGACCCCTCTGTAGCCCCTGCACCTCCTATCAATTGGATTTCGGTTGTAGTTCATAAAGTGTGTCTCTGTCAGGATGGGGATGGTGGAGGGGGACTTCATTTTCACATCCTCCTCCGTTTCATTTGCTCCCTGGCGAAGCTCTTTCGGTGTGGTTGACATGGCACGACGGATATACCAAAATATTTCGTTATTGTTTGTTGGAGCTGCCTCCTGCCGCAGCCCGTGCCTCCCCGCTTTTGCCATTACCTGTGGCATGGCTTATTTTGTAAAGCCAAAAGCGCTTAAGTAGTTCATTCCGAGCATAACCTCCTAGACGGGGGTGGGTTTGGGTTCCGTTCCTGGCGCTACCCCTCCCACCCTGCTTAGATGCTTAACAAAATTGCGGCTGCTTTGTGTGATTCCCCCGGTTTTTATGGTCGCGGCTTAAGCGTGCTCTTGTTCGAGAGTGCGAGGGCATATCAAACATACTTGACTCTGTCAGAGCCCGACACTTACTTAATTTACTCGGAGGTGTTGCCCGGGGATCTTTGAATAAATCTTTGCTTCTGACATGTCGCCAGGTTGGCGCCTAAGTAGACACTTGAAAGCGCCTTTGCTTGAGGTGTTGATGCCGCTTTATTGTTGCGGCTGATCTAAAGTTTTCTCAGCCCAATGGAGGATTTTGATTCAAGGTTCAATTGGCAATTAGCTCGGCACTTGACCAAGTTGCTGCCTAATTGTTGTAATTACTGGGCTTAAAGGGGTTTCGGCCGGGGTGGGTGTCTATCAATCCGGTAACCACTTGGGAATCAATTTAGCCAGCGAGGCATGCGTTTAATATGCAGCAAAGTACAAAGTACATAGAAGATTCAATTCTACTGCCAAAATCTATAGCCAGCGCACAGCAGGAGGCTGGGTTCATTGAGTTGCTTGACCACACACAGACCAGACCCAGACCCACACCCACACCCACATCCTGGACGCCCGTGCCGTGCACCCTTGCCCCACATAGTTGGTTCCTTGTTTGGAGCTCCTAATTCTACTTGTTTCCCCAGTTTGCCTCCAGTGGGCCCACAAAATCAGAGCTCCTGGTGCCTCTTGTACCCCAATGCTGGTCCCCATTTATAGACTTGTCTTAGGGCTCATTTATCCTCCTACCAACCCCCTTAATGCGGAGGACCTGTGGGTTCCTGCCTGCCGCCTGCATGTGGCCATTTATTTAGCCTAGTGTCCTGTATCCTGTGTCTTGTGTGTGTGTGTGTGTGAGTGTGTGTATGGTTGCGTCCAAATGTGTTCAATTAAGCGGTAATAAATTGTTCATTTGCTCATTGGTCCGCATGGCCATTACAACAACAACAACAGCAGCAGCACAACAGGAGCATCCAGCAAGAGGAGGAGTCGGAACAGACCAGGATCTATGGCTGGAAGAGACATTGTCGTCGCTGTAATATTTTATTAGACCCAGCAGCCATGCCCCATGCCCCCATGCCCCCTATGGTGGTATGTATACATTGATGCATATCCTGCCATTAGCAAGCCTTTTGCATAATGTACAATTAATTTTCCACAAAGTTGCCATTTTATTAATTGCTTTCATTCTATTTCTTTTGCTCTCTTTTGGGTTGCGTTGTTTCTCCACAAATCGATCACAATTTGGTTAACCCCAAAAGCAACGAGGAGGAACGTTGTGAGTTGCTGCGGACACCGCAACTCTACAGTTATACCCGATACTAAATCAGTATGGCTCTCCTCCGGCAGACGCCGCTAATATTAAACGACACGACAAAGAGTGCGTGCGAGAGAGACAGAAAATCAGTCTGAGCGTGACGTCACGCGCTGCGTAGCCACTGCAAATTGATTTGTTTCCTTTGGCTATAAAAATGATCTGATCTGATCCAGATTCAGCGATCTGATAGATATGGTCATTCTCTATGATTCTGCGTTTTTAGTTTTCTCGAATCTGCAATATTGTGGATGCAACAGATTTTCGTCCTTTGTGGGGGCGGAAAGGGGTGTGCGAAATTCTGAGATATACGTTTTATAGTGAGATCTAACAGGAGTGAGGATACCAAATTTGGTTACTCTAGCCTTAATAGTCTCTGAGATTTGTGAATATCCCCAGATTTGCATCCTTTGCGGGGGCGAAAGGGGGTGTGGCGAAATTTTGAAACAAACTCGTCTCGGTCCGATATATTAGGAGTGTGGATACCAAATTTGGTTGCTCTAGCTTGTATAGTCTCTGAGATCTAGGCGCTAATGTTTTACTCTAAGCAAAGCCGCCTATGCTACGTGTGTGTTAGAGAGAGACAGGGCGAGCAAAAATGAAATTGTTTTCTTGATGCTGGCTATAATAATAATACGATCCAATTCAGATTCCGCAGTCTAACAGATATCGTTATTCTCTACGATTCTGCGTTTTTGGTTTTCTCGTATCTTTAAAATTGTGGATGCCACAGATTTTCGCCCTTTGTGGGAGCGGAAGTGGGCGGGGCAAAGTTTTGAAATATTTTTGTAGCAGTGACATATCACAGAAGTCTGGATCCAAAACATCGTTGCTCTAGCTCTTATAGTCTTTGAGCATTAGGCGCTGAAGGGGACGGACAGACGGACAGACGGACGGACGGACAGACGGACAGACGGACAGACAGACATGGCTCAATCGACTCGGCTATTGATGCTGATCAAGAATATATATACTTTATGGGGTCGGAAACGATTCCTTCTGGACGTTACACACATCCATTTTCACCACAAATCTAATATACCCCAATACTCATTTTGAGTATCGGGTATAAAAAGGCTACCCAAAATCATCAATATCCAGGACATCAGACATCGGGCAGCCGCAAGGCCGAATCGTTTTTGCCACACAAATGATGATGTTGGTGGCATCATCATCCCGATGAATTCTGGCATAGACCGTACTGACTTCACATCAAAATAGAACGTTTTGCGGCTTCTTCTTCTAACGAACAAGTGCCAAAAGAGACATTTTCCATTCACCACTTCCGTTCCTTGCACACACTTGCTTGCTTCATGCAACATGTGCCAGTGCCAGTGATTAGATGTGTCAAATGTCACACAGTGCAACCCGAAAGACAATTGCTGCAAGATACGGGTGCTTGTCGAAAGGAAGTTGTTACCAAATGTTAAATTAACAATGGGATTATGTCGAGCATTTGAGTGTGTGGGTGTTTTTTTTTTGTCTACTTCCTGTTGTTTTCTTATAAGAATGGAGACTCCTTCTGGTTATTAGTTCCCCCTATGTACATAAGTCTTTCCTTTTCTCTTAGTTTTTTTCATAATTGCTGGGATTCCTTCTGGCTTGTGTTTCCTGCAATATCCATCCCGTTCCCTGACATTGCCACTGTGAAACTTCTTCGTGTTTTTTGCCTTTTATATTGAAGAATGATTGGAGTTCAACTTCTTTTCTAATTTGTTTTTTGATGGTAAGAGGTTTGATGTTTTAAGTGTAGGCCGGCTATCTTTATGGGACATTTGTTTTTTAATCAGATTTAATTGCATAAGAGGGTCATACCTTTAGTACTGGCAAAGAAAGCTATTTGATCTGTCGATCCAGCTCCACTTCGCGGTCCTTTGTCCCATATGCAAATGTTGTCTACTCTCGAAGGGCCACCAACAATCACAACAACGAGAAGGTCCAAAATCAATTCCCGTGCTCCCTCGCTAGGTGCAGCGTCCACCTAAGCAAAGGCAAACGAAATTAGTTTGCTGCTCATAAAACTTTGCCACAAAGTTGGCCATGCCACGAAAACCAAGGCTCGGAGTAAGAGTATGTGTGGTGCACACACAATAACTTTTGGCGAGGATGAGGCCCGAGGCAGGGGGAACAAGCCCTACATTCCACTTGAGATTTGAGACTTGAGACATGGAAAGTTTTTCGTGCGGTCCAACCGGGCGGCCAGTTGGGTCTCAGAGCTTTAATTGTATTTCCAGGTGGGAGGCGCTAAGGTACAGGGCCGTCCCTCTTTCTAGTCTACGCTTCAATTTCCATGCGTGATAAATGGCAAAAAATGGAAAAATCCCACGTTTGCTTCTGGCTTTTCCTGTTTTGCGTTTCGCGCTGTCCGCAGTGTCCGCGCCCGAGGCAACATTTCAGGGCTTTTGTCTTTCAATTTTGCCCCCAACAAAAAACCTTCTTTTGGCCAGTTGCGGTGGCATTTGCAACCCACTTTTCCTATGGCTCTACCTTGTCCCAACGTGTAATCGCTTTGTTTGCATTCGCGTTGCATAGTTTTTGTGGGTGGTTCTCCACGCACATAGCTGGGGATTCGGTATCGACATCGGGGCAGATGTGTGCGGATATACCAAGCTATATAATTGGTCTGTTTGGTTCTAACGTGTTCTGCGGGAGTAATTCATTCTGTTTCTGTTCTCCAACGCTGGCTCCGGCTCCGGCTCCGACTGTGGCTGTGGCTCCACGGCTAAGCTGCATTGTTGAAATGTGAAAAGATTTAATTTATTTCAAGTGCGAGCACAAAAAAAGACTTCACTTTGGATTGGTTTCGGTCTGCGGATCCGTAGCTTGATGCGCTCTGCCTCTGATTCGTTCAGGAATTGCATTTATTCAAACGTTTCAATTGCTTTTCCGTTGGCTTCAATCTTCGAGTGATTTATTGTGTGGCCCAGCGAGAGCGAAGCATAGCATGGGGCTTCTCTCCATTCGAATGGGAATGGGAATCGTGATTGCGTTTGCTTAGGCATAACAATTATCCCCAGCTAATGTAAACGAAATCAATAATTAAGTTGTGTGCCAAGCCCCGAATTAGTCGCATTACAAAACAATACTGTAAACTGTCCTATAATTATGTAATTATATGGCATAACAAATGGTGCATGTTCCCGCTATAAAGGTTCTGGCCACGACCCATATTACGTTTGTCAAAGGATAGACCTTGGCTGGTTCTGGTCGGAGAGATGAAGTTCATGAAGTACGCCAACTTCTTCTACAAAGCTGTAGGTATAGAACCCTATACCACCGATTCTCGACCGCAGGCCAACAGCCTAAAGGCCAGCCTCGTCTTCTGGGCTAATGTGCTCAATCTGAGTGCGATAGTAACAGGGGAGATCCTCTATTTGGGTGTTTCTCTGGCCGACGGGAAGCTGCTCGACGCTGTCGCTGTAATGTCCTACATCGGATTCGTTATCGTGGGTACGAGCAAGATGTTCTTCATCTGGTGGAAGAAGCCGGCCTTGAGCGACATGGTGCGCGATCTGGAGCACATCTATCCCCACGGAAAAGAAGCAGAGGAAGAGTACAAGCTGCAGAGCTATCTGCGGTCCAGCTCCCGCATAAGTGTGACCTATGCCCTGCTCTATTCCGTGCTGATTTGGACCTTCAATCTCTTCAGCATCATGCAGTATTTGGTCTACGAAAAGTTGCTGCACCTACGCGTGGTGGGTCTGGCACTGCCGTATACCGTGTATTATCCGTGGAACTGGGAAGCCCCCTGGTCGTATTATATGCTACTCTTCTGCGAGAACTTTGCGGGCTATACCTCGGCGGCGGGACAAATATCGACAGACTTGCTGCTCTGCGCTGTGGCCACTCAGGTGGTGATGCACTTCGATCACCTTTCGACGGTTCTGGAGGGCCACGAACTGAGTGGCAAATGGGAAGAGGATTCCCGATTCTTGGTGAACACCGTGAAATACCACCAGCGGATTCTTCGCCTATCGGAAGTGTTGAATGATATCTTTGGCATTCCATTGCTGCTCAACTTCATGGTGTCCACGTTTGTCATCTGCTTCGTGGGCTTCCAGATGACAGTGGGCGTGCCGCCAGATATCATGATAAAGCTCTTTCTGTTCCTGTTCTCGTCGCTCTGTCAGGTTTATCTGATTTGCCATTACGGACAGTTGATTGCCGATTCGGTATGCCCTCCTGAGATGTTATTTCCGTCTTCAAAATCACTTCCCTTTTGTGTCTTCACAGAGCTTGGGTCTTTCTAATGCTGCCTACAAACAGAACTGGAACCACGCCGACGTTCGCTATCGAAGGGCTTTGGTCTTCGTAATAGCCAGGGCCCAGAAACCCGCTCATCTAAAGGCCACTGTCTTCATGAACATCACGAGGGCCACTATGACAGATGTAGGCTTCTTAATATCTATTCTTCCTATCCCTATCTAAATGCTTTTCTTGTGTGTTTAGTTACTTCAAATATCATACAAGTTTTTTGCTTTGCTGCGCACCATGTATGTGAAATAGAGACCAGAGATGACCAGAACGCAGACGAGAAGAGATCCCTAAATCCCTAAGCCCTGCTCTGTACCTCCTGCCTCATGCTTTCAAAAGCTCAACGGAAAAATAATTATGCGAAGGCATGAGCCACACGCATGTCCATTCTGGATGTTTCAACACGAAAAAACTTGCATTTTAGTCGTTTTCCTCATTCTATGCAAAGACCAAGATGGGTAGATGCTGCAACAAAGGAAAACTGCAAAGTTAATTTAACGCTTCACTGCCCCAAAAGTTGTGTTCATAAATTGTTAGTGTTCTTCAGCTGGCGATCCATTGGATAACCATACAATAAAGCTGTCACATGAACAATAGATTGTAAAATATGTACAAGAAAAAAGTTGGAAAAGCCAACGGAAGCAGATTTTCATTGGGCGATCTTCTGAATCAGGTCAGTTTGTCTAATGGGTGTATATTAAATGGTTTATGTATTAAAATAAGCGATAGAAACGCACACGTTCTACAGCTGTATTTAGGCGCGTATTTAAGCATTTTATTGGGAATTCAGCTCTTGCGTTGCAACCCTGCTATCGATTGGAGCTGCTCAATCGATGTCCTGATGCCGATTGTTGCGTCGCAAAGGAAAGGCGTAGCTTCATAAATAAGAGATAAACATGTGTCATATTGTATTATTATTATTTCTTAATTTGCCTATTAATAAGAATGATTGGGTGGTGATTGATTTGACAGGACTCGGTATTGTTTGGAATGTCTTTGATTGGAAATGTCATTGTGTACGGCGTTTTGATGGTTTTCTGCAACAGAAACTTGAGCGTCATCGTGGCTCGAAGCTGGTGATTTGTGCTTGTATTTTGAGTAAAGATTACATCTCGTCATCGTTCTGATTGAAGTGATCATAGAAATGGCGAATCAAATGCAGTCCCACGTAGGAAAACGCCAGGTAGTTTATGAATATAAACAAATCACTCGTGAAATGGACCACGTGCATCAAGTAAGTTAAAAGCTCTGTTGCACGTATACAAAAAAATGTATATACATATTGAATGTGCATTTATGCAATTATAACTTACCCATTATCACGCTTGATTTTCTCTTATTAAGTAAATTTATACAAAGTCAACTCAACTTGAATGAAATTTCATGGCACTTGAAATAAATTATGAGTATTATCATCCTAAAGTTACACGTAAACGTCATTTAAAAAACAATGAACACCAGGCGAAGCCTACTACGAGTATATTTATGAGTATTATAAGTATGAGTTTGAGTTTTGAAGGGAACACAGCAAATCGTTTAGGAATTGTCCCCTGTTCCTGTTCGTGCAGCTCTTGGATGCAACAGCTGCACCGTCTCAAAAAATCTCAGAAGTGGGCGTGCAGCGTACCTAATTATAATGAGGTATTTGCAATACATTCTCTTATTTTTGTATTTTTTATTAATATAACGAGTATATTAATTGATTATCATATGAAACCCACCAGAAACCCACTTGGAACCGCTGCAGCTGTTAGAGGAAATACCAGAAATGACCTGAGCTTTTCACACATAATCCGCATATCGATGACCTTGTAAAGGCCAACTTAATGATACCTCTGCAATCGGGTTGCATGACAAGTCCCCTGATAGATGGGGCTATAAAAGAGCCAAGGTCTGCCACAGAGGCTCATTCAGTTCAAGGAAGGACAACGCTTCGCAAGTTCAGTTCAGGGAAGGACAGAAGTAGCTCAAATAATGACATATCTTTGCTCAGAGATGGATAAGTTCATGAAGTACGCCAACTTCTTCTATACGACCGTTGGTTTTGAAGCCTACGCCACCGCGTCCCGACCGCCGAAAGACAGTCTTAGGAACAGGATCGTGTTTTGGGGGAACTTGGTGAACCTGGCGATTGTGGGAAGCGGCGAGGCAATCTATTTCTACTTGGCCATCCGTGCCGGAAACCTTCTGGAAGCCGTCACCGTGATGTCCTACATTGGTTTCATCATCGTTGGCGTGAGCAAGATATTCTTCATAATGTGGAAGAAGCCAGCTTTGAGCGCTATGGTGCAAGAGCTTGAGGATCTGTTTCCGCGCGGAAAGGTGCAGGAAGCACAGTTCCACCTGGAGGACTATCTGCGCTCCTGCTCGCGCATCAGCTTCAACTATGGTCTCCTATATTTCGTGCTCATCTGGACCTTCAATCTCTACCCCATCATGGAGCTGATTGTGTTCGAAAAGTGGCTGAAGATTCGAATAGTTGGCAAGACGCTGCCCTATCTGATGTACGCTCCCTGGAAGTGGGATGACAATTGGTCATACTATCCGCTGCTGGTCGCCCAGAACTTGGGTGGCTACACCTCGGCAGCGGGACAGATATCCACCGATCTCCTGCTCTGCTCTGTGGCCACCCAGGTGGTGATGCACTTTGATCATTTGGCGAGGTCAATGGAGAACCACAACCTAAGTGGCGATTGGCCGGAGGATTCTCGTTTTATTTCCGAGGTAGTGCGCTATCATGAGCGGATTCTGCGGCTATCGGATGTCGTGAATGATATCTTGGGAGTCCCTCTGTTGCTGAACTTTATGGTCTCTTCGTTTGTGATCTGCTTTGTTGGTTTCCAGATGACAGTGGGCGTCTCCCCCGATATGATTACCAAACTGTTCTTGTACCTTGTCTCGTCGATGAGCCAGGTGTATCTGATTTGCCATTACGGACAGATGGTTGCCGATGCGGTATGTTAATGATTATTTCTTCCATCTTTGGCTCTCAGTTTTTTCTCTCAGAGCTTCGGCCTGTCTGTGGCGGTGTACAACCAGAACTGGAGCCACGCCGACGTTCGGTATCAACGCGCCCTACTCCTCATCATAGCCCGAGCGCAGAAAACTACGCATCTGAAGGCCACCATCTTCTTGGACATTACCAGATCCACCATGACCGATGTAGGCACTGAGTAGAGTTTTGTTTCATATATTTTCTGAAATGGTTTTCATGGTTGTTTTTTTTTTTTTAGCTCCTTCAGATATCGTACAAGTTCTTTGCTTTGCTCCGCACCATGTATGTCCAATAGAGACCCCAAATCCCTAAAACCTTCTCCATGCACCCACTTCTATGCTTTCAAAAGCTCAGCGCGAACTTAATTATGCGTCGGCATGAGCCTTACACACACATGTCCATCGCATTGCTGCTTCAACACACAGGAAAAAAAGAAAAAGAAAAACGCTGCGTACTTTTTAGCGGTCGCTGGGTGACGTTGAAAAGGCAATTCTACGAGTACTCCGCAATGCTCTGCACTGGAAAGGAGAGGAAATATCGTATGTGGGCTACAACAGAAAATTGCAAAGTATATTTTACGCTTCACTGCACAAAAGTTGTGCTTATGAGTTTTCGCTTGGTTATTACGCTCTTTGCAGGAGGGTATTTGAGAATTTAAGAAGGGTTTGCCTGCCTCCTATACAAGGAATAGTTAATGTGGGGAACAGTGTAAGACTTGGGTTCAAACGGATCGTTTGTGGGGAGGGGGCTAGAGGTTTGGAATTAGAAAGTAGTATATCTTATCGATTCCTGAATGAACTCTCGTCTACAGATTCCACTTGGAACTGCAACGAGATCTGGAGGAACCATCCAGGGATCTCTTCTCTTGGGAAGAGGTAAACCGTCTAACACTTAAAAGTTATTTATAGCCCGCATCCCAAAGGAATCCCTATTTATAAAAATTTATCCCTCAATAAAGTAACTAGTTTTCTTCTATGATAAATAAACCTACAGGTTCTACATGATATTCGATTGAAAATATATTTCCTTCAACATGTTTTTAGTGCGCACTTTAGGGTATTACAAGTATCGGTTATCTATAGTTAGTCTTTAAATCTTGTTGCTAGTACTATGGTAGTTTTCTTACAATTTTCAGCTTTTCTCAGGGAGAGGAGAGTGAGTGGAGTGAGTCCGGGTCTGAAGGCAGTGGACAGCAAACCCCTTTGATGGCATCTAATGCAGTTTTTCCATGGGTAAAATGATGTGTGGCGGTGTGGCTCGGGGAGTACGAGTACGAGCACTCCTACGCACTCAACAATATTAGCAATTTACGCGCTGAAGCGTGTCCAGGCAGAAGGAAGAATGGAACTTTTGGGGTGTAAAAGGAAATGGGAGTTCTTTTTTTGCCCCATAACATTTTCATTTTTGACGAATCTCCACGACATCACCTGCACGGCATCACCCCCACCACCCCTGGATAGTTGTTGTTTGCGAGAGCCACGTGCATAAAATATATTAAAAATCTATTTTTTGTCCAATGTCCTGCCAGCATTCGTCCCCTTTCCCTGCCGCTGTCAGGACCTGACATATTTTTTTGTGTAGGCGATTTACTTCCGTATTTATTTTTTTTTGTATGTGTACATAGATATCTATTTTTGTGATTTTTTGTTGGCTCTTCTTTTTAGGGAGGGATTTATTTTTCATTTTTGTGAAATTTTTATAAAGCTCCCAAATGTGATACAATTTAATTTCTGGTCACGTTTTGTGTGATTTTCAAATGGGCAACAGTTACGGCGGCCAACATAAAAAAGCAACCAGCCACAGCAACAGCATGGGGCAGGGCGCCTAAAAAAAGATACTTTCAATATCTACCGCTGTCGCATTGCATAATTTAAGGCGCCATAAACATGGAACACGTTTATTAGGACCGAAATCCATGGCAAGAGTCAGAGATCATATCCGGTCAAGTCAATTACTGATACTGTCAGAGTTTTGTGTTCTGTAGAATTTAGGGGCTGGCTGGCGATTATATGTGTATTTAAGGTAACTGAAATAAATTGAAATAATTGTATTATTACAAGTATAAATCAATAGTTTATTTAGCTAATTGGAAACAAGGCAGAAATATCTTCATTTGTTGGGTTTGTGGTCACTCTGTCGGGCTCCGCTTTGTCTGTGTCTGATTTTGGGGTCAATGGACATTAAATATAAATATTGTTGATACCCGGAACTGGTTCCTGAGCTGAAAATAAAAGTATTTAATAGAATGATACAGCTCTAATTGTTCTCCAGATCAATAATGAATCCGGCTCGAAGGACCGAATATATATGGTGATGTTGAGTTGAGTTGTAAATTCAAACTAGTTTATTTTTTAAACTTATTCACTTTATATAGGAAACTATAACGTAATTAAAGCTAAGACCAATGCTAAGAAAAGGTACGATGTGCGGCTCTTGTTCCCACTCTTAACCCTTCTAATGATACCCACTGCCTGTGGGATCCAGTACAGTGTTCATGAGCACTAATTAATGGAATAATGAATTTAATTTGCTTATAAAAATACATTAATTTCTCACCAAAAACCTACAAAACTAAATGCAACCAAGTCCCACTATTTGCTCAACTTCTAAAACCATTGCCATGACGATTTCCACACGATTTCCCCTCACATATAATCGACCTTCAGTCCAGTCCCTGGCTCGGCTATCAAAATAAATACTCTTTGTAATTTATGAGCAATTATGAATTTACGTACACATTTGCATGCAAAATTCAACCCAACAAGCAGATCAAAAATTGAAAGCCACAAAAAAAGAGCACCCATTGTTTTTTTTTTATTTTCCCGTCCACCCAGCTGGTTGTTAAATCCACTTATCAAAACGTGCAAATAACTCAACTCAGGGGATAGGGACAAACACACGACGGCAACGGCAGGATAGCGGAGAAGGAAATGGAGGAAACTGGCGACCATGATGACCCAGTGGGGCGTGTTCAATGACCAATTGGCAAAAAACTGTTGGCACTGCAACAATAGCGACAGCGGCAGCAGCAGAGGCAGCAGCACAACAAGCAGGAAAAAATGTGCCCCAATCGCTGTAGAGACTTGCAGGGATCGAAGTGCATTATTCTTGCCACATTTTGGTGCATGGGCGGACGGGCTCTGTTTTTTCAATTAGCTGCCATTAAATTGAATTCAAATATTGAAACAATATGTTGGCTCCGTCGGCCCAAACACTCTTTCCGCAACCAATACCCCTCGCCGCTCCAGCGTGGGATTTTAGTTTCAGCTTAGCATTCGCACCACCCCACCACCCCGCACCCCTCACCGCCACACTCTTTCGTTTTCCCCTGTGTCCTCTGATCTGGAGTGATTTATTGATTTTGAGTGCAGTTTTTCTTGTCAAAAGTTGACTGCGGCTCATACGCTCGACTGTCCACAGAATAAATATATATATTTTTTTATTTTTTAAATGCCAGTGGCAAAAATCGCACAAATGTTTTCCATTTCCATTTAGTTTTTGGTCAAAGGAATGGAAAAATCTCTCTTCCCCAACCACTCTTTCTCTCACTCTCTGTCTCTGAGAAATGTGTGAAAATCCGCACGTATCTATTTGTCGGAATATTTTTCAATGGTCAATATATACATACATGCATAGATATCTATGCACAACTATAAATGGAGACTAAAAGCCTCTAAATTAGTCTGCTCGCATTATTGGCCATACGCCCTGTGGTACGTACTAGCCGCTGCGGCAAATACTGATATTTCTATGGTCTATGCATTAAGCAAATGGTTGGGTTTGGTGTTTTATGAATATGGACACCGCCCAAATGGCCTTCGAGAGAGAGTGACTTTGGTGGTTCCTTTATTGTGTATTGTGGCTTTATGCGATTGATGATTGCTGATGATTTAAGCATTGGCTTATTGATTTCTTATGGGCCATTAATAGAGGATTCCATCCACTAATAGCATTCATATTTGAAACGATTTGTCAATGCAGTCGAGCATTAGTCCTGCGGATCCCATATATGGTTAATTGTGACAGTAATGTGAGCGATACAAAAGGATGAAAAAGCGGAAATATATATGTGTGCAAGAAAAATGTATGCACATACATATACATATGTGTGTGTCGGGAGGGGGGTGGGTATAAGCAGAGCTTAGAGCCTAAGTAGGTTGCTGAGCCTCCACGCAGAGAGAGACAGAAAGAGAGAGACACAAAGATGCCACAAAGGCGCGCGGCTTGTATGCGGAAAGATAAGCGAGAGGATTTCATTTGCTCATTACTCAACAGCTTACTACAGGGAGAAGATCCGAGAGGTATGGGATGTGCAGGAGGCAGGAGGGGAATGGGGTGTGTGGCAAGAGGAGTACGACGTATGGGGTGTGTGTGCGGCAGTGGAAGGCACTAGGCGCTACGTTCCCCAGACTCAGATGAAGAAAAGGAAACACTAAAGGCGGCTCATAAGAAATGCATTTGCACATAATTCATTTTTTATGCTGGCTTACATTAACCACACGTGATAAAGAAAAAAAATAAGTAGCTTTGAAGAAAGAATATGCAGGTGCCCTTAAAGATGTATTGTATTTATGGAATCAGCGGGATAAATCTGTCAAAGTTTGATCCGTTTTTGAAGACTAAAAAGATTAAGTTTAAATAAAGCAGAAACAGAAAGTTTTTCTCACTTCTCGATAGATTCTTTCATTTATATAGTGATCCGATATTGGCGATATGTCCTATTTAATGAATGGCAAAAAATCAAAATTTGTTGGGCAGAGTTTGGGCAACTGAAGCCGTCGATACAAATGTTGTCAAAAATTAGACCTTTCTTCGTGGCAAACAACTCATCACAGCCCATAGTACCTTCTAGAAGAGCATAATGACGGCGGGACTAGGTACAGTTACATGAGTTACACCCACCGCAACCACCTTCACTCACTTACACAAGCGAAAAACTTGTAAGAAGAAAATTTTGAGACGAGAGAGAGGCCTTGTCATCGTGCTGCTGCTGCTGCTGCTCCTCGTGCTCATCCTGCTCCTGCTACTGCTGCGCTTCTCTTGCAACGGAAACGGAAGCGACATCCAAGTTTATGTTAAAGTTTGATGCAAAACCCCCAAACTCTCTTACTGGGACGGCACACACCTAAGTAGCTGTATGGATGTGTGGCGGGCAAAGTTTCACTCCGTCTCTCTCTTCTCGTGTTGACTTTTGTGGCTCCTGTAAGTGTTGAGACTTGCGGTGGTGTCCGTTGCATATATACGTATATACCTGTATGTTGCATGTGTGTGTGCGCGATGCAGTTGGTAAGGAAATTAAATCAGCTTCGTGCGGCGTGCACATCATTAGTATGTATAGAGAAGAGAGAGGCCCTGGAGCTGCGGCTCTGCCTGCTCCTGATGATTATGATTGCCTTTTCTGATGGTGGTTTTGGTTGGGTTTCGTTCGCTTCCTGTCCTGTCCTGCCCTGGCCATATAAGTATGCCACAGTTTTCTTATTGGCACTGCAAATTGAGTTTTCAGTTAAAGCGGCATCCTTCTTGATTAGTCGTTGCATACTAAATTGACTTGCATCTCCTCTCGATAGACAGATATCGGCTATATCCTATACTCCATCTTCTGCTGCAACAGCTGACCAAACAGCAAATGTCAATGGGAGCCGCCCTGCCGCCCTGCCGTCATCCTCACCCTCACCCCCATCCTCCGTCCTCTCTTCCGTCTGCTTGTTTGTTTGAGCACCGGCTCAAAGCGTTGAAAGTGCTCTGGCAGGAGCAGGATATTTGCACACTGATGCATTTGTCGCCTAAGCTGCTTCTTATGACATTTATTTTTATTGACTGCACTGCAGGGCAAGCAACGCACAAAGTTCTGCAAATGCTTTTATTTTTTGCTTTAGAGAAAAAGAAGAGAGAGCTCTCTAAACTGTTTGTCTGTCGGCATGGGCTCTGCTCCCCTTGGTAAGAGGCTTGGCCAGCAAAGCTTTAAAGTGAAACTCAAACCAATTGTCAGGTTATTGTATTGGGCAGAGGATGGGTTTGCAAACTAGGGGTTCGGTACACCAGTCTGGTGGTCTGCTGTCTGGTTTCTCCTATCAGGTGCCTTTGATATGAGAAATGTTCCGCAGTTGTGCAGCAAAATTCATAATTCAGTGGCAACAGCAGCAGACACGTTTTACCATTGAGGACTATGGACCATTCAGTATCGCTTTCTCACCCCCAGGACTCTATGCCTGTGTTCTCTCTCTCCGCATATTGGCTATTCCTCTCACAGGATGGGTTATCCCTTTCTCCGATCTGCTTATTTATGCATTTAACGAGCTAAGAGAGGAAATGAGTTGAACCTATAGGCCTCTCTTTATCTGCAACTGGCTCTTGCTTCGTCCTTTTGCATACCTTTTGTTGTTTAATTAGAAAAGTGTTTCATGTAAACTCTCGGATGGCAGCTATGACAGCTCCAATGGCAACAACAACAACGGTGTAATTTCATTTTTGTTGACAAACTCGAGGCTTTTGTGGCATGCCACTAAGACGACCATGCCCCTGGCACAAGCCCTCTGCCGCCCACGTCCACTGTCAGCTATCAATGGCAATGCAGGCGGACAGGACAGACGGGTGCTCCTACCCCACCCTTTGTGTTGTTGCTGTGGTTGTTGCTGTTGCTGTTGTCCTTTTGTTGCCATTGTTCTTTTGTTCTTGTACTCTCTCAAAGGGTATTGTGATTTCGATTGGAAGGTTCAACCAATGCAAAAGTTAGGTCTTTGAGTACGTAGGGTATATTTTTTTGATTAGTTAATATTCTGATTTTATGGTCAATATTATTGAAGAGTGGTATGGCAAATAGTCCTTAAGCTATGCGCAGTTCCTTCCTATTGTTTCTGGCACTAGAAAATATGAATAGAATACCATATCGAATTAAACCGAAACGATTTGATAGTTCATAGGAGTGAGCATGTAAAGGACAAGTTTTGGGACCAATCAAACTTTGATACGTAGTTACATAACAATTTTGTCAACGTAAAAGCTACATACATCGAATAGTTTCTCTCATTATAACAACATTTTTCCATAGGTACATCAGAATAGGACTACCCATTCCCCTAGATATTTGCCATAGTTATGATGACGGTTTTTGAAAGAGTATCTACGACTTCTGCTACCGTGTCCATATTTTCTTTGTTGTTGTCTTGTCTTGTGTTTTGGCTCAGTTTTAATATCATTTTCGTTCCACTCCAGTTGGCATTTTAATTTAAGTTTCATTTTCAATTTAAGACTTTGACTTGCCCCAGCACTTGCATTGCGGCTGCATCATGGTCACCCCTCCCAGCCTGGCCCAGCTGCAACTCCACCTCCACCGCCTTCTTCCGCAACCACGTCTGTTTACTCCTCCCCATTTTTGTCCCAGTTGTTTTGTATTTTCGCGCTTTCACGCTTTTCTTTCGTCTGTGTGTGTGTGTGCTGGTTCGCAGCCATTTGGCGGCCATTTTAAATTTATTATTTGTATTTGTTGTGGTGATGGTGCAGCCCTTTGTTGTGGTCCACGCCCATATTCCTTCGTATCCTTCCTTCCCTACGCGGCTTTGCCTCTTGCCGCCCAAGAGCTAGAGTCCTCCTTGAGCTTGCATTTTCAATTAGAAAAACTTTGCATAGCAAATGCCTGACAATAATTGCGCTTGTCCGGGGGAACGAGGGCGACGTGGCTGTTGTATTGTGAATAATCAGTTAACGAGGAAAATCTTTGTTGAAAATAATTTATTGGCAGATTTTTAATTAAAACTTTTTGGCCAAACTCAAAGCAAAACCACTGAATGGATCATAAATTTGCATTATTGATAGGACAGAGTCGGGTGTCCTAGCCACTGTCTAGGGATATCCCAGGCCCATCAATTGATGAATGGGAGGCTTTCGGAGAGGAGAGGACCGTGTCCATGTGTCAACTATTTTGCCTAAATTATGGCTATCCCCAAGCTCAGGCGTCAGGTGTTTGTGAAATCCGTGACAATCCAAAGGCTGACCCTCTTTTCGAGGCGGCTTCAACAGATACTGTTAAAGCTATTGTGGCACAATGGGTTTTAAAATAATGCTATTTTACAGTCGGTTAATTTTGTCATTCAAAGTATTTATACAGTATCCGTGTATCTTGCAAAAACATCGCAAATCTATCGCAAAATCTATGGCAAAGTCGTACAATTCTTCGGATTTCTATTTGTGTGATTTGTTGGGCTTAAGGTTGGAATTGAGAAATATTATATTCAAGAATCTTCGGTAGAAAAATCATCGTATATCATCATCTTCAAGACTTAAAGTTGCCCCAGGAACCCTGCTCACTGATCTGTGTCATTTTCTTTGGAGTCCTGCCACAGTTGTGCACCATTTCAGGTGACCTCCTTTGCTTTGGGGCACTGAAGCATAAGGGATATGTATTTGTATGGGCCACAAATCATTACCAGCTGAGACCGAGAAAGGCTAAGAGATACGAGTATCTCTCACTCTTCTGAGTGCTTGAGTGGCTGTGTGTCTTTGTGTCTGTGGGGGCAATTTGCATTGGATTTTATGCTAAACTTTTGGCAAATTTTCGGACCATCAACAATGCATCAGCGAGTGATGTTCCTGCAGCTCCTGCAGCTCCATCTCCATCTCAACAGAACTCGGATCAACATCAGCGACAGCCACTGCCACGGCTAGTGTCACTGCAACAGCAGCAGGAACAGCAGCAGCAACAATAACGACCACGAGGCATTTGGCGCAAAAATGCAACTGCTACAAATTATGTGAATTATGCGTTCGGCTGCCGCATGCGTTTGCATAAATTTCCCAACTGCCACGATGCCCCAGGCAATGCAGCAGAGAGCGGAGAGGAGTGTAGGGTGGGAGAGAGCAGGAGGACGAACGAGTGGTGGATGCAACATTCGTGGCGCGCTTGCCACATATCTTGTCTAACAAATTGCATTCGAGTGTTTAACATGCGCCCAACAGGCGTTGATGTTGATGTACGAAGGATGCGAAGGACTTTTCCATGTTTTCACCCCGGCCAGCGAAGCAGCGTCTGCCCCATCGTTGTGGCAAGTGTTACAGTGTTACCGCAGCTGCCGCTACATGTTGTATATCTGTGTGTCTCGCTGTGTGCCTTTCTGCTGTGTGTGTGTGTGTCATAATTTACTTTGAAGTGGCATTTATGGTCGCCTGTGGATAGTCGATGCGAAAAGAAGCAGAAACATCCACAAAAACACAAACAAAAACAAAAATAGAGCATATATATTGCAACAAAATTTAAATTGCCACAAAACAAAATCAAATCAAATCAAATGCGCTACAAACACACTGTGACACACACACAGAGAACCACAATTCATTGCATAATTGCATAAAATGGCCAAAATTTGATTTCGAAATTTGTTGCTGCATACTTTTGGGCATCACTCTGCCCCTCGCTCCTGTTGCTGCATACTTTCCGGAGGCCCGGGCCCGGCCCGCTCGTCGCTCAGCTGCTGCGGCCAGTCGAAAGTCACACGCAAAACCATCAAATAGCTTCCCCAAAAATTGTGCAAATTTAATATGCAATCACCCAAACAACACACATGCCGCACACTCATAGATCAACACACACACACACACACACAGATACTTTTGCACGCATCTGAATTTAATTAAAATTCGCAGTTATTGGCCAAAAAGTATCGGAGCACCAGTTTTTTTGCTGTTTGTTTTTGCGCCTCTTGCCATTTGTAATTAAATTAGGCTTACATGGACACACAGAGCGACGGGCGCACACTGACACAGAAACAGTTACAGTTACAGTCATAGATACAGATACAAACACCGATACGACTGTATCTCGCATTGGGCTACTGATTGTACAAACAAAACAGACGATTTAATTACAAATTTAAATTAGATGGCAAAATACATTTACAAATTCAAAAGTCACTCTTTCTCTGGAAGAACGAATTAAGGGATATCCTGGATAATATAAATATAAGAAAATTAATCAATAAAAACCATTGCCATCTGTGATTGTAAGACATCTGAGAAAAACAAAAAATTAAGAGCAGATACTCTTAAGGGCAATAGGTATCGGAATCTGACACCTTAATGGTTTGCATATTAAGCTAAACTTAACGATTCATGACCTAGTCTTAAGACCTTATCTAAGAAATGAATTTGTTTAGCAATGTTTTTGTGTCCTAAATATCCTGACTTCGGAACGATTCTTTTGAATCCGTCGTTGTTCTATTAAACAAACCAAAGTAATGTCCACAGACAAACTATTTCAAAACAAGAAAAATAATGAAAAATTACTTTTATATTAACATATGTATTTAAATGCAATTTTTACTCACATTAACTTCAAAGAAATTGGATTATTCGACTCAGGGTGTGACGGCATTGGAAACACACCTGTACATACACTGGGCACCCACACAGATGTAAAATCCACTCATATGCATTTGGGGATTATTTTGTTGTCATTTGCGTGAATATTTACAATGGGTTTGGACTCGGATGCGGATGCCGAAATGGTGTTAGCTGTTTAGTGCGTTACGTGTAAATAATTATAAGCCGAAAATCGGCCACCAACTGTCAGCGCGGTGCTCCATTCGAGGGTTCTGGGGATTTTGTTCAACCGACAACCATTTGCATTAACCATACGGCTGAATAAACTGCAATAAAATACTAAATACATATATTGTAGTATATTCGTATGAATGATCTGTGTTTTTGGGCTGTGATGCGTTGCGGAATCGGATCTACTTAATTATAGCTGAACTCCTGGCCACAAAATATACAAATATATATCCAACTATTCAACCGAAATTGAATCGTTTTGACAATATTTTGCTTACTCTCTACGGCACCTGCAAATATTTACATTCCAAAATGATTCATATTTAACATTTGATGCCCACTTGCATTTTAATAAGCTTAAATTAGATTTTATTTTAGATTTTTAGATGCGGCATTCAATTTGTGGGAGATTTGAGGTTGCCGCCGGCATCATCAATGAGATAAAGGCCTTAAATATCATGAGAATATTCAATTATTAATTTCTAGAACTTCGTTTTCGGGATGTAGGATATGGGATGTTGACGAATTTTAATTACTTTTTAACAGCAGCTTCTCCCCTCAGTTGATGTTGCAATTAAGAGTGGAATTCTTTTTCATTTGCTGCTTGTGTTTCTGTTTGCCCAAAAACAGGCAAATATTAATAAAGCAAGCTCCCACAGAGAGATCTCTCTCCCTCATTTTTCCATACAAAACGCATACGCCATGTTGCCCGTCAGGAGCTGTCATGTAAGTGGGGTGGCAGGGTGGCTATCCCACGCTGCCCAAATGTGGCCTCAGACATGGCATTCCTTGCGGGCGGCCTCCATCCCGAAATTGGGCTCACAACTGGGCTCCAAAATATCGATTCAGTTTGAACGCGGACTGCAAATGTTCTCCGAGAGTTGGGAACCATGATACCATGGACAGAAACGCCATAGTCTCTTTATTAGTTGGTATTTAATAAAGGCATTTTTTGGACTCTTTGTTGGATTGAGTTTGTATTAAAAACTCCAGAAAAGGAGTTCTCCCCACCAGTCAAATATCTCTCTAATCGATTTAAATTGCAGATAGATTTGTCCTCAAAACAATGTCCACTTAAAAAACCCTTTATTGTTGTACAATTAATTTAGAAGTAAGCCACCAGTTGTTGCACTTAGTCTTACATCTCCTGCTGCTGCTTTTTTCGGTGTAGGTTTTTCTTGCGGTCATTTCTCAAGGGCTGACAAATCGGTTCTCTGCTGAAGAAGTGGAGAACCGGAAAGCCCGAAGCTGCCTTCACGATAGATTGTGGTGCAGTCGGTCGGGGCGGTGTCGGGGTGCAGTCGGAAAAGCTGTTTGTCTTGTGCCTGGCCTCGAGGACTACTTGTGTGACAATTGTCATCCTGTCACTTGACTTTTCGCCAGAGAGGAAAGAAAGGACCGTCGCCGCCGAGTGCTGTTGTATGCAGTATGCATTATCCCTCCAACAAACAGCAAAATGAGCAGCCGAATACTTAGAAAGCCAACCAAGTTGTGGAAAATTTTTAATTAAAAAATTGCAAAGGACATTATGCAGAATGGTGGTGGGGCTGGTACTTCTTATGGCTCTTCCTGCTACTGCTCCTAATGCTCCGCTCCTTCCTCCTTCTTCTAGCGTTGCTCCTGATGAGACTTCTCCTGCTGCTCTTGATCCTACTCCGTCTGCCCAAGCGAATCACAGTCAATGCCATTGAGAGACATACGAAACAAAGGACACTTGACAAGAGACTGGGGGGAAGCGAAAGAGCGAGAAGGCGGAGGAAGTGTGGCATATTTGGCATTGGAGAAAATGCAGCAGTTCCGGGTAATGAAAATGTCAACGCGGCTTAGTGGGCAGTGGGGCAGAGAATTTGTGGGTTGCCACCACAAAAAGGACTACAATGGTTTAGAAGCAGAAAAAAGAGCTCGGTCGTTGATGGGGTGGGTGGCTTGCAAGCTGCTCCTTGAAAGTGGAGATTTTTATGGGAATTTATGAAAATTGACGTATTTTATGGGCCATCATCGCCATAGCAATTATGAACGCTCGAGTAAGAGGCCAGCCCCCATGCTGAGAACCGCTCATTAGGTGGCCATAACCGCATGAGCCATTTACGAGAGAGAGGATGTGGGTGAATGGCTGAGTGTTTGGTTCGAGATTTCAGGCTTCGCCACCTTGTCGAGTGGCAGCACAGCGCGGGCCGGCGACGAGGACACGAACACGAACACGGACACGTCGCGGTCACTGACAATGTCAGCAGCAACTCCATTTCCGTCTAAGCATTAAGTGGCACTGGCAGGCCCGAAACAATGGCATTGAGGTGTCGTCGTTGCACAGTCCTCTGGATCCTTTGATAAGGATGCATTTGACATGGCTCATGGCTGTCGGGGTCGTGGGGATATCGTTGGGTCAGGGCGCAATCCCTTCTGTAAAGCCTGAAATTAGCAAGAGCTCTTTGCGGAATTTACTGCCGGGAGGAGCTGCAGCTGCAGCTGCAGCATCAGCGGCAGTATGCGGTCGCTGTAACGGGCCAGCAAACCGCAACAAAAGCCACGGCAACATGGCCAATCTGTGGAGTTCATAAAAGTGTCAACAACTGGCTGGTCTGGCATGGCCAAGAGGCAAAAAAACCCCTATGACTGAATCCAGGACCCTGCGTTGACCACCGCTGATAACGCAAAATGGTCGACAACCCACTCAGGGACACACACACACACACACACGCACAGGCACAGGCATACGCGGAGAAGTTTGCCAACTAACGCGCATTCGTTAGGCAAAAGACAAAGTTAACTGGCAGTCACGGCGGATCCACTGTCGAGACCAGGCCTGAACCAGGCCACGTCACTTCTTCTGGCCCTCTCTTCTCTTTTCTTCTCTCTTTAGTGTTTTGCTTTGGCCATCGCTGCGGCAATCAGCGTTCAGCGTTTCAACCTTCTCCCATGGTCGTCGCCGGCCAACGCTTTTGCGTCTTATCAGCGACCACCTATATCTACTTTGTTGCCACTCTCTGTGTGTCCTGTATTCTGTGTCTGTTTCTGTTTCTGTCTCTATCTGTGTGTGCCACTGCCACTACCACTGCCACTACCACCCTTTGGTGCCTCGTTTGGGTTTTGTTTTCAGCTGTTGCCATCTGCACCTGCCTCTGCCGCTGCTGCTGATGCCCCTGATGCCCCTGATGCTGATGCTGCTGCAGTTTTACTGATGCCAAAGCGAAAGTAGACATGGAAACGGGCCACGGCTTTACTTCTTTAAAGCCTTGTAGAGGCAACTAAATGGTTCCCAGATTGTTCCTAAAAGTTGGGAGTATAGCATCCCTTCAAAGTACTTTTATCAATCAATATAGTGGAGTATATCCATCCAGATACCCGTTATAGCATCTTGAGTAATTCTGTAAGTTATGTATGAACAAATATTAGATATATTTCGATTGAATTTCACATGTTGCTGTTTTCAAAATGTTTCCATGTTGATTAGCTGAGAAAACTTTGCTTTAATCGAGAGTTACGATGAATTTTAAAAGATATTAAGCGGTTCCGCTTTCTGTTTCTGTTCATTCACTGAATACATCAGTTTTTTACCTTTTCCTCTCACCCTATCGTGGACTAGCGCAAGCACAGACATGTCCCAAAAACAATTTCCTGATTTATGCAATTTTATGCATGCGCGACATTCCCGTAGTTCCATCTCCCCAGAACCTTACCTCTGTCTTGGTCAGGGTCTGTGGGTAAAACCACAAAAAGTTACCGCTCTGCTGAGCTGACACATGTTGCAATGACTTCTGTCAGCATTGTGGATGCAACGTATAGCTTCTGCTGCTGCTCCTCCTGCTGTTCCCCCTAGTTCTGACGCTCCTCCAGCTGCTGTTCCACTTTCGAGCGAATTGAATTCCTGCAGAGGTGAGCAGTTTTGTAATATTTTAGATAAGCTTTGGCCCAGTTAGTTAGTTAGTCTATGGCTCGGACTCTATCTCCATCTGGGCCTGCGTCTCCATCCGCGGCACTGCTACAGCAGCAGCAGCTGTGAAGCTGGAGTGTAGGGAGTCCAAAAGCCAAAGCCAAAGTCAGCTGCTTGTGGCACTTCGTTAGCCGCTTTTGTGTTGCAAGCTGCAGGTGCACCACAAATAAAAAGAAAAAAGAAAAGGTTTTTAATGAAGTGCATTGCAAGTGAGGCAACGATGGCGGCCAATTAAATTTTTGCTGGCCATCAAAGAGGCCAAAGCGAATCCTTGAGTGGCAGGCAGCGGGAGCAGCAAAAGTAATGAAGGTGCAGAGATCCCCCACAGATAGACTAATTGAAATCTAGAGGAACAGAACGGAGCGGAGTAAAGTACATGCCACATTTATGTGTCTGCTTTAATAATTTAAGGGCGCATCTGCCTGCTGGCAAAACTGAAGCGAAAATTGTCATATGTAGATTTATAGTGAATGATAAGAATAATATTTACAATGCCCCAAAGGTTACACAAACACATACGCACTTACGCACATACACACATGGACCCAAAACGCATACAGCTGTGCAAAGTTGACTTTATGGGGATACTTAATGTGCCACACAGACCGACCCACTGTCCACCGAATGGTACCACATTCAGACTGATGGCACATTATGCCACACGACGACGCCCCTCCAATTACGTATAACGTATACGTATGCCGAGGCATACAACACCATATTCGTTTGTGTGTGTGTGTGTGTGGTATGGTACTTAGTGCCCCGTCGATGGCGATGGTGAGATGGTGAGATGTGTGCCGCCGCCTTTCAGTCGCTTGTGAAGCTCACAGTTTAATGCACAAGTTAATATCACAACTGGACACTTTGATCGCAGTTAGCGATTAGATTTCCGACTTGACTCCACCGACACAAATTTATGGTATGCAAGGGTATATCTGCTGTCTATGGTGTCTTTTCTGGAAGAAGAGCTGATCAAATTAAGAGATTTCATGGTAGGGGAAGATGTCTCTGTCTAGCGATAACTTTGTTTGTAGATAAATATACTTTAAATACTTTAATCTTAAGAGAATTGTTTAAAAGGAGCCAATATGACTGGTTCTATGATCACCAATCCCCAATAGCACTGTATCCTCTGTATAGAACTTATAGAGCAATATATTCGCGAACTGGAACCCATAGCCACCTCTTAATATCTCACTCCCTTGATAGATTTTCCTTTAGATGTTAAACACTCCAAATCGTTTCCTTGTATACCATAAATAAACTTTAAAATTGCACTTAATTTAAAAATAATTAAGTTATCTTATTGCCATCCCTGGAAAATTTAATTAAATTCTAGTTTTTCCATCAAAATATTCAAAGTATTTATTCCATATTTACTTATTTGTACATATATTTCAAAACTTTAAGTCCTTGATATATCCCACATTTGCCTATTGAATTTCCTCTTCAATTTTTGTTTCTTTTTCCCCTGAATCTTTGTAGAGCATTCAAACTATAGTCCTGGCGGGTCATTGGCTCTTCATATTTATCTTTGGCCAAAGGACAGTAGTTGCTCGTCCTTCTTGAGGATATTATCATATGTCACGCAAGCACACACACACACAAACACACACATACTAGTAGATGTAATATGCAGCTATCTTATTCCAATCGCATCTGCTGCTCCAATGGACCTTCCTTCTTGGGCATTCCTTTCGTGCTGGTGTAATAAAGTGTTGCGGAAGTTGGACATATTGGTTTTTAATATTGAGTTACTTGTTTGTCTGGACAACTTTTGAGTGGGAAGCAGCAGACTGTCCAGCGCTCGTTAGAGAAACAGATCAGATTTCCCAGCTTCACATGCCCCCATCCCCCTCCCCGGGGCACACTGCCCCTAGCCCCTAGGCCACCAATCATACGCGGAAAATGGATTCTGTTTACTCTCGTTATAATCGCTTTGCCTGAGTCAGCTTCCTCCTCCCTCCGCCCTCAGCCCTCCTCCTTCCCTTACCAAATAAATTTCAGAATACTCTGGACGCTGGACCAATTTTAAAACAACAAACGAGCCAATCCCCCCTGCCCCGTGCTCCGTGCACCCTTCTCTCTGTAGGGAGCACACCCTTCTCGCTTCTCTCTCTCTCTCTGCCTGTCTCTCTTTGGTAGGGGATGCTGTCGTCATGGCCACCCCAAATTGGCGCCATTTATTTACTTGTTTGTTTCAACTTCCGTTCATTGCCACGCCGCAAAAAATGTAAGCTATGGCATATACCTCAAAACGATCGTCCCCTCGTGGACAGTGCCCCTCGCTGGTGGTTGCCCCTTCGCGCATTTCCGCTGCCATTAGCCGACAAACTTCATTTGTCATCTAATTTTTCTGCACGCTCGACAGTTTTCTTCGCTTTTTGCGCAGTGGAAATTTATGTAAACGGACATTCTCATTCTCATTCTTCGCCGGACACGGGACACAGACTCTGGTTGGACTTGGGCTTGGGCTTTCAGCTTTCGTATTGGATACGGATACGGCTACGGATACGAGGGATTCCGAGTCGTAGCTGGGAGCCGTTTTGCGGTTATGATGACATAAAAGGCGCTGCTGATAAAACGTAAAAGGCAAAAAAGGCAATCGCTATGGCCAAAAACAATTCTCCGAGGCGATTGTGATCTGCGTGGGTGGCTCTCGTAATCGCATGACAATGTGCACCGGAAAGGGGGAGAGCGAACACTTGCGCACACACTGCTGCAGCGGAAATAACATGCTGTGATTTAAGACTTCATTTTGTCGGCTTTTGGAACCCCTGAAACTCAGAGAGCGAGTGAGAAGTGAGGGGCCGAACCAGGAGCTTCTTTAATGTTTGCACAAACTGTAGATTGCAGCAGCTCACGCCTTCAGTCTCCCGCCTTCAGTCTCCCGTCACTGTTCATTTGTGGGGCTTTCGGCATTTTCGCTGTTCATTGTGGCGTTGACTGTGGCGCCTTCCCCTTCGAATAATTGAATTATTTAATGCTGCCGAAAGTGTAATTGTAACTGAAGCAGCAGCAGTGCCAGCCAACACAAACGGAAACGGATATGGAAGTTTCCCACTGCCGCCATGCTGTTTGTCCTTTATTTAATTAGCAAAGCAGCTCAGTTCTGGGCGTTAAATTTCGCGCTTCTGTAAATTTCCCCTTAATATCGGATGAGGAGTGAGATGGAGTGCTGCTGGGTTCTTCAGTTGAGTTTAGCGACCTCTGGCGCCCTCCTTTGGATGGGGAAACCATTCAGCAGTGGAAGGCTTTCATGGCCTGGAGCTGGAGCTCAAATCTCTCAATGGCATCAGAAATCACGTGCGCGCAGGCATTGCCATTCGTTGCAGTTGCAGCTGCTGGCAGCATTGCCAGCTTCATTCGAGCAGGAAACTAAATTAAACCATTTTGTTGCCGCTTCCCGGTCCGCTGTCGGTCAGCAATGAATGAGAAGAAATGGCAATAAAAGGCGTCGAGTTAGCTAAGTGCTGCCGTGCCCCATGCCGCATGCTCCAATGCATTGTGCGCCAAAGTGCGTTTACAGATGAGTGGGTTGAAGTTGAACCACTCCTTGGGATTCCCTGTCATCGCCCTTGTGCTCCTAGCGGGCAATCAATTCATTCCGCCGTTTCCTGTGCGGAAAAAAACCAATTAAATTTGATAAGCCATACAACTTTTAAGGGTGCTTGCACACCCATGACATTTTCTTAGGGCTAGAAGTTCTTTCTTCTACATTTTCCCCGCGGTTTTAGAAAATTTCTCACCCTCCCCTAGGGGGCACTAGAAAGTTTACCCTCTCGCACCAAGCGATATCTCCTCTCAGATGTCTGTCTGCATTTCTTTAACTACTTTTTCAAAGTCATTTCGTAGGCCAAAGCCGCAGCAGATCCCCAAAATCGAACAACAACAATGCAAGCGTTAATTATTCATGAATAGAATTCATAGAAAGAATAAATATAAGAAGTTCTAGGACCAGACCACCGCTGCACGATGAAAACTTTCTGTGCAAAGGCAAAACTTTGTGCCAGGGATTTACCCAACTATACAATTTGCCGAAAGCTTTGTGGTATTGCGCTCTGCTCTGCTCCGCTCTGCGCCATGTCCAATAATGAAACGCTCCCTTATGTATTCATCATACGCCCCGTGGTACAAGTTGCATATGTTGTAAATACTTTCGAAATTGGGGGCCCCATCTGGGGCAACATTCTGAGGCTCTGACTATGAGCGTAAAGGCTTTGGAGACTCTGAGGGAAAATGCTCTTGATACTCTGTTCTGAGGGAAAAGGCTGTTGAGACTCCGAGTATGAGGGGAGAGGCTGTTGATTGATTGATGTTTGGCTTGAGGCCAGTTGGATTTGGCTTTTCTCGAAAAGGATCAAAAAGTTGCAATATGTTTTTCAACTTTTTGCGAGGCAAAACTCTACTACAAAACCCTTTGGGTTATTTGGCAACAAATTTAATAAAAGAATTTGTAGTGGAATTCTCAAATGAAATTCTTTTAAATTAACATTTAAATTGAGGATTTTCAAATTTTTGATGGCCGAGAATTCAATTTTTGTTTTTTTGCATGGCTTTTTCACCAAAAATTGTTCCTCGCTTTTGGACAGTTTTCACTGCTGCTGTGTTTTTCCGGCACACACAAATCAATGCAATTTAGAAAATTGCATTTATAGTCCGAAATGAATTTGAAATTGAGTTTAACAAAACACAAAAAAAGAAGAAATTAGAGAAATTAAGAAATTATTTGAGTAGAAGCTATAGATACTCTTGAGGGTCCTTCGTTCTTTGGAAAAGATTAGGATACAATTTTCTTTACATCTACAAGAGCACTTTATAACCTTTTTTTAAATATTGTTGCAGCGATTGTCCGCGTAAGATTATAAAAAAAAAGTTCCTCTGGCAAAAAAATGTTTTTTTTAACAATTATTGCTATGAAATTCCGTCGTAGTGTAGAAGTATGAAATAAAACTCTTAAAAGTCGGAAAATATGTTATTTTGCTGGAACTATATCAGAATTTTCAGGCGGGGACTCTTTTTAGCCGATCTTGCCTTTGAAAGTTACAAAGAAACAAAACGATTGGCGATTTCAAGATATGAATATGTGTACTCGTGGCTATCAAAGAATGATCTGGCAAGATCTGGGAATAGTTTCACTTTGTAAATAACTAAATGGACAGGGGTTTCTACTTTTTTTCTACTTCGAGGTTTCGATCTGAAGTAAATAAACCTAGCCTCATACTTTATAGTCTCTTAAAACAGTTATTCCTCTTTGGCTTGCAAACACCGCCTCATTATCGGTATACCCCTTGATGTGGGGCACAAATCAAATAGAGAAATAACGAATGTTCTGTAGATGACGAACGGCATTTGTTTCGATTGATTGCATTTCTGGCCAAAAACACATAGCAGCAGACCGTCATAATAAGGCATAAATTAGAGAATTTTCTAGTGGCCGGTTGACATTTCGCACAATGTTTATACATCATTTGCAAATATACAAATGTCGCCTATATACGGGGCGGTAAAAACATATCCATTTGCATATTTTTAATTTTATTATAGCATTGCAAATGCGGAAAAAGTAAAAATAAATTTTAGGGCAAACAATGCATCTAATTAAGTTGCTGGTGTTCCCAAATCAATTTTAGAACGAGACACACATGAAAAATGATATTATGGTAACTATAAAAGAGGGGAGATCACGCTGCCCTCCCCAGGGCACGCTGGGGCCAAAAACAACAACTCAATCGGGCCAAAAAGGGTCGCACAAACAAATAGCAATAACAACAACAAAAACAACAGCAGCAGAGCCATAAAGAAGTGGCCCTGGTGTCTTTGTCTATAATTTATTCATAGTCAGGAAATTTCATCGCCTTGAGGCTGGCCCCCTTTCTCTGTTTGTTGTAGTTTTCCACTTGGCCAGGTGCCCCTTAAAAGGAGAGGAGGAACGAAACGACAAGAAGCCTTCTTCTCAGCCCTGGAAGCGATTCTCAACTCTGGGAAGGGTTTTCTGAAGCTCCTTGAGGAGCATTCAGCTAACGAAATGTCCCCTTGAAACGTTTATCATAAATAATTTATAATATTTGGGGTTTCCTCTTTTGTTTTCTTTTAAGTTTTCCGCATAATTTGCCAAACTTCGTTGTGTCCAGAAGGTAAGAATTAACATACTTTTACTGATATGTATATCATGGGCTCAAGTCTGGCGGGTTTTCTGGTTTTAATGTTTTATAGGAGCTAATTGATTTCTTGCTGGAGATGTAGTGTTTATTACGAAATATTCTACTACTCTGCAGTTCTTATAAGAAGATTCTTTAGAAGGATTTATTTGCATAAGATATGGAAATAGCTATTGGAATATTCTGCAGTCTGTGGATGCTCTATTTAGTGGTTGTTTTTTCTCAAGTTTAATTAAATTTTCATCCAAAACGTACCCCAAAATCGTTGCCTTTTCCGTATAGGGACAATGATGCCTTAAAATCTGATGCCACAGTCAAGCAAATATGCCTCGAAGATGTCAGCTTGAAGGTAAGCCTTTCTCTTAGTTAACATTTCTATATTGTAATATGTGTATATCTGTGAAAACCTTGGTAATAATTGCTCTTGCGGTTTGGATGGCCTTTCAGAACAATGGCGACTGGAAGTAGAACTGAAAATGGATGTGGAATTGCAACTGCAACTGTGGACGTGCAACCAAACTCATTAAACTGCGTGCACGGCTGTTGCGGCAGCTTGTGGTCAGCATTTTGGGGTTTAATTTTACTAATTCACATGATGGCTCACACAAATACAACACTCCTATACAGCCACAGAGAAACACGCACACACACACAAAGAGCGAGAGTGACAGAGAGAGAGAGCCGCACACAGAGGGAGATCGACCAAATGTTAATTTTAATTTATGCGGCCGGCTCGCACATTTGTCGCATTAGTTGTGGGCCTCTTTAATGACTGATTTATTGGTCAAGGGAAAAGGTCGGTGCAGCCACAGGGGGTGGGGGGAAAGAGTGAGAAATGGTGCCACAATTTCGAATTGAATTGAATTATTTATTTATGCTCATTTGCAAACATTCAATAAAAACGCAACGCAAGGCTATGCTGAAATATCTATGGAATGAACTTTTCCAGAAATACATTTATCGAAGGATGAAGGGATACGGAATGGGGGATTTCTGTGGTGAGCAATTGGAAAGCGGAAAAGCGGCTTTTTAAAGTAATTAGGACATTTAACCAATAAAGCGAGTGTGGTAAGGTTTTGCTGCAGTTGGTGCACTCTGAAACTGATTGATTAGAGGCCCGCATGGTGTGGCAGGCAACCATTATGCTGTGCCCCAAAGGCCAGTCTTTAAACGTGAAAGGGAGAGGAGGGTTCAGCTCGCAAATGGTGCAGAAGTTTCAATGCAAAAAGTTACCACTTAATGCCACGCACCCACACACACACACACACACATACAACATATACCGCCACCAGCATCCATCCGTGCCACACATACACTGCAGCCTCCTCCTCCTCCTCCACTTTCAACGAGCGAACTTTTTCCTGGGGTAAATCAGAGAATGCACAAACGAATTTTAAACACTTTCGACATAAAATCCACTTTACAATTTTGTTTGCGTATTTCAATTTCGGATTTTGATTTCGCATTTGATTGCCAAAAGCGATTTTTACAGCCATGCAGAGGAGAGTAGTGCGGGTATACCGTGTTGCAAGGATACTTGACCCGGGGAACCAGGGGGACCTGGGACCTGGTCATCAGACGCCCGAAAAACTATTAATTTGATTAAAAGTCTGTTCACTTTTTATTTTTCAACAGCACACGCGGAAAACTTTACTGTTTCCGGTTCCACTCTTTGCCATCCCTTTCTCTCTCTCTCTCTCTCTCGCTTTTGCAGAACGGAAGTGCAGCCACGGCTGTAAGGGTGTGTGTGGATGAGAGAGGGGAGGGGGTCGATCGTTTGTTTTTCCTGTTGGTGTTTCCAACGCACATTAAAATGTCGTTAAAGCTGGTGAAAATCAAATGTACGAAATTTTCCATGGAAAATTTATTGCGTTGTGCCAACAGCAGCGGCGTGGAGGAGAGTTCAACACTGTAAATGCCATTTTAACGCCTGGATGGGACCCCAAACCACCGGCACCCTTACTCTTTCCCTTCTTCAATCCCGTTTTCGCCCCGTTCTACCCCTATTTTTACCCCCCCTTTCCGGTGCACACACAGAAGACACACACACACACACACCACCTCTTGTTCTCTGGCTTGCTCTCGGGTTGACTTGTGGTCTTGTTTTGCGGCCACCCGCGAGTCACCCAACGTGCCACACCCCCTCCCTGCCCCACCCATGGCACCTCATTTGCATGCAATTCATTTTCTTAAGTGCAATTTCCATTGTTTTCCACCGAGTTTATTTGGTTGTTTCGCTCGGCTTCGTTCTGGTCTACTCTCCTCTGTTCTTCTCGCTGTGTGGCATGCAACCTTTTGTTGCAAATTACATTATTATTATGGCTGACTTAGAAAGAGGCAGCGGGAGCAGCAGCAGTAAAAGAAAGAGTAGCAGAACCAAAGGTACATTGAAGGAAAGATGAGGTGAGTGCGTATGAGAGGGGGACACAACAGATAGGGTGCCTTACCCTACTCGCGATATAGCTTGCGTAGTAGAAATGCGCTGCCACGATAATCTGTTCATAAATATATTCTTGGCTAAAAGAGTTTCAGCCTTTCAAAAGTACCCTTAAAAAATTCAACAAAATTAATGAAAACTTTTGCGGGAGGAGCTCCAAAGCATATGACAGCTGTCTCTCTCTTTCTCTCTGCCACTATGTAACTCCTTGTCATCCCATCTCTTTTTCTCTGCATTCCAAAATTTTCATTTAAGTTGGACTTTTGGCGAGAGTGGCCCCCAAAACGTTCTCCCCTTTTTTTGGGGGGAGGCTATCTCTCGAGCACGAACGCCGGAAAATTATTTGTACTTTTCTTACATTTTTGTTTAATTAATTTTACAAAACAGCACTTCACCCCAATTCCTCACTCCCCGCCCCCCCCCTTTCGCGGCCGTTGTCAAAGTTTATGACACTTTTGCCTGGGATTTCATGTTGACAACATTGACAAAATGTCAATGCGATTCAGATGGGTGGAAGTGGAAGGGGAAGAGAGCAGAACAGAACAGAAGAGAAGAGAATGCTCCGCATAATTAGCCTCAAACTCTTGGCAGTTTTCCTCAGTTATCCTTATTTTTTTTTTGATGGGGCGAAGGGAGCATACTGAGAACATTTGCATGAATTAATTAGCAAAAGTTTCGCGCTCGAATTCGTAGTTTGGAAAGTTGGCCTGGAACTGGAATCCAATTGGAGTAGTGACAGAAATTAGCTGACCAAGATGCCACAGCGATGGAACGACAGACGGACGGGGGTGCAGTGCTTTATGTAATTGAAATTGTACAGCCCCCTCCACCGAAAAAGAATGGAAGGATACAGGAATGGTCTCAAGGAATTCAATCAATTTCAAGGCAAACTTGAAATTTGTGTGCACAAGCCGAATGGGTTTCTCTCGCTGGCTTTTTTTTTTCGTGGGTGTTTTGTTGTTGCTGCAGCGTTGGATTTTAATTAAAAACACAAACTGCCGCATGCCGCTTGCCGCATGCATATTTATGAAAGTAATGCAAACCAACAACAACAACAACAAGAAAAAAAAAACAACAGCAGGAGTGGGAACACCGTGTACCACCTTTTTGCACACCTATGTATAACCGCCTGGACGTTGGACGCACGCCTAGTCAAATTATATATGCGCATATTTTATGCATTTTTCCCCAGCGCTGCTCACTTCGCCTCTACGGGGTTCCCTTAGAAGAGGGTACTATGAATTCGAGCAGAAGTTTGCTGCGGAAAAGAAGAATTTCAAGCTTTCTACCTGTAACCGTTCAAAAAGTATTCGGAGGCCACAAAAATATATAAACCGAGAGCGCTAGATAAAAAATATTTAAGAAAATAAATAAAGTATATTTTGTTCATTAAAAAAAAAAAGGGAAATGGAACACTATATCATATATGGGTGTATTATTACATAAATATCATAAAGCTTTCAGAAGAACGATCTTTCTCCAAAGGGTATGCAGAGAATCGTCTTCCAGATCTGAGCCTTTCTTTCTTTTTCTCTAGCCCACTATCCATCCCTTCTGGTCACTCTCCCCTGCTTCCCTTCCTGCTCTCTCACTCTCCCTGTCACTCTTTCTCTCTGTTTTGCATTCACTGTTCTTTCTTCTATGCGAAAAACGCAAAATCGCTTTGCGCCTGAAAGTATGCAGCAAAGCGTGAAGCATGCAAAAGGGCGGCATACCGATTGGTGTTTCAATCCCCCAGCACTATCCCCCGTAACCCCTCTCTATACCCCTCTCAAACACACACACATGGATGGCCGTGACGAGCGCTCGAGATGAAAAAGTTAAATTTGTTTCGTGTCAAAGCGTTGGCCTGCGCTCCAAAGGCTAAGACCTAAGCGCGTTCGACATTTTTGTCCCCTAAAATTGAAAAAAAGGAAACAGCAGGAGAGCTGCTGCCATCCTGCTGCGTATCTTTCACTGGGAGACCACCGACAACCCCCTGCCTTCCGCATGCGACCCCTTTTTGTGTGTGACAGGCATGGCATGGCACATTGCGTATACGCCATGTTGACCAACAGCGGCAACAGTTTTGTGTTTTACTTTAAATTGCATAAATATGAGCACATCATTGTAGTTGTATGGGTGCATCTGGCTGTACCTGAACGTATCTGTGTGTGTATATTGTTGCATATTTTTGGCCGCAAAAGTGTGGCCTCTGCCTCTGCTGCCTGTCTCTTTTCTCTCTCTTTCTCTATCCCTTTCGTTCTCTGGCTGTTGCACGCAGTTGACAGTTGCCCCGTCGCTTTGGGTGACACCTGCAATGCCTCGCATTTTATTACATTTTCTGCCACTGTATGCGAGAGTATCTGTGCGTGTATCTGTGTGCCAGTTGACAAACGCATTGGGCCGCATAAACAAATGATATTCAATTTATTGTTCTCTTTATGAACATTCTGTGGAATGTTACGTTCCGGGTTTTGTATCTCCTGCTTCTATTTGTTCGCTGTTCTTTCCGGCCGAAAAATGATGAAGGTCAGGCCGCGTAAAATGAGGCAGCTGACTGTCGCTCAAAACTCATTTAAAGGGATTAATTTTGGGGCAAGCTCTAAGGCGATTTAATGGTTCGCAGCAAGAAAGTGTCAGCAGGACAAAAGATACTAAGCTTAGGGTGAAATAATTAGCAAAACGGGATAAAGACACCGAAAATCTACCGAGAAGAAATGAGGGAAAAACGATTTATTTTAGGGAAAGTATATGTACTGCGAATCGCATGCAAGTTGCCACCAAAAAAGGGGGAAAGATGAGGCCCAAGTTGCCGCCAAAAAAAGAGTGGAATGATGAGGCACAAGTTTTGTGCTTTGTTTGAAACTTTTGCACCGCAAGTTTTGCCAAGCCAGACGGTAGACCGCCTCCTCCGAACACTTTTCAAAACTTTGCTTTGTCGCGCATATGATATTCCCTCTGACATTCAATCTGTGTGTGTCTCTCTCCCGAACTCCATTGACCCGGCCAGAAGCTTTCCGCAATTTGCTAGAGTACATCTTGCTGCTGCTTGAGTTCATTTAAATTTACTCTCCCGCCTGTGTTTTTGTGCTCTTCAATGGTCAGAGGATGAGCCATGATTTGACAGGTGGAAAACTAAAGGTAATACCTGACACGAGATGGCGAACTAAAGGTAGAGCTGGAAATCAATGAACTAAATACCACAGTAAAGGCAAACACAAGCCGAGCAGCAGGTAAAAGCGTCCATCTGGCCAAACGGAGGTAGAACTATAAGGTTCCACGTCCAGAAAAAGCGGGCCAAAGAGTTGTTGCAACTCCCCCTGTCGGTTGTGTTGGCGTTGAAGTCTACATCAGCAACATCAACGCGAATTGAGCGCCGTGCCGCCGGATGTGGCCGCTGTGTTCAGGTACTTAGTAAGCATATCCGTTTTGGTTTTATTTCCGTTTAGCACACCCACACTCGCATGCTTCTCTGCACGCTGCCATACCTAATGCTGTTACTGCTTCTGTATGCATACAATTGCAATTTGATGCACAAACAAAAGCCAAAATCCTCCACTGTGCAGTTGGTGCTTCGCCTCGATACATTTTTGGTTCTAGGGAAATGCAATTTTTGCCCTGTGGTCAAGTTAATTGCCTGCCACAGCGTTGCAGACAATGTCTTTTGACACGGACTCGGCTCTCTTGCTGGCAAAGCTCATTTCCGGCTGCCACAATTAAAATGTTAATCCTCGAACTGCAGGTGGCAGGACCCTCCGACCGCGACATAATTATGACTATTATTTAGGTTGTTTTTTCTGTAATAATTATGAAGAGCAGTGGAAAGGCCTCACAGCATTTTCGACCCTTTGAATTAGCTTTAAAAAAGGTCAGAGCCTGCAGTTAGGGATGGTTCTTCTGGTAACTAGTCTTTTAATTTGTAATCTCCATTTTGATACAAGAATCAGATACATGCATGAATAGAGCTTCATTTTATACAGTAGAAGGGATATATAGGTCGTACCTTTTTGGTAGTTCTTTGATTTTACTAACTTAACAAACAAAATCCTTTAAAATTTGACTAAGAGTAAGCACAGGTATGATCGTTCTTCTATTACCTTCATTATCCATCAAAGAAGCTTTTGCACTGAAACATATTTCAGGGTATTTGGATCTTTAACCAAATATTTCCATTCCAAACTTCAAATTGCAGCAATGTTGAATAAAAATAGCCCGTTAATTAAGGCGCATTCCCGATGAAAAATGTTCGCACAACTTAAGAGCAAAAGCGAAAGCAAATATCAGCAAGAGGTAGCAAGCGTCTGTGGCAGTGGCTGTGGCAGCATAAAACTTAAATAAGACAAACCCCGCCCGTCCAAAGGCCCAGACCCGCATAGAACCACCAAGCATCCTCCACCACTCGACCCCGGCGCATTTGCTGGGATGCAATTTTAATTTAGCCACCGAAATGAGCAAGGCAAAATGAGGCAAGGGGTGGAGACGTCTCCAGTGCTGGGGGTTTGGGGTTTGGGCAAACAAAGCGCACCGCCGAATTGTTTCGCGCATTCATTATGCCCTTAAAAAGGGTATCACAGACTGGAAGAGGTGTTTGTAAGGCAAAGAAGGTTGGACCCCTCTTTAATTTAAGGAAATATCGCTGTAAATTTGGATGGATGCTTGAGAAAATGATTATATTTATGGTAATCATCAATATCGTGTCGTGGTACAAAAAGTACTCCATAAATGGCAAGGATTCATGGCATCCCTGAATCACACTTCTGCGATAAGAAAGATCATTCTTGAAGGGTATCTGACACTTCGGCACTGCAATTTCATTCTTCTTTTCTTATTTTGAGTCATTTTGGAGGCGAGTTGGCCTAATGCACACAGCCAAGTGCAGCTGCGGCCAGAACGGAGCAGCGCGTTGCGGTTCCCGGGGCATGGGACTGGGAATGGCAATGGGATGACGTGGCGTATGCGCAACTTATGAAGATTGCCGTAGCAGTTGCTGTTGATGTTGCCGCCGCTTCAGATGTTTGTTGTTGCTGCTGCATTTCGCCTAAAAATGTCAAGTCACAAGTGTTGAATTCACACTTGACAAAGCAGCTGCCGTAGGGCGTTTGGGCGTGGCGTTGGCGTAAAGTTGCTATGCCACAGACAGAGAGAGAGAGAGAGAGAGAAGAACATTGCAACTGACAGTTTTCATTAAAATGTTATCAAAAACGCAGTTTCCGCTCCCGCTTTTGCTAGCCGCAAATGTGGCAGCCTCCACGAAGAAGAAGGAACATCGAGAAGGAGCCGAAGATCTGGGGCGGCATATCTCCAACTTAAATGACAGAGAGAAACACTAATAACAGCAGAACAGAACAGAATAGAGCCGAGCGGAGCTGCATTCAGCAGTCAGCCTTCCAACATGCCACATACTACTACTCCTTCTCCTCATTCCCGGATTAATCTCAGCCAGTCAAAGTGAAATGCGAACATGGCAGCTGCTTCAGATGCCACACACTCCGTTCTACACTCCAATCCAGACATTATACACTCCGATTCCCTCCAGTGAGGCTGCCACGCCCCACTACAAGTGCTGCTTATTAATTGCTGTTTCTTTGCGGCAAGAAATGTTTCCATGTCATTGGCAGGACTTTGCAGAGCAGGTGGATTGCTTGCTGCAGTCACCGCACATCGATAAGTTTCCAAAAATTAACCATATATCAATCAATTTACGGTTGAAAAGTTCTCGAAAGGTGGGATTACACTGAGCTAGATGAATAGATACAAAAAAGGCCTCTATATAATATATAATAATTGACTTGTATAAACTACATACTTTCCTTTTGCAACTTAGGTACGAGTAAGTTCACAGGACATTAATTAAGGATAGAGAATGAACCATTAGTTTTCAAAATAACAAATGTTCTGCCGTAAGACCAAATGTGAGGCAAATTTGTTTTAATTATACCTTGAACTGACGAATTTTCCTCTTCATGGCTCCGCTTATAAATATATTTTGAAGCCCTTCCCTAATTCATCAAAAGGTTTCTCTCGGTGTAACTTATTTCTATTTATTTCGAGTGCATCTGCTGAAATTGCGTTGCCTCTTCAGTCATCAACTTACAAGCATCAACATTTTGGCAAAACTTTTCTCACTGCTAAATACTTCACCTATACACAGATACAAATCTCCCACACAGACACAATACTCCCACACGCACAGATACAACACACACACACAGACAGACTGTGCTTAGATAATAATTTATTTAGCGTAAAAAGAAAATGGATGCAAATTTTTGGTGGCGTGGCAAAAAGTTTTTGATTAAAGTGAAAACGAAACTCGGCTAAGTTTCAGTTTTGGGGAGGGCATGATATAGGGGATATATACATGTACCACCCAACCAGTGGATGGGGGCCGACAGGAGATGCCTTATGTTATTCCAGGTGCTGTGCTGTGGATAGTTTTAGTTACCTTTCCTCTGGATTTTCCACCTACTCCTCCTCCTCCTCCTCCTCCTGCTTCCCCTTCTCTGAGTTCTGCTTCTGCTGCTGCTGTCAATTTTCATAGTTGCTTCTGGTTTTCCTGCTGTTTCTGGTGTTGCTGCCAACCTGAAATTTATTGTGCACAAATTTCTGTGAATGTATTCGAGTATGGGTGTGTGTAGATCCTGCACTGTATGAGTGTGTGCGGTTATGTGTACTATTTTTGTGTCTGTGAGATTCATGTTTTGTGTTTTACTGTTGCTACTCGTATTTCCCTTAATATTTTTTGTGCTCTGTAGTATTATACCCCATAATTCCGTAAGGGAAGGGTATATATGGATTGCGGAGAAGTATGTAACAGTCGGAATAAATTATATGTTAGCTCCCTAAATCACTATATAGTATATACACCTGAATTTTGGGTATTATATATACACCTTTGGGGTTCATAAATATTCCGGCAATTATGTATTTTTCCCAATCATTGTCCCAACTTTTAAGTATTAAATTAAATAAATAATGTCATTATCGACTGATGTATCCAAAGCATATCACTTGGATTATTTGAAGAGTATAAATAAGAAACCAGAGTTCTTAAGAATTTGGGAGAATTTTTTGTTATAGGTGTTATTAATCTATTAATCATCTAATCACTCATTTAAGTTTCACTTGTGTGATATCTTTTATCACAAGAGCGGCTTTGAAGTTAAATATTATTCCCCCTGTCACAAATCCAATTGCAGGGTATCCAATAGTGCTTTTTTCATGAGGCAGGAAAATTGTATAGCGAAAGTTTCATTGACTTTAGCCGCTGTTGCTCATTAGTTGAAGTTGAGCCACCAGCAGCAGCAGCAGCAGCAGCAGCATGGCAGCAGCAACGTGGCAGCAACATCAGCGTGGAGTCATGGAAATTGCAAATCAAAAAAGCGGCCCAGCTGTAAATCCCAGATCTACCCCTACCCGCGCGCACAGATTTTGACAGTCGTCGCACAGGACGCACTGACACAGCACAAAAATAGGACAAATTCTGTGCAGGATGGATGGTCCTTGGGGCGTAGGGGGCGTGGGCGTGGACGGGTGGCGGTCTGGCGCTAGTAACTTTTCTAATTGGCATTTTTCCGCAATGATTGCAGTTGAACACGCCGCGATAAAAGCTAATCGAATTATGCTTTTGGCAAATGCCACAACAGCTGCACGCGGACCAGCGGAAAAAAAGAAAAGCTGGCAAACAATTATGGGTGCTCCGAATGGTGGAGGAGGGTTATGGTTGTGGTTCCTTCTGGTTCCGGATCCCTGTACTGCTGTACTGCTGCTGTTATACGCCGAGTCATGTCAACGGCCAGCCAAGCAAAGGAAGAGCGAGCGGACTCCGGCCAGAGTTTCCGGCAAAAAGTTACTGGGGAAAAAATGGAACAAAAAATGGATAAGGTAGCATTTGTTGAGCGAACATTTTGATACCCTTAAAGATTTTTAAGGTTTTTAGAATCAGGGAGCTTTGAAAATCGTCTTAAAGAAGATCGCCCTTGTTATGGATTGTTTTTATGCTCAATTTTGTTCAGATACTGGCAGATCCGAGAAATATTCAAACTACAGCTTAGAGAAGAGTTAGTGCAAAGGTTTAGACGGATAACATGACAACTAAGGGATTCTTTGCCATTGGAACAGAATCAAATTTAAGAATACCCCCATAAATAATGTTTTTGTACAAAATTCGATAAACTTCCTTCCTTGAACTGCCCACCATCTTTCTAATATAGTCAAACCTTTTGCAAAGGGTACAAAAAGCCAAAAGGATTTGTGTTTGGGAAAAAATTTTACAAGCCATTAACAAAAATGTTGCGCCTCGGCATATGGCACATAAAATTCACTCCCCCAAAAGCAGCACAACAATGCGAAGAGCGCACTAAGCCAGAGAGAGAGAGAGAGGGAAAGGGAGAGGGATGAGAGAAAGAGAAGGAAAGAGAGAAATCGCTGAATGCCAAAATGTGCAGCGATCTTGGCGCCTCTGTGTCCATTGCGGGAGGATGGATGGGAGGTGTAGGGTCCAAGGCACTGGATGGGCCTTCAGGAAACGCCCGCCGGAAGCAGGAAAAACAAACAAGAGAATGTTATGAAAGGAAGAAGGAGGAGGAGGAAAACACACATAAAAATAAAAACTGCGATACGTAAAGGCATGTGGAAAACAGCAGCAGCAGCAGGAGGACCAGCAGGAGGGGAAAAAAACAAGAGTTACACCAACAACAATCGCGCCTGTCGTGGAAAATGATAAATTTAAACGCAGTGACATGACAAATCGCCGCTCATTTGTATTAATCAGACAAAACAGTGCAACGAGTGAGGGGGGAAAACAGAACAGAAAAATTGGGAAAGCGTAGAGGAGAGAGTGAAAAACGAAAAGCGAAGAGAAATGGAGAGAAAAATGGAGGGCAACCCCTTTTCCTTCCTTCTCCACTGATGTTGCAATTATTGTTTTATGGCTTGGCTCGGCTTCATCCTTGAGCTTTGTTTGGCTGTGTTTGCTGTTGCTGTTTTTGTTTCTTTTGGCTATTTTAGTTTACAGCTAGAACTTCCTTGGGACCACGCCCACTTAGAGGGGGTGCTGCTGCACGAGAGGTTTTTTACCGGCAACTATCGAGAAAATAAGTGACGGGATTTCTACAATAAGGAATTGTACTATTGCAAAATCAGATCCAAATAATAAAAGATAGGAGAAAAGCAATAGCATTTCTTAATAATTATAATGCAATTTTGGGAATTAGAGTCCTGCACGACCAGGACTCTGATTGGTCAGTTAGAGTCGGCGTCTCAGATTTCTCATTACATCTGTTGAGCCGCATAAACTTCACGATTCCTATCAGATTCACTATACACTTCCTTCCTTCCGCACCGCCTCATGCGGCAGCGCCCCTCGGTCGGTTGGGCGGGAGGAGGGCTACGTTTTGCTTGGGATCCGAGCGTAACAGCCTTCTGCTGGTGTCACACGGGCCACTTTATGGTGCAGTCATCGAATATCAACGTCCAAATATAAAAACGCTCGCCCAAAACGAGCTGAGATCCGATTTCTCACTCACTCTCCATTCAATTTGTTCGGTTTTTAGTGACATGGGCCTAATCGAGTCTGACTGAGGGAATGATTCTTAACGATCAAAAGAAAGCATTAGTATATCTGTGAGTATTCTATGAATACTGTGGATTCATGCATGGATGTAGTGTGAACACTATGGCTATTCGGACTGGAAACGACGGCATCGGTGGAAAAGATATGGTCTAACAGCGTCTTGGGTGCATTTTTGGGGCAACAGAAAGGCTTTGGTGTGTGGGGTATGGGGCAAGTAGCTGTATGCTTGAGTTGTTTGGCATTTGCATTGCACAACGTAATAATTTGTGCAGAAGTTAATTTTGCGAGAAATTAAAATTCCTCAACGCAAGCTGCAAGTGCAACTGCAACTGCAGCTCTCTCTTGGCTCGTTAGAGTACGAGGGGAGGGGCAACATCGGGGCAAGTTCATTATGTGGGCCAAAAGGCATTTACTTCCAAGTGATTTATGCTCAGAGCCGACTCGACTCTGGTTCAAGTAGAAGCTTCAACAATGTCCGATTCTGAGCCAAAGTTCTGTGGCAGCTTCTGTTGCTGTCACTCCATTCCATTTTGCTGTTATCTGCTGCCTGTCAGCATGTGTCAATTTAATAAATATACAAACAAGAACAATGATGAAATGAACTGATGATAAAGAGGAAGAGAGGCGGAGGGAAACAGAAGGAAAGATGGAGACCAACAAAAGACATGTGTTTGTGTGTCTCTCTCTCTCTCTGAGTGACTTCAAAAAATGAAATGAAATAATTCCAAAAACATGAGAGCTGAAAACGGAAACGGGCAAGTGTCAAATGAAGAAACATGCCCCACACACACCCAGGACACAAGAAGCAGCCGACAAAGGACTCCACCAGATGGAGTGGTCAAACACACACACACACACACACACATAGCAAGAGAAAGGGAAGAAGCTGAATCACATGCACAGGGACAGAGAGGAAAAGAGAAAAAGGAAGATGGTGGAAAAAGTAATATTTGTGATTAATTTGGTTTGCTTTATGCTTTCTTTATTTTTGTATTTTTTTTTTTTGTTGGTCGGCTGGGCAGCGCGTGCAATTCTGCAGAAACAACAAGAACAGACGAAGGATACAGCGGATTCGGTAGGGATACATTTTTGGGGCAACGGCAACGGCAACGGCAGTGCCAACGTAGAACGTCATCAGCATCGTATCGTCTATGGGGCAGAACGTGAGCTGTCAACAACTTGGATGCGGGGGTGGGGGGAGGGACTGCCATTGTTGTGCTTCCGTTTCGGACTTTTCCCCTACGAAAATGTTTACTTTTGACGAAATTAAATCGATTCGAAGGCAATGCCAGTGCAAGTGCTGGTTGAATGTCCTTCCATTCGTTTAAAGACAGACCCGAAACTTAACTCAAACGAACTGAAACGGAAACGGAAACGGTAGTCGACTGAATTAAATCCCAGACAAGTTGCCAAGTTTTTTGATAAATTTGCTTACACTGGGAACTTAATGGGGAGTTTGTCAGTGGGGTTTAATTTTTCTTTCGCTTCTTAGAGAGAGAGAGACAGAGTGAGGGAGAGCGGGGTACGGAGACCGCAGAAAACTAAAAGTCAACAGAAGGCCATAAGTAGCCAGCGCCAAGGAGTAGTATGCAAAAAGCTTAACAAGCAAATCACTGAACAGTGTGAAAAGCGTAGGAAAATCATGGGGAAAGCAGTCTCCCAGGGGAAGGATTTGCAACTACCAGACAGTACTAAGACCAGATTTTGCAGTTGTCTAATAAATCTTTGCTTTGAGACCCGGAAATTCGAATGGCAAGATGAAGAAAGTCTTAATTGTTGTGAAAAGGCGGAAAATGTGCAACTAAAAACACTTTAAAATCGATTTTCAAGTAAAAGAGAAAAATCCGATACGAATTTAATGCTTCATTAGACAGCCACTGACCCGCATTTCACCTACAAATCGATGGAAAACGGAATGCCATCGATTGTGTTCGGGTTTAAGCTTAAGGTTGATTTAAAAAGGACCACCGGGTGCCGTGGCCTCAGATACTAGGATCGCATAAATAAATTATTTCTTTCAATGGACTAAGCTTTTAACAATACTCACTGCCGCCGGTCCTTCTCCATCTCCCCATCTTTTCACAGTGGCTGTCGGAGCAGAAAAATATTTAATTTTAATTAAAGTACCATCTCGCAGTCGGATTCCTGGTGTGGCAGCAACCGCTGCTCGCATTTGAGCTGCCGTTGCAGTAATGCAAGAAAATAATTTACATATTAATATCGTACCTGCCTCTGCCGAGTCGCGGGGGCAAGTCCATGGATGATGTTGTCATCAAGACTGGCAATGGTGGCAATGCCAAAAAGTCGGTGGTAACACCGGGTAAGAGCTATGTGTTTGATGTTCGTTTCCTGGTTTTTGTGGGCTTTGAAGGGGAGTTAGGTAGCTCTGAAAAGTCTTCTCTCCTGTCCATCATCATAAAGATAATTATAATAATTTTTTAAGAGTCTACCTTCATTTCCGGCACCGTAATATGCCTATTTATTGATTTCAGAGAGATCTAGGGAATAAATCCCACAAGAATTTAGAAAAAAAGTGAAAAATTCTATAAAATTCCAATGAAATAAGTTATAAATAAATCTGAAAAGAGAGTATTCAAAAGTCCTGGCTTTCACCATATCTTTTTGCACTTGTTTTCATATTAAAGTGTTGAAGCGCGGCACAGTGGTGCAAAACGCCAACAGCCACCACATACTCCACTCCACTGCGCTCCACTCCTCCCTGGCTCTCTCATGACCCATGCCTGTCCGCATCACGGTCGGGAGAGAGCCCCAGCGACCACTTGTGAGCGCACCTAAGCGGCAGACCAGCCGTCAGTTGCCGTCGAGCGTTGCGTCGACTGCTGCCATTTAAATTGTGCGCCACCGCAGAATGAGGAAAAGTTTCAAATACTTTTCGCCACATGTGGACACTTGTGATGGGCGGGAGGCGGGGGCCAGAGGCCGGGGGGCATGCCATTCGCGTTGTGGCGGAGTGCAACGACTTTTGCCGCTGTCACAGTCCAAAACAATTTGGGGATGAATTAATTTCCGCGGGCGCCTGCAACTAGGCAACACTTTTTGCTGACACTTTTTTACCACCTCGTACCATCTTGCCACCGTGTGTGTGTGTGGCGTAAAGTGAATTTAGCATCAGCCTAATCTCAGACGGGAGATGGTGTACGATGCCACACTCCACATCTGTTCCCTCTCTCTGGGGGCCAACGAACGACGACTTCATCACTTAGTTAAATGAGAAAGAGGCAACAAATGAGCAAAAATGTTGCCGCTTCCTGTTGTGTGGCACGTGTGAGGGAGGAGTAGGATAGCTTGTATGCCCGCCAGGTGGAAAGCACTTAACAGAGTCCACACTCCCAACAGCCCAACAGCCCATCAGCCCATCAACCCATCAACCCTTTTCATCTGTACCTTCACCGGTAGATGCTGTTGCAACTCTGAATGTCTGCCTTTTCTGTGGAGCTGCTGCCTCCTGCTCTTTCGGCTGTTGCAACTCTGTCTCCCTCCACTTGCTGCCTCCTCCTGTGAGCTGTTGCAACTCCGTTGCCTCTGTCCTTTTTGCAGAGTTACAGGTTAAACATTTGTGCCCCCGGTACTCGGCAACCTGCACCCGGCACGAAAGTGCCGCATTGAGGGTAGCCCTGTTGTCACCGGCTGGTTGATTATGTTGCATAATAAAGTGAAATGCCACCAGGCACTTTCCCACTTTCCTATCCCACTTTTCCCACACAATTATTTTGGCTTTGTTTGTTTTCATGATCTATTTGTAAACGGAAAAACATTCCCATGCTCGCGGACAACCCTGAACTTGTTTTGTGGTTCTATGCCCCATGATTATGCCCCATGTATCGTGTGCGTGCCTTATGGGCCTATGCTCGGCGAAAAACGTTAACGGAAAATGTTCAAAATTCCGAAAATCAGTCGAGCGCAACGGCGAGTCAAAAATGGTTAGCCCCTACCCCACACATCCCTGGCTGTATGCGTGTCCCTCCTTCTAGTTCTCTTCTTCGATGACGGCAGCAACCGGCGCGCAAACGCAAAAGTCGCTGAGGCGTGAACTGGCGACGAACCTGCCCCGTGCCCCCGTGCCCCTGTGCTCTGTGTCCCGTGTCCCGTGGTGGTGCCGCCCTGCCCTTCGACTATTTACCCCCAGGTCTGGCGGAAGTCTACACTTGGGAAAACCGATTGAAATATTTGCGAAAGACATTCGATGGATATTCCAGAAATTGTTGAACCAATAGATGTTCAAAACATGTTCAAAAATATCTAATAGATTGAAAATACTTTGGAAATTGATAATTTGAAATCTTTTAATCCCTTTTTGAACTTACGTCTGTCCTATCGCTTGGGTTATTTGAACACCCTATGGAATCGAACGAAAACTCATCTAATGGACCAGTAAAAAGTATTCGTTGCTCCATCCATTGAGACTTCTGGCTTTTGTAAAAAATAGTCTGCTGTTTTTTTCGGTGTAGCATCAAGTTACCTTCCAGGTTCGCCATTTGAAGATTCATTTCGCCGAGTCTTAGATACATATTCAATTTTATGCTTGGCATGTGCCGCCAAGGCAAACTTTGTCTCTGCCTCCGATTTAGCCTCAGTTTGCGCCCCTTCCTCGGCAGCTTTGCCTTCGATTCTACCGCCGTTTGTGAGCCCCACTTCCCATTCCGATTGCAGATCTCGGAGTCTGACTTTGCTCGCTGATTACTTGACATATGTTGAAGCTGTTTGCTTTGTGCGGCGGCCTGTAAAACTGTTTTTGGGCTCTCTATCCGTCTCTATCTTTGTATGTGTTTTTTTGGGGCTTGTCGAAGGTTAATTTTGGCCAGACCCACTAGATGGGGGAGACTCGTAAAGTTCTACGCCCCGAAAGCGGAGTCTCACCTTCGAGGAGTCTCGGTTCTTGAAGTCACGGTTCTGGCTGTTGGCGAAACTTGACAGCTGTGTGATAAATGAAGCGCATGAACGACACAAAATGCAACAGCAGTTGCTGTGGCAGGAGGGGCATGCAACATCAGAACAGTGCAGCAGAAAGAAGCAACAGCAGACGAAGAAGCAAGGCAGGCACTTCCAAGGACAGTAGCGACAAACACACAGCAACACACAGTCGCAACCAAAATCCCCCATTGACCTAGGCACCCACTACACTGTAAGACACCCCACCCCCTCTGCACCATCCCCGCTTGGCTGTAAGTTTGTAACAAAATTTACTAATTTAATTTTTGCAATTTGGTTGAGTTTTTCTCTGCTCTTTTCTGCCATTCTTACGGTGGGGTATCCTCTTTTTTGCATACATATATACAGGGTGGAGAGCCACCCCTGCCGCACCCACTCTTCACTGCCCGTCCGGATCTCGAGGATGTTGGCAACGTGCTGCCAGTGGCACTTGCAACGTTTCGCGACTGCTGCAAGTGGCACGTTTCACGTGCTGAATGTTGAGGCTACTACCGAAATAGACTGCACAGAGAGAAAAAAATTGGTTTAATAATATACAGATTAGTAAAGAAAAAAGTAGCTCTAACTATGTATACCATAAGGAATAAGATAGGCTTCTATAAAGGACTATAAAAGATAGGATCATATTTGGGCGTACACCTTCTGCAGTCTAAATTCTTTAAGTTATGTATATTGCTCTAAGATAGGATAAGATCTAGTTTAATACTTACTTATGAATGAAAAAAATATTTTAAAAATATTTGATTTATTTTCACAAATGATATCCCGTCAGCAAAGATTTAAGATGTTTCATTTCGATCGAAAGTTAGTAAGACTTGTGGCTTTGCAATATATTTATTAGGTTTTTCCTTTCAATATTTATTATTATTAAAAGATATTGCAAATACAAGTAGCTCAGGATAACCGTATATTAGAATATTTAGAAGATAATATGGATATAGATAGATATATAGATAGATCTTAGAACAAATGGCTTATAAATACACTTTACTAAATTTTAGCTCGATTCAAACTTGCACGTAACTTAGTTCAAAAATAGTGCAATGGTCCTTTCATTTATTTCAACTTTTCTTTGGTTAAAATTTATAAGATAACATAAGGAAATGTTCGGCTTTATTTCGAAGGAAACATTTTTACGGATAGGCCCATATTAGATATGATAAATACTGCTTATTTTTTTGGTATCATTCCTAGATTATTTTGAGGTTATCCTCCTTTTTTTATTTTGAGGTCATGAACCTTTTTATCTGCTATATAAAACCAATAACCTTCCTTGTTTCTTTGGGTGTATTCCTGTATATTGTCAACGTCATCGTCGCGGCAACTAATGTTGCATTATTAAGTTTTGAACTTTGTTGTCAGGATGCAGCATCGTGCAGCATCCGCCCAAACAGCGGCGACATCCTTTGCCTCATTGCTTCCAAGGTGTCAATGTGTGTGGGTGTCTGTATCTGTGTGTGTGTGTATTAGTGTCTGTATCTGTGTGTGCACCTTGTTAGATCATTAAGAGTCCATTAGTCATTAAGTACGGAAGCGGCAGCGAATGTCGCTGCAGCTGTGGCGTCCCCTCTGGTCGTAGTTTCTTGGGCCTCTCTCTCTCTCTATATCATTCGCGGCTCCCTCCCTTTCGGAATATATGAAATTCCATTTGATTTTAATGGGAAATTTGTTGGGTAAGCATCATCACAGGGGCTGTGTGGTGCTGTGGGCGCCTGGAGGTGGCACGCTTCAAAAATCTTGGCATTTAATAGACACCTGACTGCCGCCGCTCATGTGGAAGGACAGATAGGATAGGAGCCCCGAGCGGCATGAGAGTTATTTAGCTTATCCTCGTCAAAAAAATGGGTTAACTAGGTGCCAGGGGTCTGGGTTTCCTTTCGCTCGCTGTATAACATTTTGGGAGGCATTTGTACTATTTGCTATACCCATTACTCGACTTATTTTAGCAGCTTATAACTTTAAAATAGCCTCTTACAATGGAATTAAAACCTCTGCCTGTTACAGAAATCTTTACAAGCACTGTATACCCTTAATCTTCACCATTACCAGGATATAATAGTTCGTATCATAAGATTTTCAATTATTTAACGGTTTTATGGCCATCGTAATGCGTGTGGAAGCCTCCGAAACTGGAAAAACGGTTAATTAAACGTTGTCTCGTTAACAACAGGGTGTGTATGTCACAGAGGGGGAGGTACGTTGTATCAAATCACTTGAGCGTAAAAACTAATTGTAGACCAAAAGACGGGAATATGAACCGTCTCGAGATTACAGTTGCCCCCAGAATAAGAAAGAGAGAAACCATCAGTAGAGGGTCGGCAGAAGCAGCCAAGCGATGGAAACATAGGAAAACATTTGAGCAAAGGAAAGAAGCAGCAGCAAATGTGAAAATGTGAAGAGGAAGGGGCGAAGAATTAAAAGAAAATCAAAATACTCCGAATATTGCTAAGAAGTTCTAAATCATTTAATATTAATTCAGGAAATAGAATTATTTGTTCAACCAGTTCAATATTATTATCTTGTGCTCGATGCTGATCAAGAATATATTCATATGTATTTATGTTGTACATATGGTGGAGCCCCTGAACTCGTTGAGTACCGGTTATAATACCGTTCGTTATTCCATGTGCTTCACACGAGGTCGTATGTAATTTTGGTCTCTACAAGCTGGATTCGAGAAAGAAATAAATAAAAAAATGGCTAAAACCGTAAAAAATAGCTAAAAATTGAGTTATGACTAAATTAACCCTTGAAGTAACACATTTAGTAGTTTTAGTGTTTTTTTTTTAAGTTTACGGTAAATTAAGGACATCATTAACTTCAAAATTCTACCTATTCTCCCCTGTTAATACAATCTGTACTTAAAATAGCCGATATCCCAGTCAGCTGGTGCGCCATAATCCTTTGCAGCTAATAAATTGTCTAAGGCTAACAAAGCCTTTACATATACATATAAATAACTAAATAAGGTATTTCCAAATTTTCATAAAACCTATGGTTTTATTTGGCGAAGCACTCCACGCTGTCCATGAATAGTGGACAGCAAATGGACAAAATACTTATTGTTCATATGTACATAGTTCACGTCAATAAACTAGTTCGGATACATTTTATGCAGCTATAAAATCCAGAAAACATTAAACATATGTATGTTTGAAGCTAAAAAAACTGAATATATATAAAAAAAATTGATATACTTACATATATATGTATATGTATGCATTAGCATTATGAAAATGGTGTAATAGCTGGATGCCACCAGATTAGATTAGACTTGCTTCCTTAACGCAAACTACATCGTAGAGGGTACCTCCCTTCTATAACATCTCCTAGGGTATTTATACTCGTTTTAGTAGCATACGTTTTTCATAGTACAAATTCTGGGGCTCGCAAATATAAGGTTTAATATAAATATAAGTTACATATGTACTACGGCATACATGCTGGTCAGCAGCATGTTGCTGGGCGCCACAACAAACGCACTCAAACACGCTCGAGCGCCGAAACACTCGAAAAAAAACGTAAACACAACGTGTTGGCGGTCTGTATCGTTGGTTGTGTAACAAGTTTGAGCGTGTTGTCATAGGTTCGAGCTCGTGCGACAATAGAAAGACCCGAACGTTTCAATTCCACGTTTTTCCGGTTCCAGAGCAAAAGAGCACGAGAGAGCAACAGCCGAAGTGACTCAAAGGTGAGAGAACCGACTGTTAACAGAGTCTGACTCTGGAAATATAAAAAATGTTAGGCGTGTATAAAAACAAATAGTACAAATTTTAAATATTTCAAACTATAAATTATCTTAAAAAGCTGCTTTTTTTATATTATTAAATGAAACCAAATATATATAATTTTATCTTTACATTAAGACCAGAAGACCTTCTAATACTCTTGATCTGATTTGATAATTCGTAATATTAGCTGTATTGTATAGTCATCATATTTTAATTATTATTTTTAGCTGATTTTAAAAATATTGAAGAATACGCAAAGTTTGTTTATAATATCTTCAAAATTACATCACACATAGTATCTCCATTTTAGAGCTGCGATTCCAGCAGCATAGTCTGTTAATAGATAACATTGAACACGCTCTGCTAGTCATTTTGAACATTGGCCCTGCTAACGGTTCGTTTTCAGCCGTCAGTTCTAACGGGAAATTTGCGCGGAACGGACGGAAAACGGAAAAAGGGACAAGACAGTCGGTCCAAAATCGTCAAAACGCCTTACGTTGCCTGCACGACCAAGTGACAGTAAGAAGAGTGTTATCAGTGCCACAGAGAAATACGAAGCACAAAAGCATTGGAGAAATGCTGCACCAATATACAGTGAAACAGCCAATAAAGTACTACAGTGAAATAATATTGATTGCAGACCAGTAAATGCACCACCCACTAAGGTCCAACTGCACCATCAGTGATTGGTGACCCAGCAGCATACAGTGAATCCCTAGTGACACAGCTGAATACAGTGAAGCTATACTGATTGAAACAACACACATAGTTCTCAGAGCTCTACAACAGTGTCTACAAACAGTCAGGCACCACTCTGTTGCTTAGGAAGTTGCGCAAATATTGATAAAGGTATAAGAGCTGCTCAAAACACTTACAAAACACAGTGAAATTTGTTTTTTGGAGATCAAATTCCTTATTCATTTACAATGAAATTCCTCGTGGCCGGTTTTTGTTTTTGTTTAGTTATTGGAGCTTCCTATTTTTGAATGCAAAAATGCATGAAATATTATAGTGTTTACGACATTGGAGCTGCTTTGGCCGCTCTGCGGCTCTGTACAGGAAAATTTCAAGTATTTCACTGTTATAATGTTGAAAAGAATCACAGGATGGCAAATGTTATGCCACATAAAAGTAAACCACAAAGTTTTGCCCTTTTGTGTTCTTGTTGTTGGTAGGAGTCACGTGTCAAGCGGAAATCTATTCAGAATTGTTATTCGCTCTCTAGAGCTCTAGCTGTAGAGCTCTCCCCCCGCCCAAATATAGTTAGTGTATTAAGTGTGTTGGTGTGGTAGTAGTTTGACACACTTTTCCCTATCCGTGTGTCCTTCGAGGAAAAAAACTTTAGCGAGGAGCAGAGCAGAAGCAGGAGCAGGAGCAGGCGAGCTCCTCTGCCGATGCCCGTGGCTCGTGGCGCGTCGGTCGGCAAGGACAAAATCTCGACTGAAATCGTTATTGTCATTGTCGTCGTCGTTGTCGTTGTTCGCTTTTTGGCTCATCAATAAAAATTTCCTTGACATTTTATGAGCCAAAGGATTTCTGGGCAGGCTTACTCCTTTCTCGGAGTCATTTCCAAGTCCATGGCTAAGAGCGAACGAGAGATATGGCTAATATATTAAATACGACAACGGATTAAACGGTTGGTTGCCCTTTTTATGTCCGCTTATATTTATGGACAATTATTTAAAGAATTTTGTGCGCCCTTGGGGCTGAAAGTTCAACACACAGTTATGCTCTGTGAATGTTTTATGTTTATGGGGAAGCACTGTACTCGAAGGACTCCCCTACTGCTCGACTGCTCCTGGGAGCTGGCTAAATTTAATTAAGCCTCCTTTCGATTGTTTATAAATTCATGTTAATGATATTTGGACAGCCCGTCGCGAGGGCCTCCCCACCAAAAAGTATCTGCAATTAACTCGAATCGTTGGGCGCGAGAATTCCATCCTCCATTGCCAAAAACTTGTGAGAATTTTCCGCTAATTGTTTTCTCCCGAGGAGGCGCCAGAGCAATCCTCGCCAGCTGCGGCGGCGGGTAAAGGACCTCCCCTCTCGACAGACGCCTACCATTTTGTTTTGATATGCAAATGGCCTTAAATTCCACACTCGAATTGAAATGAAATTGCCGAAAACTTTTCCGTTTTCCATCTCTCGCAGAAAGTTGCCACACAGGCCACACAGAGAGAAGAGTGAGGCTCGTTCAGTGCGGTGCGGCACGTGCCGTTTACTCGTTTAATTTTAAATGCCAAACATTTTTATTAATGATTATTGCCGTGAGTGGCAAAAGTGCTGGGGAATCCCCCAGTCTTCCAGTCCCACAGTTGAAAGATGGAGGCGCTGCTCGTAATAATCGAAAATTGTTTCCCCATTATAGGGCCGGTACAGTGGAAGGTCTCTTAAGGGACTGCTGTCTGAAGACTAGACAGGTTTTGGTGGTGACAATCGCAGAGTGTTTTTGGTCCTTGAACATTTTCTCTTGGGATAGGAGGTGCTGGAACATCTGAAACGGACAGTTTTCTGTCACTGATTTGTGGACAAAATCAGTGCAACCAGAATATCTGAAACGGGACTCTAGAGGGATCACTGTAATACGGGAGATATCACTGTTTCCCGACAGGGTTTCCTTGACAACTTATTCTCCTAGAGCACATCCTCTCGCAGATATTCAGATTGAGATTGAATGCGACTCGAGGACACATTTATTTAAATATTTTGACAAACTTTGACGACATTTCGCGCCATTCGATTTGGCAGTGCCAGCAGACAATCCATTCTCATTCCCACACAAATTCCCACCCGCACCACAAAATCCTGTATCCTCCCAGCCATATCTATAACGAATATAGGAGTTTGGCCCCCGTACCATTTATATCAATTTCTTTATTCCTGACGGCTTTCTACGGCTATGGCCTGCATTTTCTAGAGGAACAGGACTCTTTTCGGTGGCTGGAGGGGTATGGCTTCCCTAGGAAATTTATGTATGCGTTTTATGGCTACGTGGCTCGTAAATAAGAGAAATGTTGCAGCACCGTCTGGAATATCGGGCGGGTGGAGGTGTTTTTTATCTCCTGCACATGTGTGTGGCTGTGTGTGTGTGGAAGGTTTTCGAGTGCCTTAACCATCAGGCAGTAAGCAGATTTCATTCTGCTGGAAATGCTGCCCTATTTTGCAGCGAATATTTTCTCAAAATAAATGCCTAAAGTGACACATTTAATATGATTTGTTTATGGGATTCTGCTTTGTTTTTTGCTGACAGTTGAGGCCCTGATATCCAGAAGCCAGTCCGTCATTCAAGACGGCTTACAGAAACACACATTTTCTTGACTTCAAATTGGTTTTTATTTAAAATGGAAAATAGAAGAAATGTAAGCTGTTTTTGGCAGTTGAAAGTTAAAATATCCTAGAAGATCTTACATCTCTTACATCATAGGAAACAATGTTGCTCATTATTTCTTCAGATTTTTGTGCGACTGTTTATTCCGAGATATCCCAACCTCCCAGCTTTGCACTCATATTTATCAGAAATAGTGATCGAATCCTCTCCACTATGACCATTCGGATGTACAGACAAGTCCAAAAGTAAGCCCAATTGCAATCCAGATCAAGAATAAATATACTTTTTAGACTGTCTTCATAAGTAATACCCTATAAACAACGATTTAGATGGGAGGGAACGCAACCCACATTTTATTCCGAAGGAAGATTTTTAAGGATTGCGAAACGAAGACTCTGGGGGTATAGAGAGAGGGAATGGGAGCGTAGGAAAGAGACGGCACGAATGTGTGTGCAGAGGAGCATGCAGTGGGTAAAAGAGGCAAAAGGCAGTGAGAGAGTAGGTAAGCGAGGCAGAGAGGAGGTGGACTGGAGGCCAAATTAGTTTTCTGAGCAAAGAGCCCGTGAGTCGGTCGAAAGAGAGTGGACCAAAAACAAAGCTCAGTTCGTTAAACTCAACCGTTTATGGATATGTGTATATGTGTAGTATATGTGTGTACATATGTATATCAAGTACATGCATGTACATACCCGACATACCCTACCTTTTGTTGTGCGGCCGTGTGTTTAGCCAAGCAGAACGTTAAACCTCCGTCGAAGCCGGCGTTGCGTTGCGTTGTTGTTGTTTTTTTTGGCCTGTATTTTGTGTTTGTGGCGCAACTTTAGAAAACAGAAATTGGTGGCAAGCAACAGCAGAAATTTGTTTGAATGTTGCATCAACGAACTGCAGCAGCAGAACAGCACAACAGCAGAACAAAATACAACCCATGAATACACCCCCCTATCTCTGAATGAAATTTGAATATTAAAAGATTGTTGGGCAAGTGCCTGAACAAACACCCGACGGAAGCGGAAATGGAAGTGGAAATGGCAATGGAGGGAGGGACGGCAAGGGGAGAGGCGAAAACACTTGCGTGGGTGGGCCAAAAGGGGCAATTAATGGGAATTATTGATAGAGCAAAACCCAGGAGCAGCAGTGCACCGTGTAGGAGTCGAGTTGGGTCCTTGAGTCAATTACTGTCCTACTCCCATTGGCAAATTTCCCGTGAATTTTCTTGTCCAATCAAGACCGCACCTCGTTACTCGCACTCGCACTCGAGCTTTTCCGTTTTCCCTGCGATTTCTCTGTAGCCTCTTCGTTCCCTGCCCGCCGTGTCCCTCCGTTTGAATGCGGTCAACTACAGCCGTGTTTTCCACGAAATGAATCGATCGTCTTTTCACTTGCATTGACTTTTGCCTTTCCGGGAAAAAGACCTGCAATTAAATGTGATTTGCATATTGAGTACTTATGGATGGCCAATGGGTAAATGTTTTTCTTATTTCTTGATTTTGCCAGAGCTTGCTGCTACCCCTGCTGCCTCTTATGGTCTGGCAGATCCACTCCGCCTAATGAGTGCCTGCAATCCAATAATTGGAAATCTAAACCCACTAGCCGTGAAGAGATTGCAAAAACATGAACCCCCCCCACCACCAGCACCACAGAAAAGCGAGAAAAACCCAATCGAAATGGAAAACAAAAAGTATAAAAAGCTCTGGTCTGGTCTGCTCTCTCGTAACCGTTAGAACGCCACCTGCCACATAGCGTCTGCGGCTAAAAATTTCAAATTTCCATTTAGAATAACATTCCGAGCCGCTCTGGAACCCCTGAATCACCGAAAACCAGATGCAAATAAAAACAAATTGTGAGTGGGGTGTGTGTGGCAGCTGCATGCGCAACTTTTCTATTGTATTCGTAGTTTATTTTGTATATTTACGGGGCTGTACTCTCTCCGAAGGGTATTAGGATTACGAGCCGGTATTTGAAAAAAAGAAAACAAATACTATTTTGGGAGTCTATGAGGTGTACGTGTATTTCGATCAGCATAACCAGAGGTCTCTTCCCTTGTATACGATTTTTAATGTAGATATCTTTCTGTAGATTTGGGGAGAGAAAAGTATTGCAGGTGTCAATCTTTTATAACTAACTGAAATATTAATATACGCTCTGAGTTTCATTGTTTCATATTTTGTGTTTATTAGTTCATTCAAGTCCTACGACTCTATTCCGTTTCCATCGGAAGAGCTTTCCGTGTTCAAGGGTATGAATAGTCACAGTTTTGTTTCCTCAAAACGTTGCCTTTTCTTGTTTTTTATATTTTTGTCGAATTTTCCACACCCACTTTTCCATCTGCGTAACTTTTCATTTTCATATATGATTTTTTGGGCGTTTGTTTGTTTTTGTTTGTTGTTTTTTTTTCAAGAGGCGCAGCGCAAATTAATTAAATGCACTCGACTGTGATTTATGCGATCCTGAGTGAATAGGGAGTTGGATTGTGTGTCCGGGATTGGTTTCTGGTACACACAGTAGCTGCAGCAATTAGTGGCACTATGGCAGGGGCGGGGACAGGCACTTGAGGCACTAATGTGGAAACCATTCCAGCACTCCACAGGCGGGCGGCCAATGATCTCTCTCTCTGTCTCTCTCTCTCTCTGTTTCCCATGTCTCTGTATGGCATTTTAAAAGCCAAATCCACTTAAGATTAACTTATCATCCGTCAGACTGCCATCAAATTCTCATTGGAATCAAATGTCTAATAATTTTCAGCTTAAAAATTCATTAGATACAAATCGTTGGACCCATACCCATATCAAAACCAAGCACACACAATGGGTGCCCATGAAAGAGGTAAAATAATACACTTATGAGGGTCAGAGCCGGGTTTCTACAGAGTCTTGGGCTTGGGCTTGGGCTTGGTCTTGGTCTGTGGTCTTTGGCTAATTTCGCACTAATTGATTTCTTTTGCGGCAAGCAGCGCTTTGATTGAACAAACGTCTCAGGGCCCCCCTCACGGAACGCTGTCAAATGGTTCCTCCTGAAATGCGATGACAGTTGGGACCTGCGTTTGGATTGGGACTGGGATTGGGCCTTGTTTTGGTCTGTCTCATAGTTTTTTTCTTTCCCTGCCCATCAAATCGAAAACTAAACGCCGTCAAAGTCTCATTAGTTGACGGGGCTTTGGATGCGCTGACTGACTGATGGCCGCGACACGCCGCCTCTCTGATTGGGTTTTAATGCGTTTTGGCAGGCGAACATTGTCCACGATTCCGTTTACAGAAGTTTCATAATTTGTCTCTCTGCCTCTGATTGATGGGGCATGCAATACGATACGATCCCCCCGCCCTTCCACGACTTATTGCTCACTCATTGTCTTGTAGTTTGTCATCTCTGGCCATTACCCAAATGATTTGCCATAAGCCCTGAGCCGATCTCTCGGCCATGCAGACACTTTCTCGTTTCGTTTTTTCGTATAATTTACCACGCACTGCGGCAGGTGAGGCACGTGTTACGGCGACCTTTAACCTGCTGAAGATTGCTGCATGCTCGAGCAATTTGAGAGGCGTTTTAATGGTCCTTTCGGGGGTACAACCCCCACATCTTTTTGGGCAGAGAATCAGTGATAAATTTTGCACTTTGTTTGGCTTACACGCCCACATTAATTAGTGGAGAAGATGAAGGAGTTCTGGCCAATCTGGGTACGGGGTCTGCCAATGATTTTCGAATGCAATTTCCAGGCGAAACGTGGACGTGACTCAAAGAGGCAAAAGAGGCAGAAGAGGCAGAGGGTCATGAGAGGGAGTCACGATAAAGTCTTCTTCATTTGGTTTCTCTTCGCTCTGTTGCATGCACCTGTACAACAGACAGACAGAGAGACAGAAAGGCAGAGAGAGAGAAGGGTGCCCCTTCACATGTGGGCAATTTAGTGCCTTGACGCCCACCTGCCCCACAGAGACGGAGACGGAGCCCCAACACACAAAAGAGCTGCTTTCAGTCGTTGGCTCCATTTCAGGGCCCTGGCGGCTCGGCTCGGCTCGCTCTCTGTAAATTATATGAAAATGCAGGGCATAGAAGCGAGTCGAAATCGGCATTTCAACGCTCCAGTTCCAGTTCCAGTTCACAGACATTGACACACTTTTAGCCACTTACCTGAGTGCCTGCTTACACTCTCCTTCAACCGTTGCCCATTCCCCATTCCATGTTGATCAGTGTTCGCCGAACACTGAGACGATCACGTCTTCTGTGTGGCGTGTGTAGGAGTATCGCAGTGCATCCACGTACAAAACTCCAAGATGAGCAGCAGCTACAGCAACAGCATTCACAATTTCTGACTGGAATGGAATCTAATTAGCGGCGTGCAACGAGGAGCGTGCAACGTGCAACTTGTAATGGGCCGACAACTTCGTGACGCTGCTGAAAAAACTGGTTGTTGCTCCTCTGTCTCTGGCTTTTGCCTTTGCCTCGTCTCGTTTTGGGGGCTGCCTCATAAATCAGCAATTGTCATTATTGTTTGTTCGTTTATTTAACTTTATTATTATATAAAACCCCTTACCCCTTACCTCTTTCCTTTTTACTCATTCCTCTGGTGGTATCCAGTATCCTCTTTTAAGAGGCTTAAGTGTGGAATGCAGCAGAAGAAATATACACCTTAAGTATCGATGTTTCTCGTAAAATGAGGTGCGGAAAAGACCTGAAGAATGGATCGTCACTGATGTTGAGGTGCGGACAAGACCCAAGGAATCAATCTTCTTTTGGGCTAAGATGCAGAAATGAGTCAAGGAAACGATCTTTCTTTGAGAAGAGCTGCAGAAGAGCCACAAAGATGTAGAATGGAAAGGCCCTAAAGAATGGATCTTTTGTTAAGAAGACGTGCAGAAAATGCCCTAAGGGATGGGTCTTGCACAAGGAGAGAAGGGGGAGAATAAGGAGTGGGGCAGAAACGCTTTTAAAGAAGGGTTCTTCCTTAAGTTAAGATACAGAAAATACAGCTTCAATAAATACCAAAATAATGAATCTTCTTTGGGATGATGCGCAGAAAAAACTCCTCCTAATGACCCTGGCAGCTGCACAAAACATACAAAAAATACTATCCCCAGCATCAAATTCCATTCCACAAAAAGCCACAAATCTGTGCCAATTATGATAATTTGATTTGATGCCATTTACATTATCTGTTTCCTTTTTTTTTTGTGTTTTTTTCGGTTGCTCCGAAATAAAAATTGTGCTGCCCTGAAATTGCATTAGCAAAGGCGCTGCCTAAAGAACGGCACCAAAAATGTGTTAAGGTCAGTGGCAAGAGAGCAGAAATGAGCGGAATAAAAAGATTGTTATGACAAAGAGAATGAAAATAAATGAGGCCGCAAATGCGAGGAGGGGATCGGAGACAAGTGGATGGCCCGGGCGGCGCTGCCTGCCCCACAGATAAGCGGAATCGTATACAAATGGTCAACTTAACTAAAACAATAACTATACACCCCCTCTCCGACGGGGCCGGGGCCCATAGAATACGGAGAATAGCACTAAAATGAGCAAAAGAAAAACGCCCCGTCCTCCTCCTGCTGCTACTATCATAAAAGAAAAGCGAAAACAAAAGCCGACAAAAGCGGGCGCCAGTTGTGGCATGGAAAAACAATGAAGGGGCGGAGGAGAAGCGGGAGAAGAGTCCCAAAAGAAAAGCCAGCCAACTGCAAATGTAAAATTAACAAGAAATCAATGCGAAAAGCCAGAAAACAAACAGAGGGAAAAACTGAAGCCCAGAGCCCGAATCGAGTCGAGTCGAGTCGAGTCCAAATGAAAGCCGAAAGAAGTCATAAATAAAAATTGAATGAAACGAATTTCTTCTCATTGGCAAAAAAGGAATAAACGAAAGAAAGAAAGAAGAGCTTTTGTTATTTCGCGGTTATCAATTTCAACGCACAGCTGGCCAAAAGCAGACATCGACGTAGATGGTATTAGCCAATAAGGTAGACCCCCCTCCGTCGCCCGCTCTCGTCTATTTCCACATTCGAAGCGCTCCCACGCTCCACTGAACAGCAGCAAGGGGCAGATTGTAGCAGCAGTCAGAGAGGGGGGGCAGAGCTATTGGAGACGCAGACCCAGAGCCAGACGAAGATGTTGCTTGTGCTGGCACATCAATTTGCGATTATGAAAGGCTGCCTGGCCAGCAGCAGCCGAAGCCCGCGAAGCCCCCGAAGCCCCCAAAGACCGAAGCAGCAGCAGCTCCATCTATAGCTTCGACTTCAGTAGGAACCTCTCCGCATACAATGAGCCGAAACTCTTTATTCAATCCGAGGAAATCTGAGCATTTAATGCGCCGCCAGCGCAGTCAGAGTCGCCACGGCACCAGCATCGTTAGTGGCATTCAGTGTGGGGTCAGGCTGCAGCTGGCTGGCTCCGAGATGCTGGTTCGTTCTCTCGTGGCATCTCCGAGCAGGGCATCGTTTGGCATTTCTTGGCTCGAGCGGTCGGCCTTCACATTTACCAATCCCCCCGATCAAATCCATTGATGCCACTGCTGCTGCTGCGGCTGCTGCTGCTGCTGTTGTAGCCGTTGCGACTGCGCATTTATGAATCTCTTCTCTGTTTGAGCTTCGACTCTGTTCGGGTCTTTGTTGCTGGGATCTTCTGCCTACCAGATGGCAAACTGGTTATAGAGCGGGTATATCAGACTGCAGAGGAGACTTGGAGATGTTTTTGAGATGTTTTGTGTTCTATATCAGTCTATAGAGGAGAATGAACATTTCTCTGTATTAAAAATACATCTAAACAATAGTCATGTAAATCGACTCCCTGTGTTTTTTTTCAATATTCTTGAAAACTACAGTCAAATTATGCATCATATCTACACTCCAAATTTGTATTTGTAAATTAAAAATATTTAATATTTTATTAATTTATGTTTGAATAAAAGTGAATTCTCTTTGCTTTCTTTAAGTTTGCATTTAAACCCCGAATATTTAATTTAAACTTTAACTATGACAATTTTCTCTGAGTGTACATCTCAAACACTCCTCATATGCGATCTTCTGCTCTAGGTAGCAGATGTAGAATTCATCGGAATAACCTTAACAAAAACAGTATTCACTTGAAAAATTGTTCTTATTGATGATCAATAAAGCAAACGTCATAAATTGTCTCGAAATAATTATATTTGCATGCTTATTTATACTGGACTTCCAGTTGGTATAGTTTCCATAGAAACGATCGCTTCAAAGACTTTTTCCAGTCATTGTGGATCTAGTTCGAAGTATTTCCATGGTAACCATAAACGAGTCCTTAGCCATATGCCAATGAAAGTTCAGAATTTTCATAATCAACTGTTTCATAATCATTTTAAATATTTACAATTGTTTTATATTTATCTAATAGCTACGAACCTTCCCAACACTTCATTGATGGCCCTCAAAACTCAATCAATCAAAATTGCATCAAAATTTGACTGTTAGAACCATAGTTTCCATGGCAACAAGTCCAAATTGGTATGCAAGGGGTAGCTGCAGCCTCGAAACCCCTCATAAACATTGGGCTCTCTGGTTATTCGTTTGTTGTTTTTTTTGCCGGGGTGTATTTATTGTACATGCCACAAAGCAATGCCTCTGTTTGTTTCTTTTTTTGTGCCGTGTTCTGTGTTCTTGTTGTAGCATTTGTCGTTCCGCTGCAGTGAAGCGCATCACCGCTGCAGAGTCGTCTGCAGAGTCCACAGACAGCCGCGTGCTGATTCTTATTTATGCTGCAACACGCCTCGCCTCACCGTACCCCCATCCCTATCCCTATCCACATCCCCATCTCCATACCCATCTGCACAGCTCTCCTATAGTTTCCCTACAGATTAGTTGCAATCGGATCCAACTTCTGCTGAGTTATGATTAAATGGCATTTCGTGCGAGTGAGTATCCTATGCCTCAGCGTCAGCGTCTGGCTCTGGCTATGACTCTCCATCTTTTATGGTTATTTCGTGCCTAAAAATGAAAGAAGTCCACGTACCGCGTCTCCGAATGAATGTTTCTTGCTGTTAATTTAACGCTAAATGAAGTGCGAAATTACAAACAAAAAGCCCCCGCCCCGCCCCGTCCTCCTCCGCTCCACTCCTCTCCACACCACTCGCTCTACATGAGTTCTTTCGTTTGTTTAGGGTATGGAAAAATGAAATCTGTTTCGTTTTTTTGTCCAGCCTCACAGCTTGAGTCACATCCCGCCTCCGTTGGGGCAGTATCGGATATCATAAACCCAACAGAAAGGAGAATGATGAGGTTGCTTTTGGGCAGAGTACGCACTGCTGTGTGTTGCCAGGCGAAAATTAGTTTTGTTGAATGCTTTTAATTGTTCTGCCTGTGGGAATGTCATGATTGGTTCCAGGCCCTCTGGAGTCCAAGAGCTGAGAGAGATTTATGCCTGGGCAGCACTTTTCGCCGCTATGGTGGCACACGTGCAACGGAAATGACAGTATGAGGAAACAGTTGAGCCCACCGATAAGGGCCCACAGGCCAGTGACTCCCTCTGTCTACAGGCTAAAGGGAGAGAGACCTCTCTGTATCCGAGTGGAAGTCACCAGATTGGAAAAGAGCAAACAAAGGGACAAAAAGCAAACCTCAGACAGGGACTAATGCACATTTAATGTTTTGCCCCCTCCTTCTCGTTCCAATGATAACAACAGGTGCAACGCAGGGTCAGGTATGGTTCAGGTAGATAGACCAAAGGTTGAGTCATGTCTGCGCCACGTAATTGGCCAAACAATTGCCAAACGAAACGAAAGCGTTGATATTCATAGAGAGGGAAAGAGAGAGAGAGATAGTGGTAGAGGGACAGGGAGAGGGAGAGGGAGAGCATGGAACAAACAATTGGCTGTGTCTATAAATAATTAATGCCCTCAAGGGGAATCTGTCGAGGAAGCTGCGCGCTCTGGTCCATTATCAATTCAGCGAAAAGAGGCGCTCCCTCCTTGGAATTTCTGGACAGCGCAAAAGCAACAGAACCCAGAGGTAGGGGCGGCATGAATATCGATGACTGGAGCCGGACTCCTCCACTCAGCTCTTTTGTGCTCGTATATCGTATGGGAGATGAATCAACGATTCGAGTGGGATACCAGTATCCCCTCTTTTGGGAGGGCCTGATTGCTTCTTGGTTGTGAAAATAATGCACTCCCTGCGGGGAACCCCACTTGAAGGCCAATCAAAGTGATTTAGCCGCATCATCATCATCATCATCATCTCCATCCTCTCGAATCATCCCATCCATCTACTAGGAAGAGGAGTGACCTGTGGCAGCTGCAGCTTCAGAGGGGAGAGTTTTCAAACATTTTTGCATAATTTATGCAATTTTAATTTCCAAAAAGCTCCGCCAGAGTCATCATTATCGTAGGGGGAAGAGCGTCAGATCGTCCGAGAGTCAGAGTCGAGAATTTGCACTTTTGCCTTTTATATTACTTTCCACAAAAATTATATCTGAGGTCACCACGAAAGTTTCGCCCCTCTGCCAAATTGTGGCATGCCCTTCGTTCCGTTTTCGAGTTTGCATTCAATTTTGCATCCATCTATTCTGTCTGTCTATCTCTCCGTACGTCTGGCTATCTGTTTCTGCTTCTGTCTCTATCTCTATCTCTGTCTCTGTCTCGTTGTCATCGTCATGGCTGGCTAACAGTTTTCGCCATTGTTCCTCTCTCCCTACCGCTCCCCTCCTTATACCCTTCTCTGTCTGCGGGTTTATGGTCTATGGCCACGTAATTTACCTGTTTCTTTTTTCTTTTTCCACCTACCACCAACCACCTACCGCCATCCATGCATTCGTATTCAGATTTTGATTTTCTGTAGAATTGTTTTCGAAAAACTTCATTAGAAAGTGTTTTTCTGTTGGGGTTCGAGTGTCAGGGGATCCATTGTGTCACGGTCATGGATAGGTCGGAGCTACGTATAGGTATAGGGGCTATACCATGCACATGGCTTCTGCTGATTGAGATACGAGTGGTGGATAAGCTTTAGCTATTTACAGAGTGTCTCCCCTATGCCATAGCAAAAGCATGGCCCTTGTTCCATTCAGCTACATATACGGCTCTAGAGCTCCCCTTTGGGATTCCACTGTCTTTATCTATGGCAAGTATTTTATGAGCAGATACTACCCTGATTCACACCTATCCTATTTGTATAACTATAATGCTGTAGTTCCCTATAGTATTTCCCCTATAGCTTCCCATGGAGTCTCCTCATTATATCATAATCCTGTACTTTTCCTGACAGTCTTTAGTCGCCTCTACGCAAATAATTTGGCTGTTTCACTATACCTTTATGTTACTTTAGGTTTTATTCTTCCCAAAGTATCGGTTCTATGCCATAGTCTTTAGCTGATTCACTGAAAAGTCGTTATATGTCACCCCTATATCAGCCTCCCGACACAATCTACCTGTTTTCCGTGTTTCCAGTGTCTGAGTCCTTCTATACTTTTTCCAGTGTCGCAGTCAATTATCGCACAATTCGAAATCGATTTGCGGGCAGCGCTAATCCATAGACACAGTCCTGTGGCAGGCAGAGCCAGGTGCTAATTACACCGCCCTCTGCGGTGGCAGGGTAGAGGCAGAGGAATCCTATATATAGAGATTCAAGCGTCAAGATTGCCTAAAGTGTTTCTGTATTAAAGTGTTTTGCGTTGCGTGGCTCACATTTGGCTGTTGTCGTTGTCAATGGTCGCTTAATTAGCTTTTGAATGCCAGGAGAGGGTTAGGTTTAGGGCCCTGGAGTGGCATACCATAGGGTGTTCCGCGGGGGGTTCCAGCGCGGTTCTAGGGGGAGGGGGTTTTGCTCAGGGAAAGTGTAATTAATATTCAATATGGGAGGAGCGAGACTCCTATCTCTCCTTCAGTCCCTGCTCTGAATATCAGCTAATTAATAGTGTTTGGCTTGACTGCTCGCCCGCTTTCCAGTGCCACAAACGCACATGGTTATGTATTGCATGTATTGTATATATCGTATGTATGGTATGTGTTGTAGTGGCACGCGAGAAGAACCACAGAGACCGCAACAATTCCGTGGTGAATGTTGAACGCAGAGAGCGAGAGAGAGAGAGAAAGAGCAGGGGAACCAGTAACCAGAAACCGAAACTGAAACTGAACCGAAGCGTAGGAGACCCAAAAGCAACATCATTATCAAAATCACGCAAATATTTACCTAAATAATTTGTCAACTTGACACGGAACTTTAACCTCCCCGCCACAAATAAAAAGGGAGAGTGGGAAAGAGTTTAGAGAGAGAGAGAGAGAGCTAAAAGAGACGGAGAACAATCGCCAGAACAACCTTTTCTTAAATGCAGAAAGCCTCCAGGACTAGGGACTCTCTTTCTTATCCATTCACATAAAGGCTCCAGTGAAGCGGGCATAATCCTTTATGAAATTTGTTTTCACCTTTCTGGCTCCTTGATCCTGGCTTCCGGCTGCGGCTTCATCTCTTTCTGCTGCTGCCGCTATCGCTTTTAGCCGCTTTTGGCTGCTTTTTGGCCGCCTTTGGCTGCTGGCCATAAAATTAAAATTTCCTTACAAGCATTAAACGCTAAATGAACCTGAAAATTACGCAAATCGTCAGCCAGAACAGCGCACAAAAGAACGGAAAAACACAAGAAAAAGTGAGCAGCGATAAAAAGAGGGGCCAACACCTTGAAAAGAGGGCTTACAGAAGGATGTATGTGGGTGGGGGTGGTTGGGGTTGTGAGTGTAGTACTCCCACGATGAGTTGACATTGACATTGTGTGGGGTCGAAAGGGATGACTGAATGCTTGACGCTTTTGTGTAGCGAAGGAACAAAAACGAATCTGGCAACAAAATTTCACGCCTCACTGTGCCCTCCGCACACATATGTACGAGCAAGTATGTATGTATGTTTGTACGGGCGAGTATTCGTGCGTGCGTCAAATTATGACAGTCGCTAGATTAAGCGCTCGCTACCTGCTGCTGCCTGCCCCCTGGAGGCAGGAGCCACCAACTTATCGATGTCGATGTGGCACAAAAGGGCAACCTTTTTTTAGACGCACACGCACTTTCCTTTCCACTAAATGCAAATACCTTTAGCACTGGCAGAAAGTGGCAGGAGAAGGGTTGAGGGCTGAAGCTTACACAGATGACTTGTTCTTGCCACAGCGGAACGCCGCTGTTGAAAGGGCATACCCTTCAAAAGCGAGGGGATACCCTCTTTTATTGGGTTACTGCTTTAATCTACGGCAGAAAAAGGTGTTCTTCCCTGGAATATTCTAGAATGTACCATTCTATATTCAAAATCTTATATATTCAAAGAATTCCGGAGTTACGCTTTCTATGTGTGTTTTTTCAGGTTCAAATATAAAACCTCCTCGGAATTCCTTAGAGTATTTATTGGTTTGATGGCACCTTTCTTTCTCCCGGGAGCGATGGCTCATAATTTGCTTATGTGAACAGTACGTCCTGTCCCGTCCCGTCCCGTCTCCTCCCGTCCCTCATCTCTACGGCTCCTTCTATGAATATAGATTTTTGTTTCCACTCACTGCGTGCGCAAAAATCTGCGTCTCTGAGGCATTGGAAAACATGTTGTCCCTAAAAGCAAAGACACGCAACAAAAACAAGAAAGAGGAGCAACAAAAACCAGTAGAAGGAGCAGCAACACACAGCAGAAGGAGCAGCCAAATTGAAGGAAAGGCAAAACACTGCCACATATGGAGGATAGGGTGGAGACGGAATTTTTTTCGGGACTGTTCTTTCGGGTGTGGCAGCATAAAGGTGTTGACACATTTTGTGTTGATTCTTATTGGGCTCTAAGCCGATTTTTATTCCACACATATACACACACACACATAAGAATCTAATGGGATTGTCCTTGGGGGAGGAATGAGTCCGGGTTCCGGCTTGGTTCTGGGCCTGCAATCAATTCTCATTTGGCTGCCTCTTTTGTGTCGTGTTAGCCGTAGTTCTTGCTCTACCTATCACTGGCTTAAATGCATTTCTTTTCTGCTTACAGGTAAGCCAGGTTCTACATGAAGATAGACAGGGATCTCTGGGATAGGCAAGAGGTCTCTGACTGATGAGAAGAACGGTCTCTGGTAGATCTATGTGGGATAAGGTGGCAGTTTCTGGTAAGTTTCCTCTATGGCTCTGCTGTGCAGTCTATCGTTAAGTCTCGTCTCGAACACAGTCTTTCGACCTGTTGAAGAAAATAACTGGAAAAGAGAAGAAGATGTGCTTTGGGAGCCGAAGATTTGAATGCCCTTCAAAGATCTATAGTTTATATGGAGGGTCAGAGATGAGATGAGGAGATGAAGCTGTAGTCTATTTATCTACTTATTTATCAATAATTTATCAATTTAACAATCAGATCGGGCCATTTGCACCAAAGAGAAAGCTCTGCGGAAATAGTTTTCATACAAATCCGAATAGGAAAGATGGACACGGCTATAATTTCTCTTCCAATATATCTTAGATACTCTTTCTTCTTTTGGCAAACACGTGCCCCAAATCCAGATATCCTCTCTCTTTTCTAGAGTATTACAAATAATTTTCGCCATTCACTCCGCTTTAAGATGGGGACAAAATTCGCTGGAAATTCTCATTTCTCTTACAGTTTTTTGTTGCGGCACTCAAACTCCACTCCACTTCGAGTACGCGCGCTCTGATAAATCTTAAATGGGCAAAAACGTAAAAGTACAAAAAAAAATAAAAAATAAAATGAAAACAAAATGGAAAATGGGGAAAAATCTAATTTAAGGCGACGCCGCTTCTGCCTTAACTGCCAGCTCAGCCGGGCGTCAATAATTGCCCTGAACTGAAATTATGCTGAAAGATTAAAGTCATTTATTATAATTTATTTATTCTTGTTTTGTATGCCCCCCGCCCCGCGCTCGTATGGAGCGTAGAGTCCAGACAGGAGACCAGAATACCGGGATACCAGGATACTAGGATACCATTCGGGGGGGTGCGGCAGGGGCAGGCGCAGGGGGTAGTCCTTGGCAATTACTTTGAAGTGGAGCACTAGCCCTGAACTATGGGCCGTGGCGGCGCCCCATTAAATTTGCCACACTTCATTGGCTCGCACAGAAATAATAATTTATTATTTAATTTTCGCTCAAACACTGCAGGGTGGGGCAGCAGCAGCAGCAGCAGGGGGTGTGGGGCGAGGTTTGCTTTAAAGTAATTAATTTTGGAAAGTGTCAAAGTTGCTGCACGGAAAAACTTTTCGTCTGGCACTAGCCGGAGAACGGGAACGGGAAGGGGAACGGGATCTGAAGCCCGCCCGGATGTGGCCGGAGGTCATGGCCCCTCGAGCTCATCCCAGGCACACCCTGCCTTTGCACAGGGTATCCGCTTGTCGATTGCCCGTACCCCCGGTTCTTGTGTGGCATCTTCTTTCGACCTCGCCTCGAGCGACCTAGCAGCAAGTTAATTTCCACTTGAGATTGGACACATGGACAGTGGCCGTGGCAGTAGCCCCTCTAAAGAGGAAAATAAATTAAAAAATTTAAATTAATTTTTAATATGCCGGAATCTTTTTCCCCCTTCCGCCTTACGCCTCCTGCCCACTGCCCCTGCCACCCACCCTCTATGTATATAATCTTCAAAGCTGCAATTAGCGTTTAATTTACGATGTGCCACGCACCCGAATATGTTTTTTCCCAAAATGTATTTTTATGCCAGAGAAATACCTAAAAGAAGAAGGACTCTCCATAAATTAAAGGGTCCTTTTTCCGCTTTTATCTTAATGCCTTAATGCGTCGTTTTTTTACCTGAGCTTTTGGACCCGTAAAATCATTTGAATGCGAAGCATTTTATTGCACACTTTTGGAGAGAAAAGGGAAGGGGGCCCATTATTCAAGGTAATTTAATTTGAAGGAAATGGCAGACAGCCGTCAGCCAGATCGAACAGCACTGTCAGCGGAATACCAGTCCAAGCCACAGACCGAACCCACAATCCGAACAAATAAACGCTTGACCCAGTCCTGGGAACTCCTGAACTCCTGGACTCCCGGACAGCGCCGAACACAATGAGCCATGTGCCAAATGAATGGCCAAAAAGTTGAACCCCTGGAAGCTGGAAACTGAGAGCTGAGAACTGAGCAGGCGAAAGCATTTTAAATGCAAATGAAGTGCCGCACTTAGGAGGCCATCAGCCAAAAGAGTGCTGTGGTGTGCTGTGGTGTGGTGTGGCATGGTGTGGCATGGTGGCTAGCGCCAGAGAGCGAGAGAAATGCTGAGAATCGCTGATAAATTAGAGAAGTCTGGCTCTCCAATTTTAATAAACTTCAGGCTGGGTTAAAAGTATGTCAAAAATCGCCTAAAAGCACCCTCAGGCGCACCCCCCACTTTCCCCTGCCAGAAATTGTAAAGTTTGGCATCAAAATTTCCAAATTTCTTTTATGATAAAATATTTCGAAAACAATTTTTTGTTGGTTTTTTGTTTTCGCGAAGAAGTGTCCGAGTAATGCGCTTATGGCTGTGGCCCTCGAAGAAGGAAAACTCGCAAATTGAAATACTCGTAAATAATAATCAGTGGGGCCAGGCCAGCACTCGAAAAGATTGTGGGGATATACCCTCGAGTTGGTCAACTTGTCGAAAGTTTAGCATACATTGAGCGGGGGCTTAGCTTCTGATGGACAGCCAGTCGGGGCGGAAGGAGTGGGGCTTTGGGGTTGCTCATTTCATGGAATTCGCGTGATTTATTTGTTGCATAACTCGGGGGGTCGCGGAATGGAATGATGGCAAATAAAGCAGAAAAAACGTAGAAAGAACTTGCAAAATAAATTGAAAGCAACACAAAAGTTTGTCAGTCGCAAGACACGGCAAAAGTTTCTTCGGGGGGCTGTAAGTAATGTAGTGGGTGAGGGGAGGCAGCGGGAGAGACAGAGGCGCTTGTAAAAAATTACTTGCATACTTTTTGGCGCGCTTATAATTGTTTTCCATTCCTCGGTCCTTTAGTTTGTGCATGCCGGCCCCTGCTCCTGCTCCTGGCCCTGCTCCTGCCCCCGTCCTGCCCTTGTCCTGCCTTTTCATATAACTCATTAGGCAAAAGTTTAATGCAAGCGCCTCCCCTCCTGCTCCTCTGTGGGAGTTTGTGTTCAGATTTACTTTAACTACTCCTGCGCCTGCAACTATGCAATAAATTTTGCGAAATTTGTGTCCTCCTTCCATCCATGCGGCGCTTGGCTGCGGCTCTCATAGCCATGACCCAAATCGTGCGCAGGAGAGGAGGAGTGAAAGAGTAGGGTTAGCGGAAGAGCGATGCCAGAGCACACAGTGGGTTAGTGGAGTGAAGGGGAAAGTTATATAATAAGCAGCATTAACTACACATGTTCGTGGTGGTAGTGGCAGAGGCAGTGGGACAGCAGCTGCTGCAAAGCCGGACATTATTCAGTGGGCTCCCAATCTCAGCTGCTGCCCCCCTGCCACCATGCCACATGCCGCAGAGCTACTTAAGTGCAAGTGCCGCAAAGTCAGATACGCGCGCCCCCACTGGACTGTCGAAACTTTTCCAATCTAAGCTAAATAAAAAGGAAAAAGTCTTTCATGTCTATCATGTCAGTAGGTATTTTATTATTTTTAACCTCTCTCCCCAGCTGTCGCTCCAACGAAACGAAACCACTGTGCCACCACCGCACCACCCAACCACCCAACCACAGAGCGAAAGAGAGCGAGGGAAGAGACGTGGAGTGCTCCCGTTGTCTTCTGCAACTAATTTGTCAATGTCAAGTGTTATTTCTTATATTTTCCTCCTCCTCCTCCTCTCTCTGTATTTTTCGTGTTGTTGGATTCGGGAAAACTTTTGGCGCACGCACGCCCTCAGCACACAGCACACAGCCCACAGCAGACAGCCCACAGTGAGATACATCACTCCAGGGCGGGCTCCCCCCTTTTTCCTGGTGCCCCACAGTGCTGCACGTAATCTAGTATATCAATGTGGTGTGTACTTTTAGGCGCTCGTGCATGTGGATCCGCCATACAAATACGAAATGACAAACAGCTGCTGCCTCCCTGATCTGATCCTTTCCTTAGGTTCAATTATGCTTAGGCTTTAAAAACCCCCAACTTTAAGCGGCACCACATCGTTTTGGAGTGCGACATTTGCCACGTCATTGCCTCGTTGTCTAGCGAAGCCCCTACTTCACTCCACTCCACTCCATTCCTCTTTTCACCCGAGTGTAGTGTTTTTTTGGGGCACACTGCCAACTTCATTTAACAATCAGCGTCAGACAGAGCAGCCAGGTGACAGTTTTGAGCATCCCCATCCCCCAATCTCAATCCCAGGCTGGCGGCTGCCTAATTGGCGGCTCCTCTCCTGCTCCACTCCTGCTCCTCCCTGATGCTGCTGTCTTGCTCTGGAGTTTCGCTAAGTAGATTTTCTTGTACGGCATTTCAGTAAGAGTGGCAGCCCCAGATCGGTGCCGTGGCAACGTGGCACGAGTACAGTTGACACTTTGTGTCAAAGTTCATTGCTGCAGCAGTCGGTCAGGATGCCGTCAGTTTGTTTGGTAGCGTGCCCATGCCGCATATTTCACTTCCCTCTCCCCCCCACCCCTTCATTCGTTTGGGCTGTTATTTTTCTTCATTCCTGCTTGATGCATGCCTCCCATTCCCTGCTTGATTCCCTGATTCACGTAGTGCTGCTTGTCATTCCCTGCCTGATTTCCGTAGCACTGCTCTTCCTTGATGCTAATTAATTGTATGGCGTTGCGGGGCAGGGCGCAGGGCGCAGGGACCCAAAGGCTAAGCTTGTTTGCCAAAATTAATGGGGCTTCCTTCCAGCAGTGCCTTCTTCAATGGAAAAATGCCATAATTGTATGGCACTCGAGCAAAGTACACACAGCAATCGATTCAATTGCAGGGAGGGCAGGGCGCTTGGCGTGCCATGACGCGGCATGAAAGCCTCGTCACATGTGAGGCGGCAGCGTAATCACATGCCCCAATGCGCTTATTGAATGCCAGGCAAACATAATATAATAAAAATGAAAATATATGTAGAAATTTTGTCATCCCAGAACACACAAACACACAAAGAGCGCCTGAAAACACACACATGCGAGTATAATAAATCCCCGAACGAGGACAAGGACGTGTGCTCCCAAATGTCTATTAGGCGCAACAATTGCTTTTCACGCTCATCAACAGCATCATCATCATCGTCATCATCATCATCGTGATTGTGATTCAGATTGGGATGGTAAAGATGCTTTAAGATGATGATGAGAAGCAGCTGCTGCTCCGGCTGCTGGAGGTTTACAGCCATGTTTGAGTGCCGCCTCAGAATGTGGCACATATGGTGGGGTGGGGATCGCCCAGCAGCAAAACAGCGAAAATGCCGTAAAATTGCCTCGCAAAGATTATAAAAATTAAGCGTCAAATATATATATTTACCGAATTACTGTCAAAGGCAGCGGCAGCAGCACGTTCAGGGTGTACAGGCAGAGGCAGAGCCCTGAAGCGTAAGGTGCCGCAGAGAGTCGCCTCCTGCTGCTCCATTCACGACCTGACCTGACTTGACTACTGCCATCACTTGCGCTAAATTAGATTTTGCCCGTTCTAGCCTCGTTCAGCGTTGTCGCTTCATTTTGTCAATTGTTTGGACTTGTTAGACGCCGACGAGCAAATGGCCCGGATGGCCAGAACGGACCACGACGAACCGACCCCGTGGCCAAGCCATGCCACACACAATGGCTCCGATGCTGCTGATGCTCTGATGCTCTGGAAAGGTCCATTGTGTGTCTCTGTGTGGGTCTGTGTGTTTGTGGGTGCGTCCTTCTGCTGGCATTGTGTCAGGTCAGTCCCCACCGTCCTGAATGCCAAGAGCTAAGTAGATTAGGGCCAATTACAGCGGCATCAGCATCACCGTCACCATCAGAGCGGTTCTGTCACTCGTCCTGCCTCCCTCCCTCCCATTTGCTCCCATTGTCAAGTGCGGGGGACATTCTCTCTGCTTAAGGTCTCGGGGCCAGGGCAAGTATTTAATTGAAGGAAAGTCACTGTCCTCCCATCCTCCCCTCCCACATTTCTATATCTTTCGACATCTACTCTACCTGAGCGTCTAATGTGCCGAAAAGCCAAATGAGTTTGACTGCACAAACAGCGGTATACAGCAGCGGGGCGCCGCCGTCCGCACTCAGGCAATGCAAATGCTGATGACGATGACGACGACGATCCTGATGAAATGCAATCGTCAACCGCACCACGAAGCACGTGCACTGTGTGCGGCTTTTGCTGTAATACGGCAGCCAAGGAAAACAGAGCCACACACACAGACACCGGCAGGGAGGGAGGCACACTAATACCCTTGCAACAGAGGCCAGGTCATGCATACGAAATAGTCGAGTTTTCCCCGAGTGCAAGCGGAAACCAGAGCAGAAGAGTTGGGTTACCAATATGATACCCTTTAGAACAGGCATTCCAGAACTGTAATCTGAAGTCCTACATGATTTCCAGCAGGAGATACCGCCACATAACTTATGGTTAGGATTGTTTATATACATCCTTTATATATGTACATCATCAAATTATTGCATGTCTTGGGCAGAATCAAGCATATTTTTCTCGAGACTGGCACCGAGAACCGGGTCTAAACGTCGGTCGCGGTCTCAAGATTCCCAGAACCGACTTGTGCAAGTCGCCAAAGACTGTGTAGACAGCGAGGTTGTGGCCAACGGGGAAGTATAGATGAGAAGAGAATTGAATTGAAATAATGGCCCACCATAGAACAGCTTTTTGGGTCTTAATGCAACATCTTTTTGTAATTGTATCTTGCATAAATGTAACTTCTGGCCTATTTTCTAGGGTAATTGCCAAGTCTACACTTTGTTTTTTTCTGCAGTAGCAGCGAAAAACGTAATTATTCATAATTCAATTTTCTAACGCGAGATGGTGGCACATGGCAACAATTTCACGCCAACCGCCAAACGACGACACAATTGTACGAGAGTGTGTGAGTAACTGGGTTCGTATATCCTGTGTGTCTGTGGGTGTATGTGGGTGTGTATGTGTGTGTGGTAGAGGGGGGACATCTGCATCTGTGTGCAGTTAATGTGCTTTTGGAATGCATACGGGGTTATGCAATATTAAGCATACGCATTCGACATGTTTGCCGAAGAGGGAGGCTGGAGCTTAGAGGCACAGGACACAGGTAGATTGTTTGGTTTTGCCTGGGGGCTGGCAGATGGGGCAAAGAAAGAGGGAGACAGAGAGAGAGAAACAGAGAGAGAGAGAGAGAGAGACAGCAGGTTAAACAAATGTCAAAGCAAACCGAAATTCACATCTCGTCGTCGACATTATATTGCCGTGTGTTTATTTAGTCAAGGATGCAATGCGATTCCGTGCGATTCCTGCTAGCACAATCCCCCAGCAATGCAAATCCTCCACGTACAGCTCGGCACTACTGGCACACTCGTCTATGGCTATGTCTATGTATGAGTATTTGTCTGGGTGTTGGCTCTCGATGCGGCTCAACTAATTGTGTTTCGTGCCAGCAAACAAATCCAAATCCAAATCCCAGCCCCCGACCCAGCCCCAGTGGCTTGCTTGCTTGCTTGCTTTATGGCCATAAATTCTCATCAATTTATGCATTTATTTTGAGAATCGGAATCTGCAGTTGCAGCCAGTTTTAGTTGCAGTTGCAGCTGCAGCTCCTTTCTGTGGCTAGAATGCAATTAGGCCCGAAGACGGGCGTTTGTCTTGGATAAATATTTCAACATCATAATTAAAGCTTAGCCATTGCCCGTAGCCTGGGGCAGGTTCTGTTTGAGGCACTTGGCATTCAGCCGGCGGCCATTTGCAATTTTACGCGACATATCCGCTGCCGGGCATTTTGGGTTTCATTCACTGCATTCGCACCTTCCGGTTAAGGAGGTACTCATTCTCCCTCCCCCCTCTCCACCACCCGCTCTCTCTCTGGCGCTGTGCAAAAGGATATCCGGTGAATGTTGAACGTTGCTCACGTTCCAGTTGCATTTTTCTTCCCCTTCAAAACTTGAGAAGGGGAAGCAGGAGCTGCTGCAGCTGCAGATGGAGATGGAGGTGGTGCAAGGAGCTTTAGCTGCATCTGTATCTGGAGCTGCCTCTCCTGAAGAGGACTTACGGCTTTTGTTCCACCCACCCCGTCTCAGACATTGTAAAACAAGGACGTTGCAAGCAATGGAAATGGCCATAAAAGAGGAAACACTTTTCCACTTTAATTTATTTTTAGCGCCTCAGAAAAATGTCAGAGCCAGAGAGAGAGAGAGAGAGATAGAGACAGGCAAAGAAGAAAAGGACCCAGGATATACACAGGGCTAACGAGTTGAGTGGGGAAAATTCGACAAAAACAATTAAGAGCAGTTTCGTTTCATAAAGTGTTGCCGTTGCCGTTGCCACTTTCCGTTGGCCTTTGGGTGTTGCTTTCCTTTCGGGATAACCGCTTTTGATTACCGCTCGAAATGGAGATTAAGTATTTTGGCTGCTGCTGAGCAAATATTGACTCAATGTCGGACTCTCCGAATCGTAGTCCTGCGAAAAGAGCCACAGTGCGCGAATGGCAAATGGCGGGTTGGGGCAGGGGTAGGGACTGGGGCTTGCATGTCTGGCCGCTATCATTTCATCTCTTTCACTTAATTTAAATAAATGCCACACCATGTGGCATACCCGTTCTCCCAAGCCCTTGACCACCCGCTGGGAGTCGGGTTAAAGGTCGCCCCGCTGTGTGAAAACGCGACATTTTTCGCGTTGTGTTGCCACGTTGTTCAACTGAGGCAATTTGTTGTTATTATTTTGGTAACACTTTAATTTCAGTTCGTGCCACCACCCCCCACAGACACCCACAGGCACCCAAAGGCACCCACTCCACCCATCATCCAACGACAACGACAACGACCCCACTGAAACACAGCGTGAAGCTAGTTAGGTGGCAATAAGGATATGGCGTTATCCTTTTACCAGCTATTTAGCATTTAAATGCTTAGCGCTTTGGCCTGGTTCGCTCGCTCGTTTCGCTGGTTTCGCTGGTTTTTTCCTTTCGCATTTTGCGGCAGTGCCGTTCTTTGTGTAGGGTAGGGTTTCGTTTCAGCGGCACGGAGCACTGGGAGTGGCTGCCACACAGACTACGTGATGCCAATTTTCGAGAGTGTTATCAGACGCTTATCGAGATTTTGTCGCAGTTCAGAAGAGCTTCTCATTCCTAATTGCTAATGATAACTAGAAAGGAAGTTGAACAGAAGATTGTTGCAGGAGGAATGTTGCAGCAATTTTTAGAGCAAGATTTATTACGCTTTTTTCTTCTCTTTCATTAATTTTGTATATGAATATGGCAGGGAATAGCAGTTCTTCTGCTTTTTAGCATTTTCAGCGTTGCCAGATCTCTTACTCCTTCTTGCTCCCATTTAGGGCTGGCAACACCAAATCCATTACCCAGTGATGCCACTGCTCGTTCTCCTTCATTGTGTCCTTCACCACTCCCATTGCTCTTTGTTCTTCCTTGCCTCTCTGTTCTGTTTATATATCAGTTTCATGCAGTTAATCAGGACGGAAAAGTCACTGCTGGGCCCGGGCGAGAGTTGATTACACACATGAGCGGAGTCCCTCTCCCTCTCCAAGGTTAAATCAACTCTGCAGTGTAAAAATATTTATGCCATTTATTTAAATTCTCTCCGGGCATCGGTATAGGGGCTTACGCGCCACACACGTTCATACATGCAAACATATAGTCGTATAGTATAGGGGCTTACACACACGCACACACGCACTAAGCACATGTAATCTGACGCACTCAAGCCAACAACATTAAAAGCATTTCTTTTGTGATACTCAAAAGGAGTCAGGGGCCTTGGGGCATGCCACTGACAAGCAGGCATTCACAATTTACTCGCCACACGGCACAGCCCCAACTGCACAGCCCCCGCAAAAGTCATCCTCCTGCCATGTAATAAGCAATAACAGTAACCCCCACCAGCTACCTCCCTCCGGAAGAAGCCGGACGGACTCCGCGAATAGAACTGCGGTTTTGTTGAGGCGCGAAACCGAAATGGCTCAACTTTATTTAATATCCGAAAGCAATGTCAGCCATATAAAGAGACACACACACACAGACACAGAACGGAGGGGAAATCCAGAAGGGAAAGCATGAAAATAGAACTGCCAAACACTGGGGCGGGCGTATGCGTAATATTTGGTCGCTTTGGCAGGTCGCTTTGGGAAAATGTTTGCATTCACCAAATTGCCTTGCGTGTCAACACTAAATAGCAGACAAGTCTAAATACTTGTAGTAGTAGTAGTAGTACCCCTCCACACACAGCCCCTACAACGCCTCCCGGCCCCTATGTCTGTGTGGCGCTTGGAAAACTTTTGAATGTTGCGCAGAGTTGTTTTGCGGTTCTGCTCGTTCAAAAATATTTTCAAGTAAAATTTACGCGTTCTTCGCACACTTTGAACATCCTTTTCGACTGTTTGCCAGACACACACCGCCACACACAGACACATGGACACGAGGAGACGAGGACACACACATTTTCATACGCACTGTATGCCAAATATTTGTTGCTGTTGATTTTAGCCCCCGAATAAAAGCAAAGAGAAAAAAAGGAAAAGCAGCTTAACTTATGTCAACCCGATAGCATCATGGGACCATAAATGTCTTCCAGGATACCATTCAGGTCCCCCCAGGACCTCCATCGTCTCAACACCCAAGACACAGGCAGGGAGGAGAAATCGCTGAGACGTTGCGAAATCAGTGGAAAGCTTTTCACAAAAGTTTTTGTCAAACATTTGTGTGGCACTTGTAAATTTGTTGTGATTTCTTGATAGCTCCTTATGTCTCCTACACACACTCTCGCTCTCTTTCACTCCTTACACCTCTCTTTCACACATATGTATGTACATGTGTATACATGGACATATATTCTGGTGAGGCGTAGGCGCGGAGTTTTATGAATTTTCCTGTGCTCTCAAGCGTAGCGCTGGAGAAAGGCAAGCAAATGCCAACATGTTAAGGAATTAACCCCCCCTCACCGCACCTACTACCCTCTACCACTCACCCCCTTTTCTGCATGAGTTTGAGGGTAAAAGTTTTGCTTTTTTTCAAGCTTGAATAACTTCATCAGAAAGAAAACTTAAAGCAGCCGCTGGCGTTTGATTTATGAGCGATAGATAACCCATATGCGGAAATGATTATGATGGAGATGAACCCGAATGGATAAAAGGAAATCTCTCATTTTCTTTCCCCCTTGTCCCCGGGAATATTATGAGAAATCCCCCCCTCCGGTTGAGTGCAACGACTGCAGCAGCAGCCATGGAAGGGAAAGGCAAATTCTTATCGCTGGCATAACAGTGAGAAATACAAAATCAATTTTCCCAATGGAACGAAGGGAAATGACATCTCTCCCGCAGCTGCCACACCAATGCTCCACCCCCTCTATCAGCCAGCTCTCCCCCAGGGCCCTTTGCCCCCTCTATCCGTCTTTAGTTAGCTAACTTTCCACAGCTTGCGGTCAGCTTGACGTTTTCTTTTTCCTGCGCTTGCAATCTGTGGCAAGGAGCAGCAGAAAGAAATTCCTCTGCAGCTTTTGGCACTCTATAAAAGCAGCAGCAGTAGCAGCAGCAATAGCGGAAGAAAGAGACAGAGAAGAGAAAGGAAGAGCGGGAGCGGGAGAGTGAGAGTGAGTGCCGCTGCGTGCCACACCCAGTCGTTCGTTGGCTGCCACTTCATCATCATTTTTGGACCCTGCCATCAAAATGAAATGTCAAACTAAATGGCAACAATTTTGATTGAATTTTTTACAATGTACTCCCCTCCCCAAACCACATTTCCCCCTTTAAAACCACTTCCTTCTCCCTCCCGACCAAAAATTGCGCTTCAAATAGCAACACGTTTCTGTTTTGGAAAAATCCATCTGAGATTTTTCGCACTTCTACGGCCAGGATTTTAAAGCCCAAGACGTGACGAGGCTCTAAAGGAAATAGGAGTCTCAGAGTAGGGCATGAAAAATGCCAACAATAAAGTGCAATTCATTTTCTAAACAGGGCTGCATGTTTGTCGTCTGTCCCCCGTCGCCAGTCGCGCACCATGCAAGTGGCACATGGAATTGCAGAATCACAGCCACGTGCAGGGGTCCCGAGAATGGGTTTTCGTCCTGGAAATAGTAAAGGGACGTACATGTACATGTATGTGGGTGTTTGGTGTACGGCATTTTATGACAATGCCAATCTAAGCGAGAGAGCAGGGAAAGACGTTGACATATTTTCTTTTTTTTGCTCGACAACGTGCAGCGCATTTTTTTTCCAGGCCGCCGCTGACAAAATGTGCCCGTTACCGCAAATGCAATGAGACAGTGGCGTAGTCGTAGTCCCAGTACAGCTAAAGGGGTGGTAAGGGGGGCTGGAACTATTAAGGCTGGAAGGTTTCCTTCCTGGTGAAGCCTCTCTTTAACCTGAATTGATTCCGTCATCAAAATATTGGTTTAACTTTCTACTCCTGGGTCTCCTGTGTCAACATATCCTCCGACCGCTCCATTGAAAAGGGGGCGGGGTGGGGTGGCGTGGGTTGGAGTGATCCTTTAGTGACTTCAAATCTGACTGGGGCTTAGGACTGGCTGGCTGCATGAGAGAAACACAGATACACAAATACTACATTAACCCAAATGCAAAGCCGTGCCAAGAGCCTGGCAAGTAAATGCCCCCAGAGAGACATTCAAGCCCCGTCTGTGTGAGGGGAGTATCTATGAGTGTGTGCACTCCTATGTGTGTGTGTGCGTGTGTGGCCCGCATCTGACGACGGAATTGATGGGAATGCAATGCAAAATGCAGCCAGTTTGCAGTCAGGCCCCGTCGCGTGGGTCTTAAAGGGGAGCAGGAGCACACTTACCCTTTAAGTGCCATCCATTTACCGCCGCTATGCTAAGAGTGGGGCATTTATGGAATCTATTCGATTGATGGAGGTCGTTATTCGATAGCATTAACAATTTAATAACAAGGTCCCGCCGTTGAATGCTAGATAACTTTTGCTTAATGTTGTATTTAAACGATTGCGGAGTGTTGCGATTGCAAACGATAATAAATAATTGTTCAATAACTAAATAATTGTGTTTCGATAGCCGTTCGATAACTGACTCTTCTAAAATATCCAATTACTGCTCTTTTTCGGTAACAAAATTCCTTGAAGTTATCAAAGACTTTTAGCCTAGCAACCTTGAAGCCTTTCTTACCCTTTCTTAAGTTAGAAAAACGCACCTTAACAACCTCAAAAAATATCCCTTAATGTCCTGCAAACAATGGGACGAAGACGCGTCTGAGCACCGCATAGTTAGCATTAATGCTAATGCTTTGAACTTGAACCCAATTTCGTATGATGAGGGGGTCCAAGGCTCAAGTCCCGGCCATTTCATTTGCATTGAGTTTTAAATAAGATCAACTAAGCGACGAAACCAGGACAGAAACCCCATGCAAAAACCCCAAGGACAAGTGCCAAAAGGATGTGTCACCGAAATATGAAATGGCCCCCCAAAAAGAAGGAGAAGCCCCGAGTAAGCGAGAAGAAACGATGCAGAGAGACAGCGACAGAGGGTGGGAGGGGAAAAAGGTCAAAAACACTTGGCAGTACATTATCTGGGCCAGTGGCTGGCTGTACGGCGACTACGGACCCCGGACTACGGACTCCGGACTCTGGACTCCTGACTGCCGACTACGGACTAAAGGCAACTGACAACTGACGACGGACGGACAGACGGATGGACATACTGATGACAGACGCTCGGGCTGACATTTTTCGTTATTATACTTATTGTTGGTGCTGTTCAGCATCAGGCCATGGCCGTAATAGATGAAACTGCTACCATTTTTAATACACTTTGCAAGGGGTATTATCTTTTTTAAAGAAGGAAGCTAGCCGTGGGATGTTTAAAATTATAGCAATCGCATCGAAATATTGTGTATTTTTCCTTTAACGTGGAACTCATAAAAGATAATTCAATCTATAAAGAGTATCAAAAACTTCGACTCACGCCCATGGCTTTCGTTGCAGCTTTTCTGCTGTTATTGTTGGCTCAATTTCCTAGCCATTTCCGGCTTTTCTGCTTGTGATTCTGATTCTGCCTTTTGCAAAATTACGTAAAACATACAAAAACAGAAGTTACCGCAAAGAAGGAGGCAAAGGGGGCAGGGCCCGCCCTTGGGTTGGGGCACAAAAACACACAGACCGTGCGGGTCATTCCACTTGATTTCCGAAAAGGATACTGGCCAACACACACACACACACCCTTGAAGAGGCGTAAAAAAACTGAACCCAAGATCGAAGAGAGGAAGAAGAAAAAGAAGGGGAGGGGAGGGGAGGGAGGCACAAACAGGCAACCGCAAGTACAAAAGAAATGAACTGCTCGGTAACCGCCTTCATGCCACACTCTCTCTCTGGGCACTTTTCTGCCTCACTCCCAGTCTCCCTCTAGCCTTCTTTCCAGCTCTCTCTCCCCTGTTCCTCGCTTTCAGTCATCGACGTTCTTGCTGCTGCTCACTCAATGGTCCATAAATCGGTTGTCAACTATTCAAATGCAGACAATTGATTACAGCGATAAAGCTGAAGAGCCTTTTGTGAGCGATTCATCCTCCAGCTCCAGCTCCAGCCTTTACTCCTGCTCCTGCTCCTGCTGCTCCTCTAATGAAAGCAGCTGCGCCTTTCACAGCGAATGAAGCACAGCCATTGGCATAGACAGAGAGGGAGAGTAAGAGATATCTAGGTGGAATACCCAGAGAAAGAAGGAAAATCGGTTTTTTTCCTTTTGCTTTTGGGCCCATAATGAGATGAGAGTTGGCTTTGGAGGAGGCGCAGCAGCAGAAGCAGCAAGTCAATAGACTGTAAGACCATTTAAGCCAGCCACAGAATTAGGTTACAGCTGCACCCACACACGCATACACACACACACACACTGAGACATAATTACAGTCAATACTCAATGCAGTAAACTGCAAAATCAACACGATATCAGGTATCGATCTAAATGGGATATAGGGAAGCCCTCGAAAGAAGCAGGTGCTTCAGAAAACTGTGTTTATTCACAGTTCAATAAATAAAACTCCAGAAGCTCCCCCCAGTCCTCCCATTCACAGATCTCAAATGGGGTTTGGCATCCATCCAGCCATGCTCGAATACCGCTCTCTGAAAGCCCATCCATCTTCGGTGTAGTTTTAACTAAGAAATGAATACAACGCCTTTTTGTTCGGAAGCGCTGAAACGGACTTAACTGCACAGTTCGCTCCTATTGGAAGAGTGGAAATGGGAGTTTCAATTGCAGTTTTTATATGGGGCATGGCATGGGGCAGCATTTAGCACTGTTGTATTTACAAAGCTATATGGCAATAGCAAATAGCAATAGGAAGAGCCCTGGCAGCGGCTTAAGAACATTTACCATTACAAGCCATAAGCCATGAAAGTAAAGAAATGCTGGGGCCAACCGTCTTTCCTGCAGCTTACAACAACAGTAACTGTTGGTAGGGGCAACGTTGATTGGGTTGCATCAAAGCGTGGCATTAGGAAGTGCGGCCACGTCTTGCTTCTGGCCAAAGAAATTGTTATGGCCCTGCGCAAGTGAATGTCCGTCCCTCCGTCCTGGTCTATTTATCTATCAACTGTGAGAATGGTATTTCTTTTTGTTCTTTTCTGTGGTCTCCTTATCCCCTAAAAGATGGTCTTTGCCTCACTTCCCTCACTGTGTGTGTGTGTGTGGCAGCATGTCTCCCTACCATCTTCCATTTTCCATCTGCTTAAGTTGTGGAAAAGCAGGAAGGGTTAGGGTAAGAGAGCAAACAAATTGGTATACATCGCCACTAGTGACGTGACGTGCACTCCAAAAGAAAGTCGAAGGAAAAGCCAATGACTAATTGGGAAAACTTCATCGAAGGATCCCATCCAACTGTCAATTGTTGTGGCAGACAGCAGACGGCAGTGCACAGGCCGCAAAACTCAGTTAAGAACTTAACGAAACATAATTTCAAGCCTCCCTCCCCCCACCCCCTGCTGCTTGAGCTTCTGCTGCCAGAAATAAAGGAAGTTTTTCTAGTCGTAGGCCAATAATTTAAGAAGAAGTTCACGCTACACAAAGTTCAAGTGAAGTACGAGTACGCCTGCCTGCCACGGTCCCTGCCTCGCTCTGAAAGATGGCAAACGGAAATTTACTGCAGGCACGAATGGTAAATGTGGGCGGGCGGGGGCTGCCACATGAGTGGGGCTGAGAGCGGAGTGTGTCCCGCGGAGCGAAATATGCACATTTCCACACTTAATAACAAAATATGTTAAACAAAATCATTTGATGTGTGGTGGTGGGTCGAAGGACGGCGCCGGGGAGGTGGTACAGGACGTGGTGGGTGCAGAGACTTTTTCTTTAAGTGTATGGCGCGCGCACACAAACACATGTTTACATGCAAATTACACATCAAGCAAATGGCGGGGCTCTGTGGCAGTGGCAAAACAAACGCAAATTATATGCTGCATACTTTTAGGCCTCTGCTTCTGCTTCAGACTCTCTCTCTCTCTCGCTTCTGCGACTCCTGCTCGTATGTATATCGAGTTACCAAAGTAAATTGTATGGGGAATTCTCCCCGGTACGGTACGCTACATTCTCTTCCTCAGAAAAACGGCGTCCAGACAATGTCGCGACGCTTCCTTGTGGCTTTTCCTTGCATACATTTAAAGTATTTTCGTTTTTTATTTCGTTTCGTCGCCCTTTGGTTGGAAAAACCCAAGCCGCGGAGGCGGTGTAACATGTAAACAAACTCATTTAACTGATTTTCATGAAAGGAAAATGTGGCTCCTGGGCGGCCAGCAACCAGGATACTGTCGTGGGCAGGCGTGGGTATGGGCTCTGGTTCTGGTCTCTGGTCTCTGGAACGACCGCATTATCATCCTCATCTCGGTGCCTGTTTTTTGCCTGCAACTCTTTCAGGAGCAGCAGCAGCTGCCGTAGCCGCAACCTGGGGCTAGATTTACATGTCACTCGACTTAAGTTGGGTTCTGGGAAGCAGGCTCTCTCCGGACCTGGACCTCACCTCAGCTCAGCTCAGTCCCAGATCCTGGCAATCCGTGACCACGGCGACAAGTTAACTTGTCCCGGAGTCGTCGCCTGGCTCCTTCTTGGAGCTTCCTGCTCCTCTCAATGCCCCTCAAGCTGTGCACATAATCTTTGCATAATTTCCAGCTCAGCTTTTTCCTTTTTCGCCCATCCCCCTCTTTTTTTCCTCTGCCACTTTGGAACGTGCTGGGCGGCAAAAACGGCAAATGTCAGCAGAAACAAGAAAATAAACTAAACACAATTTTTTCCCTTAAGTTTTCTTTTCTCCTCAAGAAAAGACCTGGAACTCGCTGGACACATGAATGTGCCTATGCTCTATCCTGGGACCCCAAAGCCGAATTAGTAAACCCATTATCCTTACACATATTTAGATACATAATAATCGTGTTTAGAAATGTGAGAATTATGCAATTTGAATGGCCAAATGTTGGCGGGCAGGAGGAATGCCGAAAGAGAAAGAAGTTCCAAATTAGTACAAGGTGAAAGGACTTATTCTATAATTCCCCCAAAGTTCAGCGGAAATAAAATCAAGAATAAATCTTAGAGAGAGTTACTCAAATAGTTCTCAATTTCAAACGGTTTTTTTAATAACCTGCACAAAAAAGCAATAAAAAGTCCCTAGTCCCCCGCTTTCTTAACCAACTTTTGGCTTTGAAATTCGACCAACAAAAGCGCACAGCTTCGAAAGGCCAAAAGGGGCATCGCTCTCTCTCTCTCTCTGTGTTCCTTCATGAGTACAAAATCAAAAGGATAATTGAGACATGTGAACAATATCCCTAAGTGCGAGAGGCACCAACACACAACACGAGAACTCAATGAAAGGTCGTCCGTCGCACATCAAAGGGGGCCTGGCCCCCAGACGGTCTTTCTCCCCGTCCCCCCAGATGAAAAGCAATTAACAAAAGTAAAAGCAAGAAGAAAAGTTACTGGCAGGAGGTTGAGCGAGGAAAATGGTTAGAAGACCAAGAAAAAATATTAAATGCTTGAAAAAAGCAGAGAGGGAGAAAGAAAACACAAAGAGGAGACGAGGGGCAGACTCACAAAAGTGCCAGGCACTCACAAAACGGTACGCCAGGGGTAGTTTCTGTAGGGGTACGGGTGGAGCCTCCTCCCTCCATCCACACACACACGCACGACAAAGCAGAATAATAAATTTCAATTCAGACGACGACATGACGTCTCTGCCTCACGTCGACCGTCGACCGTCGACATGCATGTTGATAAGAAAGTGTGTGCCCCCACAACCCTTCGCCTAACCCAAACCCAAACTCAAACCCCAAGCTCTCTATGCACTGCTGCACACCTACTCGTACTGGTACTCGTATCTCCAGACCGCACTCCACCTCCACCCTGCTGCAGTCCGCCCGTAACCCCTAGCCCGTGGGGCAGCAGCAGCAGCAGCCTCTTTGGCTTTGGCTTTGGCTTTGGCTTTGGCCAGGGTCCGGGTCCGGGGGCAATACGAGAAAAAACTGAACTGCTTTATGCGAATGGGGAAAAAGTCGCGTCGCGCATAAATGCCACGTGGACGAGCACCCCACACACACGGCGGAAGGGGCACACAGTGACTGCAAAAAGGAAATGCGCAACGCAGCCCAAAGGTGTCAAGCGGAAAATAAAGCATAATAATAGCTGCAGCAAAGGCTGAACAAAAGCCTCAACATTGGACGGGGGGTCCTAGACACACGTCACTCAGCTGAGGCAGCAGCCAGGATGGCAAGGGATGGTGATGGTGTGTGGCAGGTTGGGTGGTTGGGCTGCTGGGTGGTTCCATGCGTAGTTGACGCATTATCCGGCTGGCAATAATGCCGGCGGATCAGTGGAAGAGAGGCAGCGGCCTCTCCGAAATGTTCCTAATAAATTATGAAAATGCCACCAAAGAGGCTTCAAAGGAAATGCCAAATGAGAAGCTTACGACTTTTAATAACATAACCTTAACATAAGTCCCATACGAATACTCATCCGAATTTATCTTTCTTCTCTCATTGCAGATACACTTTTCGAAGGAGAATGTGAGAAAGGAGATGTCAAGACCGTGTCGCAGTAGAGGCCCTGAGTAAAACAAGGATCCCGATTCTGATTTGGAACGGCAACAGAACCTATAACAATAAACGGAATAGCAACAAAAGTAATTTGAATCTGTGTGCAGACAGACACGGAGACAGGGACGGCAATAGAGAGATATAGCGAGAGAGAGAGACAGAACACTAGAAAATTGTATACATATTTTGTCTCTGTCCGTCCGGTCGTTTCGCCCGTGTAAATAAATGCAATGCAAAAAAACGGCAACAGAAAACAGAAAAAGCAACGGAAAAATGGAATAACAAGAGAAATGGCAAAAAGTGCAGTTAAGCGTGGAAATTGCATTAAAAATTGAGCAAAAAAACAAAACAAAAACGGCTGGAAAATAAAGGAAAGAAAAGCCAAAGCTAACGAGCGCTAAAGAGCAACAAAAACGCGAGAAGAAAAGCCGATACAGACAGCAAAAAAAAAGAGTGAAAAGAGTAAAAACTTTTGATTGAAAATTTTCATTGTGCTTTCAGTTTTCGACTCCCATTTTTGATTGTGTAAATTTTTGATTAAAAGAAGCAAAGAAAAACAAAAGCACCCGCGCGAAAAGTGAAAACAATATCAAAAACACAACGAAGCAACCTACGAGACACGAGAGTGCCCCCTCTGTCGTTCGTTTGACAGTCTGTCATGACAGTTCGAGACTTTGTTCTGCTATATTTTTTATTGTTTATGAACAGCAAGATCGGCGCCTGCAGCCATAAACATATGTGAGACTTATAGACGGACCCCCGCGCCACCCCCTCACATTTCTCATAAACCAAATTGAGACGTGAATCCAGCAAAAAAATAGTGACTCTTGGGCAAGTGAGTCGTGCAATAAAACGTTGCGTTGCGGGTCTTTGTCGGTGTCTGGCAACCATCTTAACGTCCTGAAACGAGGCACTTTTCTCGTTGACAAAGTAACGCATTTGGGCGATAAGGAGAAAAACGACGACCGATAAACGGGAAACGAGAAAATGAGCAGCCTGCAAGGACAGGGACAGAAACAGAAACAGGACAAACAGCTCCCCAACAACAGCAGAAGGAGGAGGAGGAGCGCCAGGATGGTGGCACGGGCACAACTATTGCTCTTTATCAGCATCGCATTCGCATCATGTTTGCCGGGTAAGTGTCAACAGAACAGAAGTGTCTTCTGTCTCCTGCTTCCTGTTTGCCTGGCTCCTGTTTGCCAGGCAACTGACTTATCAGTGGGGTCCTGGGGTCCTGGGTAACTGGGTTCCTGGGTTCCTGGGTACTGCGACCACCCCCCGGAATTAATGCAAATATTTAACGTGCTTTTTTATGGATTTGTCGTTGCCATCGCTAGTGGGAGGAGAGGGCATAGCATCTCTCTGCAGCAGCCTACTGAAGGGCATCGTCATAACGTGCCAGAGATGAGGGGCAGAGAGATTGCTCCACTTGACATGACTTGTAAATGGCTTTCGATTAAGTTGTCACATTAGCATTAATCTTGAGCTATGGAGGAGCATCCAAGCCGACTAGAGAGGAGCAGCAGCGTAGAAGCAGCTCATTGAAGTTCAATCAAGTTGTCTGGCTGTTCCATCCCCCTGCTCTTCCTGCTGCTTCCTACTGCAAGGAGGAACGTGCTAATGAGCCGTAAGCTGATGAGTTTGCTTGCTCAATCTCCCCCGTCTCCCGTCCCCCGTCCCGCGTCACTGTCCCTGTCTCCACCGGTTATGACTCGTCAAGTCCTCTGAAGGTGATCTGGGTCAGCGGCACAGACAGATCCCCCTCTCAAACGAAACGAACGAACGGCTTATGGCATAACCTATTATATAATTGAAATATAATTACAAGACCAGCAAGCCGCTTAAACCATTCACCATATAAATTCATATATAAATTCATTATTTCATTAAGTATTGCAAGTATTTTAAAGGCTGGCCTGAATTTTTAATGAGCCACCAGCAACAGCAGCGCGGCAGCAGCAGCAGCAACGGCAACGGCAGCAACAATTGATTGAATAAATATTTTTACGTATAAATAAGCGATGGAAATATCAATGGAAAAGGTAGGCCTATGAGCTGAAACTTGAGATATCCTATTCGAACGATTGTTTCCGTGGCAGATATATCTGATATTTTAATCAGTAAAATATACAGGCTTTTCCTTGTTCGATATATTGAAAAATCCTTATTTTTTCATGGCTAGTTAGTTGAGTAATGTTTGTAATTTTGCTATTAGACTTTATAATGTTCGTTTTCATTACTTGTATCTGATTTACTATGTCTGTAAGTAGTAGTCTTGGAAAGGAACCCTTGGAAAGGGTATATCGCGAGAAAGACACTTATCCATATTATGTCTCCTCCCTTCTGCAATATTTATTGCAATAATTAAAAAAAAAGATTTTCATTAAAAATGTTCCACGGCTACTCATGCAAGGAGGAACAACATTAATAAAAGCAATCTTTGCTGTGCTAAATAATAGATAAATTTAAGGCCAAGTTTGCTTTTGACATTAAGTATACGCAGCATTGACTGCTGCTCCTGCTGCTACTGCTGTTGCTGGCACACCCATTGACATTTCATTCCATTTCGATTAGTTTTTGTTTTTGGGTTGCTGTTTTTTCATGTAAAACATTTTCGCATGGAAAAACAAATGATTCTGCGATAGTTTTTGTGCCAGAAAATACTTTTATTTATCTATCACAGATCAGCAGCTGCCGCTGCCTCGGCAGCCCGTCCCTCTAAAGGCTTTGTGTGTCAGCTGTCATTTTGGTTTCATTTCATTTGCAGATCAAACAAATGCCATTCTATTTGTGTTTCCCCACTCTCCCTCTCGCCAACTCCGTCTCCATCTGGGTCGTATTTGTTGTTTAGCTAATTCCAAACTATTTCAAATGGTATTCCAGAGAGAACTATCGCAATATTTGTTGTTTATTCTATGGAGCATTTTGCATGTAGTATTTCCTCTTTGCCTTTCTAATGCGCCCTCGAAACGATGTTAATGTGAAATTAATTTCCAAATTGAACAAGACATAAATAAAACATTCGCTCGCTCGTCGATTAATTCGGATACGGATTCGGATTCGGATTCGAAGACATATCCTTCCTCCTTGTTCTCTGACTTTTATGGCAGCGACAAAAATTGGTTTCAATAAAAATTTACGTTTCATAAAATTTATTATGTATGCTATACAATGGCAACCAAACAGCAGGACGTCGCAGGACATTGCGGGGGAGCAGGCAGCAGGCGGCAGGCAGCAGGCAGCAGGAGATGGTCAAATCAAAGCAGAAATGGCCAAAAAACAACAAGGAAATGAACAACTTTATATGCAGGATAATGGCCAGGACATTATGATGGCGGCAAGGACTTTCTCATATGAGGAATAAGTGCTTCAGAGAGCACAGCACAGGCTGCCTCCGTAGGCAGGATATTTATTATGTGTGTGTGTCTGTCAGTGTCTGTAAGGATAACGATAAGATCTGTAGGGGTGGGGAAGCGGCGCAATCCTTTGCACTTTGGACAGCTATGAGGCTTTATGGGCCACTCATTGACCAGAGAAATTCTTGAGTAATCAAACTGAAAGTTTTCAGACTGATAAGAGCTTTCAGCTAATGGCAAAAACACAGATACAAATTCATGCAAACATTTGGGCATGAGTATGAGAGAAAGATAGATTTAAGTGCGAGTGGAAGAACTTCCCAACATGACTTTTCAATTTTGGAATGTGTTTAATGGGCTTTTCGGCTAATGCCGGGGCCGTATCGTTTGAACAGCAGACTGCCTCGGCTAATGAAAATGGAAAAATCACAGTCCCACACATTCCGGGACCCGCAGCTCGTAAAGTTCCAGCGGGAGATAGAGAACGAGTGGCCAAAAGTTGGGTGTGCACCTTTTAATGGCACACTAAAATAATGAAAGCCAAAAACCTAATCAATCCCCGGGTCCAGGTAACAGGGAATCGATAGAGCGCTCTGCCACAAGCACACACACACGTGCACCGCACAATTAAAGGGAAACTGTAGCTGTGGAAAAGCATGGGGCAATCGGGGGAAGAAGGAGCCAGAAAATATGGAAAAATTGTCATCAGCTCGCGTTCGTTGCTCGTTGCCAGGACAGCAACGTGGGGCAGCACCGTGGAGCAAAAGGAGAATGGAGCACGTAATGAAAATGTTTCTCACATGTAAATATTCCCTCTCCGTGTCCTTGTATTCGTATCCGTGTGTGTTTGGGGACGACTGATTGCAAACAGCTTGGAGCTGTGCGGCACGCGCCTAATTAAATTAGAAAACGCAAAATTTGAGCTCAATTGAAGATGGAGATGAGGATGGGGATTAAGGGGCATGCAGTCTGTTCTGTTTGGGGACGACTTAGTCCGCAAATAGAAGGTATATTTGTGAGAAGGTGAGGAGGAACGACAAAGGAGATTCCATTTCGCTTCCTCGCGCGATACAAGCAAAGCTACTGTACACTTTTCAACCTGCTCTTTGATATACCTTTCGCAAACAAAAAGCACAGTGTGGAGGAAGCACATCAAGCTTAAAGGGGGAGGTATCCGTAGAGCGTAGAGCGTAGAGCGTAGAACATCGAGTACGTTGCACTTGTTTTTGGGTTATATGTCCTGTCATCGATTTGCTTGTTGTTCTCGTGTGTTCCTCAAGGACCAAAGCATATTTTCGCCTAACGAAATTATGCAACAAATTTTTCAAGCGTATCTCTTATCCCTCCCCCTCTTTACCTACCGTGTGGCAGGCAGTGGACGAGAGCATTGGGTAAACAAAGTCGAGAAAATATGCACGCGTACAGCCCCCTGCAGGGTGTTGTTCTGCTCTGGGGCTCCTCAATATGTCTGTCTTTGTGTCTGTGTGTTGGTGCTTTTCTAATGCAAAATAAGCCAAAAAACAAAGCAAAGGCCAAAGGCAAAAGCAGCATCTAACCAGCTTTCAGACATGGTCGAGAATTGCCCCCTACTGCACCTCCTCTCAGTAGTTTGCCTCTGTCCTGGAAAATTTCACACAGATTAAGGATTTTTCTAACTGCAGTCCGGAGTCCAGTTCTGCTTCTGTTTCTGCTTCTGTATTTTTGTTGTGCTGTGCCAAAAGGCAGCCATCGCTGTGGGGGTCATGGTCATGGGTTCACGCTTCTCCTGATGCTCTCCAGGCTCGAAAGTCTTTTGGCTGCAAACAGCATTCATTATGCATGCATTTTAAATTGTAAATTTCAGTACCTTTTCGGAACAGCACTCCTCCAGCGATGCCACAACTGCTGCTGCTGCTGCTCTTGCCCCTTCGACCAAAGATGCTGTCAGCTTTGGGCCAATCTAAGACCTGATGATGCGCTTGATGAGCTTTTTGCCATATTGTTTGAATTTTTACTCAACTCAGGGGCTTAGCTCACCTAACCGAAAGACCCTGTCTCCCTAATGCTCGTAAATTCAGTTTCCAAAATAAATACGCAATACTTGTTTGGCCTCGTTAAAAGTGCAAGTGGCAGGGGGCAGGCGGCAAGTGGTAAGTGGCAAGTGTTGTACATGTCTAACCCTTCCCTGGAATTGGTTTTCCCTGTTAATATTTCCACTTGAAACATTGTTAATAAGCTGCTCATTTTGATAGGTAGGTAAGTGCTCGACTTATTGTGTGGGCTCCAAAGTGGCACACAAATTAGTCGAAACATCGGCATTCCGACATCAATTTGCGGCGGTTTAAAGTGGGTTCTCCCCCGAAAAAACTTCAAACTGCTTAGCAAGTATTATGAGAGGAGCAAAACCAAATTGAATATCTCCTTTTAAAATTTCCATGACAACTCTGGTGGAGCGGAGGAGGGGGGGGCATTGTGGCACAGGGACGGCAAAAGTTTGTGGCGCCTGGAAACTTTTGTGTGGCATAGATCAAAAACGCAAAAAGGGGTTAGGGTTAGGGGCTTAAAGCTCAAACTGGAGATGGAGATGGAGCAGGAGCAGGAGCTCATGGTGCTGATGGAGATGAGGATAGTGGGCATTCAGGCAAATAGGCAAAGCCAAAGGCATGGTATGGCATGGACACAGACAGACAGGTTGCCATTGTTGGCAAGTGGCAACAAAGTCAGGCAAACAAAATCCGAGCAGATATATGTATCTATAGACTCCTCCGGTCCTTCCCTTTACCAAACACACACATACACATGGCAAATCCTTTTGGGTCAAAAACTTTTCAAATACCTAATCCCCATGCCAGCAAAGGGGAGTAGGAGAAGGACACTCCATGGATGGGCTTAGTCAGGACTCCTTCCCGTACGCGTATCAGTTTCCATCTACCTCACCAAACCTGATTATAAATATAAAATTGCCGGCTTTCTTTGGGGGGGTCAAGCGTGTGTGCTTAGGTGCTGAACGGTTTGTCATAAGTCTGCAACGTCTAAGTCGATTCGAGGCTCTATTAATAGGTGATTGGCTTAGGCCCAGGCCCAGGCCACCCGCTCGTCTACAGCAACTCTTACTCCTACACCTGGCTGGAAAGGAAAGTCATATTGATTCGGTTATGACAGCGACACCAACACACACCCAAACACCCACACCCTAAGTGGAAAATCTTGTTGCGGCCTTATGTTTTTTGTTGTAGCCGAGAGTTTAAAGAGTTTTCGTTTCGTTTTTTATGACGGAAGATGGTTTACCTAGGCAAAAACTTTTGCTCGACCCCAAAATGAGCTGATTTTCATTTCGACAGAGGAAATCAATTTGGGGAACAAACTATCTGGGCATTCCACAGGACCTGTTCCCGAAATCCAGTGTAAATTGGAGCTGCTGCAGCCACATGAAAGGCCAAGTCAGGACTTGCTGGATAATTGAAACGGCGAGCGGTTGTCCAATGTCGATGGAACTTTACCCATTCCCGGTGGCTGCCACAACAGTAAAAATTAACGACGCTTCTCTCGTTTCTCGTTACCCGGGATTCTCGTTTGCGTTGCGCCAAAAGTTTGCGTTGTGGCTTGCGGGGGTTAGGGCCAGAACAGATAAGGCCAGGCCAGATCAGAACAGAACAGAACAGAACCGAACACAGAACAGAACAAAGTGGCAACTGGAATTGGCAAGCGAATGGCGAATGGCGAATGACGGTGGCGCTGGTCGTAAAGTCAGGCCCCCAATCGATATCGTCCTGCGTCACGTCACAGAGGACGGAGACGGACCCTGACGCGAAAGCATATAAATCACGAAAATCTTGTAGCAGTGGACAAGTCACAGCCAAGTGGTCGTCGCTTGAGGTGAGGCCTTGACCACAGAGCAGCCCGCAGGGGGTCGTGGCTATACGTGGATGGTGTGGTGTGTGTATCGAAGGAAGCGAGCGTCAAGTTATCAAATGATTTATTTACGAGCCCGCTAGGCAAGCAAACAAGCTCTGGAGAGAGGGAGGGACACCATAGACAACGACAATTTGCTGAGGGAGAAAGTTTTGGGAGGAAGAGTCACAAGTTCAAAACTGTTGAACCCTAGAACTCTAGGACCCGGGAGTTATAAGAGTTATGGCCGCCAAAAATCAGTCGGAAGTCTGGGCTGTGTGTCCTTAAAGTGGAGTCACTTTAAGTTGAGTCCAAAGCGAATCGCTTTCTTGTTAATAAACATGTCAATCGGGGCAGGGGGAATCCCCATCGCCACACACACAAATCGAACTGAAATTGATAGCCAGAAGGCAGAGCTGTCAGAGCAGCTGTTGCCTCTCTCTCTGATTGTCCTCCTGTCACTGCAGAGAATGTATGTATTGTAAATATGTATTCCCCAATGAAATTTAATCATTTTAAAAGCCCATTCAAAACTGACAAAAGGACAACTGATGTCCGATGGCCTGTCCACAGAAAGGGCATCATTTCTTTTGCCTCTTTTGCCTCTGTCCCATTGCTGAATCTCAATCTCAACTACAGGCAGCCTCTTCATGTTTATGCATATAAATTAAGATCTCTTACGGCTCTGGCTTCCTACACATTAATTCATTTACCTGCTGCTGTGCTGTGGCACTGGCTCTCGCTCTCAAATTGAAAAAGTAATTCAGGTAACCTCCGCCTCCTGGCCGGCTTGCCTCCTGTCCTCCTTCCACCAAGGCAATTTGTGGCAGAAACCACAGAAATTTATGTTTTAGTAGGATGAGAGTCCTGGGGAGTAGTGCGGTAGCTGTAGCTGCGATTTGAGTGCGAGTCGAGCGCGCGCACATACAATAATTTTCAATTTAAAGGTAATTTTAACCCCGACACTCTCTCCACGCACAAACACACACACACACACACACACATACTCATACTCACATGGGAGGACGCTGCTTTGGGCCAGGACTAAAACAGAAACAGCCAGAGGGACCAGGACGTAACAGGAGGTAGCAGGAGGGAGCAGGAGGAACAGCAGCAGCATTTCGGCCATAATTTAACTTACAACAAGTTTCAATAAGGCCGTAGGCGGCGTCAGGTGGCAGTCCTGTCCCCTGCTCTCCTGCTGCCATTCCATGTGTGTGTTGGCAAAGTGGATTTAGCCATAAAATGGCAGCAACGACGACGAAAAAGCACAACAAAGTTAAATGCAGTTGATGTTGGTAGTAGTGGAAATAGCCAGCACTTGGCCAGGAAAGGTTCAACGGTTCAACGGAGGTAGGGGCTCGTCTTGTGGCGCGGAGATTTTGAAGCAACCGCAATTCATATTTCATGTTGCTTATGGCCATAAAAAGGGGCCAGAAAAGGAGTAAATGGCAGAAATAGCGTGAAGAAAATGACGCAAGAAGGCGGCCAGGACCTTAACCTGCAGCCAACTCCTTCTGCTGCTGCTGACTTCACTTGACTTTTACAGCGCTTTTCATACGTATATGTATGCCACGTTTGCCACGCGACGGATGTGAGGGGGAGTCTTCGCCGGTGACTGCGCCACTGCCACTGCCACTGCCACTGTGACTGGGAATCAGGGAGTCAGGAGTTGGCGCAAAGTGTTTGCAAAGTAATTTCCGTTTCCTGCTTAGCTTCGAGTGGCAGGCGAACGTCTCACAAGGAACCAGAAAGAGCGAGGGTGGAAGAGCGAGCCTTTGAGACTTGAAGAGATTATACCTGAAATGCTCATTAAATTCCCATTTCAGCACATGCATAAACCCAACCAACAGCCAGCCTCATGTTGTACTTGTCACTCTCTATGACTCTCTCTGATCAGCCTTCAAGTGGCTCAGCCTCAGCACCAGCCCCAGCCCTAGCACCAGCTCCAGCAAGTCCTTGAATGCCCCCCCCCCCCCCCCCCCCTTCCCTCAAACTATTCGGACACTTTAATCCCCAATGGCACTCTATGCTCAGGCATCGGCGACGTAAGTCCATAAAATCCAGAAACGGAAGCGAATTTGCTGCTGCATGTGAAGTGCATTCGAATCGGGGGAACGTGCTTCTCAACAGGATTTCTCGCCTTCCCCAAAACCATTTAAAGACCACTGCAAATGCAGGCAGCAGACACAACAAGCACTGGGCTCCACTGAAAATCAATAGCGAAAACCACCAAAAGTGGCTGGAACTACGAATAACTGGGCCAAAGATTGTGGCCAAAAACAGGCAAAATATTTACATGGAATGGAGGCTTAGTGGAGTACACTCTTTCGAGGTAACAGCTCGGCCGCCCAGACATCTGACGGTCGGTTTGCTTGGGGGAGAACTTTATTTCGGCTCAATCATATCGAAATCAGCAAATCATCAAAAACTCATTTAAGGGAAGTGTTCTGTAACCTTCCCTAAGAAAAAGGATGGAGTATACTTATTCAATGAATGATTTATCCCCTTCTACAAACAACAGATCGAGGAAATTCTATATCCCTTCGAAAAAGAAGGGTAAGGGCACTGATTCGTTAAAAGTTTCACCGAAAAATGAAAGGTTTACTGATTCCCTGATTATGCAATTATAAGGGTGTTAAAGGGGCATTACCAGGGGGTTGATGGCTCTATGTCTGACCCTCCATTACAAAAAAAAGCCGTGTACAAAAATATGAGCGACAACAAAAAAATGAATCGTGTTTGTCGGAAACAGCAATGGCATGGCCCCGGCCCTGGCCGCGGCATTCAGTTAATTTGATTATGCGGCCAAACAAAAGTAATCAGAATAAGCCGAAAATAATAATGGAAACGGAAGCCAACAAACATGGGACAAAAACCTCCATTAACTCATAACTATTAACAACTACAACAACAGCTACAGATACATGGACAAGAACTATAGCCACAGGGACAACACAGGGGAAAAAAAGCTACAGCTACAGCTGCAGGGAAACATCATGGGGGGAAACCGACAACTCGTAAACAACAGTGAAACTTATAATGGACACATGTACAGAGGGAGAGAGAAGTGCTCTCCCTCAAACAAATACACAGATATATGGTGGGGGGCAGGGTATATTTAAGGGAAAGGTCAGGCAATTCCACAGTACGGATCTCTACGTCTCGCTATATTTTGCTCGCTCTGCCTTACCTTCTCGTCAGTATACTCTGGGCTGAGACTACAAAACCACATTACACACACGAGGCCCACACACGCATACATGTGCAGGCTTACAACCACAGGCTCATTATCCTTTTTAATAAAGCTTATCAATGCCAGGCCATGCGAGCTGCCAATGGCAGCAGAAGCGCCAACACAGGGACAAGGGCACAACCAACGGCAGTTGGCCAGCCAATTATCCTGGCCCCCACACACACACACATACACAGTCACGATATAGCCTGGCCAAAGGCTCCTCTGCTGACAAGACTCCTCTCTGCTCTCCCCTTCTGACAAGAACAACGAACCAACAACCAACAGAAACAACAACAGAAACAACGGCAGCAACGAACAACGATGAGAACGACAAACAGTAAATTCAAAGATAATTTATTATAGCGACACCTGTAATTACCATGAGCCATAAAATAATACCCACCATATATGTACATATGTACATATACATATGTATGTACATATCCTTCCCCCCAGCTACGTGGGTGCTTGTGTGTTCCTGCCTCTGCCTGTGTTTCAGAGAGTGTGTCACAGATCCCTCTGCTTCTGTGTGTGTGAGAGAGAGTGGTGTCACTGGTGCTGTCAGTGTCGTGTCCGTGTCCCCCACCCTTCTGAAGAGATTAATTGTGGACTCTACTAGCAGGGCAGCGATTGGGGGGTAGAGGGTACATTTTACAGGGATCTAACTATCCCACATGGTATGATATGTCCCTGCCTTCCTTTTTGGACGATTTTGTGTCCTGCAACTTAATCAGGAGCGGGGACACACGCAGAGGAAACTAAATATGAAATTGCCACATTTAATTGTGTTGAGGCAACAATGTACAGGACACACCCCACACTGGCGCCTTCAAAAGTTGTCTCAATCATGTTTCTATTGTTTTTTGCCAACATACCCTGCAAAAAAGAATAAACCACAACTACAGTATGAAGGATAGAACCGCAAAATCCTTTCAAAACATAGATCATCGCCTAGGCAAATGAGAGATGGTTTGTTTTGACATACTATAAACGAAATGATAGAACGAAACCCACATTACTACTGTTCGTTAGTGCCATATAGGTACCTTTTCTATAGTAAGAGTGCTGCCAGCTTCGACTTGGCTCCTTTGTTCTGCTTTTTTATGATTTTGTGCCCCTGAGTTGGCAACACTTTAATCTTGTTCAACCCGCAAACAGAAAGACAGCCAGAACGGACAGACAGACACACGCACACACATATTTTATATTTATGTTCGTGTTTTTGTCTGTCGCTCTAACTGACTGACTGCCAACCCAGCCAACTGCCAGGGAGCCAACGGAAGGAAGCACTGATACAGGGGTCGGTTCTATACCCCCTATAAAGCACTATTCCGGACCGACTCCCGTGACTTGTAGGTATTTTGTGGTCGTCAGTGCGGCATGAAACTTACAACAAACAACCGGAGAACAGCAATGCACACACAGAACAGAGAGAGAACCAACACTTTCTTTCGCACAATACGCTTATCCTTTCACATCCTGGACAGAGAACAGAACAGAGCTCCACCGTCCCTCCGTCCCACCCCCCATACCATTGTTGATTGATGTGCTTTTGGCCCTGGTTCCTGGCTCCTGGCTCCTCCTTTGGCGCGGTTTCTCATTTTATTGCTTGTAGCTTTTTGTTTCGTTTTAGCCATGCTGTGGTCCTGTTTTCGTTGCAAGTTTTGTAATCGCATATGTCAAAAATTATGTTCGTTTCGCTCTTTGAAATGACAACTACTTCCGCCTCTTCCGCCTCCTGGTCTGCATTCCGTCTCCTGCGGCGGCTGCCGGTCCGTGTCAGGTCAAAAGAGTGCTTCCTGGGGTGACGGAAATCTCGACAGAACTCGGAGGCGTTAAAGGTGTCTCTGTATGCATACATATATGCAGATCCGGCTGGGATCTGTCTGCATGGGATATCTTTTTAATTACACTAAAACGTGCCGAGTCCCTCGAATGGAGGTCACTTGGGCTAACGAGCAGACAGAGTCGACTCCTCTATGGCAGGACCCATTCGTCACACCCAAAAACACACGTGGAAAAAATAAAATAGAGGAAAGGGAGAACTACCAACCGACCGTCCGACCGACCTGCCGACCGGCCGACCCACTAATCCGATTAGTTTGGCTGACATTTTCTGCTGCCGCCGAAGTGCAGCCCAAAGGATATATGTAGCATCCCCATGGCTCATTCATTCATTTCATTCAAATGTGACAAGCCGACAAAATCCAAAATAAAACGAGGAAATGGAAAGGGAAAAAGGAAGGGCGGAAAGGCGGAAAGGGAATTCTCGTTCCCAGGCCAGACAACAAGAACAAAAGTGGAATAATTAAAAACAACGAAAAAGCGTGAAAGCGGAGAACTACATTTATCCATGGGCGGGAAAATTGGGTCGCCAGGGCAACCAGATTTGTTGCTCTCCCATTTGATGTGAAAGTTTTTTGTGCCACACAAGGAACTGCAGGTTGCATTCGTTAGCATCTGGTTTCTGGTTTGGTATCAATTCTTCTCGATTCTTTATGGTTATAAAGCACTTAAAGCAGGCACAGGGCTCAGACCGTCTCTTTTCCTTCCTCAGACCCCAAAAAAGCCCTCTCATTTTTATCACATAATATTTTATTTTAACGGCAATAAAGCGCAATTTAATGAGCCTATAAAACGAAAATACATTAGAAACGAGCAGCAGTCTCAGCATCCTTCTGGTTTGGCCAAAGGACTACCTGGGCTTGCCGCTTGCCGCCTCCATCATTCCGAGGGGGCCTGGGCCATCTGTCAGCGTGGCTCATTTTTATGCCAAATTAAATGTCTACCAGCTTTCTGCTGAGATTTGCCTAGGGGGTCCTGGGAAAGACATTTATTAAGCGTCGTCCTCGCTTCATCTTCGTTGTGCAATCCCATTTCTTAGACAATTTTCACTGTCTAGCGATATTACACATACGCATTACACGAGACATATTCTATGTTTGGGAAAGACATTCAGGGGCATGATCCTGACTCCATCTCTGCATCTTCCTTTAACTTCGACTCCGACTGCGAGACTCCTCTTCACATTGCGACTATTTATTCGCTGTCTTCTTTACATGGCATGACATTGACTTTTATTTAAATGATTTCTCTCCACTGCAGACTGCCTTTGCTTGGCCCCTGTTCTGGCCGCACTTGGGCTGGGGTTCGCCTTCGTCTTGGAGTCTCCTTGGACGGCAATAGACTGCCAGATGTTTTTACCCTGCCTCTGCTGCTGCTGCTGCTCTGCTCTGTCCTGTCCCGTCCTGCCCTGTCTCTCAGCTGTTTGTTTTCGCCTGGCAGCCATTGTGCTTGTTGACTGAATGCAACTTGTAATAAATATTGCAGGCGAGGCATCCTTCCTCGCTCCTTCCATCCACTTGCCGCTCCTTCCTTTGGCTATAAATATTTGTTAGCCGTTTACTTTTGCCATTGCTGATTTGTGATATTTGCTGGAAAATGCTTTTCCCTTCTACTGCCGGTGCCAGAGTATTTTGCATTTGTCTCGCCGTCTGTCTTTGGCTGTCTCTGACTGTCTGGCGCTATTCAGAAAGCAAATTGATCGCATAAATATGGACATGCCCTTGTCCGTGTCCGTCTCCGACTCCGTATCCGTGTCCTTTCCGACAAGCCCTTAAGTATGCAACACATTTGCAATGAATTTATATTAATTACCCCCCGGCAAGAGAGTAGAGCACTCCCCTGAAAGCTATTTCAATATGAATGCGCCATAAATTGACCAAAATGCAAAATCGATGGCATTTTGCAACATTTGCACAGCAGAGGAGAGGGAGAGACGCTGCAACCTAGAGACAGGAGGCTGGTATGGGAACCAGGACATTTCCATTTGGCATGTAGAAAGAGAGCACAATGCAGACATATGTATGTACATATGAATTGTACGACCACCACCACCGAACAATAGCTGGGAAATAAATTTTTAATTAACCCAAATTTCGAAAACTAATAAAATGGCACAATGAACGGCCAGACAGCCCTGACATCAAAATGGGGGGTCCTAAATAATTCACTAAATTGTGGAACGCACGCACAATCGCAGCTGGACATGGGATGGGGTTGTATCTCCTTCTCTCCGAGTCTGGCCCTCTCTTACTGATGGGAGTCCCTTTCTCTCTCTGACATCTGTATATTTCTGCCCCTCTTTTCATATATTTCCAGGGTATTTAGTTTTCCATTTTGTAAACCTTTTCTGATATCCCACTCTCTAGCTGCATTTTGTATGTTGCATGTTTGTTTGATTGGGAGGCTGGCTGGCGGGCAAACAGGCACCTAACACCGAACATTGTTATTATGCAATTACGAAAGGGGGCGGGGCGGTGGGAGTTAATGCACTGCATGATTATTAAAATATTTTCGAATCCCTCAACAAACACTGCGGGCCAACAGACAGGCGACAGCGGGGGGCGGCTCCTCTTGTGTGTGTGTACATTTCGTATAACAAATCATGTACAAACAATGTCACAACAACACCTACGGAGAGAGGCCAACAGAATCGGGCACCAGAACATACACAGCAGCGCCCCAACCCGTTCGAGTTAACAAATATTTGCACATAGGCTATGGCTCAGAGCAAAGGATGGCAGATGGAGAGGGATTGACACAGGCAGAGGCAGATTCGGAGGCGATGGGGTACGTTGAACAGACCGGAAACCGCCGCTAAATGCAAGCGGAAGTGGTGTGGCTGTTGGCTGGTGGCTGGTGGCAGGTGGCAGGGGGACAACAACGCAACAAGCGGGACATCGAGAAGGCCGTTTGCCAAAAAACTTTTGCCAATTAAACCAGAACCACTTAACCCCAAAGTGATAGCCCAAATGCCCCAAGCAAATCATGTCAGGGAGTCAGGGCGGGAGCAATTCTCTCAGCAATTAACTTGGGAAAGTGGGAGAATAGCAGCCGGCGGACAGATAAAACTGGGCTTTATTCTATTAACCAATAAGGCGAGAGGAAGGGACCTTGGCTTTGCCCTTGAACCTCACTCTCTCTTTGCGGCTCATAAACAATTTAAAATGTCATACATGACGTATACGTAATGCTGCCAATTAAATTGCGGGTTAGAAATTATTTAAGCAAGAACAAAGGACACGGGGGGGACAGAGACGACCTCAAGTCTTGGGCCAAAGAAAGCAAGTCATAAACAAGGCTAACACACACACGCACACACCCACACAGCCACACACGGGCTTATGTTTACGAGCTTTGCAAAATACGTAAAGTTGTTTTTACGGCACCCACGACTACGTTTGCCGAGACCTCGAGCTCCAGCTCGAGCCCGAGAACATGAATGACATGTGTACATGAAAGTGTGTTTCCGTGTGTCTCTGTTTGTATGTATGTGTTATGTGGTGTGGTGTGGTGTGGTGTGGTGGGTGTGTGTGTGTGTTTGTGGTATCAGTGGCCAAGTAATTAAGCAAAGTACAATTTCGTACCATTAAGTAATTTCACTCCATTCATTGACTCACCGACCAACTGGCCCGCTTTGACGGGTGTACTCTCAGTTGGCCTGGATCCGCCAACAGCTGGATCCTCTTTCTTGACTCCCCCTTGTTGTTGTTGCTAATTTATCGCTGGGGGCAAATGGACTTTACCCGGAGGCCGCACGTTGCGTATGTGTAATGTGTAACCCCATTTACGTTTTCGTTTCGTTTCGGTGGCTATTAAAAGGGATTTCCATGTGAGAGCCTCACATGCTCATGGTCTAGCGCGGAGCGAGTCTATTTAACATGACGATGAGGAGCAGGGTATTTACTAGTAAGGTAAGGCCACGAAAGTTATGTCTGACTGCCGAATAAAGGCCCGGCTCTACCTTTTATTGAATATACACCTTAACCATCACCACCTGTCCGTCTGCAGAGAGTGTACTCTCTTTTCCGCCTCTCTCCTACGCTTTTTCACCAAATGTCAGTCGTAAAGTGTGCTACAGTAGGTCAGATGTTATCCTTTACTCTCTCCTTTCTGCTCAGCCTTTGACTGGCGTTCTGTTTATGGTCGGTTAAGTCGGTAAGTAAATTTTAATGCTCTTTTCGGTTAGTTTATCTTTGGCTTATTAATGTCTTTGGGAAATACAGAAATGGAGGGGACTGAGACTGACCCTTCGATATGCATTTGCGATGAGAGTGGGTCTCCGGTCTCGCTCTGGTCACCAAGACAAACATTTCCTTGGGCAACGGCAAATGGCAAACGGCAACGAATAACAATAAAGGGAGACAAAAAGGAAAGCCAACTCAAGGGGGAAGTACGTCCGTATAACTGTCTTTGGTCCTTGTCGGCATCGTGTTGTTTGTCGCCGCACTCAGCAGGTTCCGATACGCCACACAATTGGCCAAATGCCATACCAACCAGAGAGAGAGAGAGAGAGAGAGAGAGGGGAAGAGGACACACTAAAATTGAAACCAGTGCCGCAACCGCCAGTTGGGTAACTGGCAACTGAAAGAGTATCAACCACATGAAGGCAATGCACAATGCAAATGTATGGAGAATGTACGGAGAACATGGCTATGAACTCAGAGGCAGAGGCAAAGGAGGAGCACACAACCAAGAGACAGATACAGATACAGTTGCAGACACGAAATTCAGTTCCGGATTAGCCAAGTGTCTCGCATGTAAATCGAAAAGTAGTTGATGTTGATAGGTCTTTGATTTTGCCTACAAATTTAGTGGACAAGAAGTCCAAGTAGAGGCCGTAGAAGTTTTAGCCAAGTTAAAGATAAAAGCCAAGTGTTGCAGTGGCTCACATATGTACTCGGGTGTGTACATATATGAACATAAATAATAATCCAGCAACAGCATGCTGAAATGGAAAAATTTATGAGCATTTTCTATACAGAAACATAAATTAAATTGCACCACAGACAGGCAGCCAGGACAAACTGGCAAGGACAAAAGTGCTGCCAAGTGCACAAATTAATTTAATCAGAAAATAACGCAGGAGAATGTGCAAAAGTCAGCAGAAAAAATACCAAATAAAATCGAAATCGCAATGAAAACCGAAATTCAAATCGAATCAAATTATGTATCAAAATAACAAAATTACCAAATAGAAATTGAAATGGAAATGGCAAACAGGCACTGCACATCATGGACCTGGCCAATCAGTGGACTCTGACTCCGTGTCCGACTACCGAGTACATGTCCGTGTCCGTATCCGTGTCCGTGTCAGAGACTCCTGGCTGCATGCACATACTCGTACATGTGTCACATACGACACACACATGATGAATAATATTGCCCTGGTTTTGAGCTGAAAACTTTCGCTTCGCCAATGAAAAACCGTGCCAAAAGGGGAGCCGAAACAGCGGACAAACAAACTTCTATACATTTAAAATGTTTTTCAATAAAAGTTTTGCTGCCGAGTGCAATTGTTTTTCCTGCTCCCCGTTGGCATGAGTTGTTCTTCTTTTATTTTTTTTTTTTGCCGCCGCTGGCATTGTCGCGACTCCAGTTCTCTAGTGGCACCTTCCAGCCAGATGTTGCAGCAGCAGCCTGCCTCCTGCCTCCAGCCTCTTGCCACCTCTTATACTTCTCTCCACCATCCCGAATCCTTGTGTTCCTTGTGCTTGGGCTGTCAGTTCAATTGTTTTGCACTTGAGGGGCAATTTATCTTGGAAACAGAACCAGAAGACGACGGCGAGGACTAGGACGACGACTGCTTACAATGCATTTCCTGTACGGAGGAGACCCCCGCCTGAGTGGCACACACGAGTGCATAATCCTTTTAAATACAACTCTCGACTAGGACATGTCCTTGGCAAGAACTACAGACAGCATGCGACGCTTGTCCTACAGCATCTTATAGAAAGAAGCAACTTGTTGTACGGCTGCCGCTGCTGCCACTTCGCCTCCTTTTGGCATCAGGTTCTCTCTAGGGCGAGGGAGGACGGCTGTCAAATCAGGACATTCAATTGAAATTAACATTTAATTAGGCGAAGAAATGTCAGCGTAATCGCAGACAGTCCCCGTTCTCAGCCCCGCATTTTACGCCCAACGGACATAAATAATTTTATGACAGAAAGTAGCAGAGCGAAACCAAAGCCCAGGACCAGCAGGACCAACAGGACATAAAATCGCCTAGACAAACAATGGAGAGCCAAATGCCCGGCCAATAAAAGCCAGTTGCCTGTGAAAAGCGGACATTTAAAACTTGATAAGTAATTAAAAACTGGGGCGTGGTCGGGGAATACGATATGCAGGACTCTGGACTTCGTAGTTGGAAGGATATCTTCAGCCATAAAAAATATGAGTGAGGTGCGCGTTCGGGACGTCCCACAAAGTTGTAAAGAACGAAGTTGCCAGTGGGGACCGTGGGCGAGCACATAAAGTACAGGAATGAAACAGTAACCACCTCCTGTCATGGAAGGACGTCGGTACGTAGTGCGTACATCGACTCGTCAGAGCTGGGGCTAAATAAAACATGAAAACTATGTGACAAAGTGGCACAAGCGTACTCACATGGAGCCCAGCCTCCGAAAAGACTCACTAAAAATGTCAAGAAAATAAAAATAATAAAAATAATCGCAACACAACGACAACAAAATGTGACACAAACAAATTCAAACCAAAACGAGTGAAAGAGATAAAGAAAAGAGAAGGGAGAGGGCGAGACAGCAGCAGTAGCAGGAGGAGGACGACCAGCCAAGGAGGACGAAAGAAGCTCGCGAACGAAATTCCCATAAAAAGTGGAAAAACCAGAGGTAAAAAGAGGGAATGTAGGTTTTCCCTCGTGCCTTTCCAAGTCAAACTATTAACAGAGTAACGGGGGGGAAAAAGGGGTGGAAACCCCTGAAAGAGAGGGGAGGAAAATGGAGATGGAGAGAGAAAGAGAAAGAGAGAGCTAAACTAGGTGAAAGCCGCACCAAACGACAACGTTGACAAAGGCAAAGGAGGAAAAAGGTAACGCTAAAAATGCCAAAAAGCGAGCACGTGAATGGGTGCACCCTTGTGTGTATGTGTGTGTGTGTGTGTGTATGTGCCAGCGCGCTGGGCGCTGCAGCGATGCCTTTTATGTCCTGGGCAGCCATTTGTAGTTGTGTGCGAGTGTGTACCGTTATCACTTTGTGCCTTGTCTATGAGATGGCCATAAAATAATATTTTATGATCTGCGGTCGTTGCTCCCACAAGGAGAAGATATTCGATTTTAGAATTTGTTGCCATAAGTTGTACGGGGCAATGTTGAAAGGGTACAAATCTGTGGCAGCCCCTTGCCTAGTGGCAACCTCTAAAAGAACCTTGAAATAAAGACCCCGGCTTAAGTCAAGTGAGCTTACACGTAAATTTCTCATACTTTTGCTTCCTCTGAAAATCGTGAAATTTATTTTAACATGCGATTTCCCCACTCGGAAGCTACGTGAGCGCATTTTTGGAACTGAGTGTTAACTGGGGGAAAAGGGAGGGAGAGGGAGTGGGAGAGTGAAGGAGTAATCCCCATTTCGACCTCTTGTGCACTTGCACTACTTGTTGTTTGCCATTTTCATTTGCTGCTCTCTTGTTTTTCCCGGGCAAATATTTGCATGGGCCATGGCGCTTAGTTGGTGAAGTCGTGCACTGCTTTTAGCCCTCTTTCCACTCTTTCACTCTGATTTCTCTGTCTCTTCCTGTAGTAGAGTGACATCTCAAGGATGGAGCTGCTCGAGCTGCTTCTTGACCCATTTCAAAGGGTATTATATTGACAATTGGCGTGAAGTAGCGGCCTGCCGTGCGTATGTGTAATATTTAATTGCCATTTTTCATTCATTCGGTTATTCATTCATTGTATTCGTGCCATTTATTGTGCCCGTTTTTATCAAGGGTACACGTTCCACCCATAATGCCAATCAAAAGTCAATGCTATAAGCATTCAATTGTTTGCTTCCACATTCAAACACACACAGCCACACGTACAAGGACTCATGAACACATGAATCATCTGTATGAATTTTTACTACGCTTCCTTCTGCAATTGGTGTACCCTTTGAAGGAAGGGGCTTATTGGGACTCTGACTACTGTCTTTTTACTCAATTGAAAGCAAAACCAAAAGCACGGAGCGTCCCAAAAGAGTTTACAGGAAGAAGTTGGCCTTGTATGTAGCAAAATTTTTAGACATTTTATATTCTTTTATATGTATATTGATTCTTTACTGATATTAATAGCACGAAATCCGGCCAGGGTATTGCCTTCGTCGTTATTTCATTACCAAACGGGTTTCTTCCTTTTTTTCTGTTTCACTTTACTGATTTTCCCAATCATTTTCGCGAATACGCCAGCGAGAACAAAGCCATTGCCGACGAGAGATTCGCCCTCCTTTACACCGCTCCCACACATTCCCACACTCTCCCTCAGTCCTCTGCTGCCTCCTCCTTCCCTTCAGCCGCACCACCACCCCTTTATCATTCCCACTTCCGTCGCCGACATCGTGCAAACAAATGCGCATAAAAATCCATTATTTTAGCAAACACAACACGCACACATCGGCACCCCTTCTGTAACCCTTTCCCCCTCCCCCCCCTCTGTTGCTCTTACCCCTTTACAACACCGATGCAATGCAGCAGAGTGGGTTGGGGTATGAGGGAGCGGGAGTGTGATCTGGGTCTGGTGCTACAAACAATTTTTTTTGTGTGCACAAAATAAATATAAAAGCGTTGAAACGAAAACATTTTGGAACAATATAAAAATTGCAAAACGAACGAGGGATGCGGACACCCCGGCTCTTTCGGACCCACAGAGGAAGGGGAGGAGGGGTGGTGGTGGTCTGGACAGTAGGAGTAAGGGTGGCCTAGAGGGCTCTGCTCTGGGGCCGGCGTTTATTGGCAACAGTGTTGCTATTTGTGTAAACGACTCGTAAAATTTTATGTTGAAGCTGTTTCATAGTACGCGGCGATCTGGGTTTTTTTATACTACGCCCCTCCTCCTCACAGAGCCCGACACATGTTGAGGGGCCTTGTAAGGTCAGAGGGCGTGGGGCAGAGCGGTAGGGTCATCACAATTGAGTTGCACGACAACTCTGTCTCGCAGGAAATGTTGCATGAAAAGCACTGCATACTTTCAGGCCGCGTATGCATTTCAATTGGCAAATGACGCAAATGATTGCAAACACTGATTACAATTATAAGGGGTGTGGGGGTTTTGGGGTGTGTGTTGGATCGTTAGCTGGCGCATATGGGTAGGCATTATCTATGCTATTCCCTCACCGATCCCCCGAATGGTGCTGTGCGGGGCCCCATTCCTTTCAATTTGTGTTATTCTCAATTCCAGAAAAAATTGACAACTATTTTATGTTGCAGCTGTATTTCAATTTCCACCCCATACCCCCATGCTTCCATACAATATATAGACGGTGGTCTGGTCTTTGGGTGCATATGCAAATATTGGATATTGATTACATTTCGATTCGCCTGCCAACTTGTCAATGTCAACATACTAGATGCGAGCGGACAATGCCAGCGGAGTGTAGTGGAGTTGTTTTCCCGGTGCCAGTGCAGTGGTGGGAAATGCCTGATAGATTGCTGCTGCCGGAAAAGTGGAAAAATTGTATGGAAATTCATTAGTTTCTCTGCTGATAACTTTTCATTTTCACTTCCGCTCGCGCATTACATACATTACATATCATGCTGTCGTTTTTTTCTGGATTTAATAAAGTGGCATTTGGACATAATTATGAGCGACGTGGTTGCAATGGAATTTCATAGGGAAAATATGCAACTGTCACCAAATTGCGGGACACGACAGGACAGAGCGGAACATTCATCGGGGGAGTGCTGAGAGGCTGCTGATGGGGTTGGGGGAGCACTCTTGGACTCTTGGACAGAGCAAAGATTTAATTTGCTGATGAAGTTCGTTTCTGTCTGTTTGCTACCCAGATTCCCGGCAGAGACCCCAGCTACTGGCCAGTACCGTTCCGTGTGCTTCATCCTAGTAAATGCCCAAATGTTGGCTCTGTCACTGCTGGCAAATATGATCCACTGTCCAAATAGAGACCCTAACTAAAGGCTGAGAGCACTGGACTTGGCGCATAGGGCATGCGGCATGTGGCATGTGGCATGTGGCATGTGGAATGTTTGTGTGTGTGCTGTGGATTAGGATTCTGTGCCCTAAATTAGAAACAAATTTGTTTAATTCAATAAAACGTTGATTAAAAGCAATGCAGGCTAATGAGACTATACAAGCAACAGACAGGAGCGGCAATGCTGGAGCCCCACACAGAAAGAGATGGAAAGAACTATACAGAAAGAGATGGCAAAAGTTTCAGTGAGAGTAAGGGAAAGTCCAGGAGCTCCGAGCACATTCCACTCAATTTTGTTGCACTTGGGTAGACAATTAATTAGGCACAAAATGCAAAAAAGTAAAAATATCCTACGCTTCCCTGGCAGCCAGCTGAAAATCATTTTAATTTCAAAGTTCTTCATGTGTGACCCTGCAACAACCAGCCGTCCCGCTCTAACACTAAACAAAAAAACAAAATTAAAATGCAACAAAAACATCTGGAATAACTTTTCATTTGGCAGAGATACTCTCTCCATGTGTGGCGGGAAAATTTGTTATATTTTTGTGTGCTATTTTCTGGTTTTTGGTTCAACATTTTCAGCTGCTTCATTTGTTTGATATCCTCATGGAAACGAAGTTGAAGGTTGCCAAGTGGCGCCCGAAATGTTGTGGAATGACTTAATTTTTGTTGCCCATGAGGGTAGATAAATGTTTTCCAGGGACAAAGAGTTAAAAATTAATGAAGCATCCCGGCACCCAAAACATAAATGTTGTCAAAAGCATCAAAGTGCCAAACACACACACTCGCGTTCCACGAGAAGGGAGGGGTTTTTGGGGGGTGTGAGAGTATTTCCAATTAAGCCAATCGACCTGCAAAAGCCAGAAACGAGGACGGAGATTCCCGGGAATGGGAAAGGGAAGGGGAAGGGGAACAGGAAACGGAAACCGAGGCGAACACGAGGCGCGCCAAAAAGGCGCGTAATTAAATTTTAATTTGCGCCCAAAATTAGACTATGAAATTTCAATAAGGCGCGCTTCCCGCTGAGTGGATGGATAAGGGCAGAGGGCAGCAGGAGTTGATGTAGGCAAATATTGTACAACGATAAAAATTAAATTAGTTTAATTTTGCAGCGAGAATCCCTTTGATTAAACGCAGCCAAGTGGATGCGTTGTCGTTGGTGGGGTTGGGGGACGGGGGACAATACCAGCCGAGGCTTAAATAAATAACCAAGAATACAAGACAAGCATGACGACACATGCGCTCGTCCTTGCCACAGACACACACACACCCCGTTTCTTTAACCCCCTTTCCGTAGAAAGTCGATCCCCCGGCAAGCAGTGCGCATAAATTGTCAAAACGAAGTGTTTGGATTAAGCTGGGAGTTGGGTTTTGTGCGCTCTGTGCGGTGCAGACCGTGACCTAGCCTCGAAGACTGCACTTCCCGCCCACTGGCACTCCCCACTGGCCGCTCTCCTCCGCCACCTTTTGGCCAATTTATTTATACGCATTTAAAACTGATTTATGTGCGGAAAAAAGCGACAGCCACTGGGCTGCCTCTTCCCATCTTGCCCATCTTCCCCGCTTTTGGCCAGTAACCACGTGAGTTGCGTCTTTAATTTAGCTGCCAACCGAATCCAAAAGCGTTTCCTCTCCCCAGTACAGCCCTCATTTTCTCTGTATAGTTACCGCAAATGCATTTTCAATGGAATTTCTCACTTGCTAACGTGTTTTCAGCTCCAAGAGCTGTGCCAACGATTTATGTGCCATGTCCTGGCTCACCTCCTTCTGCTCTCATGGTCGCCTTGCTCCTCCTGCTTAAAGTTGGACTTACCTTAAATCTGTTTTGGCACAATAAAAATACCCATACACTCCGCTAGGCAACGATTCCTTCTTTTTTTCCGCCTTGTGGCTGCCAAGGGAACCCAACCAAAAGAAGCTTTACATGGTACACACACTCTCTGTGGGAAATCTGTTCTGTTATCGCATTAACAATTTCCTACTAATTTTCGACGCACACACAGACACAGAGGAAAACAGAGGAGAGACGGTGAGTGGGAAAAATGATGGGGGAAATCCAGTAAATATAATTAAATTGCGTGCAAAACTAACCAACTCTTGGCGGAGAAGTTGTTGATGGAACGGCAAACAGACGACGGAGAATGGAGGATGCTCTTCTCTTAGGATTTCTTTGAAACATTTTTCTGTTAATTAAAGAAGCCAAAGAGTAAGCCAAAGAGTAAGCCATAAGAGTAAAAGCCATAAAATTGTTAAAGAATCAAGTATTTTCTCAATTTAAATTAAGTGACTAGCGAGTTCTAAGTTTAGTCATTGATCAAATTCACTTGTTTGACATTTTGTTCGGCTATTCTCTACAATAAAGGTAGAGGCAATTATCCAATCAAATGGAATACAAATAAACGAAGTAAATAATTCCTCAAATGTCATGGCCCTCTCCCCAGTAAGTGGACTCCCCGTCGAGGAAGTAGTGTAACATTGGGGCATAATAATTTCATAAGAAGACTGGCATCTGGAACAGCAAGCCGAAATGCTTTGCCACTTGTATTTAAGTAATTATGCCAGAAAAGAGAAAGCCCAACGGAAAATGTGCCATCAAATATTTGCCTTGTCATTAATTCACGAAAAATACATAGAAAAATCATTTATATATGAAAATTATGTTTATATATAGCCGAAAGGGGCGGGGCCGCTAAGCTGCTTTTAGGTGCGGTTCCTTGAGTGCTTGCTCCTACTCCCTTCCGGAATGACAAGGACATCGTGTGCACGCAATAGTGCAGGATTGCGGAAGGGTGGGCTGCACATCGACTCAATTGATGACCCTTTGGCAGTTAAACTGCCTCCACAGACGCTTAATGTGCACTCCATCAACATAAATCACTCATACGTCACGTTAAACACGCTCGAACTTCAAATGACGTGTATTTAACAAGCGGCCTGGCCGTGGCCATAAATTAATTAAGCCTAGACTCACCCCCGACGATGCGCCATGTACCACCTCCATTTACCATTTACCATTTACCATCTACCATCTACCGGGACTCCAAAGTCCAAGTTTGCTCCCTCGCACTGGGAGCTCTGCAATTAAACTGTAAAAGCGAACAGCGAACATCGACGACGGCGAACAGCAAATTACAACCATTTACAATTAATTTGAACAACACGCCGCCATGCAAATGGCGTGCCATGGCTCATAACTTCCAATGGACACACACACTCGCTCACTCGCACACTCTTTCGGCCATTAAAAAGGGGGACGAAAGAGGCGAGGCCAGGCCAAAAGCTAAGCCAAGTCAAGTCAACGGTTAACGGGCAACGTGCAAATGCTCAATTAGCATATCAATAAATCAAGAAAAGAGAAAGAAAAAAGCGAGAGTGTTGCTTTGAAGCCACGCCCCCTGCCAACGCTTTCGCCCACCGCCGTCCTGGGGCAATCAAAATTTAGTTAACAAACGCCAAACAATTTATTAACCCCAAAGTCAGCGCAGCAGCGCAACAACCTTGAGGCTTGGCAGCCAACGTGACGTATACGTAATCTGATGGCGTGCCAACGTAATTAATCAAGACGTCCTGCGGCCAGACCATGGCCATAGCCATCCTTTGGTCTTGTATTGCACTTTTGTCAGCATACACATAAATATATAAAGCTCCACGTCAGGCTGAATTTATGCGTTCGAGGTGTCACGGCTTTATGGCTTTGAAATTTGAATAATAAAATAATTATATTCAATTTATTTTAATTGTCAAGTGTTACGACTCCGAATTGTGGATTCAGTTCTGTTTGAGATGTCAATGCGGGTACTGCTACTGCTGCAAATTGTGAGTGGGACATACATACATGCAAATATTTGTATAATGTAGTCGTAATACCGACTTTTAGCTGCTGGTCTGCTTCTCATCGCTGATGAATGGGGAGATCAACTGCAAGGCGGACAGAAAAAAGGCAGCAGTAAGTGCGGATCTACCGTTCTGAGGGATATTTTCTTAGTCTGCCACTGTTAGGATTTATCGATCAGGTGTTGTCAATTAACTCGTCCCAGCCTGGACAAAGGTAATGCAGAATGCAAAAACTCTCTGAACTTACCCTCCGGCAGAAGGTTCAACTTTGCCGAACGCTACACGATCAATATGGTGAGCAGTAGATGCGCAGAAGTACTCCATGCTCTAAGATTTACTCTGATTCAAGTGCATTGAGGAGTGCAACTATATAGCCTCTGGCTACACCGATGCTGATCCTCCATATCGGCTGGATCTGGCCAACATCCGCCACAACCTGAAGGAAATAATGCCACAACCGCAGCTGGAGTCCGTGCCCTTCATGATGGCTGCGTACAACAAGTGCGAGATATTTCGCACGCTCCATGCGGGGCGCTTCACACTCCACCTGCCGGATATTGAATTCATCGAGGAGCCGTGCAACCCCTTCGCCCTGCAGCTCACCATCTGTGTGCGAATGCTGGCCATGCAGAAGTGCCCCACTCGCTTCTACCTGGACACCGAGGAGTGTCGCCTGGCCAGGAACTATTTCACGCAGTGCGTCGGCGATATTGAAACGAATCTTGGCTGAAGTTCGAATGGAACTCAACTGAAAACTGAAACTGAAAATGTGTGTGAAAGTTCATAAAGCTGTCGTTGGCGGCGGCTGACTGCCGCATAGAAAATTTCAATTCAGACTGGGCAAAAAGTGTTAAGGGAAAAATAAAAGAAAACAGTCGTAAAAGTCATAGATGAAATATGGCAATTTGACTTTATGCGAGCGAGCTAGCTGGTGTGGGTCCGTCTCCCTGCTGCAGTGTCAGAACTGCAAATTGAATCACACACACACAGATACACACACACACATCCTCATGTGCTCACACATGTCAATGTCCTCTGCTGACTTTGCATAACTTCGTCTGCTGCTGATGCTGCTCTGCTCTGCTCTGCTCTGGTCCATTCCCCAGACAGAGCTCCGCACTCTCCTCTCTTCGCTTCTTTAAACTTGTTAGTTTTTCGGCACTTTTTTTTACAGCCACACACATTCACATTTACATTCAGATTACTTGTCGATTGAAGAGGGGTATGCTGTGGCTAACGAAGGGTTAGATATAGAAATGATTCCATTTGGATCAGTATTCCTTGAATGAAATGCAGATGTCGATTTGCTTTCTCCCAAATAGTCAATGAATATATTCAAGCTCTTCCTTATCCTCTCAGTTTCAAGTAGATTCTGACTTGCACTGGGTACGCCGCATTCGATCACTTTGCCATCTGCCATATCCATCTCCTCTTCAGCAAAGTCAGCAGCAAAAGTTGCCATTCTATATAACACGTCTGTCCGAATGGCCGACTGTCCGTCTGTCTTCGGTTATTTTTTTTCTTCTTTTTTTTGTCGGTGTCGCAGGACATGTTATGCAACTGGAATAAAGGAGTAAAATTTATGTGTTAGCACAGTGGATGGTGCCAGGAAGTCCGTCTTCGTACTCCTTCTGGTCCCTGGCTTTGCAGCGTCAGGTTAAACGGGATTTATGTCCTTTCAAGACATGCAGTCTCAGCCTGTTTTCTTAAAACAATTAACGTATTACAATCTCTCTCCCTCCCTTTTTGTCCCTGTCTCTATTTCTCTATCTCTGTGTGCTCTCCCATCCATCTGTGTCCTGTGTTTGTCTGTGTGTCGCAGTAGTGTGTCCTTGTGCCTTGTCCTGATTTGCATTTCCTGGCTGGCAAGCAGGCAACCGAGCAACCGGGCAACCCTGCAACCCGGGCAGCCCCCAGGCTGACAATCAAAGGACTTTGGCTTTCCTTGGCATTTTTCTTTAATTACGCCCTCGAGTCAAATTAAAAGCAAATGATAGTTGTTTCCCATCATCTGCTTTCCACTCTTATCCTTCCACTGTGTATCCTAGCTGCCGTTCGCTCCTTGCTGGTATCTTCTCTTCGGTTTCTTGCGGCGCTTCGGGATTTTCCAGTTTACTTAGTCAAATCAAAGCTTTCAAGAAAATTGTTTTTCTTTCTTTGGCGATGGTCAAACTGCTGACCACGGACCAAGGACCAACGGGCCCGGTACATATACTGGTACTCTCATTACATCTAGAAGAACACTGCATGTCCTTGGGTGCACTTGAGTGCGGGGGAATGGAAGTGGGTGGATGCGAGTTTGAGGTTTTTGTGGCAAATAATTTGTGTAATTAAGTGACCACCGCTTGAAGCTCTTCTTCTCTTCTGGTTAGTTTTCCTTACTCCCATTTCTCTCCTCTTTCTCCGCAGCTAATTGCCTATTTGTGTATCTAATTAGTTTGGTATTGCAAACAAACATGAGACATGGCGGTGCTTTCTGTGTGCTGCTGATGCTGCTGTTCCTGATGATGGGAATATCTGTGGGAGAGCCCTAAGCATACCTGTCCATTAGCTCTCTTTCCTCACACATTTCAGTCTCCCTCTAGTGCTCGTAATTAAAAAAAGAGCCACAAAAGCGATGCTGGCGAACAAACACATCAAAAATGAAGCCACCCCCCGTAGATGGTTGCATAATTCATGCACTGCCACTGCACCATCAACAAAAACAGGCTTAAAGACAGAGTGACAGAGACGGAGACAGAGAGGGTGACAGAGAGAGAGAGACACAGAGTATAGGGGGAGTAGAGGACGGACTATGCAGGGGGTGGTATGCAATCAAAATTATTATAATTGCGACGCGTTCGCCATTGTGCGACAACAATGACTTCCGCTTCCGTGCAGAAATTTGCCTTGTGTCTGTGTCTGCGTTCTTGTCGTTCCTATCTCCATGTGGCATGTACCCACGGCATTGTTTTTGTAGAGGGACACAGAGAGTAGGGCGGCGAGTTGGTTGCAGCCAGCGGGTAGAACAGCGCATTAAGTGCCTGCAAAAGACGCGCAACAAAGTGAACAGCCCCGCAGGGGTTGAGCGCAGGAGATGTATGTGTCTCCGTGTCTCCGGCTAAACGAGAGATGGGTACAACGTGCTCAAGTCCTCGACAGCTGCAACAAAAAATGGGGTAAAAAATAGAGTGACAAAGGATGGGAGCTGTATGAGCTGCCACAAAAAAAGGGGTTACAAAAAGAAAGAGACGTCAAAGAGTGGCTCTCCCTCGAAAAACCTCGCAAATTGTATAATGAAGTGCAGGCCAGGAGTTCCACAAGATTAGCTCCACTGACAGAACAAACCTTGCCTAAATGACAGCCTAAGCTCCACCTCCACCTCCACCTAATCAATCAATCACTCAATCAGTCAATCCATCAGCCACTCAATCAGAGACCAAGTCAAAAGTCGAGAGTATGTGTCTAATGAAATGATTAAATTTGTGTGTGTTGTTTGCCTTTGGTACTCGTATAGGCAAAAGCACAGGCTCATGATTATTATAGCTCTAATTATGATTATGATCATGAGACATGAGAACATGAGAACTTTGCCAAAGTCGTATTAATTTGAGGCAAAGTGTTGGTCCTTCTCTGGCCCTTCTCTGTCTCTGATTGGTAGCCAATCAATGGAAGTGGCAGTGGCATTGCAGCCAGAGCCAGGGGCGGAAGGAGCTCGCAATCTGGAATTTAATCAGTTTAATTAATAAGCAACAAGAGGCGAAGTACTGGGGCTGGGGTCCCCAATACCTTGAAATCTACTATCATTGTTTGTCTGGGGCCATAATCAGATGGCTGAATGGGAGCGTTGATTGCCATTGCAACCAAGTGGCTTGACATCGTAGACAACGTCCAAGCCCAATTCCCAGGACTCGGACGAGAACACTTTTAATTGACTTATTTATGTGCCTCGAGGCCCACACGAACCAGAAGTAATGGCTTCATTTGCTCCAGCCACAGCTGCTGATTTATCTAAATGAATTGTTATGGCCGCGTATTTGTCACAATTTCAGGCACAAACCAGCGCTCTACCGAACCATTCTCGAATCCTCAAACAACCCCCAAACCAATCCTTAATCAGCCCTATATCCTGGCCCGTTCGCCGGTTCGCCCGTTCGCTTTTCGCTTTTAATTGCCTCGCATGTGGCAGGTAAATCCCCGAACCTTTTTGCATATTTAGTGTGCCATTCGGGGCTTACTCTTTTGACGGGTTGAGGCTTAACCGTTTGTATGTGACCTGGTCAGTGTTTTCGGCATCTATTTCGGGTCCTTAAAGCGCTATCTTTAGTTTTCCCATCGATGGCCCTTAGACCGTGTATGAACCGTATTAGACCGTATGAAATGATATTAAACTTTCACCAGGACTGCATTTGAAGGCGGTCCTACATATTATAATAAAAATTACATACATAAACTCGAGTAGCCACTCGACTGCCATATGAATACTCCACGCACACCCACACACACAAACACACACACCATTTCCATTCAAGTGGAACTCTCAGACACAAATATTACAAACGGGAGTGAGAGTACAATACAATAAATCAACGAGAACAGGGCTCGGGACTGAGGACTAGGGACTCGAATGCCGCCTGCTACAAATAAATGCATAAACTTCGAGTGTCAAACAATGGGGAAAAGTAGCAGAAGTGGCAGCAATGGCAGCAATGGCCGCAATGGCAAGAGGCGTGGCATGTTGTATTTCGTTCCAAACCATTTCGCGTGCCAGTCAATGAGCTATGAAAATATGAAAAATGTAAACGACAAAACGTGTCATTTATTGTCTAACGAAAATGTGGCATGAGGCTATAGAGATGGACAGCTCTAAAGAGAGGGTTTAATGGGGGTGAAACAGCCCCCTATTTAAGGGTGGACAGCTCCTCAATAAGGGTGGACAGGAAGGGGCTAAGTGTGTGTGTCAAGTGTGGGCTATTTTGTCAATTTACAAATCACTTTTCATATGCTGTTTGTCAAACAGAGGCCTATCCTCTTTACGCACAAGTATGCTGTTTGTCAAACATAACTGACTGACGGTTTGACTGACATTACGCATACGCAGCGTTGGCCAGTAAAACATGAGTGACTCACACTTAAACACACACACAGCTCTAAGGAGTGTGTGATGCATAAACTTATGAAATAATACAAGCACGCATCGATTTAACCTCAACAAAAGGCGCGGCCCCATAATGTCTGGGCGCTCCATGTAAAAACGGAAAAAAGAGGAAAAGGAAAAGCAAAAGCTGAGGAGAAATCTGTTGAATATCAAATAACAATCACTTGGCAAGCTAAATATATCATTATGCTTAAGTAGGTGGATGGTGAGGGATGCCAGGCACATACGAAGGACCTAAGGACATGGGATCTCACTGAATGGAGATGGAGGAGTGTGTGTCTGGTGCCTGGTACTGGCTGGGAGGGGACGGTGGGGGACGGTCCTGGTGCTGAGCTGTTTTGTTGTTACAAAACGCTTTGCGCGTTTGCTGTTGCCTGAGTTGTTGGACCATCCCTTTTGCTTGCTGCCTTTGCTCCTCCTTCTGGTCTTCTTCCTTTTTCGTTTTCCCTCCTTTTTATAATCCTCACAGCTTGCATGTTTGCTTAGCACCTTGCTTGGGAGGAATCGTTTCCAGGGCGCGATGATGTGGAACAGGTTTAAAAAGTTTAAGCCTTAGAATCCTGTTGTTGCGGCCAGAGTGGGGTGTGGGGGTGATTTTCCCCCTGTGTATCCTGCCGTATTTTATACATAAAATACATTTGCTAAGAATTTACAAATCATCTTGCATATTTGATTTGCATATAAGATTTTCGTATCTGCCAATACCTTTTCCCGAATATCTCCTCCTTGAGAGAGAGATTGTCCAGGAGCGGGAGTACGTATGTGGGTGTATGTGTGGGTGTGTGTCCTTGAGCTCGTTTGTATGTCCCCGAATCGCACAAGAGATTCACAAATTGCTTTCATTGATTGCCAACAAAGGAGGTGGAAAGGGGACATACGCCCACTGTACAGGGAATTCATGCCTCTCCATGTCTCGATGTGTGGGAGCAAATCTCTCTGTGAATGGAAGCTGAGTGAGTGAGAGCCCTGACTCCCAGATGGGAATTTTTCTTAAATTTTCCTCTAACGAAAGCTAAACTGCAGAAAAGAGCGGAGCAGTTTGTTCTCCCTAGACCACGTTGCGTATGAGTAATGTCGCTGTTGTGGGCGGGGGGCCAGCACTTGAAGAACAGCCCAAACAGCATTTTATAACTGACCAGATGCTAAGAGAGGTTCCATTCGCGACCAGTTGACCCAGTTGATCCCTGCCCCAACGCCCACTCTTCCACTGCCATTTGTCGTTTTGGGCTGCGTGCCGTGGACGGCTACGTGAAATTATTACGCTGCAATGCATCATCAAAAGTAAACAGCAGCAGCAACAGCAGCAGCCGCCTGGCACTAGACAGCCAAGGGGCATGGGGCCAGACCCAGAGCCAGAGGAATGAGAGATGGGAGGATAGCAGGATGGCAGGAGAACACCGAAATGTGCGTCTGACATATTGGAGAGCAGCAGCAGAGGGAGCTGTGGAGGAGGGTCCCTGGGAGAGGCACGGTCCGGTGCTAGAAGCTTACTACAAAATTCATCACGGGACACGGACACGCATTTCGAAAGCGCACAAGAACGAACGCAATGCCAAAATGTATTTAAACAGGCATTTAAAGCATTTAAGCGCTAAACAATTGAGAATAAATAAAACAACTAAAGTCGACAACAAACAGAAGTATCTGTACCCTATTGCATACCATACCCAAACGAACGAACTCCTGCCGGAGGAGGAGCTAGAACAAGAGCGTGCCATCAAACAGATGAGACATCGCAGAATGGCGGACATGCTGCTAGAGTAATTGTTATCCTTGTTGGCAGTGCACAGGCACGTAAAGCTCTCAAAGAGCAGGGAAGAGCTGGGAGAGCAGAGGCGGACTAAACAACAACGCCACTTGAAGGCACGAGCCAAAAAGCAGCAGGAGCAGCAGAAACAATCCTGTAAGCAGCACTCAGCGGCACGCACTTGAAGCTGGCGGAGCAGGGGAGGAGCAGGATCAGCAGGACCCAAACAGGCAGCTAAAACTGCAATCGCAGCTGGCGCTGGTCCTGGTCCTGTCTCTGGTCCCGGCTCAGCCGTTGTCCTAAGGAGCCTTTGACTGGAAGGAGTAACAGCACTACAGCTGCGTCTCCTCCTCCACTGGCATCCATTCCTAGGCGTTTGCTCAAAATTTCTCCGCTGCTCCTTATTTATTTTTAATATTTTTATTTGCCCCATGCAAATAGGCAACGGTTTTCCCTTGTTTTATTTATTCTTCCTGCTGTTGTTTTGCGGCATTGCTTTATTATACACTTTGCTGGAAGTACTATGATTGTGCTTATAGCGTGCCCAACTTTTCTGGCTGTAACTCTGCACAACGGCAACAGGCTTTCGATTCTTCAGGGTATCATATGCTTCGGCTCTCGTTGAGAACTTTCCTTTCTGTTTTTATTTACCAGCGGTTTTTGGAGAGGCAAATCTTTACATTTCAATGCGTTTCAATTAAGTGGAGCGCCGTTTGTTTGGTCACGCAAAAATTACTCAGAACTCTCCCCCCGAAAAGTGTTCATAGACTGGGAAAACTTGTTAAGTTTAGGCCCCATAAATCAGGCATGGAACTGCAATCCCAGGGAACTCGTCATGCAATGTATTTGATATCAGAGCGAGCCTGTGGCATGCCGCTCCCCAACGTAATTGAAATACAAAGCCAATTTATACAAAAGCCGATAAAAGGCCCCCAAAAGGCAGCAGAAACCAACAGCAACAGCAAGCGGAACTCGGTGGCATGCCACGGGAACTGGCGACACACACCAGCCACCCCGCCCACCGGTGGAAGAGGGACACGGAGAGGGGAAGCTGAAATAAGGCAGCAAAGTGGCAATCACGCCAATCACGCGTAATAAATCATTGCGTGAGTGAATGTCCGCATGTGCGAGGGAGGGTGGGTGTATCTGTGTGGAGGGCTCAGCATTTGGTGGGTCAAAATATGGAACAGAACGTGAGGCGGAAAGGGATTTGCTTGCTGGCCAGCTAACGGTAGTCACGTGCTGCTTTTCCACCAGCACGCAATGCGATTTTTTTTATGCCAACATTTATACGAGAATATGTCGTGTAAAACCCAGTACCCCACCCCCAACTACTTGGAAAAGCACAAGCACACCCATGAAAAGCGAGAGTTGACAGCCGAACAAAGGTCGATAAGCGGAGGCGCCCCTACCCTCTCCCACACCCTTCCAGCCAGCCCCATTGTGAGCGATGACAACTTGTGACCGAACTCTCCAGCAAACAGCAATTAAAAAGCCAAAAGGCTTCAATTAAGCCTTGACCTTTTGATATCGAAGCAATTCTTTGGGCAATGCACTCAAAGAAATTTCTAACAAAGTTCTTAATCGAAAGCGAACAATGGAGTTTAGTATTGTAGTGTTTTGGGGTTGAGTGTTTTGTTAAAGTATTTGTAAATTGTTTGTGATTTCTGTACATATATCGAAATGCATTTAAAAAATTTCGAGTACCCTAATCTATCGCCAGTGCTCCCTTTTTTTATTCTTTTTCTACCACCCTATTCCTTTCCAATTCCTTTAACGCATCTTTCTCTCTCTCTCTTTCTGTTGGTATTTTTGATGATATTTTTCAAAGAATATATATCCTTTTTGAGTAGTTTTTCCAAGAAATTCTTCTTTGAATTATTGAAAAATAGGCCATATTTTTGGAGCAACTAAAAAGTGGTTTTTTTCAGTGGATTTAAAAGCCATGACTAACTGACTAAACGCTTTTCCTGGAGCTCGAGTAAATGGAGGTCTCAAGAAGCTGGCTGGCGCAAGCCTCCTCTACCATTAGGCAAGCTGAAGTTGCAAGGCACGCCCTGACCTCCTACCCAGCCCTCTTCCTCGAACACTTCCCAGCTCTAGCACTCCCACCCACAAGCCCCACATTCATTATCTTGAGCAAGCAGCGCGTGTAATTTTCCACCTGTAATTGGTGTAATTGAGTGCAAGTGCGGAGAAAATATTCAACATGCCAGCAATTAACATAAATTCTCCGCGCTACGCGTACAAAAAAAAATATAAAAAAAGAAACTGGTGGAACGGGTAAGAAGAAGGCAGTCAAATGATAATGAAAGAATGGAGTGGCAGGAGCAAGGGCATTAAGGGAGAGATAAGCAAATGGCCGCCATGCTGTGAAGCGTTCATAATTGCCCGCTTTTCCAGTGTATGTGTGTGTGTGAGTGAGTGTGTGTGTGGGGGGGAGTGACAAATGCAGTAAGGGACTTTGAAAGGGAAAGAACCGAAAGAAAGGAAAGGGAACCGGAAGCAGGGTTAAGGAAATGTAGCATACTTACATGCGCAGCGGAAGTAGTACATGTTAATGACAGACCCATACATTTGCAATGTGCTCATCCATCTCTCTCTCTGCTCTCTCCTCTCATTTGCAGGCATCGAGTGCTTTCAGCGGTTCTCAGAACAGCCCAAGTACACGGAAGTGAATCCCGGACAGGATACGCTGCTCACATGCAAAGTAATCGACAAGCGGGGCACGTGCTCCTGGCAGAAGGATAACAAGGTAATTATATCAACCACATCACACACCTCACACTCACATCTATCGATGGCGGCGGCGTCGGCCCTTGTTTCTAAACATTTTGATTAAACTCATAACTTGGCCAAAACTCTCACAGCCCACGCACACGCACATGCACCGACACCGACACCGACACCGACACCGTCAGACGTGTCCAAGGCTCTGGGCCTCATATCATATTCGTGGCTCGTCCTGTGGTTCAATTAAGTGTTGTTCTTTTGGCCTCTGTTTGTGGCCTGGTCTCCATGTGGCGTTCGTAATTTACACCCTGGCCATCCCGGACGAGTCAATAATGAAAGCCAAAAAGTTCCCCCAAGGCGGCGGGGACTCGAGACTTCTTTGTTTCTCTGTTGATTAGAACCATGTTTGCCAAGAGCAATGCCGTGCAGCGCAGCGTAGCGCAAGTTTTAATCGAAAGTGCGTGACAGTGCGAAAGGGACTGAGGTGGACCGATGGTGGAGTTGGCCAACTCAATTGGAATTCACGGGAAAACGCTTCGAGGCTCACGCTCTCTCTCTTCATTTGGTGGCCCAAAATGAACTCCAGCGCCAATTTTTATGGAATTTATTTGGTTTCTGTCATAAAACTGACAGCCATTATAATGGGAATATGCTGGGTATTTGCAAGGAAATCATTGGGGACATAAGTATTCCATCTTCCTATTATATAACAATGATAACATAGGCATAGAAACTTCTCATGCTGCTAAGTGTGGCATCTTTAAAACCTCTTTGAATCCAACCTAGTTTTCATGGTCCAATTTATTTTCTATTTACATTTATATTTCAATATACTTTAATCTGTAAAAAGGTTCTGTGAGGGTGCCTTTATAAGTCGTCTTCCATAAAAAGCAATCCACAGAATTAAATGTGGTTAAATATCGATGAAAATTCAATATGAGTGTCGCTCTATTAAGGAAACGATTGGATTGAGCATTGCATTTGCATAATAAAAATATTATCAATGTAGGAAATATAAGCGCGACCGAAAAAACACACAACTAGTCCCCTATGCCCTGATCAAGAGAAAAAGTTAATCGAACCTTAGAATAACTAAGGACATATATTTCTAACAGATACTATAAGAAAAAAGTGCTTAAGATGAGCAGATTTTACCCTGTCTTATTAATTGAAATACATAGACACGGGAAAGGAGGAGACTATCACTATGATTTGTTCATTGCAAAGCTTATTTTATTCACAAAATCCATATGAATACGATGTACAGCAGCCCACGTTTCTTCACTCTCCCATGCTCTCATTCTGCTATACAGATTTCTGGCAAAACAATTGCTCATAAAACAAAATGCAATGCAGAATAATCAAACATACTCGTACTTCGTCGCACAACATATATTTAACAGCTTTATAAAATCAACAAAGATCAGCCAACCCAATTTTTTTGTATGGCCCAGTTGTAGGCGGTGATCTCAAAAATAATCGTTGAGATTTAAAAATAATGAAAAATATACTCCAACGCAGAATATTACAATAGAGAAATTATCCCTGTCCCTCCCTCTTCGACAGCATTCGAATAAAGCAATAATTCCACTCTTCCTCAGAATTAGGTATGTTTTATTGTTATGAATAGAGAAATTTTCTGCTACCTCAGATGTGAGTTTTCGTAAACTTCTTGGCATTTACCATGGTTATTATGGTGTAGTGGGGAGGGGGAGAGACTTAACTGCAGGGCCATGGCCATCTTAGTTTGCATAGCAATTCCAAAATGGCCTCATTATGAATCTGTTTTAGCCACAAAACGGGCCAGCAGCAGCCACAGAGGGGTGTATGCTGCTTGTTATTCATGGCAATTGTGTGCGTTTGAAGCATAACTTTTATTTGCTGCATGCCCCTGCCACCACTTGTTGTGGGGCAGTTGCTTATGCAAATGCATGCTCCGCGGGGATCAGGGAATACAATACCATTGCATAGAGGGGGAGGGTGTCTTGGTCCATTGTATGACAAAAATCAGAAAGCATTTCAAATGTCCTTTTTCATATGCTGCGCATCGCAAAACTCCTCGCTTTTGCAGCACATACTTAAATGTTTACATGCTTTGTGTCTCCACTCCAAGGAGCCCAAGGAGCCAAAGAGGAGCAGCAGCGGAAGAGTGGAACCGGAAACGGAAGTGGCACTGGAAATAGGGGACAGACTAGGGTAGCAGAAGAACAAGACCAAAGGACAAACATCATTTGCATGCATCGAGCGTAGCACTCACTCTCGCATACACACATATGTACATGATGCTGATGTTGCTGTTTCGGGTTTCATTTAAAATTCTTCTTATTTTTGCATATTTTTACCATTTTTTTCTAAATATTTCGTATACGCTTAACGAGGGGTATGATGATTTTTGGGAGAGGTTTAAAATGCAAAAAGGGAACAGCTTAAAATACGCATATCTTTATTTTGAACAGAAGTAGATGGAATTAGTAGAAGTAGCATTGACCTTTAGTTCCTTTGTCCGACACCCATGCTGCTGCTGGATCATATATTCATACACGTACAATAAAAGAAGATCAATCCTTAAGAGTATCAAAGTCTTCGGCTCCAAAGCCTGCCTTCTTTTCGCTCAACGTTCTCTCAATTTCCTTACATTTCGGTATATAGTTTTACCATAGATTTTATGTGTAGTTATTATAAGTACAGATGCTATGTATTTTTGGGGATATTTTGTTGTCCCTAAAAACGAAGGGGTGGCAATGCCCCTGATGCATTCTAATTGAGCCAAAAAGGATGCCGGTACCAACCCTGGGTGCTTTTCCACATCTATACCCTCTGCTGAGTGCATTTCCTGATAAATTCAAAGCAGGATGATATCCGCATCCTCATCTACACATACTCTGCATAGTATGGGAGTTCAGCCGTTTGAATAAATGTAATTTTTGGGCATCAAACTTTCTTTTTTTATGGCAAACAAAACGAGCTTTTCCGACTTTTCCTCTGTGCCTCAAGTTTTGTTGTTTGGCTGGTATGCAGTTTTGCAGTTTTTCCCGGAGTGTGCGGTGCGAGGGGGAGGTTCCTGGAAAATGTGGAGAATTATGTCGATATGAATATCGATTGGGGGAAAATGGGAAATGTTTTGGCAACAGCAATGGGGGCCAGAGCCAAATATTTACTCGATTTGGGGTTGCCATTTTCCCTCTCTCTCTCTCTTTTTTTTGTGGAAATTGTTTTTCTGGCAGTTTTCTGGCAGGAGCCTATCCTCTCTCTCCCTATCCCCTCTCACTATGACTATATATCTCTCTGGTTTCGCCATTGTTACCATACACACTTAACCCCTGGCTGACCCAACGTCCAGCCAGCCCATTGAACTATGTTTTCTATCGTTTTGGTGCGGGGTCAAATGGAATAATATCTCAAATATGTGCCAGACCATCAGCCGCAAGCTATTTAATAAAACAGAGATACCAAAACCCATCAAAAGGTGGTTCTGCTCTTAAAATGCGTATGTATTCGAGAAATTTACGCTTAATAAACACATATGTGACAATCAAAATGCATTTTGTGCCTGGTATTCTACGGAATTCTATGCATTTGAAGATAAGATTAGCTGATGGTGTCTCCTTCCCTTGGGTTTCCATCCTGTGCCATTCTCACAGCCATTTTGCTGTCCATTTTCTTTCAATAAATGTTGTTCAATGGACACAAATTCAATGTTGCAATTAATTTAACCCATTAGGCCAGCAGAAAACACAGACACAACATTCAAAGCCAAAATGCAATTAGGCGGAAGCCCACTCTCTCTCTCCCTCTCTCTCTTTCTAAAGGCAAAGAGGGGGTCTCGGTCTCCATAAATACTTAAATGCGAACGCTGAGAGATCACTAATTGTAATTTAATTTCCAATTAGCAAACAAACTAATGCCAATTTACAGACGGAGAAGCAGCACTGCAGAATGGAGTTAAGTGGGGAAGGAGGAAGGAGGGCTGGATAGGGAATAGCAAATAGGGGATGACCAGGCGATGACTGTCTGTAGGATGTTTGTGCAAATCGTAGACGAAATTACACGCCCGACTAGATCGCAAAAGTTAAACATGCTAAACATGTCGTTGAGGACATGCCAGCCGCCGCCCAGTTCATTTCATCGCCATCGACATCGCAGTCCTATCCTGCTCTGGGACTCCTCCTCCTTTGTTTCAGCTTGAACTAATCCGGAAAACCCGTGTCTTCTCTCATCCCTTAGCCCGTTGGCATCTATACGAAGAAATACGAATGGGCCTCACGTATGGGTACGAACGAGAATGGGAATGTCTTACATCTGGATCTCCATCCGCCGGCAGTGCAAATTGGCGGCGACTGCTCGCTGTGGATACGCTCCGCTACGCTGGACTTTGACGACGGCCTGTGGGAGTGCCAAGTGACGGCCAGTGATTTTACCACGCAGGATGCCCTGACCAGTCAACCGGTTCGCCTGGTCGTACGTGGTACGTATACGAAAGCACCAGGACTCTTCTGGAACCCTTTCAGTCATCATTTAATTCATTTTTCGAGCTGTCTTGTGGAAGATGTCCTGTACCCACTTTTAATTGTACTAATCTTTGTTCTCGATTGCAGTGGCGCCACAGCGTCCTCGACTCGAGTACGAGGCCGTCCACGTGCCGCCGGGGCACAACATCACCGTCGATGCTGGCGCCATGGCGACAGTGAAGTGTGTCTCACATTATGGTAATCCACCGGCCACCCTCAAATGGTATTTGGGTAAGTGTCTGGTAGCCCCATTGATTGCAGTTGTTATCCTGATGGACACGGACAGGGACACTGACGACCCCCTGGTCATTGTCCTGTTAATTAATTTGCCAACCATTTCCCATTTCCTTTACTCGGTTCTCATTCTCCCTCCTCTCTGTCTCTGTCTTTCTCTCTGTCTGTGTGTCTGTTGCAGGCGACCAGGAGATCTCTGCGATGCACCCACAAATGAATGCCACCGAGCCGGATAATCCACGCACTTGGTCCTCCACCTCCGTGGTGCAAGTGTCGGCAATGCGAGAGCGTCACGGAGACATGCTGCGCTGTGCGGCCTTCCACGAGTCCTACTCGGCCAAATCGACGCCCGTCGAAGCCCGCCTCGATGTGAAATGTGAGTACCCCCCAACAAACCCAAGCCACTGTTCAAACTTTGAATCAGTTGCATCCCAGGGTCTAGACAAGCAGAGTGCCATCATTTGATTTGGCTTAGAGTCAAAAGAACTAAACAGAAACAGAGCTGTAACAATTAAATTAACAACAATTTGCTGTAATTTCCTGTTTTGCTGAGCAATTCAAGAGTTGACTTGTCCCAGAGGACGTGGCCAGAAGGAGGACCAACGCCAGGGCCACATCCACAGCCAGAGACTTGGCCTGGACTGGCTTGTTGACTCTGTTTGCTCTGTTTTTGTTTCTGTTTCTATATCTGTTTCTGGTTCCTGTTTTTGCTTACCCAACTTGAACGTTTCTCGTCTGGTCTGGGGTCTGGTCTTTTGCAGATGCGCCGAGCATTCGTCTAATTGGCTCACCGGAAATCGACTTGGAGGAGGATAAGGATGCGCTCGTCCTGCGCTGCGTGGCCGATGCCAATCCGCCGGCGAGCATCGTCTGGCGACGGGCTGGTCGCTCCGAGATAGCTAGCCTGCAGGTGAGTTCTGCACCTCCCTGCAATCCAGCAACCCTGCAATCCCAATCCCAAGAGGAGAAATCTTTGCTCCTTCTTGTTTATGTTGTTCCAAAATTGTCTTCCACACTGTCCCTCCTCTACTCCTTCGTTGGGTATTTATCTGAAGTGTAGCAGAAATTTGTAATTGTATTAAATTGCCTTCTCTTTCCCTTCCCTCTACCCCTCCGTATCTGGACAGGAAACTCTACAATTGCGTCCCGTTGGGCGGAGGGATGCTGGACTGTACACCTGCCAGGCGCAGAATTCGGTGGGAACCTCGGAGCAGCTGTCGGTGCAGTTGGATGTGAAATGTACGTATCTTTAACTTTACCTTCCTTTTCGCTTTACCTCTCTCCAGTGGAGTATTTATCTTGGCCAAAGTTTTCACCAAACCCTCTCTCTCTCCCTCTCTCTCTCTCTACCATTTTCTCTCTTTAGATCCGCCCAAAATTGTTTCAGCTGGCCCGGATCGTCTCACCACCGCGCCCCTGTTCAGTCCGGCTGCCTTCGAGTGCGTTGCAGAGGGTAATCCCATGCCATCCTATAAATGGGTGCAGAGGTGAGTCCCAGGATATATATATACACCCATTTATACACAGATATGCACACAGATATTCACTTGCGGTGGCCCGCGTTTCGGTAGGCTCCAACAATTTCCGTTGCATACTTTTGGGCGGCCCAAGCGAGGTCGAGGCTTAGTGTGGTGGCCTTTCTCCTTATGAACTTCCTCTTCTCTCTCCACTCTGCCTCGGATTCTGATTCTGGCCATTGTTTGTGGATTGGCTGGCGGCGCTAATTAAACCCCGGCTCATGCGGCGTATGCGCAATATTTGCTTTTCATTCAAATTGAAGCCTTTAAAAGGAATTTGCATTTGCACTTTAGTCTATAATTATGAGTAAGACTAGCACACGACCTCCAACCACCAGAGCAAGCCTCACCTTGATGGGAAAAGAACATTTCCCTCTTATATGAACGCGTTTCCTGTTGCACATTTCCTTCTTAGCTGAGGCCACACCCACTGCCAGATGACGATGATGATGATACTTTGCGTAATTTTAATTAGCTACGCAGCGGAAATTGTCTGCATCTTGAGGGAAAACCACAATAAAAGTGGAGGGGGGTGGTGTGGATATAACCGATGAAGGCATACCCTGTAACGAGCCATCGACTTAGCTTTCGAAATATATCAGTAATGATAAATTGGAAACTATAAATTCCACACTCTAACCACAGCTAAAAAGTTGCTCAAGCCTTCCTTCAGCTTTCATATTAAAAGGAACTGGGAGCACCTCTCTCATTTGGAAAGACAAACTTCATTTTCTAACCCATATATCCATTTTTTTAAGAGGGTATCAAGCAGCCCCTGCATATGATGCGTGCTGGATTAGGTTCCTTCCGTTTGCTGCTGCCATTCCTTGCTCTCCCTCTCGTCTTTCACTTTTTTCAGGCTAGGCATTAGTATGCAAAGCAGGCAAAGCCTGTGGAAAAATCGAAAACACTCTTCATGCATATGACTGTCTACAGCTATCCATCTCTTTCTCGCTCTCTCTATGCCACCACTCTCTTTTCCACTCTTCTGTTGCTATTGCCACATAAGTACGTGATTTTTGTGATTCCATTTGTTTGCACTTTCCCCCTAGACAATCAAGCAAACATCATGCAACATACTCGTACTCGTGCTCGCACTCGTACAAGACTGGGTTTTAGATCGTGATCGGGTGGGAGGATATGTGGAGTGGGCGTGGGCGTGGCAGCGTTTTGTGTAGGTGTCGCCCGTCTAATAACGAATGCCACATGCAACACATTGACGTGTTGACTTAATGAAGCAAAACGCGCGCGTGTTTATCAGAAATTAAATGTCAATTGTTGAAAACGAATTTCCACGCATGTACTCGATGCCACACCACAGTCTGCCACCCCCGAAATACCCCACCAGCGCACCACCATGCCACCTCCTGTGGCACCACATTAAATGGCGCGTGCCACGTTAAGTAAACAGCGGGAGTCGCCTCACCATTTGGGGGCACAGGTGGGACGGATAATAAATCAATGCCACGGAGTGAGCCGCTGACAGGCCACAACGTATGCTCAGGAGCACTCTAATCTCCTTTTCGAAGGTCCTCTTTGAAGGTCTTCCTTTGGCTGCAAGTGCAACAACCACGGAGGTATCACCGTCCCGTAGCACAGAGAGAGTCGCACACGGAGTCCTTGTCAATTTGATTTACGTGATTTCTGTGTTGTTTTAGCCTCCTTTCGTCCAAACTTTTTTGACTCTGGCGATTTGCATTTGAATGGCTTTCTAATTTATTGCTTTTAATTGCTGAAACACCAAGGATACCCTTAAAGCAGTCTCTTAAAGTTCTCCTTCATCGTATGACCATCAAAAGAACCCACAAAGGAAGGCAAAAAAAAAAGAGAAGCATGGCAGAGGCCAAAGCATTTCGCAGCTTGAAAGGCATTTCTCATATTAAAAATGTATCAAATATTTCTGTGTACCAGCTCTTTGGATAGCCAGGGAGAGTCAGAGGGCACTCCGTGCAGCAGGCAGGAAGGCAGGCAGGCAGCCTGCACCGAAAAATAACTCATACGCATACGCAATTTTCAATATTGGAAAGCCAGAGAAGAAGGATATGCAATCGAGTGGAGACACAAACGCACACAGCACACAGCGCACAGCGGGGGGCTGCATGCATCTGTTTTCATTTTGATGGAAGTATGCATCAATGGGGGAAAGGCATCATATCATCACCCATATTAGAAGACCACACATAATCATAATCAATCTCTCTTTGTGCTTCCCTAGAATCTCGCATGGCTCCAAGTATGTGGAACGGGGCAACGAGCCCCGTCTCGTCATCGACAATGTCACCTACGAGTATCAGGGCGAGTACGAGTGCCGTGCCACCAGCTACATCAATGGCCAGGAGCGAGTGGCCATATCCGATCCGGTCTCCCTGCAAGTTGTGGGTAAGTCCATGTACCAGTACACCAGTATATCACTGCAGGAAACCGCAGAGACCACAAGATATGACGACAACGTTAGGATCTGAAAGGGTTGAGCAATCAACGAATGGCGTATGCTCTGCCGAAGAGAGGGGGCACTCCTATGAGAGCTGCTGTGGGAGGTGTAGTAGCAGTCATAAATCTCCATCTCTCTCTCAGCTGTCAATTTCTGTGGCAGGACCTGCAACCGCAATACCTACAGAGGAGGTGACAATCAGGCGAGAAAAGATGGGACTTCAGGGCAGGGTACGCTGTAGCTGTGCCGCTCTTCGGGCTACTCATTTGGGTCCTGGCAACACTCCGTGCAACTAATGCACACTTAAAACAACTAACAAAACTCCATTAAAAGCTGGAGCCGGAAAGCGTCAGCAAAACATTTTAAGCGCTTGCGTTGCCGCCTCGCAACGATACCGCCACTCCATGCCACAGAATTGCGCGGCGGTGGCATGTAGCAACTGGGCAACAGACTAAACCAAAACGTAACACAAAATCAAAATGAACTTATGACCGCAGTGCCAGCGTAAAAAAATAAACGGAGAAACTGCCACGGCCACTGCCCGAAGCGGGGAAAAAAACTGGACAGCGCACAGAAAAAATGTAAAAAAAAAACAGAGAAGCAAGAAATATTTAAATTTAGTGCTGAATACCACAGCACGTACATAATTTATGACCAACCAAGGACACGAGCAATTTAGCAGCACCACCAAGGCGAAAAAAGTGCACAAAAAAAGGGAATAAATATATGTACATGTATATCATATATATGAACCGAAAAAACTGGACACCACATTATATCTGGGAACTGGGTGGGAGTGTGTGAAGTAACTAACGAACTAACTAAGTATATATGTAGTTGCACCAGCAATCCAGAGAGACACAGAGAGAGAGAGAGTGTCACCAAAAAATAAAACTGGGGAGAAAATACAAAATACCTCATTAAAAATGGCAAAGTTGTTGACCCTCTGGAGCACTATACTGGCTTGTTCTCCCCCTGGATTTCCTGAAGAAGCTTTCCTCTTTGAGGAAATAGGAGTTGGCAACACCTTTCAAACAATTTGATGTAATTTATGGTACGGAAAGATTTACCCTCTCTTTAAAAGAAAAACTATGCTGGAGGAAAGACTGCAACCCCTTTTAATAATTTTATATAATTTATGGGGAGAAAGATTTTTCCTCTAAGAGCAAGAAGTAGAACGTGGACAAGGCTACACCGTTCCAGGAATTTTCCTATGATTTACCCCAAGGAAATAAAGGGAAAAAGTATGGGAAAGACTGTTAAATGCGGAAAGGCTCCCTCCAAACCATTTTATACACGTATAATTTCATTCAGCAATGCAGCTCGTTGAATCCGTTTGTGACGACCAAAACTCAATTAAAAAGCCATCTCTTAAGGACCAAACGTTGTTCTCTTTTAATACAATTATACCCCTAACTCCAAATCTTTTTCTATTATTTGTTCCATTGTATTTGCAGGTGCCCCACAGGTTCTACGTCTGCATCCTTCGATGCACACCATCTCCGTGAAAAGAGGAGAGTCCGCCATCCTGACAATGGTCGTCTGTGCGGATCCACGGCCACTGCGCGTCGCCTGGGAATGGGGTTCACTGCGTCTCGAGGCCGGTTCGGGAATAGGTGCGTATATACAGCCACAGCCACACCCACACCCACACCCCTTGATGTGGCAGCCACCAGTTAAAGTTCAGCGTTTAGTTTGCGCTTCATTGGGCGCCTAATGAAAATGCAATTAGGCTTTCACTTGGCCTTAGTTGTGGCTATTCCGGATTCAATTAGCGGTAGATCCTGCTGGAGGGCTCATTATGGTTGTTGCTCTCAAACCAATTTTTTGGCATTCAATTCGCGGTAGAGAGTATCCACAAATCAAGACAAATTGCACGAGGAAAACAGAGTCAGAGTCAGAGTTGGGCAAGAAAACTGCCAGTGTCATGTCCGCGTCGGGGATACGGAATGGGAATGAAGAGGCCAGAGGCAATGGCTGTGGCAGCGGCACTGGCAGGCAACGTTAGAAAGGCACCCCGTAGCAGCAGACTTGCCACGCCTGTCAGCCGCCGGGTAATCCGAGCTCCAACGGACAACCCGCACACACACGCACACATACGCGGGCATTTTCTGCTCGTTTTTCCAGCTGAAACTCTTTTCTGCAGTTTCGTTCCTTCCCGAGGCATCTGCCCTTGAACTGCAACGAATCTGGTAGCTCTGGTGGCTCTGATGGCTCTGGCTAGCATTATTCTTCATTTTCAGCTGTCCGTGTCCGTGTCCGTGTCCATCCAGCGGCATCCTTCGTGCGTGTAATCCTGCGTGTTCGCTTGCCACCGACACAAATCAAGCGAAGCGCATTCCAATCCCCCAGTCCAAAGCCATTTCATGGCATTGCTAGTTAGCCCATCGAATCGAATGATTAATGTCAGAACGCCCGCCCCACCCCCCCGACAAATTGTGTGTAATTTGAGTGCAATTATTTGGCCAATTCAACAAAATGTTTCTCTCTCTCTCATTCCCATTTCAGATCGCTTCCGGGCGGATGATATGCTGCAGGACTCTCGCGAGGATTGCTACCTGTCCACCCTGAACATCCATCACACCGATGAGCACGACTCCCGACCCTATTATCTGGTGGTGGAGAACGAGCGGGGCACTGATCGCCATGCCATACATTTGATTGTGGAGGGTACGTTTGCAGGTGCATAGAACTTTTTTCTTTGTTTTTCTTTACCCCCGTACCTCCTGTCCCTGCCCCTGCACCTCCCACTGCCCCACCCGCATCTTCATGGCACCATCATCCCGCATTCGAATTGCATTTCAATTACACTAGCAATATTCAATATTTACGCATCGAATGCACATGCAACTCATTAAATATTATATCATATCACATCCAAACACACCCCTGCATCATCATATCCCAAACGATTTTAATTAAAATCAATCGCACAAACAATACGAATATGCGTCACGTTATTACAATACGTATTCGTACTCGTACTCGTACTCGTAGTACTATGTTGCATATGAAAATGAATATTCCTGTTAATACTTGCATAATCAACGCATCGATTATAACGATATCCTTCTGCTGAATATCCTCCACCGCTGTGCCGGACAGAACCTTACGAGATGAGCTACATGATGGGCGTGGCCGGTGGCTGCATGGCCGCCATCCTGCTGCTTGTGTGCCTCTGCATTTATGCGATCAAGAGCAAGAGGTGCTGCTTCAAGGGTAAGTTTGATAAAGAGGGTAATGGGGAAAAGCATTTGTTTTAAAGTAATCATTGTTACACGCATTAATTTAGACATTTAAAACGCGAGTGGAAATGATGAAGGAAAATAATGAGGAATTTAAAATAAATATATTTCATATTTAAACTAAATATATATATTTCATAAACATAATACAATATATTTATTTGTATTATTTAAACATTAGAGTGTTTATTTAACTATGCCATTTTTCGGTGCGTGTAGGAGTTGTCCGTGAAAATAGTTATATTCGCTAGAGATATACATATATTGTTCCTATAAATCCTTATCTTCCTAAGAGCCAATATTCCTTTTTCTCTTTCATCATATCATGTCCCATATACAATAGTCTTTAACATAAATCGTCAATTCAATCGACCTCAATACCCCACATCAAAAAAGAGAGTACGTACATGGGGACACAGAACAATTATCAGACCAGAGCTGTGCTATTAATTACGAGGCGTTGCTGTCAAGGCCGCGACAATTAAAACTTCCTTCTTCATTACGGAGCCTGCCCTACCACATCCCACACCTTCCCCCAGACCTCTTTCCCTCTTCTGTCCGCTGTCGCACTAATTGCAAAAACACAAAAACTTGCAGCCGACACACAGAAACACACACAAAGCGGTGAAATGCGCGAGAGGGAGGAAAAGCGAAAAAGCGGAAAAAATGGCTGCCTAGAAGAGGGATGCGTCTCTCCTTCTCTCGCTCGCCCTCGCCCTCTCCCTCTTTCCCCTTTGTGCTGCGAATACTCTTTTTTCTACTTGAAACTCGAAATTCAAATAAATCTCATAAAATATTCATTAGCGTCCAACGCCTGCGGTCAGTCGCAGTCGCAGTCTGCCTTTCCTGTTAAACCTTCCCCCCTGTCTCCATCCTGTCTTCTGGTCTTCTGGTTAGCACACAAAAGGGTTAAGGTCTTCTGGCCAGCTTTTTGTTTGACGCTACAGCAATTTCATCTAGCGCTTTCCCGCCCTCTGTCTGTGTGGCAAGCCAGAGCTTTGCCTAATTAGAAATCAAAATTCAGACGAGAAAAAAGAAAAGGAAAAAGGGAGCGCGGGAAAAACTTTTTTCGCCTCAACAATTGTAAAACAATTTACAAAAGAATCCGCGGGATAAAAGTGGAAATGGATAAACTTTTTGCTCGCCTTTGCTCAAGGGCATTCGAGGGGCATACATCCTTTTCATATATCCTATCCACATGATCTGTAAACACTTTTCACCGGCTAATCGCAATTTCTCAGTTGTCAATCAAGCTGTCAATTTGTTGAGTAGAGTGAGTGACTGACTGACTGACTGCTGCAGCTGGCGTCAAGTTGTCAAATGTCGTTTGACAGATCTCTCAAGTGCGACCCGACACCCATCAACACACGCGCTACGCTCTAAAGTTACACCCCTTTTGAGATCCATCAAAATTTCTCAGCACTTTACACGTTTCGCAATCAATAAGTCGATGGCTCATTTATCAATCGTAACCAGGGGAGGGGGGTTGGGGCAATATGTTCACAGATATATGCATGTCTGGTTTCACAACTAATTTCTACTATTTTACAAACACAAAACCCCTTCTTGAAATACCATTCTATTGGGGCGAAATAAATTCCTGCATATTGCCAGAACTCTAATATAACATTTTCTCTCTTGTTTCATCCCATTTTTCTACCCCCCATTCGACTTCTTACATGGCGGCGCGCACAGGTTCCACTGGCTATAAATCATCGGATAAAGACAGGTAAGTTGAAGCGTAATACGTACACACCCTGCCACCCTGCCTCCTCCCAAGCACCCCCACACAAACTGGGAACACACGTATTCTCATAGATAAATGACCATTTTGATATATATTTTTTTATGCAGCGGTAGCCAACAGGTGGCGCTGGCATGCCAATTTATGCGCCCCTACTGTCCGAATACGGCACAACGCACACTCGCACTCACACACTCACACACACATACACACCTATACGTATACAAAGGGAGGAACAATGAAAAATGCTTTTCACTGCATCTCCGTGCGTCTCCGTGTAGGTGTGTGCTGCATAAAATATTATACATTTTTCATATATTCAATATATGCGGGTAGGGGCGTGGTCGGAAGGGGTTGGCAAGGGGTTTGCCTTTTTGGCAAGCGAAACAGTTTTGTTTAGCCAAGAAAGAATGGTAGAATACTCTTACTAAAGGTGGAAAAAGTAGTGGCCTTTAGCGTGAAAATAGTTGGAATAGGAGTTTCGGAGTTATATTTTCCGAAAGCTTCTTGCAGTTGGGCAAGTTGGGTTTTTTGAGGCAATATCTCTCCGTGATCATGCTTTAGGAATCATCTTTTAATTATAAAGTACCACACTATGAGTTTTTTTTGGTAGAAGCTGTGAAAGCTACTGCTTTTTTGTCAGTTTTTTCAAGTTACAAAACTATTTTTGCAGTATTTCTCCTGCATAATATTCCTTTACCCAATATGCTACAAAATTTTTTATTATACCTCATTTAGTTACAGAGCATTTTGGTAGTATTTTTCTGTGTTTTGGTAGCGCAACAGAGCGAAAGAGAAGTAGAGGTAGAGGTAGAGGTAGCAAGCCTATCGCTCATTGTTGCCTGCCTGCCTCCTGTCCCCAACACCCTGCCCCTCTGTCTGTACGTGCAATATGAGTTATGAGCGGTTGTTCGGGCCATCCCTAGAACCAGAGACCTCTGTGCTCCTCCGCTTGTTTTCCATTTTAAAATTACTATATTTTTTGTTTATGAAATATGGAATGCACACACTATCATCTCCATGAAATTCTATAGTACGCAATATACACTACATACTACATTTCTGGGGCACCAGGCACGTCAATACGGTGGGGCGATGAACGTGGCGGAAATGGATTTAGAATTTCCGCACCAACGGCCAGAACAATATTCGATTTATATGCGACCGAAAACATGACCGAAACTCATTTAGGCCAACGTTTTCAGTCCAGGCCAGCATTTTCCTCAGAGAAGCAAAAGTAGAAGCATTTTGGGAGAATATCTAATTTCCTAAACCCCAAGTAAACAAATGCCTGGAGCGAGGCAACGGCGACAAAAACTAAATAGATATTCAGATATGCGTGAGGGATACAATTTGGCAATCAGCGATAGAAGATACCCCAAACCCCTACCGAAGGCCACCATCCCAGCCAATAGGCCACCGAATCTAGCATCAGTCAGAAGACCCCTCGAACCAGACCAGACCATACCAGACCCCACCCAACCACTTAACCACCACCCACACAATTGTCACTTGGGCAAACAATTTTGGCTAACGATTTCTTCTCGTTTCCCCATTCCCCCGCAGCGAGAAAGCTGATTTGAAATCACGCTCCGATAGCACGAGTGGCCCTCAAGGTGATTCGATTTACACGACGCCCGCCGGCTTCCATCATCACCAACAGCAGCAGCAGCAGCAGCAGCAACAACAGCAGCAGCAACAACAGCAGGCTGCGGCGGCAGTGGCAGCAGCAGCGGCCCTACATGCCGCCTCGCAGCATCCACAGCAACAGTATCCGGGACATGGATCGCCGGAGGCAATGAAGGTACGCATGGCTGCAATGATATTACAACCGCCCACTAGAGTCTAGCAGGCAATTGATAGCGAATCCAACGAACACCAACAAAACCAGAAACAACAACCACACGAACACCAAGACCAAGAACACCAACACCCACACAACACCCAAGAACTCGAACTCGAACCGGAAGTGGATGACAGCCATGTTGGATGTCACAATAACAACAACAACCACAAGAGCTCCACAACGACGACAACGGGACTGACCAATAGCGATAATACGAATACGAATACTTTAGAGGCAGCTGCCCAAAGTGGCAGCAGCAGCAGCAAAAGTACTTGCAGCAGAAGCAACATTAAGAGCAACAACAAAAGTAGCAGTAACAGCAACAGTAGCAACAATAGCGAGGGTTCCTTAAACAGTAGCAAAAGTAGCAGCAGCAGCTGCAGTAAGAGTAATGGAGATCTAGAGAACAATATGAATAGTGCACCCAAGCCCCCAAGTGCGGCCAAGCTGCTCAATCTGAATGTGACCAACGAAGAGGAGGAAGAAGCGGAGACGGAGGAATTAATGATCCAGCAGAAGCGGCAGCAGCAGCAGCAGCAGCAGCAGCTGGAGTCCATCCTGTCGCCGGAGGAAACCCAATTGCTGCTGCAAAGGCTGAGCATTAACAATCCGTTCTATCGCTTTCGCAAGCAGAGTAACTCCTTGAAGGAGCTGCGACGCCTGAAGAGGCGCAACCGTGCCCAGGGCACACGCTCTCGCTCCCGATCCGAGACGGATCTGGGACAAAGGGTGCCGGTGCCTGTGCCTCAGAACTTTCCCCAGAAACCACACCAACACAATGAAGCCAAAGTTGTAGTTGTATTAGACAGTAAGCAGCAGCAGGAAGTAGCCATAAGCCAGAATAGATATAGTACGAGTAACGCTAGCCTTAAGACTAGATCCGTAAGCAGTCTAACAGCATCCCAGGGAGCCAACGATAGCTCCACGGTCATCACGAATCCCTTTTCCATCTTCCACGATGATGAAATCCTCACTTTGAGTGTGAATACTCGACTGAGAAGTGCAACGAGTGCCCGGAGTGCGCGTCCCCAGCGCACCGGACGTGGCCTGCGGCGCTTGTTCGAGTCGTCAAGACCGAATCCCACCCCACCAGATCATCATTACCTACACGGAGTCCCTGTGCGCCGCTTCGAGCGGCAGGACTTTGATCAAGATCACGATAGACGAACCACCACTGGCAAGGCCAAGCGATCCAAGGCGATCTTCAAGCAGCTGTCCTTGAGGAAACTCCATCACAGGTCCGAGGACCCACCTTCGCTGCCAAAGCTGAAGCTCAGCTATCCCAATCGCACGCACAGCATCCAGAGCATGCGGGCCGCCGGAAGCGGAGGCTACGACATCCAGCACACGGCCTACCATCCACGACTGCAGACCCAGACGCCATCCAGTACCGCCGCCAAGGCCAACTACTTTGAGCGGCTGCAGGCCAAGACGCGACAGGGCATCCAGAAGATACGCGACAAATGTCGCAACTTCAAGACCAGCAGTGGCTCCGAAGGGGGGTCTGGCAGCGAGTTCAGTGGCTTCCACACCCTCGCGAAGGACGAGAGTTTCCGCTTCATCAGCGACCGTGCACATATCTCCAACTACGAGTCGCGCTGCAAGCAGGCCACCATCTACAAGAGCTACAAGTCTGAGATCGATCTGAGCAAGAACCTCCATTACCTGGACGCCTACCTGGAGGAGAACTTTGACCAGCACCTGAGCACGACGAAGCAGTCGGCTCACTCGGTGGGCCGCGTCAGCGGTTCCCAGCGAAGGGCCTTGGCCACGCAGCCCCATCCACATCCTCAGCCGGAGACGCCGCGAAGACGCCACAAGCGCAGCCAATCCCAGGCAAACAATGGGGGCGGACTTCCTGCTAACTACGAGAATCTGGGCACACTGCCCATTGCCTCCAAGTCCACGCGACGCACGGCGGCCCTCAATTCGGACTCGATGAGCAGCTCGGACTATGCCTCCGTGTTCAGTGGCCCAACAACAGCGACAAAGCGTGAGAAGGAGTTGCCACCCATCGTCCACCCACAGTTGGAGCCACTGCCGCAGGCTCTGGAGGAATCGCGGGAATCGAAGGAATTCAAATTGCGCTACGAGCACCCGGACAAAATGTGCGAATACTACTTTGACAACCTAACGAGTTACGCGCTGGCCCTCGAGGAGAGCGAGGACCTGCTCCTGGCGGAAAGCGCCAAATCAGCGAGATTTTTCTACGGCGACGACGACGAGGACGACGACGACGATGACGATGTGGATGCGGACGATGTTGGAGCTGTAACTGGCGGAATGCTGGCGGCTGCTACTGCCGGTGGAGAGCCTGATTATACGGCCCGGGACATACGAATTCGCGTCAGCGTCAACGAATGCGAAGACGCTGATTGGCAGCAGCCGACGACATATAATGAGAATCTGGCCGAAAGCACATTCTACCAATCTCTCAATCAGCATTTGCAGCGACAGCAGCAGCAGCTGGCAAGTGCCACAGAAGGCCCAGTCGACGAGGAGGAGGAGGAGCATCCGCAGAGTAAGAACCACGAGGCAGACCATCTCCTTTTGGCCGGAGCTGCCAGCGGCGGTGAGAGCTACCTGGACCACTTCCAGCGGCAGCGTGGTCGCAACGAATTCGAGCGTGCCCTGTCCTCATCGCAGCACTACCAGCGCGGCGACTACTATGGATTTGGGCGAGGAGGAGCAGACGACGGCACGGATGAGGCCGTGTATGCCACGAAACAGCGACGGGCGGACTTGATGGAGGCGCACTATGCCCGCAGCTATCAGGGAGAAGTTCGAGGGGCAGCCGCTGCAGCTGGAGGAGGAGGTCGGAAGGCTGCTGCCACCCGCTATGGACTGGAGATGGAACGACGACAACCACCAATGGCAGGGGTAGTAGCAGGAGGGGCAGCAACAGGAGGAGCCACCGCAATGCCAGCTACAACCGGCAGTGTCATCAATTTGGCTCTGCCACAAGAACAAGGATTGGGAATGGGAATGGGACACGGATTGGGACTTGGACTGGGATTGGGTGGCGATGCTCTGTATGCCACCAGCAGCAAGCAGCAGCAGATAACGATGACGCCAACCGCAGCATCAGCAGCAGTTACAGGAGCAGCAGCAGTGTCATCTGCCATGCCGCAGTTTCATCCGACAGCAACATCAGCAACAGCAGCAGCAGCAGCACCCACAGCTGCATTAGGAGGGGCAACCGGAAACGGAAACGCAAACAATCGCTACATGCTGGAGAATTTGCGCAAATACTATGCGAATCAGCAGCAGCATCCTCCCGCGCACTCTGTAAACTCTTCGTCGCTATCTAACTCCTCCTCATCGAACTCGTCAATGTCGCAGCAGCAGCAGCTGAAGCTAAATCTGAATATCCCCAAACAACAGCAGCATTTGGCGCCGCGCCGCAACTCCAGCACCTCGAATGCCTCTTCCACAGCCGAAAACTTTGACACCTTCATAACGTTGCGCAATGCCACGGCAAATACGTCCACGGATTATCTATCCAAGCAGCAGATGCAACGACGCCCCCAGCAGCAGCTGCAGCAGGCCGTGCCGCTAACCTCCGCTCTGAACTATTACGGACACGGTCCGCCCACGCCGACGCCCACACTGACTCCGGCAGTGGCATACAATGGCAAATTAACGGCAACCGCAATGTTGTCACAAGTAAATTTAAGCAGAGCTTCCACCTCGCAACAGGGCACGGGCTCGGTGGCAACAACATCTGCCACGCTATTGCCACATCAGCATCAGCAACATGCAAGGGCCACAGCGAAGCCAGTGACTGCAGCAGGAGTCGTACCCGGACCCGGACTGGGAGGACTCGGAGCCGGAGGCGAGAGCTTCATACTGGAATATGAATGTTAGCGCTCAATTAAATTGCTATCGATCGTAGGGACAGAGGATGTGGATGTGGACTCAGATACGGATGAGGATTCAGATGCGGACGAGGATGAGGATGAAGACGAGGACGAGGACCCATTGAATTGCAATTTTTCTGTTCTCGTTTGGTATTTGTGTGCCCTGCCAAAATTACAATTACAAATTGGCCAAGTTGCCACATCGCTGATTAGGAGGAGTCGTGTGTACAGATACAGAAGCATCATCCAACAGATTGTAAGTGTGTAATATATGCAGTAGATGAAAGCATGGAGAGGCAGTGAGGTGGAGCATCGAAGGATATCGAGTAGCCAATTATGCTTATCATATTGAAGAACAGACAAAAGATAAAGAAAACGTTTGAATGTTGCTTGTAACCACTCGAATATATGTTTAGAGGTAAATTAACGTAAACTACTGACAATAATGCAACAATTCAATTATAAAGATCTTGATCTAGCGAATCGAATCGAATCGAAAATATAGCATAAAGCATAGCAAGTAACGAATAGCCTAAATGTACTTGTCACAATCTTTAGCGGGCAACAGATACAACTGAAATCGAATCGAGATCGAAGCATAAATCAAATTTATAGTTAAATCAATTACACATACTCCTATACCACAAGTATATGTATGTATATCCGTAAGAAGAACTAGAACCCCCCTTAATGTATACTATATCCTAGAAAGATAACGAATTTTTCGACTGTACTTCATTTTTCATTTGTCAAATTAACAAAGAAAACGTTACTATAAATACATAAATCTAAAAAAAAGTATCTAGATATACACACATGAGAATGGGAAACCGACGACCCCTTTCCATATTGATTGTTAAGAGAAAAACTCCCCCGAGCACTTAGAGCTTCCAGTTGATGAAACCCTAAAGAGAATAATATCCATATGGCTGCTGTTTGAGAATCTATAATTATATGTTAAAGATATTGATTTGATGAGAGAGAGAGAGACAGAAAGAGAGAGCACTTTTGAAGTATACGTTATGTGAATACAACTACAACTAAAGAGATGTACGAGCGAGCTGTCCCTTCAACGATCGACTTTAATGAGCAGACAGTGCGTATGCGCAATATTTTCCCATTACACACACACATCTGTCCGTTCGTTCGTTTGAGCTGGCAGCCACATAAATATTTGCACAAGCGGCCGACAAAAAAGCCTCCTCTCAGAGGCTAACAAACAGACCGAATACTTTGGGGAGAGGACACATATGAAAATTGAAGGAAAAAAGTAGTGAAAAACCAGCGCGTCGCGGCTCGGCGTATGTGAAATGTATTTCATTTCCATGCCACAACGCCTCGTCGGGGGGCCCGACCATGCAATTATCTGTGTGCGCGCAATTTATCTCATTTGCGGTTGAGTTATTTCCGACTGCAGCAAATAATACTACTCGTGCCCCGTACCACTGCTCCGTGCCCCCCGCTGCACCGTCCAGAGAGGAGCAGACTTATTTTTTTGTGCCACAACTCCCATCTCCCATGCCCCATTCCGTATGGCCGCAACACACTTTTCCGCTTAATTTACTGTCAGGCGGCAGATGCCTTGCTCCGGCTCTGGGCCTGGGTCCGTGCAACTCCGTTCAGGTCTGTGCAGCTCCGTTGTCAGTTGACAACAGCAATTGCTGCATAATGCATGCCCCGGACTCTGTGTAAGTTCTCCTGTCAACGTTGCTGTCCTCCTGCCACAAAGAGGAAGGGTGTGTGTGGAGAAGGCTTAATGCCTGTTTGCCTCTTGCAACAATAATAATTCATTGGCTGCTTTATGGCTGGCCATCAACTTATCGGCATTGGCAGAAAGTGGCCACTCCCCCTAGTAGTTGCATCTGCTGCAAATAAATTAATAAAAAGTCAAATTACAATTGCATACAAGAAGAGACTTCATCATTTAATAGACGATCGTTGACAGGGGCATCCGAGAAGTACCAAGGTTATACACGCCTCCCCACCAGATTCTAGATAGAAGATTGTTTCCATTTTTAGTTTGACAGGTGACAGAAGGACAGATACTGATACTGGTACTGATACTGATACTACAGATACAACTGAAGGAAACCCATAACTTTTAACACAGAAACACTGCTACACAAAAAACACATGATTTGCAAAAGAATCTGTGTCGAGGACAAGAACTGCCGCCAAGCGTGCATTTTGTACAACTTGAATTTTTTCACTTTTCTATATACTTACATATACTATATATCATATATACTGATAATGCCTAAGCCCATGTTCGTGTGTGTTTGCGTTTGTTTAAGAAGCAAAAACCAAAAAAAAAGTAAGACAAAGTGACACAAGAAGTGAGCAGCCTTGAGCTCAAAGTTTATTTAAGTTTACCAATGATGTGCATATATATATATAGGATTTTCTATACATATATATGTATGTATGTATGCCTATTGGTCACATATAGCATATGTACTTATAGGTGTGTGATCTTGGAACGCATTCATTATGTTTTACGTTAACATGCTAATGCTCTCATTTAGTTTACATTATGTATATGTATGTATAACTTATGTTAATGATGTTACTACTACTACTACAACTATTACTATAACTACCGACATTTATTCGATTAGTTTTCCTTTTCGATATGAGATTGAGATTGATTCCCCGAAGGTGCAACAACAACCAAGTATATTGTAATACTCTCTATAAAACACACAAAAAAGAAAAGAAAACGTAAAAAAAAAAAGAAAAACCAAATATCAAAAGTACTCTATACTCTACTCTACACCATGCGGAATGTTTTACCTTGCCAGAACCCCCCAAAACCCCCTAAACCCCTCAGTCAATGAACCATGTAAAGCATATTGAATCAAAGCAAATAATCCAGTAATCCAGTAATCCAGTACTCCAGTAATATTCCAGTAATCCAGTAATGCTGTATAATCCAGTAAAGCAACTGTCTGTGCTCGATGCATTTTGTGCAACTCAAAACAATTCCAATTATGTTTCTGTTTCTGTTTCTGTTGGCTCTCATTTCTATTACCATTTCCGTTTCCGTTTGGCATTTCAGTTTGCATTTGTGTTGGTGATTCCGATACCCTCTACAGAAATACAACCCACACACTTTTTGATTGCCTGCTTTTGTGCGATCGCGTCGCGCCGCGCGCCTTTCATAATATTTGTTACACCTTTCATTTCCTAAAAACATGCATCCCCTGCCCGTGTTTGTGCCTGTTTTTGTTTGATTAACAACCTGCAACATGTTTTGGCCTTATCTTTTCATGCCTTTCGTTTATGTGTGCGGTGTGTGTGTGTGTTCGTGTGTTTGTTTTTCATGAGTTTTCCCTATCTGTTGTCTTTATCTGGAACTCTGCCAAATGATGAGAATGTAACCGCAACGAATGTGCCGTTCCTGATTTTTGTGTGTGCTTTAGCCATCTCTAACACGTGATATCTGTGTTGTTTTTCATTTGATTTTCCACTCCCCCTTTCCTCACTTTTACGAGCCGTGTGATTATTTTTATTGCTCTCGGTACAAACAGCAGAATTTACTACTCTCCCCTGCCATATAGCATACATTCTCGTAGTATATGTACTTGTGAAGGTTATATTTTGTATTCTCCTGCTCGTGTCTGTGTGGCATGTGTGTGTATGTGTGTATCGAAAGTTTTCTTTGCGTTTTAATTAACCACAAAAGACAGACAGAAGACGGACTCTGAGAGGGCACCCAGTAAATAGTATTATCTTTGCATACTTTTGCATTTGTTTGCCTGCTCGGAAAAACAAAACTCATAAATAAAATGGCCTCAGACACGCACCACAAACTGTCAGTGCATAAATCAGAAAACAACTTGCAACTTCTGGCCGACAAATGGCCCTGAGATGCCTGCCACTCCTCCACTCCACTCCACTCGACTTCTGACTCCCGACTCGACAAAAGTTTTCGGCCCATCCGTCGTCGTCGTCGTCGGCTGAACATTTTGGAACATTTTCATGCAATTTGTTAAACGCAGCATAATTTCCGGGAATCAACAAAAACGGTTTCATTGCATCATTTAACAATTTGGCGCGCTTTCCACAAACAAAAGAGGAAAATGCGAGCTGCATGCGAGCTGAACTTTGTCCAAAAACTTTTCAGCTGCCAAGACTTTTCAGCCCAAGATGTGGATAACAAAAATCGCTGCTCCAGCTTCAGGGCCCAGGTCCCAGGGCCCATAGAACGGGCTCTGGACAAGTTCTGCTAATCGCATAATCCAATTAGCTGTTGCCACAACACTTTGATACATTGTTTGGCCAAAACGTTCGGGCCTTCAGTCAGTCTGTCGAGCTTAAAGTGCAGTTAGACAAGTTTCGTTATGCAAAAGTTACTCGCAAAATAATAATTGAGTAAGTGGCCCGGAAACGAGTTGCCCAAATCCAAATCCAAATCCGCATCTAAGTTGGAAGGTATTTCAGGCTATGCGTATCTTATAGCTAGCACACCCACAACACCCACATTCACATATATTAGGCACAGATAGAGATACAACATACACCAACCAAGCACTTGGCATGTCCACTCCACACGAATGCAATGCAATGCACCTTCTTTTTCGCACTCACATTGGCAAGGGTTGATTTACTTGAAGATACAAATGAATCTACTCCAATCATCATCTTAAGAAAGCTACTGCATTATCTATCTCTCAGATCGATAGATATTCGCAATCATTGTCAATTCGATTCTGAGCACTAACAAATTATTTAAATCCACTTGAAGTGTGGAGGGAAATCACTCTCAACAATCCCAGATTGTTATATACACTCAATCATAACAGCAACCACTGCTGATTGAGCGGAAAACATCCCATTATATCAATAAAAAGATTGATTCAACACAAAAACTATCCACATTCGAGGCATACCGAAAAAACCATCGAAAGTTTCCTCTTTCCGATTTCACGCTCTGACAGTGGAAACGCGTTTTCTTTAGCGGCCATTATGGCAGTTAATTACAAGCAATTAAGGACTCGTCTGCGCAGAGCTCGATAACTCGAATATTTCCCATTTGTCGAGTGCAAACAAATCAAAAAGCAGTGCAAATGCAAATAAAAACAATAAATATAATCTCACGCCACCACCTCCTTCGGCCGCAGAGCTCCGGTATGTACCTCCCGACACCATCGACAGACAACAGCAATCATCATAATTTGCAATTATTATAATTTCATTCCGCTGTCAGTCATGAAATTGGTTTGCATTCATATCTCGCATTTATTGTGCACGCTCAAAAGTTCTCCTTAAATTGTATGCGAACAAAAATTAATTAAAGCCACCAGAAGACTGCACACAAAAAGGTCCATTTATTTAATTAACAAAATTAATAATTATAAGAGCCGCACAGAAAAAGTATGTATGGAAAAAAACGAGAACCAAATGCGCTTTATGCATATTAAAAAGTTTGAATCTTTTTCACGGCACGCGTTGTTTCGTTCCGATTCGTTCCGATTCGTTCCGATTCGCTCGATTTTTTTTTATTTTGTATGTCACGTCCGATATTTGTTTGCGTCTGCGGGGCCAAAAAGCAGCAATTTGTTTAAGGATAATTAATTCCGTTTTCGTAATTTTTTTCGTAGCACCCCCCACCGAAAATCCATCATCTGCATTGTGATTGACTGTGCTTGATTATTTGTTTTGATTTAAATGTGTTGTATGTTCAATGTAATCCGTATTATCCATATTGTTAATTTCTCAACCTAAATAATACTCCTCCGATATTTAGTTGAAGGTAAAGATATACGAAACGGAGCGTTTGCAGACGCCGATTAAAATTTACATACGGAAGTCGGGCAGCGATCCGAAGATTGAAGCCACGGCCACCGCCAGTGACATTAATTCTGAGAGCATTTGATTTCGTTCCGAGTCTCAAGTAAATGCAATGTATAAATGTATGCACCTTGTATTAGTTTATGATTTTTATGTGTACAATAAATTTATTAATATTAATCTTAATATTTATTTTAGCTAAACAAAAAAAAAATGAACAAACAAACAGCAAGCGACTTTAATTTAAATAAAAAGAATTTTATATAATTTTGTAATCCAATTTTGTTTTTTTTATTTATTTATTCTACTAACAAAAGCAGCATTGCAATTTGTTACTCACCTTTTCCCCAAGATTTGTCTCCTGCACAGAGTTCCTGTAAGTTTTAAGTCGATTTTGGTATATGTTTTGCGATGTCATATTGGAGAACTATTGTTCTATATTCCCGTACAGGTCTTTTGGTTAGTAAGTGGTGAAACTGCCTGGCGTAATGCAACAAAATTAAAGGAAAATATATTACTCTTACCATATCGTTTTCTTCTACACTTTTTAGCATTTATTCAAGAAATTGTGGAATCTCAACTTATGGCAGTCGAATTTTAAGCCACAAAACCTTCAATTCATGTAGCCTCCATTTAATCTGTCTGATCCAAAAGAATTGAAAGTATATATGTATATCAGAGAAGAAAAAAAGAAAGAAACTATCAAAGTAAATAGAATTCCATATAATTTGTTCCTATATTTTAGATACACAACAAGATAGAGAAGGACTCATTAATATATTCAAAGAACCTTAGTCCCAGTAGATAAGCATCCAGATCGGATTAGAATTGATTTGTCCCACAATTGAAACCATATTCAATATGATATTCCCTTGATCTGTATCCCACTAGCAGATCTTTGATTTCTCGTTTTCAAAATATTAGAAAAGAGTTAGCTTAAACTATATTTCAGTTCCACCTGCATTATTCTTCACACCCACACACACACAACAACAAATAAGAAACACCCACACGTATACGTATGTATTTATTTTATGCATATACCTATACATTATAATCCCGATTTTCGATCTAGAATTCTCTCTCTCTCTCTGTCGCTCGTGTCTGTGGCATTTTGTCTATTTTGTTTGTATTTTTTAATAGAAAAATCTTCATGGAATTGTTTAAGCAAGAAAACAGTTAACCAAATTAAATAAAAAAAAAACCTCTCCCCAACCCCCCGCAAAACAAATATGTTATATAAATATTTATATGATAATTATGAATAATGCAGAGCAAGTAATTTGTAGAAGAAAAAAGAAAGAAAGAAAGAAAAACCAAAACAACAAAAAAAAAGTGAAACTAAGGAGAATGGGAATAAGTAACACATTATGAATGAAACAAATTTATAACGAATAAAAAACAAAAATACAATTCAATTGCGAATGCGTGTGTGTGCATTAATATTTATTCATACTCGTATTCACATTTATTCGGTTCAGTGTGTGCCTGAATACCTTTACAATACCCTTGCAGAGAGAGGGTATTACTTATTATTTTATGGGCAGGAGCTCCCTTGTCAGTCTGTTTTTATTGCCGCCATCTCAATAAAGTAGATGGGACGCTAGACATTACAGTATTTCTAAAGACAATCCAAAAAAAAATATCAATATTAGTCATAGCTCTCAATATATTTTATCGATGTAGAATCTTTTGATCATATATGTAGGTACCTTCCATAGTAACAATGGATCTGCAAGGGTATCCAATGCTTCGATTCTTCAATGCCACAATTTCCCTCGTGTTGCACTTTGCTGCAGTTGCTGTTGCCGTTGCAGTTGAGTTTCCCATTAATATTGCATTGGGCATTATTATTAATATTGATTTTGTTCTTTGGATTCCCCTTGTCTGCATCTGTGTCTGTGTCTGTGTCTGTGCTGGCATCTGTGTGTGCGTGTGCCTGCGTATCTACATGCGTGTGCTCTGCCTTATGCAAACGTTTGGATAATTTTCTCTTTGTATGTATGAATGGATATGGAACAATAAAACATGTTTTATTCTCCTTTTCGAGTTGATTTTTTTTTGTGAATTGTGATTTATTCATGAGTGCTCGGCGCTCTCTGCACTTACATCTATCTCCACGGCCCCGTTTTTGCTATTGGTTTCGATATGAATTTATTTAAGGTTTCCCGCCCCAAACGCCCCTCACTGTTAGTTGATTGAAAATAATATTTTTTAAACACACACTCAAGTGTTTGATGACTGCTGGCGTTTTTGGTAGATGAAAATCGGTATTGCAGCTCATCAAATGACTCACCCACTCACAGATATACACACTCCCGAAAACACACTCGAACACTCACATAGATACACTTTACACTGACTATTTTTGGCATATGCTTCAACTTGAATTTGAATATGAATTTGAACATGAAACCTCTTGCTGTGATGACTGTGATTTGTATTTTATAAACGAATAACTAGAACTAATAACCAAAAAAACACGTATGAAAATCTTTTAAGCATTAACGAACACTGGAAAGAAGCAAAGGAGAAAGCTAGTATAAAAGATAGAGAAAAAAAGAATCGAGCAGTGGAAAGCAGAAGAAGAAGATCAGAGTCTAGAGATTCCCCCCGATTCGAAGTGATTTATTTGTTGTTTTTCAGTGTACTATTTTTGTGATTTTTCTTTTGCATTACGTGGACTTGGTGAGCGAATACCCACCCATCCACAACCCAGCCCAACCCTCGTCTTGTTCCAACCTCTCTCTTACTGTCTCTCTCTCTCTCTGTCTCTCTTGTCTCTCTCTCTCTCTCTATATATATATATATATATACTGATACATATATACGCATACATGTAAATTGTTTAATTGATATGAATTGATTGATTGATGATCTTGACCTTGAATATATATATATATATATATATATAAACCACCTAAATATATATATACCAGATATACTAATGAATATGAATATTTATGTAAAGGATTACATTTTTTCTTTCTCTTTTTGATGAACTTTCAATGATGTAATTATAAGCGAATGAACTGAATTGAATTTTACTTTGATATTAATATATATCCAAGCATACACCCATATACACACACAAGAATCCCACACATCTATATATATATTTATATATCAATATATACAATATACGTATATAAAAAGCCGGAAGTTGGTGACATTCGTTCCTCGTTCGTTCGTTCGCTCGCTCGCTCGTTCGCTCGCTGATTGATGATTGATGATCGTGATTTGCCAATTAAAAATACTAACTATATATTGTATATGCCATATACTCGTATACTCGTATACATAACCCCAACTCCCCTCAAAAACGCACACATACACACACACACACACACACAGAGACACACTGTCTAACAGTTTTCGATGAGCTGAATCATGATTTGTTATGTGGTGCAAGCGGAATACGAACGTTTTTTTTATTGGAATTTCTGTATACTTTTGTTGCATTTTCATTTTGGATATATCTACACACACACATACATATATACAAATATCTATATACATATATATTTGATTAAATGATGAATTATATTAAAGATCTAGCCCATAGTGTACGCATCATCCAGTGCATATTGTAATTTTAAACGGAATGTCTTTCTTGTGATCAACCGAAGAGATGTCTCCCGCCCGCAACAACACTCTAGACACCATTCCTGCGACAATAAGTTGGCAATGAAACACTCACACTCACTAACACGTCACACACTCACACACTGACACGCCCATACATCCGTAAATACATATGTGCGCACCCTCTTCCCGCCTCTCTCTCACTCGCTCCTTTCTCTCCTTTCTGTACTACATCTAAGCCAAAGCACGTTCATTCCTATTGCTCTTTTTGTATTGGATTCCACACTGCGTATACTTGATATTTTCCAATGCTGCACTACTGCTCTGCCTCTATCTTTCTCTCTCTGTTGCACTCCCTCTTCATCAATCTTTCTCTCTCTATCTCTGATGTGGCACAGATGCCACTGGAAAAACTCATTATAAATTAATTAAGCCAGCAATTAATAATTTCACGTTTAATTTAAGTTGGTAAATGAATTAATGTTGTCCCAACCCAAAAAAAAACGGACATCAGCGCCATCGCAACCACCAGAGATAACACCCAAAAATAAAAAAAACGAATGCCTAACCCATAACCCACTGACACGCCCCTCCCATACCGCCTGTTCCATTATTTTTTTCGTAAATTTTTTAAACGCTTTTGTTAACGTAGCCTCTAAGCCAAGCTTGTGCCACTGCCTGCACCGCACCACCACGATATTGCTACAGTCTCTCCCAAAAGTAATTTCCATATGGCTCTCTTTTTTCCCTCCTTGTGTGTGTTGTTTGGAAACTAGTTGCAGAGCAAAAACTTTTTTAAATGTACATAGTACTCCTCTTCTCCTACTCCTTTTTTGTTTGTTGGTTTTTCAGTTAATTGCAATTTGAAATATATTCTAGCTAACGTAAAAATTGAATTAAGCATTTCACCTGCAGCCACAGAATTATAATTTATATTTTTCTCTGTCTGTCTCTCTCTTTCTCTCTCTCGCATTGTCTGTCTATCTGTCCTTGTCTCTGTCTGGTTGTTGTATTTTATTAGTTGGAAACCATTTTCTGAATTGGAAAAAGTTCATTTCGCTTTTGTTTGGATCACTTTTTTCCTCACTCAAGTGCACTAATTATAAGTTTTCTAGTTGAATTATAATTTTCATCCGACCACTCTTTCTCTCTCTCTTTCTCGCTTTATATATATATCTGTCACTCTCTCTCTCTCTCTATCTCTGTGTCTGCACCACTCTTGCACAAAAAAGATATAATGAAGCTCGTTGCACACAGCACAACTTTGATTGAAATTTTGTATGGAACAAATCTAGAGTTTAGTCGTTCATATATACGTATCGTAAATGCATAAGAGATCTCCTAGTTTAAGCGCCTTGTGAGCTTTTATCAACAGAAATCAATAACTTCTTTCAGTAAATTAAAAAACAGCGTAAGTACGTACGGTGGCTCTGGGATAATTTTTCACACATACTCGTATTTTTAATGACAATCGACCCGCTTTTGTATACATTTATTCCCTTTGATATTCCACTCTTGAAATATTGCTCTCGCGTCACGTGGCCCAGAACCTGAATGTGGCTCCGGATATGATTTATTCGTCGCCTCGATAGTTGACTCTCTGGTGTCATTGCCTTCTTATGGCCTCGTTATTCGTGTGCCTTCCTTTCAGCGATGCTTTAATGCCTCATTGCATTCACAAATTCACACTGACAGCAGACCCCAGAAATCGTCTGTAGAAACTTCAAGAGAGAGCAGCACATAATGCCTTGGCATTAATTTTATTACATCTTTTGCTGGACTTCTTTTGCTTCCTGCTACAGCATTTGCCTGCTGCTGATGTTCCTCGTGCGTGGGAAATGGCTGAAATGGAAAAACGGAAAGACTTTTTCTCTGGCGAGGTCAAATCTACCCTATGCATGGCTTATTTCAGTCTGAATAAAAAGCTACTGTCCTCTGAAATTACTCAACAAAAATGTACCCAATCAGATGTGCATTTTGACCTGCATTTTGAACGCCCCCGTCATCTCCAACTCTCGGATGTATGCTAGGGTATTCCTGGGATAAAATATTGTTTCTTTTCATATGACTCAAAAGAAACTTCCTGAAATTGATTTTCATTCTCAAGGCTTCTCAGACTTCGTCGTCTCCACTTGAGCGTAGCATTCCAGGGTATTGCCGTTTGCTCAGACATTAATAAATTTGATTATTTTTATGTTTCTCCGTTTCCGTCTCAGTTGGTGCCGCATCTTCGCTGCAAGCAGAGCATTTTATTGTATTTCGTTTTAAGTTCAATGCACCATAAATTTCAACAACAAAAAAAGGATTTATGTTGCATTACCGCCCCCAGCCCCCTTCTTTCGCTGTTGCCGCCTTGCGTTGCACCACTCGACGCAGCCATAATTTATTGCGTGTGCATTTCCGCTCGGAGTTCATCCAGCCAGACCAGTCGATGCTCTCAATGTCTTAAAGCCTTTAATTTAGCCATTCAGCATACGAGTTGTAGCTCTATCTGTATGCCTGTCTTTTGTTCTGTGGGAAAATCGGAAAACAATTCGTAATTCAGGGAACACGTTTCGACCCCTCTAAGCAGCGGCAGGAAAGTTGTCTTTACAGGCCACGTGAACTGCTGTGTGAAAAGCGGAATTTCCCAACAGGAAAGCAACATGGAAGCCCATAAATTCCTGCAGCTGCTGCAACACCCACTCTCCACTCTTCTTCTTGTGGAAAACTAATGACAAGCCCCTGGAAAATGAAGAAACAATGCGCGCATAAATTACGCTCAAGGCAAGGCGTTGCCCCGAAATTGCATAGCAATGGCTTGGAAGCGAAAACTAAACGCAGATGGAGGAAAAAAATAATCTCAACTGACACTAGAAGTGGCATGGAGTGGCAGAGTGGTTGCGGGAGTGGTGCAGGAGTAGCAGAAGCGGTGCAGGGTGGTGCAGGGTGGTTTCCTCTACACTCTGGAGGATTGTGGCACACAATGGGGCATCAAATTACAGCAAACAACAAACAGCAGGCAAAGTCGAACTCGACTTGGCAGACAACTGCCACGCCCAGCCGCCGAACCGAACCGAACTTTGCATTGTCGTGTGGCTCGGGGTTTTTTGTTTCAAAGTGCCACACGGCGTATACGCAATTTGTGGGCTTTGGTTGTGCGTGTGCATGTCTGTGTGTGTGTCTATTGTAATTTGGTGCCATTATTAAAAATCCTTTATGACGCCTGGCAACGTCACAGCAGCACCAGCCGCCGCTCAGATTTCAGTAAACGCGTTCTGTGTGCTCTAATTGCGCCATTAAAAGATGACAAACAAAAACCCCCGAACTCAGACTTCGTCTCCAGATCTCCAGCAGGAGAATCAGTACCAGAACATGGCTCGGGCCACAGGGACCCGGGCTGGGTCTCCATCTCCGCCTAAGACAAAAGCCAAGAATCAACAACAAGAAAAACAAGAGCGAGAAGCAAGAGGCATTTAATATGGTTTTTATGCGTTGCCATTCCCTCGTTCACATTTTCCTTACTCTTTTCCCTCCATACTCTTGCAGGGGATATTGCGATTTTGAGTAGAGGCTTGCCAGGCAAAAAAAGATGAATTTTTTACCGGAAAATAGTTCATATATTCTTGATAAGCCTTTGGTTCTAGGCTAAGATCGTTCCTTTTGGAGCAACCATGGCGTGGTCATAGACTTTGTGAGATTGAATATTTTGTTTCTGAAGATAGGGCAATCCGTTGCCACTAGATGGATTAATTATTCATTTGAAATAGTCTTTTGAAAGACAACTATATCTTTTTCTTAGGATAATCGTAAATCCTTTTAGCCCTCAAAATAATCAAAAGTTCCGAATTGCAGTTTCATATATTTTGTATAGAGATCAAAAATTCTTATCCAAGTCAAGCGTGTTGCCTCATCTTAGGTATTTAATTCTTCGACTATCAAAGCATTTCTTCCCCGATTTTTGGTACTTTTGTGGAGTGGCAGAGTGTGGCGCGGATGTCATAAATGGCATCAATGCTTCATGGGAGTTTTCTCTATGTGTGTGCCTGTGTATTGGTGTGCTGGTGTGCGTAAAGTTTCCGCCCTACCTCCACCTCTAACACTATAAATGTAATTTATGTGTGTGTGTGTTTGCAGGTGCATTTTATTTTTTAATATGGCGCCACCGCCAGGCAAACACCACACAAAATTTGCATTTTATGAGCTCCGCTTCCTTTTTTCGGCTTCCCCCAAGTAAAATAGTAAATATACACACAACTAGTGGCCGTAAAACTAATTCAAACACGCACCGGTATGACGTCCAAAAACCCCCCGATCCCTTCTTCTACCCTTCGTTTAGTGGCCAACTTGTTTCATCAGTCCATAACAGAGTCATTTCGTTGACAGAGTGGCTGGGCTGGCTCACAGGGACGGTGCATTTTAGCTTTGGAAACGAACATAGGTGCGGAAATTGCTAGCAGTGTTAGCACCATCAAAACTATTAGCCAACCTTTTTTCTTGAATGTTACACACAGAAATTCTTAGAGCTAAAAACTAATGAAAGACCCCGTACTTTTGTATACCACCTGGTCATGAAAGTCCTATAATGTCCCAATAAATCCTTTAAACTAGTGTTGATACTCATAAAAGAATTATTGAGACCCATTCACCTACATGATCGACTCCTGAGCAATATTTGATTAACCCTCATACCCATACCCAACGCGGAATTTAGACAAATTTATTAACCCATTCCCAAGCAGCCTTCTGGAAAGATTTAAGGAATCGACCAACCCATTGCGATTAGCTGCAACCTGGTTAAAATTCGCTAACAACCAAACGAAAGCATCCTTGGGAGTTTCCTTTTTGCTGGTGCGGCACCCTGCCTTATTGAAAAATTAAACTTGTAATAAAATTTAATGACTTGGCGGTTTTTTTAATAAAACCACACGAAACGCCCGCAATTTAAGCGCAAATTTGTGTTCATAATCACATTTTTTGTACCTTTTTCGCTTTTACTTTTGCTTTTGCCGGTTTTTTTGGTAATGACCACACGGAATATTTTGGCTTAGTGCTGGGAACCTCTCTAAGTTTCCTTTTGCGAGCACCCATTCGGTGGTAGGGAAAAGGAGGAGGGAGGACCCTCCTGCACAGTGCGTGCAATAAAAAGTAACGAGGCTGTTAACATTAAGGCAAACGTTTGCCTTTCACTTTGGTCAAGAAGTCAGACTGAAAGGAGGCTGAAAGAGAAAGAGAAAGAGATATACCTACAGACAGACGATGACGATGACGAAGGCGTGGGGCTCATGGCCGACTCATCGAGGTTAAGTCGGGGCGTTAATATTTAAATTTATATTGCGGCCGGTGCTGGACGGTGCTGGAACCGGTGTTTGGGGCGGCGGCCATGGCCATCGCGGTCGCACGGTCGTCTCGTTTGGCCATCAATTCAGCGTTTAATGCCTGCGCAAATATTTGCGCAATCAGCAAACAAAACAAGCAGCGGCCGTCGACTGTTTAAGCAAAGCAATTGACCGTTGTCCGAGTACGAGTCCGGGTCCGCGTCCGCGTCCGGCTATGGTACACCGATACGGACACGAATACGGACAGAGACACGGCAGAACTGGAGAGGACTGGGACTGGGACAGGGACAGGCACACGATGAAAGCGACACGACCGCAAGTTGTATTTCCGGTTGACCCCGAACCGTGCTCGTGCACACTCCAAAATGGGCAGCGGAAGTCCTGGGTGGTGTGACGGCCCCCCTTTTTTATTTCGCCAACAACCAGTCTGATGGTCACACTCTCCCACTCCCACGCTCCCACTGTATCGCAATGGTGTTGTAAATATCAGTGTTAATCATTTAATTAAACTACCTTTTGCTGTGGCAGACATTTTGGGTAATTTATTTCGCTTTCGAACAATTACTACCTCAATATGCTATCTGTTATGGCGGCCATTATTCTGGATTTACAGCGGGGCGTATGCGAAAAATTACAAGAAATTACTGTAGCATACTTTTCTGGGTTCCCCGGTCTAGAAGCACGCAACTTTTATGTACTATAACCATTTGGCCTGGCCCCGTTTTTGCGTTTTATTTAAAACTGAAATAAATACGTGCCACCCTTTCGGCCATGCAAAAAAGGATGAGAAGAGGAGCACGAGCAGGAGGAGGAGCAAAGAAAAGCGTAAAAATTCCTGCACTCTTGCAGTGGCTGAGAGCCGTAAAAAGTTTTTTTGGTAAACGCATTTCAAACACTCGCCGAGATAGTTATTACAATTGTACGATACACAAAGGCAACAGCAGCACCAACACAAGGACGCGAGTTGCAGCGGGGGGGAGGGGTGGAGGGAAGGTTGGGAAAACTTGCTGCATTTTCTTCGAATGAAATGCAAAACGAGCAAAGCCATCTTCCACTTCTGTTGCAGCAGCATCACCAGCTCAAAGTAATATTTACAAATACCCAGTACTTTAAGGGTAAAAGGGTATATGGTATATACCCTATTTTTCCGCAAATAAGGCACCATTCCAATACTGGTAGTTATTTTTTGTCTTTGTAGCGTCCGCTCGGGGCATGGCATGTTTTTCTGTGATTGGAAGAGTCTGGCCAATCGACATACTCATAGTTTTCTCCTCACTTTGTAACCCCCGGCGTTAATCGGGGGTATCTTCTAGTCGCAATATCGATTCCATCACTCCCACTTCCTTCAATTTAGTTTTATTTTCACTCCCTCACTTCTTTGCTTTGTAGTTTAGTGTATTCAGGATAGAAGCCATTTTTGAAGTGCAGTTAGCTTTGATCGGTGTGGGTGTTGGCGAGTGGAAAGTGGGTTCCGCTTAGTTTGCTATTGGGGTTGGGGGTTGGGTGTGGGGGCGATGGTTACGGTGATTTGGGTGCCGGATGTAGCCGAGCTTAGCGGAAGCTTGGCTGCAACTGTCGTTGTCCCTGTCCCTGACACTGCTGTATCTCCCTCTTTCTATCTACATCTATGTGCTGTCTCTGTCTGTGAACCTAACATCCGCCGGACAATTGATGAAAGCTTTTGTTGTTGTATGCAGAGTGGATTCCAGTTGGAACTCCAGTGGCAGTGGCAGTGGCAGTGCCGGCTCTCGTCCGCGTCCGGGTCCTGCTTCTCGGCCAAGTTTAGAGCAAGTTCAGCTACCATTTGCCGTGTGGAAAACTTTGTGCAGTTGACAGGGAATGGAGGGGGGAGAATACCATTTTTATCCAAAAGGTCCTGCGGATCGTCGCCTGATGTTTTTCGTTTCGTTTCGCGCCAGCAGCAAAGTGCAGAGCTCAAAGTTTTGTTTACAAAGTTTTCAAATTTTTGTGGCACTGAGTTGAACTTCCGCTGAGGCAGCGACGGCGACGGCGACAACGACCCTCCAACCCCTCCATTCCCATTTCCGGCTGCTGCTGCTGTTGCTGTTGCTGTTGCCGCTGATGTTGATGATGTTGGTCCACCGTTTGGTGCTGTCCTGTCCAGGAAGCCAGATCCTGCCACAGCTGGTCTTCGATTCTTAGTCATCCATCATTAGCCAGGGCAGTCAACCGCCAAATGCCGGCCACAATTATGTGGCAAGTCTATTAAATTTCCATCAATTTGCTGAGCGGCAGCTAAATGATGCAGAAAATGCAATGGAAATGGCTGAAAAAGCGCCCCCGTGGTGTACGGGGTGGGGTTTGGGGGGATATGGAGTGGGTGTAACACTTACTTACGCGCTTATTTGCCTGCACTCAAGAAAGAGAGAGCTTCAGGACATGTAGAGACATCCTGCGGTGGCTTCAGCTCCTCTTTCTGCTCTTTCAAGTTGTCATTGCGCGTAAAATTATGTCAATGCCTGTCAACTTTTCTGTTCCGAGGAGCAGCTCCAAGTTTCCTTGAGAAGTGCACCCTGTAGTGTCTTTGAGAGTGCATTGAGTGAACGACTGGAAGTTTTCCCTCGGCCCTCCCCCCTTCGTAAGAGTACTATATGCTTTTAATATGTGTGCGTTATTGACTATGCATAAAGTGCATTTCCTGAGCTTCTCAGAGAAAAAAGATAGGCAGACAGACAGGCAGATAGAAAGAGGGAGGGTAGAAAAACAGTTGCTGTTCCTTGGGGCGGGCCGGAAACTTTTTTAATTTAATGTAAAAATTACCGAGTCAGCCTCAAACATACAACATACATACGAAAGGACGAAGGATGGAAGGAGCGTTGCAAAGAAGGAGACTGCTTCTCCCTGTGGAGACCAGAAGTCATTTAAATGCGACAACTTCGTGGGTTGCAGCTTAAGGCCACTTTTTCTCCAAATTAGCCTGGCTAATTAGCTATATTTTTCTCCGTGAATGCGGCCCAACTGCTTGCCACGTACTCCCCGGTTAAATTTAATAAGTTTTTCGCTCGCCAAATTAGTGTGCTGCCTGCCCCATGCCCCTCCCCCCGCCTGCTGCCTGCCTGCCTGTCACTGCTCCCATGCATGAAATTCCGAGTGACTTGCACCCGGGAGTCACCCCAAGGAGCTGCCTTTAATATAAGTTCTGAAACCCCCTCCCCCAGTTGAAGCTCACAAGGCGCTTTAGAAGTAGTCATAATTGTAGTACTAATAACACTCTATGTAAATATTGTATGTAGTTTAAGTTTTCTGTTCTAATTCCTTTGTTTAACAATGCACCAAGTAGCAGAGGCACTTGTAAGTGGGTCGAAAGCTTAGCAACAATAGTACTATATGTGTATATATATGAACTACTTAACTGAACAATCAAAAGAAACCGAAAAGAACTACTTTTAACGCGATATGTCCCCACAACTGACGCACTTTTTCCCACCTCCCCCACGAATCAATCAACGACACACACACACAGACACTCACACACACACACACGAGGATACCTAAGTATACTATCTTTTAAAGAAAAAAAGTAAAAGAAATATATATATTTTATATACTTATATCAAACACAACTTATATGATAAGTGTCTACTCTTTTCCTTTTTTCGTCTCTTTTTACGCTCTGACATTTCATTTTCCAACCAAAAACCACCAAACCAACCGCCAACCAATGCGCATTTTAACCCAACCACCACCACACGCACACCACCACAATTGTAATGTGAATCCACCAACACCACCACAACCAACTGAACAATACAACCACCAACAACAATCCCCACCACCAACAACCAACCAACCAACCAACAAAAAATCAGAGCGTACCAGTGCTACGCACATTTGGCGGTCATCACATCGCGTAGCGGGAGCGGGAGAGGGAACTGGTGGTTGTGGCCAGCGCCACAGCAGCAGTTCCTCAAGGAGCACCACTGGGAGCCACCAGCTGCTCCTCATCGACAGCCACGCCATCGGGTACACCGCCAATGCTGCCACCGCTGCCCAATGCGTTCATTGCCATCAAAACGAAGTCCGAGTGCAGCAACAGCAATCACAGCTATAGCCATAGCAACAACAGCAACAGCAACAACAGCCTCACGCTGCACAGTGGCAACAACAGCTTCAAGTCGAACGGAAACGGAAACGGAAACGGCAACGGTAATGGCAACAACACGAACCGAAGATCACCGCAGCCACAGCCACCGCCGCTGCCGATGAAGAACGGATCCAAGCAGCAGGTCAATGTGGAGTCGCATTATCAGCATCTCAGCTACAACGCTGGCCCACACTTGCCACATCCCAGTGGCACCAGCACACGCAACACTCTCGATCGCAAGCAGCAGACCGGAGGCGACTACTGCACCCAGATAAATCCCCACTATCTGCAGACTTTCGATAGCCTGGATCACTACAGTGTGGCCACCATGCAACAGCAGCCGCTGCGCAGCCAGTCCAAGTCGCAGATCTACAGCTACGGCAGCAGCGGCACTGCCAGCGACCACTCGAACCCCCAGCTGCATGTGCAACAGCAGCAGCAGCACCACAGCCTGAAGCACACCAAGCACGGTGGCAAGGGGCACAAGAGCGGCAAGCATTGCTCCAAGAATGGAGGCAGCAACAGCAAGTCGCAGGACGACTTCAAGGCCATGCACAAGCAGCAGCAGCAGCACCAAAAGTGCAACAACGGCAACAAGCCAATCAAGCGGAATGGTTGCAGCAATCAAGTGCTGCCACAGCCGCCTCAATTGCAGCAGCAGCAACACTACACGAGCTCCAGTGATAGCCTACCATTTGATAATAACTATTATTAGGCGCACACCCCCCACACCACCACACGCACAAGCACACACACACACAGCTACTGTAACACGTAACACTAACACTAATACCTACACTTAGCTCTGACTGCGGATGGTACAGGGTGTCCCAAAAGTTCAACCCTTCTTAGGATATAACTATGAGAATTGTGGAAAATTGTAGAACGTTAAAGGGGGCTCTCTTTTTTAATGATTGTCATTTCAAATGGCATTGCTGGTTCTATAGATCGCATCTGAAACTGTGGAATCTGTACCAAAATCTTTCAAATTCAGCAATTTTACACGGTCCTGTCTAACAAATATGCCTCAAAGCTGAAAAAATTCGAAATTTCTAGTCCGCTAGATACACATAACTAACTAACTCTCTTCGAAAGTATCAGTGCATTTCCTAATATATGATAACAATTACAAATTCTCTACAAATTTTTAAAAATATTCAATTACCACTAACCATCAAAACTTCTAGTGCGCCTAGATTTTCAATCATTTTTGTGCTTTTATTAGTAACTTTTTACCAGGAACCTACAACAGACAGAAAAAAGATAGAAAAATCATTTATACAAAAGTAAAACCATTCTTAGCATATTTTGTATGGTTCTTCCTATTCTTCTTCAGATTTGGGAACTTGGTTGGGACACCCTCTAAACGTCACACAACAATCAATGAATACACACACATAGATATAGACACTGTAACATCCTGTATTTAGAGGTTCATCAAATGCTCTAAGTACTGCAGTTGATTGATAGAGATACTCCACACAACCAAGCTGAAAACCCGAGCTGTAATAAGGCATTCCCTAGGCCCCCCGTTCCGGATTTATGATTCCGATTTCAATTTGTGGCATTTTGTGGCAGCTGCTACGAAATTCTTATATGCAAAACGAGTACATAAATGGCTTATGAAGAAGATATATATGACATACATATGTATATATTCTTCCCCCAATTGTTGAGCTCGGCAGCTGTTTGTGTTGTTTGTTGTTTCATTAAATTAAATATTTAAATAGTCTATAAACTAAATTTAGTTGATAGGATGAAAAACACAATGGAAATTCGCAAAACAGTTTACTGTTTAATGTTTAATGTGTATATAGAATGAATAAGAGCCCAATATAAAATAGTTATGTATTTATTTTAGATGTAAGCTATGTCCTACGCCCCACCACCCTGCCCAGCCCCCGCCCACTGCCCCCAAAGACCGTCCCAGTCCTCTCAGAAAAGCTCACCAGCCACAAAGCACCAAACCCAAACACCAATCGACAGTACTCTGTGTGTTTTCTGGGCTCCAACTTGATGCTAATCAGATTTTTTTAATTTATTTCATTAACGAAAAATGCTTGAAATATCTGCCAACAACAACCACACATTCAACAACTACAACAACAACCACCACCACACAAACAAAATACAACAAACAACAACAATGCTTACACCACATCCTCCCAAGCAGTCCACCAGCCACGCCACAGCCAGCGGCCACGATGAGCGGGGCAACCTTCTCTGGCAGCAGGAGGCCTCCGAATTCGTGGAGCAGTTCCCCACAGATCCGGTGCGACGGTGTCCGGTGCCGCCGCTGCGCCACTGCCACGCCCATGGGCATGGCCACGCCACGCTAGGCAAACGCAATGCGGATCTGTTTAGCGGGGACCTCGGTATCCCGGAGATCAGCACCCATGTGGGCAGCGTGGTGCACACGTTCGAGACGCTGGCCCTGCAGCGTCGCCTGGCCGAGGCCGAGCAGGAACGGGACCGGGACCGGGATCGGGACAGAGAGCTAAGTAAGTACGAGCCGAATGGCAATGCCAATGGCAATGGCACCACCCAGAGCAAGTACAACCAGCTGAAGCGCCGCTCGCAGGAGATGCGACAGCGCCTCATGCAGCAAATGCACCGCCAGAAGCTGCAGCAGCAAGCACGAACACGGGCACAGTCCCAACCACAAACACAGGCACAGCCACAGCCTCAGGCACCATTAACCAACAGCTGCAGCACCCAGACCCTGGCCAACGCCCACCTCAGGCCGCATCGTGCCCACTCCACGGAGCAGCTGCAGCACCAGTCCACCTTCGAGGACTACCGTAAGAATCTGTTTGGCACGCTGACGCGGCCCAGCAGCGTGGAGGAGGAGCTCCAGGACGAGTCCTTCATTGTGAACGCCGCCTTCGATGAGATATTTGCCCGCTACGACGATGACTCCTCACAAGAGCAGGAGGCAGGAGGCATGACGCTGACCAACACCGATGACCTGTTCGAGGACGAACACATGCTGGTGAGCCTGAGCGAACTGGACGACGATGTGTTTGCCAGCAAGGCGCAGACAGCCTCGACCACACCTACCACTAGTGCAGCGGGGCGCACGCCCAAGCATAGTACCCCCCAACTGAATCTCAACAAATATCCAGCGCCGGCTCCACCACGGTCCCGGACGCTGACCAATCTCTTTGAGCGGCTCAAGTCGGAGCAGCATCAGCGGCTGCAGAAGTATCCCGCCGAGTCGCAGCTCCACCAGGCGGCCGATTTCAATCGTGGTTCCACGCTGAGCAAGTCGTTCGTGCAACAGCTGAGGCGACCCTCGCAAAAGCAGAAGCGGGCGGCCCCCAAGCCGCCGCCCAAGCCCAAATCGCGCTCCCATGTGGCCATCGCCCATGTGACACCACTGCGGCACGCCCTGATCTTCCCCAAGCGCTCCAAGTCGTCCAATGAGCTGCTGCTGGACGATCTAAATGTGCAGGCGCGTAAGTATTACCGCAGGACGCCAGAGTTGAGCGCAGCGCTGTAGTGGATCAGGTGTGAGCACAGAGTTATGCACCCATCACGCCTCTTCACCTCTTGTTATCCTTGTTAACGCTCGTGGCTATAATGATTTCCTTATCATCTTCTTTTACCAATTAAATATCCGGCAGAGGCGACGCTTTTGTAGGCTAAGAAATTCCCAAAAACCCAACCCAACCCAACCAAACCAAGCCCCAACCCGACCCGACCCGATCTGACCCTCAATTTTAAATCTCAACCGCAAACCGTATCCCGAACCCCGAACCAGATGTAGGATGAGGATGAAGGAGAGAGCAGCTAACCCGCCGCAAAACCGGAACAAAAAGTATAGCTCGAGAGATGTGAATCGAACGCCGAATCCCAAAGAGCATTGAGCCATAACTTGGAATAGGAAAATCTTGTCAGCACTCGTAACACAACAGGAGAAAAAACTAATTTCGTAAATTAAAAATTAAGTGAATTACATTATTCGAAACCTGCATGAAAATCAAATCAAACGATGACTAACATATATGAATATATACATAACTACTATAGCATACATTAATTATTGTACAAATAGGATCGGATAGAACCGAAATGAAAATCAAATGGGAAGTATTTGTGCTGTCAACCTAAAGCAGGCACTCGAGTTTGTCTCTTTTTCGTTTGTAATTTCATCAATCAGAACCGATTATATACATATATACATTATATGAATATGCATATACAACATATATACATATATATATTTAGCAAAGCATATAACTACGTAATTTGTTGTAACTTGTAGGATAATTACAGAATCAAATCAAAACAAATGTAAAACCAATTACGAGAATGAAACATTACTAAATCTTACCTGCATGCAAATAAACAATTAAAAGAGTAACACAAAAAATGTCTTAAGTTATTTTTAATTAAGTAAAACTAAGGGGTGCCCATGACACAATGACACCGGAGCAGCTGGAAGAGGAGTGTGTGTCCAGTTGTGCTCCAGGAATACAAATCTGCGGGTGAATAAGACTGTTTAAAACGCCAAATTATCTAGAAAGGTAAAGTCCACTCACAAGCAAATGATGCCACCGATTGTCTGGTATTCCTCGTAGATCTTCCACGATTGCCCTGCCTTGAGGCGAAAGCCAGCCTGGCTGTCATAGATACTAACTATTCCGGGCAAACGTAAGGCCTCCAGGTTATCTTGGATTATTAATCCAAACGATTTTAAAATATTGAAAAAGGAAAACCAATCACGGAGATCCTTCACTAAACTAAATAGAAATTCCAGCATTAAAAGACGCCTAAAATCTATCAAATGTCCCTTACCTGGACCAGTTTCAGTCTCTTCTTCGTGGCGCATCATGTGATTTCTAAGCTGAGCCGCTCGCCCGAAGGTTTTCGGGCAAAGCTGGCAGCGATGCAGGCGCTCATTCGAGTGTATTCTCTCGTGGCTGCGCAGCACGCCCAGCTGGCTAAACGTTCGCTGGCAATGATTGCACTTGTAGGGTCGTTCGCCCGTATGGGTACGAGTGTGCAGCTCCAGCAGATAGACCCTGGAGAACTTGCGCTGGCAGACGGTGCAGGTGTGCGGCTTTTCCTTTGTGTGCTTGGCGGTAATATGGCGCTTCAGATTGCTGGACTCCACGAATCCCTGGCCGCAATAGTTGCAGTGGTGCTGAATCACTTTAAAGTGTCGCTTCTGGTGCGTAACCAGTGCTCCGTTTGTCGTAAAGGTCTGTGGGCAAACATCGCAACAATAAGGTCGCTCCCCGGTGTGCAGCCGCAGATGCTCGGCCAGACTGGTGGCCGACTGCAGACACTTGCCGCAGTAGATGCATCTATGCCGTCCACTTTGGACTACCAATTCTGTGGAGCGATCGGTGCAGCAGCTGTGGCTTTTAAATTCAGCGTTATCCGTGTAGAACTGACCAGAGTTTTTACAGTCATAGATGGTTGTAAGAGCATGGAAGTTTTTTAGATGCTTGCGTAGGGTGTGAGCCTGCTGGAAGACCGCACCGCAATTGTCGCAGTTGTAGCTGGCAGAGATAAGCGACTCCTGACCAGCATCCTCTGCTGTCGTCTCCTCCTGCTCCTCAGTTGGCACCTGTTCTGCATAGTCGATGGGATCGCATACAATGATTCCCTCTGTCAGGTATTCCTCCTCCGGCCGAAACACCTCCTGCTCCCCCTGATATTCCTTATTTGACAGACATTCTTTCTCCTCGAGCCTCAGAGCATTTCGTGTAGCGTCTTCTTGCAGTCGTATCTGCGTCTCGGCGCACTTTTTGCGAAACTTGGCCGTGATGAGCAGCTCCTTGGTGCACTCCTGGCACAAATATTTGGGATATTCATCGAGACGTTCCACCTGAAACCAAGGAAACTCATAAGAAATTCAATGGACAACCAAACCGGTCAGTGAAAACTCACTTTGATGTTGCCACAACTCTCCAGCAATGAGCACAAGTCCATTTGAAGCTCTTCCACATTCTCGTAAATGTCCACTAGCAGCTCTTGTTGTTGAAGGCACACCCGACACAGGAATTCACTTAATTGTAGAGTCATATTTGTTGAAATTACATTTTATTTAGTTTGTTTGCAGTCATGGTCCTACGCAGTATGGCAAAATTAGTACTTTCCCCAGCTTCTCGATAACAGTATATCACGATTCAAGCGCAACCAATTATCGAAAACAATGAATTCAAATTAAATGTTAGTCCGTTTGCAAGCTGTTTACATAATGTTCCACTTTGAGTGCCATCTGCTGGCGTTCCTGCTCACTGGCAAATGAGTGCTTCACTGCCTCCAGGGTCAGGTCAATGCACTGGTCGCGCGTCACATTAAATGTTTCCACCACCAGCAAAAACTCATTTGTCAGCGACGTGTCGAAAACGCCGCTGTCATCTGTGCATACGACTCTGGGGGCATCAGATTCCATTAGCCGCTTCAGATGATGCTCCTCGAAACTGGAAACAGAGCCCGACTTGACATTGCTCGTGAGGCAGCACTCAATCGGGATGTTTGCCGCCTTCATTTGGGCAAAATCTTCTTCGGTCAAGTAGGTCCCATGTCCACAGCGCGACATACCAAAGGATAGCATCTCCTTGATCTCCGGGGGATTGTCGATTTCTGCACAATGGATGACAAGCTTCAACCCCTCCCTGCGTGCCAAGTCCAGCGCACCACAGAAGTCAGTGAATTTCCCTTTGGTTGGGATCCCGCTCAGATCAATGCCCACCACCAGGTCTGGATCGGTTTTGGCAAATTCCAGAGCCAACGCCACAGTCTCTTCGGCCACCGCCACAGGCTCGGATCGATTGATAGACGGCAACAGCTTCACCAGAATGTTGGGGTATTTTTTGCGGCTCCTTTTGATCGTGTCTAGCACAATGCGTAAATAGTCGCGGCGCAGGTAGTTTTTGTTGGCCTTAGGCGTGGTGCGCAGCTCCAGATACTGAATGTTATCATTGGCAAAGTCGCGTATGACCAGCTCCGTAGCATACTGCAGCCCCGCGGCTGTTGAGGTCAGCTCATGCACAAAGGCAAACTTTTCGAAGCATTTGTCCAGATTTGAATCCTTTTCAAAATTAACAAAGCGCGCACACAGATGCGAGAACTCCTCCGAGGTGTTGCCATAAACCTTCTCGGCCAGATCCTGCAGGCTATTGGTGTTTAGTGAGCCATTCAGGTGTGCGTGTAGTTCCACTTTGGGCATTTCTTTCAAAAACTTCCACATTTTGCAAATAACAATGGAAAATAAACGTAGGTTGGATGCTCACATTGATGGCGCGCTATGACAAAATTGGTGCTTTATCGAAAACAGCTGCGCAAATATTCGATAGATATTTTTTAACGTGGCCTGGTAACCCTAGCAGGGAAAACTGCAAAAATATAGATTTTTCCTTTTTGGTAATTTTGCTTGTTTGCGGATTCTGACCATGTCCGAAGCCCACTTGGAAGCTCCACCGTCCGTGCGTCTCACCAACGATGACTTCCGTAAGCTGCTGGCTACGCCACGGGCCCCGCCTCCCGGATCCAGCACGGGCAGTGCGGGAGGCTCCTTGGCCACAGCTACCTTTGCCACGCCCTCAGTGGCGGGCGACAAGAAGAAAACCCAAAGCAGCAGCGAGCGCAACGACCTGAGGCGGAAAAAGAAGAACTTCTATGCGGCCCTCAAGAAGCAGGAGGATGTCAAGTTGCTGGAGTTGTCGGAGAAATACAGGGACCGGGCTCGCGAGCGTCGTGACAATGCCAATCCGGACTACACGACCGCCAGCACACCCGGCCATGGAGGGAGTACCAATGCCTACCGTGCCGTAGCCCCCGACATGAAATCGGGTATCGATGCCGCCGAGCGGAGACGCCGCATCATCCAGGAGTCCAAGTTCTTGGGCGGTGATATACAGCATACTCACTTGGTGAAGGGTCTCGACTACGCCCTGCTGCAGAAAGTGCGCTCCGAGCTTCACTCAAAGGAAACCGAGGAGGAGGAAATCGCTGCCGCCTTGGCCAGGGAGAAGTTGGCGGAGGCAGCCGCTGCCGCCGAGCAACTGGAGGCTGAGCGCAGGGAGTCGGAGGACATAAACGCCATCAATGGCTCGTTGGCGCGCAACATCTACAATCTCGTGCAGGCGCGTCGCTCCAAGGAGGTGCCCCGAAACGAGCTTTTTGCTCCCGGTCGTATGGCCTATGTCATCGATCTGGACGACGAGCTGGGCGAGACGGATATACCCACAACGCTGAAGCGATCCAAGTTCGAGGTGCCGGCGTCGCGAGAGGACATTGCCACGCTCACCACCAACGACATTGTAATCAACAAGCTATCTCAGATCCTCAGTTACCTGCGAGCCGGCGGTCGCAACAAGAAGAACAAGAAGCGTGACAAGGACAAGCCCCTCTTCTACGAGAAAGATATGGAGAGCGTGCGCACCCAACCGGGCATCAGCAGTGCTGGTGCCAGTGCCAACCCAAAGGGAGGCAAGCCCGCTGCTCCTCTGGGGGACAGCATCTATGACGATGTGGGTGACTATCAGCCGACAGCCAAGTCTCGTGGGGATCGGCACGCCCGCCCTGGCGGTGCGGACGCAGCCAGCAAGCCTGCTGCCGGACAGAACTCGTACTTTGGCGATGCCCCGCCGGAGACCGTGGAACCGGTCATAACCAGTATACCGCCACCCCCGAAGATATCCAAGGCAATGGCCTCGCGATTCGCCAACGAACCAGAAGGCTATGCCGAGTGCTATCCGGGCCTGGAGGAGATGAACGACGCCATCGACGACTCGGACGATGAGGTGGACTACACGAAGATGGATCTGGGCAACAAGAAGGGTCCTATCGGCCGCTGGGACTTTGACACGCAGGAGGAGTACTCTGATTACATGAGCACCAAGGAGGCCTTGCCCAAGGCCGCCTTCCAGTATGGCGTCAAGATGCAGGATGGCCGCAAGACGCGCAAAAACAAGACGGAAAAGAACGAGAAGGCTGAACTGGATCGGGAGTGGCAGAAGATTCAGGTGCGGCTTTGCTTGGACATCCCCCAATGGCAATGCCTTGTAACTTTATATTTTGTTCATATTTCAGACCATCATACAAAAGCGTAAAATGCCCAAAGACCGAGATGGTGGTGGCGGTGGCGGACGCGACGGAGGCGATGAACCCGAATACAAATCGGCCAAGTACTAGGAGATTGCTGGAAGCTGCGAACTTTTTCGGCTCCACTTTTACAAATACGATAGATCCGTTGTCTGATTCCAATTTTGGATAATTCTAAATGGCATGCGATGCCAGTCGAACAGAGATACGATTGATAATTCTTGAAACATTATTCTATATTTTTAATATAATGCTGTAAAACTTTAAAGATAAGTATGTGTGTGTGTTTTTTTAGCCACAGTTTTATCACTAATTTAACTGCTACGGGGAGGCGGATTGGGATTTGGGTATCATTGGCAGGGCAGAAAGGACTTATCCACTATGTGCGATATTAGCGCTTGAAAAGAGGGACGCGAAAATACGACAAATCGTTTGGAATCGGTTGACATCAACGTGAATAAGGCAGATATACGTATATGTACGTATATGGAGAACGGGACTAAATCAATTGATTTCACTCTTAAGCAGTGCCTCCACAGCAGGGCCTTCGATGATAATTCGGGTGTGGACAGCCAATCAGATAGAAACATTTATATTCCATGTAGGATGGACCCCATCTTTATGTGTAGTTCTGAAACGTAGTAGGACCCCCTCCCCTCTCTCTCCATCTCCCTATCTCTACTTTCTAAGCTAGACAAAGCCGTGTGTGCTGTTCTCTTGCTTGCTCTAGATCTAGATCTAGTTCTAGACATGCCTTAATTATATGACACTGATTAAATGTATTTACCGTCATGGGGGAATGCTAATATTAATCACTACGCTATGTCAAAACTGTGAGTTGTGTGTGGGTGTGCGTTCGATCGGAAACTGAGAGGAGGATTGATTGGTCTACTGATCGTTGGGAATACATACGGAATACGTATATAGGAAACGAGAGTGTAAAGGAGAAGAGGCTGTAAGCAAACGTACGAGAGAACTCTGATCCCCCGGAACCTGCTGACTAGCTTGCACATATTCGGGTACATACATATATCGTAGTATCTATATAATAAATACATTATGCAAAAGGGCACGCTCGCGGCTCTCTTTGGCATTCCCTTTTGTGGCGTGTCGGGAGTGTGGAAGGTGAGGATCGGGAAGTGGGAATCTAGTGCAGGGTCTAATGTGTATATATGTATATATATCTAATGTATAACATTAAATTGTAGGTTTTTTGGGCTGTCTTATTCCTATGTTTCTATATTTCCTGTCCCTGCGAGTCCTTTTAGTCATGCCAACTGCTGCCGAGGGACACAGACCGCACAGAGGTCGAGAGCCGCCTGCTCTCCACCAGCTTCACATCCTTCACACACAGATCGTGCTTGGAGTTGCTCGCAAAACGTATCACCGACTGTGTGCTCACCTGGGGCACATGTCGCAAATCCAGCCAGATGAGGCTCTCGCACTTGGACAGATGTTCCAGCGCGTTTTCGGAGACGAGGCGGCAGGCGCTCAGATTGAGCTCCGACAGGCGAGCAATGGCCGTGTTGGAGGTGCCTATCTGGGCCACGCCGGCGTCGGTGATGCGCTGGCAGGAGGAGAGATCCAGGTGCTTGAGATATGGCAGCGACTGCGTGATGTAGCGCACGGCCACGTCTGAGATGTCTGTGCCGGCCAGCTTGAGGATCTTGAGATCACGCAGTCTCGTCTTCGAGTCACTTAGGCCGGGCCGCGAGTCCTTGGGCGGGGAGAGTATGTCCCGGACGGCGGCATCGTTCAGACCCCGCACAAAGCTCAGGTCGAGCGTCTGGAGGGGCGGACATAGGCAGGTGTGGAGGGCCAGCACTGCCTGGATGGGACAGTTCTGCAGCGAGAGATTCTTGAGAGCTGGGAGGCGGGCCACCAGCCATGCCAGCTGCCGCTTGGCTATCTGCGTCCAGTCAAGGATGAGGTGTTCCGGCTGCCTCCGCACAATGGCCGTCAGCAGGGACGCGGACATCTTGTGCGCCGAGCAGTTCATGCTCTTCCAGAGATCGGGATCGACGGCAGCCGTCGACCACACCTTGCACACCGAGCAGCAGGTGACTAGAGTTTCGGGCGGCAGATACCTGAAGATGATCTTCAGCACGGTGGCGTCCAGGGCCAGGGAGCTGCTATGATGCAGACTGTTGATGCCATTGGAGCCGCTCGTGCCGCTGCCATTGGCACCGCGCTCCCCGCCAGAGCCGACGCCTCCCCCGCCGCTTTGGCCTGTTCCATTGCTAATGCCATTGCTGCCGCCTCCTCCGCCGCTGGCATTGTTCCCGGACGAACTGCTGGATGCTGCCGGCCGTACCACATACTGCGGCTTCTTGAGCACTCGATTCGAGTTGTTGAGCATCTGCTGGGCCAACTGTGACCGTATCGAGTTCTTCTTACGAGAGCCACCTCCGCCTCCGCCGCCACTGCCGCCACTCCACTGATTGCCACCACTGCCCCCGCCACTAGCTGTCGCCACTCCTCCTCCTCCGCCTGCCGCTGCACCATCAATGGATGAATTGCATGGGGCATCGTTGCTCTCTTGCATACTGCTGCTCACGCTCGTCCCATCGTCGCTCTTGCGCCGCTTCACCTTGTCCCCCCCCACCGCATTCGGTGATATCCCCGGGGAGGGAGTGTCGCAGCTGTTGTTCCGATCGGTCTTCACCTCCAGCTGATGGTGCCGCTTCATGCCATGCTTCCAGTGGGTCACGTGGCCACCCGCCGATCCAGACTCCATCTCCGATTCGCTGGTGAACACGAAGTCCGTGTACTGTCCGACGGGTGGCGGCAGCAAGCTGCTCGTGCCCTCATGGCCTGTTGCTTCGCCGCCAGGGCCATGGGAAACGGAGACGCGACGCACCTCGGAGGATTTCAGACGAGCCCGGAAATGCCGCGGCTGTGGGGAACGAATAGGAGATTGACATTAGTTTTGCTTAAGGAAACGCTCAAATATATGTACATTACCTTGTAGTCGTAGTTCTTGCCGGATCGACAGCAGCTGGGACACTCCCAGCTATTGGGCAGATCCTCGTTGACTATGCCCTTAGCATCGGCTGCGTCCTCGGTGCCGTCTAGCTGCGACAACGCACAATCGGGATGGGCTATCTCGTAGCAAACGGAGCACTCCATCAGAGCTGAGGGACCGTCCACGGTGGCCAGTTGCTTGGTCTGCGGCGACACGGGGGTCTGGCGCCATCCATCCAAATGACAGTAGACACACTGCGCGGTCACTGGAAGCATGGGCGACAGGCACTGGCGCATCATGCACGTCTGCTTGGCCCGTCCCGGTCCACCGAACTTGACCATGTCCATGCAGAAGGGGCAGGTGCCGCAATCGGAGCGCTGACAGGCGGCACAGTTCTTGCAGCGCGTGCGGCGTCGCCTCGGCTGGCCGGTGCCCGTCAGATGGGGCGATAGCTTGGCACCATCCCCGGGCGAGGCACAGTTGTTGTCCAGGGATGCCGCCTCACTGCTGCTCAAATTATTATAATTGGAGCACGTGGCAATCACACTGATGGCATTGCCTGTGACTGCACCTCCCCCACCCCCAGTGGGTAGACTGTTGCTGTTTGCTGCAGTTCCTCCAACGGATGGTCCTCCTCCTGATCCACCGGTGGTGCTGGTGCTGGTCGCTGCCGCTGCCACTGCATTTGCCAGATGCATTTTCTTGGGCGGGCGGTACTTTAGTGTATCCGTGGGCAGGACAAAGGTGGCCTCTGCTAAAAACAGGAGATAGTAATGTGAGCCACAAGGAATATCGTGATCGAGAACCCACCTGGTTGTGCTGGTCCGCCCTGGCCAGTGGCTCCTGCGCCATTCTCCAGTTGCTCCTTTTTCAGGACTCCGTTGCTGTACTCAATGCCAGCCACAACGGCACCGGAGGCAGCCACTGCGCCATCCCTGCCCGCCTCGAGCTGCTGCTGTTCGCGGATTACCTCGGCATTTTTTCGGACAATCTCCTGTTTGATCTCCTGCTTGACCCTTGTGCGGTCGTACAGGTGAAAACCTGCCTGCTCCTCGGAGGCCGTTCTCAGTACGGACATGCCCGTGACGGCCTGATCCTGCTGGTCCTTGCAGTGCCGCTCCACCAGTGTGCGCACATCCTTGATGAGGGCCACGGGATCCAGCACAAGACTGGGCACATTCTTCTTCTGCGGCGGCAGATCGTACAGATACATGACGATCTCCTTGAGCCCGAACAGCTCGTAGTGCGTGAGATGGATGTGCGGGCGAGCGGCCATCTCTGCCTCGCTGGCCGAGGGCTCCCCCTCGAGGTGCGAGTGGCCGAGCAGCGTGTAGACATAGCGAGCGAGGACATACCAGAGCATTTCGGTGAAGAAGGGGTAGCGAAACTTCTGCGGCACCTTTGTAATGTCCTCGACGGTGGCCGTCCTCAGCTGCTTCACGATACCGAACGAGTGCAGGAAGTTGCCCCCAAAGACCAGCGACTGGGTGGGTGTGTAGACGGCATGGATCCAGCCGGTGGGTATGAAGAAGGTGTTCCCGGCCGTCAGATAGACGCGGGCGCACTTCTCCACGGTGTCGCCGAAGAAGATGTCCGCCTGCTTGCCGGACAGCACCCACTTCTCGTAGAGCTGCAGGTTGCGATCGGTGGGCGGTATCAGCCAGAAGACCTTGCTGCCCTTGAGGATGTGATACCAGACGGAGGTGCCGCCAAAGTCAATGTGAAAGTCAGTGTAGCAGTTCTTCACCGACATCAGGCAGTACTTCTGCACCTTGGGGTACATCATGCCGCCGAGCAGATTGGTGCCCTCCTTCTGGGCATCCTTCAGCTGTTTGGGCCATACTACATCCACCCAGTCGATCTGGCGCACAATCTCTGGGCTCTGCACAAAGCGATCCAGTCGCGTGTGCGAGAACTCCAGCGAGATCACGTTCAGCAATCGATCCTTTTGCGGGCACTCGTAGTACTGCTGCCACTCCTTCATCGTCATCTGGAGGTTCTTCTGTGTGTTCACATCCATCACGTCCAGCAGACGACGCGATCCCACGCACAGCCGCACATCGCCCACGGTAAACTCTTGCGGATCGGGCATGCGGAGACCCAACCCGTTCTTTTCTCTAAAGAGTAAGGGTATGTTGAAGCCATGTTGCTGCAGGAATCTGAAAAGGGGTTTTGGGGGAGGGTGAAGAATGGAAAATTAGCTTAATCTGTGCTGCCGCCGCCTATTCACTTTGCTATTCGTTAATTTCTGTATCACATTTCGTTCAATCTCCCTTGTTTGCTCTCGCTAAGTACGGCTGATCGATGATCAATCCGTAAACAATAATTGATATACTTACGCGACGGTTAAATCGCAGCCGCGCATCTCCCGCACCATCCCTGACTGCGCAAACTTTGAAGATTCGAGCTTCTCGGCAACACTGAAACCGCGCGCCCCCTCACCATCGTCATCGCCCAACGACCATTCGTCGAGGTAGAGCTTCCGCTGCTTGCGCTCGCGCTGTAAGAGACAAGAGACAAGAGAGAGAGATAGAGATAGGGGGGATAAGACAACAACATTATTGAATGCAAAGCAAAAACCGAACCAAAGCAAGCTGTTGGGACCCCGAGAGCCGGAAAAAGCCGGAGCGCAGCGATAAATGCCTATAAATATACTCCACTCCCCACAGAGGGCGGCGGCACCGCTGGCTTCTCTGCTGACGCCATCAAAAAATGATTCACAAGTGAATGCCTCTCTTCACCACACCGTATCGAGTGGGACACTCTCTCGTCTCTCTCTATTTCTGCCATCCCATCGGCCCGCGCCATCACTTTCTCCGAGTGCTGCTCTGCTCTTCTCTGCTGCTGCCGCCAACACCTCCACCGCTGTGCTGCCTTTGCTCTGCTCTGCTCTGCTCAGCGTATATAAAAGCTTGTGGGGCTCGTCATTTCGTTTTCATTGGGCTGGTTGGGGCCATGGACGACGCATCATGGGGCCTTCGGCTTCGAGTTTTCCTTAACCACATTCTCGTTGGGGCCGCTCGCTCGTTCGTGTTTTCTGGCAATTTCCGTGCGGCACTTGGCAAAGGGCAATGGGAATCGTGTTGTGTTGTCCGGGGCTGCAGGCAGGCCTGAAAGCCCGCCCCAGCTATAGCTCCATCTCCTGTTGCTGTCTCTCTTCTGTGCGCATGCACTTTGCATATGCAACACACATACACACACACACACAAACGCGCACACATATTATTATACAGAACTGCATTTGTGGTGATGCAGCGTCGCCGGGAAGCAGCACGACTGTTGCTCCAAAGGAAAAGCAGAGGCAGAGGCAGCAACAACAACAATATGTCTCCTGCTTTGCTTTGCGTTTATTTTGGCCGCCGCCGTGGAGAGTATTTGGGGAGGGGGTGGGGAAGCGCAATGAAAAATCTATAAAACATGGATGCGGCTCTGCCCTCGTTTGCACGAGTATTCGTTTGTGAGTTAATGTGTGTTTTTTTGTGTATGTGTGTCTGGTATATCCTTTTTGAGCAGCTTGCCACACACTGGAAACTTGTTTGGCATGTTCTAAATGATTTTTTTTGTGTTAGTGGCTTTTCATTGTGGTTGCTGTTGCTGCTGCTACTTCTGGCCGAAAAGCTTGTTTTGGTGTCCGGCATCAGGTACATCTGTATGTCTTCGTATGTTTGTGTGCGTGTGTGCGTGTGTGCGTGTGTGCGTATGTGCGTATGTGGATGAAAGAAACCAAAATCCAAATCCAGTCAAGTGGTTTCATGGTGGCGTCACTCACTCCCCCACCGCCCTCCCGCCCCATCAATTGGTTTGGGCCACCTGGGGGCCCTAATGTATTCTATTTAGGTGCTAATTGCGGACCCTTATCTGCTGCCATGTGCTTTGCTCCCCTCTGGGGGTTAGTCATGCTCTATGCCTGCTGTGCTCTGCTCTACTCTGCTCTGCCCTGCTCTATACATTTTTAATGGGGCGTACATTGCGTTCCGCACTTAAATATTCATAGAGATAAAGACAACGACAGAGGAAAGGCAGTGGCATACATAGGATCTCTTTCTTGCGACAAGTGCGGTGTCGCGGTGTCGAGGTGCCGAGGGCAACAGCTGTTGCTCTGATCCAATTTCGGTTCGGTTGCTAATCAGAGTCTCTTTCGACTATAAGATATCAAATCAGTTATCGGCTTCTGCCCAGAGCAGTGTCAACGTCAGCATTACTTCAGACCCCCTTCACATCACACGCTGGCGTGTATGTAAATATGTTGGGGCAAGAAGAACAACAACAATGCCCTGTTATCTACGATACGAAATAGAAACCGAAGAAACACACCACACTGTGCTCTCACATACAGACACACACACAAATCACACCACATCACCGTAGCAAAGTCAAAGGCATAGCAAAACGAAAACGAAATGCCAAGCCAGAATAGGCCTCCCATTAGCCGATAATTGAGATACTCTCACAAATCATACAAACATTCGATATTAAATTGATTCGAGAATTAATTAATAGAGCAAAGCAGATGAGGGGTCAACAATTCTTTTTTTCATTGCACTGAAACTTTGCGACAAAGTACACGTACCCTCTGAAAGGGTAGAGAAGAGAATAACAAGCACCAGCCAGCCAGACCCCAACAAGATGAAGAAGAAGAAGAAGAGGTGGAGAGGAGAATAACAAACAGCAAATATGGCAAATAAAGCTCATTGCTTTTGGTCATGAGGCATCAGTTGAGCTCCAATGCTCAACGGGAGCGAGAGCGAGATGGAGGAGGAGGGAGAGGGAGAATGGGTAGACCGAAGACCGAAGAGAGTGAGCATGCAATTTATTTATATAGATTAATGATGAGTTTTACGTTTGTTTCCACAACTAATGATCATCTTGCGGCACCGGGGGCCTTATCAATAATTGCTATAGGTTGTTGCTTTTTTATTTATCAGTTTATTGATAGATGGGGGAAATGGGAAAATTGAGCAGTGGGACACTGACAGACGGGGTACTCACCAATTGACGGCGCTGAACACCTTTCGGATTGGTACTGGGATTACCATTGCCGCCGCCGCCGCCGCCTCCGCTGCTGTTGCCATTGTTGTTGCTTTTGGCTGGCGACGACCCCGTTTCGACGGCGGTGGACATCGCCACGGAAATCGTTTATAGAAAACGTTACTTCACTTGCAGCACAGCACTCCGATACCGATTTCCGATTCGGATATATGTATAACAAACGGTTCCACTCCGACGAATTAATGTGTAATTGTTTTTTTTTTGTTTTGCCTCTCTCTTGCTCTTGCTCTATCTAATCCCGTGCTGAACTGCAAAATGTACGGAAAATCAGAAGATGCGTCAGCATTTAGTATCGTTCTCATGCAGATTGCAATCTGCCTGCTTCTGCTGCTGCTGCTACTGCTGTCACTTGTCTTTCGCCCCAAAGAGCGCACTAACAAACTAATTACGTTTATTACTTCATACAAATTGAACGGAGGGGGGCACAGTCACAGAAACACAGACACACAGAAAATAGCGACGTTACATTACACTGAACAGAGCGCACCGGAGCAGCCTGCTCACTCCCACACACCGACGAAACTGAAGAAACGAACGGAACAAATAGCGTGCAGAGCTAGGTCGGGCCCCAACGAGCGAAACTCAACACACTTGGGGCTCTGCTGCTGGGCCCCAGCAAGCTATAATCATGTGAGGTGAGAGCACTCTCAGACCGACTGTGAGCACACAAGCCGTGAGAATATGCCTCACCCCATATGAACATCACTTGCTGGGCCCCAAAACCGGGTGAGGAAATCCACCACAACGCCGCCTCGCCTGCTTCTACTTCTGTCGCGACAGTGGCTCGCCTGCCAAGGGGTTGCCGAATCCCACGTGTGCGACAGCCCAGAGCTACGCCTCTGTTCCGCGGGTCACCGAGAAGATAAAACAAAACCCAACTGTGGTGACTGTCGCTCTCAGTCGCAGCGCAGCGGCTACCTGCGCCCGGGATGTGGATATGTGGATATGATGCCCCTGCCCGCGTGTCTGTGTGTGCGCTGAATGCATTTAACGTGATGTTTCTGCCATCCAAAACGCTGCCAAGTGTAGCGCTACACTTATCACCGGGCTGCACACCTTGGGGCTCCACGTATCCCCGTATCCCCGTCAATGCGGAGCAAGCACTTTCCCATGAACTTGTAATAGGAATGGAATTCTAAATTTGCACTTTGGTTGCGTATCTAGTTTTTGTCAGATTTTTTCGAGTCTGTATTGGTGGTGGGTCTGCTCTGCCCCTCTTCACCAGATTGCTTTTGTTCTGTTCCGTAAGCGTCACCACGAAGCCGCTTCACTTATTGCTTCTCGTCGTCTTCCGCTCCACTCATTTTCAAAATTACAATTTTTTCGCTTACGCCGTGAAATATATTTTAATTATAATTAATACATATTGACACAAAACAAAAGCATTAGCTCACGCACACCAACAAAAAACACGCATATGATCGCGCAAAAATGACAATTAATTTTGTTAACTATTTCTGCAGTCCAGATGAAAATCGTTCGTACTTGTAAATTATTTTTCGAGAGCAGCGGTTTTTTCGCCTTTTTTATTCACGACGACGTTCCGCGCACACCAACCGCACAGCTCAAAAATTTCCTCGTCTTTGAGTAATATTCCGTAGAATATAGAACCCTCAGCACAGTTTGTTGTTGAATTTTAATATTCCGTTGAATAATTCTGGCTAACTAAAACGCTTAGTTCTGCCCACATAATTTTAGGCCATTGATAAATCAATTTTCTACTTAACTGGCTAGTTTTTAATCCTTGCTTTTATTGTATTTTTACGAAAACAAGGTTTAAACAAAATAGTTCAACACTAAAAACAGCCCCAATGTTGCTGGTATTTTATCACATGATGCGCGCATAGACCTTTGTATACCCTATTTCGTTCATTTCATATGAAGATGAAACGTAATTTATAAAGACCTTTTCCCAAATTTATATTCTTTAGACATATTCAAGTACATAATTAGTATCTTGTATATATTTTTCTCGATCCTGATACCTACGGAGCCTGGGATGACAAACATTTTCTCAATTCTATAACATTCTTTCCCCTAGGGTATGAGAATTAGTGTTGCCGGTAATCATTGTTGTCAACCGGTTATTCGCCAATAAATACTCGTTTTTAATCTTCCGTCGAATATTCCCAGCTATATAGATCTCTCAGTTTTGCCCAGATAATTGTATATGATTTCTGAATCAATTTTCTACTGGACTGGCTTATTCTTAATACTTGCTTTTATCGGATTTCTGTATACCGCTGAAAATGATATTTAATGGATGGCCGTCGGCTCAAAAAATACCAAAAAGTATTAAAAATACCGTAAACAGTCACCCTGAGTGTGACCGCGGAACGATAAAATATACCATCCGACCCTGAGAGATATACCAAAAAAAACCGTCTCATTTTAAAAATATACCGTAAATAATCAACATATGCCTCGTTTTTTATATTCCCTCGAATAATGTAGATATCTCTTCCCACATAATTTAATCCCATTGATGAATACATTTTCTACAAGATTGGTTAGTTTCTAGTCCATGCTCCTATGCAATTTTTTCTAAAAAAAGGATTAAATAAAAACGTTAAAGAAACAGTCGCAGTGTTGTCACCTCAATGTTGCTTGTATCTTAAGACTTGTTGCCGGTTGGCATTTGTTTCGTTAATTTTATATAAAGAAATTTTATTAAATTGATATGATTTATGTATATCCTGATACCGATACCAATTCTTGATCTCTGTAAAAAGACAATAAGCTGCAAAATATCGTTGTGATAGCTTTAAAACAGAGACTAACAAGTTTCTGCATGTACTGGCGCCATAAATAACAAATATTTCCTTATTTCTAAAATATCCTTCTTCGCCAAAGAGATATGTTTTGAAAGAGAATGCGAATGTGAATGCGAAGAAACCTTTACTGTTGAGGAGAGGCGGTTTTTGAAGAGGACTCTTTGAGACCTGGAACAAAGATAGCTAGAAATCCATCTTAGGAGGTTGGGCGGAACCCCTAAAAGGTCAAGTTTATGCGCTAAATGGGAATGGTTTACAGAGTCGAAGTCGAAGTTTAGATTCAAAATGTAATTTAAGGAGTTGCCCTACTGTTACTATAAACAAGGTATATTTATACAAGGTACAGAATTCCGATAGAAAGAAAGTCACCACCATCTGTGGTGAATTTAAAGATTTGAAAATAAATTGCCGCCAGCCAGGGACAACAGGTCGTACACTTTATTGTTTTTGAAGTTGATTTGTCTGTTTGTCCTCTCTGTGTGCACGAGATATTGAACGATTTAGGGATATCGTGAAGCATTAGGGTCTATTGCGAAGGACTCGAACCAATACCCAACAGGAAGGAAATACAAATGCGTTTTAATTTTTGGAATAAAACTTAGCCATCTTATCGACTTTATACTCCCATTGCAAATGACGGAACTTAATTAGACAGAACTATTTCATGATTGACATAAATAACAGTGGGTTGATCCAAAATTATTTTGTCAGCCTGCTTTCATTAAGCTTAGGAGGGGGGATTCATTCTATGGTCAGTATAATGTCTGATTGACGTTCCAATTGAACTTAACGCCCTCACAATTTTATTGTCACTGGGTTACATGACTACTATACAATGATCCGAAAACTATAATGGCCAAGCTTACATTTAATATACCTAAGATATCCGCTAATGAATGTTGCTTATTCTTATAAATTCATTATTCTCCCGAGTATTACCAATTATAATTGTAATCCTCTTCCATAGATGTATCTACGGATATTGTATGTAGTTTGGAGTGATGAAAACCGCTTCAAACCGATCGACGCGTGTCGCACAAGCAAAAACCGCCCATACTCGTAGTCAGCCTGATCAAACCCATTATCTATTCTATCCAAATTGCTGACCAACAGCAGCAGCAGCATCATCATTATCATCTTGTTGACCCGTCATTGTCATATCTCCCCGGCGAAAACACAGCCAAGTGCACTCTATGTTTACTTGAATGCTTTTTAATACTCTCGTACACATCAATTTTTGTGTGTGGGTTGAGGTGAGAGCTTCTCATCAGCACAATAGATCATATAAATGGTAAGTATTTTCGTACATATATACGTGCTATATACATCTGTATTGTATATGTGGTGGTCGGTCCGGCTATTGTTCGCGAGAGCTGGGCTTTTGAGCTGCGGCCTCGTATATAAAGCTGATCAATCTCGTTGTCTAAAATTCAGTTCAATTCTAACGCGACTCGAAGCCAAGCCGGTTTTTGCGACAGTTTTCTGGGAATCTTCGAATACTTGTATACACAATGCGTTTCGCTCTGTTTGCTTTTCTAGGTAAACACATTTGTATATGTACCTATATAGTAAAGCTATCGTACTCACGCGGTCTTTAACGCTATAACAATCTCTCATGCATCTAGCCCTGTGCCTGTTGGCCTTTGCCCTGGCTGTTCCAGCCAAGGACACGAAGAAGCAGGCCAATAGCTGCCAGCGCTCCTGCGGCGATGACTACGAGCCGGTCTGTGCCAAGTCCAAGAACAGCAGCAAGGAGCGCCTGCTCACATTTGGTAGCCCGTGTGTGATGTCCAATTACAATTGCCAGCATGCCGATGATCGTAAGTTTCTCACAGATATATAATATTACAGATATTATAGATCTAATTATTAATTTTCAGCCTTTGAGATGAAGTCAAAGGGCGAGTGCGGCGGTGGAGTGAGCGTGCGCCTCTCCTAAGAACACCACACCCCCTCCAGTGGATAAACGATTTTTAATGACTTGTACGTTTTAACAGGTGCAATAAATTATATTCATATTATTTTATTCCAACGGGAACAGTTTATTACTCTTCGATTGAAGGTTTCTATATTAGCAGAACAGAACAGAAAATTTAGCAATACAATTAGATCTTCTTTTTTTTAAAACACACTCTTAGACAATCATTCAAACGCTCAACGCATCCTTTACTTCCTTATTCACTTATCAGCAGTCACTCGACCAATCTGTAAAATCAGAACATTAATCAGTTTGTTCGAGTGCTTTACCAAACGAATACACTTACCACTCACAGAGCACCTCACACTATGATCTAATGCAAAAATACTCTATATTATATTGTATTGTATTGTAGATTACTCATAATTGTTTTTAGTAGTGGTTCCTTTATATATGTACGTTTCCTATTGAATACGCTCCGACTACATTCACAGATTCGGTTTACAAGCTCTCTAGTTGGCAGCCTTCTTCTGCTGCTTGACCTTGTAGTCGGCCAACGCGGCCTTGATGGCATCCTCAGCCAGCATGGAGCAGTGCAGCTTGACGGGGGGCAGACGCAGCTCCTTGGCAATGTCTGTGTTCTTCAGCTGACCAGCTTCGTCAATGGACTTGCCCTTGACCCATTCGGTGGCCAAAGAACTGCTGGCAATTGCCGAGCCGCAGCCAAATGTCTTGAACTTTGCATCAATGATTTTTCCATTATCATCTACTTTGATTTGCAGTTTCATAACATCGCCGCAAGCGGGTGCTCCCACCAGACCGGTGCCGACAGTGGTGTCCTTCTTGTCCAACGATCCCACATTGCGTGGGTTCTCGTAGTGTTCAACGACCTGGCGGCAAAGGGAAAGATAAAGAAAAAGGCTGGTTATTCCCTTATCATTGTTATCTATGTGCGTGCCGCAAGCAACGCGCTGTCTCCCAAAACGAAAACAAAATACTATATGGAACAGTATTTATTACGAAAGAACCTTCCGGGTGGAAGCAGAAGACAACTTACATTTTCGTGATACAATGCCACGGGGACGCTCTGCACACGCTTCAGCTGAGACACCAGCAATTTGGATGAGTTTCGTACCAGCGACATCTCTAATTTGCAATAAATCTTTCAGTAAAAGTCGATAGAAATTGTAGCACAGTTCTTGTGAAATTCGAAAACACACGGGCACGACTTACTGCGTGTTAGGAACAGCTGCGAGCAGTGTTGACAGATTTTCAGAATCAGAAATATACCGAAATATACTTTCTTATTCTCAAAATATACCGTAATAAACCGTTGAAAAAAAGAGCTTAGTCCTCTTAACCGCACTCTATTTAAAAAGGCGAGAGGGAAAATTCTTCCTATGGATCCATCCTATCCTTCCTCTTCACGACGATATCTTTCGCCCAAAATGCGCTTAAAAATAGCTGAGATATTCTAGCGAGTCTTTTATACAAATTTTTCATATGCACATTCCGGTGGTCCAATAAAAGAAAATTTTTAAGATAGGTTAAATAATTGGATAAAAGTAGGTGGGCATGGCTAAATGTTCTATCTATGTGGTAATATTTCCAATCCTTGACGGAGAACGATTAACGAAAATTTTTAAATTTTCCTCGGAAAATAATGAAAGTTTAATCATTTTTGCGCAGTTCAGGTTAAATTCAGAGGAAAGATGGCATGAATCTACAGGAAGAATTTACAATCATTAATATTTTCCACCATTTACCTCCAGTAATTGAACTGTTTAAATAAAGGGGGCTTAAGTGGGCTACGTTCGGTTTTTCATCAGACGAGGCGGTGTATTGTTGTTGAAACACAAAAATTTAGGCAAAAACAATTAAAGTCAAGTATTTAAAACCAGCCAGTCAAGAAAAAAACTGATCTATTAATCTGGTAAAATTATGTGGGCAGCGCTGAGGCTTCTATCTAGCAAGTAATACTCGACGGAATATCAAAAACGTGGAATATGTACGACGGAACTTGAATAATTCATCAGTATTTTTTGAAAATGAGACGGTATATTTTTCGGTATATTTCTGAGGGACTGGCCCCAATGGCTCAAATTGCCAGCAAGAATAAATATTGGGAGCAAATAGAAGACTAATTTGCCAAATACACGTACATATTCAGCATATTGGCGTTAAAATCAAGGCCGGCACAGTGGACACCCCAAAGCAACGGACTTGCAGCAGCTCAGCCATCATGACCTCGCGAAAACGCAGCGGCAGCGGCTCAACGAAACGCCCCAAGGAGAAGGTTCACTTCGCCCATAAATCTGACCCGCCCACACCCATTTGCATATTTTATTAAATTTAAATTAATTAACAGGTCGTGTACATATACGAGCTCTTGTTCCGTGGCGAGGATCCCAGCACGGAGAGCTCCGAGTTCTGGAATGAGTTCTTTTTGCTGCAACCGAACTTTGAGGCGCTGGAGAATGAAATCGGGAAGCTAAACAGCGAACTGCTGCAAGTGGTGAAGCCAAACCTCAATACGTTGTTTCAAAAATGCATCGAAATGCTGAACACTGGTAAATCGGACCAACTATCAATGAATCGCGCTCTGACTACCGCTGTTTCTTCCAGAGGATCATCCGAAGCGCTTGTGCAACAGCCTCCAAACGCTGTGTTCCCTTTTCTATGGCATTTTTAAGAAATCCAATACGGACCCGCCGTTCAACATTGTCAATGAGATCTTTGGCCATGAGAAAATGGACGAATGGCTTAAGCTAATGATGCAGTATTGCAATCGCATCCTACTGGGCGATGTTACTGAGAATGCCCGCTTCATGTGCCTTAAGCTGCTGCAAGTCCTGGTCACGGGCACCGACAATGTCAATCAGAATGCGCTCTTCGAGCATCTGATGATGCACAGTATGTTCGATGCCTTTGTAAGGTTGCTCAGCGATCCCACGTTTCGTACACAGCACGGACATGATATTGTTATACTACTGACTATTTTGGTCAACTATCGGAAGCACGAGGCCACCAATCCGTATGTGGTGCAGCTGTCTATATTGGCTGATGAGCTGGCCCTGAATGGGTATGTCTACAAATTTTCCACGTGGACGCGCCATATCGAACTAATGCTCTGATAATAATTATCTTAATTTTAGATATGGCCAAATGATATCACAATCGCTTATTGACTTTTGCCGCCAGTACATCCAGAGCCTCAACAATGTCCAATCCTCATCCTGGTTCTCGTCGCTCTCGAACATTGTGGGGAACATGTTTGTCTCGGACGAGGGCTGTGAGCGAGTGCAGCAGATCAAGGCCAACAATGGCCTGCTGCTGGCCCTCTACGAGGCAGTGCATCTTAACCGGAACTTTATCACAACACTGGCCCACACCCAGGCCGAGTCCAGTGCGCCGCCCTCGCCCAGCAACACCTTGAGTCTAGCTCAGCCCGTGCCTGACTTGTCGAATGCCCCGATCATCGACATAACGCAGTATCCCACGAATCTGCTGGTGGCTGTCTTTCAATATTGCTCCATTGTGATGCAGGACAACAAGAACGAGTCGAGCATTGCCAATCTGAAGCTGTGTTTCCTGATACTCACCTGCATTTCGGAGGATCAGTATGCCAACTCCATGATGCACGACAGTAATCTCACCTTTAAGGTGATGCTGCATCGGGCCCAGATGCGTCACCGCAAGCTGAATGTGGATCGTGTGGGAAAGTCCCAGCCCCTGGCTGCCACCCTGCTCGACCTATTGGTGGAGTTCATTGTATCGCATTTAATGAAAAAGTTTCCCATGGAACTGTATCTGCTGTGCATTGGTGTGATCCATCGCATTCTGTGCTATCAGAAGCGTTGTCGTGTCCGCCTCAATTATCCCTGGAAGGAGCTGTGGTCGGCGTTGATTGGGCTGCTACGTTTCCTGGTCAATCAGGAACAGACGCTGGTCAAGAAATGCAATATATTTCACTTGTCTCTGCAAGTGGTGAATATTTTTAACCTATTTATTACCTACGGTGATACGTTTTTGGCCACCACAAATAGCTATGATGAGCTCTACTATGAACTGAATCGCGAGGAGAAGGTCTTTACCGAAATTCATGCGATGGGTAAGCTCAATGGGTTTCGATCCTTAGGCCTAATGACTAACAGTCTCGTTTCTTTTCAGTTTTGCGTTACACAACGATGGGAGAGTGCGAATATAAAGACGATGTCATCAAGCTACTAAATTCCCTGGTCAACATCCTAGCCATAGTGAAGCACTTTCAGAACAAGATCAAGGAGTGGCTGGCCGAGCAGGGATTGTCAACGCCCACGGAAGAGCAGATACTCGATGTGGTGCGCAAAAATTATGACCTCACGCTGAAGCTGCAGGATTCCCTGGATCAATACGAGCGTTATGCGGAGACGCCGCTGCACACCAACTTCTTTAAGGCGATGGTGCGCGATGTCGTAAACGATACGCGAAAACACATATATGGCTATGTGAAGGAGGCAGTGTCCGTAATACCCGAGCAGGTGCTTCTAACGACAATGACCAGCTCGGCAGTAACACCAACTACCCCAGCAGCCCCAGCAGCCGCATCAGCCCCGGCAGCCGCATCAGCCCCAGCAGCACCAACAGTTCCAACAGCTCCAATAGCAGTAACAGCCGCGCCTGCCACATAGGAAATCGATGGAGGACAGACTGATAACAGACTGTTTAATTGTTTCCTTCGCTTAGTTATGTAATTGTATTTTTATTGTTCAAGTCTCTAGAAGCATAAACTGTTATGTTATCTATAAGATTGAAAGTGATATTGCGATATCTTTGTTGGCTTTCGTTGTGGAGCATTGCACTTATACCTAAAGATATAGTACATTCATATATATTCTGTGCAAGTTTTTTACATACGTATACAAAATATAAAGTTGGATCGGCATCAAAGTTTCGGCTATGATATTCCGGTCGATTTTTGACAATTTCAATGATGTAACCGCTCAGATCGGCAAGGAAAACTAGTATTTTGATGTTTTTTAAGGCAAACGTTCGGAGGCTATATCTCGGTTAAACAGGGTGATACTGGCAAAGAACCCACTTTCCCAGGATCGTGAGGATACAGACTGGTGAAGACTAACATTCCTGGAAATCATGTTGGGGAACAGTGAGCGTGAAGTTCCAGCAAAACTTCGCTTACACCAATATTTGGCTCATTGAATCATCCGGCACTCTCCTTGATCCTTGTAAGAAAATGGTACAAAAATAGACATATATGTACTTATTTGTGTGAGATTTCTTTTCTAATTGTTTTTCTTTTATTTATTCCCAAGCTTTCCACGTGTTTGTGTATATAATCTTTAATACAAAAATGTGTATAAATATTTGTTTGTATATTATATTTTGTTGTTCTGGTTATACAGGCGTGTGTATATGTAGGTTCTAAGGATATATCTACGATTTATAAATGTATATGGTATATGTATAACTGCAGCATGCAATAGTTGCACACAATTAACAATTTGAATGCAATATATGTAAATGGGGTCGTGGGTCGAAACACTATGCGAATTGAATCGCTAATTTTATGTCAAATACATCAATAAAAAAAATGCATTAGAATTATGTAAATTTATAAAATACATATTAATAAATCGCGTTAAAATATACAATCAAATTATTTGACATAAAAATAATTTCTAGTCGCTTTATACAGATATATGTATGTATGTATCATTTGCATTCGATTCTGTGTGTTCTCGCATGTATGTATGTATGTATTTCTAGCTCGACATTTATGTAGTATTTAGTTCAAAGGCAGAGCCAAACGATCACTTAAAGGCACAATTAACAGACAATATTCAATTAAATTAATTATTTTATAAGCAATGCCCAAGTTTCAGTTTCCTCCTAGCCCTGGAATCGTGGCCTAAACCTAATGGTAATATATTTATGGATCTATTTACAATTTCGTTCGAAGGTGTGTGTTTAGCTAAGTGTATTCTCGTATGGATGAGTGGTTATGCTATGAAACTTAATGCAGCCCGAAGGTCGATGCCGATGCCGAATGCCGAATGCCGCCTTGATTAGAAGTGATCCACCTTGACGGAGACCGTGTGGGCAGCAGCATTGCTGGGCAGATCAATGTTGTCCCACTCGGTGTGCAGGTTCTTCTCGCTGTCGGTAGCCTTCAGGGCCAGGCCCAGCGATGCTGTGCGTCCGGCACAGTGGGGTATATTGAGTGTAACCGGAACCATAAACTCAAGGCCCTGCGGCCCGCACATCACAAGGGGTGATAGCATGGTCTCACCTGCACATTTGGGAAAATAAAACACATGTTAATTATCGATCTGGTAAATTGTGATAGATATATAATATGTGTGTGTTTGTGTGTGTATAACTGGTATTGTATTTGATATCATGTGGATAGGTTGTTCTGTGTTACGGCAAGTGTAAGTGAGTACAGGCATAGACAACACTCGATTTGTGGGAGAAAGATCTATAGCAAGAGAGGCTGTTTCAGTGCAATTATCAAGGGAGAACAAACAGTAAAGGGGTTTTAAAGCGGAAATTGAAGAAATTAGAACTGAAATTGGAAGAACTGTTGACGAAAGATTAGAGAATAAACTAATCTATGTGTTAATAGATATGAACTATGGAAGTTACATGCAAGCAAGCTGTTATTACCAATTAGTATTACTTTAGGACTACAAACTAAGGATTAAAGACTACAATAAATATCCATAAAATCACCATCCACCATAGAGGAAAATAAGCTTAAATCAAGATCAAATACATATGTACAACGAATTAAACACAAAAATGCTGCATTCAAAATGGTCGCAATCGCAACTCAAAGAGAGAAGACCGGTGATGTGTGGATTGCTTTAGTAGGTAGGTGGTTGTGGTAGTGGTTTTTGGTGGTGGATGCATACGGGAGTACGGGAGTAGAGTGTGTGTTAGACCAACCATTTTCCATGTCCAGCGGAGGTCCGCCGACGGCCTGTCCCATGCGCGGATCGCTCACTGTAAAGTAGATCTCCTGGCGCACGCCCACCGGAATGGCTCCGGGCGGGATCTGCAGCGAGACATGCCACACCTTGTCGGCCAGGGTGCCGCCATTGGAATCGAAGAATCCCCGCATGGTGCTCGGCTCCCGGGGCATACTGGGAAAGGGTCCGTTCGAGGCGGAGGCAGCTGCTGGTGCGGATGTGGCCACAGGGCCGGCTATCGGCAGGGACATGCTGCTGCTGAAGGGTGTGCTCGTGGCATTGGGCGGGCCAACGGGCAGGCTGGCCTGCGACGTGTACTGGGTCTCGATTGAGGTGCAGCTGTCGCCGATGGGGGAGCTGGGCGGAGGCCCGGTGCGCTTCAGTATATTCGAGATGTGGAAGGATGCGCGACCCGAGCGTGGGGTCGAAGGATGGCAGGGAGCTGGAGGCGGGGCCAAGGCTGATACCGTGTCGGCCGCCTCGAACACATCATCGGACACATTCTGCGTCTCGTTGGCCAGCATTCCCTCATTGTGCTGGTTATTCTCAATGGCCGTCGCCTCCTCTGTGGCCTCTGCGGAGCTCTCGGCTTCGTCTTGGGCTTCTACTTCTGACGCCTCCTCCTCGTCCTGGTCGTGCTCCTCAATTTCATCTTCGACAAGAGGAGCTCTTGCTGCTGGATTCTCAATGACCGTGTCCGAGGACTTTTGCAAGTCCGAACGACTCAAGGTCGAGTCCTCTGTGGGCTCCTCCGGCTGTGCATTGATCTCCACCTGCACCTGCTCCGTTTTGCCCTCCTTCTTCTCATCGGTCTCATTCTCGCGCGACTGCAGGATGCTCTCCTCGCGCGACTCGTATATGGGTGCTGGTCTGCCCACGTCCCTTTTGGACACATAAATGGGCTCCGCCATGCTGTCGAGGGCCTCGCGACGCGTCTGATAGATCTGATCCCTCAGCTGGGTGCGCGTCTTCAGGGCGCTCTCCTTGGCCTCCCGCCGGCTCTGATAGATGCTCTCCGAATTGGAGCGTTCCGAGCGGTCGTCCCGCTCCGACTGGCTGCTGCTCTGGGGGCTAAACTCCCGCTCCATGTCCCGCTTGCCCTGGCTGATGCGCTCCTGCATTTCCCGTTTCGACTGGTACAGATGATTGCGCTGCATCTCGCGCTGCATCTCGCGTCGGGACTGGTAGAGCGGCTCCTCCTCGGTCTGCTCGTTGGCCGCTCCCGGGTAGAAGCGTCTGCGGGTCATCACCTCCGAATTGGGCGCCCGCCTCTGGTCAGGCATCATGTAGGCGCCCTGTCGCGTCTGATAGATGTCCTGGGGATCCTGCTCGTAGCCCGGACTGACCAGGGGTCGCCTGTTGGGCGGCTGGTTGCCTCCTCGATCCGCTGTGGTGGTGCTGTGGCGACGCACGATCCTCCGGCCTCCGTTCCGTGCTCCAGCCGCTGCAGCCGCCGCAGCCTCTGCCTGCCTCCGCTCGAGATCGATGCAGGCTCTATTCGCATACAGATCGTACTGATCGTACCCATAGCCATTGTCCTGTGGATGGTGGGGCATGCGCTGTGCTGTTCCCCCAATATTCCCATAGATATCCTCACTTTCCAGATTCTGATACGTGCTGTTCATCATCATCTCCTGCTGCTGCTGAGGAGGATAGTGCCCGGCGTAATAGGGCTCCTGATGGTTGGGCGGCATCCTGCCACGTCGCGAATGCTCCTCGAACCCAGCCGGATAGGTGGGGAACTCGTCCGGATAGTAGGGCCTCTGCACACCTCTCTCCAGCATCGATTGCTGGCGCCGCAGTCCCTTGGGCTTCCTCTCCGGTTCCACCATGCTGTTCATTCGCCTCAGTGGTCGCGTGGTCTTCAGCAGGGCATTCTTCAGTGCCGCCAGTGGGCTCTTTAGCACCGATTTCTTCTTCTTGTGCGGCGGCAATGGCGGCGGTGGCATGGCCACCTCCATGCCATGATCATCGTAATACTGATGCTGGGGTGGAGCATACTGCTGCTGGTGCTGCTGCTGTCTGGGCTGACTGTGGCCCCTGCTCGTCCCATAGTTGCTGTAATAGTTGGGATCTTGGGCATGCGGTGGCCTCTCGTGGGGGTAGCGTGGCGTTGATCGAGATCTTTGCATGGAATGACCGCCCACTGCCTGTGGGTGGGGGGCAGGCGGCGGCATGGCATAGTAATCATCGTATCGCTCATCGTACGGCTCCATTTCGCTAAAGGTATTTTTTATATGATTTTTTGTTGTTGGTTAGCAGAGTGTTTTGTAAGGGTTCTGTTTCTGAGGGGGATTTTGGATAAAAGAGCTCATATGGACTTTAAAGAATCAAGGAATCGGTGGAAGATCGGAAATGGAAGCTCTGCTCAAGGCCCAGAGAGAACTGGATCTCGTTTTGGTTCAGTATTGAACAGCCTTTCGGTCGAGAACCCTAGAACCCTGTCTGCTGTAAGACGCGTTTCATTCCTGCAAAAGTCTCGCCAAAAAAAAGACACACAAGCGCATATTTTGTATATATTGTACATCTACATACGATCCTTGGATTCTTTATAAAGGTAGCATATATAGTATATAGAACTTTGCAAATTAACCAAAACTGTAGATAATAAAAGGAACACCGATAACCAATTGTAGTTCAAACATTTAGGTTTAAGTTAAATTTGTTTGTTTGTTTGTTAGTCAAGTGTTCTGTAACCCAAACACCGCAGTTAAGTTAGGTTCAAAGTCAACTCTCAAGTACCCGGAGGAACGTGTTCAGAGCAGAAGTACGGATAGGATTATTCAGAGTAAAATATCAGCTAAAAAGCATGATCCGTAAAATGTATAATAGGTAAATTCAAGATCAAGTTTTGAGAGTATAGAAATATTTGTATACGAAGTTAACCCGAAAAATGTTTTATTTTCGTTTGATTTTCTTTTTTTTTTCTTTTGGCGTGAAGCGCTCTCAACTTTTTGTTTTTTTTTTTTTAATTTTGTTAAGCGTTTTGTGGTTTGTTTGGTTAATAATTTTGGTTATTGCAAAATACAATAATTATTTTTTGGATTTTTGTACGATGTAATATATGCGATTGTTGTGCGTTTTTTGGTGTGAAATTTTGTTTGCATCGAATATCGTATGTGAATGACCAGCAACCGCATGAAAATGTGAAATATATTGGCAGAATGATTGATTCGACTGATTGGCTGACTGACAGATTGACAGATTGACTGATTGATTGTTTTTTGTAAATTACAAAAATGGCATATAACAAAAATATAAAACATTTTTCGTTAACACAAATGTTGAAAATTGAAGGAGGCTTAAAAAAAAGAGAGTTTTTTCTGTATGTTTTTTTGTGTGTGGTTTTTGAGTGGGGCGTTTTTGGGGGGGGATTGGCTCTCCTCCAAGAAGGTTTGTTTGAGTGGCGGAAGGGGGGCGTCAGGACTGGTAAATGCTCTCTTCACTCACCTCATATTGTGATGGTGCCCCGCGGTGGCGCCGATTTGCGGTTTACGATACAACTCAAAGGCGGAACCACGCTGCTCCCGACTTCCGGCCAGATCCAGGGCATGTCGCTCGGGCGTATGCGGCGGCAGGTTTCCTGTAAAATAACATAAACACATATATTCATTCATTCCATTATGGGAGGAGTGGAGTGTACACCCACCTATGGGCGGTGGCATGCCCCGATGTGGTGCTATGTACGGGCCCGTTCCGCTGCCTCCGTTGTAATGATGACTGTTCCCATTGTAGCCATTGGCCGGCGGATACGGCTGCGGTGGTGGCGCCTGCCCGTAGTTGCCGTTGCTCCCGCCGTAGGTGGGCTGCTGCTGTGCCTGCTGCTGCTGCTGCTGTTGCATGTGTCCATTGCTGGGCGAGCCCGGTGTCGCCTGCTGCCCATAATGATGGTGCGATGGTGTTGGTGGATAGTAGAAGCCATTGGGGGAACGTGGCGAACCAGAGTCCTGGGAATGCAATCAAAACATTAGCCAAACCATCGAGGGATCCCCCGTCTGTTCACTTACGCCGTTCTCCCAGGGTGTGGTGCCCCCGCTGCCGCTGCTCCCACCGCTCTGCACCGGAGGACGATAGTTCTTCGGTTTTGGTGGCGGCACTGGCTTGAAGGGTCCGCTGCCATTGCTGCTCGGCGTCCCACTGCCGTTCATCTGTGCCCCCGGTCCTGCCTGGCCGTTGCTCACAGTCGGTGGCGGCACCACCACTCCGCCAAGCTGCGGGGGCGGCACACTCTTCGGCAGTTTGCTGTAGTCCGCTTGAGAGACGGAATTGTTCCGACTGGACGTGGTTTTTGTGGATGGTGTGGTGGTGGTCGTGGGATGGGTGGTTGCATTATGGGTGTGTGTTCGTGTGTGTTTTTGGGACAGGTGTCGTACAAAAATATTTGACGATGTGTGTGGCGAGAGGCGAGCACAAAACATAAGCAAGAAAGAGAAAAAGAATTTCACATAATTATAAGGACATGTGTGTATTACGATATGCTTCAGATGCGGATATGCAGGGGGTCTATATGGGGGTCTATATGGTATACAAAACTCTTGGATAGATATGTAGGTCTTGTGTGATTAACATATAATATTTATTATTTATTGCACTTTCAGGGTTCAGGGTCGAGGGTTTTATTTACAAAAGAAGAGAGGGAGAATATTAAGGAAGGCCTTAAAGGTTTATTCAAATGGTAAATAGAATGGAGTCTCTTCTAGTGCATTTTCGTTATCGTTTTTCAGACGAGCGTATCGTAGGCTGAGACACTGGACATCAGGGCTGGTGGTGGTGGCATCAGGGAAGCATGCAGACGTGGCGCAGCTATGGGTCGCCGATCGTAGCCTCCTCCTCCTCCTCCTCCAACTCCAACTCCAGAGGACAGACGCTGAAGCTGAAGGGCACAGGGCAGAGGCAAAGGCATTGGCCTATTGAAAGGTGCAGGCGAGAGCTTGGACGAGGAGGGTGAGAGCGAGTGCATTAAATGCAAATGGTGCAAATGGGGCACATGTAAATGATAGCGTCTAATGGGGTACATTACACATATAATATATATTTATAGAGAGAAAGAGAGAGAGACAGAAAGATACAAACGCAATCGAGATGCATGCGAAAGTGAAACGATACGATACCAACGGAGCAGGAGAAAGAGAGAGTAAAGAGTTTCTTTATATTACAACCGATTCAGGGGCTATATACACAGATTCCCAGACCGGGTAAATAGCACAGCATAGTCCCGCACATTACCTGTATTTGCCGTAATCCGTTTTGGTCTCCACCAAAGGCTTGCGGGGACTGCTTTCGAGGCCCAAATTCGAGGGACGCTGCGGAGTGCCATTGCGTGGATCTGTAATCAGACATAGGCTTCAGTTAGATCCGGATCTGGAAGACCTCGAGATGGTCAGACTTACCTATATTACGGGACGCATTCATTTCATGATAGTGGGGTCGGCCTGGACTGCTCTGGCGATTCAGATCGTTGGCCCCACCAAAGCTGCGATGATCGTGCGGTGTGCGGCCATAATCATGCGATTGGCCGACAGGCGGCAAGGGGCGACCACTGAAAAACACAAATAAATGATTCAAATTACAGATTTGTTGATCATTTCAAGGGTGATGTCTGGCTTACCTTGCATTTGGCACTGATTTGAGATCATCGGGCGCATTGGGACCCAGTCGGCCCAGGTTCTGCATGGCCATCTGCGTGTTGTTGTACGAATCGTAGCTGGACACACTGTCGTATGTGGAGGCGCCTCCTCCGTTGGCCTTCAGCTGGGCGGGACTGCCCATGGCCGCGTTCATTCGAGCCTGTCGCTCCAGAGAGGCCTGGTGCTGCTGCTGCTGTTGCTGCTGCTGCCGTTCAATGGTGTCGGCAGTGGACCCAGACCCGACCAGAGCATTGCGGGTTATGTACTCCGCCTGGACATCATCCTGGACCACTGGCTTGCCGAACAGCCGCTCCTGCGCCGAGCGTCCCAGAGTGCCGCCCGAACTGCCGTTGCGCGATGAGGATCCAGAAGTGTTTAGTGGGAGATCTCCTGGCTTGGACTGACGATCGATGCGCGGTGGCAGATCGGGGGCATTGATGCCGTACAGGGACTGTGGCCTGGCTGCGGCAGGATCTCCTCCCGGCTGCTGTTGCTGCTGCAGCTGCTGCTGGGGCACACTGGTGCCGTAGATCGCGTACTTGCTAGCGTCCACCGTTTGGCGGCGATTGGCCGGGTTCCCTGGAACGCCGTGATCGTAGGGTACCTGTGTTGGAGAGCGGTGCAATCACCAGTGCATTGCGTGTGGATTGGGTTGCAGATCGGAGATTGAAGGGTAGCGAAATAAATTAGATACTGAGATTGGATCATTGATGGTATTAGAGATTGGGCGCTTGAAAAACTCGACATGTTTCTGTTTCTGTTTTTGTTCTTTTTGTTGTTTTTTGTTTTAGTGGAAGCGCATGCTTGAACTGATTTGTGGTTTCTTCTGTGGCCTCTTACCGTATATGGAGGTGGTAGTCCTTCACCAATTATGTCTCTATCCCTATCCAAGTTATCCTGGTTAGTGGCAATCGATGGATCTGAGCTCGCTTTCACCAACTGCGGCAAATTGCCAAGCGACAATGATGCGGATGGGCCCGGACTCAGTTCCAAATCGGATTCGGGACTTGATGCATACGATAGACGGGATGTGGTCATGGGGAATAGGAAATCATCGGAGAGGGATTCTACGGGCTGGGGTTTTTGTTCGTTTCGGTTTTTTTTTTGTGGTTCGTTTGGTTAGGCGTAAATTTTGGCAGAAAGTTATAGTATTTTTAGCAATAAAAATTGTTGTATTTTTGTTTTTTAAATTTAGCGCGTTGAGAGCAACCAAAACATTTGGTATTTGGTATTTTGTTGGTAATTGATAAAACGCAATAACAGCAACAAGAAACGTTGATGAAACATAACAGATTATGCGATTGATTGATTGATTCGATTGATTGATTGAGACGATTGCGTTCGATTGCCAAGCATTTTGATTGTTTGTAGATGTGTGTGTGTGTGTGTGGACGAACACAAGATATTTTTGGTATATAGTATTGTTTTTTTTTTGGTATATTGTTGGTTTTGATTTCGATTTTAGTTGGTTTTGGACGAGGACATTTTTGATTATTTTTCGTGTGGTTTAATATATGCATCGAGTTTTACGGGATGATTAAGCGGGAAATGACCATGATGATGTATTTTTTTTGGTATTTTTGTGGTATTTTTTCGGTATGTAAATAAAAGAAACAAATGAAAACGAAAAACATTTAGTTAGCAACTTTATAGAAAAAAATTATATAGTGCAAAAATGTGTCAATGGACATTTTTGCAGATATATGTAGACTTAGGCTAAAATATGTAAAATTTTTAATTTGGGAGAATAATCTGTTGGATATTGATGGAGAGTTTGGTTTGTGGAGATGGAAAACTGTCATTAATTGGGGGAGAAACTCGGGGAAAATGCAATCAGGAATAACGAGTAAAGTATTTAAGAGTATTTATATTTCGTTGCAGAACAAAAACGAGTAATAATTGCAACGAGTAGGAATTGCAGCGAGTTACGAGTAGTTATTTGATCTCGTTGCACAAAAAACTAGTAAGATATGCAGCGAGAGACGTTTAAGGCACGTTCATCTTTCGAGTATTTAGATCCCGTCCCTCCTAGATTTCCCTCCCAGGTAATGACAATTTCCGGGCTCTCCTCAGGTTACGTGATATTCATGACATCTCTACATGCATTTAGTCACACATATTATATGTACATACAGTAAGGAGTAGCGAGTAGAGGTTACACACAGATCATGGATGTGAGTGTTGGGGGCATACCTTATGAATAATTTAGTGTCAACAACTACATGCAATAATTACAAAGAGAGTGGGAGGATAGACAGGGATTCTTCATTCAGTTGAAAAGCCAGTTGTGCCGCAACGGGAACGATGTAAGCCATTCTTTCGGGGAAGAAGCTTTCCTCCAAACTTTTCAACTAAATTAACACCGATTCTCATGCAATGCATTCGTTACTTTGGCCAACATTGTTGTTGGAATCAGCATTATTGTGAGCACTATTATTATTATTGTTGTAGTTATTAATATTATTGCTGTTGCTGTAGTTGTTGTTCTGGTTGTTCTGGTTGTTGTTATGGTTGCTGCTACTACTAGAATTATTCAAACTGGCAATCTGATTGGTGAGGTTATTGAAGGCCAAGCTAAAGTTTCTAGCATCCTCGCCTCCCCCAATGTCATCATCATCGACCAAAGTGCCATCGCTGCCGCCCTCGTCATTCCCATTGCCATTCCCCAGAAGATTGCTGACAGAACTGGAGGATGAGGGATAACAGCCGCCGCCTCCATAGCTGCTCCGCGGATTGCCGCTTAGCAGTCGCTGCTGTGGCTTGGCCATGGGCGCCCTCTTGCCCACCACCACGTGGCTGTCCGGGACAGACGATGGCTGCTCCAGCTTGAGGTTGCTGTTCTTGTTCTTCTCTAGGAGATTCAGACTCGAATCAAAGACATTCTTCTGCAGCAGCTCGTGGTAGTAGTAGGGCGTGGTACGGCGCTCAATGACCGCACCGGGTCGCAGGCCATAGCGGCTGACTGGAGTCGGTGCCGGAGCTGGGGTCGAGCTCGGAGCAAAGCCCTTCGACTGAGCCGTGCTCCCGCTTCCGCTCCCGCCGCTCCCATTCAGGTGCAGATTCATATTCGAACTGGAGCGATGGTAGTCATGCTTCGGGGTGGCAAAGCTGTTGCTCAGGAGATTCGGCTGCGAGCTGTGGTACTGGGAGCCGGCAGTGTCCCCATCTAGGGGCTTGCCCTCCACCTGCATCAGGGAGCCGCTATTGACGATAGGAGCTGCCGGGTGGGCGGCAGCCAGGCCGCTGGGCATCGAAGAGGCCGGCTTAATGATGGGCACCATGGTGTAGGACTTGCGACTGAGAGGCTTCTCTGCCAGACTCTGGCTGTGCTGCCCCTGGTACACTCTCGTGGGCTCGAATCCCACAGGCGGGGGCCTGGGCGGAGGAGGGGTCTGGCACTGGCTCTGACTCTGGCTGTAGCCCTGGGAGAAGCTGCTGGGAGAACTACGACGGATCGCATTCTGGCTATAGCGCGGCACAGAGGTCGATATCGATGTGGAGGCGCGGCAGCAGGCAAATTTGCAAGGCTGGGCAATATAGGGAGGGAACAACATTTCGGTTGGGGAATCGGGGAACTGTTATGCCGGGATAATGTGGATCACGGCCATTGTATGGGGTTGTATGTGTGTCAGTGTGGAGTGGGTGCGTGTGTGGGTGTAGTTTTAAAGAACGGATAAGAAAACATTTGAAAAAGTAAAAATTAGAATATTGACCATAACCAGTTGTAGAAAATTATAGAGTTATACATAGTAGAGTTTTTTTTTTTGTAAAATTAGTTCAAGAATTACTACAATAAATCATTAATACTCGTTTTATAAAGATTGAGGAGTGTCTGGGGTGGAGGGAAAGAGTTCTTCTGGGTTGGGATATTAATCTAAGGTTTTGCTGTAAAGTTTGTTCCAAATCATACTCTAATCGTGCTTTGTTCGGTTGCTACTTATAAAATATCATTCTTTTAGTTTAAAGTATTTTAATGGAAATGTTTGGTTACTATTTTTAAATAAATATCTCTGACTATTTAGGATTCCAACCCATGCCTGAATATCTTTCTAAAACGAATCTTAGTCATAAGCTAATTCTGTAAAGCTATTACTAAATTTTTCTTATCTTTAAGGGGCTAGCAATCTTCAAAGTATTCTATAATCTGGAGGGCACATTGATGTTCGACTGTAGACTGAGATCGAGGGCTGGTCTCAGGAATCCAAAAACACAATACATGTCGTGTGCAAGACGAGTCTCGCCGAAAACAGTGTTTTCTAAACGCCTGGTTTGCCTAATGGCTCTCTTAGGAGTTTCTTTAATTTTCCACCTAATGAAGTCTACTTCTAATGAAATTTTTATGGCTGCTCTGTCTTTTTTTACCTCCCTAAGCATGGCTTAGCCGTTGAGCTTTCATTTCCCAGATTAAGGGAGAGACTAACGAGTAACGAGAGCAAAAACGAACGAGTACTATGGCTATGGCAGTAGCAGTCTGCTCCTATAGCAGCTCATGCTGCTATTTTTGATCCCAAACTTAAATCCCAACTATCCTCAACCTCTCACTTCCCCATCACCTGGTTTTGTTTTTGTTGGACAGTTAGGACATCGTTAAAGTAAAAGCTAATGAGTTATCAATCGAATCACGACAGCGACAGTCCAGACTTAAAGACTAACTACAACACTAGACAACACGAAGACAACAACTAGAATATAACTACAACTAAGACTAGGAGAAGGGAAGACTGGTGGGGAGGCTGGTAGGGAAGTCTCACCTTAGACTCGGACATCCAGACGGCGCCGCTTTGCTGCAGATCAATCGAGTCGCGGAGCTTGCGGTACCACGACTCCTCATCGTTCAGCACAATCTGTGTGCTGAAGATGTGCGACCAGACGCGCTCCAGCTTCTGGCATTGCTCCAGCAGCTTCTTGGAGCTCTTATGGGCGGCCTTGGGCAGGCCGTGGCGCAGCTGTTTGATGACATGCTTGCTGTCGGTCTTCAGGAATATGACCACGGGATAGAATTGTGCATAATTGAGACGATCGACGGCATTCGGGGTGATGTCCAGCAGGGCATGCTTGCCGCGATCCATCACATCGCGTATGTTCGAGAGCCGCACAATGCGGCACTTGCCGCTGGCAGCGGACTTGTCGTCGTCCTGCAGCGGTGTGGAGAACTTGTCGGGGAAGTCCTTGGCCAGACGCTCCCTGGCCAGGTCGGAGACGGGGCCAAAGAGAACGACGGGCCGCACGAACCCGGGATGACGGAGCACCACACGTTCGTAGGCGGGGAACTTGGAAATGCTGTCGGAGAAGACCACATCGTCCCAGTTCTCGCGGGAAAGACTCTTCGAGCGGCGATGAGTGGATCTGTGGGAGAGACAGGAGTGGTTAAAAGGATTCTGGGGATATTTAAAGGACACTTTACCGTCGCCTTCGGAAGAAGTTGCCACGTGATTCATTCGCGTTCATCTCCTTTTTGGTGGCATTGAACTGAGCCGTGGCCAGCTCTTCGGCCCTCGATTTATTGGGTATCACACCGCGCTGCATCTCCTGGTGGCCCCTGCCGATCTTCAGGACCTGCCAGGAGCCAACCACTCCGTTGTGGAGCGTGTCGATCACTCGGAATACGTCGCCCGCTTTGAAAGCCATCTCGCCTTTGGAAGGATTATCGCAGTGGAAGTGGGTCTTGATGTGGAACGAGTCGCCGCGTTGGTTGGTGACCACCTCGTCGTACTCCTCCTTGCAGTACTGCACAATCAGATCGATGCGATCCTGCAGGCTGAGCAGGAACAGCACGGCCTCCTCGCGGGTCACCCCATTCATGTCCATGTCGTTCACCTTGAGGATCTTGTCGCCCGGCATCAGGCCTTGGAGCGAGGCTGGGGATCCCGGCTGGACGGCTGTCACAAATATGCCGGCCTCATTGCCGCCGGTGAGACGTATGCCCACACTGCCCTCCTTCTGGAATGAGATGAAGCGCGGCTCGGCGCTCTGCCGCTCCTCGTACAGCTGTCGCCTCGAGCTGTAAAAGTCCTCTTGGGCTGCACCGCCACTGGTGCCGCGTGGTGGCGGCGGTCGCGGCGGCTCCTCCACGCCACTCCGGCCCCTGCCCCCGTTGGTGGGGGACACAGGCCTGTCCAGCTGCTGCAGGGACACCCCATCCATGAGGGGCCCCCGGGAGCGGCCACGCGGCGTGAGATTGCTCTTCTCCTCGTTGAGGCCGTTGCCATTGAGGCTGGGACCGTTGGAGGTTCGTGTCGGGGGCTGCACATAGAGATTCTGGGACGAGTAGCTGGCCCCGCCCGGCAGATAGGCATCCTCCAGGTTGTTGCTGCACCCGGAGACCTGGGCCTGGTGGCTGGCATAGATGTTGCTGCTGGACTGCTGGTGGTGGCCCGAATTGTTCAGGTTCATCTGGCTAACGGCCGCCTGGTTGGTGATGTCGCGCAGCACCACGAGATTGAGGCGCTCCTTGCAGCCGTCGATGATCTTCTTGGCCTCCTTGAGGCTCATCGTGTCCCCGCAGTTGGTGTTGTGGATGCGCGTGATGATGTCGCCCTCCTGCAGGCTGTAGCCATTGGCGTTCAACTGCTCCCGGGCCTTCGAGGAGATCTCCTTGACGAACAGCCGACATCCCAGCACCACCCCGTAGTCGTCCTTCTTGTTGCCCTTCGTGAGGGTCACCTTGATCGGCTGGCCCCCGCTGGCGTTCTGCACGAGCGAGGAGTTCAGGGAGTTCGGCTGACTCAGGCTGGACATCACAGCGCCACTCGGCTGGCCGACGCCGCCGGGCAGGACTCCTCCGCCATTTCCGTTGGCCACCATCTGGCCCATGGAACTGAGGCTGTGCGAGTGCTGGTGCTGGTGCTGCACTCCGCCGGGCAGCCCCGCGTTGACTGTGTTCAGGGGCACGCGCCTCTTCACCACCAGAGTCACGGTGTTGCCACTGTCCCGAAGCACCTGCACCGCCGTGGCATACTCCACATTCTCCAGGGAGACGCCGTTCACCGAAATGATACGATCGTTGACTCTGAAAAAGGCGGCGAGCATAGAAGCTTCGTTAGTGCTCTATCTGGTACTCGTATATAGATTGCATTGTCACAGCACTAGGCTGGCTAGTAATTACGGCGTACACAGATCTTATGGTCCCTCGTAAACCTTGCTCTAATGGCCAAATCGTGACCAACTATACAGAAGGAGAGAGAGGGAGATACGATACAGGTTTCTGTCCACCAACCCATGCCATAGACCATAGACCATACACCATATGCAGGTCATTAGGCAGCAACGACCTTGTCCACTTTACACTGTCATTAGACATGCAGCCATAATTACCAACAACAACAAAGGCACACTGAGAGAAAACAGAATATTCTATGTCTGTACCTAAGAACATGTTTTGGGATCGTGTTTAAAGATCATGGTATTCTTGAAGGAGAAGATCTTCAAATGAGATGCAAATAGATCCCGAAGCAAAAGAAACCTGAAGAGGATTCAACAGTTGATGTAGAAATCAATTCTATAAGAGAGTCTATAAGGATATATGATCCAATTTTTTCATGGGTTCAGACTCTTCTTTATGAGCATAAGTATGTTTTGGACCACCGTTTAGTACATATATTAAGTAAGATCTAAAGACTGTTTATACCTTAAAAAGTCCAAGAAAGGTTCATATTCCCTTAAGTACATTTTAATTTATATTAAGTCCATTTAAGCAGGCACATTTTTACTAACTTCTAGACAGTTCTAGTCTGGAATGTCCAAGAACATATTCCCCTCGAATAACCTTTATAAAGAATGTCGAAATATGTAACTCGAGTCCTTAGTCCCATCGTTTCTCTTTCTGCAACACCCAAAACTCTCTGCTCTGTTCTCCACTCTACCATTTCGTATATTCTTGATCATTTTTCTCAGTGCATCTGCAGCACAGTAGCGCACAACACAGATTGCTGTGGATCATTGAATCGGCAATCTGCCAGGTAGAGATCAGACTTGTATCTGAGACTCCGTCTCGTGTGTCGAGAAAACCCAAAGTGAAATTCAGGTTAGACATGGATTGAAGTCATACGCTAATAAACAGGCACACACGCAGAAAAAGACAATTGTCTACGGCTATTCAAGAGATGACTAGACTGGAAGTGGAAGTGGCAATAGAAGTGCAAGTAATAGAGAGAATCCGATCCAAATGGCTGTCTTTCTAAGCGGCTTCCGAATGGTATTCTATGGCAGATACCCTCTAACAATTACATACCGTTGTTGGAACGGAATATGTACAAGAAAAAGTACGAGTAATAGCACAAATAGCACAAGACGAATTAATGACAAGAATGTTATAGATACCAGATACAGATACAAATAACAGATAGATCTAGAGAAAAGTGTTCGCTCTGTCTGTCTCTTGGCTTTTGCCAGACAAAGTGGTTAATAATTTCTATCATTAAATTGCATGTCTCGAGGCGAAACATAACCATAATTAAGTTGTCCACAAGTGCAGAAAGAAGAGAGGCACTGAACCAGTGGAGTGCAGGAAATGTGTGTCGTGGCGCGTTTTACTTTCGGTTTGGAACCATTGAGTCTGGTCGGTCTCTGGCTCTTAAGGCTGCTCTCCTCTGAGCGGCTTAGCAATTAAGCTGTGCAAAAATGCGGCAAATGTGGCTCGGAATGGTCTTACTCTCTGAGCGGTACGTAGTCTTGGTCTTACGTCTTGGGGTTTGGGTTTGGGAAAACACAGCTAACAGTGAAACACGGGGCGTAATGAACCCCACATGAACCACCACATGCTTTCCGGCAAGGTCTGATCTGGTCTGGGCCTAATTTAACAAATATTTTTCCAGGCCAGTCAGCCGGCAGACAGCGGGTTTTTCCTTTTGAAAATGTTTGCGGCAGGTAAGCCAGAAATTGTTCTCCAACTGCCGGCCCGTCCGTGTAAATAGTTTCTTTGGAAAAAAGATGATGACAAGTTTTTAATCACGAAGCGAAGGGCCATGCCATGCCATGCCATGGCGGTGTCGGGCCCGAGTTCGGATCAGGTCTGTGGCATGTTGTCTCTCTATTGAAAAACGCTTTGGAATTTTTATTATCAACAAGAAAAACAGCTTCAGAAGAGACCGAGACCGACTTTGGGGACAAACAGAGAGACGTTAAGCAGCTGTCGAGCAGTCGAGGCGTTGGTTTAATTATATATTTTATACTTTTTTTTGGGGGGCCTACGTGAGTCGAGGGAGTGGCAAGAGGTTCGGTTCTAAGCTGAAGATTAACGATGTCAGCGAAGTGATGCTTTGTCAATTGAGTCAAGAGAGCGTGTCCAGAATTTTGTAATGCTCATTAAGTGTAGAGAGAGGCAGAGAGAGAGAGAGAGGGTCACTTGTGGTGGCCATAGGAAATGCTTAGTCTGCAGTTTATTTGTTGAATCAACCTGCAGTTGCAAGACTCATGTCAGGGCAACAATTAGTTTCCTGCCTTCGAAAACAGAGAGACGAGGCCCCAAGAGGGGGTCGTAACTTCTGCCTAGTCACTGGATGGATGTGGGATGGGCTGGGCTGGGATGGGATGTACTTACTGCAAACGATCCTCGGCGGGGCCACCTTTGAGCACATCGCTCACAGCTATCGAGGGATCACCGTTGGCAAAATGGGGATTATCACGTCCACCGGAAACGGCAATGCCGAAGCCATAGCCGGGGACTCGGGTCACCGAAACAGTGTGATATTCCCATGTGGTGCGATCGCCCTGCAAAACCAAAAAATAATGAAAAATATTATTCAAAGAGAAAAAATACAAATGAAAAAGGGAAATCAGTAAAAAGGTTTTTTTTTCCAATTTACTTCAATATATTTTAATTGGAATTTGTTAAGGAATGATGATGGATACACAGCCAAGCGGAAATGCACATGTGACTTCCGTTTCTCAACGACCTGTTGCCCATCCCAAAAGCCACTCGAACAGAAATATGCACAATTTTATGCCCCACAGGTTCCATTTCCATTTCCATCCACCAGCAGCACCCGCAGCACACGTATGCGTCAAAGGGTAGATAATACCCATTAAAAATATAAATAAAAGTAGATAAAAGCGGAATGAAGTAGCGCTGTTTGTTTTCTGTGTGCATTTGCTGTGACTTTCTGGGGAATTGTTTGCTGGTTTCCCCATGTATTCTCTGCACTCGACCAAAAGGTTAAACTGCTCGTAAATAAAGATTCGAATGATTTGTTTATGGTACGGATTTTTATTCGAAAATTCAATGAATGAAAAGCCATAGCCCAAACAAGAGAGTGTTTAGTGATTGTGTGCTGGGAGTATTTGTGAATGAATGCGGGTTTTATGAATGGAAATAGAAGAACTGATATGCAGATTGATTGAACAAAGAACTATTCATGTGAAATATTAGTAGATGATCATTAATCTGTTTAATATGCGATTTAATTTATAGATCTTCATTCATTTCTTTATCTCTTGCTGGCTCATATAATTCCTTATCTAATCTGTTGAGTTTTTTAATTAAGTTTTCTTACGAAAACCCACACAATAGATTGCCTGGCTATAGATATGTATTTATATATCCATACCATTTCCCCTTAAATCGTAAGAGAATTTTACTGAAATGTCTGATCGCTTAATCCCTTCTGCAACACTCCATTCAGTGTTGATTAACGTAGTAATGTCATTACGTACAGTCTGCCATTCAACACTTGTTTGAATGGAATTTATTTACCAACCATTCGAGCACTTCGATGCCACATCTCGGCACCCCACCTGCAAACCTGCAATTACAACATCATTTCGGGGGTTCAACAGCATTTACCCTCACAGCAGGTGCAGCATGAGGCAGGGCGGAAACCATGCAACCCCCCGCCTGGTAAACTCAATTGAGAGATCTCCCAATCATTTGCACAAATCCAATACAAAGTAAAACGAGAAAAAATAAATCAATTAAATACCAAATCCCATTCGAAATGGGAGCTCCTCCTCCCGCTGATGCTGCCGCTGCTGCCGCTGTGGCATGGCATGCATTCAACATGATTCACTTGAATCCGTGGCACTTCATGCCCCTCGCAATCGTTTTCGAATCTGTCATTCAGACAGCCAATCCCCTAAAATAAAGCGAATTGCCTGGTCCCAGGTGGGCGCCTTAAAAATAATAATAATAACAGACGCATCCAATTTCAAAATTTTTGTGGAGAAGCGTAGCCCCATTTCATGTGTGGGCCGCCAGACGCCAAACACACACAAAAACTACTACAAAAATAATAAACAATAAACAATAAACAATAAACGGAATAAATGAAATTAACTAACAAAAAGCTGTGTCGGTCGCGTGGGCCAGCACCAGTTCGGAGCAGAGTTTATAAATATTTATAAGAAAATATATATTTTAGTTGCAGCCTCGACAGAGACCCCCTCCCCACATCTGTTGCAGGTGTAGCATGGGGATGGGAGCATGCATCCATGAATTTGCATCAGACTCTGACTCCACATCTGCTCCGAAAAAGGGGAGCATTTCTTTTACTTTTGGTTATGCTTCGTTGGAAAAAAAACAACACTAAAAAGACGATTTATCAAAGATTTATTTTGACCGAGTTTTTTGTTGCGTGGGGGCGGCGGCGGTAAAATTATAATTAACTTAATTGCAAGTGAAATTAGTTGGAAATTTAATGGGGTGTGTGCACAGCCAAAGACTTTCTTTGTGGGGTTCCGGGGAATAGGCACCAGGGGTCCGCTGGTATCCATATGAGCAAAGATATTCATAATTAATCTTGTCATACGCTGTGCACAGGGGCCGAGGCAGAGCGCCTCTTTTTTGGGAGGAGTTTCCTGTAAATCAAGCCTAGGGGGAGAGGCGTCAAATAAGACCATGAAAAATGGATGAAAGATAGATTTTTAGAACCTTGAAAAGGGGATTTTTTATTCAAGAAATTCCCTGTAAGACTTGAATCAGAGATGGATCAAAGTAAGCCCAAGACAGAGTACGTAAGAGATACTCTTAGTAAAAGATAGATTTCGTATCTAATAAAGAGAATACAAATGTTTCTGTTCCTTAGGGATACGTTCGAGATACTTCAATAGGTTTTACTGTATCTGTACCTTAGAGTTACAGAAGTATCTCATTCGGCTAAGCCATTCCCAATACAAACCAAACCCTAGGAATATTAAACATAGTAACTGCCTTTAATCTATGTATAAGAACCCCTCAAAACATCTCCGAAAAAGGGAACTTTGGTTAAACAAATCTCTTGTAGTATCTCTTGGAACTTCTCTTGAAGAAGTTTTCCGTGTATTACTACCGTGTATCCCATGATAAACCACAATCCCAGGCCCATTATAACCTTGACGCCCTCCCCAACATTCCAGAGACCCAAACTTGTGGCAAGCAACCTTCGTCTACCGCATCTAAAGCATACATCAGATGTTTTATCTACAGAATTCTGCCTGCTCGGCTCATCGTCAGCGTTTAAGTCACAGTCACAGGCCCTAAGATTTACTACGCATTTTCTACACACACTCTTGGGCATTTAATGGCTTTTAATTATAAGGAAAAATAAGTTGTTGTGCTTACCACCAACATGTTGTTTGGAATATAGTCCGGAAACTTCATTTTGTTAATGAAAATGAAAAGCGTTTCTTGAATGGAACTTTGAACGAGTCAAAGTAACTTAATTTGAGCACTTAATTGGCATCGCGCGTATGGCATACTCGTATTTATATTTATGGAGAGACTGTAATCTTATTTGTGTTTCATTTGTGGACTCTTTTTCAGCGGAACTGGAAGCACAGCAAGCCATACAAAATTAAACATATGTACGTACGAGAGTATTCCCCCACAAGAAGGGGGCAAAAAGAAGTATGAATAAATGTTCAAAGTTTGTTTTTTTGTTATTCCGCGATAATAAAGTTTGTGCTGGGGGGAGACCGGCGCGCCAACGGCTGGGCTGATGTCACTTTCAATTGTTGTTAACACGAGAGAGGGCACAAATCGCATCTATATATAGAAAATCCCACAGATTGATTGCACTGACACTGAGATAATGATTTATAAATATATATTTTTCATGAATATTTACTATTACTTTGTTTGAAGTTGGATTTCGATTCTTTCCATTTGCAGGGAAACTGCAATTTTCGTTTAAACTAAATTTTTGTTAGTTATGAATTTCATTAAAAGATTATTTGCATTTGCAAAAATCCCATAAATTCATAAATACTATATTTATTTGCATTATTTTTTTTGTTAGTCTTTACTTTTGGTTTCGTTTTCGTTGTGCCTTTTGGGTTCTTATACTTTGGAATTTATTCTTAAATAATTTGCATATTCAAATGACAGGCGACACGAAATATCTTAGCGAGGCGTCATCGCGTACTACAGTATCTCACAGATACTTTGCGCTCTTGCGAGTTAAAGCTTTTATATGGGTGTTGAGGTGGCACAAATTAGCATGAAACTAAAATATATATGTATATTTGTAGATATGTAGATGCATAGATACAAAGTGTATCTTTTCGGATCATTGAGAGTGGCGGGCACTGGCAGACAATGGCATTTCTTTATAGACTTTATAGAAACCAAGTGGCAAAAGCCAATGACCAGCTGGGCGGGAAGCGGAGGGAGGGGAAGGGCACTGCGACTCTGGGATCTGCCTCTGAGTTTGCGTTGCAAATTTGGAGCGCCACAAAAAATAACAACAACAGTTGGCTTTGCCTTTGCATTCGCTTCGTAACGTATCTGTTGTATCTGGATGCACCGAAAGTGAAATGTTTTTCGTTTCGCGCCTCACAGCTGCGCTTCGCTGAGCGCATTTTCCATTGCACGGAGCACGGTGCACGGTGCACGGTGCACGGAGCACGGTGCACGCTGCAGTCGGTTTCTGCTTCCCGGTTCCCCAAAAGCCACTGCCATTCCCTTGTTGCTAGTCTAGATTTTCGTTTTCCTTATACTCTGCATCTTTTGGATACGGAGTATCTTTATCTTTTTGGTTCGGAATGTCACTTGCTTCGTTCGAACAGCTGCTGGTCTACGAAGCTTATTAACATTTTACATTCTTAAATAAAAAAAATGAACAAACACAAACACAAGCACAAGCACAGCGAGAAGGAGAGAGGTGGTGATATAAAGAGGGGCGCCGTGGATACCGTATCTATCGGATACGTCGCGCCGTCGCAGTTGTCCGCTCGCGGCCACGGTTGAAACTTGATTGGAAACTGTTTTTACCTACACTCCCAGCGGCCATGTGGATGCTAGTTCCACAGACGGCCAATGCGATCCAAGCACGCACACAGCGAAACACTGCCTGCTTGTGTGCGCTGGTTACGTTCCACAGTCCACAAGGCACACACACACCGCCATAGAGGCGGCCGGAAAGGCGGCAGCGAAAACGAAAATGTAAACAAAAATGTGAAAGAAATCTCTGGCAAATAGAAAATATTTGATAAAAGTTGTGCATGAAAGAGATTTCAAGATATGGGTCTTTTGTTTTCTTTCTTTCATTTTTTTTATGAACTGCGGGTCAGTGGAATGCGTTGGCTGCTGTGTGTGTGTGTGGAACCCATTGGTGTGGTGGAAACAGAGGAGCGGCGCAATCGAGAATGAGAATTATATGTAAGAAAAATGATCCGGTTTGATCGTCTCCGACGTGTTTTGAGGAGGATCAAAGAAGGAGCTGCTGGCAAAAGATCAAATGAAGGCAGGAATTTCATCATAAATTGAAAAACGAAAGGAGGAAGAGCAAGAGTTTTTCTAATAAAGGAAAAGGAAGAATGTATCTCCATAAATTATAGAAAATTGAAGAACTTAGAAAATTACATTTTGTATATATCATAAATCGAAAACCGAAAATTCAACAAAATTAAAAGGCGAATAAATATCTTAGGATCCCATTAACCATAGAATATTTCATCATAAATCGAAACCCGAAAATTCTACAAAAGGAAAAGGATCTTAGGATCCCATTAACTATAGGAAATCAAGAATATTTCATCATAGTTTGCAAACTAAAGTAAGAATTCTTCTTAAATAGTTTCAAAAGATTTCTACACCTTTTGATAAAAAATCAAGAAAGAATCCTTTTACGAAAAATATATTTCTTTCTAAAACTCCTCAAGTCTCTGAAGTACCGATTATGCTCTCAAAATTAAAGGACAGAGATTTTCTTTTCTTAACGAGAAATATCTTCAAAGAAAACCATCTACTTCAATCTCTATTTGCATAGAAATAAAACCACATCAGTTCAATTCGATTATGGGGAAAAGTCAACAAGCGCCCCATCTAACACTTCTCCTCAATCGATGCAATAAATCTTCATTTGAACACACAGATTTCTGCATATATTCCGCAGCTTTTCCAGACACTTCAAAGGCAGAAGAAAACAAGTTGAAAAGTTCACAGCTTGAGGAGGAGACATCTTTCAACTTCAATTCAATTAACGCTGCTGCCTCGGTGTCGTCTCCGATCTGTGGTGGGATCATGTGCAGTGGAGCAATGGAGCAATGGAGCAACAATGGAGAGGAGCAGAGCGTATTAATTCAATCAAGAGGTTCGCTTATTAAACGTTTAAACGTTTAAAGTGACAAACATGAGACCCCGACTCTGAGAAGGGGACGGACAGATCACTCCATTGAGCGATGTGGAGGGGAAAATTCTGTGAATTAAATTTTATACGATTAAAGTGCAAACTATGCAGAAAATGTATTGCATTCATGAATTTTTAAAGACAAAACATGAAGCACAGACAAAGAAAACGACAAAAAAAGAGTGTCATGGGTAGAGTTCTGCAGTGTATCTGTATCTGTATCTGTATCTGTAGAGATTTCTATTCATATATGTAGATACAGTAGTAGTGGACGACTCTCGCTGGCTGTCAGAAACTGGAGACTGCAACTGACAGCAGCAGCAGCAGCATTCCCGCACTCCTCGAATATTTATGCAAAATTAAAAGCAAATCAACCGAGGCAGCTCTGCAGTTCTGCAGTTCCCATTCCCATTTCTAGCCCCATCTGCAGTCACAGTCGTCACTCCTCATGGCAGTAGAGTACATGTAAACGATTCTGACGCCATTGCCAATATCCACGGAAACAGAGACAGAGACAGGGACAGAGGCCCTGCTGATGCTGATGATGCCAATGCCTTTAAACAATGGAAACTCTAGGCTGGAATTTCTATAAAGTAGAATTTCTTGTTGGAGGGAACTCCATGCCAAAAAAACAAACAGAAACCAAAGACATGCCTCACATGCAATACTTGTAGTTGTTCAATAGCCCCCCAAAACAAAGGCCAAATATTGTTGGGGAGCTGAAGGAATATCGATTCAGTTTTATAGGCATTTTTTTGTTGGTTGGAGGTCAGGCTTTAGACAAAGGTATCCCCCATGTGCAGAGACACTCGTAAATCAAGGGCCATGCCCGCAAGTTGGGGTCTCCTTCGTTCTCTGATCCAAATGATTGGCTTTAATTTGTTCAACACCTACTGGGATTTTAGATTTAACCTCTTCTTTCTTTCACAATTTATCAACATTTTAATGATTTTTTAATCTATTTCTTTTCTAGTCTCTCGCTGTACAGTCTCAGGCGATCGATGGATCGATCAGGTAGGGGAAATGCAAGGCACAAATTCAGGCAGAAAGAACAACAACAAAAAAAAGGTTCTCAAGGGTCATTTCAGGTACAGAAAAAGAGCAAGACCTTGTCTTGTGTGTGTGGATGGTAATCTACAGAAAACATATTCCACAACACACAGAGACCTAACCTATCCCTAGAGGAGTGTAGTGGTTGTTTCTGCCATAGATGTCTGCTTCCCTTTCCTCTCTCGCTCTCTCTCTCCGTCCTCTCACGGGTGTACCTCAATTGATAAACAATTGACTCTTGTGTGTGCATCCCAGACATACGAACATCGACACCGACAGACAGACAGACAGACAGGCACACAGATATAGCAGAACAAATACAGGCACGGAAATGCAATCAACCATGACAATTTTAATTTAAGTGTTCCCTCACCTCACTCTCTCTCTCTCTCTCTTGCCTTTCTTCCTGTCTCTTTCTCGGCAGTGGCAGGATATAACAAAAAAAAACTTGGCAAAGTTGTTGCATTTGGTCTTTGCCAAATATTCCTTCTACTCTTTCCTGTCCCTCCTCTGTACTCTCCCTTCTTCCCCCCTCTTTGCATTCCCCATCTGCCCCATGTTGCGTTGTAGTCATCGACGAGACACGAACCTCAAAGTAAATAAGTTTTGGGGATAAAGGGATTTCGGGAGTACGTTTGAGGCTTTGTTTTTTTAAGAATGACGATGATACACATACAGTCAATGAATTCCTCTAGACTTGAGAGCATTTTGCGTGTGTGGTTTCTATAGTTGTACTTTTTTTTTAGTAGGGTGTTCCACAAGTTTATAAACTTTCAGAAATGCAGTGGATCGTATTGACAATATAGATTTTATGGAGAAGAAAAGTGGTTGGTTGGTTGGATCTAGATTTTAGATATTCCAGATATAGAATCGATCATAATTTCTTAAAAACTAGGGGTATATGCTTTGTCCTTAGCACCAATCATCACTTTCGGATGAGCGCAGTATTCAGTATTTGGCTCGTATTCGAATGCGAGACGAAGGACCAATGCGGATGTAAATGCTCGATGTACTTGTTGGCCTTGTCTTCCATTTCCTAAGATCCTTAGATGTGGGATCCTAAGATCGTTCTATTAATATGACTCATTGACAGTTACACACCCTGTAAATTTATCTTAAATTCCCCTGGATTATTTGCAAATATTTTTATTTAACAAATTTCCTGAAATTTCCCTAAAAATCCAATCAATGATAAAATCCTTTCCCATTCTCCCCCGCTTTCTCTTTATTAGAGAGTTACCATCGCAATCCCCCATAATATTTAGAGTTCTTTCCACACATTGAATCACCATAATGTCAAATATTAGTGCTAATGCATATCATCGACAGATGGTGACCCCTTTCGAAAGCTACTTTCGTATGCAAGTCAGATGCTGATGGAACCCCAGCTGGAACGTGTACCTGACCCATCCCCCATGTCCCATCTGTCCATTTGGCCGGGTGTTAAGCGACAGTGTCTCCTGCTGCCCCTTCCCGCTGCTAGTCTGTGCCGTTGCACCATCATCCTGGTGGCATCATGGCGGTGATATTGTTGGAGGACATCCACATCCACATCCACAGGAAGAACAACAACAGCAACTGGAGGTTGGAGGTTACGTTGTCCTGCCGCTCACGTAGATGACATACGACTTGTCTGCGACGATTAACAAGTCGGCAGAGTGGGGCCGTGGCTGGTGATGAGTGAAGGAGGACCAGGCGACAGAGAGTAAAATGGCCACGTGACGGGTCGGAGAAGGAGGAGGCAAAGGCCAGGCAGTAGGATAGCCGGAAAACTCTGAGGTGGAGGCTGAAGTTGACCTCCTCCCCCCCACCACTTGACATGTCGAGGCCATTTTGGGGAAGGGCTTTTCAATAACAACATTTGCATATTCCATGACATTGATGTGTGCATGTGGGAAGTACTCAGACACTGAGGGAAAAACAAACAAACTTAAGAGATAATTTCCATCAAAAGATGTACATCCAGGTCTTGGAAGTGGACGTCTATCTGTAGTGGGAGTAACTATCTATCTTAGATGAACGTATTCTCTAAAATGGTTCCCTTTGATTGGTGGATATGATACCAGTCCCTAGGCTCACTTTTACATGAGCATTCTCTGTTTTTCCACAGTGTATATCCCAGTTTTCTCAGTGTACGGACGAGTACATATTTATGTGGCACTGTTGCCAGGCCAGACTCAAATGATGCGTCTGAGTGGCTTTGGGTTTACTGTTGTTTCTGTTGCCGCCGTTGAAGAGGATCCTTTGGGGAGCATTTAACGAGTTTTATGCCGTCGCGACGTGTTAATGCTTTTGCAGGCCGACTTTAAGGCCAACAACAAATTGGAATGATGCTTAAACTGTAGCACACACACACAGTACCACAGTATCTGTCGGATACAACTTTCGAACCAAAAGCAAACACACTCCATATCCATAGGCACTATTTGGTTTTTTTTCTTTAAAGAATTTCTATCGGTGTCGAGTGTTTTCTTTTGTTTTGTGCGTGGTACGTGCTTGAACTACAAAACTCTAGATTTCATAGATACACACAGCCACATATATAAATTAGGCAGAAGAGGAAACGCTACAGAGTAGTGCCCCCTACTCCATCGGGCCCCTCCTCCAATCGACTGCAAGAAAAGTGCGTTCCTCATGTGCTTGAATTATGGTGCGCATGCGTGCCACGCCACGCAGAGGCCCTTCTTCGCCCCGGGGGATACCCCGAATGCCACTTGGAATTGTGCCCTCCGCTCAAGTGTGTATCTATGTGTCTATCTATCTATAGATACTCGTGCTCGCAGCTTGTGGAATGTGCCTAATGGAAATGACCTTTACGGCAAGGCACTCAGATTTGGGTCAGTCATGCAGCAAGGATTACGAATGGATGGTAGCGGGGCTTGAAATACGATGCCACAAGAGAAATTCAATGATTAAAAGATCTAATGGAAGATTAGAGGAACCCAAGGCTTAGAATTTGGCACGACTGAAACATTATTAGCGGTTCCTTAATAATCCAAAAGGGTATATTCATTGTTGTCGGAAAAACATAACAAGATCTTAGCCCAAGAGTATGCTTGATTGAATTACTTCAACAGATCTTGAGGGAGATCTTCTACATCCAAGTAATCCTTACCCAATAAGAGTCTAAAAGATCTAAAGAGCTTTCCAACTGAATGAAATCTCTGTATGAGTCCCTTAAGAGACTTTTGCTCCAAGAAAATCAACGTCTTAAACACTCACTTAATCCTTAAAGTCCAAGTAAATGTATCCGATGCCGTGTCCATTGTCATTTGCTGGATAACCCGTAAGCGCTCTCGAGCATCCTTTCACTTGTTACGACGTGTTATCCTCAACACTCTCACACACACACACACAAAAACACACAGATATCCTCCTCACACAATGCTTGTTCTGGTTCTGGTTCTTGTTCTATTATCTCATCCATGGCCCAGAGCAAACACCTACTCCATTTCTTTCTTTTTTCTTTCCGTGCGATGGGTAAACAGGAAATGGGATACAGCAGGATACAGGCTGGAGCGCCCTCCCCGCCTCCCGTATGCAAAAAGTAAACACTCTGAAAATGAGTGTGTAATTTTCCCAAGGCAAACAGCCAGCAAACGGCAGTGTTCCAGGGTTCCTCTTCAGAGGAGTGAGGCATAGCCAAAGGAAACACGTGTGAAGTGCCACAAGGGGCACAGGAACCGGCAGAATGTCGCCGCCTCTGACATGTCTCTGAATCGAAATCATTATGTCTCCATTCTAATCAGTGAATGCAGCGGCAGAGAGAAAAAGTGGGGCAAAGGTAAAGTTGGATCCTTTGGGAGTTGAAAAAGGGCAAATAAAAGATATTTCTGAATGCAATGTAGTAGTGGCGTGAATCTAGTGCAAAACGGTAACCATCTGCTTAAAACGGACATTTAGAGCTAGCTAGTAGTCTCGTTTAGGGGTTTGCCTCACAGTGTGGCTTAGCAATTGAGGGAATTAGCATGCCTCACAGGCGTATCCCCTTTCCACTCCCCACTCTAGACCGTAACCGTGTCATTAGCTCTCCCCATTTAGTAGAGTACTTTATTTATGATTGTTTGGACAATCAATCGTTTCATTTGTTCTGCCCCGTACTCTGTATTTGATCAAGCAATTAAATGCTCGACACGGCACGAAAAACCCACGCAAAAATACGAGTATTTGCCTCTCAACGAGTGGAAAAAAATCCATAATATTTAATGTTACTCGTTTGTAATAAATGCAAACTATGTGGCAAGCCATCAACACAGCCACAGCCACAACCACGGCAAAGAGCCGCAGGTACAGTCACTGGCAAAGGCTACAGAGTCACAGAGCGATTATCGATACCCACACAATCGATTTATGTGCAATTTGCATGGCTGTGCGGTGTCACTTTAGATAAACGTCACACACACGTAAAAATAATTGACATGGCTTTCAGGGTACAGTGCGGCACGGTAGAGCATTTGCTATGCTAATTTATGACGGTACACTGCGCGACAGAAATATGACGTCAGGGAGTTGTGTTCCAAAAACAAGAAGCAGTCAAAAATGGATTCCATTGGATTGAATTTCTGTTTGTGAATGAATCTTTCTCCAATTTATTGCAGTATCGCTATACTTTCACCGCGAACTGTATAGAATGTGGGCACATAAATATTTGCACGATTTTGGTGCATGAAACACATCACAAGTTTGTATTTTTGTGGCTTAGTTTAATAGACTTGCTATCGCTTTTAGAGTGTGCTTATACTCTCGTTACACACTGTATCGTGGACCACAACATTGTGTATGGACCCACATGTTTGTTCATTGGCTGTCCACACCTTTGGGATGCATCAACGATTCCTCTTTTGGGGGACACAAACTGCACACAATTAAGTGAAATTTTCTATAGAAAATATTTATCCGAGGAAGTCAACTGGAAAATGAAGCCTCCCCAAAGAACAACTATTATTTTTAATGCTTGAGAGCCTTCAGCTGCAGCTCCAGCGTCTATCCATCCGTAATGAGATCCAGTCTGCGCCCTTAATTACGCTGCAAATTATTCATACTCACGAATAAGCGGCCCCAAAGGGCATGCAAAAGATTGTTTTCTAAAAGAACGTTTAACTCACCTGCAAAGAAAGAACAGAAGCAAAAGTTTAAAAAATTATAATAATTATACAAATTATAGCTAATGGTAATATCAGAGAGCCCTCTAGATATATATAGTATTTTATGTATATATATTCGCCATTTATCCCCATGATTCATAAACATCTGTCTCAAAAGACAATCAATCTTTATCTTTTGGCTTTTGTATTCAAATTCCAATTTAAAAGATTCGGTATTCAGAGTTCAGTATTAAGATGCGTACGCAAATCGCTTACAAATTCAAAAATAAAAGAATTTAAATTCGCAGAAAGACCGAAACGAATCTTTTTGGAGTTTTTTTTTCGGAGTTTGCCTTTTTGGCCTCTTTTTTGGGTCTTTTGGGTCTCATCAGTTGGCTAAAAGCTCCCTTTACCTCTTTCCCTCTCTCTTTGTGTCTCTTTTTCTGATGTTTTATTCAATCTGCGATTGATTTGCATATAAAATTGCTTGTTAGCCCTGCTTTCAGCTTGGTTTTTCTGGTTCTGCCTTCAGTTGAAATATCGCCAACTTTCACATGTAATTCTGTCCCACATGTTCCCATGGATTCAAATGAAGTTCAACTTTGACATTTTACTGTTTGCGGGGTGTGGGGGGAAAGGCTGAATCTAATTTAACCCACACAAAAAATCATTAAGGTGTGCATAATTGCAATTGTCGGGAGATAATGTCCCAAAACGAATGGCAAAAAAATGAGATACATAACATAAAGATAGAGATACCCATAAAAGATACTAGGATAAATACTAGAGTTTTCCCAGTAGATGGTAGATGGCCATCCGTCGTGTGCATATGGCAAAAAAGCTTGGCCATCAAGGGTTAAAATTGATTCGATTCGAATGCCCCCCCATTTGTAGAACTCATTCGCCAATTGAATTTCAGACAATGCCGCAGACAATGCAAACAGTGAAAAAGCCAATTACTTTTTATCACAATTCAACAGCTTGCCAGCCAAGGGAATTTCCATAAATATCAACACGAATGCGGAAAAAGTGTGGAAAATGGCACGGAAAAATAATAATATTTATGGCGAAAAATCAGACACGCATAAATATTTTGAACGAACCCAAAACCGAAGATAAATACACGTTAAATAAAACAAATACGCGATTCTATAACTTCATTTGGGAGGTGGATAGAGGTAGGTAGGGGGAGTGCAATGAATCATTGGATAGGAATGAAAATGTGGCTTAAGGAAAGGCAAACAGAAGGACGGGCCGCAATTAATTGAATGCAAATATCGAGGGTCAAGGAGGACATCGAAAACCGCAGGTGGAGTCGTCGATTGTGGGGGGGAGGGACTGGGGAATGTGTGTGTTGTGGAGTGTTCTGCCTGATTTGATGTGAACAAAACGAAGGGAACACCACACAAACAGAACTTTATTGTCCGGAAAGTGATCGCCCAGACAGCGATCGAGTGTGTGAGTAGTTGCGAAAATATGCGAAATGTGTGTGCTGTCTCTTTGTATGCCCTATTCTGATAGAGTATTCCCTTCTTTTGGTTAGATATTGGCAATGAAAAGAGTATAAATCTTGATCAGGTTGGTTCTCTTCGGTGCGAACTCACGTGCTCATTGAAGCATTTTGATCTTACTCGTTACTCATATTATAATTAACTTATCTTTGGTATAACCTATATATTTCTTATATCCACAGGCTAATTCCTTCCGCCACCTACAATTTTGTAAATATTGTGGCATCCAAAATCTTGAAAATACGAGAAAACCGAAAACGCAGAATCGTTTATAATGATCATATCTTAAATTAAATTAAATTAGGATTAAATGAGCTCATGGCAATCGGATTATTATCATAGACAGAATGAGCCAAGCAAAAAGCAGGGTATTTATGTTTTAGCTCTTTGAACACCTGGCTTTTGAATACTATTAATGCAGAGTGAATAGTTTTTAGAATGCAAACGCAGATCTCTGATTTAGGTATATAATTCTAGTTATATTATTTGTATATAGCTTTAGTTACTTCCTAACGAGCAATCTATTTGGTTTCAGAAGTTATCAAAACAAATCTGTAAAGTTTTTTATGAAAATTTTAAATTTTGTAAACTTTTTAAACATTTTGGATCAACATTTTTCAGTTCCTAAAGTAATCATCTTTCGCAAATCATAATATTTATAAGAGTTTGTTTTTTATTTTAAATTGAATGACATTATCCTCTAGTTTTTGAGAAATACTTAGCTTTTTTAATACAAAATCCTCGAATTTGAGAATCTTAAAACCTCTTAAAATCTCCTAAAAATAATATCTATGAAATTCAATAGATAGAAAAGAGTACAAAAACTTCGTTTTATAGAAATTACTCTTCCCGCATTTCTTGTTAAAAAAAAAAGAAACAGGTTTCTTCATTATGAATCAATCGGCAAGAATTTGAAACTGGGTGCGGTATGTGCACCGCGGAGGTGTGTGTGCGGGGCGGGGCGGGGCGGTGCGGTGCGGTGCGGTTTGGGGGCAGGCAGGCAGCATGTCAAGTGAAGTTTTCATTTGGTTGCCGTTGCTGCTGCTCGTATCTGAAAACTGCACAAGATACAACTACAAATCGCTGCCATTCATTTCCTAATCAATGTGGCTGCTGTTGCCGCTGCCGCTACTCCAATGCTTACTGTTTTGTGTGTGTTGCATGGTTTCGTAAGCCAAAAACGAAAAACAAAAAACAAGTATTTTGCCGCAACAAAAAATGCAACAGAGCTGTTGCTTTCAACGCATTTTACATGTCTTATTTTATATCTGTGGGGTTTTTCTTTTTGTCTTTTTCCGTCTTTGAAACTATGCAACACACATTGCTGAATGAACCGCAGATTGTGCCGACTTGAAGGGGGGGTGCCCCTCCAGCAACGGTGGCCCCTCCAGTTTAAAATCCAGTTTTATTTTTTCTACTCGCAGATTGTCGCCTTTTGATTTCAAGACTTCCCATTCCAAGCGGCTAATAAATCTTGGCTCTTAATAAGATCGTTTCGCGTACAAATATTGTGTTTGTGAAATTTTTGCATGTGAGAAGTGGGACAAGCAGGTGGAATGGAATACCCATACTCAGAGAGGGGGGACATAGCCATATACTGGGGGCAATGGGTTCTAAGAAAAATAGTAGGAAGCTTTCCGTTTTGGCTTCCAAGAAACAACCTTAGGGTCTGCAAGACTCTATCGAATCGGGTTTAAATGTCGCTTTGGTTGCCAAACGCCCTCTATTCAGGGGGAGGGGAGGGGCCATTCCCAACTTTGTTTATTTATAGCCACAACTGAATCGAATCCTCCCCGCACGAATGCGCTAATTGCAGGCAGGAATGACTACATTCAACAACAGCAAAAATACATTCGGAATACTTACTTTCCATCAAAGTACACGTGGCTCGACACCAAGATACCCTGTACTACATATATTTTACTATCTTTCTATCATGTAATGCGCCGCGCGTCATGCGGTAGAGCCCCTCGGTCTGTTGGGCTGCGTTTTGCCTGGGATCGAAGCGTAACTTGAGGGTGCAGTAATGGCATCGGCACTTGAAAGATGCAGTCATTGCATATCAACGTCCAGAATATATCTCCTTTTCGGATTTATTTATTATTCTATCACCCATTAGATTTATTTATGTTGGCAACGCTTCCTTCTTGGTGTTACGTACGTTTACACGAATTTAATACACCCCCACGCCCGATTAGTGCTGGGTACCAAAACTTAATTTGAAGCTCACGTGACTAACACAAGACAGAAGCTAAATTAACAATTTTACAGCTCAATTTCGAGGGAAAGAGTGAAAATAGGGGGAAAAAGGGTTACAATTTTTATCCATTTTCCACTTTGTATGGTTTTTTTTGATTGCAAGCCCAAACAATTATGAAGGCATAACATGGCAACAGACCACGAATCATGGAGGAACATGGAGGTGTAGCCCTAGCTGGGGATATGTTTGGGAGTCGGTTGGGGGGGCGAGGTAATTGCCTCGAAACATGGGAAGGGCCCCTGCCCCAGCCCCTGGCCCTGGCCCCCAGAGCAGAAATAGAAATCACTCAATTGTCTGGTTCAATGCAGTTCATGGCCTCCCCCCTTCTGTTAGATAACTTTCCCAAAAGAGTCAAAGAGCTGGAGTCAGGAGTGGCAGCTGCACAATAATGGCGTTAAATTACCAATATAAATCAATGGGTTAAACGTTGGAGAAACACCCGCATGCAGGGCGATAGAGCGAGACAGAGAGAGACAGAGAGTTGGAGTCTCCAAAATCAAAGTCTCCAAAGGGCCCGGGCCCGGCTATGGTGTGTGTGTTCCATTTCGCCTGTTCCTCTCCTCCACCTCTGATCTTCGGATCGGAAACCAGTTCAACAACAACTTGACTTGACTTGGATTCTGTCTGGAGTCTGTTAAAGACTTTTTCTTTCTTTCAAAGCGAGTTTTAGTTTTGAGTGGAAATTCTCACTCAAAAACCCCCGTACCCCGTCCCCCCCCCCGGCACCCTTGGAGAGTTCTTTTGTAGACTTTTGTTGGTGACTGTGTGCTAGGGCCCCTCTCGAATACGTGTTTCTTGTTCTTTTGGTCTTTTATTTTTTGTCAGAGATCGAATCCGTTGCTGGTATTCTTTATGGTCATGTGAAAAACTGGTTTCTTTCCTCCTCTCTTGATACAGAGGTAGAGATTCTTTATGGCATGGCCTGGCATGGTATGGGGCTCTTCTGTGTATATTTGCTTTTCCAGAAATCGGTTTAAAGGATTTGCTTTCAAAGCTGGAGCATAAATTGCGGTTTTAAGCTTCAGCTTCAAAATGTCTTCATAAATATTGAAGGGATTTCGTGTTGAACTTGGCAATGGAAAAGGTATTCTATGGAATCAGGATGAGATATTTATTGGTGCGGTTTCTACTTATACTTTCTTTATAGATCCATTCCCCATCCAGTTTCCACTTATTATTCCCACGAATGATAATTATCGTTATGTGGGAACCCCATCAACTTCTACTTTCTATACCATATCTGCATACATATCACATATCACACAGTTATTCCCATAAATAGTAGTCATCGGGCCGTAAAAGCTCTGTTCCATCAGTGAATGGCCATAAAAATAGCATAGCAATGGAATTCCATCGTCAAGTCTCGGCTATAATCAATATATTAGCTGTAGCCATGAATTATGCATTCCAATATGTCGCCCCAAAGATTGCGGCAGGTCTTGGAGCCAGCAGAAAAGAAAAAAAACATACATAAAAGTGAATGCCAGAGCTATAGTTGGAGCCACATACAGAGGCAGAGAGACCGAGTCTAGTCTACTACTAGTCGATCATCAATGTCAAGTTTTTCTACCCAAGAGAGGGGTTTTCAAGGGGGTTTCAAGGGGGTTCCAAGTTTATCGAGGGGAGAGTGCAGTCGGTATGCGAGAAAAAGGTGACAAAATGGTTCTCTGAAACCTCTGGAGCCTATTCAGAGCTAAAGAGAAGGCCCCAAGACATCACTAGAGGGTTAATGAATACTTCAAAGATCAATTTCTATTGATATTTTCCATAAGAGAACTAATCTTTGGGGAGCTATCAGAACACTTTTTCTTCTCTTTCCACGTTTATTCCACTTTCATCTTAGATTCATGCCATTTTCCAACTAATTTTCACTTAGTCCCACTTCTGTTTTCTGAGTTTTGTAACCAGTTTTTCCTTCAGCAATTTCCCTAACTCTTAGATTTAAAATATTCAAAATGTTTCACGTTCATATTCAAAGACAAAAAAGCGCCACTTCATCAAAAGTTTCACTTTCGAAAAGTTCATTAATTTTACGAGTACAAGTTTTCCCCTCCCCAATCCCCCCTTCCACACTCCCCACATTGGCATCGCATTTTCCTTGCCCATACTCGTATATTCATTTTGGTGGCTCTCTGGTTGATTACCCCAGCGACAGATACAGATACAGTGGCACTGGCACTGGCAGAGGCAGAGAGTCCAAGCAACAGGTTGCACGGATGTAATGACAGTTGCAACAACAGCGTGCCCTCTCACTCGCTCCCTCTGGCATCTCCCTCTCCACTAGTTGCAGCAATTTGTTGGCTTTTGTTGATTATTTTATATATCCTTTTGCCATGTGGAAATTATACACTCGAATGTTAATTAAGCGTTTCCTTTCGGTCTTTTCGGGCTTTTCATTCGATTTTCGTATGCTATAAAAAGGTAATTTTGGTGATTAAACGGCAGGCATACGATGGATACGATGTAGATATCAGTTTTGGGATATCGGATCGGGTTGCCTGAGAGGGGGTTATCAAACTTTTGGCATCGCTGGTCTAACCATCAATTTGTTTAGCTCGAACTCTCTTTCGTGTGTAACCTTTACGGGTCGGTCTGTCTCTGTCTGTCCATAAAAAAAAGAAACAGCCGTTTCTTCTTCGTGTTTTTTCAATGCATTTTCACTTAGTGCAAACTTGGCACTTGCTTTCCCCCCCACCCCCCCAGCCCACACGCCACACACCTCTCCGTCGAGACTCTTTTTGCTGCCTGATGAGGTGAGGTGAGAGTTTTCCAAAGCAAATGAGGAGTGCAAACAGATTTGGCTTAACTAATGAGTTGGGAGGGAGATCTTTACTGGAGGATAGATGGTGCACAGATACGGAAGGGGGGTACAGGGTGCCGAGCAGGGGTTTTTTTGTAATTATTTTGTATTGCTTTCTAATGGAAATGCATTTTCCAAGAGTCTTTCTGGTGTACCCTATAATAAAGGAAAAACGAGCTATAGATAGTCTTTATTTGCTATGTGCTAAATCACATTAATCAAAGGTCAGTAAAGCCCTCCAGATATCCATAAAATAATGCCTTTAAATCGTTTAAATTCCCTTAAAAACATAATAAAAGTGCCCCAGTTTGTAGATATTTTCTGGTGGTTTCGGTTCTGTGTTCTGTTCGTTGCTGTGTCGCTGGTTACCTGTTGCTGAAATGATTCATGACGAAAGTGGTTGTTTGGCAGAACGTGTTGATTGCCCGCTCCCGAGCCGCTGACTATATCCATCTCTCAGGAGGTATGGAATGCGCTGCAACAATTATTGTATGATCTCCGATGATATTCCTTGTTCGCTGTGTAGAGGCTACGATGGTTGATGCTGCTTTTGCTCAGTGCAACATGCTGCACAGACATTTGAAAATCTTGTTCTTGTGGCAAACAACAAAAAAAATGTCAATGCAAGATTTTCTCCTTCTTTTTTTTTATTTTGTTGGTGCAAGAACGGGTTTTGGGCACTGTAGCATATGACACTTGGAATTACATTTTTTTCTTTTTTTGTGTATGATTTTTGAGTGGATTTGTTGTGTTTGTTGTTGCTTTTGTTAATTAATTGAAGTCGCGAGACGCGCGCGTGACAAAACAGCAACTAATGCCAAAGGCACGGATCGGGGATTGGGGATCGCCGATCGCGGATAGCGGGATAATGCCAGGCACGTTCGATCGGATCGCATAAAAAAGTACAGGCGCCCCCGAAATAAACCGAACAAACACCGACACGAAGAAACCGATGAAAGAGCAAGCGAAACAGCAATACAAATCACAGCATACACACACACCAACACACACACACACGTAAATATCACTGAGAGGGGGGGTGGCGTGGGAGGTAGGGTATCAATATATCGAGAGAGCTCGCTCCGAGTATCACCAAAAAATTTTCATCCGTTAATCGCGTCCATTCGCCACCAACTTTTGTCGACTTTTGAAATGGACGCCGCGGCGCGGCACGCTCAAGAAAAAGCAAAAGCCGACGGCGACGGCGGCTGTGGCGACGGCGTACGTGTAGGTACGTCCAACAAAAAAAAAAAAAAAATATGCTCAAAAATGCTCACACACACACACACAAATACACACGCACCCATGCGCCCCTTTGATTCAGGTGTGTGCGGATTCGGATTCAGGTAGACACGTACGTAAACTTGTTGCTGGCAACATGAGCAGCGAAATGTTGCCAGGCAACTTTTCGGTTCCATCTGTATGTGTCCGAGTGTATGCGCGTGTGTGTGTGTGTTTGTGGTTCCACTCCACTCAAAGCGACAGCGCTACAAAATGGGCAGCACTGGCAAGGCTCCTCTCCGCTCGCTCTGTCCGAAGGAGTTTATGGCAATACTCTTCAAAGAGGGGTGGCATGTCTTTGAAGAGAAGTTTGGACTACAGTAAAGGATCCAGCATAGGTATATCTATGTCCTTTTGAGTGACACTCTGCACAGAATCCACTTTATGCTTCAGGGGACTGCCGTAGCAATTATGGGTTGTAGGGGAAGACTTGGAGGGATATTTATACAAATTCAGATATAATATTAAATCTTAGGGATCTTTTTTTCATAAATATATTAAACAATTATTAAAATTAGAGCTGGAATTAATTTGAATAAAATCTTAAGACTCTATCCTATAAACTCTATCCTATAATCAAAATATATTTAAAGCGAAGCTCAACAAGTGTCTAATGGGTAATAGCTGGCTCCAGACTCTCAAGTCCACTATGTATTCCATTTAACCTCGTCCTATACTCTACCCTCAACTCGAATAGCTCTCAAAGGAAACATGCATCTGAAAGAGAGGGTATCAAAGTCTCCAGTCTCTGAAGAGAGCCTGCCTTCCTTTCTTGTCTGTTGCTGCCTGTTGGGTGCTGCCTGGCGATGCCTGGTGCTGCCTGGTGCGCTCTCTGTTCAAGTTTGCAATCAAAGATAAAAGAAAAACTTGCCAGCTTTTGCTGGAGCTGCAGGCCCGCGGTCCCCGCAGTCAGTGTGAAGTTGGTATTTATAGGAATGCGATGGAGGAGCTTTTGTTGTTGTTGTTGGAGCGACAGTGCCTGCTGCTGTGAATTTGCAATGAGTGCAGCAAATGCTTAAGGAACTTGCGTGTCATGTTAAGGAGAGAATTGTAGAGTTCGGTAAGAGAGCGAGAGAGGGAGAGAGGGAGAGAGGGAGGGAGAGTTGGAGACCAGATGGTTGGGGCATGAGCCATGAGTCAGTCACCGATTGCAAGGGCGTTAAGTGCGGTCAGTAGATGTATGTATTTAAGTATTTCTTTGATTTACAGGTAAGCATTTGGCTAAGCACTATCATAAATATGAAGGAATGGTAATGGAATATCTAATATGCCACAAGGAGGGGCACAATACCTGCCTAAGACCTGCTTAGGTCGTATAAATTCCATCATAAATACTCGTATGGGGGAGGTGCTGTGGCAATAACAAGCCACTTCTTCCGAAGGATCTCAGTACTGTGGAAAGTACTTGTATTTATCGGTATATTATATCCTTGTGAGGGGATTGGATTGTAGTATGTCTGAATCACATACCACTATGTATTCCACTTAACCTTGTCTCTCTTTATAATTCCATTCCACTTATCCTAAATCCTTGGCCATAAACAAAACCCCAGCAAAACATGCCCGGCAAATATCCATAAATAGTTTCTTGTCATTGAAGGTATGATATTTTTCTAGGTCTCTGCTGTTTTTGACCAGACCAGGAAACTCCTCCTCCACCTTTCAAAACAAAACCCAAGAAGAGTCTTCCCCCCGCGAGTCTGTTCAAGTGCTTCTGCATGAGTAGACAGAAAGCCAACGAATGGGAAATGCGGAAAAATAAGGAAACCAAAACAATACCGTAACTCAGAGTCCGCCTCAAGAAGGGGTTGGGTGGCGGTGGGTCAATGGGTAACATATTAACGTAGGTTATGTGCCAGACAGCAGACAGAAGTGAAAGAATTTCAATTAAATAACTTGACTCTTCCCCCCCTCTACGATAGCCTCCTCCACCGATAGCCAAAGTTGAGTTGTTTATACTTTATTTTCCCCAAAAATTCAATTAAACTAAATTGTTTCTTGGTTTATTTTCTTTTTTTCTTTGGGTGGAATAAGTTTGAAGCGTTGATTTCTATCTGGCGGACCGCCGTCCGCCGTTAATGACCTGGCTTATGTGAAGCAATTACCCCAAAACTTAATGCAACAGCAATTATATTATCAGTACCTCTCTCTCCCTCTCTCTCTCTTTCTCTCTCTCTCTCTCTGTCTTTCCCCCTTACTCTGTTGCTTTTATTTATTTGTATTTTCCTAGATTGCTCATAAAATTTCGTGAGCACGTGCAACATTTCAAATTGTCGGCGTGTCTTTTAATTTTTGATACCCAGTACTCAAAGAGAGTGTGCAAAGGGGCATGTTCAATTCCTGCAAATGCATGTAACAGCCAGAAAAATTTACCATACGATACCATAAATAAATTCGGGAAATATATAGATCAGAAATCAACAGCTTGTCTATTTTTTCTTTAACTTTCTCCTGCGCCCTTCATTTTGTCATCGATCTTATCCATGCAACGCTTTGCCTTCATCAAAAATTTACTACATTATCGTAAAGAGAACGCCGAATAAACCTTATCATCCAGTGGCTTCTCTGGGCTTTCAAATTCTATTCAAAACTTAATCACACATGTCCATATTCGGTGAAAATAAGAGTTTAAATAACAAGCTCTGGTGGAATATATCAGTCAAAATTCGATGGTAAGTGCTAGGTTAGAGCTGACTTCGCTAAAGCGCTCTCTCAGCATATACATCATATTTTTTTTTGGGGCTCATACAATACAATATATTACAATAACACCATTTGCTATAGGGCACTCATTTTTGATTTTCTCATTAAAGAATTTTCCATATTCACTCGTACTTTGAATTGAAAAATTATATATCCTATAGAAAATCGATTGATTTATACACTGACTGAGGCTCTTGCCTTTTGCTCTTTTTATGGTTCGATGCTAGTGATGGGGTTCTATATCATGGGATAATATCTGGTATATCGCTTTTGTTAATCTACTAATAAAGCGGAGGAACATTATAAAACGATATAAATTAGCTGGTAATTTTCCTTACAAAAAATATTCGCCAGCTAATAATTGAACTGTAATTAAACGAATCATTTCCTCTTATAAGTACACTATTCGAGCCACGAAATTTGGAATATTAGTTGGTCTCCGAACAGAATACAAAACAGTTGAATGGGGTTCAATCCATTAATCTTCGTGCTCTTCGCAGTATGGATAGCATTCAACTTTGACTTGAATGTATGTTAATTATTGATCAACTATTGAGACACGTATGTGAAACGCTCTGAAATATGTGTGGAACCATTTCAGGATGCTGTGATCTTCAAGTTTACGAACGTCGCCTGCGAGAGCCACAATACATCCTGGTTTGTGTTCCATAACTGTCGTCTGAAGGCCGTCAGTCGGAACAAAGTGCTCTGCAATATGAATGGAACGGTGCTACATCCAGCCAAAGATATATCAATTCATAGCCGAGTGTTCAAGAGGGCAAATGGATACAAGCCCTGGCTATTCGATTTTCATGTTGATGTCTGCCGGTATTTGCAAAAGCCGAATATCCCCGTGGCTAATTTAATATATGGGCTATTTAAAGAGTTTTCAAACATAAACCACACGTGCCCCTTTGTGGTAAGATACTCGAATAGTCATAAGGTTAATAGTGGGAAAATGTTTAGTTTTTCCTTTAAAGGGTCCACAAATTGTCAAGGATTTTTATCTGAAGTTCGAGCTGTTGCGTCTGCCCCTCCCGACGGGGGATTATATGTTGTCCCTTCAGTGGTTCTTCGATAAGAAGCTACAATTTGATACAAATGTGAGTTTTACATTCGTAGAGGATCTCCTGCAGAGAAATTAAAACAAAAATGGATTGGACAGATGATCGGATATCTGTGTACTATATAGTACAGCCAGTGTTCAATCAGGGTCCAAAGTAAATAAAGCAATTAAACTCAATCATGCGGAAATGGAGCTGCACATTGATCTCTTTTAAATGTTATTTTTCCGTAAATATGCTTATATCGTTTGGCTCCTTGAACACCTATTAAATCCGCTATGCTGCTCTATTTTCAATCTATAGAAACTAGCTACTGGGTATTAGAGCTTCGATAAGCCACGACTTCAAACTTTTTCACTGCTTTATTTTTCTTTGTCTCTTAGTTTTTTTTTTTTGACACAATTATTGCTTTGTTTGGGGCGTCATAGAAACGCCAGCTGGTTTCTGCTGTTGGTCATTACAAATTATATATGTATAAATATATATGTATTTTTTTGGAAGGGGAGGAGGGCCTAGAGGGTTTTGGTGGGGTTTGTCTTACTGCAGTTTGTACACCAAAAATGTGCACAAGTCTCCGGAGCTCCGCGGAGGGGCGTAATTGTTGGTCAAAGATATTTAGACAGGCAGATTATCCGCAGAGATTGTGTCATATTGCTGGCTTGAGGCGGATAATACGGATTTTGTGGTTTAAGAGATATAAACAGAGACCAGTCAAAATGATTGAATTATAACAAGCAGAATTTCGTTATTATTAAAAGTATTATTCTTAATTTTACTTTGAATAAATAATTTTTGTTCACTTTCAATTCCCGGAAAACTTTCCTTAGCTTCCAGTTATCACAATATTACTTTGAACTTCCCAAACTTTTTGAAAACTTCACATTTTAATTAGCCCTAAAGCTGCAACTAAACAAAGCCAATTCTTTGGGGTTTTCACACTCCTTACTCCCCATTGCTTGATTGGAACTGACAACCCGGCTTGCATTTTCAATCAGATGCCGCAACTGCAACAAAAAATATGGTATCTTGGCACGTGACTGCCTTGAAAGCAGAAAAATGTAAAACCACAAAAAAAACCAAACTAAAAGACCATCTGTGAAGTTTTGTTAACAAGTTACTGGGCACAACTTTCTTCGGAGGAAGAGACAGAGAGACAGACCCTCAAGAAAATGCCACAACACATGCCAACATCAGCCAGAGAGGAGTACGAGGGCAAAGGCTTTATTAAATTTACGAGTAACTGCAGCGAGCAAAAAATGGGGGGAATTCCCCCAACCAGAGACAACTTGCACTGCATTGCCAATGCTTGGGCTTTTGGTTTTTCCTTTTGCTTTTGCTTTTGCCTTTGCATATGGGAAATTCCTTGCCCGGATTTGGCTTAAAATCCTTAACTCTTTTGAATCTAGGGGCTTGCATATATAGTGCATAAATTTATGCTCATTTCGTTGGGTTTCTTCCACTTCCACTTCCATTTACAATTTACTTCATTTCATTCGAGTTGATGCGAAATTATAAATGGAATTTTACACACAGCCGGAAGTTGAGTCATGGCTGGGAGTAGGAGACTATACAGTGGTTGAAGAGTGATTGGGAATTGTGTTGATATTGAAAGAGAGAGACACTTGTAGAGAGTCAGAGAACGAGATAATGGGGATTATGAGATATATACAAATAAGTAAGAAGCTATGAACTAATTCTGCTGCTTCGAACGATGTCATTTGGAAGCATTAATTGAATGAATAGCACAAATCAGCACTTTCGGATGAGCGGAATATTCAATATCTGGCTGGAGCGAAGGAACGAAGCGGTTGTAAATGATATTGATATACATATATATGTTGATAAAAATGATTTATGTATTATTATTTTTTTTATTTATTTATTTTATTTATTATTTACATTAAAATTGAAGAAAACTCCAGTTAAAAATATTCTTCGTTTTCTGTAACCCTTTTTTCCACACTTCTCTCCCAAACTCTCTCATACCCTCATAAAGGTGGTGCCACCATTTATCTTCACTCCTCGAAGCACTGTTCTGTTTCTGCCCCAAAAGCACAATCAACGAAACCAATTTCTCAAACTCAAGTGCTCCTCAGAGTAGACCGAGTCCGAGAATTGGAATCCGAAACAGAAGCGCATAAATTGTGCCCCAAGCGAGAGAGGAATTAAGCCAGAAAAATAAACCAGAAGAAGCAACAAATCCACTAATGACGAAGAAGACACCACAGCAAAGCAAATGCAAAAAAAAAAAAAAGAAACCAAGTTTAAAATAAAAATCTAAAATAAAGCAAAAACCAAATCGTCATGGCTGCCTGAACAGCAGTGGTTTAAAAAACTGCATAAAAGGACACAGGGAAAAGTGTGTGGGGGGGGGGGAGACAAAGGCTTAAAGGAACCGCATCAAAGAGCAGGCTTTTCAGAAATTGAAAAAGAATCAAGGAGAAAGAGTGGAGCAGAGTGGAGTGGAGAGGAGTGGAGTTGGAGTTGGAGGAGTTCCAAAAGTAGAGTGAATATCTTTTTATGGGGCAGGTGTGTTTTTATACCCGATACTCAAAATGAGTATTGGGGTATATTAGATTTGTGGTAAAAGTGGATGTGTGTAACGTCCAGAAGGAATCGTTTCCGACCCTATAAAGTATATATATTCTTGATCAGCATCAATAGCCGAGTCGATTGAGCCCTGTCTGTCTGTCCGTCCGTCCGTCTGTCCGTCCCCTTCAGCGCCTAATGCTCAAAGACTATAAGAGCTAGAGCAACGATGTTTTGGATCCAGACTTCTGTGATATGTCACTGCTCCAAAAATATTTCAAAACTTTGCCCCGCCCACTTCCGCTCCCACAAAGGGCGAAAATCTGTGGCATCCACAATTTTAAAGATACGAGAAAACCAAAATCGCAGAATCGTAGAGAATGACCATATCTTTTAGACTGCGGAATCTGAATTGGATCGTATTATTATTATGGCCAGCATCAAGAAAACAATTTCATTTTTTCTCGCCCTGTCTCTCTCTAACACACACGTAGCATAGGCGGCTTTGCTTAGAGTAAAACATTAGCGCCTAGATCTCAGAGACTATAAAAGCTAGAGCAACCAAATTTGGTATCCACACTCCTAATATATCGGACCGAGACGAGTTTGTTTCAAAATTTCGCCACACCCCGTTCCGCCCCCGCAAAAGATGCAAATCTGGGGATATTCACAAATCTCAGAGACTATTAAAGCTAGAGTAACCAAATTTAGTATCCGCACTCCTGTTAGATGTCACTATAAAACGTATATCTCAAAATTTCGCCCCACCCCCTTCCGCCCCCACAAAGGACGAAAATCTTTTGCATCCACAATATTGTAGATTTGAGAAAACTAAAAACGCAGAATCATAGATAATGACCATATCTATCAGATTGCTGAATCTGGATCAGATCAGATAATTTTTGTAGCCAAAAGGAACAAATCAATTTGCATTGGCTACGCAGCTCCCGACGTCACGCTCAGACTGATTTTCTGTCTCTCTCGCACGCACTCTTTGTCGTGTCGTTTTATATTAGCGGCGTCTGCCGGAGGAGAGCCATACAGACTTAGTATCGGGTATAACCGTAGAGTTGCGGTGTCCGCAGCAACTCACAACGTTCCCCCTCGTTTTTTTTTGGGATGGCAAATTAGCAGCTACTGTCCGGACCTGCCCCCCCCCTGCCATCTTTTCTGCACTACTCCTACCAATTTCCCCTTTTAGGCCAGAGGCGAATTTCGGAACATCATTAATTTTAATTTTTGCGCAGACGCACCCCAGGGGCCGTGCCACAACCCAAATGATGTCTGGTTGCCAGGCTTCAGTGCCTCAGTTCTGTCCACTGCAGAGGCGACTCGGCGGATCGGGTGATGACGGATGGCCTGGCGGAACGAGGCGCAACAAATGTAAATGTAATTAAGGTGGTCTTGCCACACCTTGCCACAACAATTGAAAATGTTGCAATCATTGGGTTGACAAATGCAATCCACGGCGATGATTGATTTGTATTTGCTTTTGGGGATTGACATGCCTACCTTTTTGAAGCGTCGTCGCTGCGATGCCGTGGATGCTGTTTCAGCATTTGCCTCCCTTTTGCCCATTGCCTTCAGCAGATCGTCCACATTCCGTATATAGGGACGATCCCGATCCCGGTCCCTGCTGCCGCCGCCGCCCCCACCTCCGCCCAGGCAGCTGGCCATGCTCTTGTTGCCCGCACTGTTGCTGCGGGAACGGGAGCGGGACTTTTGCTTGCCCAGCCAGTAGACGTGATTGGCCAGATTTATTTCGGCAGCGGCGGCAGCTTTGCGGCCCTGTCGCTCCTGTTCCTGCTGCAGATGCACCTGCTGGGGCTGCTGCTGCTGTTGCTGCTCTTCCAAATACTCCCCGGCTATGTGCACCTTTGGCGTGCTGACCAGCTGCAGGCCAGTGGCGCCGAAATGTTGCGGGAACTCGTGCAACTCCAGCGGGTACCGGGGATCCATGGGCTGGCCGGGCTGGCGGGGATACATGTAGCCATCGCGGAGGAACATTTTGTTGGTGGTGTACACCCGGTCGTCGATCTGGTAGATGCCACTGGAGCCGGGGCCCTCGCCGCCGCCAATGATGCCATTCCGTACGTAGGCCGTCGGGCGGTAGCGCACCAAAGGATTGTACACGTTCGATTTGGGTTGTTTCGTCTTGAAACTACGTCGTCGCGGGGTGGGTTTCATATTCGTTTCGTTTTTTTTTTTTTTTGCTTTTTTATTATATAACTTTAATTCGCGTTGGAATCCGAGGGGGCGGAAAGCGAGTGCCGTGCTACTGAATGGAACAAGAACCCTAGAGCATGAGTGCGCGTACTTATTCCCGTTTAAAACGACAATACACAAGCGACCGTGTGGCCTAATGGATAAGGCGTCGGACTTCGGATCCGAAGATTGCAGGTTCGAGTCCTGTCACGGTCGAACACAAAGTATCTTTTTTTCGCTTTTTTTTCTTTTTCAGTCAACCAATATTACTCTCAAGTGCCTAAAATAATTTTTCCTTCATCAAAAGAATTTAAACAGAAGAAAAATAAAATATAGCTGGGGAGATTATATTCTACACGAAAAGTAGGCATCGGACGTTATTTGACATGGTTATCTACATCAAAACGTAATTATTACACAGTGGCGCTGCTCAGTTTGATATAGGTACTACTTTTAATATTGCGCCTTAAAAGTATGCTATGATTTTTTCGAGCGTTCATTGTACGCGCCTAAAAGATGCCACACACACACTATTTAGAAAAAACGTGACGACAATAGGGGAAAATGTTGAATTCTTTGTTGCAAAAACTCACAAAAAATATAGAAAATGTTATATTTTTTTTGTATTTGCCGGCGCACACGTTCAGCACACTTCACGTTCGATTTTCCACTGCAATTGATTGATTTGAATACAACAACTTTTTGTATTATTTGCTGGAAGTCTGTCTTCTGCACCTGGCACGCACAGAAAATCCAATTAGTCAGCGGGGTTCGGCTCCGGCACTTGTTCACCTTTCTAGCCGTTGCAGCTGTCCGTCCGTCCGGTTTGCCTGCAGCAAGGTAAAACGTTTCCCGAACCCTCAAGTATTGACACAGTTTTCATGTCACTTGTTTTGTTAGAGACATTCGTCTTCCTGAACACTGACCTGTCATATGCACTGCACTCTTAACCAAAGAATAGAACCGAGAGAGAAAGACGTACGGGGGAGAGAGAGAGAGAGAGAGTGGGGGTGGGGGTAGAGTGAAATACTATGCTAATCTGTCAACTCAGAGTTGGTTAATTAAAGCTTGATTTGCAAATAATTTGTGGCTTAGCCATGCCCCATCGGGTCTTCGGTTGGTGCGACCCAAATTCCCCTTTCGACATTGTTGAAACATTGCAAATTTGTGAGGTACGATTAGGTCGTTGAAATTGGTCGCGAGACTATTGGGATACTCAGATAATTCCATTGACGCCCCTTTTTTGGAGGTTGGTTGTCTACCGAGAATTGAGTTCAATTGGGTTTTGGTCGATGCAAAACAGATACTTTCAAGGTTATGATCGAGCCTTGGGGTTCGTCAGAGGTCGAGTTAGAGTTAGAGATCAATGGGAACCATGATCATTGATTCCATTAATTAATGAGAATTATGGTAATGATTGAATAGAGCAATCATTTCATTAGAAGGAATGGCTTTTTATCAAAGAAGATCTTTTCATCCATCAAGGTTTTTCCATTAGCTTTTAAAGCATCTCCAAATTTTCTATAGACATTTTTCCAGCACAAAAACACTCCACTTGAATCTACAATTTCCCCGCATGTTTTTCCATCTTATCTCCCGGAAAGATTTGTCTTTCTTACACTTCCGTCCGCCTACGTAGGGAAATAAATTTGTTTTAGTTTTTTTGGGATCTCGAACCGCCGCCACGAGCTACAAATATGAACTAAACCGTAAATAAAATGTATGGCATTTGTAGAGCCGCCTATCTATCCGCCGGACTATGGGTTCGTTCGTTCGTTCGTTCTCTCTTCTCGGCCTTTTCCAATGGATAACATTTCCAGTCCGTCCCCAAAGAAAAATAAAACAAAAGCGAGTGCCGATAAAGCCGAATGAGCAAAGCAGAGCAGAGCAGAGGCAGAGCTTCAAATGAAATGAAAAGCTTGGTAGGGGAGTGGTAGGAGGATGGAGGTGGAGGCCGTAAGCCAAACAAATACACCCCCTAAATGGGCAGCGGGATGGGAGGGATGGATGGAAGGGCAGTAACCAAAGGGTTAAGTTTTTAGAGTGACTGAAGAGCTTTAAAGATATCAAAAGATACGGGAAGCTATGGAGAATAAACTAGCACTGTACATAGAGATCTAGAGATCAGGAAAAGCATAAATTTATAAGAATGAAATCCACAATTCCTAAACTGAGAAATGGGAAAAAAGAAGGGCAACAATGCGATAAGTTTTCAATTCATATAATAGCCATACAATTTAGCTTTATTTCATTTGAAAATCTCAAATCCCAATCGATAAATTACGATTTCAAAATGTATCGATAAATAATCGATATACATATTATATTCATTTTAAATCCACAATACTGGTACGGAATGGGAAACCGCTCTGAAATTGGCGTTCTTTTTACACTGTTTTAATCGATATTTATCGATGTATAAAAATGCATTTAAAAATCCCATTACAACCCACTTTCAATCGAATTCTTCAATAAAAATGGCTACCATTCGTACTATCGATACATATAACGATATTAATCGATTCATAATAATTTATAATACTTACAAAAAACTCATCCTCAATGACCGGATCGGCCAGCATCTCAATGGCCTCCGTCATGGATCTGCAGGTGCGATTCGTGTTCTTCTTTTTCTTGAGCTTGCGCCCCAATGTGGCAGCATCGCTGAATCGATGCAGCAGCTTGTCCCTTTTCCGCACAGCCAACGGACTGGCCGTAGAGCTGGCATGACACAAGAGCGATCCGTAGCCATTGCTGGAGGCAATCGTCCCAGTGTTGGCATAGAAGTTCTGCGGCTGGTATTGAGCCGGGGCCGTCAGAGTACTGTTCGAGTCGATCTTCTGGATGAGATTGTACTCGGACTGGGGGTACTTGCTGCTGGCCAGGCACGTGCTCGACGAGTCCGTGGACTGCAGCGAGGCCTTCGACGAGAGCTGCGGCTTCGGTGGCGGCGGCGGTGGTGGCTCCTTCATCAGGGCCACCCGACGTGGGGCAGCTCGGGGAATGGTGGCCGATTGTACAGAGGACGGCATGTCTCCGCCTCCATAGCTGACAGCCCGACGATTGCGATCGTTTTCCTTTTCCCTGAAACAGAAAAGGAGAGACAGAAATTAGTGGAGCTCTATATGGGGCTCTTTTGGGCCGAGATCCCTATCCCTTTTCCCACCTAAAGCGCCTTCTTTGCATCGGGGGACTGAAGAAACAATTCGGCGACAGGGGCACAAAGTATCCCCATTGCGGCGGTGTCTCCGGTCCCTCATGGTACATCCCCAGCTGCGGGGTCATCTCCCTGGACTGGCTGGATCGCAGGACGGGCATTGAGGCCCTCTGGGGTCCGTAGCTTCTGCGGTACTGGCTCCCATAGATATGCCGTCGCTCCAGGGACGATGTGGTGGTTGTGGCATCCGATTCTTGGGTACAATCCGAGTGATCCTTGTGCCCCAGGGTCCCGTCACTGCCCACCGCCTCATCATGGTCCTCATCATCGTCCGTGGAGCACTCGGGCACTGTATAGCAGGTATAATCGAATTGTGACATTTTTCCTTGGGGGTTTCTCCGCTTCGTTCGCTTTAATTTAGTTCTTTTGTCATTGTCTTGTCTTGTGGCTGTTCCCACGTAATTTTTTCCAATTATTTAATTAGTCTGCAACTTGTTGTTGCTTGTTGTTTTTGTTTATCTTTTTTTTAATTTAATTTTTTAATTTTATTTCCCCTTGACAAATGTTAAATGACAATTTTAGTTTGTCTCTCACTTAAGTGTTCTTTTAGCCTCTGGTTCTATAGGAAATTTTGATGTGGCAGAACATTAGGACTGGCATTTATCATGTTCACCCTCTGGACATGTCGTGTATCTTGTTTCCTTTCGGGCAGCGAGACAGATGCATTGAGGGGAGAGGGAGACACACGGATGTGGCAAGAGCCAAATAGATGGTTGTAGGGGAGAGTAGGACAGAGATAGAGAGGGAGAGGGAGCCCAGGCCATGCCCACTGGCCGCAATTAAAAGTCGTTTTGGCCCCGCACTCGTCGCACCGTCCCTAATGAGGTGTTGAACGGAAGAGGAACTCCGATCTGATATAGTCTTAAGAGTGGTTAACATTTTCCACTTGATTTTCATTTTCACAGACAATTTCCTTGAAAACAAAGCAAAGACGGTAGAGTGGAGAGCATTTGAGGTCACTTTTTGATATAATTATTATTATTATTTGAAAGAGGGTTTAAGAATATGTGCTCTAGAAAAATAACGCTAATAAATGGGTTTGCTTGTTATAAAATAATTATTGGTTGAGACTTCGTTTTTGGATAATTAGGGAACTTGAAACATAGGAATTATAAGAATTTTCTCTAGATTTCTTTGAAATTCTATCGTTTTAAAAAGTTCAAATACTTTAAAAGCTATAAGGTTCCAATCCTTATTGTTATCTCAACAGATCTTGTAGAATATAGCTTTCCAGGATAAGGTATAAGGAAAAATCCCTATAATAGACTTTTCATACGTGTTCTGGAAACCACAAACATTCTTGCTATATTAATAATGAATCAATCTATGCAAAAAAAATTATTTCATATAAATCGGTAAGTTGGTTAAAAAGATATAGCGGTTTGACTTTTGAAAATTGTTGAACCTATTCAGTTGAGCGGCACTGTAAATTCGTAAAGGAAGATCTTAAATCTTTAGGTTTATTAGAAGGATTAAAGAAAAAGATATTATTTGGTGGACTAACAAAACTAGGACTTTCCATATATATTCTTCATATCATTCACCTCTAATCAAATTTCTCTCAGGGTGATATTAGTCTTTGATTTCCTCCCAAAAGAGCTCTAGCCCTTATGTTCCAGTAAGTACCCCCAATTAAATTTCCCTAATGTTTTCCCTAAACAACACTTAAGCCACAATAAAACTTTCTTAAATTATACAACAGTTTCCCCTGATAATTTCCATTGACAACCCCATCATAAACCGCATTTGCAGAGCAGAGCCCTGCCCCATCTGCCACATCCACTTAAAACCCACAAGCTCGCAAAAATGGTTATTCTGTACTTAAAAGTTCATTAACAATTGATGTGGCGACGAGAAAAAAGCAAAAAAAAAAAAGGAAAGTGTCAACAGTGAAATCCATCAACAATGCAATTAAAATGTCAAACAAGGAAGCAGGGTCTGCCCTCTGCCCTCTGGCTACCCCTTAAGCCTCACTTCCTATACACGCAGCGCCCCCCAGCCACGCTCCATCATAAGCAGGGATCCCCCCTCTGGGCAGGGGAGGAAGGTAATGGCAGATGGGGCTTCCCTCTCTGCCAGATGTCTGGCAGACAGACAGACAGACAGGCAGGCATCGAGACAAGCCGGATATGCAGATTACAACGGATCTGGGGATCTGGGCTTTTGCTGCTGCTACTTTCTGCAGCACTGCAGTTGTTTATATTTCTTTTATTGTTGCAATTACGAGTAGTCTCCTGTTTACGGCAAAGCGAATTGATTAATGGCAAAATGAACGATAGACAGAGGGGGAAACGGGGGGGAAAGAACAACCGGATAGGAGAACGCGAATGATAGACCATTTATGACTGCATCTCGGAGGAAGCAAGGCGCCGCCCTTAAAGAAATAATGGAGGGACAGGATTCTTTGGGAGAGGAACTCGAGTATCGAGGGGAAAAGGGGAACTCGAGTATCAAGGGGAAAAGGGATCACTTCCAGCGGGCAAAAATGGAAGGAAGTTGTCTCTGCAGATCTGGGTTGAATTCTTCACAAAAGAGGAACATTTTGTTGTGATCATATTATTCATTATTTTGTTAAACTTTATTTGTATTGTATTTTTTATAATACTTTTACAATTCGAGTTAACAGTTTGTATAGGAATTGCATTAAATATTCACATCATATTCAATGAATTGGTACCGAAAGATCTTCATACATATATGTATGTATCTTCAAAATATGTATCTACAAATTTCTCGCTCTGGACTTTTTTGAATTATTTTCTTTCTTTAACTTCAGATTGTTCTTCGTTTCAATATTAAATTGAATCAAATAATTATTTATGTGTTTTATTCCAGATAAATATTTTTTTTAAACCACTTTCTTCTTAATTTTTTGTTGTTTTTAAATTTGTATTCATTTTATTTAATTTTTAATAATTTCCTTTATTTCCACTGCAACTCGCGTTCGTTATTCATCTCAAGTATTTCTCCATTTATTCACAAAAAACATTCTCCACAAATCCCAAGTCCCGTAGACGTTCTCTACCCATCAATCATTCTATAAATATATAGATTGGGTCAGAGAAAATTCCCAGTCATGGCGAAAATATATGCATGCCAAAATTTCCGTATTCCGGCTAGTATTTTATTTACACAATTTTTCATTAATAAAACACACGACAGAAACACCGACGAAAAAGTTCAAAAAATGTGTGTCTGGGATTCGTTTTTGAAATAGGATTTCTTTGTGGCTCTCGGGAGCCCCAGACGTGTGCGCTGACCGCCGAGTAATTTTCGAACTGATTTTCGAATAGAACGGCGGAACTTTTGAGGCCCGGCCCGGTACCCTCCCTCCCTCCCTCCAAGCGACATGCGCGACAGACTCTGCAGGCGATTGAGAGCGAGGCGAGGAATGGGGATGCAGGCAGACACACACAAGAGCCAGAGAGAGAGAGAAGCAGCGACGAAAGGGGGAACAGCAAGTGGCGGAAAGAGAGCGCGCCAGAGAGTGCGCCAAAATAAGAACAAACATTTTGTTTGACTCAATTGCTTAATATTTGGGGACCAAAAATAAAATCAACACACAACACGAAAAGTGGCAGACAATAGGGAATAAGAAGAAGAAACAGAAGAAAGGAGAAAAAAGAATCGAAATAAGAAAGACTGGGCAGAGAGAATGTTGTATACACTTTTAGACACTATGGCATCTCTCTTTCTCTCTCAGAGTAGCTTAGCAGTTGAGGGTGAGCTTTCTTGCAGTCTAGGGAGCTTTACAGAGCCCAGCATCAACAGGCCACCGAATCGATTCGGCTTTCCGCTTCGTTCGGTCGGTTTAGATCTGCGTGAGAACCGAAAATTTCGGTTTTTTTACTCGCTCACTCGCCAATGCCACCAGAATCGGACTGAAGGAATGACTTGTGCTGATAGAAAGCATTCGAGGTGCAGTGCTCTAGTAAAAAATACATTTTATCCTAACATCTCTCTTTCACAGTGTAGCTTAGCAGTGAAGAGTGAGTTTTCAGCTTCCTTCAAACCAAATCCGGTGTGCCCCCACTGGATAGTGTATTCCAAAACAGAGCCCGAGAAACGATTCACTTTGGAGACAGTTTCCCTGGATAACAAGGTGCCGCCACGCCACGCCACGCCACACACATGTGTCGCCGCCCCCCAGCCCCAGTGCCTGCGCCTTTGTGTCTGTGTGTGTGTGAAATGTCATGCAAAATAAATGTCAGACGCTTTAAAATTTGTACCCCACTCTCTCGCTCTCTTTTAGTCTCTTACTATGCCTGTGCTCTTTCCACCCACCCTCTCCGTCTCCGTCTCCCTGCTGTTCAAAGCAGCATGAAATTGCCGTGACTCTTAAAAACCAAAAAAAAAATTCGTTGTTATTAAAAATAAACATTGAATGAAGTGTTTCGGTTTGTGTTTCTCTGTGTGGCACGCCTCCTCCTCCTCCAGTGGCAGACACAAACGAACGCAACATTTTCACTTGTCACGCATTTATTTTCCCATTTTCCATGTCGGAAAATGTGTGTCATGCCACGGAGACGACTACGACTACGACCACGACCACGTCGCGGTTTTTATATTGACATCTGCTTGACTTGAGTCTTTACTGTACACACACTTTTCGGGAAATTGGCGTGATTAATAAAATAGAGCAGGGGGATACCCTTATACACAGGCCACACTGAGCGAAAAGCCAGACAATTTGATGGATTCATTTAGGAATTGAAGAGATACATATGTGGAGATGCAGTGCTTGAAAATATCGTGTAAATATTTCTGTATCTACCACCCCTGCCTCAGCCATTCCACCGTCTCTCTTTCCCAGAGTAGCTTAGCAGCAAAGGCTGAGTGTTTTTCTGCTACAGTCCACACCGTAGCATCCTTCTCTCTCTATTTACTCTCTCACAGAGTAGCTTAGCAGCAGAGGCCAAGTTTGCATGTTTTTTTTTCCAATTTATACCACATTTTACTCCCAGTGCATCTCATTTTCAGTTTCTTTAACTGTATCTTTATCAATTACTCGTACACTTGTTAATTAAACGACTGTTCCCCGACTCTCCTCTCTCTCTCTCTTTTGGGTGTGTGGATTAGCCCGCATTTCGGGTTTCCAGAGGGAGGGTGCCCCGGGGTGACGATATTTTGATATCAATTGCATGTCGACTGCCGCTTGCTGGTCGAAGACCCCTCCGCACTCGCACAATTGCAATTAAATCAGTTCCTAGCATAAACGGGCGGCGTGCATGAACACGTTCTTAAGCCCGCAATTGCCTTCGAGCGCGGGCTAAGCTAACAATGCAGGCACCAAATGGAACGGAATGGAATGGAATGGCATGGGAGTGCGAATGGGTTCTACTATGGGCGGCTGTCTGTCCATGGTCTAGCCTGGGGTGTGAGGAGTGCTCCCAGCACCATGTGGGTTGGAAAGAGAATTAATTAAGGCAAGTGGGAGGCGGACGGGGGAGACAGAGAATGAGAATTCGAATGAGATCTTAAAGATAAGAGAACTCGCTTTCAGCGTCAGGGGAATCGTGCTATAAATATCGCACATAAATGAATTCAAAAGAGAATTCGATAAATCAACGATTAGCAAAACATTACGTGGACAAAATGCAACCAAAGAGCCGTTTAATTATCTTTGGAGTAAAGATATTATACAAATATTTCGGAAATTTATTAAAGATTGGGACAAAAGGTGAATGGAAGATGGGTTTTTGTTTAGGGCTTGTAGCATTTACTATAAGGGGGAAGTGATACATTATAGGGACAGATAAGCACAAAAATTGACAATGATATGATTATTTTTATAAGAAAAATTTTATCAAAAAAGTGGTACAAAGAACTGATGCAAAAAAGCGGGAAATCTTTGAAGAATTTCCGATATTTCCTTTTAAAAAAGTTCAAGATATTTGATTATTGATAAAAATAAACTTTAAAAGTACCGAATCTCTTTAAATATCTATAAAAAAAAAACGAAAAGAAACCCAGACCATTTTCTTTTAAAGATTTTCTTAGATCATAGAGCGAATAGCTGTTTTAATTCTGTTTTTTAGTCTCTACTTTTCTTCTTGAAAATTTGTATCTCAGAGATTAACCAAATTAGCGGCATCTACCCTTTAGCGAATTTATTCGCGCCTAAATTGAAGTAAACATGTGCTTGGAGAATGGAGAAATGGAGAATGTTTCTATTCGTCACTTGAAAATATTTAAAAAAAAATTATCCTATAGAATTTAGACGAAATGTTATAGAAAAAGGCGATTTTTTAATCATTCAATCAATTCTAATCTATTCTTAAGGATCCAAATTAATATTTAAAAGCTGCAGAAATCCAGAAAAGTAAATCGAAGCTCTTAAATATTCACTTTCTATTAATTTAAATAACAATGTAACCCCTATTATGATTTAAATACCATTTAATCCATCTGCTTGACACCATTTACCACCTTTCCCGAACGCAAAAATGTCACCTATACGTGAGGCAGGCATTAACCATTTATATAATCGATTCGATTAGCGTCACTCGATGAATAATTAAATTAAAGCCCCTGATCCCAGACCAGACCAGTGCACTACGAATGCAGTCTAGAGTGGAGTGGAGTGGAGTGTAATTATAATGCACAAGATGTCAAATGATTTTAACCTCTTAACACACATCGAGAGACAGCGACCGGGGCCAAAGAGCAGCGGAGACAGCGGAACAAAGAGTAGAGTGGAGCCAAAGAGCAGAGGGGGAACAGACGGGGGAGGGGCAGGGGCAAAGAGAGTGGAGTGGAGTGGAGTGGGCTGGTGGCTCCTCGCAGTCTTTGCCAATTTGCAGTTGAGTTTTTATGAGGCAGAAAATCTAGACAAAGAGAAGTGCATATTGAAAAATATTGTATCTGTATCTAGTACGAGTATATTACTTATTAAGTCGCGTTGATATGACTCAGATATCAGATAATGGTGGTCTCCTGCTGACAGCCACAATGATGGATGCTGGCACGTGGTACGAACGGGCAACCGAGCAACCGACTGTGGACTTAATTTAATTTTTTCTCTGGCAGCAGCAGAAAAAGAAGGCTTCAGCTATAGAAGGTATTGCGACTAGGAGGATACCCAGTAATTTTAATTTTAAGTAGTTGGAATATTGCACGTTAATGAATATGTAGAAGAATTTATAATGAGTAAAACAAATTTGTAGAAACCAAAATGCCAGCCGGTATATTTATTGATATAGATTTAAATATATATGCATATATGTAGGAATGTTAATTATAATAGCGTTTATTGATATGAGTATGGAGTGGAAGTTTTATAAAGAATATTGGATAACTACGACTGACAACTTAATAATGAGAGTCCTCTCTCGGGCGCTTGACGGCTCTCTTTTACGACCGCTCTCGCGCTCTCCCGATCTGCTCTCTCGCTAACGGGATAGGGGACGCGAGTGTACCGATAGCACAGCCTTCTTACATATATATCCGATTTCTATGACTATTTTTCGATCTATAGATAAAGGCATTACACATATTTGCACTGCATTGGAGCCTCATATCCTTAAAATTATGAATACCCCTAGATATTCAACACTAAATTGAAAAGTAATGTTTCATAGATCATAGAATCCGAGTGTTAAGCTTTTGCCAGTTACATTCCCTTCCAAAACCACAATATACCCTCTTTACCCCAACAAAACCGACTACAAAAAGATAATTAATTATGAAAATGAGGTGGACATTTGTTACATGGAATATATATATCTACATATATCTGCCATGTGGATATATGTATCTACTATATCTATAAACAGGTTTGCTTTTGACTATAAAAACACAGAGACAGACACAGAGAGAAAAAGAGAGCGGAACTGATCTCAAGAACTGGTTCCGTAAGAGAACTCTTTTCTCTACGTCGCCCGCTCCCCCAGAAAATATTTGTAATTTCCATTTGTTTCCATCTACAAATAATAAATCAATTCCGTAAATATCGCTGCCTGTAAATGCATAAACATTTATGTATTTTGCTTATTGGGTTTCAAAATACACAAAAATTCCAAAAATCACTAAAAGTTTTTCCCCAAACATGAAAATAGTTTCGGAAAATACAGAGCAGAAGGTGGTGGGGCATCTGCCCTGCATCTGTCGCTATAAATAAAGACGCAAACGGCAAAAGCAATAATCAAATAGACTGAAAAACTTGGCAACCCTTTTCGGGGTGGACCACAGAGAGGGCGTCGCTGCCGTTGGGTGGACCACAGCGAGTCGCTGTCGCAGCTGTTGGGTGAGAAAATAATTTAGGAGACAATGAGGCGGCGGCCCGAACGGACGTCCAGTGGAATAATACAAAATAAACACGAGCCAAAAAACAAAGATAAATTCAATGAAGTTTTTCTTTCTTTAATTGCAGTCCATAAATCACGAGGGTTCCGCCAATATCTTAACTGGTTGTTGGCAGAAATCCAAGGCGTTTTTTTCGTTCCAAAAATTATGAAAAATTAAACACATTATTGGGGCATCGTCTCAGTGTTTTGTCTGTTGATTACTTTTGTGTTTGCCATTCATCTGGGAAAAAGTATCTCTAATGCTGGTATCGATTTCATATAATGAGTAAAATTGTAAGGGCCTGCCGCACGTGGTCTCCAGGGGGTCTATTTTATAGAGCTTTTCGTTGAAAGAGGCCACACAGCCACCCGCTGTGGGCGATCTTCTGTGGTGCCTATGGGAATCACTGAATACTCATGTGAAATGTGTGAAAATTCAGAGAGGGAAAGGCCCTGGCCATGGAGCGTGTATGTGGAGCAGGGAATGAGTTGAGGTTTGGTGAATGGATCTTAAATGGGGTTAAAGAAAGTAAAAGCTAACTGCAACTTTCCTGAATGCTGACTTGAAGATCACTTCGTTATGGAAAACATGCTGGTTGCTGGTTTGAAGATTTCAGACAAAAGATAAAATATATATTTATTCTCAAAAGGAATACCATATCTTCCATTAAGGGCACATGCGTCCCAGAAGAATTCTGTGACAAAAATAATAATCATATCTACTAGAATGCAGAAACCCGATCACTTTTATAACCACGATAAACAGCTGGCCCTCCGAACAGCTGATTTTTCAATACAAGACAGCTTTAAGCTCTCCTCCTTTTTGCGTCCTCCTTCCTGATGTTCGATCACACTTTAAATGAAATCTATTGATGCTCTTTTTATTTTTTTCTATATCTAAAATTTTGTATTTCTTTTTTTTCTATCTAATTTTGTATTTATTCATTTACTTTTATTTTGTATCTATATATTTTTTCTTTATTTATTTTATATTTTTTTTATTTATTTTATTATTTTCTATATTTATGTCTTTTTTGGCCTTTACATATGTATGTATTTTTTTTTTTGATTTCTTCATTGCTCATAAACCCTCATGATTTTTTTTTTGCCAACACAAACACCTATAAATTCTGCACTAAACAGACACAAAATGTTGGTTGCAAAACACCAAAGACTTTTGTTGAACTAATCATAAAATTTGAGCAAATTAAGGCCACAAAAAAACAGAATCCCAAGGTTCCAGTGTTTCTTTATGATTATTATATTGCAGCAGTGGACACTGCACATGCGAGGGTATTTCTCTTAAAGACTTTGAAATGTGCAAACAAGTTTCTAATGTATTTTCGGTGTATGCATAATAATTCATATTTCTTGTTTTTGCTAATTTATAACCATTTTTTTTTTTTAGCACAACGAAATAAACATTTTCATTATGAAGAACAGGTCAGGAATATTCACACGAAAAAATAACGCATAAACAGGTGGAAGCCAGGGGCTGAAAGGTGTTGAAAGTATTCGAATACTCGAGAGACACGCAAGAGACATCCGAAATGATTGAATGATTGACACATGTTCGTTTCGAATAATTGTGCAAAAAATCACGAAGATTTAATGAAAAATTTAAAGCAAATTATCCCCTGAAACGAAAATCAAAACTCGCCTTCTTTCGAGAGTTAGTTGGAGCCACTAACTTGCCGGCGGGCACAAATTGCAGATACAATTGCGAGACTTGGGTGTAGCCATGCACTGCAATTGCAATTGGCCCAAAAGGATTGATTGAGTCATAAATTGAAGGAGAAGCCAATCAATGGCTGGCCTGGCCTTTTCTCCTGCCATCACGAGTTGGGCCACTGGCCAAAAAAAGAAAAAAAACAGAGAGAAATAAAAGCAACTATTGGGTGCACGATAAGACCAGTAGTTATTACCATTTGAATCAATTAGCCTCGAGTGGAAAACCTCTTACATTTCCCCATCCATCCATCCATCCACTCATTTGCTCTCCTTTTCTTTCGAGAGTTAATCAATTTTGGGGATAATTAAGGCTCAGAGCTAGACCTGGCATAAACATCTGCCGGAGAATGGCAAAGCGTTTGGCAAAAGAGGGGGCTTCAGGGGAGTGTACTCCTTGTTTATGGGTATATTTTTTAGGGGCATCTGCGACGCGTGTTGCCAATTTATCTGCGGAGCAAATAGTGATCCAGCGACCCAGCTGGGTCTCCACACAGCCACTAAAGTCTGCCAGTCAACAGCCAGTCGGTTGTCTGCAGATTTGCTCAACCATGACTCATTCACCAGAGATAATCCTGTTTTCCTGTGCTCGCAGACGGGGCATATGCACTGTCCTAATGGGCATATCAAAGGTGAGACACAGAGACACTGGGACTTTGACTCGAAAAGAAATGGGAAATACTTAAATATACAAAAGGGAACTCATTCGTAATGGTTTTGGGACATCTTTGGTAAAAATTCTAAGGAATATTGGAATGAAGAAACTGTTCAAAGAGGTTTAAAACACATTAGGGAAGATCAAAGTATGGTTTAAAATAGTTTTGAATGTTTCCTGCTCCCAGATTCATTCCACTATGACGCCAGCCCGAGAATGCAAAAACAAAACATGAACCTGCGCTTATACGACGAAGAATGGGATTGAGTTCCAATCGAATACTATTTTAAAGACCTTTTAACAAGTATTTTTACCATTTTAAGGGTATTTAAATGGAAAAACTTATAGAAAAACTAACTAGAACTGTAATGAGATTCGAAAATACCCCAGAAATACTTGGATTCAAAGGCTTTAGGTAGTTATAATTCTTTCTTTCATCTAAAAAGTCTATAAATCATTGTTAACTCCCCCTCGTAAAAACTAAGAACTATCCGTAACTACTGGCTATATTTTTGTATCCAAGAATTATGAGTGTACGCATATCCTGGTTATCCACGCGATTAACATGCCATGGGCCCATCCACCGATAAATAAGGCAGAAAGAGGCCCCGGCCCCGGTCCTGGCCCCGGTCCCGGTCCTGGCCCTGGCCCTGGCACTGGCCCTCTCTATAATAAACCCATGCCAGTAGTCAATTGTTGACGGGTGCAAGGCATACAAATTTCGCCATAACTCACACACCTCTCTCCCAAATGCAGCTCCACGGAGAGCCCCCTGTTAGCGGGGACTTTTGTTTATAAACTGGTTCAAAATTTGCACGTCTCCGGCATATAAATCCATGAACAGAAAAAGAGCTTAACGAAAAATAATCATACAAAAGTCTTTGGTAAAGAAAAGGCAGCCGGGGCAGCAGGGGCAGCGGGGCAGCAGGGGCAGCAACTTGTTTATCTGTCTTTCTTTTCAGCTGCCCGAATGGCGGTCCTGTGGCAGAGTGCCCCTCCGCGTCCTCCTCGGGATGGTTGTCAGACCAACAGCTGTCGTGCGAGCTAACCCCCGAAAAGACGGGGTAGAGAGGCGAAAACTGTATGGGGCACATGCAAGCTCCAAGTCCAAGTAGTCTCCAAACGTTGCAACGTTGCTGCTGCTGCTGATGATGATGATGACGATGACGATGATCGCTGGTTGCATGCTAAGCCCCATGTTATATGGCCAAACAGTTTATAGTTATGTTTTATTGTTCGGTTCCCCCAGTTCCCTTTCTCTTCTCTACTCCCCTTCTCTCTCTCTCTAGGGCCTCTCACGTGCACTTTTCCTAACGTTCTTCCAGAGCCTATGCCTTTGGCTTTTCCTATGCTAATTTTCTCATACGGCAAACGTTTTCTGAATATTAACTTTTCATTATTCTCAACCCGGGGAGAGGGGGGGCTGGAAGGGAGGGACGAATTAAGCCACTCGGCGCCTGTCGTGGCCCTAACGGTAGCGGAACTGCTCTCTGGAGAGAGGTGCCTTTTCCAGCAATTGAAATTCTCTTCTCTCCTGCACTGCCATCTGCATAATCAACAGTGTTTGAAAATGCAGTCAGCAATTTGTGTGTCACAAACAGTTTTGACACCAAAACGCCCCAAAAATCTATGCACCTATGCAATTATTAGAGGACTGTCATGAGTATAGGGTGTTCAGGGGGTTGCCCAGGCAGACGACCGAGGGGCGTTGCCGCATGAGGCGTGAAACAGTGGGAATATTATGGGAATTGGGCCAATTGTGAGGTGAAGCCCAAAGAAAGGGAACAAGATCAGGGAAATAAATCTGTAAATCATTCCCAGACCTAAATACTTTCCTTTGCAGCCATTTAATCGCACTAACTTATTTAAATTCTTAAGAAATATTTTTTTTAAATTAAACAAGCAAAAAAACATCGAAAAATTAAAAAAAATTTAAAGAAACGATTCATAATTTTTATTTGTTTTTTTTGTTTTGCTAAATTATTAAGAATTCATTTAATTTAAGTCCGATTTGTTAATCAAAAGATTAATTAAGAATTAATTAAATACAAAAAAATTTTATTATAAAGATGCGCAATGCATAAATATCACCACATCCTCTATGAATATCCTGCACTTCACAGTAGGAGATCTCAATATTTGGGAGGTGCCAAAATCATATCCCAGAAGATAGAAAATTGTCTATTAAGTCCGAAGAGATACAAATGTATCTATAAACAATTTATGATCGTATATATCTAAGTTTTTTATTTCTCTAATTTTTATTTATTTATCTTATTATTTTTGGTAGATTTGGCCACTTTTTAAAATTAAATCTATAAAGAGTTCTGCCCCATCATCACAGGACCATCTAGTATTTATTTAGACAGCCTTTACGATCAAATATATTACATTTAAGTAATAAACAATAACATGTGGGTTATAAAACCCACATATAATACCGTATTTGCATATTAACAATCACCTACAAATGGATTGCAATTAAAATTCCATAAAAATATTCATAATTCGGAGGTGGAGGACCAACTCTTCCTTATGCAATCGCTTTCAATTTCCACTAACAATGTTTTCCCTCTTTGAGGGGGAAACATAACTCCAACTCCAACTGCAACTGCAACTCCAAGTCGGAGTCGGAGTCGATTTTGGTATCCACCTCTTAATTTACTTGTCTCTCGTTTGGGGTTTCTTTTTTTTTTTTGCATTTGGCCAAGGCTCGTGCCACATGCCCCCGCAGGCCATAAACAGATTTTTATTTTACATATTTTTTATGATTTTTCTTTTATTGTTGTGAAAGCGTTTTGTGCCAAGGTGTGCGCAAAGAATACAAACAAAAAAAAACAAAAAACAAAAAATTATAAAGAAGAAAAAAGTAAGCAAAAAAATAATAAAAATTTGGCAACTTGTGTGCCTGATGTTTGTCTGTGTTCCAATAAAAATGCAACATTTATTAATGGCTCATAATGATTGTAGGTGGTCTCAAACCAAAGCCAAGAAATGAGATCAGTCTACGTGTGAGGAGGCATTAGATACCCTAGAACAGAGGCGGGCAGGATCTTTGGACTTGGTTAAAGTCAAGCAAAAACAAAGAAAAACCACCACACGACATGCATTTTGTTTTTGCAGGAATCGGGCGTTCTTCTGCCTCGGAAGATCAATCGTTTCTATATAGTAGCTATAATTTTGCGCACAACTATGAAGAAACCCCTTAAAACATACCCTTTGATGGCAGATGAGTATAATAGTGAGGCATTCATAGCATTTTCAAGCAATTTTCTGAGAATTTTTCATAAAAATAGATAGAAGGATATGGCTGTGTCTCCTCCACTGTTGATTGTGATCAAGAAAAAGGTTAAGCCTTTCATTTGGACGGCAGATGAATGATATATCGACACGATCTTGGCGTTTCCAACTCTCATACACACATGTGTATATAATGTATACGGCAAAAAGGAGCGATTTGTGTTTAAAATTGAATACAGCTTCAAATATGATTAGTTCTCCAATTGATTTCATTTCTATTTCATTATATTATTTCTATTATATTATATTTATTTCTGATTAGGAATTGGGATTGGGATTACATCACAGCTTCATAGATGCTTCCTTCCATATGTCTCCTGTATGTCTTCTATGGAAAATCATTATACCCTCTCGCCAAGAAGGGGTACACAAATAGAGCACTGGCCAAAAACGCCCACAAAAATATTGTGCAAGGCGAATCATTTTTTTCCATCCAATTTCTGTATTCGGAACGCATTAAAAAGCCATAAAATATAGCTTTCAAGCCCGTTTTGATTGCATTTCAGGCGTTTTGCGCAATGCCAGAGATCCGATAAGCGTTAAATGTTTAATTAGACCGCTAAATGCAGTGCCCCCTTCAGCCCCCCTCTCCCTCTCTCTCTCTGCAGACAAACAATAATGCGATTGTCTTTTCCTCACATATTAATTTATCATTATAAATAGATTTATTGTCTTTGGGGGTCTCTGTCTCTGTCTCTCAGTTTGGGGCTGCCTGACACAACAAAAGAAACGAGTTTGTCGCCTCAGTCTTTTGTCTTTCGGTTTAAGGAAAATCTTTTGTTTTTGTCAAGAGTTTTTACAGATTTGCATAGATTGCACGATAGCCTTGATTGGGGCTTAAACTTTTGATGGATCATCTTGGGGGGGAAGTATTTAATTGCTTTAGCGGAGCATAGATATATGTGTATTTTTTAGGGGAAAGTTGGAAATTAATTAATGGGAGTGTTGCCTAAAATGTGCGAAAATTCTACAAAGAAAATTGTATATTAATTTCTAGGGGCTTCCATTCTCTTTTTTTTTTGTATGGGTTTCAAGAGTAAAAAATTGTACAAAAATATTCCAAGAAGTTTTAAATTTATATTTAATTTTTTTTTATGATACAACAAAATAAAAATAAAATATAAGTAAAATAAATATGAGTTCATTTAGTGGTGCAAATTATGATCACATAGGGAATATTTTATATTTTTTGTTCCCCTTCCCAAAACCATATTTATGTAATTTCTATAAGAAATACCAGAACAAAAAAACCTCTTCACGGAATCCCTTTACAAATTGAAATTATGTTTTCCTTGCTAAACTCTGATCTTTAGCACACAATCCTCTTAAACAACCAATTTATTATTTCATTTGTCGGTTTTTCTGTTATTTTTTGGCTTGGCTTTTGTTTTTGTTATGCTAAAAAAAAACCCATCAAATTGGTGGCCAACCTTTTGGTATTTAAACTTGACTCGAAAACAAACTTCTCTTTATACGAATTGAATGGCTTTGCTTTGCTTTGCTTTCGTCTTTTTCTGTGGTTATGATAATCCGTGTGGAGTATCTTTCTGTCCGTCCGTCCCTCTGTCTGTTTGGGGTCTCTCACCCATCAAGACATCACGTAATAGACGATCGGTCGGTCGGTAGTTTGGATCGTCCGGTCACTGGTTACACCTGTTTCTTCACTGTCTTTTTGGGGGCCTTTTTTGTTGTTTGAAAATCGTGTAATGATATGCCACCATCAGGGTTTTTACAGTTGCATGCCACTTCTGCAGGCATCTGGCATCGCTCTCTCTCTCTCTCTCTCTCTCTGTGGATCTCTCTGTCTTGTGAAAAGTTCATCAAACGCATAGGCATGCCACAAAAAGCGGCAATTGCTTTGCCTAACCGAAAATCAATGGGGAAAAAAAACGGAAAAGCTAAGGAAAACTCAATAGCATTTAATTTGAGGAAAAGCCATCCCATAAACACACCTCCTGGCCCTCCTCTCTCTCTCTCTGCAATTAAAATGTTTAGTGAAAGTTTTTTATGGCGATTTTCGCATAGGTTGGATATCGCGTAATCAAATTTCGATTAAAAAATTTGCTTCAATATTCGCACGTTTTTATATTCCGAGGGAAAAAAAACTCGTATGCTAATTTAAATGCGTTTCGTTGAGGCGACAAATTGGAAGTCGGAATCGTTGGGGAATCGTTGGGGAATCGTTGGGGAATCGCTGGGGAATCGTGCGTTTGTTGAACTTCATTTGCATAAATCGGAGGGGCAACAACAGATGAAGAGACGGATCGAACCAGTTTTTCTGTATAAACATATATATTTGTATACGATTTTGATGCCAAATAAAAGGTGGATGGAAAGTGAAATCCCAAGCCAAAAAGAAAGTGTTTTTTCCTTCTGTTTTCATGGAACGACGCCCGACGATCACATTAGGTTGTAGGAGGAGAAGGAGGATGAGCAGGAGGAGTAGGAGGAGAAGGAGGAGGAGCAAGAGGAGGAGGAGAAGGAGAAGGAGGAGTTGGAGAAGTTCGTTCAATTCAATTTGTTTCTTTTATCTAAATTCAAATGCATTTGATTAGTCCCCATAGATAATATTCTAATGAGTGCCCAAAAAACGCTAATGATGATGTTTTAATTTATGGCTTAAGTGGTTTCCAGATGACATTTAACCTACACCAAAAGGCTGGCCAGATCTATTTAATGTGAACAGCCGTTGGCATGGATATTGGTTGCACATGAGCGATTTTTTGGGGGTTCGTTTGGTTTTTTATGGCCAAAAAACACTTTGACGCCTACGCGGCTTAAAAATAAGGTGTAACTAAAGTTAATGTCTTTCAATTTAATAACGAAATATATACAAATTTATATTTGTTTTTTTTTTATTTCACATAAAAATGTTCAATTTTGACAAGCGATTTATCTGCCAGCGAGTGCCGGCGGAGGAGGAGCGGAAGAGGAGGCGCTTGAGAAAGCTTTTTATATTAAAGTTTGCTTTGATTTGGCCGCTGCAATGCAAACAGCTTGTGCTGTGTGACGTCACCGATTAGCGGGGGGAGATAATCTGTGGGCTGTGAAGGGGTGCGCTCAATTAGCGACACGCTCTGAGCAGAGGCTACTCTCAAATTAAACGGTTCATTAGGCGGCTCTCACGTTCCTCGCCTTGCTAGGGAGGTGTGGCACATTCTCAGAGAGCTCTCTTACGGTAATTAGTAAGCGATCTAAAAGCGTCACCATGGCTGTTGCCTTTTCTGTGAGTTTTTGTTTTTCTTATGAGTAGCAATGGTTGTTGTTGTGCCTTCCATTTAGAAACTTTGCTACTCTCCCTGACTCACCACTCTCTGCCGCTCTCTGACTCACACTACTCCCTCACTCGTCACACGCTGCCTGCGCCTCTTTCGCACACTTCGCCGCTCTTCATACCTAAAGCACAGGTCGGCAGTGTCCTATGCGCAGTGCATAGAAAAGTGTACTACTGCTGCGCTGCCGTGGCCGTATAACAGTGGCTGGCAGCAATGCGTTCCGTTTTGCCTGTTGCCTACGCACACAAACGCAACTTGTGCGTGCCGATGCCTGACCTTAAGCTTATCTCTATCCCAATTTCCCTCCCTTTTCCTCTCGTACACAGAAGCTGATCAAGTGAAAGAGAAGACAGAGCTTGCGCCAGCAGAAGGCATGAATGGACATGAATGAATAAATGGAACTGCCGCTTACACCGCTTACACATCCCCATTCAGTTTTTGTTGTTTATTTCACATTTCTTCTTACACTGTCTTCTCCCTAAGTTTTGTTTTCGTTTCGCTTCTTCTCCCTTCGGCCAGCGACTTCCAGGCACTTGGTCTGGTCTTCAATCTCAGTGTGAAATTGATATCGTATGGGAAGTAAATTAAGAAGAAATCAAAGAAGAAGTCGGAGAAGGAGAAGGGGAAGGGGAAGGGGAAGCATAAGCAGACATGTGGGAACCTGCTTTTGGATATTGCATCAATTGGTAACCAGAAACCAAAAAAGTGTTGCACAGCCAACACTCCCCTCCCCCCTTAGCCGAATATCATAATTATTTAAAGTCATTAAACTTCAAGAAATCAAATCTCAACTACATATCAAAAGTTAACCAACTGAAAGCAGAGATCTGGGGGCTACGAAAAAAAAAACCGAAACAAGAAAATCCCGCCATCGATAAGGAAATTATGTATTAAACACATTGACGATTGGACAGGCCGCCACCGCCCGTCCGTCCAACAGCAACAACATGATCCCCAGGACACTTGGAGGAAAAAATAGTAGAAAAAAAAATAACAGAGTTAACAAGTTGCTACAGCCACAGATAAAACGGGAAAAGAAATTGGAGCTACGAGAACCGAAGTGGGGGATACCCTTTAAGAGTGGAGCCAAAAAAATGGTTACTTCATTTGAATTTATTTGAAATTTGGAGTACATTGAAGATAGTTGCGGTACGGGAATCTATGAGGTTTATGGTTGCCCGATTTTCATCAACTTTGAACGGATTATGCCAAAATATTCCACTGAACTATGTGTGGAGAAGTACAATAGATCGTTCTTATGGCAGCCTTGAATATAAGATACATTATAGACCATTCCTTAACGTTTCCGGCTATAGATTCGCATGTATTCTGTGCTGAAGGGATTATTTATAATTTATATAGCTTTCAGATCATAAGATTAGACGATCCTCATTTGCCCAGAACATAGCTACATATATCGAATATCACTTTGAATATCTTCAGTACTACTAAAATACTTCATTTCCTCCTTGGCCAACGTCTCCTTATAGCCACAATACTCTACTCTTTTAAGAGCATACCAAAAAGGAAAAAATATTGACTAAAACTTCAAGAAAATCCCGCGCCACACACCACAACTGATTTTGGCGGCTGTCTCTTAAGTGAATTAAATATTGCACAATATCGCAGTGAAGCAAAGGCAAAAAAAAAAAAAAAAACTCTACTACTCTTTGGCCAGAAAAGCCGGGCCGTGTTCATTGGCCATATAAACGGTAACAACTCGAACGACGACGATCTGGATCTCCCTGATGTTTTGCGGCTTCGTTACTCTTCGATGTTGTTGGTGTTGGTGTTGGTGTTGCTGTTTCTGTTTTAGCTGTCAGTCAATTGCAGTCCACAAATGGCTTAAATGCGCGCTCATGACCGCCAGCAATAAAATAATTAAGATGAAAATAAAAACAGGCAACAGAAAACACGAGGAAAAAAACTGCAGTATAATTCACACTTGGAGTGTGTTTCCCGAGTGTTTTCAGTGGTCCATAATGAGGCGTGGATTTAGGGGTGCGGTTGAATTGACTTCAATTATTGAATATGGAGTGGCTTACTCGAGTTTATTCGCATCATTAAGGGGTAGAGGATCATGGGAAACAAAATATACATCGTGAAAGGGAGAATTACTACAGGAACTGGTATCGATAATTCCTATATTTATCGAAAAAATATATCACAAAAAGAAAAATATCTTACAGAAAACTGTTGTCCATTTTTAGACGATAGTGCCTTGAATTACTTTTAAGATAGATAGATAGATATAGGATGCTTTATGGAAATATTCTCATAGGTAATTTTTCAATATTAATGATCGATTATTTCTTTGTGTAAATCGATAAATCCCGATATTTCTCTGAGGGGTAACAAATATCACCTACTAATCCAACAAATAAATAATAATACTACTACCAGCATGAGAAAACTGATTGATAATCTCGATAATAAAACCGATAACTTTATTATTCCGATACTTCTGTAAAGCAGCAACGCTTATCCAGATCATTTCGCACTGTATATATTTCTGAATGTTGTAAAATACCGCTTGGCGTTGCTCCACTTACATCTATCGACTTCTAAAGCAATCTTTGATTACTTTTGCAGCAAAAACCAGCAACACATTATCCCCCACACCCACTTCAAGATTTCCACACTCGATTCGCAAGCTCCGAATATCATTAAAGTTTCAAAGAATCATCAACAAATTGTAGAGCAATCAAACGGAAAAAAAAAACCCCGAACAACATCTCCAAGAGATACGACGATAATAACACCCAACTGTCATCAAAGTGTTTTGTCAATTTTTCCAGGGATTGGTCAACATTGGTGTCTCGTATACTCGTACTCGTTGTAGAAGACAATTTACACAATCAGCGAGAGGCCCAGAGCATACGAGTACGAGTACGAGTGCGAGTACGAGGCAGGGAAACGAGACTGCAACTGCCACAGAAACTGAGACACTGCGGCACACTGAGATTAGCAAAACAATTATGGTGGTGTTTTTTTGTTTTTGGTTTTTGGCTTTTTTCACGAAAATTGCAACAAGTTAATTCCACTTGGTAATTGGCCAGAGACTGGGCGATGGCCGAATAAATCAATTCGTAGGGCGGCACAAGAAAACTGCGGCTGCGGCGGCTCCATAGTAATTTTCCACTTTGCAGACATGCTAATGGATTTGTTTTTCCCCCTGAGATTTTCGCCACACACACACACACACTTACTTGTCAATGTAATCGATCGATTCGATTTCCTTTTGTAGCTTTCCCTCGCCGGTACTGTTCTCCGCCGCTTCCGCATTGGCAGCATCTATAAGATAGTGGAGGAGAAGGTAGGGTTTGTAATTAGTAAGCAATCGATATAGAACATTGTGGCTGCATAAATTAAGAGTTGTGTGGACAAAATTTATGAGTTCTTTGCACTGGAAAATGGTAAACACATGTCACATCTAACTTGGCCAACATAAATCGTAATTAGCAAGAGCTGCACGCACAGGCGGCCAAAAGGAAAAGGTAGTCTAGTCCCATTTAACCTTAGAATCGTATCATATACAAAACAGACACTTTTACAAACGTATAAATCGTGGCTTGTGGCATGATTTATGCGACAGCAGCCACAGCTGAGCGATTCATATAGATCACCTCAAAATGCCGAACAAATGTCAATCCGAAGAACACAGAATGTGCTTTAAAGACGGTCTGTCTATCTGTCTGTCTGTCTGACAGACACTTCAAAACGAGTGGAGACACACGGTTCTCAGAGTTTGTTGGTAACTAAAGGCGTTAAAGATGAATAAACGAACAATAGATACCCTCGCGTGCACAGATTTGATAAAGGAGTTCACCGAGAGATCAAAAATCTTTCAATTCATTGTTTTCTGTAGATATATCTCTTCGGTTTTAGCGTATAGCCCACCTGACAACTCCAAACAGAAACAGACAAGCTGGCAGTAACTGGTGTATGGTACAGTGCGTTTCGTAACTACAAAGACTCAACAAGGGTATTTCGAAGAGATAATAGATACTGGTCTAAAGAATCTATGAAAAGGAGAAACATTTAAGTCAGTAAATATCGAATATTGCAGATAGTCGATAAAAGCCCGCAAGTTATCGAAACATTAAGGGCATCGTTTATCGTACAAAGTAATAAATCGAATAAGCAATGTCAAGGGATTGGAAATTTTGATCAATTCAATCACTATTTATCGAATGGTTATTGAACAAATTGAAAACACAATATTTATCTAAGATTTGCAGTTCTGTCGATAAAATAAAGCTATCGGTATATTATCGATATTACAATCGATCGATTATAGAATATTTATTGACATTTTGCAAGCTAAGCTTTGAATTTATTAACTTAAATTAATAAATTATCGATAATTTATCGAAAGAATGAAGATTTATTTCAATTTAATCACCAGAAACCATTCACCAAAATTTTAAGAATATTTACCCTCAGAATGGTATTATCAGAGGTCTAAATTTCCCTTTTAAACAAGTTATATTATTCATTTTTATAGAATTCAAGACTTTGATTGTATTTATCACCTATCCTACACTTTCGAAACGTATTGTACTTAGACAGAAACTTGTCTAAATCTAGGCAGGTCTTTTTTGGGGTCTCTGGCAGAAGGAGGCGAGGAGGTGTCCGTACAGAGTCTGTCTAGTGGCTCTGGTGGCTGGTGGCTAAGACAGCGACAGACACCTCAAGTTCAATTGAAAAATGCGGCAAAGAGATCGCAAATATATCGCGGCTATAAAGACCAACCGCATTGCCAGACAATGGATACATATGAATGAATATACGAGTACAGAGATTGGGGCTAGGCATTGGAGTTCGAGTTGGAGTTGTAGTTGTAGTTGTAGTTGGAGCGCCCAGCTGTGGCAATGTGTTTCAGACAAGTTTGTTGTAGCAGATATGACTGGAGTGACTGGATGTCTGTCGTCGGGGCCATGGACTCTGTCTCAGGCGGTGGAGACGTAGACGGAGACCCCAAGACAAGTCGAAGTCAATGCAATTTCATGCATGCAAATTAGTTTTTCAACCTGTTGCAATTTGCTATATGATCTCCAAAGAACGAACCCCTCCCTAATAATAAGCGCGGAAAGTGTTCCCAAGGAGAATGCTAATTGGAGCGACTCATGAAAAATAGTTCACAAAATTATAATAAAACTCTGGCAAAGTACTCGTACTCAAAGTAGCAGTGAACGCAAGTAGACGCTGAAGCAGAAACAGAAACATTAACAGAGGCTCATTCGTGCATATCCTAGAGACATGCGTGAGAAAATCATCGCAGAACTTCTCACGGCACCCAGGAAATTTATGCACCGCCAGAAGCCGTACCAGAAAGGGGTCTAGACTCCGTCTCCTGATGGCCAATGCCTGATTTTATACTTGTAAATTACCCACTGCTCTGCACTTGGCAATGAAGATGCTCTCTGCCATTGTCCCCCCCCTCTGGGGGTCTTCTGCGACCGTGGAATGGGGCGAATGTGCGGCAGGGAAAATGTTTTTGCATCTCTGGCCAAAGGCGGAGTTTGGCACATTTTTAGGTTGTTGCCTTCGCTCTCTGGAATTATGTTTTGCACAAAATTATGATAGCAAAGAAAAAGTGTTGGAGTTGTGCCAGAAGCAACACGGCTTTTATGGCTAGTAGGTGCCATGCTTTTTATTATGATCGTAAACGAAGGCTGCAGTTGGTCGGGGTCACCTTTTTTTTGCTATAGAAACCGATATTGTGGGTAGGTATTGGTTGGAAATTGGAAAATGCTGTCGTAAGAAACAAACTCTTACGCGAAGAACTGCTAAAAGGTGGGTTTAACAAATATAAAACGTTATTCGAATAATGGAGGAAACTTTTGATGGCAGAGCGATTTGGGTTTTTGGTGGGTGGAAGTTTCAGGAAGAGAAAAAGACTAGCCTTCGATTCCAGAGTTTTCAAAGCAGATTTTCAAAGGCCAAGAATCAAACAGAATCTAATTCTTATTGGTAATTGGCCTTCAAATGTTTCAGCAACGATTCTATTCAATTTTGTGAAGGATTTGTTTGAATTTTATGGAAGATTTGATAGAATTTGAGAGACTAAAGGCATTTGGTGGAATATTCTAGGTACTTTTGGGTTAGATTCTAATAAATAGCATGGACTAGTATACTATTTAAATAAATATTTAGGAAAATACTAGGAATACAATTTCAGAGGCACTTCTAGAAGGTTTTTGATCATTTTTGGCTGAAATCCTTATTCTTTTAATGATTTTTTTGGGTCTACGCAGCCGGATATTACCCAATAACTTTCTTTCGCTTTCACTATCACTTTCTCTCTCTCAGGGGACGCCTGCCCTTGAGTTTAGTCTGCGCCTAGCACTCACTTCTAGTACCTCTTTTAGATCTTCGATCTAGAATCGATCTAGTACCTCTATCGCTATCAAATCCGCACATCTTTCACTATCGTTCGATGTACTCTAAGCCCCCGCAATAAACCATATATTTTTATAATAATATATCCCAATTATACGATGCTGTAGCTCAACAGATTTTAAAGAATAATAATTTCAATAAAAAGTAAATATAAAAATATTCTTCAAGCTATTTTCAGTTTAAAAGATTTTTCAGACCAATCTAAATCTAAATCTAAAAAAGTTATGAAGTATTTTTATTCTTTAGATATTTTTCATTCTAAAATAAATTTGTTTTAAACCATTTTCTACTGCATTCAGATAGAATTGTACTTCAATTACAGGTAATTCCCGGTAACCGTTCGATTTACCAATTATTCTTCATGATTTTTGCATGAGTGAATCCCAATTTGTTTTAGCAAAAGGTCGTAAACCTTTTGGCTAGCACCACTTCTAATCCGTAGGTAACGGTAATTGTTAGGCAACAGGCCATAAATGGGCCAACATTTTATTAGACAACACGCAACAGACAAGCAACAACAACAAAACGCATTACTTCTGCGGTTGGTCTGACGCGAAAGGCGTTAAAACATGACTTTGGCCACAAAGTTTTAGAGTTCTAAAAGCCACAAAATCCCTTTGCCAACAAAATGAAGGCATATCCAAGCACAAACAAAACAGAATCCAAGAATTATCCCAGAAAAATACAAAAATACTACTAGGAGAGAGATGGATGATGCGGCCGAAAGCGGAAGCGGAAATATCTTGGCCAAGTTACGGCAATTTGTGGTTTTTAATAGTCTCATCGGGGAGACTACGAGGGGGGGTTGGGGGGCCTTGGGAAGTTGGGAATCTGGTCCCATTACCCCGCTGCCAACGAACGGTTTTATGGGCGCTGTAATTGAGAGCACTGAACATGAGACTAGACACATTGGAAGGACAGACAGACAGACAGAGAGACACCCCATGCAGGGAGACAAATGCCAGGGAGGCGGGGTGGGGCAGGGGCAGGGGCAGGGGCATGGGCAGGGGCACGGCTGTGTGTCTTCATTTAATCGTCCAACACTTGTGGCAGCAGCATATCGCCGGCCGCCTGCAACGTGACGAATGATGTCCGATGAAATATGCAAAATATTCCTCCGAGCAGCAGGAAAGAGACAAATGTAGGAAACTGCACGAGTAAAAGAGAGACAAATGGGGCGGGAAAGACAGAGACAAATACGGGAAAAATACAGGAAAAATGCAGAAAGAGGGCAAGAGGTGGGGAATGCCAAAGAATGGTTGCGGTGGCTGCACAGGAATCGCGCGATAAAAAAAAAGAAAAACAAGAAGCAAAGAAGTTTACAATTACCGTAAAAAAAATACAGAAAAAAATGTTTCCAATGACTAAATAAATCAGCGTGGGAAACGATTTATGTAAGCGAAAAAAATTCACAAGGAAAATAAATATAGGAGCGGGGAGGGAAGACGAAGACCCGCAAACAATTATCATAAATTGTATTGAGCAAATTAAATACAGGCAATAATAAATACCACACAAAAAGAGCAGCGAAAGACACAAAAAAAAAACCCCAGTCGAAATGTTTAGAGTCGCGGCACACGTGGGGCGACACCCTAATACCCAGTAGCCAGTAGTTTCGATATATATAGATATATATATAGTCCCAGCACTAATAGTATTCGAAAGCCAGGTCCAAAAGTGTCCTGAAACCCCAGCCACACTTTCACTACAGGGTATACAAAGAGCCCAAGAAATACCCGCACCAAAAAGTGGAAATCTGAAACGGCAAAAAGTCAAATATAAAAGTCACTTCACCCCAAGGCCCTATGCCTTTCTTCACCCACTTGGGGGAGACCCCCGTCTTTTGGGGGGTCCCATTTGCCAGACACAGCCAAGCATTTGTCGCCACAGTATCAGGTTCCCCCTCGAGACAGTTTCTACCACGAAAGAGATATATTTATAAGCACTGACAACAATTGTTGTTAACAATTACGCTGTTTAGGGCTCCACACACGGCGAGGGAGCCAAAGCCGCAAGTGACATAATTTTTTAGAGGCGGTTTTTATTTGCCTGATTTTCAATTAGAGAAAAATTGTGTAAGAGAAACCGAAAGTTGACGGATTAAGTGGGGGGATTGTCTTGTGTGATATATGATATGTGGCATGGTGTTACATGAGACGGAGATGAAGATGGAGGATGGGAACTCTTTTTTTGGCCAAGGAAAAGAGGAAAATGCCTAAAAAAAGAGGAGGAGGCTGTGGGATATAAGTAAATTTTAATTGAAAAGATTTGCGAAATGATAGAGCTGTGAATGGTTGAGGATTATAAGGGGATGCTAAAAAGATCATCAAAATTCAAAGACTATTCAAATTCTGTTAAGCACATAAGCCCAAAAGACCCTGCAATTAAATACGAATCCAATTATAATTACAAATACCTCATTAATATGCCAAACAAAAATATCTACGGAGTGGAATGTCTCTGGGGGCCATTGGAAAATCGTTTTCCCCCACACACACAAGCATTTCACAAAATATTTCAACAATTAAGGTCTCAAAGCATAGCCCCAAACAGTTTATCAATGAAATACTGTCTGTCAAAAGTTAATTCGATCCAAACATGAAAGCGGAACATGAAATTTCACAGAGATTAAGCCTCCCCCCCCCCTAAAAGTGTTGCAATGCCGAAGATCTGTGCCCCCGAAATGTACGAGTTTGTTCCATAAAAAGAGGCAGAGATTAGACACAAATCGATCTGGGTTTCGATTGTGGGCTGGGGTGTTGCGTTGACTGACAATTGAAAGCAGATTTATATACAGAAAGTCTATATAAATGTACACCCTGTAGTCGAAGAACAGTCGGGTATATGGCATTCGTGGGCTTATTGGGCAAAAGGTGGGGTTTCTAGACCTGGTAAATAATCATATATGCCCTGTTAAATCTAGATCTTGGGCACTAGGAAAGCTAAGGCATTCATTTGTGGCTTTTAAACCTCAATAATGACTTTTTTTTAAGTTTTTACTATAGAAAAAAGTCTGTATTTCTTTTTATTAACCCAAGCACCCAATTATAACGAGTCTGTTCAGTATATCCATACTTAAAAGTAGATCTCAAAGAGTATAAAAGCTAGAAGATACACATCAGGCTTGGAGATATCTACTAAGCCTCCTTTTTAGTACATTTTTAACTTAGAAAAGAGTTTGAAACTCGAATAATTCTAAAGCTTTTGGCTTTTATCTTCCTCAATAGCCAAAGTTTTCGGGAATGGTATTCCCTCTGAACTTCCTCTGAAGGAAAAACAGGCACTCTTGTACTTTAACTCTACCACAGGGTAACCGATAGTCGAAACATCCACTGAAACCCTCCTTCCTGCTTGTCTTTTATATATTCTTTGCGTTCTGGTGGCCCTGACATTCATCAATCTGCGTCATGTTAATCAATTTTATTAGCATTAGATACAAAATTTTGTATCTGACGAGATTCTGTTCCGTCTTTTTGTGTGTTTCTATCGTCTCGAAGTGTTCGAGTGCTGAAGCAGTGCTTTTTTTTCTGGCTTCAAGTACAAAAAGTACATCAAAGTCAACGCTGAAGTGCGGCTCAAGTGCGGCAACTCATCAAAGTAACGAATGGAGCCCAGAGAAAAAAACTTTGAATTTTGATTTTGAAATTATGAATGAGCGTCTGGGGTCTGGTGGGAGATCCCTCTTCTAGATCTTGGTTGAATGACAATGCCGATTTCTTGGCTGTTGATCGAAGGTCGACCAGAGGCCTAGACCAGAGGAAACCCATTATGGCATCTCTACCCCAGACCAGAAATATTGAAAATGAAAACAAATAACGCAAAGTGGCGATTAATTCGATGGCACTTCCATATTTGTAGGCATATAATTATTGAAGAGAGACTTCACGAGAAGCCAACAGCAAAAAAAAACCTACAAAAATACAAAAATTAAAAATAAATATTCGCATTTTAAATTGGAAACAAATTCGTCCGAGTCTGAGCTTTGATCTGCGTGTGGGATTTTAGCCAAAACGAACGTCGATGAGTGTACAAAATTTCTATTGAAGGAAACAACAATTTGCAGAGCTATTTTTAGATGGAGCGATTATACTTTTGATTCATTCAATTCTGATTCACTTCTGATTTGCATTAAGTTTCCATTAGAATTAGTCGATCATTTGAAGTAATCTTTTATAGATTTAATGATTCAGATATAACATTCTTCTGCCCACACACAACCCATCAAAAACTTTCCCAAATATGCCTCTGAAATACGTTTCAAAGCTGAAGATCGTTCCATAAAGAGCACTTCGTATAGAGGGGTTTACAAAGACCGTTCCAAGGGTATCGTTTGAAAAGGATCGATTCATAGAGACGTTTTCATTGGTATTGCATCATAGGGATCTATTTATAGGGAACGATTCATAGGGACTAGATAGATAGATAGATATATTGGGGATTTTTTAATTAGAAATAATATATTTCGGAACTTTTGATAAAAGATAAAAATATTATATAAGGAATTCTGGTATTATTCTGGCAATTTCAGATATTTTCTGTATCTGATATCCATAAGACAGTGAAAAAGATACTATACTTTCTAACCATTCAAGGAAGATTTCCCAACAAGGAAGTATCCCTAGATACATCCATCCACACAAAATATTTCATAAAAAAACAAAAAATACCTCCGCTCAATGGCCCCCCTGTAGCCCCTAAAGAACCTTCACTGTACTTTCCTAAACATTCTTGAAAAATCTGTAATTTAACAAAAGTTCTTCAGGTTTTACCACAAAATATTGCCTAATCAACAAAATGCGGACTAAAACCGGCAAAACCCAGCCATAATATTGCTGATTCCAACTCGTAAGACTCGTAAGAATGTCCAATCATATCCGTCACGTGCTTGTCGAATGCATTTTCAGCTTTTTCCTTTCAATTTGAAGCTCAAGTCCAAAGAAATGGGCCACCAAAAAGCAGAGTTCTGCTAAACAGAATTCAATTTATAAGGAAATCCCCAGCCACTTTACTGGCATAAGCGTTTTTTCGCTCAGCCAACATCCTTCTTTGGGGCTTTAAACGGAATGAAATTCGGCTCGAGCGACGACGACGACGAAGATTCACTGAAGCGTCGGACGACAGCTGCAGACGGCAACGTTTTTGGTGTATTTTGGCCAGAAATTGCAACGAAAACTGACTCAAACTTTAATATTGGACTGGCAAAAGCAGGGGCACAAACAGGGGATGGCATGTGCAGGTCGCAGGTCGCAGAATGTGCAAAAATGGTTGGCAAAAACATCATCCAAGGGTTGATGTCTGCCGCCTGCCGCCTGGCCACGTTTCGTGGGGGTGATGTTTAGCAGAGTGCCTCGTTTGAGTATCAAATTTCCTTCAAAATCATAATGAAAAACGTTATTTGCAGAGCAGCGAATACGAGAGACGAGCGACGAGAGACGAGCGACGAGAGACGAGGGACGAGCGACGAGAGACGAGGGACGAGGGACGAGCGACGAGAGACGAGCGACGAGGGACGAGCGACGAGAGGGGCACCTGCCATATGGCCGAATGTGGAGTGGAAAAGGGTTGCAGCAAAGCAATTACAAGTACAAACAGACACACGATACACGACGGCCCACACACAAAACACTTGTTGTAATGTCAGCTGTCAATAGCACGCGTCGAGTCGAATTCGGTTTCCTTTGCCCCCTTCAAACCAGATTTAGAATCAGTTTGGGGGGGTGGCACTTTTACTGCTGATAATTGGGGAGATTTCGGTACAAGGCCCGAGGCAAACGAATGACGAAATCCAATGAGAATGCGCCAGGGCAAACAGGGATTCATTAAGGGAGAGAATTCGGAATCACTCTAAAGGGCCAAAGATGGGAGTTTAAGGAAGATTGTAGACCCAGAAGCTGTCTTTAGGGGATTAAAGATATCCCTTATTGTTGGATCCTTGATAAGCTTGAATATTTCTGAATCTACACCATGGAAGAGATCATAGATCTCTATTTTGGAAAGACTTTCTGGCATGGTATATAATGTTTTCCTTTTGGGAAATTTCTGGTAACTTACTAGACATTTTCGGTTATTTTATGGTATTTTATATTCCAGTATTTTTGGGCATTTATGTCTGCTGTTTGATGGTTTTCTTGTATTTTCTGGTATTTCTTTTATGTCTTCCATTTTTTATACATATAAATATCACTGTTTCAACAAAGAAATCTCTGCAATAATTTTTAAGGAATACAAATATAATATTTCCAAGTTTTTAATAGAAAAAGTTCCTTAAATTTGGATTTAATTTATTGTAATTCAATCATTTAGAATGATGAAAGATATTTCTCTAACCTTGAGTTTGATAATATTTTCAATTCATTAAAAAATAACATATTTCAGTACCCCTCAAATAGAAAACTCCTTCATATTAAGAACGATGTCTCTATTCCCTCGTTTTCCCAGATGAAATCTTTCATTCTTATGAAGAAATCATGTCGGCACTCGCTCAACTCTTGTTCTCACGCAATTATGTCGTTCCACTGCCCTGGAGTTCCACCTTTCTCTCCATCAAATGCATTCCCTAAGTCCTCACTTAAGAACTGCAATATCTCTCTATTACAGAAAATGGGGGAAATTAAGGAAAAAAAAAAGAAAACCAAATGGGAATGCGAATGCGAATGTGGAAAACAATTATGACAATTCTTAACCCACTTTCAGTGCCATTCTATACCATTCCATGCCATTCGTTTCTGTTTAACGATTTCTACGCAATAACCTAAAAAAAAAGAAGCAAATTCTTCCCCCTCCCTAGGCGGTTCGGTTCCATCATTCCGGCTTGCCATTAAAAGCAAATTTCCCCACTAATTGCATTCTGTTGTAGGCTAATTTTAAGTTTTTCCCAGTTGCAGTTCATCTGAACAATAAACTGGAACGTGCGACAAGAGAGACAGAGAGAGAGAGGGAGTGAGAGAGAGAGAGGGAGAGAGGTTTCTAGATACATTTGTCATTCGTCAGTAGCCGCCAGCGGATATACGACCAAGTTTTTTGTTTTGTTTTAGAGACACGGAGCAATCCATTGATCTCGGGTTCAAGTTTCCCCGTACGACTGCGACTGCGAGTGTGTGTGGTATGTGCCACCGATTGTAATTAAATCAACTGCAAAGTGCCGCCAGAAGTTGCACACGATTCGTGATCTGACCAAAAAAAACAGAACGAAACAAAGCAAAAATAAGGAGAAGTGGGTTAAAACGCGACTACAACGGAGCGGGGAATACTCTCAAAAAGAGGAAATCAATGGGAGTTCAGAAGAGCCTGGCATAAGCGGAAAGGATTCGGCCATCCTTAGAGTATTCCTATTGCTGAAAATGCTTAAAAAACAAGGATATAACCCCTAGGTACCTTTTTGTTAACGTTAAATGATAAAGTCCTCCACCATTTCCTTTCAGAGGAATTACTAAAACGTCAATTGGCGATTTGGAATGATGGAAATGAAACATTGAAAGTCGATAGGTATGCCAAATATCCATTAAGCACATTATTTATAGATCCTATATCGAAAAACACATCGATTATCTGTAGAAACTTCCAAATTTAATCCTTTCCTAAGGTTTTGCTTATATTTACAGAAATATGATGGACATGCCATAAAAACTCTTTGGTTTTGGTCAAGCTTTAGCAATAGATTCAGAACCCGAATATCCCCACCCACTATACCCTCTTATAGAGCACATATTTAGCTGGGAAAACGAAAACAAATTCAAAGAGAAACAGCATTTACAAAGCCACAAAGATAGAGACCCAGCAATTATGATGGCGACGGCGGCGGTGAGTGACTTTTGGGCCTGACTTTTGGGTGACTTTGGTAATTGTTTGAGTTAATTGCACTTGGCATCGCTTAATTGCAATTCAATTGTCATGCCACCAGCACCACTGCCACTGCCTGTGGCTGCCTTCATGTGTGTCGTGCCTTGAGTCGTGTGTTGAGTGTGTTGTAAGATGCCGCTCCGATGCCACCCATTTGAAGGTTACAACAAACCGACAGCCGACAACCGACAGCCGACATCCCATGATGAGTGTCTCTCAATGAATGTGACTTTGATGCATCGTTTTCCATTGAATATTGAGTGCACTGTGCACTCCACAAGTGCAGGCTACCCGAGAGGTTTATGCGATTGATTTATTCATATACATACTATATACATACGATACATAAGCACACTATATAACCGCATGTCAATGAGCCTTAGTTTTATTTATTTTCGAATCACCTGGCAAATTTCCATCAGAATTCCATTGTTCAATTAGCAACAGTCGATGAATATCTATAGATCTCCGGGAATGGTGTACAGATTTATGCGATGACTATCAAGGGAGGGGTTTCGGAGCCATAGAATTCCATGAAATAGTTTCAACTGGCACTAATTGCAGGTTTGTTTGCGATTTTTCCCAGTTATGGAGAGAACTGTGCGATTTTTCAATGTCAAGATCGGTTTTCTTGGGGCTGAATAGGGGTATATTTTCTTGTTTCTTTATTTATCCCAAAAATATATAATTTCTGTCAGAAATAATTACTTTTTTATGGCATAAATTCTTTAAAAATAATTCACATAAATCTGCAAGGTTGGAGAAAACAAGAGACTCTCTAGTGGAGAAATCAAATACACAATAAAAGCTCTTTGAACACCTGGCTTCTCCACAATATTAGAGCTAGAGCAATGCTTTTTTGAATGATTACTTTTCGATTTAAAGAAACTAATTAACTAAATATAAATAAATTAAAATCATATAAATGCAATTTCCTTTCAAAACGAAATATAAATCCCACAAAAAATCCTCCAGTGAGCCCCAGGCTCTACCATTTCTCGACCATTGGAAAAATCTCTCTCTCTCTCTCTCTCTCTCTCCCTAACAAGCAATCATTTTTCTGTCAAACCAACTTTCATATCATCTTTCCACCGTCTTTATCGGTTTTTGTGCATGTTTTTCACTGCAAAAATGCCTGCAATTCAATCGGAGATCAAACACTTGTCAAAACAATTGACAGCGAAAAAAGCGAAAAAAAAGCAACTAGTTTTCCTGACTCGATTGTCACTCGGTTTGCGGGTCAAAGCCGCAGAAAGAAGAAGAGTCGCTTCCTCGGGGAAAAAAAACCAGTTGCTCTGGTGGCATTCTGGCCTTCTCTCTGTGGCCGATTCCCTGGAAAATCATTAACGTGTCTTAGGCATAAATAATTAAAAAATCAAGCAACAAGCAGAGCAACAGATGCAGCAGATACCACAGATACATATGTACGTCTGAAGACGGGTAGACTGTACCAGCAGACGTCACGTCAATGTCTTGTTTGTTGTTTGTTGTTTGTGGGCCTGCATCCTGGTCCGTTTGCGACGCTGAAAGCCTTTTCAGCGGACAAGACCTGCCAGAGAGATAGATAGATGGATAAATACAAATGTATCTACGAGTTGCTCCCATTGCCATGGCCGGCAATTACACATGGGAGATGGATGGATGCGAGGAATCACGCCTGTCAATATGACATCCCGTCCACAGATCTCTCAACTTACAATTGAAGAAAGTTAACCTCAAACAAAGATCGACAGAGATCAACGCTCCAGCTCTCAGTTGGGGGATATCGCGTTTCCGGTGCGGTTATTGCGGTAATCAGAGGTACATATGTATATGTATCTCCTAAGAATATGATAATTGCATGGCTACTGGAAAAACCATAAATAATCCACAGACAAGACTTGTTCCGAAAGGTATTTAGTGGCTCGAAAACCCCAATGCGCCAAATAAATCAGCACTCGGAGATATTTAGCATTCGTTTAGCACTCGAGAGAGAGAGACAGACCTCTGACTCACAAACTTGTCTTTTCCAGCACGCTCCCACATTTAATAAATATTTAAACATTTTATAAACCCAATAGAGTGGCGGGCACATACGTGAGTGGCTACTGTGCTACAGGCCACCCCCCGTGCCGCCCCCCCGACACCCCATGGATTGTTTACCGTACTCGTGCGAGCTACACTCTATTTGTATCTCATAGATGGCTGGCAATTGTAGGTGCGCTTTGGCAAATATGTATCCGAAAGATACACGCAGCAAAGATTCACATGTGACTCAAAGTAAAGGCAAATAAAAGGCTAAGCAAACCCCGTCGAAGGTCTTTAAATATAAAGAAAGATGAAACGATCCCTATCGAGTTAGAAGGGACTATCTTTTTGGGGCATATTTTGGTTCATTTTGAAGTTTTTCAAAGAAGAACTTACGTATTATATTGGAAATCACTTTTAAAAGTAATTTTAGACCATTTTTAAGCATCGTTTGAATCTTTTTTTGGTCAGAACATCAATTCTAAGACTAGTTTCAGCTAGTTTTTTCACTCTCAAAGTTTTGAAAGAGAATTTTCAACTGAAATATTGTTGGAAGATGAAAGGATGCCATTCATGAATCTAGAATCTAGTTCGATTTTAACTTTAAAAAATGTAATCTTTATGGAATAAAGCGCCTTCAATGACATCTAAGATCATTTTGAGTGATCTCATATAAGATTTTAGCTGAATAACTACACAATATATTAAAGAAAATCATATTTTTGGCACTATTACTGCTATTAATGCCATTCCTGTTCTGTTTCGTTGTGTATTCGTTCATAGATATATTTGTAAAATATTTAAAAACAACATTTCCACTAAAATCATTCTATATAAGGCATATAAAGGGCTCTAGAATCATTTTGAAGTAAACCTATCCTCTATGAATAGTTTTCACAGTCCCAAAAGGGATTAAACATTGCCCTTAAGTGCTCAGGATTGGTCATGAGGGTTATAATATATTGGAAATCAATTAAAAAGTTAAAATATTGATAGAAGAACCTGATGGAAGAATATTTGTGGTATATTTAAGCCCTGGAGAGTCTTTTTTATAGTAGATTATAGTCATGAGGGTTATAATATATTGAAAATCCATTAAAAAGCAAATTTTTTATAGTAGATTCCAGGTTAAGGATCCTAGCAGTGAATAATAAGTAAAGTTATAGTATATAACACTTCAAGCCCTTCTCTTTGCATAAGAAATCATGTTTGAGTACCACTCGATCCCCTTCGATGCCCCTTCTGGTATAAATCATAGTCCCCCCCCCCTCCCCCCAGCACATCGTTTAAGGAAATACCTGCCAGAGTAGATACAACCCATAAACAACACAAAAGACAAATGGTATCCATCAGTGTAACAAGCTTCACAACTCAGCTAAGCGACCTTCGATCTGTCTTCTATAGATACACAGATACACAGATACATATGCCATAGTCGTATAAGTCATGAAATAACAACCAGAGTCTCCGGAGTCGGAATACATTATTTATGTGGGTGAAGTTCTATGACAGGCCGCCGCGGCCGATGGCCAAAAAAGTGATTTAAAAATTGAAAATCAAGTCCGAAAAAGCGAAATGAAAGAACAGGATTACAGAACGGGCACGTTTCGCCATCAAAAACCTCACGAAATAAGCAATAAATAAGACTGGGAGAGAGAGAGAGGGCTGAGAGGACCCAAAAAAAACACTCGAAAAGCCCCACACACAGAGTTGTAAAAGTTTCGCCTTTCGGGGTTTGGTTTTTGGTTCTTGATTTTATACGTATTTTTTCGCTGTTTCTTTTTCCGCTAATGAGTGGAGTTTTTGGGTTCTGTTTCTCTCTCGTAAAATTTATGAGGTGTTTTGTTATGTGTCAAAGTTATACCAGAAAGCGTGCTCAAAAGGCTGTAGCCCCCAGCCCCTCCGATCCCCAATCCCCAGTCGCCGATTCATTAGCTTTGCAGCTTAAGCAAATTATATGATCGATGTCTGGAGGGGGAAGAGTTTGGACTTTTTGGGGTTCCAGGAAATCACATAATCCCCCGCCCATTAAATAATCGCATCGCCAACAGGATTGACTAGTTTCCAACAGCCAGAGCCTCATCTCTTATTTATTTTAATATTTATTTACTTTTTGGAATGCAAAAGTGTCAAATATTTCGTGTTTACTTTCCACGCTATGCCCTTCACGGATTATAATGATTTCGTCGATGGGAATTCGAGGCTTGTTCACATCTTGTGGGTCACCCATAAGTTATTTGCCATTCGGGAGAGGAGATGACGAGCCCCCACCATATTTTGATGGGTTTCATGGGAGACTAAGTGAATTTCGTAATTTTTAAAGACATTTTCGGAGCGAAAGTTACGATTATTTATGGAAAAATTTGGGAGTTTAAGTTAAAAGGAAAAGTGCCTAAAGGAAAAATCAATTTGAAGAGACTAAAATGGAAACAAAAAATACTTATAGATGGCTACAGATGTTGGTTATAGACAGAAAGAAGCATTTCCCAGGGCAAGTGTGCCTCGACGAAAACGTACCGACTTGTTTTAGAATGATTTTACTCAGTTTTACTGAGTTGGAGATAGATAGAGAGATTTATGGATATAGATAGAGAGATGTATGATATATTTTAGCGATAAATGGATATGATATGAAGATATAAGACAAAGATATAGATTTATAAGAAATGTATAACCTATAAACCTATAATAGAAATACAGGGATATAGATAAATATTTAGATACATAGAAATCCATCGTTTTACAAATAAATTTGTATCCTAATAGTTTTAAAATAATAGAAATACTCGTATATAGTATATGTATACTATATTAAAGTATAGAAAGATATCGATCCATATACATAAAATTTATAAAAATTGATCAATATCCCATTATTTATAAAAAAAAAACTCATTTAAAATTAAAAGAATCATTTGAATTGGAGGCAATTGAATGGAATATATATAGATAGATTAAGATCTATGTAGATATAGAATTAGAACAGCAAGAAGTCTTGTAATTGATCCCTAAAACTTTATCCCCTGTAATTTTCCGAATAAATCAAAGTAAATACCTTTGCAGTGTATCTTTTATACTTTAAATAAAATTATTCCATAACATTCAACCGCATCGTATCTGTAATCTTTGAATTATACCACAAACCAACCATAAATCGTAAATATCTTATTCCAGTACTTGTCGCCTGATTGCTACGTGATTGGAAATCGCATTATGCCGCCTTAAGTTGCCGAAAATTGAATTCATAAATTCCAAAGATCCATAAACAATGCCCTGTTCTGGTAGAACAGAAGCCCCAGCACTCTCAGCCGGCATACGAATTGATATGTCAGGAGAGAAACGGCTCTCCAGCCACACCTGACAACTTACAAATGTATCTAGATACAAAAGCACATATCTTTGCTGTGTAATATAATACCCAGCGAATGATAAAAACACACACATTTTGTATGCCAAGAGCATGGCATGGTATTAATAATATTATTTAAGTTTTTTGTGTGATTTTTCCATGCCCGGAGGCGGCGGCAAATCGCAAAGCAATTATTCGTATCACACGTTTCAGTGCGGCCTGTGGAATGGAGGTGGCAAGCGGGAAATGCTTTGCATCGTTGCACCTGAAAAGGCGTCAGAAATATTTACACTTTTAGCCACCTCCCGAATCATCTACAAGCCCCCAACAACAAGCCAGCCAAAGCTGACGATGGGATGATGTCATTTGGCTCTGGTCATTAGACCCCATAATGAAGATAGATTTGATTATCTTTTTTTTCTGGTTTTGTTTTGACCAAACTTTGCCACACACACACACACCCACAGTACGGATACACGTGCTTAATGGCTATAAGCCTTTACGGGATTGTTGGCCTTTGTTTTAGCCGTACTACTTCTGTTGTAGCACCCTGTATTTGTGGTTTAAAGAGCATTTATTGCTTTGAATTATTTACAAAATATAACAGTCGAAACGTTTGACCTTTTATTCGTTTCATTTGCTCTAAGAAAATGTGCTGTAATTGAAACTCAACAAAGCACCCTTTACTGATAAGCTACTCTGGGAGAGAGCAAGAATTTTACATGCAGTTAGATAACACAGTTTTTCATAATATTTAAAATGATGTATATAATTCTTTACTATTTAAAAGTTTTTAAATAATTTATATATTTATTTATAATTTCTATAAATACTACTATATCATTTTTTACTACCCATAGTTCTCTAAGGACTTTCTATTCATATTCAAAAAATTCTGTCTCCACAACTGACAAATAATTCAATATTTTTCTTATTCCACTAGTTCCCTGAACTATCTCTCCAAAACAAGGGGTATCTCTGGGTTGAAACATTTGTGCGCAGCTCTTCTCTTATTATTTTTCCATTATTTGTTCAACATACTTTTTGGCAAGACTCCGTGGCGCCGGTTTCGTTTTCGTTTTTGTTTTTTTGGTTTTTCGGTTTTATTTCTCTCTTTTCAATTATTTTGCGGTAATCAACAATATAAACATAAAATTGGCACAGTGTAAATATTTTGTATACGAAAAAACTACAAAAATTGCCCCGCATAAGCGGAAAATCAAAATCTGCCATGTTGTCAGTATATTTTCATTTTTTTTTTGTATACCCTTAAGAAAGAGGCATATTTGCAATTTCCAAAAACCTACAATAGAACGGATTGATCATAATATATCCCATTGAGGAAAGTCTGACCAGAACAGAGCCTGGGGTGGAACGAGAGGAAGATAGAGAGGTGCAGCGCTCTCTCTCGGCCCTTACTGGTAAGCTACTCTGTGAGAGAGCGCTTTCAGGCATGGGAAATCGTTTCTTATAGCTCAATTCTCCATCATCAAGTCTTTGTCCCAAGATATTCAAGGCTCTCGATTCTATAGAATGTTTCTTCATGGCCAAACCCTATTTCTATACAAATACCTTCTACTCTACACCGAAATAATCCCTGCTTAAGAGTATCCATTGCTTCGACTAACTCTGGGGCCACTCCTTTCCTGTTTTCCTTTTTTTCTTTTTGGTGGAGTTTTGCGCAATGGCAAAATATTTATACATTTTTTGGTGTTTGTTGTGTATGTATTTCTGTCTAATTTTGCCACCTGCATTTTGGCATATTTGGTGGCTGTGTTCGGTGTGTGGTTTTTTGGCTCTGTGGTGGCAAGTTTTTGGCCAATTGATGAATTGGTTTTGACCAAATGCAGTGTAGCGCAGTGGAGCGCCGAAAGCCGAAAGCCGAAAGGGTGTCTCGAATTGGTCAGAAATGATTTATTAACGTGGCTAGTTGTTTATGTCGACTTAGCCCCCATCATTTATGGTCAAACACAAATTTGTTATTTAACAATTTTGACCATTTTCCAACGCCAATTGCAATGCGATACCCAATTGCAATGCAATGCGTGTAAATGTTAGAAGCCAATTTGACAATTGGACAATTTTCGCATTCAATTTGTAATTCCGATTTCTTACAAGACGCAACAGCCCAAAGAAACATTTTGATATAGTTATTAGATATGGCAACGCCCGACAAAGGTGGCCCTGGGGCTCTCTGATTGGTTGATGGTTTAATTGCTTCGGGGGGGGCTTGAAAACTGATCAAATTAGGAACGATTTCCTGAAGATCATCAGATCAGATGGTTTATTGGGAGAACATAGTTGGGAGACATCTTTCAGAGGCTTTGCTGAATCTTTTAGTACTCTCTGCAGATAGGGCTTGCTTCTTACAAGCCTTTTCCTTTCAGACAATCCATAAACCCATTGAAGTCTCTGGATCTGTAGTTCCCAGTATTATCAGTGTATTTTTGGGTGTTTTTTGGTATGGTTATTACATCCTTTCGATTTCCCGGTAGGGATTCCTTCTGAAATACTCATCGTTTGAGTTGATCCATGTTCTATTGGTGGTTTGTGACCTGTTTATAAGAACTTCTATGGGGCTTAGCTCCTAAATATCTTTGCATCTGTAGTTCCCAAATTTATCCGTATCTTTTTGAGCAAGCTTTCTTTAAAAAGCTTTTAAAGTCCTTTAGAATGATCTGAAGCTAGAGGAGGCTTAGTCCTGTCGTTAGGGTAGCAACCAATTCTTATCCATCAAATCCTAGAAGGTATTCTAGGGGCTTGTACCAGATCTCTAGGATTCTCTCCTGACAGAAATTCCCTTTTTAATGAAAGTGCTTTCTATTATTTTCTACCTAAAGCAATTTCTCGGTTGTCAATCAATTATCAGACAATTTGTTCCTTGCATTCCCTTCAATAATTTGTATCTTTAATCCCAACAAGCATTCTTTTGTCATGTCAAAACTTCCCTTTAAAAAATGTAACCAAAATAATTGAGATCAGAAAAAACCAAAACCAAAAATTAACAATCATTTTCTTAGCCACAAAAATCATCATAATTTAAAGACTTCAAAGACCCCCAAAAAAAGGCGACCAAAATTAGCCAATTGGCGCTATCCTTCCCCTCTTCTCCTTCGCCCAGCCGAATATCTAAAGTTTTTCCCGACACGTGCAAAAACCACAAAGCCAAAGGCCTAAACAACAATAACAATCATTATGTGTATAATGAAAGAGCGGGAAAGGAGGCAAGGGGAAGGGGGAAACTAGCAACGAAAATAAATGTTCAAATAAAGAACAAAATAAAAGCCATGGCAATCAACAAAACAGAACAGAACAGAACAACAAAACAATGCCAGAACCGAACAGAGCAGAAATGATTGTTTGCAAGGTTTTTGACACTGGTTTTTCTTTGGCCGAAACCCAGAGATTGGGAGATCTTAACGATTGTAATGAAACGATTCCGAAGGCATTTGGGGGAACGACTTCTGTATTCGGCTTGCGCACAAAGGCCTGCCTTTTGCGGAGGGAGCCACGAAAAAACATACATAAAAGATGCAAATTTGCCAAATGATTTGTAAATTGATTTATGGACTGGGAATGGAGATGTCGGCACAGACTTCTCTAATTCTCTAATTGTTGGCTATTCATTCGAGAGATTCAAAGACGTGAATTAAAGTGTTTGCAAAATATGTATGTAATTACTTGTTGACGCAATGGAAATGACGGTGTGAAAATCATGTACGTGGTGGAAAAAAATACAGGGTACTTCAACGTCTTTAGGCTAATCATCAAAAATGAATCGAAATAAAAACAAAGAAAACTACGCAGCAAACAAAGTAGAGTTCCGTTCGTTATTCCTTCACACGAGAGTTCGTATGTATTTTATGGGAGCGGGCGTTGGTGGTCTCTCTTTTTCTTTTTGCTGAGAGCAAAGAGGGAGAGCAGCAAAGGCATTGCAAGGGTATGCGATGCGTGCGGGAAGAGGCGAGAAATAAAATGACGAGATCGGACACGATCTGGGGACACAAAAACAAAGTCAAACACAGAAGCAAAAACCAACACCTCTGCTGCGCTTGCATTGTTGTTGCTGTTCTGTCTGAGCGAATGCAAAAGAGATAAGGATAGAGGGAATTGCTTGTGGAGAGAGCAATTGACTGAAGCTGGCGCGAGAGAGGTTCGGTAATGCGCGTGAGGTACAAAGCTCTCTCTCGTGGATGAAATGAAGATCAAGAGAGATTCCGACGCACTTCATTCGAAGCCGAAATACAACAAAACTGAAGGAAGAAAAGTAGGCAAAGCTGTCCCTATGACCTATGCACATATGTATGTATGTATACATATGTACATGTATTTATGCATGTATGTATATATTTATGTGTGGGAGTCTCCGTCACAATTATTGTTTAAGGCGTGCATTGTGCTCGTCTTTGCTTACAAATGGATTCCACTGCTCAGTCCACTGAAATCTGAATCGTATTTGCATCACCTTTAAACCAGGAATCCATAACAGATATTTGAACCAGCCATAAACAGTCTCGAACGGCTTTATGTCGCATATTACACATTCTATAGGCAGACAGACAATAGCACCTCCCCCCCTCTCTGCCTCTGCCCAACGAAAGATCCGTGTTGTAATGCCCCATCAATAATACTCGTACCCCATGGAAATCATCAAATCTGTATTTAACGACTTAATCACCTGACCGTGATACCGTGATACCCCGTGTAACCAACATAAAAATGCAAAACAAAAAACTTAACAAAAACGATAGATGGCTAGTTCTTAACTTCAAGGAATAAATACCAAACTGTAATTGATTTAAATGTGTTCAATTAAATGCTTTGCCTTTCAGGATCACGAGAGAGGCCTGCGGTTAATGGAAAAAAAAAGTATCTTGTTTTTGTACGAAAGGAAATTGGTTTTGGTTTTCGATTCGGTCACGCGTGCCGCTTTGCTGCGGTGCCTCCTCCGGTGTCTGCCCCAATCTTGACTGCTTCTCCTGCTGCTGCTGCTGCTGCTGGCCAACACATCTTTGGGAGTATTCAAAGCACGCGCGTTTACAAATTGAAAACTTGTTAAGTGCCAGTCTCCGAGTCTCCGAGTCCCCGAGTCTCCGGGTCTCCGGCGACTCTCTGACAACAGGTGAACCTGCCTCCGAATGGTTGCTGGGCTTTGTTGGTCTTCTCCTCGCTCTCTCGCTGTCTCTGGGGCCCAGCCGTTGACAGATTTGTGTTGCCAATTTGCGTTCAGGCCCCTGTGATAGAGTTGTTTGACATTTTGGCTTCGGCTCTGGCTCTGGCTTTTGGTTGCAGCCCAAAGTTTATGCAAATTTAACGGGGGGGGCCACGGCACACACCCACCACTTAATGGCCACAGATACGGCTACACACAGATGCAGATACATACCTGAGGAAAAAAAAAGAGAAACAAAAAATGCATTAGAATTTTATAGATACGAGGGTACCAGCTTTTTGTTATTTTTTCTTGTTGGTGGCTGCTTGGAAATTGGGTTAACGCATTCTTTGGCTTTGGGTAAACAATTCTCTCGAGTCGAGTGCCGAGGAATTGCTTTGATTTTTTTGTGGTCTCCTCGGTTCTTTGGAAAAACATAAACATAATTTTTTTCGGCTTCCCTTGCAGTGCAATTGACCCAGTTCTTTAATCGTTTATAGACTTCAGAAATACACCATTTCCACAGTCGATTAAGTGGCCCTGCACTTTGCTCTCTTTCCGAGCAGTGGGAGACTGGAGTTTGGCGTCTGGAGACCCCAAGAGATGGAGTTCGGAGTTCAAAAATGGGAGAGGCAGCACCAAAACTCAATGTAATTGCAGTTTACACTTCAGAAACACTCGACTTTTCTAGCATAAACACAAAAACGTTTTGCCCCAGAACAAATATTGTTTCAAGTGTTTTGAAAATGTTTTTCTTACGAGGTACAGGGGAAGAAACTGATTGTTAGGGAGATCTTATTACCCTTCCAATTGGTCTAATGAGAGCCATTCACAGAGGCAGGAGAAATGCATGTGGGTGGGGGAAATTATTTTAAATCGGTTTGTTTGTCCTATAGGAATATATTCAACACACTTCCTGTTCCCTATCGCCATACGATGAACAAAACTCCTTAGTTTCTTTATAAATAATATAACAATATAATATTAATAAGGGTTAATTACTATTTATTTTTTTAAATAATTTGTTGATATTATTTTTAATTTTTACAATAAAAATCTAAAGTATATATCCCTTTTTATTTTTTATTTTATTTTTGTTTTATAATAATAATAAATACAATTATTTATTTTTATAATACAAATCAAAAAAGAAACACTTTTCCAGTTATTAACCAAGTTAAAAATATGAATTATTTCTGATTTTAATAATAAAAATCAGATTTAAGGTTTTAGTTAAGAATTTGTATAATTTTCTTTTTTTTTATAATTTTCTACTACCATTTCAGCACGATATTTACTGGAAAAAGTTGTTCGGTTATCCGATAGCTCTATTCTACCAGCCATACCCTCTGTAGATTCTGGTTTCGTTTCCCCCATCCCCATATCTGGCATTCTTCCACACAGACCTTCTGCCATATCCAGTATCTATAACTTATTCTCGCCAGCAAAGCCCGTAAACTCTACTTCCTATTCCGTATTCAGTTACAATAACTTCCAGCCCAATCTCTCGCAAATCACAATTCATCATTTACGGCGGACTCCTTCCCCCCCCCTCACAGCTGCTTATCCAATTACAAGAACCTGGAAGGCAGGAGGAGCAGCTCCACAAAAACAAAAGCCACTCAAGAGGCGGCGGCATTTACATTGATGTGTAAGCATATACCCGGTGCCATATACATATGTACACTGAGCGAAAACAGGCATAGAAAGAACACTTTTATTTAAGCAAAACTTTATGAAAAAGTCTTTAATTTAATATACATAGATATGAAGCACGTTAAAATAAATCTATAAGATGCAGTTTGTAGTAAATATTTATATTTAATTTTTATATAAAAATACTTAATCTGTAGCTAAACATGCAATATATATATTTACGAAATATATTCAATTGAAATATAATATGAAATATATTTAAAATAAATACACATTCAATAATGTGAAAATATTCAAAATGCAGGGCTTTTTCTCGCTGTGTACGCTGTGCATATATGAGTATAGGGAGTAGAATGCATTATGGAAGCGATCGAAGCGATGTGAAGGGTCCGGTACGTCCGCTAAGGGCGTACCACTCGACCAGCTCACACACACACAAGAGTCGCAGGACACACACACACACACACACACAGATGGACGTGGACGTGGACAAAGTGGCCTGTAAGTAAACCCAATTGACACTTGAACATCGCCCAGTAGCCGGCGGCGGGTCGGAGGCAGCAACGTGGTGGGTTCTGCCCATGGAATGGTAATCGTAATGGTGGTTCCTCCTCCTCCTTCCTCCGTCACCCCTCCGTCACCACTCACCCCTAGTCGCCTCCCACTCTCGTTTTCCATTTTGGGTTTGACGTTTTATTTGATTTTACGCTTCGTTGCATTTTTTTGCACTCTTGGAATGGGCGCGGAGTCGGATGGGAAGAGCATGTGAAGCAGAGCGGGGAATGGAACAGCGATGCGATGGACACTCGATATGCATGGGCCGCCCTTGTTCATCGATTTTCAAGTGCACTCTGGACCCTATACGCTATCCTTCTTATGGCATTCTCTTATCCCCACTCCTCGATCTCGATTTCTGCCACAACTTTTGCATAATTTATAACTATGACACTACCTTAGTGCCGTCAAAAGGGAGCCGCATGACACCTACCTTCGGTGGGAGCTGCTGCAATGGAAGAACAATGCCTCGAAGATTAATGGTCACAAACACACACAGCATGGGGGGGGGGGGGACACGGGAGAATGACAATTTGGAAAATCCATGGAAATTGGTGTGCCAAAAAATGTACCTTTTCCCATCTAAGAAGGGAGCACAGACATCAGGCAGCAGACAGTAGACATTCAGCTACAACCTGAAGGACACATAATATATGGTATAGGACTTTTACGACTTCATTAAGGCTTCCACAGTGACACCTCTCCTCGCTCCTCGCTCCTCCTCTCTGCAATTCCATTGTCTAGGATGGCACTGCCTCGCTGCTGCACTTGACATTGTCCGCTCTGTGGTGCAAAATAAACTAACAGGATTATTGCGGCAGGGCCTGTCCTGTCCTAGCCTGGCTTTTGTAATCCTTTAATGCGGCAACAGCAGGTCGGGGCCCTTAACCCTCTGGGCGCAATTGTTTTGCCTGTTCTGCTGCTGCCTCATGTGTATGCAAATTTATTTACGTTTTGTGCTAAAAATATACTTTTTACCATGCCACGGACAAAACAAAGGATGGCATGACGGGGGTCTGTGCCTGCAGCACGCCACAAAGCACAAGGACAATGACACCAAAAGGTGCCTCCCCACTTGAGGCACTGTACTTTAAGCTAAGGCAATGGAAAACTGGGCAACAAGATATGATTTAATTGGATATTTACGGATGAAGATTCATAAGGGGAACCTCTGGAAACGCCTCTCAAGCGACACTCAGGCCAGAGCTCAGGCCGAAGCGCAGGCCAAGCGACCGATAGGTGCTGCTGCATGACGCCAAGCAAAGCTCTGGCGTACAAAGGATCTTCTGTACCTAGATATTACATCCTTATTTGGAGTACAATTCTCTTGTTTCTCTTCCTCTACCCCTTTCTCTATAGTTTTCCAATCCTTTGCGGCATCGCCAAGTCATTCCATACCATTAATTCCGAAAAAGCAATCCAATTGCTGACCAATGTCCAAGATCACAGTCCATTATAACCGATTATCGGGTTGATCTTTACTCCGAAATGCGAAATACGAAACACAAAACAAACTTCAAACGAAATCTTTGCATAAATTGATTCCGAAAATCAAATCAGACAAGAATCAAAAGTAAAATCCAAACCATTGCCAAAAGAAACCCCGAGTAAAGTCAGCATTTGGGCCACAATTGGTTTTTGGATTTTGCAGGAAAAAAGGAAAAAATATTGTCTACTCATGACGAGGAAATTCAAACAAACCGAACAGCAAGGAAAAGCCAGACAGAGAGTGGAAAATGCTGAAAAAAAGAGGGAAAAAACTACCAAGGAAATCAACGAAAAAAAATGTAAATGTGGCACGATTTCGAAATGTGCAACAAAATGCATTTAATGGATGCATGGATGCTGCATGTAAAAATAGAGTCGAGAGAAGAGGGACTTTAGGGGGGGGCGAAGCGGATATTTATATACAAAAGTCTGGGGCACTTGCTTTAATTTCAATTTTCCAAACGGATTTCCATTTCGATTTGCATACAACACAAAGTTCTCTCTTCGCTCCGATTCGGTCGGTGGCCCTTCACGCTGGCAGTGCGGCATGCGGCATGTGGCATGTGGCACGTGGCACACACTCACAAGAGGCCCGCATACAGCTGCATCTGTTACCCGCTCCACCAAAAGGCCTTCCCTTCCCTTATAAGGCCCCCTATTTTCGGTTCCCATTTTTGGGCATCTGTTTTACATACTTGACAAATTAACAAAAATTACGCTTTTCATTTTATACTCGTATATTTTACATTTATTGGGCAATTTTCTACCCTTTAGATATTTTTGTGAAATGATTTTCTTCAGTCTTCAGACACTTTCTTCCCCCCCAAACTCATATTTTGTGGAATTTTTCCAATACATTTGTGGGTTAATTTTGATTGATTTGAGTACATTTTTCGGGCTGGGAAAAGAATGTTAATCGAAGGTAATTTAAAGATTAGGCCTTTATATGGTGGTTGCTGGAATCCATGGATCATCATTTGTTACACATCAAAACCGCATTAACCTCAGAAAGATCAACGAAAAGTTTTCCCAACATTAAACACGAGTCTCCACTCCTAAAAGTGAAGATCCCTTGAGCCAAGAATTTCTGTCTATCTATTGAGCATTTTTTCCAGTAATTTTTCCTACAAAAGAATATTTTTATTGCTTTATTTTACGTTCTTTTAGTATTCTAGTATTTTTCTGGTAGAGCCTAGTATTTTTTTCTAGTATCTTTGTTCTTCTATCGTTCCGTACTTCTTCAAACTCTTTTGAGAATTTTCTCTAGTATATTTTCCTACAACAGAATATTTACTGTTTTATTCTACGTTCTTTTAGTATTCTAGTATTTTTCTGGTAGAGCCTAGTATTTTTTTCTAGTATTTTTGTTCTTCTATAGTTCCGTACTTCTTCAAACTCTTTTGAGCATTTTCTCTAGTATATTTTCCTACAAAAGAATATTTTTATTGCTTTATTTTACGTTCTTTTAGTATTCTAGTATTTTTCTGGTAGAGCCTAGTATTTTTGTCTAGTATTTTTGTACTTCTTCACACTCTTTTTAAGATTGAAAATCTCTGATGAAAACTTCGTTTAGCTTCAGATCCACTTACCATAAAGAAGAACACTAAGCGCTAACAAAATTTGCATATTTTCTTATCCTTTGACCGCATCCAAACACCCTCTCTACCCGCCCACCAAATTGAAGTTTCTATTCCACAAAGTTATAAATTACCGCAGAACGCAGAATTTCAATAGAATGGAAGTCCGCCCCAAGCATTTAGAAGCCAAAGTACTTCCATTGGGGCTCTGGGGCTCCGGGGCTCGGGGGCTCTGGGGCACTGACTGCATTGATATGCATCTTTGGAACGGAATTGAACTCAGTTTGAGTATCGCCAACAACTCTGTCCATAACGAACTGGCGTTCTGGCGACTGCAACTGCAATTTATACCACTTAAGCACTAAAAGTTGCACCATTAAAGCGAAAAAAGGCGTTAACCCGACTCCGCAGCACACTCCACCCTGATCCATACTCCACTCTACGGAAAAACAAAAACAAAAAATGCAAACGAGGCTGCTGCAAATGTTTTATGGGCTTCTGTTTCGGGGTTCTCTCCACTCGGCCACCGCCGCAAATGCAGCCGCAAAATAACAGCAGGGAGCAAAAAAGATGCAAAAGTTAAAACGTTTTGGCCAAAATACTACTCGCACAATGAGGTAGGGGTGGCGAGAGTGGAAGATAAATGTACGGGCATTTGAGCCAGAGGATGTGCCGGTATCCTGGTATCCTGGCGCAAAAACGTTTTTTCAAAGCTGGCAGTTTTTTCATACCCTTTACAGAGGGTATCAAAGTTTTATGGTATTTTTTCCCCCCAAAAATTGACTATTTTGAGATCATTCTTCGGTCTTATTTCCAGTAAATTCTAGTATTTCCCAGTATTTTTTTTACATTTTTACATTTTTTACCATTTATTATTATTTATGGCTTATGGCATTTCTACTAGAATATTCTAGTATTTTTCTGGGAAAATCCATTTTTACAATTGATATTATTTTTGAGCTCCTCAAGTATTTATGTTAGTATTTATTTATCAACCGCTTTAAGACCATTCTTGTAATATTTATAGTATTTTTTTTAGTATTTTATAGAATTTTTTTGCATTTTTCCTAATTATTATTATTTATGGTATATTCTACCATTTATACTACTAATTTTTTATTTTGACATCATTATTCGTTATTTAATTATTTCTAGAATATATTAGTGTTTTTAGTATTTTTCTGGGAAAATTAATTTTTGCAATTGATAGTATTTTTGAGCCCTTCAAGTATTTATAGTAGTATTTATTTATGAACTGCTTTAAGATCATTCTAGAAATATTTTTAGTATTTTTTTAGTATTTTCTAGTATTTTTACATGCAAATGATCTGATCTTCGAGCATTCAGTTTTAATTAAATATTTCTGTTCTAGTATTTTATGTAGTATTTTTATTACTCTCTAGTATTTTTTTGCTGGTGTCGTTATCTTCAAAGGATATATAAATTTCGACTTCGTTTCAGATGTAGCCTCGTAGTCTGAATTTTTTCCCTCCATCTTTCTGTGCTTTGTGCCAACATGCAAAATGTTAATTCATTTTCAAGTCAACGTTTCAGTGGGAGTCCTGAACCGGATTCGTATCTTTCGCACGTGAGCGAAAGGAACGAGAGGCACAAGACCAAAGGATACACACGTAAAGGATAACTAAGCAAAAATGTAATGCAATGTCTGTGGATAGACTAAAATAACTCGAAAATGGCACCGACGTCAGCACTTTTCCGTTTCCTCTGCGACCACACGATAAAAATAGATATATGTAGCCACAATCCCACAGTCTTTAATTTTTCTGTCTTATCGGCTTTATTTTCCCATATATTTTATACCCTTCCCCAAAATCATTTCCTATCGCCAAAGTTTTACCCACATGCTTAAAATCTCATCCATCATTTTGGGACTGGCTGCCTGCCGCTGCCCGGCTGCTCTCAACTTTTTAATAACTGAATTTCCGTCATTTAACTTCACTGCAAATGAAAAATATTGACTTTTAATAACTTTGTTGCCGCCGGCACTTTTCCCTGGTACTCGTGTGGTACCCCCACTGTGGGGCGCTGACTTGTGAAAATTTGACTTAAATTTAATTATACTTATAAAAAAAATACAAAATGGAAGGTGGAAGATGCAAAGAAGGGGTCAAGCTAATTGACAATAATGAAATATTGGTAATATATTTAATTTTGAGCAGAGTGGTTCGGCATATTGGGGGGAGGTGCAAATTATTTTTTGTGGAATGGCTGGTCAAGCTAATTGGCTAATTACTGAAGGTAATACGATCCACATACAGAACCAAACATCTGTTCTGTAGCTACGGACATTACAAGTAAAATAATAAAGTACTTAAATAACGTTATTTCATAATTTTTTAACTAATTTCAATACTTTTACAGATCTATAAATACAGATCAATTAAATAACGTTATTTCATAATTTTTTTAAGCTAATTTCAATACTTTTACAGATCTATAAATCCCACAATGGTCTTTTACAGTTTCTTGTATCTTCTTTCTATATTTATTGTCCATTATTCTCATGTAAGTTACCAAAAAAAGGCTTTAAAACTGTTTTAAAGATCTCCCATCATGGTTTAAAGGACAGCAGATTCGAAAATTCATAAAAAATGTGTCAAAAACTTCTTTAAGATCTAATAAACTCTTAAGCAACTCACAAATTCTCTAAAAAATTATCTTCGTCTAAAAATCAACTAAAAAACCTTTAAAAATTCGCAAAAAATCTTCTATTAAGTTGAAAGTTATTTAAAAAGCTAAAACCTATTTCAAATAGGTTTAGGCATTACTTATTTTAGAATTTATTGAATGAATTTATGTTCAGATCGAAGCTTGAAGGGGTCTATTTTATATGTGCAATAATGTTAGGTATTTTTATGGAAAAAAACTCTATGGAGTCCCAAGTGGGTATATTTATAGAAAATTTACAGAATATTAAATTTAAAACCATATAATATTAAATATCGATCTTGGGAAGAAACATTGGATATCTTTGTAAGGCAAAACTCCCCTAGGAAACAAATGTTTAGGGTTAATGAGGGTTTTCCTTCAAGAAAATTCTATGATCTATGAGTTCTGCAAGTGAATGTGTAATCTTTTCTCCGATAACCCATAATCCGTAACCTTCAACCATTAACCCTCTACCGAATACGATTTCTCGACCTACTTTCTGGCTACTTGCAGCCCACTGTGCCCTGTCCCTGACGCCTGCCACCGACCAAAGGCACTGACCAACGTCGAGTCGATGTCGAGTGCCTCTTGCCGCCGCCTCTGTTGCTGCCAATATGCAAAAAATGAGACAAAGACAGGCAACAGAGGGGGGGAGAGGGAAAAGCGTGTGGCAAGTGTGGGTGCCACACTACATGTGTATGCCCCACAACAACTGCAGCACAACAACAAGGTGAAACCACTACGACATCGATGTTGTCGTTGCCCGTTGCCCGTTGCCGTCGTCGTCTTTTGGTTGTCGTTTAGTTTGGCGCCCACTCGGCTCTGGCCAAATGGCTGCCTATCCAACGAAATGGATAGGAAAACAAGCTCCAGCTCCAGCTCCAGCTCCAGAGCTACCAGAGCCCGGAGCAGAAAGCAGAAAGCTGAAAAGAGTCTCCCCATCGGATCCCAGGCCCATATGTGGGGACAAACCCATGGGTTGACCAAAACGTACGTCTGACGTACTAACTATGGGGAGAGCGTGGTCGTTGTCAGGTTTGGGCCTGGAGTCGGGAGGAATAGGTGGGGGGATAGGTGAGAGCATTTACATGACACAGCGAAAGTGAAACGATGCTTGGGGGCTATGATTAGATGCAGGTTCCTGCTCCCCAATAGCGGACAGGAAGGCGAACGGCTAGGCAGGGGGGATGGTGGGAGGGGGGGGGGGGGGGGGGGGGGGGGGGAAGACAGGCACCGACATGCGGCGACAGGCAACATCAGCAACATTTGACATGTGTTTGATTGGAGCGACCAAGGCAGGAGGCAGAAGGCAGAAGGAGGAAGGAGAGGATCGGGAAGCACTGCGCTCCTGAAGAGCAGAGCAGAACCTAACGACGAGGCCGATGCGTCCCATACCCTTGCATTATGTCGGAGTTTACAGAAATGAATACAAAATAAAGACACGAGAAACTACGCAGCAAAGCGAGCGAGAGCAAGAGCGAGAGCGTTGTGAGGGGAGCGTAACGAAGCGTAGAGTCCCGTTTGCCGACACGAGTGATAGAAAACAGAAACAAAGTCCGACTCTCCTGCGCTCGATTGAGGATTGAAGCAATGGCTTGCCGAGAGAGCAATTGAATGAAGCTTTTGCGAGAGAGCTTGGCTATTGCGTGTGAGGTGCGAAACCTCTCTCTCTCTCCCTCTCTCTCGCTTGGATGAAATAATGATCAAGAGATAAGAAACGAAGTTCGAAGAAAATGCAGGAAGAGGAGCAGCCTGTCCCGCTCTCAATAATCTGTACGCATTGCAAACCCCTCTTCCTTCTCATAATACCCTCTGTGCAGGGTATCACATGCCATTTTGTACAGTGGGAGTCGTAAAATGTCGGACTAGCGGGCATAGCTAGAGGCGCCGCAGGAGAAGGAGACCATGCAACGGGTAGAGTAGCAAATGGAGCTGGGACCGAGTTAAGTAGCACTGGGACCTGTAGATCCCGCCTCCCGCCCCCCTCCTGACGTGTGCCTGAGCGATGAGCCGACAAGGCGTGCCCCACAGCAGCCACCACACCACAAGAGACCAGACCGACCACCCCTCCCCGCTCCCCCCGACCGCCAACCACAGGCAGACATCCCGGAGATCCACTGATGATGTTGCTCTCCGTCTGATAATGACGACGATGATGATGGCACCAGTCGCTCAATCAGACCCAAACAGCCCGAACATCTGTTGCTTGCGGCAATCGTGACAGAAGTGACATGAAGGCGGTCGAAAGCGGCGGCATTTCTCTGTTACCCTTATAATTTGCATGAATAGGCGGAGAATAAGAGTTGGCGGATAGGAATATATTTGATGTTTAACAAAGTATAATTTTAAGGAGGATTCTTGCGAACCTCCTTGACGGAAAGGATTCATGACGCACACTGCACGACGAGAGTGTGTGTGGTAGAGAGAGAGAGAGAGAGATAAGGAACCCCCGATTCTATCAGATGTTTTTCCACTAATTTCCATTCATTCCTGATGGACATACTTTAAATACACCTCTGCAAATCTCTATTCCAGCATTCCTAATAAATTCCTGAAATTCTCACACACCCACACACACACCCAATACCCAATCGACTAGACCTTTTTCCCCCCGCTTGGATCCCATCTGAAAAGTATTTGTATGTATTTATTTTTCCCCTTCTTTCCAGGGAAAATCAACTGAGGCATGAAAATGCATGACGATGTGCATTGTAATTTATAGCAATTTCCTTCTTGCTGTGACTGCAGTTTTCATGTTTAGGTCTTTGGTATGGAAATCAACATCCACCAACTGAAGCGAAGAGCAGCCGGGCGGGCACTACAGTGCACTGGGCACTGGGGAAATTTATTAATTTATGCAACACTTGAGTTTATGGTACAATGTTTTGGTACGATTTTACGCTACATTTGAGTATGGGGTCCAGGGCGGAACAATTTATTAAGTCTTAGGGCCTTTGGGTCGTCTTCGATGTGGTTTGGAGTTTTACGCTGAGGTTGCGTTTTTGGTTGTTCGTTTCGCTTAATGAAGAATGAGGGAACGCTCAGTCCCTGCTTTATATCGTCTAATTGATGGTATTTTTGGAGGTTAAAGGCTATATTGAAAGAAAGAAGGGTTTCTGGAACACCTCTGGAAGATCTAAGCGGGTTCATCTTTCCATATGTTCACGATTTCAAGTGTAAGAGAAACTATGCTTGGAATATATCCATGATTCTGCAGGAGGAAACCTGTAGCCTATTGGATCTTGGTTACCAACAGCTCTTAAGTTTCCAGATATCGTATATCGACTTAAAGTTTTCCGATATCTCAATATGGTATAATGTTTTTCGGCAGAAATATATGTGCAGCTTTTTATCTATATGAACACCAAAAGTCCTTACGATCACATAATTATAGTTTGAAATATTTACAGTTCACTCGTATCTATAGTATATTCTCTTCTTCTCAGGCTACTTTTTGACTCTTTGATCAACTTTTCCTCCTACTGGGCCCTTAGAATTCTTGTCGATTTGCTCTTGCTTGGAATTTAGTGGCATGCACTTGATGACACGCCTCCTGCTCCCACTATGAAGAACCATGTACTCATTTTTAGTAGGCGTTTCCTGCTGCACGCAACGCTTTTCGGAGCTCATGCACAAATGCATAAATTTCCATGTTGGGCGTCATGTAATTTTCATTATTTCTGAGAGAGATACCGATAGAGGCAGAGACAGAGACAGAGACTGTTACATATCTGGTTATTAGCGCTCTAATGAACCTCTTTACAGCTGGCAATCATCGAAGGTGGCCAAGTGGAGCGGAGGTGGGGCTATTGCGGCTAGTTAGCACACAAATATGGGAAGTGGGAAGCCAAAATGAAGCTGCGATTGGTCAGGTTGGGGCAACGCTCAGACACACGTATGATGATCGTTTTGGATCTGATATTGCAGTCAAGTGTTCGGGTTGCCCACGTAGGAGGCGTGAAAACTTTACGCTTTTGTGCTCGCTCTCCTCTTGGCCGTAGTAATCCCCCACCTACATACCTGCTGCTTCGCCATCATTCATTCAAATTGGTCATTGACACTGGCTACGTGGAGGCGGGGGGATGGGGTCAGCGTGGGTAAATGGTTTATTGAGGAAACGCTTAGAGGTTATCTGGAGCTTACAGATGGAAGCGATAAAGATGATAACGATATCGATTTCACGAGGGCTTTTAACAAGCAAAACGAAGGGGATTATATTAAAACGATTGAAATCGATTTATATTGGAGCGATTTATAATCAAGTCAATTCACTCTGTTCACCGATTACAACGATAATACATCGATTACTATCGCCGGTTTAACAGTTTACACAATTTTTCGATTTTACTTGGAGCTCTTTTGTGTTTTCGTCTATGAAACGATAACTTCTATAACTAATCGATATGTATCGAAAGTATCAATACAAATTACGATGTAACTTCATGAATTGTTTTAATTTGAGGCATATTTTATACCTATTCAATATCAATACCTATTATTTCAACGATAATTTATTGATTCTTGTCGAAGCAACCGATCAAGGAAAGCAGAATGAATATCGATAGCGAATTAGCTCGATAAAACAACCACTACTATGATCAAAGCATAATAGAGTCCTCAATTGATCGATCTATGCCACAATGAGTTCTGAAACAACCCATGAATAAAGGAATCAAAAGAGCCACTCAAGTTCGCTCATCTCGAGATTTCTGCGCTGCCCACTCATTTGTCGTACCATTATCAGGGCCCCTCATAAATGACGTATGGGGTGGGGTGGCGACAACCCTGAACTTCTTATCATCTTTCAGGCCATGCAATGATTCGCGTTAATCCGTGATGAATGCACATTGCAATTGAAAGAACATTCATTAATCAACGAATCGCAGAGATGAATACCCGCCTGGCATTTGTCATTCAAACATTATGAATAAATTCCCCAGCTCAAACCATTCACGCGGCCCCAAAGTGCAATAATAATAATAATATGCGAGATCCAACAGTGCGGTGCGTCGCGGATCAACAGAGGGATAATAAATTACAATAATTGTGTGAAATTAAATTATCAATTGCAGACAGAAGCAATAAATAAATAAATGATGCGTGTGAACACAGACCCAGAGAAGTCAAAAAGGGAAATTGAATTTTCCCACAGGACCGGTCGGTCGGTCCGCAGGACGGAAGGTCAGAAAAGATGTGTGAGGGTGGATGGAAAATTGCAGATGCAATAATTGCAGGAGCAGGGGCAGGGGCAGGGGCAGGCGAGTGGTTTCTGTGGTGGTTTCGCATTTCCGTTTGCGGCTTAGAGTCGTCGACGGCCCACATGCAAAGAAAATATTTGCACATGCATTGGACTTCCTTTTCCCGTCCCGTCCCGTCCCGTCCCTTACGTTCCATCAGGATGTCTGGCCCCATATATCATTCGACATTCAACACAGCATGGAATATTCACGCCCTACGAGCCGGATCCGCTTGTTCCGCCTGAAAATATACCGATATGACGTCAATGCGTTAACACCCAACGCACCAACACACCAATACACCAACACACCAACACACAATCGGAACAATTTGTGGGATGATGTCCCGCCTCTGCCGCAAAACTTGCTCTAATTTAGCATTGTGTGGCTTTTTGCCTGGGCTACAGTGGGGGTTCAACTAATAGAAGCTCCACATATGTATGTATTTGATTAAAATAAAGACTAAAGAAATAATCCTGCATTTAATAGTCGTTAGGCTAATCATCAAAAATGCATCGAAATAAAAACAGAAACTACGCAGCAAACAAAGTGGAGTTCCGTTCGTTATTCCTTTTATTCCTTCACACGAGCGTTCATCTCAGCTGAAAAAACTTTTTCTTGTTGCTGAGAGCAGAGAGAGAGAGAGAGAGAGAGCAGCAAAGGGTATGCGATGCGTGCGAGAAGAGGCGAGAAATAAAATGATGGAGAGCGGACAGCGGACAGCAACAAAGTGCAACTCTCCTGCGCCCGAGAGAGTGCAAAAGAGATAGGGACAGAAGGAGTTGGAATAGAACAAAGCTATGGCGAGACGTGCAAAGCTCTCTCTCTCTCTCCCTCTCTCTAAGATCAGCGGAATCGCTACACTCGAGGCAGGTGAAAACGAGCGGAACGCAAGGCAAGCCATAGTGCTCCTATTTACTTGACCGCAACTGTAACTGCAGGTGTGTGCATGTGTGTTTCTATGCATGTGTCTGTGCGCTCATAAGGCCCCTAAACAAATGGCTTCCAATCAGCGAATGTTTGTTCAATGTTTTGCGGTGACGGCAACGGGCCGACAGGTGCAACGAGAGCGGGGGGCCGGGAGTGCCGGCCAAAGTGGAGGTAAAGTAAAGTCCGAGTATAGTGGATAAATTAACTGACGGCAAGGCATTCATTACGCCCACTGGCATAGCAATGGCAATTATTCAGGGGCTTTTATTTGTTTTGCTTGGCAAAAAACAAAAATAAATGAAAATTCAGGCGTTTTTCAAATAAATCTAATTCAAATAAAATCGAATAAATTCTGAATTAATTTCCAATCGAAAATAAAATTAATTTAATAAATTCTGAATCAATTGCCAAACAATTTATGGTTAAATCAATTTTGAAACTATCGAGTTTCAAAAGAAACAAAAGTTTATGTTCAAAGTGGAACCGGAACTGGAAATAGCCAAAGAAATCTTCAAAAGGGAATTGGTAGAGATCTCCGAGTGATTTCCATGGCGTGGGCGAAGGCTACCTTTTAAACAAAATATATATGGTGTTGAAATAAATAAAAATGCAATAAATTTGCATAAGCCACCGACTGAGAAAACAGAAAGAAAAAAAAAAGCAAAATATTCAAAAATCTGAGATAATTTAATCAAAAACATTCGCTTTCTACAGACAGAAACCAGACTCACACACAACGAACATCATGTTGGGGATCTCTTGATTAATATAGATCAAAATCAGAGAAAATCAGAGGAAGGAACGAGTCTACAGTGGCGTCCGGCGTCCGGCGTCTGGCGTCTGGCGTCTCAGTGGCAGCTGCTGCCTCTGCTGCTGCTTCAATTAAGAAATTTCATTAAAGAGAGAGAGAGAGAGAGAGAGAGAGACAGGAGAGAGTGAAGAATGAACATAGAGGTCCGGTTGGTCGGTCCCATCCCCGTTGATGGTGGATGATTGAGAGACCTTTGCCGGAAGCTGTGGCGCCCCCCTTTGGATTCCCCATCCTCGATCCATAGAGGGTATTCCCTGGCATCAGTTTTATAGCTTTTTATAGGGCTGTGCATATTAGTTTTTTGAAGCGAATTTATGGCCCTAGCTGTTGAGTCGACGCCTCCTCTAGGAATAATGATAAATGTCCGCGGATCACTAGCCTGCTCTGCTCCGATTAACATCTCACTAACTAGTTAGTGGCTCCTCCATCGAATGGAGTGGAGTGCAGTGCAGTGGAGTAAATATTTTCCACTCACTTAATGGTGATTGATAATCATATATATAAAAAAACAAAAAAAAAACATTTTAAACTGATTTATGCTCCCTCCCAGTGCAGAAATAGTTGCAACTGAAAATTGAACAATCTTCGATGGTTGGATCCGTGGATCCCTGAGTGGAGGGGAGGGGATGGGCGGGGAGGGGAGTACATGTTGATCAAAGTTTTATGATTTGTTGTCGGCTGCAATTTATAGAACACTTGAAAATTAAAAAAGGATACATCGTTTAATGGCTCGATGGGAGTGTTGGGTGTTTGATTGATTTTCCAAGAGATTTACTTAACATATTATTATTATGCGAAAGTATGCTGATAATTATATCAATAAAAGCTCTCTGGATTAATGCTTGTCGATATATCGGCAACAAAGTACTACATTAATCGTTCGATTAACTTCATTCGATTAAAATTATCATTAATTTGTATATAAATCGATTAATTAATCGACTATTCACAAGTAGAAACCAATTTTGAAAATCTTTGTTGGTTTTCTTTGTCGAATTTCAACATTTTTTAGAGCCATAAACAAAGTTTTTGGCAAAAGTCAGCAAAAATCTTTGTGTACAGAAGAGCTGCCCTCTGCCTCGGCCTCTGCCTGTGCCTCTTCCTCTGACTTCTTGGAAAGTTCTGGGTTTCTTGGAGAATCTCTCTGTGTGCCCCACTGTGGGGCAGCCATAAAGTTTGTATTACCATTTCCGCCTCGAGGCGGCATAAAAAGCTGTCATATACCGCACTCTTCTGTCTCTAGAAAAAACCACAAGAAATGACCACACAGTGAGATCAGAGAGAAACGAGGCAGAAAGAGTGCCACGGAGAAGAGTGACATCTGGTCAATGGCAGACAGATTGAACCCCAGATGACCCCTTCAGAGAACCCATAAATTGGAGAATAAAACCAATGAAAATCATGTTCATTTGATGGTATTTTTTCCATTCGATTAAAAGTAAATAAATTATTGATAACGATATCACATTACTGTTCGAACGGAGGGGGGGATTCCCTTTAATGGCACCCCCCCTTGGGGAATGGAGTGTTTGGTGGTTTATTGGTTTTATTAAAAGCATTTTTAGAATATTTGCAGTTCAGGTTTCTATGGGACTATGATCTTCAGAATGGAATGACGCTTTCTATTTCATTATTTGGCAAACCACGAATATCTCTAGAGAGTAAAATGTCCCTTAAAAATATCGAATATTATCGTATAATTTCACATCTTTTCTCATCTAAAATTCTAAAATTACTCTTCAAATCAATTTGAGTCAATTAAAGTTCAAACTTCAGCTACAAACACTCTGAGGGAATGTCTTTCCTTCTTCCATATCTTCCCATCCAAAAAAAATCAGCGACTATTACTAAATCCACATGACATTCGAAGATAATCATTCTATTATATTTACAAATAAAAAAAAGTACCACAATCGCATTCGGGGGTTGTGGATTGTGGCTTTTCCTTCGAGTGATGGAAACCCCATATCATCTTTCAATGTTTCAACTTGTAATATTTTGAGCTGTTATTTAATTGATTAAATTATTGACATTCGAAAAAAACAAACAAGCAACGCTTGGGCGTTTCTTTTTTTGATCAGCCTTGGAATTTAATGATTTATTCAAATTATTCAAATTAATTGAATGAGTACTCCATGCGAGTACTGGTTTTTACAGTAGCTACGAAGCGTGGCAAAAATTGTATTGGTACTTGTTGTTGACATTGCCTCCCCACCCATGGCTCTCGATTTTCCCCCCACATCCGAGGGGGAAGGCTAAACAAAGGCCAAAACACAGATCCAAGCAAAAAAAAAAAAACTAAAACAGGAACAACAACCGTGGCTTTTGTGTGTAATTGAAAAAAAAAGAAAGTTTTTTTTTTTTGCAAAAATTAGACTTTGTTTTAGGCTCCAGAAAATTGCTCCATCAACGACACACACACAGAGAAAGAGAAGCGAATTGCTACACAGTTGCGGTCATTGTTTGGGGTCCGAGTTCCATTTTTAAACGATTGCCCTCCTGGCCCGGCCCCTGCCCCTGCCCATGCCCCATTCCTGGGGGAAAGGTAGGAAACAATGATCTAGTGGAGGGGTGAAAGTACGGGTAATTTGAAAATAATTGAGAGACATTGCAAAAGAACCGAAAATGGGTCACATAAAGAGGGGGTTTCGAAAACGATTTGTGTGACCCCTAGAAATGATACAGAACTGCAGGGCAAAGAAATACAAATATTGTATAGTGGTAGCAAATAACAAAAATATATGTATGTACTTCGAGGACAATCATTTCGTTGAGATGATTCAATAACCCAGCCTCTATTAAGTCAAGTTAAGAGCTAACTCCATTAGTCGCTGGCCATTTCAGAGATCAACGAAGCGTTAAATCAAACATTGCCATCGCGAGTCGAGAGTCCCCAAAAAGATCGAATCGATCAAAGCTAATCAATCATAATCAATCAACAACCCAGAGAAGAAGAAATAATAGCAAAGCAAACAAAATAAAGATGGCAAATGAAGTTCGAAAAAGTTGTAGGGTTCCGGTCGGGGGGGATCAATGGCCCACCAAGAAAGTTCCCAGATAAAAAAAATAAAATAAAATAAAAGGGTTGGGCTCCATTGAGCGCAATGGAGCGGTAAAACAGATCAATCTTGTTGATGAATTTCCTATAGGAATGGAAAAAGAGAGGGCGCAAGAGAGGGCGCAAGAGAGGGAGTCCCCAAGGCAGACCTATGGTTAAGGAAGTACTTCCATTTCATCGCGTTGAATCATCGCGATTGAGAGAAAGACATTGGAACTGAAGGTAGAACAGGCTCGGGAAAATCTCAAGGGAGCTTGAGACCATGATCTATTAGAAAATACCATATTAGGGTACTTCTTTATGAATGAAACTACAACCAAGCGTATTTGGTATTTGTATTGGTTTTTTTTTGTAAATTAAAGCTAATGACTTGTACAAAATATAACAGAAAATAGATAGAGAGAAAGGTGGAGAGAGGGAGAGGAAAGAGCACATCCAGCAAAGAGGAAGCATTACATCTCTCAAGAGAACTCGGATCGGATGATGCTGTATTGTTCAGCTCTCAACTCCCAGCAGGTCAGAATGCAGTAAATACAACGGCTCTGCTCTGCTCCCTCCCGTGCTTCTGCCTCTCTCTTCATTTACACTATTTTTTTCCAGTGGGAAACAGCAAAGCGCAGTGCAACGCAGCGCAGCGCAGCGCAGAGACATCAAGCAGAGAAACAGTTAAACTGCACTTCCATCTGCAGTCGCGGCAGCGCCGCTGCAGCAGAACAGACGCCAGCAGCAGCCAGCCCGAAGTCTGGAAACGAGTGAGCGGCGTTTCTGGAGAATGGCTTTACAGCCGAATGAGTCATAGCGCTGCATGCCCTGTAGTCGAAGGCGGCGGTAGGGCATACAGCACTGAGGGGAGGTATGCATTGGTAAGAGGAATACTGGATGAAGGCTTTTTTGGATCTTGGAGATATGTCAGATGCCATTTTTGGTTAGCAGATCCAAGATTATTTCTTTCTTTATTTATTTACTTGGCCTTAGCACAAAATTATTTTAATATTCTAAATATACATATGTACATTCTTTTAATATAAATTGTGTTTTTTATATGTTTATTAATTTAGTTTTTTTAGATTAAGAAATATTTTCAGCATCCATAGTCATTAAGATATTATTATCATGTGAAGTAGAGTTATAAACACTACTATTATCTATCTATTTGCCAAATCTTATGCCGATCGGATAAATATGTATATATTTGTGGATTCTTTTTGCACAGTTCAAGATCCGATTAAAGGGTATCTTTTAGCCCCAACAGCCGTGAGGCCTCTTTACTTGTTTTTTCTGCGTCTCTGTTGTTGTTTCTGTTATTCTTTGGGGCCCCAGAACAAGCGTAGAAACAGGGAAAATGGTTGAAAGAGGGACAAACAAGTTACCTGCTGCTGCTGCTGCTGCTGCCTGCTGAGGATCGTTGGCTGATTGCGTGACAGTTGTGTGGGTAAGCGGCTTACGAGATTGTCCCAGAGTCTGTAAGGAAAGAAACCCTACCATGGGCCACATCTGACCATAACTTGCGATCAGCTACCGAAATGAATAATGCTTAAATAGGGCGACCGACAGAGTGGAAATTACATAGTAATCGCGGGGAATTGCAATTAATTTGAAGGGATCTACAATGCCACCCAGAAGATCTAATTCGATTCGAAATAGGAATAGAGCTAAATCTGATATCAAAGAATCGGCAACAGATTGTAGCACGCTTCCACCGAACAAAAAAGAAAGAACAAATTAACACATTTACTGGAGGTTTTACGAGGCACAAGCCCACAATAAACCGGCAACAAGAACAACTTTGTTGCTAACGAACAATACCAGAGTTAAGATTAGACTCGAAAAAGAAATGTAAAGTTAAGTAAGGCTCAGAAACATAAAGGGTAAGACTTGTTTCTACAAGCCGAGGGTTCTAATACCCTTTTAAAACCACCGTACCAATGGAAGATCATCGATCGTATGTCCTGACCATCTTTTTAGATTTGTAGTTATATTTAAACCAGGAAGATCACCATTATGAGAAAGTACGTTCAAGTATGAGCATCTTGGGTTAAGCGAGAGATTTAATTCTTAGAAAAGAACTTCTGTTATAAGGTTTATATGGTAATATACCATGCATCGTTTCTCTCCAAGAAATGGTATTCAAAAGCAACAACAAACACTGTCAAGAGACGACCCATTTCGCTCTCCTCTTCCTACCGTACTCTTTCTCTCTCCAGCATAGCTGTATCCTGCAGCTCTCCTTCCAACAGCAACAACTGGAACGGAAGAAATCAATGGAAAATCCGAAGGCAACAACTGCGAGCCTCAAGACATAGAAGCAGGCAGCAGCAGATGAAAACCTACTTAAGCCAGGTGAAAAGAGAGAGACGTGTACGAAGAGAGGGTCAAGATCAAGAGAGAGAGACAGAGAGAGAGAGAGAGAGAGAGAGCGTGGCGTGGCATGAAGTAGGACACAAGTAGAAAACAACGACACAAAAACAGGATGCGCATGCGCAGTAGAAACGAAACGAAAATGGAACGAAACTAAAGGTGAACATCATTATCAGCATGTGAGAAAAAGTGAGAGAGAGAGAACAAATCTATAAAAGGGGGAGAGAAAAAAAAGCGAAATCAAAGAAATCAACAAATAAAACATAAAAGGAAACGCTTCACAAAACAGAGACACACACAAAAGATGAAGCACAGAAACACGATAAGAACCACGAAAGGAAATCGACGGGCGGAGAAGGAGGAGGGGAAGGAGGTGCACAAGCATAAGCAGCGAGAGAGAGAGCGAGGGGACAAATGGGAATGGCAAACGATAAACGTCATCGGCCAGATTATGCTGCATAAATTATCAAATGCAAAAAGAACACACTACCAAAAGGGAGCGCCGCACAAAAAAGAGAAGAGAGGGTGAGAGGGAGAGCAATAGCAGCAGCGTTCGCTGTAAATAATTGTAATTTACGTGAAGAAGTAAAAGAAACGAAAGGGAACCGACTCTACGACCAGGAGGAAAGAGCATTTGTCTACCTGAACAGAGCAACGGCAGCGGCAGAGGCAAAGAGAGCAGAGATGACAAGAGATGCAGACCAACAGCGGAAGGCGGACCATTTGATACCCTTCCAGAGTGATCGTTTTATCTTCAGAAAATTTTCCAATTAAGAAGCATGCCTGTAGAAGGGCACTCCTCTAACTCCCCTTCCGTATGTTTAATGTTGCAAATCGCTTGCCCAAATTCACTGTACTCGCTCCGAAAGGGTATAGTAACCGCAACGCTGATGAGCAAAAGCATAGAACCAGACGTTGCTCAAGCAGGTAGGATGGTGAGGGGTGGGGGGTCAGCGCATTGGCAAAGGCAGAAGAGCACGTACAAGAAATTAGCAAACAAACAGCAGAGAGGGGCGGCCAGGTAGCAGGAGCGACACAGCCCAGCATTAGTAAGAGTGGGAGAGGGACGTTACAGGTAATGGGGAAGGTGGAGATCGGAGAGCGGAGAGCGGCAGAGTAAAAAAAGAACTCGTAAAGAAGTAAAAGCGAAGCGAAACTACCAACAAACGGATTATGATGTTTTCCAACGTGATCATGATGATGATGAATGGGATTGGTCTACGACACACATGAAAGGAGAGTAGGAGCGCGGAGCGCGGAGCGGGGGATAAATAGTGGGGGAGTGTGTGGCACATACACGTTGACTTGGACCACGCGTAATGCTAACGTTTCTCCCTCTCTCTCTCTCTCTCCCACTCTACGTCCCTCAATGGTTCTCTGTTTTTTTTTTTCTGTAATCGTATTCCAAATCGTAAAACGTGATCGAGGGCTTTACGCTTGGCCATGGTTTGTTTTTGTATTGTTTTTTTTTTGTCCTCGTGTTGCTTGGCACTTTTGAATACCCTATAAAGACATTTTCAGAGGCATTACTAATCCTACTAATATCCTATCCTCACCATTGAATATCCTATGCCTAAGTATAACTTAGGATTGAGACGTGCAACAATCAATATGCTTGTGATCATAAAGATCTTTTAAGTATTGATGATTTATTGATTCCTTATAAATCCCTACCAACCATAAGGGTTTAAACCTTCCCCTTTAAGTCGTATTTACTTCTATTTATTCATTATAAATATCATTTCACGTTCAATTTCATTACTTTACTTACTTTATCCACTTTTCGAGACTATCATACATTTTTCTTGTACTATTCTAGATTATCTCTTGTTTTTCTTTTACTTTTTCTAGATCTTCTTTTACTTTGTTGCTTTTGCCGTGATTTTATTTCCATTTCTTTTTGGGTTCTTTTGCATCTTATACGATTATTTTTTTTTCCCCCCAACCTTTTCATTAGAGAGAGAAAAACAAAACAAAAAACAAGCGAAATCTAAAGATCAACAACAAGAGTTCTGGAGTTCTTCTCTATCCATTGTTCTTGTTATTTTAGCTGTAATCTGTATTTTCGGTCCTATACTCCTACTCTTCGTACTGCTCGTCTTCCAGCCTGGTTCTCCGTGTTCTTTGGGGTAATTTACACGTCTGGGCAGCAAAATTTACATGCACACACCGCCGACAGCATGTTGTTTTCGTAGTTTCTTGTGGAAGACGACTCTCAGATGTGATGGGATGTGTATGGTATGGTATGGTATGGTATGGTATGATATGGTATGGGCTTGGCTTCAGCTGTTCGTTCAAGTTATGGGTCAATGAATCAGCGCGTGGATGGTTCCTCCATAGCTGTGCAAAAGTTTTGATGGATTGTTGGGGGAATTGCTGGGAAATAGGGAGTGGAAAAAGGTGTGATCTCAGAGTGTTTGCCAAAGATTAATCTTGAATTGGAATGTGGATATAATATTCAGTGAAATCTCTATGGAAAATTATTGAAAATTAATTAAAATAGAAGAAATGAAATTAATGTAATTTTCTTTCAATAATCTTCCCCTAAACAGATAACAAATTTCTTTCTTGTGGTAAACAAAATCACTTTCCGAATAGCTTATTATCCTGAGAAAGGAGGGGTTTATCATTCGTTTTTGTTGATGAACCACAGGAAGAGGGGTTTCCTTATCAACACACAAATATGAAAACGAATAAATTCTCTCGGGTTGTTTTTCTTTCTGTTATTTGAATACCAAACTCCACTACAATTTCAAGGCTTGATAAGAGTTTTTCTTTGGAAGACGAGAAGACAGAACAGATCTCAAGTTTTTCTTTCCATGATATTTCACATCTTCTGAAGAACGTGCTTCAAATGCCACCTGCCACATCATAAAAAATATCAGAATTTGCATAAATTCTATGGTCTGCATAATCAGCTGAATAATCTTTAATAATGACAATTATTATCGACGCGCCACTGTAAATGGTGGGCCCCCTTGTCACGTCACTGCCCCCACACACACCACCAACGCCCACACAGTCTCCCACTACCACACGGCCAGAGATTGGCAAAAAGAGCAAAGAAAACGAGGTAAGAAAACCAATTAGCCGAGATGAGAAATTTAAGAACCGATCGAGCACAATTACGTGAATAATTTACGGCCAAGATATGGGATACTAAAGCTGCCAACGCGTTTTGTCGCGCAAATCAAATACATAGATCGGAACCGGTTGGAGAGAGCCGCGCTTAGGGGCAGAACTTAACGGGAATAGAACCGCTGACGGAGCAGCACCATACTCCATGGCGCAGCAGAAAAACAGTAGATCCCTGCAGCGGTCCCGCAACATTAATTTTAAGATCAGCCATCTACTAGTCTTCCCATGGAGTCATAGTTCCCTTGAAATAAAGCAGGACTTACCACTCTTGAGACGATCATTGATCAGATCCTCGATCAGCTGCGGGCACTCGCACTCGATGGCATAGCAGAACTGCTTGAATTTCTCGAATCCGTTCTTGGCTATTATCTCTATGAGATTGGCGCACTGCAGCCGAAGGATCTCCGCATCGTTGAGCCCCACACAGGCCCCTCCACCGCCGCCGACAGAGGGCGTCAGCGAGCGATTGTCGCTCTGGGCATCACCATTGACACTGGCACAGCGGGAGGACCCCGAACCGGCCAGAGAACCGGCACTGTACTCTCCGCCGGTGCCGCTGCCACTTCCGCTGGCACTTGTGGAACTTCCGCTGCTGGCAACGGCGCTAAGCTTTCGTTTGGTCAGGGCGCCCACGCTAGAGGGCGCACTGCCTGGAGGCTCCTGGGTGGAGACTGGAAGTGCAGCGGCAGCATAGGGCTTCAGCAGGAGATCCTCTTCGGATTGGCTAAGCACCGAGTTCTTCACGAGCACGGCCAGGAGATCGGTGCTCCCCAGATCCAGCATAATCCTCTCCTGGTGCCGCGAGAGCAGGGATCGCACCTCTTCTTCTTCTTCGCGCGTCATAACGGGAATTTCTTTTGATTTCGCTTTCGAGTGGAGACTTACTCCCACACACAAAAACACACGCGACACACAAACACAGCTGTTGTTTGCTCTTTATTGCACCTTTTTGCTTTATATATTCTGTTTCACTTTAGCACACACGAACACATTTTGAATGCACTTAGTTGTTGCATTTTTCGTATTGGATTTGTTTAAAAATTAACTCGCAAGTGTTAGTAGGAAAATTTATATTCGCGCCATTTATATTCGCAGTTCGTTTGAATCGTCCGCACGCCGAACCTCCGCCGTTGAAAATGTTTTACATTTTGCTCAAACTTATTACATGGCAACTACACGGCAATTTGCACACATATTAACTGAATAAAAGAGGGTATGGACAACAGGCAAGAGAGACCAGAAAATGCAACGCATGCTAAGTAACATCCACCCCGTTTGCCTAACATACCTTGAAAATCCACATTTTGTCTTCAAGGTATATTGTCGTAACACGCCGAGGTGAGGTTCGTACGAGCCTTGTAATTTGGCTTTGGCTGTTTCTGCCTGTTGTCCATACCACTTTATATAGCGCATTCAAAAGTACGCTCTTCCGACTCATTTGTTCGTTGCACGTATGAGCAGGAGAGCGCAGCAGCGTGACCGTCTGACCTACAGAAATATACCGAAACATACCGTCTCATTTTCCAAATATACCTGAAATATACTGTGAATTCACGTTATATTAAACATATTCCTCGTTTTTGATGTTCCGTTGAATATTACTAGCTAGATAGCATATTTAGCCATGCCCACAAAATTTTATACGATTTATAAATCAATTTTCTACAAGACATGCGTATTTTAGGGACTCCTTGTTTTTGGACTGTGTCTAAAACAAGGTTTAAGTAACAAAGATAACAAAATGTACAAGAAAATGATCGGTAACAGAGCGGTAAATTAACTTTATTTTGAAATTGTGCCGATTTGTGAGCAACGTTCTCGCGCGTTGAGCGTGATTGTTATTTCAAAATGATAATCACTCCCGAATTTTTAGTTTAAAAAAAGGTTTAAAGTCATATAAGACATACATATGTATTGTATAAATTTATTTAGACTGTTTCGGAAGACACCACTCGTGAAGTCGTTTGTTCAAATATAATGATTAGCAATGCTTTAAAATATGTTTCCAACAAGAAACACGTGGAAGAAACGCTGCGATATCCCCATTTCTGATAAAACTAATGGTTCGTGAGAGCAAGGAGGACCCATTTAAGTCGGCCACAGAGCTAAAAAATGATCTTAAAATATCGTCAAGTACCAGGAAAGTTAGATCTTGTTTAAAAGAACGTAAAGTGGGTACTCATAGTCCGAGGAAAATACCATTTTTGACGGGAAGGCATAGGGCAAAAAATGTTTGATATGCAAAATAGCACCAAAGCTGGGCCAAAGAAAAATCCTTTGGTTCGACGATAGACAAATATTTTTTTTTGGCGAAAAGGTATTGATTTTATGTGAAACAACTACCTTATGCAGAATACAACCCCCCGACTCACATGTAAAATCATTAGACATAGAAAAGCAAGAATAATCGTATGGGCATGATTTTCGTACTAGGAAGGAGATTGAATAAATGGCCCCCACCCATCAGTTGTTTTGTGTCCAAAACGATCTAGAAAGAAAGCTCGAAAGTGGTTCGAGAACAATTCACTTAGTATAATGGATTGGCCTGTACAGTCTCCAGACTTAAACCCCATTGCTAATATTTTTGGTCAAGTTAAAAAATATGTTGCTAATGCGGAACCAAAGCGCAATAAGTCTTTGGGGTAACCTGCATGATTCGTGGATGAATATCATAAGGGAAAAATGCGAAAATTAGGTGAGCTTTGATGCCGTCATGTTGAGCTGCTGTTGTTGTTGCCAATAGCTTTACAACAAAATACAAACCTTTAAATAAAACTAAAGTAACATATTTTACTAAAAATTGTGGAACGTTTCTTTGTATTTTATAGTTTCTTGACTTTTTTGTAAATTGGTGCTATTTTGTGTTGGTGCCCAAATTTCTGATAAAATCTTTTTTTTTCAAATATTTTCATTTGGAGTTTACAAATCATACGAATGCTCTGGGATACCATAAATTATACCTTAAAGTTTATATATATATATGTCTTTACAACACGATAGCCCCCAGGTGTTTTTTTTCGGCGCAGCTGTACCTTAAGTCCTTCCCTAAATAACATTTATACATAACTTGTGACTTTTTAAGAACCAACGATTGCTACGTGATTGAAGGTCTTGATATCTAGTTGCCTCTCTCTCTCTCTCTCTCTTGAATATCGTAAGCACATAGGGAATTGCACTCTCATATCGTATTGTGATAATGAGGACTATATCAAAACCGGAATCGGAACAAACCGCCCTGTGCAGTCGCCCATAGCCTTGATTAATTGCCGTCGGGCCACACAACACACACCACATCGGGCCGACCGACACATTCTCAATCATTTAACTCAAGTGTTATTGCCAATCCTTATCGACCGGCAAAGAAACTGAGAAACAGGCAATACAAACAGGCAACACCGACACACAAAAGGGCTCTAATTAGGCCTGATTCGAGTAAGGCCTATTCGAGGCACTGCGTAATAATAACAGATGTTGAAGCCAGACTCTCGAAACGGATAAAGGTAATTATTGGAAATACATACATAGTTGGGAATTAGTGCATTGAGAGCGCAACCAAAACGGTAAACTGCATCCACTGCATTCCAGTTTCACATTCCACAAAATTTTCGAAATATTCTCAGATTAACAGGTGTCATACCACCCCCACGATACCCAATTCGATAATTGATTGCATACATCTGATTATATGTAGACTGCTTTAGCTTTAGCGGCTGTAAGCCTCCATAAATTATGCAAAAATGCAGTCGAGGAGAGCCTAATGAAAAGTGTCGCTCATAATTCCAGGCGGTAAATTGCTCTTTGCAATTCTAAACGCGCGCACTATCTTCCTCCCCGCACCCCGCAGAACGCCGTCAATCAAAGGAAGGGACAAATGCGGTTTTTGTTGTTGTTGAATCAGAGCAGTGGATGACTAAAGACAGAAGTGTGGACGGGGCAGAGCGAGTGATGGCGCGGAGACGGAGGGGAAAAGTGCGAGGGTGCTGTCAGGGCAGGGTTTCAGAAGTTGTGTGGAAGGGAGAAGGGAGAAGGAGACTGCGTTAGTTCGATAGCAGCATAGCAGAATTGGATTAGAAGAGTGGGTGATCGGAGAGAGCATAAGTTTGAGGGTTTTCTCACACAGTTTGACGGAGAGAGAGAGAGAGAGAGAGAGAGAGAACGTGAACTGGTGTGCGTGTGTGTATGGAATGCATGTAAATTACAGTTATTAAGCGGACAATTGCTTTGAGTTTCGAATGCATTCAAAATGTATTAGAAAGAGAACCTAAAAAAAAAAATGTGAAAACACGCAGAAATTTGCCGACTGCATGTCGCTTATGCACTGAGAACAATTTACTAGAATCTAGATTTAAAGTTTTACTTTTAGTTCATATTTCGTCTTTCAATTATACGAAATACTATTGTATTGTAAGATATTCCAGTTGTAATTTCCAAATTCTTCAATTATGGTCTGAGAAGATTATCCACAGTGCAGCCTTGGGATTTTATTCAGCAAATGGCAATAATTCTGTGTAAGTCAGGGCTTTGGGGGAGTGCTATCAATTGTACCACATGTTCTTGCTCAATATTCCCGTTTAGTATTGCTCGTCACGTCTCTCCAGCTTCCCCTGCATAGATTCGGTCAAATCTGGGGGTTACAACTTACACAAGTTAAGCCACTTTCCGACTGTCTGTATCTCTTCCTGTGCCCAAGTAAGGGCTGAAGAGAAGCAATCCACACAAAATGGGGTGACTCCTGTCATCCATCAGAGGCTGTCCCTTACCTTTACCCTCACCATAAAACTTCTCCCAGACTCTCCTAACTTCCAGGTGCACTCGAACGATAATCATCTTGGAGAATGGTTTTCAACTCCATTTACCGATTGCCTCAGCGCACGTGGGCCGCCGGATCTCTTCGGAATTGTTTGAGGTATTATTATTTTTATTATTTTGTAATTACTTATAATTCATTGCTTATCGGGTAGCGCTTAAACCAACTGCCAAGCTGTTTTTTTATAGAGTCTAAAAGACCACCAAATGGATTTTACAGCTGATTCTAGGTGTTGTTAATGACTTCCAAATGGTTTTCCTGATGGTAATTTTATTTAATAATGTTTATTAGATTATCGCTCTCTGATAGCTACTTGAAATGTGTCTATTATGCAATAAACTCTTTATTTAAGAACCAGGACTTTGAAAAATGAAGTTCATACTTTCAAGATGTCCTCTTCTAGTCCTTTAATTAAAAAAAATTCCTCAGAAATTTAATGTTTCGGTTCTGTTTTGACTCTTTCCCTATTTTACATGGCCTTAGGAATATTCGTATTTTTCGTATTTTATCGTACTGTTAATTTCTCAGTATAGCAGATATCAAAATATTTCTTCGAAATATGACAAAACGTTATATAATATCCGAGCTATGAAAGAGGTAACATTTTGATTATATTTAGAATCCACAAAGTGTCCCACCCTAGTGCAGGTAGTTCCGCGCCGAGAAATCCACTTTCGTTGCCTTCAAACAGTGCACCACCCTAATGCAGATCTGTCCCATCAAAGCAGATAAGAAATCAAAGCGCATCACACCACACGCTAACGACTCACCGTTACTCCTTTTCCACAGAAGACTTCCAGCACCCATACACCTGCAACAGTCTCCAAAGCTCCCACACACACACGCACAGAACGTAATGTAATGGATATAGAAATGTAGCGGATCCCTTCCCTCTCTCACTTTCGTTTAAGCGATGGCCACGTATAGAAGTGCCCACAGCGAGCCGTACACGAGTAAGAGCAACAGCAACAGCAACAGCAGCAGCAGTAGTCGCCTGACGGCATTGAGAAAACGCCTGACCACGTGTTTGCAGCAGTGGTGCCAACATCTCCAGAAGCCGGCTTCCTTCCAAAAGTGCAAAAGTGGCCCCAACCACCAGTTTTACAAGATCTTTGAGGAGGTATTTGACAGCAAGGTATTTGGCGACAAGACCAAATATATTCGGCAGTTTAAGAAGATTTTCAAAGGGAACAAGGACTTAGCTAAGAAAAGTGAGCCAGGGAGGGTAGTGCTAGTGCTAGTGCCCGAGAAACCAGTGGACGACACAGAGGAGAGCCAGAAGAAACAGCTGCAGCTTGTGGCCAGACTCTTTTCATCCACACTGATATCCGCGAAGGAGGAGATCTCCTGTAGCTACAACAGCAGCAGCATGACTATCATCGACAGCAATTACATCGAAGTGCGGGAGGAGTACCCGGAGATTGACAGCGAGATACGGTCCATACTGCTGGCCAATGCCCAAAGTGGCATCACGATATCGACCATCAAAAGTGAGTATCCGTAACGCCAGAACCCTCTTAATAGAATAGATAGATAGATCCCTAATCCCGACGAATCTGATCATCAGATGAATATCGAAAATTGACGGGCAATCCGTTTCCGCTGCACGAAAATATCACAGACTTTCTGCTCACCATCCCCCACGTGACCGCCGAATGCTGCGTGTCCGGGAAGCGAATTTTTAACATGAAGCCACGCCCGGAGACTCGCCACCTGTACGATATGGTCGTCCATCAGAAGCGAACCAACGACCTGGGGACCAACGACCATCCGGTGGCTGCACCACCCCCACGCCTCTGGCGCTGTCAGTACAAGCGTCGGGCCCTGTACTCACTGAACACCAACAACAACAACAACTACAATCTCAACCAGAATATCAATCACATCGAGGAGAAGGTACCGGCTGTTGGTGGCAAAGAAGTCACCATTGAAGACCAGGCGGGTCCACTGCAGCAACTGGCCAGGGCTGCGGCGGAGTCAAACTGGTGCTATCAGGACAACTGGAATCATCTGTATGTAATATGTTTAATACCCTTAAAACGAGTCTTGATATGGAAAACGTTGCTTTTTATAGATTATTTCACCCAAACTTCTCCGAATTCAATTAAAATACCCGACCATATTGATGATCATTGAAACGATCGGTTTCCAATCAATTACTTATGAGATAACTTTTAAAGTTTCTAGTACAATACAATCAGGATTTCAAGTTTCTTTGCCTTTCCATTTTCCCAGCAAGAACTGCTATCAGCGAGCTAACATCTTTGCCGATCCTCCAGAGAAGCCACCGCCGTTGCCGGCCCAAGAAAACCATCTTCGTAATTCCAACAGCCAGAACCATCGGGATAACCTAAAGAACCAACGGAATTTGCTAGTGAACGAACATCATAGTATGCAGCAGGAGTATCAGTATCAGTATCCCACCACCACCCCCACACCCACCACCATATCGAGTGGGACTCAGCATGACTCCATGTTCACCATTAACTCGGATTACGATGCCTACTTGTTGGACTTTCCCCTACTGGGAGATGATTTCCTCTTGTATCTGGCTCGGATGGAGCTGAGGTGTCGTTTCAAGCGGACCGAGAGGGTCCTGCAGTCGGGTCTGTGCGTATCTGGGCAGACTATAAGTGGCGCCCGGTCGCGTCTGCATCATTTGCTAGTGAACAAGGGTACGCAAATAATTGTCAATATTGGATCCGTGGACATAATGCGGGGCAGACCGATTGTCCAAATCCAACATGACTTTCGTCAGTTGGTCAAGGACATGCACAATCGGGGACTGGTCCCGATCCTAACCACATTGGCCCCGCTGGCCAATTATTGCCACGACAAAGCGATGTGCGATAAGGTGGTCAAGTTCAACCAGTTCATTTGGAAAGAGTGCGCCAGTTACCTGAAGGTGATCGATATACACTCGTGCCTGGTCAACGAAAATGGCGTCGTCCGGTTCGATTGTTTCCAGTAGTAAGTGCAGCGATTTTTCGATCACTGATAATTGCTAATCGATTTAAAACTTTTTACAGCTCATCGCGTAACGTGACGGGCTCCAAGGAATCCTATGTGTTCTGGAACAAAATTGGTCGGCAACGTGTCTTGCAAATGATTGAAGCGAGTCTGGAGTATTGATCGTATTCGAGCCATGGAGACTGGTCTGGCACCTGTCTCCTCAATTGGAGGATGAGGGGATGAAGATGTTTTATATCCACGCTGACGGCGCGGCGCATACGCTGAAATTCGAGATTCGCTTAATATTTTTAATGTGTTTTATGTTTCCATGTTCATTTTTATGTTTACTTGTATTTGTTCCTTGTAATTGTCTGTTTGTGTAAGTCCCTAGTGTAAATGATTGTTTAAAATTGCGTTTTTTGTGTTTGTTGTTTCTTGTTAGATTTTATCCTTTTCCCGAGTTTTCTGTTGCTTTGGATCGATTTTGTCGGTATTTTGAATTTTTCTACCTAGTTTTTGCTACTATCCCAAAAACTACGGAAAACTTCATTAACAATAACGATTCGGGACGACGGAAAACTTGTCTAAAAATGCTCTTGAAATTTCCAACACATTTCCCATTGCAATCTAATCCCATTGAATGGATTGCAAAGCGAAATGATATTCAAATGCAAATCATTGCAAATGTTATAAACTGTTTTCTGTTACTCTTATTCTGTATTATTCTGTTTGTTGGCCAAAATGTTGCATTCTCCTGTATGCCAGCACCTCCCTTGTGTGGGAGTTCCATGTGTGGGAGTGGGTTATATACATTTGAGTCATGCTACATTTTGGCCCTAGACTGAAAATGCACTTGCTTCACTTTAAGCCTTCGCTTGCACAGAATCAACGCCGCGGCTGATTTATTATTAATGTGTTTAAGCAAATTCAAGTGAAGCATTTGCGCAATTTTCGTTTCCGTTTTCCGAAAGTTTACACTCTGCTGCAGAAACGCGGTCAGAAGTGCGCGCGCTAAAGCGTATTTGTGTAGTGTGTAGCATAGAAAACTTCTCTTTAATTATCTAAAATGAATTCCTTGCTATTTACTATTTATAAACTAGTTCTCTTTGGCCTTGAATGTATGTTAATTGTATGTTTTGAAAGTGATCACGTTTTTTTTTTTTGTATGTCCTCATATAACAAGTCGCAATGTAAAATCAAAAAAAAAAATTTAAAAATAAAACCTGAAGGTAAAATCTAAAACATTTCACAGTGTGGGGGCAGTGTGCGAGGGTTAGCCTGGTTTAGGAATGAAAACGACTTTGGTCTGAAGCCCGTCTTCTGGGATGTGTCCGTGGAAGAGATTCCCTCGTAGATCCTTTTGATTTTGATTGCTCACGAAAGTTTCTCCTGACTTGGCAAGTTGAGGATAGAACTTGGGGCACCAGATGAAGACGCGATGTAATTAGGTCTCTTTAGTTTCCCTAGTTTTGGACATCACCATTCAGGATCCTTTCGACCTATTGTTTTACTAGAGGGGCGGGATATTTCGAGCGCCTCACTGCAGGAATCGGTAAACATTTTTACAAGACTTTCACTTGCCACTTGTCCTGTCCAGGACTCCAATTAGGGTCATGCCTCAAGCCCCCTCTGCGAATGAGCGGTTGCTAAGTGTGTGTGTAAGGTGTGTCTTCGTCCTCTTGGGATCTTCTTTCATTTTGATGATTAGCGCCAGAGTTTGCCAATCGGCAACTGGTGCAAACAAACATTCCCTGCTTCATTTGTACAACTACTTGATGGCAATTTATAATGTCAACATTCCATAATCCACAAGTGTGGTTCAATCCCAAGGAGGCCCAAAAATTTCAGAGATCATTAGCGAGCTCTCTACAAGTGAGTAGAAATCCGCTTCAAAAACTCGGTAAATAACTCGGTGAACCAGACCACGTAGTATTATTCGATGGCTTATAATCTCTGTTCTTAATTTTAATTAATTTAAAGTACGGCTTATTCATAGAAGTGTGCCGAGGAAAAGTGCAGCGATCCCAAAAACCAGCCAAGGTTAGGGAAGGCGATAAAAAAAGGAGTAGAGCTGAAGAAATCTCCTCGAAGAAACCAAGTCTTAATCATTTATTTGGGTGACCAATGCGTAATGGGAAGTAGGCCCGAGCCCCCACCTCCTCATTCAAGCTAAGTGGAACTTGGCTCACCAGCAAAACCCTTTGCTGATTAAAATATCTCGGATTTCTTATTTATTCATTTATCACTAGTCCACCTTATTTTTTCTGTCTGCATCGTTGATATTCAGTGTTTCTTCGATCGTGTTCTGCTCATCAAAAATTGTAGTTTCTGCATCGTCCAGACCAATGCAGACAACGTTTCCGCCTGGAATCCTATTCGCACCTGCATTGCAATAGGGACATGGGTTTTCATCTGACTCCTCAACCCGTGCCCTTATGGCCCTTATCCGAATTAGCCTGTGTTGCTTAAACAGACACTGTAGACGATGAGCTATAAAGAGCACGGGCAGCAGAAGGAACGCCGCCACTGATACACTTATCCAATAGCCGTTCTGTAAGGATGAACAATAGAATCGATCGGTAAATCGAATAAAATAACAACATTTTGTGAGGAACTACTTACTATGGGGTCAACCATGCGTTTGCAAACCAAGTCAAGGCCGCGATCGTATATGTAGGTCAGAGGTTTGCAGCGACCGATCTTTGTCTTAGCCTCCCTGATTATCATTCTGATATAGTCCTTGAGTTGATTATCAATAGTCTCGGTTAAGTTTTTGCCAAGAGAAGAAATAAATTTCGTTCCTCTATTTTGTATAAATTCCTCAACATCCATTATTCTCTGTCTTAATAATTTCATGGAATCGGCAAGGTTGTAATTTTGGTGGACAAAATAATACTGCAGCCAATTTGTATTTCTATCTACCCAAAAAAATACTCTTTGTACTTCGGGATAATACTCATGTTTGATTGACTTGAGGCTAACATGCGCGTTTTGGAAAGCTACAGAGGCGGCAGCAAAGTTACTCCACGATAGCGACTGCCCAAAAGCGGTGAAACTCTCCCCGAGCTCATTTAGTTTCAAAATGTCGAGACGTGGACAAACTAAATCTATCCAGTTTTGCCTCTGAAACAATCCTAAAGCTGTTTCCTCAAGGGAGACTAAAAATACATCTCGGTCAGCATCCGTCAGTATAAATTCCTTTGACAAATCTAAATTTTGATCAAATTTCCTTTCCCCGACTGTCACTAGCTTCAGTCGAAGAAAATCGTCTATGTCAAAGATTTTATTATCTTGCAGAAATCTAAAGAAATAGTCGTCGCCTTGGCACGCCTTGACAACACTCGATGCTCTGATTGGCTTGCTTGATTTATTGGCAGCTCGTACATCCACATTCCGGAAAGAAAACATCGTTCGGAGATCGATCTCTGAGTCTAGGTTTTTTAAAAGCGCACTCGACTTCAGTTCGCTCAGTGGTGCACATGCGCCTTTGTACGCCACACCACCAATCACAAAATAAAAAAGCACCACTATCAGCATGACGGATATCGCACAAAATATCAAAACCATGCCTCTGCCAGGACAATTTGTATTAGTTAAGGGAGCTCTTTAATAATCTCAGAGCACTCACAGTATCAAAATGTACGATGCCATCTTTGTAGTGAAATACTCATTGCTCGCTCCGGTGGGACGTTTTGCTAGACATCCGATAACCAAAGCCACAATCAGGACTGACAGTATCTAATTAGGAATTTTGGGCTTAGATTGGAGGAACCAGACACGCAGACATTCACTACACATTCATTTAGGTACTCACCACAAAGAGAGCTACAGATATATATTGAACGACATAGTTGCGTGTTTCATTAAATTTATCGTAAAGATCCTCAAACGCCCTGCTCGCACGTAAAGTGGCAAGATAAATGTCACTTATGACCACATCAATTATTTCTTCTATTCTCCTCGACTCCTCAGCAAAAATCAGCCTTGCCTTACGAATGTCTCGAATTATTGGTGGTGAGACTCGTTCCAACTCGTCCTTAATCTTTTGACTAACAACACGGAGACGCGGCAGCCATTTTTTGTGTCGAGTCCCAATCGTTTTTTGGAATTTAATCAGATCATCATGCATTGCTACCGCATCGGGCCACTAGATAGAGAGTAATTGCAAAGATTCCGTAATGTTGGTATTGGTAAGTATTCACCTCATCCAAGTGTAGGCATCTGCTTGTATCCACAAACTCAATTCCTGAGGTTTGCAGAAACTTCATGCATTCAAAACTGCCACAGAGAACCACCGCCGCATAGTTAATGTCGCGCTTTATTGCCCGGAGACCTGAAAACAACATCCAGTCGTAGTGAATATAACCAAAAAGTGAATATACAAAGAACGAGCACGAACTATAGTGCCTTGTACTCTCCCTATCCATCATCTCTACACCTAATGACAAATATTCTAGCTGCTTCCATACCGCACAGTCCGTTACATCTCGATATCTACCACTCTCTCTATTTCCCCCAATGAGTGGGAGAGAATACGAGCTCGCGACTAGGGAGTCAGCCATTGGATTGTTTTGTTCATTCTGACTAAAATAGAAATGATTGTGTGACAGTGTGATATCTTCCTAAAACATAACACTACGATAGGAGTCTGCAAACAAAATTCCGCCGATCTAGCTCTTATAGTCTCTGAGATCTAGGCCTCAAACGGAACGGACATACTTTGTACACATTTATTGATTATAAGCATAGCTTAGGATTCTTACTAAGAAGATTTTATTGTACTTCATACTTTAGAATTGTTAACGAGAGGCTGAAATAGTGCGGTACCAGTCTGTTGTTGTGTTCATGAGATGAAGCTGCTCTTGAAACATCCTTTTTATACCCGATACTCAAAATCAGTATAGGGGTATATTAGATTTGCGGTGAAAATGGATGTGTGTAACGTCCAGAAGGAAGCTTTTCCGACCCCATAAAGTATATATATTCTTGATCAGCATCAATAGCCGAGTCGATTGAGCCCTGTCTGTCTGTCCGTCCGGTCGTCCGTCCGTCCGTCTGTCCGTCTAGTGCACAGAGACTATAAGAGCTGGAGCAACGACATTTTTTATCCAGTCTTTTGTGATATGTCGCTGTTACAAGTGTATTTTAGAACTTCGCCCCGCTCACTTCAACCCCCTCAAAGGAAAAAAATCTTTGGCATCACCAATTTTAAAGATACGAGAAAAGCAAAGGAGCAGAATGTAGAGAATGACAATATCTACATATGTATGTACATGTATCTACATAAATGACTCCTTCTATGTGGTTCAGTGATTTTTGTTTGAAAGTTACTACGTCGATATCTGTCATTTTAGCTAGAGCTGTCTCTTATGCTGGCTGTGTAGATATATTTACATACATACATATGTGCTAAATTTATGATATACATATGTATACATATCTATACTTTATGGGATCAAAAATGATTCCTTCAGCATGTTACATAAATCCTCATGAGTTTCTCTTTGGTTACCGGGTATAAATACAATTTTTATCTTACCATTTCTTAGTTTATTTGCATAATCCATACCAACATATGTTTCGTCACTAAGCCATACCAAATACCTAGTGGTGTTATAAAATGAAAGATAATTGATATGTCCGGCTAGTTCCGCAATGGAATTACCCCTTGCGACATCGCTTAAGTCCCTAAACAAATGTTTCGGTGCATCTGTGGTGGTTGGGGTATAAATAAATACATACATACATATATGAGATTAGAGAAGAGGTAAATTGAATTACGTCATACCCATGATAGTACTGATCAGATGTGTCGACAGCTCCTCATAGTTATTCACAAACAAATGATGAACATGATCGCTGACATCCTTCAGAAAGTTGCAAGTGTCTATGCTACCCATTTCAAGAGTCTTTTTAGTGTTTTCTAGGCCGCGCTCTAGCATGCCATTTGAGAGGACGGCCAGGACCATACTACCACTGTTAACTCAGAAAGAAAGAACAAATAAAAATAAAGAACGAAAGAAAAGAAAAAATTAATCCGCATTCGGGATAAAACAGAGCCATAACCTACGCGATTAATGGAAGGATCATAATCAAGCAGGTGCTCCAAAGAAGAGTTTTCCTCATATTTGAACCCGAATGGCAAGCTGGACATCCCAGCGAACAGCGATGGCAACATAAGCAGAAATACACAACACTGTTCCATGCAAACAAGATAAGCATGTCATTAATGGTTTTGCGAAAAGATACAACATGATGTACTCACCCTACAAAGGGTGCCAGGATAATCACAACAACCAAAATGAATATCCAAAACCACATAAGCCAAAATGCGTTTAACCAACCCGCCCAATCATCCTTTATAACTTTCGGCCCCAACCTCATGTTGTCGTTACCGAAGTCCGTTATGAAGCCTGGATCAAATATTTGATTACGTTCACTATTAACCAGAAATCATCAAATCGGGTCTCACTTACCTCTTGGCATGGTCGGATCAAGTGGAAACATTTTGTCAAAAAAGGTTCGCGAAAATTTGAAAACAATATCCACCCACATTTTTGTGACATTCTGTCTCTTGGAGTAATTCGTTGAAGGCTCGAACCTTGAGTATTCAATACTGGGAAAGTGCAGTACCCCCATTTGCTCGTGAGTGGTGCCATGTCCCGAATATCCTTTGCGCCAATATGAGAAAGGGGGATCATCTGGTGGGTTTGCACTGGCGGTACTCTCATAAACCCGAGTGACCAGCACAATCAGAAGTATAGCCGCACAGAGAGTGGCGGTCGTCAGAGTCCCCTCCATTTTTCGCTCTCTTCTGTTCCTGGCACAATTAGCCACGGGTCTAATCCGTTTAGACTCCGTAATTATACATTCGGTCATTATCTCTAGGGTTCTGTTCTTTAAATACCTCCGACCGCGAATATCAAAAAATCAAACTTATGTTCATATACTAAAGGAAGACTTTAAGTTAAATATAGACGGGAGAACCAACATATGAATTCGTCAAACCACACACAAAGCTTCATGCTCGTACATAACACTCACCAAGTTTATAGAGATACAATCCTCAGATGTAAATAACACTTAATTTTTAATTTACCAAAAATTTCGAGCTGGTATTGAAAATTTACAAAAATTTTTTTGTTCGTTTCTCTTTTATTTCAATCAAAACTAAGTATAAAATTAAATTCAGAAGCTACTGAAATAAAAAAAATCTGCTTAACAGAAGAAAATAAAAACAATGACACTAGATTTAGCTTAGGTTAGGGACGAAACCTCCCTCCAGCGCAATTGGACTGGGATGCCGCATTGACGTGTGCCCCTTCTCATTGCCTAAGCCGTGGTGCCCATTTCCTCCGATTGCTCACCGCAGAACTGAATCTCCCCGTCGTCCTTAACTGCACGCTAATAGGGTTAAACAGGGGAAATCTATATGATATTCCTTTTTCATACTAACTGTTGTAGGACGTGAGTCGCTGTCTTGTTGAAACTCCGGCGGAGCAGAGTCGTACTTAGCTTCCACCGTACTGGTCGAATTGAAAATGTAAATTTCTCCATCCTCGGTCCTCAGCACATCCCCAGCACCTACACCGTCAATCTTAATATCTGTAAATTCGTGAGCAGTGACATCTGTTGGATAGTCCTCCTTTATATCGATCGGATCCAACTCGACTTCATCAACGGCTGAAGTCTCTGCATCGCCGCCCAGAACAAATTCGACCTCTTCCGCTTTCAGGTATTGTGCGGGCAGGTGTTTCGAGGCAGAAAATCACCAGGAGATCAAGGCGAAGTACAAGGAGTACAATACAACACCTTCAGCTGAAGAACCTCACCTACGCCGAGGCCAACTACACCTAGTTCTCCAGCAAGTACACAACGTACTCATGAACAGTAAACTGCAGTTGCAAGACCCTCGCCGATGATGCCTACTATTGCAACAAGGAGCTGGTCCACCTGCTCATCTTCGACGCCAGGGTGACAAACTACAGCTATGGCTAGTGGACGTTTAAGAAAGAGGAGGAGTGCCAACTGATTACGCGCTTTCGGGGCCACAATGAGTGGGCTCACCCGCTGGCAATTCATCTTTGGAGAGGTGGAAGTGGACACGGATCAGGAGTTCGGCGACTACCATACAACGGCCATCGACGAGACCCGGTACAAAAGCGCAATTCTGCAACATCCAGAGGATCGTACGGAGAGCTTCGTGTACTCCGTAAAGCACTACAACGATCCAATGGAGGATAGCGATCTCGAGGTAACCACCTCGCATGCCATCTTCCCGCGAGATGGGCTTTCAGTTCTCCCACACCCGCATGTGGGAGCGATTCTTCAGCATCGAAGGCCGGGAAGTGGCAGAAGTGGGAGTCCTGAACATTTTGGCAAAAGTACAAAAACTACGGAAAACTTTATTAACAATAACGATTCGGGACGACGGAAAACTTGTCTAAAAATGCTCTTGAAATTTCCAACACATTTCCCATTGCAATCTAATCCCATTGAATGGATTGCAAAGCGAAATGATATTCAAATGCAAATCATTGCAAATGTTATAAACTGTTTTCTGTTACTCTTATTCTGTATTATTCTGTTTGTTGGCCAAAATGTTGCATTCTCCTGTATGCCAGCACCTCCCTTGTGTGGGAGTTCCATGTGTGGGAGTGGGTTATATACATTTGAGTCATGCTACATTTTGGCCCTAGACTGAAAATGCACTTGCTTCACTTTAAGCCTTCGCTTGCACAGAATCAACGCCGCGGCTGATTTATTATTAATGTGTTTAAGCAAATTCAAGTGAAGCATTTGCGCAATTTTCGTTTCCGTTTTCCGAAAGTTTACACTCTGCTGCAGAAACGCGGTCAGAAGTGCGCGCGCTAAAGCGTATTTGTGTAGTGTGTAGCATAGAAAACTTCTCTTTAATTATCTAAAATGAATTCCTTGCTATTTACTATTTATAAACTAGTTCTCTTTGGCCTTGAATGTATGTTAATTGTATGTTTTGAAAGTGATCACGTTTTTTTTTTTGTATGTCCTCATATAACAAGTCGCAATGTAAAATCAAAAAAAAAAAATTTAAAAATAAAACCTGAAGGTAAAATCTAAAACATTTCACAGTGTGGGGGCAGTGTGCGAGGGTTAGCCTGGTTTAGGAATGAAAACGACTTTGGTCTGAAGCCCGTCTTCTGGGATGTGTCCGTGGAAGAGATTCCCTCGTAGATCCTTTTGATTTTGATTGCTCACGAAAGTTTCTCCTGACTTGGCAAGTTGAGGATAGAACTTGGGGCACCAGATGAAGACGCGATGTAATTAGGTCTCTTTAGTTTCCCTAGTTTTGGACATCACCATTCAGGATCCTTTCGACCTATTGTTTTACTAGAGGGGCGGGATATTTCGAGCGCCTCACTGCAGGAATCGGTAAACATTTTTACAAGACTTTCACTTGCCACTTGTCCTGTCCAGGACTCCAATTAGGGTCATGCCTCAAGCCCCCTCTGCGAATGAGCGGTTGCTAAGTGTGTGTGTAAGGTGTGTCTTCGTCCTCTTGGGATCTTCTTTCATTTTGATGATTAGCGCCAGAGTTTGCCAATCGGCAACTGGTGCAAACAAACATTCCCTGCTTCATTTGTACAACTACTTGATGGCAATTTATAATGTCAACATTCCATAATCCACAAGTGTGGTTCAATCCCAAGGAGGCCCAAAAATTTCAGAGATCATTAGCGAGCTCTCTACAAGTGAGTAGAAATCCGCTTCAAAAACTCGGTAAATAACTCGGTGAACCAGACCACGTAGTATTATTCGATGGCTTATAATCTCTGTTCTTAATTTTAATTAATTTAAAGTACGGCTTATTCATAGAAGTGTGCCGAGGAAAAGTGCAGCGATCCCAAAAACCAGCCAAGGTTAGGGAAGGCGATAAAAAAAGGAGTAGAGCTGAAGAAATCTCCTCGAAGAAACCAAGTCTTAATCATTTATTTGGGTGACCAATGCGTAATGGGAAGTAGGCCCGAGCCCCCACCTCCTCATTCAAGCTAAGTGGAACTTGGCTCACCAGCAAAACCCTTTGCTGATTAAAATATCTCGGATTTCTTATTTATTCATTTATCACTAGTCCACCTTATTTTTTCTGTCTGCATCGTTGATATTCAGTGTTTCTTCGATCGTGTTCTGCTCATCAAAAATTGTAGTTTCTGCATCGTCCAGACCAATGCAGACAACGTTTCCGCCTGGAATCCTATTCGCACCTGCATTGCAATAGGGACATGGGTTTTCATCTGACTCCTCAACCCGTGCCCTTATGGCCCTTATCCGAATTAGCCTGTGTTGCTTAAACAGACACTGTAGACGATGAGCTATAAAGAGCACGGGCAGCAGAAGGAACGCCGCCACTGATACACTTATCCAATAGCCGTTCTGTAAGGATGAACAATAGAATCGATCGGTAAATCGAATAAAATAACAACATTTTGTGAGGAACTACTTACTATGGGGTCAACCATGCGTTTGCAAACCAAGTCAAGGCCGCGATCGTATATGTAGGTCAGAGGTTTGCAGCGACCGATCTTTGTCTTAGCCTCCCTGATTATCATTCTGATATAGTCCTTGAGTTGATTATCAATAGTCTCGGTTAAGTTTTTGCCAAGAGAAGAAATAAATTTCGTTCCTCTATTTTGTATAAATTCCTCAACATCCATTATTCTCTGTCTTAATAATTTCATGGAATCGGCAAGGTTGTAATTTTGGTGGACAAAATAATACTGCAGCCAATTTGTATTTACATCTACCCAATAAAATACTTTTTTTATTTCGGGATAATACTTATGTTTGATTGACTTGAGGCTAACATGCGCGTTTTGGAAAGCTACAGAGGCGGCAGCAAAGTTACTCCACGATAGCGACTGCCCAAAAGCGGTGAAACTCTCCCCGAGCTCATTTAGTTTCAACGTGTCGAGACGTGGACAAATTATATCCACCCAGTTATGCTTCTGAAACAATCCTAAAGTTGTTTCCTCAAGGGAGACTAAAAATTCATCTCGGTCAGCATCCGTCAGTATAAATTCCTTTGACAAATCTAAATTTGGATCAAATTTCCTTTCCCCGACTGTCACTAGCTTCAGTCGAAGAAAATCGTCTATGTCAAAGATTTTATTATCTTGCAGAAATCTAAAGAAATAGTCGTCGCCTTGGCACGCCTTGACAACACTCGATGCTCTGATTGGCTTGCTTGATTTATTGGCAGCTCGTACATCCACATTCCGGAAAGAAAACATCGTTCGGAGATCGATCTCTGAGTCTAGGTTTTTTAAAAGCGCACTCGACTTCAGTTCGCTCAGTGGTGCACATGCGCCTTTGTACGCCACACCACCAATCACAAAATAAAAAAGCACCACTATCAGCATGACGGATATCGCACAAAATATCAAAACCATGCCTCTGCCAGGACAATTTGTATTAGTTAAGGGAGCTCTTTAATAATCTCAGAGCACTCACAGTATCAAAATGTACGATGCCATCTTTGTAGTGAAATACTCATTGCTCGCTCCGGTGGGACGTTTTGCTAGACATCCGATAACCAAAGCCACAATCAGGACTGACAGTATCTAATTAGGAATTTTGGGCTTAGATTGGAGGAACCAGACACGCAGACATTCACTACACATTCATTTAGGTACTCACCACAAAGAGAGCTACAGATATATATTGAACGACATAGTTGCGTGTTTCATTAAATTTATCGTAAAGATCCTCAAACGCCCTGCTCGCACGTAAAGTGGCAAGATAAATGTCACTTATGACCACATCAATTATTTCTTCTATTCTCCTCGACTCCTCAGCAAAAATCAGCCTTGCCTTACGAATGTCTCGAATTATTGGTGGTGAGACTCGTTCCAACTCGTCCTTAATCTTTTGACTAACAACACGGAGACGCGGCAGCCATTTTTTGTGTCGAGTCCCAATCGTTTTTTGGAATTTAATCAGATCATCATGCATTGCTACCGAATCGGGCCACTAGATAGAGAGTAATTGCAAAGATTCCGTAATGTTGGTATTGGTAAGTATTCACCTCATCCAAGTGTAGGCATCTGCTTGTATCCACAAACTCAATTCCTGAGGTTTGCAGAAACTTCATGCATTCAAAACTGCCACAGAGAACCACCGCCGCATAGTTAATGTCGCGCTTTATTGCCCGGAGACCTGAAAACAACATCCAGTGGTAGTGAATATAACCAAAAAGTGAATATACAAAGAACGAGCACGAACTATAGTGCCTTGTACTCTCCCTATCCATCATCTCTACACCTAATGACAAATATTCTAGCTGCTTCCATACCGCACAGTCCGTTACATCTCGATATCTACCACTCTCTCTATTTCCCCCAATGAGTGGGAGAGAATACGAGCTCGCGACTAGGGAGTCAGCCATTGGATTGTTTTGTTCATTCTGACTAAAATAGAAATGATTGTGTGACAGTGTGATATCTTCCTAAAACATAACACTACGATAGGAGTCTGCAAACAAAATTCCGCCGATCTAGCTCTTATAGTCTCTGAGATCTAGGCCTCAAACGGAACGGACATACTTTGTACACATTTATTGATTATAAGCATAGCTTAGGATTCTTACTAAGAAGATTTTATTGTACTTCATACTTTAGAATTGTTAACGAGAGGCTGAAATAGTGCGGTACCAGTCTGTTGTTGTGTTCATGAGATGAAGCTGCTCTTGAAACATCCTTTTTATACCCGATACTCAAAATCAGTATAGGGGTATATTAGATTTGCGGTGAAAATGGATGTGTGTAACGTCCAGAAGGAAGCTTTTCCGACCCCATAAAGTATATATATTCTTGATCAGCATCAATAGCCGAGTCGATTGAGCCCTGTCTGTCTGTCCGTCCGGTCGTCCGTCCGTCCGTCTGTCCGTCTAGTGCACAGAGACTATAAGAGCTGGAGCAACGACATTTTTTATCCAGTCTTTTGTGATATGTCGCTATTACAAGTGTATTTTAGAACTTCGCCCCGCTCACTTCAACCCCCTCAAAGGAAAAAAATCTTTGGCATCACCAATTTTAAAGATACGAGAAAAGCAAAGGAGCAGAATGTAGAGAATGACAATATCTACATATGTATGTACATGTATCTACATAAATGACTCCTTCTATGTGGTTCAGTGATTTTTGTTTGAAAGTTACTACGTCGATATCTGTCATTTTAGCTAGAGCTGTCTCTTATGCTGGCTGTGTAGATATATTTACATACATACATATGTGCTAAATTTATGATATACATATGTATACATATCTATACTTTATGGGATCAAAAATGATTCCTTCAGCATGTTACATAAATCCTCATGAGTTTCTCTTTGGTTACCGGGTATAAATACAATTTTTATCTTACCATTTCTTAGTTTATTTGCATAATCCATACCAACATATGTTTCGTCAGTAAGCCATAGCAAATACTCAGTGGTGTTATAAAATGAAAGATAATTGATATGTCTGGCTAGTTCCGCAATGGAATTACCCCGTGCGACATCGCTTAAGTCCCTAAACAAATGTTTCGGTGCATCTGTGGTGGTTGGGGTATAAATAAATACATACATACATATATGAGATTAGAGAAGAGGTAAATTGAATTACGTCATACCCATGATAGTACTGATCAGATGTGTCGACAGCTCCTCATAGTTTTTCACAAACAAATGATGAACATGATCGCTGACATCCTTCAGAAAGTTGCAAGTGTCTATGCTACCCATTTCAAGAGTCTTTTTAGTGTTTTCTAGGCCGCGCTCTAGCATGCCATTTGAGAGGACGGCCAGGACCATACTACCACTGTTAACTCAGAAAGAAAGAACAAATAAAAATAAAGAACGAAAGAAAAGAAAAAATTAATCCGCATTCGGGATAAAACAGAGCCATAACCTACGCGATTAATGGAAGGATCATAATCAAGCAGGTGCTCCAAAGAAGAGTTTTCCTCATATTTGAACCCGAATGGCAAGCTGGACATCCCAGCGAACAGCGATGGCAACATAAGCAGAAATACACAACACTGTTCCATGCAAACAAGATAAGCATGTCATTAATGGTTTTGCGAAAAGATACAACATGATGTACTCACCCTACAAAGGGTGCCAGGATAATCACAACAACCAAAATGAATATCCAAAACCACATAAGCCAAAATGCGTTTAACCAACCCGCCCAATCATCCTTTATAACTTTCGGCCCCAACCTCATGTTGTCGTTACCGAAGTCCGTTATGAAGCCTGGATCAAATATTTGATTACGTTCACTATTAACCAGAAATCATCAAATCGGGTCTCACTTACCTCTTGGCATGGTCGGATCAAGTGGAAACATTTTGTCAAAAAAGGTTCGCGAAAATTTGAAAACAATATCCACCCACATTTTTGTGACATTCTGTCTCTTGGAGTAATTCGTTGAAGGCTCGAACCTTGAGTATTCAATACTGGGAAAGTGCAGTACCCCCATTTGCTCGTGAGTGGTGCCATGTCCCGAATATCCTTTGCGCCAATATGAGAAAGGGGGATCATCTGGTGGGTTTGCACTGGCGGTACTCTCATAAACCCGAGTGACCAGCACAATCAGAAGTATAGCCGCACAGAGAGTGGCGGTCGTCAGAGTCCCCTCCATTTTTCGCTCTCTTCTGTTCCTGGCACAATTAGCCACGGGTCTAATCCGTTTAGACTCCGTAATTATACATTCGGTCATTATCTCTAGGGTTCTGTTCTTTAAATACCTCCGACCGCGAATATCAAAAAATCAAACTTATGTTCATATACTAAAGGAAGACTTTAAGTTAAATATAGACGGGAGAACCAACATATGAATTCGTCAAACCACACACAAAGCTTCATGCTCGTACATAACACTCACCAAGTTTATAGAGATACAATCCTCAGATGTAAATAACACTTAATTTTTAATTTACCAAAAATTTCGAGCTGGTATTGAAAATTTACAAAAATTTTTTTGTTCGTTTCTCTTTTATTTCAATCAAAACTAAGTATAAAATTAAATTCAGAAGCTACTGAAATAAAAAAAATCTGCTTAACAGAAGAAAATAAAAACAATGACACTAGATTTAGCTTAGGTTAGGGACGAAACCTCCCTCCAGCGCAATTGGACTGGGATGCCGCATTGACGTGTGCCCCTTCTCATTGCCTAAGCCGTGGTGCCCATTTCCTCCGATTGCTCACCGCAGAACTGAATCTCCCCGTCGTCCTTAACTGCACGCTAATAGGGTTAAACAGGGGAAATCTATATGATATTCCTTTTTCATACTAACTGTTGTAGGACGTGAGTCGCTGTCTTGTTGAAACTCCGGCGGAGCAGAGTCGTACTTAGCTTCCACCGTACTGGTCGAATTGAAAATGTAAATTTCTCCATCCTCGGTCCTCAGCACATCCCCAGCACCTACACCGTCAATCTTAATATCTGTAAATTCGTGAGCAGTGACATCTGTTGGATAGTCCTCCTTTATATCGATCGGATCCAACTCGACTTCATCAACGGCTGAAGTCTCTGCATCGCCGCCCAGAACAAATTCGACCTCTTCCGCTTTCAGGTATTGTGCGGGCAGGTGTTTCGAGGCAGAAAATCACCAGGAGATCAAGGCGAAGTACAAGGAGTACAATACAACACCTTCAGCTGAAGAACCTCACCTACGCCGAGGCCAACTACACCTAGTTCTCCAGCAAGTACACAACGTACTCATGAACAGTAAACTGCAGTTGCAAGACCCTCGCCGATGATGCCTACTATTGCAACAAGGAGCTGGTCCACCTGCTCATCTTCGACGCCAGGGTGACAAACTACAGCTATGGCTAGTGGAAGTTTAAGAAAGAGGAGGAGTGCCAACTGATTACGCGCTTTCGGGGCCACAATGAGTGGGCTCACCCGCTGGCAATTCATCTTTGGAGAGGTGGAAGTGGACACGGATCAGGAGTTCGGCGACTACCATACAACGGCCATCGACGAGACCCGGTACAAAAGCGCAATTCTGCAACATCCAGAGGATCGTACGGAGAGCTTCGTGTACTCCGTAAAGCACTACAACGATCCAATGGAGGATAGCGATCTCGAGGTAACCACCTCGCATGCCATCTTCCCGCGAGATGGGCTTTCAGTTCTCCCACACCCGCATGTGGGAGCGATTCTTCAGCATCGAAGGCCGGGAAGTGGCAGAAGTGGGAGTCCTGAACATTTTGGCAGAAGTAATTTTGAGGGAGTTCTAGACCCCCCCTTACACAAATTCAAAAAACTTCCACTTTGGCGCGCAGCTATGTCGTTTTTGATTGCACCATTTTCCAATTTCTACTACATATTCTTTGAAACTACGTAACGTAACGTTTATTTCATTAATATGTAGTTGACATGAATACGCTGTCTACGTAACGTTTATTTCATGAATATGTAGTTGACAGCAAAATCTGCATAAATGTCAAATGTAGAATGAATTTCCGCATTTGTTTAAGTTCCGAAGCTTAGATCCACATTTTGTGCATCCCTAGAATTTTCGTTACATTTTTTGGTACCCAAAAAAGCACCTTAAAATCGTTAACCGGGGCCTCATCAATGCTCAAAAAAATCAAACTATCCTCCTCAGCCTGCGACTGGTCCTTCGTGTCTGGGTTTCGTATAATAATTCTTTGCTTTGCTAACAATATGATCTGATCCAGATTCGCCAGTCTTGAAGATATGGTTATTCTCTACGATTCCGCTTTTTTGTTTTCTTGTATCTTTAAAATCGTGGATGCCACAGGCAGAGTGAAAGAGAATGAAATTTTGGCTGGTTCAGTTTATCAGTCACATTGATTTTCAACACCTTGTCTAGCTCACACAACATGCTTAGTCTTATAATTTCATAGTATTTTCAAAAATGTTCCAATATTTATTCCAGTACTTACGCTGTAGGACGTGTTATGTGGTTATTGTCTCATCTGTTTTTAGAACATTCGATATGTGTATGTGTCTACAGGCTGACTAGGGCTGCAAAACCAAATTTTAACTGTAAGAAAAGCAAAGCGGGCGCACGCAAAATTAAAAATTTCAAAACAATTTCGTTTAAAGACAATTTCGATCCGATTGAAGTGAAGATGATAGTCTTAGCGACCTGTGCCATCACCACGCCAGCAGCAGTATCCAACGACAAGCTCATCAGCAGCAACACTGTATTTATTTTAGCACTGCTACCACAAGCAGCAACGACCGCTGAGTATACCTCTCCAGACTAGTCCTGGCCTCCTGCTGCGGCATCCTGCAGGGGAAGGTAGTACCACGAGCAACAATCAGTCAGCGCAGGCTAATGGGCCAGCAAGGATCGCTTTTCATAATTACATAAAAATGTAGTTATTATGTAGCGAATTTGTAGTTAGTGTGTAGTTACCATGTAAGAAAATTAATTTAGTGAAAATTGTGTTTTGCTTAAACCATATTTCATAAACAACCCAATAAACATGAGAACTTAAAATTAGCCAGTCTTATAGAAAAGTGATTCATCAATTGGATAAAATTATGAGTTCAGAGCTGAAGGTCCTGACTAGCTTGTAATATTCAACCGAATATCAAAAACGAGGAATATGATTTACTATCATGGACAGCGAACGATTAACCCATTTTAGACCAGAAGGTAATATAACACACTTTACGAAAATTATGAAACTTGATGAATTTTAACGTAGTTCAGATAAAAGATATTTTGGTATTATTTGTTTTAAGAAAAGAGTAGGGGATGGATCTACAAGGAACATTTAAAAGCAGTATTATTATCGCGGTTTATCTCAACCTAATTTAACCTGTTTAATTACAGGGGGGTTAGGTGGGCTAAAGAGCCAAGAAAAGAGACGAGAAAAGTAAGCAAATTTTATCTGTCAACTTGTGCGGCTAAGTCATTTGACAATTGTTTTCCAACTAATTCCAGTAAAAAAATGGCTTCATTCCTGGCACGAACCGGCGGACCACTAATCGAGTCCGTTAGACCCAAGACCGTTCAAAAGGTAGGTGCAGTGCAGTATGGATTTATTTGCCATTTAAGCAAATGCAAAATAAGTCACTTTATATAATAATGGCAAAAAGAGACACAACGGCAAGGGTGAAGAGCGGCCGCTTTCGCACTCACTCACGCATACAGATGTGGATAATGGAGCATGACCAGCTGTCAGAGGTGCTGTCTGTGCTGTTGTGTAGATCGGTTGCTTAGAAAAGTTTTCAATAATTTCGTGTGCAGTTGAATTTCATTAAAAAAAGTAAAGTAAAAGCAAACATTTGTAAGTGGTAAAGTCAATGATACATATGTAAAGCCCCGATCCGATTAGTTTGCACCTAGAGACAGCTGGCAGCCACCTGACTAGCGGTGTGTCAGTGTGACGCAACACTGCAGTGCCTGTGCGTCTATGTGTGTGTGTGTGTGTGCTTATGCTTGAGAGTGTGCTAATGGATAACGGTGAATAGACCTTGAATTCTTTAATTTTCTCTTTATTCAATTTTTTATATCAATGAGCATATGAAACCTGTTGCTTTAAGTGTCGTGGCCTGGTCGCACTAATTAAAATTCGTATCTATGTGAATTAGTCTTAGTTATCGTCTAAAATACACCATTTACCGTAAGAGCTTCTATTAACCCACTTTTGATTTCGTTTTTGTTTTTGTTTTTGTTGGGTTGTTGGGTTGTTGGAGGGCAGGGATGAGTTTTTCTATGATTCATGGAACCGTATTCTCAGGGCGTTTGTATTCTTTATACATGCTATCTAATATATGTGTGTACATACATATGTAAGACAATCAATTCTCTTATCCTTCGCAGATCCTCAGCTATGCTCCCGTTGCGCTGCAACAATTGCGAAACCTGAACGTGCAGGAACATGTCTCGTACACTCTCCTCAACGAAAGTGGAATCCCAACACCGCGGTAAGAATGGACACTAATCAAAGTATCGGTCCAAAGTGCAAAAAACGCGCCGCGTTGTCGCTGACGCTTTATATTGGACTTTAGCCAGAGTAACACTGCACCGATTAGCGATTGGCGTACGAAACGAGTCATAATTTGCATTAATTAACTGGCCTGGGTCTGGGGTAAACAAACCAATGAACAGACCTTGACCGAACGAAGACCGAGAATAACTGCAGATGATAAGGGGAGATAAGGTGTAACATATGTATGTATATGTAGTGTAGATCGCATGAAATGACAAGGGTCAGTGACGTGGGCAGAGATAAGTCCGTGATTGTTATACATTTGGGAATTGAGAGTAGCAGTCATCATATATGTGGATTATTGAGCAGACGGAAGGCCATAATCGTACGATCATATTTTCTATGGGAATCACTTCTGTCATCTAAATGACCGATCAACCTTGAAATATACAAATTTCCAGCCTTCACAGGTTACAAATTTGACTTTGATGAGGCTGCTAATAATATACTATAAATAGGGCTTCTTTATCAATTATTTGTTATTACCATAAGGTATTCAGCATTTTTTTTAGGAGTTTAAGATCCTTTAAGAACTTGATTTAACTTTATTTCTTCTATCCCTTACAGCTTCGCTGTGGCCAAGAATGGCAAGGAGGCGAGCGATATTGCCAACAAGCTTAAAACAGACAATCTTGTGCTCAAGGCGCAAGTTCTGGCCGGCGGTCGCGGCAAGGGAACTTTTAAGAATGGCCTAAAGGGCGGCGTGCGTGTGGTCTACGAGTAAGTTAATGTTTAAGTGTTGTAGAATGCTAAAATTAATGTTCTTTATTTAGCCCCAAGACCGCCGAGGATATTTCCTCAAAAATGATTGACCAACTCCTGATTACCAAGCAAACCGGAGCCGCTGGTCGCATCTGCAAGAAAGTGATGGTTGCCGAGAGGAAATTCCCCCGCCGTGAGTTCTACTTTGCCGTCATGATGGAGCGTGCCTTCAATGTGAGTTGAATCATGTAAAATTCGAAAGGAAATACAACTAGAGAAGTGCTTTGCAGGGTCCCGTTTTGATTGCCTCGAAGGAGGGTGGCGTGGATATTGAGGAGGTGGCCAAAGAGAACCCCGATGCCATTATCTACGAACCCATCGACATTGCCAGGGGTCTGACCGAAGAGCAGGCATGCAAAATTGTCGAGAAAGTCGGCCTTGGCGGCGACGGTGCCGATGAGCATATCAAGATGCTGCTCAACCTATACCAGCTGTTCGTGAAGAAGGATGCTCTCTTGGTGGAGATCAATCCCTATGCCGAGGATGCCATGAGTGGCTGTAAGTTCTCTAAATGTGTTCGTGTTAAGTGTTCTTTTATTTAATCCATTTAATGCATGTAATCCTATCCCAAAAACACCTAACCCATTCCCAACTGTAAAAAACCATGGATTTCATATTTTTCTGTCCAGGCTGTGAGTATGCATGAAACCGTTATTCCATCAATTAAGCAATCAAATCACTATCTGAATCCGTATATCCATTATCAAATCTAATAAATTTCAAAACATTCTTAAAGTCTTTGCATTGGACGCCAAACTGCGGTTCGATGACAATGCAGAGTTCCGTCAAAAGGAGCTGTTCTCTATGCGGGATTGGACCCAGGAGGATCCCAAGGAAGTGGAGGCAGCCAAATACAATTTGAATTACATTGCTCTAGACGGCACCATCGGCTGCATGGTGAACGGTGCCGGTTTGGCCATGGCCACAATGGACATCATCAAGCTGTACGGAGGGGAGCCGGCCAACTTCCTGGATGTGGGTGGCGGAGCCACTGCCGATGCTGTTAAGGCTGCCTTCAAGATCATTACCTCCGACAGGAAGGTGCTCTGCCTGTTGGTTAATATCTTTGGCGGCATTATGCGTTGCGATGTCATTGCCGAGGGCATTATTGCTGCTGCCAAGGATCTGAATCTTAACTTGCCCATTGTTGTGCGCCTCCAGGTGAGTTGGAAATGATATATATCTTTAATTTTTGGTAGAATACCACGTATAATAATATTCTTAATAGGGCACCAAAGTGAAGGAGGCTCGCGAACTTATACGCGCATCTGGTCTGAAGATTTTGGCACGTGACGATCTCGACAAGGCGGCCGATCTAGCTGTGCATTTGGCCCAGATTGTAAAGTTGGCGCGCGAAATGAAAATGGATGTGAACTTTGAGATTCCCGCCGACCAAAAGTAGATAAATCATGATAAATAATGGCTAAGTCAACTATCTTACTACCACAAAGCAAAAACCAAGTCAAACTCTTACTCAACGTGGAACCACACACACAAAAAACAAAACAAAACTACTCAATGGAAGAAACGCCATAGCTTTGTAGTTAGAGAACATTATGTATTCGTTACGATCGGTCGAAATAATTGATGAATGATGATAATTTTTCAAAAATGTTTAGTTTAAAGTTTAAACAACCCATAAAGTCGTAATTGTTGATAGTCCAGTCATAAGATATATGGCTAGATAAAACGAATAATCCATCACGTTGAGTGTTCTCTTTGCACCTAAACAACAATTTGTGTATCTATTATCTATTATCACCATTAAAGTGCACGAAACAGATAGAGTAAAAATTAAGGAACAAATGCCATCGGTCCAATTGTGATTTTTGACAAATTCAATTAACTTTTATTTATTGAGAAATTGCGAAACTGCTTCGGAAGTAGTTCCCTAGATTCAGATTGTGTATTATTTGTGCAATTTAGTTTGCTTCAAATTAAAACTCGAAACAATCATAAAGCTTAACACATTTTTATTGGTTAATTTGTTAATTTCAATCATAATTCATTTCTAATATATAAATCCATTTGCTGTATACCCTTAGGGGCAAGGGCAAGAAGAAGGAATGTAAGGAAGAGAAAAGCAAGAAAGAGGAAGAGAAATGCAAGAAAAAGTAATCCAAGAACATCTGCGATTAGCCAACAATAAAAAAACTCAACAAAAATGGCCTGGCCAAAATGGGAATCTACAAGGATTAACAAGCCAAAAGTGCAATGGTTTGCTGGAAAAACAATGGGAGTGTGCAAGCCAATTTTAAATTTCTAAAAATTCAAATTTTACCGCTTAAAAATGTTTAACATTTGATGAACTTTTTTTGAATTTTCCCGAGTAAAAGTTTTGATAGACATTTTTGTTTGTTTAAGGTTCAAGAATAGTTTTTGTGGTTTATTACGTTGTCTTAGAAACGATCGACTAGAGATAGTATGTGGGTCTGTTCCTGTTGCCGCCAGTCAGTGTCGCCATCGCCCAGATTGCCAGCGTATTCTATAATCGATAAAATGAAGCATGGTTTTGATTAGATACCGGGAAAAATTACCCCTCATGATGCTCCTGATGGTCTTCATTGAGGCCCCACGTAGGTTTAGAATCTGTAGCACACGTTGCTTGACCGTCTCCGAGGTGGAACTGACCTCCAGCAGTATGTAGTCGATGCGCTGGAGCGTGAAGAGGCCGCCAGTCAAGCGCTTTATATAGTTATTCTCCGCCTCCTCGTCCTCATCGATGCTGGGATCCTGTTAAAAAACATTTAATTAGTTTTATATCACGATAGAATCTCAAGTAAAAAGTGTATAGCAACCGTAGGCTGCTGATCAATCTCCTTATCGATGGCCTCCACCTTGGCCAAATATTTGAGATGCAGTTCCAGTAGACGATCCACCTTCTCGTAATCGTTCTCGCTGAATTTGGACAGCATACGCTGGCGATGGGTGCCCTTGCAGTTGCGTAGCATCGAGGCAATGACGGAGCTGACATGCTCCTCATGCTCATCGGCCGACAGCAGACGTAGCTTGTTCCGTTTGGGTGTCTTCATGAACAGTGGGAAAATGGTGCGCAGTCCGAGGATCTCCACGAATTTGTTGCAATTGTCGCGACCATCCGGGCCGGCCATAGCATGATCGAGTACCTTTAGCGAACCGTTGCGGGACATTTTCTTCTCGCGCAGCATCAGATTCATTAGCTGCAGTCCCTCGCCGTTGAGGAAGCGATCGCGATTCTCCTTGGCCATCAGAGCGGAGCAAAGGCAATTGAAGAGATTCTGCATGTACTCCTGCTCCTCGTTGCTTGCCGGATCGTGACGCTTGTAAACAGCCAGCTGTTGGAGCAGCACATCGACTCCTTCGATCGAGCCGAGCAGAAGGCGATTGTCGTTCTCCGTTTGTATCAGGATGGACAGAATCTCGCTGCAATACAATTTGTTCGGATCAAAGGGAGTCTTGCCCTTGAGGCGTTTTAGCAGCCATGCCAGCAGCCCCTGCTCGGCAGCTTCTCGCACGAATTCGCCATCGATCTCTGTGAGGTTCTCCACGATGGCCAATGTGTTGTGTACACCGTCGGCTTCCTCCTTCACCTGCTCGTTGAGACGTTCCAGGTTCTGGACTAGCAAAGCGCAGATTTGTTCCTTCCGCAGGGCCTCGATCAAGGCCTGGGCTCCCTCTTGACTCTCACCTAGAATATCGACATCGGTCACCTCCTGCAGCAGATCGACAATGGCCACAGCAATGTCTGTGTTCTGATGTGCAAGCAGCTCCAGCAAACTGTGCAGTCCGTGCAGCTCCACAAGCAGTGGATAGAGATCTGGTACGGTGGCCACGCCTTTCAGCTCCTGAATGACTGTATGAAGCTCAAGTTCGGAGTCCATGAACTTTTCGGGATTTTCGACAAACTTGATGCGCATCTCCTGGTTCTTCAGGTTGCGCTTCTCGAATACCAAGATCAATTTTTTCAGCCCCTGCTCATCCAAAACATCGCCATCGGTCTCCTCGTTTTCCACATAACGCATGATGTTCAGCCGCTCTTCTTCTGTCAATTCTGGGTCTAGTTCGAATGCGTTGCTGGCTGTGGTGGAGCTGCTGCTGCCCTGTTTTCCATAATTGGCCGTCTCCTTGGCCTCGGCAATGCGCCGAATGCGTTTGGCCTTCTCATCGCTACCGCCACCGCCCCGTTTTCCAGCGGTTGTCTCTGGCTCAAAATCTTCATCGTCCTCGTGCGGTCGTTTTGGGGTCTGCTCAGGCTGGTAGGAACATATGTTCTTGGTTGTGAATGTTTATACGAAAGACGAACAAATATACCTACCTTGAAGGCCAACAGTTCGCCGATATCCATCTCGGTTTTATCCCAATTTAAAAAAACAATTTTACATTTAAGGAGTTAGGGATGCTAAATATATATTGATATGTACATTAAGATATCGATATATATCTTCCCTGTTCGATAATAGATATGAAGACTAGACTGAAAAACAATAATATGATATGAATTTTTTCTGGAATATATCATCAAATGAACAACTTTTGTAGTTCAAGGAAATCGAAACTATTTTTCTGTTGCTAGACGCGATAACACTGTATGATTTATATTGCTGGTTTCACACTTTTCAATTGAAGTGTAGCACTAACCATACAGTATACTGTATGGTTAGTGAGTGTAGTGTAGGTGAAAAAAATATCGGTATTTTTGTACGATAGGCGGACCGAATTTGGCGGTTACATTTTAAAAATAATAATATTGCCGACATCCGATTTTTTATTGTTTTTTTTTTAAATACTAAAAGAATCACCTCTGAAAATACATTTTCAAAATAATAAAACACAAGCTGTACTTTTACAAATCGTTTCGAATGTTTTTATTATAAGTTAAGAAAGTCATAAATTAATACAAAATTAATTAAACTAACTGATGAGACAGAATAAAGCGCAGAGCGAGAGAATTGAAAGACTGTTGCAAAGAAGTAGCTAAGCCTGAAAAACTCTTTTAAGGACACTCACAATCGGAAAGTAACTAGTACAAAAGGTATCAGGAGCAGAACAGCATCATAAATCATCGTTTCGTCCCAGGTTAGCTCCCATTTTTAAGAAAATATCATTTTTGGTTTATTTGGAGAGTCGCTGCTCCATCTAGCCCACTTCCCAATTGATCTCAAATACGCAGATTGGGGTTTGTATAGCGCACGTACTTCAGCAGGGCATCGTTCTCTTCGCAGACAAACGACTTCTTATGGTGGCAGGCCACATCGTGCCAGTTGACACCATCGTTGTAGAACTGGTTCAAGAGAGCCAGACAATTCTCCGGTGCACCATTCTGCTTGAATTCACGGTTATCGGGCTGGGGCAGGCCAATGCCGCCGGTGGGAGACCAATCGCCCTGGGAACGCTCCGTGCTGGGGGCCAACTTCTGCAGAGTGGCGGTCCAGAACCAGCCGTTAATGTTCGTGGGCTGCAGATCGGGACGGTCACAGCCCTTGAAATCGCACAAGCGACCGCTGGTCCAGATGTATTTCACCTGACAACGAAAAGGATTAGAGATTAGAATTGTAGTAGCTATTTTTGACTGCTTAAGCACCCCTACTACATTTAATGTTAATACTTGAAGAGAGGCCAAAACCAAATACATACATACATATATCTAAAGTTCATTGCTCTTTTGGAGGTGTTAAAACATGCATATGCAAGAAAGTGCAGCGTTGGCATCGAATCAAACTGGATAAAAGCGACAAATTACAATAGAAATTTAAGTTGGTAACTGTTTTGGGCCTGTCACGCCCAAACAACTATTATTTAGCGCTGAAAGCGAACCCATTCCCAATCCAAATCCCAATCCCGTGCCATGTCCGCGCCCTTCTGCTGGCTGCCGCACCCGAGGCTGTCAACATTTCAAGTGAACAAAACCACAAAGGTCTGCGCCCATCAGTCACTTTCACCAGATGGGCCATAAAAATTGTTTTGTTAAAAAGGTATAAAACGAAAAAAAAAAAAAAAAAGGAAAAAACCCCCCAGAGACAAGCGGCAGACAGACAGGCAGACAGTCAGAGATGGTAAGGTCTACCGTCTAGCCTTTTGGGAAAACTCCAATGAGCGCAGAGCTGAAACAAATTTATGGAGATTGATTTTGGGTTTGGTTTTGGTCGGTTGCCGGCTGGCTCATCAGGCTACGAAGGAGAGGGTGGGGCATTGCGTCGCTATTGTAATTGTTCAAATCGGACAGTCGAATGCATTTGCCCCATAGCGGAAGCACCAAATGAATGGTGCTTTGTGCCTGCCACCTGTCGGCTGCATTCAATTGTAATGCAAAGTAAAAGTGAACTTAACCGGTTGATATGTATGTCTGGAGGTGGAGGACACAACAATCCATTAGGAAAGTGGGTTTGTTGGATAGGCATAGAGCCAAAGAGGAAAGAGTATTCGAAAGTTGGAGCCAAAAACTGGCTGAAGTGGGTGACGGAAGAACTTTCTCAATTGAAATGGGTTAAGATATCAAATAATCTTTGGAAGATCTTTGTAAGATCTGCAGGGTGGAGAATGAATGATTTCATGATTTTTTGATTTTTTGCTATCTACTGAACTATTTTGGAACGTCCTTTAAGTTATAGAAACAGTTATACTATATTTATTAGCTTATACTTCTTGAACCAAAGACATATTTAAAATATTCCAAAATTGTTCATATATATCTGTTTTTAGCCTCTGACAAGTTTGTGGCTTTAGTCTTCTCATTGGAAAATTTCACTTCCTCCTTGATTAGTCGCAAAATTTGGTGTGAAATGAATCCGTTTGCGTGCTCAAAATTTTCTAATTTGTTAAGTAATTTCATTTAGATGGTTTTCCGCCAATGTTTTCCCACCAGACACCACAAACACACACACACACACACACACAACCAAACTTTCGTTTTCAATTTTGCCGCTTTCTCACGTAACTCAGGCATGAGAAGAGCAGAGCCATTGGATGCGAGCTGCGAGATGGGATGGTGAACGGTAAATGGTAGATGGAAGATGGAGAGATGAGAGATGCGATTGGGAGGGGAGAGATGAGCCTACCTGACCACAACGCTAAACTTGACACTTGTTCGTCTCGATGGGATGGGATGGGATGGGATTTTCTGTTGCATAAGTCATCATCAGGCGACTGACTCCATGCATTCGTGTGCGAAATTGCCCCGACCGACAGCTGGGAAAAGTTTTTGTTGTATTTTTATGTTTTTGATGTGGTTTTGTTTATGTGTAATTTCACATTGAACTTTGTAGTGCGATGTTAATGGGAGATTTCGCAATTAATTTTTGTTATGTTGTGCATCCGAAAAATTAAGGTCAATCTCAAGTTGTGAGATCTCGGAAATGAGAGCCTCACGTCCCTTACCCAGAGTTCACATGTGACATGTGACTAAACGAAAGTCAAACACAACTCAACTCCAACGAGAAGTGACATAATGTCATGCAAAAACCAAAAATAACCATCGAAAAAACTGTTCAGCGACCGACATCATAAATTATTGGCAAACCTCTTTGACTTTCAATTCATTTTGAAGGTGTAAAAATCCACATCACATTGATATGGTTTAGTTTTATTAATGGGGTGCACGGTCAACATATATTTAAATATATTTAAATATATGTACATATATACATATACACACATTCGTAAAGGTAACACCTTTCGATGGTGCGGTTCACAAATAGCCCATGAGTTGCAGAAATGTTTCTGTTATTTCGATGGATTGGACTATTTGTTGGATCAATCAAACCTCAACAAGTTGATCAAGCAGGTGCCGTGAATGTGGGGCCAATTTTTATTGTCTGGCCTGTGTCTGGACTTGGGCTTAATGTCGGGTCGAGTGGGGTTTATATAATAATTGGGTTTTGGGGTGTCCGTAAACGTGTATTTGAAAACAATTCAGTTGTTTTTGGGTAAGTTTTGCTTTGAAGAAATGTGAGTATAATATTTATCACATTTAAGGTGTTAATGCAACATTTTTTGCAAATAGAAAATTGTAAAATTTGTATAATTTTTTGAGTGGAATTTTTATTGTTTTATGAGATTCTAATAAAAATAGAAAATAATTGTATTTGCCACCTTTATGCAACTAATATTTTTGGGTCCCGACAACATTTTTAAGAGTTGTATTCGAAAATTAACCTTATTTCTTTCCTTACTTTTTTGAATGATTTTATTCATAATACAAAGAACTTGAATAAAAAATGATGTATATTTAAAACCATTTTCCTCTACTCTCGAAAAGGCCCCAATAATAGGGTTTGTTGCTTGAGTCTTTTAATTTCCATATTTGATTCCAATGAAGTTTTCTTTAAAAACCGAAAAGCGATTGGAAATCAAATATAATTATTGATTAACCAAATTTATATTTATAAATAGAACCTCTATTGTATGGAAATCATGAGCATATCCGTATTTTAATTACTCTATGACACAGTTTTTCCCAAGACAATGAGAAACTCAAATTATAAAAATTAATGAGAAATTGCTTTCCATCTAAAGTACTTTAATCCACAAATGTTTGTGATATTTTCTTCTCCATTAACCCCCTCCCAAGTATTTTACACTCTACTTACATTCTCGCCAACGACACGCTGCTTGATCCATTCGTTCTCCAGGCTCGTCTCCAGCGACACGGAGTCCATGCAGCGTCTGCGGCAATAGTTCCTGGCCGTTAGCCAGTCCTCCTCGACGCCCTTCAACTGAGGGTCACGCCAAGAGAAGAAGTATCTAATGAATCACAAAATAGGGAACAGAAAGAAGGAAATCATTTAGCTATAAGAATTTCCCCGATATGAACTCTGGCACTCACCCCTTGCCATCGGGAGTCTTCTCGTGGATGATGCGCTGTGCGCACAGCTGGGGATTTGGGGGCTCCAGGCGACCGTTCTGGAACTGAGCGGAGCCCAGGCCCAGCACACTCAACAAACACACTCCGGCGACAATGAAAGCTTTCATTTTCTCTGCTTCTTTCCTTTCAACACTTTATTAAGACACGCACACGCACGCACAATCTGTGGGAATTCAACTGTTTTCTGGTACACGCGACCGTTTGACCGTTCGACTAGCTCTGATCAACTGGGAATGACACAAACATTTTGTCAGCACCCCGATTTATATATGGCCAAAGCCTCAGCAACGGCCTCAGCCACAGCCAGAGCCACTCCACTCCACTCCACTCGATTCGATTCGATTCGGACAGAGATACTCGTACAGAGAGTGAGAGACAGAAGAGAGCTCGTGCCAGGCCCAATGTGGGCGTTTGGCTTGCCGATGGAGAGGGTCTGGTTTTTTGAGTGTGGAAAATTTGTTGGCCGCTGCGACTGCGACTGCGTCTGTGTCTGCCTCTGCCTCTGCGTTGCATGCAATCTTGAATGTTAAGTGGCCGAAACTGGAGAGGTGGATCGCATCGTTTTTGCACCACTTAGCTTTGAATGGGCTCCAATGGATTGGCCTAACTCCCCATCTAATTAGCCACACAAATACCCCAGAGTGTCCCCTGTTTTTGTTTTTGTTTTTTCTGTTTTCTTTTTGGCACAGCAAATTCGTATTTTGATGGTATTTGTCTTCAGACAATTTGCATAATTGAATGCATTTCGAGCCATTGTTTGCTGTGTTTTTCGTATTTGTTTTGTTTCAGAAATATGTATGTATTTTACCATTGCTTTTGTCGTTTTCGTGGGTTGGTTGCATAATCCTGAAGCTTGAATTGTGATCAGAAATTGATTTGGAATGAAAGCCGCAAGTGACATACTATTTAGAGCTCTACTTTTAAATACTGGGACTTTTTTTTGGGTATTGAAAGAAAGATTCGTCGGTATTAGGTTCAGAGGAGATTCTGTCACCGCCTTTAATAGATTTTTCAACCCCTACATGACCGATTATGAGCCAGAGTTCAGTTCTGGAAATCAAATGTAGTCTTTTACTTATCCCCGAACATCTACGGGTGTGGTTCGTGTCCCGTGTTACCCGTTTTACAAGTGTTTCCAACCATTACATAATGTATTCATAAACAGCCAGAAGATAATACCTCCAGGCACATGCCATTGCATAAGCATAAGAAATGATGCGAGCTCCATCTACATACATATACGTACTTTTCTCCTGAAAGCTGCGCGGCCCAGCCTCAGGCTCAGGCGCCCCAGCTTTGGACCCCGATCAAGGTCATAAGCGTGGAGTACGAAAATTTCACCAGTGGAAAGTGAAGAGTAAACCCACAAACACAAACACAAACACAAATACACACAAACCACAACCAAGACCCAACCCGAACCCAATTCACGCATTTCAACATGATTGCCCCGATCGGCGGGGAGGGGATCCGTCCGTGCTCGTCTTTGCAGCTTCACCTCACGTGCGGCAGAGCATGTCGGCTCCACCAACAACACAGAAACAACAGAGATCTCCATCTCCACCTCCACCTCCACTCCTCCGTCTTTGTCTCTCGCTCTTACTGTTGCTGTTGCTGTTGCTGTTGCTGTGAAATTTGTTGTTATTTTATGACAATCGGTAAAACGGCAAAAGTTATACGAAGGCAGGTGCCGCTCATTACCTTACCTGACACTTCTCTGGGGCACCTCTTGATGCGGATTATGCTCCGCTAAGTCGCAGCCCCGCCCATGTTTGTGCATGATTTTTTGAGGAATTTCGGTTGAATTTTACTTGTTTTTCTTTTTTTTTGCCAGGGGTTTCGAAGAAGCGTTGTTTTGAGACGGGTTATTAAGCAGGAATGGTAGGAAACGTTTAAGGGATATTGCTGAAGTGGAAAAAAAGAATTTTAGACAAATGTTGGAAGTCGTTGAAATATAAATTTTCCAGAGCTAAAACTTCCATCCTCCCAGATAATTCTTCCCACATTCTTCATTCAATTTCAAAATCAAGTCAAATATTTCTCCACTTTTTTCAAGGTACAAATTTCCTCATTTTACAATTACGAATTCCCTACCGTATTGTAGCATTGAGAAATTCCAAATATTAAATTTCAAATTCAAATTGCTCTACGTGCATTTGTTCACAGCTAAAAATAGCAACAACAAAATAATAACGAAAATTATACAAAATTAAGCAATCCATTTCAAATTGGAAACACGTCTTCATTTAGCTTCTTTTTTTTTTAGGCAAACATAATTTATTGAATTTTTCGTTGAACTTTATGTATTACATGATTTGTTCAGTTCAGGTCACTTTGAAACATCATCAACATTTAATGATTATTTCTGTGGGCATATTTATGTGATAAGGAACTGGGAACTGGGTCCAACTGTCAATATATCAAGAGCTGCTCGGCTGCAAAGCCTATTCAAAAATTACCGCATCGCAAACAGACACATTTACGCAATGGGTTCCCAGACGACGGACGGGACTCGACTCGGACTGAAACTGAAACTGAGGCTGGGACAAAAATGGAGATGGAGACGAGACTGTGCTGGGGACTGGGCCTGGGCCTGGCCAATTTGTCGATGAGTTGGGTAAATATTAAAGGAGAAAGTGCCGTCGCTGACGGTTGGGTTGTTCGTTGTTTTTCATATTCGAAAATATTTTTGCACAAGTTACATATTGTTTAATTGTTTGCACAAAAAGAGAGGAGAGTGAGTTCAGGTGCAGTTGTCCCAATTTCCACAAGTGTCGATAATTTATGCAAACATATTTCGGAAATAGTTACTTACTTGTGCAAAAAACCATCTGAACTTTGTTTATTCGTATGGATTTCCCCCTTAAATGTTTGGACTCAATGTCACTTTTGGACTGACCAAAGTTAAAAACTAAATTATCCGGCATGGCAACAACAACTACTCACACTATTTATTATTTATGTCAGATGCGATATTCCATTAAAAAAATTGTGTAATTAAAGTTTGCTTTATGCTTGGGCCGTGATATGTTTTTAAATATTTGTATTTGCTTGCTTATTTTAGCATTATTTGCTATTGCTTAAATGCAAATTTTATTTTTGGGTATAGGAAGTACAGCAAAAAGATCTGGGTGACCCAAAGACCTTGTCTAAAAGAGGAAATGATGCAAAGTTCGTTTGTTGGGGGATCACGCCACGAACGATAACGTACCCTATGCCTATCATTTGTTTGGAAATGTTCTCAAAATGGGAATTTACCCCCAACAGATTGGCGTTTATTAGTTGCCAATATTTTTCTCACATATCTGACTTTTCAAGGCCAAGGACGTTGATATCATTTGAACTTTGGTTTTGGCACCTGACCAGACCCCAACAGCAGCGGCGCCATGGCGTCACCATTTTCTGTTGTTGCTTGAATGCTAAAATGAACATGGCAGTTATTTTAATTACAAATAATACAAATCGTATATTTCAGCAATATGATAAGGCCCCATATGCTCTGGCAAAAAACAAAAAAAAAAGCGCATTGTTACGCATTGTTCCAGACGCATTTTGGAATGGCCGATTTCGTATGACTCTTTTGTTTTTGGTCAACTTTTTTGCGAAGGTGTCTGCCTAAAGGCGGACGTGTAGACGTGTAAGCAGCTCATAGGCGTACATTAATTGCATTTCAAATAGGTTTTGCGATTCAGTTGGCCTTGGGGAGGAGTCACGTGATATTTTATGCGCTCGACATCTTTATGGGGACGCTCACTTGCTTTAATTGCAAATGTACAGAGTTAATATCAATAAATCTCGTATGTCAATAGTTACTGTGATCGCCAAGTTGAAATTTTTCCGCTTAAAACGTTTGAACACATTTTCATTTAAATTTAACGACATCTTACGCTTTGCCAAGCGCTGCCACACCTGTCGATTTCCTTGTGATATATATCGATTATAGTTTCAGTCGAGTCTACAAATATTTTAAAAAACCTATATATCGATACCAGAGTTACCATTTACGATATATGATCAATTTCATCAATCCATTAAATTTCATTCTCAACGGTATACAGAAATCCGATAAAAGCAAGTATTAAGAATAAACCAGTCCAGTAGAAAATTGAATCAGCAATCATATAAAATTATGTGGGCAAAGCTGAGCGATCTATATAGCTGGGAATATTCGACGGAAGATCAAAAATGAGGAATATGTAAAATATAACTTGAATTCGTCAGTATATTTAAGGTATATTTTTTAAATGAGACGGTATGTTTCGGTATATTTCTGAGGGTAGGACGATAAGTCCGCGGTCACACTGTATTAATGCTGTGTTTTTTCTCGCCAAATTTTATTTGATCGTTTTAAGCAAAGTAAGCGTTTAAATAAACATTAATAAATAGTGACTTAGTTAGCGTTTCGTTTTCGATCAGGTAAAAGAAAAATGGGACGACGTTGCTGCGTTGCCAAGTGCCCGTCGACGTCGCGTCTCTTGGAGCACCACGGCGTCACATATCACTCGTTTCCCCTCGACCCGATAATCCGTACAATTTGGATCAAGAACTCGCGCATCAGCCTGGACAGGCAGATTACAAAGAGCGTTCTGGTGTGTTCGCGCCATTTTCGACGAATCGATTTCAATACCATACGCAATGGGAAATATTTGCTGAAGCCGCGCGTCTTTCCTACGGTTTTTCCATGGGGCAAAATGGATGCCTCTGAAATAGAGGCCGATCATCGTGCTCTGCAGCAAGTCAATGGTGATGGTACAGCCGCACAGGGTGCTTCGGCCAGTTCCGGTAATGAGGATGTGATCAAGGCAACTGTGGACCAAATTGTTTCGCAAATCATGGCCGAGACAGCGGAACGTAATGCCACGGCAGCTGTGGAAGCAGTCAGCAATGCGGAGAAAGAGAAGGAAGTGGCCAAAGCAGTTGCCGCCGAAGAAGCTGAAGGCGCTTTAAAAGAGAGTAGTTCGACTGGAGGGGATTCCGCTGATGCTCCACCAAATGAAGACGAATCAGCAACGGCTGCTGAAACAAGTGCAGACTCTCCGCTGCCTTCCGCAAACAACCAACCCAAATACAGCAATCCCCATAATTTGATAATAGGAGCACGACTCGAGGCCAAAAGCGTGGATGGCGCTTGGCTGCCCGCTCGCATTGTGGAGGTCAATGAAACGGAGCAAACACTCCTCATCCGTTTCGAACGGAACAATAAGATAAAGACGATGCCCTCCACCATGGGCACTTATCAGGAGTGGATGGCCATCAAATCGGATCGCGTACGACAACGCGTCAGCAACCGAATTCTTCCCGTGTTCGAATTGGAAGAGAAATGCATGGCACGCTGGTCGGGGCCGCGTAAATTTCCGGGTACCATCAAGAAGCTGCTCGGCCACGACACCTACGAGGTACTCTTTGACGATGGCTACTCCAAGAACGTTCGTGCTGTGCACATGAACAAGCTGCCCAAACCAGATGCCGTTGAAGACGTGGAGGTTGCTCCAGCCAATACGACATCTGTGAAGAGGGCAAGCACTGGCACGGCCAGTGGCACAAGTGCCTCGAGCAGCAAGAAGAGCAAAAACTCACAGCGCAAGGATTGGCCACTGCTCGACATGTCTACATTGGATATGGGTATGTGTGCTGCACCAAGCCAAAAACCAGATCCAGTCTTAACTTTCTCTTTATATTACAGATGCTCTGGGGTTGCCGGAGATACCGCACGATGGAGAATGGACGTGCCACTGGGTGAACGATCAACCGATTGGCACCGAAGGTTTTCTAATTGTGGGCGAGCACCAAAAGCCCACGGTGATTGTGCAGGACTGGCGTCTGCCCACCGGCTGGATCAAGCACATGTATCAGCGTTCTAATGTCCTCGGAAAGTGGGATGTCATTCTGGTCTCGCCCAGCGGCAAACGATTCCGCTCCAAGTCAGATCTGAAAGTCTACCTCGAGTCGCAGGGATTGGTCTACAATCCGGATATTTATGACTTTAGCATTCATCGTCGTCGCGCCAAGGACATCAATGCCTATGTGTACACTGGCGACTACAGTCCACAGCCGCCGCACAAGACAAAAACAATGAATGTCTCCGCGCTGGACACTACCATGGACCAGAGCAATACAACATTGCCAGCAACGACCCCCTCGACACCCTTGTCAGCAGGTGTGCCACCCCATTCCGGGGACATTCAGTATATGGAGGCACCCGTAGCCCCATTGATGCCACCGGCAGAGCTAATGTCGCCACCAACCCATCAAACAGATGACGACCATCCAACCGCTGATATGCCAGAAGGCACTGAAAGTGGCACCTCTCTGAACGTTCCTGTGGACGATCAGGGTACGGTTCTGGTCGAGAATGGCTATGGTTCGTATAACAGATAAACATCTCAGGATTTCCTCTCTAACGACAATTTGTTTGTTAAGCTTTTATTGGCGGCCTGAAGGTTTCCATTGTGGATAATTTGTTCGTTTGTCCGGGCGAGGGATGCGGCAAAACGTATCGCAAGGAAGACGTTCTGCTTATACACATCCGACACTACCACAAGGAATTTTCCGAGTAAGTTTTGTTTAAAATTTCACTATAAAACAGGATAGATTAACAAATTTTTCCCTTCCCACAGATATGTCAGCCACTGTCCCAAGATGCAGGAACTGGCTGTTAAACGGACCCACGCCTCTTCCATTGATCAGGGCGATGCTGTGCCCAAGAATCAAATACCCAATCAGCAGTTCTTTGCCAAGATGCATCAGCAGGATATGCAGCAATCGCGATCCTTTAAGCGTCAGGGAGGGACACCAGGAGCTACACCATCGCCAAAACCGCCAGGGACTCCAACGGGTGTTTCACCCACTAAATCGCAGGCTTCGCCCGTTGTAGACAAACCGGCCACGCCCTTGCCTGTGGCTGAGAACACTGTAACATCAGAGGCGATCATTACTTCGAAAATGACTGGTGGTTCTGGTGCTGCTGCTGCAGAAATCTCCTCTCCAACATTGTCGCAGGACTCGCCACTTGGTCGCTCAAACAAACGACCACGTTATTCGTCCTCGAGACGTTCGTCTGGATCCCGCAAGAGCAATCGCCAGCGCTCACGCCGTCGTCCTGCTAATGCCACACCAACTGGATCAACCACTGCTGACCCGGACTCCCGCGAGCTGCGTAAATCCTTAAACACTCCTACGCTGGAGGTGCGCCCAGACGCCAAGAAGCGTCGAATGATGGCGGGAACAACGCCAAGCAGCTCCCCTGCCACAGCGGACACAGCCGTGTCGACACCCTCGTCCAATGATCAGGCAGACATCAACGCGGCTGTGGCTCCACCGCAGACAGAGACTCATGGCGGCAAGGCTCCGCAGTACATTAATGAGAATGGACAACTGATTCGAATTGTCCGTATGCGTCAGGAGGAGATCATCAATTGCCTCTGTGAGTATGGCGAGGAGGATGGCCTGATGATCCAGTGCGAGCTGTGCCTGAGCTGGCAGCATGGGGGCTGCAACGGCATTGTTAATGAGTCTCAGGTGCCGGACAAGTATGTCTGCTATATCTGCCGCAATCCCCCACGGGTGCGCAAGTCGATGCGGTACAAACACGACCAGGAGTGGCTGTTTGATGGCAAGCTACCAGCGGCCGCGTATCACACAACGAATCCACTGACAGGTAAACAATCGGAGCTGCTCAAGCGCTCCCATACGCTCACTGGCAATCTGCTGGATGCCAAACGCACGATGCATTCGCTGCGGGTGAAGATGAACATTTCCCGCAATCGATGCCATCCCAAGCTGTATCTGTGGGCCAAGAAGTGGGATGAGGACCAGGGCGACGCCTCAACGACACCATCGAAGCGTCCCAAGCCAGAGCAACCTGGTTTTCCCCATATCCCACAACCCGAGGCCGCTATCGATCCCGAGGAATGTCAGTTTCGCTTAATCGAGCATGTAAAAGTGCAGCAGTCCCTGGTCCTAAATCGTCTCAACGAAATCGAGGCCGAAATGGATGGTTAGTAGTTATCGGCGTGGAAATAGATCAGAATATTAAAGTTCCTTCCATTTCAGAGCTAGAAAACGAGGATATCCTTAGTGATCTGAAGAGCGCGGACATCTCGGTGACCAAAGAGGCCGTGGCCACATTTGTCAGGGAGCTGGAGACGTTGAAGCGTTTAGCTCGTCTCAACTATGTGGGCAATGAGAATAGTCTTAAAGACAAGGAAGCAGGAGCCACGGCAAATCAAACATTTTAAGATTTCTATGTTTAAATGATTGATAAATAAGAGATCCAGGAGAAGCCTCTTTGTTTTATCTCTCGCTCTCTGTGAGACAACAAATAATTTTCCACTTAACTTGCATTCAGAATAAATGTTAAACCTTAACGTATACTATTTCTGTACCTGAACGTATCAATTATACGGCTCATGGTTCATCTTTATCCATTTATCCATTAAGAGAATTTGTTAAAACTTACCATTGCAAAACCATGGCATTCGGTCTTCAACGGAAGTTTTGCCATGGACTATTGGTATTCTCTCATTGCGATAGCTTTGTTTCTTCGTGTAAATGCAGATGACATTAACAACGAAGAAGTTTTGGCCACAAACGTAGAAAGTTCTACGGCTTCGATGGGAAGAGACACTGAGACTGTCTCTACTCGGTTTCCCTATATAGTATCGATACAGGGGAACACCCAAGGATACTACAAGCATCTCTGCGGTGGTGCCATCATCGATGTCCAGTTCGTGTTGACTGCTGCGCATTGCGTGATGACCCCAACGCCCCTCGAGTTGGCTCAATTGTCTGTTGTGGGGGGCTCCAATACATTGAACAGCGACAATGAGACACGCTTCCCAGTTATCGGGATGAAGATACATCCGGGATTCAAGATACTCCGCGGTCATGACATCGTCTTGCTGCGTGTAAAGACGAAATTCCAGTTTGACAATGTTCAATTTGGCAAAATTAATTACAAAGTAGTTATTCGTCGAGGTGGCGGCATCAATGCCACATTTTTAGGCTGGGGACGAATGAAACAGGGCCACAAAAAGGATTTGGATTTGGTGCCCTTCCAGACGATCAATGATGAAGTTTGCCTGAAAAATCACAAATTCATCTTTCTCACTAGTTCAGAGATCTGTGCCATTCACACAGGAACTACACGTGGCGCCTGTGATGTGAGTAAAACTACATATGTATGTACATATTATACATTTTATTAAAATAAGAAAATTTACAAAAAACTCATTCCAGGGCGATTCTGGTGGACCCTTGGTAGATGCTAACAAACAATTTCTATATGGCTTGCTTTCCTATGGCAGAAAGGCTTGTCAGATGGGAAAACCATATGCATTTACCCGCATCAGCACGTATGGGGATTGGATAAGAGATGAAATGAATGAAATGCTTTTGCATTAGAAAAAATTAAATTTGAATTTCCGCGCAAATAAAAAACAGTGCTCTAAAAGCTTTATAAGCACCACTAATACGATATTCTTCCTATTAAATATCGATATTAGCCTTTAACATTGCTGAGAGCACACAGTGGCACATTGTCAAAAACTTGGTCAGAAATGGGAATTATGAGCTATGGTGTTGTTTAGTTCATCATAAATAATAAATAATTGATTGCGAAACTTCAAGCCGCTGCTGGAGGTTGACCTCCCTCCAATGATAAAATATTTTATATAAAATTATATATGTATTAAGGAGTTAGTGTAAATTATATTAATAGCTTTCTTTCGGGGCTTCGGAAATTTACAGAATTGAATTTATGATCAATTCCTTATAATCGAACAAAGTAGTACATACTAGGAAAAAGCAAAGAAATATTGGATATCATAAAAACACTAAGTTTTTTCCAAAACATGGGCTACTTGCGTCACTGTGCAACGGCAGTTTTTTGCAGTGACTTGAAATGTATCAGAATATCGGCCTATATATCGATACATATTAGCCATCCCTAATCGACAATCGCCGGGTCTGAAGAAAAGCACAACAAAGGAGCGCTGCGAGCAACAATTGGATATAAATTAAACATTGGGACCTAAGAATTCTTAGTCTGTAAGTGACTGCGACTGTTAAACAAACACGAACGATATGTGGACTAGCATTTACCACTTCTTTCGCCCCCCCAGATACTACGACATGACGGACCCGGCACCGGCCACCAAATGTGATGAAGCGATTGCAAAGTTGAAGGAATTTGGCTATGCATTCGATGAAGGTAAGTGAGATAGTTAATTAAAGAAACCTATTAACTATAAAAAAGTGTGCGTAGGTGGTGTACTGCGTCAGATCGATCCAGCCACTGGGAAACCGGGCAAGGAGCCGTACACCTACGACATTAAGGATGATGCCGACGATAATGAGAAGCATTATCAGAATCTTGCTGAGGTATGTATCCCAATAGATACTTCCATGTAAGCTTATTCCAATCACATAATATCTCTAGCAAATACCGAACATTATCTATGCGCTGCTGGAGAAGAGTGGCCTGAGTCGCACCTACGTACCCTTTGGCAAGCCTCCAGATCGCTCGTCCTTTGTGTACTCCCAACCAGCGAAGTTGGCGCAGTCTAAGAAGTTACTCGTGCTCATTCATGGCAGCGGAGAAGTCCGAGCGGGACAATGGGCAAGGAGGTGAGTAGTTCTGTGCATTGATAAGAAGCTAAGGGGAAAAAGCAATGCTCCATATGGGACGGCGATAAGTAATTTAAGCCCCAGGGAAGGGAAACACTTGAGTGAGCCACACAAAACCATAAAATACAAAAAAAAATATTTAACTAATGTATATTTTCACAGCCTTATCATCAACAATTCTTTGGATCATGGATCTCAGATGCCCTACATACGACAGGCACAAAAACTGGGCTATGATATCCTAATCACCAATACAAACGATTGCAGACGGTTTTATAATGGTAAAGCGAATCCCATTAAGGGCGTGGAGACTTCCACAGAGCATGCCAAGTATGTGTGGAAGAATATTGTATTGCCATCGAACCCAGAGAGTGTGGCCATAGTAGCACATAGTTATGGAGGCTACGTGACCATCGATTTGGTGAGATACTGTTCATGAAACCACATTCAAATAAGTTATAATATTTTCTCTCCCTTCAGGTGAATAACTTTTTGGACTTCTTCAAGGAGAAGGTCTTTGCAATCGCTCTCACTGATGCGGTTATTGGTAGTCCTCAGTCCAACTGCGAGAATTACCTGCAGGAAGTGACCTGTGATTGGGTGACAAGCAACTCTCCGCTGGACACGCCAATTTCCTCAACTAGGGATAAAATACGACGTGTTTCAGCGGGTCATACCAAGCATGAGTGGACCTCGTACTCAGCCATGGATTCCGTCTTCAAATTCTTTGAGGAAAAGTATGAGCAACGTACGAAAGTCAAGTGACAAGGAGACATCCCTATCATGCAGCATTTTTATACATATATCTTGCAGATGTGAATATAAATTATATTTTACCGCCTGACACTTATCCCTTTTCTCTAAGGACAAACACAAACTATCGATTTGTAATGCATAAATCAAGCAAACGTACACTGTCCACTGTCCATCCACTCGGATGTGTCACTAACACTGTACATCAGGGCAATTTAATTTGATTTTCGGCACTTTGGCACATTCCATGCGAGTTAATCATATTGATGGCTCTGATGTATTGCTCTCGATAAAACAAAAGTCTCCCGCTTGGCCCATCAACATCGGCCACAAAAAAGCCATCGAGCCAAAACAAATTCCCCAAAGCACAGACGGATAAGGAAGGGCAACTTCAGCTTGGCCAGCTGCATCATACACATTCTTGGGGTTGCCGTTGCCCCCGGGAGTCCTTTTTCCATGGGCTATAGTTACCCCTGGTCTCGGTCACATCGTTTAACTAAAGTGCGTCATAAAAAAATGACTTGACGTGGTTTGATTTGGCTTCCAAGTTATGTAAACAAAAAATTGATGGATATGCAGGGAATTCTGTTGATGAGAGAAGCAGTTACAAAAGAAAGTGTATGTCTTGAGTGTGATTTTTTTTGAATAGTTTCAGATATAGGGTGGTCTTTAAGATGCGCTATACTCTTTTATAATCAGAAAAGTAAATATATCATTGGCAAAATTAAACAGAATAAAGAATAAATAAAGCCCCCATTTGAGTGTAAATATGAAAGGATGCCATCGGAATGTTTTGAAGATGAAGATGGCTTAATCCAAGCCAAGAGAAAGCACCTTCAAGAATAAAAAGAGATCACGAATATAAAAGGTTGAGGAAATTGTCCATCAATCTGCCTTAGATCTACTCATACACTTCCATTAGGAAATAAAAATTGTCATTTACTAAAATGATTAATTATGTGCAACCCATCTTAATCCTCTTTGTGCAACTTTAAAGACTCCCTCTCTCTGCAGATTTCTTTCTTTTGGCAGGCTCACAAAAAGTGCAACCGAAGAGGTAGAGAATGAGGGAGAGCCGTTTGTCTTTAGCATTAAAACGAACTTAATACCCACAAAGTGAACCAGGAGCCCCCCAGACCCCAGATGCCAGACCAAAGGCAAAGGAGAACAGACAGCGAAACGGTTGGCTGAATGGATTGTGGGTCTTGGGAGGTGGCTAAAACCAGCGCAGCAACCTGGCAACCCTACAACATCGCCAGGTCCTCGTCACCTGCCCGTCCCCCCAAAACCCATTCGGCAAACCCCCTACTCGTATACATTATCGCTGTCATGGCCGCAGTCATGGCTTCTGCTCCACCTTAGACATTTTTATATGTATTCAGCATCGTTGTCGTCGTCGTCCTATGGCAGCTTGCTATCTACACTTTGACTCCACTGCACCCTATACACACACAGATACGCAATCCCCACACACAGACACGCTATCCACACACAGATGCACACATTGATAGACGACAAGGATGGCACCATACTACATGTAGCTTAGAGCAACTGAAATAGAAAGAGTCCAGAGTTCGTGTCGCCTTCGCCTGCTAAAAGCTTTGCACGAGTTCAGGAATGGGTCATGCGCCTGGAGCCCGCAACTAACATATATAAAATGGATATATAAACAGATACGTATCATATACATACATATATGTATATCCTATAAAGAGCAGTAAATAAGCTGGTGCTGAAGTTGACTTTGTAATCGTATTGGTTAAGTAAATAAAAACAAATGCTTCTTTAGCTTTTGTAATATTTCACATTAAATTCGAGCCCAATTTACACAGAAAATATCCCTTACATGAGTGCTTCTTGCAACGTCTAGCAATTACTTAAAATAATCCTTTTCCTTATGGTTATTTGATCAAATCTTAAACGAAACTCATCCCTCACTTGTTCTTACTCTGATCCCTCAAAAACCCTTTAACTGTTTGTGTGGATGGGGGTTAAGCATTGATTGCTTGGGTTAATGTTCCCCCAGATTTTCATTTAAGATTGCATAGAAATTTATTTGGTAATTTGTATCTTTGGTTTAAGCTTAAGCAAGAAAAGATTTGAGACTATAATATGTATGTTTGTAAGTTTAAGGTTTAAACATAGACCATCTCCATGGAGTTACAAGAGTACTTCTCTAGAAAAACAATTCTATTTAATAGTGTATCACACTATATAAAAAAAGGACTTCAATTTTAAAATTTCACTGCATTTCCTGCAGGAATTCCAGCAAAAATCTTTCCAAAATGAAAACTGAATCGTTAACAAAATGGCCCATTTGCCATAAATCATTTTGATATTTTTACACTATTCCGATCAGGCTGGACTAATGAATATCTTCATAAATCAAAACTCAAAAACCGCTTTAATTTTTTGGCAGGCATTTTTTTTTAACAATTTCCGCTGGAGGGAAATATGTATTATTGTGCGTTACTTTATTGCTTGAAAAGTTCAAGCGATGTCATTCAAAAAGTCATAAATAATAATGTTTTCCAATAAATGTTCACATATGAGTGGGCACACAGTGAAGTGAAGGACACCCATGCACACATGGAGGACGGTGGAGAAGTGCAGGAGTATCGGGACCCAGCGCAGGAAGGACCACGTTCAATCCCAGTCCCATTTGGTGCTTCAATGGAATGACCGTTCATCGTTGAACCCTGCCTTGGGTTGACTTTTCCCCTTCTCTCTCTTCGAATTCTTTCTTTTTGGCGCCCAACCGTTGGGCCCAAGGGCCCCTGTAGGTCTCATAACTTACAAGGTCATTTCATTGCACGCAACCATTAAGGATTTTCATTTTTTCCCAAAAGAAAAATAGAGACAGAGAGAAAGAGAGAGAGAGACATTTCTGATTTTTTTTTCTGTTGTATAATTTAATACTCGTGTGTGACGAATTTTTATGGCTGACAAATGATTGATGCTCTTCTGCCACTTCCTGTAAATATCATTAAAATTATCCTGGCGAGGGTGTGGTCTTCTCCAAAGACGTTTAAAGTTTTCTCTTGTTATTAAAGACCATTCCAATCCCGAACAATAGCTGGCGGGATCTTGTTCGTGCTGGCATCGAGGGTAAAGTGCTGAAATGCAGGTTTAACGCAAAAATAATACGAAATAAGATTAGATAGCATTGTGTCTTGAAGCAATGCTCCTTTGCGGGTGGTCTCTGCTCTCAGAGTTGGGGTCTTAACCGAAAAGAAAAACAAATAATGTTACAAATTGCAGCATTTGCACCCCTTTCGCTTGAGTGGGGTACAGTGGGACAATATGTGTGTCAAATTGGTGTGGGTTTAAATATCTTGTGTTTAAGTATATGATATTTTTGGGGGATACATCCCAACAGATTTCCTATTTTAAATACAAATTCTCTCACAGCTTTCACCATGCTTATCCCACTGTGCCAAGGAGGCAGTGGAAAAAATTGTAAAATCCAAACTCTTCCGCCGCCCCCGAAAGACCACAAATCACAGGGAAATGCAATAACAAAGGGAACCCTCTGGCCCTTTCGGAGTGTTCAAGTTATTTGCGGTTTATGTCCTTGTTGTTGGGGGCTCCTTTATTCATGTCGTTGAGGCGACAAAAAGGACCTTAAAGCCAATAAAACGATTTTTTCGCCTCTATCTATGAATTGTAAATGCTTTTGCCGAAAAGGACAATTGAAGTGGTCGCGTCCGGTGACAGCTTTGCCTGGATCTCCGCGCCGTTTGTTCCCTTCGCGATTTAAGATAATAGCATCATCAACACCACTTCAGTACGGATCCAGAACCCAGCATCACTCCTAAGGACTAAGGGTGCAGGACTTGTCTGGGTTCCAGGGTCTAAGGATTTACTTTCGGTGTAGGCGTTGCTTGGGTTCTGCCCAATGGCTTCGGGATTTTCACTACGGACTTCGATGATAACAACTTTGTTGGCTAATTTGCATTGGCCGTCCTCTGGGGCGGGGAACTGACAAGAAAACTTAAAGCATTTTCAAGTTGTTCTCCCATCGAGTGACAGATTTTTCACGCACATTTAAAAAACATTTAAAAAACCATTAAATGTTTTTCCAACAGCTCGTTTTTTTGTCGCGTCATTGTCTGTGCGTCACACCCTCCATTTTTTTTTTGGGGAATTCCTACTTTTATTTTTTGTTGTACTTTTTATTTGTTTTGTGCGGGGGGTTTCCAGAACATTTCTGCCTTGGCGGCGCTCTCTAATCTTTGCGCCATTTATTTACACTTGATTAACACGCGACTGACATTTGTTTGACTTTTTCTTCTCTCCGTTGAAATTAAAATGCGGAACTCCACTGGGAAAAAAAATGAATACCAAGAGGCAAGCCGAAGTTTTGAATACCCTTATGGGAATAGTGAGAGAGAGGATCGATGAAGGGTTAGCGGAAGTTATATAAGCCTTATGGAAATAGTGAGAAGATCGATGGGGAAAAATAATTCTATAATAATAAAATTGAATCATGGAAATGGTAAATGGAATCTTGCAAGTATTTATTTTATAGAAAATTTATATACATACCTACATATGTATAAAGTTCCGTCGTATTTGAATTTAAGAAATATGGGGACATTCTTAGATCTGCATATAGTATAATTTTGTTAATTCTTTAAATACCATGTCTAATTCCAAAATATTTTAAAAGATTATATCCGTTATGAAGCGATGACTTTTCCATTGAAAGCAAAATCACAATGCATTCTTTGAGGGTATTCAAAAATACATATAATATACATATATAAATACATATATACATATTGTATGTATACCAAAGTCAGTCCCTTGTGTGTCACATTTGCTGTGTGGGCTGCCTTTTTGGCTTTTGCTTTTTTATTCACAAAAATTATTCATTTGTGGAAAATTGTGACGTTGGTCGTGGGTCCGTGGCCGCAGGCCAAACTGATTAATAAACCAAACGTCAAATGCACACAATGGCCACGCATCAACGGAGTCAAAGTTTGAGCCGGAAAGAGGAACGGGGGAGACGAAGATGGACACGGACACTGAGCCACCACCCCCTGGCATCCAAGTAGCGGCCACAGCTGTCAACTGTGCTTCATATACAAATGTGACCAGGCCCAGACTCAGAGAAGGAGCAGGCGTGGACAGGATCTGGGGGGTTGTGTCGCAGCTTCCTTACAAGTGCAAGTAGGCCTCGGGTCGCATTGTTCTCGACTTGACTCCTTGGCAGGGAGTACAGGAGCTATCTGATTCGTATTCCTCGTTGGTTCGGTTAGAGGGCGTTGGCATTGTCATCTGCTGGGTCACAGTTGGTTGCCATTTGGCCAGCAAATTATTTGCATATTACAACAACAACAACAACAAAAAAATGAAGAAAATGTTTATAACAATGAACATTTGATTTCCTTTGTTGGTATTTTCTTTGTGGAAAATGGGAACAATATTGCATGGTATTTCAAGGTCATTGGTTGCTTTGGGCAGACGTTCTTAAAGGTGTATTTTGTGATCTTTGGTTGAAAAAATTTCCATTGTGTTTAAGAACTGAAAAAGGGGTTCTAGAAAAGTTTCAATATACTATTATTTTTCTCTGACCTCTCAACTTTTCACGTTTTTTTTTATTAATTTTCGGTTAATACTATATCATTTTTCTCTGTCGTATAGCCTCCCCATTCCGCAACTCGTCTCATGTCTGCCCCAGGGGCATACTTAGAATTTATAAACATTAAGATTTATACGATTACTCCATGTCAGGCACACGCCCACATACTCAAGGCGCTCATAAAAAAATGATAAAGAAAAAAATACTTGAATGTTTCTGTTTTGATTTCGGTTTTTGGGATATTCCCCGCGCATTAATGGGGGCCACATTTAATGGTTTTCTTTATGGAGTGTTTAGTGCTTGTCCATTCTGAAACAATACAAAACTATGCTACGTACTGGCAGTTCCCTTTGGTAGTGGGGATTATCTTTATATCCTGTGGGCAAGTCTGCTGGTCAGCATCCAAATACCAGAACGAATCATGGTCTTGAGTGGGATATGATGAGGCAGAACGATTGAATGGTCATTAATCATTTTTATGGCTATACTTAATTCAAGGCTAAAAGAAAGTTCTTAAAGGGAGAGAAATCTCTAAAGTCTGGCAATCTTTAGTTTAGTTATTGTTCAATGAATCCTTGAACATAAAATTATTCCAGTTCCTTCCTGGGGCCAATAATATTGCTCAATTTTCAAATTCAATTTGTCAATCATAAATTTCACGCACTCTTAAAATAAATTCGCAGGCAATTGATAAAATTTTCAAGGGCCTGTGTCAAGCAAGAGTTTCCTTTCAAATGTGTTGAAACATAATTTTGCTCTTTTTTTGGTCCACAATTTATGGGCAAAGTTCTTGGGGGGGTTTTTTTTGTGGCCTGTCAGAGCTAAGCCACGGCCTCTGGTCTGACACATGACTTGCATGTCAATGGGCTAACCACAGAAAAAAAGAAATTGGGGGAGGAACTCTTCGACTCGGCCTTCGTCTCAGACAATGTCGCGTTAAATTTGCACAAGCTGACAGGAATTTTCCTCCTTTTTCCATTGCCAAATGTAAACTTCTGTTTCGTTTATTTTAGTTTTCCGAGGGAATAGAGCTTCCCCTCACTCTCTAGCACATAAATAACAAAATTTAAGGACAAAATATCAATATCCACTTTACGGGATGCCAACTGCATGCGAATGAGTCTCGGTTCTGGTTGGCTGGGAGTCTGGGTCTGGGTCTGGTTCAAGATCTGGTTATGGCTATGGGCACCGCCTGAGCAAACATTTTGGTTTGCAAATGAAATCTATTTCTATTTCTTACTTTTGTCTCTGTTACTGCTCCTTTTTTTGTTTGTTATTTTTGCATAATTTCAATTCGCTGCTGGCGACAACATATTGTGTAGAAGTTGGCAAAAGTTGCAGAATGCAAAAATTTGCAACTGAATTTGAATGAAGTTCTGCGGAGAAGGTGGCATGGCACGCAGTCTGTTTCTTGAAGAAATTAATTCTTAAATATATTTACACAAATACAGGAAAGAATAAGGTAAAGAAATTTGTAATATTCAGTGAAGGGAATCAAAAATGCCTTTCCAAAGAAAATTCTGTAAAAAATAAGCCTTCTTTTCAAGACTGGTACTCTGGTACTGCTCAATACTATCAAACAATTTTGTATAAGTGCCCCCAAAATCAAGATTATCTTGAACATTCTTAAATCTCTTTTAAATGCTCTTGAAATGCATAAAACGAAAGGGAAATTTCTAAAATTGTAAAAATATTCCTTGATGACCAAATAAAAAAAGAATCCTTCCATAAAATATAGGTAGGTATGTTTCGCTTCCTATAGCTTACTGCCTGGCCTCATCCATAAGCCAAATTTAATTTGTTCCCATATGACATTTACGTTCATATTCAAATAACTTCGTTTGTCATACTTGACTGGCTTTGATGTCCTCCAGCTCCCCAGCTTCAGGGTTGAATTTTGTCACAAAAATGAAAAAGGTTTCGCTAGATTAATTTAGGGTCATGCATATAATATAATTTTTTATGGTTGGGCATGGATATGGGGCTCGACTGCTACTGCGACTGCGAACCGCAATCAAGTGGCATAAAGAAGAGCTTTTTTACATGTATGTATGTATGTAGGGCATTATTTATGGCAGGAAAATGTCTTGAATATGTCTCGAAGTTTTAAATCCTTTGCCGCAACAGCAGGGAATTGATTTAATTTATTGCTTTCTGCGCTGGGAACATGTGTTTCGTACAAAGTTTCCCTAATTAGGGGTAATAGATCTTTAAAACTATATGAGATTTGATGATGAGGGTGTGTCACAGCACATATGGTTATATGTAAATGAAATAAAGATATAACAATTCATTGGTTTCCTTCAAACATTAGAATGCCTAATTGATTGGAAAATAAGCATCACATGAAATGATATAAAACTGGATTTCTCTTTCTTATACGGAGTTCTTTTTGATGGGATTTTTCTTTTATAAGGAGCACAACTCTAGGACTTTTTTCGGGTTGGTTTTTTCGGTAGACATCTTCTCTTTTTGGCTGTAGTACTGAGATGTGACGTGGTTGGTTGGGGAATCTGTTCATGCGTTCTTCTTGGTGTTTTCCGTTTTCCAGATGGGTTTCCATGGGTATATGTATTATCTTAATGATCCGCATCAGCCAGTTGTTTGGTTTATTTTCATTTGGTTGAGCTTCATGCTCAACCATGCTGTTGATTTCTTTAACCTTATAGAAAGTCTTGTGTTTATCTATGGGTTTCATTTCCCCGATTTGTTTATTATTCGCTAGACACGTCGGAAAATCATCATGAATATCCATGATCCTGTAGGAATAGCTCGAGCTGAAGAATGAAATTCCCACTATGAAAACGAAAGAAAGACGCGATAACATTATGCGAGTGTTAAATCGAACTGATGGAATGGCTTTACGCGTTCGAAGTATTTATATCTGCTTTGCAAGCCTTGAACTTGAGTGTAGCTAAAGTCAACATCGCTATGACAGCTGTCCATGCTTCTAGATTAAATATTTGCATACATTTTTACGAATTTCTTAAAGTATTTACCTTTAATGCAATATTTAAAGGTAATATGCGTCCGATTACGTATACCTCTGTTGTTTCTAGAGCCACGTAGCTGCCATTTGTGGCAGAGTGTCAGCGGGAGACTGGGGCACTGACTACCTTTCCCCCATGGGTCCTGTTCCCAGTAAATCTCTGTAAGCGACACGCGTGCCCCTCCACACACCACCCCCATGCAGAAACCACAGCGAATTTGTGAATTTCTGTTACCTCATGAAACTGAAACTGAAACTGAAACTGACATGAATTCGAAAAGCGTTTCCGGGCGAACATTAACACATTTATTTCTCGTTGAGGCGGCTCTGGGCTTTCGTTGGTCCCCAGTCGGCGGCTGAATAATTTTTTAAGTGACTTCTTTTATTTGCATTTAGAAGCGTTTATAAAAAATGTCAGCTGGGATTTGCGGGTGCGTTTATGTGAATACATTAACCAATTCGCAGATGCTGTTGGGGTTGTCACAGCGATGAGATAATATATGGGATGCTGTAAATGCTCCGCAAGTTCTCGAGAAACTTTAAAAAATGTTATTTTATGTTTGAAATTCGTCTAATACTTCACAATAATGCTTACGGCATTTTCCTTCAAACAAAGCGGCAAAAATTTCAAAATAATTTGTTAAAAAAGCAAATAAACGATTCGAAAAAGAAACCTATTAAACGCAAACATGCAGGGACTGTTCAGAGATCCGGTCCTCGACCGCCACTTCACTGGCCACTCGGGCAGCATCACCCAGCTCCGCTTCAGCCCCGAAGGGTCTCAGATCGCGACGTCATCGTTGGACGGCTCTGTGATAATCTGGAACCTGAAACAGGCGTCACGCTGCATTCGCTTCGGATCGCATTCATCGCCTGTGTATGGAGTGGCGTGGTCGCCAAAGGGCAGTCTGGTGGCCTCCGCCGGCCACGACCGCTCAGTGAAGATCTGGGAGCCCAAGGTGCGCGGCGTATCCGGTGAGTTTGTGGCCCACAGCAAGCCGGTGCGTAGTATCGACTTTGACCCGACCGGCCAGATGATGCTGACAGCCTCCGACGACAAGTCCGTGAAGATATGGCGCGTGGCCAAACGCCAGTTCCTCTCGTCGTTCAGCCAGCAGACCAACTGGGTGCGTGCCGCCAAATTCAGCCCCAACGGCAAGATGATTGCCACCGTGAGCGACGACAAATCGCTGCGTATCTACGACGTCAACACTGGAGAGTGCACGCGCACCATCACCGAAGAGCGGGGCGCCCCACGGCAGGTGGCCTGGCATCCTTGGGGCAACATGGTGGCCGTGGCCCTGGGATGCAACCGGATCAAAATAATCGATGTGGGCGGCAGCCAGCTGCTGCAGCTGTATGTGGTTCACTCGGCGCCCGTCAATGATGTGGCTTTCCATCCCAGCGGAAATTTTCTGTTGTCCGGAAGCGATGACTGCACCATACGCGTTCTGGATCTGCTGGAGGGCAGACCCATCTATACACTGACTGGCCATACGGCGGCCGTAAATGCTGTGGGCTTTTCCCAGGATGGAGAGAAGTTTGCCACTGGTGGCAACGATCGCCAGCTCTTAGTTTGGCAGTCTAATCTGCACACCTACGATGCCTCCCAGTTCGAGGCCAAGTCTGCCCTGCTCTCCTCCAGCTGCGACACCAGTGTAGCCTCCGTTTACCAGCAGAGCAACGCCAGCAGCACAGCCTTGTCGAACGACCACAGCATTCGCATCGATATGCGCGAGTCGCACGCCTATAAGATTTTGGACGGAAACTTCCAGGTGCTTGACAGTGAACACACAAAGCTACCATAGACACCAAAAAGTGCCAGCAAATCTTCTTCGGTTGGTCAGCCGAAAGCGCTGCTGTCGAACGCCAAACTGGTGTCCAAGGAGTTGGACTTCAAGCCTCGCAGCAACAGTCCGAGCTTTTTTTAGTTCACTATTAACTATTAACAAATAACTAGAAGAACCTGGCAATAATTACAAATATCGATTCTCTATCTTAGAAGTTACTTAACTGTTAACAAAGCCTCTCTATCGCTTCCTGTAGCCTATCATCACCCAATACTACTGCACGTAAAACTACTTCCCTGTACAATAGATCACAGCAAAGGGAACAGCAGAAGGAAGTGGACTACGACTACAGGAGTCTTTTCCATTACCCACTTAGATGAAATTGTTTCGTGTGCATTGAACATGATTTATTATGACACATAAACAACAGCTTAACTTCCGGGTAACTTACACACACATATGTCTGAGACTGAGACTGGGACTGGGACTGGGACTGCACATGTATGCGTAAAAAATGAAGAAAAATGGCAAAATGCCTGAGATATTGACTAAAAGCCCTGTGGCAGTAACAACACGACAGCTATGGCAATGGGGAACAACCTCAACGGCACTTACCTTTTCCGCTTAAACACCCTCAACTCTTGGTCATAATAGTGACCCCCTCTCCTGCCATTTACAGCACTACTCCTCCTCCTGGGAAACCCATGCATTTGAAACAGGTTTGTCCTCTGGTTTCCTTCCTCTTTTTATTAGCCAGCAAGTTGTTCCTTGGACGTAACGCTACTTTTTTTTATGTCATGGAATGGGGCCATCATGTTCACCCGTGCGTCCAGTGGTCATCATTTTTCTTGCCCCCATACCGGGTCCTCATTCCTCCCCTGACTATCCATCGAAGCGGTAGTGGTTTCCATGTTAGATTCCTCCTTGTTTTTTGTGTGTCGATGTGACTGGGAAAAGGGAAATTTATTGTTTTCGCCAGCGCCTGCTTCAGGTGCAGTGGCCAAGGGGCAGGATCAGGGCCCCCTGACTGGGGGATAGGGTGTCACTTTTGACATTTAAGATGCCGCACAATGGCCACTCCGCCAGCCACTTCTCGGTGACCACTCGATGGCAGCTCTAATTTATACGCATCGCCTGCATGTGACACCACCGACAAGTTTGAGGGCGCATTTGTCGTCCTTCCAAAAAGTTTCCCAGTTTTTTCTATCCATCTATTTGCAATTCCAATGATTTTTATGGTCATGTGGGGGGGGGGGGGGGGGGGGGGGGGCTGGGCTTTCCAGGCGAAGTAAAAGCAAAAAATGTTGCATTGACAAATCTAATAAACAAATGACAGTCCGACAGTTAGACAACTGTGTGCAATTGATCGGAGTGACTAAATTGCATACACATGTTGCGATGATGAGTGGGAATAAAGCCAAATAAATAAAGGCTTTAGTTTGGTGAAAGAAGCTGAGAATGTAAAGTAAATAATTTGCACAACGCGTAAGTACTTTTAAGATCATGGAGAAACTGCTCGGAGCAGGGTCCTGAAAGATGAAGATTGAGTCTCAAGAGGAGGGTTAGTAGATCTCTTAGACCTTGGGCTACCTCTGCCTAAGGGACGTCTCATAGGCATTCATTCCCTCTTCAATTGATATACATTTCCCATATATTAAACAAACATTCAGCAAACAAAAGCCCACAACTTCGTTTAAGTATTTAAGCGCCCGCTTTTCACTCTGTTTCATACCCAGAAGGAAGTGAATTTCCCTTCGCTATTCCAGCCAGCACTTGTTGGCATCATCTTTTTGTGGCCTTTTATGTTGGGTTGTGGTTGTTGCTTGGTTAATTGCTTGCAGCACAATGTTCAATTGTTTTATGGTTCATATGCATCTCTCTCACCGACACTCACTTTGCCTAATTGGGTCGCTCATTATCCACAGGGAGCTGGCTGTGTGGGGGTTCACCCTTGCGGAGCATCGTGCAACGTTCTACTTTCTCCCTGACAAGAAAAGACAACCATTTGACAGCTCCTTCTATGAGGGACTCTTGTCATCCTCATCTCATACCAAAACGTCGCTTAACTGCTTGAGGTTTTTCGGTTAAATGCACTGACGTTCCTTCCATTACCCCAGAAGCCATTAGGGCTAAGTGATTTGTTGTTGTTCCTCAGACTGCGCTTAGCACCTTGCAAATTGCCATCTCCAAGATGGGTATGGAGCAGAGCAGAATGGTTTCCCTGGGAATGGTTTGGGAGCGCAAACTAATTGTGCGGAAGCGCAGGACATTTTCTTCTGGATGGTAGAACAAGTCCTGCTCCAGTTTCGTCAGAACATATTTCTCATATTTTTCAATGGGCTCTTCTCTGGCTATCGCCCCAAGACCGCAGTCAACTGCAGAGCCAAAGTGTCAAAGTTTATGAAAATTCTATGCATTCCGCATTGTTCTCGGTGCCAAAAGTTTGCACAAAGTAAGCAAACTTTCCCCAGATACAAAGTTTTCATTCGAAACTTTACCATTTCTCCCATATGAGTGGTGAGTGGAAGTGTCATAGATAGATGTGGATATTAAACATGGTCAAAGTATGCTATATATATGTGTGTATATTCACATATCTGGTCATTGTTGGGACTCTGTCAGACATGCGTGACATTTGCGTGTGATGGGCATCCGGGGCGGAGAGTCACTCAGTGTCAGGAAAGTGTGACTCTGATCCAAAACACGAACTTCTTGGGTTGATGGTTGATAAGCGAAGGGTTGTCCCATGTCATGGGTATATTAGTTATACCCGCGGAGTATGGAGTTGTAGAGAGGGTTGATGGTACAGTGGTAACTGTTGGTTGAGCCAGAGAATATATGTATATTGAGTGCTAACTTAATTGGAAGTCTAAGAAAGGGTCTTAAATGCCTTCGCTAATTCCCTTTCGAATCAGTAAGGATATCATTTTTGTTCAGAGTAGTTATTATTCGTGGCCTATCTCCTTAATATTTCTTGCTCCACTTCCATTTCTAGTTCCTGATTCTCTGATCTCCCTTGACCTCAATCCCAAAATCCTTGTAAGGTCGCTTCACCCACCATTAAAGTAATTTCTAGGCATGACCGTAACTATCGTTTACGGTCGGTCCCCTGTTCCTCCCCCCAAAAGTCAAAATGCAAATTGAAAAATCTCTGCCACAAAAGCCCAAGTGAAACTTTCTCTAATCATATGCAAAAGTAAAAAATTAATCAATGATTTACAAGAACAATACGTGTGCACATGTCGCAGCCGCTGGCGGACAGGACGCTGCAGGGTTGGGCGTGCCAGAACCCAACCCAAGCCCATCCCAAGCCCAAGCCGAAGCGCAATCCCAGACGTGGCCAACACCCGCTTGTTAGAGCGTGGCCACCCACTGCCCAAGGGCATCGGCTTGGGTAGAGACAGGTCAATGGGGAGAGATGAAAGAGCAGGGTAGCAGGGTCCAGTGCAATGAGCAAGAACACAAATAAGGCGTCGGCACTGATCCTTGTCAACCACCGAACAATAATTTCAATGTGCACACAGACAGAACGATACCCAGAACCAGACCGAGACCCATAACCATATACCCCCACCACAACACAGTCCAATTCCAGCTCTTTTCTGAGGCCGCTAATAATTCAATTAGTTGCCTCAAAAAGATGCCAAACTGTGAGGTGGTTGCAGCACAGAAGTTTGCTGTGCAGCTTGCAACGGCTTCGGCTTCGGGATCGGGTTGGGGTTGGGGATTGGTCTCTGGATTCTGGATTCTGAATTCTGGGTTCGGTTCAATAATCAAACTGCCTTCGGCCAAATATCGCACCAGTCCATAAATTTGCCAGGCTGCAGAATGTGTAAATGTGCTGGGATCGGGTTTGTGGCTGGGTACTTGGACCTGGTCGTCGCAAAAGTGGTGCTGGTGCTGTGGTGGTTTGCCCTGGCATGGGGTCTACCGATTTGGGACATTGTGTTAGGTATGCCTCAAATAATTGCTGTATGCTTACGAGTACTGTGCAATAAATACAATTGGAATGTACCACAGGAGAGTGCTTAGGGAATAACCGAATGGAGGGGATCATTTTCGTTTAGTCGAATCCTTCAGATATACTTCAGATATTTCTTCGATATACATCCCATCGAATACACAACACAGCAAACCGATTAACAACATTTCCCATAATCCATTACATAAACAACTTTCCACAGATATCTCAGGATACTCCCCAATCCATTGAATAAACAGTTTACTTGCCACTAAACAAGCCAACAAATCCCCAAGTTAAATCCAAGTAATTGTGATATAAATAAAAAGTGAGAGGCGGAGGAGAAGAATCAACATATCAAGATACGAGCACGGGTACGAGTGCGACTACAACACGAAGGATGTTCCCGCCTGTAAGACATCAGATGGGGGCAGGGATACAGTAGGTAGTGTCTGGGGCGGGGCAAGCAGAACCGACAAGGAGTTGCCGTTGCCACATGTAAATTGTAAAATTGTAAATAATCGTAAATAACGCAAATATCGCCTCAAAGCATTTTGGCCAAAACGGCGACAAAAGGTAAAGCAAGCCAGGAGAAGATCTGAGTGGAGTGTGTTGGTGGAATGGTTCCAGGAGGGTGATACAGGATAATTCTCGGAGCGGAGTGTGAGTTATTTATCCACTCACACTTTGTGTAATCTTATAAGCTGGCGATGGATCCATTCGCAGGCAAAGAAAATCAGTAGCTGGGAAATGACTGAGCCGCCGCGGGCTGTATAAAGCCACCTTCCTTCAGTGCCGTCCCTGCTTTCAGATCCCGTCAGAAGCTTGTAGTCGTTAGACTCTAACAGATTTATAGAGCACCACACCGTTGCTCGACTCTCTGCCGCATGCAAAGTGAATTTATTGAGTTAAAATGCAAATTTCTCCAGGATCCAGGCAGCCAACGAGAAGTAGGAAGATAAAAAACGATTTAAAAAAGTTCCCGCATAACATGATGCGTATTCCAGTATTTCTTGCTTTGACAGATTGCCCACTGAAGTAGCTGTTTGTCGAGAACCAGGGGCATGTGGCAGGTTCAGACGTGGCAGGAGGAGTGGGTCTGATGAAGGCGCGTACTAGTATTTATTTAAGCTGTCTGTACAAGTGTCTTTGCAATTTGTTGAAGATTAAATGCCATCTTATGTGTTGACAATCTGTTATTCTTTAGAGGAGAGGGAAAGGCTATGAAAACTTGTCAGAAATTTCTCAAGGAATGAGCTGTAAATGAGATATTGGCTGAAATGCGTACTGGACTAAGGAATTGCTCTTTCTAACATGAGATCAGAGTATAGTTCGACATGTGTTCCCAAAACTTGGCATTGCTTCCGATAGAGGATGTATTTTTATAGGAAGAGGTTGCTTCCCCTAGAAAGGATGGTTACACCCAGCAGAAAGGGGCTCTCCCCCTTTGAATGGCTCTTCTGATGTCTGCAGCAGTTAACAGAAGTTTATTCAGGTAACCCTCAGCATCTCGCCTTCAGCTTGCCCCAGACCCACTATATCAAGTGCCCTCCAAAAACCTACAGGAAAACCAACGAAATAATTCAAACCTGGCCAGGCTTATCTCACGCTTTATCCCACGAACAAGTGGGAAAACTTTACACTTTCATGAAGCAAAAGCAAACAACGCACAGAAACAAACAGAGTAAACAGCAACAGCCGCAGAGAGTAGCATAGGAGTTGTTTAGTGGCAAGTAACCTTTATTTGTTTTGTGGCACAAACTCCACAAGGATATCCGTTTGCTGATAAGCCAAGCGCCAAAAAAGCCATTAAAAATCCCTTTTGTCTTCAGCCAGGCCAGGGTCTAGAGGGTACTCGTACTATACACGATGTAAGCAAATGTTATGAATGCGGCCAAGAAATTAAGCGTGTCGACGATGTGGTCGCGGCTTGTTGACTGCCACAAATGCCAAAGTTTTGCCTGAATCCCAAATTTGTGTGGTAATAAAGTAGATGTAGAAGCCGCAAATTATAATTTTAACCTTTTGGCAGCGCATCGGCGACAGAGGCCGCTGTGGCAGGTCCATAGGCGGGGGGCCCCCATGTGTGTGTGTGTGTGCGGCCGTGGCGATAAGCGACCCTGTGGCACGTCCTCCTCCGTTTAATAGAATTAAAATCCGAGTACGGAAGTGCTCCCAAGCAAAGGTCGTGCTGGCTTTTTAATGGTTACAGCTCAACCCTCAACCTACCCTTTGGGGCACTCAAACCCCGTCAACCCCCTTTGGGGCACTCGGGGACTTGTGGCATATGAGTGAAAATAATAATAACAGTAATTTGAATGCTCAACTAGAGGCGTAAAGGTTGAAAATTCATATGCAAATGATTCGAAAAATATATTTCCGGGAGTCCCCCCCCCCCCCGCCTGTCCACGGTTGCCAGGGTGGTGTCGGAGTGTGGGCGGTTCGCCTTTGCAACCCTTTTAATTGTTCCAGCCTGGTGAGCTGTTGGCCATAAATTGAAAATAAACCATTTAGCATCTTTACTACTGCCAAAAAATAATAATTCAGGATTAGTCGCCACCCATTTCTGCACTGCACTTCCCCTTCCCATCCACTCTCAGGGCCATCGCCGAGGTTAATTACGACATTTGGTCAGGTCGCTGTGGATGCTCGTGGCCAAGAGATAACGTAATCGGTTCTGCAACAATAATTGGAATTAGGTGTGGGTGGCAAAAAGAGAAAAGCACAGGGCGAATGTTTTGAAAATGGAAAAGAAAAGTAGGAAAAACCCACCAACAAAAGGCAAAAGGAGGAATATTCCGTTAAAATTTAAGCCCCTGCTCGTTTTAAACCAACAATTAATTTAAAAACTACATCACAACTTACACCAACCCAATCGATTGTTGAAGCACCAACAATTAACCCAACAATACCATCGAAAACTACACCAACGGTCCCCAACAGCTGCGGCAACTCTACAAACCAAACCACATCGGTTTCGAGTGTTGTTCACTCATTAGCACCTTCTCTGACTTGTAAACATTTTGGAGCCAGCCAGTCAGCCAGTCAATCAGTGGGCTCAATCAAATTAAATGCAAATCTCCAAACTTTCAACTTTTGTACGCAATCAATGGCAACACAGCACCCACGCAGGCAACACAGGTAAACAGGCAAACAACAGAAACAATTGCAGGTATATGTAGGTACTGCAGCCAGAATTGCTGTGGTTGGGTTGTTCGGTTGTTCGGTTAGTGGTTTCAATCATCCAACAATCAACGAAAACATTCTGGCCAGGCCAATAGCAAAAATGGATGGAAGTAAAAATGGTTATTTCCTTTTTCACATCTCGGTCTCACACTCACTCTCACTCTTTCTCTTTCTCTCTCTTTATCTTTCCCTGTGGTAGCACTTTTGAATGGTTTTTGTGTAAATTGCAGGCACCGCAAATTGTTGCAAGCGACATTCGTTGCACGAAGCCCAGAATCCAGTAAACAAACAAATGAAACGATAGTAGGAAGACTCACTGACAGACAGACCGCCGGACAGATAGTTCCTACCACAAATCCAAATAAACGAGTTCAAATTTAAAATGTGTATAGACTTTTGTAGCTTTGCGGTTGCCACTGCTAATAAATGTGGCAGAGTAAATGAAGAAGCATTGATTAATTCTTAGATTTTTATATTTATCTGTAGATATGTGTGGAAAGTATTCATAGAAGGATTACATGTGCATCTGGGCAGCCTCTAAGCCCCGGGCCTTAGTCAGAGGTTTAGAAATGAGAGAGAGAGAGAGACAGAGTTGCAACGTTGCATAATTTTCACTAATTAAAGCTTAAAGTGAAAGACAATCCTCAGCCCCAACGGAATATATATAAATTTAAAATAACATCAATGGCTCGTGAATGGAAACAGAGAGGAACACAGAGAGCAGGAATTATTCACGCTCTATAATTAAGACAAGACGCGGCCAGGAACGAGAGACAAGGAGAAAGGGTTGAGGCCCTGCCAACCTCAAAGTTACCACAGGACATCCCCACATCCCCCATCACCCCTCCAGCTGTTTGTCGACAAAGTGTTTGTCATTTGTTTTACCGTTGGATTTAATTACACACAATTAACGGATTCCACAAGGCGATCCATTTACAACAGCAGCCGCCGGAGAGCACCAGAGCTCTGCAGAGGCAGTCTCATTTGCTCTCTCTGGCAACAGGTAAGCCTCCCCTCCATCATCTCCCCTCTCCCAACGCCCGTCGCCCATCGCCATCGCCGTCACGCTCCACACACCCACACTCAAATTGGACTCTCGCTTATTAACGCCATCCAGCTGTCTGGACTCTTCTTCTAACAGATTTTATGCAAATTGTAAGCGGAAACTCTTTCAAAGAGCGTGGTCGCGAGTGTTGCCATCGTAAACCAAGAGCTGCTGTTGCTGTCTCCCTTGGGTGTCAGAGCAAAAGGCGAAGATTATTTCGCGCGTTCGGGGGGATTGTCGTGTTAGTTGAGTTATTATTATTGTAAATTAATTTCTGTTCATTAGATTTTATAATGTCAAAAAGTTTGCGGCCCAGCAGCCGAGACAGAGTGCTTTCTTATTCGGGGTGGAAATCGTTTGATATTTAAAAGTAAAGAGCTGTTTTTCTTAAAGTTGGACATGATGTCCATATGTACGTCAATTACAAAGGTTAGATAGCACCTCTTTTGGATTTGTAATAATTTTAATTATTATACTAGGGTCAAGTCCCCTTAGAATTCGCCGAATAAATCGGTATTTCAATGGTAGGCTTGCCGATTAAGTAGTTAAAAAAAAGTGGGACAGATATAAAGAACCCTTCTATGAACGGCTAATCTATCTTTGGGAGTTGGCAAGGCAAGAGGGAATGCGTCACTAAAGCTCACTCACTCTTAAGCAGACTCGATCTGCTGTCTTGTTTAGCCGTACTTAAATGATCTGATTATCATACATATTGTTCAGCTTTTTGCTACAATCTTAGGGGGAATAAAAACAGTGGCTTCCCATTTCAGCGTCATGGCCAGGACACACAGTCGAGTCCCACCTAAAGGTTGCTTGCTCATTTTGTGCCTAATCACATGTGACTACTCGCTTGCTGCTAGAAAAGCAGACAGACAGGGATGGAGGGAGAGACGGAGGTAGTCAAAGAGAGTAGCGTTACATAATCCTTTTTGAAATGGCGCACAAAACCAAATTAATTAATGTGCCACACAGCCGGAATTTATGGCATGAATAGAGACACCGACCCAGGCCGCGCACACAGGGGGCACACAGATGTTACAGGTGGATCCAGCTGGGGGAGAGGAGAGCATGAGGCGGAGGTGGAATGACAGTGGGGGCAGTGGGAAAGAGAGACCGCATAATTACAGTTAGTGCCCAGTATACGGGGCATTCCGGGGCCCTATAAATCGATGCGATTGAAACTTTCAGCATGTGAACAGTGTTTTTGCCTATCTATACCCTTGCAGAGGGAGTTATGAGTTTGATGATACGTTTGCCAGCCAGCGATGGAAGCATACTATTTGAAAGAGTATCAAATATTTGTGTCTACGAAAAAATACCCATTCCTTGTAGTTTAGTGTTGAGTTATGGCCCAAAGTTGGCTTCTAATTGAAAGTACATAGTGGGACTTGTAGGGTGGCGTGGGGAGAGGATTGGCCATTATGAACTCGAACTCATTGATTCCGCAACGATAAAAGAGTAGAAATTATGAAAATGTTTATTATTATCATTTGCGCACACTGGCTGTCTCCTGCTCCTGTCGACCGGCGGATGACAAAGCATAATAAATTGCTGGACTCTCTGGCTCTGTGGCTTTTGCACTCATCCCGTGCCCCCCGGTCCTGGCCTTCCACAGTGTTTTAATGAATTTTTAATTAGTAGCAATTAATATGGTAATTTGTTCAAGTTCCAATCGACTGCTATGAGCACTGGCTGTGATTCTGATGGGGCTTTTACTTTGCCAGTGTTAATGGGATCTATAAATGGGGCTAGAATGAGTCAGGCACTATGTAATAATTAGAAATTAATCATTGCTATTGAAATTGCTTGAGTTTTTTCAAATGTATTCCACTTGAGTGTGCTTGAAGGAGATGTCAAATAATATTAAATTTTCAAGCCTTAATCTAAACATAATATTCCTCTTTTTCACATGTGCCTACCAATTATATATCGCTTAAGTAATTACTTTCCCTCATATCCTAACATGTGTACATACATACATATGTACTAGCTTGTACATGTATTCGTTTATAGGCTTAATGTATTCCTTGATTAGTAATAATCTCAACTTAATCTTAACCATTTATTTACACTCATTCCCCGAACGGGGAATACAAATGCGCCCCCAAACAACTCCATCAACTGCATCCCGAGGAATAAGTACTCCTCCTCAATTCCAGTCAGCAGATTAATTGCATTAATTAATCGCCTAAAAAGGAACTCTGAAAAATTGAGTAGCGAAAACTCCAAGCACAAAAGTAAACAGATCTCCAGACAGACGACTCGCCGCTCCGTTCCATACAGATGTAATAGCACGCAATAAGTTTTTTTTTGGAGAAAGGAGGAGGCAGATGACGATGATGATGTTGATGGAAAACAAGTGAAATTTCCGGTTTTCATTAAGCTCCCAGGGCAGAACAGAACCGCAATGCCATTCTTTTGATATAGCTGCGAAATGATTTGTTTGTTAAGCTACCCAGAGTCCATCCATGTACCAAAGCGCAATTTCATAATTAACATTGGGTTTCATTCTCTATGATTTTAATGGAAATGGAAACGAAAGCAAAACTGACCGAAATCACTCATCTGGAATGGACTGAATTTTTTGTCGTTCTTTCGGACTTGATTGATCACTCCCAGCGGGTGAGCGGCCGCCCGTCGAACTTGTAATGTATCCTGTAATCGAGTGTAATCCTGTAAAGACCTGCCGCAAAAGTTACCCAGCTGGAGGCCTTTCCTTTGTTCCTTGAACCTCCACCTTAGCTCTGCCACAACCATCCTCACAGTCGCAATCATCATGGTTCTCATCGTCATCGTAATCATCTCGATGAGTGTTTCGCATTGTGCAGATGGTATTAGCTTTTGACGGTTTTATTGGTCAATTGAAGGAGCTTTCTTTATTATTGACTTTGACTTTGGACTGCGGGAATAATTACAGTAATTAAATTTGTTTTTTTTTTGAGAGAAAGGACTTAGCAAAACCCTACCAAGGTTCTTGACACATATGTTTATCGGAAATTCAGGTTAGTATACCATTCTGAATATTAAGAAATAAACTATACCTATAAATATTTCCAATAATTATGGTATTCCGTGTAAAAAAAACTTACACAAATCCTTAAAATTTTCCTCCCAAATTCTCTTTGAGTTTCCTCCTCAATATCCTCTATATAGCTGGAGTGCACTACTTATCCGTTGACATCAGAAGTCATCAAGCCACTATACCTTTCAGCCTCTATCTGCCAATATGTGCCCTCCCTGCCTTTCCCCCCCATAGCAGCCATCAACAAGCTTCTGTCCCATGGGGCGGCGCAGACGAGAGTCACAAAGGCGGGGGGTGGGAAAAATCAAAATCAAATGCCATAGCAAAGTGGATTTTCCACCCTTTTTATTAGCAATTCCTCACTGAGCTAGCGACGAGACAGGCAGGCGGCGCGGCGCATACGCGTTGGTGGTTCGTTCGGGGCTTGGCTCTGGCTCTGGCTCTGGCTCTGAGTGTGGGTTCGGTGGTTGGGTGGTTTTGGGTTCGGGTTTTGTGGTAATCCCACAATGAGCTGCCATAATAGATGGCAAGCAAATTGAAGAGCTTTGTGGCCTGGTTGCGGTTGTCACCGCTCCCCGCTGGATGTGGGTTGTTCGTGGGTTCGAGTTCTCGATGGGTTGGTTCGGAATTGACTTGTGTGTTACGTTTAACATTTGCGGTTTCGCACTTTTGCAACAATTCGGATGCGTCGACGGCGCTGGTCGTGTGGCAGCAGCAACATCAACAGGGTGGGAGGTCTGTGTTCTGTGTTCCGCCTCCCGTGTCCCGTGTCCATTGATTGTACGCAACAGGGTGGAAAGTTGAAGTGCATCCGGGAGATGGTCAGATGTTTGCTGTTCCGTTGACTCCAGAGGACGGTGGGGAAGTTTTTGGGTAGATTTTCTGTCATTATGCGAATTATGAGTGGGATAAAAGGCCCTAAACAGGATGAACCTCTACCTTTTTTTTTGTTGGCTTTTAGTCGGGCGCTTTTTAGGCTAATTGAAAATGGACTGTGGACAGGTGTGCAATTTGTAAATGAAGGTTTTTATGGCCTAGGTGGCATGGAGAGGGTTGGTTTGTTGAGTGCCCAAAAGTATGTCACACAAATTTACGTATTTTTCCAACGTTTTCTTCCCTTTCCTGTGCTCCAAACAAAACTCATTTCCATCTTATCAGTTTTTCATGCTTGACATGATTCATCATGCATGGCATTATCTGTATGTCAAATATTAGTGACATTTTTTTGAAATTTCATAAATTTTGACAGGTACACATATCGCGATTGAGTGGGAGGGGGGAGGTTGGGGACAAAGGGAGCTGAACTTTTGGACAGCTTTAAGAGGTGGAACATCATCGGCGCTCCTCAGGTCTCTTCTGCTGTCAGGACTCTGATGTAATTAAATTTGCGAATGTGACAATTTCATTTGCACCCCCTCCTTGGCTCGTGGCACTGCCACTCCCAACCCCTCTTGAGGCTGGTGTGACCAACCCTTTTGGTGTTTTGCAAAACCCCCAACTGCTGTTTTTGCTGCCAAGAGGTTGAGTGTTGTTACATTATCATCGACATCGGACCAGAGGCGGGGCCCAGCCGCTGAACATCTTTCCGAGTGGAATGAGGCAACTGTTTTGTAGTCATATTATGTGTCATTTGCTCTTGAAGTGGTTTCAAATGTTCTCTACGCCTCTGCCTCTACTTCCCTTCTCCTCTGGTCTCTGGTTTTTTTTCGAGTGATTTAATGGATTTTGCATACATGAGAAGATCTGTGTTCCACCAGGAACAGGAAAGTTGTTAATTGCTGGAGGCGACTTCAATTGAAGGCAGGAGCACTGATAGGGAAAATGTTGCATGACATTTTTAAGGGTTCTGCAGAACGCAATCAACCGGAAGTGACTTTGTGGCGAATTGAAACCACTTTAAAATTGCATTTTAATGTATGTTTTTTAAGGATTCTTAAAGTATTTTTTAATGTATTCATATTCTTTTAGTGCGCTCCTAAAAGTGTGCTACAAAAAACTGTCAAATACAACCATTTTTGATGGCAGAAATAATATAAAAACTCGCAGAAATCCTCATCCTTTTTGCTTTCTGATGAATCCTCTGTTTTTTCTTTCGCTCTGTGGCAAGGCCATAATTAAAGAATAACAAAAGTCTGGCAATCGACAATCGAGGCAACGAGGGAATCATTCCATCAAACTGTCAATAAGCAATTCATTTGCAAATGCGATCACAAAAGGGGGAATCACAAGAACAAGAACACAAACAAAAAAAAAAAGGAAAAGAAAATGTGGCCGCAATCGTAGGTGAGTCCGTCCATGTCATTGTTTGTCAAAAAGCCATTTGCAAGTGTATCGAATATCCATGAGGAGGAACAAGTTTGTCAAGCGGTTAAAAATGCTAGATCTCAACGAATTGCCAAGTCTCTGTAAGTGGGGAATAGTAAATTCCACTTTTAGGTTGTAGAAAACACAACTACAGATGAAAGGCAATTGACAGGATGGGCTCTGGATCATCTGTTCTACGTATTTTCAGAGGTACATATGTACCTACATGAACTGTACTTGATTCCTCGAAAGAATCTTCTAAGAAAGCACAAACCAGATAGAGATAGTTTGTGCTACCTGATAAGAAAAAAGTGAATTTAAGAGAAGCTTTATTTTTTCAGAGTAGAGCATTCAACGAAAGGATAAGCCTCCCCGTTATTCACTCCCGTGGGAGTCAACCGCACAATCGATGCGTTTTGGCACTCAGCGTGGAAGGATGAGGTGAAGGTGGCGCTCCGATGCTCTGCCAAATGGCAACCTATCGCAACGCCCCCATCTAACCGAAGAGCCCCCTGACATTTGTGCCCCCCGCCCGATGAGGCTTCATGCACAATCAACGGCTCGATTTAATGGAAAAAATGAATTTTCCTCCTCTGGCACTCTCGCTCCCTGATCCTCTTACGCTGCGGCTCCTTCTGCGTTCTCGCTCTCTCTTTCTCTTACGCTGCGGTTCCGCCATTGTCCCTGGGACAAAAGCGACGGCGAATGAGTAACGAATACGAGTATGTATGAATGCAAAGGAAAATAAAAAATACGAAATTTCAAGGATTTCGACTTTTGGATACCTTCTACGAAATAATTTAGAGGTCACTAAAAGACAATTTCATTTTGATTTCAGACAATATGCTGAAGTTTTATATGAGATTCAGGCAATTTTTAATAGATACAATATATGTAAAAATCTTCCCCATATGAGTTCGAAATCTTAAAAAATGTGGTTTCGATTAAGGGAGATACATTAATTCACTTTTCTACTACCTGGCCACACCATTCATAAATGTCCTGTACCCTAAAACCTACCTACCTAACCTTAAACCTACCAAATACCAAATGGAGCTCATATACACTTTGTTTTCTATAAATACACGGTGCAAATATAGCTTGGTTTTGCTTTTACCACCAAGGAGAGCTAACGTTTAATGAACATTTTTCTCTCTTCTTTTTGTTATAACTCTGACAATTGGCAGTGCGATTCTTCTCCGTACAGCAAATCGAAAAATCGTAATTGAAGCTTTTGCGACTAGAAAAAAAACTCTCAATGAATGTTTCGATATTGGTGCTGATGTTGTCCTCAAGAGCGTTTGCCTTAATTAATTGTGGTTTGAGGTTTTTGTGCATACCCCCTCTAACATATTTACATACATATGTACATATTGGAGTACCAGTACTGACAGATAGAACTCCAAAAAAAAGTGTGCAAAAAGTTTAGATATCCAGCAGCTGAGCCAAACACTTGATTTAAATTTAAAATCGTCGGGAGGCTGCCAATTTTTTTTCGCACTTGTGGGATGGATAGCACACAATGCATCCATCGGCGATAAGCAGTGTTGAAGCGTATAGGAAATTAAATTTTTTCCAATCAAAAACATTTCAATGGAAGTTCACCGAAAAGGAGAAGGGCAGTCGAAAAAGAGTGGAGAGGGTGGGTGCGCAAAAAAGAGATATGCAATCAGCATTCACAGTGGCCCGAAGTTGGGGATTTATTTGTTCACAATTGTGTCAATAAACTGACAAAAATATATGTATATATACTCGTACACCAGTGTATATTCCGTACATTTCGCCGTTCCGTTCCGCAAAATGATAAGCGAAAAAGTTTTGTGTCAAAAATACATTTTAAATAAAACATTTCAATTGGAAACAAGTTACCTATGGGCATTGACATACAGAAAGGTGGAGTTTTCTATCATTTACATTTATGTATACATAAGTATTTTTTGTCAATAGGGAATGGGAAGGGGAAAGGGAGAGCTTTCCTATGTTTCCAAATTAACAGATATGGTTGAGTTTCCTACATATGTGGCTTATTTTTGGAGTGGTATATGAATGTTTTTACAGTAAAATCTGTCCCTTCCAGCATTCCGACTGATGACCTCTCTAAGAGAAATGGCTTTCACCGGCAAAAAGTTTTAAAAAACATTCCACAAAAAGTAAAAAAGCAGAAAATCATGCCACTTGAAATATCTAAAAATATCAATTATTGGCCTTAACCAATACAGCAGTAATTTTTGTTCTCTTACCAATAATAAGAGCCAATAAAATAAAAAAAACTTAGTTACTTCAATGGTTTTTGGGCGAACTTTTGAAAACTTGTATGCAAAAACTTTAGTAACAAAACCGTTTCAATTATAAAACCTCGAAAAAACAACAAATTTCATTAATATTCATTAAATTTATGCACGCTTCTGTGTCACGAAAGTTCTGAATGCGGGTGGGAGGAGAGTAGCGAGTGATATAGGGGGTAGAAGGGAAGCTACGAAAACAATAACATTAAATCACTTAAAGTGTCAACATGGCATAGTCCCTGGTCAGTGTTCGAGTGCCACCAAGTGCAGGTCCAGATGGCATCATTCATTATCATAATCTGCAACATCATAAAGCAATTTGGATCCAGTCCTGAAATGAGTTTGTTTTGCGTCTTTTATGTGGGATGTGTGTGTGTACTTGTTGCTCTTGGAAATCTTAATTGCTGGGGAGAGCGAGTGCCATACCCAGAGCCAGAGCCATGGCTGGGCTCAGCGAACGCTTGACCTCACCCAGGACCAGGACGAGATGATTGGATGAGTGTGGAGTGTTGTCACTGGCACTCCGACTCCAAAGCTGACCATAATGGGGGTTAATTGGTCTGTGGTGCGCGCGACACGCATACATCTAGGTAATTAACCAAAGAAGCGACCACCAGGTCCAGCCATATGGATATACTTTCCCTAGGAGAACGTCTATGGGGGGAACTTTCTCCCTTCGAACTTCGAAGCGCTGCGACGATGCACTTGAAAATTAATTTATGAGGCGAAGCGGGGCGTTGATATTAATTTCGCATGCTTTCTCCAGAAGTATTTCACTCCCCTTCCAATCTATGGTGATGTTCTGGCATAGGGTGGGGTCCATTTAGTGTCATTGGACTTTCTTCCATTTGCACAATTTATGGCTTCATTATGTTAACTATTGGCAATTGCTGGGGAATTTCTCTCCACACACAGATAACCTCTATGCACTTCTGTAATTCTAGACAGTATCTACGAGTATTTATAGAGGGTAAGAGTTATGATGGAACCGCTCCCAGACAAAGGCTGGCCCAACAATAGAACCGAATCCCATCTCCATTAGCCATTTCGTTTCCACCTGCAACAAAATCTTTCATATACCAAACTGAAAGTCATTGTTGTCCTAACCAAAAAAAGAAAGAACCAAAACACAGCGGAATCCATTTCACTCCCGTGCTGAACAATGGACCAAAGTGCATGTGGGAAAATGGAACGGGGAGTGCATATATAATAGATGGATTCTAGGATCCAGAATTACAGAGAAATTTAAACGCAGGGGAAATTGTAAACCGAGCCAAATCATTAATCACATTACAACACTTTCACTCCCTTGGATTTTCATTAGCCAACTGTCAAATGCTGTTAACGATTCCCTGATCTGTATACCTCCATCCTTCAGAGGGAGTGTCCATGTCCTTTAGGGTGCTTAACTTGTTTGCTTTGTTGGGGGTTGGCCCCTTGGTATTGGGCCCTTAATTGTTATTTGGACAAATTGTTGTACGTTAACCAGCCAACGATTAATGATGTGGTCATTCCTGCCCCAAAGTTGGAGGATGGAGTCCTTACCCTGATTTCCTCCGCCCCAAAAAACTGGAGGGTTGGATAGACCATAAACCGCATCGGTTGCTTGGAATATTTATAAGGATTTGCCCGCAATTAAATCTTTACTAATTGCCACAACAACAAGACAATTAAGAAAATATGCCAAGAAATTATAAAAATATCAAAAGGAAATACAGGAAAAGGGTTAATCAGTGCTTGAGGAACAGTTTTATGGGTCTGTTCAGGATGATTCCATGACGCCATTCAATTACAGAAGGAGACATGTTTAATGAAAAGTTTAAATAAATTAAAAGAAATGTTTAAAAAGAAGGAAAAATACGTAGAATTTCTGTCCATTTTTGTATATTTTTGGTTTGTTACGGGTTTCTTTACAGGGTAAACATTCTTATATAACATGAAGAATATAAATAAAATATGACCCGGGACAGCTATAGTGTCTGAAAGTTTTCTATATTATTAATATGAGCCTTTTATATTGAAAAGCAATCTAATTATGAGATTATTAATTAGTAGAATTACTTAGAATCAGAATCTATTATTTCATTGATTTCAGAATTCTCATCCGGAGTGGGTTGGACTCGGACCTCATCCAGTTGCTGCTGTGTGGCATAGAACTCCTCGTCGGTCTCGAATATTATGTGACTGCAGCGGTGCGGTTGGGAGCGGAAGGGCGGCTTCGAATTCTGCAGTGCGGCCTCAATGTGTTCGTTGGCATTCAGTTCGCTGACCAGGTCGATCATCATCGAGTAAGAGATACGCAGGGAGCGCATATTATTGTCGCGCCAGTTGTCGACGGTATTTTGAATATCGCGTAGCTCTGAATCATTGCTGGCGAAGATATATTGAACACGGCAGCCATTATAGGGAGTCAGATACACATAGTTAATGGGCTTATTCGGTGTGGAGGCGGTGCGTTCAGTTTCGCGACCATCGTGTTTCCCAAACATCTTCCGTGGTGGTCGGGGCGTGAAGCTGGAGAGATCCACGGTATTCGGTGAATCTTTATCAATGGAGATAGAGCTGCTGCTGTTCATACTATCATCGTTCTCTATGCCGTCGCTGCTGCTCTCCATACTGTTTTCCCACTCGCTACTGGTGTCCGCATCCGGGAAATTGACTGGTTTCGGATCGAGCTTACTAGAAAGCGATAGTTTCGAGCGCAGAAACGTTAATTTCTTCGATTCCGTCATCATAAGAAGGTAATGAATCTGGCCATCGGGGCGCACAGTCTTCAGAAACAGGCGTGATTTGTCGACATTTTTCAACAGTCGCAACATCAGCTGTGTGGGCGTGATGTGGCCAAGAAGCTCGTTGAAATCCAGTGGAGCTGCAGGGGACACACGAGTACCCATGCGCAGGGCATCCGCATGGAGGCACACGGCATTCGATAGGAAAGTGCCCAACACCCTGGAGCAACCGGGGCACAATACCCGACGACGACTAGGGCAGTAGATCATTTCAGTGTCGAATTTTATGTGATTGGCAGACATCACAATCTGATTGAGGCCGTAGTAAATCTGGTCGAAGTGTGCAATTTTCGTCATCTCAAAGTTATCCCAGAAGTCGCGTGGCACTCTCATGGCGATTCCGGGCAGCGGAGCAACGAGACGGTATGCTCGCATCTGACTCAGTTCTTTGGCACAGTTGCTGCAGTGCAGCGAAAAGGGCTTGTTGGCGACCAGGTTAATGCGCAAACCCTTGATCTCCACCCTTACCGTTCGGCTCATCAGACACTCAAAATTTGTTTCGCACAGCTTCAGGTTTAGAAAAATGCAGTCTATGAGTCCTCTGGCCTCATGAACATTCTCAAAATCGAAGTATTCTCCCACTAGGATGCGGTGCTGGGTGTTTTTCTCGATCCAGAATATTGAACTGGGACTAATATCAATATTTTTGATGACCTCCTCATTCTCCTTGTCGCTGGTGATTGTGCCCGGCTTGAACAAGTCCAATGATTTCACCAACACCACACTGAGGCAATTGCTGCGCACAAGCTCTGATATTACCTGATCCAGCGGCATTGTCACAAAATTTGATTAAACTTTCTATTTTCATGTGCAAAGAAAAATGCAGCCTGTGTTGGAAGCCGCGTTGGTATATCGTTGCTATATATATCGATAGTTCTTTCATATATATATTAGTGTTGTAATGCTCATGAGTGAGTAAAAAAAAAAAGAGTTGTTCTCTTAAGTGAGCAACTGAACATGTTCCTTCCAAGCTGTTCTTTTTTGTTCACTTGTTCTTTTTTACTCATTTGTTCTTTGTTGGTCACTTGCTCTCTACTCACTTTTTGCGCAATATAAATAGTGAAAACTGAGAAATCTAAGTGAGCAATGAGCAACTGAGCAATCTAGGTGAACAAGTGAGCAATATAAGTGAGTTGACTCACTTACAAGAACAAGTGAACATGTTCCCCAAAATGAGCAATTTTTACCCAACACTAATATAATATAATAATATATATATAATAATATATATATAATATAATATATATATAAATATATACATAGGGCTAGATCTTCTTACCATAACGATGTCAAATATGCAATTGATAGGCGAACAGTCCTAATCCGGCTACGAAAAATATGCGCCCACCCAATATTGTTTAGTGGAGAATTCGTTTGCTTTGTCCCTGAAAGAAAGCTAGGTAGTAAGCTAGTAAAAGAATTCGCCAAGGACCTGACATACTTACAATGCATCAAATACCATTAAACCGCCGATATAATCAGAAGGATGGCTGTCAGGATGTACGTAATTAAAGAGAATTTCCTCCTTTTCTTCTTTTGGAAGCGTATATGTGCATACGCGTCCAACACTGAATACTGGAAATAAACTTGACATTTTCATTCCGCGCAAAGTGCTGCCCAAAGGTAAATTAGCCATTTCCCAGCTCTGGCCTCGTCAGTTTCTATAATTATCGGATTTATTAAACATTTTCTGCAATTAAGAGTTTCAAATTAATTAACATTTATTTGAATTTGATTAAGATACCGTAAACGGTCACACTGGTTGTTTAGATTACACGATATCTATCTCACAGTGCTCGTTTACCGTATCGATACATTTTCTTTCCAGCGTTCAATTTTTCAGAATTTTTATTAAAATGGAAGCTTGTACATTTTATGGGCAACTTATGGGCAAGCAGCAGAGGACTTGACCAGCGCGGATGATGCGGCCATTTCGGACCGGCCCCAGAGGCTTACTTCGCAGGACAGGTGGGTACTCCATCTTTTCTAAGCCTTTTCTCACTCAATCACTCTCTTTGCACACTAAAGAAATTCCACGCCCAACGTCGTACCGTTTGGTATCCCCCAGACCCCGGGCAAGGACTCGCAGCAGTGCAAACAGGAGGAGCAACAAAATCTTCTGCAAATTCAAATTATTTAAAGCGACTGACTGCAAAGTACGTTTTTCCATTAAGGGTTAATATGCGATCAGGTTTTTTTCCATTAAGAAGTGTAAAGCTCTGCTAGACATGACGCTTCGGAGAAGTGTTTTAAACGGCGAGTCGAAGCTAGAATTCAAATAATTTTAAGCTGGAATGATTGAAAATTGCCTTTTTCGATTTAGAGTTAATATGGACCCATTTAATGCGAGGCCGTTTTTTCTATTAAGAGTTAATCGTTTTGCAAAGCTCATTCGTTTTGGGAACATTATCCCATTTTATTCGATTCTTCCAAATGAACAGATTTGTTTCTTTTGAAGTGGCTGCAGCCGAAAAATCCAGTTACGAGCGATTTTATTTGGGTACACACCTTTTAAAGCTCTGTTTGTGGTGGGGATTTTTTCCGAAGCAACTTTCATATTTTGTTTTCTGATTTTTCTGGAAAAGTCGGTGGTGGCATTGGGTGGTGGACACAGTGTTTGTGTTCAGCGGATGCCAGTGCGAGACCCTTTGCTCTTTTGGCCAGGAGATAACGCGGCACGGTACGCGTTGCACTGCGACATCGGAAAAAAAGTTTTGCGTCATAATAAATAATTTCAGCGCATTCGTCTGGAAGGATTAAGCGGTCCAAAAATTTGCTTGGGGGTTTAACTAAACCAAGTTTTTTTTCCTGTTTTTTGTTTTGGACTTTTGCTGGAGTTCTGGGGTCTTAAATTTAAGGGGAATTAAGGTAAGAATTGTGAAATTGGGCAAAAGTCGTCAAAGAAACGAGATTCGTACTTAAAATTGATAGGACTGATACTATGTATATATACTATACTTTTTAGAAGCTATATGTTACAGAGGGGATACATTTCGTTAATGAATTTAATCTGAAAAGCATTGCGCAGACGATTTGGTCAGTGTTTAGACAGATGTTTGACTTGAAAGGTTATCAATGGAGTGATAATAGTCTGCTGTTGTCTCTGTTATTCGGAAAGATACATACTTGTACACGGTCAAGATAAGGTTTGGAAGACGTTTTTTGTTTGGTAGGAGCTACTGCCACTTTATCTAAAATCAATAGATGCTACTGCCTCTGAAGCTAACTTTTATATTGCTTGATGGTGCGTTCTTTTCAAGCAAGCCTCCTTAGCTCAGTGGCAGAGCACTGGTCTTGTAAACCAGGGGCCGTGAGTTCAATTCTCACAGGAGGCATAGAAGTTTCATATATTTTTGTGCAGAAATATAATAGGTTCCGTTTGCTGTGCAGCAGCACCATAGGAGGTGGCAAATCAATAATTAGAGCCATGATAAAACTCTAAAATTTATTTCGAGAACGATTGCCAAAGCTGATCCTTGTATACCCACTAAAAAGGAGCTCTGACGATTGGCAGTTATGCCATTCATTTATTAACCCCCATGGTCAGAGTGCAAAAGCCAACATGAAATGTTGTCACCCACGAATGTGTATTCTATTTATATGTTGCATGTTTTACATTTTTAATTAGAAACTCAGACAGAAGATTTAAAGAGGGGATATCGAAAACCCACCCAGAAGCAGTCATGTGTGACATTATCTCGAACAGGACACTGTCAGACACTGCTCCACCTCCATGAAAGTTCTACTTTCAGTTGACATCCCCTGTCTGGAGGGCAAATATTGACAGGAAAATGTTTTGTACGAGTATACAACAAATCGACCCCCAAGCGACTTCCAAACTTTGCCGCCTCTTAATTATTTGTTTATTCTATCATTGGCTTTACATCGTTCTCGTATTTGTTTATAATTAAAGCAGGCTTTCGCTTTCGTTTTTTTCGTGGTGTGTTTTTTATCTGTGGCGTAAATCACTTTAATTTTGATTTTGTTTTGCATTCATCTCCTTAATTAAAAACCAACAACGCGAAACGTCAGCGTCAACAGACAATGCAATGCGTTCGCCTTGTTGTTAATTAATTTGGCCTCAACTTCTGGTGTCGCCGCCGAGAGGGCACCGAGGGCATGAAATGCGCATTAGCCAATAAATCAGACGACACTCCCACACGACACCCCATCCCAATATCCTTTCATTGGCTTCCCTTGCATTCAGTTGCATTGGCATTATCCTTTCAGCTGCATTGTTCGTGCTGCGGAGGATTTATGCGATGAGAAATTCGCATTCCAAAAGTCTAGGAGAGAGATTGCGCCGTCGCTGGTTTGCAGATTGAATGATGCGACAATGAATGCAGGAATTTACAGCATTAACATTTTTTGTGGAATTACAAAATTTAAGAAATCAGGATATAGTTATATAGATGTATGAATTAAACGAAATTCTTCACTTTGAGGTAACGTAGAGGATGACTCTAAGGCTGTTAAAGCCACGGAGTTAAAGCCACGGATACGTTTTATTGAATAATCTTATTTCAATTAAAATTTGAACCAATTTTAACAAGATGCACTTTGTTATGGCCAGATGACAAAATTCAATTCTCCGTGGTTTGCTCTGGAATCCAGTCAATTAGTGCCGGACTCTATAGCTGTGTTTTATTTACTGCCAGCTTTATCATAGCTTTTAATTATTGGTTCTCTGTTCGAAGTATCTGATGTTTCAATCTAATTTTTGTTTTTTCGAGCCAGCGCCCCAAAGTATACAACAAATTATCTATAGCCTTCCCCGCGGACTGCCGCAAAATGCGCGTCGAGTGGCATCGTCCTTCGGTCCTCCGAGGGGGGTGGCAATTTATCATTTTGGAGACTGTTAGGCAAGTGTTGACTGATGAGCGCTGGCGGGAGGTCTGTATGGCGATGGGTTATGGGTGGCAGAGTCGCCCCCTTTTAACTTTTGCGCCCCGGCAACCGCAACTGACAATTGGCCTTGCACCATGGTGGTCGCTGCTTTGCTCCTTTTGGTAATTAATTTTGATGGAGGACACATTGCGCTTAGTTTTAGCCAGCAGATGCGACCCAGGTGGGAAAACTTTTTTGGGTGAGTTTTTTACAGGCCATCCATGAAGCTGCCCCTGGCCCTGGTCTTGCCCCTGTTTCTGCGTCCTGCTCCGGTGGAATTAATCTGCATCCTGTGGCCGCCGGGACACCTGCGGCCTGCGGTAGAGTACACAGAATTTTTGGTGTTTTAATTTTTGTTGCTTGTGGCTTCTGCTGGTCCATCAATGTCTGGCTCCGGGTCCTGGCTCTAGAGCTAGAGCGACAAAAGCTATTAAGGGAATTAAAAATGCATGAAGCTGGAAATGGGAAAATAAAATGGGCGTGTTTTCCTCTTAGTTTTCTCCCCAGCTGCGACTCTGACTCCCAAGGTGCGTGGCACTTAGTTAATTAGGGAGCTACACAGAGCCACTGAAGGGGGGAATAGCATTTTGCTAGAGTTAAAATATTTCATAATTCATAGATTCAATTGTTTTTCCAGTGCCAGAGCCAGTGCCAGTGGCAGTGCCAGGGCCTGCAATTGCATGTTTCTGTGACTGCAATCTAGCATTTAACTGTTTGTGCACTTTGCCTGCCACACACATACTGATGGTGCAGCGCCACACCACACCACTGCCACGCCCTACAGTTCAATCTTGCCGCAAAGATCTAGAGAGGGGACCAGCGTTGCCGCACCCGCACCCATTTCTAATTTCTTCTGAATTAGAGTTGAGAAATTATTAAGACATGCATACACTTACTCACTCATCCATTCAGTCACTCACTCATTCATTCATTTACTTATTCATTTCGCTTAATTGCCAAAGACAATGATGATTATGTGGGGATCATCATGAATACGGCAGAGCAAAACTCTTTCTTTGCTTTTGAAAGACAGTTCCGCATATGCCCCGGGATTGCACTTCTCTAAAGGGTATTTTTGATTTAATGAGAGGTTTGGCAGACCCAAAGGGAAGAAGAGTAACGATAACATTTGTTACATTTGTGACTTTAAATATAATGGATCTTTTCGGATCGTTCTCGAATATTTTATAGATTTCCTTTAAAATTAAGTTTAGGAATCAGATTAATTATTTTAATGCAATGAAAACCAATGTTTTGTTGTGGTATGTTCAGAATTTGGACACATGTTTCTCGTGATAAGGTATCAATGAATTGAAAATGGAAAGATACAGACTCGTACTACCACAAGATAAGTTATGGAAGATGTATCTTTCGATAGATGCTACTGCCACTGGTGCTACCTTTTTTATGGCTTGATGGTTCGTTCCTTTCAACCAAGCCTCTTTAGCTCAGTGGCAGAGCACTGGTCTTGTAAACCAGGGGCCGTGAGTTCAATTCTCACAAGAGGCATATGATTGTATATCTTTTGCTAAGAAATGGTTATGGTTCAATCAATTCATCAATTTTGCATCTTTGGAAAGGAACTGGATCCCATTTATCTAAATTTTACTACTTTCTTTCTTTCTTTTTCCATGAAATCTAAACTTTTAGCTCTACAATATTATTGGTGCCTTTGCTGTAGTTTTCAGAGCATTCCCACTTCGATCACTCCCTGAATGGGCGCCTTTGCCTTCCCTTTTGTGTTTTATATATCTTGTCTCCTTCTAAGTTCTCGCTTTTGTGGTTGCATTTTGCGGTTTGTGTTTCATTAATTGTTCTATTAGTTTTAATTGATGCTGGCACTTGCAAATGTACAAAGTTGAATTGCTGTGGGATACGTAGATATGTGGAAAGATACTTACACTACTTGGAGAACGAATCAGAGGGAGAGAGAGAGGGAGAGGGAAGACACACGTAGGAGGAGGCAAAGATCTTTCATGTCTTGACAACATTCTTCGCTGCCTCTCCGTCCATACCTCTGCATATTGGTCATCTATAGGTAGTACGACTTATTGATGCTAAAGACCAGATAGGAGTGTGTGGCACAGTTGCCGGTTGCCGGTTGCCGGCTGCCGGCTGCTGTGGCAAGACATGATTATCTGCTGCTTCTTTTGCATGTTGGGTCAGCTGCAACCTCTGCTGCGATGCGATGCAGATCTTGAATGGCTCGCGACAACGATGACGTCGTTTGCATGTGTGACACTTTTACCCAAAGCAGAAAAAAAAGAAGAAGTGCTTCCTCATCTTTGGAATTCCTTGAACTTTCGAGAGTGTTGACTGTTGAGTGTTGGGGGAATTATCGCGATAAACGATAAGCGTTATGCGATAAGCCACCCGCTGGCACTCGAAAATGTTGAAGAAGTTGTCTCTTCGAATATTTTTTGCATACACTCGTAACTTTCTGTTGCTCTGTTCGGCCTTACAGCTGTATGTTGGCCTTAAAAACCCACAAATTACCTTTTGGGCCTGAACAATCCGATTATCTCTGGCTGTGCGTTTAAGAGAATGGTGAAGAGGAAGGGGAAGGGGAGAGGAGAATCCACCCTCATAACGGTGGTGCCCGCAAAACTGTCTGCTAATGTCACACGCCTCTCCAGAGGGCCCCTGTCCAGTCCTTTGGGCCTTTGTCCGGCCTTTGGGTCATTGTTTCTCTAACAAATTGATTCAGCAAAAACCTGGTCAAAACGGAACATCTTGCAACATCTTTTGCCTGTGATCTTGCCTCATAGATTAGCCCTGGTCCAGGCCCTCGTGGTATTGTCATGGAAATTGCGTAGCAGCAGCAGAAGCCCATTTGCAACTGCCTCAGTAGCTGCTGCTGCTGCTGTTGGTGCAACGCATGCCTCCTGCTCCCTCCCTGTCCATTGTCTCGACAGGAGTCTGGAATTTGTATCGCCTTTTTGAAATCTACTTAGCACACAATGGCGTTGAAATAGTCTTATTGCTTTTTGAGTGCTATTTGTGTAAGATTTATGGTTTTGATTTTGCTGCGAAATATTTTACCATCAAACTCTCATAACTTTTGGTCATTTTGGGGATAAAAAAGTAAAGAAAAATATACATTTTGCATAGGGAGAATAGTGGGTTCTTAAAAGTAATATGATTTCGAAGTTTTAAAAGAGTCTTACCTGAGAAAGAATCTTAAAAATATCTACATATATGGAAAAGTGTAGTAAATTAAGTAAAATTTCCCTTCTTATTGTGACACAATTCCAGCCTAATTCTTAAGTAGAACTGAAAGACTTTTGGTAATAATACATATCTTGTTTAGTTTTCTAATGAAATTCTCTTTTTTAAAGGTACACATCGAGTTTTCCGCGTGCCACTCATGACCCCTGGATGCACCTCACTATACAAACACCTCATTATGCTCAAAAAAATGTTCACCGGTTTGGATTTGGTATTCCTTGGGCTCAATTACAAACTCCCTGACAGATGGGTTCAACGTCGTGATATTGCAGATTTCTACCCATCCTTCGATCCCCCCCTCTCTCTCTCTCTCACTCGACCAAACTCTCAATTTAGGCAACAAAACGATATTCAAATCGTTGTCAAAGTTGTCGATTATTCCAGTCAGCGGCCTAACTACCGTTCCGAGAATGCAACATCAGCAGAAGCAGCAGCATAAGCACCACAAAAAGATACAAACACCCACCACCTAAGCCACCTCTCGACACCTTTCCAGCCAGACAAAAGCAACCATCCGAGCATCCGAGCAGCCATCCATCCACCCACTTACCCACTCTCAACTGGCCCGATAAATTTCACAAATCTCTCAAATCGCCAGAGTCGCAAGTCGTAAGAGTCGGAAAGTCGCGACTCTTCAAAGCCGCGCCACAAGTTTTCCCTGGAAAAGCTCGCATAGAGTGGCAGTGGCATAGAAAAGGCCGGCAGATGGGGCACGGAAGGATGGAAGCAGAAGGAGAAGGAGACTGCCACTCTCGACTCTCTCGTATTTATGGCATTTGCATATATTTTGCATAACGCAATCGATGGCATCGACATGGAAAATATGTTTGGCCATAGCCTCAACGCGACTCGGCTCGGCTCAGCTCGGGATCGTCCTAAGTATTCTCTGGCTATTCTTAATTCGGTTCGGATACAACACACATTTGCATAGAGATGCGCATAGATTTGCTGGGAAATGATTGTGGTACGCGGTTCGGTTCGTTTCGTTTCGTTTCTTTTGGCTTTTTTTTACTTTTCCCATTGGCGAAAGTTGGCCAAAATGAGGCAGCCACAGCCGCCCTCAATAAGCCACCGGCGAAACCCTAGCTAATGTATTTATATATTCGCAAAAAAATGATAATTAAGTCTACTTGTTGTCTATCTCTAAAATAATATCTAAACAAGATATTTTTCATGTTCAAAGTAACAATTTTTCCGCTACAACAAAAACGTGCAACCCAAAAATCCACAGCCAAACCACGAGAAGGGGTGGAGTCCCCCAAGTCCCCCCCAGTCCACCAATCATCTCTGTATCCCGACTCTGTAAAAGATATTAATATTTAAAATTCAGTAGCAAACTTTTGGCACGTTATTGTTATCGACTTTTAGAGCAGGCGCAGGGGAAAACCCCAATTTTTTCAGTAGAGATTTTTATCAAAACAATTTCTGTTTGCTGTTCGAACTCCAGATGTAGATTCCGAAAACTAAAATAAAAGATTTTGCTTGCCCTCGAATTAAATCATGAGTTAGGATGGTGGTCTTTTTAGGAGTCGAAGCGTTTGATACCCTTTAAGATCGATTGTTTCTACAGTCGATACAATTAGGAAGGAATATTTAATACTTAGTCTGGATTGGATTAAGTAGAAGAAAGTGTATCTTACAAAGATGTTTTTCGAACGATTTTCCTATGGTTTCCGTAGCCGTAAAAAATAAGACCACCTCCCGCCTGAACATCCGAACGACAATATCAAGAATATGAGTATGTACTCTAAAGAGTCCCAGATGTTTTATTTTTTGCACTGCCAATATATATAGAGCCCACAATACCCTCTTCAAGAGTATTCGAAAACAGAAAAATGTTTTTGGCCACAAATTTTTCGGTTAAATTCAGTAGCCGGCAGTTGCTTGACCTCGGGACTCTGAACTCAAATTGTGGTGCAGCCTCGGTTTGATTGTCTTCGGAGGCAGCCACAGTGGGTTTTGTTGCAAGAAGCAGGAGGACGGGGGCTGGAAGCTGCAGCCGGCAATAATCAACAACAAGAGCAAATAAAAGAGTCATGTTGCGGCATCAGGCGGCAGCAATTGCAGCGTTTGTTCAATTTGTTGGCCAAACAAAGTAGACATTAATTGAACCCGGAATCGATGGCCCACAACTAAATAAAGAGATTTTTTAGATCAGTTCATTGGACTCTTGCGGATTCCTGTCTCAAGCTAAAGATCCCTATTCTGGGTCGTTCTAGTATAGAGCCATGGTTCTGGGTTCTCGGTTCTCGGTTCTGGGTGTTTCTTTACCCTTTTCGGTCACGTACGAAATGCAATAATTTGCAATACGTTGGACGGACCAACAGAAACATCTTTGGTAGCATCTACAGCCTCATCTTCTACATCTTCTTCTGTAATACCTTGCTCAGCATCATCATCATCATCTGCAGTATCTTCGCCAGCATCAGCCTCCCCATCATGCATCGGCAACATGCAACACTGAGGAGAGGCAACAATCAACACCTGTAACCCTTTTTTTAGAGCCACTCAAACGCATAATTTGAACTGGTTCTATTACACGTTCTATAATCCGTGACGATCGATTGCCTGGTGATATCCTTGTCCATGCAATTAAGTAATGTTCCACAGAGAAAACCTGGGGAGGCACACATAGTGCGAGGAAATTCAAATTACATTTATTACGATCGATCGGGCTTAATCTGCTTATTTAGTTCACTTATCGAAATCTGGGCTCCACTCCACTGCAATACACGGCACCGCAGCCTGTGGCTGTGGGCCACGCAAATTTGTTAAAAAGATATTGGCATTTATGTTGTTATTAGGTTTTATTAATGGGTTGCGGTTTCCGCGGGCACCAATGCAACAGAACAGACTGCAGGTCTTTGATAAGCATTGACAGCGCACATCTACTCGTGGAATGGATGCCGGGTCATTTTCACATGGCGCAAGTCGAGAATCCCATTTCCAACTAAAAATACAAGTTGAGAACTCTTTGGTTCAGAATTTCGATAGTGGGATACCCTGTACTTAGTTTTCCTTTTGTGGCAAATACAAAGAAAGGAGTTTATCACATTGAAAATGATTAAGAGAAAACAATCCCAGCTATGGAAAATGAGAAGAGATTGTAATACAACTAGGTAGATAATGGCTGTGTTTATAATTATACCAATCAGTAAAAATGTTAATTCCGCAGATCTAATGATACCAAGGCCTGTCCCAAAAATCTTCTCAAGTATATGCCCTATATGCCACGCATACCGTGTATCATAGACCCAACAGTTTTTATTTGTGGTTGCAATCAGACTCTGTGATGGCCTCGTGCCGGCTCTCAAACCAAATCTTCATAGATACTTCTGTAAACGATCTTCGCGTGTCACGAGCACGTGTTCAACTCTGATAAAAAGTTAGCTGTGCCGATCGCTGGGCAGATTTTCTGCGGTTCGTTCTCAGTTTTCAGCATCGAATTTACAAAGTTTTCAGAGATTTCCCTTCGCCACGGAAAATGGTCTCATACAGCGCGCACAATTGACGCGTGTTGGTGATTGCCATTGGTCGTACCTTTCCATTTAATGGTGTCCATATGATTCACGGCACACAGAGGTGCACCACACTCCTCCACGCTCCTTGCTCCACTGGACTCCACACTCCACTCGGATGGCTGCCACATCGAAGTCCAAGGCACAAGAAAACAAAAATTCGTTAAATACAATTGGATTTTTCTCCTTTTGGGCTCCAGTGACGATGTGGCTGGGGACGTTGATGATGTGCCTCTGCCACCTCCTTTGGGTCTCTAACTCCAACGCGGTGCAGGAATCGTGCATTGGAGACTCTGGCATAGCACTCCCCCGCGGTGTGCCCCTTCCTTCACCCTTTTTGCAAAAACAATTGCAATTTTCAACTAATGCTTATTGCTGGAAATCAGTTTAGGAAAAGCCAAAGGAGTCGGCAGTCGCGAATGGGAGTCGGAGTCGGAGTCTGTGTCTGGGTGAGGAGTATGTTGGAGTCGCTGTTGGAGTCGAAGTCCCAGTCACCTGGGCCTGAACTCTGAGCCGAACTCTCTGTTCGAGAGCAGCAGCACCACTGAAAAGGTGAGTCCAGTCCATGCCACAGTCGCCTCTTTGATGAAAACTGTAAATTTACGAACTTTACTTTAATCACCAAACATGAATCGCGCACAGCATGGAGCTGGCTGGCGAACTGAACCGAACCGAACCGTAACCGAGGCGAGCTTCATCCCATCCCATCCCATCCCATCCCATCCCATCCCGATTTTCTGTGATACCAATCCCCCATCCAGGGGGACCCCCAACCTGATACCCTGCACACTCTCTCTCACTCTTCTTCATAACCATCATCGTCGTCTTGGTCTTCATCTTGGTTTTGTGGCAGCGTCTCTGGCTCTTGATTCTGTTGCTCTTGTGGCTTGGTTTTGGGTGTCGAAACCTCTCGTCAGTGTGGATGTCTGTCTGTTAGTTATTTAACTTTTGTTGCCTTATGAAATTTAATAATTTATATTGTAGATTAATTGGGTTTAATTAAGTGGTAACGATGGGAAATTATAGAATTGTGGGATTGGGTTTTTGGATAGAAAGTGGTAAATGGTTGGAGAAATTGAATAGCAATACGGATATTACCCAACGATTCTTTCCACTTTATATGCTGGCAACCAATGAAACCTTTCCACACTCACTTTTTCAATTTCCATCTTCCCTGAGAGCTCTTCCAATACCTTCACTACCTTCTCTGAGAGCTCTCTTTTGCTTTCCCCAAAAACAGACCCACTCCATAAACAATGGTCCTCCTCCCTTCTTTACAGAACTTTATTGGTGGACAACTTTTAGCCGTTTGCATGTTTCAGTGTTTCAGAATTTCCAGCTGGTCTCTGAGTGAAAATATTTCTTAGCATTTCGACGCATGTTGCGAGTTTTGTTTGCTGTCGTTGTTACCATGTTTTGATTTGCAACACGCCGGGGTCCTTTTGTCCTCCGGCCAGCCAGCCAGCCAGCCAGCAGTAGGAGTAGGAGTTACAGCAGAGGAGTAGCAGACGATAACAGGGAGCAGGAAGGCGCTCATTGACTTTGCCCTCGAAGTTGTCACTGCTGCTGCTGCCGCTTCCGATAGCCAGGGACTGGACTCTGGAATTGGGATGGGAATGGGAATGGACCCAAAGCGATTCCATGTCGCAGCATGTTGTCAGTGTTTATATGTTCGGCTGCGTTTTGTCCTCTCTTGTCCCAATACTTTTTGGGCATACTTCTGGTCATTTCTGGCCTTCGTTTTGGGCCTACTTCTGGTCATTCTTGCCTTCGTTTTGTTTTGTTTTGCTTCTGATTCCTGCTCCCACTCATCGCTCGTCCCGCCGGCGATACTGGTTTCTGTTCTGGTCTTTTATGTCGTCAATTGGTCGAGTGCGTGCTTTGTTGCCATCGCTGAGTGTTTATGCCTTTGTTTTGACTTCAACTTCGAGTCGATGCTGTATCTGATAATTTATTGCCCGGCTTGTGCCAAAAAAAGAAGAAGGAATCGAAAAGGGAAGATCAGTCGTGTGCCTAAAGAGATGGTCTCCCAGGCAAGAGATATGCGGGGCAATGGGCAACACGTTCGAATCGAGCATCTGGTACTACTTTTGGGTAGCCTTTGATTTTGGTCACTTTTGTTCTTGTTGTTTCGATGTATGTATCTTCTGTTTATGGACTGCTCCTCCTTCTCATGGGTGCCCTATGGTGCACAAATGAAAAAGTCCACTCCGACTCATTGTGTCGCCTGTCACCCGGAATTAGTAACTACAAGTATGTTAAAAGGTTCATTCATGTTGCGCTTGTTTTGACTTTTGTTTCGCGCCATCGTCTTCCTCCTACTGCCGCATGTCCTCTCCAGACATTTGTACACAGTACTCCTCGAGTTGTTCTGGGATTTGTTCTGGTATCAGTTTCATTTAGCAGCTTCACGGTGTCCTCTCTTGCTTGTAAATTGATAGCCAGCCAAAATAGTTGGCATACTCGTATTTGCCATGAACAATTTCGGGCCGACAACTGGAAAACTGAAACTGCAAATGCATTGCCAAAGTATTTGACTTCAAAGTGTAAATGTTCTGCAATTGGGAGTGGGAAGAGAGAGCCTTTAATTAGCAATGAGCCCATGAAGGTGTAGTGCCTTTTGATTGTAAGGATTGAACTGCTAGAAAATACAATGATATTCAGAGAATAATGTTAAAGATTTTAATGCGAGAAAATGGAGAATCAACAGATACCTACATTGATAGCGATAGAAGAACTCTATTGGTCCTATCCTCCATACGTCTATATAGATAGAGAGCATGCTGATTTGGTATATCTCGTTTCGTAGAAATCTTCAAGTTTTTCTATTATCTAAAATATGTTGTCTTCTGCGAAGACACGTTTTTTGATACACCTAAATATTTTTGCCCCAGATCTGTTTGATGTCAAAATACTTAAATACCCGAAAATAGGTACAAATTTGAATCATTTTAAGTTGAGTTTAGCCTCATTTAGATCGCTTTGGATAATTCTGTAGTTCAATGCCATTAAGAAATATTCAGAGAATAAAATGAAGTGAGAAATGCTATAGCTTTTATTCAATAAAAATACAGCTTTAATTTCACAACTGAGCTTTAATCTAAAGATTTTCGGTTCCATTGGTTTAATTTATTCCACCCGTTTGGGCTTGGGCCACATTATACCATGACATTTTGGGTGACACACCCGCTTGGACGTATCTTTCGGATGCAGCATTCGATGTCAGCTGATGATTTAGTTCTCGAGTATCAAAGAAGCCATCGGAGACAATAGTTCCGTATACCACTTCCTCATCTGCTGAACTAGCGTGATACTTCTTCGATGAGTCCCCATCGCATAGAGCCAAATCCAGTTCCGTGCGTTTTTGGGAGATGATCAGTGATTGAAGCTGATCGTTGATCGAACTGAGGTTGGTAGGAGCCCACTTCTGGACACCTTCTCTCAGACTATCCACACTCCTCTTCTGGGTTTGGTTGAGGATGGCCAATTGGTATTCCAGGGATGCTAACTGCACTACGCTGCTCTTGCTGTTCTTCCTCACGATAGGGAGATTCTCCAGTTCAGCCAAAGAGTTGACTTGGGAGCTGTTAATGCTGCCGGCTGTTAGATTGAGGTTCAGAACCTTGGGTTTGATACTCTGCTGAATAATTTGGCGCAAACGATTTAGCTTCTGATCGAATCCCTTTGAGCTGCGGATCATCTTGCTCTGAATATCCCCAATTTTCCCAGAACAACTGCTGATTTTTTCCTTGGTCTCATTCTTCAATTGGAGCATATAGGCAACGTCATCGACTATATGACTTGCATCCCCATCAATCTTGCGGATGGCCTTGACAAAGCTACGAAGGAGCTCAGCCTTCCTGAAGAAAGAATTTCTTGTGGCATTGAGCACGAGTCCTTCGGCATAGCGTATCACGGGTACAAATTCCTTTTGTTTTTCAAGACTCCAAGTGATGTTTCTGTTAAGGGCAAGGATATCGCTGAGCAATATCACTGATTGGTTAAGGGCAGCGGTGTTCTTAGCGAAAAGTGCCAAAAGTTTAGCTTCTTCCGATTGATTGGTTCTTGTTTCATCGGAAATAGTTTTGGTTAGTATAGCTTTAGGGGGAGTAGTTGTGCTGAGAACAGCATTGGTTGGTATTTTGGTGGAAACTGTTGTAGTGGGAAGAGTTGTAAGCTCAGAAGTAGGAACAGTTCCAGGAACAATTGTAACAGCAGTCGTATTTATTGCCTGGGCTCCCATTGGGGCTTCTTTTGCAGAAGAACCACTCTCGGGGTCATCATCGTCTTCAAAGTCCACATCGAGCTTATCGTCGGAGGAGGAAGTGGGAACAGTCGGGGTCGAGGGGGACGTGGATGGACTTCTTGCTTGATCCTGCGCCATCGATCCAGCCAGAAAGCACAAAAAAACAAACAAAGATACTTGAACAATGGCCATACTCATTCCGATTTTAGTTCCGACTTTGTTGCAATGAAAATGGAACCGAAAGTTCAACTGTCTTCAGGTGGCCTTCACCTCTGCTTAAATACGCTTAAACTGCAGAGCCACCTTCACGTTCCGTTCCGTTGTGCAGGTGTTGCTATCGTTTAGTTTTTTCAGTCTTTCCATCTTATCATTTTCGGTTGGATGGAGGGGGTTTATGTGTCGGTGGGTCACAGCGCGGATTCAGCACGAGTTTGATGTTTGAAGAAGCTGCTGTCGATTCTGGTTGAGAAACAAAAAAAGCACTGGGGTAGATTTCCCCATTCATAAGAAAGCTAACTAGTAACCGCACAAGAGAGTCAACGCCAGCCAACATGAGGGTCACACTCAAAGTCAAATTTTAATGAAAAAGTGATTCATCATTTAACCGACATCGTTCCAACAATTAATGGAAAACGGGGTAAGGGAGAGGCTGAGGGTGAGGGTGAGGCGAGGGTAGGCCCCCGTTCAATAAGCGGGTCAAATTAGAATAAATAGTTACACAAACAAGCAGACCCCTTTGCACTCGCGTCGTCTCTCCCTCGCTCTCTGGTGGAAATATTGCAACAAATCAAAAAATTAAAAATAAATAAAAATGAATTGAATAATTTAGGTCACCAAAGTCTCTCTCTCCCTCTCGATCTCTGAATGAATGCGATCGAACATGAACGAAGAAACCTATGAATGAGTCGCGCGTCAAGATGATGATGGTGGTTGAATGGGTTCTGTTCTGTTCTACTCGTATATGGTTTTTGGATCCTAAATTAATTGCCGCATAATTCATACATTGCATGCGAGCTTCAGTTGAAAGAAAAACTATTGAAATATATGAAAATATTTTGAAAATTAGGGTGCTCTCCCGCTCTCTCCCTCTGTTATGCTGGTTGACATTTTCAACCCATTTCAATACTGGGAACGGTGGGGGAGGACAGAAAGTAAGTACTATTCCGTAGTGTGGATTGAGAGCGGGATTGCATGGCATGCAATTATGCATTCATCAAGATTATGACACGACATGCAACATGCCTCTTGTGTCTTTAGCAGCAAATGAATTTGTACTTTAGCTGATGTTCTATGGAAGCTTTCCACTGCGGTGTACATCTACAGCTATGACTATAGGAACTTGCTGATGTTGTCTCTGGGATGTGTTTTGATAGAACAATTTTGCTCGGGACTAGGGGGCGCTCGAGACGTCGTGCACGCGATTTGGAAGCGGCGCGTAATTAATCGTCAAATGAGTTTAATTGTTTATGTCTGAACGAAAGGTTCTCTGGCGGTTTTTTTCTTTTGAGATAGAGAACACAGCAAAGAATATCAAAAATATGGCTCTCAAGCACTTAACCAAGAGTTTAACTAATGGTTTAAGTCGCGAGACAAAGTAGAGCGATGGTTTTTAGTTTTTTTTTAGTATTTATAACAGCAGGGAATGTCAAAGGAATTTCCTTAATGATTTGGGGCTTCCTAAAGTGAATTAAAACCTCATACGTCTCTCCATTATTAACGGAAATTAAAAATTAGAAAACCAGCAAATAGAAAATTAAAAAAATATAAAACGAAACAATCTTTTGGCCTTGGGGTGACCGCAGGTCCTTTTTCCTGTTTCCTGGGACATACGGCGGCGTTCAACATTCATCATCAGCCAAGTGCAACCGCCAGAGGAGAAAGAGTGGGAACAGTGGCTCATGGCTGTGTGGCTCTGGTGGTTTCCTGCTGATTAAAACAAAAAAAACAAAATTAACAGAAAATTTGCATTTTAATACAAAAAATGCGAGCACGAACAAAAAATTGTACTCCCCCTTAATTCCGTTCTGGTTTTTCGTGGAGAAAGGAGATTCTGTTCTTCAGAGAGGGAGGAGTAAGAAACAAAGGAGGGCTAATAATTTTATCAGCGACAAACAGTTGACAAAATCAGCAAAATTTTCTTTTCCCGGCTCAGGTCCTGCATCCGTTTTGCTTGGGAAACTTAAATTAACTGTGAAAGCGACCACGCAGCGAAGACATTTGTCTTGTGTCCTAGAGGACTTTTCCTTGCAGGGGAGGATGCTATATGGTTGGGGTCTGTGTCAGCGTCTGTCTTGGAGATTATTAATCATCTTTTGTGCGCATATTTTGGTTTTTCGTACGCCTCATTGCAGTCCCTGCTCTCTGACGCCACTTTTTGAACTTTTTGGCTGAAATGCCCTTACCTTTCCTCTTGTTTCTGCTTTTGCTAAGGGAAATCCTTTTCTAAGGAAATTATCTTTTATGGTATACTGTGAAGTTTTAGACTTTATTTTTTGAAATGTGGTCTAATGAATTTTTGTTGATAAAGAACTTGATACATTTTCAACTTAATTAAGTTGCTCGCTTGTCAGAGGGAGAGAGAGAGTTGTGCGTGCGTTTGAAGTTGAAAATCTTGAGATATATTCAGGTAGATATATTAGATTAATTTAGAGATGTTGCAGCTAATTAAGACATTTATTGTGGTGCTAAAAATGTCGGTTATCAGGACTCTAAATCATGTTTGTTATGGAAGAGAAACTAATATTTATATGAGTATTCATTTTACTGTGGCTCATTCCCACTGATAAAATATCGCTTTAAAGGTAACTTTAACTCTGGTTATAACTAGCGCTTTCATCATAGCTAAATTCATTCTGAAAGATGTATTTTTTTCGGAATTTTTCATTTGCATTTCCCTTCAAGCCAAACTTTTCTTCTGGCAGTTACTTTAAGCCAATAAATTGATCAAAGATCCAACGCCAACCCCTTTACGCCGCTCCATCTGTTTGGGCTTAAAGCGTTAATTCGTAATTTATGTGTCACACAAATCGAAATTGAATGCCAGGCGAAATTATGGAATATTTATCATTTCACACGAGTCCCAACCGATCGCAGCCACTCTCTGAAGCAGGAGGCCTGACCACCAAGAAAGACAACGCTATGGTGGGGATCAGAGAGTAGCCTTTGGGGCCAAGAGCTGACCAAGCTCTGGCCCAGACCATGGCCAAAGGAACGTTTGTCAATTCGAATTACGAATTACGACAAAGTGCGCTTAAGTTATGTGCGTGTTTCGCTTTCAGGATGGGAGGAAAGAGGTCTGGGTCTGGGCCATAAAGTTGGACGCCCTTTTGGCCATCTTCGAGTGTTGTGGCTGCTAACCGTAAATCCGCACACAAAGAGGGAAATATTTATAACGTTTGCATACTCCATACATGCACACGACGAAGATTGGCAACGGAATGCTGAATGTTGAATGTTGAATGCCGAGGGCCTCTGGACCCGTCCTGGCAGCGGTGGCAAGTGTTAATTGGAATCAATTTGATAATCTCCACTCCCCGAATCCCGATATCTGGGTCTCCACTCCGTTGAGTTCATGATAATTTCGCGGATGTTCGTGCGATTTTGATTGAAAATTACGCTGTGGGGGGTTGCGCCTGTCTGTCAGTCTGTCTGTCTGTGTGTTTCCCTTTTAGCACAAAAGAAACATAATTCAAATTGTATTAATTTAAATGCCAATTTATTGCCAAAAAACATATCTCTCTAGAGGATTGTGGCTCTCTCTCTCTTTCTCTCTTGAGGATTGCGTGTGTGTTAAATGGAGCACAGCCAAGGGCCCTTGGAGCCAGGACGACTGTAACTGTACCTGGAAGCGACAGATTGTCCATAAATATTGCTTTTCATTTATGGAATTTGTTATGAAATTTGTTTTCTTGATTAATTTGTGATTCAAGGTGAGTCTGAAAGTGGCGTTGGAGCTTTGCGAATACAGCTTTTGAGAAGATAATTATATAATAATAGTTATAATTATTATTATTAATTTTTATTATTAAGGCTACGTCAAGTTGTAGGTGTAGTAATGGTCCTCGAAAGTCCTTATTTGGGCAAAGATATAAATCTAAGGTGGATGCATTAATGATACATACATAAGGATACACTATGGCATTCATAAAGATACTCCCTCATAGGATAATTTTAATTATAACGGAAAAAGTAACCAAATATCCTTCATCACTGCAGGACCTCCAACCCCATCATAGCTCAGTCCTTAATTAAGCCAGAGGCAGCCAGAGCAGTCCACCCACCCACTGTCTGTCAAATCCCACCCAGATCGCTGGCCACAAGGCCCTCCCACAAATAGCAACAAGGCTGACATGTGGCTGCCACCGATGCTGATTAACATATTATGCGACAAAGTGCCACTGGACACAGCAGTGGATGTGGTGTGGTTTGGTGTGGTGTGGTGCTGTGTGTGGACACAGAACTGTGGCAATTCAACGCCTGTCACTGGCTGTTTGCACAGATAATTCACGCCAACGCTGAAACAGATTTCAGAGCCCAGATCCCCGACTCCCAGAGAGAGGAGAGGGTGACGTGACTGTGCCTTGAATCCAGATCAGAGAGCGAGACCACAGTTCCAGTTTGTTTCGGCTTTCGGTGTTTTTTTGTATGGGGTAATTGAAAAAGTTACCTCGACTTGTGCTGCCTGCCAGCCCGTGGGCTGTCTGTCTTTTAGAGTCAGAGTCTGGTGTATCTGGGATATATATCTGTGGCGATGGCTATCGATGTCAGGCGATAGGTGAGTGAGGCAGCAGCAGCAGCAGCAGCAACCACAAAATGTCGCCCGCCTTATGGGCCAATTAAGGGTTAAACATTTTGCATATGCATTCACCGTCACCGTCTCCATCTCCATCTCTGATTTGCATAATTTCGAGCCAGTATCTGGCGCATATCTCTCTGAGTCCTGGCGATGTTGGGTGTCCAATTTCATTAGTGGCGTACGTCCCCAACAACCAAACCGATTCCAAACCAACCTTTCAATTCGCTGGCCATGTTGTGAAATGGAACTTTCAGCATATCTGTCAGGGAAATGTGTGTATCGTATCCCTTTGTCACATTACGAGAGCATTTACATAAAATGAAATTGAATACGGATGAACATTTTTGGACATGTATCTTCACCCTTTCTTCTGGTTCCCCGTTCCCGGTTTCCTTCGGGTTTTGTCTCCTTTTGTCATAATTTAATTAGCAAAAGGTAACAAATGAATGGTGACCCCCATACTCCATCCGTGGCCAAACCCCAGGACAATGTTTGACCCGCCGTTGTCTAGGGACATAATAAATATCCAGCAATTTTGCACAAGTCATAAATTAGGCAATTGGAATTTGTTTTCCAATTACACATATTTCACACCACATGCCAAATAATTTAGCCTCACTGTCAGCCACACTCGAAAACTAGAAAGAAAGGATGCTTTTAAAAGCCGAAGATTGAGATACACTTGAGGATCCAGCAATTGTACTTCTTAGTATAGAAATTATGTGATATTATCTTCAGATTGTCCCCTACGTAAAGATCTATGAATGTTTCTGATAGGATTGGTTGGTACGGATATCTTCTCTATAATATAAACCATCTGCTCTATATTGTAATACCCTCTCTTGAAGTGTACACAAAAAAAGCTTCGGATTGAAATTCACGTAGTGCAGAATCGAATGCTATTTCTATTTGGATAATTTATAACGCACGGCAGCACGGGGCAACAAGTACAAATTGTCAAAAGTATTTTGCATCTTGAGAGGAGACCAATGGACCACCCAGAGTGCACCACCAGACCACACTCCTCCTCTGGCCAATCTCTTGACCACCAGACACTCCTCCTCTGGCCAATCTCCTGACCCCCAGACAGTGCCACGCGTTCATAACGAGTCACAAATTCGCATTGCAATTGAGCAAAGATGGGGCGATGTAGTCGGGAAGTGTAAGACGGGAAGTAGTGACTGGAGACGGGAGATGGTGATGTGGGAAATGGGGACTCTGCGCCGGCGCAGTCTCCCATCATAATTTCTCAGCCAACAACACCTTCCTGGTCCACAGATTCCGGTTTTTGCTACAATCTGTTGGAGGGGGTTGCGAATGCGAGTGCGGGTGCGGGTGCGGACCGTGGACCGAGGACCATGGGGCCATGGCATTTCAATGTGCCACCCAACTGGTTGCTTATTTTTGCGTATTAACGCGCGGAATAATTTTTTATTTTGACCATCATCAAAGGATTGAAAAATGCCCCCTAATATCTTAGGGTCTTTGTGACGGGTGGGTCTTTTTGTGTGTGTCCAAGACCCGGATCATGCCACATGTAAGACTTGGACACATAAGGAGTCTGTGCAGCTTCCACTGGGAGCTTATATAATTATTCTTTCTTTTCTTGGGTTGTGTTTATGCTGTGTGGCTGTGAAAGGAGTTTCGGAAAGGAATTTAAATTAAATATTAACGAAAGCTGTTTGGTAGAAAGATACTTTTAGATACCACAATATATTCTTTCTTCAAAATATATATTTATTGTGTATTTCTATCATATCTAATTCCCATTATTCCCCATTACGCAACTACTAGCACTAGCAAAAATCAATTAAATTAGTTCCACTCCGCTCCATGTAGCAGTGCAGTGTAAATAATTTAATGGCAGTTTTTGCAACAATTTTCCGCACAATTTTCCATAGCTTATTTACAGTCACATAAATACAACAATTTGCGGTACGAAATATAGTTCACGGACACACCTCCTGCAAGGCAATTGTTCAGCGATTTTTCAAGCCAAATTCCCACGTTCGCCCACCGCAAGATAGAGACCATGCCAAGCCATGCCAACGATCCAAGTGCGAATGCGAATGCAAATGCAGCGAATCAATCATTTGCCTAGAGCCAAGAAATAGTTGCAACCGTTACCTTGTTGCTCAATTGGTCACAAAATCTTAACACCTTCGCCAAGGCTCAGGATGAGGCTCAGGCTACGGAGGGATGATCATATCGGAAGGGATCGTATAAGATGAGATGATGATGATCACAGCTCGCTGATCGCTGATCACTCCAGTGGCTCGCCATTAAAGTCAAATCATTTTTCACATTTAGATATTCGGACAGACCCACTCGGCGGCTTCAATTGATGCCATCCATCCGAAAACCATCCTCCATCTGAAATTGCCCCGATCACGATTTATCAGGGGGTGGGAGGTTGGAGGTAGGCAAAACTTGGATCTTGGACGTGGTCTCTGTTTCGGGACTGGGGGCTTACATAAAAGTAATCAAATCAACACCTTCATCAACTCCTTTGGCCACGCTGAAACCGCAAAATGCCTTCCTTATTTCAGAGCCTCAACCAATTTGAAGTTTGGTAATTTTTCTCTCTCTTTCGCTATGGAACTTGCTCTCCACTCGCAGATCGTTTCTCAATTTCGCACTGAAGATGGAGATGAAGTTAGAGCTGGAGATGGAGCTGTAGCTGGATCTCGTCTGGAGCTGGAGCTGGACTTGAAGCTGTTGATGTAGCTGGGGAGCAGTGGCGATCGGTTGTCGATCAAATTGTTATTTTCGATATCTAATTTGTCATTTGCAGCGACTCTCGACTCTCGACTCTGGCAAAGGCAGCAGCAGCAGCAGCAGCGGCAATTTTCCTTCGGATCGGTACTGCTGCCTGAAACTTGGGTCTGGAGTCTTGCTGTCTGCATTGCTGCATTGCACGATCCTTAAGTTGGGGTTTCGGTTTCGGTTTTGGTTGTTGCCCAGAGCAAACTAGGGAATCCCGACGATTATCTTGTCGGCGCGTGAAATTCCCCAGCACCACAGCATCAGGGCACCACAGAGCAGCAGAGGAATTGACCTGCAATTGATACCAATCCACGGCAATCCATTACAGAGGCTAAGCGCACAAGTTGCATGTCTCATTATTGGCAATTTCAGAGCAGTTCGGGTAATTGCCCCCACCATGGATGGATGTATCGTTCGGTATGTGTATGGTATGGATGTGCCTTGGCTCTATTGGTGGATTGAGGTGGGTGCCGTGCCTTTGCTCATGACTTGAGCATTTATTTCTGCAACACATGATATTTTGTTGCATCACGTACCGCTTAATGTTCAGATATACATATGTTTTCAGCTTTTGAGGAAGTTGTTTTGGAACTTATGAAAGTTTCCTTCGGTCAGTGGTTATTGGTCAAGGGGAGGGTGGGGCCTTTTGTTTTCGTACTACTGATTAGAGATCAATTTTTGGGTTTTGGTTTAGAAATTTTCAATAGAAAGTGGGGATTATAGAAGAACGAGTGAAAAGCGTATGTGTTTCAACAGTTAAATAGTGAACTTTTGTCAAATTTTTATAGAATGTTTTGCAGCTATTGAAAATCCCCTTTAATTGAATTTGATATTTTTTTTTTAAATACTATTTTTATTTAACGTAAAAATCATTCGTATATCGAAATTAATGCATAAAAAAACGTAAAACAAACAGTTTTTATGCTAATTAAATACTCAAGTACATTCGACTGAACGCCATAAACATTTCGATAGACGCTGATGCTGATTCCCATTTTGTTGTGGATTAAGTGTTTTTGCCTGTTCTACTGCCATGGGTCTTCAATTAGTGATAAGGACACACACAAGCACGATCGCTGACACCTTCATTCCAATTACAGATCATGCATATCATCGAATTTCCTTATCAGTAGATTTACATACATTAAATACTTCGGAATCACACTTAAAATTGTATTTACACGCGTTTACGTGATGCATTCAATAAGCAATTGTATTTATTTAATACTTAATTTGTATTATTTCATATTATTTACACATTTTTTTTTCTCTTATTGTTGTTGTTCGATTTCCCCATTGATTTCCATTTATTAAATACGCAAATTAGCTTCCAGCAGCGATGACATTATTTTTTTTGTTTCTATATACAAACTTTGGCTGCAAATAAAAATGATGTTTCAAAATAAATAAAAACGAAGTGGACATACAAAGTTCATTATAAACGCAAATTTTTTATTTATTACAAAATATAGAAAACTTTTCATACGTTTTTTTTACACATAAATAAATGAATGCTTATGCTTACGCGAAAATATTGTGTGTTTAAAAAACTGAAACTTGCACTGAATTTTCTTTAAACAAAATTTGCTAAATTTTGGATATAAATTTAAACGAAATTATGCCACTCCCGCCGCCCTTAGAGAGCCGAGGGGAGAAACACGTACATTTTAAATTTTACTTAAAGTAAAAATAAAATTGCTAAAGCACGCTGTATAAAAAATTGCCACACATCAAAGTAATTTAAGAGCTAAGAAAATTTTTGGTATATTTCTGCAAACCACTGGGAGTAGAACATCTATATCTTTCTATATATATCTGTATCTGATAGTTGTATATAAATATATTAACTAACATACAGGTTGCTTTGTCTTTTTTTATGTTGAGAGGGGGAGATTTAAGGAGATTTCTCTTTTGTTTAACTTTTCTTTAAGTAGAACTCAGTGCCATTGAAATAATTTACACATTTTTTTTGTATATAGAACCCCCGTTTTGAGAGGGGACTCTTAACTTTAAAAGTTCTCCGGATATGGGTAATTATCTTGTAATATCTTCATTTTTTTGTTTTCTTTTGGGGTATTTTGGGGGATTTATGTACAAAAATACAACAAAAATTAAACAATTAGGCTACACGAATCTTCCATATCTTTTTTTTTACATTTTTTCTTTGTTTTTTTGGGTTGGGATTTTGGATTTAGGGTTTTTGGGTATCTACAAGATTGTGTTATAGCCCCATTTCTAGATGCATAAATAATTACACTACTTGACATCCACAATGAGAGGAACTTCGCTGATATCTATTAAATTTGGTGGCGATTGTTGCTGCTGCTGTTGCGGCTGATGTTGCATATGTTGCAAATGTTGCTGCGGGGTGGATGTGGCAGTCGTTGCTGCTGCGGCTGATGCTGCTATTGCTGTTGGCGTCGATGAGGCAGATGACAGTGAACCAGCAGCAGAGAGATGATCATTGTTGCTGCTGCTGTTGCTGCCACCGCTAGTTGCCAGCAACATGCGCTGGTGATGTTGTTGCAGGCATTGATTTGCATTGACTGCCGCTGCAGCCATCATCATGGTAGCGGCATCGCAGTAATTAGACAGCATCGTTGTGGATGTTGCTGTGGCTGTTGCTGTTGCAGATGTTGCAGTTGCAGATGCTGGTGTCACATATGCAACATTCGACGAGGCCATATAATCGTTGTTGCTGTTGATGCTGTTGCTGCTGCCTGTGGCACTAAAGAAACTTGTGGCACTCATATGATTGCTGCCACTGCTGCCATTGCTATTGTTGCTGCTGTGGTAGTTGTTGATTTGCTGATTGCAAATGTTGTTGTTGCCGCCGCCGCTGTTGTTGCAATTGCTGTTGTTGCCCCCGCCGTATGTTGTAGCAGCAGCAACATTGCCATGCTGATCAACAACATTGTGGCTGCCACAGCCAGCAACGCCTCCGCCTCCGCCACCGCCACCGCCAATGCCTGGATTGATGTTGAGCGTTGCAGCCGCCACAGCTGCGGCCGATGATCAAGTTGTTGTCAATTGGCGCCACATCGTGTGTCACATCGAAGGCAGATATGGCCACGAGAAACTGTTGCCGCTCAAGAGCATGTCGCGTATCAGCGTTTCGATGGGCGTTTTTCCGACTAGACGCACAAAAAACAATTGCTCAATGACCTACACGAAAGAGAAACCAAAAAAAAAGTACAGGGAATTAATAAAAAATGTATACAAAAAATTTAAGAAAAATATTAGATGGAAGAGTACATTTATTCATGAGTCTGGATTAATTTTTGTTCTAATAGATTCAAATATTTTGAAAATTTTGCAGGAAATTGAAGAAAGCGTAAATCTATACTTACTTGTGAGGAAACAGTTCGCAAAGAGGGTAATCTGAGCAGCAGCTTTCCGAATCTCGTTGGCTGGTTGGGATACTGCGTTCGACAGTACTCCTCTAGAGCGCATTGTGATTTTTCTTGCAGGGATTCAATGTGCGTCACATCGCTCAGGCCGCAGGCGTCTGCAACAAAGAATCAAAGAAGAAAAGGCTCCAATAAATATAAGGCACACTCCATTTGTTCTGCTATGCAAATACAATACATAATTGTGGCTTTCGATAGCTTGAAGTTTTTCCAATTCACCGAAACACAAACCGGCGTGCACGCCCATTATCTCCAGTTGAAAACACCACAGAACACCACACAACAACAGCGGCAACAATTCGATGACGAAACTGGCGGGGATTACATCATTTTCTTACTAGATTTATGTTTGAATTGAAAAACGGTCAACAACAACAGTTGGTTTAATTAAATTTTCAGAAAAATTAAACCATAAGACAACGCCCCGGGCCAACCTATTCCGGGTTTTCCTCTCTTGTCTGTTGGCCCATGGCATTTAATTACAGCCAAACCATAGATGTATTGCGCATACGCAGCGTGTGCTGTCGTTCGAGTGTTAATTGCGAGGCACCAAAAGTTTGACTATCAAGTGGCCGATGCTGCTGGAAAAACATCAGCCAAAACAAGAAGGGAAGGGTGCTTTCGAGACTCGAATCTTGAAATACTCTATCTAACGGTAGGTAGGTGTTTGGAATCATCGTTCGATACCTTTTAGGACTGACTGTTCCTTTAGAACATAAATGATACACAATAGTAATGTAAGTGGAAACGTAGTGTCATCGTCGATTCCCTTCTTCTTTCCAGATCGAAACCCTATCCAAAATCGTATTTCCCCTAAACAAAGTGTACAGCAAGACGGACAGAGCAGCATTGAGTTTAGCATTTTCTTCTATTTTCGTTACATGTATATATACAATATTCAGTGTTTGTCTGTTTGAAATTCAAATTAGACATCAGCACTTGTAAATTTGCATAGCTTTAAAGCATTTTAAATGGTTGTCATTGTGGTTGTTTTTGCTGTTAAGAATGGCGTTTCGAAATTGCATATGAAATTTTGTTTGCTTAATTAGTCACTGCACACACGAGGACTCCATTACGCAAAACCGAAAGACTGAAACTGAAAAACAAGCTAAAGACCCCGACCAACCAACTGATATATCATTTTGCAGCTGAACAACCGAACCGAACAGGCGGCTAATGATTTGGCCATTTGCCAGCCGATATCATCATGATTTGATGTCAGGCTCATATATCCGATGATTGCAGGGGCCGGCTGTCGTGGTTTCGGGTCTCACATTTGACTGCATGTCGTTAATGGCTCTGGCGTCGCATTGGTTGCACATAAACCGAAAAGCTGGCCATAAAAGACAAGTGTCAATTGAAAGGCAATACGGGGCAGGAAATCCAAAGCTTAAACAAGTCGCAGATTCAGTTATTCAGATAAACGCGTGGTTACCTTTTTAGATTTAAGCTATCATATACATTTCATGCTCGAAGCTGCAACAAAACTGAGGTCTAGAAGAATCAGACCTCCTCCATTTCAGAGTCAGTCTCTAACTCTTAAAGTATCAAAGGAGCAGAGTCATTTTTAGCCCCCACACAATGCGCGTAAATCAAGTTAAATGATTTGTCGCCTGAGGCAAAACACAACAGAAATTCAATTAGCCATTATTAACCATTCCATTTCATAAACCACAAGCAACCATGAAGGAAAACAAACAAACGAAGGAAACAGAGGTACTCGTAATCGTGAAGCTCAAGTCTCAACGATACGATGGCGATACAAATTAGACATGGTCAGTCTTCCAGAGCAGAGAGCCTCGAACGAATCACTTCATTGGCCATGGCCATAATTGTCAATTGACTTTCCATTAGCCTGGGACGGATCGGGATTGGAGTCTCTTCCAGTGTCTGCACCCAAATAGAAAATCATAAAGCCAAAACAACAATAGAGGGAGTCTCGGCGGAGGCACACAAAATTTTAGTTTCATTGAAATGCAGCAGAGATGATGATGCTGGCTGGATATTGGATGGAGGATGGAGAAGTCCCAGGAGAAGAAGGCTGGGACTGGGACTGGGACAGCGGAGGAGTTGCATGCTTAAAGTGAAAGACATTCCACTTCCAGGTCTTTGGGGCCGAAAAGAAATGCAGGCACAGAGTGGAGCGGAGCTTTCTCGAGGGGTCTCGCCTTGTCTTTGACTTTGATTTTTATGCTCTTTTACAGGGTATTATGAGTTTGAGGAGAAGCTTGAAATCTAGCAGGCGGAAGTTTCCAGTGCAGCACGTTTAAAAGTGCTCTATATCTGTTTGTATGCAATATTTTCCTGACTGTGTATATTTCGGAATCAACAAGATCGGATCTCTATACTGTTCTATATCGACATGGAAAAGAACTTCTATGCTTCTTAAAATAACCAAAAACCAGGAGTAGTTCCATGAGCCTCTTCTTAGTTTTCAATCCAAAGTATATTTAACATTAGAACGATTGATTTTCGAGGGTATTTGATGCTTCGACCCCCCAGAGCTGTGGTTTTCTGTCTTTTTCCTCTTGACTCTCGCTGTGGCTGTGGCTCTCTACCTTCGAGTCCGGAGTCTTTGTTAAACCGTTTTCCTGCCTTGTAGTTATGTACCCTACGAGTTTTTTGGCTTCGATTTGTATTTGGTTTTTGGTTTTGGGCTTTGGTTTTCGGGTTTCGACTCGTCGCAGTCACTAACTCAGCAGCGCGGACGCAGACGGTGATATATAGGGGAGGGGAGGGAGGCAGAGATCGTGACCGCGTGTTTTAAATGCATAATGACCGTAAAGTAGTTGGACCAAGCCACCAGACGACTCTACATATCGGAAAAGCATACAGCCACACAGGCACAAGGATGGTATGGGAGGGGGAAACGACGCTGTTTAACAAAATTATGAATTGCTGCATTATATTTTATTAGATTTTGTGTTCTTTATGGCGGCACCAGTTCTGGCGGACCAAAAGTTCGTGTCTGGACCTGGCCTGGCCGCAAAAACAGTTATAGCTTTATTTAGTTTTAATAAGGATCGATGGGTCATGTGGGGTCAACTGTGTAGAGACAAGCGAGCGAGGAGGCCTGCCCTCTATCAACGGCATCTAAATCTTGAGCAAACTTTGACTCCCAAAGCAAAGCTAATATCGAAACGCGCCCTTAATGATTCTAATCAACGAGACCGTCTGCCTCTCGACTCAAACTGTTAATTACAAGAAGGGGAGCTCTATAGGCTCTATGCCACAAGGCACGTCTCTGGCAATTTTCAGGGAAAAAGTAGCGCAAGCGATCAATGAGCGCCACAAAACGATTTGAGCAGCCGCAGACACAGACACAGCCACAGCCAGATCCAGAGCCACATCCAAAAGCGCAAGCACACAAAATGTTGGTCAAAAAGTGTGGCCAAGACATGAAAGCTACAACTCTTAACAACTGCAACAAACGACAGCAATCAGAAGGGGGGAAGACGGAGCCAGAGGCCGAGCCCTGGCCATGGAAGATGCACCATGGGTAACCATGCCACAGCCACAGCCACACAGCCACACAGCCATAGGATCAGAGCCACAGAAGACATGTCGTCAATGTGCTGCAGCAGCAGAAGATCTAGTAAGTCTATACCCGGTATTTTACTACCGCGATCGTGTCTCGTCTCCCACAATCTGCAAAGAAAGAGTCGAAAACGATGGGGACGACGACGCAGCGATTGATCGGCTGCAGTTTATGGACTCATGCAGCCAATTCAAATGCAATTGCGGCCTGCAACTCGGTCCCAGACCATGGGCACCAGCGCGCTGGTCGGGTCGGTCCATGGGTCCACGAGTCCACGAACGAGCAAACTCCATGCCACACACGCCCCCTCATAGAGGAGACGATGGTGGAGAAGGAGGAGGGGCAGCAGCAGCGGCAGAGGCAGAGGCAGATGCAGAGCTTTGGCCTAGCGACACACACAGCGTTTTGTGGAAATTGTAAAAATTATTTTCATTGCAAGTTTTGGCCAAGGCCTGGACATGGTCCACTGGTCGGATCGGGTCGGGATTGGAGTTGGAGCTGTAGCTGTAGCTGGAGCTGCAGTTGGAGTTAGAGTTTGGCTTGTAAGTAAGCGACATAAACGAGTGTTGTATTAATGTTCATAATGTGGTATCGCGACGTCAATAAACGTCGCCACGAAAACAGTGGAAGAGAGGGGCCTAAGAGGAGGATCGGTTCGGATCAGTTTAGAGGAAAAAACAATTGCGACGTGCCCCTCGACAGCTGGTTGACATGACACGAGAAAGGAGTGCTGGCATAAAGGAGGGTGCACATGGGAGAGGTTCAGACCTCAGCCAAATTTCACTTTACTTGCAAAAAAATACTTTGAAAACTATTTTAGGTATCTTTGAACTTAGTTATATCAAGGTAATAGTTCGTTTTCTCATCTTTTCGATGAGGAATATTGTGTAACTTTGGGGAAGATCGTAAAATCGTACAACGTTTAGTAGTTTTTGTGCCACATTACATCGATTCAGTGCGCGAAGTGCTATAAAGTTTTGCATTTTTGGAATTTTTACCCGTAAAAACCTTAACTTAGAGATAAACTTATCTTAAACTTAACTTAAACTTAACTTAGACTCAAAAAAAAGTTGTCTGTTCTTTCTATTTGCATACGAAACATCAATGATTTATTTATCACGTGGAACCTAAATATATATACTTATAATCTTAGGAAATATATTGTTAAAATATTCACATATTAGTGGCTGTGATTTATGTGTCTATGTGTGTGTGTGTGTGTTTGAGTGCGTGTTAGATGTGCATTTGTGTGTGCAATCCCAAAGTCCAGAGTTCTGTAGCCACGTGCGGATGAGATTAAATTTTGAGTCAAGCTTTTTGTTAAAAAAAACGAAATAAAAATGTGTAAAAATTAGTAATAAATAAATGAATGTGTGGAGAAAGGAAAACTGCAAATTTTTTTTCAAATTATAGGTTTTTTAGCGATATAAAAATCAACCAAATTTAAAGCTTTCCAAGTGCTGAAAGAAAAGGTGAATAAATGAAAGATAAATTAAAGCCTTTACCTGGGGATAATATTTGCTTGTCTCGAAAACTTAGTCAGAGAGTGTTCATCACTTTAGGTTTTCGAGATAATAGATTGGTTATTTTTTGGTTAATTTTTGCTTTACCATTCGCCGTTTTTGAGAAAAAGTTTTACAAGAGTAATTTTTTTCAACTATTTAAAGCGTAAACGAATTTGAAGTCGTGGATATACTTTTCTAAAAATTGTTGGATCAATAATGAAAGTTCTACAAAGTTCATCCACAAAATTCGGGACCTTGTAGGACAATCGTTGTATATATTGTATATATTTTTTAAAGACTGATTTTCTTCTTCGTATATTTCGAAATAAACTGATTCAGAAAGATACAAATTCTTTGAATATGTATTTGAAAATGTGGCTGTTGATTGTATAATGATATTGATATACAAAACTTTTGGATGGTCAAAATATTTTTCTAGAAATTTCTATTGAAGTTTTGGATATAAATGTTTTACCATGATAAAATTATTTTAGTTTCAAATTCTTCATATTCCAATAAAAGGTAGGAATAATCAAATTGTAGTTATTGAAACTAAAACTAGTTGATCATTCATTAACGAATTTTAACTCAACATTAATTATGTCAAACTTCAATCTTGTATCATGAACAGATTTCACCATCAATCCAGATTGAAGATATGAAATAATTGCTTGAACTTTGATAAATTGGGTTTTTATAACTTCTATGAGTATTTGTTCAAAAATATTATAGAAATATTTTGTTTACTTCAACGTCTATAACTCCCCACTTATTTGGGAGACAAATATTTGTACTTTGAAGTAGTCTTCAGGCTTAGCAGATTTTCAAGATACCAATGTTAGAGTTAGGAATGTTAGTCAGGATATAATCATTGTTAGTGAATACTTTTAAAATTAGTCAACAAGCGATTTAAAAAATTAGTAACGAAATAAACGAGTAAAAACACAAGCCAGGATTAGATTTTTTGGTTTAACAGCAACAGCTTTATATATATTCTGAGGATTTTCTTTCTTCATTTTTACTCCAAACTTTCATCGATTCTTTGTATGCGTATTTTTGGCAATAACGATTCTAGGCTAAGGATTACGGCTATAATAATTTAGACTTAGTGTAAGGCAATAAATACTTAGGCAGCGACTAAAGTAGCTTTAGATACACGTATGTGCTATACTAGCTATAGACATGGATACAGATACATTTACAGGTAGAGCTATACGACTGAGGCGGGATGAGATTCTAGCGACAAACAACGGCCTACAACTGCCATCTACTGCCCGCCAGGCTATAGGGAGAGTACCTATAGGTGGGACTACCGAAGGATCCGCTGCCATGGCCATGGCCATGTGCCATACCCCCCACCCCCACCCCGAAGGGCGTGCTGTGATGGAACATATCGAAGGCCGATCCGAAGGGGGCACGCGGCGGCGTCTGATAGTGGAACATGGCAGCAGCCGCCGCCGCAGCGGACGACGTCTGATAGGCTCCACCCAGCGAAGAGGCGGCCGTGGTGGTGGCAGCCACCGAAGTGGGGATTGAAAGAGAGGAAGGTGCGGACACGGAGACGGGGGCTGCAACTGGGGCAGGGACGGGGGCCAGCGAAGTACTCAGCGGCGAGGCGGTTAGGTTGAGGGACGACGAACCGCTTTGCGATTGAGTAGGAAGCGAGGCGCCCAGACCGCTGCTGTTATTGTGGCCGGAAGAGTCCCCATTCGAGGTCGCACCCTGCGCCTGGGCATAGAGACTGGCCAGGAGATCCATCTCGGAGGCACTGGCAGTGGACTTGGCGCAGCTGCTGAAGGCACTGCCGGCGGATTGCACCACAGCCGCAGAGGAACAGATGGGAGAGGGTTTGCTCTCAGCCTGCAACTGCTGTTGCTGCTGCACCTGCTGCTGCTGTTGGTGCTGCTCCGCCTGCTGCACTGCAGCCTCAACGCCGGCCACACTCTTCATGAAAGCCGCCAAGTGGATGGGCGCCTGGGTGGGAGCCTGCGACTCCATCTCCTGGCGATTCAGCTCATCGAGATGGTCACGCACTATATTGAGGATATCGTCGTTGGTGGAGGAGCTCGACGGCTTTCCGAGCAGTGCTGAAACTTTCGTTAGCAGTGCGGGCACATCCTTGTAGAGGATGTCCAGCAACTTACCGGTGGTGAACAGAACGATCGCCTTGAGGCAGGAGTACTCGGCAGAGTCCACATGCAGCGCCTTCAGCTTCTCCACCTGCTCCTGGAAGATGCGTATGTGGTCCATGAAGGCCACCACCCGATCCGCTGCCATGGGAGAGGCGTGCAGACCCGCCGCCGCCAGCAGTGGTGCCACATGCAGTGGCATCGAGCACTGGCTGGCATTCAGCACAAACAGCTCCGACCAGACTAGGCGGAGCAGGGCCACCTGGTCGGTGACCTGCAGCTCGGGGAAGAAGGGTATATTCTTGGCCCATTCGACGGCGGAGAAGAGCAGCCTCGCGGCCAGCTCGCAGATATTGTCGATGCCCATAATGTTGTTCGGTTGCATGCACTGGCCGTAGCGGGACGTGGGATATGGCTCCGCTCGCAGCAGCAGCGAGATGTAGGAACTGAGGTACGAGTGACCATTGAAGCCGGCAATGCCCATGGGATCTCCATTGGCGATCTGGTACTGGCCATGCATGCCTGCCAGACCAGGCTGTGTGGGTGGTACGCGTCCCCGTTGAACAGCTGCAAAGAGAGAGGATAAGACACCGCAAATTAGTTGATGTTTTGAATGATTTTTGGATGGAAAGAAGAGAGGAATCTATACGCTACACTTTCAACTAACTTTAAGAACTGCCTAAGGCCCTATAGGTAGAATGGCATACCCCTAGGTAGGGACTATCCCTTTTGTTGGGCTTATTTTGACCGCCACATCACACTCCGCACAATGAAGCGCATTCAGATCTGTTGGCAAAGCTGCCACAGCGCACAATGGGGCACAATATCAGGCCACCTCAATCTCTCAATCTCTGACGCATCTCTGGCGCACACAGATCTGCGTCGTTGTGTTGTGTTGTGTTGTGTGTGCCTTTTGTCCCAAGACCAAGACAACGCCATAAGATACTTTTCGCTGCTCTCTGTGGCATGGCATTACTACCCCCCAAAAAACTCGAAGCAACATCGGAACCGAACCCTAACCCTGAGTCGCTTTCAACCCCATTGCTGGGTGTTGTCGCAACTGCTTAAATATGCAAATTGAACTAAATACTTTCAACGCATCTTTAAGATACGTATGTCCCGGGCAGTAGATCTTTCAAGCAGAAGTAGGGAAGAGTTGTGCAGATTTCGCAAAATGAAATGTGGACAGGTTTTCTTTTCTTTCCTTTTTGTTGCAGTGAAAAGTAGATATGTGTAGGTAGAGATATAGTATATACACGTTTAAACAATATAATTAACAATGTAAATGCTCAACAACAAAGCAACTAAATGGAAAGTGAAAGGCCTTTTGAACTCGAGGCCGGAAACGGAATTTCCCCGCAGAGACAGAGACATTGACATGTACATGGACTTGGACTTGGGGATTGGGCATTGAGCACTGAGCATTGAGGATGGGCCTGCTGTCTGCTGCCTTCTGTTTTCTGTATATATGGGATATACATATGACCATGGGATGTGCAAAAGTTAAGTTAAGCCACTTGGACACGCTCTCTCGAGTGACATGTAAGCGGAAACTTGAGCACGTGCTGGCGTACTGGAGGATTCATTCATTAAGTAATCAGCGCCAGCGAAAAGAAAAGGGCAAGTCGGGGCCAAGGACCACAATCCCTTCGTGCGATGTTGCTTTCTTGGCTGCTGTAATCTGTGGCCTGATCTGCGGACCAAAAACCACAGGCTTAGCCATCGGTCTGCAGCCGTTGGCTTCTTGCATTATTCTTGCGGTCAGACAATATTTTCCCAGGCGCATAAATAAGATACTGGACACTGGACACTCCAACCGGTTTATGGTTCGCTTTCTGCCCATAGATCACCCAGTGAATGGGACTAGGAGTAGGAAATGGCCTTATGGAATCCTCTCGCCCTGCACAATTACGCAAATGTATTCTGTAAATAACAGTCTCTCGCAATCTCCCCTGGCCGGACACCGGACAGTGGTCAAAGAACTGGTTGCGAGCGGTCAGTGGCACCGAGCAACCCTTAGCTTAATTGCTTCGGTAAAGCAATAAACAAACACCTTTCAAGCGGACCCCGAGCCAAAAGGGATTTCCAGATCATGTGTGTGCTGGGCTGACCAAGAGTGCTTTCGCTTTTCAGATCAAGGAAATCAGTCGACAAAAGACGTTACGTTACGTTAGGCTTCCAGGTAGAGACAGAGTTTCAGGCTCCTTTTCCAGCTGTGCAATGTAGTACGTACAATGAGAGCTTCGCTTCGATCAATAATAATGTTTTTGCCATTGCTTTGTCTTAAGGCCCCAAGGCTTTGATTTCGCTGCCCAGATTGTGTCTCTCCCTCTCTTGGAGCTCTAGGTGTGCCTAGGATGTGTGTCTGTTGTCTATCGTATAAAGGTGTGGAGTGGTTGCTGTTGCTTTTGCCTTGGCTGTTTTGCTAAGGTGTAAACAAACCTTTGTTTGACCCACTTTCCTAACCAGCAAAGTCTCTCTCGTACTAAGCCCGCGATCTCTGGCCATTGTCTCTGGCCGAGAAATGCGTTCGAACCAAGCCCCGTATGCAGGTGTTGTGTTTGGAATTCCATTCGGGGTCAAAGTGTAGACCAGAGTTCAATATTTTGGAATGCTGCACGCAGCGAAAAACCCTCCCTTTAAAGATCATATCCGCATTCCTATACGAAAAATTCCCTTTAAAAATTTAAATAAATCCCGTAAAATTTGCTTCCCCTAACAGAAACTCGTTTTTTTCGATTGAAAAATTATAGTAAAAATATCTGTGACCAGTTCTTGCTGCTTCCCTCCTCTGAAAGTGCAGCCCCCCTCTTCCCTTGACCAATTGACACTGGAATTTAATTAGAGCGACCCGGAACACAGATTTTATGTTGATTCTTTCAGGTTTCGGCTTTTTGTATGCCAAAACCCGTACAATTTCTTGACCCAGGGTCATTCCAGGCACCACCTTTGTCCCGCTTTACGGCTAAAGTACTGACCCCCCACCCCCCGTATCACCCCACCTCGCATAAAGAGGGCAAAAACGACAAAAAATATTCTATGCAGAAATGAGATTTTCCCACGATTTTTCAGCTCTGATTGTAAGGTGAGGAGCAGGAGCGGGGACTCGTTTTACGCAGAACTTGTCATTACATTGAGGAAATGTGTGACTCAACTCAAGGCGAATCCCTCTCCTGGCCACAGTAAAAAGGTGTTGAACTCTTTTGAGTTTTATTAGCAGTGGGACAAGTAGGGGATCTGGTAGCGGACAAGAGGACAAGCGGACAAGCGGAGTGGAGTCGCGAGAAGTGAGGAAATAATCGGAATTAATGGGGCTTCAACAACAGGTAGCTCTGTAGCTTGGACCTGGGGGTTCAGACTGTGTCATTAGCCAAAAACTTGTCTCGCGGCTCGAACAAACATTGGGTTAGGTAAATTTGAAATGCTATAGCAATAGCCATAGCCATAGCCATAGCCCCTCTTAGCCGTGGCTTAGTCGGGGACTAAGTAAATGTTTATATTCATTTAATTACAAGTGCATTGAGAGGACAGGCCAGGCATCGATGCTGTTGCTGTTGCTGTTGCTGCGGCTTTAGCTGCATTTTAATTGCCCATAGTCGCCATAAATTAACGATTTCGTTCTTAACCCAAATCGATGTATGACAGACAGAGATCCGTACAGTCTGTAGTCTCTAGCGTCGTCGGCTGCCGTTGGTTATTAGCATTTTGCGAAAAACCTGTCAATATTAGTGCAAATAATAACAGCTTAGCGTCCACTAACTGCAGTCTTGGGCTCTATCTCTCCCTGACAGACGTTAATTGTTAATGCTGACAAGTGTAACTGAACTGGCCATTGTCAGTCCAGTCTGCCAGTCTACCAGTCTACCAGTCAGTCAGTCTCCCAGTCAGTCAGTCAGTCAGTCAGTCAATCAGTCAATCAGTGGAGCCGCTGCCTTTGGCAATCTCAGAGCCAGCGTTTGCCAGGAAAACAAGTCTCACCCAAGTATGCCAAATATTTGGCATGGCTTTGCTTACAAATTGGTTACATATTGGCCAGCAGTCGGCATTGATTAACTGATAGATTTTATGGATGTGGATAGTACAAGTATCTTCAAGTTTGTCTCAGTGCATACGATTTAGACCTGTATCTTGAAGATATCTGCTCGTTGATGTAAAAAGATGTAAAGTGTAAACATGTTAAGTAGATAGAAAAACAAGTATTACTAACGACACATAAAAACTCTATCAAATAACGAATTTAAGAGTATTTATAGCTCCGTTTGTGCCCCCGAAAGGCAGGCGCCTTCCTTTCTTGTTTAATTATGAACAAACGAGCGAACGAGTTTGCATTTGATCTCTGGGGTCAAAATGTTGCACTCGCCTGCCTAATAGTTATTTTCTATTACGGCCGTTTCTGGGTAAACCAATTTGTGGTGCGTGGATGATTGCCACACGAGAATGAGGCGGCGGCGGGTTTGGGGTGGTACCCCAGCCGAAGCAAAGTCGGCTGCTGCTCAGCTAGAGAGCCGCCTGATATTTGGCCTGATCCGATGTGATCCACATTCTTTGGCATAGTTCTTGGCACCCAAATAACTCAAACTGAACCGAAACGACACCCACCCCCATGTGACATTTAGTCATCGAGTCCGTCCGCCATCTGAAAGCTGTTCTACTTCCGTTCTGCCTCTAGTGTGCTGCCTCTGTTCTGTCGATCATTTAATTTATTTTGTTTGCCTCTGGGTTTGACTTTTAATTGACCCACAGGCAGGAATCTCTTTGTTCTAGATGTTCCCGCTGTAATACTTGTTATATATTTGTGCATGATCTATTAAGAGAGGGAGAGAGAGTCTTACCTTCGCGTCTCATGCCCATTTTGAGACACTTTTTCAATCGGCAATATTGACATTGATTGCGATGATGCTGATCTATGGGACAGTTTCGACTGCCGCGACACGAGTAGGTGAGATTGCGTCGCACAGAGCGTTTGAAGAATGATTTGCAGCCTGAAAAGAATGAAAAGATATGGCGAATATTAATAAGATACAGATACTTGTTTTTCTCTTTGAGTGTACTCCCTCCGTCTAAGCCATGCCTCTGTTTTGCAGCAAGTTGTACAAATTCCATGGCACCCCAGGAGTACAAAGAATTGTTACCACTTGTAAAGCAAAGTGAGTTCCAGCCTCACTTCATGACAACAATCGCAGTGCCCAAGTCCCTGGCAGCTCCCTCCTGGCTCCTTTCGGTGATGCCCATGTCAATGGTCATGTTACACGTTTCATGGCTTAACGCCTCCCATAAAATTACCTTTAATGGCTTTCAATTAACAAAGTGTATCTTGGCCAGCCACGAAGATACTCGTACTGGCTGTGGAATCCGCACCGAAAGAAGGAAAACTGGCAGCCGCGGATGCCACGAATTTACTGTTAAGGGGCCAGACGGACACATCGGCCACGGCTCGTTTCGGCTAAGTGCTTCAGGACGGAGGCCCAAACCCAAGCCAAAACCCTGGACCTGGCACTGAGGTTGGGACGGGGACTGGGGTGTTGTTGCCAGTTAATGTCGCCGACGCGTATCTAAACATGTGTATCACTGGGGGCTCTCCTAGGCAGCATCTGCATCTGCATCTGAGTTTTCTGCATAAAGAGCTTAGGCCGAAAAGAGGATGGGGGGACCTAGCATTGTCTGGGCCTTTTGGCTCTGGGCCATACACCAAAAAAATTTCTCACAATAACTCAAAACAATGGCATATGCTCATAAAATTCGTTTTAAGCTGTAAAATCATCATCAAACAAAATATGTAAGCGCTGAGCGTTTATGCAGACTCGATCCCTGCCTCCCTGTAACGCCCTCCCCATCGCCCAGTCCCCCGCATCCCTCCCTCATATATACCATACGATCACAGGCTATAAAAGATTTTTCAATGCTTTTTTTTCGTTGCCATTGCGATCGTGTGGCTTTCCAGCCTCCGACCGAAATGGGGGAAAACAAAACGTGGCCAGCAAATTGAAACTGATGGAAAGTTAAAGTCGATCGGTTAATGCGCTATAGGAAATGGCTAAAGAGGGAGTACGGAAGTGGCAGAACGGGAAAAGGTAGCTAAAAACTAGATTATTCGCTTTGAAGGGTTCAGAAGAAGAGCTTTGCAAATAGCTCAAGCACCCCCTATGGTCGAATACCTCCCCGAAACATAATTTCGTAGATCATCTCATAGTCGCATCTCTGCCTTTCAGAGAGCATTCACTATTCTACACTCTCGAATACCTGCCTATAGCTTTGCTCTAGAGACCAACCCAAGACTCAGGCTCAGACAAACACATCTAGTAGATACTCCTCGAACACACATAGATACACCTGGGCACACACTTACACAGATACAACAGACCTACACACTTGAGGCTTTTACACCATATGATCTACGAATAACGATATTGTACCAAGTCACGATTTCTGCCAAAACGTACCGTTGCCTTTTTTTCCTCGTCGTCTTCCTCTAGATGTGCCTCTGCCCTCACCCCCGCTACTGCCATCTTTCCCCTCCTTAACCCCCTGCTACCACCTCTTCTTTCCCCTGGTTAACCCCTTCTTAACCAATACTATCTTTTGCTTTGACTGCGCTTTTGCCTGTTGTTGGAAAGAGATACAGATGGACACACAGACAGACGGACAGACGGCCGGACAGACAGACGTTGCAGCCAGGTCGGTCTGTGTCTGTGCCTGAAAGAACTGTGCAACAGAGGCACACTGCCCATATGCGCCTATCGCGACTCTATCTAGAGCTGCAGCCGCCCCATCCCCATCCCCATCCCCAGTGGACGTTGCGATGCGATGCGATGCGAAAGATGCGCGCGTCGTCGTTATTGATGAAGATACGAGTACGAGTACGAGTACGAGTACAACGTAGCTTAGAGATACCGTAAACCAAAATTCAAGGCGGGGTAGGGATACCGTCATATCGTGTTATATCAATAACCGAAAAAGGGTGGATCGCCCCACGGAGAGAGAGAGAGACAGAGAGTGAGAGGCGACAACTGTGGGAAGTATCTGCCCTGATGGAAGCCCTTCCACTGCCTCCGCTATGGCTTCGACTGCAGCTTAAGCTTAAGACTTCTACTAACTTAAGTGGCTAGCTTTGGCTTAGTCTAGAGCTAAGCTTTGCGGTAGTTTCAATTACCGCTTCACCTAATTGCCAGAGGGTGGCAGAAGAGCACTCGTACGAGTGCTCGTATCGCGTGCGCTACGCGCCATAAAGCGTTCAATACAGTTACGAGGGGTTTTCCAAGAACTAAGCTAAGCTAAGCGTTTTATTAATTGAACTTCCTGAAACTGCAGCAGCAGCAGCAGCAACAAAAATACTATCTTTAGATATGTAGACACGAGATGGTCTGCTTGCCGCTTGGCTGATCAATTTAAAGCGTTAAATTAGTTGGCTTTTGCAAACTCTTGTATCTCTATCTATCGCTGGAGAGAGTGTGACTTGACTTGGGTGAGAGTATATCTATATCTTTTGGCATACATATAGCTTCAATCAATTCAATTTTCTCAGCATTTGCGGTCAATGATCGCTGGGCTCAAAGAACTGCAATGCAAAGTCAGAGTCAGCGCCAGAGCCAGAGCCAGAGCCTTGACTTTGGCTCATTTTCTAATTACTAAAACACATACGACAGACAGAGAGAGAGAGCCATCATTAAGGTGCAATAATTAAATGTTGAAGCTTACATGGTGCAAGCAGCTAGTCCAAGTAATTAGCACACACCGCCACTCTGCAAGACTGCAAGACTCCGCGGAGACTCCCAACCTCCAACTGCAGCTGGAACTGGAGGGAGTCCAGAGGCGGCTAGACAAAATATCTGGAGTACAACCGAAACATAATTACAGAGCCAGAGCCAGAGCCAGAGCCCCCGCCAGACAGACAGACACGAATCCCCACCATCATGCCACTCTTCTGTTGTACCAGTACGAAGTATCTACAAAATGCACTGATTATGAACGGGTCGTGGCAATCTGACGGCAAAAGAACACAAAAGAGCCGGAACAGGTGGCGGCCCCCCTCTGGGATTGATTGGGCAGGGTAGAGGCTCTAGGCCCCGGGTTATTACCCGATATAGGTCAACTGTAAATCCAATTGGCAAAACTGGGAAGCTCTTGGCAAAGTGTCCTCTTGGTTCCAAGAACTTTCCCCAATTGTTGGAACAACAGAAGAGTGCCACTTGGAGTTTTCATATGTCACAACGATCTACACGTTGCAAAAAGATACAAAAGCGACCAAAAGGAAAACGCCGACGAGCCCAGATAAGCGATTTAGCTTTGATTTAACTGATGCTATGTGAAGTTATGCGGCAAGCTCTATGCCCCAGCCGCAAACTGCATATGGAGATGGAGACGGTGTCGGTGTCGGAGTCGGTGTCGGAGTCGAAGCAGGGTCTGCCCTGGTCATGTACTACGTACTACATACAAGAGCTGTTCGGTGGTGTTCGGACCACAGAGCGACACATGGCGATAAGAGAGCTTATTGCTGCAGCACCGCCGTGTTGCTTGGCTTGTTGCACCATTAAAGAGTCTTGGCCAGGCCTCGGCTCAGCTCAGCTCAGCTCAGCTCAGACCTAGTCCCCAGTCTCTGGTCTCTCTCTCTGCGGGGCATGTCGTACCACGGATCGGTTCTAGCAAATGTTGCAAGTGCCACACAGCCACAACGGAGATGCACACAAAATAAAAACGTGCCAAGCAAAAGTTGCAGCCAACATTTCGCTGGGCCTGATCGATTAGACCAAGTTAGTTGAAAACGAAAATTGCGCATGAAGTGGCAGCCACAACCGAGACGACTCTCTGCCCCAGAGCCCCAGCAGCACCAGCAGCAGCAGCAGCAGCAACAGATCTCTAGAGAGCCAAAAGCTTAACATAATTAATTAAACCGTTACATTATAAAGCGGATCAAGTCGGTAGTTCACGATTTCCCTACTGCAGTCTCCCAGTCTTTCGGTCTTTTTCGGGCGCCCCTTTTTGCTGAAAATCGCATCGTGTCAGGATGAATTTTTTGCGCCTCATTTCCACAGAGGGATTTCCACTGGGGGAGAGACCTTCCACTGGATCTGGGTCTCTGTCTCCGTCTCCGTCTCAGTCTCGGTCTCAGTCGCAGTCTGAGTCTTAGTCTAGGGTCGGCTGCTGCTTTATTGGCTTGAACATTTCTTCTAAGTACAACGATTTGTACTACAAGCCAAGTTTTAATGATTACAATGTCTGCCGCTGCTGCGGCTGCTCCTTGCTGCCTTTTGCTGAACGCTGCTGCTTTTGTTGTTTCTGTTTCTTTGTTTTAACAATATCTGTACAATTAAGTTTTGTTTTTGGGTGATTTTCCTTTGGGCTGCTTGGATGGTTGGTTTATTTTTAATGAAGGGTTCAGCTCTGGGCTCATTAATGTTGACACAACGTTGAGTAATCCCTCATACCCCACTCCCATTCCCACTCCCACTCCCCCTCCCAAAGGGATGGTGAAAGATTCTCTTCCTCTCCGCTTGTTTGTTTCTGTATCTTTGAGAGTGTTGCGAAATTGGGGAAATGGTTAATCTATAGATACGTGTATATATTCCCATCTCTCGGCTTGTGCAAAGTAACACTTCTGTGGAGTCTTCTCTTCCATAAACCTCCTTCTTTCTGTGTTTTCTCTCTATAAATATGATTATTATGACATAATCGTTAACCCTCCTGCGATGCATTAACCCTCCCATATGTAATATTTATTTCCTTGCGGAACATACAAATTTGTCAACATAAATATTGAGGCCATAAGTTACCCCATGCCACATGGCTCTCCACACAGACACACACACAAGCGCACACATGAGGGGCTGCTACCGAGTTGTAAATCAAGACCCAGAGACCAGACTGCAAATCGCACGGAAGTTATAAATGTTTATCAAAATGCGATTTATTTGATAAATGTTATGGCCAAGAAATTGACTCGATTCGGGGAGCAGCCTCCTTTGCTGCGTTTTTGTACTGAACCCCAAACTAAATGCAAATTTTTTAATACAAGCCTCGAATTTATTTTCCATTTCTTGCTAATTAATAAATAAGAAATCCGCTGGCTGCGGGCGTTACTTGCCTCCCAAAAAAACCAGGGAACGTCATAAATTGCAATCCTCCAGTGGGCGTTGTTAATTTTCTGGATTCGTATTTACTTTGTATCTTTTAATATTCGGCGAGAGAGAGAAAGACAGAGAGAGGGTTTCGAAAGAAGGAGGACGAGGAGGAGGAGGAGGTCGGTATCACGGACAGCTAATTGATTTATGTTTTTCGCTTTTGTTAAATGCTTCAAGTCGAATGAATTTTCACAGGGAAACATGTATTTTAGAGCAGAGCGCCATTTAACAGATTGTCAAGAGGTGGAAAGTATCTTCTACTAATAATAAAAAAATATTTTAAAATCTGCATTCAAACAAAGAACTTTGGAAAAAGATTATGCTTTAATGAGATATAATTTGGACAGTTTTCTCAAGTGATTTATCTGCGGATAAACCATATAGAAAACTCTTGTCATTGGATGAGTCAATGCACAAACCAAACGGATAAGCCCAGAAGTCAAAATTCTTTTTTACATCTACATACATTAGTCTTGGAATTTTAGAAAATTTCAAGTTGCAAGTGGATTAAAATCGGTCTGAGGAAATGGAAATTTTCAATTCAAGACTTCTCCGCAAGTAATTTATTTACCCAACTCATAATGAAGTTAATTAAAAAGCCACACATGTTGAATGCAATTCTGCACAAAAGGAAGGAAAGAACAAGGAAACGATTGCCCCATCCGAATGCGAAAGATACAAAGATACACGACAGAATGACCAAGCGATCTGCGACCTTCAGAGCTTTTTGGATAACTGAAGGAAGTAACTCCTTAAAATTTGACTTTTATGGACGTCGAACGTGGGAAGCTATTTAAATGAGCATGCAGCTCAATGCGGAAAATGGGGCAAATGGAGCAGAGGCAGCCACCGGAGTTGACAATCCGTATCTGGCGGATGCACTTCACACACACACACTATTTGTGGCAGCTAATGGGCCTCGGCTGGCGCTTAACAATTAGTTGTGATGGCAATTTCTTACAACTCTTTATGCTTTCTATATCAGAGCTGCAGTTAATTTCAGCTGGAGCTACAGCTTTAGTTTAATTAATTGCAAACATGCCAAGATACTAAGATACTTTGTGGAGTCGCTGTTTTAATTCGCAAAATTTATTTGTCATTGTCATGAGCGGTAGATAAATTATGTTAATTCCACCTCTTGACATGGGTGCTGAGATAGTTTTCCTTGTTGCAATTTGAAATTCAATGGATTCGAGGGAAATGCTGGCCAAGAATTATGTATTTTTAATATTTTCCAAGATCTTTTCCCACTGCTGCTGCCACTGCCACTGATTGATGATGCAGGATCCACGAAGAAATCTACACTTTTGGGCCACTAATAGCCATGACAAATGGCTAAATTAATAGGAGTCGGTAAGAGTCTGTACTCGTAGTCTGTGGGCCGCAGCGGATTCTTTTGGGCACATTAGAGCCATGTACTCATCATTAATATTATCAAGGCATTTTTATCAGCGCACATTTTTTTGAGACCCCGACCGAACCGAACCGAGCCGAACCGTGACTTTTGGAGCTGGCAAAAGGTTAGAAGGCACTTTGGAGCGCTGGCTGATGAGTGCAAAACGTTGGCGTATCTTCTGCCTAATTTCACCCGAGAAAGAGGAGTCTGCAACAGCTGTGTGGCAGAGAGTGTGGAATCAAACAAGTTGCCACCACAATGGGTTGAAGTTGAGGCAGACGCTGGGGCAGAGGCTTTGGCAAGGAGCAGGCAGAAAGGCATGGCAGGGCTGGGCATAACAGGGCGAGCGAACAGGAACAGGAACAGACAACACGCATAAGCTACAATTAATCTTGGGAGTACGGAGAGCTCTTTGTGAGGAGGGAGGGAGGGTGTCTTGGCATAAATTTCACATACTGAGCCGACAAGCTCTCTCGTGTGCCCTGAAACCTGGAAACTGGACAGCAAGACACACGGACAACGAACAACGGACAACGGACAACAGAGCGAGACAGCGAGACAGCGAGACAGATGGACAGCGAGACAGACGGACAAGTGAGCGCACATGGACGGAGCACGGACACAGACAGTCGCGAAACGGGTTGGTGCGGAGGTACTACCTATATCTTTTCTTTTCTAAAAAAGCAACAAAATGTATCTGCACCTTGAAGGACGAGGACGAGACCCGGGCGCACTATGGGTTTGAGTTCACCTCCAAAGAAACCTCTTAGAAGCCCAGCAATGATATGAGCCCTGAGACGCGTATGCGCTTTCTATGCGCTTTATTATGATATTTTTTCTTTAGTTTTATTTTCATTTCGTACGAATAGAGGCCTGCCTTTGAGTGAAGCTGAAGCTCTGGCTGTAGCTGAGGTTGTCTGGCGATTGCATAGAACAAAATAGATTGCTATCGTGGCAACATCATCAGAGCCAACAGGCAGAGAGCGCAAGAGATGCGGGAGATACCCATGCACTACATACCGCAGCGAGACTTGGGGCAGGGACAGTGCAGCGGAGTGGAGTGGAGTGGAGTGCAGTGCAGTGGACGGGGTAAAAAACACCTTCAGAATGCAACGAGGCGGTCACAGATTGTTCTTGTTCTTGTGGGTTGCGCATGCGTACAAAATGCTCGGTGATTAATAATAATAGCAGCGCCTACAAAAGCCACAAAACACCCCGCCATACATACATAGAAGTATGCACAGTGGGTGCACTCGGAGAGGAGTACCAGTACCAGTACCAGTACCAGCACCTCTATCTGCTATCCGCTATCCGTGGCAAGCGGAATTGTATCTAAAGTATGTCTCTACCCACTGTATCTCTCTCTTGAGGCATTCATTTCTTCTGCCATGCTGCCAGAACATTTGAAGAGATACGATTATGACAAGTTCAACGTGAAGTTGCACTAAATGCCACCGCCGCAGTACGAGTATCTGCTCCCTCTGCCGCTCCCTCTCTTTGAATGCAGTTCCCTCGAAGTATCTCTATCTCTGGGAGAGACAATAAAAAGGTGGGCGCATCATTTAGCAGCCGCCGCCGCAGCCGCCGCACAATTTGCATGTTTGCACAACAATTGTGTTTGGCTTAGGACAAAGCATGGACCGTATTTTATTTAGATAATAATTTTTATCTGACGATAAGCTGGAACGTTGAGACTCTGGCGGTTCAGTGTGTGCCCGGGTCGCCTAGGGGGCCTTGTGAGTGTATAAAATTTCGTATCTCAAGAGCTGCTCTCCTCTCTCTCTCTCTCTCTCTCTCTGGCTAAGTGTAACGGTAAAGGCTGACCAGAGATCCGCAAGTTTCTGGGCAAATATCTCAATATATTTCGGAATGGTTGTAACGTATCTTTAATGCTGCATAATCTCAGCTGATAGTTAACTCTTGGGCGTAATTATAACTCTAAGCCGAAGATACAAATGTATCTTTCATGCCATAAACGTATCTTTTGGCTCGTAAATGTACCTCTACAGGATTTCGAGGCCTTGTGCTGCACTTTGGCTCGCTTGGCCACTTCCCAGGCAAAGAAAAAGATAAATTCCAGCTGTGCTCCCGCCAAAAGATTTGCATGCCATAGAAGATACACATACACACCAACACCAACACCCACATCCACATCCACATCCATCGGACTGCAGAGAAGATCTTCCGCAGTGGCCCTCCCTCTGTCTCTGGTGGATTTTTACTGCCGACTCATCAAACTGCCATAATTCACCGAAAACTGTCAAAAATCAGCGGCTGGCAGGCACGCTTTTGTGTTACCTTTCTATTACGAAAAACTGCGATACGATGCCAATTTCTGTTTGGTCATCATCAACCGAGAGATACTCCTTATAGTCCGTACTCCGTGCAGCGTGCACCGTACAAGTCGAAATCAATTGACCCCCAAACAATGGATAAAGATACATCCGCAGATGATCATGATGATGATGAGTACTCACCTTCACAGGTAAATTGTCCGTAGTGCTTGCCGGAGCTCTTGTCGCCGCACACAACGCACTCGATGTTCTGCTTAGAGTCGATCTGGGAGCCACTGTTGCTGCTCTGCGAGTGGGAGCTGTTGGCCTGGGAACTGGGAGTGGTGCTGCCGCCTCCGCCGCCACTGCCCCCACCCCCTCCTCCACCGCAGCTGGCGGGCTGGCCCTTGATGATGGGCAGCATATCGGGGCCATGGCCCGACTGCACGCCACTGGAATGATGGCCCGACGAGGAGCCTCCGTTGGCGCTGGGCAGGCTGGAGAGATCCTCCTTGATGCCGTGATGGGAGCTTTGGTTGTGGTTCGCAGTGGATGAGGAAAGTCCGGAGAGATCCTGCTTGATCACCGCCGACTGTTGGCTGGCCACGCTGCTGGGTGTGGTCCCACCGCCGCCGGTGCTGGTGCCGGTGGTGCCGGCCAGCGAACCGCCCGGACCCGCCGATGTGGCATGGAGGTGGCTGCCCAGATTGGGGTCGTGCCAGGGCGTATGTGGCGGCACGCCCAGCCCCATCGACCGGGACAGTCCCAGATCGAAGGCCGAGAGCTCGGCTCCGGACTGGGGCCGCGGATTGAAGAAACCGGGAGCCGTGGACGGGGAGGCGCACATGACGCCGCCGCCGTACACGCTCAGGGAATTGTGCGTAATAATTTTGGCGGCCGGATCGGAACACGTGGGATAATTGCTGGAATACACTTTGCACGCACTCTCTCGCACGACACGACGATCGGATCGATTCGGTTTGAAATCTCTCTTTGAATTTATATTTTATTTGAATTTTCGTTTAATTTCCTTTGGGCGGGAAATATTATCTGCAGCTCGTTTCGAATACAAATATTTTTGTAAATTTATTTCAGATTCCTGTGATTATATTCTTGGAACATTTTTCACGCTTCACTCATTTGACACTTGGTGGTTTTTCCTATAATTATAATGATTTTCTTTTTGATTTTTTCCTCTCGCGGTGGCACACACGAAGTAATACGAATTTAGAAAAGTGCTGAACTTTAAAGATTCATCTCTCAAGTACTTTTTCCACTAGTGTATTTCGGTATCTTCGATGGAAATGCGCGTCATGCGGAGCAGCAAAATCTCAGTCAGCCTAGCCTGACTGGCAAAACATTTGTGGCAAAAGGTACACGACCCGACCCGACTCGACTCGACCGTTTCGACCTAACGACACATCACACAAATCTCTCTCATTCCACACCACCATACAGATACCCGCGCACTATTGCCGCTCTTGTTGCACTCTCGCCTTTGCAATGGCACGGCGCCAGTTGAGTGGAAATCTCCGCTCTCGGTCGCACTCGCACTGTGTGCTCCGGGCTGCTCTCTGGTGGCGGGGCAAGACCTTCAACGCGTTTGGCTGATTTGCCACCACACCACCACCAGCATACCATACCAATGCTCTCCACACTACCACTACCACCACTACCACTACAGCACCACCACCGGGTGTTGTACTCTGGTATGGTATGGGGCTCTCTCGTTCGTCTTTCGTTGAGTGCAAAACGCTCAGAGCACAGCAGAGCACACAGCGGGTTCCAACAAGAAAGAACTCGTTTGCCTCTGGTTCGGTATCTGGTATCTGTATTTCTGTTTCTGTTTCTGCTTCTGCTTCCTCTCTGCTTATTAGTCTGCTGGTGTTGTTGTTGTTTGACGCATCTGTTAGATACTCGTACTTTACCGTTAAGGTTCTTTATCTTCTGCTCCTCTGTGTTGTTCTTCTATACATCCAACTTTTTGTTAACTTTAAAATGAAACGCAGTCTCTTCCCCGAAATTCACTTTTGAATCTTCCGAGAAGTTCTTTCCTCTCTGGTTGGTTGGCTTTAAGTGTGTTCTACTTTTTGCCACAAGTTCTGGTAGGCGCTTTATGTGGATTTTCTTATCTGCTTAGAAGAGTTTTGCATAGGAATAATGGCCGATATGTTTGCCTTAAAGCTACATTTCTATTGGTTGCTAACCGAAAGGAAACTGAGATAAGTTTCGGGTACAAAGATAGTGGGATTATAGATGATGGACGATAGGATGTAGATGGGTTTATATAAGCAAGCTAGGTTGGTTTACGACTAGAATGTCCTTGAAATGCAGAGAGCTTCTATTGGACAGGCCCTATATATTCTGTTGCACGTGTTCCCCAGTTGGAATAATTCCAACTTTTATGGCAATGATATGTGATCTTTTTTGCTCAACCATATACCTCCATTGGCAGATAAATCGTATTCGATTTAATGATCCTATATTTCAATCGGATATTAAGTGCTGCAATATAACTAATGCAAGACAAATTTTTATTGGGTTACTATAGTAGTTTTAGATCTTTGTTCAATTAATTATCAGAATGTACATATATGTATATATTTTCAATGTCCATCTGCTTCCGTGGAATATCTTTAAGATCCCCTGATTTTATGACATATTTGAAATGCTAATTTTTCATACAGAATATGCATACAAGTTCCATTTACTTAGCTTTGGATTACATTCAATTAAATGGGTATTAAAAAGAGATAAAATTGTGTTTATAGTCAGTAACTATTCCGCTCTTTCCTCCGTTCAAAGCTATATGTAACATAATTTAGTAGTGCCCTCAATCCAGCTATAACTAGAACCAATTGCAGAAACGTATTATTAACGCTCAATGTACCCCTGGAGGGTGACCCCGAATAGAACTTTACGACTGAAGCCCATTGACTGTCGTAATATAATTATAATATTTCTTGGCTAATTGGATCAGGCCCCACCGACTCCCCTTCTTTGGGCCCTGCCTTCGTGTCTGGGGGAAGTACGCGTTTGGGAAGTGCCAAAACATGAAATCATAACTATAATTGAATTCTATTTTAACGAGGACACCTCTGAGGTAACGTGATATGTCCATTTGTTGGATATTATTTCCTGCCCACACGTCATCGTTTGCAGCCTACTGTTGCAAAGAGGTTTCGTATTCGGGAAAAGGAGAATACGAGCACCCCGTCGGATTCAGCATTCAATTGAAATTAGCATTTTATGGGCAGCTATTTGCACGCAATGAATGCAAGAAAGAGTGAAAATTGCCAAGGGAAAAGTGCAGTAGAAATCGCCGTCAGCCACGCAACGGTGTCGACACTTCATTTTTCACAAGAAAGAGATGCAGTGATAGCGTACGAAAGAGCGAGAGAAATGGAAATGGCTATTGGAAAAGTGTCGTCGCAAGCGGAAAAAGTTTGCAAAAAAGTTGCAGTGGCAGTCCAAAGGGCCAAATTGTGGCCAGAGCACTTTGCACTCCTCGGAAACCTCAGAAAACCATCTACACAGCCGAGCCCCCTCTCAGAACAGAGCAGAGCAGAGCACCATCCACAGACCCCCTTCTCACACCCTTAGAGCCCTCCCAACCCCCATCCCCGGAGATACATCCCCCATCCATGGAAAGGGCGTAACGAGCGACCGCTGGCGCCCTCTGGTGTCTGGAGGGTAGGAAGGCCAGAGCACAGTGCAAACGTTCAATTGGATGATGAACGATATGCGGTGGTCGTGGTCCCAGAGTCGGTACGAGCCTCCCTGGTTGGGGTGGCGACTTCTCTGCCCGCAAAAAATGCTCACTTCCAATTGGATTCCACTCAAAAGTCTCAGAGTTTCGTTCAGTTTGGCACGCTCTCTCACTCATACAGTCGCACTCTCACTCCAAGTGGACTCTGGCAACGCCTCTACTCTGCTCTGTTGCCCTCTCGCTCTGTCTTGGTAGCTGCATCCCTCTCTGGCCTTCATTCGCTCTTCCTGCCTCTATCGCGTGGCTGTTTTCCCTACCTTATCATTAACTGTATCGGAATTTTTGCTGTTTTCTTATAAAAATAAACAAAAAATGGTTAGAAAAAATTGTATTTGCTTTTTATTAACACCGCTAGATGTCTCTAGATGTCTCTCTCTGGCAGCCATTCAGAGTCTAATTCAATTGGATGGATGTCCCGCTCCCGTACGCGCAATTTCCATGAGTTATGTACACACATATATGTGAGGTCTCGGCTCCTCTCTGTGCAACATCCTGCAGTCGTCTGCTCCTCCGTTGCCTGTGAACCTAATCTCTTGGTTCTCGGCACCTCTTGTTAGTGCCTCGTATGTTACTCAGGTCCTCTCTCTCCCACCAGCAGCCCCAACAGAACCGACAGAACCGACAGCAGCAGTGCCACCCGTTACATTGTTGTGTGCGGCGGCGGCGGCCAGAGACCAGAGACTGCTCGGAGTTCGCGCAGTCGGGCGGCACCTCCAACCCCTTTGGGTTAAATACTGACAACCCCATTTGAGCGCCTTTTTGCACTCGCTGCCACTGCCACAGCTTCTGCCACACGGCCTCACCTCCTTTACACCATTCACCGCCGCCGCCGCCTCCTGCTCTTCTGCTCCTCCTAGCTGCTCTCCACAATGTTGGCCATTTTTTTAGCCCTGTTCGGCCGATGCTGCTGCTTTGGACAGTTCATTGAAAGTGGGTGGTCCGAAGGGGAATATGGTTTGGCGAAGGGATGCAGTTTGGGTTGGGTTGGGTGCGAATCTGTAAAAGTTTTAGATGGAATTGTGTTCTCAGGATCTATAGGGTTTTCTGCATATTTCAATACAAATTCGGATTTTATAATTTTGATAAATTTTAAAATTTTCTAACTCTGCATTTTACATAAATAAATTGAACAAAGACCAGGGCTTCCCTTGGCATTGTATAAGCTTTGTTCGGACCTATTTCTGCATACTTTATTCACTTGAAATATTCTGTATGTTATTTATTTATAAACGTGACTTTAGTTTGCAATTTCCTATTTTGAATTCACTCTCAAAATTCCATACATTAAGCAGTTTCTGAAACATAAAAACTTGCAGCAACCGGCAGCCTCTGGATGCACACAAATGCTTGATATACTAGATTCCAAGGACTTTTTCATGCTCAAAAGCATATGTACATATACAGGCAGATATGCAGATATACCATACAACGAAATGTATCTGTGGATATACCATACAACGAAATGTATCTGTGGACTGCCCCTATTCCCAGACAAAGGGAAAGCCACTCTCCCACCATTGGACCCGATCCCCTCTAAAATGGCAAAACCAACTGGCATATAATTTACATTGTTGCTTGTTTCCTGCTCTCTCGCCAACAAAACTTTTACATTGATAAATTTTTAGTAATTCTTCTTCTTGGGGGGTTTTTGCGCCTTTTGTTTTCCGTGGCCAGGCGGCGGCGGCTGGCAAGGCAAGGACTTTATGAATAAGTGCTGAAATGCCAGAGACCAGGACCGCAATGGACCGGGCCATGTCATGCTGGTTAAACTGACGAACACGCGACCGGCTGCTCCTCCAACCTCTCTCTCTCTCTCTCTCCCTCCTATGTCCTATGGAGGTCCTCCAACCTCTCGCCGGCCGTCCCCCCGCCACTCTGCCTCTCTAGTTGCACTGAAAAAGTTGGCTCTTCTGTGCTGTTGTTTTTAGCCCGATGATTCATTGTGAAAATGGAGCTGGAGCTATGGCCGTGGCTGCTGCTAGAAAATGGCATGGAAAATGTATCCCGTCGCATGAGATACTCGTGCTCGCACAACAGCAGGAGACACAAAAAGTCCTCGCAGTTAACAACTTTGTCAACCCAATATGCTTGATGAGACGGAGGACTCCTTCCAGTTTGATGGATTCATTCGGAAGAAGAAAAAGTGATTCATTTGGTGCTTGGCAAGGCTTTAACTTTGTATTTTGTAATTTCACATATTACTTTGTGTGGGATTAAAGAGTTTTGATAACAAACATGTTAAGAGTTTTTAGGAATGGAAAAAGCCATGAATAAGATTAGAGATTATAAAAGTATACTTGAGGGAGCTCTAGTGGTTCTGATTCCTATATATTCCGATATAAATACTTTGATGCTTTGGAAATTTTCCTTCTGCATCTACCATTTGAATTTACTGAGGGTTTTAGAGCTATTCCATCGCGATTTTCAAAAGAAAAGTATTCACACTAAGTTTTAGGTCTGTGGAACTGACCAATATTAAATCTCAAAGTGCTTCCAATGTTAAAAAAAAAAACTACCTTTCATCAACTTCGCATCGGGGTTATGTGCCTCTTCCGCCAAGTAGTGGGCTTCTGGGAGAGATAGATTCGTCTATAAATACTTTAAAGGCTATGACTTTTACCTCTTGCATCTCTACAAATATATTTCAATATACTTTTTCCCCGAATCAGTTACTTGTGGGCGCAATTATTGTGTCTTGTGTTTGTCCATTTTGGAATTGCATTGAAGCCAAACGATTTCCAGGGAATATGCTCTCTGACATGCAGGCCCCCAAAAACAGTTAAGGGTTCGTTTCGGCCATATAATGCACAAATTCTATACATCAGTAAATATGTAGAGAAAGACTGGAAGGGAGCGGAAAAGTGTGGGAGGCCATGTGTTTGTGTGCTCCACTCGAAATGTATTTCGAGAGCGCATGTCAAAAGGTCACCCACTGCTCACATGTGTCTGCCCCTGTCATTTGTCTGTATGTATGGCTATGTATCTGTGTATCATGGATTGTATCTGCGTGTGTGTGTAATTACATGCGAGCCTCCCCCTTTTAATTTTTTAGTAAGAGCGACTACGACCCCCTCCAATCCCCGCCCAATACGCCCAACTTTATTTATGTGTCTGGTCTGTCGGATGGGTTCCATGAATTAAACATTCGCCATAAAAGCTGGCCGAGGAGCCTTTACTTTGGGGATTGAAACAGAACTGAACCGAACCGAAACATGTCACAAATCATTAGCACATATTCAAATCAAACGCTGGAGGTCTTCCACGTCGAAGGGAACGCAAGGGAAGGGCATCCCGTCCCATGTATGCAAAAAGATTAATGCAAAATATTCAAATGGAATATATATTTTTGACCTCAAAAACTTTGCCTAATTGCGTGAGACAGCCAAAGGTCAGAGGCGGCAGCGTTAACAATACGAGAGATCTCTGCATCTGGATGATTCTGAGATCCTTTCGGATGCTGTGCGTTTGCTGCGTGTCCAGGTAGCAGTTTGAACTCGAGTTCGAGTGTCCAGCAGACATTGACCCCCTCGCCGTAACCTTTGTGTTTTCGTATGTCCTTCTTCTATGGGTTCTCTCTCCAGTGACAAGTTCGGATCGCAGCAACCCCCTTGGAAGATCTCCTTCTCTGTCTATGGACATTGTCCAGTCCGTATGAAATTTTCTGCTTGATTTTCATGAAATTTTACACAATTTTATGGCCAGCGCCAAAAAGGGTTCCGCTTGTCCACTCCACCCCTGGATTACCTGGACACAGAAGATGTGTACCTTTTTGGGGTTGATTTTGGGTCGATTTTGTACGCATTTCCATTACCATTTCCATCTCGAGCGATTTGCGTACTTTTGCATACCGAAAGGCCCAAAAGACGTTCCGTTCGAAGATTTACAGTCAGTTCTGGCTGCAGCGTGGGAAACACTCGGACACTGGTCAGCGCTGTTTTCCTCCGGGTGTCCTTTGGCAGGACTTCTTCGGGCCGCTCTTTAATCCGATTTTAATGAAGCGCAACGCTTTGCGGTCATGATCGCATTTCCCCCGATGTCTCGTCTGCTGGTCATCTGAAAGAAAAACGCAATTTTGGCTTAGGCTCGAGAAGAACAATAGAGAAATATGGGTTTTCTGTAAGCTGAAATGGTTGGGATTTGAAAAAGTTAAAATTTAATGTAACTGAAAGAGAAAAGAGCTTCAGAATAAGGGAACAGTAAGGAAGGATAGCTGAAAATATTCTTCAAAAAAAGATAATATTCTCCTCAATGAGGATAATTCTAAAAAATAGTTGATGATAATTCTTCCAATATCTGGCGATAGGAATATCCAGGTATACAGATATTGTTCAATCCTATGTTCTATATTTCTTTATACTTCAATGACATTCATCTTGGTACGAGTATAATACGACTGCTTAATCTACATAAGAAATACACGGAAACGGGAGCTCAAGCATATCAAACGATTATTCTAGTATCTGGAAATGCCATACCCATTTTAAAGCTCAAGCAGGAAGCAGGTTAAACTTTCATCTCACTCAATCCTTTCTCCTTTCAATCCTCTGGACATCTGAATATCCCTGCATCTTACAGCTATCCCAAACTTCAGCTAATAAACTTCTTTAGGCCGCGATGCGGGTCTTCGTAAAGTCATCTGCTCATACAGACCCCATCAATGTGATAATTGAGCAGTCAACATCCAACCCAAGCCCATGCCAAAACAGAGGAGAAGACAAAAAGCAGGAGACTCTCCTCCATGAAAGCCCTCACAACAATGGCAACTCATTTCACTCGGTGCGGCCAGGTTAAGGTTTTGATGAATGATCTCATCAGCGAGGTGTCGGGCAGAGCTTCAAAGATTGGTCTGCAGACTTCCAGCCCCAGTGCCCCTCTACAACTCGTCGGAGATCCCGACAGAGCAGCTCCCACAGTAACCTCCGATGAAATGAACATCAAATGATGTTTGTGGCAAAGTGTAAAATTTAAAATTTAATAATTAACAATTGTTTTTTAATTTCTCAGCAGCAAATCTCCAGTAGATCGAAGCGGGCATCGGGTTGCCTAAATTACTTTCCCCCTTTTTTGGTAGCTGTCGATCGGATCGGAAGGTATTGGATCGGTATATGCCCGAGATCTCTTTGTTAAGGCCATGATTAATGATGCAAAATTATGAACTCGCTTGTTCTCAGTGCCCCAGAGGCAGTGGCAGAGCCAGAGCCAGAGGCAGGGGCGGACTGCCACACGGTTGTAAGTAGTTTTGTAAATCGGTTAAAGAAAAATGACTTCATTAAATTCATTAGCGCCCATGTGTGAAATTCGTTCAATTGGTTTTCGATGGATGGTTTCCTTTGTGCCCCCAGAATGGGGTCTTGTATTCCCTAGCCATTTCACAGCTTCTCCAGTGATCCCACCATTTGATGTAAAGCGAAGTCGAGCCCCTATTCTGATCCCTCCATTTGATGTAAAGCGAAGTCGAGCCCCGCGATCTAATGACACCTTCCATGTATCGCTTACCACAAAACCAAAAAATCAGCTCCCAGCTATTTGTTCAGCCTGGGAAAATCAATGCCCAGCGAGAACGAGTGGCAGAGAACACAGCAATTGCCCCAACGGCGCAAGATAGATAATCAAAGTGAGTTGCAGTCAAATGTGCCACATAGATGGATGGATTCGCCTGGTCCATTGGCTCATGCTTCATGCTTCATGTGTGCCCCAGTCTGCGAGCTGGTCCATAAGTCATCGGCATTGATAGCCATCAATCGCGAACCGCTTTCCACGGACCCATGGACGTTGCTGGCATGACCACAAAGCTACCCAAAGTGGCGCGAAATCTAAGTACAATTAGTCGGGGGCTGAAGCTGAAGCTGGAGCTGGAGCTTTATGTAGCTGTAGTGGGGCGGTGGATGCAGGAGATGGAATGGGATGGGATGGAGCTGGATCTGAGGTTGAGGCAAAGGCTACAGCTGGAGCTGTGGCAGAGTTTGAGGCAAAGGCTGGAGCTGTGGCAAAGTCTAGACCTTCGACAGCGACTGAATCTCAAGACTGTGTCTATGGAAATCCGTGTGTCTGTGTCTCGGTTCGTTACCGACTATTACTCCAACGCATTTTCCAAACTTGGCTATTTTTCTTAGAGATGGCGGCCTCCCTGGCAACCGCACAGACTTCCCTCTCCATCCTCCCCTCTTCCCAACTTTTGTGGTCAGTCACTTTGTCAGTGTTGCCAAAGCCAAAAGACTTGTGTCTGTGTCTGTGTCGGTGTCCGTCTGTCTTCGTCTTGGCCTGTTCGCTGGCTCTCGTTGAACCTTTTTAACCGTTGCTTGGTCAAGAGTTGTTAACCATATTAAAGTGTTCAATGATTAATTACACGCGTCCAAGATTAATTGAAATCAATCAAAGCTGAAGTTAACTAATGGCAACACGTTTGTAATCGCCCCAAAACCCATTCCCATTCCCATTCTCATTCCATTTTCATCTGTTGGATTTTTGTGTCTGTGTATCTGGTATTTCTCTCTGGAGTACAACTCCTACTCGCACTCCTGGTGCTGGTGCTCCCACCACTCCTTCGGTGAACGCTTGCGGGATTCACAGTAATTTTATTGGCCACATTATGTATTTTGGTTATTCGGCATTTCCCATCTTCTTCCACTGTTCCCATACTAAATTACAATTATAGATATTTGTGGGCCATAAGCATTAGGTGATATATGGTAGGGTGTGCCTTTGTCTATTGGAAAAAGTAAGAGTTTATGATGGAAAGGGGAATGAAAAGAGATTCCTAGAATTCAAAGTTTTTCAAAGTTCTTCAAACTGATTCTATAACGAAAGAGCTTACCATATGTGACCGAAGTAGATACATTCTCCTATCTCTTTTCTTTCATTCCCCATTGGACGCGCCAAAGAACCGAAATCCTTTCCACAAAAAGACCTTTTCTCAATCACAAAACCCAATCCTAATTAAAATTAAAAATTTCCTTTTTTAATTATCTTGTGAGTCGACTGGAAGTTATATCAATTGGCTGACAGTTCGCCAAGTTATGGATTATGCCCCTGAGGCACGGGGGCACAGCCCACAGATCGCTTACAGAGCGACACACACGTGGCACACAAGACACGGTAGGAAGTAACTTTAAACGGCTTGGCTTTTGTGCGGCATGTGGAACGGAAGCAGTCAAAGGACATGCTAAACCGCTTCCCCCCTCCCCCCCATACACACACACATGTGGTTAATTATAATTACGCAATTTTAATATCAAAACATGCTACCCACAGAAGGGAGTGAGGAGCGAGAGGATATGCCATGGCAGAGGTTAGAGAGGAAGCATGTCCAAGAGTCCTGGTCGGTCTTGGTCTCCGGTGCTCCGAGGGAGGGTTGCAAGCGTTGAAAAGGCGAAAAATGATGAATGAAATGCGATGAGCCACCCCCAAAATACAGACAGGTTGAGGTTGAGGTTGAGGCCTTCTCACACCTACAGACCCACTCGTACCGCGACTTCCCCCTGGCACGCACACTTTGAGCTTTGATTGAGCATATCCGGTGGGGGATTATACATAGCCCGTGAGGGGAGGATGGTCCCGGAGTCAGTTCTTGCCGTCCAGCCAACCGAGAATTATTAGCTTTTATGATATTGATAGAAGCCGATGTCTATTGACAATTAAACAATGACAGGCACCCCACCATACAGCACCGGACACAGCAGAGGCCTTAAGCGAGGGCGGCCCAGTGGTTTCTGGGGTAACTTATTTGGGCGTTTTGTTTGCTTCGAACCAGAACCAGAAACAGAACCCCGAAACCATAAACACATAAACCCATCTACCGATAAACATCTACTGGTGGGCATTGGCGGCTAATTTGCTGGGCTTTTCACGTTGATTAGCGGGGATTAAGACATCGTTGAGGTGCTCTAATAAAATTCGATGGCAACTTAAACACAGATGTTGCAAATTTGATTAGCGAGGACGAGGATGCGACCAAGGATAATCGTAATTATTAACTTGATTAATGACATGAGCTTAGACTTTTAGAGCAACAAAAAAAAAACCACCAAAAAATATCCATCTTTGTGGATCTTCGTGTCATCAGTGCGAGTGACAACATTTAAATATTTATTTTCCTTAAAACAGACAGCAGTTGCAGCAAAGCGACAGACAGAACAAAGACCCAGAGATGGCCCATGGGTTCAGCTAATAAAAAATTTAAATGATAATTATGACAATCGTACGTGATGATTGCTGCAAAACTGAAAAGCCAAGAGCCCTCCCACACATCCAGAGGATGGAAACAAACAAAGATCGTGACAGCTCGTAGAACATAAACCAACAGACGGCCCCCTCTCCATTCCAGACCCTGGAGAGCCCAAAATTAGTACGTATCTCTAAGGAAGCTACGACCTGGAGCATACATTAATAAATAAATGGAGATTTTCTGTTATTTATTTTTAAAATATTCCCCAGCAACATTCTCCTCGCACTCGCCGTCTCACGTCCCTAGTTTTGGGTCACACACATTCCCATAGACGAGGTCAAGTTTCGAGATAATTTTGGGGGCTGCTCTGCAGATCCCTGCTGACTCTAGAAACAACACACATGGATATTCGTCACACTTTTCGCTTTCGTTTATTGGTAACCAAAGTAATTTAGCCGAAGAATCCACCGCCATAGAAGGGCCCGCCGAATCCACCGCCATAGGGACGTCCATAGCCTCCGTAGTAGGGACGACCATAATATCCACCTCCAAATCCTCCTCCATACGGGCGTCCAAAGCCGCCGAAGCCACCACCATAGTAGGGACGTCCGCCATAGAACTGACGCTTGGCACGAACCTGTCCCTCGGCGGCCTGCTCGATGCCCTGCTCCACAGGCGACAGAGACAGATCCTGATCGTTGGACGACTCCTCCAGGCCCCAGGCCATAGACAGACACGCCAGACAGGCGATCAGGCCAAGCAATATCACGCAACGCATTTTCGCACTTTTGATTTCGCAACTTCCTCTATCGATGAAGATTCCGTGTTAACTGATATTTAGCCGGCACTTGAGCACGGCTTTTATATGCGACTCGACTGGGGTCCAAAATTCGTTCTAGCACTTATCGTCTCGATATTAATGGAATTCAAGAACACAATCACCACAAAATGCGATGTCCAAAGGGAAACCAGTTTTAGAAAGATGACTAAAGTAATCACAAAGAATCCCCCCACCGGCTTTTGTGCGGCTCCAAATATCAAAAAAAAAACTAAAAGAAAAAAACATTCAATGACGAAACAAACAATGAACCCACAAAACAGGTTCCAGCGATCTCGTGCGATCTAAAGTCTGTTCGTTAATGCAAATTTGTGTTTTTTTTTGAGATATTTGCTTAGAATATATTACGCATTGCTTGAGGGGATTTTTGATGCGATTTTCGGTTTCTTTTATTTAGGAGATCAATTTATATAGGTTTACTAATTTGAATTTCTGGGGGAAAGGAAAGTTATCCCATTCCCATTACGGCTCTATTTTAATGTTAAATTATTGGCAAAACTGTTTCGATATACTCCAGATAGTAGTTCTCGTTTTGGGGCCAGGTGTGAATAGAGACGATTGGCTTTGTCATTCCCATTCAGCATTTGGAATTTTTGTAAACAAAACTTTGTTATTGGGCAAAACCACAAAATGCCAAACGACGCGGAAGCTGGAAGAGGCGTGTAGTCTCAGAGGTCTCTGTCTGATCTCTCTGTTAAATAGGTAACATAAAAACAAATTCGTGTGTGTTTTTTATTGTCTGGAAATACCCCAATACGACGATCACAAGATCAATGATCGATGGGCGATGCTCAAGCTCAAGCATATAAAATTACCAAAGCATAAAGTTTGTCCATCTCTTTGATTTGCTTTGATCTGTTCTGCTCTGACTAGGCATGCGTATCTGTCTTGGAGTTTCCAGGCCAATCGATTCCAAACCCATAAATCACAATGTTCTGTGTTTTATGTGGCCAAAGGGAAGCGTCGATCAGGTCCGCCTCTTATCTCCATTTGCACATGTGCTTCGCAGACCCAGAAACAGATCCACATCCAGACATTGTCATCGCATTTGCTCTTTAAGGGTTCCGTAAATCACGCTTCTTGTCTAATTTTGTCTCGCTTGAGATTCCTGACATAGTTGTCAACTCTATGGAATTATTTCTTCGTGTCAAGTGCTTCCAGATCCCCAGTGCTAAAGCTCTCAAAACAAAAAACGACACAGAGAGCAGACGGAATCTGCACATGATCGCGCCACTTCGATCGCTGGGGCAGCTGCAACATTTGCAACTGTATCTGCAACTGCAGATCTGCATCTCCCTCAGTATCTGTTTCTGGGATGTGTCTCTTCGGTCTGTCTGCCCCACTGGGGATCCACAGACCTCAATCCCCGATCGAGCGTAACACATTTGGAGACATCATTGAGTTGTCTCTGCCACTTACGGAAAAGGCTTTCGAGAGTTGTCTGGGTGCAGTCAAAGTCTTGTCAATTTGCATGCCAAAACTTGTTGTTCACTTGCATAAGACAATGTCTATGGAAATTATCTTTTACATTTGGTTACAGCACAACCAAAAGCATTCCCTAAACCAGCGAAACCCCATAATTAATTTACATATAATTGCAGCAATCACAAATCAACATCAAATGACATTACGTTGTCGCCATTTACCCGACTCGATGACGAGCTGTAAATTGGTGATTATTGTTTGCTCTGATGGGGCCATGGGTATGGGCACGCCATACCCTATATAGACCACAAGCGCCACCTGACACGCCCTCGTCATACGGAACGCGTAATTGTGTGTTTGCACACATCAGGGGACAGGGACAGGGACAGGGCCACGAGACAGAAGCATAGAACCATTATCCATTAGGTTGACAGGTGGGAATGGGCTCTGGAAACAGAGACCATTTGGCGTGTCATCGGAACAATGCCCAAGGCAATCAGCACGCAATGGAGTTCCTTTTGATTTGGGGAATGTCACCGATTCTGACTGACATCCAAAATATGATTTAACTAACTTTTATGACACCAATTATTGAGCTGCGACTTTCGGACAGGTGATGTCAACGCAAATACTAAGTCCAGTTGTAGTTTTAGTGAATCATGTTGTGTGGGATTTGTTGGGGCCTCCAATGGAACTAATAATCATCCAAATGTATGTACATTCTCCCCTGCCATCGAAATTATCGAAACTGAAATTCACTTTTACCCAAAAAAGATTTATGTATATAACGCAAGGAAAAACATTGAGAAATTTGCACATTTCGATACGCAAATAAACCGTTTTTCCTTTCGTTTTTCTTTTGTTTCCGTAAGTTTAATTTGGAATATTTCTTCCCCGGATTATGGGGTAGATTTTCGCACTCTCACTCGCATTTGTTCGCTCCAGTTCTTTGCACAAAAGAGATCTGTCCCGTGATCGAGATCGTGACGTGGGTCTCACAAGCAGCTGGATATCTCTTCGTCTGTGCCGTGTGCCTTTGGTGGTTGCTTTCAAAGATTCTTTTCTTTTGGGTGCTGCTGATTCTGGGTGAAAATGCACCCAAAGATTTTCGCTCATTTCTCCCGTTGTATGAATGTGAATATTTGATGATCGGTTTGGCTGTATGCAAAACATGTTTGCAAATTTTTTAAGTGGTATTTTTTCCAACCCTCCCCAGGGGTTTTGCTCTATTTTTTATTGTTCTTTGTTCGCATGGTCATAATAAGGCGGAACGTGTTGTAAGACTGTTTTTTTTAGGGAAAATTGATGGTCTCGGAGGCTGGGCTGAAAGTGACCTTAATTAGTGGATGTTGACCTCTTTGGTGCTGTTTTTTAAGGGGAAAACCTTTGGCACATAAGAAGATTCTAGAGGAGGGACATTTTTAATGAAATAAACTTATTGGTATATCCAATATCAAAGAATCAAGCTAAATAAGTATAAATGCAAACGACGATAGAGGCTAAACTGATTATATAAGAATGAGAAGAAAATAAGATTGTATTATAACATAAATATTTTAAAAATATTATTTTTTGAAGATTAAAACTAAACTTAAGAGTTAATTTTAAGAATTTAGAAACAGTGGAAGATGGGTCCAAGAATCTCTCCTTATTTTCTTTGAGCCGAAATATATTGCACTATCGACTTCTTCCTATAGGCAAACATTTTCCCGCCAGAAAAGTACACACATAAATGCATTCTGTCAACCCAAAAATAATGCATTCTTTAAAACCCCCCACCCGATGTAGAAATTTCTTATTCAAATCCGAACTTCACGCCTAATCAGCGGACTGGACAATGGACAAATGCAAATGCTGCAAAAGGAAATCAGAGCATTATCGTAAGAAAAACTCGAGAAATTCTATTGAAAAACTTCCCTCAGGCAACTGCCTTTCCCCCTAGCAGTACCATTCCCCTCACAATTCTGTCAGCGTTGATCTTTTGACCTTTACGCATGAATTGCTTAAATTGCCAGACATGCAAAATAATGCATATGAGGTTGCATGTACTGCTCGACTGTACGGTACTGCGACCCTTCTTAGGGGTGGCAACTGCTTGAAAGGCGCGTCCAGCCGGGTGGCCAACGGAAAAGGCATAAGAAAAATGGCACAAAACTGACCGTTAATCTTTAGAAAAAGAATGAAACTGAGAAAAGTTCGGCCTTAAATAAATTTCCATTTGTGAAAAGTTTGGGAATCTTTAATTTCTTCAGCTGTTGCAGTCATAAATGTCATATAAATTGCATTTTTCCATCATGATCCATAAATGGTCATAAAACTTGAGATATCAACTTTATGTAATTTGAAAAACCATTCGAATGAATTGCTTTTCCCCATCGATCCAACTCAGGTGCCATGCCACGCACTTGAGCATTATCAAATTTATGAGCACAAGGCCACATGAACCCTTTTAGGAGTTACGAATCATCCATCCAATTTGGGAAACTTCGTTTTGCTAGGGAGAGGCGAGGGAGGAATTGTCAGCACAAGTCTCAAGTGTCGATCACAACAGCCAGAACCAAACGAAGATCTTTTCGGCATCCATCCCTTTCCCCTGTGTTGACAGAATACTTTAGATGTGGATTGTGGGAGAGAGAGAGCGCCCAATGGAGCACGCGCCAGCTTCAAGCTGCAGGCCGGGCCATAACTCCTCCGGTTGTCAGGCGTTTAGCTACTTAAACACTTAAGACATCATGCGGGTCGGTCTCGTCTCCCTCTGCCTGTGCCGACTCCAGAGCTCCCGACTGGTTCTCCAGATGATTTGGCTGCCTTAATTGCATTTCTTCGATTCCACACATGCCACTCAGTCAACTGCTTGGCGCTCCATTTCATTTTCGGTGGCATGCCTCTCATGTCCCCTATGCCCATGTGCCTCTGTGTTAATTTTGGTATTAGTAAATTTATTTGGTTTTTGGCAGAGATTTCGTCTTTGGGAAATTTATTAGCACATTAAGATAAAATGAAGTCGTTTATGCCTCCACGCTCCACTCGATCCACTCGTAGTGGCTGCCTCTCGACTGTTTCTGCCACGTCTGACATTCAATTTTATGGCCTTTTTTGCCCATCGTCATCCTTGGTATTATCCCGCTGTCCAACGCTGCTCTTCCAACTCCAGAGCCAGTCTGAAATTCCAGCCCCAGCCCCATCCAGATCCCCTCCTTCGATTCCAGTCCATCTTTTTTGTAGGCATTTGAAGAATTCTGTAGTTTTGGTATTCTGTATTTTGAATAATGTCAGGCATCTTTATGGTAGATTTATTTCCGCTAAGCAGCATCTCATTTGGTGGGACCGCAGGGGATACGATCCGAGTGTGATGTGGGTGCGGGGGATTGCGAGTGGTGTGGGAGCAGGTGCAGTGTGGTTCTTTGGTGCTAAGTGGGATTAGCTAATGATGAGGTGTACAACTTATAGGTACAGAATTGGAAACAGATTATAAGTGCTCTTCCATAACTTCATTGGAAGTTTTTCAACATTAAAATAAAACGAAGTAATGCAAAGTATTTAAATATTTATGGTAACTCAAAATTCTGGACTTATCCCAGCATCTGTTTTGAAGAGTTTTACAATTGTTAATTTCACAAACAACAATGTAACAGGAGCATCTTTAGCAAAGACCATCTGTATCTTATCTTAGTGCTTACGATCATGAGAATTACCTTTCACAGCAAACCATAAACCCTTCAGTTTTCCCTACAGCTTCACTTTATGTACCCCGACAAAGTTGTTTCACTGAACAACGATCAAAACCAAGTTCTTATCACGCCCTTACCAATCTGTTTCCAAAATGTTTTCTCTCCAAAATAATTTTGAAAGAGTTCCAGTCACAGCACGCAACTAACTGCAACAATTAGAAGTTGCGACCATAAACCACAAGGAATTACAAGCACAGCTGAATACAAAGTGTAGCCCTAGCTATAGGGAGAGCATTCCCATAGAAGGATAATGCAGGGAGTTCCGCTTAGGAAGTCCGACTTCCGTGGAGGGTGCACGACGCCCACAATTGAAAACTGCCCTTCGTTGAGGGGGTGGCTGCACAGCGGCAGATAGGGTGAAGTTTGTTATCCTTGCCACAGTCGAGTGTCCTGAGTGCCACTGATTGAGTGCATGACTGACCAAGTTGAGGGACTGGGGGGCTACCTTGTTGACTGACTTGACTGCTGGACTGACTGACTGACTGACGGACTACTGTGCCTTGACTGACTGACAATTAAATGACACACAGCGGAAAATAGACGCACCGCAGCGTTCGTTGCATGCAACATCAAAGCGGTTGCAGCGAGCGCTGTCGGGTTCTGGCACCGTGTGAAACAGTGACTAGGAGATTTCCATGCCAAACAGGAAGTTGACGTTACCACAGGAAATGTGATTTGTAGTTTTTCTCTCTTCTGCTCTCTTTTTCTGATTAAAATTTTGTGTTTGTTTTAGCTGGAAAATGTCCTGGCGACAGGTGAAGCATGAACACTAGCAGCAGCAGTACCAGCAACAGCACCCGCAGCTGACTTTTCCACATCGATTTTCGTGCAGCTTTTTTTTTTGTAAAAGTCCTGCCCCGGCGAGACGCCATTTTGATGGCAGCCAGCCAAGTCAATGATCCAGCTCCTGGTGTTTTTTTCCTGCCGCCTTTTATTTGACAACTCGTTCCAGATATCACAAAAGCCAAGCACTGACATGGATCCGCTGGTACACATAAAAGTTGCGACTCGCGAATGGATTTTATATTTCTTTTTTTTGCTCCTCTCATTTCCTGTGATTCCCTTTAGCGCGCTGTACTCTTTTTGAAGAGGCTTGTAACATTAAGAAAGTGTTTGCCACGCAGAGAGTGAAGACTCTTAATCGATCTTAAAGTTAACATGAGGATTTGTATTTCAGACCTACGGCTCGGTGTATCTACTTGTATAATATTCAGTCCCTCTGTTTTCAATAGTTGCCCATCGTTAATATTCCATAGCAATGAGGGGTCTGTTAGGGTATTCTAAGCTTCGTTCCCCGCACAAAAAGCCCTCCCTTCAGCTCGTTTTTTTGGCGCATGTTCTTTTGCGGCTGCGACTAAAAGGCGGAAGGAAGCTGCGGTCTCATGTGTCGCCGAGTGCCGTTGGTTCTACTGTTTGTGGCTGTTGCTGGGTTTTCCTTTGGCTGGTTTCTCCTTCGTTTGGCTGTAATCAACATTTTTGCAGTCCGTCTGTCCGCCCATCTGTCCGCTGTCTGTTTGTTTATCAAAAGAGTCAACTGTGGCAACCTGGTGGCTGCCATCCTCCCCGTGTCGCATGCCTCTTGCTTTCTGCTTGCCCCAGCCTTTCTCCTTCTGTTACACAGTGTTGAAATTTTCAATTTAATTTTCTTTGCTGCCATTTCATTCTGTTTGCTTTGACTTGGTTCCCTTTCTGGCTTTTATTCATTCCCATTTCCATTTCCATTTTCCTTTCTTCATATCTTTTTTCTTTTTTGTCTTTTTCTTTTTTTGATGCATGACAAGACGCGTCTGACAGACGACGGCTGCACCTACACACCGTAGAGTGAGAGCCTCGTCCTGGCAGGATATTCGCATGTATTCGTAATGCAATAAGGAAACACACGCGCTGCTCATTTGTCTCCGTGTTCTTGCGACGAAGAAATTGAAGTGTCAAAAATTTTGACATCTCCGATTGTCCCGCATGACAGATCGAGGCTGAAAGCGCATTAGCAGTCGGCATATGGCCAGTATGGATCAGATCAGGGCACAGTCAATGGTCCCCACTCACAGTTCAACTGGTGTGGCTGCCTGAAGAAGCCTGTAGAAATAAAGGAATCATTGAAATTTCATTGACTGCAAATGTAGTAAGATACAAATTTGCAATCCCTCAAGAGAATTCACCATAGATTACAAATTGGAAGATTGGAGCATTAGTTCGAATCTGAAAAGTTCCTTAACTAAATAAGGACATCGTTATATTAAATATTTATTTAACTCCCTTTAGGCTCGTACAGCAAAATCGATTCATTGAGAACTCACTTCCCTCCAAGGGGAACATTTCTTCGTCTCTCTCTCTCTCTAATCCGAGGGGAAAGTCAAATCCTAGTGAGCGGATATCCCTAAACCGGGCAAGGGTTGTACGAGAAACCCGTACACAGGGTGGCGAAGAAAAATTATGAATTTATGCAGATTTGTGTGTGTGTTGTGTAAGGGAAGCGACAAAGATTCATTCCGTGTCATCAGTCAACTTGATGGTGTAATTATATAGCATTACAAAAACACAACAAGCGGACCATCCCGGACTCAGGACCCAGGACCCAGGATGCCGTCCCTGCCGTCCCGAGCAACTGCCAAACGTAGTTCAAGTATCCGTGGAAAGTGTTAATAATGATGATGATGATGCCGAAACTGGATGCTGGAAACAGGATATTTTCGGCCGAATAATTGACTGCAGTTACGCGCCTGGAGTTTATTAATTTAAATGTCACCGTTCGGTACATGCTTCGGCTGTATCGCGTAGATCCTGTAGTTTATACAGCGATGATGTCAAAAGGTGAAATTTCAAACCCAAACAGTTGCTCAATCTGTGGGATTGTTCCTTGACTCCATTTCGATTTATCTTCATTAAAAGTGGGGTTTGGTTTTCTTTTAACTAGCAGCACTTCTTCCGGAAGTGCACCACTACCTGTAAATAGAGATAAAGATAGGAAGAGCGTCGCAACCCTTGATAAGAAGTCGGGTAAGATCAAATGTGTGTATCTGGAGTAAGCAGTGACAACTTCACCATGATCTTAAGATCTGGCCCCCAAAACTAGAGCTGCAGGTGTCACAAAAGCCAACCTAGGCGATTAGGCCGCTGCTGGTCAAGTGGTAGCTATAAAAAGAGCGTAGGGCCGGCAGTTAAAAAAGCATAAAAACCAAAGAGTGTTTTATTTATAAAACCAACCAGATACCGTTTGAATTAAGTTATGAATTACATTTTTATGGGGCACACGAGGCGGTGACAAAGTTCAGATGAACACTTTATGCGTGTGTGTCTCCACCGGATATCATATTTTCGTTCGGGGAACTGCAAAGATGTGAAGAGCCAAGAAGCAGCATTCTCTTTAGATCCATTCGCCTATAGCTCCCAATCGGTCAATATAACAACTGTATAAAAAAAGCTTCCTCTGTATGTTTCATTCAGGTGTCCAAGGCCCTAGGTGTTCAGGCCCCTATTATATATAAAGACACATACTGAAGAATACTCGTTGTGTTATGTGGTAAAATATTTCAGTTTTTTTGTGTGGTTCGGCCACAAATTTGATTCATTCCATTCGGTTGGTTAATGTGAAGAGGTCCTTCGAACAAAATGGCCACCCATGCCAGGGCCTAACACATGCGCTCTAAACATCAACTGTTGCCCTTTCAGATTGACCCTTTGTCCGAGGCCACACAATAAAGAGCTAGGCAGGAGGAAGCGAAAGGAGTGGGTCACAGTAACGTTGGCCATTTTGGAAGAGATTTGCACAGAGCTTGACCGAGCCAATCCAGGCATCAGCAGGATACGAAATCGGGACACTGTCCTGCGACTCGGACACTCCCCTGGGTCCAAGGGAAACCGGGCAAACGGGTTGGAGCACCGCGCAAAACTCATTTGAATATAAAAATCATTAAAATTCATCGTGAAAACGTCTTAAGTTTCCTGCTGTTCGGAGTCCAGTCACTGTTGGACTGTGAGAAGAAACAAGAAAATGTACGGTGATGACCTCTGAACTCTTCCTATCCCGTTGGCCGCTGCTCTACGCCGCTGTCCGATGGGAGTAATGCCGGAATTACGTGCGTGACTGACCAATGCGCTGACCAATGTCCAGTTTGTAAGCCCTAGACCGCACATCCTTTCCCACCCCTTTCGCCAGCACCAGTTCTCCTTCAACAGAAGTTCCGTCCTGTCTTTTCCCGAATCCCGTCTTGAAAGTTACCTCATGCGGCCGCTGCTGCTGCTGTCGTCTTAATGATTAATAAAGTCTAATTTATGAAAATAATCTGTTTGCACTGTCAGTCTTTGGACCCAGGGTCCAGAGACCAGGTGTAATCCGAATCCGATGTGATGTGATGTGCGCCCCAGACAATTGGTTTTTGCATAACTCCAAGCGAAACTGACAAGCCCGAACAATGGGCCCATCCATCAACAGATTTTTGGTGTTCGACAAAAGGTTTGCATTTCAATCTTTCAGAAAATTAGACGCACAAATATTGTACGAATGCATAGATGTTTGCGTAATAAGCCTAATGGACAATTTGCGTAGTAGCGAAAATTGAAATTGTGGTTTTATTTATGAAATTTAGAAATATAATTGAACGAGGTAATGTTATTTGATGACCAAGATGCTCCAATAGAACTTTATTTATCCCCCCAATGTACATACATATCTCTTATTACAGTTTATAATCAAATATCATCATCTCCCATTCAGTTATCTGCGGCACGTGCATCAAAGATCAAAGATGAGAGTGCAAAAGTCAAACCTTAATAAGGAGGAATCCTTAAGCAGCACTCGGATATCCCAAATCAAGATAGCCACTGCCTATACAAATATATAAATCACATCACAGCGAAAAGGTGATCTCAAAAACAAGATCAACAAGATCAACCCTTCGATGCAAACATTATGATCTTCCGCATTAAGAAAGGGAAGGGTCCACCGACCTTAGACTCCGAACAAAGGCCAATGGATGCGGAGTGCCCTAATTTGTCGGAGTTTCAGTTTCATCTTTGAGTCGAGAACCAGAGCAAACCCTAACACAAATGGGTTAAACATCCGACGAACCGCACACACTAAATGGTCCACAATGGAATGCCACCGGAGGCTGCACGCGTAGGGTCCTGTTTTCGGAGCAAGGGTTTCTGTTTCTGTTTCCTCTTTTCTTCGTTTGTTGCCACGCCTGATCGGCTTAAGTGGCGCATTGAAAGGATTATGAGTTCTACTCGTACGATCCCTGTATCTGTTTCTCCTTTTTGTTTGTCAGCAGCTTCTTTTTGCTCCTGTTTGTATGCCACCTTCCCATTGTCTGTGTCTGTGTCTGGCACTTGAATGTTCACTGAGTTTTACGCATTCGCAAGGATCGCTCTGTCGATCTGCAACAATTGCCAAGAGTCCATTGTACTTTAACACTTTTATCCTATGAGTAGATTCCGAGGGTAGTTCCAGCCGTGGGCGTGTGCTGACAAGTGACGAGAATTTTCCCACATTAAGTGGCTCAGCGGGGATTCCCCTTTTCGCACTATCTAGGTGTCGTTGTGTCGTTGTGTCGCTGTATGTGCGGTGGTGTGCGGTGCAGTGCATTGAGTGCCATTGAGAGCGCGTTGAAGCATGCAATTTCGCATATTATTTTCGCTAAATTGCACTAATCGCTTAAACTTTTCAACGAACGAAAAAGAGGAGGTAAATCTGCGTGTAAACCTCATTGTTTAGGGCTTAAGACCCATTTAATATGTTGTCATGGCGCAAAAAAGGTTTATAACGCATTTGAATAAGGTTTTTTCTCAAAGTAAGCAGCAGCTTTGACACAAGTCAGATGAAGAACTGAAAACTTTCCACTTAATTTTGATTCTTTTCATACACTTACACATATTTTCCCATACTCTAGGAAAGCCTCTCAATGGCCACTTGAGTGTTGAGTGTCTTTGTTACAGGATTCTATTCATGGCTGGGCAGAAATTACATATTCATAGGACGTGAGGCTTTTTCTGATGGTTCTCAAGTGTCTCATTTGCATTATCCTTTCAGGATTTTCTTGTGGGAGTGCAGCGACATCAATTTGTACCCTACTCTCAATGCTTTTTGGAACCTAACCAATCAACAATCCTTTCTGTTGACGCTGCACATTTGGGCTCTAAATATTTGAATTTTATGTCCAACAGAAAAGGCGGAAGGAAGCACTTACAATCCCAGAAATTGACTGGGTCTTTGGACAGTTTTGTGGTCAAACAATGAACGGAAGAACGGACATAAAGTCACAAGAGTTATGGCCACAGAGACCCGGCCGAGAAAAAGGAAGAAGAATGGAATGGATTTCAATGAGAATAGGCAGCCGGCTAATATCCTTTGAGTGACCGACTCCCTCTCTAGAGATAAGATCTAAGAAATAGTCAAGCTGCGTGTCGTGTCGGGGCAGCCTCATTAAACGGTATTTTTGTGGCCCATCGTATCTCAAAGATGCATCTTGTTATCTTGTCAAGAGATTTATTTTCTGTGTGTGTGAGAGAGAGAGTTTGAGAGTGTGAGAGGGTGTGCTGGCGACAATTTTGCGTCATTTGCGGTTGCGGCCAGGGGCCAGGAGAAAGAAAGATACGACATGAACCCATCCATCCAACCATCCAACCAACCATCCATCCGTACCAACAAAAGGCGTCTTTGTTTGGATCCTCAACAGCAGCAGCAGCAGCCGTTGTCGTCATCATCGGCTGAAGTACGAGTATCTCGTATCTCGAATTTCTCTTGCAGCTTGCATGTGTGTCGCCTCCGCTGCTCCTGTGAGTGGGGGAGGAGGGGGCACCGGCACCCTAATGTACTTCTAATGGTGGTGGACACAACCGCATGAATATCCATCTATTGTTCGTCCAATGAACAGCATTGTCTTGACGGATAGTAGCGTGGGATAGTAAGTAGTGGTACCCCGTTCTTTAGTACTGATTAACTGCAGTATGCAAAATATGTATGTCTATAGTAGATTGCACAACAATTGCATTATCAGAAACTACTACTTTGTGCTTGGGGATCGATCTAGAGGTCTCTGGAAATGGAAATGGAAAAGCAAATGCAAATGGAATTGTGGAAGTGTTGGAGTGTGTTAATCTGAATCACGGTTCAACGTGAACCTAATTGAAATTGTTCACCCTAAAAATTGATGTCGCCAGAGATCAGGGAATGCTCTGTCTGATGCTCAGATGATGTTCTTCCCTCTGTTACAGGACAAAAGTTCAGTTTTAACAAATTATAATCTCAAAGTTCTCTCTTTCCATATAAGACATTATTTAAATAACAATTTTGCATACTCTTTTTGGTTGATAAGACCAGCCACAGACGCCTGTTTATTGTCAACATCTATTATATAGAAACTCTGGTATATAAATATATATACACGTCTATGCATCTGTGTATTTATTCAGAGGAATAATAAGTGCTATTTATTCGTTAATTAGAAGCGTGTGGAATATTTCTTTTTAGTATGTTTTCTATTCCCGTTTTTGTTTACATTTTTGGCCTGAAAATTGACAGCAAACAAACAGACACTCGACTGACAGATTAGCGGTGATGGCGGGGGACCGTTGCTCGTATAGAGGGGATCTCTCTGGCAAGCACTCTCCGATGTTCCGATGAACGGACGTACATATGTACGTATATATGTACATATGTACGTGCTCAAGTCTCTGCCTAAAAGCAGGTCAATTGACCTCGCCTCTGGCTCTCGCTCTGGCTCCGTTTTAAATGGCGCTTATCAGCCTCATTCAAAGAAACAAAATGCTTCTTATCAACCGACTGTCTGCAACAACACTGTCTCTATATATGTACATATATTTAATGTATATATGTACTATATACGGACAGGCAAAAGATGAAAAAGCCTCTGAAACGGAACAGATGAAGATGATACCATTTCTCCCTCTTTTTTTGTAGGAATTGATATTTCTTAAGCGAACTGAAAAATATTGTTTTTCGAAGGATTTTAATTTTTCAACTAAATACAAAAAAAAGACTTCGAAGCATTCTCTTTCAAGTTGATTACAGAATGATTTTGTAGAGAAGGAATATAGGAAAAGGCAAATAATCGAAGAGAGATCGAAGAGGATAACTTCTTAGCTTTACTAAAAGTTTGGAGCATCTGTTTGGAAATTCATCAAAATACTAATCAGGAAATGTTTTTAAGACACAAAAGAGTTGCTTATAAGAAACCAGGTTTCAAATTAGTTACCACAGTTCAACAGATCACAAAGATCCTTTGGGTGAGAACCGAAGGTCATCCTCGTTTACTTGGTCAATTTGTGATAATACCAAAACCAGATACAGATACAGCCACGCCGCAATTACCGATGGACAGTGTCCGATGCATCATTAATTATCGCCCTAATCCATCAGCATCCGTCAGCGGCCAAAGCCTTTCGGTGTCTCACCTTTGCCTCCCTCTTCGGAGGAGGTAGCAACTTTCTCACACTCGGCAGGAGCCTGGATATTAATTAACCATGCCAAAATAGCGAAACTGACCATTAAGACAGAGTCCGGAGTCCGTTGTCGGAAACCATTATCTCTCTAATAAGCGAAAACACACGCTTTGTATCCTGTAAGGGGATACTTTTCCAGGTTCGTCAGAATATTTCATAATTTCCACTGACCAATGTCCAGTTTTTGAGCAACCCCTTCGCCCAGCTTGAGATTTCTTGGCGAGAATCCTTTCTTCTCTTTGCTTAAGCCCTTTGTTTTTCTCGGCATTGTGTCCTGCAAAGGCACTTTGCATAATCAATAATCCTTGACGCTGGCGACCAGCGCTGGCCCAGCGCCCATTGTCGCGCTGACCGAAGGAACCAACACCACTGAAAAGATAAATTATGGTTTGTAGTCAAATTGAAGGCAAACAATCCCCGGCACTAAGGGAATGCAATGGGTTGGAAAGGGAGTGGAGTGTGGGGTGGAGTGGAGTGGAGTGGAGTGGGGTTGGTCATTTGATAACCCTGAAGACAGCTGGCTCTGTGCTAATGCTGGAACTGGACGATGGTCAGGGCTTTCAATTTGCGTTTAAAGAAGAGGGTTTCCCTCTATGGAAAGTTTGTTTGTCCTCCATGAATTTATGTTTTAATTTGATCGGAGTCTGGAGAGAGTTTTATGCAAGCCTTGATTGCAGGGACTGGAGGAGATTGAATGTATATTCGTTTGAGTGGAGATAACACAGAGAGGAGAGGTCTTCCTGTCTGTCTATGATTTGAACCAAAGAATGACAAACTGTATCTTACCAAATGGTCACCTTTCTGATCTCCCAAAAGGGCCAACATCTCAATCAATCATTATCCATATGCTGAAGTAAGTCTTGACTTATGCAAATGCTTTACTATTTGTGGGGATACCAGCTAAAGGTAAAAGCGCAATGGGAAGAATAAACTAATACTGCCTATTTCCCAACTAAATCCCAGACCCTAGAATTCTCATCTTTTGTACAAAGCAAACACAATTATAGTTTTATTCAAATATCAGGAATCATCAGGCTGTAGCTATAAGAAAGAAGAAAACAATCTACGATAGCTGGGGGATCCAGACAGTAGTTGACCTTTTCCAATCGAGCGCTGCAATGGCCAAAAGTCTTAAGACAAACGACCAGCTGTGCAAATGTCAAGACGTAAGTGTCAAAATGCTCATTAATAACGTCGTCCTTAACGGCCACGTGAGTGTGTCCCTGAAGATAGGTCCGTCCATGGGATGAGCAAAGCAAACAGGCAGGAGGATATCGATGAGAATGCAAAAACGAAAGTACGGCCAAGCCATCAAAGTGGACTCCTGGACAATGGGCAAAGTTCGTCAAAGGATGTTTGCGCAAGTAAACATTGAAAGTATATAGTTTCAGGATAGAGCCAGGAAGAAGGATGTCCGGGACATGCTGAGGTGTATCCGTGTATCTGTGTATCTGTCCCATGTGTACAAAGCAGTGTTAAATTGAAAAATTATGATAAATAGCATAATGGTATGGATGGAAGTTGCACAACAACCTAGCAAACATCCCACAGGGAGAGAGAGAGTCGAGTCTTATGATATGCAAAAGGATATTAATACCCGAGCAGGGGACCCGCCTCGGAATGGGGTTGAGCCCAAAGACAATCCAGCGACCAGCGCCGCGTCGCGTCGAGTGAGTGTTGCTAAAGTGTGCAACGGGCCATAAAAGGAAGACAAGACCCATTCGCCATGGGATATCATTTACGAGGCTGTGTGTCGTTTGACCGGACTAAAGGACTAAAGGACTCCTGGACCCTAACTCTAACCCCTTCTCTGAGCATCCTGTATGGACCATGGACCATGCATCATGGACCATGGACCGTCCCTGCCTTTGTGTTTATCTTTCTGGCAATAGTTCACATGAGCTTATCTCCTTTGACGCACAGTCTTTCCCTGGAATGTTTGCGAAAAAAGTTCGCCAATTGCCCGGGGGGTGCTGGTGATGGTGGTCCTTCAAAGGGGTAAGAACACTCGCTCTCTGTATTGACAATTGTCGTAACTTTGACTGTGGCTTAAACTGGTGGATATTCACGGCTTAGTCGTGTAATGCCCTCTGTCTTTATGGGATTCCCCAGGAGCGTGGGGCGCGTGAATTACTAAGCCAAGATATTGGACACACGTTGGAAGCCATTACTTTTGTCTTCCATTCATAAAGGAAAGCCAGAGCATTTTTTGGGAATATCCGCGTATAGTATCTTGTAAATTCAACAGCTAGCAATATCTGGGCGCCTCATTAATATCATCCCCGGACTTAAAGCCGCACTTGGCCCCCCACTCCTTCTCCTCCATTTCTTGCAGCATCTTTCGGTTAGCTATTGAATCTACGATGCATAGATTGCCGCAGGGCAGCTCCTCCCCCGCCTGATCCAGCTGATCCAGACGATCGTAGATGATGCCCACTACCCCGTGCTTCTTCATTACATCGCGCACCCGAATGTCCACATTAAGGCTGCCCCAGACGACGCCGTGGAGGTGCAGCTGCTGGAGCTGGGCCACAATTGTCGGTTGCTGCAGCACCGTATTGGTATGCATGGCCAGGCCGAAGAACTCTAAGGAATGGGCCAGGTGGACAGCATTATCCAAGACACTGACACGCTTGTCCAAATACTGGACCGGGCACTCGGGATTCTCGGTAAGCAGCATCACGGGATAGAGGTTCTGCTTCAGGCGCACCATCGTGCAGATATCCGCATCAAAGCATGAGAAAAGGATGCGTCTGCTGCCGGCATGCTGAAGGACTATCTCCAGGATAGTGTCCACGTATAGGTTTCGATCAAAGGTAGGCTTGAAGCACTCGTCCTCCCAGCGCCGGGTGCTGTCCAGCTGCGGGAACTTGATTTCGATGTTGAAACCAAGGGACTGTGGCAGCAGAGTCTGCTCCTTCTCGAACATGTCCAGCAGCAGAGGGAAGGGCCGCTGCTCATGCAGCATACGATCGCATGGCACCTCGCGTCCCTTGTTGGCGGCAAAGCGCAAGACTCGCGCCAGGGTCAACTGGTCGTAGGTGAAGGCTTCGAAGGGCACGGCAATATGGTTGGTCCGCTTGCATCCTCCCATCGCCAAGAGCTTCAGGCGATTGAGCTTCTCGCAGGGAAATATCAGCAGATCGCAGTTGGTGAGCAACTCCTCGTAGCTAGAACAGCGCTGCAGGAGAAACTTCATCACAAAGTCGTGGTAGACAACCACTTGGGCGTCCTTCGTCAGCTGCACATCGAACTCCACCATATCGGCATTGGCCACAGCGGCCTGCTTGAAGCCGTAGAGCGTGTTCTCCCGCACCAGATCCTGTCCGAGGTAGTAGGTTATGCCCGATCCTCGATGGCCAATGTCCATCGGCAGGCGATTGCGGCGCCAGTAGCGCTCGTACGTCCGCCGCATATCGCACTTGAAGTTCTCCAGGGGACGGATGACCAGGTAGCGAAGGCACATCTCGATCAGGGGTCGGTGGGTGGAGGCACAGGTGATGGAGACGATTATATGGCCCTCGCTGCCCACCAGCTGACCAGGCTTCACGAAGCCATAGCCGTAGTGGTAGGGAGGCTCGTCGGACCCTGCCTTGTGGGCAAAGGTGTACAGATCAAGACGGTAGTGCGTCTCCAGCGGACTCCCAATGGAACAGTGGTAGAGCTGCATGTCTTCCGGCCCGCAGCAGACTCCATGGTCCGGCTGGAAGCTAAGCTCACTCGAGTAGAGCAGGTTGGCTACCTCTGTGTAGGTCAGACGGAGACTCTGGTCGGTCTCATCGCCAGCTGCGGACTCGGATTGACGGCTGCTGAGTGTGAGACATTTGAGCGCTGGGACAGGAACCTTGTACGCATACGGACAGATCTGCTCCTTCTCGAACATCGGCTGGATATGCACGTAGAGCAGACGGGGAGACTGCTTCTGCCAGAAGAACGGCGCATTGAAGATCTTGAAGTGGATGTAGGTCTCGCTGGTGGCCCATCCCCGATCCACCCGATAGTCGGTATCACTCTCGTTCTGATACCCAAAGCGATCGCAGGCCTTCAGCATGTTCTGGCAGGTGCGGATGACACGCGACTCCAGGCGGGACTCCCAGTAGCGTATGTACACCTCATCCGTCTCCGTGCTGGGGATGACCACACAGTAGCGATAGTGGATGTCGAAATTTCTGGGAATGACCACACTCGCCTCGAATTTTTGCTGGCTGTGGCAGTCCTTCTTGTCCATCACGAAAACCTTCTTGGGATCCCAGTTTCCGAGAGATTCACAATCGCCAGTGATGGCCACATACTCGTTGCCCTGCAGCGACCGGGGATAGAATACGCAAAAGGGCCACTCGGTGGTGGGAACGGGTGGTGCCACCAACTCCTGCTTCTCTTTTTCTTCTGCTCCCAACTGAGCGGGATCCTCCAAGGGCTTAGCCTCCTCCTCACATTTCTCGCGATCAGTGGCAAAGAACCAGCGATGCATGGTCCTTGAATATTTTAAACTCCTTTCGGCAGAACTCTTGCAACAGAAATTTCGATGTGTTTCAAACGAGACTCTTAACAAAATCAAAAATTGTGATATGTACTTTGTGGAGATGCTCGTTACATTGGAGCTGAAAATATCAAAGCCTTCCCAATGTTTGATTTTTCGTTTGTTTTGTTTTTGTTTTTAAAGCACATCATTAAAAATCATCGAAATAGAGGAAGGACTAAGAATTTTCTGACGCACCACACAAAACTTTCCCACCAAATCGTTGAGCATCCTGTCATACTATTTTCCTGCAGGAAGTGATCTTTTGATCCGGAAACTATAAACTGTGGTACGGCACACACAAACCGTAGAAATCTCTGTGTCGGGCAAATGGCACGCAAGCCCTGCTACACATCGAAACACTGAAACGAACCACCTGCGACAGGATCAAGGCACAGCCGAGGAACTTGAAAAATAGGGGTGACCCTCCAATATCGACTAAGGGTGAACCTCCTCCATTGACTAGCGACGAAATTAGGCATAGTTCGGTTAGGGGGAAAAAACATAATTAGTGTTTACTTGAAAATTAAATTTTAATTGCAGGCAGCGCACAAAAAACTCTTATGGGGAAAACTGTGAGAAATTTTAAAACGAAATTCCCAATTCCAAATATAGAAATATATTTAAATGTCTCTCTTTTTTTGGGTGCAGTGACAGTTGTTAGTGAAACCATTTCAAACACTTCCCAATCTTTGGGGTAGCTCCCTCTCACCTTCCTTGAATCACAGCTACACTTCCGTGGCTTCTTTGAGACTTTGGGGCGATCTCAAGTTACCCGCTGGTTAATCCGCTTGTTGACTAAACAAATAAGCCCGAAAAGGGGTGATTTTTGAATAGGGAGTTGAGTGTGGGATTGATTCCTCCGCGGAGGGATCCACAAATTTATGCGCGTCAACAGCGATTATGCGGCAAACGAGGCAAAGCAAACCCCAAATCAGATCAGACACATGCCAGAGGAATCAATGACAACCCGTCTGCAGATGCTGCTGTTTGTTAAGATTTCAATTTGGGAATGAATACAGGGAAAAGAAATGATCCGGTGTAAAGAATATATGTTATTTATTACAGAGTGGATTCTTTTCCAATTTATCAAACATGAGGAAGTTTTAACTAATATTTATTTTAACCCCCTCCAAGCCTTTTCTTCTGTTCACAAAACTCAACCACACGCCTGTCGCAAGCGGACTCTTGACTTCGTTTACCCGGATCTCCTCTGACACAGCATAAAATTATAGACACATGTCTGCCTAAACCGCAGAACGAGTGCCAAAAGTGCTGTCCACCAGCCATGTCCATGTCCATGCCCACGACCATGTCCAAGCCGATGTCCTATGTCCACAAAAAACTCAGGCAGCTGTAAGTGAAATGGAAACCGTTGCGTCTGCGCAGAACAGAGCTGCATATCCTTCTTGACGGACAGCAGGTAGTGCCCTCGGCTCCTTCCGTTTTTTTTTTTTGGGTTTTCTGCACTTGACTTGTTTTTGTGTTTGTGTTTGTTTGGACTGTGGTCGAGATTTCCGTGGGCGTGGCAAGGTTGCAGTGCCAGTGCAATTAAGCAGCTAGAGCAAACAAAGCCAAACCGCAGCATGTGCCTCAGGTAGAGGCAGAGATCAACTGTCAACTGTCTGTCTGCCGCAGCAATTGCTTGGGGCACTTCCTGCGCTGTTTCTTCAGAAAAGAACACGGCAGAGGAAACTCAATACAAATTCCTAATTAAGCATAAAAAGACTAATTTTCCCGCTGCCTCACAACCCCCAATGTGTGGGAAAATCAAATTGGAAATTTCTATACTCGTATGAGCTCCCCGGTGGATTATCCATTCGCTTTTCTCTCGCGGTCTTCAAATTACCGTCGCTCATTGCAGGACTGAGGGCTGTGCGCAGGCGCAGAAAAGACGGGGAAAAACTACGATTACGAGTACTGTGGAAAATGCAGTTTTGCTTCTGCTTTGTTCTTGTAGTGTAGTTGAATATCCTTGGGAAAGACATTGTTTGGAGTCTTGTGTGTGTGCGGTGGGTAAATATTATATGTTCCACAATATTTACGTGATCTTTGGAGCAGTCCGATTTCCTGGTGGATATCCTCTGGCAAATACGGATGCAGGATACAGGCTTGGGCAGGATATCCACTGGGATAAACAGGTGTACAAGACGAAATTTCCCATGATACAAATAGGGGATAGGGTAACCGTAACCCCCAATCCGTGGCCCCCTTCCGAAACGGTAAACATGTCAATAAATCATCCCACCGGCCGGCACTTGCATGTCATCCACTCATACACTCCTCGAGACATCGCTCTGCTCGATGGAAATCAATAGCCGGAAAATGGTTTTCCAAATCCAACACCAAAAACACCAGAAATCACAAATTAGCTACACGACAACGAGAACGAGTGTGAGAACAAAATCCCGACATCGACAGCGACAATATTTAAATACCAAAGAGCGAAACATCAACGACACATGGAGCAGTCTTCATCTTCGTCTTCGCCTTCGCCTTCGTCCTCGGGGTCTGGGTCTGGGGTACTCAACCTTATTGTAACATCTGGACAAGTATTAAAAAAACAATAAGAAAAACGTCTCCCTAACCAAAATGTGACATCCACTGCGCCAGGATCTCGACTCAACCATGGAATATTACAATTTATGGGTGATTCTACAAATATTTAGCCAGAAGCTGGCAGGGGAAAGACGTGTCTTGAGCAAACCCAATGGAATTTGTTACAGGGACTAAAAAATGAGAAAGAATGCTGATATTTCCGTGAGAAATTACACAGGATGTGGGGATATGAAAATGGGAATGTAAAGGGGAGCTGGAGTATCCGAAGAACGTTAATTTTACGTTGGGGATATCTCCAAAAAATAACAGAATCCTTCTACTATCGCTGCTTGTTTTTTTCTGCTGATTTATTTACGATTTTTACGAGCTGCGATCTGAAATCCGAAACCGTCAACAGCGACTATCTCTTTGGCCTGCTCCAATTCTAATTCGAGTTTCACCGATAAGCCCTTATCGGCATTGAAAATTGAGCGGTTCGAAGATGTTATTTATGAGCCCCGAGTCCAAGATAAGCTCTTGGAGATTATGAACGAGTGCCCATAACCATAACCATAACCAAGGCAAAGCCAAGATCAACTCAAATTTCACATAAAGTGGGACAGCACCCTTCTTTCAGTCAAATTATGACTCAATAATACTTTCAATATTTATATCAATTGTTATTAAATATTATCGGTGGGACAGAAACAACCCTAACTTCAACATCGAGTTCGAACCCTTTTCTCCCTCTCTGGAAATTGGAAACCGCAAGGGGCAATCAAAGCCCTAAGAATTATTGGGTTTCAGCAATTAAACGACGAGGGTGACTACGAGTATAACCAAGTGTTAAGTAACCAGGATCCGGTCGAGTAGAGCTTCTGTTCTGTGGCGACCCAAGTGTTCAGCGGTCATTCGGTCTGCGTCTGCGTCTCGTCTCCGTCTCCGATTTGCATTCGATTAAGATTCGTTTCACTAAGGGAAGTAATTAAAGAAATCGTATATCAGGCAGTGGATACCGGATGTGCCGCAATGACATTTGCATAAGACAGCAAGACAGTAAGACATTGGAGAGAATGCACAGATGTCCCACAATACAACCAACAACAAACGGAACCACTTTTGACTACTTACCAGAATAGTATCTTTAGGTTCCCACCTGCACAGAGAGATATGAGACTCAGAGGCAAAACATCTCGACCCAGATGCACTACAATCAACAATTATCTTGGCAAATATTTGCTTGGAGATAAACTGGGCTTACATTCCGCCCTGAGACTACCAGACGGGGGGCTTCTATTCATAGTTCTAAAATTAGTTGTTGACTTATTACTGCATTACGCATACCTCGCACTTCCTTCGGCCCTACTCCTCAACTGAGTTCATTCATAAAATAAGATCTCAGATCTCTCAGATCCGTACAGTTTTCGTATCTACTCGTATGAGATATTTGCCGCTAAATGTAAATAAGTTTCGGGGCAAATTGTGTTTGTCTCCCGTTATCTTCGCTGATAAAAGTTTTCTGAAAGCTGAAATGCGGCAAGCAGCTGGCTGAATTCGAGAACGGTTCCCAGAGAGCGGAGTGTACTGGAAATATTGGCCCATTCTAGGGTTTTTGTTGGTCATAAGATCAAAGGTCATTCGTACCAACAAAAAAAATTGAATTAAAATTGGTAGTGAAACTAGTTTTTTTTGTGAGTGTCCGAAATCTGGTTGGTTCCTGATTTATACGGACTGACCCATGAGAAGTTTTCGACCAATTTGACCTCTGACACTGGCCGACCCGGTACCCGGTACCCGGTAAGGGGATCAAGCCACCCCGAAAGAAAAGCCTGTCAAACGGGATAGTAATCGCGAAAAAAAACTTCCAGTTTTCTGGTCTAAACTTTGAGGAGAAATATTTTCCATTCGAATCTTCCATAGACAGAATCATAAAGAGACGGCGATCAGAGATCAATTGTTCAATCAGTCGATCGGAACTCCTGTGCGGAACTCAACTTATGAACGAATCAATGGATAAATGAATGAATTTTCCACGCAACTACAATGGCAAGACATCATGTGGAGAGTTCCAGAAGTAAAAAGTAGGGGGGCTCTGGAGCTTGTATAGAAGCCACTTAATCATGTTAATGGCATTAAGCAGCTTAATCGACGGCAAAGATCTAAGCCCTCGCGTCGATAATCAGCCAGACCACCCAGTCGGTTTTGGCCCCAGACTCCAGCCTCACTCAGACCCGTACCCGTACTTGGGGCCTCATCTAATTAAAAACAAAAGTCCGCCGCCTTGTAAATGTCAAGCGATTGCCACAGATCACGAACTTCTGCCTCCGTTTGCAAGTTGCAAAATCAAAATGCATTAACATCAGTGGGAACAAAAAAACAGAGCCACAATTAGCAGGGAGTTCGAAGTCGGCAAATGACAAACAAATTTATACACTGCACAGTAGAAGTGGAGAATCATAATGATATAATTGACAACTGGAGGAAGCTCTGGGGAGCTCAGTGTCGCGACATTTGGCTCTGGATGTCCGTCTGACATTTTAATATGTTTTGCTTGCGAAACGAACATTTCTTCTCTTGTTAATTTTTTGTCAAACGATTTCATAAAAGTATATAGACGGACATCCGACGAAAACTGAGCTCAACAATTGAAAGGGGTTAAGCAGTTTGTTGATCTCCTCAGCATCAGCATCTGAGGAGAGACTTGGACCTCGGGCAAAGGTTGTGTTAGAGGTGTCTCTAAATTATATAGAAATTGTTTTTTTCTGGTACAAATTTGTCCGAGCCATCATAAATCTTAGAGCCCCAACCATATCAACACCTTTTTGGGCTCATTTCCCACACTCATCAGGCCATTAGAGCACTAGAAGAGCATCTGTTCTGTTCGGACGGAGAGGCAAGACAATGGGGCTAGTTTGAACGCCCACAAAATGACCATGAAATTGCTTACGGAAGGAAGTTCATGTGCCACAAAAACATGGCCTAAAACAATTGCTTGCGACATTTAGCACGCGGCACGGGTGGGGAAAAACTAAAATAGTTGTCAAAGGAGGGTCCACGAGAATGAGAAATCAATGAATACTGTGAATGACCAAAAGGGAAATATGCCGACGACATGACGACATAAAAGGCAAAAATGTCCATAAATATGGTCAATTATTTTGGTAGCAGGACAAACACCAGACCCAAAATGGGAAATGGGTTCGCTGCGTAGGAGGTTCCTTCTGCAATACGTACGTTCCTTTCGTCAGCACGTAAATCAAGGACAGGAAAAGACAGAGAAGCCAGAGGCAAGAACAGTATACAATGAGCTGGTAGTTTCGGAAGGTGTGTCACCTTGCACAACAATGGACCCGGGACCGGACAACACCTTCTGGTCAAGACAAAGACATCAGAGACAGAATGGGCCAAGGGTTTAAACTATATTGTATGTGGTCCACACCCACTGCAGATGTCTGGCCAAGCCACATCTGTGACTTGAGGCGGTAATGCGGCTAATGTGATGCTGATGCCTTTTTTTTTTGTTGGGTAGAGGTAGACAAGTACGGGTTAACAGATCGCAATCAGCTGGGTAATGCGATACTCGTCAGCGAAAAACTCTACAATTGTCGCATCTAGCCACCCCTTTGCAAAGAACGGATACAGAGGAAGGATCTGTATCAATTTCGGTGACTTCAGGGCGTCCCCTCAACGAGCATCCTTTGAAATCAAAACCGTAAACATAAGTAAACCCATTTTTTTACCATCGCTCTGCTCGCTACTGTTCTCTGGCCGCAATTGTAATTTTATAACCCAATTTGTGCAGATTTTACTCCGCCATAGGCAATTAAAAAAACAACCATGGGATTACTTAACTCAATTGAAATTGCTGCCAGAGTCTGATGATATTTGATACTTTCCGCTAGATGCTTTGATTAGGCTTCAATTTAGTTGCATCTAACAGAATTTACGTTGGATTTCCGGGATCTCATTTGGTTTGAACCCTTTGCCCAGCATCTGGGATTGAACTTTGAGCTGCTCCCCTGGTCAACCCTTTGCCCAGCATCTGGAGGTGAACTTTGAGCTCTTCCTCTGGTCAACCCTTTGACCAATGGTCAAATGTTAACCGAACTCTCTCTCTTTCGGAGGGCAGCTGCTGTCAGAGATCTCTGAGATCTTTTCTCAAGATGCTGTTGCGTCCCCACTCCACCACGTTGTACGGAGTACAGATGTCAACCCTCGGGGTTAACATCTTGTTGCGCAACTTTGTCAAACACAATTATAAGATCTTCACGAAAATATAATACAATTTTGATTGAAATGCCAGCGAAATGTCAATCAAAGAATTAGGGAATATTTCCAGGGATCAGAATTCGCACACAGTCATTGTAATATTAATTAAGTGATATACGTACAGAGAAGAGGAAGATAGAGAGGAAAAATACCATCAAATGGTTCACTAAGCATTTACTTTTCTCCCCTGCCTGATCCTCTTGAGAAACGAGTGAAAATTCATTAAAAAATCCCAAGATTCAATCCCAAATTCAAGTTTTTCTTTTAAGAAAAATAATCCATATCATGCACCCAAAAAAACGGAACAAAACTCCTCAAAATACATGGTATATGCAAATGCAGAAACCGTTGGCGAGGTCAGTCCGGGGTCAAGCCAAGTCCGGCCGATACCGAGGCAGAGGCCGAAGGGTTGCTCGAGTGTTTGTCCAGGTGTGTGTGAAAGAACCGCTCGAGAAGATCTTTCACTGATGTGATTTTTCATTAGAAACCCATAAAAATGAAATCGCAAATTGCGCTGCCGGACAGCTTATTATGCGTGACAGACCGACAATCGTATCGTCATTGGGATATCTCGAGGGACCACTCTTCTTTTGGGGGACAGATGTGTTTCTCCATCAGATACTTGGCTGGATTCAATTAGCACTGGAGCGATAGTGATAGAGGGTGAGATTCCTTTAGATTCCTCCGTTTTTATTGCGCATATCAAATGGGCATTCGACAAAGGTATCCTCGATTGCGTAGCCCTTCAATTAGTTTGATATTTCGAGAAGAAACTGAGAAGTAAAACTGCTAATTTATGGATGTGTGATAACTTGGATCATTGTTGGATTATTCGGAGCAAAAAGGATTCAAGTGAGTAAAATTTGTGATTTATATTTAAGCTGATTTTTGGCGCGATTTTCGTCGCACGCGAATCTACTTTTATACAAGTTCTCCTATCGCTTTTCAATATTCCAAAATAGCCAAAAGTAACGTAAAATTTTAATGAAAATTCGTGAAAATCTTTTTACACAAAACAATACCTATTGTGTTCCGAAGATTTCCATTTCGAGCTGTCAATAAATATTTATGAAAATAATAAAGTCAACTTCAGATGCCACGCGGCTTTTCTTTCGGATTTCCTTTCTTCTGTTCTTCCCCTCCGCGAATGAAAATTAATTTGTTTGCTTTCAACGCATGGAAATACTCGTATTCAAAAGGATCAAGACGGCGGCTGCTTATGCATATGCAAAAGGTAGAGGCCTGGGCGAAAATATTTGCAGAACCCAAGGGAGTGGGTCAAAGGCTATGGCACACATACACACCCCGTGCTTCCACTCTGGTGAGGCACCACTGCTCGCAGTTTTCCAGCAGTTTGCAACAATTTTCTATGCCAATGGATATGCAAAAACCTCAGTGCCTCCCCTCGCTGTCACCACGTTCCGCTTGACAATTATGTTTGTGCCATTTTCAATAGATTTTCCGTTGATTTCCGTTTGATTTTTTGAATTTTATACGAAATGTTGCTTTTTCCACCGTTTTTTCCATTTTGTGTGTGTCTGGGGGAGTGGAAAAATCGAAAATGGTGCGAAAAATGTTCCTGGTCATTCCACGGATGGTAGGCATCATTAATTATCATTTTCATTATGATCTGTTGCCGTGACTAATTTGATTTTTATGTTCGCAGATTTTTGGTTGTTGTAACAATGGATATATGTATGTATGTATGCTGTATCTTTGGGATATCCATGATAAAATGGTAGAAAAACCACATTTTTGGGACTTATATTGTAAAACCTTTATTTTAGAAATTAGAGTAGTTTTCAGACCAGTTTCCAGTTTTTTCCTGGGAAACTTTTGTCCAAAGCTGATTCCCATGGAAGTATCTGTTTTACTTGAGTTCCAACGGTCAAAAGTCCATCAAATGCGCAGACGGTCCAGCAATTTTACTGGACCAAAAACAGCTTGTCACCTTTTGAACCTCCGCCCCATGTCACTGACAATTAATAGAAGAAAGTTCAAAGATTTACCCTAAAAAAAGGATGAAGAAAAGAACACACTTCTTAAGGGATTTTCCTACCAAATGGTCGAGAATCTTTGATCTTTCAGAGATCTTTACCACCGTGAACCCCTCCCCAGCATCATCATCTTCATCCCTTTTTCTCTCCCTTCGCTGTTGTTTGCCTTTCGATGAACTCTTTAACAGAAATTAATTTTTTCCGTTTTTTTGCGCCCAAAAATGATTGGGAGAAAAAAGGAAACGAAACGAGCATCTTTGAATGAGACAAGATGATGGGTTGGTTGGTTAGGTTCAAGAGTTTTGGGTTCAAGGGGTACGCGGGCTCTTTACTTTATTGGCACAACAGCAATTTATTAATTACATGGCGAAGGGCTTCGGGGCCAAGACTAAAAATAGGCAATATATTTGATTCGAATTAGAAATGATCCCTCAGAGGAATTATCTGCTAACCGCTTATGTCATACTCGTACTCAATGTATTTGTCTTGTCAAATAATCGACTAGATTTGTTGTTGCATTTGTTTCGAAACGAAAGACATTTTATGTGTTCTCCTCTACTGATAAGGATTTTGAAATTCAGTGAACACCACATTTTTATAGATTCCCCAAAAAACAAATTCAAAATCAAACCGCACAGCACTCAACCCGCATGAAAGATTTCATAAGCGGAGGAGGCATTAAATTGATAAGGAACACTATATAGTAGAGGAGAGAATTAGAATTGAGAGATAGAAATTATTTGTGAAATACTAAGAAAATCGTGAACTGATAAGCCGCAGTAAATACTCGAGAGAATTATTGCATTAGAATTAAAGAAGTCTCCGTGAAAATTGGTAAAATTATTGTTTTATAACTCGGATATATCCGTGATAACAGGGAACGGACTTCTAAGCAGCACTATACCAATAAAATCTAGCAGTAATTTGATTAGAAATCAGAAAATAGTATCCATCGAATGGCCTCGTTGATTTTCGTTTTTTTTTTTTTTGATACCGCGTGCGCTCCACTTTACGGCTGCCTTTGTGGTCTCCAACTGGGAAATTGTCTTGTTTCTGGTTTCCCGGGTTTCCTTTACAAATTTATGTTTTTCCTCATTTGCCCCCAGCCCCACCCTGCCCGGAAGTTTCCATCTCTTTCGCTCGTGCAGTGATATATGCATCTGAAGGAGAGAGGGAGGCTAGAGGAGCTACGTATTTGGTTAACAAATAAAAAAAGAGCTCTGCTCTGCTCTCAGCCACACAGATACAGCAGAACATACATGCATACACACCAACCAGCTTACAAACACAGATACGTAGTCGAACCACTCAAAAAGAGGCGTGACTACCCATTGAGTGATTTCACTGTGAGTGGAATGAGTTTCGTTAAGAATCTTTCTGATTGCCACCCCAGTTGGAGAGCAGAGACTGTTGTCTAACAGAATGTTAAGGCAATTTATGGCGGAAAACAGTTGGATTTATGGTTAGCGTTTGATATTGGAATTTTGTTGAGGTAGGGAGCAGCTGGTATACGAAAAGGTATATCAGGGGTGATGTATGCAAGTGTAAAGATATTATTTCATAATAACCATACCAAATTACCTTTATGAAAAGAGGCAGTGCTGGAAAACATGAATCAGTGTTGGAAAGAAATATTTATAAAAAATACATGCAAATTTCAAAAGATTTCAGATTTACACAAGATTACTAATGAGATCTAAGGGTTTGAACGTTAAATAATGCCTATAATTGGGGTTCTATCTCTGGATAGCGGGATAATTCTTAGATAAACTTTTTAAGGCCGAATTCCAATTCAACCGAAGCACACATACAATAAGTTACGATAAAATGGATACCATCTAAAGATAAATCAACAAAACTTCTTAGAATAAACATTGCCGTGTCCCATCTCTGATTCCCTCGAATTGAATGAATATCAATTCAACACCTTTTCTACCAAATTGCATTCCAGCACTCTTTTGCCAATTTCTATAGCTTTTTGTATCTACCATCAATCAATGGGAACTGGTATTTCTTCGGCATTCCCGTTACACTAATATAGAAATCGAGTGGAAGTCGAGAGGAGAAAAAGAATTTATGTGGCAGCGCCAACAGGCAAAAATGTAAAATTGTGAAATTCCATTGCGAAAATTCTCTATTAATTAACAACCTTTTCAAGGCATTTGACGTCGACCGACTCTGACTCCGTGCTGGGAGTGCTATACGATGCACCGCGACGATGCCCATCTTCTTAAGACATGATCGCAGCTTGTGCCCATAATAATTAATGATGTGGCGCAGAGCCGGGGCGGCAGCTCAACTTTTGCGCTGTTGCTGTGCAAATATTAGCAAATTATTTTAGTTTTAGAAAATCCCCCCGCCAATCTCCCCGACCCGACCCGACCCACAATCGGGTGTCGTCTCTGAGTTTCAGTCTCAGTCTCAGTTCTTGGTGTTTACACTGCGACAGCACAGCCGTTTGCCAGAAATGTCAATTTTCTTAAATACAACGCCCAACTCCGACTCGGTCTTCGAATCGGGTTTTGTCTTCGTCTTCGCCTTCGTCTTCTTCTCTGACTTTGTCTTTGAAGGATGAAAAGTCGAGCAGCATCCCCTTCTTGTGCCTCTGCCTCTGTCTATGGGGGCACTAATGATGTTCCTGTTTTGTGTGGGTTACATTCACTCGCTCACCCTCTCCCTTGCGATTCACTCTGACAATATTTGCACTTTTCCATTTGGTTAAATGCTGCCCTGAGCTCCCAGAGCCATCCATCCCATTCCATTCTCTCAGTCTCAGTCTCAGTCCCAGTTGAACCTTAATTGTTCCTTTGTCAACTACTCGGAGTAATTAAAAACACCTTTCAACTGTCGACTGACTGACGGTCGGACCGGGGAGAGAACTCCAAGAGTGAAAGATGTTCGACAGCATTCTGTTTGATTAGCAAATTTGTCAAATTTGTGGCAAAAATCCATTTATCAATTCACTAATGATTTTCTCCCGGTTGTACGGTATAGAGGAGAGATTGAGAGTCTTAAATGGCAAGAGGTTAGTAGTCCTGGGTGAGATTTACCCAAAGAGCAAACTCGTTGGTACAACTGTACTGAAAGTTGGCTAGTTGGCTCGACTGTATTCCAAAGAGAAAACTCAACGAGAAATTACACCATTTCCATAATTTGCATATGTAACGAGTACTCGAGCTCGTATTCGTACTCGTACTTTCTAGAAGATTTCTCTAAGCAACAAAAAATTAATTAAAACCACCAGAGTAACAATTAATTTTCAATTTGAGTCGCATAAACATTTTAATTGTTTGTCTCCAATTTAGCTGCCACAACACGAATGAACAAGCAAACACATGTTCCAGGGGTAAGGGAGTGAGATCTCTCGTTCCGGGCTCCTTTTAACCATAACCATATACGTATATGCCACATATGTACTGGGATTCAGATTAACGCTTCAGGCACGCTCCAGGCATCTTTGGCTTCAGAGTTGGGGGCCGCCTGTTCCATGAATTTCAATTCGCGGTGCTGCTGCATCCACCCCGCTCTCTGCTCATTTATGCCACAAAGCGTAAGCAAACTTTCAAGACGGCAATAAAATCGCAAGACGCCATGTTTAACTGCCGCACAACTTCCGTAACCACTAAATTCACATGGCGCACATCCTTCCCATACATTTAGCATCCTATTTGCATATGCCTGAGGGATAAAGGAGCCGGAACTGAAGCTCGAGCGGAATCTGAAGGATGGCGTGCGGCTTCCTTGTCATATTTCCATTAGCATTTGCCATTTAACTCATCATGTGAGTGCGAATGTGTATCTCTCTGTATCTCTGGGTGGGCGGATAAGTGTATCATCTTGCCTTGGCGCATTTATTGCCCATATTTGAACATCCGGCTTTTATCCTTTCGCTCCACGCATCCTGGCGCGCGCCGTAATTGCTTGCTGCCTTTAGCGCCTCGGCTCGCCTATTGTCGTGGGTAGCGAAAACTTTATTACTTCCATTGTTCGACGGTGTTGTGGTTGTCGTGGCTGTCGTGGCGTATGGGTAATGACTGGCAAGTGGCAAATATGCCACATTCAAAGGGAGCTCTAATACAATATTCAACGGTATCTAATACGACGTTCAAAGAGTGCTCATACGATATTCAAAGTTTTATCTGACACGATATTTAGTTAACATGCCGGGATAAATCGAATTCTTCTTATATCAATATCGTATCCCTGCATTAATGCATTTTGTAGTCCTTTTAGCACGGTGATAAGCACCTTCGATATACGAAAGAAAACTCTCGCGATTCTTAAAACAGTGAACCAGCATCGACAGTTTCCATTGATTCGTTGTAAAGAACTTAACCTCGAAACCGAATGAAATAAACGCACTGCAATGAAGCTACTGATTGTTGAACTCTTGAACTGTATCGGGACTTGATAGAAACGCAATCAAATAATTGCGCAAAGTGTGCCACAATCAAATATAGCAACAAATTAACCAAACGCCAACACCACCAAACATTCTCCTACTGCAAATCGATAAAGCCCCAAAGAGAGGAGAACTGAGAGAGGGAGATAGATGGAAAAACCACAGAGAAAATATTATAGAATTATCCAGTTGGTGGGGATGGATCGGGCAGACCGAAAAGCGATAAGTTTACAATTGCTTATGACTTCAATTAATCTGTGAAAGCGCCTACGCAGGCAGGCAAGCGGCCATACGACCAGGCGGTGGTGGTGGTGGAGGTGGGGGCGAAGGCGGAGGCGGAGGAAAGCAGTCAGGCAATCGATGTCTGGACGGAGAATTCTTCTGCACGAAAATAGAAATTGCAATTGAACTTCGGAAAAAAAAACTGGCTGTGGTCTGGCTTTGGGTCGGGCTCCACAGCTACAGCTAAGCTACAGCTACAGCTACAACCTCAACATAAGGTTCGGGTCTCAGACCGCAAACGCAGCCGCCGCAAGACAATTTGACCTGAAACTTCATTGAAGATGTGCCCGGGGTCTAGCCTCCAGTACGCGTCCGATGCAGTCTTTGAAGAGAACCTCAGAGCCTAAAAGAAAACGGTAAATGACTAAGTCATTGGCCAACTCCCAGGCACAATGATGACGATGTTGCTGATGATGAGGAAGAAGGTGCAGACGATGATTGTGATCACGATCATTATAATTATTTGACTTTGGCATTATTATCAAAATGGAATCGCATGCATGTCCATGTCCACGTCGCTCTATGGGTGGGAGACTGGGAACTTGAACTCGCACGCATCTGCAGATGCACCCAGGATGGAACCAGAGCTTAGCCCTATTTCACACACCCACGCGGATGGTATGGGATGGGATGGAAGGAGATGGGGACACACACGGGACAGGTTCCAGTGGAGAGCATTCATATATTTGTAACAATTTTTAGCCATCTCTCTTTTTCATCTGTTATAATTTTTTGCAGGTGTCTGAATCCTTTTGCCGCTTCATTTTCAATTTACGCAAATGGAATCCAATTCGAGTCGGAAAATGATCTTCCGATGTGGCGTACACACATGAGGCACTCGCCAGGTGCTCAAATTGCCACAGGTACGGGGCCGAAATTCAAACAACAGCCACAGGAAGGGGTTATGGTTATCCGAGCAAAGTTCATGGCCAGTGGACGTGTGTGTTCAGATGCATCTTCATCTCGATTGCAGGCCGCTCAGCAGCTGTGCGGTAGCCTCTGCTGACCACTTGGATTATTTTGGTCAGCCACTGGTTCGGTGGATCTACGGATGTCATTTGTGGCACCTTTGAACTCCTCACGCGCCTCCTGGAAATCATGAAAGCGCCGCATCTAACACGGAAAGTGGTAAGCGATTTTTCTTTTATTATTTTTAACTTATTTTCACGTTTTTTTTCTTGTAGCTGTTTGTTCAAAGAAAATTGAAAAGTTGATTAAGCTCCAGGCGAAATGTAATCATTGGTTATGGGATGGTTTTGGAGCCAGAGACTGAAATTGGGAAAATGGAAAAGTATACTGAAAGTTGTCTGTAGATGGGAATACATCAAGAAAGATACATTGTTGTGTAGACTATGAGATGGGAGGTGTGGCCGATATACAATAAAGTTTTTAGATACGTTCATAGATACTTTTGTCGCCTAGAATTTGAGATACAAGTTAAGACTGGTTGAAGTAATTATGATAGGAAATATGTACATGTATTGTGGGAATGTGATTATGTGATTTCGAGGAATGTACAAATCATTTTCTATAAATATATTCCTTATCTTTGCTTTTTTCGAACTAAAAACCACTCTGACACACCATTGATCAAATTTTGTATATATACACATGCATATAAATTATACAAAATCTGTCCATTGTCGGTCATCTATCGCATCTATTGCAAAATCTGCCATAGTCGCAGGACGGTAACCACTTGGCAGATGGTAAATCACCTTGGAAACCATAAAACTTATGGGGAAAAATGTAATGATGGAGAAAATGAAAATGAAAACATGTCAATGTGAGTAGGTAAAATGGAGCTTAGCATAAAATGAAAGATTTGTGCCCGACGAGCGAGTGGCTTCCATTTGGGGCCGCCTGATGAGGAGGATCTCCGACCCGGACCAGAGTCAGAGTCACAGCCAGGGCACAGAAGCAGCCATAAAGTAGCTTTTATGGCCACTGGACTCCAGGCGAAACCGATGCCCCAAGTCGAGATGATAAATTGTCTACTATGGGCAGTTGGCTGGCTGGACGTTTGTCGATTATTTCCCTAGTTGGTTTTTATTTTTTCTTAGGCAGGTCGACAACTTTTCACTGCCGACGACACTAACGGCTACCATAGATCAGTGCCGAGCTGGGAGTCCTCTCCACTCGAGTCCCCCAACCCAGAGACTCTACTGAACATTAGATTAGACAATTTGTAGAGGGGCTTTGCCTCTGCTCTGCCGAACAGTTTGTGCCTCCAAGCAAGCGCCAGGGTCGAGGCTTTATGGAATTTATCAGCCCCCGATCCCACTCTCCAGGCACTCTCTCGACTCACCTCACTCCGCTCCTCTGGCGTTCACAGTTTCCTCTTCGTGTTAATTGAAAATTGTACGGTAATGTTGCTTATCGCGGTGCTATCATAGACGTCGTCGTCGTCCCAACATTGGGTGTCTCTGGGACTTGCGTGTGCCGTGCCGTGTCGTGTCCATGTTTCGTGGGCAGGCTGCCGCACTGCCACACCTTGCGAGGCCGCACTTGGTGCCTGTGCCCCAAGCCACGCATCGGATCTGACTTTTATATATTACGAGTATTCTATGCGGCTGCTGGCGGGTGAAAATTTCTTTCTAACACTTTTTGACAACTTTCGGCGGAACGCACTTAAAAACAATTTATCGCCGCTGACATTTTTCGAGACTTTAATTGCCCCACACACACAGCATCGCCGGTGGACTTTTCGCTCTGGTCCAGCTTCTTGTCTACTCTTTTGAGCAACAACTTTGGGGTCTAAGCCGGGTAAGCGGCGTCTTAGACTGGTAAGCAGTTGACACGATTCGCGGCTTAATTGATTTTCTACCCAATATGAATGATGGATGAAGAGTCGATAGAGCGAATAGAAAGGAGGTACCTTACAAGAATATACACTCTGGAATATGTAGATGATCTAGGAATGAACCCTGAAAAATGTAATTTCTTTACGTGCACCTGTGTCATTCCACTGTCAGTTGGCCGTGAATAAAGTCATACTGTACTCATCTGTACACATACAAATTTTGAACCTTTAATGGCCACTCAAGGTGCAATTAGCTTCAATTAGCTCCAGATATGGGTGTTTTATATTATGTATATCTAAAGGAAATACTTATAATTACTTAGGCAAATCCCTGCCAATTTTATATAAAGCACACTTGAGGCCCTCCCCAACAAATCAGTAGCGAAAATCCCCCCAATCACCATATTACGAAATTATTATATTAAAAAAAAATGTACTCGTTGCATCTATGGATAGCTGTGGGGATACTTGCCTGGATATATTTTCTGTGGAGCCGACGGAGATTCTACTTACTGATGCTGAGGGTGAAGGGTCCTGTTGGATATCCATTCCTTGGCGTTGCCGTGGAGTACCTACGGAATAAACGTGATTGAGAGCCCGAAAAATACAATTAATTTTATTCTAAATTAACACTTCTCATCTCCAGACAACATGGAACAACGCAGTAAGCAATTCCAGGAGTATGGCCCAACCAACCTCACATGGATTGGTTCAGTGCCAGTCCTGGTTACATGTGAGCCAAATGTTGTTCAGGATGTTTTAACGTCTCCCCATTGCCTGGACAAGAGCAAGATTGCGTGCAATCCATTACGTCTTATTTGTGGCCCAGCAACTTTTGCATTAAACGGTACAGGAATATATATACATCTATATCCATATCATATCATTCTTATTAAGAACACTTTTTTCTGAATTAGGATCACATTGGGTTGAACGTCGCAAGCAGATGAATCCCTCATTCAGGCACAATGTCCTGATGAGCTTCTTTCCGCTGTTTAATGAGGAGACGAAGAACCTGATATCTTTGCTGGAAACCTTTGTAGGCCAGGGTGAAAAAAAACTATTGCCTGAGTTCATAAACTGGTCCTTTAGAACATCCATTCGTAAGCAATCTATCTCGTAGTTCATTAACCATCAATGACTATATATCTTCAATATATAGAATCGACAATGGGCAGCGATTTAAAGGATAATCCAAGCATTATGAATGGGGCAATACAAAAAAAAATCAGCAAGTACGATTGAAATAATTTGAGCTAATCCAAACAACATCAATTCGTAATTCTCAAAAATGTTCTAGTCTTATTGAAGTGACATATCACTTAATTACATTTCCGTGGCTCCAGAACCGGGCTATCTCAACGCTCTTCGGCTTTGAAAAGCGAAAATCAGAAGCGATGATTCATCTGAATGCATCTCTGCAATCTGTAAGTAAGCCATTTTAGCGTTTAAAGTATAATTTAAAACTCTTCCCCGTTCAGATCCTACAGGAAAAGCTGAAGACACAAGGAGATGAAAGCAAAGAATCCTTGGCGAGCAGGAATATAGTGATTAATCGGGCAATGGACTTCCTAAGAAGTGGTGATTTTTCCTACGAAGATGTCAAGAGCGAGTGCATTCTTACCATTGTTGCTGGGTTCGAGACATCGGCCATAACAGTCTTCAATACTCTTATTCTTTTGGCCATGTTCCCCGAATATCAAGATACAGCCTTTGAGGAGCTTAAAGATGTCTTTCCAAATGCAGGAGACTTTGAGGTGTCCTACGATGACCTGCAGAAACTGGTCTACATGGATCGTGTGTTGAACGAATCCTTGCGGTTGCTTCCTCCTCTTCCTTTAATTCCTCGGGAGGTCACAGAGGACTTGAAACTGTCAAATGGTATTCTGATCCCCAAAGGCGTCACAGTGGCCATCGACATATTCAACACTCACCGCAACAAGGATTTCTGGGGCCTAGAGGCGGATACCTTCAATCCCGACAACTTTCTCCCCGAACACATTCAAGAAAGGCATCCATACGTTTTCATTCCGTTCAATAGGGGAAAGAGAAATTGCGCAGGTAGTTTTATTTTTTTCTACATCTTCGAATGGATATTATAGTATTTTGTATTTACAGGCCGGAAATATGCAGAGATATCTATAAAGATTGCCCTAGCCAAGATTCTGAGAAACTTTCGCCTAAGCACAAGCTTTCGTTTTGATGATCTCTCCTTCGTTGATAATATTGTTCTAGAGTTTAAAGAGCAACCACTTCTTGAATTGCAACATAGGAGGTGATTGAAGTAGTTTTCCAGGCAGAACAAGGCCAATTGGCTGCAATTAGCTTCAGTGATATGTGTTTTGTAATATGTATGTATAAAAGAAATACTTATACCTACTTAGCAGGGACCGTGACTGTTATAAGTTTTAAAATAAAAGTTTTCAGTATAATAATTATTTTTTCTATTTTTATTTGAAATAATCAAAAATAAAGCTTATTATTCTAAATTTTTCAATAAAAAAGAGTTATCTTAGATTTTTATTTTAAAAGGTACAAATAAGAATTATTCCATAACTTTTCGAATTTAATATACTTTTTTGAACCAAGTGGTGTAGGATCCTTAATATTCGTCTTTGAAGGACATGCGATGTGACATATGAATCATACATCAAGAATATTTTTATATGTATGGTAATACACCACTTGGTTAAACAAAAAACTTTCTTTTTGATTTATAAAATATAATTTTTTACAAATATACTTCATGGGAAAAATAGAATAACAACTTGATCGACGTTGAGATAAATGCAGCAATGAAAAGAGCAATTCTTAAAGATTTGCAGCAACTACTTAATGAACATCATGCGTTGATGATAAATCCATTGAATGGTGAAGAAACGACAAAGAAAGTTAGCTCGATGCATAATTGAAACATTGAGCATTGAAAGATCTACGCAATGACTCGAGATATTTGTGGCGCTATGACAAAAAAAAAAAAAAAATTACAAAAAAAAGAACAAAGTAAAACAACATATTAAAGAATCGTTAAAATACAAAAATAATTATGATAAAATCTAAAATCTTTTTTGCTTTTAAGGCGGATAAAAGTTCACCGGGCTATCTCAAAATGGTTCGCTATAATTTAGCAACATTTAATTAAGAGCATTTTTTGTTGCTTGGAAGAACAACGTCTGCCGGGTCAGCTATATTATATAAAAAGTAATGTTGATTGTTTCATTCTCACCTAAAAAGTTTTCGTATAAAAGCTTATACAGAGCCTCCTCAGAGATACTTCAATCTGTGAAATCAGAGTTTCAGCTATACTATATAAAAAGTATACCTAATGTTGACTGTTTCATTCTCACCTAAAAAGTTTTCATATAAAAGCTTATACAGTTGAGGCTCTGTACTTCAAATTGTAATATCAGAGTTTCAGTCAAATAATGATCACGTTGCAACTGTGGATAGCTGTCGGGATACTTGCCTGGATATACTTTCTGTGGAGCCGACGGAGATTTTACTTACTGATGCTGAGGGTGAAGGGTCCTGTAGGATATCCGTTCTTGGGCAGTGTCGTAGGTTTTCTACGGAATAAACGTGAATGAAACCTCACAAAAGACGATTAGCGTTATTCTTTACAAATACGCAATATCCACAGGTAATATTGGCCTAGCAGGTAAAGTGGCCGAGAAATATGGACCGACCTTCCTCACGTGGATGGGAACAGTGCCAGTACTAGTGACAAGTGAGCCAAATGTAATCCAGGATATTTTAACGTCTCCCCATTGCCTTGACAAAAGCCAGACTGCGTGCAATGCAATAATAATGAATTCTGGACCGGGAATTCTAGCATTACGAGGTACATGTATGACCCATCCATTTAATACCCCAACAAGTAACAGTTCTCATCGATTATGTAGGGTCACATTGGGTTGAGCGTCGCCGGAAGATGATTCCAGCATTCAAGAAGAATGTAGTGATGAGCTTCCTTCCGATCTTCAACGAGGAGACGAATAGCTTATTGTCCGTGCTGGACACTTTTGTGGGTCAGGGTGAGAGAGAAATACTACCGAACGTGTTAAACTGGTCCTTTAGAACCGCATATCGTAAGCAATCTATATACTTAATTCTATAGGTTAATACCTTAAACATCTAAGAATATCTATGTATCTTTAGAAACAACATTGGGCAGCGATGTGAAGGCGAATACAAGCTTCAAGAATGGAACACTATTGAAAAACTTCAAGTAGTAAGATTTTAATTACTTTTAATTACCTCATGAAAAATCGTAATTCTTAAAAACTCTTTAGTACTATGGAAAATACAACACTGGCGATATTATTTCCGTTGGTTCAGAACAGAACTATCGCAAAGCTGTTGGGAATTGAAAAGCGAAGAACAGAAGCGACGTTTGTCGTGAATGAACTGACAAAATCCGTAAATAATACATTTAATGCAAGGAATACATTTAAAAAAATGTTCGTTTCAGTTAATCGAAGAAAAGATGACTAATAAGCCGGATGAAAATCAAGAGTCCTTTGCGATCAGGAACACAGTGATCAGTCGGGTTGTGGAATTTCTAAAAAGCGGAGAATTTTCATACGAAGATGCCGAGGGCGAGTGCAGTATCATGGTTGGGGCTAGCTTCGAGACAACCGCCGTAACAGTCTTTAGCACTCTTACCTTTTTGGCCATGTTTCCCGAGTATCAAGATGCCGCCTTCGTAGAGCTTAAAGATGTCTTTCCAAATGCAGGAGACTTTGAGGTCTCCAACGATGAGATACAGAAACTGGTGTACTTGGATCGTGTGCTGAGCGAGTCGCTGCGGTTGATCCCAGCGATTCCATTGATAGCACGGGAGACCTCCCAAGAAGTTAAGCTATCCAATGGCATCCTATTACCCAAATCCCTGACTCTGTGTCTCGACATATTCCACACGCACCGCAACAAGGATTCCTGGGGCCCAGAGGCAGACAAGTTTAACCCCGACAACTTTCTTCCCGAAAATATTTCGAAAATTCATCAGTACGCTTACATTCCGTTCAACAAAGGAAAGAGAAGTTGCATAGGTAGGTTGGCTATTCGATATGTTTGAATATATATAAAAGTGTTTTTTGTTTACAGGCATGAAATATGCAGAAATAGCTGCCAAGGTTGCCCTGTCAAAGATTCTAAGGAACTATAAGCTAAGTACCAGCTTTCGTACTGAGGATTTTGTATTCATTGAAAATCTAAGTATAGATTTTGCTAAGAAACCTCTACTGGAACTGCAGCGAAGGGATTAACAAATTTGCTAATAAAACGCTAAAGTCTCGAAAAAATCTTGACCTGAGGTTTATTTTTTCGAGGCTTTAGCGTTTGTTGGGTGAAGTTCACTGCGTTTTTCTCCCCTATATAAACAATAATAAAACCGCAGAATCGCTTCAGCTTGTCAAATATTTCAATGTCAATATGTATAGAAGTGGATCTTAACCATATGGATCAGAAGCATATCATTTGAAAAGTAGTCAAAAATCGTTGGAAAATTTGAGTTTGAAACGGAATTATAAACTATACAAATTCTTGACAAAATTAAGTTTGATAAAATGTTGGCTCTTGCTGGAAAACCATTGGGAAGTCACGTTTTCATTGAACTGATGAAACTTTGTCCCATATTTAGTTGCTCCTACTCGAACTCGAACTCCTACGCCTACTCCCACTGCCACTCCAAGTCATACTCGAAGGATTCATGCCAGGAGAAGAAGGGCCTGTACAAGGTCGTGATGGTGCGGCATGGCGAGTCCGAGTGGAACCAGAAAAATCTTTTCTGCGGCTGGTTCGATGCCAGGCTGAGCGAGAAGGGTCTGCAGGAGGCCTGTTCGGCAGGAATAGCACTCAAGAAGGCCAAGATGGAATTCGATGTGGCCTACACCTCGCTGTTGACGCGGGCACAGGACACCCTGGCGGCTGCACTGTCGGCCAGTGGTCATAAGACGATTCCTATCTGCAAGACTTGGCGCCTGAACGAGCGACACTATGGCGGCCTGACGGGCCTCAACAAGGCAGAGACAGCGAAAAAGTTTGGCGAGGAGAAGGTGAAGATCTGGCGGCGCAGCTTCGACACCCCGCCGCCTCCAATGGAGAAGGATCACAAGTACTATGACATCATTGTGAACGATCCGCGCTATTGCGGACAACTGGATCCCAAGGATTTCCCAAAGTCTGAGTCCCTCAAGCTGACAATCGAGCGCTGTCTTCCGTACTGGAACGACGTGATAGTACCCCAGATCCAGGAGGGAAAGCGAGTCTTGGTAGCCGCTCATGGGAACAGTCTGCGTGGTGTGGTGAAGCACCTGGAGGGCATATCTGATGAAGCCATCATGGGCCTCAATCTGCCCACGGGAATACCCTTTGTCTACGAGCTGGATGAGTCTTTGAAGCCTTTAGGCACTCTGAAGTTCCTCGGTGATCCCGAGACGGTGAAGAAGGCCATGGAGGCTGTGGCCAACCAGGGCAAGGCCAAATAGTCGGACTTGATCTATCTTTAACCCATTTTCGATACCCGACAAAGGTGGACAAGGTCGAAAATAATCGATGTTCAATCCACTTGCATGCCAAACAAACAAAAAAAAAACAATTCGCCGCGGAACTGGGAATCAAGAATCGGAATCTGTGACCAAGAACTGTGGCGAGAACAACAGCGAGCGAAAGTCATGCAGCAAATAAATTTATTTGATTTTAATTGACAATGAAAAGTCAACAGAGATGGGCAATGGTCTCTTGGTCTCTGGGCAATAGTTCTCGGTCTTGGTTGCGGTCTTGCTCTCAGGGTCTGGATCTGTGGGTCTCGGTCTCGAACTGGGTCTGAACCGAGCTAAAGTCCAGGCATATTCATATTCATATTCATATTCATATTCATATGTGTATATTTTCATTGCGTTCGTTTAAGAAATCAGGGAATCAAGTGTGTCGCGTCAATTTTAATTGCTGTCCCTGTCCCTGGGTTCGCTTTTTGGATGGGGCTGGGTCTGGGGTGTGGGCTTCTTCCTCGGGCTGCTGCCTCTGGAATTTCAAATGGGTCGAATTTTAATTTGTTTAAATGAAATACTCATTTAGGTCTTATTGACAAACAAATTGAATTGATTGATCTAAATGAATTTATATGTTCAGCACAGAGTCTCGCAACTCACAGTCCGCCATACGGATAGTGCTGGGGATGCGATGGGATGGGGTTGGAGATGGAGATGGTTATATGTTTCGGTTCAGTTCGGCTTACTCTTGCACTTCTTTGACCCGCTGTTAGCTATCTTTGTATGTATGTATGTGGGGAGTGCGGCCGAGTGCCAGATTTTCGATGTTATGCTCTCGTGGACCGTAGCGTAGCCGAGGTTTCAGCTAGTAAATTGAGAGCGTGAAACGAGCAACGAAACTGACACTGTCCTACAAATGTTGTAAGGAATGTTAGAGACTAGTTACAGGCTACACTACACTCTTGGGCGTTGGTCCCTTTGGCAGCTACATACATGATACAGATTTAAGATTGGAAAACCTTAGCCTGAGAGGCGTAGTTCATAACGCGTTTATGGTGCCACCGATTGTATTGAGAAACCCTTATCATACAGAGGTTCGGTATTTAGCCATGAATCAGACACACAACTATGTTGGCTGGTGTTGCTTAAAAGAATCCAAACTCAAGACCATGAGCTCCACATTATTTGAACTTAATTACACAGCCCAGTCGGAGAAGTAATCCATGAGTCCACGCCGAAGCCATAGCCACAGACGCAGCTGAAGCCCCAGCCGATGGCACAGCCAAAGCGAAGCGGAGTCGAAGGTAAAGTTGGAGTCAAAGTCGGCGCCCCGGCAAATCGTTTCCACTACAAATACAAAATGCAGCATAGAAATTGCAGAAACATAAAAATGTTTGCACTTCGTATTTGTCGCACATAAAATCTAATATCGAATTACAAGGCGCACAGGCCTCAGAGGCGACGCAGTCCTCGGTTCCATTTCCATTTCCAGTTCCACTTCCAGACCCAAACACAAACCCCAGTCTATGTTCCAGCCTCTGGGAGTGGAGTGGAGTGTGTGCGTGTCAGCGAAACTTTGTGGCAGTCTCCTACTGCTCCTTCTTGCCTCCTCCTCCGGCGGCACGGCACAGCCTCCTTCGGGGGGACTGTCCATAAAGAAACTGAATTGAGTTAAATGTGCGATAAATTGCTTTTTGCATTTATCATGGTCGCCCTGGCAGGCGGCAGCGGCAGCCCGAGTTTCTCGCTGGAGACGGGCCAAGCCTAGACCATGAAGAGGAGAGCCTCCACTGACTCCGCAGACTCCAGTAAATGCTCCTCTCACTCCTCCACCCCACTGTGTGGCGAATATTGAACAAGATTTTTAATTAGTCGCCAAAACGAACGAAAGGGGAGAGAAACTAAATACGAAGACTCCAAGAAACTTATTCTGGTGCAGCGATGAGATTGCTTTATTTATACGTTGTCCGAATGTATTTATTAGGCCAGATCCTGGTTGATCACCTTGCTGATGTAGGGCAGGAAGCTTGAGACACGTGTGTAGACATCGGGCCTGCCCTGGGCACAGGTGGAGGACCCATACGAGACAATGCCCACCAGCTGAGGACGAGAGCCAGCCAGGATCAGAGGTCCACCAGAGTCGCCCTGTGAGGGATATCTGATCAGATCTGTCATATATCTAGGAAATATCTAGATGCTTACCACACATGCCCCTTGTCCGTGGGTAGCCAGGGCACAGATCTCATTCCGGGTCACACGGAAACCCTTCTGGTTGCACTCCTCATTCGAAATGGTGCTGTAGTGCAGCGCCTGAAGATGATCCGGCAGGCTGGCCGAGGAGGTGGCAGGAGTGGTTGATCCCCATCCTGTGAGACGTACCGCCACCTTCTCGCCAATGCGATCCGTTCCACCCAGATGGATGGTACCGATATCTGCGCGATTCAAGCGGAATGGGGGCGTCACCTTGACCAGGGCAATGTCGTTGATGATCCGGGGACTCATCGCGTACTGCGGATGCACATGCTTTGCCACCACCCGGTGGCGCAGGCCCCCGGACTTCCAGTTAAGGGTGCCAACCACCACACTGATGTTCTCCACCTTCATCTTCTCCACGCAGTGGGCGGCCGTGAGGACATGCTGGGCACTGACTATGGAGCCCCCGCAGAAGTGACTCCAGCGTCCACGTCGCTGCGCCTGCAGTGAGATTTGGAAGGGCACCGTCTCGTTCACCATTTGGCCGCCATTAATCCTAATGGGATCTGCTGCTGCGGTTTCCATGCTCCGCATGGGATCTGTTGAGGTTTTTGTGGGGGCTATCCAGGTGGCAGCCATGGTCACACTTAGATACAGACAGAATAGCTTTATGGCGAACATTACGAGTGCTGGTGGCACTTTTACTCCGACGCGAATGAGTTGGAAATGATAACCCCCCATGGTTTTTATACCTCCCAATTGGGGGTTGAGCTTATCAATTTATTTGGGCTAAGGTCTTGTACGAGAGCACTTACATATCGACATGTAAATGTTTGTGAACTTGAAATCTGGCGAAATTGGGCTTCCATTTGGGTTATACATGCAAGTAGGGATATAAATAGAGATGAATAATGACAGCAAGACACCAATACGGAACCACAGAAGTATCTCCTCTAAGGATAGACTTCTAGAGAGCCAAACAGTAGTCCAATTGGATCACCCGCTGTTCGTCCCTTGCGTGCCTGGTTATCATAACCTGGCGGAGATCAGCGAACCGAACCTCCCATCATATCCCATCTGGAGCCCCAGAGACATCGCTTGACAGAAGCGCCTACCTGTTGTCATCAATTAGGTAACAAGCTCACGCGACCGATAAATATTAAGCCAGTGCTAGCTGTAGCTGTATCTGTATCTGTATCTGATTCCACACACAACACAAGTATCTGGGCATCTGTATCTGCATCTGGGTATCTGCACTGTGCTCCGTGGCATGATCTCTTATCTGATTTGCAAATAAAAATCTGTTTAATTTGCCCAATGCCCAAGTCTGAGTCGGAGTCGGAGCGAAGCCAATGCCAGATCGCTGCATGCTCCGTACCTGGGAGTCATAATTTATATAAGACCAGTGGAATCATGTGGGGGAACGTGGAGGTGAGGCACTGCACAGTGCACTGCACAGTGTGCACCTTGCGAGGCGATGCCAAGCAAATTAAGTACTAAAATAAACGACCAATTTACTGATTATGCAAAACACGCAATTAATTTTCCGCTCGCTTTTTTCCAGACCAAAATTAATTGCCTGAGAGAGTGGAAAACTCATTCTGGAGTGCGTGTACGCGTTGTATGTTGTATGTTGTCCTGGCTGATCTTGTTAATTTATGCTGTCAGTCATAATCATTTGCATACGAGTTGGACAACTACGAGATCCAAGCCAGAACAAATCCATCTTCCATTGGCACATTCCCAAGAGCAAAGATCCCATTCACAATCCCCCATTCAGGCAATCACTATAATTCCACCTTTGACTACTGGGGCTACTGGGCTTCGACCCCTAGCATATGAGACCCTGGCACTATGCCTCCTCCTTCTCCTCCTCTTCCTCCTTTCACATCATAAAACCAGCGGCTCTGCTTTAAGAACTTCTCAAATAAATCACATTGAAGACGGTGGCAGTGGCGGCGGCAAAGAGACAAACAAGAAACACTCACAAAAAGCCGAAAACAAAAAACTCATAAAAATTGCACTGACAATGTCTTGGCTCCGTTCTTGGCCACACGCACAATTCTACAGAAGTTGGCACGAAGAACATGGCCCTGAATGAGGGCCAACCGAGATCCGAGAGACCCGATCCCCGATCCCCGAGACGAGAGGCAGGCAATCAAGCAAAATGTCATAATAATGATGGCGTCCCGTCGGAGCAGACGGGCCAGAGCAGGATGCTTATCTTGTTAACACCGAACGATCCAATAAACCCTGCTCAAAGGAAGGGAAGGGGTCGGATCGGATCGGAACGGATCTGGAGGTCTGGTCTGAAAAGTTGCTGATGAAATGATTAAAATGCATTTTATTAGCCAGAATTTTGAGCATCATCTGTGGAATTGCAGAAAGGAGTTGGAGTTTGAGTTATGAGAATAAAAGTTCGCAGTGAATTTTAGTCAGGGTTGGAGCGAAATATAACCAAATGAAGCAGAGGAAGTGCCTCTGTAGGCTCCATTAATCAACATTTTTGTGGCTAGAACAAAGCCTAATGAGTTTTTTACAGGGATTAACCTGTCAGCCTGGCTCACGCTCAAGGCGAAGCTCACATGCAAATTAGATGCGGGAATTAAGAATAAAAATCCGCAGATAAGTCATGCCTTGACAGGGTGGTCCAATTAACAAAAGCCAGCCATAAGGCAACACGGCAGGCGCCACAGAGCGAGTCGGAGTCAGATCCACAGCCACATCTACATCCTGTATGTGGGGTGTGGGGTGGGGTCTGGGGTGGGGTCTGGGTTTGTGTTGTGTGTTTGGCTTTGGCTTTGGTACTCCTCGTATAGCCTGATATAATAAAGCCATTTCAGGTTCAAATCGGTTCGGCGCTGCAACGCAACCCAGGACAATTAACACAGTAGTCCAAAGATCAAGACCTCAACAACGGGCAAGCCCAAGCCAAAGCCAAAGCCAAAGCTCCAGTCGAAGCCACAGCCCAAACAGAAACAGAATCGAAACGAAACGAAACCGAGAGGTGTGCATAATTAATTTGCGCCAGTGCGCCACACACACTCAGACCACAGAGACCACAGACCAGGTCCACCCAAAAAGGAGCAGCAAAATGATTCATTAGTTGGCTGCAATCAGCCCCGGAACTGACACATGGTTCTGTCTCTGACTCCGAATGTAGACCAGATAGCACTCACAGAGCCCGCCCAGACATCGGCCACTGAGGAAGAAGTCTCCTGACTGCAACTGCAACTGAAGCTGAAGCTGAGGCTGAGGCTGATTTGCATCGAACATGTGAGATAGTCTGGCTGGAAGGCAGAACAGGACTGGCAGCATCCGAGGTGTCCGAGGTGTTGATTGCCAGCGGCAGGTCTCCTTGTCTGCCACTCGACAATGAATTAAAAGAAATGTCCGCTGTCCGCTGTCCGAGGCCCCAGGGCGCTGCTTGTTTAATCGGAATATTTAAATTATACGCTGATTAAAACTGTGAGACAGATCTCACTGAAAGGAGGCACTGGTCTGGTCTGGTGCTCTGACTGCCCTTCTTGGGTTCTTTGCGTAGGTGTTATTACCAAGAACTGCGGAAGCAGCCGCCTCTACCTCTCCATGCCATGATTTCTGTGTTCCAACTGACAATTTTTACAGTCTAGACCTTCTTTTGCTATCACTGGCACGGCACTACCATGGCGACCTTGTTACCCATTACGTGAGGCGGGTGACAGTGACCACCCACAGCTGCACTCGATAAAATTCAAATTTCATTGTGTAGGTTTTCCAGCAGGGTGTATACTATATAAGGCCCAGATGCAGTTCCAGTGGCACACAAAGCTCTATTCAACATGAAGGTAGGCACTACTTTGATTTTGCTCTTTGTAGCTCTGATGGGAGTGGAGGTGATCCAAGGCAAACCCATGGGACGCATCATTGATTGTAAGTCAAACTTTGGAAAGAATATAGGCAAAAATACTAATACCCGACTATCCTCAGTGGATGCGTACTTCGAGGAGGCGGACACCAATTCCCAGGAACGCGTTGTAGGTGGCTACGATGTGCCCGAGGATGAGTATGTGCCCTACCAGGTGTCCATGCAGTTCCTCACACGGAGCGGCCAGCAGCGGCATTTCTGTGGTGGCTCCCTGATTGCACCCAATCGCGTCCTGACTGCCGCTCATTGCGTCAACGGACAGAATGCCAGCCGGATCACGGTGGTGGCTGGCATTAGGGATCTGAATGACAGCACTGGCCATCGTTCTCAGGTGCAGTCTTACGAGATGAACGAGAACTACCAGGAGCTGGTGACCAGCGACATTGCCATCCTAAAGATCGATCCTCCTTTCGAGGTGGATCAAAAGCGTGTGTCCACCATCGATGTGAGCGGCTCGGAAGAGGTGGGGGCCGATCAGGAGGTTCTTCTCACTGGCTGGGGCTCTGTCTTTCACTTTGGCACTGGTCCCTTTGCCAAGTATCCCACGGTGCTGCAGAAGCTCTCCTACAAGACGCTCAGCAATGCCAGATGCAAAGAGACCATGACGCAGCTCACGGACACTGAGATTTGTGCTCTGGAGAGATTTGGCAAGGGTGCTTGCAATGTGAGTGAATCCCTTAAACACTGATTGCTCATCTCTTAAACTTGGTCATATTTTCACTACTTTCCAGGGCGACTCTGGCGGTCCTTTGGTGATGCAGAAAGGGGAGTCTCTCAAGCAAGTGGGCGTCGTCTCCTATGGCACTGCTTTCTGTGCCTCCAACAGTCCTGATGTCTATACCAGGGTTTCCATGTTTGATGGCTGGATTGCAGAACGAATGTCCTAAGACTGTTAAACTTTGCCTCTGGTTTGATCAATAAAGATGATTTTGAATATGGAAATTACGAGTTTTTCTTTGCAACAATCACTCTATTTCTTTTTAGAAGGTAACACTTCTATGTGATAATGGTATTTTTGAATACTTTAACTAGGTTATTCTCCACCAACATTGCGAATACCCGCAGAATGGCCCATTATATTTTGAATTTCAAGATCAAATTTAATGGCCATAACCAAGTTTGCGAGTTGGCCCACATATCTGCAGCGATATCTATGCAAATTCCCCCTCTAATGGGGGCTCAGCTAAATGGTGTTTATATAAGTCTAGTGTCAGGCCCAAAACCACTGACATTAACCAAACAACCAACGATGGGGCTAACGGAGATTCTGCTGCTCGCGGTACTCTCTGCCGGAGGGGCCACAGCGCGTCTTAATTGTGTGTTTGGTTAAAAATAACTCCCTAAACCACTCAAGAGCTTATAATTTGCTACCCTTTCTAGCTCGTCAGCTCAGTGAAGATCCACCCACTCGAATAGTTGGTGGTTCGGATGTTCCCCCCGGAGAGTACGTTCCCTATCAGGTGTCCATGCAGTACAGAACCAGCGGCGGTCAGGCGCACTTTTGCGGCGGCTCTATTATATCTCCGAATCGCATCCTAACGGCTGCCCATTGCTGTCGCGGACTGAATGCATCGCGGATGACAGTTGTGGCCGGGATACGCAGCCTTCAGGAGAGTGGTTCACGTTCTCAGGTGGTGTCCTACAGCATACATCCAAAATATCAAGAGCTAGTCACCAGCGACGTAGCCGTGCTGTTCATTGAGCCGCCGCTGGAGATGAACAATGTCAGCATCAGGGCCATAGAGTTTACGGCAAAGCGAAAGGAGTTTGTCGGTGGCGGAGTTCCCGTAACACTCACAGGATGGGGTCTGCGACTGCCTGTTCCTTTTCCCTTCCTGGACAACGTCAACTATCCGAACACACTTCAGCGCATGAGCTATCATACGATAGGAAATAGGCAGTGCAGAGAGGCGGGCATGGAGAGTGTCACGGATACGGAGATCTGCGCAGAGGTCCCTTCAGAGGCGCCTGTTCGGTAAGTCCTTGGATTCCATTTAAAGACATTGAATCCCAATCCGCATCTGTCCTTCTTTCAGGGCGACTCTGGCGGACCGCTGGTCATGCAAACGGAGAATGGACTGAAGCAGGTTGGCATCGTGTCCTATGGACTGATGGTCTGCGGTCTCTACATCTCCCCGGATGTCTACACTCGAGTGTCCACGTTCAGTGGATGGATACAAGACCACATAGAGTAATAGAGAAACCTCTCTTAACAACATGCAGATAACATAAATTTATAAATCAGAACTAATTCGTTTCAATTCTATTCCTCGGCTGGTGCCTCGGCTGGTGCCTCAGCTGGTGGCTCGGCTGGTGCCTCGGCTGGTGCCTCGACTGGTGCCTCGGCCGGGGCTTCCTCAGGTGGAGCTTCTTCCTCTGCAACTGCGGCTGGGGCTTCCTCTTCTGGTGGCGGTGGTGGTGGTGGTGTCTCTTCAGGAGCTGCTGGTGACTCTTCTGCTGGTGGTTCTTCTGCTGCCTCTGGCGGTGCCTCTTCTGCGGTGGGAGGGGCTTCTTCTCCTGCCGGGGCCTCTTCTGCAGCTTCTGTCGGCTCCACTGGAGCCGCTTCTTCAGCCACTGGTTCTGGAGCAGCATTTCCTTCAGACTCTGCAGCGACGGCTTCCTGTCCTGGTGCCTGCTGCGAGGGAACCTCGGAGGCAACCTCCGAAGGTTGGGCAGTGACTACGACAGTATCGGCAGCAGTTGGAGGAGGAGTCGGAGGAGTTTTATCCTCATCTGGCTCAGCCTTCGCCGTCGCTTCCTTCGGGGTGCTGCTGTCCTTTTCGGAAGATTCCGTCACATCCCCACAGGGATCTACAATGGGCTTCAGATCCATGTGCTGCAAAAAGGATATTAGTTTCAAGAAATATATAGATACGAGGATCTGTCAAACCGTTAAGCAGTTGCGGAAGAAACGCTGAATGACGCGAGCAGCGTGATCCAATCGCATTTCCTCTTCATTAGCAGCTTCATCAACCTACAAATGTGGGAATACCGAAACAAATGAGATCTGGGAAAGGGAAAAGGAAAAGAAAACGGAAACCCTACCTCCATGCAGGTGCAGGTGCATATGTGCTGTGGCAGGTTGGCGCGCACTAGATAGCCGCGCCAGGCGGCCTGGATAATGGTGGCCGAGTGCTCCCGCATGGCCTCGCGCATGCGCTTGAGCTCCCGATCTCGGAAGTACTGGTAGAGCACTTCTGTACCGTCGGCGCCACGGGCAGCCGCCATGTAGGCGTCCACGAAACGCTTGTAGGCACTCTCGACGGCCGGACGGGATAAGGCCAGCTCCTCCTCGGAGAACTTGCACTTCACTAGCAGCTCCTCGAGTATGTCGATGTCCTCGAAGCTGATCGTCTGCTTGCCGCGGCGCATCTCGCAGCGACGCCGCTCAAGGAAGTTGCGGAAGCAATCCTCCATCACCTGTCCCATCATATCAGACTTTTCCTTAGTCAGATCGCAAACGCACAGGTCCGAGATGATGTTGTCAACCTGGCGCAGAGCACGATCCAGGATGCTTCTAGCCACTGCAAAGGCGGTGGGAGAGGGAGATGACTCCAAGACTTACCACACTCGTTTCACTTGAACTCACCCATGGCCTTCTCTCGTGTCACAATCACAGAGTGCAGATAGTCGATGATGAACTGGCAGAGGCATTCCTTTGTTGGCTGGCAGCGCAGGACCTCGCGTGTGATGTCCGAAAGTATTTCGGGAAGTCCTTCCGGCAAATTAATCGCTTGCTGGCGGAGTTTTCCGCGCTGTATCAAGTAATTCATGTCTGTCTTTATCGGTCTATGTGAATTTAAAATAAAAATCTATTATTTGTGAAAAATTCAAAAATTTTGGAACAGTTCTTTTTTTAACTTAGCAACGGAGAATATGTGATTTCGGAAAACGTGCTGAAAATGAAGTATAAAATGAATCTAAAGGGCCAACTGAGATCTGGGGTCCTGTCACAAAAGCCCATTTGATTGCAAACGATCGCTGATACGATCTTACAGATCGGACAAGAAAGGAAAAATTAGTAGCGCCGAAAACACAATAAGCGTTGCAGCAAACATAATCTACACATTCGAACTTCGCGCCGCCGTTTCTTCTTGCATAGTGTCGCCACCAATGTTGTCAGTGGCAATTTCTTGAACTAAATTTAAAAAAATCTGTTGCTTGGTAGCACTGAATGCGTTTAACAGCCCCACGTTAAGTCGACATTAATGCTTGCGCTTAACAGCACTAAATTCTTGCGACTTTAAACAGTATCTTCATATTTTTAAAGATATATTTAGGAACAAGGGGTATAGAAACTTCCATACGAAGGTTTTTTGAATTTTCGCTATCTTAAATCGTGCTTCCGTGCATCATTTATTCCAATGGATTGCTTTTAAATCCTTTTCGCTCATTCACTTTCAAACAATGTATATTTGGCGCTCCAGTTTGGTGGGACCTTGCTCTCTTTTTTTTGGGATTCCAGCAGCAATGTCCCTTAACATGGCGCGGATTAGCAACATTTCGCATACCCTTGGGGAAATGGATGTTATAGAGTTTTGAATATGTTTGTCATCCTAAGCTCTAATTGCAGAAACTAGTCAGTCTCTGTTTTAAACGATATTTTGCAATTAGTAGTCTTCTTGCAGAGACCAAGAGTTGGTACAGGGATCAGGATTTCTATAGAAGAAACTTATCGAATTCATGAATGCAATCTAAGACAAGGTCTTTACTAATTACCTTTGAAAGCAGGTTGGAAAACAGTATCTTTATATAATATTCACGAAAAAGGGTATACAAATGCCTATACACGCATCATGTCTTCAAATACCAGCAACATTGCGTCTGTTTTTATTTGTTGATCTATTTTGTTTAAGCCTTGTTTTAGTCAAAATACAATAGAAGCAAGGACTAAAAACTAGCCAATATTGTAGAAAATTGAATCATCAATGGGATAAAATTATGTGTTTAGGGCTGATTTTCCTATCCAGCTATTAATCGTAAGCCGAATATCAAAGTCGAGGAACATGATTTCCGATAATGGAAAGAGAACTGTACACTGGTACAAAGGTTCCCCCAACAAAAGTGGGTGTGTATCGAGAATTTGAATTGCAAATTACACCCGCTAGCCGGAGAATCAATATATAAACCGTTTCAGAAAATCGTTGAACCGCTTTCCATTTCCATACCCGCCAGCAGACCTCTCTCCCGACCCATACGCGTGGCCGTACGAACAGAAAGCTCCAAACAAAGAACTTTTGAAATGAAAATATATATGTATGCAAAACTGGAAAGCAATGGTTGAATAACAAGTGAGGCATGGGCAGCGGGGATTCCGCTGAAACAGGGTATCTGTATATTCATCCCGATAGAACATCTATATTTATGATTTATCGGAATATTTGAGAGATAACGTACCTGTAGGTTTTCAGAATGGGAGCAGTCCGCCCCTTCATAGCTGACGCCTCTGCCTAAGAACCCGGCAATACATATAAAAGCTGTTTCCGATTGGAGAGACCATTGGAGGCTCGTTGTTGTTGCCAGTTGGGGCCCACGACGCGCGATCGTTCCCGCGAAGAAGCAGACGAAAGCGAAAGCGAAAGCAAAAGAGACATAACAGCTGGAACCGTTCGGGGGATCGACAGTCGGGAAACAGTTTGTCGTAATGCAGCAGCTGGTCCGGGTCGCTCTGACGCTAGGTGAGCGCCACATCCACGCCACGATGATGACTCAATCGTAATCCACCTTCGAGTCCACTTTTGCAGGTCAACGCTCGGGCAGCGTTTGGAATGCGAGCCGGGACAGGGGGATTGCCAGCCTGGCAGCTCTCTCCGAAACACACCAGATACTCCAGAAGACCTGCCGGGACTTCGCCAATGCAGAGCTGGCTCCACGGGCCCGCCAGCATGATCGCGAGGGGCTGCACCCGGCGGAGCAGATACGACGGCTGGGAGAACTCGGCCTGATGGCGGTGACAGTGCGGGAAGAGTATGGTAAGATGGTTTTGAGATTAATGCATGGCGTCACCTCTAAATGCTCTCTTGATACCCACCTTTAGGCGGCTCCGGACTCGACTACCAGGCCTATGCTATTGGCATGGAGGAGGTTGCTCGTGGCGATGCGGCCGTCTCCGTTGCAATGGGCGTCAACAACCTCTTCTTGGGCGCCGTACAGCTCCATGGAAGCGAGCAGCAGAAGCAAGACTTTCTGGTGCCCTACACCCAGGGCGAGAAGATTGCCTTCTATGCCCTGTCCGAGCCGGGAAACGGATCAGATGCCAGCGCCGCCAGCACCACGGCCAAGTTGGATGGGAATAGCTACCAGCTAAACGGCACCAAGGCATGGATATCCAATTCCAAGGAAGCCAGTGGCGGCGTCGTCTTTGCCACAATCGACAAGACGCTCAAGCACAAGGGTATCACGGCCTTCCTTACAGCTAAAGACGTGCCCGGTCTGTCTGTGGGCAAGAAGGAATGCAAGATGGGAATGCGAGCCTCCTCCACGTGCCAGCTGGTGCTAGACGACGTCCAAGTGCCGCAGTTCCAGGTGCTGGGAGGCCCCGGCGAGGGCTTCAAAATTGCCATGCAGTCGCTGGACTGCGGTCGCATTGGAATCGCCGCCCAGGCTACGGGCATTGCACAGGCCGCTCTGGAACTGGCCGTAGACTACTCCCAGAAGCGTATTGCTTTTGGCAAGCAGCTCTCGCGGATGCAGCTCATCCAGCAGAAGCTGGCGGACATGGCGACGAGGGTGGAGGTGTCCCGGCTGCTAACCTGGCGGGCCGCTTGGCTCAAGGACAATGGTTTGCCCATCACCAAGGAGGCCGCGATGGCTAAGCTGCATGCCTCCGAGGCGGCCACATACTGCGCCCACCAATGCACCCAGATCCTGGGCGGAATGGGTTATACAACCGACTTGCCCGCAGAGATGTACTACCGTAACGCTCGAGTAACGGAGATCTACGAAGGAACCTCCGAAATTCAGCGTATTGTGATTGCCAATGCTGTGCTCAGGGAGCTGGGCAGTGAATGATCTTGTCTGCATTTATATTTTATTAAACACACTGCCTATAGGCTACAGGGATTCAATATTGTTATTCTTTTTAAATTAAAATAATAAATGAAAAAAAAAATTAATGAAGCTATATTTTGATATTTTCTCTTCTGTGTATGCAGAACTGTTAGGAATGAAAAAAAAGCGTGCCTTCGATCGTGGCAGACTGCCATGTGATCATATGTGGTTGTATGAGTGCTGTAAAGTCCATAAGAATCCATCCTCCTTCATTGTAGGAGAGAAGCATGGCTCAATTTCTAAGTCACTTATCATTTGTTGAATACCTGGCCCCAAAGGAATCGAGATAAATGAGTAAAGGAAGAGAATAGCCAAAACAGGCAGTGATAGATGGTCAAAGTGTTGGTGGCTGGAATACAGTCTTACGTCTTATTAAGTTCCTTCTACCCTAAAACCTTTTTTCAGACTAAATCCAACAAAAGAAAAAGTTTAAAATTAACCAGTCAAGTGAAAAATAGAGTCATTAAATGTATAAAATTATGTGGGCATAGCTGGGCGCTTTTTCTAGCTAGTAATTTTCGACGGAACATCAAATTTAAGCAATATGGTTTCCATCCCTGGACGTAGAACGATTAACCTTTTACAAGCCAAGGTTATTTTCCACCAAAAATAATAAAAAATTTAATAATGTTAGCGCAGTTCAGGTGAAAGATATTATGGTTGTTTTTTAAGTTCAGAGGAAAGATGGCATGAATCCTCAAGAATAATTCACAATCGTTAATATTTTCCAATAACCATTTAAATAAAGGGGGCTTAAGTGGGCTAAGACAAGTACGCGGTGATTAGTGAACATCGATGTTTATTTATTTTTTAAATTTTTGAATAAATGACGGCAAATCTACTGAATTTAAATGTGGATACGCTGTTTGAGCAGCACAGCGTATCCGAGATCGATGTAGTGCACAAAAAGATACAGACTGTGGTGGAGAACAAGCGCGAGGAGCTGCGCACTCATGTGGGGTAAGTGCGGCAGAGTGATGTGGCACATCGGAAAAGGCATAAAACTAACAAACTCTATTTGTAATGCCTAAGAGAGCGGTACAGGGATCTGCTCAAGGCGGCCGACACCATTGCGGCCATGCAAACGTCAGCGGCAACCCTCATCGAGCAGGTGCACTGCGTCCAGGCGAATTGTCGGAGTCTTAATGAGCAGCAGCTCCTGGGCTTCAAGACAACGGCGCCCGCCACGGACGCGGCGCTGCAGCAGAGAAATGCCAGCAAGAAGCTGCAGAGCTACTATGGCACAATGGTGCAAATCAAGCTGCTGACGTCGCTGCCGGAGCTAATTTGGACGCACATCGACAACGAACAGTTTTTTGCGGCCACTGAGCTGTTCATCTTCAGTCGCCACATCAGCACAGGCCTGCAGCTGGATGGCAATAGTGCGCTAATGCAAAAGCTGCCCGTGGCCCGCAAGCAATGGGAGATTCTACGGCCCTTCCACCTTACCATCAAGCATGCAGTACTAGCCGTGTTGGAGCGCGAGGAACTATGCCCAGAGATCGCTGTGGACTGTATGCAGAGCCTACTCCTGCTGGACAAGTGCGATCTCAGCTCTGTTCTGCAAACCTTTCTCAACCTGCGAGCCTCTGCCTTCTTGAATTGCCTCCAGAGCCATCTCACGGAACCTCGTCGTGTCAAGGAACGCATTTTGGCAAGTCTGGGCATTCTAAACAGCACCATAGAGCTGCTGGACAAGTGTCTGCTGGGTGAGTGCCAATCCAATACGCTTTATTAATGCCTTCGGAATATTACGCAAATAAAAAGAAAAAGGAAAACAATCAAGCAGCATTCCCAACACATAAGGCGGCTGGCCAAAGAGGTTAATGCATCGCCCACTTGCTCTTGCTTGCTGTAGTGGAGTACACTCGTTGCTGGGCTATAATTTATGTTTGCCCCGCAGGCTTTCAACAGAGCATCGGTGTAGGCCACATGGTGGTTGGCACAGGTCACATAGCTGATCTCGCCCAGACCCACCAGCGTGGAGTTCTTGTCAATGCCATTGTAGCACTCGAATAGGGTGCCATTGGTGGGAATCAGGATATGGCAATGCTGCGTCTCCGAATTATGGAACAGCACAAAACATACACTCGGATTCAGGTCCAGAAAGTAGATGCCATAGGGGTCGCCCAGCTCCATATACGAGTCCCCGGAACTGATCTTCAGATCTGCCGAGTAGCGACCCACGCAGAGCTGCTGCAGAGCTCCCTTGAGCTCAATGCCGCAGCGACGTGCTAGTTTCAGACTTGAACCTGACATTTTCTATTCACACTCTTATCAATTTGACTTTCTCCGACTGATATTCTTTTTTTCAATTTCAGAGAACGGCCTACTGTTCACTCGCCTAGCGGAATGTTCAGCGTCCACATGCCCGCCCAGCATTAGTCGGATGGAGAGCAGCGAGCGGCAGTTGGCCCATCTTTTGCCCGAAATCATAGCTGGCTTCAAGCCGCAGTTTGATGTCCCAAAACTGTCGCCCAAGCATTTGGGCATGTCCCTTCAACAATGGCTGGACAAGATGAATGCTTTAGCCGCCACACAGCTGCAGCAGATATTCGCTTTGGTCAGTAACATGCAGACCATTCAAGATATCAAATCGTCGGCCAGGTCCACAGGCAGGCCAAGCTTTCTTCATCTAGAGCAGCAGCTCCATTTGGAGCATTCCGAGCTGGACTTTTATGCCACAAAGTATGTACCCCTCATCAATGCCCGTGTGAGGGAGATCATACGCAGTAGTTGGGCTCACGCCATGAAGCAGACCTACGAGAAGGTGCTTTCTTTGATTGAGGCTGGGGTGTCGACGCCACCGCATCAGATATGGAAAGAGCAGAGCGATGACTTGCCCCTGAGCCTGGCAGCGGCACTCAGCGATCAGCCCAAGCGTTTGGCCAACCGCACCAAAGGCTACGACTCCTCAACCATTGATCTGTGCAAGCAGTTTGATTCTCAGCTGGCCGACATCGTCCAGGAGCTGAATGTCCTTCTTCAAGAGCAAACGACGCGAACGGAGGATAAGATGTCATTGATCAAATTCCTACGGGAAACGGCACAGGAGCAGGTTGCAGAGTATCTGTCCAAACTGAAGTCGCTGCAATTACGAGAGCGTCCTGCCCTGCTCCAGGCTTTGCGCAATAGTCTGGCATTGGTGGAACTGTGCCCCAACCTGAAGCTGTGCTTCTGTCAACCACCCAGCTGGCGTCAATGGAATCAGTCGGGTGCGGGCATTGACCACTGGCAACGTATTTGTGGTTTGATTGAAGACGAGATGCTAAGTCTCTGGCTGCTCATTGTGGAGGATGTCCTGACGGCTCACAGCTGCGAGAAACAGCTTACAAAGATCATCAGTCATGAAGCGGTTTTGAGGGATTTTGCGGTAACAATTGTCGCTTAAATGTATTTTAGCATTAACATATAATCTATACAATCCCCTTACAGCTCTGGCAAACGCTTACTCTGGAGCAGCGCGATGAGGAGCAGGAACAGAGCGTCCAGTCAACCATACGCATTCCCAGCCAACCGCGTCTCTCACTGCAAACGTATCTTCATCAGTTGATTCAAGCTCTAAATCTGGCTGTTCCCCAGACCCTGCCATCCAAAGTGCTGCATGCCTTCAACCAGAAACTTCTTGGACAGCTGCTGGGACACTACGAGGGACTGGCGGCTGCAGAGTGCACGAAGACCAGCCAGAACATTGCCCTACAGCTCTACTTTGATCTGAAGTTTCTGGAGCGCGTGTTTGCCGTCTCTCGCGAGGAGCGTCCTCTGTACGATCAGATCCATTCTCAGCAAAACAACCTGCGGGACTGCATCGATCCCTTCGACTTTGAGCTGTTTGCCGAGCACATCAGCACGCATGTCGCCCGCTCCACGTCTCGTCTCCAAGGCGAACTGGGGGTATTGACACCCTATACGCCAGCTCCTGGCCAAGGCACAACTGCATCGAGCGCCTTGGCCCACGAGGCGGATCCCAATGTGCTGTGCCTAAGCACTTCGGGCTCCACATCTCTTTGGTTCCCCTTGCTACCGATTGTCATGCCGCAGGCTGCAGGTGGACTTGCTGGCAGTGAACGCAAACAGAAGCCCGTTGAGACAGATAAAGTGAGTACATTACTATGATATTGGATATCTTCAATGAACCTATAATTCAAAGCATTACCAAGTTGTAATTTGTGTATTTCTTTCATAGGATTTCTTTGAATTGCAATCCTAAATCAATAATTTCATCATTTGCTCTTGTTGGGTAGGAATTATATTTGACAAGTGATATTTAGTTTCCATTTCTCGTTTGCATGTTTGATTTTGTTGAGTCCAATCAGTCAAAGTTGCATGCCATGAATTAACTAAAATTAATTGATATTTGCGAATGTTGTACCCCATTTCCCAGTTAAATATACAATATCTTGCATATTGAACTAAAAAGGCAATAGTATTTTATAGCCATCCCTTGTTTTTGTGCTTTGCCTCTACCGAAAACCGATGATAATATCTCGGAAAACTAAAAGGAATCCTGTTTTGCTTAATAAATCCTTTCATTGGCAGCTATGTGCTACAGAAACACTTGGATAATTAGTCGCTGTTTATCATTTCCTGTTCCCTTATCAAACAGCAATCATACTGTCTGTTGATACCATAGTAACTAGTTTCCATTCCTCGTTTGCATGTTTGTTTTTGTGTTCGCCAGAATATGGCATGCACTCAACATTGATTGAATCTGTTGAAAGAGTAAATGGAGTCTTTTTCTTCCTTGGTTTCATTGGAAATTGTTCAAAGCTCTTCAAACTGAAGGAGCAGTTTAATTAAACTAATTTCGTGCATCCAGCATAATAAATTAACCGAAATGCCGCAAGACACATTTTAATTAGCTGCAACTTTCGCCGGCTTCTACTGACTGGTGCTGCAGATGATGCTCCTCCTCCTGACCCTTCCAGAGCCGTGCTCCAGAGACCCACCGCAAGTGCCTGGCCAAAAGTTTCGAACTCGAAACCGGGACCAAAATTTCCAAGTGGATGGCCAGGACATCGGCAGAGTGTGCTTACGGGTGTGTGTGTGCTGCTGAGTGCCTTAAATGCTAATTAATGAATCGCTGCAATTATTGAAATCAAATCGCCGGGCAGAAGGGTAATTTATGGCCGACTGGGAACTTGGCCGTTACTCGCATGTTTTGTAATTAGCCGCGATCTCTGGCGGTATAAATCGTTCTCTAATTATCCCAAATGTGTGCTTACTGTTTCTTGTTTGCCTCCCCCTTTTTGGGTTTCCGCATAAATCACCAGAGCTAGCCGCAAATTAACAGATTAATCAGACAAACTACCAATTAATAGTACTAATTAATTAATAACATTTCTCTTTTCCCACAGACAGCGATTGCGACGACAGCGACAACGACAACGACACCCACAAGGAAATCGGGTGGCAGTGCCACCACACGCAAGGGGGATAATAGCAAATCCAAATCGGGCGCAGCTTCATTCTTCGGTATGTCCCAGGAGTGGTTTCGCTAGAGGAGCTAAATCAAGTGGCCTGTGAAGTGCATCCAAGTGGAATACTCCCAAACCAGAAGTGCCGAGCGTTCATTCCCTTCGTTCGCTATACTCTCGGATGTCAACTGTTCCATTGTTTAGGAAAGCGCATTATAAATGTTTCGACTCGTATCCCAAAAATACATTTTTAAAATGAACGTAATGCAATGCAGTTCTGCTATTTGTAAGAGCGATTTATACATACATACATTATAGATACATATGTACATATATAGTATATTCCCTGATATCCTTTTAATTTCAACTTAATTCTAAATTTGTATTTTATAATGCGCTTTGATGTTGCCACATTGGCATTGGGGCTACTGCTATTTCTTGCCTCCTTTCTTGCCAGCGCCTGGGGGTGGCTTTTGGTCTGCTCCTTTCTTGGCTCCACCTTTGTCACCGCCAGCCCCACCGCCTTTGTTTTTATTTCCAGCAGCTCCAGCGGCTGCTGCGGCTCCTCCTGCACTACCACCGCCAGCGCCGCCGCCTTTTTTCTGTAAGGAAAAGCACACGAAAAGATTTTACTTTGAGCTGGCTCTGGGCAAATAATGAGCTAGGACTGTGTACAGTTCTTGAGCAAAGTCAGTTAATGAGAAAGATGTTAGTTATTACGAGTAGTGGCATGAGCCGGGCGGGGTCCTTTGATAAGTTTGATGGAATATGAAATCTTTGGTGGGAATGGGAATGGGATTAGAAATGGAACTGGAAATGCACTTGAAAGAGATTCCAAATGCCTGCCTTTTATTGAATGAATATGGATGTCCACCTGATACTCGGAGAGTATTTAAAGTTTAAACAAACTATGTGGAATGTGTCCGAATAAGGTTTTGGTAAGACTCAGTATTTGGATCATCTCACAGCAATATGCAACCATGAAACAATGATGTTACAAGGGAACTGGATATCTTTAGGTAGTTTCCATGAACCACTTTAGGTATTTTCACGAAATTCCACTAGAGGAGCACCTCTCCTTATAAGTAATTTTGTTAAAAGTATATCTTCTTGAGGGAATCTTCATCAGCGAATCTTAAAATTGTTTTTTTAATTTTCAATTGATGTTTGAAGGTATTGAAGGTATATGCATCTCCAGTTGAAAGCTTAAGCAAATTAGATGATGATAATCAGTATCTTAACTCACAATTAATACGCATGTTGCATAACACAAATATTGCTTACATTGCCGCCGCCTCCACCTCCTGCTCCACCACCACCGCCGCCGCCCTTATTTTTTCCCATCCTATCAACTTCTTCGGCCAGCAATTATTTAATTTATTTGGTTTGGGTTTTTTCGGTTTTGGTTTGGTTTTTGGCGAGCAAACTTTGGCCACAGCAGGCAAATTGCAACTAATAAGCATCGCCCATAGCCCCACAGCAAAGTGCATGAAATGAATTCATTCCGCAGCCAAAAAGAAGGCCGAAATAAAAGTCGAAAGCAAAACAAACTAAAGAGAATAGTACAGAAGATATTGCGACTGCAAGATACCCGCTATTTAGTAACCTAAAATTCTTTATCGATGCGATTATAGGAAGAAATATGTTAATGAGCTACGAAAACACTGGACGATGATATGCTTGCGGATAATTTTGATGGATAATAAAACTGTTTGTGAATTTTTTAAGAGTTTGATTCTTATCAAGAATATACACGAATACAGCATACCTTTCCACTCCAACGAGTGCAAGGTACAAAAATGCACAACACCAAAAGGCAGGAAAGAGGAAGCCGAGCCAATGTTTTTGGCCATCAAATGGGTATGGGAACGGGCAGTGAGAACGGAGGGAGGCAGCCCAAGGCAGAGCACACTAGAGCACACCAGAGCACAGAGCTGGCTGAAATGGCCCATAGCTCTTAACTGATTTAATCATCAGCCCGGCACCACTCTCTTGCCCTCTGGGAAGCCGGAAGGAATGGGTAGTGGCTGATTCTCGCGGCGACTGTTGGGATTATTTTTGTAGTATTTCTTTTTGGGATTTTTATTCCGTTTCTGTTACGGTTTCTACATTTGCATTTGCTTTCGGCCCTGCCCAAGTTCCCCCGGCCTCCCCCGCCAACTGTCCCCAAGGCCAAGGCATTGACATTGGTCAATACTGGCGTTTCTGGTGGTGTGAAATGTGGTTCTGCTTCAGGTTCTAGCCAATGGAATGCAATAGGGTGATGATAATCCCCCAACTCAATGACGTATTCAGTGGCAAGTGCAACACGAAGATATTAATAGATGCAAAGAGACTCAAGTGGGATTGAGGTGGCTAAGAGAGAATTTTAAATTTCAAGGGAAATGGGTGCAAAAGGGCAAAAAAGCTGACATTGAGATGTATATTAATAGATGAATAATTCTCTGGGATGCTCACACTGCGTTGAAGCTACTTGGGTATTTTGATTTTGCTGAGATGGAGAAATTAATTTATTTATTTGGTAGGTAAAATAGCTAGACTAGGGAAGTGGCTTATCTCTGTTGCATATCTGGATACAGAAATGAATGAACACGGATAAATTCCCCGCCGACATGCAATTACTGTCACACCTGGCGAATAGATCCCTAACAAGAATGGAGTCCATTCAAAGGCATTCCGCCTGTCTGCGCTCCAAGGAAAAATGGTCCTGCTCTGATTTCTTCATATGCTAATTACAGTTATCAAAAGTTTCTCTGGCGCTGGCACCGGACACTGGAAACTCAATGCATACCTAATGAGCAGCAGGAGATGATAAACCTCAACCTGGTTCCGTCACTCCCAAACACTGCCTTCTCTTGTACGAGTGTCCCCTCCTCTCGGACCAGATGCTAAATACTGTACAGGAGAGTGTGAGTCCAAAGATGTCCAGTCGGTGTCAGCTAATTAAATTAGATGCTTTATACGGTGAGGCTCCTGGTGAAACCGATATCAGGGAGATGTACCTCAGAGCCGCAACCGGAATGGAATGAAAATGAAAACGCTGAGAACTGGAGGACCGGAGGACTGGGGGACTAATTCAACAAGTTGAAATCTGTACATGGCAGTGGCATAAAACCAAATTAGAAGTGAAAAGTATAGAATAAGCTCATAAAATTACGCACACACATGCTCTATAGAGGACTTGGAAACACGGAGGATGGGTAGAATGGGTTGGATAGCTTGGATGGTGACCCGACGCCTAAGGCGAGGCCAACAAAGTCGCTAGTCCGGACATTTGCTGCAGGTGCGGCAGGAAAAACTTGCACCTGAAAGATAAACCCCAAACAGAAGAAGAGCCCCATAGAAGAGCAGAGGGAGACACACAGACCTACCGACAGTTAGACATACGGACAGACAGTTTGAATTTAAACGAAATGGGCGTTACGGGGGCCAACTAAATACATACATAAAAGCGAAAGAGATGCGAGAAGGCGAGAGAGTGAGAGGAGAGTGGGGAGAGGAGAGAGGAGAGGATGGCACAGTAAAAGTGCGGAACTTTAATTAAGTTTTGGTTCTCCCAGCTGACTGACATCTTGAATTACAAATGAAAAACTTGTGTGCAGCAAAAGGAAAACCAGCCAAAGGAAACGAGCCAAAAAGAAACGACAGACAGTCGTAGAACAAGAGCGGGAGGGCAGTGAAAATAGTGCATAATAACACACTGAACTGCAAAAAGGTGGAAAAGCAGGAGCAGCATGCGAATGCGAATAAGTTGCGCAGCCAGCAGAAGGACGAAGAGAAAGACTGGCAGGACAGCCTCAAATCACAGAGATAGGGATCAAAAAGAAATCCACTCAGCAAAACACCACCCATAAAAATTTCTCTATGAACAATTCTTGGAACTCAAAACATGAGCTACGTTGAATATGATCCAATCAAAATGATCTAATCTTTGCCTAGAATCAATCTTCTTAGATATTAAGTACTCCTTAACCAACCTCCGAAAGCTGAGAAAATAAAGTATCTCCAAGTGCGTTTTCATAACAATCTTATTTTCGCTTGGAAATTATTGTTTTTGCTATTGCTGGCTATTTTGGAGTACATACATCCACTATCTGAGAATTAGACCGAATCAGATGACAGAAGATGGCGAAGATGGTTCCATTTCCCTCAGTGTACACTTATAGTAGTTCCCTCATACAATAGTAGCCTGCTAGTTAGCTGTTAAGAATGGCCATCACAACAAACTAAGACCGCGAATAGCCTTATCTCGCACAAGTAGGCAGTCCCTTGAAGCCGCTCAAAAATCGAATAAAAAATGGTTCCATTCATGCCACAAAAAGAGAAAAACTTTGCATGGGAAAACCAAACTATGGGAATACCCTGAAAGATATTCCGTAGCAGATAAACCACTTCCTCTTTTTCAGCTCACTCAAGTGAATATATTTTATATAATTTCCAGACAATGATTTGGTGACGTGACGTCTTCCCCGTGTGGATAGTTTTCGATATTTAAGCGTTACTGCATAAAGGGTAAGATAGCGTTAGGGATAAGATAGCGAGTAAGAAAACACGTGAACTGAATTGAATTTCGGACCTATGCTACGAGTTTATCTACAATATAAGAAAATATTGTATTTATCTTAATAGGTAAAGAACGGGCAATCTATAGAATAGAGTGCAGGTAACCTTGCTTGAAGAGTAGTAAGAGGTCGTCTCAGGAAAGGATGTATGAAAAACCGCAACGGAACTTCATCAGGAGGAGCCTCTGCCACAGAATTGGGTTTTAGTTCACGTACCACTCGGGAACGGGAAGTTGATTTTCACTGCCTGCTGCCGTGGCTGCAAAAACCAGGAAACAGATGTTTGCAAATATCTTGAGAGAGAACTTTACGCCAAGGTATTTAAATAAAGGTTTTCGCAGCAGCAACTTTTTCGTCAGCCGCACGGCAGGGAAATGCAACAAAAAGGAAAGAAAAATACGAATGAAATCTGAATGGAATGGAACCCCAGCAGCAGAAGGCAACGCGAAAGGAGACCCATTCAATTGCACCGAATTGGCAATCAGCCTCGGAAACGGGTCGCCTTAATGGGATATCATGTAGTATTCATATCGAAATCTGGTGATATGGCGGGGGGGGATCGCGTCTAAATATACTTTTAAATGGCTTGCACAGCTAGTGAACACTTAGAGAGCTCGTGTCGATAATCCCGTGGTGACTAATTAAAATTTATGAAAGAACTACGAAAGTTTTCCATTCGGACTATAATCAACAATTTAGAAGTCATGAGGTATACTCTAAAGCTGGTTCAAAGTACAGAATACGGATATTATGCATATAACGAACGTGGAATACGCTATAGTTTAAGATACTAGGTCCTACATTGCTTAATTTATATATATTTGTCTGCATACTCTGAGCAATAGATGAGGCTAGCCCATTAAAAAAAATGATGTTATTAAACTAAATATATTCCAACTTCCGCTTTAATTTTACCACAAAAATTACAATACTAAGTGTTACATAAGATGCCACTGATAAAGGGGAATCTCCCAACGGAACAAAGATAAAATGTATGGCAATTAGGGATGGATGTTGCCATTGACTGGGCAATGGAATTAAAATTTAATCACTCTTATCGCCGCAAAGGACAAACCTTCAATTAAAGAGCGCCGTTGAATCTATCAGATGATAAATATGAATACATTTATTCGTATTTTCTTTGACTCGTGTCAATGCCTTTTATCTATATTCGCTGGCTTTCATTGATAACTTGCACTTAACCTAGGCTATGCTTATCGTTCCGTGGGCGATAAGCTGAAAGGGGCATGGGCCATGGGGAAGCGTCTTTATAAGTAGCCCTTCCCTGGCCAGAGCTGCATAGATAGTTGCGGCTCGTTCGCGTGTCCAGTGATTTAATTTCGGTATCAAGAAAATGGCAAAGTTACCCTGCAGCTACGATGCGGAGAAGCGGATCTGGAAGGGCATCCAGCTGAGGTGCGACTACAAGCCCGACACCTCCTTGGGAAAGATCATCTTCAAGAACATGAGAAACTGGCCAAAGAATGTCTGCCAGGTAAGGGATCAGTGAGTTCTTGTTGGGGACTGCTCTAAAAGGATTGTGGTCCCATAGATCTCGGACACTGAGGAGGTGGAAGTTACCTTCCAGGAGGCTCTCACCTGGGCCATCCGCATTGCCCAGCAGCTGAAGAAACGTGGCTTGACCCACACCGATGTCATCGGCATCAGCGCCAAGAACACCACCTACGTGATGCCCACGGCTGTGGGATGTCTGTTCAATTCCACACCCTTCCAGTCAGCAAATCCAGTGCTTGAAGAATGTTAGTATTCAAAAGGAATATAAGTTCAAGGGAAAATCGATTAACTCCCAAAAACCATTTCTGATTTTCACTCCACGTTGTATAGCAACCATCAAGCATCTTTATAATATCTCAAAGCCCAAGCTGGTCTTCTGTGATGCTTGCAACTATGATAAACTATATTCCGCTACCTCGGATTTCAAGCCAGAAATCATAACTCTCACCGGTTCCGTTGAGGGAGTGCTCACTATTCAAGATCTGCTGGAGCCCACCAAAACTGAATTCTTTTACCAGTAAGTAGGTCACTACCTCGATCAATATTGTCACCATCCTGATCCCATTTAGGCCGGAACCGCTGAGGGATGGACCAAATCAGACCCTGGCTATCCTCTGCTCTTCAGGAACTACGGGAATGCCCAAGGCTGTGTGTGTCTCCAACGAGATTCTCATCCAAGAGACGTCGTAAGAACATTGGCAATTCTTTATTGTGACGAGACCACTACTAACTCTGATCTTTACCAACTCCCAAACAGTTTTGTGAATGGCTACGATACCATCTTCATTTCGGCCAGTCTGGACTGGATCACGGGTCTGTGGGCCTCTATTTTCAGCACCGTGAATGGCTGCACCCGCATCATCAGCAGCAAGCCCTTCAGTCCCGATTACTTTGTGTATCTGGTGGAGAAGTACAAGATCACCTATGCCCTCATCCCGCCGGAGCACTTCTGCTCCCTGGCCGACTGCCCCGAGGCTACGCCCGAGGCTCTGGCCAGTTTGACGAAGTTCAACTTTGGTGGCGGACGCATGACTCAGGCCACGCTCCAGCGCATCCAGTCGTTGGCCAAGAACGCCATCTTCAACTCCGCTTACGGCATGACGGAGGTGGGCTTTATGGTCTTCAATCACGGCCATGCCAAGCTGACAGCCGCAGGCAATCCTTTGCCCAACATTCAGCTCCGCATTGTCGACGATGATGGCAACAATCTGGGGTACAACCAGACGGGCGAGATCTACGCCCACAATGGGTACTCGTGGAACGGCTACTACGGCGATCCGGAGGCCACTCGTGTGATGCAGGACGAAGATGGCTGGTTCCACACCGGGGACATGGGCTACTTTGACGAGGACGACTTCTTGTACATCACCGACCGCAAGAAGGAGGTACTCAAGTGGAAGGGACTCCAGTTCTGGCCCACCGAGGTGGAGAATGTCATCCTCGAGCTGCCGGAGGTTAAGCGCGTCTGTGTCGTGGGCATATATGATGAGACCCAGGGCGATGCTGGCGGGGCCCTGATCGTCAGGGAGACTGGCGCTAATATTACCGCTCAGCAAATCAAGGATCATGTGGCCAAACGTCTGCCGGACACTCAGAAGCAGCTCCGCGCCGGGGTACAGTTCGCTGACGAGATCCCACAGAACCATAACGGCAAGGCTGTGCGCCGATACGCCCGCGATCTGTTCCTGGCCCTCTCCAAAAAATGAACACTGCCGATGAATACTGTGGAATAATTTATACTACTATCCAATATATATTTGTTAAGTTAGAGGAATTACTGATGCATTTGATTGTGCTTTTCGAATGGTTTCTGGTTGTTCGTTGATGACAACTTTCGCTACTCAGAAAAGCTTTGAATTTAATTCGTATTGGATTTTATGCATTCCTCAAATAAAGAAAATTAATGAAAAATAAGCACAAATGTATTCCATATTTTTCTTTGTTTCCCTGCGGTTATTTGGTTCCCAAAAGTTATGACATTCAAGCATTGTTAATTGATTTGTTCTCCCGAACAAAGATTAATCGTTGGTCAAAGACCTCTTCAAATATTACCCAGAGAACCCCTCAAATACAATTCCCGACAACAACATTTGATTAACCCTGCCATCACATCAATTTCGTTATAAAAATATTATATGCCCATGCATTGAAGTGGGGTTATTCGGTGATAAATCAGCTGAAATTGTGTCGCTGCTTGTTTATGGCTAAACACTTTCTTTGGGCAAACAAAGAATTGCCATTTTGCGTCAAGAGATGGGACTGAGGGACCAGCCCCATGCCCATTCCATGGGCATAAAAAAATCATTTTATTTAGTCATAAAAATCGCACGCATAGCATTTTGCAGTGAGATGTGGAGAAGCACCAGAGGTGGGAATAAATCTCTGGCGCCGTACAAAAAGAAGCTTTTCACGAAATTAAAGGTAAATAAAATGTTTATGAGTGGAGAGCAGTGAGAGCAGCATCATTCATATGATTTCACATTCGATTGAATAACATTTGCACACGCAAACGCCACGAAGGATTCGCAATTGGGGTCCTCCCAATGGCATGGCATGGCATGGCATGGCATAGGAGCAGGCTACCCAAAGACGGGGCAATAAATTCAAACATGTGCACATAAATTTTTATTTCGATTTGCTGAGCCGCTGTCAGGCAGAGCTCTTCCTCTGTACGAGTATGGCCCAATCTCTGGACCCATTCCCATTCCCATTCCCCATTCAATTTTATGAACTGTGAATATGCGCATGATGAAGTTGGCAAAGGATCTCGGCGGAAGTGAATCGTTCGGCATGCGGTTCAGGCCGTGTGCGTGTCGGTGCCTGTCACGGGGAAGCCCCGGCATCGCAAATTATTGCATCTCCGTGTGGCAGGAGCCAGGAGAAAGGGGAAGGTACCAGCCGTTGGAGCAGGACCAGGAACAGACAAAATTGTTGCTGTCTGTCAATTGACTTGTCATGTCTAGGAAAGGGAAATGGGGTTTGGGCTACGATCCGCCTGCGTAAGTCAAATATCGGAAATGTCATTGCCTGATTGAAGACCTAGAAAATGCCTTGCTGCAGCAGCTCAATCATGCTTGAAATGTGTGCAACACATCAAATTGCTAGGGGAGGAATACCAAAAAAAAGTCATGCCTCTTGTGAGAATTGAACTCACGGCCCCTGGTTTACAAGACCAGTGCTCTGCCACTGAGCTAAAGAGGCCCACATGTCTCACCTGACCCCATAGGCAACAAAAGCATCTATAGATAGAGAGAGAGAAAGAGAGTTCAACCCATAGAAAGTTTCTGATGAATAGCAATCATAAACAACTGTTCAAACAGTTGTCAGCAGTTGTTCCGAAAGATACGAGTACGATACGGTATCTTTGAGGCAGGTACTCGTAGTCGTACAACAAAAATGATTCGATTCATTTAAGCAATCACCCAATTGCGTTGGCTAATTAAAACTGTGGCCCATTCCCCAATTACCAGTTGAAGCTGCCAGGGATACAGCTTTCCATTTGGCCAGATGTATGCCTGTCTATCTGTCTGTCAGACAGTACTGGTTGCAGGTTCCTTGTGTCGGTAATTGATGGACTGATTCACTGAGGCAAATACTCCTGTTGAACTCTGTCACTCCGTATCTCTGTTTATTTGGCAAATTGGCAAATCAATTGCTTGAACTGAATAAGCTGCCACAGAGGCAGCAACAGCTATCTCTGATGATAGCGTCGCGTTCTCGCAGATCTCGAGTTGCCTCTGGATGAGCAGACACACACACAAATTGACTTTGGGTGCACCGCAAAAGTAATTGCCGAAAATGAATGAAATTAATGAAACGCAATGAAAATATGTGTGATCTGTGCCAACACATTTGTGGTGACAGATGCAGATGGAAATGAGATGCATTTTCATCTCACTTGAGGGAAATTTATTTGGCTTTGATGGTTGGGAAAGTTCTAACCAATTGTGGTAAAGCAATCTAGCTGCTATCTTAAATTGGTTCTACACTAAGCTACACGAAAATTTCCTTGTGTGTATCCCCGATTAAATCTACTTTGCTTTGGGCTATAACTCATTTAACTTTCAGCGCTTTAAGTCTGAATGCAAACACTTGCAGGGAAACTATTTTCAAGGATGTTGGAGCCACTTATATAAGGCTGCAACACGTATACGCACCGCTGCGCTCGGCCAGAAGCGTAGCAGCCCCACCTAACTATTTAATTTCCCTGGAAGATTATCCGCCCAGCAGCATCCAGCATACTTAGCAAGTATTTATCGAGTTTTTCAATATTTTTTAATGTCACTTTAAATACTTGACGAGATTATTTTCCACTGATTTTGCTTTTGCATGTACACATATCTACATATACATACATATATAGAGGTATATATGCAGCCCCCCTTTTCGAGGCCATACTTTTTTGATCTCGCGAAAAGCAAAGTTTCAAGTGCCAAACACACGCAAACTTTTTGCTCTGTTGCAGTTGCAGTGGCATGCAAGTTTGCTGCCACCGAGAGACATGAAACTTTTATAGAAGTTATTAAAAGTGCGACGAAATGAAGGGGCAATGGCAACCCCTTGCCAAGAGGCAGTCGCCCTCCTCCCATTCGGAGGTGCGGTACCAAGTTTCAGCGCCAAAGAGTTGCGAGAGCAAGAGGGAGAAAGAGAGAAATGATTCATTTGGCGTTCAATAAATCTTCGCGTTGCTTTTTCCTCACCAAGGCAGATGGCCGAGTACCAGTTCTCCGGGTTCTTCTCTTCTCTGCTGCTCAGTTCTCCCCACGTCTTTCTCCACTTCTCAGTTTTCGCTTTGCTGCATCGGACGGACGCCTTAAATAATGACCATCATGGGCTGGACGCCGACGGCGCCAGTTTGTACATTGTTATCTAAGGACTAAGGGGATTTTATACGCAGGAGAGGACGAACGTATCCAAGGTGCAACCGGTCCCGGTCCCGGTCCGCATACCGATACCCCTTTGCCCCTTTACCCCCTTCAACCATTCATTATTCAAACGCATTAACAGAAGTTGTCCGGCCACGGCAGGACATTTTTTTGTGATATCCTTGACTTGGCATAACTTTGTCGAAAGTGGCCGCGGGACTGGGACCGTGAGTCCTGCTCCTGGAAAAAGTTTCCATGCTGCACTCGAACAATAACAGAGCCAAGTATTTAAATGCAAATTAGCCCCAAATGATGCAATCATAATGCAAGTGGCTCCAGGGCCAGAGGCAGACAGTGGCACTGCCAGGGATGTGGAATGGGATATGACTGGAAGACTGTTCCCCTCTTTCCGGGGTTCCTTTTTAATTTCCACTTGCCCGGGCTCATTTAGCACAATTTGGCAGCTTCTCATAATTTCCACTTCACTCCTTTTTCTCGCTCAAATTAATTTCCACCTTTCCATTTTCTCCTTTTTCCCCCTGTTTTTGTTCGAGGATTTCTTTTCCTAGTTGTTAAACTGAGTTTTGTTGGGAGTTGGGAGGCCTCGTTATGAGAGCGGAAGATAAATGTATTTCAACACATGTTGTTGAAAGTTAATTTCCAAAAACGTTGCTCATTTATTGTTAAATGTGCATTTAGTTTTCTTTTCTCCTTCGCACTTCCTTCTCTGGTAATGCCTTTTTGATTCGGGCACTGGACTACAGCCTGATGCACTTTAAATAAGGCTAATGTCCGAAATTTCTTAAATCTTAAAGCGTGCACAATTTGTGTAACAACTACTAACTATTTCTGGCTGCTGCTACTGCTGCATTCGGGGCTCGAGCTCAGAGAGTACGAGCTCTAAGCATGGCCCACAAGTTGCAAATCGAATGGCCAACTCAGCCGCAAACACAATCAGCCAGCTCCCCAAATGAGCAACTTGAGAGTTCGGATGGAGAACAAAGAAAACACACACACACCACCAGCAGAGACAGGGAGCAGAGACTCTGCTTCTGATTCTGGGGAAGGAGCAACTTTCGGTGTTATAATCTGTATCAAATTTAAGTGCTCTTGATATTGCTAATTAACACGGAGACCCAGCCACTCACACATGCCGACAGTCGTTTGGTTGCTGCTCCTTGCATGCCCACCGAATGAAAGCCATTTAGAAAATTAGGAAAAAAAGATAGGAATAAAGGTTGTGTGTTGTGTTGCGACTATAATATACCCAGTATCTATAAACGTAGAAAAGATCCTTTCAGAGTAAAAAGAGCATGCATACTTCCTCATTAAATCAATATACCCGCTTCACAAACAGTAGGGGGTATAATAACGAGCCACCAAAGAGTTTTTTGCTTGGTCAAAGAGTCAGAGTCAGAGACGGCAAAGAGAGATTGTAATTGTGATTGGGTTTGGTGTTTGGTGTTGGTGTTGGGACTGGCAGTATATTATTTTGCCAGCTGCTGGCGGATCACTTCTTGCGGATTCGGATTGCATTTGGATCTGTTCCAACGACTGCAAAGGGGCGTATGCGTGATATGTGCGACAAGAATGCTGGGAGAGCACTTTCGTGGAAACTTTGCCGATATCCACTGTCTGTTTTTGAGGCGGTTTCTGGCAGTGAATGCTTGAGAACACACTTTAAAGTCCATTAGCGTTGAGTGGCCACAAAAGCAGGAGCAGGGAGAACACTGACAAAGACTTGGATCCATATCAAACAAAGGCGAGTCACATTGCATATTTATTTATACAGATGTATTCGTATTTAGCAAAACTTATGCAATTGTACAATTGCTTCCGTTGACAAATTTCCAGTCATTGACATTTGGCACAAAATATGGCCAAAGGAATGATTGAAATTTCTATTCTGTTATTTGTGGTACTTTTGCGGTTGTCAAAATACAGAAAAAAGAAGGAGGGAGAGTGGGGAAAATCCTTCTCCCTTTTTTATTGCTGCTACTTTATTGAAGTTCTGCGGCAGCAGCAGCAGAAGCACAGAGATATTCCATGAAATATTGTAACTGCTGCAAATTATCGTCCTTCGTTGCTAACATAAAACTTTTGCCTCCCCCAGACACAAAACTCTATGCAAATGGCTCAGACATTTGCAATGCATGCTGCTGCTCCTCCGATGGGACTGCGATTGTAAGACTAAAAATGGAATTTTAAGTCAAAGAATTTAAGGGAATCCAGAAGAATCTACAGCAATTAATGATGGCCATGTGGCCATGGAAACGAAATAAAAATGCTTTCAGCTTAATTCAATTGATTCGACGACCAATTGGACATCAAATCTATACAGATATACATACATGGTAAATAAGTAGCTCTGAGAAGGATTGGGAGGAAGGAACAATGGGTATAATCCCGGATATATTCGATAATTTCACATAATCCACAATCACGGACACATGAGAAGAGCGGGACGCCCGGAGGGCGACATCAGCAGCCACAACAATGGCAAAAGGCAATCAGCACTTGAGACAAGACAGCGGAATAAGACATTGGGAAGTCTGTGGTTCCCCTAGAATGATTTACTGGCTGACTGACTGCCCGACCGAAGACTGAGTGCGTAAATGAGTGGGAAACAGGGTGAAAGTGCAGGAGAAAAGGGTTCTCAACGAGACGTTGGCATTGGCCAAGAGAGTTTGCTGGTTACAAAGTACAAAATACAGCAAAAATAAAAGAAAACTTTAGCCATTTCTTGCACAAACAGAACAAGAGAACTTTTAACATTTACTCGTACTGTGCTCGGTGTTCGGGGTTGTTGTAACAAAGTTACAAGTAGCATTTGAAACTTGTCCGAAGAGTGGGGATTGGATTGGGAGTTTCCTATTGCTGCTGCTGCTGCTGTTGTCCCCCATTGCGTATGAGTGATTTTTATTAGCTAGTCTCCCGTCAATGCGTGTTCCTTTATTTCTCTCTTCGTTTCAGCGAATCCTGTTTCCTGTGCCCTAGGGCCAGACGGAATTACTAGTATACGAGCCTGAAAAGCACAATTTTTCTCCACTTTTGGACGCTGATTCGGCTGCTAATTCCCTGCTTTTTGGCCTTGGCTTTGTTCTTCTGTCGGTTTAGTGCCTGTTGACTATTGGCTCTTCGTTTTGTTGGCATGGACCTAATCAAATTAAATCACATAATTGCATAAATTCGTCTCCAGGCTGGAGAGAAGAGAAAAAAGTTTTCATTTGAAAATTGTTCATTGATTGCAACGAAAGTTGTTTAGCAAGTTTATGATTTAGCCTGAATAAAGTTTCGTTGCTCACCCAACCTGAAATCAAAGTTCAGGCCGAAAACTGCACAAGAATCCGATCCGAGCATATCTCACCAATAAATAAAGTTGATATTTCTCTCAAAACAATTTTAATATAATTTTTGGGCTGTTCCCTAGTTTTCGCAGTTAATTAAAAAGCCGCCCGAAGGAAGCTCTCTTGACTGCCATAATTAAGCTGTCAGCCTAGATGCCCTGTCTCTCCAAATCTCACCTAACTGGAGCTGGAGCCCCGTCATAAGTCATAACTCATGTGGCCCCCAGCTCGGGGAATATTAGCTTGGAGATGTGCATATGACAAATCTGAAAAGTTTCTAGCCGGCACTTTGCCAGGGCACAGATTTCTTCTTGACTTTTTTCTCTTTTTACATGGAAAAGTTTCGAAAGACTTAAAGGAAGTTCAGAGTTAAAGATATTTGACTTTGGCTTGGGCTTTAGCTGGTGAATATCCTTTCTGTTTGCTGCTCATTTTTGCCACAGCTAATTGTGCGGTGTCCCCAGTTCTATCCACTCCACTGCTGTGCAGTCCAGTGCTGTTCGTTCCAGAACTATGCATAAGAAATGCTGAGCCATTGAGCACACAAAGGAGTTGGTGGCATTGAGGCAGGGCAGGGACGGATAATGTCATAAATCACCATGGATATATGCATAAATTATCGCTTGAGCTCTGAGGGAGACACACCAGAGGGACCACCATAGGGAGCCGATGGATGAATGGAATGGACAGGGGTAGTGCTGGAAAAGTTAAAAAACAAAGCTCACGATAAACGAAGCGACATTTAAGGATTTAACGAGAAAAAATCGCTGTCACGAGGACGCATCGTTTTAATCAGTGGAAGACAGTCGTCGTCGTTGTCCTTCCTTGTACTCTCCTGGCACGTGCTCATGTCCAGTTGCCCCAGCTTCGGCTTCCAGCTCTTGTGTCCAGCTCCGGATCCCAACTCCAGCTCATAGCTCCCAGATTCTGCCACAGTGTTGTCTACATCTTCAACGTTTCTGAAATGGTAGCAATATTTTGTCAGGCCAAAGTCAACAGCCGGCGGCAGCAGACGAAAGACAGAAGACGGCAGGCAAGCAGGACCTGGAGACAAAGCCCCGGATGGCAAGGAGGAAATTTACATTGGCGCTGCAAAGTATGCAACGCATATTTTTACATCACTTCTGTTTGCCTTTCTCCCAGAGCCATTGCCATCGCGCCAGCCATCGCCATGGCCAGGGAAAGAGAGAGTTTTATACATTTAAATGTATTTATTTTTCACCAGTAGCTGGGCCCGAGGCGGAGCCATGGCCAAAACCCAGAGCCACAGGCAGCAATATGCATGCACGACAAGGTACTGGCGCAAAAAGGATATATAAAAGACAGACAAGAAGTTGGTCTTGGGTCCTTAAATTATTATATTGATCGCTTATGGGGAGAGCAAGAGTTAATCTGATAATCAAGTGGGAATTTATTTGGTTTACTGAATATTCTGTGCGCAAGATGGAACCTTGCAGGAACGTTTCTAGATGAATTTATCAATGAATTTATCCAGAGTCGTAGCTTAAATTAAAGCAGTGATTGCATACGAAGCAGAAGAGTAAACCTCACATGAAGCTATGAATTAATTGGTATTATCTGAAATATATTTCCCCCAATACAGGAGGAATCCACGCCAGTGTTTTAATCTTCAAAATGTTAAAGACTAGGAATGGTACTAAAACTATTATTTCTCAAATTAGGATAAAGGGAGAGACATAATTTCAGATAAAATAGCAATAATATTTCAGCAGCTAACAGAAGACAGACAGTAAGTAAACTCGATTGAATAATTTTTGCATTTTGCTGACTGAAATAGGGTCAAAATATAGACCGATAGAAAGAGGCAAAATTCCATTTGATATTCTCGGTAAGCCTGGTAATTTATTTGAGATTTATGTGGATTCTTAACTAAAATTTGTTTGAACAGGGTAAGAAAAGGGAATTGAGAAACTCTGAGATACCCAAAAAGCAATCCTATATGCAATTATCGGTGAATTTAGGGAGCTTGTCGATTGTAACTCCAAGCACGCCAATTATCTGTTGAGAAGCGAAAATTCCTGTGCGGATGCAGTAGTCGAGAGGCATTTTCTGCACCAGCTGCGAGAGAAAACCCCCGACAAAGGCATCGCCGCAGCCATTGGTGTCCACTACCTTCTTTTTGTCCACCTTCGGCACGGGGTACTCGAGGATCCTTTCGTTTTCCTGGAAACAAAGCACTGGACACACGGCATCCGTGACCATGACCATACGCGGCCTGCCATTGTCCTTGGGCAAGCTCTGCATTTGCTTCCCTATCTCGAAGATGTTCTTAGTATTCCACAAGTGGGTTTCCGCAAAGGCCAGGATTTCCTCCTTGTTTCCAATGACAATGTCCACATAAGGCATTATGTTATCCAGCTGCTCCTTCTGCATCTCCAGCACGAAAACGGCGCTCAGGTTGAGGATTAAGGTGCGATTCGTCTCGCTGGAGAGCTTGGCCATGCGGAACACGGTGTCGGGACTGACGGCTAAGAAGAAGCCCGTAACGTAGAAGTAAGAGGCGCAGTCCACCACACAGCAGTTCTCTTCTTCGTCCATCCAGTCCTCGGTAAAGAGAGCCGCCGCACCCAGATTAGCCACCAGGGATCGGTTCTGACCACTGACAATCACCGCACATGTGCCTACAGTTAATAACCCCATAAAGATCAGGGGAAGAGGTTATGTACTGGATAAACCATACCTGTCGGTAGCTCTTCCTTCACTTGGTAGTGGGTCTCCACGCCATCCGCACTCGCTCTCTTCACTATCCGATCGGCAAACTTGTCCTTGCCCACCGCTCCAAAGAAGGCGCACCTATTGGGAGCCTCCACGATCCACTGGAAGACCCGCAAAGAGTTCTGGCAGGCTCCTCCGGCCGAGTACTGGACATTGTCCATATTGTCCAGCTCTTCGAACAGGTTCTCATGTTTCTCATCGGCAATGATGGCCGCATTTGCCTCCAGTCCGTACTTCTCCAAGAGCATGTTGTCCTCTATCACGGTTGTGATGTCCAGCAGGGGATTACCGAAGCCAACAAGAATGGACTCTGGCAACTCCATCTTTTTGGAGGTTTTTGAAGATAAATTCCTTTTTTCAAGTGCAGATCTAAAGCAACCTGTTTTCGGCGAGTACCAGGTCAAATTGGCTGGGAATCCTTGGATGCTGATAAACGTGGCTCTTCTCCACAGTGGAGCAGATTTTAGGGTTCGGTGTAAAAGCTGTCTTGATTGCCTCAGCATATCCCAGGTTTCTCACAATAAATTCCCCAAACTCATGTGACTGTCATGTTTGAAAATATACAATTTTTGATGGGATTTGTAAAGGTGATGAGTGGAAAGGAGGGGGTGAGTCCCCCTTTTATATGCTGAGAGAAGGTATTCGTAAAATATATTTCCCACTTGCTCAAAATGTTAATTACCTGCATAAATCAATCACGACAATTAATATTGCTGTGGCACAATTTAATGTGCCATTAATTACGTATCCATCTTGTCCGGGGAAGAATGTATAATTGCTCTGCAATTACGAGTGGGGTGGCGCCTGCTGCTGAGGCTGTAGGCCAGGGGCTGAGAGGGAGTTTTATTTTCATTTTCCAGCCGGAGATGAATTGAATGTAAGTGGGCTTGACAAGCCAGTAGTACGAGTAGCAGCAGAAGCAGCAACAGAATGAGGAGAAGGGGAAAAAGCTGGGATATTCAGCCACCCAGAACGTGAATGTCCTTCCGCCGCCAAAAAACATCATCAGCGTGGGGGAGGCCTGTTTGGCGGAGGAATGAAAAAACAATGGCATTTGCAGTGCTTTGCCCAAGTTGCCTGGCATAAATTTTAATTTTTATGCAACACAAAAGCTGCAGCAGAAGCAGAAGCTGCCGCCTCGCGTTGATGCCGCACAAAAATAAAAAGGAAATATATTAAAACTATATATATATATGCGACTGGTAGATACTCTACTCGAAGTGTCACTGACCTGAATCATTTGTTGACATTTTTCATTATAGCTTCGTTTCTAAATGGATTTTTTCGCCATTTTGATATGGATCATATATCCTTCTATGAGGGTATCATATGCAGTGGGTATTTCCTCCGTCAGTTAGGTTTAAGGGGTGTGGTGAGGCGGAGCCATTGCCAGCGTCGTTTATTGCTCGCGAGCGCCGCAAAGTATGCAAGCGGTTTTTCACTTTGCTGCTGCTGCTGTTGTTATTCTTGTTGGCATTGTGATTGTGCTCACTGTAGTTGTTGTTCACTGTAGTTGTAGTTGCTGATGCTGCTGTGCTCTGGGTAAGTACTTACTTATGTGCCAGGGCATTATTCTTGGCTATATTCCTTTGCTAAACCGCTGCTTCTGCTGCTTTTTCCGACACCATTGGAAGGAGGTGCCGTGCCGGCGCCCCATCCACAGCCCCAGTTCCAGCTTCAGTTGCAGGCAAATGAGTGGTGCCGGGATGTAGGGCGCAGGGGCCACCACAGCGGTGACGTGGCAATGCAGCTGCATAATGTGGCATGCGGTTTGCATTAAAAATGATATTGCAACACGAGCCGCACATCTGCAGCTGGGTGCAGCTAGGTGCAGAGGCAGTAGCGGCAGTAGCGGCAGCCAGCAGTGGCAGGCAGTCACTGACAGTCGCATGGCAATTATAATCCACACAACCACACACGCACACGCGCACACTTTCTCTTACACTCACACCCCATCGGCTTAAGTCTGTTAACAGGATGAGTAGGAGGATAGAGGGAAAATCTGTAGCTGGAGGAGCAGCAGGAGCAGTAGAAGCAGCAGCAGCTGCCAGTGACACACACATCACACATGACACCCTGTCGCCCTGACAAAGCTTAGCCGCCTGCTCCTCTGAAAGATGCCACCGCAAGTCCTATCCAACCTCAGTCCAACGCAGCATACCCCATCCTGTACATCATTTTCCACACACCCAAACACATTTACACGCTCCGTGTAGTTCTTTTCGGGGAGCATAATGGTAGAAAGGTAGAGGATGTCCGTTTCCTTTTTCGCCGGGGACTCACGTTGTTATCTAACAAGCTTTTTATGTGATTACCTTTTGCCTTCTGTTAGTTTTACTATAATTTGGCCTTTACTCTTAACGAGATTGTTGTAAGAATCTCACACAGCCAGCAAGCGAGACAGGAAGACAGGAAGACAAGGGGACAGGGCGAGCAGCAGCTTGAGTTAACAAGAATAAGGAAACCGAGACTTGCCGTAGGATGGGATATCCTGGCAGATGACCAGGCACTGCATACAAGCCTGTCACGCGGTGTCCTGCTCACCATTGTAGTGCATTGTTCGGTTGTGCCTATCCTGGTACTTAGCTCTGGACAATGGCTCAAAAGTTGGAATAATACTCGTACTCGTACGCGTACTTGTACTCGTATGAATGGGACTACACGTCGAAGTTAGCTTAGGTGGTTGTCAAGCGATAATCCCCTTCCACAGCTCAGCAGTCAGTCGTGCGTTTTGTGAGATATATTTGATATACGTAGAAGAGGTAAGTTAACTCTGCGGAAACCTTCATATCTATGTCCATACAGTCGATCCTCAATCAGGCTAGTATGCGCAGCAACAGGAACACCGTGGCCAGGATGAGCAGAACGATGTTAATGAAATAGCGATAGACATTCAGGGAATGAAACATCGCTTCATGGCTACTGGCTGCCGGTGGACGTTATCTGCAGACTCAGATCAAGGTTGAGGTTGAGGCAAGGCAGGGCCTGGGCTCCTTGATTTCACATTTTTTAATTATTGTGTGACTTTAATTCCACAGCCTCTGTGTTTATGTATTCATTAAATTATTAACGTATTTTGTTCTCTGAGAACTGAAACAAACTGAAGAAGAACGTCAAGATATCTACACATCTAGTAGGCTTAGACAGGCACTACATATATCATATGAAAATAACTTCAAAAAAATTCTAGAGCGAAATTAAATTTTTTAATAATATAGTAGTTTGGATTGATATCGACTATGTCGGGTCGCGCTCCTTTTATCAAGCCCGTTTTGGAGTACAACGAGCACGGATGGGGTCCATGCGAGGAGCTCAGCGTGGATGTGCCCTACCAACCCTTCTGCAAGAGTGATCGCGTGGGCAAGATCTCCGATTGGACCGCGCCGCCGACGGAGAGGAAGTTTGCAAACAAGTACGTCTCGTCATTTGGTAATAGCAATCAATATGCCTACTTTCACGAGGACGACGAGTCCACGTTTCATTTGGTGGACACCTCGGGATTCAAGGGCTTCAGGCCGTTCCAGCGGGGTCGGTTCCGTGGCAATACCCGCAACAATCCCCGGACGCGGGGACGCACTGGACGTGGCGGTGCCGTGACTGGAATAGGTGGAAATCAGCCCGGAGTTGGAGTTAATGAGCGTACCAAATACGGAAAGGGTCGTGACAACCGCCGTCAAATGGGGCGTCGGTTCGGTCGGAATGCACCCACTCGGATGCGAGAGAGCTCCGTGGTGGTCCGCTCCGACTGGGTGTCCATTGAGGAGATCGACTTTCCTCGTCTTCTAAAGTTATCGCTGCCGAATGTGAAAGAGGGCCAGGATGTGGTTACCTGTGGGTCTCTGGAGTACTACGACAAGACATATGATCGAATTAACGTGAAGAACGAGCGGCCTCTACTCAAGACGGACCGCATAATTCACACGTTGACCACCACAGATGATCCCGTGATCCGCCGCCTGTCCAAGACCATTGGCAACATCTTTGCCACCGATGAGATACTGGCCACCATCATGTGCTGCACTCGCTCTAACTACTCCTGGGATGTAGTCTTCGACAAGGTTGGCAACAAGATATTTCTAGACAAACGCGACAACGCCCAGTTCGATTTACTGACTGTGAACGAGACAGCCTTGGAGCCCCCTCTGGATGAGGAGGGTTCCATCAATTCACCACACAGCCTGGCCATGGAGGCCACCCTCATCAATCACAACTTCTGCCAGCAGGTTCTCCGTGGGGGCGATCAGAAGAAGTACCAGTTCGAGGAGCCCTATACCTTGGAGGAGTCCGGGGTGGATCTCGTCTCGATCGGCTACCGGTACAAGCAGTGGGATCTGGGGAATAACATCATATTGATTGCCCGTTGCAAGCACAATGGCGTTCTTCAGGGTCCTAATGGAGAGGTGCAGTTCCTGTCTATTCGCGCCCTCAATGAATGGGACTCCAAGGCGTCCAACAGCCTGGAGTGGCGGCAGAAGTTGGACACCCAGCATGGTGCTGTGTTGGCCTCAGAGCTGCGTAACAATGCCTGCAAGCTGGCCCGCTGGACCGTCGAGTCTGTCCTCTCCGGCTCGGATCAGCTGAAACTAGGCTACGTGTCCCGTGTGTCCACACGCGATCATCTGCGCCATGTCATTCTGCGCACACAGCAGTTCAAGCCTCAGGAGTTCTCTACTCAAATCAATCTGAGCATGGACAATGCCTGGGGCATCCTGCGCTGCCTCATCGACATCGTGATGAAGCAGCCCGATGGGAAGTACCTGCTGATGAAGGATCCCAACAAGCCCATGGTGCGGCTGTATGATGTCCCAGAGAACGCATTCGAGTCGAGTGATGAGGATGACCTCAGTGACGACAAGCTTTTTCTGCTGTCCAATTGATAACTAATCGCTTACACATATTCATTTGCTTTCGAATAGATATTGAACACGATCCGCTGACACTCGACACATGCTGGATGCCACACTGACGTCTGCACTATATGCCCAGCACAAATACAATTTAAATTGAGTTTTTGAACAGATACACATGAGCGAGAGCAGAAGCAGGAGCAGGAGCTGGAAAAGCCATCACACATGTGACTGAATGTCCGCCGATTCCCCCGGCTTCCAATCGGAGTTATTTGATGATAACATGGCCACATCAATCACTGCGGTTCTCCTCTCCCCAATGGAAATACTCGTAAAAAATGAAACCCCAGCTAAATAAATATGCATTGTGTGTTGCTAGCCCCGACGCCCCCTCCCATTACTGACTGACAATCACAATAATTGAACAGGAGAGGAGACAAACCTCAGGTTCAATAAATCACCAAAAACAGCATCAATCAATGAAAATGCCGCGTTCGGCAATTGAAGCAAAAATATTTCCATGTTCAACAGAATTTAATTAAATATATATTTAAATTTTACATTCCCTTATTGTATTTCAGTTTTTTCCCCAGGCTGGCTTTAGGGCAATTCAATTTTTGTTCATTCAGTGAGCACAAAAGTGGAGAAATTACTCCCCAGTGGAAATGCAAATCGCTCAACTAAATTACCAAAAATGAATTGTTTTTGGTTCGTTTTGGCCATATTCCATAGACAGTCAAGTTTTTTGTGTTTGCTTATATAGTGTTTTGTTGCATAGCAAATTGAATTTAGCCCTATTCAATTTGCATGGCTGGATTCACACTCACTGGAAAAGGCACAGAGGCGAAAGTGAAAATATTTGGCACATTTACCGCAAATGAAATGTTGTTGCAGATTGTTGCGGTGGCTGGAATTGATTGATGAACTCCTCGTATCAATAAATTATTAATTTATTTTATAAGCTTCCACGCCACGTAGCGGCGTAACAGTAGACATTCTGCCACATCAAGTATACGTAGTACGTACAACTTTTCCAGTATGCTGCAATGAAACACCAAAGTGTTATTCAATTAAAACATTTTGTTTGCTAAATCAACATAAATGAGTCAGTGTATGAGTGTGGGGATATGGATGTACGCCTGTTTGTGCAGTGAGGATGCAGGACCAACTTACAGAATGACTTTTGCGGAATGGTTTTTTAAAGCGTTTTGCCGCAGAAAAGTTTGCTTTGGCTGGTTAGCTGCTCGAGTGGCTTCGGCTTCGGCTTCTGGCCAGGACTGCTGGGGCAGGGCAGGGCAGGGCAGGGCAGGGCAGGGCAGGGCAGGGCAGGGTGTGTGTGTATGTAGGGGGGACTTGGCATTTCAAGGTCTGCGCTTGGCTAACCACGCCGTTGAAAGGCGTTTAACAAACTGCCAGAGAAGGCCAGCACAGAACAGAACAAGGCAGGGCAGGGCACGGGCACGGGCACTTGCCAGCGGCAACAACTCCAAAGCTCTGCTCAAGTGGTGGGGCCTTAACGCAAAACTTTGTACATTTTATCGCATATGCAGGGCTGCGGGCTATGCCAGTGCCAGGGGCTACAGAGTATACAGAGTACTCTAGTAGTGAAAAACTCTACCGTAGGGGAGCTGTAGGGGATCTGTAGGGGAGCTGGAGCTGAAGCTGTTGAGCCGACCAAGGCATTTGCATATGCAACCGCAAACACCGCCCGAGCAAAAAGTTAAGCGTTGAATGAGGGCGACAAATTGCAAATTAAACTCTTTTCTACACACATGAGGAATAGTTGTAAATAAAACTGCCACACCCACATCAACTTTCTGCGAACAACCTCTAACTAAAATTCAATTTCATTTCAATTTGCCAAACGCTAAAGAGGATGGTGATGACGATAGGCATGGGCATGGAGATGGGTATGACGATGAGGATTGGGGATGGGGATGGCGATGGGGATGGGGATGGTGAGCCGTCTGATCCGCATTAGGAAACCAAATCCGACTTAAAGTTGCCCTTGGCCCGCGGCCTCTTGAGTCGTTTAAGCAACGAACGCAACAAATTTGCCTTCTCTGGACATTAGTTCAGCGCCGAAGAATTTAGGAATGTTTGCAGGCAAAAAGTTTTCTGATTCTGGCTCCAATTTCTGATTTCGCCCTGCCTTTTGGCATATTTAATTTGGCGTCTTGTGTCAGTTGTTCTTTCTTTCTTTCTTGTTTTTTTGAAAGGGATGCCTCTGTCAATTTTGTGACACTTGCTTCGGGGTCCGTTCACGTTCACCGGCAACTTTTCAAATGCAGCTCATTTAAATATAATTTGTCAGGGAAAAGTTTTTCCACGAGTCGGTTAATCGAGGGACCCAGACCCGGCACACAGGCAATGGGAAGAGATTTGAGGGATAAAACCTTTAGATAATACTTAAAACTAGGCAATACTCTCCAAGCGTCATAATCGAAGAAATAATCATATAAATATAATGGTTTAACTTATTTTGACTTTTGTCCAATGAACTGATTCCTATCCTTCTTTAGAGAAGAATACGTAGAATATTTTCACCTCAAAGATTCAACTCTTGACTTTGTACAACCTTGCTTCCTTTTCGCTAATGCAAATTTGTCGAAATTTGTTCGCTCATTTTTCGCTATTTAATATATTCAAATTAGAGTTTTCCCATTTCATTCGCACGACTAGACGAGAAGGGAGCGGTGGCAGGGCAGTGACAAAGGATGGTAGATCCCACCGAAATGGGACTTGTTATCAAAGCCCCCACCGACTGGAACAACAGGCAACAAATTCCGTCACCGTCACCTAACAAATCTGCAACAATAGTGATAATTTTTTCCACTTCTTCAGCTCGTCCCACCGTCGGGTTTTCGGTTTCCGGCAGAAGTTTTTGCAAACATTTTGACAAAGTTCTCCTCTGCTCTTCTTTTTTTTTTTTGCGGTATTTGAGCTGAAACTTTTCTCTGGTGGCAGGGAATGAGAATAATGTTGAAAATTATGCAGATGCAATGAGGGGGAATATGAAACCAGGCAATATGGAGCAGCTACCAGGGTGCAGGGGTACAGGGGAACAGGGTACATGGACTGTGCACATAATTCGATGAAATGAATTGGTTGCAGCTGCCTCCGTGCAAGATGAGGCACGGCACAGTGTTAACTGACAATCCCGCGCAATGATTGCATAAAAAAGTTCTCAGCTTTCGGCTGAGGGATCCCGCAGAATTATCACCCAGCCGGGTGCCATAGCGGAAATCATTTTTCCTCTTCCTGTGTGGCATAGGGAGCATTCCCCCAATGCAGTTCTCAGCTCTCAGTTCGCAGTTTTCTGCCCTTCCTGTTCAGCCGCAAAAAAGTGAATATTTTTCATGGCTCCAGCTTCTGCCTCAGGAGCCTGCTCCTGCTCTAGCGACTGCTCCATCTCCTGACCAGCTGCGGCTATGGAGCAACTTCTGTTTTACACATTTCTAATTCATTTCCTGCCGCCGAATGCCTGTCTGGGGCCGTGTCTGGCTCCAGGCCCGGGTGGTCCTGGTTCAGAGTAACAAATCTCGAATGAAATTCATTGAATACTTGTCAAAAATATTCCAATAGCCCTCGTAATTGGATTCTTTCCAATCGCAAATCCACCATCCTCCATCGTTGTCATTCTCCTTTCAGGGCACATGTGCACTTTTGCACTTTTGAATAATTCTGCGTAGACTCGGATTTATCCTGGAATGGAATAAGGACTCGAGTGCACTTGGCTTTAGGGAATACTTAAATTATGTTGAAAATCCGCTGTTTAACTTTAAAGTTCTAACCACGAAAGATGTGTTCAATGAAGCCTTGATTTGGAGTACGTTTTTGTTATGCAAATAACTTTGAAGATCAAAGGCAAAACACTATAGCAGACAGTGATTATTCCAGGCAGGTTTCACTTTAAATGAAAATACAAAAAAACACATCAGAAAAGAGGGTGTAAGACGGTACAGGTGAGACCCAGATGTGGTTAAACTTTTCTAGAGGAAAATGGTCGGGGCAACAAAGTAAATCAACAAGTTGGATCAACTTCTCTGTCGAGGCAGACACCGATGGAATATTTTAAGCTCGACGAGCTCTTAAATGCTTTAAGTTTTCAACATAAATATCAAGTTTACGCAACGGATGCCCCTCTCACATAAGAATAAGGTTCTGGTGAAAACCAAATCCAGAAAAACGAAAGCGAATAAAAAAGAAATGAAAACACACAACAAAGTTGGTTTACTTTCTGCTCGTTTCAGTTCTTTTGTACATTTCGCCACAAGCATGGAAATCGATTACCTGTACGAAATGGAAAATATTCTTATATGTGCACGTAAAGTATATACTCGTACAGGTATATGTATCTCTGTGTGGGATTTCCCTCGGAGAAGAGCGGAAGAGCAGACTTTGCATAAACGAATTGTAAATACAGCAAAGGGAAAACATTGAAATTATGCCAAATGCGTTTTCCAATTTCTAATTCGGCATTGATTTTCGATTTCTTTGTGAAGTGGAGCCCAGCCCTGCGGAGATCTCGTCGTCGATTCCTATTTCAAGTGGCAATTTGCTAGGAATTTGTTCGATTGAAACTCCTTCGGTTGCTCCCCCTATCCCTTCAGCGGATGACGCTGATGCAACAAGGAAAGTCTAAGTCTTTTGTCCATTTGCTTGCCGGCATTGTTTTTTATTTTATTTGCAACAAATTGGGTTTTATCTATCCAATGTCAGATGCATAAAGAGAGAAGCAGCAGAATCAGAAGTAGGAGGAGTAGGATAGCCGATGGACAGCTGATGCTCCACTGATGACAATAATCTCCTTGCCCAATCCTAGGAAAAGTTTCGCACAAAATTAAATTCCTTTTGCTACTCCTCAATAAACTCGCATTGTTGAATGGACATCATCGAAATTTCCATCACTCACACTACCCCAAAAATGACCAAACAAAAGGCATCAGGACGTTGGTCAGCATGTGCGATGAGTTCTCTGGTTCTCTCTTATACTCCGGGCTGCTGCCAACGGGCTCCGGGCTCTCTTGCACACTCAATCACAATCCGAGTGTCCTGGCAAGTGGCAAGGAAAAGATCAAGTGCCACACTTGTTGGCGTCACAAAAAAAAAGAGAAACAAGGCGAAGCGAAAGATTATTTTGATGAGGTTAGCAAGTGGTAGAGTTCCTGAAAGATGGGTCAAATAATCGTTTTAGTGGGAAACAGTTGAAGTGGCATCTGCTATGCTACTGTTGGTACTGTAACTTTGTAAGCCCCAGGGTCATAGGTCCTATATAGTCGGCCATTCGGATCTTTTAATATATGAACTTAAATGGAGAGAAATAAAATTATTAGGAGGTTTTCTTAACTTTATAATTGTCTTACCCCAATGATCTGTAATTGAGACGGTAGTTTGGCACATGTATGAATTTATCAACAAATTTTATCAATACAAAATAGCAAAAACTCACTCTGCCTCTTCGCTAGTCCCAAAAGAACAAAGGAAAATACAAAAATTAAACTAAAAATCGTCATCTTTTAACGTTGAAATGTATGAATAAAATGAACAAATATGTAGCGTAAAAAGAGAACTAGAAAAATTGAAAAATTAGTCATGGAAAAGTAACAATTTCATGGCTTGAGCGATAGCTTTTCCTCCTACTGGAAATTACTGTCCTTCAGTCAGACGCCTCATAAGTCTTCGAAAATTACCAAAGATAAAAGCCAAAAAACAGAAACATTATGATTACGATCTTTTGAAATAAAACAAAATGGTGTTCCCTCTAATAAAATATGGGGTTCGTACAGAAGACAATCAACATTTGTGATTAGTAAAAAATGTTTAAAAATTATCATAAAAAGAGGGAACCAACTTATTGACCGCTCGAAAGTTCCTGCTGTGGAAAGTCCGGCCCTCAGGTCCATAAAATATATCTCATGCTCTGACTGCCATCTAACGAATATATCATCTTTAATGTGTCTGACTTTCCACGTTGTTTGTTCCTTGTCCGTTTTTTTTTTTTTTTTTGTGGGGGCAGAAGGAGGCTGCTGCATTTTTAGTTTCTCTTCGTATGTACTTGTCCCTTTTTGTGTGTGTTTTCGTGGCCCTCGTCCTTTCTGCGCTACTTACTTCCGCACTTTAATGTGGCTCCATAAACTCTCCTTTACGGCGGCTCCCCATCTCCGAGCCGAACAGAAAAAACCAAATGTTTTCCTGTCGTTGGCTCCAATGTTCCTCCTTTAATAGCTGCTTTTCCAAGTATTCTGCGTATTTGTGTACGTGTGTCAAGTGTGGCAGGCATTTAATGAGCTGATTTGAATTAAATTTTATGTGGTTAAGCGCATTAGGAGCAGCAAAAACTCATTTCAAGTGGCCAACACGAATTGGGTCAACACTCCCCGCTCCAGGTTGTTCCCCCACTTGACACACATCCATTTCAAGATGTTCTCTACTCCCGAGAATCACACATCTGTGAAATATACATACATATGTGCTATGTGAACGTATGAACAAATTTTATTGCTAATCAGTGGCACAAATTTAATTTTCTCCACACATTTGGCTGGGATCTGCATTGTGTGGATTCCAGATCAACTTCTTTTCTTGTCATTGGCTTGTCACCAGAATGAAACATGACATTTGCCTAATTTGAATTTAAATACCTTCCATGGAGCCGGACAAACAGCGAGAAAAACAGCAACACTGACAGCTGGAAAAACTGAACAAATCTGACACACAAACAGCGGAACAGAGCAGGAGGACGACAGAGGTCGAGGTCTGGTTCTGGTTCTGGGTCTGAACTGAAAAAAGAGAAAATCAAGCGGCAAAATAGCTGAACAACATGTCAGTGGCGGTAGTAGGTGCGGGAGGTAGGTCAGCAGTGGGTCAGCGGGTGTGTGTGCTCCATTGTGGCGCCCATCACCTGATGGTTCACTAAATAAGAAATTATTATGAGCATGCAGCGTTTGGCTCCGCTGCCCGTTGCCGCAGCAGCCGTTGTCGTAATCACATACACACACACACACACACACGAACCACCGTCTCCCCCCAGCCTTTTGCCATGTTTAACTTCCGGTGGAATTCACACACACAAACACATATAGATGAACAGGATACGCGCATAAGAACACACACAAACATACACTTACATATATGCACATGATGGTCAAATTTCATAAACAGACAACAACAAGAGGAGCAGAGCTCCGCAGAAGTACACCTACAGGATGCCCATTAATTGGTCTTTAGATGAATAAATTATTTTATATATTGTATTTTTTAAGTATACGCATGCTCGGCAATCTTTCGATACCGTTTTTGAAAGATTACAAATATTCAAATATCTTTAAAGCTTACTTGCTTACTTTTACGAAAATTTACATTTTAATGATTTTGATATAGGAGAACATTCTTGAGAGTCCTGAGATTAATTGGTTCTATATATTGCAGGTCCTCTAATCATAAGTCAAAATCAAGATTTATAATATTTTTGATCCATTTAATAGGCTCTTACTTCCCTTTCATACCCTGTCTTTCTCTGTAAAAACTTTGGTGTGCCAAAACACGAAAGAGGAAGTTGACCGCTCGCCTCCATATGCCCTGTAGTCTGTCTGTCTGTGTCTGCCCCATGCCCCATGCCTCTGCATCCCCACCCCTCTATGTCGGTGTAACTTAATGTATCCTGGATTTATTGTGCTGTTTCCTTGTAGCCTGCTGCCGTGAATTAAATGTGCATAAACTTTTTTTGCCAGGCCTCCTGTGTTTTTCTATACAGAAGAACTCGTACTTTTTTCCACCGATGGTGGTGTAGCTGTTTTGGATGCTTCAGCTTGTGGGGGTATGAGTTGGCTTCCGTTTGGTCTTGAAACCTGCAACAAAAAGAGAGGAAGAGTGGAAAATAAACATGGAAAAAGCTGCACACATGTGCACATGTGCATATCCTCTGGCTGCATTTTTGCAATTTACAGCAGGAAAAAGACGTCGCCCGTCTCTGACATTATTATGCGGCGACGACGACGACGACGATGAGGAACAGCGGCGACTTTTGCCCTTTGGCCATGCGTTTCCGGAGCCGGGACTCAACCCCGAACCCGAACCCGGAGCCAAGCCCCATGCCACTCCGCCTCGACTGATGTTGCAATGTTCCGCCCGGAGCTACCTAGAGCGTTTTGCAGCAGCAAAAGTGACACAAAGAGTCTTAAACTTTGTTCTCTCTCTCTCTCGGTTCCTGTCGCTCTGCCTCCATCTCTGACTCTGTGGCATCCTGCCTGCCCCCGAGTGCATCTGTGTCTGATTGTATTTTGTAATACAAAACTTTTTACCCAACCAAACAATGCAAGTCCGGAATGGGGGAGGAATCTGGGGGCTACGATTGGGCCTTGGCAATGGCTGTGTCACACAGGGCGGATGATTGCTCATGTTCCCTGGCACTTGTTTCGCATTTACAGAGTAATAAACATCCCGGAAAGGCTGACTGGGTGTTTGGGTCATAGTTTATGAAATCCATTTCATTGGAGGGTCAGCAATAGGGGGAAGAGAGAGGTTGGGGCTTAAACTGGGGTTCATTAAGTTCAATGAAAATCCGTGGCAAGTCTCGCAAATCAATTGGAAATGTGGCTATTGAGAGAACAATAATTGTATACCCTTTTTGGGGGTATTACGAGGATGATTGTGATAAGATCGATATACCCATGTCCATCAGTTTTATTCCATTAAAACTAGTCACAGGTCCAGAGATCAATATTTTAACTGCAGGCAGTATATCATTACTTCAAGGGTGTCTAAAGTCTCGACCCCAAAAACTATTTACTTTATCCTCTTTTTATTTCAATTTCAGTTGCAAGTGCGATGCCGCACTTGCCATCTGGAAAGCGGTGATGGGTTTTGGCTGCGGCCCCTTGTGGAGGAACATGGGCAGATGATGGTTGGCCGCTGCTCCTTGTTGAAGGGAGGTGGTATTGGATGGTGGACGGGTGCGGCTCTGATAAGAGTTAAGGGAATCGTTTTATCGCATAAACGACCACATTACACGCTGCATTGAGGAGCAGCTAAATGACCGCAATGAAACACACACCTACCAGGAGGGATGGGGGCTTGTAGCCCATCGCCATCCGACCACCCCTTTAGGCCTGCCCCAAACTGCCCCCGCCACTCTCTGTGGCATGCTTGGCTTGGCAACATTCAGAGCAATTTGTGTGTGTGGATGTGTGTCGAAGTCTGCTCGAAAGCAAAGTTTACTTTCGCTTTAAGTAGTAAGGCAGCGTTACGGGATGTGGAGTGAGCTGGAGGCAGAGTGCGGCACGAAGAAGTGGCAACAGGAGGTAGCGGCACAAGAGGCGAGGCAACTGCGAGGCCAGCAATGAGCAGCATTCCATGGCATGTCGACAAAGGCATCCCAAATGCACACACAGGCATCCAAGTGCAAGTGCACACCCACATTCTCTCAATCCACCCCAGCCCAGCCCCGCAAAGAACAGGCACAGTGGTGCATGGTGAAGCAATCAATGTTTCAAAAGAAAGATGTTAATAGCTCTATTGAAAACAGTTCATGCTGACAGAAATTGCTTCCAATTAAAGCAATTAGGGATATCAGGGATATGGTTTTACAACGACTCATCTCACAAGGTTTCGCTACTTTTTGCATTGGTCTTAGCCACTGTGCCCTACCGGATACGGCTTGCTTGATGGGTACTCCAACTGTTTGCATTATGAGGCACTGAGCTGTTCGTCCAGCATCAGCAGCAGAAGCAGATTCCACATCGCCTCTACAGCGCGGCAGTGGCTCGATCATCAGTTGGCCCCCTGGCAAATACAAGCAAATTGAGCTGGTCATCCTAAGCTCAGCCCAGCTCCTGCCCCCCCGATTGAAGAATCAGCATCCCCCGTCTCTGTCTCTGTATTTGTGTGTGCAACTGTCAATACTGGCAATGAGTGAAATGGAATTTGTCTTGCTTGCTGGTGACGGGCTCTAGAGGCGCTCGGCAATTTGTTGCATGCGACCTCAGAGTCCAGTACTTTTTCCAATTCCTTTTCCTGAATTTTCTTTCTTGCCCAGTCATCAATTGTAGCTGTCTTTGGCTCGTGTAATAGTTTCAAATCACTTTCCAATCTGCTAGCCCTACCCTCTCTCTCTCTCTCCCTCTCACGGTAAGGCTAATCATGTTATGCAGTGTTCACTCTATCATCATCAAGCGAGTGCCTACTGTACACTAGAGCACTCCTTTCTCTCCTGTCACTCTCCCTAATTAGAGGTAATAAATTCTTTGATATATCCATGATATTTTTGCACACACTGCCACAAACGCTGTGTTGTGGCTTCAGTTCTGTGGTTTCCACTTGAACTATGCGGGAACCATTATTATTCAGGATAAATTTGAGCCCTTTCGAGTCAGCCACAGAGTATGAGTAATTAAGTTTATTTTGTTGATAGGTAATTTTAGCTGAATTTTAATTTAGACCAGAGTCGAGGCGAGTGGATAGGTTGATTAGTTTAGTTTTGGGGTTGCGTTGAGTGGATGGAGGGATGAGCCACCCTCAAAGTGATGAATAATTTAAAAAACATCTCTCTTTCGTTTCACCCAGGATTATACCATATACGGGGACGAGTATGTATCTCCATCCACAATTTATGTGCTGCTATTGAAAATATCATATCCCCGTCAATTCGCATTTGTCCAGCTCTGGACCCCTGGTGGGGGACTTGACATTGATTCGTATATCAAATCGAGGAAATGTAAACAAAGAACCAAATGCACCAATTCATTTGCATTTATTACGGCCACAATTTTCAAAAAAAGAGACAGAATCTGAGGCCCTGGTCAGACACGGAGAAAAAAAAGAACAAACCGGAATCGTATGCTGAATTATTCATATTTTGCAATGGCCAAAGTTTCTACGGAAGGGCAGAGGAAAATGGAAAATCAGCTTAGCAAATGAAAAATCGAAATTGGGCAAAGACACAGCAAAAGCAAAAGTTGCACTCATTTGTAACAATTTATTTGATTTTCCACAGAAGAAAATTCCCTCTGTGGAGTCCCTATTTCCTGCCTCCGATTCCCGTTTTTCAATGCAAAAGCGCTTTTTATTCAATTTTCTGCTCACGTAATATTGACAAATTATTAGCGGGGATTTTTGATACCAAACGAAAAGGCGAATGAGAGGCTGTGGAGGAGGTTGGAGTGGAAACAGCTGGCAAAGCGAAGGGCCAATTTTTTTATTGTTCCCTCGGACGAAAGGTGCAGCTGCCAGAGGATTTTCAAGAGGCCGAAATGACTTTGTTTTGCATTTTTTATTGGGGTTCTCTGTTCTGTTCGAACGGAAGCGGAGGGCATTCTCAAATTGATTATTCTTGCCGCTGCCTCAGAGTCCCCTGCCAAAATGAGATTTTCCACCCATCTTCCCAAATCTTTGTTGCCCCAAGCAAACAAATTGTTGCACAAATATTTGCTTTTAATTTCTATAGGCAGCATTTGTGTGCCTCCCCAAATGAGCAGCGTACTCTGAGGGAGGACCTCTCCAATGAAATGACAATGAAATTTTAATGTATTAATTGGTAGAAATTAGCTTTGCTATGTGTCTGTCACCACTTTGTCGGGCCATTTGACAAGTTGCCACCTTGCCATTTTTATTGCATTCGAATGCCAGGAAACTCGTTAAGTCCGTGGCACTGTTAAATCTCAACAGAAATCTTAACATAACATTTACATCGTGAGAGAAATAGCTCTCCTCTCAGGCGTCTGCGCATTCTCCAGTGCTATCGGGACGAGCTCTGTAAATCCCTTCTCTGTTCTCTTCATGATTTCTGAAATTCCTTGCTGCTCTCTTCCCTGATTGGTTGTGGGTGTGGGTACCCACCCATATCTGGAATTGTATCTCATATTGGCCTGTTGACATATATTTTCTAATTGGCATTTCCGCTGCGTGAATGCGCTCTCTTTTACCTTTTCGATGCCTCACAAAATTGCGAGACGGGTCGCGGATTATCCCGGGGTATGTTATGGGTATTGTCTCTATGACTTTTATATTCATATCTAAAGTTTTAAGGGTTTCGATCCTTTCTCTAACCTTTCCTCCAATAATTTTAATGCCATCAATGGATATACGGCTTAGAATAGCTGGTAATTTTTGATATGCCTCTGAAGTTCAGGAGGAGATGTTCCAAATGAATTGCTGAAATATCTTACTGACTATTCAAAAAACGCTCATATTAAACAGCTACTCGAAAGTCATATTAAATTTGGGTCAAGCACTGGGAACACTTGCACGGCAAAACCATAAAAAGCCACAGAATGTGCAATTTGATGGAAATCTTTTATCGAACTATCAGTCGAAACCCCAAAGCGGAAATGAGGAAAATTAGCGAATCAAGAACACGTGCCAAGTCCTGGGCCGTACAGTATTTTGGCATTTGAGTTCCGATTGAATGCACACCACATACATAGACGCTCTCAGTCTGAGGAATAAGCTCTTGGCCCGTTCAACATGTGCCCTAATGCACTAATACTAGGACAAATTCTCACACAGACATCGTAAATCTTTGTGCATTAAATACAAAGGGTCCGGAAAACGGACCGGGTGTGGGTCCGGGGAAAGGTTTACAGCCAATATTCTAATTAACTCATGCATAAACGAATAATAACAAACAAAAGTGCTATAAATTTCCACTTGACTTGATTGATGGCCTCTAAATTTTATACACTATACAGATGCATACCCTTCTTGTACAAATTTCTGTAACATATGTGTGCCTGTGTGTGAGCTCTGACCTTTTCACATTTGACATCTGCGCGGTCGTTTCTTTGTCTGGCGATTAATGGAAAACCTTAATTCAAATTAATTTTCGGTTAATGAATTTTCAGTTCCCTCAATTTCCTGAATTCATCAACAAATACAACCATAAGACCCAAACGTTTACATAAGTACACTATTCTTTCATATAAGATATTTTGCTTTAAGTAAAAACGATGTTTGATGAATCACATTCTGAAGCAAAAGTTGGAACATGTGAAGTTCTTCTTCCATATCCTCCTCCAACAAATCCCAGCCTAATGTCTGGACAGACTCTCTTTTCCACAAGGGTATTCCGAAACGTTTAATTCAGACACAAGACAATTTTCTTTCAGGTGCAAAAGTCTTGAGTCTTTTGGCCTTCGGTCAACACGTCCAATGTTGTCTGCGGCACTAAATCAAAATTTATGTTGTTCTCACGTAATACCCATTAGAGGGACATAAAAAAATTATAACCATAGCATTTTATTTACGATTATTTGATCAAATATGGGCTAACGACAATGGGGATGATGATGACTGCGACGATGACTACAACGATGCCTCGCTGCCATTTGTGGTGGCCTTGCCCACAGCCCACAGACTCGGAGACAGCAAAAAGTACACCACCCACCCACACACTCAACTGGGGAGAGGATAATGCTATGTGTTAAGGGTCATAAAGTTAATGCAAACCAAACACTAACAACAAAAACAAATAACCAACAGGAATCAAGAAAAAAGGGGACAGCTGGAAAAGGTGCCAGCCGCAGCCACAGAGAATGGATAGCAAGGGGACCAAGTGTGCAGAGACGAGACTGTCTGTCGTGGCACGTTCCAAAGGTGGCAAACAAATGCAAAAATTCTACAAAAAGCGAATGGAATATCAAATGAAGATTTCAGAGCAAATAACTAACCAAAAACTGGAAGCATTAGCGCATATAAATACATTCTATTCAACCTTTTCAAATGTTTCTTTAAAAGAATATTCATTCTTTTTATCTGGGATGAATATCATTTTAAGCATTCATAGGTCTCGAGAAGTGTTCGGCATAAGTTCTTTTCAGTACAAATTCCTACACCTTAAAATTTAATTCTTAAACTTCAGTAAATAAAATTTAATTATTGAAAATAACCTATACAATATGTTGCATTGCTATAAATGAAATGAAATTAGCATTTCAGTACGCAAATCACGATATTTGTTTAAACAAAGTAAGCCCAGACTAGAGAGATAGATGCAGACTGATCCTTGAGACATAATTTGATGAGAGACCCAGACCGAACCAAATTAAACCAAAACCTGGTACACTTCGACTATAGCCTCAGATGTCCGTGCGTGTTTGCGTGTGTGTTGTGTGTGTTTGTATGGGTTGCAAGGAAATGTAAACACGTTTTAATTAAAATACTAAGACAACAATAATAGTAGAGAATGGCCAGGAAGGATGTCAAAGTCAGCAGCTGGGCGAGCCAACCTGCAGCCACAAACTGGAGCTTGTTCAAATGAATTTGTGGTGGCTGGAGTAAGGATAGGACAGGTTTTTGGGGAGCAGCCTGGGAGCAGAAGGAACAAATCTAATCGCATTCAACGTATGGTTTTCCTAAGGATTTCGTTTGCATGAGCACGACATAAACAACAGAAAGGGGCTCCAAGACACTGAACGAAAGGAGAAAGCATAAGACACCTTCATCAAAAGCGTCCTCTGAACATACACCTCAATTTCTCTTAGTGCAGCTGGTCTTTCGGGGCACAGGAAGCTAGTCAGTTATGTGAAAGTGTTGAAGGGGGGACTTAAAACACAGTCCTAGGTAGACAACTGCCTAATGGCTGTGGCTAATGAATGATGACAGCATTTAATGTCTCTCTCTCTCTCTCTCGGCCACCTCCTCCGAAGCATCATTAATAACCAGACGGGACAACAATGACAGTACCACCAATAGTAGCATCGAGCAGCACCTTGACCAATAAAATCTAATTAAAAGCACCAACAGCCGTGATGGTTACCCTAGAAGTAGGCGCGATGCAGGACGAACTATAATTGACGAGTGGACCACAAAACAGAGGACAACCACAGCCACACCCATTTAAAATTGATGCCCACCCATGGCTGACCTATCTCTGCGTGCTAACAATGTGGCCCTGGTTGGCCATTCGTAATGGATCCTCGGATCCACGCGGCGGGGGATATGTCTACATCTCTGCATGGACTTCATCCGCCGACTGCATCCGTCTGCAAGCTTAGTCCGTGGTATACACATAATTACTCTTGGCTCTCGTCCACTGCAAATTAATGATGCTTAAAAGCAGGGGGAGTGGGAGTGCCGAGCGAGAGGACTGCAGCCATTGTGCGTGCGGTGGTTTCTGACCACAGCTCACTGCATTACTCATACGCACCGTTGCACAATTAACTCACTTAGGCCCCGAAAACGCCACCGATATGCCTGCGTGTGGAAATTATTAAAGGAATTTCGGGAGTTATTCAAAGTTAAGCTTAATAACCGTCAATTGAAGTTGTGGGGATTGGGTGGAGCTTTGGAAATTCCCACTACACAAAAATATTTGATTAAATTCGAATTGTTTGCCCTCATTACACGCCGTTTCATTTAGCCAATAAAAACATAAGCAAATATTTAATTTGGATATTTTATAATTTAGAATTTTAAATTGAAACTCAAATTGTTTTGCTGACATCAAAGGATGCCCCAAAAACTGACCCAAAAAACCCCACCACACCCATTCAAACGGGGTTGCGTGTGTGTAAGTGTTTGTGGGTCGTGGGATTGTCGTCATTATAGCAGGACATTCGATGTGTAACACTGATGTTGGCTTAGTTGCGGGATCCAGGCCCAAACCAGACCCAAAGCCAAAGCCAAATGGCAAACATGGGATACGATGACCGGGCGCAAACCTCAGAGAAGGCAAACAAAGTGTTGCAATCTCCATTTGGCCTACTCTGTTCTGCGAATGGTTTAACCGGAATGGGGGCGCTGCACTAAATATAATTGTAGCATTTAACTGGCAAATCGCTGGACCTTCTGCGACTATTATTATTATTAGTATTTGTTGTAGCCGCATTAGAAGTTCCCAAATTGGTTTCATTTCAGCTCTTTCGGTGGCCTTCGCATACACGGCATCCCACTGGCCATGGAAAATAATTATGCAGGACATTGGCTGAGCTCCAAAAAATTTTTCGCATATTTCAGTTATGCTCGGGACATACGTAAATACCAAATAGTGTGGAAAAACAATACAAATATCTGGCATATGCGAGGGTCACTCATACATACAAACATATGTACTTACATAGGTTCATTCGCATAGATTTGCATACGAAACGAGCTACCTCGGACCGGGGCACATCGAGCTGACGGTGGGGCTTCTCGCTTCTGTCCGTAATTATATGGAATCATTTTTGTTGAATATCCAACGGCTGCAAAAATGAAACTAATATGGGTGGAGCTCTCGTCTACTGAGTTATCATTTTGATGTTGGTTTCGGCCATATTGAGCAACTACTAGTATGAGGAATGATGTTGCAACGAGAGTTACTGAAAAAGTTAGAAACATAAGGCTTGGCTGGTCAATCTTTTCAGATCGGATCAACCCCTTGCCAGGACACGTTCCCCATATCACCCGCCATTTTGTGAGCACACTTTCCAGCTTTAAGCTGCAGCAATCACTGGAGGGCTCTTCCTGACGCTGATGTCAATGTCGCCATTGACTTGGGACCTGCTCGAACATGTACCATAAAATTGGGGGAAACTCTCGACTCGACAATTTTCCTTTTATGGCACACTTCGCTGACAACGGTTTCGATTTTCTCGATTTACTCGCTTTATTGAGTTTATTGCGGGGAAATGCGCTGCGAAAAAATCAACAATAAATGCATACAGATGAAATATATTAAAAAAAAAGTATGTACATATCTGGCATATGTACAGATATATGCATGTATGTAGCACGAAACCCTGATTATTTGGTAAACATGGTGAAACGAGGGAACCAGGACAACTGTTAAATGGCCAACGCATGGTCATTTAAGATGGAGGGTGTGGATGATAGGACGGAAGAAGGAGCGAGTGGGCTTTTTGGCAGAGATCCTTTACTTATAGGAATCGATTGGGCATAAGCCTATAAGTCGCAAGAATCCGTACACATTCATAAATTAAACGAAAATAAGGAATGCGAATCGATATGCTATGGCTGCTTACTCTACATTGGATTAGGTGGTACTTTCAGCATTGAAAAGCGAGGGCCATTTTGTTAAATTTTGTTTGTTTAATTGCTTCTAGAATCACTCTTATCTCATAGGATTTTCTCTGAGATCCGCAGTCCTTCACTTGGAGAGAGTGTATATAATTTCAGTGAGACTGGACATCCAACATATTCGGTTTTATTGTGCGTATTTTTGTACAGAGTCATATCTGATGTTCCAACAGTCAATTCGCCCACAATTTCCAGTATGTAAATGTGTTTTTGGGCGACATTTATTATGCATTTCATTTTTAATGACAGCAGCAAAAACAAAATGAGTAGCCTTCCACAGAAAACTAACGACTAGGGGATACTCTGGGAAAGAGAAAAGATCTGGCAATTGAAATGCTCTAAATAGGATTTGCTTGGTTATCTGGTTAAATTGCTTGTGATAAAGAAAAAAAAACTTAAGAACGGATAGACATACGGACATCTGAAGTTCGGCACAGCTTAGTTTACCATGAATATATTCAATAGTACGTCATACTTTTCCAAGATTATATGACATCCCTGCCAGCCCTTGAAAATACCGGGAATAAAAAGCGAGCAGCCGTCTCCAGAGAACAACAATGCTATATTCGTATTCATACTACTATGTACGAGTATCGTAGGTAAATAACCAAGCCATGTATCTCCCCATGGATGTACATATGTACGTTTCACAGCGCTTATGTATACTGATGTATACATTGCGCCTATGGAGCTATAATTTTTGAGTGCTGGCTGCAGCGTCATGGCATAGAAGGGGCTGCGGCTGAGGTGGGATTCAGCCCCAAACTGCAACACGTAAATCAATCGGATCAATATATTTTACCATTTTGATTGATAAAATCATAAAATCAGGCCATGCATGAAGAACGCCAAGGGAGGGAAGCCCCTGGCAAGGGAAGAACAAAATCGGGCAGACAAATTCATCTGTGCATTTCGTTTGGCGGTGTGCGTTCAGACGGAAGAACAGGAGCGCAGAGGGTCGCAAAATCGGGACTCAAAGTTAAAAAACTTTAGAGATTGTATGGAAATTTTTGTTCTGTGTATCATAAAATATCTTCGTGAATTTTGGGATTTTTTTTCAGAGTGCGGACGAACCTGTAATTCCTCAACCCTTTTGTTTCTACCTCGCAACTGTTGCCAAAAAAATGCTTGCTAACAAGATAAGGCTAACGGCGTCATAGGAAGAGGTAAGTGAGAGACTCTCCAACGCTGAGCCAAAACTTTCACATAAACATTTTTCAAATGAAATATGCACCACTGCAGCCATTTCAGACATCAGAAACTCGCCCTGAAGCCAAAAGGGGGGAAAAAAATATCATAAATAACAGTTATTTACACATTTAATTCTCGTTTATTTATGGTGCCCGTCGAAGTGAAAGTCATTGGTGGGGAAGCTACGTATTATAAGGTGAGCTGTAAGGCAATAAACAGTTATTATAATAACAAATATATCTGAATATGTGTATGGCGTGTATTTATTTAGATTTTAAATGCTTGAAACTATATATACCGCCAACGAGTAAAGTAGTGCAATGAAATTTCGCTGAGAAAAGCACACTCTTTGTCCTTATCTTTATCGCTTATCGCTGTTCGTAAAAGAGACGAATTGATGTATTGGTTATTCCGGTGAGGATTATTCCGCGACATAAGAGATGGTAAAAACAAAGAGAGAAAGCGAGGAACCCTGACCGCTAGTTGTGTTCTAATGTTAATTCTTGTGCTTCACTTATCCCCCTTCCGCTTAATGACCTATTTCTATCGATTCCACTATTAATATTGATCAGGAATGTACACACTTTACGGGTTCTGTAGCGGTTCCTTCTGGGTGTTACAATCCACATCACAAAACTAGTAGTCTTTGAGTACCTGGTATAGCCACTTAAAGTCAAAAACTTGAAATCAGATTCGTAAGTAAAGTTAGGCCAGCCTCCAAAAGCAATTCCTCTTCTGAGTTCTATCCACCGCAGTCCCGTCATGAGTTTCTGTCCGAGTAAGGAAAAGGGCTGTGGCCCATGGAATTGTGATCACACCCTCTGATACGAACATTGGAGATCGCCATCATAAGGCGGTCCTTATGCTTCCTGATTTAAAGGAGCGAGCATCCATGTCGGCCATGGAGGGCCTTTACGAACTATTACAGAAGCTAGCTGTGACATCCCCCAGGCTGTTAGCACTCAAGGGTGTAGAAGATCGAACTGAAGATTACGACAATGGGAATTCATCTCTCGTTCAGGTACATCAGAGAAAAGAGACCAGAGGGTGAAGGTCACAATTCAAGGCTAGAGCAGCGTCAAGAAGTTGCACCACTTGCACCGTTACCGATTTACTCAAGCTGGTACAAAATCATACACCGAAGAAAGCGCAACAAGATGAGCCACAAGACCTATTCTAAGGCTTTTGTCAAGGCTTATGTTTACCGAAAGCTTAAGGAATCTTTATTCAATCAAACTGGATACAAAATGTGGTTGCTCCAGTGGCTCTTCAACGGCTTATTATCCATAAAAAATTAGCCATGAATGGAAGACGTTATCCTCTGTATTAATTATATCCATAAATATTCCTTCCCTTCTAATTAACTTTGACGCCATTGATCCAAGCGCCAATAAGTAATTGGAATTCCTGCACAGCTGATTGGCACCCTAACAGCTTAACAGAACAGGATGCATAAGAAAAAATGATTGAAACCTAGTTAATATGTTTGCATTTGTTTGCCTTGTCTTCGAGGCAATACTCCTTACCGACAGAACCCCTATCTTAGGACATGCCAAGACCTTACAGGGAAAATGTTTTTTCATTACGACTGGCAAGTGCGCTTTGTAGTGGGGCTCAGAGTGTTCTTGTCTGTCTCGAGTGCACTTCTCTGTCTCTCTGGGTGTGCAACCTTCCTCCGCTTTGAAGCCTTACCCGAAGAAAGTGAGGGAATTTTTCATAACGCCAAGAAAAAGACAGTGACGAGGACGATGCTGATGACGATGATGACGACAAGGACCAGGACCAGGACCAGCACCAGGACGAAGACGATTCAGGGTCCTCTTCACAAATGAAGCGCAATTAAAATGTAATTTTTATGCAAATTCCGTGCATAAGTGAACTTTTAATTAATTCAGCGCGAAAATAAATGAGAACTTTGCCCATAATTATGCATTCCTTGGCCCCATCCTTCTTCAGACTTCTTCTGCTTGTTGCATTTCACCTCTTTGGCAGGAGAGCCTGCCACCTTTTATCTCATAGCAGTTTGTGGAAAGCTGTTGTGTAGCTGGAATTATGCGGAGCTTCGACAACAAGCAACTAATTATTGTTATACAGATTTCCCACCATCAAATATACATATATTTTCTGTTCATCTGGTTATCTATGATGCAGACAATCTACCAAATACACAATACAGGAAATTCTCCCCTATTAAAATGTGGAATACTCGTATTCTATACTGTATTTGAATGAAGTTAATGAGTGAAAAAGAGCCTGGCAATCTGCCCGACTGATTATGGTCTCGGTTTGCAAACATATATTATACACTCCTCATACTGAAGTCCTCACTAAACGCTTAATTAAAATAATAAATGTTCTATTATACGAGTACCCTGAGGCAAATTTCCTTATGGATGTGCAGCCCTTTTGGCTGCCCGAAAGACCGACAGGCTGCGGCACAAAAAAACCGCGACACGTTTAGCAAAAAAAAAAAAAAAAATATCAAAGTGTTAATTTAAATTGCGATACGTGATGGGAATCCAACGAAGGCGGAGCCTTCCCTCTTTGCCTCGCCGCCACCCACTTTTCTCTTCTTGCGCTGGTTTCCTGCCCCATGGCTCATGCCGCCTGCCATGTACGCCGGGACTGCGCACAATTTTATGCACGTCCAGCGTGTAAAACACCTAAAGGAACGCCATCACGCCGGTGCCACGCCCACTTTAGCTAACAACCAACCTCATTCGCCCCACTCTACCCCCTGCGGTAGTTCTGCCGGACTGGCCCCGCACTGCCATCGATTAGTTTTCATTTTGCGAACAATTTTTGCATTGGCTGCACTGATTACAGCCTGCTGAGCAGACTTTTTGGGCGGCTATAGAGGTAGGTTCTTCCTCTTTTGTTCCTACCCCTTGCCACTGCGACCGTGCTACCATTTACTCCTTGCGGCCCATTGAGCCGTGGAGCAATTCTGGTCTTTACACCATTCTATTAGTGTCTACTATCCAGGCCCTCCACCCGAAATATAGCAGCTCAGATTAGATTAGATTAGTTCTGGCGATCGTTTGGGTATGTAATCTCTTCGCGACCTTTGGATGCCGTGAAGCGAAATCTATCCTGTAGTAAGGAAACGAAACTCAGTAAGAAACGTAGAAGTACAAATTATTATACAAGAAGAATATTCCAGTTCTACATTTAAGATGCAAAATGAAATAGTGTTAAGACTTATTAATGGGCTCTTTGAAGGCATGTTAAGGGTAAAATCCAAAAAGTGAGCGTGATATCAATGGATACCAATGGATAACATTTAAAATTTCTCTAGCTTCAAGATGAGATAAATAGGGATTATCTACAAATCTTTTGAAGGTTGAATTAATATGGTATTTAATCGTATGCGTAGTCTGACAATAGTGGCATCCAAGAGCAACGAAAGGGGAAGCAGTTTGATTTCTGGAAGTAAGAAAGGTCAGAAATATAAAATTGAAAAGGGAAGGGTTCATTGTTTTTCGCAAGCAAACACTCACACGTATTATGAAAAGTTCTTAATTCTTTTCCACTTATTCCTCTATGCCGCAGAATAATTTGAACATTAAGCAAACCAGGCTCAAGAGCAGGAGGAGCACTGCAGTGGGCAAATCGAATTGATCGGAGGTCCTGTTATCAATGCTACAAAAAGTGATCGATCGTTACCAGTATTCTTCAGAAATTTAATTACTTTCTTGTAATACGGACCTTCTTTCTGTCCGCCCGTCTTTTTGTCCGTTCCGATGACCGCCTAGATCTCAGAGACTATATGATTAGATGTATATATGTATATGTAGATCTGTATGACCATTCCTTAGTATAATAAATATTGAAATATCCTCATCTCTCTTTGCAGGGTTCCCTAAAAATGAGGCGCAATATCAGCAGCGAGAATCTTGTGTGACAGTAATTTTCAGTTCATTGCATTAAATGTGCCCCTATTAGCTTAACAAGTACCTGACAAATAAGTTAATTCCCTTACGTGAACATCAGCGTACATTAACGCTTTTACCCGCACCTCTGAACCGAAAGAGACCTCCGACCCCCTGTGGATGGTGCGAAGAACTCGACTCGGAGTTAATGTGGAAACGCCCCCACACTCGTACAAAGAGAAGCAGATGCCAGACAGCTCCCCTCGGCATTTCATCAACTTGGTCCAATGCACAGAAGCAGTCAGCCCAACGGAAGTTGAAGGGGAAGGGGCGAAAAAGTTGGCCAAAAATATCCTCAAGTTTTGGTTGGATTTGGCTTGTTTCTGCTTATGTACCTTCTAGAGGGTACTAAGGATTTGGCTAGATGTTTTGCATGTAGAGGAAAAAGGACTTTGCAGTCTATAGTTTATCATTTTCAATAAAGAGTCATTATAGAAGATATGTGTTTAGCTATCCAAAAACGTGCCTAAGTTCTGAAACATTTTGGGTACAGATTTGTATACATCAATGCTTTTTTTGGATGCAGTATTCAACTTTGAACCACTTATAATTATAGATTTTGAAGGGTATCTAAAGCTTCGACTGCCAAAGCTGTCCGCCCTTTCTTGTTTTTATTTTTATTTTGTTTTTTTGCTCATTTCCGAATACGGGCAACCTGAGGTTTGTTTTAATTTGCCGCTTGTCTATGAGGCCGAGGGGTTGCACGGTCCACAGCCATTGTCTTACCCGAAGCAAGCAAAACTTTTGCATTTTCTCATTTTCGGAAAATGTGCAAAGGGATTTGTTTTCATGTCTGCTACTGGTACTCCTGCTGTTCCGGGGTTCTGTTGGTCCTGCTCCTACATCTCTCATCCTCCTACTGTTACTGCCACGCATTCGTATATGATTTCTGCCTTTGTCCTGGATATGCGATATGTGATTGTGTGTGGGTGTATGTTTGTGAGCTCCTTTGAGATTATTTTTGTGATGCGGTGGCACAAAAGACAACAAACGGGGCCCCAGAACATAACCGACCCCCACTCCGGTGGCCCCAACTCTGCAAATAAATAAACCCAAATACATCTGTTTTCCCATAAATTGTATGAGCAACTCTGTGGTATATGTACGTACGACGGTACCTACTCGTATCTGTGTGTGTTTGAGTACTTTTATGAACAAGTACGAGCATGTGGCTCTATATATATGTATTTGTATGTATTGGTACGAATGAAATGATATCTTGTTGGGTTTTTGTTCTGCCAGAGAAAGTTTTCGGTTTGCTGCTGCGGTTTCTTTGGCGATAATCTGAAATTATCTTTTGTGTACTCAATTTCAGGGCCACGGCTCCGGCTCTGGCTCTGACTCTGGGTCACCCTAAGCTGTACCATAATGTTAAATGGTTTGCTGGCTGGCAAAATACATTTGAATATTTATAATTACACCGAGAAAATTGTTGTTTCCTATTTTTTTTTTTTGGCTCTTTTGTTTTTGTTTTGGCTGAACTCGAGTCAAGTTACAATGATATATTTGGACATTTCTTTAGAGGACAACCACTTCATGTGTGCGTGTGTGTATTAGCTTCCCCTTGTGGTCGAGCATTTCCTTTTCGTCCTGCCGTGTAGATTAGATGGTGCCTGGTGGGGCATTTGCCTATTAGGCCACGTTCTCGGCTTCCTGTGGTAAAGTACACTGTTTTATTTGAATTACGATTTTTCGTGGCCAGAGAGGGATGTTTCCATTTGTCCATGTGTCCGTCCCCATGGCTGGCTGTTCCTGTCCTAGACATGAAAGCTACTTTGCTGTAATTTAATTTGTCCCACTCAGACACAAATGCATGTTTTTGTGATTGTCTGAAGGGAGCTTCCCTCTTAATGGAAATGGGAAGGACCCCACCTCCATGACGATGATTTGCCACCCACTGACTGCGGGCATGCGTGATATGAGATTATAGACCTTAATGCGTTATTTGATTTGCATTATTCACGGGGTGCCAAGAGTCAAGTGGAGTCCCTCATTATAATTGAATAAATCAGGATAGCTCGTGCAAAATTCCTTTGACAATTTCACGTATGTTTCGAGCTCTTTAAACAATTAACCTGGAGAAAACTTCTCAATCCCCGGGCTTTCAAGGAAGGCTGAAGACTGTATGTTCCAGTAAACAACTGCTAGGAGACACGTGGAGCGGCTACTCAGCCAAACTCCGCTCCACTCAACGGAGATCAACTCTTTTTTTGGCTCGTTTATTTTTGTCTGCTGGGATGCTACGGCGAATCCACCGACAGGAAGGAAATCTGCTCTTGCTCCCGTATCGTGCTTCGCTTTCCGTGGTCCGTGGTCCGTGCCGCGTGGCACGTGGCACCTCTTTGGTGGCGCGAAACAACTGTAAATACCAGGATGATGACTTACTTTTTGGTGCCAAGGTAATAAATGGCCAAAGGACATCATTGTCCTGCTGTCGGAGCTTGTCCACCGCTTGGCTGCCCACAAATTGTGTCGGAAGTACTTTCCCTTAGACGAATCCCATAATGCACTCCAGGGAAATTAAGTTGAGGAATTTCTGGAGGGTGCATAAAGATTGGGAAATAGGGGAAAGGAAAGTCGTGTACATATGTATGTATAATTTGAAGATATAATTGAAATTATTTTGAAGTGAAAGGCGTCTGAAATGTCTGCTCTTGCCAGTACTCTATCATCTTATGATTTATGTAACGTGTACAATATATTATAAATGTAGTTATACTTAAGCGGGTACACAAAATGAAAGACCAACGAGACAAAGCTCAAATATTATTGATTCAATGGCAGCTGAAAATCCAGCCATATGCCGGCATCAGCGGACAACGTAAAGTTTTCCCTGCCAATGAATAAAAAGTAAAAACTCCCGCAAATAGTCGAAAGAAAATGTGGAAGAAGTGCAGGGATGGGAAGGGGATTAAATGGAGAACTGGACACGGGACTCGACATTAGCACCGCAGGATAAAAAAACCTACATATGTGCCGGGCACGTGGAAAAATCGGACGCGAGGAAAAACCTACGTGAAGCTGGCAAAAGAAGAGCGACATTCGAGCGGGTTCTTGTGTGTGTCTATCTACTACTTTGTTGGAAGACATATGCTTGGCACTTAGGTGCCCTGCGAGAAGCGAGAGTCTCCTTTCTGGTGTGCTCTGCTCTGCACTATTCTGTTCTGTTCTGTTCTTTGCTTACCTGGCAACGTTTTTCCAGCTCTTGGGCAAACGCTTTTCCTGCATTAGTTTTTTGCACATCTCATGGCGTTTTTACAGCTTTCAGCTTTCTTGCTCCTCCTGGCATTTTACACTCTGTTCCTGGCTTTCCTTCCACCTCTACATACATACATATGTGTAGGGGAATGGTTTTGTGGTAAATGTTTTTCAATTCCTTTTTGAGTGCAAAAATTTTCCGGCCACGCACTGCAACCGTCGAAATGTACACAAATTTAGCGTTTTATTTGCACCTGCTTCGCTCTGCCACTGAGTGCGAGTGCTGGTGCGGGTGCCGGTGCGACGGGTTCGAAGGTGTGTGTAAGTGCCTGGCAATTTGGTGTGGAAAGGCGGAAATGGAGCTTATTATGGCTGCCCACTCCACTTACACACTTTCGACCAAGCAAGTCAAAAGGGAGCCAAAACCTGAACCTGGGCTCGGACCACCACCACACAGACCTTCACTCGATTCGCTCATTTCACAGTTTCGCAGATGGCTTTGAATCGGGATTGAATGGAGGGGCAAAGAAGTGCCATAGTATGCCCATAGAATTCAGTCTGAATGGAGACTTCGTTTACCACATATTCTCAAGGGCCGCCCACAGACTAGTCCTTCTTTGATTGGAAATGGCCCAACACATTTTGAAGCATTTTTCGCCCATTTGTGGCTCATATTTATGGGTGAAACTTCCCCTTGACTGGGGGAAAAGCGGTATCTTCTACGAAATAGTAATCCGAATCACATGCAACCCAAGATGAATGGTAATTATCTGTTGACTGGTTCTGATTCAACCATAATAATTGATTGAAATAAAATAGTTTCCATGGAATGGGCAGCGAAGCACAACAATCGCTGCGAAAATACATAGAAATAGTGAATTGTAAATACAAGAAATGCGCATCAATGCATTCAATAAAAAATAAATTGACTCGAAATGGAGAAAGGAGAACGCAAAATGGGGATTTCAGAGTACAGAACCGGAAGCGGAACTGCAGCAGCTGAACCTGAATCGGTTTTCAAGGTATGGAAAATGGCACGCTGCAAATACTTCAAGAGGCGATGCGGAATATCCTACCTTTAAGGCAAACCCAAAACAAATAAAATAACTCTACATTTTTATAAGAATTTACTAAACCATTTTCCAGTGGATTGCCTCGTGACCCGCTCTCACATGGCATACCGCTTGAAATCTGTTTGGCAAATTACGCAAGCGACCCGTTGTACAGCTTGGAAAATGCCAAAAGAACTACAAGGCTGAGCGGAAAGGGGTTTCCAATACATTTGATTTGGTTTTGCCATTGCATTCCCTGGCACTGACCGCAGCTTCTTTTCTATGCTTTATGTGGAAAAGCAGGTGAAATTGTTCACCAGACAAAATTTTTGAAGAACAATCCAAATTATGCTAGAAAATTGCAATAAAAATATGTGCTTTCACTACCGACAAAAGAGCATTTTTGTTAAATTAAAATCTCAACCAGAGATGGAGAGACAAATAAAGAGAAATATTCAAATACAAATACTTACAGAAACGAATGAGAGATGGAGACATAAATGGAGAAAAGGAGAAAGAGAGAGAAAAAACGGAGAAACAAACTGACAGACCAGCTGAGTGAAAAGTTCATAAATTGTATGCGTGCGTGCTGCTAAAATTGTCTGAACTTTTGTCAAGGCTGCCACAAAAGCGAGATGGCGGCACAGAGACAGTACACGGGAAAAGGGACAGAGATGCAGAAAAAGATGAGGAGGGGAATAATTCCTTGTTCAGAGAACGACATGTGCTGAGTGCCCCACAGCCGAGCCTGAGTTGTGGCCTCTGCTCAACAAATGTCACTCGGGCCAAAATGGAAACTGGTCGTCCAGGCTGCCGGGCTGCCGGGGTGCCGGGTTGCCACACAATGAAATTTGAAATTTCGGCAATACCAACAGAGCAACAGCAGCAGCACCCCCAGCAGCAAGACAAACAGCAACAACAATGTCCACATCGACAAATGTAATTGACATTTCTTTAAGCGTTCATATGTTCACATCTTGAAAATATCCAAAAACCAGAGACAAGAACAAGAACTTCTGGTTTATTCCTCGTTTTGCGGGCAAACAGCAGCATGTTGCCGTCTCAGTGAGTGTTGGTTCTCATCCAAGTACGTGTCTGGAGCGGAAGCTGGTATCATTCTCCAGGAAGAACATTGATAGCCATTCTCTGGTCAGATGATGTACATGGACATGGGACAAGGAGCTAAGCCGATGTCACTTAATCTGCAGTACTATTGACAGTGGTTATGTTTGGTAATTTTCAAATATTTCTCAACGAATAGAGGCGTTAAACGTTAGTTAAGTATTATGACTATATAGACGATAGAATATATCTATAAATAGCTATTAAAATGACAGAAAATATATACATATAACGATGAAAATACGGCTCTACACTGTTCATTACAATAGCCCTTTTTAATTTTTTTGGGTACAAAGTACTGCTCTGCTATATGGTTTTAACCTTCATATGCCTCCAGGAAGATAATATACGCTATTTTTTCTAATATTGCAAATCATGTGACCTTCCCGAATATTAACGAGGTAATCCCATGTAAGAGAGTTCCCTTAACAGCATCCCCTCATAAAATCATAAAAAGAAGGCAAAGATGAGAGGCGGAAGAAATGTGAACACCGAGCAAACCGAAAAAGTTTTCGCTTAGGCCTTATCCACACATTAAAAACTTGGCAGCTTGTTATGTTCCGAGTCAAGAGCCGATGTAGTTTCAAGAATGGGAACCCTCTTCCAAATTAAATCCACAAACTGTAGACAAAATGCAATAAAATAAATTGCAACAATATCCGCAGAAACCGAAGCAAAGAACAAAATAGAACTTCCTTATAAATGATGTAGCAAAGGTGCTGCCCTTTTTTCGGTGGGTTGTTTTTGGAGTGAATGTAATATAAATTTCCCAAGGAGCTGCAGGCTACAAGTAGACCCAGCCAAATGAAAGGTGACAGCCTGAAGAGAGAGAAAGAGAGAGGGAGAGTGAAGGGCAGTGACTATGGCTTAACAATAGTTCAGGAAAAATAAGTTAAAAACGAGTGAGAAAAACTTAAGTGCCCGTTAAATTTCCCAGCGGACTAATGATAAAAGTTACGCGACTACAGCTGCCTGCCTGCCTGCCTGCCAGTACGCCTCTCCGGCGCTACCTTTCTCCACTAAACCTCCGTTGGAATGCCTTCCCTTCCGGAATCCTTCCCGGACACGTTGCACCATTCCTCTCTTGGCTTGTCGGATTTGTTTGCTCTTTAACCCTTTCCATTTGCCGCTTGTTCATTGTTTTTTCCCCTTCTTTATTTATTTTTTTTTTTGTTCTTTTTTTCTGGCCGGGAGTAGCGGTAAATACATTGCGGCATTCAAGTTAATTTACCACAAGAAAGGAGCCAGAAAGGAGCCTGAACGGAGTGGAAAAGGAGTAAGAGAACGTTGCCGAACGGGAACAGAGGCCGGGGCAGGAGCCAGAGCCACAGGAAAGAAAAGCTGCCAAGGAAAAAAATGCAATGAAAATTATGTTGAACCAGCAAGGGATCGTAATTAGTTTACTGCCATTTAACTTGCTACATTAGTTGCAATTAAGGAGTAAATATTGTTCATTTAATGTGTAATTCATTTGAATTTTATAAACTGTTTGCGGCTATCGTTTTGCGAGGCTATGTAGAATTCTGAAGAGAGAGAGATCTAGTGGAATACAAACATTTATTGGAGCAGGTATTTATGTACTTACATAGGTCTTAAATTTGAAGTACCGCTCTTCACATTGTCTATCCTTTATATATGGATTACCTTCATTGTCGTCTGAGGGATAAAAATATCTTGTTCGTCGGTTATATTAATTGAAACTACAAAGCTTGCTCTGAAGTTTTCTCCCTATGCTATAACTAATCCTTCATATTTGGGACATCACTTTACATCATACAGCTTAATTGCGTAAGTGTCCTCTCTACATTCTCGGCACTACGAAAATCTCCAAAACTCATTGAAATATTTCAAGTATTTTCCCGAATTTAATTGATGCATATTGCTGTTGAACCTTCCGCTTAAATATTTTACTTTTTATGTCTCAGTGTTTGCCCCGGTTCATGGTGTTGATTGTGCCTTTTTGATTTTTGTTTGTTATGTGCTTTGCATAATTTAACACTTTGCCTTAAAAACAATCAAATTGTCAAGTGTCAAAAGGTTCGTGCCCGAGCAGAGCAGAGCCATGGCCATAGTCAGGGCTTTTTCCCTACGTGTTTGTTTGAAAATGTGCATAAAAATGCATTAAATATGTAGTTGTAATTTGCACACTCACACACTGAAAGTGTGGATCCGGAGCCCCACCCTTAAGTGGATGCTTGTGTGCAATATTTTGCATTTGGCTGCCAGTTTTTCCGGTTTACTCCGACCACAAAGTGTTGGCCATTAACCGTAGAGCAGCCTTCTCCCTGACCTGCCTGACCCACTGACAGACAGATAGACAGATAGACAGACAAACAGACAGACATGCAGAAGGAGACTGAGAGAGACGTGGGCCGACGCGTGTTAATTTGAATAAATTATTAAAGCACGTGATGAGCGCGACCTTTCAACCAATTGTGGCAGCCACTACCCCTACTGCTCACCCACACTTAACCGAACGAGCTCCCAACTGGATCCCCCGCATGCCAAGTGCAATTAAGCACGAAAAAACCAATCAAACTGGAAATAAATTGCACCATAGTTGCAACAGCCGCAGCATGAAAGCTCGCCGAGAGACCAGGGCTGCCATACGGCGCACATTTTTTCTGCCGAGCCAGCAAAATGCCTCCCTCAAGGTATATTATCCTCAAGGTAAGGTGGTACAAGTCTGTATATGCTGTCTGCATATGCTGTCTGTCAGCATCCGCGCATATGAAGGCCCCACACTCACCGAAGTTTAGAAAATCGGATTTTTCGGACAGTTTTTTCTTGTGTTCAATATATCCTGCACTCTTTGGGTGTGTATGGGTGTGGGCTTATTTTTTTGGTGTTCGCTGGGGGTTTCCCCTTTTATTGTGGCCGCTGGGCGAAAATTGTTTGCATTGCATTCTCTGCTGATGCATGCGAATCGAGAAATATTTGCAATTTAGCAAAATACACCCGGAAGCGGTCCCGGATTGAAGCTGGAGCTGACGATTGCCATAATGATTGCGATTCGGTCGCCTATTTGTATTTGGTCTTTGCATTTCGCATTCGAGCTCCACTTTCAATCGCCCTCGAAGTGCGTGCAAAATGATGGCAATTAATGTGTTGCTCTTGTCGTTTTTTTCTGTTGTTTTTTAAATCTTTTTTTTGTACCTGGAAAACACAGCGGGAAATGTGATGTCAATAATTTGGAAAAATTGTGTGTTTTTCCCCGAAGCGGTTGATAAATATTTTTGCTTGAAAAAGAAATTCAACGTTTTTTTCAACTAAATACACATTCAATAAAGTCAAGAGAGGTCAAGGATTGGATGACAAAATGGTAGAAATCAGAAGGGAAACTTTAAACATTCATTTCACAATTTAATAACAAAGTGTGGATTGGAAAATTGGATCGTGTATTTTAATAAATAGAAAAAATAGCTGAGAAAAAGCTACATATGTGATATTCCCTTAGATGTTAAATATGATCTGTGCCTTCAGAGATTCTCAATGCAAGGCAAGTCTAACTTTATGTAATACATATAAAGCATTAAAAATGGATACATCGTTTGCCAGAAATACCCTTATTCACTACGCCAGCCCAGGATCAATTGTTGAGTGCAGTGATGCAGGAAAGGATAGAATAAAGTATAAATACAATTTGTATGCTTGATGTAATTTCATTTCCACTTATCTTGGTATTTTCTCTGCATTTTCCTTCATGCGATTGATTTATCGCACAGAAAATAATAGGCAGCCAATGTCTGTGCATCCTGTCGAAGGACTCCACCCATATCTATACATCCGTTCTATCCTCTGAGCCTCTGCTTCAGTGGGGTTCAGTTTATATTCAAATGCTTACGCTTAAATGTCAATAATACGTGAAATTGAACTGCCAATTCAATCTCCACAACTACTTCGTTCGCTCCTTGGTTCGAAATCATTTCCATATAAGCGTTTTCCCATCTCTCCTTTATTTATATACATATATTCCTCTTTTTGTTGAGCAAATTCTTTCTGTTCATATGTGGAAAAAACTATTTGCAAAAGTCTCAAGTGTGTTTGGGGTGGGGATTGGGATTTTTTTAAACGACGGGCTGCAAATTGTACGCAGATCACATTACACTTGCTCCAGCGGACTGCATGTGCAACTGCATCTCCAACTCCAACTCCGACTCCTGACTGCCACTAGGAATCGCTTCACATTTGGCTGCACTTCCCTGAGCCAGCCGTAGCCCCGCATCCCAATCGCGTTTCCCCATTTCTTCTATTCATTCGAAAAATTGAAAGATTTATTTCTTAGTTCTTTGCGATTACATTTCCACCGAGCTAATGTGTTCCGATCCAACGGCTACGTCGTGTCGTGGCAGTTTGTCAACTGTCATTGCATCAGACATTGAATGGCAGACCAGTGAGAAGAGAAGAGAAGGAGGGGAAAGAGGAGGTCCCAGATACAGAGTCGCATTTCGTTGACAACTACATTGCAAATACGGCAAAGTAATCAGTATTGTGTAAATAACAAGTTATGTGTCTGGCTCTGACAAAGCGAGTGGTAAGCGATATGCAATCAAGCGAGGATAAACCCCTGAAAGGGTGCAGAGGAACGAATAAATCCTATGAAAGGGTGAATAGAATGAATGGGGGAAAGTCAAGGCTATGGCATCTTTCCATATTAAATAGAGTGATAAAGGAATTTAATATAATATCAAAAAACTAATATTTTGTATGACAATTGGATATACATATTTTATAGCATACTTTTCAGCGCTTATCCAATCTTTAGGTGAACCGGAAATGATTCAATAATGTTAGCAAAGGCCAGCTACTAAGCATCTTAAATTTAAAATGAAAGAGAAACGATTTCAACGCTTCGTTTAGTTGCCTTTTCAATGGGCAGTTGTCAGACTTCTGGACGAAGGCAAATCATTGAGACGAGGTGAAAATATCCAAGAAAACTTGGTCAGCGGGCCAGTTAGCCGCGACGCTTGCCAATGAGAGGTTGTGTGAAGTGAAGAACACAATACAAAATTTCAATTGGTAAAGAATATTAATTGACCTAAAATATTTTTCAATTCTAGCATAGATCTATCTACGAGTATGCACATACATATATCCAATTGTAGCCGTTTCAACGCAAATGGATACCACGCTAAAAGGCTTCGATTAATCCAGTAAACTTCGTTACTCATCTCAAGTATCTCAAAATGGTTCCCGAAACCCTACAGGAAATCATCATAAATTTATGCAAATTATTTTCCCCACGAAAACGTTATGGAAGCCGACACGTCTGCGTGGCGCCACGGAAAACACAAAATCAATTAAATTGATCGATTGCTTGGAAAACGGGTAGAAAACAGACTTAAAAAATCTAATATACCCCAATACTCATTTTGAGTATCGGGTATAAAAAGAACGATGAAATCTTTGTTGAGCTTTCACATTTCGCCCAGTTTTCTTTTACGTTTACCTTATTTGCCTTCACACGTCGTTTTGTTTGCCCAGGGACACCCCTTCTGTTTTTCCTAGACAATGACCCAATTCAAGGTCAGGCTTCCCAAATGCTTACTTCTTATTCTATTTTTTTTATCTTTTTCAGTGGGTTGCTGACCATGAAATGGAAAATCTTCTGCTATCTTTTACACTGAGCACAGGACGAGAGGAAAGCTAAGGGGAAAAGTGCCACAAAAGATTTCACTTTGAACATTGAGCGGAGAGCTCTAGTGGGAACCATAGAAAACTTCAGACATGGAGCAAGGTGGAACTGTTGAACCAGTGGTGGTTGCCGCGGTGGCTTCTGCTTCTCCTGCCGCAGCGCCTGTGGCACCCCAACCTGTTGCTGCCACAGTGGCAGCAGTTGCGGCACCTGCTCCCGTCGTTGCTGCAACCCCTGTTGCTCCTGCTCCGACTGTAACTTCGCCGACAGTTGCTGCCCCGTCACTTGCTACCACACCAACTCCCCATCCAACGGCAACAGTTGCCACTTCAGCAACAATTGCTGCCCCAATAACTCAAACTGCTGCTCCGACTCCAGCTGCACCCATTGCTTCACCGATACCGAATGTTTTGCCTCCAACTACTGCTGTTGCTGCTCAGAGCCCATCTGCCGAGCTGCAAGCTGTTGTCCAACCCATTGCTGCGTCAACTCCAGCTACTGGGTCGCCTGTACTTGCTCCAACGATTGTTTCTCCACCAGCTGCTGCGGCGATTCCCGCCACTGCGGCTACAGTACTGGCTCCAACGCCTCCTAGTCCAGCGGCTGCCACTCCAACAGCCGTGCCGATTCAAGAACCAGCTGTGGCCGCCCCTCCTGTTGTGACTACCACTATCGATGCACCTGTCCAGACTACAATAGCGACCCCGGAACCAGTCGCTGCTGCTGTTCAGATAGCTCCACCGATTTCAAAACCAGTTGCTGCCATAATAGAAACACCAGTGGCTGTTCCTCCTGTCGAGGCTTTGGTTGTGACTCCAGCGGTTGTCTCGCCACCCGTTATAGTCGCCGTGCCAACATCTGTACCAATTGCGGAAACAGTTCCTGCTGCTGCAGTAATACCAGAGCCAGTCCCGGAGCCAGCTGTAGCCACCGTAGAAGCACCTGTGCCCACTCCGGTGCCCCAAGCTGCTGCCGTCCCTGAAACTCCCGTGGTTTCTTCAGGCGAGACAATTAGATCGGAACCGTCTGCTGCTGTTGCAGATGTACATATACCTTCGACAGCTGCGGAACCAGTTATAGCTGCAGTCGTAGCTCCCGTAGCGACACCAGCTTCAGTTATTGCTGCCGTCCCGGAAATCTCTGCTGTTTCTGTTGCTGAAGTAGTAGTCCTGTCTCCGAAACCAGTTATAGTCGCCTTAGAAGCTCCCGTCGAAACTCCAATTATTAATGCTGCCGAATCCATACCTGCGACTCCCTTAGTAGAGCAAGCACCGACTTCAGAACCAATTGTTGCTGCCGTCATAGTGATTCCTTCAGCAGCGATCGTGGAACCGTCTCCTGCTGTTGCAGATATACCTTCGTCCGTGCCGGAGCCTGTTATAGCCGTTTTAGAAGCTCCCACCCCAGCCGAGCCAGTCATCGAAACTACTCCAGTCCCTACTGCCGAAACTATTATGGAACCAGCTGTTGCCGTTGCAGATGCACCAGTGGCCACTCCCGAGGCAGTTATAGCCCCTGTAGAAGTTCCAAAACCTATTCCAGAACCTGTTATTGTTACCGAAACCGTACCTTCTACGAAACAAGTCAATGTTCCAAACCCTGCGGCATTAGCTACTCCCGTCGTGATAGAAGTTTCTCCAAGTCCAGTGGTATCCGCGGAACCAGTTCCTGCTGCACCCGATCATGTTGTTGAAACTCCCACAGCCAATCCGGAAACAGTTCTTGCGGCTGCTCCAGCTGATCCAGTAACAGTCGAAATTCCCCCTGTGTTGCTCGAACCAACTCCGATTGACACAATTCAGGAGTCTGTTGTGGATCCATTCATTTCTGCTGCTGTTTCCATTGCTGAACTGCCAATACCTGAGGCGCCAGTAGCTGCAGCTGTTATAGAATCGCCAGTAGCTGAAGATGTAGTAGAAAAACCAATGGACATTCCTAGTTCTGAGACTCCACAAGCTGCCGAGGAGCCAAAAGCTTCCGCCGCGGAAACAGCTGCAGCTCCTGCAGAACCCACAGTTGAAGTACAAGCCACTGCGGAACCTGGTTCTGCTCCTACAGAGGTTGCTGCCGAAGCAGAAATTCCGGCAACCATTTTGGAACCATCTATAGAGAATCCCACTGTTCCTACTGCCGAAACTAAAGTGACCGATCAGGACCCAATTACTGCCGCCGTTATAGAGACTTTAATCCCAAGCCCTCAACCATTAGCTGTTGATGTAGAAGTTTCCGTACCAGAACCACTGGATACAGTAGCTTCTCTCGTTGTCGAAGTACAGATTCCAGTACCAGTTGTTGCGGCCACTCCTGAGACTCCACCGGCCATCATTGAAGCCCCAAAAGCTATTGAAGGGGCTGGGATCTCTGAAGTTCCAGCAGCCATCATCACTCCAGATTCTGCCGAGGATTCCACTAAAGAACCAATAGATTCTGCATCTGCTGATCCCAGCTCAGTGCCAGTAGCCAAGATAACGCCTCTACTGAGGGATTTACAAACGACAGATGTGTCGCTGTTGGCCATTGCGGCAACCCTAGACGCCATTGGGGAGAAGCTGAAGGACCAGAAGGCTCGCAATCAGCAAGTCATGGACAGACTCTGCGAAATCGAAAAAATACTAGGTCCTCCAAAACAAAACTAACTAAAGCAACTTATTACTAGCCTGAAAATAACTATAAGAAAGTTGAAAACTAAACGAGTATAAATACGCAAATTGCGATTATTTTAAAGATCTAAAGTTAACTTCTTTCACTCCATTTTATTTCATTTCCAACCACTCAAGAAATGAACACTAAAATACTAATAAATCAGAGCTGTTCAAGTTGTGTTTTGCACTCATTATTCTTGGTAATATTCATGAAACCAAAACAAATCGACCATTTGCAGTGTTGGGACACATTTAGGAGGCGTGGCCTCGACCAGGCAATAGAGAGGCAATTTGCTATCAAGGCAAAATTTTCCACGCCAGAAATTAGCATCTAAGAGGAAGACAAAAGAAGGAGCTCCTTGACGACCCAACCTAATAAACTCGCAGAAGGTGCAAATGAATGAATTATATTCCCAATTTACTTCCCCTGTCAGCATGGAAAAACAATAAATTTGTATTAACGACTGGGATGAGAGCTTCCCACCTTAGCCACCATAATTTGGCGCGACTGGTAATTGATAATTTCTCAATGAATAATTTAAATTTGGTCACAACGATACTCGTAGGCGGAGAAGAAGCCTTTGTCCCGACTACATTCCAAGCCGAAATGAGACCATAAAATTCACTTTGGAGCCGAAAGTCAATCGAGAGTAATAAAACTGTTTGAATGCTGGAAATGGGAAACTTTTATGGCGGCAAACAGAAAATTTGTGTTTATGGGAGAGGAAAAGCTGGGAAAAGCTCAAACACCTACGGCGATTATTCTAATCATTTGCATTGTTTTCGGCCCCATCTGGGGGATGTTAGGGGATGCGCCTTAACCCAGAGCCACTGCCCAGCCCCCCAGTAACATGTTCGACAGTTCAATCCAAATCTGTAGGCCGCTCACACAGAGACACGGTATGTCGTGGCAAAAAACTGGATGCTAAAAACCAAATTCCCATTTGACCATTTTGTCTGGAAACAATAAAATGACCTCTTCCACATATACATACACACATACTGGCACTCTCATCCGACGATACGAGCACACATGGTCGGAGAGCAAACATACGGAATCCCATAAATGTTGCAAATGGAGCAACAGAGTGGAGTTGTCATGCAGAGGCGGAATGCCTTCCTCCAGCCATGTTGCTGTCTGGAACAACAGAAACAACTACACAAGGATATTCCTTTTTTAGACTTTTTGGCACTTTGCGAAAACCAGAGAGCCAGAGAAGGAGACGGAGAGCATACCCCAGTGTCTCTTGTGACTCGGATGAAGGTTACACAATCTAACCGCATTAATGCCAGGACAGTACGGGTACGGGTACGGGTACGGGTCCGGGTCCAGTTCTGAGTTTGGATCCAAATGTGTAATTGTTGCCTAGAGGATTTGCAAAAAGATTTTCACTGTCATTTGAATTGTATTTAGGGCTTCATTTACTGAACTCCTACTCACAGTGTTTACTGCCATAAATGCCTGCTCTCTAGTCTGTTTAAATTGAAATAGAAATTGTCTCTGTATGGTGGGAGTAGCTGGCGTGATATGATAGTTACTCGGGGACAGTCAAACAATTAAAGAGCTGAGGGTACTACTGATGCTGATGCTGACGCTGACGGAACTATCGTTCGTTGAGCTCTGTCAGCCACAGGAACATGGAATTCATTCAACATTTACTTGTCGAGCGGCTCCCGAGTGCCAAATCAATCAGTCCGTAATGCATAAATGACACGGGCAGGTCCGACCAACCTTCACTCTGGGATGTGCGACGACTCTTGTCCAGCTGTCACACATGACCATTGTGGCTAATGCGGTCCCTTGTTGCAGTTCAACCATCACCAACATTAGAATTCCTCTGTCCCCAGTCTATGTCTATGTCTATGTCCCTTTCCCCATGCTTTTCACATTAGCCAGACAGGATGAATGTGTCCGAGGCTGGGCCCTGATGATGCCTCAGTAGTTGACTGTGTATAAATTTTGAATTAATTGGTGGCTGGTGAACATTTTTGCCTACAATTTATGCTTTTCTGCCAGCTATCATTCTTCCTTCCGTCAGGCTCTGATTTTGGGCAATTATTAACTGGCGAAAAGAGCTTGCACTGATTACCGTTGAAGCCATTTGTTTGGCCGTAATCGCTGTTCTAGTAGCACTGTTCTCCAGTAAGCTCCTGTCGCTGACAGTCCACAGCTTAATTAAAGCTCTCAACTGTCGAAGCCTCTGGCTGGTGCTTCATTGTCTTGTCCTTAACTTAATAGCCATTACTCGCTTCTCTCCCTCTATCTCTTTAGACATCTTTGGTACTGCTTTCCCTCTCCGATAAGCTGGAGAATCTGTTTTCGAACTTAATTTGATTATCTTTTGTGATCGGAATAAGCGTTTGTCCAATTTAATTCCCCTTTAAATTCACTGACCCACTTAACCGGGCGCATTCTTATTCAATTTTTTATCTCACGCTTGAGTAGTTTTATAATTTTTTTCCACAGCCCTTCGTCCGGGTTCGTCGGTGATTAATGACTTGTGAGGAAAAAGTGAAAGGTGCGCAAAAGTTTAAGAAGAGCAAAAGGAAAGAGATCAGCAGGGAAATTAAATTCCATGAGTCCTGCATGATTGAGTTCTATTGAGTGAAATGCAGTGCTAAGCTTAATTCTCTGTCCTTTATTGAGAATGGCAGAGGTAAGTCGTGGATTCTTAATAATGATGTTCTTTGTATTCAAAGAAATGGAAAAGGGTGTGATACAGTGCAGGAATAATCAAATAAACTCTAAAATGTTCTGTATAAAACCAATATTTCCCAAACTCCTAATTGGACTTGAGTTTCCATTAAATGGAAAATAAGTGCAACAACCATTTCCCCCATTTTTGTGGAAAAGAATTTCAAGTAAAAGTTAATAATTGTTAAATTCCAATTTCGACCAGGGCTTCACAAAATTTCTGCATGTAAAATTCATACGGGAAACTTTTGCTCTCCTCTCCGGCCAGCTGCAAGTGAGAGCTCTCCACAGCGAACCGGATACATAATTGTGGATACTTTGTTGGATACCCCTGAACCTGCCCCTGCACCACCCATAGTAACACATCTAAAACCCCACTGTAATGAACTCTGGTACATTTTTGTGTTATTGACAAACGATTTTGGAGTTTTCCTTTTAATTATTTTCATTTTGTGCAAAAATAATCAAGTGCGGGCCCCATCCCATGGAATGGCACGAAATGAGAATAAACAAAGGATTGTACATTTCTATAGATACAAAAATCGTTTTAATTTGCCAATGATTGTGTCTGGCAATGGATTGTTCAATTGTTTAACTGCATAAACAATAAAAATGGTTGCATCTGAGTGTATGTGAGTGCATATGAGAGTGTGTGAGAGTAAATTAAAAAGCGAATGTGTCTTGTGCATATACTACAGCCATTGTTTTACAAGCCTTTTGTGGGGGTAGTAGCTGGGATTGCGATTGGGATTGAGACTGGGGGAAGGGCCCCAAAGCCGAAACTGTCAGTGACAGCGCAACGTAAGTAATTTCGCGCATATGTTACGATCGGGGAGCCGATGAGGACTGATGGAGGGAGTGTGCCCTGGCCAGGCACCATCATCCGGCGCCCGCTTTAAAGCCGGAGCTCGGCATATTCATGGCTGCTGCACACGACAAATTGAATTTTATGCAAAAGCTTCCGCTTTTCCTCCAACACACCACCACCAACTTCTAGTGCAAACTGTCTTGTCACCCATCTACCCCAGCTTTTCCCGCCTTTCCTGCCAGTCGCGGCGACATCTATGCACCGTTCGTCTGCATTATAATTTGGACTTTTGTTTTTTTTACCAGCATTCCCCACTGCTGCTCCGCTCCTCTGAGCTTTTCCGCGACATTCTTGCTCTGGGTTATCCTTGTGTTTTGCACTTTGCCATTTCATATCCGGCCAAGACGCGTTCCCAATGCGGTTTTCTCTGTTGGCCCACTTTCCTTCGTATTCCTTTCAAATGCTTTCCTTTTTTGGCTCTGGTTTCATTTTTTTGGCCAACATTGTGTGTGAAGGAGTGCCTTTCTTCGACGTTAATGAGAAATTATGTTATCGCACTGTTAAGCTGTTTGTAGCGTCCAAACCTCTTTCCATTTTAAGGTTTTAATTAATGTCATTTGAATGGTAACAAACGTCTGTATAGGAGGTCTAGTTTTATTGAATTTACTAAGAGTTAATGCTTTCTAAAATCAAAATTTCAAATGAGCAATTTGCATAACTTAATGCTGAGTGCATAAAGCATTTTTATTAACAATAGAACAATTTAGGCTTGTAATTGTAATTCTTCTGTTAACAGGACTAACAAAGCCAACACTAAATGTTGTTTAACAGCTCTCTTTCTCGTCTGAGTAACAGACTCTCTCTTTCTCTGCTACCGCTTAACAGGAAGATGTGAGTGATGCAAAATCAAATATTGCGTATACGTCACGAAGTTTAACCGAAGTAAGTTCGGGTCACGATTCGCTGAACTATGTTAAGCTGTCGCCAGTTGGCTTAGTTTCCTTTTAGCCGGTGCCAAGCGTGGTACGTTCCTCGCTCCGTCACTTAACCTAAGCGAAACGGTTAACAAATTCAAATATAGAAACTGATATGGTTAACAAACAAATATAACTTACAACGAGAATGGTCCATAGTTAAAAGCGCTTGATATAACTTTGTGGTTGTGGTTTAATTAAATTGAAACTTGATTAACACTAATATTCTGGTGCACTCTAACGATTGCTATGGGAATAAAGATTTAAACAAATATGGAAAAATGTACAACCTCTAACCATCATAAAGTGAAAGACTAATTATGTTAATGCATTTTGTGTTCAAATTGAATAGAAATGACAAAAACTAAACCAAACTGAGATCAAAAAGATGGATCTACCGTATAGTCCAATACATTTCTAATTTGATAAGCTGAAAAGCAAGCCATTAAACAAACATTTCAGTAGCAACTAATTCAGTAATTAGTTGATCAGTCAATGTTAAAAAATAAATTAAATTTTAATCAAACTTTTATTACCATAAGAGTAAAAAGAGTGCAACACACATGTAATATTTAATCATTCAAATCTCACCAATGTCATTAATAAATATAATAATGATGAAAAGCTTAAATCAAATGAAAAATGATCAGACCATAAACCACAATAAATTTAAATACTTCTCATATAATTAATCTTGTAATGCTATCGAAAAACAACATCCTTGAAAAATAGCTGATAAAATTCATGCTTTACTGCTTGAAGTGCCTTTGAACAATAACAATATCAACATAATCATATATAATAATATGAAATTGCTGCCATAGTTACGAAATTGAATAGCAATTGCAATAAACTAAATTACAAGACACGAGAATTTCCCGCTTTCCGCGCCGCCGAGCAACGGCTACAATAATCAAGAAGCAGATGGCAAAAGCCAAGACCAAGACCCGACCGGGGACGGACAGCAGTTAGGAGTCTTCTTCCAGAGCGTGGGGCCCGAAACGGGAGTAGAAATAGGAAGAATTGTGTTAAATCATTCACACTTCCGCTGCTGTTTTGTTTGTGCAATCAATTTAATATTATTTGTGTTATCCAAGACAACCGGAGCTGCTCAAGGTCCAATTTCTTTTCCTTTTCCCTTATCATTTTCCCCTGTCCGCATTCAGTTCCCCTTAATGCATACAACTCATTCGTCCGGAACATTACATTTGTTTAACATTTGAGTTAACGCATCATTGGGCCACCGACTACTCCACGGCCATTACTTATGTATGGTGCTGGCATCTCTCAAGCTCCAGCACCAGCACCAGCTCCAGCTTGGACTGAGACTCAGTCTTGTGTAGACTCGCACTTAGAGCCCATCTGTTGGCTGAAACAAAACAGCATTTAAATCATTATTTCCAGCCAGACGTGGCAGAGGCCCCGACCTACCTACACCTATACCCAAGTATATCTATACTATACGTACACCTTGCCTGGCCATGGAGAATCCTTTCAATTCATCCAGCGCGTGTCCTGCATTTGTAAGTTGACTCGGAGGGCGTGTTGTTCCGTCTGCTTGGATTCCTGGATGCCCGACTGGCTGGCTGGTTGGCCATATGTACTCCTTTTACGCCCCACTAAACACCCGCATAAATAAATTTCGTTAATGCCAAATAGTCTGGGGCGTAAAAGAAAGATGAGGTAACACAAGCAGCCACAACAAAAAGGAAACCGGGCAAGCGGCAGCAGCATTTGGCCAAATGGAATGCCCAACCATAAGCTTATACAACGACACATACGAGTATCCAGGTTCTGGGAAACCTTTTCGCTTTGAAATCGCCCCGCTTTGGGAGAGCAGGATTTAGATTCGAGTGTGGATCTATATGAATCCAGTTAAAATAATGATATCTCACTTAGGTTGAAATCTTATTGTTTAGTAGAGTACGTCCATAGATAATCTATGATAATCGTTATACGAGAAATCATTTGATTCCCGGTAGATCTGTTAATAGTAGCTCTGTAAAAAGAAAACTTGTTACTTATACATATAAAGGGTTAATTGATTCAATCCCTAACCCATTCTCATTTCCCACATTAGAGCGTTTTTCTTGGTAGTTTTCCAGAGAATTGTCATAGGTTGGAACACAATGGTTGGGCAACAAATGCCAAGAGGGCGCCCACATAGCCCCAGCCAACCGAAAACTTACACAAACATATCAAAACAGAACGCGGCACAGAAACGTTGGCCATAAAATGGGACTGGGACATGGGACTTAGGACCCAGAGAACGTTAGAAGATAGAACCTACGAGTAGTACATGACCCCAGCTCGGTGGACGCTTTGTGGGAGAATATTTAAAAGTGGCCACGTTGTTGAGTAAGGTCTGCACCACATTTTCTGCTTTTAGTTGTGTTAGATTATCCCTGAAAGCTTACCGCGTGCAAGCGCAATTTGAAAATATGTTAACCATGCGATTTTGCGCGCCAAAGAACCCACTGGGAGAAGAAGATATCGCTGCAGCTCGTGTCAAGATGTATAAGCAGTATTAGCAACAGCCACAACGATAACGAACATTGCCGGGGCCCAAGAGCCCCACGCGCAGGATAAATTTGCACAGGCTTCAGCTTTAGCTCCAGAGCAGCCAGACAGCCGATGTGACCCAGTTAAGGCATATTTAGCTGGCCAAGGAGACACCAATCCCAACCACTACTCCTCGACTCCTCCACTCCATCAGCGAGCCAAGGAAACGGGAATCGCAAGTCGCGAATCGCGGAACGCGGAACGCGGAACGCACAACGCGGAACGTAGAGCGTTCCCGGACACAGCGTGTCACGGCGCAAGGATTATCAATTTGCTTGGCATTTTAATGGAGTTGGCCACGATGCGACGCGGCCTGATCCTCGTCTGGGCGATGGCTATGGCGTTGCTCGTCTGTTTGCCGGGTAAGCTCCGTCAAATATGAAATTATTTCTCACGATACATTTGTCGCATATTAAATTACTTTCTCTCACTCTCCCTCACTCACTTTCTCTGGCACATTTCTCCTTCTCTCTGCGAATCTTTGCCCATGTTTTTCTGGAAAAACAATTTGATATGCGCGGCTTAAAAGCATTTTGCGGGTGAATTTAAAGCATTTGCTGCCGTGTGTACTCGTATCTTCGGCCTTTGTGCATATTTTAGCAGGCACTGTATGTCGTTGAAAGGGAGCCAGGGCAGGACATGGGTATTAGGCATTGTTCGGCTTTTTTTACTGGGTTTGTCTGGGGGTCAATTTAAATTATGTTGGAATTTGTGCGCGGGAATTATGGGTGGAAGAATGTAAGCTGTTTCTGGTTGTAGTCAAATAAGAGCAAACAAAATTCTTAAGGAAAGAGGTGCGGGGAAATTCGCCAAATTCATATATGCAAAATAAGCTTTAATCCCTCAACCGTTTGAGGTTTAATTTTCCAAAGGCAGACATATAGGTAAATGTATAATCGGAGCTCTGAGTAGGACGATGTAGTAACTTAAGTGAATACAATTAGTAGACAATTCAAAAATACATACCTATTTTAGGGTCCTGCCAAATCAATCAAATCTTTCTACCCAAAAAACATTGCCAAATTGTTAACAATTTGTACCTTTAACCATTAAAAATAAGACCCATAAGGACCCGCCCTTTGATGGAGTCCTTGAGCTGCAATGTTAAGCAAACAAAAAGCACAGAAGGAGAGAAAGGTAATTAAAATCAAAATGGCAACATGAAAAGGCACAAATTGGTAAACTAAAAGTACGGGAGGGTGAAAGCATAACGAAAGTGACTCTCGACATTTCCATCAATGAACCAAACTCGATCAAACGGTCCCCGCCCCGCCCAAAAACCCCGCCCCCGTTTTTATGTGCAATAGAAAAAGTTCGAGTGCAGCGGAAAAACTGCAAAGCAAGGCCGAGTGGTGGGTGAGCGATGATGGGTGTGGCTGTGGATGCTTTAAATTGCGTTAAAAGCTTGGAACTTTGATTATCCCCGATCCCCCGTATCTTCTGGCGATGGACCTCTAACCCCATTTTGGTTGTTCGATTCGTTTGGCCATGAAAGTGATGGCCGAAACGCCAGAGGAGATTCCGGCCATTGAACGAGAAATAACAACAATCAAAATAACAAGAGAGAAAGAGCGAAAAAAAGTTAAAAAGTTTTACTTTTGTTTAATCAAATTCTGTTGGCCAGTTGAGCATCATTCAGAGACTGTAACCAAAAGTGAAGCCAGTCTGGAAAGCAGGCTCATACCCTCGAGAACCCAGGCCCCAAAGCCTGTACCTAGATCAACCGCAGACCCGGTTTCTCAGTCACTTATTCTACACCCACTGTTCACTCTTTCAGACTCCAGTGGGCACTCTCTTTTGCTCACTTTTTCTGGCCCTCTTTTACCCGTTTTGGACCCCACTCTTGTGCCCCTTTATTGGAATTTTGTTGGCTTTTTGGCCTGCTAGCCATGCGGTAGCGATAAGTTGCTCAAGTCTCGGGTTATACTCCCACGAGATGCCATTCGGTTAGCCGCCAAAGTGGCACGCCCCGACTTAAACGCTTAACAACAATTATTACACAAAGTTACGGCCCGGTCCTGGTTCTGGTCCTGGGCTGCCTTCTGCCTCTCGCTAGAGGGTGCCACGAAACTAGGCCGGCATTTTGATGAGAGTGTCCTGTCTTGTCCGCATCGTGTCGAGTGCGGTGTGGAGTGGTGTCCCATTGAAGTGTTGAAGGGAGATTATGGCCGCACCGGGATGCGGTGCCTTGGGGTTAAGCCAATTTCCATCATCATCATCATCAGCATTAGGCTCATCATCTGAGCAACATGCCCATCATAATTAGGAACAGTGTCGAAACGTTGTCAGAACCCGGCACGGACCTCAGAGAGACATCATTCAAAGTACCCCTGCCGGGAAGATACACTGAAAGAAAGGCTCTCTCCCTCATAGCGATTGTGTGGTTCTCCCTCCCAATTAAAAACAATCATTTTGTGGAAAATTTCTACTTTTCAGCTGCGATTTTCCGCATAGTTCTTGTTATTCCTACTGTTATTTTTGTTGATTGTTGTAACCCTAACAATAACGAAACCTTAACAATAACAACCAAGTACCCAAGAACAACAATGGTGGCGGCAGCGGAACTACGGTCCTCGGACCAGTGTAAGGAGGCGTTTGATTAAAACACTTTCGCCTAAAAATGCCCGCGGGACTTGAGCCCTGGCTGCTCGGTTAATTTTGGTGGAGAGAATGGGAAAGGCACAGCAGAGCTGCTTCTCAAGTTGCTCGGTAGCTTTCCCCTCTCCGCTTTCTCGCACCCTAGCCCTCTCTTCTGGTCGACCCCAGTCGAGTCAATGAAATTCTGCATGATGAGGCCCATTTTATGTGTGAGTTTCGCCCCTCTAGGTCCCCAGTTGCTCGCCTGCAAGGCTCATTACGCAAGTTTTTCTCCATTCTCCATCCTCCATCAAGTGCTCGACTTGATTTCCCTCTCTCTTGCCGGCTACCAACACTCTATTCTGTCTTAACTTTTCTGATATACGTTCGGAAGGTAATATGACTTGAAGCAGACGCTTGAATGGCACAAATAGTTGCGTTTCTGACCTTATAAAGTGTACATATATATTCTCAAACACAATTAACTTTCGCTATTCGTGTTCTGTATCTGTATCTGTAGCAGCGGAACAAATCCTGGAAATGTAAGAGTATCTGGCAAGTCTTCCTGGGCCTTACTTTCTTATTTTGATTTTATTTTTTACTTTGCGCACAATTTGTTTTTGCAGTGGTGTGGCTGTGTTCGTGTGTGTTTTTACAACTTTTTAGTTTGTTTCGTTTTCCTCTCTCTCTTTTTCGCGCACACAAAGATTAAGCAAATTTTTATAAGGCTCCCCCAAGTGTCGCCTCTGCTTCGCCCTTACTCTTCTGTCTGCTCACCCTCGCTGACACTGTCCTAAATGATAATTTTTTTCTTAATAATTTCAGTTTATTATTTTGTTTTCATTTTCCCTCGGTTTGCAGCCGGTCCCAGGGTCTTTCTCCCTACTTGGAATCCTCCTGTTTTATTGCACTTTTTTACGCTGTTTTGATTTGTTTCATCGCTGGCATACACGCCCACTTCCCACCATCCTACTGTGCCGCCTTCTGTCTCTGGCCCTTCTGCGCTGCCTTGGACTTGGTGTCGACAGCTGTTGGGTTTTATATGTATATGTTTATTTGTGGGCAAATGAGTTGAAGTCGTGGACAGTGGGTTGACTTACGTTGATAAGGAGATAAAAGAATCCAAAAGCTGTAGACAAGAGATACATATCTATGGGCGAACAAAAATTTGATTAATTGTGGATTAAGTGCGACTATGTTTCATTTTTGTATTAATATTTAGTTGTGCAAAAACCATATGCTTAAATAAGTTTTAAATAAAATAAAAAATATCACTTTAGCGTTCTGTAATGAGATTAAATTAAATACCCTGCTACATTTCGCATTTAATTGCGTGCAAGCAAGCTTTAAGCTTCAAGACTAATTAGAGTTTTCACTCATAGTTAGCTAATACTTGCCCCACTGTCCTCGAAGGGAAATGGAATTTTTGCAACTTTATTATAATCAAGTTGGCTGCAGTGCATCATTAGTGCAGGCAATTAAAAAGTTTTTTATATGGAATCGCTTTATCTTTATTGCACGTACACGAAGCATAAACATAAAACATGATAACGCACACACACTTAAACACACTTGAACACACTCACACACAGATACATCCACACACACACACACAACTGCAGACTGACAGAGAGAGAGAGAGCACCCCCGACGTAGATATACGCACGACTTGGTTGGGGCTCGTTAACGGAGGCTTTCCGAGTTTTGCATTTACTTTGAGCACAACAAAATGCTCAACTTGATTAGGATTCTCTCCCTTTCCCATCATGGCTCAATTGTTAATGGAGAGCACTTTCCCTTGCACTCTCCCTTTCACTAAATCGCCCTGTATATCCTTGTGATCGCTGTTCATTAGTTGATTAAGCGAAAGTTGTGTAATTCCGTTTTCTGAAAATATTTAAGAAAATTATTGATGTATTCCCTCTATCCCATCATTAATGAAGAGTACATTCTCTCAACTCTCCCGCTCAGTCTCTTTTCGGATCGTTTTTCATTAGTTTATTGAGAGAAAGTTACGCATCCGCCGCTTGTGCCACTTATTTGCTCGGAAAATCAAAAATTGCACTCAATTTTAATTAAATTTCAAGAAAAGCATTGCCAGAACCATTGCTCGACTTTCTTATCTACAGGCTGCCAAAAATGGTCCTCTTTTCCGCTCCCTCTGTCTATCTTTGACTTTTGGAAAAGTTTACTTTTGAAATTTATGTCGCCAATTTGGCAAATTTACGTGCTACATGTGCATGGAGGGTGCATCCGGGTGGCAGTGGCAACCAAAGAGCTCTCGATTTGGTTGCAAGGCTAACAAGTGTCATAGGTGCATAAATTATGGCCAATTCTCATGCGAGTATATAGTATATTTTATTGCAATTTTTGGCGGAGTATTGGGCCGCCATATGGCTAGGCTTACCCTTCGGTATCCGAGGTCTCCTTGGAACACTGGGTAGCCTGGGTGTTGCTAGGGTCCCAATCACCGACTGTAATCTCCCAATTAACAGCTTTCAAGAAGAGCTTGATTTTCGGTTATGAGAGGATGGAAGGACTTTATTGTTTGCAGTCTGATTCCCCATTCAATCAATACGAGTACCAGATCGTAATTAGCTAATTAATTTCGTTTAAGCTATCAATACCGCTCCGAAAGACTTGACTTGAAGACTATTGTGCGGGTGCAGAGACCCACGATGACGATTAATTTATTGAACAGACATGCTCCAAGGCCGTAAATCGTTTTAATTGTTGTTGGCCAAAACTCGAGACAAATGGGGATCAAGGCATTTGAAATATATCTAGGCCCTCCAGAGAGAAGACCTTAAACAAAACACTAAGTCATTAATTTGCACTCACAATCTATTTATTCTCCTTTTTTTGTTGTGTATCTTTCAGCTGCCAGCGGGGAGGGGCCTGAGCCTGGGCCAACATCAATATTAAAGAGCAGCGGGATAAATGGCCAGACCTTTCAAAGAACTCAATCAAAGCGCGAGGCGACAGCTAAGGCATCGCCGGCATTAATTTCGGCGACAACGCAAATGACCCAGGCAAATGGGGGGAGTCCCACAGCGATTGGGAACACAATAGCTGCAGCTTTGGATGCAGCTTTGGATGCAGCTCCTCCTGCCACCAACGATGTCATCATTAATAACATTAACAACAATGGATCGAAGCAGGCCACAGCCACAGCCGCAGCCGCTGCCACAATGGCCACTGTGACCGCTGCCCTGGAGGCGAATCTTATTATGAGCAATCGGAATATCCAGCAGCAGCAATTGCCGGAGCACAACTATAGAATCACACACGGAGACAACAATGCCACATCCATAATCACAACCATGGCTGCGGCTGCCACAGCCGTAGGAATGTCTGCGAATGCATCTGCCACCGCAATAACAGAGCCAGCAACGACAGCCCCAACGACAACGACGACAACGAGGAGAACAACACGCAGGCCAGTGGCAACAACAACGCTAAGGCCGCCACCAACAATAGATGATTACCAGACAATAATTAGCCAGGCCGGGACCCATGCCTATCTGCCATGCAACGTAAGTTCCGTTCCGCTCCGTTCCGTTCCCTTCCATGATCCCATTCCCTTCAATTAGATTTCACTACTGATTGGGTTTCGGCTTTGAAATGAGAAGCGAACGAGCGACGGGTCTGATAGCAAGAGCAAAAGCAAGAGAGCAATCAATAGCTCACAAATTTCTAGGGGGAAATCAACAAAGGTAGAACTGGGCACGAAACTCCCTGAAAATTCAATCAGCCAGCCCAAGGAAAACTCTTTTCTCCTCTGTTTATTCAACAGAAAATTGCTCGCTGTAAAAATATTTGCTAAACATTTTTTATTAATCATTGATAATTCATAATAGGCAGCTGATTATACAGGTCTCTGCTTCTGCCTCCGCCCTTGCCTTATCAGGCCTCGGGGTTGGGGTGGAAATTGGCAAAGGGATCGCGACTGGGGGTGGGAGTGGGGGTTGGTGCGACCGACTATGGGAAGTGGCATCGATTGGCCCGACTTCCGATTTGAATTTTTTCTCATTCCGCCGGGCTCCAACTTTTTTGCGCTTTGAACTAATTTACGCTGGCCGCTGTCGGAACTGAGGGAAAACAAAACCGGAAATTGCCGATGTGGATGCTGATGCTGATGCCGAAGCCGATGTGGATGCTGATGCCACGCCCTGGCCAAAGGGCATACACAAGCAGTTCAAGTGGCAGAGGCAGCGGAAGACACATTATACGCTTAAAAAGGGCTTATGTAATATTGAGTGGAGCTCAAAAAGGGAATAAAATATATATATATAAAAATATGTATAGATTCAACATCACGGTATTTGGATATATACTATCGATCGAAAAGCAAGTTTTTATATGAAAATCCAGATTATTTCTAAGAAATAAGGAATAGAAATAATTCTTTAAAAAAACTAGTAATTTTGTAAAGCTAAAAATGTGCCAACAATAGTCCAAGAAAATGTTACATATTGCAGATTTACATGCATATGCTTAGGTATTTGAAATCATGGTTCAAAAAGGGTATCTCAAGTTTCGGCGAGTCTAGCCAACATCTTTTCTTGTTTTTGTTTGAAGCTGCTCAAAAACGATGACCCAAATTGTTGGCACTACTCGTATATACGTTTATGTATGTATCTGAAATATATAAGTGTTTATGTACGCACGAATCGGTAGAAGGATCAGGGAAGTGGGGAGTGGGGAGTTCGAGAGAGCTGCTCTGGCATCCGCTAATAACTTAGTTACTCACTCGCTCCTTGGCGCTGTGCCTGCTAAATTCAGATCCGCATGCACATCCGCAGCTGCATCCACAGCTGCATCCGTATATTCGCGTCTCGCATTGCAAATTATAATTGGCGCTGCTGGATGCCACTGCTACAGTAGCGCTGCCACACTGCTGCTGCCGCTGGTTACTGTTTGGCCAGGAAATTACTGGCAAGTGTCTGTTTGCAGAACTTAAAGTTGAAGAAATAAATATTCCATCTAGCTGACAACTGCAGATGCTCAAACACAAAACTGGGGATACTTTCAGCTGATGCTTATTCAAATGAACTCGAGTGTAAAGGAAAAGCAGCAGGGAGTAAAGGGAGGGATGCGGGGTTCTCGGTTTAGTTTAGTTAATTAAAAAATGCAACTTTGCAGTGGAGTGGCAGGCACAAAATGTTTTTATTTGCACACCTTTGAAGTCGAATACATTTATCAAAAGTATTTTTTCGATTTACTTTTTCCCCTCTTCATTTGCAATCGTTATTTGTCTGGCTTTTGGAAAACGGAAAAGGGATATTGCTTCAATAATTGTCGAAAAATAAATGGAAATGTTTTGATATTAAATATTGTTGAAGAAATACATAGTCAAAACGACGAGATAATTATTTTTGGTTGTCTGAAATGCACAAAGGCAAAGAAGGTCATGGAAAAGGTTAAGGATATTTCTACGGTTTCATTTTATTGAATATTCAGCTTCCAGTCGTCTCTTCTATTCATCACACCATTCTCCACAAATTGGTTGGCAAACTACCTGAGTTTTATCCCAACTTTTTTTTAGCAATATTAGATATTGATCTAGAATTTGGATGCCATACCTCGCTACCTCATCCACTTCTCAACTACACATAATCACAATCAAATAAATGCAAAATAAATCTTATATAAAATCGAATTCCCCATAGCTGTGCATCTTCCCCTTAGCGCTGAGCTCCTACCCACTTCCAAACCCCCCCGCAAAAAACAATCTACTATAAAATATTTATCAGATAATTTGAATACACCCACATTCACACACACTCCGAGCTCACTCGCTTTTTGGCTGCTGGAATACTTGTATCGGCATCGTGCGCGAATAAATATGTATATGTATGTATTTATATACTCGAAATAATCTTCAAATCTGCTTAAACCTAATCAATTAATAATACATTTCGGGTCCGTGGGCGTCACAAAGAGGAGCCGCACGGGGCACAAAAAAAAAATAACGAATCGAGACGATACAGAAAATAAAAGAGAAGGGAACCCGCAAAAATTCTTTGCCTGCGAGCACTTGAATATTTTTACCCAGAATCGACAGCCATCATCTCTCCACCTCTCAGAAAAGTCTGTCATTCAGTCTTTTCTTTCCTTTTTTTCCGGCAAAGTCAGCGAAAAGTTTTCTCTCCAATTTTTGTTGTTGGTATGTTTTTGCTAAGGATATGAAGGCAGGCACTTTGAGGTGTATTGTTGTGTGAAAAGAAAGAGGAAGACCGTGCACTGAAGAACCAACAAAATAAAAGAAATTATTTGCAAACAAGTTTAGACGAAAATTCGCAATGTTATGAGCAAACTTTGTTGTCTGCTCGTCTGTGATGGAAAACGATGCTCTGCAGACAGGGCCTCAAACCCAACCAAACCAAACCAAACCAAACCAAAGCCGACGATGACGATGACGGCACCAGAGGGAACATAAAACCAAACGAGACAAGGATATGGCCATGGATATGGGCTACGACCACGGCTATGGCTATAGCTACGACTTTGACTAGAGTTTCGTTTCAGTCAAGAGTTCTTGTGACATCAAGGAAGTGACACAGTTTGAGTTGCAGTCTAAAACTAATTAACAATATTTAAATGGCAAACATCTCGGGCATCTTGATAGTCCGCCGTCCACAGAAGCCATCACTTTATGGCGAGCTGAACCGCAATCTATGCCAAACAGCGAAAATTTAAATTAGCTAATGCCAGGGCCATGTAGCCGGGAGTGCCAAGCCGGTGGCAGTGCCACACAGGGATATTTGTCAGCCTCAGGGACAAAGCCAGAGGGAGAGGCATCCCCATTGCCGCTTGGGGCAGGTCTCTTACTTACACTTGCCACGTACTCGAAGTCTCCTGACTTGGCTGGCTGCCTGCCTGCCTTCCTGCCTTCTGACTGGATAAGCATCTTCACTTAATACCGAGTATAATGTCGATGCTGAGCCCCGATAATAATGTCCTCAGACTCCAAAGAGTCCGTGGCCGTGGCAAAATTTAATAAACTCTCTCTCTCCCTCTCCCCCTCTGGCCCATGCACAGTGACTGCGATCAAATGATTTTTCGATTTGGCTCTTGATAGGTGGCCAAATCATAGTATACGAACAGGATTTAATCAGTGAAACTCAAAGAATTCCGTCGAAAGTATATGTAATTGTACTTATTGAAGGGAAAATAATTAAATGTGCCACTGTATTGTGGGAAAAGCTCTACTCAAATGCCATTGTACTCTTAAAAATGAGAATAGGAGAAGATTTTCGGCTGAATCTCACGATTTTCTTTGATGATTCCTATCGCTGCCTTCCAGGTGATGACAGGAAGCTCATATTGAGATGATTTGTCAGTCAAGCGGAGATGTTCATATTCATTTAGAAAGGATAGTTTTTGACAGCACGTGCTCCAGCAGTAGTAACAATTCCACATCCACTGTCTAATGCCACTGCCATGGCGACAACCACGACAACAATAAGACCAACAACAAGGACATAAAACCCAAATGATTATGGTATCTAATCATGACGTTGTCGTAGTCGTAGTCGCCGACGTCGTCCTCGTCGTCAGAGTCCTTGTCTGGGGGCCCTGACACCGACAATGTAGTTGATGGCAGTGGTTCAAAGACTGTCATTTGCCTCTGTCACGATGTGCCAGACGCCTTCCTTTTGGCCAGTTACCACAATGACACCCACTCCATTGATTATGATACACTGAGAGAATAGTTTGACGATTCGGTGCATCATAATGATATCTGGCAGGTTACGGTTTCTTCAGTGTAATTAGTGGAGTACCTCTCAGTGTCTCTGCTTGCAAAGTGGGCCAACAGATAATGTTTATTCATGTAAGGTACGGGCGTATCCTTACAACACGTTTCCCTGAGAAGGTAGGGAGGGAGGGACCGAGGGACTTCCCCTTCATTGGACCGTATTTAATGTATATTATTTTGTTTTCGTTGAGCGAAGAGGAGGCCCCTCCGACAAATTGCTACTAAATTATTATTGCCATTATTGACACAAATGAATCGACGTTTTGTTATCGTTATTGTTTACCGTCTTCTCATTGACCCAAGCCTAAAACCCTCCTTAACCACCAATTTCTCCCTCCCTCCTATCCTCCTGTTAAAGTTTACCCAAGAGCCTTACGAGAGCAGAGGTGGATGTGAAATGAGCCTCAGAGCAGAGAGGTGGTTACGACACAAACATGGCAAAGTTCTGCTGACATCATCATCATCATCCACTTCCTGCTCCAGGGTCTCGGACAGCTGGGATTTACTGTTTGAATTGCTCTGTGTGTGTGTGTGTGTGTGTGCGGGTGCTCAGAGAGGAATAATTGAATCAATTTCAAAAATTGAAACCAAAATTTCGAGCCAGTGCCCGCTAATTGAAAGTAAATTTTCTATATTATTCGGCAGGTCAAACAGCTGGTGAAGAAGCCCATCTCCTGGCTACGCATGCGGGACGGCCACATACTTACGGTGGATCAGACTACGTTCATTGCGGATCAGCGGTTCCAGTCGGTCTTCTCACCTAATCCGGAGAGGTGGTCTTTGCAGATCAAGTATGTTCAGGTCAAGGATGAGGGCACATACGAATGTCAGGTGTCCACGGAGCCCAAAGCCAGTGCTATTGTTCATCTAAGGATTGTGGGTGAGTATGGTTGGGGATTGAGGAAAGATGTTCTTAGCTTAAGGGTGGTTTAAGGGTTTTGTTTGTGTAAGTCTCTGGAAGGGGTCCCTCCAAATTAACACTACTTTATCTGAAGCTATTCTTTACCAATCTTAAATCTAAAATATTATTAACTAGAACCCAATCTAGAAGCAATTATCTACCCACCTTTCACGTTTCAAAACGCTTCGAGGGGTGGTAAAGCCAAGATCTTTAAGAATTGCGCGGTTCCCATTAACTGCATTTACCCCTCCAAGTGAAAGTGTTAACCGGTTCAAAATCCAATTAGACATTTATCGAATTAGTACACAAGCGATGTACTTAACATCGAGTGCTCGCCACTGGTTGTAAACCAAAACCGCTGCTCAAACATTCCATTGACCCAGTGGCCTCCACGAAACCGAAACTTAGACCAAGCCCAAAATCAAAATCAGAACTCTGACCTCACCTATAAATCTTCAATGACAGAGACAATAAATCAATGACCGTTGCACTTGCGACTGAGGCAAACTTTGAGGCTGCCTGTGAGTGATTGTCCTTCCGCTAACCCACTCTCTATAGTATATGTGTGTGTCTTTCCTCTTTCCTCTCAATCCCTCTCTCAATATAGAGCCGAAAACCGAATTAATTGGCGAGTCGACGCGCCATGTGAAGGCCGGAAGTCAAGTGAAATTGCGTTGCATAATTAGCCAGGCATTGGAGCCGCCGCTTTTCATTAATTGGTTTTACAATCAGAAGCAAATCTATTTGCATAATCGTCGCGGTTGGCGTACGGAAATTGAACGGATCGATCTGCCACCGGAAGTGGCAACCACCACAACAACAACGACAACGACAACCACTACAACGACTACGGCTCAAACGACGACAACAACCATGGCAGCAGCAGCAACAGGAGCCGCCACATCATCGGAGTCGGCTAATGGTTTGGGTACCATAACCCGCTCATATATATTAGATGCCATATCCCTGAATGATGTGGCTGGAGTTGGAGTCGGAGTCGGAACCGGAGCCGGGACTGGAGCTGTCAGTGAAATGACAACGGCTCCGGCAGTAGCTGATGGAGGATTCGATATTGCAACATCTTCGGCTGCTGGGGCTGCCACACCCACAACAGCAGCCTCCGTGCTCACCTTGGTATCCACAGCAACCACACAAGATGGTGTTGCATCCACAGCAGATACCACAGCAACAACAACCACTGGGCTGCCAAGCACAGAGACGGCAACGGCAGCAGAAGAGGCAGCAGCAACAACGGTGATGACTACAACAATGCTGCCAAGCAGCAGTTTCATTAAACAGATAACGGTAAGTGGCTTACCACATTTGTGCCACTCCCCCCACATCAGCACTCTGCCCCATCCTTCACACTTGCCACTCACCCTTATACCCAGTGCAAATTTTCACATTAAATGCCTTTTCATTACGCAAATTGTCGTGAATGCGTGGCAGGTAAAATAATTTGTATTATTAAATTTTTACTGTCAACGTTTGTCAAATTATAATTTTTAATATTGCCCCAGAATTCCATTCCCCTCCTCCACCAACATCCTGCCAGAAGCACGCTAGTTCTTTTGTCTGACTACTCTCTCGACAACTGAATAATGAATATAAATATAAATATATATAAATATATTGTATACTTATATACTCCGGTACGTATCCGTGCGCCTTTTCAGACGGCATCTCTCATCATTCCGGCGGTGGTGAAGCTGGATTCCGGCAACTACACTTGCAGCCCCTCAAACAGTGCGCCCCGCACCATTGTGCTCCATGTGCTAAACGGTAAGGGGAACACGGGGAAAAAGGGGTACACCATATATATATATATATATCTATAGAGGCGCTGCAGCCGGGGCAGATCGGGGTTGCCTTAACTGTTTTCTGTATGGCTCTGCCAATTGAATTAAGTTTTCATTTAGCTTAATTGAATTTTATTCGGATGCGTTTTTGTTTGGTTTGACTTTTGATTTTCGCGAAATTTACGCACAGTGGTAGGAGATGTATGGGAATTTTTAATTTGAAAATATCCAAAGTGTACGCTCAAAGAAATCTTGGTGATATCTGAGCGGAATTGATTGTCAATAAAAAGCAGAGACATAGGCATATCCAAAATTCCACAGTAAAACACTAAAAAGAAGTTTCGGCGAGATATCTTCGACTGGTTCCCATAGAAACCTACAGACGTAAGTATAAATATCCGTTGTTAACGCTGATCCAGAACACATATTCTCTAATGGATTAGAAAATCTTTTTTCTCAGAGCTTCAGTCATCGCATTACACTCTCCCTTCATCCTTAAAAACGTACGAAAGAACAAATCATTCAATGTTACACCATTTTGTTTGAGGCTTTTCCGTGCCGCACAACCACTGTGGCTGGCTGTTCCGAGGGGTTCTTATTCTGTTTATACAATTTCCTACAATGGCAAACACAATGGCAGCGAAACGAAACGAAATGAAACCAAAACCAAACCAAACGAAACGAAACGAAACGAGACAACGGGTCGAGACGAAACGAAACGAAATGGTTGCAGTTTTATTGTTATCTCGAAAATAGCCACAATTGCGTTATTTGCTCAATGTCCGCCGGGCAACAGGAGCAGTAGGACACAACAGTGTCCACCCTCCATTTTCAGTTGGAGGATGAGCCAAGGACGGTGACAACAATGACAGTGATGCCGAGGTAAATGTCCGTGACGCTGGAGATGGAGATGGAAATGGAGATGGAGATGGAGACGGAGATGGCGATGACTGACCTATAAATGTCGTCTCCAAATAGTTAGCCATCTGTCTGGATATCCATCTCTCTCAGAGTCTGCCTGGCTGTCTCTGTTTGCTGCTCTATTTGTCTCTCCGTTTGGTCTAGATTGTCTCTTGGATCCCACAAATTTCCGTTTGTATTTAAATCGGTTTTGGGCTTCCCTTTCATCTGACTGTTGGGGGTCCTGTTGCTGAAACAGTTCCTGATTCTGTTACTGTTTCTGTTCTGGATTCTGGACTCTGATCCTGGGCCTGCTCTTTCCTGTCAACTTTGACATGTGTTCCTCTCGCATTTTTTGTGACGCCTGTCGTTTGCTGTTTGAAGCATGCTACTTAAAAGCTGACAATCCCCACTTTTCAGAGAGGCACTCCCTTCGAGAGGTAAACCAACAAAAAAGATGCTGAATGATGGTGACTGATGACACCTGACGCAGGACAAGAGCAGATTCATTTTCGGCCAAGAGCGACTGGCAGTTACAAGTTCCTAGCCTCCCAGACCAGACCAGACCAGACCAGGCTCGCTGACAATTCCAGGCTACAAATAATGGCCATAAAAATGCCGCCCTCACAGTGGGAGACTTTCGAGTGACGGAAAGGACATGACAGAAGAGCTGGAGCAGGAGGTGTCAAGTGGTGCTCATGTCTAGGCCAGAAAGGGCAAACAAAAGCCCCCCTCACTCAACACTGGTACGAGTATTTGTGTGTTGGCATTTTTTGAAAATTCAATTTACAATTTAATTTTCTGCAAAATTGCTCCATTGTAATGGAGACAACAAATATCATTTATAACAATGAATTAATGTATTTTTAATATTCGACTAATTGGCGCAGATAAAGGAAAAGCTTCGAGCTCTTCACTCTACCCAGTTCTTTCTCCCCATTAACCCCGTGAAAACGAGTGAAAACATGTTAAAGCCCCCTGGATACTGAAAAACAATGCTCTAGAGATATGTGTGCGTGTGTTCGGGTGGGTGGGCGTGGCAGGGTGCGAGAACAAAATGAAATTATAGGCTGGAAGGAGCGCCTATGCTCTGCCGCCCCTGGATGTACTTTTATACATATATTAATACAATTTTACATACATGGATTTTATGCAAGCGCCAAAGGTTAATAAACTTAATGTCATTTCTGTGGCACAATGGTTGTGGCATTGTGAAATTGTTGCTGCTGCTGCTGCTGTTACCGCCATGACAAATGATTATTAATAACTTAATGATATTATCATTTATTTATTCAGGGATTTTTATTTTAATTGCACTCCTCTCTGTGATTTATTAAATCAGCAAGAACGAGTCCGTCCTAGTCCTGCCTCTCCTTCTACTCCATGTGGCATAATTAATTTGCTTATTTCCCCTGCACCCTGACGCTTGTCCCTTGCCACAGGGTAGTCTTCATCATGGAGTGCCAATGTCAGAGTGCGGTTGCCGTTTAAAATTATTCAAGTTTAATTATTTTAAATAAATAATTTCATACATATTTGTCAGGCACCGCGCACCGCATTGCATAACGCTTTTGCAGTTCGCTTTTATTTTTTAGCCATGTTTTTCGATGACTCGCCTGATTTTGTTATCGCTACAGTGGTTATGGTAATTGATATTTGGGTGTACTCGAGGGGTGTCTGAATAGCTGGCGAATACAACGTCCGACATCATTATTCATTTGGCATAATTGTGGTGATTTTGCTGACACTCCGCTTGATCAGGAGTACTATTCTTGCACTATATTTCCAGAGCAATAGAGATTACAACATCACATTGAAGACTCCTGGTGCGAATAAACGGTTTCCCTTTACTCATATTCATGTGAGAATTATCCTTTAATTTCAATGAAACTCGAATCTAATTTATTATACATATTTTGGGGGGAGTTTCCGCGTGTCTAATGAGGTGGTGGGAGATCATACACACGTGCCAATCGGTTTTATTTGCTCTAATACTTTCAGTTCATTTTGGGGCCATGTTTATACAATTTCAACATTTGCTTTTGTGCGCATTTCACGCGAACGCCACAAAAATCCATCAGACATATTAGCTATGCACAAAATTCGGAAGGATACACAATCGCCCACTCGTGTTGGTCATTCAAATTTTCAATAGAAATATTTAATTACAATGGGCACTTTATTTGCCCAATCGAATGTAGAGGCTGTGTGTCAGTATGGATTCATTTACAGCCTAGAAATTGATTCTGATGGGTTCAGCAAGGGGAAATTGGTTGGATCCTAGTGTAATTATTGAATTAGTTTTCGTGTTTGGCGGTGGGATACATGCTGGTTCGTGAAAACCGCAACATTTTGTACCCTCTATGATCAACTTTACACCTGAATTCTGTATTCCGCTCTGATTTCACATTTTTGCAGGTGAATATTCCGCCTCGGCCATTAAGTCGGGGAGCGTCAGCTGGAGAGTGCTAATTGGATGTCGGGGCTATTTGCACTGGCGGAATGTTTCAACGCTTCTGACACTTTTGTGGATTATTAAATTTGTGCTGGCCATGGAAATCTGCCAGTTGAGAGCCAACAAAGCCACCGCAACAAGGACACCCATCATCAGCTGCCTCCGGAGCAGCAGTGAGCGGACTCTGGGTACGAACGTAGACCAGGTCTGCCGTTCAATCAGCGGCACAAAAGTGGCCGAGGACAAGACCTGAGTCGCGGCTGCTACTCACCTCGAATTTTATGCTATAAATGAGGCTATGAATTAAGATTTTATTCGATGTATTATCCCCAGAAAAAGACATAAAGACAAAAGACAGACATTCATCCCGAAATGCAATGCATACCAAATAGCTCCATGAATTATATGAATACATATACAATTAATAATTGTTTGCCGTGTGAATGTAAATGAATGTTTAAGATCAATATTTCTGGTGCCAGGCATATCGTATATTTCGATTTAAAATTTGCAAGAATTGTGTAAATAGCAGGCACAGTGTAAAACCCATAAATAAATTAAGAATATTTTACTAAATTTTTATCAATTGGAATCCGACATGGTTGTAAAATATTTCAGTTAAAAGAAACCAATAAATACTTAATAAAAAAAGAAAAACTATAAGCAAGAATAATATAAACCAATGGAACTGCTCCAGAACGGAAATACGATATATACAAATTAAGAATTTCATTCATAAATAAATTAAAATTAACCTTATATAAGATATTGCCTATAATTGAATTAAAATTAATATTTTACTTTACTTTACCATTTCAATGAGTTTCCTTGAACTATAAATTGTAAATATGTATGTATAACTTTGGATATATTATAAAAACCTGATTTTCCAAGACTAAACATTAAAAAAACAAAAATGATAAATAACTATGTAAATAGGCGAGTGATACTCGTACTGCTGTTCGTTGAAAGAGCCCCCGCATTCATCATTAAACTACATGCATATACATATGTATAACCGAAGAAAGCCAAAAGAAAACTAAATGTACACATTAGTTAGTATATAAAAGACTTACTACAATTTTAGACGCAGTAAAACCGAAAAGAATAAAACCAAAACTTAATCAACAAAATAAACAGAATTGTATGGAGTTTTCTGCAACGTTGCGTATACTTGATGTACAGCATCACAAATTTGAAATGAAACGCCAAGGCAAACGCAAATGCAAAATTTAATTGAAATTGCGATGGTAAATCAATTGAAATGAAATCCAAGGAAGTGTTTGCAATAATTCTTAAGCCATTACAAATAAGTGAGATGCAAAAATAAATAAAATACAATTTCTTCAATGGAATTTTAAACTGCTTTTAGTTCTTCTTCTTCTTTGGAATATTATCCATTTTCACACTGAATAATAATCTCACACAACGCAATGTTGCGGTGTTGAAATGTGTAAATTAGTTGAGATATCTGTAGACCCCAAAAGGGTCAGAGAAATAGAGATGTATCTCCCGTTTTTTTCCTGGCAATATTCATGCCAACACATGCTCCCAGGTCCGGTTCCTGGTTTTCGGTCCAACTCAAATATTCAAACATTCGCCTCGGAACTGTGAACAAGTTTGTTAAATATTCATTCATACTCGTAGCTGGACCACAAGCCAGTTCCAGACCCCACCGAGGTGTCATCTTCTCGTAAAGAACCCACAAAAAACCAACCAACAAAAAATACAGGAGAGAGGGACGGACACAAATTATTCACTCTTACAACACATTTAACTAACGACGGACTCCCTCAAATTTGTGACCATGCCACACCAACTGAATGTCAAAATATTTCCACCCATGACTCAGCAGGCAACTTTTTCCGGGGTGCAACCCATTTCAAGTAATACGAACAAAACGAAACGAAATGAATTCAGCAGTAATTTTCTGTGGTTATTGGGCAGGAAGTGGGCGTGGCCATGCATAAACCAACTTTTATGTGAGCTATATGGAATGTGGCTATACGGATAAATGGATTTTGGTTTCGGCATTAGTTGAGTTAAGAGTTCGTTTTCATAGTCGATGGGACACCAATGGGATTTTGAGAATTTTTAAAAATATTTTTCTCATCTTTAATTTTTGTTAATTTTATTAAGTGAAATGTTTACATAAACATCTTTTTATAGAAAAGATTTATTTCTAAATGAAATTGAAATTTTAGCAGTATATTTATACACAATTTTTAAGAAATTGTATTTTTTCTATATTTATTTTAAGCCTATTTTCTTTCTCAAAAATCACACATTTTATGCAACTTCTTTCAGCTCATAATACATCAGTTCTGAGGAATACCACCCATTAAAGAGCCACAATTTGTCCACAAGTTGACCCACATTTTGTCGGGCAAAAGAATTATTTCCATCTTTGGAGTTCCCCTCCACACCATGAGAGGTTGCTCCATGGCGTAGGTGTAGGGGTAAGAAAGCAAATGGAAAGAGTAAATAGGAGGAAAATCAAAATGAAAATGAAAATCGTTCGTGGCATTTGTTTCACAAGCGTATGCAAAGTGCCTGAAGAGCTGGGAAAAGTAGTGGAAATTGGAATGCGAATGAGAACCGGAGGTGGCGACCCCTGAGCGGTGAAATGAGCACAAATATGGCATAAATCAGGCTGTACAGGGAGTATGTACAAGAGGGTGCTCTCCCATCACAGTACCCCCCTTTTCCAGTGGATAAATCACCCTCTCCTCAGTCGTTGTCAGCCAATCATAGTTTTCACACTCTAGTTAACATCATTGTCACCGAGTTTCAGTCACTCTCAGCCACTGTACAGCGAAGAGATGGCAGGAAAAAATCGGTTGACGTTTGCAGTTTGTCTCTTACTTTCCCTCTCTCTTTCTCTAACGCGCCTCCTTTTCACCCTCTCTTTCTGGCCCAGGCTCTGTATTTGGTGCACAATTTTCCAACGAATTTCCATTGCGGCCACCCTTTTCAAAAGGAATTCTGCGTTTGTCGTTTTAAAAATTTCACCAACGTTGACATTTAAGTTAATTTGCATACTACCGCACGAAATGTGCCCCTGATGGCGGTGTGGCAAGGCTGCCTATGATGATGGTGATGATGATTATTATTATGACAATGATGAGGGGGTCGGGGTCCTGGACCAGGACCATCATTGAGGATGAGGACTCGTATTGTCTCTGCTCTGGGCTATGCTTTCAATGGGTATGAATCGTCGGCTCTCTATCTTTTTATATTTTACTCTCTTTAAGCACTTTTCTCTGCACCTTTGTCTCCACATCTACTCCCCCATTCTTGCTTTGTCAGTATTTAAAACTAAATGTTGCCCAATTACACAAAAGAATTTACATACAATTCTCGTTCCCATAAATGCAAAAATATATTTGCCAACATCTGCATAAACAGTGCGAGGCAAAAGTATAAGACAAATTTTAGAGATCTACAGTATTCGAATGGTAAACCCTCTCTCACTTGTTTTCACTTTGGGAATTGGATTCATTTTAAGGTAAGAGAGGAAAGTATAATTTTTATAATCTCAACATCTTTTTTGTTGAGCGCTAAGGTTAATTTTGTTCATTGTAGTTCAAATCTTCAGCTCCTGTTCCTATATAGACTGAAGCTTCAAATTGGTTGTGCTTTCAAAAATGACAAGCCCTAATAATCCAATATACAGCTATCTTATGGTCATGCCATACACTGTAGTCTATGAGCATTACATGTTTCTATAGGTCCTGCAAGTCTTTTTGCGTCTGTCTTAGAATTTCTTCCTTTGTCCTAATGCCGGCGTCCTTTCGTTTGTCTCTCTTTTTATTTCTAAGCAATTTAAATTAATTTTAAAAATGAAATACAATTAAACAAGGAAGTTTGAGCAATGTTACGATATCCAATGGGCTACATGCCATCTTATCATAACACGTTGATGGCTCTTAACAGTTAAGAATCTCAGCTTAGGGCTAAACTATAAGCAGCCTCGTAGATTGCTAGATGCAGCAATACGTTGCATATTAATCAAATCCCGCGCTCAAGCTGAGAGTTGCTGCAATTTGGCTGGATTCAAAAGACCATAAAATATTCCGCTACCCAGCAAAGAATGACGGCATCCTCTGGCCCATACCGCTATCCCATCCCGCATCCTCGTCACCATCACACGTGCACTTCCGCACCAGCATCCACATCCACATCTACATCCTCACCAGTTTCCACATCCCATCCACAAGGGATCACACTTGTCTATGCGCGTTTAGCACGATGGTTGCCACAAGGCTTTATGGTTGTGTGGCATCGCCGCACGGTGCTGCCACCCAACTCTTGGCACCCAATTTCCGGTGCTTGCGTAAATACATTATGCAGCTTACAACTACTTAACGGGGACCGTGGGTGTGGGTGGGGGTGTGGGGTGGGTGGTCATAAAATAGCAAATTCAAGGTGCAACTTTTGTCGATACACGGTCCTGGTCTGGCGCCTGCACTGACTGAAGCTTCTGGTCCTGCTGCTACTCCTCTACCCCATGCTCCTTGCCATATATGCAATAAAAGTGCACGGCAAAACTGTGAAAAAGGTGAAGATTACGCACTGAATAAGAATACACTCGCACAGCACCGTGCCACCACACCCCACAGAGGAAAGTACTGCGAGAGAGCTCACACTCACACTCAACCAAAATCCAGGCAGACAGCCACACAGACAGACACTTTGAGGCACATGACAAACATGTGTGATACGCCACTTGCCCCTCGACAGCCGCGCCGCCATTTCTATCTGCATTTGCAACAACAGTCTTCCTTTTGCCAGCTCTCTGGCAGTGCCTCTGCCCCTACCCCACAGCCTGGCCCACTCATGAAAGTTAAGGACTTGCATAACTTCTGGCATTTATGTGCGCTTTTCACCTGCTTGCAACAGCTTCACCTACTTTCCCACTACCAACCGACGCCAACGCCAACGCCCCTGCCCACTCCCATCCATCCCATTCACACCCGGCTCCCGCTTTTCCATGCTTCATTACGCTAATGCCGTGTTTTCAAATTATTTTACATGCTGCCTCAACCATCCCCGCTGCCACATCATCCTGCTTGCAAGTGGAATTCTTTTCGTTGTTTGTTGCATATTTAATGGGGCTAGCGGAGGAGCGGTTAGAGCCATGGCTGATTAGCACGATGGAAACTAGTTTAGCTCACATAGTTCCGGGTTTTGTGCATAATTTAGTCAAAGATGATTAAACAGCTCTCACAGGGAATCAATAGAGAAGATGGATATCTTTTATAAGACATCTCATCAACGTCGTATAATCATAAAGGAAGAAAACGGCTCCCATCTGTAGGTAAAATCCAAAATGTTTACAACCACGACCTCCGGCATGGCCTTGCTCACAATTATACGTACAATAACTAAGATTGGATATCATCAAATTAATGAATGTCAAAAGCAAGTCTTTGGGGCTAAGGCTAAGATGGCTATGGTCTGGCAGGTATACCGGCAGGTTGTTTGCTTTACATAATTATTTCATTAAGTGTTTTGGCGGCGACTGTCAGGAGCCAGAGAGTCACCCTAAGGACATGGCCTGACTATTGGGAGTCCTTTTCACTTTTCCACTTTGGTACTTTGGTAATACCCGCATTTAACAAGTCGGAAAGCTGCAGACATTTCACAGCATTCGCCTTGACCTCAGGCACTGTCGGTGGACGGAGAGGTAGAGAGTGGGAGATCTGGCATAGCTCATTAACAAACATTAGTTGCAAATGTTGTGAATTACTTAAGGAATTAATATTCCATGCTTCACACACACCCAAAAACACTCTCTCGGGGGCTGGGGGGCAGTCAGTACTTAATCTCCCCGGAGGCTTCTACCGCTCTCTCTCTCCCTCTGTCGCCCCGACAGCAGCTAAATGAGCGGTAGTCATAAGTCCTGCTGCACACACAGCCATACATATACGAAAGTATACACATATACAGACATGTATATATATTTCTTAAATCCTGCTGTGGGTTTGTACTGTGTACACTCCGGCGTATACTTAATGCAAACTAATTCATTTCCACATATACCTCTCCTTCGGTTATCATCGCCTTCATCATTAGAACGATGCTTGTCTGGAGCGCTAGTTAATGATAGTTGACCCCCCCTCATCGACCCCTGATTTCCTACCCGCCGCAAGCATATTGAATTAATGAAAGCTTTTTGCCTGCTGACCAAGATATATGCTCTGTCTTGTCTACAGGATTTCCGTTCCCACCAACGGAGCTCTCCTTTTCTGGTATCCTTTATAAGTATATAAATTGACTTGAAGCAATCTAATCATCGGCCGCATTGTTTGTCCCTTCGATGCTTGGGTGTGCTAAGTGATTAATAATTTACTACGATTTTGAGTTAACGATGCAAAGTCAATGGATTTTCCTATATTGCTCATTTTGGGGGATAGTTTTATGGATATTAAAGTGTTTCTTAAACTTAAATTTGGGCTCTGCAAATTGACATGACTCAATACATAAGTGTTCACTAATATTTTAAAATCTATTACTTATTATTTATAAACAAAATTTGTCTTTGGTTTACTGTTAAAGGTATACATTTTTTTGACTTCGGATTATATTCCTTGAAATGTATTTTTAGCATTTTTTCTTCTCTTTTCATAACCCACAGCTGTCTCGGGGTTTTCATGTTTTCCATTTTCCCAAAAAACAATTCCCTTGGCCACAAGTGCAACTCTTTCTTGTCCGACTCCTGCCGCAACATCCTTTGCCTTCAGCACTCAATCTCTGTTTCTGCTGAGATTTTTCTCTCTACTTTCTCCTCCTTGCCTCCTTGCCTCCTAACCTAGTGTATCCTACTCCTTTTCTCTTGTTATAAGTACTCTCAACTTTCTCGTGCGGTCTCCCCTTCTCTTACTGTAAGTTCTTCCAATTTTCCTTCACGCATGCAATTCCTTTTAAGCGGCTTTTGGGCCACTCTCCTTTACTCTCCGCCCAATCCGCTCTCATCCTTCTAGTTAGTTATTCCTAGTTTTTCAATTTTTTCTCTTCAAGCTGAATTCGGGCAGAGAACAAATACGGAAATGCAGATTTCGCATAAACAGAGCACGTACAGCAAATTAAAACAAGTCATAAATGCGAGCGCTCCAGCAACAAAAAGAATTTTGGCCACACACACAAATGGGGAATACTGACACTATGAAGAGAGAGGGATAAAGGGAAAACGAAAACCCAAACAGAATAGGATAGCGATAGGGGAACGGAACCAAAACAAGGGAATGGAAGCATTTCAGATCGTGTCTTGAATATTCTATGATAGTTAATTATATCGGTGTTCTGTGCCCTGGCTATGTTTGTGTCTATGAGGAACACATTCGGAAATTCTAAAGATTTATTTATGGAATGACAGGGGAAATTAGCCAAAAATGCATTGGTGAAGAAGTGGTAAGGGTAAGGGTCTCTGGCAAAATGTGAAAAATAACTTACGCCTTTTTATGTGAAAAATATTGAAATATTAGTGGATGGTATGGGTGGACTCTGAACAGTGGCAAAGGATACCGATACCCTTGGCATGCCGGACCCAAAGGATTCATCAGCGGCAACAGCTGTTGACTGCCGTCGCTGTTGACTGCCGAAAATGTTAGCATTTTGCGATGATGTATCGCTGGCATCATTATAACAGCTGCCAGAAGGTACCCCTATCCTTTCAGCACCGCTCTGTCCCTAACCAGCAGGAACCTGGTTTGGGCATGAAATTTTTGGATGCGTTTTCACCCGAGCCCTGATGGGCCAATGGGACGGGCCCCATTTGTGCGTGCCTTGGGTACTTGTTGTTATATTTATCACAGAAATGTACTTTATCTTTGCCGGCGCCCAATGCGCGGAAAAGAGGAGAGCCCAAAGAGAAAAACCAGGGAAAGTGATGGAAATCATGGAGCTGTGGAAAAAGGGAGACGAGCTCCAATGTAACCCTATACCCCTGGGCCAGGACATCAGTCACCAGATGCTGCGCAGGGCATTGTGTCTCCTTCAGCAATTTTGCATTTTCTCATCTGTCTGCGAACCGGATGTTTATGCAGATTTACATGTAAATTAAATTACATAAAAATATCTTTCTATATATTGATATATATTGTTTGGAGATTAAACTTGCATTATGAACCCTAACCAGCAGCAAGCGAAAGTTTTATCGTAAAAGAATCTTTAACAGATGTTTGATTTTGATGTTTATGGGAGAAAGGAATGCTGCCATGCCAGCATGTATTTTTAATGCTTTACTTCCATTTTGATGGATGGTAATAAAAAGTGTCAGGGAGGAGTCGGAATGGGCAGGGAACAGATTGAATGTACTTTCGAGAGGAGCCTTCAATAGGTTCGCCCTCTTGATCAGATCACTCTCTCAACCTTTTGCCAGAGGTGTTACCACCCTTTTCATCCTATTAGGGAGGACTTTAGACCCATTTTTGTCAGGTCTCTCCACACTTTTCATCAGCTCTGCCCACCATTAGCGCCACCAACACCTCGCCCATCTCCACACACACAGTCCCTCTCTGCTCATAAATTTCAAGTCGCATATGCAAATGTCAGTCAGACTCCAGGATATTGATTGAAATGCAATATTCTGGACGCGGTGTAACTCAGTAATTTGCATAAGTCCATTACTGACCAAAATGACAAACCCTGGGAGAGAGCTTGGGGGCGGAGGCGCAGACAACTACTACGAATAGGTTGGCCTGCATTTGACCAGATGCGAAATTGTGTGGGCCTAATTCGAGGGCGTTGCTGATGACGTTGAATATGCGGTGATACGGAACATGTGGAGAGGTTGCCGGCTTCTGTGTGCAGGTATTTTGAGAGGCAAACATCTGTAACATTCTACATGAAGCACACGATACATGGTGCATACCTTTTACATGGATTACATTATTGTGTAGAAATTCAAGAACAGAAAATTTAGGCTATAAATTGATGTTATCGTGAACAATGTCGTTGAAGGTGTATTGTTTCCGAACAACCAGATATGTATCTTTAAATCTGTTGCTGTACTTACCAGCCACGAACTCTCTCTACCGCTGGGTGGACATTTCGGAATATCTAGCCTTTCTATCAAACTCATCTAAGCTCTGCACAATTTTATAAATTTATTTTTCATTCCCAATTTTCGTTGGCATGGTAAAAAGCGATTCGCTTGCAACTGATTCACTTGCATCTATCTGCCATTTTATTGTTTAAGAGATACATCTAGAGGAATATTCAAGTGTATACTATATGTATGTGTAGAGAAGTATATTTAATATGGGACATGACAATATTGTCCTGGCCTCTACCCACAGAAAACGGAGAACAGAGCAGCAGATTCTGTTGTTTCGCTTTCCCGCCGACTCTTCCGGCAGACATCATTATTTCTCAAGTCAAGTGGATGTTGCGCTGATAAACTCACAGAGCTTGGCTGTTCCCCCTCTCCTTGACCCCACAGTCCCAATTCCAGTTCCAGTTCCAGACCTCGGTTAGGAGGACGACAGCATCGTCATCGTCTTTCGTTCTGCTTTGGTATCTTTATCCTTTATGCAAGAAAAAAATGGAAGAATAAAACACGATTCGAGTAAATAAAAACACAGAGCTTCTTGGAGCTTGAGCATGAGCAAAGTTGATGGCAATAAAAAAATGCTTACAATTTATTGATTTCATATTAGTAGAGAGCTGACGACACACATACCCAGACACCGGATCCGATCACGACGTACGGATGAATAAAATTACAAACGCCTGAAAGAATGCAACAAAATCTCAGACTTTACTTCGCCCGCAATTTTGCCGTTGACGCGGAAGTTTTTCGGTTCTTCTTTTTTCTTCGTTTCGGTTAATTCCATGATTTCAATTTACCCAAATGTGGGTCAGCTTTTTTTTGGGTTTATTTTGGGTAGCCCTGCTAATTTGAAAGAGAATTTGAATCTTTTGGGCCGCAGAACTTGCTAATTGAATCAAATCGTCTTCTAATTGTTGTCGAGTTTCGATTTCTTTTAACAGAATTCGTATGGTTTAGAGAGTGGCGGAAACGGGCAAACTTTCCACTTGACTTTTAGCAGCAGGATATTGCTCTATTAGGGATTATTCAGATAACAGCACGCCAAAACATCGATATACTTACTCGAATTGTTCTGCAAACAATCCATCATTTAGGGCAAATATTGTGTTGCCTGTACAAATTATAAACCAAACTTTTGAATGCCAATTTGATAAGCTGATTTATGCCTCATGTTTAGGCTGCGGTGCGGTCCTCCCTCTCTGAGTTGACAGGGAAATCATTAGGCTAATGCGATGGGAGGGCCTGCAAACACAAACATTGGAATTGGCAAACAAAAACGAGCTGTGCACATAAATTAAACCGGAAATCAGTAATCCCATTGATTCCCAGCTATAGCTGTAGCTGGAGCTGGAGCCCCAACGATATGCAAAGTTAGTTCGTTCGGTGATAACAAATGTGGAACAATTATGGCCGCATTAAGCATATGCCCAAATGGTCAGCATTCCTCGACCCATGCGTGTGTGTGGGTGTACGGGTCAGTGGAGTGCACCGTCAGTCGTTCTTTGGATTTGCATAAATCCAACCACATTTATTCAATAAGCAACCCACACACGCACATTCACACTCACATACTCGAAAGGATGGAAAAACAGCAGCAGCACTCGACTTCGACTGGGCTTTAAGACCACTTAATAATCCGCTTGGATGGGTTAAAGGGGAGTCGAGCAGAGGCTCCTGCTCCTCTTACTGATTGCCCGCACAACTGGCATTGATTTACGGAGTGGACTAACCCCAGATACCAAACCCTTGCCCAATCCCAATCCCAATACCAATACCAATCGGGTATGCAAATCGAATACAACTAAATGTAAACACATACAAATGCAGTTGGAGACGGAGATGGAGATGGAACCTTAGTTCCATTTCTATTTTTCCGATTTGATTTCGCAAGGGTTCTAATGCCTCAGTGGCTGGGACTTGAACGGGGAAAGCAGGACTACAACTAGGAGCAAGAGTAGGACGTACTGGATGTCTGGCAGACATCCTTGGCAAACTTTTGCTTCAACGGCTTAACTTTTTTGCACGTGTAGCTGGGCAGCAGGAGCAGGATGTGGATGTGGATGAGAAGTAGTCAGACCTTGCCAATATACACTTTTAGTTAAATTCAAAAAATAAAAGAATCTTTTGTTCTTTGGAAATCCCTTAAAATGTTTTTCCAGCCCCTTTCTAGACGGCAAGGAACTTTCCTCATTTACGGGAGAATTGAGTGGGTCTGGGACTTAACTTTGTGTGGAGATTAAAGGCCGGATTAAGCTTAATAAAACACACCTTTAATGACGCACCTATCAGTCCTCCTAGCCAAGGTCTAGGGAGAACAAAAGTACCGCACCCACAATAAAGGTAGATAATCAATCAGCCAGAGATATGCAAATGATGGGGAAAACCTTGACTAAAGATCGCCCAGGTAGACCGCAACAGAAACCGTTTAACCCGACAAAACGCACCAGACAACAATGGGCCATAAACGCATTAACAGTAATGGCAAACAAAAAGAGGGGCAGAGCCAGAAGACAGATCATGTCACACCTGCGCACGAGTGACTAGCAACGTGTTGGACCTCGAGCGTCCAACGCGCTCCTACCTGTGCAGGTGAGCGACCCAACATGTTCGCTTGCATTTCTTCGTTTTCCAGTTCCATCGCGAAGCCCCTGAAAATGGGTCAGGCTATATAAACGCAAGTTCAAGGCGATCGCCGTTTCAGACAACTTCAGCAGCCGACGCAGCAACACCACAAAACCACCAGCAATAGCACCACCTTAAGCGGCAACAGCGCTTAAACCCTCCATCGCGAAGTGAAATCCGAAGTCTCTCGAAGTGGGATCGAAGTAAACGAAAGTTGGTATCGATCGGCAAAATATATAGAGAGAGAAATTTTCCAGTGCAATTTTTGGGTGAATTTTTAAGTGAATTGTGTGCTTGACAATCGCGTGCTGAAATTTTTCGTTTTTCCAGTGCCAACGAGCCAAAACTACACTCCCCTAAAGGTGTAATTAAAATTTTGCTTAATTGTTTTGAGTTCAGCCAGCTGAAAGACAGCGGTACTAACAGACAGGTGAGAGAAATTTTTTTACAACAGCGCAAAAAAAAAATGTCCGACTAAACCAGTTTGTAATGGAACTGTGCAAATTGAAATGGTTTAATTCAGAGACATTCCATTAAAGAGTTCAATTATTTGTTCAATTTAATGAAAGCGATTTTAAATGGTGAAAATTATAGTTTAATCTATGAGCTATTTTGGGAGTTTACTAAATTTCAAGATACATATTTCATCATTTGTATATGTCATCTTTGGCAAAAGTTTGCGGATATAGTGGGGAGTTTTTAGTCATGAAACAAATATTTTGGAATGTTGTATTTCCTGGAGATTTGTATGACTAATTTATGATGTAGTATTACATTGGATAAAATATGTTTAATGTGAGATTGAATTTGAATTACTGTTGTTTCCGGTCCATTTCTTTGGAGTCTGAATCTATTGGGGATCCGTACTTTAATTTACATACCACTAATATGGTTATGAATCTGCTAAAAACTAAAACATACTTGGAATTATTTTCCTTAAATCTATATAAATTCTGAACAGTTTATAATACTAAATAATTTTGTTAAATGATTTATCATGGATATGCTACGACTACTTTCCGCTTAAGAATTCTGCAATTCATGTAAAGGACCACATTTAAATTTTATAAAATATTATGGGACTATGAATAAAGATTCTTTAGATTAGTGACGCGCCCTTTCCCTTTGAAGCACTGCACTCAATAATCTCCACCAAGATCACCTGATAGACTTCTTATTTCGCAGCTTAAGCCATATTGCCTTTAAGCTTGATCCACAAACCAATTGATTAGCACTGTGTCTACCCCAGAGCCATAGTCCACAGCCTAAAGCCAGAACCAGAACCAAAACCAGAGCATTAGAAAGTTATTTACAATTGATTGAATGCCACAGTTCTGTCCCGTCGTCGTGCCATGCGTTTTGTTTGTCCAACAAATTGGGGCTTTATGGCAACAGCCAAATATTTGGGTCAGGCCTAAAGAAATAACAGAACTTGAAGCATAAATAAGCAACAAAAATGAGCCGCAGAAGGGGCGAGAGCGAGAGCGAGAGAGGAGAGAATTTCTGTTAAACGAGTTAACAACTTTGCATGAAAAAGCAAACAGAAACCCATCGACTGGACCTAGCGTGGAACATGTCAAAAGAAAGAGAGTGGGGGGGGCGGTGGCATGTGGTAAGCAGAGACGCGTATGTGAGGTGCGGGTCGATGCGGTGTAAGGTGGGGGGACACTACCAGCCGGGCACGCACTCTTGGCCAAGAGGCAACAGACCCGGCTACGTATGGAAATGTGCACTGAGCCCAGGTTCTTTGGAAAGCAAACCGATGTGAAGCAAACCTCCAATGTGCAGTGCTGCCGACGCCGACGATGATGATGGCCGCCCACTGACCCAATTGGGCGCCTGTCGCCCGTCTGTCCACCTTTCCAAAGAATTTTCGTTTTCTGGCCCCCTCTTTTGGCGCTCTCAACTCACTCTCCTTTTGTGGAGGAGGCCTTGCGGCCGTTTTGTCTGTGGCCTTGATTCCATGTGCTCTTCACTCTCTTGCTCTTTCTCTCAGAGTTTCTGCTGTCTCTGCTGGCTGCTGCCAATTAATGCCTGTCGTTTGGACAAGTCTTTTGGGCCAATTTCCTATACAGAATATATATATTTATTTTATTTATTTAATTGCCTGTAAAAGGTCACGTTTGTCTGCCATTTGCTTACCAATTTGCTTGGCATTCAACCCATTTTCTGATTTTCTGCTGCCGGCCCTTTATTTATTTCTTATCGTCCCGTCTTCTACCTTGAAGCAAGTTATTTTATTTTATTTAACTTCTTCTCATTTTTTTCGTTGGTAACTTTCATTCATTTATCGGTTTGTTGTTGGTTTTTGGTTTCTTTTGGCATTTTGCGGTTGTAGTTGTTGGTTTTGCTGACTGGCTGGCTGACTGGCTGGCTGGCTGTTCGGTTGTCAAGTAGAGTGAGGTGAAAGTTTTTGCTTTGAAGCTGTTAAGTTGCCTTTGGAGTCGAGTTAAATTGAATTTGTTTTCGTTGATTGCACTCTGAGAGAATGCCTTGAACCTTGAGGGGGATATGTTATCTGGCAGTGTGGTTAAAACTAAGGCAAAAAACATTGCCTTTCTTTGAGACTGCTATGACTTTCAGGTTGCTATGACAGTCGCAATTTGTGTCTCAGCTGCACTGCAGCTGACTAATAACCATAATGGCAATGGCAATTGCAAGTGCAATTTGTTCTGCTTTCTTGCAGTCGCCAACTATATTTATCTGTTGGATTTGCAGACTGCATTTTGGGGTCAGTAAAAGTTGGAGACAAGTTTTAGTGAACTTTTCCTTACCTCAAATCCCTTGGCTATCATTTCTGTTTGCCGTCGGATTGCGTCACTTTGGAAATTTGTTACCAAATAATCGATATAACTAGTCAACACTCTTTACCCTCACGCACGAACTTCACAGACGAATTAAAATGCAGCACAGTTCGTCAATCATTTGGCCAAATGCCATCCGCTAGCTAGCGGTTTTTCATTCGAGGTTGCTGACCAGCGATACAAAACGAAAGACTTAAGCCACAAACTGGCTAGAAAGCCGCAGTGCGTGCCAATTATGGTTAAGTACGCCACTCTGAACAATTGCTATTTATTTAAAATTGTTAACCTCTTCTTGGTCAATAAACCTTGGCTCGGATTCTGGGCAAAAAGAAAGTGAAACCTGCATATTTGTGTGGTGTGGAGGCTGCTCTGCTCAAGTTTCTCTGCGGAAACCAGTCCATGACTGTCCAGAAATCTGGCTAACGCTCTTTTAGGTCTTCACTGAAGAGAATGAATGATTCACAAAAGAGCAGAGAGCACTGGGCATGAGCATGTATCTATGTATCTCTGCATCTTTCTCTGTATCTGTGCTCACTTACCGCAAATCACGAACATTTTTACCGCTTTCTCATCTTTGACTTTGACCAGAAACCCGGTGGAGCATGCCTCGGCACGAGACCGCAAACGAAACTGAAAATAAATATCACATAAATTACAATGATATTTCTCCTTTTACGAGTACGTCCAAAGAACTTGGTTATTGTTACACGCGTATATTTACTCCCCCTCTTTATGGCATTTCTTTTCCTCTCTGTGTGTCTCTCTTCCTCTGGGTGTTTTTGCGGTTTCTACACTTTCTAATTTGCGACTTTTGACCAACTGCAGCCGTGTAATTGCTGCTCTCTGTATTGAAATGGCGCTGTTGCTTTGGCGGCTTTTTATATAGATTTTAATTGCCATTTTTAGACAAACGATTTGGTGCTGCTGCTGGCCATGAAAGTAAGAGTTTCGTGTGAAGTTTCCAATTAAAGTTTGCGTGTTTCTTTGAAGTGAAAAATGAATAAACAGAAGTTTGTGGAGGGAAAGGCGCAACGATTGGAGAGAATTATGTCACAGAAGATGGTTGTCATAAAGATGAGAGTTCTTTGAGTCAAGCCAGTCATTTTCCCATCACAATCACAATTTCCCCGGCATTTTACCATTTCTCTCTCGTATAATCAATGAAATTTCTCTGCCACATGCAGGTATCATATCCTCAGCCATTAATTACCATTATCTTAACGACTCGATCACGGTTGCAGATCTCTGGAGCTGCAACTGGCTCTAACAGCTTTCTAAATTTACATGATCGCCGTAATTTCCACGGAACTGTGTCGAATTGTGTCACAAAACAATCAAATCTCGATTGGCATAACCGTGAGATGGGGTTTTCTGCTGCTGCTGCTGCTGCTGTCTGATTAATGATCAGCCAATTTACATTTCAATGCAGTCTGACCCAATCTGGGAGCCTGTTCTTCGGCGGCCGGCAATTAAATGGAAATCAATGCAATCTCTGTTCTGCCATTGGCATTCCTCTAGACTCCAGAGTCTCCACTCTAGAGATTCCCCACAACTCCACACACACTCGTTGGCTTTATTAATTGTAACGGTAGCCTGTTGCATGACATCTGAGCAAGAGAACCGCTAACTGGAACAGGTTCTTGCCACAGCAACAAAATAATATTAAAAAAGAAAATAAAGAACAGATCGGGTCAGAAATAATGCGAGGATGAAAGAACTTCTCCCATTCACATCCCCATTCTAATTCGCTCGGATGAAGAGCTCGATTCTGGATGGTTCCCAATGCTCCTAATACCATGCAAAACTGAAACTGTGATGATCGCATTGAGGAAGTCTCTGCTAATTGCTCTTACTTGGCACCTCAGCTGTGCGCCCCACCTGTGGCAGCTTTCTATGTTTCTCAACTTGGGTAATTTCCCTGCCGCTTCTGCCACAGAAACCACTGCATGGGCATGGGTATGGCATGGCCATGGGTATGGGTATGGCTATGGGATGGGATGGGATGGGATGGGTGAACAGGTTCAGTTTGACCGACACCTTAATTGGGAGCAGTTAGACTAGTTTCTAGCTGTTTCGGAAGCAAACCTGGAGACGCTTTGGCTTTGGCTTCGCACTGAGCTTTGGCGTTGGCTTTAATTACGCTCCACAACAACTTTCTTATCTGGTTTCCATGGAAATTGTAAAGTAATTTTTGCTCCATGAGAAATGGAAAATTTTTGACAATACCTGGGCGAAGCTTTTCTATTTTGTTCTCTATTTTTTTGGGTGCCAGTTAAAGAATATTTGAATGGAAATGAAATGCTGCACTACTAAGATGGGTTGCTTGCAAGACAATAATTCATTATTTTAATGGGTGAAAGTGTAGTTCCAGAGAGGTATTTACAAGTATAAATCTTATTGTGTGAAAACTAAAATAAAGAACTGATTTTTATAATGAATAATCTACAATTCCTACAATTGTTTACATTTTTGGAGACTTCAAATTATGACCAATATGTATGTACCTACGTATGTAATACTCGTAGCATAACGAAATCAGGGCAAGCATGTGCCACTGAAAGGGGTCGAACCTAATTTTAATGCCCGACTCGTGCGGCAGTTCAGGAAACTCATTCACACACAATTGGGCAATGTGAAAGTGTTATGCCAATTGCCGACATTGCCGTTCGATGAATTTCAAATTATTTTGCTCTGTCCTTTGCAGCAGTCATGTGGAATCAGAGTAAAGTGCACGCCTATCTGCTGCTCTCGATAGTGGCCAGCAATTGCCTGCTGACGACCTACGCCTTCCCGCAGCAGGAGGTCTACCAGAGACAGCACCAGTTGGCCCAATCCCCAGTCTATCGGGGGGAGGAGAGTGCCAGGAAGTTCGCGGTGAAGCCGAACGCCTCCAAGAAGGTAGCTCTGGACGACATCGAGGACGATCTGGAGAACAATCAGCTGCAGGAGACTGTGGGCGGTCCGGGCGGATTCACGTGGTCCAATATGCTGTCCACCGTGATGACCATGTTCTTCAACGGCGCCGTGAATGCCCCTTCGAAGTCCGACGATGTGGACTCCTCGGTTGGACTGGGTGGCAGTCCCTGGGCCAATGTGATCTCCATGGGTAAGTCTCACTCGATAGCTGTACTTCGTTGGACTTCCCATAATTGATCCATATATATATATACAGGTCTTCGCATCATCAACACTCTGTTGGGCGGTGGAGCCCCCAGCGATGGCATCGATAAGGTTGACAACGGCGGATCTCCCATGCAGGTAAATCGATCGATCCATTAGCCACATAACATGGTGTACACTTACTGATTGCTTTTGTGCCACTTTTGTTTTGCTTTTATCGTAATACGTTGATTATTCGTTGATCGTTGGATCGTTCATTGTTTCGTTTTACATACATACATACATCCATACATAAATACATACATACATATATCTAAAATCTTAAATTTATACTGATTCTGGGTGTTTGGCTCTTCTTATTCTTTCGATTATGTTCGTTTCCCGAATACCGCCTACCTCCTCTACCTGTACCTCTTCCTCTCTAATAAATCGCACAGGGCGTATTGGTGGCTGTGATGTCTGCCGTTTTGGGCTCCAGAGACCCCGATCAAGTCAACTCGATGGCCAAGCAAGCTGGCGAGGTAAACATCTTTATTGCTTTCACAAAACATACAACAAAATCAAGAAACACTAGGCAACAAGATCGGGGAGGGGATTGCACGGGAGGATTTCAATAAATTTGAAGATATGTTAAAAGATATTGTCCTAAAGCTTCCAGATGGTTTACTGGAGAATTTTTAATAGGATTGTAGGTATATTCTTAATTAAATATCATTTAGATTTAAGTCGAAATACTTCAGGGAAAATTGAAAGGCTTTGAAGTGAAATCTTCTAAGAATAGGAATATTTATGAATTATTTTTAATCAAAATTATGCATTAAATCAGTCTAAGATTAAAAGTTACCTTTCTTTAACTCACGCCCGAATCTTGTTGCCTAGTGCTGAGAATGTAAATGTTTTATATGCACACACACACACACACCACACTCTTACACCAAACACTTACACACACACCGCCACACGCAAACACTCACACGCACACACACACCTTTTAGAATTGGCACAAGCAAATGCAAGACTAATTGACTAATGCTTCCTCTGCCCCGTTCCCGTCCCCATCCCCGTCCCCAACCAAACATAAACACACACACACACTCCACACACACGCCTTCCACTGAACAATGCTCCCCCTTCCACAGTTCATTCAGATCGTGATGAATCTGCTGGACGCCCTGAAGACCTCCTTCTCGCACCGCTCCCTCACTGCCCGCTCCCTGGGCAAACGTGACTCGGTGAGCGACGCCGTCGTCGCGGGCATCTCCCTGATGAAGGGCTACGTCCGCACCTACCGCAACTCAGAGGACAAGTGCACGCAGCGCTACATGTGCGATGCCAACACGGAGTGCGTTCGCGAGATTGGCGGCAGCAGCATCTTCTGCCAGCTGGGATCGTAAGTCACACGCCAGAAGAAAAACACCGCCCTGAGATATTTTTTAATCACAACTCTCTGCCCCTTTTTTAGTTACGCCACCAGCTATGTGCTCGGACGCAGCAGTGGCGGCAGCTTCGAGGAGCTGTACGACGCTGGTCGCCGAGGGCGCTCCGGATTTGACTGCCGCCAGATGTATCTGGAGTGCAATGAGGTCTAGATCTCACTAGACCGGGAGGCTAGTGGCTCACTAAACTTCCTTAGTGCTAACGACTGGACTTTTCTCTTAAATAATTTAAATTAATTTATGTACTTCCATTTAGACCTTAGCTATTTATATTATTTATTTACAAAAATTCTGTATTTATTTGCGTTTCTGACAAAAACAACAATCCTTACAAAATAAATGCATTGAAAGACATTGGTGCTTTTTCCAAGTCAATGGTGAAACAAATTTGAACTTACGTTGCGCGCTCAAAACGATGAGCTGTTCTTGTTCCAACAGTCTGGCAGCACTGTTTATTCAAAAATTGCACCGCTTGGATTTACTTTGTAAAAGCAGTTTACCTAAGCAGTCCAGCAAAGCAGTACTAATTGCAAGCGGTTCAAACAGTCGAAAGAAGTTCACTAAAGCAGTGCTTAACGGATGTTTGAAACAGAATTTATCTCTAAGTACGCATACGTCACGTAGGCCCTAAAATTATACTTTCACAGGTGAAATTTTTGCAGCTAAATACCAAAAAAATTATGCTGTTTGAAAATTCGCCTTGTACCTCCATGTTTTCTGTTTATTTAACAAGAATAATTATTGCGGTCTTTCACCAGTTTCACCCTAATGGGTGTCTGTGTCTGACTAATAAATTGTATCAAAATAAATCTTCAATTTTATACAAAATTTTTTCTATTTATAGCAAATACAAAGACAGTCATCAAAATATGCAGTTTTCAGGCAACTTCTTGGCCATAAACACCCAAAGACAGGGTGGCCCCCATGTTTTGTCTTTGCTGGTGCAATAATTCAAGTGGTGTGTCTACTCCACTTAACATTCATCCACCCATCGTCGCCTTGACAGCAAAGTTACCGCCTCTTTGGAGTTTCTTTGATGCAACTTGCTGCCGTCTCGGTCTCGGTCGTTGTCCTGGTTTTTATTGCTTATCAACATTCAGCAGCAGACATAAGTGACAGCCCCAAGAGATGGCCAGGGAAGTCCTTGTGGCAGGAGAAAGTTTTACAAAAAAACATTAATTCACATACCTGGGTGCACACGGCAGCTTCTTTGGAGTAGGCCATTTTTGGGGGGGAAGACAAGCAGGAAAACTTGCCAGGCCAAAGGCAAGGAACTTGTCTTGTCTCTGGGCCACTGCGCAGCTGCAGCCGTTCACAAAGTTTCTGCAATTTTGATAAATGCCAAGGCACAGCTGAGATTTATGGGACAGCCGGCAACGCCGACGCAAAGAAAATGTGCACCAGGCAATTGGAATATACGGAAACTTAACTAAACTCCGCAGGCATATCTTCCAGTGGATGAGTTTAAGTGTGTGTGTTTGTGTGTGAGTTTGTGTGTGGGTGACAGAACAGAGAGCCTAACCCACATTTAATGGGCGGAGATGGCAACATTTTGTCCAATGCAACAGCAGCAGCAGAGGCAGCAGCAGTGGCAGCCTCCAAAGTTATGATTAATTTGTGCGGCCAAGTTTTTGCTACTGCTGGGGAGTCTCCTGCTGCAGCCCACCAAAAAAAGTTGTTCCATCTAAAGAATTGTTTGTTTCCACTATCTGCAGGAGCAGCGGCAGCAACAGAGGCTGCAGCTGCAACAGCAGGAGCCTTCTGTCCGTAATTAAAGGCGCTTTCGACCAAATGGCAACCGGCGCTGGCGCTGGCGCTGGCACTGGCACTGGCATTGGCTGGCGATGCATCGCTTAAAATTCCATTTAATTACGTTGAGTGTTGAATATCTTTAGTGCGCTAATTAGAACTGCGCGCAAAACTTTTCTCGGACACCAAATGTACTCCCAGACAGCCGCCCCACGAAGCGCCTTGGCTGTCTCGTAGCAAAACTCTGAAAATGAAACAATCGAATTTGGACAACGATCTAATTTGCACCAGAAGTAGCAGAGCTAACAGCTGCAACAGGAGGAGTGCCGTGGCAGCATCTGAAGTCCATGCTCGAGCATGAGTTTGACATTTTTGTCAGACTGCTTAAATTGTTTTTCGCAGATTATAATTTACTTCTTGTCTGGGAAACAGATTAAGTCTGCCCGCCCGGATCTGGGTGGTTTTTTAATGAAATTTCAAAGTGTTGCTGATGGCTAATTGTTCTTGGTAGAATTTAAATGAAATTAATAGGAACTTTTCAAAAGAGTTTCACAGCATAAGTAAACGTAAGTTCTTTGATTTGTTAACGTTCTTGGTGACCATTTCGTTGAGGATTTATAAAGTTAATTATAGATCCATTGAGAAAAGAATTGATTAATTACAGAGCGGATTGTTGATGACAGCTCCATTTCCATATGAGTTAAACTGAAATGTGAGCAGCATTCAACAATTGTTCAATCGTTTTTATATTAAAATAAAAATACGGATAAATCTGTAAATTGAATAAACATTTTCAATAAAATTGTCATTTCTGCTCGTTGCTATTATATATTCATATATCGTGCATATACATGCATATCATGCAAGCCAATAAAAATTAAAGTACATGCATTTCTGTTGCCCACTGCATTGCCATAATTTCTGTTTGAAAATAATTAATTTTCTTCTTTGAGCTGTAATTAAATCCGGTATCAAACGTATCAAATATTATTCAATAGCAAGCTAACAATAGATTTTGTCGAAATTCCACATTTAAATGTACATAAATGCTCATATCTCTTGGCAAATTTAATATCATTTGTGTCCAAAAACAAGTTAAAGGTGTTCCCTTTAGCACAGAAAGAGACATGGAAGCCAGATAAGTTTTTTATCAACCTTATTTCCTACACTTCTTGTCTGAGCTGTCAAAATAGGTTCAGCATTTCGAGTCAGAAGAGAAGGGATCTGTGACACACAAATGTAGGAAACTTTTGCCCGACATTAGCACTCTGACACGAGCCGAAAAAAAACTACTGCATATTTATGGTAAATCCATGAGGAAAACGGAAAACCTAACCGCAAATCAACAGAGAAGCACATATATAGATAAGCACACGTACAGTCAGCAGGTACATAAATGTCCATCAAAGTCGCTGGCAATTATTTTGATATTTGCACAAGCATTTTTTGATTTGATTTCCTTGTTGGCTTTGTCCAAATCAATTTATTTGAGCGGCCAAAAGTGCGAAAATCTGTCTGATAACCTCAATTTAAGAATAAAAGCTGTAAAAATCAGTAAAAATCCCACCGACAAACAGTAAAATGGCTAAAGCCGGGGAAAAAAAGAACAGGTGAATATACATTTTTTGCAAAAATGCTGTCGCCTTAGGCGTCTGGGACAAAAATTGACCTATTGAAAAATTTAATGTTTGCATACAACAATTTCCTGCAGACAGAAATAACAATGACAACAATGAGGCTGACAACGAACCTGAACGTGAACGTGAACGGGAACGTGAATGAATGTTCTGCTGATGCTGACAACTACAACAAGCCTTTAGGGCTGTAAAAAATTGGTAGAAAATGAAACCCGAAAGCAAACCACAGGCCAGGGCAGGGCGACCAGGACATCCAGGACGAGTGGGGGACAGGACACAACGCCGGAGGCGGTCGCTGCACCACGGGAAGCCACGCGGGCAGTTAAATCGATACACTGGGCGTATAAGCGAAACAAAACCAATACCAAAAGGCGACACACTGCCGGAATTTGCATTTGGCTTCTACCTCACCCCTCACCACTGCCCCCCGCCAACAGCACCACCACACTCCACTCCAATACTGACACGCTGCGGGCCCTCCGGCAATGTGTGTGGGGCATGTCAGTGGTTGTCACCATCAGCATCACCAGATCCACAGGCAGAGCCAGCACCAGGGCCAGCACCAGGGCCAGAGACAGGAACCAGGGATATGGCCTAACTCTGCCCTGCTGCTCTGTGCTGCTGTCAGCGTCGACGATATTGGCTTTTTTCGGGATTCTCCCCCGTGACAACAGTGTGGGTGAACCGGCGGCTGGGTGTCACTCTGGAAAAATCACAAGGCGCCCGGCATCCAGTAAACGCATTCTATGCCAGCTTTTCACCCCATGACCCACGGACCAATTCCAATTTTTGAGCTGGCCTGGCAGGTCCGCTGACGACGACACCGTGTCTTATATCACGTGTAAAATGAGTTTTCTTTTCGGTCTCCCAAATGTTTATGGTTCGCCTTATTTTTTCATGAGACATCATGGCCCAGGCGCGCCCTAACAAACAATCAACCGAAAACCATTAAAAAATCAGGTCATTTTATGCTGGTGAATTTTCATAAATTTCTGAACAATATTCTACCATATTTGACGTCACTGTGGGGCTGCCGCCATCGTGTTTTTTGTTTCAGGGTTTGACAGGCGATTTTGCGTTCAGTTCGGACAAGTTGGAATTGCTCAAATTTGCGAAAGCATTTTCGAAAAAAGTTCGACCCTACAGAATGTGGTTTCAAGTGGAACTCGCATTCATTGTGGGCACAACTTTTTGCACTCTTTCGACTTGTGTGAAATATATTGAATTATTAACGGCGAAAAAAGGTGGAAATATTTAAACGAAATAACCGATTTTTGGCAGCTGTCCATCCATTCTTCCATACATCCAGCCTCCGGCTATTTTGGTGGTTTCCTTTTTGCGTTTGGGGGCGGGAAAATATCACAAAAACCATTTGGCTACAAACTACATTCCGGTGGGGGAGGTGGAGGGGAAGTCTGGTTATAGGTTTCTTCGCCTTATCGACTCCATTGGCAGAGCCTTTGCTCTCCTTCTCCTGCCGTCGCTGGTTGATGTAAACAAGCTGTCAAAGCTGCCGAGAATCGATTTGATTTCCTCAGTAATGGTTCCTCCGGCTTCCCTACACAACTTTGGGGCCACCTGTTTTTGTGGTCAAGAGTTTTGTGAAAATATTTATAGAAATTATGTTGAGGAATAAAGTGCAAGGGCAGATATATAAATATGTTGAAAGGTAGTCGAGAATAGTCCCTAAGAAATTAAGTATTGTAATACTTTTCCTACTCACTGTACAGGAGGTATTAACCTGTTTAAATGGTCACCATTTTGTATCTACAAAATGTTTAAGTGCTTTGCTTGCAATCCTTCCTAAAATATTTGCCATTAGTGCTCTGTTTGTTGGTTCTTTTTCTCAAACTAAACAGCGATAACTCTAAAAGTACTTAATTTTGTTTCCTAACATTTAAAATGTAATTGAAGTTCAATCCTCTTTCAGTTAGCACAAAATCAGGCTTAAAGTTTGGCCACTCGATTGCCTCTATCCGGTTTAGTCTCACCCTTCGAAGCCTGAGGCCCGAGTGGAATTCGATTTGGCCACTTTAATTACGGCCGCGTAGGGCATTCAAACTTCCATTGGCCAGAGTCACATCCGCCGAGAGGAGATAAGTATTTTGCTGGTCCTACTATCGCTGTAGCGCTCCCCTCTCTTCCCCTCCCTTCCACCCTTCCGCAGCTCGGACAGCTGGAAATTTGGGCAGAGCCCCATGTTAGTGATATTTTCCCATACATATACTCTTACTCACACTCGTATATTTGTTGGTATTTCGGTTGCCTCTTGCTCCCGACACAAATTGCTTAAAGTGGAAAATTGCTGGCGCTGCATTTGTGTCCTGGTTCCCCCAATCTGCCCCAGAGGATGGCGACTGGCGTTTTGGAGGATGAAGAGTGTGTGTGGTGCTGGACCCACGATTCGTTTTGGTTTTGTTTGTGCCTGCATCTATGTATCTTTTATTGGTTCCTTCTATCTCTTCCGCACTTTCTCTCAACCGCAACCTCAGTCGCTGTTCGTTGCTTCCTTCCCAATCAAATCAATATTCGATTGATGCGAATGCTATTATCTTTTTATTATGAACATTTATTTGCCATTGACTGCTGCTCAATTTGCCAGATAATTTTCATGTTGCGCCCCCGACAAATTAGTTCCAGCCATTGACGACTAATTGATGAGGGTCCTCGGACCACTTGTCACCGCATCGATTTGCCATAATCTATCACACATCCTGAGCGATTGGTTGACTTTTTTGGGGGAAAAATCAACCCTTTTGGAGCAAGTCCATCAACTGATTTCTTTATTGCCATCGATACGGCTCCAAGATGTTTTATGAGAAATAAATGCCTGCCGGCCTGCTTCATCAGCAGTTGCTACAAAGTACGGATCGCAATCTCATAAAGCCAATTCGAATATTTGCTTAAGAATGCCATAAAAAAGGGCACAGGGATAAGCCATAAAACCATGTCTAGTGTGAGTCCGGGGGATACTAAATATTTCCCTTCAAGCAACCTCTGACACTCACTGACACCCTAGGCCCCGCCGATACTCGTAATAAATATGTTAGGCCATAAAAAAGTTGGCTTGGAGTTCGTTAAACCAATGCCCGTACTCCAAGCTAAATCCAAGTGTAAGCCAGGCCTGTTCGACTTTTTTAATTGTACTTGGGCCAATAATTTTCTATTGCTTTTTAAACGCTGCGCTACGTGAAGAAAATAAAACAATTGTCGGGGTCACCATGCCGGGGCGCCTTCCAGGCATCACCGAAAATTAAGCCAGTACCACAAACGGTGTAAACAACATATAATTTGATTGTTCCTTCGACAGGGTCTGGTGAGCATTTTCTAATTAAAATTTGTACTGCAATTGCTTTAATTAAAGCCGCAAGGTGAGCGCCAAACTTTATGGCCAATACAAATTTTGGGCAGGATTTTGTGCTGGGTGCTGGGTGCTGGAGCTACTCCAAATAACTTTTTGCCAGACAAAGTTTACTTGGTAATTTATTGAGTTTGCATTCGAGGGCAGCTTTTAATTAGCAGAAGGACGAAAGATTCTCACACCAGAAAAAATCGAAGCTTAAGTAAATTGTCAACACCGACCGGAATCGGGACTATGCATTATGTAGCAACTTTTCGAAGAGGATTGGCTGAATGACCCAATCTCGGGAGCTAAAAACTTTTTATTTTGGCTCCCAGACAACACACTGAAACCAGGACGTGAACAAGGATTGTCTTTAAATATTCAGTATCTTTTGCTTTAGTACGAGTATACCTACTCTGGTGTCAGGCTACATTCCCCTTTCAGTTGATGGGATTTTGGTGGAACTCTCATAAAAGCTTGTGATTGAGGCAATTTTCTCTTGTTTTATTGACAGGAGATAAAGCAAAACTGACCGAAAACCTATAAAAATCGTATATACGTATGCATGTTTTCTCTGCTGTGTTAAATGCATAATTAGCATAATGCAAAGTCTCTGTGGAGGGGCTTGTCAACTGACAGAATCTTTTCCTCAAACCCTTCAACCAATTAATTTATTACGAACTTCCCACACGTCCTTCCCATCAGACTGCCTTCCTATATATAGAGTATCACACCTTCGATCTCCTGAAACTGCTCTTCCCTAAGCGATGACGAAAGAAATTTGCTGTGAAGACAAAACTTATTATTTTGCTCTTCAAGTTGGTCCTGGTCCTGGTTCTGGTTCTGTTCCCGGTCCTGGGTTATCTCCCGTCGAACATCATCATCGGCAGCAGCGTCAGGGGTATACGTATAGAAGCGGCATCATCAGCATCAGTGCCATCATCATAATTTGCTGGCTGCGCTTATCGAACGAACGCCAAAAAAGTTAAGAATAATGTACACTTCAACATTTGTGCCATAGTTTGAAAAGAAAAAAATTCTGCAAAAGATTGCGGAAGGCATTGGCTGAACCCGTGGCGGCAGAGGAAACAAAGGCCCAAGCCGAAAATAGCAAACATAACTTGTGGAAAGAATTTTAGGGGGCTTCATCTCATTCTTTTTTTGGGTTATGGTAGGTCTTCCATGTTCCTTTTGTTTGTCCTGCGAGTACGTACACAACGGCTTACACTACTCTGTGTGTGTGTGTGTGTATTGTACGAGCTGTGTAATGCAAATGAAATGAGTTTTTGTTCAGCGGTTCAGCGAGGTATTCATTAAAGTTCGCTGATTTGGGGCCCACAAATTGCACTCGCCGATGGCCAACGGCAGGCTCCACAGACTGCCAAATGTGCAAATATTTATAACTGCAAACAACAGTGGTGCAAATTCATCGGCTCTAATAGCCTGCTGCCAGTTGGAGGAACACAATGTGCGGTTGAACGACTCTACAGAGCAGTCGGCTCCCATTTGGAATGCTCTTTGCATGGGTGTCCCTATCCCTATCCCTATCCCTACACCCATCATCATCATCGTCTGATTCGATGCTTCCGCCTGCGTGATCCTGCTGCTGCTTCTACCCAAATGCAAATGTTGTTGATAATGATTTGCATTTACGCGCATTACAGCAAACACATTTCTGGGAGGCCGATGGCAAAGCCGCACTGGACCCGTATCCAGGATGGACCTAGTTCGGTTCGCAAATGCGAAATGATTGGGATTCTTTGGACAGAAATTTCTTTTGCAATGTAATTTATCTTCCTCAAATTGAACTGTTCCACAGATACATCGTCGATAAGAGCACACTGACGTTCATCAGAGGCCTTAAATATCTAGAAAAAGTGATTACCCTTAACTCCTCTCACAGTTAACTCCTCTTCAAGAACACCCAGTACGTCTTCTGTTGACTCTAACAATTTTTGGTTCAATACAATTATCTAAAGATTTTTACTGATTTATTTACTTGGGATTTATTTACTTTATTTTGCAGAAGTTTGGGGGCTCGGCTTTCCCAAATTGTGGCTTATGGGGTTTGTCTTTTTAGTTGTTCTGTTTACAGAAATGCGATACCGCAAACACAACTCAGTTGGACTTTGCTCTGTCAAAAAGCAAGCCACGAGAAATACTTTCCCCGAACTCAAATGCTTCGGGGCAGTATTTTCCTAAAAAAATATGTAGAAAAGATGGAAAAGTTCAGGCTATATGACCCAAGTGCAAGGCAGAAGTAGTGGGATACTTTCAGACATCAAAGACATAAAACGCACTCACACTTTGCGAGAAGAGAAGGGGAAGGACCCTTTCCAAGAACAGAACAGGAGCTTAGTCCTTCAGGAGTGGCAAAAAGGGACATACACACACTCTCCGAAAAGGAAAAGGAAGAAAAAGGAAACCTCCTCCATCAGGGAAAGTGAGAAAACGAAGAAAGACTGTCTCGCTGTTAACCCAATTAAAGGGGCGTGGGTCAGCATCAAGAACAGCAAAAATTGTTACACCAGAAACGGTCAAGTCTGCGCCGGATGTCATTCGCTGCACTCGTCCCTGCTTTTCATGTAGTCTCGAGCCATTATGCCAAGGAAGCTGCCGCTGCCCCCTGGAGAAAGCGAGAGCAACAATAATAAGTACGTAAAAGTTCTTTCGATTCTCTTTCGATCCGGTTCTCGGAACACTCTTTGAAAGCGAGTTACGGGAATATGGGGAATAAGATTGTGTTTTCACGGTGGCATCATTTAAAAACCAATATTAAAAAGGAAATATTAAAGATTGTAGTGTAAAATAATTATCAGAAATTATATTGTATTATATCGCCGCAGCAGAGTATAAGGTTTTATCAAATTTCCTTCATTTTTTGCGCTCAATCAAGTTGTCCTTTCGCAAAGTATGAGATGACTTCAGTAATTCGATTGACTGAGAGGGAACGCATCAAATGAAAATTCAAATAAAAAAGCCAAAGCCTGGAAAGGGAAGTGATGGCCGAGAAGCATTTTAACGGATATTGAATATATTTAGCGCAGAAAAAATACGAATAAATGTTAGACGAAACTGTCACGCTGCAAGTGTTCACTTGACTTTCACTTGCGCCATTTTGTTCGTTTTGCCATTTGCTGTTGCTTATCTTAAAGTTTTATTTTTTTGGTTCGTTGTTATTTTGTGTGCTTTTTTTGTTGGATTTTATTTTTGCTCTGCTTGAGCGTAGAGCGTTGAGCGCTGAGCAAGGACATTTCCAACTGGCTTCATCTTGTTTGACTTTTCCTGCCTTGACGGGGAGCTTGCTGAGTTGTTGGACTTAAGCCAGCAGCTCTCTTCCTCTCTCTCGCCTTTCGGGCCACCATTCCTTCCGAATGGCTGTCGTCGGGCGAGTCAGTCATCAGCATCAACATCAGCAGCAACATAGTGAAAAATATTTACTGCCTTTCTTCCTACCATCTCACCGTCTCTCTGGTTCTCTTACTGTTTCTTGTAAATTGCTTCGCTTACGTCCAACCAACACGATTTGCCTTCCATCTCCTCCTCCTCCTCCTCCACGTCCACCTCCTTCGCCTTGAAAGGACAACGACAAATTTTACGTGCTGTTTCTTATTTTTACTTCATACTTTTGTTGGTTTTACTTTTTGGTTTGTTGTTTTTTATGCCCATCTCTGGACGGAGATGTGATTTCCGCTGCAATAAAATAGACTCTCTACCTTAAAGGCTTTATGGGCCCTAGAATTCGCCGGTTTATGGTTTCTGTTTCTGTTGTTTTTATGCACTCCACCATTCTCCATTCTCGTTTTGGCCAGGCTCTAAGTTTTTGGCTCATTTGTGTTTTCTTTTCGTCACTTTGATGTCCTACGATGGGTCACAGTAGGAGTTAAAGTGGAGCCCAAATTACCATAAAATATTAAATTATTTATGCATATCGCAATTGGGGAAATACTTTGCTGGTCGCCCTCTTTTATTAGCCCTCTGTCAACTGAGGGTCAAGACGGTATTTCTTGGGCTATATTAAATCTGGGACTTGGGTCCCTTTGGGTTTATTTTGTCAGTGGATTTTGTTAAGCTTTTGGATGGGGGTTTCGATATTTAAAGTTAATTTTAGAGAGACCTATAATGGTAGAAAGAGATTGCTCTTAATTTAATGAAATTATGAAGAAACGGACACTGTCTATTATGAAAGTTCATTTCAGCAATAAAGGAAGTTGAGTTCCAAATAAATTTTAATGTATAACCAGAGCACCAGCAAACACACTTTAATGCCCAATACCTGTATATAAAAATATTTGTTTGAAACAAATTGATGTTAATAATAATTATATACACTAATTATATTTCAGCTAAAACCAATCAAACATTTTAGAGTTCAACCAAATTAAATGAAAAATTGTGACGCCCAAAGAGATAGAGCGATACGTATAGACTCATTGCCAAACACTACACAATAGGTATGTATATTTATGAATATTTTAATCCACACACCACTCAATTAGTTCAAGTTTGATAGCTCCATAAATGATTTACCATTCTGATCGGAGAGAGAACACAGAGATTTCAATTGAGTTTCACATGATTTATTGAATGCATTTTATTTATGAATTTTTTTCTTGATTTCTGTGTTAAGTTTTTAGTGTTTTAATCATTTGCTGACAATAATCTAATTATTGATTCGTTTTCACAACTTGAAATGGGAAAAATTCCTTCGTGTATCTATGACTAAAAAATGAATGTACAGTAGATTGAATTGTATGGGGAGTATGGGGAGTACGAGTGCGAGTATTTGACACGCAGTCATGAGAGTTATGGTAACATTTAACCTAATTATAGAATCCTGCTGCCATCTCTCTACATTTCTGCTATTTACAAGGCCGCCTTTAATTAATCTCTAACCTAAATTACGTAACTGCAGATGGCGCAAAAGCTTACAAATAATTGGAAGCCGGACACCAATGTCCGCAGCATCCAAGCCAGCATCCTCGACCGCGTGTCCGTGTGTCCGTGAGTCCATGGGTCCCGTTTATTCAATAGGCGAGTCACGTCGTCTGGGGTGTGTGCAACGGTCCCTGCAGCGCCCCAAGGAGTCCCAGGAGTCCCAGCATCCACAGCATCAATTGGGACGTGCCTCTCCCGCTGGTGCTCGTCCTTGTCTTCGTCCACGATACCGATGCCGTTGACATGATGGCCGATGCGGAATATTCACCTGTTGGGCAATCCGTAATTCGTGGTGGCGACAGTTGCGATTAATATGAATCATTCGACCTGACACACATTCTGTGTGATAGCGGGGGGTTGGTTATAGAATGGGACTTACCACTCAGGACGTGCAGGTCCACGGAGACGGAGACACTGTTTGATGGCTGGCACGTATAATTGCCGGAGTCCTCTTTACGCACGACCGGTATAATTAATGAACCGATCTGCAATCAATGTTTATCGTCAGTGGGAGCTAACTAACTGCAGGACCGTAAACACCTCACTTACCGTATTTTGATTATCACCCACTGTCCCGAAGATATTGCGATCGAGCTGCGTGTACCACCCAGTCCGCTCATCGCTCTCGCTCACCTTCTTCTGGCCCCGGAACCAGATGATGTATTTTGGGGGATCCAGAGTCCCCCGAACGATGCAGTGGAGGGCCACCTTGCTGCCGGCCTTAACGAAGCGACTCTGATCCCCAATTAGCTCAGTCTTGGGTGCTGTATGCGGATTGGAAATTTACATTAATAAGGGTGGCTTTCTTGGTGTTCGAAGAGTACTCACTGACTATCTCCAAGTGCACTTTGGCACTCAGCTTCGGTTCCGTGGCCATTTGACACTCGTACCCGCCCGCATCGTCGGGCACTACGTATTTGATCTGCAGCGACCAGGTGTAGTCGTGATCTTCCTGGAAGATCGACTGGAAACGCTCATCCGCTATAAAGGTGGTCTCGTCCACACTGATAATGTGGTTGTCGCGCATGCGCACCCACGAGACGGGCTTGTCGGAGAGGCGATGTATCTAAGAAGAGACCAGACAGATAGATACATAAATGGTTGAGGAATCGGAAATAGTAGGGAATTTATGCCATAATTGAACTGTCAGCTAAAATCGTAAGCACGTCAAAAGAGATTCTGGTAAGAAATATTATAGAATGGATGCAGAGGCTGCGTATTTACCATCGATTAAAAACCGAACTGAACGCCAGCTCAATTCCTGATAAAATTATTGAAACGTGAAATTATCAAGCAAAAGCTTAAGCAAACTATCATTAACATAACTATTATTATGTAAAACCCTGGCCAATCTGCCGCTAATGAGCCTTTACATTACACGAATTTCATTCGCTGTTGGCTAATCCATACATGAATAATTACCAAGGACCCGGACAGAGAATGGCACTAATCCGAGCACGTTGCCCTGTCGTTCTGGTGTCAGGTTAAAAAATCTGATGGCTCAAGCGCATCAGCAGACAGCAAATCAGATCCAAAAGAATTTCTAACGCAAGGAAATGGAAATGAGGTTGAAGCTGGAGGATGGCGGATGTGGGATGGAGTATGGAGTATGGAGGATGGAGGTGCTTATGTTTTTGCTGAAATATTCTTATAGTTATCTGTTCTTTTGCTCTTGGGCTCATCTTCGTGGCGTGTTTCTGTTTGGGGCTTCTCATCTTTCGTGGTGTGTTCTGCTCGGGTGTCTTTTCCGTTTCCGGTTCTGTTTCTGCTCCTGGTTGTGGTCCAACACAGATCAGCATAATTTCATTTGCATATCAACAATTCATTCTGTTTACGTTTATTTTTTATGACGCAAACAAGGCCCCCGGACCCAGGCCCAGACATAGAGCGAGAACCAGGCACAGGGCCGAGCCAGGCATCTATTTAACGTTTACAATTCCATACAATTTATTTATTTTTGTACACCCTCTCTCCCATTCTGTTATGTTCTGTTGTTGGATTGTGTTCTACAGATACAGATATATATATATATAGATGCTTGTGTATGTGTACATCTGTGGAGGAAGAAACACCTACAGACGCATGTAAATTTGATGTCTGTTGTGGCTGTATGTGAAACACATTGTGCAGGCATGTGTATGCATGCAAATAAGTGTGTCTCTCCAGCTGTATCTGTGGACTGTATCTGCGTGGATGTGTGAAAGTCTGCGCCTGTGTCTGTATCTGAGTGCGGGTGTGTGCAATATGTAAATGCTAGTTTTATCTCCGGTCCGTTGAAATTAAAAAGGAATTCAGAAACAGTCAGAAAGTGAGAAAAGGATGAAGAGGCTGGGCCACTGTGCGACATTCACTCTGTCTTCCCTTCGTCGGTCTTCAATTTTGAGAGACGAGTCAGTAACTGAGTCAGGGACGTTCTACGAGCACATTGAGTGGTTTCAGTTTTCATCGCTGCTCCATCATGGAACTCAAAGCTTTAAGGGTTGGCTTATGCCTTTAAATTTAGCCGGAGTGATTAGGATTTTGGGAAGTGTTTAGATAAGCTTTGCAAGTGTCACAGCACTTTCTTGCAGATAATTGAACTTGATTGTTATTGTCCACGTGGAGCGGCCAGAAGCTTGTAGGGGAGTCCAGTAATGGGCATAGGGAATATGAACATCATGTTTGCTGAACTTCATGTCTGTGGACTTAGGTTAGGTTTTGAGGGCAACAAGGGACAGTCGGTACGCCACAGACGTCCAGATAGAGTGCTCTTATATGGGACAAAGCAGCATGGGGCTAAAATAAATGTAAACAGACACGGGACTAATAGTTTGGAAGTCTCGGACACGTTGATGGTGTACTTTTAGCAAGAATTGGGCACTTTCCTTTGCTGATTGAGCTTTTTTAAAAAGTAGCTCTTTATATATTTAAAAGTAGCACGCTTTAAGCGGCTTAACCGTTTTCGCAGCTATTTATGACACGTGACACTTAATTCAAAATTTAATACTCGCAATTAAATGTAAGCACATATTAAAAACCCCTTTACGGGCGATACCTTTAAGGCTTAGCTGACTTACATCACGCGCCCTAACCGAAACCCCATCGACCCGCAAAGCCCAACGCCAGACCAAGAGATTATGCGACACACAACAACGGAGTGGATTCTGGGGGGCCAAGTGTGAGGGAGGGAGAAAGAGAGGGAGATTACTCACTCACCTGGCATGGCATATAGGCGTGATTCCCCATTTGGGCGGTGATGTTTAGCACCGGCATTGTCAGATTCCGTCGCACCACCTGCCCGTCCCCGTCCCCGTCCAGGGCCGCCCGGTGGGCGGCCAAGAACGAATGCTGCTCATCAAACATTCGTCGCCGTTGCTCCTCTGGCGACAATGTCGCTGCCTCCGAGGATGCTGCTGCAGCTGCTGCGGCTGCTGCTGCTTTGGTTGCCTCTTCTATTGCCGCCGCGGCGGCGGCCGCTGCATCGGCTGCAGCTCGGTAAGCTGGCAAATCCGCTGCCGCAAAAACGGGAAATGGTGGCAGGAAGGTGGGTATGGAGAAGCCCTTGGTCAAATCAGCCCCACCCGGATGCGGTAGCGGCAGTGGCAGCAACGAGTTCCTTTCATCATCCTCTGCAGGGAGCTCTGCTCTGCCCAATGCTTGGTTTTCTGATTCCTTTTTCTGGTTCTCTGCTGGCACCGTTTCAATGGAGTTGTGGCCATCCGTTTCCGTTGATGCTGGATAAATTGTTGATATGAGCATTGCCGCTGTCGCTGTCGCCGTCGCTGTTGCCGCTGCTGTTGTGGTTTCTGTCGTACGCTCTTCTGCTGCCACTGCTGCTGCTGCTGTTGTTGTTGTTGCTGCTGCTTCTGTGGCTGCAGTCGCTATTTGCTCTAGTACTTGCTCTTCTGCGGGCCGAGTTGTTAGCCCAATTTGTGCTGACTTGGTCGCTTCCATCGTCTCCACACCAGGCGCTGCACCTTCTGCTACAGCTGTTCCCGCTGCTGCTGCTGCTGCTGCTGATGACATGCCCCGGGCTACGGCCGTGCTTGTTTCCCTTTCGCTCAGGCTCGTTGAAGCCGCCTCGTATTCTGTTGTTTGTTTTTTTGCTGTCGTCAAGTTCCTGGCTGTCGTAATTAGATCGTTGTGTGTTGTCATTGGCCTATCTGACAGTGTGGATCTCGGGGCTGGCATAAGCTGTGTCCGTGTCTGTGTCGGTGTCGGTGGTTGTGCCTCTGCCTGTACCTGCCCCATTGCTGGTCCTGGCTCTGGCTCTGCCCCTGCGTGTGGCTGTGGCTGCGGCTGCGGCTGCGGCTTTGCCTCGCTGCAGGTGACAAGTTCTGTGGAAAATGCAAAATAAACCAGAAATTGTTTGGACAGTCCTTAAATTGAAGCAAAATATTTAACGAGATTTTTGTGGTAAGATTCGGGAAAGTTTCCGTACTTTTATTCATAAAATAATATGGATTAGAGAATATAATGAAATATTTAAATTAGGTTTCAAATTACAATTTTAGTATGTTTAAAGAAAGTGGAAAGCCGGAACTTAATGCCTTGATCCCAGCAAAAGTAAAAATGAATTTGTTTGAGTTCCCTTTCGTTCGAAAATCAGATTTTTCATTTCTGACATACACACTTGGTTATCGCATTAAAAATACGTGTTAATTGAACCGAATTTGATTAAATGTAAGCCCAAAACAAATTAAATTATATTATTATACGCAATTTGAATATTCATTCAATACTGCACGCATTACAGGTATTTTTTGTGTGAATAAAATATTCATAAATGTAGGCAGAATGTGCAATTACATTACACCCTTCTCCAGCCTGGGTCAAAGCGGAAATGGATATGGCTTTCGTTTATATTTAATGCAATTTACTTGAAAATGCAATTTAAAGGAGATATTAGATTTTATATTTGTTTCTAAGGATGAGGACTTTTACCAACTTTCTTTGCTCACCTACCCCTTGCCCTATCCTCCCAAAAGGATTCTTTTAATTGTATACAACTTTTCGCCTTCTTTTTAACTTAATCTTTGTTGATTCTAACTCGTTTAACCATCACAACACCGTTAAACCCATTACACAAAGAAAACCCCTATTAAAATGTAATTCTACAAATCAAAAAAGAGGCAAATAAATGTATATCATAAATTCTAGAGGCCTCGCATCAAAGCCAAAATTATTGCAATCATCTTACGCACGGCGCATGAATTTAAATTTCAATAAAAAAATCATCAACCTCTTTCTCACTCTGCTCTCTGAATGTTTGTGTCACACACAGTCGCACGTGTATTTCGTTTCAGTTAATTTTCAATTACGCTTTTATGCTAATTAAAATCATAAAAATTTGCCGCTTAATGTCACTGCCTGTGGTGGCTTTCGTTTCATTTTGTTTCTGGTTCTGTGTGGGCTTTTTTTAGTGAATAAAAGTTGCTTGTTTTTGTTACTTTTGGCTGCCTTTTTCCTTTTCCTTGCCCGGTCTCTGTTTCCCTTTTAAACTTTTCCTCTTTATGCTTTTCCACTGTGCTTCTGTGCCCTAGAGGAAAACTCACCGACAAAAAAGAAATGGTAACTTTGGCTTCATAATCATCTCATATACACGTGTACCCCAGCGTCCTTGGCCGGGGGTTTTCGAGGGAAATTAAAGGTCCACACAACCCCATCCGCCACCTGGCTTTAATTACCAAAATGAAATGCAGCAAAACAGCATAAATATTTATATTTATTTTATTAAATTTATGATATGTTTGCATTTCAATTGTAATTATTTTCCAATCATAAATTTGTCATCCGTTCCGTATCTGTTCGCTGTTTGCACAATTCATGAACGAAAATAATTTGATTTTTTAAGCGGTATTTGTGAATTTCCAATAAAATAAAGATTTATAAAATGGAGCATCCCGTGAATTATTTTACCAGGTATCCCGCAGTCGAATACCAGAATCAAGACCCCGGAATGTTGAACTTGTTTGTTTTCTTTTGTGCAAATAAATTGAAGGCCCATCAATTTGTGCGAAACTTTATTAAAAGATTACAAAGCTAATAACTTCGGGCAGTAAAATTCCCAACACCAACCCAAAAAAAACGGAAGAGCATCTTCCAAAACTAGGCGAAAGCCACAGGAATGATTAGCTCAACACTCAACCCACAATCGGAGGAACTTTCTTTTTTGAGCAACTTTCTGCCCCGACACTCACAGAAGGACATGTTTGTCCTGGGGCTGAGCACCCACTAAATTGTGGGGGTGTGTACCAAGACCTAGACTAGGAACAGGACAAAGTCTTGAACTTGGCAGCGAAGTCATTGAAGTGAAAAGTTTTTGAGCAAACCACAAAAACAGGCAACAAGAGGGCGGAATGGCGGACTGCAGTTGAAATCATTTCAATTTCATCAATTTAGAACAAAAATTCTGAGAATTTGTCGTTTGATTAAAGGTCACTAAATTTGTTTAGAAGTTCAAATTATTTTAGAAATCCTATTTTGTAAATATTTTGTTTAAGGAAAATATAACGGATATGCTCCTTGAAGTCGCACGACAAGTTTTGGTCCAATTGAAGTGATATTCTCCATAGAAAAAAATACGTAAAATCCTTTAAGAAGCTCCCATCTATAGAATTCATTTGCGGACACCAAAGAGGATATCCGCTGAAGACATAATTGTGGTAATAATAACGCCTAGAGAAGCGTACACTCTCCTCTTTCCATCTTAATTTTCGTATGTCCTCAAGCCCTCATTTCGGTTAACCTTTAACCTGCAGAATGAACTTCTTACTTCAGGTATACCTACCTTCAATACCCATTCAAGCCGTAATATTCGTGATAGGAAAACAAACTCATTTGCGGTTACCTTCAGCCCAAGCCCAAGTGCCACTTTTACCCCTGAGGATATCCCGGACAAGTTCAATGCTCAATGGACATGGGGGCCGGGAGCAGAAGTCTACGGTTTTGTGCTGATTTCAGGGCTAAGATTTCAGTGGCTTGATAAAAAAAGAATTTGCATTTTAAAATTATTTCATTTCACGTTCTTGTCAGAGCCAATGATTTAGGTGGGGCAAGCCAATTCAACCATTCTGCTAGAATCCATTCTCGTGTTACCTTCAGTTTCAGTTGGCCCGAAAATCTACGTGTCTCGCTGGCGAGAAAAACCCAAAAAAAAAAAGATGGAGCTTCCAAAGAGAAGAAAAAGAGAGAATCCACACAGGGCAACCGCATAAATTTCCCTCACGAAATCATTTCCAGCGGATGCGTGTGATTTGCCTGTGTTGATAAGGTCCAACCGAAGCCCAGTTTCAGGCCCAGCCAAAAAAAAAGGTTCCCAGCGAATGTGAAATTTTTGTTAAAATGCAAATTGAAAATTTCACTCGCCCACGCCCTTGAAAAAAAAAAACAAAATAGTACATTTGAAATCTACCCAGAACTGTAGGTGCACTTTTCCCCGTTTCCTTTTTGCTCTGTGTTTGGTTTGTCAAGAGTTCCAATCCTTGAAAGGGATCCACCCAAAGCCGGAGAGAAAGAGTTGCTCAAGGCAGAGTTTGCATTTTCAATTAAAACCGATTTATCAGGAAATCAATTCGGTTTTGATTTCCCCTCAAAGGAATTTGCCATCCAGCCAAACAATGAACAAAAAAAAAAGCAGCAAATAGCAAAAACGAATTTTATTTTTGTGCTACATTGAGTGTTTGTAATTCGTAAGGAGCGAAGAGATTTTAGTTGATGTTACGACCAAGCAATACCCTTTTATTTTGTGTGTAACAGACATCTACAAGAAGATAGTATACTCTTTAGCCTGCGGGAAAAACGCTTGTCAAAAAGGACATACACAAGAGAGATGGCCATGCCACAAAACTATGCCCCTTAAGCCGATTAATTTTCTGGGTTTCTGCCGTGTTCTCCCTTTGTTTGCTTTAGCACAGGAGATGAAAAAGGAGCCCCAGCATGAAGTGTGATCTAGCCATTTACCGCACTTTACAATAGTCAGAGAGACAGACACGCAGATACACAGCAGAAAGAGTGAAACGTGCAATAACACTCAAATTGTTTTCTTGCTCTCCGTCAGTTTTCAGGGATTGCCATTGCCCCCCGTTGGCATGGCAAGTGGCCCTCCACTCCCATCCACTCCACAACACTTCAACGACCCCCATTCGTGGGTGCTGTTCGTCCGGTGAGATTGGAACTAAAGTCCATATTTTAAGCCAGAATAAACTGCTCGCTCGGCTCGGCTCGACTCGACTCGAACGCCGGCTGAATAGTAATGCTCACAAATTAGGCACACGGCCACCGCTGGCGCAAAAATTACTCAAATTGCCTTTCCACTCGACAGAGATAGAAAGGGAGAGAGAGGCACAAGAAACTACCAACAACAGCAGCAGCAGCCGCTGTTGTTGTAAATGAGTGTGGTGTGTGTGAGTCTGGGTTTATGTAAATTGTGAAATTGGTTTAGACAACTACAAAATGTGGTGCCGCATTAGACTGGAAGACCATCAGCATCGTCAATGTCATCAGCTTCGGAGAACAGTGAAACAGTGGGTGACAGCTGGAGGAACAATGAACAAAATAACAGCCACCAGTGGAGAAAGAACTTGTTTGTATGTGAGCGACCATGCTCAGAGGTGACTTTCTGCTTATCTTTACTCTTTCCAAAAATTTTGAACGAAAGAACTACAAAAAAGTACAAAATTGGGCTCTGCAATTATCCAATCGAATCCATTGAATCCATGGAAACAATAGGCAATACTCATCTTCATTGGTTTGGGTTTCTGCTTCTCTACCTTTCTTTCCTTCTCAAAAACAGATCTAATCATAACAGATCGTTACCAAATGAAGGAATTTGCGTTTGGGCGTTTCCATAAACATAATTAAAACTTCATTTTTAGCAGACCTAAAGTTCTGTATAAAATCAAAGAATGACTCAGGGCAATGCAAAAGTTATTCTCACAACGAAACCCCATTCAAAACTATTCTCATTTAATAATTTCAAAAGTGGCTAAGCTCTCCCATGGTGCAGGGCGCTGCCATATGCCAGGCAGCAGCAGTCCTGGTTGGTAGCAATGACGCAGATACCTGAAGGGTTTGAGAGGTGGAGAGACAGAGAGACAGAGAGATAGGTCCAGACTCGACCATATGGTGCACCCGTCCTCGGCACTTTGACCCCTTAGTTAATATTTCATGGATTTTGCCTTTTATGGTGTCCACAGAGAAACAAAAAGAGCACAAAAAACTGATTGGATTTAGGATTGAAGCTGCACATTTTTTCTTTAATATCGATCAACTTTTAAAACTACAAAAACCACCTGCAATGAGCTGCTATTTAATTAAATTAAATATTTTCTTAGTAAAAAAAATGTTTAATTTTGCAATTTCCTGCATTTTATTTGGTTTGGTTCAATAAAATTATAATTTTCAGACATTATTAGTTTTTTTTTTTTTTAGTTTTGCGAAAATATGTTTATAAAGAAAATTTTTTCAATTTGAAATAAAGACTAAAAACAACTAAGCGAAGTCCAAATTGTTTTAGCGGAATTTGTGGATGGAGAAAAAAACTTTAATTGCAAATTATAAAAACCTCTCCTGAGGCTGAGCACTCTTCCAATTCAAGGAATTTCCAGCTTGCTGACCTGGCAAAGGTCAAAAGGTGATAATCTGCACAATCTCCCCGGCACGTGCATCATTAGCGTGGCATCAGGACTCTCCAGGACACTCGCATCACATCGGCTTGGGCCGAATGTGAAAACTTTTGCTGGCTGGTCTTCTTGACATTTCATGTAATTATAAAAAATATGCGTGCCCACGACCACGACCATGCCCACGCCCACACCCACACCTCAATTTCCCCCCAAAAAATATAAAACCAGAGTAATTACATATCAAATAAAAAAAAGTCAGGGCTTCTGCGAAGGACAAAATGGCGTCGACGTCGTGGCCATAATTAAAACGTCGAGCCCTGTTGGCCAAAGAAGACACCGTCGGCCACTTGACTCTTGGCCAGTGCTGAGGCTGAGGCTGAGGCTCCAAGCGAATCAGTATCCTTATCCGTATTCGTATCCGTATCCGACCGTGGAAATACGCAAAGTAACAGCCCACACACAAGCCACAAACACAAACTTTTCATTGGGGAGCACTTTGGATTATGGCCGCCTCGAGTGCACATAAAACACGAGCCCGAGGACGAGCATGAGGACGAGCATGAGGACTTGGATTGCTGCATCCATCTAACTTCGCTTCTGGGAACGCATAGGGTGTGTGGCGGATAGTTGTATCGTCAGATTTCTGCCTCTCTTGCTGCGGGTTAACCATCCTAATGAGTCTCCTTTGGGGGCCGCCAAGCAATTAAAGTTCAAATGAGCTAAATTACTTGCTCGGAGACACATCGAATGGGGCAACATTTACACGAGACCCACACCCAAAAGGATATCTAACAGAGTCATGCAAAACCTTGAAACATTTGTATTGTTTTCTACCCAAAAATTCTGCGATAATCTGTTTATCGCAACGAAAAAACTGTAAAAACCGCCTCACATTGCATTTCGTATAAAAGAAGTATTACAATTTTCGCTAAAGAACCATGAAATTTCACAGATCGCTCAAATTGTCTACCAATTGTTTTACTCAACATACTGGGAATATTCATACAAAACCTATTGTGTTTCGCTCAGGAATAAATAAGAAATGTATTTTTAAAATGTACAAAAAGAGTTGTGTTGTCCAATTAAAGATGCAAGATACCCACAGCTTCAATAACAATGCCATTAACAATATTTGCTTTACCAACACGGGTAACACACAATACACGAAACAGGACAGACAACAGTGCGTGTACGCAACAGAATACAGACAAAAGTGCGTATACGCAACGCTGGGCAATGCTCCAATTTCAATTTACAGCGTAACTGAAACAGCACCTCAAAAGGGAAGAGGCACGAGAACGAGAACGAGAGAAAGAAAGTCGCCTTCTGCGTGTAAAAATACGTAGGACACGTAGACCGAGAGGAACACGATGCCATAAAAATAAATTGAGCCAAGGCAGTCACAGACAAAAGTGGGTGTACGTATGTACAAGTGCCAGGGTTTCTGGAAGAGAGAGCCATATTGAACATGCCCACAATCGCCCTTCCTTTGAGCTCTTTCCCTGGCTTAGTGTAATTTTCACAGTGACACCCAACATATGTTTCAGTTTTGAATGAATTCTGGGATAACGGCAGCAGAGAGCAATTTTCCACTAAACATTTCCCACCGCCCACCCATCCGCAACCATCCATCCACACAGACAGCCAGCCACAGACGCACAGGCCACTCGAATAACAGAGCTCTCACCCACTCAAAAGCATCCACTTGAAGCCACCCACACCTACACTCATGCAAATGTATCTTTAATGCGTGTTTTCCTAGCGCACAGATACAGATACGTATTCCATAAGATTTCATGGCTGCTCTCAACCATCGTTTATTTATTTATTTATTTATTTTGTGAGCATTCGCATTCGGTAATTGTTTATTGATCGATTTGATAAATGCCACTTTAAATACAATTTTTGTACTCATCCCCCACCCCCGCTCGATTTTTTTCTGTGCTCAAATATTTATGGGAATTCCAAGCACTTGTGATCAAATGTCATCGCAATGTGCATAAACATAAATAATTTATGACACAAAAGGTTCAACGTGATGAAGATGAATCAGGCTAGAGAAGACTGTCTGCTGGGGAAACTCCAATGGCAGCACGAAATCTTTGGGGAAATTAAACGGGTAAAAAATTCTGTTGAGATATAAGTTCGTTTTAATGAATTTAAGTGGATTGATTGTGTTTCTTTGGGGACGGGACACCCTCTAGGGTTTTTTTTCAAAGGATGAACTTGATGATGTTTATAAAATGTATAATATATTCATTCATAATTGATGAGCATTGCAGATACTCGTGTTTCATAATATTTGGTCAAACATCCGAAGCCATAAGTTTTATTCAGATTATATTTATCATCTATTATAAGCTTAAACATTATCAAACGTTTCCAAATACATATATTCTGAGCTGAAATGTAGAAACCATTTCTCCATAAATTATGGAAATGAATGCCAGAAGTTTCTTGTATCCCACATGTTTGCATTGGCTTCATTAAAGCACAAACTCCTTCTGCTGTGCCTTTCCATCTCTTTCCATTTTTCCATATAAATCAGGGTAAATAATTATGCGAAATCTCAAAAAGATATTAGAATATCTCTTATGGCTTCTGTGGCTATCTAGTTGATTTTTATGGCCTCTGGGCTAAATATTTGGCCAGGGAGAACTGTTCTGCAATAAGGATACGGGACAGGGACAATAGAGGAGTGAAGAGAGAGTGATGAGAGAGGGTTTCAGAGATAGAGGGAGGACGCTGCAGGGCAGCCATAAATAAGTAGGCGAACGTTGACCAAAAACAAAACAATTTTTAAAAGGACCTCCTGCCGGGACACAGTCTCTCCGGGGCTCGCTTTCTCGGTGCCCCAACCCCATCGCCTGCTGCGATTCATAAATTTCCACATTCTGGCCTGGACGAAGCCCTCTTTCTGGCCATTTTGGCCTAGAGGCAGCTCCTAGCTCTGGCCATTCTTTTTGGTCTTTAGTTTTTGTCTTGTTCTTTTCACACTTCGACAAGAAATGAAGACAAGGCTCGTTGACTGCCGCTGCACTTTGTCATTTGTGGGTCATTTCACGCCATGTCTTTTCCTCTCCATCGCCATCTCCCTCTGGTTGTCTGGTCCTCTGCTCTTGTCTGAGCAATTAAATGCCCCTCACACACGCATACTCTATTTCTGTTGCTGTTTCTGTTGCTGTTGTTGTTGTCTTTGATTGCCCAAAGCGTCGACGCTCTTCTGCCGCTGCAGCTGCTGAACGGTTACTCCTTTGGACCCTCTGAATAATTTAAGCTCACATTTTGCGAGCCAAAAGCGCATCAGCTGAATGGCCTTCAGCCCACAGTGTAAGGACGTGAGCGTGTGTTGGAGACAGGAAATTGTTAGTTGCATGGCGAATGAGGCACAGTGGGTGGCATAGCCAGCACAATTCATTGTTGCCATGGCTTGAAACAAAAGAAAAAGGCTTCAAACGATACTTTAACTGTGGTCTACCAGAAACACACACGTGTTTTGAATTCGAATTAAAGAAAGAGAATATTAAAAATAATAATTACTGCTCTTTCCTCATTTTGACGGTAATGCAGATCCGAGTGGTATAGCTTTCAATACCTCTGGGCTCTAAACGTAAAATGTACACCCTCCAGACTCTCAAATATCTCAGTTTTAGGTTCCACCTACACACGAAAATGGCTATATCAAGCTTATCAATAATATATACTCTTATATGCCTTACAACCGCCTTCGTACAGAAAAAAAAGTACTCACCCGCTACTCTCAAATTTTCATAGCATACATTTTAGGGCCCCACAATGGGCAATTCTTTTTATGGCGTTGCCAACACGTTGCCTGGCAATTTGTTCCACCGTTAGATACTTTGTTGACCTGTGGCACTGTCATGTGTCGGTCAACCCCTCCTTAGCATCCTGCGCCGCCAGCCTGTTGGCTTGTGTTACAATATTTTCCGTCATCAGAGGCCCAGTCCCAGGGACCAGTACCAGACCCAGGACGAGGCTGAGGCTGAGGCTGAGGTCAGCTGACAATGTATCTGCCACACTCTCCTGCCATCCACCTGCCTACAGTGAGCCCGGGGCAAGCTCTACCTCTGTTGCTGTTGCTGTTGTCTGTCCACAAACCCATTTATAATTTATGAAGGTAAGCAAACACTTTTGGCCCTAACAGCAACGACCGCACACAGGACACGACATGACGACCCCAGAGCTTCCTCTCTTAAAGGATTTCGGGGCCATTTTGGCCAGGTGATGGGCCCAGGATCAGGCCCCAAGTCAACCTGTAGCCCGCTTTGATTTGAGCCACAACTTTGCCGGCACATTCCCGAAATTAGCAGGCAGCCAGCACAGTGCAAAGCCAACGCAAAAATTTCTATACGCAAAGTCCCCACAAAATTACCAAAAACAGAAAAAGTGAAATAGAAATAGAAACCAATTTTTTGGCCGAACAAAGGCAACAGCAAGACAAACTTCAGTTGCATTTTCTACTATTTTCGGTTGGGAAAATGGGAGGATTTTTGAGGGTAGGGAATGGTAAAAGCATGGGCTTTAGAGGTTGCATCTACTTTGTTTCCCCATTCTGTATTTTCGCATAACGAGTTGCAGTCAAACTTTTTGAAAGCGCATTTTGTTTAGTAGGGCTTTAAAAGAGGCAGGGGATGGGGCAGAAATTTTAGAGAGGGGCTCCAAGCTAAGAGTACAGAGTGTTGATAGAAGGCAAGGGCTGGGCCTTAGGGGTGCCACCGATGTGCCACTGAAAATGTGTTTATTAAACATTTTTTGGCAAGTTTTCAATTTCGTTAATGTTTTTGCCCCCCAGGACTCATAGAGCAGGAGTACCGAACTAGAGAGAAAGAGAAATTTATTGTTCTATTTTTGCCATGATTATCGGCCGGCACGAAACAACAGTTGAAAAGCAGCTGCTCCTACTGGTGGTGGTGCTGCTGCTGCTGTTGGGGCCCCAACCGGGTTAAGGACCTGCTGCCAACTATTTCTCATTCTCGTAATTTGCGGAACAGTCTAAAGAGCATCTTGAAACTTTTGCTGTTGATTTGTGTGCACAAAGGTTCATAAATATGTACAATTTACTTTATGTGATTTAAAGGATAAAGGCTAAAAGGAACTTTATGCGAAATGGGATTTGAATGTGGAAAATTAAGGCTCAATTCTACTGAATAATCTTGTTTAATGCAGAATTTGAATAAATGGACTATGTTTTAGTTCAACTAATGAGCTTGGAAAAGGGATACACAATAAGAGCATTTTAAACACGTCATAAACAAAATACAGTCTATTTGTAGGAGGCCAACCAGCACGCAGTAATCACATCTCTAAACATGAACAGGACCCGACACAGGCCATCCCATAAACAATACAGTCGTCCTCTTAAGGTAGGCACATAGAAGTCAGTCGATCATAAGTCGAATCGAACACAAATCTATTAACACTGCGGTATGCATGCAGTTGGTGTCTATCTATCGCATCATCCATTGTAAATTCACAAACAGCTTTTAATAGTTTCAATAATCATCGCACAAGAATAATAGACATATCACAAGGCCTAGTTCAAGTGTTAATTAAAAGCTTTTAAATCTGCCATTAATATTCCTTTTACAGCATTGAAAATTAGTAATAGCTTGTCGGTTTCAGTCCCAGCTTAAACGATTTCAAACGATTTTTCTTTGGCCAATTGAATCCATTTAAACGCAACAAAAGCATGAAATTAATTGAAAAGACTTCGGGAAGAGGTTCCCCCCCATTTAGCAGAAAATGTATCCATAGGAAAAACAGAAAAGGGAATTCAAGGGGGGATATACTGTGCCCCTACTCCTACTCGTACTCGTACTCGTATTATGGATATGTATGGTTAGGGGCAAATTAAATGAACATCTCATTAGGGCAATGAAGTTGACTTAATTATGTTCTGAAATCAAATTAGACTCGAAACCCAAAACAAAAAGTAAGCCACGAAGGCAGGGGCCTAACCAGAGAGGCGATGTTTTCCAAGAGGGCTTCTATAGCAGGATTCCCTGAGCGGAATGCCTTAATACAATTTTAAGAGTAGCGTTTTTCAGCACGAGTTTAAGGGAGTTTCCCCTGTTTTAATACAATTTCAATAAAAAAATACCTCCAAATCATTGCTGGGAAAGTTCTCTCACACACATTTTATCAAATTTAAGCGCCATTGTTTTTCCTATTTTTTGCAGACCCTCATTTCCTCTGGTAATCTAATTTCAGCTAAATCAAATAAAACAAAAAGGAGACCTGGACCCCTCTCAAGCCCCAACCACAGCGACGCACCTGCCCATGCCACACAACGCACACACACTCGCCCACTCTCTGTCATCAATTGTCAAGGACAAGTGAGAGAGAAAGGCAATGGTATCTCTCTTTCCTTCTCTGTCGCACTGCTGATCCAGAACTACTAAAATAATTTGCCAGCAGCCATGGCGCGTCTAGGGGACCCGACCCGCTTACAAGTGCCATTATCCCAGTGTGTGGGTGTCTTTCTCTGTGGGTGTTTTTGAGTGTGTGTGAGTGTGTGTGAGTGCGACATGAATGCGTTAAATTAAATCAAAAATGTATGAAAGTCACACACACACAAAAAGAAAGATAGAAAGAGAAGTACCCCCGAGCTGTACTTACGCATCCCAAAGCCGAGGACCAGAAGGGCTGGAAGGAGATCCAGCCAAGACGATGTCCGTGTCCTGGTGCTACGTAAAAATTGGCGACGTTGGACTGAAGATGGTCCGCCCACATCGCCTGCCCTGACTGTCATCTCTGCAGTTGTCAACGTGGCTGTCCTTCGCCGAACTGTGGCTGTGGCTGTGGCAGTGGCGCTTGCTCTGGCTCTGGCTGTGGCTGTGGCAGTCCCAGTGGCACAGTTCCTGGCTGCAATGACACTTACAGCGCCTTTTGTGCGCTCATTGTACGCCTGCCTCCAATTGGGACTCGTTTGCGGCATCGAATCTGGCTGCTCCGACTGCTCTGGCTGCTCCTCTGGCTTTTCTGACTCCTCTGACTCCTCTGTCGACTCCTTAGCAGACTGGGCTGATTGCACTGCGCCGTCTTGGCTGGCAAACTTTGTCGCATTCTCTGCGAAATCTCTATCTCTCCGTATTTCCCCAAAATCCCAGTCGAAGTCTCAGATAAATAGGTTTATTGAATTAATACACTTGGGGGTTGGGCTGCAGCGCTCCCTTTCTCCATTTGGTTTCTGCTCCACTTGACTCTTATTTTATTTGATTTTATTTTTATTATTTTTATTTTGTATTTTAGCCAGAAATTGCAACTTTCTTTTATGGGTTTTTCGCAAGTTTTTCGCTGCGTTTCCAGCAAAAATGTTCTTGCATTTTCATTGTTTCGTTCTACTCGTACTCGTATTTCTCTCTCTTGCTTGATTTATATATTTATTTAAGTGTTTTCGGTTCTGCAGAGTGGTGAACTTTTGTTGGCACTGCAGTGGCATCAAAATAAATAAACAACCATCAGTATTTAAGTTTATGTTTTATGGAAAACACTGTTGGGTGCTTTCAATGGACTTTCCAGGAAAAACCTACATAACTGCGCTTTTGCTAAGTGTATCTTGACTAATTCTAAACCATAAAAGGGGAACGTGTTGTTTAGTTTACGGAAGGGTTTTCTAAGAAACCATACCAAAAATAATGTACTTCTCGAAATTCTTATAATTATTGAGAAAACCTGCCGACTAATTGGACACTTGATCCCCAAGAGATTCTTCAATTAATTTAAAATATTAAACCCAATAAATTTGGATAACTAATAGAACTTCCAAGATTTTACTTTAACTCAACTTTCACAAATTCAATCCTTTCCGCAAGGCAGTAAAAAAAAACAAATATTGCCATTAATATTTCATTAAAATCCTACCAAATTTCACGGCAAACAAACAGCTTGCCTTTCTCTGAATCCCTTTCATCGTCTGCTCCAAAAAAGGCAAAGGAATGGTGGGCCGGGGGGTAGGCCCTTAGACTTTCCAAGAGATATAAATAAATCAAAATTCAGCAACTTCTTTGCCACTTACACTCTCATAATCGTTTTGCAATTAATAATGTAAAATTCGCCGTATAGCTTCAAGTCTCTCCCACGCTCCTTTTCGCACAAAAGTTAAAATATTGCACGGTTTCTATGCAAAACTATCACACAACGAGAGGGTTCTCAATGACTAATGGGTGAAAGTTTTCTGGCGCACAAAAAAACTCTTGAAGAACTTGAACCATTTATAGTGTTTAACAAGTTTCGCATTGCTTTTCAATGGGTTTTCTTGCACCCAAGTTTTCAGTTTAAGGCTTCTTCGTAATAAGTTACAATGGCCATGTGGCCGGACTCACGAACGGTGGCTCCTTTATACGAGTACATATATTTCTTATAAGGCTTATATTTAACGATTTAACACGTGAGAAAACATTTACACTTCAGTAACAATTTATCGCATAATCCGGTTCGAGGATACTTTTTATTTCACTTTCTTTTGCTCGGCACCACGAAAATGAGGCACAATAATCCCCTTTTTTTACATTACTCCTCCTTGGAGAAATCCCCTGGCTGTAGCTGTGGGTCTGGCTCCGGAGCTCCTTGTTTCGGTACGTTTCGGCTCAGTTCTAATATCCATTTGAGTACAACGGGAGCAAACAAATTTTAAAAGTGATTCCACCAAAAGACACTCGGCAGTTGACAGTCGACACACTCCACGTTGAACAACCGACGCCAGGACACTCCACTCGCAGGACACCCAAGAGGACACCAAGTGGTTTAACTTTTGTCTTAATTCTTTCTCTCTTTCTCTGTTATGGCTATCTTCACTGTTTGCCCTTTGCTCTGCACTTTTTCTTTATTTGTATATTCACTCTTTTCCGCCTTTTGTCTTTGGCATAAACAAAGAGTACGCTTTCGGGGCACGTTCAATTTCAAAACGCGGCAAATTGTCTTGTGGCTGCCACGGCTTCCTTTTCCATCCGAGTCACGTCCGTACGCGCAGGATGCAGATTTTCTACTAAAACGCGTGCAACGAGCATCAACGTCAGGGACCAGGAAACATCCCCGCTTAACTCCTGGTGTTCTTCGGTTCGTTTCGTTCCTACTGGTCCTTCCCCTGCTAACAGTCGTTTAACGTTTCATTCCTAATCGGGTTTTCCCCTGCTGGCAGTCCTTTGTCGTTTCGTTTCTGTGTGTGATTCCCCTTTATCGCTTCGTTTCTGCTAGTGTTCCCCTTCTCACAGTCTTTCCCATTTGATTCCGTTCCGTCGTTTGCTTTAGTTCTCCTGCAATGTTCCTTTTCCACTTCGTTCCTGCCTTATAGATAGGGTAAGCACCTCGGGTATCCTCACACTAGATTTCCGCCGGTTGTTTGTCTGCGCCTGCGCTTCCTTCCATTTCGACTAAGTGGGTCTAACAGAAGATTTGGAATTTATTTGTTTATGGCTCGGATGCTATTTGTAGATGGCCAACACAATACATGTGTTTCCGGACACCCAGACCCAGCCCCGGCGGCAGCCCCAGCCCCAGTCCCTGTGTGTCCTTTATGAATATCGAAATTTGTCCGCTTATTAAATGGGATCAACACCGACTCATTGACACAAATACATAAATACATATGTATGTGTTCCAGTGCCAGTGCCAGCAAATTGTGTACTAAGTTTACCCAAACAAAGGTTGATCTTAATTAAAGTGTGTAAGATAATATTGTTACATGTAGTTTCCGGTTCTAGTGATGGCTTTAAGGTTATAAGTTAACCAAAGAGATAATTGGAAACGTAGTGGTGGAATGGTGACCCCATAAATCACAGGGGCCTGACCACTTTGGCATTCGGTCACTAAATTAGCTTAGGGCCTTTAGAAAAATCATCGCCTTTAGGGCCAAAATTTACGGCCAAACTCTGGTCGCAGCCATTGTCTGACAATATGCCATTATATAAGAGGGTGTCTGTGGCATTCCGTGTGGGTCTTTGGGGTGGGAGTTCGGGTATCTCTGGTTGCGTGATAAACGGGGGCCCACGACTAAGTATAATCTTGTGTGTGCGCGCGCGAGCGAGCTTTGTTGTCAAAGAGCAAGTAACAAATAAATATTATTGAACTTTTAAGTCCCCAGGGGGCGGCCAATATGCAATTGACGCCCAGTTCGGATGTGCCGATGTGCGGATGTGCGGGTGTGGACCACGGCCCCGTACTCCTCTTCCCTTTAGATAAGGGGTAGGAGGAGGAGGAGATGGCGATGGCGGTGGCGGCATGTTGCGTCCTCACAAAGTGCCAACATAAATTCTTGCACAGTTCAATTTATTGTGTATTGACACAGCTTACGGAGAAACAAATAAAAATGTTTGCCAAAGTGCGGGTGGCAGGAAAGGTCCTGCCCTGCGCTACATCCTGGACTACCTCGAATACTGTGCTCCAGGAATGTGGACGAGAGCTCCCTGTTTCTCTGTGTAAAGCCTCGCGGAGTCAGGGACCTCTCCAGGCATCCGGCCGCCATTGTTATTACCTCTTTGTTGTGTTTACACGCCATTTGTGGTATTTCGCTCGTTCACCAGGCGTCCCAAAAGATCCTGCGGGAAGGTGTTGGGCCCCTTGATGCTATGCGGGCCAGATGGGTAAAGGAACTTCTGGGTGGATTGTCGTAAAAGTATATTTGAAATGCAAATGCCGGCTGGTCTTAAAATGCTCAACTTTTGGCTCACGAAATAATCAAAATATACTTTATGTCGCCTTTTCAGCCACTGAAAACAGTTAGTCCCAACCCAGCCGCTAAAAATTCCTAAAGCCTGCAAAAGCCGGCGATTTTCAGTTGGAAAACAAAACAGAGGATCGTAAAAGTTTAAGTGGTGCGGAACGAATGGGAAATACACTGAATGAAGTCGGAAAGAATGTAAGAGGAAAAGAGCCAATTTATGGGGAATGCTTTGCTCCTCTTAGTGTTACCTACCAACACTTATAAGTATGTGTTCCCATCAACAGCACTGTTTGTGGCACTATTCAACACTGCGAAATATATATAGGTAATGTTGTAATGTTCTTTATAGCTTTTCATACATTCCCCACGCTTCTCAGGGTATGTTTGCACATATATCCCTGCTAAGGACGCCTGCCATCTTCAATCCTTAAAAATGTTTGCAGCTGTTAATTTTAGTGTTTTGGTATTATGTGCCAGACTCCTAAATATAACTGTTGTTTGTCGAGCCACTTTCAGTCTGTCCAGAGCTTGAAATTGAAACAAATACAAGTTCCGCAACGGATGGAAGGCAATGTGCCATTGCACAGCAAGTTGTTCGTTCTTGTACGCCTGTCAATATTTCAATATTTGCTTCATGGATTGCTTTTCTCAATTTTCTCAGATTTCTTCAGACTTCAATTTACTATATGCATGCATATTTACACTGAGATATGCTACTCCCCCTTTTTCCTTGGCCATTTTCCAGTTGTGTGTTTCGTTTTTTTGGCAGAGTGCCCCTGCCCTGTCCTGCCCTGCCCTGCCACTGCCACTGCCACTGCCACTGCTCTCTGAATATGCGAATTTTCTAGTTGACATGCTAGACAAGTTTCTGATAGATACAGATACATATGTATCAGCATACACGAGCAACAACAACTGGAAATGCATCTTCGATATTAAATATTTGTCAAGAGAGGGTCTAGCGAAAGAAGAGATGAGATTTCGGGGTCTTGCTGGGGGTAAATACATATAAAATCAATAAACCAAACTATTTATTAGATGTTTATGGCAATATTAATATACATTCTAGCTTGTTAATACGAAATGCATTTTCTCGAAGCTCATTCAACTGTTAGTTTGTTTGCACTGGGACGCCAAAGATTAAACGCAAACTAAGGAAAACTGAATTTGGGAGCCGAGTCTTTCTCTACCCTTACAGATAGATAGATAGAAAGATAGATGGATAGATAGATAGATAGATATGAAACTGGAATTCAAACATTTCTGTAATTACTTCTGTTAAAAAAAAAGAGAATATGTTAGCAACAGATCATGTTTTTTCACTCAATCTCTCTCTCTCCCTCTCACTCTAAGACCGACGCGTCGCGACGCCTTGGCTTAGCGTTGCCTACTCTTAGGCTTTTGTGGAAAGTCCGTTTCGAGAGTGAAAGCTCTTGTTGTGCGATTACCATGTCAGTGGTTTGTACTGCCGCACACAGAGTGTTCACTGTATAATTCCCTTTGTTCCATTCCCCCACTTTTGCCGGTGTCGTTGCGTCGCTCTTTCCGTGTTCTTTGTGCAGCGAAGCAGTTTAAAGTTCGAGAATCAATTGGAATGGAGTGCACACAGCAGCTTGACGATAATTTCTGGCAGTTCTCTTGCAAATCAAACCCAAACGCACTTTACGCTTCACGCTTTTCATTGCAAATTCCAAAAGGAGCAAAGGAGAAATCGCTGCGGCAAAGCGGGGCCAACAAACTGCTAAGTAAAACGGATGAGCGTTGCAATTAAAGGCAAACAAAACGCGTAATCGAATTCTGTGCAAATGGAACACAAAGCGAGACACAGATAGTGATTAAGAGATAAAGTTAAAAGAGAGCTAAAGTGTGGCATGTGGTAGGGGAAAGGTATATCAAATAAAAGGTAGGTATCTAGTACAGCTCTTCGGTTACGTTACCCTTTAGCAAATGCATTTTATGCTGCATCCACGCACAGAAACACAACTGAGCTGCGTGGCAGTTCCTCTCTCTTAGCCTCTGCCTCATTTTCTCTTTAGTATACCTTGGTTTGTGCTAGGCCGGGGTGGCGCTCCAAGGGTGGCCACAGGGTTAATTGTAACCGCTCTAACCCTACTTTTTCCAGCAACAAAAACTGCCGATCCACTCGAGGCCCTCGTCTCTTTCCGTCTGTCTCGGCTGTATTTTTTTTCGCTACCTCTATTTATCCTATCTCCGCTTTGTGCTTCGCTTCCCTTTTGTGGCAAATCAGGATTAACGGTAAATATAATTACTGCACCCTTTGCTCAATGGGGAAAACTGTGGAGAACACAGGGTCTCAAACGGGCAAAAGGGGACGGCACCGACGGCAAAGGCCACGTGACGTTAATGACATTGTCGTGCCGGTTGGGGCTGAAACCAACGGACGGACCCCCGCTCGGGTCGTGCGGCGATGATGCGTACCCTTAACTAATTTGTTCTATGTTCGACTTGTGTCTAATTAATGAAGATTGTCTCGCATAATCATAACGGTTAAATTTATATTAATTTCTGTGGGTCTGTCTGGGCGCCTTTTTCGGTGTTTTTCCAGGGAGGGCCATCTTTTAAGTGGCTACTTGTTAACATTTTCTAGCTGGAAATGAATTCTTTTTGGTTAAACGGTGGGGGAATAGGGACTTGTGATTATATATGTGGTATTTAGAGATGAAGAGATTGGGCTACCATCTAATTATGCATTATACAAAATGTATTGTTGTATTCAGAAGATTTTAGAACTCACGCTGTTGAGTAATAGCAACAGAGAGATCTTCAGAGTGTCAAAAACACCGAGAGGGAGAGCCAAGAAAAAAAGGGATATACAATTAATACAAAATAAAAAGAAAACGCGAAAAATACTGACTTCCTAGGTTCTGTACAAAAAACTGAAATGTCAGGAATTTTTTATTCTGTCATAATCCAAATAAATATGTGATTAATAAATAAATGCATTTCCTATTTCATAAAAAATAATCAGCATATTAGTAGGGAAATTTCAATTTTTGTAGCTCCGATATCAAGTAGAACCACTAAAAAATTACACAAATAAAATCGGAGTTTAAAAATAGCACATAATCTTCCTGAACTAAGCTCATATTTGCGAGAAGAGCTGCCAAACCTTTCGGAACTAATCCCCTATAATAAATAGGTTCTCCGACTTCTGGCTGAGCTTCCAGGGCTTACTTAGCTGCGAAAGCCACCAAACTGTAGCCCCAATTAAACGTTAGCCCCACAGCTTTTTCCCAGCTGAAGCTTTTCCCCCACAACAAACGATAGTTAGTAACACAAGTTGGCAACACAAATTACCGCTTATCAGTGGTAAGAAGAGTGCACACATACTCGTACTCGCATGCGACTCACAAAGCTTCGCGAGCGGGCGAGCGGCTGAGCGGCTGAGCGCTCGCTCTTTCGGTGGCTAATATTTCTCTTTATTTCTCCACGGGAACCCGGGCCCCATTGGGGAGCTCAATAGGTATTACGCCGTCGACAATTCGCCGCTTTAGTTGCAATCGAAGTTTTGAGACGACGCGGTCGTGTGCGGTCCGGTCCGTGTTAAAGCAATAATATAACAGTTCTCAGGCAAACGAGCGGTTCCCAAGATCCCGAGTTCTATTTGGTTTTTATTTTGGTTTCTAATTTTTGGTTCGGCTTCGATAAAACTTGTGTGCTTAAACCAATATTTTCGTGAATTTTCGAATTCAAAATAAAGCAAAGCTAGTCAAGTGCAACTAAAGTAAGCTTAATAAAAGTAATAACAGAAAAAAGCTAACTAAAAAAAAATAACAACAAGTGCCTGACCACATGCAACAGCTGCAGCAGAGACTGCAACTAAACAAATCCTAAAGCTTTTCGTACAAGCCGGCTTTGAATTCGAAGTCGAGTTCTAGTTCGAGTTCGACAGCAGCATTAACGGCTCAAGCCCGGCTTCTCTTTGGCTTCTATTTATGCGCCTTGGTCGGGTGAGTGTTTGTTCTCGTTCTCTTCCCTCCTCTCGCAATCATAACTCGCAAACAGCTGCCGCAATATGCACAATTTTCTTCCCCTCTGGCAAACCCCTTGCAAAAGTTATTTTTTCTTAGAAAATTGTCGAGCAGATCGGGGCTTATCTGCTGCAGTCTCAGTTTCGCTTTTCTTCGCCCTCGCACTCATATCCATAAAAGTATGGTCTTATAAGCACATATTCATAACGGTATTTGTGGGTGGCCGCTTATGTCGGTGCTGAAGGGTTTTTGTGCCCAGTCATGGTTGTAGCTACAGTCATTCCTTTATCTGTGGATCTTTGGTCAATGACTTTACCTCAGCGACTGACATTGGCCTTGATTAAAGACTTTTATGGGGTGGCTAAGATATCGAGATATACTCGCATATAATAAGGAATATATAATAGTCGTAGTCGTGGTCTTTATAGCAGGAATGAGCATAATTCTTAAGTGGTAAATAGGTATTTATGTGTATGTTTATTAAGCTATGTATTTATAGTTGCTTACAACAATTTCGAACTATAAAGAAAATTGAGCTTCCTCAAGATTTATCAAACTAAGACCTGAAACTAACGATTTCTTCATTAACCAAAAGACTTCAATATTATGCAAATATTTTAATATATTCCTCAAGAAATGGCTACTGTAATTAGCCATGACAATTTGATGAATAGCCCAAAGCAGACATCTACATAAAAGATTTCTTCTTAAGTTTTCAAAGAATGTTCATAACAGAAAAATGACTAACTGAGGATGTTGTCACCGCTTTGAGATATTCTCAAGTGCAGAAGTACCGATTGGAGTTGTTTTCAATTCACCTTTGGGGACCCAGATTTGGCTGAGTTACCCGAGAGCTTTCTGTCTGGATGGATAATACAAAAGAATGATATATGAGACCAGTCGGTTAGCGGAGGAGATGGACTGCCAGTCGGGTATGCGCTGAAGTTGTGGCACAGAGCAACACGTGTCCACAGTCTATTTCTCTCCATGGTCTTTCCCCAAAATGATGTCATCGTCTATTCCCTGTCTCAAAAAGTTTCGCTTTAAAGAAATCGCTGAAAAGAGAATACCGAAACAAAATTAATTTTTAGCATTTCCCACTCTTCCTGCTCCGTTTCTTGAATTTTTTTATTTTTTGAATACTTTTGCGGTTTATTTTCAAATTGTTTTTAAAAGTTTTTTTGTTTGCGTTTTGCTTGCCGGTAGTTAACCCGCGACATTTAATAATAATTACTAAACGCAAAACTTTAGTAATTATTATGAGCGGAACGGAGCAATTCTTTTGCTGACACCAAGGAATTTGTTTGTGTTTGTCAAAGTGGAGATAAACGGTGAAACAAGACTGAGATAAAAGAGTGAGACTATTCTCATTGTATAGAACTCCCAGAGAATCAGAAACTTCAGAGCTTTTTGAGTTTCCTAAGAATTTTTGCACTTCAAATATATGAAATACATGACGAACAGAGGTACAAATTTTATCTTTTTTAATAGTTTCAAACTTTTTTTTGTGAGTCAGGGGACCTTTTCGGAACCCTAAAGTGGAACAAACTCAATAAAGAATAGCGAAAAAAAGCATTCCATTTTAAGATTGTTCCTAAAATCTTGAGGCCTTCTTAAAGTTTCTCAAGCATTTCATTCTTTCAAAAATTGTAGCTTTCTTCAGCATCTTCTAAAATTTCCCCAAACACTTCATTCTTCTGATGATTATCTGTGCCTGTCTCTTCCCTTGACATCTTTTGGGAGCTCTTCTCTGGTCGCTATGCTTTCTTGACTCATTCAAACCTTTGGAAATCGTTTCTCTGCGAGACAAAGATAAGGCATTGAGAGATACAAATTTGTTCTCCCCACATATCGTATGAGATAAGTGGAGGAAACAACAGAACCAAGCACGAAAAAAACAAAAACAAAAACAAAACTTCCCAAGGCAAACAAATTACAAAACGCGATACTTTTTGTACAGGGAAAAACCAAATAAAATGGAGAAACCATCAACGAATTGGAGACACTCTGTCTGATTAAAATATAAAAAAACCATAAGGCTAATTTTGGAATAGAATTTCCGAACTATTTTATGATACTAAATTAGGATTTAAAGAATTTTCTTTCTCTCAAATGATTAAAGAATAATTTCAAACTTTATTGATTTGAAAAGAATAATTTATTTCTTATACCAATTTATTTTTCATATTGTTTCTCTAATTTCGTGAAAGATTCAATCATACTTAGACTAAAAACCCACACACCTCCGAAAAGGTAGCGTATATAGCCATGTAAGTAAGTTTAATGAACGTGTATTCAAGCAAATTAAAAAACCAAAGGCCAAAAGTGACCAACTAAAACTGGAAAATAAACAAAATTTGCTTTAGTTCTGGACTGGTTATATAAGGGGATGAAATTGGGGGAGGAAAAGATGGATAGATAGAAGTATACGAGTAGTGTAGATAGATAGGACTTGAGCAATAGAATATATGGAATAAATAAACATAGATAGATAGATCTATGTTAAAAGATACAATACAATAAGTAGTTGGAATGAGTAAATCTAGATACAAATTGATATAGATATACGTATAAACAGACCGAATGATTCCAAGGGGAGAGGTTGGTGACAAATAAATAAAATAATGCGGATAATATAGAGTGGAGAGGGCATCAAACAGATACACAGATTGAATACTTTAATCACTGATGAAGATGGCCTTGAAATCAGAATTGCTTTCGTTCCGCCACACTTTCTTCATTCAGGCAATCAATCAACGCGCAAGAAACTTGTCTCAAGTGCTTCCACCTCCCATCCCCCTCTGAACTCGTGGATACCCCTCACATTCCTCACTATCCATCCTTTTATCGATACGATATCCGGCGCTTTGGAGACACTTGTGTCAGCTCTGATTGACACACCCGGGACTACAGCTTAATTTTTTCGAAAGACTCCCACAGAGGGCGTCCCATCTGAAGCAGAGTCCAGCCATTGCCTCGACTATCTCACTGTCCCGGGGTACAGCCACGGTGCCAGCACTTAACTGTGCACCAAACCAACCAGAAGTTTGGGCGAAGGGGAGGGAATTCCGTGCCCCTCAGGTGGGGTTTGGGTCGCCGAATGCGGACAATGGACAATCGGTCGGTCGGCTCTAAGTGCAAACCACACGCCAACCATCGACAATAACCAGCAACAACAACGACCACGACTACGACTATGACTACGACTACGACCACAAACGACGGTCACTGTCAAAGGTAATAGACGGACACGCAAAGGACGAGGACGAGGACGAAATGCCAGGGTCCGGGGAGGAAGTTGTTAGGGCAATCTCGTGGCCGGAGGCAAAAAAAAATCGAACCAGAGGGAAAAATGTTGAACATTGAATACAAGTTGAATGTTGGTGGGCCTCAAAGTCCCAGACACCTGACCAACTGACCTGAACACTCGTCAAAAGAGAGGGAAACTCTTTTAGTTGAGGAATTTTCCCGCTCATCAAATCAATTTGCAAAAGAGGAAAAATCTAAAAAAGAAAAGTTGCATGGCCAGCGTTTGCATAAGCTTTTGGAAACCTCCCCCTGAACAGCACTTCGCCTTAACGCTATTAAATTATAGTCGATATCCAGACAAAAATATACTCTCATCTATGGGCAAAGCTCGGACATTGATTTACCCTTAACTCCAAATGCATTTAGGGGGTGTACGATAGGGGTGCCCTCCCGAAAGGCCAAACAGTGGCAGACAAGCAGACAAAAGAGAGATAGAATATAGTGAAAGTAAGAGTAAAGAGAATATAGTGAAAGTAGGAGGTAGTGGAGCAAATAGAGTGAAAGTAGGAGAACTAAAGGGAAAGTTTAAGGCAGAGCTTGGGGACAGTCCACATGGATATGGCGACCCATTCATGGGGCTGCAAATTATAATCGGGACAAGGACTCGGCTTGGCCATAATTTCGATTTGGTTGAGGTAGTATTTTGTGGTAATCAAATTGGTCGAACGTCGCTAATGGACTGTAAGACGCGAAGGCCTGAAATAGTATTTGATAGGAGTGAAATCAACACAAGAGAAGATTTTTGAAAGCCACTCGAGAGGTTAACTTTTCCAGAAACAAAGATATTAGACTAAGAACTATAAATCCTCAAATCAAATGGAATTTCCCGACCTAAATCTCGTTCGATATATTCCCATGATTCACTTATCAGTGAATCATTTTCATTAGTCATTACAAGCAGATGAAAATTAAAAGGCGCTACTTAGATAACTTTTCAAATGAACACATGTTTGCTTCTGCTTCGGCTTGGGGGAATAAAATTTGATAAGTGGAAAGATCTACCTTATTCCTTTTTTGTGTCTTAGACGAATGGAATATATGGAAAGCCTGTTGGGCAGGCACCTTTGGCGTAATTAAGTCACTTGATTAGAGATCTCCGGTAAGACACCTTTCCAAAGTCTCCAATCTTTCCAATCTCTTAAAACTTTGTAGCCATCTCTCTAAGGCAAATTTGTATCAAAATAAAATTCAAACTGCAATCTCTTTACCTACCAACTCGAAGCTTTCTCCTTGCTGAAAATATGTTTAACCTTCTCTCGTAGGACTTAAGATTACCAATTCTATGCAATAACAATTTATTTTTAGCCGCCACTATCGTATATTTCGTATGTACATTTCTTCTACCCATAGCTTTGCCCCATTCTAGAAATCCCGCAGCTCGAACCCGCATTTCTTTTGGAATTTTTAGCGGCAATTTGCTTTAAGCGTTATAGCCACCTCCCTTCCTCCGGCTACATGTTCCCTCCATTGGATACATAATTTCGCTATCTGCTGATGTGAATCGCTTCAATAGGAGCGAGACGGGGAAGGTGTGGAGTGAGAGTCGACAAAGGTGTTCCCATCACGCAATCCGTGGCACACGCACAGTAGTGGCACCCCCACAGCTGTGTGCCCCAAATTCCCCATTCGATTCCCAGAATGATCTATCGAATGCTTTGGGAATCGAGGGACAGATGTTCTCGCACGGAATGTCTCACTGCGATGTGAGGTTCAACAAGTCTGGTGCTCAAGAACTGACAGTTTTCTCACACCTGACTCTGACTCTCCTGGCCATCCACCTTCCACATTTAGCCACGTGTCACCCTTGAGTCTCTGGGTTTTTCAATATCGCATCAATATTTGATGGGACAGAGCATATGCTCCCACGATGCCGGGGATTAGTGCCCTCGCACGGTAATTATCCTCGCTGAGTCCTTTCTCAGGACTGCCGCCAACAACGAGGAGGCCCCAGGACTCTCGGCAAGTATATAACTAATTATTGATGAGCAAATAATTGCCGTAAGTTACGGCATTCACCGGCGCTTAGGCTGCAGTAAAGTGAATTTACTGCGTAGATGGAAATTCCATCAAGGGATAACAGGATAATATATCTTTGGATGATCGACAGATTATCTTAGAACTATTTTATGTGACATCTAGTTCTTTTAGAAGCGACACCAAACTGCGAATTTAGAGAAACACGATGGGATCCACCGCATGACGCGCGAATCGGCTGGGTGCAGGCATAAAAGAATCCCCTAATATGAGTCGCTGATTGTAGCCCCACGTTAGGCACTGAAGGCCAGTATATAGTAAGACTAATATATTCCTTGATGTATAATCCAACGTTCTAATGGGCTCAAATTCGATAATTCGCTGCGAAACTTTGTGGAACCCTAAACTTGTTTTCCAGGACAGCCGTTTCCATATGGTTAAAATTTCCACACAACTCAGTTATTCCAAAGATTTAATGAGTCCCGACCCCGAACCCACCGAACCCCTCTCCATTTTTTTTTTTGTTAACATTATAGAATGTGTTTTGAATGGTTGGAATGGGTGGAAGGGGTGGCGGGGGGCCTGCACTTGACCTTCGTTGCACATTTTCCATTCAGAAATGTTTGTGCCTCGTGCCTTGAGTCCTGGCATTCAGAGTAAGTGAAATGCAGCCTAAATAATTTATGCGAATTTTATGGAACAAAGCAAACACTTGCAAACGCTAAACAGGTTGCTCCACTGACCAGAAAAGGGGGCGTACTCAAGGGGAATTAATTCCTCTTCAGATCTCTTCAATACCACCTACAGATACTACACACAGATGGTGCTCTAATTGCTGCAAATCAATTGAAATTGATGCTTCCACATTCAATTGCATTGATTGCCTTTCATTTGCAGTTTACTCGAGTTACCAGACAAGTATCTCGCAGAACACACAATGGGGGCGCTCTATACACGAGTCATCCGTTTCACTCGTAATACATTTATCTGATAGATTTGCTTTTAATAGTTTCTTGGATAACAGATCTTTAGATACGTCTATCTGACGGTTGTTGAAATTACTGAATGATTCGTTGCAAATGAATGGCAGCCATGCACATTTTTGAATCATTTTGCATCATTAGGTTGATAATCAGGTTTATGTGGCAATAAAAATATAGTTGCAGCCGCTTGTTGGCAGTATTTAAACTCATACAAAATATGGCTTGAATGGGTAGTTATTATTGAAACGTGAGTGAAACTATAGAACGTTCATACTTCTACAGATACTGCTATTTGCGATACTTTGACTAAAGATTTTTAATTGTTCTGTGGGTGTATGTTGAATCCTTTCAGTTAAGTTGAGGCCCGAATGATCTTAAAACCGACAACAAGGAACTCTGAATTAAGTTCTTATCCATAAACATAATCGTTAACCATCGTTTGATCCAGAATGTTGAAAAATTAATAGTATTTGAATACCTCTAAGGCAGTTCTGCGGCTCTTAAGCCCATCCCCCAGAAAAAGGACCGTACACAACCTACCTACCATTCCATCTTCTTTCATTAAAAACTAGTTCAAGGCTCATTAGGTCTACAAATTTCCATCGTGTGACTACAGATCCATAAATAGATATTAAATAATGCTATATTTGCCATATAACGAATGAAGAACATCAGAAATAATCGGATATACTCCACGGATGAGCGTAATTATACATAATTCATATATCGTTCATCCATAATGACTTCTCCCTGCGAGTGCGCCCGCCGGACAAAGTGGGTTAATAATTTTTGGACTACATATTAGAGCTATTTTTGTTTCTGTGTTTTATTCGGGGAGTTTTTTGGGAATTTTTGAGGAAGGTCTTTGGGGAGCCATTAGATTACAATTCCAAGGAGGCAAGAGGCAGCTGTTGATTATTATCGCATAATATTCGATGCTTGGAGAAGTACAAAATATAAGGGAAACGATTAGCGAAAACTGAAAATAAACCCTGAAAATGCTTGTGGACTAATGAAGCCAGACGAATGGCTGACGAAAAACTAACATTAGATGAAGTTTTCCTGTGCCTCGTTTTTGGGGTAATGCATTGGCTAATATTTATTTTACTTTACTTTTTGACAACTTCCTGAACAAAAGTCATGACGCTACACAGCGGCACAGTTGACCCACAATTAAATAGCAAATGCCTGGAGTGTTGGTAATCTGTAATGTTCGTTTACTTGGAAATTTTACTGGGACTTGCCGGTTAGTCATTATACACATAGTATAGCATATAGGCGGAGGTATTACTCGTAAAGGGTATACATATGAAAAGCAAACGATCGACAGTGGATCGGATCGAGTGACCTACGGGGACTGGCCATTCCACGGACAAATCGTTCGTTTGTTTATTATTCATGAATGGACTTTTATTATTCGCAATTAGCATACGATTACCCTAACATATTTGGGAGTATATAGGCTATGGTGTGGAGAAAAATAACTTAAATATGCTTTCAATTCGCTCGTTCATCTCAAACTGTTCACAAATCTTAAACTGTTCCCAATTTTTTGCTATTGGATCATTTTTCTATAGGGCATTCATTATTCGGGTCGATCCCAATATCGTGTGTCGCTATCCGCCGGGTACACTTGCACTCGCTTTGTTTTGCCATTCCGTTTCCCCTTTGTGCTTTACCTTCTGCTTTGTTTATGACGATACCAAAGCTTTACTCCGTCGCTCTTCTGTCTCTCTCTCTCTCTCTCTTCCACAATATTTCTCTTTCACTCGCTCTCGCTCTTGTCCCTCAATTCCCTCTCTTTCAATGACTCACATTATTCGCTAAACGAATCTTTTTGTTCCATTTCATTTCAATCCGTTCCGTTTATTTGATTTTATAGTGGTTTCATTAATTCACGATCATTATTTTGTTGGTTCTGAATAGGGCTTCTGTTTATGCAATTATGAAATATTACAGGAAATGATGTAAACGTTTGCCATTCAATTTGCACAAATGGCTTAAAGGCTTGTACCAAATCACGAATGCGAGCAGTAACCTTAATGATAAGTTTTTTGGTTTTATTTGTGTGTTTTTAAAGAATTTGGACTTTCGACAAATAAATATATAAGCGATTACCAAGAAACCTGCGCAAATGGCTTAAAGCCTGAAAAATATGACTAATACACGGTGTGGGTGTGGGGGAAAGGTTCTGGAAATCTCCAAGGACACTTTCGCTTGTTCGGGGGATATGTTCAATAACTACTATTACGTTAGGCCGACAGCTGCTAATGGACACATTACCCTAGCTCCTGCCAGCCTCGCACCTCCCCCATAAAATCAGCTCAACCGTGCGACAATTAGCATGTGAGCGCATCAAATTTTTAATAGCGCTGTCAAGACCAAGCCCAAGTTCATTTTGTTTGGAGGAAAAAAAAGGAAAAAAATATAAAAAAAGTTCGCTCCAGCTGGGTGCTAGACAAGCCTTTCCCATGTATGTCCTGTCGTGTCCTGTCGTTGTCTCGACCTTCTCTAGCTGTCCAGCTGACAACATTTAAAAAAAGCTTTATGAATGCATTAACAATTCATCAGAGAAATATAGAATAATTTAATAGAAAGTTTTTACAGACTGATGACGAATCATTTGAATGCTTACTGAATGCTTCCACTCTCCTCCTTTGACTCTTCCCCTGTTCCTTTAGCCTACGGCGGCTCGACAAGGCCAACACATGGAGGTTTACGTCCGTCCAGCGCCAGCAACGACGACAACAACCGACGAACCAATAGCCAACGGACAGCCGCAGTTGGAGCTGCAACCAACGCAAGCGGAGACGCAGCCGGAAACCCATACACAGATACAGACGCATACGCATACGCAGACGGAGTCTAGAAGCTTCAGATGCCACCAGGAGATTGAAAGCAGCTGGCGATACCACAGCACAGATCTTTGTTAAGGACGGATCCTAAGTTTCGCATCTACTCATAATGGGCACAAAAACTCAACCGCAACAGGCCAAAGGTGAGTGGGAGATTCAAGAAATTCGAACTTATTTTGATGAGAAGAGTGCATATATTTTTAATGAGAGTGTTCTCAAAAGTGCTTAATGAAGTGTTTAATAATATTTAAGAAACATTCTCAAGTGCAGAGCGGACAAACAAAAGATACCTAAGCGCAAGTGAAAATCTTAAAGTATAATCTAAATCCTTTATTGGGTATTGTAAAGATATTATAAAATTGTAAGAATCCGTAAAACAATGAAGATTTAACGAATCAAAATATGTGGCTAAGAATCTTCTTGGAAATTCCTAATAAATTATTATGCTAACGAGTATATCAAGTGATCAAAAATGTAGAGGGGTATGTTCCAATTTATTTAGTACCTGGAACGTACCTTCATATCTATTACAAAACTACGACTTTCTTTCTTGATTTGATTCAGTTCCAAGTACATCCTATTTGACCAAGTAGCTAGATGGTTTTAATGACAAATAGAATAGTTGTGAGATAATCTACATCTTAGTTTATATTCATTAAAACTGGCGCCCGTCTTCTTGCATTCATCTCAAATAATGAATCCCCTGCTAAGCCACCAAATACAAGTATTCAAAGCAGATTCAGAGTCTGAAATCAATTTCCAGTAAATTGAATTCCGCAGTAGAGATGCACACAGCTCCAAATTGATTCACCTTAAGCCTTTGGCAATCTCTGATTAGGAAATTACCACCTCCACATCCTTCCACTCGCTTCCACAACCCCACTCTTTTTCCTTTTGATAGGGGGTGGCAAAAAGTTGAACAGTTGTTACCCATTTCGGGCAGATAGTGACCCAGTTCCTGAACCGTTACCAAACCCAACTGCAACAAAAAAAGAAAGAGAGAAGAAAAAACTTTAACAAAAAAGCAGCTGGTTGCCCGTTTTGGCCCTGACACGATTCGAACCAAATCTATGGGTGTGTTCAAGTGAGTCTTTGAATGGGTGTGTGAGTGTGCCTTTGTTTGACGAGGTAGTATGCGTGAGGCCACCTTGAGCTTGGCCCAAACGGTGCTTCGATTTCTTACGCGTATTGCTCGCGCAATGAATGAATTGAATGAATGTGAATGCGAATGTGAATGAGTGTGAGTGAGTGTGAGTGTGTGTTTGAGTGTGTATAATTCCTGGCGTGGTGGTGGCCCAAGTCGAGCAAAAATAAACAGCAACAAAGTACTTTTGAGTTAATGCAATCATTTCCTATTTGTATACAACACTTTATTCGGTCATGATTTTCGATTTTCTTCTTTGTGTACCATAGACAGTGCGTATTATAGTTTTCACCAGATGTTCAGAGAGAATGGAGAGAATGAAGACCTATGTTCCACATTTTTGATACCCTATAATTTATGTACATATACATACATATATTCTTCATCCTCAATTTGAAAGATATTTTTTATTATTTTAATTAGGGTTTTATATGGTTAATCTTAAGATTCAATCACAATCTGATCACCATTTCGACTGCAAGGAAAGAAATAAGTCATAATAGAAAATATTTTATCTATTTTTTTGTTTCAATTAGACAAAGAAAATTGTTCTAGAACACCCTTAACACCCTCCATTCTTCTGTTTAACAACATTTTCAATGAGTTTTTGTTAAGCTTTTGCCTTTATTATCGTTTTATAGGCAATTAACTTTTAGCTAATAGATTTATGTATGCATAGATTCGTCTGTACACCTGTTGGCATCTTCAAAAGAATTCACGGAATTCAGTCTTTGACAGTAACCGCAAACTAAATTTCCATCTACATCATACATACATACATACATACATATGTATGTACATACATATATGTATATAATCCTGTCGGTCTCCCTCTACCTTGCATTTGGTGCAAATTCCGTTCATTTTTTTGGCTTTGCTCTGCTTTAGTTCTGTTCACGAAAAACAAAAACAACAAAAACTAAGAATACAAATCCAAAATCAAAGTGTAGGAATACCTCAAACCATACCCTCCCCCACACACCCGCGGCAATCATTCATTAACCCATATGGACCCGCTCAGCAAAAGCTGACATTGACATTCACGCTCTCAAATTCAAATGCGTTCTCTCTTAACAGTTTCTCTCTCCCGCTCTTTCGCTTTTTTTTTTTTGTTTGTTTGATTCACGTGCATTTTACCAGCCGGAGAGACAGAGAGAGATTCGGATTTGTTTGCTGGCCGCTCTTACTCTCTCTCGCACAAATTTTATTTATTTTCTTTTTGTTTTGGGTGACTGCGGAAATTTGCTCAACATTTGCTCATTTTTACGCCTGAGAAATTTGAGATATGACCTGAAGTGGGTCGTGGGGAATTCGGAATGCCCTACAATTGGGAATTATTGAATAAAACATAGATCTGCTGATTCAACGCTCACCTGAAGCCTAAAATGCTACGTTGTGGTTATTATAGAATCTATAGTGTAGATTTACATACATATTTGCACATGTATAAAATACGTACGTATTGATTTTAGCCATCCCCGACTCATCGATCGCCAGAAATTAAAATGTCTCACAATGAGAGGTCTCTATGGCTGCTTGGCATAAATTAAAATTTGTAATTACGCTGTGAGCGAATAATTCAATGGGAATCAAATGAAAGCTAGATCTAATGAAATAACAACCAGTAGTCCAGTATTGAATAAATTCTACTGTTGAACATTACTAATCGATCAGAAGAAATTATAAATAAATTAGTAGGCTGGAATAAAAATATATAAATGTATTGAAACCGGCTAAAAACGCTTATATTCCCCATTGATCTTTTGATTACTCGATTGATTTTTAAACAATAACTAGTTCTCATAGCTTTTATAATTACCCACAAGCTCTGCCGCTTCCTAAACAGTTTCAACTTCAATTTTCGCTGCCGCGTTGCTAGGCTGAACTTGTACAGGGTGAGACATTGTTGCTTTTCGAGATGCATATGTATATTCTCTCACCATTTCTCCATAGCTCTTCTCTTTCACCTATACAAACGCCTCGGTATGTAAATATTCCACCATACCAAATCGCACTCTGTGAATGCCTCACCCTGTACACATACCCTCTGGCCTGGCTGGCCTAGGTTGCCTTGGCAGCCCCACACGTTTTGTTCGTCGTGCGTTCGACATTGCCTCCTCGGTTTCTATGGGCTTGCTTTGGGTCGGTGGCGTCGCGACGTCGACGTCGTCAGCTAAACGGTACTCTGCTCAGTTGCTGGCGGCGCTGCGCTGGGTTTTGCCGTTGGACAGTGTGGCCGCACCGCGCTCGTCTTCTGGCAGTTGTTGGCCCGCTTCGCTTTGACTGTTTCGTGCTTTTTGTTCAACGCGTTTCTCCGTTAAAACCAAATAAAACTCACGAATAAATCGTAATGGATTAAATATATTCTCATACTCGTGATTAGTGAGAGACATACATAAGAAGCGGAATTCGCTGCTGCAAGTGGATTACTTGAAAAAGTGTAAACGCAAACAGTGCAAAAATGTGCTAAAAATTTACAGATAACATTTGCGGTGATGTCGGGGCGGGGGACAGCGCGCTGCTTGCATCGCCGCCTTGTTCTTTTGATGATGCATTTGGCACCTGGCACTGAAACAGGCCCCCCACTCCCCTCTCAGGTCCGACAGCGCCTTGGCAATGCCCTCGTCCTCCCTATGCTCTTGTTTTCTGTTGTCTCAGCATAATTATTGAGCCTTCCATCGATTCTTCTTTTGGCATTGACTTTGCTTCTGTCTTTGCCTGTGCTTTTGCTTGTAGTTAATTTGCTTTTGGTAATTGAGCGTTTTACCCACTTTGAGCCCTCCACCCGCCGAAACCCGTGGATGACGCATGCGAGTGAAAAGAGAAAACAACAAGAACATTTGAAGGAATTGTGTAAAGAGAAAACAACAAGAACGCTAAGAAACTATAACGAAATTTGAGCAAGAAGCAGGGAGAAAAGCAAGCAGGCTGCATAAAATAGAAGGTAAGGCAAACCAAACAGGAGCCCAACAGTGCTCATGAATTGCCTTACCTTCTGTTTAATATACCTTGCCCCAAAGAAACTGTAACGCAAAGGAGACTAAGAAGCAGGACAGAAGGCAAAGCATATTTACATTCACATGCATGACTCATGTTCACAGCAGGACGTCGTGACATGGAAGAGAAGAGAGAATAGACAGGAGGTCATGTGGGAAAAGAGAAGCGTGGTGACAGCGGTGAAGTAAGTTGCCGGCTTTGTTGTTGCTTGCCTGACTTCATCCAACTGTGACGCGAGAGAGAGCGAACAAACGCAGAGAGAGAGAATGCGAGCGCAAATCAGCTGTAAATGCAAAGGCAAAGGACCTTGGAACGTAGCAAGCAATCCACGAAAAATATGAAGACCTATAATTTGTGCTCCGAAGCTTGGATACCCTTGCAGAACCTTCTACGGTAGCTAAATATAGTACCCGGTGTTGATACAGCTTATCAGTATCATCAAGGTTCGAGAAGCTTTCTTTTTGGTACTGCAAACATTTTCTCCAAACCATATTACCTTCTGAAAGAGTACCGTTTTATTGAGCAGGGTGAATTGAAATCGAACGAATATCAATTTCGGGCTTAATCCATGTAGCTCGAAACTTTTTGCTTCCCTTATTGTTTTCCAAACATAGAAACTTTCTGGCATTGCAACTTCTAGTCTCATCTTCCGTTTTGCCGTTTTTTGTGTTCTCCCCCACTCACAGGGGCGATGTGGCCTTGACAACAGTTTTGACATTGACTCTCCAGCAGCTATTAGAGAGAAAGAGAGATTGAGAGAGTGTTCTTTGCCTGCAGCTTCCTTCCCATTTTGTTACTTTGTTTGGTTTCCATTCAGCCTTCGGCTGTGGGGCAGGAACACCTGTTGCTGAATATGGGAATTCGTTGAGCGTTTGTGCTGTGTACAAACTTTTCCAATTTTGTTGCTAATAAATTCAGCAATCCAATATGGAAAATTAGTTTCAAGCGACTACTAAATATGCTAAAAAAAAAAGACACATATTTAAATAATTGCTATGGATAGTGTATCAATTCCATTCATATCAAATCTGATTGATCTGCCTTCATAGTCACCGTATAGTCGTATACCCATCATTCTCCACGGATACCGCGTAAAATCAAAGCCAAATTATGTTTATTTGTTTATTCTTCAAACATTCTCAGACGCGGCACAGCTGTCGAGAGGTGGGCATTTTCCAGAGGGGCAGGCAGTCTATCAAATAAAAGTGATGGATGGCGTCCGGCCCCCCATGAAAGTTTGTTCGGTGCCAATGGGTTTTCAATTGCATTTTAATCTCACAGCTGCGTTGGCAACGCGTTAGTGTCCACTCCAAACAAACGTACATACATGCATATGTATGTTTCGTAGATCGTAGAATGAAAGATAATGAAGAACTCAGATATCAAGCAAGTTGCCTTGAGAGCTTAACAAAAAGCTGATCATGATTGGTGGTGGCAAGAGGTGCAGCGAGGCAGCTCGACGCCTGCGCCAGCGTCCGGATACATTGGAGCTGGCGGTGCTAGATGGACAGCGGACTGAGAAGCAGGAGGATGATCAGACTCCATCCGGAGCAATCGGAGAACCCGCAGTAACAGCATCCACTTCATCGTCAACCAAGAAAGCCTGTTGGTTCCAGTTTGCAAGGAGCTCCCGGAATCGAAGGAAGCGCCTGCATTGCGAGGAGGATGAAGAGGAAACGGAAAGTGGGCGGAAGGCTTGTCTCGCTCAACCGGAGGGCATGAATATAGGCAGCTCCACGCAGACCATAGCCACACCACTGATGATAGGGGATAGCTTCTACAGTCTGGCCACAGAAGCCCCAAATCCTGCAGGAGATCCAAAACCCGATGACCAAGAGCAGTACAAGCAAAGGGATCCTTCGGTCGTCTCTGAATCGAAATCAACGCGTAGTCTGCGGCGTCTCTCCCAGCTACGAAGACGTCGCAGTTCCTACTACTTTTCGGGTAATAGAGAACGAGGAATACACGACTAGATTAAATAGTTTATATAAATTTATAGTTTTAAATCGAATTCGTGCGAAATCTTCTTAAATATTCCCGTTTTGTCCACAGAGAACGAACGCAGAATCCGCGCCAATGACAAAGAGTTTAATCTTCAGTACAAATATCATGTAAGTTCCTAAACTTCAAGTTAACCAAATAAATACTAAGCCAATGAATCTTATTTAAAGAACAACTACATCAAGACCTCCAAGTATTCGGTGTTCACCTTCCTGCCCTTCAATCTGTTGGAGCAGTTCCAGCGTTTGGCCAACTTTTATTTCCTCTGTCTGCTGGTCCTCCAACTGATTCCTGCAATCTCCTCACTCACGCCCGTCACAACAGCTATACCTCTGATTGGAGTACTCACTCTGACAGCTGTCAAAGATGCCTATGATGACATTGTACGTATGAAAAGAGCTCTGATACCGCTCAGATCTTTATAGAACTCTCTTCCTTCCAGCAACGACATCTATCCGACTCGCAGGTCAACAATCGCAAGTCGAAGACCCTGAGGAATGGCAAACTGGTGGATGCCAAGTGGTCGGAGGTCCAGGTGGGCGATGTCATCCGCCTGGACAACAATCAGTTTGTGGCCGCCGATATCCTGCTGCTGACCACATCGGAGCCCAACGGTTTGTGCTTCATTGAGACGGCGGAACTGGATGGGGAGACCAATCTGAAGGCCAAACAATGCCTAACGGAAACCATCGAGCTGGGGGATCATCATGATGCGCTGTGGAACTTTAATGGCGAGATTCTCTGCGAGAGACCCAACAATCTCCTGAACAAGTTCGATGGCACTCTGATCTGGCGCAATCAGCGATTCGCACTGGACAATGAGAAGATTCTGCTGAGAGGTTGTGTGCTGCGAAACACCCAATGGTGCTATGGCGTTGTGGTCTTTGCCGGAGTGGACACCAAACTCATGCAGAACTCTGGAAAGACGCAGTTTAAGAGTACAGGCGTGGATCGCCTGCTTAACTTTATCATCATAGGGGTAGGCAACTCTGGAGAACTGATGAAAGAAGAGAATTTTCATATACTTATGTATTCGTTACTCTATTCAGATTGTTCTCTTTCTGGTGTCGATCTGTGCCTTATTTGCCGTTGGCTGCGCCATCTGGGAGGGTCTGATAGGACAGCATTTTCAGGTGTATTTGCCCTGGGAGCATATCATACCCAAAGACTATATACCCTCGGGGGCCACAGTCATTGGATTGCTTGTTTTCTTCTCGTATGCCATAGTCTTAAACACTGTTGTGCCAATCTCGCTCTACGTTTCAGTAGAGGTAAGTGCATAATACTCTTACTTTATCCCCTAATTAATTTGCAATGCGCTCTCCTCCATCCGCAGGTAATACGCTTTATACAGTCGTTTCTCATCAACTGGGATGAGGAAATGTATTATGCACGCACCAATACTTATGCCAAAGCCCGCACCACCACGCTCAACGAGGAGCTGGGCCAGATACAGTACATATTCTCGGACAAGACGGGCACTCTCACCCAGAACATCATGACATTCAACAAGTGCAGCATCAATGGGCGCACCTATGGCGATGTGATTGACTTGCGAACGGGAGAACCCATCGAAGTCACTGAGGTGAGTCCCCCGCCAAAGACGGCGATTTGGAATGGGGATTTTGGTGTGGATTAAGCTACTTGAACCTCTAACTTCCTGGTTGAGGGATTCTGTTGTCCTTTGTGTGTGCGTTCGTGTCTCTCTTTTAATTTGGTGTCCGTTTACTTGCACTGTCCTGGCGACTGGGGGATAAATCAAACTTTTACTTTGATCTCCCTACACCCGGTCCCAGTCCTTAGTCCCTTTTGTTTAATTGTGCGAGAAGCAAAGCAATGCAAAAAAAGAAAAAAAACCCACTCACATTACTCGTTATAGCAGCAAACAATTTTCCACAATAGCCCCAGAAATCCCGAAGAGGTTCCCACAGGAACAGCTACATCAACAAAGCAGCCACCCCTCATCCTGGTGCACAAAGCCGAGGTCCATGCGAAGAAGAGCTCTGTGATGGTCACCGCCGAGGGTGAGACACAATTGGCCAGCAGTCCGTCATCTGACAGAGCGGAAATGGAGCACTCGGCTCCGCTGCCGGCACCGCAAGACCCCCAGCGGAATCGTGGACGCAAACAAGTTCGCTATTCGGCGCCCAGCAGGAGCCAAGAGGAGGAGCCCGGGGGGACAATCCCTGGAAGATTGCCGACCCCTAGAGGATCGTCACCCTCTGGTTATGACAGTCAAAGGAGCAGCAGTAGGAGCAGCGGAGGAGGATTGGGTGTCTGCTTTAAGCGTAGTGGACCGGGGCTTATGCAACGTCAACTTTCCAGCACAAACAGCAGTGACAAAGTAAAGATCTTGCATGACAACGAACAAACCGAACCACACATGCACCACCACAACCAGCACCACCACAGTCAGCACCACCAACAACCACAACACAATGGCCGGTTGGTCAAGCTCAAGTTCAAGAAATCCCCATCAACAACATCGCTGAGTGTTCCCTTCTGTCACAACCACAGCGCTACAGAGGAGCTGACGCTGCAGGCACCGCCAACCGCACAGCACCAAAGCACCACCCACCAAAATCACCACAATGAATCATTTGCCACCAATTGGAGTTCGTCGCGTCAGAGAGTGCACGTATGCATGTCGCATGTCCTTCAATCAACACCCCATTTATCCCTGTACTCCAACTGTCTGTACATTTGAATGCCTCTGTGTGCATGCGATGTCTGCAATCTCGCTGATTATTTGATTACATATGCATTAGCTGCTTACAACCCAGTAGCTTGAATATATGCATGTCTTGCACTGTCTGGCACTGTCTGATGATGTATATATATTTATGCACGTTCATGTATTTCCTAGTGGGACATTGCTTCATTGCACAGGGATTGTGTACAGATTGCTTATACTGGAGACATTCCATATATTCCCATCAGTATATTAAATATCCTTAAAGCACATATCGTAAACTTGTTTACTTAAAAAATGTATAATCCCTATTATTTTGTTGAAAGTCAGTACAAATACGTTTTGGGGTATATATTATTAAATTTTCGAATTTATTTAGTTCGATTATCGTAATTTTGAAAATAATAAATGTCCAATATCTCATATATATTATATATATATCATATATATATATATATATCATATATATATATATATGATATGTATATATATATCATATATATCATGTCCCATGTTATGTATCACAAATTGGAAAAAAGCTTAATTAAAATTACATTTTTTTACATTGAATAAAAAAAACTTTCATAGATTATTGTACATTTTTAAATATCATACATGATCGAAAAACGCAAGTTGGAATATTAAACTGTTTAATATCGCGCACAATTATTCAAAAATATATAACATAGACTTTCAAAATCTTGAATTTAAGAAATTATCGTTAAATAGGATCGAGTGTATGTTTAAAGCCCTAGGATTCCACCAATATACCCCCTTTGAACATAGTTAATTTCGAAATTTCGTTTATTTTAGAAACTAACAGAATATAATTTTTTTGTGTGTTCCCCTGCGATTACATTTTATGTATTAAACAGAACGTTTTTCTTGTCTAATAATTTGGGATTAATATCGTATATCTAACAGCGTGCCTTTGCTTTGTATCGTATACAGCCAAGCTTCGCTTAACATATCAGTAAACAACAGATATACCCACAAATCGTAAGATCCTCTAAGGTACACATCATCTAATCCTACACCCTTTCGCAGGCCCTGCAATGCGTCGACTTCTCAGCCAATCCTCATCACGAGAGCGACTTTCGCTGGTACGATCGCACGCTGCTGGATGCAGTTCGCTCGGATGAGGAGCATTCCCACGTATTTTTTCGTCTGTTGGCCCTCTGTCATACAGTCATGGCGGAGACCGTAGAGGGGAAGCTGGAGTACCAGGCCCAGAGTCCCGATGAGGCGGCTCTCGTGGCGGCAGCCCGCAATTTTGGTTTTGTATTTCGCTCACGAACACCAAACAGTATTACCATCGAGGTGATGGGTCGAAAGGAGGTGCGATCTGTTAGAGTAGGAATTTGAATATTAAATAATGCGAATCCAACATGCACTCTTTCAGGAATACGAGCTCCTCAATATTCTAGATTTCAACAATGTCCGCAAGCGTATGTCTGTGATCCTTCGACGAGGCAACACCGTGGTGCTATACTGCAAGGGAGCGGACAATGTGATATACGATCGATTGCATGGCGGCCAAGAAGATCTAAAAGCCCGCACACAAGATCACCTGAATGCAAGTTCGCCTGAATATCAAACATTCATATAGAAATTATGATAATCTTCCCGCAGAAATTTGCTGGCGAGGGTCTACGCACTCTGGTCCTGGCCGAGCGGCGTCTCACCGAACAGTACTACAAGAACTGGCGGACTCGGCAGCAGGAGGCCGCCTTGGCCATGGACTCGCGCGAAGAGAGGTTGAATGAGATATACGAAGAGATCGAGAGCGATATGCAGCTGGTGGGCGTGACGGCCATTGAGGACAAACTGCAGGACGGGGTGCCCAAGGCTATTGCAAATCTACAAAGTGCAGGGATAAAGATATGGGTTTTAACAGGAGACAAGCAGGGTGAGTGGCAGCGGGGTATCCCTTTAAGAAATCAAAAATAATGAACGATCTTAATCCCCAGAAACGGCCATCAATATTGGGTACTCCTGCCAGCTGCTGACGGATGAGCTGGCGGATGTCTTCATAGTGGATGGAAATTCCGTGGAAGAGGTGGAAAAGCAATTGAGACAGTTTAAAGAATCTATCAAGATATACAATCGATTTCGACCAGGAGGTGAGTAAATCCAAAAAAGGTGCAGAGAAAAGTAGGAGCAGTACATATCTTCTTTTATAGGAACCGAAGCCCTTTACAATAGCGACAGCAACATGGATCCGCTGAGCGTGACCATGACACAGACCTCGGTCTTTATGCACGAATCGAGCAATCCGCCCACGCCGCCGCCACCGCCCGCCATATCGGTGGTTACCTTTAGGTGGGATGACAAAAATAAGGATAAGAAGGGCGGACCGGACAGGTAGAGGGCAATCCAAACACAAAAACACTTTCAAACTTCTTTATTTCCAAAAAGAGAATAATTTTTCTAGCTAAAGTGAAAACTTAACATCAAATAGAAGAGCTAGAAAGTCTATATTACTTCTAAAATTTCTTTAGCTAACTCTTTTGAACTTTTGTGTTCTTTTTTGTATCTAAAACGAAACTATTATATATATTTTATTATTTAATCTTAGGGAAATCTTTTATTTTATTTTATTTATTTTATTTTTCTCTTTCTGTAACTAAGTTTTAGGATATTTTATTTCCTAGTTTTAGAAATGTTCCTTTCTTTTCGGGAGATACCATTATTATATTCAGATGAAAACCTTTTAGTATAACCCACCTAAGGATGTTACCCTCTATTGGTACTTGTTCCGCCCGTCAAGTAAAATATTTATATACATGTTTTATTCAAATCCAATTATCTATATTTGTTGAAACATCTGTATGAGTTCTGTCTGTGTGTCTCTCATTCTGCCTTGTATAAAACTCGAAAAACAGAAACCAAAATTCAGAAGCACCAAATACCAAAAACAGTCAACCATTCCTTAGTCTTGTTCATTCCTTAACTCCTTTCGTTGTTGTTTTGTTGTCTCATCTAAAGTTGTTTGCATGCCTAACCTTTTGTACATATAACTCATTATGGTCTACCTCTCTCTTTGAAGTATACTTTGCCTTGTTTGTTCTATCATAACATTTCCATTCTTTGTGCTTAACGTGCAACCCCACAAACTTGTAACTAACTTAAGTTTCTGTACTTCTGAACAGCGCCGAGTGCAACGATTTGTTTGGGGATGAGAAGAGGAGCTTAGATGATGGTGCTGCCTCCATAGTGATAGATGAGACCACTGGCTTTGCTTTGGTCGTTAATGGACACTCACTGGTTCATTGTCTGTCGCCGGAATTGGAGATCAAGTGAGAGTTATAGTTATCCACGTATAAAGGAACATGTATCACTGTACATAACCTTTTCAGATTCCTGGACATTGCCTCACAGTGCAAAGCGGTTATCTGTTGCCGGGTTACTCCGCTGCAGAAGGCTCTGGTCGTGGAACTTATTAAGCGTGCCAAAAATGCCGTCACCCTGGCCATAGGCGATGGTGCCAATGATGTATCGATGATAAAGGGTTAGTTTTTACCTTATGGAATCCTCCATCCATCCAACTATGTAACCTTTCCTTTCCCCTTTAGCTGCTCATATAGGTGTGGGCATATCGGGTCAGGAGGGCCTTCAGGCTGTTTTATCCAGCGACTATGCCATTGCCCAGTTCCGGTATCTAGAGAGGCTCTTGCTGGTCCATGGTCGTTGGTCCTACTATCGGATGTGCAAGTTTCTGCGCTACTTTTTCTACAAGAACTTTGCATTTACTCTGTGCCATTGCTGGTATTCGCTATTCTGCGGCTTCAGTGCTCAGGTGGGTCCATCAGAAAATATCTCTACTTTATCTTATATAACTAATGTATATAATTCTCCCTCAGACCGTTTTCGATCCCATGTTCATATCGGTGTATAATCTGTTCTACACTTCGCTGCCGGTTTTATCTTTGGGGATCTTCGAGCAGGACGTATCGGATAAGAACAGCGTGGAATATCCGCGTCTCTATACGCCGGGTCTTAGGAGTGAACTCTTTAATATACGTGAATTTATATACAGCGTGCTGCATGGCGCCTTTACCTCTCTTGTCCTGTTTCTGATACCCTATGGCGTCTATAAGGATGGTGTCTCCCAAAATGGTTATATATTGAGCGATCACATGACCCTGGGAGCCGTTGTGGCCACTATACTCATTGTGGATAATACAGCACAGGTAGGAAGTACAGTTTTTCCCTATCTGAACCGCTTCTCAGTTCTTAACCCCTTTTAGATCTCTCTATACACTTCTTATTGGACCATCGTGAATCACATAACAATTTGGGGCAGCTTGGTCTGGTATTTTGTGCTGGATTACTTCTATAATTATGTCATTGGCGGGCCTTATGTGGGCTCGTTGACTCAGGCTATAAAGGATCTTACTTTTTGGATGACAATGTTGATAACGGTAATGGTACTCGTGGCTCCTGTGTTGGCGTACAAGTATTATCTTCTCGATGTCCATCCAAGTTTGTCGGATAAGGTGAGCATTCTCCTTAAAACCTTCTCAAGAATTTAGTCTTATGTTCCCTTCTACGCTTGTAGATCCGCCAAAAATCCTTAAAGAAGATCCATTCGAGAGCCTCCAGCGATGTGCGACGTACTCCATCCTCACGTCGTGGACGTCGCTCTGTACGCTCTGGTTATGCCTTTGCTCATCAGGTAAGATTCTACCTTAAGCCAATTTCTCTTCCCGGATTAACTTCCGGTGTGTTTGCAGGAGGGTTTTGGACGTCTCATCACCTCGGGCAAGATCATGCACAAGATGCCGCAGGACTTTGCCTTTCCTCTGGGCTTGGGCACGAAGAAGACTCAGGCCCTGCACAACAATCTGGCCTCTGCAGATCAGACCAAGGCCAGCAATTCTTCGGGTCACCACATGGGCAACAACAACAATACCAATCAGCGGCACAATCAGAACCAGAATCATTCATCGATGGCGGATATAAGTGCCGAAGGACGTGCGGCAGATGCAGGTGGCAGTGGCGCCAATGATGATATAAGTCCTCGGGCGCCCTGCCAAGATCTGGATACAATTAATCTGTAAGCCTTCGAAATGGGTACTGGATCGTAACAAACACCAAAAACGCTATTAAGAATTTAAGTCAACGAAAAGGGTTACAAGTTAAGAGTTGAAGTAGGATATAGTATGGGTAGATATAGTATTTTGTATGTGTTTCGTGCGAATGTGAGTCCTAGAATCTAGTAGATCGAACAAGAACAAGTATTACAAAGAATGTCTATCGGATTCGAAAGTTATACCCTCTTTAACCCTAAGATATATGTAGTTGAAGGTGGATTATGTGTAGTTTAAGGTTTATTTATAGTTATCTTCATAGTATTTGTAGCATGGGAAATCATCATCCAAAGATAACCATAGTATCCTCCGTAAAGTCCCTTAATTAAGTCATCTCCTAAGTTTCCTCTGTGTGATAGAATCTCTGTTTAAAGTGGTTCGGAAAAGATTACAATTGGTTGAATCTATGCTGAGCTTATCGGTATCTCTAGCCAAGTAGTTTCCTTAAAGGCTTTATCTTTATCCCTTGACAATCTGCTGGAACCAATCCCTAAGATATCATTCATCGCGACCCCGTCCCCCACAGAAAGCACAAAAAATCTCTTCTCCCACGTATTTATCTCATTGTTAATTGCATTTAAGCGAGCGAATCTTTTGAAACCCCAAACCCTATACAGTATGATTGTGAGTACGTTTGAGCATAGACTTAGGTATAGAATAGAGCTAAATGGAGCCTTAAATGGAAACTGTTGGATAACTGAAAGTGTACTTAAATGCTTAATGTCGTGCTGTGTGCTTAGCCAATAGCTTACTTACCCATAGATTAACGATTTCGAATCGCAAAGTCCACGGCTATATACTTTATTCGCCTCCCCAACACAGAGAAAACTTAAACATAGGCAAGTCCACACTTCTGTGTTCCTAATTAGAGTTTTTAGTGAATAGTAGAGCCTGTCTATGCATTGCAGAGTCCCTAGGAATAAGTCTTTTTAACTGGGTTTCTCCCATCTTTGTTCGGTTGTTTTTGGGATGGGCTGTGGGTTTGAAGAGGTTACAAGGGTTCATAGTGATTTATACTTAAAGAGTGCTTACAATCTAGAGGTTAAACATAGCTTTTCAGATATAATACATAGATCTAGCTGTACGATTTTGGGTAAATATTTTTGCATGACAAGAGTTCAAGTAAGCTAAACTTAAATATTGCAAATTGTTGGCATGAAACTTAATTTTAATGTGCAAATTGTTGGTATACAAAAATAAGAACACACAAAAAGAGAAAACATTTTATTTTTATCAAACATTTTTAGACAGAAAAAACTACCAAAACTTGTGCTAAGAACATTTTTAAATGATTAAATAAATGCGAAATATTTTAAAAAGAGAGAAGAGCAATTTTAGTGTTTTAGCAAGGCGATTTTATTGCCTACTTTTAGGACGATAAAGCTTGTCTCGTATTTGTTTTGAGATTAATGAAATTATTATTGTCTTAAGCCTTTATACATAGCTCCTTTTCTACATAAATTTCCCACAAAACTCATCCTCATAAAACGGGGTTGATCTATTTTCTGATTCTGTTTAATTTGCGTAACAGATTACACTTAATTTATTAAGAGAAAAGTTCGACTCCTCCTCCGAAACAGAAACCGACAGCAAACTCAACTTTCCTTGACTTGTTCACGCCTCATTAGCTGGACATTAAGATTATGCATTTTTTGTTCAACTTTTTGGTCAAATTTAACACAAGACTTGCTCGGAACTTTGTAATTAAATCTGTTACAATCAAATTGCTTGCCTTTTATGGGTCTCACTCTCTTTATCTGTCTCTGAAGGAAAACCTTGAAGTTGTTTCGAGAAAAATTTAAGGCGTTGAAAGTAAGTCAACTTAATGTCGCTTGAATATCCACTGCGCAGAGGGAGAGAGTCAGGGAAATAGCGATAAAGAGAGATGGAGTACTTTGGAGGCAAAAATCTTAAGGAAAAAAATGTGATGCCATTTATTTTAATTTGCAAGAGTCAAAATGTCGAGATTTAAAGTGAGCAATGAGTGTGGCCAGAATGCGACGCAGTTCAGGCCAAAGAGAAACTGAAAGAGATGCCAACACAAGGATAGAAACAGAGAGAGAGCTCGAGATACAGAGAGATACGAGACAAATAATAATTTTCAAAAAGAACCCTCATTCCTTCGTTGTTTCCATCAAGAAGGGTCCAGCCATTTAATTGATTGACTTATGCCCCATAAAAATTGTTCCCTTGAAAAGAGCCATCATTAAATGTTGAATCTTATTTAGGTAGCGAATACTTCGATTAACTTAATCAATGAAAATCGCTTTGAATGTTCTATAAAAATCTTAACATGCAGATAAATAACTGCCAACTGCTAAAAGGGATCAGCGGCAATGGTTCCCTCGGGTGCCAGTAGATGTGGCCATAAAACTAAATTGATGCACTGTCCTCCTCCCACCGACTAGTCAAAAGGTCAGGCAAAAAATACAACAAAAAGAAAGAAAATCATAACAATGTTTTATTGGTTATTTATTTATGTATTATTTTTGGATTAAACTTGAAGATATATTTCAGTCCTCAGCAGCTTATGGACTTGCGTTTTGTGGTTTACGTTGAAACACAAATAAGGGCTTACGTTTCCATCTGCTTTACAGTCAACAAAACACCAATGGAATTCACCTGCAGCATAAACGACATTGAAAAAGTACACATCACAGAGACTGGGGCTGTCGAATATGGGTGGGATGTGGCCGAGGGTCCTGTACGTTCAGTCATCAGTCTGAAAGTTCTTCTCGTTGGGCTACTTTCGGTATGCTGAGTAATGTGAGTGCTTCCGCTTCCGCCTCTGCCTCTGCCTGTCTGGGTTGGGTGTGTGTAGGTGTGGGTGTGGCTGGACCAGCAGCCACTTCCGTTGCTGCCATCGCTGTTGCTCCTCGTTTTTAAGTACCTATACTTTTACAAAAGGTATATTGTGTTTGATCAGAAGTTTAAAGCATAGAAAACGCAACTATGCTCCCTGCTAGTCTCTCAGTTAGGCTACGAATCTTATGATTACTCAAAAAAGAATGTACATCGATAACCTATTGGTTTCTGAAGGTAATACCACCAAACACTACATCAAAACCGTATAGCTATATAGTATTTCTACCATTGGAAAGAAGTACATATCTTTTAGAGTATCAAAAGGATCTGCCTCCCGAGCCACTCTTTCCTTTCCCTTTACCTTTTTTTTTGTATTTATTTTAACAAAAAATTTCAAAATACTTAATACTCAATTTGCTCCACAGAGAAATGTTATGCCAGGCGCGGCAGGGCTGGGGCGGGTCGGGACTGAGGGGATGTACATGTGTGTTGTGTTAACTGCTCACCACTTGGCCGCCTTTCCTACTGGGGGCAGCAACCCCATCACCCACTTCGTGTGTGTGGCAACTGTGAGATAAAAGCATCTTTAGCAAGTTGAATAACTTGTTGGTATCTCCCTGGAGCTGGGAGCTGGATGAAAACACTTGCCGCGCAAATGGTGCTTGAACATATTCCACTTTGATTTCGTTTTATATTATTTCATTTTCTGTTTTTTTTTTAAGAAATGAAATCCATTCAGCATTTTGCGTGGAACCTGTGCCTGGCATAAATCTGGCAAAAGGAGCCAGATACAAAATGGGAAATGGAAAGGCTGGAGAAGTAAGAGTGCTTGAGGACTTTTATGCCTGGCACTTAACCGCTTAATTACTCATTATGCTCTCAGTTTATCCAGCCATTTAATCAGTTATTCAATGCAGGGCCGGGCCGAAGGTAAAGGCGCATTTAATGAATAATTGAGCCAAGCCAAACGGCAATAAAACATTTATTAACAATCTCAGCAGCCAGTCCTCGGGATATCTGTTGGGTGGGCTGCCCTCGAGTGTAATTTAACATTGATTCCGTGCATTTATCGTCCGCTGCACACCGTCTGTTTGCTATCGGTACACAGATATGAAAAATGTATCTGCATATTGTCCGTGAATAAATATTTTCCCATCATAAACAGAGTGCGGCTCCAATATGCGTGTGGCATGTATGCCATTCATGCCTGATGAAGAACTCGGATTTCGAAATATGTTAAGGCTGTATTTCAGTAATTAAATGGGCCAGAGGTATGCGATACAGGTACTTTAGCCCAGATTAAAAGCGATATTTAATAGGAGAGTTTCGATTTCATTAAGGAACATTAAAGAGTTGTTAAAAAAGGAAATGATTTATTATGGATCTTCAAAAAAATCTAGAAGATTGCCTATCATATCTTTAGAGGACAGAGAATATAAGCCTCTTTAACCTCATTCATAATTTAGATGGAACTTCCATCCGTTGTATACTTCCTTCCCAAAAGTTTTCTACTCTCAACATCTTTGTTGACCCAAAAACACTCCGACCCTCAAGGCGACCACGTCCTTGCTACCCATTTGTCAGAATCAGCGCCCCGTCGTGACCCCAAACCACGTGAGTTACTTACAACGAGAATGCCCCGTCCCGAAAAAGGAGAGCAAATCGAAGCGACAGCCGTAACAAGTTCGACGTGATGTCAACAAAAGCCAAGCAATATCAACCTAACAGGAGACTCCTTCACCCACACACACACACACTGACACCCACACATACGTACACATCGTACTCCTGCAAACACAAAGGCACACACGTATGCCGGGAGAACTTTCATTATAGGAAACGTCAAAGTTCGTGAAGGAGCCCACGCCAAGCACTCACTCACGTATCCCTCGCTCTCGCTCACTCTATTGGGAATGCCTTGCATCGATGGGGTTTCACAAAGTATTGTAATTGCATTTGCATATGACATTGCATTTAGGTTCAACTTTAAGTAATCCGACAAACTTTAAAGAACTAAGCCGAAATGCAATTCCTACTCCTAGAGCAAACACCTCAGGATAAACACCAAGTCAAACATTGCTAAGAAGGAATATCTTTCAATTTGTTTCTGACTTTGTGACGCCGTCCGATCCTCTCTTTGACTTCCAGTCCTATCTATCTGCCTCTTTTTTGTGTGTGCAACAAAGTTAGGTTAATAAAAATGATTTTAAAGTTTTCGCTGCCATGGATACGACACTTTCTATTATGCATTAGGGAACGGCAACAAAATTGTTTTCAACCTTTTTTACTTTGGCCGTTTTTTGTTGTGCTTACAACTTGTCTGTGATGCTGTGAAGTTTTGCAACAACAAAGACGTATAAAAGTATATGCCGGATTTGATAGGCCGAAGTATTAGATACTCTTGCAGATCTATTGAATAGTAGTTATCCGATTGGAAGACACATTAAAATGAGAAGAAACACCAATCTAAAGTTTACTTAACATTGACTTGTCTTTTCGAATCATCGAATCATATTTAGATATATGGATCATATGCAGCATAATAAACATCAGTCATTGTAGTAGTAGTAGTCCAAAGAGGTCGTAGAAATGGAAAAGTCGCGAACCCTTCTATTAGTTTGAAACTATTCGAAATAATTGTTAAACTTTCATTCTAAACTTTTGTAAATATATGTAGAAACACATAAAATACCAGTAATAGCTGAGTCCACATGGTACAGTGTTCAGCTTCGCTTTGCTCCGACTTATAAATGTAAGTACTGCTTAGATATTAGCCTTGGCATAGTCCCATCCCGGAAACTGCAACCGGCCTTAGGAGCTAGACCTACTATTGCCCAACTGTTGATTCTAATCAGGACATTTAGTATGTACCTCCTTTTTTACTTTACAAACATCTCAACCAAACCGTAATACCCACAGAAAGGGTATAATGAAAATAGCTAGGACCAAGTGGAGTCAAGTGGAAGGCGACAAAGAGAGAAAGGGTGGCAACGGGAAGTGAAGAATGGGATAAAAAAGGGAGGAGTATGGAGGAGAGAGTTGCAAAGAGAAGAGCATAGTGGGGGCAGAGTAAGATAGATACCGTTGCTGACAGCTGCTTAAGTGCGAAATTCGATTTCGTATTCAAGGGCGTTGTCCACTCCAAGCCAAAAAGAGACAGGGAGAGAGCACAAAGCAAAAAAAATTCATGAGAGATAAGGTTTAACACACCGAAAACTGATATACCCTTAATTGGATGCTAGTAGTACCTAAAATATCTGTTTGGTAATCTTCTCAGCATATGGCCCTTAAAAACTTATATCAAGCTCGGCAGGACCTACATTCTCATATACTTCATGTGGCCTATTTTCATAGGAAGACTTTTTATGTGGACCTTGGGAAAACTTATAATACACCTACTTCGAGGGCAAGACACAAAGGAAGAGGGCTGAAGAGCTAAAGAGTGAATAGAAATTACTTAAACTTGTAATGAACCAAACACCAACGCTGAAGCAGGAAAAAAATACTGAACTTGTGAAATTTATAGAGGCGTACAAGGACATCAACAAGAGCACAGACAGAAATGGGAGAAAGAAATGGGATCAGGGGCAGTGATAGAGGGATAAACTAACGAAAAGGAGAAGTGGAGAAAGGAAAGAGCCCGCAATAAAGAGATAAAACTAGAACTAAAGATAAAAAAAAACATGGGTTGAGTGAATACCATTTTACAAAAAAGTACCGTCCGTCCTTCAGAAAAGCAGACTCTTGTGAAACTATTCAGAACTCGAAAAAAGCCCAATGAATGGCTTAAATGCCACTTGAATGGAGCCAGGGCCGCGAATTAATTTTCGCTAATTGAATGTTAATTAATAAAATGCAATACGAATGCACCCGAAAAAAGAGCTAGTGAAATAATGAGTGGATAACGTCAAAGTGGGATAATTGTTGACTGAATGGCCATTTACAAAGGCCGAAAAGGGACAGCGAGAAGGACACGCGAAAGAGACAGCCAGAGAAATGGCGAAAGAAAAAGCGCCATAGCGATATAGAGTGGCTGGAAAATCCCTGCGAGTGCCATCAAGCGATAAAGTTTTAATTTCCATTTGATGGCTGTTAGTGAAGCAGCATACAAATTATTTTTTATATATTTATACGGTTTTATTTTTTGTAGTTATTTGTCGGTCTGCGTCTGTGTGTAAAATATGTTTTAATTAAAAGCCAAGTTGTATAGTTTTCCCCTGGCACGCTCTCGCTGCGATTTCCCCAAAGCTGGACAAAATCAGAACTGCAAACAAACAAACAAACACATATAAATTTGTTGAGCGACGGAAGCGCCGGCAAAGACCAAAAAAATTCCCTAAAGTGGAAGGACCCAGTGGGCAAAAATGGCGAATGGAAAACGCAGTCAAAGTACCAATTCCACTTACTCACTCGCACACACTCACACTCTCTCTCCCACTCACAAACTATTTACAGATGAGTTGAAGTTACGGTGGAAATACCCCAAGGGCTGAAGCTACAAATAGATATTTAACTTTTGTGCAATTGAATTGGTCCTCCCCCACTGGGAAGCAGGGATAAAAGTGGTAAATATTCCCGGAAAGAGTGGTAGAAATCGGGAGTGGGAGTGGCTAGGAGAAATATGGCAAAAAATAGGACTCGAAAGGGAGGGTGTAACAGTGTTAGAAAGCGAGGAAGAGGAGCTATTCCTCATCATGCCATAAATGAACCATGACCCATATGTTGTTAAGTTAAAAACAAACAGGAATTAATTTTGTTTGCGCTGGAAAATTTGGTGCCCAGACGAATTTGACAAAATTATCATTGCTAAGTTTTTTTTAACAACTCTCCCCTGTAGCTAACAATTGTATGAATCTAGTCACCTTTTCATTTTAACTTTTCCTAGAGTGTTCAGACTAATAGTTTATTTTAGTCGTTCGCCTACAGCCAGACAGGCACACTCGATTTTTTTTTTCCTAAATTCAAAATTTAATTTTTGTGGTTTTTTTTCTTTCTTTTTTTCAAAATGGGTAGATCACTACTAAAATCTCGATCCAACCAAGTGCTGAAGTGTGGGGAGTTCTATTTGAAGGTAGGGATCTGCCTTAGATCTGACAACCCTATTCCTAATCCTTCATCAATGGTGTGCAGACGAACCCGCAGCTGAGCTCCCTGCGAAAGTACAGCGATGGTGGCAGCCTCAAGGAAGCGCTGGCCAAGAAGATACCACAGGAGCGCGAGAAGATGCTGGGCATCAAGTGCCTGCACGGCGACAAGAAGTTGGGCGATATCAAGGTGAGCAATGTGATGGGGGGACAGCGGGGTCTGCTGCTCCTCATGTGCGACACCTCATATGTGGACCCCAACAAGGGGATCTTCTACCGCGGGATAGCACTGAAGGATGTGTGCGCCAAGCTGCCCCGCGTCCAGAAGGACAGCAAGGAGGGCACACCAGAGGGAGCGTTCTACCTACTCACGGCTGGGAAGATGCCCAACAAGAAGCAAGCGAAGGACGTCACCACGGAGTGGCAAAAACGGGGCAAGCTCCCCGACTACTGCTTCAAGCTGCTGGACAGCATGGACAAGCGTATCCATCCGATGGCCCAGTTTTGTGCAGCCAGCGCCGCCCTCAATCCGGAGAGCAAGTTCGTGGAGGCCTACACAAAGGGTGCGAAGAAACCCAAATACTGGGAGTACATCTACGAGGACTCCATGAACCTGTGCGCCTACCTGCCCACTGTCGCGGCGGTCATCTACTGCAATATCTTCAAGGGCGGAAAAGGCAACCGCAAGTTGGAGTCTTCTAAAGACTGGTCTGACAACTTTTGCAATATGATGGGCTACAAGGACAAGGGCTTTGTGGATCTGATGCGACTGTATCTCATCCTTCATGCCGATCACGAGAGCGGCAATGTTTCGGCCCACACCACCCAGCTGGTGGGCTCGGCGCTCAGTGATCCCTATCTATCGTTCTCGGCGGGCATGTGTGGTCTGGCGGGACCCCTGCATGGACTGGCCAATCAGGAAGTCCTGGTGTGGCTGAACCAACTAATCGAAGCCATTGGCTGTGAGCCAACGGATGAAGAGATACTCAAGTTTATTAATGATACGCTGAAGAGTGGTCGGGTATGTTCTACCTCCTCCAGCACCTCCAATTTGGAAAACCATCACCAATCCATACTCTCTTTCAGGTCGTTCCCGGCTATGGACATGCGGTGCTGCGTCAGACCGATCCCCGCTTCTCCTTGCAAAACGCGTTTGCGATGAAGAACTGCAAGGACGATCCGAGTGTTAAGCTTGTCACACGCCTGTGGAAACTCATACCCAAGGTGCTTAAGGAACTGGGGAAGGTAGCCAATCCCTATCCCAATGTCGATGCCCATTCGGGCGTGCTCTTGCAGTACTACGGCATGACTGAGATGAAATACTATACGGTTCTCTTCGGGGTGTCCCGTGCCTTGGGGGTTCTGCCCCAACTGATTTGGGCTCGTGCTTTGGGTGCTCCCATTGAGAGGCCGAAATCCTTCACCACCGATTTCCTGTGCAAGTTCCTTACCAAGTCGAAGGACAAGGGTAAGAAGTCTAAGAAGGGGCCCAAGAAGTGCTAAGAGTGGAACCAACCATAAAGAAGGAGTAATTTGGCAAAATAATGCAGTAAATAAAAAATTGGCAAACATTGGGGCTTAAAATAGACCTGAGCTTTCGTTTCATATTCATGTGTTTGACAAGAGGTAATTGGGTTTTGCTGTCACTCAGTGCAATCCTATAATGTGGTTTCAGACTTGCTTTGATATGTGGTGGAGTGGAGGAGAGGGATGGATATGCCACCTAACAGAGGCATGGCCCAGCGAGTACTAATTATGGGCAAGACAAAAATACAGCTTTGATGTCTGCGGCTCAGTTTCTCCGCCAATCCGTCAGTCACACGCCACGTCTCACATTTCCGTCCAACTCCTTCCGTCGGCTTCAATCGCAGCCATTAATTAGTTGTGTAATAAAATCTCCAGAATAATTATAATAATTAATTACTGAATATTCAAATGGATTTGCCAGAAAATCCATAGTTTGCTGGGTAAAACCACTTGGAAATTCGGTGCTAAAAAGCAAAATTTCAAATTCAATCTTTGACATGACAAAGAGCAGCCCTGCTTCAAATTAAGGGCACATTGCTGTTGTTTCCCCGTGGACAAATCAAACTTATTAATATGTGCATATAAAGAGGGAGCTCCCCACCGCACCGCAATGAATACCATTCAATGTACTCATGATTATTGTAATTTTTGTAAAAGCATTCCATCAACTGATTGATTTCAGTCCAAGTTCCTCTTTTGTTTGTCTCTCGGCCTTTTCAGTCCGATTGTATTCCACTCTCTCTGTTTTTTTTTTTTTTGTTTCATTTGTGGAAAATGTTGTTATTTCTATGAGTGATATTTTATTGTTATTTCCCTCTCCGCAGCAACGGCCTCCCTCGGGGGGATACTGTGTCCCTGGTTTCCACTTGAATGCGATTTTAATTTTTATATGGGAACACATTTGTTGCCTGTTTGTTCCACTTAACAAGTGACCCAATTTAGTGGTTGAGAAAGTGAGAAAAATAATTCTGCTGGGAATTGAATGCGCATATTAATTGATCTTTTACACTCCAGTCAAGATTCACATTTTCACTTCGAACAACAAAGTGCAAAAAATATTGAATCCATCCACTTTAAACCCTCAACGAGCCTTGACACTGGACAGAACCGCATTAATAAATTTTCTCCTGCATTAAATGCTCGTAAAATAATCATGATTATGAGATATTTTTTTCCCTCCATCCTTAACACATTATTAATTGCTGGGAGAGCAGGGGAGATTTGTGGTGAGGCGGGGAGGTTGGTGGAGTGAGAGGTGCCTCTGGGTAGAAAGACGAGAGGAATGAGAGGAAGGAATGTAAATGATAAAAGTTGAAATATGTTTACACAAGTTTGCCGGGGAAAAGTAAGCTGCAAAACGTTTTAATAAAAGCATTTACTATTTTCGCCCGCACAGTTATTTTATTGTTGAGGGAAATCACACAAAAACTTTTTTTATTGCAATTTTCTCCACCAACGCTCGCCCACCAGCCCACTCAGCATGTGTGTGTGTGTGTGTTTTTTGTTTAATTTTTTTTTTAACATAATTTGAAATTGTTTTGGAGTAGGGTGTTGGTGGTGTTGGCAAATGCAGCGGCACGGTCTGGCTTTGGCCTTGGCTGCTCAGAAAGGGAAAGCGTTCCACTCACACACACGCACACTACCACACATAAACACACCCACTTGAGCACGGGCACTCACACAGACACACACAGCAAGGGGGCAGGGTAGTGTTCTGTCCGCGAGTGAGTGGCGAATAAAACACATCCGCATCAGCCATATTCCGTCCCCGTTCATGTGGTCGCTGCAGTCCTGCTCCTTTCCACAGACCCAAAAAAAGAATAGAACCTAAAAACGCTATTCTCGAAGATAACGACTAAAAGGTACCCTAACACAAATATATTTTTCACTACGAATATGAAAGGACAATAGATAGATCAATAGACTATCGGGGTAGGATGAAATTTACAAGCTTTATTAAGAATACCACTGGTTTTGACTTATTTTTGCTTATTTGGTAATGATTTGGCTTTAATTTTGTATATGATATCTATATAGTAGATAATTGAAGCGGGAATAAAGTAAGAATAATGAGTGCTGGCGGTCTATCACTTACACTTTGCACAAGACCTTCTGCCTGTTTTAATTGTCTGATCGCGATAGTTTTTTGTGGATCGCTAGGAAAAAGTTGAACTTTCGTATCCATGAAACTATTTCCCAAATTAAACATATAATGTCCAAGATCAGGGTGTTTATACAGACGATCGATGCTGCTTCCATCATCCATCAGTATTTTAGATACACAAAATACCCTTGTAATTTACAAGCACTGGGTATAACAATATATGACTTTTCCAATGTATGTGTCTTTTTTTTATGTCTGTGCTCGTGTGTATCTATGTTTAGGGAAAGTGCGTGTGTGGTAGTAGTCATATAAAATGTTTGCACATATGCCAAGTTGCTTTCAGCCATTTGCTGCAATATTAAAACAAAAGTAATGCGAAAGTGCTTTCCAAACCATCGCCACCCACTGCCTCCCCAGCCCCAACCCCAACCCCACTATTACACGTATTGCAACCCCCCTCCCACCCTGCACCCTTGACCACCCATGGCACTCGAAGGAAAAACAAAACCGTAGATTAAAAATTGTGCAAAATTGTGTCTGGCAGGCAACTATGCTGGGATATATTTTAAAAACTGACCAAACTATGGCATTTGCCATACCCATTGATGGGGAGTGAAATAAAGAGTATGATGGGATTAAAGATGAAGATGGAACTCGGGAATATTTGGAATAATTTAGCTAGGGATTACGTTGATAAGTGAATTGGAGGATTGCTTCTGAAATGGCTTATACTTATTGAGATTTTATTTAAAATCTTTGAATTGAATATAATTTGTGTTCAGGAGAAGACTGAAGAGAAGAAAGGTATAGGTACATAGGTAAATAAAGATCTTGCGACTCTCAATGTTTAACATTAACCCATCTTTCCCATCAAAACCGAGATGAAACAACCAATCGTAGCCAAAGGGATACAAACCATTCGATTCTCTGCAAGGACATGTGTACATCTCTCATCGCTGGCACTCTGTTAATTTGAATACAAAAAGTCTCTTGGAAAAAAAGCCACTCGAGTGTTGAGTGTTAAAAAGTTTCACTTAAAGCCCCTTCCCTCCCTCTACCACTCTATTTTTTTTCTGTGTATTTTGGCCAACAGCAGTTTGTCTGTGGTCTCATTTCATTAACTTCCGCCCAAGAAGCCAGAAGGAGAAGCCAAGCTGAGGAATTCGCCATGGACTTGTACTCCTTTCTGTGGCCCCCCATATCTCTATAATCACTTTTCTTGTCGGCGAGCAGTACACGCAGCTGAAATTTGAATATTTCTCTCTATTCCAGCTCTCTGAGGCAATTTTTTATTTTGGCCAAAGCCAAGAGAGGAAGCCAAGAGGGAAATGCCATAACTTCCTTATAGACCGAAAACTTTATGGCTCTGGCAGCAGCTGCACTATCATCCCAAAAACCCCTCTCCCCATTCTCCTTGTTATTGTATTATAATGGTCTCTGGCGCGAGTCGGGGCCTGGGAATGGGAATGGGAATGCTCGGGATGGATCTGCGTATGTTCTATTTTTTAAGATATGCAAAATAAGTTGCAGTTACTCTCAACAAAAGCATCTCGCAGACAAACACATCAGACTATGTGGAATATAACAATGTATATGTGCAGAGTAGATATGTATGTACACATACATGCTACTATTACACCCTCTAAGAGGGGCTATGACTTTTAAGAGATAAAACTTTCAAGGAAAAGAAGAAAGCGTTTTCCTTTGGTCTTTAAAGCGTTATTTTTTCTGCACGCTGCTCGAACCCTAGTAATCGGGTCGCATGGGAATAATTGATCCACCCGAGCGTCACATGTTTCCACATCACTTGGCCTAAGTTTATTCAAAGTTTATTATTCTTATGACATTATCATATAATAACGATGATTTGACAAGTGTATCCGCAGCTTCGACTTGGGAAAACCTTTCTGCACTTTTCTATGTATTTGGCTGAGTAAAAAGTTTGCCGGGTACGCAGGAAAATTATAATTCTTCCTCTCTAAACAAAGACTCGCCCAAGGAGGAGGAAAGGACATTCTTCTGAAAGAGCAGTTGCCGTTGCAGCTCCAGCGGCAAAGGCAGTTGCAACAGCAGCACTGGCACTCTCTGACAGAGTGCCAGTAACTGTTGGCTTCCATTTGACAGTGGCCAGGAAGTTTGCCAGTCCGCTCGATACTCAGATAAATTGCATTCCACTGCCGCACGAGGGCTGAACTCGTGCTTCTTTCATTTCCAATTCTCTTGCCACTTTTTTATATTCCATAAACAGAAAAATCTTTGCCCTTTATCCCGTTGTTTAAATATACTGAAAACGTTGCCTGAATGTTGATCCCTTTTTATGAGTGTCATTCAAATATTCGTTTGAACATAAAACCAATTATTTGTGTACAATATTCTTCTGTGTTTGCCATTTAAAATAATTGTTTAATTAGTTCGATATGCGGCTCTGTATTTATTGGCCCATTGAATCCAATGAACACGTGTTAAATTAAATCACTTTTAATTACAGGTTAATTAAATATAATGCATACTGCATGGCCCTATCCCTACTGTTTTTGCATTGTTCACAATTAAATGGCTTTTTCCGATACTTGTTTGTACTGCTAATGAGAGTTGAACAAATTTAAAGAAATTAATGTTTATTTAATGGTGGAGGCGATTGTTGAGACAAAAAAATTAAATTTGACGGGAATATGTTCCGTTATTAAATCATTTCTGATAACTATAATAAATAATAGTTTGATACTTATATTTATTTAATATGTATGTATTCCCTATGCCAACTATCCTATCCAGGAAACTTTTCAATCTCTCTGTTGATTCTTTTTGCCCCTTAACACTTGTACTTTTCAATTTAGTTAGAAGTTAACCCCCCTTAACAAACCCCTACCCCAAGCAGTTTTAACCGATTTATAATGTACATAAAATGAGCTACTGAAACAACAACTTTACGAGCAAGTGCTTACCTAACATAACTTTCAAAAGTTTCTAGTTCGCCTTTTTTACTCCAACATTTTCTAGCAGTTTTTCCTTGTCTAGTGCTCTACATCACCAGCCCCCCTTTGTGGCATGCTACCCTCTGTAGCGCTCACTATTTCATTTTCCAGTCGAAGAAATATTCGCACATAGTTTTGCCCGACGGAATGTGCTAAAAGTGCCGGCAGGTAAAAATAATTGCGATTATACTCGCCATTTTTCCGCACAGCAATGCTTGAAAGGTTGTGAGTGGCGGAGGGAGTAGTGTAGGAAGGAAAAGGAGAGCGATAGAGGGAGAGAGAAACCGAGAGAGAGAGTGGAGTTTAGCTGTCTAGGGCAGACAGAAGATGGGGTATATACTCGTAGATGCCTTTTCATGATATTTGTGCATGGGCTTCCCCAGTATTTCCCACCATTTCGCACATTGCACATCGCACATCCTCTGTGCCCTGGGTGGGTGCCCTGTAAAGGGTATTACGATTTTACTACATTTTTGAAATATACACAAAGGTGCTCTTGGGACTTTTAACACCATATTGAATATATCTTCTTGATCAGTATCAACAACCGACTCATTACCTATAAGTTTCTGTCCATATCTTTCTTTATATATCCGATAGTCAAAAGGAGTATGGGGGTATATTAGATTTGTGGTGAATGTGGATGTGCGTTACACCCAGAAGGAACCCCTCCGACCCCATAAAGTATATGCATTCTTGATCACCATGCGCCTCCTGGCAGAGGGGAGCCATACTGGCTGGTATAAATGTAGAGTCACGGCCCTAACTGCGGCTCACAACGTTCCCCCTCGTTTTTTTATGTTGGTATTTCTCTTTCTCTGATTCTCCTTTTATTTGGTTTTGTTTGTGTTTCTCCTTCTTGAATTTCTCTTTTTTTTTTGTTGGTTTCTGTGTGAAATGGGAAACCGCGAATGTTCTTTGACTCTATTCCTCTTGACTTTTGTTGGTTTCTAAGGGAAGTTTTATTAACCAAACTATTTCCAAAGAGAAGTTCAAAAGAGCAGGGGAAACTAATCAAATTAAATGTAAACAGTCGGGGGAATACTGCGGAAATTTCTGTGTAAATGAGGAAGTTTAAATTTTTGTCAAAATCAGGAAAAAGGCAGAAAAAAGATCCCGCACAGACAATGGGGCGTATGAGTGATGGCCTACTGTCAAAGCATAAATTATGCAATGAGTTAGGATAGAGACAAAGAGAGAGAGAGAGAGAGCAAGATAGTGAAACGATAAATAGATGGAGACAGGTAGAGATAATGGCAGGTGATGAGGCCTCTGTCGGGTCTCTGATGGACCAGCCGTAGGCAACCAATAAATAGGTGTTTGACTGATGTGACTGACACACCGGGCGTATGCGTAGTGCCGGATGCAATTTAAAAGCAGAAACCCAATTTCTCTGGCCGTCAGTCGCTCTCTATGAGTACACTTCTGGCTTAATTACGGCCAGGAAAAGTTTTGCCGCATTGTTTGCAATTTGGTATCATCCCATTTTTGTCGTCATCGTAGTCCTTTGCATGGAGCTCATCTGGTTGAGGTTGGGGGGTCTCAGTGGCTCCATTCTCTCTGTCTCTCTGGGCCATTGTTCGTTGAATTAGGTTTTGGTGAATGGACTGCAGTTGTCGCTTATCCTTATCGCCTTATCCTTGTAATTATCAACAGACAACCAAGGTGTCCTGCCCCGGCCATTGTTTCCCCTCATAGCGAATTATGCTTTCCACTCGGCTTGTTAGATAAGATAAGACAGAGGCAGAGCCAGAGCCAGAGCCAGAGCCAGACAGAGAAGAGAGAGATTTGGGCTTTAAGGAAGCTCTACTAGAATCTTGTGGCAAGTTTTGGAGCGTCTTTAATTAGTTATTACACATTTGTGGCACGTGTTGCTTGCCCTTTTCTTGTTGCTAATTAATTTATCATTGTTCTGGCATTCGTTTTGACATCATCCAACTGTCGGCACACAATAAATTTCTTTCGTGCTGCTGCCCCTCTGTGGGATTTCATTAATAATTCAGTTCATACACGACTAAGCCAAACTGCTGAATTGAGTAACCAAAACTGGATAAATTAACTTCATCCCAGGCGTTGGCAGTGGCAGTGGCAGTGGCAGCAGCCTGAGAGCATCTGCTATCTTCTAACCCAGCCACCTCCTTCAATCGCTGAGACGAAAATCAATATGTTTGGCATTCGTCTGATGTATCTTTAGCTATTTATTTCAATTTGTCAATCAAGATGACACAACAGGGGACGCACAGAGAGCAAAGATTAAAATTAAAAACATTCAGACCGATGTTGATCAAGAAAAATGTCGCATCCAAGGTTCACCGAAAATTTTCCAGCTTGATGTGGAAAATCCCCAAATAATCAAATGAAAAATTCGACTTTGTTTTCTTTTCGAACTGATTTGCTTGCGGTTAAGTTCATTGCACTTTCCTTTGTTTACTTTGAGGGAAACACTTATTTGTAAAATACTTTTGTGGCTACATTTTTATTTGATTTTCGTTGAAGATTGAGGATTGAGATTGAGGAGTTTTACATGGTTGTAAGCTTGAAACACAAGCAGATTAATTTGTGCCTACTTTCCACTCCTGAAGAATATGTCTTAACACATTTCTAGGCCTCCATTTTCCGTAACCCGTAACACACAGCACTCCAATTTGATTTCTCTGCTCATTTTGACGTGCTTTAATTGGAAATTATGGTTGCTTAGCCGTGTGCATTTTCCAAACTCCAACTGAACATAATGTTCGGGGCCATTTTGCAATAGGTGGCAATCCCCGATCCTAACACTTTTATGCTCGCTCTAATTGCATTTCACATGAGGAACTTTCACCAGGCAAAAGTGCCTCTCATGTGCATTATGCAGTCTGACTGTCAGGTGACCGTCAACATACATTCATAGTACATACACTCCAATCATATCGCATTCAACTATTTGAACAGCAACTGAAATGTGCATAAAAACTTTTACAATAAATCAGAAAATTCGTAAAACATTACGCACTCTTCCACATCCATACATACTCGTATATGTATATGCTTGTATGTACATGTGGAGAGGCGCAAAAGTTTTGTTACATTGTACAACAGCAAAAGGAAATTTGTTTACCAAGCTGTTGATGCTGCAGGCCCTGATATTTTATCTGTCTCTGCACCAGTTAATACTATATATGTGGGTGGCTGAGTAATTTTCAAAATTGTAGTACTGCCAACTCATGTGACAAACATCCCTCTCCCTCCTTCCTGCTTGATGTTGGTTCTTTTTTCGGGGGCATATTGGCTAATACCGACATCAGCTAACAAGGCTATTGTAAGCTCATTTAGCAGGTGTCTCTGTTATGGTTGCCTAAGCGGCTGTAAGCCTTATCACGTGTACAAACAGACAACCATCGCAGATAGCGCGCTTAATCAGTTATTAAATTGTTTGCTCTCCGTAAAATCCATCAACTCACACACCCTCCAAGAGCAGGATGTCTGCGGAGTGTTAGGAGTCGCGCCGGATGCCGAGGCCCAGGACTAACATCTAACAACCCATTGGGCACATTGTGTGCGTTCAACCATGGCACAAACAACACGGCCCAAGCCCAATGCCGATTTCGAACAGTGGTGTAAAAGAGCGGCAAGTTGTGGTACCGATTGAGCAAATTGTAGGAGGATTAATCATATTTAAATTCCAAAAAATTCAAATTTTCAGTTTGAAGTAAACTTAAAACTGCTCTTCATCGATGAAACGATTGTAGTACAAAGAGAAAAGCTTTATTAATAGAAGTTACTTGGAGACTTTTCTCCATGTCTCTCTGTGATAGTAATATAGCTGATGTGCCAACTCTTGATTTCCCTCAAATTTGTGTGCTCTATTAAATTGCACTCCATTCAAACAGCTTTCTAACCACTGTCTCGACGGAAGTTGACTCTATTGTTGGTGGGAGCAATCAAAGTCCGTGACGAACGAACGATTTAACGATTATGGCGATAAAGAGATTTATCGATGAACAATTCAACTGAAACAATACAAACACACAGACTCAATTCTGCTTCGCTTCTCTTCTAGAAGGAGGCCCGGGCCGACTCGCGTGTATTTTATTGAGCACTTGAGTGCACTCGCTTATGGGAACGATTAAAATCGATTTAATTCATTCCAGGCATAAATCAGGAAGCCAGAAATTTTCGCCAGACAATGTATCTGCTGGCGAAGGTCAAGATGGCACCACAACCGCACATCCTGATAGTGATGGATGGGGTGTACTATATGGGGCACATATCTCTGCGAGCACCACTCCAGTGACAGTTTTCGCGGGGAGTGTGAGGCAGGCAGACAGCCAGACAGTGAGCGAAACCATACATCATTCATCATGGCTGATGATTTCTGTCCGCAAAAAAGCTTTATTGTTTGCATAGGCAATAAAACGAATGCGATGCGTGATGAAAAGCCTTTTAAATGCAAATGTTTTATTTATATTTGCGAACGAGTGAAACGAAGGAAAACGCTGTATTGATTTCACTATTGTTGTCTTTTCCTTGAAAACAGTTGCGCAACATCGATATAGCCACAATCACAAAGGGCTGTCAAAACCAGCAAAAGCGAGTGGAAAACTTTTTTCGTATCATACAAATATGGCAATTGGAGCGTTCCACCCTCTACCACCCCTATCGTACGCCTGAAAAGCTGTTCAAATAGTTTCAAGGGATATTTTTTGGTCCTAGGAAGGACTTGCAGATTAAAGTGTATTAAATAAGAAATGTTCATGAAACACAGTAATTGGTGCTCCTGCAATTTGTTCTGTGATAAATTTCGATTTATTTTTTTCCAATAAATTCTCCCAAATATTGGAAAAATATCACAGCATTCGCCACTTTACTTTTTAAGATACTCTCATAATAATGTCTCCCTATCCCCCGTAATTTAAACCCTTTGCTGTCCCTCAAACCTGGTCCTGTTTCTGAACCTTGCTCCAGTTCCGGAAACAAGCTAATAGCAACCCCGAGGGCAATTCGAGCTCAGATTTCTTTCCTTGATTTTGAGAGCGCATCGATCCTTCCTGAAGCACACCCTCTTTAAACTTTTTAAAGCTCTTCGTCTGAAATCATTTCAACATTTTTCGCTTTTACTGGCCTGGGCCACATAAGGGAAATATGATTATGGGGCAGCTAAGTGGAATATATCCTTTCGCTTGTTGCATGCCATTCAGCTCTGGTTTCAGCTCCCCTTTCGGCTCAACTTTTACTCCACTTTCAGTTGCAATTGCAGTCGGAGCTCTTCAGTTCTCTCGTCGCGTTCATCCATAAATATTCATGTGACCTAATCGGTTTATGACTGGCATAATCGTCTGCACTTTGCACGTCTTTTGCTCATGAAGTTGAATTTATATTTTCTCTCCTTTTTTTTTAGTTTTTCTTTTGTGTATCTTATGCTGACATATGTCCATTACGGAATATGGGTTAATCTGGAGAAAGCATACGGGCGTCATTACACGATGTCATGTCGGTGGCTAGAGTATATGTACATATCTGAATTTATGTTGCAAGTTGTGCTGATGCTGTCTGTTGCATGCAACATGGCAAGCAGACTCCCCGGAACTCTCCAAACTCATTATCATGTTCATTTCAGTTACCCGCAATTATGCAAATTTCGCGCAAGTTTTTACATCGCTGCGTATGCGTGTGAATGTGAGTGTGTTTCTGTGTACGTGCTAGCTCCTCCTGTGGATTTTGTGTACTCTTTCGGCTGTCCGTTGAGCACAGTATGCAGCGAAAAGAGCAGGATAGCAAGCTGACAGCGCAGAGCTCTGCTTGTGGGTCTTGGGCTTATCTCTTCATGTGCATGCACACAAAACGTTGATCCAGGTGGAACGCTCTTCGAGGGTTGGGAAAGTGGAACGTAACGGGAGGCGGAAAGCAATTGATTCAGATGCAGTTGGTGCTGTAATTGTGGATTGTGGATTATGGAATGCTGGGCAGCAGAAAGAGAGAGATTTGTGGATTCTTGATTTGTAATTCAAGGGAGAGAGAACGCTCTCACTGATCTGGTCTGCGTCACTAAGTACTGGCTAAACGAGGAAGCTTCTGGGTCGCAATTTCTTAGAGCTTCGTTCTAAGCTGCTGCAAAGTCTCTATTAATATATGTTAATGTATTACACCTAAGATCTGTGCTCCTCTGCTGAAGCTCAACCATATATTTCTCACTTGCACTACCTGCTTTTCCCACACATGAGTATTATTTATTTATAATGGAATACTATGTATAATATAATATAATATGTTTTACAAATTTTGTTTCGATTATTCGATTCAATTTGTGTGCCAATTTAAGTGAAAAATATCTAAAAAATCTCTCGCTCTCTTGTGTGTGATTGCACCTGGTTCCTGCCACCATTTGCTGCACGCAAGTACAAAGGCGCTCGAACTCTTTTGGCATTTGTCTCACGCAACTCGCGAGTCCCGTTAGCAATGAAAAATATTCAATAATAAAAAATGCAATACGAGTTACATACGGCTTTAGCAAAATGTCAACAGCCAAAAAGGAAGGGAAAAATCTATATTACGCGATATATTTACGGCATTTTAAATGAAAGCACGTGTTTGGCAAGGCAAACGAAGCAATGCCAAAGGCAGCAGCGACGCTGATGCTTCGAATATCGCACCTAAGCTCAGACCCACCAGGAGGAGCAGCAATAGAAGCACCAACAACATCAGCCACCTGAAACGCGACCATAAAATGGCAAACGAACGCAATAAAAACTAGAAACAAGCAAGACTGGGGAACTTTGGAGCCGACGTGTTAGATACCCTCGCGGATTAATCGCTTTATTATCTTTCCGGGTTCGTTCAGCAAAAGATATGATCTCTGAAAGGTTTCAGTAAGATGTGTAGCCCTACTTGTAGAGTTTTTCCCTTCAAATATCTACTCAAAATCATTGTACCCTCTTCAAGGGTATAACTAGAACAACGGCTGCTGGGCCGCAAGCAATAAGCAGAGAGGTGGACTCCTGGAGAGCAGGAGTGGGAGTGGGAGTGGGAGGGGGAGGGGGTGGTCGGAGTGGGGCTGCGAAGTGAACGCGGGCAGGTGGAGCGCATTACTTTGAAAGTACATTGAGCTTGAAAATGACTTTGTAAATGGCGCTCGACAAATATTTTATTACCAGGGGAACAGCAACAATTTACTTTGGTATAGCCCCACTCAAAAGTTCCTTGCTTTGGCTTGCTCTCTGCAAAGAGAGCCTCCTCTCTGCTTCCTTGGTTTAAAGACTTACTTTAATTTTGCGACAAACAGTTATGAGTACTGAGGTGTACAAGGACACCCACTGTGAAGGCTACAAACTTTAAAATTAATTTACAGAATCAAAATCTGGTATTATAAACTCAATTAAGACCCCCCACATTGCCTTTGAATTAGGAATGATCCGCGCTATTTACAAATCAAAGTTTCATAAATTTGATTTTCCACATTCCATTTAAACCACTCAATCGATGACTATACAAATGCCATGTAATTCATGGCTTCATAGGCGAAAATTTAGTGTTTAAAATTGTGGCTGCTGCAAAAATTTCATTAAAAATTATCTAGTTAATTTAACAAATTTTGGGCTCTCCACATGCCTGCTGCGGGGGAGTGCCGTACCCCACATTGGCGGCCATGGACAAAGAGAAAGTTATGGGAAAGAGGGTGGGTTATGGAATGTTGCCAAAACGCCAGGAGGTTCGACCTGCGGTTGCGGGTTCTCCCGGTCTGCTCCGGTCCGGTCCGGCCCTGCCCCGCACCGTTCTGGCCCTGTTCTCTGTTCTCGGTGTTCCGTTCCCTGTTTCTGGCTGGTAGTTATCCTTTTCGCGGTTACCTTTTGTCGCCTGCCATTGTTTTAGCGGCTCCATTGTTTTGCGTGGGCCTTTGGGGCCCGGCCCGGCTATTGTTTCCATGGAGCCTGATGGGCAAAAATTTCCCGGGCCCCCTGTTTGCACTTGTTGGAGTGTTGACTTTGACGTGGTCAGTGCTGGGGGTCTATGCCACAACAGCTTCATTACCGCACCGTTTTCAGTTGATTACAATTCGCAAAATTAACGCCCATGTTGAGATTACTCCTTAATGTTCTGGCCAAGAAGGAAATATCCTGCTCAAAGGCACACTCCGTCTCCACTAAAGCTGTCTCAGATGCGACTCATCCTTGGGGCTGGTAGCGTAGTTTGCATTAATTTCGCGTTAATTTTGGGCGATAATCGTATTTCTTGGGATAATAGTCTGCGACCGGTGTCTGGGGTGGGGGGTCTGGCCATATTGCTTTAATGGCGGCTAAAATGCTCTTAATGGCATCTATTTGAGATTTTATTTATGCACTTGAAAATCTCATTGAAGTCTGGTCCGCCCTGGCCAGGGCGTTCCCTTGTAATGCTCCCATCTCAGCAAAATCAATGGGGAGAATGTATGCATAAACCCATATCCATAAAACACCAACACCAAACTTGTAAATGGGAATGGAGTGGGCACCCCACAAGCCTCAGAATTCAAGGCCTGCCATTCATATCCGGCCAACATTACACTTAGCAAATTAAATTTTACTACGAACAAGGATAGAATCTCATCAAATATCACCAAAAGATAGAGTCCTAGAGCTTTGAGGGAAGAACTCATGGAGCTGAGTGTTCTTCTTTCTTGTGTGGTGGAAAGCTGTAATTTCAATGAAAGCACCTCCAAAACATACATAGCTCCCCTATAATATTCAAATTCAAACTGAATACTCAAAAAGTACTTTTATGAAAGACAACATCTGTGATAAATTTGTGTCCCCTGCCTCAAAAGCATTCAACTGTATGTTATAGTAGTGCCAATAAAACACTCGATAAAGTCAAAGATATACTCGTATTGGTATTAGAAATATTGTGTCCAGCGACCCATTCCAAAATGCAAATACCAAAACAGGAATTTTGCAGGCTCTTATTCATGGTGATCCAAAAATGGCCAATGTTTGATTTGCTGTCCATGGGGCAACAAATTAAAAGGCGCATGAACAAACTGTGGTGGTGGCTAAGAGGGGGCGGGGCGGGTGGCTGGTTATGGGGAAATAAGCAATGGACCTTCAACAAAATTCTAATTATTCATTGTCGACGCGCCGCTCGCTGACAGCGAAAACAATGAGGGTACTCGACTGTGAAAACTGCAACAAAGCGCATTCCAACACCAGACAGAGACAGACGAAGTGAGAGAGATAGACAGAGAGAGATGGGGAAAGAGATGGGTAGACTGACGCATTTACTGTCGCACTAAAAATAAAGCTTGGGGGCAAAGGATTTACCAGCCATGAGAAACATTGTCAACATTTTTTACAATTTTCTAGTCGTTATTTACCATTGTTTCAGCTCTGGCCATTGTCGCAGATACAGATACAGAGGCACAGACGCAGATACAGATACAGAGCCACAGACACAGATACAGATACAATCTCTCCCTCTATGTCGTACATATACTTGTATATATACTACATCTGGATTCTGGTGTGTCCATACTGTTTGTTATGGCAGCTATTTGCAGCATTTAGTCCAAGTCCATTTAACTTTAATGCACTCTCCATCTCTATTTTCAGTCGCTAAATCCTTTATGGAACTGTAAAAGTGGGTCTTAGCCATCAGACGATCTTTGATTTATTGCCAGCAATCAGAAATGCATTCAACTTGGAGTGACCCATTAAGAGGGGTAGAAAAGGGTGGAAAAGATTGAGACTGGCCACAAGGACAAACCTCACACCCACACATACAGCCACAGCCACATCCACGCCCACACCCACTCGGTAGCCCACTTTTCCTGGGGCTTCTAGGACTTTCCCTGGTGCCCAATTACAAGCAGTTGGCAGTACGGCCAAAAACTTTGTCCCACGCGCAATTAATGAATTCCATTCGAGGAACGGCGCCAAAATCCGTTTAGACGCAATGCGACACTGCCAAAAAAAAAGGACGGACTGAGCTCGAAATCGGGTGAAACTAATAAATAGTAAAAAGAGATATATATATATTCACTTTCGTGTTGTAGCGTTTTACGGATTTAGTTGCTGGGAACATTTAAATGAATTACTTTCTGTTGACAGGTTTTAAGGGAGTTATATGAAATGATTGGGGGAATTGAGTTACAGATGGGGATGGTTTACCTGCTAACTGAATTTGTCCATTGGAATATTGCCCGACATCGACGAAAGAGTGATTAGAGTCCCCTAAAAGTGGATTAAAGTGAGATTTTTAACTGCATTTTGCTACTATTAAATTTAACCACTAGGCAGAAATCATTTTTGAACTTTTTTCACCTTTGTTTGGCTTATAAACTGACAGCACTGGTCTTCCTGGTCTGGTTTTTTACAGCCGGAATGTTAGTTTTGTGGTAGAACTGGATGTGTGCAACACCCAGAAGGAAGCTTTTCCGAACCCATAAAATACATATATAAATTCTTGATCAGCTTCTATAGCCGATATGTCCATCCGGGTCTTGATGACAGCCTAGATCTCAGAGATATTTAGATATAGAAAATTTCGGCCTGGTCCTTTCCGCCCGCCAAATGGTGAAAATCGTGGCATCCAGAACTTTTAAGAGTTGCAGGATCTTAGGAAATGGTCATATCTACTGGACTGCCGAATCTGAATCAAATTGGAGCCGATTACTGTCGTATGCCCTCTCTCTCTCTCTTTCTCTGTATGTCTCTGTGACTGCAATAACAGAGATAGTCTTATGGGAAAATTTCATGAGAGATGGGTAAAACATAGAGAGACAGAGAAAGGAACCACGACCGCTAGTTATGTTCAAATGTCGATTCTTGCACTACGTTTATCCTCTTTCGCTGGTTGGCTTTCAAAATGTGTGTACATCTGAAGTGACCCTCTTCGCTGATGGCTCCCTAAAGCGTGCTTTAAAAACTAGATAACTTTCAGAGAACTTACCTCCATCGCCAATCTACCGATACCTTTTCCAAAATCATAAAATGATCCAGGGCTTGAGTAGGCAATAGTTCTATATTTCAAGAACATTTCAATGTAAATAAAGCAAAATTCTGGTTTCATTTTATCATGTAAGTTATACGTATACCTAATGCAATAAATAAGTGATAAATAATACAAATGGCTTGCTTAACTGCCCGCAGAACACATTTGTAGGTACGTCTGTGTAGCAGACGGGTGCACTCGGAATTCCAGTAGATCCGATACGTAGAACTGCGTAGAGAAACAGGGACCAGATGGCCAATGCAGTCGTGAACACCACATCGCCCATGGCTGGGCGACGCCTGCAACGGGACGTAACCCGGCTCCTGGCCTCGGACCATCGTGCCACTGTGGACGACAACATGTCCAGTTTGGCCGTGCTCTTCGAGGGGCCGCTGGGGACTGCCTACGAGGGTGGAATGTGGACGGTGAACATAAGCATGCCGAAGGACTATCCGCTGAATCCGCCAAAGGTCCGCTTCATCACCAAGATACTGCATCCGAACATCGAGTTTAACACGGGCCTGGTCTGCATGAATGTGTTCAGCCAGGCCTGGTCCCCCAGCTACGATCTGCTGAACATCATCGAGACCTTTTTGCCCCAACTGCTGCGCAACCCCAACCCGAACGATCCGCTCAACCACCATGCCGCCCAGATAATGAAGCACTCGGAGGCGATGTTCCGCCAGAACGTGATCGCCTGCGTGAACATGTACGCCCGGCCCACTCCAATGTGCCGCCTGTCGGAGGCGGGCAAGCAGCTTCTCGAGCAGCGCTCGTCGGATCTGAGTCTATCCGAACTGCTCTCAGACGATGATGTTGATAAAGATTAGTGATTTTGGCCGATCGTTTGTTAGTTCTTTGTATGGAACACAGTTTGTATAAAGTTTAACTAGAATGTGCTATATAGATGCAGATCTCTAAAGACAATTTGGTTTGAATTTAATAGGAATCAAGTATATTTACAGCCAGCTGTTTTGCAACAATAATATTCGACTTTATGAACGAAACTAGGGAGCTTATAACTTCTCTATAAGCTGGCCGATCGAAATAATGTTTCTGTTGTTGTTTCTGCTCTTTGGGGCGTGCAAAAGCTATGGTGGAAAATTGAACAAATAAACTTTGGTGAACTAAATATTTTGCCATCTTTAGATGTAATTAAAATATACGTAAACTGTTTTTAGTTTTCAGAATATAGAATTTTAATTGCGCATTGAATATAATTAGTCTTGAATACTTTACAGTCCATCAAACAATTTATGGAAAACGAAACATAGGGAATGTTCGTGAAATTCCATAATTACCAATTATTGTTCCGAGCTGAAAACATTGTTTACATGAACTCAAGTTTATTCAATATCTTTTCTATACCAATAATTTTGCAGAAATATAAGTATTTAAATATTTTCCTTCCCTACTTTTGAGGGCAGTCTAAGTTCAACCGGAACTCCACCGGAGACGCCCAACAATTATTGTCTGGCAACTTAAAAGTTTCTAGATTTCATAACCATAATTTTCCATAAAATTATCGCATTTCCACGAAATTGATTTGTCGAGAAATTTCTAACGCAATGATGCTTCTGCTTAGATAATTTTGAAGTCTAATTTAGGATGTTCCTTGAGTAATTTTGTATTTGCCATAACAATTTTATTGCTGTCGAATGTTGCCATTAAATTGGCAGCCTTAATTGTACAGAGCATATTGCCATAATGCGCCGATAAGAAATTGATTGTACTCCATTAGCGATAATTACAAATTCACTGGATATCCATAATGGAAACTAATGTCATTTCGCACTTGATGACACATTTGAGAGCCCTGCAGCAGGTGATTTCTGGTCAATTTGTTGCATTTGAATGCTTAATTTGAGCATAGCACACCGTTAGGGGTGAAAGGGCACACCACAGCTCTTTGAAATGTGGAAAACTCCGGCAAACAATGGCAAACAAAATCAGTCAAGTGCAAACAACGATTTAATTGTGATAATTACCGAAACACAATTGTTTTGAATGGCCGCCTCCGAAGTGCCCATGGAGCTGTGAGTGGTCTAGGCCGATGATAGATCCACCAAACAACAGCGTTAAATGTTTGATAAATCGAATTTGTAAATGCTTGAATGGCGTACGACTCGAGTTGAGAGCTCTTTGAATAGTTCTGGTTCTGGCTTGCTCCTGCTGGAGAATTTTCTCGTTAATTAATTAATTTATGCTCGACAAACGATTGGATCTGTCTCTAATTTCTCACCTTCACAGACAACCGAGAACTTCCCGGGAAAGCAGAAGTTGTGCCATCTCTCTGCTGAAAATTTCTCTTGTCCGTTGAGAAATGTCTGTCGTTTGCCAGACAAATCAATATCCAACAAACAAAAAATTGCACAGAACGATAATTCAGCAAAGCTGACAAAATGAATTCGTCTGGTTGTGCCCCGAAATTGGTCTAATGCGATAAAACTGGAATGGAAACCCTGCCCCGATGTGAGTGTGCCTTATTGACGCCTGCCCTGGCCCGGCCCGGCCTGGCCTGGACTCACTGGCTGACTGAATGTCCTGGCCACCTTCCTTGATTTCCATCAGACGGCTTGCCAATGCCAGAGACCATTTTCCAATGCCAATGCGAGTGCACTGTTCCAGACAGATGCGCAGACAATGCCGGAGTGGGTCTGGGACTGGGCTACTGGGTCTGAGAAGCAGGCTGAATCTGGCTTTCTGTCTGTCTGGCTTCCCAACGAGAATTAGAATACGAGAGAGAAACGTGGCCCAGTCTCTGCGATTCGCATTCGGAATTTATGCAATAGTCGTTGCCGTTTTCGACTTTCAATGACTTTATCGTTGTATTTGCCACAACGAAATGATGCCATTAGTGAGGCATTCGATTGAAACTGATGGCTGAGTGGCTGAGAGAGAGAGAGCGTTGAAGAGGTGGGGGACTCGTTGGAGCCACAAAGCTCCTCAGGGGTATGCAACACGTTTTGAGCTTTGAGATGGTGACAAGTTAATGGCTAAATGGGGATAGTACTCGCAGAGAAAAAACGTTTGTTTAATAGTACCATAGAGATTGAAATGGAGGATATCAGAGCTCTTAAACTCTACGAATCCTTTCCAAAATATCCCTCTTTAAAATACACCCAAAGTACATATTTTTCCCTAAGTAACCTGCCACCATTCCGATTCCCGATTTCCCCTACAATCTTTTAGTTTCTTACTTTGTCTAGACATTTGTATGCCAATGGGCACCGAGCGCCGACTTGAACAGCAAATATTTGGACAAAGGCACTCGGGACATTCCTCAATACGAAAGAAGAGCAGGTCAATGGATGGTTAAAGCCGAGTGACTAGCCTTTGAGCCTGCACTTTGTCCCCCGCTAATTTATTCAAGTCAATTGACTCAAGTCGACTGCCCTTACAGCACTGCCTCATTAGCATATTCTAATTAATTTATATTATTCCAAAATGCACAAAACTTAATTGGTGTGGACCACTTAGTTAATGAAATTGAAGTTTGCTCGAGAGTTTTCCAACATCCTCAACCTCTTGTTTCCCATGGAAAATCTCTTCTGCTCTGGAGAATTTTTGTAGCTCCTTTATATGCCTCGGAGAATTTTTGCAGCTTCTGTCTCTTGCTCTGAGAGTTTTTGTAGCTGTTGACAATTTGGCGTGGCTCTGCATGAAGGCCAGACCCAGACCCAGCCCAGCCAAGCCAGTATGCCCATGTACTTCAGGCAAAGTTTCAACAACTCTACAGGGTTGCCAGCATTACATAACATGGGACTATAGCCCCTTACCCTCCTGCCACACCGCACCACCTCTCATTAAGCAGCAGAGAAAGTAGCAGCAACAGCGGCTGCCTTAAGAGTTGTTGTGTTGTTGGCAAACAAATTTTAGCCATCGTCGAGTTAGTTATGACTGACAACTTTTCAGCCCACAATTTGCATTTTGGCTTTTTCATTCCCGTGTCGCTGTACAGTATATAGATCTCCCTCTGTTTCTGGTTTCCCCCCAAGAAGTTTGAGTGTTTGCAAGTTATTTTTGTGTCCCTGTTTGACAACCAAAGGACATGTGTTCTACCTCCTTAAAGGCAGACGCAAAGTTAGGAAGAGGGAGAGACAGAGATGGGACTTTCTTCAATTTGCCAGCTAATTTATGCCAAAGACAGTTGTTTGTCAGAGACGAGGATACGATACGATTGCTGGAGACGCACCTTTGTGTGTGTCCCCGCATAAATGTCTTGTTAATTTCCACAATCCCGTACCGAACCACCTCCCGTTGCCATTCCGTTGGTTCTTCCCGCTTCCTCCCTCCCGAAATACTTGAAAGTTCTCCCTGCGGTTTGGCTTGCCAGGTTGTGGCATGACCATTGTTTGCCTGCACAATTGTTGCTCCACTTCTGCACCCACTTGTCTCCTGCTCCCTGGCATGGAATGCTCAACGATGGGAGGTCTGGTGCGGCTGGTCCATGGACATGTGCCAAACAATGCAGCTTCAATTACCAGGCAGCTTACAGCTAGTTTAGCTGGGAATGTTTTTGTTCCTTGGCTGATTGAACCCTTCGAGTGGTAGGCTCAAGAAAATCCCCAACCAATGCCAATTGAATGCGGACGGGGCGGACACTAAACTATTAACTAGTGGTATTGTTTAACAGGCAATAATACCTTTGGCAGGGGGTTATTGACGGGCGAAGAACCTAAGAAAAGGCTCTTACATAGGTTGTTTGCTTCTAAGTGTGCGACTCCAGGACTCAGCCAGAGGATTCCACAAAAAATAGGGGTTTTGAAAGTGGCTTAAGAGGTTTCATTACGTAAGTGTCCGCTTTAAGTGTGACGGAATATCCAGTTACTATCTTCCATCAGTGTTTGCCTGTGAGAGCATTCCCTTCTATTCACTATCAAATCAAATTCCTCTGCAAACATTACTCAAATCCTGCATCAATCATTGCGCAAACTAAACCGAGCCGGATGTAGGATAACCCGAAAACCGATAACCCGTAGTACTCGAAAAAATCTGTTCCAACCTTGAAAGCGATTGAGAGAATGGAGAGAAGTTAAGCAGCCAATGCCACACAGGTCTGTTCCATTCAAATTGCTGGACATTAAACGGATGTCGATAAATGAGATTGACAATGACAAACATGAAAACGAGAAAAGCGCCCCGAAACGAGAGTCAATAAAATCCCCCAAAGTAAAATCCCTCCACAGAGGTCACAGAGGAATAAGCTAAAAAAAGAAGAAAAAAAAGCAGCTGGAAATCCTTAAAGCAAAGCGGAGCCGAGCTGAGTGACAGCTGTAGCCCTCTCTTTTTTCTCTATCTCCCTCTCTATGGGTTAACAGATGGCAGAACATTTACGGTCACAGTGTCACATATGTCAACCGGAGAGAGTCCGGATGATTGCAGGGCCGACCGAGATACGTACAGGCGAGAGGGAGTAGGGGAGAGGCATAGGGGTAGATGGACAACTGAAATGACCAAATGTCAAGTGCAATTCAAAATTCCAAAGAGAAAAGATATACAAGAAAGGAATGGTAGGTTTTGTCGAAAGTTTGTAGTGGAAGCTTTAAACACACTCGAAGATCGATTATATGAATTCAACAATTTTAAAATCGGTAACAAGTGAAAGGATTATCTTTAAAATAAATACAATAATTACTCTATAACTTTCTGTGCAAAATACGTCTGTTCTCCACTATTGATGCTCACATTCGTCTCTACATTACAATAAGCGTAGTACCCTCTTAAAGGGTATGTAGTAAACCAAATGCAATGACACTGCCCAAGCATTTTCCGTTTTGTTTAAATGTGAATTAAAGAATCTCCCAAAGGGTGGTCTGGATAGGAGCTCCAGGTTGGGATAAGGTCGTAGGGGATTCGTGTAAGGTTGGGACTGGGGTTGACTGTTGGGCTTGGAGTCAGGGTGCACCCACCCACACATATGAAAGATTGCTTATTTGGCTGCTGGCCACTTGGTGAGAATGGCAAGTGCAAACATTGGCTTCCAGGAGCTCTGCGCCACTTGCAGCTCACTTGTGCTCCTCACCCACGACTGCTGTTCCTCCTTCTAAAACTCCACTGATACTCCTGGTGGCTGGGCTACTGCTCTTGCTACTGCCTCTGCTCCTGATGTTCCTCTGCTGTTGCTGCTCACTTCTGCTGCTACTGATGTTCCTCTGCTGCTGCCGTTCCACTGCCGTTCTGCTGTTGCATGTGCCATTTGCATAAATCAAATTTGAATTTGCATTGCTGCCTGCTAAGAGCAGATGCTGGAGAAGAGTGGAAGAGAGCGAATGCTGCGGAAGGAGAGGGAGCACACAAACAGCAGCTGCCGATTCAAAGCTCAAACCGTCATCCACACAAACGCACACGGACACCCCACTCCCACACCGACACCGACATCCACACTCACACGCAAAGTATATTTAATAATTGGCGAGGCACTCTTAAAGAGGTCTCTGTTCGAAATCGGATCAGCCCTACCTTAAGTTTAATATGCCTTGCCTCCACCTATTCCACCAACTACCAACAACGTATATGGCTGGCGAGGCAGCTGGATAAACACGTACCCAGCGCAGCTCGTAAAGGTGTAGGGCATGGTGTGCTCTACCTGTGCGTGCTCAAACACGCACCGAGCAATGAGCACGCAGCCAAACTTACGCACGCTCGCGCCTACTCACCCTCGTTTGCCCACGGTGAAAACAGTGACAAAGCAGCGCCCGCAAAGCGGTGCATAGTGCACCCCACAAAAGTCACAGAATCAAAGGAAGGAGGCGCAAGCTCCGAATTTTATTCAAGTTATAGCATAACCTTTCACGACTTAATCTTTTGTATAATTTTTTTAACTTTAAATATATATTTCAGATAGATAGATAGATGTATAATTTTATAGAAATTCTCTTAAGCCTTGAAAACGTCATCGACTCGTTTGTTGGTGGCCGGCTTACACTTTCTTTGATTTCTTTGCAATTTCTTGCACATTAGCTCAAAAACTTTCGTTGCTAATTTACGAGGCGCCTCCACACACTCACACGTACGCGTCCACACGTACCATGGATATATAGAGGGAGAGAGGCAAGTGCATTAACGCCCTGCCACGCCCCAGCACACTTTGTGGCAACTTTTTGCCTCTCTCGAATGTGCAAATGAAATAATAAATGTGCAGAGTTTCGCAAATTTATAATGCTAAGCCAACCAAGGACTTTTGACTCCTTTGAAATGTGGGGCGGTAATTGGAAATTAATTGTGGACCCTTGACAATTGGTGACCCAGACATGGGATGAACAAATTAACAGTAGTTTCTCTGAACAAATTTGAATTAATTTAGGGAATGGAGAACATTCTCTTTTATTTTTTGGAGATCCTTAAGCGTCAGGGTTATCGAAGTGGAAAAAAGAAACAAACAATTAATACGAATCAATTCAGAATAAAAAGATATTCATTTAGATAAACTTATGAATCAAAGTGTAAATCAAAGCCAACCAAGGACTTTTGACTCCTTTGAGATGTGGGGCGGTAATTGGAAATTAATTGTGGACCCTTGACAATTGGTGACCCAGACATGGGATGATGAAATTAACTGTAGTTTCTCTGAGAAAATTTGAATTAATTGAGGGAATGGAGAACATTCTCTTTTATTTTTTGAAGATCCTTAAGCGTCAGGGTTATCGAAGTGGAAAAAAGAAACAAACAATTAATACGAATCAATTCAGAATAAACAGATATTCATTTAGATAAACTTATGAATCAAAGTGTAAAAGAGAACGAAGAAAATTGCTAATCAGTTTAAAGTTTAACTAGCTTTCCTTTTTTATTGTTCATCTATCACCTCTATCACCATCTATGTTGTTGGAGTAATTTAACAAAATATTTTCCACCGTTGTCCGTCATTGAAATATCGACAGAAATCTTCCAATTTATTAAAAGAGATAAATTGCCTCTCCAGCAAGAATATAAAGGACCAAATATGCAGCTATTTTTTATCGTAAAAAATGCTTTGAGGCCAGCGAATACCAGTGTCAATGTCGTTCCAGAGTTTGTGATGGAGACCATGGGGACCTTGGCCCAGGGAGCACAACAAGGAACAAGGATAATGCCCTTCAATCAAGTCTGTGGCTCCCGGAGCTGACGTGACTGTTGCTTATTTCACGCTTGGCCCTGTCATTGTCCCGCTGCCAGGACATTGTCTGCCAACCCAGGCCCAGGGCCTGATTATCGACGATTTTGCAGGAATTGCTGATAGCTTAGGACGTCCATAAACGCCAGGTTCGCCAACGGTTCTGGGAAGAAGGGAAGGATATCGGTTAGGGGTTGTTGGATGATGAATCATAGTCCGTAACAAATCACTTTTTGCCGGTGATGTCCCCGCGCCTCCTGGCATCGCCAAAATTAACATCCGTTGAGTAGAACAGCCCATACCCTAAGTTTAGAACATACCTGTGTCGTTCGAATGTTTCGGATTCGGTCATAAATCCGCCTCTTTGGGTGCGTCATCTGCCTTTGGCACCGCTGTTGGATTGACATTCGAATCGGCTTCGGATTTGCTTCCGAAGAAAAAATTGGTCAGGATACTATCCCGCCTCTTGCCGCCGGGATCACCAGCACCCCCGCGGGCTCGTCCGCCACCACCACCGCCCTCGTCCATGAAGGGCGTCATAATTTCCATGGGGAAGGGGTAAAGGATACAGCAACGGCGCTCTGCGGCAATCGAGGTGAGAATTTGTAGATGCCTTAGCTAAAGCGTAGAAAAAGGCGGAGGAGTTAGGTGTGTTCGCATAAAGCTCTTTTTGACGGCCCACCTGCAGGGTGATCTTGTTCTGGGACATCACATCGGATGCCTCCTTCAGAGCCTGCGAGGCATTCAGCTCGCCCTCGGCTGAAATGATCTTGGCCCGCGCCTCCCTAATTGCCTCTGCCTCACTGGCCAATGATCGCTGCATAGAAAGTGGTAGACTGATGTCCATCCTATGGAATCATAGCACAAGATAATCAGTGAAAGATGAGTAGAGGATCAGGGAGAATTATTGGGTTGACTTACACATCCACTCTCTCCACTCGCACTCCCCATCGTTCCGTGATATCATCGACGGCAACCTGGATCTCCTTGGAAAGGGTGTCTCTCGAGGTGAGAAGGGTATGGAGCGGCTTGGCACCGACTATGTGCCTCAGTGTGGTCTGGGCTATCAACACGGTAGCCTCCCGGGCATCATCCACCTGAATGAGGGCATCCATGGGATCTTTGATGCAGAAGTACAGCACTGCGTCCACGGAAATCGTCACCGAGTCCCTGGTGAGGATGTCCTGAGAAGGCACCTCGGTCGAAAAGGTGCGTAGATCTACCTTGACATAGGAGTCGATGCACGGCAGAGTCCACACGAGCCCAGGGCCCCTGACGCCCTTCCTTGAGACAAAGCGGGGTATGCGGCTATGGGGATGGAAGGAAACCAAAATATCTGTAGATCCTCACCTGACGCGACCCAGTCGGAAGATCAGCACCCGATGGTTCTCCCTTACCACAATCAGGCACAAGAAGATCGACAGGGGAAATGTGATGACCACAAGCAACAATGACAGGAAGACGGCTATCAGCTCGAAGCCCGAATTTTTGTCATCCTCGGCTGGAAAAGATCTCAGACGATAAGGATGGAAGCTCGTAGATTGGTTGGACAGATTCCCTTACTGGTTGTAATGTATCTGGATGGCCTAACCCGTGGACCTAGGATGGGCTCAGGATCGGGAGGCCCCTGAGGTGGTTTGTCCGGCGCTTCGTCTGGCTGTTTGTTCGACTGTGGAATTGGCGGTGGTGTTTCCTTGGGCGGTTTAGTGTCCTTGGGCGGCTCCTTCGTTGGCGTTGGCGGAGGCTCATTATCATCTATGAAGGACGATTGAGTTTGCTGATCTACTTTTTTCATTACGAAGATTTTGAAAAACTAAGGGAAATACTATAATATGACTTAGAGATCAAAGTCTGCTTTCTTCCCCGACAGGCCAGTGGAAATTAATGTACATAAACTACTGTTCTACCCTTTAACCGGACAGATGACGCGGCTACAAGACTATTTACTCTCATGAATTTTTCAATTTATTTCCCTACGCTGGAAGGACGGAAACAGTGAAATAGTTGTAGCAAATATGAACGGGGGGAGGGGAAATGCAGAGAACCCGCAAATGCTCATAAATATTCCTTTTTCCTTTTCCATGCAGCCGTGGGCGAGAGAGTTGAAGAGGGTGCGGGGGCGGGATCGGGAAAGAAAGCTCAACTGCAGCCCATTCGCTGTCAACCCACAAAACCCCAAAAGTGCACATTACTTTACCTCATAAGCAAGCCACTTCTTTAAAAAGGGAATACGGCAGAGTCTGTGTGGGTGCCAAAGGGGGCGAATGTAGCGAAATGGAAATACCTACAGTGCGGATCGACAATTTAATTCAATAGAAAGTTTGAGCTTAAGAAACTTTAAAGGGATATTTAGTATTTGATGTTGAAGCATTGTCGAAGCTTAGTTTTACACTTTAATAACAAAGATGACAAGGAAATAACATCAATCGTTTTGGGGACTATGACTATGATGGTACATTATTGACTGAAAAGATAAGGAAAGAGTTTCCTCTCATTAAATGTGACAGTTATCACTCTCTATTATTATCTGTTCTTATAATAGATGCCATCTCGTTTTCATTACGTTTTTATAGTTTCGCAACGCACTATACTTAGCGCCTTGACTGCCGCGGCACAAGTGTCAAAATCTGACATGGAAAAATGAACCCAACACGAAGAGCTCCTAATTTCAGTTACAAAAGCCGGCTACGGGCTTCTTGCCACCGCCTCGCGCCTTCATGTCGCTTCCAGAGGAGGCATGAAGTGAGATGAGAGATGACTGTGGCAGGGCGGGAGGACAGAGTGGTCGGGCGGGCAGGGCGGCAGACGGAGGGTAAGCTTCCGATGATAATACCTGGTAACATGAACGTGACGATGACTGGCAAGATAGCATTGAAATATTGCTTTGGCCAGAGCTCCCTGCTCCACAGAGGCAGAGACTCGCAGTGGCTCCTCGTTTAGTCCTCCTCTCGGTCCTGGCCCTGGTGCTAGTCATAGTCGTATTCGTGGTCCCCATCGTGGGCAATTATAATTAGATGTGACTGACGCTCGGAGCTCAATTAAAAGCCACGTGGTCCCGGTCCGGGAGCCAGGCGAGCCGGAAAAATTGGGTTAAAACGTGCGGCGGCAAATACTCGAATGCGGCCCAGAAAAACCGCTCCAAATTGTTTCTATTTCAATTTGCCAGCCTGGTTTTTCGGGTGCGGAAGCGTGACATTTTGGCTATATTGAAATTTATGTTTTTCCGACTCAAATCCCGCACATTTACACAACTTTGGGCCCCGCACTGTGGGCCTGTGGAACCAGGGGCAAAAGTTTTCGCGTTCATTTTCATGCCAAATTTCGGCACACATCCGCGTCTGTGGTCAGGTCCTCCATCCGCAACCCTAAAACCCACGGATCGGGGTCGGTCTCCACCGGAAGCCTTCGGCAATGCGACGATGGGAAATTGGTTTATTTTATTCCCATCGACAGTTTGTTGGCTGTACAGAGGGGTTTTCGATGGTTGGTTGGATGGTTGGTCGATGGGTTGTTTTTGGTGTTTTTGGGGAATTTTCAAATTAACATGAAATACGATTTAACGATTTTGTTGGAAAAATCCAATTAGGAAAAAACAATTTCCTTTTTTTATAACGGTTCTTTTTTGTGTCGGCGACTACCAACAAAATAATTAGTGCCGTATTAGTTGAATTCTTGATTTCTTTTCTGTTTTTCCCGATTAAAGCCGTTGGGGAAATATTTGGCTAATTCTTGGGAACTAATCAAACCAAGAATTCTTCTTTTAGTGTTTCTGATGAAGAGCCACGCTTATGGCTAACTTTCGTATAGCAATAACAAAAGGTTGTCCCTAATATCTGCTTTAAGCCAGCTTAGTTTCCTGTTTGGGAAACAAATTGGTTTAAAGTATGAAACCAATTGTGTAGCCACGTTTCTGGTACTAAGTCAAGTCTAGCCGCGCGCTAATGAAAGCAAATATCCCGCGTTTTGCCCAAATGATGTCGGTCTCCATCAGGCCAAATACACGGGAGCAAAAAAGGTCACTCACTCGCATGCCCGTCTGCCCCAGCGTCCGCCTCTCTTTCGCTCAACCGCATGCAGCTGCAAATGCATTTTGAGGGTGCCACCGCAGAAACACCAAAAACCGAAAAGGGAGAAACGAAACCCAAGAATGAATGAAGTGGAAGACATGAATGGGAATGAGAATGGGAATGGGACTAGGCGAAACAAGTATATTCCGAGCAGCAAAAAAATTGGGGGCTAAATGTGCTCGTTAGTGGTTTTCCAGCTGACTTTGTTTCTCTGTCTGTCTTTGTCTGTTTCTGTGCCTGTGTCTCTTTCCACCCATTGGTTACCGTACCCCACATATTCGTATCCGTATCCGTATCGCATAAATTGTGTCTGTGTCTAGCAGGGGGAAAGCACACACTCCCTATGGCTATATCTTCTGCTCTCTTCCCAGAATTCCTTTCAAAACTGTGTGACTTTAAGCAAAGTCAACACGCAATTTAAATAACAATTGGATTTCTGGTAAATGTTTGTGCGGGAGGGAGAGTGTCATTAGCAAGACATTTATACGCCTCAGTGGAGCATCGCCACACATGTTGGCCAATTTATGTGCTTATGTACATTATTCAGGAACCTTCTGCTGAGCATAAATTAAGTCAAGGCCAAAACATGGTGGTTTGGGGAATATGTCTAACTGGGAAGACACGACATTTTGCCAGTCATGTGTCGCTCAATGTTCTACATGGGCGCCTAGAAGCCCATATGCATTTCCTTAAAGACCGGGTCCATACAAGATCGGGATTTTATTGATGGATTTTGGAGCACAAATGACTCAAAACAATGAGATTACGGTTTTCAAAAGTTCGACTCTTAGTCGAAAGAATGGGCGGTTTCCCAAAATACCAAATCTTACTCTCCAGCAAGCACTTAACACCACTCAAGCAGTGCGAGCAGATAGCGGGCAGTTGTTTACTGCTTCTCCACTGCTTGCTTTAAGCGTTTGTTCTCCGGCTGAGCTGCTTTCTTTTCTCCAGCTTCCCCATAAGTATGCTACTGTTTTTGTATGTGTGCGTGTGTGTGTGTTTTTATGCGCTTAGCAGCCATTTAATCTGGCGTTGCGTTGAGTGAATGTTTTAACACTAACTCCCCATTGTAGCTGGAAGGCACTCGCACTGCACCTGTAAAGGCACCCCCACTGTACCTGTAAGGCCATTCATTCCACATGCTGAAGGGAATTATGTGAAGTGGACCGTTTGACTGACCAGTCACCTGCTTCTATCTTCTCCCTGCTCTTCACGTTTTCCAGCTATCTTCCCTTCGTTTTCTTCTTCTTATTCTCCTATCTTTCCTATCCCGTACTACTTCTTCTACCCCACATCCTCTGTAACATGGCCGTTTTATCTAAGCTCAGCTTTGGCATTGTTAATGCCAACACATTTTCACATTTTTACCCACTTGGCAAATTTACGTATTCCCCCCCGTTCACGGCTCCTGTCACGGCATTTGTACTTTCATGCACTTTAGTAAGAGCGTTCAATCCGTACGGAGGGGCAGCGCCTCCGCATGTAGTATGAAACGTAAACTGGAACGGGAACCCCTCAAATCCTCATGAAATTCGGAGCCAGAGCAAGAAAAAAGTGGGATTTTATCTTTTAGTCGCTTGTTGCTTGGGTTCCTTGAAGTCCAATGTCTGGACACTTCCGGCTGCAAAAAAACGTATACGTATACCGTATACGTACGCACGGGTCGGCCTGACGTGGACTTATCGCATGTTTGGGATTTATGTTGAAGGAACAATGCTGCCGCTTTGCCTGATTGTGGGGATTAAAAGCCTCGCATCGCATCGCATCGGGCCTTAGTTAGATTTATGCAACATTAATTTATGGTTCTAGAGAAACTGCTTAAATTGCTTACATTTGTTGGGACAAAATTGAATTTATTTGAAAGTTTGCAGAGTTACCAGCAAGCGCCGCAAGAATATTGAGTATCGCATGGCCTCTGACCTTTATCTTTGAACCAATGTCTTTTTGTTACGATTTCCTATGTAGAATATTTGCTTTCGCACCATTCATTGTCGTCGCCTAACAATAGACAGGGACAAAGAGAGACAGCGAGAAAGAGAAATTTAATGAAATTTCAAATTTGCCATTCACTTTCTGTCTCAGGCTCAGGCTCAGATCTCAGGCTGTTGGTGTCCCAGTCTCGCCTCAGTCGCTGTCTTAGGTACTGGCTAAACGAGCAAGCAGCAGGTTCAAAGTAAGCGTAGGTGCATCCTTGTTTGACGTCTCCTCAGTCTACCGATCCTAATTGGTTGTACCATTCACCAACAGCTTCACTTTGATTGAAACGCATCTCCTGCCTCGTTTGGCCAGTACTTTCGTAACTGCCTCAGTCCCAGTCGCTGCCGTAGCCTCAGTTTGCATGTCCGGACACGACTCGACAAGACTATCCCCCACTCGCCTTGTTCGTCGTCTCTTTTGTCCTCCTGCGACAGCTGCTCATTTCACGCTTGGTAATTTCAATGAATTTTCGTCCGGTAGGACAGCATGCGACGCGATGCCACGCTATCCTGTTATTTGTATGCCGCTTCATTAATTAAATTTCCTCTTTTATATTTGATATACAATTTAGTTTGAATAGTTATTCATAGTTATTCATAGTTTCGGCTGGAGCCCGTTTCAATTACTTGCTTGAGTGGTAAACACTTAAATTAGTCCCTGAAAGGTTATGCTTTTTATGCTAGAGGTGTGCTAGGCACAGAGAAAACTTCACAATGTTTACCAATGTTTATCGTACAAAAAATTTTAAAGTTTAATAATAGCTTAACAGTTTTAAAATCGTCTTCACCGACGCAACATTTCCGCATGACGAGCGGGTAGGTAGGCAAAGAAGCAACTCTTTACAGTCGGCGATTTTAGGAACTGTGGACTCATGGCTTTCCAACAGGTACGGGTCTCCTGTAGCAGCTTCTCGTTGAGAAAATGATAGTACTCGTTCCTCAGTCTGTTGGCCGTGGCCACCAGCTCGACGGATTGGCTGTACTTGAAGTCCCCCATGAGTTCTTTCTTCTGGACACTGGGAGCATTTTTCTGCTGGGAAATCACGTCAAAGAAGGCTAGCTCCGCTTTCTTTGCATTGACTTCGACCTCCGTGTGATGGTAGACCTTGCCATAGCGGCGCTTGACCCACTCTTGCACCACCACCGCCTTGTAGGAGTCGGGGAAGGCCGCGAACACCAGCCGGGGATCACGGCGCAAGACTCGGAAGGCATCCCGCCGCAGCCGCTCCATTAGCTTGCTGTTGTTGGGGTCAAAGTACTTAATTTCGTCGATCCAATACAGGGGATTAGTCTTGTCCGGCGTGCAATTGGGCCCCAATGGAGTGTTCTCCTTCTCCCACTGCCGCTGATAGGCCTCCAGGGAGCCAAGCCACATGCTCTTGGCGCACTGAACGATCGTCTCGACCACCTGTGCTCTATAATTGAAGCTCCCTTTCATGCTCTCCCCGCTGCCGGACATATCTTCGGGGGTAGCTCTTAGCGATCGGAGCACCTGCCTTCCGATAACCTTTTCACTTTCTGGGGCATCGGGTGATATTTCCTGGTAGTGGAACAGGAAGGGTTTGTGTAGCTTGGCTGCCTCGAAGAACCTGCATGGCGAGCACGCTAGGTCCTCCAACTCGTTTTCCATTATCGTGAACCGGGTCGTGCCTTTCCTAGGACTCTTACCAACTGGTGGTGGTGGTGAACACTTGGGCAGTTCGAGCTCAGTGCCCTCAGGGGCAAGGGGTAGACATGGCTCCTCCTCGGGATCGGATACACGCGCTCCGGCCATAGACCTTACGCGATTCTTTTCGGTGATCACCTGTACGCTGGCTGTGTTCAACGTCTCTAGACGTCTGATATCATCCTCCTGGCACATGTACTTCATCTTGGCAGGGCAAGCGGGTGTGGACACTGTGCGTCTGCCGCTGAAAATTCCTTCTTGCCTGACCAGATCCACGTGCGTGTACTGCAATCCTTTAAGCTTCTTCCAACGCAACGTACAGTCCTCAATGTCCTTGTCCAGAAGAGAGATCACACGTTTCTTCAGGCGAACATCCTCGCGTACTTCGAGATCCACGAGGTCGAGGCAACGGTCGCGGATCTTAACCGCGATCTCATCCTTCACGAGCTGCTCCTGGCGCAGAGCCTCCACGTGGTTCTTGCACAGAGACGCGTCTCGATCGATGACCTCGCCCAGACTCAACTTCTTCCAGTATTTGTCCATAATGTCGGACACTGCCTTCAGGAGCACCCGCTTGACCGGCTGGAACTGGTAGGTGGCGAACCAGCGGTCCGCATCGTTAACTTTGTATGTGGCCTTTTGGCCCGGGGGCCAGAAGGGAAACGACACCACGTGGCTGCTATGCTTACAGCTGAAGCGATCCATATTCCTCGCTGGACCTGGTCTTGACAGCTTCTGGAAGTACGAGGACTTGGATTTCGAGTTCTGGCGCTCCTTTGGTGCCCCGACCCGAAGACACACCTGTGGCGTCTGCTCTTCTTTCACGCGAGGCTCATAGCCCGGCGGTAGGATACGATCCAGCTCCCGGAAAGTCATCTCCAGGTCGAGAAACATGATGCAGGACATCAGGATCTGCTCGGTTGAGGTCAAAGGTGTCCGACACGACTTGTAGTGGCCCTCCAGAAGAAAGTACAGGAAGGCAAGGTCACTGCTGCGGCTCAGATAGACCAGGCTCTGTAGCTGCCTACGCTTCAGCATTGGCGTTATACCCAGCCTCGCGAGGCAGATTCTAGTCCGCTCGGTGGTGCCCACATCGGCATCATCCTTGATGGCGTAGGCCAAATCGTACAGGGCTTCCAACTGAAAGTCGGAAAGAACGGTATACCACGTCGCTATAGGCATTGTGTTCTGGAAGATTCGTTGGTTGTTTTGCGCCTCGAATCAATTAAAAAAATATTTGAATAAAATAACTAAAAAATTTGTTTTCTGCTTTCCGAAGTAATGTTTTTAAAATGAAAGTTTAAAATGGTTTGAATTCATTTCTTATGACTTGTGAAATGACATTTTACATCGATAAATTATAAGGCGACTTCATCATTCTTTTGTAGAATTTTCTTTTAGTAGGAATCCTCTTAAGAAATGCCCTTTCACACGATTCCAGCTATAAATCTCATAGCCACATGTACATATGCATGTATCCTTTGATCGACCCTCAATTATCGCTCAGCAATCAACAGTGATTGAGGCAACTGCAACTCCATCTGCATGAGAATCCCATTAATTTGCCACCATGCAACACACTCAACAAGTGGCAGACACACAACTCAATGGACTTCATCCTACAAACCTCTCCGTTCCTTTTTTGGTTTTTTGTTCCGCTCCCACCAATACGAGGATTCCATTACCCATCCTGACAACTGACAATGACGGATTAGTTCATCTGCGGAGGGCTTGCCCTGGTATTGGGTTGGACATTCATTTGCTCTCCGTTTCGCAGTTCATACCGGGACCGTCCTGGTGGCCCATCTGCGCCGCCGCCTCCTCCTTGGGGACTAATAACTTTATCCGTCATCGGAGCAAAATATAATAGAGTAATTTTCTATGTGACGCGCCAGGATAATTGGCTGGACTCGGACTTGGACATGGGACTCTGGCTGGACCATATGTCGCTGCACTTGCAATCAGATAAATTGTGGCAGGAGGTGACAGCGACAGAGAGGGCAGAGGAGCAAAACGAGGCGGGGCCTCTCCGCAGAAGAATGGGACAAATCACATAAATTACTTTATGATGGCATCCCAGCCAGGAATCTGGTAGGAAAACTTTCGGTCCGGCCTGGCACATGTGGTCACGGAGTGACAAAAAACTTGCAACTTCCACTCTGCTGCTGCTGCTGCTACTGCTCCTTCTGATGCTTCTGATGCTGCCACAAAGAAGCAACAAAAGTCATTTCGAAGTTATTACCCCGCTCCTTTTGACTCTCTGCTCTAGGATCCCTCTCCTCTGGTCAGTTGCCATTTGTTTGTCGCTTCATAAAGAAAAAAGAAAAACCAAAGGGAAAAGGCGGGAAAACAAAAGTTTTCCTTCTTTAGCTCTCTGAACTTTTGTCAGCTTCGTTCTGTGATAAAGTTTTTTCCCCCTTCTATTCATTTTCCGCCTCTCAATTTTTTCCTTATTTTCTCTGTGGATGGACTCTCGCACAATTTTTGACCGTCCCGCATATTTTTCTCTATTTTTTTCGGGGATATTTTTATTTATTTGTGCTGGAAAAGTTTACTATTCAACAAAGTTGCATCAAAAATGCAATTCCGAATAAATTTTCCAGTTTTGCGTTACTTTTGGATCGCATAAATATGCAAATAATTAAATTGGCGAAATTTTAAGCTCTGCGATTTCAATAAAGTGTGACGAAATAAACTGATTTGGAGGTTTTGATCCTTGAATTTACTGATCAATTCAGCTGTTCTTTTTTGAAATTCCCTTCAGAAAAATTCAATTGAACAAATTCTTTGTAATGAGTTATCCTACAAAGCCAAATAATGGGACACCCCCTGGTCGGGATATTCGATGGGCTGATACTGATGATGATCCTCCAACATCACCAGACCCGCGACCATTCAAGAGGCCGGACGAACCACCTCAGGGGCCTCCCGATCCTGAGCCCATCCTAGGTCCACGGGTTAAGCCATCCAGATACATTACAACCAGTAAGGGAATCCGTCCAACCCATCTACTAGCTTCCATCCTTATCGTCTGAGATCTTTTCCAGCCGAGGATGACAAAAATTCGGGCTTCGAGCAGATAGCCGTCTGCCTGTCATTGTTGCTTGTGGTCATCACATTTCCCCTGTCGATCTTCTTGTGCCTGATTGTGGTAAGGGAGAACCATCGGGTGCTGATCTTCCGACTGGGTCGCGTCAGGTGAGGATCAACAGATATTTGGGTTTCTTTCCATCCCCATAGCCGCATACCCTGCTCTGTCTCAAGGAAGGGCGTCAGGGGCCCTGGCCTCGTGTGGACTCTGCCGTGCATCGACTCCTATGTCATGGTAGATCTACGCACCTTTGCGACCGAGGTGCCCTCTCAGGACATCCTCACCAGGGACTCGGTGACGATTTCCGTGGACGCAGTGCTGTACTTCTGCATCAAAGATCCCATGGATGCCCTCATTCAGGTGGATGATGCCCGGGAAGCCACCGTGTTGATAGCCCAGACCACACTGCGGCACATAGTCGGTGCCAAGCCGCTCCATACCCTTCTCACCTCGAGAGACACCCTTTCCAAGGAGATCCAGGTTGCCGCCGATGATATCACGGAACGATGGGGAGTGCGAGTGGAGAGAGTGGACGTGTAAGTCAACCCAATAATTCTCCCTGATCCTCGGCTCATCTTTCACTGATTATCTTGTGCTATGATTCCATAGGATGGACATCAGTCTACCAGTTTCTATGCAGCGATCATTGGCCAGTGAGGCAGAGGCAATTAGGGAGGCGCGGGCCAAGATCATTTCAGCCGAGGGCGAGCGCAATGCCTCGCAGGCTCTGAAGGAGGCATCCGATGTGATGTCACAGAACAAGATCACCCTGCAGGTGGGGCCACATTTATGCCTTACTTCATATCTCTGTATCTCTATCTCTGAGCCTTTTTCTGTATTTTAGCTAAGACATCTACAAATTCTTACCGGAATTGCAGCAGAACATAGATGCACGATTATTTTTCCATTCCCCATGGATGTGATGACAGCGTTTGGCACCGTGGAAGGATCCTCTAAAAGCAATCAAAAGCCGGATGGAACAGATGGCGGTGGGGAGAACCAGACCTCAGATTTTGATCACTTTGGAGACTTCACCCCGAAGGTGATAATCACAGAGCCAGCAAATCTCCCCGAAGACCTACGTTTCGGGGAGAGTGGAGAGGAACCAGAAACGAGTAACACACAGAAGCGGGAAGAAACGGAACGGAAAGCTGAAATTCCAGGATCTATGCAGGAACGAAAAGGTGAGGATGCAGAATCGCTACATGAACAAACAGGAGTGGAGAATGATATCAAGAGTAGTGAGGGAGATAGTAACAACGAAAGGAAAGTAGAAACAGCGGCGGTAGCTGAAAATGATAATAGATATGGTAATAGTAGCAGAATAGCATCGAGGCTTACACGTCTTATTTCGCCATATTCTAGACAACCCAATACAAGAATCGAGAGTGAAACTGATCCTCCAACCAGGCCCGCAGCTGATCAGCACCGGCAGCGCCAAGCTGGAAATGAAATCAGTTACTATTCCATAATTCCCGAGAAAGAAGATGAACCTGATACAAATATTAAAGTTAGTTTATCGCGATCTCCTCCGCCGAGACCGCCGCCACCTCCCCCTCCGCCTCCTCCGCCGCCTCCTCCTCCTCCGTCTGCGCCTTCAGCACCGCCCTGGAATCCTTGGGACGTTTATTAGTTATTTAATCGGATTGACATAAATACCTAATGTAAATATACATATGAGCACCGGCAAAGGAATGGCAAATAAAGTACAATTTGTATTAACATATCATGTTCGATTTTAGTTTTAGCAAGGAACCCATGAAGCTAGTGTCATATAAGCTGGTGTCGCTTTCTTTCCATTCAAACGAATCAAAATCTTTTCGATATAGTAGTATATTATATAGTTATCCCAAATATGTCGGATCTGAATAAAATATTTGTTGGTTGGGCAACAGAGCAGAGTCCAGTTGCATCGGATGTGGACTTCGAGGCTCTGAAGAGTGAAGAGTTCGAGGTCAGTCCCATGGTATTGGGTCTGATGCTGTCCTTTTTGCTGTTTGTGATTGCCTTCTGGATCTGGCTGATCTCCCGAAGCTGTCTGCTGGCAGAGCCTGTGCAGAATACTAAGGGCCGAAGGGCTCGACAGGAAGGAGGTCAATCTACTGCGGCAAGAAAGTCCGCAGGTCGCGTCTTAAACAAAAAGAAGAAAAGCCGCACGTCCTTGTCCAGCAAACCGAAGTGGAGCAGCTTTCTATCATTGCCGCAGCTCAGATCCCCACGACTGTCAAAAAGCTATTATATGGGATTGGACCGGATGGCGCCTTTCCATCTTCGCTTCGAGTCGGAGCGCATCACCAGCGATTCGAAAACGATCACTCAAAGCACAATGAATGCGAGAACGGGACCGGGAAGTGGACCGGGAGCAGGAACAGGATCATCATTGACAGAAACAAGCATTCGAGTATCTAAGGAATCCTCCAGAGCAAACACAACGTCTACTATTGGAACAGGTACAGGATCATCATCATTGTCAGAATCAAGCAGTCGAGTGTCTAAAGAATCGTCCAGAGGAGCCTATGATAACACAACTGGAATGTCTACCTCACCCCACGGCTGTTTGGTCAACAATCGGAGCAGGACAGCCGGTTTGCCCTTGAAGAAATACAAAATCCGGTGGGCCAATTTGGCCAATCAGAAGGTTCGATTCATGATTTAAGACACAATGCTACACAGTGAAAGCTCCTTAGAACGGTCATCATAAATTTGACAAGAGATTAAAGTCCAAAATTATAAATATTACCCTCCTGTGGTGCTTTCAGTCTACACTTTCGTTCTGTAAAACAAAGCAAGCTTGGAAAAATAAAACTACTGTTACAAGTATTTAATAAAAATATATAAAATATACAAAATGAATCCTGCATGCAAGATAGACCTGGCCTGTCGTGAGTGCCAGGATTGGATGACGGAGGTGTGCGCCCACTGCAGCAGCCTGCTGCCGGATGCGGAGGAGTCAGCCCTTTGGGACGCTTGGTGGCCGGACGAGCCTCCATCGCCCTACAAGGCCGTGGTCAACTATATGTCCGCCTTCGACTGCCACAAGCTGCGGCGGGAGGTGGGTCGTCTGGTAGAAGAGTCGTTGGAGTCAACGTCCGAATCAGCTCCTATTTGGGCACCCTACAGAATCCTTCGCTACATTTTACTGGCCACAGTATTGTGCGTTGTCCTTATCCTGATGATGTACGTAGTGTGGATACTAGTGGTTACCTTCCGGCAAACTCCGGCTACGCCTTGTCGGCAATGTTCTCAGTCGGGGACAATGCAATGCAAGAAGTCGTCGTCAGAAGTATCAATACTGCGTAATCCGTTAAAGCGTGCCTATCCTGGGGAGTCCGCTTCCAGGAGTCCCTGTGGACTCTGTATAGCGGGCAGCTGCAACCTGTCCAATAAGGACAACATCTCGAGGACGTCATATCGCAGGCAAGAGCAGCGTAATATAAGATGGAAAGCAGATAATTTTTGCCGGTAGAAGGACGGCAAGGAAGAGTCCAGAGGGCTGCTAAGCATTTCAAACTAGCGGAAAAATAAAGCAGGAGAAACGGGAAAAAGCACAGCAAAATAACACCAACAAATTCGAAAACTGTCGTAGCTGTGCTCAATCGGGGAGAAGATTTATGAAATGTGTTCCGTTCCGCCCCGATTTGCTCCCTTTTTGTTCGTCGATTTTTTTGTCGGTCTTTGGTCTTGTTTCTTGTTTCGTTTTGCTTGTGTGCCGCCAACAAACGGGGAAGAGAAAGTCGAGCCAAAAGAGTGCAAGCGGCAAACACACAAAAACAAATAAATATTCAAGCAGATTTACAGTGGACCTAACATATTATTTGTTCTTTCGATAATCACAATAAAATTTCACTTGGGTTTTGTATTAATAATTGAATCAAATTAAACAGGTTTCAATTGAAAACCTTTTAGGCAAAATTCACCAGGTATGGCCCACTGTAGGATGCACACACACATCAGACATCTCGTGCACTGTGCACGACCAATGTGACCCCACCAAAGTGGCTTGGCCAAGTGTTGTCCCTGGCAGCGTATCAACATTTTGCCTATAAATACGGCGAATGTCGTTAATCTCAAATGCAAGCCATTTTTAAAAATCCATAGACTATGGTTTATCGCCCGCCTGGGAGGGCATCCGCAGAGGAGTGAAGGCGGTATGAAGTCTGACGAAGGGTCAGAGAGCACAGAATTGGCCATAAAAAAACAATTGCATTTAATTTCAATCGAATGCACACACTTTCAAATCGAAATTGTAGCAAACAATTTAGACAAAATGCATTTATATTTATGTTATGTCTAAATGATTGTTCAAATTATGGATGCCAGCGAAAAATTTATGTGATTTTCTTTTATATTTCATTGAATTTATTTGCGGATTTGGTAGGGGAGCCGTCGACCCGGACGGCCAGAACCCAGAACCCAGACCCAGACCCAAAGAGCTCGTATATTCTGCAGTAGCAGCAGTTGGGGCATTTAAATCACGGCCGCAACTGTAACGAAATTGAAAACTTTTCCTATATGTACATAGGTACATATATATGTATATATATATATATATATATACGAATATGTTTGTTTGTCCCACTGTTTGTTTGTTTGTCTGTCTGTTGGTACTTTTAATTCATTCGATTCATGCAGCTGCCGCTCCCGAGCGAGACCCTTGGCTGACTTTGATTTATTTGTCGGTCGGTCTCGATGTCCAAAATGGAATTAAAAGTTTAACGGGTTGGCAGCGCTTTCCTTTCCCGCTTTAGTGCTTTAAAAACGCATTGATTGCTATTGACAAATTGATTTGCTGCCTTCCTGCGTGTCTGCCTTTAATGTCAATTCCATTCCAGCTTTATTAACAATTTGCGAATGCGACATTATGACAGTCTGTCGTCGTAAATCAACCGGCCGCAGACCACAAACGAGTTGAGGCCTCTTTCTGGTTCTGGTTCTGGTTCTGTCAACCCTTTTGGTTCGTTATTTCTGACTGCACAATTTCTACAAGCGCTACACAATTCAATACTCATACTTATTGATGTAATAATTAATCTTCGTTACAATATTTGCACCTCCTCTTCAGATATCCAATTAGAATTCCATTCCAATCCATTTGATGGCTCAACAAATTTATTTATCAAATCAATCAACTGATTGTAGAATTCAACACTAATTATTTACGCTCACTAATACATTTCTTGAGCTCTTGAAGTGAAATTGAGTTCTACCTAAGTATGCAGATTATATTAATTTTATTCCATTCTTGGAGACATAAGCCTTCCGAGTCGCTAATTGCCTCAACATTCCACTCTCCCAATGTCACTTAACCGACGCTCTATGAGAATCTCGAGGATATGTATGAAATGCAGGAATTTCTTTGATATTTGAACAGAGCACTCGTATTTTATCGTGGTTTAAGCCAATTACCAGATTGCCAAACAATGTGGAACTTCCCTGAGGAAATGTATTCGCCGAGAGTATTTTAGAAGAACTTTTTTTCTTTTTAAAATATCAACCATAGCTTCGAGCTGGCATTTGAAGAGTTTCCTCTCTAGCTTTTAGAAGTATTTCTAAAATATTGAAAACTTTCTCTCCGTGTAGTGCTTTCATGCTCCAGCTTCATTCTTTACTCGATTTAACTCGTTGATTTTGTGGCTTACACTCATTAAGCCAGCCTGCACCGACCCCTGCCATTGTTAGTGGGAGTCTGGGGATTGAGGGCCTGCTGGCCACTCCCGACTTGTCGTACCCCTCCATATATTTGAGCGTTGGAGCCAGCTGTAGATGGTTCTTTGTTGGATTGAGACTGGCACAGGAACCGTCGACTCGGAGTAGGATGGGCATATGTTTTCCTCACGTCCACCCTTCATTACTGAAGATGTGGTCTGCATGTGGACGTTGAGTTTTATTCTCGGCTCGGTCCCGGTCTCGGACTCAGTCTTCGAGTTGATTTATTTTATGCCCTTGCGCCGGCTGCAATCATCAACCGGCCATTGTTGTAACTCGCCCATTCGCCCACAGTTGGCCCTGGTGGCGCTATATGGGGGGTATTGTGTGGATCTGGGGGTCTCACTTTTGAAGAACTCAAACAAAGTATTAAATCGCACAAAAGCGATATGGAAAATATTAATAATCTGGCCCTGGCCCTTGTCCATAGTCTAGGAATTTACGATGGCTCGTCGTTTATTTATTCCTACCCTCGGACCCGCCCACACAATACTTCCTCATTACATATTCAGGGGTCAGCTGTGTTGGCTTTAAAGTGGACATCGGCATGGACTGGAGCAGATTGTACAACTAATTTTCATTCAAGTTTATCAGAGGCAAAGCAACCACAAGGACTGCATAATTCAGCAGATCCAGGTCCGGACAGTCGTGTAAGCCATCGTGGGAGATATCAATTCAAGGCGCATAATGTGGCAATCGGTGGAACATTCGGTAAATATGAATTTTAGATTTGATTGAATATTAAATAACATTGAGCTCTGCTTTATCTGTTTGTGTTTCTGTTGGAAAAGCGCCATTTGACAAGATATAAAGCAAACAATTGATATGGGTTTATATGGGTTTACGAGTATGCACATAGATGTGTGGTTCAGATATTGTTTGATGCGGTTTTAGTCGCGTAGAAATTGCTATGTCAAATGGAATTGAGTTCTGCGACATGCGTTTTTATATGGTAAATGCCATTGTTATATTTCTGTACCTATTATTTGATGGTATATTTTATCCCAATATTCACTTTGAAACGACTTTACTTTTTTACACTTTTTTAGCTCCTTTATTTGCAATCAGCCCTCCTTGGTACTTTGTCGCGCCCGCGGATAAAGCAATGCAAATAAACGTAATAAGCAGCGACGACAAACAGAAGGAAAGGAAAGGAAAGTAGAGGGAAAGTGGGAAAGAATGTGAAAGAAGAAACGTCAGACCCAGCGTTGCTTTGGCAATATTCCATTTGAAGCTGTCTCTTTCGTACCTGAAGGAGAAGCTTGCTCTTTGCTCTGCTTTCGTTTCTGTCAGACACTTGAAGGTGGCAGGGCGTGTTAATTTGTTATACCCTATACTCGCAGAAATCAAGGGTATATCAAGGGCTGTATAGATTTTTACCAGGACCGATATCCCACACCAAGAAATTTTAGGCTTTAGAATTCTTGAAATTGCATATATTTGCAGTTATTGTCCATCAAAGAGGGTACCACAAAAAAAGATGTACCTAAAACCACTGTCAAAATACTAAACCATATAATTCCCGCTGGTTTTTCCACTCTGACCAGCAAACTACAAAGTGCATCAAATGTCGAGCAAAACAATGGAAGCTTCTGTGTGTTCTATTAATTATTTGGAGCATTGATTAAATGAGCTCACTTTGTAATTGTTAATTAAATGGATATCATGCAAATTCATGGGGCTTTTGTAAACATTCGACTGACATAATTAATCCACAAGACACAGCACAACAAGCCATAGAGAATAATTAAACAATTTAATGATGGTTAATAATCAGCCTCAGTGACAACCGTAACCTCAGTCGGGGAGTTGCGACAAGAGACAGAAACTCAACAACCTTCTTGATTGTGTGCAAATCAGTTTTCACAGCAAATTAGGCAGCCACACATTAAAACTTTGACAGACAGGTCCCTGCCCCACGGGCACCCACCGACCACATATAACATCTCCAAGCCCAGGCCCAAGCCCAAGCCCACCCTTTCCTGCTAGACGGGGGGAAAGTTCATCCGACGGCTCTTAAAAGTACACATGTAGCATATGTATGAAGAGCATCAAAAGTTTTAAAGCAGCTGCCACTGAAGGGCAAAGGGGTACTCATACGCCATCCGCACTCCCATATAAAAAGTCACAGAGAGACAGATCCTGGAAAAAACGGTATAGAAAGGTTATATGCGAAGTTCGAGGCGTTGAACCTTGAATACCCTTGAATATCCTTTGTGACATTGTGTTTAGTTTTGATAAAACTATAGAACACTAAGACGTAAGATCTATTTCTCCTTGGAAAAGAATATAAAAGACAGGAAATAACATGAAATAAATTCTCTTTTGCGTGGCAAACTTCTAAGGTAAGTTCTAATACCCTCTGAAAGGGCATAGGAAACTTTACGCGGCCACAGGAGCATGAAAGAGCCAAGAAAATTCAAACAAAAGTGCAACCAACTTTGAGGTTACGACTCCTCTCAGTTTTGTGCCGCCCGCAGAAAAGTTTTGTTCTTTGTCCTTAATTTTTTTCTCTCCGCAAGCCATCAATAATGAGATATAAAGCATCGATAAAATTGTTTCAAATAAAATTCAAAAACGACAAATAAATAAAGTAACTAAAAACACCGTTGAATAGCTAGTGAATACGATTGAAGTGCAAGTGAAGGTAATTTACAAATGTTTTAAGTCTGTGATAACTTTCAAAGGATTTAGCGGTTATCTGATTTTTCTGCACTTACTCGTACATATAATTATCTACCATTTGTGGTAGTTAAGCCTTATCTGATTATCGTGAAGTCCTTCAGTTGTTGGACCCCCGGCTTGTGCGAAGAAAAAGCCATCTATTTGTTGCCCATTTCTAGCTAATCCAGCTAATATCTTTGCATCCACCTCCAATATTTATTCAAAGTTTCGATTGGTCATGTCTACCACAAAAACCACAATGAGATCACACAGACAGCATGTACTCATTGCTCCTGGTCTTCAGTTCGAGTCCTATCCTACGGTCTCATTTAATTTCATTGCCTGATGATGTAACCCCACAGCCCCGACTGGCAATGGTTCGTTTCATGTTCCAGCATCTGCAACACAGTTCTCGGGCGTATGTATTTCGTTTCCATTCCTATTTCAATTCGGCATTTCGGATGAGTTTCGCTGATTTTGTGTTTTGATTTTTAGAGGCAAACTGTTGCATGCTGTTCCCATCAGGGAGTGCGCATGTCTGTTCTCACAATGTGTTCCCATGTTAACCGTTTGGGCTATGACTGTTCCCAGTTTTTGAGAAATTTGAATTTGTTTGATCGTAAAGAGTAGTATATCCAAAGATGGAAACAGAAACACAGCGTTTTTGTAAAAATTTGGGAAATTAACGAAAATTGTATTAAATTATTAATATTATGTATATCAAATGTAAATGTGATGCATTTGCTCTCTATTTGTAGGTAATATTAAATACACCGAGTGAATGGCCTGACATTTTAATATTTACACTTAGATGGCATTATATTTTCCCAGAGAGTGGAAATATTAAAATTAAAGTGTAGTGGTAAGTATTAAGTATACTTCCTGTTTAAAATGAATATTTTTGGTGTGATATATCTAAAAATCACTTGTTTAATTTTAATATGTTTGGGCCCTATTTTACTATGCCACTTTTCGCTCAATGCGTGCATATATAGTACAATGCATCATAAATAAAAATAAAATAATATAGTCTATCATAAAATAATCTGTGGTATCCACAATTTGAATGCTAATGTTTTATTATTTATAGCTGGAATACATATTTATATGGATGGACCTATGCATATGTAGTCATTATCAATCTATCTACGAAAAAAACTTTCGCATCAAATAAAACATAAATTAATAACGCTTCACATAAACCATAAGTAACTCTACTGATGGTTTTTAATCCTTCGTTACCGTTTGAACACACGACTGTACGAGTATATGCTGTTGCTCCACTCCAATAAAACTTAATTTAGTTCAAAAATTCTGCACGTAAATTGTTACCTTTAGGGCTAATTAAATCGCCGATGGGTAAGTAGGTCAAGTATTTTGATATTTCATCCAATATTGAATTGTTTTTGCCACTTTACTAATTAAATGAAGAGAGTTTTCTTTGAGTTCTCACCTCGTGTGAGACTCCCACAGAGTGGCATGACCATGAAAGCGTCTCCAGCTCTGACAACGGAACATGGGCGCCTCCGGCTGTGCTTATAAAGTGGGCGGAATGGGGATCCCCCGTCCGTCTGTCTGCTGGTGGCGTCTAATCTCATTCATTTTGAATAAGACCAGCGCTCCGGCGTACACACATACCTTCGAGTACATACGTATTTAGCCCGAGTACTTGTGTCAACACAATTCAAGTCGGTTTCAAATTAAAAGGCCGTGTAATATGCGTCTATCTCTAAGACTGTTTTTGTTTCTGCTTTTTTCTTGGTCCTTGTTTGGTCCGGCTCTTGGCATCTGTCAATGGAGAAGGCTCCTTGGAGAGGTGGCTGCTTCTATTGGGACAAATTGCCTTGGACTGACGTCAGCAAGTTTTCGGCCAAAGTGAAAGTAATTAAAAAAGTTCAGATGGACGGATTTTCCAAAATATCTAATTGCAATTCTCGTATTGACAGCCTGAGGCGCAGAAGAGTTGTAGAAGGAATCTTGGAGGAATATGTGGAACATTTTCTTAAATTTGTTGCAAATAAATAAACTACACCATTTTTTATTGTGATTTTATGAATATTCTTATATCCATATGTCACAGTGAAGGCCACAATGTCATCTTGGTTTTTGGGGTATTTTGACTTTACTCAGAGGCAAAGAAGAAAAGTGGCAAAGCCTCAGGAGGCTGCACAATGTGGGTACTTTTCCACTCTATATTCCCTGCTGCACACACATTTGAATACATTGTTCAAAGGATTATTGCCACACCAAACTGCATAAGCGACCTTCAAAGTTTCCGTTGGCAAGTTTCTTTTTCAATAAGACATCCTTCGGTAAACGGATTATCCTCGTTCATATAATGTATTCCTTGTCTATAATTTGTTCCTCTTCTTGAATCGAAGCGAATGTCTCATCTGGCGAATATTAAAAGCAGTCAGGCAGACGCACTCTGAGGAGTAGGACAATGTGGAGACTGTTCTTCCGCACCCTGCTTAGCTATTCAATAAAAGGGCTGCTCACCATATGAATACATTGTTTAAAGGATTATTACCCGCCAAAACTATCTGACCTTCAAAGTTTCCGCTTGCAATGAGACATCGTTTGGTAAACGGTTCATATATATGTACGTATGTTAGTATACTCTTTGTCTATAATTTGTTCCTCCTCTTTAAGAGCAGTTGAGGGAAAACTCTGTCATCTGGGTTTGGGGCATATTGACTTTAGCCTGCCTGGAAATTGGCTACGTGACTTGACAATACGAAGAGATGACGACGCCGTCGAGGAGGACAAGGACGAGGACGACGACCATCATGATGATGATGATGGGGCTGAATGGTGGGGAGAATGCGAGGAGCCGCATGAAATGCAAATTTTGTAACATTAAGCGGGAGAGAGTCTGTCAATGAGGAGGTTGGGAGGAAAGAATAACACAAGGAGCATAAGAGAGAAAAAGAAACAAGTTTTTTGGCTTAATTTCGTCACAGGCAGCTTGTTTTCATTAACTGGCCATCGAGGAGCCTTTTGACTTGGTCGGAACGAGAGTCCCCGGGGCCCCGACCTGCTCGTTAAGCGTATGAGCAATCGATTAAGAATAATGTGCCGTTGAATTTACAGTTGCAGCAGAAAGCAATCAACATTAAGCGTTTAGCCAAAGAGGAGGACAGAGTGAGAGCAGGGGGATGCTCAAGCAGTCTAAGAAGAATGGCAGCCGCATTCCTCTCCTCTTCCATTTACCCCAGACACATCGTGGCTTCTGCCTTTGGCAAAGGGATAGCAAATAGCGGAACCAGTAGAGTTGGGTTGTTCTGTTCAATATGAGATTTATGAACTAAATTATGTAGCTATAGCCGGATCCACCCGTTTAAATACATGCGAGTATATAGAATCTGTAGAATGTATCTTGGATACATACTTAGTAGTTCAAGCTGTGCAACATAAAGGGAAATTATCCTATATTGCAAGCAGTCCATTGCTGAAATCTGAAGGTTTGGTTCCATTTCTTTGGCAAGCAGTTTATCTTCCCTGCCAAGTAAAATATTAGCAAGAAAATCGAATTTAAAATTAGTTAGTGACTTAAAAGTTAAGGTCAGAATGTATTGTTGAAGTCAAAAAACAAATTGGCATCTCTGTCAGGTCAGCCAGATCTTCATCCATTTCTCACTCTCTTCCTCTCTCACACGCGAACTCGCACTCACACACACACACACACACACACATTTGTATGCACAATAGGAAGTTGATTATTAAGTGCGTTCTCGCGGGCTGCTTCTCTTAACGCCTTCTCTCTGCTGCATTTTTCTGCTCCTGCGGCATCGTGGCAGCATGGCTCCTTGTTGCCTTTGTTGTTTTTTATTTTGTCTGTCTTTTGGCATTCTTTCATGTGTGTTCCTGTATGTGTTTGTATGAGTGCGGCAAATTTCTTTATTGCGCTTTTATTTATCTGTCGGTGCCTGTTTCAACATCGTTTACCGTTTCAATTTATCGACTCCCCACGACGGTTAACGGAGAGGGGCGAAGTTTCACGGAAATTCTGCGCCATTGTTGCTTAAATGTAGCCTACATATATGGATTTATGGATAGCCATATGTACATTGTACATACAGCACTCATGTGAAAGGAGAATGAACTACAAGTACATGAAAACTCGTAAGAAGTTCGAGGGATTTTGCTTGAGTATCTTTTATTAATTCTTTAAAGATTCTTATTCCAATAAAATTGAGCGTAAAAGTTTTGAAATTGAAGCAATAATTACTGCTCCTTTCATCTTTTATACTAATTTTTAAATTGCTAAAAAGCTCCTTCTAAAATCAATGTCGCAGGAATTCCGATAGCGACCAATCTTGCGACTACTCATCTGCCGAAAGCGACGCATAGCCTCATGTATTTCCTGGACGCTGATGGGCTTCACCACCTCCATGCCTCGACCCTGTGTGACCTCGGGACACACATGCATCATGGCAGGACTGCCGCCGGCCGAGGTCACCCGACTGTACGGCTCAGTGGCTCGATTGTCCGAGTTCAGGCGTGTAAGAATCGAGTAATCGACAATTGCGGCAATAGTTTCGTGAGCCAAATACGCCAGGATGTTCATGGTGGGCGTGGGGATGCGCAGATCAGCGGGCAGGTCCAGGAAGCGTCGGAACTTGTTCTTTATCTTCTCGCCGTGGCGGCAGTAGAAGGAAGTCTTGCGGGCCTCGTTGAACTCCAGGTACTGCTGGCCGGTGAGGATCTGAGAGATGCGGTCGGCTCGGAACAGGCGCCGCATGCGGTCCTCATCGTGTAGCTCGTGCACTTCGATGGCCAGTTCCTCATCCTCCTCCTGCTGCTCCAGGTCGTCCATAAAGTCCTGCCTCCCCGTCCTAATGCTGAGGAATCGCTTTAGTATACGCATATCCTTGAGGTGCTTCCGCATGCGGGCAATCTTTACCAGATGATTGCGCATGAGAAACTCAAAGTCGGCCTGCGAGGGACACGGATTCTGTTTGCGGCGCATGGCCACCAGAGACGCCTCGTTGAAGATGCCCCTCAGCTGCTGCTGGAGGATCTGTTCCACCAGCTTAACGCTGGCAGTGCGCGGCTGATCGCTGTCGCCAAAGCTGCGCATTATGTCGGCAATCTCCGTGAGCAGCGAGACGGGAGCATCGTCTTGTACCGGAGGGTTTCCCACACTGTTGGCATTGACGGCACTGGGTGCGGCCATATTAGCATGTTGCGGCGCAGCACCGTGTGGCGGAGCCGGGGTCTGAGCTATGTTTCCGCTCTGCAGCAGGATGACCTGGCGTTGAACATGAATCGGTTTAATGTCCTCTACGGTCTGCAGCTGGGGGGTGGTGGGGGCCGAGGGCGGTGTGGGTGCTAGCATCACCGGCGACGAGGCCAAGTCGTTGGTTAAAATGCATACCGAATTCTGTCGCATTACACGTTTTGTATTGTGATTCATTTTTATTTACAATAAAATGTTTGTTTGTGAAAACTCAAACAGCTGATGGATGTCCATCTCTATAAACGATAGTTAGGGCATGCATCGATAGAGTAAATATCTGTGTTGCTGCTGCAGCAATATACTATCGATAGTGCCACCGATTGTTTTGCAGCCCTATTTTACGCACCACCATTTTTGTTTGGACAATGGAGAACAGAATCAATTTATAGAGGAAACGCTTAATTTGGACGAAGTAAAACGCCCACAAGATGTTCAATGGCATGGTGAGAACGATCCGCGACAGCGTCGTCGGAACCTACCCCTCTTGCCATGTCAGCACTCGCCTGGAGGAGCGGAAAGCAAAGCAAAGGGCGATGCGCCAGGAGCGCAGGCGAAAACCAGACAAGCCGGACGATTTTGTCACCTACGAGGACTCGGGCAGCGACGAGGAGACACCCCAGCAGCAGGATGAGGTGCTCCACACATCCTACAACCTATGCGACTACCTAAGGAGCAGAGAGAGTGCTCTCCAGGATGTGGGTATACATTGAATACAAAGATTTCATTTGCATTTCTAACAAATATGAACTTTGCTCTGATCTTTATCTTTCCGTCGACCACCTGCAGCGGCGCAGCGTCAATGTGGAGTATACCAGTCGATACGTGCTCACCCACGACATGCTGCGCGAGACCCAGATCAACCTGGGCTACATCAACAAAGTGTTCTGCTCCAAGTGGCTGAGCAACCGGCAGGTTGTGTTCGGCACCAAATGCAATAAACTGCTCGTCTACGATGTGAACATGCGGCGGGTGGACGCCATTCCAACGCTGTCCAACAGTCGGGCCAATCATCCGGAGGTTCAGGGAGGTCTGCATGCCATTGAGCTGTCGCCTAGTCGCTCGTTTCTGGCCACCGGTGCACGCAACTCCTCCGACATTGCTGTGTATCGCCTGCCCACGCTGGATCCGGTGTGCGTGGGGGAGAACGGACATCGAGACTTGATCATGGGCATGTGCTGGCTGGACGATCAGTTTCTGGTCTCCGGCTCGAAGGACTCGCGCATGGCCCTTTGGCGCATCAACGAGGATCATATGGAGTTTCCAGATGGCGGCGAGGAGGCGTGTCCCACCTTTGCCACCATTCACCCGCTTAGTGTTAAGGAAGTGCGAACTGCACAAAGGGTAAAACGATGGATAGGAGCTGCTGAATGGATGTGGAACTAACTACTGTCCTCCCCCAACAGATACGCTCCCTGTGCTTCAACACGGAGTTCAAGGAGATAGCCGCCCTCTCGCTGAACGGTTACATACACATCTTCAATGCGGAGACCTTCAAGCAGTCACTCTCTCGCAAGCTACCCAACTGCCAGGACAACGTGAGCATTGCCTATCACAACGATGGCCTATATGCGGTCGGCTGTCGCTCCTACACCATCCTACTGGACGCACGCACCCTGCAGACCATCAAGAAGATCACCTCCCGGTACAGTGGATGCGGCATTCGAGCGACCTCCTTCGAGGGCAACCTCTTAACTGTCGGCACTGGCCTGGGCATGCTTCTGTTCTATGATATACGAGCCGGAAAGTATCTGGAGAGCAGCGTAAATGCCTCCCGGACTGTCGCCCTCAAATGCAGTAAAGGAATTGTGGTATGTTGGGGGGTTTTGTTTCCCTTTAAATCAGTTAATGATTGACTTCTGATTACAGTACCCGGAGGATGACTTGGACGGATTCCAGCAGGTGAAATACGTGCCTGCCATCTACACCCACTGCTATGACAGCACGAGGATGCGTCTTTTCGCGGCGGGCGGTCCACTGCCAGCCACGCTGGTTGGCAACTATGCGGGAGTTTGGCAATAGAAAGTATACTACGGAATGTGGTACTCCGGGGTTCAGCAAACTGATTAGCGTTTAAATTTAAAGTAATTTGTTGATTTGTGATCTTTGATTTCTTCGCTCAAACTTTGGCAGGCAATTGGCCGGTTCATCGTTTTTAAAATAAGCAAACGATTAGGTATGTATTACATAGTCAGAACTAAATGGGTTCACCTAAAGATTTTGACTGAACAAGTCGGGGGAAAGCTGGCTTCGGTCCCGAATTCCCCGAATTGATTCTGTTTTACTTTATTCCTCATGGTTATTATTTTTGGTTTTAATTCATCGTGTTTTAATTATATATGTATAAATGATGTATTCCTGTGTGAACAATATACACAGTTAGTAAATTTAATTTTATGCATAATTACCGATCCTATTTATATATAGTTTATATATATATTTAGTACATACGATAAACGTAATACGAAACTAAGTAATAGACAACGCTAGCATTGATTTATAGTCTGATCTATATGGTAATAGAATTTCAAATTAAACAAACTCTCGGCTGGATTCATTTTTAAAAAACAACAAGGAATCTCCAATCTTGTGTATATTGCTCATAGAGTGCTGTATAGGGCGCTCAATACAATGGATATATGTATGAATACAGTACAGTATAAAGTATGGTATACAAAAACAGCAAACGGACAATTTTAAAATACGTTAATACAAAAGGAATTGTACAAGATTTACAGCACATTTATAGTACAGAACTGGCCAATGTTATAGAGTGTCCTACCATCATACAACAGGCAATAATACCATCAACAAATATATTTAAGAACTGTTCCCATTTTGGCCTCCACCGCTGCTGCCGCCGCCTCCGCTCCACGCTGTGAGGAAGCCAGTCCAGCTGCGATTGTTACCATCATTGGACACTGAAATAGAAACGAAGTAAACGATTTACTACAAATCTTGCATATATGTTCAGAGGATAGTCACCCTTTTGTCCCTTGGCCACGCAGTTGAGCATCTCCATCTCGTTGCGGCTCAGGCGGAGAATGGTATTAAGCACGGGAACCAAACGCTGACGCTCATCCGCATTATTCAAGGTAAGGAACTAAAATTTCATAGATTTTCAACCAATCACTTTAGAAATATAAAGATAATATCTATTTACCTTTAAGAAGACGTTCTTCAAGTACTCGGAATTATGCATATGCTGCTCCCGCTCTTCGGATCGCTCCTGCCGGCGCAGCTCCTCCTTGAGCATATCATTCATTTGCGTCAACTTGGCCAGATCCTGTTCGTTTTCGGCCAGGAGGGAAGTCAGATGCTTGACACGACTCTCCTGTATGCCCAGCCGCTCTTTGGTGGCTTGCAGCTGGGCAACCTGGGCAGAGAAGTCGCCTCCGGCCGCCAGTTCCGCCTCGTCATCCTCCTGCATGGAAACGCTGCGTCCAAAGTGGGAAATGGTCGTAACAGTGTCGCTGCTGATTTGGTTCATAGAAGTGTTGAGCAGCTCGTCCAGTGGCATAAAGTCGTGGGAGCGTCTCGAGGCAGTGGAGATTTTACGCTGGGCAGCCAGTTGTGCGAGAGAGGTCTCGCCCGACGGACCATCGATTGTGATGTCGTGATCCATCAGTAGGTCGATTTTGGCCTGCTCCAAGCTGGGTTCTGCAGCCGCTGCAGCTGCATTGTTATGTAAGGACACCTTCTTGTGGTTCTGCTGGGAATTCTCTAGCTGTTGTTCGAGCTGTTTCAGCTGTGCTTGGTAGCCGACATCCATTTGGTCCATTTGTTGGCGATGCTGCTGCATAAGGTCGTGCTGGAATTGCACCTGGCGTTGGTTTTCCAGCGTTAGGGTGTCGTTCTGCTGACGCAGATCGTCCACCAGTATTAGGAGTTCTCTGCTACGTTTCTGCAGATCCGCATTGTCCTGCTGCAGAGCCTCTAGTTGGCTCTCCAGTTGGGCTAGTCTCGCCGACATGCCATCATTGCTGGCACGCAGACTCTTTTCGCTCTCCCGCAGCACGCTCAGTTCATCCTCCAGCTCCTGCTCCTTGTTGGAGCCCTTGTTTTGGTTCTTGCGCAGCACGGCCTGCGCTTTGAGCTTGTATTCGGTGTATTCCACTCGAAGATCTTCCTGGGCACGCTCTGCATTCTTAAGATTAGTCTCCAGTTGCTTGTGCTGCTCCAAATGCGCCTCCAGCTGCTCCGTCCGACTTTCCAGCAGTTGATTCGCCTTGCTCAGCCTTGACTCGTACTGCTGGGCGCTATCCGCCAGCTGTAGACGCATTTGTTCAGCCTCAAGCTTGGCCTGCTCCACACTGTGCTCCAGCTCTTTGTTTTGGGTGAGGGCCTGCTGCTTGCCGTGAACGGCATCTTTTACCTGGACTTGCATGCGGTCGATCTGCTCCTTCAGTTGCTGGGAATGTGATGCTTCTCCGTTCTTGGCCTGCTCGAGTATAGCGATCTCCTTGCGAAGCTGAGCGATAGTGCTCTCCTTGCCCTCCAGGGCCTCCTTGACAGTCTCCAGTTCGTTTGATTTGGCCATCAGCTTGGCACTAACATCGGCCAGGGACTTCTCGGTCGCTTCTATCTCTAGATTGAGGACACTTGTGTTCTTTGTCTTCTCCTTGGACTTTAGTCTTTGGTTCTCCGCTCGGGCGGAATTCAAATCCTGCTGCAGCTGTGCCTGGGCCAGCTTGAGGGCCTCCAGTTCCTCCTTCATGGCTGTATCCTGATCCATCTCCTTGATCTGTTGGGCCTGTTCCTGGAGTTTCTTCTTCAGTTTGGCAGCAAGGGCACGCAGTTTATGGTATTTCTCCTCGTAGCCCTCGTCTAGTTCTCGCAGACGACTTAATTCCTCGGCTCGTGATATTGTCGACGTGGACAGGACGTCACTCTGCGCATCCGCATTCGCCTGCTCCAATTCCTCGACCTTCGTCTGAAGTTGCTCGATTTTCTGAGACTTTTCCCACAACGATTGCTGGCATTCAGAGAGATTCACCTCCAGTTCTCGATACTTCTTAACCTCCACGTCGTGCTGCTCTTGCAGACGTGAGATGACATCGCCACGACCCTTGAGTGCCTCGTTTAGCTCTCGCATCTCGCCCAGCAATCCCATGTGCTCCTTTTCCTTCAGACGTAAACGCGTGAACAGATCCTCATTGTGTTGTGAGAGCGCTATGCAAGCACCTTCGAGGTCCTCCACTTTAATTTGCTGAGTATCACGCTCCACCTGGAGACTTTTGACAATGCTTTGCAATTGATCCAGTTTGGTTCCAAACACGCTGATATTCAGATTCGAGGATTCCTTATCCTTTTTCTGCTGATCGCTCAATAAAATAGACAATCTGTCCACCTCTGCCTTGTGCTGCTCTCTGACCGTTGCCGCCAACTGTTCGGCAGCGATAAGTTTCTTTAGCAGGCTTTCAACATCCAGCCCGTTTTTCTGCTGCTTCACAATCTTGGTCAGGCGTTCAAGGTCGTTGATCCTGAGCAGCAAACGCTCCCTATCGATGCCGGAATCACTGTTGCGCGTTTCTTTGGCGACCAGCTCCGATTCTTTCTTCAGCATCTCGTTCTCCTCGTGCAGGGAAGTCATCTTGTCACACAGCAGTTGCGAGGCACTGATGATCTCCTCCTGCCACTTGGACACGGATGCCGCGTACTCGTGCTGCGTCTCAAGCAGGACACAGCGGCACTCCTTGAGCTTCTTCAGCTTGCGGTGGACATCAATGAAGCGATCCTTCAGGGAATTGAACTTTTTACGCTGCTCCGAGTTTAGATCCTTGACATGCTGATACTTTTCCTGCAGCTCTTGGAGTTCGCTGGCGCGCAGTTCGGATTTCTTGTCCGCTGCCAGCAATTCCTGGCGGAGGGTGTCGTTTTCCGCCTCGACTTCCTTGATTTTTACTATGTCCACCTCTAGGAGCTCCAGATTCTTGCGCTGCTCGTTACCCAAGGCATTGACCTGCTGCATGGCCTTCTCCATACGGTCCACATCCCCCAGGAGGTCGTCGTTTTCATCACTGAGTCGTCCCAGCTGTCGCCTTAGACTCTCGTTCTCAATCTCCAGCTGTCCCAGCCGATCGGCATCGTCTTTGGTCTTGAGCTTCAAGCTATTGACCTGCTCTGTAAGGATTAAATTCTTGTCTGTAAAGTCCTGCACCATCTCTTGCATGGCGGGCAGCGTGTTCTGTTTCTCGGCGGCACGCTTAAGCGCCTCCTTGAGCTGGCGATTCTCTTCCGTGAGTTCTGTGAAGGGAAAATATGATGAATGCTTCTTCTAGAAACTTCTCCACATACCATCTTTTGCAAGCTTTGCTTTCTTGGCAATGTTGAGCAGGCCTTTGTATTTGCTGATGATTTCATCTTTGCTCAGTGCTTCGATTGGGTTCGCGTTCTTCTGCAAATGCAAATTAAAAGAAGATGAGACGTCATCACCAACGACGTCGTCACTTTGATCCAGACCTGATTGGTGTCCCTCGGTGATGCGGTGTCCATGTTACTTGCTAGCGCCTGCCGTTTCAGCTCCTAACCCTGGCATATGCATTTATGTTGCAAATTTCTGTTGTTTATGTCTTTGGGGTGGGCAGGGAGCGTGTTGGATTGTTAAGAAATTATATTGCTTTGGACCCTACAAATCAGCAATTGTCGTCAGCTGTTAGGGTTGTCAGGGCGTGCGAGTGCAAAATATGCAATGCCATAGGGTAGCTGTAGACCATTGTAGACCAAAATTAAATAACCTTAACGCAGTTCAGGTGAAAGATTTGGTGGCTTTTTTTGAGTTCAGAGGAAAGATGGCATGGATCTACAAGAAGAATTTACAATCAGTAATATTTTCCGACATTAACCTCAAGTCATTGAACTGTTTAAATAGAGGGGCTTCAGTGGGCTAAGTTCGTTTTATCATCAGTATATTTACATTATATGTTGAAAACAAGACGGTATATTTCGGTATATTTCTAAGGGTCTCAGACTGTCCGACTGTGTTCTTATCATATTTCCTCATTCGTGATGGATTTAAGTGATAATAGCCAACTGGAGGATCAATATTTCATATACAAACATGAGCAGCTGTTTGGGGAAAGCTTCCCGCTATTCAAGGAGATACGAAGACTGGGCAAACTCTGCGATGTCACGCTGAAGGTCGGTTGCGAGCAATCACAGTCTGCAGTCACCATTTCGCTGCCCATAGCAGCAATGCATTTGCTGACATTATCTATTGTCTAAATATAAATCCCATTCTAAATATTTCAGGTGGAAGATCAAACATTCTCGGCACATCGCGTAGTGCTGGCTGCCACGATACCATACTTTTATGCCATGTTCACCAACAACATGGCCGAGAGTCGGATTAAGGAAATCACTATGAAGGAGAGTGCCATCGAGCCCAGTGCCCTGGAGAGCCTCATCAACTACGTATACAGTGGCCAGGTGCGCATCGACAATCAGAATGTCCAGAGCCTGATGGTCGGGGCGTCGTTTTTGCAATTATCCAATGTTCGAGATGCCTGTGCCAACTTTCTGATCTCACGTTTCCATCCCCACAATGTCCTGGGCATACGCACTTTTGCTGACTCCATGATCTGCCGCCAATTAATCGATGCTGCCGACAAGTACATCGATCAGAACTTTGCCAAAGTCTCTCAGTCGGAGGAGTTCCTCACCCTCGACTGTGACCAGCTGCTAGAACTGATGCGACGCGACGAGCTCAATGTCCGTACCGAGGAGGTGATCTTCGAGGCCTGCATGAAGTGGGTAAAGTACGCGGAGGACAAGCGATCGGAGCTGTTCCCTCAGGTCCTGGCCGCAGTGCGTCTGCCTCTGCTATCCCCCCAATTCCTGGCCGACCGAGTGGCCCGGGAGGAGCTCATCAAAACCTCGCACCAATGCCGGGATCTGCTGGACGAGGCCAAGGACTTTCATCTGATGCCCGAACGTCGGGGGTTGCTCCAGAGTTTTCGCACTCGCCAGCGATGTGGAGAATTCTTTACGGGACAGATATATGCCGTCGGTGGATTGGCCAGCACTGGGGAGTCCGTGAGCACGGTAGAGATATACGATCCTCTTACAAAGAAATGGAAAATGGGTGAACAAATGTCCATGATGAGGTGAGTGCCCTAAAAATGTTTTTTTCTTGAATTAATTAATTGCTTTCCATTCTTTTGCAGATCTCGGGTGGGTGTGGCCGTTCTAGACGGTAAACTATACGCTTTCGGCGGATTCAATGGCACTGAACGCCTCTCCACCGTGGAGGTCTATGATCCGCGTAAGAACAAATGGTCTCAAGGATGTGCCATGCTCTGCAAACGCAGTGCCGTGGGCGTGGCCGCTCTGGACGATTGCATCTATGTGTGCGGGGGATATGATGGCGTCACCTCCCTCAACACCGTTGAGGTTTACTATCCCAAGAGTAATACATGGAAGACGGTGAGTCAAATAAATTTCTGATTAGATTGGAAAACAAATTATTCAACGAACTTCCTCTACAGGTGGCTCAAATGATGAAGTATCGCTCGGCCGGTGGAGTCACCCAGCTAAACGGGTTTGTCTATGCGTTGGGCGGACACGATGGACTGTCTATATTCGATTCGGTTGAACGCTATGATCAAAACGAAGACGCCTGGGTGAAAATGTCGCCCATGCTGAACCGTCGCTGTCGCCTGGGCGTGGCCACGCTCAATGGCAAGATTTACGTGTGCGGGGGCTACTGTGGCAACTCTTTCCTGCGATCCGTAGAGTGTTACGATCCACAGACCGACACCTGGAAACTCGTCACTCCCATGAACTGCAAGCGCTCGCGAGTTGCATTGGCTGCTAATATGGGCAAGCTGTGGGCCATTGGCGGTTACGATGGCGAATCGAATCTATCCACGGTGGAAGTGTACGATCCGGAGACAGACAAATGGACTTTTATGCCACCCATGTGTGCCCACAGCGGAGGCGTCGGGGCGGGTGTTATACGGATCGAATAGCCCCACCGCCCAGCCAAACCCCGTTTCTCTAGCCCCTCTCTTAGGTAGTTAATGTGAATTTCAAATGATATAGTCTAGAATTGATTTGTTTTGTTGAGTGTAATCAAGCTTTAGTGGGCCGCACCGTGTCCGGCTCAGCTCACCTCCAGCAGCTCTCCAGCTAACGAAATTGTTCATAAAGTGTACGAGTATTTCTCTGAAAATTGTTTAGTGGTTATCATTCCAGTTGTCTAATTGTTTAGTTCTATTCTTAGCCTTAAATACTCACTACATTTTTAACCATGTAATCCCTAACTGAAATTGCAATTTTAAAATATACCTACAAATAGTACGTGTTCTCTGATAATCCATTTATCTTTTGTATGACCTTTACAAAGTGCATAACAATATTGCGCAGGTTGATTGCCATACTATTTGTGTAGATGGGTCGATTTATTACCCTGCAATGTTGAATTTGCTATCAGCACCGGAAGATTTGTTACGGCCTAATTCAATAGATTTGAATAAGAAATCGTATGACAAAGTGGTAATATTTTGATCAATATGGGATTACTATCGTATATAAAGAAAATGTCAAATATTAATGGGTATTCAAAGGTTCTAGTAATCCATTCATTCTCGTTTTTTGCTACTCTCAATATCGAAGTCGCGAATCGTATAAATCAATTGTGTTGCGCTCATCCATATGGCCGACAAATACGTTTTATTTGCTCAACAATAAATGGCTGACAAATATTGTTGCAATCTGAAAGACAACAAAAAAGCAAGGAATGAAGAGGGGAGCTAGAAGAGTTTGTATGGGATCTGTGTTTATTATTTTTGGGCACCAATTCGATGCGATTGGGTATTCGAGGGGAGAATTCCGATCTCGAATACTTCATATCTAAGGCTTAGACGTTTATCCAGCTTAACAGCGGATTATTATCAATTATTATCAATTCATTAATTCATCTCATATATCGCACAAATGTCTATACATATCTATAGCTCAGATCCGATGGCAACCCTCTGTTCCCATCCAAATATCAAAGCTTCATCTTAAAACATTTTATCGCTACCCTCGATGCCACTCAGTGGGGTGTCTTGGTTGTTCAATAACCCCCTGTCCCTTTTTTCCATCTTTTCCCCATGTTTCCTCCCTTCGTGTAATGAAATTTTAAATTGAATTTTTTCCACCTGCGACTGTTGCAGTTCCATCGCCGTTCCTTCGACCAGGCCCAGCCACTGGCAACAGGTGGTACTGCCACCCAAAAAAGTCACTCAAAAATAAATCGAAATGAAACCAAACCAAAACGAATACATTTTCTGCCTATCACTGACCCCCATAAAATGTCATTCGCGCTGACAAAAGACCATAATCCAATTAAACCCATACGTACGTACGAGTGTGTTCCGCTCGGGTATATTCCAAAGCGATTCCGTAGCTATCTGGTGAAACCATAGCCATTCCATAGATATCAGCTGCACCCAGCCGGATTGAATGGAGGCGGAGCCTTATCTATTCAGCGGCTATTTGTACAAGCGTCAAAGGCTTTGGCGGCGGAACCTATTTGATTTCGATAATTAAATCACAAATTGCTTGTCTATCGATGGGCAATTTTATTTTAATTAAATGCTAATTATGTTTACCATCGGCTCGGGCAAATATTGGTCGGCGGCGAGTGGGGAGGAGCTGTTAAATGATTCAGTTTTCCGTTTCGGGAAAAGCTAATTGAAACTTTTGCGAGGAAGCGACTGTCTGACTCAATATCTATTGCAATTTAAATGCAAATTTCCCAGAAAGTGCACACTTTCGGAGCAGTTTTACGACGGAAACAGTTCGGAGGAAGGATATATGGCCGAGATAAGCTGAGGCCAGGATGCCGGGCAGGAAGCAGCCGCATTGCCATGTTTAATTTTAGCCCAAAAAAGCAAACGTTGTAGTGGTCGCAACATCAAGAACAATAACAATAAACGCCTGCCCCGCGGACACAAAGGGTACGAGTACACTCGGAAAAACTCAGATCCATTTCAAGTAAATGCCGAGGGTTCAATGAATGTAGCCTTTTCTCAAAACTAATATTACAAAAAAGGTTATTGGCACCTTTTAACGACCGGCTGCTTTAGTTGAAAGTTCTTCCAAAAACGTTCGTTTTTTTTTCTCGGTGTAAAGAGGATGTGGCGGATGTGTCTTGCATCCACTTGGCCTTTGCGAGTGGCGCGTGGGTGGCTGGTCTTATCTTGAACGCTGCCTCGACCTCGCCTCAAGTGCATTGTCGTTGCCGGTGCCGCTTAAATGTGGCATCATCCACGTTTAACCTATGCGGATGCAACTTTCGCCTTTAATTAGTCGCTGCTTTATGACGCATTCCCACATTAATTGCACAGAAAGCGTTAACCATTTTTAATATGAACATGGATATATTTGTCATACTTATTATATGTCCGTTTCTTTTGTTATACTCCAGCAGGGGTGCTATCGTTATGCCCACAAGTTTATAGTATCTGTTTATTTTCTGCCATGGATTTTAATTTTGCAATTTTATCTCCCATACAATCCAAAAAACCTTCAAAGCTTGATATGTAATATTTACACAACTGGTATAAGAACAATGAACCGTAAAATTGTACTTGAATTCTGTTTTTGAAGCTAATGCAACGAACTTTTGAAGGTTGACATAGCCCTGCCAGTCATGATCAAAATACAACCAGAGAAACTATCGAGAGTTGAGTATGCAAGCTTATATTTAAGTTCAGCTTTCAGAATTACCCGTTTGCTCAATGATCCGCGACTGAATTAATAATTTTAATTTGATGCACAATGGCAAATATCAATAAAAGTGCATAATTTTAATTTCGGTAATATTCATCACGACAATTTTAATCATACATTCACCCAAAATGTAAAGACAAAGAAAAAAGCGTATGATTGAAATTAATTTTTTCGCTCAGGCACGTGGTTTGTCCGTCCGCCAGTTGGCCATTTTGCTGCCCATTTCTCATTTCTCATTTTCCATTTCACTTTTTGCTATTTGGTTTTTCTTTGTTCTTTTTTGCATATGTTTTATTCACATATGCAAACAGAATTTCCGTTCAATTCAATTGCGTGGCGAGGAGGCCTTTTTTATTCCACGGTGAAGTGGCGCCCACACACACGAAAAGGATTCGCACACACCTATTCCCCTACACGCACACCAATGCCCCTGCACACACACACATCATGCACACCCACACCTATCCACACACCAGCAGAAAGTAGAATTTCTATTCGACCAATTGTTGATATGCACGAACATTGCTCGTTTGTGCTCGTCGTGCCTGTCGTGTTTCCTGTTTCGGTTTTATCCGATGGTGGTCTATCTGCCGTTGCTTCTTCTTCCACTCATTCTGAATCCATATGCTGCTTCTATCGCTGCTGCTGCTGCTCGGACTGCTCTCGCTGCGCTGCAGCTTTTATAAAAGCCCGCTGCCGCTCTGATCTGTCGCTCAGTTGTTGCATACTTCTCGGCGTGACCGATACGCGAACCTAAGAAACCAAAGAAGGAACAGAAAAGAAAAGACAAACCTCGTTAAAGGTGTAAAATCTAGTGAAAGTGCTTTCCAAATTCAATTGGCAACATTTGTAAGTGCAACTTTTGATTGTATTTTTAACAATTAAACAGAACAAAAACCCAGAAACTTGGGAAAATCTTTATCAAAAAAGGATGGTTTTTACAGATATTTGGTATAATTCTATATTGTTCAGTGCACTTGTGAAACTCTAAGATTCAGTTTAATCAGTGCTCAACTTCTTTCAAAATATTCCATACAAATTTAGTTCATTTAATTTTTACTAAAAGTCATAGTTTGTTTTAGCACGAAAAACATGCATTTGTACATTCCATTTGGAAATCTTGTTAAGTGCTAAAAAAAATTGATAGAAATTTCTCTAACCAGATGTCCTACCAATTTAATATTTTTTAAATAATTTGGTCTACTTTTTTGTATATTAAGGAATACTATCTGTCGAACTGGTTTGTTTATTTGTAAAATTTTATAACGACATGAAAACATTCCAGAATATTTAAACTTTTTTATTGCCATTTTTTGTACAGAATCTACTGAAGATTTCCATGATTTCTTTTTGATCTCTTGGGCCCTCTTAGTGTCATTTCCAAGTTGCTTTTATGACTGGAAATTTTACTAGCTGACCATTAAACTTCTTTTGACAACTTGCAGTTAATTTAAAGGACATTAAAAATACGAACATCCTTTTAAGGCCTGCAAATTCCTTGCTACCAAAGTAAATCTCCTAATGGAGGGTCTTTGACTCGTTGAAAGACCTTCCCCTTTATTGAAATGAATAATTGGAGAGAGGTTAGAGTTAACAAGTTCGGAGTTTCTGATGATATCCTCATTACTACTGGGTGCTGGAAAAAAACATAACAAAAATTATGTTTCCTTGAAATTATGGACAAAAGTTCGCTTTGTTTTATATCTTCCAAACAATGGAGGATGGCCACCATCAATTGGCAGCCGGCGGCGAGAGCTAATAAAAGGCAGCATCAATGCCCAGATACAGATGCATGGACGAGTCTGGGAGGGCACACATCCGGTGGCAGCACGCAACGAGGCGTCCATTAGGGGACCACTCTCCCAAAAAGTGTATCAGGGGATTGAAAAGAACTATAGGGGGGGGATATGGGCTGTATGGAGGCGGCGGGAATGTCATGGACGACATGAGGTGACGCTTTAAAACTGCCCCTGGGTCTTAACTTGTTTTATGTCAACTTGGACAACAGCATACCGGCAGAAGAGCAGAACAACAGAATGACGGGAACACGGCAATTACATCATGTGTAGCTCGGCAAATACTTGAGTTCCAGCTGCGCCTAAAAGATGCTTTAAAATGTATCTTTGTTGCAAGTGTGTGCGTGTTTTGTGTGGGCATATGTGTGAGAGTGTCCACAGTAATTAACCCAAGCAACAACTGTACCTGAGATGGACTCATTATAGACACAGGGGATGGTCAAGTGGGGAGCAATTCGCAGTCCCTAGATTTGTTCAGCTAATGAGCTGGAGCAGAAAGAGGATCTAAACTGGGACTCTCTAATGGAATATATGTGATTATAAATAGTTAAGGACCACTTTCAAGTGAATATTGTACTATAATTTTGTTTGGTTTTAATAAAAGCTATTCTGTGAATCGGAAAAATAAAGTGTCAACAATTTTAAGTAAAGATTTCAGGAACTGAACGTAATCACATGTGCTAGGGATAGGTTAGGAGTACAGAACGTAATGACATCTGTTACTGTTAGTGCTTCAAAGCGTAATCACATCTGCTGGGAGTACGTACAGAGTGTAATTACATCTGTTACGGTTAGAAGAGGGGCTGTTGGAAAGGTGGCTACGCAAATAACTTGGCTCGTGTGGGGTTTGGTTAAGATATATTCTTTCTTTCTGTATTATCTCCAAGAGCTAGATCCAAGACTGCATTACAATTATATTAGGGTTTTGTAATGTATTTTGGGGTGTCAGTATTTGGCAACGTCTCGTACCTTGCGCGGTTCTCGCTTAAGTGCCGACCGATCGCCGACCTCCTCGGCGACCTCCTCGGTGCGTGTGAGCTCCGATTTAGAAACCCCTTAATATTTCAACAGTCTTGCTTTAATTTTCCTAAATCAAACGAGCTAAAGAAAAGTTTAATTCAATCAACGAAGGAAGTCCACTCAGGCTGGGAAAGCCAAAGATAGACACACAGACAGATGGGCTGCGAAACTGTCATAAAAAATCACTTTTCGGCTACCTAAAAATCAACGAACCACGACGCGACGCTCTTCTGGCCCTGCCTTTGACTTGGAGCTCATCAGCGCACTTTGTGGATTTCAATCTCAATCATTTGGGATTAATTTGGGCAAGGCACAAAGGTCACACATGTTAGAGCCTCGCCTCCCACTCCTGCTGGAGCCACCCACCCACATCTTTAATGAGTCTTTTACAAAAAGGATGACGAGACAGACTAACTGGCTTTATTGCCTCACCAGGAGCTTAAATCGCTTAAATTTACATTTAAATGTACATTAACAAATGATGCAGGATGTAGGGGGGTTGTGTGCATGCCGAGGATATCTTAGATCTAACCAGTTCTGGCATTCAGTATGGGTGTGTCCCGGAAATGCAGCTCCGTGGAGGCAGGAGCCTGTTGATACTCGACCACCACAATGCTATTCGTGCCGACTTTGAGCACCGGCGAGGGAACATAGAGGGTGACCTGTGGCCCCACCAGAGGCCAGTAGCGGCCGAGATTCTCGCCATTCAAGAAGACAATGCCCTTACCCCAGCCGGACATGTCGAGGTAGGTGTCTGCCAGGTCCGCCTCCTGGATAATATCGAGCATACCGTGGTAGATGGCCGGTCCCGAGCGGAGCATATGCTGGGGCTTCCTAAGCTCCTGGAAGCCCATGCTAGCCGCCTCATTGGACTGGCTGATAAGCTCTTCCAGACTTTCGAAGGAGTCCAGTGGGAATGTGGTCATGTTCCAGTTGGTCAGCAGTTGCTTGTCTAGCCGCACATCCCTCGTGATTCCCTTAAAGTCGTTGAGCTGCCGTCCAAAGTTGATCCTTCCCTGGTTCTCGACCAGGATCTGCAGACGCCGTCCAGCACTGGCACTCAGAGGAATCGAAAACACGGGTGTCTCCCGGGCCAGCAATCCCACATATTCATTGTCCACATAGACATAGCCACGATCTGCCAGTCCAGCCACATTCAGGATGCTCGGATCACGCTTGAAGCGGGGTAACCAAGTCTCGTACAGCACCAGTCCGGAGTACTGCCCCAAGGCCTCGAAGGTCTTCGGCCTGGGAGCCTGCACCATACCTGTGGCCAGCTTCTTGCGTGTTCCCGTGGCAAACAGGGTGCAGCAACTGACCAGCCGCACTGTTCCATAGGCACGCTTTGGCACGGGTTCCGGAACGGGCAGGCTGGGCAGCGGGAGATATCGGGCGATGATCTTCCGGAGAGCCAGATACTTGGGCGTGGGGTCGCCGGCCTCTGTCATGGGTGCATCGTAGTCGTAGCTGGTGATGTCCGCTATGTAGTTACCAGGTCCGTTCTCATTGGCGCCTGCAGTGAAGCCAAAGTTTGTGCCGCCATAGAACATGTAGAAGTTGACACTTGCCCCTTGGTCCAGCATGTTTCTGTAAGGTATTAGGAGTTTATAACCATCTTCTTGCCAGTGAAAGCTCTTTTCGAAACTTACATAAAAGTTCCAGTAATCGAGTTCGTGCTCACATTGGCCATGGGCTCCGTCCAGTGCGTAAGCCAACCTGGATAATACTCCGCATTGACCAAAGGACCATTGGGCTGGTACTGCCTCAACCTTGCCCAGGTTGCGTCCAGATCATTGGTAGCCCCAAAGTCCAAGGTGGCCAGAACGTTTTCGATCTTGCCGCAGCGCAGAACGCTGGGCCCGTCGTTGGTGAAGAGCACGGCGTGGCCCTTCACATGGCTCTCTGTTTCGTCGCGCAGCCATGTCCGGTATTTGGAGTCGCAGGCAAAGTACGAGCCATATTCGTTCTCCACTTGTACCATTATGATGGGTCCACCATTCGCGTACAGATAAGGAACCATACGGGTGAAGAGCTGGTTATACCAGATGCGTACCTCGCTGAGATAGTCTAAGGGTGGAACGGAAAAAGAGTTAAATCGAATTGGTTGATAGATTTTCTCGTCCACTTACTGACATCCGCAGTGCGGAGTTGGATGTTCGGATACTTTTTGAGCAGCCAGTAGGGAAAGCCGCCCATATCACGTTCCGCACAGATGTACGGACCTGGACGAAGAATAACCAGCAGGTCCTCGGCCACAGCCAGGCGGATAAAGTGCTCCAAATTGGCTATGCCCGTCCACACGTACGTCCCATCCCGGGGATTATGCATCGACCATTCCACGTAGCTACAGAGCACATGATTAGGATATTTTTGATCAAACTGGGATCTGAAACCTACGTGGTCACCGCATTGAGTCCGGCTGCTCTCATTGTCCGCAAATGCCTCTGCCAGGTGGCGGGATGGGCGCGGAAATAGTGAAACGATCCGGCAATAAAACGGAAGGACACACCGTCCTTCAAAAACTGATCATTTGCGTAATCCACCGTGAAAGTTCGATTCCCATGTGCTGCCCCCATTAGGGAAACGACGCCCCAAAGGGACGCCACGATCATCAGGCCGAGCTTCATCTTGCTGAAGTAGAGAATGCGGCGTTATTTTTTAGCAAGAAAGAAAACAACGACAAATTTCGTTGAACTTAAGGAAAATTCTACCTCCAAAGAGAATGTAAATTGAACGAGGATAAATACATTTTTGTATTAAATTTGGTGTTTTTTTTTACCAGTTGTATATCTAATTGAAGTTTGATTCTAAGGTGATTTCGTTTTTAGAAATCATCTTTCTTTCCCAAATTGTGGTTTTTATATGTACTACATATGTTGGAAGTAATTTACCGCCTTATAAAACCATAAATTACTTATTTATTTTTGTATTTTGTATTACATTTATGAACGTAATTTGTGACATTTTAAATGAATGGCCTTTAGGAGAATAAATGGAGTTGAACTGTAAGATTGTCATACATTTATTAAGACTCAAGCCATTAATAAGATTATTTTATTAATAAACATTTCTGAAATAAGACATAAACAATCTTGTCTTGATACTGCCTATAGAAATCTCAGTTCAAAATTTAATTAGTCTAATTTCCCACCAAAAAAATGTGGTCTTATATTCTGCTAGGTCAACCCCTTCTCCATCATAACCTATGAGTTCTATGATGATACATACATACATATATATGGATATTCTGCTAGGTCAACCCCTTCTCCATCATAACCTATGAGTTCTATGATGATACATACATACATATATATGGATATTCTGCTAGGTCAACCCCTTCTTCATCATAACCTATTAGTCCTATGATGATACATACATACATATATATGGATACCTAATAATGTTTCCTAGAAGTGCATAATACTACGTCTAAGATTTAGTCTTAGATTACTACTTCTGGTTCATTTATTACTACCTATCACTTCTGTAGAGCTAAACCTCAGCCTACTTCAAAGTAGATCTAGCTAAATTATTCCTCTCTTATTTTATTGGAACCATAGTACATGGTTTCCGTTCGAAGCACCTTCGATTTGGTCTATTCAAGAATTGTCTATTCAATTCTGACAATGCACTTATGCACGAGAATGTACATATCTTCCGGCTAGGCAAGCCCCTTCCGCTTCCTAGAACATCTATCTAAATCATCTCAAATCTGTTCGGTCGAGTTCATTTCAGTTCAGAACTCGTGCCGTCGTCTCAGTTGTGATGCTTCAATTGAAGTTCATGGCTCAATTGCTTAGTGACAACAAAATGATTTAATCTCTTGTTTGTTTTGCTTATAAATTGGTTGAAAATTTTCATCAATTTCCATCAGTCCTCCCGTCCAGCCCGTACCCCTCTCGAAAGTCAATCATATCATTTTTTCGACTTAAATGTTATGTTCCCGCTCATCAATTTATGCACCCCTTAAATGTACTGTTACGAATTAGCTTTCATCATTGTTTGTGGAGTTGTTTCTCTCTGATCGAGCAGCTGTTTAGCAATTATTATTAAATGTTTTCTTAGCATTTTTATAACAAATTTATTCTCTTATCAACAGCACTTTTTTCATTCTTTTTCTTCTTTTTTTATTATTATACATATATATTGCTTTTGCGATTTGACATTATGCTACGTGTGTTTGTGGTTTCTTCTTGTTGTTCGCTGATTATTCTGTACAATAATTATCCCGGCAATACATTATTATTGCTGTGTATGAGAATATTCTCCGTGATTCATGATATGTTGTGTACGGCTGAATGTTTTGATAATTTGAGAAGTAATTTTCTGGTTGGCAAAGTTGTTTTTTCATGGTTTTGTGAAATTTGTAATGAAATGGAACGTTTTTATTTATGAATTCTAAATAGGGAGAGATTATTAATGAATTGGAATGCTTTCTTTGTTGTTTTGCAAGAATTCACTATCAAATTCAGAAAGTATGTCAGAAGGGCATTTATTTTCATAGGGGAATCTGCAATGATGTGTTCCGGTTCTGGGAATCGATTTATAACGATCTTAGAAAAGTTTACATATGATTCTATGGAAACAGAAAGTATTTCCCCTTAATTATTGATTATATTCTAAGAATCTCACTATCACTATTAATAAGGTGATTTAAATATGTATGTATTCTGTAGTTTCCCTTTGCAGTGATACCTAGAAAGTATTCCCCTGTCAACAGATTACAAGTACATTCCGTGATTCCCTCAATGAAGAACAACAATAAGTTTCAGATTCGTCCCTGATAATTAAAAATCATGATCTGTGGGTGAAATGATCTGTGAAAGCGTAGCCTTGAACTTGCCATTAACCTCACATTGAATAAAATGTATTAAAACAATCATTCAAAAAAAGACAAGAGAATCTAAAAAACAAAAAAACTTTTCCATGAAACCCAAGTTGAGTCAACAAGAAAAACGAGCAGAGATATGTATATATTTAACGGAGCCCTAAATGGGAATGGAAATGGGAACGGGAACACGAGCACACATTTAGAGGCATTTGACCCAATTCAATTATTTTGCATGTACCCGTACTCGTACTCGTACCCCAAACCCTATCTCTGGCTCTTTTACTGAACTGTGGCCCCCCACCCCGTTGCACGTTCCCTTTAACATTTGTACTTCACCGACAATGAGGCGAGAAAGTTACGGCTTTTGTTTTGGCATAGCTGCATTGTTCTTTGAGTTGAAGGAACCCCTCGAGGCTTGGATTGGGATAGGAACCAATAATCGACCTACCAGATCTCAGATCTCTCTGAGCACTCACCTCACTGATAACACTGATAACAATTATTAGAAAATCTCACTTTTGATTCTGTTATGTGGAGCACACTCGGTTGAAAGCGGAAGATCGGTAGCCGCGGAAGGGAACAGAAGCGACTGGCTCGGTTGAAAGCTGAGTACGGAATGATCGTGCGTTGACCACAAACCGCCGATTAAGTGCAGAATCGAAAGCGGCAGCCGCAACATGAGGCGCAGGCAATTGCATTGCGCCAGCAACATTTTCTGGGTAACGAAGTGTTGAAAGATACGAAGACGTAATGAAACGAATTAGAAGATGCAGAACCGAAGACGAGCCACAGGTTCAAATGTCTATATCTTGCCCATATAAAACACATGTTTCCTTGAGAGCTGAGAAATTTACTCAACGTCTACTATATTTGTAAAGAGTATGTCAACTAATTGAAGTGTGGGTCATCTGTAGATCGGCCTCGGTATAATTATCGTTAGAGCCTACAATGTTACTTCAGAAAAAGGACTCCCTGCAGCTGATCCCTAACCTTCAGCAGGACCTATCGTTTATTGCTTGGGGATAAGGCTTAACCACCAGCTATGACCTATAACCTGGCCCATTGGCATGCCCCAGACAAGGCCTCAATATTAATGTAAATTTATTTAAAATACGCACGCCCGACCCGATATCGAACTCTGGAGCGGGGCGGGGAGGGGGCTGCAGCTGCCGGGCAAAAACTCAGAGTTCACAATCCAGAATCCAGACCCGATTCAAAAGTACAGTCACGCTTCATATTTTATGCATTAACTGTGCTCGTGTGTGCGTGCTCCTCCGTTCCAGTTGTGTGTTTGCTTTGGCCAGAACTTTTTGGCATGCAAAAAAGGGTGACGAGAATGCAGCCCGAGGCCAATAGGCCAAAAGTGAATTTTCCATGTTGTTTTATTATTAATTTTCATACGCTTTCTGCCATCGTCGGACTCTATTGCTGGGCCATGTTCTGCAGGCCTTTAGCCGGGCTAATAGACAAACCTCTATTATACACATCCATAAGGAGGAAGCAGAACACACACACACAAACACACACACACACGCTGAAAGAGAGAAAACTGGCGAAAATGTAAATCTAGACGTGCCCGGGCCCGTTTCCGTGCCCATCTTTAATCTCACACGCCTGTCGGCGGTTTAAAGTGTCCTTTGGGATGGACACGCACAAAGAAAGCACACAGAAGGCTGGAGTACAGCCCCTACATAGACAATTAGACAACATACAAGGACACGTTAGCAGCTTAGCCGCATTCCACACGGAGACACATTAAGGCACTGTCGTGGGAGTTGGATGCCAAAGGACGAAAGTGTGACTAGTGCTTGTCGTAGTCCTGGCTCTGGTCCGGTGCCATTGTTTGACTGGCTGCTGTCAGTTTCATGTCCTCGCAGGACTCTGAACCGGGGGGCGTTGACGTGGCAGGGCACGGTAGCACCCAAAACCGGAAGCTTAGCACACATTCGCCGCCGCCAGTCTGTTAATTCTGTGGCAGCAAAAGTTTGGCATGGCATTAGTGTCGACGGATACGATGGGATGATGAGGCAATTAAAGGGTTACAAAAATTTCAATAGGGAATGGGTTCTACTTTTAGCTCTTTTTTCGATCCCAATGCCTGGCTTTCTCCAAATGGTGTCCCAGTAATTGCACTTTCTACGCCCAACCACATTTCTCTTGGTTTTCCCCACTGTCTAGCCTATGGTACGCACTTTTCCTGATGCTTTGACATTTCCCGTATTATCTTTTTCCTTTTCACATTTAAAGTACAAAACTTTACGGCGCCCTGCACTTTAGCTCAACCGTAACTCAAATCCCTGGACAAACACAAGCCCACAGCCCCCGGCACCGCCCCCGGCACCATCACCGACGACCCAATTATTGTACTCAGTGGCGATGAGGCTTAAGTGGCAACCGACAACCTGTTGATTGTGGCAAATGCAACATCAATTCAATTCAAATGCATTTCGTTAAGTTGTTCAATTGAATTGCTCTTTTTCTGCTGCTGCTCCATTATCCGCACCTTTTCCTATCTCCACCTTAGCCTCAGTCCTCAGGTCTGCCCATCTATATTCCTGCGCGGTGTCTGCTCTCTTCTGTTTGCTTGCTGCCGCCTGGGGCAATCAATTGAATTACATGTTTGTTCTTGTTTCCTGTGCGCGCATCGTTAGACTTTTCCATAGTTTTTGATACCCACGAAGGGGGGTATGATGATTTCCACCTATATAATGTATATCAGCACTAGTTGAGTCGAAGAGCCATGTCTGTTGTACTTCTTCTGTGAAAGAAGTTGCTATTTTTTTGTACTTACTTCTGGATTTAACTTTGCAAAGATCCTTGTATTTGTTACAAGCAATATCGTAGTGATAGAAAAGATATAGCCCTAAGGGCTATTAGGGCAGATTAGATTATAAACTATGTATATTCCAATATGGTATGGACGTTCAAGGGTATCGACCGCTTCGGTAGACAACATTAAGCCTTCCTCTCTTCTTTCAGTAGTTGTTGCAGTTGCTGTTGTTGTTCTGACACCATTTCTCTATCTTCGAGTCTTATCAAGGCGTAACGCTCCAGGCCGAGAGCATTTGCATGGCAATTTGACTTAACAAGGCGTGGCTGTGTCGGCTGTGTCGACTATATAGCCGCATAATCATGTGTGGCATCATTGGAGGCTGGCTGCCTCCTGTTGCTGCACTAAAACCCTCTTCCTCTCCAGCCTATTTGCATTTGTTTGTGGTACCATCCGCATCATGCAGCATCGGAGCAACCGTTAGGTCTGCAAATGTATGCATATGCAACTTGAAATTCCGCTTTTGGAGAGGGTCCCCGCAACCCATTCCCCTCGAGAACTAGACCACAAAAAGGTCAAGTAGACCCTCGCCCCCGCGAGTCGTTTGTAAGTCTAAGTGCAGCACAGCAAATATATGCAAAAATCTGAAAAGAGAAAACATCAAACACACAAACAAAACAGGAAGTGAAACTGGAAAACAGTTTGGGGGAAATGGATTTCACCCGACGGCAGACAAATGTTGAACAAATATTAAATCCCACATAAACAGAATGGCTTTTGTTGATCGATTGCAGACGTAAAGAAATCTTGTAATATTACAACCTAGGGCTGAGGATATACTATTTTTGTGAATTAAAGAATTAAAGATTATCGTTCACATGTTATACTCTAGTCTCTCCATTAATTCTCTTGAGGTCTTATACCAATACCCGGCGCTTCCATTTCAGCTCCCCTTCCAGCTGTGATCCGATACCAAACGCCCGCCTAAAAGCTCGCTACGATCAATGCGCAGTCAGGGAGGTTCGTTTGCAGTGGCGCTGCTGCTTCTGCTGCTGTTAACAGCCGCTGCCACAGCGGCCGATGCCGAACCAGATGTGGAGTCCTCTGTTAGCACCCTGCCGCCGGGTGCAGACGCTCCCAGGAGGATGGTAAAGCGTGCACCCACTTCCAGCTTCATAGGGATGCGTGGCAAGAAGGAGGATGAGAAGGATCAGCGTGCGGCCGATTGGATGGGACCCGATCCTCTCGACTATGCCGATATGGATGAGGACAGCATCTACTACGAGAACGGGAAGCGGCTCAAGAAGGCCCCCATGTCGTTTGTGGGCATGCGAGGCAAGAAGTATATACCCATTAGCAACCGTCTGTCCGACGTCTTGCATCAGATAGAGGAGCAGCGAATGCGCGAAAACCTTCTCGAGGACCTATTCGAGCGCCTGGCGGCAGGAGACGACAGTGTTGGGGATGTTGGGAAGCGGGCACCCACAGGTTTCACGGGAATGAGGGGCAAGCGACCGATGAGCGGAGACGATGACGATAATGATGCCATGGAGCTGCTCCAGAAACGGGCTCCGGTCAACTCCTTTTTGGGCGTGCGCGGCAAGAAGGATGTTTCCCATCAGCATTACAAGCGAGCGGCTCTGTCAGAGGTAAGAAACAGCTAACACTTGTCCGTCCACCAGCTTTTTGAGAATCTAATCGCCTCCAGTTCTGGCACAATTTCTTAAAAAAGGCCTACGATGTGAGGGGCAAGAAGGAGCGATACGCGGACTTCAACAGCAAATTTGTGGCAGTGCGTGGCAAGAAGAGTGAGCAGGACGCTGGCCTAGACACTGGTGATGGCATTGGCGATGGCGATCAGCAATACCTGGTGCGTCCCTGGCTCTACCTTTGGGCCGATAACAAGCGGGCGCCCAGTGGCTTTCAGGGCATGCGCGGCAAGCGTCCAGGTGAGTGCTGGCCGATCCTCAATCCCTGATCCTCAGCTGTGATTAATCATCTTCCTTCCAGCGCTCGCCGAATAGACGACGTTCGCTTCATGGGGTTGACAGTGTTTGAAGTTCCTTTTAGAGCTGCGAAACTAGGAAGAGAAGGCAGAATCAGACAAGTATCAGAGTTACAGACGACGACAAAAGAGTGTTTGCAATAATCTCAGGGCTGGCGATTATTGCAAGCACCTTATGCTAACACACGCACACACACAACACAAGGACACAATTGGCTTTGCAACATTTTCTTTCGGTGTAATGTAGAACGAGACTTGAATTGAATCCAAAGCCTCCCCAATCATTGATCTATCTATTGCATATCTAATTGTAAAACTCTTAATCAAAATTAGCAAGAAATTTAATGCACGAGTGACAAAAACCAAAAAGAAAAAAATTACTACACGGGGAACACATTTATTTATTTTCAAATATATATATTTAAAGAAAAACAACTTTCATTGTGGTACATACATCTACGTATACAAGATATATATAAATATAATACGAAAATATAGCACAAATAAATATTGTAAATATTGTATGGTAACTAATGAATGAATAAACAATGATTCCACAAAAGGATAATCCTAACAATTGCTATTGTCCAAAGTTGAATCCTCTTTCTTTTTTTGCTACAGATGATAACCAAATGTCGTGACTAACAAGCGACACAGAGAACAATTAAAAAGTAAGAAAACCCATAAAAGAGTCTTCTCACAATTCCCAGAAATTCAATTCCATCTACACATGTGCATCTTGTACCTCTCAAAGTAAACAGATTGTACATGCAAAACAAAATAAGACACAACGGAACAGTTTCTAAATATGAACATACACAGACTCTTAATAAGCTGGAAGACCCCATTCCTATCCGTAGCCAGAGCCAGAGCCAGACCTGACCGGACCAGACCACTGGGTGACGAGAAGCAGTGATTGATGGCTGCTAGGGAGTCAGTCGTCCGAGGCTGGACAGTTTCGGGAATAACCGAGTTTGTGGCGAGCTGGATAACACTTACACTAACAGGTAGGCCAGCTGTATGGCCACAAAAATTATGGCCCTTACCTGAGGGAACAATTCCAGGAAAATTTAAATTTAAGATTATACAAATGAAAACAGTAGAGTATTAGTACTCAGATTCGAGACTCTGATTCGTATATTTCTTTTCCCCTGTTGTGTGGTGTAACAACACTTATCGCAGCTCGCACTTTCACAAATTGTACACACGAATTTGGCATTTGCCACACTCCCACCGCCCGCCCGTCACACGCCAATAAAAAGCGTCACCAAAAGTTCTCTCAGAAGCCCGCAGCCCAAAAGCGCCGCTCAGAAAGCTCCAACGATCGCAGCCGCAGAGGCTGCGGCAGCGCCATCGCAGCGCAATCGCAGCTTATAAATATCGGACGCGATCTTCGTTCTTTTGCAGTTAGTTTTCAAAACTCGTGACGACAACATCCATCGTCGGATCTTCAACAGAAAAATACCATTCCACACCATAGCTCGTGAGTTAGTGAGTGTTTTGTGCTGTCGGTGTCTGTATTCGAAAAAGGAGCCAGAGCCAGAGCCAAAGACATTTGTGACTTCGTATTTTAATCAAATTGATTGTGATGTGGATGTGCCAATTGTTGTAATCCAAGAGACAATTGACAATAATTACATGTGTGTGCTCGCAATTAATGCGTGAAGACAGTGGAAAAGTTTCACCTCTCTCCGCACTCGGGGCCCAGTCAGACGTCACCTACATATTTGAGTGCAGGCTGGCGTGGAAAACCTGTATTTTGGCTTGGCCGTCGTCTCAGCTGTTTCCAGTGCAGTAGTGAAATTTCTTGAACCCAGCCAGCCATCGCCATCCCGCAGAGTCTTTGTATTACAGCAACTTTCGTTATTTTATTTTCTTCTCCATTCCCCCATTTTTATAGCACCCAATTTTGCGGTTCAAATTGTGATATTGTGATATCCAACAACATGTTGAGACAGTGGGCTTGCCTGCTCCTGCTCGGGTCCATCTCCATCCAGGCGGTGCCCTACTACGGAGAGTAAGTATTAATTTTTCCAGTGTCGGTCAACACTAGAGTGTATTGTGTTGTGTGTTCTCGTTTCATGCACATTTCATGTAGTTTGTGTTTTTGTTTTCGTTGCGGTTTTCGGTCTAAGCACTCATCGACATCTTCTGATAAGGCATGGTTTGATGTTATCGGAATGTAGAACTAAATGGGGAATTTTGTAGAAGCGTGTCCTAACATTGGGAATACACTAGAACAATGCATTGAATCATCTAAAAAAATTACTATGAAGTAACCTTCAATACGTGTTGGTATTTATTATACAAAATCCATCTTTGCTTTCCATAAAATTGCTAACTAAATTGAAGAACGCATTCACTCAAAGATGAGAGGAATTAGAAGTGCTTTTATGTCATCAATTGAATGGGAGCTATACAAAATTATCTATTCAAATTATAAAAATCCAAAAACCGTTAGAGAATCAGTAACATATCAATACATTGTAGTAAATTGAATACCACTAACTCAAACACGTAGAAAATCCTTCCCCAAAGTTCCCTTTATTAGCCCAAAAACATCACCTTGTACTACCTATCGTAGCTCCTTCCCCACCAATAAATGATTAATTGCAATTTCAGTTCAGGCTCCGGATCGGAATCTGAGTTTGAGGAGTCCGTGGGTTATGCTTCCGATTCTTTATCCAAATCCAGGTGAACTATATGCCAACACAGCGCTTTCCTCCCTCCCATCATATCCTACCCAGTAGACTAGATCCAGCAAAAACTGACAACTACTTACCAAAACAAACACCAGAAACAAGTTTCAATATTTACAATACACGTAGTTCATTCACATGTGAAGAAACCTAAACATTTTCAACCAGTTTCAATATTTGAGCGCCTAAGGAACACTAACACTCTTTACGGGTTTACAGCTCCACTGACAGACAGACACTCCATAAAAGTTGGCTAATACCGGGTTCAGTCTTCGGATTTTATGACAGTTTTTTCGAGTCAGAAACCTTTGGGTCTGTTGGTTCTGGGAGAAATTTTTCGCTTGCTAAACAAAACTGCAAATAAAGTTGACCGAAATGTGGTTGGAGGCGGAAGAAGGCTCAGAAAGAAAGTCGCAACCAAAGCCTCAGAAATGACCTCAATTGATAAAACCTTAAGCTGAAACTGTTGAGAGATTGTCTGGAGATTGTTCTGACGCGATTGAGCCTAACCCTGCAGTTCAGACGGGTCTTGGAGTCTCTTTTCTGCTGCTCTTGCATTTATCTGTATGTTTGCGAAAGATATTGCTGCAAGAGAACAATGTGCAACTTAAGTGGGGCAACACCATCGCATCCGCCAGAGATGCAGCCGCGGGACTTGGCCAACAAAATCTTCATCCTCCAATCTCCGCCACACTCGGCTGACTCTGACGGGGGCGGCTCAACCTTTAGGTTCAGGCCGCTCTAGGGCTCATCTTTGACACAATTCTCAATCAGTGCTGGCCCTGAAACCAATTGACATTTGACACGTCATTAGGTGCCATTTCGGGGCCCAGGTATTCTCACCCCACAGTCGTATAATCTGCCCTCGAAGTGGGTCACTGCTGCTGCTGTGGCTCTTTTTCAGTGTATTCCTCTCTAAATGGTTTGGTTCTGCCTGCCGCAGTTGCGCTTTAATTAAATCAGGCAGCCATTTGGTCGGATCCAACCACCGCTCGGGGACTGCGACTGCCACCCCCCCCGCTACACATTACCATTTCACCGACAATCTGTGATTCCCCATCAGCACCTCTCTTTCTCTTGCTGCCTGCTCTGTGGCCAATGACTTTCGCTTTGGTTCCGAGCGAACAGAATCTATTTTCTTTAAAAATTTCATTTGTTTTCTGAATTCGTTATGCATTCTCTAGAGTTCCAGAAAAGGGTTTTGGGTAGGGGGTTTTCCTTAGAATAATATCATGAATCATTCAAAAATTGATTTGTCTAGACTTTCATCTAAATGTTACAAATTTAATGGAATATAGTATGCAAATCTGTCAACAACAAAAATGGGCTTATATGCACCTTTAAACATGACTTGTGGGTGTGGGAGAAATAACTCAGGGGGCAGGAAAAAAACATGGGGAATGTTTAAAACGTATTCCGTAATAAATAGAAAGGCGTGTTTATAGGAACTATTCTAGATGTATCACCTTCCGACACTTCCATTCATCAGCTTTCCCTTGGGAATCTTTAGTTTATTAATGATTTCATCATCGTTTTTTCTCACATTTAAAATACCATTATTAACAAATCTCCTTCGCACTCATACGGAAATGTACTTTTTTCAAGTATTTAGAAATATTATTAGATCGAACAATGAATTACTAGAATTTAAGTGGAGTAAAAGGATTGTATGGAGACTTAGAAGATCGCTTAAATTTGCTTCTAGACTAAACTGCAGCATTTTCTGGAGAAATTTAATGATTTATTTAAGATTGAAAGCACATTTGTTGTCTTTTTTTAGAAATACTAACTTGAATGTTTAGAATTGGAGTTAGTATAAGATAAGTAATCTATGTAAGTAGGAAAATAATCATTGAATTAAGGAGCATTACAAATAGGTTTAAGTTTCAGTTAAGGGTTTCATCCAAATGATTCACATTACAGCATACAAATATAATATTAGTTGGAATTCTTCAGTCAAAAAGGGGATCGTAATAGTATTTAGTTTCAGATCTGTTGGCATTCATTCCAAATCGTATACAAATATATTATGCAACACAATGATTGAGAGTGAAGAACAGTAAAATTCACAGTGGATTCAGTACATAAATTCCTCAAGACACGAGACAAGAGAGAGACACACATTTATCAGGCCAATGTCCATGCCAAAGCCCCATCCATAATCGCTTTGTCGGCTTAAATACATATATTGCCTGTCTCTCTGTGGCTCTGAGGCTAAGCCGCTGTGAGCCCTAGCTCCTCACGTACCACTCGGATAATGAGTCACACAGAACAGACAGAACTCCAGTCAGAAGACCCATCAAAAGTGAGGGACAGACAGAGTACTGCGAGTCGTTGAACAAATTGTTTACGTTTTGCCTTTTCAAGCATTATATTTTTATTGTTTATTGCCAGATAGTTTCGTTTCTTTATTTTTTATTTAGCACTGATGAGGGGTTTTTTTTTAATTAGCTTCCGCGAAACGAATTTTAATGACCCGCAACCAAAGTATGTTCTAGAAAGTGTCTCTCGAGGGATGGGTGGTGCTCCTATAAGTAGATTCCAAATGCATTAATAAATCGCAACATATCGTTGACATAAATCCCAGTTGATGGATGGACCACTGCAAGGGGAATGTCTCCAGTTTGGTTTGGTGATTGGTTTTTTGGGTTGTTAAAAAGTTATTTTCATTTGATTTCATTGGTACAGAGATTGTAGTGTAGTGCCCGGGGGAGGCACTTAATATGCGGCTCAGGCAAATGCTGCGCAAAAAAAAATCAGCTAAACAATGAGCACGATCAGCATATATACTAACCGAACATATACGTATTTAGAGATATATATATACACAGACTTTTGTGGATCTATAGGGGCCGTGTGGGAGCTTCTTTTATGTGAGGGAACAATGAAGGCATATGAATTATGGTGCTCGGGTTCTCTACTTCGTTCCGTTTCGAACCGTTCTCCATGAAATTTGCATGAACAAACACAAGCGCACACAGAACATACAGATCCAGATACACTAACTATAGCACTTACACTCGAACACCCTCGCCCTACCCCACTTCAGCTTTATGCCACACTTAACACACCCATTGCCGCTGCATCGCACTATGTTCGCGCCCATACCACTAGCACCACTAGAACCACTCGATCTGGAGCCCATGCATGCCCAGGCCTCGCAGCGAGTGGCAAGTGTCTGGGCCCGTGGTCCCCCCGGTCCCATGCCGCTGGCCCCCCAGCGACCACAATCTCACCTGTTGCCACTCTTCAGCAGCGGCAGTAGCTTCGATACTGAGTTCGTGCCCCTGGAGCAGCAGCAACAGCCCCAGGGACGTCAGGATGTGGGTCCAGCGCCCGGCCCCGTTCCGCCAACAACTGGAGTGGAGCAGAAACCTTTCAGTAAGTGACAAGTGGGGGTACACGAAAGAGATCTATTCCTCATGGATACACATATACCTTCTCTTTGCAGATGTGGACGCGATCACCACAGATGTGAATGCACCCAATCCAGCGATATTCTTCCAGCAATCGTTCCCCTTCTTTGGCAATGAGTTCTTCAACTCATTTGGCGGTTTTGGCTTCGGCAATGCCCAGGAGCCCTGGTGGAAAGGGTAAGTAAAGTCGCAAAGAAATTGTAGATAATATTAGATACAGATAGACTTAGACTCTAGGGAAAATCTTTATAAAGACAACCGTAACCTTCATCGATCAACCAAAAAGCTCTGCCCGATTTTCCACTATATTTGAATGTTCAAAACCCCTTGTTATGGTCAATAAGTTTTTGCTTCTTTCCTAATCGCCGCACACGACTGCCTCTGCCTCTGACTCTGACTCTGGGCAATGGCATCGAATCCGACAACTATGACTGTTCTCGGCACTTGGCAATTAAGAGAGCACAATGTCAAGTTCATGCTAGCTATTAAATATTGTATGATTTTTTTTTAGTTTTTAATTTTTAATTTCTTGGCTTATCGCTTTACAGCAGCAATCGAGCATAACCATTAAAATAAATACATAAATAAGTAATTTTCCATCCATTCAAAGATTGCTCCCAGCGAGGGAATTAACAATCTCCATTGTTCCGATGGTAATTGCTTTAGCAATCCCTAAGGTTCCGATGATGGTTGTTTCAATAATCTCTAGGTTTTCATGATGGTTTTTCCTACAATCTCTATGGACCCGTTGATGTTTTGTTTCAACAATCTCTAGGGTTCCGATGGCTATTTCAACTTTCTCTAGGGTTCAATTGTTCTTTCGATTAATTGTTCAAGTCGGCAGAATTTGTTGATTATTCAATATACTCGTGCTCGTTCAGAAAGTGAATGAGTACATTAAGTGAACTATATTGGATAAGTGCACAGGTCTGATTATATAGTGCACAAAATACAAAAGCTTGCACTTTTCTAAATTGTGAAATCAACTACGTCGTTTTCACTCGTTGTGCGAAAAATGTTGTTGTAAAATGAAAGTCAGAAATGTGGTAAATTGAAAAATTAGCTGCATGGAGAGATATATACACAGAGATATAGCTATACATATTTACAACTATGGTTCACTGGGAAATTTCTAAAAACGCTACGCACACAATGAGTTGGCTTTCAGAAAAAACAAAAATATTTCAGCGGCTGCCATAATTGAATTGATGGCCTGGCAAAGCTGTTGAGCCTCACAAATATTATACCTATCTACATATATACATCTCTATGTATCATACAACTATGCTTCATATGGCGGATCACTGTGCAAATTCATTCAATAAACACTCGACACGAGTGGCGGCCGCTGATGGACTGTCTGATAGGTGCCTTGGACTAACTCTGATTGGATTCATAGATACTATTCGTATATAGACTGGGTTGTGGGTACATTGACATTGCGATTTGCATGTCTCAGATATACATACCTATGTATGACTAAGTCATTAGCGAAGATTTTTCTAGGTTTACTTATGAAAAGAATTCTCAGAAATGAAATTAGAACTTGAAATATGTGTATGTATTGTATAAATGTAGGGTTGGCAGCCCTTTAACCAGCTGATGAGTTTCAATCTATTGCTATGGGTAGTCAAGGGTATGAGAGGAAGATATATCGTAAGAGTTTGACTTCGAAAGTGAGAAGACGTGCGTAATAAGATATGAAAAGGAACTCATGTGTAACCTATTTGAAACTGAGAATAAATATTATACCCGACACAACGACGGTTGGTGTATTTGTTTATGGAGCTTTTGGAGCCGACGCCTACTCACTTGTAGGGAGCTCACCGAGGATCGCTACATAAATATAGCAATTATTTATTATTTCACTATACTTGTTTATGGGAGATATGATTCCATTGTACTCGTATGAATGAGTTCCCTACTCACTTGTAGGGAGCTCACCGAGGATCGCTACATAAATAAAGGAATTACTCATTATATAACTATACTTGTTTATGGGAGATATGATTCCATTGTACTCGTATGAATGAGTTCTACGTATGCAACAGAGATCTTTCACATTCCTGTAGGTACCTCAACAGTTTAGATTACACGAATCTTAGCTGCTTTCAACCGGTTTTGTATCGTTTAAACATTAAAGCTCAAATTCAAGCCCTTGTAATGCATTTAAACATTTGCAAATCAATAGATCTGTTAGCCAGTTGTCGAAATAATTGCACAGTTCTGTGAGGGTGGGTCGAACAAGTACGACCGCCTCAAACGGGTTATGTACACCAGTTGCAATCTTCAGAGATCGCTGCATCACTGCATCGCTCGGCAAACGATTATCCAACGAAAAGCTTCAATCATTACACAACTGAATAATTAACAAACATCTCGATGATTCCTCTTCCTTCCCACCAGTCCCAATGTGTGCACCGAGAAAGAGGAAGGCGAGACCGTGGCCACAGAGACCGAGGGTGATGAAACCGTTGACACCTTTGGCCAGGAACGTGACGGCGTCAGCAGCGTTGTGCGATCCCCACTCTTCGGACAGTTCCAGTTCAGCGTAAACTCCTGCATGGAGAAGCCCAACAAGCACGTCTGCACCAAGATGTAAGTCAAAATGAATGGGGTGGCAGGGGATTACCCAAGACTCTGTTGCATTTTCTTCCTTCTTCCCTCTGCGCAGCGTCAATCAAAATGGCAAAAAGAAGACCCTGACGTTGACACGTCAGTGCTGTCACGGCTATGGGCGCTCGAGGAACGCGGACTTTAGCACACCCTGCGAGAAGATCGACATCAAGGATGTGGAGGTTACGGCCGGCGACATGGGAGCCAAGCAGTTCATCGAGAGTGCCCGCAAAGCCGGAGAACTGTCGGACATGCTGGGTCAGGGCAGTGGCAAGAAGGTGACTCTGTTTTTGCCCAAGGATCAGGACTTTATGGAGTACCATGCCCAGCAGCAGCAGGAGAATGTAAGTGGTAGAGCAAAGGAGTATGGGGATCCCGCACTAATCCTATTCCTCGGTAATCCCACAGGCAGTGGACCAAGCCAATGCTGATAAAACAAAGCCATCGTCCATCTACAAGCTTCATGCAGTTCTCGGAGAACTTGAACTGGAGGATGTACCCAACGAGCAGCTGCTGCAAACGGAGGTGCCAGACCAGAAGATCCGCATCAACAGCTACCAGCTACCCCCAGCTCTGGGTCTAGAGCCCTACCGCTATTCCGCCAACTGTGTGCCAATCGATAAGCACGACAAGCTCTCCGAGCAGGCCGTTGTCCATACACTGAATGGAATGCTCCAGCCCCTGACCAAGAACGTGATGGATATCATTCGCGAGCGCCCGGATATGTCCATAATGCGCACAGTTCTGGAGAAGACCAATCTGAGTGCCATGTTGGAGGGTGAGAAGCCGGTGACCATCTTTGTGCCCACCGATTTGGCCTTCGATAAGCTGGAGCCGCATCTGCGACGGGCTCTGAAGGAGGGACGTGGCTGTGCGTCGAGTGAGTACCTTAGATCCCTAGAAGACTTGCAATCATAATTAATTCAAACCAAATCTTTTATAGACATCCTCAAGAACCACATGCTGGATCTTACCTTCTGCTCGCTGGCTACAGTTCCCGGAGCCAAGACGACAGCCTTCAATTTGCTGGGTGAGCCCCTGCTGCTCAATCGCACTCAGCGCGCTGAGAATCAGACTGGACCGTCTTCGATCTTCATCAATAACGTGGCCAAGATAATGGAAGCGGATATTATGGGTACAAATGGTGTGCTCCATGTGATCGATACCATTCTGCCCACGGAGACGGCACTGCCCATGACCACTCTGATATCGCAGAAGAACCTGACCATCTTCAAGCAGTTGTTGGAGGCCTCTGGCTATGACGATCAGTTCGATGATCTGAACAATGTGACGATCTTTGCACCCATAGACAAGGCACTGCAGAACACGGAGTGGGCTCGTCTTCTGAAGGAGCAGCCGGAGGTTCTTAACCACAATCTGGATCTGTTGGAGTTCCTCAACTATCACGTTGTCAAGCCCATGATCAAGACGTGCGATCTGTCGGAGAAGTCCCTGCCTACGATGGCCGGCTCCAATGTCCGTCTGAATCTGTATTCCACCCATGCTCTCTTCTCGGATGTGATGAATCGTGCCACCGTGAACTGTGCCCGCCTGGTGCATTTCGATGACGAGAGCTGTGGCTCGGTGCTGCATCAGCTGGATCGTCCACTGACGCCACCCAAGAATGTGAGTTGGAGATACCATCCTGTTATACAGATTCTAAATGTTCTGCTACCCTGTAATATCCACAGAATATGCTCAAGGTGCTGGAGGCCAATCCCGGCTACAGCAAATTCTTGGAGCTGGTGCGCAAGGCCAATCTGACCCAGCTGCTGTCCAACGATTCGAATAGCTACACCCTGCTGGTGCCCAAGAACGATGTCTTTGATGAGTTCAGCGAGTCGGGTGAGACCCAGAAGCCCGCAGTCCAGACCCAGGCGGAACTAGTGGCCATGGTCAAGACTCACATTGTGGAGGATGTTGTCTGCTGTGCTGGCATCATTCCCACCAACTGGCCTTTTGTGCGCTCCATCGAATCGATCGGGGGTCAGCATTTGCGCATCACTCGCGATCGTCGGCCCAAGATTGAGAATGCCGGCGTAACCAAGTGCGATGTGGTGGCCACCAATGGCATTCTCCACGAGATCAATGACATCATTGTGCCGAGGCCACAACGTGCCCAGCAACGACCCCAGCTGATCCCGCCAGGCGCTGGCTATCAGCCACAGAGCGACTTTGATGTCTTCTTCTGAGCGGAGCAATGATGGTCGCTCCCTTTCCTCTATCTCAAGCACATATATGATCGTATACATATATATAAAGTATATATTTATATTAACTCTTAACGATTTGATTTCTCGATTGATTCAAAATGGCCCAAAAGCTGTGACTTCACTCGGTTAAATAAAAGAAAAATAGTATTAAAAACAAAGGATATTCGAATAGAGGAATGTATAAAAATATGGGAAAACAGAGAGAAAGATTTATCGAATACAAAAAAAAGTAGTAGCAAAGAAAGAACTAACTCAAAAATTGGCGATTTTCTAGCACTATTTGGCACTATTTAAGATTAAGGCTCTTGAATAGTTAGAATGCATGTTTTTGCGCCCAACTGCCTCCAGTGCATCGAAATTTATTCTTCGACAACCGGCGACAGGCAGAAGCACAACCGAAAAGTGAACGAGGGGGAACGTTGTGAGTTGCTGCGGACACCGCAACTCTACATTTATACCCAATACTTAGTCAGTATGGCTCTTCTCCGGCAGACGCCGCTAATATTAAACGGCACGACAAAGAGTTCGTGCGAGAGAGACAGAAAATCAGTATGAACATGTCGTCGGGCGCCGCTGGATTTGTTCCTTTTGGCTATAAAAATGATCCAATCAGAACCAGATTCAGCAATCTGATAGCAATCTGGTCATTCTCTATGATTGCGCGTTTTTAGTTTTCTGGAATCTTCAATATTGTGGATGCCACATATTTTCGTCCTTTGTGGAGGTCCCTTCCGCCTCCTGTGGGGCGAAATTTTGAAATGTATGTGTAATAGTGACATATTACAGAAGTCTGGATACAAAATGTCGTTGCTCTAGCTCTTATAATCTTTGAGCCCTAGGCGCTTATAGGGACGGACAGACAGACGGGGTTCAATCGACTCGGCTATTGATGCTGATCAAGAATATATATACTTTATCCCTCTGGACGTTACACACCTCCATTTTCACCACAAATCTAATATATGTATGTACGCCTACACTCATTTTAAGTATCTTGATTTTTATAACATAATTATCATTTTTGATTTTTATTGAATAATTGTTATTATAATTATTATTCTTGATTTTTGTTGAATAATTGTTATTATAATTGTTATTCTTGATTTTTATTGAATAATTGTTATTATAACTGTTATTCTTGATTTTTTTGAATAATTGTTATTATAACTGTTATTCTTGATTTTTTTGAATAATTGTTATTATAATTGTTATTCTTGATTTTTATAACATAATTATTATTTTTGATTTTTATTGAATAATTGTTATTATAACTATTATTCTTGATTTTTATTGAATAATTGTTATTATAATTGTTATTCTTGATTTTTATTGAATAATTGTTATTATAATTGTTATTCTTGATTTTTATTGAATAATTGTTATTATAATTGTTATTCTTGATTTTTATTGAATAATTGTTATTATAACTGTTATTCTTGATTTTTTTGAATAATTGTTATTATAATTGTTATTCTTGATTTTTATTGAATAATTGTTATTATAATTGTTATTCTTGATTTTTATTGAATAATTGTTATTATAACTGTTATTCTTGATTTTTTTGAATAATTGTTATTATAATTGTTATTCTTGATTTTTATTGAATAATTGTTATTATAACTGTTATTCTTGATTTTTATTGAATAATTGTTATTATAACTGTTATTTTTGAATAATTGTTATTATAATTGTTATTCTTGATTTTTATTGAATAATTGTTATTATAACTGTTATTCTTGATTTTTTTGAATAATTGTTATTATAACTGTTATTCTTGATTTTTATTGAATAATTGTTATTATAACTGTTATTCTTGATTTTTATTGAATAATTGTTATTATAATTGTTATTCTTGATTTTTATTGAATAATTGTTATTATAATTGTTATTCTTGATTTTTATTGAATAATTGTTATTATAACTGTTATTCTTGATTTTTTTGAATAATTGTTATTATAATTGTTATTCTTGATTTTTATTGAATAATTGTTATTATAACTGTTATTCTTGATTTTTATTGAATAATTGTTATTATAACTGTTATTCTTGATTTTTATTGAATAATTGTTATTATAACTGTTATTCTTGATTTTTATTGAATAATTGTTATTATAACTGTTATTCTTGATTTTTTTGAATAATTGTTATTATAACTGTTATTCTTGATTTTTATTGAATAATTGTTATTATAACTGTTATTCTTGATTTTTATTGAATAATTGTTATTATAACTGTTATTTTTGATTTTTTTGAATAATTGTTATTATAATTGTTATTCTTGATTTTTATTGAATAATTGTTATTATAACTGTTTTTCTTGATTTTTTTTGAATAATTGTTATTATAATTGTTATTCTTGATTTTTATTGAATAATTGTTATTATAATTGTTATTCTTGATTTTTTTGAATAATTGTTTTATATAAATATTATTCTTGATTTTTATTGAATAATTGTTATTATAACTGTTATTCTTGATTTTTATTGAATAATTGTTATTATAACTGTTATTTTTGATTTTTTTGAATAATTGTTATTATAATTGTTATTTTTGATTTTTTTGAATAATTGTTATTATAACTGTTATTCTTGATTTTTATTGAATAATTGTTATTATAACTGTTATTCTTGATTTTTATTGAATAATTGTTATTATAACTGTTATTCTTGATTTTTATTGAATAATTGTTATTATAACTGTTATTCTTGATTTTTATTGAATTATTTATTGTTATTATAACTGTTATTCTTGATTTTTTTTAATAATTGATATTATAAATATTATTCTTAATTTTTTTGAATAATTGTTATTATAATTGTTATTCCTGATTTTTATTGAATAATTGTTATTATAATTGTTATTTTTGATTTTTTTTAATAATTGTTATTATAATTGTGCGTGCGAGAGAGACAGAAAATCAGTCTGAGCGTGACGTCGGGCGCTGCGTAGCCACTGCAAATTGATTTGTTTCCTTTGGCTATAAAAATGATCCGATCTGATCCAGATTCAGCAACCTGATAGATATGGTCATTATTTATGATTCTGCGTTTTTAGTTTTCTCGAATGTGCAATATTGTGGATGCAACAGATTTTCGTCCTTTGTGGGGGCGGAAGGGGGTGGGGCGAAATTTTGAGATATACGTTTTATAGTGAGATCTAACAGGAGTACGGACACTAAATTTGGTTACTCTAGCCTTAATACTCTCTGAGATTTGTGAATATCCCCAGATTTGCATCCTTTGCGGGGGCGGAAGGGGGTGTGGCGAAATTTTGAAACAAACTCGTCTCGGTCCGATATCTTAGGAGTGTGGATACCAAATTTGGTTGCTCTAGCTTTTATAGTCTCTGAGATCTAGGCGCTAATGTTTTACTCTAAGCAAAGCCGCCTATGCTACGTGTGTGTTAGAGAGAGACAGGGCGAGAAAAAATGAAATTGATTTCTTGATGCTGGCTATAATAATAATACGATCCAATTCAGATTCTGCAGTCTTAAAGATATGGTCATTCTCTACGATTCTGCGTTTTTGGTTTTATCGTATCTTTAAAAATGTGGATGCCACAGATTTTCGTCCTTTGTGGGGGCGGAAGTGGGGGGGCGAAGTTTTGAAATATTTTTGTAGCAGTGACATATCACAGAAGTCTGGATCCAAAACATCGTTGCTCTAGCTCTTATAGTCTTTGAGCATTAGGCGCTGAAGGGGACGGACAGACGGACAGACGGACGGACGGACAGACGGACAGACGGACGGACGGACAGACAGACAGGGCTCAATCGACTCGGCTATTGATGCTGATCAAGAATATATATACTTTATGGGGTCGGAAACGATTCCTTCTGGACGTTACACACATCCACTTTTACCACAAATCTAATATACCACAATACTCATTTTGAGTTTTGGGTATAAAAATAGTGCGCCAGAGAATGCAAAAACAAATTTGCATTAATTTTGGGAATGCACACTGGGTGTAGTGTGCGCGGCGAGGCTACAAGGGCTATTTTGTGTTTGTAGGACTCAGGATTCAGGAACTATAAATGGATACAAATCGGATTAACTGCAATCATCATGAACTCGAAGATAACAGTGCCTTATATTCGTTCTATGATGTTAGAAGCAAGAACTATGCTCGTACTGTTCCATCATTCGGAAGAGAGCTCGTAGATAACAGAACCCCAACTGCTCTGCTCCTACAATGCAAAAATACTACCCCAAAAAGAGCACAAAACATTGTAAGAGAACCTCCCAAAGAGAGCCCAATGCAAGAGAGAGTGTAAACAGTTTAAGATTGCGGTTTCGGAGCGCACACACTTAAAGAACTTACATATATGTACATACTTCTCATTTCTTATCGCTACTGAAAAGGTGGTCCAAGCCCTATAAAAGCCCTTACCAGTCTACGTACCGTACCTATTTCAACTTAAGCATCCACAAAGTCAAGATGCCAGGAGAACTGCCAGCCACCTTTGTCAAGGGCTTCCATAATGAGGAGCTAGTGCGACGCATGGAGTACCGGGAGCTGGGCAGCACAGGACTTCGAGTGTCCAAGATTGCACTGGGTGGTGCCACCCTTTCCTCCATTTTCTACAACGATTTTCAACGAGAAGAGGGCATCAAGACGGTGCATGAGGCCATCAAATCGGGCATCAACTACATTGACACGGCTCCCTTCTATGGCAATTCGGAGGAGCTGCTCGGCCAGGCCCTGAAGGATGTGCCCCGGGAGGCCTACTACATAGCCACTAAGGTGGCTCGCTATGAGCTTGATCCTAAGAAAATGTTCAACTACACTGCAGCCAAGGCGAGGGAGAGTGTGAAGCGTAGCCTGGATCTACTTGGCCTGGAACAGGTGGACGTTCTTCAGGTGCACGATGTGGATGCTGCCCCCAGCTTAGACATGGTTCTTAATGAGACTATCCCCGTTCTGGAGGAGTATGTGAAGGCGGGCAAGGCTCGATTCATTGGGATCACCGCCTACGATGTGGACGTGCTCAAGGAGTGCGCCGAGCGTGGCAAGGGTCGCATCCAGGTGGTCCTCAATTATGCGCGATATACACTGTTAGACAACACCCTGCTGCGCCATATGAAGACCTTTAAGGAGCTCAATGTGGGCGTCATCTGTGCCGCTGCCCACTCGCTGGGGCTACTCACCAATGCTGGACCCCCAGCCATACATCCCGGTAGTCCGGAGCTTCAGGCTCTGGGTCGTCGGGCAGCAGAGATCTGCAAGCAGCGGGACGTGGAGCTGGGCAAGTTGGCCATGTACTACACCATGCAACTGGACGGAGCAGCCACCTTCCTCATCGGCATCCCCAATCGCCGCTTGCTGCAGGTTAATCTGGACGCGATCTTCGACGGCCTTACCTCGCACGAGCAGGAAGTGCTGCAGTATCTGCGCGAAAAGTAAGTAGGAATTGTGCAAGTTGGATTTGGTGTTAGCAATTGCATCACGGGTACCGGCACTGGCACTGCCACTGCCACTGCCACTGGAACCGGGTCGAACTTGGCCTCAGCCCCCAAAACAGGTTCCCCCAATCCAATCCAGTCCAATCCAATCCAATCCCCAATCACCATTTAAACATGTATTTCTTTCTCTGTCTTTGTTTCAGTGTTTTCACCAAATCGTATAGTTGGGGCTCCACTTTATCCACTGTGGACAAGTTCCAATGAGTAGAGATCAAAGCTGAAGAAACGCTGAAGAAGACTGCAAAAAGATCGTTCTTTGCCATATATTGTAAATTAATTAATACAGATAAAATAAAGTAATTATTGAAGGAAAAATACTTATCATTTTGTTTGAAATCCTTTCACTTCCAAGTAACAAGCCATTGTAGACCAGGAATCATATGCATTTTCCTTGGTAATCGTTTCATTTCCAATGTTTACTCAGCTTAATTGGAAAAATTCGCCATTATTTCAAAGATAAGCTCAGGTTCATCCACAGATCAATTGTAGTTACCTGGTACATCAAACAATATTTATATACAAGAGTATGTTTACAAGTGTTTTATATTTTCTTGATTAAATTATTTATACATACATGCTCGAATGTCTTTATGTCTTTATATTAAAATCGTAGCCGGCTTAATTGACTTCTCAAATTGCATGATTTTTGCACCCAGAGAGTGCAAAAGAGAGTATCCATAAACGGAAAAAGCACAGGCTGGAAGAGAACAACGTTAAACAAACCTGAATAAGACTCAGTTCTAAGAGTAGTTGAAAAAACTTGCATGCTTCGTACGCATTTTTCTAACAGCATCAGCAGCGTCAGATGTATGAGAATATGGATACATCTTCAATCCAACATACTTTTTTGAATTCAAGATTTTTTATAAAAGGTGAGGTAAAACACCACACCTTTAAGAGCGCTGCTGGAAACGCCTCACCTTTATATGAAAATATTCCTTGGGAAGGTACAACTTTGATCAATTCTTCTCTCTATTCTAATCTTTCGCTCTCACTCTCTCTCTATCTCCCTTGCACGCTTGCAGCTTTTTTCAGCAGCTTTGAGCACAGCGCAGGTGATATGCCTTATGCTCTCTCTCCCATACTATAATCTTTCGTATCAAACTCGAATCCGCTTCGCTTCTGTTCGCAAACACTCGGTCATATCAGTACATAATCGCAAATGTATATGTACATACATATGAATGTATTTGTTTGTTTAAGTGCACTTCAGCTCTGTTCTCTTTGTCGGTTTTGGCAAATATAAACTGAATATACGGAAATTTGTTGTCAGTATTCCTCTGGATGGGGTAAGAATTTCATCACAGAGTGACATAGATTAGACGCGACTCAAAATGTCTGGAACATTGCCGGCTACCTATGTGAAGGGTTTCCACGATGAGGAGAAGGTGCGGCGCATGGAATACCGCAAGCTCGGAAAAACAGGTCTAGAAGTATCGAAGATTTCATTCGGTGGCGGTGCGCTGTGTGCCAACTATGGGTAAGAGATATATTTTTAATCGATCTCTTATGCGGAACTCTTAAAATACGACATGTTCTCTTTCTGCTTCAGTTTTGATCTTGAAGAGGGCATCAAAACAGTGCAGGATGCCTTGAAATCGGGTATCAATTATATTGATACTGCTCCATGGTATGGACAAGGACGGTCCGAAGAGGTGCTCGGCCAGGCCTTGAAGGATGTGCCTCGGGAGTCCTATTATATAGCCACTAAAGTGGCTCGCTATGAGCTTGATCCCAACAAAATGTTCGACTTCAGTGCCAAGAAGACTCGCGAAAGTGTGGAAAAGAGCCTAAAGCTTTTGGGCCTGCAATATGTGGATGTCATCCAAATCCATGATATTGAATTTGCTGAGAATTTGGATATTGTTCTCAATGAAACATTGCCCACCTTGGAGGCGCTGGTCAAGGAGGGAAAGGCCAAGTATATTGGCGTCTCTGCTTATCCCATTTCTGTGCTCAAGGAGTGTCTATCCCGAGCACCAGGAAGGTTCGATGTACGTAACCCAATGGAGGATTTGTCCCTGACTTACCAAAGTTTTATAAACTGCTTTCAGACGGTGCTGACATATTGCAGGTACACTCTAACCGATGACACGCTTCTTGAATACCTGGATTTCTTCAAGTCACAGAATCTTGGCGTAATATCTGCTGCTGCCCATGGCTTGGGCCTACTCACAAATGCTGGTCCGCCGCCGTGGCATCCAGCCACCGATGAACAAAAGGCTCTGGGCCGCAAGGCAGCAGCTGTCTGCTTGCAGCGCGGTGTGGAGCTGGGAAAACTGGCCCTCTACTACTCCATGAAACTGGGGGAAGTGAGCACCTTCCTCACTGGCATGCAAACGCGGCAGTTGCTCCAGATCAATCTGGCGGCTTTCGAACAGGGTCTCACCGAAAAGGAGCAGGAAGTGCTGTTGTATCTGAGCAAAAAGTGAGTGTCCGACTCGGAAGTTGGCCAAAAACCAGACAAAGACAGAGCTAAAAATTGTGCAACTCGGATACAATGTTAGGATTACATCATTCCCCCGCTTCCATGCGGTTGACCAGGCCAGACCCGTCCCAGACCAAGTGCATGGCGTCCATATGTGCATGATCATTGTCAATCTTGGCCATCGGTGCAGTAGGCACCGCGAAATCTCTTCCCATCCCACAAACAATCCCCAATCATTTCTATCCACTTCCGACTGCGCCTATGGAACTTGTTACTCTTCCTTTCTCTCTCTTAATCTTTATCTTTCTCTCTTACGCCCGCTTCGTGCTCCTTGGGAATTATGATTATGAGCAGTAATTTTTGCATGTTCCCACTTGAACTGTTGGAAAATTTTCCATGTCCCTCTCCACTCAGGCATTATGTAAATCTCATAATATTTCTTCTTTCATTTTCAGTGTTTTGACCAAATCTTTCAATTGGGAGGGAATCGAGCTGGAGCGTTATTGGGCCGCGATAAAGAACAAGTAATTCCAGAGGATTACCAAGAAGAACCACAAATTTAAGAGAGCATCTTTTGTTATCTGTTTTATTGGAAAGTTTTTGAATGGTTTACAGCTCCAGATAACCTTTAACAATGGTTTTATTTGCCCTAGAATTGAACTTGACATAAATGAACAAACAAAAATCACTTTCAATAAATGATAGCTACATATACTAAGACCGAAACTATCAAAACCAATAACTGATACGGAAAAGTACTTGAAAGGTTGATAGTAATAAATTGGAAAATTAAGGTAGTGGCCCGAGGAGAATGTATCTGGAACTTACTCGAAATATGGAAAATACAATGCTCGTATAGTCTGCCACAATCATATCGTTCGTAAAGCATCATAGCAACTCAATTATATTTCGCTTTCGGAGAAAATCCACTTTACCAAAGGGTATTATCTGGTTTGATTTTTGTATGGCGCAGAACGAAGCTGTATGTTCATCGGAAGTACTACAGTAAGGGTCTCTGGATAGAACCATCCCATTCGCGTATATTTCTCTTGAGTGAACTATCTTTTCGCACAGTTTCAATGGCCTCTGGAACTGAGAGAGTATATTAACTTCGGCGCAACAAAATGTTATATCTTTTATGAATTTTTTTGCCCAATATTGAAAATCCACTTCCACCTTTCGCTCTCCATGGCGAAAATCCATCCAGCTCTTCCAGCCGGACCAAATCACCAACTAATTACACTTTAATTAACGCAGTAAACGTAAAACAAAAGATGTAAATACGAGTACAAATAAAAGCAGAAACCACAAGGAAAGGCAAGACGGCAACTCAAATTATTTAGCTCGTTGCATGAAGGAGAACCGAGTCGCACCAAGACGAACCGAACTGAAGCGAGGCGAGGCGAGGCGGAAAACGGGGAAGTTTAATAACATTTTGAATAATGAACGAGGAGCCACAAAAAAAGCAAGAGTCGAGTGCTGTGGTAAAAATGCGATGCGAATGCACACAGCAGAAATGCAATCCACATGCCACACGAAAAGCGGAAATGTCTCTGGAGCGATGCCGCATTTTGTTTTCCTTAAACTGCCGCTTTAAATAATTTTTATTTTACTTTTCCATCCATCCCACCATGGCGCAATCCAATAAATTTTCGTCCTATCAAAACTGCTCAACACAACACTTTTTTGTTTTGCAAGTACTGGCCAAACGAGATGATTTATAAAAACAGATTCGTCAGCTTTGAAAGAGTCCAAAAGCTATCTCGTTTAGTCAGTGCTTAACGCTCAGCTGTTGGCCAGGTTCTCTCTCATTTCACTCTCTTTCGCCTTTCTCAGGCGCTCTCCCGTGTTGTGCGGTGTAGGCTGACCGGATCTTTTGAGCTGCGCTTATATGCGCTGCGCCGTCGCAGAAGAAGCGGTACTTTCGGTTCGAGCCTCCAGCCACTGAGACGTGTCCGCGCCGCGTTAACGTTACTACACAAACATTTTTTAAAATAATACTAAAGTGCAATATGCCGCCATTACAGAATAAAATATTGCTTTTGTTCGCCTGCAATATATTGCTGGCTGTCTACGTGTCCGGCGGCAGTAACAATAAGCAGCAACAACATCAGCAGCAGAATCAAGGTAGGGCTGAGAAGGGACTGGCTGATTCATGTTGGGTGGAGAAATTGTCAATGCCATCGTCAAGTTCTTCTGCGGGCTGTTCTAGCCAGACCAAAATAAACAGAAACCGGTTGCGGAAGAGTAAGAAGCAGCTCAGAAAATGCCGGCCAGACAGAAGACGAGTGAACTTCAACGCTTCGATGCGGTTCGTTGGGGAAGACTTATGGGGAAGTAACGGTTATGTGTGGAAATAAACCATTGTGATTTGGGGAAAGAAAGAAAATGGAAAGTTTCCTTTAGAAAACTTCTTTTAAATAAGATTAAAATCATTTGAAGGCTTTGTATAGAAAACTACAAAGCAAGTCGCCAAAAATTGTTTAAAAGCTGAATAAAGTAATGGATAAAACTCGTGTCTGAAATCGATAAGAAAATGGAACTTAAACCTCAGTTACTTTACAAGGATGAGCCACCATCCCAAAAAAGATATATGTATATACGACATGTTAAATTGTTGAACTTATTGCAGAAATCTGGGAACAAGACCTTTCGGACACCTTTAAAATCGAGGGCAGCGATCAGGGCATTCAAAAGGTCAACTTGAAGTGCGGTTCCAACTCCATGAATGTTATGCTGGAGACGGAAAAGCCCTTCACGGGTGTGATGTACACGCGTGGCAGCTTCTACAAGCAGACGGCACCGTGTTTCATGAAGCCCACAGCCAACCAGGGTGCCCGATCACTGGAGATGAACTTCCAGCTGGACCAGTGCCAGACCCTGAAGGATGGTGATCTCTACACGAACATAGTGGTGATTCAGAACGACCCAGAGCTGATAACACCCGGAGATTCGGCCTTCTCGCTGGAGTGCGATTTCCGTCAGCCGCGCAGCCTCGATGTGGAGGCCAGCATGCAGGCCAGGGATAGGTAAGGAAGCGGGATGGTATAATCCTTTTGTGAAGTTGTGATGTCATTATCTGAACTTGCAATAGAAACCCACAAAAATTGCGTGGAGCACGCGGTGGCACCCGCCAGCGTCAATAGAACTTTCTACTCACGAACTCCACTCTAAGTTCTATACTTCTTCTTCAACTGCAATTGTTTCCAAATAGCTGTACATAAGGTACAAATCGAGAGTACCCTCAATTCGTATGCACCCCCAAACTAAAACCAAAAGCGTAGCGGCTTACTAACCCTTAAAACAATGAAACACAGCAAAAACCAAAAACCATACAATACAATCCACAGGGTGGCCACAGGCTCCAAAATTACACTCACTAGTCCCGATCCCGCGGCACCCACGGAACATCTACACAACTCGGTGGTTAGCAACAGCGATTCGGTTGAGTACATTCCAAAATTTAGCAGACCAAATAGAACCATACACCTGGGCTCCGTCGAGGAGGTGGCGCTGCCATCCCCGGAGCACGCCAGGGACGAGCTATAAAGAACACTAAAAATCCTCCTCCACACAGCATGACACAAATCGAAAACACAATCACAACACTTGAAACACACTCTTAAATACAGGTGAGAGGCGAGGACACGCTTTTTGTTTCTATTTGAGTTGTTTTTAATTTTGCAAAATTGTTGAATTTTTTTTAATGACTTTTTTACGAATTCACAGGAAAATCGCACAGAATTCGACGCACACGTGAACAGAGAAGCCGGCGAACAGCAGATGCACTAACACCACTTCATTTAAATGGTTTTTCATATCCTGTGATATTTTTAAAGTTTGATTTTAATAAAACTTCAAGCAAATTTCCTAAAATTCGCGCTGTTCTTTTTAAATAACTCGCCAACTCTCTCTCGTAGCAACTGGGAGGTATTCATTTGCGGTATTATTAATACTTTTCGGTATTTTTCAGGTCCAAATAGATGAATTTTTGATTTCATATTCGAGAACATAGGGTAACGGGAGCACTTTTCTTGTAGAAAATGTATTCATCAATGGCATAAGACTCAACGGAATATCAAAATTGAGGAATTGGAACGATTAGTACTTAAATTTTATTTGTTTGACCATTTTCGCTAAAACCTTTTTTTACGCAACATCCAATAAAAATAAGCCAGTTAAGTAGAAAAATTATTCATGAATCGTATAAAATTATGTGGGCATGGCTAAATGTTCTATATAGCTCGTAATATTCCACGGAAGATCAGAATGAGGAATATGAATAATTCGTCGGTATATTTTGAAAATGCGACCGTATATTTCGGTATTTATTCGAATCGGGTATGAATCCGTAATAACCGGTTCACAACAATGATTAACGGCAACACTAGTTCTCATACCCTAGCGAAAAGGATGTTATAGAGTTGAGAAAATGTTTGTCATCCAAGGCTCCGTAGGTATCAGTATCGAGATAAATATACACAAGATACTAATAATACACATGAATATGTCTAAAACATATCAATTTGAGAAAAGGTCTTTATAAATTACGTTTTATCTTCATATAATATTAACGAAATAGGGTATAAAAATGCCTATACACGCATCATGTCTTCAAATACCAGCAACACTGCGACTGTGTTTTTGTTGAACTATTTTGTTTAAGCCGTGTTTTAGCCAAAATACAATAAAAGCAAGGACTAAAAACTAGCCAATCTTGAAGAAATAAGGGTTTTAGTTAGCCAGAATTATTCAAGAGAATATAAAAATTGAACAATATGAACGACTGTCTTTCGCATTTTGTGCTAAAACCTTTTTTGTTTGACCATTTTCGCTAAAACCTTTTTTTAGACAAGATCCAATAAAAGCAAGTATTTAAAATAAGCCGGTAAAGTAGAAAATTGATTCATTAATCGGATACAACTATGTGGGCAAGGCTGAAGGTTCTATCAAACTTGTAATATTCGACGGAATATCAAAAACGAGCAATATGTATGCTGGAACTTGAATAATTCGTCAGTATTTTTACGGTATATTTTAAAAATGAGGCCGTATATTACTGAGGGTCGGACAGCATATTTGTAAGCGATCCAAAATATAATAAAATTTAAATAATTTAGTTTAAATCATTTAAAAAACTCAATAATTTACCAATAAATCAATAAACAAAGCTTTCGACAGTGGTTAAGAAGAATTTCGCTTTGTTTTGGTAAACTTGGGAAGGGCATGCCGCAGTCTGTCTATCTATTGCGCATCCAACAAAGAACGTCAATAATTTTAAATTGAATTAAAGAAAGGCTGCAGTTTTGCACATACATATGTATTTTGTTGCCTAAAATGGATCATCGTGTGTTCCTCTCGCTGGTCTTTGTGCTCAGCGGCACTTTTAATGTTTTGGTGGTGAAGTAAGTAGAAAACTAAAAAATATATTATATATTATGTATGTACATATGTAAGTGCATCTGTAAATCTTTCAGGTGGGCTAACCAGCAGCAGGTGATTGGTAGCGATGGCAAGCTACATGGCTTCCAGCACCCTGTTGTCTTCACGATGCTTATGTTCCTGGGCGAATTCCTTTGCTTTATTGCCTTCAAAGTGGGACGTTTGGTGGCCCATCGTCGAGGGGTAAAGTGCTGTAGGGCCCCATTTGAGATGGAGTATTAAACATAGACTGTTTTCCAGCCTGGCGCCGAAATGGACAGTATCCTGACCCAAGGTAGCACCGAATTCCATCCCCTGAGCATGCTTCTGCCCACTCTGCTGGATGTGATGGCTTCCATATTGCTGTTCACCGGCTTGTACTTGACTTACGCCACCAGCTTCCAGATGATAAGAGGTTCGTTTATCAGCTGCTGCTATTGCTTATCACGATTTACATTGTGCCTCCTTCCTTCTCCTCAGGCGCCGCCCTCATCTTTGTGGGTATCTTCAGCACAATGTACTTGAATAATACGCTGAGCACACGGCACTGGCTGGCTATTTTCACAATGGCTTGTGGCATCATTGACATCATCTCCTTGGATGTGCAGCGTGTGGACTACGATCGGTTTACGCTGCCGCATACGGACCACAAATCAATCTTGGCTGGCGATATGCTCATCATTATAGCCGAAATCCTGCACGGCTTACAGTATGTCTATGAGGAAAAGCAGCTGAAGATCTTGAATGTGGCTCCGCTGCAGGCCGCTGGCTGGCAAGGTATCTTTGGCATGGCCATCACTTCGATACTAGCCATCTGTATGCACTTTGTGCCCAGTGTAATGCCATTCAACGAGAGCTCGCGTGCTGTTTTTGATGATTGGAGCGATCTGTGGACGGGAATAGAGGGTAATGCAGCCTTAATCCTTGCCCTGATTGGATTTACCTTGTCCTGTGCCGTCTACAACTTCATTGGACTGTTCATTGTGATGTACTCGTCGAGCGCAAACCGACTCCTTGCCGACTGTCTGCGGGTGTATTTTATCTTTGTGTTTGTCATTGTCATGGAATGGGAATACTTCAACCTAATCACGATTATGGGTTTTATCATTATGCAAATGGGCATTATTATGTACCGTCAGGCCATATTCGTGGATTGGTACCGAGCAGCTCTGGCCCGCTGGCAACGCAGCCGCTATGTGGATCTGAGTGCCGATGTAGCGGCCGCACCCAACAGCAGGCCAGCAGATGTCATCTAAGGAAACAGCAGAAGGAAGGACAGTCGATTGTGATATGAGAGGTTGGGGCTCTCGGAGCCCAGGGCTGATTCATCAAAATTACTTATCAATTGTAAACGTTTAAAAAGTAGATTATAAAATACACAAATACACATCAAATTTATTCATACACTGACTACACTGCAACTAAACACTCTTCTTCCTTTCGATACCCAGAATCATCTCGCCCACGCCGGTAAAGTACACCATCTGGGCAATGCCAAACATCGGGGCAATGACCATAACACGACACAAACCGCCCTTGAAGAAGGCCAAGGGTCCCTCATACTTCATAGTCTTGGTCAAACAGTCAAAGAAGCCATCAAACTCCTTCTCGCCTTCGATCTTCTTGATAGCCTGCAGGCGGGTTTTGATCACGTCGAAGGGCGTGACCAGAAGAGCAGAAAACATCCCAGCAGACAGACCGGCGAACAAAGACCAATAGAAGACCGCTTCACCAGAATTATCTGCCTTGCGGGGCCCAGCATCATTGATGGAAGCCATCATTGGGAAGTAGACCACCGAAAAAACTACATCCCGCACTCCAGTGGCTTTCACACCCTTGTACAGACCAAAGATGCCATGCTCTTTGACCAGCGTTTTGGCCACATCCAGCGCTGTTGTTTTTTGCACTTCCCTACCGGCGGCACGTTCTGCGCTAGCAATGCGTCCCGCATCTTGCATCTGGATCTTGAGCAGCTCCATGGGCGTTGTCACAATGATCTGAAACAGCCCAGCCAAGCCACCGGCTATTCCCGCCATATGCAACGGCAGCTTACCCTCGGGCGTGGCCAAGTGGTACCGAAAATAATCATTGGCCGCCAACTTGATGGCTTTTTCAGGCGTAACCAATAATATATTGACTGCAGACCCCCTGTACATGCCAAAGAATCCATCTTGTTTGATGGTCTTGCGAAAGCAATCAATGCTGCATTGAAGATATAATCATTCAGCATTGATTTAAGTGTAGAGCCAATTTACCCCACTTACATGCTACTGTACATCTTCTCGCCATTAGGTCCTATTTGTTGATTCTGCAATCGAGTCTTGACCAAATCCATGGGGAACACACAGGTCACTCCAATGATGCCTGCGATTCCGCCATTGATGATCTTTGGAAGTACACTGGAGGTGCAATGCGGGGTTAGCGTAGTACCATTAGAGGGTACGCCACCATTGACTTACTTAAAAGAGGCCGCCTTCTTTTGATCCGCCATTAAAACTAGAAATTTCACTTACAAAAAAAAAAATACTACAAAACAAAAAAACGAAAAAGTTGATAGAACTAAACAGTGAGAGAACTAAAGTACTTCTAAATTTGGTATAAATGTGGAGATATATATTTCATTTGTTGTTCATGTCAGACAATTTGTATAAAGTATATTGTATAGTGAACAGTGTTTGCTCTAGAGTCATGTTCTTTAACTCTACTAAAAGTTACACTTTGGCCTAGCAGCAAAAGAAAGCGTAAGGTTAATGGCTATCTGTGCATGGCTCAGGGATAGAGTGATATAGAGAGACAGTCAAAACACAACAATTATAAATTAATCTAAAACAAACGAACTAGAAAACAAACATTTTACATAATAATAGCTCTGATTCCACTTTATCTTATTGTCATAGGAGCATAGGTTCAATGCCAAAAGCCTGTACACATAATTTTTGGACTGACCGCTGACATTTTGAGACTTTTCAATTACATTCTTGGACAGCTTTAAGAATAACATTTCAACACAAATACATCTTCAACATTCAGAGCGTAAACATGAAATTTTTTGTCTTATCGATTAGATTTTTCCGAAGGGAGGTCTCCTTTATTTCTTTTCCATGCCCAACAGTGCCTCAGCCACGCCCAGATAGTAAACTGTCTGAGCAATGCCGAACAATGGAGCAATCACAATCGTACGGCACAGGCCGCCCTTGAAGAATGCCGTGGGTCCCTCATGCTTCAGCGTCTTACTGAACATAAAGAGAGAGATTGTACGAATAATGAGAGGTGATTAACCAAACAGCACTCACGTGATGCAATCCGATATGCCTTCGAACTCCTTCTCGCCATCGGCCTTCTTAATCGCCTGAAGGCGTGTTTTTACCACATCGAAGGGCCAGACCTCCCGCTAGCATCTGACTGCTGATGGGAAGCTTGCCATCCTTAGTGGTCAATTTATGACGGAAATAATCGTTGGCCGTCAGCTTGATGGCCTTCTCAGGGGTAATCAATAGGATGTTCACCCCCGACCCGCGATACATACCAAAGTAGCCCTCGGCGGCGTATGTCTTGCGGAAGCAATCGAACCTAGCGTGGATTGAACATTGAGTAGATCAGCTCTATGGGAATTTCATATATAGAAGGTATACTCACATGCTCTTGTACATTCGTTCGCCATTTGGACCGACCTGCTGGTTCTGCAGCCGCGTTTTGACCAAATCCAATGGAAACACACATGTCACACCAATGATGCCAGCGATCCCGCCATTGATGATCTTTGGAAGTATACTGGGGGTGCAATGAGGGGTTAGCGTGGTACCATTAGAGGGTACACATCCACTGACTTACTGAAAAGATGCCGGCTTCTTTTGATCCGCCGTTAAAACTATAAATTTTACTTACATAAAAACAAACATAATACAAAACAAACAAATTTCAAGAACTGAACACACTGAGAGAACAAAATTACTTCTAAATTTGGTACATATGTATAGATATATATATTTCGTTTGTTGGTCATGTCTGACAATTTTTTATAAAGTACATATATTGTATAGTGAACAGTTTTTGCTCTAGAGTCATGTTCTTTAACACTACTAAAAGTTACACTTTGGCCTAGAAGCAAAAGAAAAATGCATTTGTAATACAATTGTAAGCGAAAGGTTAATGGCTATCTGTGCATGGCTCAGGGATAGAGAGTGATATAGAGAGATAGTCAAAACACAACAGTTATAAATTATTCTAAAACAAAGGAACTAGCAAACAAACATTTTACATAATAATAGCTCTGATTCCACTTTATCTTATTGTCATAGGAGCATAGGTTCAGTGCCAAAGGCCTGTATATAATATACGTACATATATATTCTGCCGGTATACGGGTAGGGTGAAGGGGGGCGCGGGATAACTTTAACAACTGTTCTTTCTGGACTGACGGCTGACATTTTGAGACTTTACAATTACATTCTTGGACAGCTTTAACAATAACATTTTAAAACAAATACACATTCAACATTCAGAGAGTAAACTTAAAATGCTTTGTCTTATCGATTAGTTTTATCGGATGGGAGGTCGTCCTCCTTTATTTCTTTTCCATGCCCAACAGTCCCTCGGCCACGCCCAGATAGTACACCGTCTGAGCAATGCCGAACAATGGAGCAATCACAATCATACGGCACAGACCGCCCTTGAAGAATGCCGTGGGTCCCTCATGCTTCAGCGTCTTACTGAACATAAAGAGAGAGATTGTACGAACAATGAGAGGTGATTAACCAGTGAATAGTTCAGCACTCACGTGATGCAATCGGATATGCCTTTGAACTCCTTCTCGCCATCGGCCTTCTTAATCGCCTGAAGGCGTGTTTTTACCACATCGAAGGGATTGACGGCCAAAGCAGCAGTAGAACCCGCCGCCAAGCCAGCCAGGAAGGAACACCTTTATAGAAAAGAATACAGTGAAACAACATCTTAAAAATGTACAGTGCAATCTGAATTCTCACCAGAAGACAGCCTCGCCCGAGCCATCCTTGCGCCTCGGGCCGAGATCGTTGAGCGTGGCAAACAACGGGAAGTAGATGACCGAGAATGTCACATCTCGCAGTCCCGTGGCACCGATGCCCTTGTAGAGGCCAAATATTCCCTTCTCTTTTACCAGCTGTGAGGCCAGCTGGGTGGCCGACACCTTTTCTACCGTCTTACCCGCCAGTTTGGCGGCCGCTGCCACTCGTCCCGCGTCCTGCATCTGGATCTTGAGCAGCTCCATGGGGGTGGTGACAACGATCTGGAATGCTCCGGCCAGACCTCCCGCTACCATCTGACTGCTGATGGGAAGCTTGCCATCCTTGGTGGTCAATTTATGACGGAAATAATCGTTGGCCGTCAGCTTGATAGCCTTCTCAGGGGTAATCAACAGGATGTTCACCCCCGAGCCGCGATACATGCCAAAGTAGCCCTCGGCGGCGTATGTCTTGCGGAAGCAATCGAACCTAGCGTGGATTAAAAATTGGAGTAGATCAGCTCTATGGGAATTTCATATATAGCAGGTATACTCACATGCTCTTGTACATGCGTTCGCCATTTGGACCGACCTGCTGGTTCTGCAGCCGCGTCTTGACCAAATCCAATGGAAACACACATGTCACACCAATGACGCCAGCGATTCCACCGTTGATTACTTTGGGCAACAGTCTGTAAGGAGTAGTATAGAGAGACTGTTGTTTAGTCTGTCTTGGGACTCACTTTTGGCTAATTGACAACTATTTGCACTGCGTTAACTTTTGCATTCCCTTTTGCATGTGCAGCAGACAGTAGGTCCTTGAACTTGACCACCAACAAGACATCGTGTTCCCCGCCACTTTGTTTCTAAAGGTATTTTAGCTAATTGGGTTGGCAAGTAACAAAAAATAAAGGTCAAAGCAATGAGCCATTTCCCATTAATATGCGAAGAAATATTTGGTTCTCTGCCAAGATATCAAAATGTATATCTTTTCAGATCTATAGCTAGACGATGGTTTGGTCTATTTTGAGGTTTGGCGCGCTGTCGCTGCCAACAAAAGCGAAATGCATTTGTTCGAAGGACCGCCGCCTAGGAACAACCAACAACAGAAATAATACGCATTCATATTATGTCATAGAACGTCTGTCCTTGGCTGCACTTTTGCCCTAAATTTGCTGAGACGATGAGTTCACGGTTGGCATGAGGTTGTCTGATGGGAAGGCTGCAACAATTTAATGCGAAATTTAGAATTGTATTCAAACAGCAATGACAACTATCGAAAATTCGATAAAATGGAATTGTTTACGGTAAAGTTTTATCAAATTTAAGGTAGAACAGCGTAGTTAGAGGGAGGTGAATATTGATTTTAATATTTATTTTCTTCTGCATACATACATATGAATGTATGTATGAATAATTATTTTTTTGTTTTGTAAAAATATTGTTTACTTTTTGTTATCAGCTAATTAAAATTGTATTTATTACTTACGAGAATTGCTGGTGCTTCGGCTGTTGTAGCGGTATTTTGTCAGACTCGATCGTCGCCATGCTGAAAAAATAAATGTACATATAAATATGCATACATATACAAATACACATATTAATATGTATGATATACATATAGTAGATAGATGTACAGAAGTGGTGCAAACTGGTTTAAAAAATATCCAAACACATATGTATGTATGCACATTTTGTTCCTGTTTCTTGACCACTTTACCCCAATTAAACAATACATCATATTATTATGTTAACCAACTGATAGGGAAATTTATTATACCCAAATGATAAGAACGTCAGAGAGGGAGAGTGAGAGAGAGGCGGAGGCGGCGGCGGAGGTACAAAGTTTATTGACACACGGGAGCGAAGAAGATTAGCAGCAAATCAAACAACCATTTCCATTAGTTTGCCATCGTGAATAAATATAATAATATTACACCCGAGTGCTAAATGAACACATTTTAGGGCATTTAAATTTGTACAATTTGTTGGAACCACCGACCGGAATAGCGGTACGGGTCTGTTTCCCATTGCGCAGAAGATAAGCGCAATTTTTCTTTTATCTTTTTGCAAGAATAATTCAAGCATAAAGATATCAGAGAAGGTTCCGATAATCATCAGAGGGGAAAACGTAGAAGGCACAAGTACGCTCCACAAGTCAAGGTAACCACAAGCTACTATAAACAGGTATGATATAAAGTAATATTGTCAAGATTAGAGGCTTCAAACTGGGGTTGTGCTGATTATTGATTATTGCCAGAAACAGCAGAGCAGGCTTCGAGGGGCTTGACAACTACTTAAGAACCTGCCTGCGTGTAACATTTTTGCACAGGTAATACAATTATTGTATGTACATATATTGATAATGTTTCATGGAGGCACTCAAATTCATTGAGGTTACTGGAGCAACAAACACTTGTCGGGTACATACATTTTACATAATTTCTGTATTCATCAAACACTCGAGGACACCTTTAATAAATTGAATTTACTGTCGCACTCTCCATATGTACCACTCGCAGGCTATTAAATGTTTAAATAAATTTGTACGTCTGGGCCCCCCCGTATGCGTTTGTTTACGCCACCCACTATTATTGTTGAACTCACTTATCACTTTTTTGTTCGATGAATAGTTAATTGACTTGATTACTGTGCACTTAAATGTTGCCTATACTGAACAACGATTAATTAACGGCTATTAAACTAAATTCAATTTAATTCTTGTTTTCGTCGCGCCGTGTCGGCGTGTAAGCAGTGTGACCGCGATAAAATATACGGTCTGACCCACAGAAATATACTTAAACCTACCGTAAATATACTGACGAGCTCATGCTCTATTATACACATTCCTCAATTTTGATATTCCGTGGAATATTACCATCTATAAAGAACATTTAGCCAAGCCCACATAATTTTATACGATTCATGAATAATTTGTCTACTTAACTGGCTTATTCTAAATACTTGCTTTTATTGGATGTTGCGTAACAAAAGGTTTTAGCGAAAATGGTCAAACAAAAAAAATGTTTTAGCACAAAAAGCGAAAGATGATAGTCGTTCATATTGTTTGAATTTTTATATTCCCTTGAATAATTCTGGCTAACTAAAACCCTTAGTTCTGCCCACATAATTTTAGGCCATTGATGAATAAATTTTCTTCAAGATTGGCTAGTTTTTGTTAGTTTTTGTTTTTATTGTATTTTGGCTAAAACAAAGCTTAAACAAAATAGTTCAACAAAAACACAGTCGCAGTGTTGCTGGTATTTGAAGACATGATGCGTGTATAGGCATTTTTATACAAACATTTTCTCAAGTCTATAACATCCTTTTCCCTAGGGTATGACAATTAATGTTGCCGTAGTCATTGTTGTCAACCGGCTATTACCGATTCATACCCGATTCAAATAAATACCGAAATATACGGTCTCATTTTCAAAATATACCGACGAATTATTCATATTCCTCGTTTTTGATCTTCCGTGGAATATTACGAGCTATATATTTATTATATAGTGAATCAATTTTCTACTTAACTGGCTTATTTTAAATACTTGCTCTTATTGGATGTTGCGTAAAAAAAAGTTTTAGCGAAAATGGTCAAACAAATAAAATTTAAGCACTAATCGCTTTCCAGCACTACCACTACCACAACAAAAGAATTTTGCAACACCAGAACTTTTTCACTGCGAGACTAGATTCCCCAAAAAAAAATATTGAAAATATATTTTATTTAAACAACGAATTGACTCACAATGAGCTCGACTCGTTTTGCGCGCTCTGGGCGCGTTCGCATCTGTATTCTGATGAGCATGTTCGTGGTGCTCATCATGATGATTGTCATTTACCAAATGTCTCAACATCAATTGGATGAGAGCCGAGCCTTTCAGGAGGGCCTGAACGTTCAGATGCAATGTAAGATAAATGCTTCAAGCAGAGCCTTTTAACTGATAATAATATGCAGCCTTAACAGCTGAGAAACTGACAGCCGAGAAGAGGATGAATGTTCTGCGCTCGGAAAAGGAGAGGTACGAGAATCAACTAGCGGAGTCCATACAAAAGCAACAGGAGACGGAGCGTGCCCTGCAGGAGAAGTTTGAGGGCCAGCTGGAAAAGTACAAGCTGCTGGAGTTCAAATATTCCGAGCTGGAGGGGGAATGTGTCAAGAGCAAGAAGAAGCACATCGAAGATACGAATTCATTCGATCAGAAGCTGCAAAAACTGTTGGCGGATGTTCATAAAGATAAGGCTTCTAAGGAGCATGAAGTTGCCGAATGGAAGGTTGGTGATAGTGAAACAAGAATGTTCAAACTTCCTTTAATACTTTTCCGTTTCAGAAAAAGCATGATAGGCTGCAACGGGAGTCGGAGCACAAGATTCATGCCCTTGAGGCTACTCTGACCGAATACAAAGGCAACTGCCACTACATACCAAAAGTACAGCCCGCAGAGGCACCAGCAAAGAATGGCATTCAACAGCAGTTGAACAAGCCCGCGGAAATTACACCGACCACGCGTCACTCCAGTCCCTCGCATCAGGCGCACAGCATTGACAAGCCGCGCAACGATAAATCCTTTAACGCGCAAATGCAAGTGAGTGAAGGCCTCTACAGGATTGGCGGCGGGGTAAATCTTCAACCAACTAACCAAAACCAAACCACTTACAATACTAACACTCCAACTAATCGAACTGGTGCCAGCGGCGATGTAGTGATAGAGCAGATCCAGCCGCAACAGCGCGAGGTGGAGCAGCAGCAGGAGCAGCTACCACTCTTGCCCTTTGCCGTGCGCAACAATCACAGTCTGATACTAAACTCTGTCGAAAATTTTCAGATTGTACCCAAATCGCTTACTGAAAAGCAACAACAAGAAGAGCCCCAGCTAGCCGGCGGACCCGTCTCGCCCCTGAGTGCTCCACGTAAGAGCAGCAGCACTGCGGGCGCTGTTGTCAAGAGTGCTGACGATGCTCCGAATGCTTCAGTTGCTCCCAGGCTCAGCAGCAGCAGTAGCGGACTTCCCCCGCTGGCTCTGCCACCGGCCAAGACAGAGCGCAAGCTTCCGGAGAATGTGGCTCCCATACCCGAAAACTTTGAGGACAACAAAGTGGAAGCCAAGGACGATGCAGTTGACGTAGACACAGCGGCCGAGGAGCTGCCCAAAAATGAGAACAACAACCGCTATGCTAATGTTGTGAATGATCTCGAGAACAACAAGAACTTGGGCGTGGGCCCCAAACCCATTGAGGACTCGGGTGCACACGAAGTCAAAGATGCCATGAACGAGCCCAGTTTCAATTTGCCTGCAGCGGGGCAAAACCTCTTCGACGGGGAGCTGCCAGCGCCAGGGCCTGGACCGGCAGCCGATGATGCTGTCAAGCAGTTGGCCGAAGCAGCCGGCGGTGGTGAGGGCGACGACGATGATGACGTCGGCGATGTGGCTGTGAAGCAGCCGCAGCATTTGCTCGATACGGACAATTTGAATAACGAGATAGCGGCCGACCAAGGGAAAGAGTTTGCCGAGGGCATACATCTCGAGGATGCCATGGATGAGGATCAAGATGGTTAGTTAATTAAATATTTTTCTGTACAAAATTAATTATATATTTTAACTCTCCAGAGGACGACTACTCCAACGTGGCGCGTAAGAAGGGAGGCGAAGCCATTAGAAATTAAGCGTCAAACTAGGTTTAAAGCGGCATTTGTGCAAGGGATTGGCCTCCTTTTTTATGTTTAAGTCGTGTTCGCAAAGAGCATTGAACAAATTTCCAGAAGAAAACACGAAGAATTCCCCTTCAAATCGGATCAACGAATACACGGATTATGTATTATAATTGAAGACTAGAGTAATCGATTTCTAGTGTCAGCACGCCGCCCTAAGGAATAGACCTACTTAGTGCATAAGTAACGTTCAGTCTCATCATTATCATTATATTTTTACAGACTGGGTTCTGTTCAGCTTTAAAACGCATGTGTCACAAAAAGATATGTAGCTGCATTCTCTATTTTACCTATAAAAATTCTTCAAAGAACCATTTTCCATCACAGATTTAATCACGCTTCGGCTTTGCATTCAATCAGAGATCTTGTACGTTTTATACTCTTTGTTTTCTGTGATAAAATCTTTTGCCACACACACTGCATTTGGGCGGGAATGTTTCCTGTGTTTTTGTCTGTGCCCCAAAACCAGATGGACAGAATATTTAGAAAAGTAAGAGGAGATATTCGGGAATCACGACACGCCAAGCATTCGGAACACACCCACAATCTTTATTGATAATAATTGATAATAAAACTAAATGCATAAATGTTAAATTTTTCTTGTAGCTTGCTAAATGAGGAAAATTTGAAATGCCATAATTATATTACGCGGCGAGACAACTAAAACTCAAAAATGAACTAGGAAATAACTCAAAATTAAAATAAATAAAAGGAAACAAGAAAACGTTAAGTGAGTAAGTCACTTTGTATGTGCCAGAATCCACGGGTGTACCAACACCTGGTCCAGGGGCAGACGATGCTGAGGAGTGAGGACCAACAGCTTGGAAATCAAGTGAGCAGCCGCCTTGGAAATATGCTCTGGCAGTTTGTACTCCACTTTGAGGATCTTCTTGTAGGTCTCGTCATAGTTTTTCGAATAGAATGGGGCATGACCCACCAGCAGTTCGAAGCAGAGCACACCCAGGCTCCACAGGTCCACGTTCTTTGTGTGCGGCTTTCCCTGTACCATTTCCGGTGGCAGATAGTCCACAGTGCCGCACAACGTCATGCGCATGGAATTGGGTTCGTGAACTGACCACCCAAAATCGGCTATCTTCAGCACACCCTTGTGGCCCAGCAGGAGATTCTCCGGCTTGATATCGCGATGGATTATGTCACGCTCGTGCAGATACAAGAGGGCCGAGCAGAGCGACTTGATGTAGGTGGCCGACTGGCGTTCATCGAAGCGCTTTGACGGCTGAGCCTGCAGCGCATTGAAGAGAGTACCCTGTGGTGCATACTCCAGGATCAAGTAGATGCGCACATCGTCGTGAAAGTATGCGTATAAGCGAAGAATGTGCGGGTGCCGCAGATGCGATTGTATTTCGATCTCCCGGCGCACCTGATGCTCCACATTGGATTCGCCAATCTGACGCTTGAACAGGACTTTTAAAGCCACTACGAACTGGGACTCCTTCTCGCGTGCCAGGTACACATTGCCGAACTTTCCGCGGCCCAGTAGACGGCCAATGTCGAAGTTGTTCAGCTCCCAAGTTTTCTTTGGCTTTGGGGGCTGATTTTCTGTTTGAAATTACAATTACACGAAAGTAATAAAAGTAAGGATGCACCCAAAAACTCACCAGTCTTGCCTTTCTCTTTGTCAGTGCTGTTTGAAGAGCTGGATGCAGTCGATTCGGCAGATCGAGCGGCTTCTGTTGCTGTAGCTGTGGCTAATGGTTTATCCACAGGGTCAGCGTTAGTCTTCTTGGGTTCAGTCACAGGAGCTGGAGCCACAAACTCCGAGGTTGGTTTCTTTAGTGTACTGGCAGTGGGTACAAGTGGCTTCGCAAATTTCGACATTGCATCTTGGGCTGGACGCGCAATTGTCGTAGCCGTTTTGGCTGATACGGAAGACGGAAGAAGCTTGCAGCCTGGTGCCATATTCTCGCTTGTCGACTATGTTATAAAGTGATCGTAAGTGATAAATTAAAAATTGACGGCAGTCTCCTGACCCACCTTTTTTGTCAGCAGCAAATTTTTCTTCTGCATGCCAAGTGCAGTGACTGCCTCCGGCTTTCTGGCCATGGCATTTGCTTTTGGACGCAACACATTGTTGGACTGATGAGACATGTTTGCAATCAATTTATTATAAACAAACACTTTTGGTAAATTTAATACAATAAAAAACTCAACTGGGTAAAAATACATTCACGATTGTGCCTGTCCTGTGAAAATAAAATGCCGTTCATTTGAATTAGGAAGCGCGTGTCCGAGTGGCGTTGTGAATGGCAACAGCAGTGTTGCAAGCCTCACTTCTGTTATTATTATATCGTACTATTATTATCATTATTTGAGTATATATTGGATATAAATGGCTCTCTAGAGTATTGTCTGGTGGTATAGAATAAACCTTATCCATCCACTTATTCGATTTTAAGTGTTTTATTAAGACATTGACTATATATCGTACAATTTCGTGACTGTGACTGTTAACAGATGCCCATCGCCCATCTCTAAGCCAGCTGTGGACAAAAACAATTATTTGTAGAAAATAAAAACACAGAAATACAGTTCGATGTATAATGCCGAATCAAGTTATTAATATTACTGATTTAAGCTGCCGCGTTTGTCTGGAGACAAACGAGGGCGCCTTGCGTCTGAACGATGAGATTCAGTACAATGAGCTAAACTTTGAGTTGTGGCAATTACTGGAAACAGTCTCCAAAGTGAAGGTAAAAACCATGAAACATGAATTATATGCGTTGAAATGTAATGGCTATAACAATTTCCACTCCAGTGCACCTGGAACGAAGCAGATATGCCCACCCGCTTGTGTCAGAATTGTACCCGCCGCTTGATAGCCGCTTATGATTTTATACTCGATGTGGAAAACGCACAGCACACGCTGCAGCAAGTGGCTGTCATAAAGGAACGGGAGGAAATCCATGTGGAGGTTCTCGAATTGGGTAGCCAGGATGATTTTTTGCCCGTCATCTGTGACAATGAGGAGATGGCTGTGGCTGTTTCTGTCACGGCGGATGCGGAGCATGCTGCTGAAGCTGTGATGGGAGTGCCGTTTTCAGAAGCAGAAGCGATTATCGAGCCGGTCTATGAAACAGACCATCTAGAAGAATTGGAGACTGAAATACCATTTGAGTCCGATGACTTGGATGTTACACAAAATGTGGATGAAGAAAATATGGATGTGAAAGAGGAGAAAGAGCAGGAACCTCCCTCCGTGGCAAACTCACGACCCTCGCAGCTGGGCAGTCGGCTAACAAACTCACAGAATTTCATCTTTAAGTGTTCCATTTGTCCGCGTGTATTCGCCAAAAATGACTCGCTCGCCCGGCACATCGCCATTGCCCACAGTCTGACCGCGGACGAGGCCGCCCAGGAGCTGGCAAACGAAAGCAGTGGACGCGGCGTGCTGACTTGCAAGTACTGTCCACGCATTTTGAAGCGCCAGGACACATTGCGTCGTCACATGCAGGCATTCCATCCAGAGGAAGCGGCCAAAGATGCAACGGAGTCAGCTGCCAGCTCCACGCGGAAACGCACCGCAAAGCGTCGTGAGTGCCCGCACTGTGGCATTAGTTTTCCCACCTCCAGCCTGACCATCCATATACGCAGGCACACTGGCGAGAATCCGTACAAATGCGACCAGTGCGAGAGGGCCTTTCCGCGCAGCCAGGACCTCAGCTTACACATGCGTCAGCACACGGGCGAAAGACCCAACGAATGTAAAATCTGCTCAAAGAAATTCATATCCCAGAACAAGCTGGCCAGACACATGCGCCTGCACACGGGCCAGCGTCCGTATGCCTGCGTTAAGTGTGACAAGAGTTTCGTGCAATCCAACGACCTGAAGATCCACATGCGCCGTCACACGGGCGAGCGTCCGTACAAGTGTAATGTATGCGGGGATAGTTTTGTCTCTGGCTCCCTACTGAACGTCCATCGGAATCAAAAAGGTCACCACATGGCAACATGTGCAAGCCCGAGCGCCGGTGGTGCCACTGACGATCCTTATTTAAAATCTCGTGTTAACAATCGTCGAGCTGAGGACATAGAACGTATGCGGCGGAAACGAGATTTCGAGGATCGACTTAACCAACCACAAGCCGCGCCCTCGCAGCCCCAGACACCGTTGCCAAAACAGTATTCCCATCCGGAGAAGCCCCTGATCTACAAGTGTGGCGTCTGTGAGTGGACTTTCAAGAGCGGTGCCTGCCTAACCATTCATCGAAACAACATGTCCCACTACGAGCTCGGCAAGGTCGACTACGGTGATCCCTTTTCAAAGATGGTCAAAAGGCATAGTTAAATACAAAATTGGGGATTTACTTTAAAATTAAAAAGCTAAGTTATTAAGTTATTAGCATTGACGGGCCTGGGAATATTTATTTTATATGTTAACCTACAAGATGTTGGTTGTATTTTGTTTAATTCCACAATTGTTTTAAGCCTTGATTAATATCTTTTTATTAGGTTGAGTAAAAACTGATGACAACTAAAATCTTTTAAAACTGAAGAAGAAAATAGACAAAAAACAGATATTTAACAATTTCATAATAGTTGTAAGTAGTTGTATTTTCAGTGGCGCTTGCGCTGTTGCGACGCGGAAGAGGAGGAATACGAGTGGGAGTGGTGAGTGCTACGCGATTTCGATCGGGATCTAGAGCGATGTCTATGCTTGCCATGATCATAGCTGCTGGCATGGCTGCTGTGCCGCGAGGAGCGTCGATAGCTGCTGCTGCCGGCATCCTCCTCGCCAGAGTGGCTCGACTCACGCGGCCGTCGTTGATGTGGCTGATGGCTACTGCTGTTGCGCCTCCCACCGATGTAATGCGTTCGATTACGACGAGGACGTCGCTCTCGTTCCCTCTCATGATCACGGCGCTCGTATTTATTCCGACTACTGCTGCTGCTACCGCCGGCATGATCGCTTTGACCACGGCGACTGCTTGTTGTCCGCCGGCTGCTGCTGCTCTTGCCGCGACTGCTGGAAGTTTTGGAACTGCTGGAGATGCTGTTGCTGTCATCGCTGTCGCTGTTAGAGCTACTGCTACTCGTGCTGCTGGAGGAAGATGATGCCGACGACTGGTGTCTCTTGCTCTTTGACTTTCGTGACGATTTGTTGGCCTTGTTTAGGGCCTTCTCTGCAGCACTCAGCATGCAGGCGACTGCCTCTGGCATCTGTAGCAGATTGGTTGCCAAATTGGGGACCGGCTTCATCTTTGCAAGAACCGAGCTAGAGCTCACAGGCGCAGTGGCGACTATTTGGGCGTAGTTTGCCGTTGAGTTTTTCCCATCCTTGTTGTCACTGAATCGAGTGGTACGCTCCTTGCGACTCGGCCGTTTGCCTGTCCACAATAAATACGAGATTTAATCAATGTTTTGTGGATAAAATTACACAAATGCACAAACCATTAAACTGGAGCAGTTTATCATGGGCTGTGGGATGTTTAGCAGTTGTCTCCCCAGGCGCTTCAGGATTACTATGGGTACGTCGCCTTTCCTTGTCAGCATCTGAACGTTCTCGTTCCTGCTTGCGATGTCGCTGCAGTGTCTGCTCATCGCGCTGCTCCTGCTTGGCCACACGATCCTCAATGTCATCAATGACTCTTTCAAATGCTCGTTTGCTACGCCGTATGCGAGCCTATGGAATAAGAGTAATTAGTACCATGTTCATAAGACGATTCGGTTTTGGTGTTCTAACTAACCTTCAACTCCTCCGCGCTGAGTTGGACGCTTTTATCAGCACTCTTTGCTGCTTCCGCATTGCGCGCGCCTTCCTCATCGTCCTCATCCTCATCGCTTTCGCTGGAAGAATCGCCATAGGCTGCTAAACCTATAATTCAAATCAGTCAAGTGCTAATTGTGGCTACCAGAGACAATCGCGATGCAAATCGGGCGCAGTTTATGGGAATACTTCAATACGAATTCATATAGGAATCATTTTCAGAGACAGACAAAGACATAGACGAAGGGAGTGATTCGAGACGAAAGCCTCAAACTGCGCCAAAGGGAGGCTGGGGTGGTAGCAAAGTAAAGGAAGTTATAGACTAGAGAATCCAATTATAGTACCATTCTTTTTTGCGAAAGGGAGTATAAATTTAGGGCGTTACAACGGGCTGCACAGAGGGAGAGGGTGGGGTCTTTAAGCATAACTCAGGCTACCTTTAAAACGGAAAATAGTGCAAAACGAAACATAGGGATAATCATAGTGAATATTGTGTACTTACCCAAATTTCCGGTAATGGAGGACAAGGCGCTTTTGCGAATCACTTGGGCTGATGATGCTTTTGATTTACACACATACATATATATATATAGTATATTATATAATACGATTATAAATTGTTCAGCAAGGGATTCATTTTGATTTGTGTTTTGTGTTTAATTTGAGACATAAGATAACAATAGAATAATTGAAGAAACCGTAAAATCAAGAACGCGATCGCCGAGCCATCTCACAGGGATTTCATTAACGAGTCAGGAAGAGATAGGAAGAGATCGAGGGGGAGAGTTCTCTTCCAAGCAAGGATCGTTCGATGGAGAGATCTTCCGTCATCTTATGTTCTAGCTACTTACACACCAACAAAACACACGCGAGTTGAACGCTGGAAGAGATCGGGTTTCGGGGGAAGGAAGAGATGTTTCTTAAGTGTCTATAATGTACCTTTAGCGCGATGCGCTTTTAATGTTTCTGCTGCAATGGCTGCAATCTCTTCGTTTGTCGTTTCCAGCAGTATTTCGGTTAATGTGCGACGCACCAAAAGCATCTATAGATTTGGTATTTATAGATTCATTCGGGACTAATGTAATGTATATATGTTCTTGGATGCGCAGCCATTGGCCAGGGAATGAAACGAAGATGTGTGCATAGAAATAGGCTAGAAAGAGGTGCAGGCTCCTTCTTCACGTGCCTGCATGTGCAATGTGGGAACCCCACATAGGATTCGTATTATTATAGATCACATTTCATTGCCTGGCTGAGCGCATACATCCGAGTCAAATAGTGAATGCCTACCAGATCCGCGAGTCTTTCTTCGTAGTTTTTACCATTGCCAGGAGCTTCTGTTGCACCTGTCACACCGTCTGCCTTTTCCGCATCCTCCAGAGACTTGGATTTGTTGTCCGACTCCTTCTCATTCTCCACCTCCTGTTCATTATCACCGCTGCTGCTGCTGCTGCTTCTTCTGTAGCCAGCCTTATTCAATATATCTTTACCTACGAGTACTTTCGGTTCCACTGATGCTTTTGCGTGCGCCGCCTCCTCCTCCCCAGTATTGGAATCTTCGCTGTCGCTGGCCTGAATGTTCAAGTTCATGTTAAATTTCATGTGTTCCCAGCATTCCATGCCTTTGCAAATTGTCTGTCTTTTAGTCAGTTTTTTCAGTATCGGTTTTCAGTATCGTTTGTGTGCAACCAATTGGGTGTAGCGCATGTATGTGTTGCACTTTTAACACTTTTGTTGGTCGGTGGTAGTGGGTGGTAATGAGAGTCGATAATAACCTGGCCATGCCTTTGCCTTTTACTTACCACATTCGCGATGTTCAATGGATTAACAGGTGTTGTTAGTGATTTGCTAGATACTTGCTTAACATTGCTTGTAGCTTGGAGTAGCACCTCAGCATCCCCAACTGTGGAATGCTGGCGTTCCATCTGTCGCTGCTTCTCGCGCTCCATTTTCTCCAGACCCTCTCTGTAATGCAGGGCCAGACGACAGGTGTGGTCTTTTCATTTTTCTGTTTAATTTATATTATTTCTTTCCGGCCTTACCTTATCCAAGCTGGCAACATTTTCCGTTTGTTGGCATCAATTTCACTGCTGGCACTGTTGATGTTCCCGCTGCTACTGCTCTCTGGCTGCGGCTGCAGCTCATGTTGGTGTGAATGTGCTTGTGGTGGTTGCTGTGGCTGCTGCTGATTCTGATTCTGTGCCTGCAGCTGTTGATGCGGCTCATTGGGATTGCTCACGTTGAGCTTGAGCAACGAGGGAATATGCGCTGTGCGGTTGGAAGAGGCATTGCCCGTCTTGTTAGGCCACTGGCTCCACGGTGGCTTGCCTGAAGGAGACATAAGCATTAGGCCGTCAGCCAGTTAATACTCTCTAGTCGGCTACTCACCCGTATTGCTGAAGGCAGCTACTGCCGCATTGGGTGCTGTTCCGCTAAGTCCCAGCCACTGCGATTGCGTAACCGAAGGAGCGGGAGGGGGCGTTTCACTACCATGTCCTCGCTCATTGTCATCGTCCATGTCCATGTCAGCCTCGCCATGCTCCTCAAAACGTGTTATCTTCGCGGTGGTCGCCGGCGGTCTCACGGGCAGCGTCGGCATATGCTGCTGCTGATACCCAGACACATTGCCAATAATGGGGGGCGGCGGTGCCATGGGCATAGCGATTCCAGCCGGAGTATTGTCACGCATATGTATCCATTGCTGGGCGAGCTGTGCCCAGTCGATGGTCAGAGGAAGCCCTGTCGCCACCAAGGGATTCGCGACGGTTGCCGCAGGGACAAAGTGAGACGGGGGCGGTGGAGGCAGCTGGGCCATAAACTGATTGTGGTTGCGCTTGTTGTAGCCAAGATCGGCATTAGCATTTCCACCGGGAAACATTCCGTATTGTATAGCTACAGATATAGCAACTTTTCAGCAAAATTTTCTCCCGAAACAAATTTTCTTCGATCCTAGAGATGTTAAAGGTCCGCGGACTTATCGATAAAATATACCGTCCGATTTAAAAAATATACCGTAAATATACTGAGGAGCTCATGTTCTATTATACATATTCCTCAATTTTGATATTCCGTGGAATATTACCATCTATAAAAAACATTTAGCCATGCCCACATAATTTTATACGATTCATGAATAATTTTTCTACTTAACTGGCTTATTCTAAATACTTGCTTTTATTTCATTTGGCGTTAAAAAAGGGTTTTTGGCGAAAATGGTCAAACAAAAAATGGTTTTAGCACAAAAAGCGAAAGAGGATAGTCGTTCATATTGTTCAATTTGTATGTATATTCCCTTAAATAATTCTGGCTAACTAAAACCCTTAGATCTGCCCAAATAATTTTAAGCCGTTGATGAATAAATTTTCTTCAAGATTGGCTAGTTTTTAGTACTTGCTTTTGTTGTATTTTGGCTAAAACAAGGCTTAAACAAAATAGTTCAACAAAAAAACAGTCGCAATGTTGCTGGTATTTAAAGACATGATGCGTGTACAGTAAAACGCGTGTTAAACGTAATTTATAAAGACCTTATCTCGATAGCATAGTTATTAAGACAGGGTATTTTAAAAGGTATATCAGGTCCCAGTTCCCAACAGAGTGTACAAATAATGTTCCATCAAAGAAATTAGAATATAGGCGGATATGAAACAGTCTATCACTAGAAGCAGGTGTCATCGCTACGTCGGAAACCTACACACACACACACACACACATAGACAAAGTATGGTGCGCAGAACCAATGAAAAGAGGGAAGAGAGACCGACAGCGAAACAGATATGCCAGAGCGAGAAGAAAGTTTGAGTCCTCTGCGCTGCTTAAATGTCACGTGTTCCGCAGCATATAAAATGGAGGCAAGATCACTGCACATTTGTTCAAAAACCATCTAATCTTACGCTCCTGGACTTTCAGCTTCAGGTGGGCCCACAAATTCTCAGTGGGCTTCACATCTGGACTTTGTGGCGGAGTATTAGCCTGTTTTACATTGTACAAGAACCACATTTTAACATTCCAGGAGTATGTTTTGGGCGTCATCTTGCTAAAAACGAAATCCTCTTTTGAAATACCCATTTTAGCAGCATCAATAAATATTAAGTTGCCAACGCCTCGAGCCGACATGCATCCCCAAACTAGCACAGATCCTCCGCCACGCTTAACCGTTGGTTTGATGCTTTTTAGTTTCAGCGCTTCACACGGCTTACGCCAGACTTTTCCCTCGCCGTCAGAACCAAATATGTTAAATTTACTTTCATCACTAAATATGACGCGTTCCCAGTATAAAAAGTCTTTGGTTTCGCGCGTTTAAGCGAAGTTTAGACGCTTCGACACATTAACACCAGACAGCAATGGTTTTTTTTTGGGACATATGTATGTATTCCATGGAAATCATTGCTTCTGAGGACCCTGAGGCCGGTTTCGTTAGAAATGTTGGTTCCCAATTATGATGACAAGGCACCATTTATTTTTGGAGCCTATAAATGTGGGTTTTTCCTATTCTCTTCCAGAATTTTTCGCTCTTCTCTGTCTGTCAATATCTTTGGTTGGCCGGAACGTAGCAGATTTTCCATGGAATTCCGAGCTTTTAGTCGAGAAATGGCACTTTTAATTGTCGAAACACTTAGAACAAATCACTAATATATTTATTAGATTTGCCCTCATTGTGTAGGTGCAAGATGATTTTTTTTGCGAATCGTTCAATTCTGACCCTTTTGGAATTTTTAATGAGACAGATCAATTTTTGGCCAAGAATGTAAATGTGGATTTCCCCGAAATGGATTCGCCATGTCAATTTTGTTTAATTTTTTTCCCATCTGTGAAAGACCATTAGGTGTTAGCTATAGCATCAAAGATTACGCTTTTTATTGGTTTATTTATTACAGACGCGTAACTCCACACTACAATGTGGAAGACTGTCACGTGGCCGACTTTTTCTTGCCTTTTCGCCAGTGCAGCAACTCCGTTCGGTTGCGGTGCACCAAAGCCGAAAAGGAACGGATCTGTTTCAGCGATGGCACTGCAACTTCCGCCTAGAGCATCTGTGCTTCAAGGGAGGGATTCGAGTCGGCTTTGATCCAAATATCGGCAATTGCATTGTCGAACATCTCGTTCCGTTCCAACAGCCCCAGACCAGAGTTTTGATCCAGTACACCGCCATTCTGCCCACCCCAGATCTTATTGCCGATTTAGAATGATAGTCACCTGATTGTGATACAATTTGGCAAAGATATGCAAATGGTACTCAAATATATAAGTAAATATATATAAATGTTCAAAACCTAGATAAGGAGGTTAAAACACAACCTTTAACAAGTGATCTATGTTTATATTTTCATACTCTTTTATAGGAAAACACTGGCAAAAGATTCAAATGAATAGCCAACGCCGGCGAGAAGTTTAATGTAAATCTCTCATAGTGCCCCCGCGACCATTTAATTTTAAATTTAAAATATACATCCAAAGCTTTGTCTTACTAAATGCAACAACAGGTGCCGAAAATATTTGCTGCTCTTTTTGTACATACTGTTGAGAGTTACTATAGCGTTTATGATACAATTATCAGTAGGTAAAACTTAATTGCATTTATGAACACGCCAGTCTTTCATGGATTTTGTTTGTACAAATAGTAAAATGCATATACATACGTAATATATACATACAGTATGTTGATCTCGGCTGTTGTTTTGGTATCCATTAATCAGAAAAAGCCCTGTGCGTTACCAACTTAAAGTTAGGACAATTAAAAACTAAACATGTGAATGAATGGAGTCTGGCCAGAGCTGCTTACTCTCTTCCAGGAAGTCCACGTATTCCATGGTCATCACCGCCACCTCACAATTTGTTGGCAGTGAATGTTAAGGGTGCGGCAATAGTTCCGCCCGTAATCGATTTATGGTCAGCACGCTCCTGATCCGACAACCAAGCCATCTACGAAAAGGTATTTGAATCAGTTATTAGCAAACGGAAACATAAAATTTTTAGATAAACTCACCTTTTGCTTGTGCTGCTCAACGGCCGAATAGCAGCGGTCCAGAACCATTTTCTCGGACAGCACACCGTCCTCAGAGGCGTAGACGGCTGCCTGCCAGGACACGCCCAGTTTGGAGATCTCACGTCCAGACATTCCTTTGCACAGCTGAGCCATCTTTGAGCAAGTCTTGCCATAGTCGAACGTGTCCAACTTGAAGCGCCTGGCCCCAGAAGCGGCGGGCTGGAGCACATATTTGTCAAAGTAGAGACGCAACAAACGCTCACGCTCATCCAGGCCGGGCAGCGTGAATTCTACCATCTCATCCAGACGATCGTTGATGGCATAATCGAACTGTTCGGGCGTATTTGAGGCCAGAACGAGCATGAATTTGGGATTCTGTTCCGAGGTTCTGTACAGGAAGGCGTTGAGAGCGGCCCTCAAATCTTCCGATATCTTCTCCGACGATCGCTTCCTGAGAAAGGCGTCAGCCTCGTCCACAAACAGTAACAAGCCGCGCCGTGAGGCATGCGACCAATCGAACACTTTGTGTATGGCTGTAACACCTTCCTTGCCCATGGGCGCCACATCGCCACCAGTCATGATGGCGAAGTCCATGCCAGAGTGTTCGGCCAACTTTTTGGCAAACATGGTCTTACCCGTTCCGGGTGGGCCGTGCATCAGCACATTCCTGTAGAGACCACGATTAATGCGTGTGTTCTTTGTGGCAATGGCAATGTCACGTAGACGTTCCTCGAGACTCGGATTGAGAACAACGCCCTGGAGTGCATCGGCCGGCTTGGAGCGCAGTCGCTTGATGTAGTTCAACGGATGCTTCACGGCATCGAGGAAGGCAAAACGCGAGGTCTCTCCCACCAGCGATGGTTTGCCGATGCGCGCTTCCACGTAACGGGATACAACGCCGGTGGCACCCTTGGCCGTGTACACACCAAGGGCAAGCAGTGACAGGCCGCCAGCGGCAGTCAGCACCTTGTCCCAATCGGTGAGCATGGCCTCGGCACCAGCTCCAATCACGGATCCAGCCGTTCTGCAAGGGAACAAACATGCAATGACATCTAAACGTTGTTCTATAAAAGCCCACTCACTTGATGCCTTCCATCACAGTGGTACGGTGCTCCTGCGCCTTCAAACGAATCTTCTCCAAGTTCAGATCGCGATTCTCACGGTCCACGCGCGCCTTGGCCCTCAGCTCGTGCTCTAGCAGCTTCAAGCGATTCTTCTCCTTCATTTCGATCTCATGCTCAATGGTCTGACGGCGCATAGCCTCCTGCCGCTGCACGCTCTCCTCCTGCTTGCGAAGATTTTCCTCCTGGACCCGCTGCTGTTGGACCAGCTGGTCCTCGTACCGCTTGCGTGACAATTGATCCTGATACTGGGCACGCTGCTGCTGTTGCTTTGTCTCTTCAATCAGGGTCTTGCGTCGCTCCTCGTGATCAATGCGCCTTTGCTCCACCTTGGCCTGCTCAATGTGGGCCTCGTACTCCTTTACCTTGGTGCTGTACTCCGCCTGTCGGGTGGACTCCTGCATCTTGGACAGCTCCAAAGCCTCGCGAGCATGTTCTGTAAAGACATTATCATAGGTCACACACACTCATACAGTAACACACACACAAGCGCGCGCCCCAACTTTGATAGCATTCGGGGGCGCATGTCGATTATGCAATTGGCTGATGAAATTTTCCACCTACTTGAACGTTCTAGGGTCTTGGCGGCATCTGCCGCCCGCTCCAGTGCCGATGAATCAAAGCGGTAGGCCTCCATGGCCTTACGTTCGGCGCGGGTTAGCTCTGCATCCCCGGCCTTGCCGCCGGCAGTTCTACCCTCGGGATCGGCTCCATCGGCGCCGCCAGCAAAAGGATCTGGCTGCGGTTGCTGACGATTTCTGCCCAATAACCACGACATGACTGCTTTAACTGATAAATGGGTTGACCAAAAGTCGTGTTTCACTAACAAATGAGTGTTTAATTTCGTCTGAAACAATCAAATGTGCTTATCAAATAATTTTAAAAGTTACTTGTTCGTACAACGTGATTCTGATTTGACAGATAACAGCTGATTGACAGTGCTGTAAAACGACATTTTGTTTTATTTATATGTTTTATTTATTTATTAAAGTTAGCTTTAATAAAGTTGGAAAAACATGTACATACACGTACAATTTAGTGTGTGTGTGTAGCACAATGTAGCCGTTTTACGCGTATAATTGCAACTGATATTTGCAACGATGATTTTTCCGACGTTTCGATAACTAAATCGGCCCGTCCGATATCAATCAGCTGTTTCTCCGGCAAACAATATTTTGTATTTTATTTTTTGTTTGGCTTTTAGCTGATTTTTTAGGCGTCCGTCCCCACCATGTTCGAACGCAACCAAAAGACCATTTTCGTGCTGGACCACACGCGATACTTCAGCATAGCGAGCGAGGAGTACATATCCATGGACTTTCTGAAGGGCAAACCCTCTGCCCACAGTTCCGCCGGCGGTTCAAGCCAGTTTAGCAAGAGTCTGTGGACCTGCGCCTGCGAATCCTCCATCGAGTACTGTCGCGTAGTCTGGGACCTGTTTCCGGGCAAGAAGCATGTGCGCTTCATAGTCTCAGACACGGCGGCCCACATCGTAAACACGTGGAGCGCCAGCACACAGAACATGTCGCATGTGATGAATGCGATGGTCATGGTGGGCGTACCGTCCCGCAGCATGCCCCAGTCGTCGGATTACTCAGTGATCCATGGGCTGCGGGCGGCCATTGAGGCACTGGCTGAGCCCACGGACGAGCAGAGCCAGGCAATGGCTAGCGGTATACCCGATGATCTGATACTCAACGAGGGACGCGTCATATGCATCACCTCGGCGAGGGACAACACCAGCATGAAGAGCCTCGAGGACATCTTCAATACGGTGCTCATCCAGCAGAATGTACTGTCCGCAACGCCCCCTAAAAAGGGACTGGGGATCAATCACTGTCACCTGGTGATTCTCAATATTGTTCCTTTGGGAATCGATTCCATGGTGACCAATCGCAATCTGCTCGAGATTTCCCCTCTGCTGGATGTGGAAATTCATACAGTGGGTGCCCCGGATATTTCCTACAAGCTGACGCATCTCATTCTCGATCACTACGATCTGGCCAGCACAACGGTGACGAATATACCGATGAAGGAGGAGCAAAATGCCAATTCCAGTGCGAACTACGATGTGGAGATTCTGCATTCCCGTCGTGCCCATTCCATAACGTGTGGCCCGGACTTTAGTCTCCCCACCAGCATCAAGCAGGGGGCCACCTACGAGACGGTGACCCTCAAATGGTGCACGCCCCGTGGCTGCGGATCGGCCGATCTGCAGCCGTGCCTGGGCCAGTTTCTGGTCACGCCCGTGGATGTTACGTCGCGGCCCAGCTCGTGTCTGATTAACTTTCTGCTTAACGGACGCTCTGTGCTGCTGGAGATGCCTCGAAAGACCGGCTCCAAGGCCACCAGTCACATGCTGTCTGCCCGCGGTGGGGAGATCTTTATCCATTCTCTGTGCATCACACGCTCCTGCATGGACGAGGCACCCTCCATTGCCGATGGCCCCGGCGGCCGAGTGAACGACTATCGCACCTCAGAGCTGGGACAACTAATGAAGATGTCCCGAATGGTGCCGCTTAAATCCAGAGATCCTGCAGCACCCAATTTGCCGCGACGACTGCCACGCTACTTTCCTTTGACCACCACCTCGACAGTGCTGTTCCATCTGCAGCGGCATCTGAGTTGGCTGCCGCACTTCCTCCACCTGCTGGTCAAGGAGATGGACAAGCAGGACGAAGTGCGTTGCCAGCAGCACATCCATGAGCTGTACAAGAGCGCCTCTCGAGGCGATGTCTTGCCGTTCACTCACACGAATGGAGCGCGGTAGGAGGAGCTTTTAGTCCTTCAATTAATTCGTTTACTTAACCTGTTTCATCTTCCAGATTAAAACCCCACAAGGCCAAGGATCAGTATCGACTGCTGTACAGGGAGTTGGAACAGCTCATTCAGCTAAATGCCAGCACAGTGCATCACAAGAATCTGCTGGAGAGCCTGCAAACTCTTCGCGCCGCCTATGGCGATGCCCCCAGCAAATCGGAGGCAGGCACAGCCAATCTCCGATCCTTTACGGAGTCTCCCCTGTCGCCCGAGCGACTGGAGGCCATGAGCAATGTCAGTATCAGCAGCAGCACCAATTCCAACAGCCTGCTAAAGGCCAGCAAACGGCGCATGTCCAATTGTGGGACAAGGTAAGCTTTACGCCACCTCCTCCTTAAGCTTTTACTCTTCCCTTACATATCCTATGGATTCTCTTCGTCTTAGATCTCTGCTGGATATCATTTCCTCTGCGGAACGAAGTCAATCCAATAAACGTTTAGATTTCTCGGGCCGCATCTGCACACCCATTGGACAGATAGCCAAGCTGTATCCCGATTTCGGTAACAAGGAGAAGGATGCTGCTGCTGCTGCCGCTGCATCGGGAGTTGGTGTTGCGCCGAAAGAGTAGTCCAATAGAAGCTGAAAATACAGAATTGCTCATAAGCCTAGGGATAAGGAAGAATGATTTGGGATTTACAATTTCTTGGATCAAAAACTGCATTACCTTTCTGCCCGTTCGGAAAATCTCTTTACCCACTGGCAAAGTTGGCTCTAGGTGTTCTCAACGTTCCGAACTACCTTTAAGGCGAAACATTAATGGTTAAGGATTCCTTTTGCGCGCCATAATCCATTGGAAAAGTAACAAGTTCTTTGTTTTTAAAGTACTTTGCAGATATTGTAGATTTAATAATTAAAGATTCACATAAGTTAGATGTTACATCTGTCCATGTAGAAAACTTCATATTGAATTATTTCTGTATCTGTACTCTTTATATTCCTTTGATTCAATCAAACATTTTGGCATTTTTTTGGCCCTTTGTGTTTTGTGTAATGTTTAAAGAGAAACTATTCAAAAATATACAGAAAAATTTCTAGAGAATATTCAAAATTATTCGCACTTTCGCAAGACAATGGCAAACAATGTAAAAAAGCTCCTGCAAGTATCTGAGGAGGCGGCTCCCTTGATTCAGAGTAAGACCCAGACTATATGTCTTTCAAGCGCACTTCCCCAACATATCACTTATTCCCCCATTGTAGTTCCCGTGATGGTGGGCAATGAGATGTTTGTGCTCACCCAGCAGGATGTAAGGCGAACGGAGGATATACGCTATTTGAGCTACGATCGCATTGCGCCCAATGTCCATCTGTTTCCCACGGCAGCACCCGCAGCAGCTCCAGTCAACTACTTTGGCGGGCTCTTCACACCTCTGGCGCTGCCTTGTACAGCCCCTCCGAACGGCCCGCTGCAGGAACTGTTTGGTCGGAAGAAGGCGGAACCGGCCCCAGGCAATGTGGCCGATGTGGCTACCCAAATGGCCTGGTCCAAGGAGAAGGAGATCGAACCCTCAAATCGCGCACCCTTGCGCTACAGTGCGGCCACCTCCACCTCTAGCCTGACCAAGAGCTGTGCTTGCCAGCACGATCCGCCAAAGTCGAGGAGTCAGCATACCAGCTGTAATTCTCATACTGCTCGGAATGCCTGTGTCCAGACCAAGGGCACAACTTCTTCGACTGCTTCCAGTACTGGCTCCAAGTCCATTTGGAAAACCGTGGCGTCTGATATGTCGGTTGCGGAATCGAAGAGCAATGTAAATATATCTTCACCTGCAAATTTATCAGATGCGGGGTCGAAGGACAATTGCAATGGAAGTTCGGAAGGTAGCGTGCCCGCCAAGGAGTCCAAGTGTCCCAGCCGTCACTGCAAGTCCCAACAAACATGCACATACTCGGATGGGCAGAGCTATCATCGATGCAGTCCGCGGGAGGGGAGGTTTCGACCACAGCAGCATCAGTCGAGTAGATGTGCACAATATAAGTCTCGTGGATGTGCTCAAGATCGTATTCGTGCACAGTCACAAGAGCAGCTAACGGCAGCCCAACAGGATCAGCGCAGCTACCAAAGGGATAAAGCAAAGTTCTCTCGAAGTGTCTACTTCTCCCCTCTAGAGGACGCTTCATCTGTTTAGAACAATCCGAACAACGAAGAACAGCAGCGTCAACGCCACGAGAATAATAGAGCGAAGGACAGCAAGCCACAATTGCATTCTATTTTCCCATATTTTCTTTAACTAATTTATAAATCTTGTCTGGCTTAACTATCTTCTAGCTTTAATTATGAATCCTTGTGGTGCATCCTTACTTTCTATATAGCAGCTATAACTAGCTCAACGATTTTAGGGGTCTGCTCTTGATGAGAGATTTCCTTTTCAATGGAGCTTGCACCTTTGCTGCCTTTGCCAGCTTACGCTTCTTTGACTTGGAACAGGATTCGTTATCCTGCGGCTTGGCATTGAAATACCTCTTGGGATTCTGGTGCTCACGCTGCTCTCGCTTGAGCTCTTCCGGCGTACTGATGCGCAGATAAAAGTCCTTGAGCAGCACTTTGAAGTCCTCCACTAGGGTTTCCCTCACCACCTGAACCTTGCCCTTGTCGCAGAGCGTGCACGCCTGTAGCTCCGTGACCTTAAAGGCTTTTGGTGCAAACACTGCTGGGGGACGCCACATAATGGCCAATTCCTTGCCGCCATGGGGATTGTAGAAGAAGGCAGCATAGTCCGAATAGGCAGACTGCAAATCGCACAATAAATCAAATGAATTTCAGAATTTCTTGAAGTTAGAGTCAAGTCTTACTCTCAATTGATGGACAATCGCTGCCAGTGGGTCCTTTCCTGCTCTGGGCAACAGGTAATTCGGTTGATCAAAGGACACAAAGGGCGAACCGAGATCATAGCTCAGAGCATTGGGCACCAAGTCCGACTTGAGTTGTATCACCAAATCGTAGCCCTCGCTGGAGCCGCGAAACAGCTGCGCGGGGCGCACAAATCTCAGATCTTTCGACTGCAGACTGGTCTCAATCATCTCCAGTGCATGGCGGGCCAATCGAGAGACATGCGAGAGGATACGCAGACTGGGCGACTCCCCGGTGGTCCACAGACGGCCGGCGTGTTGTTGATCGTACGAAGTGGCCAGGGCCAGGGGCGGGTAGCTCTGCCGATCGCTGCGGAAACTGTGCTCCAGATCGCCAATTTGTTGTTCTGTTTAAAAAGAGAATACAGATTGAGTAGGATTGAGAGAGAAGCCACTGGGGAGACTCACCCTGCCAGCTGCTGTTGAAGTTCAGCAGAAAGAGTTCTCCATTCCAATCGCTGTGCGCGAGCAGATGCAGGAACCGTATGAATCCTGTTTGGGGTGCCGCTATGGCCTGAGGAGCATTTCGCTGCTGGTACAGATGGGCAACCAGCAGCTCTGTGGCCATCGGGGGCCAGATCCCGTCATCCAGCAGTTGAGTGGCCAGCCAGCGCTTGGCAATCAGCACAGTCGGCCCATAGGCGGAGTGCGACTGATGCAGGGAATGCAGTGCTCCACTGACCTTGGGCAGGATGTAGTGCCGTTGCTCCAGGGCACGACTCTCGGGGTTATCCACATACTTCGTCACTCCCCGTTCGGTGACCTCCTGCTTGAGCAGAGCCAGCTCTTTGTTGTGAGCCAGCTCCAGCAGGAAACAGAAGCCCCGCTTGAGGACCAGCAGGCCCTCAGAGGTAATGGACCAGTTGAGACGACACTGCGCCTTCAATTTCTCGCCAATCTCAATGAGGAATGCCGTCTTGAGTGCTCTCAGGGCGCTCAGCTCATTTGGCCACTTGCCGCTCTGTCCCAGCTGAATGATTACCCGCTGGATGTGGCTGGCATGGATGTGGTCGGCCATCATGCGAGCCTGCGGCAGCACCGGCATCGGTTCACAGTAGCGGGACACCGGGGATATGCTCGAAATGGACACAATCTCCAGGGGCAGATCATCCAGCGCATGGAGTTGGCGCGCCAAATCATCATAGCAGCGTATCACATTGGGACTCAGTGCCTCCGCATCCGTGTCCTGCTGCAGCTCCAGTTTGGTCTTCACTTTGGACACCTTAAACCAGGGCGATAGCTGATAGACCAAATCTAGGTCGGCTGCAATATACTGGATATCCTTGCTGTCCAGCTGGAGATGATGCTCCAGCAGATGCATCACGATCTGCCGCACAATCAGTCGCTTCTTGCTTGGCGCATCTTTGGTTGTGCCCCACACAACAGCCTCCGTGATGCTGCCATCCTGAAAGCGTCGCAGATTGGATTTATCGCCCCAAAACTTTCGAAACTCGGCAGATCCCTCGGGATCATCGTTGGATGACGGTCCCTTGTCGAGCACTTCATACGCATGCTCTGGATCGAGTATGAGACCCAGCTGTATGGATTGTCCGATGATAGGGGCCTTGCTCTCGACGGGCCATGCACTGCTGACGGTTTCTATGGGTAGAATGGCCTGGACACGTTGCTTAAGTCCCTTTTGCAGAAGCCTATAAAGTTTGAAATTAATTATACCAGCAAGCAATGAGACATGCATTCTACTCACTCTGTCAGGATTTGCAGCAGCTGAGGATAGCCATAACTCGCAAAATCGTACTTCATCTGCGGCTTCGAATGAAGAACAAGCATTTGCTGTATACTCGAGTAGTTTGTGATCCTGGGGAAACACAGAATAGTTAAATCTCTCAGAGAACTCAGAAAGAACTCCATTCAAGACTCACTTTAGTATGTTATCCACGCGCGTGTACAGTGGACACTTTTGCATGAAAATGTACGGGAAACTATTCAATTTCATATCATTCAGTAAGTCTACAGCTAGTTTAGCCTCTGCTCGGACCCTCTGGTACACTCCCAGCGGCACATTCGCACAGAGATTGAGCTGTCCGGAGACATCCATGAAGCACACATCGTAGTAGCCGGCCATGGTGCTCAGCTGCTCTGTTTGGCCTGAGGCGGGCGCTAGGGTGATGCCATTCGTCCAGTCTGTGTTGGCCAGTTGATTCCAAACGGTGCGTGCCACTTGGTAGCTGCTGCTCGACTGATGCAGTATGCGCTGTTGATTTAGATACACGATGAACGCCGCCAGGATGTGCGAACCAAAGCCAGTGAATCCTCTGTCTAGCTCCCGCTGACGCAGCCATACTTTGAGCAGCAATAGACCGTCCTGAAAGTTGCGTCTGCCCTTGAAGGCCTTGTCGAGGAGTGCCTGGTTCTGGGCCAGCGTCAGGTCAAACAGAACACTGGCATTATAGTGCTGTGTGGACGGCAGTGCCTCCTCCTCATCCCACTCATCGTTATAGTATGTGGGCCGTATATTATTGTTCCAGGGCACAAATCTGCCCGGCTTAAAGGTGCTCTGTGGCGCCGTGATAAACAAACGCAGCTGTAGGTGCTTTGACACCTGCTTGGCGGCTGGCGTTAGCTCCAGCACTGGCTTGAGAGGATTATTGCCATGATAGTTAAAGGCAAAATTATCCTGGGAATAGGCCGGATCGCTCCTCATCTGATTCGTTACGTAGGTCAGGTACAGGGCCCGCTTCTGATCGTATATAAGGTTTAGATAGTCATCCTTGTGTAGACAGTCCTTGGGCATCTCCAGGGCCACATCTACTACGATCTTTGGGCCCAGCAAAGTACCCGTGGAGGCAGCACCAATCAGTTGAGGCTCTTTCGTGGGCTTGGAGAAGATAAAGCCCGATATCTTCTTGTCCACATTCAAGGGCACTTCCAGCTGGCTCTTCTCCACCAAGCCATCTTTCAGCCGCTGTGTGAAGACTGTAAAGGATTCCATCCAATTGTCTATGTACTCGGTGTACTTGGTCTTTAGTTGGATCTCCTCCAGCATCTCTTTGACCTGCAGCTTGAAGAGATTCGAGTGAAAGAGATTGCGTGTGTCACGCAATTCTTTCATCTCCTCCAGCGTCGGTGGCTTCACATTCTTCCCATCGTCTGTCCTGAACTTGTTCTTCTTTTGCGCAATGATCGAGACGGGTCCTGGCAATGTTGTGGTCTTCTTGGATGGCTTTGGCTTTGGCGTCGGCTCCTCGAAACCATCATCGCTGCTTGTGGCTGGCTTCTCCAGATCACTGTGTGCATCAAGACCCAACGCAGAGTCTGCAGATTCTGTTCGAGCGGCTTTTGGCGGACGTTTCGTGGCCGGTGGCTGGGTGAATGCAATTTTTAAGCTATGCTTTCCGTTATCTCTATTCCGTAACTTACCCCTTTCCGTTGAATTTTCTTAATTTTACCCATTTTGCTCAACAGATCAAATGTAAATTATGTTATCTGGACTGGACTGCACGTGTTGCCATTCAGTATTTTCCTGGGTATTTTATCTGCAGCCGAAGTATGGTCACCCTGGCCGCAAGCTGTAGATTTTAGGTCAAACTGTAAAAAATCGAAGGATTTAGTGCGGAGTGGACAAAAGTTAATGAAATATGTTCATAAACAATTAAAATTGTTTTGCTTAATACATAGTCCGGTGGCAGCCGTGCCGTGTTGTGTGTAAGTGTGTGGTGTGTAACTTGGGTGAAGATATTTGCTCTTTGCCCTTGGTCCTGGCTGACACTACAAGATGGTCAAGATTGACTTAAGTGAAATAAAATATTTTAGTCACAAAAGGGACATGTGCAGAACGATTGATAGGTTTTTTGACGATTGCGAGTGGAAATGTGTAAACAAAGCTGCCGGCTAATTGGGCAGTGCTGTGGTATTTTCTTTGGTATTTTATAGACACTTCTCAAGGCAATCTGAAATACAAATAGCAAGGATTTTTATGAAATAAACACAAAATATAACCAAATCGGGGGAAATGTATTAGGTTTAGCTACATTAAAAGAATATGTGAATCTGGTATATTATATTGACGCCGCTGAAGCGTTTCCGTCCTTTCCCGACACGGCCCCACTGTCAGACCGTGTTTGTGTGTGTGCGGTGTGTGTGTGAGCAAGCAAGGGAAAAAATCGCACCATTTTTCTCGTGCTCTTGCGTGCGTTTTTGGTCTTTTGAGAAGAGTTTAATTGAAAATTGAACGAAAATAGACTATGATGAATATGTAAAAAGTAGTGCACTAAGTAGTCAACGAAGCGCCCGAAAAATCAACTAATATACACACCGCTATTAGTTAGTGCAAAAGTAATTCAAATTGCAAAATTGAGTTCGGTCCTGGTGTGAGTGTGTGTAACTGTGTCTGTGAGTGCGTGCGTGCCAGTGTATAAGTGAAAAAATGAGGCGTAGTGAAAATGCGTGCAAAACTGTCTAAAAGGTAAATCACCAAAAAACGGGACCACCAAATTAATTACGCGTGAAAATCACTCAATATTGGGGAAGAACATAAAGCCCTCGGTAAATAATGATGCGTTGGCAAAAGGCGGCTCAATGAAAAAATATGGCCAAAACTTGAGTAGTTACACCCTCTCTGCCTCTCATACGTGCGCTCTCTCACTCTCTCTCGTTCTGTCTCTTTGGCCATCAGTTGGCCGCCGTCGAGTTTTTTTTGGCTGCATCGAATAACAAAACGTGAAAAATTATAAAAATAAAAGAAATCACGTACGAAAATTGATCGCTTGGCCTTCTGCCTAGCCGTGGCCGAGACATCTTCCAAAACTGTAACAGGCCCAAAGAGGATGAGGATGATACGCAACGCCACTAATTGGCCTAATTCTGTCTGCCCTGGTCCAAAGGAGGTGTCAATCATTTTCACATGCAATACCGACTCTCATTGATTCAAAGTCCGTGCGTTTCAAGTGCATGGCAGTTTGAAAGAGCATTTGGGGGACAACAAGGCTGTGAATTAAACGAAAATCAATGAGAAAAAGCAAATTTAGTTAGCCTCAGTGCCACTCAGTGTGACCATGCCGTCACCAGCAGGTCCACTTCACCCAATATACCAAGCAAAAATACTGCCCTGCCTGATAGAAATACCGTGCAAGAATGGACATTTTGTTGAGGTGTAAATTAATGCAATTCTTTCATTTTTTACTTGCAGCTTGATCTGATTACGACCTCCGCCTGCCCTTATCGGGAAGCACCCGCAGAGATGTGTTGTAAATGTTTAAAACGCGAGCTGACCGGTTAAATCTTTATTAACAGAATTTAACTACACCACAAGAAAGCGTTTTGTTTGTTGTTGATTTTACGTTATGTTGTTCTTTGCCGGCGCTAAAATGTGAAAAAGAAAAAATACATACATAGCAACAAATTGAACAGAAAACAATACTATACACAGAATTGGGCTTGATTTGTTGGAGGAAAATGTTGAAAAGTGTGATCTTGTCAAATTGTACAAGCAAAAGAAATTGTATAAATAGAGATATTTAACGTAGAACAAAACTCCCCTTCGAAACGTCCGAGTGTAAAAACAAAATAGCCCGCCTTCTGACACATACCTAAACACACACACATACTCATCCCCCTGAACCCCATACAAAATTCAATAATATTTTCATGAAATTTCTACAAAAACAATAGAAATAAACCATAAAATTCGAAGAAATGCTGCTCAAATTTCATATTTAATGTCAACCGACGACCTCACAGCAACAACAACAACAGCTGCTGCTAAAACGGGAAAAGGAACGGGAATAACTGTAAGCTAGCACAGCCTATAACGTGGGAGTGGGAGCGGGAGCGACGACGACCGACGCACACCTGTACTCTTCAGCGGGAGAGCGGCCGGAGAGAGATCCAGCTTAAACGCAAACGTAAACGTGTGTGTTGGCCGCATGCGCGACATGCGTGAACGTTAAGTGAGTGTGTGTGTGTACGTGCATGTCCGTGCGTGTCCGTACATCCGTGTCTCTCAGTGGCCCCGTACCCTGTATCTGTATCTGATCCAACAGATCCACCAGCAAGTCGCATCTCGGATCACTCTTACCGATCAAAATAACGCAAGCAGCAGCAGCAGCAGAGGAAAGCAGCAACCAGCACACCAATCCAACAATAGTTCCAGTTCCATTTTGCCGATAAAAAAATTCGCTATCAAAATTCTATAGAAAGTGATTAATATTTTTTGAATCGAAATTCAAAAGGCTTTCGTCGGAGCAGCAGTCATTGACAACCACAAAAAATAAACAGAAACCAAGATGCAGCGACGCGAACGGCAAGCTAGGTGAGTTGACAAGTAAAAAAAAAAAAACAAAAAAAAAAATATGAATGGAAATTCCAATGTCAAAAAGGAACTCTCAGAGAGAGTACCGTTCCATTTGTTACTTTGTCCCTACCACAATGTTCCCTATTTTAGCATTGTAATTTAAACTTTAAATTTAAACTTAATTTCGATTGGGCGATGGGTGGTTAAGACTCTGAAACTCTGGTATGTCCAGAAATAAAAAACAGTCCCATTACCAAGCCTATTTTCCCAAGTTTGGCAGGAAAAAAACACTCTTAGGCGCCGGAAGAGTTGATTGTTTTCATAAATGTTGCTATCAAGTTTAGATGTAGAATGAATGAATGTTATGATAACGATAAGATTGGTCAATCGACTTTTTCGAATGATTGAACGAATGCTGCAATAGGGATTTATACCTATCTTCCTGTGACATCAACAAGTCACCTTTCCTTTGTGTTGAAAATACTCTGCTTTTATTCAATATATTCAATGCCAAATCGTAAGGGAGCTGTGCCACACGAAAGTGCTGCCATTGAACAGATTATGCCACCTGTATGCGGCACACAATCGCACATTATACTCCTACTATATCCCGCTATATAGATTGGCTTTTATGTATATACGTGTATGGGTGTGTGTGTGTGTGAATGTTAGCCAAGAAAACACACACACTTGGGCAAAAGTTCAACTATCACTTGAGTGGCTTTTCGCGTTTTGTTGTTGTTTTTGTGGTTTGCCAAAAAGATTTTATTTTTAGCCCAGAGAATTTTCTATTTAAACTTTGTGTGTTTTTGTTGTTTTTTTTGTGTTTGATTTTCTTTTCCGCGGCGGCTGCTGCTTTATCAGAGTGGCAGAGCGGAGACGTTTGCTTCTTGTTCCTCTTGGCACGAAATGGTTTTCCAATCCATACATGCATAATAGATATACTTTACATACATATGAGAAATGTTTGTGTAAGGAAGCGGAAAGTAAAATTCACACACACCCCACGCCACGCCACGCACATTATAAATATTTTATAGACATTTTAGTTGATCCCATCCCGTCCCGTCCCGGCCTCCTTGTGTGTGTGTGTCGGAAAGAGGTTGCTTGCTGCCTTGGATGTGGGTCCAATAGTGCGTCGGTTGTCTCGTTGTTTGTTACCTTGTGCTCTGCTCTGCTCTCCTCTGCCCTGCCCTGCACGTCTATTGACACTTCTAGGTTGTTGTTGGCTTTGGCTTTGGGTCTCTCTCTCTCTGTGTATGAGGAATGGAATGTTTTATATTACATTATACGGTTTGTTTGTTGTCTGCATTTTGGGTTCTTTTTCGGGTATATATATTTGTACACACTTGTTTGCTCTTCATGATGCCACCATATATACTGGAATGATTTTGGGGAGGGGGACGGGCACCATGGGAATGACAAAGTGGGGAATCGTTTTCTCTGTACTTTATTGATCTGGGGCCCAAATAATCCCTGACCTCTAGGCTCACAAATTTATAGAAAAACGAGCGAGGAATATCATTGATCAGTTCAGCAAAAGTTCTCGTGATTAGATATGGCCGCACTGTCAAACGAAATCATTTGTGCAAACATTTACCCTAGCCCACGTCTCCAGGTCTCCTCGTTCTGTGCATCGATGCGGATGGCGATGCCGGCGCGTCCGATGGTCATAATTATGTGATTAAATATTTAGTTACGGTCTCTCTCAAGTGATTTAACCTTCAATCAAATGAGTTTCTTGTACCCTGTAGTTATAGGCTATAAAAGGGGATATGTTTTAAGGATGTTCAGCCAGAATCAGGAACTGATGACCCTCTATGCTATGTATTTTTGCCTCTATTACAGAAGCAATAAAATCTGTTACGGGGTATCGATTAGTTGTAACATAGGGCACTCGTTGCATATTGAAATGCGTTTCCTTATACGCATATTAATGCATGCCGGTGTGTGTGTGTGTGTGTGTTTGCTTGTGGTGTAATTATCGAAAAAAAAGAGACAGAAGTAAAAACAAAACTCGAGCAACAGCTCTTGGACTTTGGGGTTATTGAGCTCCCGCTCCCGCTCTCTCTCCTCTCCCATCTCTCTCTCTTTCTTACTCCTACTACCACAGCAGTGGCTCTCTTCAGCTACTCCTCTGCACTGCTTCTCCTGCAGACTGCAGTTGATATGCGGACAACGCGTTTGACCTCAATTACACGAACACGAAGGCGAGACAGGGATGCCCATACCCCGTGCCCATTGAAGATTACTGTAAATACATACATATATTTTGTTTCTTCTTCTTTTTTTTGCTTTGGTGGACAAAAAGCAATTAATTAATTAAAATGTAATTTATGAATTTGTGTGTTTTCCAACGCGACATTTATTTGTTTTCGAAAATTAAAAACAATTACGAGAGCATAAAGAAGAAGACAACAAATACCAAGACCGAAATCAATGGCAATGGAAAAACCAGTTGCTGATAATTAAGAAAGAAAAAAGGAGAACATCACGAGATGAGGAAAAACAAGCCGCAGACGGAGCCCAAGAAAGAGGAGAGGAACAGCGACTGTAAGAAAAACAGACAGACTTTGTTCATTAAAAATGACTGAAATCTTTTCTGTCGCCGTCTTCTAAAACACACACAAAAAAGCGAAGAAAAAAAAAATAAATCATGATAGAAGACTCAAGTGCAACGAAGTTTTTACACACTGGCACCTCGAAAAGGGGTTTTTTTTCTTGTAGCCGAAGTTTGAATACCTTTGCAGTTCCAGAAACTTAAAGGGTGTTTCTCCCTATTTTAAACAGTTCAGCTTAAAGATCGATTCAGCTAGAAAATCCAATCTATAATTAAAGAGAGAGATATCTAAATTATAATACCATTGGAATTTGAAAGAGTGCGGAGAGAAGAGCAGCTCAAACAAAAAACCAGACTTGAGACTTGACCCGAGCAACTTGTTAGTGCGCCTCGTTCTGCCTCTAATAAGTTTGTCCCCCTCCCACCACCTTCCATGGTTCTACTTGCTCATCCTCTTTTCTCCACCAAAGGAATGCCCGGGACAGAGACAAAGATGAGAAATTAACGCAAATAGTTGAGCTCTGTAGGAGACTTCGAGGACAGGAGCAGAGATTGGAGAGTGGAGAGTGTCGGGGGAAGAGCGGGGTGAAAAGGGAAGGCAACTCGAGCAAGTTGAAAATAGTTGAAAGAAGAGCACTTGTCCCTTTTCATTTTCCTGCTCTTTGGCTCGTTGCACTTGAACTTTTCCAGTGTGGAAATGTGAGAAAATCGGTAAAAAATCGCTGTGTGCGTCGAGTGCTGCGTAAACTGCGCCTAGGCGGTCTCTGATTTCAAAATTCTGATAGCTTCCCAAACAAAGTCATTTATTTTATTAATCAATGTCGTAAAACTTTTTATCAGCCGCAAAAGCTGTCTAAATTTTCAAAATGGAAACAGTTATCGCTGTGGTGGAGAAATAAATTATAGAGATTATTGCTGGAAATTAGAGCAGATATCGTTCTTCTATTGAAAGAAGTGCCTCTGCAGAGAAGATGATTTTTCTTTTGTAATGACAAATGAATGTTGTAATGCAATGCAGAACAGATTACAGACTGTATTCTGTATTATTCATTAATCCAAAGTCCACTAGCACGATGCTCGTTCGTTAATCAACACTGGCTGAGGTGGTGGTGGAGACACGGGGGCTGTCAGCCTTCCTCTTCTCTCGGGCCATTCAAGCTTAAGTGCAAAAGGATTTCTGTGCGAATTTCTTTTCCGTTTTGCTGTCAAACGTATAGAATAATACGTGATGAGTCACTGCGGATGGGTTTTAAAGGTACATAAAGCTGAAGCTGCTGTGTGGATGAGGAGGAGGACTGTGGACTGTGTCCAAGCTTTGTGTCAGCTGTTTGTTAACTAAATCCCCATCGATTTGTTTGACAGGCTTTTCACTTGCACACGCACGCTGCCCACACACCGCCCTCCCCGCCTGCCTTCCCTCTCGTGTTCAAGCATGACTGGCATCTAATTTAATTAGATGAAAATTTCACACTATTGGTTTTCTTGTTTTTCTGCTTACGTTTGCTATACCATTGTACACTGCCATGTGCATTTCATTGTGAACTTTTGTTTGAAGAGCTGCCATGCCCTCGGTATCCAATGGATAGGTGCATTGAAAAGTGCATGAACAGCATTTCTATGGCCCCCCCGCATCCCCAATGGCATCCGCATACTCGTGCATGTACATCTGTAGCTCACTTATCAGCGATTGATTCTCGTTTTTATTCCAAATAAAATCAATTCAAGATAGAGCGATTGCTAACACCAATTTTTGGTATAGTTTGTTCCAATAGTACTGCTTCAAGTGGTCGCACTGCTTACAATCTTGGATTCGCCTTATGCCCAACGAAAGAGTGTACAGATGTCACCGTTTCTCTAGGCGAACGCCCTCGCATTGACCATTTCTGTCGCACACTAAAACATTAGACATCATCTTCGGCGGCGGCGAGTGGTGGCGATTGGGTGGTGGCCTGGTGGCAGCCCTGGCCATCAGCCATCAGCTTGCGGTGGTTCCACTTATGCTGCTAATCGTCAGCAAACTTGGCCTTTTCTTTCTTGTTGCTGCGTGCACCCACACAAGCACACGCAAGCAAGCAGTTGCCGCCACTCACTCACTCTCTCTTCCGTGTCTCTCGCAAGAGAGAAAGAAGCAGTGGAGGCAGGCAGCAGAACCGACCGATTGACAGTCGACAACAGCCTAATGACGTCATCAGCAGCGGGGCAGTGGCTGTGGTGTTTGTGGATGGTTGGGTCGTTGGGGTCTGACGGTCGGTCGGTCGGAGGGTCGGTCGGTTGGTTTATTGGTCCCGTTAGTCGGTCTGGAAGTCATGTGCTTTGCTTTTTTATTTCCTTTGTGTACGCTTTTACATTCACATTCTTTTTGCTTAATCCGCAATTTGTCCTTGTTTTTTGTTTTTGTTTTTGTGAGCCACAGCTGCTTGCCCCCATTGCCCCTCTCTCCTCGTCAATTTATCCCTCCTCTCGCTTTCGTTCATTTTTCATCAGCATTTTCTTGTATTATTATTATTGAAGCTACTTTTCGCCACACGCAACTTTGGCTTTGCTTTTTGCGGTTCCTCTGGTTCTACCCCTCTCACTCTCCTCCCTCTCTTTCGATTCCTTGCCGATTGGGGGCAGGTGGCAACCCTGGCCCGGCCTGGCCTACGTTACAGTTACATGTTTCTTGTTGTTCTCGTTGCCAGCTCGACTCAAAATGTAGGTTATCCCAACCGACGAAACACCCTACAACCCCACGGCCAGAGCCGCCCCATGGAGCTGCTTCTGCTATTAAATAATAAAAAGTAATACAAAAAGTTTGTTTTACGTTACATGTGGCTGTCTCTGTGTGTGTGTGTCGGTTGGTTGGCAACAAAGTTACGTTGGTTTAGTTTTTTATTTAGTTTTCTTTTATTATGTAGCGCAAGTGGCGTGTAAAAATTTATTTTCAACATCACTGTTTTCTTTTCTTTTTTTTTTATAAACATGTGCAGTAGAAAATTAAATCAACCTTACAGTTACGGTAATGGTTTTCCTGCAATTTTATTTTCGTCATACATTTGATTGTCTAGATCAGCTGATCAAAGGAAAATGTTCAGTGTGGTCAAACATTTCCCCAGTGGCCCAACAAAAACGAACAGCAATATCATTCATAGACTGTTACGCTATAGAAGCAGTGTCGTTGTTCAAGCAGTCCCCACCATCCAGCTCTGCTGCACTGCTTCACTGCTTATTCACTGCATGCATGAGTCATCCACCCGTTACTCTGTCCAACAGAAGCTGCGGCTGCGACTGCGCTGAGCTGCAAGATCTGCTTGCCGGCTCAGAGCAGAGAGTGGGAGAGTGAGAGAGTGCATGCATGTGTGTGCTTGACAGGTGCGTTTTGTTTGTGTAACGAGTTTGCCATAAGCTTGGGTCGTCGCCTCTGACGCATGTACTCACACGCATGTACACACGCACGCGGCTACTTACTTATACATCATCGTTGTCAATATGTCGCTCGCTCTCGCACACTATTGCCGTTTAAGTATCGCCCTCTCCCACTACATTAGCTATTGTAGTATCTCTCTCGCCTCTACATTAGCTATTGTATCTTGCTCTGCTACATTTGCTATTGTATCTTTCTCTCTCACATTTACTAGTGCAGTATCTCTCTTCTATGTTTTCTCTCTCTCGCTCTGCCACATGTGGCGGCGGCAGCAGAACAGCAGAACAGCGCCATGAACAATAATTACATACTAATACGAAATGCTCATTTGCCGCATTTTCCTTTTCACACGCTCACAAGTGTTTTGCCTTGCCTCGCTCTCCCGCATTCGCTCTCTCCTCTCTCTGTCTCTCTCTCTGCCCCGGACGCGACTGAACACGATGCGACTTGGCCAAGTGTTCTCTCTCTCCGGCACAGTTCATTTTCGATCGCTTTCCGTAGCAGTTGTCATTCCTCCTCCTTTTGAGTTTTTTTGCAATCACTCAGAGGTCGCGCGGTGCGCTGCGGGTGTGCACTACACACAAACATACAAAACACACACATCTGTAGTTACACAAAATATACCCACATATAAGGGGAAAATTTCTTGGTGTTGTTGTACGTGTTAATCATTTTATCGCTATGAAGTTTAGTTTAATTTGTGTTTGCTCCAGTTTTTGTTGTTTGTTTTTTTTTGTGAATTCAGCAGCCCCGAAACGAATATTCCGTCTCTCTTTGTATCCCTGTTATCCATAGAAGAGTTGGCAAATCCAATTCCTCCTGCCAAGCAGTTCCATTATCGCTCTTGGAATTGTATCTGAATATCTCTTCATCTCTTCTCTCGTTCTGTATCGAACACACAGCTGTGTGTATGTATCTTTTGGTTTTTTCGAGTCAGCTGTCTTCTGTGCTTTATTTTTCCAACATCTTCTGCAGAGCTTTAACGAGTTTCTGTTGTTTCTTCGCGTTAAGTACTATTCTTGGCTCGCTCGCACTTCCTCTGCTGCTTGCACATTCTCGGTGTTATTGTTGTTTTCTGTTTGTACACCGGCAACATAAACTGGTTTTTCGAGTTATTTATGAGGTTTTTTCTACAATTTATTTTGCCTGCTGCCTACCTTTTCGGTATCTGTATGCTGCGCTGCGCTGCGCTGCTCTCCTCGTTCTCTTTCTCTTGCTAGCGCTCTCCTTCTCCACTGCTTTGTCTTGCAGACTTTTGACCTGTAACGACAAGAAACTGTTAAAAAAAAAGAGTTTTAAGATGGGGCAAGGAAGCAAGGTTTTCGTAATGTGGCGAAAGTTTCAACCAGTGAGAGAAAGAGGCCCTCAAAATGCAACATCATGAACCTTAACCCTCTCCGAAATCCCCTATATAACTCCATCTCTCCCTGGCGCAAACACACACACACAGAGAGACAAAGCGTAACGGATATGACAAATTAAAACCGTTTTCATCCAATAAAAAAAAAAACAGAAAAAAACAAACAGTAGCAAACACAAAAACAAAAGAAAATTGTAATAATAATACAGAAATGGCTTAATTGTGGAAAAAAAAGAACGAAAAGTGCTGTGAAAAGTGTTCAAACCCCGAAAGGGAATACATCTTTGAAAGGAGAAACACCAAGTGAGAACACGCAACACCCTGTTTCTGCGATCGTAAGGGAAATTTTAGATTATTCGGAGCTTTTCGTGGAAATCTACCGATTTGGGGGAGAGTCTCAAGTTTAATTGCAAAAAATATAGAATATTTGATATCATTGTGAAATAAGATGTAAATGTAAGATGCAAGCAGTGTGCAAATATCAAAAGATTAAATATTTCATTTAATTCCAAGCATAGCAAGCAGTATTCCCACTAAAAATTGCATTAAATGTTCTCAAAAGTGTGCAAATACAAAAAAGAAACCGGAATAAAGTGCAGGCCATAAAAAGCAATTAAACAATTATAAAACAAAAACGAGGAAAAACACGTTCTCAAGTACAACAAAATCCAGCAGCAAAAACAACAAAGAAAGCAGCAGCAGAAACAACAACAGCAGAGAGTGGAACGGCCGCCGCAGCAGAAGTCAATCCAACAACAGCTGCTTACAGTTGGACCAAGCAGTGCTCTGCTGCTGGCTCTGCTGATCCCCCCTGCATTGCACACAGAAATCCATGCATGAGGCCAAGAAGCAGAGCTCTCTCTCTCTTGCTCTCGCAGTGGTCTGACTAAAAGCGCCGTTTGACGGAGTTTTGCCGGGTTAGTGTTTTTGTTGTTCTTGTACACCCGATCCATTCTTATGTTGAACACATGTTGAAGGCACAGCAGCAGCAAGGCTGAAGGCTGAAGGCAGATGCCAGAGAGAGAGGGACATCCATAGGATGCACAATAGTGTGGGAATGAACTGAAAGTGTGACCAGCTTAATCAGAGTGTGTGTAGCCTTCAATTTGGCAAATGCTTATTTGAGGAAAAATGCTCACATTGTATTTCACCCGCGACTTTGACCTCAACAGAGCATCAGCCAACATAAGAGAATGAAAAAAAAGTACGATATTTTTTAGTTGGCAACGCTAAACGCACGTGAGGTTTTTCAATGTCGACCGCACACGCCCCCCTACGCCGCTCGCCCTTAAGCTGCATATGCACATTCCTCCACTCATTCACAGGCCCGCCCACGCGGCACAGAAGGCGGAAGGAAGGAAGGAAGGAAACGAGCGTAAATAACCGTAAAAGCAGGGTTGAGACCCCAGACAGGGTTGGAGGAGATTTTCGATTGGGTTCTGTGGTGATTTTCGGGGTCGTCTGCCACCAAATGAGCCCCAAAGGCAGGCAGGAAGAGAACACTAGAAAGCAAATTACCGACAATTTTTCAACACACACACACACACACCACACACGCACATGTATTCTATGCTGCATAGATAAATGATAGCGTTTGACCTCGATCATAGTCATTTGCATAACTTTTAGCTTTTGCACGTGGTGGTCTCCCAGCTGAGGCTAAACTAATTAAATCTCTAACCACACGTACACACAGACTGTTGGGTGGGTGCGGGGGTGCTGCATATTCAATGTTAATCTAACATGCAAAGGTCAATCGGCCATTGAGGCGCCCCGACACACAAACATACAGACAGACTCGGCACACACACAGTTTGTCTGTTTGAGGCTGTGGCGTTGATAGACTACATAGTGAATGGAATTGTTGCTGCTGCTGCTGCTGCTGTGACGCGCAAACCCAACCCCAAAGCAGCGTCAATCAGTCTGGTACAATGGTACTAATCATAAGTATTTCCAGCAAAAAACAAAAATACCTTTTTGTAAAAATATTGATTCGCATATTCATTTATTCCATGTCGGGACTAGGAGTGTCACTTATTTGTGGTCTGCAGCCCACTGTACTCTTGTTGCACTGGCGCTTGCACCTCACTCTCTCCTTGTGCCAGGCTTTCGCCTCCTCCTCCTCCTCCTCCTCCTCCTGCTTGCACTGCAGGCTGCATGCCCACTCTTCCCACTCGCTCGCACACTCGTTCATTTCGCCTCGCCATTGTCTGACGTCGCTGCTAATCAACGCTCGCTTATCTAGCCAACTTGTTCGCACTGCTTGCGCCTTGGCCTACGAGAGAGGCAGAGCGAGAGCGAGAGCGATAGTGAGTGATAGTGTGCGTTCTCAAGTGCTTTCTGTATGTGTGATGTTCTCTTGTGCTTATCAATGCGCTGCTTGATAGGTCATTTGGAGTGACAGAGAGGGTGCTGCCGTGGAGGAGGCGGCCCTTGAAGTACTCTGTCCGGTCTGTGTCGGTGTCTGTGTGTTGTCCATTTATGTGTTATGCGAATCAGAACGATAGTAGTTGAATGTTGTTGCTGTCGGCAGTGCCTTTCAAAACGTCAAAACGCCATTGAAATTGGATATTGACACGTTATGTTGTGTTTAGCAGTCCGTGTGGCAGCAATTCGATTACAGAAGCACAGCGAAACCGTCGCAGCGAATAACACAATAACAATTATATTAATAATAGCAAGCACACACAAACAAGGCGCATTGTCAACGGAATTTGGTTACAAAACAAACTCTAATACCCTTTCTGTTTGATAAAATAACAATAACAACAAAACTATTGTCAATTAGTCGAAATCTGATAGGGATTTCCGCTTGAATTGAAGGATCAAAACGCCTTCAAGTAAGACCGACCAAACGTTTTGAACATTGACTAAAACAAGGTCACCCTGTACCCTAAACTAGCTGACCAGAAATTGTATTGGCAGCGTATTCCATATTCGGTATATTTTCACTTACTTTCCACTTATAATTTTGCCCAATTGATTTGCATAATTGAAATTCAATTGCTTGTGCGCTGGCAATTATATTGAAATTGTTTGTTTCTATAAATAGTGGCGATTACAACAACAAATCAATTGTGTAATCCCCCTAAGAGAGAGAGAGAGAGAGAGAAAGTGGAAAAGCGGACACAAATCTCTGCCTGATAAGAAATACACACACACACACACACACACACCACGTACACAAATACTAATACACTTATCACACAATGATTTCCTTTATCAAAAGCTTGCACTTATTTTCAGTGCTTTCTTCTCGTTGTTGTTGTTTATTTTCCAGCGTTATGTAATTTTCCTAAAAATATCAGCATTACCAAAGTTTTTGAGTATTTTCTAGGGCTTCTCCCGTGTTCTAATTGAATTTTCGAATGACTCAGAGTTCGAAAAGCACTAAGGCTAATCAATAATTTGTCAAATTATGATGGTCCCATTCCTCTAGCCAGAAGGTTCCTCGCTCTCTTCAAATTGAAGAAATTCTAATTGGGGGTTTCCGCTGTTTTGCGGTTGCTGTTTCCTCCCTCTCCCTCCCTTCCTCTCTCTCTCTGACTGGGGCTATACCTTCTTTGATTTACAGTTGATTTATTCACGAACCACACATATGAGTGCGGTGTGTGTGAGGGTGTGTGTGTGTGGGGGCTTTATTTTTAGCTCCTGGCTTATTTTTAATTATTGATTTTCTCTCCCGCTCTCTGGCAAACAAAATAACACAAAAAATGAATATTTTTCTTTCATTTCACTTTCTTTGAAACGGGTTTCTTGCCGGATTTGCATTGACACTGCCCGCCCCGGGGCTGGAGCTCAATTTCGTTTCTCTCTGGCAACAAGTGTTAATTTGGGAATTCCTAAATGTTATGCAAGGCAATATTACGAGAAGGAAAAAGGAGATAAATAAGTTAGAATATTAAAACAGCGACAGGCGGGGATACTGGCCACCATACCATCGAGGAGCAGGAGAAAACTTGGGATTCATTGGGGTTTTCTGTGAAATATTTAAAGATAAGAGTGTTTTAGTGTTGAAAATCCCTTGTTTTAAATCCCTGTTCTGTGTCTATCCCCTTGGCACTCTCTCTCTCCCTCTTTCTGTCCGTCTTCATCCCAGGAAACCGGTCAATGCTGATCGTCTTACAACAGGACCCCAGCTGTGCTCAATTCTCAGTCGATAGCCTTTTCTCACATGTTGATTCATAAAGAAATAAGGCAAAAACACAGTGTATTTTTGCAATTTAAGAACCACAACGGAGAAGTGGGAACCCGTTTGGCCAGCAAAAGAAGGAGAAGCAGCAAAAGCGAAGCGAACGACCCCAAAAAAAAAATATAGAGACAGACTGACGCTCAATAAAAAACTGTTAAAAGTGGGGAGCCATGAGATATACACCAGAAGTAGAGCCAAAACAGCGATCGATCGCTGGGACCACGAATGGAAGGAGTTATATGTACATATGTGTAGGCATATGTATACATACATCCATCCATCGACACACACTCGTGCAGTACTTATGAACCAGTTTTGCCCGCAGGATATTAAGCCATAAAAACAGTCAAAGCAATAACAAGAAAAGCCATGAGAAATGGAGACGTAAAGAAGTAGGGAATACCCTACAGAAACTGAGATGGTGGAGGGTATACGGTCGAGGTCTATCATTTTGGTTATAGCTTGGGATCAGGTTTGGGTTCTTATTATATCCATATGCCTCCTCCTTTTCGGTGTAGGGGAGTCCAATTGAAATTTGCCTGCTTCTGTGGAGCAGGAGACGGAAACGGAGAGGGAGGAGAACTTGTAATCGAAGTCGAACTCGAACTCGAACTTGTTTCTGCCTCATTTCGTCGCCTGCTCTCTGTGATCTCTCCATCTCCCTCTGTTGCACTCGATGGTCCTACTCTGCTTCTCTTTCTCTCGGAGCAATTTAGTCTTTAATTGTTATCGGCGGTTTTTACTCTGTGTTTTATTTTTTACAACAGCGCTTAACGGTACAATTATCGGTCGAGTCGCTCGAGTCGGTTGTGTGTGTGTGTGTTTATCTCTCTCTCTCTCTCTTTTGCCCTCTCACGATCGCGTTCACTCCTTCTGTGATTGAGCGCTGGTACTCTTTCTGAGTGAGTGTTGGTGTGTTGGTGTTGTTGTGTTGGTGTGTGGGCAGATAAGATTTTCTATCCCGACTCCCGTTTGCAGCTGGCAAAATAATAATTTACAAGCAACAAAAACTGATATTAGATGAAAAGTAGAGAATCGAAAGACCGACAGACAGAGAGAAGAGGAGGAAAGGGGAGACAGAGAAATCGGGGAGAGATTGTGAAGTAGAAAGACTAACTAATAATTTCCTGTTAATGGTTTGGGCGGAGTCTATTTCTACAGGGAATCGAGCCCCCCTGTTCTCTACCAAATGAAAATTGCTATATGCCACCATATAATATCCATAAAGATCGTCGATTCATCTTGTCTGTAATGGGGGGATATTTGCTATGGGTATGTTATCAGCGAAAAAGATCTTAAAAGTGGAATGTAAAGAAGGAAGGCACCCCAAAAGGTCGCGCCGAACTCTGAAGAGATTTTCCCAGAAATTATAGGGACAAATATCTGTATTTAGATAACAGGTCATGTTGATAGTCTAATCTTTTGTGCCTGTTTGTCTTTGCATTGGGCACTATTTGCCCATTTCCATGTTCTTGGGGAAAGATACGGTGCAGTTCTATGATTCATTCTTCCAAAGACGGAATTGATGGCTTTAAGCCTTATTTGGGTCATCCTCCACCTGACATTGAACCCAATTCTGGCATTATGAAAAAGATCTTGCATTGGGCCACACCCCAACAGCACTGCCAACACGAGAAATGCAATAAAGTAAAACCTTTTGTCTTAATCAAACGAACCGAGTATTCGCCTTGTCTGGCCCTGAGTCATGAGTCACTCCGTCGCCCTCCGATCCGAGTGGTTACGCCTGGGCGAGCGCTCTCGCCTCGCCACTAGGCCCGCTCTCTGGTCCCCCCCAGAAAACCTACCTGGCCTAGACAAAACTTCACTTGAGTCCACTCGAGAGTCGACTCTGCACTCCACACTCGACTTGAATCGATTCTTTGTGTGTTGGCACTTTATAATGCAAAAAAGTTTCTGTGTCATTGTCCTGTCGTTTCTTATAAGCTGCCGTGGTAACGCCCACTTGCGGCATGACAATTTTATTTTAGACGGGCTAAGACTTGAGCGAACAAGTTTCTAGGTAAACTTTTTATTCAGGCAAATGGTGGAGAACAAAGGATATACGGGTACAACATATTGAATGAAGATGAAGATAAACTGTGCGACGATGAAGCGCTATGAATATTGTCCCCAGTCCTTGGGAGATCTAACTTGGATGGGGCCTTGGATGTTTCCAATCATTCAAGATATGAGCCTCATTTTCGTTGGAATCATTTAAAAAGATACTATCTATAGGTTAGGTTAGGTTATGGTAACCCCGACGGCTCTCAGAGGGGCCACGCATGGACCCATCAGAATGGGGGGTATAAACCATTGCGGGAGTGCCTTTGAGATTTCAAACACCTCAAGAATCGGGGTGCTTCTGTAGCTGAGGCAGACTAACAGTCTGAAGTCCTTCCGTAGAAGGTGCCATAAGTAGTGACAGAGTTTTCCGTTGCCTTCTTTGCACAGAGTTTTCGAGGTTCCTCCGGATTGCGATATTCCTCCACCTACTCTCGGGCTGTAATCCGGCGTTCTAAGGGCTACAGCCTTAGCCAGAAGGTCTGCTGCCTCGTTTCCTTCGATGCCTTGGTGGCTGGGAACCCAATAGATCGGCACCGACTTGGTCGTGCTTGGGGTGACCCCCCGTCAACGAATAGGTTTACCACATCGTGTGCTCGTTATAGGAAGCTTATATGACAGCCTTCTATCAGGGTCTGCGGAGTACAAGCCCGCTGTTGCTTCTCCGTCCATCTTGGAGCCAAAAACGAACACAATCCATTACACTTTTACTTGAAACACAAAGAAGATCCCATGTTTTCATTAATCATACAACAACAAAAATTGTCTTTCCATTTATTTTCAACATTTGGAGTGCTCTGTGTGTGTGTGCTTTCTGTTCCATACGAAAGCAAAAGCATACAAAAAAATAAAAAAATAGTCCGAGTAGCAATCGATTTTACAGTAAGAATTTCAGCACAGACTTATAAATCCCGTATTTGTATTTTATTTGTTTTGTTTTTGTGTTGTAAATTGTGCCGATCCAGTCAGCAGAATTCAAAATTAAATGTTGCGTAAATATGTGTCAACCTACAAAGCGAAAGAGGAGTACGTGTAAGAGCTATCCGTGGGATACTTGCTTATATGGGATAGCCTTAGCCTTGCCTTAAATCGAAACCTTAATTGAAAACTCCATCAGATACTAATCGATTTCCTTCTCCGTGTGCTTTCCAGTGGCGGCGGCCCACCGACGACAATTGCCGGTCCATCTGTTGGTAATGTGGCCAATACCACGACAGCCCTAGCCGGTGCTAAGAGCTCAAGCAATAACATGTATTCCACCCGCCAATCTGTAAGCACCACGACCGGTGTACTTATGGTCGGACCAAATTTTCGTGTCGGTAAAAAAATTGGCTGTGGTAATTTTGGCGAATTGCGTTTAGGTAAGTACCCAAGATCCTCCCCCGATATACATATAATCCCCCAATGTTGTGTGTTCGAAAGTGATATCGAAATCGATTCCATTCCATCGTCCATTGGTTATCGATTGCGCTGCGGAGAGGCTGCTCGGAGAGCTTTCAAAGGCCATCAAATCTAAGAATTGGTCTCTCTTGAAAAGCTTCCGTGCCCTCCCACTCTCCCCCGCCGGCCGCAATAGCTGTAAATAAATAGCAAATTAAGTTTATGATGACTCAAAGCCGAGCTTCTGCCTACCTGTCACCCACCCACCCACGCACATACACCCTCTTCCTTTCCTCCTACACCCTCTTCCTTTCCTCCAGCACCCTCTTCCTTTCCTCCTGCACCCTCTTCCTTTCCTCCAGCACCCTCTTCCTTTCCTCCTGCACCCTCTTCCTTTCCTCCTACACTCTCTTCCTTTTCTCCTGCACCCTCTTTGCATTCCGCTGTCTGTTGTTTTCCTCCCATCCTGTTGTTCTTCGCTACCCTTCCTGCTGTCCGCTGCTCCCTTCCTGCTGTCCTCTGCGCTTTCCCATTTACCTTTTTGGAATGCAAGTAATGTCGCCCTGACGTTTTCGATACCCTGGCAGAGGGTATACTGGTTTTGAGGAAGGCTATCCTAGGGTAGCTAAAGCTTCGGTCCTCGGAGGTAGCGCTTCGTCCTTCCAGGCTGTGGCCTGCCCGGCCCCTGCCCCACGTTCCTTTTCTTCAGTTGGCGACTGTTGCTGCCAAACAGTATTAACCACAATGAGAACAGTGGCTTTTTTTGTTTTACTCACGAGAGTGCCCACCGTACAAGCAGCAAACAAACAAGCCAACAAAAACCATGCCATTCCATTCCGCCATCTGTTTTCTTGGCGTCGTCGTCGTCGTCGTCACTTTTGCTTTGTTTGCTAAATGCGCTTTTATAAAGTTGTTGCCTCGCCCCGCCCCCCCCGCACCGCCGTACCCCTCCCCGTCTGTGCCCCTCTTTTTGTATTTGGGGCCTGCCACTTCCTTTTGTGCATTTGCTGTCACATTGCCAACAGGTAGCCCCCACCTCCCAGCGAAGCAGTGCTGCTAAAACTGTGGGCATTCCTGCCTTAAAGGTACAAAATTCTTGGAGAGTCGCATGCTTGGAAGCACACTCTATCAGTGCTTCTTAAACCTCTGTACAGTTTACACTCCCTCTCTCTCTCTCGCTCTCTGTCCCTCTCTTAATTGCGGTCCCCCCTCTTTAAAGCTGGAGCCGCACTTTTTCTTTGTTCTATCTCTCAGGCCGCTCATTTTGTTATTTGTTTTGTTTGCCCTCTTTCTGTCGTTCTCTCTTCATCTTTTTCTCTTATTTGCATTTTGCGCGGGCATCACACACACACACACACGCACACCCATACAAATGTGGTTTTTGCATGAATCATTCCGCTGGAAAAGAGTAGACAATGCAGAATGGCGGAGATTGGAGAATGGAGAAAAAAGATACACAGAATACAAAAAAAGCTGTTTTTAATTGGATTCATTTATATTCTTGCTAAACGATAGGGATTTCTTTAGCTATTTCGCAAATAGGAAATCCCATACAGTTTTAGCATCACTGCATTGTCGTAGAATGTGCTAACGGCGCGATCGAAGCACTGAGACTGCTTGCTTTTAACTGCTTTGGGCGCTCGCGCTCGACTCAAGCAGAGCCCTCACAGCCCGTTCATTCAATTTGAATCGTTTTCGATAAGAGGAGACCCGTACCCGTACCCGTAAAGTCGCATTAATAAACAAATCTAACAAATCTCATCTAATATTATACCAACTGTAGCCGCACCTCACGCTGTGACGTTAGTCCAACGTCCGATTAAATTATAGACGTTTTCTGTGACGTCACAGAACACTTGTTATTTTCTTTTTCTTGTTTTTCCCTTGCTTCTGATATCATTTTTATTAATTGTGCTCTATATATATTTCCCCCCATTGTGTGTGGTGTGTGTGTCTTTGTTTGTTTTCTTTTCGCTTATTTCCCATTAAATCCGATTACCGCAAAACGCTTAGATAAAAGTTGCGATATTTTTGGGGGATTTTTTTTTTCATTTTCAATTTTGTGGGGAATTTCGATAAATTGCAATAAAAGTGACAAAAATTGGTTTATTCTTTCACACGCTCATTTCGCTATTTTGGCATTTCCCAATTTTTAATAAAAGAAATAACAGACATGAAAAAAGTCAAAGGAAAATCATGAAAAACAAAGAATGTAGGTGGGTTTTCTTTCTCTCTTTTTATGGGCGCTTTGCGTGGGCGTTTCTCGTTTAATTTGGGAACTTTTCTCAGTTTATTTCTGTTTTCCATAGCACGCCCTTAAAAAAGAAATTGTTGTTTAGGGTCGGGGTCTGCTCTGTGTGTGTGTGTGTGTGTGTGCTTTTTATGGAAAACTTTTGTTCCTATTCGGCGGCATCTACTTTTGAGGTTGGGGAGTTCGCTCTGCCTGAGGTTCATTTATTATGATTAATGATTAATATTGTGTATTGCGTTAGGTCATGTTGTTTGAGAGTCACTGGTGTACGGAATGTGGTTTTAAGGGGATTGTAGTGGTCTTCCTTGGAAGTTTTAAGTGGATCAATGCACTGCTTTCAACAGTTTTAAGAAACCACTACAGCCACTGGTATGCACTGCTTTCCTTACTGGCTTTCGGTATTTTTCAATGCATTTTCAATGGAAATTGTTAATGTCCGTGCACAGCAATTAAATAAAACGATTTTGAATGACAGTCGCCTGTCGCCACATGCTGTTGCCACTCCCGTTTCACCACCCCCCCCTCCCTTGATACTCTATAAAATATTTTAAATGCATGTTTTTCACTCATTCTAAGAAATTAACAAATGAAATTCTTTAGGCTTTCTAATCTGTGGTGGGGTTGGTGGGTGGGTGGGTTGGGTGGCAGGAGGGCGTGCCAAAGGGCGTTGCTGGGGGACAACGTCGTCGTCTATATGTAATCAAAGTCATGCGGCATTCTCTGACACTGTGTGTGTGTGCTGTATACACTCATAGGTGTGTGTGTGTGTGTGTGTGTGATGACTCTATCAACGGTTTAATGTTCTGTCTGTTGATAAGCACTGTACCTCTGTCAAACACCCACCCACACCTGAAAACACACACACACACGCTCAGTCGCTCACTCACTCACTCACTCGCTCGTTGAGGCACACGTTTCAGTCGCTCTCTCACACTCTTCCACTTTACGCTCAGACTCATTCAGAGGCTCTCTCTTCCATTACCTCTCCAGTCTCGCCCTCCCACCCACTCTCTTATGACATAATTTCGCACATGAGCGAACTTGTGATACCCTCGCAGAGGGTATGCTGATTATGAGCAGATGTTGGCACTGCTTGGCAGAAATTGCATCGGATCATAAACTAGCATCCAATCAGATTATTGCCTCTTATAGCTGTAATAGAAATCATAACGGTATCAAACGCTTCGGCACCCGATGCTTTAAATCTCTGCTCTTCATCATTGACATCGTCTGTCTCTGTCAGTGTGTCTTCATCGTTTACCGTTGCTTGTGTCGTGTGTGTTTCGTCACATCAGCATCAGCAACAAAAAAAAAACAAAAAAAAAAATAAATATAAAACAAAAATGCAATTCCCAGATTGTATATATTTCTTTTCGTCTTTCTCACTCTTCCTCCGCCCGACATAGGTCGTCGAATGTGTTGCTTTGGTGGGCGTGGCACTGCCGAGAACAGTGGGGCAGGTAAAGAAAGTGTGCGCGAAGAATGCATGCCGTCTCCCGTCTTGAGCATGAGAATTGTGTGCGTGGGAGAGGGTCTCTTATTCCTTCTCTTATTTTTTGCTTGAAGTGTTTGGGTTTTTTTTCACCCCCCCCTCGAATGACGATTTATCGTACCATGTTTCAATTCGAACTAACATTTTGCTCTCCTTTTATTTTCAGGAAAAAATCTTTACAACAATGAACATGTAGCAATAAAAATGGAGCCTATGAAGTCAAAGGCTCCGCAACTACACTTAGAGTATAGGTTTTATAAACTATTAGGATCACATGGTATGTTAACTATTTATTAAATCCAACCTCAACACCTTAACACCATAACAAACAAACACAAACCCCACTGAAACCCCGCCCCCAATGCCGTCGTCCTCTTTCGTAATACTAATAAAACCAACAGAAAACTAACAATTACTAACCCCCCCTCGAAAGAAATCCCTCAAGAAAGAGCCAAGCCAAAGAGGTACAGACTGTACGGCTGCACCGAAACGAAAATGCCAGATAACACCAAGCACTCTTGCTCTACTACTTATCTCTCCCTCTATATATCTATTTATCTACATAACTATATAACTATACCTCTCTGTCTACCTCCTACTAACCTAAACTCCAAAATAAAACAAAGTTTTGCACCGTTACCACCACTACTTGATTAGTTGTACTCTCGTGTAACGATTTGCTTATCATTTTCTGTATAACACTCTTTGGCTGTGTCCAGCCAGTGTTATACGCCGTTGAGAAGAATGAAAATTACGACGAGAAGAGGAAAAACATTAATAGATTTTCTCAAGCATATTTTCGGAGGTCGGTCGCGGTGCGTGAAGTGAAGTGAAATTTGACAAAGAAAATGATTAATAATACGTATTGCAATATACAGTATTGTATAAATATTATTGTGGCTTTCTAGCTACTGTTATACCCACCAAATGTAAAAACAGCTCCAAAATCACTTTACTGCTAAATCTCTATCTCTCTATGTTATATATACATTTGTATATACTCTATATCTGCTATATATACCGATTTCTGAACTCTTGTTTTTTGCCCTATTTTTGGTTAAATCTTTTTTGTTTTTTGTTTTTTTTTCTTACGTTACTTCCTTTTCTTGTTTGTTGTTATTATATATATACATATATCTTGCTCTCTGTTCATCAACAACAACTATACTCTGCGAAAACCCACCCTACTCCAAAAACCCGAAAACATATATTCATTCGCAATGAATAATTGAACAAAAACCGTTAATAAAATTGAAATTCAAACCCGAAATTGATCATTATGCGCTGCTCTCTGTCTCTATCTCTCTCTCTCTCTCTCTATATATATATAAATATATCGATCTCCCTGTGTCTGCTGCAATCAACCTCAACCACAACCCAAAACCGAAACCGAACTGATCCGAAACTGATCTGAATCCAACCTAAAACTGTTGCATAATACATTGTGATGGCATGTTATATACGAAACCCCCTCACACATCAACCACATCATCGGAATGGTAATCGGAAATGAAATCGGACTGGATCGTAATTTGGAAATGGATTCTATCTTGTACGCCGTAACGAAATGAAACGAAATGATATGAAATGAAATGAAATGAAACGAATGTCCAGCCGAATCCGCCCCAGATGGCGTACCACGCATTTATCACTTGGGCACTTGCGGTGGCCGTTACAATGCCATGGTTTTAGAGTTATTGGGATTGTCATTAGAAGATCTCTTCAATATTTGCGCCCGTAAATTTTCACTTAAGACTGTATTGATGATAGCAAAACAACTTGTAAGTGTGGCATTCTTCAAACAAATGGAAAACTATCAACACAACGAAAGTGAATTCTTTTCGTATTCTTTGTATTTTTGATGAGGAATGAACGGATCATTGATATCTTAATGTCCAAGCGACTGCGTTGAAAATTTGTTTCATAACCAGTGTTTGACAGTATCCTTTAGTATTGGAAAACATCAAGCGTTTTAAAGTTCCTTTAGTGAAATCCGTTCAAAACTCATCAAAAAAACACAACGGATACTATTTTTTCTGGAATTGTTAATAACATTATGAACCAAAAGTGTCTCAACGGCTGAAAGTTAGCTTTCTCAATGGTTTTTATATAATTTGTATGATTTACGAAACTGTTATAAATCTCGTAGAACACACGCAATGAACGTTAGTCGAGTTTTTAGTTTATTGTAGATAGAATGACAAGAAATATCGTAAGAGTAATTTGATTCAAAAACTGCATACAATTCTTCTTTGTTTTTTATCTTAATTTTTTTTTTTTTTTTTTGGTTGTAGCTACCATTTGTAACGATCTTTAAAGAAACTTATTCTAAAAGCATGTAAATAAGCGTCGTATATACATAGAAAAAAGTACACATTTAAGGCATACCAGCAACAGATATAATTCCTTGTAAATAAAACAACAACAGCAAAACAGTATGTTTCGAAATTGAACTTTGCCCAAAGCATAATTAATACACAAGTTTAGTTGTTTACTTAAAAATACTTTTTATCTCTGTCTTTCACTTTTGTTTTCGTATGCGCTGCGCTCTCCCTCTCTCTCTCTTTCTCTATGATTATTTCTATGATCGAAAGTGTATATAATTTAACCAAAAAAAACTACTAACACAGTTGCAAAAGATTGCCCATCGAAATAGCTGATTGGAATATCAATAATCGAGTTCAGAGAGACGGAACACCTCCAAAACTGTTATACACACATACACACACACAGACCACACACCCACAGCGACAGCAACAGCAACACCCCAGGAAAGCCAACTACTATAATATTTAAGCGTATCCTTAAGCACACTCAAAGAAAATTGTTGAAACCGTTGACAAAATCTCAATATTGTGTTAGGTTAGGATTTTAGGTTAGGCGTTGGGCGAGTTCTTCTTGTGCTTCAGTTGGGGTCGTCGAGCAGCAGCAGGCTTCCTCGTGTATATGCTTCGAGAATCTCTATTTTTGTTGTTCTTGTTGTGTTTAGCACAGTTACTTGATTGTATATTTATTCTCTCTCTTTCCCTATCGATCAAATAAAAGGTGGTAATATCGTAAGACGCGCTAAACTAACCTCCAAACCATGAGCCGTATCTCCATCGCTCTCTCTGTCTCTCAATCTCTCGCTTTACACATCTCTCCCTGTCTCTCTCAATCACGCTCTCTCTTTCTCGTTGTGTCCGACAACTCGCCATATCAAACAAGTACAGCTCCCTCAAAAACAAAAAAGAAAAACTGTTATATCAAATGTGAAATTTTGTATCTCTCATCTTTCTTTCTTCTCTCTCCCATCTCTCTCTCTCTCTCTCTTTTTACGTCTCGCTCACGAATTTTTGCATAAATACAACAAAAACAACAACAACCGAACAACAAATCGAACATCAAAATCTTTTGTGCGCTGTCCAACACTCAAACCACTCGCTCGATTCCTTGCAAATAAAAAAATAAACCAAATTTCATATGAACCAATCAACAATCGACCAATCGACCAACCAACCAAACAACCAATCATCCAACGATTGTTGGCCAATAGCAGAGGGTGTACCAGAAGTATATTACTTCGGCCCATGCGGCAAATATAATGCTCTTGTTATGGAATTACTTGGTCCATCACTCGAAGATTTGTTCGATATTTGCGGCAGACGTTTCACTTTGAAGAGCGTACTACTGATAGCTATACAATTAGTAAGTACAACCACAAACACAAACAAATCAAATCAAATCAAAACAAAACCAACAATCGCAACAGCAACAAACGCAACAACAATCAGCAAAGTTTTCTTTAAGCACGCACATAATCATATTCTCTCACAACACTGGTAGTCAGGCCAAAAATTAACCAACACTACTGCTAAGATCAAGACGAACACTATTCTATTTTATGTTTGTGTGCGTGTGCTGGGCTTGGGAGACTGTATGTGTGTGATTTTTCATTAGGGTTAACCGTTTTTAAAAATTATAATATTTACAATATTTAGTTATTTTTTTTTAATATGATATTTTCCATCACTAACAAATTAGGTCGTTGCCTCTATTTCGCTCTCGCCCGCTCTCCCTCTCTCTCTCTCTGCGACTCTCACTCTCTTTCTCGCATTTTTGTAGACGCCTGGTTGAGGTTTAATTTTAATTATAATTTGTTTCTTAAGTTGATTATTCGCCTACATTATTCAGAGATTGTCATACACTTAAAATTTGCCTTTTTTGTTTTGTTTTTATAGCCACCATAGTTTATAAATTTACCACGAAATTCAGCAAAAAAACCAAACCACAAACGTTCATTGTAATATGATATAAAATTTGCATGTCTACATACGATTTAGTAGTTTAAAATAGACATTTTAAGTTGTTAATCTATGATTTATCAGAGAAATCAATCAATCGATAAAAAACCAAAATCAAATCAAATCCGTTGCCATCAAACAGCAAACAGTAAAAAACAAAGCTAGTTGAGACACTGCAGAAAATCTAAGTAAAATTTAAAAATAAATTGTATTTTGTGATTAATAAAAGAGCAATCCATAATGGTTTCAAGATATATTATGGATTGCTTCTATTGAATTATCGACAACAAATTCTACTTTAGCTAATTGATTTTCTTTCTATTTTCCTGTGATCACCTTCAATCACCCAACTCCAAACACTACAGCTCCACCGGATCGAATATGTTCATAGTCGGCACTTAATATATAGGGATGTGAAACCAGAGAACTTTCTCATTGGCAGAACGTCAACAAAACGTGAAAAAATTATACACATAATTGGTGAGTAGTCGAATATTAATTGGAAACCCTTATAACGATCGACTTTCGTCTTTTATTTAGATTTCGGTTTGGCCAAAGAATACATTGATTTAGATACAAATAGGCATATACCATATCGGGAGCATAAGTCCCTAACCGGCACCGCACGCTATATGTCAATCAATACGCATATGGGGCGTGAGCAGTCGCGACGTGACGATCTGGAGGCATTGGGTCATATGTTTATGTATTTCTTAAGAGGTTCACTGCCGTGGCAAGGCCTTAAGGCTGATACACTCAAGGAGAGATATCAAAAAATCGGTGATACGAAACGTGCAACGCCCATTGAGGTCTCTAAATCTCTTCTCATTTTGAAGTAAAGATTTCTAATGGCAATTCTTTTCCTATAGGTGCTCTGCGACGGACATCCGGAAGAGTTTGCAACATATTTGCGTTACGTACGGCGGTTAGATTTCTTCGAAACGCCCGACTATGATTTTCTGCGAAGACTGTTTCAAGACTTATTCGACCGTAAGAACTACACCGACGAGGGAGAGTTCGACTGGACAGGGAAGACAATGGTAGGTGGTTACCATTCAACCCAATTATTACAAAATCAAAATCCTAACCATGCACTATACGTAAGTTTTCATTGAGTGCATTCTAACCAAGGACACCACAGACACCACACATAGACACACGAAAAGATAACTCTGCCGAATTCTAAAGCATCGATATCATAATTTAATTTATAGGAGACATAGTGCGAATGCAAACCTTTAGATCAGATCAGAGTAAATATATATATAGATGTATACCCATAGCCCATAAAAAATCCAAGCCCAAACAAGGAACCATCCAATTAACTCAAAAAATCATGTTTGAATTATGGAAAAGATCGATCAAGAGCGGACAATGTAACTAATCAAAAAAATCAAAGAAATCCATCATCACGATCGCCAAAAGAATGAATAATCCACATCAATACACAAGCCGACTGATTATCAATCTTAGGACGTAGAGACCAATCAATCTGAAGGCTCCATAACCATTGCTCAGCTCTCTTTTTGATGCTGCAGAATGAGAAGCAGATGACGATCAGTTTGTTCGAAAGTTCCATTCATGTATTATCTTCTTTGACCAAGCAATATATATTTTCTATTCGAGGCCGCCCTCTTCCTCCCAAGTTACGGACAAAGTTAAAAAAGCAATCCCATAAAATAAAAACTATTCGAAAATGTGTTTTATCGTCGTTGTTCCTCTTACACTCTTACACACACAGCAATTTAGATATTTCTGTATTGTTTTTAAGACCAAGGAGCAGCTGGATCAAATGAAAGTCATTAAGAATGCGCCGCCGTCGCATTTGGCCAAGAACAAGTCAGATAAGGTATCAGAAAAACAGAAAGAGATATCGAAATCAGTGTTGCATAGCCATGTATGATGCTCAATCGCTCGCTCGCCCGCTCAGTGTTGGTAAATGCTTGTATTGTTTGCCTTTGATATTGGTTGGTTAAGCTAGCGTAAAATTAAGCATAATTGATGAAACTAACTTAAGCAATAACTTGATGCCATTTTTAACAGCACTTCTCTTCTCTCTTGAACTCTTTTTCTCTTTTTTTCGGTTATCAACACCGTTTCATGTCCGTGTGCGTGTAACTCTCTATGTGTGTGTTAAAACCAAAAACTCGAAACTGCATCATCTATATATATATAAACATATATAATACAAATAAAAAACCCAACTGCATCCCAAAAAAAATCATTGACACACGACAAAAAATAACAGTCAACGCCCGTCGGATCTCTGCAAACTGGCCATGAAGTCATCATTTCACCAAATAAAGATCGGCATAATGTTACGGCTAAGGTAAAGTATACTTATATACATATATAATCCATATTCCAGAACAGAAACCAAACCTTGTGCCACTCTACAGTATACAATTATACATATGTCTCTCTGTCCCTCTGATGGAAATGTAACTTAATTTCGTTTATATACTCAATGGTTGTAAGACAAACAACAGTTACCTTTGTTTAAGTATAGCTTTAGCTGATTTTTCTCTCTTTGGTTCTTCTTCTTTTCTATTCCATTCTAACATTTGATCTTTAACTATTCTTCTTTTTCCACCCTACTCTCTCAAACGCTTTTGTTTTATCCTCCTACTTTTCTCTCCACACAAAATGTTGCCATTTACGTTCTGTACAAACCTATATACATGTATGAGATTCCTATATCTATAGGATGTTTCATATTTTGATTTTGATGACGATAATGAGAATGAGAATGAAGAATATATCGTACTCCAGGTTAGACGTTGTAGACTTGAAAAATATCTCTGTACTGGTTAGTGTGAAATGCGAATCTAACCAATCAACATACTAGAATACGTCTGTGTATAACAGATTGTAGAGAGTAATGCTAGGATCAGAAATGGCTTTCGTCTGCAATTTGTTTTAATTTCTTTTGCCAAGGAATTGCTCTGTTGCCTTTCAGGGGACTGCCAGCTTGAAAATGCTCGTGTCGTATTTCAACCTGGCAACACTGAGAGTTGAACTAACCTTACTTCTGTGTATTAGACCTGCTTGAATCGATTGATCGCTGGTGAACGGGTCTTGTAGTAGCGTTGCTCTCTCACACACAACTAATTCCGCTCTACTTTCCTCTTTGTTTGATGAAATTTTGATTTTTTGTTGGCTTGACTTGTCTACCATATGAAATAAGTTTATGTTTTTGGTTTTTGGTCCGGTGATAACTTTAGTTCCAGCACATTCTTGACTTGCTTTAGTTTTATTTAGACTCATACACACACACACACAAAACATACACACCACAAAAAATACTTTATACAAATTAGAACTGTCTCTTTGTTGTACAGTAAAACCAAAAAGAAAATGTATACCAATCGAAAATTAATTATTGATAAATTTGCATAAATCCGTTTCCAACAATTGCTCGCTCGCTCGCTCGAAAACCGATCCGAAAACTGTACCCAAACAAAAAACCAAAACCACACAACTTACCTCCAATCCTCCACAATCAACCATCGAACCGAATCGAATTGAATCGCATTGAATCGACCACCAGACAAATGCCAAAGGAGGTGTTGCTGCGTGGCCTGATGTGCCAAAGCCGGGGGCAACACTGGGCAATCTAACGCCGGCCGATCGGCATGGCTCAGTGCAGGTAAGTTCGCTGCGACAACCGGCCAGTGTTGTACAACCGTTTTTCTTTCTTTCTTTTCCGTTTACTCTGTTCTGTTGATTTCTGTTTTGTCGCTCGCTCGCTCTCCTCCGCTCTCCGCTCTGTCTTCAGTCTGTAATTGTATATAAATAATAATGTACCAAGATGTACAACAACTCTGTAGCAAGGACAAAACGTGTCCCAACATCTACGAACATAAATACATAATACATACATATTTGCATTATCGCCTCATTATGTTATTGAAGTCTTTGAACGATTGTAATTTTGTACATACATATACCCGTATTGTATATCCTATAAGTATATCTATCCTTATCTATTCATTGAATTACTCGCAGACTGTTATATTTTTGGCCTTTTCAATTCTAATGTTTTCACTTGATTTACTCTACATTAGCTCAACAAGGTACTGAACAACAATCTCTCTCTCTCTCTCAATCTCCTCCCAACGTGTGTTATTCCTAATCTAATCCTCTCCACTCTAGTTTACTCCACTTTTGTTCGGTTCGTTTTGGTTTCTACCCACGTTTCGTTCGTTCTCTTCTTGGGTGACACTTTTTCTCGGATCTTCCTCTAGTATTTTTTTTTGTTTTCCTTGATTGAGGATTCCACAACGAAAACTGCATGAGAGATTTTTAAGAAGATGAAACGTGTTCGCACCTGCATGCTGTGCGCATTAACCAACACTGGTCTAGCCGTAACTGTACTTGTCTGCATGTCACACCACCATGTCACCACTCAAAGACCACTACTTAGAAGCTGCATGGCTGCACCTTTCACACACAGAAAAACACACTCACATAATCGCAAATCAAATACAGTCATAGACTTAAGAATTCGGCGCCAGAGGATTTCCATTTGTCATAAATCAGATACCGATATATCTATCATTGGCATGCCCTAGCCTTAGTATTGGAGAGTCCATTTTTGATGCATCGAAACAAATTCGAAACAAACCACCAAAAACTTATTACAGAGATTGCCCGAAGATTCGAGCTCCGACGATGATAGCCCATTCGATGCTTATTATGAGAAAAGCGACGACGAACCGCCCAAGAAATAAAAACAACAATCAAAGAACCACCTACCACCACCACTACTACTACTTCTTCTACTACTACTACTACTACTCTACTTCTTCTACTACTATTACTCAAATACAAACGAATTTACCCTCCGAAATATGCCCAACGAGTTTCCTATTGTTCCTAAGCGAGAGGTATTTGCTATATTAATGATGTCTGTCCTGTCGTCTACGTGTGTCCTGTCATTCATCATCTATGTGTAGTAGCATCTGTGTGTGTGTGTGCCTGGACTTGTGATGTGCAAACGAGCTCCGCTGCTGAAAGGCAATCTCTGTAGTAGGTACAGTAGGGGAAATTCATGACAGCCATTGATAGTTAATCGCTCGTTTGCAAAGGATAAATCCCTCAAAATTTCCCACACGTAGTCCAGTTTGGTTTTGTAGAGCTGTATAACAGTTTTGTTTCATGTGGTGACTGTACCGCGTTCTAAGTCTGGTTTTCGTTTAAAATGTTTTTCGATTAATGATTTCATTTTTGACTAGTGCTAACAATAAATCAAAATAACGACTGTAAATCGTCCAATAATGTATTATCACCAGTTACTATATATATATGTATATATATCCTTTTTAAATATATATATATATACATATATACTATGTGTATGAACTATATGTTTAGTACAAGAGTTGATGAAATGCGATGACTAATAACACATATTTTATGCATTATCTTTCTCTGTTCTGTGTCCTTGTTTCCAGGTTGTGAGTTCGACGAATGGCGAACTAAATCCGGACGATCCCACGGCCGGACACTCAAACACGCCCATCACACAGCAGCCTGAAGTCGAAGTTGTCGATGAAACAAAGTATGTGTCGTTTAAGTGATCAATTAATCGATGTGTCGATAGATAGACACTGTTCTAAATAGATGTATCGAGCGATACACTGGTGAACTAATGTTATTCAATGAGAATTCATTAAAATATGCATCTCATCTGATCCAAGATAGTGATTCATTATTTGATGAATCTATCGATGAATTTATGGATATCTCACGTTATTTGTTCGCATACTCATTGATCGGAATAGCGACCGATATTGTACGTTCTATCGATACATTTAGTATAGATTTCTACGATAAATCGATTGATGGATCAACTTAATTAGTGAAATTTTTGTTGCTTTTGTCGTTTTTAATGCGCAACTTCCGTTTTTCCGTTTTCTCTTTCTCTCTCTCTCTCCCTCTCCACAAATCCCTAACCGCATCCACCACCAACTCCAATCCAATCCACTCCCCTCCCCTTCCCACCCATATCCCCCGTATCCGTATCCGTGTCCATATCCAATCTCGTTTCTGTCCCTTGGTTAACTGTCTCCAGTGGTTCCTTATATTCCAGATGTTGTTGTTTCTTTAAACGAAAGAAGAAGAAATCGACGCGCCAAAAATGACTAGACGGTGTACAATGTAGTCCGGAACGCGAGGCAGTCACCCTGCTGCGCGCCACTTCACATTCAAACTCACGGGATAGCGTATTGAATAATCCGAGTCAGGATTACATCCAGCAGGCAACGTCGCAGCACACGCTGCGTTATCCTCCATCCGCGTCGATGCTGACGCCCACACCAACTACAAACACACCGACACTTCCGTTGTAATTTATATAAATATAAAACAAACACCCCACAAACAAAACATACAACAAGAACAGAGAATGCAAAAACATAAATCAAAACAAAACAAAAACAAACAAAAACAAAAACCCCAACAAAACAAACCGTAAACATTTAAAACATACACTAAAACAGAGTAAAACAAACAAACAAACAAACAAAATGAAACAAGTTTTGATTAATTAATGTAATGATTGTATTTTATTATTATTTTTATTATTTACCAATTTTGCGTTTATTATATAAATTATTATAATTATTAATTATATTATTATTAATTAATGCTATTACAAATAAAAAAGAAAACAAAATTCAAACGTAAAACCGAAATAGAAACAAGAATCCAAGAATCATTCACACAAGCAGCCAGGCAGCTCCCCCCTACCGCCTACCGCCTACACCCTTCCCTCCCATACCCTCCCCCCATCCGCAAGCGTCGGTGGAATCAGAAAGGAAACCCTCTAAACCTATCCACAAGCCCCCATTGCTCCTAACTGCAGGAACACACACATACACATACAACAAAAAGAAAACCACTTAACATATTTATATATATATACATGTATGTATATTTAAAAGAAAAAGGAGAAACTAGTGCAGCATCATTAAATGAGAAAGAAGAGAATGTAAGGAAGGAAGGAAGGAAGGAAAGAACAGAAAAGTAAATGATAAAACCATATTTATACGCAACCAACAACAAATTGTAAATTATATTGAAAGAAAAGAAAGCGAAAATAAACTTCATTTTTGAAAAACTATTCAAAAGTAATGCATATGTACGCGGATATATAGGAAACCGAAAGCAACTTATATACATAATACGTATATATCAAATATATAGTATAAATGTATGCCCCTCTCTCTCGCTCTGGCACACGCAGCAGTTAAAGTACTCCCCAGAACCCAGAACCCCTAGCCCCAGGTCCCATCCGAATCGATCGAATCCGATCCGATCTGATCCGATCCTCCCCATCAGCGTAGGCAGCTCTGGTTTAGCTCTGTTTTTTGGATGCACTTTTCTAATGCTAATCTATGTACATACATATGTACATATATTTACACACGCGAGCAGATATTTTGAAATATATACACTCATCTTCACATGTAGCGTATCTATTGGATAAATCAAAATGTAGGAGTAATTCCTGTCCCTCGGAATCCCTCTTGGTAGCTGAATTCGTTTTGTGCATTTATTTTTGCGGATTATTTCTTAGGCCAATGTTTCATTTAGTGGATAATAAGTGGGCTCCGAGTTTCCACAGAGATCCACGGATCAATCACTCCTCGATAGGTAAAAACAAAAAACACAGACTGTACTGAGCCACTTATTTTGATATTACGTGATACGAGTACTAAACTAACTGAGAAAGTTGCCTGCACTACTCCCAAGTTCCCAAAGAAAATAAAATAAAATAAATGAATTGAGAAGAAAAGAAAAGAAAAGATCCCCCACAAACCGCACACATCTCCGACTCTGAACGAATTTGTTTCTCCTCTACACTTCGCCATGAAACACAACATGAAAAAAAGTACAGCTAAATCAATAAATCATACGAGTGTGGAATAAATATATATATATATATATTTTAAACAAATTTTTTATACTTATTACAAATATACAATACACCATAAAATAAAAATAGTGTTAACTTTACAAGAACAAAGCAAACTTAAAGTGTTTTTTGCAATCTTTCTAGCAATGAAAAACGAAACCCAAAAACAAACAAAAAAAGAAAGCTAACAGAAAATCAAACTTCAAATTTTACATGAATAACAAATATAGTATATGAAATTAATCCAAATTTCTTGTATAGTTAAATGAAAATCATTTGTATTATATATGAAATATTAAAGATAAACAAATTATGCTATAAAGTAAAATATGAAAAGGAAAGCAGTCAAGCAGAACAAGAAAAGTCGAAAATTCGCACTAGTTTATATATATATACATATATACATAACTAAAGTAACGTATAACAGATTATACATACATAATGTACTTTAAATGTTGATAAAAGAAAGGAAACAAAACATAAAGCATGCATTGATTTACATATATATTCAAGAAAAGAACAGAAGAAATTGACATATTTGCGACCACACATGCATACACACACCAACACAAACGCCAACACCAAGCAGTGCAGGCCAAAACGAAGAAGTGCTGGCGGAGCAAAGAGAACAATACAAACACACACACACAAAAAACAAACACAAAACGCGTTTAACGGTTGGCTAGCAAACAGTGCACGCAAGCCTTTTGATAATTGCAGGTAAAGCAGTTAACATTGTTAACTGCTGCAAAGCAGTTTTAAAACAAAATTAAAAACAAAAAAATTTAATTCTAACAAAAGTAATGAAAAGAAAATACAGAATGCAAACGGAAATAACACAATGTAAATCATATTTTCCAAACCAAATGATTGACCCAACAACAACGTTTCGTCGAAACAAGCGAAAGAACAACAGAAAATATTGTATAAAAAATGATTTATTATTAATTTATAAGTATGAAAACAACAGCAACAACAACAAATGATAGCATAAACGATGTAAGCAAACAACATGGAAAGAAACAACCAACAAAAAAGAAAGTAAAAAATGAAACAAAAAACAAGCGAAAAACGAGAACAAAATAAATGAGAAATTATTGAAAAACTACGTGTGTTTTTTACAGATTGTTTTCGGAAAGATACTTAAGCTAATTAATGGAAATACAGCAGTATTGTATAAGATTGAACTTATGATTTATTAGTTGGCATTTCGCACTAGAAAACAAAAGAATTAGACCAATCACGTTGATCGTTGATTATACTAATTTATGGATCAGGCGATCTCTAACAAACAATTCACGACTCGTCCACGCTTCAATCTGATCCGCGTACTTGTCCACTTTGTTTCAGTGAGGTATGTTAGGAAAGATACTCCGCTTTGTGTTACCTATGTATATAGAGAGGTGATGATTTAGGTTATGGGTTCCAATGGATAGTTTCTCTACGTGTCCTATGTTATAGGTTTATCCTAGCGAATGCATCAAACATCGTGGGCACTACGATATGCTCGCTTCTAGACAACCGCTAACGCCCTAATATAACTATTAGGTGGGATTCATCTTCTGTTTCCATTCCTTTCCAACTATTCAACAAATTGCGATGTAGATAAGGTTCTACAAGCAAATAAAACGTAATTATTGGTTATTGGCGCATTAAAGGTTAGAAAATAATCAAAGTAGTTTGGGGGGTATCACATTCCTGATTATAAGCTGTGTACAATAATGACGATTACAGTTACTTCCCACAACTGCTTGCTAGTTGACACATTAATTACAAGAAGTTTACAAGTTGAACATAATTACCGTTAGAGTTACACGAGCTCACGCCATAGCCGGGACAGCCACCGCAAAGCTTTCATTTCCGGCGCAAAGCTGCTGTGAGTAGCAGTTGTAATTGTTGCCGGTTGGCTTTAAGTAAAAGTCGCGTTCAGCTCAGGTGATCCTAAATCTTGGCTAAGGTCAGGCGCCTTTTAATGCTAGCCAAAGTGAACGGATGCAATTACTCAATGCGGCCGCGGGCGCAGGCGCGGGCGCAAGCTTAAGCTCCATCTGGCCTTTGTGCATTGTGCCAATCGGCAATGAGTCAGTGTGTGTGTGTGTGTGTGTGTGTGTGGATGTGTGTTTTATGCTGAGCCCAAGACAATTATTATTATTACGGAGAAACAACAGCAACATTCAACGGGTGAACGTTCGAGATGGAGCGGGTAGAGATCGGAAGAAAGAGCGCCAGCAGTGAGAGCTTTAAGAGTGTTGTATTAACTGTTTAACCTGCTGCTCACGTCTGCTGAGAGAGATATAGAGAGAGAGAGGCGCGCAAGAAAGCTTCAAATAAACTACCAAAACTTGACTCCTCAACCCAATCCAATCCAACAAAACAGTCGTCGCCGAGACTGCTTGCAGCGTTAAACACCACACCACACCTGTGCGACTCGAAGAAAAGCAGTCCAACCAGCCAATAAACCCCCTTTAAAGCAGTTTATTCAAATGCTGTGAAGGAAAAGTTTCCCATTAACACGAAAAGTGAACACGAAAAAGTCAGTACTGCTGAAGCGGCATGCAACTGAAGAAGTTTAAATCAGAGTCGAAGTGTAAACAACTAGATGGTAAACCACAACCCAACCCAACATTGACATTCCGAGCACAGAACCGCCACCACATGCTGCTGGGCACATTTTAGCCAAGAGAATTGAACGTCTAGAAGAGACCAGTCTGGACAAGAGCAGAGAGACGAGGGCAGAGCGTAGTGGGCTGCAGAGAGCGGAAAAGCCAAACAAAACGAAATATCCCAAACAAAACGAGGCAATACAAAAGAAGCCGCGAAAATGAATCAAACGCAAGTGAATAATTTTCTGAAATGCTTCCTGCAAATTGATGGCAGCAACAGCCACTGGACGGCGCGTCACGACGAGGATGGAGAGGCTGATCACGATCACGAGCACGACGAGGAGCACGACGATGACACGAGTGGAGTGCTCATAGCCAAGGTGACCGCGATGGTGGTGCTGTGCTTTGCCAGCACCATCTGCGGATCCATACCCTTCCTGCTCAATCGCTGCTACCGCTGGACGGAGAACCAGACGAATGCCCGATCGGCGATAGTGGTCAAGTGCCTCCTGTACTTTGGCGGAGGAGTCCTGCTGGCCACCACCTTCCTTCACCTGTTGCCAGAAGTCCAGGAGGTGGTGGAGGAACTTCAGGAGTGCGGCGTCATTGGGGAGCTCACCTTCCCGCTGGCGGAGCTTCTCATGTGCTGCGGCTTCTTCCTGATGTACTTCATCGAGGAGGCCATGCACACGTATGTGGACAGGCACCAGCAGGATCCGGCCGGAGCGGCCTTCGAGCGGGGACACAGCATCCGCAACAGCCATCTGCTCAAGGCGAATGAGCCCAGTGCGCCGCCAGCAAATGGAGCCAGCAATGCGACATCCGAGATGGGAACCCTCTCCGTGCAGAATCTTCTGCAGAACGATCTCGAGCAGCAGAAGTTTGGGGCCAAACAGCAGCAGGCCCTCCCCCATGACAGCCACATGCACCATCATGGCCACAGCCATGGCCACGGGCACGGACACAGCCACCTGCCCGTCGTAATGGACGATGCCTCCTCGGCGGACATGCTGACATCCTCCCTGCGCGGACTCTTCATCGTCTCCGCCTTGTCCCTTCACGAACTCTTCGAGGGCATGGCCATTGGCCTGGAGAGCTCCGCCAGCTCCGTGTGGTTCATGTTTGGAGCCGTGTCCGCCCACAAACTGGTGCTGGCCTTCTGTGTGGGCGTGGAGCTGATTGTGGCCCGCACTCGCTTCACCCTCGCCATCCTGTACGTGCTGACATTCGCCGTTGTCAGCCCCCTGGGCATTGGCATTGGTATCTTGATCAGCAATGGCCAGGAGACGGGTCCCAATCTGGCGTCGGCCATTCTGCAGGGTTTTGCCTGCGGCACCCTCATCTATGTGGTGTTCTTCGAGATCCTGTCGAAGAACCGGTCCGGACTGCGCGCCTACCTAGCCCTATTTGTGGGCTTCCTCGTCATGTTCGGCCTCCAGCAGATCAGTGAGTATCTCCACTCCATAGAAGTAGAGTTCCTCCCATTTAATTCCATCCCGTGATCGAGTGGTAATTAGTTGTCGCGCCATCAGATGTCAAACGCAATTCTTCAACCGGAATCGATTCGGGCGATTAGGGAACAGGTTCTACACAGCTCTGCCCCAAGATTTATCCGCCGCTGCGTGGTTGACCTTGCTAAGAGACCTTGCTGCGGTTTATTTTGCATATCGAACACACGTCTCTGTTTGTCTGTGTACCTTGCAAACAGGTGGATCAAAAAATCCCGGCCCAGCCATGAAGTCATCTCTGTTATCCAATCAACGGGGGTTGCCCAAGTAAAAAGTACCCGAGGAGAGATCAAAACCACAGCCCAGCCCTCTGTCCATCGGATGAGATGAGCCATAGATATATTTACACGTACAATTTGATGGCACAAGTCTGTGAGATTCACTCCAACTGGAACAAGTTTCCTATAAGCTGGATACGTAAATATTATTACTCTAGATAAGGGCGGGGGCCCGATGAAGGGGCCCATAAATCATCTTCTGAAGGGTAATTGTTTATGGATAGGCCTGCAATTTGCTTTGTGCCCGTCGCAATAGAGCTACTACTTCCGAAACTGAATGGAATATCGGTTTTCTAATCGGTTTTATATCAGGCTAGAAATTGGGTGCCCCAGATTAGAGTCGACACACTTTTGAGATTGGTCAGTTCGTGATAACTAACCGCAATCCCTGCCCTCCCTTTTTCCAGGCGCCAGTGGAGGACACGGCCACAGCCATAGCCACAGCAGCTGCTCGGCCAGCACAGATGATCACCAAGAGACTGAGACCAGGTCGGGTTCGGGAGGTCACTCACATGACCACGAGCACGACCATGATCACGCCCACGCCCACCTGCCCCCACACCACAACCATGCCGAGGAGCTGGCCGCTGTCCACAATTACGAGCAGCAGCTGCAGGTCCTGCGGCAGGTGACCCAAAAACTTCTTGAAGGAGCACACCCCAAGAAGGACGTTTAGGGCATAAGCTGCATAGCAGTATGTTTATATATTTATAATTTTTGTATATTTATGTAGAAAATAAAGAGTACATAAGTAAAAATATTTCCGAGTATATACATATCTTTTAATATCTTTCATTAGAGGTACATTAGTCCTATTCTGATCAGATTACTGATACACGTCGAGAACTTTCGTCGGATCTGTGGGCACATTTTGAAAGAAAACTTTGATTTGTTTGGGTGGAATTTGCTAAACAAACAGCAAGGTTTGTCACACAAACCCGACGTCTCGTACGACCTATCATATCATTCCTATTCGATATAGACATTTCAAATTATTAGTCCCAATTTGACATTAATTAGCACAATGGTGTAAACTTTATGACGCGTTCTTTGGACTGAGACTTTTTCTAAATTGCGAGTATAACACATGAAAGTTTTTCCTACCGAGACTCGTGCATTTATTTGTATGGCTGTAATTTATACGATCTTGGTGGGTACAAGTTTTACAATTTTCAGGTGGATATCTTCCAAGGCAAATTAGAAAAATAAACTCACTTGTGAGAAATTATATATGTACAATCAGGCCCGTAATGACTTCTTCTGATCATGGGAAACATTTCAAAATTCTAATACGGCCCATAAAATGTGTAGTAAACTTGAAAGTTATTTTTGCTCTGTGAATTTCAACAGAACGCCTGGATTATGGCCCAGTACGTGCCCAGACAAGGCACAAAGTTCCCCTCATCAAGATCGAGATCGAACCGACCGAAGCCAGGCCCCGCTCGGAGCAAGGTAACAAAGCAGCAAAGCAGCAAAGTAGCAAAACAGCAAAACAGAATTCTAAGCATTGTGAAATTTCAGCACGATATCTCTCGACTGAAGTGTGCAAATCGTAAAGTGGCCTGGACAGGGCAGGGCAGGGCAGGGCTAATGAACGAGGCCTTGTTGCCAGGCCTCTGCGCTCTGCATCATGTGATCGGGTGGCATTTTGTCGCATAGACCACAATAAATCCGAGTACAATTTCAAGCTGATAACTTTGTTGCTTGCGTAAAATTTTAACACGATATCTCCACAAAATGGTAGACTGGTTTCGACTTCGCTCTGCTCTGCGTTTGGCTCTCTCGCTGCCACTATCTCTCTTTGTGTTGTTTTGTTTCGGTGACGATAAGTGTACACCGCCTATGCCCCAAAACTGGCTGTCAGCCTCAGCGGCAGCACCTGGCCCGCCCAACCCGCAGCGCCGTCCCGCCGATTGCAGCGGAAATTAGCGCGTCAAGTGTCAAGTGTGAATTGTCAGGCAGGCGGTAACAATATTTGACAGCGACTGAAAACATCTCCGCAACTTAATTAGCGGTGCGGCCCGATCTTATTTACATCTGATGATGTTCGCTCGTGTCTCCGCCACCGTCTCCGTCCCCTCTTGCGGTGCTTTTCCTAACGGCATCGCGTTGAATCTCTTAGTCTTATCAGAACAGAGGGTCTTTCCCAGTTTCTCTTGCTCTTTCCAGTTGTTGGTATCATTTACATTATGGCTATCTTTCAGAGCTGCACACACCTTAAAATGTTGCAAAACCATATAAGTAGCCTAAAAGCTGTACAGCAAGCGGAACACCTAATCTCTGATACGAGTATACTTGCCAGATTACGCCATTATCCACTTGAACCTCTTCCTCCCAAGTGCTCGAACTAAATCAACTCGGAGAGTGTGTTCCAAGTTCTATGCACAAAGACACCGCACACAAACACAAAATCTGATCAAAGATATGCGCAATCTGCAATGTGAAGCTATATATAATCTTGATCAGTGGCAATAGCCTACCTACTCAGTACCGGGGTCGCACGTACCCACACTTTTGATTGTAGTTACCAGCCCCGAGTTTTGCTCGGTAATCTGCTCGGGATACAAGTCCTGATGCTGGACGAGAACTTCTTCCTGAAAACCCTGGAACCCATGAGCTGGAATAACAACGAAGTCCTGGCAAAAAAACCTTGAACATCGCGCTTTCTCTACTTTTCAAATTAATTTTACACGTACGCCCAAAAGTATGCTACAAATCTAAAGCGATTTAAATTACAGCATACTTTCAGGCTGCGTTCATACGCCGATCGATTTTCAGGATTCACCCGAACGCAATGCCACGTTCACAAGCAAAAGCTTCGGGTTCTATACAGATTGGCGAAGGACCTTATTTCCAGTGTCCTGACTCCCAGGCTACATTTACCGTGGTTAACAGCAGGAAGGTGTATTAATAAATCAAAAAATGTGCGTTAAATGTTTATAATTTGCAACTTTATTTGTTTTTACTTTGTTTCGTTATCAAGTTGAATTTGAATATGCATGTACGTGTGTTTAAAGTTAATTTTATGACATTATTAACGTGGCAGATACAATATTCTGTATGTTTGTTCGTAGGCGAAGCGCGGCGGCAGCTGCAAAAACGCCTTTCGAGGCTCTGTGGGGGGGCGGGGGACTTAACACCTAGAACGTAACTAGTCGGGCATAAATATGGTTTTAGTTCTCTAATACACGGTGGCAACAAATTGTTATACTTGCATAGCGTTTGGTTCCTTTAGCAAGGATGGCCAATAAATACAGATTGATTTGGATTCGTTCGCTACAGTTAATCGATTTCTTTGCTAGGTTTTACTCAACTAATTTAACTTGTAACCAATTTCGCTAAATAATTTATTTAGTATAGTTCGTATTCGATAACTGTTAGCGGTTCCGTCTAAATTTATATACAAATTAAGGGGCCTAAGAGCTAATTAAAAGTCGTAAACTGTAGGGCACTGTACGAGTACAGAACAGAGTAAATATTGCAAGACGAATGCAGTCGTAGGACCACAAACAGTTCTGGTTAAACGAGACTAAACGTAAGTAGATGGATTAAAAAAAAAACACAGTCTTATTTATGTATGAAGAAATCCAATGTGGGGGCTAACCAAAGAGGGGCTGGGTAGGAGGAGCAGGTGGCAGGTGGCAGGTGGCAAGTGGCAAGCAAGGTACGCATAGGATATGTGTATTCACTGGGGAGACTCTAACTCCAACTTTCCATCCCCATCTCCAACTGCGTCTCCATCTCTGTCTAGGCCGCTGCTGCGGTCACAGCCTGCGTGGGCAGTAATCGGGTGGACTGCTGTGTGGACTGTTGCTGCTGTGGCTGCTGCTGCTGCTGCTTCCAGGGGCGCCTCTTCATATGCGTCTGCTGCGAGCCAGTCCATCTGAAGAACGAATGTTAGTTCCAGGAATCACTCCACTTGACAGAGTCTCGCTCACCTGTGGTATTTGGATAGCTTGCGACGCTTGAAGGGCGGCAGCCCGTCCATGTCCAGTCGACTGCCCACAAAACCAAAGTTGCCCACACTGCCCGACAGAGGAGCTGCATTGTGAATGGTTTTAGGAACAGGAAATGGTTAGCATTTGTAAGCTGAAATCAAGAAGCTGCTGCTTACAGTGTTTGCGTTTGTTGTTGCGCTGAACTTGATTGATGACTGCGGGCAAATGTGGAGCGGAGCCAGACTCCAGGTGCGCTTGATGTCTGCGTACGCTGCAGTTGCGTCCGCGGCAGCCCTTTAGCTGCTCCAGGGCATCATGCATGTGGGCTCTGTCGGCGGCCGTCAGGCTGGCAGCACGATTCGTGGTCTCAAAGCGATCTAAAGGGAGTCGGACAGGAGTCCATAATTAGCTTCAGGAGGTATTCCAGAGGACACTCCGACGTACCTATGGTCAGGTTGTAGAAGGTTATCAGGCCCGTGGTGAACTCGCAGTAGAGATAGTTGTGGGTGGCATTGATGGTCCTCAGGCAGGAGTACGTGTTGTTGTTGGCATTCATGCAGAAACAGAAGGGGCTGTCGTTCCACAAGGGAGCCGTGCGCCAGTGCTGATTGTCGTGCGAGAAGCAGTTCATCTTCTCGGACAGGCACTCCTTCTCCAGGCGGGCCTTCTTGATGCGCTTGCGCTCCTTCTTCCGCTGACGCTCCTCTTTAAGCTTTCGACGCGCCTCCCGGGCCATTTCCTTCGAGTCCGCATAGCTAAAGGGGATTGAGATTGCAGGAGATTAGTTATGTGAGCTAGTTCTAGGACAACCTCTGGCTTACTTCTCTCCCGCATCTGGCTCGCAGTAGCACTCGGCGCGCGAGGCATAGCGCGGCGTCTGGGGCTGCTGCTGTTCCACGGAATCAAAGACGGCGGCACTGCCAAAGCCACGGAAGATCTCCTTTTGTCCCACACCATTGGCACTGGTCCGGGGCGTGCTGCTCACTCCCGTAAAGTAGCTCATGTTGAACTCAGGTCCGGCTCCAGTCTCCCCCAAAAGATTGGCCTCGTTGCGCCTGCGGCTCTCGTTGCGTCGGCCAGCGGCCAGGGCCTGCTTGTTGCTCTCCCTCAGCTGTTTCTTCATCTCCTTCAGTCTGCCGATCTTGTCCTTCAGCAGCTTGATCAGCATATCGATCTGGTTGCGTGAGGTGCGCCACGTCTTCTCGTCATCGTAGATCACATCCGAGCAGTTCACCTTGCCCGTGTTGGCATCCACAAAGCAGCGGTGGCCAACACGGCCTCCAGTCTTGGGGAACTTTCCGCCACGCACAAAGGAATTGGCACTGGAGTTTCCGTTCGGACTGTGCAGGTCGTGCTCGTTGAACTTGTGCTCCAGGGTTTCCAGGGTGGTCTGTATCTGCTGGATGACCTGGGCAATCGTTTCGTTGGAGCTGGCGCTGGCATTGGCGCTGGCGGCCACCTCCCGCTTGCTGCGATGGCTGGGCTCAGCCTCTGTCTCTGCCACTGCCAGCAGATCGATTTTCTGGTGCAGATCCAGCAGTTCCTCCATTTCGTAGGGCATTTCCGTGTGGTAGACGACCGCCCGCTTGTTCCTGCGCTTGCCCTGGCCATGGTTCGTGCGCTTGTTCAGGCGGTGGCCGCCGCTGGCGGACGGTGCTCGGATCTTGGTGTACACCAGCCCGTCCGAGGTGAAGCAGGCACAATTGCGCTGGTACTGCTTTCGGGGCATGGCCGCCAACTGGTGCTCCAGCTGGAGCTGAGTAGGAGCAACGAATGAACTTCATATTTAGGGATCTGTTCGGCATTGTACTTACGTGGAACTTGCACTTGTGCTTCCGCCAGCGTCCATCCTCGTTGACGCACTTCCACTTCTGTCCGGGCAGGCAGTTCTTTAGCAGCGCCGGATCGGAGCACTCCGAGTTGAGACGCATCATTTTGGTTATGTACGGGGCCACTGGCAGATTGTTGTCCTGCTGCTGGAGTAGCTCTTGCTCCTCCAGCTCGTCGTCTTCTTCCTCGGCAGCGGCATCCTCCAGATCCTCGTCCTCCAAGGCCGCCGCTGAACTGTCCATGGCTCCATCTCCATCCAGGTCATCCTCTTCGATATCCGTGTCCTCCTCGAAGTCATCCTGCTGCTGCTGCTGCTGCTGCTGCTGCTGCTGCTGCAGGGTGGTGCTGGAGCTCATTAGCGTGGCAGCAGTACTGCCGGGTGTGGATCCTGTGCCTCCGCCCACAAAGTCCTCGAGCAGCGAGCTGTTAGCCAGCTTCATGCTGCGCCGCTCGGCCTGGAGCCGTGCCCGCGACTCGGCAATCTGATCGGCCGTCTCCCGGCGCCCAGAGCTCTCGATCAGGAAGCTGTCGGGCCAGTTGTCCCGCACAGCGCGGTTCCTGCTGAGCAGCAGGGGCAGGATGCTGCGTCCATCCATGTGCTGGGGCGTCGGCACTCCCCCCATGTCCAGGAAAGTGGGAGCCAGATCCACATTCAACACGATCTCATTGACCCTGCCAGAGAATATCAGAAATCAGTGTCATTAGCGGAAAGATCTCTCAGGAGGTTCTGCTGTCAAGCACTTACACCTTGGAGGCCTGTATGCCTGGGCCACGGATGAGGAACGGCACTCGCACGTCGAACTCGAAGGGAAAGCTCTTGCCCTTGATCAGGCCAAACTGTCCCAGATGGTAGCCATGGTCCGAGGTGTACACAATGTACGTGTTGTCCAGCTCTCCGAGATCCCGCAGCTCGTTGTACACCCGCTCGACGGCCACATCCACGCTCTGGAGCGTCTGCAGGCGCTTGGTCATCAGGAGATTGGTGAAACGCTTGTGCACGGGCTGCATGGGATCGGTGACCCTGAGGATCCACTGCTTGTCCGGATTCGGTGCGTGATCGTACGAGGGAGTGCTGCGAGAACCCACAGAGTACGTCAGAGTTGGAAATGTCAGGGGGAGAAGGATCTGGGTACTCACTGATGGGTGGTCACATTGAAGAACAGATGACTGTACTGCGGTGCCGAGTCCTCCGGGCCATGCGGCGCTGGGAAGCTCATCGTGAGCAGGACGGGCTTTCTCTGGTTCTGCTGCTTCGAGGAGCGCAGGAATGCAATCGAGTCGTTGGCTATCAGATCCGGGTAGTAGTCCTTGGCGTAGTCGAAGCCGTGCTTGATCTTCTGCCCGTTCAGGTTGATGCTGTAGTTGTAGTACTTGGAGTTCATGATCAGCCCGCCCCACTCGCGCCACCCCGGGGGTATGTACGAGCCGTTGTACTTGTTCAGATACTTGCCAAAGTACCCGGTGCGGTAGCCGGCGTTCGACAGATACGTGGCGTAGGAGCGGGTCTCGTGCGTGGCCTGCCACTGGGGACTCGAGCAGTTGTCGTTGTTGGTGAACACCATGTGGTTGTGCACGTACATGCCCGTCAGCAGCGACGACCGTGCCGGACAGCACATGGGCGTGGTTGTGTAGGCGTGCCGGAACTCGGCCCCCCCGTCCCTCAGGAGGCGCAGGGTGCGCGGCATAAAGTTCAGCGATCCCAGCTCCACATCCTGGTCGTCGGTGAGGATCAGTATGATATTCGGTCGTCGTTCGCGCGGTCCGTTTGAGTCGCGGGAGAAACGCTTTCCCGAACGGCTGCGATGGTGCTGCTGCTGATGCTGTCGGTGATGCGATGCCGATGGCGATGGCTCGCCGGACGGCGACTGCTCTTTGCTGAGGACATGGAGCACAAAAAGGAAGAGTATCAGGCAGCCAAGGGCCAGGTGCTTGCTGCAGTGCCCCATCATCATCATTGTAGTATTGGCGAGGAAGGACCGCGCGTCTAAAGACGCGCTCAAACCGCGCAGCAGTCGCCTGCAGAGTGTCTCATGGTTTTCTGACCTGGAAAAAAGAGATTTTAGTTTCGTCTTGACTGTATTCAGAGATGTTTTAATTGAGATTTTGGCCAGAAACCATCTCAGTGGATCCCGAATCCGATTCCAGTTGCAGCTGCTTTGAATTTGGGGCTTCTCTTTTGCAGCTGCTGCCTGCCTCTGCGAAATTTCATGCACCAGTTGACCTCGACGGTGCCTCGACTCGAGTGCCCTTGCCACCAAATATTTGCCAAGATTGTTTGCCCCAAAGCGTGGCAGAGGCAGAGGCAGAGAGAGGCAAAAGGGAGAGGAAACCGAAAAATCAGAACAGAGCGATGCACATTTTGTCCACTTATCAGAAAATGTCGGCGACGCGACTGTCAACGGCTGTGCCTGCACACCCTCACCCACACCCACAACCCCCCCCTCTCCTGGTTCCGTTCAAGTGTATTTTCGTCCTTGCTGAAATTTATGTGCCACTTGCCGTTAAGTGAAAACTGCATTCGCTGGATGGCTGTGCCACAGCCACAGTCATTCCCTTGTCCCTTGTCCCTTATCCTTTATCCCTCATCCTGTGGCGTGGCCAAATCCACGTAAATTTTCTTGTGCAGTTTTATGCTCACTTGGCATTGAGCCGGAACTCGACTGGCAGCCATCGTCCCACCGCCACACTCGAGCAACCTGCATTTCATTGAGTGGAAGTTGGAGGCTATAAAAAGTGCTCGCAGTGGGGTCGCCTCAAGTGTGATTTATGTGGTCGCAGTGTCCCGTTTTGTTGCATTGTAATTGCCAGAAATGGTAGCGTATACTTCCACCAAGTTCCCACTTAAACAGAGTCTTAAAGGCCCATCAAGAGGCGACCTTCTACTTCTACTTCTACCATGAGGGCACTCAACCATTTGACATGGCCTTGGCGTGGTCAGCGACTCGTCGTCACGCAATGGAGAATCATCTGAAACACACATTAGATACATCTTGAAATCTTGAAAGCTTCCTAAAAACTTTGACTTCGAGTAGATGATTCTCTCTTTTGGAATGCTCTTTGATCTTCGCTTAACAATTGACTCTTTGCCGCTCTCTGTAACATTACCTCGTTAATTGACTCTTCAGACCACTCTCTGAAGACTTCATCTAAGCGAATATCTCTTAAATCTGAATCTGAACGAGGCCCAACCCAAAAAAAAACCCAGTTTCGAAGGCAGTTGTGTTGCATAATCGCACACAAAAAATGCTTCCTCGGAAGACTTTTTGGGTGTGGAGTCCAAAAGACAAGCAAAATGTCTGTTTAAAATGCAAACAAAAATAAGCCAAGAGAAACAATAAAGAGACGAGGCAGGTTGCAGGTTGCAAGTTGCAAACAGAAATAGCTGGTAGTTGAAGATGCCACCAACATCCGGCGGCGGTGGATGGATGGCAGCCACTTGAACGTGGCACAATGGCCGAGTGGGAGTCCCAGGCTCTGTGGCAGATGCAATAGAAGTATTTTGCCAGGCATTTTATTTATTTCTGCTCAATTATGTTGCATTTTCTGCCACCGAAATAGAAACGCCAATTGCCCTCGAATCGAATCAATCAGAACTGAAAGCTGAAGTGGCAGAAAGCAGCTGGAAACAGCCGCCTTCTTTCCACCCCAGCCCCTCCAGCCACTTGACAGACGAAACTTCCTTATTTCCCCAAGGCTGTTCCCTGCTCCCTGCAGTCCAGCGAAACCCGGCGACTGGGAACGAGTTTGGGCCCAGCATGACCCAACCGTCCATGGACCCAAAAGGGAAACAAACATGTTTCTTGGCAAACAAAAACCACAGCCGAAAGGGGCTCTGGAACTGGCTCTCTCTCCTTTTTTGTGTGTGCGGCATCTTCCTGTCGCCTGCTGACAGACGTCACGCATGCGCAGACTGGCCAGAAAGAGCAGGGGAGACCTGGCCTGGACCCGGCCTGGACCTGGCCTGGACCTGGCGTGGACCTGAACCTGGACCACAGGGAACGTGTTCTCGGCCTGGCAACAAACAGAACACAAAACTTGTCCCCTGCCAAAAGCAAAAACCACACAGAGGGGAAGAGAGCATCGGTTGGAGGAGTACGAACGCCAACACGATTTCCTGATTCATTCATGAATTTCATGACTTTTGTTTTGTGTCCTTCTGCTGCGATCCCCCATGCCCCAAGCCCCCACACCACCATTCCTCATTCCCGATCTACAGACTAAAAAATCGTGCCTGTTGCTAGGCGATCGTAAAATTTTATTACAGCAACATTTACTTGAAGGATGCGATGCTTCTTGGTCTTCTTGGTCTCCTTCTTTTTCCTTTTGTAAGCGGTCCAAAGCCACATTTCTTGCTTTGTTTTCTCCCTTTCGGTATTTTTATGGGTCTGCCTTTTGGTCAGGGGCGTCCCTTTGTGGGGGTTCCTCCATTCCAGGAACCCCAAGAGTCTCATCTGTGAGTCACAGAATCAGAGTTCTGTCGAGTCCGCAATAAACCAAGTGCTGCCATCGAGTGACAAACAAAATGCATGTAAAATAATGCGATTTCTCTTATCCCGCAGACAAAATGATTGCACAACCGGGGAGGGAGGGGACCAGCAGCAGGGCCGACACAGACAGATGGATCAGATAGAGCTGGGAGCTGGCCAGAGGGGCATTCAATTAAAAGTAAATACAGATTTCAATTAGCTCAGAGTCGAAGTCCACTCGAAGTCCATGCTCCTGGTCTCCACTTTCCACTTTCTGCCAGAATTGCAGATTTATGAATATGCAAATAGACTGGAGTCGACTAATCTGACAGCCTCCCGAGACAGAGATGATAAATTCCGCCTTATCGCATCGGATTGCCAGGAACTCGAAGCTGTCTGGAGACTGGGGACTCGCGATTCGCGATTCGCGACTCATTAGCGTGGATGTCAACGACTCAAGTGGGTAAATAGGAGGAGTAGCAGCAGGCAGTCGGAGCACTTGGAGCAAGCAATCTTCCAGACGTCACTGGGTCTGCAAATGTGGAGCAGTTTCTGCGTAGGCTGCAATCCGTGGCGTAGCCCCTGCCAGTCCAAGTCCAACTTTGCGCTTAATTATGCAATTAACAAGGCAGGCGACTGCGACTGGGACTGCGACTGCGACTGGCAGGGGATTGGGTTTGACATGTGACCAGTTGATGGCTTTGCCAAGTCAATTTAACGCTTAACTAACTATTTAAAAGCTAACTCATGCGCGGACCGCAGTGTGACATGGGCCAGGGGCAGGGCAATGCAACACCCACTCCCACTAGCACTCCCACACACACGAACACATAAAGTCCATGCAACATCTTCGTTACTTGCGGCTGGCGGCTTTTTCAGTTCGATTTATGCATATTTAATGGTACCCCCAAGCCCCAAACCCCAAACCCGAGAACTCGGGCCCCGAAACATGTGGCAAATGTCACTTAAGTGGGTTGGACAGGCCCCACGCGGCTGAGGGCCAGGAGAGGAGAGTCGTGTCGAGGCGAGTCGAGCCCCTACTTTGTGGCAGAGCCAATTTGCGTTTTGCTCACTCAACTTGCCTCAGCCGAGTGAAACCTGTACATGTTGTGACAGTTCTGTAATGGACTTGAAATATTTAAGTTGTTCCCTTTTGGCCCAACACTCGAGAAAGTTTAGTTTTCAGACCCCCGAGAGGGGAAGGGGGGCGGGGCACGGGCTGTGTGCATGACAAATTGGGTGGAATATCATTAAAAAATGTTTCTATGTTCCCGCCAGTCGTTAGTCCATAAAACGCCGCCTGCCCTCCCCCTAAAAGCAACTGTCAAACCAATTAAATTCATTCAAACACCAGAAGGAGAATTATGAAAAATGTACAAAAATATAACAGATGGATATGTTTTTTTTTAAAGAAATATAAAAGTCAAGGCAGGCAGAGAGGCCAAGGGAAGTGTGAGACACGTGCTGGAGATCGAGAAAAATTATAGAAGGCTACCCGAATACCCTTCGCTTTGCAGATCAGTCGATCGAGGCAACAGAAAGTGCCAGAGAGTGCGACCGAGAATGCAAAAACAAAATACATACAGCGTTGGTTGTTGCAGTGCCCCAAATTCAAAATACATTCCATTTGGAATACATTTTGCATTTCTTATGAATAAAGCCCAAGAAAATGGAGCATTCTTGCATTTGTACTTTCTAAAAGAAAGTAAAGGAAAAGAAGAGCCTTCAAATAAAGTGCAAATGTATCCCATGTAAAAAACAGAGAGGTAAAACCCTTGGGGGATCATAATACCCCCTTGAAAGTGTATCAGGAGGTAAGCCAAAAAACTATATAAATATGTAATATGTTGCAGGGCGAAGCAGAGACCAATTTGTAAATAGAAATAAAACAGAAAACAACCGAAATGTCGGTTCCGCCGTCGGATCTGACGACTCAACAATAAATTTCAATGGCAACAAATTGTTTGGGGGAATGTCTTTCAGTAAATCTTGTGGTTTGTGTCGGAATTATAATAAGGAGAGTGACCTGGGAGAGTGGCTGAGATTTCAGTTTTATGGCCAGTTCCCAGGCAGAGGCGAATGACCAGCAACCAGAGATATCATTCAGTCAGCGGTTTACGAGTATTCAACAGACTCGACTTCCCTTGCACTGCCAAATGGAAATTTATTCATTCTTAATCCACAAACAAACTTCTGTTCATATTTAATACCTGTCTTTGGCAATTTGTTTTACACACATTTTTGGGTAATTTATTTTGCAGCTGCTGTCGGAGTTTTGCCAAGGCAATTCATAATAAAAACACTATGAGGAAAAAAACAAGAATTTTTGCAATTAACTCAATTACAAGCTATGGCCAAGAAAGCCTCCCCTGCCCCCTTCGGCCCCCTCGTATTCGAAATCGCTGGTAAAGGTTAAAAGTGAACTGCAGAGAGCTGCCAGTGGCAATAGAGAGCTCCTTCTGCATTATTCCCCAACAATTGCCCTAATAAGGCAATTACCCAGGGGAGTGGAGTCTACCTATATCATAAATAAATCCCCCTTCGCCTGAGCCTACGCCTTCACCATTCCGTTCTTTGGTTGTTGTTCCTGTTGTTATGCCATAAACAAATCAAATCAAATTGTGACCCACTTAGCGATGGAAATGGTGGAAATGCAATTGCCATAAACTGCTGGATAAAAAGTCGACTTGCGCCAGCAAAAAGTGTCCCCAACTGGAAAGGGGCTTGGGCTGTAAAGGACTTCCTTTTGTTTTGGTTGCCTGACATTTACATATCAGTTTTAGCCAGGCCGAATGTCGTACGAGTAGGGCTAAGGAGAGTGCCAGATATCGATTTCTGCCACAATTTGGACTTGCACCCCCTGGGGGATCTGTTCAAATGAAAGTTCACCTTTTGCTATAGATCTCTCCCTTGAATTCTCCGTCTTTAAAGTGTTCTCAAGGTCTGGTCCCTCAGCAGACGGGCCCCTCAGAGGGGGGACCCCATCCAAAGTTGTGACCGAGCGAAAATAGAAATTCTAGCGAAAATGTTAAGCATTCTCTTGACATATCAGAGGAATGCTGTTGTTGTCATTGTTTGCTTGCCGCTGAAAATAAAACACAATTAATTGCTGCCTCCAGACTGTCTGAAATTTTGAAATTTTTCGCGGCGATGACACACGAAAAAAAGTATCACAATTAAATGAATATTAACAAATGCAAAAACAAAAAAAAAAGAGAAGAATAATAAAAACCTGCTCGCCTTGGACTAAATGGTGGACAGTGGTCAAAAACACAGGCAAAAAATATGAAATCTGTGGGCAGGCGACTGGCCATAAATCATAAATCGACAACGGGGCGTGGACGTGGGGGCATGGCTTGGTTTTCAGAGGAATTTCGGTCTGCCACACGATCGGTTTTCAAGAATGTGAATCATTAACAGAGCCCCCAAAACAGCAGCAGAGTCCGCAGACAATGACGATCCGATCCCGGGCCAAAAGGTACGTTTGGAGGCTCAGTTTTCAGCGCCGGGCGTCAAACGGAAGCCGCATTAGTTGCACAAACACACACACAGACACACACGCTGCCACAGATACACTGAGCACAAAAGGTGCTCTTCTCAGACATATAGAGAGGGATCAGGTTATGTCCAGGCGAGCACAAGGCCACAGCTTTTGAGGGACACGAGCACGAGCCCTGCCCCAGCCAGAGGCATTGGACCTGGCACTTTGATTTCGAATGAATTTATCAGGTTACTGCGGCACTTTCCATACTCTGAGGAATGCAGAAAAGGGTTGGATCTTGACAGGGAAACATTTATTCCACGATATAGGCGATTAAATTGTTTGTTTCCTTGTCCTACTGACTCATTTGATTCACTGAATCAAAATGATATTTTCGCGAAACTTTTCGCATACAATTTTCTGTAGTTTTCATTCGTCAGATTTGTAGTAACTCACTTGAGGGAAATTTCTGTATTTTAGCAGGCAGGAAGTGCCAATCAATATACAAATTTGCTGATTACTGAATGACTCTCCATGAATTTCCCCATATATAGACCATTTTTCATATTCTACCGATTCGGTTGCCATTGAAAACTGTTTGTTTGCCATTTCTTCGAAAGTTCAAAGAACGAGCCATACACATTCTGACAGTTTGCCAAAGAAACAAAAAGAAAACACACAAAAATCAACGAAAATTAATTTCAGCCTAGCCTTGCCCTGCCCGTCAGGAGTCACGCCTCGTTTGGCTGTAGATTTCGTTCCGTGGGCTCATAAAATGTTACAAATGCAACAATTAACGTAATTTCGAACGAATTTTCACTGAAATTTCCGCTATAAAAAAATCCGCAGCTGCATAGAGACTTTCCCCCGCCCCGATGTTTGTTTGTGGAGCTTTTAAGACGTTGCAAGTGTCAACGTAAATCTTTGCAACTGTCAAAAATTGTGACAGCCCAAAAAATTGGCATGGCCCGCAGAAATGCCGATTTATAAATAGCAAAACAGAAAAATTAAATGAACTTTACTGTGAACCTATTTTTACGCGCAGTCCAAGATTCAAGATTGCGTTTCCTTTATAAAAGGTATTCAATAGATACATATATGTATGTATGTAGGTAGGTAGAGTGGATGGGGATCCCTTAGCTTTCGATGCTTTGGATGTTGAAGGAGATGCAACAGCCGAAATAGCTCAGTTGGGAGAGCGTTAGACTGAAGATCTAAAGGTCCCCGGTTCAATCCCGGGTTTCGGCAAGACTCCTATTTTTTTCCCCCGACAAAAATTCAATTTTTAAAATGAATATATTTGAACAGCATTGAAGGGGGAGATACTTATTATATTTTATTTATTTTAAATATTATAATATTTTTATTGTTTTGGTATTTTGATTATTTTTAATGTTTTTGCAATCAGAATATATGAATTACTCTAATTTAATTTTTATTGAATTAATTAATTAATTAAAATTTATTTATTATTAATATAAAATTAATTTTATTTTTAATATTTTTATTATTTGACTAATTTTAATATTTAAATTATTCTTGGGGCTGGAATTCGAGGATGTTTCCGGGTTTGTTTGTAGAACTTTTCATGGGACTATTTCTAATTTTACATAACTTTCCATGATTTCCACAGAGCTTTCTTGGATTCCCTATGATTCGTCTTGAAAATCGCAATTTTTGTGGCCACCCTCGAGGATGTTTCCGTGGTGTAGTGGTTATCACATCCGCCTAACACGCGGAAGGCCCCCGGTTCAATCCCGGGCGGAAACATAGGGAAATCTTTTTTTTTGCTCTACTGCCACTGTGAATTTTCAAATGAATTTACTTATTACTTTTTATATTTAGAAAATGATTCACGCTCCAAAGCTAATAAATCATATTTGGCTCGGCAAAAAACCAAAAGTTTTGTTTATATTTTATTTGATCGATTTGGGGAAATGATTTTCGTGTCGTGTGTGAACACATCACTGATGTTTCGATTCTCGGTAAACTAAATTCCTGTCTGACTGAATCCAGCATGCCTCCCCCACCAGCAGCCGCCAGGCCCCCGCCTCTCACGTACCTCCGCCACTGGAAGCAAGTGCTGTGGGCATCCATGAAATGCGTGTATTTCATTCTGGTGGTCAAGTGCTGCCAGAACATACACCGCATGAATATGCAGAGACGGCTGGCCAGCCGCTTAACAGGGCCCAAATAGGGAACGGCAAGGCAAAGGCTTAGGAGCAGCATATGGTTTATTTGACAATGAATAAATGACTGTCCAAGAATGTGTCTTGTGTCTATTCTCTGCTACTCTGGCTCTCTGCTTTAATACATTTTTATTAGCCCAGAGATTCGCGTCGCGCTTGACGGGTACTGTCTGTCGGCCAGAGTAATTAGACTCCATTAGTTGGCACAGCAGACAGCAGCCATCAGCCTCCAGCCATCAGCCTCCAGCCATCAGCCATCAGCCACCAGAATCCAGAATCCGCACAGAGTTTCTCCTGAAGGCAAAGGCAAAGTGCTCTCATGTGCCATGTGCCATGTGCCATGTGCTCCATTGGCATCTCGCATCTCTATATCCATTTGTATCTCCATCTGCAGGCATATCTGTGTGTCCCTACAGGCTGGTGGCGTTCATAATTTGTGCGCCATTAGACAACTTTATGCATAAACTCATTAAAATGTACTTGAATCTCTCAGAAATGGGCTGGCAGATTGGAACTGGGATGTGTGACTGGAACTGGCGTCGCATTTGGCTAATTTGTCGAGGAGCAGCGACAAATGACAAGAAACAGGCAACAGTCTGTCTGTCTTCGCTTTTCTCCAGCACCCAGTCGGCACTCTAAGCTCTCGGCACTCTCTAGTCCCCCCACCCAAAGGCAGGCAGAACGACATGTGTGCGATTTGACAGTTTGAGGCGCAACAAGATAGATTGGGCCCATGAAGATGCTGGCTGGCTGATGGTATGCCATGGAGTGGAGTGGATGGAGCAGTGGATGGAAATGGCAATGTCAGTTCAGACATTACGCAATTTGAGACAACTCAAGCAAGCACTTGAGTGTTGCCCCGTCCCAATGGAATAATTATGAAGATGATGCTGCCGCTGCCTGCTAATCTCTTGACTGTTGTTGCAACACCCAGACCGCCAGACAGGCGCTGTGTCACAAGCCAATTGGAAAGGAGTCCCACAGACCAGGCAATAGATACATAGATACCCCACAAAAAGCAAAGAATACTAGGCATAAATGGAATTAAAAGGTTTAGTAATACTTAAAAGATAGTTTCAATCGTGAGAATGGTGCCACTTTTCGGGAACCAGCAGAAGACTTATCAGACTTGTCGGACACCAATGTACTGTATTTATAGAATTGGAAGGGCACTAAAAAAAGAACCCTGTTGCCGATTGACCGTGATTCAGTGAACAGGCAACCAATTCCAGGTACACACCCCACCTAATCGAATCAAAAGGAATCGAAAAATAAACTGATTACAATGGTAATTATCTATCACACGCATTATCTGTAATGATAGCTAGATACCAGGTATCGCGGGTGTCACATTTAAATGCGATGAAATGGCCAAAAGCAAGCCCCAGTTTCGAACGAACCCCCGAAGAAGGCGTTTCAACTGCTCCGCTTTTTGGCTATCCGTGAAAAGTGAGCGGAATGACGACCATATATGCAACAACGGCACCCGACCTCAAGACGGACGGCATCTATGCACCATCCGCCCCATGTGGCAACACAGGATGTGCGCCCCAACCCCAACAAACGGTGACTGTGACTGTGACACAAACGCGATTCTTGCGGAATACCAATCGGAGATCGCTCCTGTCTTCGGCAAGTGAGTCCATAATCAATCATGGATCGAATCGAATGTGTGGCAAATTCGTTGTCTCTTTTCAGTTTTCTGGTTTCTGGTATACGGAGGCATGGACTTGGCCCAAAGTGTCGGCTGGAATCAGCCCGTTAGCGTTATACTCGTATCGCCCGAATTCCAATACAGCTGGTTTATCGGTGTCATCATTGGAGCCTGTGTGTCTGCTCTGACAATGACGTTCATCCCAAAGATCGCCTATTATGTGAGTAAGCTACGATCCACTACGATAGGCTGGATCCTGACACACACTCTCTCTCTCTCTCTCTCTCTGTCCTCATTCTCGTGTAGCTCCTGGGTGGCATTATGCAGCTGACGGGTGCCATTATCTTCACGAGTGCCCCCTACGAGTACACGGCCATTCTGGCCGCCCGCTATGTGGGCGGAGTGGGCATTGGCCTGATCACAGTGCCCTTCCTCCTCCACATCGGCGAGATATCCACCCAGACACGCGGCGTTGACTCAGCGATGGAGCAGGTCGCCCTGGCCATGGGCCTCTGCATCCAAGTCACCTACGACACAGAATGGTCGAGGTCATTGGATATATCCGCGAACCTGCTGCACGGCATTTTGGGGATTATATTCTCGGTGTTTGGCCTGTTGTTTGTCCTGGTGTCCGTGGAGTCGCCCGTCTTTTATATACGCCGGAATCAGGAGGAGAAGGCGCGCCAGTGCCAGCAAATGCTTGTGGCCGGCAACGTTCCGAAGACCGTCAACGCGCTGTTCGAGGAGGCCAGGCTCTATGTGGTGGAGAGCGAGAGCAGGAGCCTCGGCGAGGAGCTGTCCGCTTCCGTGATGCCCTTCTGCAAGCTCTTCTTTTTCCGCTGCTTCGTGGCGTTCACCCTCGCCCTGCCCCTGACATGGTCCATCGTGGGCAGCACTGCGATCTCCGAGGGCTCCATCTTCGCCTGGCCACTCTATGTCTGGAGCGCGCTACGTCTCATCAGCACCCTTTTCACCATCTGCGCCCTGGACACGCTGGGACGCAAGGGCGTCTCGCTGGTGGGCCTGCTCTGCATGGCCGGCCTGATGCTGGGCATGGCTGGGATATATGCTACACCGGCCAACATCTACAGCTGGTACAACATGGGGCAGGTGTGCAACCTGGGACTGGCCTTCCAGGCCTTCGCCGGGCTCTTCATCTGCAGCTCCAGCCCCTATCTGGGCGAGGCGTTTCCCATGAGGGTCAAGCCCTTCTTCGTCGGCCTGATCGTTGCCTGCGAGCAGGTGATCCACATCATCGTGATAGTCGCCTTCAAGCCCACAACGGACTACCTCTTCCAGTACTTCCTGATCGTGGGCATTATCATGCTGCTGGGCGTGATATTCTTCGCCATCGTCATGCCGGAGACCAAGAAACTGACGCTGCGGAAGGCCGGCGAGCGGTTCCAGCGAGTGCATAATGTAAGCCCCTACTAGACCTAAGGATCGTTAAGAATTGTTGGATCGATGGAGGATCAATGTTAAATAAAACTATTAGAAATACAAAAAGAAATATACATTTTTCATTTGGTTTGGCTGGCTCTCAAAAAAGTCTGTTGAGTGGGGCAAGTAAAATCCGTATTTGTAGATCGGTTCCCCAATTCCCCAAAAATATCCGTCCATAAAAGGATTATGTCCTACTCAGAATTGATCTTCCTACTTTTCTCTAGCGAAAAAAAGAACAGTTTCAAAAAGGTTCCTAACTTTTGGTGGCATTTGAATCGCTATAACAGCAGTTTTGTTTCGAGCTAAAGAAAAAGAGGGGAAAAATTTCCAATTTTTAAATTGGAGTGGGGAAATGAATAGGCCAGCCCTCGTAGTTTCGTTAAAAAAGTAAGGTCTGCAGGGGGAGACTCTTAGAAGTTCTAAGAAATTTTCTTTTCAGCTAAGGATCATATCAATATGGAAACTAAATAAAGAAACAGCTGTTTTTTGAATAAATGTATTTAGATTTAGATCAGTCTGTGGTGTGACATTCCCTAGAAAGACTCGTTGGGAACGCTTGAAATTCTACATATGTTTGTACATTAAACACTTAATTCCTTTGAACAGTTCGAAACAGATATTAAAAAGGCTTAGTAGCTTATGACTGATTATATTTTGATGTAATAGACCATATTTTTTAGCATTTTATTGGTAATCAGAATGGCACAGAATAGTCTTCTACGATCCCTAAATTTAGGTGAGAAATTCCGATAATTTCTGACTGTTTGCGTGTGAGGGGAGAAAAGATCTGTAAGCCCATTCAACAGTACGACAGCAAAACACAAGAGGAGAAAAACCCTTATCCAGTATTACTGGCTGGATTAACAGTAACTATATATCCTTTTCGTGGGTCTCAACTCAACTATGAACTCAAAAAGTGTGGACTTTGCCTTTAAGATCTCAACACTTGTAGGAATCGAGCTCCTGCCAGCCAGTCATCCTCCAGTAGCTGGTACCTAGGCTTTCCCAGAGACCCCAATTAATTGGGGGTATTCCCTGTCGTACCTACGAATGTATCACCCAAGTGAAAGGTGAACTTTGCCCCAGCTGGAACGATCAATTTAAGTAAAACGACTAGGACTGGGACAGGCAGCCAGCAGGCAGTGAGTGAGTCAGTGGCTTGGCCTCAAGCTACCACTCTTTAGGGAGACTTATCAAGGCTTATTTTCCGTGAATCACGGTCGAGGAGAAGTAGCTGGGGGAGTGTACGATACGCGTGTATCTAGCAGCTGATAAAATACTATATCAATTACGAGTATCTCTTGGTCAGATATCTATGTATAATGCTGATAGTATTCACTTGTAGGTTGAGTACAATAAAATTATAAATACGCGCCCAGTACGTCCATAGGCGCCAAATCAAACGAATCGAACGGGTCTTGAAGCGGAAATTCAATTTGCAAACGCATTTTTCTTATATAACGAAGCAGCATGTCGACCACGACGTATGTGACCTCGGTGCCGGTGACCAACTACGTCCCAGGACAACAAACGCAGACCACGTACATCACCACAGGACGGGCTCCACCCCCACCGCCACCCCATGTGGTCAATGTGGTGGTCGTCAATCAGGGGAGTCGCTGGAGCAAGACGGCAACGAAAACTGGAACAGCAGGTGGGCCAGCAGGGAGAGCAGCTTGAGAGAGTGCCCAAAAGTTCCTCAGGAACTCAGGGTTACGACCCATAACCGAACAAATACGAGTATCGCAGTGCTTATCAGTAGCTCCTTATCATTTTCGGTAGCTGGAATGTATTATATTTAAAAGACACCCTCCTTCTTCTGATAAAAGTGTTACCAAAACACAAGGCCTTTTAAGCCAACCCACAAGATTCCTTCTGTGGGGTAGCATGTGAATTCATAGAGGTCTTGGTTCGATCTGTGGCTGGATTGACACTCGACAAACCAAAATAATAGAAGGTTAGCCATATCTCAGATTCCATTTCGATCTCAAGTTCCTCCATAAACAGGTCCCTAAACATCGCCAGGTGTTGCTGTAGATTCTATAACTGAATGGCTGCCTAGTTGGGTTAAATCTATAGAAAACAAAGCCAACTAATCCACTCCAACCTCTCCCCCATTTAGCCACCTTTGCCTTTGTTTATGCCGGTATGGACATGGCCCAAGGCCTTGGCTGGAATCTGAACGCGAATGTTCCCACCACCACGGAGTTCCAGTACAGTTGGTTCATCGGATTCATCATCGGAGCTCTTGTTTCCGCTCTGGCGGTGTCGTTTCTACCAAAAAAGATCTTCTATGTAAGTGTACAAACAGATAGATAGATAGATGCTGTCGTGCCCCTCTAACCCGTAATGTTTCTCCAGGGTCTGGGCAGTATTATGAACCTGATCGATGCCATTATCTTTGTGAGTGCTCCGTATGAGTACGAGCCCATTCTGGCCGCCCGCTACGTGGGGGGCGTGGGCATCGGCCTGATCACGGTACCCTTCATCATCCACAGTGCGGAAATCTCCACCAGCAATAGCCGCGGCACCTGCTCCGCCTTGGAGCAGTACGGCCTCAGCCTGGGCATCGCCATTCAGGTGATCTACGACTCGCAGTGGGCGGGCGACCTGGGCATGGCCGTGAATCGAGTGCACGGCATCTTCGGCATTGTCTTCTCCGCCTTCGCCATCGGCAGTGTGGCCATGGCGATCGAGTCGCCCATCTTCTACATCCGTCAGAACCAGGAGGACAGGGCCCGGGCCAGTATCCGGCAGCTGATGGACAGCTGGTGGACCGTCGAGAGGGGCAATCAGGCGTACGAGGAGGCCAAGCTGTATGTGGTGGAGGGCACCAGCCAGAACGTGGGCGAGCAGATCGCCGAATCCATGATGCCCTTCATCAAGATGCTCTTCTTCCGGGGCTTTGTGGCCTTCACCATCTCGCTGCCGCTCTCCTGGTCGATAGAGACGAGCACCTACATGTTCGAGAACACCTTCTACGCCTGGCCGAGCATCGTGTTCGGCGCGCTCCGCCTGCTGGGCTCCCTCATCACGATGGCCGTTCTGGACACAGTCGGACGCAAGTTCGTCTCGCTGCTGGCACTCATGTGCATGGCTGGACTGATGCTGGGCATGGCCGGTATCTACGGCGACTACTCGAACATCCTGAGCCCCTACTACATGCGGCAGGTGGCCAATCTGGGCATGGGCTTCCAGCTGTTCGCCGGCGTCTATGTCTGCAGCTCGTCGGCCTATCTGGGGGAGGCGTTTCCGCTGCGCGTGAAGCCCTTTCTGATTGGCCTGATCGTGTGCGTCGAGCAGGTGATCCACATCGTTGTGATCGCCACCTTCGGCTCCATCTCGGCCGAGTACTTCTACAAGTATTTCGTGGTCGTGGGTATTCTCCTGGTCGTGGGATTGGTGGCCTTTGCCATCCTCATGCCGGAGACGCGGGGCACGACGCTGCGGAAGGCGGGCGAGCGCTTCCGCCGAGTCCACGATGTCATGGCCTACTAGTTGGCCTACTATCACTCAAATTCAATAAATTCGGGTCTCCCGAAACAGTTGACAATATCTACTTTTTGCCTGGTGGGGGGGGGGGGGACATTACTCATACGCCACGTCGACTTCCGCACGGCCTGAAAAATGCAAAAAAGTCCACAGTCCACGGTCCTGCCCCCAGCCGGCGACTTGTGGCAGCTGCATTCAGACTTTTCTTTTTATGAATATTTATGCCTTCTCAAATGTTTAATGCGGTTAATTTTCCCACTCCCTGCCACTGGAGACTATTTTTATAGGCTTGCCGCTGGTCGCCTCGCCGCAGTTTATTTTGAACTTTATTATGAGCTAATTTATGTACACATGCGCCTCCGCTGTGGCTGGATCATCGGAGTCTGGCGCAGACTTTCCCCCGATCCCTAAACCCCCCAAACGGATCATGCCAGGGCGTATACCATACTTGTACTATAAGATACAGAGGCAGACACAGATAGAGATCCCTTGGTTTGGTCTGTTCCATTTTTGACACTTTGATGGCGCTTTCACATGTTTGTTTAGCTTCTTGCCAACAGTTTATGTGTCTTTAATGCGCTTTTATGGATCAAATTGGGCCTCACGCCTAATTAAGCATAGTATCCGGATGGCAAACAGCTGCAATATTATTCGGGGAGTACTCTAAATGAAGATTCTGGGATCTGTCATTGCATTAGATGTGGAATTTACTGCTCTAAAGGACTATCTGAATAGGAATTCGGTATGTAAACTAATCCAAATTGAATTTTTTTCCTAATGTAGTACATGTGGTAAAATATTCCTCTACGAAACACCGCGAATATTCATAATATTTCTAGCAATACACCCACAGTTCCTTAGGCCGAGGCAACATACATGGCGTGTGCCTGACACGGCACATTAAGGTTCGGCTCGACGAAGGCGGCAAGAGCGAATACCCTGGAATTGCTAAACCAACCAAAATGTCGGGTGCTCGAGACGAGTTTCGCTGATAAGGTGTTTTCTTTACATTGTTGGACTGCTTTCAATTTCAAAAAGCCTTCCCACCGCTTCTTTAGAGACGAGACCTATAAAGCATTTATCCAGCAACCTTCCCGTACAATAGAAACGAAAGCCCAGCACTTGTATCTTTCGACTCGCTCCCTTTCCCTTCCAAGGGCCACAACAAAGGCCCATCGAGACAACAATAAAGCGAATTATATGAATTACAATTGAAATTACATCTTACATGCTGGCAAGAGTGACACATCGGCGGAAAAGAGGAGAGATTGGGCAGGACAGAGCGCCATTACAGAGCACAGAAATGCGCATAAAAATTGCATTAAAATGCCATCCAAGATGTGGGCCTAATGAAGGAATGGCCATAAAGGACAATTGCCAGTTGCGACGGCTGGGAAAAAGCTGGCAAATGCCCTTAAATAGACGAACCTGGCCAAGATGGGGGCCGGGGCTCAATCTGGCGGCCCAATCGCTTGGACAGGCCGTCAAATGCGTGCAAAAATGTTGCCACATTTCTCGAGTGGCTTTCCCCAACATCTCTGCAGTTCTCTGTGGGGCTCTTTCCCAGGCAACAAAGTGAATTAAATGCAGACGCGTGATTTTGCACATTAATTAAGAGGAGACTCCAGCCAGTGGCCGTCTCTCTTCTGCAGCTGATTTCGCCTTTTCGTCCATTTCTTCGCGAGGTGAGAGTTCAATCCCCAGGCATGGAGTGCGTCCAGGGAAGGAGCGGAAGGAGCTGAATGAAACTGAATAAAGGGAACTGAGTGTAAAGGAAAATATATACTCGTATCCGTACATTTCGTTAATTACTTTCGAGAAAGAAAATTGCGAAATTGCTTTTAAGGGACGCCAAAATGTATGCAGTGAATTTCAGAACAGAAAAGAAGACGAGCATTTTATTGGAAATTCCTTATGGGAAACTTTCAACTTTTACTAAGTATGATTATAGACTGAAACTCTTCATCGAGGCCGCAGCTAGGAATAACTGAAACGCCCTCTCGCCAGTAAGATTCAGAGTTCCAAAGAAGGACAGTAGTTTGTGTTCAGAACCCTTATCCCCAGGTGTATTCCCATTGATTTTAGGGCAAAAACTTACCTTCGTTTGCAAAATCGTTGACTTCCTTCTTAGCTAAATAAATCTGTAAGTGAAAGGAAAGATAAATCCCTGTTAAGAACAATATTATATGCACAGAAAAGGCCAAAAAAAGGGTTAAGTATAGAACAAATCATTCCCCATCAGACTGCAATCCATTACTGTAATCTGTAAGTATTTCTCATTAATAATTCTCATATTCCCAGCTCAAATCGTTGACACTTGTGAAATGGTAGAAGAAGCTGCCTCCCTGCCTTGAGGAACTCTTGAGGAACTTTCTGGTTTGCTGCTCGTTTAAAACTGACACATTTAGCACCTGCTTCAAAGCGAAATGAACACTGAATGATTGATAGTTCAACTGTGGAGCGTGGAGTCCATGACCCAAGTCGGGTGGGAGCTTTTCCTTAGCTTCGCTTCCTTTGAGCCTTTGAGCAGTAAATTTCCATCTGTCAGCTGTCAGTTTTCGAATGTTGGCAGGCGCTGAACTTGGCATTTTAATTGAGTGCACAGAAATCGTGTAAATGACTGACTGACTGACTGACTGCAGTGTGAATGTGAATTGTGCGAGTTAATGGGATTTGTTTGTCATATACTCATAGAAAAGAAGTCTCTGAGCGGTGTTCAAGACACAGACAGTCTATCATTTGCTTCAAGAAGTGTTCTGAAATTATTCATTGCCCTTCCCCTGAACAATTCCTCTCTTAAAGAGCAATCACGGGTCGTTGTCTGGCCACCACTCTGTTCCTTTTTAAGGCTAGCCTTGTTTGGCTTTTATTGAACAAACAGCTGCCGCCTTACTGGATTTGTAGTTTGTATTTTTTTACGACTTTACTGCAACGCTGCGTATGCGCAATGCCCCCACCCCCAGCCCATTGGGGAAGAGACCTTTTAACCCAGTTTTGCACCAGGCAGTTGCTAGTTGGTATTTTCTGTTATCATTAACACCTTTCGCTCAAAGTGTTCATTTGACATGCAAGCGGTAGTGGGAGAGAGAGAGAGGGGGATAGAGAGAACTCCTCTGGCAGCAGCGGAGGGGGGGAAACCTTGAACGAATCCAATCAAATGGCATCCACATCCACACTGGAAAAAAACAAAGCAATTAAGTGAAGGCTGGAGTGGTAGGGTTCCTTCCTTCCGATTTAGCGTCTGAGAGGTTTGATCCGCATTAATTTTGCCCACCGAATTACCTGGACTGGCTCACCCCATCTAGAATGTACCTTGGTTCGCTGTACTCCTCCCTCAAGTGGTTGTTTGTATTTACATACAAGACGGACAAACAGAATAAAAAGGTAAAACATAAACTGCTTTGATTGCAGGTAAATACAACAGACACAAGCCCCCCCCCCTGACACTCGCTTACAGACTGACGGACTGACTGACAGACTGACTGAATGACTGACTGACTGAGGAAGCAGCCCCAGCCCAGCTCTGCCAACTCTTCATTATTGATTGCTGTCCATTCTATTTATCGTGCCGCTCGTCACTTCTTTATCAACAGACCAGAACCTGCTGATAAGCATGCACTCTCCTTCCTTCCACTCCTTCCTCTCCGCCCCAACTCCCCTTCAATGTCATTGATCTTCGGGGGGGAACACGGAATGACTTTGGGGATGACTTGTGCCGTGGGCATATTGCGCATTTGCCTATAAATAGTACATCCACGGGGACTGGGACTGGCGACTGGGGACTGGGGACTGCGGACTGGGGAACAGGTAGTCGCACGATGATTTCATAGAGAGAACCAATACAAAATACCCACTGAACAGTGCAAACAGACAAACAATTCGTATGGCAATAATGCTTTCGGCAACGCTTGAACGACTTCGAGGGAAGGAGCAAGTTCCGCACCAATTGCTGTCGATTGAAAGGAGAGCGTGAAGGGAGGAATGGATTGCGGGAGGCAGTGTGGGAAACTTTTCCCAGCAAAAGATAACTCAAGCGAGGAGATCATCTCATGCACACCTTTCCATATTTCTAATCTGCCCATAACATAGCCAATTACCATCGCAAATGGGCTTAGCCGTAAATCTGTCACCAATCAAATGAAAAAATCATTTTTATGGCACAGAGAAATAGCTCAAATCACATGCAAAACACAAAAAACACAAAAAACAAACAAAACCGACAAGCCATCAAACAAAAAAGTCATAAACGCCTCCAGCGATATCTGAAGTCTGATTGAAGCTGCAAATGGAAATGGTAATGGGAAATGCGGGGAATGGCGCATGTAAATCGCAATTAGGAATCATTTCATTGTGCTTTATGGATACAGCATTTTTACATCGTAATGATTTGCCATTGCATTTGTGAAAAAAATGGTTATTAATTGATTGCCTCTGCTGCAGAGGCTGTAACCGAATCAATTATTCAACAATTGATTGGACATTCTGGGCAAACAAATTATTTATGAATATCGATGCCAGCAGTTTCAGGCCGGGATGTGGATCCTTTGTCTTGTGTGTGCCGCTGTCAAGTGTCGGAAGGAGGGCGAGCGGAGGCGGCAGGGTCGTTTGACATTCTTGGGACAAGAAAGTAGGCAGAAATACCTTTACTCTCGGACCTTTTCTTACCCGAAAGACGTTTGCCTCGGCTCCAGCTCTTACCTTACCTTTTTCCTCTTTCTGCCTATGACTTTGACAAAACGAAGGCCATATTTATGTATCATTCCACAGGAAACAAAGACTTAACGTCCCAGAATGCGTATGAGATATTTATTTCAATTTGTCACTGGCTGAATGTGGTTGAATCGTTTTTGGCTTGACTTGAAACGGAAATGCCACAATGGGCTATGGATCGAGTGGAGTGGTTTTCAGAGAGTGTTTCTGTGGGAACTAGGAGCTGATTGAGAAGAGCAACTAAAGCTAATACGAATGAATGGTTTCCAATCCATAGTTGGTTTATTTATAACCATTCTGCCAGCTTCATTTGTACGTACCTGATAAATTGCACTCACATTCGTTGACAGCCTTACAAATCGACTTTGGAAACCGCAAAAAGCACTCACAATTCTCGGAAATATTTTCAATTAACACTTGGAAAGATTATTCAGAAGTTTGAAGGCGGCACGCGCTCCCTGTTCTGTTTAATATTTCGAGAAATATGTACGCATATGTAGCATCATTAATCATCGGTTTTCAGCCAGTTTCAAGATCATTTAGCCTGCGATGCCCAATCTGTAAGTTTTCGCCTTTCAACAACCAGATATGGGCGCCCAATTTGCATATTTTTTGGATGATATCTCAGGGCACACATACGAAAACATAAGAACAGAATTCTACAATAAAAATCTTTGATTTCTGTGTGATGTGTGTGCATCGTTCGAATTTTGAGTTTGAGTTTCGTTTTGGCCTGGGTGGCGTTGTGTGGGAAAATCCACATGGGGTTTTCGTTCATTAATTTGCTTTTCCCCACGATAAACAAGCACGAACTTGTTATATTGATGTTATGAATGTGATTCTGATTGCCGGTTGTTTGTTTGTTTAAGCGGCAGAGGAAAGAGGAGGGAGAATGGAGAAATCCCAATGTGGGATGGTTTTTTGGCACTGATTTAGCCTTGGGAACAGGTATTATATGCAGATGGTTAGTAGGGCGCTAATGGGGTTTTAAGAAATTATGTGTGAGATACTGAGCCATCTTCATCTGATGCCTTCTTTTGGGAAAAAATGAAAATTAATGAAATACTTTATTTTGTTCCTCTCGTAATTACCCATTTGCTCGCATCTACTATAATTATTCTTGGTAGCCCCTTTATTACTCCCACAATACTTCCCTTTTTCCCCCTCTCTCTCTCTGTCTCTCCTCATCATTTAGTTTTATTTTCATTGTAATTTGTCTGGCTGTCTACATTTGCAATATCTCTATAGAGGGTAGATGAGGCCATATAAAGGTGAGCTGCATCCTGGAACCTTAAGTGCATTCGAAAGACGTGTATCCTGAACGATTAAATATAGATAGCATCGTGCACATCAAATACATCTCAGAGGTTAAAAATTTACCTTTGGAAGTTGGATTAAATATGTGAATCCTGAAAATACATTGAACTTTAAACCCGAGTTCTTGGTGTGCAAATATGTATGTAATCCTAGAAGTACAGGGTATCCCCATCTTCGAATACATGTTTAAGCTATCTTGTTGATTTTTCTAGCTTCGCATTGCCTGGCTTCATTCTGCTCTGGCTCTGGTCTGTCTCTGGCTCCGGCATGGTATGGTATGGAGTTACTCTTTTGCAGGAAAAGGAACAGGGACTGCGACTGGGACTGGGACTGGGACTCTCTGGGTTGGTTTTGCTCTCGTTTTGCCTTTTTTCACGCTTATTATGTGTTGTTTTTGCTGTTGTTGTTGGTTTTTTTCTACATATTTACTATGGGTTTCTGTACATACATATATATCTTTTTTTAGTTTAAATGTTGTCAGACAGGATTTTCCACTTTAATGCAGTCGCCGCAACGTTTGCCGTCGCTGCTTTTTGGCGCGTTTTCTGCCGCACAGCTCATCATGGCTGTGAGCCGCCTGCCGCCTGCCTCCTGCCGCCTGCTGCATGCCTCCTGCATTTCGTTTGCTTGCTGCCTGCAATCCTGCGGCCCCTGCAGCTGCCGCTTCGACCACCATTCAGGTTAATGCCGCCTTTATTCATATTTCTAAGCGCATTATGCTCTCTGAGACTTATGCTCAAAATATTAGCGAAAATTATGTTAATCCCTCTGGGGCGGCGAGTACTCCTGGCTCCGAGTAATCCTTTTTCCCCAGATCCCTTTCCCCGCACCGGTTCTACCCTAGCCTTATGGCCGAACGGAGGCGAGGTTAAATTATTTTAATAGCCGCTTACAATTACCAGCACCAACCCCCTATCAGAGTCCGGCCCTGCCCCCCCACCGTCGTAATCTTTTTTATGTTTTGCGCGATTTGCTCTAGCGCTTTTAAACGCTCCCTGAGGCTGGATATGCGTAGGGCGGGGCGGTTCTGGTCCAAGAAATACACTAGGGGGATAAAAAGCTACACGAAAATAGAAAAAACTTTAAAGAAATAGAATAAAATCTTTGGCAGTGAATAAAGTAATAAGAATATTTAAAAATAGCCTAAACATGCTCCGATCAGCTGTCTCTCTGTTGAGGGATCTTTAACCCCCAGTTGGCGCCTCTATTTGGAATAGTTTCTATAACATTTCAATTGCTATTCACACAATTAACCCCAGATAGCCTGGATCTGCCCTCTGGGGTCCTCTCTCTTATCAATTGCCTTCAAGAATGAGAATGCAAATTCGAATGGGAATGGGAATGGGAATGGGCTTGGGGCGTCAGAAAATTGAAATTGATTTCCGACTAATTAGCGAGAGTGTGGAAAGCGTCGTCGGCCTGTTGGTGGTTGCAGAGCGTGTGTAATTTACACTTGTTTCTAGAATAACATGCATAACCAGCTAGCTGCTGGACCACTGCATTGGACGTGCAGTTTTCCTCATTCGCAGAGTGCCAGCCAGCACGAAGGAAAATGCTAATTGAGGCGCACAGATCGCGCGGCGCAATTAAACGGCGCTCCAAAACGCGTGCTCCGCCTCTTGGGGCGATTTTATGGCTGTATTTTATGCGTTCCATCACCATACGAGTATGCATGGCTTGTGGCTAATGACTCCGCCATCCATCGAGTGGATCTGAACAGAAACCGCGAGGGGCGGATGCAAATGGGTGGACGGAGACGGAGACGGAGCCACTCATTAAGTGGTGTTGATCAACCAGTTCCGAGGACAGTTTGATGGATTGCCAGCCAGCCGCCTATCGCTCATTCAGGCGTCATTCATTCACTCCATCCATCCATCCACTCATTCATTCTTTCATTCATTCATTCATTTGGGTTGTTCGACTGTTGACGTACGAGAAAACCCCAAACCTGATTACGGTAAAAGGCCAAAACGGATCGTTCTCTTTGGTCAGTGCCTGGGGCGACCCCTTCTCTCTCTTTCCCATTCCCTCGGATGGATGAAAGGCAGTGGCTGCCGATGAGCCTTAACCCGCTGCTGACCGAATTATTCTTCTCGGATTGCGCTGTGAGAGAAGCCAAAGGAGAAAACCAGTTTCCCACTGCTCCCCGGCTGCAGGCGCGACAGAATCCAAAAAAGGCCAGGAGAAATTGCCACAGTCAAAACAATTAGACGGCGACAGCCTCCCGGCTCGACTTTGGCTGCGGCTTCAACTTGTTGCCGCCAGTACAAGCCGCACCTCACCACAGACTTGGCGGACAGAAGTTTCCGTCTGGCGCTGGGAAAAGTAAAAAGTGTCTAATTAAATGCTTGGCCGGGTACGTACCGCGTACCCCAGGGAAAAGCGACAAGCGAGACGGAACAAAACGAATGGCGAGGAGAGGATAGGCACCTGAAGGAAGGAAAGTGAACCGACGATGGGATACTCTTAAGGAGTGTCGTTGGAGTATCATACTTGTATTTAGTTACTCCGAAGGAAATGCCCCTTAAGCGAGTACTTCGCAGTACTTTAACTGATGTACCCTCAACCCAATGATAGGGTATACACCAAGCAAACAATTAACATAAATTGCGTACTCGCTGCGGCTCATTGAGTGGGGTCAGAGTTGCCGGCTGTCCCGTCAATCATTCGCACAAATGAACTCTGACACTGGCTCTGAGCTGAAAGGGTTTCCCAGTTCTCTGTTTTCTGTTCGTAGTTCCCAGCTCCCAGCTCCCAGTGCCTTGACGCAACGGAAACCTGGCTTCTCAGCCAAATGCACCTGTCGCAATGACAAACAGTTTGGCCCATCGGCGCGGTAGGTGCGATAAGCATCGCATCTTAACAAAAAGATTAACACGCCGGAACAGATGGACAGACATGCCTCCGATTAGAGATGTACAGGCCCACACACACACACACAACGCACTGCCATCAAGCAGATACACGGAAGCCGCCTTCGACAGAGCGAGAGAGAGAGGGAGAGAGACCTTGAATGGAAGGCCAGGCCGCCAGGTAGACCGTGTACTTAGGTAGTATTTGCCGCAAGGAAGCAACACCTTCTGGGTTTAGGTTGACATATCGAATTACATTGCCGAAGGCACCCTAGGAAGCAGCCAAGTGTCGGGCTAAAAATGTTCTTAACCCTAAGTGGGTCACATTACCACCACTGTGCGCAGAACACCCTGCGAAGCACGCACTTTCACTTTCAAAATTGGAGTGGAAAAACAAACCAATCTTTAGAACAAAGATTCAGCAATGTGTACATTGTAACACATATGTATATAAATAGTTAATGCCTATGGGGGATCGTTTAGAACAGCTCGTAAAAGCTGATTTCAAGTTACGATCAATAAAAAACCTTTTAAACAATGACGACTTGGTGATGGTTGATTTGCTGGTGAGGTGACTGGTGGAGTTCAGAAAGTGGAGAACTGCTGAGGCCATCGACAATTTTAACGATCCAAGCAATTCTACACATATGTATATGTACATACATATAATATCTGTAATATAAAGCTTGTCTTACCTTTTGCTGTTCAAGTGATTTTACACATAAAACACACACGTTTGTGACACTTAAAAACTTTAATCGCGAATCAGTTTAAACTGTAAATCTGTCTACGCCTTTTCAACACTTCACTTCTATTTATAGTTGCGTTGCTGAAACTTTACAAATTAAATGATAAACTTGGTAATTGACAATAAAAACGCGATCGATTAACAGCTGCTGCTGCTGCTGGCGCGTGTGACTAATGCAAACAGAAAACAGAAAACCGAACACCGAAATGTGATAAATCGCCCAATCAAACGGGGAGATTCAATAAAAATGAGAATGGGAAAGAGCCGCTGATAAGGCAAGGGGGGCCGCCGCCTCCAAAGGGAACACCAACGCAAGGGCACAACAAGAGACAGACGACCAAAGCGGTCCCACAATTTCGAGGCCCACGGAAATGCTTCCTCCGCGCTCTCAGAGAATTGGTCAATACTCGCGGCAGCAGCTGTCAATGCACTTTTCGGTGGTACGCGTATACATATTTATTTATGGATGCCGCTCAACGTGGGCCGCGCACTCACGAAATCACAATTTGTTTGTTAAACGGCCACCGCTTTGAAATTCAATATTGTTTTGTTTTTGGCGCACTTTGGGGTCCGGCAGCCGCCGCGTTGGAATGCAAAATTCGAAGTTATCGTTATCAATTTTTGTGCGTGTAAACCGCACCGTTTATTATTTGATCGAATATAAATATTTATTTACTTTTTAATTCATTTATTGTTGATCCATGTGGATATTTATCCACGGAATTTTCGGAGCCGTTTCATTCAAATACGGAAACAAACTATCAACTTTGGAACTTATTTTCCTAATTTTCTTGACAACCGCAACCGGTCGCGCCGTTCTTTAAATTGTTTTTATAGCGCGAGCAGCCACGACCGTTGGTATTTTTGAAATTGATGAGGAAAAAGAGGGTATGGACAACAGGCAACACGGACCAGAAAATGCAGCGCATGCATGATAAAATCCACCCTTTTCCTAATATACCATTGGGACCAATCCAAATTTTGTTTTCAAGGTACATTGTTCATCAAAACTCGACTAGGTGAGGTTAATACGATCCTTGCGATTTCCCTTGGCTTTTTCGACTGTTGTCCTTACCTTTCCTTAGCCAGCGGTTCGATAAAACCAAATTACGCTCTCCGACCTATTTTTGCGTTGCATGTTTGAGCTTCAGGTTCGATGTTCGATGATGCAGCAGTGTGACCGTCTGACCTCAAAGATATACCGTAAATATACCGACGAATTCTTCAAATTCCATCATATTCCTATCATTCCTCCCATTTTGATATTATGTTTAATATTATTATCTGGCTAAGACCCTCATCACTGACCATATTAATTAAGCCCATAATCTAATCAATTTTCTACAAAACGGACCAACTTTTAGGACTTCCTTTCATTGGATTGTGTCTGTAGTAAGGCTTGAACAAAAAAGGTCAGCAAAAATGTCCTGTTTTTACAGGGTAACTGCGCGATAAGTACAAATTTGGTACATATAAACATATATGTATGTAATATAGTGTTGTGATGATCATGAGTGAGTGAACAAAAAAGAGCTGAACATGTTCCTTCCAAGCTGTACTTTTTTGCTCACTTGATCTTTGTTGTTCACTTGTTCATTTTTGCTCACTTGTTCTCTACTCACTTTTTGCGCAATTTTGCTCCTCAAAGGGCATTTTGCATTTATGTATATTTATGTATGCAACACTTATGTATCATACAGTTTTGTATGCCCTAAATTCTTGAATTAATGTTAAAATTCTGTTTTCCAAGCTGCTTTTAATAATAATAATAATGACCCTAATAATAATGACTTTTTCTCGTATTGACATGTTTAATTACATTCCTGTATATATCTCGATCCCGATAACTACCATGCACTGCAAAATTTCGTTCAGATAGCAGACTGATTTGTCCTCTTTATTTATTGTAGAGACAAATGAGATGACAAATACCTGATCAATTTGTGGTAAATTAGTGGAATAGAAAGTAAAATTTAATCTCCGCCGAAGCTGAGGGATCCCAGACCCAAAGACCTCTGGAGGATCGCGTAGCAATTTCTGTTTGTACGTTTCCGCTGAATAAACTGGCACATCTATATACTGGTTCCACCATGGTTAGAGTTTGAAATTCCGTTACAAATATGCTAATATGTATAATTCTGATAAGGTAATCATTCCCATAGGAATTCCCGCCCCCTGCAAATTAAAAAACAAAAAACACCTGCACTTTCAGTTTCTGTATGTTTATTGGAAAATTTGATTAGATTTCAAAAATATTTTAAGACTATGGGCTTGTGGGTGATTCGTTAAGCGCAGAGAACTCGGAATGAGGGTGTTCTCGGTCTTTTTGTGAATAATACATTGTGTGTTGGCTAAAAAGAAGGTTCATGCAAATGATTTACGGTTATAGGCAATATTTTGGGGTATTTCGGGTTTGGTTTTCGCTTTTCTAGTCAAAACATGGAGAACTAAAACCCTTTGGCGTGCGGCCAAAGTTATCAGCCATGTGTGTGGTGTGGGAGGCAACAGCACCAATGAACACGGAGGATATTGTATTTGATGTACAATTAAAAATATATAAACTCAAAATAAAAATGTAAAAAATAGATCTTGCAATCGAACATACCACTGAAAGACGAGAGGGAGACCAGAGGGCTGAGATCAAACCAGACCAAGGACCACACGGCCAGCCACTATCCAGCAACGTTCAAATGTGGCACAGCAACTCCTGATTGACATGGATAGCGATATCGACATGGAGGGCACAGGGCGCAAAGGCCACGAAATGAGTGTCTGTGCGTGTGTTTGAGTTTGAATGTGTCTCTGTGAGTAATCCCAATCCGACAAAGGGCGACAACAACTCGGGGGGGCTGAGACCTGTCCAGTTCCAGGCGAAACTCGAACCAAATCCTATTCCCAATTGTGAGACGAGTGCTGAAGCAGCCGAATCCGAAGCCGAATTCCTTGACATGAGTCCTGTCCAAGTGCATCATCCTCCACCTCCACTCCACACATCCATTGCCCTCAACACAAGACCATTAATTATCCAATTACCGAAAAGACACAGACACAATGTGGGGGCATCCGCATCCCGCATCCGCGTCCCGAATTGCCATAGCAATAGGTGAAACAATTGGAATGTGTCTGTTCGTCTCCTCCATGGGTTCAGAGTTCATTAATCAGGTTACGGAGCGAGTTAGCCGTGGGGAACTGTATCCCACGTTGTCCTAGCGAAGGTCATAGAACAATCCTAATATCCAAATCCTGATAATCCAAATCGAATCCTGATACCATCTCAAAGATACACTCATTTAGAGAGAGAGAGATAGATCTATGTCCTATTGTCCTGCCTCCACTAATTTCAATCCAAATTTATCCACAATCCACTCCAAAATCCAAAATTAACATCAAAATATCCTTCCTTCTTCATCCTCCATTAATCTTCATCCTCCTCCTCATTATACTCCAAACATAAACGCGCAAAATGGGGAAGAGAAGAAAATAAAAATTAAATATTAATAATTTGTTGATAAAATGTTCGCGGCATTGCGTTTTGTGTTCTGGTTTTTTTGTTTTTGGTTTCATTTTCGTTATCATTACAGGCATATTTATTCGGAATCGATGTTCTTTTTTCTTGTTTTGTTTTTGTTGCTTTTGCTTTTTAGGGTAAATTCTAAAAAAATGCTTGGTAGTTGCAGCCAAGTAATAAAATATTGGCGAATAAAGGCCAGTTGCAGACAATTAAAATCGATAAAACAAGGAATACTTAACAAGGGAGGCTCGCCAAAAATAGTTCCTTGAGTTACAATTTTAGTTTTGCGAAAAGTTTTAGTCAAATCAAATCATTGGGTTCGGCTTTAAATGTAGTTTAAAAAGAGTTTCTCTGCCTCAAATCGTGTGGCACTGTTCTGTTGGAAAAGCAAGTTTCTGTGGTGTTGGTTTCTGATGCTCTGTTCCGAATTTGGTTTGACTGATGTGTGCTTTGATTAAATGATGGAACACGGTGGCTTGATAGTCAATTTACAAGGTGAATTGATTGCTTGGTTAAAATTGAAAGGAGGTGTTTATCTTGCTTTTTCGGCTCGTACGAATTAATATATATTAATGGATGATGATTGGTAGTGTTTAATAGTTAGAGCGTGAGCGAGACCTGGAATAGGATTGACGGCGCACCGGAGAGTATGTCGGAGTGCCGCGGCGACGCGGTCTCGATGAGAATGAGCGCGAACGAGACCTGTCAAGAGAGAAAAGATAATAGCGATTAGATCGAGGGAACAGCCAGAGAGCACACTTCTGCACACAATTACCTGTCACGGTAGTCACGGCCACCGCCTCCGCTGCTGCCACCACCTCCTCCACCGCCGCCACCACCAGCACCGCCTCCTCCTCCTCCACTCCCGCCACTGCGGTCGTTTTCGCCGCTATCCTCGCGTACCCGAATGTAGGCAACCTCACCCTGTGGAAACAATTGATTGTTCAACTCCTTTTGCTTTCACGCATTTCTCAATTCCTCCTACCTCATGCGAACGGAAACGCGAGTCGTCCAATTTCTTTATGGCGTACTTCATGTCCTCGTGACGCAGGAATTCAACCACGCCAGAGCCGTCTTTGTAGGTGTCGGCAAAGCAGACGTCGCCAGCCTCGCGCATGTGATCCTTGAGATCCTGCCAGGAGCCAGAGGGCGGCAGCCCGGTTACCATAACACGGTATTGAGACCGTTTGGCCGGAGGACCACGTCCGCCCATGCGACCACCATCACGCCCATTGTTGCGGTCGTTGCGATTTCCACGGTAGCTGCCGGGACCGCCGCCCCTCGGGAACTCGACGCGCAGGCGATAGCCATCGTAGTCATAGCCGTCCCGGGCCTTTACTGCGTCGTCAGCATCGCTGTTTTTTTGGCGCCAAATAGGGATTTGCTTTATTTGGGGGCTTGCTTCTGGCTTTGTGTGTATTTGGATATAACCAGTTCTCATTACTCACCGCGCATCTTCGAATTCGACAAAAGCAAATGGCGGACCACGCCGATTTTTCAAGTCCACAAATGTAACTTTGCCGAATTTGTGAAAAAGATCCTGGATGTCCTTGGTGCGGATATCTGGCGGCAGATTTCCAACGTATATTCGGCACTCGTTGCGGGAACCCATACTTTTGTTATTTATTTACGTGCAGAACTTAGAAATAATTACAATTTTACTGATTTTTTCAGAATAAATTTTTTCACTTTTAAGATGGCCGACCTCGAGATTAGTGTGACCGACACGATGGAAAAATCCAACCTAGCCCATTTAAGCCCCCTCTATATAAACCGGTGAACAACTTGAGTTAAGCAGCAGAAAATAATTCCACTTTCATCTTTACTTTAAAAAAATGACCACGATATCTCTCAAGATTCATTGTTTTCGTAGTGTGTATTGAAATACTCACTGGTAGACAATGGGTTAATTGTTTTCTGTCTATGATCGGAAATCATATTCCTCCATTTTGATAGCTAGGACTCTCAGCCCTTAAAAAATATTTTTATCCGATTGATGAATCGATTTCCCTACAAGACTGGCTAGCTTTAGGGACCACCTTTTACTGGTTTTCTTGTAAAATAAGCTTTAAACATATTTGGTCAACAAAAATGTCCTTTTTTTACATCGTAACTTTGCGCCAACTACATATTTTACTACATGATTTTGTAAAAACGTAGGTGTGTATTCAGCTATGACATCGGCCAGAACACTTGTATAGCTTCTGTTCTCCAAGAAACTGAACGATTTCTTCAGAATAGCTTTAAAACATTTTCTGCATTCATTGCAGCCTTCACATCTGTCAAAAAATCCCACCATTCCCCCGGGATGGGCTCAGTGTGCAGAGCCTATGAGATGACAAACGATAAGCGGGACAAATTTGGCGGTAACGTAGATATATACACGACATTGATAAATAGTGGTATCGATAGTACCATCACTAACAATAGAGCGTCGCAGCAGACAGAAAAAAAACAACAAATATTTGCATGTGCAATAAAATAAACATTCTTTACCTACCTTAAAGCAAGCGCAGTCTTGTCAGTCGGCGGGAAAGATGGCCAACTCGAATAGCAATGTGCGGTGTATCAACTACTACGACCTGTGTCGCATCTGTACAGACAGCAGTGACCAGAACACCAACGTATTCTCGGCCGAGGGACGCGCCAAGAATCTGAGCTCAAAGATATACGAATGCCTGTCCTTGCAGGTGAGTGGGTGGTTGCCTTGGTCTTTGCGCAGCAGGTATTCACTTTGGAGCTTTCAGATTGACGAAAAGGATCGGCTGCCCAAGGTGGTTTGCGGCCAGTGCGTGCAGCAAGTGGAACAGATTCATGCCCTGCGCCACACTTGCAAGAAGACCCAGACGATGCTCAACGACTGCCTGAACATTCCCCCGATCCAGAGCCACAACGACAAGCTCTACATCAAAGATGCCATCGACGACACAGGCAAGAGTCTCAGCGTGGTGGGCAGCAGCTCTGTACAGTCCACTCCACCCAGTAGCAGCAGCAGTCAATCCAATAATCTGCTCAGCAGTATTATCCAGGCGGTGGGCATGCAACCCCAGCAGCAATTTACCATCACGGTGGACAACACTCTGCAACAGGCGCCTCCGCCTCCGGTCCAGCCCAAGTCGGACAAGCAATCGTGAGTAATGGAATCATTTGCCACCAATTGAAATAACAAAGGTTCCATGTCCATCCCGAAAACAGTGTCTTGGAGGAGTTTATACGTCTAAAGCCAGAGATCAAAATAACTCCCTTGGGCAAGAAGGACCCCAGTAGTGTTCCCGTTGCCGCAGTCCCTAGTAAGCCACAACAGCAGTCGGTGACACCGACTTCACAGCCGCCGCCTCTGCAGCCACAAACAATGAGAAATACCGCCACCACTCCACAGATGCAATTACAGCCAATGCTAAGCGAGCAGTCCATCTGGCAGCAGATACAACAACTCCAGCTGCAGCAACAGATCCAACAGCTTACCAGTCTATTGGCGGCCAACACTCAGTTCTCGGCATCAGAGGACGGCTCCAGTCCGAACGAAAACAAGACACCAAAGCTCAATTTTGTGCAATCCGCGCCAGCTGGACCCCAATTTAGCACATCGCTCCCTCAGTTTGCTGGAGCCCAACCCCAGTTGCAGCTGCAGTTAATGCCCGTTGGGGGAGCAGGTACAGCAGCTGCGGGGCAAACGCAGTTGAATGCCACAGCTCTGCTCTCCAGCCTGTCTAGCCCGCAGACGGGCACGAGTGCAGGGGCAGGAAATATTCTGTCGCCCAACAAATGTTTCCTGCCCATAACTATTCGCGACGAGAACTCCGATCAACAGATAGTGGCGCACATTGATACCAAAAATCTGGTGCTGCCCACCACTTACCAGGTACAGATGAAACTGCAGCCACAGCTGGCCACCGCCGATGGTCAGCCAATCATGGAGTTGACGCCCACGTCCATTCCAGCCACACTACAGCTGACGCCGCAGACCTTGGGCAATGCAAACAATTACCAGGGCGCCACCCCAGCAGTCTCGTCTACCGGACAATTTCAGAACATTTTCATTTCGCCCCAGCCTCCACAACAACAATCGCAGCAAACGTTTCAGCAGCCGAAACATCCGCAACTTTCATCACACACAGCGACAGTGACATCTCAGCAGATCATCAGATCGCCTCCGTCGAATGCTACAACTCCGCAGTTGCTGATAAGAAATGTCCCCGCCGTATCGACCATGGCCAAGAACATCAAAGATGAGCCGACCTTTACGATTCCCTCGCCCAGACAAAGGCAAATGCACCCGCAGCAACAGCATCTACAGCAACAAACAAACCCCAAAAAGAATACTTCGCCAACGTCATCATCTGTATCCCAGCAACAATCGCCCGTTCGCAGTGCAGAGGTTAAGCGCGTGATGGCCCAGGTGAAACAACTGCCGCCTGTGGATCCCTCGCCAACAACCACAGCGTCCAATCCGGCTGCCTTGCAGCGACTTTCCTCGAATACAACCATCACCAAGGTGGCCAAGCCGCAGCCGGTGCCGGCTCCCTCGAATATGCCGCTTCTTAACAAACAGAACATAACAATCAGTCGAATCCCCGCGCAAACTGTAAACCAAACGAACCTCCCCAAACCATCTATTCCAGCTCCTGCTCCAGCTCCATCTCCGGCCACTGCAATTCATAAACCGACTCTTAACCCTTCTCCAACGCACCCTCCTTCGATAGCAGTGCAACACAAGAAAATAATGATGGAGAGACAAGAGAAGCAAGCGCCGATATCAAAAATTCAACGCCCGCCGCAGCCCATCTGCCCAGCGCCTGGTAAGTCTCCGGATGCGCCTCCTCCCGGTCTGACCTGCCCCAAGTGCAATCGCGAGTTCAAGAAGAGGGAGCATCTCGTCCAGCATATAAAGCTGCACGCAGGCCTGCGTCCCTACAAATGCACCGAGGAGCAGTGCGACAAAGCCTTCAGTCGCAAGGAGCACTTGTCGCGGCATCTGATCTCCCATTCGGGCAAGAAGCTCTTTACATGCGAGGCGTGTAAAAAGCCCTTCTCCCGAAAGGACAATTTGAGCAAGCATATGAGGTGGGTCCAAAAATTGTATAGTTTGAGCTTAAATTTTAATTGCCTTTTTTTAACAGGATCCACACACATCCTACGAACGAGACCCTGTACTGCTGCGATGTTTGCAATAAGAACTTTGCCACCAAGCTGCACTACGAGAAGCATCGGGAAATGCACAAGAAGCCACGGACAGCTCCTGTTTCTACTGTAACTTCCTCCACGACAGTGCGAAGCAATGGCCAAGCTTCGTCAAAGGTTAGTTCTTCCGACAGCTTAAAAAACTCCAATCTCTCACGAGTAACCTATCTTTCGCAGGATCTTACATTTGAAATCAAACAGCAAACTTCGCAGCAGCAAAAGCAAACTCCGGCTCAACCGCATCAGACTCAAATTATGCATGTGGTCACCACCCAGGATCACGCTGGGAATACCATAACTATTACCCAGGCCCCCGACTCAAATATGCCCTCATCTCTGAACTATGTTCAGCTGGGCTTCCCCAACTTTCCCAGCTCGACCGCTACCCATTTAGTTTGTAAAAAGTAGACTGTCACCAAAACGAAACTTAGATCGTACTAGTCCTTTGGTTCAGTCAGTTTGGTTTAATCTGACTGCTGGTCATCAGTTCCTTACCATATTATTTGTAATTGTATTTCATAAGACTTGGGCAAACTCTGTCCCTTCCTTTTGGTGCAATATTTTTTTTTTTAATTTCCTTTTAACGTATTGCTTTTATTATGATTACTTTACTTTCCAGTGAACTGTGCTCTCGATATTCCACCAAATTTATTCTAATGAACCCCCTATATCATAAACACCCCCTCGACTGTATGTAACTTCCCGATCTTACGATATATAGTATTGTAAGGCTTTGTAAATATTTATCGATCTATGTACTCGTAAAAGCTGTAAACAAATGATTGTAAAAAGACCTTTTTTGGGTGAAAGGAAGATGTGTGAGAAAATAAATACATAAAATATATAATTTATGGATAACAACTGTTATGTATATTTCATTTGGTATTGCACACTGGAGCCTTCAGTTTGTGCAGGTGCGCTATAAAGCAGATGATGGCAGGCGGGCCTGGGCTGGGGCTGAGGCAGGCCCCAATGTTTACGTGAATATTTTTGGTAAGATTCGTTCGACTGAAAATACGAATTTTATAATGTTAGTTCCATTGGCCAGGCCAGAGATCTGCTGCATGGATGGAAACTATTTCGCAAGAGCTCGTAATTTTAATTCTAACATGCGAACGAACAGCAAACGAAACGAATAACAAAAGCAAGCCAATATATCCACATCCGAATCATTAAGAATAAAGAAAACCATTTCCCATGAATCTGTTGTGTGTTTACGCATTTAATTGAATCAAAGAAGATGCATTTGTCATGGTGATGTTTAATACTTGGTATGGTCTGGCATGGTATGGTATGGTATGTGCTTGTGTGAGGAATTACATGGAAAAAGCTTACAAATAAATGCTAAAAACTAGATGGAAGACTACAGCAAGCATAAATATATTTGAACATACAAATCTTTGGTCTTAACATTTATCAAAAATAGGGCTACTAAATACTGGGGAAGAACGAGCATAACTGAACAGAACAGAGCAGCTACTGAGATATCGGTTGCAATGACATCACAAGGGGGAAGAACATAACATACTTTCAGGCGCCAGACAATCAATGTTGACACGCACGAGATGACGTGAGCGTGAATGACCTGAATGTGACCTGCAACGCTTGTGAACAGGTCACAAATAATCCATAACAAGTGTAAAATAATTTAATGAAAAAATCATAATTGGTTGGCTTAGAAATCAGAGAGAAGGGAAGATTGTGTGGTAGGTGCGTGAAAGCAGCAAAGATCGTGAGTCGCATGAAGAATGTCCACCTCTACTGCAAACCAAATGTTGATGGAAGCGCCAACAAAATAATACTAGAACTATAACTACTGGTAATTGTAAATAATTAGGTCGTGCAGTGCAATGTTAGGACTAAAGGGTGCCCGAAACCGAATCCAAGCCGAAGCGATCAAATGCATTTAAATAGGGTGCCAGTGCACCAAAAATAGATGGCTACCTTGGGGGTCTGATCTGTCCCTGTATCAATCATAGCTGAGGGCAAACTGATTGACCTTTTGCACATCTCCCCACACCTGAATCGCCTGGATTTCGGAGAGCGAGAAGAGCGTCTCGTATTTGCTTATGAAATTGTGACCCGTTTCCCTGACCTGGTAGACGATCATTGTGGAATTATCATAATCGAATGTAAACTCTAGGCGAAAGGTTGATTCTGTGGATGAAAGTTGGAACGCCTCATCAATCTCGTTCATAATACTGGCAAAGCTTTGGGTCAGAGTCTTATCACTCCCGCCTGTACCATCGAATATGTTCAGGTAGTGCTCCTGCTGCAGGCTGCTCCACTCCCCGTTCCGCTTGTAGTTCTCGATGATCGTCTGTGTGGGGATCACCACTTTGAAGTGATATGTGATGTTGTCTGTACAGACTGGACTGTTCACAAAGTTCACCGAGAATCTGTAGAGAGAGATGGAGAGGAGGGAAGAGACAAAGCGAAAAATTGATTTAACAAATCATTTGTTTATATCTCTCACATGTATGCTAATGACGTCGCCATCTGTACATTTGACCCCGTCTCCAAGCTGCTTACTTAGTCACTAAATACCTATGTATGTTCCTATGGCACATGGCGGTTTGGCAAGTTTTTGGGGACCGGACCGCCACAGACCCGTCGTCATGGCTGAGTGGGTGCGAAAAACGTGCCAAGCATTCAAGGAACGGAATTGGGATGTTTGACGGATTGCCATTTGGAAATCTTTCTTAGTCACTTTGTGTTCGAAGTTCCTGGTATGCCAGAATTCTTATCTAAGTAAACACACCTTACAAGCAAATAGTACAATATATAATTTGTATGACACATTTCTGGGGGCTATCAGCGGCATGTTATCGATGGGGAGGCAAGAGATAAGGAACTCAAGGTCTCTTGGTTTTCCCATTATCTTGTAGTTGGGCCAATCAAGAACCCGGAATCCATTGTGTTGTAACAGATCAAATGGTATTCTGATTTATTGACATCATTTGCTTAGCCCACACCGATGATTGTTTCAATGATTTGCTCGTTTCTTTTTGTTGGCTCTGTTTTCATTTTCAGATTGTTCTTTGCTGTTGTCTTCTTTGCCGGGCCGGCATCTTCAGCCATTCTGTTGCGCGTGTCTGCTTTAATTTTGTGTTGATGATGTCATTGATTGTGGAATTGATACAGCAATATCCAGCCGAGTCCAGTTTACTCGTAAGTTGAACTGTATAACTGCATACGTACGTGTTGAACTGATTTTCTACCATCTGCTTATCGCCTCATTAGATCATAAACTTATAATTTACCTTTGGTATTTGGTAATTATAAGAATCTCTAAATTTTGTACCCCATTTGTTTGTTTCATGTGTGCGCCATAAATCGTCCGCGAGTTCGTTAGAATTTTCACCCTAATCGGGTCAAATATGTTATGTACCACATTCCCGAGAATATTAAAATTCTGCACGCAAAGAGCATGTTTCCGTACCTTGGGGCAGGAAATTGCTAATCGATTTTCTTAAGGACCTAAGGACTTGGACTAAGGTTGGACTTACTGCTGAGGTTGCTGGAGCAGGGTGCCTTTGATGGTTAGCTTTGTTACCGAAGCATTGGAATTGTCGGGCAGCACCGCTAAAAACTTTACATCAGGCATTTTATGTGTTCTGTGTTCGGAATCTCTGCCTCTGACACGCCTTGCAGGGTTTATTTTTAGCGGGTGTGTGTAATTGTAAATTATATTCGGCGAATTGTTGACAAGTGGTTTGCTTTGGGCTCCTCGTAAATGCAGTTGCTAACGGTAACAATTGGATTATAACTCCAGTACTGGTTGACAGAGTACTTAGCACTCGGCGGGCTCGGGCAATACTGTTTGGGTGTTAACAAAAATGCTGCTATTTTAAGGGAAAAACGATATCAAGTAAAAGATCGCACACCGACGTCACGGGTAAAGTACTTTTGGCTGGGAACGCAAGCGAAGTACATATTTGTTTGCCCGGTTACGTTACGCGATTTCTTAAAACCGTGAGGCGGTGCGGTGCTGTTCCGTCTGGCCTGCTATCGCGCTCGCTGAGTCAATACTGTGCTGGGGCGAATAATATTTTGGGGAGCAGCCGCTGCAGGCGGTGAGCGGCAAACAGCAGCTGAGTGATTCCTCACACCTGTTAGGCTAATTTATTTCTCTCGGCATTCCGCTGAGAAACGCAAGCACTTGTTTACTTTGACTCTCAACAGTGTTGCTATGAGGACAATCCAATTTGATTCAAATTTAAACTTCTGGCGCTACTCGTTTCGATTAGTATTATCCGATATGTATCGACCACTGTGACTCATACAGTGTTGTCAGTTCGGCCGTTTTACTTTATGGTTCGACTTCTAAGAAATATGAATCTGACTATTTACAAATATATTTTATTTTACTATTTATTTTGGCGGTCGTTAAGAGTTGCGCTGGCATGATTATGCTGTGTCACATAGACGATAGCACTCTGGCGGCGTACGGGACAATGGTACCCTCCACTCCGAAGATACTCTCGAATGCAGATGGGGCCAAGACGAGTCCCAGCTCTCGAAACAGATGGTACAATTGGGTACCAGCACTCCATCGGACTGGGTTGGACTGGCCCCCTGCGCTACGATCTGGAATCATCTCATCTTGAAGCTGGGATAAAAGTTCATTTCGAACTTGCATATTTCAACAACGGTGAGGCCACCGGTATTTGATAGGTTTTTGATATTTTGAAGGTTTTGGTAGGTAATAGGTAAAAAAAATGCAATCTAAGACAAGGTCTTTATTGATTACGTTTGAAAGCAGCTTGGAAAAAGAGTTTCTTCATATATATTAACGAAAAAGGGTATACCTTTGCCCAAACTCAGGTTGACGTGACATTTCATACTAACTTACGGCGCATTCGATACTCACTTACGTTGCCACTGTTTTTTTGTTGACCTTTTTTGTTTAAACCTTTCTGCAGTCAAAATACAAATGGTAGTACTTAAAAGTAGCTAATCTTGTAGAAAATTTATTCATTAATGGCCTCAAATTATGTGGGTAGAGCCAATGGTTTTAGTTAGGCATTATTATTGAACGAAATAAAGAGATTGAGCAATTGGAATAATTTTTCTCTTACGTTTTATTACGTTTCATTTGTTTGACCATTTTCGCTAAAACCTTTTTTTACGCAAGATATAAAAAAAGCAAGTATTTAAAACAAACCAGTCAAGAAGAAAATTGATTCAATAAACGTATAAAATTATGTGGGCATGGCTAAATGTTCTATAGAGAGGGTAAATCGACGAATATGTAAAATATAACTTGAATTCGTAAGTACATTTACGGTACATTTTTTAAATGAGACGGTATGTTTCGGTATATTTCTGAGGGTCAGACGGTATATCTTATCGATAAGTCGATAAGTCATATATTCTAAAAAAACACGACATAAAATAAATATAAAAGGAATTTGTAGTTTAAAGACATAAATTAAATCAGAATAGCAGCAAAATGAAGACAACGCATCTGGTGCTTGTGCTCTGTTTCCTGGCCGGCGTCGCACAGACAACGCTGGCTCTCAAAGAGGAGGACTGCGAAGGTATGTTGGCCACGTAAGTGGTAAATGCTCTGGAACAGATTTTCAACCAAAATCTTTTAGTGTGTATCAAGACTGTTAGGCGCTTTGCTGCATCCCTTGACGATGCCATTAAGGGCGACTACAAGCAAATTGAGACTGAATTCAAGAAGTTCTGCAAGACACAAAAGAACAAGGAGCACAGATTCGTGAGTAGCCGGCAAACAATGTTCTCTTCCGCCTAGTGAACACGTATGCTAACACGTATGCTTTTTCCATGCAGTGCTATTACCTAGGTGGTCTGGAGGAATCGGCTACTGGAATCTTGAATGAGATGAGCAAACCCTTGAGCTGGTCTATGCCGGCCGAGAAGGTGTGTGAGAAGCTGAAGAAAAAGGATGCACAAATCTGTGACCTGCGATATGGTATGTACCACTGTGACAGAAACTTGTATGGAAATTAACTAGCTAACCCATACACAAATGTAACTGCAGAGAAGCAAATCGATCTGAACAGTGTGGATCTGAAAAAGTTAAAAGTGCGCGACCTGAAAAAGATTCTCAACGACTGGGATGAGAGCTGCGATGGCTGCCTGGAGAAGTCTGACTTTATCAAACGCATCGAGGAGCTGAAGCCCAAGTATGCGCGCAGCGAACTGTAGATCGAATCGCTCAAAAGTCTAGAGTTACTTGTGTAGTTACATGGAACACGCCCACTCAAATAGAAGAAACCCCCACTACACATCCGTATTTTTAGTTAATTTACAATTTTGATAGACTTTGAGAGAATTGAATATAATATATACATAAAGAAACGATATTTTGAAATAAAAAAGAAACCAAGAAACACACAGTAATACCGTGAAATGCGCCTAAACGTGCTCTCATTCCGTTGATAAATAAACAAATTTATTTTTGGTTTTCCACGTGTTAATTATTTTTCAATTTTTCCAATTCTTTTCATACAATATTACGTACAAATTACAACAGAAATTCACAAAATATCTGGATTAAAGTTTTATTTAAATGTTAAATCGATTCGATTGCACTTTCTTCCGCGGGCCACATAAATTCGATCTCTGAACGAAAGGCTGGCTCGCCTTAATTAAATTACAATTATTAGTTAGATATATCCACTAAATACGAACATAAGCAGTTGGGATAATTATTATAAACTAGGATGATAGAATGGGTATTTCTTGCTAGAATGGAAGTGATGATGAGAGTAGGGGATCTGCAGATCACCTTCTGGTGGGAGCTTATGGATCCTTAACGGCGGTAGGGCTGCTTGTTGTATCGGCCACGTTCGTTCTCCTCGGAGAGATTAGCGTATTCGCTGTATACGACGCACCAGCAATATGTTAGAACCGCTGGAAGAGAAAATAAAACAATTTTAATAAATGTAGCTATCTGCTGTCCCTTTTTCCCCATATCGGGCCCACTGTCGGATGTATTTTACTTTGTTTCTACTGAACTCTGCTACACCAGAATGTAGCAGATACTTTTCAAGACAGAGGCACCTGTCGACGAAAATCGGTTTTATGTAGAATGCTTGTAGAATTGCCATTCGTAGGCGTGTCTCGCCCATTTTTAGCTGCATCTCAGCCTATCTGCCCATTTATTATCTCCTGCCACTTTGGCAACTAAACAAATTGCATTTGCCAGCCACTTCGCGCCTCATTTGTTGGGTGCAGGCCCCTGGCAGGGGCGCCGCCGCCTTTTTTGCTTTCAGCACACGGGGCAATCAACGCATGATAAATGCGTCAATAAAGTAAAAACGGCTCGCATAAAACGCCATCCGGTGCTAAAAACCGCACATGGAGAAGTTACAGTTGCCCCCCCCAAAATGCATCTGCCCCATACCCCACTTCCACTCCTTTGCATATTTACCGCAACAAATTAAGCCAAAGATTAGCCAGAGAACACCCGTCAGTACATAGCCATCAATGAAGAAGACGACGGCGGTGTAGATGACTGAGATCAGCAATCCAATGGCAATCATGATGCCCAGCACCACCCAGGGCACCATCAGGTAGTGATTGCGCTATAACATACACAAAGATTAATGATGCAATCTGTATTCAACGAGCACAGGCGGGGGAGGATTGATCATACCTTGAGAACGCCCGCGATCATCAGTAGGGATATCAATATGGTCATGCACAGGTTGATCACCAGTATTATCTTGACAATGTCATTGGGTATAAAGTCGAATACGATCGTCTTGAAATGCACTCTCGTCGTGAAGATCACCACAATGGTGATGATGGATAGGACAATGGCCAGGATGCCTGAGATAATGGACCCATTCCGCGTCGACTGACACAGGCAGCAGGAGTTCAACAGAGGTTTTGCCATTTTGGCAATTTAGGTGTGGGTTACAGATGATATAAACTAGAAATGAAAAGGGAAATTAAAGATGTTATATTGAAATTTGGGAGGAAGCGGTTTTCATGAATGCTTGACTTCTCGTGTCTAGACATTTCAAAAGCTCCCTCAACTGCTTCGTCACATAACTGATGATGTTGTCTCGGAATTTGTGGAAGTATTACCCATCCACCTTTCCCCTATTGTTTCTATCTTATCAACAGTACGTTTCTGGCTAATGTATGACGATTGTTTTGTAAAGGAACCAGCAAATATTTATGGCATTCCTGTGCACCACCTTGACCCCCTTTGGCAATTGTAAAAAGGTAAAGATAAACAATCCGAAAAACAAGATCGAATAATTTGGCCAATTGTGACGTCAAGCGACGCTTCAACGAACACATAAATGTTTACAGAATGTGATTTTAAAAATAGAAGGAAACGAGAAGATAACAATAGCCAAAGAGCGTGGAATACTTGAGAGAACGTAAGATTTATAATTAGACAAAAGCTTTAAAATAAATCAACGATTCGAATGACTAATCAATGAACAACTTTGTGGCGGCTGCAAGGAAGTTACTCGGAAATGGTTGTTGCTTATTCCAGTCAATCCAGCAAGCTGCAGCTTTTCGAAAGTTGATATCATCCACATGAGCACACGATCCAGATAGGAGCATGTATCTGCATCTATGAGTTATGGCTCATCAAATGCAGCCACCGGGCATTGTCATTAAATTAATCAAACGTTTAACTTGCGCCGGACCCCGGCTTCAACTTCAGCTACGGATTGATGTGGCGCATGTTGGCACATGCAAATGCCGCTGCAGCTGGCTTGTACTCGTATCTATCGGATGAATGCCGAGGCATCCACATCGCACTCGTACATGTGGCCCGCGGCAGGCATCAACTCTGATGAGATAATCACACGCCAAAATGTCTTGTCTTACATGGAAACACTTTGAGATGGTTTAAGCCGAAACTGGTTGCCTGGGAAATGGTCAGCCCGCACCCGGACTCCCACCCGTATCCTCGGCTAAAGTTCAAGCTACAGATACACATAAGAGACATACGGATACAGATACCATTCGTATTTAAAGCACATTTCCGCTGAGTTGAGTTCACACCTCACGCAGAAAGAGAAAACAAAAAAAAATACGATAAATACGAAATAGCCAAACAAACAGCACAAAGATGTGAGGAAAGAACCTCGGCAAGAATACGAAACGAATTACGTAATTATCAGGGGAGGCGGGGCAGAGAGGAGCACGGACAGAGGACAGGTTAATGCCCAAAGATCATATTCTACTCGAACGGAACAGAGAGAACTTTTTATAGCTGCGTTGATAAACCGGACGGACACATGGCGCGTTAGCTTGCCGTTCTCCACGCGTTTCGCACGCGTTTTTTCTAGCCCATAAATGGAGCAGAATTTGACCGCAGACACAGACCCCACATTTGTCTGGCTTCTAGTGCAATTTCATCTTGAATTTAATACGTTTTGGCCTGGTTGAGACAACAAAGCAAAGCAATGCAATATGAAGCTATAGATGAAACTGATTCAGGTCAGAGGGTACAACGCAATAGAATCTATAGGGAAATTCCATGCTGAAAGGAGTCGGTGGACGGGACCCAGATGTTTCACCAAGTTCGCATTTTAATGCCGTTAATATTGCCAATGAACTCATCGTTAGGTTAATCTAATGTTGACGCAGACTTCCGCTGGGCTCCCATAACGTAGAATTATAATCGCAATCCCCTCCGGATCTGATGCTGACGGAGTCAAGTTCAAAATCCAGCGTGGGCGACCTTTTCTGAGGAATTTCTGCCCCAACAGCACTCGATGTGGGTTTTATGAGTTGGAAAGTGTTTAAGACTTGACAAGTGCAACTGGACGCGGCTGTCATTGCATTTTGGTCGCTGTTTGTAGGTTGTGATGCAGAGTCTGTCTGACTGTGTGTGGGAGTAAAAGTTGTCAGATGCTGGCGAATGTGAAAGGTAATGTTAGCCAGAAGATGTTCGAGAATCGGGGGAAAGCCAAACAACTTTTTCTGGGAAAAGCAAGTGAGAGATTATCATACAACAGTTCCCTCAACAGAAACCCACCTCCCAGGAAAGCCTAAACATTCAGTTAAGTTAAGCTGAACATTAAGCTATTACAAAAATGTAAAATTTACATTTATCATCGTTCATTAATCAAATCGTGACCCATTTGTCTAGAGCAAGCGAACCACAAATATTGTCCATATAAATCATGTCAACTGCTTCGGTTATTCGAGTATGTACGATCGTATAGCCCAGGGAAAATTGTTTAAATCAACAACTGCCCAACCCGATCGGCTTTTGTAATTTTCGTGTGCAGTGAGCGCGTGTCCAGGGGTCTGACTTTTGTATCTGCCGGATACATGATTGTTTTTGGCATTTATCTGGTATCTGGTACTGCCGCCAGCGAAGTCGGCGCCAATTATTTTCAACTCTTTTGTTGTTCACTTTGTCGCGGGGGGCGAACTTTTGCGACCCCTTCTACGCCTCTACACACCCACCCACTGTTCAACCCAATCCACCAATTAGTTTGCGCTTCAACGCGTAATTAAGTTTGACATTCTTGTGCGCTACTTTTTGCGCCCAGACACAAAAGATACTCGGGCAAGACAAAGGCAAAGCCGTGCATATCTGTATCTGCAATTGAGCTGCGATGTGGCTGGAAATTACTCAATCTATGGCAGGCTGAAAGCATAAGTGGGAACTGCTCCGATGAGTCGCCAAGTCGGGTTTCAAACCGGTCAAAAATCGTTCTACCAAATTTGACAAGTCTCAAGCACGCGGCATTTTTTGGCTTTTATTTATTTTGCTGGTTTCTGCCACTTGAACGCGCGGCCTTTGTCTTAGCTTTTTGTCAAATTGAGTTTGGTCGATGGTTTCTGGCTTTCAGCACTCGGTTCCCGATCACTCGACTTGCCATATAAATCAATTAAGCCCGTTGCAGCTGCAGAACTCAATTGCATTTCGCAGCAGTCTTTGAAGTGGCCTTTGCCGACGGGGCTTTGCTTTCAATTTCAATTCATGATTTTGCAATTACGCGGCGGCGCCTTTATGGTGCGGCACGGCACGCACTGCCACACTGCCCCGACACTTTCCGAGATCCATATGCATGAATCCACGAGATACTTTTCCACGTTCTGTCAATGTTCTTCATGGTCAGGGAGGCGGCGGCGACATTGAACGCGTTCAAAAAGGCAATTCTAGAGTATCATTCGGCTTTCGTTTTCCCCACCCAAAGCGAAAGTTTTCGCTCCCACATTAAAATGATTCATTTATGAGAGGAGAACATAGAAAATAAATACACGAAAATGCTTATAAATAGCCACACAAGGTCGCGAGCATTCAACTGAGAGATCTAGCAAAAACAACAGAACAGAGCCATAAAATGCCATATTTTAGTCGCCAGCCTACCAGCAGCTACCTTAGAACTTTTGTAATGGAAATTACCCAATTGTATTGCGAATACCCGATCAATGAACACTGGAACACAGATTTTGTGGTCAAGTGGTAGGCCTCAATCTCCTCCGTCATCTGGCATCTGCCATCTGGCATTAACTATTCGCCGCCACTGTGGGGCAGCGTAGGTGTGCGAACGCCTTCTGCCATTCCTATTTATTCAGCTAGAATTTGTTTTTTTTTTGTTTTTTGTTGTCATATATTTTCGTCGCTGTTTTATCTGTTGCCTTGTGTATTTTGTAACCTTCACATTGTTCTTTCCTCTATCTTGTTAATTCTTTTTTTTTTTTCATTTATTCCTAATGGATGCGATGCGCGTCACTGAACTTTGCTTGATCGGAGATCTTCGAATTCGATCATTTCCACTAATAATTGTGTCTCAATGGGAGAGTCTGCTTAATATTCACCGCCTCTCTGTTAATTTTCAGCTTGAATGTGAGTTTTATGGATCGCAAATGTCTGGAATATCTAAAAAGATTCAATTAACATTTAGAGAACGTAATTTACGTCTACGCCTCCGCATGGAAGTGAACTTTTTATTGACCTACATATCCTTTATTCCAACCTGTTCAACCGCCGACTTGTTTACCTCTCTCTCTCTCCTTCTGAGTCCCCAAAATGGTGGGATATGATATGGCAGTTCGTAAACGATTTCAATGTCATCTTGGTTTTGCTGACATCATGCACATTTACATCAGCAGCAGCAGCTCCTTATATATAGAGCTGTGTGTCTATATAGATCGCAATTTGCAAAAGCAATAATCAAAGCTAACAAACTGTTTCTGCCTCTGCCGAGATAGCATTTGGGTCAGGCCGGATCAGAGATCTGGGGATCGACAATCAGAAGTCAAAACAAGCGATGGCATTATTTTTTTTTTTTTAATTTATATTCGGTTTTTCTGTATTTTTGCGGTATTGCGGTGGAGAGTGTTTTTAGCGCATTTGTCATAATTTGTATTTGCCGGCGCTCAGAAAAATCGTATCGTAACGCGCCAGACTCAGACTCAGACTCAGATCATTTGAATATTGAAATTGCTGGCTGCGCGGCAGCTAAATGAAATTGAATATGTTTTGTATAAAAAATACAACAAAAAATAAAGAAAACACACACAGAGCCAAGGCAGACGAGCAATCAAGTCGCCAGCTGGGACTGGGACTGGCTCTAGGTCTCTGGCTACTGTGGCTGGGGGGGCTCCTACTGCACATATCCACCTCCGTTGGGGAGCTGTTCGCCTGTTATTTTAATTTCGAAACGATCGTTTATCACTTGATTTGCATTCGATTGAGATCGTTCTGCCATTTGGCTGCACTTTTTCGCTGATAATGTCAGGCATTTGGCAAGTGGCCCGCAGCGATCGATCGCCAAATATAAACCAAATTACACTTACACTTTCTACTTTTGCTGAATGGGAGGGTTACAATAGGTATTTGGAACCAATCGACTCTTTATGGCCTTGCAATTGATTAGTGCTCGTATGATATATATGTATAATTGGATCTTTTCATGTATTATTCTTCAGAAAGTTTTGACGCGATTTCAATTCGATTTGCGCGCGTTTCTGTTGTGTTTACGGCGAGATTCACGAAGCGACTGAAAACGCGCTGCGCCACTGAACACGAGTCTCTGTCGCTAGAGAGCGCCAGCGTTGGCAGCGGCCGAAACAGCGCAGTCCCAGTGATCGCATAGCGATTTTTGCTCTCATCTACTGCTCGCGTTTCTGCTGGTTCTTTCTCTTAGTAGCAGCAAAGTTCTTAAACTAAGTTTAAGGCAGCGACAAGCTTTTTTTGGGAAAGCTTTCTCTGAGGGAGAACCAGTTTTCCAGATTGTTCCGGCATAGAGTTATCAAACACCACTTGGAGAAACAATGGATGCGATACGGTTCGGTTACAAGACTTTGCACTATCCTAACCAAACAAATCATCATTAAAACTTGCTCCGCTCGTTCTCAATCCACATTACTTGGGCTGGACCGACCCCAGCCCAACATCCGCGTATCCCCCTATTCAAGATGCGCCTTAGATATGCCATCACGCCATGTCTCCTGCTGCCATTTTTGGTTACTTGCTTAGCCACTGCCGTTAGTGTTAGTCGCCAAGTTTTTGGACATTTTGCCTTAAAATGGTAAATGCTGGCATTCAACTTATTGGCAGTTGGGCCCGTTCAACGATCGACTGCTTGGCGAGAGTTTTGTGGGCCATGCAGCTACTTTCATATTTATCAAATCATGCCCCAACTAAGCTGGTTTCGTTCCCTTTGTTTGCTGTTTGCTGGAACTTCTATCTGTCTTCTATTGTATGCAAATTTCGTGTCAGATTTGAGTGGGGTGGAGGATGTTTGTTAAGGCAATGGATACAAATAAATTGGGTCAATGACTACACAATAGCTTGCAGGACCTCTTTGGCCCGACTGAAAGTAAACTGCTTTTTATACAACGAAACGAACCTTAATTGCAAAAGGAAAAAAACAGATGACTTATTGATGCATTAACATATATTGACACCTGTATCAGGGTAATTTAACTTTTGCTTTCTTTATAAATAATTTTATTTTAGCCCAACCTCAAATTTGGCTCGGAAAAATTGACCAGGGAAACAACAAGAACACCTTAAGAGGAAACGTTTTGGCTGAAAACGTAATCCGCAAAAGTAAGTGAACAACGGAGCCTGCCTGTATATATAAATTTTCGTCAAACACAATACATATTAAATAGCTAGACTTTGAGATTGTTTAGTTCAACGCTTTTTGGCTGCATACTATGTTTTATTTTGAAAATTTATATATTAAATACATTACAGTAAATAATTTGATCAGGTATGTTGAAAAATAATCAATTTCCTTAATTATGGTTCAGCCGGACTGCAAAAAGGAGAGAGAACGAAAACCAGGGCGGTATTGAAATCGAAATCCATTGAGACCGTTTGTGTTGCGTGACCAGGGAATTGCTTAGCTATTGCTTGGTTTAGCACTAGCTGCATAGTTGTAGCGTTGAAATTTATTAAATTCTCATTATGTTACTCATGTACAATGGCGCTGACGGTCCTAGATCCTGGGATACAACGACTGACTATCCGCTAACAATTTTGTGTTTAACCCACGCCTGCATCTGTCTACCTGATGGTCGATTGGCCGGTCTCTATTTACTGGTCCCAGCTGCTGCAGCATCTTCCTTCTTCTTTTGCTTCTCACGCATCATCTCAGCATCCCTAGAATAGTTATGATCATCATAATGCTCGTAGTACTTTACTTTACTCGATACTGACCTAGCCTTGCGCTGCTCCACAGTTAGATTATCGGTACGTTTTCCCTTGGTCTGGTCCGACAGTTTCTTCTGGTTCTTCTGGCGCGCTAGGTCTCTTTGGTTTCCCCCTGTGAAAATAAACGATCGGTTAATAACTTAAGCCGTATTTAGTCGCGCGTGCTAAATGATCTAATCGCGGTGGCAAAGAGGTTAGAAGCGCCCACGCTTCGTGGTCGCTGTCGCATGTCCTAAAACCAGCCATCGATTTTACACCCACTTATGTGGAAGAAGAATAGAGCCTACACTAGTTGGTGTAGCCAGATGCTTAAGGATATATCTTGTAGCACACCTGAACCTTCGCTAGATGTATCTTCGTCGGTCTTCTGGTTATACTTCTTTATTTAAGTATAAATGTGGAAGGGACAAATCACAAGCCTCAATGCTACTTACGTGTCATTTTGGTCGCTATAGATGAACGTAAAGCACTGGTTCTAGCTCAAAGATCTCGCTCCGCAAAGGCGTGCACGTGTAAATATTAGTTATATGAAATCCGAATATATTTTAATTGTTGAGTTTTTTCAAGCGGGTTGCTTTATTTTTATTTTGCCAGCATTGTTGTCATTTAGCGATAAGATATACGGTCTGACCCACAGAAATATACCGAAAATATACTGACGAATGCAAGTTCTATTTTACATATTCCTCGTTTTTGATCTTCCGTGGAATATTCTCAGCTATATAGCACATTTAGCCATGACCACATAATTTTATACGATTCATGAGTAATTCTTCTGCTTAACTGGCTTATTCTAAGTCCTTGTTTTTATTGTATTTTGGCTAAAACAAGGCTTAAACAAAATAGTTCAACAAAAAAACAGTCGCACTGTTGCTGGTATTTGAAGACATGATGCGTGTATAGGCATTTTTATACCCTATTTCGTTAATTTTATATAAAATTTATAAAGAACTTTTCTCAAATTGATATGATTTAGACATATACATGTATATTATTAGTATCTTGTATATATTAATCTCCATCCTGATACCTTGGATGGAGCCTTGGATGACAAACATTTTCTCAGTTCTATAACATCCTTTTCCCTAGGGTATGACAATGAATGTTGCCGGTAATCATTGTTGTCAACCGGTTATGACGACTAATTCCTGGTTATTCTTTCTTCCGTCGAATATTCCCAGCTCTATAGATCTCTAAGCTTTTCTCACATAGTTTTATACGATTGATGAATCAGTTTTCTACTTAACTTGCTTAATTTTAACACTTGCTTTCATTGGATTTCTATATAACGTTGAAAATAAAAGTGGTTTGTGCAAAAAAATAGAAGAGAAGCGAATAGCCGATAAGATATACGGTCAGACCCACAAAAATATACCGAAATATACCGTCTCATTTTCAAAATATAATGTACTGACGAATTATTTTTATATTCCTTCGAATATTACCAGCTGGATAGAACCCTCAACCCTGCTCACATATTTTTATCCAGTTACTAAATCAATTTCCGACAAGATTGGTTAACTTAAATTAAATTAGCATTTGAATTCAAAAATGTACCAATGAAGCACAACCACTAACCATACAGTATATGGTATATACAGTATATACAGTATACTGTATGGTTAGTGGCACAACTTTATAAATGTTGAGCAACTTTTTTAAAAATACCATGTTGCGAAGCGCGCACATCAAATTTGCTAAATGCAACTACACATACGTATAGACTAAACATACTAAGCACCAAATACTAAGAAATACCATTTAAATAATCGAAAATCAGTCTATTATATTCTGTCGAGTTCCTAAATGGTTACAGAGTTGTGGCAGATTTTGGTCGAGGTACACTAAACCGTTTCTCGAGATCTTGATAAATTTGTTTACAATTGAAATGTTCATATTCTCTTTTCAATATCCAAATTTCAACTGTGCTCAGCAAAATGAACTTGGCTTGGGGGCCCTGGAACAAGTACAAATATTTATTGCAACGTGTCGGCAACGCATTGAACCAATTTGCATTTTTTACCTCCCTCGGGAAGTTTCCCGCCCATAGTCCTAGAGCCTCCAGATAAGATCGTATTAGTATGCGCCAAGTCCAATAGTTATCCTGGTCGCCCAGTTTTCCTATCGGCGGAATCGTTACACTACCAAGGTATCCGCTTTTGCTTGACCTCTCACCCATGTTTGGGTACACCCGAAGCACACGGAAATAAATAATTTTGAAAATCCATTTAGGCAGACAGCTCATAACATTTTTGTCTGATCCCTAGCCTGCCTGCTGCTTTGTTTTTCTTTACTTATTTGAAAACTTCTGAAATACGAAAAGGGGCCATATGTATGTACATATCTACATATGTACATAAATGCATATATCCAAAATACATGATTCACAACATAATTAGCTTAACTTTAATAATCGAACAATAATCATTGTCTTTATTGCTGATATACAATAACTTTAACATTTAAATGCGTGAAAGATGCTTCTCTCTGGCTCTGGGGCAGCAAGGGCTAATACTAGGACCTAGGGGCAGATGCAGATGCGGATAATGGAATGCAGTTTATAGATAAATTGGAACCTATGTAGAGCTGGACTATCTCCTCAGACATGGCTCGCAGGTGCCCGGCAGGACGAACGATGGATGGCACTCCGGACACTTGGGATTTTCGCCGAACCATTTGCTGGAACTGCTGCCCAATCCGCTACGATGCTCGGGTATCTTTAACTGAAAGGAATTGTACACATCTCCGGTACTGGAGCTGGAACTGGCTCCGATACCGGCCCCAGGACCATAGCCCGTCCGCCCGATCGCTTCCAGGGGAAAGGCGTACTCCGGAATGAGCAGCTGCTTTCGTAGCGTTGTTATATCCGTGGAACTTCCCACCACATCCGAGCGACGCTGTGCCTGATCATACTTCTCCGTGGTTTTGATGGACCTGGAGGTGGGTAAGCGTCTGCTGGTGCTCGATTGCTGTACCGGCACCTGGACCTGAACACGATCTGCCGGTTTCTGCTGATGGCTGGCTATGTCGTTCAGCCTGGTATTAAATATGTCCGCGTTACCCCTACCCTGGACAACCCCATAGTCGCCAGTGGTCTCGGGGTACTCACGTCCATCTACGCCGATTGGAGGATCAAGCTTGGGGGGTTCCAAGCCATTGGAGGGCACTTTCCACTCGTAATAGATGGGCGGTCCCTGAGTGGTGGCTATGTCATGGGGAACAAAGTCCACAAATGGTGGTAACAGATCATTGAACGGTAGCTGCAGCTTCTGCTGTGCTGGCGGTGCTATGTTGGGCACGGATGTGGTTGTGACCAGGCGGAAACTCTGTGCCGGGGCCGGAGTTCGGTTCTCGTTCCGTGGAGGAACTGCTGCCGTGCTCGTCGTCGTGGGTGGCGAGGCAAAGGAGAAGGGCAAGCCCGCCAAGGTTGTGGGCCGGCTTTGAGGACGCGCAGTGGTGCTGGTTTCGCTGATGTGTATCCGGCTGACACTCGGACTGAATGGGGCTGCTGTGGAGGTGCGAAGGGTCACCGGTCCGATGGCAGCTGGAGCTGGTTGTCTTGTCTCTTCATCCTGGTTGTAAATGGGATACAGGAACGGCGGCTCGTAGATCTTCGATGGCGGCTTTACGAACTTGACCAGCTTCGTGCTGGTGTTCTTTGTGGCCCGGAGCGGTCCCTCCACCGAATTAAAGTCCGCCGAGGTATTGTACCGCGTGCTGTGACTGGTTCCCAGATCGTCCATGTCATGATCCACTGCCAGGGCTGTCGGCCTGCGGGTGTGCAGTGCCTCTGTTCGTTTGGAGGACACGCTCACAGTGATAGGTCTCCGAGTTGTAGTCGTTGTTGTCGTCCTGGTGGTAGCTCGACTGGTGGTGGCTCGACTGGTGGTCGCTCGACTGGTGGTCGTGGTGATCCTTGGCTTCGCTGTGCTGCTTGGCAGCTCGATCTGCGGCTCGTAGGCCGGCGGCTGGATGGTACGACTGGGCGGAGGAATGCGCCAACGGGTCTGCGTCGAAATTTGTGGATCATATTTTGCAGATCCGACATTGGCACCCTTGAAGGACTCGTCACGTATTTGATTCTGGTTGGGAGTTAGTTGCTGTCAAGGCGATATATTCGAATTATTTAGATGTCCTTCTTCGAGACTGCATGAACTCACCTTGTATTGACTTCTAAAGGACTCGCCCGAATAGTCAGGAGCATAGGGACGATCCAGGAGGTCGGGTCTTGGGGTTCTCAGACTATTTTCCTCATCGTTCACAAAGGGCTTGTCGCGCTGACCTATGCAAAGTATTCAATGGGATTATCCTGTGGCATTTGGAGGGAGATCGTAAAAGCACCAACCAATTAGCAGATTGGCGGCATAGTTGCTCTCCGCCTTGGAGCAGTTGACCATGTACCAGTGATCGCAGATGAGCATGCGCTGCTGGAAGAGCGTCGTGTTGGGGCACGTGTAGCTGAACTGACGGCCCAGGCCATCGCACATATGGTACACTTGACAGCCCGTCTCCACGTCCGCGTAGTAGCCAGCTGGTCTTCCTGTGCACGAAAACGAAGTCTTCTCCATGAGATGCGAGGCAGGACTTGTTGTCTGAAAGGCATTTTGGGCCTACACGGAGAAAACCAAATGGGTCATCAGTTTAACAGATAGATACTATATAGACAGACAGATAATATTCCAACCACTTCGGCCCTGTTTCTTCAACATACATATGTAGGTAATATCTGTAAGTATAGGTTTTGCGAAATAGGCATCACAATAAAAGGAACCGCTGTGAATACTCCCCAGGGGTCTCACTTAAGATAAGGGCTGGCAAGCATAATTGGCTGGAAGCCCTGACGGGGGCCTTTCTCAGGCCCCAAACTATTAGACTGGCCAAAAACAAATGATGGCGAGAGATCGATATCATCTGCGCGTACTCGTGCCCCGTCATGTGTGACTGCCGGCTGCAAGCTGCAGGCTGCAAAATGTACGTTGTACGTTATGTGCTGCATGCATGTAAGTTTTGCTCTTAGGTTGCCATGGCCCGGGCCCAGAAGTGATGAATTGAAGTGATGTCATAAGTTGGCACATGGTGCCACGGCTGCTTGCAACAGACGACCTGCTGCCGCTGTGTGAAATGTCAACTTTATTTTTAGGTTTTTTACTTTTTGCTGCTGCACTTGCCTAGCTGTTGATGTTGTGAATGTTTCTTTATGTTTTGTTTAATTATATAGAAAAAATTTCACGTCGGTAGTCGCAAATTATAGCCCAATGACTTATCGAAATCTGCCAGCGGATCTGTCTGGGAGTACGTGCGAACATCTGATGTGAGAAGAAGCTTCCGCAAGGGTCCGTGAAAAATGAAAAACACCCATAAGAGTACATACATTTTCCCAGCATTCCATTCGATGCAATCTATGAAATCTTTGACACCTTTGACACCTTAAGGGAATGCTTATGTAAGCCTGGTCAAAATGTCGAAAAGTAAGAGGTAGCTTAGGGTTTTCTCAATTATAAATGATTGGCCATCCCATCCACCCATTCAATTCTCCTAGAAAGGTATTTATTTGCAGCTTAATTTGAACTCAATTAGACTCGCTTAATGCTTCTTTTTCTTCTTTTCTTCACCCCATAAGGTCATGTGATTGCATCCGACTAGAAGCTTGTAAAGTTGAAGCTGAATTTGTCTTGGCTTGAGCTTCACTTCACCTTATAAGGTCGTATCTACGACACGGTGATAATCAAATTACTGGAACTGCAAAAAGGCAGCCTGGATGGCAATCAAACCAAATAAGATGGAAAAGCACTTAAGGAAGAAGAGCTTGATTCGGTTTTGTAGATTGTGCAATCCAAGGCCCAACTAAAGTTTTCAATTTCGCGAAGTTTATTGTGTGGCGTGTGGTGTGTGCTGTGCTTGTGTTTCTTATTTGGGTAATTTGCCATAATTTGAAACGGTCTTCAATTTCATTTGCAGGCATATTTATGGGCCACAGCAAAGACACACATTCTGCGCCTAGTTAACCACTCGTCCGTGGCAAAACAGCCCAAAGCCCAGACACTTCAGTTCAGTTCGGCTTGGGTTCGGCTCAGACCCATTCCATCCGCATCGCGAGTTTGGTTTTAATTTCTTGTATGCAAATAGCGAAAACAATCAACACACTTTTCTCGCTGTTGTTGGTTGTTCCATTTCTGCAAAAGTGTCAGAGTTTCGGTGGGGAGGGTAAAAAAGGTCACTTGGTCATCCGAGTCTTTTGTTTTTAATATACTCGGAGGAGACCTTTGCCAGGGAGCCCAAGTGGAAGTGGGTGAGTTTTGTGTGTGTGAATAGTGGATGCACTCACGGAGACACACACGAGAATAAATTAAAAACGAAACAAAGCGTAAAGAGCGCAGAATTACAACACTTTCCGCCGTTGCTCAAAGAGTGTCTTGGGAAGCAATGCTAGATGGCTAAGACGATCAAGATGGCGATGGAGTCAGCCGCCCAGGGGCGAACCCAAGATGAAGTTTGGTTTGTGTTTGTTTGAGTTCAGTTTTTCAGCAAGTTAGCAGGGAAAGTTCTCCTAAAAGGGACTTGAAAATGCGAGACTTTCTCTGTGCAAATCTACTTGCATGTGTATTGGAAAAACTCCTCCATTGTCTTCTGTAGGGGTGACCCCAGGAAACATGTTCCGATAGCATCCCCATTTTGGTCACGCCCCTGAACCACTGCGCCGGGGTCACGTTTCGAATTATGATAACCCGTTATCTTGGGGCCCGAGATGGATTTATGGTTGTGGGGTGCAAGTGGAAGTGATTGTATTCAATTTCAGTAACTATTATAATACATTTCGTACCCTCCTAAATGCTCACTTAGATGCTTAGTCCGAGCTTCATTAGCATCGGGCATAGCATACCAGTGTTTACAGTGTTTCAGCAATTAATTACTGCAATCTCTGGCGAGGCGCTAATAAGCACCTTTCCAGCCAGCAAATATATATGAAGTATTTAAATATTTATACAATTCCGTAATTTGCATTTCAATGCTCGTCTCACGTGCACAATCGGCAAAGCTATCGCCATCGCTATCTCTGGCATATCTCTCACATTCCCTCTCGATCGGGCGTAGCGCCCTGAGTCCACCGAGTCCCCCGAGGCTAAGGGTAGATGTCAAAACTTACCTCACTGCCCAAAAATAGCGTCGCGCAGAACAAAGCCAGGGCCAAGAGCCGCGAATACTTTGGGATCGCTTGCGTGAACATTTCGATGATCGTTCTCTCCGGAGCTCCGGTTGGGTGATATGCTTGAGGAGGGCTTACAACTGAAAAGGCATTAATAAAGCAGTTATTGAATAGACATTGTGCCAGTGATGGGAAAGTGCAGGAGGGCCCTAAGCAAGCGCTAATTGCCTTATACAATGCCTCGCATCATTCCCTTCCGACCATCCATCCTATAATAATGCCATACATGAGTCTTTTGTTGCCAATCTTTGCGTAACAGAAACTCTGTTTACTTTAGTCGTAACTTTCCCAAAAAATATCTCTCTTTCCAATTGAAAATACCTAATGCTGTTAAGTTGTTTTGTTGTTTTGTTGTGCGGGGGAAACCAATTTTCATCGTTTTCATATTGTTTATTGTCGATTTGATGTTTTGTAATGAATTGTAATTTATCAAACATTAACTTTAACTGTTGTTATATCTGTAGAATTCGCAGTAAGTACTGTGGTGGAGTCTTCCATCTCCTCTGGGCCTGCGCCACGTCTCGACCTCCACCTACAATTCAATTTTACAACCTTGCCACTCCACTCCACACATCTCCACACCCGTAGATGATACTCTCCACCACCAGAGCCGCACACACCACACAGCAATGAAACTGTCAGGCGCAGTGGCCAACAAAGCATCCCATCCGAATTGTAAATGGCTTATTTATGGCTATTTATTCTAGCCAAATAAGCCCAAATTGAGCTGTCCGTCGGATGCTGTAAACTATATACTTTGTGTATCCAGATGGGGTCAAGCACGTCCGTTTGTGGTGGGTATTACGAGAGATATGTAGCGTCTACAACTACAACATGACTGCTTAATCATGTCGGATACCCAATTTGGGCTACCAAACTAATCCAATAGTACATCCAGCAAGTACGTCTTTCTGCTAACATTCTCCTCAATACTCATACACATATTCCTGATGCTGGCTAACGCTCTTAACTCTGCCTAACTCTGTATGACTGCATCAGAGAAAAATCTGTCAAATCTTGCTTCGAGATAATCTTGTAGATGATGGCAGATGACTGTCGGTTTGAGTGGTTGAACTTGAATTATGCGATCGTAAACATGTCAGTTCAAATAGACAAATCTTCAGAACGGTTTCGACAGGAGCTCAAGGAAAGGATTCGGTGCAAAAATAGACGCCGTGAGGTAATGTACGATACTACCATTCTGGGATCTCAAAGGCCTCTCAGGGTAGTAGTGTAACCTCTGTACCGACTACTGGCTTTGTTTTTGAAAGAAGCCCTCTCAAGGATTATTGTGTAGATTTATCCAAAGTACCCCAGTTTATATTAATATCCAAAGATTGAAGCTCTAGCCAAAAGTTCAACAATCACATGCAATCTCAGCCATATTATTGGCTAACGAGATCATCTATCTCAATGCTAACCACAACATTTGGGGCAAGTTGCGGCCAGGCCAGCCGCCATTTCAGTCAAGTGCGTGTGGCAACAACAACAGCGGCAACAGCAGACGCCGCAGGGGCAGCAGTGGCAGGCAGAAGCAACAGGCCTCAGCACAGAGCCTCTTGAACATTATTGGACTGGCATCTAGTTTTGGTGGATTTTCCTTGTCTTGACCTTTTTGACAACGACAGCGGGAAATATTTACTGCTTTCTGCCTCTGGAGCTCGTGATGCTGGTTTAAGTTTTATTTTTGTTTTTTTCTGGTTGCTGGGTTATTTTTGGCTGCCTTGTGCTTGTGGCCAGCAAGGCGAAGCCTATTTGACATTTTTGCCAGTAATTTCCACTGAAAGAGCATTGCGAATCTAACTCAAAGATGTTCAGAGACTCCCAGCGAATAATAGCAGAAGAGAAACAACATCTACTATAACAATTATGCCAATTAGCTGGCATTACAGGTTGATTACAGCAGGGCCAGGCCAAAAAGCATTGGCTCAGACATCGCTGGCATTTTTCTAATTGTTTTCCAAAGCATCTATCTGACTGTCTTCGGCGCCCTCTCAGAACCCCCATGGATTGCGGGATCACAGAGGAAGTTATTAAGATGCATCAATGCTGATCCACAGCTTATGGCTCACCTTCGCCCGTGTCGCCGTTGCAGTCTTAAACTGAACAAACTAATTGCCGCTGTAGGTGGTGGTAGGTGGCTAAAGTATATTCCATATGGTCACACATCCGATGCAATGCAATGCGAGATTCGAGGCGGTGCGAGGTACGAAACGATGTGATCTTTGCAAAGATCAAATGTCAGAGACAGCAGCCGATTGGAGTGCCGAGTGGTGCATCTAGCTGCAGTTGCAGCTCGCTTCCAGTGCTCCAAACAAAGTCAAGAGCACTCACACACTGGAACCAAATCGGTTCGCATAAATTATACAATATATTCCGCTTCTGGCATGCCATCAACACACACAAGTTCACACACAGTCCTGCCCAGACACAACTTCAAAATATCGCGCGTCTGCAGATGCTTTTCAGTATCTCAGTATCTCTGTATCTCGGGGATGGCGGGATTTTGGCGGAACGACACAACCGAGTCGCACGAAGTCGCGCTTTGAACTGATACCTCCGAGTGCACCCAACTTGGTTTAAAATTCACATTAGGCCGCCCGCAACAGTCAGAGGCAGAGACAGAGGCAGAGGCTGAGACAGAGGCTGAGACAGAGCCAGCAGATACAACACAAAAGAAGCGCCAAGCAGAGCTTCGTCACCCGAGTACAGTGGGCGACAGTGGCATGGCATGGCATGGCATGGCTAGGCCGCCTACACGCAAGAGAGAAAATTCTGTTAATTTGTGAAGAAATATATTCAGAATGCTTTCGATTATGGCCAAAAAAGCTAAATTGAGTTCAGATGTGCTACAAATTTTGAGTTAGTTTAGATTGGATTTGGTTAGGAACAATTTAAAGATTTGCCCAGACCCCAAAGTTGACTTTATGAGGAATTTTCAGTGGAATTGTTGTCTCTAAAATTGGATCAAATTGAGTTGAATTGCAGGGGACGTCAGGTGAAGATCGCTAAAGTGGAAATTGTTCCGACTCTTGATCTGTTGAAAGTCAAAATCGTATTTTTGTGATGGTTTCCTCCAAGAAATGTTCTTTGTGGATTCTAAAGAAGATTTGATTAGTAGAATCTGCCTTGGGAGTGATCCCGTTTAGGGACTTACCTATTCCAGTAACTAAATAAACCAACTATTTAAAATATAACAAACAATTAAAGTCGTCTTTCCATCCACTGTGCAGCATCTTCTCTGGCAGCTAACGAAGTTAGATCGTCATCGGCTTGGGGCCGAGTGGGCAAGCCTCCGTGTCTCAGTCAGCAAAGCGTTAACATTGCAGCTTAATTTTCATTCTCATTTTCAGTTAACAGTTAACAGCTTCTCAGTTTCAGTTTTCATTTTCATTTTCAGTTTTCATTGCACGTTATTAGCATTTGCAATGCCATCGTTTAGGGAAACCCTTCACCCACTGATGGGTGTTTATTTGTCTAATTTATTGGAACGTTTGCCGCTGTTACTTGAGGCTGAAACTTGATGCTGGGCCAGAAGCAGAAGCAGGCTAAATAGAGCAATCGAGAGTAGCGGCAGTGATGGCAGTGGCGGAGATCTAAGCCAGATTGGGCGGCAAGTTGCGAAAGCATTTTCCTCATCTAAGATTCGTTCATTCGCTGGCTCTTTTGGCGGCATCATTCAGTCAGATTTCTGGCGGTTGGGTTGCTGGTTGGTTGGTTGGTTAGGTTTTGTAAGCGAAGCGAAGATTTCCATTTTCCATTTTCAATTCATGCCGTTTATTTACTCTCGAGAGCCCTTTTGTCGTGAGTCGAAAAAGCGGCGAGGGATGCTGCTGCGGTGCAGATGCAAAGGCTGTTGTTGTTGGTGTTGCATTTGTTGTTGTTGTTGTAGTTTTCTTTGGCTGGCTTGAGGTCCGTCTTGCCTTGCCGCCTGTCGTGTGTTGCCTCATTGAGTTTCTAGGTTTCATATTCGCAAGGCGTTTTTCTTTGCCATTTTCATTTTCATTTACAGTTTTCAGTTTTCGTGACGGACTCTGGAGGAAGTGGAGTCATTCGATGTTTCGTTTTTGTGTGTGGCTTTTTGTTTGCATTTTCTGTCAAAACGAAAGAAAGAAAATAGCACACATACACACAAAAATTGGTTGTGCGTATGTAACATCGAATTTTGTTGGGTTTTCTTGGGCTAGTTTAGTACTGTTTGGGCTTGGGCTTCATCTCGATGCCCAATCCTAGTGTGGCGTTCTGGAATTCGGTCAGAATGCGACTTGATGGGATCTTTGTCTGCACGAGACTTCCCACCATGTCGATGGTATTGTCACCAGATTCGCAGAGGATGTCAATGATAATGCGAATACCTGTAAATATTGCGTTGGGGCATCCTTCAGCCTTCAACCTTCAACCAGGAGTATAAGTCACGAATACGAACCCTTTTCTGTGCGCCGAATGGTAGTGCTGCTGGTGTAGCTCTTCTCCAGGGACCCAATGGGCACTGAATTTTTCTTTTCCTTGTTGCACTGGAGGCACTGACGCAAAAATGTGCGATCCTCTTTGGTGGTCATACAAAAGGTTGTTGCACCAACATCATCGTTCCTGTCGAAGTCGGTTTCAAAGATATAGAAGGTGCGGTCACACACTGGGGGTACACTCACTCTTTATTGGGCTCGATCTCCATCTCCTTGATTTGCTCATCCGCTGACAGACTGCCGGTCACGCTGTAATAGCTCTCGCCGTCCTCCAAGATGGGAGCCAGGGGCTTGCCAGAAGCCAAGTACATCGACTTGACGTGCTTCAGCTCCTTGTTCTGTTCTGTGGCAAAGTTGTACAGTTGAATCATCTCACGCACACGGAGTGGCTCCGAGTCCTCGCCGCTTGTGTCTTCCGACTCCTGGGTAACACCAGACTCCGGTTCCTCAACGCAGTAATCCATGGGGTTAGTCCCCTCCTCAAAATGATTCATTGCAAAATATATATTTAAAACTTTTGGGAGATTTCAAATAATCGATATTATTTTTTGGTTTTATTTTTTGACTACACAACTGTTCCCGAGTCCGTTCAGACTAACCCCGAATTTGATTCCGACAATGTCAAATCGAAAATGACCTTTCCAGCAGAGCCCACTTTCCCGATCATGATGTGTACAAATATTCATCGTGTGTTTTGGGTATCGCTGGTCACATTCGTAAGCAATTACAATAACGAAATGTAAATGTAATTCATCTTTGAGTTGCGCTGAAGACGAATCGATGGGGAGCTCGACCTTCAGTGCGGCGGCAGCCGAAAATCAAATTCGATCGATCGATCGTTCGATTGATCCGCAAGCGGGGTGCCGCGTGGGGGGGAGTTGGTGAGGGAGGGAGGGAGGTATGAAGGTTTGGCTATTAGTGAAATTTGAGCCACACACTGAATGCCAAGACGTGGAATTGTCTTAGAGCGGATTTACTCTACGATTTTTTCCTTCAATTTATCGATGTACCGTAGTCGTACATACATACATGTGTGTGCGGGTTAATATATTTTGAAATTGGGTGAGCAATGACTTGCGATAGCATCATCATCATAACCACCATCATTAATCGGTAGCTGTGGTAGCAGCCAGCTGGAGACCCATTTGACACACCATCCATCCCAATGGAAAGCCGTTTTTAAGGTCAATTTAATGGCGAGCGACACTTGAAGATTGGCTCGGACCAAGCTGAAGATTCGCAATCAGAGATGATGACTCAGGCGGGTTGGTGAAGGGAGTATGTAGCGATCTGATAAGAGAAGGCTATGGACACAGCTTTGTAGTCAGCCACACAGCGGAAGCTTCCTGTAAAAATACTCGTAAATGCATGTTGTTACGGAACAATTTGGGGGGCGCGATAAAAAACCCATTAGCATCATATCATATTATTAATTCTGGGTGTTCTTTTTGTCTTGATGTCACGGCATACCATGACTTTTAATTCTTGCATATCACGAATTTGGAATTCTGTTTCTGTTTCTGTTTCTATTTCTGTTTGGGATCTGCTCTGCTCGTTTCTGCAATTAGCAGCGCGATGTCAAAGGGGTTCACTAGTCATGGCAAAAGAACACCAAGAAGAAGGTGTGGGACCCACAAAATTCAATCCAATCCAAACACATAGAGGCAAACATATGTATGTACAATATATATTGGTGTACATAGGTGTGTCATCATCATCATCATCATCATCATCTGTGGCCTGGCTGTGATTCCACTGAAGGTCGCTCAGCCGCAAATAAGCAGCAACATTTGTAGATGCCATTTATGCTTACTAGCACTGGCACTAGCACTAGCTCTTTCACTCTTTCCCCCGCTGCTAACTGGCCGTCTCTGTCGTTCTCTCACGCTACACATGTTTAATTGCCAAATTGGTGCAATTCCACATAATTCATGTTGATAGCCAGAGTCGCCACTCGACCCGACGGGCGACTCTTCTTCTGGCTGTAGATCTCAACAAGGCAAGGTCCCCCCACATTCAATTTCCATGAGCTTCCAAGAGCTTTACGGCTTAGCAAATAGAAGCAAACAACACACAGAAACCAATGGAAGATTCACACGTTTATTAAGAGGTTTCTGTACCGCTTGAGGGAAGTCGTGCTGTGCATGAAAAATGAAAGTGGACCGGCTAAACACCCCACGCACATAATTGATAACAGCAAGTAATATGTATGGAAAATATTGCGCATACGGCACACAGACGTCAGAAGGTGCTAAGAGGAAAGGGACACACCTCTGCGTGCCCTGCCAGATATCTCGGCCAGTCTCTGTCTGTGCTTCTCTTCTGCCATGATACTTCGAGCCGCATCCGGTCGCAAGTTTGGTCCGCTTCTGTGGCCTGCTACAAATTTGTCAAACAAACAATGATGCAAGGTCAGAGCGGTTGAGCGATGATCACGTTCGCGTCCGGCATGCGGTCAGCCCCGCTCGGTCATATCATTGACCTTAAGTGACGAACATGAAGAGCAATGAATAAGCCAAGATTATCACCTTTGGCAGCATTTATTGCACTTACACACTGCCACCCCGAAAGCAAAGATTTGAAGTTCAATTGTGCAGGCATTTCTGAGATGCTCCAGCTACACTTTTGAACCAACATCTCCAGATCCAACTGTCTGTACGGTACGGTGTGAGTGGGGTAGCGGCAGACCTACCAAGACGCCCATGGCACAATGTACAACACGACTATTAAAGGTCAAGCAACAGTAACAATGCAATGAAAAAATGAAACTTAAAACAATAAAAAAAAGAAAAAATACAAAAAAAAACGTTAAGTAAATCAAAGTAAACAAACGGCGCACTTTGTTAATTGTTGTATTTATTTCTATTTCCATTTCCATTTCAGTTTCGGTTTCTGTTGGTGTTTCTCTTTCAGTTATAGCGGCAATCTATTAGAGAATGATCTCAAAGATGCGTCAAACGAAAGACTCAAGACACGAACTGGCCCGTCCCGTCCCGTCCGCCAGACAATAACTCGGCCAGACGGCTGTTGTTAACAAGCGATATATTTGTACAGCTCATAGCCAATACCCTATCGATGGAAGGCTATAAATGGTTCAGTGGACAGTTCAGCCGGGGCTCAGCTCCGGCCTCAAGCAAGGGTTTGAAGACAAGAGCAATTAGAGCATCAGTCATTCGCTTGTCGTGCCTCTGACTGCCAAGCCATTCACTTGATGCCACATTTTCTTTCAGGGGGTTGTTCTGAAATGCCAAAATGGTAGCATATACGTACGTACGTCTATTGTTCCGCACATAACCTTCGCTTGGCAATGGAACAGGAGGAGCAGCCACATGGCCTGAGGTACCCCGGAGGGCATCCGAAGCAACCGAGTCAAGTGCGCTGCGCGGCAGCCAGTGCCTCTTCAACAATAAAGCCATCACTATCGACAATACGAGTATTTTCAATGTGAATTCAACCGAAATTTGGTTCAGAGTTTGGTTTAATTGGTTTGCTTTGGAGGCGCAAATCTGTTTGGTCTTGGGATAATCCGTGCGAGTACGACCGTAGAATACATCATTTAATATTGAGCGTAAACAACGCAGCCCACATATGATTGCTTACTATTCAAGATGGGTTTTGGTGTTAGTTTTGGTTTTGGGTGCGCTCCCGCACCGATGGATGATTATTCTTTTGTACATCGTAATGTTGGTCTTCAAATCGCGCCCCAGCAACTGATGAATACTTTTCCATTATCTATAAAGACGAGGAAAATATGATTGTAAGGTGTCAATCAAAAGGTGCTGTGTGTGTTATGTGGGGAGTCAGCGTTGTGTCGTTGTCAATTAAAGGCAGTAAAGTCTCCAATTAAGCTGGAGATGGTAATGGCTTGCGGTTGAATTGCCATTGCTCCATGAAAATACTGATTTGCTTGATTGTTACACCTTGGGCCACGAATTGCTTACAGATTGAGGAGGATGCTGCCTGGCCACTTTTTTCGAGGTGCATTCCTTGTCAAGGTGGTGAAAAGGAGTTACCATGAGCTAAAAGAAGTATCCCTGAAAATTCAACTTTAAATCTCTCTTCATATCTTCTTTTTGTACGAAAATGTACAACATTCTTTGGAGTGTATCTCGGCAATATATGGGCCGATCGGTTAATTTCAAAATTTCACAGGGGTCAAGATCGTCCTCCATATAGAGGAGACAGAAGGCATGCAGTCTATGCCTTATGAGCATTTCCATTGCGATTTTTAAAGAAAAAATTATTTCATCCGATAAATGTATAAATTTTTTATACAAATTGAAAAATTTAAAAAGCACGACTTAATTGCATTAATTTTAAATAAAATTATTTTTTCTATTGATGGCTAAACATATGTTGCAAAGAAGATGTTGCGGAATAAAACAATGTTGCCAACTTGGTGATGTTCATATATGTTGCGAAGGTAGTGTTGCTGAAATGTACAGAAGAATTTGGGGGCTCAGCCTGGAAGTAGGCAATAAGTATTTTTGTCAGCTTTTCAGGCATACAAATGTTATGTAGGCGCGAAGTTCAAGTCACACATCCACGATTTGTGTGGATTGGATGTTTCACCTTAGGATCCCAAAGACATCGAACTAATGGAAAATTTGGTGGTTTGATTAATTTGATTATTTTCTAGATTTATTTCGCTCTGATTGTTTTGGATAGGCGCTTTACGTGCACTCGGGTTTCGTAATAAATTTGTAATTGAAATTGATATGTTTTTTTCCCGTTGATTAGCTGAGAGAGTATCTACATATTTTATATTTTGTTTCTTTAGATTTGGATACACATAATCATCCATCACATTTATGCAATGATTTTGTTAGCTTATTCCAAAAGTCCATGTCATGTGCTGGCATCGTAGTACACTACAAGGGACAGAACTGATATTGTCTGCCGAATTGCTAAACGTTTACACAATCGAAGTAGAGATAGTATATTGTAGTATGGTATTTTGTTTAATTTATAAGTAAATGTTTTTTATGCGGGCGACTAGAAATTTCAAGAAAACTTTAAATATACAGATACATACATATATCCGCTGAGGGATTAGTCGAATTACATGCTAAACCATAGGAATCATGAATGAATTACATTAACTTGCATTACGCTTTAGGTCTAGGGTTAAATTAAATTAAATATGGATACAAGCATCTGGTATTATCTTAGGTTCTACTTAAGCACTCTTAAACGCAACTAATTAGGCATTTACCCCCTACTTTGTTCTGTAACCTCAACGGAAATGTAACTAAAGTTGGGCGCAATCTGAATGAATCGTAGGGTATACGTATTATGCTAAACGATAAGTTTAAGTTAGTTAGAGAAATCTTTGGTCGCAACTACAACTGAAATTGATTGTCGAAGGGATCTTCCACGGATGGGAAGCGGTTCGGTTCCCCTCTTAACTTTGTGCTGGTTAAACGCTGCTGTACCCAAATCCTATTGCCCATTCGTGTGTCTATGGAAGTGTGGATACGGATACGGATACGGATGCGGATACGTATTACGAATATAGTTTCATATACAATAAATTGTATCTATAAATTATCACAGTAAAATAAATAGAATTCGTTTTTTCTTGCTGTTTGCTCGGATTTAACCAAGGAGTAGCCAAATGACTCGGTGTGCGCTGGATATATCCACAAATTGCTGGTTTGCTTGGTTGCTAGGTGCTAGGGTTCAGATTATGGAAGATACGATAGTCATAGTCCACATTTTGGCAAAACTGTTGAACACGAATGTGCTCGCCTGCTCCTACTGCTACTGCTACTGCTACTCCTAGTCCCTCTCTCACTGGTTGAGCAGCGTGTTGGTCACCTCCGAGAAGGAGAGCAGCGGACTGCCATCGGCATAGGCGCCCCCAGCCGTCGGCGGGGCATAGGCCAAGGCTGTATGCGCCGTAATGTTGGCCGGATAGAGCAAATGGTGTTGCGGATGGTGCTGTGGATGTGAATGATGATGATGCGTCTGATGCTGCTGGTAAAGCGTTTGCTGCTGCTGTTGCTGCAAGGACTGTTGCACCTGCTGCTTGGCTGACTTGCGTCCCATGCGCGTCGTCTCGCTGCTGTCGCTCAGCGGTTGCAAGGACATGCCACCGACACCCACCTCCTCGGCGCAGATCACCAGGGGCGTGGAGACAATGGCCAGCTGCTGGTAGGGGGAGACGTCATCGGTTGTGGTTGCTCCTGTGGCACCATTGAGGATACTGCTCACTGCGGGCAGGGCTGTTGGCGAGCGGGTTGTGGGCGGCGGCGGCGATGAGGACGGTCCTCCCACCAGCTGCAGTGGATGATGCAGCGGGTAGCCTCCAAGAGATTGTTGTTGCTGAACCTGCTGCTGCTGATGCTGCTGCTGCTGCTGATGGGTCGTGAGTATGATCTAGGGAGGATCGTTACGGTTAGTAGTCAGGCGACAGAGCACTCTTCATGGGTGCACTGGTGTGCGTGTGTATGGAGTGTGTGTTGTTTACAGTGGAGATTACAGTGAGTGGATTACAGTGGAGTACAGTAGAGTACAGAGTACAGTGATTTGTGTGCTTCAATACTGGGTGCAATCTATCCCCAATCTATCTAGCGGTGACCGTGACCGTGGTGCAGGTGATGCGACTGGGCCGCCGGAACGTGTCCGCTACTGCCCGCCGACGGGTGGTGCGGGTGCGAATGCGAATGCGGATGCGTATGCGGATGCGGATGATACGTGAAGTACTGCGAGTACTGCGTGTAGGAGGCGGGCGTCCATACCTCGCTGCTTGCGGCGGCTGCTGCTGCTGCCGCATGCTGATGATGCGCTGCCTCATGATGGTGATGGTGATGGTGGTGGTGATGCGAGTGCGGATGCGGGTGGGCATGATGATGCTGTTGCTGTTGCTGCTGCTGCTGCTGTTGTTGCTGCTGCTGCTGCTGCTGCTGCTGCTGTTGGTGGCAGCTGGACGGGTGCACCGCCTGATGATCTGTGCCCGTGCTGGTGCCTGTGCCCGTGACGGCCACTGGGTGTGTGAGAGGAATACTTGGAGCGCTAACATTGGAAGCAACTCCACGTTGCGGTTGCTGTTGCTGTTGCTGCTGCTGCTGCTGCTGCTGCGGCGAGGTCGTGTGCGAGGAGGCGGAGTACAGTCCGGAATCGTCGTGCTGCATTTGGTAGCTCTCCGGCGTGCTGGCGCTGGCCGATTTCCCCGCCAGTTCCTTCGCTCCGTTCCACTTGGCCGCCGTCGCCGGCTCGTGCTCGTTGTTGTTGTTATTCGTGGCGTATCCCAGGCCATTCGTGAGGGGCGTGGCGCGTTGGGGGGAGCCGGAGCGTCCGCCCTGAAGACTATTCAGGGGAACGCCACTCGAGTGGGTGGTGCCCCACATCAGCACCGTCTGCCTCTCGTAGGGATCCCCGCCTGCAGCGGAGGCCGCTGTTGCTGCCGTTGCGGCAAGCTCCACTTTGGGCGTCACGGGAATCGCGCCGTTGGGCGTGGCACCACTCACCGGCGATGGTCCGTCCGAGGAGCAGGAGATGACCTCCATGACCTGCGGCGAAGACTTGGGCGTCTTTAGAGGGATTTGCTGCACAAGGATTACACAAAGATTAGCCAGGGGAAGCCCCAGAGAAAAAAGGATGCCACTCACCTGGGGCGTGGACGTGGGACTGCCATAGCCACTGCTGTAGCCACTGTAGTACTTGCCCGTCTCCTGCCACTTCTCGTCCGCCTTGGAGGCAATGGCATAGCCATCGTACGAGAGGAAACCATTGGCCACATACGCCGACGCTGGCGCCCCGGAGTGCGGGTAGTCCGTGTAGTACCCGCCGACGGCTCCCTGCAGCCTGTACTGGTGGAAGAGGTTCTCGCTGACCGGATAGAAGGCATTGGCCGGCATGGAGCTGCCCATGTAGAGATTGTCCGCCGCACTGCCGTACGGCGAGGCCGTGTACATGGGATTGAGGTTGGAGTAGGCGGCGGCCACGGCCACCGCCGGATCGGGCAGGTACTCCACAGCCACGGCAGGCGCCGGCGAGCCCACCTGACCGCCGAGCGGCGAGGTCTGCTGATTCTGCTGCTGCTGCTGTTGCTGCTGCTGCTGGAGCTTGCGTTTGCTGCGGCACGTGGAGAGGAAGTCCCTCAGCTGCGTCTTGTAGCGCCGGTTGGGTCGCGTCGGGGTCACCGGCGGCGGCAGGGCGTGGGCCGTGGGCGAGGCACTGGGCGGCACAACCAGCTGGTCCGCCTCCGAGAAGTAGGTGGACGCCAGGCCCGTGTCCAGGTAGCTGACCTTGAAGTCCATGGTTCGCTTGCCGAGCAGATCGTGGCCCTCCTCGTCCATCAGCTGGCGATGCGTGCAGATCACAAAGTCCGGCTTGGAGTTCTTGTACACCAGGCGGGAGCTCGTCTGCAGCCACTGCCACTCGCCATCCTTCTTCTGGTAGCGGTAGGCGATCATTCCCGAGGCGCCTGTCTTGAGAACTGAAACGGAAACGTAGGAGAATCGTTAGCAGAGGCTCTTCTGTGGAAGACCATGTAGTGGTTGCAACTTACGCTCCTGATGGGCACTGGCCACATAGGCCAGGTCATCGTAGTGCACCAGATCGTATCCGCCCATGTTGACCAGCTCGGCATCCGCATAGCCCAGTATGTGCTTGCCCCTCTGATCCATCGAGACCAGGGAGAAGTCCAGCTTGTGCTTCGACTTGAACATGTTCTCCTTGTGCGGTATCTCCAGGAGACTGGGCGGGCCAAAGGGTGTGCAGTAGGCGAAGAGCGCCAGTGGCGGCTCCTCCGTCTTTCGGTTCTGTCCGTGCAGGATCTTGATGCGACCCCGGATGTCCAGCCGCAGGAAGCCACTCGTGTTGTCCAGCAGGCAGCGGAAGCGAACGGTGAAGCTGCGCTCCAGATAGAGCGCCTTGTCCGGTGCCAGGGTCTCCGAGAGCTGCATGCTGGACATGTCCGCGGGCAGGAAGCTGTTCCACAGCAGCTGCCGCTGCAGCTCCTCGCGATCCTCCGAGTGGACCAGCTCGTACACGGACTGATGGACGATGTCCGACTGTGGGGGGGGGGCAAGAGAGCGGGAGATGAAGGTCAGTCAACTCTCAAAGGGATTTCTCGTATTGATTTTAACTTTGTTTCGTCTTTGGTTGGTCTTTTCTCTGTAACTCTTTCCCTCTTTTATTCTGCGTTTCTTCTCCCTTTCCCCTTTGTATTCCCTCTCTTGATTCCCTTTTGCCTTTGGTTTTCGGGGCGTATAAATCAAAATTCGCGCAAATTGAAAATGCGCCCCATGTTGGCTACAAATTGAGACATAAATTCTGCACGCGCCAGGAGCAGAAGGGCAGGAGGAGGAGAAGGAGGAAGGTGGGTTACCTCGGGGCGAGGGGGGACCGCAATCCAGATATCCAGAAGGAATGGGGTCCGGTACGGGATTCCCCTGCCGGCTTGTGGCACACAAAACTTTCTTTAGCGCAAAAAAGCAAACAAACGCAACTGATTTGCCCCCAATCGTACCACCAATCGTGCCTCCCAATCCCAAGCCGAGTCCAAGGGAGCTACGCTTTTAATTGAGCTGCCAAATGGGGCGTGGCATGTGCCGCTTTACACATTTACAACTAAATTCAGAAATAATATCTATAGGAGAAGGATGCTGGGATGCTGGAGGCGAAAGCTAACTGCGATTTCAATTTCCATTCGACAATATAGTAGGCAAAAAACACTACAATGAAGGAGGATCCCAAAACTGGACTCGAATCGGAAGAGCCCCAGCATCAGCCTCGAAATCAATCTGGTAAACGCCCTGCTACTGAACCATCTACGATCCGGCATCCTTCGTCTGCCTCTCGAAGGAAATTCCCAGCGATTGCGCAATCTGATTTTAATTTATGATCTGTCTGAGGGCAACGCCAGATCGACTGAGCCCCCCCCGCCAATCGATACAGGTCCCAATACACTTCAAGAAAAGAGGGCTCCACAGACTTTCCAAAGGGATCGCGATGCCTGGGAAGGGCAGGACTTGGTTTAGGGTATCTTGAAGTCATGTACCCTGAAGGTTATTGGTTCCCCCGACTCTTGACTGTGGTTTTGACTTTGTCCTAACTCGTTTCCTTCCTTTTTGTGGCAGACGAGACATGCGGAAGCATGGCATGCCAGAGTTTGACCCAAAAAACCAGACAAATACAAGAGAACCCTCGGCAATTAAAATCAATCAAAATGATGAGAGGAGAAAGACACATACGGATAGGAGATTATAGCCAGCTCGGTGGCACTTACCTGATGGAAACCCAAATAGCTCTCGATGCTGTGCGTGGCAAAGAAGACTTCGCCTTCGCATGTCAGTATCATTAGAAATCCATTTAGGGCCTGCAAAGAAAACCCAAGAGAATGAGAATGTGAATGTGAATGAGTGGCATCAAAATTAAATCAAAACTATGAATTAAATTTATTTTTGGGGCCATGAATGTTGCTCCAGAGACAAGTAGCAAGTGGCAAGACTCCTCAGGTATGGAATCAATAGATGGATAGATGAATGAATGATATGAGGGTTGGGCTGGGCCTGAGAAAGGAAAGGGGTAATTACAGTAGCTGCTGTGGGGTTCATCATACTATTTTCGTGAATGAAATGTTATCCATCTTGGAAGCCTACGGTGTTTTGACTACACAGCGAGAAATTATTGTTCTATCGAATCGACAAGGTCTTCAACGGATGAATCCAGAGGATACATTTTCGCTGTGGCTTTCTGCGAAAACCCCATTAACCGTGCTCCATAATATCTCTCAGTGCCTATGCCTATGACTGGTTGGATCTGGGGCTGTGGGGGGGAATGCCGCGTTCGAATGAACCTTGCCACAACAGAAACCAGCGATGATGGCGGCGGCAGTGGCGGCGCTTGCCGCAACCAAAGCGTAATCAGCGCTTAAGCGGCTCATTTCATCCAAGCCACAGGTCGCAGTGCCCCCAGTCCCCGCCTCGCTGCCCGATGGCCGATGGCCGATCCCTCCGTGTGGAGTTCCACATCAAACACAACCAGGAAATGGCTGGCAATTAAATCAATGCGTTTCAACTGAACAGAGAGAGAGCGCGGGATTGGGGGGGAGCCAGGGAGAGGGAGGCAAAGATTTTTTGGATGTAATTGCAGGTTTCCATTCTCCACAACTCCACTCCACTCTCTATGGCATCTGGCTGCCCCAGAGATGATCCATTGTAATTATTATCTATTCGGATATGCGTTGTCGTCGCCAAAAGCTGGAAACTTGGCTAACAAGAAATAAGTGTACGATAAATATGACCATGCAAAAGTTTGTAATAATTTTCATTGTTGTGTTTTTTGTTGTTGTTTTTCCGTTGTGTTGTTGTTGTGTTATTGGGGGCCGCATTATTGTTTTAGATTGCATTTAAAGTCGGGTTTTATGGACTGCTAATGGACGCCACGCATGCGATTCTCTTCTGCAGATCTCAAGTGGAACACAACGGCACACGGACCCAGCTAACGGTAAGCGTTAAGCGTCGTGTTTGGTGTTGGTGTTGGTGTTGGCGTCGTCGTGCAACGCGCAACGTGCAACGTGTGAAATGAAATGAAAATGAAAATTGAAACCCGGCCTCGCAGCGAAAGACAAATTTGCCAATGCTCCATTAGTGCCTCTGTTGCGGTGCGGCGGTAATTAATAAAAAAAAAAGCCTGGACAGGAGGAACTCCAACAGAAAACAGAACTCGGCACACAAATACGGCCCGTAATTAATACGGGCGTATTTAAATATCAATTTGCAGCCACCAGCCATCTTCGCCCTCCCCCTGCTCGTTTGAGCCGGAGAAAAATGTGCGCGATTGCTGCTAATTACAGAGCAGGAGGTCCAGGGAAGAGCCAGAGCCTGCCTCATTCTGAGACTGAGACTGAAACTGAGACGACATCAGAGGAGGCGAGGAGAGCTGATCTGTGAGCCTGAAACAGCGGGAAGCAGCTTGGGGGGGGGGGAAGCGATGGGGCTGGTGGAGCATTGGCATTAGCCGACATAAATGCTAAGTGGCGTCATCATTTAAAACGCATCAACACAGCCTCCAAAGGATATGGCCCCAGCATACGGCGTACGGATTGTCATCAGTCCGAGCTGGGAGATGAGTTGCGATGAGATCGGACGAGTGGCCGACGAGCATCAATAATCGTCTTAAAGATCCGCCTCAACCAGTAGCCAGTGAATGATAGAGAAGTATATATATACCAAGAGATAGAGAGTGAGGAGGTTTTGGATATGGGGAATACACTATTTTTGGATAACTTAAGGAAGGAACTAAGGAAGATTTCAAGAGGATGAGCAGGGAAGCATTTGGAATCCTGTGACAAAGCAAGAAATGTTAGATGCTCTTTTGATGGCAAATATAAGTCCATAAATTGACTAGATAAGTGCTTTAATTTCGAGGAAAAGGCAGTATGATTACAATCAGATAAATATCTATCTACAACTACAGACGAGTATATGTATCTGCAATCTGTTGATCAAGGAATAAAAGGTCTCTCCAAATAATTACAGATCTATGAAGACTTGTATTGTTCACCCAGAGAATAAAAACTTTATTTGCCTCAAACATATATTTATTTTCTTAGCCCCCAAAAAGGGTATCTGTTATTCCACCCAAATCTTGGTTACATTTTTTCTTATTATTATTTTTTCATTCATTGGTTACGTTACTCTTTTTCTCTTCTCTTCTGGCCTCTCCTCTCGATTCATTTCTTGCGGCATTTTATGTTTTTATACGGACATGAAAGATTTCTCCCCACAGTCTAATTGTTTCTCTGGCCATCTCCCTCGCACTCCGTAGGATGTGTGTGTGTGTGTGTGTGTGTGTGAGGAGGCTCTCTCTTTCCCTCCAGCAGCTACAATTTAGACAAGCTCTCGTCTGCGTCTGCGTCTGCGTTTGCGTCTGCGGCGTCTTCTAATGCGATTTTAATAATACACGCCCGTCTTTTGAGTGGGGTACGTGGTGGAGGGGACATCCAGCAGATACTTTTATGGGGTATCTGTGTGCCTGCCTGTGTCTGGGGGTACATGCATCTGTGTGTGGCTTTAGAGGCATCTCTGTGTGGGATTATGGGTACATCACTGTGTTTCTGTGTAAATCTTGCATTTCACTTTGAAGATTTGATAAGTTGGCGGCGATTATTTTACCATTTCCTAGCCCAAGATGCAGGAAGGCGGTGGAGGAGGAGGCGGCGACTGCGGAATAGTCTGCGTCTGTCTAGTTTGGCCAATTTGTCCATATTCGTCGGGATAATTGCTTAATAAAGCTACGGGCCACCCCAATCGAGGGACCCACCTCTCTCTGCGAGTGTCTCTAGTTAGTATGGATGGTTATACCGCCTGCCTCCCAAAAAAAAAACAAATACTGTTGCATGCAGCCGAAGCGGAGTTCAGTTGAAAATGAGTGTTGAAAGTGTTTTACTTTCAGTGAAAACGGAAGACAATTAAACGGTGTATACTCCATATATGTACATATGTATGTATGGGTGAGGGCTGCGAGCTGCGTGACAAAATGCCATTTTCTAATGATAATATGTGGCCCACACTCGTACAGCAGCTGTTGTTGTTGCTTCTGCAAAAAGTAAAACTTCAACGGGGCAACAGGTAACAAATACCTGAGGTATTAAAACTAAATATGCACACCCTGCTCCCCCATTTAGCCATTTCCCCACAGAACACTTCCAGGGGTTTTCCTCCTTGACTCCGAGACAGACTAAAAATATGCACGGAAATGCACAATTGTGCAGTTTTTGAGCTCGACAATTAGCTGGAGCCGGGCAAGGGACTTTAGTGGCCTTTTTTGGGCTTGCATTCAAATTTGTTCACCCTGCGTATACGTAATGCAGCCAAACACGAAACTGCAATGTGCAACATTCTGCAGCGAGTGGGGAGGAGGGGGGGTGGTTTTAGTTTAAGAGACTTTGACATTGAATTGTGTGTGCCAAAAAACAAAAAGGAAGGCAAAAGGCGGCAGGCGGCAGGTGGCAGGTGGCAGGCGGCAGGCGGCAGGCTGTTGTTGCAATGCAATGCGCGTTGTTGCACAATTGCGTGTGTGTCTGTCGCCAGGTTGTGGCTGTTGTGGCACTGGCAGTGGCAGTGTTAGACGTGTGTGTGGCAGCACTTGCCTGGTGGCCTGGCTGCTCGCTGCTCCAATGCCCGGTGAGCTATGTGGGCATTAAATTAAACTGTCATGACTGTGACAAGTGCATATGTTGGCGCCTCGGACAGTGCAGGAGAGAGAGAGAGTGAGGCAGAGAGACACATGCACTTTTAATTCAACAAAAACATGCAACTGCCCCCTCCCCCCAAGGGGGTGAGGCACGGGGGCTGTTGGGGGAGTGCTTTGCGACAATTTAATTGAAGTTGTACTCTTGTTTTTTTTCTGTTTTTCTGTTTTGTGGCACATAAACTTGAAATGCATAACTTTTTATGTGCTGTTCCACATTTGTGCAGCTGTTGCCGTTGCCTCGTTCTGCGGCCTGATAGCCGCTTATTAATTATACAGAAATCAGAGATCGTTTGTAAATCGGAATGATTGGGAAATCGCTTATAAGCATTTAGACCTTCAAGTGTGTGAAATTGTCTAAAGACCTTTATTTACTCGATTGGCCTTAAAAGAGGGGATCCAGCGAGCCGAAGATGGCAAATATCATCCCTTGCATCTCCCTTTCATCCCTTAGATAAGCATTCCTCAAGGAGGATAATCAATTACAGCACTTATTAATTGCAGACCATTCGAAATGATGGAATCGGATTGTCCTGACCCTCACTCAACCTTCGATTGCGTGTCTCTCATTTATCAATGGAGACTCTCTCTGTCTCTCTTGGATAACAACAAGACGCTGATTGATTATGCGGGGGGTGGCAGCATATCCTGGCTGCCCCAATGAAGCCATCAAACAAAAGCTGATGAAGACAAATGTAGGTGATTGGTGGGGAGAGGGCCAGAGCTGGAGCTCTTACTGGGTACTGGGTCCTGGGTACTACTTACCTGAAGGAACATATCACCATCCAGCAGGCCGTGCTCGAAGGCGCCCAGCTCCCGGGTCCTGTAGCCATCGTGTGCGTGTATGTGGGGCAGGACACCGTTCTCCTCCTTATCCTTATGCATAACAACTGCAAAGAGAGGGGCAGAGAGGCAGAGAAACTTTAATATTTATGTAGGAATTTTTCGGGATATTTTATTAACCATAAATATTTTATGTACCCCGCTCAAAAGGGGTCGGGGGCGGGGGCGGGGGCAGGGAGGCACGAAGGAAATTGCTTGCCCATAAATATTCCACACAATTGTTTTATAAACCGACTGGAGGGGGGGGGGGGGGGGGGGGGGGGACTGGTGGCATAACCATAGTAACTTCATAAAAATCCAATATATCATATATATATTCGTAGATGTGTTTGTTTGTATCCCTGGTAGGAGCCCCGAAATTCCACCAAATATTCGTACAATAAATATTTACAGCTTTGGCAAAAGTACTAAAAATTGTTTATGGTGTCATTGTAATATTTTATGAGAACTTTCGCCCCACCGACTCGCACTCCCAGTGCCACCCCTCCGATAGTACCCACCCCTGAGGCAGCCATTTTCCTCCAAGGAAAACTCATTCTACATATATTTTTCCATTCGACTCTCACTCTCTTTTCTGTAGTTTTTTTTTTTGTTTATTTACTTCTTGGCGGCGGTTTTTATAATAAATTTGTCACAAAAATTGATTTATGCGCGATAAACGATAAAAGAAATGGAACTTCATATATTTTCACAATATTAGTAAAAGGTTTTCGGGCCTACCACGAGGGAGGGGGTGGCTAGAGGAGGGTAAACCCTCGAAAGGGAGGGTGGAGGTGGACAGGGTGTTTGTTGGCCAAAAATTATGCCCACCGCCGGCTGATGTCTGATGTCATAAATTATGATTTTTATCAACGCAAATGAGTGAAATAAAAAATGTATAAAAGTGAAATAAAACAGCAACTAAAATAAAAAACAAAGGAAAATGCTTAATTTACGCATGGAAAACGCCTGAAGCCGCCCGTCCTGCCTCAAGTGCAACCCCCAAGAACCAAGGAACGTGAGGGAAAAGCCAGGGTCCTTGGGGTCGTAGACTTAGATACCCTTTGCAGATCCTTCGTTGCGGGGTTTGACTATACGATATAGTCATTATATTTGGTGTAAAATCCGATCGAATTATAGTGGATATTCGTTAAAGTAGGTGTTGTGGAATGATATCAGATACTAAAAGTATAGTTGCCATGGAACTAGAGATTGAGATGGAAGGATTTATGTATGGACAAGGCTTTTTTATGAAGGAAAAATCAGAGTTTCGGCTCGTACATAGATAGAATTTAGTATTAGATACCATCTTTTTGGATAGATATCTCTGTTTTAGAGACTTCCACTTCAACCCCAAAGAAGTTTCTGTAGAAAGTTCCTCTCATTCCTCTCGATACAAGAAAGCAAATAGTTTCCGTAGAACCCGAAATTTGATATATGTAACTATGATGGTAATAAATAAATATACTTTATAGGATGATGGCTATGGTTTAAAGTCTGTGGATTTAGTTTAAATATTGCTTAGTTCTCTTCTTTAGAGACTTGCACTTCAACCCAAAGAAGTTTCTCTAAAAAGTGCCTCTCAGATACCGATAGAACAAAGCAAATAGTTTCCGTGGAACCCGAAATACGATATAGCTATGATGGTAACAAATAAATATACTTTATAGGTTCAGAAATCGTTATACCCTCTTAAAAGGGTATACAAAATGAACTCTCAGAGTTTGGCTTCAATTTCAATTAGCTGTTCCCTGAAGCACTGCCCCAACCACGCTGACCCTTCACCCTTCCACAGCGCAGCACACACCCTCTGTGCCTCTCTGCGGCCCTACCTTTGAGGTAACCGCAAAACTGGAGCTCCTTGTCGCCTCGGTTTAATCTCGGCCTTTTTGGTGGCCTTTTTATCAAATTAACAAAAGTGACTCCGCTCTGTTTCTCCCTCCCACTCTCTCCCTCGCCCTCTCTCCCTCTCTTTCGAGAAAGATTGTTCATTTTAGCGAAAGTGCGATAAAACAAATAGTTGCCACAGTCCACTCCCTCTCCATTTCGGTGGCGGGAGTCGCCTAATGTGGGCCCAAACAAATTGCATCATGTGCGTGTAATCCTGGCGTGATCCTTTTACAGCCACTTGGCCTGGGAGCCGGCCGTAATTATTCATAATTTAATTAGGCTCAGTTTACATTCATTTCGAGGCTCTTTTTATGAATATTTCTGGTTGTACATTTGAATTTTTGCTACGTGCATAAACTCATTTAATTAATTTTCCTGCGAGGCTAGATTTTTGGTTTGGTTTGGGTTGGGCCGTCTTTGAGGCTTAGTTTCAGTTTTGGGTTACAAAATCTGAACGGGCGGAACGGGGGCAAGTCTGGGGGGGGGGAGTCCGCTTTTATTGCACTTACATTGTATTATTACATGGTGGAAATAAAGCAAATTTACGACACATTTTCCGTAGCTGCTGTTTTTCCTGCTCTCTGGCACTCTCGCAGTCTCTCTCTCTCTCTCTCTGCCATCTTGGCGGGGATAACCAACCCTTGGAGAGTCGTTAAATGGGGCGAAAAAACCATCCCCCATCCACCCTGTACAATGGTCAGGCGGTGGATGAATATCTGTGGCCGAGAAAGACCGGAAAAGCGCAAAATCTCAGCTGCAGGACAGGGGCGGGGCGACTCTCGAAGATGTACATAAAAATGGCGATGGCGATGGCGAAGGCGAAGGCGATGGTCGAGACCCCACCCAAATGGTGAGCCCCGAGGGAAAACATGTCTGGGCGGCGGAAGGGGGAGGGAGCTGGGGAAAAGCGAACGAGCGGAAAAGCGTGCGCAGCAAACGGCAAAGCAGAAGACCCAAAAGATACTCGCCCTAATGACGTTGCACTCTGACGGCACCTCAGCTCCAGTCGTTCCACTCTTTTTCCACCCATTTTCATATTCCATTTTCCTCTGTGCTTTCTATCCCCCCCCACTACTCCCTTCCAAATGGCGTCAATTATGCTGGTGGGTCTGGGCGTGGCCCCGTGGCCGGTGGCACGGCTTGGCGCAAAATAATAAATAAAGTTTAAAGTTTCTGACATTTTGGCAAATATTTTCCGTGCCGACAGAAGCAAATATGTCATGGAAATGTCAAACCCATCAGCGGATTTGATTGGAAAACTGACAGCGCCAACACCAGGGCCCTGCAGAAGCATCAACCCAGCCATTCAGGCATTCCGGCATTCAGCCATTGGCAGCTGTCATAATTGACAGCGCTTTTCGGATGGATATACCCAATCGCCAATCCTTAGGTGTGGGGCAAACAACAAAAAAAAAGGGTTAATGGTGGTAAACGGATGGGAAGTCTGACAGAAATGGGGATACCTTGAGGTGGGACATGTGGCTTGAAAGAGAAAGGTAGAGGTGGCAGCAGATAGAGAAATGCATGTCTATACGGATAGATAGATAGATGGATAGATAGATGATATGAAATATAGAGATATGAATGGATACACATTAGATATCTTCAAAAGTTACTGCAGAGATTGTTCAAAAGATTAAACTATGAAAAAGGTTGAACAAAAGATGCGGTAATCAATGAAAACATTGATAGATATTTAACAAAACTAAAGATTTTGTGGATGGACAGATTATTAGTAAGAAAGATACGATTGGTAGAGTATTAGAGAAGATGCTCATGCTATTCTATGATATCTGAATGTTTTATGCCTTTAAGCAGATCAACAACAATAAATAAGGACATTCCATACTTATAGGCACACATTTATAGAAGGAAAATGGTTTAAATGTATCCCTCAGATACCCCATGAACTATTTCTAAAGACTTTCTAGCTCTAGTTAACTCTGTAGGTCTTAAGCCTTGATTTTCGATTTGTTTCAAGGAACAATAAACTCCACTTAAGTAGATTTCTTTTCCAGCAAAAAGTTTCTTGAAACGGGCTAAGCGGTTTCCACCCATAAAACCAGACATTCCTAGGCGTTCTTTTTGATGGTTATTCGTTTTCGGAGGCTCGTTAGAGGTTCCTTCCTTTCCACTGAGTAACTGACATTCCAAGGCATTCCGCAGAGCGAGAGAGGGAAGGAAGTTAAAGGTTCTCCAACACTCCAACAATCGGGTGTTGAGGGCTTTCCACATTTTAAAGTTGTTGAATCGTTTAATGGACTTTAAATTGAACTAGGCCTTAGACATTGTGGTATCTGTAGCACTCGAGCCTATGCCCAAAAGGGAGAGAGGGCGGCAGAAGAGGAAGAGGGGTGTCGACCTACGTAAAGTCACGCAATGTTGTCTGGGCTATATAGTACATATATACCCCTCTATATACTCACATATGTGCGAGGAACAGCTGTGAGTTGGCCGGCGTGACAATGCGACGCCTTCTGGGGCACAGAAACACCAGAAACAACACCAAGAGTATCGTGGAGGAGCTGGTAGGCAAGTGCATCGCCATCGCCATCGCCTGCCTGACTGACTGATTGCATGTCCGCCTGCGACCCATTCATTGTCTGGCTATAATACCAGAGAGGAGGGGCAGAGGGGAATGCCTTAACTGGAGCAACGCACGAAAGTCATGTTACAATGTACGAAAAATTGGCCAAATGCCGGCTAAGGCAACGGCAGAGGCAACGGCATGCAGAGCAGCAGATTGGAGCTGGCTTTTAGTATGTTTTTAGGTTAAGAACTAAGCCTTGGCCTCCACCCACCGGCCTATTGGGAGCACTTGCCTGTGGGCCAATTTTGATAATAACATAAATACCAGCAAAGGGAAAGGACGGGACAGACAGTGACCAAGTGACCTTGTCGTGGCGGCCGATAATCGGTGGGTGACTTCCATTGGGTGCATCCCCCCCCCCCCCGCCCACGCCACTGTGGCCCGCCACAGATGCATTCATTCATAATATGCTTTGAGCAGGTTGCCACAACACTGCGGCGGCAACTGCCACTTCCCACGAGCAGCCGCAAGAGCGAACCAGTTGCAAGGCGGCCAGAAAGAGCCGCCAGTCAGAGCCGAGTCAAAAGTAATGGCGACATGATTTGCCAGCAAATCTATTAACCGAATATGAAATGCCCAAGACCACACTGAGGGAAAATGTGCAGTCTCAGGTGGGGGGGGATCGTTTAGGAAATTACTTTTGAAAGTTCAACAAGGAAATTCGTTGATTGAAATGAAGGTTTATGTTGAGGAAGCGTATGATTAGCGATGTTTAAAGTATGGTAATATGGCAGTGCATTTCCTGGCTAAAATTATGCAAATTCCACAGACACAAAACACGAATGGGCATTGACATGCATTTGGGTATTGCAATGATAGACTTTAGATGAAGGAAGACCTATTTTGAGTGGTAATAAGCCATTTTTCCTTTAATTATCAGGAAAATGTTTACTACAAAAATGAACTGCTGGCTGAGGTTTCTCTAAGGAAAGTAGAAACGAATTTTCACCGTCTGGTGGCACACTTTAAACCGGTTTTGGTCCCTTGGATCGAGCAAGGGGAACCCTCGAAATCTCCTACCCTAGGGAGAACCCTATCATAAGAAGTGTGAACAGCTGGCGTGCCATCATGATCTTCTAATAAGAGTTTCTTTACAAGAAGTTTTTCTTGGGTTTCCTTTTCTCTCAGTGCACCTTTTAATCATGTGTGGGAACTCTGGTGGGGGCTTTTCAACCAACGCAAAAAAGAGACCCCCCCTTAGGCAGACGGCAATGAAAATGCAAATTTGTTCCCATCTCACATTACCGAATCTTTGAAGAGTACTTGACTCTCTGGAAGCCACTGGAAGCTTCTTGGGAACACAATTTGCCTATGAACTGGTTTTTATGGCGCATTTAATGGGCGTTGCTGGTGGGGGCAGCTTTGCGTGTGCCCCAAAAGAGCTACCGCAGAAAAGAATGTACATATAATAATCGTAAAAAAAAAGTGTAGGCAAGAACTATCAATATCTAAAAGGGCCATAACAACTAATGTTTTTAGCAATTGTTTCTCGACTTTCCCTTGCCACTTAATTACGCAACTCATCAATTAGGCAGACGTCGAAGCGCCGGGAGACAGCGGCAGAGGCGGCAGCAGCCGACCTCCACGGGCATTAAAAATGTAGAAATTGCGCGTCTTAACAATTATGGCCCTGCCAGAATAGTGGCCATAAGGTGGTAGTCCTTGGCCCTTTGCTGCTGCCCCATCGCCGTCTCCCTCTGCTATTCGAGGGCCAAGACAATGGGCCATTAGCAGCGCGCTTTAATTATTTAGTTTGGAGGCACAAACCCAATGCAGAGATACTCTCGGACTCGCCACAAAAATACGAAAGAGAGAATTAGTAAATCATCAAGCGCTCCTCAAGGATGGGGGCAGGAGTGCGGAGGGCGTGGTCCTACAACTGAAACTAAAGCCAAACGTTGAGAGAGCGACTTGGAGTTCGGTTTTTGGGTTCGGTTTTCGGTTTTTGCGCAAGTCAGGGTCAAGCAACTACAGAAAGGGAGTCATCATCATCCCCCACAAACGTACAAGTACATAGAAATGATACATAGATGCGTACTAATGCTTAGATATATCTATATCTATATAGCTATATGGATTGTACATGTGTTTTTGTATCTACAGATGCAGATCCTAGGGTTAAACTTCTTCTCATTGGATTTCCATCAATATGGGCATCTAATGAGAATGAGACACGTTTGAGTTCTCATCGGCGCTCAATATCCTTCCCATACCCTTTCTCGAATCAATTTTAATCGTCTTGAGTGCTTCCGCCTGGTAATCCCATGAACGGCACAAGTTCCGAATTAAACCCATTGCCCTGTCCTGGTCCTGGTCCTGGTCCCTCGATCAGAGAGAGAGAGAGAGTCCCAGACTATGTGTGTGTGTGCGGAAGGCAAAACAAACACTAATTGTAAATTAAATGATCCCGATAATATCCGAAAAACATCTACTACTCGTATTTGGTGGGGCGTAGGACAAACAAATGAAAACCAAAGGGAAAACAAACTTTGACCTCACAACCCCGGGACACTGAGACTCTGGGACTCGGGAACGTCCATACCAGAAGGTGTGCGGGGGGGGCTGTACGGCTGTACGGACACAGAGGCCACTCACCGGGGCACACGCCGCAACGGTTCTGGTCCATTAACCCGTCGTCGTTGCAGTCCTTGTCCCTGTCGTTGTCCTTTGAGGTTCCCATTGGGCATTGGACATTGGGCATAGCAGGGCTTGGCAGCAGGGATGCCATTGGCAAAAGGAAACTAATGTTTATATTGACTTTTCACAATGCACAATGCGGCACGTGGCACGTGGCAAGCGGATGTCCAAATGCTGCTCCTTTTCTGTTGCCATTGCAATTAACGCTGAACTACGGCTTGACCGCTAATTGTCAAAATATTTACTCAAGTTTTGTAACCTTTTTTTGTCGGCTTCGTCTTTATTCTGGGGAGAGAGTTTTTCGGCAGGGGCTGGGGCTGGGGAACCTCCCAGGACCCCGCTTTAATTCTGCACTTAAACTTAATTAAAGCTGTCATACTACCCTCTCTCTCTCTCTGGACTGCGGGAACCCCTTCTGGTGTTTTGCCAATTTTTATGGCAAATGAAGCAATTAAATATGCTTCCCTCTCTGTCTTTCTCTTGTTTTTTTTTTCATTAAAACAAAGCTTAATGTGAATGACCTCGAAGGAGAGAGAGCGAATCGTTAATCAAGCCATCAAGGCCCGAGAGTCGAGAGTTTATTGCATTTGTTTTAATTAATTTAAATTATACGAAATATTTTCGAGATCCCCCTCCACTCAGCCATCCATCCATTCATCCCATCCCTAAAGCATGGTCTAAAGCACCCCTGAGGGAAGTCGTAGATACATATCTTAGTGGAGGTCCTGCCCCTCTACGAACCGCTCCTGTTCCTTCCTTCCTTCCTTCCGTTCTGTCTGCCTTAATCCGTCAACAGCACGTGCGTGTGTCCTTTCTATGTCCTGTCTGTATTTCTGTTTCTGTTTCTCTTTCTGGTTTGTTTCTTGCTTCTGTTTCGGGAGAGCAGACTAGAGGACTTCCTGGCGCGTCGTTGAAATTAGTTTTGAATCATTTATGAGTCATGTTCTAGGCCAAACCCAAGCCCAAACCCAAGCCAAAAACCAGAACGGGAGAAGGTCTCCTCGCCGAGAGCCCAAGCATAATCGATTTAATAGGCCAAAAACTGTTACGCGCCGTATGGCAAATGGAATCGAAGCCAAAGCCAGGGGTTTGGGGCGAAACCCACCTTTTCTGGGAGGGAGGGGGGTGGCCTTTTCTATTTCTGCTCCATCCCGCACTCACCTTGAAAATAACTTTTGGTTCTTAAATAACTAACGGACAGCCTTAGTATGCTCAGTCGATCCAGTTTGCTCAAGATGTTCTGCTCGAAGGGCAGCAGGGAGGCGAGCAGATCCAGCTCCGCGTTGAGGCGCTCCCGATGCCGCTTTGATGGATTGCTCTTTGTGACGCCATCCTTGGGCGGCGGCTTCAGGCTGCAAGCAGAGGGAAAACAGAACATCAGAGAACATACATAGCAGCAGGGTGTAAAAACAAAAGGGAAATTCAGGCAAAACAATTTTCATGCATAAATGGAAAGTTGCCTCTCCATAAAATATAGAACGCGAGCCGCTAGAAGCGTCAGCTGTGGCCCGGCGCGAACTTGAAAAGGTCAAAATTATTAATTGCACTTATCAGTTACCCTAGAACTATATACGTATAGTGGACAGACAGACGGACCCTCGGAATATCCTCCCCTGATGATGGCACGGGGAAGGGGACGGGCAAGGATTGCCAAGCACAAACGGACTCGGACTCTCGGTCGAGGGTTGATTTCGATTAGCTATGCCCACTTGATCTCTGGTTCATTAGACGATCTACCATCAGATGTGGCTGCGGGTTGCACAACTCCATGCCCTCTGCTACCATTAAGATTGGGTGAGAAAGTACGTGTCATTATTACCCTACGTATTTTCGGATGTTAATCGAAAGAGATAATCGATGGTCAATCGATTAGCTATCGTTGGTTTAACAACTTCTCCAGAGACATCATCTTTTAGGGTGGGCTATGGCGCTCAGGCAATTAATGCCTAACTAAGGATCTGCTTTTAATCGAAATAATAGTCGAAATATTTATCGTTAAACCTGAAATGTATCTATATGAATATTGAATAAGCCCAGCAATATAGCAACCAAAACGGGTATCTCTGCAGGTATCAATAAATAACAAATATCGATAAGCACACATTCGATAAACAAGAGATGTTTTATCGAAGCCTTAGCGATAGTTTCCTTTAAAACAGCTGTTAAACCCTTAACAAAATATCGACTCCCATAAATTAAATGGTTTTAAGGATGCTGTGATCAAAAATGTATCGCATGGACACAAACAGCTACCGAATCGAATCTGTATCGAAATTCTTATTGATCTTTAAACTTCGAAGCCAATTTTTAACACAAATTCTTAGAGCCTTTCATGTCTAAAAACCATAAGAAACATCAAATAAATTGATCATTAGCCAAATTACATTCGAATCAGTTAATAATAGTAAACGAAGCAGAGCTCCAAAGCTGAATATGCAAACATTTAAAGTATCAGATTGCGATTCAAAGAAGTTCATCTTCCCCCATTGCTACACAGAGACTACCTCTAATAATTTCCATGAATCAAATCATAAACAACGAATAAGAAGTCGGCCGCAATCAGAAGGCACTCCAATTAAATGTCATAAAAGTTCGAGGACCCAACAGAGCCCAGCCCAGAAACCGAAGCGGTCTGGAAAATACCACTGCAAAATCCAAATACTGAAAGTGATACGGATACAATCCGTCCAAGGCGAAGGAACGGGGGCGGAAGGGGAACACTCATAAATGCAAAATCCGTTTATGATGGGACTCGAGGAGTGGTAAACGGGGGGAAAGGGGGATTGGTAGGGGAGTTGCAGCAATCTGAATGAGTTTGGATTAGCTTGTGTGTGGACTGATGGCCTGATGGATGGTTGAATGGTTGGATGGATGGTTGGATGGTTGGTTCGTTCTGGTTTACAAAAGCTTTGCCGCTAATTCATCATTATCTCCGGTCATAAGCGGATAAACCGACCAGCAGTTCTAGAGGATTGTCTTTATAAGCCACATATGTGCATCCTTCTCTTTCTTTGGTTGTATCTTTGTGTGTGTGTTTTCCCTCTCTTTCGTTGGCTGTTTCTTTGCATATTTGCCTCTCTTTCTGTGGCTGTTCCTCTCTTTCCATCGCGGTGTGTGTTATTTTTTAATCATATTTTGTCTCATCATTTTCATTGACATTATTACAAAGTTAATTGCGGTAATTAAATGTAATTATATTTGTAATTTATGAGGCGACCCCTTCCATGGTCAGCCCCCTCCACTCCCCATCCATATCCCCTACTCTTCCTTCCCCCCCCAACCATCCATCCATCCATCCATCCACATTTCTTGCGTTGCTTTTTTGTCACTATTCTGAACATTTTCCATTGTTTGCTGTTTTTTTGAAAACCTTTTTGCTTGGCTGCACACACACACACACACACACACACACCAGACGCTACGTGTATGTGTGGACTCCGACTAGGACCTGGGCTCCAGGACTGTTGCAGGATATTGTCGCGTTAAGTTAATTGGTTCCTAAGGCTCCTCTGCCTCTGCCACTGCCACTGCCACTACCCCTCTCCTCTATCCAGTATCCATATGGGGTGTGGGGGGGGGTTGCTGGTTCCGTTGTTTTTGCTCTGCTCTGAGCTCTCGGGTAATTGTCAGTGGCATGTCCGTTTGATGTCACAAAACTGGACGACATGTTGCCTCAAATTGTTTCTGTCGGCTAATCCCCGAGTTCCTCTATCGCAATCGCTATCGCCAATCCCTTGCCCCAATCGCAATCCCCAATCCCAGTGCCATTATCATGCCACTGAGGTGTTGTCCCCCGGTTAAAGGAATGCCAATGTCTCGCCCAAGCCTGACGGCGGGATAAAAGAAGGATCTAAGATAAGTATCCAAGGATAAGTGGAGTTCTCTCTGGTTCGCTCTTGGGTAAATGTGGTGCCTCCATCTGCTCTCTCTAACCAAAAATCAATGATAAATGATAATAATTTAATCCATTTTGCAGGTCTATTGGCATTCCAGCCCCAAAACTGGGGATAGGCTTTTCCCTAAGTATTCCGTTAAAGGACAAACAGTTGTCTCCACACAAATCGTTTCTAAACGTGGGATCCCTCTCTCTGTCGCTCTCCCTCGCCTTCTGCATCACTCAAATAAAAGCCAAAAATTAATTTAATTAAATGTCCAATTACGGAGATATTTGTGAAAATTATCAGTGTCTGGTGCGCTCCCCAAAAAGGTCTTTAAACGACTCGCAAAATCTCGCCAGTTATAGTGGGGATACTCGTAGGTCTCCTGGGATCCGATCTGGTTATTATATTGATGATGGCAGCGAAACCGTTAGACGCATTGGAATGCACTGCGAAATTAGGCAAAAGGAATCGACATAGAAATATAATTTCCAGTTCAACAAAATTGAGGGCCCCATAAAAACCTAAATTGGGGGCAATGCGGTGTATTATTTTTTTGGATTTTTTCTCTCAGAGTCTCTCTTGTTTTCTGTCTCGCTCTAAGTTTGCGGCATAAAATGTATAATTTTCTTATTATCTATAAGAAAAAGAAGGCAACAACGGGAAAGGGAGTCGTCGGGGCACAACGAAAAGAAAGAAACTAAATGGCAAGGGCATACAGACTACACAAGGAGCAAGGAGCAAGGAGCAGGAGGAAGAGGAGAAGGAGCAGGAGGAGGAGGAGGAGCAGGAGAGAACGGCTACAGACGGAGGAAGACTACGGAATGGGAATAAAATGAATTCCATAAACAACTTTCCAAAAAGTAAAGAACTTTTTGAGGGTAGGGCTGGAGGAGGAGGGCTGCAAGGTTTGAGGGAGAGTTTTTGGGGGGAATGAGAAAGGTGAAAGGTGGCTTCAACCTTTTGTCTGGGGGCCATAAAAACGTCAAGGCAGAGACAGAGACAGAGGCAGAGACAGAGAAGGAAAGAAAGAACGCAAGGAAGATATATAGAGAGAAAGGAACGGGCTTAGAGAGAGAAGTATAGAGAGGAATCCCAGCGAACAAAGGATAACTGCATAGCTATGTATAGCTATGTGTGTGTGTGTCTTTGTGTGTGTGTCTTTGTGTGTGTGTGTGTGTGTGTGTGTGCTTCTGTGTGTGTGTGTGTGCTTCTGTGTGTGTGTGTGTACGCTCCTTGCGAAAACTTCAGCCCCAAAAAGCCATTTTTATTGTCCGTCGTCCTTCCTTCTGAACATTTTCCCCATGTATTATTTTTCGCCATTTTCGTAGCCCCCCCTGCACCCCCTCCTCTTCTTCCCCCTCATTTTGCTCTCTCTCTCTCTCTGCTCCAGCGTGGCATTCTTCTTCACATTTCTTCTTTCCTTTTCCCATTATGAAATGAATTGCTTTTAAAGAAATTACAATGCGGACGACTTTTGGGATTGGGATTGTGGGTTTTTTTCCATGGTCTGCCTGCCCCTAAGTGGCGCGGTGGGGTCGATTGGGGTCGGGCTGGGTAATGGAGAGACAGGTGTGTGTTGGGTTGACACAAATTGCAAGGTCCAAGGCAAGGCTGCACACTCGCCTCCCCCCCGCCCACTAGACCACAGAAGGACGCGGCAAAGCAAAGTCCAGAGAGATCCAACACGGAAGATAGAATCTCGAAATCCTGCAGAACGCAGCCACGCCCCTCACATGCCACGTATACGGGTACAGAGAGGTGGAGTACAGTAGCTTACAGGAATACTTTAGGTTCTTTAGGGTTTCTTTGAATGCTCCAATAGCTCTCACAAAACACAGATACAGTGGGTATTTTTTTCTGTCTATTGTTCTTAGATGGTAGAGGTTTCAAGGAGACATTATAGAGATAATAGATAGTCGTATTTCAGAGGATATCCCTTGGAATGGTCTCTTACCGCATCCCTCAGTTCGGTGTAAGCTTTTCCATAAAACACAAACTTGTCTCTTTAAATATTTCCCCATTTGAAAAGTGTCGATGGTTGCTTAATCTCCTTCGCTCACCCCCTTCTATCAACTGCTTTGCATATGCCTCCCCCCGCCCCCACACACTCCCCTGCCTGTTGTTGTTTCTGGATGTGTTTATAAAGAAATGACACGCAATCCTTTGGGGGGCACGTGAGTTCATGGCATCCACGTGACTCTTCTGTCTACGGCATGCCACTGCTCTGTGCTCTGTCTGTGTTGCATGCCAGGCATTACGCATACGCAGCATGTTCCATGTTGATCGCATAGCATGCTCGATTTGGCGCCAAAATCGCTATAAACACACACAGACACCCAGAGTCAGGGGCAGACACTCATTCAGACACACTCGTTTCATTCATTCATTCATTCATCAGTTCTCTGTCTCTCTCACTCGCTCTTCCTCCTTTGACTTTGGCCTATGCGTGCTGGTCGAGAGCTGCGTGCCGCCATTGCAGCTGATAGATGCCCCACTCTCGCAGTGCCCCCTCGCCCTCGCCCTCGCCCTGCCCCCGCTCACACAATCAACCCTTTTGCCACCGAAACGCCAAGTAGCGTGTCCAAAAAAAAGGCACAAAAATAACAAATGGTAAAAACACCAACAACAACAAAGTATGGGTCATCAGCGTTCACTTTTGTTGCAACTAAATTTTTGATTTTGCATACCCAAAAAGCACTTGTTGCTTGAATGAGAGACCATCAAGGAATACGATATGTGGTCTATAATGCCATTAAGCTCCCAAAATAAACACGGTAAACAGGGATAGAGGGATACAGGGTTACAAATCCTCTTTTCATAGATCAAAACGATTGTCCCTTGGCGGCTATCCGCCTGTGAAGTAATCGGAATAACATTTATCACTTCATTAAGCGAAAAGGAAGAGGAGGCCCCGACCTCTGTTTACACAATTAATATGCAAATGAGGCTGGCACAGAGGAGACACTTGTGGCATCTTAATGCGGCATCCACAGCCACACACTTGCATTCGGAAATATGCAAATAATGCGTTTAACAACTTAATTCGGTTGCTTCGGCCATTCAAGAGGTGTTTTCTTCCTTTTTTCTTTGCCTTTCGCTGACGATTAGCGCGGGCCGTGAACCTGCCGATCGAGCGATCGAGTCTGTTTGGGAATTTGGATATTCCCCATTGCCAGACAACAGTCCTGCAGTCCTCCTCCAGATGCTCCTCCTGTAGATACTCCTCCTCCTCCTGCAGATACTCCTCCTCCTCCTGCAGATACTCCTCCCCTTCATCTGCTGTTCATTCCCTGGCTTTATCTTGACAAAGTTGCGCGATCGTTTTGTAGTCGCTTTTGGTTTCAGCTACTGCGATTCATTCTCTCCTTTTTCTCGTTGCTCCCCTTTTCGGTTGACAAAATTAATGAGTTGGCTCTGGGAGCTGTGAAGAAGCTGTCTCTCTCTCTCTCTCTCCCTCTCCCTCTGTTGCACACTCTCTATCTCTGTCTGTGCTCCTCGTTAATTTTAACAGCTTTTTTTTCGGGATGCTGGAGGCCTGAAATTTATGCGTGAATTTGGCGCAGATCCATTAAGTGGTCCATAGATTAGGAGGCCCCTTTTCTGCCTCTGTGTGTGTGACTGGGATCTGGGCCTTAAGTGGTTCCTCTCTGCCACACGGTAGCATGTTGACAGCTTCTTTAAATGGCGCTTAACTCTGGTTTCTTTGTCTTTGTTTTGACATTTTCGAATATGCCAAAATGTAAATTCAATTAATTGTGACATTTTCCAGGCATACCAAACTGACAGATGAAGCTGTTCTTTGTTTGCTATAAACATCATCAAGAGGGTATAATGATTGCGAGGAGAAATTGGTAACGCTCAGAGAGGAGGGCTCTATACCCTATTCGATATGTAAATATATGTTCTTCTGAGTCTCCTCCACCTCTAAGCTTCTTCTTCTCTACAAAAATTGATTACAATTTCATCGGATAATCATGTATTTCACAAATAGATAAAGCATCTAACAGGACCTGCCCTTAGATTTCGTATTTCTTGTTCTGAATCGCTTAAGGTAGCTCCTATCCACAATAGATTCCCCATAATATTAATATCGAGCTATTTTCCGTTTCACTTGCGAATATTTTATGATCTTAGTGGCAAAAACAATTCGTATCCGTCAGATACAGTCCTTTGCTGAGTGCATAAAGCAGTACAGTTATGGCTGTGTGTTTGTTCTGGTAGTTTTATGAACTTTTGGGTTCAGAAGAGTTCTCTACCAGAATAAACGTCACCTATGGGGCCCCCAGGCTCTAATAATAACAATATGTGGACTAACTAACTAAAACAACAGCTAAAACAACAACAACAACTGGGGGCAGCAACAACAAATCAACAACAAAAAAACAACAACCAAAGAAAACTGTGGCAAAAGGCAACTCATTTATTTTATCGATTAAACATTTTTGCGATTCGCGCAGCGGAATCTCTTTTGGAGCTCCCCCCCCCCCCCCCCCCTCCCTTCCACCCCACTGAAAGCCGCTGTGTGTGGAAAAAAATGTATCTACTACTGACACACACACAGATACACAACACACTCGCACTAACACAGAGAGAGTGAGTGAGTAAGACAAAAAGAGAGAGACAGTCGGGGGCGACATCAAAGCGCCGGGCAAAGGCAACTTTGAAAACCTTTTGACAGCTGCGAACGAACGCCAAAGCCCAGAGGATGAGGAGAAGGAGAAGGAGAAGGAGAAGGAGGAGGGCGAAGAAGAAGAAAGAGGGGAAGCAAATACAGAAGAAGGAGAAGCAGCAGCAGAAGGAGAAGAAAAGGTATAGGCAAAAAGGTAGCAAAAGCAGCCTGCCTGCCTGGCTGCCTGGCTGTCGGGGTTCGGGGTTCGGGTTCCACCCTGCTTTCTATGGTGGGCGCGGCCTTTATATTTAGTGGGGCGCTGGATTGGAGGAAGAGGGTGGGGGACGGGGAGAGGCGAAGGGACGGGGAGCAGGCCTCGCAGGGGTAGATAGAGGGGCGGGGGGCACGGCCTATAGCTACTGTGCGCTAATGATGCGCATTTGGCATTTTGGCATTAATCATTTATCATTCCCCCCCCCATCCGCCCCTTCCCTTCCCCCCCCGTGTGTGCCACGACAAGCGCATAATTATTAAAAATTATTTCTGATTTCGATTTTTCCCCACTCGCAAGGGAGTCCAGGGAATGGAGGGGATAAGGGGGAAACTTAAGAACAAAGAATACGAGTTATATTTATATTATCAGAATACATATTCAAGATATAGAGAGATGGCTGTTTTCCGGTCAGTTTTGGAGAAAGCTAATCAAGGATAAGGATTAAATACCTTAAAGATATAGACATATATATCTTCCTGTCAGTATACAATATATCATTCTTTGCATTTCACTAAAAAAGATTAGCAACGCTTTCAACTGTTCTATAAACCTTATGTATATACAATGTACATAAAAACAGAATAAAAAGTCCTGAAAGTTCAATATTTATACATCATTTTATACGAAATTTTACCAATATATTTTCTCCGAGATTTAAATTTAAAAAAAAAAGTTTTTACACTTGTAAATTAATTCGATGTAAATCGATTTCATATGTAGCATAAATATTATTCCTATAAATTTAATGTAAGATATTTATTTTAAGTCGTTTTATATTTGGCTAAAATATGGGGCGTATTAAATAGACTTTTGTATAAATTTATAATTCAATCGAAGTAAATTATATTTAATTGCACTATGTTTATACTTTATATTTCAAAACAGAATATTTAATTTAAATATTCGTGTTTTTCCTTTATACTATGCCATTTTTCTCTAAGTGTACCTAAGACTCTTTTTTTAATTTTAACTGTTTAATATTCTTTTTTTTAAGCACTAATACTACCTCTAATATCATACCCTACGCAATCGGTTAGAAATGTTCGGTTCTATTTGACTTTTGCTATAACCTTTTGGGACTATTGAGATCAGACTACGATTGAGATAATAGTAGGAAGCCCATCGGTTCTTAAATGAAAGATCATTCTCTAACACCTACAATCTTTACTGCTTATCCCAAACATTTTCCCTTAGACCCTTCGTCCTTTTGTAAGCTCACTCACAAAGTTAAACGATCCATTATGGCCAGGAGGGTATCATGTACAACAAAGGGAATTGAAAGTATCACCTGCTCGGGGCAGGACACTCCACCCACCTCCTCACTCGCCTGGGACTCGGACTCGGACTTGGGCACTGGTCCCCCCGCCCCACTCACGACCCCTTCGCGCTCCACTTCAGCGCACACTAAAAACAGAGAAAGCAACAACAGGGTACAGGCAACAGTGCGTCCTGGTTTTTGGTCCTGCCGCACTCCAGCTCCTGGAACCGGGAATTGGAACTGCACCTTCGGCGGTCGGTGGTGGATTTTAATGGAACGCTTTGGGTTAATTCAAAATTCTTTTGTTTTGCTTTCGCGCTGAGTAACCAGGGCTAGGCCTGGCTGGTCCTCGGGGTTGGCCAAAAGCAGGTGGTCAAAAGCAGCATAGTTTTTCGGTGGCTTATGGATTAGCGGCTGGCCAAGAGAGAAAGAGGACAGAGGAAAGAGGGAGTGAGAGCTGCCCCTTTTTCATGGGCTTGTCTGGGCCTGTCGGCGGTTCACTGACACCAAAACCCTAGCCCAGATCCCGACTGGCTGCCTGATCCTGATCCCTGACCAGACGGATAGGATAGTCTGACAATCGATTGGACTAAACCGCTTGTAAGCGGGACGTAAGCTTTTCAACACCTCTTCAACGTGACTGATGCGAGACCACAGACACAGAACCCCATAAATGGCAACAAAGTTGCTGCCACATTCGAGAGCGAGAGAGGGAGATGGTGATGGAGAGCGAAAAGGATGGATAGCTACATTTAATGGCTGATATCAGTGCCGCCCCTCATCCTAAATCTCATTCCCATACCCCACTGGCATATGGAGCAGCACTATTTAGGCTTCGATACGCTGCATTACGCAATGGTGTTAATTACCAACACACACACACACACACACATGCCAAGCACTCACACACAGATACCCACTCATAGAGAAAGAGAAATACTTAGATACACACTCGGATAGATGGGGGCTGGGGTAGGGGATATGGATAATCGCCAGCAACTGAAGCGTCGGCCTGCTGGCAATGGAAAAAACGGTTAACCAAAGACGGTAGCAAAAGCATTTAAAGCCCCCACGTCCCCAATGGAAAATCGTCCAGTGAAAATCAGGAATTCAATGAATACAAAAATGGGGAAGGGCAACTGCAAAGGGAATCTTTGGGATTACTTAGTTGGGAATATTAGAGCATAGACCTATACAATGTGTCTCGAAAAATACAAATTTAATCTCTCTCTCCAGGGAAAATTCTTCGGAACTCAATACCAGCAATAGATTGAATCGCCCGATTATAAATGCTTCAGATGGGCATCTTTCGGAAGAACCAAAAAGAAAATTCGTCGTATGAATAATATTGATGAATGTTATACCCTGGGGAATAATAGCAATAAAATTATAAAGCTATTCAGAAATGATAAGAAAATGCCAAGATTTGGTTCTACTTGGAAACTGTCATATAAAACATATATAAGAAAGCCTGAGGTTTCAGTCCTTATAATGATTGATACGCTATTAATTTATGAAGCATTATCAACCACAAAATACAGATGGAATTTTCGGGAACTATCTAGATAATCTAAAAAGATATAGACATCCCAACAGCATCCAATTTATGTAAATATAAAAGGGCAATAAATATTCAGAGAAACAAAAACAAGCAAATTTCACTGAAAATTTGTCAAGAATTTCCATTAAATATGCCCAACAAACTTGAAAAATTCTTTAGCCCCTAAAACAGAATATCCCTCCGGCAAATGTCATTCAACTTTTGATATCTACCGATCTGTGGCACCCCCCCACCCTTCTAGAGGCAAGGCGAGTGTAATTAACTAAATAGAATAGCCCGCTAGTGGCTCTCAAGGCGATACGAGAGATACTTTTAACCCCATGCGAAGGGCGCAGGCGCAACTAATGAGCAACCCACCACCACAGGGCACCAGGAGCAGGACCTCGAGCAGCAGAACCACCATGGGCCACCATGTGTTGCCTCCCCCATCCCCACGCCCATCGATGTGTCCTGGCATCCTGCCTGCTGGTCAGTTCTTTGACCAACATTAAATTGAGCTGCGACTCGAAATTTACGAGTAGGCAAAAGGTCCTGGCCTGGTCCTGGCCATATGGTCATCGGCGGCTCCTGCTCTCCTAGCTCCGGCACAGAGGCAGCGGCATATGTCAGTGGCAGTGGGTTGTGGTTTTCCACTGCGAGGATCTCCCACTCCCTCCCTCCCTCCTCTGGGCTGTGGGCCTTGTGGGAATACCAAAAGTTCATAGACTCCGAAAGGTAATTCATCAAAAATTATAAAAATGCATTTGTTGCAGAATGAAGACAGGGGGGGGGGGGGAGAATGTGATATATGAGGGGGGTTGATCTTAGATACGAGTCGGTTGAAAGTAGATCTTTTTGGCAGAGCAAGGGGGAGCGGTTGCTTGGAGAAATTATTTTGGTTAAAAATTTCAATAGTTTCTGGGGCAAAAAAGATCAAGAAAAGGTTTTTAGAAATTGATTTAAAGTCGACTAGAAGAAAGAAATGGGCCTATAGAAAGGATACAGAGAGGCATCATTATACACACATCGGCATAAGTATTTTGACAAAAATTATGCACAACATATTCGGTTGTAACTTCTTATTTTTTCAAAGTAGAAACTATATTTATTTATCGTAGATAGGTATTATATTAAGCTATTAACAATATGTAAAAAAAGTATGATAAGTGGGTTTATTGTGAAATGAAAATTAATTATTCCCAAACAGACGGTGGCATAAGTATTTTGACATTTTATAAAATGTAAAAAAAAAAAAAAACTAATGGAACGAACTAACTTTTTATGATGAATCAGTAAAATATATATCCTCCCTTTGCCTCTATCACCTTTTGCAGACGTCTCGGAACTGACTCTACTAAGCTGTGGATATAAGCCAGCAGAATTTCTCTCCAGAGTGATTTCACCTCTCAGATTATATTCTTACGGTTCCTTGTCAAATTTGGAGTCCGGTTTCTTTTTATATAAGACCAGAGATTCTCGATAATGTTTAAGTCTTTGCTCTGGGGCGGCTAGTCCAAAGTATTAACCCCAATGTCCTTCAAGAATTGGGTAACGACTTTAGCTTTATGACACGGGGCATTGTCCTGTTTAAAGGTAAAGGACTCCCCAATAAAATTATCTCCAGAGGAGAAAGCGTGAATGTTTAGCACTTCCAAATATTTGTCTTTATTCATGCTACCATCAACAGGAACTAAATTTCGCGAGCCGTTGTAGGCGACGTATCCATACAACATTATGGTCCCACCTCCATGGACCGATCTTACACATATAGGTGCCACTTTTTTGCGACGTTCTTTTAGGTTTCTTACGAAAACAATTTTTTTTTGAGCCGTGAAACTGAAAAGCACTGGCATCACTCCAAAAAAATTTTTTCCAAAATTAAAATTATTTGCCGATTAATTTTTTGGCAAACTCAAGGCGCTTTAAATTATTGCGCTGTGTTATTTGCACTAAAGCTCTGATAATATATGTTCAAAAATCAGTTTCCTTAAGACCTCTACGTATTGTCCGTTCGCTGACATCAAAATTTCCTGTTTCCTTCAAGTCATTGGCAACCGATCGAGGAGTTTTCAAGACATCCTGCTTAAATTGCCGCAAACTAAAAGTGTCTACCTTGGCAGTTTTCTTTCGTGGTCTGCCACAACGTGTAGCGTTTTTAGCAGTGTTGGTTTTTTTAAATTTGTTTTTTTATAGCAGTTTGTCTGACGTGAAATATACTATAATCTACTGATATTTTGCACTGAAATACCAGAGTTGAACTTCACTATTATTTCATTTTTAAGAGATTCACTGAATTCCTTTCGGTTACTCATATTTCACAAATTATTGAACGAAAACAATTTTTATCAGCATTTACAATCTCTAAACTGAGATAATCCGTAATAATGGTTTCGCTTTCTATCAACAGCAGATCAATGCAAATTAATTGAAGTTCTGACAAAATACTTTTGTCCAGCCAAGATCAGATTACGAATGAGAATAAGAAGCATATTAACAAAACGCAAAATGCAACTACGAAGATAATTTGCAATATACTTTATGCATTCATGTAGTTAGCGGTAAATCAGATAAGAGAGCTGTAACACGTAGCAATTCGTCAAAATTCAACGCTAAACGTTGCGTAGAGCTTTGTCAAAATACTTATGCCGACGTGTGTATATATACAAGATCTCAGATAGGTTGTCTATCATTAAAAAGTTCTATCATTGTTAGCGAAAGAAGATGCACTTTTTTTCAGCGGGTAGAAAAATATGCGTTCCATGAAAATTTTGGTTCCTACAGAATGAGCAAAAGATCAAGAATATGAAAGAATGCATTCGTTTTAGAATATCTCAGAAAAGTAAAGTAACAGAAAGAAAGAAGAAAGGCTTATGAAAAAGTCATCATAATAAAAGCCCCAATGAAGAAAAGGCGAAAAATTGGGGATAATCAGATGAGTAAGCAAAAAAATACGAGAAGATCACATAAATATATGACTTGGCCTTACTCTTAAGATTTTTGTCCTCTGTATAGCAGGAATCCCCGCTCTATTGTCTCCAAATTATTCCGATATACTACCAAAGAATAGATCCCTCACATGCTGAAATGAATTTTCCTTATAAAATGGTTCTCCTTTACCCCAGAAATGAGTTCTTTTCCACCATTTGCCCCACAAGTTCATCCATCAAGGGGTGCAACTCAATCAAAGTCCATAAAGTACGAGTGCTTGAACTTTAAACACTATTTCAAAGGCTTCGACAGCAACAACACCAACAAATGCAACAATAGATACGACTGCAACTGCAACAGCAACAATTACAATTGCAACCTGCAACATGGCTAATTACAATTTCAGCCAGCAACAAACAGAACTTGCCACAAGAACTGCAGCAAGAAGGAAGCATTGCAAAAGGAAAGCAGCTGCCGCAATCAATAATATGAGCACACACTCCCATATATATATCTGTATCTGTATCTGTATCTGTAGATATATAACATATATATGTATGTGCAACATTAACAACAGAGAGAGTGGGAGAGAGAGGGAGAGAGAGCAGAGCATAAACAACAAGCTGATAATCAATAAAGCAAAAGCAGGACCTCATATATCCATAACAACCAACAAGTGGAACCCAACGGCGCGAGAGAGGTCCCTCGTCTATATAGGGGTAAAGAAAGGGGTGGCAGTGGTCTGTGGCAAGACGAACTTTAACTACTTGTGGCAAGGGCCAACAGCCACTCTCAGCAAATGGTTCGATGCATTGGCCTCCAATTATAAAGTGCACCTGAAGTGATTGCAGCGCAATAAAGGAAAGCGGAGTACCAGATATTTCTAGATCATGCAGAAATGATTCATAGAATTTATAGGATATTTCGATAGGAAAGGCACAATTGAAGCTTGAATTGTAATTATAAACGCGCTCGTTACCCTTTCTTTTGCTGTGTTCAAGTCCCTGCAGACTTTCCGACTCTGCCAAAAACATAAACCTCCACTTAATTCGTTGCACCATCGACAGGCAGCCGCATAATTCGCTGTTCCTTGATAAAGAACAAACTCAAAAAACAATTACACTTTACTCTACTGCAGTTACTGCAAAAAAAACACGAAAATGAAAATGAAAACGAAAAAAACAAAAGGTCCCCACCCTGCGGACTGCTGAGGACTGAGGACTCTGACACCGCGCGACTCTGACTCGCTCGACTGACGCAAAATTGTCACCTTGCCTCTCCCTGCTGCAATGCACACCTGCAATTATACGTGCGAGTGGCAGGTCCGAGAGGGGCTCCGCGATCTCACTCTCTATGGAGTTCTGTGCCCTGTTCCGGGCACCCCTCCATCATAGGAGTTTTTGCTTTTCGTATATATTTTTTAATGCTTTTAATGAACTGATCAGAGAATGTGTGTTCCTCTGAGCTTCTGCTCTGTGTTTTACAACATTTTAATTGAGCCCATAAGTGCCACAGCTGAGGACAGCTGCCCTTCGGTATCTGCTACCCCTAAAAATACTTGCAACGCATGCAAATATTACGCATACGACGCATGGCTCTGGCCAACAATTTCAATAAATAAATTAAAAACTTGGTGAAGTTTGTGGCTATACTTTATTGCAAAGTTATCTATTCAATTGAAATTTCTGCATTTAGAAAATGCAGAAAGGAAGTTCAAATGGCACGGAGATAGAATTGTAGGCAAAATTTAAGCGGGAAGAGAATATCTTTCTCTAGGATTTGGCACCTCTATTATTCAAATATTCCTACCATTTATCTATAAAAGATTGAAGAAACGGTAAACTTATCCCCGGAATCTTTATCTATGAAATATTACATTACAATCCAATTCAAATAAAAAACATGTTTCAAATATGTTTATTTTGTTTGTACATTTTCAGAGATGTGCTTTATATCCAAAAGTAAACATTTATTGGAAGATAAATATGTTTAAAGTAGTTATCATCTCCATTTAGTAATTTGATACCCGTTTTGTTACGGAAAAGATACATTCCTTAGCTCAAGTAGATCTTTTCATATGCTAATTTATCGCTCAACTCATCTATTCAATTTGGAACCTACATCTTCGCCTTTTCTGCAGCTCCACTCCACCTGTACGCCGTTCGAGGCCAAGGCAGGGCCGTATAGCTGATCAGTGGCTCATGATTATGGGTGTCGTACATCTAGTACTTCGTATCGAAGGAGCAAGCGGAGAAGGAGACGCCCAAAGACCCGCAAAGCGTGTGGGCGTGTCTGCAGTGGCAATTCCTGCACAATTTTAGCATAATGCGTGTGTTCTCATATATTTATATATGATGAAAAACACCATTCTTTCTTTCTTGGGTGCTGCTGCTGCTGCTGGGAGTTAAGTACACAAAATTATCAGAAATTAAATGTGCACCTTTTGGAGATTCCGATCTCCTCCAGCGAACAGGCAGCCCTGAGAGCCCTGTGAGCCCTGAGGGGGGGCTCAACATCATTATCGTCATGATCATCATCATCATCTGGTGGAACTGTTTGTGGCTACTGTAATTTCACGCTACCCTGCCCCCGACATGCATAATGCAAATCAATTTGAAGAAATACTGAAGGAATACCTTGGACGTGGCAGGAGGATGGGAGATGAGGGCCCAAGGGCCAAAGTCAGGAGTCAAAAGTGATTTGTCAACGATTGCCCCAGAGATCATTAATAATCTGTGTATTGTAGAAAAAGAAAAAACCAGTAGCTGAAAGGTGGTCTGGGGAATACATGCGAGAGATTGATAGGGCCAGCCATTGAGCTCGTCAGCGGGTGGCGCCTCAAAAGGTGGCAACTGGGTAAGTGGCAAGTGCAGCAACTCATTCGTATTGATTGAAATCTTTCACACACACACAGGCAAACAGCAATCCCATGGAATACCGCCTCCCGCTGGGCGCTGGTCTTCAATCTGTTGTACGAATATCTGTATCTCTGTACGAGTGTGTATCTTTCGGTTAGGGAATCGGTATCTGGTATCTGGTGACTCGAGGGGGGGACTCACCTTTTGCCGTTCCGTCGCCTCCGCTTGGTGGCATAGACGGTGCCCAGCTGGCTCATCGCTAGGGCGGAGTTCGTTATGGTCGCCGTTGTGAATGATTTTTACTCTTCTGATTATTATTTTTCTTATATCAACTCTTAGCTCGCTCGCTCGCTCGCACGCTCACTGTTCTTTGCTCTTTTCTTTTCGTTTTTGTTGTAATTGGTTTTTATTTATTGATTTGGTCTGCTCTGGCCACACGGCTGATCCACCAGGCAGCCACCAGAAGCTTCTTCTGGCTGCGTTCGGATCCAGGGAGATCCTGCTGCTGCTTCGATGTCGTTTTCGGTTTCGGCCACGGCTGCAGCCACGCGTAAATTTTGTTTCTTTCTTGCTGGTATTTTATTTTTAATTATCATCACGCTTACATTTTGTTTGCTTTTTCATCGCGCTGCCTTCTTTCCTCTTATTGCACTGGAGTTTCGAGCGGTTTCAATACTGCATGGAGAGGGGGAGGTGAATGGGAAATCTCGGATTTAGCCATTGAGAAAACACCGCTGGGTTGTTGGGGCTTTGTGATGGGGAAAGCCTTGGGATTGCCACTAAGCCTAGGCCTTTGTTTTGTCTTTGGGATTAGCTCTGGGAAAACTTCGATACGATTTTGTCCGTAAGCTCCAGAATCTCAGAGGGTGGATGCACCCTAACTTTATTGAATGTTAAACTATATTTAAGCGTTTTTATTTGATAACTTTTGGGTTCCTTGGAAAACTAATGATTGTAAGCAGCTTTATACATTTTACAACCCATTTAATTGTACAAAAATATTTAATTTATGTGCACAGCTTTATTGAAACTATAAAAGTTCGCTTTATGAGGCTACAATAAATGTTTTAAACGTTTTTCGAACTTTAAGTTTAGAATGAAGTTTAACGATTTCAAAACTTTACTATAGCGCTGCTCTGAGAGAATTGAAGAAATAAATTATACAATTTATTAAATTATGGAAGGAAACAACATAAGAGTCTACAATTCGGATATAACTTCCTTGAGATTTTGTTACTGAATAGCGAAGAATAAATTTGGAAAACTTAGATTCAATCTGTAATCAGCAAAATGTATAGGAAGAAACTTTAAATATTTTATTACGATTGAATAAAACTGAAGCATTAGTTGTACAATCGAAGTCTTTTAACAATCGAAGGAGCAAATGGAAAAACAATATCTTTAGAATTTTAAGTTCATCAAGTTTAGGAAGGAATAAATATTCGGATTGAGATTAGTAATATTCAATCACTTTTGCATTTTACTAGTTTATATTTATGTAATTTAAAAGCGAATATTTCGAATTTACTCAAAAACAGATCCAAAATTCTTTGATAAAACCTAAATTTCCTATTGGGAACCAATCAAAGAAGTTTCATCCACGTAGGATAAATTCCAAAATTCCGAGTGGGAAATACAAAAATAATTAGCACAAAGCCTTGCAACATTTCCCCATACGATGTTCCCCCAATTTCTCAATGGCTTTTCAAATTTCAATTTTGCCGATTATTTTGATTTTGTTTTGATTATTGCGGTTCCTTTTGCGTGTGCTGGGGGTTCTTTGTTTTGGTTCTTGCATGGGGCCACACTTTTGCTTTTTTCACTTGCACTTGCAACACTCTCATGAGTTGGTTGTTGTTGCTGTTGTAATTGTGGTTTGGGCTTTGGGTTTATCAATGACGATGACGACGCATGCAACAAACAGCAAAAAATCAAAATCGACACGGAACCATAAACGCTAACGCAAGAACGGCACGCAAATCATTTGAAGCACGATCGACGATGCTTGCCGGTAGCTGGAGTTGCTGCTGCCACTGGTGGCGCCACAGGCAGAGGCAAGTTGTCAAAGTGACATTTGTCTGGCCTTGCCCCAACACGCACACCCACACGCGTGGGCGGAGTGGAATGACCGACGGCAGTCTGCACTTGCACTTTGTCTCTCTTTTTAATTTACAATTCTTCTTGTTCTTGTTCTTCTTCTGTATCCTCTGCTTCTTCTAATTCCTGTTCTCCTCTCTTTCGGTGCTACAGGGTATGTATCGCGTGACAGGGTATGCTGCGTCTTGGTCTCCGTTTCACTTTTACACTTGCACACACGGACACACACATGCACTCGGATCACAGGCACGCACCTTTTCCGACGGGGACGGCGACAGGCACGGGCTTTGAAGAACCGTTAGTTTTGAGCAGCAGCGGTCGGACTGCACGCGAGCGCCAGAATGAACTTTTGAACTGTTATAATTTTTTTCTTGACGCGCGCAACACAGAGACCCGCGCTGGTCGAATGTTGAAAACCGAATGGCAGACATGTTGAGACATGCACAGACATGCATCGAGACTTCGGCTCTGGCGTTCGGCTGCTGATGCGAGCCGAACATCTTTGCATGTGTTAGTACAATATGTGGATACCCTCTGAAATTTGCCGAAATATATGGTTATATACCGTAAATAGCTAGCCGCAGTCGTTTGAAATGAAACACAAACGTTGTTGGCAGCGCAGAAGCGCCGACGGCTTTGTTTGACCGTCCGTTTTGGGGCGCGACCCTCTATCTACCGTCTGTTGTTTGCCGAAAAACTATTGCGCTCTCCCTCTCCCTTTCCTGCTGGCTCCCACTCACAGTATGCCTCTCTCTCTCGCGATTTTCTTTTTGGCCGCGAGACGACTACGGCCACGTAAACGCTGAAACTGAAATACGATATTGGAAACGTGTGGAAAAAACCAGTCCTGATGGAACGAAACGGCGAAACTTGAACACATGTTGTGGCTTCCAGTCGTCCTGGCAACGTGATCGTTAACGGCAATTCAACAGCGAAAGATAGAGCGAGAGAGAGCGCAGTGTTCCACAGTGCCAGCGTTCCTTTGTGCAACGTCATGCTTGCGCCTGTGTGAGTAACTGGAAAGTCACTGACAAAGAGGAAGGGAGTGAGAGAGAGAGAGAGAGCACAACGACAACCAACCGAGGCAAGCACCACCGACAATTATGGAAGTATTCAAGCTATCTCGCTCCCACCGCATTGTGCTCATTATTGACGGGGGCGTGTTTGCTGTTCTCACTCTGTGAGAGCAGCTATTGCCAGCTCTTTCGTGCCTGCAGAACGACACGATTTCTGTGCTCTCGTCGTTCATCTGTTAATTAATTAGGCGGTAATTAAGAGTTATCTTTGAAAAGACTATCATTCAATGGCATCTCTGGTTCTCGTTCTCCCTTTCTGGTTCCGAGTTATCACTGAATTTGGTTTGCAGTTTTCTTTGTTCTTTTCCTTTTGGAAAATGCAAATTTTATTTGGTGTGACCAAAGCCATTAAAGCCATAAACATGAGCACTCAGTTTGGGGCTTATCGCGAATGATTTATTCGTTTGTGCCACATGACAGGAGCACCACCAGCAACAACAACAACAACTACAACATGAAGTATGAAATGTACACCACAAAATTCTATAGCATCAGAAGAAAAACATATATCTAGGCAGTCAAAATGTCGGCACTCAAGAAGGCACTAAGTCTTGGCCATATGTTCTTGGCCCAACCGCATGTCATTGCCGCAGGTCTGCCATTTTGCCGGGGGAAGCCGAACGGGGGCCTCCTCGGGTTTTTTGTGACGTCAGAGGTGGAGAATCGAGAACGGAGAATGGAGAATGGAGTTGCACTGTCAATTACATTGCGTGCAGGTATTCAATGCAAAGTCAAAGAGAAACCAAATGTTTATCTAGCCACTGGATGGAGGAGTCTGATGCCTGTCCAATGCGCAAAAAGGAAGGACAGGAAGAACAAAAGGTAGAGAAGCAGCAAAGAGGCAAGAACAATGACTAAAAAGGATGTAATGTAAAATCTAGCTGCAAAGGTCGAAGCTTCTGATACCCTTTGCATTCCGATTGTTTCAGCTCCAGTTATGGTTATTCGATTTTGATTGAAATTAGGTACAAAATAAGTGCCGAAGTGCCTAACGCTCACTATTCTATAGTAGTAGGGGAGTAGCGAACAGGATATATGTATGTACATAAGAAAAGAGAGCACACAAAACAGAAGGCAACGCATGTCAATTCCTGGCACTAATAAGTAAGTGGAGAGCTCAACCAGTTTCCTCTTTCAGCCGATTACCCCCCCAACCCACCGACACTGCTCGTTTTTGATCTTCGAGTAGCTTATCAATTTACGCTTCAACTTCGTGGACAGGCAGCAGCGGCAGAGGAGCGAGCAGCGTATCAAAGAAGAAGCATGAGCAGAGCAGCGCTGCAGCAGAGGGTTAGGATGTACACAATGCAGGTGCTTTTCCATCCTCCTTGCTCTTCGCTTTGCACTTGTTCTCCTCTCTTTGTCGTCGCTTGTGTGGAATTACTCTTAAGTACTGGCGAAACGAGTCAGCAGCGAATGGCCTCCGACTCTCGGTAACTCTCGTCTGTAAAGGGTGCTGCAATGTAGCTGCTACCTCGTTCAGCCAGTGCTCAAGTCTTGTTGTTGCTGCTGGCGCTCTCGCATATCAATTTCGCGATGACGTCCTTCCCTTTGCGCCTGATGAGGAATTATGTGTGTTTTGTGTAAGTTTTTGCCGCGATCCCTTAATGCGACCCCAGTTTGCCTAATTTCGTAACAAGTTTCTTATTAACTCGTTTTTCTTACTCGTTGGCTTTTGAGCAGCAGCTGCCTGGTCACATCAATGTCACTGCTGATCACATCTAGACAAGCACTCTATATGGAATGGGATCTATATAATTTGCCAATTAAGCCGGGTCCTAACCCTTCCCGATGGCCAGTCAAAGACTGACAACATTAGGAGGGCTACAAAAACGCGACAAAAAGAGAGAAACAGATAAGGTAAAAATTCTACAAAAAAAAAGTACGAGTATACGGAATCCCATAATGCTTTTCCACCCATAATGTTTACGCCGATATCCATTGACGGCGCCAATTAAATATAATTATTCTATGTGCACTAAGCAACAACAACTGGGAGCTGGAACAAGGCACAGCCATAATGGATAACAAAAAGTAAACAGAGTGCAATCTGTGGATACTCTGGTTTCCACCGAGTAAAGTAATGGGTGTTTGAGGCTGATGGGAAGACTTGAAACAGGCAGAGAGACAGAGGAAGAAGTCTATAAAGTCTATAAGAATAATAAACATAAGTATAAAATATATAAACGCATCTTATAGGGTACATCTCATCATGAAAGATCTCGAACCATTGAAATAAATGTTCCTAACAGACCGTCATCTTTTAATTCGATTGTAGTACGATACTTGGACAATACCTCTGGGTGGACAAGGCAGAAATTTGTCTCTAGATCTTTGCAATCACAGGGTATCCTTCTACTCCAGTTCCATACGCCTTCATCGCCAAAACAATCACCGCCAACTGGCTATAAAACGATGTTTACCTTTTAGAAAAATGCAGTCCCCAGACCACTCTCCACCTCCCAGGCACCGCCCTGCGGCGCCCTTTGCACGTTAAGTAGCCGCAATTATAATTGCCATTTGTGGAAGGCCCAAAATGGCTGCCTTTGTCAAAGGTATAAAATAAAATGCACACTCTCAGATACACACACACAGGCACAGATACTCGCACAGAACAATGGACATGACAAACCACCAAAAAAAAAAAAAAAAAAAAACGACTCAAACAAAAATGTCATTTTAGACAGAACACAACACACGACAACAACAACAAGAAAAAAGTACTGAAAAAAGCTGAAAAAAATGCAAACAATGGCCGCCAGTAAAGGCGGCAGCTAGCATACGGCTATAACAACCCGCGATCAATTGCGCGAGATAAGTGGACACCGCCACCACCACCACCACAACCACTGCACACACCACATACCACCAGAAAACAGCAGCACCACATGGGGAATGGGCGACCAACGCAAACGCCCCAGCGAGCCCCCCGCCCCACGCCTCCTTAATGCCCTTGCATTGCTGACATATTTCAGATTGAATTTTGTCCCCGTAGTTTCCATAAAAAGAGTTTGTTAGCTATAACATAGGGGAGGACTCTTCTAGACTATGGATAATTTACTCCAAGATCTGGAATTTTTGTAGTACAGGCACACATATAAGATCAAGATTGGATCGAAATCTTAAGTGCATATAAATGTACATATACATAAGACACTTAAGAAGGGAATAGTTCTCTATTACTATGGAAATTCTGAAGGATTTTCCCAGGGTACATTTGTAGTTTTAAAAGTTAAACTAATTTTTTGTAATCATTCTTATGACTTGAAATTCGTTACAGTCTCACAATTTAAAGCCCAAATTCATCTAAATATTAGGACTATATTTTATCATATTTGATACAATATAAAACGATTTTTCCTAGGGTATCCCTGAACACCGGTGTGAGCAATTCACACTCTGCCTGATGTTTGTTTTGAACCCTGTGCTTGGAGCCGTATCTGACAGATACACATGTGTGGCCTGTGTTGTAGTTAATGTTATGGCTTCATGTCGTGGCTTTATGGCTATTGTCATGTCGTGTATTTGACACTGTCATTAGAGCTAATGCCAAAGCTAACCCTCAAACCCATCGATTCACCAGGTTCTCGCTACACAAACCCTTTCCCGTCTCCCTATACCATTTCCCCATCGTATCCCGGACTGTCTAATTATGCGAATGTCAATCTTTGTCGGCGTTTAAAAGTATTCTTTATGCGATTGCCCGACTCCGATTTCCGAGACCCAGCCGAAATATGATTTATGAAGCGATGCAGCTAACGGATACGATGCGACTTAGGACCCGGTTCAGTTCAGGAATGGTCAAGCGGTATCTGAAACAGTTAATCGGCAGCAAAATTAATAAATCCGTTGAGTTTAATAGAGTTCAAAAAGCAAACTCCCAGATGGAGGATGGGTGGAGGGGAAGGGATAAGCGAACGCACGGCACAAAGCGAAAGGCAGACAGGCAGACAGGCAGGCAAACTGGTCGGTCAGTCCCAGATATCGTACGCAGTCCAAGTCCCAGTCGAAGTTGGAGCGGAGCTGCAGTTTGCCTTTGGGGTCAACGCCGCCAAGATGTTCCCAGAAAGATCAGCAAATGAAGATCTCAATGGGCTGGCTAGCTGGCTGCCAGCCTCACTGGCTGCTCCTCGTCTAGGCCATGCGCTCAAATAAATTCAATCTAAATTGTAAGTTTGTTTAGCTGGAGGAGCAGGCTCTCGGACCACAACGGCAGGGTACAGGGTACAGGCAGGGTATAACAATAATAATAATAATGCAGCGAGTGCTGCAGCAAAAAAGAAAACAAAACCCAAAAGAAAGAGAGATGTTCAAAGACCCAAACAAACCAAATTAATCGAACAGGCTGCGACTCCAGCTCGGAGTCCGGGGCCTGGGCAAACGTAGCGCCTCTTCGAGCACAAACTTTGGCTATTTTCGGGGCGCAAATAAGATTGATCTTTTGTAACTTCCATGCTTTTTTTCGTTAGGGATCCAGGTATCCCATTCCTTTCCTCTTTGGAGCCTGTATCCATCCAGCAGCGGTAATTTGCTATCGCGATGATTTATGAACCATTGGAGACTGACTCCGAATCCGACTCGACTCCGTTTAGTGGGTGTTTACTTATAGGGAGAGGGGGTTGCGGTGCCGGCTTCGATCCATTCTAATGCCCAAGACCGCCCCAAGGCTAGTCCAAACACTAGATGGCGCTGCCAAGGCCTGCTCCTTGATGGATTTGTTGCACACCAAACAAAACTAAGAAACAGAGAAAAACAAAACCCCCTTTTCAATTCGTAGCAAACACCAGCCCCAGAGTCCAGGCGTCCAGCAGTCCCCACTCCACAGAGCCACAGAGAGAGTGCGATGTGAATCGCTTGGCACGTTTCCGCATTTTCCCGGCTACAAAACCCACTCTTCGTACTCCTGGATCAATTGCAGCAGCCGCAGGGCCACAAAATGATATTGTAGCTCTATATTATGGAAGTATTTAAGGTTCTAAACGATTCAATCTGCAAACAGTTGGCTTTTGCGGAACACACACTGAAAGAACAGTGTGGCACATCTATAGCTAAGAGATCTCTAAACCGAAGACCTATTTATCTCAGTGAAGCTCAGGTTGTGATGTCTAAATAGCCAAGAAGTCTGAACATTTTTATTTATGCTCCAATAAAACCACAGAAAATTGGCCAAGTCCCAAGACCAAGAACTGGCACAGGCACAGGCGTGGGCGATAATTGAGAATTTATGCGATGCGTTTTGGGGCGACGTTTATTTGGTCTAAACGGTCTCAGTATTCTGCTTCCTGTTTGATGACATCAGGGCAGTGCCACGCCCCGACCACCTGTCCCAAAGGCGCAGAAACCATTAATCAGGCCAAAAATGTTATACGTATTCAATAAACTGCTCTTAATGATAACCCCAGCTCTGGGGATGGACCCATTCTGGCTGTAATCTGTTTTGGGGTCGTCCGAATTGTCAACATAATTGCCGTCGAGGCAAAACACCAGCAGCCAAAGCGTTGAGGCTAATGGCTCCAAATAACAATGATTAAGATGCCAAAGGATCCCGGGATCCCAGTCCCAAAGCCCAGTCTTAGTCTCAGTCCCAGTCCGAGTCCGAGTCCCAGGGCCAGTACCCAGCACCCAGTACCCATTGCCCAGTCATTCAGGCAGAGACGAGGAGGAGTGTGAGGGACCTGAGCTCCGCCGGCGGCAGATCGTCGCGGTTGAGTCGCGCGAAACTCGAGATCGTATCAGCAATGCATCGGGAGAGAGAGAGAGATCCTCAGCTGAGAAAGCCAGAAACCTGTTGACATTGATATTGGTATTGGTAATGGTATTGATATTGCTATGGCTATTGCTTCTCCCCTCTGCGACATATATCTTCTTTTCTGTGCCTGCATTCTGGTCCTGCTTTTGTTTTTGCGCCATCCAGGTGCGTAGAACGACCGGGGGGAGCTATCGATCAGATCTGAAGCTCAAGGGAAGGTTCCTTGCTGAATGATATACCCTTCCAGTAAGCTGATTATGTGAGTGATGAATTATCATCGTTAAGTAGAGATAAATAGCGATAAGTGGCGGTAAGAATCGATAAGCTTTTGATAATGACAAGTCGAATGGTCAATGAGTTATGGGATGGATAAGTTCAGCATTCTGTTCTTTCTCTCATATATATTACTTTCGAATCTTGCCTATGCAATAATCTTAATGCATTCCCTCTGAAACTGTGCCCGGTTCCAGCTACGCCACTGCTTTCTGGGTATCCCGATCTGACACCCATGGCACACGTCTATCATAAGTCAGGCACTCGCCTCGACTCGTCCCCCTCTCGGCTGGTCTTCACCTGACAGAGGCCGAAGTTCTCACGTTGCGAGGGAGTATCACTCGTATTGGAAGCGCAGCGCCAGCGCCCCCGATCCATGTGTAACCCGATGACTTGTGTATTCTTTTACGGCTAATTTAACCGATTAGCAAGTGGTGTCCCCCCTTTTCGAGTGACACGAATTGAATTTTGAGTTGGAGTTGTGCGGTTTTGGCTTGTCAGCTACTGCCAACTCCTCTGCCACTGCCACTGCCACTGCCCCTGCATGGTTTCGGTTCGTTTGGGCTTGGGCTTGGGCTTGGTGCGAAAGTAACCGATATATTTGACGCCCACACACGTTGACACCCTGGGGAGTGAGAAGGTATGACGGGGGAGAGCCTTGAACGCGCCTTGTGTCCATGATTCATTTGGTAGAGGGGTTGCTATAATGCAAAATAGCTGACAAATGGCAAAAGTTCAAACGTTACCAAAATGGTTGAAGGGTGGAAAATGCCAACAGCGAGTGGGTGGTTGGCTGGGCTTCGGTGGGCTTGATGGGGGCCATTAGCCGGCGACTTGAGTGCCCCTACTATAATCATGGGTTATTCCACTGGCCAACAGCCACAGTCTGTAACGCCTTTTTGGCGCCCACAAAAATGGGGAAAAACTCAAACAAAAAACTTGAATAAAAATCCAAGCAAAAGTGGTAGAAAATATGGCCATACGTATGTATATATGGCACACAAAAAATCGGCAAAAAGAAAGAGAAATATATACAAATGACTGCAATTTTTCAACGCTTAAAAATCACATTAATTAGCGTTCATGTTTTGTGCACTTCGAATCGCGAGCAAAGGCAAATAAAAAAAAAATATAAGTATACGAATTATAAATTATAAATTTATTCTCACTCCAATTATCAACAAAGTTAAGCATACGCCTAGTTGCACTTTCAGCAATAAATAATTGTGCAAAGAAAACGGTGGAGAAAAATTATATTTAAACACAACTTAAAATGCAAATTTCAGCATGCAAGGCGGGGCGTGGATCTAGCCAACATCCATCTACCTACCTACATCCACCTTCCACCCTCCTCCTCTCACTTCTGTTGAAAGCCAAAAGAAAAGAAGTATTTTTCTTAGTGGCTTAATTGCCACTTGGGCAGCAGAGGGGCAGGGGACGAGTGTCGGCGGCGGTCAGTCAGCAAAAGAAATTATTTTGCATTCGTAATTGCCAAGGCTGGAAAATTATAGAAAGATAAGCCGCCTGGCCAGAGTGGGTCTTTGAAGGCGATTTTTCTTGCAGATTTTACATGTCTCACATATATAGGAGCACGTGAAGGGTTCTTTAGACTATGACGATGAACGATTCTGAAGGCATAGAAAGAGTTGATTTGACAGGAAAAAGGTATATGACCAATCAGAGTTATTATCAAGCCTAAAGTGCAGGCTAGATCTTCCCTAGTAAGTGCCACTCTCTCTAAACACTTTGTATGCCACGTATAAAGTGGATATTTTAAGAGCCCAAAGTTCTTAGAAGGCACCCTCCACTATGCACAATTAGCCAAGGGCCTTCTCAAGACTGTTTAATAGTTCCAGCACCCTTGCCTGGCAGCACTCCACACTATCTGTGGCCTCACCTTTACTCCACCTCACTTCCACCACCATTCAGATGATAGTGCAGTCGGCGCTAAGTTCACGGATCTTATCACGATGCAAATTTTAAAAGCATAATTCAGCTAATCATAAGAGGCCATGTCGAAATTTAACAAGCACCCAGCCAAAGGCGGTCAAAAGGAGGCAAGCCCGGCCCTCGCTATTGTACGACACTCGCGGCCCTATCCGGAGGCAGACACCAGACGGCATGCGTGCCGGGTTATGCTAATGTACAGGGTACCACTCTCCCTACTCTCCTCACCCTCTCTATTCTGCCATCTTTTGCAGTCTTTTGAAATAAAACTTGAGCCCGCGACTCGGAGCGTCGAGTCGGAGCCTGAAAATGCATTCCCCTGAAGAAATTAATTTAAAAAGCGTTGCATTAACAGCAAAACAACAAAAAGAAATTAAATAAAATGTGTAATAATCGCAAAGGGAACGACAGAGAGAAAGAGAGACCCCGTTGAGAGATCTCCCCTCTCCACCTGTCTGGCTGGCGCTGGTTGCCTCTTCGCTCTACAATTCATAAATCATTTCGAAAATTATGACTTTATTTTCAAGATGGTGCTGCATTTTTATACAAAAATTATTTGGATTATTTATGGATGGACTGACAGAGGAGTAGTAGTGGATTGGGAGTGGTGAGGGGACGAAAGGTGTGCCCAAACTTCAGGTGGGTCTCCTCTCTGGTATGTTTTGCTTTTTTTTTAATAATATACACAAATTATACCATTTTGCACAGTATTTTATCACATTTTAATTGTCTTATGGAGTGGCAGGAACAGAGTTTTAGATGAATGGAAATACCTTGTGGAAAGGTAGGATCACGTAGGGCAGAAAGTTATAGAGGTGCACAAATGTGTTCTCCACTCTCATTATAAATGGAAATGCAAAATTCATGTTTTTCCATTAAATTCCATTAAATTATGCTAAAAGCATTTTTAACGCTGGCAAGGAGAGATAATTTCAATTTCAAAAAGGGACACAACTTGGGGAGAGGGTGAAAAAGGTACCACTGAATCATCCCCATCCCCCGGCTTGGACATTCCCCAACTCCACTAGCAGATCAATAAAGCCATTAACTAAAATATTACCAAAAAATGTAACACGCGAATTTCCACTTCCACTTTGGTAAACTTTTGTTTACCAATAGTCGTAAACAAATTATATTAATTAAAATGAAATATTAATTGTCGCCACTCGACTGCCAAAAGGAAGTTTTACGAGCACTCTTGGGGTGTACATTTACCAAACAAATGCTCGCAATTACCGAAAGGTCTATTTGGATAGGGCTAATGGCAGATGTCCGTTACTCCTACGACTCTGCCTAGCTCTATTTTCTTTATGTTTTCCAAAAAACTCAAGCAAATCCAGAGCTCTTTTAGCTTGAAAGGATCCTCTTCTGTTGAGTACGTTTGATTCCCATCATCCTCATCGTGGAAATAAAATCTACAGATTTGCATAGATCATTCTCGGTGGCAAAGGTCCTCCTCTCTCTGTCCTGTCTATCTGTGTCTCTGTCCAGGGAACATGAGCAATTTGCGCTGCATTTAAGCTGGAAGGGCAAGGGAGCTCTCGTATGTGCAGGTCGCAGATCGCACATCAAGATACAGTCCAAAGACCCTCCTCATGCCCCTTTTAACGTAGTTAAATGTGTTTACACTCAAATTGCATTTGTTGGCCAAAACACAGAGGTGGAGAGAGAGCGGGGGGATTGCTAGGGCCAGGGCAAGTGCAATTGTGTAAACTAGAATAATTAATAACCAGAGAACAGCACTGGTTTCTGCTGGCACCGCACCCGAGAGTTCGTATCGTTGATGTATAATTCCAATTGTTACCTTTGTTTTCAGTCTCTGAGGTTGTCTGCACTTTGGAGAGCGAGGCGTTGAAACGTATCGTTTCTCTCTTTCGCTCTCTCTCTCTCTCCATCTGTCGCTCTGGGTGCATGTGTATGCGCTGGCGAGAGTTGAGTTTCACTCAAATTTCCAGTGCATGGAACCACGCCATGTTGTTGCCGTGGTGACTATCTCCCTCTCGCTCGTGCACACAACGAAACGATTCGCTGGGCGTGGCCTAAAATACACTCCCCAAGTATTTATTCCCCTGTTTTGTTCCCATGTAACCCAAAAAATGTTTGTAACCGAAAAAAAAACAACTAAAAGAAAAGAAAAAAAAAACTAAAAGTCAAGCCAACAATTTGTTGGTTTTTGTAACAATTGTTGTTGTTGTTTAATTACCCGACAATTAAGCGTCCGCCGCCGCCAGAGTTCCTCATAATTCAGTCACAATTAGTAAATAATTAAAGTTGACAATTGTCGCACACAATTGTTAATCTTCATTCAGGGCCCCCATTGAATTCAGTGCGTTCTTCGGTAAGGCTAGACCTAAGTACACGTCACAACATTGAATAATCTTCCATTTCAATTCACAAGAAAACTTTCAATCGAAAGCGAAATTGATAGGAAAGCAGGAAAACACGCATAGACCTAGAAGAAAATGGATGTACAGACACTTAAAGAAAGAATTCTGTTGGGGCTCGTGGGAAAATATCATATCGATTTGTGAGATATCTATTTTGGTACATCGATTATTGACGGAGGTACAAGGACACGTGGGCAACATAGAGGAACGACTAAAGGGTTCTCTGAAGGCCGTGGAATGTCATTTTGGATCTAAGTTTGATTTCCATGACATAAATCTTCAAATTTCCAAAGGAATAAAATAGACCATTCGCTTTCATTTATCTGTATTTCATAGCAAAGTTTCAATATTAAAAAGAAATCAATTATTTTGCAATCTTCGACTTGTTTAAGATTCAAACAACACCCAAAATACTAGTAAAATATTCCCAAATATAACTGCCCCTCCCCGTTACCACTATTTCCCCACAGTCTCGCCCTTTTTGGCCATTTCCCTTGGCACATTCCTTATCTTTGCCTTTAACAAAACCTTTTCATGATGCAATTCGTAATCCATTCTGACTTTGAGCGAATTTTTATGACGTTTCTTCAGTTGGCCACTCGTTTGGGCTGCACTAATTTGCATTTTGCATTATATGTATGTAGTTAGCCGAACACAGAAAGGCATAAAGAAGGAAAATGTAATGAAACAAAAGGAATTGCTTATACGACATTCGCGTGTTTCCACTTCAGTTTCTGTTTGTGGTTTTGCCCAAAAAGAAGCCGCCGTCGCCATGGCAGATGACGATGCCCAGAGCTCGAAGACCGACCGAAACTCACTGGAAGCCCAGGTCGGTCTCTGAGTAGCTATGATGGATTACTGCAATAATTAATTGCAATTAGCCGACGCCCGAGACTTGGCAAATCTTTGGCAACAACAACCGCAGGGGAACATACTTTTAATTGGCTGATGTTGGTGCTCTAGATCTTGGTGTAGATTCAGGGAGGGGTGTGTGGCCTATAAGGATGAACTGTGGCTTTGGGAAATCGATTTTACCACAAGGAAAAACTGTTTTTGGAACCATTTTGATCAAGCTTTGAATGTTTTCAAACTCTATAACAAAATTAGGGAAGAATTCTAGTAATTGGAATATTTTTTTAATCTAGTATATTTTTTGATCTAGTATATTCCAAAATTACAAATTTGGAAAGCCAATAAAAGGAAGCCCCATGGCTAAAAAGAACCCCAGAGAGCAGGAAAACGAATGTTCTTTACCACGAAATAGAACAGTTTCCATCGAAATTCGATAAAGAAAGACCTAAATGCTATCCTTAGATCATTTCTTTGCTCCAACCTCATGATTGTGTGTAATCTAGAAAGAGCATCGCGCTGAAATACAATAAAAATAACCAACTGTTAGACCTCGTATAGAATACACAGCCCAGTAATTTCCTTTCATTTCTTCATTCAGAGATTGCTCTTACATTTAATTCCCAGACTTTTACAATCCCAAGGTACTCCCCAATTCGTCTCAGTCCCACAGATACCAGCCGTGCATTCAAAATTGGCTTACATTATCCGGTTTTCTGGTTTAGTTACATCTTGGCTTAGTCAAAACCAAAAAAAAGGCGGCTAATGAAATCTGTCTGCCGCCCCAGACAGGCCAGAGACAGGGGGGTGGGGCGAGTGGGGCGAGTGGGGAGAGATGGGAGGCAGTAACACTAATGAAAACTGGGCATGAACATGTTGCCACCAACTCATTTAAATTAGTTATGTAAATAGCATAATTATTAATTAAACGGCAGCCGAAGGCGCGACGTTGCGCCGTCTTAAACATTAATGTTTATTAATTAGTCTCTGATTAGGTTTTCTTTTGAGATAGGCGCCGTCAGATAGGGACTTAGTGGAGGTACTCCACAGAACAGAAAAGGGGAGAGACCCTGTTTGATTGACAGGAGGCATCTGGACTCTTGTGTGTTCCCTGCCGGAAACCGCAGAATATGGCAGAACAGCAGATCCGACAGCAGATCCCCCAGAGGGACCTCAATTTTCGTCTAAATAATTACCCAACAAAATTTCACTCTAAGCCAATCATAATTTTAAAAATTTCCTGTTTCTGTTTCCTCTTTCCAAAACAAAATTCTGTGGTTCTGTGGTGCACATAATCCCCTATCTAATGTTGCCCCCTCCTAGTGCCACGCATTCAACAACGCATGCCTCTCAGCGTCTGTAATTTTCTTGTTGAAAGATTTTCTATGTGAAGGTTGCGGCTCTATCAAAGCCATACTCGTACAATGGCAACAACAATAATAATTTGCAGATATATGTTTATATATCTCTGACATTGAGGCACTGATTCCCGTTGCCACTGCCACAGCCCCCGTATGTTCCCCCGCTCCGAGTGAGAGGTGATATCGAAGGTATTACTTGCACTTAACTTTTGACAAACGCTGACAGCGAAATTGACAGCCGAACAGGACAGGCAGGACAGGAAGGATAGGCAGGGTCCAGGAGTTGCAGCAGGAGCCGCACTGCTATCAAAGGTACTTTCGAGTGGGATGTCTTTGGGGTTTGGGTAGCGCTATTTTGCACACTAAAAGGTGCTAATTGAACTGAAATCGATTGATTATTCATTCAGTATACGAGTACGAGTGCGATACCTATACACTACATACATACATATCTATCTGTGCTGAGGGGGCACGCCTTCGCTGACCGACTCTGTGCCATTAAATCGCGACTGTCACTTTAGACCAACTTGATGACACGCACATCGTGGAACCAGAGTCGGGCCAGTGCCAGTGCCAGAGCCAGAGCCAGTGTCGGCTCAGCTCTGCGCCGAGGAGCTCCAACATGTAGAGACATATCGATAACTGACTGCCTGACAGAGGTAAGGTGAAGTAAGGCAAAAGGTAAGGCAAAGGCAGCCCGCAGAGGCGCATAAATTGTCTGCTTGCCGCCATCGAGTGACGTCAGGTCAGTCAGCCAGCAGTTGTTGCAGTAGGTGCAAGGATTGCGTGCAAAAATGCACTTCTGTCTCCCATCTCCCTTCCTCTGTATGTTTGCTCTGTCACTCCTCCCTAAGCTCCCTACCCCATGCCCCGTAGCTGTCCCTGCGGTTCCGAAACTTTTCGTCGCATCAAAATGCAAATAAAGCATTTCAAATGCCAACAGATAGGGAGAGTGCCTACAGGGTTACGATGTACCCACAGGGAGGAGGGAAGGAGAGTGTCCACAAGAAGAAAGATCACACGAATTGGGGGAGACTACCTTCAGGAATCCAAAGAAGGAAGGATGAGTGCAGGAAGAGAGGGACAATACCTACAGAGAACCAAAGGAAGGAAGAAGGAGTATCTAAAGGGTTCGAAATAATTAAAGGAGAGTTCCTACAAGCTTCTCCCAAAAGAAAGACCGTTATAGAGGTCCCTGGATCCCTGGAACACACCAAACATCAATTTGGTATCAATTTATTTGGTTCTTTTGGTTGGAAACAATTTTGCTTTTACTTTTTACAGCAACAATCCTTCAGGGTTATTTCTGGGCAAATTATAGCGAACTGGGCCTGGGGTCCCTGAGTCTTGGATCCCCAAAGAACAGCCCCAGCAACAGCTACACAAAAACCGAGAAAAAAAACTAAAGTTTACCATTAAATTCTCATTTAGGCTGTCAATCATTTGCGCTAATTTTTCTTGGCGGCTTCAATCCAAGCGAAGATCGTTCCTCAACATCTGAGAAGAGATCTTCTTCCCCGCCATCCTGTCGATTGCTTCCAATGAAGATTAATTTCGTTTTGAAAGGCATATAGAGCCGGACTTAAGTGGAATTTCAGCGTCGGGTCAGTTTGCTTTTGTTTCCCTGTTTTGTGTGAAAACTACACCAACGATTTCGATGGGCGATAGCAATGCCTCTTCACACTACTCGATGCAGTGCCGGCGATCTGCTCAATTTGCCTGCAAAACATTTTACACTTGTTTCCTTAGATCTCCCCCAAAACACGGTCTTGAGGTCAGCTGGCGGACAGCGGACAGCGGACAACGGACAGGAATGTCGATCGTAATCTGAGCTGGCGTCCTCGTGATGAGCATGCAAATTCCCCTACGGCGATCGTTGTATTTCTGTTCTGAGGTAATTTGTTAACAAGCATTGGCAGTGGAGGAGGTCAGCTGGAGGGGATGAATATGTTCCGGCTAGAATCCAGGTCTTGAGCTTTAGAGGGAGATAATCTTGCGGTTAGCAAATTAATGTTTAAGGCTTTGAAATTTGAATTTGAAAGAAAATTTAAATTTAGTAAGAAATCAACAGGAATAAAAGGTTGGCAGAGGTGCTCCATAAAAATGTTCTGCTGAACCAACATAAGAAACCATTTTCGAAGGTTAAACCACATCATAATTAAGGTATAATATCCATCACTCCATTTGCAGTAATTGGTATCTCTTCGAGGGATTCCCGACCAGTACTAGCTCTCTTTCATCTAAAATTATCCTATACCCTTCGATATTTCATATAAAAATCTATTTCCATTCATCGATTGGATGTTGAATAACGCCATTTTCTTTGGTCTCTCTATCAAAGATCAAAAACCAAGCTCCACGTAATTGCTCCCTAAACAAAAAGAAGGGAATCGAATCTGTGGGGACCAATCAACAATGGAAAGAGCCGCAACCACACCAGCACCAGCAGCAGCAGTGGCAGGAGCAGCAACAACGGAGGAAGTGGCAGGGGCAACATCAGCAGCCGTCGAAGCATCAATCAAATCAATTATTATCGACAATGGAGATTTCGTGGAAATTATATGAAGCTAAGGCTGTGCTGTGGCTGAAACTGAGGCTGAGACTGAAAGCTGAAAGCTGAATCTGGTAGATGGGAGATGGATCTGGGAATGGGAATGGGAATCGGAATGGAGTTGGTAGAGTTTTGACGGTGCCGCGTTTCAACCGTTGGCCGCCATTAATAAGCAGCTTTGGCGGCGCATTTGTTATTTGATTGGTAAATTGAGATGCCAGCAACGATAATGTCTCGGCCGTCTCAGACGAATGTAAATGGCTCCAGTAGGTAGCCAAGATGGCGACCAAAAACTACCGACTGACTGACTGCAGCACGAACAGAGCACAGATCGAAGCAGACGGCTAACAATGCCAAATTACAGGGGAAACATCTGCCAGGCAACGAGTATGAAAGGCCCCCCCAGGCAGAAGATGCTATCAAAAGGGCAGGGCTGCAATGCTAAAATTATGATTCTACAGAAGTTTCCTCAAAGCAGGAGACGGCTATGTGTCTAAGTAATAGATGGCAAAGCTGCCGTGCGATAGGCTTTGATCTGGCGAATTGTGCACCCCTAGTACAAAGATAACCTCACATTTCGCAATGACATGTGGTTATCGGAGAGAGAAAGAAACTTTTGCAAGTTTAGAAAGTCCACCAAGGGAGAAGAACGGTCAGAAGAGTTTCAATCACTCAAATAAGAGGCCATAGAATCGTTTTTATGGACACAAAAGCTGCCTTGCGATAGGCTTTGATTTGGGGAGTTGTGCATCCCTGGTGCGAAGATAACCTCACATTTCGCAATGACATGTGGAGAGCAGACATGAGAGAGCAGGAAACTTTTGCAAGATTCGAAAGTCCAGGCAGAAGAGCGGAGAAGTCAGAGGAGTTTCATTTACTCAAATAAGAGGCCATAGAATTATTTTCATGGATATCAGAACATCTCTTTGAAAAGCTTAGTTTAGCTATGGTTTTCGGGGAAAATATCGAAAAGCAATGCCATGCCAAAGAGCCTGCAAGTCATCGTTCATATATCGATTGTTAATCGATGATAAGCTTTGATTTCCTGAGCTACGCAGCCCTGGTGCGAATTTCAACCTCCCACCTCGCGGTGACATGTGTTCAAACGAAAAAGAGGAGGTATGGGGACTTGGAGGAACTATAGAAATGTCGCGGCAAATCCAAACAAACAATTCATCAAAAGCGGCGACAATTAAGCAATGAAATGAAATGAAATTCAAATGAAAAATAAGTTTCATAAGCGCCAGACCCATGGATGGGGGCCTGGGACTGTGTACCACTCCCTCCCCCTCTCCAGAGGGAGAAGGAGGAGGCAAAACGGGGCTGGGGAGGTGAGCGATTATGGAAGAAAGAGGCCGCCGTCGCCTGATGAGTTCTGCTGCTGCTGCTGCTGCAACTGCGGAAAGATAAATTGCCCCGCTGATATGTAGGCAAATGCACACTCAGTGAGGAGTGAAGAGATATCTCTTCCCGATCTGTCAGATCTGCTGTCTCTCTCGCTCCTCACGAAGCGGCGACATAAATCATTGTGATTGACAGCCGCTGACCATGATAGTGGAAGAGGAGGTGGTGTGCTGGTGTGCTGGGGGAGTGGAGAGTGCCCGCAACTAAACTCATTTAAATTCCATTTCAATTGGCCGAAAAAAGGCAATAATAAATAAAGCGAAAACATTTCATGCGCTAATTACAGGGTGCCATCGGCAAGACTGGAGCACTGGACACAGATCAATCATATGGGTAGACCACAACGGGATCGCATTGTCCCGGACTACCCGATGGCTCTGTAATTGAAACAAATGCGCAGCTGTGTACGGAAATTATTTCATCAACTGAAAGTTTCGAGGAAAGTATATACACAAGTGGGCAAGAGCTTGATGGACTAGAGGATGCCCTAACTAACTGCAGGGTAGGAGGAGTTAGTGGAAGCCGCTTCGGCCTTGGCTTCGGTTTGGGTCGCTGGGAAGATTCCTAAAGAAACAGGTTTATCGATTAGGCAGGGTTGCTTTCGATATTAAGTTCGATAAATTCAATTACAGAAAGGTAACGGCGGGACAACTTAATCTTGATACTCCCATCTACATCCCATAACACTGCGTATGCCTAAAACCCCCTTCCAATTACTGAACACTGGGTATAATTATAAAGATCAGGAGCAGCACAAAAGTAGCGGGAGGCAATCCCAGAGGGTAACCAAACACACACACACACACACGCACAAATCGAGTGAGTAAATTGTGAATAATTTCGTGTTGTCTCATCAATATAAATAAAATATTTATTAACAATTTGTTAAGAGCTATAAATCGCACTCAGCAGCAGCTTTCGACTGATCCAAAAAACGAAATGCAACCAAAACCAAAAACAAAGAGAGGCAAAAAAAAGGATTGAAACTGTGCAACAACAGCGCTCCCCCAGAGTTCAAGTCGAGGCTGAAAAGTTTTCGAAAAGTCTCTCACCAGGATCGCGGTGGACCTGTGTGTGAGGGACCGCCTGTGGTGCGGGCGGCGACGGCGGCAGGCATGGGGCATATTAATTGTACGCTTGTTCAGCAAGCTGCGACTGCGTCCGGATCGGGCCCCAGTCCGAGTCCAGGGATCTCTCGCTCTCGCTTGCCCTCTCTCCGGGGCTTGGGCTGTTGGGTGTCTGGCCAAATTGCTGCTATTTATGTTGGTAACTACCGTATAAACTTTGCAACAACAACGTGCGGCTCGGGTCCATAGCCACAGCCTCAGCCACAGCCTCGGCCATAGCCAGGCAGGCGCACTCATGGGACAACGATGAAACACGGCAAACGCTGAAATCAATATGTTCGCTAATAAATTGTCCCAGAATATTCATTAAATTAAAAAAGTAACAAAAAATGTTGTGCAAGCCTATGGCGGACAGGAGCGCTCTCGAAGGCAAAGGAACAGGTGGGAAAGCAATTTCTTAGAGTTTCCTTATAGAAGATATTAGAGCATAAATCAAGAAAGAATAAAGAAAGTTCAGGAAAGTATAGAAAAGCTAAGATCTAATCATTATTTATTTCAGACCTATAGGTATAGCTTGAGCATAAGGAAGAATATCCTCTAGATGAAAGTAAAGTTAGGGAAGTTATATATAAAATATATAATCTATCCCCAAAAGAATGTGATCAAATTAAGGTAATAGGAAATGTTTACGATGCGATTTAAATTTATGTCTTATATATTCCAGATTCTTAGTCAATACCTTGATTTTTTCCTTATCATTTTCCGATCACTTAAATCGAAGTAAAATAAATAAATACTACACCTGTTTCTCTCTTCAAAGCTGCCTGGAAGTAGCCCCAAACTCCGCTCCTGTTCGCTTAGAGCGCGAAAATTTATTTTTAATTACGCAGCCCCAAACATGGCACAAACAGCGACCGCAAAATTCTGATGCCAATACCGATGCCGATTCCCGATTCGCGACTCAAACCAAAGCCTGGTGGAGCTCCAGGCGCAGACGCGGCTGGAGATGAGACTGGGTTTGAGGCTGGCGCTTGGAATGCTGCCTCTGGAGTCTCTGACTCTGATCTGACTCCGATGCTCACTCTATAGCCAGAGAGCAAAGCAAAATTATGACATGAACATGAACGAAGTCCACATAATGATGTTATACAATACGCCATCTTAGCGTAAACAAGGCGAAAAGCCGCGCCAGAGTCAGAGTTGGAGTTGGATTCAGAGTCGGATTCAGAGTCGGAGCCAGAGCCAGAGACTCCACTGGTGACTGGCGCTTGTCGAGGTCTGCCTGCTGCTGCTGGTGTCTTCTGGCCCCCGGAATCCAGACCTCATTCCAATCTCTACACTGAGGACACAGGACATGTGTTGAATATTTGTTGTTGGCATGCCCTCAACACGAACGGGGGTGTACTCGTATCTGTATTTGGTTTGTGTTTGGTTGTCCAGCGAATTTACATAGTACATATGTTGTATTGGGTGATATCAGTGATATTATGGCTTAAACCTGATTAAAGTAAGTTATTAAGTAGCAATATATATCTGTATCGCAGCTTAAAGAACTAAAGAAAATAGTTGTTAGCATAGATAATCTCTGATAATCATCTACTTTGGTGTAAGAAATCCATGTATTAGGGCCGATCTGTGTTCCATACACTTTATATTGTCTTTATAATCGAGACAGATTCCTCTCGTAAACACCTTTTTATAGTAAAGTTCCCCACAGATCCCTAGGGATAACTTTGGGTATTAAAAATATTACCAACCTATTTCCCTATAGAGTATTCAGATTTCGATATGCATATTATACATCTTATTTCTGTTGTTCTTGCCCAGAAGCTGTTGGCGCGGCCAATGCCAAACATCGAAGAACTTTGACATGGGGACAAGTCCCAGGTCCCAGTCCCAGTCGCAGTGTCGATGCTGTGAGAATTTGTATGCCATAAAAACCCGAAACACACAAATATTTGTGATTTATGAACTTGTAATTTTGTGCTCAAACTAAAGTTCAATGTCTAAAATGCCTCATAGAGGTTATGGGGGGGCCTTTCCTTTAAAGGTTATGTGAGGGCCCTCTCTCCGGTGGAATGTAACCCAGTTTCACTGAAGGTTTCCGCTTTAATGACATCGAAATTGAAAGTCCCAAGAGGTATGGCCTCTATTGGAGCACTCTTTTGTGTGTGTGTGTGTGTGTGTGTGTGTGTGTGTGTGTGTGTATGTGCGTGGGTGGGTGGTGGGTTGCAAGTTGCAACCGATTACATGCATCCGTATACGTTTTCCGTAATGCTTACATAATGCGAGGTTCTTGACTGCCATTACGCTAAATATAGCAATTACAAGCCAATTGCAATTCACAAATGCCATTGAAAATGCATTCAACAACAGCGGAGGAGGAGTTGGAGCCAAAGGTGGGGGACATAGGGTATGTAGGGGGCACACACGCACATTTCAGACCTGTATGTGTGTGTGTGTGTGTGCAATTGGCAACAACCGAGTAAAAACAATAAAGGTATTCCTGCTGGAGATTTGGCTTTCCTTTAGATTTGTACAACTTTTGATAGGCATTTTCTATCGATTATAAACTCACCTATAGCTCTGTGTAAGCAAAATCTACTCCACGAAATCTAAAGCAAATCCAAAATAATAGCTGGAGTACCATTAATATTCTGTCCAACGCACTGTCAAGGCACTGGAGCGACCGACTTTTGTCCTCATTTCACATTCCGCCACAATGACAATGGCAACCTTCACACAGAAAATCGTTCATTAAGAAAATTATGGAGATGTATTATGAAAATAAAAGGGGGAAACATCTACTCCCCATATGTTATATGATGTGAGGCCTTTGGACATGTTACATAGAGAATATGACATTTAAAAAGCGATAAAAGTTAAATAAAAGAGCTCATAAATAGTGGGCGGAATTCACAGATATGGGAAAAAGTTGAGGTCAAATTATGTCAGGGTATTAACCTTAATTTTAAAGTGGATAGTTCAAGCAAACCAGTAACATTAAAAGTAAACCTCAAGATGCATAAAATAGAGTAAATTCCCAAGAAAAGTATAGAAAGCCTTTCCAAAGATTATGATAGGATGTCCCTAAACAAATTATGGAAAATAATCTTTCAAACATGTATCTAAAATCGGATGCTCAAAAAGGGATATCCGAATAGATGGATAGCCAAGCGATAAGAACTCCTAACCGATTAGCAACAGAAAAACCATCTTAAAAATGTCCAAAATCCGATGTAATCGAAGATTAACTGGTATTCAGATGTCCTTTGTCTAAAAACAGATACGCTAATAATTTTTAGTAGAGATTTTACTGAGATGAAACATAGATTTTCTAATCCAAAACTTAAGCCTGAATTCCCCTCAATTATCACTCTGTAAAGAAACCAATTCAACGAAATATTATTATCGGTTTATAGATCTTTACCGGATAGATTCCATATAATTTGTTGTGTAAATTAGTGTAAATTCCAAAAATCGTTTTAAAATCACTAACATTACGCGTACGATCTGTTAGAGCCATTCATTACGATGATATCTGGGTAAAATCACACTCGTGCACCGAACGAACACAAGCCTCAATCGGCAGGCAGTCAAAGTCTCACTCAAAATGCCACTCAAAATCTGGGAAAGAGGCTCCCAGTGGAAATGAGCCACTGGAATATGGGTGGAGACACCATCCACGCCAGAGTGCGCTCTCCCTCTCTGAGGACAACCATCTCGCTCTGGCAACAACAATAAAGGCAATGGGAAAAAATCAACCACGAAAATTTATGAAACACAAAAGTGGAGGGAACCATAAAAAAAAAGAAAGAAAGAATAAACTTAAATGGCGACGGACGACTTGGCGGCAGTGATTTCAGGAGAGGAAGGTGGTGCTGCAGATGAAGAGGTTGTGGCAGAACCCCCCGCCCCCCGTCCTCTAGAGGCAGAACAAGAGTGGCAATGGCTGCGGGCACACACAGGATAATAAATAATTGCAGGAGACTGTAGCTGCCCCGCCGCTCGGCTCAATGGCAACATAATTTCTGCGGCCCAGAGGACCTGTCAATGTATCCCAAAGATGCACATGTTAAGCCCCTCAAGGGTCCTATGGATGGCACTTGGCTGTGCCAACGATCGGACCGGGCCGCTCAGTCATGTGTTGCAAAGTTAATCCCGGATAAGCAACGGATGATGAGGCAACGCCCTTCGACTTTGACACTGACAGGGTGAATAGGGAGAGGTACAGGGACGTCTTGTAAGAACAGCTGGCCGAATCCCTCATCCCTCTGGCAGTGGAGTTGATTGGAGTGGAAAATGCGGTTGCAAGGTCAAAGCGAAAGTACGCCACCCCGACGGGGCAGTGGCAGTGCCTAGGCCTAGGGAAACGTGTATTGGTATGCCATTTCAGTTGCGTGATTCGTGTAATTACACTCCCTGCCTTGTCTCCGAGCAGCACTCCGTTGCACGATCCATCGATTGCAACCGATCGATTGATCTGCACAGTCAGATCGTGACATTTGATGGACATTTGCCGCCGCTGCCGTTTCGCTAGAGTCAATTTTTGCTGTGGGGACCACTAATCAAATAGCCTGGGAGACCGAGAGAGGGACTAGTAGTAGAGCATACATCCATCCAACCATCCATCCATCCATCCAGCTAGCCAGCTACCCAGCTAGCCTTCAATCAACTCATTAGAATCTCTATTCCACAAACTGACAACACTACAAATTGCCATTGACGTTGCAATTGTGAAATCAGAAGCGTTTCAATGTTTAAATGAGACAATTTGTATGCCATTTAAGTGCTCACAACGCAATGTTTTTTTTCGAAAAATAAAGCATAGAAAATGAAAAATAATAACCCGCTCCTCTCGTCTCCACATTTGATATGGGTTGCTGAGGGGGGCCGGTCTGGCATACTTGCACTAAACAAAAAGAGAGAAAGTCATATATTTATTACTTGACCCAAAGGCCCCGGCGAGATTCGAACTCACGATCTCCTGTTTACTAGACAGGCGCTTTAACCAACTAAGCCACGGCGCCCACATATCTCTGAAGGAATGTGCTTCTTCATGAGGTCTCCACCTCTGAGGAACCCGGAACTTTTCCAATCATTTTCAGTTCGAAAATTCAATTTAGCTAATGGAAAATCATAATCAATGATTGGAAGATAATGATAACACTGAGTGCGGCGGCAGCTGGCCTGGCTGATAATTCAATTAAAACCCATGCAATGCAATCAATTTACTAAACTAGTTCAACATGAGCATTTTAATAGGATAATGATAATGGCAGTATTTTCAGGTTTTATTACAATTTAAATATATAATTGTGATGAAATTATTTAAATATATATGAGATAGAAATAGTTTTGGTTGGGATACATATCTGTGTATATGCAAAGAAAAAAAATATATTCCATATAATCTTTTATTACAAAGTCTAAACGCTAAAAAAGCAAGTTTTTATATACTAGCAGAGAAGGACTATATTTCTGTATATTTCTAGATAGGAAACTAGTTTTTCTAGAACAACAGCAACAGCAATAAGTACAAAAACCACAGCGAAGCTGGAGTCTCGCATCAATGTGTTGCGTCATGCACACGCAATGTATATTGTTTTTCCAATTCTAGATTCTAGATTCCAGAAATCTACCGCGTGCCATGTGGGAGCTATGGGTCCAAGTAAGTGCCGCTGTTCTACAACTAGCTTTATTATATTTACCCATTAAATCTTTCATCTAAAGCAAAAATCATATAACCTAACGGTATGCCTAAAACTTATAAGTTTTCTTTTGAAAGCTTTCGATTTTCTAAACCCCAACTGAGTGACTTTTTGTCACCTTGTTGAGCCTTCTTCTAGATTACCATATATGTACATGGCTCATACGTGAGCTCTCAACATCAGTCATATGGCGAGTTATAGCTTCAGTTGGTTGTGTTGATTGCATATGAATTATGTATTAGTTTTATTTAATTTTGCATTGTTAAGTTCTCTGCAAGGCTATTAAAATGTCATAAAAATGCAAGAAAATCAAAAATGCACTTGCACAAATCCAGCCTGCTAATGGCTATATAGACCAAGTACAGGCAAACCTCCCTAAGAAAGCTACAGCTAGAGAGAGGACATACCGTGTAGCTTTACAGGACTCTATGGAGTGTCGTTTCCCCTTCAGCTCTAAATCAGGTCCTACTGCCAGTGGCGCAGGCTCGTGTTGATTTGTCCAAGGGTAATAATTTGGATATTTGGCACAGGCTGCAATTTCTTGACGTGTTTTGCATATTATCAGCTAATTTCGACTCCGAGATAAGCTCTTTTCTACCTGTCCCAAACCTCGTTGCCTTGCCATGAGTGTAATTTATGCCTTTGGCTCGGCTCACCTTGCCACACACACACACACACCAATCCAGGGCAGACCCACTCTTCAGTGGCAACAATGAAATTGTTAGCTACTTCTCTTTGTGCAACAGAAAATATTTATGCAAATTGAGCTGCGCTTTGTTGCCGCTTTGGCCATATTTTATTGCATTTTCAAATATAATTGCGACTCGAGCCGGGCATGAGCATGGCCTGCACCACACCACACTCTGTTCTGTGTTCTGTTCTGGTATTCCATTTTGAGCAGCTTTGCGCTGGCGATTTAATCTCGTTTAATTGCTGCGACTAAGTACGGCTTTGGGTGAGGAGTTGGCAGTGCCGCAGAGAGGGGTAGATTACAGTCAGCTGCCAGGCAAATGAAATTGCATCAATGTCAAGTATGTAGAGCGGCTCTCAGGGCACACACACCAAACAAAAAAAGGCAAACGAAGGAGCACCAATTGATGGCCCGGTGCACACCTTGCCTTGCTGCTCTGCTCTGCTCCCTCCCCAAAGATTTTCCGCATTAATATTGCAATTTTATGAAAACAAAAACACCGTCAACGATCATCAGTGGAGGAAGTCGCAACGTCTCAGTGTCTCCCCAAATTGCACCTGCCGCATTTAGCGCATGCCGCGCTAGTGACAAGTCATTTTGAATATTCTGGGCAAAGGATACTCGAAAGGGATATTTTACAGGCCATCCAACGATAGGTGACTTGCTTATACGCTTTTAATTGGCCAGGGGTTTCAATGCTAAGACTTGGAATTAGCCATTGTAGAGTAAGAAATCTCCAGATAAATCATATGTTTAATTATGAATATCGATACTAAAGGTGAGATGGTAAAACCAGACGAAATCGAAAAAGTATCACCCTGAACATTTATGAACCATATAGGCAATATTTCAATAAACTTCTCTTCGTTTTGATTTCAGGAATTTATTGTTCCTTAGGGATAGCACACACAATTGTATTTGAAAGACCTATCGATACTATTGCTTAATATATCGTTGCTAGCTAGCGTTGTTTTAGATAGCTAGAAGCTCTCTCTTACCCTCTATATAGAGTAAAGAAAAGTTGGTTCAGAGTGACAAAGGGCTATACTAATTGCAGTGTAGTATTCAGTGAATGTCCCCAAGGGTGCAACTAGATCATGTTGAATAGGTCGGCTCTGCTCTCGCTCCTTGGCCCAAAATTAATGACGTTATTTTCGCATTAGGAAGCAGCCATGACACGAGCAGTCATGAGCATTTTGCGTAATTGCCGTAATTATTATATTAATACTGTGTGTGTGTGTGTTTTTTGTTTATTTTTTGCAGGCCCCCAAACTACTAATTTATATGAAAAGGTACATATATCGAGAACTGTACGATCTTGACAACCCTCGAGTCTCGATGGCGATGGCGATGGCAGAGGGGGCGATTAAGAACGTCAAGATACGCGTCAGTAGCAGCGCCTCAAGGTACTCGACTTTAACGTTGGGTTGCAATTTCAAAAGCGATTATGCTAATTGACCCAGTGAGGAGTACTCCCCTCCCCTCTCTCTCTCTCTCTCTCTTTGCCTGTTGGGGAAGGATATTCATACCCGTAATATCCAGCGACAGTCCACAATTTTATGCAATTAATACTGGAAATTTTGTGTACTTTTTTGCGAAGCCAACGGGAGACCACGAAAATGGATAGCCGTATATAAATTTTGAACCCTAGCGAAATTTGCATGGCAACAAAATATAGAGTACAATAAATATTTAAATTTTATTAGGCCCCTCTCTCTCCCCGTGGGTGCCCCACCTTCAGCCATCCATCAAGAGGGAGAGCGCAGAAGAGAGCAAAAACTAAAAGAAATAAAACTTAAAAGCGTTAAATTTACGAGGTCTGGGCAAAGTGCTCGACATTTATGGCCCAAACATGGCCGGTGCCAGAGCCGGTGCCCACGATTGGTCTTGGATGCACTGGATGGTGATGGAGGGGTAGTGCCAGAGTGGGAGGCGGAGGAGTGGAGCTTCCATTTCGCATGCGCGCGCATTTAAATTCCACTTCCGTTTTTCCCGCAAATTATTGTTTATGTATGCGAGGCACCGCCACAGTGGCAGTGCGGTGCAGTGAGTGGTGCTGGTGCTGGTGCTGGTGCTCCTCATAAATTCATAACTTTGTGGAAAATCATAAAAACAGAATTTATGGCTTAATTATATATGTACAGACACACACACAAAGGAGTACAAGTGTGGAGAGTGGAAGCCAAATGCACAATTGGCCTCGTCTCGGGCCTTTCTTTCTCTTCATTTCACGCTGATGATTAAGTGTCCCACACAGCCGCAGTGGCTCCCACACACCCACACACACACACCCACCCACCGATACACTCTAACGAGAGTCGCTAAGAAATATGTGTTCTATTTCTCGACTATAAGATACCCTCTAGTGCTTTGCTGCGCAGGTTATTTGAACTGAGTCGAGCATCAATGTGGCCTGTCATGCACACGCAATATACGTTGTTTTGTAAGTTATCGGGTATTCTCTCTAGCAGTATTGCTGCACAATGAAACCTACAGAATCTGTAGGACATACCAAATAGGCAGTCTCTGATATCTAGATGTTCCCAAAGCCACTCTGTTGGAAGAGAAACGCTTTGACTGGCTACAGTATATACCCTCAGCCACAACGAGTACCAGGTATAATAACCATTCACCGCGAGACGCGAACTTTTCGCCTGCATTTATGCTTAAATGCCCAACAATTGTTCTTAAAACGCTGCACGCGATGATGGAAAACTTCAACGATTTTCATTTTATACTGGCCACCAGACTACTGCTCATAACTTGCAATTACGTGCTGAATTTTCTTTTGTTTCTTTTTATTGATTTATTTTTTGTTGGTGTAGAAGCAACTAAAAATTGGGTTAAGCTGTTTTGCATTTGCATCAGGCACACACCACAAACACACACACAAACAGCTAGATGATGATGATTCCCACGTTCTGCGGAAGATGGAATGAGGCCGGCCCCAGAAGCAGGACCAGTAGCAGGACTTGGACTTGGAGCTGGACATGAAGGTACACAGATATGCATATGTATGGGTGTGTGGGTACACATGTACTATGCACGGCAGACAGTTTGTCTATAAAAATCGAAGCCAGGCTAAGAAAAGCGAGAAGAATTTCTTGCATAAAGCCAATTAAATTAAGAAATCTGATTCAGTGCCAACGACAACAGCAACAAGAAAATCCAACGACTGCAATCCAACGGATGAAGAAGAAACGTGAATCCCCAAAGAATCGCTCTCCCACTCGCACAGCTCTCCATCTATCTCTTTTTATATACTTATACCTCGGTCGCACTCTCTCTCTCTGTCTGTCTCTGTGGAGGCTGGTCGTCCGGCAATTGGTATTTTACAACAAACAGAGCTTGCGTTCCAGCTTATTTAACATAAATCGAATGGCTACTGAAATACACCCAAGTCAATGCGGGGCTTATCTCTGACTTTGACTTCGGTTTTTTGCTGGGTTGTGCCATGCACTCAGCGAAAAAGTTGGCTAACAAAGGAAATTATGATCATTTAAGGGATTAATTTGAAGAATGGACTGAGAGCGTGCCCGATGCTAGGGATTGGTTTAATTGAATCGATAGACGATTCTCATTATGATCTAGGATAAGATATAGTCATATAGTATTATGTATTAAATTAGGGTGGATTATGGAATATAGATGGAACATATAGAAGAAAGAATCTTCTTTCAAAGTGCCTGAAAGATGGACAGCAGAAGAATTCGAAAGAAAAGGGATATCAATGCCGATAAACTTCCCTAATCTTTTCTGCCCGTGTTCCTTGGGACCTGGGCCAATTTCATTGAGTAAAGGCAAATGTAAAGACAGAGCAAACGACCTTTAGAAAAATTGCTGAGACCCCAAGAAGTTGTTTGTGTCTTTCGCAGACAAATCACGACCCGAAGACGAAAACAGACCAAGAGTTTGCAGAGGACAGTCGAACGGAGAGTACAACAGATTTCACACCTCCTCCACTTGGAGGAGGAGAAAAAAAAACGAAAAAAATGAGGAGACAGACTGACCCAACTAATAAGAGTCAGCTACAACGACAACATCAAGAGACAACAGCAGCTTCAGCTCCAGGTCCAGCAACAGCAACAGGAAAGGCAGCAGCAGTACGTACCGTACTACCAACAAAAACCACATGGCATAATAAATAAAAGCCAAGTAGCTGCCTGCTGCTGCTGCCTAAGAGTCTGGGTCTGCATCTGGGTCTGGGTCTGGCTCTGGTGTTTGCTGGGACCTCGGACTGGGCCTGGGCCTGGGCCTGGAGTCCCGGAGCCGGAGTCTGTTGCTGGCCCTGTGATTTTCACAAGTTGATATCGCAAACACAAAATGTTAATGAGCAATTTCGAGATGGTGCGAAGTGATTTCATTATTTAAACTTTTTTGCTTAGTTTTCGCCTTTTATTTCGTTGTCTTTGTCTCTGGGATTGGATGTGCTGCTGGGTTGTAGTTTGCTGGGGTCTCTCTCTCTCTTTTTTTGGTTAAGACTTTTATTACGGCTGCTTCATTGGGTAATGAAAGCGAAATAATTTTAATTGGGACTGCTGGCTGCTGCAGCACTTTTATTTTTTTTTTTGGCATTTTTTCGATCCCAAATTAATTATTTCCTGTCAAATTAGTTTTGAATTTTGGAATAAATTATTGTACGGACTGGCTCAATCCTATGAATATGCAACATATCCACCGATCGCTTCGAGTGGTACTTCTCTCTGCTTCTGCTGGGAAATGTCACCTGTCGTGTGATGTCGAGTCGGGTTACTTCAAAACATTGTTCCGCCGCATAAATTAAGCCCAGCTACATACGTTGATTAATTGGGTCGCATTTGATGATTAAAACATAAATTGCAATGGATGCAGAAAACTTGGGCCATGTACACAGCCAGCACCAGGACGAGGTCCGAGCTGGCCCAGGACCAGTCTTAGGGGTTGCGTTGGCACTAAAATTACACTTAATTAAACAGCAAGCAGCCATTAGGGAACCCCTTTCGACGGAGCAAATGGATGTGCTATGGGGTTGTAATATTCAAGAAATTCTTTTATAGGGACGTAAGCATTCTCTAGACCATCATTACCGATTGGAATTAAACAGATATGTATCATCCACTGATCCAAGGACTAAAAAAAGGCAGAAAAATGAGTAAGCAGCAAACGTTCTAAATATACTGAAAATTCTGTTCAAGTGAACAGTCCCAGAGCGAATTCAATCAAAAAATGTTAAAATATCTAATGGTTCATTTCATTCTACTCAACAGCCGTAGCATCCATGGAAAGCTATGCATTACCAAGATGATAGTGCGTGTGCCGCGGGAGAATGACATTGGTTTGATCTTTGGTAAGGACATCGTCTGATTCTTGACCCACTCTTCAGCTCTAAGTCCTGTCCAGACATGACGGTGGTCAACCGGCACAACGGTGAGAGGAAGCTAACATTCGACCTAATTGTGTCCTCGGATGGGCCATGTACGGTGAATACCACTAAAGGCGAAAAGGTCCAAGTGGGTCCCATCTACGGGGGTAACTTTGGGAGCTTGGAGCCTGGCAAACGTGAAACCGTCTCCCTGGTGTGGCCGACTGTGGTGCGTATATCGAAAGGCACTCATAAAATTCTTTTTAAAGCTTAAACCTCTTCCCCACCAACCACCCAACAACAGTCGCTGTACAATCGTGTGGGCTATTGTCCCATCGCGATCTATGCTTTGAGTCCCTCGGGCGAGCCACACCCGGCTGCAGTCAAGCAACTGCTGCACTTTGACACTCGATTCGAGACCCTGGACCCCGAAAATCGTACACTGCGCAGGCGAAAGGACTTTGTTGACTGCAAGAACTGGGACAAAGAATACTTTATGAACTGCCTGCCTGTCATCTGTGAGGAGCGCTACTTCGGCCAGCGCAGCTTCTACAACTACACCACGGAGCAGTGCGAGCCGGTGCCGAGATGCTCGAATCCTGGCGAGTACTATGACTACTATGGTAATGAATGTGTGGATCCCAACAATGTCATAACGGACGAGGAGCTCGATCAGATCAGGCAGGGAAAGTTTAATGATATCCTGGAATTGCGGCCGCCTCCTGGGGTGAGTAAATGCCTCTAGGCTTACTGTTGGTTCACTGTCCGTGCTGTATTGAATGATATAGATTCAGGCATGGACAAGGGCGAAGACCCCCGACCCCCTTTGCAATGCTTTTGTTGTTTAATTTTTTTTGTTAAATTTAATTGAAATGATTTTCTGAATCAATCCTTCTAAAAACATATAAAACTAACATCTTACGCGTATAAATCACGCATGGGCAGAGATCAGGATTCCCCCATCGCGAAATCATGGGTACTTCTTGGACCTGGATCATTTTTAAGCGCTACGACATCTGTCATCAATAATTGGTACTAACCAACTAACACACGAGCGCCATCTGCCTCCAACAAAATGTTTCTAGAGATAACGATAATACTTATCGAACTTCTAGAGATGACAAAAATACTTACCACCATGTAACTATATATTGTTATCGACAAAAGCTGAAATGTATGACACTGAAAAGATAATACACAAACCAAACCATTGCACCCAAGCTCGCGACGTAGAAGTTGCATAATTATCACAACATGGCCACATGGCGCCGTGGCTTAGTTGGTTAAAGCGCCTGTCTAGTAAACAGGAGATCGTGAGTTCGAATCTCGCCGGGGCCTTTCTACAAGAAATATTGGTATATTTCCTTTTTGCCAACTCTTTTTCCTCTTTTTGTTAGTGCAAGTATGCCAAACCGGACCCCCAGCCAAAAGGCAAGTGCGAAAAACCTACTCCAACGCCCAGACCCGCTACCTGCCCATCAAACGACGAGAAATGTTCAGTATCCATCAGACGATCTTTTGCTGATTTCAACAATTGTTTTCAAAGTCTACACGAAAACGTTTCACCAGATGCTCCAGAGTCCACAGACAAGCAGATCGGAAAAAAGTCAACAGCTGAGATGTCGCCGTTTAAGCAGTTTTACTACGACTGGTACTTGCCTTTGCGGGCCGACGAAGAATTCACCCCGGACAGTGGCAGCGTCTCATCCGGATCTCAGCCCCTTTTGACATGGCTTGCCGAGGTGGACTCCAACGGGTTGCTGTTGGTGATTCTAAGGAGTTTTGCAATCGTAAGTTCGCATTTCCTGCCGCCTCCAAAATTAAATTTTTGCCTAACAATTCTTTCAGATCTTATTGACAGTTGTCTTTCAGGTGGCCATCACCGGTGGGGCATATTTGCTTATCTGCTTTTTGGTTTACGGCTTCCTCGATCTGTTGGGCAAAATCAGGAAGTCCAAGACGACAACCGACCAATTGGCTAAGAAACTGAGGCCCAAGATAGACGAAGACCGCATTGAAATCATTACCTCAGAGAGTTTGATGTCGCACCGTTTATAGTTGCCTTTCTACTTTGTTCTTTTTTACTACTACTTCTACCCCACATTTTTCCATCTATTATGGCCAATCGGTGTCTAACGTTATATGTCATTATCAATCAATCTAATAAGTTTAATTTTTAAATGTATATTGAAGAACAAGGGGTATAGAAATCCATCCATACGCAGGATTTTGGAATTTTCGCTCTCTCAAATCGTACTTCTGTGCATCATTCAACTGGATTTCATTCATGTCGTCACTCATTAACTTTCAAACAATTCGACTTTGGCGCTCAAGTTTGGGGGAACTATTTTGTGATAGGATATCCTCTCTTTGTTGAGGGATTTTTCCTCGCCACAATGTCCTTGCTAAGCTCAACAATGTCCCTACTTATGTTTAGGCAACATTCAATTGTATGGTCCAAACTCATGTGCCAAGAAATCTACCCGGCAACATAGGCAACATTCTGCAACATTCTACCCTAGGTAAAGGGATATTATAGAATTACGGAAATGTTTGTCATCCCAGGCTCAACCTCTAATTTAAAGCGATTTCTACCCTGCAGGGTTTCTTATCTTTCGCCAAATCTCTAACAATACAGTATATAGATGGGAATCACCTTGAATACTTTCATGGACAATTCTTATAGTTATTATAATTCAGCGCTTCAGCGCTCTCGGGTACGTTTCACTCTCCGGTTTTCTAGTCTATTTAATAAAGGATCTGTTATGGAATATTACATATGTCTAAAAGCACTGTATAATGTAGAACTGATATCATTCATTTAATTGATTCACATAGATCCACATTCTGAGGATGCTAGGAGGGCAACGGCTCGACTTGCAGACAGTTGAGATTTGATTTTAAATATATTTTAAACTAATTCCATATATGTATTTGTACGTATATTTTTTTAGTATATATATTTTTTCTTAGATCTTATATTTAAATATATAATTATTTCACTGAGCTGGTACTATGTATTGTACTTGGTATTGATATGTTACTTTTAATATGTATTTGATAAACACCACATATAATATATATAATAACCTTTTCCACAGGATTAAATATATCGCACATTAACGGAACCGGCTTTGAATGATTTTGAAGCGTTATACATGAATATGTCTGTAAATATGTAAATTTGAGAAAAGTTCTTTATAAATTACGTTTAATCCTCATATAAAATTAATTAAATAGGGTATAAAAATGCCTATACACGCATCATGCCTTCAAATGCCAGCACCACTGCGACTGTTTTTTTGTTAAACTGTTTTTTTAAGCCTTCTTTTAGCCAAAATACAATAAAAGCAAGGACTAAAAATTGGCCAATCTTGAAGAAAAATTATTCATGAATCGTATTAAACTATGTGGGCATGGCTAAATGTTCTGTATAGCTAATAATATTCGACGGAATATCAAAATTGAGGAATATGAATAATTCGTCGGTATGTTTTGAAAATGAGACCGTATAGTATATGAGGGTCACACTGATCAGCTGTTAATCTCTCAATCGGAATAATTATTTTTATTTATTTCATTTAATTTACAAACATTACAAACAACTAACGGAAGCATGTATTCCGAGGACGAATTACTCTTTCGCAACTTCCAGCAATTGAAGAGCTACAAATTGGACGACGAGAAGTCCTCCACAACCACGTCCAGGGAGCAGGTGAGTAATCGCGGGCAAGGCGGTTAAAAGAAAAAAAAACAGATAAGAGCTGAATGGCATGTGTGTTTGCAGCAAAAAACAGAGAGTTCGGTGGAGAAATGTTTCGACCGGTTCGAGGAATTGCAGTCCACCCATCCACGGCTCACCCAGTTTTTCCGGCTAGAGCATCAGTATTATCTGGATGCAATGCTGCGCCGGCTGCCCTCGAACTACGAATGCCTGGACAGCAGTCGACCCTGGTGCGTCTACTGGATACTGCAGGCGGCCCAGTTACTTAGCTTCAATTTTGACGATGAAACCCTCGATAGGGTCGTACAATTTCTCAGCAAGTAGGTTGCTTTTTTCCCCACTGTGCTTGTCTTAACAACTTCTCGCCTTCTTGCCTCTTCCTAGATGCCGGGCTCCAACGGGCGGCTTTGGCGGTGGACCAGGACAGTATGCCCATCTGGCGCCCACATATGCGGCGGTCAACAGCCTCTGCATCATTGGCACCAAGAGTGCCTATCGCGCCATCGATCGTCCGACCCTTGTCCAGTTTCTGTTCAGTGTTCGTCAACCGGATGGCTCCTTCCGGCTCCATGTAGATGGGGAGACGGATGTGCGCGGTGCGTACTGTGCCATCTCTTGCGCCAAGCTGCTGAACCTTCCCGATCTGGTGATGAAGGAACTTTTCGGCGGCACCGGCGATTGGATTGCCAAGTGCCAGACGTACGAGGGAGGATTCGGCGGTGCCCCCGAATTGGAGGCCCATGGGGGCTACACATTCTGTGGCATCGCTGGCTTGGCGCTACTGAACGAGGCACACAAGTGCAACAAGAAGGCGCTGCTTCATTGGACACTGCTACGTCAGATGAGCTACGAAGGAGGGTTCCAGGGTCGAACGAATAAACTGGTCGATGGCTGCTACTCCTTTTGGGTAGGAGCCACCATACCCATAACGCAGGCCACGTTGTCTGGCGGCGATAAGGAAATGGAGCACACTCTATTTGATGTTGAGGCCCTGCAGGAGTACATTCTAATCTGCTGCCAGAAGCAAAACGGAGGTTTGATCGACAAGCCGGGAAAGTAAGTAATGTGAGCCCTGCTTTGCTGTACATCTCTTATCTCCAATTTATCTCGATTGCAGACCACAAGATCTCTATCATACATGCTATACCCTAAGCGGCGTCTCCATTGCCCAGCACTCGGAGTCCGCCAGTTGTCCACAAGTCCTGGGCGACACCATCAACGAACTGCTACCCACCCATCCACTATTTAACATCCCACCGAAGTCCGTGGCCGCGGCCGTTAGCCACTTTAAGAATTCCAATGACACAGATTTTGCCAGCACCTCCGATGGAAACTGTCAAGGAGAGCAAGAACAGGATATTTAGGGTCTAGGAGGATATCTATAAAAACTTTCTAAAGCTACAGATTATTTAAAATTATACATTTTACAAAAACTCTAAATTTTCTTTAATAAAATCTATTTCAAATAGTAGCGGCTTATGCTTCTTCTTCTCGATAACTGTAATCGCTGCGTACAGGAATGCATGGCAAAATGTCATCACTACTGTGAATGGATATTTACAAAATTATAAATTAAAAACGAAAGAATTGCTCCCTTTTTATGTTCTCCAGCCACCGCCATTTGAAACGACGCACACCGGACCAGGGTATAGATCGAAGGGAGTATATTGGTCACTTGGTTGATGAATACTACACGACCACCAACGTCGGTGAGTCGTCCATTTGGTTGTTGTTTGAATTCGTATCTCATCTTCCGCTGTTTGTGTGCTTTACAGAGGCCCTCGAGCAGGTCACTGCGAATTTGGCCAATTTTGCCTACGATCCGATCAACTGGCCGCATCTGCATGAAGCAGAGGCCTTCGATGTGTTTATAGCATCGTTAAAAGTACAAAATCAAAATCTTCAACTGCACGGAATTGCGGCTATCTGCAACATCTGCTTGGGTATGACAAGGAAACAGTTTTCTTTACATAAGATGCATAATTTCTTTATATTGCAGATAAAGCTGCAGCCGAATTGATTAGGGAACACTTGAGCATCATCAGCGGTTTGTTTGTGCGCACCGATCACCCGGTAATAGTGCTCCATAGTCTGGCGCTCTTCTATCAGCTCCTTAACGCTGGTCAAGTCGACAAGGAGCTCCTGCTGACACCCCCACTGCTCAAAGGGGTACAAGAGTGGCGGCAAAAGTCCCACGACCAACGAATTGTGAAGCTCTGTCAACTGTTGCTGGAAGACTTCGCTCGGCGCACAGAGATAATCGAGCTACAAAATGTTCCGCCAATTTTACCGGCACCTGAGCAGCCGTGCACCAGCAGCAGCCAGTCTGCAGCAGGTCCAAGTGGTTAAACGGTTCACGCAGAATGATCTGGAGCAGTTTGCCCAGTTTACGGGGGACCACAACTACATACACACCTTGGACTTGCCCGTGGAGGAGCGACGAGTGCACGGAGCACTGCTCAATGCCGTTGTGGCAGGCATTATGGGAACGAAGCTTCCTGGACCGGGCACTGTGGTGTTGGAACAGAGCTTCAAGTTCCTAAAACCCTGTCGCATAGAAACCGACACAGTGGTGACTGTGCGCCTGCTGCAATCGCGTAAAATCTCAACCGCGGAATACGATTGTCGGCAAAACGATGAAATTGTCTTTGCGGGCAATGCCAAATTGTTGACCCGTATCACATAGATTAAGGTTTGATTTTGATTAATAAAAAGGTTGTTTTGTGTATTTTATTTATGTCTACTTCTTGGACGCACGCTTGCCCTCTCCCTTCTTGGGAGCCGCCTTGCCACGCAACTTGCGCAAACGTTTCATTTCCTCCTTGAAGTCCTGATGCTCGTCACGGAACAGGCCGTAATCTCGCAGGTTTTTCATCAGCAGATGCGTCTCCACATGCCGTGGATACCAGTTCACGACATAGTCCCGTTTGTGGATGGGCTCTTCGGAGAACATGCGAACCACCTGGAAAGCATATTAAAAGACTAGTAAACACGTTGGTTGCTTAAAAAGCAAAGCAATGACAAACCTTCATTGACTTTTCGTTGGTGGTGCGTGCCACTTCACCGAAAATGCGATTTGAGAGGTAATTCATGCGCCGGGCATACTGCGTGCCGAGCTTAATGAGCTCCGTGTACTTGTGGGACATCTTTAACTAGTATTATCCTTGATTTAAACACAATTGTGTCGAAACCAAAATTGCGGTTATGTCATTAAACAAAAACAAGCCACAGCTGTTGGCTGGTGATGCCAACTCGTTGACTTTAACGAGTAGAGCTGCCAACGCGGTTGAATTTAAATTTGTCAAATCAACTTTTTATTTGTAACGATTTAAATCAAAAAATCAAATTAGAGCATGTGCCACCACACCATATCAATCAATTGGAATAATAAAATGTAAGCAACCATCTAAACGTTAATACTAAACTTTACAACTAATTTAAACCGTTTCTATGGCGCCCTTTCGCCTGCTATCTGAACCGCCTCCGCCGTCAGTCGCATCATTGCCTATGAATGAGGTCTCCTCAGAGCTTTGGACTGGCAGGACTTCTCGGGCCAGGGGCACACCGTTTAGTTGGCTCAACAAGGCATTCGTGCCCACCAGGGAAGGTTCTCTGGGCGATCCACTGTGCACAGAGATCTCGTACTGGAGCACCCGGACGGGTGTATGCGAGCGGGAGGCAGGCGAAGCATTCCCCCGCGAGTGCGGGCTGTTGTTTCGCGAATGTTGGAAATCCTCCAGGGGTATCTCTTCTGACCTGGAAGGAAAACAAGACCCATTCGAAGTCAATTTTTGGTTCAATCATTGGGGGTTTATTATGTACCGCGGCCTGGGCATCCTTGGGCTGCTCTCACGCGATCGGTTGCCCGAGCTGCGTGGCTGAGAGTTCTCGCGCGACTGCGACGAACTGTGGCTGCCAGCACTCACACTGGGCGATCTGTCCCGATCTGAGGGGTCCGCCCTCAGAGTCGTCCCATTGGGACTGCGACGACGTGAGCGTCCAGCGCTTTCATTTCGAATGCTGTGGGAGATACCGCAAATAAGTTCCATTTCTAGTTCTGTTTACTGATGACTTACCCCTCTATGGAGCGATTCTGGGCCATTTGTGTGCGACTAACACCAGCAGTGTTGCTGTTCCTTAAGACAGCAGCGAATCCGGGCACACGATTGGCCGTGGAGAAGATGGGGCGATGATGGCCACTTCGGGAGCTGCTCCCACTGCTGCTGCCGCTGGGCGCCGCCGTTGTGCCACCCACAGCATACACCGGCGAGTCCATTTGTCCGGGTATCTCTATAAGCTGCGCGATCTGATACATTTTTTTCTGGCGCGCCTTGCTGCGGCCCTTCGTCAGGCGCTGCTTAGCGGCCATGCAGCGGATGTGATCATCAAACAGGAACTTGGCAGAGAGCAGCGGCGTGCGGTTATGTGTCACACCTCCGCGATGGACGGTGATGTGCAGGCAGCGGGAGTCATCCTTGTCGCCCTGGACTTCGACATCCTGCAGGAAACCCACAAACTTGGCGACTCCCCAGCCCAAGAGCTTGGCATCGGGCTCAACGAGTATCAACTGCAAAGCATCGATGACCAGGAAGCGCCTCTGTTTGGTATTATCCTTGGCCACCACAGTGCAGGCAATCAGGTCGCTGTTGTCTGTTGAGATTAAAGGTTCTCAGTCAGTCAGTCATTATACCATCCAATCAATCCCTGCTATACTCACTCAGATCGAGGGTATTGTCCACCTGCACCAGCGTCACAACATTCGTCAGCGGCAGCAGTGATTCCCTCTCGTTGAGGAACTTTTGGCACGTGCGACGGAGCAAAAAGTAGACACGGATCGCTCGACGTGCCTTCTCAACCTCACCGCAGGGCAGGCGGCGTGTGAAATTGATGCCAGTGAGTGGCGTGCCCGTGGGCGGCAGCAGAATAGCTGAGTCCATGCACAGAAACTCTACGTTCAGCTGGGCCTTCTTCATCTCGTTGTACTCGTCCTCGAATAGGTCCAGGAATATATCCTCAGACTTGTAGAAGTTGCGCAGGACCAGCATCGACTGATTGCGGGCACTAAATAGCAGATCCTGCTGTCCCGTCGTAATGCACCGCGCCTCATCCGAACTGGGTTTGGTGAAGGTGACCAACAGCTCCAGGGCAATCTCCACAGTAATCAAGCGTATGCGACAGGCTGAACAAAGGATTTTGGCATAAATTAAGATAAAAGAAAGATGCATTGATATGAGCTACTTACACGGCTGGCTGGACTGTGTGATTATATTCAACAAGTGCTCAATCAGGGCTGTCTTGTAGCTGAAAGAGCCACGCGTGGATTTTGACAGAACCTGCTCGAACCATTCGTTCTTGATGCCTGTTAGAGGAGAAAATACAATCAAGCATTAGAAAACCCACAGGGCGAACCATAAACTAATGGATTAGTAAAGCAAATGGACAAGTTTACATACCATCTGAAGGGTTAGGACATGGTACCACAATGTGAAAGTTCAAGACACACAAAGAAGTAATTGAAATGGAGCATGAATCGGGTGATTAGAGCAGTGAAATGTTAGCCCAGACATAACAGAAAGAGACAGAAAGATGAAGGGGACCTCACCTCGATTGTGCGACATGGCATAGATCAGGCAGAGGGACAACAGAGCCAGATAATCGTTCTCGGTGCAGTCCAAAGCTTGCAGAACTGTGTCCAAAAACGGTTTCGCCAGCTCCCCAAAGTCCGCCTTACCAGAGCCTGAGGACTTTTGCAACAGCTCCTTCTCCTCATCGGTGATGTTGCGCAGTTTTGTCGCCGCATCCACTTCCGCTTGCGCGTCCACTTCTGTGGTGGCCGGAGAAGACGACTCCACACCACTGTCCTCGCTCAAGGCATAGCTGGAAACACTGGACTGTCCCGTGACCGTGTCCAGTGCTTGTTCGAGGCTCTCATTGGGCTCGCCAAAGCCTGGCACCACAACCTCACGATGCTCTACATACGAATTGAGAATCTCGGCAGCTCCCTCCTTGAACACACTATGATCGCCATTGAGGATGACCCAGGCCAGGGCGTGCACCAGTGGGGCATGCGAGACCACCAGGAAGACCAGCGACAGCAGATAGAGGGCCACAATGGAACTAACGCGCGGATTGTGCATCTCCTGGATGTCAATATCGACATTACGATTCAGCACAGCCGCCAGATTCTGGGTGACGAGCGCCAGGGAGGGCGGTGGTGGTGCTGGCGTCAGGGAGAATATGTACAAAGGCACAAAGAGCTTATGTAGCAGATGCTCGGTGAGCACTGCATTCAGATCCTTGATGTCAAGCAGTAGAATATCGCTCAGATAGTGCAAATGATCGAGATGCTCGGCCACCAGGTTCGACAGCTTCTGGTTTGATTGGTGGCTGAAAAGAAGATAGGGGAAAGGTAAGTTCCGATAGGGAGATTGAAGCAAGGTAAGCCTCACTCTATATCTGTGCGCACGCAGGTGTCCAATTCGAGGATGTGCTTGCCAATGAACCACACCAAATTACTGAAATAAGGAGCTGCCGTTCTGAAAGATACAAATCCATTAGTCCTAACATCTAAAAGTGCTCAGAGGAATCCTCACTTGTCTCGGATAAAACGCAACATGCTGGAGTTTTGCACCTTGTAGACATTCAAGGAAATGGTCCGCACAGCAATCCTCACCATAGACTCGGGATGATTAAAGAATTTGATAGCCTCCGTATACAAAGGGAAATCATTCGTGTGCTGCAAACAGAAATGAAAAGATTTAATGGAGCCTTGCAAGCGAAAAGAAAGCGCGCACCAAACCTCATTATAAAAGAAGTGAATGGTGTGGGTGTTTAGCTTCAAGCTGAGCGTCTTCAGGAACAGTATATAGTAGCCCATAACATCCTCATCGGAGAAGTCAAACTTGTGCACCATAATGGAATTTACATGATTATTGCTCAGCAGATAATCTAAGGATAAAGATGAGCTTTAGTCGAGGAGTCAAAGACGAAGACATTTTGGAGGCCCAACTTACACAGAGACGTCTCATTGCGTATATTCTCGAAGAGAATGTTGAGCGTTTGCAGCAGCTGCACACATACAAAGCTCGAGCCGCCGCTCTTTTGTCGCATTATGTGCAGGAAATACGAGAGCATATTCTTCTCCAGAAAGAAGCTGCAAGAGCAAACATGAAATTAACCAAGGTTACAGCCGACAGTTTGGGGACATACTCAAACACCAGGGAGTCGTGCTGATCCCCCCAGATGAGTATCTCGGCAATGCAGCGCAGCGACTCCACCAACAGGCCACGATTGCTCTCAGACACGGTTGTGTTTTTCTCCAAAATGCTATACAGGTACTTTAGATGATCCAGGGACAGGCGATTCTTGGGTCGTCCGCCCCAGGGGCCGCCGAACCAGCTTCGACTGCGGAACATTGCTTGGCTGGCTACTGACCACTGGCTAGTGGGCGGGTGTATCGTATTGTTTAATACTCAGCTAATAGCAGTGCAGGCGCAGCATCGAAGTTGTCCGCGTCGCGTTTCTGCTCGAACTTTTCATGCAACGGTTGTAGCAGTGGCGCCACAGAGTCTGGCCATACAAATAGACTAATTACACGATTCTAATTTTGTAATTTGCAAATTGCGATTTTTCCAAAAATGTTTCTTCCTCTTCCCACACAAGTGTCAGCTGTTGCTTCATCGCTATCGTTTATCGGTTGTTGCCAGTGATGCTCCGACTGAGATATTGGTCGAAATAAAAAGTCTAAAACAATCTCGCGATTTTTTAGTTTCTTGGAAACAGTTTTATTGGCTCAATAACACGCACACATTTGAACTAGCTTGGATTCTGATTAAAATTAAAGGAATATGAACCCGTGTTGGGATCCTGGTTCATTTGGAAATTCTGTGTGGACAGGCCGAAAGGTTTTAATATCATATTGCCCAGGTCCTTTAGGTTGGCCATCATCTCGGTTTTGAGCTTCTCGTTCCGCTCATTGATTATGGGCGGCAAACGTACCTGAGCCTCACGCGCTTCAGGCTGTCCGGGATCAATCTCATAGACTTTCTTATAGTCCTCCAGAGCCTCATCCGGCTTGTCATCCTGTTCGTAGAGCTTGGCGCGTCTGAAAGGGGATGGTTATGCATCTCCAAATAGAGTTTGAACTTTAGATCTGGCAGCCTCACCTCAATAGCACTCGAACGTACTCCGGCCACAGTTCAATGGCCTTTGTGCAGTCATCAATGGCTGATTTGTTGGACTCCAACTTAATTTTGGCAGCTGCTCTGTTGCCATACAGCACGGCCCGCTCCTTGCTGCTGTCCGAGGGACACACGTTCAGGCCCTCTGTGTAAATTTCGATGGCTCGCTGGGCGTTGTCGTTCTTGAACAGCTCGTTTCCCTCCAATTTGAGTTTGGCGGCCTTCTCTTTGTTTGCCGCCAGCTCCTCGACACTCAGATGCTTCTCCAGTTCGCGCAGCTCCTCGAGGCTTATTTCGCCATCAGGTTGTTTCACCTCCTGGTCGCCATCGCCGCCGGAAGCAACTGTGGCGGCGGCTGCACCCTCCTCCTCGTCATCGTCCAGCTGGAGCGTGCTCTGCTTTTCAACAATCTCGTCAATTTCTTTCTCATTCAGCTGGGATTTTTTGGCCTCCTTTTCGCAGGTGGTCTCTCCGGTGAGAGCGTCGTGGAACTCGTCGTCGCTGATGGCCTTGTCTGCCATTTTTAATAAAATTACTCGAAATTTCGTTCCCAGCAATGAATTGTGTTTTGCATGCTTTCGATAGATCTGGTAATCGATTATCAAACTGATTGATTTAGTGATGCCAATTCAGCTGATTAGAGTCATTTTGGGTTCGTTTCCAGAAAACTTTGAATATACAAGTTTAGCAATTGGATCCGCGAATTCGCATCGATAAAAAATATAGTGCCTGTTTTATGAATAGATACAAAGTTTTTTGCTAAAAACTGGGCTCTTCCTTAAGCTTTTTGAATCTATTTTTCTTTTTAAAAGTTGGCAGCACTCTCGCTTGAAGTCACGCTAACTGCGAATGTGAAGAGAGAGAGACGCGATATGGGCATAGAAATGACCGACATTGAGGCCTTTATTTTGAATGAATTTATCCCCGCCAAGCCGCTAGACAGCAACCTAGAGGTGGACTTTACCCTCAGGAAACAGGTAAGGATGTCCAGCGTAAATAGAGTCCTCAAACAAACGTATAATTTGCAGCCAAAGTCGGAGAAATGCGGACAGCGAAGATGTGGAGATATTCTAAAATTCCCATTTGCTCAGACGAGCAGCACACTAACAGCGGCCAGCATAAAACACAGCCAGGTTCTAGTGGAAGCTGATAAGGCAACAGAAACTAAGCGTGTGGTGGAACTCACGTTGGAGTCGGACGACTTTGACTATGAGCCAGGGGACACAATCGGCGTACTGCCCAGCAATGCACCGGCAGTGGTGGAGCAATTGTTGAATCGCCTCGGATTGATCGATCAGGCAGACACTATTTGCCAAATAAAACTTGCCTTAAAGTGTGCCAAGAAGAGCGCCAAGATTCCCGCTCACATACCGGACTCGACGTGCCCACGCGAGATTTTCACCCACTGCCTGGCTCTCAATGGTGTTCTCCAGAAGCAGTTCCTTAGCGCCCTGGCGAGCTACACCAGCGACGCCAAGGAGCGCGGTTTCTTGGCCTGCCTCTCCTCCAAACAGGCGACCGCACACTACAATTCGTTGATCCTAGAGCAAGGTCTACGCTTTCCGGACATTCTCGAACTGTGTGCCAGTTGTCAGCCTCCATTGGCGTTTCTGGTGGAGCACCTGCCACGCCTACTGCCGCGTCCCTACTCGATAGCCAATAGTCCTTTGGAGAGCGGCACACAGGAGCTGCGTATCATCTATTCTGTACTGAGTCCCAAGGCTGGAGTGACGACCAGTATGCTGGAGGCAAAATGCCAGCGGCAGGAGCAATCAGCTAAGGTGTTCATCTATCCACGTCTGACCAATACATTCCGCTACACAGAGAAGGATCTATGCAGCAACCAAATACTCATTGCTGTGGGTACAGGACTGGCCCCCTTTCTCGGTTTTCTGGCCCACAAGGAGCATCATCAGAAGCAGCAACCGGCCAAGGGTCAAACCTGGCTATATGTGGGCGCCAAGACCCCGCAAGCTGTTCTCAAACGAAATAAACTGCTAGCCTGGCAACAGTCGTCAGTGCTACAGCGTCTACGTATGTGCCACTCTCGCGGGGAATCTCCCAGCTACGTGCAACAGTTGCTGGAAGAAGACGCAGAGGAGCTGGTGAAGCTGCTACTCAAACCGGATACAGTGCTCTACATTTGTGCCGATGGCGCCAAGATATCCACGTCCATAGCCAGCGGACTCTGCCTCTGCCTGCAGAAGGTTCTCCATCTGGACGAGACGGAGGCCACACGTCAGCTGAAGGAGCTACGCGAACAGGGCAAATACCGCGAGGATCTATGGTTGTAGGGGCTGGGTGGGTGGAGAACAATATGAGAAACACAAAAATAATGCTATTGCTTTGGTCGAATAAGTAAATAACGATATATTTAACAACACAAAATAAAAATTACAGTGCAGCGGACTAAACTAAATACATACAATGGTGCGAGGGGCACATCTCGGCATTGTCGGCCTCAATGATAAAAGTGGTGGGACGACAAGAACTAAATGTTTTTCTGTGTGTGTTTAAATTACATTTAAATGCTAGATTGCAAAATAATTCTAAATAAGAGTAGACAATATACGATTACGACTTAGGTTTTTTGCAAGCAAAAAAATACATGTGCATTTTGTAGAAAAACATAAAAACTTATTGTGGAATTTCTTTTACTTTTTGTGCGTTGCGGTGCGTAACGTAACGGTAACCGAACAATGAAGCTACCATCAAAGCGCCTATCGTTATCGCCCCAATATCCATATCTTCGTACTGTTATCATACTGTTTATTTATCGGCAAGCCATGTCCAGGCCTTGCTCTTTTCTAATATGCTTTCTGTGTCTCGAACTACATTAAGTTTTAATTGAAATAGCGCCAATTCTTGTTGTATATATTACTATGTATAATTACGAATCGATCAAAATTGATGTCAGCTTCTACTTTCACTTCCTTCCTCGTCGTCTCTTTACAATTGCAATAAAAGTTGCGTATAAAAAATTTATGCTACCATTTGTTTTTCGTTTTTTGTAAGACTTAAGTTTCTTTCTTTTTTTATAATATATATTTACGTTATTAATTGCAATCTTTGCTTTCGTCTTAAATGCGTTTTTTGCGAATATGTAAGGTCGGGTATGTCTCGTGTTTCCAATAAAGCCCATCTATCTCTCTTCCAGGGGCCCATCCATCCATCGAATACTTTCTTTTCCCTTCCGTTCGTTGCCTTGCCTAATTAATACTCATCATATTTAAGCTAAACTAAGAAAATCAAGTAAATTTTCGTTAAATCGGTTAAGCTCTTTCAAAATCATGAATGGTATTACGTTTTATATAAAATTGTATCTATGAACCGATCTGCAGCAGCAGCAGTCGCAGTCGCAATCGATTGGCTACTAATATCAGAATAGCAAGTAAAAGAATAATCCCTACTAAGAATCCTACACACACACACAATTTGTATATGTACGTGTATGTATAACAAGTAAGGAAAGCTAACCCAAAGATCCTCAAATGTACTCTTTCCATTCGTTGAGAGGGACTAGCTGGAGAGGGGCATACGTTTTCGGATAAATCTAGAGTTTCCGGAAAGAGCTTCCTCAAGTAAATTAAACTAAGCACAAAACGGATGCCAAACAGAAGTACATATGTATTTCGGCTAAGGTGTGCCGCTGACGATTACTTTCTTCAATTACTCTTTTGGCATTGCTCGTAATTTCCCGCTGGGATTAGGTTTAGTGTATGGATACCACATCTATGGATGTATGCATATATACTCTCTTTAAGGATATTCTTTGTTAATATTTTGTTCTTTTTATAACTTTGACACACACATTACTGATATCAAAACAGCTTCTCCATCTTCCGAATTACAATTCCTGGTCTATCATCGTATTATTCAGTTTGGAACTACATTAACCTTTGCTTGTGCGTATGGCAAATTTGATCGAGAAGAGGAACGGTGATATCTAATTTAAACTGTTTTGTCGTTAGTCTTATGTTTGTACTAATTAAAATGGAATATCGAACAAGTTTTACAATCAATCGAACATTGTGCGGATATCAGCTAATACGTATAGTACATATGCTTCTTTGTTAGTTCTCTAATCTCTGTAATGCTATCTGATATCTGTGTTTTCGTTACGCGAAAGACATAAATTGTATAGATAATTTTGTTGTGTTGTTGTTTGCTTCTAATTAGTATTTTTTCGCTTTGCTGCTGCTAGCTCTAGTCCTAATGGCACTTGTTACACTCTTTTCTCCACTTGCTATGTCTCAAGCTTTACTCCATTCTTTCTCCTTTTTTTGTGCTTTTTTTTCTTTTTTGGTAATTTACAACAAGTATTGCAAGGGGTTTACTGTGTGTGTTTGCGCGTGTATGTGTGGGAGGGTTTTGTTTTAACTTAGAGACTACGACGAATTTTATGTAGAATTGCATAATGCAGATTTGATAAAATCGCTTAAATCACAATTATGTATATATACGGGTATATCAAGATTAATCCAACTTATGTCCAAAACAGTTAATAATACAATATCTATATCATATGTGTGTGTTTGTGGTCACATACATTTTTACAATGTACGAAATAAGCTAATTTTTTTGCCGTAGGACAATCTAATCTAAGCGATAACTCCTCCCGCTCCATCCGCCGTTCTGCATGAGAGACCGATGACGAAGACTCCAGTGCGCGGGCACGGCGATGGTTTGCTCTCGGCTGTCACACGTGCTGCTGCTGCTGCAAGAGAGAGAGAGAGAAAAGAGATATTATCAATATTTGTGGGGCTGACAACTTGTTAAAGTACAGTCAACAATTGGGGCATAATTAACATTTCGACCTCTAATAATTGCCATCACCCTGAACATACCCTCGTGTGGTATGCACATATGTATATCGTGTACAAAATCGCACACCAAACCACGTAAAGTGTATTAATCATACAAGTTGTTCTCTGTTGTTATCAGCGAGAGACCTGCGTTATCAGTTCTTAACAGTGGAACAGCTGATTAGGTGTACTGGGGGAAAAAGGCAAAGTTGGTTAAAAATAGACTGCTTCAATCAGGGGAGGCGACCATTTGCCATTGGGATTCGGTTACAGGTCAGGTGCGACTGCATAATATAATTAATAATGCATTATCATTGACTCTTTATGGCACACCATCCCCTCAATAGCCCCAAGCCACATACTCTCTTGGGCTATCTGCATAATCTTTTGGTATCATTCAACCAAGTTTTGTATTTCAGTTTTTTTATATATATATATATATATGTATGTATATGTACGTAGTGCGCTGCATATAAATCGGATAGATAGGAGAAACAGTCAGAGGAAGGGAGAGAGAACTGTGTTATGCCATGGGAGAGCAATGGGGAGTCAATTATCAGCGCAATAATTGTTTATATTTATCAGCATGTGAAGCGCAACAGCAAGCAACAGCGCACCAGCTCAAAAAGTCACGCTTAAATTTCAATGAAACAACGTCTGACAATATCTGACTGGGGCCTGTGGCATTGTTCCAACAGTTTTCCACACAATTTTCCATCGACAAATCAAAAACAAAACAAAAAAGATAGGCTAAAAGAGGGGGACCGAAGCTTTGGATACTCTCACAAAGTGATCGTTTCAATGGGAGCTAAATTATATAGTATTCCGATACTTAAAAGTTAGATGCTTATATGCCAGTAAGAAGGGTAAAAGGGATTTTGATGCTGATCGGAAATTCTTGCATCAAGTAGTATAGCATAGCAATTTATAATTCTCGTACTTGCACCCTCTATCCACTCTCTTAAAAGTTAACTGATTATTGGCTTTGAATGCAAATGAGAGCATGCTCCAGATTCGATTGGGGCGGCCAAAAGAAGTTCCATCCCCACCTCAACGGCCTGTGTCATGTGGAGCGCATGTGTGGAGTCCATGTGGATCATGTACCTACAAAATGCATACCACAAAACATAGCATCCAATGAGTCGCACAATAAAGAAATGTTCATCGTAACTGTAATTGTGAATGCAACGAATGCATGCGAGAGCGCTTTGACAGGGTGTATGTGTGTGTGTGTGTGTGTGCATGAGTGTGGATGAGTATGCCGCTGCCAGACATTGGAAACTCTGACAAAATACCCGTTTGTAATGTCGCTGAAAATCATTACATTAAAACACACAAGTTTTGCATTGTTTTATTGCGTGATACAGAGTGGAGTGGGAAGTGGGGGATATTACACACACCCCCGTCTGGCAGTAAAGGAAAAAAAAGAGCCCTCTGAGTCCGCACGCGTTGCGAAGCCCCGAAAAAATAATGAATGAATCATCTGAAATTCCGCACACTAGCTACACCAAAAACAACAAACAATGTGGTTCAATAAACGAAGCACACAGACACGCATACACTGGAGGAAAGACAGAAACCTTTGCGCAAGGTGAAAAATTATCGTTTAGAGGCGCCATTCGAAATCGAACTAAATGTGAATGGGGTTTAGTCATTTCTGGTCTGGTTGTGTTTTCGGGGCGTTTTTCTTGGTCAAAATACAAGACGTTTTGGCACTGCGGTAGGGGATTCAGAGACAAATCTATTCATGCTAGAGCGGCTCTGCCTTTCGCTTACTCATACACACACACATTTAGCACGCGTGGAATTGTACTTTAACCCCGGCATCATGCAGCGGGGCGGGATCCAGGCGGCGCCACTACCAGGACCAGCAGCCGCCGCCGCCGTCGACGCTCCTATAGAACTGCAATATTTGCAATATTCTTATCCCTTCTTTCGGTTTTATTTTCTTGGCATTCAAAAAAACGCAATATCCGCATCTAAAGTGAGCAAGAAGTAGACAGATAATCGGCTACTGTGTGCTCTCCTCCCTCCCACCCCATTTGAGTGAGGCAAAACGGAAAGCAAAAGTAAACTAAACAAATAAAGAGCCTAGAGGAGATCCGGTAGAAAAAGAAGAGGCACGCAGACAAGAGAAGCAAGACCTCTGGCGAGGGGAAAATAACTCTGGATAGGAGGGGGAAGAACACTGTCTAAAGTGGGAGTGGGAGAGAGTATAAATAGCGCAGTGAAGTCGCGACGGTCGTCGTCTTCCCCCCTCTGACAGCTACTGCTGCACAAGCAATTAAATTGAATAAGTGGGAGGGTGAGAGCCGAAGACATGGAGAAAGACAGAATGCCGGGACAGAGACGGAGACGGAGAGGGAGCAACCGCCATCAGAATCAGACTCTCTTTCTTTGTGCAGCTCACACGCACACGCATGGACGACTCTACTTCGACTTGCTCGCTCCCTTCCTCTCTCTCAGCTATCTCTCATATTCTCTTCTACGATCGCCTTTGTTCTTATCATATATTGAAATGCCACGAAAAATTGTCCTAAGAATTTGACAAATTTGCGTCGATTTCCAGCCAGGGGGCTTTACAATAGCATTTATAGAGTGGAGTGATAAGCAAAAGAAAGATAACTTTCAGCTGAAAGTCCGGAAGAGTGTGGGTGTTTTTTCTGTCCGACTGCTGCATGTGTGTGTGAATTAAAGTTTTTTTTTTATTATTATTATGTATGAATATTATTTTGGCCAGACAAAGCGATATTCCAAACAGGAAATGCGAACGAGCGTGTTAAATTGCGTACTTTGCGTTGTTTGTTGTTGCTGCGGCTGCTGCTGCTGTTGCTGCCACTGCTCTTCTTTCTTTGATTGTATTGTTTGTCATTTTTCAATGGGATTTTTCTTGCTTTTTCAGCAACAAACCAAACTTCATACGTAATACTGTAGGCAAACGAAAAGAGATGACACTAAAAATGTGTGTACTCGTAAACTAACGGGTCATGCTCGCTCTGCTCTCCGGGCTGATGTGAATGCAAGAGAGTATGCAACAGAGTGGGAGGGAGATGGCTATTAGGCTATGAAAAAAAGGGAGAACTTCAGTGGTCGACCCTTTAGTTGCTCTTTAGATGATTCATCTTTTTTATTTTCCTCACAAAAACATCTGAGGGCTGATCCATTCCCCCTTTATTATTTAAAACTGAATTCTGTAAATCTGAGCCACTTTTCTGCAAAGAAATAGCCCCTGTCCACTCCTTCTCTTCGTTACAAAACTCTGCAAAGTGTCCAAACAACATTCAGACCTCGTGCACACACTGTTCAACCTTGATCGAAAGTAATCTCCAGATACTGATTAAACCTATAAAGATAGCAAACTGCCGCTCTTTGGGGCCGCTCTGCCTGGGCTCTTTTTGACAACTTTCGAACAACGCACTTAAAACTAACTCGGCAGCAACCAATAAACCCAAATGGAATGTTTCCTCATTTGTGGTATTGCGAAAAAAGGTTTCCATTGAAATGGAGATGGGTTCGTTCGCGCATGAATAATCCGAAAAACTAGGGTAACATGTGTGTGAATCCAAGCTACCTGGGAAAAGGGGATTGGGATTGGGATTGGAATTGGGACTTACCTGTTTTCAACGGGGGAGTTCATCCAGTCCTAGGTGCTGCTGCAGTTCCTGTTTTTGCTATTTTACGGGGTTTCTACAAAGACTATAATCAGCATTCTATTCCAGTTCCAGTTTCTTCGACACAAAATCAAATTTACATTGAAAACTCATTATACACAGGGGGCTGGGCTGGTCAGGGGGCGCTCTGGGTATCGGGATCGGGCTTTTGTAGTGGTGGTCTCGATCACGCATAGAGCAGCCTCGCCGCCCGATGATTGCACATTAACTATACGTTGCGACGGAGGACCTTTTTGGCTGCCTTAATGTTGGGCACCAGGGCCTTGACCTCGCTACAGTCGTTGAGGAAGGGATGGCTCAGCAGCTCATCGGCGGTGGCCCGTCTATCGACCTCCACCTGGAGACAGCGATCAAGGAAGTCCTGCAGATTGGGGCTCAGCTTGTCCCAGCTCTTGACATCGGGCCGTCCGTTGGCAGCGATCAGGTAGAGGGCTCGCAGCGGCGTCTCGTATAGGTAGGGCGGCTGGCCCTCGATCATCTCGATGGCCATAATGCCAATAGACCAGATGTCCACCTTCTTGCCGTACTTCTTTCGCGTGACCACCTCGGGCGCCATCCAGTAGGGGGTGCCCACCATCGTCTGGCGCTTCTCGTCGCCCTCGATATTGGCACAGAACCCAAAGTCTGTCACTTTGACGCACCCGTCCATACCGAGCAGCACGTTGTCCGACTTGATGTCGCGGTGGATGATGCCCTTCGCATGAAGGAAGCTAATGGCATAGAGCACCTCGCGGCAGACGCAGGCGATCTGGCGTTCCTTCATCACAGTCTCGGTGACGACGTCGGTGAGTGGGCCGCCGTCCATGTACTCCATGACCACCCACAGCTGGTCCTCGGGCTCCAGCAGATAGGCATCGAGGAAGTTCACCAGGTTCTTGTGATTGAAATCCTTAAGCACCCGGATTTCGGTGAGTATGAGATCCTTCGAGGACTGGTTCTTCATGTCGATCGTCTTGACGGCCACCTGGGACTCGTTTGTCAGATCTCCGGCAATGAACACGATGCCGGAGGCCCCCTTGCCCACCTCCTGGGTGGTCTTGTAGCGCTCCCGCGGATCCTCGGGATTGCAGATGGCTCGAAGTTCATCGTAGATCTCGGCATCGGTCTTCTGGGCCCGCTTCTCCTTGGACCGGCGCAGTATCGTCTCATCGGGATTGTCCTCGGAGGCGTCGACATGCTGGCCCGGCGCCGCCGGCTTGATGATGATGGTGTCTGTGTTGATCTTGTGGTCGTCATCCTCCCGCCGCAGGTCGGAGGAGCGCGAGAACTTCTGGGTGACTCGGGGCTTTGGCTTGATCTGTGGCTTGGGCGGCATCGTGTGCGTGGACTTTTTGGGCGGCACTGGCGGTGGCTCCTGTAGGCTGTTGGACATGGCTGGCGCGGCCCTCAGCGTTTCGCGGTGCTCCAGATTCGATTTGAGCTCCTTGAACATCTCATCGAGGGGCCTGTGGCCGTCCAATGGTCCATGGGACTGCTGGCTGCTGTCGTTGATGCTGCTGCTGTTGCTGTTCCCCGCGGAGGAGCCGCAGCCGCTGCTGGTCTCCGTTTCGGTGGCCGTGGAGCTGCCATCGTCATCCGACTTCTCCGGATCCTGGGACTTGTGTTTGTTCTTGTAGTTGACATAGTTCTCAATCTCCTTTGACTCCTCATGGATGACATCCTCGGTGATGAAGGGCTTGAACACCTCGGTTTCCTTCTTTTTGATCGAGTAGTTGTAGTACTTGACGGCATGGTAGGCGGCATCGGGATTCTTGTCCTGCTCGTCCCGGGTGATCTGTGAGTTCATGAGCCGCACCCAGGGCGCGGGCAGACCCTCCAGATCGCCCGTTTCCTGGTTGCGGGAGACATGGAAGTGCCGCTGGAAATTTGTGGGTGCACCGATCTCGGAGATCTGCTCCTTTTTCTTGAACCACTTGGCGAAACTCATGTTCGTGATGTTTTTCTGTTTGGGTTTCTGTGCTGTCGGTTTTTCACTCTCTTTCGTTTCTCGTTCTTCCTTTGTCTCCGGCGGAGACTTTGGAATTTTCTTCCAAACGCGATTAGTTACGCTCTCAGCTTGGGAAATTTAACTGTTTTGTTGCCGTAGGTAGTCAAGCAGCTCAGCTACTATCGCTCTCTCACTCGCTCCCCCACACTCTGGCCCAGCCGTGAGTCATAAAAACAGGCACACGCACGCACACTACACTCGTTCTGTTCTGCTCGCGTGTGAATGTAGCGTAGGTGTGTATGTGTGAGTGAGAGCTTCTTATCTCTAACTGTAGTTGTAGTTGCAGTTGCTGTTTTTGTTTTTGTTTCTGCAGACACACACAAAAAACGCAGGAAATTTTCACTTTTTATTGCCCGGCCACTTTCTTAATTATTACGATATTGCAGCCTTAATTCATACAGTAATCACAATTTTCAATTACAATACACAAACACGGACGCGGACACGAACCGAACACGCACACATCCACATCAAGGGGAGTCGGACACAAAAGGAGTGGCCGTCGTTCTTTCAGTTGTTGTTCTTGTAAATTGGCAGTGCCGAGGAATCCTTTTGCTATATTCAACCATTCGTGTAGGCCATGGTTAAGCAGAACAAATACAAGGCGGCAGGCACTTAATTTTATTATTTTGAGAGTAAAGCTCTGCTTTATAATTAAAAACTTCTTTTAATTGAAAAATACTGAAAATACGCTGCAATCGGCCTGGAGCTGCCGTGTCCTTTTGCTATTTGTGTTTCTTGCCACTGCTTTTTTCCTTACACACAAACTCACACACGCCAACGCACATATTATGTTAATAATATTAAGTTTTCCGTTCGACGACGCGCCGCAGTTCTTTCCTTTCCAGCTCTTCAAATTTTTACATTTTGACCAATTTAATGCAAGTTTTATTTATCGATCAAATATATCGTAAGACCCTCAGAAATATACCGAAACATACATCTCATTTTAAAAATATACCGTAAATATACTGACGAATTCAAGTTCCATTTTACATATTACTAGTTTTTTATAATCCGCGGATTATTATTAGCTAAATGTAACATTTTGCTATGCCCACATAATTTTATCTGATTAATGAATCAATTTTCTAATTGACTAGTTTTTTTAGCTCTTGCTTTTATTGCAAGACTAAAACAAGGCTTAAACAAAATAGTTCAACAAAAAAAACAGTCGTAATGATGCTGGTATTTGATGACATGATGCACGCATGGCTTTTGTATACCCTATTATGTTAATTTTATATGAAGATACAACGAAATTTATAAAGACACACCTACATATGTATACATACCACGACACACAACGGCTTTTCATTTCTTGCGACGGCGACTAGCTGGTTTCACTGGATCGCCAACTTCGTCGTTGGAGAATTGAGCAGCGATCCGCCCCACTACAAACAATAAGTATCTTGTATATATTTATCTCGATCCTGATTCCTACGGAGCCTGAGATGACAAATATTTCCTCAATTCTATCATATTCTCTTCTCCAGGGTATGAAAATTAGTGTTGCCGGTAATCATTGTTGTCAACTGGTTATTCACCAATAAATACTCGTTTTTGATCTTCCGTCGAATATTCCCAGCTATATAGAACATTTAGCAATGCCCACATAATTTTATACGATTGATGAATAAATTTTCTACTTGATTGATTTAATTTAAATAATTGCTTTTATTGTATTTCTATATAATGTTGAAAGAATTTGAATAGATTGATGAAATTGATAAAATATAACATTATATACCGATATACCGCCGGCTCAATTTTGAACTAAAAAATACCGAAAAGTATTAAAAATACCGAAAGCGGTCGTCCTGTTTCCAGCTCTTGAAATATTTAGATTTTGCCCAATTTATTAAAAATGTTAACGTAATGGGAGGAAAAATAGGGTTTGACATATTGTACGTTAATCTTACACATTATCTTATTGATGATTCAATTTTTTACAAGATTGGCTAATTTTAAATGCTTCCATTATTCCTTTTAAGCAAAAAAGGTCAAAGCCTAAAATGTAAATGTTAACGATATTGTTACAATTGGTATACCTTATTTTATTATATACAAAATTTCGTTGAGATGACAAACTTTCCCTAATTCAACAATATCCTTTTCTCTTAGGGTATGCAGAATGTTCTTCTTTTAAATATTAACGTCGATAAAGTTAGTAAGAAAATTTGTTTTCGTGCCATTTATATTCGCGAATATAATAATTAGCATTATAAAATAGATAAAAGCGATTAAGAGATGGGAGTTTTGTTGAATTTGAATCGTTGGATGATTTCAATGCATAATTTCGGTGTTTTTTATTCATGTTATTATTTAAGATGGCCATAAGTTAGTTTAACCGCAAAGGATTGTGGCCAATATCAATGTGCAGACAGGTACCAATACTAGTTTTGTGCTATCTCTGTCCTCCACACTAGATTAGAACAGAAGTGTAGTGCAGTACAACCATAAAATATACAAATTTATTTCATTGCCCTAAAAATGCAATGAAGGTACAAAAAAAAAACCGCCTGTCAAATATTTTGAAATATATGTATATTTTCGGACTGTTTTTCCGCCAGAACTTGTAACTCAAAATAAATGTCAAATAGGAAAGACTTTAGATCATCTGTTCGATGGACTTTAGACCACTAGATTCGATACCTATCGGTAACGGTATAAGGAGGAACAACTTATCGATCAAAAAGGCGATCAAAATTATGATAAACTCTATTTAAATTTTAAAAGTGCTCCAGGATTACTCGTCGTAAATGTCGTCCGCGGTGGCCGGAACAAATCGTACGGGTCGTATCATCATGCGGGCCGTCTTCAAGGTATAATTACCGCTCCGCCAGTCTGCCCAGATGATACCCGAACGGCCCGATCCTGGGTAGATCCCATTGAGGTTGCACTCCTGGCAACGATCGAACCACCAGCCGCTGCCAAAGCGCACCGCACAGGGGATACTCTCGCGCGGGCTTTGGTCATTCCTGCGGTCGCAAGTGCTGAAATCCATCTTGTTGTGGTACTCCAGGGCATCGGGCATGGAACCCTGGTAGCCATCGATAACCAACTGGTAGTTGTAGCTCTCACTGTCCAGCCGGAACACCGCGTACTCGCCCCAATCTCGCGCTCCCTCCTGATCTTCCAGCTCGATGCGCAGCATGTGATCGTCGCGATAGACAATCTTGTGTATGAATTCGTTGCCAAACCAGAAGTCCCTCTCCAAACTGCCGAACCCTGTGCGATACTCGTCCCAGGTGCGATTAAAGTTCTCCTGCGTTTGGTAGGGTCCGCGACTCTGTATCACCGTCCAGGCGGGGCCATCCAAAGTGAAAGCGCAATAGCGCTCATTGAAATCCCGGCCTACTTCGTTCAGTTCTGGCACTAGAAATCGGTAGATGCCATCGCGTCGTGTCAAGTCCTCGAGCTCGTAGCAGTCGGCCTTGGCGGGTTGCATTGGATCTGAAGTTTGCATTGGATTGATTGTCAGGTGAGTGCGAAGGATTCCCTTTATTATCAAATTCTCGCTCACCCAATTTAGGTAGTTCCTTTTGTTTGGGTTCCACCTCTTCTACCTCTACCTCTGCCAACTGTACCGCTGTTTTGTTGAGCCCTAAAGTCTCATTTGAAGCAGGTCCCAGACTTCCCGGTGCACTGATTTTTGCTTCTATTCTGCTGAGAATATCTGCGGCCCTCTCTTCACTCTCTGCCAGTCGCTGAAGCAGTTGAGTCACACGCTTTGATAGCTCCACAAGGGGATCGGAATCCCCTCTCCTTGGGGCATGCACATCGGCATCGCTGAGAAACAAAACCTTGCTCAGGACATGCCGGAGAGTAAACTCTAGATTCGTCAGCTTCAGCTGCTGTTTGTTCAGCAACTGTCTGATGCTGGGCTCCGATCTGGCAGTCGTCAGCATTAGGGATCCACTATGGAAAGTAGAGCTGAGTGCCAGCAGGAATAGCAATGATATCTGGTTTAGGGAGTTTGGACGTTAGATTAGACGCTTCTCTTTTTTCGGCGATTAGCTCTTCTCTTACCATCATCTCGTGGCGTTGTTCAATCATCAACTGAACTCAACTGATGGATTGGTAGAAAGAAACACATGGTGACAATAATTGCCACATCTGTTATCCCCCCTCCCAAAAAGCATATATCATCATAAAGTAAAGCATGCAAATATGAGAACACAATCTCTGGCTCGTAAATACGAATATAGAGTTCTGTATTTCTGCTATCCTTAGTAAATCTTTCACAATTTTTTCTTTGCTTTCTTCAAGTATTTAACGAGAGGAAAAATAATTAGAATAAACATTTATACGGCGCATATTATCCGTTTTCGTGTTGTTTTTTGTTTTTGTTATGTTTAATATCTACTAACGTTTAAGGTAGAAATGAAAACGACTAAGCGACTAAATACATTACATATACATGATCGTGCTGCACTCCACTGCACACACTCCACACTTCTCCTCTCCTCTCCTCGCTCATTTCGATTCTTCTCTGCCAGAATTCCTTTTTTACATAACGTTTTTGTCTTAACAAATAAAAAGTGAAAGCAAGCCTTTTGAATGCCCGCTTAAGGAGAAGGTTGTTGGGTTGTCGATTGGTTGTTGTGCACGTGCGCGCGATTACATTTCTTATTATCTGCTTTATAAATCTGCTCTAACGGCATCTATCTCTCTATATATATATATATGTACATATATATAGATATTTGTGTGTGTGTGTGTTTGTTGTTATATTATATATTTATAAGTGTATTTGTTTATATGTAGATTAGCTTAAATCGTTTATTCTTGAACGCACTTTGGCTTGTAGCCCAAGTGGTGGGTGGCTGCTGGTGCGCTCCAAAAAACCGAACGCACTCACCACCACACATACACAAGACAGTGTTGCATTTGGAGAGTGCCAGAGTGGTGGGTGTGTTCGATTCTTCATCGCCGAAAAAAGTCGCATTCGCAACGTACCTCTATTATTATCGATTACATTATACATTATAGTTTACAGTTTGTTTTTTCTTGTTTTTACTTTCTTTAGAATTAATCCGCTTAATCGCTATAATTTTGTTGCTTTTTATTTACATGTGTATTCTCTCTATTTACGAGTTTTGTTTTGTTTCCTTTTCTTCTCTTCCATCATCTCGGCGCATATTTTGTGTGTGTGTGTGGGTGTGTGTGTTGTGTCGTGTCTGTCGTAGAACTAAATAACTTAGAAGACTGTTTAAGAGTAGAGTACGCCTTGCTTTGCTGTCGGTCATCAGCCCAGCGGGGACGACAACAAACTCGGCAAAACCAACAAAAAACATATTTTAAAACAAATTAAAATACTCGATAGCTCCATGTCATCTCATCTGTGGGTGTGTGTGTGGGTGTGGATTGTGTGTGTGGGTTCTGTTTAAAATTGATAAAATATCTTCTTTTGCTTTTAAATATGGAGAATGAAAAGTTATTTGCTTTGGATTTTGGGTTGGATTTTTTAGAGACGCTTGCGCGATCCATCGCTGCGGGTCTTCCATTCCGGATCATTGGGGTCATCGTCGCCAAACGGATCATCGCCCATGTCCTCCTCTAGGGCCTCCGGATCATCCAAATAAGAATCGATCGCAGAGTTGTAGAGATCGTCAGGGCCATTAAGCATTTCGTCATCATCGAGCGGTGCCAAATGATGCTTGGGATAGTCCTCTTCCAGCTCCTCCCACAGAATATCCTCCGGCTCTGGGTCGTAGTCCACGCCATCGTCCATTTCCCCCTCCAACTCCTCCTCAAGGCCGCCACCGCCATTGATCTTTGCCTTGCCCGCTCTGGATGCTGACGCCGCCTTCCCAGCAGCATCCGCCGTTGGATGGCCATTTTGCTGACCATTGACTAGCTTGCTCTTCGACTTGCTGCTCCTGCGTCGTTTGCTCTTCCCAGCACCCGTTGATCCCCCATCACCATTGGAGGATGTGGACTTGCTCTTGGTGCGCTTCACCTCCGGCTTCAGCACCTCATACTTGGGCGGGGCATAGCGCTCGGCCAGCATCTTCTGGTAGACCTCCTCGGACAGAGGAAAGATCAGCGGCTCGAAGGGTGATGGCTCCACAAAAGTCTGATTGGAAAATATAACGTGTAAAAGTTGTTCCTCCCTACCTCCTTCTGATCTCTTCTACTTACATCTTTTATGTCCGGCGTGGCACTGCGGCGTTCCGCCTGATCCTTAAGCTTGCTGGACGTGGTTCTGCGGCGTGACTGCGGTCGTGACGTCGCCCCCAACATTTCGCCGTTCTCGTTGAAACCCTCCAGTGGATGGGCCAACGGCGAGGGTATGCTCTCGTTATCGCCCGCTCCCGCACCACCAGCCAGATGTGGAGCTGGCGAGGCCGAATCCGGCGTATTGGCGCCGCTCGATTCGGCGCGACTGTCTATCCGGCGATTGGCTCGGGGTCGCGTGCTCCACGGAAACTTGAGATAAGTCTCGAAGCGTTGCCGCTCCTCGATCAGGGCAAGCTGATGTCGCACAATGTACGCCTCGTCGGAGGTGTCCTCATCTTCCTCGTCCTCCTCCGGATCCAGTTGTACGATAGGCGCTATTGCTTGGCCGGCATTCGTCTTGGGTTTGTCGCCCTCTCCGGCCTTGGCCAGCTGTAGTTTGGGCCGCTTGGCCATTGGCTCCACCGTGGCGATGCGGACACCTTCAATCAAATGGGGTTTGCTTTTAGTTTCGCCTTTTATTGCAGCAGCATCAACGGAAGCGGAAGCGGAAGGGGCAGCGGCAGCGGCAACGGCAGCTTCTTTTGTTGTAGCTGCTGTTGCCTTTTCGATTTTCCCATTGGGCCTATGCTTCTTTCTTTTGAGACCCTTTTTCTTGGCCCTGGAAGCCTTTTTTCTGCTGGCTGCTGATGGGAGGATGTCCTTCGTATCGTTGGCTGTGGACTGGATGTCCTTTTGATCGCTGGCTGTGGACTGGATGTCCTTTTGATCGCTGGCTTTCGACTGGATGTCCTTTTGGTCGCTGGCTGGTAAAGAGATAACTTTTTTCTCAGCATCTGAGGACTGGATATCTTTTTTATCAGCGGCTGACGATGACTGGGCATCGTTCTCCAAGCCGACAGCTGACAGGATATCATTCTTATCATTAGCCTCCGTCTGCACAGCCAGCCCCTGGACGACAGCCTCCTTCGCGCTCTCCAGCTCCTTTGGGGGAATATCCTTCTTCTCACTAGCCTCTGCCTGCTGGAGAACATCCTTCTCCTTCTTGGCATTACCATTCACCAGTCCATTGTTGTTATTATTGTTTATTTTGTGCTTGGTCTTCTGCTGTAACTTCTTCAAGCCATTCACCTTCAAAGGTTGCCCAGGCAGCAGCACTGGCTGTGGTTGTGGTTGTGGCTGCGGCTTTTGCTCATTTAACGCTGCTGCTGCCGCTGGCACAATGCCATTGCCACCGGCTTTGATCTGTGGTGTTGTTGGTGTTGCTGCTGGTGTTGCTGCTGGTGGTGCTGGTGTTGCTGCTGAATCATCAGATGATGATGCTGCTGGTTGTACTGGTGTGTTCTTATCAGTCTCGCTGTCGACAACGCGCCATCTACAAAAACCAACAAGAGTACAGATGGTATGAGAATGATTGCACAGCAAAAGAGAGATAAAGTTGGGGGGACATACTTGGGTGTGGGTATCTCTTTGTAGGGCAGTATCTCCACTTTCGTTTGGGCCGCAATACTATAGGGTATAACAATATTATCAATATCATAAACGGGACGATGACGACGCTCTGTTGTTCTGAAAGTTTTAAGTTTTAGTTGGTAGATCCTTTGGTCTGGAAGCTGCCCATTTTCCCTACCTCTCCGAACGTTGATTTTGCGTGGGCGAGGCATGACGACTACGACTACCGCTTCTCACATCTCCACCTGCACCTCCACCTCCACCGCTTTGATCGCTATACCCATTCAGATGGCTGTTATTTAGTGTGTTGGAATTGCTGTTGCTGTTGCTGCTGTTTCTGTTGTTTTTGGATATGCGTCGCCGCTTAGCGTCGCTGTTCGAGATCTGAGATGCTGAGGAGGGACTGTGGAGGCGCTGTCGTTGGCGTTGGCGAGAGTCGGGCCACGGCAATCTGGAGCCGTTCACTCCAGTTGGTGGCTGATGCGCCTGCTGCTGCTTCCTGCTCGCAGCTGCTGCATCCCCATAGGGTGCGGAGAGAAACGAAGGGCATAATAAACAATTTGATGATGTTGTATTGATTGGTGATTGGTGATTGGAGGAAGGATCGGTATCGGTATCGGTTTTCGGTTCGGTTCGGTTCAGTTTTTTTTTGTTTTTTTTTTTTTGTTTGTTTTTTGTTTTTGGTTCAGTTTTGTTTTTTATGTTGATATCGATTTTGGTTTGGATGGAAAGAAACAGAAGAAGAGATGCAAAAGATTGTTGTTGTTGTATGTTAATAACAAATATCGAATGTTTGTCATGTTTACAATAATTTACTGTTGGCCACAAGTGGCGTTGTAGAAGGCGTAGAAGAAGTAGAAGTTGCTGTACCATTTCCGCTGTCCCCTAGACCCGTCGCTGCCGTGCCGGCTGCCGCTGCATCTTTATTTGAGTTTGAATTATTATTATTGTTGTTGCGCTCTTTGCGTCGTATGTAGCGACGCTTGATCAGGTCGCCGGGACGACGAGCAGCACTATTGCTGGCAGCAATGGCCTCGCGTTCCGCCTTATAGACACCTTTGACAACGGTCTTGGCCTGGCAGCGCGACATACGTTGCTGCCAGTCCGATTGCCGGCAAATGGCCTCAAAATGCACAGATTGTGTGACATCTAGGGGATGGGTGGGGGGGGAGAAGACGATCGATTATTGAATATTTGTATGGATTTCTGGATTGTGTATCCCTTACCCGTGTCAAAGCTGAGCACTGGATGATAGCCCGGATCGAGGAGCGCCACTCGATTTGCCGGCATCATCATTTCGGCCAATTCGCGCGGCGCTGTCGGATCTGGTCGGCCCGTGCACAGGGCACACGGTATCTGTGGCCACTGGCAGCCGCATTTGATGTTGCTGGGGCGAGCGGCCTTCTTGGAAATCGTGTGAATGCCCGTGGTTTGGAACAGACTGCGTTTCCGAAACTTGGACAGCATCAGGGGTCGGGCGCGGCAGCATTGATATTCGCTGGATGGCTCCTCCTTGTAGCCATTCGCCGGCTGCTGCACCTGCATCTGCTCCAGCTCCACGGCGCCCTTTGAGTGATTCAAATCCATATACAGATCACGATACTGGCGTTTCCTGCCCTCCAATTCGGCCATCTGTGAGCAGAGCCAGGACCAGCGCAGTGCAATATTGGCTCGATCTTTGGAGTATGTCCACACGGCTCGACGGGCGCTGAAATACATCCAGCAGATACAAATTAGTGGGGTTCGGGGACAAATCTACTATATACAGACAATACCGAATCAAAGTAGTCTTTTTCATTTGGTTTTGTAAAGAAAGTTATGTGTCCTATTGATTCGTGTTTTATTTTCGGTTATTTTTGAATAATAATTTCGAAATTCTGTACGTTCCACAAACGTAGCGGGAGGACAGGAAATACAGGAATGTAGGTGCGTGGGTGAGTCTTCGAAACATAGGGAAAACGTAGAGACATTGAAGTGCGAGGCTTAGGGACTCTTGGGGACTTGATACAAATCTAATATGTAATCTTTTCGACCTGGTCAAGTTGTCTGTTCTTGTTTCGGTTTATCTTTTCCCCTTCAAATGACTGTTCTTACGATCCTGATCGTGCCAAAGGAATGTTCGAATGGTTGTCTACAAATCTACTTAAAACTCTTAATCGCTGCCAGAAATGATAGAATTTCGATCTGCTTTAAGCATTCAAGTAATGTCATAAAAGTCATTAAGTTCTCTGGTAGAAAACAAAAAAAAAAAGTCTGACACAAACAAAATTGAAAAATTCATAATTGAAACTATTTTTAAAGTGGGAATATCTCCCACAGCGAACATGGAACAGGAAAGGAGGAAAGGAGGAATTACTTACATCGTCAGCGGCTTCTGATGGGTGTTGTTGTAGATGACCATCTCGTCGGCAGACTCGCCGCCAGAGCTGGACTCTGTTGCATCCGAATCGAGGGCGTTCTGTATCTCCCGCATCTCATTGTGCAGCAGCCCAGAGACGTGGGTCAGCTCGTTGGTTATATGTGTGTCAAAGCAGGGTATAATCTCATGCAAACCGGGCGCTTTCTGTTCGATGGCCGCGGCCGACGATGCTGCTGTTGAAGTGGCGGCTGCTGATGTATCCAGCAGGTTCTTGCCACGACGTACCTTGGCAGGCACTGCTGCAGTGCTGCCGGCACTGTTGTACCATGTCGAGGATGGGGCCAATGTGGCGGAACTGCCGCTGGGCGTATGACAGATCTGCTGGTGCCGTGCAGCCGTTTCGATGCTACGAAGGAGGCTGCCCATCTGGGTGGCTGGCACGGGATGCTTCTTTTGGTCTTCCCAAAAGTCGGGCTTCGGTCGCCCGGAGACGATCGACAGCACGGTGGTCTCCTGCTCGCTGAGCGTATCACTTCTCACAGGATTTGGGGTCTTGTGGGAGGTGCGTGCCGCCCATTCCATAATCCCAGCCACCTCCTCGCTGGTGTGGCTGCACATATAGCGCGCCTGGAACTTCCGCATTCGCCGGAACAGATGGTCGATCTTTCGCGTGAGAATTTGTTGCTGCTGCTCTATTGATTTTTGATCCTCCGCCATGGATTCTGCTGGTAGGACATGAGGGGTGCTGCTGCTGCTGCCGATGGTGCCGCCAATGGGATTCGGATACTGTGGAGTTACGGATGGGTGAGGGGCCGTAGCTGTCGCTGATGGCTGCTCCTCCCACACCTCGTTGAAGAAATTGAAATCACACATGTCCGGATTAATGTCCGAATTGATGACGTGATTGCCCTCAAAGGTTTTGAGCGCCTTGAGGACCTCCTCGATGTCGGTGTCCTCCAGCCCCTCGCCGCCTCCTGCATCTTTGAGAAAATTTGTGGAACTGGAAGTACTTTGAGGCGTCAACTGTGATGCATTCAATGCTGTGGATTGCCTCTGGCCCGGCAGCGGCGAGGCCAGGCTACCGGGCAATGACTCGGATCTTGGATCCTGTTGCACCTGTTGCCGGCTGGGCGTTGTGGGAGTTGTTGGAACCACCATTTCCACCACATCGACCATTTCCACATCCACCTGCTCCTGCACCGGCTCTTGCTCCTTCACTGCAGGCAAAATGGCACTAGCATTGCCATCCAACTGGCTGAGGCGCTCTGTGAAAATCGAAGAGATGGAGTAGAAGAGAGTATGAATGGAAAGTGCTCTCTCTGTCGTCTTTCCGTTCTCTAACTTACCCTCTATATCATCCGTTTCGATCTTTGGCAACTCCTCTAATGGCGCCGACGTCGTCGTCGCTGGTTGCTCCAATTCCATCGGCTCAAGCAGATCGATTTGTGGCTCACCCGTTGTGGATTCCCCTACGACTACTACCTCTGCTTCAACTTCTGCTACAACTACAGTTTCTGCCACAGCGGATGGTGCTGCTGGCTCCTTGCTGAGACTCACTTCGGGTAGGGTCTTGCGCAGACAGATCTCAGCCGAGATCGTCTCCTCAAAGTTGCTGGTCAGACCTGCCAGCAGCTGTACCGTGGAATTGTCCTTCCTTGGACTACGACCACTATTGTTGTTGTTGTTGTTGTTGTTCTCGATGGTAGGCGTTACAGAAGGCACGTCAGTGCTTTGGGAATCGCTTTGTGGGAGAGCAGGCGATTGACTTTCAAGGAGCCCCGTAGCACTGGTTGATGCCACAGCGGCGTCAACGATGGGTGGTACGCCTCCTCCTGTTGCTGCTTCTGCTTCGGCTTCGGCTTCGGCTTCTGCGACCCCCGATCCAGTGGTCGTTGTTGTTGTTGTGTGTGGGGTAGGAGCTGTGCTTAGGCCCATTGGATCATTATTTTGTTGCTTGTTGCTGCTGCTGTTGTTGCCGACGCTTAATTTACGCTTGTTGTTGCTGATTCTGCTCGATGGAACGCGTTGCGGGATGACTACAGCCGCAGCTTTGGCAGCTGCCGCTGCTGCTGAGGCGGCCGCCTCCTTGGAGGAGCGCGTCACACGCGTTGTGGCCGTTGCCGGCGTTGGTGTCGCTGGTTTCTTCACCACCACCGAAGGCGATGCTGCGCTGGTTAGCTTCTCCTTGGTACTTAATGGCTCGGCTGTGAGCGCTGGTGCCATAGTAGTTTCGATGCCGTTGGCCAGTTCTGTTTCTCCTGCTCCTGCTGCTTTTCCTGGCGATGGTGATGCATTCGCATCGGTTCCACACGTCCCGAGTGGAGCTCCAATTGTAGCCAAGGGGCTCGCACGCCGATTCCTGATTCGCTTTTCCCTTTCAATTTTCTACCGGATCTTCCGTTGAGGGTACGTTCCGATTCGACGACAACTCGCTTTTGGACGCAATACAAATAATATTATTTTATCCAAAATGATTTTGAAAATTAAATATTTGTATGGAAAATGCAGAGCACACTTTTCGTTCTCTTCGCTTGGCAGCTCACAAATACATGCACAACAAATCACATACACACCGAATACACACATGCATATGAACTGACAGAGCATACTGCGTTAACTGTATGTCATATCAAATCCCACTCTTTTACTCTTTTAAACCAAAAGCCGCTTGCATTTGTTTGATATATACCAAATATTTTTATTATCTCAATCCAGCTCTTATGGGAATAAAAAGTGTCTTTTCCGGCGTGTTATGTACAAAATACTCACACCACTCTAGGGCCACACACACACATACGGATAGTGAGAGAACAAATACTCCAAGAGAGAGAGAGAGATAGAGAGAGAGACTGAGCGCGCGAGCGTGCGGACACAGCAGGCCTGGCAGAATGCGCGCTATTGCTGCTATTGCTCATTCACAATGATGCGCAATAAAAAAAGACTGTATAGAAGGCAGACGAACACACATCTTTGCATACTGACGGAATCGTTTTGCTCCCTAGATGAAAATCACAATTTCCTTCAACTTTACATCATGCTTGAGAAACGTATTAGCAGATGCATTCTGTTTCTGCGCATGGTGCTGGGCGATGCTGTTCGGCTTCCATGTTTTTATATAATTTCTTTTATTGAATTTTTTTTGATCCACAATTAGTGGGCAAACAGCACCTCGCGCCTTTACAACACACACACACATACGAAGACTCAAAAATATGCATGCACACGCAAACAAATACAAAGAGTGTTCGCGCTTATGTGTGTGGGTGCGGGTCTAGCAATGTTCCACTATTTTCAGTTATTTACACAATCGCATTTTTTTATACATCTCACAATCACGAAATGCCCTACAAATGCTTAATTAGTTGTAATCTTTTTCATTTGTTGCTGTTTGGGACGATTAGAATCGAGCGGAAAAAAAAGGGAGTAGAAAAACGTTTTCAGCGCGAAAGTATTGTCGAAGTACTCACACAGGCACACAGACACATTCACCAATGGAAGCAGAAGCACGCAAGAATTTGTAAATTGCTTAAAATTTATGTAGTATTTTTGGTTGTACGCACAATCTAACCGTTTTGCACGATGTACACACAATTGTTAATTTTTTTCGTCTTACACAATGGCATGGACTTCGTCTCAATGTTCTCACTTCGCACAATTTTTTCCTCATTTATTTTTTTTCATCGCTGGCTGATACGCTTTTTGCCAAACGACGTGTATCGAAGCTGTACTCGTTTATGCCCTGGCAGAGCAAAGTACGCATGCCAAACAACCGGTTGTCCCGCTCACACCTATGCCGCGGCAATTGAAAATGCGTACGAGTAGTTTCGTGCGTGCGAGCGAGATGTCGTTTGAATTAAATACCTATCGGTACTTTTTGGCATGTGGCAACGCTAACTATTTAACTACTTTAAAGGCAACCCTGTGGCGGTGTCTCTCGATTTGTATTTGGTTTGTTTTGTTACAATAATATTGTTAATTTTTTTCAGACGCCGATTTGAACTGAATGACTGAAATTGCTGCTTTGTGCTGAAGCACTTCTGGGCGACGTGAGAGGCCGTTATATGCTGTACATTTTGAAATTGTGTCTACTGGATGGAGGATAGGAGAGGTGGTCGATGCACCCACAACACATATGTATATAGTTTAAGGAACTCTAAATAAACCGAATATAAATGAAGTGTTTAGCTTGAAAAGTGTTCTGGGATCTAGCGCTTGATGGAAAAGCCACTGAAAGTATATTCGGGAATTTCCTTGGCCGCCGTAAACGTTGCCTTTTCGATACTGGACGAGGGACTCCCTTTGGTCTCTAGCCAATGTTTCCTGAAAACAATTGGTGTCGGGACACTATAGTTAGCATCAGACTGGTAATACTAATCCAAAAACCTGCATTACATTTCGTTCAGCTGGGGAAGGGGTGCCTCCAATTGTCCCTTAACAGTGCCCTCTCTGGTGTTCATGCACCAACCTCTTACGCCCAGGCTGTTTGCCTGGCGCTCCGTGTGCTAGATTAGGTGATAGTGACCCCGCTGATCAGTCAATCGGCCAGTTAAACCATTCATCACTTACCTTGCGGAAGAAAACACCTGAAATGGCAAGAGAAACTAATTAGATCATGGCCAGGCGGATATCTGGTGAAACCAGGTCGCCAGAAATACCTTGTACGCGTCCAAACACCTCAAAATTGCAGGTAAACAGCGGTTTGGCGCTTGCAGACGCTGCCATGGTTGTTTCGTTCGAATATATTTGGATTTGGGATAAGCAAATGCTGACTTGAAATGTCAGCAGCGACAAAAATATATAACTTACTACGAACGAATTATAGTGCGATGCCATAGTGACCGGCGGTGGCAGCTCTATCAATTTTAACCCTTCGGGGGGCAGCAGTTCTCTATTCACTGTGACGTATGACGGAGATAATTGATCAGAAATGCTTGGGGAAACTATGTTCGTCATGGCGTATTTGCTGCAAGTTAATCATTCAAATTAAATAAGTAAAAAGTAGGGCAAGCGCATTAGCACAATTATCTCATTTACTGTTGTAATAATAGTAATACTAGAATAACACACCATAAGGGTTAATAACAGTGTTACCATACGATTCTAAAATGACCAACCAAATCCGCATTTCAAATATAACGATAAATTTAAGTGTTTATCCCTTTGGAACATAATTTATGCGTTTTGGCGATATATTTCCTTGATACATTAACAAAATTTCGATTACATTCGTGCATATACCAGAAATGGAAACAATTAAAATTTTAATGAAATATGGCAACAGTTCCCCATCTGAATTATTTTTTGATGGCTTTTATCAACTGATCTACGCTATAGGAGTTCACCACAGCGCTCACAGGAAGTTTTGCCTCCTCCATGGCCTTTTGGGCAGCAGCTCCCACAGCAATAAGTTTGCGATCGTTCACAGAAACCTTATATTTGCTGAAAAACTCCGATGCACTCCTCACGCTGGCCAGACTGTGAAACACTATGGTCTCTAGTTGTTTGGCCTTGAGCACCTTTTTCATGTCGTTTGTAAAATTCGGATGGATTTGATTCTCGTACACTTCACAAGAATCCACACGAAACCCCTGAGCCATCAGTCGGATACGCAGCGTATTGCCGGCCTCATTCCCGTAAGGCAGGAGCAATGGCAAGTCTCTCTTCGGTCCAATGGTCTCCACAATCAGGTCGCACAGGTTGTGGGCACTCACCACACGATCTCCAAGCGTCGGAAACTTTCGTAGAGTCATGTATGCCCTGCTATGGGTACTTGCGCCCAATGCATAGTTATGCAAGGCACGCCAGCAATTTGGCATCGCACCATTATTGCCCAGTGCCTCGTACACGGCCTGGACACTGCGCGGTCCGGGGAAGATAATTCCGGCATATCTGTGCGGCGCCTCAAGTTTGGCCTTCAGCAAGCCCAGGTTCTTCATCACAATCTGCGATGGGGGTATGTAAATGGGACTTAAATTACTCTGACGCATTGCCTGGCTCCGATCATAGTCCGCGGTGTGGCCCTTCAATAGGATAACTATTCGCTTTTGGCGATTAGCCATTGTTGGAATACAATTTTTAGAGCTCGAAAAAAACGTTGATTTTTGTTTGGAAACAGAACCGATCGGTTGTTTGTTTGAATTGTAATGAATTGTAAGTTTTCAGATGGGTATCGGATCTGTTGTTTGTTTGAAAATTGTCATAGCATTCATGATGTTGAAAAAGTGTGATCTATGAATGTTATATGAAGGGGAACATATTCATTTCTTTCTTAGATCTACCATAATACATACATCATTTCTAAAAACAAACTCTTCAAAATGTGTCGTCTTGGAATGTGTTATCACAATAATCTGCATAGATTTAAAATTTGTGTACATTTAGAGTAATTTATGGAAAACAAATAAGACTTACAGAGAGATTAACGAAACAATCATATAAATAATTGTATGAATTACAACAAATATAAAATTCATAGATCAGAACAATCAGAATCTCCCGCTAGACCGCCCCCATTTGCAAAATGGGCGTAAAGAGCTTGTAGGCCTGCTCGACGTATTGCACGGCGGCAAACATTTCGGCAAAGAATGTGTTGACCCTCTCCTTGGACTCCTCTGCAGTGTCGGGGGAAGAAGCACCCTTGCTGCTCAGTAATGCCGCATAGCGATGGCTGAGACCCTGGAGATGGCCATTGCATTGCTTGCAGAGATTGACAATGCCGTCGACCTCATTGGCGGTGCTGTGATGCTGCTTCACCAGCAGCAGTTCGGCAATCTTGTGCAGCTTACACATTTCCAAGGCACAGGCTTCGCTCAGGGCGTGTATGCTCTTGGCATAGGCCTGCTCCAGATCTGATGTGGTGGCCTCTTCCGACTTTAACCAAGTGAGTGACTGCTTCCAGTGGCTGGAAAAAAGAGTTTATTGAAAGCTTTTCCTCGGGGACAGCCATCTGGCTCACTCACTTTGCCACCTCTTCAAATTGAATCCCCAGTTCGGCGTCTGCTATGGTAGCCGACAGACGTTCGCCCAGCTCCTCGGGCTTATAGTCGCCTTCGCTGTCGCACTCCAGATCCTCCAGTTCCAGCAGTTCCTTCACCTCGTTGATGGTCTCTTGCAGATCGGCCAGGGCATTTCCACTGACCGCATCCAAGAGCGTGTCCAGCTTCAGGCGCGACTCTTTGGATAAGATTTCCAATGCCTCGTAGTGCACCAGACCGCAGTAGTTCTCGAAGAGAATCTCAAAGCGTAGTTGCGCCTTTTTCTTTTCCAACTGGAGCTGCATCAGCGATTCCTCCATTTGATCCGCATCCTTTTTGGCCTCCAGCAGCAATGCACTCAAATTGGGTTTGTTCGCCTCGAGACCCAGAAGCTTCCTTTTGTTCATCAACTTGGGATCGTTGTCCTGCAGTATGGTCATGGTCTTCTTGCCAATGCCCTCGAGGGTGTCCAGTCCCGTGTTTAGGACTTTGGAACCCAGATTCGTGACGAAACCCAGACCAAATGCATTCTCCTGATTGGGATCGACTGGTGTCGCTGATGGTGTTTCTTTGGGACTGACGACGGTCGTCTCCTCTTTGGCCTTTTCTGCGGCATTCAAACGTGCCAGCTCCTCTGGATCGGGTACACCTATAATCTGACTCAAGCCCTGATTCACTTGTGTGGTTATATTCCCCAATCCCTCGGTGGCCGTGTTGAGGACAGAGCTCAGTTTTCCTCCCCACAGGCCCCATGAGGAAGATGAGGAAAGTTCTGGAGCTGGAGCTGTGGTTTCCGCCTGCGATGTTAGCTGCTCCAGTGGTTTCTCCTCTTTTCCTTTTGCGTTGTTTCTGTCGTCACTGCTTTCCTGCTGTTGCTCCTTCTCCACGTGAACAAACTTATCATCGTCATCGCCCCAGTCATCCCAATTGTCGTCTTCATCACTCTGATTCCAATCGTTAGACGCTTCCTCATGCTTTTCTAGTTTTTTTGCCATAATTTCGAAAATCACTTTGCTCCACGTAGATTTTGCTGTCCAATGGATGGAGCTGCCAGTGTGCTGGAAAACGAACAGCTGTTGAAGAGAGTTGCCACACTGTTGTAAAAAGTACAGACTGTTGTAAAAACAACAACATAACACTTAATACACTGTTATACATTTTCTTTAAAAAGGTTCGTCGTATTAGCCGACTATTTCCGCTTTAAAAATATATCTGTATTCAAAAACTCGTTGCTCCAGCTCTTAGAGTCTCTGAGCACTAGGCGCTCATGGGTACGGACGGACAGAAATGGCTCAACCGACTCGGCTATTGGTGTTGATCGAGAATTTATGTACCTTTTGTGGTCAGAAACGCTTCCTTCGGAAAATCTGATATCCCGCTATACTCTTTTTAAGTATCAGGTTTAATAAGGTTGCAGATCCTGTATCCCCACTCCCGGCTTTAGCTTGGATCAAATTGAATATAAAAATTGAGGAATATGGTTTCCAATCCTTGAAGGAGAACGATTAACCCATTTTAAAACAAGGGGTTTTTTAATATTCCACTGAAAATAATGCAAATTTGATCATTTTAGCGCAGTTCAGGGTAAAGATGTAGTGTTTTTTTCTTAATTTCAGATGAAAGATGGCATGCTCTACAAGAAGAATTTAATATCGTTAATATTTTTCGCCATTTACCTCAAATAGTTGAACTATTTAAAATTGAGTGGGTCAAGTTTGTTTCTTCATGCTAAGGAACCAAAATGAAGGCAAAAACTATCAAAGCAATCGCCGTAGCAGAAAAATAAGTCAAGTATTTAAAATAAGCCAATCAACTAGAAAATAGGTTCATTAACTGGATAAAACTATGTGGGCAGGGCTAAGAGATCTATATAGCTGGGAATATTCGACGGAAGAAAGAATAACCAAGAATTAGTCGTCATAACCGGTTGACAACAATGATTACCGGCAACATTAATTGCCACACTCTACCGAAAGGATGCTATAGAATTGACAAAATGTTTGTCATCAAAGGCTCCGTAGGTATCAGGATCGAGATAAATATATACAAGACACTAATAATATACATGAATATGACTAAAACATATCAATTTGAGAAAAGGTCTTTATAAATTACGTTTAATCTTTATATAAAATGAGCGAAATAGGGTATACAAAGACCTATGCGCGCATCATGTCTTAAAATACTAGCAACATTACCTGTTTTTTTTTTTTTGTTGAACTATTTTGTTTAAGCCTTGTTTTAGTCAAAATACAGTAAAAGCAAGGACTAAAAACTAACCAATCTTGAAGAAAATTGATTCATCAACGGCCTAAAATGATATGGGCAGGGCTAAATATTCTATCGAGCTATTAATATTCGACGGAATATCAAAAACGAGGAATACATATGTGTAATAGAACTTGAGTTGGTCAGTATATTTACGGTATATTTTTAAAAGGAGACGGTATATTTCTGAGGGTCGGTCACACGGCCGACAACACTAACGCGGTGCTGCGGGAAGAAAATCAGCAAAAACATTAACAAAAATTAAATTTTTACAATAAATCCGGGCTTAATTTGTTTTTATCGTGAAGTGAAAGAACATATAAAATTATCGTTGCATGGGCGAAGCTAACTGTGCCGCCGGCTATGCTGGCGGCGTGATCTCGGTAAAAATGTAAGTAAAAATAGCGCTTTGCACTTCGAATTGTGTGAAATATGAAAATGGCACTTGCAAAACGTGGGTTTTTACAATTAATATATCATATTTATCTTTTTTCTGTGTGTGTGTGTGTGTGTGTAATGTGTGCCAAGAAAACGTCCTGTCCTTCTCGAAGATTCCATTTTAACCCTTTTTTGGTCTACGGATAGACATGCAAAGCAACAGAACAGAACCCAAACATAAAGAGCGAAGCGGAAATTCAAAGTGTAAGGGGGAACAATAACAGAGCACGCCGCCTGCATTCCCACGCCGTTTCAGAAGCTCCAGAGCAACGCGCAGCATGCAAATTAATTTGTCGAGTCTGAGCCTGAGCCTGCACAATGCTACCAGTTATTATCAGCCCCTCTCCCTTTTGCATAATTGTCGTTTAGATGGTGATGCTCTCTCTCTCTCTTTTTATCTTCTCTCCGAGAACAGCTGATTCCATGGTATTATTATAGACAAGGTGAGGCTGCTTGCCTAAGGAGGCTAAGTTTGTAGGAAATATTTATTCCGCTTAATCTTCCATAAGTTGATTTCCCCATTCTGCATCCTGCTCTAGGTCTTACGCTACAATTGAAATTAATCCTTCCCAATACTGGGTTCAAACCCATTCATTTGAAAAGATCAATGTTTGTTTTACATTGTTGCTCTCTGGCTACACGAAAGTTGCTTTGGTTTGATCGAACCGGCCGAGCGAACTCGAACCACTGGGCCATGCAAAGGTATGCTCGATAGGGAAAATCCGCCCCGCAACATTCCAAGGCTCATACGAATCTTACCTTACCGACTTTGATCAACAATATGCTGTGATTGCATACAAGTTCTGCTAACAATCAAGGCATGTTTTTTGGGGTGGATTTGACATTGCATGCGTGTTATTTCCTGGCCCGTTTTGGTTCTTGTCCATACCTTTTTTTCCTTAGCAACACTCGTTTGTTGCCGGACAACATTTTTAGGCCCTAGCAACATTCGTAGGCGGGCGTATTTGAAAACGGCCTTGCCGCCCCAAAACAGACCCACTCGCGGACAAGTAAACAACTGAAATCGGGTGCATTTTCTGAATTCAGAAAAGCGGTACGGCGCTAAAGTTTATAATTACTACAAACAAATATCCGATGTATTTCCGTAAAAAAATTACACCAAAAAATATATTGTCAAAAAAAAGTTGCAATAAAGAAACGTTAGGCCCTTGTTGTTGTATTTGCAAGTGAATTTGTGTGCGTACTAGAATACAAAAATTCATTCATTTAACGGCTTGTCTGTGTGTGTGTGTGTGTAAGAGTGCCTTCTGATTGGGGAGCCGCCACGGAAATGCCGCCGCCAAAAATAATTTTTGATCAAAGAGCCAAAGAGAGAGAGAGAGAGGAGGTGACACTTTCGGCCTCTTTTCTTTCTAGTTGTTTGTTTTTTTAACGCGTTGCATGCGGCCCTGGCCATTTAAAAAGGCTAGAAAATACCTGTCGCGGTCGGCAGAGGGAGGAAGGAGGGGAGGGGTGGGAAGGTATCCTCACAAGGGCATCATCATTTTCCGTGGATTTCTCATTCTGATTGGTATTCCGCGTCCGATTCTTGTTGGCCTACTAAAAGAAACTGGCTCGCACACACACACACACGCACACATAGGCAAGAGCGGCGCGCGAAAGGTCTCTTACCAAATCTGCTCTCTTACATGTTTCTTTCTGGCCTGTTCTGGTTTTTTTTTTAGGTCTCCGACTCGTGGTCAAAACGAAAGCGCCAAAAGCAAATAAAACAGATAAGAAATAGCCAGAAAAAGGCATTTTATAGTGTGTGAAGTGAAAAATTCTATTGAGATTCGGCCAAGTGAAAGAGCCGAGGCCGAGCCACCCCAAATCCACTGCAATTTTGCGGTCGATAAAAAGTTAATTAATTCGACAAAATAAAAACAAAACAAAACAAAACCCGAAATAGCGCCGGGATGAGTGCCAACGCCAACAGCAGCAGAACCAGGAGACGCAGCACTAGCTGGTCGTCGGAAAAGCAACCGCTGCAGCAGCCGGCGGCGCAACTTTCTCTGCCGGAAGACGATGACGTCGCAGGTGGTTTGCTGGAAATGCCGCGCATATGCCGTTGCTGCTGCAAACGTGATCTGGAGCTGCTTAGCCTCTTTGGGGCCGCCGACAAACCAACCATATCCTCCCCAGAAACGACGGAAACAGAAACAGTCAACGCCACAGTCACAGTCACAGCCACAGCCACGTCTAAGATGCGACGCCGCGATACCACCACAGCAGCCCTGGGTGATCGCACCAACGGCAATCCCGTGGACTACGCCCTGAGCGGTGCCCACAGCAGCATGGACATTGTCCTCGAGGAGATGATCATCTGGATGCTCAATGTAAGTAAAGTAGTAGTCTCTCTCTCTCTCTCTCCCTCTCTCAAGCACTCGAAAGTTGTTCTTTGCGTTTAATTTTTAATGTGATTTATTGCACACACACACACACACACGTGTCGGACTCATTTACTTTGAAGTACCGTTGGTCCTCTCTCTCTTATATTTTATTTGTCCTTAATGCAGGGAAATAAATTAAATTGTCTGGACATTTGCACAAAACAAAGCGAACGAAAGAGCAATATAAATAATAAATAAACCCCAATGCTCTTCCAGCAGTTCAATTCACCGACGGGATCGAAAAGTGTTAAATGTCCGTCGGTGAAAAAGGCAGCCCCCCCCCCCCCCCCATCCAGAGTAGCCAAAAAATTAATATAATATACAATGTATAAATAGATAGATACGAATGCATATCCGAGTATCTAGACTTAGATAATCCTCCTATCTTATCGTAATCAAGGCCCGGGAATATCATTTCATTTATTTGCTTTCGCCTTTTTATGAGCCTCCATTTAGATTAGAGGAGCTCTACGCCCCTGATGGTACGTATCTGATTCGGATATGGTCCATATATTTGGTGGTCTTCTACGATGACCTTTTCAACCGACATTGGCCATAAATTTTAATGATCGTAAATATGGGCTCCCCCAATTGAATACTAATTTGTTAATGTGTGCCCAAAAGAAAGAGGTGTGGACGGCAATTAATAAAATTATTTAAAGAGAGAAAGTTCTGCGCTGCATTGCCGACCATATACAGGGGCACTGCACCCCGCACCCCGCACCCCCCTCCCCCTACCAAAAGTGACTCAAAAACACTTGAGTGAAAATATTGCATTCCTCGCCTGTTTGAGGGGAACTTCTGAAGCTACAGCCCTCGAAGATAGCCTTTCTTCCATAGATTGTGTGCTTTCTGATTTCTTATCTTTTCTTTTTCTTTATTTTCCTAGCAAATATTGTAGGTTTTCTTTATCAGAATGAAGAACACCTGAAGAGGAAACTCTTATGTCTAATTTTTCATCCCCATTTCCGCAAAGAGTATCCAAAAATGGTCTGGCCAACGCATTTGCTTGAAGTGTTTTTCCTTTTCCTGATTTTCCATTGTGTGTGTGTGAGCTATTTGCTATTCTTGGCATTCTGGCACATTGCGTGCCACAAGCCACGAGCTGACTTGTGGTCCGGACCGGCTCCGAGAACCTTTTGGGCTTGGGAATCGAGTTTATGGCCAAGCTTTAATTGCAAAGAGTGGCCAACGTCAACGTTACTTTCCGGCCAATTATACGGCACCCGCTACTGCCGCTACCCGGACTACTGCTTGGCCCATTGACGGACCCCGAACTGGCACTGGCACCAGCACACCTCTTAGCCATTCATTCCCCCAGCTACCATTACCAATAAAAGACCGAGGCGTACGCCTGAAACTGGTTTCTTGAGAGACGCCGCTCGCCGGTGGGTTTGTTGGTGCCTCGCTGATTCTCAAGGTGTTGCATGAAAAATTGTTTGACCTTAAGAAACTCTCCGCCGACTCGTGCGGGTCGGGCCCGGGTCCCAGTCTGAGTCGTTCATTATACAATTTCATTTTCGTTTTGTCCATTATTTATTACGACTAGTAGAGCAGTCCGATCTGAAAGCGAAATGAAAAATGAGTCCAACTGCATCGTCGGTTTTTTTTTTTTTTTGGGCTGTTGCGATTGAAAAAATACCATTAGCATTTTCAGAGCAAGAGCCGTGCTCTTATCTAATGATGATGCTCTCAAAGAAGGCGTTTCTCTGGGGGTTGGGGCAGGGGCAGCTGCGGATCATAATGGGGTTACAAAGCCCAACAAAGCCCCCAAAAAGGGGCCACAAATGATGAAACTTTGAAAAAATCGCCACAAAATAGGAAATTCATATCATTTTTTTTTCGGTTTCCAGACGAAATCTTTGATGATCGGTTATTTGTATTGTTCTTTCATTTGATAAATGATAATTATGTTTCTCACTTTCAATTATTTGGGATTCCCTCTTGATTCGGTTTTAATTGAGGCTTGAAGATTCTCTCTCGAAAGAATTCAAAGAAATTTTATAATGGCTTTAACCTCAAGCACACTTAACCCCTGAACTTGTACTCGCTCATTTGATAAATGAGACAAAAATTTTAATTATGATTTATTTCATTGAATTCTCACTTTCGATTTATCGAGGTTCGGTTTTAATAGAGGTTGAAAGAAGAATGCTTCCAAGAAGCATCACTCATTGCGAGAGTCTCTTGTAATTTGAAGACATTTTTGATAATCGAATAACCCTTGACCCCCCCTCAACTTGTATTGTTCATTTAATTTGATAAATGGGGGGAAAAACAAATTGTAATTGTGATTTATTTTTCATTGGAAACCCATTCTAAATTTCCCTATTTCATGAGACCCATTTCAAATAGTTACTCGTTCTTTATTCCTACTCGTTACTCAATCCCGTTACTCGTTGAACTTTTAGAATTGATTAAATAAAGCAAAATTTACAGAGGTCTCCTAGAAATGTCCAGGCAAATGGAAGGATATCCGTATCTCAGCAATCTTTTAAAGTGGTTTTTTGTTTTGAAAAGATTATATCTCCATCTGCCTGGATTCCGGAAACGGACGGATGGACTGTGACTCCGTGACACCCCCTTGATATGATGATGATTTTCTTCACCTATATTTCACTCTGTCCCAGAGCGAGGCAAATGATTAGCAGCGACTCGTTTCCATTGTCAAATTAATTGCCGAGCGAGAAACTCAATTAGGCCGAACGGCAATTAGCCCACGTTTACGCTTACGACACCCCAAAAGTACACCCCACGCATAACAATTGGGCTTAATTCCCGGCCTCCTAATAAACTAAACTGTAATCAAATCAGAACAAGTGTGTGAGTAAATACAGATTGCAGATAAAATACTATATGTAGGCACTGGATACAGTTTCTATTTTTGCCCCCCTGAGGTTCTTGGTTCTCCTCCTACTACAAGAAGTGTAACAAACGCTATAATGAAACCCTATATCTCACAAATTTCAAAGCAACAAATCGTAGACCTTCTATATTTAGAATTTTTGCGAATTTTCCAGGTATTCGTGCGAATCTCTCATGGAATTCTAAGAGCGAAAGGCCGAAATGTCACCATAGGGGGTAGGTCCGTTGTTCCACTATGACGCATGTTGATTCTCTGTTAAAATTTCCCATAAGCGAAGGGATAAACTCGTTAAGAATGCCACTACCTTGACGCCACTTGCGGTTCTGGTTCTAATTGACGAAATTTAATTCATTTTCTTATCAAAACACTTGAAGAGAACTTAATTTCGGGTTATTTCGCTGCTCTTGGAATCAACTCTATTCTATTATTTCTTTATCAGGCTTTTGTTTGGTAGATTGTTGGATTATACGCATCTATTATTGGATTGTTCTCTCATATCCAGAGAGCAAGACGAGCGAAATTTCTTTCCTCCACTCGAAATTGAATTGAATCAAGAGCTGTAGCACTATTCTTATCATATTGCCAAGCACGTGTTCGTTGATTAGACAACAACAAATCGCGCCATAAAAGTTTATACTATAGGTACGAGTATACGAGTGAAGAAAAGTTCCACAAATCAAAGACCGAGGCCCGCGAAAACACGAATAGAGAGCGTCTAGGCAATAGATGCTATACTTAGCATAACCTAAACAGATCTCACAGATTTGAGTGAAGAAATTTGTGAAATTTTTCTATCTGCTTATCTGCCCATCTATCTTTATATCTGCATTTCTCGGGTACTCTTTATCTCTGTGATGCAAAAGTGAGGAATATTTTAATAGGTCTACAGATGGCATTCTATCTCTTATTGTTTCTTCATGTGGTATTAAAGATCGTTGGAATGCCTTAAAAAATAGCCTGTTTTTCCGCTCCTAGAGCAGTTAAATCTGGCAAAAACTATGGGTTTCCTCTTTCCAGATTGTATTAGATTTATTGCCTCGATTCGGATCACATTTCAGTTCAAGTTTCGATCGACTCAATGGCTGGCAGGGCCCCTTATCTGCTCCTCCAAAAAGACTTTGTTGACCTGGCAACGCCACTAAATCCACTCCTTGTGGGGCCCGCCGTCACTTATCGGCTAATTTCGGGTATAAACAAGTCTTGAGTTGAACATTTTTCACACAAATTATGAAAGTTATTCGTTTTGTGTTGTGTTTTTGGTTTGCTCCAGTTTAAAGTCGATTGGAATTTGGCAACTTTTGACGGCATCTGTTGCATTTCTGCGCCGAGCAGAAAAATCCCAATCAGCTGAAGACTTATTAAATATGAAAATAGATGCTACCGTCCCGTCCCGTCCCGTGGTGGCTCGTAACGTGTCGCATAAATTAATAAGTCATGAAAATAAATAATACAAACAGCCAGATGAAATCAAAACAGTATTTACGTTGCGTCATGAGTTATTGGTTGTGTGGATGTGTGGATGTGTCGCTGCCGGTGACCTCCTTTGAGGAATTGCGGGGCGACACTTTTTCGCCGTTTGGCAATTGGCGATAGAGGCCGCTGATAGGGAGAGAGCTCTACCACGATAACACAATGTCAAATTCATGCCAAGATCAACTTACTAATAATGATTCTATTTGCGTACTTGGCTGCTTTCGGGGGCTGCCTTTGGGCTTATCAAAACGCTTGGGTATGAGTGAGTGAGCAAGACCTGTTTTTTTTTTGTCAATGAACCTACAAACGAAATCTTTTTAAACACTGGATCCACCTACATATGTGCTATTATATATTATGGGACTTTTAATGCATTTAAGTACAAAACCTTGTCGTCTACTAGTACTCCGAAATTCAATCTGACGGATGGATATGCAAAACACAAACACGACTTTTTCATTCTCAACAAAACATGCAATCGAATATCAGATATGCCATTGGATGTATAGGTACATATATTATCACTAGTTCAAGTTCCATTGTAATGCCGTGATCTCATCCGTTGGTTCGATTCCTGGAATAAAAGCTCTAATAAGAAATGCGAATTATTCAAACAATCTTCTTTCAAATAACATATAAGGCAATATTAAAGGGTTTATCGATTCAATTGAAACAAATATCTAAAATATTTACTGTTGGTATTTTTCCTATAAAAGTGGAAATTTCTTATCGTTGTTCTTTTGCGGATGGAAATGTTATTCTACAAAAGATAATACAGATTTCCAATAAACATTGATATATTTTTGTTGGTTTAATACTACAAAATCCCAAATGTATCCATTCATTCGAAAAATGGGGTACTGTCTATGGAGGTATATGGTATAAGGTAAAATATTCCTTTAACAAATTTGTACTGTTTGTGTTTTTCCTATAAAAGTGGAAATTTCATATCGGTATTCTTCTAAAACTCTAACATTTGCGGTTGGAAATATTCTTCTACAAAAGAAGAAACATATTTTGGAGAAAATTTGATATCTTTTTGGGGTTTCATAATACAAAATCACGAATGTTTGGCCTGTAGTACCGTACTATCTATTGAGGTAACCCGTAGATCTCAATGTTTATACGTACCGACAGCCATGGCTGCATCCCATTTAATATTGATCACAGGAAATCTAAAAAACATATAAACTGGGGATCAGGGGATCAAAAACCCTTTTCCTTTGTACCCTTTGTACGCGACTCTGGAGTACCCAAGTACCTCGGGAACTATAAAAGTTTGCCAAAAATAAAATCAAACGCAAACAAGGCGGAAGGGGAACGCAAGAGGGGGAGGACTACTTTCGCAGGGGGGTGGCTGTTGCTGCTGCTGCTGTTGTTGTTGTTGTTTAATCTGATAGTGCAATTTGAACGGTTCAATTAGGCGGCAGAAAGGCAAACAGAAGGCGGGACACGCAAACGAATTGGAATCCCGTAACGCCCAATCCACAATTCCCACACACACACACCCAAACGGACAAAGGCGGCGAGATGCACGCACGGACACGCACAAAAGGAATTGTGCTCTTTTTTTTCATAAATATTGCAATCGAAATGGGAATTGCCCGAGCGAAAGAGTCAGAGAGAGAGAGGGCAAATGACGGATGATGGTCGAGGGGGGAGGGGGGGGACGATGGATGAGGTGAAATCCGCTCTCATGGCAGGGCAGGGCAGGGGCGCGATGTACGTGCTGTCGGCAGGGTTTGCTTCGGGGATTTTTCAATGTCCTCTATCCATCTCGTTTTCTCCTGTCAAAACCACAAAAACACTTAACGAAACGGGACGAAGCGAGGCGCATGCAGCCGTGCATTTTATTTGTTCTTCATTCTCAACGGTATATCTTTTTGGTTTCCCCCTTTTTCCGATCGGTATTCGATTTTCTGCATTATTGTGTTTGCGATTTGCCAACAATGGCATATGGCTGGGGCTTAGCCCTCGGCTTAACCGCTCGGCAAACAGTCCAAAACTAATAATCCAAGCTTTTCGCACAATATTATTTTGCAATTTCGTATTCTCGTTGTTTAGTTTTAGCTCACGCGTAGAGAAGCGAATTATTTGATTAACCCATTTTCCACGCTATTATTATTGCCAACATCTACATTCCATCCCTCCATCCCCCCCCACCCACTTTAAACCAGGCTCAAACAGTTTTGTCATTGGAGATGATATTTTAGCTCCCAAACCCTTCCCGGGGGGTATTGTGATGTTTCTGTGGACTTTCCATAATGCAAATGGATCGCTGTTTCTCATACCTTTTTTATAGAAATGTCCGATCTAATCTACAAAAGGGTAGCTTTTCGTTTTCTTCTTTTCGTTTTCGTGTTTTTTTGTTGTCGTAATTGTTGCCAGGTCATAAAATGCAGGCCGTTTCTTGATTTGCTGGTTTTCTTTTTGTTGCTTTTTGTTGCTTTTTGTTGCTGAATGAATTCGTTTCCCACGTGGTTATGCTGCTGCTGCCGCAGGCCTCCTGTTGTCCGTTCACTTACTTTCTGGCCTTTTCAGTGCTTGTTGGTTTTTGTCTTTTTGTTACTGAGATTCGTTTTGTTGCCCCTATTATTTGTATTGCCTTAGCTGGTTTTAGGCGCTTGGTTAGTCAGAGCCTGTACTGTTTTTCCGGTTCTTTTGAATTGAGTTTTCCCATTGATTTAGGGGGTTTAATGAAAAGAGAGGCAATTGAAAAGTGAAGGCTATTGAACTCGTGACTCGCTCGCACAGCGGGAACGGACGGGAACCGAGGGAAATCCACTAGGGGGATCAGTTTTTGCCAATTTAACTGTAGCCAGGGAATGCATTGCACTAGGGGATCAATTTAAGGGACTTTTCAAAAATATTCCCTTCGCGCACACTGATTTGCTCATATGCGTGCTTGCATGTAAATTACCCCAAGGCTACTGGGGATCAATTTAAGGGACTTTTCAAAAATATTCCCCCCGCACACACTGATGTGCATGTATGTAAATTACCCCAAGGCTACGGGGGATCAATATGAGGGATATTTGCTCGCATGCGTGCATGCAAATTACCTCCTGCTACAATTACTGTTCTCTTTCGCCGCTCTCAAAAATAATATAAACGTATGACACTCACTTAAGGCTGGACTATAATGTACAAAAAGAATTCCATAGAATTTCTTAATTAACATAATTACAATTCTTTGTCGGACCAAGTTTTTCACATCAACCTAAGTGTCCAGTAAGTGTCATAGTGGTATGACAACCAAATAGTAATGAACTTTGGGAATTTTGTGTGACTTGATTTATTTCTCCTCCCCGAAAAAAAATACAACAAAATGGGAACATTAGTTCCACTCAACTGATTCTCTGCTCTAATTGAGTTTCTGTTGAAGGTTAGTCCCCACACAACATGCTTCAAAATTGATTGAAGATTTACCCGATTAGTTAACATGCCTACTCGTATGTTGCTGTTGTTTACATTATATATTTTCCCCTTCATTTTGGAGAGTTTGTATTCCCCAAACATCTCAATCAATCTGCGTTGCTGCGGCACACCCTGAAATTTTTGTTGTTGTTGCTCTACAATTTTCAAGCGGCTGTCAGTTGAAGCGCAAAGATGCTTATGGCTCTGTAAACAAATTAATAGAGGAATATTAACACAAAAATATCCAAAATACCGGACTATACAGATTTATGTGCTCGTTATAGAGCCATCGCTAAACACTTAATATTATTGTTGTGGAAATTATCAATACAGAAACGTAGGTGCCACCATATTTCCACTGGCAGCACCCGATCGGTTGAGTCGAAGTTCCCTCCATTAATAATACATAAGTATGTGGTGCCCCCTGTGCAGAGTAAAGTACTTCCAGAGTATAAATATCTCTATTAATCTATTGTTGCCAGGGCATTTGGGTTTCGGACACACCTTCCGCTTCAGTTCCTTCTCAAATGCCGTTTCCTCTCTACACGACGACGACGCCGTCGATGATGACGATGTTGTAGCCGAGAGCCGGTTTACAGAGCCGAGAGCCGAGAGCCGCCGCACGTTTACTTTATATCTACAGTTACAGTGTGTACGTAACTTTGAAATTGTTGTTGTTTTTATTGTTGTTGTTGCTGTTGCTTTTGTTGGTTTGTAGTCTATTGGTTGTCTGGCGGCTTTTTACATTTGTTGCGCTCTATTTGACTTTTACTTTTCATTTGCCACTAGAGGAGCCATTCAGTTATTGTTGGTGTATCTTTCTCTCTCTCCCTCTCTCTCTTTCTTTCTTTTTTTTTGACTATTTAATATTAGTGCTCACATTTCCGCCTCCATAGCTCCATGATTCATGTTGGAAGATGGAAAGTAAAAAGAAATTACCGTCAAATTATGATAAATCGAAATTAGACAACATTTTGGCTGATGATTTCTTTATAAGATGCAGGGATACTGCCCGTTTAACGGTAGGACATCCTATAGATACTATGTATGTGCAATGCCCTCCGGCCGGCTGTGCTGGATTTCCACCTGCAGTTCGCTCGTCTCAAGCTTCGGCCTGGTGTCGCTTGGCCCACTTAATGAGGCCCAGTAAAGTGGGGCCCCAGGGGTAACGGGGAACTGGGGTACTGAAGGACCCTCTCGCACAACGGTTCCAAAGTGTGTCAGGATAATGAAGTGCTTCCTAGAGGGTTCCGTTTACAGATGCTCGACTGCAGATTGCTTGGACTATTTTTAGTAGCTGTGATTATTTCCGGGACAGTACGTGCGTGGGCTTTCGTATTCGTATTTGTCCGGAACATGCTCTCAATACGATTGACGCTGAGCTCACCAAATATGGTTGGGGGGAGAAATTGGGGTTAGCCCCATGGCAGATCTCTCTCCTTCCCCCTCTCTCTTGCGGCAATCTATTGGACTAGATCTTCATGTGGCCGTCCGTAAATCGTAAACTTCTTTTTATCTTAATTAATTTGTTATGGCCACACATAAAAAGCCGAACAGAAGCTGAGGAACGAGTAGATGGAAGTAGAAGAGAAGAAATTACATAATCTGCAGCTCCCTCCCCCCCCCCCCTCTCTGATTGTAAGCCCCATTTGAGAGGCGAAGGAGGAGTGAGGGGGGGGGGGGGGCAGCAACAACGATAAGGAAAGTGAGTGGAAATTGAATTCACTTTTTCGGTGGTGGCCTTTATATTGTATGTTAATCTGATTTAAGTTGCGTGTCTGTTAATGTAAGCCACATTATACGTTTGTCTCATGTCTGGGTCTCGGCTCTTGGATCTCCGTAGTCGCCACTCGCCACCTTCCCCGCCGTCTCTCTCTTTTTTTCGTTGGTTCGTTTTTGGACGCCCCCCACAAAGACACTCAATTGTGCGATGTCCGGAAGCGCAGCCCAGCCCCAGCCCCAGCCCCAGCCCCGACACCGCATCCACCCCACATTTTTTGATCAAATGGGCGTATCGGTCGGCATCGTGTGAGTGTTATAGAGGTTTTGCTCCATCCATCCAATGGTTCCCCTCCCAGGCACTTGGGATTTGGCCTCTTCAAATTGATTCTGAAGTACTTTCCGGGGACTTGAGCGTATAAATTATCTCTTTCATGTTGTTCACATGTCAATGGGCTAATAAGACAAAAGCATAATATGATTTATGCCCAGAGCCAACAAATGGCAACAAATAAAGAATGCTAATAGTGGAAGTGGCTGGACGGGGGAGGGAGGGCCAAATTCGACGTTTAGTTAGTTTAAGTACTCGTCCATTTGCACGGACTGGTTGGTCACCCACTTAGAGAGACCCATTTTAATGTCACAGTAAATAATGGGGCCTCTTAGTATAATTTAATGTCCATTCTGTCCATAATGTAGTGTTTAAATCATGACAGTTGTACATTTCTGATGATCAATTTGTTGAAACCGAGAACATAACTGACATGGCACCACCAACACCACCAGATTGTCCATTAAAGCGTTGGTAAACCATAGAATCACTTAGGTATTAAACGACTTAGGGCTATGATCGAATAAGGGAGAAAATCGGTGTCTCGGAGGGGTATTTGTACGATTCTTCTTTGTTTCTTCCTTTTAGTTTAGTGAAAATATACTTAAGAAAACAGCAAGAAATTATAAATTTAAACCGTATACTCATTAAAATACCAAATAAATACTAGAAAAATACTAAATCGCTAAAAATTCCAAAGATAATATAATACAAATATTTTGCTTATTTTTTTATATTTCTTTTTTTTCGGATTTAATAATAAAATAAAAATAACTAAGAAAATACCACAAAATTCTAAATTTAAAACATTTACTCATTAAAATTAAAAGAAATAGAGAAAAAATAATAATAAATAATACTTCCACTTATTATTTTATATTTTTGTTTCGGATTTAATAATAAAAAAAAAATACTTAAGTAAATACCAAAAAATTCTAAATTTAAAACATCATCATTAAAATACCACAAAATACTAAAAAAAAATAGAAAATTCTAAATTGAAAACATATACCCATTAAAGTACCACTAAGATACTAGTAAATTACTCAAAATACCAAAAGGTTTCGAAGAAAATATTATAAAAATACTTCCAGTCGGTGTTTGGACTTATTATTTTACACTTATTTTTCGGATTTAATCCAAAGAAATCCCATATCGCTCACAGCAAATGATCTCGTTATTATGTCGTTGTGTCCGTTCGCTTATGTGAAATTCGCACAGCGAATCCAGACAACTAATGTGCATCCAATGGAACTCTGCACAAAAGTTCTATGCCATTTTCGAGGCAGCAAAAAATAATTGGATCACACGCCAAGGAAATTTAATTCTCCACCACGCCACGAGGATGTTTGCCGACTGTGACTGTGGCACAAAGAGAATGACTGCACAATTTGCCAATTAGAGGGACTCGTAGAGATGTCATTTTCTGCCGAAGTGACAGAACGATTATCAGGTTAGGCTTCGGTGCCCGCAAAGGGTACAAAAACACTCGTACGAGTATGTGGGATCTTGGCTGGTTCTATCTTCGACTCTGATTTAATAAACCAAAAGACAAGAGTTCCGCTTTGGTAAGCGCTGAGAAGACATTTTCTGCTCCAAAACTTTTATGTACATAAATCGGTTAAATATGTACAAAAGTCTGTGGAGTCTGTGTTTCAATTTGCAGCTTCTTTAAGCCAAAACAACACTACACAACAGCCTGATAAATATCTCTGTTTCCGTCTGTTTGCATACGCTCTTACGGCTTTCACACACAACAGCCATTTTTACGATGGTACTCGAAATCTCTGCAGACAAAGATGGGAAATAAAGCGCGAAAGCAAAGGGCTAGAGAGCTCGACACTGTATATACCCTCTGTTACAGCGATCGTTTTTCTAGTGCCCGCTGGAAAGGAGGATCCCTCCCCAAAAGTTGAGATGTCGGATTCCAAAGGCGTCCCATAGGATACCTTTTTGGCTATTGAGTTTCAAATATAATGCTGAGAGCACCCCCCTTCCTTACAGAGAGATCATGCGGCAATCGTCAGCTCAGATTAATCGGAAATCATAAGCTCACATTTAAGACTGAGTGCCGAAAGAGACCGAAGGTAGAGCCGCGGCCCTTGCCGCGCCCCACAACGCTACCGCTCGTTTCTGTAACATTGAATTGAGAAATATGGGTGGAGTATGGATATTTAATGTATGTCATGTATTTGATACTGTATTCAATTGAAGGCTGTGAATGTTACTTATCAAAACTTGGCTCAGTGTCCAGGCTGTGCGTGGACGCCGTGCTTTGACGCCTTGAGAAGCTACCGCGTTGTTTCTTTAGATTACATTCTTCCTCATTGCAGGCCATGCAAACGTCCACGAAATGGGCAAGCTTGGGAGAGGCAAGTTCTTCTATAATTTTCTGAGCCTTAATCAGTGACTCCTTGGTGCGTTCCACCTTGTGGAGGGCTGCATTGGACTTGATGATCAGAAGAGTGCACAGAAATTTCCATATCAAGCTATTGCAGTTCTTGGTCTCTGGAAAAACAATGAGTTTTTAAGTCAGATATGGCTATAACTACGAAGAAGAAGCCTTACCTGTTATGCCCTTTCTAGCTATAAAGCAGCATTCATCGAAGCGATTGGATTTGAGATGAGTGTTGCCAATCTGATGCAATAGATAGCATTTCTCGATCGAGTACTTGGCGAACAGCATTCGTTTTTCCAGTCGGGTTATCCACTGCCTGGAGGATTACGAATTTCTGCAATAGTGGCTGGAATGGGTTGGTGGGGCGGAGACTCTTACCTCGATTTCGACATGGACATATCCGTCACATCGGAGGCCTGATGAGTGGAGCGATCTCCAAACACGAAATGTTGAACGTCCCAGGACTTGTCGGTGGGAAGGCAAAGCAGCTTGAGAAGAGCATCCTTGTCCTCCTGACGATTCTTGTCGGGTGGGACTACACACTGTTCGGCAAATGCCAGAGCCAATGTATTGTACACTTCGTTCATGAATTCAAATTTCCAGGGCATAATCCGGCTAGTTTTCAGGACAACGTAGTCTCCCATAACCTCCTCCACGTACTTCGCGAGTCGCTGTAGACGGCAATAATGGTTTCCTTGATGGCTCCCAAAAAATGAGGAAGAACTCACCGTCACGTTACCGACGGCCCGAAGGTGTCGAATGCTCCTCAACACCGAACGCATGGTCCGACCTGTCTGGTACTGCTTACGGAACATACAGTCCTCCCGGAATTTGTCCATCAGTTTTTTGTTCGTGAATTTGTTGTATTGAATGTAATACATCGGAGCACGTGCATGAAGCATTTTCTGAAACACAATTTATGTACAATCTGTGTATATTTCCAAGCGTGATCTATACATACCAAGAAAATTTTGATTTCCTCATATTTCTTTTTATTGAGAGCTCCCAAAAAATATTTCGAGTTTTGACACTGTTCGAGTAGCAGAGTGGGGTTCCTGCAGAAAGTGGACGACCAGATGATCAGACGATCAATGGTTTAGTTTTAAAACAAAGTTACCTAAGCAATTTCTTCAAAAAAACCACATCAATCCATGACTTGTCCATGTAGATCTGATTAAAGACATTGAATGCCCGATTTCGTCTAGCTATTTCCAGTGGGGACAGTAATTCGTCCTTAAAGGAATTGAGAGAGAGTCATGTTGGGCGAAAAAACTTCAAAGGTCTTGAACTTACTTCGATTTCTAGGACACTCAAAACATCGCATTTGTTTTGCTCTTTTAGGACTTTCCACAGCGGCTTGTTCTGCACTTGACTTTGGGCCTTGAGCTCCATTTCCTTCACCTGGATCAACAGCTTTTCATTCGCAGATATAAACTGTGTCAGCTCTTCTCCACAACAGTTTTTGATATTTTCGTCAACCTAAAACCAAATAAATGAAACGGGAATCCTTGGGAGAACGCATTGAAGATCAATCATACCACAACGAGACGGTTCTCAAAGGCTTTGATCTTGTTACCCTTGAAGATCCGAGTATTATCGTGCAATTCCGCCTTGGCATTCTCAAACTGATTCAGTTCGTAGAGAGCAGCACAGATTTCCAGATTAATCGGAGCGTTTTTGATGTTGAGTCTCTTTAAAATTCCTGTAAATCAGTAAATCAGTATTAGGCGGATCTCCGATCAGGAACATACTTTTGGCTTCTCCACAGTCCTTGAGGGCGCCTTCTGTTTGGGCATTCTTCCGCTTCGTCTGGCTCCGGTGGTAAAGGGTCACAAAGTCCTCTGGCATCATGGAGAGGGCCTTGTTGTAGTAGTACATGGCCATGTTCTCCCTACGCCGGTGGGAGTAGTACGAGCCCCAGTCCTTGTAAATGCCATGCTCTATTTCAGGACTCCAATCGATTTTCAACCACACTGGCACGGCAGCTCCGACTCCTGCCGGCGGTGCCGGAACTATTGACGTCATTATCGGATTTTATTTTTTTTTTTAATTTCTAAAATTTATTTCTTTTTGTGTATTTTTGTTTTTGTGTTTTGTGTTTTTTTTTTTTTGTTGGTTTGTTTTGTTGTGTGTTGTATGAGTTCTTAGAACATAATGACTAAAATGAATTTTCAAAAAAATGTCCAAAAAATGACTTTATATCAAATGCTACACTCTTTGCCCCCCGGACGACAGCCACGTGACATATTTGTCCGATTTATATCATAACTACAAAAATTTCAAAGCGAGTCGGAAACTCCAGCTCCGAAAACGATTGGGTATCCGTTCGTTTATGGGAAATTTGTGCAACGTATACTGCCCTCGGCAAGGGTATCCTCCCCTCAACTGTCGCCTCTCTGAAGAGAGAAAGTGTAGAGAACTGTGCTGCCCAAGAAGTTCGGTGCTCAACCGATATCTGGCTGGGAGCCATAGTTTATTGAACTCCAGAAGCTGGTCAGACCGCATGAAAGCCAAGTCTGGGCACTGGCCATTGGCACATACCCTCACACGTGCAGATGCCCCTCTTTGTGAATCAATGGAGACGATTCACGAACCATCATGATGATCATCTGATCCATGCAGACGATGATGAAGAACCCACTTGGACAAGTTCCAAAAGAAACAACAGCCAAACGTTTTTTTACTCATTTCCATAATGCTAATGACGCTATCATCGTTGTCGATTCCACTGCGTCATCGTTTCATACCCGTAGCATTTTTCGGATCCCCAGACCCCAAAGCTAAGGTCAATGGCGACAGCTTTCAGTCACCAAAAAAAAAAAAATAAATAAATATCCAGAGTTCTGCCGTGTCTCTTTATACCCCGAAAAGAAGACGACATGTACATATTTCGCGAGAAAAGAGATTTCTTATTGACTTATTTTCGGGATTTCGTGAGTCTCTTTTCAGCGCTAAATAATATTAAATGCCATATATCTTGGCATATCGGATACACCCAAAGCCAAACCCAAAGCCGACACTTTCACTCTGCTCCAAGGGGATCTGATGGGATCTTTTTTTATGGGATACATTGTATAAACATTTTTGGAAGTCTCCGCGTAAGAAGGCCAATTCAGACTCAATTAAAATGTGTACTCGGGGAATGTTTTCCCCGTAAAGAACTCGCAAGGGGCGCAGCAATTAGAATGTTTTTACGTCATGCTCTTGAAAATTTTGTGGCCCCCGAACTTGTTGGCTTCCTTCCCATTCTTTTCTTCTATTCCGTATGGTTTAACATAAATATCTCGTGGATGTGGATGTGGGCCAAGCTACAGCCTGTTTAATTTAATTTTTAGCACTTTTTTTTGTTAGCAGCTTCTACAGCCAGGGGCTAAAACAAATGGTCGTTGGATAGTTCATAGTATGGTACACACATTGGGAGGTGTAAAAGCGCTTTTTGTCACATTTGGTTCATGTCAATGTTGATCTTTGGCACATTTCATCAGCTTTTAGCACTCGGCCTAATGAGGAGAAGGTGAAAATTCTTTGAAACTGCGAAAAATCACAGTCTTTTTAGGCTTAAAGGAGACATTTGTTAATGTACTTAAACGCTAAAGCTTACTTTAATTTATTCTATGTAAATTATCACTGAAAACGTTGCTAAATTCTTATGGATAGTCGAATATTAAAGGAAACTTGTTAAAAGAAGAGTCTTTTCGGTTGTATCTTGGTGTCGCTCCACGCTTGCTTCTACTCAAAAAATTTGCTTGAATAAATTGGTTAAAAATGGGTTTCGCCTGAACGATTCCTTTGTTAACAGATATTTTCAAGAGCAATAATAAATGCATAATTTATTAAGATTAATCACCGCAGGAAAAGCTGTTTACCGCTTGAGAAGTTCTGCGTTTATGGCTGTATTTCATTAGATCTAGCTGGAGGGCGGTCTAGGAAGAGCGAGATAACTACTTAGTGTTGGTAGACATCGTTTAGTGTTGGACTAACGGCGCTGACTACCAACACTCATTTCTCGTTGTATCCCTTGCTATCCCCTGCCTCTCAGCAAGGTCTAAAGGGAATACGACCATTAGCCAATCTCCCCGCCAAAAAGGCTTTTATTTCTAGCTAAATCCATTTAAATAAAGTAACCAAATCTATTTAAATAACTTTGTTGAGATACGCTTGGCCAAGGGGATTTGTCGTATGGAATTTGTATGCTAATATTGCTGGCCCACATTATCCCATTTGGCCATCTGCTGCTGCTGGACACAAAACTATTTTCGTAATCAAATAAAGCGGCTCCAAAGCGTCGAGAACAGAAAATTCCCTCATGGGATTGGACCTGGGATTGTGTGTAATTTGGGGTATGAATTCTATTACATCTTTAGAGAAAAACTTGCTCCTACGAAAGCCACGAAAGTAATTCCACTTCTCGTTTTCCAGCAGCCTTTATCCAATTTCTCTCTGTGCAAACTTTTGCCCAAAGCCCCGCAAATCCCCCAAATGTCAGCTGGAGAGTCTGTCGAGTCTGTGTAGCAAAGTGTTAAGCCCCTAGAGAGAGTGGAAGGGGGGCGGGGGCAGAGAGAGCGACACAAATTGCAGGTGGCAGCCACAAAATTGTGGGGGGCGCGGCACTCTCCATTTTCACTCTATGATTTTGCAGAGAAAAGCCAGAGATACAGTCCATATACTCTGGTACCCTCGTACTCTTGTACTTTGTCCGCTTCTGTTTCTATTTGTTTGTTTAATTAAGTTGGGCGCCCGGCCAATTGCACATTCAATTTAGAAGCATTTGCGCAGAAAAGAAGCAACAATACAGCAAAAATAAACAATCGAATTTGGCTCTGGCCCGCTCTCTGCCGATCTGGCCTTATAATTAAAATGTGATTAATGTCAACAATGTGGCAAACAGAAGCAGAATTTAGATGAAACAAGAATTCAAAGAATGCCAAAGAAGACTTGCGGAAGGGCGTCGCATCGCGTCGCGTCGGGGCATGCTTTTTGTTTGGGAGCCTTTAGGGAGCATCATTCGATGGATGTTTCTCTGTTCTGTTCTCTAAACGGAAGTGGAAATTGTATAAACAAAAGTAAACGTTCTTTTCTGCATAAACATTTAATAAACAAACTTTAGGTTTATCCTTCAAAAAATACTCATTGGTATATTGTAGTCCATGTTGGCTAGAGCATTTTTCTGTAGGTTTCTATCAGTTCAGTATTTTATGCAGATTTCCTTTGGTACTCAGAATTTTATTAGATTTCAGGATATTTGTTCTTGCATTTTATGGTATTTCTATTACACTTTAGTATTTTATGCAGACTTCTGGTAAATTTTCAGTATTTTTCTATCATTTTATGCAAAATTTTATTAGATTTCAGCATATTTGTTCTTGCCTTTTATGGTATTTCTATTACAATTTAGTATTTTATGCAGACTTCTGGTAAATTTTCAGTATTTTTCGTAGGTGAGAGAGTGTTACGGTATGTTTCGGTACATATTGGTTTTATCATCTTGTGTTTTAGTTTGTTTTGATATATTTTATTATATTTTTGTTGCATTTCGCTAAATTTTCTGTATGCTTCTATCAGTTCAGTATCTTATGAAGATTTCCTTTGGTAATCAGAATTCTATTAGATTTCAGCATGTTTGTTCTTGCCTTTTATGGTATTTCTATTACACTTTAGTATTTTATGCAGACTTCTGGTAAATTTTCAGTATTTTTCGTAGGTGGGAGAGTGTTACGGTATGTTTCGGTACATATTGGTTAATTGCAGAGTATTTTAGATACTCTCAGTGTATATCATTTTTATATTTCAGTATGTTGTTCAGAATTAGTTATATTTTCTATTGTTTTAGTTTGTATCGATATATTTTATTATATTTTTGTTGCATTTCGCTAAATTTTCGGTATGTTTCTATCAGTTCAGTATTTTATGCAGAGTTTCTTCGGTATTCAACATTTTTCGTGAATTTTATTAGATTTCAGGATATCTTTTCTTGCCTTTTATGGTATTTTTATGTATTTCGAGTAATTTTAAAGTCCTTTTTAAAACGTTTCAATAGGTTTCAGTATGTTTTTGTAGTATATTTTACAATGTTCTTTTTTATTACATTTCAGTATGTGCTGTATGTTTTATTAATTTTGAGATGTTACCATAAAATCATTACAGTTGTTTGTATTTTATTGGTTTTTTATTGCTTGTTTTTTAGAGCACTTGCACCGTGAATCGAGCACCTTCATTATTTATGTATTTTTAATACAATTATAGTACATGTGGGAGTACCTCTTAAACCATCGTTTCCCCCTCCCCTCCCGGCTGCCCGTTCCACTCAATCCATTTTCCGTCTGAGGTCACGCGTCGAAATTTTATTAACACATAAATCCGAATGGGCTAGTGGTACGAGTATATGAAAGTTTGCCACATTTCTTGATTTTTTATTATCATTAATCGTTTACCCTTAGCATTGCCATCTGTCATTGCCAAAAAAGGGTGCGCTCGATGCCCTTAAATACTATGTAAGAGTATGTACCTTTTAGCCCCCCACCCCGCCGTTTATCATGTTGCAACAGAATATTCCACTTATCTCAATCAAAGGCAAATGTAATCAAATAATGCCTGCAATTGCTGCCGAGTGGAGTTGGTATGGAGTGGTGTATATGCCATCGGGGGGATCCAGGCTCAGACCGAATCCGGGTCAGTCAAGTGTATCATAAAATCTAATAAAATGCGGAAAAGTAAACTGCTTCACACCCCTCCTCGACTCCCGCGAAGAGTGATGAGACGCCCAAGTGGTGGGTAGAAGTGCCTGTCGGCTTGGATGAGTCCGGGAACATATAAAAATATAAACATAAACCGCTACGATGTGTGACAAGCCAAATGCTTTTCGCTCTCGCAGCTGTCTATTCCGGCAGTTGTTGAGACTACCACGAGTACCCTCTGCCGCCCCGCCCCCCGTTTAGTCGGGTTAATCAACTAAGCAAACAAGGACATTACCAGCAGCTGGGTCACAATAACACAGCCACAGCCACAGCTACAGCTACAACGGTAATCAACAGCAACAACCAGAAAATCCCGAACCGAACCCAAACCGAGAAGAACCAACCCCTCAGGAAAAGTCAGCAACACTTAACGCCTTTTGATTGTTTAATTTCTCAAATTGTTTTATGGATTTATCCCATGCCGTCTGTTGGTTTTTCGCCTGCCTGCCGTTCCGTCCGCCCCCCGTCCGTCGGACACACGCCAATGAAAAATTAATGCAGAGGGTGCCAGCCACGGTGACTGATCGGGAGGGGGGGAGAGACAGAGAGGACAGAAGAGAGAGTACGACACGCCATACACCAGGAGAACATCAAAAGCCGAGAGCTTCATTTTTCACCGCTTTTGACATTTGGCAGCCACCGAAGCAAGGAAGAGAGCGAGAGAGGTCGAAAGGGAGAGGAAGTAGCAGAGAGCACGAGCACGAGGACGAGAACGAGAACGGGAAGCCAGAGAAACAATCAGCCAACCAAAGCGCAGCACAAGCCAGACCTGACAGCGGCAGCAGCACAGACAACACACAGAAGACCGACGGGAGAGCGGGAGTGGGAGTGGGAGTGTGCGGGAGAGATGAGCAAATTGTGTGTGGATGCTGCTGCGTGATAATCCCCCACTGACATGCCGACCGACCGTCGGACGGACAGCCCTGCCTGGCCCTGCCTGGCCCTGCCCGGCCCTCCTGTGCGCATATTCCAATCAAATTAAGTAAAAAGGTTTGCTGTGCCGTCGGCAAAGCAGAGAGGAGAGCTGAGTTCCGTTTCGGTTTCCGTTAACGCTCCAGTTCCAGCTATAGGGCATTCAAATACCCTGCAAACAGAAATAATTACAACTGACCTTTGCCTAGGAAACACAGAGCAGAGCAGAGCAGAGCAGAGCAGCAGAGAAGCAGTGCTGCCGCTGCTCATATGAATTGCTGATCTCGCTCGCTAGTGTCTAGGAAGTGTCGCAACGGCAGAGCCAGGCAACGAAGCAAAAGCAGCGCCACAGCAGCAGCAGATTAGATAAGCCAGATGCCCGAATAGGGGGAATAGAGAAATACTCAGAGGCAGATGACAAAGTGCCTTACAGGGAGGAGAAAAGGGTGAGGAGCCGACTCATCTCAACGGTGGGAAAACGGTGGGGAGATCATTGGGTTCACTGATAACACAACAATTTTAAAATTAAGTTGCTAATCTAAACAAATTTTGTGTGTCTCTCGGAATGGCATTTTGAGATCGTTTTTTTTTTTGGAGCGGACCAAATTTTCCTTTTGAAATTTCCTAAAATCCATTAGATTGGACCTTCCTTGTTCTTTATTTGTTATTTTGAAGTTCCCAAAATACTATTGTTTATAATTTGTAGGAATTGGTAAAGTAAAGTACTTTTTTGAGTATCATTCTATTCAGTTTGGGGTCTTTGGAAATGTAATTCCATATACAGTTGCTTTTAAGATTACGCATTCAGTGAGAATTTGTGTTGAAAGAATTTCAACAATAAATTTCAGTTTTCAAATTCTGATTTCGTTCTGATTTGGTTCAGGGTCGATTATATACATTTTATATTCATGAATGTTAACTATTCAACAGAACTCTAATAAAAACACAACAGAATTCCATTCCACTGAATCACTTGATCCACAGTTTATTTGATGGAATTTTTACTTGATTTAAACACCCTTCAATGGGGCTTCAAACATGGTATAGTGGTTTCCAAAATTTGTATTACATTTTTCAGTACGAGTATATTTTTGTAGAGTCATTTATTTCCGTGATAACATTACTTGAATTCTTATTTTTTCATTAAATAGATCTGCGGTATGGTTTTAGTACTTTTTTAAGCACTTTTAGTATCTTTTTAGTATATGTATCTAGTGCGCTTGTACATTTTCAGTATGGTTTTTAATATTCTTCCTTATGTTTAAAGTATATTTATTTATTTTGTTGGGTGTTCATCAAATTTTTTATTCTCAAAGGTGTGTTTTCTATATTTTTAGTTTTTAATGTTTTTTTTTTATAATATTTTTTAAGTATTTGGCACGTAATTTGTTTGGTTTCAAAGATAGTTCTGCTCTTTTATATTATTCGAATAAACTTTTAAATGTTTTCTTTGTTTTTTGTTGTAAATTTGAATACATTAGGGTTTATTTCTGGTTCCGCCCCGCTTTAAATGGCTGCACTTGAGGCTGCTGCAATTCACTTGAGAATTTCCATTGATTCACTTTCCAGAGGCAGGCGTTCGTTCTCTTAATCAATATGCCCCAGGCCACTTTTACTTCATTTCATTATACCGCGCGCACACACAATTACCTTACCCCCTTCCCCACCCAGATGCGTCCGTCCCTGGCCCGAATCCCGTTGGTGGCCTGGTTTGTGTCTCGCCGGGCCGGGCCGGGCCGGCCTCCCTCTTTGTCCACTTGTCGTCCACTCTTCCGTTTCGCTGTGGCTTTTATTGCTCCGCCTATTAGCGCGCACACACAGATGCACTCGAGCAGGAACACACATACACACGCGCCCGAACACGCAGCGGCAGCACAGCTCGGTGTGCGAAAGAGACAATTTCGCACTCGGCATCCTTTCTGGTGTTTCCCTTTCGGTTCTGCGCCCGGCGTCCGCTGCAATTAAGCCAAAATTGTCAAAGCCAACAAGTTCCACAAGTGGGTTGCTTTGTTGTTGGATTATGTGCGAAAAGGCAACACATCCCACACCAGCAGCAGCACAGCAGCACACACCCCCCACAAAGTCCCGCTCGCCCCCTGTCTCTGGGTTGGCTGGCAAAATGCTCTCTGTCGCTCTCTCTCTCTGCTCTTCGCGGGCCCCTGTCTAATTTTCCGTTGTGGCGGGGGGTATGATTTATTAAGTGCCTGTTTTGGGGTCTCGCTCGCCCACACCTCTCCTTACTCCTTCTCGCTCTCTCCCTGGGGGCACCATGTTCGCTACAATTTGATTACAAATTTTCGTTGTCTCTGCAGCTGTCCGTTGTGGTTTTTTTTATGGCTCCATTAGAGTCGCAAACTGTTCCAGATGAAAAGCTCTGCTCTCGTCTCATCTCTTAATTAGTTAAACATTGCCATTGTCAAACTCTCTTAAACCTTTTCCATTGAGTGGCTGGATGCTACTGGCTGGATGTTCCATGTCCTGGTCTCTCTTCTCTGTTGACTTTTGTTTCGATTTTAATTTGCGCAGCTCTGGCAGGAGAATGGAAGGGGGGGCCCGGCTCACCGGGTGGCAAGAATTATCATCAAAAATGTAAATTTATGTTTGCATACAAGCGATTTATTATCTCTCTTACTCTCGCTCTTTTCCCTGGCTCTGGGCTGCGGCTCTATGCTCTGTCTATGGCCATCCCACTCGCTCCGTCTTTATTTATGGCTTCGGCTTTGGCTCTCCTCGCAACAGTTTACAGTTATTATTAATTTTTCTTCTTCTGCTTCATCTCCTGTACCGTCATCAATTCGAATTGCAATCTAGCCGTTGTAAAAAAAAACTGTGGGGAAAAAACAGAAAAGATTTTACGGCTTTTGGATTTGCTTTTGTGTTAATTTTCATTCCTTTTGTCATTCCGTTTTTATAACCCCTCTAAGAGACGATATACGACCATAGACCACACATAAAATAGTTTTAGCAGAAACCAGGGAAAGTATAGTCGTGTCGGCACGCAGAAGGAAACGCTTTCGAAATATCGGTGGAACTGCATACTATAAACATTTTTTTGCCAGTATTTCCATCTATTTACTAGATCATTTTAATTGCTAACTAAATATAAATATAATACTAAATAACTATAACTAAATGTATAGTCTATATACACTTATTTCCAATGCGAAGGATGTGAAAAAATTCTAGAATATGTTGCGTTAAAATTTAAAGTGCCAGCGATTAAATTACTTTACGATTACTATCAGGGAAAGGTCCATGAAGTTTAAAATTTAAAAGTCAATAAAATCAGATGACCATATAATTCTGTCTCGATATTATTTTCTAGATTTAAATATAATTTCGTTAACTTTGATGTGGAACCTATTAAAATCCGCACAGGTTAATTTTTGCAGTATTTTTTGGCAAGATAATTTTAATTAATAAAAATACATATCAATTATTTTTGGGTAAATTCAAAACCATTTTTAAGAGACATCAGTGCGCAATATTCTAAAATTACTCACACAGAAATATTGCCTCAGGTATCGCTGAAATCGGCCTTTGCATCGTTGGATCTATGCGGTATTTGTTTCGTGCGAATGGGTTGGTTTTTAGCAATTATTTTGTATAGTCAGTATCCCTTCTTTCTATCATCAACGCATCCTAGTAATATGATGCGAATGAATCTGAATGCTGTTGTTTTTTTTCCCAGAGATTCTCGCACCAAAAAATTCCAAATCTTTACTAATAGTGAAGTGAAGTTTAATAGTTTTATACCATATACCATATTGAAACGTTGGAAATTATGGAATTGAGCGGTATCAAAAGTTTCGATGGTGGAAATTGTTTCTTGCTTTCTTTCTTGTGTTGGTTTTAATTTCCTTTTCTTTTGACGCTGAGTTTTTCGAGTACTGTAATTTGTTGCACATTGAGTGCAAATTAGCACAATTTGTATGGCGTGTTTGAAGTTTCCCTACCATTTGCTTCAGTTTAGCCGCCTCCGACCGCGCCCCCTTTCTCTCGCTTGTGGGAAACTAGGAAGCGAGCGAAAGGGCACACCACTTGTACAATTTTCCTTGCCCAAGAAAGCGAATGGAGGGGCACCAGCGACAGCGCCATCCAAATCCAATCCAATCCAAGACAAATCGAGTCTGAGGGCATGCTGCCGATGGATCGGAATGATTGTTGCTTGTGTGGTGCGGGGTCTCCGGGGCGAGGGGCAGGCATTTATTGCATTTATCTTGAACTAATCATTCAATTGTGGCTCTGTTTTTCTAGGCTATTTGTCCGCTTTGGATTTCTGCAATTTCGCAAAAGACAAAAACAGAATCGATGATTGTGTCATTTACTTGCGGAACGGAGCTCCGTATCCGTCTGAAAATAGATTATGACAGCAGAACGTATCCGTCTGTCCGTCCGTCTGTCTGTCTGCATTTATCTCAGCATTTGCCAACAATTTTTAACCATTTAGGAACCGATCTCTTTGGCATTCAATGGCCCGACTGTGGCAAAAACCAAAGAATGAATAATCACAGTAATAGATCCATATATAAATATACCCTATATGGTAAATATTGAAATATCTAGTCGAATTTCAGTATTAACAGTTATCGGGTATTGATTTTATGATAATATTTGTATTAATTTTTATTAGATAAGAGAGCCTCGTGGAACTTTATTTACTTTTCCCGTTGCATAAACTGGGAAAAACTGTACCTGCCGTTAAAGCACTTTCAGCCTCAAAATGTGCTGAGTAATGGTACGGCGTAATGTTTGAGGTGGAACTTTGATGAACGAATGATAGTCGATGTTTGTCGCATTGTAACAATATTCTTTGTGCCCATTTGTTGCCTCTTTTCTTCAGAAGGATTCGAAAAATACTCTCGAAACGAGGGGGAACGTTGTGAGTTGCTGCGGACACCGCAACTCTACATTTATACCCGATACTTAGTCAGTATGGCTCTTCTCCGGCAGACGCCGCTAATATTAAACGGCACGACAAAGAGTTCGTGCGAGAGAGACAGAAAATCAGTATGAACATGTCGTCGGGCGCTGCGTAGCCAATGTAAATTGATTTGTTCCTTTTGGCTATAAAAATGATCCAATCAGAACCAGATTCAGCAATCTGATAGCAATCTGGTCATTCTCTATGATTGCGCGTTTTTAGTTTTCTGGAATCTTCAACATTGTGGATGCCACATATTTTCGTCCTTTGTGGAGGTCCCTTCCGCCTCCTGTGGGGCGAAATTTTGAAATGTATGTGTAATAGTGACATATTACAGAAGTCTGGATACAAAATGTCGTTGCTCTAGCTCTTATAATCTTTGAGCCCTAGGCGCTTATAGGGACGGACAGACAGACGGGGTTCAATCGACTCGGCTATTGATGCTGATCAAGAATATATACATACTTTATCCCTCTGGACGTTACACACCTCCATTTTCACCACAAATCTAATATATGTATGTACGCCTACACTCATTTTAAGTATCTTGATTTTTATAACATAATTATTATTCTTGATTTGTATTGAATAATTGTTATTATAATTGTTATTCTTGATTTTTATTGAATAATTGTTATTATAACTGTTATTCTTGATTATTATTGAATAATTGTTATTATAATTGTTATTCTTGATTTTTATTGAATAATTGTTATTATAACTATTATTCTTGATTTTTATTGAATAATTGTTATTATAATTGTTATTCTTGATTTTTATTGAATAATTGTTATTATAACTGTTATTCTTGATTTTTATTGAATAATTGTTATTATAACTGTTATTCTTGATTTTTTTGAATAATTGTTATTATAACTGTTATTCTTGATTTTTATTGAATAATTGTTATTATAACTATTATTCTTGATTTTTATTGAATAATTGTTATTATAACTGTTATTCTTGATTTTTTTGAATAATCGTTATTATAATTGTTATTCTTGATTTTTTTGAATAATCGTTATTATAATTGTTATTCTTGATTTTTATTGAATAATTGTTATTATAACTGTTATTTTTGATTTTTTTGAATAATTGTTATTATAATTGTTATTCTTGATTTTTATTGAATAATTGTTATTATAACTATTATTCTTGATTTTTATTGAATAATTGTTATTATAATTGTTATTCTTGATTTTTATTGAATAATTGTTATTATAACTGTTATTCTTGATTTTTATTGAATAATTGTTATTATAACTGTTATTCTTGATTTTTTTGAATAATTGTTATTATAACTGTTATTCTTGATTTTTTTGAATAATCGTTATTATAATTGTTATTCTTGATTTTTTTGAATAATCGTTATTATAATTGTTATTCTTGATTTTTTTGAATAATCGTTATTATAACTGTTATTCTTGATTTTTTTGAATAATCGTTATTATAATTGTTATTCTTGATTTTTTTGAATAATCGTTATTATAATTGTTATTCTTGATTTTTATTGAATAATTGTTATTATAACTGTTATTCTTGATTTTTATTGAATAATTGTTATTATAACTGTTATTCTTGATTTTTTTGAATAATTTTTATTATAACTGTTATTCTTGATTTTTTTGAATAATTGTTATTATAACTGTTATTCTTGATTTTTTTGAATAATCGTTTGTATAATTGTTATTCTTGATTTTTTTGAATAATCGTTATTATAATTGTTATTCTTGATTTTTTTGAATAATCGTTATTATAATTGTTATTCTTGATTTTTATTGAATAATTGTTATTATAATTGTTATTCTTGATTTTTATTGAATAATTGTTATTATAACTGTTATTCTTGATTTTTTTGAATAATTGTTATTATAATTGTTATTCTTGATTTTTATTGAATAATTGTTATTATAACTGTTATTCTTGATTTTTATTGAATAATTGTTATTATAATTGTTATTCTGGATTTTTATTGAATAATTGTTATTATAACTGTTATTCTTGATTTTTTTGAATAATCGTTATTATAATTGTTATTCTTGATTTTTATTGAATAATTGTTATTATAACTGTTATTCTTGATTTTTTTGAATAATTGTTATTATAATTGTTATTCTTGATTTTTTTGAATAATCGTTATTATAATTGTTATTCTTGATTTTCATTGAATAATTGTTATTATAATTGTTATTCTTGATTTTTATTGAATAATTGTTATTATAACTGTTATTCTTGATTTTTTTGAATAATTGTTATTATAATTGTTATTCTTGATTTTTATTGAATAATTGTTATTATAACTGTTATTCTTGATTTTTTTGAATAATTGTTATTTTTGATTTTTTTGAATAATTGTTATTATAACTGTTATTCTTGATTTTTTTGAATAATTGTTATTATAATTGTTATTCTTGATTTTTTTGAATAATCGTTATTATAATTGTTATTCTTGATTTTTATTGAATAATTGTTATTATAACTGTTATTCTTGATTTTTTTGAATAATTATTATAATTGTTATTCTTGATTTTTTTGAATAATTGTTATTATAACTATTATTCTTGATTTTTTTGAATAATCGTTATTATAATTGTTACTCTTGATTTTTATTGAATAATTGTTATTATAATTGTTATTCTTGATTTTTATTGAATAATTGTTATTATAATTGTTATTCTTGATTTTTTTGAATAATTGTTATTATAATTGTTATTCTTGATTTTTATTGAATAATTGTTATTATAACTGTTATTCTTGATTTTTTTGAATAATTGTTATTTTTGATTTTTTTGAATAATTGTTATTATAATTGTTATTCTTGATTTTTATTGAATAATTGTTATTATAATTGTTATTCTTGATTTTTATTGAATAATTGTTATTATAATTGTTATTCTTGATTTTTTTGAATAATTGTTATTATAATTGTTATTCTTGATTTTTATTGAATAATTGTTATTATAACTGTTATTCTTGATTTTTTTGAATAATTGTTATTTTTGATTTTTTTGAATAATTGTTATTATAATTGTTATTCTTGATTTTTATTGAATAATTGTTATTATAACTGTTATTTTTGATTTTTTTGAATAATTGTTATTATAATTGTTATTCTTGATTTTTATTGAATAATTGTTATTATAACTATTATTCTTGATTTTTTTGAATAATTGTTATTATAATTGTTATTCTTGATTTTTATTGAATAATTGTTATTATAACTGTTATTTTTTATTTTTTTGAATAATTGTTATTATAATTGTTATTTTTGATTTTTTTGAATAATTGTTATTATAATTGTGCGTGCGAAAGAGACAGAAAATCAGTCTGAGCGTGACGTCACGCGCTGCGTAGCCACTGCACATTGATTTGTTTCCTTTGGCTATAAAAATGATCCGATCTGATCCAGATTCAGCAACCTGATAGATATGGTCATTATTTATGATTCTGCGTTTTTAGTTTTCTCGAATGTGCAATATTGTGGATGCAACAGATTTTCGTCCTTTGTGGGGGCGGAAGGGGGTGGGGCGAAATTTTGAGATATACGTTTTATAGTGAGATCTAACAGGAGTACGGACACAAAATTTGGTTACTCTAGCCTTAATACTCTCTGAGATTTGTGAATATCCCCAGATTTGCATCCTTTGCGGGGGCGGAAGGGGGTGTGGCGAAATTTTGAAACAAACTCGTCTCGGTCTGATTTATTAGGAGTGTGGATACCAAATTTGGTTGGTCTAGCTTTTATAGTCTCTGAGATCTAGGCGCTAATGTTTTACTCTAAGCAAAGCCGCCTATGCTACGTGTGTGTTAGAGAGAGACAGGGCGAGAAAAAATGAAATTGTTTTCTTGATGCTGGCTATAATAATAATACGATCCAATTCAGATTCCGCAGTCTAAAAGATATGGTCATTCTCTACGATTCTGCGTTTTTGGTTTTATCGTATCTTTAAAAATGTGGATGCCACAGATTTTCGTCCTTTGTGGGGGCGGAAGTGGGGGGGGGGGGGGGGCGAAGTTTTGAAATATTTTTGGAGCAGTGACATATCACAGAAGTCTGGATCCAAAACATCGTTGCTCTAGCTCTTATAGTCTTTGAGCATTAGGCGCTGAAGGGGACGGACAGACGGACGGGGTTCAATCGACTCGGCTATTGATGCTGATCAAGAATATATATACTTTATGGGGTCGGAAACGATTCCTTCTGGACGTTACACACATCCACTTTTACCACAAATCTAATATACCACAATACTCATTTTGAGTATAGGGTATAAAAACCCGCTAGGTATGGGCTTGCATCCGTTTTGTCGTATCCAAAAGTCACTCGTCGAAAATGACAGCTCGTCCATCGCTCTTCTATTTCAAAGAACAGCAGATTTCTTGGGTATTTGTTCAAAGTTCAATGTTCAAAAACCAGAAGAAGGATTGCCAATTTGGTTTTTTTTTTGCGGAGTAGATCTCTTTGGTGCCTTTGTACTCAGTCATTCGATCTCATATTTCTATTACTTGTATACAATTATTATTTTGCTGTCAATGGCAAAAAGTGTAAAAATTTCCGACCGCCATTGGGTACTTTTTCCCCATCGCGGTATTTACAATAAATATTTATATATATTTTCTGGGTATTTTTTTTTTTTACTTATGACTAATTGAGAAATGTATTACGTTTCGAGACGAGATCTCAGCCGCTAATTAAGATGTTTTATTGGTGATAATCAATCAATTTGTATTCGTTTTTGACATTACAAAACACACAAATCTGTTGCATCCTTCTATCGGGGATTCTAGTTCTGGGTCTTTCTTTTTGTGTGTGTTTTGTTTTGTTTGCTTTTCGGTGCAGATTCTCGTTCGTTCGATTCGCTCCGCTTTCCCCCGTCGTTTTCTTCCGTTACTTGGTGGTGCGGTGGGCGGCCTCTGGGTGCGCGCTAGGTGCTCGCTCCCTCGATTGTTATTTTTATTAGATACGGCGACGCGATGCAAGTTTATTTATTTATTTATTTATTTCAGTGTATTCAGCGCATTTGCGTCTATTTTTATGCGCCTGGTCCACTCGAGCAGCGAACACAGTTACACAGGCAACAGACACCGCTCCACCTCCCCCTCCCCCTCCCCCCTCCTTCGACGCACACTCTCGCGGACAGATGAACGCAGCGCAACGCAACCGGACGGCATTTACTTCAATTGTCATTTACACTTGACGACGTCTCTGACGGCAGTCGGCCGTCGGCAGTAGTCCGTTTCGTCGGGCCGATGGGTTTCGGTGGGTCGCGGTGAAGGGTTTCTTCTCTGCTCTCCTCTCTCTCTCCCCCCTCTCTCATTGCCAGACCGAGGCTCGAGGCTCTGATCTTTCTTGAATTTTTGTTTTTGTTTTGGCCAGGCAGCAGCCAGCCCTCTCATCAGTTATGCATTGTCGGCAGCTTGTGCATTCGAAATCGTTCAAATTTCCGTCCCTGCCGGCTCCCTGGCGATCTTTCGCCGAGCTGTGCATAAATTTCTGGGGGTCTCGTCTCTTGTGGTGCTGTGCGGTGGAAGGCTTTATGTCATTTTCGGAACTGTATTTGCATTACCATAGCCTAAGCATATCCCCCTACCCCCCCACCCCCTAACCCACACTACTATGTTTACCCAATGATCGCCAACCAAATCACGTTGCCAGCTTTTTTTCCGCTCCGCTTTTATTTCTTTAGTTTTTTATTTTTTTTGTTGCTTCTCGAAAATTGTATCAGCATTCTCCACCTTTTCTTTTGTTTGCTTTTCTTTCGTTCTGTGTGCGCTCGCCTTTCACCTTACCCAAGCAATTTGTTGTCTACTATTTGCGAAAGAGATCTTGAACTTGTGATTTGATTTGTTATGCTCTTTCTTTTCAATCCCCCTCATACCTTTCTGCCGCTAGAAAGAGCGGTAATACTCTCACTCATAATCATAGCCATATGACATTCACTTTTACTACTTGTCTGGGGATAAATGAACTGCTTGCAGGCCGGCAAGAATTGCTCTCACTCCATACCCGTATGTCATTCAGTTTACTGTTTTCTTCTGAGGAATATTCTACTGGGGAACAGGGGAATTTATTATCCATACTGGGAGTCTCTGTAATACTCATACCCACATGATTCACTTTACTGCTTCTTTGCCTGTCTCTGTTAAAGATAACCGTTTCCTGCATTTGAAAATTGTTTACACTGCTTGCTTCCGTTTCAAAGCCAAGAACTGCCTCCCACTTGAATAAAACAGTGTCCAGCATATCCGTTCTGACCTTTCTTGATCTCCTAAAATCCATAATTCAAATACAATTTAAAACAATTGATCTACAATATGTATATAGTAGTGTATTGAGTTGTTTCAATGCCCTCAAGCCACTCAAACAAAAAACGAAAGACACGAGAAGGCCGTATAAATATTCAACAAAATATCAATCAGGATCCCCAGGCATTTGAAATTTTAATTGAAATCATTTCATTACGGTCAGGTCTTCAGTCTTTTTCTTCAAAGGTACAATATACTCGTATGTATTTTGGTTTTTGTGTTGTTATTGTTTTATGCCGAACATTCGTGTCTGGTTTGGCTCTTTTTGTGGCATGCCTCAGCCTCCGTCTCTTTATTGAAGTCGTTCATTTGGAAAACAAAGCAAATTATTTGCTCCAAATCACAACACAACGGAAAACGAAGGTGCCGACGGCCCCCCCAGCACGGCCATCACCGCCAGAGTTTGTTGGCATTCCAATGGGGGCACCAGCCTGTGCTGTGGTGTGCCGCCTTCCACCTGCCACCAGCAGCCTTCCTCCATTGGATTGTCTGACCAACTGGCCATAACCCATTCGCATTCCAATTCGCTCGTTAGGCTGCTACTTACTTCTGTTATTAATAGGCAAATTGTTTAACAATTTCAATGCCAGTTAATTGATTCGTGGTTTCAACGAAAGCGAAGAAACTGAAAAGAAAGGAATCGCCCTGCCCTTTGGCCAAGCGTTCGATTGCCTCCATTCACCCCAATAGTCATTAACTACTTGTGACTGTCTCTATTGTGCACTAAGTAGAGGGCTTAGCACTCATCAACACTGATAATACAGATACTCCACACGTGCCAGCAGATTAAAGCACACTTTTGGAATTGGGGACAGCAGAAAATAACAACTATGGACTTTCACTCGTTCCCAGCCTCGATTTGAGCTAAATCATGCACACGACATGTAGTTTGGTTTTGCATTCTCCGTCTCTTTTCGCTTGTGGGTCTGTGAAATGTCAGAAATAGGAGTAATGGTTGCAAGGAAGTGATCGAGGCTTTGGGATCAATGAACAATCATCTTTAAGCGAAATTTAACATCTAAAAGCTGTGATATCTAATAAATGATTCGTTCCTTTCCCTCTTTCCACACAGGTCAGCCGCGACGATGGACTGCCGCAGGAGATCTGCCGCCAGTGCATGGCCCAGTTCCTGATGGTGGCCAAATTTCGAAGGAAATGCGTGCGGATGCAGCAGCGCCTGCAGGACTACGCCCAGGAGATATCCGACCGGCAGGCCGCCAGACAGGCCAAGCGAAAACAGAAGCAGCAACAAAGGCAAGCACAGCAGCATGAGCAGACCAGGGAAGAGGAGGCGAAGGATATGGACACGGATGCGAATTCGTCGGACTACATGCATTTGCCGGAGTCACAGATGGAGCGGAAGCGTCGCATCATCTCTGAATCGGAGGGTGAATCCCTATCCCCCCGATCGTCGCGGCCCAAAATCGTAAAGACGGAGCAGCCCGCCCCGGAGGAGGTCCTGCCTCCGCCCAAGGAGCGTCGCCTGCAGCTGAGACTGCGCAGAATGCGGACACAGTCCGCGGGAACCCCGGAAGTGGCTACCAATGCAAATGTGAATGCCATTCCCGATCCAGTGGAACGACCAGCGACCCACGCTGATCCCAGCAGCATGCCCTGGAAGACAAAGGCTGCGAGGAAGCAGCTGTCCGAGTCGTGGTCCAGCTACTCGCCGGCCCCCTCCTCGGAGATTGAGGGCCGAAGGAGCACCAGCAGTGAGGCGGCCACAGAGCATCTGAGCGATCTGTCGGTGGGGCCACTCTGCGGCTTCGAGAGCGACAGCAGTCCTTCCTCCACCTCAGCGCCATCGATCCTCAAGTTCCCCCGACGATCGCCCACAGCGGTGCCCGCACTGCGACGTGGCCGTCGACCCCGGAGTTCGCCCGTTTACTTGCCCGTCAAGCGGCAGCGGCGATCCGTGGGCAATAAGTCGATGGGGAAGGAACTGCTCCATCAGATTGGAGCTGAGTCCGGTCCGGAGCAGAGCACAAAGTCTGATGAGGAAATCTCCGGCCAAGATCCAATGGAACAGCAGCCCGAAATTGATGAGAACTGTCCAACTCCGCTGCGTCTAGTGGAAGCGTCTTCCTCCTGCGGCGAGGCGAGCGACATCAGTACTTCAGATGCGGATGCAGATGCGGACGTGGCAGGAGAATCATCCTACGCGGAGGTCGTAAAAGAACTCCAAGGCAGGGATGAAACCAGCGGCGATGAAGGGATTCGGGAGAACACTGTATCGGCCGTATCGATCAAGGAGTTGTCGTCATCGAGTGATGCCTCGGACGAGAGCACCCTAAAAAATGAGGAGGAGACTCCGTCCAATCAACAGATTGAAGGAGAACCAAAGTTGAATGGAGCCGTCACGGCCAGTCCAGCTTCGATGGAAGTTCAGTCGAAGGAACTGACCTCGTCCACAGAGGTCACAGCCCCGGCCACGGCTACTGCCACAGCCACAGTCAGTGAGGAGGAGCAGGAATCTCCGGATGGAGCAGGACAGTTCGAGCAGCCAGAGATCATTGTTAGCATACCCCTCGAGGCACTCAACGAGGATCTGCAGCGCAGACTGTGCGTGGACCAGGAGCAGGACAACGACGAGGAGGAGGAGGAGGAGGACAAGGATCCGGAGAAGAAGGAGCAGCAGGACCCTGACCACCCCGACGACGTCAACAACAATGCCAACGATGAGAATTTTTGCCAGAGTGCTACAGCAGATAGCTTCAATTCTGCTGTGGCACTCCAAACAAACGAAATTGAAGCAAACGCAGGCCGCCCCCCCGATGGGGCGCCACTGCCACCACCAGCAGCGGATGGGGACGAGGACTCGCTCTCGTCCTCGGATGAGCTGCCAGTGGTACGGACTGGACCCACGCCCATGGACTTTCTGGCCGAATTCGAGAAGCATTGCGAGAAGGGTCTCGAGCAGATCGGGGCCACGACACCGGCCCCATCGCCGCCGCCCACGCCCAGAGCCGAGCCCCTGCCGCTGGCCCTCAACGACCTGGAGGCCAAGCAGCAGCTCGAGGTGGAGATGAACGACGTGGAGACCACGCTGAACGGCATCCTCAACGAGATGCAGGACCAGCACATGTACACACCGACCTGTCCGCACATCGACGAGTTCCTCACCCCCGCCGACTATGCCTCCCTCAGCGACCCCGAGCCCGAGCCCGAGCAGGAGCAGGAGTCCTCCCGCGACTGCAGCCCTGTGGCAGTGGCAGTGGCAGCCACGGAGGATAACGTATCGCCGCTGCGGGAGAAACCAGGGGCCAGGCAGCAGGAGGATCTCTTCGATAACAGCAACTTCAGCAACGAACTGATTGGCTTCCAGAATGACATACCCTGCTTTGAGAACATCGAGGCCTCGCCAGAGCCCGACCAGAGTCTGCATCTGGAGCTGACGCAGTTCCTCAACGAACTGCAGCCTCAGCAGGGACCACAGACAACGCAGGTGTCGCCTGGGGCCCAGGTGCAGGTGCAGGTTGCGGCCCCTCAGGTCGAGGCAGTCGCAGTCGCAGTCCCCCCTAAGGTGCAGCATCTGGTGGAGCCGCCTCTGGTCGAGCAACAGCCTCAGGCGGAGCCTCAGGTGGAGCCTCGGGTTCAGGTGCAGGTGCAGCAACCACCTCTAGAGCATATTCATGTCCGTCAGCAGCCAACAGTCGCAAAAGCTCTGGAGCAGTCTCAGCTGGTCCAGGTGCCCCAGGTGCATCACCAGGAGACGACAACGACCGTTTCCTACGAGCAGATCTATCACCATCATCACCAGCAGTCGGCCAGCAAGCTGCAACTGATGCCAGCTCCCATCGATCCGCAGCAGCAGCAGCAGCAGCAGCAGCAATGGCAGCAGTATCAGTCCCAGGAGCAGCAGCAGCACACGACACATCTGCAGTGGTCAGCAGTGGGCGGACTGGAGGCCATCAAGGGCAGCTTTGGTCCATCGGAAAGCACCACAACGTACTACATCAGTGCCGGGGATCTCTACCAGCACCAGCAGCAGGCTGCGCCACTGGAAACCACCTACACGATGCTAGATCCCAACGAGAACTACATGCTCGAGCAGGCCACCCATCAGCAGCAGCAGCAGCTGCAGCAGATCCATCATCAGCAACAGCAACAGCAGGCGCAGCAGCACCAGCAGCAGCAGCAACAGCAGCCCATCATGATACTGATCCAGCAGCCGGAGCTGCAGCAGCCAGTGGCCTCGGCCAGTAATCCCCAGCAGGCGCCGATGCATTTCTACGGGGCGCCCATCAGCAACGAGTTGCACCATCTCCAGCAACAGCAGCAGCATCAACAGCAGCAGCAGCATCAAGTACAAAATCAGTCAGTATTAGCAGCAGCCTCTCCAATGCCTGCCACCACGCCCAAGGGCCGTGCAGTGTCGCTCAAGTGCCGCTTCTGCCAGAACGGACCGAGGTTCTCCAACAGCCTGGAGTACAGTCGTCACATCATCGAGCTGCATCCGGCGGTGGCGCCATTCAACTGCCCGCACTGTCCGCTGGCGTTTGCGGCGCGCAGCAAGCGCTCGCAGCACATCCTCAACCAGCACGTGGTGCAGCAGTACCAGTGCGGCCAGTGCTCGCAGGTGTTTCCCGCCCAGCGAGCCCTGGACTTGCACATCCAGCGCTTCCACATGCAGATCACCAGCAACACGGGCGGCGCAGAGAAGGGCGCAGGTGTGCGCGTGGAGGAGGTTCAACTGCAGATCAGCAACGAGCACCAACAGCAGCACTCACCGCATCCAAAAGGTGAGCCCTACTTGAACCCATTCCAAGGGAGAATCCCCACTAATGTTCCCCTCTATCCTCCTGTAGCTCTCGAGCTGCACGGCAACACGCCACGACGACGCAGGCAGCGCATTCTCTGCTGTCCGGACTGCGAGGACTGTAAGTGGAAGCCCGATTTATAGAGAATTCCCATCTAAATACCGCTTTTTTGCAGGCACCTCTGGCCACAGTCACGGCCATGGACAGGGACAGTACGAGGAGCTGCAGACCAATCTGCAGGCACCGCCAACGGCCCTAACGCCGCCCTCGACGATCATGTCGGTGCCGTCGCCGCAGCCCCTGACGAGCACACACCAGCACATAACCCTGCCCTCGCCAGAGCAGTCGGAGCCGGACTCCACCACGACGCTGCGGCAGTTCCGCAAACGAGGCGTCATTGTGGGGCCGCAATCTGCGGGGGCCTTCAGCCAGTCGCTGCAGTTGGCCACTCCCGTGGCCTCGCCCTCACCCTCGCCCTCGTCGTCGCCGTCCTCGTCCACGATAGACTCGGCTCCAAACACGCCCGCCTCCGCCTCCGTGCAGGTCAGTGAACTGCGGACCAGCCACCAGTGCCTGTACTGCGAGGAGCGGTTCACCAACGACATTGCCCTGCGGAAGCACCACCTGCTGGCCCACGGGGCCCAGACCTCGATGCCCTTCGTGTGCACCATCTGCAAGCGGGGCTATCGGATGCGGACGGCCCTGCACCGGCACATGGAGTCGCACGATGTGGAGGGCAGGCCGTACGAGTGCAACCTGTGCCATGTGCGGTTCCCGCGACCCTCGCAGCTGACGCTGCACAAGATCACCGTCCATCTGCTGTCGAAGCCGCACACCTGCGACGAGTGTGGCAAACAATTTGGTACGGAGAGCGCCCTAAAGACGCACGTTAAGTTTCACGGTGGTAAGTTTTTGGGTGCTCGCACGCATGCGGATGCGGTGGCCTAACATACTAAGGGAATGGGTGGTATCCGGGAGCGGCAGCTAGTTGCTTGTAGTCCTAGTCCTAGTCCTAGTCCTAGTCCTAGTCCTAGTCCTAGTCTCAACTAATCTTATGTTCTGTCGTAGTGATTGTCTTTGTGCAACCGTAACCCTTTACTAATCCCCACCAAAACGTTATCGTTGAAACAGTGTATTCCACCGTGGTCGTATGTTCCAAAGGTAAAGCCACTCTCGACCTCTGATCCTTGTTCGATTCGTTTCATTCCCGAACTGAATCGAACAACGAATCCATTATTTCTTGGCATGAACTAACCCCCAACCCAGCAAATGCTTGCCAACAATTGTGTGCACCTACAAAACGTATTTAAAATCGAAATATTAAGTAAAACATCCACTCGTAGTTGTATCTTTGTAACACGGACATGGAAGAAGCTCCAATAAGAACTTTTGTAGAACTAACATGGCCTAGATCCTACGGGAAATGAATCCCATGTTGGGATCTTTCATGACAGCACCCAAGTATCACTATATCGCGGCACGTGTGCTTCAACCTTTGAGAAGTTACTCCGCAAATGTTACGCACTTTACATAAATAACAAATTACATATCTCAGTGTGTTCGTTTGTACTGAGTGTTCCTCCAACCTCCGTTGTGCCGTGTTCACGATGTCCCAATCATTACCGAGTGTTCCCACTCGATCTGCACCAAGTTCCCATCGATTTCCAATTACTATGTGCAGAAGGCCACCAATTAATTGTCTATTCCAGAGCTCGGTTACCAGTGCGACGAGTGCGATCAGGCATTCGAGTATCTCAGAGATTTGCGCAAGCACCGGCGCACCCACAACAGCGAACTGTTTTACAAGTGCGAGTTCTGTCCACGCTCCTTCTTGCATTTCATGGGCTTCCGCGGTAAAGACTCTCTCATTTATAAGAAGCAAAAAACCAACATTCTGTTGGCACTAGTCCTAGATATAATAGTAGTAGTAGTATCCTTGGCACGCTTAGAATGCTTTACTGCCTTCCTGCATGGCCTAGCCCTAAGACGCACCTATAAACCATTTAATCGCTGACGAATTAGACAAGCCACTAATTGATTTTTGCTACACTTCCAATCACTAGCTCACATGAACTCCCATCTGCCGCTTGGAGTGTTCCTGAACGAGGAGACCGCCCTGAAGTCGGCGTCCAACTGCAGCACCACCACCATCATCAGCAGCGTCCGCAATGACAAGTCCAGCGAGAACCCAGCCACACCCATCATGGAGGAGACACCGCTGACCCCGATGAGCAATATCAATAACAATTCAGACGAATGCTGCCCGATCTCCAATTCGGCGGAGAGCAGTGGTTTGGCTGGACGTAGTCTTCCTAGCCTAGATTCGATTGCCACAACGCCATAACCCACGTGGCCGAATTATTATTTAGTTTTCAATAATTGCGTTTATTACAATTACCAACAACCAAGCCACGTTACAGCGGCGCCATCCTACTACTATTGCTACTTTTAGTGGCTCTAGCGAATAGCTTCCATTGGAGTCAAACTTAAGAGTCCTTAAGCCCAGACCAGACAGGACCAGACCAGCCCAACCAACCAGCAGACTGCATCGAATGCAATCCATAATTGCACATAAAAAACCTAGAGACTAAGCAATGAATACACTCCCCCAAACACACACGGAGAACACACACAACACTCCGTAACAATCGACAGGTTACACATAAATAGATGTTAAGTTAGGTAGAAATTAGACGTTTAGACGTTCATGCAATGAATATCAGCCGAGGTCAATGAAACGGACTCTGCATTCTAGGAATAAGCCTTATGCATAGTCTGAGTTAATGTTTCCACGTAGTAGAACCACGTATTCCTTTATATAGAGAAGCCACTAATTAAACGAACAAATTACTTCATTAGACTGTAAGACCCTAGGAATAGAGGATCATAAAAGAAACGACCCCCGCCACCCCCACTTAAACCCTTAAGCGTGTAACCTTAAGCCTAAGAGTTCGATTTCAGCTCAAATCTATTTTAATTCCAAGTTGTTTGACATCGTTTCATTGAAGAAACCAAGCAATTGAATCACACACTTTCATTTCTCCTTTTATTTATAAACTATACAATAAACGAATTATGTCGATTAGTACGATCCAACGATTAAATAAAACGTGTTTTACTGCGGCTCTCCTCAGGCCTGTCCTAGTCGTAGTACCAGTCCAGGAACAGCAAGGAGAACGACATAACAATCAAAAAGAACAGGAAATAGACACGAACGGAGGCGTTTCGTTGGGTTGCCTGGCGGATCTGCTCGTTGGCATCTTTGACGTTCTCCGTGCTGCCCACAACGGCACTGACGATCCGATCGATGTTGTGCTGCTGCATGGCGACCTGAAAGTGCATTGCATTAAGTGTTAGATAAGATCTGAGACAGTATTCTGTATCTTCTGTGGAGTGAATCGACATACTTTCTCGGTAAAAATATCCTGCAGCTGGGCTATGTCCACCACATTCTTCCCAATCTGCTCTACCTCCTCGGAGAGCCCTTGCAGGAAATTATATATGTGGACATTCTCAGCCTCAAACAGCTGTACATCCTCCGCGCTCAGGGAATCCTCCTCGTCACCCAGCTCCTGTGCGGACTTGTGAATATCCTCATCCAGTGCCACCTTGGCCGAAGAGTCGTTTAGCGCACCCTTCTTGTCCTTGCTGTGCTTTCGCGTTCGTGACTTGTGTCGCGTTGACCGAGGTGCACTGCTCTCCAGCTGTCCATCATTATCATTCACATTCTCATCTTCGTCGTCATCCCATTCGCCCCACCCATCGGTGTTCCAATCGTTGTCGCCGGAGTCGTTGGGATCGTCCGACGGCGACGCCTCATTGCTTTCGGCACTGCCATTGCTAAGCTGGCGCTTACCGATCTTAGCACTTTGTCCGCCCGCTGGACGGACGGGTATCTTCTTTTTGTCTGCCGCCAGCTTGAGCAGTCTGTATGTCTCTAGTTCATGCTGGACACGGTACTTTTTCTGATCCAGATATATCTGCTCCACGCCGTGCAGATAGCTCACCAACAAGTCGAGCACGGCCTCGATGTGCTGCTGCTCCTGGGGCTTCCGCTTCACACTCTTCCATTCGATACGCATCTTGGCCAGAAGCTGCGTGTAGACTGCAACGAATTTCTCCGATTCCCGATCGATTAAATTGCGTTGGGCATCTGTCATGTGCGCCGCACTCTTCAGGTGCTGGCCAATCCTCATGTAGGCAGTGCGATTCTCTATGAGAAGATTGCGCAGATCTGTGATCTTGTTGCACACCTTTTTGGCCTCAATGGCGAAGTCATCCCGGGGTCCAGTAGGCTTCGGTGGTCCTGCCGTGGGCTTGCCTTTGCCGGACGAAGCCAGCTCAGTCTTACGCTGCAGGCGCACCGCCATGACACTCGCCTTAAAGTGCTGGGTTATGTCCATCCTATTTGCTAACTTTTTAATTTATTTAAAATTCCACATCATCACTGCAAATTGTAAACAGATAAATATACGGTCCGACCCTCAGACAAATGCCAAAATATACCGTCACACTTTAAAAATATACCGTAAATATACTGACCAACTCAAGTTCTATTACACATATTCCTCGTTTTTGAAATTCCATTGAATAATGCTGACTAGCTAAAACCTTTATCCCAGCCCACCTAATTTTAGGCCGTTGATGAATTAATTTTCTTCAAGATTGGTTACTTTTTAGTCCTTGCTTTTATTGTATTTTGACTAAAACAAGGCCTAAACAACAAAAAAAATAGTCGCAATGTTGCTGGTATTTGAAGACATGATGCGGGCATAGGCCTTCGTATACCCTAATTTATACGAAGTAACAACGTAATTTATAATGACCTTTTCTCAAATTGACATGTTATAGACATGTATATTATTAGTATCTTGTATATATTTATCTCGATCCTGATACCTACGGAGCATGACAAATCTCTGAGACTCCCTTTTATTAGATTGTGTCTGAAAAAATGTTCAATTAACACCACTAACCGCCAGTTCATACATTTCACAAACGAAATATCTTGATTAGATCCCAGGGTCTTCGGTTCTGGCGTTCAGCTACCTCCGCGTTAAAACTATAATTGGATTCTATCGAATCGCCTAAAACAACCAGTTCAAATTTTTGTTTTCTATCTCTTTTCTACATCAAAAGCGTACATTCGCGGAGGTCCCCACAATATACCGAAATATCGATAATAATATCGTACTATTTTCCAGGGCAGGAAAGAAAAAAACAAAAGACTGACTGGCAGCGAAACAATTTCGATTGGCGGGACTTTTTGAAAACTAGAATCCAATAACTGATTTTAATGACTAGGTTTTTATTGAATATGTACAATAACGATTTGATTTGCATTTCATATGCATTTAAATTCAATTATTTATATTTTATGGTATATATATATATTGGTTTTTGATTTTATATTGTTTTTGTTTTGATTTTGTTTTTCTTACACAGAAATGCACTTTGGTCGCACGGAAAATGGATTGTTTTTACACAGCAAGCACTTAAATAATATGAACTTAACGGTACATTTTCTACACAGAGTTTGGAAAACGAAGCACAAAGAGTCAGACAAATTAGTTACATAATACATTACGTATAATAACAATATTAAACATTAAGCATACACTTAGTTCACAGTAATGTACAGGATGGCTTGGGTGACGACCTTGGCTTCTTTTCGACGGCGCGGACAGCCTCCTCGAACACCTGCTGCAAGTTCTGTTTCTTCTTGGCGGAGCACTCGACCAGGTTGGAGGCATGGATCTCCTTGCGCAATCGTTTCGCCTCCTGTGTGGTGACAAATTTCTCCGAGTCCCGTATGCGCAAGTCCAGCTTAGTGCCCACCAGCACCACCGGCACGTTGTTTGAGAAATGACGAATCTCTGGCCACCATTTGCTCTTGATGTTCTCGAAAGAGGTGCGACTGCTGATCGAATAGCACAACAGGAAACAGTTCGTCTGTGAGAGCCCGAAACGAAACGAAATTGATTAGCCCCGCTTAATTGCATAACACCTACGACGCAGCCGCAGCCACAACTCACATTTGGATAGCTTAACGGCCGAAGTCTCTCGTAGTCCTCCTGCCCAGCCGTGTCCCACAGCGTTAGGTTGTACTCCCGATCATCCACTGAGATGTTGCAGGCATGGTTATCGAACACTGTTGGAATATACTCCTCGGGAAATTCGTTTTGCGTGTAGGTTATCAGCATGCAGGTTTTACCGACCATGCCATCGCCCACGATGGTAATTTTCAGAGGGCGCGGACTCTTCGACATCGTCGACGTCATTCCGGATTAAGTCTTTGTTGAGAAACTGCAAAGAAAGCAAAATAAAGGCGTCAGGCGGGTTGCTTCGTTGCTTGCTTGACAGTTCTGTCTGCGATATTGCACCATTTGGTGGCAGATGTTGATTCTGCTTGTTTATCTTGACACACCCACACCCGCGTGCACGGCTTTCATCCTGCGGCTGTGGCAACCGGAAATCTCTGGCCCTGCCCCATACATCATCCATACATGCAACTCTTTCCATTGCTAAGGCCGATGGTTGCTTGATGGTAGCAGAGTTCTCGGTACCGCCACAGACACTTGAACTTCAAAATTGTTCTAATCTAATCGACAGCACAGCTAAAAAAAAAGGCCACACAACGACAAAAAATGTAGCGAAGGCCAGAATGGGACAGCAATTTGAGCTTTTACGACGACAATCGAGGAATGGTCTGGATTCCAATTCCATCAGCCGCAATTGATTCTGCGAATGTTGATTCCATAATGGAAATAGGTTCACTTTTATGGTGGTTCGGGCTTATATAACAATTAAATAAAAGCTCAGCTAAAACTAATAGACTTTCACCATCTGTCAAGCCACAAAAACACTACCACTAACAAGCAAACAACCAACATTCGTTTCATAAATTTTTCTTTTTAATTAAAACTGGTTTTTTCCGTTTCCAGTTGACCCAAAACATAAACTAGATTTCCCCAACAGCCTCAAAACAAAACAAAACAAAACAGATACTCCGTATAAATAACACCGAAATCAAAAGACTTTTGGCCAATTTACATATCGTATGTATGCACTCCAGGCTGCCACTCCCGGGCCCGGGCTGGGCCGGGGCCTGAACCTGGGCTTGGGGAATCTTGCGGTCTCTCCGTACGCAGAAAACTCATCGGAATTCCGGGAATTATTTATCTTGTAGGTATATGACTCATCCCTGTCACTGGGATGGAATCTCGGACAATGCAAACTGAATATAATTACACACACTCAATGTGGAGCTTCTAATAGAAGGCCTAGACCACACTTGCCTTGCTGTTCCTCAGATCGTAGTAGTGACTCATCCCACGGAAAGGTGGAAGACCAGCCCACACATGAAAGCCAGTAGCCTGCCTCAGCACAGCTGATACAACAAAGAGGAAAACAACAGAACCGAACCGGTTCCGTTGTGACATTCATCAACATGTTACCGTTCGACCCGAATGATTTCATTTGAACTTTAGCCCATTCGATTCGAAAACTTGAGCACTTGAGCACTCAAACCGATCGGTTGATCAGTGTCGGGGAAGATATATCTATATAAGTATACTTAGTTATTCAGATCCATTTTCTGTGCTTTGCAAACTTGGGGTTAAATGCGATGTACTCTTGCTTTATGCTTTATTGGCACGCGATCTACAGAGTCTGAACTTTGACTGGGAGCACTTTGATGCTCGGGGTCCGCACAATTAAGTCTAATCATTGATGGAGGGGGATCTTCATTTGCGGTTAAGGTTAAGTGCCTTTGGAAAATATGTTTCAATGAACGATAAAGTTTGATATATTTTCGATTGATGGAAATTTGAATCCAAATATGCCCTAATGTGCTTAAGTTTGATTGAATGACGTTACCAACAGTAAATCGGACGAGTTCGTGCCTGAAAAATAGCAACAGCAATCCACAAATAGAAACAGGTTTTTTTTCGCTCAAAAATCTAAACAAACTGCGTCCGAACAATTGGCCATTAGGTGGAGGCCGCGGCACTACCAAAAATCACAAAACAACAAACTTGGGGCCGAGAGCAGGAACGAAACTAAATAAACAGCAAACCTAGCCTCTTGTTTTTGGCTCTTTTTTTGGACGCATTTTAAATTATTATAAACAAACAGAACAGCTTTTGGGAGCTGTTTTAGTGACTACAAGAGCGTGCAAATAATTAAGTCCCAATGCTACCCAGGCATACATATGCTTTGCTATTTATACAACCAGCTGATTAAGCAATACCGCCGAAAACTTCTGAATGAGTGGAACATTCCCAATACAGTTTCCGATAGCTTTCGGATAAGAGAACAGGTGTGAGAACAGCCAACGGGAATGGATGGAAAGTGCAAGTTAAACTCCTGCAGAGAATTTCAATACGCCCTATAAATAATGCGAGTACAATACCACATATATGTATATCTCCCATAGAGCCGAAAATAAACGGAAACTGTTTATCAAGCCGGGAAGCCGGGAAGCCGCTCCGGCTTGCATTGTAATTAATACTCATAATAAATTATTTAAACATAATTGAGCTCTTTTTGTAATACCCTTGTATACAATATAAAGAGTGTATTGTATGGAGGGAGTGTATTATAACTCATATACAATATTCTCCGCTCCGTCGCTTTGTTATCTGTTCTGTTCAGTGGGGTTGGCCTCTTGTAAACTTTACTTTACATATCAAGTTACGTATTTGTTGTTGTTGGAGTGTTCTTGGAACACTTGCAACATTTCACACTCTAGCTGCAGTCTTTCGTTGGCCAGACCACTGACATTGGACATGATGATGAAGAGGAGGAGGAGGTCTTGAAGCTTTTATTTGACTTAAACGACACTTAATGTCCACTATAGAGCAGACTCATGTGCAATTGCCAGTCTGGTTCAGCTCGGTTCACTTCAGTCCTTTGTGGACTGCGCCTTATCAGCGCCTTGCTTGTGAGTCTCAGTAAATGGGTGCTTCGTTCCGTTCCCCTTTCCCATATACAGCATCCATAAATAAACAGTTTTCCAACAGCGAGCTAGTCAATATATTACTCACAACTCCATAATCTCCAACCGGGATTAGTCAATATCACAATTTTTCTAATTTTAACTTATCTTTCTTGGATTAACTGAGAATAAGAGTATGGCGTATGAGAGAGACAGGAGAAACTATTCTGTAGAAGCTAAATAGCTGAGGATAGAGGTCAAGCCAATCCAGTGCAGGAGAAAGTCTGAAGTGCTTTCATTAGGCCAAGCACAATCTGCACTTCTAAAACTAGATTTTATTGGTGCTCCAAAGCTATCCACCCAATCTCTACACCTACTAGTGCAAAAAAGTTTAGCTGTGGTAGCGGAGCGGTCTTCCTCTTTTTTTTCGCAAAAATAAATGAGGAATTGTGTGTGTGTGTATGGGTTCTTTTATGGTTTCTCGCTGTGTTTTCGTATTTAATAAACTGATTAGATAAGATACTAGATCCGTATGGGTGTGAGTGTGCATACATATATGGGGAATTGGACTTGAAAGAGCAACGGCGATAACTAGAACTACGGCTATGGTTACCGTACTGTTGCCGTTACTGTTACCTGGTCGAAGGCGAGAACCATAGAGAACGACGCATTCAGAACAGAATCAAATGGCAGATTGCGAGGGCACGCGCTCTCAATTAGCTAAATTAATTGAGGTTAATACGGAGTATTTATTGTGCCATAGGTCGGAATAAATTGATTACTGATTTGATGTGTCTCTGCGGATGGGCCTGTGGAAGTGTGGGGAGTGGGGGGTGGTGGAGTAGGTGGTGTGGAGGCACGTATTTTGTTTCCTGCAATGGCCTCTAAATGGCTGTGTGTAACCATATAATTGTTTGTTAACTAAAAATGGTAACGGACGAACCCATAAAGGCGCACAGATCTAGAGAGCGAGAGAGACAGTCGGCAGGGGAGAGCGGAGAGCGGAGAACAGAGAGACATTCCAGAGCTGCACAGACCAGACCAGACAGAGGCGGGGGCGTTGGGGGGGAGCGGCTGGCTGTGACGTGAGCGCCATACAAAGTGACTCAGGTGATAAAGAAACGATCACGAAAGCCTCTCGGGAACGGGTGCGGGCGCTGGCCCTGGTAGGTTGGAGGAGCCCGTCTTCCCCAGCAGCTATCCACGCATCCACATCCACTGATTCCACTGATCTATGCTAACAATGTTTACACAAAATATAGCCACACAGGCACAGAGAGCACAGAGAGCACAAAGAGCACAGAACAGCACACAAAAGCACGCAAGGTCGAAGGCTGTTGATTTCGAATATCGAATGATGTAAACTTTGTTTTTGGCCAAGCTGCATCTAAAGTGAACTTGATTTCACATGCGTATAACTTTGCACAGACACGTACTTATAGATACGACGTACTCGAAGCTTTTCTTTTTGCAATAATCAATCGAGCGACACGTCTGGCGATGACGTCCGAACTGATCGCAGCCAACGGGCGGAGGAGCTGCAGATTAGGCGTACAAACAGCGGCGCGAACGAAAAACCACAACACAACCGATCACTCGTGCAGTCGCAAGGCATCTGAGAGGCAGCAGTTTTTGTATCTGACGGATACGACGCCACAAATAGAGAGAACCAGTTGCTTCATTGGCTCGGCTCGGCTCGGCTCTCTAGCTCTGGCTCTGGACTGCCTGCCTCTGTTTCGTGCGGGCTTTCTTTCGCTTTATCAGCTGGCCAGAGCGGCCGAGAACTGCTGTAGGTCTGATAAGTAAGCCCAGAGTCGTTCCTCTTTTTTGTTGGTTGTGGGCGGGCTTCTAAGAAGTGCTGAGAGAAAGATAGAGAGAGAGAGGGAGAGAGAGAGTGAGAGTAGTGTTACTTGAAATAAGAGTTTATCAGCCGATTGCACTTATCAATTAGTCATTGTTTACACCCAGAACAGAGTTGAGATACTTTGCAAAAATGCCTCTGCCACCGTAGTGAGGATCGATGGTAAGGAAGGAAAGGAACTGAACTTCTCTTTACGCAGGATCAACTGCTTTGTAAAAGGGTCTAAAATGTTTGAAGGAACGAATTGTACAGACAGAACAGAGTAAAGCAAATTTTAATTATTCGAAATCCGCTTGCGTAATCCCGCTGCTTGGCTCTGTCCAAGCCCAAACTCAAATATCTGTCATAAGCCATTAATCAACGGCATTGTCCAGCGAGTGCGTGTGTGCCCAAAGCTTTGTGACGGGCGGCTGTAACTGTAATTAAAGCCAAGAACACCATACTTGGCTTGTCCGTCCACGAGTATGACCAAAAGAGTGGCGTGGCGTTTATTATGTGGAACGGCGGCAAATGAGTTCAATTAGGAAACACGTTGATGGAGCATTACATTAATTAGAACTACCACTGCACTGGCCGTGCCACTCTTTGGAGGCACGAGGGTTAAGTGACAAAGGCTGCGACCTCCAAGCCTGGCGGTCAGAGCAAACAGAAGTGCCGGAAAATTATTAATAAATATGAATGTGCAGCAGTGCCAATTAGGTACAGCCACTCGAACTTACTTACGCCAGCATCTGCCTCGGAATCTGAGCATGTTGCAACCATGCCATGTGTGCAGTTGCGACGGAGAAACAGGGAGCGTGGGGATGGAAATACCAAGAGAGACGAAAAAAGGAGCAATGGGTAGGCGTACCTAAAGAAGAGCCAGCAGGTGCAGCTACTAGAAGCACTTGGCGAACGTTGAATTGATGTAAGCGAGAAAACTGCACTGTTCTCAAGGCCATGCACCAGTGTTTTCAGCGCCAGACACAACGAATCCGATTCGCTGAAGGGACGGACAGGGATTAAGAATAGCATCAGAAACAGGCGACAAAAGATAATATTGCATTGCGTTTCCATTTCCCGTTTCCGGTCGGGGCTTGCGTTTGCTCGGGCGATGGGTGGAGTGTAGGGTGTACGGGTGCTATTTCTGAACGGCACTCATATATTATATCTTATCTACGGGATCCGTCTCCGTCCGCATCGGCGAGAACATGAGGGGGAGGGCGACCGAAATTGAAGTGACAAAAACAAATATTATGAGATCCAATAACAATCCACAGTACAAAGTTATACGAGTGTTCTGGAATAAAGCCTTTCAGTTCTGGGTAATTGATATGCGAATCTAACAAAATGTGAGATACGATTGTTTATTTATTGTCAAATTGGCGTCTCAAATTGGCGCCTTCAGTGTTAGCACTGACTTAAGGGTCAGAAGCTATGAAACTAATAAAGCTATCAGCTGTGACACTAATAAAGCTGACTGATATGACACTGCTCAAATCTGGCTGATTGAATAATTAAATTTTTGATATTTTGTTAGTTTATTTCACGCTTATGAACATTTTAGAATACGAAAGGCTGCCGCTTTCCGTCAAGAATATCCGTGCCGTGGACTTTGACCCGATCGCGCATTATATTTACTAGGTAAGGCGGATTAACGGATGTTGAGCGCCCCTTATCCTTCTTTAACTTCTTCCGGATCAAAAGAAGAAGTCACTGCATCAAGCGTTCGCTGGCAAATGGCACAAAGGTGCCCATCTTAGGACAAGTTAGCAACGAGCATGGCGATCCTCTGGACCCATGTTTAATCTCCTGTTTCCTCTCTACAGGAAACCCCTTGTTTCCATGCACATCTTGCAGGAGATCAACATTACCTCGTTTTAGGGATTTGTGTGCTGGCTGAACATCCATGCCATGCGCAATCACACATGTCTGCACAGTCGCTGTAAGTGTTTCCCACTCAAAACACTTGACTCTCATTCACTTTCACACAATTCGACTTTGGCGCGCAGCTCCATCGATTATCCAGTCAGTATATTTACGGTATATTTAAAAAATATAGCGTCTTATTTCCGTATATTCGGTATCTATAGTTGGCACCATCGGTAGTAGACGATAGTTTTTAGAAAAAATACCGATAGTCTATTTAAATAATTTAATTTGAAGAAATTTGTTTAAAATTCAATTATTTGTTTTAAGCAATACTTATATTATTTCTTTATAAGCCAAAAATTCTTATTTAAAAAAGGAACATATTAATATTCTGTTCCTCAAGGCGAGTCCTCTTATCAGAGACGATTTGAACAAGAATCGACAGTTGACACCATCGATAGTGCCGATAGTGCCATCGCTAGTTCTCTAGTTCACATTTGTCAATAGCAAAAAGTTAATAATAAAATTTATAAAACAAAAAACAGCGAAAAATGCCGGAAAGCGACGTTACCAAAATGAAGGTGAGTTGACCAGCATAAGCATTAAAAAATTCAACTAATTTCTTGCGTCCCTAAGGTTGCTGATTTGAAGCGCGAGCTGAAAATGCGTGGGCTGCCTGTTAATGGAAACAAAAATGAATTGCAGGATCGCTTGCAGACGGCCCTGTTGGAGGGTGATATCTCGCTTGAAGACAGCGCCATAGCAGATGCCATAGACGATGATGACGTTTCCCTGGCCGACGAAGATGAGGACAAGCTGCTGGGCGACGAACACGATGACGATGAGCTACTCAAGAGCCCGGTGGGCACGCCGACAGCTGCAATAGTACCCGATTTGCTGTTGGATGAACACAGCGCCCTCAACGAGAAAACGATTGCAGCAGCAGCCCTGCCTGCCAAAAAGATTGTGCTCAAAAGAAATAACTCTCAGCTGGCATCGACAACAGCAGGCTGTACAACGACGCCCACCATTGCATCCAAGGAGAACGGGGCTCCCACAGCTAATAAGGATACCCCAGAGGAAACTCCAACCAAAACCAAACGCATCCCCATTGTAGTTGGAGGAAGCAAGGAAGGCGAAAAGTCCGCGGACAAAAAGCTCACTGAACTAACCGCAGAAGAACGTTTGAACCTCCGGGCCAAGAAATTCGGCATCACCCCCACTATCGCAACTGCTTCTATTGCTACTGCAATTAACAAGTCCTCGAGCGCATCAATTGTGGCTAATAAAGGAAACAAGGAAACAGACGAAAAGCAAAAGGAAGCTCTTAAGCGTCGCGCCGAACGCTTTGGCTGTGTGGTTCCCGAGAAGACCACAAAGACACTGGCCGACGAGCGCCTGCTGAAGCGCAAGGAGCGTTTTGGTACAGCAGTTGAGGCTTCTTCGACTCCAGCTACTGCTGCTGCTACGCCAGAGTCAAAGGCCATTTACTCTGAGAAGGCGCGCGCACGCTTGGAACGTTTCAAGACTGCGCCGGCAGCCGCTACCCCAAAGTAGGAACGTCGTATACCTTTCCCATTTACACAAGCGATGGAATCCTCATGGACCGAAACCCTGTAGACAGTCTTATAGTATGACCATTCAAGTCACTCATGCTTGTAGAGATTAAGAAACCATTATAAATAAAAAGATAACATTTCAACATTACTATTCCACAAAATGTTACCCCACCGCAAACCTAATGTTGTTATGCGACTATACAAATGTATTTTACTAGAGTATAAAAACGCTTTAAGAGACTTCAGACAGACAGGATCAATAGTGCTATAGACGTAGAGCATCTGAAATGATGGGGAGCGACTACGATGGTGGTATTATTTTTTGTTTTTTCCGAGTGTAAACTGTACTTACCGAGCGGTGGGGGAAGGAGCAGTGACAGTGTCATGGAAACCATGCCTTTACTGCCCTTAAGGCCTCGTTGAGAGAGACGGAGCCATGCCTGAAGACGAGGGCTTAAATATCTAATGGCTCCGAGATCAATAACTTGTACAATCCAATCCTTACTTTCTTGAGTATAATAAAACATTTCAACTAACATTCGTACTCCACAAATTGTTAACTTGAACGTGAACAATGTTTAACAATGGGATTTTGCATTGTTTTATTGGCTGTAATTCAATCGCTTAGAAATAACATTAGAATTGCGTCTTCGGATTTGTGGGCTGTGGTTTTGGAACGTCAGTTATTTTAATATTAGAGTACATAATAATATGAATTTATATATATATAAAAGTTATACGAGAATAAAATGTATATGGGATGAACTCTTCTGTGTCTGTGTCTGTGCCTCGCATACATATGGTTGTATGGCTGCATGGCTGTATTGCTTGTGGAATAAAGAAAGTCCGTTCATTGGTCATCAAACAATGCGGCGTTCGGCGGCTGTGGTTCATTTTCATGTTTTTTCACTTAACTATTACAGAGTAAATACACTTTAAACTTAAACCGCTAACTTAAAAGTACGTTACTTTAATGTTGCGACCATCCAGACGAGAGCCATCCATGAGCGCTGCAAAGGGGGAACAGGGTGGAAGAATTCACAATTAGTACAGCTGCACTTTCAGTCCATAATTGCAAAAGACTTACCTATAGCCAACTCGGCATCGCGCTCTTTGAAGAATCGAACAACACCCACATCATTTCCACGTATCTCGGCAAACTTGACATCCCCAATCTCACGGAACTTGTCGCGCAGCGTCTGCCAGGTGCAGCTCATGGGCACATTCTTAATGATAATCGTGTCCGATTTGCGAGAGCCAGCCCCTGCGTTGCCAGCACCAGAATTGGCATTGCCCACATTGCTACCGCCGCCAAAAATGTCCAGATTGTTGCCAGAATTGTAGTCGTTGCCGTCCTGCTGGTTGCCCAAACCGCCTCCTCCATTGCCGCCGCCAACACCCCCAGAGCTGCTGTAGGCATTATATCCAACGTTCCCGCCGGAAACTCCGCCGCCACTGTAGGGATTGTTTCCGCCAGAGCTGTAGTTATTGCCACCTCCAGTGCCGCCGCTACTGTAGTTATTGGAAAGACCCACGTTGCCCGAAGAAATGGGATCATCATTGCCGCCAGAGTTGCCCAGGCTGAGGCCCAAGTTGTTGAGGGATGAAGTGAGCAGAGGATTGGATAGGCTGCCACCTTGGTTTCCCAGATTGCCGACCACAGCGGCCAGAAGGCTGGGGTTCAGATTGTTCAAGTTCAGCCCGCCGGCGCCCGAGTTGTTGCCCAGATTGGGCTTCTGCACTGGGGCCACAGGGGAGGGCTGGATGGACGAGGCATTGTTGCCGAACATCACTCCCGTCAGGCTACCCAGCAGATTGCTGGCATTGCTAACGCCACCGCCTCCCTGGCCAGCAGCCACAGAGCCCAGCTGTCCGCCTTGCTGAACATTTCCCAACAGCTGGCCCTGGCCTTGGTTTCCGCCGTTGGGCAGATTGTGAGCCACGTCCTTCAGTGGCTCACCGTTCGGACCTAGGCCAATGCCCACACCGCCCAGTCCCTCGGGCAGTTTGACACCCTCACCCTTGTCCGGAATACGATCCAGACGAACGGTCATGCGTCTATCGAAGAGCATCTGACGATCCAGCATGGAAATGGCCTGCACTGCCTCCACGGGATGATCGTATTCGATCACAGCAAAGCCGCGACTATTGCCCTCCTTGTCCAGGGACAGATCCACGCTCTGCACTTTGCCGGCCAGCTTGAACACCTGCTTGAGCTTCTTGTTATCCACCTTGTAGTCCAGCTGAAGAGAGTGTTTGAAAGGAATTAGTCACGTGCAATCTACATATACATGTATCTTCGGCCCCTGAAATCGTATCAAAAGCCGACCTTGAAGACCAGAAGCTTTGCTGCGAAAAGATAACAATATCAGGAGCAGGAGCAGGATCAGGGCCAGGGACACACTGAATCATTCCAGCCTTGATTCCAGTTGACTGAAAGCAAAATAGTCGATAGCCCAAGACGAAGAAGTCGACGTTTGAACTGCCGTACGAACCGCAACTGCTTCATATTTATAACCCATTTGATGAACAAAATGACGGAATAGGAAATAGGACACGCGAAGGACACACCTTTCTGTCTATAGAATAATGACAGAGGACAGAGGTTGTTTGAAAAGCCCAATAATTTTAAAACAAATCTTTAAATATTGATTTGGAAACACGAAATTTGTTGGAGACAGCAATGCCGTTGCTCTTTTGGAGGGTAAGGAGAATCTAGAAATTACTCTCTTATTTTTTTAATTGAATTTTTTTAGACACCAAAATACGAATGAAGCTCCTTATATTATTAGACATTGTCCAATAATCTATGTTTTATCCAATACTCTATGCGCAAACATGATCCAGAACAACTATTTCTTCGGCAGTTTAGAAAGTAAATCATTCCCAAACCCGCATTCGGGGGATGCTCGTGATCAAAATTAAAGGGATTAAAGGGTTGCAGTCTTCAGTTATTCTTCAGTTTATAGATCAGCAGTACGAGGGGCAGGAAAAATAAACAGAGCCCCAAAAATATGGCCTATGCTTGGGTGGGTTATAAATACGAAACAGACGAGACCCCATAAGAAACTTCCATATGCACAGCAGAGCACACTCCGCACATCTTTTGCCGTGCGGTTCGGTTCGGGTACAGGTCGAATACAGAATACATATTGGAATTATTGGAAATTAAAATTACTATATACTCACATTAGCAACAAAAACCTTATTATGCAAAGGTCCACTTATGCCCAGACTCTCCAAAAACGAAGCAGAAAGCCCATACAAATTGTAATTCGACGAATTATTATAATCATTTGACATCATGTTAAAATTATTACGCCCAGATCTAGAAAAAGAAGCCAAAGATCCAGAGAGAAAAATAACAAAAGGATAGCAAGGATAAGCTTCAGCTACGACAGAATGAGAGAGATGCCAAGAAAGCCGGCACGATTGCAGACGTGTAAAAGTGGTTTGTTACCTTCCTTCCCATTCTTCTATCAAACATCGCACCGCATCACACACAATTCCTTAGTTGATATACATAATAGCAGCTTTGCAAATGATGGAAAATAATTATGCACTGATGTAAATGTTGTCTATCTTCGAAATACAAATTTCAGCTGAGAAGAAGATTTTGATTCCGATACCGATGACGAGACGAGTCGGAGTCGCAGTCGCAGTCTCCTCCTTAAAGGTGTATTTCCTTCCTCCTCCGTCCCACACTACCTAACAGAATATTTACATGCCGAGCCTGACGAGACCATGTTCCATAGGTAGCATATATTAGAAAGTGCCTTTCTGATCTTTCTTCACAGTAGTGCGAGCCGGAAATAAATTCTCGATCAAAAAGTTATGCTACTTCAAAACCCATAGCAATATAGGACAAATACAAAGTCAACTGCAGATCCTATTTGATTAAAGTCTCTGGTAGTAGCCCATTCATAATATAAAAGTTCTTCTACTGGACAATTAACTTCTCTTTTCACGCGCAAAAATGCGATTGCGATTGACTTGCCATCATCCTAGTCTACATATAAATATGATTATACGGTAGCTCTTGCAATAGAAGACTATCTGTACTCTTACTTCGACTGGAAATAGAAAAATAATTCCCTGCGGAGCTGCTGCAATAACGAAAGGTAAAAGATCTACCAGCCTACGCTCGACAGATATCCGACACAAATCCTTTAAATATACAACTGTTCATGGAACCCTATGACATACGTTTTTCAGTTCGGAATCCTTTCAACAGTAGGTAATATATTCTATGGCCTAAGCTGGACAAAAATATGGGAATGGAATATTCATAGCAGATACTCGTACGTTTATGGTAAGTAAAAGAGCCTACAACCTACGCTCGACAAATCCGAAAATCCTTTTAATGATAAGTTTTTCAATTCGTGGCAGGTATTTTAAGAGTATTTGGTATTTTAAAGATCCTAGTGTACAGTTTTTGGAATTGTATGGCAGATAAATAAATGATGAGAGTTCTTCCTAGAGCCTACGCTCGACAAGTATGCGAAGTATCCGTGTACTCGTACTCGTGGTTGAATACAAAAACCGCTTCTGCAGATTGATACGATTCGATTGATTTGCCTTCATAGAAACGACTGCCGATTGAGAAGTGTGTAAGGATTCAATACTTTTTGCGTGCTACGAACCTTGCTTTCCTGCTTAGAACATCGAGAAAAACAATAGAGATAGACGAACACATAAAGTACTCACAATCTGTCATCGTCGCGTCTGGAGAAGCCGCCGCGGTCCCGGTCGTCCATGTGGTCGCGACCACTGCCGCCGCCTCCTCCGCCACCGCCGTTGTTGCCACCTCCTCCGCCGCCGCCGACATTTCCACCGCCACCGCCGGCGCCATCACGGACAATCCTTCCGTATTGATCGCGCTGCTCGCCATGATCCTCCTTGACGACTAACTCACGGCCGTTGACCTCATATCGATTCATCTTTTCCATGGCTTTTTGCACGTTTTCGGGGTCTTTGAACTCGACAATGCCACAGCCGCGTGCCTTGCCGCTCTCGTCGTGGAACAGCTGCACGTACTCAATGGAGCCGACGATGCGTCGGAACAGATCTTTCAGGTCTTGCCACCGATAGTCGTAGGGAATGTTCGAGATGTAGACTCGACAATTGCGCCGTTCACGGCTTCTGTCTCGGACCATGTTGCCGCCACCACCTCCACCCCCGCCGCCAATATTACCGCCGCCACCGGCATTTCCATTTCCATCGGCATCAGAGAACCGAGATCCTCGGGCGCCACGGCCGCGACGGTCGCGCTCCTTCTCCCGATTCTCCACTGCATTGTTCGCATCCATATTCATGGTTGTGGGACTGCAAATTTAACAAACCATTTACTTTTCGTCATGTACAGAACATTTTTTCTGCAGCGGCGTCAGGAAAAACAAAATGGCGACCGACTCCATTGGATTTGCTTTTGCATATTGTTTACATAATTTACCTTTTTGATGATTTTTCTGCAGGAACACGAACGAAACGCTGCTTCCTTTGTTCAAGTTATTAAATCAAGTATTTGGCTATATCGAAGGCCAACAATTTATCAATAAACGCACACTTTCCTGGGGTTCTTTTTGCAAAAAGTGGCGCTAGTGATGTGATACAGTGCTGCCAGATGTTGAGAGTCACCATCAGCTAGATTGAAGAAAAAAATAAGCTAGAATAAGCTAAAACGTAAAAAAAAGCTAACCATACAAAAACACATCAAAATAATGAATTATTGAATTTGATTGATATTTTGTTTTCAATTATTATTCTTTCTTAAACTTTCCACTCCTTAATAATATTTTATATATAAATGGGCAAACATGTGCAATACTATAGTGACTGACACTTATCAACGAATATATATGTACCATACATTTATACACAAAATTGGACAGAAAATAGCAACAACAAGTATGATTTTTGTCCTATTTCTTAATAAATATTAAAAAATAGTACAATAATATCAAAAAACAATAAGTGTTTTGTACCACATTTATTTAAGCCAAAATAAGCTAAATGAAATTTGAAATAAGCTAGAACAAGCTATAAGCATTTCAATTAGTTTTCAAGCTATTTGGTTTTAAAATAAACCACATCTAGCTTAAAATAAGATGAAATGGCAACACTGATGTGATATGGCCACAGAACTATCAATCAAGAATACCGATATACCGTGTCAGCATATATCGTAAATATAGCGATGAAAATCCGAACTTAGCCCACTCAAGCCCCCTCTATTTAAACAGTTCAACACCTTAAGGTAAATGGTGGAAAATATTACTGCTTGTGAACTTGTAGATCCATGCAATCTTATAACTTAATAAACACGATATCTTTCACCTGAACTGCGATTAAATTAATTAATGTTCATTATTTTTGGTGGAAAATTTAAATACTCCCTTGGCTTATAATAGGTTCGTTCGTATAATCGTCCTTTTTCAAGAATTGGAAACCATTTTCCTCGATTTTGATATTACTAGCAAGCTAGGACTTCCATACCTGAACAATAATTTTACCCGATCAGTAAATCACTTTCCTACATGAAATCCGAAATCTGAAAGGTATACCATTGATTTAGAATCTGTTTCATTGGATTTATTATTAATTTTCGATGATTTAAATTGGCCATATTTAGACAATGTGGTAGATATATACCGGTTCATTCATTCAAATATATGCAGGTTTGTCATATAAATATATTTCAGTGTTTAAAAAGCAGAGAAAAACAAAACTATTTTTCTGTTTAAATAGTACACACAATCGTTTTATTTCGTTCCTTTTTGTATGGCAAAAATTAATACAAAAAAATTAAATATTAAATGTATGTATAAAAAGCTTAAAGCAAACTATATAATGTAAATTTAATTGGCTGCTTGTTTTCTCTCTGATTGATCTGTCAATAAGGTAGGTAGAAAGAAAGGCTTTCTATGAACAACTCATACGAATAAAATGTTTTGCGTTATAGCACCACAACAATTGATTGTGTTTAATGAACATAAATTTATTTAGTTTGGGCAGCATAGACAAGCAAACCGGCTCGTTTGTGCGAAAATTACTTTGCCGTTCGTTTCATATGTTTTGTTTGTTCTTTACTAGTGAAAAATACTAATGGAATTCTGTTCGTGCGTATACGTGTGAGAAAATTTGAATCAGAAGACGGGCTACGCTAAAAACGCATTAAAACAAACCATTTACAACAGAGCTCAAGGAATTAGAGTAATTAGAACTAGTCTTGCATGCATAGCGGTATATGTATCGGAGTTTAGCACAGATCAGATTCTCCGTCTCCTCTACGGTAAAATACAAACGACATTGACTCCAGTTTAGTGGTTGGTGGTGATTGAAAACAAATGGTTAAAGCAGCTGAACCAAGGCAGTTACAACAGTATTCATAGTTATATGTAGAGAGGTACATATTCATTTCATTTCGTTTCGCTTTCCTTCGTTTTCATTTTCGTTATTGTTAATACTCTTAAAAGGGCGCCACGCAGCCTTTCAAACGACACAAAACACACACATTCACAAAAATCATTTCTCCGTACATAAAACTCTAGTTACTTAAATTAATTACAATTCTTCTCTTCATCTGACAATTGCACCGACTAACTCGCTCCCATACAAATGTGTGTGCTTTCGTTCTGTGTGCGTGCTTTTATTCCGCGTGCATTCGCGGGGGATCCACAATCCTGTCACGATCATTGACGATTGCCCAACGAAAACAGCACTGAATACATACAGACAGACAGACAGACAACAGGCGACATTGAACAAAATAAAAAGTTAATAAACCACTGCAAGCCCGTTTAGAGAATTTTACATTTAAATCTACGATTCGGCTTATTAAGTTTACGACCCCTTCGCCCCTTGTTGTCCTTGTCCTTTCGGATCTCGCGCACGAGTGTGTAAAATGCATCATCAACGCCCATGCGCGTCTTGGCTGATGTCTCAATGTATGGAATGCCGTATTGTTTGGCCACCTTGAGAGTAAACAGAAAAAGAGTATTTAAAAATGATCTATCCAACGATGCGAGTTACGAGCTACTCGACTGACCACCACTCACCTCTCTTGCCTGTTCGTTTTTAACGTTCCACGTGGTCAAGTCACACTTATTGCCCACTAGCACCATTGGCACCTCCTCGGCATCCTTGACTCGTTTGATCTGCTCGCGGTATGTGCCGATGTCTTCAAAGGATTTTGCACTATTTACCGCAAAGACTAACAGGAAGCCCTCGCCCGTGCGCATATACTGATCCCGCATAGCCGAGTACTCCTCCTGTCCAGCGGTATCCAAGATGTCCAGAAGGCAGGTTTCTCCATCTGCCAAATCATAACCATCAGAGAACATGTCAAACTCCGCAGCGAGTGAAAAAACTCACCAATGACCACTTGCTTTCGGTACGAGTCCTCGATTGTGGGATCGTATTCGTCAACAAAATGATTCTGAATTAGTTGGATGGTCAACGCCGATTTGCCAACGCCTCCCGCACCAACAACAACCAATTTGTATTCCGTCATTTGTATTCCGCTTTTGATTAGCCGTTGTGTCTAGCGATCAACGTAATGCGCTGGTACAAAAAACCCGCAGCTGCAGTCTTTGGGGGTGCGTGTGGTGTCTGGATGTCTATGTCTCCGCAGGGCTGCAAGTAAAGTAAATTAATAATTAAAAATGATTAAAATAAATTAAACGCATAATTAGGCACAAATTAATGCAAGACTGAATCCGCTTGGCTTCCATATTATTCTACCACAGATGAATACAGTGGCGGACAAATTTGTGCGCACGACCCCTTTTTGGAGAGAAAAAGGTTACAGATGCCAACATCAAAAAATTATCACAAAAAACGAAAATAAAGAAAGGCTATAAGTTCATATTCGGTGATATCAGATTTTCACCCATCATACCTACATACATATGTACATGCATGTGTATACCTAAATAATTGCTAATGTATATTTGTAATTAAAATCATATATTCATGCCTCACAATATCCCGCTCCAGGTGGAATGAAATCACGCAGGACAGGAGACAGAAAATTGAAAACAAGGGGTCGCACGCAGACTGTTGTCGGCCACTGTAGGTAGAGTATGCACACAGACACAATAAAAGAGATCAATGACTCAAGCGCGTTGCAGCCCTCAGGTTCTTTATGGATATTAATTTTCATGCGTCCGAGCACCGGAATAGTCACGATTTGGAATATTGATGAGGACTGCACAATTTTATTAATTAAAAAGCAGTCAATTAATGCAGAACATTGCTGTGAACGTTGTTGTTCTGATTTTTTCCTGCCGGGGCTGCACAAATGCAGACCTTCTTTGTTGCTGCCTTCTCTATTAGCTCCTCCTTGTTTTTCTTCTTTGCGTCTGTCGAGTTTCGGTCGCGGAACCGCGCAGCGCATTCACTTGGCACGTTTCGGGGTCACAATTTACGGTTTAACGCAACTACGGGCAATTACGCGACTTTTAAACTTTTACCACTAAAAGAAAACAATAAATTCGTAACTTATTTCTGCAGCTGCTGCTTCTTCTTCAGCACTATGTCGCCATTTTGGCTAGGGATGTTAAATATATATTGCATCAATATATCGATAAAAACATATGTGATAGTTTGGTGCGATAGGCGGAACTTCAATGTTTCTCCAGGCTGCAGCACCATGCTTGATAAACTGAAATTCAATAATTTGGTAAATAAATGAAAAAAGACGTATTATTTATAGTAACTACTCCGTTCGTACACACAGGTAATTACCAACAAGAAAGTCATCCAGCAAGCACGTGCGCAAACGGTGTCCAAGCTCGTTCAGAAGCTGAGGAAGGTCAAAGATGTCCTGGCCAAACGACCGGACGATGAGAAACACAAGGAACGCTTGCGCAAAAGCAGCGAATGCGTGGCCCAGCTGAAGGCTTTGAAGAGTCTGGACATAATGCGCCAGCTGCTCCTACAGGATGGTAAAAATCCGAACGCAGTGCTCACCAATGGCCGGTCCACTCCAGATGAGGTTGTTCTTGCGATGCTGGGGCTCAACAAACTGATGAAAGCGCTGGTTGACACATTTCGCCAGACTTTGGGCCTGGACAGTGACAAGGATTCCAAATGGCGTGAAGAGATTCTGGAAACGAGCAAGAGACGCGTGAAGCTGCAGCGCACTGAGGCGAAGAAAAGACAACGCAAGGAACTCAAAGACCAGAAGGCCCAGACGCGCAACCGACTAGAATGGTTGCAGCAGAACAAAGTGGATAGAGACGTGGCTGGTACAGATGTATTGCCAGCGGCAGAGCCAGCGGTTGGTGAGGTGGAAACAGCGGAAGAGAAGAAACCGAAACAAGAAAAGCTTCAGCGTACTCCTAAAGTGGCCTCGGTGAAGAAAGAGCTTCGAGAAAAGAGGCAAACGCAAAATGAAAAGAAGCCCGAAACTAAACCAAAACCCACTGATGTCAAAGAAGAGGAAAAGTCAAAGGTACGAGAAAAGAAGCAACAGCAAAAGGATAGGAAGCCCGAAATTAGTCAGAAACCCATTGATGTCAAAGAAAGGACACGAAAGCGACCACAAGAGAAGGAGCCGAGCATTGAAAAGGAGGAGACCACGGCTGAGAAAGATCGTCCAACGCATGTCATAGATCCATTTTTTATCACAGAATCTGGTCAGCCGTATTTATCCACCGCTGTGGTTCTTTCAGAGGATAATGAAAGCGAAAACGAGCAAGAAACGATGCCTTACCCTGCCAAGCGCCAGCGGAACGAACACCGACATAGCGACAACCGGGGGGAAAGGGAGCGGAGGCCGGAGATCAATAAAAAGAAACCCACAGAGGACCTCCATCCATCCTGGATAGCCAAGCAGCAACAGAAGCCAGTTATCGGGCACTTTAAGGGGAAAAAGATCAAGTTTGGTGACGACGGGCAAGCCGCAGAAATTGATATTCCAGCTTTTAAGCATCATCCTGCTCCTGCTCCTGCATCCGCTCCCACTTCCATGGAAGGCATGCATCCCTCTTGGATTGCCAAACAAAAGTGGAAGCCAAAAATAGCCGCCTTCCAGGGAACTAAAATTAAGTTTGACGAAGATTAAAGTTAAGATGTTCAATTTACACAGTATTTTTTCGATTTAATGACTAAATAACTAAAAATGCTGCAAAGTTAGACGCCAACCTTCGGCACATAGTGTCCTCGGGCCTTATCCGCACTGCGTAGTTTGTCGATATCCACATCGGGGAACTTACGGCGCAGCACTTCCAGATCAAAGTTGGGATTGCGGCGTAGAATCATCATTACCTCGTTGCGAGAGCGGCTGAAACAAAGAATATTATTAGATATCGTCTTTATTTGTTGCTATACCATGGCATACTTCTTCGCCTTGCGCTTGGCATTGTAAAGCTGCTCGCGGTACTTGAGCAGAAATCTATTCACGGCCCTGCCGCCAAAGCCAATATTGCGGGACTTTATCCATTTCAGGTTCATGAAGGGTGGCAGGACATGCTCGCAGGATTTATAGTTGACCTGTAAGCCAAACGCGTTGTTTACCCTCTTCTGGGGTCGCTCGCCTGTTTCACCCGTTTCCAGCAAATGATAGGCTGTATTGCGTTCCCGCACCACTTTCTCAAGATTGTCCATGGAAATTTTCACCTATGAATAAATGGCTTTTTATATTTTACGTGCTCAACAAGCTAAAGGTTGGCTAGTTACCTTATCAATTCGCTCGGGGCTGGGAAAGATCTCCATTTTGTCATTGCATTCGTGCTCCATAGTAAGAAGCATATTCCGTTCCTTCAGCAATATAAACCAGAGCTGATGCAGCTCCTTGTTGGATTTGATGCGCAGCTCATCCGTCCTCCAGGCCCGTCCCACCTTTATATCGTTCTCGCTCCAGTGCTTGGGGTCATCGAAGAACTCCATCAGACCATGCCGCATCGGGCTGGTGTGCATCATTTGAGCATGCGGCGTTTGGGAGGCGGCAGCACTACGTATTACATAAAAACAAAGATGTGCGTACGCCAATAAAATCACTACAACTGCCGAAACCCACCTCAAGGCCTGCCATTGCTGCTTTGGAGCAGTAAGAAGACTCGTTATCGTCGCTGTTCTCACAGTTTTAGCCAAATTAAAACATTTCTTTAAAATAGTCGACATTTTCAGTCAACAGAGCTCGGCGATATCATCGATGTTGTTTAAAAAAGGGGCCAAAGTGGGCTAAGTTCCTCATTTCATTCGTCAGACCGATACCGATTTACCGATAAGTCACTGGTGCAAATGAAAAATCGAATTTTTTACTAAAGTACTGATTTTCACGAGTAGAGTTTTATAAAAGAAATGGCTGACTGTTTCCCAAAATGCAATAAGTAGTAAGTGTAAGTTGCAATGACCTTCCAAAGCGTATAAATTAGCTGTTGAAAGCTTGTTTGTTCTATCCACTTTGAACGCCAAGTTTTTTATGTGGTGTGTGTGTGTGCGTCAGTAGCGTAGTGTGATGGTGTTTGTAATGCTCAGTACACAAATTTAAATTGATAAAAGTGCAACAACGAAAACGTTTCCTGGTGACCAAAGTGTTTATTATTGTTCTTTAACAAACCTAAATCATGGACTGTGCATATCGTAAAGGCGGGGCAAAAACAAATTCATTGAAGAAAAAAAAACAAATCTAGAGCGATGTAGTAATCGGCCAGTGTTGCCGTGCCACCGCACAGCGCCTCAAAATAGTAGTAAATGTACACAAATATTTATCTGGAGTCGGCGTTATCAGACGGCGTTAAGTAAACTCAAAAAATTTAAACTTCGCTGCTCGTCGTGCGTGCTTTCCATTGTTCTCTACTGTTTATTGATTGCAGTGGTGGTGTTATATAAAGTGCAGGCTTTCATTGAATTAAAAGGTCATGAAGCGCCCAGAAAGTGAATTGATTGATCAATTTGCAAAAGGGGGAAGAGGTGTGGAGAGCGAGTCGCTTGTAGGGTTTTCTGTCGTCGCTTCCCATGTTTTTCCACATTTCTCTTTCGCCGTGTTTCGTAAGACTTCTGTGCTGGCTCTGCTCTGCAGTGAACGCCCAAAAACACAAACAAACCCGCCCGCCCGTACACACGTTCGTGTGTATATATGGACGGGACGGGACGGCTGTTCTTGTGTCATCCAGGGTCAATTCCCAATGTCCCCTCAATTATATGACCATATAATTGGAAGGCACTTGCCTTCCATATCCGTCGGCCCGGAATTTCTGTCTGCCCAGCGACACTTGTTGATTCTGTAAATTGGCATGTTAGCATTAACAGAGCTGTTAAGCCCCAGAGCCCCTCAGATATCATTCGAAAACCTTTTTGACTATGTTTCGCTTTTAATTTGATTATCACGTTCTTCCTAAAAATAGCAAAAAATAGTTGAAAAATGTTGCTGTACAGTGAACGCTCAAAGAGTGATGCCCGACTTGGAACGTACATGACTGTGTGCACATTGATGCTCGTATCGTGGTTCGCTGATAAGGGTCAATTTTTCGTTGTGGTTGACTGCTCCAAAAAGACTGCCCACCGTTGCATTTCTGTGTCGACTGTGTGTATAATATACTCGCATATAAAGGGGTGTATACGACGCCCACAGTCCCAATTTGTGGCGTAGTTGATCAATGGACAGTCAAATTATTACCGAGGTTTATTACCGCGTCCTATCGAAATAACCATATCTTTTTGGATTCAAATGTATGCATGTGTGTATATCGGTGTGTGTTGGATGTGGGATAACGTCTGTAATAGTACATACTAATTAAAATCTATATTAACCTGATGCATGCTATGTGTTAAGTAAGGCTCTCCGCTGCGCCAGGTAATGTGGAGGCAGTGAGTAGTTGTGCTGTATTCTCTTGAAGCTCTCTGCTCGATTCATTCGCGAAAGATGTGCTTGTGCATTTAAGAAGAAAAGCCAACGAAAGTTGTCCGCCACATTACCGGATATGCAGTTGCAGTCTGCAACCACGCCGAGAGTGTTAAACGGAAGACAAAAAAAGATCAAGAAGAGACAAGATGGCAAGCATTATACATCAAGATAAAGAAAGACAAAAAGCAAAGAAGATCGGGAGCACGGAGCATAGAGGAGCATGGAGGAGCACGCAGCATTAGCCACTTCACTCAAGAAGCATTACCAGTGCAGAGGGGAAAAAGAAGGCCCGACAGAAACCGAAAAGCTCAACCCACCCTCTTTTCTTCCTTCCTTTTTCTTATTTTCGAAGGCCAGAGATACACACAGAATGCCACAGACCGAACTGGCAGCGGTAGCAGCTGTTGCTGCTCAAACTTCTGCCACCGCAAGCCGCAAGCGCACGGTATCCCCTTTAAGTTGTCTGTCCATGAGATCGGATCCGAAATCGATTATTGAGATACACATTTCGAATGAGAACAAGACAAAGAAACCATGCTTGGAGACGCAGAGTGGAAATGGAACGCCAGAGGCGAAGCCAAGGCAGGACAAAGAGCTGAAACCTTCCAGCAGTAGTCAAGCAGAAACACTGTTGACGGATGAGGAGGAGCTCCGGCATAAGCAGTACCGAGAGAGTTGCTCTATCTTTTTACAGGACCTGCCCTGCTTTAAGTTGCAGCAGCAGCAACCCACGCGAGATACAGCAGTAGCGGTAGCGGAGGTTCCCAAGTGTCGCGAATGCCGCAAGCGTCACGACGCGCCTTCCTCCAGCGAGAGCAACGCCACCAGCAACGATGTCTATTGCAGGTTCTACGAATTCCGACGCCTGCAGTACAACGGCAAGGGGGAGCTGAGTGTGGCCGGGTTCCCGAACCCCTACATCGAGCCTACAAAGGAGGACTGCAGCATTTGGCAGCCGGATGGTACGACGGCACCCACCAGTGGTTTCATGGACATACAAGTGTGTCGTTACATACTCCTTCATGCGGGCGATCAGTTTTGCTATCTGTGGCGCCAGGAAGCGGAGGCTCTGAAGTTGCACGAGAATTCCGATGGGACCATCGCCTGGAAGAAGGCTGTAAAGGGCATTCGGGAGATCTGCGATGTCTGCGACACCACGTTGTTTAACTATCACTGGACCTGTCGCAAGTGCGGCTTTGGCGTCTGTCTGGACTGCTTCAAGGACAGAAAAGAAGGTCAGCGCCTGCGGCGCGTGGAGACGTCCCTGCAGAAGGGATGCGACGAATACCACTGGGGGCTCTGCACCGATCCCAGTGGTTCGCAGCAGCATGCCATGACCGAGCTGATGCTGACGCAGATCATTGCCGGTGATGCCCTGAACGTCTTGGGCAGGTTGCTGCACGAGGTGCGCACCCTGTGGCAGGTGCCCCAGGTCTGCGGCTGCCTGCTCAGCAAGCAGGAGGTAAAGGACCCCCAGTTGAATGCCTTCATACAGGACATGATCAAGGAGTCGCAATTGAAGCAGCACACGAGCTTCTCTTCGCTGGCCACCGAGCAGAAACTACACCAGCAGCAGAGGCTGGAGCAGCTGCACTCCAAAAAGCTGGAATTCGCCCGGGAACGGGGCATAGACTACGTCCCGGGTCGGGCTTGGACCAAAGAGACCCTCGGAAAGGATCCGATCACGAGTGCGTTTGATAACTTCAAGCACATAAATTTTCTGCGAAAGGGTCTGGCCGGTCTGAGGAGGTTTCTGCCTCCGAGAGCCATGACCCTGGCCCAGTCCACACAGCTGGCCCCCGGCGTGCCCCACGAATGGCTGTGCGATGGCAAGCTCTTGAGGCTCACGGATGCAATGCATCCGGACAATCGTGTGCTCTACCAGGAGGTATGGAAGTGTGGCCAGCCCGTGATGATCTCAGAGGTGGCTCGCTCATTGAACCTGGATCTGTGGCGTCCGGAGGCCTTCTGTCGGGACTTTGGCGACAAGCCAAACGATTTGATCAACTGTCTCAATGGCAACCTGGTGCCCAATCAACCCATGCGGCACTTCTGGGAGGGATTCCAGTGCATGAGCAAGCGTCTACTGGACGCCAACGGAAAGCACATGCTGCTCAAGTTGAAAGACTGGCCGCCGGGCGATGATTTTGCCGAGATTCTGCCCACTCGGTTTGCGGATCTCATGCAAGGGCTGCCCATGCCAGAGTACACGCTGCGAACGGGAAATCTGAACATTGCCAGCTGCCTGCCGAAGATGTTTGTGCCGCCCGATCTTGGGCCCAAGATGTACAATGCGTATGGATCGGCGCTTTATCCCCAAAAGGGAACGACCAACCTCCATCTGGACATCTCGGATGCCGTCAACATAATGGTCTATGTGGGAATACCCCAGGACGAGGATAGCAAACCCCAGTTGGCGGCCACTCAGCGAGCCATTGCCATGGGCGGATGCGATTATATCACGCGGTCCCGGTGCCAGTCTCCCGAGGTACTTCCCGGAGCGCTGTGGCACATCTTCCCGGCTCGCGATGCCGACAAAATCCGCGATCTACTTAATCGCGTTACGTTGGAGAAGGGCTTCCGGTTGGAGCCCGATCATGATCCGATACACGATCAGAACTGGTATCTGGACGACAAGTTGCGGGCCCGTTTGTTCAAGGAATACGGCGTGGAGGGTCATCCCATTGTGCAGTGCTTGGGGGACGCTGTCTTCATACCCGCTGGGGCCCCGCACCAGGTCCAGAACCTGCACAACTGCATCAAGGTGGCCGAGGACTTTGTCTCGCCGGAGAACATCACTCACTGCTATCATCTAACGCACGAGTTCCGGCGCCTCTCGCACTCGCACACCAACCACGAGGACAAGTTGCAGATCAAGAATATCATTTACCACGCCATCAAGGACTGCTGCCACATCTTGACGCGGGCACTGGACGAACGCATTGATGTGGAAATGTCGAAGCTACAGGGAGATTAGATCTCTCCCTCATCATTTACATTTTTTCTAAGCTTAAGATTTAAAGTCTAATTCAGTAAATATGGCAATCAAGAGAATTGAACTTTATTCAATTCTCAATCCTTTATTAATGTGCGTAGTAGTAGTAGTAAGTGTCTCAAAAAATTGTGTACTGTCAATTGTGTGTTGTCAACTTAAAGTTTAAGATTTTCATTCAATAAATATAATCAACCCAAATATATTATTATTTTATTTATTGAATCTCCTTTTATGGACTATAGTGACAAAAGAAACACTAAAATAAACGATTACAACCTTACTCCAATGCACACTATTTTGGATCTATTAAATTAAAGATAGCTACTTCCAATCTTTGCATGAATATAAATAAGAATAAAGTTGAGCTTTTTTAATTTTTAATTTGTCTAAACGATACGAAGGATTTATGTATGTTCTGCGGTGGATCTGTGTAACATACAGAAGGAAGGGCTTACGACCTCATAAAGTATAAAGTATATTAAATCAGCATCAATAGGCAACTCGATACAGCTATGTCTGTCTCTGAGTGATAACAAGAGGTTTATCTGAAGTTTGTCAGTCTGTGTCATTTCTTACGTATGTACATATATTAATCTTCTGGGATGCTCAAATAAAGTAATAATTCCTAATTCTGTTTTTACACTGTTTTGATATAAGACGGTTTGAAAATCAAAAATGTTCAATATTTTTACATGATTTTATTATGTATATTTTTAATTTTTTATTCATCAAACAAGAAGGAGCATAAAGATAATATGTAAATATGTGTTTTTCTTTCGTTTTTAATATATAGTATATAATTTACTGGTCAGAGCAATTGTAGATAGCAAAAATTTAGGGGAATTCCCTTTTTGTGCAAATTTAAGGAGATTACATTTTTTAAGGAAAAATGTGTTCGTATTTTGTGAACTATCAGACGTGTTTGGTAAAGACATTTTTTAAACGCAAATTTATTTTTCCAAAGTTTTTCTAATTTTTTTTCCAAATTTTAATAGATTTTAGAGAAAAGGAACTAATCACCTACAACTAAAGATCTACTTCATTTTATTTAAGAGTGACTGTGGAAACCAAGAGTGGGAACGTCCATGTAGAGAGCATCAGCATCGCATGAAGACCAGTGCCCATGCATGTTGAAGACGCAACGGGAACGGAAACAGAAACTGATGATGTGGAGTCCTGCCCAGGGCCAGGATCAGACAAACACTACCAGCAACATCCGTTCATGGTGCTGCACATGAGTAATAGCCACTAGGGAGCTGCCGCTGCTGCAACTTCAAAGTCAATTAGAAAGCAATCAAGCCAAGCCTTTACGAAGACTGAGGGTAGAAGGAAATAATAGTAAACTAAAGTTAAAGAAGTACAAGGGACGGAAAACATTCCGACAGACAAGATGACGGTGGATTTCAATGATTACTTTTGGGTATGCCACATTCCTCAGCAACTTGAAGAACCTCTGATCAACTTTATCACGTTTACAGGGCGAGAAGAACAATGGGTTCGATGTTCTGTATCACAACATGAAATTTGGCCTGGTGGCCAGCAAGGAGCTGTCCGAGTTCCTGCGCGAGAAGTCCAACATTGAGGAGCAGAACTCGAAGATGATGTCCAAGCTGGCGCACAAGGCCAGCACTGGGACATTGAACAGCACCTTTGCCCCGGTCTGGACAATACTGCGCACCTCTGCCGAGAAGCTCTCCACCCTTCACATGCAAATGGTGCAGAAGCTGACGGAGCTGGTCAAGGACGTGGCCAAGTATGCCGATGAGCTGCACAAGAAGCACAAGACCGTCAAGGAGGAGGAGTCGCAGACCCTGGAGTGTGTTCAGGCGATCCAAACGTCAACGGTGGCGGTGCAGAAGTTGCGCGATCTCTATGCCAGCAAGGTCTTGGAGCTGGAGAAGCTGCGGAAGGATAATGGATCGCACAAGGATGCAGAGAAGCTGGAGAGCAAACTGAAGAAACTGCACGAGGACTACAAGTCGCTGTTGGATAAGCATAATCCCATTAAAAACGAATTTGAGCGACGCATGACGCAGACCTGCAAGGTAAAGGCGACCCTCCTGCCTGTATTTCTGTCTTCCTGTTTTCTGGCTAACAGTAGTTTCTCCTTTCAGCGTTTCCAAGAGATCGAGGAAGTTCATCTGCGGCAAATGAAAGAGTTTCTGTCCACCTATTTGGAAATGCTGCAAAACAATCATGACATGGTGGGGCAAGTGCACTCGGACTTCAAGCGCCAGTTTGTGGACATGTCTGTGGACAAACTGTTGGAACAGTTTGTACTCAACAAGTATACGGGCCTGGAGAAGCCGGGTAAGACCAGCTTCAGCATCCCAGTATAATCATATCTCATATATCTCTCATACGTCCTGTCTGACAGAAATGCCTGAACTAGAATGTATTGCTCTCTCAAGTGGATCCCGGCTGCAACAGCCGCAAGCCTCTGCCACCGCATCCAACTCGAACTCAGCCACCAGTATTCAAGCAGCTCTCCGGTCTGGCAGTGGAGCAGTCGCTTCTGGCAGCATTGTGTCCATGGATCAGCGAGGAGATGCGCTGGCTGCCATCTCTTTGGGCAGTGGCAGTGCGGCGAGCGGCAGTATTCCTTATGCCGAGGACGCCACACTCGGGGCCGGAGCCGGCTCACTGGCGTCGCCGCGTCCCACTTCCCCAGACATTACTGTGGTGGGCCAGCCACAGTCAGCTGGCGGGGCCACCTCTACGGTGAAGAGCTTGCGCTCGTGGTTCATGACCACAGCAAAACAACAGCATCAGCCTCCGACGGGCGCTGGAAATTTCGGTATGAGTGGCAGTGGAAGCATCAACAGCACCACCAACAACAACAATACCACCAACACAACCACCACAACTACAGCAACGAACAGTAGCAACACAGCAACAACTGGCACGAATAATCTCACCACCAATATCACCAAAAACTCTCCTATCTCTGAGGACAATAGCAATCAAGGTTCATTCTCTTTGATTTTGTTTTACTTTTTATTTTGTTTTTGTTGCTTATGATTGTAGTTCTTCGACTATATGCATTATTTCTATACTGTTTGATCTGTTTGTAGTATGTTTCACATCTGTGCCTAAAACTATTTATGTACGTGACACTGGGCGTAATACCGGAGTAACCTTTGTTTAGTCATGCTTCAATATTCATTTATTCCAATTGTCTTATACTTGGTTTTTACTATTGGTTCCATTTCTTGATCTAAATGTTGTAAATGAATCTGTAATTGAAACTTTTCCCCGTCCACCTGTCCTTCATTTATGTCTACAGCTTATAGATTCCTTTTTTATTTTTAGTTACTTTCTTTCTATCAATCGATCTATGCAAATGTACACTCAAACACCAGCCAATCAATCAACCAACACACATTAGAGACTAAGGGACTACCTATGAACATGCACACAAATATACACACAAGCACACCCCGCATCACATGAACGCCCAAGAGCCTATCTAACTATCGCCATCTGTTCTCTATGCTTCTCTTCTCTTTGTCTAAAACCTCCATCATCAACCATCGTCTCTATATCATCGTTCATCCCAAATCAAAACCCATCATCCATGCCATGCACTGATCGACTAATCAAAATCAAAAACTTTAGATCAGCAACAGCCGGCCGAGGCCTTAACACCAACTGCCAGTGCAGGTGGCGGCAAAAAGCAAATACTGAATGCAACGACAAGCGAGCAGCAATTATCGAAATCATTAAATGAGCAAGAACATCTCCAACAGACAGCGGCAGCAGCAAACGCCACCACAGCAGCAGCAACGACAGCAGCCACCACAACGACAACGTCCAGACGTGCAACGTCACTTTTAAATATATTCACATCAAACTCTCAGGGTAAATTTATCTCAATGAAAGTGATTGAACCCGTCCTGCTCCTGCCCAGCCCTGCCCTGCCCTGCCCTTGCCCTGTCCACAAAGATCCTGTACATCCTGTACCCTTTTACCCGGTACCTGTAGCTGTACCTGTACCATCCATCCGAAACGCATGCTTTAAGCTTAGGTTAAATATGTACAAATTCAAAGGCTTTTCTGTGTGCACCAGCTTGTCCCTCATACCTGATTAACATCCAAGCCATTTTGAGCACTTTACGGCGGTGTTTGAGTCACGAGTTCCGAGGAAATAGTTGCATTTAAGATTCCGATGTAAACTATAAACTAATCTATAAGAACTAACCATTTGCGTAAAATTTCGAGTGTGTCGCTGAAATTTCTCGAAAGTATTTGTTTTTCATTGTCGAGTGGGGCATATTCTTCTCCACTATGCTCCCCTCAATTATGTATTTAATATGTGTTCTATTAGCCTGTAGCTTGCCTAATCCTAAGTCATCTCATAGCTAACACAAATTATAATCAATATCTCGCTGGCAGTGTCGGGCATCTTAAGGAGTCGCCGTGACAAGACGAAAACTAAAAAATCCAAAAAGAAGAAAGACAACGAGGCCGCCGAGCACATACAGGAAGAGCGTCTGACCAGGTAGGGAGCCAGATACAATCGACCTCATTTCTTTGCTAACACTCTTCTAACTCTCGCTCTGCCAGCGTGGATAGGGCCAATAACACCCTGCTCGACTACGATGATCACGGACGCAGCATGAAGACACAGAACTCCAGTGGCAGCAGCGCTGGCGGTGGATTGGCAGCCTTGTCTGTGACCTCCGCACAGGGCAGCGTGGACTCGGCTGGGGCCAGCAGCATGGGTGGCAGTGGAGGAGTTGCCGGGGCGAGTGGCGGCAGCCTACCAAATGCCGGAGCGGCTCTTACTACGTCGGCTTCGACCACAGCTCCTGCGGGGGGCTCCACCGCTACTGGAACTGGGACTGGCTACGAGGTGGATGAGGAGGGCTTCAGCATACAGCCGGCCAAAGAGATCGCCTGGGAGGAGGGCCAAGATAAGTGTAAGAATTTCAAGTAATGTTGCCTTGAGACAAATAACAAATACTAATGATTAAAACCCGTTTAGCTGGCAGTTTCTATTCCGACTCGGATACGGACTCTGATAATGACAAGCAGGAGCGGCGGATTCATGTGAAGATCAAGCCTCTGAACAACGGCCAGGCGCCGATGTCGGCAAGCGTTGATGAGCTGCGTGCCACCGTCGAGAACATTTCCCTGTCTCCAACTGGAGTTTTTTCAGTGAGTTGTGCCCACTCTCTATTCAGATGACACTCTAATCAATATACCTCCATTATAACAGCATCACAGCCAACAGCTGCAGCAGGGGGCGCGAGGTGCTCCGGCCTCGCGGCAGCAATCTCCCGAGATTTCGAATGCCTCAACGCCCACGGCCAGCGTGCATCCATATGCACCGCTGCAGAGTCCTACGTTGTCCAACAACAACGCAAACAATGCCAGCAACAATCGATATGCGGATCTGGGAGATATCTTCTCGGAGCTTGGCGACATGAGCATGTCTGCCCCGGCATCGGCCACCCTGGGCAAGCCAGGGGGACGCCAGATACCAACACCAACGTCCGCGGGTGGAAGCATAGCCATACCACGTCCGCCTTCCCGTCGCTCCGATATGATTGCAATTGGACCAGCCGCCACGAACACGGCCCCTGGACGCGGTCGAATGTCTCCGGCTCCCGTGACGGGAGCTCCGATGAATCGAGCCGAGAGCATTGGCAGCCTGGAGTTCCGCACGGCCATTGGGGGAGTGGGCTCCTCCCGGGGCCCATCTCCGCTGACAATTGGTATTTCGGACACAATACCGCTGGCGGTGGCCTTCCACGAGATTATACATGCCTACTTCCGAGGCAGTGATGAGTCGCGGTGCCAGGTGAAGGTGTCCGGTGATATGATGCTATCATTCCCAGCCGGCATTGCCGGCCTGTTAGCCAATAATCCCAATCCAGCCAAGCTGGGTTTTCGCATTAAGCATGTACAGAATCTTGAGAATCTTGTTCCCAATGGGAAACTGGTGCAAATGTGAGTATCGGTTGCGTTTTTTCTTCATGCTACGTTCCTGTTTCAACATCGTTTATTCTCCTCCTCCCAGAGATCGACAGCAGTCGAGCGCATTGAGCACCATGCTAGAGTTTAATATGGGAGCGTTGACGGCCCTTCTGCGAAGGCAGGCGGAGAACAACCCCACGGCCTCCTATTTCAATGTGGACATACTCAAGTACCAAGTGCGAACTAAGCCGGGGGCCAGCTCGTGTCCCTTCCAGCTGGTGAGCTACTGGAAGTGCGAGTCCAGCTATACAGCCTTGAAGGTAGACTACAAGTACAATAACCATGCCATGGCCAGTGCCTCGCCTCTCCTGAACGTCACGCTGTCCGTGCCCGTCAATGGCTCTGTGCGTAATGTGCAGTCCAAACCCCATTCTGCGTGGTAAGCAAGACCGCTCTCATCCGCAAATCCCACAACTCAGGTTATTTTATATTGTGTTGTTAGGTTGGGCGAATCAAATCGTTTGGTATGGAACTTTACGGATATATCGCAGAACTCCCAGGACGGTGGGGTCGGTACGTTGAGGGCTCGCCTTGAGCTCAACGATGGTCCGTCAACACCAGCCCTGTTGGCCACTCAGTTCAACTGCGAGGGCACCACTCTGTCGGGCATCGAGTTCGAGCTCCAGGGCAGTGGATATCGCTTATCGTTGGTCAAGCGACGCTTTGTTTCTGGTAAGTTTTTAAGCGAATGATGATGAATGTTTGGGATATAACATTTGTTCTTTCTCTATCGGATTACAGGAAAATATGTGTGCGAGGGCGATGGTATACGTAGTGGAGCGACACCCACACCCCCATCGGTGGGCTCTACAAGTCCGTATTCGGCAAAATCAAATTAGTTTTTCCCCAATTCAACATCGACATGACATCGTGCGGGAATGAAAAATGGCAATATGGCAATAGGCTCGTGAAAACATAGAGAAATTTTGTAACTAAACTAAAGAAACACAAAAACACCCCCCACAAACGAACACTTATCACAGTAGTGTCGCGCCTCTCGAGTTTTCTTGTGAGCTTTTCATTATGTTCTGTTTCACGCGTAATGTTGAATCTACCTGGAAGTGGAAATGGCAATGGTTCCGATCTGGAAGGTATTATTTGTTATATATACAAGTTCGAGTATATATTATTGAAATTTATGTATTTATTATGTTTAACTGAATACGATGTATGTAAACGTAGATGTATGTAGATATCTAATCACACAGAACGTTGATTTTATGTTCACTTTTGTACACACACACACTCACACACACACCACACACACAAACAACACAACCAAATCCAAATGTATTAAATGTAAGATACAAAACATGCATTGCGTCTCATTTGGAGAGATTTTTTTGGTGGTGGGGGGGGGGGGGGGGATACGACACGAACTTCGCTCTGCGGACTTTGTCTTTGTCGAAACGAACGACTGCTGTTTCTTTGTCGATCAATTAATTATCAAATTTAGGCAATGAATATGACGAAACAGGTTTCGGCTTCTCTGGCTCGTGACAAATGGTATATGTATACATATACAAACATACGTCTGATACATATGTACATATATATGAAATTAGCAATCAGTTCGGAATAGAATAAAAAGTCAAATAGAATGTAGAAGAGCGCGTACCAAAAATGGCTGCTTGGAAGAACGGAATCCGATCAATTAATTGTGGGTGCACATAAAACACAAATCTGCGAGGCATTAGCCTCAAATTTGATGTGTAAACTTTTGTAAGAATTTCGGATAGGATAGCATGAAAGCAACAGCTGCTGTCGTTCGTCGCGTCGCGACGCTGTTCTGAAATACGAAGGCGATGACGTCACTCTTTAACAAATTGATCTCAAGGTCGAGTCGTCGGACGCCTTTTCATTTCACTTGGCTTTGCTTGGCACACTTGACTTGGGGCTGCTGCTCTATAGCCAGGGAGTGTTCGGTTGTTGTTGTGGATGCCTGAATAAATTGCATTTACTCATAAAACGAGGCACTTCGGGATGCGATGATGATGCTCTCTTTGTAGATGGGAATAGTGCTCCACAATTTTGTTTTGTTGCGCCTAACCATATACCATATACTATAATCGTGTGTGTGCTATACATTAACATCTCTTGTCACACGATAAGATTAAATTACAAAACAATTGTTGAGTGCAAAAGTTGGAGCAGACTCTATATATGTATGTCTACATACCCATAGCGTACTACTATAGCGCTGTATGAATATAAAACAATTAATTGTTTAACAAAAGCAACAGTTCGCCTATTTGTTTGTTTGATGTATGCCATTTACAGTCGCCTGAAGCGCTTAAAAGTGCATATAACGCAGTGTCTGTATTTTCAATTAGATAACAAACTATTATTACCAGATGCTGGAGGAAGGAAAGGAAAGAGGAATATGCCATTAATTTTGTTTAACAACATTGCACTTTATTTAGATTGACTGCATTAGTAGAGCTTAATACATAACACATACATCATGTACTAGAATTATATTTATTTGTAGATATTACTGGTATAAATTAATTGGGTGACAAGCTGGGTTTCTTACGGCTTGCACTTTGATTTGTATTAAAGGTTTCTTTAGCCCTAAACTGAGTTTATTCAACAAGTTTCTTACTTAAGGTTAATCATTTTAAAATTATTAGCTGGATAAGTTTTTTAGCTACCCTCTGTAGCCATAGCGATGAAGAAACACACACCAACATTTTATGGGTACGGCGTTTTTGCACTAATAGATGGACAATTTAAAATCACTTTCCGCACAGTGAAACAGAGCTGTTCTTTCATAATAGAATTCACAAAAAACTTCATTCAGAGGTCTATACTGTGGATATATAAACCGATATGAAGGGGCATTTCCGAAAATATTCTCTGTCGCTTTCGCTCTTGTCCCACCGTGCATTTAGTCAATTCATGATGATAATACACATGCGTACATTCGAATATTCGTTTTAGCTCTGCCATAAAAATATGGTCGATTGCCGGTGTGTGTGCGTCTCTAAATAAACTAAAGCTGACATCATTGCTGTTAACATATTCGCAGTTAAACCTCCATATCGCAAGGCGACACATTTCGTAAACAGATTTAGTAGTAGATCTTACAACTGGCCTTTACTGTACTGCATTGCAGACTCAAATTTGATTTGCCTGCAAGAGAGAGAGAGAGAGAGAGAGAGAGAGAGTGAGATGAAAGAGGAAATATGTTTTAAATTGCAAACAACAAGGTCATAAATTTCAATGTACTCTATAAGCACTATTGTGCATGTTTAATTGCTTAATTGCAGATCAAATAGATCACTTGATCGATAGAACAACCAATGGGGCCCCCAGGCCTCAATTCAGACAATCCGGTAGAGACGGAGAGCTAACATTTTTCCCCATTCTCTCGCACTTAAGAGGTAGATATACTGATTTTGCACATCTGTTGGATACACAGAGGATAAATAAATGCCAACTCTATCTTAAATATTAATATTATTTTATTTTTAAAATTTTATTTACGGTTACTTTTATCCATACTCGATCAGGAAAGGTAGAGGGTAGCAGCAAATGCTAAAAAAATAAACTCAAACGCGCCTGGAATAAATATGTATTTGGCTGAGGTTTTGCTAGAAATGCGCACTTGACGCCCGCCGGTTCGAATGAATTAATTTAAACTTTTGTGCCACACACGTAAAATCGATTTCTATGAACGGCTGGGCTGTTTATTTGCATATTTTCTCTTTATAGTTCGAGCGAAAAATTCCACAAAAATTCAAGGTGGAAACGAGCCAGCGATCTAGAATGTGTGTAGAATAAACATAGTTTTCCTCATGAACGATATTTTTCTCCATAGTCACAGGCCCACCTCCAGACAAATGAACCACCTCCAGGCGTTATTTCCAGACAAATGTGCGGCACTACTGGATCGATCGCCCAGCCGACTGATAAACCACTCAACGAAAATGAGTGACACAAAAATATCCCCTCATACTAGTAGCATAGCATGGCAATGCACAGTTAAGCGTTCTGTTCTTATCAGGCGACCTCAGCAGTAGCCCTTGAAATGGGGAAATTAATCAAATCAAAATAAATACTCCAAAAAAAACCACATCAAATATTTGGAATGTATGTAGGTGTGGCTCTCCAGAATTTAGAAAAAACTATTCGATTCGAATTCTCAATAATTTATAGACGACTGACTCATGACAGAAACTTCCGTTGCGCAAAAATGTATAGTCAGAAACGTTAGCCAAATGCTTCTATCTATACATATGAAAGTATCTATGGATACATATGTATGAACGTAGGTATATCTTTATCTATACCCATACGAGAATGTGTGCACAGCAGTATATGGAAACCGTTAAACAAACAAACAAAGTTCGAGGCATTATGTAAAGTAAACAAATGAACGAAGACGACCGAACGGAAGGGCCCAAGAAACTGAAACGTTTTTAATAGTTTTCCGTTTTGAGCGGAGAATGATTGAATGGATACAGTGGGTATCCGGGTGCCTGGTAAGAATTAAATTTGCATATACGGATAGTTCTCGGTAGCGCAACAAAAGCTCAACCCACAAATGGATCAAATTTGTTGGATTGTTGTCCATACGTATCCAAGGCATACCAATCCCAGCCCCCGCTAATGAATCTAGAATCTTCAAACTTTATTGGAGCCAAAGTATCTTGAATGGATCGTAGAGGTTTGTCTGTTTTAGTTTATATTTCAGAGGATTGAAAACACTTAATTGGTTCACCGTTTCGAGGAGCTACTGTTCTCGACAGTCACGACTCCCAAGGCCGGCACACACCCATCATATAATGCTCTTTTATGGCCAACAAAACTGCGCCCCCAGCAATCATCTTACCTGTGTCGGCTATGTGTGTGTTGGGTTCCTCTGTAGAGTGTTCCTGCTGTCTGCCACGCCCCACTCTATAGGACATAGTTGCGCAGCTTTTCGGTGGGAAGCGTGCGATTGGCGAAGGATACAATCGCCGCCGCCGGCTGGCTGACGGACAGATCACAGAACACATGGCACTGGTTATCCTTGGAGCTGTGCGAGCGACGCGCCACGAAGGCGAAGATGGTCTTCTTCTCCGTCTGCCCCTCACTGGTCCACATCCGGCTCTCGGGGTCAATGGCGCAGTGGGAGATTACGTCCGCCGTGTAGTGCTTTCGGAAGAACTTCTTGCGGGTGTTGTCCGTTAGGGTGATGCCCTGGGACGTGACTTTGAAATGGACTTCAGTGGGCTCGGGCAGCTTCTGCTGGGCGTACATCAGCCGAATGGCCTTTCGGATGGCTTCGTTTCCGGTCAGCGACTCCGTGTCGGAGGAATAGAGCCACAGAACATTGGTGGCAGCCCCATGGGTCAGCAGATGCTGCTGGGCTGGTGTTGCCACCAATCCCGGCACTATATCTTCTTCAGGAAGCCGCAGAAGGCAGGGTAGAGCCAACCGGTTGATGGAATGCTCGAACACCAGGGCCGATAGCGAGGTGAAGACGGGCTCGTTGTCACAGCCCTTAAGACGCACGCCCTCCCGAGTGGGCTCGATGAGAAAGTGGCGCACCAGCTCCTGGGAACCAGCCGGCGGCTGAGCAACCCTTACCACCAGGCCATAGGCATTCTTGTACGTGGTCGAGTCGCGCACCAAGAAGGTTCCGGGCTGGGCAGAGGCCAGCAGAGCAATAGCATCCTCCCGTGACAGGTTGGCCTTGTACCAAAACTTGGCGGAGCTGCGGGCGAATCGCACAGAGTCGGCGGCCACCTCCATGGGCGAAAGTGCCTGCTCTTGTGGCGAGCTGAGGCGCTGCTGCTGTTGCTGCCTGGGAGCTGTCTGGTAGATGGACTCGGCTCCCAACTGGGTGAGCGCCGTACCAGCCGTACCCCCAAATGGTGTCCGAGGAGTGACCGGAAAGGCTGGCGTTTCTGGTCTGCTTGTGGGACTAGGCGTCGTCTGGCCATAGACATAGCCATTGGTATTTGGGTTGTTCACTCTCTTTGTGCTGGTGGCATAGATGGGCGATGATGCCGATGGCAATGGCGATGTGGAGCTGCCTGTGGCGGTGGCTGTGGACACCTCGCGACGAGTGCGCGTGAGTGTCTCCAGGTTGCTCTGACCATAAACAGCACCCAGTTGCAGTTGCGGCTCCAACTGTCGTTTGTATGTCGCCTCCAATGGAGGTCGTTCCATGCTGTTAATTGTGTGATAATTGCGTTCCACAGTTGTGGATGCCAAGCGGCGGTTCACCACGCCATCTGGCACATCCTGATCGAGTCTGTGCTCGCGCCGCTGATCCTCGAACTGAATGGTGCGCGTATTGTAGGGCGCCGGGGCTGGCAGAGAGCTACGCTCGGGACTCAGCTCATCCAGGTGGAGATTGAACTCGAAATCGTAGTTGTACTTGCTGGCCTGCCCGTTGGAATGACTGCTCCGATATCCGTTTCCACTGCCATAGCCGTTTCCATAGCCATTTCCGTAGCCATTTCCCTGCCCGTTGGGGCTGGGGTAATAGTGGCGCTGCGGCGGAGTGGGCGGCACTCTCTCCCTGCCGTCCCTTTCACGGTACTCGCTAAACACCTTATCGCGCCTCTCCCGCAGCAGCTGCTCGAAGTCATCTCTCAATGGCGTTGGCGTCGTGCTCCCCGACCTGTAGTGGTACGTATTGGCTATGGTGTTGGTGCTCGCCGCATTTGATGTAGTATTCGTTCCGTTCCCAAGTGTTTTGCGCACCAGCAAAGGGCTCGTCAGCCGAGGTTGGGGCTTTATCATATCATTGGTATTGGTATTATTGTTATTAGTATTATTATTTTTATGGCTGCCGAAATCAATGTCTAGGAAACTATCCGCTCGCGTCGGTGTCGGAGTTTTGCGCAACGGGGTCGACGTTTTGGCAATTCCATAGCTGAATGGCAGAGAGTTCTCGCGCGCGTGATAAGGTATGCCATTTCCATTTCCATTTCCATTCCCATTCAAACTCCCATTCCCATTCCCATTTCCATTGCCATTGCCGTTCACATTATAGTTTTTATAGTAATTATTATTATTATGATTGGCGCTGCTGTATTGGTATTTGTGGTCCGTCGATACGGCAGCACTATCTTCGTACGGCGACCGCATTGTTTCGCGAATTCGAACTGACTGAAAAAATTTAGCTTCGCCACAGGCACAGACACAGATACTCTATGGTGGCAGCGGCAGCAATACCAACAACAGCAACACCAGCAGAAGATACAACAAAATGTAAAGTCAGCGTTGGCGTTCGCTCTTGGCGCTTGTTACGCTCTCTCGCTCTCGCTCCCATGACGCTATGCGCTCTCTGTGTATCTCTGTGTCTCTCTCGGTCCGTCCAAGACGCGGCCAACAAACAAATTAACCTCTTCAAGTCGCTTGCGTCTGTATAGGCGGTGCACTATGGGGCTGTGGGCCTATTCGGTATTTGTAGAAACCAGTGAAGGGCCCTAATGATTTCTTAGGAAACTGAAAAGATGTAAATACTTTTGCGACGAGATTAATTAAACAATGAAAGATACAATCATGCCATAAATAAATCAAAGACATTTCAGTTAGTTTTTTCTTGCAATTCTCATTAATTCGTCACAAAAGGAGTTAGTTTACCAAGTATCGGAATTATGATATTTTTTAATATCTGGTAATAAAATTGTGCATAATATATGTATATAGTATATTTATCTCGAGCTGCAAAACATTCGACTTTCAAGATTTTTCTTTAGATCTGGACCACTGTACTCGTACCGCCGATACACACACACACACACACACGCATGAGGCTGGCTGCTTTGCAAAGGTGTTGGATGCCGAGAGCAGAGAGATCCCCAAGCGAGAGTGGAAGAGCGAGCCAGAGAGAGAGAGAGAGAGAGAGAGAAGTGGCGGTGATGTCATCCAAACCAATCTACGAATACACACAGAAGAGGCGAACTAATCAAAACAGGCAATCGAAGCACATACCGATTAGAGTCCCCCCAGATCCCGATCGCCCGCACATTTCGATCTAAAACCTGCACTTATGCTGCATTTCGAATATTATATCGAATGCGCAGCAGTCTCGCTTCAGCTGCACACCGAAAAATATCGAATCGGAATTCAATTGATAACAGCTGTGGATCTCCCTCTCTCCTGCCGTACCCACTGTTTACGTCTGACCCTCCCCCTCAGTACGCACGTTTCTCGACTGCATCTCTATGATTTTCCTACAATTAAATCTGAATGAGATGACTTTGTTTGCATCCAAAAGGGGTTTCTTATCAGTGAATTGCCCATTTTCCCAGCAGGTTCAGGTTGCACTTTCCCAATGAACTTCTGCGGCTACTAGAAACACACACACACACACACAGACGAAGCAGCCAGACACACACGTGCAGAGATGTGGACATACACAGAAGAAACAGTCGCATCTTTTTTGATTTCTCAACATTTTCTCGTAGAAAGTGCTCGCTGGCGGTGGGCACAAACAACCACAAACGGTGTGACGTCAGAGAGGGAAAAAAGTAATATGAAATAAAATATTCGCTTGAAAAAGCTGCAAAAATGCTCTGCCAATGCCAGCAACGCTGCCCGCAGAGGTGATCTTCTCCAGCATTCAGTTGTGGGTGGGTGGCTGTGGCTGGCACTGGCACACAAACAAGTTGCTCTCTCCGTTGACCCGACTGCCTGTCTGTCTCTCTCTCTCTCTCTCTTTTATTGAGCGGCCTTAGTTAGTCCCTAGTTGGCAACTCGTTTACCTTTTTTTTTGCTTTTCTGTGAACATCTGTTCCAGTTGTTGGTTGTTGTTCAAAATCTGGCCGGTGAAACGGAGTCGAAGCATGTGGAATTCGGGAATGCCAATCAAGCCACTATGCCATATGCTGTGACAACTGGAGATTGCAGATCCCAGCGTGCATCTAATGTTGTTAAAACAAGGAGAAACAGTCACAAAGATGGTCAAGTCTCTTATGAATGCGGGTTTCGGGACTGAAACGGACAAATTCAGTTAATTTTAAATCAATTAGATGCGCCAACCGCTAAGATTAATATAAATTTCAATGATATCTGATAAATTAATTAATTCTGTATAACATTATTTCATTTTTAAATTCGGCAAAGAGGCAGTTTAATTTATTCAGCGAAAGTATATACAGCTAAAACTTTTTTGCACATTTGAAATGGCAGTTTGGCGCGAAGTAAGTCGATGAGTTGCCACCTCTTTTCTCAGACCACAGTCTGGCAACTCCAATGTAAAATACTTACATTTCTACATGATTGGAAGTGGCCCAGATCTTGCGGAACCGGAAGCCCGTTTCCAGCTAATGAAATGAAACAGGAAGCACGTATTTAAGGATAATTTTAAATTAAAGAACTTTAATGTTTTTTGGGATGCTTTATTAGAAAAATATTGCTCTTTTTGCCATGCATAACATTTCCTTTCATATAGTAACCATTATCATATAACATTCAACGAGTTCCTAAGCGCATTCACTAGATAAATATTTCAATTGTTGAAAATATATGTATATATGTTTCATATGCAATAATTAAGTAGGTAAGACCTGAAACACTACTAATTTATAATTGATTTATATTAAATTAGCTTGGTAATACATAATACATAATGGTAATAAAGTAATTTATGCGTACACTAAAATTATTGTTTTCTTTTTCTTTAAATAATTAATTAATTGTTTTTGTTTACCGAGAGATAATTAATTAAAATTTGCAATAATTATTGTGTAACTAGATTTTATATGTCTTTTCATGTAATTCTCTCCAGGTGTTTACAACACAATCACTTAAATGTGGAACAGCTTTTTGGGGATCTTACGAAACAGGCCTTTAAAAGGATCATCATTATCAGTTGGTTTTGTGTTTATGCGAGTAAGTGGAGTTTATGTTATTGGTTCTACATCCATAGGGGATCAAGTGCGGTATGTGAGGTCCTATTCGGTTCGGTTCGGTTCGGTTCATTAGCGACAACTGAGTAATACTGGGCTTGTGTTCCACATTCGACCTACTTACGAGACTACTGTATGGCTGCGCGCCCTTCCGAGGGTTAACTAAGGCTCTACTTAATTATGCTCTAAAATTAGATTAATTTAAAAATATTATTTTTTTCCTTTGCGAACGTCTTTTCCTTTTAATTGAAACTGCTTAAGGATCATTCTCTTAAGCTCTAAGCTTTAAAGTTTGCCTACTTAAAAATGTAGCATTTGTCACGGTTTTGTTTTGTAATGTTTTTTTCTCATTTTTTGAGCATTTAGTTTGCGGTCTTGGGGTAAAGTTGAGCTCCTACATAGAATGTGTGCGAGAAGAGCGGATATTTGACTTTACTTTCAATAAACTTTGCCCTATGTGCATTACAAAAGGGATGGCCTTGGCCTTAAAGTAGTGTACAGGCTATATAAGTATAGTATATCAAATTTTGTAGACTGTAGTTGTTTGCAAGGTCACAGCCCCACCAAAGTGAACAAAACTAATATTCTAGCCAACCTTCACCTTCACTCGCGTCACAACACTTAACCCCATTCTACGGCACAGCTGTCCGGGAATATCACTTTGGTGGGCAATCCTCGTGTATCTTGGTCGTCCAAATCCCGGGCATTAGTTGTGGAGGTAGATTCGATTGTGGTGTGGTCAGTTTCCTAATAGTATTACTAGAGATAATGGGCTTCGAGCTTGGCGTATAGCCTTTGTTGTCCATTCCGTCGATGATGGTGAACTGGGAGGCAGAGGCCATGTTCTGGGCACCCTGGGCGGTCGGCGAAGATGTCGGCCGGGAGATGGGATGCGTGCGTGGGCTGGTGATCAGAGCGGTGCAAATGCCACCACAAATGGCTAGGGACGCGAAGGCCGTCTGGGGCACAAGCTGGCCCAAAAAGATCGTAGATCCAATAAAGGGTGCACCCAGCAGCCAGAAGCGGGCCCAACAGATGGTCGAGAACGAGGTGATCTTCTTCTTGTCGTCGGACACCAGCTCCACGGTGCAGGTCGTCAGTATGGAGAGAGTGGTGGATATAGCCATCTTGGAGACCATAGCGGAGCACATCAGCAGGGCCACATTCGCATCGAATGGAATGACGCCCGGCTTGGGCACCAGCCAACCACAATAGGCAATGCATCCGGCAATCATGTTGAACAGTCCCGTCCAGAGCCACTTCCTAGTAGTCTTCATAATCAGAAAGAGCCCGATAAAGGTGCCGATCATCTCGCTCAAGCCCGCAAAGAACGTGTTGATGTACAGATGCTCTCGACTAAAGGAACGGATGTTCAGAAGCATCCCATAGTAGACCACGATGTAGAGGGACCAGGCCAGATGGACGCAGATCATGTGACGCACGGCCCGCTCTCCCTTCCACATCGACCACCAGCCACTCGGCGGTGGGGCATCCATGGCCGTCTGTGCCTGCAGCTCCAGCTGCTGATCAATGTCATGGGGCAGACTGTACCGAGTGCCATTGATATCGGCGCACTGTAGCAAGATCTTCTTGGCATCCTGCACACGACCGCGGGCGATAAGCCAGCGCGGGGAGTCGGGTATCCATCTGAAAGAAGAAGGACACGAGTTAGAGGAGAGCACTCACAGGGGAGTCTTTGTAGTACTCACTGCCACAGGTAGATCAGTATCACTGTTGGCCAGGATATGGCCATGTAGAGATGCGACCAGCTGGACCAAAAGCTTGCCACGCCCGGCAGCATCATCACGCCAATGGACCAGAACTGCTCGAAGAGAGTGGAGACACAAGTGCGATACTTGCCACCCGTTATATCGGCCATGATCATCCCTCCAGCGGTGTACATCTGCGCACAGCAGACGGCGGAGAGGCAGCGGAAGAACACATGGAGCTCATAGGAAGCCACATGTCCCGTCAGATTGCCACAGAAGATCTGGGTGATCATGCCGAAGAGCATCACATTCCGGGGACTGAAGCTGGAGAGAAAAGAGATAACAGTGAGCTACTAAAGAGAGAGATATTCTCGAAGAACTTACTATTTCAACAGCTGATTCGCCAGGATACCGCCGGTGAGAACACCAAACAGATGGAAGAACTGCGTGACAGAGACGAGGATGTCCCGGGAACAGACCAGATCGTATTGAGTGACCACCGAGTGGTAGCTGGACTCGTGCTGGAACTCCGTGCAGGGTATGACATTGGAGTTGCGATTGAGGGGCTTCTCCCAGATGCGCGGCTCCTGCTCGCTATTCTCGTAGTTGTAGTAGTGATGGGCATGCTCCTGCGCATCCTGGTAGACGTTGCAGAAGTCAATGTTGAACTCCTGATCCTCGCTCTCCTCCTTCTGCGGATGCGAAACCTTAATCCACTGCGTCTGGTTCTGGGCCCCGACTGTGTTCGGGGGCTTGCAGAAGAACTCCCCGTGCCTGGGTGCGGGAGCCGTGAAGATGATGCAGGCCATGAACCACGAGGATGGTATCTTGCACAGGAAGATCAGCAGCACTGTTCGCAGCTGCCACTTGCCCCACTGGCCAGTGATGCGACCCACTGCGTCCACTTTGGTCTGCATTTTGGTGTTTGGCTTTGGTGCTTTTCCCTCCAATTGGGCGAATGTGTCGTTGGGGTAGAGCTTGTACTCGTGCTCGTGGGCGTGCTTGTGGCTGGGCGTGCTGCTTCCCAAAGTCGTGTAAAAGTCTTCCTTGGTGTTGTGGTTGCTGCTGCTGGTGTTGTTGTTGGCTTCGCCCGGTGGATTTCCCTCGGTGCAGGCGGGTGGGGGTGCTGGACAGTTGGTCAATGAGCTACGACGTCTGCACTCATTCGGCCTGGGCGTGGCAGTCGTGGATGTGGGCGTGAGGGCGGGCTCGGAATCTCTGGCTAAGGAGGTGTACTCGTGCGGTGACCTAGTGGCTGATATGTGCGAGGAATTGTGGACTCTCGGTAGTGTCGCGTCGTTCTCCTTCAGGGGCAGTAAGGGCGATTCTGCCTGTAAAATACAGAGGGATTTTATAAGGATTAGATCACCATTTAACTTCAACAATTGAAGAAATATTAGTATCAATAACAAGAAGCTTTTGTTCGAGGCTTTTCAAAAATTTCTGCACCACTTAAATGGAAAAATTTTAAACGAAAATTATTTTCTAGTCTACCAATTATTTAACAAAAGAAAAACCAAACAAACCTGGTTTAGCTCAGGTTGTTTTTGTGCACCCGTATATCTTTCATTTTTCATTTAATTTCCAGCACTTCAATTTCGATACAAAATTTCTTTGAAATCAATTCCGACTCATTTCACTCTCGATATCCACTCGAAAGGAATGGCTCTGACCCAACTTGAACTGGAGACCATAAATACCCCAGACAAAAGGCAATAATTCAGTGGCATTCCCCAGATTATCCCAGAGTGTCCTTGAAGCGGTGGCACTCGAGCCCGAATGGAGCAATTGCTGGGAGCCTGCAGTGTCAGGAGCTCGCAATGTGTCGCCCACTTACACAGCACACATGCCAATCCAGTGCTATCCATTCATGGCTATCCCCCGGATGCAGCTGGCTGTATAATGAACATAAATTGCACTGCAAAGTGGTTTGGATGCTTGATTTCCCTTTCCCATTTCCATTCCCATTCCCTTGCCAACTATTCCTCTTTTCCTGCCATTCAACTTATTTCAATCCCCCAAAGTCAGAACAGACACAGCGGTAATTGAACAAACTATCTATGTGTAGAGGGATCTATCCTATTCATGGCTGAACTTGAGCTCCTGCAGCCTTTTGCCGCTCATCGGGTTGCTTAAATGGAAGCTTCTACACAGTATTTCTGGCATCTGGCATCTGGCCTTTGCACTCATTACGTATACGACACGGGGGACTTTGCATATGACTACTTATTTTCCATCACCAGCTTGTTTTATGTTAATTTGCTTGCTCATATGCATCTGGCCTGAAATGTCACCCCACAGAATGACCACAAAAAAATTAATTACCTTTTTACACGAAATTTTTACAACACACACAGAGTTTTTGACCACAAAACCGAAACAATTTTTTCTGGTTTAAATGAGAGATGTGCAATTCATTGCGAATTACTGCGAAATTCTTTCAACCAAACTTTGTATTTAATTTGCAAAGCAAAATAATGTAAACCTCTAAAGGAAAAGTAAAATTATATTTTAACAAAATACAAAACATAATTCAGACTAATTACCATCTTTAATTAACAACACTGCTGTATCTTTTTTATCTTGACCAGAATATATACCAGTACTTTCCCTTAATAAAAAGGAAACCCCAAAATGAGAATCCTCCGAACAATTTACGACTTCTGTTTTTAGCATTTTTGGGTTGACAAATGTCCCTGAAGCAGGGGAAAACAGCAGCAAAAGGACCTTCCCAACTAAAATATCTCATTGCTACCCATATCTCTACCCTACACAACACACCATCCTCCGAATTTCATGACCAACAATTGCGCACAATTGTGTTTCGCTTCTTGTCTGTTGTTTTCAGCTGTCGTCTCCCCATTTTGAGTGGAACAAATGTTCTCTTTAAAGTATGGCCATTCGTGTTGTGTCGTCACTTAATGTGACCGTATATGCGTGTCACTGTCGCCAAGCGTGTTCATGCGTGAACGTGCCAGAACACTGGGAAGGCGAAGGCCCTTTGACGGAATATTAAATATTGAAAGCGTTAAGAGCACCCAGAGGCACCATTAAGAATGGTAGCCTCTACAGAAATCCACACAAAGCTGTGGCCCGATGGTAGTAGCGGTTGAAGGGTTATGCATAATGCATTAATCCGATTTTGCGCTCTCCGATTGTTGTCTTTGCATACATTTTTCCAACGGAAAAACAATTCGCAAGACAGAAATAACTTTGATTTTGAACCTGAAGGTCGTTCCAGTGTCAGGACCAGCAACTGCTGAAGGATCTCCAAGCGCAGAGGTATAAACTTTGGAGACGCCTCTAAATATGCAATAATTTTATTAGTCAGCAGAGTCGGCTATGATATTCCTTGACATCAACAGAGACAACAGAGCCGTGTCTCTTGTCTAGTTTTATGCGTCAATTAAATGAATTCGTTTCTTTTTCTTTATTTATTTCGGCTTGTGTTTTTGTTTTGCCGACTGTCAGCAGTTGTGCAAATAATTTTGACCAAGGTTAATGCCGATTGCCTGCGTCTGTTATTCATTTCTTTTTGTTCGGGTTTTGTTTTTTTTTTCGGTGATGGGTAAAGGCTTACGGCTATTCTCGTATTCAATTTTATAGTCACGTGACGGATGGTTCAATACACTAACCGCAGAGGTGAATCACTTATGTAATAGGCGTTTGTTCAGCTTGCAGATTGTTTAACATTCTCCTACGTCATTTCATTTCGTTTTGGGCAGGATAGGGGGCTATAAACCTTATGAGAACAAAAGTGTTGTATTTATAGGGCCTTGACTTGAAAGTCTGTTAAGTAAGCTTACCAAATAAGCTTGAAATCAATTTCTTTTCTGAGGATTTTATACTTTAAAGAGTTTTCATTGCCTATCAAAACTTGTAATTGAATTTTGTTAAATTGAAAATTTGAAAAGAATAATTTATGATGAAGCGATTGTGTAAAAGAAAATTATTTAAAGAGGAAACAGAGTAGAAACTGTGCATGGCATAAGGAAGTCTCTGTACCCTATATTTCAACAGTAGGCGGATGAAGAATTTGGGGAAATACTTAAGGAATAGAATCGTTTAAATAGAGTATACAATTTCAAACCAAAGAATATTCAATGATGATGAATCCTGCTATGACTGACCAATCTTTAAACCATTGATTATGCCCAAACCCAAGGGTATCTACCCAAACATCTACCAGTTACAACAAATTTTTTAATAAAGCACAAAGCCTAGAAAATCCAGCTATAAATTATTCATAAGTCCCTGTCGCATGAATGACTGGTTGGAGGAGACTGATTCTGAGACTGATACTAAAGATGAGACCGGGCTTGAGGTTGAGGTTCGCTTTTTGTCCCATGGGGCGATGACTGATGAAGGGCCTTAAAGCCAAGCCAAGTCCATAATTAAAGCAATTTCTTTCAGTCCGTTTGAGGCTCTGTTTTATCTACTTTAATTAGCTGTCAAGTTGGAAAATTTGTTGCCCACAACCTATTCCAATTAGCTCCCTGATGAGAAGCATTTAGTTGAGGAGACAAACAGGAAATTGTTTTTATTTAAGCTCTTCTCTCTGCCCCCACATCCTGGGGGAGTTCTCTCGTCCCTTTATACTTCATTAACTTATTTATTGCTCTTCATAATTCAATGTACAATGTTAGGACATGGAAATTGATTGTTTATCAGGAAGCAGGCTCCTCTCATTTGGGGGCATATGTTCCATCTGGGTTCCATTGTGTGCCATAAAAGAAAATTTGTAATTGAAACCGAAAGGAAGGAGAAAAGCTCTGTTGCCTTGAAGGCTGGTAATACGAGGCTGGTTTTTTTCGAGGGCGTTGTAATGTCGGAAAAACTCATAACAGAAGACTTATTCAAAGGAAATGTTTATACATTGTTCAATATTTGATACGCAAGTTAATTTGTCCTTAAAAGGGAAGGAAGAAATACAAAACAACTTCAAGGACATTTAAAGACGGTTTTTTTTTATCTATTTAATTTGTTTTCAAAGGTGCTGAAGGACTAAACTAAAATTACTATTGCTTTAACTCTTAAATATGTCACATCAAAGTTCAACAATCACAAGGAAAATAACATACAAAATATTTAAATTTATTTTCAACAATTAACACACTTTTCTATTCATATTTATCAATAAATTAATTTCCCGAGAGAAATTTGCTTGCATATTAAATCGTGTTCACCTTGTACAAATAATCCCTGACGAAAATGTGGTTTCTCCTAATTAGAATATGTATTCCAGATATGAATAAATATTCAATAGCTAATGGAAACATAAAGTGTACTACTTCCAAATCAAATTTCAATGATTTATTGTTGACTATTGTTTATTGTGCCAACTTAACTTTTTCTCAGCTCTACTCTTCTCAGTTCTATCCATCAAGAGTCAACCCTTAACAATAACATTTGGTTAGAGGAAACCCCAAAGAAGAACATTTTCCTCATGGTTGAATGAGTGTATCATTTACCCATTAGCGTGGCCTGATGATTTATTAATTGTTTTTGGTCCAACAGTCTTCAGGTAACGATGACAACAGCTTGGCTTTTCCAAGACTTTTCCTCGCTCAACAACATGTATGTACATATGTAGACCCATATACTTGGAAACTTGCAACAGAAGCAGATGTTTCAGGGAAGGCAAAGAAAGGAGTGTGATGCCTGATGTTGCAGGATTAGCTGAGGCAAAGTGAAAGAAGGCCCCCCATCAAATATGAAGCGTTGACAACAATAGACGCCAAAGTTAATTGGGGCAAAGCCAGAGAGAGAAATTGCTGCTTGTGCCCCCTGGCTAACAGGTGAATGAATAGCAGGTGGCTCGAGAGTGCCAGTGGAAGGGGTATTATGTATTATTCGTTGGAAAAAATCCAAGTCCATGTCCAAGCTGTTGACAGCCGTCTGCTGAATATTGTTTAAGCATCAATGAAGTTCCTGCTGGGCCAAGGTTAGGATTATGCCATAAAGTACAGTTGTGTACCCTGCTTAATTCTCTTAATAGGAACGGAGTACAGTTGTGCTGTTTATTTTGAGAAATAATGATGAGAAATCATAATTGGGAAGCCGAATAGGTCGAGGAAAGTAAGCATTAAATAAGGGTAATATGATGAGACATTAGAGCTGGGACGTTTTATTGGAGTGTAAAAAAAAAGACCTTACTAAGAAATTATTTGGGTGCTGTTTAGCTGGACATTCGTAATGTTAAATATAGGCTCGGTTCTCTTTAATTAACTGTCCTGGAAAATATTATACCACTTTATGGCAACCACTAAATCCAATTACATTCAGGCTTGAGACATGCAATGGAGTCCGCAGGCCCAGACTGCCATTACTTGTTGCTAAGACTGTGACTATGGTATGCCTGAGATACTTCTGACTATATGAGCTATTTGAGTAAGTGTCGTCACCATATCGTGACTAGACTTCGGCCCAGACGAAAGCGAGCATAAATATTTGATTAGTTCGACTGCCCCTCGAGTGGGCTCTGGCTCTGACTCTGGACAGAATGTGTGAATTCCCTTCAATATTAAGGAGTTGAATGTCTGACACGTATGTAATACACATATGTAGTATACAGTATTGATGGATGGTTCGATATATACACATATATGTATGTATTCATCTGCACGTGTATGCAAATGCTTTCTATGGCGGAGAGTGATAAACATTCTCTCAGAACTGTCGAAACCATTTGGCACAGCATGGCGTATGCGTAATGTATTGCAGATTGTTTTTATGCGGCTTTATATGGAATGGGTCTTCCTATATGCGTGGGTGTAGTGGTCCTGCTGCTGCGGGTGCTGCTTTGAATGGTAAGTGTTTGGTTATGGCATATTGAAGGATTCGAGCGGGAGTCCCTATAAGTGAGAAGCCGCAGGAGTTAATATGTGTGCTCACCCCCAAAAAGTGTTAAGCCGAGCAACTTTTATCAGCGCCATAAAAGTCGTCCATATCTTGGGTATATCTCACTTTAATTATCTCCTTAATTGCCTCTTTTATGGTCTCGACTATAAAGTGTTTTTATATTGTTTTCGCCTTCTGTTTAACCAAGTGTTCTACCAACTTCATTCATGGCCAAAGAAGAGAATCAATGGAAAAAAGAGCATCAGAAGACCTTCTAAATAAATGTATAAAACTTGCAAAACTTCAAGGTGACAAATGGAAGTTGCTGAATAAGAATTGTGAATTGTATTTGCTCCAACGATGACACAAAAAATCATTTCTCAATGTTATAAAAATTTCATTTGCCAGCTGCCACCAAAAATAAATGAGGAGAAAAGAGAGAAAATCACACTCAAGATGGAAAAAGGGCAGAAGAGACTATTTCCAGACTTAAATTTGAAAGGGAAAAAACGATTTTCAGAAGCGATTTCCAAAGCACTTTGAAAAAGGTATATTCCCCTTTTCTTTTCGGCAATTAACTTGAAAGTAAGTGAAATCTCCTTCTCCTGCCACGTCGTGATCCCCAGCAAATTCATGCCACAATTTATGACTTGCTTCCCTCTTCAGTTTTGTCTCTGATTTATGTGCCCCAACAATTGAATCCGACAACTCTCGCCCACGGGAAGCCCATGTGGGGCAGGTCGTTGTTGTTCCGTTTGGGGTTGTCTCCCAAGGCATTTCAATGCCTGGAGACTGGGGCTCCACATAAGATGCCCGAAATTACGGACTTTGCCTTTGGTTGACGCGGAATGGTTAGCATTTTGTTCCTTCTTCGATGAGGGATACGCGTCTGCATACATTACATTTACTCGTACGAATGTTCCTTTGGCAATTTTACTCCATCTCAACGAATACATTTCAATTGGCGGAAAAGCTTTTCCTCTTTGTATCTCCTTTTATCTGTGGGTGTTTATTTTTGGTGGGGATTTTCTGTGTTTTTTCTGTGATTTAAGCTGGGGAATTCGTTGACAGGAAAAATCCGATTTTGACACACGAATGAACAATGAAATATTTTCCATATAAATTGAAAGACTTTTTCAATTAGAATCTGATTATATCTTATAGAGGTATATCTGTACAGTATTCGTTGGCTGGTTGGGAGAGAATGGTAAAACGGGAACTATGTATATCAAATATATATATTCTTTTGTTTAGTATTTCCTCTGAAACGATATTCGCCTGATTGCTTTCTGATTACCTCTATACCATATGCAATTTGGCTCTCATATGGCTGGCAATTGTATTATATTCTGGTCCAGTCATAGCTCATAAACTGCCAGATGGCTGACCTTTGCCCTTAAGCGGGCACAGTGGAACTGCATTTATTTGAAAGGGGAAAGATGGAACATGAAAAACCAATCAGTAAAAAGTGGAACTGCTTCAAGGGACCGAATGCATATGTTTTTATACTTGAAATCATTATTAATCCTAGAGGGTTCTGCTCCTCCTTTTTCCCAGCTGTCAACCACTGTGCCTGTCCCTCGACAATTGGGCGCTTTCGACCGTCCCGTTCAATGCCTAAGCAGATAAATGGAAATTCTGTTTCCATTTCAGGACTACGACTAAGCGGCTTATCAAACAAACAAATACACATACGAGTATGAGTAAGAGGGAACGAGAACGAGAAAAGGTGGCTTAAAGAGTGAGGCTGGAAGAGACGGGAATTACAGCGCAAATATGTGAGACAGCCAGAAGAACAAAAACATAAATAGGCCTGAAGCACAAAATTTAGTTGGCCTTCGACATGGAAAGCCTTCGACTTTGGTTTGGCTTTGGCTTTTCCAGCCACAGTCAATCGCCTTAATCGGAATCTGTCACAGAAAATATCCTCCCCCTCATAACTGTTGTTATCCCCGATAAAGAAGGTTCCTGGGTCCTGGACGTAGGTGGCAAAGGAAAATATGAAAACCAAATTAAATGGAAAGTGCTGCGTGCCTATCCCCAATAAAGTGGTTTTTTTTTTGTTGGCAGGGCGGGAAAATATTTAAATTGAATTTTCATTTTAACGCTTAAAGATTCCAGAAAAAAGAATGTGTCACACTTGAGTGCTCGGCATGAATTATTAATAACAACAAAAAGCACAGAAGCTCAACAAAGGATGGACTTGGAGATACCCTTATCGAAATTTAATGAAAATAAAAGAATCCCTTAGTTAACATATTCGCCAGCTTCATGGAGTAATTGGACATATATTTGGGGGAACACATGTTCCGACGCTACTCCGAAATCTTCCTAGAATAATAGATAATTTCACAAAATTATTACAGCATTCATGCAGAAATTGTTCCCATCAATCAATTAGGGACATTCCAGGAATTTGTCTCCTAACGTTTTCCGTGTTCTTGGAATTTTTGCTTGTTTTTTGTTTATATTTATTAGGTCTCTCCATAGAAATATTGCTCGTCGCAGCAGAAATGTATGCTACATAAAATTGTTATGACATAATTTCAATTAGATGGAAGACAACAAACATTATTGTCAACAGCAGCCCCAAAAGTAGCTCATCTCCAGGACTGCTGTTGCCAGCCATCCAATTGAATTTTAATGATATTTTAACACCCGAGCACCGCCCAATTGCATTTGCCTTATGGGTGTTGGAGGCACTTCCGTTGCGGACACGCTGACAAGCTTAATTGCTGTATTTTCCCCCACCCCGAAAGCCAGACCAGCCCCCCCAATAATCCCCATTTTTCCCCATTCTGTCATTATTCCATTCTGTTTTTATTTCCTCACATTTATTTACACAATTCTCTTTTGTTTGCGTTGGTTTTTCTGCTTTTGTATACGACTACACTTGCAGAGGGGATAATATTTATCACAAGATGATTGCAAAGTAAAGAAGGAAGTACTTTTTTATCTAAAAAGCATGTACATATATGAATTTTTAATCGAAAGCAACATAAGATACCATGACCTATCTGTCACCTTCGAAAGTGTATCTAAGGCTTCGGTTATCTTTCCTGAAATCTCTCACTTCCGAAAAGGTATCCCAAGCTTCGGCTCCGCCTCCATTCCCTTTCTTTCTGCTCCTGTTTTCTGTAATTACTTTGTGTACTGACTGCACTTAATACGAGTACTTGAGAGGCAGGCGAGGCGTGCTCTATGTTATTTTGTTTACTTCCCAAAATACCACAAAAGACCCTAACATAAGAAAACTAAAGGGTTTGAACCTTAAAGAGGTCTTTGCACTGTGGCTGAACTTGAGCAAAGGTCAGGGGCAATTAGTCTTGAATTGCTTTTTCCGGGGGAAAGTTTCCCTAATTTTCTCTTCGTTTCTTGACTAATTTATCAACTGGGTCATCAAATTTCCGTTTACTCCTTCAAATAGTTTGAAAATTGTTTTCCCTTTCAGACGTTCTAACAGCCCCAAGGGCACGCAGAGCCACTGATTAAAGTTGACGAAAATTGTTGCTGATTAATGAGAAATTTTCCGAGCAAACAAAGAAAGAAAGCGGGAAGTGAAAGTGAGAGTGAAAGCTGAAAAACATTGACATAAATCTTATAGAAGTCCATGGCTACTAAACTTTCTCAAATCAAAGGGAGAAACTGCTGCCTTGAATCGTAATTGAAAAGCGATTATCGCTTACGCTGGCACTTGGAAACTTTATGAGCAGGTTTTATGACACTTTTCAGTCCACATCGAACCCCGTAAAGTCCTTGACCCAAGCACTTACCTTCCTTAACTTCCACTCGAGTCTAGCCGTTCCACTCCTGCCTCAAGTTCGCTGTACTTAGGCCACGCCACGCTCTTCGAGGCACTTTACAAATGCAAATGAGGCAGATTCGAGAGGTCCCCGACTCGAGCCAGAAAACTAATTAAAATCCGCTGAAAGAGGAGCCTTCTACAACCCTGCTCTTCCTTCCCTCTGTCTGCTTATCAATTTTAATAAATAATTAACGATTTTGTGGAATTAAAACCCGCCCAAACTTTCACTGGCCTGTCCTTTGACCTTGGTCAAGCCCGAGTAACTTTTTCTGTTCATTTTTGGTCAGCTTAGGACTTAAAGTGGTCAATCCCTAACTGGAATCAGAGCCTGTGATGCGGACCTGAAGAAGAAACAGGAAGAGAACGAACCGAACCGAACCCTTTGAAGGGTTTCGTTGCCCAATAAAAGTTTCATTTTGTGAGCTGTGAAAAAAGTGACCAGCGGAAACTCATGGAACACAGTGGAATGGAAAAATGAGAAAGCATTTTAAAGCGGAAATTGAATCAAGAATATTGAATTTATTGTCTCAAAAATAAACTTCAAAGACGAGGAGTTCTCACACCTCTCGAAATCATAGAAAGTTTTTAGGATATTTTTATAATCTTAAAGCATTCACAGAGCTTCATCTTAAACGGTTTCCAGACTATCCACTTCACATTAGAAAATACCACAATTTCCTGACAATTTATGCCACCATTTTCCCCTTGTCCACGTCCACTGTGCCTTGTTAGCTGAGATTTGTGGCCCGTACGTTTACGACTTGTCTTTTATAACATACTTTGCTTTACGTTTATTTGGGTAGCATTTGCCCGGCATCCCATCGTATCGCACCCCGCCAAACCGAATAAACTTTATCATTTTTTTCCGGCCCAGAACCAAAATGGTATAATAAATGAAGGGAGAACTCCCGCCTATACCCATACTCGCACGTGTACAATCCATCCCCAGACTATGTTTCAGACCAAAAATATTTCTAATTGATGTGCGGAAAGTTCGTTAACACACAGGAACTGTGATTCAGGTCCACGGCTTTCCCTCGAATGCAAATTCATTCGGTGACAGCCTCATGCAAATTGCTTTGTTTTCCAGTCAGACATTCAGAGAGTCAGATATTTGAGAGATTGTTCAGTTGACTGGCCGATTAGGGCTAGTTTCGGCCAGACATGGGTATACATCAATACATGATTTTGTGCGCTGGAGGGGGCGAGTGTGGCCAATTGAGACACGCGACTGTTTTTGCGGGCCCTGAAGTCGTACAAATTGAATTGGAAATTTTTCGTTGATTGCTTGTTTTCGGAGAGGGAATTATTTGCGTGCCTGTCTGGAGGAAATTGCCTGGTGACAAATTGGAGTCGGGCTTGGGTTCAAAGGTTGTAGAGGGTTTTAATTTTTTCAGCTATCAGGGAATGGGGTACTGGAACTGAACTTGACTTGGGATTTAAATCTTTTTTTGCAGTAGAAGAATCGGAGAGACGATTCAGATCCTCAAAAAGATCTTATGAGTCACAAGAGCAAAGAGACGCCTATCACTGATAGATCTGGTTAGCTAATAGAATCATTAAAAAATCTGAGTGGTATTCCTATGTCCCCAACTCCCACATATTCCCCAATGTCAAGTTCAAGTTCAAGAGTCCTCAATAAATATAAATAGTTTGCATTTTCTTTAAGATTTTTCTTCCCTCAAGCCAAGAGCCATCCCATCAAGAACTTCGATCTGTAAATGTATACCCTTCAAGCTCAACAAATTTATCAATGTTATCTCTTTCACATAGGTATGTATATACTTTGCATATATTTATGTACTATAGATATTTTGCTGGTTATTTTCACACGACCGAAGCGCGTGTCCTGTATTGACTAATTTGCATAAGGCTCCCTGGGAAAATGAAAATAAAAAGGAGGCAAAAATTTGCATAATCTGGGGAGTGTATGGCATGGCATACATGCTTCCAACTTTGACGTTTATCGCATTCGCATGTTAAACAAATTCTATCAGTCACCTTTTTCGGTTCGTTTTTCAGTTTCTTAAGTCAATACGCACGACTTGAAATGCACGTGTGTCGGGGCTATGGCCACCTTAATGAGTCGTGTTTTTGGGGACTGGTTTCCATTTACTTCCCCAAAGTATACCCCATCGTAACCCCACAGCTCAGACACCTTATATAATTGCTCGGAAGGGAGCACAAAAACATGTTTAGTTTTGAACTTGAACTTAATTAGGCAGCTGCACTGCTCCACCACCCAGCACCTAAAACAGACTTCACTTGGGGCCTGCCTGACGTCATCAATGACTAAATTTAATTAAAAAATTCCGCAAGGAAAAAACAGTAGGAGAAACGTGCAAAATAAATGCGAAATATCTGTAGATGTCGGGGAGGAGATAGGAGAGTAGAGGAGATATACGTGCCGAAGTCAAAGCAAACAACAAGACAACTCTTGTGGGAAATTTATACATCACAGAGGACGACGAGGGCAGGCCTAAATGGTCATTTGCCTCATTTAGCTTTTGCCTTTGGCCACATTTTCATTGCTCTTCTTCTTTGCTGGCTTCCCTTCTGGATTTCTGACTTCACACCCCAAAGAAATCTCTCAGAAATGTTACTCTAACCAAAACCCTACTGAAAATGCTCCCCAATGGGTGCTCACTCGCATCTGTGAATGATTGTCTGAATAATTGAATGGATTTGATGAATTATTTGGTCAGAGAAGGCAGGAAAATTAGCCAAGCAAATGGGTTGAGAGCAAGCTTATCCCTTGGGATAAATTTGGGATAGGTTTGAAGTGATACATTAGTAGAGTTTACACTCCAATAACCATATCTGATATTCTAGTACTCCTTTGAGAGATGACGAACGTTCCCTCCTCCACTTTTGGATACAAATAGGAAAATGTTTCAGTGGGAAAATGTGTGTCTGAATGCATAGAACCCATTTAAACGTGGTGGATCTTCCGTTTTCATTTGGAAGTACTTTTATCCCGTACTTTGACTCCTTCTTAGAGCTTATCTTCCTTACACACACCATTTGCTCTTGGGCTTAGACTTTCTAATTATCTTTCGGCATAAAATTACGTATGCCCTTAAGTACAGCTAATTTCCACGACAGAATATAGAGAGATATAACATAACATATATGTATGTGTGTGCGAGTATGTACCGTAGTTTCATCTTCATCCTCATCTTCATCATCATCATCATCGTCATCATCTCCATCTTCATCGGCGTCTCCTTCATCGTTTCCCTTATCGAGGCTCGCCTCATCTGTGCGCGCTGCCAACTTTTCACTGCTCGCACTGCCGCTCGCGATGCCGCTGGAGGAGTCGCTCGAGTGGATGCCACTGACTAGGCCATGACCATTGCCAATATGATGGCTACCATTACCGTTAACGCCGCTACTGTTGCCAATGTCCGGGAGCATACTGCGCTCTGAAGCCGGTTCGAAATATGAACTCTAGTGCGAGAGAATGTTCAGCTCGCCAAGGGTTCAAAATATGGTCACGGCATTTAATTTCACACTTTTGCACAATTTTATTGATTGATTGTTTAATTAATTAACAATATTGTGGGACTATAAGTGTCTTAGTTTTTTTTCAAATAGTTTATTTCATTTTGAGGAACATTTTTAACTTTTTAAACGCTGCAAACACATACAAACAACGTTGTGTATACTTGATATGAAGAAAATATCACGCATACGATGCGTGGTTCGGCCAAACTCATACATAACTGAATAAAAACTTTAAAATTTTTAGAGATATTCTTTGAAAAGCCTTTAAATTATTAGTAAACTTAAAGGGACTAGCAAAATATTTTTTATATTTTTAATAAATACTTCAAAATAGTTTAAACAATACAAACAATTTAAAAATGACGAATTGTAAGCCATTAGCTTTAAATATTAACCAATTTTTAGGTACAACTTTTAAATCAATTAGATTTGTGATATTTTTGCCGATTATCTTCCACTGAATTGTGTAGTTTTTAATTCATTTTCGTCGAGTTTCCATGATAAAAAACAACCATCAAAAAATGCATAAAAAGTTCGAAAACAAAAAATCAACAATCAAATGAAACACGTTTTGGGCCAACAAAAGAAACTGGAGAACTAATTCTCTGTTTAACTACGGAAAACGCTGCGAGGTCCGCGCCGTGAAATCTTTCGTCTGGTGCTGGCGTTCGCCCAACGCGCAACTGATTTTCCGAAACACAGGGAAAAGCTCCCACAGCTGAACCTAAATAGCACGGAACTTCGTTTTTCCTTGCAGTTTTTCGCGCCGAAGTGAAAGCGAAAACGAAAGCGAAAGCTTTTCCGCTCTCGGCCAGCAGTAGGTGCTCCGGCAAACTTCAGACCAGAGTTCATTCACGAGCAATGGTTCAATGGGGCCAGTCACGTGTTGGCCACAATTTCACTTTCACTCCCCGGCTGCTCCCCACTCCTGCACCTTTAGCCGAGCACCTATCCTGTTGCCTTCCCAAATCCGGGGCTAAAACTACAGCCCGAGGCTTGCCGAGCAGCTGTTGCTCAACTTGTTTCTGGATGTCGCAGTCCCAGTTCTGGTCCCCCATCCATTACTCTTGTGTAGGTTAATCCTGCATAGGACCTTCCCTTAGACTTTTATTAATGCGCTTATTCTATCATCACTTATTTCATTTAGCCGCAATTATTTGGGGATATCAATGGTTTGACAAATTAAATATACATATTCAACCAATTGACTCAATTAATTGCTAATTTTGTGGTTCTGTCATTGGAAGAATAAGACACCGAAACTGCTGACGCACGTGCCATTGCGTGCCTCGTACTGTGTCTGCTTCTGTGCCATCTCCCAAACGCTCATTAGCTCATAAAAATGGTAATAAGAGCAGGATAGGTCTAAAAAAAGGCTAAATGGGGTATAAGTTAAAGTTAAAAGACCACTTAGGATTGAGCCATGCGATGATTGCTGGACAGGTAGTGAAACACGTGCTTAATAACGTGCCTTAACCTTGAAGTAACTTTTTCAGGGATTAGGCAAAATGAATGAAATGATTGTTGAAAAGATTTGTATCCAAGAGTTGCCATAACATCTAGATTCATTGGGGATTTCCCTTCCCCATCTGCCATTCGAATTTGACGGATCTTTTCAGATTTCAATACGAGTTTCTCGGAATAATCATTCCGAGGCATTTGACTAGAATAGACACATATTTCAACCAATTGACTCTTTAATTGACTTTTTTGAGTAGCAGATTTTCCAGTTACTAACTAGTCAAAACCTTAAAACAATAATAAGGGAAACAAGTTCAATGTTGTCACCTCCAAAACTGGAAGTGAAAGTCACACCCGTAAATCAATTGCAGGGCTCGAAAACAAAGTTCCCAAGCCAATTTCTCTCGAAACTTGTTGCCACCTCCCTTACAATTATTGTCAGAAGTTGCTCCAGATAGCTATTGTTCAGCTATTGTTCCAATTAGCATCGACTGGTGTAAGCTCTAGTGTCATGCACTTGTGTGCCTTCGTATTGTTGCTTTATTTACAAATCTAATTCGACAGCCGCACCCCCGGCCGCCTTCCATCGCCAGCTGTCATATAATCATTGTTCGAACGAGAGTGCTAATAAATTTTACATCAACAATAGCTCACCGAGCTCGGAGATGGGGCAGGGCTACGCGTGTATCTTTATTTTAACGGAGACCCGCGATTGGCACGCGCAACGAACAAATTAGACGGAAAGTTCTGGCTGAGGGCTGATACCCTTACAGGAGGGTACAATGGTTTCTATAGTATATTTTTTTTAATATCTGATAGGATTTAGCAATATCCATCCAGCCTTCTCTCTGTTTCCATCTTAAGGAGAGGCCAGGTTTGATACAAATCTGACTGAAACAGTGCACAGATCCTTATCAAAAGGACAAAAGGACCCGTATGAACAAGGGTATGTAAGTCTTCGTTGCTTAAGTCCAGCCTTTCCGCCTTGTTATTCTGAATGTGGATGTTACGTTGATTACGCATACGCCGCGTGTTACGGCGAAGAGAAACAAAAGGAAAAGTTTTCTTGCTTTTACATGTAAACATTTTATGGAAAAATAAAATGAGTTTTGAAGTAGAAAGCACACAAAAAGTTTAAATAAAATTAGCAACTTGCGTGTTGTTTCGGTTTTAGTCCCTGTCATACATGGCGTATGCGTGATATTATGATAGGTCAATTAAGGAACTCATTTGCCGAGGTTTTGATGTATGAAACGAGCACAGAATGAAGTATAGTCTTCATAAATCACCTGAACTTTCAGCATCACAATCTTGATCTCCACACGATCGTTGGGCGCACTCTTAGGATGAGGCGCCTCCGCAGGGGACTCCTTAATCGGTTGGGGCACATTTCTAGAACCTCCCATTAAACTATCATCGGGATGGATGAAACTCATTTTTGGTTAATTTATTGATTGATTATTGCGGAACCTTTCGGTTCAGGGAATCATAATGCCGCTGCTGCGCCGCGTTAGTTGTGCAATTTGAATTTATATAATCACGACACCCACGAACGCCAGTCCACAAATCAAGTCAAATCAACCGAATACGCGATTCTCGTTTTGGCGAGGTAAAGCAATCGCTAATTGGGAATATCTCAAGTGCTGAATATTTATGATTTCTTTGGAATATCGCTACGAAACGAAACTGATTTATCCGTAAGAGCACTCGCTGTTCTGTGGTATGTGTGTAGGAGGCAAGGGCCGTTCTCGAACTACAAAAGAAATCGCAATGGGGAAAAGAAATTTCATTGGTTTTGGTTTTTGGCGTTTGGCTTTTTGCGGGTTGACTCGATTTCCGCTTGACGCCTGAAGAGTAGCACTGCCACCGCCAGTAGCACTGCCGCACTACGAGGGTTTCTATTAATAGGCCGTAGTGTAGTTGTGTAGTGTAGTGTCCAAATCAGTATTCGATTAGATGCTCTGACAATTGCACTTGTACACAGGCTCTTCCCCATCCTATCCCATCCCATACCATCCGATTTATTCGCTCACCAAAAGTCAAGTTCAAGTTTAACAAGACTGAGAGACACCACCACCGAACGAGAGTTCCCCTGTGCTCATCGATATAGTATCTAGCATCCCATATAGTATCACTCTCAGGTCTGCCAACAGAATCTATGTACTCTTGCCAAAAAGAAATAAAGAAACAGAAAAAAAACACTCATACGCCATGTCGTACCCGCAATTCATTTCGCTTTTCTCTGTCTCTGTTTGCTTAAGTGTTTTATTATTTTATTTCCTATGCTCCCTCCTCCATTCTGCTTTTATTTCATTTCACCCAAAATTGTATTTATTTGACACTTTATTTGTGTTTTCTTTTGGATTGTTCTTCATTTTGTTTATTCGTATGCTTCAACAGACTCCTCAGGTGGCCTAAAGCGGGATCTATTGTAAAATTGAACCTAATATTTAGACATATATCAGGTAAAAATATTGCTTCATCTGAATAAATGTAAACAAGGCATAAAGAAAACTAAAGAAATTATTTATAATTAACCGCAAGCTAGAGCAGTACCTTGCCTGCTCTTGCGTGTATACAATATTATTATAAAATACATGCTCGTCTACTTATTTCCCCCAAGAATCTTTTACGCTCTTTGCCACATGAGCTTCCCACAGCTGATTGCAACTGAAATTTCCTTAGCCGTTCGCCAATTTACATAGAATATAGAATTTAGCATTGATTACAAATTTTCTTTATTTGCATCCAACACATGCTAGCATCTCATAATCTCTCTCAAGTCAAGTATACATTGTAGTGGGGCTATTTGCCATTAATTAAATGGGAATAAATCAGAGTGAGTCCGAGTCTATGAGACTACTGAAAAATCAGCAAGGGAATGGATCCAGTAGCTGGCTGAGTCAGTGCCAAGAAAAAAGCATAATTCTAGTGACGTTGAGGGTTATTGCCACTTATAAACGTTCCCCTGACACCTGTTCACAGACGTCTGTACATACAGCGCGTTTCGCAGCTGTAAGAATGGGTCAGTATTAATATTCTTCCAGAATCTAGACGAGTGTGTGGACTCCTTTAATTAGAAAATTTTAACCATTCTGGGCAGCTCTGGAATATCTGTATATATTCTAAGGATTCCTCTTACTTTATCATTTTATTCCAATTTCACAGTAAAAACCCTGGTCTTATATTTTCGAAACACACTGTACCCACGTTTTTTTTGCTAGTACTTAAAATTCAGTCACTCGTATAATTCCTTTATAAACATCAATATGTATTTTCCAATAATTGGGCAAATTTCCAGGTAAAAGGCAGCCACAAATCGAATCGACTAACACAACTAACGCAATGCAGCATACGGACTTCCCCCATAAATGATAGTCCACTGACCCCATAATGAACTCAAACACGTTTTGTCCGGCCGTTCTCAAGTCGAAACAATAACTAAACCAGAGATTCACACTTCACTTTCCACTATACATTATTCAGGAGAATTTCCAGGTCTGTTTCGACACAACCCTGTAATTTCCCACAGTTACTTATAAATTTTTGATGCATAATTAATTACACTTGTGCCGCATCTATATTTAAGAAGCCTTAAATCAGCGATTTATTGTGGCAATAGATCAAGTAAAGTGCAGGTTTACGGGAACAGTTACTTGTAGATCAGTGATTCATATTGTTCAGCAGGCGGTCTAAGTAGTATCGTTAAAATAATATTACATTGTACAAACTACTTAATATTTACAAGAGGTACTACTATACGGGACTACACTTGATATTTCAATGGAAACAGTTTTTTTACGCCTTGCAAGCCTCGGAATATATGTAACACTTCAAATTATTCCTTTACTTCATGTAAACTACTAAAATCAATAAATCATTCAATGCATGTATGTATCCTATTCAATAAACTTCAGGAGGGATTTTATATATATATATATTTTTTTTTAGAAATATTTAAAACTTTCCTCCGCTAACAGTATATCTTTTAGCTGGACAATAAATTATTTATCAGTGCCGAAATTTGGACCTTCATAAGTGTATAATAAATTTACTGTTCACACACGCAAGTTTAATTAATTAATATGTAATTGTGTTAATTTTGCTAAATTTGTATGGAAAAATTGAATGCACTTAATTAAAACGATTATGCACTTTCAAAAGAATTGAAGGCACAGCAAGCTTACCTATTCCAGATCACTGATATCCAGTCAGAAGGAGTTTCCTATTCTGGTAATCATTATTTGGGTAGGATATGCGGGCACTACTGATAGTTGATGAGGGGGATTCACTCCTGCTACCGTTCGCTGTGAACATTAAACGGATACTGAACTCATGGCAGATCCGTGGCCTCTCTTCACACTTCACTTGAAGTGCCAAAAACTCTAGTAGTTTCCACTCACACACCGACACGGGCATGTCGCCCAGCTGGCTTGTGTATTTAGTATATATATTAAACAAATATGTATGTTAATAAACGCGGATCGAAAAGAACGGCGCTCGGGGTGAACCTGCGAATACGCGTAAAGCCCGTTGTTGTTTGCTCAACCAATTTAGCGCTTGTTGCAAAATTTAAACCGTTTCTGAAACTGAAGTCGAGCGCGCGCCACTCGATCTGGATTGAGATCTGTAGAGACTGCGATCTGGAGAACCGAAGAACGCCGATCGTCGGGATCGTCGTCGTATCGTATCACGAAGCACGTCTGGGGTAACGAGCATGGAAATTTTCTTATATTTTATATTGGCAGCACGCTGCGCATGCCCGATTGATTTGCAACTTTTTTGGATCTGTTTTGTTTAGTTACTTTGACTAATTTGATTGAACGGTTGATCTTCGAAAAACTCAACCTTAACTGGTTCGGTTTTTTTTGCATTTTGACTTTCAGTGTCTTGACCATCATGTGACATATTGATTAAACAATAATTACTAATTGACAGTAATTATTAATTACGCCGAAAAACAAAACACAAGAGATAAAACGGGTCACGTTTCCACGGGCTAAAGGAGAAATAAACACAATTTGATGACGTAGGCAATCAGACCAAACAAACTATTAATAATCAAGTCCAAGTATCCCATTGTTCTAGATATATTTGAATAAACTTCTCTCTCTGCCTTTGTGATATGAAAGAGAGCTGAATTTAATTGCTTGGAATAATCATATTATCCATCAATGAAAAATTATAATAATTTCAAGCGAACTAGGGGAAAAATCATACATGGGATTTAAGGGGGATGTACAAAAATCACACTCGCGTTTATTAGAGAATCAATATAATCAGTACATATAACATTTAATACTCTAGATATAGACACGTACGACAGAAACTATATGCAAAGAATTATGAACTACTGATATCCTGGTACAGATTTTGAGCTGTCATACTTTGTATTTCTCCATTTACTTATTCAATACGTCTCCCTCGGCATCTGCATAAACATTTTCAAAGCATACTATTAAAAATTATATCATTTAAGGTTAAATACACATTTTTCTACACATGTCATTTAACGAAAAACAAATTTCCTCTTCTTCTTTCTTTCAATCCCCTTACCTTCACCTCACAGATCTATGCTCATCGATGACAAATTCCCTTTTGATTTCTGTTTTGTTGATTTCTTAATTTTTTGCTTCAGATATGCTATCAATCATTGCTAATTCCTTGTGACGATTATTTTGTCAGCGTTAATATTCGATGTAAATAAATTTTTGAAAATCGCACAGATACAATATTTCTCTCCGCTCGCCTTCAGATATGCTTAACCTTGTTATTGAACTCGCCAGGAGGGAACTTTTTCGCAGTGCCCATACACATGTGTATGTATGTATGTAGGTGATACCCATTACACACACGCAAAGAAACAGGTGACAATCATATTTTTTCCACAAAAAATAAATAAATATTATTATTTGTCGCTAATTCAATTATTTTGCGATCTTTTGTGTTTATTTGCTTTGGGAATCTGTCGGGTTGGCAGTATTTACTTTTGCCGTTTCACAGATCATTATGATATATGGGATATAATGTAAAAGGCCAACAGGGAAAATTGTTAAAGAGCGGTCCCCTTATCAACGTTGTCCCCAGTATCAATCAGAAATCCTGGATGCGGAGGTGGCAATGGTCCCATGTCCAAAAGATCAACTAACTCATCGAAGAACTTGTTCGTACAAATGTAGTTAGGATTTTTCATCATGGTTTTCTGGCGGCGAAAGATTCCACTATCGTCAGGAAGTCCAAATAAAAGCCTTTGCAAAGAATTGAGGCATTTTTGCAACTAAAAAAAAATGACCGACACGGCATTGAGGAAAAAATAAATAAATGATCTGCTAATTATTCCTTTTTATATGGTTTATTAAGAGTTTATTGGTGAGGTTTCAAAGTACTTTCGACTTGGACCAAGCATAACCCACAGGTAAAAGGTGCCCAAGTATTGAATATATTCCAGAAGTCCCATCATCCTATCATTAACAGCGCTGTAAAAATGAATTTCAAACTTACTTATTTTACAGCATAAGATTGCAAATCGAATTGATTTAACTTATTTAAATTGTGCCAGCATTGAAATAACCAAATGAAATTGATTTGAACATATTGTTTTATATAACAATATTTTGTTCTGGGTTTCTGTTTTATTTTGTGTCTCCAACTTGTTTGAATGTATAGGTATTTATCACAGATAAAAATGTGATTTGAAAAATTTTCAATCGCGCGCTTTACGAAGGAAATGTGCAAAGAAAAAATGTAAATGCGTGTGGATACACAAAGAAATAGGTGACAGAAATATTTTGTTCCACAAAAAAATAAATACTATTTTTTGATAATTCAATTAGTTAGCGATCTTTTGTGTTTATTTGCTTTAGGAATCTGTCGGGTTGGCACTATTTACTTTTGCCGTTTCACAGATCATTATGATATATGGGCTATAATGTAAAAGGCTAACAGCGAAAATTGTTACCAGTCCGTTAACGAGGGGTCCCCTCATCAGCCTTGTCCCCAGTATCAATCCGAAATCCTGGATGCGGAGGTGGCAATGGTCCGATGTCAACAAGATCCGCTAACTCATCGAAAAACCTGTTCGTACTGATATAGTTAGGATTTTTCATCATGGTATTCTGGCGGCGAAAGATTCCACTGTTGACAGGAAGTCCAGCAGGAAGAAAGGCCACGCAAAGTCCTATCCAAATAAAAACCTTTGCCAAGAATCGAGGCATTTTTGTCACTAAAAAAATAAAGGGCGTCACGGCATTGTGGAAAAAATAAACAAATGATCTGCTAATTATTGCAATTTATATGGTTTATTAAAAGATTATTGTTGCGTTGTTAATGTACTTTTGACTAGGATGATACAAAACGAACAGATAACAAATGCCCAAATGTTGAATAAATTCCAAAAGTCCCATCATCCTATCATTGACAGCGCTGAAGAAATATATACATTCTGGAATTTTAAATCTTCTTATTATATAGCATTAGATTAAAAATCGATTTGATTTAACTCATTTGAAATGTGCCAGCATTGAAATAACCTAATCGAATTGATTTAAACAGATTGATTTATATAACAATATTTTGCAGCTCAATTTAAAATTTAGTTCAAAATCTAAATTCCGCGTAAGTATCGATATCGATACTATCGCACTCTTGCACTTCTCTACTGGGTGAGTATTTGCGATATGTTATATACTTCTCGGTATATACCGACGACGGTATGAACCGACGGTATTTTTACGGTATATTGGTATATAATGGTATATTTTGGTATTGAGATTTGAGAAAAGGTCTTTATAAATTACATTTGATCTTCATATAAAATTAACGAAATAGGGTATACAAAGGCCTATGTGCGCATCGTGTTTTAAAATACAAGCAATATTGCGACTGGTTTTTAGCCAAAATGCAATAAAAGCATGTGTTAGAGAAAACTAGTCAATTAGAAAATAGATTCATTAATCGGATAAAATTATGTGGGCATGGCTAAATGTTCTATATAGCTAGTAATAATCCACGGAACATCAAAAACGAGGAATATGTAATATAGAACTTGAATTCGGCAGTATATTTACGGTATATTTTTGAAACGAGACGGTATGTTTCGGTATATTTCTGAGGGTTGCACGGTATATTTTATCGCTTATAAAAATTTTCTTTTTAAAGTTTATATGCGTTTTTTTATCCATTTTTAACACAAAAGAGAGTTGAAAAACCAACATGCCGCCCACTATCAACAATTCAGTGGTAAATAGCACTGCCGATAAACGTCCGCAACGGCAAACGGAACGCAAGTACGTGAAAAAAGCCATTGCAGAAACAAAACATTTAGCTAAAATGTTTCTTTTTCCAGATCGGAAATCATTTGCCGTGTCAAATATGGCAACAATCTGCCAGACATACCCTTCGACTTGAAGTTTCTGCAATACCCCTTCGATAGCCACCGTTTCGTGCAGTACAATCCCACGTCCCTGGAGAGGAATTTCAAGTACGATGTGTTGACGGAGCATGATCTGGGCGTTACGGTGGACCTGATCAATCGCGAGCTATACCAGGCGGATTCCATGACTCTGCTGGATCCTGCCGATGAGAAGCTGCTGGAAGAAGAGACCCTGGCGCCCACGGATTCCGTGCGTTCCCGCCAACATTCCCGTACCGTGTCCTGGTTGCGCAAATCCGAGTACATTTCCACGGAACAGACCCGCTTCCAGCCGCAAAATCTCGAGAACATCGAAGCCAAGGTGGGCTACAATGTCAAGAAATCTCTGCGCGAGGAGACGCTCTATCTGGATCGCGATGCCCAAATCAAGGCTATCGAGAAGACCTTCCTCGATACAAAGACCGATATTACTAAGCACTACTCCAAGCCGAATGTGGTGCCCGTGGAGGTGCTACCCGTCTTCCCCGATTTCATCAACTGGAAGTATCCTTGCGCCCAGGTCATTTTCGACAGCGATCCTGCTCCGGTAGGCAAGAACGTGCCATCCCAGCTGGAGGAGATGTCCCAGGCCATGATTCGTGGTGTGATGGACGAGAGTGGCGAACAGTTTGTCGCCTACTTCCTGCCCACAGAGCAAACCCTCGAGAAGCGACGCGCCGACTTCATTGCCGGCGAACTGTACAACGAGGAGGCGGAGTACGAATACAAGATTGCCCGGGAGTACAACTGGAATGTCAAGACGAAGGCCTCCAAGGGCTACGAGGAGAACTACTTCTTTGTCATGCGGCAGGATGGCATCTACTATAATGAACTGGAGACCCGTGTCCGTCTCAATAAGCGACGCGTCAAAGTCGGCCAGCAGCCCAACAATACGAAGCTGGTGAGTACTAGCTAGAATAATTCGTGAAGACCCAATCATAATTAATTTCTCCTCCTCACAGGTGGTCCACCATCGCCCGTTGGAGGCCGTGGAGCATCGTATGCAACGATATCGCGAGCGTCAACTCGAAGTTCCCGGAGAGGAGGAAGAGGGGGAGGTGCAGGTGGACGAGGAAATGGATGTGGATGAAGAGCCGACCCCAGCGCCCGCTGTAGAGAAAGAGAAGGCTGCACAAGCTGCGCCTGCTACTCCCAAGCCAGCCGGGGGCACCGATTCTCCTGCCCAAGTGGCACGGGACCGGCAGTCTAGATCCAGGACTAGAACTCGCAGTCGCAGCGGCTCCAGCTCGGGGTCAGGATCTGCGTCTGGCTCTGGATCACGGGCCAGCAGCCGCTCCAAGTCTGGCACACGCTCACCCAGTGGCTCCCGATCGCGCACTAATTCACCAGCGGGATCCCAGAAGTCCGGCGCCGGGTCTGCCAGATCGAGATCGCGGTCGCATTCAAGGTCACGTTCCAAATCCGGCTCCCGCTCTCGCACACCCTCCAAGGCGGGCTCCCGCTCTCGCTCACCCTCGAAAGCACGATCCCACTCTCGCTCACGCTCCGGTTCTGGCTCGCGTACGCCCAGCCGTTCGAGAAGTGGATCGCCCAGTGGCTCCGGCTCCAGTTCAGGCAGCGGCGCCTCAGACGAGGAATGAAGATTATTTCAAAAAGTAAATATAGAAAAAAATAAATGAGTAAATATTAAATATATTCAAGGAGTAAAAGCCCAGCCAAGTCGGGTCTGTTCCGATTTATCGTTGGGCATTCAAGAATCTTAACGAAATGTAAATCAATAAGACGGACGAGTCACTAAAGTGAAACAGTAACATTGAAAAGAAAATCTCGTGGACGGCCGACTACGTGGCGTCCATCAGGAAGCGCTTGAAGATGTCCCCATCCGAGCTGGGCATCTCCATTTGCTGCGGGGAATAGAGGCGCAGATTCTGGAGCTGCTGCAGTGGCGAGCTGCTGCCATTGAAGTGCATGCCGGCCACATCCAGGGGCACTGGCTGCGCAAGCTGTGGTTCAACGCCACAGATGCCCAGCTTCTGGCACTGCTCCACAACGATGTCGTCGATGGTCTGGGAGAGCAACGCCTCCTGGTCCGGGTCCGTCACACCACAGCCATTGATGTCCGCAATCTCGGCACTGGCCGGCGAGGGCTGTGTCGGCGACTCATTGCCCTCGAGAAATGCCTTGATCAGCTGCTCCGGTGTCTGGTTGTCGCTGAGGCATCTATGGGTGCGCTGCGACACCTTGTAGCGGAACGTCTTCTGGCAGAGCTCACATTTGTAGGGCATGACGCCCGTATGGATGCGGGTGTGGACTAGAAAGGATACCCGCTGGCGGAAGCATTTTCCTGTAAAAGAACATCACACATTTCTTTTAGTTCTTGGAGGATCAGGTTAATATTCTGCAGCTGTACTCACCGCACACCTCACACTTGAAGGGTTTTTCGCCGCTGTGGATGCGTTGGTGGTTGTGCAGCGTGGACAGCTCCTTGAAGGCCCGTCCGCACACTCCACACACATGCGGCTTCACCTCGCTGTGGTAGAGTAAATGCTTGTGGTACGACTGCTGAAAGGTAAATGTCCTGGCGCAGATTTCACACGTGTATGGCATCTCCCCGGTGTGTAGGCGCTTGTGCTTCTTCAGGAAATACTTGGTTGTGAAGGACTTGGTGCACACATCGCATTCCCACACCTTGGGCGTGCTGCTGGTGGCCTCCGGCGAGGCTGGGGACTGCTGCAGCATGCTCAGGGCTCCACTGAGGGCATACGGCTGGGAACTGGTGCTGCTGGAGGCGGGGCAACTGCCACTGGCCGACGCCTCCTTGTGCCGGATGCGGTCACAAATGTTTAACTTCGGCGAGGGAGCATTACTGCCGTTGGTAGTGGCACTGCCATTCCCGCTCTGGCTAGAGCACGGCACCCCCATCATGTGCACCACTTTGAGGTGCACCCGGAGCGATCCCTTCATGCGGAACGTCTTCGAGCATAGGTGGCACTTGTAGGGCTCCTGGTGGGGCTCCTTCTCCGGCTGGGGACCCATCCCCTGCTGCTCCTCTGCATCCCCGTTCTCGTGCACCAGCCGGAAATGCATGTCCCGCAGCTCGTTGTTCCGGAAACTGAACTCGCAGATATCGCAGCTGGCCGGCGGCTCGGGCACTGGTGGGGGTGGAGGTGGGGCGGGCGCCGGCTCTACAGCCTTTGCCTTCGATCGCTTGCCCCTGCGCTTGGGGGCAGTAGTCGCAGTCGGCGTCTGAGTCGCAGCCGTTGTTGGGGCTGCTGGCGGGGTAACAGGGGCAGTGGTTGTGGTTGCGGTTGTGGCAGCAGGACTTTCGGTCATCAGACTGGTATGAGTGAATAGGTGAATCGTCAGCTTGTCCAGGCCAAGGAACAGCTCCTTGCAGTTGGAGAAGGGACAAGCCAAGGGGCCGTTGGCCGCTTTGATCAGTCGCTGCTGCAGTGCATCGATGCTCCCGAAACTGGGCACCGCGCACAGTGGACACAGCACCGATGTGGAGCACATAGCGACCCGAACACTCACTCAGTCACTCACTCGCGTCTTATGCAAATCTTTAAAATTTTGTTTGGTTTTTTCTGGGGATTTTCGGTTCCTCAGGAGTCCATGCCACCACGCGAACACTGAATGCCCAATCGGTTTTTCTTTCAGAATATTTTCTAAAAATACTTGCAAGGAAAATTTTTAAAAACTTTCAGGCCCAACCGATCACAGCGAGCGATCTCCGCCCGATTCACGGCCCCGATGATGCCAGCGGGGCAAAATAATGAAAAATAATGAAATGCCTGGTGCTGATCGCCGCCGAATCGACAGAAAGAATTTCGAAAACACACTGAAAACTCATGCTCACATCTCTCCAACATTTCCGTTTCGTTCCGATCCGATTCTCGCTGTCTCCTCTCTCTTTACGGCGGGCACCGTATTTCGAAAGACAGTATATATAGATATAGTATCTGTCCGATATATTGTGTTGTTGCGGCCTCATTGCCTTTGTGGCTGTCTTTGTAACGCATCAAGGGGCCAATGTGTATATGATATACTCGTATGTATGTCAGATTTGTCAGATCACTTAAAAGCCACCCGCAATTTATAACTTTAGACAGATGGTTCTATTAGTGACTCTGCTATGGGGTTTAAGTCTTTCAGGGGATAACCACTCGTTCTTAGTCCTCATAGGTAGAGAAGAGACTGAATTATAATGACCAATGCTCTCAGCATCCAAATTAAGCTATGTATATATTGTTGATGTTTATCTTTAACGAATATACAAGTATGGATTTGTCCCTTTAAATTTATTGGCGATCATAAACTCTTAAACCAATTCTGATGATCTGAATGGATTTTTGCCGTGAAGTAGAGTATCCATCGGAAGTTGCTTGTAAGAAATGTGCATACCCTAGGCGATACCAATACTCGTACAGGCACTCGAACAAATATAGTACCTATGTAGCCCCATTGGATTTGTTGGGGTGCTATTTTTATGGCTGCTCTCTTGTTTGGGCCCACTTTGGCAACGCATTTTCCCTGCTGTTCCGTTTGGACGGTCCATTTGTAAACAGTTCGATGGCCAAGCACGTGAAGCCCAGGCCCGGAGAAAATAATACCAAAACAAATGTATATAGTCGTAATTATGATATCATAGTTGAAAAACAAACAAAACAAAAGAAAGGTAATTGGAATTAAATCATTTCTGCGTGGGAAACTCGAGGGATACAATGCTGACACCCGAGACAGAGGCGTTGGAGCTGTCGTCCTTGAGGGAACTCAAATCGGAGGCCGAGGAACGGGCACTGATGCCCGCCAGGAAGCCCTTGCCGGAGACACTGATATAGGAGCCAGCATCCTGGGACGACGACGAGGGAGTCTTCCAGGATACGCAGCTGCGGGTGCGCTTCAAGTGCTGGGGCAGCTTGAGACCCTTCTGCAGTATAAGGTCAATGATTTCGGGGCCATTCTCATCGCTATTGGCCATGTCCACCAGCATGTTCAGACCCTTGGAGTTGCGCGCCTCCAGCTCCTGCAGGTTGAGGTCCCGCTCGAAATTGGCCAGGAAATCGTCACTGATCGGACGCTGCTTGATCTCTCGCAGCTCCATGCGGATCTCGCGGTTGGCCCGTTCCAGTTTCGAACGCTGATCGTCCATATCCCGGTTCAGCTTTTCCAGCTCCTCGGAGTGCTCTGCCCGCTGGTTCTTGGCCTGTTCGAGGCGTGTGAGCAGCTCATCCTCCTCGGCCTTCAAGGCCATGAACTTCTGGTCATATCGATGCTTCTTGCAACGCAGATGCTTCAAAGTCGCCACATCGCGAGCGTAGGCTTCCTCTATCACCTGCAACTCCTTTTCGATCCGCTCCCGATCTAGCCAGATTAAGATAATGAAGATTAGGACGATCAGAGGTGGTACTATCGATCGGTATGGTGACTTACCCCTTGAGTTTTCATCTGTTGGCTCGAAGGTCTTGCGGTATTTATTGTTTGAGCGATCGAATTGACGCAAAGTATTCTCCAAGGCAGTCACTTCTTGCTCGGCCTGGAGTACCTTCTTGTTTAAGGCATCCCCCTCGTCGGCCATCAGCTGTCGGTTCTGGGCATTCTCCACCTTCAGCTGGGTGCTGGTCACGAGAGTGCCATCATCGTTCTTGCCCAACAGGCGAGATGTGAGCTCGAACCGCGATCGCATGGCCTCAATATGCTTCTTGCGCTCACCGAGATCGGCCTTCATGGTGCTCAGTTCCTCGTTGAGATGTTTGCGCTTCAGCTGGAGGACATCCTCCTGGCTGCGCAGCTCGACGGTCCGGTCCTTGATGGCCCGCCGGAAGGTGAGGCGATGCTTTTCCAAATCAAACGCGCCCTGGTCGCAGCCGTTGATGCCGATCTCCAGGTCGCTGCAGCGCATTTTCACCATATTCAACTCGACGATCCGCTCCGAGTTCTCGAAGCGATTCATGCGAAGTCGCTTCACGGTGCCCTCGCAGTAGACCTGCGCCTCCTTGATCTTGAACCGCCCCATGTCCAGCTCCTTCTCGTCGGCGTTGTACTGGATGACCATGTTGTTCATGTTGTAATTGAGCTTTTTGTTCTGCGCCTCCGTGGTGGAGATCAGGCGCTGCAGCTTCTCGAATTCGAGCTCCAAATTGGCCAGGATCTTCAGGTTGCGCTCCTCCACCGCTGGATCCTCCTGGGAGCCGCTCATCAGGGCGTAGTTTCGCTCAACTTCCAGAAACTTGAAGCACAGATTGTAGTGGATCTCGGTCTGCCGCTGCAGCTCGTGGGTGACTTGGCGTTGACTCCGCTTCAGGGCCGCCAGTGTGCACGCGAGGGATTCGTTCTGAATGTGGAGGGTCTTCTCCTCGTCCCGCAGCTCTGTCACCTGTCGCTGGGTGCGGAAGAGTAGATCGTTGACCTTTTGCTGCTCCTTTTCTAGATTCTTTAGCATCTCCTCCTCGCTCTCCATCATATCCTCGAGTATCTTCAGGCGCTGATCGGCATTCAGAGCCTTGTTTTCGATTGACTTCAGGCGCTCCTCTACTTTCTCCAGGACAAGCGAATAGCCCTCGATCTCCAGCTTCTTGGCCTCTCGTTGTGCGACCAAGTTCCGGTTCTCCATGCGCTGCACGTGCACCCTGTTGGACAGATTCTCCAGCTCCTTGCGCAGCGAGTCGATCTCGCGATCCTTGAGTATAGCCGCATCAATAACTTGCTGGATCATGTTCTTCATGTCCGATGTCTCCGTGTTCAGACCCTCGATCGCGTACTCCACCTGGCGATTGTTTTCGATGACCTCGTCCAACTGCTGGTCCTGCTCCTTGTACCTCTGGGTAACGACGGCCGCCTCCTCCATCAGCATGGCGCATTCCGACTCGCTGCGCTGGATGTCATACTCGCGCTGGGTCATCTGGTTGACAGCGTTCTTCCAGGTGTCCACCATCTGACGGCGCTCCAGGTGGGCAGCCCTATAAAGGCACGCCGTCCGCTCCAGGTTCTTCTCCAGGGTGTTCTGCTCGTCGTATAATTGGACGACCAGCTTGCGACGCTTGTCAATGTCCGCCTGGAGCTGCTGGCGCTTCGTGTTCAGCTCTCGGGCCTTCTGCTGATCGTCCAGGTAGTACTTCTCGATCAACTGGTAGCCCTTGTTGCCGTCCTCCATGGCCTCCGTCCACTCCAGCAGCGTGGTCTTGGCGCTCTTGATGCGGGATGTCAGCTCATCGATCTCCCGTTTGTTTAGGCAGATCTTGCGCTGAGTGAACTCTGCATATTCGGTGTACTCTTCGAGCTCCTTCTGCGTCTTGCGCAGATCCTCTTTGATCTTGTTATGCTCCAGTATAACCAATTGAACCTTATGCGCCTCCCTGACCACATCCTTCTGCATCGAACTGTACAGCGTCTGCAAGGGAGCAGAATATTTGGTTATATTTGCAGAGCTGTTGCCGTCTACTTACGAGATTCTGCTGGATGGTTCCCTCAATGTTCTTGGTGTGCCTAACTACCGCCTGATCCCGCTCATCCAGCGTATTCATGTGATGCATCAGTTCCAGCTTGAGCAGCCTCATGCCCTCCAGCTCCTTCAGTATGGCCAGATTTTCGGCATTAGCCATGGGTATATCGGCATCCACTGTCCACCCCATGGAGGCCATTGCCTCTATCTTGAAGTCATTCAGCGATGACGTCTTCATGTCGTCCGTTTCGTTCATCTTTATTGCGTATAGGGCCTGCTCGGGGGTAATATATATAATATTCTAAAACTTCTAGGATTTCCGGTTTGTATATGTATGTTTTCTTGGCGCTAGAGACTATTCTGATTTGTATTTCTGATTTTCTATTTTGTATCCTTGTTTGCCTTAAAGGGAAACCAGGTTTCCACAGAACTGTTACCCAGGGAAACGTTTTGTTAGGAAAAACGGACATATTCTAAGGGATCGATTACTCGAGTGGAGCCCTTCCTTGGTTGCTATAGTATCTATAAAGAACATAAAATCAACAATCCATCATCAATAGCCACTGTGTTAACTTTCAATTCTTTTTGCTCAAAAACTGACTGACAGTTGAGCAAAGAATGAGACCCAGGGTCCAAAGCAATCACCTTAAGAAATTGAAATAGACAGGCTGCTTTCCGATTCTAGATTCTACTAAGTAAACCACAAAGGAGTGATGGTAGGAGATCTCACCAGTTGAGGGTGGCAATTTTTTCAGTAGAGCTAGACGATGTATTGTTCGGGCCGCAAAAGAGAATGTCCTAGAAGAGCACGCGGCATGTGTATGGTCCTACTCGTATGCTCCATTCAAGTCTCGCTGACAAGAGTTTTGTGGTTATTATTGTAGTTTTTGAACTGTTCTGAAATCCTTAAATCCTTCCCCCCACTGTTATAAACTATTGACCATATTGAAGATATTATATTCGATCTGTACGCCTCAGCGTTAAGACTTCGGGACCTAGAAAGTACAGTAAAAATAAAATTGCATTTATTTTTTTGTTGTATTTTTATTTATTTTGCTTGTTGGTTGTTTGATTTTTCTTGTTGTTGTTGTTCCTTCTTGTTGTTGTTGTTATTATTATTTATATAGCAATTGTATTTGTTGTTGGTGTAACTACTACATAATGTAATATGTAATATTAATGTTATTTGATAATTTAATGCTAGCATGTTTGTTTGTTATATATGTAACTTGACCAGCATCCCAGGAGATGCCATTGATTTCAGTTAATAATAATTATTATTATATTATCCATATATTATTTATATATATATATTTACTTGTATCGGGCTTCGTCGTGTCGTACCCTCCAAATCAGTAATCAGTACTGCAAAAAGGTTTAATATTAATAAAATAAAAAAAACAAACAAAAAAACTATCAAATGCGAAACCGATCTTACATTACAATCTAGAAACATAAAGATTGTAATGTAAGATCGGTTTCGCATTTGATAGTTTTTTTGTTTGTTTTTGTTTTTTTATTAATATTAAACTGCATTATTTATTAGCTTTCCTGCTGATTCTTCGGATCCTTCCGTTTCTTTTACTACTGCTGTTTTCAGATCACACGAAATGTGCGTCTCTCTATGCTTGGGGTTCTTCTTCCAGTACAATACGTTTATGTAATGTTACAATTTACGATACAATATATTGATTTCTATATATATATATATAAGTAATTTATATGCATAGTTGGTGTAAGACGGGAGGGGGATGTGGTACTAAATTCTAAACTCCAGTTGACGCGTTTTCTTTTCCTTTCGCTTTATCTTTTTCTTTTCATAGATTTTTCAAAGTGAAACAAAAACTGTCTATCTATTACTCCATTATCCATTATCCTCTGCCTTTCTCTTCACTTTTCTTTTGTAACACAGAATTTTTTTTCAATCGATTAGAAGATATATTAGATTATTATGTATTCATTAAGTGTAACTTCTCAAGGGTGGATCTCGTGTTCCTCCAAATGTTTATGCTTCACTGAATGAATCCTCATTTGCCTTGGCGCGAGATCTATCCAGAGATCGCCAGCCGCCTGCTACAACTGCTTCTACCTCCTGCTACTACTTTCTTGTATTCCGTTTATCACCCTTCTTCTACGATCCTTCGGTACTAATAAGCGTTTATGCACATGGTAGGTATGCTTAGAAATTAATTAAACTCATATTTAAACGCCAGAGCACATTGTTTGACATAACAAATAAAAATAAACTTAATGAAATGATTACCATAAGCATAAGAAAAATCCCGAAACAAATTCAACTACAACGCGAGCGTTATTCTCACATCAAAAGAATAAATTGCTCTGAATTTAAGTGGGGATGGGTGTGGGGTTGAAATTATATACCGTCTTCCGAATAACCGCTTTTCTTTAACTATGCAATTTATTTAAGAACAATTTCGTGTGTGGGGGGTGGGGTGCTTAACAGTGTCTCATGTAATTCAATGGTCGATTGGGACTTCCCTCTATTCCCAATTTCCCGAAATTTAGAAGTGTCAAAAAAAATATCCATATATTAATATTGAAATTTAGCAAAAGTGCCGAAAGCTGGGCGAATTTTTCAGAGTCAGAGATGCTACTATCGTGAGATCTCTGGAGGAAAGGGAAAGAATAGAGGGACACGTGGAGTGGGTGCAGTAGCCACACGATCAGAAATAAGATTTGTGAAACGGCACCGAAACGAATTCAAAAATGGTGCCCGTGAACTTTGGGGCGGGGGGAGGACCGACTACATATTGTATGGTATATATGTAGTATGCCATTATGCCCTGGTTTTCTTTTGTTTAGTAGTTGCTTTCTTCTGGTCTTGGGTGTTGTCTTAGTTGGTAGTGTTTTTGCCGCTCTTCGCTGGTTTTGATTTGCTTAAGAGAGATGGAAGGACATGCTGCCCTCGTTGGCGGCCACTTTCAGTTTCTGCCGCATCACATCACGGTTGGAGTAGTCGGGCAACTTCAGGTAGTTGACACAGGTCATCACAGACGGTAGATAATCATTGGGATTCTGATTGCCATCCAGGGTCTTGCGCACAATGGTCAGCGGCGGGGTGAGGGCCTTGAAGCCGCCGGTGGGCAGGCGTGGCGATCCCGTCACGAACTGCAGGAAGGCGCGCTGCTCGTCGCGGTTGTACGAGGAGAGTATCTCGTACAGATGCTGTATGGCCTGAGATTCCTGGTGGAAGCCGTGATCCGTACGGCAGCTGTCCTGCAGCATTTTGGCATCCCAGCGCTGGTGCTGCTGCTCATTGGCCGATCCACAGAAGACGCACTCCAGCTCCTCGGGATAGAACATGCGCAAGCGTTGTATGGGAAAGACGGAATCGAAGCCTATCGCGAAGCGAAAACCACAAGGGAAACAAGTTAGATCGACGCTCAAGGCTTCATCGCATTTGTCTCAAGTCTTACCCTCACGCAGTGCCTCAAACTGCTTTTGTACGCCCTCGATGAGGAACCAGTAGCTCACCAGGGAGATATACTGTCGCAAGTTGTGTACAGTCACGGGCGTGTCGCGTCCCCCGCGACACAGCTCAATGTTGGCGTGACCAGGCAAGACAAAGTCCAGCCCCAAATCGGCTATGGGACAGCCGTCGAGATCCAGTTGCTCAATCTACGAGTATATCCACAATTAGAACTCTTATTTGCGGGTTCATTTGGCATCAACACTCACCTTCTCTGTCTTCTCCATGGCATCCAGGTTGGGATCGGACAGGAGATATTCGCGCTGACGCACCACATCCTGCAGACGCACCAAGGTGTTCTGCACCTCCGGTGCCACACGCATCAGATCGGCCAGGCCAATCGAGTGCTCCTCGCTGACCAGCCAGCGATAGAAGGGCAACGAGAAGGGCAAATCCAACTAAGGAGAACCCACACGGTTAATTATAGTTTAGATACAGTTGGGAATGGGCCTTAAGGATATCCTTACCATGCGACTATCCATCACAGCCTTGGCCATGAACTTGCCCAAGAACTTAAACTTGGTCTTGGCTTTCGTCATTTGCGGCACCTTCGAGGACTTGCCTAGAGGCAGGGGGAACAGCCCATGCACCGCGTTCACATAGCTCATCGTGGTGGTGGTTGTGGTTGTCTGTGGAGGCTGCTCCGCTGCCACGGTGGTGCTGTTGGTGTTTGTTGTGCTGGTCGTCGTAGTGGCTGTATCGTTCTGATTCTGAACAGCCATATCACTTATTTGCTGTGCGATTATCATATTTAAAGCGTTCTCATTGGAGCCGGCATTGGAGGAGCTGTGCTCCGCCTGCTGCTGCTGCTGCTGATGCTGCTGTCCGGCTCCACTGCGCAGGGCGTGCGAGCGACTGCTGGAGCGGGTGGGATGTGAATGTGGATGATTTGGCGGCTGTTGGGTTGTTGCTGTTGTCGTCGTGCTGGTGGTGGTGGTGGTGCCGCTGCTGCTGACTAAAGTGGCAGCCGGCGGTGACTGATCCATGGTGGTTGCCTCGAGGGCATCCTCAATGTGAAGCACAGCATTGCTGGACTTGACCACATCCACGATGGTCACAGAGTTCTGGCGATAGCTGTCGCTGCCGTTCCAGAGGCCCAGATCCGTGCGCTGCAGCTCGGCAGAGACCAAAGCATAGAACTCCAGGGTGGGGCCGAGGCCGGTGCCCACCTCGTTCTCGTACTGGATCTCCAGCAGGGCCTTCGAATGGCCAAAGTCCTGGAGGATGTGCTCGGCCTGCTTGAGGATCTCGGCCCGGGAAATGGCCCGCTTGCGGCGGTCCAGGCGCGGCGCCACGCGCTCCGATGATTCGGCGGCATTCAAGTCCGGTGTGGTGTCCAGTAGGCGCTGCAGAGCGCGGTCCCGGTCGAAGCTGGTGGCATAGAACAGCAGATGGCGCGTCTCGAAGGGGAAAAGGAAGGGGCAGGCCATGCCGATCTGGGGCAGCCACTGGGGCAGATTGCCGGTCATGATCACGAGGGGATCCTGCAGTTGGCGATTGGCCTTGGCTGTGATCTTCGGGTGCACAAACTCCGACTGCGGAATGATGTTCTGGCGCACCACACAGCCGTACAGATGCTCCCAGTGGCGGTTGAGGGCGTGGATCACGCGCAGCATGCACAGGGCGTCCAGGGAGGCGTCCTGCACGGTCACCACGTCGGCGGGCAGCACGCTGTTGAGGAACGGCTTCAGGGCAGACACCACGCTGGGTGCGATGCCCTCGTGCCAGAGCTCCGTCTTCTTGCGCATACACTTGCTGCTCGACTTGTGCGACTTCTTCGAAGAGGAGCCGCTTGCCGCTCCCGACGAGGAGCACGAGGACGAGGCATTGGCATAGCTCGGGGTAGAGGAGCTGGAGCTGGTCGCCTGCTGCTGGTGCTTCTGGGCACTGCTGCTGCACGAGCTGCTACTAGAGGAGGCCGGGGCTGCAGCTGATGCCTCCTCCTCCACGGGACGATAGTATATGGTGTGCTGCTGCACCCAGATGCTCGCGTTGCCCAGCAGCGTCTCCGACTCGTTGTCGGTCTCCGGCTGCTCGTTGACCAGCGGCGAGAACTGCTTCACGGCCTGGTACACGGTCATGTTGTAGGGCAGCACGTGCTCCCCGATCATGAACTGCAGCTTGTGCTTGAAGCCTGCCTGGGTCATCACCACGGCAGCTACATTGTCGTCCAGGTCATCCTCGCTGTCATCGTCAGAGTCGGCTCGAATGCCTCCATAGCCGCGGACCACCAGATAGCGTTCGATGGCCTGGACCATGGCCAGAGGATCGATCTTGACGGTGCCCCCCTTCCATTGCCGCAGATTGCTGCACTGTGGGTGGCGCTGCAAGTTGCACTGGAAAGAGAAAAGGAGGATTACAAAGGGATCCACGAGTAAGAGCAGCCTCCAGACTCACCTTCAACTGATGCGTGTTGAAGAAACGCAACGCGCTCTGATTGGATCTGCCGCCGGGACCCGCCGGGAAGTCGTGCACCTTCACAGGGAACTGCTCCAACTGGGTGACGCACCCATTCAGCTTGGCCACAAACGCCCCGAAGGCCACCGACTCGATCGCAGGCAACTGTCCCACATTCTGGGTCAAGGGTTCGAGGGGCAGTCCAGCAAAGACGTGCATGAAGCTGCGCAGACGCGCGTCGCGGTCTACCAGACCCGACTCGCTGGTCATGTAGTTGAGCATGGCCTTGATCAGGCCCGAGTGGTTCACCTCGAACGGGGAGATGTCGCTCTCCAGCAGGATCGTCTTCAGCTCGAGCAGGGCGTCGAGGCAGTCATGGTAGCTGCCGTTCAACTTCAGCAGGATGCTCGACAGACGCTCCAGGACATTGGTGCTGCCCGCCGTCGACAGCTGCGTGTTTGAGGCTGTCGAGGAGCTGCTCTCAGAGGCTGCTCCTCCGCTTGAGGCCTTGCTGCGACGCGCCTCCTGCTCCGTGTAGCGCTTGACAAAGTCAATGGCCTGCTCGCGGACCCATTGGCGGGCCCGCTCGCGATTGGCCGCCGCCAGGAGATTGGCATGGGAGATGCTCTTGCTGATGCTGGCCGCCACGGCGGCGGCATTCAGTCCGCCAACGGCTCCTCCGCCGTGCTGGCTCACCGAGTAGGCCAGGGCCGAGGCCGAGGAAGATCCTCCTACGCTGGCGTTGGCATTGCCGGAATCTTTGGTCAGTCCATGGTGCTGCAGCGCCGACTGCTGCTGCTGCTGCTGTTGCTGCTGCTGCTGGTGATGGTGGTGATGATGGGCCGTCTGGCGTCCCCAGCGAGCCGGATTGAGCGAGGCCAAGAACGAGGATTTCGTAGAGCCGGCGTTGGTGGCGTTGCCAGCATTGAAGCGACTTTTGGAGCTTCCCGAGCCGCTGCCCGAGCTGGCTGTACCGCGACCCCCAGAGCTGCCGCCGAGACCTGAAACGAAAGTAGAATCATTTAGAATCTGAGGAGAGTGGGAAGGGAATTCCTAGGACTTACTTGTGGCCCGACTGAGCAGATCGTGCATGGCCGAACTGATGGGTGGTCCTCCTCCTGATCCGGATGCTGCTGCTGCTGCAGCGGCGGCGGCAGCTGCCACCAAGGCATCCTCCTGCCGGGACTTGGCCCGTCCGCTGCTCTGCGACTTGCGCTTGGGCGGGGCCTTGCGCTTCAGCATGTCCGTCATCTTGTGCTGCAGGGCCGTGGCTGATGACGACGAGGACGATGTCGATGAGTTGTTGCCAGCTGCGGCCGTAGAGCCGGAGGCGGCGGCACTGCTTGTGGAGGCCACCACCATCTGATTGGATGCGTAGTTGTTCTGTGCTCCCAGTGCGGCGGCTGCTGACGCCGGTGTGTACAGCATCTGCTGGGACATCTGCTGGATGCCACTGGGCACCAGGTCCAGCTGTGGCGGCGGCGGTCCAGGGGCTGCCGGCTGCTGGAAGTGCACGTACTGGCGCGGATCCCCCTGCGGCGTGGACACAAAGTAGGCGGCCTGCGGTCCGGCCGCCGTCGAAGACGACGAGGATGGGGCCGAGCTGCTGTAGTTGTATCCGGACGTGGAAGAGGCGGCTGTGCCATCCAGAGATCCAGTGGGAACCGGCACGGGCACGGGTGACGGTGTCGACTTGGCACTGGCCGTGAGCGCGTTCATGGCATGCGAGAAGCTCTTCACGCTGTACGACTGATGTTTGCTGCTGCTCGGCGTGGCCGAGGCACTCGACGAGCCTGGGGCGCCACTGCCACTGCCGCTGCTGCTGTCCATGAAAAAGGGGTTCACTTGCAGGCTGTTGGCCGAGGCGGGGGCCGACTGTGAGCCTCCGGCACTGGCATTGGCATTGGCCGTGGGCGTGGCCGTGGCACTCAGGGGCTTGGGCGAGGGATTCGAGCAGATCGGATTGTTGGGGTCCGTCAGCTGGCTGAACTGATAGATGACGCCCTCGCGTCGGAAATGGGTGCCAAAGACATCGGGCAGCTGGCGCATCAGTATCTCGGCCATCTGCAGGGCCCCCACCACGATGCGGAGGTCGTTGCTGCCCAGCATTCCGGCAATGTGGCTCGAGACCAGCTGGTACTTGAGCACCTGACGCAGCAGCTCCGGTGTGGCGTAGTAGACCATCCGGAGCAGTGCCCGCAGGCACTTGTAGCGCACATTGGGCCCCGCCGAGGAGCTGTACACCTCGTACAGGACGTTGAATATGTGCTTGATGAATTCGGCGGCCAGGCCGCGCTCCTCCTTCAGACAGGCAATCCTTGCGTCCAGCGAGGGACGACGTTTCGACTGGCTTCGTGGTGGATTGTTATTGTTGTTGTTATTATTATTGTTGTTGGCATTGCTTGAGGATGTAGCTGTCGCTGTGGATGCGGATGTGGACGTCGATGCTGAGGCTGCTGCTGCCGCTGCTTGGGCCGATGTGGAGGCTCCATTTGCAGCTGGGGCTGAGCCTGCTCCTGCTGTTGCTGCCGCCGCTGAGGAGTTTGTGGTCAAATCCTGTCCGGCAGCCATGGGCGCCACATAGTTGTGATTCATGCGGCGCTGCACTGGACGGGTGGTGCCAGTGTCCTCGTTTATCTGCTGCATGGCATGAAAATCGACAGTGTAGGTGCGTCCCAGCGTGCTGAGGCTGATCTCATCCTCGCTGCTCTGGTTGGCGGCCTCGATGAGGCGCGAATCAATGGTCGAGTAGTTGTGCCAGGCGCCGCGATCGTCGCGCCACTGCCAGTGCACCTGGTCCTGGGTGTTGAGCGTGGGTCTGTCCAGCAGGGCGTCCACCGAGAAGATCCCGTCCAGGGGCAGGCGCGGCATCAGCTCCCCAATGAGGCACGTCAGCTCGTACAGCTCCGAGGGGGAGCGGGAGATGAGCTCCACGTGCGTGGCACTGGCCGCAGCCGGCTCCGCGTTCCCTGTCAGCAGGTAGAGCAGGGTGGCGGCAATGTCGTTGCGCAGCAGGGAGATGGCCAGGTCGGGGCAGCTGCCGCACATGAGGCTCAGCATTCGGACGACGGCGGTGAAGGTGCCCGTGTTCAGTATGGCCGGGGTGACCAGCAGCAGCTGCTGGCAGTTCTTGAGCAGATCCGCGCTGGCGATCTGCTGCAGGCGCTTGCTGTCGTGCTGGAAGCTCTCCACCAGGCGGCAGAAGGCCGAGCAGACGCTCTCCACGCACTTCTTGTCCTGCTGCGAGAGCAGGCGGGCGAGGTTGGGCAAGCTCTCGGAGACAAAGTGGAACTCCTCCGAGTGCATGTTCAGGCAGCAGTTAGCGGTGATGGAGAGAGCCGCGCGCTGCGCGACAATCGAAAAGAAGTCCAGGTAGGTGAGGCAGGCCGAGATGCCGTTGGCCTGCAGGATGGCCTTGTTGTGGCGGCGCGAAAGTATCTCGAGGGCCGTGAGACTCTGTTCAGCCACGTCCATGCACTGGATGACCTGCAGCTTTTCCAGGAACACGGGCACAGCCTCCACGACCGTGCCCGAGGAGCGGGGCAGGGCCTCCAGCATGTAGGCCAGGGCGCGACAGGCGTTGTTCATGATATCGAAGTTGTGCTCCATGCGGAGCAGATTGATGAGGGCCGGCACCACCTGCTTGATGGGGAATCCGGCCAGGGTGTCCTCGTTGCCCATCACCAGCATCTGGCACATCTCGATGGCGGCCTGCAGCTGCTGGGACTCGTCGTGCGACTGCAGTCCCTGGAGCAGCTGGTTGGCCTTGGAGCTGCTGCTGTTTCCGATCGTGCGATGGAGGATGTGAGTCATGCGGGGCCCCAGGGCGCCGAACAAATGCGGCGGCAGGCCGCGGGCCTCGAGCAGGGCCTGCAGACGACCCACCTCGCTGTCATCGCTCTCCGAGTCGGCGGCTCCATGCTGGGTGGTGGTGCTGTTCGTGGTCGAGGTGGTGGCCGAGCCAGAGCCACCGCCTGCCACTGATCCGCCGCCAGAAGTCACATTGTTGCTTTGGCTGGCTGAGCCGGCACCGCCGCTGCTGCTGCTGGTAGCGCCCACCGCGCTGGCTCCACCTGCAGACGATCCACCTCCTGTAGCAGACCCTACTGCTGCTCCTGAGGCACCACTGCCGCTGCTGCTTCCTCCTACGCCGGCTATCGACTCGCGAACGTCCCGGGCGGCACTCAAGGCGGCCGCAACGATGCTGAGGTTGGTCGAGTTGGTACCTACGATGGCATCGAATAACAAAGAAAACTCATCGTTAGAATAGTCATAGTCAGACATGACGATACGACAGGCAAGAGATTTCGTAGTAAGTGAGACGTGTGTGATTGGGTTTTGAGTTTTGAGTTTTGGTTTTCAAAAAACATTCAACAGAAATTTCGAAAGTGAAATGAAAGGAAGGGGGGATTAGACAATCAAGTTTTTCCATTTTTTTTTTCATTTTTTTTCGTTATTTTTCTTTGGAAAAATTCAAATTTAAAGTTTGTCTCAAACTTCACAGTGTTGGAAAGCGTGGTAAACTAAGAGATGTACGAATTTCGATAGGCAAGGCAACAATCGATTGGATGATACATAAAAGTAGAAAACGAAAAGAACTTCAAATCAAAAACTAAAAGGAACCAAACAAAAGAATAAAAACTAGATAAAATGATACAAAATAAGGCAATTAAAGCATAGTTTTAGTGGTTTTTGGTCGAATTTCGATAACAATTAAGTGTGCTGCCACCTGGAGGAAGGGGGAGGGGAGAGGGTCAACCTGTAAATGCGTGGATTTTGTGGGAGGGTTGTATGTACAAATCAAAATCAAAGCAAAATGTGTGTGGGGTGTGGGGGGGTGGGGTGTGGGGTGCGGGATGTACGAATCAAAATCAAAATCAAAGCAAAATGTGTAATGGGTGTAATGGGTGTGTTGTGTGTGCGTGGTGTGTGTGTGTGTGTGTGTGTGTGTGTGTGTGTGTGTGTGTGTGTGTGTGTGTGCAATTACTGATCGGATATATGGTTTACCTGGCGTTACTTGCTGTCCACCTGCATGCGGCGGTCCACTTGGCGGTTGTTGTGCCATCAAACTATAGGTTAAAGCATCCGAAGCTGCTAATCAGAATGTTTGTTGTTTATGCCACACGACACGACACAGGTGGAGGCGAGGGAGGAGGCGCGACAGCCACACACAGAGAGAGAGAGAGAGATAAATTCAAAACGGTATTTAGTGTTTCTTCTTATTTAACGGGAGATTGCGGATAGAATTGGTTGGAGGAGAGTGGGCCAGACACCGCGAGCAAAGACAGAGAGAGAGAGAGAGAGAGCCAGCCCTCGAGCGACAGTGTGAGAGTAGGACAGGGCATTGGGGGTGCAGTTCGGGGCGGGGGTGGGGGGATTGGGCTTTTTCCCAGACCATAACCAGCACCACAAATAGGAGACGAGAGACCCTATACACCTACATTTGTACATATGTATATATTTACAGCGGACCACGACTGTATTCTGGAATCATTAAATCCTAGGGCAGAGTACGTGTGTGAGAGTGTGTGTGAAGGAGGGAGGGAGGGAGGTAGAGAGCGAGAGAGAGTACGTGCATGAGTGTGTGTGTGTGTTTAGCTTATTCTTTCTGCTCACGAATGGGAAATTCCCTTCCCTTCCCTCCCCCGCCCAAAATAATCCTAATCCCAATCCTAAACAATGATTTGGGGCGCTTTTCCCTGCTTTCGTTTGCTGGCGGTTTCTCATCCTTTCATCCTCTTCTTCCTTCTTCTCCTCCTTCTTCATCATCATCGTCTTCTTACCACTGCTATGCGTCGCTTTGGGCCCCTGATGGATCTGTTGTTGAGTTGTCTGCGACTGTTGTTGAGTTGCTTGCGTCTGTTGCTGCTGCGAGGGGTGCGCAGGATGCGGCGGATGTTGTTGGGGATGGTTACTCCGATAGCTGAAGAGGAATCCCGGTTGCACGATTGTGGCACGCTGCTGCTGCTGCTGTTGTTGCTGGAGAGCCAAGTGCTGCTGCTGCTGTTGCTGTTGCAACTGTTGCTGGTGTCGCACGGCCACAACAACGGTGTTGCCACCGACTTGCTGGTACTGATAGGTGCCCGGCGGTGGCAGCAACTGCGGCTGTTGGTGTGCCTGCTGCTGTTGTTGTTGAACAGTAGCAGCAGCAGCGTTGCCGAGTGATTGGTGTTGCTGCTGCTGCTGTGCCGCTGCCGCCGAACTCACACAGGAACCCGTCTTGCCACGTGAACTGCGTCGCAGGGACGAGTGCTGCTGTTGTTGTTGCTGCTGCTGCTGCTGATTGTAGCTCTGTTGCTGCTGCGTCGGTGGCACAAATGTGGCTGCTGTCGCTGTAGCTGTGGCGCCTCCACCACCCGTGTAGCGCGTCAGCTGTGGCGGCGGCTGCTGCTGATACAGTGCCGGCGGTGGTCCTGCCCCTGTGGAGGTATAATGATGTGGTGGCGGTTGGTGTAATACTGCCACAGAACTGTGGTAGTAGTGGGGCTGTTGTTGCTGATGCGGTTGGGGATGATGATGATGATGCTGCTGCTGCTGGGGCGGCGGCGGTGGCGGCTGCTGTGCAAAGTAGGGAGGATAATGCCCTGCCGCCGTGGGTGTCACAAAGGAAGACAAATGTGCAAACTGATGTGTGGGCAACAATTGTGGCGGTGGTTGGGGCGGTGCTCCAGGTGCCCCAGGTGCCCCAGGTGCCCCAGGTGGCTGTTGTTGCACTGTCAAGGCATATGGCGTGGCTGTCATGTGTGGCACTACTGTCGGGGGCGTGCCCATAATACTATAATCAACAATTGCATTGCTTATGTTGCCATGGCTGTTGTGGCTATTATGGCTATTATGGCTACTGTTGCTGCGTGTGGCACGTGGCAGCATTCCGCCACCACCAGCTGATGAAGCACCTGGAGCTGGCCCCGCCCCCTGTCCATGGGGGGCGGCACGTTGGTGATAGCCTGACGACGTTTTTGCTGTTGCTATTGACTCTGTTGTAGTGGTTGTCGTTGTTGAATGCCTGCTCGCAGTTGTTGTTGAAAGCTTTGTGACAGTTGTTCTTGTCGAAGTTATTGTAAACTTTGCCGCTGCTGTTGTTGAATTTGTCGTTAGCTTTATGGCTGCACTTGTTGTTGATGAATGCTTTGCCACTGTTGTTGAGAACTTTGTTGCACTTGTTGTTGTAACCTTTGTTGGTGCTGCTGAAAGCTTTTCTGCACCTATCGCTGAATGGTGCTTTGCTGTTGTCGTTGCTGCTGTTGAAAGCTTTGTTGCTTTTGTTGTTGGTGTTGTCGTCGTATTCTTGTCTTGTGGTTGTTTATTGTTGTTGTTGTTGTTGTTAGATCCTTTTACAATTCACGTTCAGACAGAGAGAGAGATTAAGATTGAGAGAGAGAGAGAGTGGGCAGGGGGCGTAGAGAGAGAGAGAGAAAGAGAGAGAGAGAAGAGAGAGTAGTGGGAGACAACAGTTAAACAGCTTTATTCATTCATGTTTGTCATTCTTTTTGGATGGTTTTTTGGTATTGTATTTGTCTTATTTTGTTATTTCTTGCATCTACACTACTGGAGTTAGTTGTTGTTGTTCTTTTTTTTTTTTTTTTGTAATGTAATGCAACAAAAATATTGTTTTTTTTTTGTATTTTTGAGCGCAGTGTGTGGATAGTAGAGTAGGGAGGCAAAGGGGTGGAAGAGAGACGATGGGGACGGGAACGAGGGACACTGAGCACGACTTTCTGTCGCTGACAATGATGATGTTGCTGCTGCTGTCGCTGTTGCCTTCTCCAGCTAAAGCCCGTAGCTATATAGCTGTTGATGTCACTCTCTCACACACACTAATCTAAGCACGCAAAAGCGTGAACGAACCACGCATACACCCACACAAGCACAAGCACAAGCACAAGCACAAGCTCCATCTTCCATATCTTTTCGTTTCCTTCAGCTAGTAGTGCTGGAAAACACCTTTGCTTCGTCGCTTCGTTTGTTGTTGTTACAATGTTGTTGCTCTAGTTGCTTCTCTCTCTCCGACTCTCCGTCTCTACGTCTCTTCGTCTCTCTGTTTATCGCTGGCTTTCGGTGTCGGTGTCGATGCCTGTGCCACACAGTTGCCATCCGTCTCCTTCCTTTGTAAACACCGAATTTTGTTGTATTATGGTGATTACTTTTTTGTTTCTATTGCATTGTTTCCCGCACAAAAACAACAACATCATCATCATCATCATCAACAACACAAGAGAAGCATCAGCATTAAATATTTATGTAATACGACTCAAATCATGTTAGAAGAAATGTTTCTTTTAGTTGTAAAAAAAACCATATGACACTTTCTTTCAACAATGAGAAATTATTTTAAATGTAAAGGTTGATTTTATTTAAATTTGATTTTGAAAATAAAACAACTACATTTGCAACAACAACAACGAACGAACGTGCAAAATAAAACAATTTTGTGTGTTGTCGGCAAAGGGGTAAGGGGTTTCCGGGGTAGGGGGTTGTTTTTAATCGTATTTGAAATGCAAAAATGTTCGTTGTTGCACATGTTTCGCGTTCTACAACGTACTCGGGGTACAGTGTGACCGACCAGCAGTAGAACAAAAGAGGAAACAATATCCTATGGCATAGCATGGGGACACACTGGGCGGGCACTGGGACGTACTACGCAAAACACTGGATTTTATCGAGCCATCGAGTGCAGAGCATAATTAAAAGTAATCAACAAATGATATATATCATAGTACAAAATGGGATGTGATGTGTGTGTGGGTGTGTGTGTGTGTGTAACAGATGTGGGGTTAAGTAAAAACAATGTGGGGCGTATATTGCAGTAGTTCGATGAATAGGCGTAAAGTAAGTGGAAAGCGTGTGGAGGGGCACAAGAGGTGGCGAGGTGGCGTGGTGGCAGCACGGAGAACTGTAGAAAAGGTTCCCCTAAATTATTCATTTCGCGCAACACAAAACTAGGACATCGTTAAATATTAGTTACGTACATACATGCAATATTCGAAGGAAGAGTAATCTCGATTGGACTAGACTTTAAGCACACGTATTTCCATTAGTGCGGAGGTAGCCGTATTTAATCAGCGGAATATATATATATAGAATATGTATTGTGTTATTGTTCTAGACAGCGCAATGCACGATTCAAGACTGAGGGTCCGATTGTTTGTCGCTGCTGGCATTTGGAGTGCGTTGGCATTGCGAAAAAAAACAATTGGTTGGTTGGTTGGTTGCCTTTTTTGTTTTATCAAAATTGCAAAAACAATATACTAGACACTGGGGAATAGCACGGCAAGACGAGGCGGCGCACTCGTACTCGTGGAAGAAGTGCTTCTTCATATACTATGTATACGATTTATTTTGTTGTTTTTGCATTTGTCATTACTGATAAGAAATGCGCCAACTGATACACAATAAAGAAATGGAAAAACAAAAAAACATTACGAGAAAGTGCAATTCATTTTGCCCTTCGAAAGCAGTGTGGCAACACTGAAACACGAAAACGTTAGAACTTCAAAGAAAAGTGTTGGAAAAGGTCCAAAGCCAAATGGAAACATGCAGGGGAAGAAGAACACAGGATACGGGGAGGGGGAGGGAGACACAACAATAGAAAGTATAAATTCGGTCTAAAAATAAAAGAAAACTGTTTACAATCTATGGCTACAACAGAGGGAGAAGCAACGGCTTACATACTACATATATACAACTGAAATATCAGAGATTCAACCATATAGACATACAATTACAAGGACCAAGTCTTAGAACTAAAGCAGATGGATGCAGGATGCAGTGTGTGTGTGCTCTTTGCAAAATGTAGTCAAGGGGAGGACTCACCACCAAGTTCCCCGATCAGTTGCTGGGCAAATTCACTCTCGGAGATGTCTTCCTCCTCGAGATCCTCGTCCTCTTCAATATCGTCGTCCTCCTCGTCGTCGACGTCCTCGTCCTCGGTGATCTCGTCCTCCTCGGCAACGATCTGGGCGTCCTCCTCGTACGAAGAGTCGGCAGAGTTCACAATCTCGTAGAAGCCCACCTCCTCCTCCTCGTCTTCGTCCTCCTCCTCCTCGTCGTCCTGATCCTCCGAAGTGTCCTCTGAATGGGACGCCTCAAAGCTGTTGTTTACTCCCTCGGCGCCAGTCGTTGACGACGTTGGCTTGACCTCGGCGCTGTCCGCCGCGGACGTGCTCGGGAGCGGCAGGCTATCAACGTCCAGATTTCCGTCCTTGTTATCCACCTCCTGGTCAATTCCCCCGGCCTCCACCAGGTTCTGCTGCTGCGAGTGGCGCAAGCTCTTGCGGTTCTTCCCGTGCTTGATAATGGTGTACGAAGACGGTGACGACTTCTTCGGCGATTCGGTGGTGCTGCTCGACGCGGCCTCAATGGCCGCTGCTGCTGCAATCACAGCTGAACCGCTTGCCTGCAGACGATTCTCGCTGCTGCTGCTGCTGGCTCGCTGTTGGTCTTGCTCCTGCGGCTGCTTGGAGCGGCTGTGGCTGACCTTGCGCGTCTTGCGGTAGTAGTTCAGCAGATTGCCAGGGCGTCCGGTCCGTGTGGCTGCTGTTCCTGTTGTGTGTGCCCCGCGCAAGGGAGTGGCGCTATTATCCAGTCCTCCGCTGGACTTGCGCTTGATGGTTGCTGGCAAAGAGGTGCTACTGGGGCTGTACCCGAGTTGTCCCCGGCGTGCTGCGGCCGCTGCGCTGCTGGTGCTGGGCCGCTCCTCCGGTGAAACGGTCTTGGAGCGAGTGCGTTGGGCCACACAATCGCCGCCGGATGCCTGGCGTGTGGTTTGCTCACCTTCCCCTACGGTTGCGACGGCAGCTGCTGCTCCTCCTCCACCACCTCCCTCAAATACGGGCTCGTTGTTGTTATTATTGTTGTTGTAGGGCGTTGTCGGCTGGAGGCGTCGCTTCTTAGGCGGCGTTGGGATCTCCACCAGCTGATCTCCACCGGGTGCCGCTGAAAAAGGCATTGTGGGAAAACAGGCCCAAAATGGGATTAATACTTGCTCGAAGAAGATGCAACTGAAACTGGGGCTGTATAAGTGTTGTGGTTATGTGGCGCCCGCCGGGTGTTTCAAATTTAGACAAACTATTTTATAATTATGCGTCGAAAATAATGCTCAGAGCTATTTCTATATATTTTAGTCGGTTGATATACTGTCGGCAGAGTGTGACATTAGTGGTTGAATGACTGATTGATTGAAATGACTGAAAACTCATTGCCAGCCACAGCCTGCTGCTGTGTTGAAGGATTTTACAGTAGTAGGGGTCCCCCAGGGTGGAGAGGGTTAATGGGGTCCGAGTGGGTTAATATCGATTAACGTGACAAACGGACAGACGGACAATATCCCTCTCTCTGAGAGGTAGAGCGGTTACAGGACTATCAGGACTACTTACATTGATGGCTGTTGCGATTGGTTTTATCTTTCTTGTTGGTGCTGTTGTTGCTGCTGCTTTTCTGCTGCGGCTGCTGATGGTGGTGGTGATGCTGGCGCTTTCGATTGCCAGGCGATATAGATTGATCGCTATTGGCGTTCGCTGGCGAAGAGGGCGAACGTGAGCTGGTTACTCGAAAAGCGGACGACCTTTTGGCGAGCTGCGACGTCTCCCGATCCTGATCCTGATGCTGCTGATGCTGCTGCTGCTGCTGCTGCTGCTGCTTGCTGCTGACGCGACCTTGACTGCGCGAACGGCGTGAGGCGGAGGTAGTATTAGAGGCGGCTTCGAAGACGGCTACTTCTGCGGATGCTCCAGCTGCGACGGAGGAGTTGACAGCACTGGTACTATTATTATTATTATTATTTGTTGTTGTTGCGGCGGTGGAGCTTTTTTTGTTGCGATTATGGCTTCTATTGTTGTTGTTGCGGCGCTGTTTATGCGAGCCGTGATTTGAATTGGTATTGACAGTGGCAGCACTGCAATTGGCTGCTGCTGCTGCTGTTGCTGTTGTGCTACCGTCGTGCTGCCCCTCCGTCAATGCAGAGAGCGATTGACTTTTAACGGATTCGGCCATAGACGACACTTAACCGCACCGGCATCGAACACACTGAACATGCCAACACACAACCAATGGGTATATTGATTTCAAAATTGTTTCACTCACAAAAATACTTGTCTAATGTTTAATATTTCAATGTTTTTTTTCCTCGTTTGTTTTTTGTTTAATTATGTATTGTTAATGCTGGATCTGGCACTTCACTTTTACAGTTGGTTTATTCCGATATTCCTTTTGCGTGCGTGCATGTGCGTGCTCGAAGGGTAGAGTTTTGTGCTGCAAAGAAAGAAAGGGACGGGCAAATAAGGTTAGAAAAAGTAGTCACGTTGCATTCGAGATGTGTGAGAGAGAGAGAGAGAGACAGAGAGGAGGGCAAGCTTTTAGAACGTGTCAGAAGTTGCTCTCCCTCCTCTCTGTGGCTCACCCTCTTAAAAATAGCCACAAAGGAGACAAAGGGAGGGGAGAGAGAGTCACATTCGAGGAATACAAATGGAGACGCAGCCAGACATCAGCAGATAGCAAATAGGCAAACAGCGCAGTAGGCAGCGAAGCGCGATCAGCGGGCGCAGACAGGAAATGCTGACAGCGATGTATGTAGGTACTCAGTGTATGTAGGTAAGAGAGGGAGAAAGAGAGACCGACTGCCGACTGCCAGCAAACCAAAGATAAGAGTGGCAACACTCACAGTTCAATGAATTAAAAAAAAATACATATATAAAAACCGGCTCAGCACAAATCAAGGGTGTGCACAGAGAGGGATACAAAGAAAAAGGAACTTGGCGAAAAGAAGGAAACGCACAAAGAGCCAGATTTACAGGTACCAAGTGCACGCACCCAGCGCAGCGGAAAATGAAAACTGCCCGAGCACAATGGAAGACACCACCAAGCGGGGAAATACACACGACGCACCACCACACTCAAAGAATCACCACGAACGGGAGGGGGGGGACAACATATGAAAACTGTAAATAAGTTAACAGCTGTTCGCCAACGCAGCCAACGACACGTGCAGAGAGAGAGAGCGAGAGCGAGATAGACAAAAAGAGAACGAGTGAGTCTGAATGTCAAAGAGAGAGAAGCATGGGAGAGCAACGTGAGAGTGTCACGTTGAGTGGAAAATTTTCGACACTCACTCACACTCGCTCACAGCTGGGCCAAGTCAGCTGTTTTCCGCAGTTTTGTTTATATTTTGCTTTTCGTAATCCTACGCTGCGCTGCTGCTGCCAGCAGGGTGCTTGCTGCTTTGCTCTTGTGTTTGTGTCCCCCTTCTTCCTATTTATGTGCGAGCGAGAAACAAGTTTTGACACACACAGAGCCGCGCGTGTGTGTGTGTGTGAGTTGCCATGCTTGTTTCGCTGCCAGAATAGAAGATGAAATGAAAAGGCAGCAAAGCAAAAGTGTCCATGTGTTTGTGTGTGTGTGAGTGTGTAGGCTGGAGAGGCAACGAATAAGACCTGAACGTGTGCTGCGGCTGCTGTATATACTGCCCTTTGCAACGTCGACGTCAGCGCAGGGCAGTTTTACATTATGTACATATAGGGGGGGAAACGTTACATATGTAAAGCGATATGAATCAAGCACACCATACCACAAAAAAGAAAAATGCGTAGTTTCGACTTGTCTGCCCTTTTACGATTCACTCTGACACGACACTGTTTCGGTTTTTCACTACCACTTTTTGTGGTTCCACATTGACAGACAATCACTCAAATTTGACATGAAACAACAACAGAAAATTAAGCTTAAACAAACGCCAAACATTTGCCAAAGCTGCAAATTGCAACAAAAAATAAATCGAGTTCAAGGCCATCAAAATGGGACCAGCAAAGCCCCAAACCAAACGACGACGTCAGCTTTTGAGGAAAATTAGTTGTATTTGGTTTTTCAATTGTATGTCGACATTTTTTTTTTATCAAGCGAGAGGTGGGAGCGTGACACGAACTAGACTCAAAAAGAGAGTATGTTCACTGAAGCAAGAGTACAGCGAAAGGTTAAATTCAAACTGTTCAAGAAAAAGAGTTTCGACATCATGTTGAAGGTTTTGTTATACATTAGCTTGTATGTTTATATATTTCTAACATGGAGTTATTGGATTGGAACAACTCTGATCGTGACCCACCACTAGTCTAGTCTCGGCTATAGCCTATAATGCCACAAGTTTTTCACACCAAAAAGCACAGACGAAACGAACAAAAATTACTGTGGTATATGCGAGGCCACAAATATGGCAGCGCCTTTATTTTGTTGTATTTGTTTTGGATTCGTCTGTGTGTGTGTGTGTGTGTGTGTGTTTGAGTACGGGTGTGTGAGACATTTCTGCTTTGCGTGTGGCAACTCCAACATATGGCGGCAGCGGGTTCAATTGTTGTTGCTGCTTTTTATCAACAATTGAAAATGGGGAAAAGTTAAGGGCCGCAAAGAAACAAAAAATAAAGGAGAAACGCGAATGTAATTACCTCTAGTATCGGGGGCTAGACTAGGCAACCCTCATGAGGTATGATGACAACCCTAAACAGCATAATTGATAAAATTTTTAAGAGTGTGTGTGTGTGTGTGTGTGTGGCACACCATGCTCTCCCTCCTCTCGTTCGTTATGCCTTGTGCGTGTTGTTGGCTTTGTTTGGAACATATTTGAATATCGTTGTTGTAAAAACTCAGTCGAGCATATTGGATAGTGTTCCCCTGTCGTTTTCTTTTTCCCCACCCTCTCCCCGTTTTCCACCATTGTTACGAAACCTGCCTACGCACAGCTGAGCGTGCGAGCGGGATGCCAAGCACTTACTCACTCTGCAGCTAACTGTAAATGGGGACATTTCAGCTTTCCTCTTGTCTGCTACCCTACTGATACATTCCCTCCCCCAAAAAAGGAATTACACAGGAAGAGAAAGCCTTAAGAAAGAACGCAATAGAAATGGTTGACTTGGCAACCCTACTACGGGCTCGCGGGGGGTGGCGATGGCCCCGTGGCAAGGCAGCGGCAACATGCAACAATTAAAGCGAAAAACCCTGGCTGGCTGGCTGGCTGCAATTGTAGTTTCTAACTCTTGAAGGTTGGGAAATATATTTCATACAAGGCCAATTCTTTACAGGGGCAAATAGGGCGAGAACGAATAGTAAAAGTTCCCTAAAAAACTTGTTGCAAAGAGCAAGAAAAGAAAAATATAGGAAAGAGTAGTAGGAAAGAGACGGACTACAGCCTTTTACACAACACAACTCGTTATGTACACACACTCACACACAGCCACACGTGCAGGCAGCGGCACTGCTTATATACAGTTATACACACGCGAAGATGCTTTCGAAATTTACTTTAGCTGCGCTGCTGCATTTTCTAGGAAATTATTTAATTTAATTTAGATACATTACGAACATATGTATATTACAAATTTATAATATTAAAAAAAAAGACTGCAATGCGGGCTGCTAGCCTTCCTACGGAATTGAACGCAGAAAACAGAAAAAGGCAGCCCGCAGCAGCGAAAGAGCGCTGGCAGAGCTGCATGTTCGAACATGTGCATGAAAGAGAACGCACGAGGGCAAGCGCATGACGACGTTACACACCAACACACTTACACACACACACATACAGACAAAGACTCGATTATAAAAGCGTAGAGAAGTAAAAAATACACCACGAAATCAAAGTGAGAAGGAAAAAACGTAATGCATACACAATTTCAACAATTTGCATGCTATAGCAGCGTAATAATTTAATAATAATTATATAAACACCAGCAGCACCTTTTTTCAGGTATGTACCCAAGTATATACAGAAAAAATATACATTCGTTTGCATTTAATTTCCTTTTCCTTCCATTTCTCTGCGTTTTCTTATTTTTTAAGGCACAACAAGACACGATATCAAGACGAGGAGGGTGTTGATTTATAATAATTCGAGACGAACCGAAAACACCGATGCCTGCGAAGTGGGTCCAAAGAAAAATGTTTTTACCTATTTATTTATGTATTACTTTATGTTCGACGAGCGGAGCGCAGCAACCTCGCAGCTCAAAAGTGGATGAAATATTGAAGAAACAGATTGAAACATTGACGAAACTCTCTGGGCTGGCTAAAACGTTTTTACTTATTTATTTACTTTATGTTCGACGATGTTGCTCGTGCTCATGTTGCTGCTCACTGCTCGGCACATGTGTCTGGTCCATACAAACTGAATGTTGCCAGCAGCATAAAGTGTAAGTGAGTGTGGAATGTAGGGACATTGCTGCGATGAAAAATCCCTTGACGAAGAGAGGATATCCCACCTAGAAAATGAGCAGATCCCAACCGGCATTCGATACTATCGACTAGATACAGGTGACAAGAATATGACTGCCAATTTTATATATTGAGGAGATTGATAAAATATATCATTATAACTGGGACTCAATTTCGACGCCAAAATGGATGGAATATTGAAGAAACAAATTGAAACTCTCTATCTCTCTCTCTTAAAATTCCCGTCCTTAACAGCTCTCAGAATTGAGTTACAGTGCTTTGTTATGTTAAAATCTACGCAGGGATGACAAGTCTAACTTTTTTCCCGGATACTAAAAATTGCTACACTTTTGTATTGGCCAACATTTGTACAAAAACTAAGTTCAATTTTAAGATGAATTTCCACTATACTGCATGTATTATATATAGTTGCAATTGCACCGCGTAATCCCTAACATAACAGTTTTTATTTAACATGAGTGAGTTGATTGGTTGTGCTCAATTCCATCGAAACAACAAACTCATGTTAAGCGAGAGAGAGCGCAGTGCAGTTATGGCTACGACTGGGAGCGAGAGAGCATTGAGTGGAACGAGTAGCGTTTAATGAGAGTTGTTCTGAGGGGCAGCCGGTGTGATTTATTATTTACCAATTTTTAATAAAACAAAAATACTTCTTTTAGTAAAAATATAGTATTGGATACATCAGACAATACATTCCATTCCTGTTGAGTAAGTGTCACTTGGAGTGGTTTTGAAAACAGGTCACTCAACCCCTGATAATGAGGTCAACCAACTCTCAGTCATTGGCTTGGTCTCCAATATACACGCTAGTCAGTGCCATGTGTGTCATTGTGGTAAACTAATTAATTAAAAACATACATAATATATAGAATGTACAAAAATAAGCTGAAATTCCTGATTCATTTCCACTCAAAATGGCTGTGTGACCAGGAGAGAATGACAACGGAAGAGACAAAGAGAGAGAGAGAGAGAGTGACTGTCAGCAATTATATTATACTTGGGGGTTGGTTGGCCGACACTCGCTGCTCCGACTCTTTCACTCTTGCTGCTTTCTTTAGCTCTCGCTTCTGTTCCTTTTACCTGTGGGTCCGTCCGTTATATCAGCTGATCGAGTTGCGAGTGAGAAAGAGAAGAGTCTCACTCTGTCTTTCACCAATTTACGAAAAATCTAATAGGGTCGTAGCACCATATGTACTCAGCTGACCTCGTCTCTTCTCTCATTTGAAACATTTAAGGGAAAAAGAAGCCACGTATCTACCACACCACGACGATGCATACAAACCGAACCACCACACTATCAAGGGCTGCCATTTGGCTGATAAAAATGGTCGGCCATTTGTTTAGACAACGATAACACTGTCCACCAAAGCAGGGGGCAGAATCGAAACCAACTTTTGACCGCAATCATGAAAGTGAGGGAAATACATACTCAGATAAGGAAACATCTGATTATAAACATTCAAACACCATACATATATGTTTTAAGTTAAATGTGCATTATGCTGGCCGGGACTCAAAATACAAACAGCTGTTGGGTCTGTGTACACTTTCAATCATGCTGCGATGGAGGATGGGGAGAGTATTTGAGCGGCCCACGCAGAGAGCTGCTCAACAACGTCGACGTCGCTGCTGACGTCTCAGCTGGCCTAGTTGACAGCAAGGCAGCGTGCAGCGGGCAGCGCTCGCTCGCTCGCTCACCTGCGCTGGCTTCGATGTCGCCTTCCCAGAAGCAGAAGCATAAGCAACAACAAAGTCAATTGCAAGTGTGAGCAAGAGCAAACATGTGCACGATGTTTCGAAAAAACCAGCAACAAAAACCAGTAACAACAATGCCAAATAATGAATATGCATACTACACGTATCACTCACTCCTCTCGCACACACACACACACACACACACACACACACAAGTGCAGGCATACACACTGCAAGTGCAATGGAAATTCAGCTCTCAATGAGAGGAGAGACGCACAAAATGGGGCCACGGCTGCTGGCAAATTTGGGGCGAGAATAAGAGTACCAGAGGAGAGACTTTCGCTTATCGATGACACAAAAAGGGGAGTATATTTATTCGGCAACTATCGACTAACTAAACTAAATTATTACGGCCTTTGTGGCTCACTGGCAATGCAATTCTATGCACAAACAGCGGGCAGAATGGAGTGCAGCACCACATCCTCACGCACATCGATCTGCAGGTGAATCGAGTGCTCCCGATCGATGCCGATGGTCAGCTCCTCGTTGGCCAACTGCAGGGCCCCAAAGAAGGCGGAGGCTTTGCGCGAATCCACCGAGCAGGAGGCCTCCCGGTCCTCATCCGCCGACAGGAAGCGCGGAAGGAGGCGCCTGAAGCGACTGGTGACCGTGGACATCTCGGAGGTGGCCACCACATTCAGCTCCCCGTCATAGCTGGCCTGGAACTCTAGGCTGGGCGACACATTCTTTAGCTTGTCGATCAGGCTCCGCAGCAGGCGGAGCGAAGGCAGGCTCAGGGCCAGCTGGGAGGCCGGCACGCGGGGCACCACATAGGTGGGCCAGTCGCTGGCGGGGATTATGGTGACGGGCACGTCGTGGACTACCTCGCGAGCCTCCGTCGAGGAGGTGGACAGCACCGAGGCGATCACCGTTATGCAGGGAAACTGAATCCTCTGCAGCTTCAGCTTGCAGCTGTTGACGCCTCCGCCACGAAGGACGGACAGAGCTCGGCCCAGATTCGCCGAGGACATGGTCAGCACAATATATTCCTGATCCGCACGGGCGGCCTCCATCTTGTACTCGGGAAAGTAGTCCCTGGCCGCAATGCTCACCCACACCAGCGGTGATGACGTGGAGCTCTGGTCCTCGTTCACAATGAAGTGCATTTGCTGTGCTCCCAGTATCATGATACAATCCTTGGCTAATTTTGCCAGGGTTGCGATTATATTCTGGAGCTCTCGCATATACAGCGGATCCTGCATCAGGGCGCGGAACTTCATCTGCACAGCGGGAAGCGATATCGGTACCAGGAGCAGGAGGCAACACAAAGAAAACGGAAAAGGAAAAAGAGAACAAAACAAAAAAAAGGAGTCAAACACGGCTGCCAACAACAACTACAGCTCCTCTGCTCTGGTCTCTATCCACCGATCCCTTTTCCTCTCTTTCCCTTCATGGGAAAAACGAGAGAAGAAAGTTCGAGAGCGGATTTTGCATACTCTACGACGCATTTTTAGCATACACATATACATACATACTCTGTGAAAACACAACAAAAACGAGACTATGGTCATCTCATCCCTGTCAACGTGGTGGACCTCTCTCAGAAGAAGCCTCCCTTGTGGCTAATCTACCCACACAACTGCACCAAGAGTAGAGAAACTGTTATACCCGAAACAGAGTTAGAGAATTGCCAACAAAATCAGACCCTTTGATGAGAGAAGGGCAGTGAGTGGAGTGGAGGCGGCAGCAGCTCTGTCGTTCTCCACTCGGCGGCGGCTCAAAACTCATGGAGTTCAATGTACACACCACACACACACACATACTCTCACTCGTCAATCGCACACACATACACAGGCACACACACACCACTCAAAGAGAGTCAGCCAGGCGATGGGCAAACAAAGCGCAGAGCAAGTTCCGACTTGTGTTTTGGCTTTTTGTTGTTTTTGTTCTTTTTTTTTTTTGATGGAGCAAAGCGGTGTGCAAAGAGCAAACGAAACGCAACTCGAACGAAATTAAACACACATACACCATGTACACATACAGATACACAGTGCCAGGTTCTCTCCTCCTTGCATACAAAGTCATCATCAAGAGCGGCAGGCAGGGCCGACAGACACAACAGGATTTTTTTATTCGCTGCGCTGGCTAGCAAATTAAAGGAGAGAGGGGAGAGTAGAGAACGGACTGGCAGAGGAGTTGTGTGGTTTAAGGAATGGGGCTGGGCAGGCTGCGGCGAGACAGGCGAGGCGGCAGGCAGGCCTCCAGGCACAACTCTCTCCCTCTCTCACTCACACACTGATAGAGCGGGATGGCAAGGGAAATCAAATTATGTGGCCCGACCGTAGGCGTCGAGTCTTGCTTAGGGAGGGGGAAGAGGCCCTGCTCCGGCTTGGGGGTCAAAATATTTTCCTTTCCTGCAGTTCAATCAACTTTCAAGGTTGCCTTTGGTCTTCAAGACGTTATCAGGCGGCCATTGTTCTAGAATTGTTCTAGAAGATGTTAGAAGCTTGGAAATCCAATAATGACGTCACACGGACCTTTCTAGAAACGATGAGTGTAACACGGGACTCGATTCTACATGCGCAAACAGCTAGTCGATAATGATAGTACCACAGACAGTGTTGTCCACTCGGAACAGCTGTTATACACCACCCATGACGTCACATACTTCATCTCTATAGCTTATTTCATCCAGACACGCAAGCATACACATTCCTAGAAACACTCATTGGTCGAGAGATGTTCTCACTCATTTTTCTTTTTTGCTGCATTACTTGCAAAAAAATAATTTGCCCGAGCACGAGGCGTAGAGCTGCCAATTGTGCAAAAAAAAAAACCTTCGCCAGGCCCCAAAAACGAAACTCAATGCAATTTCGAATATATTAAATGGCCAAACAAATATGTAGTATATGGAAGAAAGAGAAGAGAACAATGCCAAAATGCTGACAAGAGGCCAAAGAATTAAATAAATGCTGTGCTTGGAAGAACTATCACTGTCTCCCTCACACACGAACGCACAAATCACACACACACAAATGAGAGTACACTCTTTTTCTCTGCCCCCGCGGGTCTTATGAAGTTTGCAACACAAAAATAAAAGAGAAAGTAAAAACTTAACAAGATGCGTATAGGCCCTCACCACAGCAAGTGGAAATATCAATTCGAAATAGAACAAATAAAAAAGAGCACATACATTCCTGGATACCCTACACTACCCGCAGCCGCACTTCTGCTGCTGCTGAAAAGCGTTGCCAGGCAGGATTGGACAGATATTGTACAGCCATGTGACGACGCGTCAAGGCATTATTCCAGACGGAATACTTGTTACCCAATGCATAATGTATACAATGACCAATAGGTTTTCCTTGGGCTATTTCCACAGGGGGGCCTGACTGTCCGAAGGGGCAGCCATTGTAAAAATCAATATCAAAATATTACCCTCTCTTAAATCGCAATTTATTACGTTGAAACTTCACCGAGTCTGGATGATATGTTAAGGAGTACTTGGGACAGGCCTTTAGCAACCATAAATGCACTCGAATTATTACAAAATTGGTCGGAAAAAGTAATACAAGAAAAATGCAAATGGTCGACATTTTGTTTTCTGTCTCGCTGCTGCTTATTTGACGAAATATGTATGCCCGCATGAGAATGTATGTGTATCTCGTTTCCTGAGACTCTGCCCAGCGGAGCCCCCACTTTCAGCCGCAGCATCCACAACTGCGGATACTGCAATTTACATAACACATTTGGTCTATTCACGTTTCCCTGCCATTCCACTTACCTTTGAGCTAGTTTTTAATTATTATTTGCACAATTTTCACAGATTCCCCGACATCCGACGACCCGAGCAACAGTGTGACCGCGGACTTATCGTTAAAAATTATACGGTCCGACCCTCAGGAATATACCGAAGCATACCGTCTTACTTTAAAAATATACCGTGAATATACTGACGAGCTCATGTTCTATTATACATATTCCTCAAATTATAGATTCCGTGGCATATTACCATCTATATAGAACATTTAGCCATCTCCACATAATTTTAACCGATTAATGACTCAATTTTCTACTTAACTGGCTTATTCTAAATACTTGCTTTGCTTGTATTTTGCGTAAAAAGAGGTTCCTATTGTTAAATTTTGATATTCCGTCGAATATTATTAGCCAGATATAACATTCAGCCATGTCCACATAATTTTATCCGATTAGTGAAACAATTTTCTACTTGACTGGCCTATTCTAAATACTTGCTTTTATTGTATTTCTATATACCGTTGAGAATGAAATTTAATAGATTGATGAAATTGGCAAAATATAGCATTATAGACCGATATACCGTAAATATACCAGCGGTTCAATTTTGACCTAAAAAAATACCGAAAACTATTGCAAATACCCTGCCGAGCAACTGACAACTGACATAAATACCGAAATATACTGTAAACTTATACTGTATTAAACAGGATAAAACTTGAGTATTGTTCTTATAGATCCATCTTTTCTTTCCTATTTACTTACAAAACACCCCACGATATCTTTCACCTGGACTGCGCTACAGTTCTCTACGGTTCATTATTGGTATATAATCGGTTAATAGATCTCTGTCCATGATCGGGAACCATTTTCCTCGTTTTTGATATTCCGTCAGATATTACTAGCTATATAAAACCTTTTTTTATACTTTTATATTTTTAAGTACTCCTTTTTAGTGCATTTTGACTAAAACAGAGTTTAAACAAAAAATTTAAACAAGAAAACATCGCAATGTTGTCACGTCAATTTGAAGACTTGTTGCTTATCAACCGGAATATGGGCATTTGTATACCCTATTTAGTTAATTTTATGTGAAGAATTTGTTTTACAAACTGTTTTTGAAACGTAAATAATAAAGAAATTTTCGTTAATCATTTGATTAGTTTCCTGTATATATCCTGATCCCGATACTCATTCTTGGTCTCCATAAGAAAACAATAAACTGCAAAATATCCTTTTAATAGCTTTGAAACAGAGACTGACAGTTTCTGCATATATTGGAGCCTGCGACGACAAACATTTCCTCCACTCCATAATATCCTTTTTTCCAGGGTATGCAGAGTGCGGGACAATGCTGCTCGATATCTCAACACATGAGTCTGGGCCCTGCAAATTGAATGTTGCAAACAGTGAAACGGGATTGGCAAAAAAAACATGCAGCAACATGTCCTGAAATGCATTTTTTAAACAATAATGATTTTTTTGTAGTATTCCGGCATGTCAAACAATTGTGACGATTTTAGTTGGTTGAAAAGAAAAATCGCGGTGTTTCTGTTTCAAAATCGTTTCAGTTATTAAAACCGTTCAATAACCGAAAAAAATTTACATATATGGATATATTATGTGTGGTGTATATCAAATACATATTAAAAGTAACTAACTAAGTAATTAATACCAATTATAGCCCGAATTGCTCCAGCTTTCGGCTATTAAAATCGCTCAGCCTGAATGGCATAACAACCAAGGGCAAATTTTCGTCGAAGAATAAGAAAGCAGTTCGGCTATCATTTTTAAGTTGAGAAATATCCAAAAATTTATTTGAAATTGAACTCTTCTCCTTTTTGTGGGAACGACTGTGGAGTATTAGCTGGACCTTCTTTGGGAACGTCTTTGGACAGTGTATACACTGGTAGTGGAGCGGTGGTGGTCCGGCAATATTTGGCGCTGGATCCTCCTCCTGCGCTACTACCCTGATGGTGAAAGGCCTCTTCATCAGCGGCGTGTCGGGGGTAATGGTGTTGCCCATCTCCTCCAAGTCCCCGTCCTACTCGCTTTTGATGTTTGTTAAGTCCAGTCGTCGGTCTCGATGATCTCAAAATATTCCGCCGCAGTGTTGTCGTTTTCAGCCTCGTTAAAAACCGGCGCAGTGGAATCAACAGCATCGACATCTATCTCGTTCTTCACGTTTACAGTCTGCTCCTGGGCCGCGTCATTTGGAATTATGGAAGTCTGCACGTCAGTTGGTTCTCTCTTCACTGGTGCATTACTCTGCATGCTCCGGCTGTACCTACGCTTGAATCGATACGCCTTCCGCAGCGCCTTAAAGCATGGCTCGCATAAATGCTGATGATGGACGTCTCCTTCATCCACATTCAACCCGATGCACTCCTTAATCATATTGGCCGGAATGTCTTCCGGCTCGTAGGGCAAGCTCTCATCGTGTTTCTGCTTGGCAAAAATGTCCACTGGAGGCTCGGCGTCTTTTAGACAAATTCGGCAGCACATTTTCTTTAAATCGTCCATGTTTTCGCTTCCAATTTATTCCAATTTATTAGTCAATTAGGTGTTTGGTACGCGCTGTTTTTTTTTTCAAAGAATTTGTAAATGTCATTATATTTTCTTAGAGATGGGAAGTTTTGCCTTGTTGCATTGTAAGCGCCAAATCGCGTAATCATTATCCAATACTCTGTTAATCCTCTACGGCCCAAGAAACTTGTGTGCACTTCTACGTCGCAAAGCGTCGAGTTACTTTCGCTATAAAAGTAATCAATTCGATTCAATTAGATTATAAAGTTTATGTGTTTTAAAAAGACGTACTAACAAAATTTAAAAAAAAACGTACAATACAATCGATACCATCGACTCTGCTATCGATGGATGGAATGCAGCCCTAGTGAGTATCGATGTCTTTATTTATTTAATTGTTTTCTAGTTTGTTTTTCATCCGAAAATTCGAAAATCCGAAGTTTAAGCAACATATTAAACTGAATAAAGTGTCCTTACGTTAAATTAGAGTTTTAAGCATAAAGTAAAGTAAGCTTAAAGTAAGATTAGAGGTGCACACACCCACAACGCCCACCCCCAATAGGAAAGCGCCAACAAATGCAATAGGTCATAAAAAACGAATCAACTTCTTATCAGCAGAAACAACAACAAAAGACAGTAAGTGATATTAATTAAAGTCAAACAGAAAAACGTTCGCCCCGCTCACTTCACTTGCTCTTCAGGCCCAATCCGCCCGAGCAGTGCGGAGGAAAACATTGCTTGCGGAATTTCTGACGTGTCACAAGTGCTCAACAGAACAGACCTTAACATCAAACGGAAATGTGCGGTTCTCCCAACACAACTGTCGGCAATGGCACCCGTGCCCTCATCTTGGTCGGTGGCTATGGCACCCGTCTGCGCCCGCTCACCCTCAGCACGCCCAAGCCGCTGGTGGAGTTCGCCAATAAGCCAATTCTGTTGCACCAGCTGGAGGCACTTGTCGATGCCGGCTGCCGTCAGGTGAGTGAGCAATACTATGAGTAATATATTTATATAAACCAATAATTGGCTCATTCAGGTCATACTCGCCGTCAGCTATAGGGCTGAGCAAATGGAGAAGGAGTTGAAGGTGGAGGCAGACAAACTGGGCGTGGAATTGATATTCTCCCATGAAACGGAACCCCTAGGAACAGCAGGACCACTGGCCCTGGCCAAATCGATACTGTCTGCCAGTCCCGAACCCTTTTTTGTGCTTAACTCGGATGTGATCTGTGATTTCCCCTTCAAGCAGCTGGTGCAGTTTCATCGAAATCACGGCAAAGAGGGGACAATAGTCGTGACCAAGGTGGAGGAGCCTTCCAAATATGGTGTGGTGCTGTACGACGAGGACGGCTGCATAAAGAACTTTATCGAGAAGCCGCAGGAGTTTGTCAGCAACAAAATCAATGCCGGCATCTACATCTTCAATCCATCGGTGCTCGAGAGGATTGAGGTCAAGCCCACATCCATCGAGAAGGAGGTATTTCCGGCCATGGCAGAGCAACAGGAGCTGTATGCCATGGATCTGACCGGCTTCTGGATGGACATTGGGCAGCCCAAAGATTTTCTGACAGGTAGGATGACTCACTGAATTACTGGTGGTGGACTGGGTCTCGGAGCCTATCTTCAATTGCCTCATTACCCTTATCGCCAACCGTAGTGTCGTGCGTTCTTTAATCATGTTTTGGTTTCTTTCGAGTTTGATTTATCTTTTCCTTGTAAGTTTCTCGGAAGAACTAATACCGCGTAGAATGTTTGATAGAGCGATTTTTGTTTGAGTGTTTGAGTGGAGGCTCATTAGGTAGATTACGCGCGTGGGAAGACCCCTCCTCCAGATAGGAACAGAAGACAATTATTGATCTCCCTCTTCCTGCATATCTCTTCTAGGCATGTGCCTCTACCTGAGCTCGCTGCGTCAGAAGCAATCACCGAAGCTGTACACTGGACCAGGAGTCGTCGGCAATGTACTGGTGGATCCCACAGCCACGATAGGCGAAGGCTGCCGAATTGGGCCAAATGTAACCATCGGACCAGATGTAATCATAGAGGATGGGGTGTGCATCAAGCGTGCCACCATACTAAAAGGTGCCATTGTACGCTCCCACTCCTGGCTAGACTCCTGCATCGTAGGCTGGCGCTCGACCGTGGGTCGTTGGGTGCGGATCGAGGGCATCACAGTGCTGGGCGAAGATGTGATTGTAAAGGATGAGCTCTATGTGAATGGGGGCCAAGTGCTGCCCCACAAAAGCATTGCGGCCAGTGTGCCCGAGCCACAGATCATCATGTGAGAGGGATCTTCCTCACTTTAAGCTGTAGTCTAAGTATGAATTAGTTTCGTTTCGGTATTCGACATTTGTCCACACGAATTGCCTTCTGTTGCCACTGTCTGTCCCCCGAATGAAAGTCCTAATGTTTAAGCCAAACGATTTGCAATATTCTAAACAATGAACGAGAATCAATGAGAAACATTTCCAATTTAGCTTTGCTATTCTATATAAATTAAGGCACCATTTCCTCTTGGGGAATCTTGACTTATAGTCTGAGTATAAGTATATGATCAGCCGAACCTTTTCTACTTTGATACGAGTAAGCAGAGCATAAGTTTTGTACTTATTATTCTACAGTTTAGTCAAATATATACGTACATATATGTATGAAAATACAAAATTTGGAATTAATTGCTCTGAATTCTATTCAAATAGGTCATTAGGTGGAATCAGGAGGTAAAGCATTTCACTGGGAAGTTGCTTCCCAAGGATACAACTGCAAAAGGATAAAAACAACAACTAGGAGGATCGTGTGCTTACCGTCTAAGGGACGTCGGGTAACCTTTGCTGGCAACTTGGTCGTACAGGCTTCCATCACTGATGACAATATATATTATAAATTATATTTTATAGGATACATAAATCATAAGGCTACATACATTTATAATTAACTCAGTATCGGGTATGAAATTTTATTTACAAGGTTCCCGCTCGTATATTGCTGGACTGCCATCAAAATCGAAACATAGTGAAGAGATGAACAGACTTGAGATTTTTGAATTAAAGCTACATCGTAGCTTAATTGAATGAAAAGCTTCTGTTAAAGGCAATAATAACCTTTCAAAGGGTATACAAAGTTGCCTAGCAACGGTTTTAAGGAGGAAGACACAACAAAAGTGGAAATTTCATTCTTAAAATGTTGAAATCTCTGGGACAGACCGATGGCCAGCAGCCACAGCTGCAGCTTCTTTGGGAGGACAAGGATGTCAAGTTTGATACGCCTCATCTGTAAGTCATCCAGCGAGAGAGAGAGAGAGAGAGATATGTGGATATATAAATTCCAGGCACACTCGACTACGCACCGGAGAGAAGGTGCTGGACTACATCTATCACATTGAGGACAGCAAGGGAAATCCCGGGGACACGGGCCGCCTAATGGTCACCAATCTTCGAGTGATTTGGCATTCCTTGGTTCACAAAAAGTACAATTTATGTGAGTAACTATGCTGGGATTCTAGGACATCAGACTGAAGGCGCTCTCTCCACTTTTCAGCCATTGGGTTTGCTAGGTTTGGAAACACCAATACCCGCATTGTGCACATGCACTCCAAGGGCAGGATGCCCAGTCAGGCATTGTACATTCTGGCCATCAGCAATGAGACGCGTTTCGAGTTCCTCTTCACGGATGTGTCCGGGGAGACGGCGCGCCGTGAACAGCCCATCTTTGCCAGCGTCTTTGATGTGTATCAGTAAGTGGAATACGGGGCAATCTCTTATAAAACTCTCTTCATGTCAGATGTTTCCCTGTAGATTATATCAGCGCACGTATCTCTATCGCGACCTAAAGCTGCGAGGAGCCATCGTACTCTCTGGACAACTGATTATCCTGCCCGATGAGCAGGTCTATAGCCAGGTACAGGGCGTCTGGAATCTATCCAGCGATCAGGGAAATCTTGGCAGCTTTGTTGTCTCCAACATACGTCTTGTGTGGTTCGCTGATGCCAATGAGACCTTTAACATCAGCCTGCCCTATCTTCAGATTGAAAGCGTGAGTTTAATCATCCTTCTGGCTCGAATCTTCCCAATCTCCCACTGCATTTCCCTTTCCAGCTACGTGTCCGAGAGTCGAAGTATGGTCCTGCATTGGTCATCCAAACGGCCGAGACTGGAGGCGGCTATGTACTCGGCTTCCGCATCGATCCCGCCGACCGGCTGAACGAACTCTTCAAGGAGCTCTGTTCGCTGCACACCGTCTACATAGAGCAGCCGAACTTTGGGATCCACTACGATGCCCAGGATGCACGCCAGCGATTGGCGGATGCCGCCGAGGAGGCGGCCCAGGCCACGCAATTCAAGATCGAGAATTTCGAGGAGCTGGACGAGCGGCAAGAGCGCGAAATCAATACCAAACTGAATAGCTATCTGGCGGAGGGTTGTGTGTCGAACAACAATACGGATCAGTCGGACAGGGAGCCGGTGTATTGCAAGGAGCTGGGCTTTGCCATGGAGCGCATACGGGAGGGATACAAGCTGCAGGATCTGTGGAATGTCATGCCCACCAAAATGGAGACTTTCGAGGAGTGATCTGGAAGAGAGATCAAAAGAAATATAGACAGAAAAGTAATTTGAAAGAATGGCAGGTAATATTTACATAAATAGAAGTATATTATTGAAAACAAACAAGATTTCTCTTAAGTTAATAAAGTATAGATTAGATTGAAATATACATTGGAAAGCAAAGATTTAACTAAAGATTTTGGAAAGATACATTTAAGGGCAAGGGCAAGGGCATTCAGCATGAAATCCAAGAAAGTTCAGTCGAAGCCGAAGACAATGTTAATACAGATAATACGGAAGGATTTCGTCAAAGATTTCTGCAATTAAAAGAAGATTTCTTCTTCCAGAACAAAAATTGAAGTGAAATTGATGATACGAAATGATTTAAAGAAAGAACATTTAAGGAAACTGAAAGTTTAAGGACTGTAATTGAAATCAATCATTGGATCGAAGATTTCGCATATTTCAAGAAAAGATATTGAAGGAATAGCAAGGTATAAAAAAAGATTGAAGATGGAAGCACACTTATGTCCGTACATCAATCAAATGGATAGTGTTGTAAATATTTTTAGGGATTTTTATTGACGCATCGCATACAACTCGCTGTGTGTTTAAGTAATTTTGCTTTTGTTTGGAATCTCTGGAAATTGTCTTTAGCTTATGGCTAATTCTTTATAATTTTTCATGGTTTTTGTTTTGAAAATTTTAATTTTGGATTTTGTTTTTTTTTTTCCTTCACTACTTTTTAATGATATCAACGTTTTCTGCATCTGTTCTGCTATGAATGTGGTTTCTGCGAGACTGAGAGTGGGATGGATATGTGTTGTCTGGGATCAAGCAATTTATCATTTGGGGGGTCGGTTGGTTGGTTGGTTGTCTTTTGCTTGGTATTATAAATTAGTTCATATCACAACACACAGTTGATTTGACCTCTAAATATATGTATATGCTGCTCTTACAGATAGATTTAGGTAGTATTATATTATTATTATATTTAGATTAATGAATGGATCGTTTAGTTTTGTTTTTGTTTTTTTTTTCTAAGCTATAAATTCTAACAAACTTAATTAAAGTAGGAAAATTAATTGTAGTTGTGGCGTTTACATGATCTTTTTCATCTTCATCTACCTGTTCTCAATTTTCTCCTAACTCTCTCTCATATCTCGATATCGATATCTTTTTGCCTCAAAGGCCAACATATATAGAAAAAAATCGAATCGAAAGCATTGCAATTTTTCTGTTTGTACATCGAACAAATACAAATAATCATAATCATGGTTACAACAAAATAAAATAAAATAAAACACTTGTTCATTTGAAATATGAATATCAGGAATGGCTTACATTTTACATGGTTTTGTTTCTTTATACATTTAATACTTTTTCTGCTTAAAGTTCTTCGTTTTAATGAGGACTGTGGCTAAACATAAATTCTTGAATCTTCTGTTTTCTTTTTTGCATACATATCATTATCAGTATCATATCATATATTCGTTATTCGTTAGTGGATTCTTTGTTGTTATATCAGTCTTGAAGACCAAGTCATAATGATTTTGATGCCGCAACATATATATCTAGTATCTACTCAAGGAAAGTGAAAATGGGGGAAAGTAAAGCCTGGATCTTTCTCTTGAATGTGGGGAAAGTAAGGCCTGGATGTCTATCTCTCTCAGCCCGCTCTTTGGCTGAAAGTAAAACCGAATATCTATCGGAAAGTGGTAAAGCCTAGTCTTCTCTAGAACAATGCATTGAATGGCAAACTCTTAAACAAAAACCTTTCGGAGAAATGGTTCTTACAGAATGGAGATGGGTTTACATTACACTCCCACTTTTACAGAACAATGCCACACGAATAGGCGCTTTCGAAGACGACTTCGCCATAAACAGTAACTAGAACCAAAAGACTTAGAACTTGGAGAGTTTTCCCATTGTTGCTACTGCCGCATCGGATTACGTTCCACTGAACGAACATCCGAGATGATTGTGGATGAAACTTAAGTGCTGCCACTATGGCAGCTGCTGGCGGAGATCTGTTTACGGGCCCGTTGACGCGTCATGGGTGGCGAGGGACGAGCTGGAGAGGAGCCACGACAGCTGCGTTTTGCGTTTTGTGGGCCTTCGGCTGGGGCCGTCTTGCGTTTACCCCGTGCGCGGGGTGCTCTTCCCGGAGAGGTGGATGTGGTGACTGGTGTGGGATTGGCAGCTGCGAGAGCTGCGGCACGACTGCGTTTCGCTGGTTCCCTTTTCGTTGATGATTTGCGTTTGCCAGGCGCCTTGGATGCTTCATCCGGCGAGGTTGATGTGGCAACGACTGGCGTGGGATTGGCAGCTGCAGCACGACTGCGTTTCGCTGGTCCACTCTTTGTGGCTGCCCTGCGTTTGACAGGAGCTACAGGTTTGGCTGCTACTTCTTCTGGAGAGGCTGATGTGTTGACTGGTGGGGGCGCCCCAAAAGCAGCAGCAGCTCTTGTGCGGCGTCGCCTGGCTGTGAGCAGCGGACCGCGACGACGACGCTTTGGCTTGGGCTCGTCTGCGCTTGTGCCTGAGGTGTGAGTGTTGTGTGAGCGAGATCTGCTCCTGGTGGCGGTGCCGGTGGCGGTTGCGGTGATTGCGGCGGCGGCGGTGGTGTTGGGGCTCGCTATATAGGGCATCGGCACAAACGCCGAACCCTTATGCGGCAGCAATATCACGGAGCTGAGGAACCAAACAAAAGACTTACTCAATACGGTGCTCCTGACCATTATGCTCAATACTCACCTAGGCTTTGGTTTTTGGAGTGACTCTGGATCATCCTCGTCGTCGTCCTCGTCTTCGCTGTCATTCACGGCGGGCACAAATTTGGGTCGTTTCAGTTCAAAGCCGCGGAATTTGTTGCTGCCAGAGCAAAGAGCGATAGAGATTTTGAGTATATTGTTTAATCGATTCCCCAAATAGATCAACAAGACTTACATTTTTATTGGCGTTAAAGGCATGGGCCGGATGGGCTTAAACTGGCATAGATCCATGAGTAAGCTATCAGTGCTGGGATTACGTACGCGGGCCGCTGCCGAGCGATGCAGTTCAGTGGGTGCCACCGTGTAGACCTTAAGGTACGCCTCCGTCGGCACCTGGCTAGCGGGCTTCCTGTTGGCATGGGCCAGAATGAAGCGTCCACTGCTCGAGCTGGCGGTGATCGATGTAATGCGACTCGGGCCGCAGCCCATCAAGCCGCCCGCTCCGGCCAGTTTCCGCTTCAGCGTCTGACTGGTCAGCGTTATGGGCTTTGCCGGCGGCACAGCGGATCCAACTGGTGGTGGGGCTGGTGATGGGACTGGGGCCGGGGCCACGGGTGCTGGCGCTGACATGACGAGGGCCTTCTGCACGGTATCCTTGATAAATTCGGTGCCGCGATGCAGTCGAACGGATAGGGTCTTCATCAGTGCACTGGCAGCACTGGGACGCGAGGCACCCACTGCCGAGGGAGTGCCCACTGTGCCACCAACGCCACCGGCCGTCCCGTTGCTCGGGTTGCTGTTGATCTTACCGGCATCGTAGGCCGGTAGACCGGCTGCGGCCAGCATCATTACTGCTGTGCGTGCTGGGCCTGGGGCTGTGGCAGGGGAAAGGGCAGGAGGACTGTGGCTCTGGATGGATGCTGCTCTGCCTCTGCTCCTCGGACCAGTAGCACTAACATGCCCGGCTCTAGCGGTGGGGCTGCAATCGCTTATCTCATTTACCACACATTTTCCATCTTCACTTTACATTTGTCTTTTTTCTCCCCAACACAAAATTAGTTCTCTTTTTGTTTTCTTTTTCACAATTTGGGACTTCTTTTGCGTGTTTGCTGCCTCCCCTGGTTCGCTTCACCGTTTTGCGTTTACCTTACACACGCTCGTTCGTACTACACACGCACTACCACCTCACACGCACACAAACACACACTCCTGCTACAACTACACTACTCGCTTGCTGCCTTTATTTTACCCATCCATTTCCATTGTGTGTCGCCGGTCCAGGAAGCCCCTTAAATTGTCTCTACAGGCAGCTATCACCAACAGAAAATAATTCTCTAATATTTGAGACCATTTAATTGTTTATTAAATTATGTCTGCGGGGCAACAAGAAAACGGTTTTGCGAATTCCGTTTTTTGCTCTGTTTTACGCTTTTACTACCGCACACGTTCATTCATCAGAAGCAGCTGTGGGCTATCGACATCGACCCTCAGAAATATACCGGAATATACCGTCTCGTTTTAAAAATATACCGTAAATATACTGACAAACGTGAGTCGATTTTGTGATTGTTGTTTTGAAATAACAATTTAAAACCATATAATACATATTTGAACTGTTTCGGAAGATCAATGGTAAACCGGACAGCCTACATTTCTGCAGCCATTGGCATATTCTTATAAATGGGCGAATTTTCGGGTTTTTTTTTGTTAATATTTTCTATTTACACATTTCTATTGCACTTTATTTTGTTGGCATTATAGCCCAATGTTATAAGTAAGTGCCCTTCCTTCATCCATTTCCTTTTCCTTTGTTCCTCCACTTCTCTACGCCTAATTTATACTTTTTTATTTTTGACCCACTCACGGCAGCGAATTTTGCAATTTTATTAATTGGGCGATTCAAACTTGACGTTTTTGGGTTTCCACCGTTCTCCTTTAAATTTACCTTTTCAGGTATTTCTAGAGGCAGGTGCTGACCCAACTGAGCTGCTATTGGGCCACCATATTTACACCCAATTTTGCGCTTTAAACTATCAAAATATTCTTCCAGGGAATCTTGATTGAAACCCCTGGTATTTACTTGATCAATATCTTTGATCTCTGATTCAGCCTTTCCAGGCCGAATTTAATCTTTTCCAAATAACAAACGAATTTTTTGTTGGCACGGAAATATGTATTGTTCAATACATCAAAACCATCGTTCATACTTTTTAAAAACGTTGATCTAGCGATGGCTGCATCTTTGTCTTCAAAACTGCCACGATCAGGAAACATTTTAATTCCTGTGCTGACCGTATTCGAAAATATATTAACGGCCGAATTGGTTTTCATGTTTTCATATCCCTGTGGATTGATATGATTTTCCTTTAACTTAGGTGACAAAATTCATGAAATTTTTCAATTACTTTCCATGTCGCTTTGTAATTATAAATTTTGTAATTATAACATGTTTTAAGAAGTTGAAACAGATGTACGCAATCGGATTGAGCAATCTTTACTTGTCTAATGTTTCAAGAGCCTTTGTATTTACCCTTGCCTGATTGCAAACTATATATAGTAATTGTGTGTTGCGTTTAAGTTAACAAAAATTGACTTAAAATAACATAACAAATGTCAACATTCCAGTTGTTTGGGAGTATTTTTCCTTATCAGATACATATACCATATCCCCGGTCTACGTAACCAATGTCTCAGTCAACGCTGGACATATATTCGATTTTTGGTTTGATGATCATCAAAAATGAGTGCACAATTTCTATAAAATTCAATTTATTTACAAGTTTCTTCAACTTTGATTTATTTTGTGAACATATTTTTCACTGCAATTTTTTTTATTTCTTCTTTTCGGGAAATATTTCAAGCATTTACAAGCATTTAATATGACAATTATAATGCTATCATTGCCGTTGCCAATCGCGGAAATTGAGCGGGTATTAAGCTAGGTTAATCTGGTGAAGACAAAACTAAGTAGCTCCATGAAACTAAGCAGGACCAATAGAATTCTCTGCACAAGGTAAAATTTTATTGTCAATGAAAGGATATTACTAGTTTTTAATTTAATATACAGGTATGGCGTGCGAAGAGTTGGAAAATGCAGTTTTTACTGCGAAGTGCCACATAATTGGTACGACCATGTCGTATGAATTTGAAGCAGAAGCTAGTGCCACAAAACTGAATAAGCTAATGAAAATTCTATAAAATAGCTTCTTTTTTTTTAAATTTTCTTCAAGTTACGAACAGCGGCAAGAGTTACCCCCAGAATTATACCAAAAACTACCGTCTCATTTTATAAATATACCGTAAATATACTGAAAAATTCAAGTTCTATTATACATATTCTTCGTTTTTGATATTCCGTGGATTATTACTAGCTATATTGAACATTTAGCCATGCCCACATAGTTTTATTCGATTAATGAATTGATTTTCTACTTGACTGGCTTATTTTAAACACTTGCTTTTATTGGAAATTGAATAGATTGATGAAATTGATCAAATACACCATTCTATACCGATATACCAAAATATACCGTCCCCCAGGATAGGGGACAAACTTTTACATTGTGCTGCCAGACTGTCCGCACTACAAGGGCTTGATCTTTTTCTTTTGGTCTGGCAGCACTAAGGCACAAATTTTAAAAATAGTTTTACTAATGAATGTTCTTTCTTCTAAAAGATTATATGGAGAGGAATTTCTTTGAAAATAACATCAAAGGCCTTCATTTAGGTAAGGGTAGAAAACGTAATAAAACCTAAATGAATAAAGATACGGGAGGGATTGATCTTTTTCTCTTGAACTGGTAGCACTGCAGCACAAAATTTGAATTTGAAAAATAAGAATATTAATGTTGTTAATACTAATGAATATCCTTTTATTATAAAATAAATAAAATAAAAAGAATTTTTTAAACAATCAAAGCATATAGCTATTATATTAAAATCTTCATTGCGTACTAAACTTTTCAAATTATTTCCTGTTCATTTTACAGCCACTTTGACTCTTGCCGCTCCATCGGCTTGGTAATAAAAAAAAGCTTAAATTTGAAATTAAATAAGCTAAAAAGCTACTGTTCGGTTCGGCACTGCTGCGATAATCTGAAATCATACATAGATAAGAGCATCGCTCCGTATCAAGTTTATTATGGCAAAATAATTGCCCAGACGCATGCGGCGCTCAATTTACGAACCCAATCCGGTCGGTCCGGCGGCGCTTGCGCTGTTTCCTGTCGCATGGCTGCCAAGAGGCGGCCGAAGATCGCGACGAGAAAGAGGTGGGATCGGGTATGGCACGCTTTTGTGGTCTGGCCACCCCCTAGGGACACTGGATGCTACTCTCCACTGGGCAACTGCTGCGACTGCTGCTGCTTCTCCTGCTGCTGTGACAGAAGTGTTTTTTGGCATGTCAAATGGCCGTTGGTTGCCGCTCCCTCTTCCTACTCCTCCTCCCCCTCCTCCACTACCTCTTCCTCCGTTTAATAACATTATGAAAACGCGTGTTTTACAGCTCATCATGAGGCCAGAAAGAGGAGTAGGAGCATTGCATTGCTTGCATATTTTCGTGCACTCGATTCTCACTGACTGCCTGCCTGCGCCTGAATGCCTGCCTGCCTCACTGCTGACTGCCAGTTAAGAGTCAAGTCCTCGCCACTGGGACGCGGCTGGAGGTCACTTCGTCGTCGACAGCGACCGCCCCCCCATTGCGCCTCACCAGGCCACCACGCGCTCCGTCTCTGGCTCTGGCTTCAGCATCGACTTTGGCCCTCTGCGCAACCGCACCGCTAACAAAAGCCAGAAGCAGAAGCCAGCGTCGGGGCAGGCGTCGGCCTTTGAGCAGAGGGCTATAATTTTCCAATATGCAAATGTGTTTGTGCCACAAAATGGCGCTGTGGCCGCCTCATTAGAAGAGTTCGGCAAATGAGAACGGGAGTGCGAGAGAGAACTCTGCCGAGTGGCCGAAACCATTGACAATTATGCAATTTTGCAGCACGACTAAGCAAATTATTTTCACTAAATTAAATTTTAACTCGTGCTGGGCGCACTTCTCGATAACACCGCACCGCATATAACCACATCCACAGGCCACATCCGCCCATAACCTCAGTGATTCCTCGCCGACTCCGCTCCAAGTGTGTGCCGAGTGTCGAGGAGTGGAGTTGTGGATTGACATGGCGATGAAAAGCTTTGAGATGTGCCAGATTGGGTTCTTGGGAGGCACGCAGCTGCCGCTGGGTGGAGGCACACAATGAATGCGCAAACAAAGAAGTCCCTCCAAATTTTCTTTCAAAAAATAATTGCACGCTCGTTAGTTTATCGATGTGACAGCGGACTGGGGCTTTTTCTTTGATTTGAAGATTAGAAATGGTATTTCTATAAAATTGGGAATACAATTAACGCAAGAGAGTGAAGGATTCATTAGATTTCTTAAAATTACGTTGTAGGTTTTTAATTATATTGAAATTTTGATGGATTGATTATTCAATACTGCTTCTGTTATTCAGCACTGGCTGACTAACTGCAAAAACGGAGATAGCCTCTTATGGGAAACGCATGCAGAGAGAGCGAGAGAAATAAATGCGCCAGCTAGGCTTTACAGTGAATTTCGATTGCTATAGTTTTTCAAATACAATTTTGATTTCTGCCTGGCTGTGTGCCTGTTGGAAAACATCATTTTTGCACATATATGTAGTACCTCAGTTCTCGGACTTATAGCCTGGAGACGTGTCCGGGGACGGGTAAGAACTCTATTTAAGCGTCTTGTCACCCATGCTATCTCTCTCTTCTCTCTCTTAGTCCAGTATTGAGCGAAGTTTTGCATATACCAACACATTGAAACAAAAGCTGTTCTTGCAACAATCGATAAACGATTAAGGACCGTCAAGGATCTCCTTCTATTCTTCTGAGAATAAATTGGAAATTTTCTAAACCAACAATATCTGGTCTGTCCGTAATGAAGCTCATTTTGGAAATTTATGAACTCCTCGCCGGCCAGTGTTTATAATCAACGTGATGCCACAATATAAATGATTATTGAAATGCGCAACGCAAATGAAGCGAAATGAAATACAACAATAACAGATTTGTACGCAACAAATTCCGCGCATTGTTTTCAACAATTTGTTTCTCTCTCTTGAAAATCGATTTAGTTGATTTTCAATTACATTTCATTTCATTTCGGCCTCAACATTTTTTCCACAGGTGTGAAGAGGTGCGCTCTTTTTTTCGGTAATGAAAAAGCCATAAATCATGGCACAAATGAAGCTGAACTCTGGGTTTCTTTCGATTTTCGTAGGGCCCTTCGTTTTTTCTTGCGTGTTTCTTGTGTTTTATTGTTGTAATGTGTAACATTGATTAAGCATTATTAGCGTTTATTGTTGTTGCGGCTCACTCGGTCTTCGAATATCCTCTGTGGCACTCCGAACCACTCCACTCCACTCCAGTCCAGTCCATTTTCTGTGGCACTCTATCTAGTCCATTGTGGTGCTCCTCTTCTCTTTCTATTTTCTTTCCTATTTTGGTTGTTGCTTTTTGTGCACGCACAGTGGGACACTTTCCATCATCAGTACTCCTCCGAATGATGGAACGGTTCTTCGATGGCCAGCTCTGGCAACCCTGCTATCAGCCCCCCACAAAACATGCCCCATTTCGAGGGCTGACCGCTATGGGGGCAACATATTGATATATGTTCTCTGTCTGTCTCTCTGTCTGTCGGTCGGTCTTTTGCTCGAAGTAAATCAAAATTGATTTGCTGTGTGTGCAGCCTCTTCGGGTAATGGAGTTTTTAATGAACTCTGGTACGAGTATGGACAATGGGAATTTCTGGCAGTTGTAATGGAGGAATTTGGAAGGCGATTCTTAGATGCTTGTTGTATATTATTTTAGGAATTCTCTTTCATTCAAAACCCACCAGAAAACACATATGTATATTCCCCTAAAGAAATAAAATAAGGGGAGTAGAACAGAAATTGCAATAAAAACGAGTCAGAGCAGTAACCAAAGTGGCCCAAAAGCGACATCGAGTGTGACGGGAGCCCCAGAGGGCCGGCGGCCATTACTCAGGCGCATTGCCTTGGCCAATAAAACGGAGCGGAGAAATGGCCATAAGCACAGCAGAGGGGATTGGCCAGAGGCAAGACGAGTTTTGGGGCGCCTCCGAGCCTCCGATCTCCAAGCGAAAATCGGAAACAAAGAGCCCAAATTGATTTTGCGGTAGCCCAGGCAATAAATGTTTTTCAAGCCAAATGCTAAATACAAGCTGACTAAAAGGGAGTAGGGGAAGGGGTACGGTACTGGTACAGGAGGAATCGGAGGTGCTTCCAAAGAGGGCCTGTGGGGGCTATCCAATCTCATTGCGGCCTTGCGCACTGCACGAAAGGTTTGACAAAGTGAGAAATATGCATGGTAAAAACCACAAGCAGAAGATGGTTCTGCCACCAGAACCTACCCCCCACTCTGCCCCCTCGAGGATAACCACCATAAGGAAGGTCCCTTCAACTGCAACGAGAAAATATGATGACATATCGCGTCATAGTTCAAACGGCAGGGAATCCACTGATCAATTTTGTACACAGCAAGGCGCCATCTTTTTGGCCCTTGCATGGCTGTGGCTCCGGCTCTGGCTCTGGCTCTTACTTTTATTTTCGAGGATTTAGTATGCAGGATAAAGTGTATATAAATATATATGTATAAAGAGCGCAAAGAGAGGCGGACGGGGCGGACTTGGCCTGGTCAGTGGCTCACAGTGCTTGTTTTTGTTGTTTTTTGTTTTTTGTTTTTTTTTGGTTTTGCTTCGTTTCGAGTGAGCCAAATCGTTGGCCATAATTTTTTATTATCCCCGAGTTCAGAGCGAAAAGACGACGGACTCTTGGCTTCCGTTGGCGGACTCGAAGTTGGAGTTTGGCTCTGGGGGCCCTGTGGGCTCTGGGAGTAGCCATAAAAATAATTAATTGGCTTTTATGTGGCAGGAGCCGTTGAAATTTCGCTTGTTTTTCTGCTTTTCCCTGTACCCCGTTCCCTGCCCGTTTTGTGTGCTGCCTGGCAAATGCAATTTCTGCATCGCATTCGCCAGTTTAATTAGCCATATTAATTATCTTCATAATCAGCATCTGTTTTGCGGTCGCACACATGCATATACATGCACACAAAGCTCATTTCCGCTTCTGTTGGCGGCCATTTTGTTCTTACTCCCGGTCGTTGTTTTGTTGTTTTGGCGAATTAATTAGTTTTTGCGGTTCGCCCATTGGCCCATCGACCGCAAAATTAAATACGTTTCTGTTTGATTTTTCAATAAATTCTACAGAAATGGATTGGACATCATTTTCTGATTTCTAGCTTGTCATTTATTTTGTGGAAAACCGGCCGGTGATGGCTAACCTCAAAAGAGCGTGCTCCGATTTTTGTATATTCTTTAAAAAAGGAAGAGAAACCTTTAGTGCAGAACCACTGCCTTGAAAGGACACATTCTTCGTCTCCAAGAGCATTTAAGAACGTTTATGAGAACGGAAAACTAAGATATCTTCAATGCTATCCACAATTTCTGAGATATTACATTGAAGTGATGTAGAATAAAGTTCAGATGAAATGTAGAGGTGAAATTTGGGCTCTAAGTACAACTAATGAAGATATATCAATTTCTGAATTATATTCATATATTCTCTGCACTTTTCAAATCTACTTTAATCAAGCTATCGTTCCAGAGACACATCATACTTCTGTCTGCACCTCTGAACTGACCTGACCCCCACCGGATCGTGTTGATTTTCTCCCACATTTCATTGGAGCACCTTGCAGCAGTTTCGCAGCGGTTTTTTCCATTTTTATGCCACTTGTTTAATGTTTAATCATACATTTCCCAGCCCTTTCTTTCCGTCAGAACCACTCCACTTTGCACCGTCCTTCCCTCCTGAGACCCCATGATGATCATCGTCGTTCGTTTCCATTAATTTATGCGCGGAAAACTGCAGCACAGTGTGAAGCATTTTCCCATTTCCCCATTGCTTTCTGTTGTTGCTGGAAAATGTTCTTCGTGGCATAAATTGTGGGGAAAAATATATATATGTTGTTGATAATGGCCAGAGCGAGATGGAGAGAGACTGTCAGAGGTGCGGCTGAAAATCAAGGGGAAATGAGCGCAAAATTAATGGATTAGAATAAGTGAAGAAAAAACCCATATGATTATTAATGATAATTGCTCGGTAGTTGTACAGAAAAGTCATAAATAATGTTAAAATTGGTTGGGCAATTTACGTTAATTGGAGGAGAAAGTCTCCAAAGTTTATATTAAAGAAATGGCTTGGTGGCAAAAGTGTAATCAAAGTTGAAAGGAAAAAGTAATTACTTATGATTGAATGTAAAAGTTTTAGGAATATACAAAAGTTTAAGATTTCGTAGTCATTCTTAAGATATAGAATAATTCCATACTCTACAAGTAATGGACGTGACCGCAAAGGAATTCAAGTTCGAAAAGCTACGAAAAGTAAGGAACGATCTGGTAAGGAGGAAAGTCTCTTACCAAACTCTTTTTAAATGCCATAAATTATCCAAGAAAAAAGGGTCTGAGTAACAAATCAACACTAATGAGTTTTTGTTTAATTGAAAAATAAAGAAAATCAAGCGGGCCCACAAAAAGGTAAAAGTTTGTTAGGCAAACAAAAAGAAACCCCTAAAAATTATAACCGAAAATATAAAACAAAACGGAATAACAAAAGGATGTAAAAAAGACGAGCTTCGAGGAACTGAGCAATTTTTAGAGGGCTTAAAAGTATAACGCCCCTTAAATATTGTGTACATCTGTACTAGATGTATGTGTTTTACGCGCCAAAAGTGCAATATAATAGAAGCATGAAAAAGCCAACCGTATAATACATACCACATAATATAGTTGATCTATATAGTTTGATGTGTGCCCAAGTTAATGAAGCGGAAATGCAAATCAACAAGAGAGAAAAAACAGCTATATATGGGATGTACGTACATACGTACAGGCCTTGGGTCGGGGCCAGGCCAATTGTTCACTTACCCGGTCTCTGCGTACGATTAAAAAAGAAACGTCAACGATGCTGATGATGATGGTGATTGCATATACATATGTACATATAGTTCTTATGTAGTATGACCTGGCAGTGGATCCATTGTTCCATTCGGCTGACATTTCAACGAGGGAATCAACAATCAAACAAACAAATGCGTAAACGCCGTCAGAGGTCCGAGGCGAAGGTTTTCTCGGATGCTGCGCTTTTGTTTGTTTTGAGAACGGGCCTCCTCCTTCTCGACCTTCTGCTACGGAGAGTTCTGCAAAAACCAACAATAAAAGAATAGTAATATAACTGAAAATTGAGTGAGAGAGGGAATATTGTTATTTGCCATTAGTTTCAGTTCATTGGGTCCTAATGCGTTTCTAGTTCCATTGATAGCCGCAAAAGTTTTGATATTTGCAAACCTGTAGACCTGTGGAGCTGTAGAGTTTTCTCTGAGGTTCTTTTAGAGAAACGAACATTTTAATCGTTTTTAACACTATGCATCAGTATTTAATGGATTGATTATTCGTGTAAAGCCATTGGGACATACAATATGAGTTTCTCGAAAAGACTGTTCTCCACACAAATGATGTAATATGTGAAAATTTATGGTTGGCTTTTGTCACTAGTGTTGTTACATTCGTTTCCGTGTTCTGGTGTGCCCTTTAAGTGTGCTGTGTTTTACTGTGGATCCGCAATAGATCCTTGAAAATGTCCCGCTACGGGCTTTTAATGTTAGAATTATCGCGGTACTCCCGAATACGGCGTTCCTGGGCCTCACGACGCTGCTTGCCCTCTGCAAAGGCGGTCATCGGTTGCCACTGTCCGGCCTTCGGCTTGGGCTTGGAATGGAAGCGCTGCTTGCGCGCGTAGAGGGGACGGCGCTGGTTCACCCACCAGGCGAAGTCCGGTACTATTAGGACCATGGATTGTATCACCGCCTGGTGACGCTTGATGTAGTCCCGACGCTCCAGCCATTTGCGGCCGTACTCCCATCCGAGGATGTAGCCCATGCACGGACGCTCGTCGTCGCAGTTCTCGGGAATGGGATCCGGCCGGACAGTCGCTGGCAGAATCGCTCCGATGTGATCCTTGGCGACAATGGGCTTTGAACGTTTCCAAATATCTTCTTTATGCATTTTTGTAAACAGAATTTGTTGTTTTTATGTTTTTATGTTTTTCGTTTTTCAGTTTAATTTGTTTGATGTTGACTGTATGCTGTCTGGTTGTAGAATGAGTTTGGATGGGATGGAATTTACTTGATACAAAGTAAATCGAAGACTACTTGGTCTGGATATCAAAGATCATCTAACCAAATACGTACTCGGTTGTAAGACTAAGGGAATAGTAGACATCCGAAGGTTCCTGAGTTTACTGATAAAACATGGATGAAAAATATCATCAATAACACTTGGATACCTCTCACAATCTCCAAACCCTTTTCCCAAGCTCCACACCCACTCCACCTACAGACAATACTCGTAATAATTTTAATTAAATGCATCAAGACCATTGACCAAAACAAAGGCGCCAAACCACCAAACACGAACGGCGGAAAGGCAGGGCAGGGAAATGAATCCCGAAATGAGTTGCAAACAAATTACGCCGCAGAAATGGGCTCCCAGCGGTGACAAATTACAAGGAAACAACGGCACAACGGCACAACGGCGGAGAGCGATGCCAGCGATGAGAAATGATGACAGCGCACAACGGTAACCGTCAGAGAGAGAGAGAGGCAGAGCGCAGTTTAAGAATGGAGTGTGAGTGTGAGTGCGCGAGAGCAGGCTAGCCATCACAGCTGCGGCGCACAAAGGGCTACAGAGGAAAAAGGAAAGCTGCGAAAAATTTGCACAGTATTAGATCATGCTGCGACCACGTGGTTATTGTGACCCCTATGTACATACAGTGTAGACTACGGTTACATTCAGAAAACTTTGATTGCATAATTGTGAATGGGAAAAGTACGCTGCGATACGTGGAACTGGTAGGAAAACCAGCTGGTGCCATAGCCACTTCCGCTGTGATGTATTCTTGCACCTTTTGGCACGCGTTGTGCCACTTTATAGAGCCCCACGTCCAACTGTTCCACTTCCGCCGCCTTCCTCGTGTCGTAAACAGCCTCAGACCTCAGTGGGATCACTCCATACTTGACCTATGGCCAGGAACGCCCCCGCTGACTGGACTGTGCCCTCATGCCGTGCTTTTCACATCCCTGGCATCTTCCTTTAGTCGAGACTTTTTGGTTGATTTGGGTTTTACGCACGGATTTACATCTGTTTGCATTTTGTCCTGCTTCTTTGTACCGAACCGAGCAAATGGGCGATTTGTTTTCAACTCCATTTGGGCTCACAGAGAGCCATTATAGCCATTAGCAAAATGTTTTTAGGGTTTTCATTTCGGCATTTTCCACGCCATAGTTTGGTTTGGTTCGGTTTGGTTTTATGTCTGCTAACTCAATTAGCAGTTGGGAATCACAGAAGAGAATAATCGTCACTCCAGCCTTCACTTTCCAATCAAGTGTGACGTTTGAATCCATCAAGCAGATATATTAATTTCGAAAAAAAGGTAGATAGAAAAGAAAACATTTATTTTTTAGCATGACAGTCTACAAACAGTATAGTCGCGCCAAGCCCTACCTGCCGAAAGACCCGAAAAAACACAATCTCGGACATCAATCCTTCACCCCCTCCTATGAGAAGGACGCTCCAAAGATGAGTCTGCTGATGTGCTGGCACTACGGCCGCAAATGGCTGGAGGAGTCCAAGGAGTTCCACGAGAAGATCGCGAGAAAAGAGCGAGGCTTTATACAACCCGGCATCGAAGGCTGGCTGCAGAAACGCATGACAGCCGCGATGCGTCGTGCTAATAATCTGGACCCTATTCAGAAGAAGCCTAAATGGGGATAACCATATGGTCAAAGACCATGGAGCTTGTACAACAGTTAACTCAAGTTAAAAGAAAAGAAAAGAAAAAGAAATAATTGTACAATCAAGAGCCAACCAAAGCTTTTATTCGTTGATCGAGTTATTCAGTTACCTAATTGATTCGTGTTCATTTCTTGATTCTAAATAAAACATACTAGCTCAAAGAAACGCGTTTTACCTCTGCACTCCCATTCATATCGGCATTTCCTTTTTTAGTTCTCTCGTATTAAATATTCTTCCCGCACTTTCAGTTTACACTCTTGGAATAGGGGACTCCCTTACCAGTTCCTATATGATAGGCCCCCCACAAAGTACAAAACTCTTTCAAAATATCTTTCCACTCACTTCATTACCAACTGAGGCATATCCATTGGGTCTACGTATAATAAAAACCACTTCAGAAAACTAATTTTTGAGCATTAGAAAGGGCTGGCCGCCGCCCTATGTGTACATAGGTAGTTTCCCCCCGCCCCAGGCCTATTGTGATCCGGTATGACTTTGCTTTCAAAACATATTTGTAACGGCAAAAAGCCGACACAACAAAAGCGTAAGACCCAAAGATGGCAGAAAGGCTCAAGTACACGCACTTCTAAACGCAATTACGTTTGGCTTTTGCCAAGGGGCTAGGGTAGTGGTAAAGGGAATCAGAATGATGGAAGGTACAGGCACAATCATGCACAATTTGACGATCGTCATACAGAAGCAACAATCTCCATCACCTAAGGGCGAAACTTGAAACAGATTTTGTGCTTTCTTGACTTTATCCCTTCTCAGGCTCATACTCATCTCATTCTCCTACTCCTCTTTCCTTTCTTCTCTCTCTCTCTCTCTTTCTGGAACATTTCAGCACGCCCCAGGTGAAAAATAAAACGCATGCCTAGCGCAGCACCAGAGAATGCATCATCATCATCCTCACCACACACTATTGCCGTCTCGCTTGCTCAACGCCATTGGGGGTTTGGCATTGAGCCTACGTGCATATAGCCATCGCACTCACTCCCTTTCGGTGGCACGCACTTTTCTGACCTTTTGTATAGAGGGATTTGCCTTTATTAGTTTGTCTAATTGCTTTTCGCAACTATTATTATGGCATTTTCTGTTGTTGCTGTTGCTGTTGGTTTTTGTCCACATAAAAAAAAGTATCACAGATGTGTGAACCCCGCTCTGACCCCCCATTGGTACCCCTCGCTCTTTGATTTGACTCTTCACAGGGCATAAAATATATAACATTCGTTTTTCGCTTTTGGGTGTGCTTTGGTTACCATGTTCCCATCTACGATGTTCGGCTACTACTTTTGTAATACTGTTTTTTAATAAATTCTGTTAAAGAAGGCGTGAAATTTTTTTTTTGGCTGTTTCAGCATTTCCGTTTCGCGCGAGGCCCCCTGTTGCTTTGAGGGTGGGGCTGGGGTAAAGGGTCAAGGGGGCCTGGGACAGGGGAAAGTGTTTTTCATTAAATTTTAAATACAATATTATTTAATTTGGTTTGTTGGTTGATGGATGGATGGGCAGATGTCTTTGATGACAAATTTGGTTGCATATTTTCAGGGGTATTTGAAAGGAATTTCCATGGCAACAAAGGTATTTGGGTTATTGGTTCGTGGTCCTTTCTTTTCCATATGGGATTCTTTTTCTGCTCGAAACTGGATGAATATATTTAAAAGTTCTTAGTAATCATCAAAATTCACAAAAGAGAAGGTGTGGGAGTGATTGTGGGAACAGATTTACACAAAACAGAACAGATTTGCACAAAATTTCAAGGTTTTTTCTTGAAGGATCTCAAGCCTTAACTCAACTTTCATTCATAGTTTGGAAACAAAGGAACCTATCTTTTTCTAGCTCCCAGTTCACTCGAGACCTATCCCAACCAGATATATTTATTGTTCTCTCTCCTGATGTATGGCCTGCTCTGGGGCTGGAAGCACAGCAGTTATGGCTCCCACAACTCCTTGAGAAGAGAAACACTTTGGCTGGCCATATATATCCCTCACTTTTTATGCCCTTTCGTTCCTTTTGAGTTATGTTATTTATCATTCGACTGTGTAATTTTTCATTCGACAAACTTTCAGTGCCACACGCACCAGTACGAAGAGGCCAAGGAGGAGACTCCGGCTCGGACTCGGACTCGGACCCATCTGCTCTGGGGCAAACGAAATATTTTGCTTTGCTTCTTGACATTTATTTCTTCCATACAAAGCGAAACAAAAAGAGAGGACGAGTGGAAAGAGCGAAGAGAAATATGCGAACAAAAACAATAAAAAGTGTAGCAACAACAATCAACGTGCGATATTATTAATTTTACTTTATTTGTGGCGCATTCCTTGCGGGCGCCCAGGAACAGCAGAAGGACCAACGGAAAAAATAAGTAAACCAGAACCAAAGTCACGCTCATCCCATACCAAAAATAAACGACATGTGGACGTGAAGGAGGAGTAGAAGGAGGCGGAGGAGGAGGAGGAGGCGCTGGGCGAGCAGGAGAAGTTTTGGCCACCTTTGCGTGTCCATTGGTTATAATTCAAACTGCATTGGGAGAACCTCAGAGCTCAGGCCGCTGCACGTTGAAATAAATATAAATGTCAAAACTGAGTGGAGTGTTTCAGGGCGAGCTTACACATACACCGGGATATACACACATGATGTATACTATATGTGTGTGTATATAGTATATATCATCAATCGTTGCACTCTGGTCCCGAGTTCGAGTTACAAATGAATCATCGGGCGGGTTGAGATGCGTGAGAAATCAGGGATTTCGTTTGGCAAATCGCTGTTGAAAATGAATGGGAGAAAGGTATTGAGGATTGTAAAAGAAAGCTATATAAATTTAGAATTTAGAATGATCTTTAATCGGAGCAATAATTTCCCTAAGACAAACTCTTTATTAGCCTTTCCTATAAATATCGGTTGTCCGGATAAAAAGCGTTTGAGTTATTAATGCAGATTCCACTTGAATCAATCAATCTTTGGGCATTACACGGGATCATTTATTGTCTTCTTTAGTTATTTTTTGGTTTAAAAATGTCCGATTCTAACAAACTACAAAATCGATTCCCCTGAACCCAAAACAACTCATTTGGCGGAGTCAAACGGCGCTATGTGGCGCCGACTATCATAAATAATAAAAACACCCAGCCGAAACGAGAAAAAAACCTAACTCAAACATTGAATTTTATTAATGACAAAAAAGGCAGCTTTTTTGTTTAAGTTGCATTAAAAATGTATTACCAAAAAAAGTCAGAAAAATAAATGCATTAATTCATTCATAAGACGAGAAGTTGAGCAAAGCACTTGACCAGTTTTTGGTTCCAGTATCTGTCGCTTTTTTCGGGAGGTGGGCTCCAACTTCAAACGGCGATTTTTATCGTTTTGTCTCCATGGAGATGTTGAAAATTTTAAGCGCCATCATTTATTATGTAGGGCTCGTTATTGTTGTTGCATTTATGCACAAATTTATGTGATTTTTATGCGTAGACATAATTATAAAAGTCGCTTATACTCGAGGATCCAATCCCAACAAAATGACCAAAACCCAAAAAAAAATTTAAGAAAAACACAAACCAAAAACCAAAAAACCAACCCATGTCCAACGATCTTCAGGCTTCATTTGTTGGACACTCTCTGGTCTCGACTCCCAGTGGTTGGAGATGGAGTAGGAGTTGGAGTCAGAGTTGGGATTGGAGTTGGAGTTGGAGCCGGCGCTCCAGCTACACCTCACATTGTCATAAATTATAAAATTTTATGCGTAAATTAATGACAACGTTTTTTTCTTCGGTCTGCCTGGAATATTTTCTCATTCGTTGGAGCTGAAGCAAGGAATTCCCTATATGGAGAATGGGTATAGTATACATGACTGGCACTGGATTTTCAGTGGGGATTAGATAGATATTTAGAGGGAAAAGAATTAGAAATGGATTACGTTATTTGTTAGCTTTTCAATAAAGTTCTCTCAAGTGGGCGATTATTTTCATATAGGGCATGATGAAGGTATGGAAGACGTTGAAGAGATCATCATGGATCTTTTCTAAGATCGTAATAGTCTTCGGCTAACTAAACAAAATTCTTAATTCCCTCCCAAAACCTTTCCCCTTCAGAGCATCTACTATTCGTAGTAATCCACATCCATAAATCACCTTCTCATTTTTTAATCACTTTTTTTGTGGTGTTTCCAATTTTTGTCATGTCTTTAGTCAGATTAAGTGTTATGGTCAACTGAATTAGTTGCATGAGGGTTAAGTCTTACAAAAGAAGGGGAAATTCTTGAGCTCGGGATCAACATGGTTTCAATATTAATAGACCATGGCCATACGAATATTAATGATGTGAGAAATGGGAAAATTTATGCAGAAATGATTGAGGAAAATGTTGGTCTAATTAACTATAAGTGGCTACAGTCTAATCAAATGTTTTCCAAGGCACAATTTTCTCATTTCTCTGACAACAGCAAGCACCATCACCAGAGCAACCTCAAAAAAAAAAGATAAACCGCAAAAAGAGGCAAAATAATTGGGACCAGGGCACAGCAAATGCAATCAACTTGAAATGAACAATTGCTTTTGATTAAACAAAAGTAGCAGTGAGACAATTCCCTCACTCACTCACTCCCTCAGTGGATTTCTCTTTCTCTATCACATGGCGTATCAACAAAATAAAATCAAATAAATTAGGCAAAATGAGGGTGGCCCCTGATTGTGTTCAAGGGGGGATACGCATGCAACCGCAAAGTGCGCAAAAAAGTTCATTGAGGGACTGTCTCCCTGGCTCATAAATAGACAGCTGAGGTTTGGAATACCCTACATGGGTTTTGATATATGTATTTATGTGTGCCAAGGCAACTTTTTCTTTTAGAGATATATTTATATATTATCCAGTTGATAGATAGATAAACCCTATCTGAAACAGTCTTAAAATCGACTGTGTTGCACATTCATAGACTTTCTTTGATAGTATTTAATACTAGATGATCACATTTCAGCTATCTAAAGTACAACCTTTTCACATACAGTATGTACTCAACCAAAAGAACCCACATAAATCCAAATTCTCTACAATTTTCATATTCATAATTCCCTTTATTGCTCTGAGTACTCCTTCTCCCTCCAAGAAGGGGGAGGGACGGGTCAAGTGGTCTACGATACCAATTTAGAGATATACAGAGACTGTGAGACAGAGAGTGAAAATAAAAACAAACTTTGAGCTGCGGATTCTCCGCCAGTCACAATTTGTCATCAGCTTTGGCCACTTAATCATCAGAGCCCGAAATAAAAAATAATCATACAAAATTTGCCATGCTCTATAAGTCCTCGCCGCCAGTCGCCCAAAACCCATCCGCAGCATTTACATAAGACTCAGAGGGAGCTAAGCTACAGGGAGGAGGAGGAGGAGGAGGTGGAGGCAGCTATAACCATTATCCCTTGTAAAGGCACGAGGCAAAGCCTGCGACTTTGCTTTCGGTTGGGAGGCTTGCATGACGTCTTGTAATACGTCAATGACGACGGGTTGTCTAATAGATTGTTTATTTATTATTTCTTCTTTTTGTTTTTTGGTGTACTTTTTTGATGAATTAAAGCAATTTGCCATAAACATAGTGTCCATATCTATATATAGGTTCTACTGCCACTTCACTGGGAAGTTGGAACCGAAACGGAGACTGCGGGCCATAAATTTTCACACGAAGGTGTCGCATTACAGCGAGTCTCAAGCGCTGCCCGAAAAACAGGCAGAGAAGCGGAGAACGGGGAACTGGAACTGGAACCGGAACCTCCACCCTGCCTTTGCAGCTACCTTTGCTCCTCGCACAATCTACTTCTCTCTTTCAGTCACACTCAGGTAATTTGTCGCCTTATCTTGTCAACATTTTATTTTTAATGGGCCCTCAAATGGGTGTCTGAGAGTGCGAGAGAGGGAGTAGGCTGGCTATGTGGGTAGCAATTATCCGATAACAAGGTTGTAATTAGATAAAGTGGCAAAGGCAGAACCGATGAAACAGAGTACTAATTGGGTAAAAGGGGCAAAGAAAGGCTGGAACGATCACGTCCGATCATGCTTAATAAAGCTACTAAATGCTTGAAGAACTGTCCGCCTCCGTTTAGCGCTTTCAATTTTCTGACCGCAGCCTCCGCGCCCATCAATCATGGACCAGGGCCTGTGCCTATGGGCGTATCTGTGGCCCTTTGCCTGATTAATTAAGTTTAAAAAATTGCCTACCATTTAACAAGCAAACAGGCAAGCCCTCTGCGATCCTGGCCTCTGCTCCTTTCGGGCAAATTAATTAACAGACATCACTTCTGGCCCAAAGTCAAGTAGAATAACTGACGACTGCCACTTTATGAAAAATTGGTGAGTCTTTGTTGAGGTTCGGGCCACCATTTATCAGGAATTGTGTAAAGCAAACACCTGTTCAACGTTGCATTTTTATTGTGTGAGAGTGTGTGTTCGGAGGCGTAACGTCATTTGGTATTGTTTGTTTAATTGTTTTTGGCATTTCAAGGGATACCATTTTTGAGGTTTGGATTAGCTTCAAATTTGTAATCGTTAAAAATAACATAATTCACTGTAATCTTATAGTAGTATAGGATTCATTAGTATGGGTTTGGGCAGGAATCAAGCCTTGGATGGATTGTATTGGGAAGAGCATTTGGAGTTTTATAAGAAGTTGAAAGCACACACTTCTCATGAAACTCGAGAACGTTTCGCTTAAATCATCTGACTTTTATTATTTTACTTAATCATTGTTATTAATGGTTCATTTCCAATATACTAGATGTACTTCTAAGCCGAAACATCCAGAGACCCCATCAATCAGCAATTAACGATATCGATATATAGCATTACACCCACCCCTCACATCACGCCTCTCCTCAGCGAAACCACCTCATAAATTAATAATAAAATCGTATAATCATATTGTGTCATATGTCTAATCATTATATTATCGGGGCATACAATATAATTGCCCCAACCACAAGTGGCACAAAGCTATTAGCAGGGGAGGGTGTGGGTGTGGCTGTGGCAGTGCGGTAGTGTGAGCGTGAGAGCATATGGCACTTGAATGATTTTTATTGTTTCTAACAACATAAACAGCCTCAAGGAAACACTGAACAAACCCCCAAAATTGCCCTTTTTGGCTTTGGATGTAACTCCCCGAGAGCAAGACGAGAGGGTAGCACGCAGCACAGCCCCCATTCCACCCACTTAAGTGGCCAAAAGAACAACAATTTATATATATATATGTATATGTATCCGTATACGAGAGTATACAGGGTGCAAATCCACCCTCAATGGGGGCCCCACAGCAACGAGTAAAATGGCAATGAATCGAAATTGATACACCCCCAAAATTTTAACGCCGCATTGAGAGAATCCACGGGGGATCCCACGACGACAGGAACCACGAAGGCAGCGCATATCCTGTCGTGTGGCTGCCGAGCATCAGGACGAAGCAAACACGAGAACCTGCTTGCCGTCCGGCAATTGGTTGATTCAGATCCCAAGGAGCCCAGGAGTGGGGGCTGAGTGGAGGATGGACTCCCCGCCTGGCTCCAGGCGTCAGCATCATCATTGGCGACATTTAAGCAGGCCCATAGCCGGGTCCCAGAGCTTAATTCAATCAATTCTATTAAGGACTGAGACTGCGACTGCGACTGGGACTGGGCCAGTGCGTCATCATCGCCCTGATCCAATTTGGCTCCACGGGAAATTTAATTACCCTCGGCCATGGCTGCAGTCGTTGCCGTTGGCGTGACGACAAAGTCCTTTTTAAAATCCAATAAAGTGTCGTACAATTAAGTGACACGGATATCCTGCCGAGGATTGGGGACACCGTCCTGTCCTACGGTGTCTCTGTTTGAGTTTGTGCTTTGTCCCGGGCTTTGTCTCTGGCCTTCCCTTTGACGTGCAGCCTTTTTCTGCGGCTGTGGCAGTGCTTGATCTGTTTGTTTTTCAGCTTCCGTCGCATTATTGGAACTCAATTAGTTGGAATGTTGTTTCAGTCAGGGAGAGCTAAGAATGTGCTTGGGAGATATCAACCCCTGTATGGGGTGTAGCCAACGCGATCCTTAAGGGAATGGGAATGCAGTTTATTGAATATCTCTGACTTTTGGGGATACTAAAGGTTTGAGGCTTTAAATGTCATTTGGGATATACATACATATGTGTCTGGGATATCCAGTAGGGTCAGCTCTACTACTAGCAGCTTACAATTCGTCCTTGGCCTTCTACTTTTGAGGACAATCTTCGGCCTCATTAGCCTTAATTCTCGGCTTGGCCTTTTTCCCGCTCCGAGGCCACTTCAGACCGCTCTCAAGGAGTCAACAACTTGAGGAACTGTTACTCCTTTTCTTTCTTTTAGCAAAGAGCAAACACTTGAGCGGAAAGTGTTAAAGGCAGCCACTTGAGAGATTGTCCAGAGCAAGTAGAAAAGCCTAACGACTTCCACTCGAACACTTTTCAATGAAAATCCACCACAAGAAATGTGCAACCGAATGCGCATTTGCAACTAACAACAAAAAAAAAGCTGCCAAAAATACCAGGACCCGGCCATATAATTACCGCCTAAGGCAAAGGAGCATAATGGCAAAAAGTCGGTACCTCCAGAGGCAGGAAGTTGTCAAATGGAGCGTGAGAAAGTTTCTGGCGCGCTTTTTTCTTATGGATGGCCTGCACATATGGAGGGATCTTGATGTGGACTCTGGAAGTCGAAAGTCAAAACGGCAACGAAAATAATTACACACCTTCTGTGTTCCTCCTTCTTTTCAAGAAGTAGGAGTTTCTAGATCTCGATTCGGCTAGGGGCTAGGGGAGACGCCAGAGCTGCCCAAGGCGACCCCCATTATAGAGCCCGGCCAATTGTCCAACATCCGGGAATATCAGGTTTCCATTTCGCGCATTTAAAGTCAAGTAAATGTCAGCGTCTTTGTGACTCTCTGAATGTCGTTCCACCAACGATAATTGTACCCTCCGGTACGGGACCGACCCTCCCAACCCATCCATTTCCAACCAATATTTCCCTCGCCGTTCCCTTCGTAATTGTTCACTCAGTCGACACGCCCCTGGACAAGGCGTGGAGGGGAGTGCTCGACTCTATTGTTCCGGCCTTCGTCTTCGAGAGAACTTCATCGCTTCGGTCCTTGTTCTTTGCTCAGCCCCTTACACTAATGAGGGTCCTTGGCAGCTTCTTCTCCTGCCATTGACACATTTCTATTCGCCTTGTTCGCTTTTGTATTTTATCAAATATTGCCCCGAACTTCAGGCGAGCCGAGATGTTGAGCATTTTCAAAAGCGCATAAATATTTATGCAATGAAGCAAAAACTTCTAAAAGTTTCCTGAATTACGATACAAAGGGTTGAAGATCGAACAGGCAGATTTTGAATTTTGGGAGACTTTTGAGTACTGCGATGGATGGATTTTAATATGGAATGATTTCATTAGAAGTGTTGCAGAATACTTTAATTTAGTTTTTTATCGTAGAGAAATGTTCTTCAGAAATGTTCTGGTATTGTGGTGAAACATTCTTTTGTTACTCAAGACTGGCAACGCTAGTCAACACTATCAGCGTTAGCCAACACTTTTTATTCTTTATTATAATATTCAATGCTGCACAAAATATATTTTATGAAATCTTTATTGTTCAAACTATTTGCCCCAAAATGATATATTCCATATATAAAAATAAATTTCTCTTTTAGAAGACACCTTTCCAAATGGTTGCCCTAACACTGACAGTTGAAGTATCCTTGTCAAGTGCTTCCCCTGTTTGCTGGGCCAAATTCATGGAACATTTCAATCGACATTGATACCCGAACCAATCATCATTCATGTCTGGGAGAGAAAACTGCTGACCTCATCGCACCTACAGTACGACTTATTCCGGGTCCCATCCAGGTAGTTAGGGCCAACTGTTTTGTCGAGTAGCGAGAAATCAATTTAATCCTATTTTAAATTCAAACAAAAACAGGACTCTGTAAGCCATTGTGCACACGCCCATCCGAAAACAGAGACAGAGGGCGAGAAATTGAGAGGGCGGACAGCGGGCCAAAACAGGTCGAATGTTTAGCAAGTGCCGTTAAAACTTAATTAGTTGGATTTTCGAGAGGACAGCAACAGCAACAGCAACAGGGACCGGGTCCAGGTCAAGACCCAGGCAGTCACTCAGTCAGTTTGAGCCTCCTACTGCGTGTGCCGCAGGATAAACGCCCCGGAGCGACCTTCGCTCGCTCCTTTCTGGGTTCCGTTTCGTCTCTCCTCCGACTACTATAAGACTTATAAGGCTGCTTGTCAACAAACCCACGTGTTTACACTTGCCGCTGTTTGTGGTTGATCTGCTCTTGGGCTCGGTTTCGGATTCGGATTCGGTTCGTTTTGGTATCCGTTGTCTACCGCTATCTCAAAGGGTTCATCTCCAGGCGTCGCCTAGAGACGAATTTAATTTAATTTTATTGATTACAAATGATGTCTCGAGACAAGACAACAGCAATAACAACACGATAGCAAGACAAAAACGGAAAAAAATATCAATATCAGTTTATCTGTCTAACAATTTTATTAGCCAGGAACGTTCGATGGTTCGAGTCTTTGTGGCTCCTTTGCTGGTATACTCTTGAAAATGGTGGAGTCCTTCCTTATACAGATGTTGTGTGCAAAGGATTTGAGCCATGTGGTATTCGAATGGGCTTTTCTGTCTTAAGATAGGAGCTCAAAATGTTGGAATAATGTCTATGATTGCACCGTTGATAACCAATTTTCCCCTCTTGGGAAATAGTTGTGTTACTTTTTCCTTCAAGCAAATTATGTTCTTCCTGTGTTAAGGAGTTCAGGAAGTGTATTTTGAAAGGGCATTCAAGTTTCGCCTCAGTCCCCTCAGAAAATTCCTGCGGCTGTCAGGCCTGCAGCCCTTCGATTAATTCTCCATTTTGTGGCTCACTGGCCTGGTGCCTGCCCCGACTGGGGATCCGTGGATCCGTATCGTTTTGGCTTAGTTAACAATTATTAATTGATCGTAACATTTATCATAACCCCTTTGGGACTTTGGGAATATGGAAATTTACCTTTTGACATTTAGTTTGTCGTGGGCTCGGGACCATCATTTGATATACGGAAAGAGATAACTTTTGGTCTTTAGCCGACAGAACCAGATCTTCTGGTAGATAATCTGATATGGCAGATGGGAAATCTGAGATAACTTGAGGGGAAAACTAAAGTTTCAGCAGCGGAAATGAAAGCTGAAAATGCTGGAGAAATATTCAAACGAATCAATATTCGGAGAGACAACTTTTGGATCTGTCAGCACGGCAGAATGGTGGTCCTGGCCCACTCCACTCGAAGCCCTGTCAAATGTTGAAATGAGCTGGACAATTTGTGAAGCATTTCATTTGTTGATTGTCCTTTGGGTCGGTCCGTGTCAAAGGTCGGTCCTTTTCTTTCCATTCCTGGGATTCCTGGGCAACATCCCGCAGGGCGAGCCTGCAATTTGCCTTTGGCCAAATCAGCTGGTGGTCTCTCAATTTTTTGAGGAGACGTCTTCAAACCGTATTCCCGTTTTCCCGTTTTGTGTACGCGTGTGTCCTTGTAGGTGTTCAAACCCAAATTAGTGGCTTGTGCCCCTGTCCTTAGCGTAAATCAAATAGTTTTGGCTTGTCATTGAGGTTTCTTCAAGGCAGCTGCATTCCCCGATCAGAGTCCAAGTTCCAGTTTCAGTTTGTGTTCCCCCAATCCCAATAGCGATCTCATTTACCATCCCATCCCATCTCCATCTCCATCTCCTGGCTCCTGGCACTCTGTGGCACTCTCTGCGGCTCTTCGGGGCCGCTCATTAGTTATGATTTAGTGTGCGCATAAACAAAGTTATTAAATTTCCATCCACGCTCCGCCAAACTACTAAATTGTCTGCCCCGAAGTTGTGTAGTCATAAAAATTAAAACCATAAATTAAATGAATATTTATTTACTACGCCATTGCCAAGCATCTCTCTCTGCTCTCCTCTCCTCCACGCCACGCCACACTCCTCTCCCACTCTTTTGGCCAGGAAAAGGAGATGTTGGCCAGGAAAGCCAAAAGGCAAACAGAAATTTAATTAACGCTTCTGTGTACATGTAACTACACTCAGCGGGGGTGGGTGGTGGTGCTGACGGTACAGATGATGGCAAAGGCGGTGGGCTTTTGGAGCTGCAGCTGGGGCGTGGCCCTCCGTAGAGCTTCTCCCATGAGCCATAATTAACGATTAATTAAAAGTGCCGACCGAGCACAGCCGAACCGCACAAACAAACAAGAAAGAGTTTGTTGCAATTACAATCTCGCACATAAATTTTAATTTTTAAATTGAGGAAAAAAAGAGAGGAGACAGCTCTCCAGCTCCAGCAATAAAGAATGAAAATTAAAAGGAATTAAAAATGTTCCAAAATATCTTTTTAAAGTGCAGATTGATCCAGCCAAAGGATAGTCTAAGAATATGTACTAAAAAGTTGTGAATAAAAATCAGATATCTTCAACTTGAATTATTAATAAATAGCCCATATAAAAGTAACGCCTGAAGGACATTGATTGATTCGATCAAAATGTAAGAACATATGGTTATAGAAACCTTGAAATTACGGTAGTTAAAAACTCAACAAAAAAATTCCATATTTGTCAATTCCAGATCATTGCATTGACAATCACAGTTCCCTCGTTCAGATGAGCCCTTTGCACTAGGTCTCCTGTCTTTACCTATACACCCACAGCGAAACTAATTTTTGTTCTATTCCACCCAATTTCCTGGATATTCAGGGCATAAAAATGCAGCTCAAGACGAAAAAGAGTTTCCCAAACTGCGGAAAAAATACTCGTACCTTTTTATGCGAACAAAAGTCAGGGCAGTGAGGGCCCTAATGAAAACTAAACTATTTAACCAGAAGTGGTCGACATAATTGGCTCAAAAGAGTTAAGGCTGGGGAAACTGTAACGCCTCTACCTAGAGGACACAGAACTCAAACCGAAACCAAGACCGTTCACAGGTAGTTGAGGTGTTAGGGCTGCTCTGGGACCAACGCCCACAATAACAACTTGACTCGGGCGAACGTCAGCGGAGGAGGCATCTGCATAATTTATGCTGGCGAAAAATGCCCAATGGCCGAGAAAACCTCGAAGCAAATAGAGAGACAGTCCTAGTCACAGTCAGAGCTGTAGTCACAATTCAAATGAAAATCCTGCCCGAGGTCCGGCTAACAGACCATAAATCACAAAGGTCTCGGTCTTGGTCTCGGAGAGAGTTAGAGGCCGGAAAGTTGACTGACTGCTTGACTCGGGGAACAGGGACCAGCACCAGGACCAGGACCAGGACAGGCATGAGGACCGGGGACCAGGGCCGAGGTTTACTTGCTAAACTGCCAATTCAGACCATAAAATTTGCTTCAAGGTTTCCGTTTCAGCCTTTGTATGTGTCGACTGTTCAATGGAAAACGCCTTGCGGAAAAAGGATGTGATCCTGGGCCTGGGCCTGGGCCTCACCTTGATGTTTATGACATGTAAATATTTATGGTTGACACGACCTTGTCAGATGTGCCTCCCTCTATCGTTCTCGTTCCCTCCTTGTCACGCACTTTTTTTATGATTCTTTTGAAGCAAAATTGTTCTCTTTCCTTCTCCGGCGAAAACTTTATGATGCATATAATTTTTCCCAAATTTTATTTTTCCGATTTCTCGCCAGGATTTCAGTTGCCGTGTGTCTGGTGCGTTGTTCCGGTGTCTTGGGATCATGGGTCATAAAAAAATTGACTTTCGTAAGCTATGTTGCCAAACTGTAATCCTCTTCTCGAGGCTATCACGCCCACGGATTAACAGTGCCAAGTTCTTAATATTTTTTGCGGGTTGTGCAAATTTACTTTTTGCTGTTCTTACCTGATGGGTGGGTGGATTGTGCAATGGGAAGTGGTTGCTGAGGTTTTTTGGGGGTAATTAGAGATAATTTGAAGGTCCTTAGGGAAATTCGCAAACGGAAATTAAACAAAATTAGTTCATCGGTTCGATCTTTTTCTTTTAATACTGTTGAAAAGTATATTTTATCTTTTTCACACTAAAACTAAAAGTCTTGATAAAGTCTACATCAAAGTACTCCCTAATCTTTCGCACATTCTTTCATAATTTTCTGTGCAGAACCCTCTTTAAAGGACCACTCTTTTCCCATTGACTTTTCTCCCCCTTCTGCCAATCACTTCAATCAAATCCACAAAAGACTGGAAATAAAATACCTATGAAAACCAGTTGGACAAATACTCCCACGCTTTTCCACATGCACTCGTATTCTCAGCCTCTCTTTCTCTGCGAGACTTCTCACTCTCTTTGCATTCACTTTGTATATGGAGGAACTCTCGAGCGAACGCGAACCCCAGGCAGAGACCTGTACACCGCTGTGATCGCGGCATGTGCCAAAGGCGTCCACACGGTTATGGTTTTGATTTTGACTCGGGCTCGGGCTCTGGCTATGGCTCTGGCTGTGGCTGTGGCTCTTTCACAGTCCATGACACGAGTCCATTTGCCTCAAGTCAACGCCCACTGTTTGCCCACTTTTTTGTGGCCAAAACTGATTAAGAAAAGCTTTAATTTGGATTGGGGTGAAGTTAAGGGATTATATTGGGTATCAAATTCTGGCTACTATTAATGGGAAAAATGTTAATAAAAATATAATAGAAGATGACACGTTTTTCATACGAAATGTTTATGCTATTGCTTATAACTGGTGCTCTCGCTATCGTGAAAGGCTTTCTATGCGCTTCTCTTGGAGCTTTCCTAGCTGTCCACTTGAGTGGAGAATGCAACCTGCTGTGTCCAGTTCTATGCCATGGCGCTGTTTGTTTTAGGATTCCTCATTTCTAAATTTGTTTTTGTGGATTCTAGGTTTCTAATTTGTTGTTTTGCCATAGCTTCTGGTTTATTTTTCTGTTTTGTTGTTGTTATTCCAAAAGTTTATTGCATTTTTCGCTTCCATTTTCAAGTGGCTGGAAATGCATTATTTATGGGAGTAGCTCGTTCTACGGTAATGCGCTAGAAATCCACTTCAGCCGACAACGTCTCCATCTTCATCAGGCACTATCCCACTCTCCAGTTCTCTCCGTATAATGCTTTCCCAACCCCCTCCCCTTCCCACCACTCGCTCTGCCCCTTTCTCCATCTCTATCTGGAGCAATGGCTTCATTTCGAATGACATTTGTCGTTGATGCTCTGCGGGATGGGGCCTCCGCCAGTTTGGTGCAATTCTTTCATGTTTTATGGTCTCGCCTGGATCCCAAATATGGCATTGGGGTCGGGCCTGGCACTCGATTGCCGCGGAGTTGTTTTGACATTTTAATAGTCGTCGAAGCGTTTGGCCAGAATCGTTTGACGGCCATTGCCCAAAGGCTGCGGCGACAGTTAATGTCACAATTTACTGCCAATTTTAACGGCTTGGATAGAGGTGTTCTAGGATACATATTATGGAAGAACTGTTGAAGAAAACCTCCATATGGTTATTGGCATCATTAATAGAGATATAAGATGGATTTCTGTGATAATAAAAGACATTGAAGCTCAAAAACGCGGAAGAGGCAGGAATATTGCGTTTAAATTAAATTTTAAACATATTTTTATATTAATAATATAAAGAAAATTAGAGAAAATACTTATAGAAATCCAAAGTCCACCAAAACTCAAAATATCACTTCAGAAACATGCTCCGAAAAAAACAATTATTTAAACCACCAAACACTCGGTAGAATCAAATCGAATCCAATCGAATGGGAATAGATCGTATCAATTTTGTACATATACTTAAAGCTTATTTGAAATTCCATAAATTAAGAAATGAAAACGGAGCGGGCTAATGAAAATTTATGTCTTCATTACGCAATCGCAATCGCAATCCAAAAAATGTTTTCCCAAACCAAGCAGAAATTGCCAATGTCCGTGGATAGAATGTGCTTAATATCATTAAAATCAATAAAATAAACAACTAATTTGATAAACTGACAGCTGAAGAGGCGGGGGGCAGGAACGGAGCCACGGAGGGTCGGGGGAGCCCGCCGAAAAATAATGAAAACCATTTCAGCCCCGCCAGCGACAATGAAAAATAAACTTTGTGAAATTAGTGCGAAAAACTTGATGAAAAATGCATGTACGGTAGCTTTCAATTGGTCGCGCGGCGGTCCAATCAGCATCGGGGCCCCATGCACAGGCGCATGCTGGGTCGACGCCCCGACCCCGCGGCGGAACCAAACCAGAGATGAGGCAAACCACCCACAGGCCAACCACAGTGGGTGTTAATTTCTGACAAGAAACCAGTTTACCCCTAAGAGCAGAAAGAGATGGCCATACAGAGCTATACATTTCCAATGGACTTGCTTTTGAACGGATGGTGTGCTGCTGCACTCGTCTTTCGTATGGTTGGAGGGCCAGCAGTCAGCCATTTTCTACTAGCCATTGCACTCGCACCTATAGCTCTACTCCATCCAATCGAGTGGTGGGCTGAGTGAAACACACCACAGCGGCGAAAACTCACCACTGAGTGGAGTATGGCCTGTTCGCTCTGGCGCAGGGGATCGAGCGCTTCTTGCGCCGCTGGCGTGTTGTGTGCTCGCTCGCACGCAGGCGACGATCGGCCGAGACATATAGCTAGAATTTCAGGAGCTGTTGGGCATTTCATTCCTGCTGCGCGTCTTGAAACGTTAAGTTCGTTTCGAGTTCGAGTTCGAACGCTGAGAAAAACGGTAGAAAACGCGCGCGAGTGTTTCTTGAAATAATATTCAAAAGCAAAGCAAATATTTACGATACAAGAGATATCAAAACAAAAATACATAGAGAGAAAATACAAGCTTAGTGAGGTGTCAAGTGTGGTGATGGGCTTTGGCCTAGGAAAAAGCCCGAACAACTTATAAAAAACTTCATTGAAAATAACCAAGAAAACAATACAATACAAACTTTCCGAGATGATGATGAACGCCTTTATCGAGCCGGCCCAGCATCATCTGGCCAGCTATGGACTCCGCATGTCCCCAAACACCACAACGTCAGCCAGCGGCAGTGGCAGCAACCAACAGCAGCAGCAACAGCACGACATGACCAGCCAGCAGCAGCAGCAACAGCACCAGCAGCAACAGCAACAGCAGCAGCAGCAACTGGAGGGCAGCACGGACTCCTCCGCGGTGACGGCGGCAGCCTATCAGAACTCGGGCTACGGACACTTCAACAGCTATGCCTCCCGGGACTTCCTGCTGGGGCGACGCGACACGGACTATGGAGTGTCCGGCAGTGCCGGTCAGGCCGCTAGCTCGGCCGCTGCCGATTCAATGATCTTCTCCAGCTTTCCCGCCCAGGCGGCGGCCGCCGAGCTGAGCTCCGGCTTTGGCCAGCATCCGTTCCACAGCCACCACCATGCCGCCGCGGCGGCCCACCATCACCAGCACCAGATGCGAATGGGAATGGCGGATGCCTATGCCACCCATCCGTACCAGCATCATGGAAACTTCCCGTCGGCGGCCGTGCATGCGGCAGCACACCATCACGCGGCCGCTGCGGCAGTGCATCACCCGGCACATCATGCCATGAGCGCCATGCATCCAGCGGGGGCAGGAGCCTTTCTCCGCTACATGCGCCACCAGCCAGCCTCGTCGGCCTCCAGCATCAAGCAGGAGATGCAGTGCCTGTGGATAGATCCGGATCAGCCGGGGCTGGTGCAGGCTGGCGGGAGGAAGACCTGCAACAAGATCTTCCACTCGATGCACGAGATCGTCACCCACCTGACGGTGGAGCATGTGGGGGGGCCGGAGTGCACCACCCATGCCTGCTTCTGGATCGGGTGCTCGCGCAACGGACGTCCCTTCAAGGCCAAGTACAAGCTGGTCAACCACATACGCGTCCACACCGGCGAGAAGCCATTCGCCTGTCCGCATCCCGGCTGTGGCAAGGTATTCGCCCGCAGCGAGAACCTCAAGATCCACAAGCGAACGCACACGGGTAAGTCGCACATGGAACCGCCTCCTTCCAGCTCTACCACATCCTCCACATCGGTTCACCTTGCCGTGGGTTTAACCCTTTCCGGGGCAAGTAAATCCCTTCGGCTTGAGGTGGGCGTGCGTACCGACGGCAAAAGTCGGTGCAACGCCCACCCCTGGCTTAACCCGCCACCATCCTACGCGCGGGCCTTCTTTTATGACACCTGTAAAATTTCTGCATCCTAAGCCCTTCTCCTTGCCTTCTGTTGCAAATCCCCGTCAAAGTTGTCCTAACACGGATAATTCCTTCGACTTCAACTCTTCCTCTGGCTAAGCCCTGTGAACAGCTCTTGACTTTAACTTTCGGATCGTATCTGGCCTTAGAGACAACACCAGTTTGTGGATAAACTGCATGGAAAATCCTCCACACAAATGTTTTGAAAGAAAGTATTGTGGTTTTATGGGAAAAGGGATCAGATCTGCTTGGATTCGAGATATGTAAATATATTTTTCTAGACTGGTAATATCTAGACCAAGAAAAACTAACAAATATCTTTCTTTATTTCCGAGCTAGTTGAGATTTTAACTCTTATATGTTTGATTCCTAAGACAATTATAATCTTCCACCTTGTTTAGCATAGTTTTTTGACCCCTCCCATCAGCTATCACCGTCTTAATGGCCGCCACTTAAAGCAGATCATATCGCATAGATCCATAAACACGTACTTGACTGCTCTGCTACGTTTTTACACACCCACTTATCATTTTTCGACCCGCTGCCACCAGCCAAAACCAAAACCAGAGTGCCAACGAGCCCATAAATAACCTTTGCATAATCTAAATCAAGAACTTAATGTACCATAGATAGGCCCGAACAGAAAGCACACAAAAGTATATAAAACAAACTTCCAAGAGAACGGTGCGGTGAAATGTTTGCAAAACAGGCAGTAATCTACTCGAAATGTTACCCCAATTTCGATATTTCGATGGGTTTTTTGGAGAGGGCAGAGGCACAAAGTGCCAAAGAAGTACGAGTATTTCCGTGCGATTACAAACGGAAGTTTTGACACGTGTCAACACATGTGTGTGTGTGTGTTTGTGTTGGGGTTTGTGTGTTTCTGTGTTTGTGTTGGTGTCAAGGCAATAAAAACAAACACCAGCAGCATCCAAGGGACATTTAACCCAAGCAACGATGCTGATTGAATTTTTGATTTATATAGGGAGCAGAGATGGTGAACCAGGAAGGGAGAGGGAGGTACGGTACGTACTCGTAGTTCAAGTGGCCCGAAAAAAACAGAGGTTAAAGGCCTCGGGATCCCCGAGCCCCGACTCTCTAATGAAGTTGTGCGTCGGCCACTTGAAAGTCCATCAATATGTACAATATCTTCAGCAATTTGTAGCCCTAGCCGACCAATCATAGAGACCTTAAAAAAACTCAATTTCTGCAACATCATCGGATGGAAAAGAAAGAAACAAAAATGAAATTAGTCAAAAATATCATCATATCGTACATACAGCAACCGATTCACAATGAATGCCCCAAGAGATCATTATGATGCCACATGATTGTTCCAAATCGACTACAATATGGCGGCGGCGTCTTGAAAATCAAAACGAAACATTTTAATTACCTTCGGATGAGTGTGCAAATAGGGGAAGACTAGAAACCAAAAATAACCTCTCATGTTGTCCAAATCTCAGGCTAATTTCGAATCGTTTCAAGAAACATTTCTAATCGAAAGATTCATTTCGGTTTGGGTGCTGAATACACAGACTTTTAATGAAGCATTCCAAGCGAGGGGAGCCTTCAAAAATCATATTTTAATTCAATTTATAAAAATATAAAGCCACATAATCCCCTCGAAAGCCCAAAAAGAAAGAAAAACTTGTTAAAGCCCACGCTCAAAACAGAGGGAAAACGGAGGGAGGAACAAAGTATGGAAAGCCAAAATTAAAGCAAAACGAAATGAGTAAAATACGAGTATGCCAAGCAATACTCGTACATATATAAAACGCCATTTTCTGGATACACCAGATATTGTTGTGGCAATGGTCGCTGTCTAGCTGTGCCCTACTCCGCACACTCGTTGTCCTCGGGCTGCCGGTTCCTCCCTGATTTAATAAACGGAGGACGCTGCCAGGCCAGGATAATGCCTGCACCCGGCCTATAGGGCAGGACCTGTTATTCTGTTCTGAACTGTTGTGGCTGTTGGCGATTTTAGCGCTTTCATTATGCCTCCGATGATTGTTTGCATCTGGTCTATAGAGGTTTTGTTAAATCGAGTGGCGCCATTTTAAAGCAATTATACATATTTGTTTGTTGTTTTCCTGCAACTTTGTTCTCGTGTGTTTTTGCATTTTATGTTTGTTCTTTCTGTTTGCCCCCTTTGTTAATTGATTTTAATGGGTAATTTTTTTGTACGTGGTTCTAATGAGGTGGGGTGGTCCACTTGGCCAGTCATAAACCTCAATGGAACGGCTCGGAACAGCTGCAGAAATCAGCACTAAGTCATTAAGCTACGGTTTTTGGACCATAAAGTTTAGTTCGTTATAGATCATGTGTTACTCATTCATTGTACATACTGTTTGACCATATCTCTGTGTTATATTCTGTATTATGTACTTTGAATCGTTTTCGGATATTTTACTTATATATGAGATGAACTTGGTGATGCGAGCGAGTGAGCCTGGGGTTGGCGCAGGATTGAAGCGAATATGTATGTCTACAGTTTTGGTATTTGCCTTTGATTTATAATTATTATAAAGAAAATTTGAGTTTCAAATATTAAAATACTTGAAAGAGCTCTAAGAATCTCTAACTGTAACTTTTCTCTCTATTTTGACCACATTATCTTTTAGCATTCCATAGAATAAGTATTTCTGTGACATTCCATGTCAAACACAATTTCTATAACCTCAAAAATGTTGTGCTCTTTCTCGACCAGTTGGCAGGTCTGTCCCTTTTCACTCGTGTGCGTGCACTGACTTTTGCACTTGTCACCATCGTTGCTGTCGTTGTCGCCGTCTGGAATGGCCCATGTCCAGCCTCCAGCCTCTAGACTCCATTACCTGCTACCTCTTCTCTGCTGGCACTCTTTTCTCTTGCCCCATGCAACAAATACAATCAACGTTTGTACGTTTTGTTGTTGGTGTTTGTTGGAGCCAGAGTTGACACCTTGCTGGGGGCCAAAGCCTTGTGCCTCTGTGTGTGTGGATAGACGACAGGCAACATGAATGGCGTTTATCATGGTGTGCGGTTTATGTCCAGATACATATATTTTTTGTACATGCTCTTTTTTGTTTCGCTCTTCTGGCTGGACCACAAACAACTTTATTCATTAACACCTACAACGTGCCACAGGATCCCCGGTCCGGGTCCGGGTCCGGCTCCAGATCCACACCGCCGACTGCAGCAAGAGCATTCAACAACTTTGTGGTTAGTTTTTGCCCCTCCACCATGGCTCCACCACACGTTCTACCTCTCCAGAAGCCTGGGAAGCTCATTAAGCTTATGCTCTAGGTCTTCCTCTCCGCTCTACAATCCCCCAAGTCGTCTCCATGAAGTGCAGGCACTCGTTGTGCAATTACGTTGTGGCGGGGGCAAAGTTTAGCATTCAACATTGTCCTGGTAGCAGCGACCCTTGTTTGATTAGCTTGCTCTCCTCTGTACCTCTCATTTATCCTTTCCTCCAGCTACAGGACGGCTCCATTTAATTGAGTGCAAGTGTTTTTTTAATGAGTCTTTTATGGACTTGTTTGGTCTTTGAATGATGAAGTGAATTATGCAATTATTTTACACTTTTATGAAGCTTTTAAGCGTGCTAACAGAGGTGCTTTTGAGAGTTAACAGAGGCGTGATGTTAAGTCTTCGTGGGCATAGTAGAGAGGGTACACACTGGTTCCTTTCTCTACAAACATTTCTATCAATCTTCTACCTATTAATGTTATATTACGTATTTGCTATATCCTCTCTAACATATTCCAAATATTCGTACTGCTTAACGCCTTGGGTTTTGTTAATTTTTTGCCCACTCCGGCGCCAATGGAATAATTTCTCAAAATACCGAAACTCAACCAAAGCGAAATACTGGCAAATGTCAATGATTGATGACTTTATTGCGGGTTCAACGTTTTTCACAAAAACACACACAAATACAGACACATATCCGAAGCGAGAGACAAAAATCACTTTTTATTTTTGCGCATAAACTGTGTGTTTTGGCTTCTCAGAATTTTTGAACAATGGATCGAAAGGGAAGGAGAATAAAAACCTGCGATGTGCTCAAGCGATTACCTATACTACCTGGTGCGAGGAGGTCTCTCTCTCTCTCTGCCCAGGATCTGTCAGCCATCCTCTAGAACTACCTCCCTCCCTCCCGCTGGCTAACAAACTGAAAATCAATTAGTTACGCTTTCGGTATGGCTACGGCCCTCTCTCTAGGAGATGTACGGGGTCTAATGACAAATGCAGCAACAGAGAGACAACAGAGAGACGGAAATTCGTCATTTAATTAGCGTTCCTTCCCCTCCACTCCCCGTGGGCTTGTTCGTCAAGATCCGATCGAGTACCAGTACACACCTAACCATATCCATATGGGTGGACATGATGTTTGAATTCGTTTCGCTCAATTTAAAGTGTCAAATACCAGACATGACACACGATTGCAATCTGTTAAAAACTCAGACAAGGCGCAAAGTTTTCTCTTCACTGCCTTTTTGTTTTTTGGAGATTTATGTGCCAAAAGTAAAAAGTATATAAATTTCTGGTGTGGTCTAAGCGTTTGACAGCTGAATGTAAGTTAAGTTTCGAGAATTTATTGACTGGACACGAAGTAAGAGCTTCATTATTCTCTTTGGGGCTACTGGAAAAGCACAGGATTTGTAATAGGAATATATATATAGGATGTATTAAGTACTTAAATGTAAGAAGTAATTTTAAGAAATATAAAACCATGTTACGTTTCCATTTGGAACAACGGGAATGGACCAACAATATTGTATGCTCTGTTAAAAGGTATTTTTGGTAAATGCACTCTTTACACTATGAGGAACCATCTTTATAAGGAACATAATCTCTTTTGATCTTCAAAAGCCTACTTAGCCTCGCTCTGGCTTTGGGCCCACACCCAATTCCCGCTGATCAGCCCATATATATAGAAACATATACATATTCCTGCATAATAATCTAGCAAATGCACCCATTCTAATTAGTGACAACCCTCAACGCCGAACCCCTAACACTCCCAACAAAGACCATCGTTGTCGGTCCACCCGTTACGCTCCTGCACAGAGAGGGGGTTGCTTTGCATTCTCTCTATTCAGGAATCTCCATGCTATGCATTTTACCAAATGTCAAAACAGTTTTATATATGGATATATATGTATCTACCTTAACCCCTGTAGGAATTATAATTCCATTTACCCGAAAAAACCTAGATACAGCGCGAGAGAGAGAGAGAGAGAGAGTGAGAGCGAGCGCTGTAAACGCGGCAGGGGTTAGTTCTCTCAACCCTTTTGTGCGAGCATTGTCATTGTTTTGGTCTCCCATTTGAATCTATTAGCTAAGTAGCCATTTTGTTGAGGCTGTTGCATAATATTTGAATGGAAGTGGCAGTGGATATGGAAGTGTGGAAGGTAGCCGTAACCCCTGGATGGCTCTGTTCCATGGCTGGATGGACATAAGCTGCTTACCCCGAGCTAGTTAATAAATGAGGCTTATTTTTGATAAATTTCCCCTTCTTCACTGGGACGTAAATTTGTATTTTTTTGGCAAGTTTCGCGTTCCAATTCCTAAGCCTTGGTCACGCCCACTTTGTCATTAGAAGTCGCGCTCAAATTAATTAAATTCCTCACCGAAAGGAGCCAAAAGTAGCCACGTACCAGACTCCATTTCGCATTCCATCGGATCCCCGAAAGAGACGGCAGGCACAAGATTGCAGATAGAGACAGACTGAGATCAGAGAGGAGCACAAATAAGAATAAAATTTCAGCGCATAAAGAACTGATCAGCAGCAGACAAACCATAAAATTAAACTGTCATCTTGCATATTTTTTATATCTGCACACGGACGCAACCTCGAGCCAGGCCAGGGCACAGGTAGAGGCCACAGCTTGGACTGGGACTGGGACTCTGACTTCAACTCCGACTCGGACTCAGACCTGGGGTCTCTGCTTTTCGAGAATTATGGAAAAGTAAGGCCTGACTAATCCTCTAAATCGCACCAAGGGCCCCTCGCGCATTGCCCCACTTGTATAAATTAGCTGATGGGAAAAATGAAATCATTATTCATATGGGCAAAAATGTTAAACAGCCAAAAAAAGAACAGAGCAGAGACAGTCGGGCAGCAGAACCAGAAATGTGTTTTATATAAAATCAGAATGATGATTGCGGAATGCTCTAACCAAAGATGATTTTTGGGTTTTAGAGGAATGCTTGGAATGTTGCTAAGATGTTGCGATTCCTATGAAAATATCTTAAAGAATAGCTATACATAGAAGTGGAGAAATATAAGGATTAAATCAGGATCAAAAATCAATCAATGGCTTCCACTTTATGGATGCACGCAAAAGCTGTTCTTCAGTTCGTATAAAACCAAAGTTATTCCATAATTCTTGGGCATACAACAAACAAAATATACAAAAATATGAAAAGCCATAAGCGTGCTTGTCAAATCAGCTTAGGTTCTGATGTGTGTTGTGTGTCTATGGGTTGCCTTTTGCGGGATACGTATTCGGATCGTTTGTCGCTTTCGTTTAGACAAATTTGTAACACACGAACGCCTCCAAGTTGATTTAAGCATAAAATTGTGATTGTTTAACCCAAATAGCCAGAGTCACAGAGCCAGAGAGCCATATAGCCATAGAGCCATAGAGCCAGAGGCACACAAAGAGGTGGAGACAGGCCGCAAACTGGCACGCAATTTATTGTAAAAACATTGTCAATTGTAATTAGAGGCACAATTTACACAGATTTTGTGTGACAACCGCCTGTCAAACGGTGCTCTGACAGTCGGCTAACAGCCAGCTAAGTTTTTGGCTAAAATTACAACGCAGAGAGAGAGCCATAGTAGAGTGAAATAGAGCAAAGAAGGGAGACACTCTATGACGCATTTGCCGACGGCTACTGTGAAAAGTATCTGGCGGGAACACGCGGTCTGCTGTTCTTCGTTCTCAGCATGATCAAATTTCTGACCAGGACTCAGCCGAGTGTAAGCCACTGGGATATGTGGGCCATTGAGATGTGATACTTTTTCCCCTCGATTTTCGATATTCTGATCAATTTGTTTGCCACGAAATATGGGTGTGTTTTTTAGTCGAGTGTTAGGAACAGAAATGCAATTTTAGTTGATGTTTTGATGTGTTCATTAGGCAGTATCGATAAGGTACAGAAAGGTGTTGAAGTGTAAGAAAGGTGGTAAAGGTTTGGGCTTTGAGAAGAAGGGAAGTACGAACAGAAAGCCGTAGTACTTTCCTCAAACATGGATACCAACAATAGTGTGGCTGGTAATACTTCCATTCCATTCGAATCCAATTTACCCACAAATTCTCGCAGCCTCATGCCAGACTCTTACCAAAAATATTTGTCGCCTGATGTCATTGATTGGTTTTTATCACCGAGTGGGATCTTGTTAGAATTGACAACGTTTAACTTTAACAAGCCGTTTGAGATAAGAGAACCGACCGAAATCGAAATCGAAACCCGGAGACCCGGCGATCCGAAAACACGAGCCTAAGAACCCCATCCCATGCCGCCTTCAGTTTGCCGGAGATGTCACATCGCATAACCAAATGATGACAATCTTGATGACATTTTAATTTCTGACAAACAACCGAAGAGATTTTCTACTTGACGGAACTCGAAAAAAAAAGAGAAACAAACAGATACCGGGATAAGAGAGAGGAAGGAGACGAGTGGGCTGAGAAGATTAAGATCTTAAAGAGCGCTAAAGAGCAAAAAATCAGGCTGAAGGGATACCAAACAGATATAGATACCGATCCCTGACCAAGCCCAGACAAAGCAACACCTCTTTGAGAGTGTCGAGCGGGCCGCCGTGCCACCAATGTCAATGTCGGTCTCCGGCTTCGGCTTCGGCTTTCGCTTCGGCTTCTGCTTTTGTTGTGGATTTTGGTAGAGCAGAGCAGAGCCCTTACTTCCAGTTCTGTAACCCCCTAAAAGGGAAGTGAAACATTTCTTTCTGCTTTCTGCTTTCTTTTTTGCAAACATTTACCTCGCGTAAGCAGTTCATTCAGGAGGGGTAAACAGAGAGAAGGAGAGAGAGAGGCATCAGCTGCTTCTTGGGCTAATCCTGGCCTAGCACTTCTTTGTCAACTGGAGCCGACTTCAGTTACCAGTCCGTCGTCTTACTCCGGTACTCAATCTGCCTCTCTCCCCTTGTGTTGGCCCTGTTGTACGCGTTTTGGGTTCAGACAATAGGCTTAGTGTTACCTCTACTTATTGTCTACGCTCCGTTTGTCATTCGAGTGCATTTTGTTGCTGGTGCAACTGAAGAGTATCTCTCTTACGCTCTGTAGATACTCTAGTAGAACACACTGAACTAATCAATTAGCCTGGCCTTAAACTGCCAAGCATAGCAAGCACATCTTCATTAACTGGGACTTAATATTTATTATAGTAAAGACCGCCTTCTGAGAGGCTCATTAAGAATTTAATGCTAAAATCGTAAAAATTTATATAAATTTCCCCATATTCGCTAATGATATCTACTTGCATGAGGTCTTTTTATGGGAAGTACAAAAAAGAAATTCTGAAATAACGTATATTTAGTTTAAAAATGTCTGTAAAATTATAAAATCTAATTCAATTTTAGGCATACAGTTTTTTACTTTGCAAATTTCTGGACGATTCCCAACAAACATTCAAGACATTTCCATAAACCCCGGTTAAAAGTACACGGAATCTTCCAACCATAAACTTCTTGAGAAACTTTTTGCCTTTACACCAAATTTAATGTTTAATGCTCGACCCGAAAATGGTTTTTTGGGTACAAATTTTGTTATTACACAAGGTTGCCAGATGCAGATGCCAGACGCTTACATATTTCCATATATCGTATACATACATATGTCTAGTTCTTAGTCAGCCAAGAGTTTTGCTGTCAGTCCCCGCTCGGTCGCTGTCTGGAAAAGTTTTTCCTGCTGCTGGAGCTCCAGCCAAATGCAATTTGAATGCATTAAATGCAAGCCGCACTCTCATGTAGGTAGTATATGCATACATACATATATCTGTGTGGTACTGGCACACACACCTCGAATATGTTAGAGGCGTTAGTTGCATGGCAAACTTGTCGAAAATTTGTACAAATGGTTGGGGGGCCTCGCAAAAAGACTGAAAAAAATACATAAAAAGGAGAGAAACCAAAGTCAGAGACAGACCCAGAGCCAGAGTCAGAGACCGGGACAGAGACAGAGACCGAGCCAGACAAGCTGGCCCATGTTTGGTCTTGTATTCATGTACAGCAAGGCTGTTGCTGTCATTGTTTTACTAATAGCTCTGCTAGTTGTCTATCTGCGAGTATGGGTCGGATGTGTATGGGTTTTTGTGTGGCTGCTGCACTGGTTGTATGAGTTGTGGTAAGTAAGGCGCAACACCCAAAAGTTTGTATTGAAAGCGGTCGTTGAAATAAAAATTATATTTCATATATTTGAGTACAAGAATTGCAAGCACTTTCAATTAGGAACGGTGGAATAGAACAACGCTTATTTCCCTTTCCATCGCCTGCTTTTTCATGGCACAACCATCCTTCTTGTTGCTTTCCTCCCAATGCTATTTCCTCATTAGCCCACAAGCCGTCATTCAAGTGTAAAATTTTGTGTGTTTTTGTTTTGAAACAATTTCCCAAATGTCCGAGTATCTATGGATTGGACTACAATAAACCGCAGACCAAGGCAGGGCTCGGTCTCGGTCTCGGACTCGGAATGAGACTGAGACTGTGTACTGACCCCAGTGTCAATTATTAACGTATCACTTGACAGCAAACGGCAAAGCTGCAAACAAATAGCGAAAATTATGTGAGGATTGTCTCTCCTCTCGCCCAATGAGGGGTTGGGGGTCATCGTCATCGGCCTCATCATCGGGGAGGGATGCAGAAATCATAAATCATCGAGGAAATTCACTCAACGATGGTTTTTGTCAAACAAACAAACAATGGACCGACTGTGTGGCAGACCCATAGGTAACTTCCCTTCTACTTTAGGGGTGCAACATCCTCTAGGAAGATGATGATGATGATGATTATGATGATACTCTCCCCGATGATGAGCGAGAGGATTTTGTATTTGGCCGTTGACAAGCGGCATTCATTGCATTTAAATTATGATTTTATTATTATTATGGAATGGAATGAAGCGGGATGGTTGCCATTAATTTGGTCATCAACTGCAGGCAAATGTTATAAATATTCAAAGCAAAATTCGTGTGGGAAAATCTGTGGCACAAAATCTAAAACTAGTCCGAGTGGAAATTGGGTTGGTTTTTGCGATGTAATGAATGAAGAGATATGTATGTATGTTGATGATGGTTAGATAGAATCTTAAGAATATTGAAAATATAAGATTGTATACGGAGGATTCAAGATGTTTGTAGTTCATCGTTTCCCGTAGAAACTGCCACGTGAGCTATCACCTGCTTATCGAACATCTCTATCTGTAGTACCCTAACAATATTCCTATCATCAACAGTCACTGCCCCCTAACAATCCCTAACAAAAAATCCAAAGTGAGCTATTCGCAACAGAGACACAACGAGGGGAAATAGGGGGAGCGAGAGCGAGGGCCAGGGAAAATTGCCCATTGAAATGTAAACCGCCAGGAAATCGGGGTTTGGCTTTTTCCGGCTTTAACCATAGGAACAAAAGGAGCAAAAAGGAGCAGGGAAACGGCGCAAAAAAAAGGAATACCAAACAAACAAACAGATACAGATATACAATGAGCTAAGGATTCTCAAATCCGAAGAGTGTCAACAACCCAGACAGGCACCGCGAGGGAGATAGAAAGAGATACATATATGTATGGAGAAAGAGAGAGCTATAGGGTTGGGAGCAGGGATAGGGAGAGGGAGAGGGCAGGCAAAAAGTAGCATCCACGGGAGCTGCCGTTTTGTTATTGTATTGTTAGATAATAATAATCATATCGCATTGCATGTTGTTGACACATGAGCGATGATGCTGCTCATCCCCTCTTGCTATCTTTCATCCGCTCCTACCTTCCTCTCTTTCTTTCATATTTGGAGGGACACAGATCCCTTCTTTGTTTCGGCTGGAGGGCGAGTGAGTGCGCTGAGCGGTCGGTCCTTAAGCAGGCAATAAATATTTACCAGGCCAATTATTTAGCAGCAATTAAAGCAGTCGAGCGTACGCTCCCTTTACAGAGATACGCTTATCGGCCTGTTATCGCTCTATAAATTACTCTATCGCTCTGTTAGCGCAGTGTTATCGCCCTGTTAACGCAGTGTTATCGCTCCGTTAACGCGAATTCTGCCTGCTGATTCGTTTTTTGTTCGTTTTTTCTCATTTTTAATTAATTCCCTTTTGAAATGCTTTTAATAAGCAACCGTCAGTCTGACGGCAAAAAATGTTTTATTTCTGCATTTCATTTTTAATGTTTTTTGTTGCTGCCGTCGTTGCTGTTGTTGTTGCTGAAAATTAAAAACCTGATTCAGTTCAATTAATCAGCGACTGTCAATGATGTTTAATTTGCATCGCTCGGTTAGCGGCGATCACGGGCAGAGCCAGGATGGGGGTATGATGCAAGATGCTCTCCTCTTGAATTGTTTCCTCATGGCTCGGACGGGTCCTGCTATTTTTGGATTTTTTGATACAGTGGAGCTTCAAATGCATAAGTATTCATTTTCGTATGGTTCTGTATTCTTGTTTGTTTTAAATTCCTAACAAGTTTTTAAATAATTTCTATTTTCTTTTTATTTATTTTTTTTTCTTTTTTTTCAAAAGTTTGCATTTTTACAGTTTGATCCTATTTATTTTTTTTCGTTTTCTACCAGATTTGATAGGTTTTCTTTAGATTTCCCCACCATAATGTTTTACCAGAAATTTTCTACGCGTTTAAAAATTGTACAATAAAATATGGCGTTGAAAAAACAATGTTTTTAGTATTTCCTCAATGTCAACTAAAAGTTTCTTTTGATATCAAATGTTCAACTCCCATTTATCAACGAATCCTAACCTTCTGCTTCCTGTCTTACCCGCCTCCATCACTCCTCCATCTCCTGTCGCATAACCCATAGGAAAACCATATTGTAGGCCTTACCACCCCCATGAAACCCCAAAACCATATACAACAGCCAAAAAAAAAAAAAGAAAAACACTTACGAGACGTTTAGCCAAACACAATTTCTATATTATTTTTGTTTGGGCCTGACTACGCCCTAAAGAGAGAAACATCAGAAAATCCTGCTGCCCCCACCAGACACCCCGAAGAAAAATAAAGAAACAACGCCCCATAATAGCAAAACCAGCCGCAACAAAAACCATTTCAGACGAGCGGAATAGAGAAGGAGGAGGAGGAGGAGGAGGTTGGAGATATATGGAGATTGCCGGTGGAGATGGAACTGGAAGTGGAGCTGGAGGAAAGGCCGACGCTCGACGGTCGGCTCGGCACTCGAACGACTCTGTGTCGTCTGCAAATGACAGCCAAGCTTTGCGCTTAACAGAACCCGGCAGAAGCAGTTACATAAAAGCCAAAACATGTGCTATATATACACGATGAACAAACAAAGCCACACTGTATATTATATAAGTATATTTTATATATACATATATAGAGCCATGTACGAGTTTCTTGGGTGAACGTGAACCCACGCACACACACACACACGCACAGACACATCCGTACACCCGTTAAGGGAAGAGATTACAAAGCAACCCCAAAAATAAGAGCCACCCTAAAAAAAGCAGCAACAAAAGCCAGTTTGCAGCTGTACCACACCGCAGAACGGAACGGAAAGGAAAGGAACGGAACGGAACGTACGCCATGACAGGCCAAGCAAAAGCCGGGTCCGTGCCAATTCGTGCGTTTTGAGCGAATGTTTTTTTCCTTAGGAAATTAACCATTTCGGGGGCTTTCCAGAAAGTAATGGAAAGGAAAGTAAAGCAAAGCAAAATAGCGCGTAGGCAACTCATGATAATATGCAAATCACAAAGAGCAGGCGGCCTATTTCACAGTTACGGCCACCCAGCTCCAGCTCCAGCTCCAACTCCAACTCCCCCAAGACCCACTCCCACAATATAACACCATTATATACACAGAGACTTTGCCATTGGATTTACTTTATTGAAATATTTAAATAAGTTTGTCGATTCGCACAGCCTAAATGGGATTTGGTGAGGAAGAACTGGAAGAGCGGGAGTGCTGGAGTGACAGGGAGCTATACTTATGGCGACTTGCCAGCCCAAAAGGGTGTGTGCCAGGCCGTCTTTCTTGTCGGGCTTTATTTTTTGTCGGGAAAATTTCAACTGAAATTGACATTTTATAAATGGGCGGCAGTTTTTGGTTACTTTTTTGTTGGTTGAACTGTAACGTAAAGCAATAAAGCATATTTAAATTTAAATTTTAATGCTCTGTAGCGCCGAGTCCATGTGGAATGTGAAAATTATGCGTATCCTTGCTGCACTTAGCCGGTACACGAACCCTTTAATGGTATGCCATCAGCGTCGTATGCTGTCGTCTGAGCCGCAGCGCGTGCCGCCTGCCTCATGCCTCATGCCTCACATGCCGCATCGCATTCTGTTTTTGCCCCCGCTGCGTTTAGACCGCAACGCGCCAGGAGATGGATACATATGTGTGTGGATACGGCAAGGGATATGGCTAGGGAATGTCGGCTGCTGCTGGGTTTCCAGAAAAACTACAAAATGTGATAAGAATGATAGCACGGATAGGAGCGGACACAGTGGGCACAGCGGGTTGGTGCCCAAAGACAGCTGCCTGTCCAATTTATGACTAATTAGCGTGGAAAGATAACATTTTAGCAGCTGATAACAGCTGAAATTGGGAGTCAACCAAAGGTTACAAAGGAATGACCTTAAAGCTGTACGATTCGAGGAGGTTTTCCTGGCGCCAATCTTCGATTGAATGCCATCCATAAGGTGTACATCCGATCTGATAAAGGTACCCAAAGCCGACACTTGACATTGTCTCCCAACGAAAAACCAGATGAGATTTCGAGGCGCATCGAAGTGCATTCGTGCCGCTTGTTCTGCGGTCAACTCTCGAGGCCTGTCAAAATATATAATTGGGCTCCAGTCACACGCCAATGGTAACCATTGTAATGCATATTTATGAGTTTTAAATTTTGACAAATTAATAGAAACCACAACAACAACCACAATGCGACACGCCATTCAAATCGAACAGCATTTTGTCCGATTTTTGTTCATTTTTTTATACGCGTACGAATATATCTCTCTTTCGCTTGAGTTATTACGCATCACGGAATAAAAGCGGGAAAGAAAACTTTATTCAAATGCGGATAATAAAGCACATAAATTAGTATTAAATTACATAAAGCAAAAAAAAATAAACACAAATGAAACGACTGAAACTTGTTGAACGCGCGGAGTCGGAGTCGGGCCACAGAGTCACCGCTGGATGTCTTTTTATAAGGGGCAGCACACAAAGCCCTGACACTGGCACTGGCACCGACCCGTGCCTGCCCCCAGCTGGACAGCTTTTCTTAGCCACAGCACACCCTCCTCCAATCTGGAGACCCACTTTAAGCTCGAGGTGTGAAAATGTTCGATTATTGTCATCGTCATCGTCGTTCCCTGTGTGGGTTTCCTCTGAAAGAGAGTGGGGGTCTCCGAGATCTCTGAGCCGCTTAGCTGCTGCAATTGTCATAAAGCTTGTGGTGCATATAATGGCCGCTTATCTGCGACATAAATGCCATATGCTAAATGGAATTAACTGAAGGAACCCCATACAAACATACAAACATATAGGGCTTTTATTGGGCTTTTCGCGGTGCACTTTGAATACGTTTAATGTGGCATGTGATTGAAACTGATGATGCAAAGCTAGATGATCCACTAAACAGTCGGGATTTTAAACCAATTCCTAATCAATATGTACACACATATTTCTTTATGCTATCGCTTCTCCAGAAAAGTCCTGAATGCACATTTCTCATCATAAATTTAAAGACCAATCTTGGCAAATTATAGGGTTTCCTTTAGGGTAAATATTATTTATGTTTAATCCTGATTTTATCTCTGTGCATCTGAGTCGGGATCTACCGACGCTGCCCCCTCCCTGCGCTATAAATAATTTTCTAATAAGCTATAAAATATCACTTCGGACTAAATGGGGACGACTGTTTCTTATTTTTGATAGTTTGATAGGAAAAGGTGTTTGCTACGCACACGAATCAAATAATAAGCGTTAACCTTTTGACCTGTTCCCTTTACCCTTGCCGCTATTGTTCGTGTCCATGTCCATCCCAACGGAAAAAGAAAAAGGACCATCGTCACATCGGCACAGGTGAAAATGGTGTCCGGGGTCGAAGGGTCCCGGTCTCTGGGTCTCTCGAACAATGGGCGCCTTGATCCCGCATAATTTATATGATTTTTGTGCTTGTTGTATATCTTGTTGTTCTGTTATTGTTTTCCCTATAAATATATTGGACACATGAGTTTTTCCCACCTTTATTAAATTGTGTGTCGGAGGGGAGTTCATAAAAATTGTGAGGCCATAAATGGGCATCGTCTATTATATGTTTTATGCCTTTCACATAAATAATGATATTTATAGCCACGCACACACTCCGGTATACTATATGCAAGATCTGCATTCTTTTATCTATTGATACTCATGGATATCTTTTTTGGCCTACTTTTAGGAGAGAAACCCTTCAAGTGTGAACACGAGGGCTGCGATCGGCGATTCGCCAATTCCTCGGACCGGAAGAAGCACTCGCACGTGCACACCTCGGACAAGCCCTACAATTGTCGGATCAATGGCTGTGATAAGTCCTACACGCATCCCTCCTCGCTGCGGAAGCACATGAAGGTGAGTTTTCACTTTTGTTATTATAGCTATAATAATTGCCTGATCTTGATCATTTTTGGTGGCTGAAGACAGGAATTTCCACCACATTTAAACGATTTCCCTTTGGTTGAACTCAACTAAATATTCTCTCTCTTTTTGTTTGTTTGTCCTCCATCAGGTGCATGGCAACATTGACGAGAAGTCTCCATCGCACGGCTATGACAGTGAGGGAGAGGAGAGCTCCAGCTCCAGCATCATAACTGGTGGGGCACAGACCCCGCCTTCGACGCGCCTGGATGGCAGTGCCGGCAGCAGCAGCGGCGTGAGCAGCCTGAGTGGAGGCAGTGGCATCAAGTCCTCGCCGCACTCCATCAAATCTGAGCCCAATCCCATGCACAGCGTCCACCTGGGGGCCTCGAGCAGCGGCAGCAGCAGTACGGCCAGCAGCAGCGCCTCTCATCTGTTGCAGCAACAGCAGCAACAACAGCAGCAACACCAGCAACATCAGCAGCAGCAACAACAGCAACAACAGCAGCAGCAACAGCAACTTGCCTCCCATCAAAGCGACTCAAAATCCTCGCCTGCCTTGCAACTGATGGCCGCCTCAGCATCAGCGTATCTGCCGCCCCCGCTGGGACCACCGCCCTCGCATCCGCATCACCATCACCATCACCACCATCACCAGGCGGCGGCTGCAGCCGCGGCGGCCTCCTCCCCGGGAGCAGCGGCTGCCTCGGCCTCGATGCTGCACCACAATCACCATTTGCTGTACCATCCGGCGGCGCAGGTTCATCCGCCCAGCGACTGGTACCACACGGCGGCGCCGAGCGGCTCTGCGGATGCCATGAATCCGCTGAACCACTTTGGACACCACCATCATCACCACCATCTGATGCATCCCGGTGCGGCGACGGCGTATTGAGAGTGGGAGAACTGGTGGCCCGAAGAGCCACCGATGCCGCCGCCACAGCCACCGCCCCAGCCGGGGCCACCAGTACCACTTTCAGCGGCTGCCACCACCCGGGACCCTGGACTCTTGGAGGAGTCCTCTTCCCTGGACTGGATCTGCTGCCAGCGGCTGCAGAACCTGGCCCTCGTGGCGCAATGTGAAAACCAAATATTTCTTAAAGTTGAAGAAAATACTTTAAACTTTTTACCTGATAATTGAAAAATTGCTGTTGAAACGAAAACAAAAAAATCTTAACGAAACCTACACAAGAAACTATATTTAAACCTTTTGAATCGTCTTTGAGCAGGATTATTATGTATTTTAAACGTTATTATACAAAAAAACACAAAACAAAAACAAAAACAAGAAAAACCAAGAACAAGATCAAGAGAAAGAACAAGAAATTGCATAATTGCTTGCTGTTTAAATGTTATGTAAACTTAAACGTAGTTTTCTAGTTGCAGAACAAAATAAGATCTACGTATTGTAAATGTATAAAATATGAATTAATTATCGAATAAATGTATAAAACGTACTCTTAACTTTAATAATAAATAACTTACTTAAGCATATTGACTATTTAACTGGTAAGATTTAGCTAATTTTTTGTCAAAGCTGCTTTCTCTCATGCCCCAACACCCATCGCATCGTCCTGCCCCCAAGCTTTCTAGTACAAAAATTGCTAACGAATATACATTGTAAAAAGAGTCGCAGTCGAACATCGAAGGGAATGGCGTTAGAGACACACATACTACATATATACGTACGATACATTTTCGGCCTTAGATTTTTTCCCCAGCTTAAGTACGCAAAAAAGTAAATTTAAAAAAAGTTACCACAAAAAATCAACAACAAAAACTCACAAAAAACAAACAGGAAAAATAAATGGAAAAAAAAACAAACTATAAAGATATGAAGTTTAATGGTTTTTGGGAGGTACTCTCAAAGGGGAATCCAATATCACATATTAGATGATCTCTGTGGGTTTTTTCAGTAGATGATGCAGTAGATTCTTATTTTGTTTAGAATTTGCTTCCTTCCTTGACTTCACAAAATGGAAACAACTCTCTAAGGGTTCACTGATGCCTTTTCTTTCTGATCAATTCATGATCCACACAAACTAAAATGAACTAGAACTCAATTAACATCTTGGCCAAAAGATATTATTTTCAGAAGAGAGATTATTCAATCTTAACCACTCTCAAAGCCCATGCAAAACACAAACTGAATCAGACTTAAACCATTTGGAACACCACGTGGCCATAAATTGTATAATTCAATTGATTAAAAACAAGGAAAACATCAGCCCAAAACTTCAATCCACCTCAAATACCATATATTCTTCAAACTACTTTAGCCAATCAATCTAATTCGATTACCATTTCCACCTCCAAGTGCCAGCCTTCAACAATTTCAATTTCCATGACAATCGATACGGTTCCCACACAAACGCTCTCCTCTCTGTTCCATGCCACTCGTTCCGTTTTGCAAATTTCTGATCTGTTAATTAAACGGTTTTTATTTGAAAACCCAGCTGCTGTGTCGATTGGAGTTTATTCACCATTTTATTTGACGGAATTCCGTCATGAATATTTATTGAAAAACAGCCACGCCACTGTTAATTTGTTTTGATTGGTTCAGTGGAGGCTCGCAAAAACAAATTTCATTTCATACGTTTGTGATCGTATCAAATTTCCAGGGGCTAAAAGCCATCAAAATACTTTAATGGCCAACTATTTACGGGGCTAAGCGATGTCCATTAACATTACCATGACAGAGGAGGGCCAGGCCAAAAATAAATTATAAGCCAAAAACTAACCCCGGGCAAAAAATATACAAAGTGAAATGGTTTTCGGGGCGAATATTTTTTGATTTATTTTCTGTTTGTACCAAAAATTTCTTTGTTGAAGAATTTCAGTTGATTCGAGATGATGAAAGGGCCGTCAAAAGACCTGCCACGGTTTGTTAGCAGTTGAGAGCGCCGGTTACGGGTTACCGGGTACGGGGTACGGGGTGCCGGTACCATGTACTCCATAGAAGGTAGGATACGAAATCAAACGATTTATGTTTTTTTAATTAACCCAACAATTTGTTACGTGCCTCAAACGCGCACACTCTCACAGAAAGACGGACGGACGGGCGGACTGAGAGGATGTCTAGGCTAGTCGAGGGGTCGCGCCATAACGAATTCATATTTTGATTTATTGAATAGAAATCGATTGGATTAATCGAAAGAAATTATATTGCGCCGGCCGGCTGTCGATGAGATTTGCTGTGCCCGTTGGTGCCCCCAAAGCCCCTACCTTTTGCGGTGTGTGTGTGGAATTGAAATTAAAGGAAGAAATCAGCCAGAAAAATGTTGTGGCGTGCAATTAAATTTTGTATCTGGATGCCACTCGTTTTAGCCGTCTTCTTTCCACTATCCCCTGCCCCCCTTCGTTACAGCCAAAGGTGGCCATAAAACGAGTTTGGTTTCGATTTGATTTGGTTTGGAGCTTACGGCCAGAATGGAGGAGCTTATATAGCTTATTTTTTTAGAGAAATGTTGGATTGGCTTAGATTTTGGCATCCAAATCTGAATTGCACTTGTCAAAAACTGCACTTCAAGAAAGTTATAAGGAATATTTTATACGATTTGATTGGTTCAATGTATAGAAACGTGTTTAGAAATGTAATTAATTAATTATTCGATTGAATAAATACCCAATTCTTAGTATGGGTAGTAAATGAATAATAATTTATCCTGACATACATGATAAGTTCATTCCTTTTATCAGCTTCAATGCAAATCTAATCTAATCTAAGTTTTCCTTTGACCCTAATAGGTCTTTACTTATATAAAATAAAGCCCATAATCGTAAACGGAATATTTAAAAGAGATTAAACCACTCCTATCGTACTTTGGATAAGTACCAGAACATCACTCAATGATCAACCGCCCTCTACCAAAGCTTTATCCAAACAACACATCAAAACATCATACAAAACTTCTTTCCCATGGAAAGAGGTCCATGAGGCCCAAGTTCCAGAACCAGAAACCTTTAAACAAATCAAGCCACGACCACACAACAAACCCAACAACGTCAACGACTGACACAGAACAGAAATATAAATATAAAAAAAACCGAGTGAAAAAATGGCCAAAAGCGAGAGAGAGAGAAAAACTTGTTGACACAAAACCCAAAACCCATACAAAACCCATTGCTCTCCAGCTGTCTCTTTCTGGTCCGCTGCAGCCCTCTCGCTCTCGCACTCGCTCTGTGAACAGTTCGAATGCTGGCTGGTTCGTTCACTTTCTGTGTCGGCACAATTTAAGTTTCAATAAGCGACTATTTGTTGCAATTTAAGCTGAACGCGTTTATAAATTGACGACGGAAACGGCCGACGACTGCGGCGGCAGTTTGCCTCATAGACAAGGTAGGAGAATGGCACATAGACAGAGAGACAGAGAGAGAGCGAGGTGCTAGAGAGGGGTGAGGCAGGGGGAGGTGCAACACAGCCAACTGGGGAATTGCCTAGGCAAAGACCCGGCCCGGGAGAGTGACAGGGCCCCCGGACGTTTAAATTGAGCGAACACATGCCGCTCCGCTCACTGGCCATGCCCGCTGCAAAGTCTAATTTTCGGTTTTTGTTCCAAACTTAAATATGGTCTGACATTTAAATTACATAAATTAATTTATACTAGTTATGGTTTCTCTACAGCTATATATTTTATTAGTGGTTTGCTTTCATTATTGTGATTTTTTTGCTGTTGGTTTTTGTGGTTCAATTTGGCGGCTTTTGTGGTCAACTAATTTTCGCGGTTGTCATTTTTTAATTTAATTATTTTTACAGTTGTCGGGTAAACAGTTAGTAGTTACTAATGGGAATTAGAGTTTGCCATAAGGGAATTAATAAACAAAGTTTTTGACTTTGATAGTTTAGAACCAAGTGGAGTTCCCTATGGGTCCAAAATGGATGTATCTCATCCTTCTATTCCCATCTTAGAAATGCCATAAGGCGGCAATCAAAGCAATTCAAGAACACAAAAGACATCAATAATTTAATCCAAAAAGCCACGGAGCGGAACACCCAATTTGTTAAGCAAAAAATAAAAGTATTGGAACAGCTTGGACCAAGCCCAGACCAGACGCATTGGCACCATAACAATACATTAACGATAATGATAATGATAATTTTAACACTTGGCTAATAGTTTTTTAATCAAAAATTTAACGCCACACTCGAGTTACAATAGTTTTCTTTGGGTACACACCCAGCCAGCAGCCAGCCCCATCATCATCCTGGTGTATGGATCCATCCGTCCTATGACCACACGCATGTTGGGAGAAACCTTAATTACTTTTCAAAGTGCAGCCAAAGATGATAAATTGTTGGATGGGAAAGCCGAAGATCGGCGAAGCGAGCTGATCCCAGACTGACTGTCTGGAACGATCGCTGGGGCTTATTGAGTTACGATGTCAGTGGAAGATCATTAAAATTACAGGCAGTTCCAGCCAGAAACTGGGTTCCCAAGAAATCTCATGGGACAGAGGGACCAGCTGGCTGGCTGGCCGGCTGGCCGGCAGCATCAATCCCCCTCCCAGTCCCCATCAAAAGTTTTGTAATTTTTCAATATTCGCACACACAAAACGAAATTAGCTCGTTGGACGATCGGGATCGGGATCGGACTAGGGATTGGGATTGGGAATGGGACTGGGTTGGAGTTGGTATCGGAATCCCAGCGCATGCAAATTTCACAGGAATCAAAAAGCAGCACAACAACACGGCAAAAAGATGAAGAAAATAAATACAAATAATAATAAAAAGGCTTATCCCCAGCCTCAAAAGTCGTTGCGGCGTTGTGACTTATGGCTGAGCCCTGGCCAGACCTCGGACACAGATGCTTTCGTCTCGCTGGTGCACTGAGAGAAATTATTTGGTTGCCATTGTGGGTGATACAATTATGGTCATTAAATAGATAGAGCAGAATTTGTGTAACCTATATATTAAATTCTATAAGAATTGGAGAAAAAAGACTGACAATTTTGTCTCCCAAGTATTGATAATTACAGTTTTTTTTAGATCAATTATTTAGCTCCAATTTTCACATCAACGTTTTTTGCATTGAAGAAGGCATCTTTTATATATAAAACACGAATTTTATTGTTTTTTCTGTCAGATTTCTTTCAGTGTAGCTTTGCCTTGAGTATATGGTGTGTCTCGTTTCGTTTGGACCATGTGCAGACAGTTGTGAAATTATATTTGCGCATCGTCATGGCCATTGTGTAGCTGCAACAGGACTGCGGCTAAGACTGGAGCAGAGAGAGAGAGACTCTGCCCGGACTGGACTTGACTCAACTCTCGATTTGTCAGGGCAGACGAATAGCTTAACAGTTGGGCCCAAAAGAGTCGGAGCTTCGTCTGTGGCAGGTTGTTGCTGGGCTCCAAGTCGAGGGGTAGATCGAGCCGCGAGAACTATGGGAGCTAGCCGCGCATCATCGTCATCGTGCTATTCAAACAAATGATTTACAAAATGTTAAATGAATTATGCATTTTGCATATGAGCCCTGGCCGTATAGTGCAATTTTTCATATCCAATGGCCTCCAGACCCAGGATAACCAGGTAGAACCAAGGAGAACCAAGGAGAACCAAGGAGAACCAAGGAGAACCGGAGAGAACTAAAGGGGACCCAGAGGAGAACCTGTGCCAGGGAACATTTTCTTGGTGTTGGCTTTAATAAATTGGCGTGGGGTGCGCCTGGAGCAAATCTACCTCATCCACAACTTCTTGATGCTGTTGTCGCAGTCTTGTTTAGGCCATGTCCCGGCAGAATGTCCATGGCCATGTCATGGCATTGGGCGGCATGCGGTGACTTAAGCAAATATGGCCAATGGACAACGCGAATGGGGAAAAAAGGAAGGCGCATATAATCAAGTCATATAAATTGAGTGCATTTTTCATAATAAATGAAGGGAATTGTCTAAATTATGCCGTGTGCGCTCACCTGATGACCACAAGAGTCAAGTGGGCCTCATCGGGTATCCATGTGGGCAGTGCGTGTGGGAAATTGCTTAGATGGAAATTGGGAATCAGTTAGATTATCGCCGGCAACAGGTTGCGGAGAGAGTGCGATGGTTGGGCAGGGAATTTAACCGAAGAAGTGATCCCTTAGGCAATGTGTGGACTGAGTAGAGGTTGCTCTCAAAATATCTATCTAATCAGGAGCCAAAGTTCTATTCAAGAGATCACGTAGCCATTTCATTACCAAAAACGAAACTACCAGCTACCAAAAAAACGAAATGGAAAAGCTAATCGCCAGATTAGATTCTCTCGCTCCCCAAACCCAAGGAATTGTATCGTAAATTATAAACATATCCCGACGCACTTCATTATAAGAGAAAACTATGGAACGAATGCAAGCACACCACCACTCACTCAGTTTCGAGAGTATCTATGTACATATCGTACATATGCGGATCACATTAGGCAGGTGAGATATATTGATGTGCCTTAAAACAATATTTGCGTGCCTCCTCCTACCTCCACCACCGATTGCAGCCCAAAGATCTGTGTTTGGTTAGCAATTAAGTGCATCCCGAGTATGCAAGGCAGCATAATGGTACCTAGGCAATGGTACCGTCAGTGCTCGGTGCCGCCCGATTCCTGATCGATCATGTAAACAACTCCAGCATATTTAGTATGTGTAAAGAAAATAAATGGTCTACTCCCCATGAATAGGGGGGAGGAAAACGAGCAAATGGGGAGTGCACGACTAGACTAACAGTAGCCATGGGCTAATTATGCTCAGAGTCAGCTACCCTGCCCATGCCTCTGCCTCGTACTCTACACAGGTCTTGTCTCCCACTTGAGAGCTGCGCCCTTCAGCAAGATACTTGGCCTGCACTAAAGTTGATTTATGCACCTCTGCATAGGACCCCAGAAACGAACCAAGCAGACTGCCAGGCGGCTGCTCTACTGCTGAAAGTTTCAAGTAGTTTCCTCAACCAGATCCAGCCCCAGACCCAGCCCCAGACCCAGCCCCAGCCCCGGTGCAGACGCAGACCCAGCCCCAATGCAGACACAGGCACCTTGCAACCTCATTTCCCAGCCAACATTTGGAGCACTTAAATCATTCTGCCCGGAATTGTCTTGGCCATTGTTTGAACTGAAATCGTGTGCAGTGAACAAATTATGAGTTTTAGCCTTATTCGATGTCACGTAATTGTATTTGGTAAACATACAAAATATATATTGGCTATAACGATTCATTGAAAAATCTCTTTGAGAGAATGCAGCTGATGCTGGAACTTCTTGTTGAACTCCAATGTCTGAATCCCGCAAGAGATATCAAAATGTAATGGATCATCATCCTCATCTCCACTGGCCATCTCGTATTCCACTGTGATATGTTGATATCTTTGCAAAGAGGCACTCAGAATGCCCTCGGCTATCCTATATATACGGTTTTTCCCACGATGGTCCTCCTTCGGCTCTGAGCGTCGCTTGAACGCTACTGTGGGCTTACAGCTGATGATCGACTCTTGGTCATCTTTGGGAGTGCTTCTGGCACTGGTGCTCCTACTTTTACTTCTGGAGGTCAGAGCTGCAGCCAATAGCTTAGAAGTGATGTGATCCTCATCGTCGGAGATCGATAGTTCCAAGTAATCTGAACTCTCACCCATGACCAAAGGACAATTGAAATCTGCCAATTCTATCAGTGCCTCATCAGCATTGTATAAACTTACACCCAAGCCACTTCGGGACGTCTTCGGAACCTTCTGCTCATCATCGCTGGGATATTGTATCGCAATGGAAGCAATCGATTTGGTACTGAAACGATCCGTACTTTTCTCATTTTGACTGTCAACTGTCTCCGACATGGGGCGGAATCGCGCCGTCTTAATGTTAATGGGACTACTTCCACGATCTCGATATGTCTTGGGCACGCTTTCAAGGCGACGCTGACGACGATGATGATGATAATGATGATGACCTGTGCTGCCGCACAGATAATCTCTTCGTACGGAAGCTAGCGATATCGTTGATGTTGTGGAACTGTCGCTGTAGGTTCGATCTGTCATCTCTCTGTCACTGCTTTCCGCTTCCTCGATCTCCTCCTGATCAGTGAGTTGATCTCTCTGAGGGCTGATATTCTCGTTAATGTTTGTGAATTCTTGTGATTTTATTCTTGGTATTCCACGAGAAGAGTATTCACACCGGTCTTTGAGAGATCGAAACGAATATAATAGGCTTGGCTTGGCATTTAATTCTTTGAGGCTTCTTGTTGAGTTCGAGCTGCTAGCTAATTGCCTTGGTGAAAGCCTAGGCGATAGTTCTCCATTAGAGCTACAATGCGATTGCGCTTCACTTTCTCCACTCTGCCCTGAATCAAACTCTACCACATCGCTGGTTATCGATCGTCTAAATGAGCTCCTCACGCTATCTAGGGCATCCTTGTTTTCATACTCGTTTATGATCCTCAATTGCTCCTGAATGAGAGCATCGTAATCGAGCTCACCACTGGACTGATCATCGGAATCTTGGGATGTATTACCAGAAACGCTAGAGCATTCCGAATCGACAGTACTATTTGTAGCTGTAGTCTCCTCTTCCGGACCCGCTTGCTGCTCCTCATGTTCGGGATTATAAAAAGTTTCTAAAGAGGTGACGACCTTTGCTTTGATGCTGTCATAATTGAGCACATCTGTCGCTTGATCATCAGCTTCTTCAGGATTATGTGCCACATCGCTGAAGCACTCGGAACTCAAACTCCTGAATGTGGATGGCTCCGATTCTTCGTCCGTTCGATAGGACCTATATTCGGCATAGTGTGGAGATTTACTCAGATTGTAGGCACGACAGAGTTTGTCCGCCCTCTGTTGACGCGTTATGGACTCTTCGTAAATCTCGCTAAACACTTGACTGTAGCTCAAAGAATTGTCAGTGGATTGGTCGCTTGGACAAGCCGTTGTATCCTGATCACTCGAAGAGTCTATTTCTTCTTTGAGGATGCTGTCAGAGTAATCATTTGCCTGTTCAGAAGGCTGTTCGGAGGAGTAGCAAATATCTGGTCTAATTTGGGCCTCTGCCTTGTGATAGAAGTTCCTTTTGGAGGCCTTTTCCTTGAGCTCTCTGTCCGATGCATTGGTATTGTGGTCGATAGCAGCATCCTGAGCTTTTATGATTTGATTCACATACTCATCTGCTTTTTCCCAGCAGGCCATGACGATTTTCGGATCGATTGACGTCTTCTCTTTAGTAAATTTTGTGTTGTCAGAGTTTTTTTTTTTTGTATAGTGATCCTTTATGGAATATTCTTCGACTTCTTCGGTATACCCCTTATTGGAGTCCATTTTTTGTATATAGTGTATATTATCCTCTTTGCTATATTCGTCATCCTTGCCCTCCTTGGCGCGCGTCGTTTCAGTATGGAGCCTATCATCTTCATTGTGGGTAAAGATCTCCTTCAATCGTAGATTACTATGCCTGTACCCGTTCCCTTCCTTACCAGAACGGGGCTTTTGGTGTGAAGATACTTATGAATCAGGTGCGTACACATAGAATATTCCCTTCTTAACTTACCATTTTATAGACTATATGTCTGTTCGTGTAGCTGTATGTGAAATGTGTTTAGTTTCCCGACTTGACTTGACAATAATTACAAGATTTCCTGAGATTATCTAGCAATTCCCTAGCTCTAGATCTCTCTATTCCATCGATTTCATCACAATAATGACCTTTCCTTTCATCAGGCACATCAATTACGGCCAAACCGAAACTTGGCAGCCACAAGGGAGCCAAGAGCCGTGTGGACCACGAAACACCAAACTCAATTAGTCGAAAACGGAGGGGAAAATTTAAAGTAAAGTCGCCCCTCAATCACCACGCGGAGAACTCCACTTTGCCCACACACCACGAACCACGAACCGCCGAGCAACCGAAAAAGTGCAGTCAGAATGGGGCACGGACGCGGAGACGGAGGCGGAGACGGGCAGGGCTGGGCTGGGGGCGTTTTGGGGGCACTGCAACTGTGCCTCAACTGCGGCCCCATTAGTGTCACTTAGCAGCTAATTATGCTGCGCCTGTGAATTACTTTTTAATTTGTTGCTCTGCGCCCCGTACCAAAACAAAAATAAACGCCAGCCAAGAACTTCAAGTGACCGAGCCATGGCCAGAAGGGTGCCGGGGGCCGAGAGCCGAGAGCCGAGAACGGGCCACAAACATAAACTCAAGTGGCAAATATTTCCACCGGAGTTTTGGCAGCCAGCTTGGCTGCTCCCTCTATTCTGCAACTCCATCTCCAGGTCCATTTCTGGTCGGTTCTGGGCTCCCTTTGGGTCGCTCCCTCCGGTCTGTCTGTTTGGCGCGTGCTGTGGGCGTTCTCTTTCATTTGTGTGCTGCCCAAGGGCCCAAGACCTTAGACTCTGGATTTCTGGGAGCTCTGGCTCCCAATCTGTGGAAGCCTGGTGGCAAAATGGGCGTGTGTAGATGTAGAAATTATGTTGTTGGTCCAGGGCAATCCAAAGTAAAGACTAAAAGGGGAAGATGAAACAAAGCTTTAGGGGAAATGTCTGTGTATGAAGGTAGTTACGTGATCGCAAGAACTGAAGGGCTTAAGGGACTGAAATGCGGAAGATACGAGTCCTCCTCTAGATCATGACAAATATTTTACTTCCACAAACATTTCGTAACAAGGAACACTTTCTAGAGCAACTCGTAGCTCTCTGCAGAGGTACGCACGTCCATTGCCTACCTCCTCTCCTACGAGGCATTGCCGCTTGTTTACCTTTTGATGTTCACGCCTCTGGTGGCACACTTCAAGTCGCTATTGCCATGTTCCAAGTGTTAATTAGACAAAACTAATTAAACATTTTACGCACACACGCTCCGTTTAGGGACAGGAACAAGGAGGTAAGGAGGGAGGAGGCGCAGGAGCAGGAGCAGGCGAAGACAACGGCGCCATATCATCAGTGCCAAAGTCGCCTCAATCAATGATGCCTTGACTGAAGGAGGGAATGGGGATCGGACAGGGACCAAGGATGGAGGCTCGTACCAAGAGTGCAGGCCAAAAGCGGCAAAGACACATTTATTAAAGTCGCTCAGAGGGCATAAATCGTTGAATGACATGCGACAAACGTCCGAGTTACATTCTGTGCGGTGCGATTGATACGACAATCGGAGGACGGATCGTCGATGGACGATCACCGATCGCCGATCGCCGACCGCCGATCACCGATCGGTGCTTGCCTGGATGGATGATGATGATGGGTAATTAAAAATTGATCACGTTTAACAAACTGCTACCGAAACAATATATCACAAATGATCCGTAGGAGCAGGAGCAGGAGCAAGAGCAGGAGCAGAAGGAGGAGGACTTGACAAAGTCACAAAACTTGAGCAGCTCGATCGATTTGATTCGATTCGATTCGGTTATATGGACATATCGATCTGGTTGAACTGCCACATTAAGTCAAAGCTCTGGTTACATTTCATCTCGGAGAGTTCCCTCACCTCCTTACAGTTCTTCTTTGCTTTCAGTTTTTTGTGTTTATTGTTGATCAGTCCATCAATAATTCATTTTGGTTGAGTGATCTATTCAGCAAAGGAGCCAATCCATCCGACCATCCACCGATCGATCGATCGTTCGTTTCTTCCATCGATCGCGAGAAAAAAGATATTCCGCTTGTCAGCCAGGGGCAGAGGCAGGGGCAGTGGCAGGCACAGGGGCCGGTACCGGGGCCCGTCCTGGCACAAGTGTTTCTTTTTGTTCCTCAGCATTTTGAAAGCAAAATTGTGCCATAAATATAATAAATACATATTGGAAGAGGAGTCAGAGGGGAGCCAGAACAATGGAACCGCTGAGGTTCCGCTCATTATTAGCTAAGAATTGAAGGACCCTTCAGCATGGGTGTTGGTTTTTTCATACAAAACTGTATGGAACTTTTGATTGAACACCGCCGCCGGACAAGACATACTCCAGAATGTTATTGATGAATGCCAGCAATGCGGTAGGGCGATGGATCACATATCACTGTGGAAGGAATCCGAAAACCAGACTCCGCTCTGGAGGCCGTCCCATAACCCCCTTCGGAGACTTGGGCAAACTTTAACCCTTTGAGAGATTTGCGCCGAGGTGTTGGATAAAACATAAAGTTCGTGTGAATGCCGACACGTTGTGACAATTGTTTGACAACAGCAACAATAAGGGAACAAGCGACAAGCGCAGACATGGAGAACTATGAAAAGGTCGTCAAGAGACAACCGCATGACTCGCCCACAATCATCGATAGCATTTTTGTTGTTTAAACGTGCCACGAGTCGCCCGCGAACATTCAAAATATGCAAATGCCACAACCAGACAGGGGAACGAACGGGCAGGGCATGAGTCCAGGCACAGCCACAGCCACAGGCACAGGCACAGGCACTGGGACAGAAACCAAAACCAAACCAAACCAATCCTATCCAAGCCAATCCAATCGTCCTATGCCATCATCTGGCCTGACTTCGTCGCTAGTTTCGTCGGTTTGGTTGTGTGTAGAGGACTCTTTGTGTATTTCTCTTGCTTCTCTGAGTTCTGCGAATTTTCTCGAGCAACAAAAATTATATTAACACAAAATTAAATCCGTCTAATCATATTGACAAGCGGGACAAATCTTGGCAGACTGACGGGCAGACAGTTCTGGCCCAAAAATTGCTAAGCGAATATTCGTCATCATGGAAAGAAAGGGTATAAGTATGTACATCATTTTCAGGGGCTATTAAGGTCTGGCCAACTCGATGAATGAAAGAAGGAATGTTCCCTTTCTGTTTATTGACTAGGATAGAGAACCTAGACTAGATTGTGAGAACCTTATACGTCACCTATAATTTACTCCCTCTAAGTGCTTCCACACTGGAAGCACCCCCAACTGGAGCATACCCTACCCCACTTCCATTGCCACTTACAACTCTGTCGCGCCGCTTCCCCGCTCGATCTCCCTCCGTGGCTAACCCTGCTTTTGGATCTTGTTCGTCCAGCGTTGTGGTTCTTGTTGTTCGGGACTGGAACAACACCAAGAGCATATTGATATCGTGCATATTGATCTTGTTGGGCGATAAGTCTGCGCTCAAATACCTATATATATATAAATATTTTCGTCGCTGGGCTTAAGCTTCCACTTCCATGGAAGTTGATCGCATAAAATCCGCAGAGGGAGAGGGTAAAAAACAAAGACTCCAGCTTTGTATTGGCATTAGAGCTTCGGTCTTCGGAGTTGGCCAGTAGTTGGATTGGATGCTTTTTTGCTTTTTGTTTTGCTTGGGCTTGTGCTTGGCCTTTTTGCAGTTGAACTCAGGGCCAGAGCCAGACCAGGACGAGAACTGAGGACAGAGGATAGAGGACCGAGAACTAAGGCACATGTGCCCCAGACATTCTCACACGACCAGCTGTGGAATGGCGATTGGGGGTACGGGAGAACCTGGAACTGGGACTCGATTGCGGTCTCAGTCTCTCTTCCTAGACCGCAACTATAAATTTTATAAACAGTTTGGCTTTTGCTCTGCCATTGGGTTTTGCCTTTGGCTTTGGCTTTGGCACTGGAGTTGCCTTTTTGGCTGAAGGTCTTTGCAATTCTTCGAATTAATATTCGTGTGATTTTTTATCGTTATTTGATTTCGGCCAAACGTATTGGCCATATGAGTCAAAGATCTCTCCATAATTATTGCCATTGCAGTGCCAGTGAAAGGTATAGAAGGCCTTTCTCAAAAGACGAAAAGAATCCCATCATTTCTGCTAATGGTAGAGAGATAGTTGGAGATAAGTGATACTTGAGCAGAGCTAGTAAAGATCTCCCTTCTTTAATTTCCCTCCAAAAGAGCTTTTACTACAGGTAAAGAGTACAAATCAAGTCATTTCCTATCCCGTATCTATCCCTGGAACGACTGGCAACCGGCACCCAAGTAATCCTTTCGACATTCCTCCTAAGTACTTGCTGCAAGCTCTTCAACCCATTAACCCCCATAAAGATTGCCGCAAACATGTGTCAGGCAATTGCCATAAATGTCCGAGAAATTAACATGAGCTGAAAGTGTAAGCGCAATCCCTCCGAGTCGCCCCAAAAATAGTCATTACGTGGCTGAGCCTCAACTTTAACCTTTTTAATGGCAGGCCGCTTCATAAAAGTCCCCCCTCCCCACACATACAAAGCATACCATACCCCCTTGGTAAATTAGCCAAAGTCATAAATGGGGCAACATAAAATGCTGGGCGACTGGAGAAGATCTCCCTGTAATTATGCAAAACATTTCAATATGTGCAGATGGATTGGACGTGGTGGGGCGTTTGCAGAAATTAACTTATTAATTCAGCAAGTTGGGAATTTCAATTTGGTCGATTGGAGGGCCTTTTTATGGTTCTGCAACGTTTTAGTTATTAATTTCATTCGCAAACGAAGACCTCGCGAACACACGGCGTATGTGGAATGTATCTCCCTCTCTTATTCTCTAATGAGAGACAGGGTCGTATGGAGGGAGAGGCGGGGGCAGGGGTGACCACAAACAGCAGCTCGTAATTTAATATTTCATGGCGCCAGCAGCACTATAAAAAAGGCAGCAGCAACCTCAAGACCAGCTCCAAAATGAAATGACTTAAGCTGCACCATTCATTATGACAACACGACGTGGCTGGAGGACCCCGGACCCTGGACCTCAGGCCCAGACCAGGACCAGGACCCGGTTCCAGTCGCAGTCGCAGTCGCAGACAGGCTGTAGAGCAGTGCGCGGGGGGGTCACACACATTCCCTGGCTTTTTGCAGATTTGCTGCTGCTTCATCTTCATCATCTTTCGGTTATCTTCGCAGGTCCCCGTTCACGTTCCCGTCCTCCTCCTGCACCTCACCTCCAGAGCTCGCTCACACAGTAAAAAAATGTCTGCGCCAAACACAAATTTTGTGTTGAGATTGCGATCATTTCACTGATATGGCATCCCCCGCCTGGACTCCAGCCCGCTCTCTGGTATAGCCTCTACAGTATTTCGCATTCAGGCGTGTGCGCAGGCGCAATCCTCGAATCGATTCACTCTCTGCAGCATCTCTCTCCCCTTCCCATCGACAAGGTGGAACAACGCGTGACGCAAAAATACCAAACATACAACATTTGACTGTTTTCTGTATGGTTGTTGCTGCTGTTGTTCTGGTTCCCTCCTTCATGTCACTGCAATGCACTGCGAGAAATTATCAGGTAATCGGTTATGGGCACAGGGAATGCTCTGATAAATAAATACCTCATAGATTTCAAAATGTATTAGCTATATAGGTATATATTTCTAATATGAATCGATCAAAAATCGATAAATTATCGAAAGTTATTAATTTAAATATTAAGTATTGGCATTTTTGATCATAGATTGATTTTGCGGGCTTACAAATAATTTACGTGATTACTTCGATTCTTCTACGTAGTCTCAGGGAGATGGACAGTGAAAGCTTGTAGTATCTTCCACCTCAACTCATTTCAATCTATTCTCAGTGCCAACAATTAGCAAACAAAAGAAGACAGAAGATGAGATTTCCACTACTCCTGAGCCAAGCAGCAGCCCCCCATTGCATTATGTTGAATGAATGATATTTTATGCTTTACTCGCAGATCTGTGGGTTTTTCGTTGATTGTTTTCGTATTTTTACTCCTTCGAACCGCTTCGCCCGCTGCCCATAAACGTACTCGTAATGTGTACAAAATTGTGAACATGTGGGAACTTTTTTCGCGTTTCAGTTTCAGTTTGAGTTTTGAGTTTGGTCTGAGTTTGAGTTTGAGTTTGGGTGCTTTTATTTTGATTTTATTTCATATGCTGGTTGGTTGGCTCGACGGTTGTTTGCTTGGATGGTGGTGGCTGGCCACGGCTGCATTGGACAACATCGATGACTGCGATTGCGCCTCCGACTCGGTCTCTCCTCCGTCTCCGAACCCTATCCCCATAGCCACCTCCATCTGGGTCTGAGTCCGAGTCTGAGTCTCAGCTTTTTGGTGTTGTTATGTCGTACTCATTTCGTTTTTGATTTATGCAGCGTACCCTTTCTAAATAATAAATAAAATATGAAATATGTCGTATTTCTCTCCGTTTTTCTCCCCATTTTTTGCAACTCGAAGAAGAACAGATCTTGGGTTTCACTTGGCTTTATTCCTCACCTGAAATGACTCTGGAGCAGGACCAGAGCGACCGAGAGCCAGGGGACCAGGTTTCGTTTGAGCCGAATCTGGTGTCGTTTTGTTAAGTGTCCATCAAAATCATTTTTGTGTCTCCACAAAGCTCAAAATGTATACATCAAATGCTGAGAGTTCTGCTTCTCTTTTTTTTCCGGTTGGCTCATAAATTATATTTTTGCCAGTCTGATTGTGGGATACTTTTTTGGGTGCGTTTTTGTGTGTTTGATTTTGAAGAAATTGAAAGTTTTACTCCGACAGCGGGCGGGAGACTGACAAGTGGGCTTGGGGCCTCAGGATTCCAATTTTTTCTTTGTATTCATGTCCATCTTTGGCCATACTCGTACGGTGGGTCCGGCGCTAGTTGGCTGTCAAATTAGTTTGGTTTCACGGTGACCGATGGGAATGGGGTTGAGTCATGCTGAGTGTGTGTAGGATGTAGGTCCTTACGAAACGAAGGGTAGTAATGTGAAGAATTTGTACACATGTGTGGACTGAGGAATTTTAGGGCGATAAATGATATGGGCAATAAGAATTGTTATAGATTTCGTAAAAGGAATGGGAATGTTCCAAGAAATCGCTTGTCATTAATTAATGAGTTTAGATAGCTTTATTCTATTTCGTTCCCCTTGCTTAGGATCTGAAGTAAAGATACTTCCTTTATTAACCCCCTTCCACTTACTGAATATCCCATAATTCTTCTCAAAAATCTGTTGAGGACTGTACTCTTGTTTCACTTCCACTGTTTCAACCAGCAATTACCGTTGCATAAGTCAACAGATTCAGATTTTTATTTGATATATCCTCCATTTAAGTTGTAAAAAAGTGAACGGCAGCCGGATGAGCATAAAAATAGGCCTTTAAATAAATAGACTAAACCGGATTTGCAACAAACCCACTCCCATGCGCACACGTACACCTCCGCATCCTCATCCTCATCCGCATCCGTATCCGTATCCTTTCATATGACGCATTTACTACAAGGCACATCAACACCACCAGCAACAACAGCTACAACAACAGACTGCAAGTGAAGTTTCCTTATTTGAAGACCCACCATTATCCTTTCACACGCAGTCCTTAGCCACCATCCGAGGGGAGGACGCTACGTGGCCGCCGCTCTCTCTTGCTGTCTCTTGCTCGGAAAAAGTCAATTAAAAAAGTTAAATAAATCATAAACTTGGCAGATGATTTGATTGCGGCACAGGATCCGTTGCCGTTGCCGTTGCCGATGCCGTTGCCCTTGCCTCACCCGGCCAATGGGCCACAATGTGTCTATGCGTCTATACTCAGAGTCGCTTCGGTTCGAAGGGTAGCTGGAATGCGCCCTCTGTTTTTTTGTGTGTTAGAGGCTTTCATCCTTCGGAGGGGAAGTACGAGTGCGAGTACGATTCCTCCTTCGGGTGTTTACTTTGCTGCGGTTTTCTTTTTGCGAGGCTTAGCTTCCGGATGATGATGATGGGTGGATGGGTGGCTGGGTGGATGGGCGGATGGGCGGACATCCGACGTCGCCTCGTCCCCCAGTTGACTTTCGGGCAATCATAACTGTAACTGTAACTGTAAAGGTTCCTTCGCTTTTGGGTTTCCCTCCTCTCTGAAGGAAAATTTATGAAGTGTGGCGTGTGCAAGGAAGACTCCGGACACGTGTACGGTAGTCCTGCATTTGAGTTCTGGGCGTGCTTTGGGGATTTCCATTATTAAACATTTTTCGTACCGTTTTTCGGCGACTGCAAGTGATTTGCTTTGATTTTCTTGTCTGGCATTTATCATTTCTCTCATTCTCTGTCGCTCTCTTTGGCAGTAAATGAATTTTAATCAAATATTCAAGTATTTTGCATAATTTATGATTTTCATGGATACTTGTCGCATTTTTCAAATTTCCTTGTTCCTTATGTTCCTAAATGTATGTATGTATGATATTATTCTTGGCAGACTTCTTAAAGTTGTCCGCACCCGCATCCGTTTCCGCAGTCTCCATAGAATTGGTAGCCAAAAAAATGCTTCAACGAAATTTATTATATGGGAAGTGCTCGAATGGAAGACATCTTGTAGATTGCAGTGAAAGATGTCTTCTTTCTAAATAGTTCTTAAGATAATGGATTATTTTGTATTAATCAAGCCATAATAAAACCCTATTTTACTAAACTAAAATCCATCCCTTACCGACTGATCTGTGACTAAACATCACCCATATTCCATTTACAAAAGAATTCTTTATAGGTTCATTAGTAGATTCAGTTCCAATTATTATCAGAAATAATATAGGATAAAGAGTTTCATGGATAATATTCAAGTACCGCGTGTGAGGAACAAAACTTATCCATTTATTTCCCAAATTATCTTCACGGCTTCGCCTGGTACTGTTTCTGCTCCGTCCTCCTGCTCCGGCCTCCTCTCCTTCTGGCATCCACTGCGAACTCCACTGCGCCAATACGTTTCCGTTTTCCTGTCTGCCCTGACATTTGCAGCATGTTGCTTGTCATTATCCTTGGCTCCTTTCGGCTTCCTCAATTTCTTTTCCATTTTTTCTTCTTCTGGGGGTCTGTACACTTTTCGGGGACCTTACGAAATGATTTAATGACAACGAATGAAAAATTTATGGTGCGTGAAGTTTCTTCTCGCTCAAGGGTCGCCGGAGAAAGATTGGCAACGACATCTCGACATGATTAGCTGACGGAGATTTTCTTTTTGCAACCCTCGTTTAAATAAATACATATATAGAATATTTTGAATGCAGAGTGGGCGAAGGGGAGTTCGCGTTGGACAGATAGGTTGTCCTGTCAATGTCATAACTATGTGGGCGTTCCCCATTTTCCTTTGTCTGGCGAGTCCATAATTATGCTGTCATTGCCAACATGTCCTCGATTAACCCTCCAGCTTTAGGGCTGATGCGGGTTGCAGGTTGGGAAACTTGGATCAAATTACCAAAGTTGCGATTGCGGTTTCGCATTAAAGTAGAAATATTGAGAAGCGCAGAGAAGGGTCAAGGTTTAAAGGTAATTTGAGAAGTTACTGAACAGACGAGTAAAAGAGCAGGGCAGAGGTTGTAAGGGAGCTTATAGAAAGAATAATTATCAATCATTTCCTAAAGAAAATATACATTTGAATAAATGAGGCCTAGTAGTCAAGAGATAATCCAGCTATTGGTCTTCCCATAATAGTCCTGTTCTATACGGCCTTCTTAAAGTTTTCTCTTCCCCGTTTTCCTTTCCTTTCATTTCCAAGCCATTGAAGACGTCACAGCCACTGGCTGAGGCCATTAAAATTTCAATAGGTCCCCCGTCCTTATGGCCATAGAGTTTATTCTTCTTCTGGGATACCGACCAATCGTTTGCCATCTTGTCTCTTGTCATTATTGGACAATTCATGCGCATTGCGTAAACATCCGTTAAAACTTTATTTTATGCCCGCCATTTTACGAACGTTTTGGTGTAAATACATTTCCGCCAGCAGTTCAAAAGCGGACAAGAGACAACGGTCCTCTGACCAGGACAAGCACCAGCACCAGCACCGGACAGGGGACACTCCAGTAGCCAGAGCCGAACCACTAGTGGGCATGGGGACCAGGAACAGGGGCAGAATCCGGCTCAGGAAGCGCAAAAAATGGCGACGCCAGAAGAGAAAAGGCAACAGAGATAAACGGCTCGCCGGTAGAGAGAGGGAGTGAGAGAGCGAGAAAAAGAGGGAGTAAGGCATAAATTATGCACTGCAAAATAAACGACGAGGCACATAATAAAAATCGGCAAAAAATTGTGTACGCAATCAAAAGCATGAAATGGCAAAGAAAATATGAACAAAGCAAGAACAAGTCGAATGCGGAATGCTCTTTGGGGGTTACAGCCTCCATACATAGCCCTGAAAATACTTACCTATAAAGTTCTGCGAAGTATGTTTCAGTCTATAACAATCGAAAAAGGAAATAAGGACCTCGTTTAATAGTACACAGTTTCATCGTTTTTAATTTTTTCCTTTCAATTCTTTAAACTTTCCATTCAGAGAGAGTACCACAAAATGAACAAAGTGGAAAAAAATCTTTACAAAAAGTCCTTTTTGCTGCCACACAAGAAAGCAATTTAAGGAAACCCTGGCAGAGAGTGAGCGAGATGTGAGAACAGCAGCCTGAACTGACAGGGGCCAACAAAAATAAAGAGAAAAGAAAAGCTGACAATTTTAATGAAAAATCTTTTACATTGCAAAGACAAGAAATGAGTATGGTATGTACTCGTATATTTTTGTGACAAGCATGTGACCCAATTATGTGCAATCATGGCGACAAGTTAGAGGAATCATAACATTCAGTGGGGATCTGGATCACAAAAGGCGAAATGTCAGCGGCACAAGACACGAGACGTTGTTCCTCCCAGCAACAATTTCAATTTCAATGCGGCTGACAGCGCCAGTCCGTTCAGGAGATCCCTCCCCCACCGGCCCCACGTTTTGTGTAGTACAAATCAGCCAGCGAAGACAACGCAGATGCTGATGATGATAAGGATGATGACGACAATCAGCGGCAAACAAACAAGTTAATGTCCGCTCAAAGGAGAGTCGCTGGCTTCAGTTGGAGTGGTAGGTGGAGATGGAGAGAAATTTGCTGGGCATTGTGTGTGTCCTAGAAAGGCTTTTGTCCTAACAAGTGGCCACAATTGAATAAATGAATGCGCAAACGAGTGGGACGATGACAATGCTCCGAGTGAATGGCAGCGTACCATCGTCGGAGCAGTGGAACAGTGGGCATGGGTCAGGTGAATGCTCATTATGCTCTACTCTCCGTCCCTTTCTAGCTCTCTCTCTCTATCTCTCTCTGGTGTATTGTTTTGCGTGGCTGCAATTTGCGCTCTTTGTCTGCACTTTGGGGGCTATGCAAATAATTGCTTTATGCTCTTGTTCTTGGTCCTGTTCCTGGTTCATGGTTCCTGGTTTCTGGTCTGGTATGTCCTGTCCTGTCCTGCAGCTATTATAGGCAGTCCCCCTCTGCCAGACAGCATCGAGGACTCTCAACATGACTTAATGAGCTTTCATTGCAGTGGCCAGAGTTTGAGTTTTGGCCACAAACTAAGTTAAGTGGATTTCTGTGGTTGCCCAAAAACATAATTGAACATCAATTGCGTCATTTGTTTAATGTCCAGGCGAACAAACCCAAAGCCTAGATTAGAGGGAGGCGTGCATGCGGTGGACTTGTGTGCTGCCAACTTGTGCGATATTTTGGTTGCTTTACCGCCAACTGCCAGGGCTGGCCACTTGTCTGATATATCGTATTGCTAGCTAATCAAAAGCATGCCAGATAGTGATGACCCCACTTAATAGTCTTAGCCAGTCCTCCCCCTATGTATACCCCATATATACCCCATAGATCCCTATATATGCACTCCCCCAATGAAGTGTTCGATAAGCGGGAAAATCTCCCACGTTCCACTAAGGAACCCAACGAAACCAAATCAACAATTACACAGCGAATTAAGTTAAGGCCCGAGACGGGTCAACCCAGAAAACTCTGAATACTGCTCCCAACTCTCTCATTAGGCATTCAAAGAGCGTCGCACAAAAGTCATTGATAAAACCCTTACCCTGAAACCGAATCGGCTTGGCCGCGGAGAGGGAGAGCCCGAGTTTCGAAACAAAACAATTTACGTATAAATTAATTTACTTTCATTAATTAGTTGGGGCATTAGACGATCTGCTCTGCTCTGCTCTGCTCTGGGGTGACAGTGTGGAAAATTGAAATGTAAAAGTTTTCGTTTTCGTTGTTTCGTTTGTTCATTTCGGGCCAAAGAGAAATTTGCATAGCAATTCAGCAATCATCCCAGAGTTACGGGAGGAAAAGAAAGATTGTTTTCTATTTTGCATGGCAAATTGAAAGGTTCACTAGAAAATGAAACTCTTTTGCCGGAATTTCTGTGTCAGGGCTGGAGAAATGCGATATCAAAAGTGAGTCTGAATAAAGTGAAATATAAAGAAAGTTCGTGATGAAATTTTACCCCCAAAAAGCCAGAATCTTAAGGAAAGATCGAAATATCTATGATTGGTGTATTGGTGAATTGAAGAAGAAATTAAATCAAATTCTTTTGGAGCCATGAAATCCTTTTTTCTTACCATCCCGATGAGTATCTCTAGTTTTATTTCATCAACTTTAGATTCCGCCTTTGATGATTCGAGAAATGCAATCCCAAGTTTACAATCAAACAAGATCTGTCACGCCTTCTCCGAGACCCTCTATAGGCCGACGTCAACTAACCCATTAAGATTTTTGATGTGTGTAAACTATAAAAATCTTGTTTGCTTATACGAGTATTCAAAGCGGATGGAGACTATTGTTCGATCCAGAACCGAAGCGCATGCGCCATAGAGACAGAGGGAAAACGTTTAAAATACACATAAATTAAATGGGAAAAGAAAATGTAGAAAAGGCAGAGCCAGGAAAACTCATAAGGGAGATGCACTAAAAAATCCGTAGGTGTTGCCATTGTCACAGTCTGCCCGCCATTGGAGGTAGACCCAAACCCAAACCCAAACCCAAACCCAAACCCGAACCCAGAGCAATATTGGAGATCCAATAAAAGTCAGTCAAACGTTCGATCGAATTTATAATTTCATTAAAGTTTCGTTAAAATGGCGCCACTCGACGCGATAGATATAAAAATGTTTATGCATCCGATGCTTAAGAGAAAGATTATAATAATTGCACTCTAGCCGAATCCTGCTCTCAATTAGAGGCAATTTCTGGGCTATAAAAGGTTATATAAATTATAGAAAATTGCCGACAAACTTTTGCAAATTTCCGCTGTCGTTAAATGTTCCTGTTTAATGTTCGCGATGAAAGTAATTGATTTTTTTGTGGCTCAATTTATGGGTGTGTTTAATGGCTAGACATCAAAATATTTGCACAACCATTAAAAGAGAGGAAGAGGTTTTTATGGTTGGAATACATATGTATATTCTAGAAGAACATTTTAATCTTAAGTATATATCTTTCCTTTTTCCTATTTGCAGAGCTGGATGTCGAATACCTCACTTGTTCATTCCATACTATCACATATCCCTGCATTTTATACCCCCTTTATTGACTCTTTATCCGAAAACCAATGCGCCAAAATCCACACAAAGTTTATCTTTCATTAATGCTACTATTTCATAATTTTAAATTGGTCGCGAGTGGACTGGAGTGGTTCGGACGGAGAGAACAGAGACAGAACTGAGGGTCGATTCCAATGCTACAAAGAAAACAAATTTATAACCCAACAACAACTACAACGGAGGCTGAGACAGAGACTGAGAGACACAGAAAATCGTGTAAGAGAAATGAAAAGTTGAAAACCTATAAAATTTAAAATTGATTGTTCAATTAATCTTCACAAAACTTGACAACAACGGACGATGTGTTTTGGATATGGGGTTTTTTTTTTTTGGGTAGAGCAGAACAGAATCAACGATAGTCCCAGGAGTTTCAAAGATTTGCTTAGTTAGCAAAATTAAGATATTGAAATCCAGGGGGCACTCCTCATCGATCTCAAAGACGTTTTGGGGAGCATTGCAAATAGAGGATTTAATCAAATGTTCTCCCATAATGCTAACTCCCCCTCGAAAGCTCTTAAGCCTCGACAAAAAGCCATAGTTATAAACACCATAATCAATATATACGACACAATGGCTGCACAGACTGAGAGTCCCCTCCAATGACAAAGGGCTTAAGAAGACAAGTTACATAAAACCAGTTACATAAAAGAACCCAAAAAGGGGAAGACCGAGAGAAGCCCATAAAGACAGACCCCTTTGCACCTCTCGGCCCCAGACAATGCAATAATATTTTTCATAATTTTCTGTTCAGTTTCTCAGTCTTTCTTCTTTTTTTTTTGTGTCTGTGTTGGTTGTTAACCTACAGTCAATTAATGTCCCATAATTTCCAACTTCATATATGGACAGAGGCGACCGGCGAAGGACGGATCGAACGATCTTCGAGAGCTGCAACGGTACCTAGACTCGACTTTCTCAACTTGTCATAAGATTTCTGTATTTTTTGTCTGTTTTTTAATTGCTAATAGGTATTTTGATCGTTCTGGATGGAGGGGCAGGGCAGGGAACGAGGGCTCAGTCTGGTTAATCAATATGAAAATGCCGCCAGAGCGGAGCGCGTCAAATGAAAACCGATCCCGATATCGATCCCGAATGGCGATGGGGATCCTTGGCGTTCATTTAACGATCGATATGGAAGCAGTCTTCGTCTTGTGCCCCTTCCTCTGAGCCCCATCCGAGCCTGCTCCAATCGTCAGCTAATTTCCATGTCTGAGTTTTGGTTCCATCTGTCGCCCGGCCGATTCGATTGGAGCCCCTTCTTCTGGGCTTCGTTTACGGCTGCCTCTTTCGGCATCATTAACATTTTCGAGATTTAATCATCAAACATGGCGCAGCATCGGCTCTGCAGCTCACCTTAGTTCGGCGCTGTCCGTTTGGATCGGTTGGTGGTAATGATGGCATGTTCTGTCTCTTGTTTAGTTGCTTGTCGTACATGCGCTTTTATCGGCATTTAAAATATATCTATAAACAGTTCGAGGAGCAGCGATCATGGTAGATGCAGAGGCAGCTACTCGATAGGCATGGATAGCTATGGGATTCCATCAGTTTGAGGCGCCACAGTGGAGGGAAGCCACCGAATTGCTCAGATCAGCTCGGTGGCTTACCAAATAGGAAGGTAATCGGATATATCCTGGTCATAAATGTCTACGAGATTAGAGTATTCCATTAAAGTGGTGGATGTCGTAATTATTAAAGATGAGTCTTCTTTGGGTTAGAAGAATGGATACTTTAATGGCTAAATATACGATCTAATTGATGATCAAATTGCAGAGCCTGAGTAAGAGATCACATACAGAGTGGATTATTGCTGTTCCAGTCTGTCAGCCATTGCTTTAATGGAAAGCCCTCTACGGAATGTTGTATCCCAGAAATTCCCTTTAAGAAAGCTGAATTTTCCTTTTCATTCCAACTCCTACTCCCCCTCCGAAACCCCTCCCCACACTTTAGTCAGAGGAATACAGCATTTTCATTGATTTCAATTTGCCTGCGTTGCGACGCCATATTTCAATTTCTGACCGACGCACAATTTACAAGCCATAGCATGTGTCTCCAACGGCCCCCCACCCCCCGTCCGTACCCCATGCTCACTCGTACCCCATATATCTCTGTCTCCCTTCTGCCATATAGCTCTGTCTCTTTCGTGTGTGTGCAGACAGCGGCAGCAGGAGCAGGAGCAGGACAGTGGACAGACAGCTTAATTGATGAACAAAGGCGTTTGGGCCAAAAGTTGTGCGTTTGTTTAAGAGATAGCAGAGAGCCATGTCTGGGCCCTGGACAGAGAGTCTTTTTGCAGAGTCCGACCGAAGTTGAGGACTTGCAGAAGTCGTACAAAATATTTAACACCCGCTGAGCGTATTTATGGGAGAATGAACCTGTGTGTCCTACTCCTTCTCATCATCAGCAGCGTCCCCGTCGTCGTGGTCTTAGTCGTCGTCGTCGTCGTCATTCCCATCCACATCCACATCGTCATCGTCCATGACTCCACCATTTTGTCTTAGACGGGGCCAATGTATGTACAAGTGAGTGTGTTGGCTGACAGGAGCGCAATAAAGGATGTTGAGGGGGATCTTGCGATTGGTTTTAAGGGAATGATGTTGGAATACATTGGTACTTTTACCTACACTTCAAAATGATATTTTATTTATACCAAATTTATATTCTTTAAAATATCACATATGCCGTATAGAAAAACCTTTCCTTGTAATTACTGTAGTCATATTATATTGTAGTTCCTGTCCTCTAATACAACGATATTTAATTCTTTCGCCTTAACAAACTGGGACCGCTCCTGTCCTGCCACATCCTCGAAGAAGCTCCTCTATCTCTCTCTCCCTTTACAACCTTACAATCGTTTTCTCTTTCTCATACATATGGCAGATTTGCAATTCCAATTGGCGCGACGTCTTCGCTTCGTCTAGGTCTTGCTCCTTCCACTGATGATTAGTTGTCGTCTCTGTGTCTATCCCACTCTCCCCTGCTCTGTCCCTCTCACTCACATCTCCCTTTCTCTTTCGCTGGAGCTGTGGAGCTTTCTATGGCTTTGGCCTGGGCCACGTTTAACCTTCTTTTTATTGCACACACGATGCAATTATTTGTTTTATTAACTGTTGAACATGTTTTCTGCGCACATCGCGCCATGTTTTCCCACTGATATATAAGTCGCTTCCAAATTGTAAATTGCAAATTTTATTAATTTCTATCCATGGGAAACTTGTTCCCTCCTCGATCGCGGCGCTCCGTGTGGGCTTTATTCAGTTTGGCGCTTCGTTCGATTTGGGTTGGGTTCTGGTCGATGCGATGCGGTGCGGTGGAGTTCGATTTAATTAAATTATATCTATGGCCATTATTGAATGTACAATTAACCTTTTAAGGTATTTTTGCTGGGCTGGGCACTGGAACACGGGAATTGGTAGACTCTGTTAATTTAGGAAATGTCATTGGGTGGATTGGGACACATAAAGGTCCTATCACAACATTTTAAATTCATAAATTACTTAAAAGCTATACAAATTTCCAATCTACCTGGAAGCTCACATATTTCTTTAGTTAATACCTAACATTAGCACAGAATTAACATAAATACAGTACGAGAATGTATGTACATATGTATATATTTTTTTGCCAAGAAGGTTATATAAGGCGTTGGCGTTCATAAGAGTCAACTACATGAATCCCCCCTTAAAAGATTAATCAGTTAAGCAAACATAATAAAAGGCTAAGCGGCATTTTACGACACTTTGATAAATATCGAATCAAAATAATGCGTCAAAATAATTAATCACGATTAAACAGGGTGGAGTCAGAGGCGAGTGACGGGGGGCTGAGGCTTAGCCCTCTGCTAATGATCGATAAGTGAGGGTCGGTAGGCAGCAAAGAGTAGAGAACAAGTGTTTTCCATCACACGCCATTCCCAAATTAGTGGAAAACAATGAGAAAAGCGAACCCCTCGCTGAAAAGCTCACACCCCACCATCATGACTCTAACACTTTGCAGAGGCAAAATGTCACATAATCGGGAAAATCAAATGCAAATGTAATAAATCCGTGTGAAATGCGCTCAGTGGGCGGGTCGGTCCCGGTCCCGGTCCCGGTCCAACCCCAGATTTGTATTTATTTACTTACCGACGACTTTCGGGCGCATAATTTAAGGCCTGTCCAAAGGGATTGGAATCCACCCGAAGTCAATTTATATTCATAGTTTTTCCGAGTGTGGGAACTCTGTCATGTGGTTTCGCATCAGTCAGTCTGTCAGGCTACTGCAACCCTTTTTTGCATGTTTTCACCCAAAATTGTATGTTTTTTTTTTGGTTTTTCTGCTTGGATGCATACGTTTTTTGTGGTTTATCAATGAATGAATAGATTCCACTTGTTGAATGCTGACTGATAGGGCTGTCCTTCTTTTTATGAAGTGTGGGGCACAGTCGCCTTAAAAAAGTGAATTTGATCTTTAAATAATGAAAAGTTTGCCAAAAGGGCTATAAATCAACTGCCTAGCTCTTCCCTTACCGTCTCTGTAAACGTTTGTTTATATAAATTTTAATCAAAATCGGTGTTCAGCAAACGATCATTCAAAAGCGGCCCCAAGGGTAACATTTGATGGCTTTTAGCACGTGCAACAGGCCGCAAGCCGCACCAGAGTGCCACAACTGTGGGTGGTGTTGTCGGGGGTGTCGGCTGTCCGCAACCCTTAATTGAGCGTGTAATCTGGGCGCCCAGGGCTGTGAAAAGCGGGGTGGAGGCCCTAATGCCCTGTAAATGCAACAAAACAGCTTGTGTGCTCTGGGGATTGACTTCAGTGCGATGTAAAGTGCCGTTGATGATGTGATTTCGTCTCTGATTTGATTAGATTGCATTTCATTAGCGGAAGATTGATGAAGCATACGTCAAATAACATGGTAAATGCATAAGAATGTAAGCCGATTTGTTGTTCAACTTTTTTCGTGGTGAAAAGTAATTTGTAGAAGGTTTAAATTTGAATTGTAAATACTTTTAATTTGTTGGTTTTTATTTTTCAATTTTGAATTGCAGCCGTGCAAGCTCAGGCTGACATGAACAACAGTTCTGACGAGCTGCACTCTAACTTCGGTAAGTAGCCTTAAAATTATTTTCTGTTTCTCCGATTTTATAAAACGGGTTAGCCTTTCAAATCTATTTGAACTTTCAATTTGCAATTTATTGCCAAACACCAATTATACATGAATTTTCAAACTGCTACTGCACAAAAGCTGTTTGGTACGAGCTGAGAATGTTAATACAGTCCTGTTAAGCGCAGTTTTCAAGTGCATGAACAGGTCTAACTTAAAGAAAACGAATAAAAAGCTGAAAATGTTCAATATGAAATTTAAAAAAGCGTAAATAGTGGTGTTAACAATTTTTTATTAAAGTGATATTGAATATGTATTTTATATAATTGTCATTAACACATCCAGTTCTGTGGGGCTAGCTTCTGATTCGTACAACATGGCACTCCGTAGTTAAAACAGCATTTTGTATATTTAAATACTGATTTAAATTTATTGGTCCTGCTTAGTTCCACGGAAATCCTTAGTTTTGTCTTAACGAGATTAATCTGGCTTAATACCCGCTCAATCTATAAAAGTAAGCCTCCAAAACCTAGTGCTGTCTCTGATATTTTCTCTATTTATTAAATTATTTGCCTTAAATTTCTATATATTTTCAAGTTTAAGGTAATCAAAATTGAGCTAATTCTATTCTTCTTAGCTCACAAGATTTTGTTTACGGAAAAAAGACAACCTGTTTTAGAATTTCTAAATTATCTGTTAAACTAGCAAATATCGTTAAGATATAATGATGATATAAAAAATCCAAAATTTCAAGCTTCCCGCATGTGGTCTTCAAAAAAAATCCATTCTTCGCGAAAAAAGCGTAATCGGCAGCACTGGGTTAGTGTGACCGAAGTGATCAAAAAACATAACCCCAAAAACCATAAACCATCGCGGCGGCAGAAAGAAATCCATGCATAGTACAAATCTTAAAATTTAAAAATACAAGTGCTATAATGCAAAGGGTATGTTGTGAAATGTTTGGTTATCAAGCCCATATTTAATTGTTTGCCCTTAGAACATTGACGCATTCTTCAAGCGGCTGCCAGGCAAAACAAAAAAATCCGATGAGGAAGAGCAGACGCCATCGAAGGCGCCAAAACGCCGCAAGCCCATGATCATATCTAGCGATGAAGAGGAAATAGCCGCGAGTCCGCAGGAGCCAAAGAAACGCAAGACGAGCAGCAAGGCCGTATGCAGCGATGAGGACAAGGTGGCCGCCAGTCCAGATGTATCGCAGGCAAAGAAGCGTGTCACTAATGGTGTTGGAGGAAAGAAGCCATCGCTTTCCAAGCTGAAGCCGGTGCAAAAGGTGGATCCCACGCAGCTGTTTGGTGGCGAGACCATGCGCGTGGAGAAGCCGAAACAAAAGACAAAGGCTGTCATCGAGTTTGAGGATGAGGATATCGATAAGAGTCTTATGGAGGTGGATTTTGATGAAAGCGTAGGGGCAGCGGAACCTAAAGAGAACGAGAAAGGGAGAGTGGCTATTGCTCCCAAGTCGCCGTCGCGCAAACGAGCCAAGCCCGGCAGCCCGAAGCCGTCAAAGAGTAGCAGTCCAAAGGCACCGAAGCCGTCAAAGCGTATCAGCCCAGAGGCAGCAAAGCCCAAGAGTCCGGAGCCTCCAAAGCGCAGCAGTCCGGACACACCAAAGTCGAAAGCTAAGGCCAAGACCACGACGCCACGTGTGAAGAAGGAGAAGCCGCCAGCGGACCTCGAGACCAGCGTGTTGACCGATGAGGAGCGCCACGAGCGGAAGCGCATGTCGGCAGTCCTCTACCAGAAGTTCAAGAACCGCAGCGCCTGCCTCAATCCCGGCAGTAAGGAAATACCAAAGGGAACACCCGACTGCCTGAAGGGTCTCACGTTTGTGGTCACCGGCGTGCTGGAGTCGATGGAGCGGGAGGAGGCCGAGTCGGTGATCAAGGAGTACGGCGGCCGTGTGATGACGGTGGTGGGCAAGAAGCTCATGTATCTGGTGGTGGGCGAGGAGGCTGGTCCCAAGAAATTGGCCACCGCGGAGGAGCTGAACGTGACCATCCTGAGCGAGGATGGACTATTCGATTTGATCAGGGAGAAGTCGGGACAGGGCAAGAGGCAGCAGGTGAAAGAGGAGATTAAGAGTCCAAAGAAGGAGGAGAAGAGCGAGTCCAGACCAAAGAAGGAAGAGCCTAAGGTAAAGAAGGAAGTGAAGGAACAATCATTGGCCAAAGTAGAGAAGATGGATCCTAAGGTGAAGAAGGAGAAGGAAGAGTCTGTGCCAGCAGTCGCCGTCAAGGTGAAGAAAGAGCCCACATCCATGGACACTTCCCAAGCTCAGAGCAGGCCCGTTGTGAAGCCCCTGGATCTGGGCAGCATGGCCTGGGTGGACAAACACAAGCCGACAAACATCAAGGAGATCGTGGGACAGGCCGGAGCAGCCAGCAACGTGACCAAGTGAGTAAAGTAACCCCCATGTCCACCTTCTATTGAACCATCTCCTGCGCAGGCTGATGAACTGGCTGTCCAAGTGGTATGTGAGCCACGATGGCAAGAAGAAGGCGCAGCGACCCAATCCCTGGGCCAAGAACGACGATGGTAGCTTCTACAAGGCTGCCCTGCTGTCGGGACCACCAGGAATAGGAAAGACAACGACAGCTACGCTAGTGGTCAAGGAACTGGGCTTCGATGCGGTGGAGTTCAATGCCTCCGACACTCGAAGCAAGCGTCTGCTCAAGGATGAGGTATCCACGTTGCTGGGAAACAAGTCCCTCTATGGCTACGTTAATGGACAGTCCCAGGCGGTGTCCAAAAAGCATGTGCTAATCATGGACGAGGTGGACGGCATGGCTGGCAACGAGGATCGCGGCGGGATGCAGGAGCTAATTGCCCTTATCAAGGACAGCTCCGTACCCATCATTTGCATGTGCAACGATCGCAATCACCCGAAGATCCGATCTCTCGTCAACTACTGCTTTGACCTGCGCTTCCAGCGGCCGCGTCTCGAGCAGATCAAAGGCAAGATCATGAGCATATGCTTCAAGGAGAAGGTCAAGATCTCGCCGGCCAAAGTGGAGGAGATCATAGCAGCCACAAACAACGATATTCGCCAGTCCATCAATCACATTTCGCTGATGAGTGCGGGAGAAGATATTCCCACCCAATCGCAGGCTAAGGTGGAGCTGAAGACGGCCTCCAAAGATCTGAAGCTGGGACCCTGGGAAGTGGTGCGCAAGGTCTTTACCGCCGAGGAGCACAAGCGGATGTCTTTCGCCGATAAATGTGATTTATTCTTCCACGACTACAGTCTGGCGCCACTGTTTGTCCAGCAGAACTATCTCCAGGTCACGCCACAGGGCAATAAGTGAGTCTCAGTAAATCCTCCATTAGAAATCAGTTTATTAACTTTTATCATCTTTTTTGTTTCAGAAAGGATATTCTGGGCAAAGTGGCAGCCACTGCGGATGCCCTTAGTATTGGCGATATGATAGATAAACGTATCCGTGCCAACTCCGCCTGGAGTCTGCTGCCCACGCAGGCATTTTTCAGCTCTGTTCTCCCGGGAGAGAAAATGGCAGGCCACTTCACGGGGCAGATCAACTTCCCCGGCTGGCTGGGCAAGAACTCGCGGACCACGAAACGGGCGAGACTAGCCCAGGAGCTGCATGATCACACTAGGTCTTGCACCTCCGGCTCCAGGCTTTCCGTCCGGCTGGACTACGCTCCCTTTCTACTGGACAACATAGCCCGTCCGCTGGCCAAAGATGGCCAGGATGGAGTGTCCGCTGCACTGGACGTAATGAAGGACTACCACCTGCTGCGTGAGGATCTCGACTCGCTAGTGGAGCTGACCGCCTGGCCGGGCAAGAAGTCCCCGCTGGATGCCGTGGATGGCCGCGTGAAGGCGGCCCTGACGCGGTCCTACAACAAGGAAGTGATGGCCTATTCCTACTCCGCACAGGCGAACATCAAGAAGAAAAAGTCGGAGGCAGGTGCCGCCGATGAGGAGCTGCTGGGCCTGGAAGAGGACCTCGGGGAGGGCGAAACCAATCGCGTAGACTCGGACTCGGACGAGGATAAAGACAACCTAGAGCTAGATGGCCTGATCAAGGCCAAAAAGAAGTCCACGGCTGCCAGCACGTCGAAGGCAGCGAGCGGATCCAAGAAGTCGACCGCTGGTTCGACGGCCGCCAAGCCCAAGTCCAGAGCCAAAAAGTAAACCCAATGTTCCTTTGTTTCAATTTATACATTATTTCATTGATAGTTATTCCCTTTCCCTCTCATCCAACAAAAATTCACGTTGAAATAGAGCACCGTTTAACTATAAACTTTATTTATAAAATAAAAGAATGAAATTTTATTAAAATGTATTCATTTACTCATAGTTTTCCCCGGAATATATTTATATAGCGGATCCAATACATATATTTAAAATTGTAATCCTAATTTGAATAGTAAAATGTGTAACGCCATACAAATATTTTTGACGACTTTTTGCCTGCGTGGATTTTGTAAGATGACACCACCATATAAGAGAAATATACTCAAAGTCACAAGATCCTTATTACAATACGTATACTGAATTTACGGGCCTAAGCGGTTGTTGCATACTGAAAAGAATGTTCCATGAGGACCAAGCGATGTTTGAATATCCATTTTTTAAGCCTGGACTGACAGGTTGTCGAGTGCGAGACAATTCGCTCATAATAAAGAAGCCAAGATAGTTCATTATTTTTCTTATGTGTGTATTTAAACATCTTTCAGCTCAAATCACATAAATACTACAGTTGTGCAGCGAAGTTTTGTCCGCACCTTCGTAGACTATTTGAACAAGCAGGTGGACGTGAAGTCCATCCAGTGCCTGCAGGCGTCATTTCATGTCGGGGAAGAGGAAACGGAAGCCGAGCTTATCAATCCCATGAACACCAAGAATATCGAGAGTCCCTGTTGCTGGTCGAGTCACTCATGAACGAAGGATATGTTCTATGTTCAGTTAAACTGTGTAGAAAGAAGAATGTACAAATCATAAATTATCTGCTACTAGCAAGTTCGCTAAACAATTCGAAACAGAAGAAAGTTAACTTAAACTATTCATTAATTAAGACCTGACATTGGAAGCATAAGTATCAACGGAAGAATGATGGAACTATTTTTGTAAACACATATGGTACCAGAAACATATCTTGATATTTTTGGTAGTGAGGGGACCAGATACAGGAACCAGAAAAGTAGATTAGTTTATGGTATAGGGGTAAGAAAATTCCTCAGACTACCTTTTCATAAAGCCAAGGACTCCTTCTGGTTTATTCGAAATAGCAGATATATGAGAATTAAAATATAATTTAGGTACAAAGATAATGCCCAAGTCATTGACTTAGTACAGGCGTTCCAAGGAAATGTTATAAATTGTGAAGTCAGACCTTCACACCATATTTTAAAAGACTTAACTGGGAACCAGACTAGAAATCTATCTCCTCAAAAGTGTAAGTCCAATAATTCCCAGTCAGTAATAGGTTCAGTTGTGTGGAGGCATCTATTCTCTTGTCGAATAAATCTCGAATCTGCTGGTCCAGTACCATAATTTTTTCTTTCTGTCCGGAATTTGTATATCCTCAGGCATATAGATATTGGATAAAATAATATACTTTTTATAGGTCTTACACTGTGTAACTCAACTATACTTAATATTACTCTCCATTGGTGTTGCTCCTACGTTGTGAAGGTTTGTACAGTATTTATACAGTATTTAAACACTGCGTTTTCCTGATAGTAATTACAAAATCACAGCACACAACAAATACAAAGCGAAGAAAGCAAAAGAGTGCTGACAACGCAGCCGCGAAAGAGACGAAACTCAGAGAGTATAAGAGCTAGAGCAACCAAATAATACGAACCTGCACAAGTGCATTTAAAAACTTCGAATCAATCTACAAAAAATTGGTGTTCGGTGGGATGCTTGCCGGAGCCATGCTCCAACTCCTCCTCCTGTATCTCTTTGCTCTTGTAATTGGAGTCGGACTAGTCGCAGATCGCGGTGGAGCAGGGCGGCTCATTGATGGGATTGATGGGCCAGCATTTTACTGACATTCGTGGTGGTGCTGTAGGCAAACGTAACGTGATGTTGAGCGTGGCACCGTATCCGCCACAGAGGAAATCTTGGACATGCGCTCGGACATCATAAGCGTTGAGGGCGACAACGGACCCGCAGCCTGGTCATCCTTTGGCTGATTTCTTATGGCTGCCGACATCTGTCCAGAAGAGCAGACACTTCATACACGGCAGTGTTGCGAGGCTTCTCCGAGTCCCCGGTACCGATGATGCCTACGGATTCGCCCAGAAACCTAGAAGAGGCAACGTTTTAGGAGCAAAATTACGCGGGTGAATAGTAGAGAGAGGGATTTACCTGGTCACGCTAATGCTGTTGTAGTAGGAGTAGGTCCAGGAGTAGAAGCCCAATGATGCCCATGGCAATATCGAACGGCTTTCCATCGCTGAGCAGCGTATGAAGTCTTAGGGCTCTCTCAAGTACATGAAGCTGCCTTACACAGGATTCGCGACGTTCCAGGATCTTTCAGTTGTCTTTATATGATTTTGGTATGGTTTTGAATACAGAAATAGAAGGTCACACTTTCCAATATACCGAAAATATGCATCTAAGAAACAGCCTTTATCGATTCCAGACTTCGGTTATCGGGCTAAAATCAGCTGAGAAAACCCGCTCATCGATTTCGATTTCAGTATTTCATTGCAAGGTGTGTGATTACTCTTAAACGGTCACACTCCTCAGCTGGCTCAAAAGAAAAATGGCGTTGTCGTGAGCGGGACGAGAAATTTCTACACACGGGTCGCCGCAGCCAATCCTCAGCAGAAATGCAATAAAATTGCATCTATTAACGCGTTGCAAGCCTTCGAACAGTGGACAAAATTAGCGTGCAAGTGGAATACAGCGATTGACAAAAGAAAATAGTGTGTACCCGATGGTTTTTCACCGTTCATTTGCTCGAGGGCGCGTTTTTTTCAGTTTGTCACTTGATAAAATTTTTATGCGTAAAAAGTTCCCTAAGTTCTCGCTCTATTGTGTGTACATATGTTTTTGTGTGAAGGGCGCAGCATCGCAAAAGAAGAAAACCGGAGCAACAGCCAAAACTCCATGAGAAATTTCTAGCCCCGGATCTTAATTTAATTGAAATTAATTGCCGCTCAACAGCCTCAGCCCAGCTCTTGGTTCTTTTTTGCGCAACTCGTTTTTGCCGACGAACATCAAGGAGATCGTGGGCCAGGCCGGAGCAGCCAGCAACGTGACCAAGTGAGTAAAGTAACCCCCATGTCCACCTTCTATTGAACCATCTCCTGCGCAGGCTGATGAACTGGCTGTCCAAGTGGTATGTGAGCCACGATGGCAAGAAGAAGGCGCAGCGACCCAATCCCTGGGCCAAGAACGACGATGGTAGCTTCTACAAGGCTGCCCTGCTGTCGGGACCACCAGGAGTAGGAAAGACAACGACAGCTACGCTAGTGGTCAAGGAACTGGGCTTCGATGCGGTGGAGTTCAATGCCTCCGACACTCGGAGCAAGCGTCTGCTCAAGGATGAGGTATCCACGCTGCTGGAAAACAAGTCCCTCTATGGCTAATCAAAAAGCATGTGCTAATCATGGACGAGGTGGACGGCATGGCTGGCAACGAGGATCGCGGCGGGATGCAGGAGCTAATTGCCCTTATCAAGGACAGCTCCGTACCCATCATTTGCATGTGCAACGATCGCAATCACCCGAAGATCCGATCTCTCGTCAACTACTGCTTTGACATGCGCTTCCAGCGGCCGCGTCTCGAGCAGATCAAAGGCAAGATCATGAGCATATGCTTCAAGGAGAAGGTCAAGATCTCGCCGGCCAAAGTGGAGGAGATCATAGCAGCCACAAACAACGATATTCGCCAGTCCATCAATCACATTTCCCTGATGAGTGCGGGAGAAGATATTCCCACCCAATCGCAGGCTAAGGTGGAGCTGAAGACGGCCTCCAAAGATCTGAAGCTGGGACCCTGGGAAGTGGTGCGCAAGGTCTTCACCGCCGAGGAGCACAAGCGGATGTCTTTCGCCGATAGATGTGATTTATTCTTCCACGACTACAGTCTGGCGCCACTGTTTGTCCAGCAGAACTATCTCCAGGTCACGCCACAGGGCAATAAGTGAGTCTCAGTAAATCCTCCATTAGAAATCAGTTTATTAACTTTTATCATCTTTTTTGTTTCAGAAAGGATATTCTGGGCAAAGTGGCAGCCACTGCGGATGCCCTTAGTATTGGCGATATGATAGATAAACGTATCCGTGCCAACTCCGCCTGGAGTCTGCTGCCCACGCAGGCATTTTTCAGCTCTGTTCTCCCGGGAGAGAAAATGGCAGGCCACTTCACGGGGCAGATCAACTTCCCCGGCTGGCTGGGCAAGAACTCGCGGACCACGAAACGGGCGAGACTAGCCCAGGAGCTGCATGATCACACTAGGTCTTGCACCTCCGGCTCCAGGCTTTCCGTCCGGCTGGACTACGCTCCCTTTCTACTGGACAACATAGCCCGTCCGCTGGCCAAAGATGGCCAGGATGGAGTGTCCGCTGCACTGGACGTAATGAAGGACTACCACCTGCTGCGTGAGGATCTCGACTCGCTAGTGGAGCTGACCGCCTGGCCGGGCAAGAAGTCCCCGCTGGATGCCGTGGATGGCCGCGTGAAGGCGGCCCTGACGCGGTCCTACAACAAGGAAGTGATGGCCTATTCCTACTCCGCACAGGCGAACATCAAGAAGAAAAAGTCGGAGGCAGGTGCCGCCGATGAGGAGCTGCTGGGCCTGGAAGAGGACCTCGGGGAGGGCGAAACCAATCGCGTAGACTCGGACTCGGACGAGGATAAAGACAACCTAGAGCTAGATGGCCTGATCAAGGCCAAAAAGAAGTCCACGGCTGCCAGCACGTCGAAGGCAGCGAGCGGATCCAAGAAGTCGACCGCTGGTTCGACGGCCGCCAAGCCCAAGTCCAGAGCCAAAAAGTAAACCCAATGTTCCTTTGTTTCAATTTATACATTATTTCATTGATAGTTATTCCCTTTCCCTCTCATCCAACAAAAATTCACGTTGAAATAGAGCACCGTTTAACTATAAACTTTATTTATAAAATAAAAGAATGAAATTTTATTAAAATGTATTCATTTACTCATAGTTTTCCCCGGAATATATTTATATAGCGGATCCAATACATATATTTAAAATTGTAATCCTAATTTGAATAGTAAAATGTGTAACGCCATACAAATATTTTTGACGACTTTTTGCCTGCGTGGATTTTGTAAGATGACACCACCATATAAGAGAAATATACTCAAAGTCACAAGATCCTTATTACAATACGTATACTGAATTTACGGGCCTAAGCGGTTGTTGCATACTGAAAAGAATGTTCCATGAGGACCAAGCGATGTTTGAATATCCATTTTTTAAGCCTGGACTGACAGGTTGTCGAGTGCGAGACAATTCGCTCATAATAAAGAAGCCAAGATAGTTCATTATTTTTCTTATGTGTGTATTTAAACATCTTTCAGCTCAAATCACATAAATACTACAGTTGTGCAGCGAAGTTTTGTCCGCACCTTCGTAGACTATTTGAACAAGCAGGTGGACGTGAAGTCCATCCAGTGCCTGCAGGCGTCATTTCATGTCGGGGAAGAGGAAACGGAAGCCGAGCTTATCAATCCCATGAACACCAAGAATATCGAGAGTCCCTGTTGCTGGTCGAGTCACTCATGAACGAAGGATATGTTCTATGTTCAGTTAAACTGTGTAGAAAGAAGAATGTACAAATCATAAATTATCTGCTACTAGCAAGTTCGCTAAACAATTCGAAACAGAAGAAAGTTAACTTAAACTATTCATTAATTAAGACCTGACATTGGAAGCATAAGTATCAACGGAAGAATGATGGAACTATTTTTGTAAACACATATGGTACCAGAAACATATCTTGATATTTTTGGTAGTGAGGGGACCAGATACAGGAACCAGAAAAGTAGATTAGTTTATGGTATAGGGGTAAGAAAATTCCTCAGACTACCTTTTCATAAAGCCAAGGACTCCTTCTGGTTTATTCGAAATAGCAGATATATGAGAATTAAAATATAATTTAGGTACAAAGATAATGCCCAAGTCATTGACTTAGTACAGGCGTTCCAAGGAAATGTTATAAATTGTGAAGTCAGACCTTCACACCATATTTTAAAAGACTTAACTGGGAACCAGACTAGAAATCTATCTCCTCAAAAGTGTAAGTCCAATAATTCCCAGTCAGTAATAGGTTCAGTTGTGTGGAGGCATCTATTCTCTTGTCGAATAAATCTCGAATCTGCTGGTCCAGTACCATAATTTTTTCTTTCTGTCCGGAATTTGTATATCCTCAGGCATATAGATATTGGATAAAATAATATACTTTTTATAGGTCTTACACTGTGTAACTCAACTATACTTAATATTACTCTCCATTGGTGTTGCTCCTACGTTGTGAAGGTTTGTACAGTATTTATACAGTATTTAAACACTGCGTTTTCCTGATAGTAATTACAAAATCACAGCACACAACAAATACAAAGCGAAGAAAGCAAAAGAGTGCTGACAACGCAGCCGCGAAAGAGACGAAACTCAGAGAGTATAAGAGCTAGAGCAACCAAATAATACGAACCTGCACAAGTGCATTTAAAAACTTCGAATCAATCTACAAAAAATTGGTGTTCGGTGGGATGCTTGCCGGAGCCATGCTCCAACTCCTCCTCCTGTATCTCTTTGCTCTTGTAATTGGAGTCGGACTAGTCGCAGATCGCGGTGGAGCAGGGCGGCTCATTGATGGGATTGATGGGCCAGCATTTTACTGACATTCGTGGTGGTGCTGTAGGCAAACGTAACGTGATGTTGAGCGTGGCACCGTATCCGCCACAGAGGAAATCTTGGACATGCGCTCGGACATCATAAGCGTTGAGGGCGACAACGGACCCGCAGCCTGGTCATCCTTTGGCTGATTTCTTATGGCTGCCGACATCTGTCCAGAAGAGCAGACACTTCATACACGGCAGTGTTGCGAGGCTTCTCCGAGTCCCCGGTACCGATGATGCCTACGGATTCGCCCAGAAACCTAGAAGAGGCAACGTTTTAGGAGCAAAATTACGCGGGTGAATAGTAGAGAGAGGGATTTACCTGGTCACGCTAATGCTGTTGTAGTAGGAGTAGGTCCAGGAGTAGAAGCCCAATGATGCCCATGGCAATATCGAACGGCTTTCCATCGCTGAGCAGCGTATGAAGTCTTAGGGCTCTCTCAAGTACATGAAGCTGCCTTACACAGGATTCGCGACGTTCCAGGATCTTTCAGTTGTCTTTATATGATTTTGGTATGGTTTTGAATACAGAAATAGAAGGTCACACTTTCCAATATACCGAAAATATGCATCTAAGAAACAGCCTTTATCGATTCCAGACTTCGGTTATCGGGCTAAAATCAGCTGAGAAAACCCGCTCATCGATTTCGATTTCAGTATTTCATTGCAAGGTGTGTGATTACTCTTAAACGGTCACACTCCTCAGCTGGCTCAAAAGAAAAATGGCGTTGTCGTGAGCGGGACGAGAAATTTCTACACACGGGTCGCCGCAGCCAATCCTCAGCAGAAATGCAATAAAATTGCATCTATTAACGCGTTGCAAGCCTTCGAACAGTGGACAAAATTAGCGTGCAAGTGGAATACAGCGATTGACAAAAGAAAATAGTGTGTACCCGATGGTTTTTCACCGTTCATTTGCTCGAGGGCGCGTTTTTTTCAGTTTGTCACTTGATAAAATTTTTATGCGTAAAAAGTTCCCTAAGTTCTCGCTCTATTGTGTGTACATATGTTTTTGTGTGAAGGGCGCAGCATCGCAAAAGAAGAAAACCGGAGCAACAGCCAAAACTCCATGAGAAATTTCTAGCCCCGGATCTTAATTTAATTGAAATTAATTGCCGCTCAACAGCCTCAGCCCAGCTCTTGGTTCTTTTTTGCGCAACTCGTTTTTGGGCTGAAAATTCAATAAGCACGTAAATTCCGGAACACACCCCAAACCACCGCACACCCTGCTCTGCTTTCCCCGCGCTTACGCACAACCACTCCACTCCCCCCTCGCTGAAAGGAATGCTGGATTGGCAAAGAGAGAAAGAGAGAGGAAAGCGAATCCAAAGGCAAGTGTAGACTTTGACAACAGCAAAATGAGTGGGTGGCCCTTTGCAAGGTAGATTTATGTGGGGTGAGGGATTCGCAAATTAACATTATAGTGCTTTTTTTGTGAACGATTAATTATAAGAAATGGAGTTATTTGTTGTGGAAAAAGTATGTTAAATTCCCACTTCACGTTATTGTCAGTATACGCTGCCGATTAGAGACCGTTTTCTTGGACTTCCTGACCTTCTTGTGAATATACCGTGGCCTGGGCCCCCCTCAACACTTTACTCAGTCACTTCTCTGCTTTCTCTCTCCTTCGCACTCCTGCTGTTGCTGTTGCTGTTTGCTGCTTCTGCTGCTTTTGTTGTGTTAGGCACAAGGACACGCCATGGCATACGCATACATTCATGCGCAGCAGGGGACGTGGGGCAGGGGCAGGGGCAGCAAGAATTACAGTTACAGTTTTCGGCCCCGAAATTTTTTGTAAACACTTGTCGCCTGCGCCGTTGACGTCGACGCAGACGCTAGCGTCGCAGTTGCCGCGCCTTTTCTTCAATTTTATTATGTTTTTTGCAACACATGTTTACGGGATTTTTTTTTAATATTCGTACCGTAAACTTTGTAGGGGGAGTGGGGGAATAACCCTTTTCAGTGAGAGATGGTTGTGAATGGGGAATCAAATGAAGGGAATCTAGGGAACATTTGTTAATTAGTTTTTTTTAAACGGTGGGGGCGACAATTTGTTGTCCTAAATGTAAGTTTTCGTGGACTTATTTCGAAAATCTTACATTTTCTTATATTTCAAACACTTGTGTTGTGTCCTTCTGCTGCCGCTTTTTCTCGCATTCTTCCCGGCGCCCCTTTGCCACATTTTCTTGCACAAAATGCTCCAAATTCAGGTCATTGCATTTGCTTGAGCAGCGCCACCCACCCATTATGCATGCTCTCCCTCTCTATTCTTGTATCTCGCTCTCCTTTACTCATGCACTCTCGTTGTCTTTCTCTTTCTATCGCTGTGGATTCTGCTCTTTTCCTGCGTGTTAAGCTGGTTTTTCCCATGGATTTTCCCTTTCGTTTCAAGCTTTCTTTAATGCTGTTCTGGATCTATATTCTTGTATTAGATTTTTGCCGTAAGATATGATTAAGGATATTATCATTCTTGAGAGTGAGCGGTAGATGGGAAGCAGCTTATTTCATTAATCAAAGCCCCAAATGGATGGTAAAGAACTCACACCTCTAACCTCTTCCTTAAACATTTAAATAATACACCTAATAGTACTGTTAATAGTAATTTAGAACCCTATTTATTACCATTCTTTATTTTCGGTATGATGTCAGCATATTAATGACGGGACATGTCCGCATATTCCTCGATATTGGTAGTGCAAAAAAAGAGAAAAAAAGAGAACGAGAACGAAAACACAAACTTGTCGATAACGGTTCAAAGGTTGATAAGACACACACAACAGATCCAGAACACAGTTACAGCACCAGAGAGTGAGTTCCTATAACGGTGTTCCGAAACAGACAACAATCAAATAGATAAACGATGGGTAAAAGAGGGCAGGCGGCAGGCGGCCTGCCAGTGAGAGGGGGGTGGGGTATAGGGTATTGCTGCTCTCCTATTTACACACGACGGCTTACATGCTTCGGAGCGCACTTCGTTATCAGTTTTTCTACATACCCGAGTGTGTGGTGCGTGTGTGTGTGTGTGTGCTGTAGGGTTGCCAGGGGGTAGTGTAGGGCAGCGGAGGGACGGGACGGGACGGGACAGAGATAAGCAAGCGACGACAACACTTGACTGAGTCCGAAGCGCTGTGGCTGTTAAAAAGACCCGTTTGTTGGCATAGCTGCTTCGCTTTTTTCTACCTCTTTTTTTTCTGTTGATTTTATTTATTCTTTTTTCGTTATTTTGGCAACTCCACCTATACCCCGCCTCCCTTCTGCTGACATCATCATCCACAGATTTTCATGCTCAATTTGAAATCTAGAAAGGGGACACAAGCATTTTATCGGGTCTCGATCACGAGCCGGCAAGGAAATGAATGAAATATTAATGGAGGAACGGCAGGCCAGCCCTTACAGAGATTACTATTTGCAGTGCAAATAGAGGAATTTTATGGGGTAGATTGACTCTAAAGTAAAATCAATTGCATTCTCGTGTATTTTGTTTTTCTATTGAAAATTATACGGCACCTCTAAACCTTTTAACCCCTCTAAATTATATTTAAAACAAATTATTAATAAACAGTTTAATTTCAACTTCAAGATTACAAAGCTCGCGCTAGAAGTGGATTAAAAGTCGTCTTAATTATGGTTTTCATAACGAATATGATGATTGGAAAATAAATTTTCCTGATAATCAAACGGCTTTCAGCCGCTCTCAGCTTAGAACTGGTTCTTAAAAACGTATAATAATATCTGATCAAGGGTCTTGGCGATCATATATTCTGTATTGGCATCCAACTTGTTGTAGAAACTAGATTGTAAAGTGGTCCAAATGGAAACTTCGTACACGTTCCTAACCCAATAAGAGTGTTTCCGTCGCGTGAGATACTATACCAAATGTATCCAATGGATAGGTCGGACCATGTATGGCAAACACAACACGGATGCAGAGTTCAAACATAGAAATATCACACGTTGCGGTGGTGGAAGGCGAATCAAACTTGGGGCCAAAAGAGAACGAGTTAATCGTGTAGATGAAATGGGTCAACATTGAGTCCGTCTGTACGTGTATCTCAAAGCTACACAGATACAAACAGCCTGCCGACAGTCCCCAGGCCTCAATGGGGCAAAGCAAATTAAGTTGCAAGCCAACTTCTGAGTCTCCCTCTCTATCTCCCTCTCTATCTATCTATCTCTCTCTCTCGGGCCATACATTATTTATTTTGCGATCTCAATACGCTTTGTTGGCTTTCTGTGCCGGGAGGGGATGGGTGAGGGTGGCCCAATGCTAGGGAGGGGAGGGGGAGGGGCACTTGCATTCATTGAATTTGTTTTGCCTTTGTTTTCTCTTCGGTTTTTGCTTTTTCAGAGGTCTAATTGAAATCTGTTGTCTTTCGGTTGGGTTTCGGCTGTGATTTACAGTCGTTAACAGGTTTCCCTTTTTTTTTTTGGCTTTGGCTTTGGCTTTGGTCAAAAGCATAAAACGATTTCCATTTCCGTTTCGGGGCAGCATACTCATAAATTCAAAATGTATCTTGTGTCGGCTCCGACGGCGGTCTCTTGACTTGTGCTGCATACAAATTGGGGACAATTTCAAGTGCTGCTTAGCCATGGTTGCACACACGCACACCGACACAGTGGAGGGATCGCTTGTCCGAGGGTTACAGTGGATATGCGATAGGTGTGCCAAAAAATGAGACGGGAGCTATCATTGTGACTGTCATAATTTCAGGTGTTGTACGATCGATGCTCTAATCGCATCGAACGTAATGGGTTTATGGGGCATTATCTGTAGGGCCATATGTTTGGCACAGCCCTATCTCATGGGCAGATGAAAGTTTTCTGCACAACAGTGGATGTGAATGTATGGGTGCCTTCGGCTATCACAGCAGATGTTCGCTCAGAAGTCCATTCAGAGAAGGAAGTCCCCTTGGATAAGGATATGTCTTCGAGATCAGAGAGTGGAGATGCTATTTGAATCTTTTTCCGCACATTTGATTGTTCTTCTAACGAAGTTTTCCGCAAAACCCTTTCGGAATCTCCGCCAATCGATTGTCCTCCTGCTGTTAGCTTTGGCTCTACTGTACTTGGGCTTTATCCTTAACCCGTTTCTTTGTACTCGTTGAAAATGTCAGTCAAGTGTTCTGCGACAAGGCTCTCACCGCATCTCAAGAACTTTTTTGCACTGCCTCCTGCCACCCGCCTCCTGCCTCCCGCCTCCTGCCTCCTGCCAACCGCCTCCCGCCTCCCTCCCGCTTATTCTTTTTACTTGCAAATTCTGCCATTCTGTATCTTGACTTTGTCCAACAAATTGCTATAATTTGTTGTAAATTCCATGAAAGTGCTTGTCCGCCATGGAAAAAGGGCGGCGGAGGGGAGGGGTCCACTGCCCGACTGTCTAATCAATAACCAGAGCCACTTGTTTGTTCAGTCAAAGTGTTGTCCGGCTGTCAACGACATTTATTTTCCCCCTTTTCATGCAGGGCTCTTGTATGTATCTGTATCTTTGCTGGAGCTGTGTCTGCGGTGTATCTGTGGAGCTACCTAACGACAATACTAATTGATTTCGTTCGGCATTTTCAATTGCGTTTTGTTGTGTCTATTTATGAGTGGTTTCCCCCCCCCCACGTCTCCCCCACGTCTCCCCCACGTCTCCCCCACGTCTCCCCCACGTCTCCCCCACGAGTTCGTGGTTTGTTTTGCATATTAGCAAATCTTTTTGTTTATAGTCGTTGAGGTGAAAATATCTTTAAAGCAGTCTGGAACCTCTGGACAGACACTTGCAGCTTCTTTGGGTTCCATTAAAACTAAAATTAAAGTACTTCTTATGGCGAACAAAGGTTCGCCATAGGACGATGCCTGCCAGAGCCAGATAGCAATTAAGAGATGCAGATTCTGTGGAATATTATCCGCTGACAAGTACAAAAAAGACCAGACGATGAAGGGACACACATGTGCAGAGAGGACTCTCTCTGTGTGTGTGCCTGCACTGTATATATAATCCAATGATAAACAAAGAGTCTTCGAGTCGTATAAAAAAAGAGCAACTGATGGGATGATGGTGCTGTTCCTGGTTGCTGGTCGAGGCTCCGTTGCGGGGGAAACTTTAAATAAATATTTTAATGAACTGCACTAAAGGCAGTGCATGGCAGTGCTGTGCAGTGCAGAGTTGACTTTGAAATGCACTCGCCGGCAGCAAGCAGTAGCACATCTGAGGAACGTCCATCGGAACGTCAGACGGCGGAGTGCATCCTTTTATATTCAGGCTCGGGCACACACATAAAATACACTCTCTGTTCGGTGCATTTTATTTATAAACACAGCCAGACAGACAGATGGAGTTGCAGCCACCATGTGGGCTGTAAAGAAGAATATCTACTATATCTTTCGCTCTGGCTTTTGGCCCTATACAAACATCCCAACCACAACAATTGTTGTTCTTTCGGCAGGGCAGGGGCTTTGGCCTGATGTACATATTTCTTGGAATGGAAACGGCCCCAAGTGATTCATCTTCTCGTTTGGCAGCGGAATTATGAAAGATGCTCGAGATACATTTTAATTGAGATGCATTTGCCATCACAGATACAAATATGCCTCCAGAGCAGAGAGATTGAGATTGTTTCAATTTAAACGATGACAAAAACGAACTAAAGGCAGGGCATTGGAGAGGAGTGGAGTGGAGTGGAGGGGGAAAACTCTTCTATAAGCAATTCAAAGATAAATTATTATTGACATTTCGAATTGATATTGTCAATTATTTGGGATCCAATATCCAATATGATGGATTTGTATATATAGAGGCAGTGGAGATGATTTATGATGAAATATTAGGGGGGAACTGGGGAGGGAATTGAGAAATTCCTAAAGGAAATCTCTAAATATATAGAAAATACAAAACAATTCTGTAGAAATTAGAAAAGAGTTTGTGGAAAGTTTTTCCTATGGAAAACTTCATTGTTAATGGAATATTTTGTGTGGAAAATACTTTGAACGAATTCTCAGATGTGTAGGCAAATAAAATTCCATGAAATGCATTCAAAAGCAGGGAAAACCACGCCCTTTTCCCGACCTTAGCCAACGGAGAGACACCCAAAGTGCCAGAATGGCAAAATGGCAAAATGGCAGGCGGAAACTTAATTAAAGAGCCATGAATTTATGTCACTCCATAGTATATAAAAGTCATAAAACTTTGATGGGGACACACACACAACATTTTTTGGGTCACACGGATACAAAAGGAGAGAGAGAGAGAGAGAGGGGGGGTGGGGATACTCTTGTGGAAACTGGTTAAAAACTTCTTCATGCCTCCAGTTTTGGAGCCCAGCCACAGGGGACAGCCAGCAGCCACAGAGCACATCATTCGCCAATCTGAAGTTTATGGAATGCCGAAGAGTATGCCAGGCCGGCCAATAAGGCCAACAGATACGAGTGGACATAGATATAGCCTTGCTGTGGCCCAAGTTGGTGGCTCATCAAGCGGTACTGTAACCCCATTCTAGCACTGCTTTCAGTGCTCCCAGAGAGACCGGACCGGAGACCAGTGGCTGCCAGAGACCGCTTCTAGCGACTTGTCCATAAATTGTCGAGCATCATTAATATTGCGGCAACGTCTTGATGCCGCTGCCGTTTAAGGTGTTCTCTCAGTGCGAGTGTGTGGGTCTTTTATGATTAAGGATCAACGGAGAAGAGAAGTGGTCCACCAAAGATTGAGACCAAATCGATGGCAAGCGATTGAAAGGCCACAAAGAACAGAAGGAGTTTCAAATGTATTCGAATGCTAGAACTCTCCTTCAAAGGAGACTTCAAAGTCTTCTCATTTTCCATCTGTTCCAAGGATTTTAGGTGGTCTCTTCCACATTAATCATCTCAGAATTCGCCAAAAGACAAAAGGCGGAGAGCACTGCCCGCATTTTATCTGTAGAAATGTGCTTGAAGAGGCCACATGATAATCATTTGTGTGTTATTTATGACAAAACGTGACTTATGCGAACAGAAAAGCCACAACTTCACAGAGAGAAGGAGAAAGAGAGTTTTTCAGTCTCCCTGTCCCTAACGGTCTCTGGAGTATATGTATTTTGTTATCAGAACCTTCTCAGTGAATGAAGATCATCTCTGTGGGTCATTGAACGATGTCAACGCTTGTCTCCGTGGTTATCATCGCCCCCCCCCCCCCCCCCCCCCGACTCTGGTGGCGGACAAGATACGAGTATTCTCATATCGCATCGTAAATTCACACATTTCACGCCCCATTCAACCGCATGGAAGTGACTGGCGACTGGGGGCATCCTGTGTGTATCTCTCTCCGTCTTTTGCAAATTGACAGCCCGCCGTTTGGCCACGTTCGCATTTAAATTTACGAGCCACAAAACCATAAATAAATGGACACAGAGCGGACAGGAGGACGGTGTGGCTTGGAAGACGACTTCTTGTTCATAATTTTCCCATATTTTATTATTATATTTCGCTTCTATGAAAACGCTTCTCGTCTCGCGTCCCACATAGTAATTGGGCGCCAAGCTCAGAGCTCCCATCCCCAGTCCTCAATCTATCTGCATCTCTAAGACTGCTTTTGTATGTGGGCTGGAAGTTTCTTTTCTCGGATGCGATCCAACGCGTGGGCCGGCAGCCGCCACGTGGGTAGGCGGTGCCGCATCAAACCTGATTCGGCGGCAAACCAGAAGTTACACTCGTACTTCCACATCCAATTCCACTTCCATTCCATTTGGGCCCCCTCGTCGTGATAAGCCTATTTATTTTTTCACAGGTGTTTTCCCTAATTTTCTTCTTTCCATATTTCCCCAATTTCCCATTTTTATGGGCTTTTAATGTTTTAAATAATTCCCCCGACAGGCATTTATTTGGGTCATTGTTTTGGCTGTTTTTTATGTGCTTTTAATTTCTCAATAGTCGAATGGGTTTCGGCCCAGCCCCCCAGCCCCCCAGCCCCAGCGAGAGATGCTCGCCCACTGTCGACTGTCATCTTATTGTGCGAGGCCTGAGGAATGGTTTTCCATCCAAGACTCTGTCTTGTGAAGTCTGTCTCTGAGTGGGTCCACGCCCACTTTTGGCAAGGCGTTTGATACATTTCCAAGACGATTATTTCGATTTCTTTTGAAACTTCACGATCCTGAGATATAGGGCTTTGGAAATATGTCAAAAAGAAAACATGGCCATGATTGTGATTTATTGGAAATCTAATGAGATTTGTCCGTGGAAGATCGTGAGATATGGGCTGGAAAATGGGAAAGGAAAAGTGGAGAAGTGGGTGTTCTTTGGTAAAAATATAAGAACTATTCAAAACATGGGCTCCATGGGCTCTCGCTGATGCAATGGCTGCCACATCCAGTAGCCCAGGGGTTGCTTTCTTGCAAAAACGCATATCGACCGAGGGGTGCTGCCACATGACGCGTATAAAAGTTTCTCTTTATATATGTAGAAGCCTCATAATGCCTTGTCCCATATTTTAGCCACATAAACCAGCAGAACAGAACCCACTGATAATCCAAGCCGAAGAGCTTATGAATTTCCATCTTTTCCACTGCACTTACGATTACGACTAACATATTTTCTCTCTCAATCTTGATAGGAAAACGATGGCCAGTCCGAGGAAGAACTGAGATGAGGAAATCCACGAGTGGCCCAAGCACATGCTGAACGCCGTAAAGCCGATTTCAAAACGAAACGAATATATATCTTTGGCTCTCTGCGCGAATAATGCCAGAGGGAAGTCAAGAGGCATCGTCGGAACGCACCAGAACGTATCCGAATTCGAATTCGAGTCCGAATCCGCACCCGCAGACATGGCAAATGTGAAACACATGTGAGAACGTGTGCTTGTGTGTGTGTGTGTGGTGTGTGGCGTTATAGCTTCCAATTTGTTCTGTTATTGTTCTTTTCTGGATACGAAATGAAATCGAATTAAAGCACACAGACACAGATAAAGATACAGATACAGAGGCAGATAAAAAAAAAAAACAGAAGCGAAGAGACAGCTGAAATTCAATTAACGAAACGAAATACAAACAAACGAAGAAACCCCCAGTAGCATTCCATGTTTAAAGCATTTAAAAGAAACTCCTAAAGAAGACAAGAGACAACAGACAGAGCCAAAGAGGGCGGCAGACAGCAGACAGACCCTCGATCTATGCCACAGATCGGAGTCAACCGAGTCTTATTCCAGCCGTAATCCCCCAAAATTCTCGTCTACAAAATGTCCCTCGCCGACATGGGCACGGCCTCGCGATCCACCGGAGGCGGTGGCGGTGGCAGCGGCGGCGGCGGCGGCGGTGGCCGTCACTATGACCTGGCCTCTGGCGGTGGCCCGGCAGGAGGTCTGCCCGGCGGTCGGATGACCCATTCGCTGAGCACACCCTCCGGTGTGGACGGCACCCCCTCAACGCCCAGGCATCGCGGCGGCAAGAAGCTCACCGTCCGCATACAAATGCTGGATGATTCGGTTACCATGTTTCAAGTGCAGGTGAGTCCAAGAAGAGTCCAAAGGAAGTAAGCTGGAAACTCACTTCCACAAATGAATGCAGCTCAAAAAGTGTACAAGTGTTCGTTTAGCCACTTTATTCATAAAGTTAATGTAATATGAAAATGAAAATTCCATCCCTTATTGGATTGCCAGAATGTCTATCTGTGCAGACAGTTTCCCTTCGCGTCGGAGCTATCTTCCATTTCACACAGGAAGCACCTGCCGAAGCGGAAGTCATCCGTTAAATGGAAATTGCACAAGTGCCCCTCCCTCCATTCCCTCCAGTATACATCCTCCCTTTTGGAACAAACAGCTTCACGTGCAAACGGGAAAATATGTATATGAAAAGCTACTTTTAATTAAATGTAAACTCGAAAAAATGATACAGAGTGGCTTCACAGTCGGAGGAACTGCGGAGCGGAGTCGGAGACTGATAAAGAAGTGGAATCGAGGAGTGTACTCCTCCACTCTGTGCGGAGTCTGGGGGCAACTTATGCGACAAGGGGCCCTGCGCAGAAGAAGGCGTGGCTGGCAGTTTGTTTGGCATTCGGCCAGAGAATGAAGCACATTTTTTCGGTGTTTCCTCTGGCAAACAAGAGGCACAGAAATCAACAGAAGCGGCAGCAGCAGCAGCAGCAGTTGCAGTGGCAAGTGGAAAGTGGATGGTGCTGCACGGGGCAGATGCTGCACATCCGTTCTCTTGCCCCAGCCCCCAGGACCACCAAAATAAAACATGGCATAGATTTCTCCTGATTCTTGGCTATTTTTCAGTGGACGAAAGAGGAGGTGCAGGGCGGCCAGGGAGTGGCAGTGCAGCATTTTGGGGTCTACGAACTGCGGTGGCTGTGGCCTGCAAATGTCTGATTGTCGACCGCAAATCGCATTAACGATGGGCAGGATTTCTGGTTTTGGGAGCAGTCCAAAACCACAACACACAAATTAGAGCAGAGCATCGATGTGCCGCGTCATGGACACGACATGCATGTTGGTCGCGAGTCGTGTCGTCATTTGGGAGCAAGGACGCGACAACAGCTGAACATCTTTCTGCACTACTTGCTCTTCGCTCTACCCATACCCTGCTTTCTGTCTCCTCCTCCTCGCTTGGTCGTACTCCTGCTTGCTCCTTTGTTTCTGGCTCTCGCCATTCGCTCCTCTCCCACTGCTTGCTGTCCGTTCGCTCCTCTCCCGCTGCTTGCTGTCCGTTCGCTCCTCTCCCACTGCTTGCTGTCCGTTCGCTCCTCTCCCACTGCTTGCTGTCCCTCAGTTTCTGTGTTGGTTAATGGATTTTGTCGTAGTTTGTTGTTTGTTCTTATTGTTGGCGCTGCTGTTGCGCCACTTCCTGGCTCCATTAGCCCGGCCTAGTGCAAAGGCTTAGGCATTTTTCTGCCTACCATTGAAGTGGATACGCCCAAAAGCCTCACCTCTGCCACAGCCCCAGCCCGAGCACCAGCCCCAGCCTGTGCCTCCGCCTCTCTCCTCTCTAGTGCAGACACATTTCAAAGGCTTCAACAAGCAAGGAGTGGAAATGTTTCAGGGCAACAACTACAACAGAACGGTGGCCATTGTTTTGGGGGGTTGCAGCTCACAGATGGGGGGCTGGGGGTTGTGGTTTCTCTCTGGACTAACCTTTTTGTGAACCAGTTGCACTTGAGGCGCTGCCCGATGCTCGGTAAATGTTGTGCTGCAAAGTGCTGCTCCACACAAAACTATTTTTTTTATGTACGAGTATGTGCCATGCCATTCGCCGTCTGCATTCCACTCTTGTGGTATTTCTCTGCTTTAGCGCAGGCCCCCAGGCACTTCTGGTGGAGGCGGAGGCAGCACTTTTTTGTGTCGCGCCTCTGTTTCAGGACTGACATTGCCAGTGGAAGTGCAGGAAGGACTCTGGCGGAGGACTGGGCTTTTGAGGATACAAAAAGGATGAAAGTTAGTTGTGAAATTAAGCTTAGGAAGTTGCTCGCTTGTATTTGAGTTTACTGCTTGGATAATGGAAAAATACTTTGTTATAAAACAATTATAGGGCAGGGCACAGTAGAAAAGAGCCACTTAAAAAAGGGGTATATGATTTCCTACGGGTATTGAAAGCAGTGCACTGGAAAATATTGATAAATAAGAGTCATACGGGTTTTCTACTGATATTTGTTTGCTATTCCTCGGCTAAATATCTTTATTAAAGTATACGAAGCAGTTTAGAGGTAGAAAGCAGTTCAAAGTAGTGCAAAATAGTTTATAGCAGCGAAAATCAGTATTCATAAGAAGATTATCTATTCGGAGCAGGTTAGGGGAAAACTAAGCAGTGCAAAGCAGTATTAATCACGGCAATGCAGTTTAAAATGAAAATCAGTATTTATTAAAGTGTACATCAGGTTTAAAGAGGAAAACAGTTGAAAGCAGTGCACAGTTTTGAGAAAACAAGGCATCGCAAAGCAGTGACAAGCAGTACCATGATATGTTTGCAAGGAAAATGATCTGTAGCCAAGCTCTTTCAAAAAATACATCATTCTCAGTGGAGATTTGATTAGTTATTATGGATTTAAGCTAAAGTATTACTTATATAGGGCAGTAGATGTCTATGCAAGCGATAAATTGCTGGGAAATTCCTATATTTGAGACCAATGCCCTGGGAAAAGGCTTTGTAAACCAAATAAAACGCTTGTAAATGTTACGGAAAATCAAAGCAGTTCCATTATCAACCGCTCAAAGCTCTTCAAACCTCTCACATGGCATTGTGCTTATATCATCGGTCCATGTCCATACTCGACGTGAAAAGCTCTCCTTGAGCTCCGCTTCGACTGGTATTAAAAATTCAATCACGTTACAATTTCTGCTGTGACGTGCACTTCTTTCGCTGTGCACTGTACACTGCGTATACGTAATATATATTGACATGGTTACATTTTTAAAAATAGAAACCCCATCCCCCAAGGCACCCTGCAACCCTTTCGCCCTTCTCCCGGTGCTTCGCCGCTGTGTGGTGTAGCCATAATATCCATCGCATGTTGGCCCTTAAATAGAAATGAATACGAGTATGTGGCCTGGTCTTGGTCAACAACTGCATTATTAATCAAGGCTCCTAATGGATTGTGTGGCTTGTAAACGATAATGTGGCTGTGGCTGTGGCTGTGCCTCTGAGGATGTGGCAGACCTTGTCGGTCATGTGGTCCATGAAAAATAGCACTCAAACTTTACAAATGTAAACTTCCCAAAGATGAATGTGGCCAAAAATGTTTGCAATTGAAATGTTTTCGTGAATGCCAGAGCTCGGAGCGAATAACTTCTGGGATTTTTGCTTTTGCGGCTGCCAAAAGTTTAATGTTTTGCACTCTACCTTAAGAGCCTCACCTCTCAATGCCTTATCCTGACGCCATTTCATATATTTAGCAAACAAAAGCACTCTGCCTGCCTGGCTGTCTGGTGTGTGCAAACATTCTTAAAAGCTTATCTTCCAGCGTGGAGAACGTTGTGCTGATAGCGCAGGAACACTGGAGCACTGCAGAGCATTCTCCGAGAACTTTATTAAATTATGACGCAAATAATTGAGGCATTTATTGTACAATGTCGGGGTTCTTTGTCGGGAGTTGAAGGGGAGACAATTGCAGAAACTTGTATCATCAAAGATCTCAATGAACAGACGATTTCCATTGGCTAGAAGGCATTGATTTGATTTCTTGGCTTACTTTTTGGATAATTCACAATCATCGCATAGTGTATTCCTAGTCCCAGAATTCCTCGCTTTCGGAGTATACGATCGTTTTTGGTAGGCTAGCTTTTCATTCTATATCTAAGACATTGCCAATTCCTTCTATTTATGGACACATCCTCAGAGTCAGTGTCGTAGTAATAAACCTTTTTTCCATTCAACAAGCATTACGTACTTGCCAAAAACTTATTCCGAACCAAAACATATTTTCGTCTAAACTCCAGAGCTCTTTGAAAAGACATTCTCAACTTTTCTGGTTACCGAAGAAAGTTTGCCATTCGAGGACCGGAGAGCCCGCAGCTCAGCGACTTGGCAGCAATATCAATGCGGGGGGGCTTAGGGTTAGGGTTAGGGCTAGAGGCCCCACTCAATAGGCAAGGACAATGCCGGCTATGACACGGGGATTGGAAGCGCCCGCATGTGCAGCTCCCTCACCTGCCTCTTGTAGTTCCTGCTGGCTGCCACTGCCACTGGCCCTGGCTATGCCACCGCTGCTGTTGCTTCCTCCTCTCGACACAGCGACAAATTGAACAGCCGACAATTGTGGGCCAACTTTTGGCATATGGGGGGGGGGGAGGAATGGGGAAATGGCGAGGGTTTTGCGAGAGGCTTGTTTGCATTGAAAAGCTTCCTGTCGTTTTGCCATTTCCGCTCTTCCCAGCCTCTAGAAGTCGCCAAAGTTAATTGGTTTGTTTTGTAGCCGGCCAAGAGGCGGAGGACAGGAATTGCCCTTAAAAGATAAATGCTTCTGGGGAGTAGCCCCATAAAAGTGCTATGGGCGTGGCTGTGTCCCCCAACAAGGGTCTTTCGTACACTGCATCTCCTGGGAAAATGTCCTCCATTCTACCCTGATGTATCTGCATCCATGCTCTTGTGGCTCTTGTCATCATTTTTCTCTTGTTTGTCGAATTAATTAAAAATGTCCCTCCCAGAATTGGCACAACAATTGTTCGAAAATTTGGCAAATAACATTTTAGTTTTTCGAGCCTGTAAATTGCATTTGTGGTAAGTGGCAAGTGGCAAGTGGCAAGTGCCATAAATTGCATTAACAGGGTTATAACAAAGTTTTTCGCTGTGAGCTCTGTGGGGGGCCATTGGGGAGTTCGGCTCGGGTTTGCTTCGTCGACAGCTGAATGGGAAAACTAAAATGAAAATTTAATTGTGGCCTCCATGACATGGATTTGCTGTCGGTTTCTGTCGGTTTTTGGGGTTTTCATTTTGCTGTTGGTTTTCGGTTCGGTTTTTGGGGTTTTGTTTCACAAAAAGGAGGAGCTTTAATGAGCGCTTAAATATTATTTCGCTATTTGCTGGAAAATAAGATAAATATGAGGCTGAAATAGTTGAATATTTATTGGGAATAAACCGATTTAATTTCTCCGAGATTTATTCTTTCAAAGTAAAAGAGATGTTCTAGCCGCTTCTACAGGCTTCTAAACTGCAAATATTGTTCAATTGAAGGCGTTTCCAGTTCCGACAAATGGGGGATTTCTGGTTGTAGCACCGGGAACTCTTTGGCAAAAATTTAAACTGAATTCCACTCATAACGAATGCATCAGTGATTTCCTTTGTTCTCCCTGCGAGCTTTTATTTTATTTGTATTTATTTTTACTGATTATTTCGTATCACATTGAAAACGGAAACTGCGAAAAACTGCCGCATATGGCCATTCGTTTTATCTTTTTAGGGCTTTTACGAGTATCTTTATTTAATAGGATGTCCTGTCCGGACCACGCCATGTCCTGTCCGGACCACGCCCAATTCTGTTTGGGTTCTGTTCGTTCGATTTATGCGCCGCAAAAGCCGCAAAAGCATTTTGGTCGTTTGCCAACAAATTTGTTGTCCTTAATATCTGGGTTTACATTTCTATACGACGAGTATACATATGCATCAGAGCCATAAAATATTCAAATGGAGAGAACAGAGAGGGTTTAATAACATTTTGGCACTCCTTGCGGAACATTTCACACTCTGATAGATTGTGTGTCCTGAGTCCTGTGGCCTGTGGCCTGGGTGGATTGGGGTTCCTTGGCTTCGTTTGGAATCAAACTGACAAAGCACTTTCCTTGATTGGCCAGCGCTAGATCAAGCGGGGAGACAGCTGTGGAGGAGCAATCTCCTTGTTTCCCGATCCAAAAATTAATATATTCCACACATGGCCTGACGTAAGAGGATTAGCAAATTGAAATTGGATTCCTAATAGGTGTTAGGACCAAGGATTTAATGGCCCATTAGCTGTTTTACTCATTTGCCTGCTAATCCCTGAAAGTAATTAGAGGAAAGGTTTAAGGGGTGGGCCTAGGGAGCGGCTTTACATGATGAACATCTCTGTTTGATATGCCATAAATTCGAAGTAGGCAACTGCTCTCCCGACAGCAATTTAAATGCTGGAACCACATAAATCATTCGCCAGAATTCGAAATATGAATACGGCACATAGTTCATAAAATATGCAAAACCCTCGCTGGCGAAACGCGACGACCCAAATTACTTGTATATGACTTAATTGCGGCCTGAGACAAGCTGGCCCAGTTTTTTCCACTTGCTCCCAGAAGTGGCAAAGTGTGGCCCAAGCCCAAGCCCAGGCGTCAAACTCAATTGAAATTTATTCAAATGCAATCAGACGCTGCAGCGCCCGCCCCCACAAAAAGCATTTGTCGTGCGGCGGGCCGGCCGTTGTGGTCGTCTGAGATGATCTGAAAACTGCATGCTAGATTAGATTTTAACGAGCTCAATGAGTGTGCCAAGACCAAGGCGCTAGCGGGGAGGCAGGAGTCTCCCAGCTCATGGAGCCCCCGTGGCTTGTCGAAATTGGGCCTGCATGCCTGCCATTTAATTGCAGACCTGACATTGAAAAGTGGTGTGGCAAGGCTTTTGGGGTTTGCTTTGAATTGGTTCTTTGGGACAGGTCTTGGATAAGGAAATACTGCATGAAAGCGCCTCCTAGGTGGTACTTTGAATAGGTAATTCCCTATAAATGTGAAAGTTCTTTAGACCAGGGCTCGTCCCTGCTGCCTGACGCTCTACAAGCGAATGCTGCAAAAGAAAAAGCCCTAGAACTTCAAAAACAACATAAATGTCGTGTGCACGACGCAACCAATTAAAGCCAATGTCTTAGGTGTTCCTCGCATCCTAAAGACGATTTTTTAGATCCCCTTAAATGGTATTTTGAGCTGATTCTTCCGCAAAAAGTAGAAAATTCCTTCAGACAATGCTTTGTGTTGATTCCATCGATTATATCCAATTTCTTGTGTTATTTTCCAGGCCAAAGCTTTGGGTCGTGTGCTCTTCGAGCAAGTTTGCCGTCAGTTAAACCTACTCGAGGCGGACTATTTCGGATTGGAGTACCAGGAAATGTCCACACATACCAAATACTGGCTGGACCTGGAGAAGCCAATGAATCGCCAGGTGGGCCTCTCGCTCGTCGATCCCGTGCTGCGCTTCTGCATCAAGTTCTATACGCCAGATCCAGCGCAACTAGAAGAGGAGTATACCAGGTATATCGGGAACATCTGAAACCTCCGCAGAGAATCGAAGGCTGAATGTATTCATTTTAGGTATCTGTTCTGCTTGCAAATCAAACGGGATTTGGCCACAGGAAGTCTACAGTGCAACGATAATACGGCCGCCCTGATGGCCAGCTACATTGTACAGGCCTCGTGCGGGGACTTTGTGCCCGAGGACTATCCGGACCATACGTATCTATCTTCGTACCGCTTTGTGCCCCATCAGGATGCCAGCGTGCAGCGGAAGATAATGGAGAACCACAAGAAGCATGTGTAAGACTATCATTATGGAGCTGCCCAGAACATTTCTAATATATTTTGCACCCTCTGTTCCACTCTGTTTCGATAGCGGACAATCCCCGGCGGAGGCAGATCTTAATCTCCTGGAGACCGCACGACGTTGTGAGCTTTATGGCATGAAAATGCACCCGGGAAAGGATGTGGAAGGCGTGCCACTCAATCTTGCGGTTGCCCATATGGGCATCACCGTCTTTCAGAACATAACGCGCATAAATACCTTCTCGTGGGCCAAGATACGAAAGATATCATTCAAGCGCAAACGTTTTCTGGTGAAACTGCATCCAGAGGGATATGTAAATACGGGTTTAAGATCGTTTATAGCCTCATATTGATTGCTATTTGTGTACATTCCAGGGCTATTACAAAGACACGGTGGAATTCTTCTTCGAGGGTCGCAACGAGTGCAAAAACTTTTGGAAGAAATGCGTCGAGAATCATGGATTCTTTCGCTGTACCGCAGTACAAAATACCCCCAGACGGAAGACACGTGTCCTCTCACGTGGCAGCTCTTTTCGGTAGGAATATCTTTAAGAATATATACAAATGTATGTTGTTATGGTTTCTAATGCCTTGGCGTTTTCCCTTACAGCTATAGTGGCAAGACGCAGAAACAGATCATCGAGTTTGTACGCGAGAATTATGTGAAGCGGCAGAACTTCCAAAGGTAGGGGAGCTTTCGACTTACTTTCTTTCTTTGCGAATCAAAACTTATTCTGGCAAAAGTTTGTGTTTTTCTTTGACAATTTTCCCCCTTTATCTTTTGTCTTTAACGATTTTGTTTGGTTGAGATGGAATTTATGATATTTTTGGCTTTTGCAGCTTATAATCGTATATTTCCTTAACCAAAAATCAAATTAATCCTTCCAAATCAAGATCTAACAAAATATCAAATATTCTATCTATATATATATATATATTTTATAAGCAAATAATAATATATTCATCAGCCTACATTTGCCAATTCATCCAGATTCCGTTCTCATCCAAAAACTCGACTCGTTCGCTCGATCGTTTGCATCGTCGATCGATAGATCCATTCGTTTGTTCGTTCGTTCTTTCTTTTACACTTCTTTACAACATTTGTATATTCGTTTTTATTTGTTGTTAATTCTAAAATCAATCAATTTATGTTTCCGTAAAACCCACAAAAGAATACCCCACCCCCACAAGAAAAAAGAACACCACAAAAAACTCTATAACTTGGTCGAAATGTTGGTGGCGCGCTTTAGAAAAGAGAAGAGGATCTAAAAAACCAATTGGTACAAAAGCACAAAAACAAACTAAAAACCAAACCTTTGCATACAAATAGTAAAGAACAAAAAACCCCAAAGAAAAACCCAAAAAATACCAAAATTTAGTCGATATGTACAGCAGAGCAATGACGAGCATTTCAATTACAATCATTCTTGATTTCCAATTTATTTTCCAATGTATATTCCATTTATGATTTCCCCTCACTAACAAATCTGTATGTGTGTCTGTGTGTGTGTGTGGTTGAGAGTGTGAACCACAAATCAACTAGAGACCATTATTATAAATTATCCAAAAATTGGCGTTCATCTTTTGTGTACTATAATATTCGTGTATGTATATCATTCATTTCTGACTATTTCATGGAATAGCTCTAACAAATCATCGCTAATCATTGTGGTTCTCATCTTTGGTTTGCCCTGCACTCGAAAATACTTAATAAAATGCTGCTTTTGTCGTACAATTTTGTGTGTGTTTTGTTTAGACTGTACCTACAAGCATAATGTAGTTCATAAGACTCCTCCCAACCATTTCTCCCACTTCAATGTGTAGTTTATTAGTCGTGTGCGATTCCTTAGAGTTTAGAAACTTTTGAATTCGATAATGTTTGGTATACTCTATAAATAAGTATAATAATAAACCCACATAGGAGTAATCCACCTATGAGATCCGAGACTTCCTTTAAGGAACCAAACCCCTCCCCAGTAGTTGCCTATGATAATGGATATTGTGTTGTGTTTTATTCCAAGTTCTGTTTTCTAGTTGTTTACTAATCCTTAACTTTTGAAACTCTCCTAAGTTTTGTTGTGTCTTGTGTTCGTTATACTTTTAACTGACGCCCCTCTGAGCTCTCAAACTGAACAACTTTCTAACTATAAACTAAAAACTGTGCTAAACAAACTAAATCTCTCCAAAAACTAAACCCCCAAAATGAAAAACTAAAACTAAAGCTAAACCCAAAAAAAAAAAACACTAAAGAAAAAAAAAACACAAAACTGAGCATGTGAAAATATATAAAGCGTGGTATCCTCTTGTCTTTTCTTTTGCTGCAGGTCTCAGTCATTCCGGCAAGGGCCACTGAATGCTAGTAGCCGAAGTCAATCGCATACGTATGTGAATTCCAGCATTTCAGCCAATCCCCTACTCCCAATTGACACTGGTTTGTATTTATTTTGTTACAACATGCGTTCTCAACTATTCAAGTATTCAATGTATTCGATTTTCTGATTTCTGATTTGATTATTTCGATTTTTGAGTTCCATTCTTGAGTTATATGCCTTTCGGTTCTGTCGCCTTAGCTGATGATGAATGTGCGGCAGAAGGCACGCACGTGCCTTCTATATGCTATCTGTGTTGTGCGTGTAGTCGATTCGAGTTCTTCTTCTTCTAGTCTTCTATATGCTACGTCCTGTATGATTTTTAATGTTTTTCGATTTTAATTTGGGATCTCTACAGCGACATGGGACTATCGCAATCAATGCAGCGACTCGATGACCCCTTCTCTGACGAAGAAGGCAGCGGATACCTTGGATCGCCGACGCGACAATCCTATCGACCACATGCGTTCTCAAGTTAGTCTCTACAATAAACCCTCTAGTTCTGCATCTAATTATTGCTTTTTTCAGGTCACAGCAGCCCAGGTGGAGATCTATCAGACGAAGAACTATGCAGCGGAATCGCCAACCTCGCAGGAGGAAGCGGCGGCATGCTCGGCGGCGGATCGTCAACTCCACTCGGCAGTGGCTATGGACCAAATGAATTCGAACCGCTCGCTTTCACCACAGGGTCCGCAATCGTGGACTTCGCCCAGCCACAGCAGCAGCCACCATCAGCCACAGCCACCGCCACGCAACGCTCCCGATCAGGCTCGTGCGCATCCAGGCGATCACAATTTAGGTGAGTGCTGCCATAGCACAGGAGTGCATCAACCTCTACCTCCATTTAAGTTGGTTCTTAAGCCCAAGATTATTGTTAATTATATTTTCATATGATTTAAGCGATTCCTAGAGATAATTTTGTAATTATACAATGATTTGTAAACCATTTAATGTGTGGATTTAACATCCGCGCAATAGATTTTATAATATGATTTACTTTTCATCTAAGAATAGAAGGATTTTATAGTTTTAGATTACATTTATGATTTAAGACATTCTTAGACTTAATTTAGTTGTAGTTGTATAATTTAAATCCCGTAAGAAAGTGGAATGACACTCACTGGGAATTCTTAGTCTTTAGTTTTAGATGTTGCATGATGTTTTCCCTTCAAAGGGAGATTCCAATTAGAGATCTGCGTGGCTTCTTTTCCAACATAAGCCCAATAGTATGCCTTCTAATTGAATTGAATTAAGTGAGTCACACAATGAAACGAGTCGATATGACTGCGAATGTGTATTGCGTCTCCCAGCATTCGGCATTCAATGAGTTAGAATGAAGGTGCGCACATGACGAAATGAAGGAATTATTTTATGAAAACTTTCCCTAAATGCTCGGATACTGTCAGGCGCATAACATGCCTACCGGAAACGGCACTCTATGAAGTAATTCCGGTGGTAGAGAATCTCTAAATCTCAAGAAATCTCCTTAATAGCTTTTCTTGATATCAAGGAAGCCCTTAACAATTTCGTACCAGGTGCAAAGTTAAATGCCCTCGAATCACTGTGCGACTTATTGATCGGACAAGATCAAGCGGACTGGGAGCTAATCCATCGAAAACGGAACTCGGAGCTCAACCGCACAACCCCAAATGATACGCTAAATGCCATCCTTTGCCTGTGCTCATCCTCAGTCAAACTCTATCGGTGTAGGACTTTATTTCAATCCATTTTGAGCATCATGCAGACCTCTAGTTCCAACCTCCGTTATATTTTTAAGCCTAAGTTATTTCTAGCCTTGAGTTTTGTAAGAATTGTATAATTCTCTGGCATTTCAAGGAGAGAATGGCCTTAACCCACTTTCGTTTTCAGTGTTTTGATTTGTGATCCCTTGTGTTCGGTATGATTTCGGTTTGGCTTTCGTTTTACCACGTCCCACATATGATCATAATTGATTGATTGCTAACTCTCTGTCTGATTGCTGCTCTCTGCGCGCCTATGCAGGTCTGAGCCACTTGTCCCACTTGTACAGCAGCAGCACCCCTCGTCGAGTCTCAGTGGGATCCCAGGCGTTTGTCCCTGCGTCGCCGCAGCTCATCAGCATCAGCACCCACAGCACCCACAATGCCAATCCCAGCATCAGCATCAACAACAACAACACTATGCCACACAGCACATTGGTGGGGGGTCATTCGGTGGATCTCAGCAGCTCCATGGAATTGGAGGAGGAGGAGGAGGAATTCCTGGGTCCTGCGGACACGGAGGAGGAGGCGGAGGAGGAGCCTATGGGGGAGGAGGAGGAATTAGTCGAGGAGGAAGCGGATTCGGACTTGACAGCATCTACCATCAATCGGGAGACTATAACGGGAGCATCAGCGGCGGCAGCATCGGCCTTGGCATCGGGAACATCGGCCTCGGCCTTGGCCTCGGCCAGTGCCCATCGTCAGCCGCTTCGGTCACAGGAGTCCCAGTCGCAAACTGTCACCCCAGTCCATTATAGCAGTACCAATTATTCGATGTCTAAGCAGTGCATGTTGAACAACGCCAACGCCAATGCCAACTCAACCGAAACGGAGACCGACAACATCATCTACACCGACATCAACGACATGGGCCACTACAAATATCCAGACTTTCACAGCACCCTGCCACATGCACAGGAGCATAAGATCTCCAACAGCGAACACCTCAATCTGAACGAGCGCAACGACATCTACGCGACCGTCAATCGCAAGGCCAAGTCTAAGACACGCGAGAAGCACTTTAGCGATGAGTTCATTGATCAGTCCATCATCCAGTATGCCAGGGCCAAGCAGATGGGAGGCGGAGTCGGCCCACCACTGCTACAGCAGCCCAGCACTTCTGCCTACGCGGCGTCTGTACTCCAGGAGCGGAACTACAACGGTATGAGCTACAATCAGTACCACAACGATCTCAATCATCCCTCGGAGTCGTCTTCCTCCTCATACTTTGGCACTGGCTTCGGCACGAAGCGTTATGCTGGCCAGAGCGAGAGGGTGAAGCTGGCGCAGTCGGAGAACTATCTGACGCCCTCGATGGACTCTCAGAGCTCGAGGCACACGCACTCGTTGCCCCGCAACTCGGAGCTCTCCGGGGTGGATTCGGTGGACTCGTACGACAGTCACTACATCACCCACCATTCGGTCGGCAATCTGCCGCCGCCGCGCCAGTCCTCCTCTTCGGAGAAGCTCGAGTATCAGTTATCCTCGGGCAATCTCTATTCGACGGCACAGTTTGTGAAGCCTGAGGAGGCGGCCGCCCACTACATGGACGACGAGGAGGAGGATGAGGAGGATGCTGATGTCGATGGAGAGAATATCTACGATCAGGTGGAACGCGAGTCCTGGCTGAAGAGCAGCTCGTGCAAGGATCTGTTCGAGCGTTACAGCAGCACCTATTACGACCGAGAACATCCTAAGCCCATGACGGTTCTTGACAAGGAGTTCCTCTCCTCAAACCGCATCGATTCGCCTGTCACGCGGTACGACGACTCGCGCCATTCGCTGTACATCACCAAGAACCATTCGATCGACGCCCACCAGGACTTCTCCCCGCTGCCGCAGAGCAAGGTCTACTCCTCGAGCTATCCGGGCAGCACGTACAACGCCCAAGACAAGCGGCACCATGGACAACACCTGGACTACTCGGGGTCTCAGGATGATATCTCGCAGGACAGCTACGAGCTGCTGGAGAAGTACGACATTGACTTTTTCAGCGGTCGCGGTCGCTCCGAGGACCACATGCGCTCCTGTTCTCTGGACTCTGGCAACTATATCCCCAGCGACGATGAGTCCGTATCGGAGCAGCCCAAGTACCGATCGGCTATTGATGTGAAGTCCAAGTCTGCGGCGGACATAATGAACGAGATCTGGGACGCCGAAGATCCGCGCTATCTGCCGCGCGAGAAGCTGTCCGTGAAGTCGGACGGGAACTTCTACAAGAAGATCCAGGAGGCTCTCACGCGCACCTCCAGCCAGGAGAGCCAGAGCGAGATGTTCGAGACGAAGATCTCGCGCAGCTCCGACTCCAGTAAGAAGTCGCGCGACAGCCTCTACCACACGGACAGCAAGAAGTCGCGTGAGACCACCAAGAGCAAGACCTCGGTAGCTTCCAGTCAGGACTCGAAGGAGTCGCTGGTCGGGGACTGCTTTGGGCGCAACTACGAGATGCCCACGACCACCTGCAAGAAGGTCAAGCAGTTCAACAAAAAGGACCTCTACGACAAGTTCGCCCAGTCCTCACAGGACTCCAAGAGCGACTACTACGACGCCGTGGAGGGGGGCGGTGTCGTGGCAGAGGCCCCCGAGGGTCTCTACTCCCGCCCCAAGGTCAAGAGCCACGACTGCCTACTCTCGGACACCCACAGCTCGACGGCGAACAGCTCGTTCTACGACAGCCGGGACACTTACTCGACGTTCCCCAGCAATAAGACACACAAGACCTCAAAGGTACACTCGATTAGCCTCCAGAACGTGGAGATCGAGCGGAATGCCAAGTCCTTCGGCGCCAAATCACCCGAATCGGTGTCGACACCAGCTTCGGGCATGCGTTGCAAGGAGAAGGACTTCCAGACGGGTGAATCGCTTGAGCAGACAACCTTCCGCAAAAGCAACTCGCAGTCGTGCAAGATCTCCGCCTTCCGACGGCGCTCCGACAGCGAAAACATCTTCAGCTTTGACCAGGATCGGATCGAGTGCATCCAAAAGTACACCAAGCAGTGGGAAGGCCAGCCAAAAGATAAAGAGTCCAAACACAGTCCCGAATATCCGCTTACGCCCGAGCTGATATCGGAGTTTGAGAAGCAGCAGGCCCGCATCATGGCCCACCAGAAGATCACGCGCAAGGAGGAGCTGATGGCCAAGACGCACTTCGAGGAGTACAACCCCATAATGGTGCCTCTTAGCTACAGCCACGCCACCGTGGAGCGCACCAAGAGCGATCCCAACTCGCTGGCCAATCGTGCGCGCCTCGGCAGCAACTCCCGTCGCCATGTCCTCATGCACCAGAAGTCCATCGATCTCACCCCGGCGGACTCCAACTCTAGCGACGAGGATTATATCTACAAGCAGATACCGAGTGCCCCGCCGCTGTGCAAGGCGCATGGAAACTTTGAGATACCCAAATGTTACGATGGAGGCGGCACTCCCACCCAGCAGGAGCTGCCAAAGACAGGGTTCGAGCTGCCTAAGAGCTTCTTCCGCGACTACGAGCGTCGCTTCACCAAGGTCCTGAAGGAGGACATACCCTATGTCCTGCACAAGCGGCACATCATGAACGGCACTGCGCCTTCTCCCAGCGAGAAGAAGCACACGAAGCCCAAGTCGCCCAAGTCTCCAAAGTCCCCCAAATCCCCCAAGTCTCCCAAGTCACCAAAGTCACCAAAGGCCAGTGCTCCAGTGCTGCCAGTAATGGGAGGGGACTTCTTGCCTGACATCCTGGACAGCCTCCTACCCGCAGAGACCAAAGAGTTCCTGTTCACGCAGAACATTGATCTGTCCAAGGTGGATCCGATCACCCTGGAGATCGACAAGACCATCCCGACCATACAGCTGTCCTCGCCCAAGAGGGACATCACCAAGCAGATGGACGCCTCCACGCTGGAGAAACTCAACAAGAAGCTAAGCCAGATCGAGAGTGACTCGGCCACCAGCTCGCGGACCGAGAGCATGCAGCAGCAGCAGAAGCTTGAGCAGAAGCAGATGGAGCTCATCCAGAGCCTTCGCAAGGAGCTGCAAGCGAATGCCCGCAAGGCCAACAAGCCGCGTGTCATACCGAAAACTAAGTCGGGGGTCAAGTCGAAGAAGCATGGCAAGACCCGCATCACCTCTTTCTCGTCGGACGACGAGAGTCTTGATTCTGATGACGTCTTTGGCTCGGCTGAGGCCATTCCCGACCGGCTGGAGTTCTCGCCCCCACAGTCGCGCAAAGAAATCGAATCGATCCTGCGCATCGAACAGAGTCGACTCATCTCAGCCGCCTGGGGACGCGGCCAGACCATGAGCTCCACCGAGATCGAAGGCTCGCCCCCGCAATGCCGTCGCCTGGCCGATCTGGAGAGTCGCTATCACACCCAGAAATTGGATCCACAGTATGCCAATGCCACGGAACTGAGGCGCATTTCGGAACGCTCCATTTCGATACCCTCCTCTGAGGACGAACCACATGTGCCGATGCGCGGACGCATGGACGAGTGCACCAATGACTATCAGCGAAACGAGAACATTCCCTCGCCGATACTGGAGCATGCCGAGTTCTTCCGCAGCAACGACGACATCTACGAGACGTGCCACGAGGAGAAGATCACGGGCTCAGACATTGACTACACGCTCAAGAAGCAGACGGCCAGCGGATCGCAGGCGGCCAAGTCTAAGGTCAAGATGATGGAGGAGATCATCGACTCCTCGATTGTGCTGCGGTCCAAGGGCCATGCCCCGATCCTGTTTGCCCACGCTCGACTCAATCTGTCTGAGGGATCAGTATCGCTTCAGCGTCAGAAGGCCACGCAGGTGCAGTCGCCGACGGCAGACCGTCGCACTAAGAGCCTGGACACCCCAGTGATCTCTCTGCATCGTCTGCCGCCCATGAATGCATTCTCTTCTAAGGATGACACTGTGGGTTTCGAGGAGGAGGCCGAGATCCTCGAGGAAAAATCGCTGGAGCGTGCTAATCAAACGGCGGCGCAGGACGATGACAACGCGGACAGCGTTCATTCCTGCGGCGGGTCCATTCCCACGCAGAGCAGCTACAACAATGCCCATGGCAAGGACTCGCTACTCAGTGCCGTGACCATCGACAGCGAGGAGGTGCAGCTCCTGAATCAGCTAAAGTACATCGAGAAAATAGCCCTACAGGGCGTCAAAATCAAGGACAAGAAAAAGTCTAAGACGAGGCTCAAGAGCGGGGACCATCTCATATTGAACATTCCCAAATACCGCTTCACGGACTGGTCGCCCTACAGCTCGGCGAACAGCTCGCGCAAGACCTCTCCCGGTGTGTCCCGGGCCAGTAGCATCGAGAGCACGGGCAAGGGAAAGCTCAAGACCTCGGAGCCCTATAAAGGAAGGCCCGTATCCCGCAGCCGTCCCGAGTCGCGACGCACCAGTGCGGATGACATTAAAGGCAGGGATGGCCGCGGTGGAAGCAAGAAGTCCAGTCCAAAGGAGCGACCCCGCTCCATTGACATGCGGCGTTTAAGCAAGGACAAGAGCAAGTCGCAGGAGGAGACCGAAGCGGATATTGCCAAGCGCAAGGAGCGACAGCAGAAGCTCTACGAATCGGCCATGAAGCAGACCATTACCATGCTAAGTCCCGTCAAGGACGCACTGCCTGCGTTCCCTGCGCCAGAGGACAAGATTCTGGTGAAGACCGACGGTGACAAGATAATTATCGAAACGGAGTTCAAGTCCAAGGCCGAGGATCACGTGCTGATCGCCAAGGCTCCTCGAAAGCTTGACACATCGCTGGTGAAGTTCAGTCGCAGCTTTGACGAGGGACGCAGTCCCGACAAGCTGGACAAGGCCAATCGCAGCTTCGAGGATCGCAACAAGTCCTTCGAGGACTCGGAGAAGTCAGATGTGCCCGAGGACATGCTCATCAAGTCGCCCAAGAAAATAGCTAAGGCGCAGGAGATTAAGCAGAGGATCGAGGGCAGTGTCGTCCACAAGAAGATCGATGGAAAGTCGAACAGTCTGGAGCGACCTGCCGAGCACCACTACCTCGGCACGGACATTAAGGCGCGCAGCCTAGACGACAAGAGGCAACAGACGGCTGCTGCCGCTGAAGCTGCGACCAAAAAGAGCGAAGAGAAGCCCGCTCCTGTGGCGCGTAGCGCCATAGGAGACCGCCGCATGTTCGCCCATCAGTACAATGTCCAGGAGGATATTGACATGCAGGCCGTGATCTCGGAGCGTCGTTCGCTGGAGATACTAAAGCGTTCGCTGCCCTCCGAGGATGCCCGCGACAGTGAGTGCACCCACAGTCGCAAGGCCTCCACCGCCGAGAGCCTAGACTCTTTCGTATCGGCCGATGACAGCCATTCTCCAGCCAGCAAGTCCCCGGTGCCTGGGACGGAAGGTTACCCTCATCGCGTGCCCACCATCGAGTGCGAAGAGCCCTCCATTGAGGAGGACGACAACTCCTCGGAGCGACGGCACTTGAAGGTCGGAAGGCAGGACACGAATCGTCTGAGTCTCGACCGAAGTCGCAGCGACGAGACGGGCTCCTGGATGACCGTAGAATGCGACGAGTTTATTGGATCGGACACCTCTGAGAATGAACCGCGCACCTTAGAGCCCGATCGGAACATACTCGAGACGCAGGCCACTCTGGAGGATGCGAACCCTTTGGAGTACTCGAATTGTGCCACACCCACGTCGGACCTGAACATACTGGTGACGCCACCAAATGCAAGTCCCATGATTGAGAAGTCCGTACTGGAGACTTTCGAGAAGTACACCGGAAGCTCTTCGGACACCAAAAAAAAGTACAGCCTGGAGAAACAGAGTGACAGATCGAAGAGCTCTGATTCGTGGACTAGCGGCGAGAAGGACAGCAGCCCCCAGCGGCAGCAGGATTGGAGTCTGTCGGTGGGCAAGGAGAAGAGCTCCGTCGAGGAGGAGTCGAGTGTAAGCTGCTCCATAGCCCGCCCGCTGGGCATCTCACAGGACTTTGGAAACGAGGAGGCCAAAAAGTGCCAGGAGCTCAAGCAGAGAATGCTTCAGCTGGATGTGGCCGCCGGTAAGGATGGAATGGAGGAACCCGCTGGAGAATCCAATGAACAGACACCCACCAACGAGCCAACCAAAGTACTGATCCCAGGAAAGAAGCCAACAACTCCCACGCTGGAGAAGCAGAGTCCCATCGATCTGGGAAACAGCACAGAGTCCTACTTGGATCCGATTGAAGAGCGCATAGCCAAGATCCTGCAGCGGACCGAGGACAGTGAATCGAGCTCGGGAGGATCGCGAAAGCCGCCGCGGATCGAGAAGCCCGCCCGTGCGAATGCCGGGAAGAAGCTGTCGGTGACCCAAGCGGAACCGGGCAAATCTGGCAGTGATCGCAGCTCCCAGGAGTCGAAGTCGAGCTTCGACTCGAAGGGTTCCCTGAGCGTAGAGTCGCGGGGCTCGTTCGAGACGGAGAGCAGCTCCGGCTCGCTGGGAGCTGCCCAGAGACGCGGAGACCTGGCCGCAAAGGAGCAGCAGAGCACCTGGAAGCCCTTCCCTATCGAGAGTTCAAACAGCTCCAGCACCGACGATCCCTGGCACCACGTGGAGACGGATGGGGGATACGAGCGCTACGATGCGCAGCATCCCCTGCGCGACTCCTCGGACAGCGACGTGAAGGAGGTGTCCCCCGACGAGCAAAAGAGGGATGAGAGCGACACCAGCTACCAGGACGATCTGAATGACTTTCCCACGACATTCGGCTACCCGGCGATGACCAGTAATCTTGGCGGAATCGGCGTCAATCCAACGGACATCATCGGCTACAGCACAGGCTTCACTCTGGGCCGCACCCTGTCGCGCATCTCGGAGCGAAGCACGGCCTCGGAGAAGTCCAGCATGGAAGATGACGTGAGCAAGGCCTCCACGCATTCTGTGAGCATGCGAGACGAGTCGGTGGGCTCCACCGACCACCAGCCGAGTCTCAGCTCTGACTCGAGAAGCAACACCAATCTAGCCTATATCTCTGATGCCGATCGTCGCACCTCCGCTGAAATGCCGGAGATTCCCTGCGACTCGGCCACCGGGGATCGTCTCTCCAGTTTGGGCAGCATAAACGACCCAAAGTCCCCGACTCTCGTCACGGGACGCTTCTCGGTGACCCATGTGGATGAGCAGCAGGGGGATGGGGACGACGGGGAGCGGCACACTCTGATGTGTCTGTCGAATGCGGGAAGCCAGGACTCGGAGGACTGGCCACTGCCAGAGATCCCCTTCGATCATGTGCCAGTTAAGCCGCCAGATAGCCTCTATGCCATGCCGGATCTAGACAAGCCCGTGCCAAAGTCTTTCTGCTGGAAGGCGAGCATGTCCTTTCAACAGAGCCAGGACTCCGTAGACTGGCCCTCGCCTCCCTCGAGCACTGTCGGTGCACCTATCATCGTGGAGAACATTGAGACGTACTACGCCAGCGAAGCCCAGGGCGCCGACCAAGTGGTGTTGCTCGAAGAAGAGGGCCATGGACCGCCCGATGTGGCCAAGGTGCTGCCCTACGAGGACACTGCCTACCTTATGTCCTCTGCCTTCGAGGACAAGGACTTTGGCAGCGAGCAAATCCAGCCCGACACGGTTAGCTGTCTCAGCTCCACCCTGAGTGCTGCCTCGTGTCTGTCGTCTTCGCTGAACGTCAGCTGCAGTACGGCGTCCACACAGCCCACGGCCAGGGCGGGACCACGCAAGAACTCCAGCCCCGAGGTGATTGTAGCCCAGCCCACACGCTCGCCAGCTCCAAGGAGCCCGCTCTCCGAGGATGAGCTCTTTTCCAACGACGATGTGTTTATGCCGGGCACCATCAAGGTGCAGCTCTCGCCCGATCCACATTTGAGAAAATTGTCGCGAGGATCAAACAATTCGGACACCTCCATCGACGACATCCTGTCCGCGAGCACCACCTACTTGGACGATCAGACCACAGTGCGGCGGAACTACGAGAAGAGATTGAGCAGCGGCGGCAGCTGCAAGAAGTGCAGTCACTCGAGCCACTCCGAGGAGGAGACCAGTTCCATTGGTACAGATCTGGATGGCACCGTGCGAATGGGACTGCAGCACAAGAAGTGCACGCACAGCTCCCATTCTGAGGACACTTCCATTGGGCTGAGCATCTCGGAGTGGTCTACGGGCACTAACACTGTGCGTCAGTATGCCAATCTCTCGGGATCCGACAGCCTGTCGGCCGTGTCCACGCAGTCGTGCGCCAAGAGCGAAAAGTCAAACCAAACCAAGTCGAGCATGAGCTCCATCAACAAGTCCGCGGAGAGCTTGAACGAGCAGAGCGGCGGCAGCTTCTCGCACAAGTTCAGCGGCGACAACGGCTCCTCCGACGGCCTGCGCTACGACATACTCTCAAACTCGGAGACGGACAAGATGAGCGAACCCACATCGGCCACGCGCAGCGACGACACCACCCTGACGCTCACGGAGATGGCCCAAACGATCAGCGATTGGTCCACCTCCAGTAGCCGCACTCTCGTGGCTGCCACTCCTTTGAAGCAGCAGCAGCGTGTGGGGTCGGGCGCCAAGGGATCGCTGGGATCGCCCAGCGAGGAAAAGCGCTGCTCCCTGCCGCAGGTGCACCGACGCAGTGGCAGCAATGGCAATCAGGGCCGATCCAGTCAGGAGCACACTGAAATATCGCCACTGACAGGCACCGCCAGTGGACAGCCCGAGACCAGTGCTGCGGCCCGCAAGCGACGTTCCTTGGAAATGATGTCGAAACTCTACCAGAGCCAGGAGATCTGCTCCGAGTCGGAGTCGCCTTTCGTGGAGCGTTTGTATGCGCACACGGAGAAGCTGACGGAGCGGTATCAGAGCCAAGAATTTGTGCCACTCCACGGAGCGGTAGTTCCGGCTGCGACTTCAGCGGGAGCACTAAACACCACTCAGATCCAGACACAACAGTCGCAGCAGGTACGCCCCAAGCCACGGGCACCACAGCCACCCACAAAGCCGAAGCCAGCGGTGACCCGTCCCATCATGCAGGCACTCCTGAACAAGATGAAGCAGCCAGGATTGGCAGAGCAGGCAGCCGCTGCCGCCGAGGCAGAGGAAGAGGCTACTGCCAAAGCCAATGCCAATGCCAAGAAAGTGGTGCCGCCTCCTGTACCAACACACGTAAAGGCAGCTCCTCCACCGGTGCCCACTGTGCCACCGATTGTTACGCCCAGCGATCTGCCCGGAGATGTGGGGGCACCGCCAGCCAAGCCGCTAGCCAAGCATCACAGCTACGACGACAAAACACTGTCGAAGACCCAGATACGAGACTTCAAGACTAGCAGCAAGCAGCTGCGGCAGTCGAGCTCCTTCCACGAGCACATGCTGAGCAAGTCGCAGCAGTCTTCGCAGGAGCAGCCCATGCGGATTGACGAGGAGCGCGACGCGCACTCCACATCCTCGGCCACCAACACCACGACGACCACCAATACCCTGAACAGCGAGAGCACCGAACCCTATTCTCCTCACATGCCCCAGCGGGCGGACAAGCTGATCCGCTGCTCACCCTACTACTCGAGCAGCCTCAGCTCGGAGTCACCCCCTAATCAGCTGGTGCAGAAGCCCCCGAGGAAGGCGACCAGCGGTCAGCTGACCGCGGCAGCTGTGGCCACCTCCATGAAGAGTCCTCCCAGTGGCAACGACACGGACAGCTCCCTGGATGTGAGGGGCCAGGACCCAAAGCTACGGAGTCGCGGCTATCGCAAAAAGCGACAGCTGCCGGCCAAGAGGATCAGGGCCAACATGACGGCCGCTGCACTACTGGAGCAGGCCGAGAGCTCAGAGTGCTCGGAGGGGTATATGCCCGAGATGGACTCGGGAAGCTCCGAGTACTCCTCCCAGTACCAACGCGACGATCAGTATCTGGAGTTCGACGAGGAGCTGGAGCGCGGAGAGACGGATGAATACGATGACTATCCGCAGTACAGCGGAAAGTTCGAGAGCCTCGACATGAGCGACAACGTAGATGAGATGGGCTTCCCGCGCTACGACCGCCTCGGGCACATCACGAAGCCCATGTACCAGGCCTTAGTGGATCGCCCGGCGCCGGCCAATCACCCTATGCCCCCGGCCAGCGGGCAGCCTGTTAAGCCAGCCCGCACCAAGAAGAGGACCCTGAAGCGGGAGGATTCCATGGCAGCAAGCACCTCGAGTGCGGCGGCTCAGGCGCAGCCTTACCACGGACGCAGCTACTGCAATCCCGAGGAGAGCGAGTACGAGACTCGAGGAGGAGGTCTCTCTGATGAGCTGGCCAACTCCAGTGAAGACAGTTGCAGTGGCTTTGGTGCAGTGGCAGCAGGATCGGGATCAGCAGGAGGAGCAGGATCCATGGGAACCATAAGACGGGGAGCACCCAGAGGAGGAACCATGGAGCAGCAGCAGCAACAGCAACAGCAGGAGGGACAACCGCCCCGACAGCAGCTGCCATATCCCGATTTTCTGTCCGACTACGAGAGCGAACCCATTGAGTACGAGCGCTATGCCTGTGGACTGGACATACGCGTCGATCCTCCGCCCAAGTTCCATGACTCGGATGACCTAAGTGATCAGTAGAGATCGGTAGAATGGAATTAAAATGGATAAAAGAGATCTCTAGGATACCTAGGATGTTGCGTGTGCCCCCTCTCCTTTTTTGAGTGCAGCATTTTGATTTCTTCCGTTGCCTTGGAACAACATTTTTTAGAACAACTCTACGACTTTTACACACAATCCAAGTACTTATATGTATAACCAACTTATTTGTAATTGAGACTGATTTACGACAAACCAAGAAAAGAAAAAAGAAAAACCAAAGCATCCCAAGAATCCCAAGAATCTTACAAGCTGCGAAACAAAAACCCAAAGAAGAGCCAAGAAGTTATTATTGAAGCGTTTGAAAATCAAATCAAATTCCAAATTAAAGGACATTTTAATCAAATTAACATAACATAACAAACATAAAAAATCAAATAAATTACTTACAAAATAACTTAAATAATCGAAATGATGATGATGATATGGATGATGATCGTTGATGTCGGATGAAAAGAATTAAAAGATGAGATGAAGTAGTAGATGTATGGATGGATGGTAGATCGTTGGTAGATTGAGTTGCCCATTAGCGGCATCTAATACATATATTATGATATATATATATATGATAATGTTATAGATCAATTCAACATTCAAATATATATATACGAGTATATGAGATATATCGAGAGCGAAAACGTTAAACGAGTTGAACAAATTTTAATGCACTGTTTAATCATCGAATAATGGAATAAACCAAACAAATGTTTAATTGTTATTTAGCTAATACACACAATACAAATCGAGACGACACGACATTTAAGATTAAAGTTATCTATATACAATATATATATATATATATATATATATATATATATATTATATGATTCTTCATTCAAGTTGCCAATGATTCAGTATTCGATCAATCAGTATAGGTTATGCAGATCTATGCTCTCAATATAGCTATCAATCTGAGTTCCAGTCAAAGTGTTAATCCATATACATGCGGGTATATGGAATCAATCTTCTAAACTACGATAGTTGCCATATATACAAATACCTATGCTATAAGTCTAGTAATCTCTCAGTTGAAGGTGCGACAAATCAGCCAAATGCTTTGAAATACCCAACTAAATATATCGAAAATAGAAACCTCCAGGAAGGAGTTTAATATCTTGGGAGTTCCTCGTGACAGATCCTCCAGATCAGAGCAGTTCGGTATTATCACAGTTTGAAATGAAAGCATTTACTTCATGTCTCCAAGCGGGTTTTCTAGCCATATATTTTATATAGTTCTTGTGCTATATACGTTTTTAATTTATATGCCAAAAAGTTTTTAGAAGCAATTAACAATTGAAATATTAATTACAATTATCACAATTGAAGAAATGTTGTATTAGCCATTAGTTCTAGTTTCTAGTACATAAATGTGCCAAAAAGAAAACACCCACTTTCCAATCCCCATTCCATTAAAAAATGGGAGAAACAAAAGGAATTAAACGAAATTAGACGAACCCTATTAAGTTTTAAATCGTTTGGGAAACTCCATCATGAGATCTTTAAGTTTATAATGATAGTTGGAAGAAATATATAAGAGTTGTTAGTGAGAATAGAAACGGGCCCTAGAAGAACAGGAGAGAAGATCGTACAACGTACAATAATTTCAAATAAGTTAATACAGATCAAAAGTATTCGAATCAAAAAATATCCATTTGTGTTTAGCTCTTAGTCGGGAATGAGATTTAAACGAAAATTGGTTGTTGTGAACAAAGTTTCGCTTGGATTTAATCATTTTTTGAATTGCCAAACCACCAAAAGAACCCAATTATTTAGTTAGGATAACTTTTTTAAACCGGACTTTTCGGTTGCCAAAATGGAATATTTACTATTTGTAATCTTTTCCTTTTCCTTCGAGTGCAAATTGAGTGTTTATTTCATTTAAGATTTTGTATTTATATAGAGAACAGACACAAAACACACCACACACAAAATTTAGCTGAATTTTAGAAAGTAAGACAGGAAAAATAATAATACTCAAAGAAATTTCAGTTTAATTGAATTCTTTTCAACCGAAAAATCTCACATAAAAACTCAACCAAATCGAAAAGGATAATACAAAGGTCTTTAAACAAAGTGAATACAAAATGAAATGTACACGAGCAATCGATTTAACAAGCATTAAATTATAATTATATAGAAACGAAACTAAATAAATAAAACTTCATTAATCAAACAAAAGATCGGGAATGAGTTTGGATTTCAGAAAAAAGGGAACAATATTTTAGTTAAATTAAATTTTAGTTAATGAAATTCTTGAGTTAAATATTTCAAGTTAAGATATTAATTTAATTTTTAACAGTTTGCTTTAAGCTTCATTTGATTCATTGGGTTTATGATTTCATTATTTTTATGTTCCTCTTTTGATTGATTTTCAGATGTCTATCACGGAATCAATGGCAACATGTCGCTGGATAGACGTGGGGAGATCACCACTCCTCCGACGCGCTACGACCTCACATTGGGATCGGATAAGTCCTCTTCGCTCTCGCGCTCAGAGGCTGGCACCTACGATGTGATCCAGGCAGAGATCCAGCATGCCAAGAGGCAGGAACTGGCCACCGGAGTGGCCACGGCAACGGCACCCCACCAGAACGGCCATAACGGGAATGGCCATCCGATGAGCACGCAGCATGACATCGAGGCGGAGGTCAAGAAGAGGAAGTGGCCTACTGAACCGAGCTACTTTCTGGCCAAGGAGCTGCTGATGACAGAGCGGACGTACAAGAAAGACCTGGATGTGCTGAACAACTCGTTCCGTCAGGTACTGAGCATTGAAGATGTGGAGCAGCTGCAGCCGCTGTTCGAGCTGCTCGACTCGCTGGCGCAGCACCACAACCTCTTTTTGCGGGACATCGAGCACCGCATGGTGCTGTGGGAGGGCCGCGGCACCCACGACTCCCACCGCATCGGAGACGTGATGATGAAGCACATGGCGGCGCTGCCCATCTATGACGAGTACGTGCAGACCCATCTGGACATACTACACTGCCTGAACGACATGTACGAGACGGACAATCGCTTCCAGCAGGTGTACAAGGACTTTGAGCAACAGAAGGTCTGCTATCTGCCTATCGGGGAGTTGCTGCTGAAGCCCCTAAACCGCCTGCTGCACTACCAGCTCCTCCTGGAGCGGCTTTGCGACTACTACGCCGAGGAGCACATCGACTATGCCGACTGCCAGGCCGTCTACCATCTGCTCATTCGCAGCACCAAGGAAATCCGTGCACAGCTTCCCGATTCGGCTAATTTCGTTGAGCTGTGCGAGCTGCAGCGTGACATCAGCTTCGAGCAGCTGGTACAGCCCCATCGGCGCCTCATTCGGCAGGGTTGCCTGCTGAAGCACTCCAAGCGCGGCCTGCAGCAGCGCATGTTCTTCCTGTTCTCGGACATCCTGCTGTACGGCTCAAAGTCGCCGCTGGATCAAAGCTTTCGCATACTCGGCCACGTTCCGGTGCGTTCCCTGCTTACAGAGAATGCCGAGCACAACACGTTCTCCATATTCGGGGGCCAGTGCGCCATCACGGTGAGTGCGGGCACCACCGCCGAGAAAACCCTCTGGCTGGCCGAGCTTTCCAAGGCGGCGGCGGACGTCAAGAATGGTCCGCCCAACATGCAGCTCCAGTTGACGACGCTCAAGAACTGCAGTGAGTATATCTAGAGGGGATTCAGTGGGGTGCATTAAGATAACTCTCTCTTTAGTCTTCTTTTATTTGTTAAACTTTCTAATATATTTCTCTGTTTATGGCTGGCAAGAAAAGCACGCTGCAAGGCCTTGTAAGCAAGCACCCATATCCCCGATGTACACTCTATACAGAACGATAACTAATTCAACTCTCTCTCTATCTCTGTGTCCCTCGCTATCCCTAGGCTCGTCCGAAGAAGGTCTCGATCTGTTCGGTTTGACGAACGGCAACAACAGCAGTCTGAACAGCAGCATCAACGGAGGCGGACCCCTGACCCCTCAGCAGCTGCAGCTCCAGCAGCAGAGCAAGACGCAGCCATCCAGAAGCAATACCGCTCTGCACGTCTGCTGGCATCGTGGCGCAACCGTCGGACTGGGCGATCATCTAATCGCGGCCGAGCACCAGCTGTCCGGCTATCTGCTGCGTAAATTCAAGAACAGCTCCGGCTGGCAGAAGCTCTGGGTGGTGTTCACCTCATTCTGCCTGTACTTCTATAAGAGTTACCAGGATGAGTTTGCCCTCGCCAGTCTCCCGCTGCTGGGATACACAGTGGGACCGCCCGGCCACCAGGATGCCGTGCAGAAGGAGTTTGTGTTCAAGCTCTCCTTCAAGAATCATGTGTACTTCTTCAGAGCAGAGAGTGCGCATACCTATAACAGGTGAGTGGAGGAGCTACATTTATCAAATATGAGCTAAAGAACCAGCTAACTTTGGTTTCCTTATCTTCATAGATGGCTGGAGGTTTTGCGGAGCACCACACAGACCCAAGACTTTAAGAACATACACAGCCATGCAGTGCTCGGCAATTAGGATGTGGACACCTCTACCTAGCATGGACGTACTTTGACGAAGTCCTCCCCCAACATATGTATAATCCCTGTGCAATTCCATGGAGGTGTCACACAAGCAACCACATACGCATAGAAATGCCCTCTAGTATTCTATTTTTTATACAACGTATACACCACAACAAATATTCCCGTTTTATATATTGTATTCTACTCTACTACCACTCCCTACACATTCTACACATTCGGTGTGTATTCTATTTGTATCTTAAGTAATCCTGTAAATAACGTCGTCTTCTATCGTTTCGTCTTGTCTTTGTTTCGGTATCTAGTGCATCATTTTATCCTGTATCTTTTATATCTGTACTTTGCTTTAAGTGGAAGGTTTTATGTATTTTAGTATTCAAAGTTTTTATTCGCTTGTGTCAAATGTTTATTCGATATGCAATAAAAAAATTATAGAAAAAGTTAAAAACTGTTGGCAAAAATTAAAAAAATCTAATGAAATTCTACTTTCATATACGTATAAATAATGCAATTGTTTAATCGTAAGCTTAAGTCATTAACTTTAATAGACTTTAACAAATTAATAAAAACAATTTTAACAAAATGAAGGGAAGTTCCATATTGAAATTTTAAACGGTGGGGGAGGGGATACTTTTGTCGTATTCTCATTTATTGATATTTGAAATCTTATACTTTATTAATAATAATAATAATAATATTAATTACAATAAGGTATTTTGAAATTCCACATAATTTGAATGGTTGCATCAATCATTGTTGTCATTGTTTGTTGGTATTTATATTTTTCTATGATTTGATTTGATTTATTTGGGATTCTGTTTCTTCCATATACTCATTCGTTACTCCGCTCTACCGTTTCTGCATTATTAAGTGTTTCATAATAAGTTTTAAATAATAAAACAATGGGTTGCTATGTGGTAGATTATTCATACATATATAAGATTAACATGATGCTCAGAGCATCATCACCGTCAACGAGTGCTCGTTCTCGTTGCCTTCTATTCCGTTTATATTCCAATTCAATTCAGGATCTCTCTAATCTCATCTCATCTCACATCATATTTCATATCTCGTTTCGTTTCGCGTCCAACACAAAGTGCCAAAAAGTGGAGGGAGGTTGGTTTCATAGCAAAAGGAACAGCAATTTTCATTCAACATACAAAACCAGATCAAAACTCGATTGTAAACGCTTAAGACTAAACTAAATGAATTGCCGCAGCCAAGACACAGTTGAACCTAGAGATTATATAGCGTGGCAAATGGCAGTTTATGAGGTGTTTCCATCCAACTATACACTAAAGGGAGCGATCACACGATCATACAATCTTCTCCATTGCATTTGGGGTAATTTTTGGGGGAGGGGAGAGTGTTGTGTGTCTCTGCGTGTGCGATATCAAACCAGTTCAGGAGTTCAGGTCGGGCCAAGGAGGACCAAGATCTTATAGTTAGTCTAGGAAAGTGGTGCTGTGCCGGGTTAGCAACAAAAGAATATACAAAATACATTTTGAATTGGTCTTTCAGGCATTACTTTCTCAGCTCATTCCAATCATTTCCAGGATCAGAATTTGTTCACACTTCCCATGTTCATTTTCATTTTTCGGATTGCTAGTAACTAACATTTAATTTAAATTTCTAGTAAATTTCACATTTTATAGCCAATAAACTTATTATTCAATCTAGGTAGCATGTGTTGTTCGAGTCTGTAGGTGTTGGTGTGTGTGTGCACGTGGAAGTGGGCATGGTTGGAGAGTTAACATTGACATTCCACTTTCAAAATTCAATTACAATTTCAATTTCGGGTTCTTGAGCAGCTGAAAAGTTGCCGCCAATCAATTAACTTTCAACTTTTGCTGTGCTGTTGCTTACTACGACACGAACTACTACAGATATACATACATATGTATCATGTTTTATTATTGTTGCTTTACGCTTTTTAGTTTTTGGTTTAGCTTCGGATTTAGTTTTAGTATGCGTTTAGTAATTTGTTCTTAGTAGAGTTGCTTTGCACACATCTAAAATGAAACTATTTTGTTTTTGCAATTATTTGACATAGTTTTTATAATGTGTTTTATTATAATTATTAATCATTTTTCGCCGCTGCTATCTATGCTACTATTATAACTTTTGAATCGCTGTTAGCTTACGAGAGAGATTATCAGCTGCAGCGGCCTTTGACGCTGCTGCCAGCTGGGGAAAGTATTTCGCATTTCTGGGAGTGTATCGGGTTCTTGGATGATACGATGAAAAGGGCCAAACAAATCTAACTAGGATCGAACTTTCGTGAGTGATTGTGTGGGGGATAATAAATGAATGTGTTGCTGTGACACTGTTACAATTTCATAGCACTATAATTGTTATAAGTATTCATGCTGTTATTTAATTTAAACTTGTGTATGTTATTGTATATTTTTGTTGCTGTAGTTTGCTGATTTCTCAATCTGAAGCTAGTGCCCCTCCTGCTGCTACTGGTACTGCCTCTGCCCTGGCTGTCGCTTCTGATTTTTCTGCTGTTGCTGTTCCTAGTGTGGGCGCATGGCTAATCGATGAAACTCTGCTCCACGCAGGCTTTCACACGCTTCTCGTACTCGCGTCGATTCTCTTTATACAGCTGTGCGGCGGTGGAGTTTGCCGGTGAGTTGGGATTGGGATCGCTCAGCAGTGACTAAGAGAACACACCGAAAACAATTAGTACAAATAATGTCAGTATAAAACGATTGAGATTAAGAACCTCACCTGTATGGATGTTAGTATGGCCGACACGTCGTATGTGGGACTCCAGCGGTTCTGCAATATATCAAGGCATATGCCACCATCTGCATACACATTTGGGTGAAATACTTTCGACACGAATCGAACTGTTGGCGGTTTATTTGGATATTCTTCCGTAAATTCTATGGTTAACTTAAAGGTTCCGTCCTCGAATGGTGTATCGTGTGGACCAAAAATCACAGCGTTCCATATCATAATATTATTATCTGTTGGCGCACCCGAAACACCCGTTGGTGGGTCTTCCTGAAGTCTGGTGAAGAGATTCGAAATGTGGTAACATGTTAGAAATATCAATGCATTATGAAATCTGCTTGGGTATCTATATCATTTTTATTGAACTTTGAAACTGTTTACCAGTCCACACAAAAACGCATATCTTTCTTAGTCATAAACTGTTTACTAAACATCTTTCTTTGTGACTAAGAGAAGGCTTTTTATGGCGCGTAAATATGTGTACATATATATAAATAGAAATAAACACGAAAGCTCGGTACCATTTTAAGTGCCTTCAGCACTAGATATGTCTTTGGTTTTTCTTTTGTTTGAGACACGGTAATTTGGAGCAGTGTATGATGTAATCAATATAAAGAAGGATTCTGTTGAAGTCCAGCGAAAGTTATTTTGTAGCCACGAAATGATTATTTAAGGTGCCTTCCTTTTCTTTACATTAACAGACTAAAACTCCAGCCAAAGAGGAATCCCATTCGCGATATGGTAACTGCCAATTGGCACGTTATCTGTTCGGGGATCTGTAAGGAATGTAGGTCAATGCTGGCGCGGTCTGCAACAAGCGGGTGAACTGAACTGAGCCGAAACCGCACAACAAAAAAGACCTACCACCCAACCGCGCCCTTCAATCGGCTTAAATCAATACCTAAATGCGAAATGAAATGCTGCTCTGGCCAACGAATGAAATCATCGATTAAACAAGAACTACTAGGGAGTAGGGACTGGACTAGGGATGGATGGACGAGTACCAAGAGATAAACCAGTTAATAGAGGGTCACGTGCCGCCCACTTCTCGTTCGGGTGCAGCCTTGACATTATGCCAGGGCCATGACGGTGCGAAGTGCAATCTCTGGGGTGAAATCTAATTGACAAAAAGTGAATACACTGACGAAATCACATGAAATTCCATTTGGGAACACACTCAATTCTTGCTATCTCTGTCGCGTAAGTCAACAAGGTTACGCGAGAGTGGTGGCGGGAGCGGGAGAGCAGCAACCAGGATGCGAATGACTTTTGGGGCAGCTGCTGTTACTGCTGCTTTCTGCTCTCTCCTCTGACTCAATTCCCAACATTTTCGGATCTGCTCTTCCTCTCGTCTCCTCTCTCTTTCTCTCTCTGGGGCACACATTCATGGTTGCTATTGTTAATGATTTTTGTCTGCGACGCAATTGGCGAAAACGGAAGACGAATTTTCGTTGTTACAATTTTCACATATTCTATCTTTATTTTCCTTTTGGATTTGTTTTTCGCGCTCTTCTTCTTCTGCAGTACCACACCACATCAAAGTCAAGTGTCAAAGACATGCATATGTATGCATAAATATGTATGGGTGTATATTTTGGCTGCGCAAACTTTTCCACGACATACAGACATAATGGTCTGCTCTGCGTTCACATGTATTGAGGCAGAGGGAGCAGAGCAGCCCCCAGGTTTCTCCATTTCATACCACGAAACACGATTTGGGTTGGGGAACGAGCGACGGATACGACGACGAGGTCTCTCAAAGTGTGTGTACTTTGCGTTTTTTTTCTTTTAATTTTTTCGTGGCGTTTTCTTACCTTTTAAAATCTCTCATAAGACGTCTGCGTGCGGGTGTTGACATTTTTTACAACGATACGAGTGCTAGCACTTTGTGTGTATTGTGAATTGTAAGTCTAAGCAAATATGCTTATAAACAGAAACAGTGAAATTTTGGAATTTAATTGAGGACAATTTGAGCAGAGCAGTACAGTGTGACCGACCCTCAGAAATATACCGAAACATACCGTCTCCTTCAAAAATATACCGTAAATATAATGACAAATGCAAGTTCTATTTCACATGTTCCCCGTTTTTGATATTCCGTGCAATATTATTAGCTAGATAGAACATTTAGCCATGCGCACATAATTTAATAAGATTAATAAATCAATTTTCTACGTGACTGGTCTATTTTAAATACTTACTTTTATTGGATTTCTATATAACGTTGAAAATTAAATTTAATAGATTGATGAAATTGACAAAATATACCATTATATACCGATATACTGTAAATATACCGTCGGTTCAATTTTGACCTAATAAAAATACCGTAAACGGTCACCCTGTTGAGCAGAGCAATACAGTGTGACCGACCCTCAGAACTATACCGAAATATGCCGGCTCATTTTAAAAGTATACCGCCTCGAATTCCTCTCGAATCGTACTTTTGCCTCCTGTTGCGCTGTTGCAAGCCATCAAGTGTTGCTTAGCGGCCATTGCTATTGCATTTGGCATTCCTCGGAGCATCCTGCAGTGATATTTTACTCCATTTTGTAAAGGTTTTCTCTTCGGCTCGAGAAATGGATCTTGTCCAATACATTTTAAAGTGTTCCAACCATTATTATGACCTAAGCATCAATTCGCAAAGAAGCTCTCGGTTTGCTACCCAGAAAATTGGGATAAAGATCAGATGGCAGGTCGCCATTGGTATACGAAATTCATGTGCCGGCACGTCGAGTTTATCACACCAGATTCTTCGACATCGAAAGTGTCGTCGGAACCGTTAAAATCAAGAGCATTCTCAACAATCTGCATATCACCTTTGAAAGACATTGTTCCTCTGCAAGCGGCTACATCAAAGAAGCCTACAAGAAATGGTCGAAAGCCGATGCAAAGCTCCGCTCCTACTAAAGGTTAAAGATGCTAAAAGAGTGGCTGAGCTACCAGATATAAAGGCATCTGTTTCTTCCCAGAAAGAGCGTGCACTGAAGGCACCACAAGTCAAACCATCAACTAAGCTCACCAAGGAAACTCCATCTAAACCATCGGCTAAGCGCACAAAGGTACAGGAAGATCTACAATCTGACGATAATGTGAACTTCTGTCTCATCTGTCTGAACCTTCTGCCTTCTGCCATGTGAAAACGTGTCATGTTTGTTTTTGTTATTTATGCCAGTGAAGAAGGTTCATATAATAAATATTACTACTAATTTTATCTTTATTTGTGGTGGTTTCCTTTCATATTTGTCCCCTAAGATAACGGAGAAGTTCAAGAATCCTACCGCAGAAGGTGGTCACTGACACATAATCGGACACGGAGCTAATCCCCATATGTCGTCTGGAAACGAAGATACACATGATGCTGTCCAATTCGCTTGTATGTTAACAAAACCTTTCTGAAGGAAATTCTTTTATAATCGATGTTTACCCACAGGTTCTTCCTCCACTTGCGAGACACAGAGGACGACCAGAAGGCCATCGCCCAGTATCACTGTAAGAAATCCATCGAGAGTAAGGACCTCGAGTCTATTCTGTCGGTTATTGGAAACGCCTACACCTAAGAGCGAGCACTATTGCAAGCTGCAGAAGTCGCTGATCGTGGAAAGCGATATTGATCATTGAAATAAGCGTGTGGAGCAATTGGTTTTTTTCATTTCTTTCAGTAAAAAATATGTACATTTAGATTCTTTGTACGACCTAGAATTTTGAATTTAGGCTATCCGTAAAAGAAAGCCTTGATCTAAAAGTTAGAAGTTAATCATCTCATTTCCGTCCCACCCCAGAGGTAAAGATTTACATTGGTTCGTTTTTGTTTGAAGTTTTGTCCCTAATAGTTTCAGTGGTAGCCTTTGATGAAGATTTGAAGACAAAAAGTACAAATTCTTTACTAGTTTCGGATATACATAGCATTTTGTTGCTTACTGATATATCAAAATATCGTGTTAAATTGTTTAATTGTTAATTGTTAAATTTCGTTTAATTTATTGAATATTTTAATATTTTAAGACTAATTAAAACAAATAAAGGGTATCACAAGCTTAATTCTAAATCTCGACAGCTGCATCCAAAATGCCTTGACGCTCATCTTAGACGGGGAACAGCTCGTTGTAAGTGAAATTCTCGAGGATTTTGGTGGTGATGACCAGGAACTTGGCCTCAAGGGCGCGCGCGATCGGAGCGATCACCTCGTTGGTGAAGACCTCAAAGTTCTGGTTGATCGTATCGTTGATCACATCGCCCAGCACCTTGTCGCCGTTGAAGAGGTTCTCCAGCTTCAGGTTTCCCTTTCCAGTGCGAATCTTCAGGGAGAACTCCTTGACGTGCAGGTAATCCAAATCATTCGATTTCTTGATGTCGTACTGGACGCGCACATAGGCCACAAAGTTGGTGAAGTTGCCGGTGAAGGGTCCGTTGCCCTTAATGGGGAGCGCCAGAATGTTGCCGTTAATCTCGTACATGCCTTCGCCCTGCAGATGTGGCAGAATCAGCTCGAAGTCGAATCGCCTGTTCTGAGTAGAGGCGCGCAGCTTGGTGATCTCAAAGTTGGAGGCTCCCAGAACGCTCAGCTTCTTGGCCCTCACTGTAATGCCAGCGGATCCATCCAGAATGCTCAGGTCGCCAATGTAAAGGGGCTCTAGCGGTGGCACGTTCAGCTCCTTGATGCCCTTGGCCAGATACGGACGCAGGTTATGGACGCTGCTCTTCAGGCACTTCGACAGCTCGGGATCATTGCGATGGCACACCTGAATGTATTCAGCTAAGGGAAGGGATATTTTGAGTAAAGGATATAGTATGGGATCAGCCTTTTACTTACGCATGCTGGCAGCTAAGGTGACGCCCAGGAAGCAGATCATCAGAGAGGCTACAATGAGTGTGGACTGCATTTTGATTGATTGTATAGTTGCAAGTTTAGTTTCCTATGGGAAGATATTAAAGAGGTATTGTATTGTATTATAATAATGGTTACTGAAACTATTGTTTTATTCCCCATCCCCTAACATCCCACCATCCCACCATTATCGCTATTGACGTCACAGCCGATGTTCCATAATGAACATCTATCTAAAAATCATTAACCGCTATAACCGAGTCGGCACACTCAGCCCCTTTAAACCGATCCTCCTCCCACTGCTATAATCATCCCAAGTCCCATTCCCGATTATAGGCATTATGGTGACTGCGTCGTAGTCAAATAAGTGGGAGGTTTCTATCGACTGAACCGATCCACAACGATTACTATCATCAGATGTCTGTTTTGTTCGCTTTGTAGACAGCAATTTAACTGATTTTGATCGGGTCTCCGCACTATATTATTATCAATGTTTTACGGTTTTTATGAATGGCCACTGATTGGCGGGGTGCCAGCGAGAGCGAACTTTGGTTAATCTTTTACGAGAGTGTAATTGAATGGAGTGGGGGTTGCCTTTGAACTTGAAAGAGATGGATTGAAATTGAAGCTTGGAGTAAAAAAATAGTTTTGCTGAATTTCAAAAGATTAGTCCTTGGTAATAGGGTTCATTCTCATTCAGAAGTGCGAAGGAATGTAATCGTTCCTTTTTGGATGGGGTGCAGAATGAGTATTCCTTTAGTTAGGATGTTTTCACTGGTTCGCTTGAATAGATTTTTGCTTGAGGATTACGTCCGGGTTCTTGTCCTGCGAGTTCTCTAGGATATATCAAACAAATATTTCCTGGCCTGAAACTTACACTTGAAGATTATTTAGCTTTTTATTTGAGTTTTGTGTGTTCGGGCACTTTATTTGATTAACTTTTGATGTCGAAGGCCGCTCAACGTTCTCGCTGCTGCTTGAGGTTTATTCTGTTTGTTTGTTTCAGAGTCTCGTATTCGAGTGTTGCTTTAGTAACCGTCTACAGATCGTACTGAATGCAAAATTGTTGAGACCGGCACGTTTTATAGCAAAAATTTCGCTTCGATTTACATGAGAGCTTGGGCAAGTTGTGGAGCTAGAACAGCAGCACGACGTAGAACTCAGAAATACCCCGGTTCCGCTCCCTGGTGCTGGAGCGAAGCATGCTGGCAAAACGCTTAGACAACTAGAGAGAGACACGAGGCACGCTGCGGCAGAAAGGGAGAGAGATAGAGAAAGACGCTAAGCAGCTACTGTTTAATACTAATAATAATGTTTATACTGATTGCATCCACACAAATGTATCTGCGAGCTGCGGGAAAATTGCCAGTTGCCAGTTGGCGGCTGGGAAAATGCAGACAGCCAGCCAAATGCCAGCAGGTAGGTCATGCAGGAAGCTGTGGGCTGTTTCCCACCTCAGCAGCCTTGCCACCCGAAAACGCAGTCGGGGATTAGCGGTTCGACGGTGTCAGGGGTTGGCAGCGGCCAGAGGGAAGGAAGGTCGCTGTCGTGCCAATCGCAATTACGAGTCGAGAACAGATCTTCCCTGTGTTCCGTGGAGACGATCGGATCGGTAGTGAGTTGAGGTCGTGTGTTGGTTGACAATCTGTTCACTTTGGATATTATGTAATGTTCCTGGTGACGAGAAGCTTTCTCGCTGGGCTCTCGCTTGGGGTTGGGGTTGGGTCGTCGTTGGGCTGCCTCTGACATGGTTCGGTGCTGCGACTGATTGTGGTATGGGGAAAATTGTTGAACCGCACGCAATTCGGGGGTCAACCAAAAGATCAGTTGGCCAGGCTTCGGCTTAACGGCCACTACGTGTTAGATAACTTGAAACGCCTTTAGTTGCTATTCATTCATCGTTTATTATTCAATCGGCAGTGGTAAGCCTCAGGGAAGCTCCCTTTGGTCATGGAGCTTTGGATTGTCGATCATTCACGGATTGTTTTGCGGGGGTATGGCACAAAGTGCAGTGCCAATGGTAGTGGAATGCTGTCTTCATGTATTTCTAAAGAGATATCTTAGCTACTGTCGTATCTTCTGATCACTACAGCTACAAAGTTGGGTTATTTCTTAAATCCATATGGCTAGTGATAAATACCAACCCCTCGTTGTTTACGTACATTTTCTCATTCATGGAGACGTCGCGATGGCCTTGAATTAACATGCCAAACCTGAACGAGAGTGGGTAACTTTTCTAACTTTTCAAACGTGCATCTAATGATAACCCCGATCCCGGTTGCCTAATGCCGCCTCTGATGAGCTCCACAACTCTGATAATATAGCAACCTGTTCGTTTGGGTCGCACGGGAGGATTGAGTAGTATAATCTCTCCTGTTTCCACCTCTCATCTTTGGTTTTTCGTACAGTTTTTTGTTTGTTTATTTAGCTTGAACTCTGTGCAATAAATTAGATCTTAGAAGTAGAACAGGATCTTAGGGATGGGTCTCGGGGAGAACTAGTTTAAGTTGATCCATTCATCCAGGGGGATTTTGGCGAATATGCGATCCATAAAGTTCCTGATGACCAGAGTGAGCTTTGTCCTAAGCGCCGGCTTCATTTCCTTGAGGAGCTCCTGAGAGTTCGAGTTGATGAACAGATTGAGAGCAGCCTCTGTGAATGGGAAGTTATGGGTCAGAATTAAATAGGCTTCCTAGCGACTCTAGATCTAAGCTTACGTATGACTGAATTGCCATTGGCAATGTTATCGACACCCATCTGAATATCCTTCACATTGAAGTCCATCTTCACCGAATCGGTGGTCAAGTAAGTGCGGCCATCGGCTCCCTCATTGGCCACCGCCTTGAAGTAGATCTTGGCCTTTACGCCCTCTGCCAAGAGGCGAATTATTAGCATCCGACCATGAAAAATCTATCCGATGAAGTTACTTACCATACTCGCCCCAGTAGTCGCCGGCACCGGAGGCCTTCACCAAGATCAGAACACCTGTGGATCGGTACTGAGCCTTGACGCGTATGCGGGGTATCTCGCACGTCAGCTGGAACTGCAGTGAGTCCAAGTCGGAGCTGTAAGGTAAACAGATATAGAAATATATAAATACATATGAATATGAATATCTAATGGCAATGACAGTGACAATCTGCGTAATGACTCTTAAAGCTCCTTACAAAAGTGCCACTTCATTGAAACGATGAGCAGACGATTACTGCCACAACCTTGATTTGCTGGGTGGTAACCGAAACGAAACTCTCCTAATTCAAAGTCTCACCCCCAGAGAGAACTGTCCAAAAAGAACAGTCTGAAACGACCTTCGGTGGACAAATCAATATTGAAATGATACCGATTCCGAAACCGGCCCCTGTTTGGGGCCACATAGAGTATCTAGTGTTGGCACACTTTTCTGGCTCGTTTCTTGGTCAACGATCTGTGGGTCTGGTCTGTCGTCGCGGACAGTGTTTATGTGTCTACCAATTGACTTGGCGTCACTTTTTTCGCCAATTGAGTGACAAGTGTCTGTAGACAAACGGTAGTCCGTCATCGACTGTTGTTTCTGTTGTTTCTGTTGTTCTGCTGTTCTGTTGTTCCAAATACCGGAAAGTTAAGCCAAAAGTGCTATTGGCTTTGGGGGCGTTGCAAAATCCAACAGGCCCCCAAAAACTGAGGCCAATATCCATTTAAAAAAGCAGTTAAACGCGAAGGAATCTTTCCTTACTTGTCCATTGACCACACAGAAGGTATAAGGAGAGCACATGATGCATCCCAATGAAGTATGTATTTCCCCTGCTTTTCAAAGAATCTCCTCTCAACCGCAAACCGCGTCGTCAAATCCCCCATTAAATGATAATTAGGTAATGGTTTTTTCTTTGATTGTCAAGCTCGCCATAAAAATGAATTACGACTAATCGGTTATAGCCCAACACACAAGCTCAAACAAATTTCCAGCGAACAGTATCTCTGGCTGATTCCAGCTAAGACATGGCTAAGATTTCCCTGGAGCTGTTCGCACACCTACACACCCACCCCCAAACCAGAATGGGCACGAGCCGATCTGGGGGCAATTACGTGATATACTTGCAACATTGCAATGAAAAAAAAAACCCTCGTGCGCATGCAAATCGATCCGGGCAAACATAAAACGTTTGAGTTAGAGTTGAAGAGCCACTCAAATGTAAATCAATTATGGCGCGATCGATACGAGTCCGAATGCGAGTGCTAATCGTTTCGAATGGGTATAAATCAAGATCTTGAGAGCCCATAACCGGTGGCAATATATCGGAAACTGCGCTCATTCAATGAGCTCCCCACACAATGTGGACAACGTGAGCGATGATCATGGCGAAGATCGCGTGCTTAGAGGTATTGATCGAATGCGTAACTGAACGTTTGACTCACTGACCGATTGACTCGGATGCTGGCCAAGTGGGTTGATAACATAGTTGCGATATATGTACTGAAGCTTGAATAAATTCGGATTCACTTATGTAGATGTCTTTAACATCTTTGACTTTTTGATCTTTTTTTAACGGAAGTTCAAACCAACCTTCTAGACTTAAATTCATGTATACCCTTCTGTTCAAATATAATAATTGAGATTAAAATAATATATAAAGAAGTTTAAATGCTCTTTCTAGTAAAACTAATAAGGAAATAAAAGTACAAGGACCGTACAAGCGATACTTTGCTGATGCACCATAAAATCTCATAAGAGCCTATAAGCCTCGAATTACCCTGAAGTTAAGTATCAAAGTAGTTCTTTTGTTCTATGCCGGTTTGTTCCATTCAGGTTGAATAGCAGTGGGACTCTAGCTGTTCTAATGCATTATCATTCCCCTTCCATGATAGAAGCAACCACTTAAAGTGTCGGTCAAGTTATGCGGGTTCAAAGCTAAGCTTGCCCCCCAGGCACGACAGAAGTAGTGGCGACCAAAGTACATTGGAACTTATCTTGAGTGTACCTGAACTTACCGGATATTTGTGACAGTTATATTGCTCACTCCATAGGCCTGGATGTTGCGGAATAGAGCCCGATAGCCATCCGGACCGCTTCCCAAGACAATGCCGATCTCATCGATCATCACGGGCTCGATCTGGAATGGAAATACTCGTAGGTTAGCGATGTTCGTGAAGCATGAGAGATCTCCACTCACCTCGTAGATGTCCAACTCGGGCACGCCCTTCTGGAGGTAGTGGACCAGCTTGTTGCCACTGTCCCGCAGACACTCGTTGATCTGAGCCTCATCCCGCGGACACTGCTGCAGATAGTACGCTGAAAGTGATTGGTAGTTAGGGGATGGGTGAGCGGTGGGAAATACTGCCTGCAGTGCTTAATAATTGCTGCCACTTTTGCCTATTCACAGTCTACATTGTTTCATCGAAAATTGTGCACAATGGAGCTCAAGATTCGCTCCCGAGCTTTCCTCCCATTAACCGCGCTTCCCCTTCTCCAGGGGGTGCGTGAGTTGTCGTTGGGTTCAAGTTCGCCATTATCTCAGGGGATCTCTCACAGCTATAGTGGATAATCGCTGTGAGCATGTTCAGCCTGCATTACGAGTATGAGCGGCGACTGAGAAATGAGGCTGGTGACAGGTTTATTGCCGGGTTAAGAAAGGTGTTCAGGGAGGCCAGTGGAGGAAACAATTGAGGATGTATATCAGAGATACAGACTTGATAAATGGAAGTCATACTTGATATTGCGCTCGGGTCTAGGCTTTTCCGGAAGATGCAGAGCCCTGTATTCTGTCCGTCACTTTTAATTGACTTGAACTTTGAGCAATGATTCCAGAAATTTTGTTTATATCTTAGATTTATCCAGACACGTCCCATCCTAAACATCTTTATAGGCCTCAAAGTTCTTAAAATAGCGAAATGAAATGGCACAAGTAACTCCGTTCCAGATAGCTCAAATTTTGATTGCATTTATGCGGTGAAGTACCGAAAGAGAACCAGAAGTCTTGATCAGAGATAGCACTGCCATCAAATGCTATTCCGGGAACTTCATTGCCATTCGCGGTAGTCGTAGCCACCGGTATTAGCCAACTTTCGTTGTTGCCGGGGCACGTTTGGGGGTGGGTAATTAAAGCCAAATCCATGGGCTACTTAAGCCAATTTTGGGGCCGTGGCCGGGCCGGTGCCGGCGAACGTGTCTAAGGAGGGGTCTGGAAAGCCAGCGCTGCTTTTGATGTAACTCTTCGAAAAGAAAGCTTTCTAGCTCAATCGGCTGATGTCTGTCGATTAATCATACGAGTAGTTGTAGATGGTTGTATACTTACGCTGCTCTTGGGCCCAAATGGCGCCCACGATGGACGCGAGCAAAATGAATCCTAATTTGTGGCACATTTTTATGGTTTGTTTTGTCTGAATGAAAGTAGAAGTAACAGAGGAAATTATTGATAGTGTTTCACTTTTTTTTTCGCTAGTTTCGTAATTGATTAGCACGTTTTTTCTGCTCTACTGTCGACTGTCTCATTGGAAATATATGGATATATGCTAATTTTTGGTCAGATGACGTCGTTGGTCTTTGCCCGGTTTACGAGCGAAAGCGAAAACAGTTGAACAAGAATTTTGAACACACACTCGCACAGTAAATCTGTGGGTTTCACTTTGACGGAAATTCTTTCGGGCTCTTTAAGTGGGTCAACGAAGACCCAGACCCAGTCCCTGACCCAGGCCCAAGCCCCAGCCAGAGGCAGAGCTAGAGCCAGTCACAACCAGTCCGCACCAGTACCAGTCCGTCGTTGTTTGTTCTTGAATAAAGAATCGAATTGTTGTCCGCTGCTTTCTTCGGCGTGACTTGGCCTGCGCTTACTTTGCGTCCAACTTTCACGCGACTCGGTCGAGGAATGAGCTCGCAGTGCTTTGGTCCAAGCCATTTTAACCAACAAGAAGTCGGCTCGAAAGCGCCGACGAAATGCAGCTAAAGAGCCAGAGAAAGAAAGACGAACACAAGGAGAGGCCTCCACCTCTGTTACTTCCACAGGCCTCGGTCTCAGTCTCTGCCTCTGCCACTGCCTCTGACACACCCCAGAAGCAGGCAGGCGTAGACAGGTCGTCGTCGTTTGGGGCCTGGGTGCCTTGAAGTTGAAGGTTAACCCTGCACTAAAGGGTCTCTGACTTGGGTGCCGCAATGCAACGCAACACCGCCTAAGCCCCAGCCCATCTAAACTTGCAGTCTGGTAATGAGTCTGCCACGAATCATGAATCCATCATTAGCGATTGTCGAGCTGGGATTAGCATCCACCTCCTTTTGCTTCTCCCTTTTTTGCGGCCTTTGTTCTAAAGAGTGTCAAGTGATGGCCAAGCGGCACCTCATTATCTCATCCATCTTTCCAGCCATTCATTGAACCCTTTCCTTTATAAATCAGTAATGTTTATTGGGCTTACCATCCATCTATTCCTGCCATTGACAGCGAGTGACAAGCCCTCCAAAAGAAATGCACATGCCTCGGAGAACTTTGTCACTGAACTTTATTCACTGTCGAGAGTAATTCTGATTGTTTATGATTGTGCGTTTTGCATTTAAATTTAATTTACATCTAGAGATGGTAGGAAAAGCGGGTCGTGAGCTGTGAATCACATCGTTTAAATGTTGGATTGTTATCTCGCCGTGCATTAGCAATAATAAAATAATTCATAGCGATTCTAAAAGTCGACTTATAAAAACAATTGCGTACACTCGCAATCTTTCCGAGTCTATTCTATCGTTTTTCTACAACTTTTTGGCCAAAATCCATTCGAAAAAGGAATGTCACGCACAGATTGGCACTAATAAATATATTTAAAAGAGTTTTAAAACAGTCCATACTTTCCGTCTGCAACGATCACGATTTTTAAATACAGCATGGTTCAATATTTCATACCGCCACTGTAGCTGCAACGCCTGAAAGTATGCCAAGGAAACGTATAAACTGCAGAGTCGTTTGCATGCAAATGTATTTATTTTTGCTGGAATTTCGTTTTTCTTAAAGCAAGTTCGAGATGAGTTTCCAACGTTTGTGATCCCGTATTCATTTCTGCTGCATTCGACCCTCAGTCCAAGTATATCGAAGAATTGGGCTGAATCACTTCCCTCCTTATTTATGTTCCTCCCTTCCATAAGGGCTGCCGTCAAAAGATTTTCCCTCTCGAGGAATAAAACTCCATGCATCTAATTGTTGCATGCAGTGAGAAAATGTCATATACAATAAAGCGGTGGAATAGGTATTGTACCCGATGTCTGCCGCATGCCAAGAACTCCAGTTTTTAATGTTAATTTATTCTTTTGAACTAATGATATATTTGATTCATTTTGTAGAATATCTTATATATCCCTTTTCCCAAAAAAAGAGACGTTATATCTTGTTCTCTCGGCGCGTCGAAGTGGTAGCGTAGCCAATGCAAATTGATAATTTCATTCTGGCTATACTAATGATTCGATCTCATCCAGATCTGGTATTCAATCTAGTACCATATCTACCATTCTCTACGGTTCTGCGTTTTCGGTTGTCTGGTATCTTTAAAATTGTTGATGCTACAGATGCTGACCAAGAATTTGTATACAACCTGAAATATGCGGCCTATGCATAAAAATGGTTAACATTAAATTCCTATATTTCCTAAACTAAAGATCCGATTTTCTTAAAGCTTGAATTTGTGGCAAGTTCTCAATTGGATCCGTATATTCAATTTATCCAAAGCTCACATACAAATTTTGACTTTTGCCACATTATTTCGGCGAAGGCCCCACTGTGCGGCCCATGTGCCACTGCTTCACTTGGACTCGCTTCAAGGTCAAGGTGGTTCGGTTATTGGGTCAGCCACCCGACAGTGAACGCAATTGTGGATCGATTCCTTTTTGGCCAGCTGCTTGAAGGGACTAAAACCATACATTTGGGGTCATATTGCTTCCTGTTTTATGGCCGAAACTTGATAATTGACTGCTAATCAAAAGAGTAAAAGAAGGAAGCTTAACAAATATGGAATTATACCAGAGCTTGAAAGTAAATGCAAATTTTGAGACAATGTCACATCGAGATTTTATAGAACTTGTTTCTTGGAAATTTATCTTTTTCTGCTCTTTAAGTGTGATTAAAACGTTCAAATTTTAATTAATAAAAATTATGGTTATTTTATCAGTCTGTTTGGCTAAATGATCTCCACCTTCGTTGTTTTGTTTACATTTGTCCAGTCACTTTGCTAATTAGTAAGACAGTCTGACTAAAAAATGATGGGTTTGTGAGCAGGCAAACAGCGCCAATTGCCACCTTCTGGGAACATGTAGGGGATGGGATGGGACACTTACGTATAGAAAAAGTTAGAGCCAACAATGAGGCGAATGAAACAATGAGATTTGAGTAATGTTTTCATTCCTCTTCAAAGCCTAAAGCATTTATCCATTCCGCTCGCACTGCCACTTCCCAGCCAATTCTCTTTATTCTCGTATGCCTTTGTACAGATACAGATACAGATGGAGATATATTTATAGCTACATATACTTACTCGCATTGTACGCATGGACCTGCTGTCAACAAGCTTTAGAATCGGCGAAGAGGCCTTTTGTATGACAAATAAGTATTTGGCCCTCGTTCCATTCCACGCTCCCAGATACTGTACTACTTCCCCATTGCGCTGTTTGTTTGTGCTCAGGGCCATTGTAAACAGTTTAAGAGTTCAGCTTCATTCGTCTAGGTTCAGTCGAAAGTCTCGAGGCTGCAGTGCAAAGTTTTGGGGCAAAGTATCTGGGCTTTCTGTGGTTCCCAGACAGCTCCATTCTATATAGAAGAGAGTGAATTCTAATGAATTCCGCAGTATTTGCACACAGTTATACCAGTTTAGTCACTCACCCAGCTATTAATTAATTATTTCTCTAGAGACTGGTCTGGCTAGAAACTAGAACTTAACGAATAAGATCTATGCCTTAAAGTTTAAACCAGTATAACCTTTTCATTATTCATTATAAGATGAACGCGTGAGGAAAGTCTTACCGTGTGCAACACATAAAAGTGCCTGATTAACTAGTTTCAATGAAGTGCTAATAAGCAAACATGTAAATATTTTTCTTGTGAATAGATGTAGGGGCGAGTCATTAGTCAATGCTAGTACCATTCAAGTTAATGAATGTTTTTCTGACTGAAAATGTCTACTGTTTTATTGACGACCATTTCATGCATAAAACAAAGTTTTAAACGGGATTTTAGAGTATTACGTAGTGAGGCTTCATAGACAAGACATTCGTTACAGTCTTATACAATCACATCTTGTGATCTAAGCCTAATAACTCATTAACTCACACACACACAAAACGTCTTAATTTAATTTGATTCCCAGATTACGCGTAATGAGGTTTATTTAGCTCGCTTTAGCCTGTTCTGATTCCAAGAATGTACCAATTCTACTTAGTACCTCAAGGTTTATTGGATCCAAAGTTTGGTTTCCTCAGAGATCTTGAAGCTGATATATCTTATTATGTCTTTGGCCGATTCTCTAAATAATTGCCACAACTTTTGTTTGCCTCCAGGGTTATTTTGCGGTCAACTGGAGGAAGGTTATAAAAGCAGGTGTGAAGTCTCTCAGTTTCCCTTTAAGGGAAAACCATAGCCATTTTTACCTACATACATGTACTACTGTGAGTTCTTACTGCATCTCGTAAGATTGACAAAGAAAATCTGCAGTCTATTGCGTAAACGGAATTGCTTAATTAGTTTTTATGGCACTCGACAAAATGGGTAAACAAAAAATTAGCAAGAAGCCAAAGAAGTCAGACGGAAAGAGAGGCCCAGCCCAAGTAAGAGACAGGTAAGAGAGACAGAGAGATGGAGGGACCGAAGAGCAGGTAAGCAGTCGGTCAGTCAGTCAGTTAGTCAGTTGGCCAAATGCTACTCAGTTCCAACGCTTCACGTAGTCCCATCTCAGATCTGTTCGGAAATATTGAAGTTCTCTGCAAGCGACGACGTCGTCTTAAACGTCGGGACTTGACTTGAGCTCTGCTTTAACTTGTCCGGGCTTTGCATTATGTACTACGAGTGTGTGCCCCGCAGTCCCCAGTCTCCATTTCCCGCTCCACCACTTGAGGGGCCTTTAAAATCTGCGATCGACTGGCGACTGTCTCGCAGTTCAAGTTCTCAGCTTCGCGGTGACAGACGTTCGACCACGACTACGACCAATAATATAAATATTTAAATTAATTATAATTCCCATTCCGTGTCGCGTGTTGGTCGTTTCTGTCTGTGTCGAACTATAATTCATAAAAGTGATCAAGTGCTATTTTTATTCGCATCCGAGATGTTGAAGTACGTGTGCCTGGTGATTGTGCTGCAGACGCTCTGGATGGTCCAGGCTGAAGCCCGTAAGTTGGAATACGGATCATTAAGAATATTCAGAAGGGATATCTTAGTATTTGGTGGGGAAACCCTCTAGCCAAAAGACAAAGATATACCTTTGGTTCTTTATCCATAACATTTAAAGGGTATTCCAGCTTCGATTTCCCTTAAATTGGTTCCCTTGGCGAAACCCATCAAAACAATTAACACTTTCAACTCTTTTCACACTATGGCGGGAGAAAAATGCATTTGCATCTTCCCGAATAAGTCAAAAGTCAAGTTTAATGACAGGCATACACATGTACCCACAAAGGCACCTGTGCAACCCATTCCAAATCGATCTAGAGATACTATTCAAAGTGTTAATTGCTTGAAGCGACACAGTTTTATTTGACAAATGAGCGAAACAAAGAAAAAGGGGGACAAAGCCCCGCTTCGGAAGCATTGAGTGTCAACAAAGACGTCGCTTCCGCATTATACATGTTTGGAGCCCCATGGCATCATGCTAGGAGCATATCATGGCATCTCAGCTTCGAACTCAAAATGCAGACTATGAACCAAATCCATATTTAATTAGCGCTTGAGAGCGCGGCCGTTGAACAGCCTTCAACTTGAAAATTCGATAGCTCTCGGTGCAGTTTGCCTTGCCAGCGAATGGCGCTAATGAAATCGGACCGCATTGTAGTATTGTGTAATGGTAATACCGGTAATCGCTAACCGGGGGCCCCCGCCCCCCGGCCTCAGCGCAGCCGAAATGTGTGTCATGTGCGTCAGAATCGAGACGACAACAGGTTCTAGAGCTGCACTTCTCGGGCAGAGCGCAGCATAGCCTCAACCTTGCCCGCAGACTCAAATCATTATCATTATCATTATCATGATCAAGACCGAGTTCGAGATCTCAATCTGGCTGGCTGAAGGCCACCTGAAGCCGAGACTGGTTTATGGTCTTTATTACTTGTCCGCAGAGTCGTTGAACTTTACAGGAATTGAAGTGCAGAGACTTTACCTGTTGTTGATCTCAATTTTGTTGACTGTGCTAAGTGATTTTCCTTTCTAAGCTTCTGTTTGGTTTCTATTTTGCAGCCGCCTATATCAAGCAATGTCATCGCGATGATCCCAAGCTGGTGGACTGCTTCATGGGTGCCATAGAGCATCTGAAGCCCTATCTGGCCAGTGGAATTCCCGAGATCCAGGTGGGTTACTTTTCTCTCTCATTTGCATTTGTTTTTCCTTGCATTTCCCTTTCTTTTCTGCTGATTTTCCATTGCAAACGAGTTGCAGTTGCATAAGTCAGTTGTAAGTCAAATGGAAGTCAGTGGGCTAGAGATTGACTTGCGCAACGCCAATTTTTTTGTGGAGAAAGTGCGGAAATCTCTCACTCTTCGAACAGTGGTGCAGTGGTGCAGAATCAAGCAAACCTATGACTAAGCTTACACTCTTTCCCTTTCTCTCCACCAGCTGCCCTCCGTGGAGCCCTTCAAGATGGATTCCCTGGCCCTGCAGCTGACAGAGGGGCCACAGGGCTATAAGATCACCCTCAAGAACATGGAAGCATTTGGGGCTAGCAACTTCCAGGTCAAGTCTCTCAAGCTGACTGAAAACAACGAGCCCTTCAAGGCGAAGATCGTGATGCCCAAGCTGAAGATCGAGGCGAAGTACACAAGCTCCGGTGTCCTGCTGATCCTGCCCGCCTCAGGCGGGGGTGATTTCCATGCCGTCTTCGAGGGCGTGAGTGCCGATCTCACCGGCAAGACATCGGTGCGTGCGTCCAAGGGGGCAAACTATCTGCACATCGATTCGCTCAGCCTGGTGCTGGATGTAAAGGATGTAAAAATGAGCATCTCCGGGGCGTTCAACAACAACCGTATCCTGCGTAAGTTTATCTTGGCATTTACCCAAGCTCCTGCCTAAATCAATTGCGTTCTGTCCCCCTAGTGGAGGCCACCAATCTCTTCCTGCGCGACAACTCCCAGATTGTCCTGGAAGCCATGCAGAGCCAGCTGCAGAAGAAGCTGGCAAGCGAATTCGGAAAACTCGCCAACCAGCTGCTGAAGAACGTTCCTATCGAGCAGTTCTACGTGAACTAGTCGAAGCCCCGGCCCTGCATCCTAGTCTAAGCTCCTACTCTAAGCATTATTTAATTGTAATTGTAAATTACTTACCCGCTAACGCTATGAGCCAAGTATTAAATTGTATGTGGTGTGAACATCGTAGACAGAACTTTACTCATTGTCAATGGAGAGGGGCATGAAATACAGAAGAGATGCAAGTATTATAAAATTACATACAAAAGTTAAAATATATTGATTGCTGGCGTTGATCTAAAAGATCTTATTAGGCATTGCCAGCATCCCACGACAGCTGACAATATCATTATAGAATTTTCCAAACACAAAACGTAAAGGGACACATGCCACGTCCAGATCGGTCGCTCTTTAGCCGAGATATACCGTTAACAAAACGTAGGGAGTCGGTTAAACGTGTAGTATATATGTAATGTTGAATATTTTGTTGAATCTGCTATATTAATGAGGGTAGATATGGTTATTCCTTATTATTCTGCTGTTTTCTCGTATCTTCGCCCGAAAGATGTCTGTGCTTTGTTGGGCGGAAGGAGGCAAAATTTTACGAAAAATACACTTGAGTCAGTGTAATCTCAAAGGAGTCCGGATCAAAATTTGTTTGCTATGGCTCCTATAGTCTCTGAGATCTAGGCGCTCCTCTAAACAGATGGACAGACATACATAACCATATCGACTCGGCTATTGATGCTGATCAATAATATATATACTTTACGGGGGAGGAAACGCTTCCTTCTGGGTGTTACACACATCCAACACAAGACTTATATTCTTAAACTCTTCGGGTATAAAAGATAGGACGGGATGAAACGAAACTATTAATGCTGTCTGCAGTACGACTATAAAAGTGGTATGCTATGACACTATATGCTGTCTGCTATGAAACTATTGAAGCTGGGTACTGGTGGTACTATGAAAAGATTACAGTTACACTGTACACGATATCTACATCTACATTTGTAGTTTGAGTTTTATTTTTACATGAATGCCGCAAAGTATGCTAGTGGTGCAAAACATGACTAAATTTCCCGATGAACGAGACTGGCTATCAATCAAAGGCTGGCTGCCATAGAACGCAAAGTTGGCTCCAAATTCAAATTGCACAATAGATATCTTGACTTTCAGAATAATGAATATTTAAAATATTTAAGATACCATCTGGATTTTCCAATACCTACTTCTATTATCTTCTGTTTATTTATCCCGACTCTATTTTTTCTGATCATTACCATTAAAAGGTCCAATCGTCATCGTTAACGCCAAGCTCTTCCACGATCTGCACATATTCCCTGTAGTCGTGACATTGTTCGGGAGCTGGCGGACCTTCGTTGTCCTCAATACGGGATAACTCCAAGTTAAGAGGATCGTCAGTGACTGGCAGAATCTGGACCTCGTCGTAGAGCCAATCAATGACGCCGATGACCGAGTGGTCGTCTATCTTCTTGTCTAGTGTTTCCCGCCACTCATCCAGCTGCGGAAGTTTCTCCTCAAAGCCGCACTTCTGCAAAAGCTTCTTGCTCAGTTGTCCGATGATGGCGGACTTCACTAGGGACGCCAGGTCGCGGGACATGCCAGTGCAGTTGGGCCACATTTCGTTTGGCCTGTGATGATGAATGGATTTCATGATTTTTGACGGACGGTATCTGTAATGTGCCCGACGTAGGCGCCTACGTGCTCCGCCGACGGTCCAGGACATGGCAAGAAAGACGAGTAAGAGGACTTTCAAGAACTTTTCCGCTTTCTGCAAAGAGGGGATAAATATGGCGATGTATCGGGATCCGACTGCCTCTTACCATGATCTCGTTTAACGCAGCTTTGACTAACATCTGCATCGATATTGCTTTGAAGCATTCCAAATTATTTAGCAGTGTGACTTCATGCATTCGTCTCGGGATCAGAAAGTAAGAGGAGACTTCTTAGTCAGTCTGTTCATACTTTTGCAATAGTCTCGTATCGAAGTCCCAGGTATTAAGGTCCATACTGGGAGTGTTCCTAATACACGGCATAAAAAGCTTTACCCGCAGATAATCTGTCTGCCTTTGAAGTAAGTTGTTCATGTTCAGATAACAGCTCAGTCCAACGGTTATCTGCAACTTTTGGGCGTTCCCCCGCATTTCATAGAAACCAGCGATGCGGGGGACAAGGACGACACGACACGACACCCACTTTGAATGTATTTATGTATGTATGTCTGACTGTCTGTCCTCGGGCGCCAGGAGGCGTGGGACTCTGGGATGCCTCCCGATGACATTACAAATGCTGAAACGGCTGCATCTGCATCTGCTCTTGCAACAAATGCGACGAGGACTCGGACTCGGACTGGAAAGTGTCTGGCGGCAACTATGGGGGGCACAGATACAGGCACAGGCACAGATCTAAGTGAATTGTCGTGTTGACAATACTGAGAGCTGGGTAAAAGTTAATATGCTCGTGCATTCGGCACTCAAGTATTTAAACATTTGCCCGCTTGTAATTTGAGCTGCATGCAAGTGGAGAGCCTCTAACTAAATGAATGGAATGGAACGAGTATGAGTACGAGAAGAGAAATGCATATGGACAGAGAGGCACCAGCCCCAGCCCCAGCCCCAGCACTAGCACATCCTGAGACATGGCATGCTCGGTATGCGTGCGCCAATGCTCAGCTCAGATCTTGTTTGTATCTTTAAGATACTTTTGCTGTTCGGGGTGCAGACGATGCAGACGCTGCTGCGCTCCACACTTTTATTTATTGTATAAACAATTTCGTGACTTTGTTGTTTATTTTCTTTCACATTTTGTTGCACCGCCACCGCCGCCGCCGCCCCGTTCGACATACATACATATATAGTGGATGTTTGGGATTGAGATTTGGAATGGGAATGGGAATGGGAACGAGGGCCTTGCCAAGGGACCGACGCGTCGCACCGACTATCGACGTTTTTTTCTGTGTGAATGCATCTCGTGCTTTGCTTCGCTTTGGTAAAATTGCTAAGCAAATATGCAGGAAACTTCAGTTTTCTTCAGACTTTTTTCGCCTCCGCTCAGCTTGCCTACTAATTTGTGTTTAACACTTGGCTGTATCGGTTTTTGAAGTCGTTGGCTGAATGGTCTGTCGGTATGTCGGTGATGTCCGTGATGTCAGTGATGGGACCAGCCTAAAATAACACAGCACGCATCTTCAGTTTGTGTAAATACTCGCACAGAGGAATAAGCCGAACAAGTGAGCTGCAGACTGGAGTAGACTGGAGGAGACTGGAGGAAAAAAGTTGAAAGAAAGAAGAGCTCGCAAACGATGTTCGAGTGTTTTCTTTATAAACAGAAAACTTAATGATGTTGATTTAGTAGAACAGCCAGGCGGCCATCCCAATCCGGAGCCCAATCCCAAGAGTCAGAGAGCCAACCAACCGGGCAGACAACGACAACCCCTGGACCGGCCGCCCCACATGCTCACATGCTCCTCCTCCTCCTTCTCCTCCTGCTCCTCGTGCTCCTCGCATACGGACTCCTCGTAAATTCATAATATGTATGGCACAATATGTTTGGATGTTTGTACTCTGCGCTCAACACTTTACAAATTTTTGCCCGGCCAAAGTAAACTCCAAGCGGTCCCCCCTAACCCCACCCCTCTAGGCCCAGGCCCGCTCGTCAGTCAACATGATTTGCAAGTTATACAAATTCATTCAGCGACGGAGAGGACGATGCGACGCGACGCGACGCTGATGCTGACGACGACGACGACGACGACGACCAACGTCAAAGACCACGACTTGGCCGGAGTTGGCCCGAGTTCTGGCCCGCATGTCTGCTTCATTAACACGTCTTTAGTGCCAAGCTACGCTTCTTATGGCCTGGCCTGTTATACCCTGTACCAGGAAGGAGTTCCCCCGACCAATGAGTCATTTTGTAACTGCTAGATTTCAACAAAACCTGAAGTATATGCTTTCAATTTTCCCCACTTTACTTTACTTTCCAAACAACTGTTTACCTTCCTTTTATAGGGAATTCCCCAGTCGACTCCCCAGTCCGTTGACCGCATCGGCCTTACAATGCTTTGTGAATTTTACAGATCTCAGGTGTAAATTGCTCTTCCTCTCTCCCGTATCTGCGTATTTACCCGCACCACTGGCACACCGAGTGTATCTTTGTATCTCTGAGTGCGTGTGTCTGTGTGTGTGCTTTGTTTGCTTGTGTGCATTGCGTCTGTCAGCGGGTTGGGGCGGGGCCTCTAAAACCGCGTACGCAATTAGTTGGACCGCACTAAAATATGATTAGTACCCTTCTCCCAATCCTCCCATCCGCCTGCCCCCATCAGTCCCGCCTGTAATGTGACTGATCTTCAGATAGAAGCGTAAATAATGCCAACAAAGAGTTCAAATTGAGGTACGGATGGACGGGCACTTGAAGCATTCCTTAGGGCCATGGAAAAAGACAAACTGCGTTAATTATGCTACTTTTGCTGACAGACACAAAAACATATCGGACAAAAGGGCGCTGGCTATGAAAAATTGATGCAATGCGTGAGATTATGCAGCCCATCCATCCCATTCCCATCCACTCCTAAATCTGAATCCGCATCCGCATCCGAGTCCGTATCCGTATCCGGATCTGCAGCTGTCGAGGCCATTGTAATGCAAAAATTCTTCTTCCCTTTTCTACGAAAAGAAGAAAAAACAGAGGGAGAGTGTGCGGAAAACCTGTCCAATGAATGAACTCATTGAGCGGGCCCGAAGTCGGGAAACTTCTCAGCCATTGTCCTGCGTCCTTCACCCAGCGCTGGCAGCAGTCTGGAAATAATTTGCACCCCACTGGCCCCGAAGAAATTCCCGCACTTGCAGTCGGAGTTTAAAAGGGCTTTCTGTGGGCCACCTTTTAGTCGACTGCACTGCCCTCGGAGGCGGCTGCAGGGCGGAATGCGGTATGAGGTATGCGGGTAGTGCAACTGACATTAGTCGTGCAATAAGCAGACAGGCCCCAGTGACACATGTTTCCATGTGCCATCCCAAGGGCCATGGCCCAGGTCCGTGACTGCTTTTACTGAACCTGAAGGCACGGTTTCGTCTCCACCTCTGGCTACGGCTGTGGCTATGGCTATGGCTCCTTCTTACAGAGTGAGAGACTGCAGGCAAAGTTTTGCAGCTTGGCATGCCAGACACGTTGACAAAAGACGACAACGTTGCCAGGAACGACATAGACGAATTTATGCTAATCAGCTTGGATGCCTGCCCCAGACTCTGCCAGTTCCTGTCTGTCTCTCCTGCCACCGAGGGTTGTTCGGGCGTTTCATGGAACATTTGGGGCATACCAAATTAATTTGATTGCCAAAACGTAATGGGATTACCGAGAAATGAGTTTGCTTATGGGAGAAATGGGTTTTCGCCTGTCAGAGTAATAAAATGTAGTCCACCTACAGGGAAAGCTCTGCAACTTTTACTCTACACTTGTTTCCTTGGAACCCTTCTTTTTCATTTAGATTCTAAATTAATTTCTTTGCCATCTTTTACTGCCGAAATTATCCCCTCTTCTTTCGTATCCTACACTTTAAACAGCCAGACCTATTCCTCTCTCAGTGTCTTCTGTATCCTGCCTTTGCATTGCTCAATCCCTGGATCATTTCCTTCTGTTCTATCTCCCCTCGTATGAAGAGACGCCTCTCCAGTTTGATTGCTGCCTCTGCCTGTTGACTGGCAAATTATAATGAGGCCAGGTGGATGAGTTTTGGGGGGGACTTAGTAGAGTTGCAGAGCTGGGGCAGGGGCAGGGGCCATCAGCCAGCATGCAGCAGACAAATTCGCAGCTCTACTACAATACGAGTAGTTGCCTGGCAGCCTGGCATCAAATCCACTCAGTGCACACTTCACGCACCAATTAAGTTCAATTTTCGATAGAATAACAAAAACGCGCCCGGCATCCTGAGACTCTCTGCCATTCCGGATATTCTCGGGGGGCGTTAGCGTCTCCTTCCCCGTCCCGTCCCGTCCCGTCCTGGCATTCGAAATTGACATCATTTGCTGTTAAAATTGTGTTGAGGGGTGCACGCAATATCCGATACGAATTGGAAGCGGTATTGGGATTGGGATTGGGTTCGGGTTTGGGAATGTGAATGCGTGTCTGCATCTGTTTACGGCGAAGAGCCAGCAGGCGGCATTATAAGCACATTAAATTCTGAAGGCGCAGCCGGAGCGTGTCTAAAATGTTCGTTTGGTTCGGTTCAGTCCGGGGTCGCAAGTGGTTTTTATGCTTGCGTATTATTATTGAATATCATTAGGGGTACGGTACTGTACGGTATGGGCCACCCTGTCACCCCGTCACCCCGACGCAGTCGCCCAAACGATGTTCAGGGGAACAGGATACAGCGAACGTGTGGCACTGGTTCTGCCCTGGGGGTCGCTTTATGAACTCTCGACTCTGACTCCGTGCCTCCCATCAAAAGTCAGAGTCAAGTCGAAATCGGAATCGGAAAGACGAACTTACGATAAAAGGGTCCACGTCCACGTCCACGCCCAAGTCCCGGTCTGGTCTAAAACTGCGTTTAGTGGTTTAATTTTTATTTTTATGTTGCAATTTTTATAGCCCTTCCCCCTCCTGCGACAAGAGCAGACTCGTCATTGTCCCCATATGGCTGCGGCAGCAACATCAGAAGAAACAGCAGAAGCTGTGGCAGCAGCAGGAGGAGCAACAGCAGGAGGAGAAGATGGAGGTATCTACATGGAGAAGTTGCCTTTTAAGTGCGGCCCCGGCACAATGTGTTTTTTATGGGCTTCTGGGGCTTCGTTTTATGTTTCATCTTTTGAGTGCCCCTCGTTTGTAGCAAGTCTTAAGCAGCAGCTTCAACACACCACACCACACCCATACCCATTCCCATCCCTACCCATCCCTTGACTTGCCCTTCCAAAGTACTCAAAAGTACTCACTCTTTCTGCCTTTGTCATTAATGTGAATTTTTTCCTTTTGGTCGTTTCATAATTGCTACATTTTGCTGTTGTTCTGCACCGAAGCACTTCTACTTAGGGCTCATTAAACTTAAACCCAACTCAACGCGGCGGAGGCTTACTTACAGTCTCACAGTCGCACAGTCTCAAGGATATGTCTGATCAGGGCTGAATAGATTTGTGTGTGCGGATTTCATATTTCATATTCATAAGGCATATTCATTCCTCTGCACTAATTAAACTTTTGCCGCAGTTTTCTGGGAACAAGCCAACTGTTTAAATATTCCCCGGGCATGGCAGCCGCTCTACAACACACCATGAATGGCTAATTAGCAAACCAGATCCCATACCCATGCTCATGCCCAGACCTAGGCCCAGAGATAGACCCAATCTCCATCCATAGTCAGAACGTTCCAGCATCGGGGAAATTGCCTAATCATGATTTTTGCATAATTTTTTAAAAGCTTCCCAGCCTGTTCTCCTGGTCTCCTGCTTTCCTGCTTTGCAGCTCGTAGCAACCACAATCGAGCGGCTTTCAACCCTTGCCGTAAATACTCGAATGAAAGTGGTTTGGCTTTCATCTAACCATTGTCAGGGCGAATCCTTTGTCAGGCTGAAGGCTGACTGCCTGTCTGTCTGTGTCTGTCCATCAAAGCCGTGTGGCATTATTATTAATAAGAGTTCCAATCCCAATCCCAATCCTAGTCCCAGTCCCGATCCCTGCTCTGATGCTGATACCGTAACGTTCCCAATCCGTAGCCAAATCAGACAGGCTGCAGAATTTAGAAAAATTAATTTATGACACGCCGCGGCACATTTTCGATTTTCTATTTTTTCATTTTCCCATTTTCATTCTCCGTTTGCCGCACACACACGCACACACACAAAACGTGCTACGATTCTTATCTGCTTTTCCTTCACCCCCAGCCACTGCTCACTGCTTTTTCCTCATTGTGCGGTGCTGCTTTCTCCTCGTACCTATTATTTTTAATCCATTAAACAAATGCCACGTTATGAGACGGCCAGGCCGACTCTCTGTCCGCTGGCTCGTTCGTGTCCGTTATCAGGGATATGGGCAAAAGGGTCTTCGATTTCATTTTCAGCTCAATGGGGCTTCCCTGTGCCTGTGTCTGTGTCTGTCTCGGGGTAGATGGCAACGCCTCCGCTGCAATCAGAGAGTTTTCCCATTTTCTGATCTCTTCACGCTGCGTTATCGGGCACAGCGAAAGGTACAAAACAACTTAATGGCATTCTGCTGCAAATCATTAATATTAATCCTGATAGACACTACTCGTATCTGCTGAGAGCTCAGGCCCCAGGCCTGTATCAATCGAGGTGTACTCGCATGTGGGATGGTCCAGATGCATTCAATTGTGACACTCGGCTGGGATGAGAATACACATTTCTCGACATCATCAGTGGACTGTGTACAGATGTAGGATGTGGCTTGTGTACGGTTTCACTTTCTCAGAACATCATAGACCTGTCAATTTGTTCAAATGGTAGCCATAGAAATTATGCGGGATTCACTTGACTTGATTTTGATCAGGTTATCAGCAACACAAAGTTTTCATTTCTTGCTGAAAGACTTTTGTGAACATCTTCAAAGAGTTGGGAATTGAAACCAATTTTCCCATTCCCGCAAACATCATCCGTGCTTTCACAAAGAAGTCTCCATTTCCATTCCCATTCCCATCTTCATCTTCATCCAACCCCAACCTTGTTATCAATGCATTTTCGTTGCCTTTAAAGCTCATAACCATTCACAGCTCAGTGACCAAAGAGAACTTCTAGAGAACAAGCACAAAGGCACTCTGTGGTACTTCCTTCCCTGTCCAGCCCTGCTCTGCCCTGCCCTGCCCCCTGGATGCCACATCTCGTCTCGCCCTAAACGAGAAAAAATCTCAGCGAACAAAGCAATTTTCTGGAATTACAAGAGCGTCTCTAATTGTTAAGTAAGCATAATGTGTGCAACATATGGCCAAGACTTGGCTGGACTTTGACAGAGTCTCCCTCTGTGTCTCTCTCACTCTCTCTCTCTCTCTCCATCTCCACATCTTGTTTTCTGGGTTGGGATGTGCCTGGGAAATTATGGCAGCGACAGCCTGCAGGGCACCGAAGCAAACACAGCTATGGGGATGTGAATGAGCATGAGATGAGGTTGTGGATGGTATGGGGGCAGAAATAAATTGGCAAAAAATATCTCAGTGTATATATATATATATTAAGAGATATGTCAGCCATAAAAAGTGCTTACAAAAATATTTTATTGTGCTTGTGGCAAGTCAACAAACTGCACAGAAACCAACTATGTATATCTTTGGTTGGGGATGAGGTTGGCACTGGGGCTGGGGCTGGGTCTCGGGATAGAATAGACTGGGCTGGAAGCTGAAGCTGTGCACACAATGGGGAGCATTCAGAGGAAGTTTGTTTGCAATTGTCGCAAAACTGGGGCTCATTAAAGCTTAATGAAAGCAAAGCATTGAACTGTGCAAACTTCGGCCAGACTTCGCGAGATATTTGCGGCACAGCTTGGAGCTATATCTGGATGTATCTGCACATGGTGTTGGAATGAGGATCCTCACTGAAATCGTTAACGCTACTGCGTAGTGGTCCTCTCCAGCTATCCCAAGGAAAGCATTAACATTGAAAAGAATGCGCCGGCAGTTGCTGCTCCTTTACTTGGATCCTCGCTACATGGACTAGGGTGGGAAGCCGGGTGCCACATCGCCTGGGTAGACAGGAGTTGGGTCATCTCAGGGTCAGCTTGATACCCCTGGATGCCCTTGATGCGGGTAACTGACTCGTGTGATCGGTACCGGATCTGCTACACCTGCGGTTGGGCATGAACTATTTGAGGAATCTGGGGCCGTTCAGGCCTCGTGCCTCTCCTTGGACAGCTGAAGGTCTGCCGATTTCTCCCGCTCTTGAAGCTAATCGGCTGACCCCCAAATATGCATGCAGTGTCCAGGACGTATGGCCGGGTCTGCAGATCCTAAAGGACGTTAAGCTGTACCCCAACTTCTTCTCAGCTATAGCCGCCGCCATTTTGTGTTCAGTATGTGCCAGGTGACAGTATGAACCCTCTTTGGGAGCCTTTGGGACCTCCAAATCAATGATTGGAACTTCTGGAAGGCTTTGCGGGCATTCGTGAAATGTCTAAAAAACCGGCAGATACCCAGCGATCCGTTTGATTCCCCGAAACTACGGATTTCTATTGATCCTTTGGTACCCTGGTTGATATGTGGCCTTAAATTGATAGTAGATTTTGATTACTCCGATTTTTATTAGTGCCTCTAAAACTATCTGGGATTGAGATACTCTGCCCATTTATGGCTAGCTATGTCTATTGCCCTTACAAACCTTATCGGTTTAATGAATTTAGATCTGCCAATAGGCATTATTGACAATCAGCAATCAATTACTCACAACAATAACTGCGATATGGAGCGAATATTTGTGCCGACTCAAGGGACGTGTGGAGGCAGTTCCTCGTACAAGTCAAAGCTCTCGTAGACATAGTTCTTCTTGGCGGCTGCCTCGCTGGAGGGGGGCACGGACGGAGCCCGCTCCCGGGGCGGGGAAATATACTTATTCGATTCCGTTCGATAGAGATTCGCTTGCTCCAAGTAGCGGTGGAAGGCGACGTAGTCGTAATTGTCGTTCTTAGAGGTGGGATCTCTGTGGAAGACAAACACTATGTTAAATAATATGGTGTCGAGAGAATGCCACTCATCTTACCCCTGGTAGCCGTATTCCTCCTGCTGGCATCCCTTCGGCACCAGAAACATCGTGTTCGAGTCCCTCAGAGGACGCACCAATCTGCGGCTACCCCTTAGCCACTTCGGCTGCAGTCGCAGGGCCACGTAGACGATCAGCATGCCCAAGGCCACACAGATGAGAATGCCAGCTATTCCCAGACCTATGATTAGGCCGCTGTTTGCCTCGAACCAGGACAGCGTGTAGTATTTCACACAGTTCAGAGTCTTGTGCGAGCGACAGTTCAGTGGGGAGGTGACATTCTCTCCCGCCATCACCACGCAGAAGACGAATGGGGTGCCGCAGTCCAGGTTTGGGACCGCCACCACAACATCTCCGTTGTCCTCCGTGCTCTCTTCGGTGTTCTCCTGCTCCACATAGCCGCTCCATGAGGCCGTGGAGAAGTACACCAGCTGCCACTGAAGCGACTGCAAGTGGGAGAGCCTGACCTGCACCACAGCGTTACTTAGATCCTTGAACTGAAGAGATGCATTGTAGGTCAACCGCGTTTCGCTGGACCGTCCCTTGATATCGGTGCAGTTGAGAATTTCGCATAATTCTTCCAAACAGGCCAAAGGTGCTGAGGTCGTTGACGTTTCCGTTGTCCACGTCGTGCTCTCAGTCTCTAAAATTGTTGTTGGTTCGGCGGTCGTGGTACGAACCCCAGGAACAAAGGGTTGTATCTCTTGAGTGAAGGTCATGACTTGGGCTGTGCTATAGACTGGCGTAGAAGCCATATCCTGCTCATAATCCGAGTCCATCATCGCGGTACTGTCAGTGTGTTCCAATTCAATGCCTTGCTCCCTCATGGGTGGCAGAAAGTTGCCACTGATTGTCTCTAGTGGGTTCCCACTCAGGTCCAAGTATCGCAATGATCTAAAACAACTGGGAAATGTGTTCCACTCTACTTGGCTAATACCACAATCCACCAAAATGAGTCGCTCCAGGGCGGGCAGACAGCCGAACGAATCCCAGAGGAGGAGCTCCCCGAGGTTAGTGCCGCTCAGGTCGAGCCACTTCAACTGAGTGAAATTCTGGCCTCCAAAGAAGTCACTGACTGAGTAGGAGACTCTATCCGAGTAGCTCTGATGGATCCTGGCGCTGAGCAGGGTACTGGCAAGTGGTGCTAAAAAGCCCCCCGCCTCAAAGGACTCCTCCTCGTTGATCAGCGTAAAGTTCTGAAGCTGCTGGAGTCCCCGAAAGGCAGCTGCAGTCAGTGATTGGAGCTGGGTGTTCCTCAGTTGCAGGGTCATCAGGCCGCGCTGCTTGCTCTGGTCGAAGGTGCCGTCTTCTATGCGTCTCAAATCACAGTCGGCTATCTCCAGGCTCTGCAGCCGGAAGCTGCCACTCAGGAAGTCCCCGTCCAGGCTGCCGTTCGGAAACTTGTATCCAGACACAAAAAGCGCAGTTTCGCCTGGACACTCGCTCTGGTTATATATCTGCTCCAGCTCGTTGACCACAATCAAACCTTCCTCCTCGACCAACCTCCACCACTGATGACTGTCCACCGAGGCCGAGGATAAGGCATCATCCGCATCGTCATCGTCATCGTCGTAGGAGAAGTCCACGTTGCAGAGGATCAGCAGAAGAACAAACCCAAAGACGGCGGGCAGGACGATGTACTTTAGCCAGCGCATCCGTCGCGGCTGGTAGAGCCGCTCTGCCCGCCTCGTCTTATCCTCACTGACCAGATCGAAGGACTTGGACTTGAACATACGGCCGTGTGCTCGCTCCTGCCCCGCTATAACCAAACTGACTCACTCACTGAGCTCCATTTGCCTAATTTCATTTAGCAAATTAGTTCTGCCTATTATCAGATAATGATTTACTCGCCCGCCCGATAAGATAACGGCTTACAATGCACACGAATCCCGGGCTAACCATTACCATTTTCTGCATATTCTTGGCTATTTATATTCGATTGCCACACGCGAGGGCACATCCGAGTGTGTCATGCCATCGGCAAGCATAAGATATATCTGAAAATATCTGCCCAGTGCATTGCACGATTTCGTGTTAATTTCGACTGTAAAATCCCTAACAGGCACTAGACTAGGCCCAAGTACGTCTTGCCTGGAAAGAGTCTGATATTATTTATTTGCATGGAAGTGGCAAAGGGAATGGGAATGGGAGGAACCCTTGGCCTCAGCATTTTGTACTCAACATTTAACTTGTCGTTAGGGTATATTTATAAGCAGCGGCTGCCGGGCGGGTGTCAGGCAGTCGTCCCCTTACCCTAACCCATACCCATACCCATACCTCACCCGATTCCCTGTTCCGGCATCGGCCCGAACCCCGAACCCGGCCGGTCTCCGGTCCCGGCCACGCTTTATTATCTCCCCCTTTTTGTTTTCCGTCGTCTGTCGACGGCGCCGTCGACTGCATTTCATTGAGCGTAATTCCGTTGCTAATGATTTTTGGCACACGTAGCGCTACTTTCGAAATTAATGCGCTATAAAGCAGCTATAACGATGGCGCGCCGATGCCGAGCCGGCAGGGCGCAGGCAGCTCCAGAAGGCAGATCCGAGTGTAAGACACTGAGAAATGGGCGCTGGGCGGATAGGAAATTGGCCTGCCAGCCGAGGGCTGTGCTAAAATTTAATGAAACTTTTGTTCCAATTGTTTTTTCACAGCTTGACGATGTACTGCAGAGAGAGAGAGAGAGGGGGGGTGGGTGCCCACCGACCAGGAAGTGCGCCACGTTTTCCTTCCCTGATAACAGAACCCACATGCGTTAGGGTTTTGGCTGGGTTTACGTTGAGGTTTGCATTCTGCGTTTACTTTTGCGGTTTCGTTTTTCTCTCAGCATAAATTTCCATATTAATTTGGCTGATTATGGCCTCGTCATCAGCAGCGCCACCACTCTGTTCTGTTCTGTTCAGCCGCATTTTTATCCAAATCCAAATGCAGACCAGAGACCAGAGACCAGACCGTTGCCAGATGATGTTTCTGTTTCAGAATAATCTAAATCGGCATTATTTATGCATTCAGCTCTCGCATTCAGCACGACCACTTAGGTACTCGTAGTCGTTCCACGTCCCTCGTCCCTGCCCCCTGGCCCCACGCCCCTGGCCACAGGCCACAGTTTCACATCAACGAACCCACAAATCCACACAGATATACATACAATACATATATATATTTACTATGTGTATAATATGCATAGATGTTACGTATGCATTTTAATGGAAGCCAGATCCCCGTCAAAAAAAGCGAACAACAAATAAATATTAATTTTGATAAATGCTGATGCGGGTCAATAGTAGGCAAATTTATGCAACCAGTCGTTTCACTCTGAATTAAGTATATATATATATTAGTTATGTATTTATTTTAGTATAAATATCCCACTGCAACAGCTTCGATTTGCTTTCTTTCGTAGTGATTGCTGTATTCAAAAGAATTCATTTAGGTTGCCATCTGTTATGTACATTTGTACATATTTTATGAACTACGGAGTCTACTTATAGGAGGATACGCCATGGCCATTGAGAGTTATCCGCCCATCGTTATTTTCATTGCCCCTGAGACCACATGTAGAACCGCAGTATGTTTCTAACACAGAACACAGGCCATCGTTAATTATCAACTTTAATGCGAGTTGGTAAATAAAATAAACTACAAAAAATAAAACAGAAACTGCAATCAGCGCCGCGTTGGAACAATTCAATTTGACGTAGAAAAAACCTCGAACTTATCACAACTCATTTATCAGGCGCAGTTAATGGCTGTTTTATACACATATTTATACTTTTTTTTTTTAATGGCGCACAACAAAATAAATGTAAAAAGGAAAAAATAAGAGAAATGACATGTCATTAACTTATACTAAGGGCGTGTTATTGGTGGGCGTGGCGTGTCTGATCACATTATCGCTGGGAAAAGCTGGGAGACTTGATTGTGTGTTTTGGGTTCTACTGCGGCTGGACAGCTCACATCTCTAGGAAGTGTATGTCCACGGCATGGTGGTCCACGTCGACGGTGGGATGCAGATGCAGGAACTTGACGTAGGCCAGGAACGTGGTCCAGCACATGCTGAAGAACGAGGTGAACACGACCTGGTTCCGGGCCGGGACAAAGGCAAAGTTCACCGTCTGCACGCAGGGCCAATAAATAACGCCCACCTTATAGGCGTCCAGGAATTTATCGCTAACCTGGGGAGAAACGAGAAGAAGTAGTCCGCGGGGAGAGTGAGAGCAATGACATAATGTGTGAAGTGGTGAGGTTGGGGCTGGGGCTGGTTGGCTGGAAAATGCCAGCGCGGAAAATTGTAATTAAGTGTCGGGCGAGCATTTCTAGGAGACCTTTAAAATTTTATTTATTGCGGCTTCCTCTCTGTGAAAATGTTTTCTGGTTTTATTCCACTTTCACGCATAGGCCAGGAGGGGGCAGGGGCCCTAGACCAGGGCGTGGCATTTTTGTTAATGCTGTTAATTAAAAGGCATTGACGGCATGGAAAATTTTCCCTTTTTGCCAACATTTTACTCTACGCCATAGCCATCGCCATCGCCACCGCCACAGGCCCGTAATTGTGTGTAAATTTGTAAATGATATGGCTAGGGGATTCTCGATTCGGGACAGGGGACACGGGGAGGAGCGGAGAGGAGTTAAAAGTCAGCATCGCTGTAGTTGTCGGGGGTCTGGTCTGCTAATTAATTATAAAACATCCAACCTTTGTGTCTGCACAATTTTCCATTCAAATGCAATATTTCGCATGGAAATCATTTATTTTAAAATTATTCGAGTATTGGTAAAGTATGGGCAAGCCAGGCCAATAAATCTGGGGTAAATGTAACCTGATTTTTAGCATTTCAAGTGATTGAATTGGCCCCTGGCTATTCTGTAGCCATGAAAGGAATCTGGTTTCGATTGGTTATCCATTCAAAAAGCAGTTGAATTTGAGCTCTTTGCAAATTGCACGCAAATAATGGATTTCAATTGTATTTCATTTAAAATTTTGCATAAATTGTCAATCATTTTGGGTAAATTAAAATTTTTGATTCAATTTAAGCTTGCATTTCAACAAATGTTTAAATATTAGATTAGACTCGGTTGGAATTTTACACTGGGACGAAAGTCTATAGTGGTCGATGTGTACGATTATTTAGTGGCATCTTCTGTGGCACTATTTCCTCTGAAGAACTTTCAGTGGAAGATCAAGCGGCCTGGACCCGCAGACATCTTCATTGGCCTCTCACATAACTCTTTCGCGGACCCGGACCAGAGCCAATCACCCCAGGAAGCCCGGGCCATAGATCTTTAGGGGCAACGCATGCAAAGCAAATGAGACAACGCACGTTTGACATAAATATATGGTAAAACATTTACATTTATCAAGATAAATGGTTTCTAATGATATAGAAGTCAGACGGACAGACAGGCGGACGGACAGACGGTTGCAAGGCGACGGCGACGGTGACTGTGATGATGGGGACTCGGACAGACTTGGGGGCAGGCGAGTGCGAGTATCTCAAAGTATGGCCGCAAAGCCAACAAATCAATGTTGACAACTCGGAACGGAGACAGAGACAGAGACAGGCCCAGACTCTGAGATGGAGATGCAGATGGAAACCGAGATGGTGGCAGACACACGCTGGAGAGACAGAGAGATAGAGAGAGAGAGAGAGAGAGAGAGCCAGCGACAGACAGCCAGACAGGTGATATTTATGCATGCTTACATTACAGCCACAGCCACAGATGCTGGGCCGCAGATACAGATACGGCGGCGACTGTCTGTATCTGTCGTGAGAAAATGGATTTCCGAAATCAAAACCCACACACCGAATTGCGGCGAGCGAGCGAGTGAACGGAGAGCGGGAAAGCAGAAACCCAATTTCAAAATAAATAATCTTGAGAACGAGTCCACAGCCTAGCGAGGCGATAACTAATTGGACGCTGGACAAAGCCGCAAAGTAATAAGCAAAGCAAAACGAATAGAATTGAAGACAGATCGCTCGATGTGGGAGGATGATCATTGCTCGTAGTCAGAGACCTACCTCCTGCCTGGCCTGGGCATATGAGTTGCCCTCCATCAGCGTCATGAAGAAGAGAAACGAGCTGATGGCCATCGGATCGTAGGCGGTCTGCTCGGTGATCGCCTTGCACAGCGATGACTTAATATCCGTGCGTGGCCACATAACCCCTGCCAATCGGATCCACACATATATTGTGGGGCCCATAAAGAAGAAGCCGAATAAGCTGAACCTGCAACAAGCAGCAAGAAAGCCAATTAGCGGTGGACTGGGACCAGGCCACCAGATACCACTGACCCACCTGACACACTTCATCCAGTCGTACGTTCGGAATGTCTTTTTCTCGATCAGCGTCTGCTCGATAAGACAGCCGCAGGGCCAAAGCGTCCCATACGATATCATGCCCCTGAGGATTTTATATTTGTTTGTCAAGTTTATTATGTGTCGAAACATTTTCACAGCTCTCCTTCGTGTATGCTAATTTGGCCAGTCCTCAACACGCTGAAAGAGAAATTGTTTTCAGATTAATGTGATGTGTGTGTGTTACAGAGTGTGACTTGTGTAATCTCTGAGCTGTATTTATTTTGGGCGAAACTCACTTTTTAGGCAGAAAACGCTGTGAAAAATACGACGGTTTAAATCAATGGGCTACCCACAAAGTATTCAATTAAATTATACATTCCTCAGACCGCCCCTTCCCGAAACTGATGACGGACCTGACACTTGCCCCAATCTGTTCAACATTCAATCCAATTGAAGTGGGACACTTTGATTGGCCGCAACACCCGCAGAAGTTACCCTCGACAAAAATTAAGCCGTTGAAGGGCTTCGCTTCCCATGTGACCCACTTGGGATTGGAGTGTCGCAGTCGCAGTTCCAGTCACAGTCTGAGTCTCAATCCCAAGTCCAAACCTCAAGCCAATTGCAAATAAATGTCAGGCACTTGCACAGCTGACACTTTTTGGCCTCTCATTAAGCGTCTAAAGTGGGGGATGGTTGGACGGATGCCCTGATGGATGTATGTATGTATGTACAATGCATAGTTGGAGGAGTGGCTGTGGCGGTGGCAGTGCCATCAGGCAACACATGTCAAGTATTTTGTGGTGCGAAGGAAGCGGGAGAAATACAAACATAAATTTAATTGCCAAGAATGTTGCTAGCCAAACAAATGTCGAAATAATGTCGGGGCCGGGCGAAAGATTTATCATATTCACTCGACTGTCATAAAAAGCAATTAGGCCTGGCCGAAAGATACTCGCACGAACGGCAGCAGCAGCAGCAGCAGTCCCGAAATGTAATAAAAAATAACAACAAATGTGTACAACGTGTGATTTGAAGTTGTTTTCTGTTCTGTTCTGTTCTGTTCTGGTTTTTCTGTGCGGCTGCCTTCGCTTAATGAGCGCCGCCAAAAGGTTGGGTTCTGGGGGAAGCGATTAAAGATCCACAACCACATCCACATCCACCCGGCAGTACGGCACGTCGGGCATGGGTTCGGGGCTGCTGTAATTAGTATGCCCGCACACTCAGACACACACACGCCAACCCCAGGCAGGTCCAACCCGACCCGTAACCGAAATAGAAACGGAAGCAAGCCGGGAGAGACCCGGTAGAGACCCGGTAGAGAGAGCCCTGCCTTCAGAAACTGCCAATTCAGGCAGTCCGTCCAGGCAGTTTACTTTGAAGGGCACACGAGCAGAGCTGCAACAAAAGGCCAGTACGATCAGAGGTCCCAGTGCCAGTCCCTCCCATGCCGGTTTCGGTTGGTGTGAAAAAAGTCTACCTCATGGCAACTGCCGACTCTGCCTCTTGCTCGTGCTCTTGATGTTGTTGCCGTTGCCGTTGCCGTCTGTTGCATATTTTCACAAGTAATTAACATGTACATGCTGTTGTCCTTGTCCCAGGCCCACGTCCACATCCACATTCACAACCAAATGCACGAACCGCTTTCCCTGCCATAGGATCTCCGAGAGGTGTATCCCTATATGGCGCAAGGTGTGTCCGTCAGCCCGACGACGATGACTGCCGCCTCTCTTCCAGCAACTGTCCAAACAGGCTGCTGCACTCCACTGCCGTTGTTTATCGGCTATGCCATAACAAAATGTTACCTTAACATTAATTTGCATTATTTTCACATTTCAATTTTAAATGAGACCGTTGTTCAGGAGGTTCTGCACAACTAACCTGCGGGTGGCGACTACCGTACTACAAGAACTTGTGGACCTGCATTGGGTATATGCTGCGAGGGATCAGATTTTGCTAAAAGATTTAGCCAGACATATCCAGGGCTTATTCCTGTGGTTTATTCTTATAAAAAATACCGCGCATTCTTGAAATTCAATCAAAAATGGCATCTATCAATGCTTTTACCCACAGAAAACTCTCTATCGTTCAGGGTTCTTCTACAGAATATTATTAAGCATAGAAAGAAGCAATTTTGTGGCATCGAACCACACCGCCAAAAACATTTCTGCCATTCCCAAAAAATATGTATAAAAGAGTTTTCATAACCAAATATTTTACATAGTTTTAGAGCGGAAAACTTATGTGGCCCCCCCCCCCTTCGTTGGTGCTGCTTTTGATGATGATGGGAAAGCTGCCCCCATTTTGCCCGTTTAGTGTACAGTTGATGATAAATTTTGCAATGTGGGCCCCGAGCAAATGTGCAATAAAATGCTCCCCATGCTCCACACTGCCACACGGCCAAACAGCCGCACCGCCACAAACATTGCAACATAAATTAAAACGCAAAATGTTTATTTGCGCTGCGGCCTGACTATGGGATGGGGATGGGGATGGAGATGGGCGCGAAGGGGAGCGGAGCGTAGAGGAGCTGCCTGGGCCGGCAGTTTCCTGCGCAACATTTGCATTTTGACGCCGTTTTACGCATGATGTGAAGAGCCCGGTCCGCCTCGGCTTATCAGCCAAACGGGATCAAAGAGCCCAAGACGAAGTCAGAGGAGGAGTTGGACTCGTAGTCGGAGGTGTAGTCCCCCATCGGAGAGGAGTCGGAGGCAGTGCCAGAGCCCGCAGCATCTTGCAACATTTTGTTTTAATTTCGCACTTTTGAAAAGTGGCAGCCACCACTCGAACGGGCTTTTGATGTTGCCCAGGCACAGTCCCCCTTCTTGCCAGAAGCGATTGGGAAGGAGACGGGACGGGGACATTGCCAGCTGTTGTCTGATCTCACCTACGGAGGGGGAACGGAACCATTCACCATCTCAGGCCCCACTGTGCGACGCTTCGTGATTTCCTTTAAAACGGGAAATAAAACATAGTCTATCCGACAAGTAGTCGGAACGGACCATGATGGATTGGCTTAATTACAAATATCTCTAATTCTCTAATATGTTGACTTTGCGGGTGTATTGGCTTCTTCATTTAGTTGGACTCTGGAAAGCATTGGTACATAGAATATATTATAATATATGAAAAATCTCGTGTCATGGTGTTTGTGTTTGAGCTCCTCACAAACGGCTCTACCGATTTTTATGAAATGTTTGTTATAGCGAACAAAACCATTGGGCCTTCAAGCGAATAAAGAAAGGAACATGCGAAATAGTAGAGAAGAAAGGATAGAAGAACCAATGCAACAAAATAACGAAAATGTGCGCGTGAGCATGTCGCAATTGCGTGAATCTCAAACACAAGAGGCACTACAAGGATAATTGGAACGGAGTCAAGCATTAAGATACGTAATTGACACTCACAGAGAAAATGGCAGACGACGCTTCGTCTCTTTATCTCGCATTCCGCTCATCCGAAATTGTTGATTTTTGCTATGGGCAAAGAATGTCCACATTGTCATTGGGTCAAATTCAAACATGAGTCAGATGGTATGACTCATCAGGAAAGTGCAGCTACCTATAATTGAGACACCGCTAGAACCATTGAATGGCTTGCTTATTGGCACGGATCCAGACTCAAACCTGTTCCTGAAGTCCATTCGCACATTCAATTCATGCTTCCCAATAACATCGTTCGGAGCAATGGAAATAGTTCACAATACTGCGGCAAATGGTTTGCCAGGTTAGCTACTAGTTATATGAATGTATATATGATAACATCTAATCTGGTTTCAATCAGTATATTCCAATGCTCTTCTCTGGTGCTATATTTCCTTTTAGTTCTCGTTTTCGTTTGAGAGAACTTGTATACTTTTATAATAAAAATGCTTGATATGTTGTTTCCATTAGGCCATCTATCCATCTATAGCTAAACCAATCAAGTGCATATGGCCTGCCGCTGATGTTGTTCATGTGAGGGTCGGTGCACGCCTCCCGTTGCTGGCCCTGTTGGGACTTCGTCCATTATCAATTCATGGTCCGTCATAATTAATAAGCCTCACCCTTGCTGGCTGGCAGGAAAGGAAACCCCGAATGAACACGCAAGACGGCAATCAGTTGACATTGTGTAAGGAGCCCAGTCCTGGCTCTGGGTGCGACCTTATCAGCCAACAGCTGCTGTTGTTCCAATATTCATTCCCTGTCTGGGTCTGGATCTGGGTTGGCTCTGGCTTTGGCTTTGGCGCTGTTTACTTAAGCGCTCCAGGGCCAATTACAGCTTCCTGTTGTGCAAATTTCTTGCGCTCCCTTTTTATATTCCCTTTTTTTTTGCTGGAGGCATGGCATATCCACATATCTCCCACAAACTCGTCTACAGCGCGACCCTTTCCCTGCCTCGAAATGAAAATATCACACGCGCTCAATTTCAAGTGTCGAAATGTCTGACAGCTGAAATAATAGAACGGAGACGGATGCTTCTCCATATAGTACTATGTGTATTGTCCCCGGGGCACAGCGGTAACTACATTTTGCTTTTGAAACATAAATATCGCTGGCAAACAATTTGTGAAATGATTTTCGCATTAAAAATGCTGGGTTCAAATCGGAAATAAAAAAATAAATATCTGCCAGCACACATGTTGTTGGACAAAGAGGAAAAACAATTGAAATTGCAGGCAATTTACTTGATTTTTTTTTATTTTCCATTTGCCATTTTTTAATATTTTAGAAGTGGACGAGGGTGAGGAGGTCAGGGCCCGACAGAGCGTGCCCAAGAACAAGGGAATCCAATTTCGTTAGAATTTGATTGTCAACCAAAATAACGAGGAAGCACATAAAAGAGACAGGACCCAGAAACAGAACCAGTCCCAGAAAGCAGACAGACAGTGCCAGGACGGGGACTGGCAAGGGACAGGCAAGAGACAGGAAGAAACTCAGGCAGAAAGTCAGGACGGATAGACAGACAGATAGACGAACAGACGGACAGGGTGGTCGACAGATTGCCAAGGGCAGGAACACCACCATTCTATCCATTGAAATTATAAACAAAGAAATCGCAGGGAATCGCTAGAAATCGGTCGAGTTGCCGAGGCATATCGTAAATACTTGTACCACGCACAAGTGTCAAATGCAGCTGACGCGGCGGTTCGGGTCGGGTCGGTTCGGTTCGGCTCGGCTCGACTCGCAGATATTAGTCTGGCATCAAGCGCGTATGACACTTTAGTTAGTTAGTTTCCACCTCTAACCGTCACTCTCCCCCTACCCCTCCCCCTTCCCCGCAGCGGATGCGACAGTTTGCTCTGACAGAAACGCCAAATTGACGTTTGGTGTCCGCTGTTGTCCCCAAGAGAGAGCCTGTCAGCGCGATGGGAGAGTGGAGAGGGAGACAAGTAGAGTGGAGAACAGTGTCATCTATAACTATCAGGCATTGAGTCTGCGAATGAGGTGAAATATGAGGTTTTTTCCCTGTGAGATCTTCAAAGTAAAATATTTATGCTGGAGCATACTTTTTTCCAAATTTGATCCAAATTCCACATAGTTCTGAATCGCACTATGCTAGAAGTGTCCCTGCAATGGCACTTAAGTTGCTTTCAACTACGCCAAACCCTTGTCAGGGTTCATAGGGCTCACCGCTCAGCTCTCCTTTGAGGACTCTCCAATGCGCAATCAGTGCAACTGACACAACATTTGTATCTGTCTGTATCTGCTTTCCCGACTATTCAGGTTCAGGGTACACTATCAATCCTTGATAATGCCCCGAACTCTGCACCCCATCCTCCTGTATCTCTCTGCCAACACACGCTCCATCCGGCACGACCGCGACTCTGACTAGAGGGGTGCGCCTACATTAGGTGGAAGCCCCGTGGGGTTACATTGAACCCAGTAAAAAGCTGGGCCCAAATTTAGCGACCGGTTCAGTGCACCGCACTGCCAGGTTCAATATTTATGTGTGTGTCTGTCTGTTGGTATTTTGTCTAGAAAATAAATAAAAATAAATAAATGCCGACACAACTGTCAATTATGGTGGTAGTGTGCCGTGCAACAACCACACAAGATAGATGTATCTGCGAGTACGAGTATGTAGATACGATATTTTTTGTACAAACAGCGGCAGTTCAATTTGTTGTTGATTCGGAAGGGGATTGACTGTTTGCCTGTTTGGATTGATGGCTACGTAGGACGCTGCGGAGGCCCAGACCCGCAGTGGCAAGCAGATCCCGAGTCAGATCTAGAGACAGACACTGGGTTCAACTTGTATTCGTACGCCAGGCGGAAATATTTTATGTATACGGGGATTTTCTAAGACATATTTTATAAAGAGAAACTAGAAAGAAACCAAAAACACTTGCAAATTGAAATGATCAGAACACTTTAGAAGTACAACGTACATATGTATGCTTCTGATGGGGTGTATGAGTACGTGTGGGACGCAGTGTATTAACGATAATATGCGAATGCAACGTCAAAGTCATTTGTCACGCGCCGGGAACGCCAACGAACCACGACCGCGACCACGATCGAACAATGAACCAGGCGGGCAAACATACCGCCTACCGCCTACCCCTACCCCTGCCCCTATCCCTACCCCACCCATACCCGATGCAGCGCAGCACTGCCATCGAACCTGAAATGAACAAAAATATAAATTGAGTACACACACAGCACACACAAACACTCGCATACACGCACACTAAATCAACAATTACAAGATAAGCAAACGACCAACATTGAACCCCAGCCCCTCCCCCCCCCCCACACCCACCCCCAGGCAGCAACAGCAACTGCAACCCAATCAAACACATCTGTGCATACATTCTGCATTTCAAATGTCAGCCTCAAACGAACGAACTTCCGCAATTATTTAAATGCAACCTTTCTATGTCCGCCTCGTCCCCTGCCCTCGCCCCTTCCTCGAACAACTAACTAACACGAGGTACGAAATTAGTTGTCAGTAGCCGCAGAGGACTGGCAGCAGGAGATAGGAGGAAGGAAAAAGGGTGCAAGCCCACGGCAAACAGGGCACCAGGCCAGTCCCAAACCCAGTCCCAGACCCAGTCCCAGTCCCAGAACCAGTCCCCGTTCCGACTCTCGAGGAACCCTTCCGAAAACTTCAGCCAGTTTTTGTAATTTCATGCACTTAAACTCGCATTATGTCCCTCTCCTGTCTTCCCCTCGCTTCCACGCTCTTTGGTGGTTATATTTTTTTTGCTTTTTGTTAATTCGGTTGTTTGTCTGATTTTCATTTTCCTTTTATTCCATTTGGGGTTATTGTTTTTTCGGAACGTCATCGTTTCCTTGTTTCGTTTTGATCTCTCGCCTGGAAACCTTAGGCGCTCTTCGAGTCTACTATGTATTTCTTTTTTTCCACTATGCAATTTGAGGTGTAGTCATTATCGTTGGAGCGATGGGCAGGCAGCGACAGCGCAGGGACAGGGGGAATGGTATGGGGCCATGGCTTACTCGCTGACTGCGTGCCATGTCCGTAATTACATTGATGGCTTGCAGAGTTTTTGGACTTTGTCTGGTTCCCGAGACCGGGACGGGGACGGGGTCTTACCTTGCGTGCCATGTGCCCCGTGTCCGTGTCCATGTTCATGTGTGTGTGTGTGTGTGTCAAATTATATGTATGGCCAGTCGGTGCATTTATGAACCCAGTTACACCCTGCACTGCTCCCTGCTCCCTGCTTCCGTTCTTTAGTCGAGGCTCACTTATTATTATTAACTGCTTATCAATCAGGCGGGAGCTTATGAGTTTTCGGGATGCGCTCCTAATGAGTGGAAAGGAGGGGACCCTGGGGGAGGGACTGCGTGGATGGGCGAGCCTTGCTTACTGCAGAGGAAGTCTAATGGTAATGAGCCTTTACTTATGGAGAATGATGATTGAACGCCATTAGGGAAGGCCCTCATAAGAGGGTATGGACATCCTACACAGCTGTGTCTTTGGTTAATTAAAAACTTTTGTACCCTCTATATGGTACTTTATTCTCTGGGTTTCTTCATCTGCATCTCGAGTGCTGTCTTATATATTCTAATACGAAGGCACCGCCGAAAAATGCTTGGCTCGAGGTGACCCATTTCGGTGGCTATGCCTCATGGCACTCGGATGCGCGTACTCGTACAGTGCCTGCCATTTACCATCTACCATCTAGCATCTACCATTTGGCATTCAGCATTCAGGCAGCTTAACCCCATTTCGCAGGCATTTCGAGCGGGCGCACAGAGCGCACAGCGAAGGAAAAGGCAACTGCTTAAGAATTACATTAAACCCCGAGTGGCAGGCCAAAATGCAAACGCAAAATCAAAGGAAAGAGAATTAACATGAAGTGAATTTCGAAAGGGGGAAAAGACAGTCCAACCGACTGACTGTCTGACTGACTGACTGCCTGAATGCCCGACTCTCTGACTTTGGCTGACGGAAAAGACTGAATTTTTGGCAAAGCATTCGAGCAATAGTCGGGCACGAGCAGGCACGTGCTTATAGCGCAGAAATTTGGAAACTTTTGTATTTCCTCAGAGACCCAAAGAGACAGCCAGACGACATGGACGTGACGGACCAAGACCGACAGCGACCAAGCGGACAGGCGGACAAGCGGACAGTACAGACGGATACAACGGACAGTCGACGTAATCATGAGGCAATTTCTTCTTGGTTCGGCTGGCAACTGCAATTTGTAGTCAGCATTTTCTTGGCCCGCTTTTCGACAGAACCAGAACCCATCCAAGCTCCGTTTTACTCCCAGCTTTATTATAATATTGGGAACAGCTGATTTAAAGCGTTTTCTTCGCTGTGGCTGTGACTGTGACCCACTCGAGAAACTAATGCTACGTATCTTTTTTGCCTGGAGAGGGGACTTTTCTTCTTGCCAATAAATCATGTCGCACATTGGTCCTCTGTTCTGTGCTGTTCTGTTCCGAACCATTTGTTTGGCATACGCAATTTAAATAAAAAATTAGCGCATATTTTGCATTTTCTTTCCTCGCCAATGCAGATATATCGTCTAAAGTATATACATATTATATATGTGTGTGTATATAGGCAGCCCCCTATACGATGTGTAGATTTCACTCAATTTATTACTTGGCATATTTTTTGCTGCTTTGTTTCTGCTTTGAGCTGTACAAGCGGGTCGATTAATATAAATCAACGCCTTGACGGTGTCATCCAGGCCGAAAGTCGGATGGAGAAAGGCAGGGAAGTGGGACGGAGAGCGGGAGTGGATGTGGGTGCCGTGCTGTGCCCTGCTCTGCTCTGCCCTTTCCTGCTGACTGGCTCGACTTTTCCTTTGTGGCTTTAATGAAAGTAATTTATTAAGTAATTTCTAAGCTTGCCGTCGAGACGCTTGTTGTTGAGAGTTTAATTAATTGGTTTTCATATTAAACGATCCACCCCACCCATCCCCATCCCCATCGCCATGAATTATGTATGAGCAGGTAAATACCAATCGATATTGAGATTTGTATTGTGATTGAGAGTGTGTATGGTACTGGGCGGAAAAACACAATTATTCGAACAGCATTTCTGCCCTTGACAGGGGATGGCAAACCCGATCCCAAACGGAAGCAGTAATCGTCCGCGAAATGGATCTGATGGATTCATAAACATTCCGCTATAATTAATGCCCTGCATTATAAGAGTTGCAACTTATTTGTAATGCAGATGAGTAGTTCTGTCAACGTACGTTGTACATTCATTCTGAATGGGGGAACTTCTGAATGGGTGAGCTTATTCGCAGGAAAGAACCATCTCCGAATGTAGGGGCCTCAGATCTTTTCAATAAAATAAAGGGTGTATAGTACGGAGCAAAAGTATACGCAATATTGTAAATGAAGAAACATTTCTACGAGTATGTAATCAAGGGAAAAGATAAGCAACGATAACTTGAACTGAGACCCTACAATTGGGGTCAATATATCAGCCATAGATATATGTACTATAGAAAAATCGACAACTGTCTCAGATAAATAACGCACTTAATCGATTATTAAATAAGATTTTCAATTAGGAAAGACTATCGTTCATCCGACAGCATTTTCAACGGAATAAAGTGTAAGATGAGTTCCATAATTAGCGATAATTAAAAAGTGCCGTAACTTTACCCTTCAAGCCACCTCCAGACTGGCTTCAAAGTATTTGGACAGCTTTGAAGGGAATGTAATGGCGTGTTGTCGCCGTAGTCGTTGCGACAATCTTGCTGGGGCCTGTCTATGTCTATGTGTATGGCTGGCAGTGAGGGGGTGGCAGATGGCCCATTTGTGTGCGAGATACATTTGTATCTTTCTGCTGGAACTGCAACTACTGCCGTACCACGGCGGATGTGCGAGCACGAAACGTGCTTCCGAATGGCCCCACAGACCCTCAGACAACCCGCCAGACAATGAAAACTAAAGCCAAGAAACTTTGTTCGTCCACGAAGCAAAACTGAAGAGAGAAGAAACTAAAAAAGAAAAGAAACGAAACGCAAATGCAACTGCAACCGAAAATAAATAAAAATGTTTTAAAGAAAACTGTCAAGATTTGCATTTATCGTCTTTGGCGTCGTGGGCTAAGAAAATGCACATGCGATAAAAGTTGTATGTGGCTGTCGCTGTCTGGCCGTCTGGTTTCTGGTATCTTATGGATACGGGTATCTGTACTCGTACTTGGCCATAGATACAGATACGTATACGACTAGCATTGCGCTTAGCTGGCATTTGCTTAATTTGCATATCGCATGGAACCGACCGGCAAGACGGACGGACGGACGAATGGACGGGCGGACAACTGGCATATCAGCAGAAAAAATATTTGAGAATTTGCACTTTAATTGCACTTAAATCAGCATCCACTTGGACAACATTAATTGACTCCCCGCAGATGCAGACGCAGATAGAGATACAGATACAGATACAAATACACATTCGTAGTCGTATTCGTATTTGGATGGAGAGTGATTGGATTTGGTATGTCATGGGGTTCCAATCCTGGTCACGCATTTGTTTCCCATTAATTTAATTAGTTGCCATTTTGCGGTTTGGCAATCCATTGCGTATTTCTACGGGCATTGCCATGGCCTATATGTTTACCCAACCTCTTATGTAGGATATACATATCAGCCAGATTAAATAGAATTGTTTTATTTAACCTCTTTGCGTACCATCCCATAGCTGCTGTTGAAATACTCGTTTACTCGTTCACTCGTTCACGTATAAATGCGGGTTTTAATTTTGTGTGTGTGCTTTGGGGTTTTTGTGTCGGCTTTGTGGAAATATTTCCATATGCTAAATAAATTAAAATTTTCATTTCCATTTTATTCTGCAGACACTCGTACTTTGTGTGTGCGTCGGCTTGGCCATGATAAATACATTTGAATTTGTTGCCAAATACAATAAACAATGTTAAATCAAAAATACATTTAAAGCTGCAGCGCTTTTCCAATCGAATTCGGGCGGAAAGGAAAGGAAAAGAGACTAAATCATGAATCATTGGAGAAGATTCCATAGGGAAATTGATAAAGTTTTCTAAACATTTACTAATTGACTACCAACACTCTCCCGCCTAGCTCCTTGTATCCCTTCCTCTTTCTGCAATTTCCACTCCCCAGAGCTTTGGGGAAAAGCCCTCATGGTGAGCAGTATTTATGTATAGACTGATAACTTTCAAATGCTAAATTATTCAGAAGAGCACCCGCAGAAACAGTCGAATGCCATTCCACAGTTCAATCGTAAATTTACAGAACACACACTCGCACTCACACTCACACTTTGAACCCCTTTTCATTCCATCCCATAACTCCAAAAACCATCCCCGAGCCAACACCTCTTCAACATCCAACAATTTATTCGGTTTACAATTCAATTTAAATGTAATTTCCCTTTTTGCTAAATTGCAAAATGCCAACACATTCAAACGGAGCAACAGAGATGGCACGAGTGCGTTAGAAAGAGAGGGCCACTGACTGAGTGAATGAGATAGCTTTAGTCAGTCAACTGTCGCATTCCTAAACGAAATGCCACGCCCACACACAGGCACAGACACAGACACACGCACACGCGGAAAGTGGGAGGCTGTGAAACACATGTAAATGATAGTGCCCGTCATAATATTTCATTTGGCACGGTAGAAAATCGTTTTACACTTTTGGCATAAATTGACGAAATAAATCATGTTTGCGACACGTGATTGGCGACCCCCAGACAGGGGTGAGGGGAGCGGTTGATAGGTAGCAACGGGTTAAGGGGCAGCCGGAAAAGTGAGCACGAGGAATTACATTCAACGAATGCCGTTTCGCATGACATACGCAACTTTTCGCCTTGTTCGATATACTCTTCGAAAAGAAAGGGTTCATTTGGACTCTATAACGGATTGCCAATGAAGAAGATTGAGAGGATCTAAATGAATTATTACAGAACTCGCGTTTATTTAGGTTCCTCCAAATAATACCAACGGTTCAAGTGGCATCTCTTTCGGCATATGTAAATGTTTTCCCCAAATCCAATTTGTTATTTTGAAGCGGAAATCCTACTCTTAAGTGCATTCCACATTCGTTCTGTGTCCATAAACCGAACTTATTTGTTCGCTTTCAATGCAATTTCGTTTGGCTTTCAATGCGATTTCATTTGGCCATGCAACGTGGCGTATGCGCAATTCCTCCCCTCTCGCACTGGCACTGGCACTGGCACTCGCACACAGGCGGTTTGTGCTCAAAATACTTAAATGAACTGTGTGGTGTGGTGTGGTATGTTTGTTTGTTGCGCAAAGAAAGCAACAAATTGTTGTAATATTTATAATTTAATTATGGCGGAATACGTTTGACATTTGCGCGCTGTCTTGGGCTGCCTGAAATCTGAAAACGGACATCTGGCCGGCTGGCCGGTGTCGGGGATTTGTTGGCCATTTAAGTGTATGGCCAATAAGACTGACGAAAAAGGCCACGACGACGTTGACTGATTGAATTGCGGTCTGCGTCAATGGGTTTTTTGCTGTCTGTCCGATATATTGTGATATGCGACTGCCGGTTTTTAATTTGCCACATCACAAAATCACAAAATCAGAAAATTGCATTTCAATTGTGATTCGGGTTTGATGAATAGCCAGAAATGAGTGTCGACTCCACTCGAATTCAATTGATACCGAATGCGTTGCGTTCTTTGTCCTGATCGAGCGGGCGGGGGGGGCTGACAATATTAGCCAGCGACTCGATTGAATTTCAAATGACTCAAAGGGGTATTAAATGCGCATTAGGTGCCTGCTTGGGGCACACTCACTTATCGATGTTCGACTAACCACATTAGACTAATGATTTCGTCAAGATTTCCCCTGTCCCAACACCCAGTCCCATCCCCAAGACCCCGACTCAGAGTCGAAGTCCCCTTATCATCATCATCATTGTCAGCACTTAAATGCAGGCTTCATTTGCTTAATTGCATGGCAAATGTTGCCATGATTAATGTGGCAGAGAATGGGATTGCGTTTGGAAATGGAAAGAGGAATGGGTGTCATTGGGACCTAATCACAAACATTGAAAAGACTGCCAAGGAAAAGCATAAAAGCAAGAAGAAGGTTGTGGCAGAGTGTCTCGACTAAAAGGCTCCCAGGTGCTTTTAGCACCATTGGGAAAGTGTCTTACTTTCAATTGCGATAACAAGAGAATCAATTGAAAGGAACAAGAGTATTTGCATTAACTCTATCCTTTTTCATCTCTAATTACAGCTCTAAGTTTCGAGGAGCAATGCCTTAGTCAGGTATTCTTCGTGCATATTCCAAATTTTTTTCCACTACAACCTGTTTCTTGTTCTGCTTTGTTTTGACTTGGATTGAATGAAAAACAAGCCGCGGAGAGTTTCAGAAATGAGACCACACTTACACTTTCGATTCAAGAGATCTGGATGCCGCAAGTACTTGTATTCCGTACATCATAGATACTCATTACAGCCCATTTCCCATTCCCGGCCAGAGATTAGCGGAAGCAAGAACCTGAACATTCAATGATTCAATGGGGGGCAGCCCATAAGAGCAATGTGGAGCAAGGCTATTCTCCTCGCTGCTCTCTTGGTCGACCCACTTGCTAAGAGAATGACAAACCATAGGCACACACATGAACAAGCCACGCCATCGTCACTCCTCGCCTTCGGGGCTCATATCATGCCATTACGTATACGCCACCTTGCCCCCTGAGTGCTGACGCTATAGCTTTGGCGGGGCGGCCCAACGATTGTCGTCGCTATCAGGGCGCCTATTTATAGACGCGTTAAACGAGCAAATTACTTCCGACCAAACGCACATTTGAACTTTGTAAATGCACGGACACGGTTATAAATAATCGGCTGGCAATTAGCAATTTGCAATTGCAATTCACGTTTTCAGGGTCCCGTTCCCCATCCCGCTCACCATCCCGCTCCTACTCCCGTTCCCGTCCCGCACGATGAGAAATTGGAAATGCGCGAAAAATAATTAACATTTCTCAAACGAAACGAACAAACCTCTCGTTATGCAAGCCTTGAAAACGGTTCCGTTCCGTTTCGTTCGTATCGCTCGTTTTTGTCATTTTCAGTTTATAAATTACCCAATAATTTCGCGCACAAATTCCTCTCCTCGATTCCTGGGCAATAATTTGTATGAGAAAAGTTCGGGCCAGCGGTTTGGATCGCGACGCGTTGAGGTCCGACAGGGAATAAAAACTAATTGCAATGATTGCAAATTGCCAGATTTTCAATGTCAATGGCAGCCAAAAACGTTCCCCGAGAGCCAGAGCCAGAGCCAGTAGCCATCATCGTCATTAGTGAGAGAGAGCCTTAGTCACTATGTGAATCTGTAACTGCATTTGTATCTGCATCTGCATCTACATCTGCATCTGTGTCGCCTGGTCTCTGGTTGAGTGTACGAGTATCTCTGCGGTTGCCAATCAATAATATGCCTTGTGAATGCCTCTCTGCGGTAATTGTGTTCTTCTTTGTGTCTTTCTCTTTTTCCTTATTTTTTCTTTCTGTTTTTGTGCAATTTTCATTCATTGCATTTGGCAAGCAACTGCCAATAAGTTGGCTTCGCCCATATAGCCTTAGTTGTGGCCACTGCTGCAGGCATTGGCGATAGCTTATGGCTGCGGCAGCATCTATACAGCATTTAATTGCACGTTTTGGCCAGCAACAACAGCCATGACAGCAGCAACAACAGAAACAGCACAAACAGCGGCAACAACCACAATGACAATGCCAGACACAAAATAACCAAAAGGCAAGTTTTTGCGGTTTCGGCCAGGTCGCTTTTCAGCTGCTGGCTTACTGCCGATGCCAATGCCGCTGTTGCCGCCGCTGGTTACTGCCGGTTTTGTCTCCTCTTCAGCGCCTGGCCATGTCGGGGCCATAGAAAATGTCTATATTATACAAAATATTCGCCCGTCATTAAAGCTCTGCCACAGCAGAGGGAGTACAGCAAAGTGGTGGAGAGGAAGACTTGAAGGAGACTGGGGGCCATAATGAGTTTGCGGTTAGACTGAATCTGCCCACAGACTATGATATATAAGTACCCATATTTATATTTGTTCTCCCTGCAATTTGTATCCATACAATGTTATGTGCTTTCCACTCTGTAAGTACTTTATTTTAGCGACTATACATAATCATCATTAACCTTACCCATACCCATACAAACTCGTAGCAGCAGTCGCAGAAGGTCTGCTAAAACAACATCATCAATATAATAAGGGAGAACGAGAACTCGGTGGGAGATGAAGACTTACAAGAGCGAGTACTCAAATGAGTTTTATTTTTACTTGGCATTGATCGATTAAAGCCACTAAGTACCCAGCTTTTTTAAGCTTTACCATTTAAACCTAAGAGAATTAGATCATTAGGTACTCTATCGTCAAATCCATTAAATTGTAGACGGTACTGGCAACAATCTATGGTTTTGGCGAGGAAAACGGGATTCGATTGACAATTCTTATAAATAAATAGGTATTTATATAATATAATTTTTATTTCTACGTTTCTTACGTTACTCCCCCATACTTATGGCTGTCATTCCTTGTGCTTTTTATTCACCTTTACGCAAGATATTTCCTTATCTCCTATGTTTTATATTCCTCAGTTGTCCAAGTTGTGTGTTACAATAGGCATTGCCATAGATACTTTACTGAAGTACTGGTATATGGGCTCGGTATCCTAAAAGATCCGCGTACTTCCCTGGACATTCCTTAGCCCTTGACATACGAGTTTCTCTGCCTCTCTGTCTAACCAAACGTATCACTGACCCCTTGCCTTAATGTTACTTGACCTCTCGGCTGCAACTTATGTTTTTTCTCTGCTTGGCACTGCCACTGCCACTGTCCCACTCCCATTTTCATTTCCACATGCTTAATGCTCGTTTCGCTTGGACCTCGCTCTGACCTCTGAGTGGTGGCTGCCACAAACAGCAGCAGCAGCAGCGGCAACAACAGCGACTAAACACATTTCAACATGCTAATTAGTTTGAGGGGGGGCTGCCGAACCACAGAGGGGACAAGGTGGACAGGGCTGCCTGCCCGCAAAGCTTTTTGCGTTTATTTCCCATGCGTTGTTCATTATTATAATTTTTCGTGCTTTTGTGTCTGGTTTCTGTTTTTGGCCAGGTTTAATTAATGATTTGCTAAGCTGGCAGAGCACCCCAATAGTCCATTCCCTGTATTCCCTATGTGGTGGGCTTTGTCTACTCGTACGCCAGGGTTAATTGGGTGTCAGGGCTTTGGCCACCATCATCCCTGGACACCGCCTCGGAATCCGTTCGGGCCATGTCCAATTGCGGCCGTCGAAAGCAGAATGCGCTGTTGCCGTTGTTGCAATATAAATGGACATGTGTCTGTGATGTGTGGCAGTCCTCTACCCCATTCACTCTTTTTCTCTCTCTCTTATTCCGCCCGGGAGTGTGAGTATGCTGGCAACACGTGGCAGCCACAAATCGCGAAACGGGGCGCCCCCCAATCAGCTTTCATATTGTTGCTGCAACTGCTCTTTTCCGGTGCCACGTTTCTGTTACACAAAGCACACCACAGTATATACCTGCATATTAAAAAATATATTTATTTATATAAGCGCATCTGTGTATGTGCACTTGATTTTTATTGCCTTGCCACGCACTTGCAATATTTATAACATTCACATTGTGAAATATCATTTTAGCATACTAAATTAAAGTTAACTAAATTTTGCTAGGGAATATGACACTGAACTTGCGATAGAGGAAACAGATAAAGCCTTTGATAAATAAAAATCCTTTTAGCCTGCCTAATGGGTGGCTTTGTATATCTATGGATTGATGTATCACACCTAGGAGTACCTAAAACATTGTCCGAAATCCAGAGAACACTATCAGTGTATGCCGGAGGGAATCCGTTTCAATCGCTAAAAACTCTTATATTCTATACATAAGAAGTCACTTACCATTTTATGTATTTTTCGTAATAGCTTATTCAGATATTTAAACTTCTCTGCTTTTTAAAAGCAAAATGTTCAAAACTGCTAGCTGTTTTTTTTATAGCTTTAAAACTATTCTTGAAGAAGAGTTCTCACAAACTTTTCGAAATAATATATACTATTACACACTATAATTTAATTACACTCTGAAACTTAACCTTTTCCTTTTTTGGTTAATGGTAAGACATCCATTTATAGCTGCGAAAATGAAGCTAGCATTGGTCATAAAAATAGTTGACTAGGGGTTCGTAAAATATTTCAGTCACGTTTGGTTTCCATAACCCTGATGTAGGCAGCGAGATCTATTAAAAGAAATACGGAATTTTAAACATTAAATGCACCCACATTTCCCAATGTTGAATATTTAGATTTTCTTCCCACTGAAGCTCTAATTTTCCCCACCTATTTCCCGATCACGATGTTAGAGTATCTCCATTCTCTAACTTGCACTTGAATGAAATTATTTCTCATTCAATTCTTTTTTATTGTTGTCGAGCTCTCCCAGCGTGCATTTGCATGTGACCGATTGAGGTTTATGAATATAAATTGTTTGTTAATTAAATGCAACAACAGCAACAAGCAGACAGTGCTGCGGCAACAATGGCTTGCAACGGCCAGCGGCAAACGCTGTGGGATGATTCGATGGTTGTATGGTTGGACGGGCGGATACTTGGATACTTGAATGGTTGGTTGGTTGGGTTGGCTACGCTTTAATACCGGAAATTGATTAAAAGCTCATTTCATTTGCCTGCCGTACGCTTATGTTGCAGTTGCAATTGTTCGTGTTGCTGTTGTTGCTGCGGCAGTGATGCGGCTGATGTTTCAGTTGTTGCTGTTGCTGTTGCAGTTGCAATTGTTGTTATGGGCCCCTCCTTGCTGTCATAATTTGCCGTTTGAAATGATTATGGTGCCTCTCACACACACGGACGGTAATTGCAATTGCTGATGTTCGTATACCCTTTGTAGCGGTATTTTGATTATCAGATCAGATGCCATGCCACCCGCAAGGAGTAGATTTCTGGCTGAAACTTTGCACATATACTGGTAAGTCATATGGCATTTGCAAGGGTATCCCAAGCTGTAACTGAAGTTGGGGCAGCTGCCACTGCTGCCTCTGTTGTTTCTGCTGCAGCTGATGTTTCTACTGTTGCAGAGGAAATATTAATGCACAACATGCAGAGTTATGGCTATGATTTCCACTGCAGTTGTGGCCCCGGCTTGTTAATGCCCCAGTCTTACGCTATACATTTCATTATTAAATTGCCCCTACCTCTGGAATCCCTTGAAATATCCGATTCGCAGGCGATTGTTTGTCCAGTGGCCAATTAATTTTGCACACTTTGCAGCAGCAACATCAGCAGGATGGCCAGCAGCAGCAGCATGATTATTATAATTGAGTTGAATGGAGACGGAGACGGACATGGAGATGGAGCCAAGACATGGGTAAAAGTCGAATTGTAAGCCGAGTGCCTAATTGCAGGATTAACGCTGGGACTTGAAAGATTAGTAGACGGTTTCATATCTTTCTTTTTGGCTTAATTTCCTGCCCGACTAAATTTGCTGATTCCCCTCAAGCTTGAAATAATTTTGCAGAAACTTATCTCATTTATTTTTATCGGTGTGGAACAACCCCTAGAAGGTCGAGTCCGCACAGTCCACACATTTATGGCAACTGGGAATTATTTATTTTCCAAAACATTTGCCCAGAATATGGCCATGTAATGGCCAACTTGAACTCCATGTCCCACCCCAAATATTGTTACTGTTTTTCCTCGCACTCTCTCGCTCTTTTTCAGCGTGTCTTTCTCCTTCTTTTGGTCATAACTTTACTGCCAATTTCAGCAAGTCGGGAAAGTTGGCCGACTCTCGCACTTACACGTATTTACGTTGCGATTTTTATTTCCTGTAATTTTTACGATATTACTTATTTTTATGCAGCACACAGCGCTCCGAGAGAGGCTATACAGGGGTGTAACTGGGGGTTTGGGGGTTATATATGCACGTTTATATGACCCAGCAGCATTTAGCTTTCATTTTGAATTTTATGCCATTTTTATTGCTTGTTGTGCGCCATGTTGCTGTCGTCAGTCGTCGTCTGCGTCCGCGTCGTTGTTGCTGATGGCAGCCGCATTATTGGTTTTTGAAACTCGAGCTCGGGCCCAAAACAGAAATTAAAATATAAAATATAAAGTCAGGGGAGTGCCAGACACAGTGCCCATCTTCACAAAGGGAAAGAGAAAGAACAAAGGAGTCTCCCCATTCTCTTGACAGCAACTCATTTCGAATATTTCCCAATCACCAATCCCCATACCCATTCACAGCCGCAGCAGCAGCAGCAGCAAACATTATTCAATTGGAATTTAACGCTGGTTAATATTTGCCCTGCCCTGCGAGTATTACGTATTGTTTTTACAGTTGCTCGGCTTACTTATTTTCTAGCATTTGTTATTATTTAATTTTAATATTTATGCAGCGTGTCTGGCGTGACTATGGCGCATTATAATTACCTCCGACAACAACCGCAGCAGCAGCAGCCACACCGATAAGCGGGCCCCGAACAATACGAGTTCCCCATCGAGTGAATAGACCCGTATACTTGATATTTCGCTATGGTCTCGTTTTAGAGGCTTCGTTGTAATGTCTGACTGACTGCTTGACTACATTATATGGTATATGGGTAATGGGCAATGGGTAATGGCTACGTGCTGCTATGGGGCCCGACCTCGTTAAGTGGGTTGTGTGCACCGATACACCGATTCACCAGGCAGACCAGGCAGCCCAGGCAGCCGGCCCTCTCACTGCCTACCTACCCAAAAACACATGTTGATGTGGGCAGAGGCTGTTGCAGGCCGGCTCCTAACTTATTGTTCGAGCCAAAGTCGAATGTGTCCCAATACAATTGGCCAATTATCGGCTATTTCATGCTGCATTTCATCCCAGTTTTTCTCGGAAGGGAATTTTCCAAGTTGCGAATTAAATTAATGGAAATTTTAGAGATCATTAGAGATAATGCATTTCTATGCGAAATATTTCTCAATTTGAATTTGTGTCTCATTGGAGTTTAGTACATGAATGTATATAAAAAGGTGTGCGAACTTATTATTGGATAACCATTATTCGGCGATTGTATTGATTGGGAAAATTAGAATTGCCTAATTCACGAATAGATTTCAACAACTCACCAATTACAAACGAATTGTTCCAACCTATTGAATATAGTTGGTTTTATCCACAATTTGAAAGGAGTTTTCTAGAAACAACCCACCATCAAGATTCTCTTCATTTGTACAAGTATAAATAGTGAATTCCCTCCCTCTTCCGGTACCCCCGGAGTGGTGCACATTGATGTGTCTGCAATTAAATACACATTGAAACCTTTGTAAGACCCGATAATCATCTCGATGTCTGGGCCTGGCCGACTGTCCGGCTGTCCACCTGCCCCCGGACACAGTCGTTCGTTGTTTGTTAATGTCTGCACCATTATTTGATTTATATTTTCCATATAAACACTCCAGCGCTGCCGCTTACGAGCATTGATGTTTGTCCAGCTCGCAATCGCTCAGAGACGAAACCAGTTGGTCACTCGACCATTTCGGAGGAGGATTGGATTGGATTGGATTGGGAGATGGAGAGACAGGCAGGCAAGGCACCACGAGTATGAGTACCAATACGAGTGCTCGTCAGGCGCTCGTCAGTGGCCATCGATCAGGCGATGGTAAATGTTTTTCCAATTTATTTTCATGCTTTACTTGGGCCAAAGAGTGACTCGTTTCAGGTTTAGTTTTCGTTACGTTTCGCTTCAGTTTCAGTCTCGGTTTAGTTTTAGTTTTTCGTGCAATTAAATTGAGTTATTTGCGTTTTGTCTGGTCAAAGTTCTGGGCCTCTGTCTCTGCCTCTATCGTCTCTGGCACGGAGTCACTCTCTATGTGTCCATTGGGGTCTGTCCGTTGTGTCCGCTCTGTCCGTCTGTTGCTGCTTTAAATTGAATTGGCCTTTGTGCGGACACTCGTACTGGTACTCATGTATGGCATACATGTTCCCATTCCCGATTCGTCCACACAATAAAATCCAAACAGAGCGACGCTTATTGAATAAATAATCGAATAAAATATGCTGCTGCTGCTGCTGCTTCTACTCTGCGACTACTTCTGCTTCAGCTTCTGCTCTTTTTCCACTCGTTTTTTTTCGTGTTGCAAAAATATCCAATTTCCAATTTCAAATTCCAATTATATTGCTCTACGCTTTTTATATTATTATTGTGGCTGCTGCTGCTAGTGCTGCTACTGCTGTCGCCAGCATGAGCAATGAAAAATCAATATTGACTTGAATGTTGACTGAGAGAAGGAGAATCTGAATGTCTGGCAGACGGAAACACACACGAACAGCTCAATAAGGGTCCAGGGCTCGCTCTGAGGAAGTTTGGCTCCATGACAAAGTTACTTGCTTTCAGCCAAGTCAAGGCAAACAAACCCGTCTTCTACGGTTTCCCAGCTCCCTCCCTCCCCAGCTTCCTCCATCGTCATCCTCATCATCATCATCATCATCATCATGGGAATGTCCATAAGAACATGCTGGCAAGCATTTCTTTTGTGCAACCATGAGGCATGTGTGTGCTTGTGGCATGGAAATGCAACTGCCAAGTGCAGCATCTTATAAAGGAAAAGTTTCTAAGTTCAAATAGTTGCTTGATACCATTGCCATGCAAGAATGTTCAACCTCCTGGGGATGGCACATCTGTGTACTCCTGAAAGTATGCAATGAAATGTATTTTCTATATGTTTATGGAATTAATAAATTAAAATTCAAGAAATGCTTAAGCTTTTTGCGAATCTCAATGCGAGATTTTATTAAAAAATGTGCCTTTCGCTTGGAACTAATTTATTAGGGATCAGCATGTTTGTTGAAGAGATATTAATTGCAATTAAAACTGAATATTAATGTAAACCTAAATATACAAAAGAAATACAAACAGACCAGATCGGAACTTCATAGAGAGGCGAAAAATTACCCAATCGAATATATATATGTAAACTTTATGGATTCAAAGGCTAGTCTACCTTTGCTACCCTATCATTCGGTGCTGGTTTCTGCTTTTCAGACTCATTGCGCATACGCCCTGTCCGCCTATGCCAAGAACCTGCCAGTGAATTGCTTTCTGCCCCGCAGCTCGAGGGCATCTCTTTTCAGTGAAGATTTCCTCACTAATTGCTGGCATGTTACAAAGCCAAATGGTCACATCCGCTGCGCTCCCTTCCGCTCTGCTCGTGTCGGGTCCACGTCCACTCTGCTCCATTCACATTCAGGGCCCTTCAATCAATTGAAAATCGTTTTTATTTTAGCTTAGTCAAAGCGGAAATGTTACTCAGCAGCAGCAGCAGCATCCACAAGAGGCGGCAGCAAATAAATTGCTTAATTACAAATATTGTAGGAGCCGGCTCGGGTCCTAGGAAGTGTTGCTCCCGAGAACTTCCCAGACCAAGCCAAAGGCAGCGCGTACTGCTGGCTGTCATGCAAATTAGCAAGAAAAATTGCATGCCAAATGTTGTTTGTGTAGTCGCAGCCAAGTCAAATGTCTATAATTTAAGCAGAAAACAAGCGACAGATACATGCAGCAGCAGCAGCAGCAGTACTGTGCAGCAGCAGCAGTGGCAGTGGCAGTGGAAGCCACAGCAGGCAGCAGCCAGCATCAGCAGAAGGCAAATCTCTTGAATTTTTTCTTGCCATTTTTCTGCTGTTTTCTGCTGTTGCAAAATTTATACACGAGGCTGCACAAAAAGTCCAAAAGAAAAACCAACTTTACTGGCTGCTGCTGGCTAATTTGCCACAGCAGGCAGTGGAAATTGTTGATGTGCAAAAATGCTGGTTGTTGCTGCATTTGTTGTCTTGTAAATGCCATAAATTAGTTTGTGTCAACAGACGCAGAAAAGCGGAATTAAAAATTGTATTTTTAATTTTATTTTATTTCTTCTTTTAGCCGCCAAAGTTTTGTTTCCCCCTTTTCCGCAGCCAGAAATTCAATTGAATTTATTATGTTGCCCACGGCTTTGGATTTGCTTTTGGCTTTGGCTTGGCTTGGGCTGATAACTTTTTTCTTTTGGCTATAGTTTGCATATTTTTGGCATTGGCATGCACACAAAATTATTGGCCATATATTTGGGGCGCTTATGGCGCACAAGCTGTGAAGGTCGTGTGGGTGGGCGACGGGTGGTTCGGCGTGGGCTGCCGTTGCTGCCATTGCCACAAGAGCCAAAATCAATGAGCACACACACACACACAAGAGAGAAGAGATTGGAAAATTTGATAAATGCCATTGGGAAAATGTTTTGTAATGTCCATTGGACAATAAAAGCAAATTGAATTATATAAATGGGAAATGCTTGCGTAAATTGTTGGCATTCGCATTCGTAGATGGAGAAACAGCAGCAGTTGGCAGCGAATGAGTTCTGAATGCCGAGTACCGAAGAGCACTTCACACATAGATGATTTTTCATGCGTCATGAATCTGTGGGGGATTTTCAAAGGATTCTTCTAAATTTTCATTGTGGAAAATGTGCAAAGTTCTATTCACTACTCCAGCTTTTAGAGAACGCTATTTAATAGAACCTTCTCTATTTCTAGATGAAAAATTACACAATTATTTGTATGCAGGGAAAGCTGTCGGAGATACAGCCCCCTCTGCTCCCTCACCTTGCTATTCTCAGATATATTATAAGTATTTTTCTGTCATAGATTGAGTTGTCTTGAGAGCTCATTACACTTCTTCTGGGTCTTCATTGTCCGATGTCATCCGCTGTCATCCATGGCGCCCTCATGCAGCCCGACAATTTGTCAAGATTTCCGTTGAGCGCCATTTCTAGTCAGTCCAACCGAGCGAAACGCATTCACTTCAAGGTCCACTTAAGCAATATCTCTACCCTGTCCCCAGAACCTATCCCAGCCCCTGCTCCTGCCCCTGCCACTGTCCCTGTCCCTGCCCCTGGCTCTGTGTCTATCCACTGCTCTGACATTCTGTGCTGTCTCCATTCTGTGGGTTCAAGCAATCCAACAAATTGCCATGCATAGCCCCAGCACATAAATAAAATGCCAAAAATCCTAATTGTAAAAGTTTTCATTTTATGACAAAATTATAACAATTTATTACGGACGTAGATCCCACCCACATGGGGAGAGAGCTCTACTTGGGTGGCTCGTTAGGGCAATAAAAAAGACGGAAAGAAAAATGAAATCAATGGCAGGGCAGGGAGAAGCGTTCGCGAGGAATTTGCTAGCAACAATGAAAAGCTATAGAAAACCTAGAAAAGCAAAAGGAAATCCCACAATTCACGAACAACAATGGCAAATAAATTAAATTAGTCACAAGCATATTTCAAAATTGTACGAGTACACACAAGTATATGGCCCCAGTCCCCAGAAACGATCTATATAAATCGTTCTCTCTCTCTCTCTACCTCTCTTTTTCACTGTGGGTGTTTTTTCTCAAGAGCTAGTGCTGGGGGCCAAGGATGCAGGCCAGCAAATAAAACATAGAAACACAGAGAGCCAGGTCTGGTCCGAAACGAGAGACATTTTTATACGTACTTATTTTATTTTATGTATGCCGTGGGCGAATGTTACATAAAACTCGTTTATGGCCAAAAAGGGTTGGGTTCCGGTTGGGTCTACGGAAGTTTTACGACAGCCTGTGCTAGTGCTACTGCTGCTCGTTCTTCTTCTTCTACTGCCGTTGCAACAATCTCTACTGCAACCCCAAAATTTCATTCCATAAAAAGATATTTTTCTTATTCCCGAACTTTTTTTGGTAACTTTTTTGTTTGCCAGCGCCTTTAAAGGAGTCTTCGACATGCTAGACGCAAGCAGGATATGCCGGGGACCACCCACCACAGTTCGCCTCAGATACAAAAACACACTCACACAGAATCAAACACGCACACAGATACTCTCCGGAGCACCCACACAGCTGCACACACCGACACGGACACAGACACTCAACGGCACCTAACGACATAATAAAACCGGCATTTTTATGCATGTCTGAGTAACTTCATGAGCCAGACCAGACCGGTGCCAGCTCCCTGCCCTCCCTGTATCCAGTCCCCATGGTACCACGCCTTGCAGGAGTTTTCCTTCCCGCCCCTACCCCTTCAGCCAGTCTCCCCCCGCTTCGCTTGCAGACAGGCGGCTGTCTATTTCAGGTTCATTGGAAAAAGCCTGCTTCTTCTGCGAAAGGTTTCCCGTAGGTTCCACTCGAGAGAGATTTTGCGCAGCTCTCTTTGGTTTTCTCTCCCTCTCTCTCAGTCTTGGTGTCTTTCTCTGTTTCTCATTCAGCTGAATATGTGAGAGAGCCTGCGCATTGGACGGGCGTGTCACAGGAGCAGCAACAATAGCATCTGAAAGATACAACAATAAGCCGCATTTTGGGAAGGTCGTTTGCGAACAGTTGTAAAATGGCCCAAACGGCACAGCTGGACCGCACACTCACACACAAACGTACACACCCAAAGAGAGAGCAGGAGAGAGTGCAAAAAGAGAGCGAAAGAGAGAGAGAGAGAGATATATACATATAGAAGAGGGTCACACATTTATGCAACGAGGCGTCGACCGGCATGTAATTAACTTAAGCCGAGCCCGGCCCCGACGATGTCGATGTCGATGGGTGGGATGGGATGGGTTGGGATGGGATATGGTCTCGTCTGGGATGGGCTGTCGATGGGCGAATGCCGAGACATAAGCCGATCCAGACGGGAGAGACAGAGACCCAGACGGGAGAGACGAGACACAAGTGTGCGCCATATACACAGATACTTGTACACTCATACAGATGTTCATATGCCACGTTAGATGCGAAAAATGGTAGTACGAATAAGTATATGTATATATGTATGTATGTGTAGGTATGTTTTTGGGAAAAGCAAGGGTCGGCTATATGCCATGTATAACTCGAGGTCGTTTGCCGGCACTTGCTCAAACAAATGAGGCACAATCCGTACATACATACATCCTACATACCATTACCAAGAGCAGCATGTTGGGGCATGGATGGATTCATAAGTAGGGGCACAGGTGGGGTCAAAATTATAGGAAAGCTGAACGGAAGACAAACATAAAAGCAATTGAAGTGGATCTTGTACCTGCTCCAATTAAGAATCCCAACTCTTTGTTTATTATCCAATAAAATACCATGACAATTATAGTTAAAGAATAAAGGAATAAAGGAAGAATAAAGCCTCTAAGAGACTGAAAAGCGAGCTGGCCATGGATGCTAAAATAATGATGCCCTGTTTTCCACATAGCACATGTGACCACGTTCTGGCACTACTAATAATTTGACCCCAGCTGTAAAGGTTGCTATTTAGGAGCACATGTTCATACATATGTGTTAGCGGAAAGTTAACAAAAGTGCCAGGCCCATTGGCACATTGTTGTTATAACATATGCTGCAGATATATACATATATACTCGTATATATACATGTGAGTATATGCACATGCTGTGCGGACGATTGTGCTTGCACTACTTCAAAAATAAAAGTATTAAAATGAGAAAACGAAACACTTGCGACAACAATGCTCAGATGTTGGGGAGGCACCTCACCTCACCTCCTCGTCCTCCTCCTCCACACATGAGGCACCGGTTCTCCATGCCAGATGTGTGTACTCAACTCAGAGAACTTTGGAAAGCCTTTCTTGGCGGAGCCGGAGCCCAAGCAATGCCATATGAATATTTCAGGGCAGCGATGATGAAACTCCATTAGCTTCCGTTTTTCGGGAGGGTAAATATGTTGACATATTTTTGTTATGTTTTATTTTGGAATGTGTCTAAATGAAGAAAAATATTTGCGCTGGAAATTAAATAGATTAGTATCTACAACGAATATGTTTGGGGCAGGAATGTGTGAGAGGAATTTAAACACAATATAACACCTATTTTGACACACCTATTCGTACTACACTGCCATTCCATTGGGACTCTTTCGCCCAGCTCTTTCTTCAGCCTACCTACAATCAACTATCAAAAGTTCCCTATTGTCCAGAGAGTCTTTCAATTTCCAATTATAGGCCACACCTCTTGATCAGGTAACCATTAGAGTCCTCCCCAATCCTTACTCTTCTGCAGCCAGACCACTGAAGTGGGGAGAGAGCCCTAATTGAAAATTGCTGTCATGAAAAATTCACATAAACTACAATTCTAAGAAGTAGCCCAGACAATCGAATGAATTGTGTGTGTGGTGTACAATATAAATTTCAGATAACAATTGTACAATATGCATAACAATGACGAGTTCCAGTTTCAATAAACTCGTACACCCCGAACCTGATCAAAGTCTGGGGGCCCGGTCCCAGTCCCAGTCCCAGTTCCAACAAAGAACACAAGTGTTCCGGTGAGGCCCCCCAAATGAGAACCGAATTGAAGCTTTACTTTGGACCCTGACAAAAGTGTCTTAGGAGAATGGAGTGGAAAACTATTGTCTGAATAGTTGGGCATAAATCAGAATTTATGAATTTTTTTGTATTTCAATGCGAAAGATGATTTGGATATATCTTCACCGCCGTTTTGAGTGTGTGCGTTTGAAAGTGCTTAAGTAGAAGAATTTTCGAGTGCCGGCTGGCACTTCAACCCGCTCTCTGGGTCGAGACCTCGGACTCTGACTTGTAGCCGTACCCGTACCCGTACCCGTACCATTACCCTGACTCGTTCTCGTTCTCGGACGTATTCAAGTAAGACAAACAATATAAACTTCAAAAACGCTTCGTTGCATATCAAATTAATTACAGAGAGGCCCCCCAAAAAAGAGGGAGAGACCAGAGCAGAACCTACGGAACGAACGAACGAGCAGTGTCTGGCTGTCTGTCGGGCAGGCAGACTAACTGTCAGACAACCCTTGAAGATTGTTTTCTTATGCCGAGGGGCTGCATCCATCCAACGAGCCCGGCCCGAAAAGTTTTTGCACAAAAGGCGAGTTAAGCTTTTGTGACTGCAATGAAGGGCCAGGATGAGGCGACAGGGACACAGAATCTGGGAGGGAGCCCGGGCAGCGCAGGACGGGGCCTGGCACGGCGACAGCTGACAGCCAACAACTCATGCACACACAGTGAAAACTGAAGGCATAATTTATGCCTTCAAAGTGGATTGTTCAAAGAAAACTTGGAACATTTTTCCCCTGAACAACAGCAGCAGCCCGAGCACGTCCTGTCCTCAGCCTCGTCCTCTGCCTCAGCCTCTGCCTCTGCCTCATCCTCGGTTTGTTCTTGTCAACATTGAGAACAATAAAGTCGAAAAACAAGATGAATAGCTCAGGCCCAGTCCCTGACGACGAATTGGATATGCTCTGTACATTGTTTGGCTGCAGTAGAGATCTGAAGGGTTTTCTTTGGGTGTTCCCCTGAGAGTGGCAGGAAATCGTGTTTTTGATTGAATGGAAATCATAAGAGAGGAAAATAAGTGTAGGAAATAATTAAATATTTTCTTTACATTTACGAAATTACTGTGTAATTTTTGTTAGCACCCTAAAAGAAACTTTGATTGACTAGAATCCTCTAGTAAATAAAAAGATGAGGAAATTCAAAAATTAAAAATTATATTTTTAAAATTTATTTATCACTAAAAAGCTGCAAATATTCGATGTGAAGAAAAACACAAGATGACTTTTACAAGATTCAAAAGTCACTGGAAGGCGGCTGTAAAAATGGAGCCTTACAAAAGGGCATACAAAATCCTTTGAAAACTTTTTCCAGAGGAAGATGGTTTTTGTGTGTTTTTCGTTCATGACAAAATAAAATACCAGAAAAGGAATAAAAACTCAACTGAAACTGAAAATGTGAAACAAAGCGATGTGCGGCTACAGAAACACAACACAAAACCAGGACAGAGCCAGCACCAGAACCAGAACAAAAACCAGAACCCAAACCCAAACTCAAACCCAAACCCAGCCCAGAAAGGAGACTCATTCATTCCCCCAATTTCGTTCGGTGTTCAAACAGAATCGCTCGAGACCACAGAAGATTCCCTGGAAATGGGGCAGGCTGGGACGGGGATGGACGGGCCTCTCCAGGATGGGGCCCGGCATGAATGGGCAAAACTCACGCACAGCCGGCACGCCCTCTCCGACCCCTGAAATGTTATTTTAACTACATTTTGGCTTTTTTATGGCGCTTCTTCCGCCCCACCGCCACAAAACTTTATCTTGGTCTGGCCTTATGGCGAAATATTGTACATTTATTAATACATAATCATTTTCGGTTCGGCAACATGAGAACTGGCCAGGCCGGACAGCCACATGGAGATGAGAGCCGAGCCGGACCCTCTAAGGGTCCCCATGGAAAACATTCTTCTCTGCTGGGCTCTCGCCCATTGAAAATAAAGCAGTAAAATAGTAATAGATATGAGAGCTCCTGCGCGTATCTCTCAGGTCTATTGTTGGCTTAGCCCTAGCTGCCGGATTGTACGTGTTGTTCGGTTCGGCTCGGATCGGATCGGATCGGGTTCTGGGAAATCCAACCTAGTTAGTGAATTCTGAGCCCACTGCCCGAAAAATGTGTGTTTCTGGTTTTTTGTTCTGTTTTTGTTTATTTTTTTTTTGGTTTTTGTGTATTTTATTCCCAGTTTTCTCATATTTGGTTCTGCTTTTGTTTCCAACTGGTTGCTTAGTTGTGCAGAAAGGCCGATATAAATTGTTCTTCATGTTTTCGTTGCTCTGCTGCCGGTTTTGCTTCGGGGGCTAACTAGAAAAAGTTGTCTGTCCGTCTGCTGGGCTGGTTCTGCGAAATGCGAGTGTACTCTTAACCTACCGGGTATTGTCTGAACATGCCTGATAAATATTTTCATATGAATACATTAATCTGGGAATTAGTTATGAAGGCAGTCGCCTGAAGTGTTCCTGTCATGGAATTTGATACACCATCAGCCACGAAGGAGTATGAAGACAGATTATGCAACATACCAGCAGGAAGAAAGTAAAGTCGATACAGATAAGAATGGTATAGCACTGGAAACTATGGCTTAAGAGAAAACCCAAAGAAACCCGACCAGGGATGATCGATTTCCTACAAAACCACTTTCCAGAATTCGCTGGTAGGGCTTTCAATAAGAATTATCTTTCGTAGAAATCCCCTTTGCCATACTGAAAGGCATTTGAAACTATTACATATACTTTGCACTGGAATTAGGTCTACAAATTTGAAGTGACAGATACTTCGTGATCTCATTTACCTTTAATATGGTTCATTATTTATAACGATAGCAGAAATACCCCAATTATGTTAATTTTCTAGTACCAACCAATCCGCTCATCTATTCGTGGCTGGCTATTCGCAAATCACTTCCGGCCATCTGCAAACCGTTCGCAATTAGATAAAGATTCCAAATACAGATTCAGATTGGGACTATAATCACGGCCTGGGATCCCATTAGGCGAAGCTCCGACTGCGGCAGTTCCGTTCCTGTCGAAAATGGCCAGAAAAGCAACAATCGAGAAAGAAATGCTAATGAGAGGTGGACAATGGAAACGGTTCCCCAGGTCCATGTCCAGGCCATTGTTGCAAGGCCGCCTCTGGATGACTGCTTGACTGAATGACCGAATGAATGAGTGCCACCAGGGGTGGGGGGGAGACGACACAACGACACTCTCTTCATGGAGTGCGACGCACATTTCAATTGAAACCGTTTCTGGCCTGGACAGCTCAAGGAAATGCCGGCGAATGGTGGCGGCTCTGCTTGGCTCGGCTCTCGGCTCTGAGTTACCTTTCAAATTGATGAACAGCAACAAAAGGCTGGCCCCAGACAAAGGAAAAACCCGAGCATAGAAAAAGACTTTCAAAGTTTTCAGTTCAGGCAACAATGTCGCCATATATGTATGTGTATACGTACGTGTGAGAGCGTGAGTGTGTTTTATACTATATATATTTTTCTTTCTTTTGCGAAATTAATGAACTATTCAAATGTCAAAGGATCTGTGAAAGAAACGACGAACAGTTGGTGACAACAAAACGGGCCAACAATAAAAATGAGTCCAGCTCTGGCTCTGGCTTTGGCTTTGGCTTTGGGTTCAGGCTCACGGATTCAGACTCGGAGAGAGAAATCCATAAAAAGATTTTTTTCCTCGCGACGTTTTATGAGGTTCCCGTTGCCCTCCCCCCCACCCCTCCGCTCCACCGCTCAGTGTGTCTCTCTATAGGGGCATGGGTATGGGTATGCGCTTTTACAAAATTCAAAAAGCAATTTACAAAAGGCATCGTGAAAGGCGATACGCTCAGGCAGCGAGCGTCTCTCCGACCCGGGGCTCGGAACTCTCGAGCTCTAAGTGCCACTAAAGGACGAGGGCGGTGAAGCGCAACGAAATGCCTGCTTGAGAGCAGGTCCCAGGCTCCTCATCAGCATCATCAGCAGCATCATAGCCTGCACTGAACTCAACCGAACTGAGATCTGAGCTCTGAGGTCTTGGCCTCGGCTGAAACATACGTAAATGAGTCGTCCCCTGTCGCCCACTGTTGTTTGTCCGCCGGCCGGGCCGACTCTGTTTTTATTATCATTGCGTTTTATAGACAGTTTTACGAGCTAACGAAAGTGGTTCTGCCTGCCAGAGACGTGGACGGACCCAGGGAGAGATAATGCCCCTCGATCCGAATGCCGACATATTTTGGGTTTTTACGATCTCGCGCCGCCGCCTTTGCCTTTGCTTTTGCTTTTGCGCTGCCATTGTGCGAGTGAGTATATTGGGCAAATTGTAAATCACACTTGCCTATGGGGGCTTCGCACAGCGACAGGCGTACAGTCGGACAGTTGGACAGCGGACAGTCAGACAGCAATGTATTGCCCCACATTGGGGCCCGGACCCCCACGACACACACACACGATAAAGCATCGCACATAAGATGTATATTAGCGTGTCTGTTAAATTGTTTTTAGTTGCCGACGCGTCTGCAAATGAGCCATTGTTCAAAAGGAGTAGGGAGCAGGGGTGGCCCGGGTGTACGGGGTAACTGGGAGTACTTAAGACTTGGCATTAAAGCGCTTTAATTGTTGCTACTTCCACATGTGGGCTGTGTGCTGTAGGCTGTGTGCTGTGTGTGTTTGCCCTCGCACTGGTATTTGTGTGTGAACTCGTTCTCGTCTGTTGCTGAGGTTGCATTGCGAAATGGTTTCATGCATCTGCAACAAACAAACATGCTTGCAAGGAAGGGGCACCCTGCCATTGTGTGCTGGTGCTAACAGTGGGGCGGCATGGGGCAAGGGGCATGGGGCATGCGGCAGAGGATGGTGTGAACTCGCAGAGTCGTTCGAAGCTCGTAACTCCCCGCAATGTTCGATAATTTACAAAGTGCAAAAGTTCTCAATTTGTGGAGCGGATCGTTTGTTTCTCATGTACGACGTGATGAGGGATCGAATAGATAGCTTAGATTTTATAGAAAGATACATTTAGATACCAAAACAGACAACATGACTTCCTCTTCAGTTCGTTTCTAAATCGTAGTTGCAACTTTAAAGGAAAATATTCCATGAGATATTGTACCCAATGAGGTTCCTGTAACTTCCTCTACCAATCAATCTGCTGTCAATTTGTATACACATACATACATCTACAGTATGTCTATTAATTGTTTGCAAAATGAAAAAAGTCACATAAGTTTGACTTCAACATTGAAAAAATGAGTAAAGGCATAAGTTGGGGGAATTTTTTTTATTAACTGTTATCAAAATGTGTTTAAGCTGTAGGTATGACGAAAAAAAAGGGCAAAATTCCAAGAAAAACGGTAAAGAAATTAAAAAAAACAAAAAAGCGGCATGTATGCCTCTGTCTATTAATTCTTTGCAATATGTAAACACTGATTGAAAGAAGACGAAGGAAAAACAAACGGGACATCAAAATCAAAAACGACCAGACGCGTGCTTTTCTTAAGTCTTCTTTGCAGTCATTCGTTTACAAATTTTCTTGAATTCAGTTCAGTTACTTGTGTTATTTGAAGTTTTAGCAATGCCCGGTAAGCGAACTGAAGATAATCTGATACAATTGGTTTATTTTAATTATGGCAAAGGAAAGACAGCTAAAGAGTTGGCCAATATGTTCAATATTAAGTCATCGATGTCGCGACGTCTCAGAGGAGTATTGGATGCTAATGGAGGACACACAAAATATTAGCCAAATAGAGCTGCATCCTTTATAGATATACATTTTTTAAAATTACTGTTTGCATTTTGCAAAGATTTAATAGACACACGATATTTTCTGTTTTTTTTTTTTGTTTTTATGAATTGTTTATGTTTTTGTTTCTTTTTCATTTTCTTTTGTTACCTATTTTGTTAAGAATACACTAAAGAAAACCATTGTATATGACTGAACATGAAAACAAGTGCCTTTTCTAATAAATAATTATGTTTAAGTTGAACTTGCGTGACTTTTTTCATTTTGCAAACAATTAATAGACATACTGTATCTATTGTACATCAGATATTATACTCAGATCGGCGCGAGCGAGCGAAGCGAGTGTGCAGGGGGCCTTTCCCCCTAGTATTATCTAGTAAAGATACATTCCTGTTTTGTTAAGACAATCAGAAAGAACATTTTTGTACCAGAAATCCAAACTTTCAATAAGTTCAATGAAAGTCGCAGTTAAATAGCTTACAAAAACTATATTCTTCATACAGATTCCTGTGAATTTATAATCATATCAAACACATTCATTGCCAATAAACTGTCACATAACTCTCGTCCAAATGGAACTGGTATAGAAGCAGCAACCTTCTAAAGACTTCCTCTATAAATCAAACTTGTCACTTCTTATAGTCCCTTCTCCGTTCAACCGCTTTGATGTTTGTATCTTTTAGCAGGCACAAATCCCTCACTCACCGTTCAGTCTTCCCCGTAGCAGCTCATCCGACAACACCATAGTTCTACGTATCCTCTGTAGTATCCATCTCCCTGCCCCATTCGTTGGTGGACTATCCACCAGGGCAAAAGTGTGAGGGGGAAATGTTTTCTAAGTATCTGCTAATTGTGCTGCATGCATTTTTAATGTCATTTACCTTTTGGAACCGTTTGGTGCCCTCGGTTGGTTTCTAATTAAAATGCACACCAACGGACGACAGAAGGTGGGTGGCAGGGGTGCAGGGCGGCCAAGAGTCAGCATCTTCTTCATTATCAACAACTTTCAACCTCATCAAAACGACTGGCACTTGGGAAATTAATTGCTGACTCTGACTCATGCCACTTGCACTCTCATCGAGCTCCCAGCTGCCAGCACCCATCTTCCATCTTCCATCTTCAATCTTCGCATCGTCCATCCTCTGGCTCTTGAAGATACTCGACACGTTGGCGCAATAAAAATAAAACTCATTACGATAAATTGCATAAGGAAAGAGGAAAAAAAAGAGAAAAAAAGAGGCAGTAACAGAAAAAGAAAACCCAGAAAAGGTCGCTGCAGTGATTCAAAGGAAATTCTCAAAAGTCGTTTCAATTAATATTTGATTCGCTGGTCACTCGACTCATCATTCGCCTCAATTCAAAGCGAAACTCAAAGGCGAATTACATTTTCGTTTTCGTTTTCATTTGAATTTTGAATTCGTGGACATCTGCCTGTAGCGTAGCTCTGTGGATGTATCTGTATCTGTAATTAAGCAAAAAGGAATCCGAAATCAGAAGCAAGTTTGTGCAATCGCTGCTTTGGCTTCAATGGAATCAGGTTTGCAAATTTTCTTTCACATCAATGACACAATCCAATGAGCATAAATTCTCTCCCCCCCCCCCCCTCCTGCCCCCCTTCCCAGTCGAACTCCAAGTCCGAGACCGAGAGTCCCAGGGCGACCTTCCGTTGATTATTTGAAAACTTTTGCATAATTTACAATTTATGATTTTGCGTAATTTATTGTACGTGCCTCAATTTATGCATAAAATGTTGAACAAAACGCTTCATTAATCAGGGGGTCCGAGCGTTCCCACAGACCCGTCCATCCGTCCATCCGTCCGTCCGTCCGTCCAGACCCTGCCGCCTGCCGCCTGCCGGAGGAAGTGACAGCGACAGCGGCAGCGGCAGTGCAGTGCCGCTCTCTGAAATACTAATTAAGCTTAATGTAATGCACATATGCGATAAGTCGCTGGGGTTACTTTGCTCTATCCGAGATTATAACGACTCTGGCTCCGACGCTGGCCTCACACACAATATACTCGTACACTATATATATATACAGTATACAATGCCCCATACACAATATATTTATATTGTATTTAGGTGGCTTGTCAGGCCCGTGATTGATGTGGCGGCTTTTCGTGCAGCTCGCTCTCTGCCATATTTGGTGAAGTCAGAGCCTCCGTTCCAGTCCGATGTCGATGTCGATGTCGATGTCGTATCTGAGTCTGCGTCTCCAACTACCGCCGTCGACTGCCTCTCTGTGTCGGTGATAAATTGTTGCCCAAACAATGCGTATGACTTTTCAAAATAAAATCATAAACTTGTAGTTTAAGAACTGAGCAAGTCTCTATACTCGAATATGTACTTTGTGTGGGTCTGGTCTGCGTATGGTTTAATTTATGGAGGAGATTGCCCACGGGCATGGGCCTATGTGAGTCAGTGCGAACGGATTTTACAATTCGTATTTACTTTTTACGGCGATGAGTTTACTTATTTGTCTACCGAATTACGAGTCTTTTCAGATGGGGGATTAGTCATTAGTTCATAGAATCTAATGACAGTTCTGGGAATATAAGAGGAATGAATCAGTTTTTCACACTCACCAATTATGGTTCGGAAGATGCATGAATATATCATTGATTTTGCTTCTACAGTTTAAAGATTTCTTGACATATTAGTTAAGAACTTATAAACAGAGCAAGCGGTTCTACCTTCTCCTTCTCTTCGAAGAATCGTATCCCTTACAAACTTATCGAATCTCAAAGATATCTTATCTCTTAGAAAGTAATTAACCCTCTTAAAAGTCATCATTACTTGATACAGATCTGGATATTCTAATAAAATATATGATCTTTCTTTGATCTGTCCTCTTCTTTGGGTGCTAGAGATTTCTCATCCTCCTAAAACTGCTTATAGATCACACTCTATCTGTCTTTGCCATCTCATAGATCCCTCAGCGGCCTGCCGCCTGTATTTTTGAATCATCACAGAATGGATCACATAATTTAAATGACTTTTGCATACTTGAAATCTTGACAAGCCATAAATATTTATTGTATATTTCTTATTTCATTTTACGACTTTGTACTCATTTCCATTTTGCGATGCGATGCGATGTGATGCACACACATTTTACCCCATTTAAAAATAATCTAAAAAAAGATGATGGGTTTTAAATGAATGCACAATGGTGGCTCATCTGGCGATTCCGTTTTGGGACCCCCTCAAGTATCTCATAGATGTGTTGCCGCCAGTATCTTATGCTGATTTCATTCCATTTGCCCATTTGACAGACAGACCATCCCCATACCCATCCCCATACCCATCCTCATCGATGTCTTTCACGACCCTCATCATAACTCTGAGTCGTAGTTTATTGTATTCTTCGATTCGTTTCATTTCGTGTTCGCAGTTCGTTTTGTTTGTTTCCACAAAATTAAATGCAAACAGACTACAACTTTGTGTGGCAGGCGGCGCCCCATATGCGTGATGCGATCGAATGTCAAGAAGTTCGGACCGATTCGGCTCTTTTCCGTTCTGTGCCGTTCTGTTCTTTTGGGAACTAAAAGCCAAATAAACAAAACGAGCCAAGTGCTGCGCTGCGCGGCATTGAAATATTTACAATGCACGAGAAGAAATTTCAAACGATTTTTGTGCTAAAAAAAAAATGAATCCGAATTGGGCAAAAGAACAAAGGACCAGAAGAACCAAACACCGAACCAAGACGAGTAATTCAATTAAATTGCAAACATTTTAAGAGCTTTTCGGGACAGCAGAGCAGAGGCCCCAAACGATTCCCGTTGGTCGCCTGCCAGCTCCACCCTCAAAGGCCCACCGACTTTTATCTATTAAAATATACAAATTGCTCTGTGGTGCTCTGGTGGGGTGCTGTGTGGGGGCTGTGCCCTACTGTTAGTAGGCAAAGGAAGGTGGAGGGCGTTGCCTCTTGTCGCCCCTGTCACTTCACACGGTCTGCTGAGCATTATAAAGGGGGTGTTGCAAGGTGGAGCATACATACACTCGACTGTAGTACGTACCATGCGTCGTCGTAGTCTTTGACATTTTTAAATTGATTTTTTCATCGTCCGACAAAAGCCACATCAGCTCAGGTGTATCCGTTCACACGCCATCTAATTAGTTTTTGTGCGCAGGTGGAGGGATACTACTACTCGTATATAGAGTATATAGAGGGACTGGGGGGGGCTGAGCCTGAGGGAAGCCACAAATTGGCTTAATCAGCGACCATTTTTCGTTTACAAAATAATTGCTTCTAATTCGAGGCGCGTGTAATTAAAAGTTGCTTCAACCTTAAATTACTTTTTCATTGATCGATTCGAATTCGATTTGGTTCGCTTCGGGGACTGGGTGCTTGGGGCTGGGTGTGACCAGAGCCTGTCTACAAATTGCAAATTGATTTTTATCGATTTCTCATAATCAAAATCAGAATTATTATTGCCCCATGCCCCGTACTTTGTACTCGTACCATGTACAGAACACAAAATATCACTCGCCTCGTTATTGCTCACGTCTCGGAGTGCGGCTGCCGCCAGTTTCTTGTCTCGAATTGAAAGTTGATTTTACAATTTGATAAGCGTGCGCAAATTACATGAGAGACCTGCCCCGGGGATCGTACCCCCCACACCCCACAGCTCATACCCCATACCCGGCCCCCGTCCCTGGTACGGAACCCACAGACATTGATGTGTTGGCATACGCCTATAAATTTCTTGATTATCAGTCGCTTTTTTAATGAATTTGGAGAGGCCACTGCCGCGGCAGCAGCGACGGCAGCAGCGGCAACTGCCACAACGGGCGCGCCCCATTCAAGTTGTTGAATACGAGTATCTTTTTTTCTCTACGTACAGTGCAACATTGTTTGTTAATGCCATATCTCTCCTGATGGGCCCCGACACGCACAGCCAGCAGCAGATAGACAACTTGGGATGGGCTGCCCCTGCCCCTGCCTCTGCCCCTGCCTCCGCCTCTGCCCGGGCCGCCCATCTTTATGTGCAGTTTGCATGTGAGGCCAGGGTTTCGCCTTCGCTCCAAGGAAGATATAGTCATAGCCAAGAATTAAGAGTTATTAAAAGGTCTTGGCATTTAGCTCAAAGCAATTAAATTATGTTGAAAGATAATTGGAAAGTTGCCTGAAAAGTTCGAAAAGGCCGAAAATGGTTTGGAGATACAAAAAATAGCTGGAGGAACAGGAATATTGATTATGAATATGTAAATAAATGCGAATATTAACGAATATCTTTTGTATACTCACAGGTCTTAAGACAGACCTCCATATCACGAATGTTCTTATATTAAACTTCTGCATAAGTATTCCCCTGACATCTTTCGAGCTTCACTTCTAGCTCTTTGTATTCCTTTGTGTTCCATATATCATAAGCCCACTCAATTTTTTGTGCTGCTCTGAGCTTAATTGTTTGCTGCTTTGAAAGCGGGTTATGTGTCCCTTATAGGGTCGTTAGCCCCATTTGAAGCTCTTACCTTTTGCTGCTGCTTTCCTGCTGCTGTCGCCAGAGGCCTTGTCCTTTGTTCCATCGATGGCATTGATATTGATAGCATCGAGCCGATCCTAAGTAGTCCTGGCTTACTTCCTCTTCAGTGCACAGGCACAGCCCTGCGAATACGAGCATGGTTGCCCTTTTCATGAGTGACAACGACAACCCTCTCTCTGCCTCTCTCGCCGTTTCCTTTGGCATAAGTCCCTTCTAATTGCTTGCGTAACCTGAGGCGACCATGGTTCCCTGGCTGCGTTCCGTTCCATTCCTGTTCATATTTCAAAATCGTGCTCAATAAAAAAATAAATATTTTTTGTGTTGGTCTCGAGCAAATATTCGCATAATACAAAGAAATATAAAAAATAAACGTGCCTTGGGTCCCCAGACATTTGGCAAAGAGATTTCTACAGCAACAACACACAATTCATGTGCGAATCGTTTCGGGATTGCTATAGAGATTGGGCTAAGGAGTGGGATAGTAGTAGGTAGGTTGGTACCCTGGGTCGTGGCTTCGTGTTCAGAAATGAATGCATGCCACTTACGAGTTTGTCGCCATTCATTTCATTTGAGTTTTTAAGTTTTCAGTTTTCAGTTTTCAGTTTTGAGTGGTATGGAGTGGAGTGGAGTTCAAACGAGGCGAGACAGGAAACGCGACTTCAACTTCAAACTTGGCTCGAAAGAGGCGCCATGATGCATGATTGAGCATGATTGAGGACTCGGTCTTGCTGCGACATGGAAATTGCACAACACACAGATGCAGATACATGTGTATCTGTATCTGTAAGTGTGCGTCTGTGCTGTGGCTCGTTGTGCCATTCTCATGAATGGCTTCGTTTATTTTCAACACGTTACTCAAACAATGTTTTTGGTTTATTTAAATTTCTTTCTTATGGCAACAAGGAAAGCCATGCAAATGCCGTCTGCTTGTATAAGTCGGAATCGCAATCCCCCGCCATATAGCACCCCGATACCATTGCCATTGGGAGGAAGCCCTCGCGCGTTGAGTAAACATTTGAATTTTACATTAAAGTCGGGGCAAAACACTCGCATTTTTTTTCTGCTTTTTCTGCCAAGCTTTTTTTTTACATTTTTTCCCTCTCATTATTTAAACAAAACGGCGGCACTGTGCAGAGCAAACAATTCGCTGCGCCCCCCCATATCAACAGGGTTCCCTGCCCTGCCACGCCGCGACACGCCATGTGGCCAATCCCTCCTCCTGTTTACTTTTTAAAGCGCCAATGCCACTGAGACTGGAAAAGCGGATGCACAATGCACAGGGAGGCCGAGGCCGAGGCCAGCCCAAAAGATAAAGATACAAAAACGCAATGAAGTTGGCGGTTTTTCGGATGCGGATTCGGGATCGGATTCGGGTTCGGGTTCGGGTTCGGCTTTGGGGTCTGGGGTCTGGGATATCTGGCCCTGGCCTGCATCGAGTTCAAACTGTATGCCAAATGCAAACAGAAATTCGAAATTTAAAACATTTTTTCCCCCACACCCCCCACCACAGCAGTTGTTGTTATTGTAGTAGGGAGTGAAGTGAGGTTTTGGCAAACACAGGAACTTTGGCTTTACTGTTATAGCAGAATGGAATTTTATTTGCACACGGTATCGGCAAACAAAAGTTGGAAATGGTGGAGAGATTGTAGAGAGACCAGGAGGAGAGGGCGTACTGGGGGGATGGGAACACGGGGGGGAAGTAACAAACCGAACAAGATTTCACGGAGTACGGCCCTTTTCTTGTCTTTTGTCAGAGGAGCATTTGACAAACGATAAGCGTTTGGGATTGAGTCCGACTTCGATTTCGATTTTTGTCTGGGGAGTGGAACGGAACGGGGCCTGGCCTGGCCCTGGGCGTCGCCAGACGACCGCCACTACGAGTAGCAGCTGATTCCGATTTGTATCTAATTGTATGCAAACATTGGACTGGCAGACAGACTCGACTCGACTCGGCTCGGAGAAGGGGACTCTAGATATTCTATAGAGAGTCACATATGCGTGCGATTTGTACGATTTTTATGCATGAAGTTGATGGATTACTTGCCCGAGTATGAATGCCTATTGGGGTTGATTCGATGGCTGATTGGTAGCTGATGCGGAAGAATAGCAGATTGAATGGGATAATCATAATGACCTTTGCGACCACAGGGAGTTTTTTCATTCCTTTTTTCTTTTGGTGCTACATTGTAACGTGAAGTCATCAACTTTTGGATGGAATATACATACATAAATACAACCACAGATGACTGAACATTTTGTTTCCACATTATGGAAAACCATTAGATCTTCGACAGTGGAACGGGAACTTTCCGTTTCATGGATTTCTAAGGATCTTTTGCAGTGGAACGAACTACTAATGGATTGAAGATCAGTCAAGTGTGTCGGTGTTTGATTACTTCCCAGCGATTTATTCAGATATTAATGCATAGATAGGGCATATTAATCACATTTTAATTAAATAGTAAAGTGCTATGAAAATTAGTTTTCTGTCGTTGTCTATATTTATTCATTCTACCCGGTATAAACATGGTTTCACCATATACTAAATAGTTTTTGATTGTCTGTATACTCGGTATACTTTCTGGAGACAAATCTCTCTCTTAAAACTCAAAACTTGTACCCATATTATGGCTACCAATCTTTATACCAAAGTGAATTTCCGATTGATTTCGAATATAATTAGATTGCCAACTACGATTCCTGAAACCTTAAGTAAACGTAAGGACACGTCAGATATATTCTAATCGGATTTTAATAGTGGCTGCTGACCTTAACCGGGCCTCCTGTCTCTAATTGGTCATTTGAAAATAGACAATACTTTGTCATCCCCTCAACGACTAACCATCCATCCGACCCGACCACCCACACACGACACACAATATAATAACTACATACAAATGTATGTATATGGGTGAATATTCTGTGGCTTAGTCACAGGTAATCAGGCCATTCATTATCCAAGCCCCCGACGTCAGGTATATAATTACAAAACCCAACAAAAGCCGCAATGCCTTTCAATTATAGTACCTCCCACACCCCACCCCTTTCCACTCCCCACCCCACATTCCACTTCTTCCCCGTTAGCCACCCTAACCGACCACCCAACCACCCATCAAAGTTTCCTGCCATTTTTGCATTATTTATCAGATCGACCTACCTGACTTTTATTTTTGCTATAATTTGCACAATCATCTACTGCCTGCTCGCCTTTCCAGACGGAACTTTCGGAACACAACACGGCGCAGAGGAGTGTGTATACAAGTTAAATGAGTTTCTATTTTAGCGGGGCATGAAAATTACAGAGGCCCCAGCCATGGGCTTGTAATTAAGCGCCTGTCCAGGACACGTCAATCAGTCCCACAGTCCTATAGTCCGTCCGTTAGGCAGTTCATGGGTGAACAGCAGCCGGTCCGTTTCCCAGGCCGGTGACGGTGACGGTGACGGTGACGGTGACCCATCGTCAACCCTCCACTGGGGGTTGGATTAGCGCTTACGTGTCCATTTGGCCAGGGGCATAAATACTCAAACGAGGTCATTAAGCAATTTAATATTTTAAGAAACTCAACTGATAATAATCGAACCACATCGATGTGGCAGAGCAGAGGGGAGGAACAGAAACTCAAACCCAAACCCAAACCCAAACCCCAGCCCAAAACTCAGCTCTGTCTCTTGTCTCATGTCTCAGGTAGGCCCGTTGTCAGCTTTTGGCCTTACCTTCCATATCTGTATCTGTGGAGCGTTTCAACATTTGGTTTTGGGGACTTTTGCGGTTGGCACTCTCTGTGGGATTGGGTTACGCTTTCAGTAGCACGAAGCGCTCAAGTTAAAGTGAATTTTTTATGACATTTGCACGAAATATTAAGGTGTAATGGGTATTAAGCTGCAAACACGAAGTGGAAAGCTGACAACGCTCCCCGACCGCAGCTAGACGGACAACGTACTACAAGTGCGGCTTAGTGACACGTACTCGGATCTGCGCTGCCATAGGGGGCGGGGGGGGTGGCAGAGAGAAGTACTGTCAGCTCATCAGAGACGGTGGCAGAGGGGCAGCCCGGCAGCCCGGCAGCCCGGCAGCACCGCCAGAGTCAGGCGTAATCTTACACGCACCAAATAGCAAAGTCATATATATGCTCCAGACCCACCTCCAGCTCCAGCTACAGCTCCAGAGCATGGCCAGAGCCCTGCCATGTTGGGGAAGTGGATGGTGTCTTCTGGTGTGGGTTTCTTGTGCAGCTTAGGCCAGGCGGCACAGTGGTTGGCGATGTATTTGGACAGAAGAGAATACGAAATCCAAGGATTTGTAAAATCCCTATCGATACTCCCCCTTCGTTAGCCAATGAAACCATCGCTTATTCTATTTACTCACCCCAATCTCTCAATATCCATCTGTTTGGAATCTTTTCAGCCATCAACTAGAAAATCTTACACAACAATCTTTGAATCTTTTCACAGTTCGCAGAAAAATATCCCACAGATCCATCCATCAGCGTATTTAAATATTCGCTAGGATGATTCCCTGTTATGGAGTCCTCTTTCAAGGTGATTATTAAATACGAGTATTTATGTTCTTCCATTATCTTTATGCATACTCGTATCGTGAGGTTCTCCTTCCAGGGACAATCAGATCGGACCCTAATCAGCTCATTAGGCACAGATCCGCGACTTGCACTTTCTGCCAATCTCTTTGAGAACCTGAGAACCTTTTAGAGAGCCGCTTTTACCTAGATTTCTAAGAGTTTTTCTGGGTTTATTTGACTGGACATATCCCTGTTTTCCATTTCCATGACAATGCCACACTGTGACCTCAAAATGTTTGTCAGTCGCAAGACCCAGACCCCGGACACGGCGCACAGACGGACAGACTAACGGACAGACAGACGGACGGACAGAACAAACAACAAATAGTAATGGCAATAGCGCAAACAGCATGTAGTACGAGTATCTGTGTGTGGCCGTATGTGTGTGTGTCTGTTTTTGTGGCATATGCAAGTGTCAGTATCTTTTCCCCTGCACCCTGCCGTGGCATGTGTGTGGTGGTAATTAAAAACAACAACTGTCGAGGCAGCGGCACAGTCAACCTGTATTTTTATTTTTATATGCCACAGCGGGTACAAATACAAGGGACACACACAGATACACAGCCACACACACACATGCAAAATTGGTCTGTTCTCTCTTGGATATATATGTGTTTTTTCTCTCCTTGGACTTAATTACACGGATTAAATATTATACGGCTTTAATGCCCCTTGGCAGTAGGTAACCATAGCCAAGCCCAAGGCAGTAAAAACCAACAACGTCTGTCTGGAAGTCTATCTTTGTCCATCCCCTCTGTACACATAAGACTCTCTTTCTGCCTCTGCCTCTGTCTCTGCCTCTGAATCAGCGTTATCTACTCAGCCATAGGCGCAAATTGCAGTTTTATAATGATCCGCCCCCGTCCAAAAAACGTCAGCTAAGTAAACCTCATATTTGGCTTTCGGCTTGCTTTTTGTTAGATCTCTTAATTGCCGGGGCTGGCTACAATTTTATGTTATTATACGATATGTTCATATAGATATACGTGTACATCTATCTTTAGCCTGGCTTATTGTATATTTTGGCCATTGCAAGTGGATTGTAAGGAAACTGGCGACGAAAGCGTCTCCGTGGCGGTTCAAAAATGCTTGCCGCGCCAAAAATGTCTTTCGATAATTGTCTCTCGATTTGGTAGCGATCGTGCAGTTGAAGTGAAAATTGTCTGGCTAGGTTGTTGCATGCGTCTATAAGGCATGTTGTCCCATTGCCTTGCCGCCCATTTGTCTTGTTTGCTTTCAGATAAGCGCCAAATTCGTATAATTAGAGGCGTCATATGTTGCCGCAAATTGCATTAGCAATGCTTGAAGAAACTGCCTTTGGGGGGTTGCACATAGACGACTTGGAAAGCACTCTACCATACCTGGTGGGGGAAATAATGCAATAGTAATCCCATTAGCATTTCCGTGGGTCTTTCTATACATTTCTAGAACTGTCTGTTCTGCTTCGGCCGTTCTATATGTGCCTTTTCTAATTCCCATTTAATTGTTTTCCAAAAACATATACTTATACAGCTTTGCTTTCAATGAAATTGCGAATCGATCCGCTGGTGCAGTGTATCGAATTAATTACCAAACTGGTACTGGCACTGGTAAACAACAAGCTGCATTGGTCTTACTTATCCAATATTATTTATCCCGCGTAGGAGTACGAGTACTCGTATCTTTGGCCACCTCCCAAACTTAGACACCTCTCGAAAACTCGAACGACGCCCATTTCCGCACCATAGCCCATAACGAATACTCGCACATACATATTCATTCATTCATTCAGCGATTCCCAACAAATTTTAATGACTTGCACTCTACACGAAAAAATCGGATTATTATGAGAGGGGCACAGATACACAGATACACAGAGGCAGAGGGACACAGGGACACAGGGACACAGTCAGTCAGTTCCAATTAATGCCCGTGCACATGCTCGGGCGTGATTATTTATGGGCATAATTAAACAAACATTTACGAAGCGGCGGGCTCCACTCATATCAGACCCACTCGACCAGTCGCCCACTCCTATCGGTAATACTCGCAGCACGTAGATACAGAGAACGAAGGGCCTTCCTCCTTCCTCCTCCAGGGGCAGGCATCATCAGCGTATTTTTGGCATTTAATTGAAGTTCATTAATCAAAACTACAGAGCTGGAGCCCTGCTCAAATGATTGGACTACAGAATTGTTTGCCATTTCCAATGATTAGGGGGGGGCCACGGGCCCGGGCACGGATCGGTGGAGTCATGACATTTCGTTCCACCCACTGGCAATCAAAGTTTTTCCATACAATTTTATTTTCAGCATTTTTTGTGGTTCCTTTTTTCTGTTTATTTGGCCGGGCTTTGCTTCTTGGCTTTTCCACGTTTTTGGCCTTATCGCTTTGCAACAATCATTAGCTTTGAGCCTTATTTATATCATTACGAGTATTATGGCAACTTCTTTGTTTTCTTTGGTGTGGTTTTATTTTTACTGCCGTAAATATCAAGTCATTTGCTCCTCGTCGAGCCTCATTTAGCCTCCAACTGAACAAAACATAATTTCGTTTCTTTACACATCAGCCTTCTTTTCGTTGAAGGTTTTATTTCTCTGTTTTTGAGGGACCAGAAAAGAACAGAACCGAAAAGAACAGAACATGTACTATGTCCCTATGTCTGTTAATTGCTCAGCTTGTAATTTCAACATTTTCCGCATTTCGAATGCCACAAAAAAACAATACCAAGAAATGAATACAATAAAATTGTATATTAGATTGGTTATCATTATTTTTTTATTTTATTTAGCTGGTTCTCGTCTCTGTTTGAATTCCCCATGGGCTTTGGATATGCAGATTCGGTTTCCAAGATACCTTTTTGAAAGCTGTTTTTTGAGTATTCGATATCATGATATCATGCTGTTTGGGTTGGTTATTTATGAAATGTCTTGGGGCTTGTAAAATGAGCTAAGGAAAGACATTTGTTTGACATTTCTTGGGCTATAAAAATCTATTTGGACTGGTTGATATTTTTGGTTACGCTTCGGGCATATCAAATGGAACTGATATAGATATATCAACTTCCTAATATAAGTTCCTAGCTATTGTAATTATTGTATACCAGTTTTTTAGTTTAATTTATTTCTTTATATGAATATGCTCTTCCCCTTTTTTAAAATATTCTAGAATAATAATTTCCTTTGTTCCATACACACTCGACTCGCTCCTATATCCATCTCTCCATCCTCACCGAAACTTTATCAATTTAAAACTTCCCCTCTGCAGAGTCATCAGCCCCATCTCCATCTATGGCACTGCCTCCCATTAAGTGCAGTGCCCAGCTCCCAGTTCCCAGTCCTCAGTCCCCGTTGGGCGTTTACCCGTCTGACGTCCATTAATGTTTGGGAAGTGGAAAGGCTGGGGCTGTGGCTGGGGCTGTGGCTGTGGCTGTCGGGGCACCACTTTTGGGGTAGAACGAGCAACGAGCGTTGGACGACGACCTCCAACTGTGACGGCAAAGTCCATTCAATGCATTCGCTTGATTATCGGCCTGGTACGAGTATAATCAGAGCCACGGAACGACATCATCGCTGTTCCTGCTGCTGCCCTGCCCTGCCCCCCCTCCCCCCACCCCTTCAACCGCACTGTAACTGAACGTTTGAAGTTCTTGGAAACATGTTTTTGCACTTATATACGTAGTACGTACAGAGATGCCATCCACCATCTTCCATCTGTAACTACGAAAGTGAGCGATTGTCAAATGAAATTAGCTGCATCCATGATGCATATACAAGGCCATCAGCTCATTGCCTCCCCATCTAGTTCCTTTCATTCTTCTCCGAGGTACCGAGTGCGAGTACGAGTACGAGTACGAGTATCCATGGCTGTGGATGCTACATGTGTCTGTGGCTTATGTTATGCGATGATGTCTTGTCTCTGGCTTGGTTTTATGGCTCTGCTGATGCTGTGTGTGCCGCAAATGTCAATTGGCCACCGGTCTGTCCCCCTAGTCCCCAATCCCCTTAGAACTATGTATCTATGGGATGATCTCTACTGCTCTACTGCTCTGCTGGTATTTACCATTTTCCCATCATCATCATCCACAGCACGTGTCAATGTGGAGGCGTTCCTGTCTGGGGATACTTTTTGTCGACGTTCAGATAAAATTAATTGCAAATAAATGCGAGAATTCCTCCTGCCTTGCCTCCTTCAAACTTCTCTGTCGACCAACCCCATTTCGAAACGATGCGACCAGATACTCTTTCTTGGGCATCCACGTATCCGCAAGATGCCAGCGACTAGATAAAATTGCCGCATAACATGGGAAGCATCGGCCATCAGGCGTCGCACCATAAATAGAGATGGATCCGAGCATGAGCACTCTGTGGCACACAAAGGCTATAGAGGTGGATAGTGGATGTGGATGGGTGGCAAAGAGTGAGGTAGCACAGAGTACGTGTAGAGCTAACAAACATTTATTTGAAGCGTCAAACTCGTTTGTCTTATCAGATTTTTTTATACATATGCGGATCTTTTATTTCTAAGCGATACTCTTACCTTGGGCTCGGACTAATAACTGAATATTTTGATGGAGAACATTTAGAATAGTTCATATTATATGAACAGAATTTCACACAAGTAGTGCTGGTTTGGTTGGGGTATCTTGTTCCAGTGTATTATTTAGTGATGGGGATTATCTGGTGGCTTTCTAGTATCTAATAGATTTCTGGACTTCGAAAACAGAAAAATATCTAAAGAGTTTCCTCAATTTAGTCCTTAGAAATGTATCCATTCGTACATCCTGAGTTCGAATACATCCTATTTTTACTTGAAGATACTTTCGAACTTTGAATGGAATGATTTGGATTATCATATCTCACTCGACACACACATAGAAAAGAATTTACGCATACAACTACTTCTCCATATTTCAAAAAACCTACTTTATGTACATCTTTTTCGATCTTGTATCTTGAAGTCAATCTTTTCTTTGTATCTAAAAGTGTATCTCAGTGTCGTTTTAATATTTGAACAATTTTTTGCTTGATTTTGTTGTTGTTGCTCACAGTTGCACGACAACGACGTCGACGATGACACGACAAGCCGCGCTGACGTTGTCGTAGTTGTTGTAGTTGTAGTTGTAGTATCTTTTGCTATATTTGTTGTATCTTTTTATTGTTGTAGCGCGCCAACGCTGTTAGTCATGCACCGGGGCCAGCCGCAGTCTCCGTAGCGTAGTCGAGGCGAGTGCCTAACTTGGCTTTTTCAAGGGGGTAGGGGAAGGGGAAGGGGAGCAGGAGCTGCCAGCAGCCAGCCGGCCAGCCATTCATTGCATGCTCTCGCAGTGGCAATCGCAGTCCCCTGGCCGCGATATACCCGTACGTACCCCAGGGCTCGCTCGACTCATTCATACAGGTAGGTAGCCCCATCCGCAGCACCATTCGTGCCCCCCATCCACAGTAACTGCCCCTGCCCCTGCCCCTTACTCTTCCCCGCTGGTGCTGTTGTAGTCATTATCATTTTGTCGTCATCAGCGACGTCGGCGCAAATGAAACATAAAATGAAACGCCCCTTAATAGCCGACGTCTCCGTCTCCGTCCGTCTCCGGGGCAGTGGCAGAGGCAGAGACAGGGGACGGGGACGGGGACGGGGACTAGCCGGCCGGCCGGCCTTATGCGTATCTGAGAGATACACATGCACGACGGTGCTGGTGCTGGTGCTACGTATAGGGGAACGCAGGGGGGAATAGTTACCGTAACCGTATCTGTATCTGAGAGTGGCCGCTGTTTGCTTTTTAGCACAAGTCTCTTTCTGTTTCTGTTTCTTTTTCCTTTTCGTGTCGGATTTTATTTCTGTTTGCACTGCGCCAAAACCGCAACTGTGGCAACTGTGCTAACGTAATCTTCTCTAGAGACAGATACGGGCACAGATACACAGATACACAGGCCCATAAGTGCGGTTCGCTGCGTATCTGTATCTATACGAGTGGAGCTGCGTATCCGTATCTGGCTGCGTGACATTTGTGCCACATTTTGTGTTTCTTTGTGTTTCTTGCACAACTTTCCTGAATGTATCTGCATCCGTCAGATGCAGCTGACGGCAACTAATCCAAGACCTCCGCTGTTCGAGTCTTTTAATTAAAACAAATTTCATATTATTTACGCCTGGCATTATAATTTAATTAATCAGCCTTAATTAAAACCCAATTAGCTTTTAATTGTGTTGTGTGTAGCATGCAGCATGTAGCATGAACGGGGAGTATTCTTCGCCTTCTTCCTTATCATCCCCCCCGCCCACTCCGCCGTGCCTGCCTCTCTTTAATATGAAAATATGTTGCGTCAGAGCCAGCCGATCCTTGCCAGCCTTCAACGTCGCTTCCACCACTTTGTGGCGTTATTTATGATTCCTCATCCTTACAGCCCTACAGCCGTTCGAATACGAACATCCCATACCGCATTCTCACTTCCCCATACTCCCATTAGTCCCTTCTTTTGACGCTTTCAGGGTGGTTCCGAGGTCCCTGCCATTGATAATAAATTGTATTATTGGATTTGCTTGTTGCCTTTTGTGCCACGACAACAAAAACCAGGACGAGTGACGGCCACGGCCACGGGCACGGCCAAGGGGGCGGAGACGGTGGCGACGATGAAGGACAACATTTGGTCAGGACTCATTGGCCCCGGACCCTTTGGACCCTTTAGTGGGCGTTGAAGCCCATCATTGGAAGAGGGTTGTCCAGGGGTTCGGTTTCCCCCAGTCACAGTCCCAGGCGTAGAAATCCTGCCAATCAGACCGACCATAAGTGCTGTTTGCTGTCCACACACTAATTGATTAATATTGGCGGCATAAATTAAATATTGATGCTGCATGGAATGGGCACAGACAAACAGCTATTGTTGCATATTAATTTGTGATAATGTTTTGGGGGTTTTTTCACCGGCGACAGACAGACAGACAGACAGCAAAACCTATTGGAGGTTTTTTATGTTGGGGGAAACTTCGTAGGTAAATCAAATTATTGTCAAGCATTATGGAATATTAATTATAATTGATTAAAGTTAAATTAAAGCGACGCATTTGCAACGAAGGGAAAACAAATTAATCTTTGCCACTAAATCATCAATCATCTGCAGATAAAATTAAATTATTTCCTACAAATCACAATCTTCGAGGTAATTGAACATTTTCCAGAGTTACTTTGAGAATATCATAGTCTGGCACCTTTCAATAGATTCGATATCTTTAAAATACTTTTTTTTATCTTTTAGATGCCGTAATGAAGTATTGTATCCGAACTAAAGCACTCGCTTCCGTGAGCTCAGCCCTCATCAGGCGTTCTTTTGTTAGTAGTTTTCAGATCCAGAGTTCTGCTCTGGTTCCATCGAGCATCGATTGTATCTTGCACCTGAATCAATTAAGCCAAACGAAACCCATTCTCTATCCGCTTCATTATTTACCGCTCTTTGGATGTGATCCAGAGCCCTGCCCTTCAGAAAGGGGCCTATATACCAATGGGATCACTCTAGACTAACGGAAGCCACCGCTGTGAATGGTTCGGCTTGGGCTTGTCTCTGGCTTGCTCCAGTTTCCATTTATCATCTCTTTTTGCTGCCACAAAATGGGGCAAATAGGTGGAGAGAATCAAGAGGGAGACACCAGATGATAGAGCAGTTATGACTAAGCGACTCAACTGGGTTACAATAATTAGCTAAAGCCCCCAGCCCACCGCCCACCGCCCCCCCCGCCCACAGAACAGTGTAACCAATTTTTGGTGAAAAATTCAATTTGCATCTGTGCGAGTATCTGTATCTTTTTTTGTGCCCCTCTCTCTGTGATGTTTTCGCTCTATCCTTTCTGGTGTGGCGACCTCAAACAATGTAATTCCATCATTTATACCAATTTCGCCCATTTATCCGCAAACAGTTTGCAAAAAACAAAAAGGCAGGCAGGCACCGACACAATGGGTTGGACTCCAGGACTGGGCTTGGCTCGAAAATCGTCTCTGGACTGCCTCTGGTTGTGGATGTGGCATCATGGGGATGGGGATGGGCATGGGGATCGGGCAGGGGGTGAATGCATTGTGTGCAGCTTGTTTCCGTTGCCGTTGCCTGGCCCCGCAATTGCCGTTGTCTGAGTTGTTGCATTTTATGCGAACGTGCGTTACGTTCTGCTTACAAAACGGATTAAAAGGTTACACAAGAGCGTGCAGCAGCCGTCAATTCAGTCGTCAGGCCAAAAGGGAGAGGCGAATGGAGAGTGGGGTACGAGCACAGACTAGAGGAGGCACGAATGCCATGCCCATAGCCGTACCCACGGATATAGCCAGCCATATGTACATACATGCACTCGGATAGACACAAATGCAGTCACTTTATTTGCAACCAGTCTCGAGTCTCAACTTGGCTCCGTCTCCGTTTCTGCCTCTTCGACTCTTCGACTGTGGCAGCACGCACATGTTGGTCACGTTATGCACACGGCTGGGATGCCAGTGGATGTGGATGCCCCACTCGTAGAGACGACACTTTGGCTTGCCGCTTGCCGCTTGCGGTTTCTTATCTCTCACGACATTGCTCCAGTTGCCAATGGCGATGGCGACGTTAGCAATTTCTTTATGACATTTTCCTGTCATTTCTCCGCAAAACTTTTGCCGCCGCATCAGACCAGACGTTGAAATAATAATCATAAAAAAAAACCAGCATTAAAAACACGCAATGACCAAGTGAAATCCATTAAGCCGCGGCCCCCAACTGGGGGCTCTCCGTCTGCATAATTAATTTATTATGCAGCCTCTGAGGCGCAGCTCCGTCTTCGTCTTTGCCTTGGGGCTGGGGCAAAGGTCAATTAAGTGTTTTGTACTGCAATTAGTCGACACCCAAGTCTGTGACAGTCCTCCCTCCCTCCAGGATTTTCTTTTAGTTTTTCTCGCTCTCATTATATTTATTTTCATTTTCATTTCCAATTCCGAGAGATTACTCGTGTTGACATTGCACTCGACTGTGGCTGTGGCACCACTGCCGCCTGCCACATTTAATTGATAATTCTTGTTCTGTCGATAAAGAAAACTGTGGACGAGCCCCCCCAACTACTCGGGGGGAGTGTAGCATTTTATTTTCGTATTTATAGTTTATGGACAGGGCCTTAGGCGCTCTCCCGCCCTGGTAGATTAAGCGAACAAAACACTCGAAGCCCGACCCCGAAACAGAAATTGTTTCCCGCTCTTATCGCTCACGTCATATATTTTCACGTGAAGAGGATTATGGGTTCGGGACATGCAATCTACGGACTCTATTATTATTAACCAACGACTGCCGGGAGGGAGGACTGCGTTTTCCGAGATCTTTCATACGGGATTCTTTTGATTGTTGCCACCAAAGGTTCTTAGGAGCTGCTTTTTACGAGGCATTCTCTGTGCCGCGTTCAAGTTTGTATCTTTTATGTGTCTGTTAGACGCTCCTAAAGGCCCACATTGTATTTTATCGCCTAGATGTTGTTTTATACTTTGAAATACATTTCCATTTTAAAGGCTCTTTCTTTAATCTTTTATTATTTCAAAGATTTTCAAAGTGAATTTACATGTTTGAAGATTGTATTTTACAGTTGAACCCCTCTTGAAGTCGGATACTTAACCATATGCTACCCCTTTTATCTTGAGATACTTAACTCGGTTAGTCGCAGATACATTTCCAAACAGGCAGATAGTAGATTTCCATACATGCATGTCAAGTGATATCTTTTTGAATTGCTCAGCGATTACTCAGTTTTTTTCTTTTCGTGGGGCTGTCAGGAACATTCAAGGTGCAAATGTGTTCCAGCTCTGGGCCATTTCACATTGGCCGCCGCCAGGCTCTGGGCCATCTTAAGGCTATCAATTACCATGGTCTGGGTCTGGGCTCGGCACGAACACGTGACTTGTTTTCCTCTGGCTTAGCTCTTTAATTTGTGGTCTTGCCAGGGGGGAGCAAGCCTCCTCTTCCTCCTCCTGCCATACTTTGACCTTGACAGCCCCACACACACATTGCTTGATAGAAGGAACAACAGCTCTTAAGCAGCGCCATGCACAAGTAATTTATGTGCTACTTAATTTTGATGAAATAATTCCTATAGATATAACAACACTTAATTTCGCACATTAAATACGCCATAATATCTGGCCACGGGGCCTAGGGGGAGCCTTGGGGGCCTCGGGGACGTCGAGGGAAACGGAGACGGAGACCCCTCGTATAGCTTGTCATTCATCAGCGCCGCCCAGACCGAAATGAAAATGAAAATGAGGCGAAAAAAGAAAAACAGAGAAAAAAAGGCAGCCCTCGACAGAAACACACACACACACACACACACACACAGAGAGAATTTAATGGTTCATGCGAAAAGCTTAACGCACATTTGGGGCGTTGGAGAATATCCATATAAAAAGAGTAGCCACAATCGGGGGTACCCGAATAGGTACAGCAGTGGATAGTTTCGGTGAAACTTGGAGGATGCTAAATGAAGGTAGAAAAGGTCTTATAAAACAGAGGACTGTCCCCAAACAAGTAAATGCACAACCAGAGATTCCCTAGATTGCCGTACCTATTCGACTGGACGCAAGTGCTCTCGTCTCCTCCTCTCACAAATAAGACGACGCGTCGGATATGCGGCTATTATAATAAATGTGAATTTAACAAAATTATGCGTGTAACTAAAATGTGCCATGCTGGCAGCAACAGACGGAGAGACCCAAGCCCCTACCACTACCCCCTACTCCTACCCCTACCCAGGGCAGAGATACAGATACAGCAACAGCTACAGCTACAGCTACAGATGGAGATGGAAATGGAGGTTGGACATAGTATATCAGCTGCTTTATGTTTTAAATATCTTCATTGTGTGTGCATAACGAATGTGCTGCTGGGCCTGATTTTGAGCTGGGAGCTTATGGACAGCGGACAAGGGCATGCTCTGAAGACTCGGCGGACTCGGGCAGACTCATGCCTGGGAATGGCTGCGGAATGGCTGTGGAGTGGATGTGGACTGGAGTGGAAAGAGGCGAGTGTATGCCAAGTGGAAATAAAGTAATTTAAATATGATGGCAGCATAAAAAGGGCCGCCAGCTTTGAATTACGACGCTGGGCAGGGCACAAGAGCTGAGGCAGAGAAATGCGGCACAAGGACTTTTGCACAATGGCAGCAATTGTTGAGGAAGTACTACAGACCCGATCCAGATAGGTCACAGTTGATTGAATGCCGCTGCTGCCGCTGCTGTTGGGCTGGAAAATCAGGTAGTTTTCACACGAAATATATGTTTCTGAGCAGGGAAGAGGAGGTGAAATTGTGGCTTAGGTAGAGCAAAAGAGTGTCGCGCGTATCTGACAGATACGCAGATGCGATAAGGCCATCATTGTTGCATTGTCTCGAGCTTAGTCGAATGCGGCTCTCCTAAGCATTATCAATCACCTGTGCTGCACTGCCACTGGCCCTGTGCTCTGTCCTCTGTCCCCTGTCTCCGGCCATGCCCATGCCCCTGGCTGTGACTGCGGCTGTGGCAATGTATCCGCCAGGTAGCAGCAGCTGAAACTGAAACTGAAGCAGAAACAGAAACAGAGCCACAGCCAGTCGGCAGGAATGATGCATGGCATTTTATTTCTTTTTTCCTTTGTATTAAATCTGCCGCTACTGTGTGTTTCGGTTTGGTCTCGTTCCGCTTCCCTCTGTCTGTCTGTCGTATCTTGAAAATGACTTTGTCTGCGGCATTTTTATGGCTTTTGAAAATTACTCATGAAAAACTTTTGACCAAAATACACAAAAACAGACAGACGACAGACAGACAGACCAACTGTCGAAAATGTTTGAAATTGTTTTTCATGGCATACTCGTACAAGAAACAGTGGGGCGATTAAAGTATCTTGCAGATACTGCGCTGCGAGTGAGAATGCAGACGTGTGATAAATACATCCGCATTATAAGTAAGTATCTGCCAGATACAGCCACTGCCAGTGCCACTGCCACAGCACGAGAAACAAGTACAGCGCTCTCCCATAAAGAATTAAGAAGATAAAATGCTGCACGTAACTGAATGGAAAGTTGCAATAGACAGCCGGGGATTGGGACTAAGACTCGCTTCGTTTGGGGGGGCAGGACAGGACAGGAAGCCATGGAATCCGCAGTCGAAATGGAGAACTTTTTCCCAGCGAAATCATTTACTTGGCGGTGACTAATTGCCCGAGCGAAATCGAAGAAAGCCAAAGGGAATAGATGGCACAAGAAAAACGCAGTATCTGCCAGATACAGCGGAAACATAAATGACAAAAGATGAATGACTTCAGCTTCATTTATTCTTGGAGCTGGTTTATCCGAATCCCTGTCTGTTTCTTAGAGTTGTTCTTAAGTCCAAGAGCCCCAGTCAAAGGCTAATGACAAATTAAGCGAACTGCAATTAAAACAGCCAAAGCCCCCAAGAAAGAACCGTCTGGCTCTGAGTGGTTACCATCTGTATCTCTCCCCCCATCAGCATCTGCCGAGTATAGTTCCTATCTCCATCTCCAGCTCCAGCTCTGTGTATCTCCCTCTCTAGCTCTGCGTAACTCCTATCTGTATCTGCATCTTCTGCTGTGACTGTGACGCTGGCTGGGTGTGTCTCATCGCCTATACAAAGCAATTCTTTAGCAGAATTTATTTTCGCACGCATTTGTCACAAATACCCCGGGCCAAGACATGGCACAGACGACGACGACGACGACAGCCCACGTTCCTGTCTCGTCGAATACTTGGCGGCTGCTTAGTTATCAGCGGCAGCAAAGATGAAATGAAATTGTGCTAAACTACAAACAAGATTCGCCTCGAAAGCTTGTGTGTGGGCTGCTGCCAGAGGCACTCGCACTCGCACTCGCACTCGCAGTGGCAGTGGCATCGCCATCAGGAGGCCTGGTCACAGCGGATGCCCGCTGCCGTCGCACGCCCACACATGGCTTTCCTTCTATCTTTCTTTGTCCCGGGCTCGGACAGGCAACAACATTTGCCGCCGCCACAAATCATTTTCAAGTGCCAAAACACAAAAACAAAGAACCGAAACACTCAAATACTGAAAAACAGCAAACGGAAAACAGCAAAACAGCAAAACAGCCAAACAGCAACACAGAAAGCCAAACCGATCCAATCCGATCCAATCCAAACCCCCCAGCGAGAGGAGAGCTTGGCATTAGAGCAACCTCAGTCTCAGCACCAGGCACACGCAACATTCTGCCAGATAAAGATACATATTCGTGTGGCCCCTATACAGTTTTTGAAAATTGTAAAATATGCAAACAAGGCTTAACCGTAAAATTCTTGTCTACTGCTTGCTGGTAGAGCTTAGAGAGTTTTCCAGAAATAATATGCTACCTGTGCTCTAAAGATTCTAGAAGTCTAAGTACAAAAAGAGCTTCTTAAATATTCCTGGGTAAAAACTTTCCTGTAAATGTCTTGGCCAAATATCATAGAAGCAAAAATCAATTACGCTAGCGCCACATGTGAGTCATTGAAAAAGCTGTAGATTCTGGCAAACAGCAATTGAAACTTGCCCAGAAACTGGGTCAAGGAAATAAGTTCAAAATGCTCTCCGACCCAACATTGAAGGCAGTACGCAACTAATTGACAATCGACTTATTTGTTGTCCTAAAAATGGAAAATGGAAACTATTTTAAAAGGCTTAAATTAAAAGAACTTCCTGTTCTCCATCACAAAAGGCAAACCTGTAAAAACTTAATTCATTATTCATTTCGTTGAATTCTAAGTAATCTGCTACTAAATCTATGATTAATAGATTTCACAGAAATGTGCTTTCAAATAAATGGGTTTTGGTTACAAAGTTAAAAAAAAGTTTCCTTTGAATAATTTTTGCTAGAATATACAGTTTTTGCGTTATTTTCTGTTATTATTTCAACCAAATAAAACTCAATCAAACGACTTCGAATGTCTTCAATCAATTAAGTCCTCAATGGCACATGTGCAAACCAATTATTTGCGATCAATAAAAATTGCTCAAATTGCTCAAATTGCCTGTCCATGAGAATTAAATAAAGCGCATTTCATACATACGTGTTGAAAGGCAGAATACACCGCACTGCTCCCCTCTTTGGCCATGTGAACTTACAAAATACTTTCAAAATATTTGCATATATGCATACATATCAATATCATGAAACAAAAATTGTATAATTTAACATTTAAATGCGCTTAAGCCAGCTTTTAATGAAATGTAAGCCACACACAGAGACGGGCCGGACAGAAAACCCGGAGAGTTCGCTTTCGATTTGGGGCTGGCTCTGGGGTTCGGACTCGGAATTGGGTTTCACCTTCGGCATGCGTGCCGCAGACGGACGCAGAGACGCCGGCGGAGACCTTCCCAAAGCGTTGGCAAGGCAAAAAAAATCGAACGCAAATGATTTATAATTAAATATTTTATGATTATTAAGAAACAAACCGCGAATGGGGTCTGAAAAAAATTCAAGCAATTAACACAAAATAGACAGAAACGAAAATCATTTTAGGCGACGTTGCAGAAAATTTATGCTCAGCATAAAATTAAATAATTTTTGCTCTTTCAGCTACATTTTGTTTTCCGTTTTCTGCTTAATTATCAAACATTTTCAGCGTATTATTAAAGAAGGTCTTTGCGCCGCTGTCGGCTAATAAAAATTATCAACAAAGTGCAGCAAAGTTGTTAATTTCATTTAGCGCACATTAAAAAAAAATATATATATATATATATATATACAATAAAAATTTAATTGAAAATGGAAATAAAAACAATAAATGCATGCGCAGCAAATTATGGCCATTGAGAGATATGTATACTCCCTCCCTGTGTTCCACATCCCCGTCGTCATCGGGCAGCGGGTCCCTCCTCAAAATGTCGCGTAAGCCTGAAAATTAATGAAACACAGCGGGAAAAAAATAACAACAAAAAATAAATAAATTCCAGTTCAGGCGAGTTCGTTTCATTAGTTTTCCTCAGCAATTACCTTCGTCATGCTCAAACAATTTACAAAGATACGAAACGGAAAAAAACACAAAATAAAAACCATTTTGAACGGTACAGGGGAGGATTTCGACTAGAAGATACCTTAGATTCGCAAGAATGAGTAATGTTTAGGGCCAAATGGTCAAAGTATTCATTAGTTACATAATTCTGAACGAACCCTTACCGTTTCGGTGTAATTCTAATCCGATTATAATGATATCTCCCTATTATATAAAAATCTTTTTGGTCATCGTCCGATATTTGACTCATATCGGCACAGGCGAGGGAAGCTAGAGATTCGGGGGCTGTCGTGCCTGGGTTTTGAATATAATAATAATCTAATCATGATCTTTTTGGAGTATTACCAATCCGATTATAATGATTTTTAGGCATATATGCAGATAGATAATGTATAAGCATACCATACGTATCTTTAGAAATGTGGATTCCACAGATATTTCTCGATTTTTGGAAGATAACACTTTGTTAAATATTACATTACAGTCTGGCAGATCCAGGTGTTCATAGAGACAGCGAGAGCAGATATCACTGATTCCGAACAGGAATCTACATATACTCGTAGTATTCCTATATTGTTCCTATATTATACAAATTTATGTATGTACATCTATAAGAATACCATATAACTCTTTACTCTCCCAATAGCAGGTATAATCATAATGATATTTATCGTAAAGCGGCACAAATATTTGCGGTCGGATACGAATAAAGAAAACTCGGACTTCAGCTTCGTCTCTGGGTATTGGTGGTGTTGGAAGTGGAAGTGGACTCTCCCTGTACGACTACGACTACGGGTACGGGTATGGGTACGGGTATGGGTACATATATATGTCTCTGGGTCTCTGGCCTACCTGGCAAAAGTATTCATCCGTTGTATTTCTTTGGAGTTGTGTGTGCACTCGCTCTCGTATTTGTGTGATTTTGTTGATTTTGAAATTTGTATTCAAGCGTTAATTGGCTTTGCTCATTAGCGCGTTTTCTTTAATGCTATTAACTTTATTTGCTGTTTATTTTATTAGTAATGCGGCGTTGTATTTCCTGCGGCCTAAGGCCGCTCTCCCCTCGACACACTAATGCGATTGTTATGCCCTCCATGTCTATCGGATGATTGATAAGCGCAGCTGTCCAGCTGTCCAGCTGCCCCCAGAGCCTACTCTGACTCCCCAAGCGGCCCCGGTCGGCCGGGCCATGTCCAAAGTGTCCAGAATTTCAAGTAGCACAGACGGAGCCTTAGTCACAGGCCAAAAACGGAAAAATTGTGTCAAAACAACCGAAATCATCGACTGGCAATCAATGTGGGGCACTTTCCATTTCTTGATGGTGCTTTTTTTCGTGTCCCCATATAAAAGACCTTTTTCGGATTCAGGGCAACCTTCATTGGCTTTCAATTGCCGCCTTCAATTAGAATCAATCAACTGTCGAATATATATATACTGTGTGCATATATTGAGCAACATTTTAAGTGCTTTCTATGTGAATCTCTGAATGGATGATTTCAGTCAGAGAACTGCAATTGATTTTAGCCTTGGCCATTGATCGGAGGCTTTGGAAGGAGCAAAAGCTGCAATAAATATGGCAATTATGACTGTAAGATGCAGCATTTATATTGCAATGAAGTGAAGCAAGTCCATGTAGTCCAAAGAGTAAATTCCAAAGAATATTCCAAGTATAAAGTGTCACCTAGCGGGAAGAGGCTGGCCTAAAGGCTAGGCTTCACTTCAGCGTAGCTCAGATGCTGTATCTGCAAGATACTCGTACCAAGAACACAGAAACACAGTAAAAAAATGACAAATGTTGCTGCTGTTGTACGAGTAGTTGCATGTCGAAAGTAATAATTTTATATATGGCACGACAAACACACTTATCGGCGACATGCGTGTCTCTCGCGTCCCCCTTGCCAGTACATCGGATGTGGATGTGGATGGTGCGATGGTGGGATGGCAAATGGTAAATGGTGTGTGTGTTCCTTTTGAAGTGCACAGCATGTTAAATTCGTAAAATTCATTAAGATTCCGTTGCCGATGCCAACCATCGAGCGGGAGACTGGCAACAACGACAACGATGTCGAAAAGTGCCAAGAGCAGAGCCAACAAGCAGCCAAACGACGACGACGACGACGGGGACGACGGCGACGACCCACAAGACCAGAGATGCCAACAGCTCTCGGAGTGTTTGCCTTGGCTGATGGTCGTGCTACGTAAAAAGCATTTGAAACAAACTCAATTATGCCCGGTGCATTGCACACAACCAACATTCAGCATCGGCATCGCCATCCAACTATGGCAGAGCAGAGTCTTCCCTTCCTTCCCTTCCCCCTTCAGAGTCAGCTTCAACCCGACTTCAACTTCAGTTTCAACTTCCACTTCACGTGCACGCGGCTCTGAAATCTCTGAATTAAATGTAACGACAACGACAACAACAGCGTCTGCCTGTGGGTCTCCTTCTCGGTCTCCCTGTGACTGGGACTGAGACTGGGACTGAGACTGTGACTAAAATGCGGTCACATTGTTTGGCCTCAACCCCGGGACCCTTACCCAAGACCGAAACTTCGGCCGAGCGCCCGCATATGTCACACTATTTTGCATTTAACGAAACCCTAAACCGACTCCAGACCCCGGTCCCGGTCCTGGTCCCGGTCCCGGTCCCAGGCTCATTCTCAGTCTCAGGCTCTGAGCAAGCAACCCTCAGCGTAAAGTTTCCTCTAATGAGCAGCGGCCCACACACTCCAGCAGAGATTTCATTTCCACTGCCTTCGCTGTAACACCATTTGACAGTCCATTTTACCTGCTAACAAGATGGAAAAGACTGGCAGCAAGGGGTCGAAGCTGTGATACCTTGGCAGGAGAAACTTTTGCTCCTATAACATTGAAGATTGGCAAGATTGAAAGTCCATAATGAGTTATTTTACGACTCATGGATCAAATACCAAATCAGCCCGAGGATACTCTTTGAGGTGTTCAAGGATATTCCAATGTTGAGACTCCTCTGCACCCTCTGGAGGGGCGCAACAAGCATTTCCTGGACTCCAAACTCCTCTCAACTGGAACTGGATTGCAAGACTCCTCGGCCACCTCTACTGAGACCCATCCGAAAATGATTTCTAGCGTATCTCATAAATTCCAATTCGGTTGATTTATAAAAATGAACAACGCCCCGAAAAATAACGCGAGGAAACCTAATAAATATTCATGTTCAGCCCAGTACCGTCGACTGCCAACTATTGATTAAAAATTGAATTAAAAAGGCAACTGCCGGCAGCTACAAAAGTTGTATGCACTTCCCAGAGATACGATTCCAATTTGCAGACCCAGACCCAGAGCCTTAATCGGTTTTTATGCCCCGAAACAGGAAGGGAAACAAAGGAAAAGCCGTATAGAAAATGGCCAGACGAAGAGCCAGACGGGAGCGGAGGACAGGGAGTGCTTGCTGACTCAGGGAAAGGGTAACACTTGGCCATAAATTAGGAGTAATTAAAATATTTAAAGGTTTTGCATTTGAGGGGGGCTTTTCGTTCATGACTTAAAATAAACATTGCCAAATATCCAACCCTCTCCCAACGGGGGGGGCGGGGAGGAGGGCCGCAATACTGAAACTATAAACCCCTTATCAGCCCCTTGGGAAAATGTGTCATAAAAATGAAAAATAAAAGTTGCGACTTAACTTGCCACACACACCCCGCCGCTCCGCTCCGCTCCTCGTGATAAGCCGCGCCGACGAGGCTGTTCAAATGAAATTTTAATGCAAATAGCTCAAGTGGTCAGACCCTCTGGGAGCTGTGCTCCTGCATAAATCATGGGGACTCCACGGATAGGATAGGCCTGGCCTCCGCCCACCCCCCCATAGGCCTCTTGTTTCGTGACCCAAAAGCCGAGGCACGGAAACTTTTATTTATGGAAACCAACCTTCAAACTGGAAGAGACACAAAGGGAGCGCCGCGGAGAGGGAGAGCGGGTGGACAGAGTCCAGAGTCCAGAGAAACTAAGCCGCATTAATTTTCATTAAAAGGGCTTAAATGTCGCGCCAAGTTATTTTGCTTGTTTTATTTAATATTTTTTGTAATTAGCCACCAGACGGTGATGGCGATGGGGAAGGGAACGCTGGCGGGTATCATGATTTATGAAAGGCCCGAAAAGGCATTAACAGCAAACACTGTCACTGCCACAGTCACAGCCACAAAACTAAAGCTAGAGTAAAGTTAAGCACTTTAATTAATAAAACGCTCAACACAAAACAAATTGACTACTTGACTGGCAGCAAAACACGAACAAACTACAAAATACAATAAAAATAAAATAAAAACCCAAAACAAAAACAAAAAAAGAGTGAAAAAAACCTCAAGATGAGGGCGCACAATGGCTCTCCATAGTCTGAAGTGGGCTTTTGCAATCTTTACGATGCCCACTAAATGATATTGACAAAAGTGTTCGAGTGGTAACAAAAAAACAAAAACAAGAAAACACCACAATTATAAGGTCTCAAGTGTCTGGTACAATCATCATCACCGGTCATGACAGACAAGAAAACATTTATAGATTTCCTCCAAAGCGATGCGTAATCAACGGGAAAGGAATACTCGTACGGGTTTTGAGAATTCGATTCCCGATTCTCCACTCTGGGTTTATGCGAGTTCCCAGAATTTATTGCACTTGGCAAGTAATCAAGTCCTGTCCGTCGGGCCCGGCATCTGGCAGGCAGGCACTAAACATTACGGTTATGGCCATGAGACGGCGAGAGTGCCAAAATATCGCCCGAATAATTTTATAGAGGTCCCATATTTAACCCGAGGCACTCATAGTATATGGTCCTATTTGTGGTGGGAGTTTTTCGGCTTTCGAATTGCTTCTACAAAAAAGACAGTTTCAAATGGTACCCTTGATAGTTAATCTCAAAGTGGCCTTGTCTCAAGGAACTCTAGCAGGTGTTAATCGTATAAATATTGCTGAATCCGAAGTCTGTTCTTAGGTCTAAGGTCATGAAGGTCACTTTTCTCCCAGAAGTACCCGAAGGTGTGGAAAATTGTCTTAATATTTCTTCATGTTAACAGTTTTATCATCCCATAAGAATCTGTATACTCTTGAAAGTCTTTTGTTGCCTGCTGGAATTCTCAAACTTTAACGAGGCATCGAGTAAGTCATCTAAAAATTAGCATTTATGATCCGATCCAAACGTTCGGGCTGGGTTGGGTTATTTCGTTGGTTTCTGTTCTCAAAAATGTGTGGGAACTTTGGCTCTATCGTGATCGCCGCAGATGAAACAATCGACTCAGCGTTACCTTGTGGGTTCCCCACTCCAAAGGCCAGTCGTTGGGTGATTACTGCCCACGCTATCAATCGAAATGGTGACGTGCCCCAGTCCCAGTTCCACTTCGAGTCCCCACTCAGCGACACAGCGACTCAGCGGCACAGAGAGAGGTAACACTTGACCAGCTATCAGCGTCATAAATCCCTAAACAATCCACTTGAAATTGAAATGCCCCAAACGAACTCCACGGAATCGAAATGTTGCCACCGTCGCAGCTGCCTTTCCTAAGTAAAATAAATGAGTTAAAAAGCCAAAAAAAAAAGAAATACTAGCGATAAGCGACTGGAAATACTCGCTCGTACTAGGCACTATAATGAACGAGCCCGAGCCAGAGCCCCAGCCCCAGCCAAGTGGCACCCACAGAGGGGGAGGTGGCGGTACCAGGGGAACTCGTCCCTCTGCTTAATCACACTTAAGCGCAATTGCGGCTTTTGACCGATATTACGAGCCACTCAACTAAGTTGCCGCCACTCACCTAGACGACAGCCCCGCCGACGACTACGACATCAGATGCATTAGGTGGAGATAGTAGCAATATTTGATATACCCTATGGAGGGGAATTCTTGGAATTACCAAGAAAGATGGCATAGTCGCAACGTACAATTTATAACTTATTTCACCATTAATTTACAGCAAAATAAAAAGTATATAATTGGAAGGAACAAACGGTAGACCTTAAGATAATGCAATCTCTTTTATAGAAAAAAATTTTTGGTCGTACGATATTTTTCTCATATCGGTTAGAGCCAGCGTGGCGAGTGAGCCGGGGGTTGGCACAAGTGCCAAGCGAGTGTTTATATATACATATATGTATATATAGTCCCCCTAGTGCTTATACAATTTCTATCTGGTATTAATGTTCCCTAAATTTACAATGAGAGTATTTAAAGCATCGACTCAGAGCTCCTTGCTTCTGTGTTATATTTTTATATTTTTCTTGTTGTTTTTGTTTTTTGTTTACTGTGTAATCAGTAATTAATTAAGATACTTTTCCATTGATAATTTTTGGACAGGCGGGTAGCCGATTTTGAAAACTGCTGGCGGGAGCCCGATCTGACCCGATCCGAACGGGACCGAGGGCGTATACGTATCAGATTTAAGAGCCGACTTAATTGTATTTGCTTGTCCCACGTCGGATGGATTTGGGTTTTGCTAACAATTTATTTTTACCTTGATCGTAAGTAATGCTCGCAATGCCTAGATTTATGGGCCAGACTCTGGGGCTGGGGACTGGGGACTGCTGCCAGCTCATGATCTGATTATAAATTCCCCCCGCTCGATTCGCAATTGTCTCGAGTATCGATATCTAATCGGACGGACGGGCTGACATAGGTGCTGGAGCACTCCGGGCCCGTATCGGTTAAGTCAGAGGTTCGTCGCTTAATTTATAGACTCAATATTTCTTCATTGCTTTTAATTAGTCAGAAATAATATATATAATCGCTTATAAAACGAGATCCCAATCGGCCTAGCCCAACGTTCGTTTGTTCAGCTGCAACAAAGTCGATTCGAGTCCACTCCAGACGCCGCTGGGGCTCGGATCATAATCACGATGGTGGGGTGATGATGATGCGATCGTGACTGCAATCGCCCCACACTGCTATCGATATCAACTGCGCACTGCCACTGCCATGGGCCCTGAGCCTCGGCCCATGCCCACTGCACACTGTCCGGCACCCAAATCAGATGGCCAGGCTTTTGTGCTTAATCACCCGCCTCGCGGACTCGCGGACTCCCGGACTCTCTACTGCCGTCATAAGGGGCGCCTTTGATGTGGCCGTTGGGGCCGCCTTGGGTTAATTGCGGCCAGCTCATTGGGTGGCAAATCAATTAAAGAACTACAACAAAAAATTATTATAACCAGCGTTTGTCTGATTATGCTGGTCGGCCCTGCCAACCCGAGTCTCCCAAGTGGAACCGCCACCATTCTGGGACTCTTGTGCCACAAGTCTTCCCCCTCGACACCGTCCACTAGGCCCACTTGGAGCGAAGCAGTTATCACTTGTGCATTAGTTCCTTTAATGTTTGTATTTCATTATTTGGTATAGCATTTTCCCCAATGAAATACCCTTCAAAGTTTTCTAGTCCAATCGTTAGATTGTTATAGGAGTGCTTTTACAATAGAGCAAGCAATCAGCATTTACTCTTCACTTGAAGCCGTTTGTACATTTTTTACTACTTCTACTAGAAGTGCACTCTACACTTGTTTTCGACTATATCATATCCGTACTTCGGACCTACGACACAGCAGTATGGTCCGTACTTTGGACCAACAAGGAAAAAGGTTCCCATTTTGTCCTGCTTAAATATATATATTTTTTAAGTTTCCACTAGTTGCGATATAAAAACACTTTGAGCCCTTCTTCTTCCCCTTTTCAATTCCAACAGCAACTCCATCACAAAATCATTATCACCAAAAGAAAAGTGAGTAAGCCCAAAAAAGTCGCGGCTTTACAGCGGACCACATTAAATGAATTTTATTAATGATTATGATTATGCATACATTAAACCGACTGACTTTTGGGTTGCTATGAGACTTTGCCGACCCAGACACAGAGCCCCGAGCCAACCCCAAAAATATGTTTGGAGAGGGGGCTGCTATTGGCCCACAATTTGAGACTGGCGCGCGCATAATGATTAGGCCAAAGGTAGTAGCAAAGCTAAAGACTTTGGACAGAAAAACAAGGGAACAATACCAAAATAAATGACCGAAAAATTCATTTTTGAAATTCAAATCGAAGCGCAGTTTCGAGGTGGAGTATTTTCGAGCCCGACAGAGAGTCTGAGTGGAACTCTTTGTATGCCTGGGCACGCAAGCCCCTGACGAGGCGACAACTCGAAAACTTAATTAAAACAAACGTTTGCCAGCGAAATTAGCATAACAAAAGACCCAAGTCAGTCACTCAGTCAAGTCATCCACTCAGTCAGTCAGTCTGGCACTCTGGCAGTCTCTCTGTCCATCCCATAAAGTCAGGCAGTTTGTCAGTCTATGCCATACAGTCCCCCATACTGTCTGGCCATCAGCCCATCCGATGGGTACTGCCAGGAAAAGGTTTCTGCTTGGACTTTTGATATTTTTACGCTGTTTTGGCTTGGAGAATTTGCATTCTATATAGATTTATTTACGCTTGGCATGCGTAATTTGATTGCCTTAGAGCCGGTCCACAGTTCTCCGTTCTCTGATCCGTTCCGTTCCCCCCAGGGGCACCCAGAGGCACCCAGAGGCCTCCTGAGGCTGCGACGGAAATTGCAATTAGTCGTTAGAAAAATGCCATAAATTAGATTACCAAACGAAATGCGTTGCAAACTTTTGTGCCGATTATCACCCCACCCAACCAGGTATATACATATATATGTATATACTCAAATATATATATATATAGGTATAACATTTGTGTAACTTTAGCATTGGTCGGCCTGAACAATGAGGCCATAATTTAAGGCATTATGGTCCGAAATCCGCCAGCGCCCCGAGTCGAGCAATTCAGAAAACGTTTTTGTAATTTAATAAATTATTTATGTACTCGTTTCATTCGCTTCAACCTCTGGCACTCGCTTCTCCGCCTCTGGCCTCAGTTCAACGTATCATTTTTATTATTATACTTATTATATTGTTGTTGTTGTTTTTTTGTTTGGTCTCTGATTTTTTTTGATAATGCAATTCCTAAAAATATGTTCGCATTCATTAGAGCTTGATTGTTGTGTGTGCGTATAGATTGAAATTCATTCATTTCGAAATTAAGTCTAAAATTTGTGTGTGCTTCGCTGTTGCCCGAAAACGAGTTCGCTGGAGGGATGCCAGTGGAAGGCCTTTCAAAGAACGCTAAACAAAAGCCTCTTTTTTGTGCGAGTCAACGTCGTCGTCGTCGTCGTAGTCGTTGCCGCGATAAAGGCACACAATAAACTTGCCACATAAAGCATTCATAATTTAATTATATAGACCCCACACATACATACAAGCAGGCGGATGCTGACACGGACAGCGAGAGGCTAATTCTTTAGAAAATCTCGGCTTTAATTTGGTGTAATAAGTAAGTGGGGAATGGGATATACTCGTACATATCTCCGAGGTATAGTCGAGTAATTGTAGAGTATAAAAGGTGAAACAATGGCTGGGATGGTAAGCAATCCTCCACCGGTTTGTAGATCTATTCAAGATACGATTTCAAGTATATTTTCTGTGAGAACAATGGATTAGCTGAACAGAAAAAACCCTGCAAAGAAAGATCTTTAGTAGGAGATTTAACATTGAAAGAGGAAAGTCCTCCGCAGCGGAAAACTTAAGGAATTCTTGCACCATTTTAAAGTTGTATCTTTAACTCAAAGCTGTCTTTTATCTTAGGGTTTATCGTATACATTTCAACTTGTTTTCTTTATCTTAAAACACTAGTTTTCAGCTGGGGGGGACCTCATATAAGGGAGGACGGCGATATCTGAACTGCTTTACGTGACTTGCAACACAGCAGCAGTGGACTGTGAACTGTGGTCCCCCTCCAGATACTGTATCTGGAATTGAGAGACCACAGATCGGCAAGGTTTCCACCGCGCTATCGCGGCATTTCTTCTGTGCCCTATCTTTCGTTTGCGGTCACTTCGGATCAGTTCAAACCCACCAACGTCACGTCACATCAGAGCCACTCGAGGCGTCCCACTCACGTGCTCTTCAAGTCCCGCTTTTAAAGAGGGTCTTTTGATTTGGTTTTTTTTTGCATTTAAAGCAAATATTTATTTATAAATTGGATCGGTCTGCTTGTGACGTGTGTGCTAATGCCGTGGATGGTATTTATTACTTGGCATTTGTGGGGTGCCAAGTGCTGGAAATCGATTAGACGAAGTTCCACCCATCTCGAGGGAGTGCTGGATGCGAGAGCTTGTACGTCATGCGATTTTATTAACGCACTTAAGCGATCCGATACGATACGATCCGATTCGATTCGAAGCGAACTAAATTGCAGTCAGACGTGCGATTTTTGGTGAATTTCTGTGAAAGTCACAAGGCGGTAATAAAATATTTTTACAAACGAAACGAGAAATATTTACATATGTACATATTTATAGAGAAATTCCTGACTGAGGGCTACACCGAATCGAATCGAATCAAAATGGAAATGGAAATGGGGAATGGCGAATGCCGTAATATTTGTTCATTGCAAAATCAATTAACGATTTCAAGCAAATTGATATTAACGAGTTCTCGAAATAACAACTGAAATAAAAAATCCAAATGTATTGCAATCGAACGAATCGGAATATAAAACTGGAAAAACATGAGGGAGCCTCCGAGGGGAAGACACTCGTAAACACGCTGCCAATTTCAGAGCCTGGGGGGAAGCCAAGTCACGCAGCCATAACCATAACCAAATTCATCCAAAACCACACCACACCAACGAAACCGAACCGAACCGAACCCCGTTAATAATAGCTAAAATGTTTTTAATTAAGTGCAAATGCCAGATTAACGATTACAAGAAAAAAAAAACACGTTCCATTAAAACCAAATCAAATGCACAACAAAATAATGACACATTGCCAGAGTCCGACTGTGACACGAAATTGGTTTCAGCTTTTCGACTCGTATTCGAATTTGGAATTGGAATTCGCCTTGGAAGTGTCAATTTTGCATTCAAGCGAAGCGAACCGCAGCAAAGCAAAGCCAAGAAGAAGAGTATAGCCAGAGTCGAGTCTCTGGGAATCGTGACAAGATGATGCTAATCCGATAGCTATCGGAATCACTCCCCGGATCGTGTTGTAATTGTTGACGCTGAACGAACTTGATTTGATTAACGTTTCACATTTTCTTGAACTGCTTCGAAAGCAAATCAAGCCCGAGTTGAAAGAGATCTTTCAACTGGAATATCAAGTTATAGAATTACAGAGATGCGGCTATGCCAGAGGGGGGAGGAGGGGATGAGGATGGGTAAAGATGAGATAGGAAACTCAATCATCTATGAACTAAGGTGGAATTTTTCTTGGTTTTCTCCCTCTTCTTATTTTCATTTAAGACATGCAACGGATCCTACTGATAAAATATTATTTTAGTGATGTTGTTTCTAATTAACTAGCAATTTCCCCAGCACTCTACTGAAAGACCTCCTCCCCCATTCAACAACGCTTCAATGGCACTCTGAAATTCAATTCCCTTCTATAAGAACTGTGGCACCGACCACCGACCGATCGTTCCAATGAATACTGATGAAGACATAAATTGTTATACGATCGGCCCGCTCTTACGGAGAATACTTACTGGGAATTCACGTTTGACACATCGTTCCACTGGCAGCCATAAAAATAACAGTCAATGACTGTGGCATTGCTATAAAAATTGTTGACATGAATTTCTACGATTTGTATTTGCGTCCGAGCATCCACCATATAAATCATCTTATAATAGCCTGTCCTCAATAAATTAAATACACTTTAAAGAGGATTATCAGATCAAGTCGTGGGGAGGGAAAGACCCCAGACTACACGTAGGCACGAACAGAACTAAGGGGGAACCATGGTTCAGAGAGAGAAGATCTGTGTAACCTAGGGGAATCAGTGAAAGAGCTAAGATAATAAGAGAGATCTGGATCTGGACCGCTACAGATAAAGTGGGACTCGATTCTGCACTCTTCCTCAAAAGAAAACTACTAATGAAACCTCGAAGAATCATAGGGTGAGGGAATCAGTATGAACTGACAAGGTTTTCTGGGCTATAGCCTGACCATCTGGTGGACAATCAGCCATCGATTCAGCACTCTTCCACTGTGTGCTCCCTAATTACTGAAATCCGGCGCCGTGAAGCTCTGAGGCGTTACGCAGTCCGTCAGCTGCTTCTAAAAGAAATCTTAATTAACGCATAAACAATTTACGCTTATCTCACTGTGTTCCTCCTTTTCTTTTTGTGTTGCCCATGACGACGACGACTCGCACAATCCATCCATCTAACTGCCTCTCCGGGTCTCTGGTCTGGGGTCTGGGTCGTACCTTAGGCAGTCATTAAGGTGGCTTAATTTCTTGGGACTGTATATTTTTTTGAGCTAAGGGAAAAGCCATTCATAAATGATTAACGTTGCCAAAGTGCAATTAACATTGCAAACAAGGGCACCAAAGACCTCACAGAGACTCGTACAATTTTCCATTTCCCTCTGCACTTTATCGGCATGATAGTCACAAAAACAAAAAAAAACTGACTCTTTCCGTAGCCATAAAAAATGGAATATAATAATACTCGTAATACTTTTGCCCACATCTATCTGTGTGCTTAATTTTTCTTTATTTTTTCCATTTTCCCCCCCATGTTTTTTACTATTCGAATTTGGCCGTATAAACATTTTTGTGACGCTCGGTAATTACGCTGAAAAACTCATTTGACGGGTCGCCCATTCGGCCCATGTGTGAGTGTGCGAGTGTATCTGTGTGTAATAAATCTTTCGATCTGTATAAAACGATGTGTGCGCGCCTGGGCCTGGGCCAACGCACAGCCAAATGGTATCTCATAGATACTCGTACGACCGGGATGCCTCCGCTGTGCGGCGCTCTTTTTTGGATTTTTATGCCCCTTGTGGCACAACAGGCGGCAGGCAGCTTAGCTGGGGATTGGACTGGATCGGTTCGGAGCGGTGCGGTGCGGTGAGGCTGGGATCTGCTTAAGCTGCCCCGCAGGCAGAGAGGAACCAACATTAAGTGGAATGCCTAGCCTGCAATCATTACTCATCTCATCCGTGTGCGTTCCTTCCTCCAGGGTTTCGGATTCAGATTCGTCTATTGTCAATGGCAAGACAATGCGCAAACATCAGATACAGATGCAAACTACTCAGATACATATGCACATATGTACATATGTATGTATGTATGTGAGAAAGTATCTCTGAGTATATGCCACAATTTATGGCTTCCTACACACACACCAGCTCCGATACGTGGCCCCAAAAAATGTGTATATGACAAGTCATAAATGCCTCAACCTCATGGACACAGTTACAGCCACAGATACAAAGATACAGATACTTTTGTTGTTATGGCAGGCCATAAAAAGAAAAAAAAGATACCAAAATCGAATGACACATCGCTCAATAAACATAAATTATAATTTATTAAACTTTTGCACTTTGTTTCATTGAATCTCGAATCCAAATTCGTTTGTTTATTATTTTTCGGGTTTTTCGCTTTTGAAAAATAATCAACTGAGGGAAAAACATTTTCATTGCTTTGTTGCCTTGCCTCATTAAAAGACGTGCCCCGGCAACTATTTCAAATATTTTAATTATTTCCCCGTCATATAAAATATCTGTGCTGTGCTTATTCCCCAAAACGATTTCGTGGGCGTTTCACGTTCTTTTCGGTTCTTTTTTAAAGCGTTTTTAATTGCCTCGCCTGAGACCGATTGACGTCCGTCTGCTTTTATGTCCGACACGGCAGTGGTGGGTGGGGGGGGGTAGGGTTAACAACTTGCCCCATCATCATCTGCCCCCCTTTTTTGGGTGATTGTGAAAAGCACTTGGATTTTAGTGTTGAGTTCTGTTCGGTTTCGCTTGAATTATGAACGCTTGCAATCCACAATTGAAACATGAGACCCGTGGAGTGCCGATAGTCCCGAGAGGGGTAGAAGGTTCCACAAAATGTGCTGGTAGGAGGGCCGGCAGGAGGCACAATGACAAATACTCTGGATGATATTTCATAACGAGAAGCTGTTTCTAATTGTGCTGCCATCTCGTAAACAAGAGTCTACGGAAAGGGCTATTATTATTAATGTATAATCTATTCCTTAATGCACCTAGGAAAACAAATTATTCTGGAAATGGGAACCCTTTTCATCCCTTTTTTTATAACGTTGAAATTTGTTTACTTAGGAACTACAAAAATTGTACAAAAGCAATGGTATTATTCCTTCATTGATTAAAGAAAACATTTTTCCAAACCATATTTTAATGAATCTGCAATAATTCAGATATTCATTGGATAAAGTGCTTTGGAATATTCATCCGATTTTAGTGTTCAGTTCAATTGGACCCATAAAAACTTTATCAGTAGTGCAGTCTCCTATAGCTCCCCTATAAATTGTGTAAAAAAAGCTATAACCAATTGTTTTTCCAACTCTGAAATAAAACTTTATGGAAGGGCATTTCCTGGCCGTAAACCCTTTTTTCCATATATAAGCCATATTATTCACCTCCCCATTGTAAAGGCAAAACTCATTTGGTGTTATTCAAGTTTTTCCTCAAATTAATATTCAATTAATTTGCATTTTTATTGTGTTCGGTTCAGTTGTTCTTTAGGGTTTGTTTTTTTCTTACGCATGCAGCCCAGTATTACTCGTATTTATGATTCCATTATATCCATAATATGCTACAAATTTATTCCATTTCTACCACTTTACATCCTCATATATGTATACGCATTAAATACATTTTGAAATATATTTTTTGTAAGTGTATTTCCATTCTACATAAAGAATTTACAAGAAACTTGTTTGGCTTCAATTGGAACAGAATATATGTATGTATGTATCATTAGAGTTGGGGATTGTATGCCTACATATACTCGTACATATGTAGAAAAAATAGCATAATTAATGCAAATGTTCAGCTAACAAAATATGCAAAAAACAAAATTGGTAATTATTAAAGTGGTTTCTATTTATACAAAATACAAAGTACGACGGTGCAGAACAATTATGAATAAAACTACTATCACATTGAAATATATATGAATATATATATATATATGTATATGGTTTTTTTTTGTCTGTGAAATAATTATAATTTATCATTAAATACATATCTACACACGCAAAGCGAAAACTGAAACAATTTTTGACTTGTTCTGAAATTTTTCACTAATTTAACAAAATTTGTTCTTTCGAGATTCGAGTTTTATTTCTCGTCTGAGTATATGCGAACAATTAAATGAAAAATCCGTTTTGTAGCCTTGGCAGTTTCGATTCTTAGCCTAAATCCTAACCATAATTAGCAGCTGTTTGAAGAGCACGCGAGAGCACAAGAAAAAGATTCACAAGGGGGATTTCCAGTAAATTAAGAAATACATATCTTGGTGTTAAATATTTAATTTTGTTCACAGCAGAATTGATAATAATTCATAGTTTTTGTTTTTTTTTTTGTTGTCTGTTTTAATAGATTTCTATCTTGTTGGCATTTTTCATGCTCGATAAGTTTTTGTTAATTCAGCGCTCGAACTGCTGGAAATATTTTTCTCGTTTTCTGGTTTTTGTTTTTGGTATGCAATCCACCGTTTCATAGCATACCATACCATACCGTACCCTCGCGTATACCGGATGGATTGCACACGACACGTATCTGCATTTGTATCTGTATCTATACATACTACCCGTAAACATATTTCATTATTTATATAATTTGCTGATGGCCTAGTTAGTGGTTATGCGGCGGCATAGGCGTACTAGGTATAGTATACCCGTATGTGTAGTGTATTGTAGTGTATATTGTACATACATACATTTGTATGTACTATTTAGATCGTCTATACTCGTATCAATTTGTTTAGCTGGCTAATTTTCGCTTTTGCTTTTGTTTGTTGTAAGTCACAATATGGTTGGCTAATGCAAGTTTATGTGTATCTTATGTGTGTATCTATGTGGTAGGTAGCTATGGTATGCATGTATATGTATTGTATTGTATTGTATGATAGGTATGTATATGTATCATCATCTATTTAGGTCTGTTCGTGTCGGCCCAGTTTTGAGTGGAGTTTAATTGCCCAAGCCAAAGCCAAAGCCACAGACTCAGTCTCAGACTCAGACTCAGACTCAGACACAGACACGTTTAATTTGCTTCTTCCTCTGCTATAACTACATTTCTGTTTCGCTCTTTTTCTCTCTTTGTACACTTCTGTCTCTATCTCTGTCTGTATCTGTATCTGTATCTGTATCTTTTCCAGCTCAAAACATTTGGCTTGCCATCTGACATCTAATTTTAGCTTGTTTCCATTGTTTTTTAGTAGAGTTTTTAGTTGTCTTGTGCCTAATAGTTTACTTTTTAATACACTTTTTATACTTTGTATTCCTATAAGAGTACAGTGCGGTTCAGTGCTGTAAGGCAGTCGAAATCTAGATACATTTGGCATTGCGAAAGTTGAGAATGCAGACAAACCATTGACCTCTAGAGCGATAAATATGGGAAATAATCGCTTAAGGCAAGTTATCGATTTTTAATCGAAATAATCGAACGCCTTAGCTATTCAAAACAGGGTACTTTTGGATAACTATAGCTATCCCAAGTAATTATATGTTATATGTATTTATTAGAGACTTTTTAGCAGTTTTTGAATAAATCATTTATCGAATATTGTAGCTTAATGGGTCTTCATATTGTATTTCTGATGAACTCTGATGATGTAGGGTTTTCCCTGCCGTTTAGACCTGAATCGCACTGTACCCCCCACTCCGTGCACTCCCCATCCTCGTCGTCTTCCTCTTAGTAATTGTATACCCCACTGCACTTAGGCAGCTGTAAGCGTTAATGCTTTTTAATTGTTTGTTGTGTGAGTGTGTTTTTTTTTTCTTTTCGTATTTTTATTTCTTTTGTGGATATTTTTACGCTATCTAACTAGTTTTACACGTTGTCATGTTTGTTTGTTGGCCAAGTTTGTTGCCAGGCCAAGTCTAAAGTTTGTAGTTCAAGTTGCTGTTGCTTTTTTGCTTTTTGCTTCATTATAAAGTGTTTCATAGGCCTTTTCGAAAGCTTTTTGACCTTCCTGGGTGATCTCTCTCCCTCTCTGTACAGTCTTGGCCAACTGGCAGGCAGTTTAAGTGATTTGACTTTGGTTTAGCAATGAACGAGATTTTTGTTTAACTACTCGCACTTTTGGGCCAGCCGAAAGTGTTGGTTTTTTGTCATTTGTTATTGCAATTGTCAGAGATGTAGGGAAAAGGAAAACATGCTCGAGGCCATCTCGATCATTTGGTACTATTCGTACTTAATCTTGTATGACACTCAATGGAAAATCTCAAGATCTGCAGACTGTATTCAAAAATCGAGAGGTAAAAAGATGAGAAGCAGTAGAACTATGACTCTATTTTGATCCTTGTTTTTATATACCCGTAATTACTATATTTAATATACAAATGTATCTTTAGATTATAAGAATCTTCAGCAAATGAGAAATAGATTTATCCTGAACCAGCTTAGATCTCAATATATAGTATCCCCATATGGTTTTTAGGCTTGCAATGTCTAAAAATATATATTCCCACCTTAATTGGAAATTAGAAATCTATGACAAATCGCTCTTGACATCATCTCCCAGCCTCTGACTCAGCTCAAAATTAAAGCTTAACTAAGCCTGACCAAAAAAAAACCAAAAAAAAAACAGATTTCTATTTTGTTTGGCTAATTATTTATAGTTTTTGTTAACCTTTTTTTTGGGGCTTGGCTTATGAATACTCGTATAGCCATACACAATAATTTTGTATAATTTTATAATCTTCCATGGAGAGGGAGACAGCAGGAGTAATAAAAAGACAGACAGAGAAGGAGGGAGACACAGAGGGAGAGAGAGGTCAATTAAGTGCCATTAATTTGCCTTTTTAATTAATAATTTATATTTGTAATTTATTTAAAGCCGCTTTTTAAATCGCTAGACATGCTAGGTATTTACATACATACATACATATACACCTCACCCCCACCGACTGGCTGTCCGTCTCTTTCCGTGGACATGCAATCCATCGCTTTGCCTCTTTCTCCGAGTGTGCCTGGTTATTCATGCATATGAATTATGCTAATTAGTTACAGCTACCGCCTGACAATATATAATATACGTACATATATATCTGTATCTGTATCTGTTATCGCCTTTATCCAATCTGCTATATTTTTTAATTAAAGCTTATTAAAAACTGTCGCGTCTCTTCCATCTCTGTCTCTATTTCTGGCATAAATATTTATTAACCTTTATGCGCACTTAATTTATGACTTTTAGAGGGGTTTCGGGGTTTTGGGGGGCACAGCAATTACCAAAGGCCTAGAAAATATTTAAATTCATTTTTTTTCGCCATAAAAATGTTTTAATTATGTCAGAAATGATGTAGTCGCAGATTGAAGTTGACCCAAAAAAGAAAAAAAAAAAAAAAGTAAGACGTGAGGAAAGAGGAGAGAAAAATATTAAACAAGAAAGAAAGGCTGGCGTTTGAAAGGCGAAGCATTTGATACTCTTTCAAGTCTATCGTTTATATCATAGCTACTGGCATAAGATATAGTCATCAGATTTGGATCAAATGTGACTGGGAAAGTAACTTTTCTTTGAGTCTTTTGTCATATTTCAAAATATGGGTTATTATGGGCTCATAGATGCAAACGTCTCTTGAGTATACCAATAGCTTTCGGGCAGGGCATTGAAAAGCAGCAAAGATAACCAGCAAACCGGTTGCCTAGGTCGGTGTGTGCCTCTCTCTCTTTCTCTTCCCACCTCTTTCGAGTCGGCGCTGGAGTTTCCCCCTCGCTCCGCCCTCTCCCCGGTCCACACTTTCTGAATCTCTGCCGGGGGTTCTCCTTTCCCCCTCCCTCCCAGTCTTGAGTCCACGTCTGTTTCCGAGTCTGGCTCTCCGTCTGGTAGTCGTGGGGTCTCTCCCCTCCCCGCCCCACTCTTCATTCTCCGCTGACTCGTAAATATCAACTTTATGACCAGCCTCAATGCGAGTGTCCTCAACTGTTGCCCCTCTGCCACTGCTCCTCCACCCAATCCCTCGCACGAACAGAGCTTTGGTGGCTGCCACTTAACTCCCCCGGTACGCCCCCATCGACCCACACACACAGACAATGTTTGGGTTAGACAGCTTCCGATGTCGCGGCTTCTCTTTAGTTTTTGTTTTTTCTGTATTTTCTGTCTTGGGGCCGTTTCCACTTTGTTTTGTGTTACGTTTTTTGCTCTCTTTATTCTTCGACTTCTTTTTTGCTGGACTTTGTTTAATGCGCTTTTGCGTCATTTCATTTTGAGCAATTTTCGTTATTTTCGAGTGTGTGTGTGCGTGTGCATTCTCGTGTTTAAAAATAAACTAACTGTAAGCGCTCACCCTCTTACACCCTCTCTCTCCCTCTCTCACACTCTCACTCTGACTCTTTCAGTGCAAGCTTTTGGGCAAGCATTTTTGTTGTTTCTTTCGGTATTTCTGTATTTTTATGCCTTTTATTTGCATGTTTTTTCTGTGTTTTACTTTGCTTTCTGTTTGCTTTTGCTTGGTTCCATTATTGGGTTTATTTATCCGTTGATGACTTTTAAATGGCAGCTGCTCTGCCAAATAAAAAACAAAGAAATACGTCTAAATAAACTCAATTAGAGAAGAAAACCTTTTAGTTGACCTATGGACGACGTACTATCGCCCCTAACGCCAAAGGGGGGAGGCAACCTAGAACGGAGGTCGTTCATAGAGTAGAATCTCTGGATTTTCAGGGTACAGAGAGTAATGGAATTCATTGAATAAAGTTCCTATTTTTATTCAGAGCCTTCACTATATTAGCCACTCATTCCTATCAAACCCATCTTAATGCCACAAACCTCTCTCTCTCTCTCTCTCTCTTGCGTTCCTTTCTTAGAGATTCCTAAGCACACATTCCCATTTGGGCAAATAAAAAGCAAAAGCACTCGAGTTCAAGCACAACACTCGAGGGTTCCGACCCGGGTGTCTGGTCATTATCATTGGACACATGGCACTGGGAACCATAGCCGTAGCCATAATCATAATCAAATCCCAGCCAAAGTGCAGCCTCAATTTAGCTCACTAATGCCACACAATCCAGACGAGCACCACCTGACAGTCCGTCGGCCAGGGAAAGAGCCGAGTGACGGGAGACGGGAGAGCGAGCCGGGAATGACGACAATGGGCGATGACCTCGCAATTGAGTGTGGGGACGGGGGCACATTCACTCACTCAATCAATCGCTCAATCGCATGCAAACGGGAGGAAGGCAGCAGCAGCCACAGCATCAGCAACAGATGATGATGGAAGTAAATGAAAACAAGAGATGAAGGCTTCATTTTGGGAAAACGAAGATGGAAATACCCTTGGAAAAAGATCTTCTAGATTCCTTTGAGAGATTTACCACAAAGTCTTGTGTTTCTACAATCGTCCTATGGGAATTTATGATACAATGATTTCTGTTGAAATACAATTTCACGAAACTATAAACTTTCAGCTATGACAGAGCCGGTCATGGCTGTTGATTCCAACGAATTCGAAAATGCTTCGCGATACCCTCTAGCATGACATACGACAAACGACAGCAAAGCAGACGATCTGTAGTATATTTTAATTACGTTCAGTGGAAATTCTTCTTATCTGTGAAGCAATTTAATATGAATTGAATAAATGAATAAAGATGGCAATCAGCATACGAGTGGGACGGCACCATTCAGGAAATCTGGCGCTGCTTTCTACGCTTAAGAGAGTTCGGCTGTGACGGCGACTGCGAGTGCGAGTGCGACAGGGGCAGACGGGGCCAGTTCCTGCTTTAGTCTCTCTCACTATCTCTCTGCGGAATGGACTTGGACTCGTTTTGGAGATCTAGGGCAGGCCACAGTGGGATGAGTCAGTCTGCGGTCGGTCGGTCGGCCGGGTCGTATCGTTTCGTTCGTTCAATGGGAAACGGATGTCGTTTATTTTTCGTTCCCCCAAAAAAAATAAAACACTCTTTAAATTAATTTGCTGATTGCTGGCTGGAAATCCTCACGAGGGTTTCGTTTCGTTCGTTTCGCTTTCCTATGAATAAATTAAGCGATTATGTACTTCCCGGAACTGCTTTTCTCTGAGAGAAACAAACACAAATCGTTTTTCAGCCTTTAATCAATAATCCCCGCGGGGACCTACGCCCAAGGCCTGATAACATCTCGCACATTTCCTGTCGCCCCACCAGCAAAAAACTTTTGCCTCTGGGCATTAGTTTTTCCTTTAGAATGGGGCCCGGGGCCCACTGTGCGATGGCATAATCAGCAAAAGAGAGCCAGAGGAGACAAATGAAGAATGCCGTTGGAATGAGACTCCATCACCCTCTCACTCTCGCTCTCCCTCTGCCTTCCTCTTTCTGTTCTTCAAAGGTCTTCCATCAATGACAATAATCAATCACAGAGCCACGCCGAAAAATGAAAAGAGAAAGAGCGAACCAAAGCAAAGCTGAAAATCAAATTAAGTGAAAGACAAGGGGAGAACAGCCACCCCAAAAAAAGGCGGTGGAAGGGGAGTGCAAGTGTGAAAATTGAGCCACAAAAGCCGACGGCAATTAAGTGTACGGTAGAAGAGGACGGCAGCAGTCGAAGTCGAAGTCTCTTGCCTCTTACTGTCTGTCTTCCTCGCGCTCTTATGGGAAATGAACTGAAAGTGGAAACTGCTAAAAGTCACGGTAAATCCTCTCACTGTCTTTCTGCCTGCTTAGTTTTGAACGAAATGTATTGCGGAAAAGGGATATTTATTCTTTCTATAGAGAAAGGAAAACCAAAGTATATACAGCGACTATCTGGGGTTTTTATTCAAAGACAGGTCTGTACATTTGGGATACTCAAAACACGGCAAAAGCTGAGCCACACCCCTCTTATACAGAAACAGCTGATCGTCAGGGTGTATGCAAGTTGCACAGCACTGGAAATACTCTCACCGTTTGACTCTGTTTTCACTTATGCCTTAGCCAAATCACTCTAACCATCTCTTATGCTCTTTCTTAATCACTCTAACCATCTGTTTTGCTCTTTGTACACATTCTACCAATTGAAAACACAATTTTACTTAATTTTTTTTGCATATTTGCGCTTCAAATTACGTTGCATAATTTTGAATAATTTTTATTCATATTTTTTGTGTTGTTTCCTTCTCTTAATTCACCATCCGAACTCTTTCAATCATCCTCCTCTCTCTCCTCGTCTTTCTCTCATCTCATTCTCATTCTTTTGGTAATAATTGTGGCATTTTCCATAAATTGTTTTTCTGCTATAACATTTGTCGTTTTTCGTTTAATTAAATATGCATATAATTATGTAATTTTTAGCATTTGTTTGTTGACTTTTCCATTTTTATTGTTGGTTGATTTGAATGTTTGTTGGTTTTTAGGTTTTTATCGCCTTGGCTTTTTGTTGGTTTTTCATGTTTTCTTTTCTTTTTTTTAATTTAAATTAAATTAGATACTAAAATTATTTTATAACAAATATCACTACAATAGTTTGCATTTTTTTGTTGTTTGTTTTTCCTTTTGTTTATCAATTACTACAATTACTAGAAAAAGAAACAAAAAACACTTTTCATCCGTATCTTTTCCTTCTCCTTCTCCTTCTTCTGCATCTTCTTCATTTTCTTCTTCTGAGGACAATCTTCTTCATTCATTCTTTTTCTTTTGGGAACAGCTCTAAACAGAATTTAGCTTTAATTTTTTTGTTTGTTTTTTCTTATTTTTTGAGTCTAAAAGCTTTTGGGGGCTGTATGAGGAGGGGGATTACAGGGTTGTATAGGGTTGTATGGGGCTTTAGGGTTTGAGGGATAGAAGAGATGGCCTATATAAAGGGGGGTTTGTTTTCCTATTGGCTATTCCTTGAGGCGGCTATTTTCATCGACGTTTACTTGGTAAGCGCCTGTCTCAGTTGGTTGCTGCTTCTTCTGCCTCCGCGCTGCTCCTGGGAGGGGGATCACACATTGTAGCAGGATATCTGCTGCTGCAGATGCTGGAATGTGGGCGTCGCCGCCGCGGCCGCACCGAATGGCACAAACGAGGTCTGCCCCAGGCTCCCGGCGGCCACGGCGGCTGCGGCCAGGTTGAGGGAGGCCGCCGCCGCATAGGGGTGCATCCGCTGCGAGCGCAGGTACTGCCGGTACTTGCCGCTCAGCTTGTCCGTGGCAGAGGTGGCGCCTCCAGTCGTTCCCGGACACGCGCCCGCCCCCGGACCCGCTCCCGCTGCAGATGTGGGCGTCACGGTGGCGCCGTACAGCCGCTGCATGGGCGTGGTGTCAGGGCCGGCCTGATAATTGCTAGGAACTGTGGCCATCGGCGAGCGGTCCATCAGCATGGCCATGCTCTGCGCGGGCGCCGCCCCACCCACTGCTGTGGCGTCCCAGGGCGGCGGGGGCAGGCAGTGCTGCTGCTGCTGCTGATGGTGCTTCGAGCTGCCACCGACGGAGGGCGCCGTCTGGCCGTAGTTCGAGCCGGAAATCATGGCATCCCTCTTCCCAGAGGCGCCGCTGGCTCCTCCCGCAGAGCCGTTGCTCCCCTTGGCCGCGTACAGGGTCTGGTGGGGCGGGGGTGCCAGCATATGGTGCGGCGTCATGGCAGTGCGAGCGGCTAGTGCCGCTGCCAGCTGATCCCACTGGCCCGCCGCGGCGGCGGCTATCGACGCGGAGCTGGCTGCGGCTGCTGCCGCTGCTGCTGCGGAGTGGCTTTGACTTTGGTTTTGACGACTTTGGTTGCTGCTGCTTCGCTGCTGCTGCGCCTGATGCTGCTGCTGCGCTTGATGCTGGTGCTGCTGCTGCTGCTGTTGGCGCCGCACATGCTCCTGCTGCTGTTGCTGCTGCTGCACGGGATAGTGCGCCTGCTGCGACATCTGCGACATTTGTTGGTGCTGCTGACGCAACTGTTGCTGCTGCTGCTGGTACACCTGCCTCTGCTGCTGTTGTTGTTGCTGCTGCGCTTGATGATGCTGCTGCTGTTGTTGCTGCTGCTGTTGCTGCTGCTGCTGTTGTTGCTGCTGCTGCTGCTGTTGCTGCTGCGCACTCTGCCTGGCTCCGCGTCGCGCTGCACTGCTGCTGGGTGCCGTGGCGGCCGCTCCTCCGCCCCCGCCAAGCGCCGCTCCACTGCTGACTGCACTGTTGTTGGCCGTGCGGGCCGTCGCCTGCATGTTGTTCACGAAGGGACTGCGCCGCTGCGACTCCATTTTACGGAAGTAGCAGGGATGGATCATCAGCAGCGGCTCCACGCGCTGTCCGGCGGGTGGCTTCGGCTGATTGGGGAGCTCGTACTCGACGCTGCAGTCGACGTGCAGTGGAATGCTGTAGTCCTTTTGAGGGGACGCTGCCGCTGCCGTTGCACCGCTGCTGTTGGCATTGCTGCTGCTGTTGGCGTTGCTGCTGGCAGAGACATTCTGCTGCTGCTGCTGCTGCTGTTGGCGTGAGGTGGCGACGGCGGCGGCGGCGACCTGAGTTTGGGCCGCCGCCGCATGGCTGTGGCGGGTGTTGGAGGCGGGCTGATGAGAATGTTGCTGCTGCTGCTGCTGCTGTTGCTGGCGGTGATGCTGCTGCTGCTGCTGTTGGAGCAACTGTTGCTGATGCGCTGCCACGGCGGCATGGTACATGTGTTGCTGTTGCTGCTGCTGCTGCTGCGCTTGGTGATGCTGCTGCTGAGCCTGACTGTGCTGCTGCTGTTGTTGCTGCTGCTGCTGCTGCTGTTGCAGGGCATTCAAGGCGGCAGCGGACATGCCGTGGGAAAGGGACGACATGTCATAGCTGGCATAACAGGCGGCCATCGTCATTGTTGTGTGTGAGGGGGAGAGAGTGTGTGCAAGAGAGTGTGTGCTTTTGCTGCTACTCTCTTCTACCTCTACTCCTTCTGCGACTGCTGCTGCTGCTTCTCCTTCGTTAACACAGTTATAATTTTAGTTTTATTCTTTGCTTTTATTGCATTTTTGTGATTATTCGTTTTTCTTGCTTTTCACTTGTGAAAAAAATTCAAGACACATTTTTTTCTTCCTTTCTTTTATTAGATTTCTTTCTTCGTTTGCTTTTGCTTTTCTTATTCTTTTGTATTGGCACTGGTAATCCAAAAAAGAGAGCGCGCGGCTAACGGTTGTTGTGGCTGCAGGTAATCCGTGAGTGTGTGTTGAGTGTGTTTTTTTGAGTGTGTGTGTGTGAGAGGAGGAACCTTAATCCATTTGCAGCTTATTCCGTTCGGAATTGTTGCTGCTTTCTATTAGAACCCGTATTCGTATCGTATTTTACTTTTACTTTGTTTAACTTTGTTTCGTTTATTGTATTTTGTTGTATATTTAGCGTTTTAATCAGTCTTGGTTTAGTTTTTTGTTTAAATGCAGCGCTTAGAGTTTTTACTATTTTTAGCTGCGGCTTTTATTTGTTTTTGCTTTTCAGTCTTTTGTCGCGCTCAGTGTACTGCTTGGCTGTTGGCTGGCTTACAGTTCTTTCTCTGGTTCCCGTTCCCGTTTCCGATTCGGCTTTCAGTTTTCAGTTTCTAGAGAAATTGCGTCCGAACGCGTTGGCCAGCCCGAGCATAGTGATTCTGATTAAGCATGCCACTATGACGAACCGTGCGGCGTGCTGAATGCAGTGGGACTGTGAGCGCGTTTGCTGAATTACTCGAAAGAGAGCGAGAGCACGTTTTACGGAACAGAGTGAGAGCGTACAACAGCTGTTCACCACCACCGTTCGTTCCGTTTTGTTGTTATTTTTGGCAGCGTTTGAATTGAGATTTTCTTGGTTTTTTATCACTCAATTTTGCATCACTTTTGTATCACAATTTTGCCAAAAAAAAATTTATTTGGTTTTCTAGTTGAACGCTTTTCCCATGTTCTTGTCGAATTCTTCGCGAGAGTTTCTCATGGAGGCGCGCCTTGGTCGAGATGTGTTCTGTTCGGGTCGAGTTCTGGGCAGCGAATGTGGCCGTGTGGCCCTCTGATCTTAAGGTTTGCCTGGCGTCGCAGTCGCAGTCGCAGTCGCTGACTCTGCTCTCTTTCTCGTTCGGTCCCTCTGCTCTCTCACTCTCACCCTTCTTCCTTGGTGTTTTACCTGCCGCACAGCTGATTCGTGACGTCGCGTATTCAGCAGTCCCTCACACACGCTCGCACTCCTTCACACACACACTCTCTTTCGCATTTTATTGTTGCTGCATGCTTCTTAAGCCAATTGCATTCAATGGCAGCATATGGCCGCTCTCCGGCCTAAACACTCTGTATCGCTCCCTCTCGCTTCGACTTACACATTCAGCCGTATATTACTACCACGGCGGCCATCTTTACAACTGTTTTGGTGTTTGAACAAGCGAGAGAGAGAGAGAGTCGGTCTGCCGCTGTCTTTTTTTATGCGGGTATTATTTTGTAATATGAGTTTTTTTTTCTGTCTTATGCTCCCTTCTGGGTGAGAGCAATCGTGGCTGCCTGCTTTAATTTTTATACACGATACTCAAAGAGTATATGGGTATATTAGATATGTGGTGGAAGTGGATGTGAGTAACGTCCAGAAGGAAGCGTTTCCGACCCCATAAAGTTTATATATTCTTGACCAGCATCAATTACCGAGTCGATAGAACCACGTCTGTCTGTTCGTCACGCACTCTTTGTCGTGCAATGTTAGCGCCGTCTGCCGGAGGAGAGCTATACTGATTAACTATCGGGTATAAATGTAGAGTTGCGGCCGCAGCACCAACTCACAACGTTCTCCCTCGTTACGATTACTTTTTGCTCTCCTGTTTTCGTTTAGGGCTGCTGTGTGCTCCGCCGAAAGGGTTGTGGGGGGACAGGAGCGCGGCAATCTTCTTCCTGCTAAAATTCCCGAATTTGAGAGCGCTTTTGAGAGCTAATTGAGTGGTTATGGTACGCCACTACCGTTAGAATTCCCTTTTGGGTGCGGCACTCAAATATAAAATCCCCAACAAAAAAGTCCTTTAAATAAAATTCTCATGGAAACGAGGGAAATAGACTCAAATGTGAGATGAGCTTGGCTGAATAAGGTATTGAAATTTCTGATATCCTTCGGCCCATGGTAGCACCAAGAGTAGCTATACTAAATACAAATGTTGATCCCTTACATAGATCGCATCCGCCCCAAGGGAGGCTCGTCTGCATTGCAGTATTCATTCGCCTTTCGATCGTTGTTGATCTCGGTGCAGATTGGCACAGATATTCTTAGACTGCCTGCCAAATCAGTTACAAGTATTATGAACTAATTAAACCATTTTAATCGCATAAGCAAGGGTCCACTTGGGTCATGGTCTAGGCCATTCCTCCTGATTGAATTGCAGGGAATTTGCAGATCAAATTCGTCATACCCCCTCCAATGGGTATCAAGAGAGAACATTAAACGCTCAAAATACTGCAGACATTTTCTGCACTAAAAACTAAGCACAATTTAACTCTTATGGGTATGCTACTACCTCCCCCCTTCCCCCACCCCATGCACACACACACACATACAGAGACACATTGTAATAAATAAGGAAGGTCGTTGCCATAGCAGCAGCCGCCGTTGGCGTCGTCGCTTTTTTCCGACTTTTTTGTTGTTTCGTGAGAGCGCTTTGGGGAGCAGTCCGTCTGGGGGTCTCTCTCTGGCGCTGACATGCCCACTCTCTCTCTCTCTCTCTCTTTCTGTCTCTCACGTTTTGAGGCTTCATTCAGCGGTTTGATGATGATAACAAATCAGCTGTTTGGAGGTGTGTCTGTATGCGTGTATGTGTTAGTGCATGTGTGTGACGACTGTCTGGCTGCGAAGCTTATCCCCCCTCCCCTCCCCACCCCACCCACCGATACACATCACACTGTGTTTGCTTTTGCTGCTTTTGAGCATATGCTTCTGTTGTTGTTGCTGTTGTTGTTGTTGCTTTTGCTGCCTGCCTCTCGCGTGCTTAATGACGAGTCGGCCGTATTACCGTTTGTTGATTACAGTGCTGCGTCCTGTCCTCCCTCCTCCAACAGCGCAATTGGGGAATTACCAAAAACTGCTCGAATTAAAAAAGTATAGTGGATGGAGTGGAAGAATTATAGAGCGAGAGAGAGAGTGATGAATAGTGCTTAGTGTGGAGTGTAACTCTTTAGTACCTTTTGTACTCTGGGAACTATTTTCTTCAAGTACGTTTGGCCAGATCGTCTCAACTTTGAGTATAGGGCTTGGTATAATAGTTTTGCATAATTTCCTACAGTAACTATGCATATTGGCCTCCCCCTCCTGCTGCGACCCTTTAGTATTAACTCATAAAATGGATTCAGCACACATTTCCTGTTCCCCTGTTCCCCTGGTCTCCTATTCGTTGTAATCTCTGTCATCTGTGTTTTTGTTGCACTCCTTCCCAGCTCCTTTCCGCAGTTCTTTCTTTCATGTCCATCAGCTTCTTCCTTTCCGTTGCAGCATATCAAATTCATAACTCAACGTCGCCTGCCCTGCCTGCCTTTCTCTTTGGCAAAGTCAAAGTCCCTCTTTGTGCAATCCCCTTCGCCATCTCCTCCTCCTTGCATGCTGCTTCCTTTCCTTGAAACCTGTTTTGCATTATTAAGTAACCGCTGCGCTGCGCTGCGCTGTGCCTCTGTTCTGTCCTGGCCTATGTGTATCTAGGTGTATGTGTGTGAGACATCGAAGAGAACCGGTTATTCTTGTGCTCTGCTTCTTCTTTTTCAGAAGATTTCTGCTGCTTGCTCTTCCATCTCTCTCCCATTGCACATGCAACTTTCGTTTTTTTTTCGTGTGTTTCTCTCTCTCTCTTTCTCTTGTATCTCTGCTTTTCTGTGTCTTGTGTGTGCGCGTCTCTCTTGTCTGGGGGCCGCCTTGTTAATTCGAAATAAAAACAGGAAAATTTACTTTACAATCTGTGCTAAAATCGTAAATTTTTTCCCGGTCGGTCCCCTGCCCTTGTTCCCTGTCCCTTCCCACAGGTACGCTAATCCGCTTGGCCATGACTCCAGGCCCTCTTTCCTATTTGTTCTTGGTCTCGCCTCGCCTCGCCTCGCCTCGCCTCTCGTCGCCCCTTGCTCTAACCGTTCTTCTGTTTGTTGTTCCACGTATTCTCTCGTGCCTAGTGGTCCCAGGTCTTGCCTTGCCTAGTTTATACCCTGCATTCGCGGAGCGTACACGAGTGTATTGTATTTCTGCTAATGTATGCAACGGAGAGGTCCTCTTGTAGATTCTTCAAAAACACTCGATAGATAAGAGAGAGTTGCCACTATAAAGTGGCAGTAATGGGTATTTCCAGGTCGACGGCACCGAGTCCAGCCTTCTGCCTAGTTGTTATCTCTTCTTATTTAATTTGTGCTGCAGAGAGACGAGAGTCCTCGTCTAATCTTTCCAGCAATATCATCACGAACAGCATGTCCTCTCTCTCCCTTCCTCTCACTCCACTCTCTTAGCACATAAGAGAGCCTTTGCACCGTTGATTGATGCGTTTCCCATTCGGAATTTATGCCATGGACCATTTTGGGCAAGGCACAGCCAGTCCTTGCTTCCACTCCACTCCACTCTCCCATTCCACTCCATTCCACTCCACTCTCCACTCTCAATCCCCTACAGCTGCAATCAGCGGCTTGATCGAAGCGTGCGATACCCAAGAAACAACAAGACTGAAGTAGGAGGAGGAGGACGGGGGATGGGGGACGGTGAACGGGGGATGTCTTGAGTTCCAGGCACGGCGTGCACGTCGAATGAATCTAAATTGCTAAATACCTTTTTATGGTTACTGGCCTGTACTGCCCCTCACCCCGCTCGATACCCATGCTGCCCCCTGCTACCACACTTTAAACTTCAATTTAACATTTTTAAAAAATGTATCTTTGTATCTGTAGTGGCTTTCGCAGAAGCGATCCATAGTTGCTTCATAATGTATTGCATACATTTTGATTTTCCCCTGAAACTGGGCAATCTTCCCCTCCCCCCCAACGATCGGCAGGCATGCCGCATTTGGTAGTGCCTCCTTTGGCTGGGTTTTAATAGCCCTTTGGGAATTATTCATTTCCATTGTTTCGCTGGCTATTCCTCACTCTCCATCGCCCTGTCTACCATTTCATTCCATTCCAATTTCGATTGCCCATCGAGTTATCAACAATTTAAGTTATTTTTCCGTCTCTCTGCTCTTCTCTTTTTTTTTTTTTATTTAAAATTATGCAACTAATTGTCAGGAATGTCAGACATTTAACTCCCAAAAGAGGAAGCAAAGACTAGACACACTGGTAGGAGATTTAGATACCCTTAAGGAATGATCTTTCGAATGGAAGTCCTGTACGATTTGCCTCAGCTTGAAGAGGCAGAGGCATGTTTTCCCGAGAGATATATATTAGATAGAGATATATTCAGTCCTCACTCCATGATGATTAAGGGTTTGATAGTTTATATACCACACACTCTTCCTTCTCTGGCTTACAATCTTGTTCCAAATGAATGGTACCCCAACGTAGGGTATTGTGATGAGCTGTCTTCTCTTCTGTCAGCTGGCAAATGCATAATTAACTTGACCTTCATTCGCTGCCATCTCTGGCAGGGTCCGGAGAGTCGTGCCCGGAGGGGGACTGAGACAAGAAATTGCAGTTATGTTCTGTTTTGTGGAGGGGTTCGGGGAAGTTTCTCCGTTTCCCTGTTTATTTCACTCATATTATGTTTTTTTATTTATTTTTTATTGGAAATGCTATTAAATGGATTCCGCTGAAAATACTTTCGGGAGAAGAAACACCGGAATGTCGCTCCGGGTTTTGGGCTCCGTTCCACAAAAAATACCCAAAATAAAAACAAGAAACAACAACAGAAACTTTTGCCCGAAGCAATTATAGTTATGTCTTGTGATATTTCAGGAATTTCATACAGAAATATCATATATTTGATACGAATTCGTCGTGTTTTTTTCGGGACACACGAAATAAACATCAAATTTGTCGGCGCAGGCATAATTGTAGATCGATCTGAGGGATAACGATCCTTTTATAGCGGTCAAGGGAGGCAGCGTTTTGCTCTGATAATTGTATCGGACAGCAAAGTGGAAAGTAGAGACTGATTCGAGAATTCCCCAAAAAAGAACTACCGAATGAAGCTTAACGAAATTTCCATTTCTCAATTAGTTTTTTATGTGGTTCGCGATAGTTCTTTCCCGTAACCCCAGTCACACCCTAAAAAGCTTTGCACGCATTGTATGGGCCCTCCTCTTGCCCCATAAGTTAGACGAGGAACATCGCATATATTTAAAATAATTTCCAAATACATAATAACAGATCCTCTCCTCGCCAGCATTTTACAACAATTACGAAATTCTATACAACACAAAAGAGGTAAAAATAAGTGAGGGGGAAAAAAACAACTTGAAAATGCCGGCGGCGCGGCGGCAAATTGCGCGAAAAGCAACAACAAAATATATATATATCAAGTCTTGCCTTATAGAGGCACTCCATGGATCCAATTAGCAAACAATTTATATGCACTTTGTTTGAGGTGAGGGTATGCCGGTCGTAGCTGCTACGCTCCTCAGGGAAGGCCCGAGAACGGGTGTCTGGGTCTTGGGAAATGGGAGAGAGCTGATCTGGATAAGCCACAGGCACGAGTATGGTATGGTATGGTATGGTATTGTATGTACTTTATGGACGGGCTCTTTCCAGTCTTCTACGTAGTATTCTAATATGCTGATCTAAGATTAGTGAAGGATTTCTTGGGCTGACAAATGTGGCTCTGTTAAACCATAGTCACAGCAGATGTTCGTCTAAAAGAATGGTTCCAAAAACTATACAAGTTGTCTCCAAAAAGGCATTGGGGGAAGGTGTAAATAGATACATATATGAACTTATTTGTGATCAATTCTTACCCTTTTTGATCAAATATTCTATACATTCGAATCCCTTGAATGATAGACCAGTTATAATCTCTACCGGTTTTCCAACCAATTAGTTTTCAACTGGAAAATATGTATTCCTAAGACAAAATCCCAACTAATCCTCTTTTAAATCAGTCATGAATCCAATGAAAAACCGGGTGGTTGATTATTTTATGGAAAACCTGCTTTTAGCGTTTTAAATCCCACTTTTTTAATGCCCAATATCATCATCCCTTTTTGCAATATTTAATTTAATATTTGTAAGCCCTATCCTTGTACCTGTTCCCCTCGTTCTTACTTACTCTCTTTTCCTTGTAAAATGTGAAGTACTTTTTCGTGGGTAGTGTATTTAAAATTCTTTTTTGAATCTTTACCCACTCTACAAGCCTTGTCTTTTACCGTCTTTCACTCTGGCGACACATTTCAAAGACACTTAATACTCGGCTCAAAGTTGGGCCTCATTTAACCATTTTGATTGCAGTTTCAAATTGCAGTTATTTCAGAGCAGAGCAGAGCTTCGGAGGAGGGGGCTAACGGGGGCTAAAGGGAGTGGTCTCTGACAGGTAACACTGTCACTTGCCCTGACATATGGGGGTTGTTGTTGGGAACATGGCCCCGGCCCCGCCCTCGGTTACACATTATTTAGCTGCCGCTGATGCGGGCGCTATATATTTTAACCAAATTGTTTTCGCCGGGAGCCTCATGCTCGTTATAAGGGTCGCAGTCGCAGCACCTGGCCGGGGGGGGAAAGTTCTCAAAGTTCTTTTTTTGCAGATGGTGTGCTCCGTAAGTATCCAAGGGATTAGGTAGTCGTGTGTGAATGTATCTGTATCTCGATTTGCATGGCATGCTATAATTTAGCATAAATTGTCCGTGCTGTCGAGATTAATGTATCTAATGACCTGATTTGCTGATTTACAGTAATTTCCAGCTTACAGCTACCCCACGGATACACGAATACACGGATACACAGATACACGGATATATTGAGGCACACATGGCTGGCTGTCTGAATGGCTGGTCGGTCTGTCTACCTGCAGATACATTTTGTTTGCCCGGCGTTTTCCAGGAAGTGTGCGCAAGATACACAAAAGATACGACGAGACCACGAACATCTCGCACCGCATCCGCCGTCCAGGCATCCGCCTCTGAAATCCCGAAATCCATGGACACACAAATCTCTTTTTCTCCCTCCTGCGGAAATGAATTTGCTGCCATTAATCATGCGCCCAATAGGATTCTTTTCTAGTTCGTGGGTTTTCTGCCTTCCACTTGAAGTTCCTTTGGGTCTAATGACGGGTTGTTGTCCAGCCAGGGATATGAGGCCTCAGCATCAACTCTCTAAAAGTGCAACTTCATATGGAAATCTGAGATTTACTACGGCTTTGCTAGGGTTTTTAGGCCTCAAGATCGAAGGATTACCAGTTGGAAAGGTGATATCCAAGAGATAAAGAGATCATCGTTGAGATCTTGAGATCTCTTAGCTCTTCCCCTTGATCATACTCGTGGAACAGCTGTTTTACCAAAAGCTGTAATCCAAGCTTCCACTCCTCGCTCTTCCCTTCATAAAAGAGTTATTTCCATCTACACATCAAAGGGTTTTCATTTGATTATTATTTTGTAAGACCATCCAACGAAACAGACATAATGTGGGACTCGCTCCTTCAGTATCATTCCACCCAATCCCCATTTCCCAGTGAACCAAATCGAATTGAATCGAATGGAAATCGAATCAAAATGGGAATAAGACTCATTTGCACGGGCACTTGAGACGCCTTGAAAGGCGGGGGGTGAGAGAGTGAAGGCAGGCCTTTGACGGGTTGACTGCGCTGCTCTGCCGGCAGTGACTGCGCTGCTTAAGCTAAGCGTGCTCTCATTCTTCCTTGTCTGCTCTCCTCCGTCAAGCTTCTTCGTTTGCTCTGCTCCAATAACAAATCGATGGCGGCGATAATTTCTGTACGCAGCCAGCTGCTTGTCCTGCATCTATTTATCTTGCCTACCCTTTCGCTTCTTATCTCCTTCTATTTCCGAGGGTGTCATCCTGGCAGAGGGTATGATGTTTTCAGCAAACATTTGCAAGGCAGACTCATTTGAAGAAGACTCTTGCTATACAAAACTATTCAACCAAACGTTGGGCATTAGAGTTTCATTTGTTTCCACATAATTTCAGAAAATTGTATACAAATCTCAGGTAAATGCCTTAGTAACTATCCAGTGCGAGGGTATGCATTACTTCGGTACCCAAATCCCACTCAACCCTTGCCTAACCCACTTTTTTTTTACGCATTTTGTGTATTAAGCCCTTGAGTGCGATATTGCGGCTCAAGTGCGAATCGCAGAACAGGGAGAGGGAGCGGCCAGCCTTAAGCTTTTCATTTTGCGAGCGGAAATAAAACATAAAAGTAACTCTTGGATGTTTAATGATAAAGTTTGCTGCTCCCCTCTGTGGTGCACTCTCCCTTTCGTGTGTGTGTGTGTTTGTGAGGAGTGTTTGCCTTTGTTCATTATTGCCTGGGCTCCGCCTGGCCGGCCCCTCAGGGCACTACATTTGGTGTTTTTTGCACGCTCAGCGCAAAACAGAATGAAACAAAGCAACGAGAGGAACAAGAGGAGGAGGCAGGGGGGGATGGGGAATTGTTGAAAAGGAAAAACGCATTAATTACGCTTTTTCAGCATAAAAAGCAGGAATCGAATCGGAAACGGTTGGGTCGTATCCCCGGGGTGGTGGTTCGGGTGGGATATTATTATTTTTATTACGGGTTCACAGGATCCTGCGGGACGGGATGCGTAGCGGCACTCTAACATTTGTACTGGTTTACCGGTTGATTATGCGCATTTCGTTAAGTTCTTGTTTTCGGGATCATATTTTTTGGGCGGTTCCCGAAACTAGAACTTCCAGCCGCCAGTCGCCAGCTGACACGCTCCATTGGAAGGAACTGAATACAACGCAAACAGGAAGCTGAAATAAATGAAAATCGACAGTTTTCAAATTAACCGTTGCATTGACAAATGAAAGCAACAAACGCAAATTGTCATTAAAAAAGAAAGAGCGGGAGAGCCGGAGAGCCGGCGAGCCGAGGGACAAAGCAATAGATGGACGAAGCAAACGCAGCGAAGCGAATGAAACAAAATAATACAAAGGGAAGGCGCTGCACTCGGATGACGACATCGTTGATACCCTTGTGGACCCATCAATCGTTCTGTCTTATATCCTGTGTGGTTTCTACATGGAAACATCTAGTAAAACTCATCATACCCTTTTCCAAAGGCACACAAAGTACCGCAAGAGAGTGCTCTCGTGCTCTCTTTCGGTGGGAGAGCTGGAGTGAGAAAGGGACAAAGTCATGCCCAAATGCCGCTGGTGCTGCAACTGTCGCTAATTGCAATGAGCGAGGAGAGGGAGGAGAGTGGGAACACAGACTAAGAGGAAGAAGGAGGGGGAGAAGCAGTTTCCGACTGGAGTGAGGTTAAGAGAGATGGCCGGGGGGGGTCGGACTGTGTGGTTAAGGGGAAGAGTGGGGGTTAAATATTGCTGCCAGGAAGTTGTTGAAAATCAAGCGAAACGAAATGACTTGGCCAGTGCCTCGTTCTTCATGTTACCCCTTCCTTCTCTCTTGGTCTGTCTCTCTCGCTCCGACACTGACTGCAGACCGCAGACCATCCGCCAAGGGCGGCAGAGTCAAAGGGGGATACCGCTGCAAGACTCATTAGCATTTTTTGCCTGCCTTTTATAATATGCATGTTGTTTTCTCTCCCTCTCGCTCTGGCTCTCCCTCTCTCTCTCTCTGTCTGCTGTTTTCCTTTCCTTTTTTTTATGTTTTTTTATTGATAATTTATGCAGTCGCACTTGTGGGTTGTAAATCGTTTGATAACACGCAAAACTTGCCAACGGAAAGTGCCAAAAAATGTGCCCAGAAGGGAAAACTATGTAAATGAATTTCTGGTTCATACATGGGATGGATGGATGGGATACACGCGGAACTGACTGTCAGAAAAACTTTGGGGGAAAATTCGAGTATGTAAATCAGGAACCCCTCTTTGGTGTGGAACTGAAAATGTGTTCTGCCATAACCACCGAATTTTTCCAATTTCTTAAGACGGCAATCCATGGATGGCCATGGATTTTAGCCATTTATTAACGAGTGTAGTGAAAGCATTACAGGCGGGCACTTTCTTTGGACGGACATTATTCTGAAGGCACAATTTGTAGGAAAATTCTCTTAATTTTTCCATTTAGAATACAGTCAAAACATTCACAGATTTTGCCTAGAATTTGTATACCGTCAGTTATTTGCATATATTCAACTACCCATGAGCCCTCCCCTGATTCCATCCACACTTTATTAAAGCCGGGTTTTTCCTTTGAACTTGTTCGTTTATACCCCTGCCCCTGCTACCCCTAACCCGCGCCGGAGTTTGGCTTCCGTTTTGTGTAAGCCCCGAAAACGAGACCGAATCCGTAAATGCAGCAGCAGCAGTGCTGGAAATGCATATTGCCAATGGCAACTGGAAGGCAGGGCAGAGCCAAAAATTTAATTACTTTTTATTACCAAGAGGCGAAAACGAGACAGGGGATGAAGGCGGCAACGGCCATTCAGGTTAGTGTTTTCCCCTCCCCAACGCCCCCACCCACGCAAACCCCTCTCTCAAAAACTTTTGATTCGGGCTTCCTGCATATTTAATAAGACGTCAGTGAGTCCATGTCAAAGTTTTGGTTGGGTTCGGTTTGGTTTTGCCGTGTAATATAATAATACACACTTCAAATTAATATTAATTTTGGCTCAGGGTGGAAAAAGCTCACTGATGGGGCTTAGGGGTAGCAAAGCAGAGGGAGGGCAAGTGGGTGGGTGGAGAGGGTGGATTGGTGCTGGCCACAAAACTAAGACAGCAATTTATTGTAAGATAACGCCAAAGCTCGTTAGGCCAGGGGGCGGGTGAGATGGTGAGATGGCAGCCAGGGGGATACAGTTTTAGGCATGCTCCATTTACACCAGAATTTATGGCACGTGGCCGTGGCAGACACCAAAACGGGGCGTTGGCTGGGGCTTTAATGAACAGTTAGCCAAACGTCCTTTCGTCCTCTCTGGCTCTCTGGCTCTCAGCAGCAGCTGTTGCGATCATTTGTGTATTTCATTACATTTCCCCCAGAAAGTTTTTACTTTTATTCTGATCTTGCATTCTTTCTTCCTTCCCTCTTTCCTGCACTTGTCTGAGGGTACATTCTGTCTCTTTTCCTTATCTTTCCCCCCATCGTCCTGCACTTATCTGTGACTCCAGGACTAGCTGCGTTTCTTGTCCCTTCCTTTGTGGTCTTTTTCGCGCTTGTTTGTGACATGTTTTCGCAATTTCTTAGGTTTCCGTTACTTCTGATGTCTCCCGCTCCCATTACTAGAGCTTCTCTCCCGCTGCCTGCTGCATCCTCTGCCTGCTTCACCGTTATTGCTCCTCTCCCGCTGCTCATTCTACTGCTTGCTCTTGTTCCTCTGCCGCTGACGGCGTCTGACGATGACACACAAAGCCCTCTCTCTGTCTAGCGCTAAGGCAGAGGAGAGCACGGAGGAAGCGGAACAGAGACACTGAGAGGACAACGAGACCCACATGTGACCCAAGCGCACAATAGAACTTAAGTAGTGACAGAGGCCCCGCGGCAGAGGCAGAGGCAGACCCGAGACCCGAGACTCGGATCGAATAGATATGGTAATACAATACAATATGTGGCATGGCATGGCTGTGGATGGAGAGAGTGCTATAACAATAACAGAAACAGCAAAACGCATTTTGCAGAATGGTGGGAAAAGACAACAATAGGGCAACGGGGGATGGGAAGTAGAAGGTGATAAATGGGAGATAACGGGAGAACGGTTGGACAGTTATGTACGATTACGTAGGGTGTACGCATATTACAATATAACGACAGTTTCAACAAAATTAAAAAATAACAGCTCCTAGGATAATACTCCTTTTTATTAATTCCTGATTCCTTATAGACGGAATTATTCAACTGATAAATATATAAGGATTTGCCATCCCCATTCACTATTAAATCTATCATTTATAGTACATATTTTCTATAGATATCATACAGCCCCTGAAGATGCCTCTATTAAATTAAGCATAATAAAGATATCACAGAATATTCTCGGATTTCTTTTTTAAAGATCTAAAGTATAGCCTGTTCTATGCTAAGTAATTACTTTGACCATCTTTAATATATTCCGGCTTTTAATCACTATTATTAGCGATGTAGCCACTAACTGTTGAAACTATACCCAGGATTAATTTAGTTAGAGTTTAGAGATAGACAAAAAACCCCTCCCCCGCAACCCGATGGCACTATTCCCATTACGAATTCGGATTCATCAGGACCATGAAATCGACCAGTACAGAGGTCACATTCCGTGCTGCCCTAAGCCCTTTTCTGAAATAAGCCGCCATTCGTGCATTGTACAATTTACGTAGGGAATTTTTTTTTGGCAACTGCCGCCCTGACACTCGAAAACGTGGCCAACTAGGAGCCGAAAGCAGCTTTTACCTAAAAGGCTGCCTGCCACACGTAAATATTCTATAAATTTTTATGTGCGGCCTCTGTCTGGCGCTAGGTTTGAATTTTCTGTTGCTATTGCTGTTGCTGTTGTTTGTGCACCACCTGCCTCTGCCCCTCGCTATGTGTGATGTGCATATATATGTATCTGAATGTCCGGGTTATGTGCGGATCTGTCCGAACGAGTATGTTGCCTGTGTGCCATGTTCAATTGTGTGCCGTCTGTTCAAATATTTTAAACGCCTGCCAATGGCTGAATGGCTGAATGGTTGAGTGTGTGTCTAGGGAGCGGCAGGAAGTCGAGGACGAGGACCTAAAAGAGTTCTCCTATACTAAATGCCTGGGTCTTGGCCAGCTCTCACGTAATTGCCCTTCTCATTCCGAATTTCATTGGGTTTTTGCTAGAGGAGTAGTTTCTGCCGAGTCCTGGAGACGATGGGGATGGGGAGGGGGGAGAGGGATGGGCTTGGGGCCGAGAGGATATGCGGGCCTGTGGTGTAAACACTTTGTCGAAGCTTCGCCTGCCTTTAGGCGAAATATTTCGTAATTTCGGCTCCCGTTCCCATTCCCATTCCCAAGCTATAGATCGGGGTGCGCCCCAGAATGCCATGGCAATTAGGGAGAGCGGGCCCGGGGAGAGGGCATGACTGTGCTGTTCTTGCCCCGAAACTGCCAAGAGATGAAAGGCAACACGATTCGGGCCAAAAAGTTCTTAGCTGTGCTGTGCGTCTAATGAAAGATTCGAGCAGAAATCGCGAGAGGGAGCGGCCAGCCCCAGTCCCAGTCCCAGATCAAAGACCTATCGATTGGCGGGGCGGGAAAGGGAATTCTTTTACGAAAATTTTCGAAAATCAAATATTTTCAATTTCCTGTCGTTGCTTTTTTCTTTGCTTGGTTTTGTTATACTGCAACACAAAGGAGATTTAATTCCCTTTGATTAAGGCCGGAGTAAAATGGCCTTGAGGCTATATCCATTTTCTGTGTGTGCAGTTTTTAATTAAAATTTCTTTGCACTTTGAGCCGGTATTTTTTGAATATTTTTATAGGTTCATTATACGTACATATTTAATTTGTTGAATGTGTAAGACTTTAAGGAACAGACTACATTTTCCTTAGTAAATTAAATGCAATACAAGGACACAACTTACGAAATCTCTGTAACTCATTTGGATGCCAGCATTGTTACGAGTAAATCAAATTGCTTTAAGGAAGATTGAACCAGGACTTCCATTCCTAAATAGTCCATACATACATAGTTTCAATTACATATGTAAGAGTTATAGGTAGCTTCAATATATATTGAATTCCAGAAACCCTACGTTGATTTCTTCTATATTTCTGGTTCTACGATATTATAATCAAACACTACAATATAATTACTTTTATGTAGTGATCAGCTATGTATGTAGATGCTTCCTGAAAACAGTATTTATATTATCTAGATTCGGGAATCGGGATTGCAATAGTAGTCGATCTATGTGTTTTTAAGTTCTTTTGAATCGTTGTACGATGCTCCGAATGGAAGTCGGTACCTCTATTTGCAATTTCCACAATTCCAAGCTTGCTATTGGCCTTTTTAGGAGAAAATTAAGAATGATTTTCTTCTGAAATTCTGCGGCTCTCTTGCTTTTGATAAATTTGGGCGATTTGGCGACCATTGGAGGTATTTTGAGTTTAAGTATTGGACAGTCCCACAGAACTATAACTACATATGTGTGAATCCTTGTAAAAAAAGACCATATGGTCAAATGCTAAATGCCAATATTTGTATAACTCTTTTAGTTAAAAAAATTACGGGTATAAAAACTAAACCAATCTTTTAGAGAAATTATTAATTTATCCGATACAAATATTTCCCTTTAGAAAATTGGGATGGAAAAGCAGGCCTCAGTGAACTCAAAAGTAATTGCTGTGCTAGGACTTACGTCCGGCACTGTATTTGTGCTACAGTCAGCCAGTACTTTCCTCTAGTCAAGACTTCTACCCCAAAAAGATTTTACCCCCAACTGTGTCGCAAATTAAGTGCATTTAAATATTTTTGCAATTTCCAATTTGAGGCAGAAATTGCAAAGAACATTCCCAAAGCCACCTCCCGCTCTCCCCCTCCCCCACAGATAGTTAGCATATATTCGTATGAACCAAAATAAAACCAACCCCAAACTGAAAAACGGCCAAAGGAGGAAAAAGTCAAATCAACTTGAGTTAACAGCAGGTGGCTCTCACTGGATGGCCAAGTTCTCTCCCTCTCCCTCTGCCCCTCTCTCTCCGTCTTTACTACCCCCGGGCACAAGTTATCCGAAAATTGAAGTTAAAAGTTATCTCTGCCAGGGACTGACTGGGGGAGCTCTGCTCCCCTATTGCCGGCAACACCCTCAAGTACGCCTGAGTGGCTAAATTCATTTGGCAGCCAAAATGCAAATTATTACAACTTACTTTTCTTTTTTATTTCGCCATCATTTCGTGTGCGAGAAGTCTGAAAATTATTTACTCGAATGGAGGCGGAAATTCCTCCATCCAAGCAGAAGTTCCGCCCGAGACTAAGGGTTGATACCCGAAGTTTTTCGGTCGGAACTTTACGTGTGGCTGGTGGATGGGGTGGATGGTGTGGATGGTGGGATGGGGGCTCCGAAAGGGATGGAGAAGGTAGTGTTACAACTTTGACTTCCGTATGGAGTCGTTTATGATTTGCTTTTTCAGCGTTAAAGATAAAGATATCATGCCTGGTCGGGCCTCGTTTCCTGTGCTCTGGGGAATGGGGCTCTGGGGCTCTTTCTGCTTTCTACTAAATCACCAAAAGGGGTTGGCCCTGCCGATAAGGAATCTCCCTTCGCTGTTCTTGTGCATTTTCTCAGGCCTCTCACCCTCTCACTCTCTCACCCTCTCACTCTCTCACCCTCGCAATTGTCATGTAAATCAATGCAACTGGCGCGCATCGCATCCAAAAATCATTTCCATAACCTTACAGCAGGCACACTCACGTACATCCATCCATCTATCCATCCGTCTCTTTTTCCCGGCTGACTCCATCCATCTCTTTCCCTCACTCCAATATCTTCCTCCTTCTCGCATTTATTCAGTCGGCCTGCATTTTGCGCTTAAACGAAACCAATTGAAGCGTGAATCTTTCACATCGTTGTTGTAGTCGATAACGAAACGAATAATGAGTAAGAAGGAAAGAGGAGAAAACGAATGGAGTGGGGTGGTGGTAAGGGGGGAGGTAAAGTGAGAAAGGAAAGAGGCTGATGAAGAACCAAGAAGGGCAAAAAGGCTGCGGTAACAGGCGAGAAAAGGGAACGGGAGGATTGAGGGTAATGAGCAGGATGGGGCACAAACGAGAGGGCACACAATCACAATCGTGCCTCAGAACGAACACTGGCCAGCACATTTTTCAGTTTTCGAAAAGATTATTATTGGATAATACTGCAGATTATACATGCAATGCCCTGAGGAGATTTCTTAATGGAAGGAATGCAACTTAGGGAAGAAAATAGCATAGGGTTCTCTAGAGTTCTTCAAATGATCATTTCCTGTCATTAGATGAAAAGATAAATTTAAATTCGTTATCCGATTAGTTTCTGAAACCTATAAGAGACGGTCTCTTTAACTCTGAAGAATTCAGAGCTTTTATTTCTACAGAATCGAGATTTACAGACACTATTTATAGGAATTATTTTGTTTCCAGATAATGGTTATCATTACCATTCCATAGGTTAATAATACATACATGTGTATCTATGTAGATTGAAAAATACTTATGTTGTTTTTATCATTATCTTCTTCTTGGCCACATAAAATTCTATTTCGGATTTATCGCTTTTATTATCCCCACTCCAAATTCAGATTTTATTCCTTTGGAACTACAAAGATATCAAGTTTAATCTTTCACCTACAATGATATATGGCTTCATTTCCAATTTTAAAGTAAGTTTGAAGATCATTTTGGTTAGGGATCTGTAAATCATTATCTCTCAAAGACGTTCCTGTGGTCTGGTGTAAGCTTGCTGTTGAACGCAAATCAGGACCCCTACAAAAGAGACTGCCATAGAGCTTCACTTACCCGATTACCCGATCCCCACTACCAAGTGCCACTACCACAAAGTACAATACCACTCCCAAAGTACAGCTCCGATTCCACTGTCACTCCCAAAGTACAGCTCCGATTCCACTGTCACTCCCAAAGTAGAGCTCCGATTCCACTCCCATTCCGCTCACGCAGTGGTCTCAAAGTGGAGAAGCACTCAGGCTTAAATCTCTCGCGAAAGAGCATTGAGACCCTCGCTCGATATTAATTTCCATGCGGTCGCCCGTTGTCTATGTCTACGGCTTAAATTTAATGCCTGGCTCTGCCTTCCCTGCTTAGCCAGTGCCAGTGCCCTGGACCTGGACCTGGACCTGGACCTGGGGCTGTGCCTGGGCCTGGGCCTGTGCCGGGCTTGTGTTTCAATTAAATCGCTTCGGAAAAAAACAGACACGAACGAAAACAGAAAAGAACGTAACTTGAAACGCGGCACATTTTATTGATAGGCCTGCCAGGGCAACGTGCCAGACGTGTAATTGATGTCCGCGATTTAAGCGCAATTGATAAGCAGGGAACGAGAGTCCCAAACCGAACCGAACCGAACCCGAGTCGAGTCGAGTAGAGTCCGTAATATAAACTGAAACTAAGAGCTCTACTCCCCGGCATCCCTCGCCCTGTGGCATGTCCCATCCCTCTGCGTTTGCTGTCCATTAAAAAGTCAGCAACTGTAGCTAATTAAAGCGACGTCTGAGCGAGTAAAGAGCAAAACTCGAATCAAATTTGGCGCATATCAAATTATGAGCACAGCTGGCAGCAATTGCCAGCGAACGAGCGGACTCTGCGGACCAGGGACGGGACGGCAAAGGCCTCAACGACAACATGACGCATATGGATGGGACATCAGACCATCAACTATATAAATATGCAGCATGGGACATGGGACCATCGTCCCATATAAATTTACAGTATGCGACATGGGACCATCATCCCGTATAAAAGATATACAGTGTTTCCGAAAAGTTGTGTGACAAGGGGAATATTCATTAGAACTATAGTTTATGGTGTATTTTATGAAGGTTCTTTATAGTTCTGCAACACAGGTTGATAAGAACTGCTACACAGGAAAGTAACGTATGGAGCACTTTAATAAACAGAAACTTGTACACAGCAATAGAGAATGGTAAACATATCAAAACAATACTGTACTCTATTCGAGGGTTGGATCTTTTGTTACCATTTTTATATCAGTTTCAAATTTTAAGTCTGGTCTGCAGTTGAAAAAATATGCCTTTCAAGTAATTTTAAACATAGTTCCGTCTCTTATATTATAAGTAAAATTCCTAAGATTGTATTCCATTATTTCTACATATGAATACTAAAATGTTTCGAATATATTCTGTGCGTTACGAAGAGTGCAGCCATGGGCGTTTTTCTTATAATAATGAATAACCTCAGGGGAATAATTTGGGTCCCCATACCTCAACCAGGGGATTCATGGGTGACTCCCTCCCTTGTCCTCCCACTCCATTCTGATTCATTATATCATTTTCTCACTCTCGCTCTGTGCATCGTTTGCCCGTTCTGCCTAATTTTGAAGCGTTTCCGTTTAATTACGGAATTCGCTTAGGAATCAAAATGAAATTCTGGCAGCGGGAGACGGGAAGAGGTGTCTCCGTTGTGTCCTACCTACCCACATCTATTACCATACCATATGCACGTATTTGCTTAGTACATTTCTGTTTTCCTAGGCACGTCGCCCTCTCTTGAACGGACCTTGTCCGTCCGTCCGTCCGTCCGTCCGTCCGTCCGTCCGTCCATTCGTTTGCTCTTATCGATGTTTGTCTAGTTTATGTTTTGTTATTTTTGTCATCTTCTATGAATTTCTGTCTCTTTTTTTAGTTTTGTTTGCCCACGTAGAGCCCAACGAAGAAGTACTATAAGAAAAATAAGTAGAAGAAGGTAAAGACTCAAGCTGAGTTTTCTTTGAGCCGAAACGGTCCGGACCACAGACTCAAATTTCCCTGCCCAGTCACCGTGGTGCTAGACCCATGGAACCGATCTTCAAATGGAACAAATGTAACATTAATCCCCAGAGGACAAATGATATATGGCCTGGGTGTACGATTGCACTGTAGCTAGAAGCCATGTCATGTTGAAAACCGAAAGTAAGTCGTCATCTGCTGTTGTAGATGGATAAAAAAGGTTGAGAAATGCTGCCCATAAACTGCTGGAGATCTAAGAAAACGGATTTTGAATGGAATACGAGCAATATGGTATAAATATGAGTTGGATAGATGGACAGAAATATCTGGGAAATACGAGTATTGCGGTCTATTATGTACATTTTGATTGAATTGATTTGGGATTATCCTGATTATGGAATGGGATAATCTCTTCAGAATATACATAAATATTAATAGAAGGTGTTCTCGTTACATCAAGTATTTCCCTTCATAATCGCCACTAATTGAATCAATCAGTAATGCAAATCATTCCACATAATCCGTTTAAATACGAATGGCCTCTGGTAATGTCCATTTTGTAAACAACGATAAAATAAAGTGGCTTTCTTCATTGAAATGTGTGTTTTCCAGTAATTTCCAGCTGTTGCAATATCTAATTTTATCGGAACTACTAAAGGTTTGTTCTGTATAATTAGTTCCAATTGTTGTCCAATCTTAATTTGTTCAATTCATTCAATTTATGTACCACAAAACACACATTTCCCCAAGAGCTTATTAGCAAAATGCTGTTTAACGATCATATGGTAGTTTTAAGTGGTTCTATTATTTGGTGATATGAGGGTAAATTCTTTTGAAACGAATCAGTTAACAACGTTCTGTACTACTCGTAAAAGTTTGTTCCCTTTTGGGTAGCCAATACTTAAGTTAATGAACAAATTCCTTGCGGAAATATGCCTTAAACATTCGTTAAATGGTCACTCAACTAAGCCGAAATTGCTTACAGGCCGAACCCAACTAAATGTGGAGACCACCATTAAGGATCTTATCTGCAGGCCCTTAGCAAAAAACATGAAACATTCCCAAGTGCTCTTATCGCGCTTCTCTGCACTGGCGCTGGCTCCCCCAACTTTTGTCCATTCCACTGTGCGGCAGCGGCAACTGAAAAGTTGCCCCTTTTGCGAGGGGCAGAAGCAGCAGGCAGCAGAGCAGACAGCAGGGCAGGCAGCAGGGCAGGCAGCAAACTTCCAGCGAAGGCAAATGCCTAATAGACATTAGTCCAAAAACCTGCTGACTCCTGACTGGTGTACGAGTACGAGTTTACGAGTATATGGCTTGGTAGTGCCAGCTCTGGCGCTGGCTTTGGCTCTGCGATGGCTCCAACCCAAATGGAGCTGCTTCCATCCTTGGCTTGGCTCTAGAACAAACTTCAACATTGTTGTTACACTCTCAGGGAGAGTCTTGTCATTTTCAAACGAAGTTTGCCCAGCAGAGAAGGAGGGAAGCTCAGACACCAGCCTGAAAACCTATTAAGTCCATGGCAACGATCGTTTGCTTAAGGGTATTAGATGCTTCGTTCCACGAGCCCAACCTAGTTGCTGACGCCACTGTTGCTGTTGGTTTCGTTTCTGGTGTTGCATTACAAGTAGAAATTTTCAGTTTTGCAGCAATTTTGTTTAATTTCTTTTTGGGTGCCGCACGCCTCGAACATAACGAGCGTGGTTAATTGTAACCATATATACATACATACGGACCATGTCGATATCCAGGGAGACGACGACGACTCGCCCGGAGGGAGGGAGAGGCAGAGGCAGAGCCAGAGAGAGTGTGTCTGCCCCTTGGGTGTGCATGTCGCGACCCTCCTCCTGCCTCCTGCCTCTTGCCACCGCCATTCCCCGTTGCGGCTGCCGGCACTGGAGCAGCCCTGCGTTTTGTTCAGAGTCTGTGGCAAATGTGTCATTAGGCATGTTTCATGACCCTTTGTCATGCACAAATAATTATAATTTAATACACTTGCCAGCAGGTTGTCGAACGGACAGAGGGGGACGTGCCCCTTCACGTAGGGCTCAGAGCGCTGCCACCCCAGAGTTGAGATTTCGGTTTCGTATTCTCATTACCTTTAATACCCATTACTCAAATATTTGAACATTGAAGGGGGAAAGTTTTGGGTAGTCGTGGAGAAAAAAGTATACGGATATTTCCGGCCTATAAATCAGAGTATTCTAGATTTGAATTCAACGTACGAGAACTTCAGATATCCACGAATGCAATATAGGTAACTTCATGTTTATGCGACGGCTATCCCTATAGTCAGTGATTGTGTAGATTACTTAAAAACACTGATTTTACTGAATTATTTTATAGCTCTTCCAGTTTCCACTCCGCCAAAAGTAATTGTTTTTGCCTTATCGCCTACTGAGTAACCCCTTCGTCGACTCCACATTGATCTTTCATCATAATCTGGCCAGCAAAGAGATTTTCCCTTGACTGTTTCGGGAATGCTTAGTTTTTTCCTGGATTTTTCCACCGTCGCATCGTGGCATTCTGTCGCTGTCGCTGTCGCTGTGTGTTTTACTTTACTTTGTGCCACATAATTGCCAACAATTTGCTGAAGTTGCCAGCACGAGTGCGCCGCCCGGCAATTACCAAAGGCGCAGGATGTGTTTTAGTGCGCGCACGGCCCCCGTCATCATCCTGCCCATTCCATTCCATTTCGTTCCGTTCCATTCGACTTCTACCCATCATCATGGTGCATAGTCCTTGGTGCGAGTACCAGTACTATCCCTTGTCTTGGCCCCCAACTAATTTGCGCAGCTCGCGGCAAAATATGAAAAGTTTGTCTTGGCTAATTTGCTTTATGGCATTTTAATTGTATTTGCCCAGTGTCTGTCCCTGTCCCGTGGAGAACGCCATGGAAAACTGCTGACTGCCGACTACCGACTAGCGTCTCCTGCTGACTCCTCAGGAGTGTGCTGGGCTGTGCTGTCTGTTGAAAATTTAATGAGCTTATGAATTTCAAATCATTTTCCGACCCACTCAGTGCGCACTGCGCACCTGATAGAAGGGGATACTGGCTGGCTGTCCCCTGTCCGCCGTCCCCGTCCCACTCTTTGGCAGATGGCTCCGCGCTTTCGCTGCTGATAACCGCACATTAGCCAATTATTGATAATTTATGAAAGTAATTGAGGTACACGAAACATTTCCTATGAATGGTTCTACTCGCACTTACAGGCGTGTGTGTGCAGACATGTGTGCAACGTCTTTGTTGAAAATACAAATGAGCACAGCAGGGCCCCAAAGAGTGCAAATATAATTCTTATAAATAGACAACAACAGAGGCCCTTGTCGACAGTTGGCAGTCATCATCATCATCATCATCATCATCGTCAAGCAACTAAGCAAACATAAATATATAAGAATAGCTATGCGAAGGCTATAGAGAAGTATAACGACGGGAAAATACCCGCCATTCAACAATTTCGGGGCGAAAGCTTGGAATCTTTCCATTTCCAATTTCTGGGAGATTGGAAATGGGAGATTACTCCAATCAGGGAAGCACCTAAGACTACTTTTGGCTGGAAAACTGATAGATTTGTTATGAAACTTGCCCCCCAATGCCAGAGGAAATGGTTCCATAAAATATATCATAAAATTCGAGCATTGAAACTTTAAAAATGAGACTTCTATAACACTTTATGAAGGAAAATATACTATTAAAAATTATGTGAAGGATACTACTAAATAATTTGCCACTAATCACCAGTATTCCATGCAATAATATCCAATTAGAGTGTTTTTATTTGAAAAATAAGTCTGCTGGATCATTTAATCGAATGGATTTCAGAGGGCGTATCACAAAGAATATGCACTTAGTTCCTCCGGCTCTATCCGCAATGAAATACAACAAATTCAGGTAATCTCTAAGCACTGGGGATTAAAAGAAACCCAGAGACCCTCCGCACTATAGACTTTGTCGCCATTGACTTTGCTTTGCCCTGCCACGACCTCCCCTCTGCCATATGGAGAGTGTAGAAAACAGAGGGCCCTACCATATAGAGAATATACATACTATGTACAGAAACGGAGGGAGCGATGGAACATGTCAATATTAGCAACGACAGCAACGGCATTGTCATTAATGAAACCAAATAAAAACCTTAAATGCTAGCTGGCAAAGCAGAAAAGCACACACTCGAAACACACACAAATTTGAACAGAAACAGAATTTTGTATTTGTTAACATACATACATAACCACACACTCGCAGATACTATTTGTTGTGTGTGTGTGTGTCTGTATGGGTGTGCGCCTGCATTTGGCTGGAAAAAGTTGTTTCACAAATAAATAAGCGCTTCGAAATGGAAACATTCGCTCCATTGCCCATAAATATTTGTTACCGCTTATGTTGATTCAAATGGTTTGGATTGCTGACTGATAGATGGTGGTATGTGGGTAATTCAGGGGAGTTCAGTTCGTTATTGGAGTGGAAATATGTACATATGTACACATTTATGTACGGAAAGGTTGAAAAAAAACTAGCCTAGAACTAGGATAAAACAATCGTATGAACAGGAACACGAATACTCTAGAGAAATGGGTTTCTATCATAGTATATTAAATCATTAGGATCCCTATACGAATGTAATACGTCATTAATCATATAGTATATTTACTAATAATACATTTCTGACCATTAAATGGGTTTTGAGTATATGTTTATACTATTTGTCGTAGGTATTTCGTGAGTATAATAATTACTCGTTTGGCTTAAACTTGTTTTGCCTTGGCTTTTGTGGAATCCAAAAATAAACCACACAATGATGCACAATTCCTTGAATTCTAATTTTTTATTTTAAGGTGAAGCTGCATACATTAATCTTTTATAGGGTACATCACATTTTTAGATACAAATTTGAAACAAATAAAATTAAATTTAGTTAAAACTTAAAACCAAATTTTAATTCATTTGAATATTTTATAGAACACATTACATTACATTCTTTGCTGAAGTTTAGCCCGCTGAAGATTTTAAAGCATTCACACCGATTCTCTTTATAGAGGCCGTACCATTCAGAGGTGCGCCAGTCTCGTACGTGTAACGACTGCGATATCCATCAGGACCAGCCTTGTAAAAGAGGATTAGAGTGCCTCCTTCTTTGTAAGATTGTCGAATTTCTCCCTCGATCTGTCGATGGCCTTCCGCATCCTCGACCACCGATTCAGTGCGAAATCCTGTTCCATCTGGACGGGTGATCCTCAGTTGGTATTCCCTGCCGCAGGCTGATTCCAGCTCACAGCAACTAATCCACAGGACAAGAATCCACTAGGGGGACTTTAGTTATCTACAAATTCTTCATCGAATCCCCAGAGACTCACCGCACTGATGGTTCTAGGAGACATGATGTCGATCTAACTGGCAGCAGATTGCAACTACCACTACCCCGAATGATATTCAAAACTCTGTTTGTGCCAGCATCATTCTACACTCAACCGAAGGGGAAACGGGTTTTATTGCAAAATGAAGATTAACTAAGATCAAAAGTGGCTAAACCACATTGCTTCATTGAAACAAGCAATCAAGACCGGATGCAGTGGGTCGAAGCTTTAAATACCCTTGGAAATTATAGGGTTTCCTACTTACAATCCCAACTATTGATCATGCTATGATCATACACAATTGCAAGGCACTTTTGGCACTTCGAATGCATTAACAAAAGATATTATTAAGGAAAGAAAGATATGTGGTTGTTAAGTTCTGGGCTAAATTGTATCGATAGTACCCCCTAGCAGGTGAACTTATAAATAGCTCTGATCCAATTGTATTCCTCAATGGGAGAGAAGAGATATGTATATAGAACCTGTTCCTAAAAGGCACTTTTAATATTTAATAACACTCAATAAAGTGTTCTTCCAAAGAAAGTAAGCTTTCTTGTTCCGTAATTTCAATGAGTGTTGTGTTTGATTGAAATGAATTCTCTGAAACGGCTCGTTTGATTTCTCAACTTTGGTCGGGGCTGTCGCTGTCGCCGTCCGTTTGCACTGCCTCTGAAGTGTCTTTATATCTTATCGAACTCGGAAAGAGTCAAGAGGCAGGGGTACGAGGCAGGGGCACTCCCTCAGCCCCAGTCACCTGTCGGCTGTCGACTGTCTGTTTTTTCCTATCACTTACCACCTCGATGCCCAATTTTTCCCGAACACCAAATGCATCTAATAAATAGGCGCACAATTAACAAGTTTCTAGTGATTTATGCCGACCGTCGCCGGTTCGGTTCGGTTGCGTTGGGTTGGGTCTGGGTCTGGGTCGTTTGATTTTCGTGCCTAGGGTTGGGCACGGCCTGGCCCTGCTAGATTTTATGAGCACCCCAACCGTGCCACGAAACAATGCAAGAGATAATTTTTTACGAGGCACTCGCTCTATGCGCCATGTGTTCGGGACCTGGGGAACAGGGACCAGGCACCAGGGACCAGGGAATAGGGCAGGTAGTGCCGGACCACGGACCACGGACCTCGACTTCGGTCTCTTTTAAGGGCCGCGTGTGCAATTAAACGATTTCGGGAAGGGCGTTAGGCATGCGCTCAGCCTTGACAGCGGCGCAGAGAGCCCCGGGAATCGAATCGAATCGAATCTCATTAAAGCAGTAAAGTCAATAGAGGCACGGCACCCTCTAAGCCAGAAGGAAGAGGAAGAAGGTAGAAGGAAGAAAGGGGTTGTGTGCGAGTGCGAGTGTGGGTCTTCTTGGGAAATTCAATTTGTGATTTTGTGGCAATGAAGTTGCTTTCTTTGTCTCTCTCGTCCTCCTGGCTATTGATTTTTGATTTTGCTCGGTGGAAAAGTTTCCTCCTCATGCCATCTGAGACAGTTGGCCCGGAAACTTTTCTAATTGCTCCAACGCAGAGCAGAGCAGTAGCGGCAAGTTTTCCTTCATAATTTTCCAAGCAGCCGGCGATTGAACAAAGCAATATTTGCACAAGTAATTTTCGGTTCAAAAAACTTTCACGTCCCATCTCTCCGACAGATCCACAGCCAGCGCCAGAGCCAGCGCGAGAGCCAGAGCCGGGGCAGGGCTGAGATGGCAAAAAATAAACGAGTATTTTCCAGGCAGCCAGAACAAAATGATTTCCCAGCCACGTACTTCAGCACGTTTCCAACTTTAATCTCTCGGGCGGTTCCAAGTTCCGTTCCATGCCGTTCTGCCGCTTCTCCGGCCCTGGCCCCACACTAATTTCTGTTTAAAAGCGGAATTTATGTGAGCTCAGCAGTTTTGCTCCTTCCTAATACCAAATCAAATAGAACTTTTCCACCGACCCACAGAAAAAGGGTGGGGCCAGCCAGGCGCAGTCAGCCGAAAAAAAAAGAATATACATAGTATGTACCAGTATTCGCGGAAAGGAGACGGAGATACGCAGAAATAGAATGAAAATGAAAATCGTTTTGTTTGGTCCCGGGCTCATCTTGATTTATGGTCAGAGGAAGTTCGCACATTGGAGATGCCATTATTCTGCGTATTTATACAAATGTTATCCCCTCTCCTCTCCACCTCTCCACCCAACCCTATAACGCATGCATTTATCCTCATATGTGGAATACCTCCCCATAAATCAATAAATGAAATTTACACGCATATTTTGTGTTACATACGTGCTGGTGGAAATTTATTAGATTCTCGCTGGGTTTGAGGGAAGTTGGGAAAATGGGTAAATGGGAAACTGGGAACTTCAATCTGTCAAGTCATCCATTTCATTCATTTCTCTTCATTAAACGTAATCTTAGGGCCATCTACAGTGCGCTTCATCTCATTCTCCTTTGAGGACATTTGATCAACTCTGTGGAATCCTTAGTAGTTCCATATCAAAGGAATAATTTATGCGGTTGCTTCTTGGAATGAATACAACGCGCTTGAGCTGATGATGGGGGCCCTTGAAGGGTAAGACGAGCGGACAGAAGGCAGAAGGCAGAAGACCTCGTCTTGGTCAAAGGGAAACCCTAGAGCTATCAGAGCAACAACATCTACATCATTGGACCATTTGACACCCAAAGAATTTTTAATTAAGGCCGCCGCGAAACGAGTGAAACTGCTCTTATTCGGATGCTGTTTGAGCTCCTGCAGCGTCCACGTCCGCCTCGGCCTCGGCTTCGGTGTCGGCGTCGGCGTCAGCGTCAGCAAATGGCAATGAAACGATAACAATAAAAATGCAGCTATGGCCATATAGAGAGATATGCGAGAAACGCGAGCGAGAGAGATATATGGGCCTATACCGCAGCGGCAGCAACAGCAACTGCAACTGCAACAGCGGTGATGTGCAGCCCCAGAATGCACATAAAAATTGTCCGCATTATTGTTGCAACAGATGAAGGAAGCAATAAAAAGAAGTAGACGCCACAGCTTCGGATACCCTATTAGATCTATGTATTGTACGTATGGCATATAAATTTGGGAAATAGTGGTATGATTTGGAGCAAGTTTGGCAGAGTTATGCAAGAGCATAATATATTGCTGGATTAGGATCTACGTTTCAAACATGTCATCAAAATCTTGATACCTTCTAAAAGGTACACGAATAGAGAAGGCAGAGTACTAGAGGAGATACAGAAGCTTCTGCGCAAGGTGTACTTGTGCGAGGTGAGGAGTTTCTACCGTCCATCGACGGTGTTTACATATTTATATATTTCGCTCTCTCTGCTTGCACATGGCGCTCGCATCGTGGGAGCGCCTTTTGGGACAGCGTCACCTGCTATAAATACACCTTGCATAAGCGCATCATCAGCAGAGAGAGCAGAATCAAAAGCAACAGAATCGAGGGTAAAGCAAAAGCGGCAGAGGCGCAGCGCTAGCAGCAGAGCACCACCACCAGAAGCAGCGGAGAAGTAGTAGAAATGAAAAGGGAGAAGCACATCAGCGAGGGAAGGCATATGCATATAAACAACAATGTCATCAGCATAATTGTATGTCAAGTGAGCGGCAGAGAGAGAGAAACGTTGAAGAAGGGGTGGGGGGGGGGCCCGTACAATGGAGTGAGTGAGAACTATAAAAAGCGAAAAGCAACAAAGAAAGGGGAAGGAGGGCAAAAAGCGGTGCCAGGAACCACTCGAGACCATGACGAGACAATGCAATCAAAGGAATCTCAGGGAGGGGGAAGGAGGTAGCAGAGGCAGTTGTAGAAAGGGACAGGGAAATGCAGCAGAGTTAGTCGATGGGAAGGGGTAACGTCAGCGAGGACAGGCCGATAGACAGTCGGTCGGAGGGGCAATGAATGGATGACGAGTCGCCGCCATGCATACGCAATATTAAGCCATCGGAAAGGAGTAGCAGTCGATCAGTGACGGCGGGCAGGAGTCAGAGAGGAAGAGAAGGTGAATTTCTTCGGTGGGCTTTGCACACTGCAGAATAGCCCTTAAGTTTTCTAAGACGGTTGGTAAACCAATTAAATTCTTTTGTATTCATGTTCAATGTTATTTACTTCTCATGGAGAAAGGGTATACAGTATTCCTTCTATAGCGGAGACCCCCTTACAAATGCAGCTCGGATTGGATCATATGTGCACTTTACTGCTGTGTGTGTGTGTGTGTGTGCCATTAGACGATGCGGGTCGCCTCGATGACAAAAACACGGATTCTGCTGCACCCAACATTTAGCATTTTGCCATTCACGTCAGCGGCATCATAATAATCATCTCCATCTCCAGCATCCAGCAGCGCTATACAGAGTTCTATGATTCCGACCCGACGTTTGCAACCCCAAGAGGAACGACTCGATTGCCACATCTGAAAGGGTATCAAAAGCTTCGTCATTTCCTTCAGGGCTGGTCTTGTTGTCGACGGTTTGTGTGTCATTGAAATGAAACGCCGGGCGACGCCTCTTGAGCGGAATTATTATTACCACTTATGCAGCAGTCGCCAGCAGAAGCAGAAGCTCTGACACAGGGAGCGACAGAAGGGGGGCAACCATTGGCATTGTTTTCCCACTGTGCGAGGCTTGGTTTTGGTTTTATTTTCCTTTTCTCTCCTCGTTTTTGTGTTGCATGCAGTGTTGTGTGTGTGTGTGTGTGTGTGCTGGCGGCTGCACTCATTTCCACATGAATGCACCGGCAGCAGCAGGGAGGACCGGGTCCATATGTGGCATACCACACGAAACCGTAGACACAGCTCCGACCCATACTGGAGACGCCGACATAAACCGCAAGATTTAAAAAAAAAAACTGGCCACTCCGACAGCAGCTCTAAAGCAGTCACACCCAGAACCACTCTTTTCTTTTGTACAATTTTTGTTGAGGAGAATTTCAGGTTTTCAGCTTTGAAAGTCCTTAAGCTTTCTTTTGAAAACCATGCATCTCATTATCATATTAAAAATGGACCCTCTTGAAAATAATTTTGCAGAATCAGAATAAATATAAAATTCGAACGAATGTAATGGCCTGATGTAAGGACCAAAAAGTACAAGACGACAAAAATTCAACGAACAACAGTCGACCTTTGATGCTAGGAAACTGCCGAAAGAAGATCGATCACAATAAAAATGTCCTACAGGAAACGCCGCAAAAAAAAGGAAATTATAAAAAAATGTAATCTTACACGTTCTGAACTCGGAAATGTGTAAACTTAAGGCCTGTTTAAACAGGGCCACAGTAGGAGATACAGATGGTATGATATGAAGCCAACTTTTCGTAGAGTAGGTGAATTAATGCTATAATGAATAGAGATGGATCTCCATTAATCATAGGGAGTTGTGAATCCAATCAAAATCCTAATTTTTATGAGAAAATGATATAGTGCTATATGCTACGTTATAATTCCAAGAGATAATATATTTTATTAGGGATTTAGGGAAGTTTCGTTTAAGCTTTATATTTGCTAGATACCATATATAGATCATAACATATAAAATCTTCAACATGCGATTCTCTGCACATTTTGAATGTTTCCAGTGGGATACTATTCCAATACATATGTACTTACATATGGATCGATAAGCTTAGCCCAATACAATTTTACAGATGCAGCTCCCACTTAATATCGTTTTGCAGACATTCATTTGCATATCTTCAATGCACCATGCGGCATAAGTTCCGAAGAAGTAGTCACTCATACATACATACATACGTACATACATGTATGTATGTCGGGCAACCTACCATTTGGATATATGTAAGTACGTATAGAGTGATCTCCAACAGACATCCGTCAATAACTATTTTGAGCATAGAATTCTTGGTGATTTCTCTTCGATGGCCACTCGAGGCGAATGGCAAGTGGCCAGTCAAGACTCTGTGCTCTATATAAGGTCACCCACCGCATATGTGTGCCCACATAGCATCCACAGAATGCCCCTAATGTCCACTTAACAGCAGCCTACTTAAATACATGCCATGCATACGAAAATGGCCAACGAAGCGGAGACGGTAGACAGTAGACGCCAATGCCGATGCCGTGCCGATGCCGTGCCGATGCCGATGTGGAAGCCACACATCAATGGCCCAAGTATCGAACTCTTAGAGAGAAGGCAGGGCCGATGTAGAGAGACACTCATTAAATGCCAAGAACATGCGACAACGACAACGTCGACAAACGGTACTGGAACGGGAGCGGGAGTGGGAGCGGAAACTTGAACAAGGGAGAACAATAAGCCTGCAGATTACGGAGCGGCGACTACGAGTGGCGACGGATGGGACAGACAGGGCAGAGCCACGGGTGCAGACGGAGGGTGCTCGGGACAGCGTCTGTCGGATCGGGTGAGTGGGGGTCAGTGAGTGATGTCTTTGAGTGGGCCGCACGAGGCACGGACAATTGAGTGCGTGGCCCCGTCCACGTCCACGTCGATGTCGTAGTCGTTGTCGTTGTCGTTGTCGTCCATCGGCCCGTTTCAAATTCAAAATGCAATTGCCGGTGATGCCAACTTTAATTACACAACTGCGGAGTGGACATCCCACTGTCCGTGCCTCCCTCTCTCTCTCTCTCACACTCTCCTGGTACTCCGATCCAATCATGGTACACCCAGTACGACCCTCCCTCTTTCAAACTGGACTTGTGGGCTGACTAAATGCTGCTCATTAAAGTAAATTACAATTTCTGTTTCGCCATTTGAATACCCTAGCAGAGGGGTATTATGATTTGGAGTAAGTTTTTGCTAATCAAATAGGGAAGAAACCGTACCTTAAGAGCGCGATGGAACCATCTCCATCTACCTCTAAATAGCCCCTTACTTGCAAGGGTGCACTAAAGGATCTACAAGTCTATAAGTAACACAGGGAAATGAATCACTAAATCATATAAGTAGCTTCTAGTAGGGCATCCAGATCTTTGGTTTCCCAAAAAGCCACCCTTCTGTATATTCTTCTTTATCTTCGTTTGCATGTCGCATGTGGGCGTGGCAAGTCTTGGACCTGGTGCGAGGTTATGTGTAATTAATGTTGATTAACGGTTTCTGCTCCGGCGAAAACTTTTAACCTAACTTGAAAGCAAATTACATGAAAATTTCTGTGCGTTACAGCTGAAGTTTCATAGTTGCTTGTGCCAAGGGTAGGGGTGCTGCTGGTGGTGGGACGGAGGAGGGGTCGGGAAATTAATAGTTGGCTGCTGGGATTTTGGTGGGTAATGTTAAATGAAAGGTTACCAGCCAGGGTTGTCAGCCATGACGTTGGGGGTTGGACCTGATATGTTGCAAGAGCTTCGGGGCCGTTACTCAAAGTTGGTCGGTTCTGTGAGGGGTTGGCGGATGGGTGGGTGGTGCTGTCAGGTAGTGTGGGGTTCGGATGGCAGCGAAAAGTAATGGAAAGTTTTCACTCTAAATAATCCTTGAAGAAGGTGAAAGAGATGGTAAGACAGACGATGCTTCACAGGGATTACAGCACGGAAATGTCCCAAAAAGCAAAAAATAAGAAAGGTGGTGGAGAAATAAGTCTTAAGACAGAATGTAGTAGGGTATAGTAAACTATGCGGCTGGTTGAGAAGAAATCAATATATTCCTATACCTAAGGCGAACATCACCTCTGGATCCATTTACAGAAACATGACTCCAAAGAAAGTGGAAGTCCCATGGGTAACTAACGCCACTAACTAATTTCCAACTCTCAACAACAATTTTTTTCATTTTAAGGATGACGACCTATCCTATCCGGCGGAGAGAAAGCTAACCCTGCTTCCAGGCGACCTTTGTGGACAGAAACCCGCTCTTCTTCACATGAACGCACTGTCTAGCGTCCCATCCTATAGATCCATAATTGATTAGCATTCGAATGGAGCTCGGCAACAATGTCTTGATTAATTAATCCACCCACAATGCAAATTACATGCCACAGTATCTCGTGAAATCTGGCACAGCTGGTTCCCGGTGCCCCAACATTTCCAAGAGCTATGGTGCCTCTCAGCGTGTGCAGTGGGGGCACTCTCCGTGCCCCAGCAGTGCCAGCGAGAAAAAGAGAGAGCGGTAGTGAGGCGAGGGACAGAGAGAAAAAATGATTGCCTACATCGGTGTCATAAATTAAAATCTAACAAAATAAATCAATAAAGATTAAATCTTACGTGCGGCACACACACACAGCCACTCAGAGGGGGCATGCTTGGAAGTACTCGTTGATCGGATGGAGGAGGCATAATCCAGCTTGCTTTGTCTGCCTCTGCCTCTGCCTCTGCCTCTGCTCCGCCCCTATACGTATCTGTATCTACGGCCCGGCCTTCTCCTCTATTTTGTATCTGTAACTAACAAAACGTGTGTCTGCATATGAAAGCGCCGCCATGTCGCTGTATCTGCTGTATCTGCTGTATCTGTGTGCGCTCGTATCTGTTTGCTGGTGCCGTGTCTCTGTCAGCCCCTCGGAAACTACTTAAGTATTTAGGTCTTTGCGCTGTCGCTTCGCATTTTGAATGCTGAATAGGTATTTAAATTTCATACAAATTCTATGAGCGCAATGTCTGGGGGAAGGAAGACTTCTGGGGAGGAGGCCCGTACAAAATGAAAAGCAGTTCAGCAATGCAAAAGGCCCGCTCAATTCATTCAGACAGAAAGAAGCTTAAAGTCGGGTTGAGTCCCAGTCACAGCCACAGTCCCCTCCTCGACTGAGCATCCGCCGGCTGGTTTTTTAGGCAGACAATCAGATACAGCCACCTATACATACAATATGTGTATACTCCTATATATTGATAAAGACTGCATGCGCTTTAATAATACGCAAAATAATACTAACAATAAAAAAGCTGCCACTACAACAAAAACAATGGGAAACAATCAACTCGAGGCCACACAATGGAGGCTTTTTTTTTTCTTTTAGAACAAAAAAGAGGAAAGAATCATATACATATATTCTTTTCTTTTCAGGGATAGGCATAGGAGAGGTCCGACCATTGTTGGCTCTCGTCGGGCATGACATAACTCAGCTTTCGACACGGATAATCCTCGGCGGCGTGTAAGCCTAAACTTGTTCAAGATTCTCTATCAATATCAATGGGTGGTCCCCACTGTGGGATGAATGAATGGCCACGAGAGGATAAAGCACTCGAAAGGGGGTCAGTGGAGGTTCTTAGATCAATATGAGTGTTTTTTCATATGAAATACGGAAAAGCTAACAATGTTTTGTTTGATTTTGAGGGGAGCATGATGAAATACTGATGGTCATGGTTAGGTAAACTTCTCTAAATTATTCAGAATAAATGTCTATAAAATTATTCATTATTAAATATTCTAATTGTAGTCGCCACACAGCCCTAAAGAAGGGATAATTTGGCTCGAAAATAATAGCCTGATATCTCATCAGAAGTTATCAAAACTTGAAAGAGCGGGCAGAATATTGATTTCAGAGTTTATTTTCAAAAGATTAAATTCTGTAAACTCATTAAGAAGGGTTTCGGGGTCTCACTCTCTGATTGATTACGGTCCCCGGAATATTGTTGTTTCCCCGCATAAAAGAGCCACAGATAGCATTCAAAGGCGTTTCTATGCGCTCACACACCCACGAGTTCTGGTATCTGTATCTGGCCACCGCTTTTGTTGCTGCCCCATACCCCATTTCCCCACAATCGAAAGCAGTCCTGCGAGGTTCTTCGCTCAGTCATCATCGTGACCAGCACACAGAACACAGAGCACAGAACACAGAGCACAGCACGGGCGTCACTCAGCCACGACTGAGCAGATAAACGAAAATTGGGCCCCAGCGAACACTTATTATTAATAAGTGCACATTAATGTTTGCTTGATTAAGCGCTCAATCAAATGAAATTCTATACGCATGACGGCCCGAACAAAAAAACAAATAAAACCCAACGAGAAATACGTAGAAAAGCAGAGAGCCAATGAACAAAGAGCCGGAATATGCCTGTTCCGATCGCAATCCTTTTTTGATTCTACAATACTTTCTGAAGCTCTTTTTCGAGGGGAATGCTTATCTATAAAATATCCGATCCATACTTACTTTAGGGCCTGGAACATATCTGATACCATCCATAAAGTTTTACAATCGCAATCTTTCCATATTTCCACACCAATTTAGGGGCCTCATTTTAGCGGCGAACAAGTAAACATAATTTATAGTATTCCTTTGGGTTCTGGTTCTGGTTCTGTTCAACATGTGATACCATTCCCATTCCATCGGATCTGCAGGGGTGCCTGTTTTTGGTTGGGTTCGGAGTCGGGGTCGGGGTCGGGGTCGGGTTCTGTTTCTTCTTTTTCTCGCCCATCAATCATAATAATATTGCACTGCAGACACTCACACATCAAAGGGAGCAATCTCGGTCTGCGTTTTATTTTCGGCACTTGAGCAACCGTATTCGTATCTGTATCTGTATCTGTATCTGTATCTGTAGCATCCGTATCTGTATCTTTACGCTGTTGCCATTGCCATTTCTGTAGCTGTATCTCTACCAGCGCGCTGGTACTGATGGTGTTGCTGCTGTGTTTCTATCTGCATCTGTCGTTTGCTGTGTGCAATCTCTTGGGTGTGCGGAAGTGCCCTGGCGGCGACGTCGACGATGACGACGAGGAGTGCACCTTGCACACGCCTCTGCCCTTTCCCCCTGCAGTTTCCCTGCAGTGTGCTCTCCTCACTTTAATTGTTTGCACAGCAGCCGCTTCGGAGTGGCTCGGAGGTTTTTATCTGGCCCGACATTTACCGTTCTGCCGTTGCCGCTGCCCCTTCCATTGTTGTTTGTTGGCCGAAAAGGACTCGGGGAATCGTGTGAATTTCTTAGGATTCTCTGCAGCTCTCTACAGCTCTCTACAGCCTTCCCGTTTATTTGCAATTTTTTGCATTCAAGTGAGATTCATGCCCCTCAAGCCCAGGCATCACAGGATGTTTGCACCTTTCACAGTTGGGATGGATGGGATGTATCTTTGTCTGAGGCACATACATACATATCAGTATCTGGGTATCTGGTTCTGCTTAATGACAGGTTGACAGTCCCCTGGCATCATTAATGCGCCATACGAAAGCAATTTAATGTATGTAAGTACGAGTATATACAATATTGTGTGTACGAGTATAGCATCCGAACCACCCTTAATGGAAGCGCGGGGAAACCCTTTAGAAAATTGCTTGCGGAAAGTCAAAGACGGGGCGTCGTCGTCGTCGTCGCTGTCGTCGTCCCTCAAAATGTTAATGCAAATATTAAAACACAAAAGTATCTCAAGTATTAAGCATTTCACGACTTGAACGAGTTGAATTTTAATGCGGCCTTCTCTCCGCCAGCTTTTCAAGAGCCATCTCCTTCTCGGCCTCAAGTGCCTCAGGAATATCGGATTTGGAAGCAGCAGCAGAAGCAGAATGGAAATTGCCGAACAACAAGTAATATAAAAAGCAATTGCTATAAATCAAATAAATCATGGGAAGGCTCTCCAAAGACGACTGAAAGAGTATTTGCACATGCTGAGAATGATTTCGAGACTACTTAAGATCAGAGAACGAATCCCAGACCTCAGACCCCCAGACCCCAGGCCCGACTGCCAGTCCCATTCTGATATCAGCTCCGAGATTACTTCACATGGCTGTACAGTGTACACTCGTAAACCAGTTCAAGAACAAACATGGAATACATTTCACTTGCAAGTGAATGCAGCACACCGGATCACATAAATTCAGAGATCACATTAATATAATTAAATCGAATATTGCGCCATTCAAATGGAGGGATTAACAAACATGTTTCGTTCATATTTATCTCCCCGACTTGGCCAATCAGATTTATGGCCCACAACTGCGACACCTGCATACTAATTTGTTTGATTATTTACACACACATACACACATTCATAAGTACTCCAAGTACTCCTCCCGATTTGCATTTACAAATTGTCGTAAAGCGCTGCCAAGTAATTATTGAAATGCTAATTTTTGACTTACTCAAATGATTGCGGTAATTAATGAAGATTTCAATTCAAAGAAATTAAAATATATAGTGGGTTTTCTTGTAACAAAATATTCTGTTTCAAGATATACAATAACGGCTATGATTTATATATGTCTCATGTTGTATTTGGTGGTTAAATTATATTGTTTTTGTTGTCCTTACAACCAGAGAAATATGCCATGAGTTTGTAATATTTTCACTTAGATTTAAATATTTCCAAGAGTGGAAATATTAAAATTTCAATATTTTTTCAATTACATTTTGACATTAATATACAAATAATTTATTTAACCATATTTCATAATTAAAATAAATATATTTCATAGTTCAATTAAATACATTTTCTACCAATTTAATATAATATGCTTATATATTAAAGTGGTTTAATTTCAATTTAAATTGAATCAGGATCGTAGTTAAGAGACTTTTGAATACATTTACATCTAAATCAAAGTAAATTATTTTTTAATTGTAATTTAAATAAGGGTGTGCGATGCCCTTCGACGTTATGATTCCTGAACAAAGTGTTTCCAAATATTATTTCAGTAACATCTGCCACAATTTTTACAGTGATCAATCGGCTTCAAAGATAACTAATCTGACTATAACTGCACAGAGGGATTAGGCCAAGGCCTATCATAAGACTATCATAGGAAGACTGCGTTCTAAAGATATTTACTTTATGAATTTACTTGATTTTCGCTGCCTGTTGTATGACCCAAATATGCTTCATTCGAAGGGTTTTTTTGTTGTTATTGAAATGCCACTCTTAACCAAAAATACTTGTCATCTCAGAAAAACCTGGGCACTGGAACCTCCCCTCAATATCCATATAAACACTTATTCCCAAACCATAAATTAAAATAATTTTTGTATGCATAATTTCCATTCGCTATAATTCCATTTAAAATTTTCTCAGGCGCTTTCAAAAGATGAAAATCGATTCAATTTGAATATTCAAATGCAAAGTAGGTGATTGTGAGTGGCAGTGGCAGGCCTTCCACATAGCCATGAATGAAAGTAATTGTTGAAATTTCACAGAAATATCTACGATACTCGGAAACGTCGCTTCCATTTATTGCAATGTAGGAGTAGTACAAAGAAATGCAAATTCCGCTTTATGTTATACAATTTAATAGGTAAAAAAGAAGGCACAAGTTCTGCATTTAATGAATTATCCAGAAAATGCAAATGCCAAAATGGACCTGGGGAGATGACTGGCGAGGATTTGGCTGAGCCAGAACCCTGGATGGAGGCTGCTGCCTGCAATTGTTGTTTTTTGTTTACTTAAGCGCTTGTCTCCGTCTCCGTCCCCGTCTCCTGCCTCTTTTGTGTGCCCTTTTCAATGTGGCACGTTCAGGTCTCTGTGTCTCTGTCTCCTGGCCCTGGGTCTGGGACAGTGACTGGGCCTGGTTTCGGTCCGGTTCGTTCCCCTAGCCTGCCCTGCCTAGACCTGGACCTGGGACTTGAGACCGTCGAGAGGCAGCGCAGCGCACTTAATCATATTCGATACAGATAAGCTTCAGTGCCGGTACGTGCATAGAATTTAAGCATACATAATAATCATCGACAGGGGAAGTGGGGAAGCAAAAACAGACTCTCAACAGAACAGAACAGAACAGAACAGAACAGAACAGAACTGACGTACAATAACTAAAAATACGAAGCGTGTAGCTGGAAAAGGCATTATCATAAAGCAAATATACAGAACAGATAGATATATACTCGTACTCGTAGAGAGCGAGATGAAACAGGGACAATTTGTGCGACTTGGGGATCAGAAACCCCGACCCAGACCGAACCATTTATAATTTCATACTATTATTATTCTTTACGTCTTTTGCGCCAAAGAAATTGCAGATACAAAAGGCCAGTCCCCCGTTCCCCGGTCCCAGTTCCCAGTTTCCCCCCTCTTTTAGCCAGTTGCCGAACAGCTTTTAAGTTCAAATTATGTTCCCGTATACCGTTGCCATAGAGTGCGGTGCGGTTAAAAATTTGAACTTGGATGCCTCTGACTCTGGCTCTGGCTCTGGCTCTGACGCTCAAGCCCCGCCCGACCCCCCTTTGCGGTTTCGAGGTTCGCTTCGCTTCAGCCCGGTCCAGGCCCAGCCCAATCCGCAATCCGCAAAACCGCAGTCGAAAAGTATCTTTGTATCTGCGAGATTTGCGCCATTTGATCTTTGGCTGGCGGCATGGCTCTTTTTTTGCTGTGCGCAATTTTTTATTTTCGATATTTCTTATTTTTTATGTGCTGCTGCTGTCGCTGCTCTTTTGTCTCGGGTTTCCAGCATATGCTTCTGCCACTGTGGCCACTGTGGAACGTGAACCGAGCTGCAGATGGCCAAGAAGTCCAATCATCAGTCAGTGGCTGCAGCTGAGAACCAGATACCTGACAGGGATATACCTACATATGTATGTACTATGTATATGTATGCAGGAGAGCGACAAAGTATGGGAATTAAGTAGCAGGGACTCCAAGACTACAATTAATTCTGCGAGAAATCAATTAACAGAACGTTAAGATTGCCAAGTGAATTGCCACTATTCCTCCGCTGCGCAACACTGGAGGGTGTGGCAATGAAAGAAAGAGTTCCTAAGAAACTTGCTGATTGTTCGCCATGATTGATCGGGAAATTGTGGGCTCCACACAAACAGCTGGAGCATCATTCGTGGGCTGATATTAATACAGAATTATTCGATAAAATAAATGTATAAATTCTGGGAATAGGTTTTAAAGCAGATTTGTACCCTTTGATCTGGTTTTGTTTTGATTTACTCAGTGTTACGGGGGATGAATGGAAATGAATAGAAACAGTTGCCATTGGTCTTCACTTAACAACATCTGTGTCCGAGTATAGAAGATTGTAATTTAGGAAACTCCGATAATTATTTTGAAAGAAAAGTTATCCGATGCTTGCGTAAATCATCGAATTTCAATTAATTTTTTTTCGTGGTCCATCCAAAATAAATGAGATTCCCGAGCCTGTTTTCCAGCTCAGCCAACTGAAAACGAGAGATCTGGCCGCACTTCAAAAGGGAATGGAATTAATTATAAATCGCCAGGGCAACAAAATTGCCATAATATTCCAAACAAAATGTCGCTGACCTTCCCTGCTGGCCAACAAAACCAACTGAAATCTAATTAACATGAACTATTTATATTACCAATGGAAATGCGAGACATCCTCTCGGAGAGACAGACTCTGATTCCAGTGAGACAAGGATTTGGAGAAGTGGAATTCCCTGTTTCGCAGCATAAATCAACAGAACAGTAATCCGAGGCATCAAAATTATTAAAAATAAAATCAATGAAATGCGAAATATCAAAAGCGGAATGTAAATATCACCAGGGCCCAGGGGGTCCTTCGAAAGCCTCACTGAAGAGGGTGACACTCGTAGAACGGTTCAGGGCGGGGCGGGGCGGGGCAGGGCAGGGCAGGGCAGGGCAGGGTGTTTGGCAATCGCTTAATTGGCATTAAGCACGTTAAGATGGGCAGGGGATTGTGACTGCGAGTGGGCCTGGGATTCCCCCTATTTTTGGGGTGGCAAATGCCTGTCAGGGCCAGCGAAGCGTTGCCAGTTGTAATTAGGACAACGGGAAACGGAAAACGGGCAACGTGCAACGGACCATAGGACACTGGGAGATGACGATTTAAAGCCTTAGTGCCTGAGTCAGCCGGTTATATTCTTTGGTCCTGCCACCACGTCCTGGCTATTTATTTAGGCACGTTATGCGCCGCTTCCCCTTCCCAGTCTCTTGCCCAAGCCATGCCTTGAGCGGTGCTCTGTGCGGCAGCAAAGCCTTTAATGCTCTGGGTAAACAACGAAGCGATTTACGCACACGGATGCTGGGGCAGGAAACTAGGAAGACCCTAGTACAGCCCGGGTACACTGCTGGTACGGTTCCTGTCACGTTGCATGCCACCAGAGTGGCTTGGACAGATCCTCCTCCTGTCGCTTCTGCTGCTGCTGCTTCTGTTGTTATTATTGCAATTATTATAATTGCGCACACAGAAATCGACAGTTAGACAGGGGAAAAGTTCCATGTCCTCGTGCTCGCCCTCGTCCTCGTCAGGGTCCTGCCCACACATAAATTGCACACAAAAAATATATAAAAACTAATTCACTTCTTGTGCTTCAGATTGCTCGCTCGTTTCCTGTCCTGTCGTCAGCAGATTTGCATAACTTTTTCCAATTTCAAAGCTCAAGCTGTGGCCAAGGCATATGTATATACGTAAATAAGGCACACTCCCTGTGCTCCCTGTACTCCCTGCACTCCCTGTATTCCCAGACCATCTCCGGTTACAGGCGTCGTCATCGTGGCGCTGACGTTGCCAGGCTGCTTCTTATTTACGTCAATTGCTTGCGCATTCGCTGAAGCCAACAAAACCAGGGGATAGCTGGAGGACTGTATGGACTAGAGGAGTACCAGAGGAAGACTAGCGAACGACCAGAGCAGGGCCAGAGGAAAGCCATTGGAGGACCAGTGGCAAGCCAGTGAATAGCCAGAGAAGGAGACGCCACCAGAGGGACGGGTATCCCCCACTTTGCTGCGAGCGTTTTCCCCTTGCGTGGGCATTAGGTGTCAATTTTCAGCGTGGAAGTGAAATGCTTGAAAATCGCTGAAATTTGCCTGGCTGCCAATCTACATGGGAGTGGGGTGCGGTGCGCTGCGGTGCGGTGCGGTGGGGTGGGGTGGGGTGTTGAGATATGGGAAATGTGGCAGAGAAACCACTGAATTTTCGCTTGAGGTCCACTTGGATTACCCATTTGATGGTAACACTTGGAGCAAGGTTACCGCCACGATGGGTTATTACACGTGGAAATGGAAATGGCAACTAGAATGCCATCTGAAGGAAAGTTGAAGTATTTGATATGCTCTCTAAGTAATTGTATGGAAAATACTCTGCTTGGAGCCTGATTCTCTGCAATGGAGCTTGATTCATCTTAGAAGAACGTCATCTTTAATTCGAATGTTACACAATTTCAAAGATATGGTACTACATAAATAACGAGGGGGAACGTTGTGAGTTGCTGCGGACACCGCAACTCTACATTTATACCCGATACTTAGTCAGTATGGCTCTTCTCCGGCAGACGCCGCTAATATTAAACGGCACGACAAAGACAAAGTCCCTCCGCCTCCTGTGGGGCGAAATTTTGAAATGTATGTGTAATAGTGACATATTACAGAAGTCTGGATACAAAATGTCGTTGCTCTAGCTCTTATAATCTTTGAGCCCTAGGCGCTTATAGGGACGGACAGACAGACGGGGTTCAATCGACTCGGCTATTGATGCTGATCAAGAATATATATACTTTATCCCTCTGGACGTTACACACCTCCATTTTCACCACAAATATAATATATGTATGTACGCCTACACTCATTTTAAGTATCTTGATTTTTATTGAATAATTATTATTTTTGATTTTTTTTGAATAATTGTTATTATAACTGTTATTCTTGATTTTTATTGAATAATTGTTATTATAACTGTTATTCTTGATTTTTTTGAATAATTGTTATTATAATTGTTATTTTTGATTTTTATTTAATAATTGTTATTATAACTGTTATTCTTGATTTTTTTGAATAATTGTTATTATAATTGTTATTCTTGATTTTTATTGAATAATTGTTATTATAACTGTTATTCTTGATTTTTTTGAATAATTGTTATTATAATTGTTATTCTTGATTTTTTTTGAATAATTGTTATTATTGATTTTTATTGAATAATTGTTATTATAACTGTTATTCTTGATTTTTATTTAATAATTGTTATTATAACTGTTATTCTTGATTTTTACTGAATAATCGTTATTATAATTGTTATTCTTGATTTTTATTGAATAATCGTTATTATAATTGTTATTCTTGATTTTTATTGAATAATCGTTATTATAATTGTTATTCTTGATTTTTATTGAATAATCGTTATTATAATTGTTATTATAATTGTTATTCTTGATTTTTATTGAATAATTGTTATTATAACTGTTATTCTTGATTTTTTTGAATAATTGTTATTATAATTGTTATTATAATTGTTATTCTTGATTTTTATTGAATAATTGTTATTATAATTGTTATTTTTGATTTTTTTTAATAATTGTTATTATAATTGTGCGTGCGAGAGAGACAGAAAATCAGTCTGTGCGTGACGTCGGGCGCTGCGTAGCCACTGCAAATTGATTTGTTTCCTTTGGCTATAAAAATGATCCGATCTGATCCAGATTCAGCAACCTGATAGATATGGTCATTATTTATGATTCTGCGTTTTTAGTTTTCTCGAATGTGCAATATTGTGGATGCAACAGATTTTCGTCCTTTGTGGGGGCGGAAGGGGGTGGGGCGAAATTTTGAGATATACGTTTTATAGTGAGATCTAATCCTGTTACGGACACTAAATTTGGTTACTCTAGCCTTAATACTCTCTGAGATTTGTGAATATCCCCAGATTTGAATCCTTTGCGGGGGCGGAAGAGGGTGTGGCGAAATTTTGAAACAAACTCGTCTCGGTCTGATATATTAGGAGTGTGGATACCAAATTTGGTTGCTCTAGCTTTTATAGTCTCTGAGATCTAGGCGCTAATGTTTTACTCTAAGCAAAGCCGCCTATGCTACGTGTGTGTTAGAGAGAGACAGGGCGAGAAAAAATGAAATTGTTTTCTTGATGCTGGCTATAATAATAATACGATCCAATTCAGATTCTGCAGTCTAAAAGATATGGTCATTCTCTACGATTCTGCGTTTTTGGTTTTATCGTATCTTTAAAAATGTGGATGCCACAGATTTTCGTCCTTTGTGGGGGCGGAAGTGGGCGGGGCGAAGTTTTGAAATATTTTTGTAGCAGTGACATATCACAGATGTCTGGATCCAAAACATCGTTGCTCTAGCTCTTATAGTCTTTGAGCATTAGGCGCTGAAGAGGACGGACGGACGGACAGACGGACGGACGGACAGACGGACAGACGGACGGACGGACAGACAGACATGGCTCAATCGACTCGGCTATTGATGCTGATCAAGAATATATATACTTTATGGGGTCGGAAACGATTCCTTCTGGACGTTACACACATCCACTTTTACCACAAATCTAATATACCCCAATACTCATTTTGAGTATCGGGTATAAAAACATCCTGAACCCCAAATTGTCTTGGTTTCTGAAAGATAAAAGGGCTTCGGAGAATCGTTACTTCCAAACCATTGTACACACATACATTTAATGGCTTCTGGGCATTGGCCAAACCTCTAGCCAGAAGTATAATACCATTTGATGAAGTATTATTTGAAATTCAGGCGTCATTATGCCTCATTCTTCAGCAACTTCAGCAACTCCGCTGAGGGATCATCCCTCGAAGAAGAGAACGCCTATGCCCTCCATTCGTGACCAATCAATAGTTCAATTCCAGTCATGAAAGAACGAGGCAAAAGAAAGGAAAACTTCATCAGGCAAGTCATAAAATTTAATTAGAAAAGCATTTCTCCAGCGAGCGACTCAAAGTTGGAATACAAATACAAAAATCTCCTTTATTGTTTTATGGCTGAGCAGAAAGGAAATAAAATAAGGCGACCGATGGACGGGGGGCATAGGCAGGGGCAGTGGCAGGACTCTCGCGTTCCCCTTCTTCCAGGGATAGACAAGAGCAAAGCCGAGAGCCAAGAGCCGAGAGCCATGGTCCTTCGTCTAGGGAACAATTTCAGACGAGTCAGGAGTAGCAGCAGGTGCGAATGAACAGGACTCTCCTCCGATGTGCTCCGGGGGGCGATGTCTTGGTGCGAGAAAATCAATCGTGCAGCAAAATCAAAGGAAATATACATGCACACAAACCCATATACCCGTAAAAAATATATGTACGAGTATATGTATATGTATGTAAGTAGGTATATAAAGTTTTATATATTTTCCTTTCTTCTTCTTAAGGTTTTTTCTTCGTTTTTTTTTTATTTCACAGCAAATTTCGCGCGACGCGTTGAAATGTGGGCGTGACATCGCTCCCCCGCCGAAAACGCGTTTATCAAAGTCAGTTCCCGAGGGTTGCTCACCCACGGGGAAAGCAGGGCCGTTAGTCTGCGGCTCCTGCTGCCGTCATTCCCATCCCATACCCATCCCATTCGCGTCTAATGTGATACGCATCAATTTATGAAATTTGAAATATTATGACTGATTTTCGAGCATCTGAAATGCTCATGTGGGTTCGTTCTTGTCCTCGTCCCCGATCTCCCCGTGTCAGGCCTAATCCGGCTAACAGGTCACAGACCAGCCACAGCAGAGGGTTCTTTGTGAGACAGAGATAGAGATAGAGACAGTGAGACAGACAAACGGCCACAGCTTAGGTGAAAAATACTCGCTGTGCATCCTCGTACGGGGATATCATATAACTCCGCCCGGAGCCCGCTCGGCCGACGACGGATTATGGACTATACGACAGGACGGCTGTCGACCGGGTAAATTGGAGGAGTAACAACAACGAGGCGCTATAACAAAGGCAATGAAATGAAGCGAGATTTCTATTTTTATGACGACACCCAACACAAAGGCAGGCGATTTAAAGTGAAGGTCTCTTCGACCGACTGACAGCTCGGGGGGTTTCATCAGGGTTGATTGCTTTCAGCCGTCTTAAATGCAGGGGTCAGGCCAACAGACCAGCCCAAACGATGGCACCAAACAAATAACATTAAATGCTAATATAACCTTGGGATCAGGTTATAGGGAATATAGGGAACTCTTTGTGTATTTCTGTTATTTCCATGGATGCATGAATTTTCCATTATCATCCGTTGTAATTCATTTGAACCAAGAGTCCTGAGTCCTGTTTCTGTTTGTGACCTCTAGAAAGTGCGCTTTTGTGGCGACTCGGTGGGTTTTTCCGTTCGGACTTCGTACCAGATCCTCCACAATGATGGCTCCTGCGTTCAGCTGCTTGTACTTGGCCCCAATACGTTCCTTGACAAACTTCACAACATCTTGAGCTGAGAGTTGGGTGCCAGGCTTCTTTACCACAGAGGCAGCGGCCTCGTCGCCATTCACTTCATCCCACACACCGAAGACACAGACCTCGACTACGTCAGGGATCTGAGAGATCACTCTCTCTATTTCGCTTGGATAATACATGATGCCCTGATACTTGAGCATATCCTTTTTGCGGTCCACGAGGTATAGAAAGCCGTCTGGGTCCATGTAGCCCATATCACCGGTGTGTAGCCAGCTCTGAGAGTCGACCATTATGCGCGTCTCCTCTGGATTCCCGTAATAGCCCGACCAATGCTGACCACTATAAAAACAGACTTCACCGACTGCACTGGGACCCAGGGCCTCGCCCTTTTCATTGATTATCTTGACTCTGATTCCTTTCACCGGGCGGCCCACGGAGTTGGGTTTTTCGTCAAAGTGAAGGTTCAAGCAACCCAAGCTGTTCATCTCCGTTAAGTTATAGCTAAAGACCAGACAGTCCGCCTGCTTAAGACGCCTGCGCATTCGATGCTGCATCTCCACGGAGCAGGCAGTGCCTCCGTAAACGTAATGCCGGATGCTCGACAGATCAGACGCGTCGAACTCTGGACAGCTCACCAGCATGGCCATTTGGGAAGGGCTCTGAACCAGGAATGTTATTTTGTACTCCTCGATGATACGACACAGGAAGGCAGGATCGTACTTGTTATCGGCAATAATGCTTGTGGTGCTGAACACTCCAGCGTTAATGCAAACGGAGAGTCCAGAGAACCAGTCCAGGGTGCTGTGCGAGTACTGAACCACATCGGTTGTCATGGGACTAATCAGAGAAGAAGAGAAATATACTGATATCAGTAAGAATGGATTACTAAACAAATTAAACTCACGTGCAGCTCCATAGAATCTGTTGGCTGTTAGTGAAAGTGACTGCCTTTGGAACGCCCGTGGTCCCCGAGGAGCAGAGAATGGCCAAGGTCTGGTCGGGGCCCTGCTCCAGACGTGCTGGCCGGAAGTTATCCTCAATGGGTGTGATCAGGATATCCTGAATCCGCAGGGAGCCCGAAGGGTGGTTTCGCATGGTTATGATTGTGGTGTCCAGCTTAATGTGCTCGGTGGCTGCCAGAACTCTCTCGTACTCATCCCCATCGCAGAAGATCAGAGAGGGTCTGGTAATGCTAAGCAGCTTCTCAATGGTGTCCTGCTCGTAGGAAATGTTCAGGGAGTGGAACGGCATTCCATTGAAAAAGCAGGCGTAGGCCACGGCCACCAGGTGCGTGGTGTTCCTGGCTATGATGCCCACAATATCACATTGCTTTAGGCCAAGTCCTCGCATATGGGTGGCCACACGCATCGCATTGAAACGCACCTCCTCCCGAGTCAGCACCGTCTTCTCAGTGGCTGAGATCTGGAAGGTTAGTTTAGTTAATAGTGGGATTCGATTCGTCGTAACAGCATACCTGTGCAATGAGCTTCGGATGCCTTTCCAATTCTCGGAAGATGATCTCCCCAATGGAAAGGTGCGGTGCGAAATAATTAGATCTTTCTCCACCACTCCAGACCTTGAGCTTTGGATCGTATTTGGATTCTGGTTTATGCGGCATTCTGCTAACTACCAGTTTTTGTACTTTTTATTAACTGTTGGCGATTTGTGGCTGCCGGTCCCCTCTTATAGAAACGAGAAGAAAACTTTGGGACAGACAAACGATAGGTTTTCAGATATATCACGTAATAAATTGAATAGTGGTTGCAAACATTACTATATCCTGGGACATAAAACATTATTGCCCTGCCCTACACGTGTGCCCTCAACGTGGGAGAATGTTATACATTTTGAATTCCATTTGAATTCCACGTTTGAAGGTTTGCAAAAACGTACCGGTTAAAACACGCCCCCCACAACGATCGTCAGTTCGGCTGTCTGTTCGTTTATTCTATAAAAGGAACCTCAGGCACGATACGGAAGCAGTTTTGGAACTATACCAATAACTGATGGATCGCAGCATGCCGTACGGCCCGGAAATCACCTACGATGATACGCTCAAGGTGTGGAGTGGGGGCGAAAGAGCGAACTATTTCGCTCCGCACCTTTCCATTGGGGAGATCATCTTCCGAGAGATGGAAAGGCATCCAAAGCTCATTGCACAGGTATGCTGTTACTAGGAATAGAATCCCACTATTAACTAAACTAACCTTCCAGATCTCAGCCACTGAGAAGACGGTGATGACTCGGGAGGAGGTGCGTTTCAATGCGATGCGTGTGGCCACCTATATGCGAGGACTTGGCCTAAAGCAATGTGATATTGTGGGCCTTATAGCCAGGAACACGACGCACCTGGTGGCTGTGGCCTACGCCTGCTTTTTCAATGGAATGCCCTTCCACTCCCTGAACATCTCCTACGAGCAGGACACCATTGAGAAGCTGCTTAGCATTACCAGACCCCGTCTGATATTCTGCGACGGGGATGAGTACGAGAGAGTTCTGGCAGCCACCGAGCACATCAAGCTGGACATCTCAATCATAACCATGCGAAACCACCCTTCGGGGTCCCTGCGGATTCAGGATATCCTGACCACACCCATTGAGGATAACTTCCGGCCAGCATGTCTGGAGCAGGGCCCCGATCAGACCTTGGCCATTCTCTGCTCCTCGGGGACCACGGGCGTTCCAAAGGCAGTCACGATTACAAACAGTCAACAGGTTCTTTTGACCTTTTTGTAAGTAGACAAGAACAAGCATATGCAGATTTCAATTGAACTAGTACTATTCCAACTCATCTGTTATACATTGCATTGCATCACAGTCGTCTAACCTCCAATGATGTGCAATATACACACAGCACCCTAGATTGGATATCGGGTCTTATAATCATCATTAGCGCCGGGGTATTCAGCACAACCAGCATTATTGCCGACAATGTCTTCGATCCTGCTCTCCTGTGTCGTATGATCAAAGAATACAAGATAACATTCATCTTTCAATGTCCTTCACACATGGCCATGCTGGCCAACTGTCCGGAATTCGAAACATCTGATCTATCAAGCATTCGGTTCTACATTTATGGTGGATCCAACTGCTCCTTGAAGGTTCAGAATCGAATACGTAGTCGTCTTAGCCACGACTGCCTGCACTTCGCATACGCTGTAACAGAGCTGAACAGCGTGGGCTGTACTAATCTTCACTTTGACGAAAAACCCAACTCCGTGGGTCGCCCGATAAAAGGAATCAGTCTAAAGATAATCGATGAACAGGGCGAGGCCCTGGGACCAAACGAAACGGGTCAAGTCTGCTTTCTCAATGGTCAGAATTGGTCGGGTTATTACGGGAACCCAGAAGAGACTCTCATAATTCGGGACTCAGAGAAGTGGCTGCATACTGGAGATCTGGGCTATATGGACGAAGATGGCTTCCTATACATAATTGCTCGGCAAAAGGACATGCTAAAGTACCACAACATCATGTATTATCCCAACGAGATAGAGACAGTCATCTCCCAGATGCAGAATGTAGCCGAGGTCTGTGTCTTCGGGGTTTGGGATGCAGTCAATGGGGATGAGGCCGCAGCTTCTGTGGTGAAGCGGCACGGAACCAATCTGGTCGCCCAGGACGTTTTGGACTTTGTAAAGGAACATATTGATGCCCAGTATAAACAATTAAATGCTGGAGTCATCATTGTAGATGATCTGAAGCGCAGTGCCAATGGAAAAACTAATCGACGTGCGACCAAAGCTCACTTCCTGGAAATCACCAATAGGAGGGCGTTCGGAGGACAATCGATATAGAGATCAGGATTGTATTTTTACCACTACAAAGTGGTTTGTATCTTGAAGAGCAAATACAAGACCTGAGACTTTTAATCAATATGATAAACAAAATTCTTCAAGAAACTATCAAAATTGTCTACGATAGTTTTAAATTTAAATAATATTTGAATTTACATATATTTAATTTATGGAACATAGGTAGCGATAGTGCTTCCTCTTTATTTCTATCATCGGAAATTCTAGTAAAGTTAAGAGATATCGCAGAGAGATCCCCCACACCGCATTAACCAACAAATTTACTTGGCTCTGCCTCAGATCAGGTCCTGTATCGATTCTGTTACTTCAACGGCTCCGATGTCTTGGCGCACTGCGTGCGTACGGCATCGATGGCATTGGGGTTAATGATGAACGTAAAGGTAAGGCCGCATATCTCCACCAACATATTGTCGTCGAGTCGTGTCTTGTGACTCGTAAGCAGGGGTTCGCCCTGCACAAAGATGGTCCGCTTGCCCACATTGGCAATGAAGATGATGCCATCGTTGCGCAGCTTAATGGTGCCCTGCAGACGTGACACCTTCTCGGCCGGACCCTCCAGGGCCAGGTTCACATCCACCTTCCAATCGGAGCCTTCGTTACCGTCGCGCCCAAAGTTGATCTCCGGATGTTGCATCAGAAAGCGCACCCGATGGCCGCACAAACAGGCAATCGTATTGTTGTCCAGCTCTCGAGGACCACGACCACAGTCCACCAGGACGGACATACGAGTTATTTCGTTCTCCAACAACCGAATGGAGCGCCTATTGCGACGGCTCTGAAGCTCCAGCTCGGCGTCCAGGGCCTCGTCGATGGGCTCGTGGACATTGACATGAAAGGCCTCCGCCTCGGCCTCGGAGAAGCTCTGCAGATAGGACGCCTCCTCGCCCGGCGCAATCACCTGATCAGGCAGCAGCATATACTTGCGGAGCTCGCGCCAGTAAATTTGCAGATATTGGGCCGTTCGTTCACGCAAAAAGATGGCTGCATTCTGATCGATCAGCTCCTGAAACTTTGCCAGTGAGGGGGATTCCGAGCTCTTGATGCTCATGATTACTTCCTCCTCCTCGGGACTGAGTACCGTATTAGCCCTAACGGTGGCCACCGTCTCCGGGTGTAGATTCTCGATGGCCGACATCGCCGTCTGCGAATCCATGGGCGAGTAGAGCAGTGCCTTCCAACGCTGATGGACCTCCTTGAGCGAGAACATGCACGAGAATTTGCATACACGATGCACGATCTTAACATTGTTCACCCGATCCATGGCCGTCAACAGGGCCAGGTCATCAATGGGCTTCCAGCGGCCGACCATTTGGGCCCTTGGCTCTTCATCCTTGCGGAGCTTGCGACCCCCCTTGAGGGCGGCCGCATCAATCTTGGCTCGTCGAAGTTGCTGTATTGGACGGAGTTCCATCACGTTCCCATTGGGTACAAATTCCATATCCTCACGCTTAAACTTTGACAGCGACATTTTGCACAAAAAAAAGCTAAACCGTTTTCCTTGGAAAAAAATTAGAGAAAAAAATGTAAAAATGCAATAAACGATTCCGAAAAGTTCCATATTTACCTTCACTTTAGAGTTTGTCTGATGGGACACTATTCGGACCACTATTTCGTGTTTTTCTTCCAATTCGGTTTTCTGCTGACACACCAGCCTTTTTATTTCTGCAGAAAAGTTGTCTAATCATCCTATTCATCAATAAAATGAAGTTGTCAAATGTCAAAGTTGTCAAATCAGCTCATTAATCGATAAAATAGGTTTTAGTGTTGATTAATTATCAAATATATAAAGGATAAAGTGTTGGACTTGGTTCTTGGTATATTATTAAGTTTTTTTTTGTTTCTCCCTTCTCTCGATTAGGGATTTAAGCTACTTGATCTTCTGAACATTCAGAAAGTGATCCTTGTTGGCGCGTCGATTGGTTTTCCCATTTCCACTTCGCTTCAGATCATCTACAATGATGACTCCAGCATTTAATTGTTTATACTGGGCATCAATATGTTCCTTTACAAAGTCCAAAACGTCCTGGGCGACCAGATTGGTTCCGTGCCTCTTCACCACAGAGGCTGCAGCCTCATCGCCATTGACTGCATTCCAAATGCCAAATACACAGACCTCGGCAACGTTAGGCATCTGGGAGATAACTGTCTCTATCTCGTTGGGATAGTACATTATGTTATGGTACTTGAGCATGTCCTTTTTGCGATCATCTATAAACAAGAAGCCATCTTCATCAACGTAGCCCAAATCTCCGGTGTGAAACCACTTTTGAGAGTCGCGAATCATAAGCGTCTCCTCGGGATTGCCATAGTAGCCAGACCAATGCTGGCCATTGAAGAGACACACTTCACCCACTTTATTTGGACCCTGAGCCACACCCTCTTCATCGATTATCTTGATTTTGTTGCCAGCGACTGGACAACCTACTGAGTTGGGCTTTTCATCAAAGTGAAGGTTCAAGGTGCCCGTGCTATTCAGCTCTGTTATGGAATAGCTAAAGATCATATCTCCCTTGAGGCGGCTTCGGACACGATTCTGAACATCCAGGGAGCACCGGGAGCCACCAAAAATGTAATGCTTTATGCTCGACAGGTCAGCGTCTTCGAATTCCGGGCAGTTCGCCAGCATTGCCATGTGGGAAGGACATTGAAAGACCAACCCGATCTTGTATTCCTGGACCATACGACACATGAAGGCGGGATCAAAATCATTGTCAGCAATAACATTTGTAGTGCTGAAAACTCCAGCGTTGATTATGGAGGAAAGGCCCGAAAACCAATCCACGGTGCTGTGCGTGTACTGAACAACATCAGTGGTGACGAGGCTGCGAGAGGAGACAGTCAATGGTGAGCTAGTCAACCATTCCGATGGACTTACAAGCCGGGGAATATGCAATTGTGACTGTTGGTTGCAGTAACCGCCTTGGGAACGCCCGTGGTCCCCGAGGAGCAGAGAATGGCCAAGGTCTGGTCGGGGCCCTGCTCCAGACGTGCTGGCCGGAAGTTATCCTCAATGGGTGTGGTCAGGATATCCTGAATCCGCAGGGACCCCGAAGGGTGGTTTCGCATGGTTATGATTGTGGTGTCCAGCTTGATGTGCTCGGTGGCTGCCAGAACTCTCTCGTACTCATCCCCATCGCAGAAGATCAGACGGGGTCTGGTAATGCTAAGCAGCTTCTCAATGGTGTCCTGCTCGTAGGAGATGTTCAGGGAGTGGAACGGCATTCCATTGAAAAAGCAGGCGTAGGCCACGGCCACCAGGTGCGTGGTGTTCCTGGCTATGAGGCCCACAATATCACATTGCTTTAGGCCAAGTCCTCGCATATAGGTGGCCACACGCATCGCATTGAAACGCACCTCCTCCCGAGTCATCACTGTCCTCTCAGTGGCTGAGATCTGGAAGGTTAGTTTAGTTAATAGTGGGATTCGAATCCTCGTAACAGCATACCTGTGCAATGAGCTTCGGATGCCTTTCCAGCTCCCGGAAGATGATCTCCCCAATGGAAAGGTGAGGTGCGAAATAGTTCTCTCTTTCGCCTCCACTCCACACCTTGAGCATATCATCGTAGGTGATTTGCGGATCAAGCGGCATTGTCCAAGCTGTTAGCTTAAACGATGTGTTTCAACTGTTGGCAATTTGTGCTCGAAGTCCTTTTTATAGAACTAAAATACTGAGCGTGTTGAGATACTGTGTATATATTACAGTAGCGTAGTTACGTTCGGGCAGACAAATAAAGACAGACCTTTGCAATTACTGGTTGTATTTCATAAATATTTTGAACCTTCCAGGCGAGAGAACGTGTGGGAATTTTATTGTATAATATAATAATAAACATAATATATAATAATAATTGTCGAACTGATTGTTAAAATACATATGGGTTTGTCGACTGTTATTAAAAAAATCGTTGATTGTTTAATTGGTTTAATATAAAAACAAAGATTTTAAATTATTAAAAACAATTTGAAGTTGTGGCCGATGCATCTAACGAAAACAGCATGCAGCGCCATCTATGCTTCGTCTTGCCAGCAGCCACCTTGTGTCAGCGTGCTAATTCCGTTACAAAAAAGCGGATTTTAATTCAACTATGTCCGAATTAAAGAACATGCGTTGGAGTTGGACTAATTCTGCCTAGTAGTGCTCATCGGATATTAAAAGTAAGTTAAATCAAGAGTAGTAATAATTTTCACAACAGTACAGGCTTTTCGCATCTTTCTTGTGTTATAGGTACCCCAAAATGAGATGCGAGGGTCCCTGGAAAGAAAAGACAACGGAAGTGAAAAATGAATGAAAACCCGTCTATAATCCACTAACCAACAAATGCAAAAAAATTGGACTTCAAGGGATATGAATCTTGCTGGTGCGAAAAGCGCATAACACTTCATGTAAATGAATCATTTAGAGAACGGAAATTAGTAGATTTATTCCCTTGATTTCTCTGTGGAGTTCCCTGGAATTCAAAACACTCGTGCGGTAAAGAGACAGGCATTCAAAACAGATTCTGCTTTCAAATTTCAATTGCGACGGGTACTCGGGTAATCCATTGCTTTCTTGTGCTATACTCGTGTTGTGTTGTTTTAAGTATTTTTTGGAGCATGTTCTTTCTGATAAATGGTCACGTTTGACCATCTACAAACAGTGGTGCGCACATGAGCAGATCACTAACGATAATCCCAATAACTTTGCGTGAGTAGTGTATTATTTATTTTATATCAAAAGCATTCATCAAAAGAAAGGATCAGCATCAGGATGGAACGGAGCGGGTATCTAGCGGCGTATGCACCGACGACGACAGTCGGCGAGAGAGCAGTAGCGGTTGTTGTTTCCCCCACAGCCCAAGTACCTCATCGTTTGGCAGTCCCTGACGCGTGGGTTGTACCACCACATTACGGGCATGAATCTCGCTGGACAGGACCTATTTCGGTTGTGGCCTTCATGCCGGCCGCCAGTGCATGCCTGGATCGCTACAGAAACATAGAAATAATGTCCTGTAAGTTGATAAGCTCGAAACTGAACTGATCTTGACTTACCGGGACGTCCACGGCAGTTGACCTGGCCAGAGGTGTGGGCCACATAAAGTGCTAGACAAGCCAAAACCAAAATAAGATTCATTCTCAAAAGACTCGGGTCGAATGTTCGATTTGAACTGTAGAATCAATCTGGTTTCGGGGCTTATATAGGATCGATCTTCTGGTAGTAAAGTCATTTCACTAGTCAATCAAAAACACCTGACCCCTATTGTGAAAGATGCATACAATGGGTTCTGGATATCAATATGGGCACAATCGATATCGAAAATTACAGCTATATATAGACGTTTCTTTCATACTGATCAGGGCAGACATATATGTATATCCAATTCAAAATAATATACATACATACGTACTACATTGAAATTCCGAGGAAATTTTCCATGCCAGAACAATGGAAAACCTGGTTCTTTTAGTTCGTTTGAGACTTCTGGTTTGAACATTCTGGTATCGTATCTGTAGCGGGAATCAAGGCGCAGATAAAGATCTTCAAAGACTAAAGATACATCTCAAAAGTATACACTAGTTTTTTAATGTTTTTATGTATTGGGGTTCAAGGACATTCTGCGAAATTGGTTGAAAGAATCGCTGTTTACCAACAAACTTACTTTTTCGCCGGAAAAAGTCAAAGAATATTAATTATTATTTATGGATACAGTTTCAGTTGAACTTCCATAAATCGAACCACTATTATCCAACTTAAGCGAATGCCTTATGGAGACTTGGACTTGGACAAAGTTGGATATAATGTGCTCCCTAAATGCTGCTGCCACCCGTTTTAGTTCGAAATAATAGAAAATTCCAGTTGCAGACGTTCGACCTATTGGTCCTTCTGCTTACATTTCGAGAGTTCCGTATATAAACACTGCCCAAAAGGAATAATTTTCTTTTCCGTCAGGCTAATGGTTGAAACACTATTTTGCCTTGTCAAAAATTATTAAAAAAAGTTTTACCTGTTACATTGCCGAGAATTTTTTAAAACAAGTCCGTCCGATGAGTAACCAGTAACGCCATCTATACTTCGTTTCAACAGCAGTCACCTTCTGTCAGCGTGCTAATGCTAAGTTCTGTTTACCATTTACGGTATATAATATTTAAAGTATATAATATATACTTTTCTATATTATTTTAACTTCGAAATAAAGTTGAAAGTTTATTTATCAGTTATTAAAATTCATAGAACTTTAACAAACAGTACCATATTCCGCGGCTTAACTCAATGTGTTCGCCTGTTTAACTAGAGGGGGGTTAAGTGGGTAAAGTTCGCTTTTTCATCGGAATCAAAAAATTTTGATTTAGGTATAGATGATATAGAGTCAGATTATCTGACAATAAAAACGTTTTATTGTTCTGCCTACACGAAATACATGGGGTTCGTTTTCATGAACTCTGGAACAATCAACCGCTTTGCGTATTCCTCCTTTGGAGTGCGGAACTTGGTGCAGCTGTAAGAGAAGCAGTCAAGATATATATCGTCAGAACAAATAAACGTAACAATAATAGCATTAATATCGCACCCAGTGAGATAGACACGTCCACGTGCCGCAGCCAAGTGTGCCAAATATGCCGGAGCCGGATAAGACACTGCGCGGTTGCAACGGGGAAACATGTGACAAAGATTGTATGTTAATTGCTGCAGTAAGTCTATATCCAAGTTGCCCGTATTCTCAATCACATTGTAACGCGTCGGCTTGGCCGTCCCTTGAATCGACTGATGGCTGACCATGAAGAACTGCATCTCATTGGGATGAACAATGGTGCGATCGACGACCGTTCCCGGATCAACATTGTTAAACTTGTTGTATTGCGATGGAGCTCCGTTCGGAAAGAAGCGTGTATGATGCCGCTTAACTACGATGACGCAGCAAATCTTGGGATTAATGCGCAGCTGAAAGGAGACGAAGGGAGATTAGCGGTAGAAAATTATTAGGCTCTGGAGGCAAGAGTTCAATTTACCTTGCTGCAGGCCGCAAAAATTCCTCTCAACTCTTCATTTTTGATCTTGGGAAACTGACCATCGCTCACGCCATCACGATAATAGACAATATGCTCGGGATAGGATTTGCGGAACTGATGATAGACACGCAAGTGCTCAAGAGTTACCGACTCCATGTCCTCTATCTCCTCCAAGGCAGAGCGTTGCAAGCGATATTGCATGTTATATGAAGCCCCGAATGGGTCATGGGAGGCGGCAACCCCCACCACACTGGGGATCTCACGCTGATCTGGCGATGGATGAGTTACATCAGCACCCAAGAACATCGCATTCTTTAACAGAAAGCGTGGGTCATCCTTTAGCTTGTGATTAATTCCGTTTAGCTTGGAATTGACCTTAAGCAGAACGTTGCCAATACACTGCAGGTTACATTTACGCAGGACTGTGATCTCCTTGATGCATTGTGTGAGAATTCCATGCTGCAACTCAGCCTTTTGCTTCACGACGTCATAAAAGGGCCCGGAATTTGGTATAATAACGAACACCAAATCAAATTGATTTTTTTTGAAGTCCTGGAAATGAGAATCCAGTTCACGCTCATCCCTGTAATTCCGTATATCGGCCTTCTGATTCAGGCACACATTGACGGTGCGACTCTGCTGAATTATCTGAAAAGAAAATAAGTCAGGATCTGAGTGAAATTCTGCTTCCAGCCGTGCACAACTTACCATGCCCTGAAAATCGACCACACTCATGTAGTTAATCTTACCGTGGAGTATAGCCCATTTATGTGGCTTTGGCTTGGGTTCAAAGAATTGCATGCGATCCATGCGCCACGAACCGTTCCTCACCGAAGCCAAATTGTTATTCTTATACTCAACCTGGGGCGCATTGAGGGTGCGTGTATGCACCACAATGAAGTCGTTTTCCAAGCGAATGCCAAAGTGGCTGATGGTCGGATCTAAGTTGTGTTTGAAATATTCGAGCAAGTGGATGATCTTGGCCTTCCTCTCGTTGGTGGAAGTGGCAGCATACTTAATCATGGCCGCCACCTGATTAGCTCCATCCTTGCGCTGCAATGCGATGTAAGGAAATCAAATCAGGAAATTATTTGCAGTGAAAGAAACTTGTTGAACTCACATTCAGGGCCTGCCCATCCTCTATGCGACATAGTTCGATAGGCAAATAAATGTTTTTCAGCGGCGGCCCAACATGCAAGCAGAGCAGGTTCGGATACATTAAATTATATTTCCGAGACCGGAAGTAGTCTGCAACTGTTGTTTGCTTCCCGTCCAGCTCAAATTTCAGACTGCTAGCCGGAAACTTGGTAAGCCCATTGACTCTGAAGACGCGAGGGGCACTGGCCAAACAGGCAGGCGGATCGTATATTATATTCATGCCCTTTAGGAATGATTCGATATCGTAACGCCTGTAGTCAAGATTTGTGCTTTTGTCAATTTTCTGGCGCTGATACTGCTCTATATATTCAATGATCGGCATGGCCTTCGGAAAGGACTTGTGCGATATGTCCACATTAACAAACGGACGATCGCCAAGCACGAATGTTTGATAGAGTCCAACTAGAGCTTCGTAGCCGTCGTTCAGATCAAAGGCTTTTCCGGGCTCTGACCTTTTGAAGAACGAGCGACCGGCGCGTATGGCGGTGTTATGACAGGGGGCCGCCAACACAACCTCCAGACACTGCAAGGCTCTCATGGGCTTGTCATATATCTTATTCTTCATATAGCTGCAAAAATGAAAAAATGGAAAATTGCATTATGCCGATTCTCTATCGACACATTTGGTTCAATATAACGGTTCACTCACTTTCTCAGCGAGTTCAGATCGACCTCCAAGTCCTCTGTCTCCTTGAGTTCCACAGTGTAAGTCAGGGTACGGCCGTGGCGATCTAATATCTGGACGGCAAGAAAGCAATATTTACTTCAAAGGTTCCTCAAGCTCGGCGAAATACACAACAGCACTTACTTTCACTTCTTGGCCCTGGGAGCTGCATTTTAGCTTCACTGCTGAGTAGGCCGATGCACGTCCATCAAATGCGGCAATCGCACCGCCCAAGTGTTCAACTCTGTACTGATCAAAAGCCTGACGATAAAACTTCTTAGGACGCTCTGGCGTGATCTTCACATCGTAGTGGTAGGCCACAGCTGGCATTTTGTCCAAGTTAACGTCGAGGTAATTGACAGATACTTGACCTGGTTTTCCCAAAGTTCCACGCTTCATGGTGCCTGCTGGGAGAGGCGGCAGAGCCGCGCCTCCTTGGACCCGTCCCTGCTGACTCTGAGGACGCTGCTGATAGCCACCCTGTTGTTGAGGCGGACCACGGTATTGCCCCTGTGCTTGCTGACCCTGAGGACGTTGCTGATAGCCACCCTGTTGTTGTGGCGGCCCGCGGTATTGCCCCTGTGCTTGCTGACCCTGAGGACGCTGCTGATAGCCGCCCTGCTGTTGGGGTGGTCCTCTCTGTTGTCCACCTCCTTGCTGCTGCGGTCCTCTCTGTTGTCCGCCGCCTTGCTGCTGCGGTCCTCTCTGTTGTCCGCCTCCTTGCTGCTGGAAGCCTTGCCCGGCCTGAGAGCGCTGCTGGTGACTGTCCTGTGTTCGCCATCCTCCCTGCTGTTGTTGGGACCCAGAAGCGGCGGAGCTTGTGGATGGAGTTTGAGTGGGTCTGTTCTGAGCACCCGGTGCAGCAGCAGCTGCTCAAAATTTTAGTGGAAAACAAAAATATTAAAATCTAGTGTTTTCCTCTAAACAAAGGAATCTTTCGTGCACATGTCAGCCCACACCAAATTGATTTCATCAGAGTCTCGGCGAATTTCGTGATTCCCCCGATATTGACAACGGCCTTAAACACACATACATACATACGAATGTATGTACATACATATGTATTTACAAAGCTTATCGGAGGAATGCAAGTTACATTTTATATGTACATATATGTATATACATACATACATATACATACAACATACATATACAGAAGATGCTAGAAGACTTTTTGCATACGTTGTGTGGGTATTTGTAGTGCATTTCACTTACCTTGTTGTTGTTGTTGTGGCTGTGCTGCAGGGGGCACAGGCTTCTCAGCCTCCTTATATTCTAAGATAATGAAATAGGATGGAGCATGTAACTTACTTAATAACATTTTGTAGTATTCTTACTATTTTTCTTTCCCATGTCTTTCCAGACTTTCTGATGCGTAAAAAAGCAACTAACTGATTGCAACTGATTGCGAATTGCTGCACTATAATGCAGTTAAACAGTTTCTGTGCGTTCTGGTTTTAAGTCACACCAAAAATCAGGGTCTTGACCAATGGGGTCAACCCAATTGTTCGCGCAGTGCTACCAAAAAACAAATTTTCACAAAGAATTTAGATAAAATTTAAAACAAGGAGACCGACCCTCAGAAATATACCGAAACATACCGTGTTATTTTCAAAATATACCTCTTCATATAGAATCAACGAAATAGAATTCGTCAGTATATTTACGGTATATTTCTGAAATGAGACGGTATGTTTCGGTATATTTAAGTCCACGGTCACACTGATCCCATCCCAGCTGCTGACTAATTTTTTGTTAATTTTTTTGAAAGAAATTTAAAATTGATTAACAAAATACGATGCATGGCCGTGTGAAAGTGCGCACCACTGAGGAGGAGCGGGAGCGCAAGAAGAAGGAACATGCGCTGAAGGTGCGGGCCTACCGGGCGGCCATGGGACGGATACTCAAGAAGCGCGATGCAGGAGAACTCGATGACGAAATGCTTGGCCTGACGGTGCAAATCCTGCATCGCAATCCAGACGTGACCACGCTGTGGAACATTCGTCGCGAGTGTGTGCTGGAGAAAATCAAGCAGCTGTCAGAGGCGGAAGCAGAGTCCAACAAGTCCGATGAGGTCCAGGCGGAAGCAGGGGCGGAGGAAAAACCTGCTGCACCGGAAGATAAGCTACAATCTGTGTACGGCCAAGAGTTGAACGTCACAGAACAGTGTCTGATGGTTAATCCCAAGTCATACAATGCTTGGCATCATCGCTGCTGGACCCTCGAGCAGAATCCCCAGGCAGACTGGCAGCGGGAGGTGCAGCTCTGCAACAAGTATCTCAAATACGATGAGCGAAACTTTCACACCTGGGACTTCCGGCGTTTTGTGACCGCCAAGGCGGCCGTGCCTGCAGAGCAAGAGCTGGACTTTTGCACTGAAAAGATCAAGGTTAACTTTTCAAACTATTCCAGCTGGCATCACCGGAGCCTCCTGCTGCCGACGCTCTACCCCAACGAGCAGCGCGACCGACCCATGAGCGAGGAGAAGCTGCAGCAGGAGCTGGAGATGGTGCTCACCGCTGCCTTCACCGATCCCAACGACAGTAGCGCCTGGTTCTATCAGCGCTGGCTGCTGGGCGGTGGCGCCCAAGCGGATCAGGCCCCCAAGGTCGTTGCCTTTCGCATGGGAGTGACTGGTGCAGTCATAGCATTTAAGAAACCCTGTCCAGACTTCGAACAGTTGAAGGTTGAGCTTTCAAGTAATGAAGACTCATGGCAGTTACAGTCCTGGCAGCCTGCGGACAGCAGGCGAACCACCTGGAAAAACCAGACACCGATTGACTACCAAAAGGATAGATCCTACTCCTTGAAGCTGTCGGAGCAGGAGATCAAACTCCTACCTCTACCCACAGGCGATGGTGCCTTCTACTTTGTGCCGCCCCATGCTGCCTCCAGCTGCAGCAAAGAGCTGTTGGATGAACTCCAAACGCAGCTGCAATCCTGTTTCGATCTCCTGGAGTACGAGCCCGATAGCAAGTGGACTCTCCTGACCAGTGCTCTCCTAATGCGAGCCATCGATGCTACCGCCAACCACGAGAGAAGCTTGGAGCACTTGGTTGAGTTGGAGAAGGTTGACGCCCTACGAAAGGGATACTATAAGGATTTGGCTGCATGCTGGACGCTGGAATTAGAGCTGGCCAAGTGGGCAACATCCATAAAGTTTCCCAAACGCTTTGAGCTAACATCGGAGTCAGCATTGACATCGTTGCCTTATGGCCAGTACCTGGCAATTGCTGATGAATTGGAACTGTCCGAAGAACTTAAGGAGGAACTTGGCGACAGATTGCCACAAACGTTTGCAGAGTTGAAGTTGCAGGAGTAAGGGATTAAGGTGCTTTCCCTTCATTCTTCAAGACATAAAATAACTGACCAATATCATTTTCCAGTAGGTATTCAGTTAAGATTTCAGGGTTTTCGGTAAGGTGAAATTGTTCCAAAGTATACTAAAGATATAAAAACATTCAATTTAGTATTTATGCCTACTTATTTATAATAATACATACATTTATATATACATACATATATTTATGTAAATAAAACTATCATTTGTACATACAATATATTTATTTTATATCACCATTAGGAACAAATTATCTAAAAATATATCAAGTTTGTGGTTCATTTACAATACAATAATAGATACAAACATGCATACATTTTAAAAGCCATATTTATTCAACTGAAAACTAATTCGGATTCTAAGGCACATTGCAAATCGAGATGAAATGTCCCTTAAACGCCAGTCAGCTCGCTCCCATTTATTATGGTGAACGTGTTACTTTCCCTGTAAGTCGGATAACCATCAATATGTCGTTGTCATGCAACCGACAATGGCTACTTTAAGCTGTCCCTCAAGCTTCAACATGTCTCGGGGCATTCGCTGCTGCTGTTGTTGCCACCGATGCTGCGATGTGTGCAACGAAGCGCTGCGAGATTTGCGGTTTTTTGGCGGCTTGGGTGGTTGTATAAATTATGCAAGGCACTGGAGGTGCCGGCAATGCTCTCTGCTCAATGCGCGTCCACAGCATTGGCAGCCGCATGTCATTACGTGCCACAGCCGCACGAAGGCAGCTATGCAGGGGCAAGTGACAAGGAGGGCTACGCTATTCGAGGCGAGGAACGTTTGACTGGCGTGTGAGAGGCCACCAGACGTGCCTGCAGAGTGGGGGAAGGAGAGAATAGAGCAGCAGATCTCAAATGTCTTGCAGGGCTCTGCTCAGGTGTTAACGCACATGGATGAGTGAGCGCGGGGGGGCGGGAAAAGAGGTGTGGCCTGCTGCATCTGTCACCTGTCTTGCCGCACAAGCATACACAAGCGCAATGTTTGTGCATTCGAATTTAATGGAGCTCGGGCGAGCATATGGAAATGCTCGGATGATGCTTGTATTTCCTGCTGCATATCATATTAACATTAGCACACTCTCGGCATTCAAATTTCCGCCTCAGTCAGATGACATTATATCCGAACCCGGCCGTCTCAAGAACCGCTCCGCCTCCCCTGAGCCAACATCAACATCCCCATCATCTTAATTATGCCAATGCCATTTCTTGCAAATATTTTGCATTGGCTCCGCTCCGTCTTCTCCGACATCGTTCCGTTCCGGAAAACGTGACGCTGACAGGCAGCTGCTCATTAAAATGTTTGGGGCCAATTATTAAGTCAATTGCACGACCAGGAAAGGGGTGCGGTGCCCTGGAGTCTGGGGCAGTGCATCTTATCTGCACGCACAGCAGCACAAACTTAATTAATGGGGCAAGTCAATGGATGCCGACGGGAAAGTGGTCCGCCGGGGATGGGTGCGAATGATACCAGCAGATGCAACTCATGATGCCATATCTTAGCCGCAAATGGTGCAGAGAGGGGTGCGCTAGGCTGGATTGTATCACTTTCGGTAGGGTTATTTATCGACTTGCGTTCTCCTTAGGCGGTTGCGATGAAATGAATGGGAAATCAGTTGAGTCAGTTGAGGCCCGAGTTCAAATTGGGAAGACCACAGAGTGAATAGCTTATTTGAACTGAGTTTCCTCTCGACTGTACATCTACCACATGCAATGGTTCTATTAATCTTGGTTAAAGGTTGGCAAACGAGTGAAGTAATACCATAAACCTCACAAATAAACAGGAACAAAGTAAACAGTAACAAATAACTGGAAAAGCCCCTTAACTTATGAACATACATTATGAGATACAGGACAGAAATTACCCTTAGAGATGCATAAATCATAACTACTTGATATACAATTATTCAGCCCTATGTTCTAGAGATCTTTGGTAGCAGACAAGTGTGTGTTTTTAACAAAATTACTATTGGAAACATTCACCAAAGATGAACCTGCAGTTGTAAGGAATTTTCAATTCAAAACTGGCTTTTCACCTTTCAAATGCAATTGGAAATAATATTTGTTTTCCAGATACATTTGTACTCATCTTCTCATTGCTCTCATGGGGAGAAGCCACTGAACTTTTGTTCAATTTTGTTGCACAGTTTTCGAGTCGAATTTTACCATTTATTCACAGAAATTCCCCCAGCTGAAACATAACTTATACAATTTTCCATGGCATCACAGCCAGTTCGGTAAGGTTTCCTTTGCTTGGATTCGTCCCTAAATTATGTTTATATATTGCTTTATTTCCTGCAACCCGCAACGAGTATAGCCCCCTCTTTGACTAGACAAAGCCGAAGTGCCCGCTAGACTGAACAGACAATGCACACAATACACATGTTTTAATGGTAGACAGTTTTTAGACGTGATAATGCAAGTGGAAAATCAGAAAAATATATTGTTGCTGCCCTGCCAGTCACCAGCAGACAACAGGCCAAGAAAAGAGGAGGGGCGGTGGGTACAGCCACAGCTAGTCTGGAAATAAAAGAATCTACGAGATACGAATACGTATATGTACGTATACGTTTATGTATACGAGTCTTTGCACTTGGTCACAGTCCGTCCCGTCCCGTAGCCATTCCACATAACTATGCAACATAATTTTCATGCTGTCTGCTCTGTGCTATCCACTGGGAAAGGGATAGTTAGATGGGAGTGGAATGAAATGGAATGATTTCTGTCTGCAGCTGTCACATAATGTTAGCTGCGAGAAATCTGTCTCAACTGTCTGCGTGGTATGCATGGAAAACTCATTACGAGCAGCTGCGGTTTGACTTGGGGGGGGAGGGGACCAGGGAGGGAGCTTGCCAAGGAGCATATCCTCGACAATATCCTGATCCTTAAATAGGTTGCGGCAAATTGGTTTGTTGTCGTCCAATTGAAACCTTATCGATTGTGTGTGGGGGGTGTGTGGGTGCCGCCGCCACCGCCATCGCCATCGTACTTTTAATTGCATAACACACACACTACTTTCACGCTTGTTGTTGCTTACACTTCATTTCACTTCACTAGCAACTGGAAACTGGCAACTGGCAACTGGCAACTTGCAGCTTGCAACGTGCAACGTGCAACATGCAACTTGGCAGGGGCGAAAGTTCACTTTAACAACTGAACAACTTTCAATGGGCAATTAAAAGGGCATACAAACCGAAGGAGACACCCAACCACACCAGGCAATGTAGTTCAAAAGGATAAAGAGTGAATGGAGTGGGGCAAGAGACAGTCTTGGATGTAGAGTGGCAGGAGGCAGACTTGACTGTGGAATGTGGCACGGCGAGCAGTCTTGTGGTGGCTAGGACTACGCCTCATCAGCGAGAAGTCACCGGAAATGTTAGCAAAATGCATAGCACAGATTTTGTAAACTTTTTGGCCCGAAAGGCAATTAAACTTTTGGCAACAACAGGAACGGAACAGAGTTGGAGCCGCCACAAGATGGGGACTCTTCGTGTCCTTCGCGGATGCCTGGCTGCGGCAGGCAACTTCTGCCCCCACATCCGGCTATAAATGTTTACGCGAATGAAGCAATCAAAAATCTGCAATTATATTTTATTAATTAACATTTAGGGTCCTCCTCCGATGCTAGAACGGAATGTTTTTTCAGTGATTTAGTCCCACTTGACTGCAAGCCGCATTAAATATTATGACTCAAATAAATTATTAAAATTCACGCCCAATGCAACCGAAACAGCGCCATCAAAATCAGCAAGGCACACACACACATACACATGAGAGGAGGGGTGGGTGTTATGGTGTGGTGGAGTGGTGGGATAGTGCATATAAATTGCGTATTTATGAACTATAAACATTAACTTACTTGCCATTTAGTTAGACGCACAGTTAATTGAAAACAGCGCCACAGCGGCAGCAACAGAAGCAGTTGTGGCAGCAACAGCGGCAACGTCAAATAGGGGCATTGCCATGCAACCTTCCACCCACAGTTGCCCCATGCTCAGGCCACATCCATATCCACTGCAACAGCAACAGCAGCGGCGGCGGCTGCCAAAGCAAACATTTTTAAATTATGCAAAGGAGAGGAAAAATGCAGCGAGCAAAAATTGCAGGCATCATTAAATTTGCGTGGAAAGAGAGCAACGATCAAAGGAGAGAGGACGAGTATAGAAGATGCAGAGAGAGAGCGAGAGGGAAGAGGGGGAAGAGGAGGAGGAGGAGTGGATGGTAGTAATTCCAAATTTAATTGCAATTAATGTGCAGTAAAGCGGAAGTGCCATAGAAACAGAGCTCTGGGTCGGCCATTGCTGAACGGGCTGGCACTTCCGGTTGGCGCCATGTTGGAGCTTGTCGGATGCTGGGACTTGCAGCGGGAGGAATGGGTCAGCGTGATACTCTGGGTCGGCTTGTAGTGTCATCTAGAAGTAACTCTTTTTTGGGATGCTATGGTTTCTTGTGTTCTGTAGAAACAAAAACAGGATCATTTTTGTTCGGCCTGCTTTTAATTTGGGTCGCAGTCCTATATACCCTCCACATGGCAACCATAAGCCCGTGGTACACATGCTGCAGCACTCGCCAACGGATGCAAAAAGTAAGAAATCAAGTTTAAAGCGAGGGGTAAACCAACATGGCTCTGACCGCGTGACACAGGAGGCGAATCCGGAATGGGAATCGGAAGATGGCGGCTGGAGGCTGGAGGCTGGCAAATCCCACCTAGGAGTGGGGGTCCTGGAACATGTTACCTGGTAGCATTTACCTGGCGCCGTCGCGAAATTCAATTACTCGTGCACCATAAACCGATTAACTTATATAAATATTTATATCGCTGAAATGCAGTCGGCTGCCAATGGCTTTATGGGGTCGTAGCTCTCTCCGGCTGTGGCCGCTCAATGGGTAGGGGGCGTGGTCGAACTACAGTTTATGGCCGCAATGTGCTCCTGCATATGCAAACACTTTTACCAGCGGTGCTTCATTCGTCGTTGGTCACTGAGAGAAATGGAGGCCTGCCCGCTCTGCCCGTTGACTGCAATAATTTCATTTGCATTTGCATTTGTTGCCGTTTATGGTCCACTTAAGAGTTGTCAGGCCTCCTCCTGATCCGCCTCCATCCCTCCTGTTCCTCTATTGAATGATAACACGCTAGGTGTCATTCACAGACAAGGACAAGGACACTTAAGGTCAGAGCAGAGTCAGAGACAGAGACAGAGACAGAAGCACAGACAGAGGCCGGAGGGCCCTCATATCATTACAATGACAACGTGTAGAGGCCGTTCCATGGTTGCAAGTGGCAACTACGAGTACTTGCCTCCATAAATAGTTGCTAAACAGCAATGGGTATGTGTAAGTGCTGTTGGGGGCCAAGTGCGTGACTATGGCCTGGCCTCTATGGAGAGAGACAGGGAAGGGTTAATCTCGAGTTAAGTGATGCTCGACCTCGGCTGGTGTCTGATTAATTGAGTTACGTGATGTGTGGGCCTGCCGCATTCAAGGCAAACTTTCACTGCCACTGCCACTTCCACTGCCACTGCCACTGCCACTGCCTCTGGCTTCGTGCCTTGTTATGTGGTGTGCCATAATCACATGACTTTCGAAGGTGTTCTTTTATGCGTATTTGCATGGCACACAAATTGAAATAGTTTGTTTGACAATTATGACATCAGTAGATGGAGTTTTAATCGAATTAATATTTAATTTTCATCTAAAATAAGTCAATCATCGCAGTGACACTTCTTTGATGGGTTGGAACTTTGACATTCGGTTTGTTAATGTTTTCTGGAATCCCCAAATTGCGTTTGTGGCTCCCCCGCGGATGGCGGTCCCGTTGCTCGGATAGTCGTTCTGTCAGCATATGTCTCTGCCACAGCATCAGCTGGTGGCGCAGCCACAAATGATGCCCCTGCAGCTGGCGCAGCTTGGAACGCACATCCTCAGTAGGGGTTCGGGACTCGCCCTGACCCACATCCTCCTCGATGGAAACGGCTGTTGAATGAGCATTCATTGTGCAACAGCAGTGGCAGCAGTAGCTCCAGCTCCGGATCCGGCAAATCTGCTGGGGACAGAGGCAAAAAAAACTTGGTATAATTTATGCAACGAGAAGTTGGGGCAAAACTTCCATCTAATCGCTTAATTCCGTGTTGTAAAAACTTTCGACTGAGCATCACGTATACGCAACGGGAGTTTTTTTTTCTTTCTGGCTGATTGACTTAAAAATTGAACATTTTCGCAGTGTTTGGTTAAGGCGTTTCCCCTCTCTATTCCTCTCTGATTTTTTAACCGTTCTACGAAATGGCTTCGCCGGGTTGTGAGCAATATTCAGTGATGCGTTGGCAAAATTTGCAAATCGTTTGGCCTGGCCTAGAAAAAGGGAAAGGAGAGCTGGGAGGCAGTACGGTTCGTGCAGCTACTTGAGGTGGCATACACCGAAATTGCTTTTCCGCTCTTGGGGTCAGCCATGCAGAAAAATGTCTGCCCTGCTGATGCTGCTGTGGCTGCTATTGCTGCTGCTGCTGCTGCTGCCACGGATCTTCGATTTTCAACTATCGATTGATTTTGTATTCATTGGCTTTCGCTTTACGAGAATATAGTATACACTGGAAGACAAGTTCAAATGGCAGGCTCCTCCAACATGTCGATGCAACTTTGTGTTTTCTTTGTCCAAATTGCTTCGCAACGTCAAGCCCGAATGCATTTTATCAGCTTCTTTTCTTTTTCCCCTGCCGCAATGACAGAGCACTGTGCAGTGTGCAACTGGAGTGCGTTGCATATGTAGTGTGTGGGTTTCAGCCTGAAATGTGAAATGTGTAGCCAGCTTTTATATGAAAAACCAATTTCCATGTTGTTGTGATGCTAATTTGCTAGACGCGCATCGAATCAATCCCCCCCTCATTTCGGAACAATGCCAAAAAGCTTTGACAAAAGATGTCATTAGGGGAATGAGAATGGGAATGGCAATGGGAATGGAAATGAGGAAAGTGTGCTTCCAACTTTCACCTTTTCTTCCCCTTTGGCTCAGCAGACGGCAAAAGGAAACGAACCACAGCGACAGCAAATGCAGCCGCATCGACAAGTTGCGGCTAGGGGGCCACCCGTGCGTATGCGTAATATTTGTGGAATATCTCTCGTGTGTCCTTCAACAGAATGCTATCTGTGTATCTGTGGAAGTGGGTGTTTTGCGTTGTTTGCTTTCTATTTGTGTCCGCACACTTGGGGCTATTCTGCATATTACGTATACGACAAGATGCCGCTGCCATGACATCGCAGAAGATGAAGCCCAGTTTTCAAGTCGCCGAACCTTAACGGGGATTGCAAAACGAAAAAGATAAAGATGAGATCCAAGAGATGGGGGTTTCTTCGTGCTTACCTGTGACTTTTGCCATATGAGATACTGAATAGCTTTTTCAGTCATATTTTTATATAAAAACGCTGAGGAGAAACTTGAAAAGAAAAGCCAGCTGCGCGCCGAATGACAGCCTAATTGAAAATCTATGCCGCTAAATGTAAGCCCCGTTCCTTCTCCTCGCTGCAATCTGTCCCTCTGCCTGTCGCTGTACTCCGCTGGATGGCTGTTGATTTTCTCCTTCCCGGAATTGGCAACTTAATTATTTCAGCGGCACGTCGCCAGCGACTGGCGCTTAAGCCAAACCTCCCGACAGCTGCAAAAGCGTAAATAAAAACAGTGGGTAATGGGGAACGGGGCATGGGACCCGGCCGCGTGGCAAGAAAAAGCAAGTGAAATAAACAACGCTTGCAGCGTGCAACGTCAGTGGCAGCAACAGCAACAGCAGAAGGAACAGCAAGAAAATCAGCAACAACAGCAGCCTGCTATTGAGAATCTGTGCTGAAAGATAAAGTTGCCTGGCAAACGGATTTAACTGCAAAACGAGCGAAAGAAACAGTCAGAGCAAAAGTAAGCGATAAGTGGGAGTTGGCCCTGTGTCTGTTTGTCCGTCCGTCTGTCTGTTTGCCTGTTTGTCTGCGACCCCATTAGCACCAGGCCCAGCCTTCAGACACGCCTACCTACTTGCCCCCAGTCACTCACTGCGCGTATTATAGCCCTGTGAAGGGCACAAAAAAAAGACCACCCACTTGAGGCTTTATTCATGGACAAGATTCATTAGTAGAAGTTCACATGCGAGCATTCCGACAAACTGAATTCTCCGGTAACTCAAAAATGTCAGGCTAAATCTGAGTTTCTAGATAATATACAAAAATTATTAGGGCCTCTGGGTCTGGGTCTGTATCGTACTCTTGTATGAAAAATTATATTAAATTTCATCTTAAATATGGCATCATAAAAAACACCTAAGATAAAGGAAGACGATATTTATTTTGCATAAATTGATAACAAGCTACATTTGCTCTACCTCTGTGGCAGGTCAAGATACATACATATGCAAGCTGTTTAGACTAAAGATATACAGGATACGAGGTAATTGTGTGGCTTTTCAAAAAGTTTGAAAATGAAAGGTGAAGCTGTTCCATACCTCTAACAGATAAAATCAGATTGGATTTGATTTTCAATGCAGTTTCATATTTTTCCAATCCATTTGCCTCATTAGTGCTTTCTCCCTTTACCGTGTAAGTTGATTTCCAGAACACATGTTCTGAACGAGTATATTTCGCAGTTCTTTTTCTATGTGCCCTGTCTTCTGTCTCTACTCACTCTTTTTTCGAATGACTCTGGCAACTTTGACAGGGGCAAAAGTAATTAATTTTTGGCAACTAACTCAAACGGCAAACGAGTCAGAAAAAGTTGCAAAAAGGAGAAACAGAAACCGAAACAGAAATAGAAACAGAAACAGGCTAACGAAGGCGCCACAATTAACGCCTGCAACTTCAATTGCGTTTTAATGTGCATCAGGCCGCAGAGCGGTTGGGTGTTTGGATGCTCGTTGGCAGTACGGGTGGGTGCATGGGTGGTTGGATGAGTGGATAGGGGACTGGGGACTGGGGACTGGGGACCGGGCGGCTCTGTGACTGTGGGCTGGGGTTGAACGGTTGGGTGGTTCAACGTGCTCTGTCAACCGCAGGCGGTGGCTCAAAAGCGTAACAAGCATTTTGCCGCGCCTCAGCAACATGACAGGCGGCAAACTCGTACTCGCACTCGCACTCGCAGGAGTACAGGAGACACAGATAGAGGAGCCGCATGCACGTGAGCGGGGCCTGAGTGGCTGCCTCAAAAGCAGCTTAACAAACACACACACAATCACGCCCATACAAGAACACGGAATGCAGCGGCTCGACCCGGACATGGGCACGGACACCGGCACGGACACGGCGACACGGACCCAGACCCAGACCCCGGCTGCTTGGCACAACTCCTCTGTCTGGGGCCAACTATTTACATGGCACCCCATTATGTCCGGGACTGTAGTTGCGTCTTTTGTGTTATCTCGCTCATTGCGAGGACTCATTCTCTTTCTCTGTCGTACAACCCTCTCTTTCCCGTTAAGTGACGTGATTTAAATTTTTATGCTCTTTGAAATTTTCGCCGCTAGTCTCCAGTCGCTTATCGCCACGGCAGACGTTGATGTGGCTATCTCTGCCTCCGTCTCTCTCCCCTTCTATGCCTACATTCCTGCCTGTGTCCCCATCTGTGTCTCCATCTCTTGCTGTTTCGGTTTCTGTTTTTGTTGTCGCCGTCTCCGTCTCCGCTTCCGGCGACAGACAAATCACGTAATCTAGCTTTAGTGGGTCAAGGAGCGACATAAACCGTAAACAGTAAGCCCGTAGCCGTTGCCAGTCCGTAGTGCAACATCCCGCACAGCGGGAAGAAGTACGAGTGCTCGTACAACTAAATAGAAATAAAGATACACGACATGGAAACCATCATGGCAGCCACCAACATGACGCATTCGGTTTCTGGTAATGTCATGGAGCATGGGGCATGGGGCATGGGACCTGCAGACCAGAACAATACACAGCAAATAAGTCAAGCAGCACGTCGTCTGGAGGATCTCGACCCATAAATACTCTTTGGTTTGGTGTTCCACGAGTATTTGGTGCAACAAAATACTTCAAAATCCTTTGATTTCTTGTTCCAGAGTTTTGCTAGTGGTAGTAAAATTGTGATTCCAAAGAGCTTGGAAGTCTTTGAGAGGATTTTGAAGAGCTTTACTAATGGTCCCACGAAAAGTAATGAAAGGAAAGGCGGGAAAAGTGTTGTTTTTATTCCACAATGATTATCTTTTTTATCTTTAATGTATTACAAATATGGGAGACAGAAGCAACTTAAGGTCTGAGGGTATTGCGGATGGACAGTAATAATTATAGGGTTATTGTTCTCACTAATAGGTACAACATTGTGTCATTTTGACTTATAGGATTTGTTTCTGAAGAGCCAACATTGAAATGCCTTTGGAGCCAAATGAGTGATATTTTAATGTGTTAAGTGATGAAGTAATAACAAATGTTTCTACAGGAGCGTGACACGTTGCATGTTTACTCATTATACGGATCTGTTCTTTCATTTCATTATAGACTAGAGCCTTCAATGTATATTAAGTTCACAGTATTAACTAAACACCTTCATTGTCCAAAACATACAAAATCTCTCTCTCAGCAGTCCTGAAGATTTCATCCGCCATCTGTACCACCTTCAACGGTTGACACATTTTCATTGGCGACGCCACTCACTCGTAATGAACTGAATGAAAGAAACCTCCTGGAGGTCCTCGAGTGATACTTCTCAGGATGATGGCAACGTGATGAAAGATGCGAACACCGAAAGCAGACAGACAGGTGCAAAGTGCAAAGAACGAATGATTGAACTCCTTCCATTCGACGGGGGACAATGCCATTTGATATATATATATATGTATACCAGTGCGTATAGTATTTCAAGGACACGTCTTCGCCTGGTTGTCAATTTGAAGTGTTTAAAATTGTTCGCCATTATCGGCGGCTGTCAATAAGCGCATTAAAAACATTTCTGCAATGCGAGAGCCTGTTGACGGTGGCGGTGGCGGTGGCGCTGACATGCGGCTGTCAGGCAGAACGCAGAACGCTGTACGCTGAGCGCTGAAGAGAAGGCGAACTGCAAGCACGGAGGGGTGGGGCTGCTGCATTAACGAGTGCCATTGATTTTACCCCGGAAACGCGGTCGAAAGAAGCGCAAAAGGAAAGTGAGGAAAGCGAGCGGCGCACATGATGCGTATGAGTAATGGGAAAATTCTTAATGGACGAAGAAAATTGGTTGGGCATAAACAATGAGATGGCGCCGACTGAACAGAATGATAATGAGTTCACCGGGGAAAAGGCAAACAGGAAAAAGGTAAAACCGAAGCTGGGAAAATAGGTAACAAATTCATTACTCCGATGCCAGGGTATGCTGAACATTCTTTCAGGAAGTTGCATTTTTAAGTAGTGTGAGGGGTCATATATGGAGCACCTACCCATCGGGAAGTGCTTTGGGATCCTTTAAATTTATTCCACATTTTCCAACATAGTATATTGAAGCCATTGGTGCGTGATCCCTGCCTTTTCTCTAGTCTCGCTCTCTCTTTCGACTGCTTTGCTTTTCGGCGCTCATTAATGCGATACTCTCATTACGCTATCAATAAATTATGATTCATATTAATGCCATATCTCCACTTATTGCAGCTCCTCGCACTCCCCAGCTTTAATCCTTTTGCCATGAAATATTTAATCAGCAATTTCCAGCGGGCTCCTCTGCTCAGCAGTTCGGCCTTCAATTATACTGATTTCCCTGCATTCTTTATTTAATTGTTTAATTTTTCTTTTCATTGCTGTCTGCTCCCCTTGTTGACCCAAAATTACAGAAATAGCAGCGATACGCGGCAATAATTGCGAGTCATTCGCCTGAAATTGCATCGACCATGGGGTTCTTGTTTGCCCAACGCCGAATCTCTTCCAGAGGGCGACAAAAAATATAAAAAATAAAATAGGGGTCGGCACGGCGAGCGACTTATCAGGGTCGTTATTAACCCAGCGGCATTTGCAGTAATTACGGGAATTGCTAATTGAACCCGGAGTCGAGTGGTCGCGGTCTGGCCAGACCTCAGACAACCCTGAGCTGGGGCTGTAATGGAGACTCGTTCAGGTAAATGCCGAGGTGGTTGCACGGCTACCGTTATAACCGTTTAACATTTTCAATCCTTAAAAAAAGAGACAAAAATCAAAGAGTTTCTGCCGTAGTTTCGAGCCTCTGACGTGTCCTCCGGCTGGTGAAAGTGTTGTTCTGTCTTTCTCCGACTGCTTGTCGGTCGCCTGGCGACTCGCTCGGTTTTAATTGCAATTTGTTCAACATTTTTTCCATCACATTCAATCGCATCGATTTCTATAAGTGGATTTAAAGATACTTTGGGGCTTTATTGGGGCCCACAGGAAACATACAACACCATTGATGGAGACGGTCGGTCGTTCTTCATTCAGTGGGACTGCTCCTGTAAACGAGTCCAGCAACAGAAGCCATGTAAAAGAAACTCATTATTTATTTGGTGTACAAAGTATTGGGTGACTCCTTTGAAGATATGGTCCTTGAACGAAACAAAAAAGAATCATTTTTTAATGAAAGATGCATTTTTACCATGAAGCCATTTTACCTTTAGATGAAGTTATCTGTGAAATCGAATCTTCTTGATCGATTGGGAGTAATTAGCATCCAAAAACAAACTATTCTTTGGTCATATTTTCGGGTTACAAGATGGCGGAAATGATAGAAATTATCCCAGAAACAGGGTGACCGATAATTCCGGCTGCACGCTTCCACCAATCTTTTAACCGATAAAGACCGATGGGCTCTAATTGGGCATAGCTTTTTGAGATTGAAAGAGCAAATACAAGTAGTACCCAAGTCTAAATCAATTACAGAAATATATGTATGTATGTAGTTCAAAGTTAAGTACAGACCTCACTGACTCCCGCCCCCATGAGTTCCACTTATTACACCCACCACGCACTGCTATCTGGTTCCACTCGTATGCTGAACAGTGTAATATTTTATTTGAAAAGCGCTGTTGCTGATGCTCCCTATTTGTCCTTCGAGCCCATATATCACTTTGGGTAGCTACCGAACAGAAAAAAAAGGCAACTGACATACCGACAAATTTGCTCGCTGTTTATGCGGCCAGTAAATAGCAAAGACCCCTGGACAGGGGCCACAGCCCTTTTTGGCCAGAAAGTAGGTAAACATATTTAACATACAGACAGTTATTTGTACGTCCGAGTATATGTTTAACATACAGATAGATATATGTACATATGTACAAACATACTATATGGAAATTGTCATTGCGCTCGCCTTTTGGCCCTGCTCGCGGACGCGGACGAGGACCCTGTCGTGGTTGCACTCGTTTGGGACAATTCGTGTTATTTATAATGGACAATTCTCATGCTGTTGTCTATAATTTATTTATGCAAATTTGCAGTCGTACAAGCCACTGCAGTGCGCCTCGACCCGGCCCGAAGCTGAGCGGAGCGGAGCGTGTAAATTTGTTGTTATTGCTATGGCCAAATCAAAACTAAAGCTATTTTCAAATATAATTAATTGCAATTGACCCGATTTGTAATTTATTTATTTAATCCATGGTTGTTCATGGGGGAGCGAATAAAAATTGAATTTTTATTAATTTACACATGCAAAAGTTTGCCATTTAAATGCCAGTTCTGGGGATTTCTCTCTAATTGCTGGCCTGCTGCAGCTGAATCCATGAGGCAATGAGGTATTTTCACTGAGGCACAGAGAGGATTTGCCTTTTTCCCCCCCAAATGCCACCGTTAATAGGAATATACTCGTAAATAGTGGAAATTACTGGGCGAACTACCGTTTTGAGAGACAGACAAAACGGGCTCATTGAAAGGCTGCCACAAAATTCCATTCCCATGAATACTCGTGTACGAGTATGCGAGTGAATAGAAGGATCCATCCATTCACTTATTCAGAGCTGGTTTCAATGCCGCCAACAATTTCGGGCTATCAGAATTTTGGGTCCGGCCTTCGGTTATCATTTAGCAAAAGTAATAGATAACCAGCTCATTAATATTGAAGCCGGAACGGAATGCAAGCCTGGCAGGGCTTTAAACAACAGCAGCAGCTGGAAGCGAAACAGCCAGGAGCTGGCTGTGGGCAATGCATATTGTATGCGATATTACGAGCTGAATATCCCCCACACGATCCCTACACATGTACGATGTACATGGTACATATACTCGTAGTGTGCTGTCGGTTCATCTGTGGTATGTATGATTTAGCAGCTGAACGCTCGGCACTTGGCCACAACTCACTTAGGGCAGGGCCCTGCCACAAATGGCCATAATATTCAAGCCGCAGGAGGCGAGAGAGGTGGCTCCAACCGAATTTATGGCAGTCCCAAGCACGGACGGACCTGGCTTTTGTGTTGAAACAAACCTGACACAAAACCCAACCAATCAGCAGAAAGGCCCACAGCTTTAAGAGTTTACCACAATTTCCGCCTCATTTGATTGGCATCAGGGACACAGAGGGTGAGAGGATGAGGAAGAGAAAGAGAGTGTGGGGGCGCTGAGGGGGAAGCTATTTTAAATTCCAAATCAAGCTAGCACCTTTAATCAATTTACGGGCCATACTCTGGTGAGGATCCACCTGAGAACGAAGCACACTTGAAATCAGATACACTCACCGGCAGAAACGGGAGAGAAACGGGGGAGGACCTCAAGAGGTTCAGGGCTGGATAAATAGGGGAATCTGGCCACCCGCAAAACACTGGAGTGTGTCATAAAATGCCAAAACAAATATAAATTTTCACACAATTCAATTTATATGCCCGCAGCACCAGAACCAGCAACAGAACCAAAACTAAAGCCAGAACCAGAACCAGGCCGAACACCCGAACAGAGGGAGAGTCAAGAAAGGATGCTGGCTGCAGGATACGTTTTCAAGAGCCTTAGCTGTATCGACAGCTCCCAAGTAGTCCCTGGCCACCTCCTCCTACTCCACTCCTGTCGCCGGCATCCCTTTTCCGAGCCATTGTCTACTCATTTTACCACTTGATTGTGTTTGCACAACATTTGAGCGCGCGTCGCGGCATTCCGAGCTGCAGCCCGTAAACCACGAAATACAACAACAAATTCTATGCCCAAAATTTGAAATGCAAAGACGTTGCTTAAAGCAGACATTTTGTGTCGCCTCCACCGCATATATATTTCGTACTGACAGTGCGTTACGTAACTGCAAGAATCGAGAGAAGATACTAAGATTAAGACTAGGGTTAGATATGGAATAAATCAAGCTCACATTAAAGCCAATAATTAATGCACTTGTTAATATCTCATCTGTTTTATTCGTTGATATCCATTGATAAGCACCATCAAGTGGCCAGAAAGCGCAGCCGTCCTTCCGAACAATCGACGGAGGGATGCTGCCGCATGACGCGCTACGGGTACATGCAGGAAAGATAAAGAATTAACCCTACTAAAAGAGCCTACCTACTAATTACAACACAAAATATTAGTATAAATATTAATAATTTAGAAGTAGGCAGGAAATTGATAGTAGATATAACATGGTAGACGGAATTATAAGCCGAGCATAAGACCCTAAATGGTTCATGCCTGGAATAATTCAATCTTAGAAGCGGAAAGGACAGTGGTGTACAGCTTCTAGTACATCTATTAGGACGTGTGAAGTTTACGACGGTCAACTCATCTCTCAGCTCAACAAATCACACCATTTCGATGATACTCGGATTTTTATTGACTCTATCCGAAGGAAAACGTGCGACTTGCTGCTTTGCGACTCTAGTTTCAACACGCACTGTATCTCACAGACACATGTACTCGAACATACATATATTTCAGCACGTTTGTCTGGCCAAAAAATGGAAACAAAGTTCAATCAGAGCTCGTGCCCTGCCAGTAAATCAAATAAACCAAAATGCATATAAAAACAAAGTCAGAAAGAAGCAAACAAACCAACAAATATACGAGTATCTTGGACGTACAACTTTTTATCAACTGCAAGACCCTGACAAAAAGAGAAAACCAAGAATTATTCTTGCCAACACTTGAGAGGCGTTTGTTTGCAGAATGCACTTTCAGAGAGTGCGAGAAATGCAGAACGACTTGAAGTGCATGCTGTAAAGGTTTGTCCATAGAATACGATGGCTTGACTACCAACAACTTTGCATACCCCAGAAGCCCGGAGTACTAAGGAGTATTTCTCAAAACCTTGCCATTTCCACAGGCATTTATTTTGGATAATTGCTTGGGCTGGACCTGGTACAGTCCTTTGGGATCGGGCACAGAAATTGGAATTGAAAAGCGCATCCTTTGTTGTGTCATGCAATCAATGGCATATATTGTACATATACTCTCAAGTAAATATAAAAATTCAGCCAAATTGCTGGGAGCTTTGGAGTGCGGCAAATATGATAAACTGAAGTCAGGAGTTTTAATTAAATTTGCATACAAAATTTGTTCAGCAGAAACATCAAAAGTTATGGCCAGTTGCACGACTCCGATTGTTGCAAATTAAATGGGAATGCACTGCACTGTCAGAGCCATTTGCCCAGCTTACCTGGCAACCAGAGAGACGGACAGACCGATTAACCCATCCACATGACGCTGTCATAAAAGGTAATGGCCCAGAACATTGCGTATACGCAGCGCGAAACGCAGCTCTTCCTATTTAAACAGTTTTTAATGACGTCGAGAGTCATACGAGTAGGGTACAGAGTGACTGACTGACTGACACACTGACTCACTGACTGGCTGGATGAGTAAGAAGCTGACAATCAAGCCGAACCTGTTCAGACCTGTTCAGAGGGAGACTATACATAGCATGCAAATGGCAATTGAAGCTGCTGTTTTGCTCTTTTCAATTTGCTACCTCTTTGAGGGCTTTATTTTTAATGGCTCCTGCTGTTTCTGGGTTCTTAAGCCGCCATCGAGCCATTGTACCTACCTTGTTGTATGGAAATAGTGCGAGTAGCTTTGGTAAAATACTTGATTGTTGCAAGTAGTTGATGCTCTTCCAATTTGGGAGACATTGAATATGGGGTGGATGTTATGTCATGTCATATCTCTGGGGCCAAACATGCAATAATTTGTTACTCGTAGATATTACGACACATCCTTCAATCTTTCTTTACTACATAGTCGTTCTGTTGGTTAAGTTAAAGATCTATAATTTATGTAAGCACACCGCCGACTGCTCTATAGATTGAAGTAACCCCTGGAGGAGAGAGAGAGCGAGAGTATGGAAAACCTTTTTGTTGTTTCAAGTTTCTTCCTCAATTTCGGGTCTTCTGTTTCTGTTTTTGCTGCCAATAAAACATGCATTTCACTTTCAACTCAACTCTGGGAAAACAATGCAAAAATGGCGGATTGGTGGGGGGAATGGTGGGTATGGATTGTATCACAAAACCCCATCACCGGCCCTATGGGAGGAGATGGAGGAGCCTTTGTGCAGTGCCGTGTGCACTCAATTATTTGGTCGTTACTTGTTTCTTATTACCTTTTGCCTACCGACACTCGCAGCACGCACTCGAAGTGCGGCAGGCAGCCATCCACGTCCATGGGGCAAGGTAAGGCAAGGTAAGCACATAATAACTGCTGCCGCGAAAGTGAGTGGGTTCTGTTTTCCCGGGCAATACTCATACAATTGTGTTTGCGGACTGGCGGGAATAAATGCGAATTTAATATTCAAAAGAATCGGACGGAACAGCGAACTGAGAACGAGAAAAGGGAAAAGGGGAAAGGGAAACGGCAGTGGTGGGCAAGATTGCTCAAAGGAAAGCTGAGCTTACATTTAAGAGAAGGAAATGATATCAGGGTGGATTACCACCCCACCGAGCAGCTGCGAAATGAGGAATCAGCAGACGCCATTTGAGCCAAGGCTATCCAGCTAATCCATCAGTTATCGTACACATACAGACATACATATGACCTATGGAGCTGTTGTATATTCTATCTGGGATAAGGTTCAACTTTCAAATGACGTCGATACATTAGGTATGGCAAAGCACCACAGTCGAAATGACTGGCATTTCGATAGACCTCACAGAAGTTCATATAAATATTTAAACATTTATTAAAAATAAAATCAAATTAAATCGAATTTTCAATAAGCCTTATTGAAGTTGCAAACAATGTATTAACAAAGGAAGCTTCAATAAATATTATATTCAATTAAAAGTGTTACTTGCAAAATGTTCAGCTGGGTTCCCTTGAATTTCGGATTTTATTTTGATTCGAATTTTACTACATTTATTTACGACATTTTTCACTTTCACAGAAATATGTAAATATTTTTACCTTTTTTTTCCACCTCAACAAACACACATAAAATAGATTCCTAGGAAAACCAATAAACATGCTACTTGTTCAATTCGCTTTTGATAAAATCAATTATTTTTCTACACTTTTTCTGGGATTATTATTTTGCCAAAGAGAAATCGACTCTGACTTAATGATATATTACAGATGCAGATTCGTATTTACATGATTTATGTGTACATTGTGAATGCGCTTGTTCAAATAATTAAAACAAAAAGGTACATACATACATATATGAACAGCGTTAATGGGTACGAAAGAAACGTAAGTATTATTCTTTTGAAAGTCTCCTGCAAACTGTAGTTAAATATAATACAAATACATCCTAGTTTTAATTCCTGTCTGGCGAATTGAAGATTATTTTAGGCTGTGTGATAGGTCTTAATTCTTACTGTTTTTCTCTTTAGGTTCCTGATAACTGGCCATAAATCGTTTACAGTCTTCGTTATATCCATTCACATAATAATGGTTTTAACCGTCGTTTCAGCCAAAACGGTTAACAGAGTCATTTAACAGCGCACTGAGAATAGTCATGCGCTGCCAGGAAATTCTACCCCTAATACGGAAACACATGGCAACGAAACGAAGTGAAATGAAACACGACGAGCGAGTGCAGGGGTAGCACACGATTCAAAGGACCATGGAACATGGAATGCAGGGGTAAATGGGGAACATGGAATGCAGAACCACAGAGGATGCTGCGATATGAAACACCACACGACAGGGGTAGGATCCTGGCATCCTGGCACTGGCACAGAGTCGGTGCCGAGTGTGTTTCCAATTCATTCATTCATTTGCATGGCTCTGTGTCGGACGTCGAGCGGGAAAAAAGGAGTCGCTCGGGACCCAAAGAAAGCCAGAGTCTGAATCAGAGTCAGAGCCAAATCCAAATCCGAATTCAAAGACAGAGCCGAAGCGAGAGCGGGCTAAGGCAAACGTTTGAAACGGTTTTGGGCAAAGGCTGAGTTTGCGGATGTTAAATGCACTTCGGAGATTCATCAGCGCGCGCGTTCGAGGGCCTTTTGTTTACGCGGGTTTTACGGAATGTGTGCCGAATAGGATGAGGGCGTGGACACGCCCATTCTAGTTGCAGCATTAAGTGAAGTGAAGTGAAGTGAAGTGAGGTAGATATATGGTGGCATCGTCGCCTGCTCCATCATCCATCAGTGGCGGGGACAACAGTCTGCCAGATGTGAGCCATGATTGTGAGTGCAATGTGTCTTTTATAAATCAAGGAAAATCACATTTTAAATTGCTGCGCATTAGAACGGATACAAAAGCCAAGGCAGACGACGGCGAAGGCGTAGGCAAGCGGAGAAAGAGAAAGTACAGAGAAAGCACAGAGAAAGCACTGAAAGCCAGGCCAGATCGAAAGTCAAACGCCGTCAAACGCTGATTGCGACGTCGTCTATCCACAAAAGAGAAAATAAAGCAAAAAATATATAGAATAAAAAGGAAACGAAACGTGGAGGATTTGACTGATGTGAATGAAGTGAAAGATGTGACTCCCATGCGAGTGAGAGTGCAAATGCGAGTGCGGGTCGTGCTAGTGCTAGGATGTGGGACAAGCCCACTCCCATTCCCATTCCGAACAGGGGGCACGTGCTCCACGTAGGCGGTGGAGCCATTGTTTAGCCCACATGTATTTCAATTTGATTATATTGATGAGCATATGATGTAATATATGGAAATATAATCTGATTAGAGGCAGACAAGTCGGGTGGGGGGGGCTGAGGGTGGTGCGACTTGGCTTAGCGACACTCGAGACAAAGCTCCGCTCCACCTAAAGGATATGTTATGGCCGCACCATCTGTTTCTTCCCTTGTTTGCAGGGCGTGTTCTGCAATAGATTTTAAAACTCATTAATGTGCAAAGACGCCAATTTTCCACGTCTTCGTCCTTCGTTGTTGGTGTCATTAGACAGGCGAGGAAAACACACAGCGGGACACCGTGAGAGGTGAGAGGTGAGAGGAAGGGAAAAAATAAAAGCTGACAATGATACTGGCAAATCAATAAAGGTGTTGAAACAGGTGCCACAGCTTGGCCAAGATATTGGATAGCAGTTCAAAAAGGACAAAAGAAAAGAAGTTTAAAATAAATACAAAAGAGAAAGGATTTCACGGCTGACAACGCAAAGAAAATGACAAAAAAAATATTATATCTCCAGTTGAAACCGATATAAATCGTTGATTAATTGACGGGACGGAAGTTCGAAATCAGAGAAGGCAAGGGAACGTGGGCGCTAACTGGGAGGGGAAGTGGGAAGTAATTGAATGGAAAAAGTTTGATCTTGTTTTCTAAAAATATAAAGGCAACAATCCAGAGTACATTTTCACAGCTGGGGAGAGTCGTATTAATATTAGAGGAGCGCATAAGAGATGATTAAGGAATTATTAAGTGGGAAAAAGGCATAGACAAAAGTACACTGAAAATAATTGTAGATTTAGGATATACGTAGGCTTTCTTTTAAGTCTGCTGCCTAATAGTGAAGGACCTACCAAATATCATTGAAAATTATTTTATTTTTCATTTAAAATATTCTCCGATAAAACCAATCTTCACAGCACTTTTTCCCCTCCTCTGAAACGATTGTTTTGAGTCCCTTCAATGCCCGAAGATGCCTCTATCGCATGGCATGTCATATGACAATATTGCAATAGCCAATCCCGCACAGCATGCGTTTTTTCCGGTGCAACAACCGTTTTTTGACGACCCGCACGAGATCCGTTCTGCAGCGAAGGACGTATACAGTGCACAACGGAATTCGTTTTACTGCGAAAAGCAGGGGCAATCTATGGTGCTTCATCACCAAAAGTTGAACTGAGTTCATCGAAGCACGTCGAAAATCGTAGAGCATTATGACACGGAATATTCCATTCTTCGCCATGGATGAATTTTTCGTTTATCGCTAAATATGCTATCGTTTTCGCAGAATTTGGTCAAGAAATCGAATTATAAACGAAAATATGTTTTTATTTTTAGCTAGTGTCCATTCCAGCACTGGAACTAAAGCTGTCTGCCCAAGAGAGATTTCTCTGGAATACATATGCACCATATATGTACATATATGATCAAATACCATCAATCTAAGGCTCATTTGCAGTGAAATAGTTGGACAAAAAGATAAGCGTTAGTCAATCATGCTTCGAGATAAATGGAATTCCCCAGAAAAAAGAATCTATCGTCTTCGTATTTTCATTAATATTGATGGAGAAATTAGCTGGAAATTAGATTAGTATTTCATTTCGGCAGGCCATCGCCCAACTTCCCAGAAAACCCCAGGACTTGTCCTTAGTCAGTAGTAGGAAATGTTCATGGAAATAAATATCAATTTGTTTGTTAGCTCACCCAATTACACACTCATCCACAGAGCCATAGAGCCATAGATCCACAGAGCCACAGAGCCATAGAGTAGAGCCCCATCGTGACCCCATCTAATCGCCCCAGATTAGAGAGTGCAATAATGCATTTGGTTGTCGTGGCCGTTTGGGGACTGGACTTCGATTTGCCGGCTATGAGCCGCATAAATCCTGCAGGATGCATCAGGCTTTAGTCTGGAGGAGTCGACACAGTTTTCCAGGCCAATCGACAAGAGGAAAAAAAAATCCCGATTCAGCAGCCATTAAAAATTTCCCAAACTCAGCAAGGATTCGCCTGCGAAAGCAGAAGCAAGAGCATTAGGTGAAGTAGAGCTAACGGAGGCTGGAGCAGAGAGAGAGAGTGTGGGAAAGCCAATGCAATTCATTAATTTATTGACTTATAATCAAGCCAGCCAAAAACTTATGCCCAGGGGCAGGGGAAGATAAATATCCATTTATCACATAAATAGAATGCTAACAGCAGCAGCCCGGAGGCCAAGTCGGAGCTCGAGGCACTCCTCTGCGGTGGACTCCTGGCCGCCTGGCTTGCCTCCTGGTGGCTGCTGCTCTGTTTGCTCGGACCCAAAGGGAAAGTTATATGTATTTTTGCCTTTCTCTCGGCTGGCGGCTGCGGTTGACTTTGCCAAATAAAGCACGAAATAAGTTAAAACATACGTTTTCGGCCTGCCTGCGGTTCTATGTACTCCAAAGAAATATCAACAAAAAATGTACCGTCAGTAGAGAGACAGTCACGTACTGACTTTGTCCCCACCCCGGGGTGCGGTATGCAAATCCAACCAAGAAGACTTCATAAAAGCAATGCAAATAATTAAATAACAGACGGGAGAACGAAGAACAGAGAATGCAGAATCCTGAGCACAGTAACCAAAGCACGAAACAAACAGCAACAGAAGCACGGGGGAACCGTGCCAAATGACATGCTACTTGAGCTGGCGAAACTTGGATTAACTAGCTCGCAGAGAAATAAATATAGCACCGAAAAATAACACAATAAAACCCCAAACCAAACCAAACCCCGAACCAAATACCGAACCAAACACCGAACTCAATCCCGGCACGGAGGAGCAGGAGCCCCGCCAAGGTGCGACATCCGACAGAAATCCTTCGTCGCCGCGCACCCAATAAAATGCCCTGTCGGAGTGCGCGCCAAGGCAGGCCGGGACTAGGAGCCGGAGGAGGCGCACTGGGCCGAGGAGTCTGTTCCCTAGTTGGAGTCGCCGGGAAACCCGGGAAGGCGGGCACAGCCAGTATTCTGCTGGCATTTCTGGCAGCTGTCAGCTTTCGTGGCATGCGTGCGCGTAAGTGTAAACTTCTTTTACTTTGTCGGTGTCGTGTCTGGGTTGAGGTTGGGGTCGGGGTCTGATATGCCTCCCCACCCACTCCCGAGATTTCTGCGCGCAAAATTTCTCCTAAAATTCACCAAAGTTTTGGCTGAAAATGCCAGATATTTGTTGTACTCGCACATATTTGTTTTTGGGGATTATAAAAAGCGAACCTTGAACATTGACGTTAAGCTTAAGCTAAGTTACGTATTGTATCTAATTAGCGATACTTTGCTTTGATTTACATAAACAGCAGAGATATTTTCAATGAACTTGTTACTCTTTTATGTTTTTAATAAGCATATATAAATTCCGTTCAGATGAGCATTAATTTGTCGTATATTGATGTGGATTTACTATGATTAAATAGTCTTAAGATTCTGGTAGCTCGTAGAACTATTACTATTCCAAAAATGGCATTACTTATTGATTGAAAAGTTGACCAATCATTCCCTGGGACAATCCTGAACCACTGAACCACCATAGCACTTTACAAAAGGTCGAGTATGTTAGCCCTTTGACAAATCCCAAATGGAGTTAGTCAAAGCGCTAACTTAACCACTTCCCGCAGTAACTCTTTCGACCGCATAACAATTTCCCGGGCAATCCCTTGATCCCCTCACAGGCGAATCCGCAGCACGGAACATCCCCAGGGACGTTGTGTTTTAGCATATGCCCCGTTTCTCGGTGCACTCCCCTGTCCAACTTTTTGGCTACGTGTTACGCTCCACTCCGGTCCGTATCCGTACGGATCCGTACCCTACTGCTTGGTAACGGTATGCCCTGTCCTGTTCAGATCTGCTCGGGGCTCGGCTTTTGTTTTTGCATGCATAGTTAATTCAATTTCGCACATTTTTGTGCAAGTGTCGAGAAGCGTTTGCCAAATTTAATTTACATGATGAGATTTGCCTGGCTGCATTGTCGTTGGCAACTCGTTGGCACGATTTTTATAAGCTTGTCGAGTTAATTTAATCGTACAGTGCGAATTTTCATTTAGCCAAATGCCACACACACACGCCATGAGACTGAGACACACACTCACACGCATTACGATTGTTAGACACCTGTCACAGGGAAATGCTCCCTTTTCTGGGAAGGGGGGGTGGTGACAAAAACTCATTACGCATACGCATCGTGTCAAGGCTCCAACTTGACTTGGCTTTACCTGGCGTTCGGTGTGGTATTTGCTTTCGTTTTTGGCTTTTGGCTTTCGAGTAGTTTATGAAAATGCCTGGAATATTTTCTAGGCTCGACTAATTGGAACGTAGCCTGGGCAACAGGCTCACTCCCAGTCTCAGAAAGGATACAGCTCCCTCCCTGTATGTCCCAGCATCAGATACAGTACCTGGTACCAGCCTCAAGCTTATAGCAAGTACCAACCTCAGACCCACTGCCACTTCCACTCCCACTCTTAGCCTTTACCTCTGAATCTCAGCTCGAGTTGATTAAATTTTCTGCGTCAGGCCTTGCATGTGTGGCGCCTGTTCAACAGGTCGTATGCGTAATGTGATTGTTCCTCGTCTGTGAAATTACAATCAATCCAAGTGGCTCTTTCACATCAACTCTAGGTTCTACATTGGTTTAATGAAGTTGTCTAATTGATAGGTTTGGGAAGAGAGAAATTTGATCTCTGCTGAAACTGAAACTCAAAAGCATAAATTTCCTCAAATATATGTCACTTTATGGCCAACTTTAACACACACACACACAAATACATATTTATTTGAGTTGTGACAACAGCTATGACCAAGTAATTAAGGTATTTTAGAGCAGCTTTAAGTCCGTTTTTGGACTGAATAATTGGGAAATAATACGAATATTTATCATCTTGGATGGCGGCTGGTAATCTCTTTGCTTTTTACTGCCGGCTCATTCGACTCTAATCAATCTCAGTTGAACTACTCCTCTGGCCAAAGCAATGTCATTAACAACACGCATCCCCCAGTTTCTACGCCATTACCACACTCACATGTGATATAATTAAATCGGGGACCAGGACACCAGCAAAAACAGACTGGAAGAAAATTTGCGAAAACAAAAAATCAGCAGACACTCAAATAACACTTAAGCCATCAATCAGAGCTATGGCCAAGGTCGCAGGACGGGGCTGCCAGCCAAGGCCACGCCCATGTCCATCTGCACGGGGGAACTCTGTTAATTATGTTAGGACAATGAGCCGCATACAAAAGAAGGAATCAGCGGTGCTGAGGAGCTGAAGAGCTGAAGAGGACACTCCAACTGTGTATATATTATATAGGGGATACAAGTATTTACCATAGCACGGGCTCCCAAGACAAATGGCGGTCAAATGTCACGTTTAATTTATTTATGGCCCAAAGACACACAACAAATGCGGCAGGGCGAGGGGAGTGATGCCGGTGGTGTGCGTATGGGGGGTTACGGGTGGGAGCAGCCCAAAGGCGCTGGGCGCCAAGGCTTTAATTAAATAACTGCGCTAAGTGGAGCCAACTCTTTGGCGTCGCTAATACAGCCATTAGCCGCATTCGTTGAGAGGCCATAAATTTGCACGCTCCGAGGCAGGAATCGCCAAACAATTCCCTTTGAGCACATTTCGTGGGGTGTCACAGGCAACCAATGAGTTGATGGCTAGTAAATGTAATTAATTAAATTCGGTTTTTACATATGTATGTACTCCTAAGCAACAGCTCTCATCCGAGGAATTCCGCTTTCCTTGCTCTCAGGTATTTGTTTTATATTTTTGAGATGAAGTCTAGCGGATTCTTAACTGACAATTAAACCCTCTTAGAACCCCAAATTTAATATGATTAGTATTATGGTGTGCCAAGAGAATAAATAGAGAAAACTCTTTGACGTTTGCTAAATGACCCTTGCCTGTGGAGTAATGTTCGTCTCAAATATACGATAGACCCTTAAACGTACTTCATAATAGCACTACATACCACATATGTATATGAGATACTGTAACAATTCATATACAAAGCCTATACTCTGGAAATTGTCCATAAAATAATGTGTTGTTCCACCGCAGTGTTGTGTAAACTTCTGTGACCTGTCCTGATTAGGGATTGAATAAATATCAATGGTCGCTCAACCTGTCCTGTAATGGATGCCACACTCTCTAAATATGTGGATCAAGTACACACGAGTATGCCATTTATTCAGTAAATAAATAGCCCAGCCAGAGAGGGCCGTAATATGGGCCTTATAATGGATACACACGCGGATGTTTGTCCCATCATCCGCCAATAATGAGCAGCAGGAGCCTCCGATATTAAGCCAAACCTCATAGACTGCTCGGCTGGATTGTTGTGTATTTGTTTAGCCATGCGTGTAAATTATGGCCAAAAAACAACGACAGCATCAATACGAAGGAAAAGACAACAATTGTCAATCAGCCGACAAGAAACCCGAAGGGCTGCGAAAAGGGCAGAAAAAAGGGCAGAAACGCTTTAAAGCAATCGAAACCAGTCGAGTGCTAAATGGGCGCGTCCGTCCCTCGTTCATCGTCAATCTGCCACGCCCACACGCGCCCCGCACTTATGCCGTGTAATTGCTGTGTGGCGTGCTGTATGTCGCACTCTTATGTTCTGAGAGGAGTATGCCCTGCCATGCCACAAAAAGTCGACTCTGAGAAGTCGTCGTCATCGGCGTCGAAGTGAGCGACACGACGCGTCGCCATTTGCCTCAAAACAACACGAAAAACAACAAAGAATCAAAGAATTTCGAAGAAGCCTATAAGGGATCGATGGGCGACCAATGAATGCTCTGAAGAAAGAGCGGGAACGGGAAAGGGATTGGGAATCGTTAGAAATGTGTGTTTTCATGGCCCAATCTCTAGTGGGATTCGTGGAGTCTGTCGAAAGAGAGATGCATTACTTTTAAGAATAGTTTTCTCTGACAGAATTGACACAGAAAATAGATACATTCGGCGGAGGAATATCGAATTTCAATGGATTTGTTACCCAAACACACGTACAGCTTATCTACCCACTGGGGAGCACTTCATCATACATACATCATAGATCTATCCACAATCTATCAAACCAACTCTCAACGCACCATCAGCATCTATCGAGGCAACCACAATGAAAGTTGAATCCAAGTTGCCCCGCAATTCAAAGGGTAACCGCAACAAAAACGTGCAGCCATTGATAAAATGGGGCGACGGGTGCTGATGTGGGTCGCCTACGGAATGGGGCGGTGGCAGGGGAGCGAAGCAGGAATTTATGATTCCATTTTTGCTTTTCTTCTTCGGCTTTTCTCTGCCAAACAGCCTCCGGGCTGGTGTGCGGCAGGGAGGGATCGGTGTCTTTGGGGAGTGGAGCCATGCAAATGGCTCTGCGGCTCCTGAATTTCCGTCGAAACAATGAGAAATGTTTGAACGTAGCCCCGGAACCCATGACTGAGCATCATTGGCCTAACCCTGTCGGCGCTACGCCCCTGCTCGGCTCTTGTGTGTGACAACCATTTGAACTGTTCGATTATGCATGTGTGGAGCCAAGAGGGGGTGTCGCATGGGGCATGTGGCATGCACGCAGCCTGGGAAGCGCTGTGCGTGCGCTTGCCAATATTTGCTGAATGTTATGAACCAATAAATGACAAGTTATGCCCTCTAATTAATGCTCTTAAACATGCGACAAGCATATGGGGCGCTAGTTGAATGCTTCTGGCTTCTGCTAATGGCCTGGATCCCTTGGAAGGCCCCATGGCCACCCATGGCCCCTTCTTAATTTCGGAACATACATACATAAATTCTGTGAAGCCCGCATTCCCCAAAGAACGAGCCTGGAAGCCCCACATGAAGTCACTTTTTGTGGCCACATCATGGCCGGCCGGTCTGGCATTTCATTTTTCAACTGTCAGCCGACTACCCACAATGCCAGTGACACTTTTGACCCGGGATGGGGTTATCTGGTGGCGCCTCGGGCGTGAATACTCCTACATGCAGAGAAATTAAAATGACATTAGGTCAGACGGGCGTAAAAAGTCAAGCCATGGCTGCTTCCTTTTGCTTCTCTTATTTCGCTTTTTTTTGTAGTAAATTGTATACAAGAAATTGGGTATGAAAATCACATTTTATCTCCAACGACACTGGCCTTCGGGCCACAATTGGGTAGCACTTAAACTTTATAATAAATAACACACTCGTTTGATTCGAATCTTAACAAATAAAACTAGGAAGTCGGGGCCAAGGCACATAAACGATTCACATCTCCTTACAATTTGACTGGAGACCCTACAAATTTCGGTGGTTCCTTACTTGCATCTGGAGTTAGGGTTGTCTTCACTTTCTCTTACTCAAGAACCAGAAAAGTTTCGTTATTGTATTGTTGCCATATGAAGAAAAAAGAATAAATATGCCTTATTTTCCATAAGGTTTCACCAACACTAATACCAAGATGTTGCATGGGGGTCGGGACCAACAAGCTGTTCTTTAAAGGTTTTTTTAATGACAGAGAGAGCGCGCGGGACTTGAATTTAATTTTCACCTATGAGTCGTCTCTGAGAGCAGCCCACTCTGCCTGCTCGGGATTCATCTGTTCCACAATCCTACAACAAAAACAAAGGCGCAGAGACGACATACTTTCAGGTGCGGTATTTTTCTAGCAACAAATACAGTCTTTGACGATGCGCAAAAGTCGGTCACTTACAACACCCACCAAGCGAATGGTTAAGAACGGAATGTCCCATAATACAATAACAAATTGCATGTCTTGAGCATGATGGGGCATCTTTTCTCCGAGACTGGCACAGACTGCGCGCCGCCAAAAACTGTGTATTTGTTGTGGGATTCTGGAAGGGACTTACAGCTCCTCAACCAAGGCAGTTCAGAGTCGAATGACAGTCTAAAAAGAAATTGAAATATCAGTAATTGGAATTTATTCTTATTGCAATATCTTGCTGAATATATAACCTTTGGTTATTGCCAGTCACCAGTTTCGGGAACAAATCGCCAAGCCCCAAGCTTTGATATCGATATCAATATATATCGGCCTAGCGATATCCTGGTTCAATATTCATTTTCTTTGACTTAACAAACGAAATGACAACCCTGGAAAGCGATAAAGAAAAACTCTGTTGTTTGATTTACTGCATTGGCATTTTGACTATTTCGGCTGCAATTTGGAACATTTGCAAACTAGCAGGAAGTAAGTGATTCCCTCAAATAACCCCCCCGTGAACAACCTGACGCACGACGTTCTCTTCCAAAGAATACTTCAATAAAATGACCACCAAAGAAGAAGTCACCCTCAAACAGCGTCAAGCTGCCGATGATTTAACTAAACGTCTTCGCCATTATCTAGTGAATGGGCCCAATCAGAGCGAAATTTGTGGAAAGGTCGTGCTCGCCATGGAGCAGGTTAACATTGTGCCACTTCTGGTCGGAAACGGCATTGAGAAGGCGAAACTTCGCAGCATTCTCCACGTGCTGGCCCAGCGCATGCGGTGCCTGCGGGTGAAAATGGCGGACATCCGCAGGCTACATGACTTGTGCCATCGCATGGGGCTATCGGAGCTAGCCAACGTCCGGGTTTGTATAGTGCTGGCAGACGATAAAGGGAATTCATCAGCAGGCGGCAGTCATTTAGAGCTGCTCGGGTCGCTGACGCCTGGCGTGGAGATTTTGAGCGTGTTGTGCTGCATCGATGGCCACTTTCCGGAACTGAAGAAGGTGCGCATCGTACACCTCTCCTGCACTGTGACACAGCGCACCCTGGAAGAGCTGTTTCGCAAGTGCCCCTTACTGCAACATTTTAAGCTGAAGAATGAAGGCCGTTCGCCAGAAATCATGGACATGAAGAACATCGGTCAGTGCTCGTTATTGGAGGGGCTTCTGCTGCCTCTTCTGCTGATGAGCCCGCTGCACGTCTGCCAGCTCAGCAATCTGAAGCAACTCACGCTGCAGAGCAAGGATCAGTGGCAGAACGAGGAGTGGCTGCTCGTTGTCCAGGAGATCATCAAGGCCAAGCGGTTCGAGTTGGAGCGCATATGCTTCGACGGCGCCTACGTTGGCGCACCGCTGAACCTCTCCGTGCTCCTGCTGGCCCGCTGCACCGCACTGACCGAGGTGCGTCTGACCCGCTGCAACCTCGTGGGGGACGGCAAGCTGCCGCCGCCACTGCCATTCAGCTGCCACTGCCTGAGGATCCGCCACTGCTCCCTCCCTAAGCTCAGCCTGCTCCTGGCCAGCGATTGCATGCTGCAGCACATGGATCTCTTCAACTGCAAGTCCGTCAAGACAGCGAACCTCCTCGCGGAGGCCCTCGCCATGCGGAAGTCTCAGGCCTGTATCAGCCCACTGGTGATCAAACTTTTCCAGTCGCCGGAGCTCGAGATCGAGTACAACAAGTGGAGTCCGCAAGAGCAACTGGCAGCCAAGCCTTGGTTGGAGATTGAAGTGCTCAAGAAAGATCATATTCCGTCCTGGGATGATCAGCGCCTGGGATTGATATCCATGCAATTTGGCCAAGCCATAAACAGCTTTCCCACCAGCCTGGAGGACGATCAGAATCAGCTTGAAAACGCGGATCTATTGAAGGAAATGGACTCTGTATGTGGGTTCTGATCTGCCCAGCCTTTCACCTGAAATTTACACATGGGATCAGGTGTCTGCTCCGACTGTTCCTCCACCTGAGGAGGATCCAACTAGACGGCTCCTCCGTTAGAAGACATAACGTTTTTCCATACATTTTTAGATTACCAATATTATTATGAGACTGACACTGCAAAAGAGATTCCTTTTTGCTTAACAATAAAAAATGATTAAATCATTGAATCTCGTAACCCTTTTACATTACCCAAAATCCCACATACATGTCTGTACGAGAAATCCCCTCAAAGTTGACAAATGCTCCCCCATTCGAACCACGTGGCATCCAGCATAACCTCAATCTATCAAAGCCTAACCTCAAAAGGCTGTTGGCACATGTGCCCCCTGTTATATTTGCTTTAGAATCTCTGTTTGCTCAGCTGGTTCTTTGGGGAGCTCTGATTTTTTTTTGTTATCAGAGGTCACATAAATAACGAAAAGTTGCCAAAAACAAGGACAGAACAGAAGTGAAATTTATGTATGTACCGCATGTAATTAATAATAAAAGAAATCGCGCAAACAAATTAAATGAATCTGCATGTGAGTGTGTGTGTAACTGGCCTGTTGGCCTGTCCAGAATGGCGCTTAATTAGGCCAACTCGACTCCCACATCCACCCGCATACCCCACCCCTTCCAGAGCCACCGCCACCGCCTGGTCATTTTCCTGAAACTTTATGTTTGTGCCCACCTAATGGGGTTCCGGGACTGCCAGTCAGCCCTGCTCGAGTTAATCGGGTTAACCAATCCCAAAAGCAATGTTAAACAGCTGTAATTGGGTGTTACCTCCATACTGGAGGCAGAGCTTTGGAAAGCTGGAGCTGTGCAGGATGCTACACAGCAAAGATCGTAAATTCTATTAGCTGTGCTTGCATTGGCATGGATGTTTGGGTTGGACAAGACCATAAGTGGTGCTAGAGGCGGATTATGCATAGAAAATATACATAGAACGATAACAGATGAAACGGTGGATACGTACCTACATATATGTGGACTGTATGTGCAAGACAGTTTTAATATAGATGTTTATGTACCTAAAATGTATATATAATTATTACAATATATTTTATTCTTTGATTAATTTTATCCAAATATTCACAGAAAACTGATAACATTTTATATATAAATAATTATGTGACATATTTTTTGTTTAATATATTTCCTACATGAAAACTTTCAAATTACATTACATCTTTAAAACATTTATTCAAGGTTTTCTCGTAGGCAAAATCTCTAATCAAATTGAAACAAAAATTGTACTATATTCTGCAGCATAATCCCAGTGAAATGTTAAGCGCCGCAACATTTGGTTTTAATTCCTACAGTTTCCAAACGATATAATCCATGTATCATCTCTCATGCCACCAGTCCGATTAGATAGGGGGCGCCGGGCGCCGGACTGGGTTTGGCCTTTTTCAACTTTGCACTCGAATGAATACGAAATTCACGCGAAATTCCCTGACAGTACCCACCACGACAGCGACACAACGATAAAGTTGCCCCATGCCACACTCCCATACCAGCAGCCCATTCAGCCCCCAATCCCCCATTTTGAATTATTATGTTATTGTTGTTGCTGCTTTGGATGTTGGATAAAGATGGGTGGGGTGGGGATTGGGGAGAGCTAACTCGACCCAAAAAGTTTCCACCAATCATTGCTCAACCATTAGAGTAGAAATTTAAAATTTATTGCTCCAACAATGCGACAGCACACAATGGCATTAACAAAGTAATATTTCAGGGACCTTTAAATGATTTCAATTACTAGTATTTGCCCGAAGTGAGTGACGAGAGGCAGCAGGGGCATCGGAAACAGGCAACAGAAACAGAAACAGGCAACAGAAACCCTAAAACCAAAATCAGTTTATGTGGTTAAGTGAACAGTTACACTAATTACCGCACAACAACAATTGTTGTAGCTCTCATTTGTTGCTGTTGTGATTGTTTTAGCTGTCGGTTGTTTTTGTTTTTTTATAAACTTTTGTGTGCAAATAGTTTTTAATTACATAGATATGCAGGCAGCAAGTGAAAAACAATCAAGCAAGTCTAACGAGGAAATAAAGTTGAGGGCTCGAACTGGGGATACCCTGCAAGGGATTGGTCGATATCCTTGGTATCCCTTCAACATATCTGTCTACATACTCGTAGTATGTACCACTGGGTCTTGTAAAACTTTTCAGATTTCCCAGAATCTGCACTTTAGGATGAACTGATGTGTAGATGTGCATCAGGGGCTTATGTGGTCAACCCCATTGTTAGGAATTTACGAGAAGCAAGGCTCCGCCTCAACCTCAGCCCAGTCGGGAGGAGAGCCAATGAAAAACGTATGCTAATAAGTGTAACTAGTGAACAATTAAGCCACAAACTAGTCAGACGTTAATAGTCCTGCTAGAACTGCATTGCGGTGAACGGAACCAAGCCCAAGCCCATGTCCATGGCCCACAATCCTACTCAAACTTTGGTCGAATCTCATTTATGCAGTGGAGCATGGCTTTCGCATCTGGCCACAATGAGTGGTGGAACTTTGCATTAAAGTGGAAGTTATTTAAAGCCCACAACATCGGCTACTCAGTTAGGACATTCGCCTTCGCCTTCGGGCAGTGGAGCAGCAGGACCAACAGCAGGACGAGCAGAAAAACCAGAATGAGCAGCAGGAGCACCACTTTCTGTTCGTGCTGAAAGTGGAAAATGGAAAACTATTTCAGCGAATTGTTTTCAAGCGAAACATTTAATAAAAATGTAAGCTTGAGAGGAAATTCTGCTGAAGCTTTGCTCTTTCTCTGCGTATCCCTTCTCACTTCCTCCTTCTGTATGAGTGTATGGGTGTGTGTGTGAGCATTTGGCATAATATTATTTACATAATAAATACTTAGTTGTTATTTGTTATGCTGCGCGTAAATTTGCAGCCGGAGGCGAGACACCAGAACGAGAAACCAGAGAAACGAAACCCCCTCCCCCAAAAGGAGGCTGAACCTAGCTGTAGGTTTTGGGGGGTAGGAGTTTTAGGGGTGAACCCAGGGCTGGGCCATGGCTCGGCTGTGCAGGCCGTAGGAGGAGCTTCCACGGAGGGTGTCCTAGGCCACCACAGAATATATAATGTGGTAGGCGTTGGGAGGGACTGTAATTTCAGGCCCATCTGCGGGATTTTATGCTCTAATAAAATTGCAATGTGGCCGCTAGCCGGCGGCTTGATTGGATCAGGATAAGGACTAGGCCTAGGGACAGCAGTCACAGTAAAAGGACTCTTTAATCTCGTCCGACTGAAAAACTCTAATTGAACAAATTGGATTTCAAATTTCGAAGACCGCTGTCGTCAGATGTACAACACACAAATTTAAGTTCGTTAGGCAACTCCCACCTGGGCTCCATCACCAGTGCTTCTTGTACTGCTCGAGGGAGACCTCGCCGGGGCCCAGGACCACGACCATCAGCAGACCCCCCACCACGGACAGGGTGTGGAAGCAGTTGTACTTAAGATAGTCCCGCTCCAGCCCCTCGGCGAACCACCAAGAATTGACGCTCATGTTCCAAATGCTCAGGATTATGGCCAGGAGAAGGGCCGCCGGCCTCGTGCGATAGCCCAACAGGATGAGGGTCATCAGGAGCAGACCAAAGCTGTTGAGGACCACGGCGGCGAGGCCGAAGTACTGCTGTAGCACTGTCAGATACATGAGGGCCAGCAGGATCCGTCCCGTGAGCTGCATCAGGTGCTGCGATCGCCTGGGCTCCTCCAGCAGCGGAAGTCCTGCGCGCGCTCCATAGATCCGACAGGAGGAGGCCGCCTCGTCATTGGCCTCCACCAGTAGCAGAAGCAGTCCGCCAAGCAGGGAGAAGTTTCGCAACATCTGCTCCAGTTGCAGGGGCACAGAGTAGACGTGCAACTGGAAGAGCACCAGGCCGACCAGCAGTGCCACGGCCATATTGGTCCACACTCGGAACAAGACCAGACCGCAGCCCACCAGCTGACCCAACAGATTGACCTGGCAGCTCAGGAAGGCCCCGCCCCAGGAGAAATTCAAGTGGATCTGGAGGAAGGAGATCTGGTCCTCCCACTGGCACCACATGCGCAGGGCGTCCTCGAAGAAGGTGGCCACCAGACAGAGGCGCGCCACTGTGGGCAGCACGAGACGACTCCGCCGGACGACCTCATCGCCCATATCCTCCGCCCGGGACAGCCAGTCTGTCCACATTTTGGTCACTTCCATGTCGGAGCTGCTCGGAGAAGGAAGTCCGTTTCTGGTTGCGGAAGTGGTGATATATACAAAAATGAGCAACGAGTTTTCTTCCAGTGTATAGTGTCAGTGATTGCCTAATTTCAAAAAGACTACTGGTTTCCTTTTGACCTAAAAAGTGTCTGTTTCCCCGTTCCGCTTCTCTCCCCCGATTTCACGATGAAATAATTTCATGGCTCGCCAAATTCGAGTTTTCATAATTTTCCCATCGGTAATTACGCCAAAGCCCCACAATGCGAGTAACAGCTGCTGTGACAAAATATAAATTCACACAAAATTATCCACCATCAATTGCGAGATTGTTCTAGCACCGAAAAAAAGGAACACTTGACCCAAAACACAACCGAAACGAATGCCCTAAGCAAATAAATTTGCATTTTCCCCGTTTCCCCATGACGAATTGAAATTTTATACATTTTCCAAATATATATTTCACAATTTGTCAATTAATACAGAAAGGCTTTGGCTAATACGCTGAATTGTGTAGATAGAAAAACATTTGTCGCTAGTTGGAATGCCATTAGGATGCTTAGGGTGCTGCCGGGGATGCCGGACCGGGGTAAGGTTAGGGATAGGGGTACTACCTTTAGGTAAGAATATCCCTATTATTCATCTCCCTATTATTATTAGATTTGTTTAAGACTTTAAGCTTCACACTATAATTATTTAATTATTTTCAAGCTATTTCTAAGAACTCCATGGTATGGCTATTTGGGCTTCTCAAATATTTCTAAGTGACGAATCAGTTGCAAATTTAATCTTAATCTTTCATACAATATATGTACAAATTAAGAGAGGCAAAATGTATGGAATTAAATAACTTCAATGGTTCGTATTTACCAGGAAAATCCAGGTTTAATGAACGAATATTTTTGTTAAAATCCAAACTCGATATATTATTCCCCATCGAAGAAACAATCAATTGAGTTATCCTCATTTCTTCTCCGTGCAACCACAATGTCCGCTAGTATTATCTATAAGGTATCTAATATATTTTTAAGTTCAACTTAATACCATTTACAGGGTAAACAAATAGTTTCGATGTTGCAATATAATTGCCATCCCCACGGGAATACCCCTAGCACATTTGCCAATCTAAGTAAAAACTTTTGCCAGCCCCTGTTTGACAGCTGTGCGCTTTTCCTGTCAGTTGGCAGGCCTGAAACCATTATTCGACAGGAGAAACTTCGATAAGATTGCCCGCCCAACTGATGCCTGTTTCATTCTTGACCTATTTTGCAGCGCTGGCAGCGAGTGCGGCGCCCATGGGCGAGAACGCATCGCTAATTGCACCAACAACAGCCTCCCCAACAATCACAATGGCCACAGCGGTGGCAGTGTCAGGAGTGGAAGGAACTGCCATGCGGCTGCGAGGCGGCGGGATTCGGATGGCCGCCTACCAGGAGGCCACCTCAGTGGAGCAGCAGCAGCAGCTGCAACAGGATCAGCAAACTGGGGACATCTGGAGCGAGAGGCCCGACACAGCAACGCTGACAAAGGGCTTTTCAATACCCACGTATCTGCCGCCCTTTCCGGACTTCATTCCTGCCGATTTGCCGCAGATTCAAAGGAACGCCACTGCGTGGTCGAGAAGTCCGACGGATGGCAGACTGATGCCATCTAATGAGCATCCACCGCAATCGCAATCCCCGGCCCAAGGACAGTCGCAGTCGCATTCGCAGTCACAGTCCCAATCCCAGTCGCAACCACGACTCCATGCCTACGACAGCGAACAAAAGGAGCTGCAGCTCAGGCGTGAAAAGGAGCTGGCCAAGGAGCGGGAGCTGCTGCCACGTCGCCCGCTCAGCCTGCCTCCGATGAATGCCAGCGTGCAAGCCGGCCAGCATGCCTATCTGCCCTGCAAGGTGAGTGCGGAATAAGGAGGGGTTTCCCAGAATGGGCTGCCGCTGGGCTGCCAGTTGAGTGGCGTAATTGAAAGCTTCCACTGAATAGAGCCCGGCTCGCTAAGCACCTTCTGTTTTGCTCCTCTGCCACTGTCTCTGTCTCTGCCTCTGTCTTTGCCTTGCAGCTCAACCAGCACTCAAATAAGCCCCTCTCCTGGGTGCGCTTGCGAGACGAACATATCATTGCGGTGGATCACACAACCTTCATCAACGATGCCCGCTTCGCATCGCTGCTCCAGTCAACGACATCGCCGGCCCCGGCCACGGACCCATCCATGACAACCACCCCCACTGCCATCATGGTTATCCCTGCGAATGCCTCCAGCCCGGAGGATAGGGGCAACGGGAGCAGCCTGAGCTGGACGCTGCAAATCAAATACGTGCGGCTCGAGGATGCCGGCTGGTACGAGTGCCAGCTGGCCACCGAGCCCAAAATGAGCGCCAAGGTGCAGCTGTTTGTGATAAGTAAGTGCAACGTGTGTCTGCGTTCGAATTGCCCCAAGCCGTCCCCATGGTCCGTCAGCAGCTCAGAGCAAACTAGTGCTTCAATCAAATGCCAAACACACGAAATTAGCTGACATGGCTGCGGTCGAAACAGCATTATGCCCTTCTGCAGCACCCTTGCAATCATTCAAAATCACGACTTTAATCTTTGTCTACTCCACTGCCTCTAACTAAATCCCTTTCATCGGTACCACAGCACCCAGAACCGAGCTAATTGGCGATCGGCAGCGCTTTGTGAAGGCGGGCAGCAAGGTGGAGGTCCACTGCCTTGTCCGGGGCACTCTGGAGGCCCCTAAGTACATATTCTGGTATCGCGGGGAGCAGCAAGTGACGGCCGAGAACGAGGCCAGCGGTGCCCAGAGCGGCTGGTACACGCAAATCGATAGGAATATCTTTGGCAGCACCGAGTACAAGCGGAATACGGTAAGGGGATTGCGTGAACAGGGGAACAGGGCGCTTTGAGCTCTTTCCAAAGAGGATTTCAATGATGAGGATAATCGGTTTTGCAGATTGGTTCGTTGGTCATTCCGCTGGTGCGCAAGATCCACTCCGGCAATTATACCTGCGAGCCGGAGAACAGTGCAGCGGTGTCCATGCAGCTGCACGTGCTTAGCGGTAAGTGGGATTACTTAGCATAATTCGAATGTACATACATAACACCCCCATAATGTGCCATTTCAGGGGAATACTCCGCCTCGGCCATCAAGTCGGCGGCTGCCGGCCTCCACAGACTTGGCCACGGCTACAGCAGTCTTCACCAGTGGCTAATCTTCCTCCTGGTGGCATTGAACAAGACATGAGTTCACCCCGCACTAGAACACCTCTGGGCATCGTCTAGTCGGAGTCCTTCGTCTAAGACATTAGTTTAATTTTTAGGTAAATTTCACACACGATTTCATTGTTTGTTAGGCGGACACTTCTTAAGGTCTAGGCTCCATTTTCCCCAATACGAAACAAGTTTTTTATACAAATTCTAGACATAATACTGTTTTCCTTTGCTATAGCTGATAGGTCTAGGTCTGGCTAAGCATTATACTAAGCATCTACATACATAATTCTGAGTAACGAAATCCAATATTTGCGTAAATAAAGCCTAAGGCGTCTTAAGTAAAGGTATGTCTATCTAAAAAGCTGCTTGGTTTTTCTGTATTACATCCGTCTTTCCCTGAAAATTTCCTGCTACCGAATGGACTGGTCTTCTCTAGACTTTACCAAATATTCCCAATAATATTTGCATCTTAAATCATGTTGATATTGTGCTTTTCTTCAACAACTTTGCATACAAACCCAGTGACTCTAAATGGTTTTCATCATCTTAAGTTCTGTCCGCAGCTGACTCCTTCCATCTCACCTTAAGCTCTCTCCAATTAACAGCTGCAGCTTATGCAATCTCCAAGTTTGCTCCTAGTGCTTTTACCCCTTCGTCGCCGTTTCGTTCCGTTTCTTAACCCCAATCCTTACTCATTAAAATGCAGCCCATCCTCGTCTACATCTACATCCACCCACATTCCCTGGCCAAGTGCTCTTCATTTCTCTTGAGCAAATTATCTGTATATTTTCAAATGCAAATAAAGAAATCTGTCAGAACTCCTGACGGGCAGGAGGGGGGTTGGTGGGGTAAGGAAGTCTCTAAAGCTGAACCAAAACGGAGGAAATGAAGGGTAAAGGGAAATGGGGAAAAACTAGTATTGCTAAGGCCTTTGTTTCGTCTTTGTGGCTTTGTGGTCCGGTGGATCTGTGGCTGGGGGGCTTTTGTTTTATGGCCTGGCCAACTATAATTTTGCACGATTCCTCTGATTGCCCGCGCACTTTACGCTGCTCATTTATCAACCCGGCACTGACCAAAGCCGCAGCCGCAGCCGTAGCCATAGCCACATCCACAGCCGTAGCCGTAGCCGTGAACCAAAGATGTGGCAAAAGTTTTATGGCCAAGTTTGAATTTCCTTTCAGCAGAAGTTGGCCCACATTTTCATCCTTCCCTTCATGGTTACACACACACACACACACACACCTTGGCCTTTTCCAGCAGCCACTCAACAGACAATTTACAGCTGGACAGATGGCCAGCAAAAGAGAAAGGAAGCTGCTAGCCGCTAGCCGCTACCCAAGAGAGATGGCCAAGGGAAGCTGCCGCCTGGGCGCTGGCCTAATCACTTTTTGATTTATTTGGTATAGTCGCGTTCTGAAAGTTTTCCCCACAGTTCATATTTTTCTTGTGGCTTTGGTTGCGGCTTGTCCGCAGTTTTCGCGCAGTTTTCCCTGTTGCTTTCCAACCAGCAGCAGCTGGAGCACCAGCTGGAGGATATTGACGGGATTATCTCCCTTGAATATTGAAAAATTCCGAGACTTGCAATCTGAATGCCATCCCCCAGGCCACTGTCAACAATTCGGTGAAGTTTTCGTCCCCTGCCATCTGATTATGGGTCGAACAGCCTCCTGCAGCGTGTGGCGGATGGGGCGTATCAAAGAGATTGGCGCATTTTAATAATTCACAGGGCAAACTGCTGAAAAATACATTCGGCACGAAAGACATTCCACGCGGCAGCGCTTTAAGGCGGCCCACGCTTGTCTCCAGGCCATAAACAGGTTGGTTCCCGGCTCCTGGTTGCGCTCCTCCTGTTCCAGATTGTTCCTGGTGCCGGTGCCGATGCCGGTGCCGGTGCCGGTGCCGGTTAAAGTTTGTCGGTTGACTTTTAAATTACGTTGTGGGTGTCCCCCCTCTGGTTCTGGGGCGGCAATGAAACTTGGCCTGCAACTTTCGAGCCTCCCCCCCCCTGAAGTGCGTGCAAAGGTGTCCCCGAACCGGAAGGAGAAGTGGGAGAGCTAGGGGGAATGAATATCTTGAAGCCAGGGCAACGTTTTAAGTGGCTGCCGGAGCATGAGGGAGAGGCTGGCAATTGTCGGTGGATACTCTTGTCATAGCAGCAATTGAAGCAATGTAATAAGTTTTCGGGGGTGCCGGAAAATTGGCATATAATTTGGGCAAATATTTGCGCATTCAAAGCGAAAACTTTCGCCGGCAGCCGCCGGGTCTCACTTTCAACCATTTTGTTCCAGTGCAAACATAAATCACTAAAGGCATACTTGAACTTTTTGTGCGAAATTATTTGCCCTTACCAAACTTTGATTTAAATTTTTAAGGTGCTCAGCACTGGCAGAGCAGCGGCCGGAAAAATAGCGGTGGGGGCCAATAACTTGTCAGCCGGTTGAGTTGCCACTTGCCAGCCTCATGAAAAATGTATTTGGGTAGGTCAATTCCCTAACCTGTTGATGCCCGGGAACAGTTGGGTGGCTCGCGCATGACTGTTCCCGGGCGTTTGAATTTAGTGGCGGCGCCAAGTGCGCGAGTGTTCCCACCGAACAGCTGATTCAAAAGAAGAAGCAAGCAGATTTCCAAAAAAATTCCAAATTTACAAGAAAATGTATGAAAAGGAAACAAAATAAATAATAAAAAGTGCTTTGACATCATTTAATTGTCTGAATAGTTTCCAGGAAACATAATAAACTTGCACAAATTATTCTGCAAACAATAAAAACCTCATCGGAAATCGTTTTTCATATAATTAACTTTTTATTTAGCATAAATATGCACAATATGTTGCTGAATTGTTTGCAATTTGATATATAATATATATAATTTTAATATGTAAAACTAAACGCGCTTAATGTTGAAACTAAACGACAGACAATCTTCGTATATCTTTTTACAGAATTATACATACAATAATTGCAGATTTTTTGTTGGTTTTTGTTGAATTTCTTTCAATATTTCTTTAAAAAATAGTTTCGCATATTAAAAAATAAATCGCGTCTTAGATATATTACAATTTAGGGGTTGCTTTTGATATATTTAAATATAATGTATATAATTTTAAGTGTAATTTTTGCTTGGTTCTATATATTTGAAATACTTGGAATGCACAAAAATAATTTGTTGCCCTTGTGGTCTGGTCTCTTGTTTTCGAATTAATTTTTAAGCTATAACAAAGAATCCAATCCCATGCACAGGATACACCCTACATGTACGATATTTAGGTGTGCATTTTTCATTTCGTTTTTCTTATTTTTTGTTTTTAAAGCCATTAGGTTCTTGTGTAGTGATTTAAATTGGTACTTTTGTTGTTTTTTAATTAAAAATATACTCGTATCTGTGAATATTGAAACATTTCGTTAGTTCTACAATCTTTAATCGTTTGCTCGTGGTGTTTTTGTTAGTTTTGTTTTTGTTTTTTGTAAATATATATATATATTTAGTTTTAATAATTGAATAATTGGACCATTTGTTTAAACGTTGTTGTGGCTTAAAATTCTCTATTAGATTTAGTATATATAAACGTTTCTTGTTCCGCACGATTCCCAGGTAAATACATACACACACATATGCATCGTATATCTAAACTATCGTAACTCCCATCATTTACACTGTCTAACCATAAATTGTATTCTGTAATCCGATGTAACAATCTGTTAATTGTAGGGTATTTTTGTTAAGGTTAATGTTAATGTTTAAAACGCTTTACAAATGTGGCTCGCCTCGCCTCGCCTCGCTTTCGTTGCCCTTTTCCTGGGCTCGTTACTGTTTCTACATAGATATATTTATATAGTTTCATATATATAAACAAGGGTATTTATATAGAGTACTATATGTAATGATATACACTGATAATTCTCACTAATTGAATCCAGTTAACATTCTGTGGTATGTAATCAACTCTGGAACTACGCGATAACTATGGATTGTTTATTGCCTTGCTTAGCAAATTCGTTAGGTTTGTTTCTGGTTTCTCGTAATCTAATATATAACTCGATCTAAATGTATATGTATATATGTATATTTCTATGTGTTGTTCTATGTAGAGCTAACGTAACAACTTGGCCCCCAATTAATTGAAGTTTCAGAAGCTTTGTGGGTTCGGGTTTCTGTATGTACATGATCTCTATTCGTTCTGCTGCTCTTCCTCTTCCTCTTGTTATTGCTGCTGCTCAGTGCACTGCATCGATGTCTCGCTGGGCTCGCGATATCTTCAGCTTATCCTTGGGCGTGTTGTCCTCCCCCGACTCGAGGGCGAACATCTTCATCTTCTCCTTGAAGGAGAGCTTCTCGGGAACGGCATCACCAGCGCGTTGTTGCTGCTGTTGCTGTTGCTTCTCCGCCAAGCGACGCGTACGCGGATCTCTGCAAAGGAAAAGGGATTCTGTCAGAGATCTCTATTGAGTTTGTTCAAGACTCCACACACCTGTACACCTCTTGCGCGCCTATAACGCCGGGCGTTGATTGCACTGAGGTGTTCCAGAGGGCCGCATCGGGCGTGGCCGGCATGGAGGGCAGCATGGAGGCATCCAGATTATGCTGCAGATACTATACAAAAATATTCGTTAGCTGTACATTCTGTCTGATCTTTCTGTCGTCCACTTACACTAGCATCTTCTCTGATTGTGTCCAAATCCTGATGCTCCATGCCATAGTTCTCTATGATGTATTGCTGCTGCAGCTGTTGTTGCTGCTGCTGCTGGCTGTTCCCACTCACGAAGTTGTTCTCCTCGTCGTGGAAGCTCACCCGCTTGTTGTCCCGCTGCAGCAGTGGTGGTGGTGGGGGCGGTGAGCCCAATCCTCCCACCATTCCCGTTCCCGTGGCAGACACATACGCGGCATTCAGCTCCATGGCACTGAGGGGCGATGCCTGCATGCTGCTGGTGCTGTTGTTGTTCAGGTTTCCGCTCAAGCTGTTGTTGTTGTTATTCGATTGGGTGTTCAGTAGGGATGCCTTCTTAATCTCGACGGCGGCCGCCGCCTGATTGCTGGTCGCTGTCTTCAGCAATCCCATGGAGGAGCTGGTGCTGCCCCTGAGTTTCTGCTGCGACATGATCAGGTAGGAGCTGTTCCGCTCTGGCGGCGGCGGCGGAGGCACTGCCGCGTCCAGGGTCTCGTTATTGTTGTCCTTGTCCAGCATCGTGAGCTGTGTCAGCTCCTTGGCCAGACTGGAGATGGGATGCTCCGTCTGTAGGTGCCGGTCGTCCGCGAAGCTGGCCGACTTTTGCGACTTGGATGGGGAGGAGGGGGCTCCTCCACTGCTGCCTGCTCCTCCCTCGGAGTAGCGGTTATGCTTGAGTATGCTCTTGGGCTGCTGCTGCTGCTGTTGCTGGTGGCTGCTCATCGGGGCCATCGGCGGCGGTTGGGCCGCCACCTGATCCACGGGGCTGCTGCTGCTGTCGGTAATCTCTGCCATCTTGATCTCCGTCTGGCGGTAGCTGGTGATGGGTGTTTGTATGGCACTGACCTGCCCACTGGCCGCCAGCCTGAACAGCTCCTGAATGTTCTCCTTGTCGTACTGTTGATCCTGGTCCTGGTCCTCCTGCTCTTGCAGCTCCAGCGCTCGGCGCTCAAAGTCACGCTCGAGGATGAGCGTTTTCAGCTGCTCCTCCTGCTGACCGGATCGGGAGATGGTCTGCGACAGATCGGAGATCTGCTGCTCTCGCCATTGGCGGATGTGTTCGCGTCTCATCTCTAGGTCCTTCTCCCGCTCCTCGCGCTCCCACGGATTGCTGCCGCTGTGGAGGGGTGGTCTGTTGGCCGCCTGTTGGTTCGTCGGCAAATAGCTGCCCTTCGGCGGGTCCAGGGTGCTCGCCACGTAGTTCATGCCGGGCGCCAGCTGTGCCGTGGCCTTGAACAGCGGATGCGTGGCGGTGGGCGGTAGCGGTGGCTTATCCTCGCCCAGCACGCCGGCAGGGCCATGGCCGGCCAAGTAGCCCGTCTGCGACATTCTCTGTTGTTGCTGGGGCTTCGGCGCGGTGCTGGGCGGAGCGGCCTGCTTGTTGGGAGACTGGAGACTGCCCAGGGGCTTGGGTGGCAACGCAATGAAGTTGGGCGAAGGCTGCTGCTGCTGTTGCTGTTGCAATTGTTGCTGCTGGAGTTCGTAGAGTGTGGCAGGCTCATGGATCTGGCTGCGTCGGGCATGCTGGTACTCCAGGCCGCCTCCATTCTGGAAGCCTCCCTGGAAATCGTTGACATTCTGCATGCTCTGGCTGCTGCTCATGGGAGGTTGTTGCTGCAGCTGCTGCTGCTGTTGCAGTGGCATCTGTTGCTGTTGTTGTTGTTGTTGCTGCTGCTGCTGTTGCTGGTGGTACATGTTGCTGATATTCGGCATCGATGGAGCCATCATCTGTTGCATGCGTAGGGTGTGCTGGAAATTCTGCTGGCTCTTGGTGCGATTGTTGAGGGTGAGCTGGTGCTGATGTTGCGCCTGCTGCTGCTGCTGCTGGCCGTTGAGATTGCTGCTGCTGTGTGCAAACTGTTGCTGTTGCAGCGTGTGTTGCTGCTGCTGCTGCTGTTGGAGTTGCTGCTGCGCCGTTTGCTGGCTGTGGTAGTAGGCGGACACGGGTCGAGTGGGTGGCAGATTAGCATTGCTCTGGAGGAGCTGCTGCTGCTGCTGCTGGTAGGGTGATGGTTGTGGCTGCTGTGGCTGTTGTTGTTGCTGTGCAAGCGGGGAATTGCCATTGTAGGCGTTCATGGCGGCATGTGTGGACATCGGCGGTCTGAAAGACATACAAAAAATCGGGATTACAATCATAATTATTGCCAAAAAGGTGTTCAAGTGTTGCTCTGTTGGTGGGGGTGTCATCATTTGCTCTAATTACGCAACGTGTCTGTGTGTGTGTGTGTTTGGGGTGCGCAAGTGCTCCTTCTCGTTCATCCCTCCCACATTTCAAAACAAGTGCCAGGGTGCGTGTGCCTCTCTGTACAGCAGCAGCAACACCAAACACGAAACACGAAACACGGAGCAACACAACTCGAGTGTGCCACTAATTACTCACGTACTTGGATCGTTTCTACTATCTGGTATTCACTCTTGATGGGTATGAAGCCGTAAAGTAATTTCTTTAAACGTAATGTCACCCTAGAATTACACACACGAGAGAGGTAACACACAATTTAAGCTCCTGGCAGGGTGCAAATTTCTGTGACCACATTCTGTGCCACATGTGCCACCTGGCACATTCCCTGCTGCTGCTGTCCGCCCCACCTTCCCCGGCAGCAACAACACCCACATTTTGTTGTAAATTATTAATTGCACCGTCCCTCAGTGGTTTGGCTTTTCTTTTCCTCGTGTGCGATGGAAGTGCCTTTGGGTTCGGTTCGGTTCGGTGCTTGAAATAGGAGTTGGTTACACGTTTTCGAGCAACGATAAATCTTTAACCAAAGTTGAAACAGGATTAAATTAAATTTAGAAACCAAAATCAGACTTCAAAGTGCACTTTATACAATACTAAGGGCTCCTCAACTCCTCAAAGCTTTACCCATATGATCGTTCATAGCCATTCAGTAACCAGTAACTATTCCACTTTTCCCCAATGCTTCTTCCGAATAACAATCTGTCATCACAATCGTACCTTTTTCATGTCAAACATAACATTATTTACCATCACTTTCCTCTCGTTTGGACTCTTGCAAAAGGACACCATAATCATAATCATAATCATAACAAATTCCCCCACAAGTGTGCTCTATACGCCTGTTACGACTAGTTCCAGCAATTTGACCCAAAACCACACTAATCGCAACTACACTGGCAAATGATTTGCGAGCTCTAGTACCAAAAACAAACCCGTCAAAAGCACAGACCGAACCGAAACCCAAAAACAACAAAAAACAATCCAAGCATAACCAAAAGCGAAAACAATTTTAGTGGTTAGCGGAACACAACCGAATTTTAAATGACAAAATGCTAGAGGATGGATATACGGATACAGCAGGGGTCAGAATAATAGGAGTGCTAACAAAAAAAATGGCTTTAAGAGCGTATATTCCTCCAAAGTGACTTTCAACGATTCAGAACTTAAAGTACTTATTATTATTATAGAGGCATCTCTTGACCTTCGTTTTATATAGCCCCTACTATATGTGCGTGCATCGTGTATTACCTTTCATTCAGTATCGGTTGGCTTTGATTTTGTGCCCGATACACGCTCAGATTCTGATAGAATCCTTGCTCGTTGCCGTTGCCGTTGCCATTGCCATTTCCATTTGCATTGTTGTGGCTGCCATTTGGTTGACCCAACATTCCAGCTCCCACTCCTGGTCCTGGTCCTGGCCCTGGTCCTGGTCCCACTCCTCCTCCGATTCCACCCATGGCTGCGGATGTATTGTTATGCAAACTGTGCGTGCTGCGTGACTTGGAATTGGCCAGAGCTAAGGGGCAAAGAAAGATGCAAGGAGATGCAGTATGGAATTAATCTCTGGCTTGGATATCGATTAAATTTCGCTGAAGATTTCACGGTGATTGGGATGGAGATGGTGATTGGAGGATGGAGGTTGGAGGTGCCGATTGCATTCCACTTACATATGGTACCAGATCCCGTGTGATGATGCAAGGCCGGCACTGATTTGCTATTTGGAAGGTGTGCAGTTAACGGATTGATGATGCTACTGTTGCTGTTGCTGTTGTGGCTGTTGCTGTTGCTGTTCATGTTGTGACTGTTGTTCAGGTGCTGGCTAAGGCTGAGGCTGTGATTGGCATGCCCGGCGGCAATCAGTGGGCCACCGATGCCGCCCAGGGATTTCGATGATTCGGCGGCTCCCATACGCGTTAGATCTCGCTCGGACATCCGTCGATTACCTGTGTCGATTCCCAGCAGCAACACCATCATCATCATCGTTGGAGAGTGCATTGGTTTGGGGAATTGAGAGTTGCGTTGGTGGTTTTTTTGGTTTTGGTTTTGGATTTGTGCATTGATTGGGGAAGAGATAGACAGATAGACAGACAGTTAGATGAATATTTGGTTGGATAGTTTTAGTAAATTTCGGTTGAAAATGTGATAAATATTTTAATACTTAATGCATGCAAAATGTAATTACAAAAATACGAATATTCTACAAAAAAAGTCAGGTGAAAAGCAGAATTAATTATATTATATTTTCAGAATAAATAGCTAAATTTGAGGCAAAAACTAACAAACGAAAAGCCCCATGTCAGGCAGAGAATAAAGCTGAAATTAATCCCTCATTCGCAATTGCTTGATAAATATTTGATTTAATTGAAAAAGTTAAGCGAAAAGTAACGGAAGTTGAAAAGGGCAAAAAGATAATAAAATCCAATTAAAAATCTGATGCGGCAAGTGGAATAAATTCCCTATAGAAATTCAATGGGAAATAAACACAAGAGTTGATTAAATTTAAAACCAAATGAGCTGGGGCTTGACGCTGGATTTTCCACATGGAATAGCACTACAGTGGTCCCTCCTTAAAGGATTACTATCCTTTTGGAAGCATGCAATCCGTATGACTCAAAGCTCAATTTATTCATCTAATGATAAATTCCACTCAGTACTCCTTAAATTTCCATTTAATTAAGCTTGAGTTTGATTCGAGGCACACGTGCCGTGACCTTCAGATACCCAGAACTGAGTTTTTATTGATCTGCCTGTGAGCTTTCTTAAAGATGCACAAAAAAGGGAGGTTTCTGCTCGAAGACCAGGTGTTCAAAGAGCCAAACGACTGGCTATAATAATCATCCGATATCACAGAAAATTCGGTTGCTTTGCGAATGGACGAACTACTGATTAGACCTTCTGGGATCGGAAAATCTTACTTCAATCCATAGTTTTTTAATTGAAACGAACAAAAGGAACCAAAATTTGCCTAAAATATATGCGAAGCATTCCAAATAGAGCTACAAATTATATGCAAATACAACCTACTGGCGGATCAACAGAAAATTCTACAGCAAATCCACAAGAATTCAAGGAAAGTGATCTAGAAATCAAAGCTGTACACGCGTATAATTGCAGCAAACATATAAAAACAACAGAAATGAAAAACAAGAGGCTACAAATGAAGCAAAAACAACGACGAGGAGAACAACATGAACCTCGGTGCAGCATAATTGGGTTGTCATCTGTGTGTGGAGCACATGGCGACGGCTGTGGCTGCGGCTGTGGCTGCGGTTGCGGCTGTGCTTGGTCCCATTCGTAGTCCGACACAGTGCCCACTGCCACTGGCAGCCAGAGCCTGCTCCTCATTATCCTCCCCATCATCCTCGCCATTATCTTCATCATCATTATCATCCGGAAAAGGAGGAGGAGGAGCATTGACACTGACATTGACATGCATTTCTCGCACATTGCAGTGCGAACAACAGCCGGAGGTGGAATCAGCTGTCGAGGAGCAGGACTCTGCCTCACTGCAGGAGCAGGAGTACGAATTTGTGTAATCATCGGATGTGTTTTCGCAATTTGGGCAGGACTTGCTGGCCTTGTTGGGGGTACTGGTGCCTGGGTACTTGCTGCTGCTGCCACTGCCGCTCGCCAGAGACAGCAGCAATTTGGCTGTGGAGGGTGGCGAGACGGGCGCCTGGGGCCGTGGCTGGTGGTGGCAATGGTGATGGTGATGGTGCTTGGCTTTGTGCTTCAGATGCTCCTGCTTATGTTCCTGCCTCTGCTGTTTGTTGCGCTTCAGCTGCCGCAGACTGTGAACCTGACGATTGCTGCACATGACACTCCGACGGCAGGCGGCAAAGCGGGACAATTCCGGTGGCTGCTTCCGACTGCTCGCCTCCGCATCCTCCCGACAGCTATCGTAGCATTTGAAAGTGGAACCAACGCTGGAGCCAGGGAGATGTTTCTCCTGCTGCTGCTGCTGCTCATCTTGAGTTTGTATCCCTTCACGACAATGCCCACAGCAGGGACAATCGCAGGATGTTTTGACTGGCTCCGGGACTTGGACTGGGACATCGTAATCCTTGCCCGCACTCCCATACAGGCTCCACTCCTTCAGCTGCTTGAGTATGTGGCCCTGTTCGCAGTGCGAGAGCTTGGAGCTGGCGCTGCTGGTGGCTGCCGCCAGGGCGGAGGTGGACTTGGACTTGGATCTGGCGATGTTCGGGGGAAAGTTCTGATTGGCATTGAAGTAGGCGGCCATTTCCCGCACTTTGCCCTGCCCCAGGGGCAGCAGGAAGTTGGGGCTAAGATTCATCTGGCTGCTGGCGCGGCGCCTGCGGATGATGGGTGTTGGTGGTGGGGGTGGGAGGCTGCTTGCCTTGGCAGAGACGGAAGCAGAGGCGGAAGCGGAGGCGAAGGCGGAGGTGGTGCTGGTACGGATGGTGCTGGCACAATATCGATTGCTTGTATTTACAGAAAGAGAACGAGAACGGGTGCAGGAACTTTCGGTTTCACACAGATTAGGAACTTTGATGCTGATAATAGGAGCAGGAGGTGGTGGAGCAGCGGCAGCAGAGACCGCAACGGAGCCGGAACTGGGACTGGGACTCAATCCTGACCTTTTGTGCGATCGCTGGGTGTTCAACTGTCGCTGGACGGGCGACTGCTGCTGCTGTCGGAGCAGGGGCATCCGCTCGAGGGACTCGCTGGAGGAGCGCTGACTATTCGAGCCCGATCCGCCCGAACTGAAGCCATCCGCCGTGCAGTTGGTGGCCCGCTTGCTGTTCAGCTCCCGTCGGATCTTCTGGATCAGCGGCATGCGCTCGGCCTGCTCCGCCATCAGGGACTCGCTGGAGGAGGTGCTGGCCGCAAAGTGGCTGATGGCATCGTGCGTGTGGTACTTCCTGTCGATCCCTGGGGCTGCTGCTCCTCCTCTTCCCGCTCCTGCTCCTGTCGTCGGCGGCTGCTCCAGATCGAAGCTGACTGTCTTTCGATAGCCGGCCACAGGAATGCGCCTCACCGTGAAGGAGGGGGCGGCAGCGACTGGAGGGCAGATGGGTGGCATCTGCTGCTCCTCCTCGTCGTCAATGAAGGGTATATCATCCGAGTCGGCCATGGAGGCGATCCCATCCTCGTTCAGCGGCTGATGGGCATCGCTGTAGGTGGCAAAGTGCCCGAACGACTCCTGGGAGGTGCATGCCGTCGCCGTCGTCGCCGAGGCCGTCGCCACTGGCTCCGGTTCCTTTGGCGGCTCATCCAGGTACTCCTCTATGAAGATCGAGGGCGGCGGTGTCCTGCGCAGCGGGCGCATGGGGCTGAAGTGCGCAGCGGCAGCCGCCGCCGAGGGGATCGGATGGTAGTATCCCTGATCGTTGGCCAGATACAAGCTGCTGGCGGATCGGGCTATCGGTCGGGTGTCCCTGTACCGCGGATCGATGTGCAGCTGGTGGCCCTGGGCGCACAGCTCCTCCTGCAGGCAGGAGGCGCTCAGTCGGCGCACTGGGGGCGAGGAGGCGCGCATGCAGGCAAAGGACTCGCGACGACTCCGATTGAGGCTGTCGTCCGAGATGGAGTTGCTGTAGTAGCGGGCCTGCTGCTGGTACGAGGAGTGGCGCCGCTGCTGGTTCGGCTGCAGTTGCTGGAGGAAGTTGCTCGAGGAGGCTTCTATGCAGAGCAGAGATCACAGCAAATCGGAGTAGAGGAGCAGCATGGATTTGGGTGGGGGGAAGGACCTTTGGTTACTTTTGTTAGCTTACACAACGACTGACTGGAGAGTGTGGAATGTATCTTTGAGTGTGAGTGAGTGTGTGAGTATCTTTGTGAGTATCTTTCGGTGGAGTGTGTGAGTGTCTGAGTGTCTGTGAATGAGTGTGTTCTTCTTAGCGTTCTACCCAACACCTGGCGTAGCTCTCTAATGTGTATCTATGTTTAGGCGCGGATCCTAGGGCGGATGCTACTCACCACGCTGGATGACGGGACTGGGCTGCTGGAGCAGCGTCGCCAGTCCATGGTAGATGGCCCCCTGCTTGGCCACCTCCAGACTGACCACCGGACCGGTCCTCACCAGATAGTCGGCAGCCCTGCAAGATTCAATATTCAATTAATAGATTCTCGGCTGCATCCTCTGGGGGATGTTCCTACCTCTCCTGTGTGATGCCGATCAGACTCTGGCCATCCACGCGCAGCAGCTGATCGCCCGCCTGAAGGCGGCCATCGGCATCCGCTGCTCCGCCGGGCACCACGCTCTTGATGTAGATCCCCAGACGCTCCTGGCCGGCTCCCTTGGCCGCCACAATGGACAGGCCCATGCCGTTGCTGTTCTTGTGGAGTTTGATGAGCTGCAGCTCGGGCTGCGGCAGCTTGTTGGACATCGCACTGGAGCTGCGTGCCTGCAAAGGGGATTTCGGTATCGTTAGAAAATCAGGAATTTCACAGCCTGCTGGGATCTGCTTACATTGAACTGATGCATGTAGACGGTCCAGAGGCCAATGGATGTGGGCTGGGCGGCCAGTCGGCACATGCCCTGCTGCTGGAGGGGATTGAGGAAGTCGACCAGGCCCGTGGGTATGCCCCGGACGACATCGCAGCTGAAGCCATCGTCGGGCAAGAGGAGGGCCAGGTGCAGTTCGGGCGACTCCTCGAGGCGCACCTCCCGGCCGTCGGCGCGGGTCAGCTCGTCCGCGACGGACTCGGCCATGCGTATGGCCGTGTCCACCAGGTTGCGGGGTATCTTCTCCTGCTGCAGCAGGGCGCCCATCTGCAGCGAGTTGAGGCGGAAGCAGGAGCAGGCCAACTGCTGGATCTCCTCCACCGACGACTTGGGCGCCTGCAGGAACTGCGCGCATTGGTTGATCTTCGCCAGATGGCAGTCGGCGGCCAGCTCCAGGCCCTGCCGCTCCGCCCACAGTTCCAGCAGTTGCAGTCGCTCCGTCATCACCTTGCCCCAGTCGGAGGTGCACATTTGAGAGTTGGCCACAATCTACGAAGAAGAACAAGGACGAATAAGTACATCTTAAGGATCTAGAAGTCCCACCCTATACACAGGATGGCCACCGCTCACCGTATTGAAACATATGACATTGATGTAGTGGAAAAGCTGCGAGAACAGCTGGATGGTCAGTGCCGCATTCACGCGACAGCGTCGCAGCAGGGCCATGGCGGAGCCCAGGACCGTGAGCACCAGGCCCGCCGCCGAATCGTGATCGATGTTCTCCGACAGAAACTGGTTGAGGGTCTGCGAGAGCTCCAGGCGGAAGCAGTTGACCAGATTGCGGAACGCCGTCTGCACGGCCTCCGCGAGCACCTCCTGGGCCTGGACGCTGAACGCACTGATGTGCCGATCCGACTTGAGAAAGTGCAGAAACTCCGAGCTATTGGCCATCCAAAAGGCCAGGATCCGCGGGTCGGTGTACTGCTCCTGGACGACGCTGTACACGAGATTGGCCACATGGTGCAGGAACATCGTCAGCTTGTGGGCCCGCTCCGTGGGCTGCAGCTCTGGACGGTAGTGGGTGGAGGCGCGGTATCTGGGGAGAGCGAGAGAGCAATGTCATGTTCAATTAGCATTCATTACAGGGGCCCAAATCGGATGAGTAATTTTCAGGCCAGGGCCTTCGGATCTATTGATTTCTACGCCTGTCAATTGCCGAAATTCCCTTTCAACCCTGCAGGTCCTCCCGCTGTCAGGACACATTAATATTAATGGCTCACAAATTGGGTCAGCCAACGGCCAAGATAAATCATCATAATTGATAATGAATTGTTGATACTGCTGCTGCTGCTCCTCCTGCAGCCGATAGTCCTACCTCCAACGCTGCAAGGGGGCCGACCACACACATGTGTGCGCGTGTGCGTGTGTGCGTGTGCGGCATGGCAAGTCTATCCACTTTATGCCCCCACATTTGTCAGATGGTGTTGCCTGTCTATCTATCCTTCCTTCCATCTGTCTGTCTGTCTGTCTGTCCGCCTTTGGGGTCTTGTTAAATGAAGCTTTGATTTTGAAATTGAAATATAAATGGATTCATTGAACGCCCCATTGCTGTGTGACCCCCACAAGAGGTTGAAGGTTGCACGAAGAAGTGCAGCCAGCCAGCCAGCCATCTATCTATTTATCTATCTATCTATCTGTAAAGTGCACATCCATGTGGGAGCGTTGCAGAATTAATGATGAAACATTACCATTTGGGCTACTCTCATTCCCCCTGGAGCTGCATACAGCTCTCCTTTCCATCTAATTTGAAGAGATTTAATGTTTATATTTGTTCTTTAAACCCAAATGTGAATTGCAGGGAACAAGCTGTACCAGAAACAGGGATTAGTCTTTAATTTGGATAGATTAAGAGCAGAGTCAGAGGCCAAGTCCATGGTCTATGGTCAGGCTCTTGGAAATTGGAAGCAGACCCACAAAAACTCCCTCCTAGTATTCTCTTTTGGAGCATTCGCTTGTGCATTCTCTCTAGCAGCATCTCATCTCTCTCGTGCCGCCTCATATGAAAGCAGTTGATAGATGGATAGACATATCTCCCCTTACAAAAACTCTTTAAAATCATATAAAACATCTCTTAAACATATTTTCCTGCTTATAAACTAGATATAGTTGCCATTTTTTAGTATATTAATGCACTTGAACAACATTTAAAGCCAGGCAAAGCGCAGTAACATCTTTCTTTCTATCGAATCCCCTTCTGGAGCGCGACTCGTTACACACCTGGCGCACAGGTAGAGCGAATAGACAGGCGCCAGCTTAAAGTGGGGCACATTCACGTCCAATTCGCTGATGATGTGGCGCAAAAACAGCTCCTGATGCGTTTCGGGAAACTCCAAAACGGCCGGCAGAATGGGCTCCTGTCCTTGGGCATCGCCGGAGCCGCTGCCACCGCCGCCGGCCAACAGACCAGAGCCAGGCATTTTGGGGGATCTGTTCAGGGAAAGCAATTGTTAAGCAATTAGTACAGAGCACAACGATACGGATACAGAGATACAGAGATACAAAGATACAGAAACAGCTGGAGAAAGCAGTTAAAACATTGAGTGTCAAATAATTGCAGAGTGCAATAAAATATAAATAAATAAATTGCACACGAAAAAAAAATAGCAACTTAAAATTCAATCAGACAGTGAATGAATAATATATTATGGTTATGGTATCTGTGTGTTTTGTGTGTGTTTGGTGTGTGTGTGGGTAGGACTTTTCCTGCTGGGATTTCTCTCTTGTGTGGAAAAAGATATTTATTCATTTGTCATTCGTTGAAATCTGAAAGCGAATGGGGGTTCTCACCTATCTTGACTGTTGGAACCGCTGGACTTCATGCTGGAAATGGATTTGGTTTCGTTCTCCAGATTACCTTCGAGACTCTGGCCGTCGTAGGCCATCGTGTGGGTGCCGCCCAACAGACCCGTGGCGTTGTTGGCCCCCTGATCCTGGCCCGTGGCCTTGCTGTCTACCACATCGCCCCTCAGGGTGCTGCTCAAAGGATGTTCACTGGAGTTGTTGATGTTGTTGTTGTTGTGATATCCACTCGATTGATTCGATTGCTGATGCTGATCGTATTCGCTTTTGTGCGTCTGCGAGAGTAAGAGAATGTTAGAGAGGGGAGCACAAAGGATGCCCCTCTGTGGGGATATACTCACCGAGCTCAAGGCACCATCCTCGTCATTCCAAGATCCTGGGGAAGTGGGCGACCGACTGTGTTTGAATCGTTTTGTGGGTTTTGGGGGCAGTGGTTTGGGCAGTGTTTTTGTGGGTGTTTGTGCAAATTATTTTTGCATATTTGTTTTTGTTTTTTTTGTATGTATGGCATGTGCATGAGATTAATGTTTTACACAAACAACACGTAACGAAACAGAGCACAAAACAGCGTGTAAATAAACATAAACAAAAAAAAAGTACATGAATAATAAATAAATAAATAAGCATAATGAAAATAACAATTGCATACATGAATACATAAACATATACATATATATTATCCCTAAAGCTAAAATATGGAAATTCGAGTGCCATCCCTTCGGTTTCCTCTCTTTTGGTCTATTCACAAAGGGAATACGAATACGTTTGAGTAGTACTCAAGGGTGATTCAGGTGCAGGGGCCCTTGGGAGTGGCCAATGGAAAAGGCGGACTTTAAAATTCTGTTTGCTCTGCGAGAGCGACAGATGGAGAGGCTCTTTTACACGTTTCAAGTGCTTTATTTATACTCGCATGGAATGAATATTTTTGTCGAGTTTTTGAGTAGAGAAACGGTTTGAAATTTCAGTTTTTACAAGCACTTATTCCTTTAAAGGTTACCCAAAAAATATTCGTTTAGGTGAGGATTAGGCGAAAGTCAGAGCATAACAACGCACTTGGGTATTTTAAGGGCCCTTAGGAGTCTCTTTTTAGATTCTTCTTAGAACGTAGCTAACACTCTGATAGGTCTGATAGGAGAAACCAAAGTCTACAGCATTCAAGGGCAGGCCTGTGGCTGTGGCATTCTATTGGATCGTTTAATTCCTTTAATTAAGAAAATAACTCTACGAAAACTTGGGTAAATTCCGACGGCTGTCCAGTAATTTTGATGGAAAATATTTCCCTATAAAACTCACTTTTAAAAAGAAATCTATCCACCGATTAAGCAGAACCTATAGGCTCAATCTTTGATAGTTATATTCTATAGCCACTTCATAGATCTCTTGGCATATCGAAATGTACTTTCTTTAATTCCTAGTCCTCTCAAATGTATTCCTCTATAAAAAATAAATCTCCTGTTCGTCTTCAGCATTGAATTGTCTTCTAAATGCGTTGAATTGTTATCTATCTTCCATAAATAATTATCACAAAACAAACAAAACGCAGAAGTACAGTAGCTCTTCTGTTGACACAAGCTTATGGGGCAGATAAAGCGTGTAGCGTGGCGATTTGGTACTTAAAATATTCTTAAAATATTAACCAGAATAATCACTCCGGCGGCACTCACCTTTCGTAGAGACAGGCCGAGTCCAACTGGGACTGGGAGAGGGCCAGATTGTAGCGTCCATCCGTGGGGGAGTCGAGGAAGCGGTACGAGGCCACGCGTCCAAACATCACAACCGAACCGTTCTGTGGATGAGCGAGCATGAATTAATTATAGGACAGTATCATATGGAAAAGGAGGAGGAGGAGCAGTACTCCTCCTCCTTGCAGTGCAGTCCGTCAGTGTGATGAGGGTTAACGCGTTGACAAACCATCGAGTGATTTAATAATTGTAATTAATTTAAGCAATTACTGAAATATTTACACAGCAGAGGGAGACGCGACGTGAGGCGAGAGGAGGCACGACAGGCGACAGGAGAGCGGATCGGATCAGATCAGAGTGGAGCACTGAAGTGGCTGACGGGTTCTGGGGCACTGTGGCAGGGCAGCGGATTCGATTGGAAAATTTTCGGGGCGTTGCAGAATTCTCATTGATGACGACGACGAGTCACAGTCACACATACACAGAGACGCCCCTCTTTTTGGGAGGTCTCTGATTTGTATTTGTGTGGTTACAGGGTATTCCAAAGGGTTAACATCTGAGGGGGGTATGATGTGCTCGAGGTGGGGTATGCAACAGAAAGGGGATGGAGGGGAGACCCCATCCCTTCTTATTAGGATTACACTCAGAGGAAAATGCATTAGAAATATGAAACACATCCGTAATTAAATTAAATATTCGGTTTTCTAATCAAAACTTAAAGAAATTAAATTGAATTAATTTTGATTTAAATATAAATGATTTGTTTAATTTTAATTTAATTTAAAAATGAAAAATATTTAATTTTGTAGGAAATATATATTTAATCTAATTTCAAGAATATTTTATTTCGAAACATTTAAATAATTCAATTTAATTTAATTAAATATTTAGATCAACATTTTCTATATTAATAATAAAATTTAAATTAAATTAATTTCCTTTTAAAATTTCCAACCTCAGTTAAAATCTTTTGGTATTGGATGAATGATGATTTCGATTAAAATTTGGAGCACTTTAGAGTTGTTTCTTTATCTATTTTTCTGTATAAACCTCCAAGTCTTGGAGACTGCAGGATCCACAGAGGCATTACATTCCCTTGGATGCCTTCTGTGATGTCTCTCCACAGATCAAGTACCCCTTAAACTTATGCCAAATATAACGCAATCAAAGTGAAGAGAGTTTTAATTTAATTGGACAATTATTACACTCAAAAAAGAGCAAAAAAGTATCCAGCAAATCCAAAGAAACTTCGTATGTTTGCGGTTATATTTTGGTAGCATTTCCAGGGTATCTCCTAGTCGGAATCGATGGAACTATCGTATGTGCGTCACACTAACTAATGCTGATTTAGGTCTCTGTTTAAATCTCTGCCACGCGCACCTTTTCTCTATCTGTGGCCTGGTGAAAAGGGAGAGCTTTCCATTTGCATTATGTTCTCGCATGCACACACGAGTATCTTTTTGGTTCAGGTTCATCGAACCGCAGCATAAACCCCAATTTCGCCAATTGACAAACAAACAAAAAATCAGTAAAATAAAAGCAGAGCAGGAGGAGGGGAGCAGGAGGAGGGGGAGGGGGGCAGGAGGAGGGGGGGCAGAGAGGATAGCAAACAAAGCCAATGACAGAATAAAAGTTGAACAAAAATAAGAAAAAAGATTGCTCAGTGAATTACGCAAAATATTTATCTCCTTTTTCACTCTCTCTGTCTCTCGCTCTCTCTCTCTCGCGCTCTGTGAACTTTGTCTCTGGAGACAGTTTGTGGCTAATGTCGAGATTCTGAATTCTGGATTCCCTTTTGGGGCTTCTCCCTCTCTCTCTGTTTTATTTGGTTTCAAATTTATCAAGCGGAAACTCAACTCGAAATAAAAACAAAAGGAAAAAAACAACAACAAAACTTTATATAACGCTGGCTGGCAAATTTTTTGTTGTTGTTTCTCGTTTGACTTTTCTCTGATGGAGGTCTGTTTTTTTTTGCGTGAGAACATCGAAAGCCGAGAGAGCCAGCCGCCATTCAATTCATTCAGAGTTTTTCCCCTTGGATTTTTGTTGTTTTTTGTTTGTGCTTCGGTTGTGTGTTTGTTTGTCGAAAAAGTTGTCAAAACAAAAGATAAATCAGCGGCGGCAACTCAAAGCCTTTTCGGGGGAGGGGGTGTGGTGGGGGGGGATGTCTATGCCACATACTCGTACATCCAATCCATATAAGAGATGTGAGTGTGGAGGGGAGCGGGGTAATTTTATGGCTTTTTCTGGTCAAAACTTAAAGCTGATAATGAACTTGAAAGTGGAAATGAATCAACGAATCAACGAGTGAATGCGGGCTGTGGATTGAATGGGTTTTTGCTTGGTTTTGGGGGAACTTTGGCGTATCTGGTTACAAGCTCTACAAAGAAGAGTCCATGGGGTTATTCAGACGTTGAACTAGGTTTCCTTTTTTACTATTCCGATGGCTCTGCAGTGTAGAGGTACCTAATCAAAAGCTTGGAGTCGCGGCAATCGTGCCTCGACACTAAGATACCCCAGTTATCAGTTTCTATATATCGTAGCTTAATCTGCGTATTCCTAGCCTTTAAGAGTGCCCTAGAAAGCGTTTGGCCCTAGCATTAAGAGTGTTCAAAAGCTTAAAGCCAGGTGTTCAAAGAGTCTAGCGACAGGTCGTGCCCTCTGGCCTACAATAATGAGCCGATCGCCTCAATCCAGTAGATAGAATGCTTCAGTACAGACTTGCCTCTGTATACCGAATAAAACTACATCCAATGGTAGTAAATCCTCCCAAAAATATCACTTTCTTAACCCACTGTTCTTTGTTTTTTTTTTATACAAATAAAAAGATCTATTCAATTTCCATAGGATTTGGGAACTCAAAGAAGTCTGGCTTCTAATATTAAGTACACCCCTTGGAAAACCCTCTTAAAGCAAACCCTTCTTTCGTCTCATCTAACTGCCAGTTCTTCCAGTTCATTCCACAGTCGAAAGTGCTTAAGCCTCGGCGATTACTCGAACCTTTTTCGTGCCGAAAATCGCCACAAAATCCAAGGAAAATGTCGCACCAGGGAAAAAGGGACTGCTTTGGCGAGTACACACACATTTTCCGAATTTTCAAGCAGTTTAAACTTTAAGCGGGTCAAGGTCACGTGGGGGGGAGCGTCGCCTGCTGACTGGCAATAAATTTCATCAGTAAAATTAAGCATACGCCCCGACGTGCAGCGAGCTGCGACGTGCCAGAATTTCAACTAATTAAAGCGAATTATTCGCAATTAGTTAATGGAAGACACATAATGGAGGAGCAGGAGGAGGAGGAGGGGCAGGAGGTGGAGCAGGGGGTGGATGCATGCTTGGGGGGCAAAAGGTCACCACTTACATGCAAAATCGTCGGCTGACTGATGTGGTGGCCATTCACGAAGGTCAGGGCGTCCGTGTGCAGCGGGGTCACCGTGCAGACGCCCTCATGCAGCGAGATGAGGCAGTGCCTCGGCTGGATGGAGGGTCCGAAGAGCTGCAGGCAGTTGGTGTTCGCGGAGCCCACCTCCACGGGATCGCTGCCCAGCTTGATGCGCCGCCCGCCATCGCCGCTGTGCGTCACCTCCACCAGGACGGGTCCCTCCCGATCCCCGGACATGTGCGAGGCTCCGTTGGCGGCGCCCAGCGGTTTTTTCTTACGCCTTCGCGGCTGCGAGTCCGCCGGTCGCCGTCGCACATGGAACATGATGGAACCTGCAACAAAAAGAGCCACAAATATGCGATTAGAAATGCAATAGAATATCATATTTTGGGGATTATTTCAGTACTCGTTGTGAGATTCATCTCTTGCTTTAATCCTCAAATATATTCGAAATAAATAAATGGAGAAAAAACTGCTGCCACACGCTTTTTCCAGCAGCCTTTTGTCTTTTGTGTCTCGCTGTGAAGTGCAGTTTAGGCGAAAATGAAAATCTCTGCCCCACAAACGGGTGGATGGATGGGTGGATGAATGGATGGGTGGCTGATTGGCATTACAGTGGCGGTACCAGATGTTGAGCAAAGCGAAATGCATATCCCATAGCAGAAATTATACAAGGTGGTCCGCTAACTCTCTTTCGGGTCTTATTTTACGCTCAGCACAACTGAGAGCGCTTTGACGGCATATTTTGATGGCAGAAAAATAAGACTCGGAAAGAGAGTGGTCCACCTGGTATAATTTCGTCATGCTCTTGCCTATCCTGCTATCTCGTTCTTTATTTCAGGTCTTGATGAAATTATACAAGGTCCAAGATCCGCTCCAGAAACGTGCTCCCTTTTAGGGTCTTACTTAGGTCAGTACGAGAGCAAACTTCGTTCTTGTCTCTCTAATCAAACATGGCGTCAAGGCACTCTTCTTTTTTGTTGAGCGTAAAATAAGACCCGAAATAGAGTTAGCGGACCGTCTTGTATAATTTCATCATGGTACGAGTTACTTGTCCTCTCTTGTTTGCTCTCTCTGGCTCTGACTAGCGCTCTCTCTCTCTCTCTCTCTCTCTCTCTCTCTCTCTCTCGACTAAGTCCGTTAATTACGTTCCTACAGTCATGGCAAAAATAGTGAGCTTTGTTTCAGCAAAATGTCTATTTTCAGTAATTGCAAAGTGATCTTAATTTTCCTTAATCATTGACTTATCCACACACAAATATGTATTTTTAATAAAATATTTTCCAATTCCAATCAATTTTCTACAAAATTAAAGACTTTTTCTCAAGACTTTTCCTGGACTTATTATTTTTTACTTCTCCTGAATTTTGTTTCCTCTTTTAATGCTAAATATTTCCAGGGAACACATACGGGTATTTTATCTAAAGAAGCGCTTTTTCTTTGTATATCGCTATTTCACATTCTGTTTATTTTATTTTGTATTTTCCTGCACATCTTCTGGGGACCCAAGAACGGCTCCACATGCACAATAAATAGCACACAATACCCCTCTGTAAGTAAGCCGGCACCGAGGCACCCAGCCACCGTGCACACTATTACCATCCGCCAGTGTAAAGCCCCGTGTCTGCCGCCCTCTCCTTGCACCGCCTCTTCCCTCTGTTATCTCTCTCTGGCAATCTCATCGCATCGCTTGGCATCGCTTCCCATCATCATCCCAGCCCTCCCATTGCCCCATCGCATCGCATCGCCTCTCAAAGTGGAGACAAAGAGCAAAATAGGAATTCCGAAAATGAAATCAAATTCTGGCTGCATCATCAATTTCAAATTCGATATAAGATGGAGGGGAAGAGGGAGAGGGAGGGGGAGAGGGGACTGACACACTGAATGATACAATTATCTGACAGACAGTCAGTCTGTTGACTGAATGAATGACTGACTGACTGACTGACAGTTCAGTGGCACAACATTCGGATTTTCGCTAGTTTTTCGATATCAAAATTTGTATATAAAATGTGCAAATAAATATGACACACCCCTGCCAGTGCCCGGTGCTACCCTCCGCCCCTAGATAAATATATATTTTTTGGATTTGTACAGTGCGTTTAAAAGCTATAGGGATGGATGGATGGAGTCGATTCTGGCAGGCATTCCCAGTGGAATCACAATCAGGCATTCATTATATTCACAATCCTTGAATACGATTCATATGCCAGAGAGATGCAACTTCCAGTATTCTTGGGAGTAAGAACGAGTGAAACCTTTCAATTCCTTGCATCTTACACTGCCGAAACGCACTGTACAACGCACTCCCCTCCGAACAGAGCTGCCACTTTGCCACCTCTGTGGCGGCTGCTGCTGCCGCTGCTGTTGTGCATTGTACAGAATGCTTAACGAAGCATACAAAATGTGTATGCAGCACTCGCTCCTCCCTCCAGCAGACTCCTCCATGCAGCAGTTGCAACATCAGCAGCAGCAGCAGCAAATCTGTACACTCCAAGACCTCCAAAGTTGGCATCTGCCAAATGCTTTTGGGCATTTCCTCGAACAAGCTAAATAAGCCATGACATGGGCGTGCCACTGCGGGTGTGGGGGGCGGGGGCGGGGGCGGGGGCGGGGTGGTAGCCTCTGGGGAAATCTAGCAAGGCTTTCAATTTCCCCAGAAACTTCAAAACTTGACAACAAATCGGGTTTCCATTGTACAAAATAGAATAATACCTTTTTTGCGAGACCTAAGGAACCACATTTCTAGGCTGCGAGCCTTGCACACATGGCCGACAGTGTACCGAGAGAACTTTCGGGAAAGCCGGCAAAAAGCAAACAGCAAACAGAAAACAGAACAAAAAGTAGTAAAACAAGTTATAAGGGAAAAGGCAATAAGTAGGGAAAAAAGTAGGAAAAAAGTAGGGGAAAACGTAGGAAAAACTCAACATCAAAATCAGTCAAAAGTAGCAGCCAGCGAGCAAAGCCAACAAAGTGCCAGAAAACTAACAAAAAGCCAACCGAAAAACGGGCTTATCAAAAGAAGCCCGAGAACACAGTGCGTATACTTGATGGATGTTGGATGTTAGATGTTTTCTGTTCGGTGGGGGGTACGAGTGGAATGTTTACATGAATAATCCCCTTGTTTGTTGCACGAAACTTGTGGCAGGCAGCAGCTAAAGTGGCAAAGTTGATCACGGATCAATCTAGGGGATTTTTTCCCACTAATGGACTCAGGGATTGCTTCATTTCTGCTTAAAATTATACGATGGCAAGCAGATTCCTGGCTTGGAGGTGGAAATTCCCTGAAAAAGGGTAATCCTTCTAGGAAAATTCCTAGAATTTTCCCCACATTTAAAGTTTGTAACCTTTTTAGTTTGGTTTTTCCACGCCTAACCTTTACTTCCGGGGGAAAACCTACGTTCCTTTCTAATAATTTGCACTCCTTTCACTAGTCGCCCCCTCCCTCTTGTGGGAGGAGTCCACCTGAATGTCAATTTATGGCCATAACATGACCGGCATTCAATTGTAAATCAATCAAGGAATGGACAACTTTGACAGAGTGCTCGACGGAGCAATTGGAGTGCCCCTCATTTGCAATGCAGGAGCCACACACACACACAGAGGACTCCTGTGGCCCGGCTACGTGGCTCTCAAATTCAAGTAAACATTTTGCGTCCTTGGCAGCTGACATTTGGCGAGTGGCCAGTGGCGCGTAGAGAGGATGGAGGACGTCGGGGGGGACATTGATAGAGTGCACAGCCAAACAGAAGGCAAGAAGAAAAATCGTTTTAATTGTTCCAACTTGGTCAAGAGCTCCAGCCAAAGACACAACCAAAGACAAAGCCAAAGACAGGGTAAAAACGTGTCACCATTCCAAGGGTATATTCAAGGTATGGTAGGGCTTATACTCTCTCTTTTATGCCACTCTCACTTTTTCCCTCCTGTTTCTGCAGCTTCTGCCTTATGGACTTTGTTTCCTTCTCTGGCTTCTGGCATCTGGCATCTCGCCTTACCCTCCATCGAATATATCCTGGCATCACCCATCAGCAGCCCTCGACAGGGCTGTTGTTGTTGCTGTTGACACAAGAAAACGAACAAATTGCAAAAGGCATCAAACGAGAAAGAGAGGGAGACACAAAAAAGAGAGGGGACCCATTGCATGGGCGGCTCTGAAGAGGGGAGGCCATGAACGGGCCATGAAATTGATTCGGCCAACAACCACAACAACACCAGCAACGTGCCTGAGGAGGATCATGTGTGTCTGTCTGTGTGATGGAGCCCCCCCCCCCTTTGGGCTCTTGTCTATGCTGCCCGCCCGCCTGTGGGGTCCTTTGTATGGACACGTGCATAAGTGCGAATAAATTGGCAACAGAGAAAAGCCAGAGAAAGAGAGAGCAAAACATAACCAAAAACAAGCAAGGGATAAGCCGATATTCGTAATACGGGCTAAAGGATACCCTTTAAACGGAAAGAGTGCTCCCAAAAGGAAGGCCTGTACTTGTCTTCCATCCTCAATGATCCTGGCTCTAATAAGGGCCACCGATCTGGCTGTTTTTCGCTGTATAGATAGGTAATACCTTGGGGAGATTGGGGAGGCTATAGCTCTTTCTAGTACTCCCTTTACCTCCCCTTGCAGCCATCAAACCCGCCCCGCCCACCGCATTTACAGGGTATCCAAGAAAACAATGCAGCCATCAGCGAGAAAATTGCATAACGAGTTGAGTGACTCGAGGGAGAGTCCAGGTGGAGGTGGAGGTGCAGGTGCAGGTCCGGCAGCCGTCAGGGCTTTGCCACACAGAGTCATGTGGCCAGGGATCCTGCGGACAGTCCTGGGGGGGGTGGGGGGTGTGTGCATTGGACACATTAATTTTTATTAGCGCTGCTTGTGCTCTAATAACCCGAGCCATTTGTGGGGAGGCACCCAAAGAGTGGGGCGGGGCGGGTTGGACCTCATTTCCCAAGGCATAAATCAGAAAAAGGTCCCCCAGTCCTCATACTCTAACCAAAGCGAAAGGTCAGGGCAGGGTTTAGGGAGGAGATTCGGATCTGGGCAGGGACAAAGCAAAGGTTAGGGAAGGTTAAGATCACAGCTCTGTCGCTGTTAACCTTCAAGAGCCCGTCCCGAATACGTTTTGTATTCCAGACGTCCATCCGCGTCTGCGTCTGCGTCTTCCAATCTATATGCTAATGCCTCTCGAGTCGCTCGACAGACTGCCGCCGCTCCCTGCTCCGCGGCGGCATGGGGTGCCAAAAGAGAGCGCATTCAATGTGGAGCCCATCATCCATCCATCCGGAGAGTGTAATTTCATTATCCTGCTTTTAATTACTGCCTGGCTCTGGTCCTGGGTCCGGTCCTGGGTCCGGTCCTGGCTCTGGTCCTGGTCCTGGCTTTGGTCCTGGCTCTGGTCCTGGTTCTGGTCCTGCCACTGGCCCTGGCGGCGGAGGAAACTTTGGGGAGTGATATCCACTCCACGAATTTAATTAAAAGTAATTTGTACGAAAAACAAACAAGGCGCAAGAATAAAAAGCGAATCCGGAAACTTTCGAAAAGTGCGCTGTGCAAAAAACTAATGTTCGAGAGGCGCCTAATTGACTGAGATTGATTTTGGAGCAGGCTGCTCCACGAGGAACAGGCGGTGCCAGGACCCGTGCTCGGGCCCGTGATTGTGCTCTCAAATTAGCCAAATTAGTCGTAAAAACGTGGCTTGGCTTCGCTTTGACTTGCGAGGAAAACCAAAGGACCACGCCCTCACTCCAGCCCCCCGCCCCCTCCCCCCCTCCAACCACAGAAGCCGCACACTCTGGCAACGCACAGACTCCTTTTCCTTTTCCGTGTCGCTGTGGAGGGCAAATTAAAACAATGAAAATTTAATGAGCCAAGTTTTCCCTTCCACACACTAGAAGTTTTCCTTGCTTTCCCTCCGCTTGACCCCAAGGACTGCTGCAAAAGTTTAATCCTCGTGGAAGCCCCAGCAAACATTACACTAAATTCCATTAAAGTATACCCACTATATGCCATATATATATATATATATATATGCTGTCCATTTTGTGATAAATATAATTGCGGCAAGTCCTTGCCTTCATTAAGGACTCTGCTTAACTTTCGGCCTTGAAGGAAATTCAATTTAGTTTTCGCTTTCGTTTATTGGAGCGATTGAAAATTCAATCAATTGTGCAACTCGACCACAAAATTAATTGAATGCAAGGGGGGATTCGGGGGCGGAATATATTGACATTATTCCGCTATTTAATTCCGAAGTGGGTTCTGCTTTAAAATGTTTCAATGGAAAGCGTCCCTGGGGGAAGGCATTTCTTAGAACTTTCTCCCTCTCGCAGAGTAGCTTAGCAGCCCACTAAAGAGGACTTTGACCACCGTTTCATCTACTATTCTCAGGGATATATTATTCTCAGTCTTCTTAGACAATTTTCTAAGCATTCCTTCCCTTGGAAAAGCATGGACAAACCTCTCCTCAAACCCCTCCTCAAACCTCTCTCTTTTTTTGACAGATTTAAGCCCTCATCGGCTCATTCTTTTATCCAAAATCCACAAGCGTATAAATCGAATTAACCAGCGACTGCTCCACTCCGGGCTCCACTCCTTGTCCACAGCTGCTGGACAGCAGTACGGATAGCAGCCCGGTTAGCCACCATTCATCCAAGTCAAGTGCTGCTGCTGCCGGGCGCCCCAGGCGGCTGGCCATCAACATTTTTGCTAGACAATTTGGCAACAGGAACAATAAAAATATAATTGCCGCACTCAACTCGAGATGGAGAGGCCGGCCGGGCTAGAACCGAAACCAGAGCAAAATAAAATCCCACAAAAAACAAAAGCAACAGCAACAAGGATGAAATCACATCGAAACGAAACGAAAAGTGGAGCTGGAGGTGGAGGTGGAGCTGGAGGAAAGCGTTGAGCGGCGAAGCATGATTGGATTTTCTTTTGTGAGTGAGAGGGAGGGAGGGAGGGAGAGAGGGAGGGAGGGGGGGGAGCGTGGGTGACTGTGCCTTCCCTCTGTCTCCTGTCTCTTCGTTGATCGAATGCCCTTCTTGTATTCCAGGGGTATTCCAGGAAACACTTTCCAAATTTACAAAACATGGATTTTATTCACGAAAACTCTCTGTCTCCCTCTCCCTCTTACAGAGTAGCTTAGCAGTCAAGTGCCAAAAGGGAAAATCTACTATTTTGTCTGTTAATCGCAGTGTTTTATTAACTACCGACTGCACTGTCTTTTCTCTTTGGGTGTCCGTTATTCACGTGCTTTGCCTTTGCCCACGGCGCTGTTACACCTCGTCTATGGAGGAGTCTATGCTCACAGAGAATCCTAGTAGCGAATCGATGAGAGTGGACGTCGAATGCGGTCCTGGTTATCGGGGAATCCCTTAATTCTGTCGTAGATAATATTTAGCATAGAGAAATGGCGTTGCCAGGCTTGATTTTATTTCAAAGTTGAGTCGAAGGACCTCTGTAATTGCGTTTCTCAGTAATGAAACAATAATTACTGGAAATTACTACAAAACTACTGCCATAGAGTCATTTCTGGCGAAACAGGGACTCTCCGCTCACTCTTTCACCGAGTAGCCTCGCAGTAAGGACTGCTATTAATCGAAATCAAACGAAATTGATTAATGAATGCCTTGCCCCATGAAAAGGGGGATATTTTCCGAAAAATCAATGGAATTGTTAGGCCTCTTTAAATACTTTTACGGAACTGCATTCAAATCGAAAAACTGGAATGGCGACTAATTTTTGATGATTTTTCGAGGTCCTGTCATGTGCACGCCCATTGATGACGCCCGGACAAAGGCAGGACACTGTGTCCGAGCCAGGCATGTCCTTGCCCATGTCCCAACCATTCGAATGCCACACAGACACACATACAGCCACGAGCAACAACAAAAAATATATATATGTACCATTTAGCTTTTGTAAATAACTCCTGAAATATATCGATTTTTTGTCTGTTTGTTTTGGACGGGCTCTGGGCTCGGGGCTCTGAGCTCTGGGCTCCGTGGCTGTGGGGAAGCGGAGATCCCCCTCAAACGGGGGGGTGGGGATATTTCTAAAAAATTACATTTTTTATACGACTTTTTGTTGGTGAATTAATGGCCCATCATCGCTGCTGGCTGACGTGGCAGCTCCACTCCTACTCGGCAACCGCAATCTGCCGCATTATGGGGCAAGAGGTGAGAGAGCCAGTAACGTGTGAAAATTCAATTTACGCTACGGGAATGCGGCAGCAAAGTTCGCGGATAAATTGAAATCCCAGCAGATGCCAGAGACAACGTAAAAACTGAAATTAAATGGCGAAAAATGAACTCGAATCAATGGCGCGGGTGACAAAAAGGACAAAACGGTTCAAGGAAAGGCGATAGCTGGCTATCCATGGGGGGAGAGGGGCTGGGTAAGGGAAAGTTCACTTCTGGGAGAGCGGTAAAAACTTTTCGACACTTTCTGCCACCACAAACGCGACGCGGGGCAAAGGGGTAGGGGTGGGGAGTACATTTTTTGGTTAATAATTTGTTAACGAACTAAGAGACAAACAAACCGTATGGACACCGGGGGGCACGCGGAGAGGGTGCTTTTTGGCGGGTGCGGGGGGCGACAGGGCGACAGGGCGACAGGGCGCCGGTTGCCCACAACAATGCGTTGACAGCGCGCGAGGATAACTGAGGAGCGCACAACGGAGCGTATGAGCAATAAGCGGCAAAGGCAGCGCCAAAGGCAGCGCCAGAGCCAGCGCCAGGGTCCTTCGCCGACTAGCTGTCTCTTCGACTGAGACTGGCACTGAGAATGAGTGCGTGAATGAATGAATGAATGAATAGCACACAAAAAAAGAACGCAATGAATATCACAAGAGGGCCAAACATTCGACTACGGGGATACCATGGCACTGAGACACTCACCAAAGGAAAAGAGATCTGTTAAGCCCATTAAGGGAACTTCTTGGCCAGGCTTTGGCTCAAAGACCCATTGATTTTGGTTGGATGGGTGGCAGGATACATCCCAAGACTCGCCTCAGTGTCCCCAATGAACTCTTTTCCCTGAATAAAGACCCGGCTCAAGTCTGCTCTTCAATCTTCGAGCATACCCTTCTGCCCTGCGAGTACAGGGTATGGACAAACCAGCAGAATGCCACCATACAGACCGCTCTGCACATAAAGCAAGCAGAGTAAATTATGACTGTGTGTGTGTGGGTGTGGGTGTGTGTGTGGGTGTGTGTGGGTGTGTATGGGTGTGTCTGGGTGTGTGGGTGAATGGGTGTATGAAACAACATTTAGTTTACAATGTTTTCAATGGGTAGCACACCCATACAGCCGAGCCAAACACTACCCAAGCGCTGTGTGTGTGTGTGTGTGTGTGCTGGTATTGGTGTGTGCTTAAGTGCGTTTGCTTTTGGCCCTTTTGCATGACACACAACTTTTGCTGCCAGAGAGCGAGAGAGCGAGCGAGAGAGAGGACATTCCCCGAAAAAAGAGGAAGGAACGACGGCCAGGGCGACCCTTTGTATACGCTGCCGAGAAGCCCCAAAGGGGGGGAGGGGCCAAGGAAGGGTTACATTTGTGTTTTGGTTTTGGGTTTGGGTTTGGTTTCGGTTTCATTTCGGTTTTGGCGTGCGATAAGCTTCGCTTCGAATGGCTGGCAGCTTAAAAGCTTTGGGGGGTGGAGGGTGGGGGGTGGGGGCATGGGGGGGCGTTTCGAGTGCACTGAATCGCGGAAAATGTAAATTGCAAATTGCAAATGTAATTTAATTTAATTTCAAAAGGCATCTTCTGCATGCAACACAAGGACCAAAAGGATGTGGCACCCATTGGTTGTACAAGTGCCGTTAAGTGGGATTTACCGGTATACTGTGCATGGGGGGGGGGGGGGGGGGGGTTGCTGAAAAGCGAAGGCTTATCGATAAATGTTGAACCTTTAATAAAAAAAGAAACCTTCGAAAAATAAGAAGGACATTATTGATATTTTTGGACAAAAAAAATATTTGTTATCGATAAAAATCGATAATTTTCTGTCGATAAACTTTGGTAAAATAATCGAATTAAGATTTAATAATCAGAAACCATTTAGATCTAGAACATTTTGAAGCAATTTTGTAAAGTTAAAGTTGATTTGAACTCGAATCGATAAAAGTGCTGATTAAAAATCGATAACAAACTTTTACTAAAAATAAAACATCGAAAAATACGTTAGACGTTTTAATTGATGTTTTTGGTCAAAATAATATTTGTTATCGATAAAAATCAATCAATTTATATATATTATGTTCAATCGATTACTTTTAATCGACATCACAGTTGGGACGTTTTATATATCTAGATAATATATTATTTATTTATTTTTTATTATTGTGTGATTGTATAATAATCGATAACAGTGCTGACTAATAATCGATAACCAACTAATGTTAATCAAAAGTGTTGAACATTTATTCAAATTGAAAAATGTATATCTCTAAAAATCAGAATAAATGTTGAAATACAAAATTTATCTTCCAAAATAAAATATCGACTTATCGCTATCGTATAGCTGATCGATACGTATCGAATTACGCATACAAAATGGCTTTAATGAGCCCTTAGCTGGTAAACCACAAATGCCTGTCAATCACAAATCCACTCCATCATTCCATTCCCATTCCATCTCCCCCCCGTTTCAGCTCTTAGTTCTGGTCTGTTTGGATCCGGCTCTCGTCTTATGGAGGCAATCAATATGCCCGACCCACACCCCTGCCAGAGGAAAAAACAAAAGGGAAAGACAAAGGATATGTGTATCTGTATCTGTGTGTGTGTATGTGGGGGGGGGGGGGGGGGGTGGAGGGGGAAAGAGCACATAAAAACATGAGATATACTTGAAGCTACTTTTCGGCTAACGAGCATCGCACAGTCAACGTCTTTATTGTTGGCCAACTTGCATTTTCTTTGCCCCAACCGAGGGGAGGAAGGAAGCATGCCAGGATGTGTGTGTTTTCTAGGAAGGAGGATGGGAGATGGATAGCCATCAAACCAAATGCGCACTATCCCCAAGCAAATTCAAGATGAATCTCTCTCCGAGGAGTACTCTCCTAGTAGCTCCTCGCTCTCAAATGTATTCCGTATGCGGCTCCCTATAAAGTAAGGGAGCCTTTGGCCAAAAATTCCGAAGACCAGCCACAGTGAGTGGCCTGGCAGACGGGAATAAATGTAATTGGTGTCAGCAGCAATGCCCTCACTAGACGTTCATTGGACATTTCTGCTCCCCAAGACAAGGAAGTGCCGACTGCCGGGCGTCGTGCGGCTCCTCATGGGCTTGCGGCGCGTACCAGTTGGGAATTACAAGTGCTCGAAGCTGGCACAAATCATTGCCGATCCTCAGCGATCGGCCGGGGGGGTTGGGCGCGAGCTTTGCGAATCCCAAAAACCTGTTGGGATGGCTGCAACCCCTGAAGTACCCTCTAAGCCCCTGATGGATAGCAGAGGCCAAGAGTCCAGGGCCGGGAGCCGCATTTAAATTAATATCCCTGCAATTTCCGTTCGGGCATCGTTTTAGGGATCCTAATCCGTCTCGACTCGTAAATAAATAGGCAATTTCCTAGCCTCGAGCGGCATTCGAGATAGCGAGAAACTAATGTAATTCAATTCCGGCTAGAAATACGGAGTCGGGAATACGGAATGTATTCATCAAATGCCTCTCTCCTTGGGCCACTCTGCTGCCCTCTCCAGTCTGCTGTATGTTGCATGTTGTATGTGACATGTGTCTCTGTCGTTTTGCCTTTGTCTCTGGCCTCCCTCTCTCAGGGAAATGGCTTACATTTCGGCCAGCAATTTCGTTTAGTCATCTTTTGGGACCATCTTCCTGACTAACTGACAACTTGTGTGTGTCGTCTGGCGGGGCAAGTGGGGCCTGGGGGGCAGGGCCGCAACATGTAAATGATGATGATTACTGGAGGGGTGTCGGGTGCCTCCCCCCCCGCTCGATGACTGCTGATGATTGATTCTGTTGATGCGGATTTGGTTTTGGTTTTGGATTTTGATTTGTGAAGGCAAAGAAATCTAGGCAGGATATTATTTCAATGTGGAATTGAATTATTTCCCTCCACACATAAATCTCCAGATAAAATTCGTAATATTCCTTGAATATTAAGCCCTAGGATGGCACTCATTATATTTGCATTATTCAAACTTTGAGACTCTACAATTTGTTGAACTTTTAAGCCACGTTCTTTTTGCTTTTCACAGTACCATTTTCCACTTAAAGTCCGCCGGAAAATACTCTGCCACGAGGACAGCAATGAAACAAAAAGAAAAACAAAAAGCGAATAAGCGTACAAAATTGTTAACCCAATTTCGTGTGACGCTTTTGGCCGGGTCTAAGCGCCATCTGGGGGGGGGGGAGGGCAACAGCCAGGACGAAGGACGTCCTTCAGGCGTTCAAAATAAACTGCACTTGCCACTTCTAGGGCTTCGCATCGAGTGGGAGTGGGAGTGGCAGTGGCAGAGAGGGGGGAGTGTGTGACATGGACAAGTCTCGAGAGTTCCAAGTTTTCCGAGAGTTTTCGCAGGAGAAAAAATACAGTCGGAAAATTATGCGCTGCATTTTACAAAAGTTTATGAGGCAGCGCAGTCGTCTCTGGTGTGGGGCGGGGGCGGGGGCGGGGGCGTGGCGTGGCAACATTATTTATGAGCTGCCACGTTCGGGCTGGGATTGGGATGGAGGGGAGGAGGGAGGAGGGCAGGGCCGGGGACCAAAGTCTACGATGAAGCCTTTTGAGCTTCATTAGGCTTGACCTTTTCCACACCGAGAGAGAGAGAGACAGAGAGAGAGTGAGAGGCAGCCGAGTGAAAGTCCTTCCGTGGCATTTCTTTTTCCCTTTTATTTCTTTATTTTCTGTATTCTTTTTATTGGTAAAACAAATGTAGCGTTAATTTTCGCTTGTTCCGCACCAAAAAAAAAAAACAAGGAAATGCCATCAGGACACAGCCCGGGGGGGGGGCTATCGTATGTCCGATACCACACTCGAGCCATTCGATAGTCGGCTAATGAATAACAATCGGATAGCCCACGCTAATGACAGGTTACACGTGATTTCTTTATGGCTTTCGTCATTTGGGAATCGGTTCAGATGTCAAACAGATGTTCGATAATTGTTGCCTTTATTTCGGTCTCTGTTCCAGTGGAAACTTGATTGCTAATGTAATTACAGGACATTTACGTTTGTAGGCTATGGAAAACGATTAAAGAATGGCGATAGGAAGGTTTCACTAGGGGCTCCACTTATCTAGATGGAAAACCAGGGCGGTTCCACGCCGGTTAACCGTTGAATGATGGTATTTGTGATGATTCCCCCCGTAAGTACTGTAGGAAGGGCAAATACCACCCTTCTTCAATATCCTCTTCATAAATTATGCATTTCTGCTGCGAATGAATGACTCCAATGATCCCAGCACTCCGCAAAGAAAACAATCAACCCATAAATGGTTTATGTCCTTGGCACGCCATCTTAAAATATAGATAGGATCGGGGCAATTAAGTCAATAATTACAGCACTTGAGTTCCTCAACAAGGGAACCCCTGCACACTACACCCAAGGAAGGACCTTCAAATATCAATCAAGCCCACAAGAAACCCAAGCCTAGTGTGGCCACCTACGAAGGACACGCACACAATCAGCTCTCATTATCCCTGAGAGCGAAAACCAATTTGCAACTCAATTTCCGTAAAGTATCTGGGGTCCGTCCGACCTCAGCCGCTTAATAACTTTCAATGACAATCGAAAAAAGTTACAATGCAAATATTTCAAAAATCTCACAAAAAAATCAAAAAAAACTTCAAGGAGCAAACTTTTTTCGATAGCATACTTTTTTGGATGCGTTGAAAGTTTCGTGGTCTACGGGGGGGTACAGTGGTCTCTGCCATGTGATGTTTCTATTAGGGAATATCTGTGGGTTAAAGTGTCCAAAGAGAATGATCCCCCATGGGCAGGCACTTACGTCTTATGCCCCAATCCATCATTTTGCAACCCTTCCTCGCTGCTGGTGGGGGCTAGTAGAGACCAATTTGTGAGCAGCCCTCGGCGGGCCCTGTCCACGTCCTCTTCGCGTCAGTCGCGCCGTCGCGCCCTACATGACGGCCCGCGGACGAGAATCACTTGGCGATAAACGGCGAAAGCGGCGCGGCACGTCACAAATTGAATTGAATTGAATTGGAGCGAAACGAAACGACTTCTAATTTTGTCAATTTTGTGTATGCATCAAGCGCCGGGTGTCCCCCTACCCCCCACCGCCACCCTCAGAGGAGTAACGATGGAGCCGATGCTGGAGACATCCGTGAAGGTGTCAGGCTGTCTCCAGAAAAATCAAATAAAACTGTTGCCGTCGCAGCCGCCGCGCCGCGCCGCGCCGCTTTGCTGCCGGTAAACGAGGTGTTTCGCTTTGGCTTGCGGTGCCCGATGTTCGTGTTTTACCGTTACTCTACGGCCACGACGACATGCGCGCTGTCGGTGCTTTCCCGAGCAGCATTACTTCATGACTGAACGTGTCTGGACATGTCTGATGGCGCTGCCGCTGCCGCCTCTGCTGCCGCTGGCAGAATCGTTGTCGTCGTCGGGAGCTTTGTTTCGGGGCTTCTCGTGTGTGCGTGCGTGCGTGTGCGACTGTGACGGCAACGAAGTGCACGGCGTAGATAACGGGACACTGGAAGAGTGCGTGTGTGGTGGCCCTAAACCACTCCCACACTCCTCCTCGGCCGGGCGGCAGGCAGATCCACAGCCAAGGATGCAGGCAAACAATTTTTTGATATTGCTCAAACGTTCAAGTGACCAAATAAACGCGTGGGAGCTGCCACTCAGGTGGGACACTCGAAGGAATGCCCATTAGCCCACGTACGGACGGGCCACGTGAGAGAGAGACCCAGAGGTGGGTGCCCCAGGCGGGAGGCCAGGAGATGCCGGCTCTAAGCATTTGAGAAGCTTTCAAGCGAAATGTCTTATTGATGGCCAACCGCTTAAAAGTAGGCAATAAATGTGGGCTAGAGAGGATTCCGCAAATCCTGACATTTAGACCAGAAAACCCAGAAAAGCGACAGTGAGAGGCTTTTGGTGATTATTTCAAGAAATCTGTTCAAAGATTTCTCCTAACTAATTCGCAAAAAAATAAATAAATAATATAAGGTATAATCTGCTCTGATGAATGATTTTTAGAACATATTATATAATACTCTAAATATCATAATTCCACATAAAAAACTAAATTAAGTTGCCACGAAAAGTAGCAGAAAACTTTTTCACAATAAAATTTAAATTTTCGACTTGAAAGAAAATATATAATAATTTCCAATCACATTTTCAAAGCTTTTTCTTATCTAATTCGCAAAAATATAGTTCTAAAAAATCTCCATTCAAAAATATAAGACATAATCTGTTAAGAAAGATTTTTAGAACATATTCTGATATTGCTCTAAATATTATAATATTTATAATATTATCATTTTTAGAACACATCTATAATTTTCTAAATATAATAATTAAAATCAATTTTAGAACATATTCTATAATTTTCTAATTATTATAATAATCGAAATCAAGGGGGCCATCCATCCATATCTCTATATATTCCCTATTTATCCCTTTATATATATATTTCCTATACATATTCCATCTAAATTGTTATCCACATAAACCTCAATCCCTCCCACTGTTCTTCCACATAGAAACTCGACCAAAAATTCAAACCGAAAGCGAAGCCCAAAACGACGCCACCGAAACACAAAAGAAAAGAAAGAGCCAACGGGCGGGGGAGAGACGGGGAGGCAGGCAGCCTGTCAGCGAAGAGAGAGAGCATATAAATTGTGGTCCCTCTCTCTCTTTCTCTCTCTCTCTCGTTCTCTCTTAGTCAAGGCAATAAATATTGAAAATATATTAAGAGAATCCACTAAATTCCCGACTTTGGCCCCGAAAGAGAACAACAGCAACAACATAATCAAAAGGGAACACACGAGAGCGAGAATAAACAAACATTGTGGGGCATCCCCCCCCCTCGCACCCCCTTCCGACTCATAGATAATGCTGGAATGCGGGGGTGTTTCGTGTTTGGCAATCAGTCGCAGGTGTTTCGTAGAATTTAAGTGTGCCACGAGGGTTTCGGTGGAGAGGGGGTTTATCTCCCAGAGGGGGGGAGGCAGAGAGCGAGATACGAGTTCTCCCACCCCTTTTCCACCTTTAATAATTATTGGACAGGGAAGAATTTTTGGTATTTATGTAGATAATTACCGTGTTTAGAGCTTCTGGAAATATGAGCCCTATATCATCCAAATTGTGGCTTTTACTATAAGTGAATCAGGACTCTAGTTCTATGGAGCTCCCCCTATAATAGTCTTATGTTTCTTTAAAGTATTTCCCCCAGATTACGCACTTCCTTCCTTCCGATAAGACCAAAAACCTGAAATATGACCCACATTCTGCTGATGGAAGCCTCGGGGAAATGTTGACCCACATTGATTGTCTGTGGCTGTGGCTGTGTTTGTGCCCCCCACAAAAATATGTCTAAATAAAACGTGTGAAAAACCAACAACATCATTTTTTAAGCAAACATTTTGTTTCCCCCCCCGAGAGAGAGAGAGAGAGGGGGGGGGGGAGGGAAAGACACACAAAAGTAGGCAACGCAAAAGCGTCAAGCAATTAGCAGCAGCAGAACGCCAGCAGAGCAGCAGCAGAACGCCAGCAGAGCACCAGCAGAGCAGCAGCAGAACGCCAGCAGAGCACCAGCAGAGCAGCAGCAGAGCAGCAGCAGAACGCCAGCAGAGCACCAGCAGAGCAGCAGCAGAACGCCAGCAGAGCAGCAGCAGAGCACCAGCAGAGCAGCCGCAGAACGCCAGCGGCGGACAACAACAACAGGAAGGCCAGCACTGGAGGATGCGAAGCATTTGATACCCTTTAAGAGCCATGGCTAAAAGAGAGAGCGGATTTCTGCAGATTTCCCCACAAATATTTGGCTCTCAAGCGATGTTTTCCATATCTATCGACAGTTTCGACGTGGAGCAAATGATGCTCAGAATCGTCATACCCTTTGCAAGGATATACCGGAGCAACAGCACGAAAACGGCCGCAATTTGCATTTTACACCTTTGGACTGCCCTTTGGGCGCCCCAAGGAGCTGCCGCAGAGGGGAGGGGGGGAGCCACCAAAAAAAAAAAAAAAAAGAGAGAGAGCCCCACAGAGAGGCAACATGTGGCTGCTAAGTGGTCGTGAATGTGGAGACCCTCGCCAAACAAACGGCAAAAAAGGACCTTTTCCCAATGTCAATTATTATGAGCGGTCGAAGGATGGGGGGGGGTGGTGCCACCCAGCGGGGCGGCTTCCTGTGTGTCAGATGGCACCCTAACATTTCCGCCCAAAGTTTTGCTTACATATAAAATATATTTTGTGTATGTGTGTGTGTGTTTTCCTTTATTTAAATGTCCTTCATGATCATCGCTTTAGTTTATGGCTGCAAAGGTGCCAGGCAGGCCCCAAAGGGTTGGATATCTCGATGATTCAGAGGGGATTGTCATAGGGGGGAGGTAAAAGAGCGAAGTAGGGGCGCATCCACGGGGGTTAAGAGTTCATTTTTATTTCAGGGAAACGGATCCTTATCCTTAAAAACCAAAAACATCCTAAAGTTTTCATCATCGAATGACTTTTACCGCCATTCTTGTCAGTTTTAGAGCATCCACATTTCGTTCATAATTTGCCTTTCCTTTTTCTCTTTTTTTTTTCATTGAGTTTTTTTTATCCTCCCTTCTCTCCAATTCCCAGAGGGACTTTTATATGTAAAGTATGTCGTTTTGGCAAAATTCATTTCATGTCTGAGCGCCAGGTGCCTGCCTGCCTGTCGGTGTGTGTGTGTGTGTGCGTTTTCCCGGGACTTTTCGACCCGGAAACCTTTGTGTCTGTCATTTTCATGGTGCTGCTGTTGCTGTTGCCTTTTAATGCTGATGTATCACCCACACCGGCTATACCTATAATATTTACATATTTACATTCCTAAACATTACTTTTTATTGCTGCGCCTGCGCTTAAAATTATTTCATTTTCTTTTCAGTTCGTGAATTATTAAATATGGCGAAGAAAACCCTATTTTGAAAGTATTTTGAGACTTTTAAGATTTGCTTTCAAAAATTAAAAAACATATATATTCCAATTAAATCAATTTCAATTTAAAACGAATTTGACTTTCATTGTTTTGAAGCAACCGTAAGCTGACTGCTACGAAATTTAGTCCTGGCTGGAAACGGTGTATGTCCTGGCTAACATGGTGGTTGCACTCGCTAATCCGTTTGCTCTAAACATGATTGGTTGCTGTCTGTGATTCTACGTACAAGAACTAAAATATTTAAAAAATATATATATAAAAAAAAGTCTAAGAAAACTTGAAAAAATCGCTTAAAAAATGTTAAGTAAATTTTAGAAATATCAGGAAACCTTTGGAAAATTTTGACATCTTTAGGAAGCCTTGTTTTTAAATTTTATTTGTTGTTAATATTTTTTGTATCTTTATATTCAAACCATGCTCAACGTTTTGAAAATGAAAATAAGGTGAACGAAATTGGAACAAAAATCCAAAAGTGTGCTTTGGGTCTATAAATAATAACCACAAGACAAATAAGGCCAAGTAAATTAGACAAAATAGGACTTTTTGGGCACGTTTCGGGCTTAAAAGATTGGTTTAAAAATTGCTTATAAATGGGTCGCAAACTCACGTAATTTCTCACAAAAATCATCTTTCATGTTGACTTTTATATTTCCTTGATGAATTTGATTATTTTTATGCAAATATCAAACGTATTTCGATGAGTATTCGCAATATTAATACTAATATTCACTTAATATTCACTTCAACGGCGATTAAATCACGATACACCGCTTTGAAATGCCAGCAAACAACTAAAGGCCTTTCGGTCCCAGTCAGGAGCTCCCCTCAGAGAATTTTTCCACTCGGAAAAATATGAAATAACCAAATAGCAACAGTCCGTTCGGCGGTTCCTGTTGATAGGCAGGTGACGGCCGCCTTTAGTGGAGCATAATTATTGATAAAACAAGTATCTAACTGCAGGCCAAAGGATACCGAAGGATATTTATGAATGAAGTGGAGGGAAATTGATTTTAAACGGTTTTCGAAACAGGCAAAAAAGCAGGGCACTCACCACGTGACGTCGGGTGATTCATGAGTATCGATAGGGGGCACTCATCATCGTCGAGTATGTACTCCGTTCCGTCGCTGTTGACCTGTGGAATGGTATACGAGAATGTTAATATGGGTCCAAGACGATAGAGGGGACATATTCGGAGTCTTGCGGGGATAGAGACCATTCGGGGAGGGAAACTAAACCCAAAATGACTTATATTCTAGAGCTTTGTTTATAAGAAGGAAAAGTATTCTATGGTAGATGCAATGGCATCACTCATGTGTCGGTTTAAGATTAAAGAGGTTCCGAAAATTGATCCTATACTTATGGTCTTTCTACAGCCAATAGACTGAATGGATTTTGGGTAGAATATCAGATATCTACTACATATATTCTATAACATAGTAAACCATCAGCCGAAACGTCCCTTCCAAACGACCGACGGGAACTGCCGCATGACGCGCGACTCATATAATATAAATGGGAATCAAATCGCTTTGCATAATGTTAAATGGAAAGGTTTTGTTCAATTTTAACAACAATTATGGATACATCTAGTTGATAAGAGATCTTTTATCTTCTTTTCTATGCAACTTTTGCTTCAAAATGATTATATTTCAAACGAATTAAGCAACAAACGTCATTTTTTGCATCAATTTCATCAATAAAAGGTAATTTCTCTACCTACAAAATATTATCCGCATATTTGCACAGCTAAAACAAATCCAATTCAGCCAAAAACTAATAGAATTTAAGAGAAAGAACAAAAAACTAGAAGATAGCCTTGAAATTTCATCTTACATTAAAATTTTTAGCATTTCGACATCTAATTATTACAATTTCTAAGACTTATAACCCTTTCCTCATTCCAGAACCTTTAGTAAACCATCTGAGAACCCCTCAAAACTCCCTTCCATAGCACCGATGCACTCTCTCCTTTCGTAACTATCAAATCCCCACCTGAACCAAACAATAATGCAGTGGATCCGCCTTCTCGAGTCCGTATTTGGTGAGCATTTCCCTGACCACCGCCTGGGCGCAGTCCCGAATGGACAGCAGCAGTGTCTTGTAGGGCACGTCCTGGCACAGGCTCTCGCCGTAGATTTTGAGGGTGCCGCCCGTGTCGGGTCCTCCGTCTCGGGATCGGAATTGCTGCAGCTTCTTCTCGAGCTTTTGCTGTCGCCTTCGCCGCATAACGGCCTCCGGGTTTGAGATCGATCGCGTGAACGAGGTTTCCGGCAGTTCCGTGTAGAGTTTCCCGGCCACAGCGTCGCTGCCATCGGGCCCGCTGCCGCCCGCATTGCCATTCATGTGCGAGGAGTTGGAGCCCGACCCAAGGCCGTTGCCCAGCCCCAACTGGCTGCCGTTCGCGGTGGGCGGATCGGAGCTGAGTTTGGCCATCTTTTCCTTCTTCTTCTGCTCCTTCTTCTCCCGCTTGGAGAGCTTCCTCTTGAAGTTCAGATCTGTTTGCTCGATGGGCTGTGGCGAAGGATCAAAGCAGTGGGTTATAATGGGCTCTTCTTGCGGGGGTCCTTGGACAACAAATACAATACTCACTGTGGTCTTCTGGTCAATGTTCTTGAGCAGGAAGCGACCCTCCCGGTCGTCTATGTGCCAGTTGAGCTGCACCAGCAGGGGCTTCTCGTCGGCATTGAGGCGCCTCTCCTCCCCGTTGGCGTGCACCTCGTACAAGGCATAATTGGGCACGGACAGCATTCGCATGTCGGGACGGAACTTCTCAATCAGGGTGTCTAGGGATCACAAAAGGATAAACAATGTTAGATGAAGTGAGATCCTGTGGAGCTCCAAGCCATTTGCCCACCTATGACATCTGTGACGGTGGCGTCTGAGGCCACGCGTATGCATTTGGTGGCCACCTTCTGGCCGGCATCTTGAAAGTAAAACCGCATAACGCCATGGAAGAGCAGGTTCTAAACAAAGAAACAGATTAGTACCAGTATTTAGGGGTAGCCATAGATCATAGATCATACCTCATCGGGCTCGGAGAGCGCAAACAGATCCAATCGATTCGCATTCCATTGCTGTATCACTGAACGAACTGCCTCGCGATCCAACATCTTCTTGTCATGGGACATACTGTACAGTGACTGCTCTGAAGGGGGGCGGCTGGGTTTACAGGAGGAGGACTACGCTCCTCCTAGTGTCTGTGTGTCTTTGGGAGAGTTTACTGTATTGTGACTCCAGTGTGACTCCGTTGTGTGGCAGCTCTCCGACGTCTATCTGTAAACAATAAACCATACATTCGGATAAATTTAGATCTTTTTGTAGGTTTACAACTATTCCAGCGAAAAAAGCACCGTAAACAGAAAGGGGAAATGGAAAAACTTGCCGCAGATGTTGCAAACATTTGAATTTCCATTGGGAAAATGTAAACAAAGAGGGAAAAGGAGGAGGGGGGTGGTCTAAATGAATGAACTTTTGCGAGTCGTGTCTTCGTCAGGTATCTATGGCATTCTTGGACCCATTTTTGGGCTAGTGGATCTATGATAAGAATCCAGGCATTCAGTTATTATTTATGATTGCTTGAATGTCCCCCGTCGGTAAACCAATTAAAAGTTCCATTACATGATCATATCTGGTGGTAGAACCCACCGACCCTCAACAAATAACTTCATCAAAGCAGAAAATTTCATTCCATTTGTACAAATAACATCACAAGATGTTATTTGGGGCGTGTATCCCCCCTATCCGTCCATCCAGTGCCAGAGTTCAAAAAAAGTGTTGTCAAGAAGCGGAACTATGCCTCTCTCTCTCTCTTTGGAGTTCTATAAACTTTGGGTGTCTTCTGGCCTGTTGGTATTCCTCTTCTTCTTCCTCTTCCCGGTTCTCTTCTTGTTATGTTTCTGTTTCTGTTTCGTTTCTTATGTAGTTTAATAACCGTCAACGGTTCTGCTTGGGGGAACACGTCGCTGGGCAGGGTAGGGGTTCGTTCTCGAGAGAGTAGAGGGTTCAGCAGAGTCGCTGCCCTGCGGATCGAGGGGGGGGGAGTACAATAGTTGATGAGGAGTACCATTTAAGTAAAGCTATTTTCACAATTTCCTCTTTATGGAGTCCGTGACGAGGGCGAGGGCGAGGGCGCGGGCGAGGGCGTTGCTGTTGTCAGTGGAAATTGCGTTTCAAACTTTAGGTATTCCCTCTCTCTCGTTCATGGTTCAAGGGTTAAGCAAGGGTCGGGCTGTTCCAGGATTCCAATTCCTTGCTGCATTCAGGCGTAACCATCGAAAATGGGGTTTTATATTGATGTTTGGGTATTTTTATGGTTTCCAAAATTCCGGGGACAGGTTTCTATTAGGGGTTGGGTAGAAGAACCCCTGGAATTCCATGACGGATGAAGGCCATCGCCATCAGTGGCTGTTCCCAGATCTAATTCCTTATCTATCATCCATTTACCATCCCATTCCAGTTCGTATTTTCCCATAGTCATTAAGAGCAATCAGATCCCCAAAAAATGTGACAAATTATACAAAATGATGGACAAATAATCTCCGGTTCCGTTCCGTGTGAGAAGTAAACAGAAATATGTATGTAAATTGTGCCTCCTAAAAAGAACAGGGACGGTGGCAGGGAGGCACAACATCTGTAATTGCGGACAACATTATTAAAAAGACATAAAGGTGACATTTACACAACACAAAAGTGTTGCTCTGCGACTGCGCGCAGGCAGCAGGCAGGCAGCGAGCAGCCAGTGCTCCCAAAAGATCGCAAGCAGAGATAACGAAACGAAATAAAACGAGCCGGAAAACCGCAACAAAAGAAAAATGTTGCTTACGGCAGAGGGAGAGCCAGAGACGGGGAGGGAGATCACGAGAGCGACTGTAACAGAAGTACCGCAAGCCAGCGTGCATAAGCAGCAGCAGCAGCAACAATGCCCTGTCCATTGAGGAGGAAGAGAGGTGAATGTACCAAGACGACAGCGCAGAGAGGGAGAGGGAGAGCGAGAGCCAGAGAGCGAACAGACTGAGGCTGAGGCAGCGCAGTCGGCAAACATTTCGCATCAATTGGGCGTCGCAGCAGCGCAGTCACGAGCAAAGCTAATAAGAAAGGTGAGGCATTTCCATTGCTCGTCTCTGCTTTGCCTATCGTGAGAGCAATCTCCGACAAATGCCTCACCTTGTCGGAGTGCCCCTTGCTTTTTGCATCAATTGGGCAGCAGCAGCAGCAGCTTGGCTTCTCAGAAGCTTCACCTCTCAATGGGGTCTGGGACAGACAGAATTGTTGCTGGCCTAGGCATAACTCACTCGCACCCTCTCTCTCCACTTCGTCGCCCTCTCTGACGCTCGGTGTGTGTGCAGCTGTCGGCTTGGCACCTGCAGCGCGGCAATAGACTACACCTCTCCCCTCTCCCCACGCTGCTCTGCTGCAAAACTTGTTGCTGCTTGCAGTTTTTTGTTTTGTTTTTGTTTACTGTGTTTAAGTGCTTTTTTTTCCTCTTATTTGAAATTTGTTTCGGGGTCAGTGGGTTTGTAAAACAAACGGAAACGGCCAGGGTAGGGGGAGGGGAGGGGGAAATGACTAATCTGCAGTTCCTCTTTACGAGCAGCATCCAGTCCAGAGAGAGGAAGCGACCACCTGAATGGGAAGTGCTATCTAGGGGCCGCGCCCAATTGAAAGTCAATGGAAAAGACAGACAGTAAGTCAAGTGCCTCAAGCAACGGTAAATTAGCGGATCAGAAAAGCCAAGACCTCAATAAATGACGCCAGAGAAAAAAGTCCGGAATAAATATTGGAAAAACCTTTGCTTTTGCTTTTGCTTAATTGAATTGCTCTTTGCCTCTCTCTCTCACTCTTTCAACCGCCTTTCTGCTGTTTGCTTTGCTCACTTCTCCTTCTGCTCTGCTCTTCTGTGGCTTCTTCTTGGGCTTTAAGCCTGTGACACTTTTTTTCTGCGAGTCAGCGAAACAAGAGTCGGCAAAATGCACAACAAAATCACAAAAAGGAACTTTGAAATATTTTAGTAGCCCAAAACGAACTTGGGATACCCTTTAGCTACTGGGGTTGCGCACATACCGACGCCCTAGATGACCCATCAAAGTCTTCCAAAGGGGAGCCAATCCATAGATCTGTGATTTCTTCTTTGTGATTCATTGCCACACCTTACACCTGTAGTACCCTTTCTTCCCCCTCCCTCTCTGCACGCCTCCCCCCCACTTCACTCTTCTTTGTTGGCTTTGCTTCTTTTTCTTTTGCTGCCATAATCCGATTTTACAGTATTTTATTTCTGGCGACATTTCTCAGCGCTTCGGATGAAAAGTGCTTTGATATTTCGCTCTTGTTATTTTTTTTGCATTTTTTTTTTCTCTCTGTTGTTTAGTCATTGTAACTGTTGTTGGCGTTGTTGTTGCTGCTCGCAAAATAAATATGAAAACAATTTTCCCTTTGAGGCAAAACGAAAACCAAAAGCCCAAAAACAATAAACCGGCAAAAGGCACCGGCATACCACTGTGGTTGTTGACTCTTTTTTGCTGTTTGTTGTTGCTTTTGTTGTTGCGGGTATTATTTGTTTAACACTTTTTTTTGCGTTCGCCTTTGGGCTTGTTGACCGCCCAATGGATAGGCGATAATTGAGGCGAAGGGGCAGGGGGCAGGGGAAGGGGCAGGGGCAGGGGCAGGGGAAGGGGGATGGACGGACAAGAGGAAGAGCTCAAAGAAATTTCAGTCCCACAGACAATAACGGAGTGGGAAATATGTATATATCTACACACATAGGTACATTCGAGTACAAGTACAGTGGTGTCTCTGTGAGGATAACACTTTTGTTTAAAATATAAAAATTATTATCATTAATATTCTATAATCATAGAGATTCGTCTGTAAAAAATCTCTAATATATTTTTGTGAAAAAAAACGAACTTTAAAATATACTTTTGGCCACCAAAGGATATTGCAAATTGCAGCTCCATAGGGTTTTTCCTCAATAAATTGTGCCACCATATAATTTTTAGTGAATTTACAAATTTTACTTATTACTAAACAAAAAATATGTAAAAAATTAACCTTTTTTAATGGATTTTTAATCTAATTATTTTATAACTGGAACTATAATTTCCATTTTTAAGATTTACTGCTCAAATTTCAACAACGAATATCTAAAGTCTAAAAAAAGAGGAAAAAGCCATATAAAATACCTACTAAAATTCATGTTTTTCCCTTACAAATTTTAATATTTACAAATCTTCAAGCTTTTCTTTAGGATTTTTCGATGCAAATCGTTTTACAGATCTTCAAAACATTTACTTTGCTTGGATATTTCTAAGAAAATCGACTAAAAACTTGTTTTTTCCCCACAATTTCGGCTACTTTTAGTTCCTGTCTCATTGGTAACTATTTCCTTGGGAACCTCAGTTGGTACTCAGAGCACAGAGACCACTGTACCTGTACGTACGAGTATGTTCACTGGGAGCACAGTGAGTCAAGTTTGTTGTCATTGTTGCCGGGTTTCTTTTGCTTTCTGTTGTGGCTGCCGGGCGGGCACGCTTAATTGGTTACTGGAATTGGGTTGAGAGAGTTATTTTTAATGAGCCCTGAATAGGCCAGGGCAGGCAGGCAGGCAGGTGGGTGGCTGGAAGCGAAGACTAAAGAGTGCGGGGCATCAGCTGAGTCACAATAAATTCAAAGCAGAGGAAGTTCCAAATGGAATCAGAAGTTCGCTGATGAGGGAGGAACTGTGACTAATCTCTGGGATGTTGTGAAATTAAATTATGGAATTATTTCTAGTCAAATTTGAAGGGAAATTATAGCCATACTCCAAAGGGGTTGTGTATATCCGGCTAAAACACACAGAGTTTTGAAAGAGGTAAGATCACCACAAGAGGAAGGCTTTCTACTATTACTACTCCATATTCTACCATATTTTCCCTTAGCCTCTGGCTGTACAGCAGTACAGATATGTCCTTTAATGTAATACCACAGGTTTTCAGGGTCTTAAAACTAGAGATAGTTATGGGAGCTCTCCAACCGAAGACCCATACCCATTTCCCTTAGCAGAATTCCCCAAAACTTTAGAATTCCACGTCCTCCAGGGTCTTCAAAGAAAAGTTCCCATAATTAATTCCCCAAAAATCATCACAAAAGAAAGGTAAAGATTAGATCAAGTATTCCCTAAAGATCGCCTAAGAAAAGGCAGGCAAAACAAAGACTCAAAGACCAAAGCTTTGGGCATACAAATGACAAATTAAAAGTGAAAAAAAATATATAAATAAGAAATCAAGATAAAGATACAGCTACAGATACAGATACAGATAAGGCAATGGCCAGATAAAGCCATAAATATGTATAATCAGTCAATAACCTGTTGCCCGATTAAAGTAGAAGCCATTCAGGGGGCCAGGCGGGGCAGAAAAGCGTGGGACAAAATGGCACTCGTAGGGGCCACATCTCGTTAATTAACAGAATACCACAGCTAATAGATTCCACAGCTAATAGATACAACAAACACGACAATTTTGTGGGCAATATCATCAATGGATACGAGATACGAGAGATACCAGAGATACCAAAGGGGATCGCGAGGCGGGATCGGTAGAAAAACCTCCAACAAGTGAAAGTTGATAAATAGTTTCCGTTTACGGTGTGTTTCTGTCTCTGTTTTTCTACGCTTCTGTTTCTTTACAATTTATGTTTTCTGTCTCTCTTGGGATAGAAATATCTTTGGCAAATATTTACACAGCCCGCAATTAGCAGGCAACCCAAAACCTCTCCCACCAATAAAAACAAAGAAAAGAAATTAAAGAAAGAAAAACCTATGGATCGTCTGAGTAATGCATGCAAATGGCAATTCTTTGGGGAAGAGGGGGGGCGGCGGGTCTGGACCCCGCCTCTCTCGGCCATATTTGTGCATTTTTGCATGCGCGCATAATTAAGTTATTCATTGTTTAATATTCATGAATATAAACGCATTGGTATTGGTATGAGTAGTTATTTTTACCCAAATACCCTGTACGCGCGAGCAGCGGAGGGTACTTGGATTTTGGCCAAATGTAGGTCAGGGCTGGGTGGGTCATTATTTGCGGAACGAAGGTCTCCCCAAAGACGAAGATATTTTCTAGGAATTTTTTAATAATAATAATAATTGTGATTTTTAAAATACCCTTTGATTTTTCGAGGTTTCTTTGTGGAAAAAGATATTAAAACAGCATAAAAAAAATAAATATAATTTTAATTTTTAAATTTCAGAGTTTTACGTTATTTTTCTTTTTTATTATTGAAAAATATATTACACATATAATTATGTTGTTTAGTATTTTACAAAAGTTGTAGTTTCTCAGTTTTTTTTTTAAGTTTAAAATTTTTATTAATTTTAATAGAATTTGGTGTTTTTTAGTAAAAACAAATTTTGGTATTTAAAGAAAAAATTTGGATTTATTAGAAAAAAAATGTTTGAATGCGGATTAAAAAAAATTGTAAATCTTGGAATACAAAAAAATGGTCACTTTTTGAATTAATATTGGGAAAAAAGTATACCTTTATAGAAGATCCTTCCAGAAAATAATATATTTTAAGCGATAAATAGTTATGTGTTTGGTTTTTAAGATAATGGAAGGGAGGCGAAGGGAGCTCGTCTTACACTCAAAGAAAATATACTTTAAAATTTGCAGTAATTATTAGAACTCTTTTTTTAATCCCACAAAAATAAAAGCATATAAATGGTATTTTTTATAAAAATGTTTCTACAAAAATGCAATATAATTCATAGACAATTGGACGTTTGAGAGTAGATGAGGGTCTAAAGGGAAGTCTAAATGGTATCAAAAAAAATCTACAACTCCCCATCTCTCCTTTTATAGATACACTATCTGTTGATGCACATTCTGTTCAAATACCAGGTATCTTCAGGTCGACAGTAGTTTGCTGCTGCTGTCTATGGCACATTCTCACAGTCTACACACCAAAAGACACACCCAGAGAGTACCAGGGAGCAGCAGCAGACATCAGGGGTTGGGGTTCGGGGTTCGGGGGTTCTTCTGCTCCCCAAAGATTTATGGGGAAATTAGCTAATCAAGTATGCACGGATCATCGTCGTGTGTGGGGTGCGGCACTGGGGCATGTGGCATGGGATGCTCAGGCATGCATAATTATGATTCAATATATTCCGATTGAGGCACAGAACGAACGCGAAGGCTAAGGCTCAGATTCGAGAGATATATGTATCTTTCTATCTTCTTCTTACCTCTCTCTCTCTCTCTCTCTCTCTCTCTCTTTCTATGTTTATTTTAAGCTCTTTTTCGTGATCATCTCATAAAATTCGTATTAAATAAAGTGTTTACTTCCCCAACAGTCTATGAAAGTTTTTACGATTCCTTAAACTCCTCTTCTGCTGCTGTGATTTTTGTTGGTTTAAACCATCGTGATCGAAGCATTTAGCCCTGAGCGATGGTTACATGGATCGTTTAGCCGTATGCGATAGATACATGGATTGTTTAAGGAAAGGCAAGGGAAGGACAGGAGGAGATTTCATTGATTTGTAAGCACAAGCACGATCAAAAATATTTAAATATTTTTCTATATTATGCTCCTGGAGAAATATATCCAAAAATAGTCCTAAAGATTGTATAATTTTCTCCAAAGCAATTTTCAATCACTTACTTTTATTCACCAAAAGACAATTCCTTCTCAAAATGTTTCTAAAATTTCCGTAATATAACTTCTAGAATTTCCACGAAAGAACATAAATATTTTCCAATTATTTTCATTATTTTCCCAAAAACCCTGTAATTTATTCGACTTCCAGGGAAGAATGTGGTCCCATGATTTCTACCAAAGATTTAACAGTCTTACAAATCTTACAAATTACAAATAATGATATATTTCCTAATTTAATCTCCTACTTTTATCCCCTAATAAGCCCCACAAAATCTTCTTCTAAACTGCCTTAAAACTTCTATAATTTTCGATTTGTTCTTCCCCCTTAACCCTTTTTACTCCCAGCATAAATGGTGCATAAAATACCAACGAATTTCCCTCGACTTTTCATGACATAATTAAGCCTCCTTTCCACTCCCAAAGCCTCTATTCCCAGACGCCGTTTTGGCCATAAATTTGACTTTCTCTTGGCATAAATCGCTTACGCAACTTTTGGCCACAAAACAAAACAAACAATCAAATAAAAAACCAAAAAAAAAGTGTGCAGTAATATAGATTTTATGATTATTCCAAACCAAAAAAAAAAAAACAAATAAAAAGATAAACCAAAAAACCTAAAAAAAAAAAGAGAAATCTCTGAATTTTCTGTTTAATTAAAAAACAAAGTGTGAAATTTTTGATAGAAGAAAGAGAGGCCCACACACACACACACACAAAGGTGTGGCTGCACTTCTGGCCACACTAATGGGGGGGGGGGGGGGGGGAGAGAGACAGTAGAAGGGGACAAAATATATTTGCAACAAGAAGCACAAAGAGAGGCACAGAGACTCGCAGAAACAGTTACTGGGATGTTAACGTGGCTAAGACAACGCTTTGTTTTGTTGTTGTTGTTGTTGTTTTTATTTTGCATATGTTGCTGAGCTTTTGCCAAGAGATTGTTGTTGTGGCTAAAACGATGCTGGTGCTCCCTAATTAGGCCAGGAAGCAATTAACCGGTTAATAGACGTAACTGCCTGCCTGCCTGCCTGCGTTTTGTTTAATGCATTTGATTTACACAGACATACAGTGCGTTATGAAACCATAAAGACAGTTGTGGCCGAACAGAAACTACACGGGGAAATGACATTAATAAACATCATTAAATACATTATTATTTTCATGCAATTTCATTTTTTGCCAGAGTCGATTTCATATAGCCCATAGGAAAACTTTTTAAACTTAAGTCTTTAGAGATATAAAGGCTTTAGGAGCTAGATTTGGACCCCATCGAATAGAAAATTCATTCGAAAATTACTTAGAAATCAATCACAAATGAAGATCAACTTAAGATGAAACGAGAATATAAGATATAAGATCGAATGTTGATGGAAAAGAACAAAATGAAAGATACCTGGAGATACCTTCTCCCAAAAATAATGCTTGAAATACTTCTACCTACTCCTAAAAATATTACTCCTACTCATAAAATACACCTATTAGTAAAAAAAAGATACTCATAGCTTCAAACAAATTATTATAATACTTATACAAAAAATCTTCCTTTTCTTAAAAGAACCAATCTTTTTTTTTATTTGTGAAATATTTTTTGTAAAATTTTATTTGATATTTATTAATTTTTATCTATTTATTTATTATCTATTTATTTATTATTTGTTTATTAATTTTTATCTATTTATTTATTATTTGTTTATTTATTTATTTCTTATTTTTTATTTTTTATTGATTTAATATTTATTCATAATTTAAATATTTCTTATTTATTTATTTATTCTTTATTTATTTATTTTTTTAAATTAATTTTTGAATTATTCATTTTTTTTTTTTAAATATTCCTTTTTCTAAAACCAACTTCATTTCCTAAAAAATACTATTTTTTCTTTAAAAAAATACTATTTTTTCTTTAAAAAAATACTATTTTTTCTTTAAAAAAATAATAATTTTTCAAAAAAATACTCCTTTTTCTAAAAAATACCCTTTCGCTTCTCTTTTTGCCCTTTGAGTCCATAGATTTCTTCTGTGTTTTTCACACTCCATAGCATAGCGAAACGCACTGTATTTGTACAGACAAAACCAACCGCAGCCCGAACCCCTTCTCGGGAAAAGAATTCCCGCATTGGGTGCATATTTAATGTGGGAAAAATTATGGCCAGGGCGGAACTTGTTGCTGGCTTTTGATGTTGCCACCAGAAGAGGCAGGCAGTGCGGCTGTGGCAGTGGCAGTGCCATCAGCAGTTGCTAAATGGCCATGTACTCACTTCTAATGTATCTGACAGATACGACAACAGAGAGAGAGAGAGAGAGACAGATCTCAGGGCGTGCTTCTTGGAAATGCGAAAAACTTTCACTCGCGCCCCGAAAACAACGCCCATAAAAGACACAAACAGAAAGAGAGAGAGCCAAAGAGAAGGAGAAAGAGAGATGCAGATGGGGAGAGGGAGGGGGGAGACAGATAGACATTAAAAGACAGACAGACGACACACCAGCAGCGCCACAATTGACAATTGCCAATAAAGTTTCAATTAACGTGAAAGAAAAAAATCGAATCGAAATCATAAAAGTGGATGTGGAAATGGAAAGCCAAGTGAAACTCCGCCTGTGCCATAAACTCTACGAAAGATTCCTTTAAAAGGCTTGAAATTCTTTAATAACTCCCATTTCGTTGGATTTCCATCTTGAGGCTTTAGATCTGAATAGATTTCCATTTTCATGACCATCGGGCGGCTAGAAGTCAAGTTACTTGAGGTTTCCCCCTAACAGAGTTCCATAGCTCACATTGGGGTCTCAGTTTAGATGACAAAATGTAAAAAATAGATCTTATGGAAGAGTACATTCCCCTTCTATCTGCTATGACTCGAATTTCTTTTAGATTTGCATCTGAAATATTTAGATTTCGAATTTCATTGCCATTAGATCGTTGGAAGTCAAGTTACTTGAGTTGTGCTCGTCTCATGATAACACATAGCATTGTTTTCAATGCAAATTCGTACCTTAGTCAAATTTTTGCTTATAATCCAAAGAAAAACCCATCTCAAATTACTTGATTGCCGATCTACATCTATGAGGCGTTTCTTCTTTCATAAATTTCTCGATTACTACTCCAATTTCTTAGCATTCCGCTGTAAATACCAAGTTTTATAGCATTTCTATAGAATTAGGGGATGTTCCTTGAGTTAAGATCCAATAAATGGTTAATTTTTGAAGAGTTTCTTGAGTTAGGATCCAATAAATGGTTCGTTGATGGAGTTTCTTGAGTTAGGATCCAATAAATGATTGATTTCTGAAGAGTTTCTTGATTTAGGATCCAATAAATGATTGATTTCTAAAGACTTTCTTGAGTTAGGATCCAATAAATGGTTAATTTCTGGAGTTTCTTGAGTTAGGATGGAAAAAATATTGATTTGTGAATAGTTTTCGATACAAGAAGCTTCATTAGTCCTCGTATGGGATATATGGGGTTCGATTCAATCAAAAACCTATCAAATTACGGAGGAATGGGTGCCATAAAGGGGGTTCTGTTGGAGGACATATCCTACGAGGAAGAAAGGGATGCCTTATAGTGTTCTCTCTAGGATCTTTATATCTTTTATCTTTTTAGATACTTTTTGTATAGATTATTATGGACTCCATTCACATATCAAATCCGACATCAAATACTTTTCAAATTTAATTGGGAAATTGCAAATATTTCATGGGTTGTGGCAGTGGCAGGTTGCAGTTGCAATTATGAATACTCGATGCAATGAAATATTGAAATTTGCCAACAGTCTGGAGTTAATGAAATGCCGCATGCCACATGCAGACGCACGGCGGCCCGTCATGTCACTCGGAAGATGCCAGATGCAAGATTGAAGATTGGATTCCAAAACGGAACCGGTTGGACATTGCTACGTGTGTCTCGAGGAATGTTGCAAGTACCTCCCCCCCCCCCCCCATCAGTGTGTCTCCGAATGACCCAATCAACCCCCCCTTCCCCCCTCCAGTGCTTAATTGGTCGGGAGTTTCTGGCAATTAACGAAAGTTTCTTCGACCTTTGATACTCGATTTGTGGCATGATTTCTTTGGATTTACCCAAAATGTTGCACAGCAATTAATATTTCAATTTGATTTAATGCCTGCCCACGTCTCTGCCTCTGTTTCTGGCACTGTCTCTGGAACTGCCACTGGTTCAAGGCTTCCCTCAATTTTAATTCAATTTTGATAGACCTCTCACTGACCTTCTCTTGCCACAAAACTCGTAGATACTTTCGCTATTGGGCAATGATTGGGGGGTCTCCATCAAAAATCCAAACATAAACTGAAGCTTAAAAAATTAGAGAATTTTATGAATATTTAATCAATGGAAAATATCATATCTATAAAACCTATGGAATCCATAGAAGGGGCACGATTAATAGGATCATATTCAGAGCCTAAATGAAGGTGAATTTTCAATGTTTTTAGAGCCAGAAAAACAATTTTCTTTCTTCTTTAGGATCTGCCTAAAAGGTGTTAAAAATGTCCACAAAAATACAAAAAAAATACAGAATTTTCATATAAAATATTTAAGATTTACTTGGAAAATTCGCATGTTTTAATCTTTTATTTTCTGGGAAAAGTGGACCCTATTAAAGTAGAAATTTCATTGAATTATGGTTTTACATAAAAATATCAATAAAAAAATTACTTTCTAGCCTTTTTTCTTTATGGTTTTCCATAATTTCTCTTCAAATATTAGAAAATATAACCAAATAAATTTTTACAAATTATTTACCTCAAAGGAATTACAAAATTTTCACTTTTTGGATACACAAAAATAACCAAACTCTTTGAAATGGGTTTGAAATTTCAATCTTGTGGAAATGTAGCCACTTTGAAGCACTTGTAGATACAATCTAGTGCATCGTCTAGTGAGATACCGAATGTTCCAGTGGAATGCCCTCGAAAAACATTCAAATTCATGTCAACTTTCGAACATTATCCACGAAATAATGATGCAATTTTCTAGTACAAGATAGTGTATCTATCTATCTATCTATCTATTGTGGTAGAGAAACGACCTGCATAAATTGAACAGCTGCTGGGATAAGATCTAACATCTTCTGTAATTATCTGAAGATTACTTTTGGGAGCAGCAGCAGTCGGAGAGCCGCAGCAAAGCGTTAAGTTTGCAGCTGTTAAAACAGGGCCAAGACGAGACCCAGAGACCCAGAGACAAGGCCAGAAGATTGCCCCCGAGCGTTAGGTGCAAAAATAACACAAAAACAGTAAAACAAACAGCCGAAAAGGTAATCATCCAGCAGACAGATAGAAGGCCTAACAGATAGACAGATAGAAGACTGACAGACACTCAGATGTACATAATAATTGGTTTCAATGAGGCGGCAGGCGGCACTTGAGGAAAAACCACCGAAAAAAAAAGATACAATTTGCAGGCAGTCCAGACACATCCGACAGATCCCGACCGAGACTCTGGAGGACATTAAGTATCTATTATGCATTCATTTGTGTGCCGCAATGAGACACCATTCACTGGGTCGTCGTCTCCTCCTCGGAAGGAATTCTTAAACAAATCCGTGAAAACAAAAGCCGAAAACATCAACGAAATTTCAGCAAACAAAAGAACAATAACCAGAAATATGCATTGGTGTCTGGCAGTGTCTAGACGAGGGTATACCTATTGATAATGAGGACATCTCATTGAAGGAGGAGTCACAGTCCGCAAAAGTCAAAAATGAAGAAAACTAAGAAAAAATATCTACTGGTTCTAGATTCTAGATATTTATAGAATACTAGCGGACCCGGCAAACGTTGTTCTGTCATTTATTTCTAGGAAACATTTGTTCACTTCAGTAAAAATAATCATTTTCTATAAATATTGTGGGATTTACTTAACAATTATAATATTATTTAACAATAAAGATTAATGCCTCAGCGCGATCCTGGTCTCAAAAACCCTTTGGCAAACCCTTTTTTGGCCAAAATAACACTCGAAACCCATTCCAGATATCAAAATGCCAATTTTTACCCACAATATATGTTGAATTTTCATAAAAATCACTCCCTAATGCATTCCTACACTCAAAAGTAAAGCTTTTCCAAACATTAGCTCCAATTTTCATCAATTTTCAAACCCAATCTCTAATAAAATTACTCTAAAAAACCATTCTAAATATTATAGTTTCCATTTAGGCCCATTTTAACCCAATTTTAAATCTTAAAGCTTCCATTTAGACCCATAGTTTGGGTTGAATATTCCTAAAAAAACACTCCGTAATCCTTCTAAATTTTTCCCCCATCTCTAGGCCTTCTTTTTCTGCCATTTCTACTGGCATTTTAGATCCCAAAATATCAGTTTTGTGTCAAAATGCAATTAAAATCTCATCCTAAAGCATTTCTGCTATGCATAGACCATGTTTTTGCCCTAATTATGTGGCATTTTCAAACCCCACAAGCACCCTGTAGAACGTAGAGAAAAAAGTATCTATGCAATGGACAATCCCAACTTGTTGTCAAGCGCGCTTTTATGATTCAGTTGGCATTCCAGTGTTTATGTTAGGGGTGGAAAAAAACAGAGAACATTCCCATAGAAGATACAGGCAAAAGTCCGGGGCTTAGGGAGAGATCCTGAGGGTTCCAGGTTCCCAGGTACAGCAGCAACCTTAAATCAAGAGCAGGCAAAGCAGGTAGCTGCACGAACCGATACGATACGAAGAGAGTAAGGATCGGAGAGGGAGAGGGAGAGGGAGAGAGGGAGAGTACTGGTGTGCACTGGCGCATAACGTGGTTGGAAAAACACACACAGACACGGGCACACTGGCACACGAGTTTTCCCTTCCCCCCTCTTATAAATGATACCAGCAATTGACAATTCCAGGGCACAATCTCTCCATAGAGAGAAAGAGAGGGGGGTTCGTTCTCGGTGTTCAGTGAAAAGGTACAGTCATCCTCCTAGACCCTGCCCCTGCCCCTGCGCCTGCGCCTCTGCCTTGAAGACGCAACTCCCTGCCTTATGTGGCACCTTTTACCTTCATTCCTGTCGCACTTTTCTGCCTCCCGATTGTCCATCAAAGGCCGACACTCGGCATGTCAATGAGGAAAACCCTCCTCAGACAGGGTTCCGCCCCATTTCCATTTACAAATCCCAATCCCAATCCCTTCTTTCTGTAAAAGTCAACAAAGTTTTTGTATCTTTTTGTTCGAGTCAAGAGCGTCCGTCTGTGGCCGGAGAAAGATCTTCCTGGTGTCCTATGAAGATTCCCTCCATCACCCCCCCCTTCGCATGGTTGTGTGGCAGACATTTCCATTAGATCGAACTGTCGATGGATGTGAGCAATGGGCGGCAGGGGGGAGGGGAATCTTTTACACAATTTTATTGATCATCGCTGAAGGATGGCACTATTTCAATGATGGTGATGATCATGATCATGAGATTAGCTTCAGGGAAGTGTCATATGTACATAAAAGGGCACCCTTCCCTTTCCCTCCCCTTTCCCTCCTCTTTCCCACCCCTTTCCCTCCCCTTTCCCACCCGTTTACAGAGAATCTTATGAACAGAAAGAGATCTGTCTCGCTGACGGAGTGTCATTTCAAACGAGGAAAAGACATTTGTTCTATGGTTTGTTCTATGACTCTTTAATATGTTCGTTCTTTGGTTCATTCAGTGGTTCGTTCGTTGGTTTACTGAGTGGTTCATTCATCGGATAGTCTTTGAATGCAATTTTTTATCGGATATCATGGAATTTCAGAGTGGCATTATAGAGAAAATCGTTGTATTTTGTATGAAAACCCATGGAAATAAAAAAAAATGAAAAAAAATTATTTAAAAAAAATAAATTTAGAAAATAAGATAATAAAAGGAAAATAAATATATAAAATATAAATAAAAACATAAGAAAATAAAAGGAAAATAAATAAAAAATTAAGAAAATACAAGAAAAATAAATAAAAAATAAATAATTAAAAAAATAAATAATTAAAAAAAAAAATAATTAAAAAATCATTAAATAAAAAAAATACAAAAATCAATAAAAAAAATTAATTAAAAAAAAATAAAAAATCAATAAAAAAATTAATTTTTAAAAAATACAAAAATCAAAAAAAATTATTTTAAAAAAATACATAAATCAATAAAAAAATTAATTTTAAAAAAATACAGAAATCAATAAAAAAAAATAGTTAAACAAAAATTCAAACAAAACTAATTCAAGAACAAAATCCCACTATATTGAACCAAATTTACAGAAAATCAAATTATAAAAAGTTCCAGTCAAGAGACATTCACTCGTACAATTTTCTTTATCTTTATCTGTAATAATTAATAATAAATTTAAAAAAAAAATCAAAATAAATTAAGAATTACAGAAAATCACACGAGAAAACGTTTTTTGTCAATAGATATTCAGGCGTATAATTTTCTTTATCTGGCCAATACCTTTCAAATCGCTTACTCAATCAATCAATCGATCAATCAATGAATTTCAGGGGAATTCCTCAACGATTCCCTGCACTTTTTCTGCGTCACATTCCAGCACATCTTTCAATGGAAAAAGGAGTCGTCGCGTCTCTCTCACAAAAGAGAGGGGAGGGGAGGGGAGGGGGGAGTGCAGGGGAGTTCCCCCTGATTCTTGGTAGGTTAACCGATTGTTAAATTCTCTTGTGTAATGCGAGAGGCGTGTGGAAAGGAATGGAGAGGAATGGAATGGAATGTGTGGAATGTGCGGAAATCCAGGGCTGAGTACAGGGCGTGGCATTTGGTCATAGGTGGGGGGGGGGAAGCCTCTCCCAACGGCTCTACAACTTTCTCACAGAGCACGAGGAATAGTTATTGAAAAATGCAAATAAAATGGAACAAAAAGCAAGAGATGTATAGCTTTATATCCTCCACTCTACAGTCAAGTCTGATCATCGGTTTACGACAATAACTCACTCAGTCACTCGCAAAAAAAAAACAAACAACAAACAACAAACAAAACAAAAAACAACAACAACAAGAAACAAGCAAAAATCACGGTCAGTCAGGCCTCGTTGGAGAGGCGGTTGGAAATGGAAACGGGTTTGATTTCTTCAAGCGAATGGATTTGCGAAACGGGTTTCCTCCACACACACACACACACACACTCCCCTTTGCCCCCTCGCCGCAAATGGGCGTGGCACTGACCGCACACACTCGATCGATCCAGGCACTGAATGTGCAATGAATTTTCAACACATTTTCGAGACTTCATTTGGGATTTTGGTTAAAGGTTTCATATACCTTATATAGACCATAAAACCTGAAGAAACTGGAGATCAGCGGGGAGAAAAACTCATGGGAACTTCAAAGAGAATTCTATATACATGTAAATGTCCCAAAGAACGCCCCAAGAAAGAGTTTCGTATTCCTAATTTTGTAATTTTATTCGAGTATATAATTTACAAAATATTATCTTATCTTCAATGCAAAAAGCCCCCCACACAAAATGAAGCTAAAAACAAATTGAAAACAATAAAAACGGATAACCATAACTCATGTGCGACTATTTACACATTTTTGTTTTGTTTTTTATTTGTTTCAAGCTAATTTTTAGGTTTTTTTATAGAGGGTTTTACGATTTCCCATGAATTATGATATGCGCGCGGCGAATCCATACGATCTTTTGTTTATGAGAGAACACCCACCTTATAGACAGAGAGGGAGACAGAGAGAGAGGGAGACAAACAGCTGCACGAACAAAAGCTTCGATTTCCAGATAAAACTCTCTCCCCCCCCAACCCCCCTCCTTCCGCCCCAAAAATCTGTGGAATAATAAACTATAATTTGTGCAAAAAAACAACAACAACAAAAATCAAGCCAAAGGCGAAACACACACAGATATACAGATATTATTGCGGGATCGGTCGAAAGCAAAAGTAATGTAAACAAAAGGCGGTGCAGGGGCAGGGGCAGGGCCGGGCGCAGGAGCAGAGCCAGACGGCGGAGTGGCAGAACCAAAAATAAACAGAAAGGGAATTCTGGATCTCTGTGAAATCTAAAAATCTGAGAGCGACTCCAATTACGCGCCAAAGTGGGGGGAAAAAAGGAATTGCTAAATAGGCGAAAATCCATAAGAGAGAGAGAGGCGCAATGAGCAAAGGGGGTGCCACTTAGTGGAAGGGGCTCCAGTGCCCCATTCTGCAGTGGCGTTAAGTTGCAGCTGTGCCACAAGAGCAGCAGTGATTGGGCGGCCAGGAAGAGAGAGGGGAAAACGGGTCTCAAAATAGGAACATTCCAAAGAACATAAATCCCTAGAAATATAAAGGTTTTTGCAGAGATCTTTAGAAGCGGAAGAGTCTGAAAATTCCAGCCAGCAAAAAACCCTCTTCTTTCCACAGAAAGACGATCGTCTGTCTTCACTTTTATATTTAGAGCATACCTGATACACTATCAGTAGTTATTACACTGCTACCCCAAGAGAACCCAAAAAGAAATCAACTAAAACGCAATCGAATGCTACGTAATAATTCCTTAAGTTAAAAGTCGGAACTGCTGATAAGTTGGAAAGGCGGCGATAAGTTGGTCAACCCATTCCCCACCCCACCCCACCCCCCCCCCCCTCTCTCTCGTCTGATGTTGCAGCAATTCTATCGTTGGGGCCGTCGATTGCTCAACAACAACTTTGCTGAGAAGGAAGTGGACAATCATTGCGTTTGCCAGAAGGTGTTTCCAAAACAACCTGAAGACCATTGTCTGGGGTTTTGCGATAATATTTACTTGGCAAACCAGATGGAGATGGAATGCGGCGAGTTTCCTTGAAACAGGGACACAGTCTATTGTTTAGCCTCTTTGTGGATCCTTGATTTGTTCAAAAGTCTTTTATCAATGAGCAAATAGACCGCCGTGGGCCGTGTGGGCTCTATCGCAGCGTAATTGGATTATCGGGCACCTGTCTGGCCCACTCGCACACCTGTACACACGTGTAAGTGGTGTCTCTCTCTCTCTCACTCTCTCTCCGTCTCTCTGCCGCTGAGTGTGTGTCCCAGTTTCTCTCTTTCTCGCCGCACATGGGCGTCTGATCGGATCCGATTCGGCCTACATTCGCCTCTTGCTTTTGCTCTCGTCTTCGCTTTGGCTCTGTTTCCCACCTTATTTGTTGAACTTTTGATATTTGTTTTTCCCTTCCCCTTCCCCTTCCATTTCCCATTCCCCCGCTCCTCCTCTTTCTGCGGCTGTCAATGCAATTGCATTGTGTGTTTATTGTCATAGTTTTTGGTTTATCTGGGACCTTTTATTTTTTTGGGACACACATTGATAAGGCGCATACAGAACGGAATGGAATGTGGAACGTGCTCATTGATAATGGGCCAAAAAGGTAATATGTACATTCTACTCACTCCCTCTGCCGGTAATTGTTGGAAAATCTTCTTTGATTTCCCGGGAACGATAAGAGTGCCGTACGTATCGCACTTTGGAAGATCAAATTAGCCTCCGTCACCAATTCAGGGCCAAATTCCTGCTCCCTTTCCCCCCTGCCATCCTAGGCGGTGTAACAATCTCATGAGTCATGCAACAAAAGTACAAAGTTCAGCTATGAAAAATGCATAGCCATGCAGCGGCAGCATACAAAAGAGAGAGAGAGAGAGGGAGAGGGAGCGCCAAAATAGAGCTACAAAAAAAAGAGAATCGAGAATTGGCAAGAACCGCAAAACAGGCTTGTAATTGTAGTTGTTGTTGCTGCTGCTTTGTGGTAGGCAAGACAACAGTACAATGACCGAAACTTTTGCCATGCAAAAGAAGTGGAAGAAGAAGCAGGAGAAATAGAAGTAGAAGAGGGAGGTGGCAAAAGCTAGAACTCCCGCAAACAAACAAAAAAAAAAAAGACAAAAACGTAGTAGAAAAATAATCATGTAAAGAGCGCCTCTGCTGCTGCGCTGCTGCTACTAAAAACCTGTTGGTCAAAGAGGAACAGCAACAGCCAAGCAGCACTAAAAATTCCAATCTTCCAGTCTGCTCTCCAGTGATGTTGTTGTTACTTTTTTTATCCACAGGTTTCCAGTGCTCTCGCAAGCAGAGACTCTGCTCTGCTCCTCTCTCTCTCTCACTCGCTCACACACCATCACTGTGAAGCAGAGCTGTTCTCCTCCACTAAAACAGGTATAGCTGTTGTTTCTGCGTGAGTGAGTGAGAGGGGGAGAGAGCGCGCTTGAGTGAGTGTGGAGTAGAGTGGAGACTTTTCGTGTGATGGAAGCAACATCTTCACGAAACAAACGATCAAAAAACAAAGGTAAAACGCTGATAACAAATGAAGGTGAGCAGCACAACAAAAAAATAACCGAAAAACAAGAAGGAGAAGAAGAGGAGGAGGAGGAGGAGAAGAAGAGGAGGAGGAGGAGGAGAAGGAGGACCAGTAATGCTGTGTCGCACCCTTTTCGGGGGCTTAACAAGAAGAGCTACTCTCTAAACCGCATCCCATCACGCGTGGAGAAGCCACTGTTACGTATTGGAGCGGGGGAGAATAAGCGTAGAGAATTACGTATCCTGTTACGTATTCAAAGGGAAGAGGGAAGGAGCTTTTGTTACGAGGAGGGAGAAAGAGCTTCAAAAGCGGATAGTACAAAAAAGAAAGAAGAGCGGGTGGAGCACGCGTGTATGTGTATGTGTATGTGTTTGTGTTTGTGTGTAGAACTGCAGACGCCGTTGGAATGTCGCTGCTGTTGCGCTGCTGGCTGTCTTTGTTGTTTTTGTTGCTAAGCCGGACATGGCAATTGTTTGTTGTGGACGAGGGGGAATCAGATGAGTGGGGGAGGGCACTTATTTTGCAAACAATTAAGAGCAAGAACTCATAATTAACTCAATTGCAATACCTCTTTCTGGCGTCTAGCCGCGTTATTGTATTATGTATATTCCAATTTTCCAGTGAAGTACGGGTGTAAAAACTGCACTTTCTGCACTACACTACACTCTTGCCTAATTAACTAATTAAATTAAGGCCACAATTGCAGATTTGTTCACTTTTTTCGTTGCACTTGTATTTGTATTTGTATTTTTGTTGTTGCACATTTCGCGACGCAACGGCATCGACGGCTGCGCAGTCCGCAGTTTTGAGCGACGCGCGCGGCTTAGCGAAAAGTAATAGCGGACTTTTCTGAATTCAGAAAAAAAATTCGGCACGTTCGTGTTGTTTCATGGTTCGCGGTTTAAACATTAATGATCAGTGTGACCGCGGACTTATCGATAAGACATACCGTCCGACCCTCAGAAATATACCGAAACATACCGCCTCATTTTTAAAATATACCGTGAATATACTGACGCATTCAAGTTCTATGTACATATTCCTCGTCTTCTTTCTTCCGTTGAATAACACTATCTATATAGAACATTTAGCCATGCCCACTCAATTTTGTACGATTGATGAATCAATTCTATTCATGATTGGCCTATTCGAAATACTTAAACGAGAGAAAAAAACGAAATTTGACACAAAAGAACCCAATGTCTCGATTTGAACTAGAGGTGGAGAACTATCGATTGCACTGTCGATGTTTTTCGACAAACTATCGTCTACTATCGATGTCACTATCGACAGCAGTGTGACCGCTTATCGTTAAAATATACCGTCCCACAGAAATATATCAAAATATACCGTCACATTTTAAAAATATACCGTAAATATACTGACCAACTCAAGTTCTATTTACATATTCCTCGTTTTTTATCTTCCGTGGAATATAACTAATTAAATATAACCCTCAGCGCTGCCCACATAATTTTATTCAATTTATGCATCAATTTTCTACACAATTGATTCATTTTTATTCCATGTTTCTATTGTATTTGTTGTAAAAAAGGTTTAAACAAAATAGGTCAACAAAAAAAACAGTCGCAATGTTGCTGGTATTTTAAGACTCATTTGTTGTCAGCCAGGGCATGGACGTTTGTATATTTTGGTATATTTCTCAGACGGTATATTTTAAGAAAAGAAAACAAACAGAAGTAAACATAGCAAAAAATCATATCGTAGATGATTGAAATAAAGGCCAAATTGGTGCGTGCCGACTCGGCCATCTATGCCACGGGCGAACGCGTAGAGTGTTTGATTGAATTCACCCACAAAGTCTTTGCCGACGAGCAGCCGCCGTCTAATAGGAATGCCAACGAAGCAGGGTACGAGTTTCAGCCAATGACGCGAATTAGCTTGTTAAATTCCATATTTTACAGCCTGGAGAACCTTGCCTGGGCCTCGGCACAGCTTCACTGCTACCGCAAGACCAGCTATTCCACGCCCGCAGCGGACAAGACACAAGAGCTGACCGAGCTCATAGGAAGAACCGCCTTGGACGCGGTGACTCAGGCGCCCGGAGAGGTGATTGTGGCCACCAAACCGAAGATACTGTTCTGCGACCTAAAGCTGCAGCCCGGCGAGACAAAGATATGTGAGTGGGAGTCTGCCAGAGCAAATGGAATTTATCCAGAAGTGACCTCCAATCTACAGATTTCTTCAATGAATTTGTGCCGCGCGATGGTCCGCCCACATATCGCGGCCACGACATCAGATACTTCTACAAGATCACCATAGCCACGCAGCGGGTCAAGTCCAAGGTTCAGACACTTACAGTGCCCATTCGCGTGCTTCCCATTCCCATTATAGCCCGACCAGACGAGCTCCCGGTGACGGTCGAAACCAACGAGGAATTGGCCCCCACCAATCCCTTCCTGGAGAAGCGTGAGATAAGCGAACTGGAGATATCCTGGCATCATCTAAAGGTGAGTAAAGCACCTCTCCGGGTACCAGCTACCATTTACCTTTTAGAGTGACATTCATTCCCTTTTAGAACGTGACTGCACGTCGGGCTCCAAAGTTCTATCGCATTTCGAACAAACGTGGGTTCGTTGGCCGCTTCTGCCTGTTCAAACCCGCCTATAAGCTAGGCGAGGACATTGTGGGGAGCCTGGACTTTGATGGCTGTCAGGTGCGCTGCGTCCAGTTCTCGGTGAAGCTGCAGCAGCAGGAGCTTCCTATCCGTCCACAGCCGGCACAGGCCCTGTCACAGTCGCAGTCGTCTGTCGGGGACGATGCCTCCTCCATACAATCCTTCGACATGGCCAGCATAGCCAGCGGCGTGGCGGTGGACAGTATGCACAGATCGGCCACTTCGGGCAGTGCCCGGGAGGACACACCAGCGCCCACAGGCAAACTCTCGACCATCGCCACCACGCATCAGGTGTGCTATGCCACACTGCAGACGCAGGTGGTGGTGCCCATTCCCCTCCACGTGACCCCCACATTCCGTACCGACCTCGTCGATGTCAAGTGGCGGCTGCATTTTGAATTTGTAACCAGCACGATGATGGATTTCGGTGGTCCCAATCCTGAGTCCGGTGAACTGAAGGCGCCCGCCGAGATGCCCGTCGAGACGATGGTGTGGAATCTACCGGTCACCATCTATGCGGCCAATCCGTTGCAGATCTATAACCCCAATCAGACATTTAATCTTTTAATTAAGTAATTGCCAAGCAATGTAATAAATCTAAATTGAACAATTGAACCACTATTCTCTTTCGTTTTTTTTCGAACATTTTCGCTAAAACCTCTTTTTAAGCAAAATGCAATAAAACCAAGTGTTTAAAATAAACCAGTCAATTAGAAAATTAATTCACTAATCTGTTAAAATTATGTGGGCATGGCTAAATATTCTATATAGTTGGGAATATTCGACGGAAGATCAAAAACGAGGAATATGTAAAATAGAACTTGAATTCGTCAGTATATTTACGGTATATTTTTGAAAAATTTCTGAGTGTCGCTGGTGCCCTGTGACCGATGGTCATACCAATAATGGTCATTAAAAATAGAGTCGCAAATAAATTTTTTTAGTTTAATTTTTCTACGTAAATTGTAGTCATGTACCAGGAATATCTGAACCAACTGCAGACCTCGATCGCGCCGCTCAGCTCGGACCAGCTCAAGGAGCTGCTCAACAATGACGAAAAGCTGGACGAGAAGGTGGACGAGGTGCTGCTGGCGCTGAAGGAACAAAAGAAGACCATTTTCGAGGACAATCGCAGCCGAGCGGAGCAGAACATCGAGAAGGAGCCACAGATCATCGAGCTGCGCGGCAAGCTGTCGGAGTTGTCCGAGGAGGGACGCAACTGCTGCAGTTCCGTGCAGGAGAAGCTCACAGAGCTCAACAAAAAGACAGGCGGAGTGGGCCAGGAGACGGCCCTGGCCCTTCTGCAGACAGCCGCCTCCGAGAGCGAGGAGCAGACCGAGGAGATGGTCAAAAAGTTCAACGACAACGAGCTGAACGTGGAGTCCTTTCTGGAGGAGTTTCTTGCCAGCCGCCGCACCATGCACTTACGCCGCCTGAAAGCCGAGAAGATGCAGGATCTGCTACGCAAGCAGCGTCGCAGCACAGGTCCTGCACATCTGCCAGCGTACGGAAATGTGCCAGGCAGCGGCTTCTATCCCTCGCCGGGTGGATCAACGATGCCCTATCCCCCTTATCCCTCGGCTGGCGGCTCGGCGCCGTATCCCATGATGGGTCCCCTAATGCCCATGCCGCCGCCCTCGAGGCCGTACTAGATGGGGGTGTACGGGTTGTACCATGTACTGCCATAGTAGTAGTAGTAGTAGAAGAGAGGTAGGCGGGGGCGATGCATGACGCATGACGCATTGCATCCAGTAGTTGGGGAACTTTTAGAACAGACAGTATAAAGTATGAAATATTTAATAAACGACATCTCATCGAGTTAAAAACTTGTGTTTATTGTTTAAAATTTCAGAATCTTCACTTTAAGTACATATTGCTTCAGGTTCATCCGCCGACGAATGGACAATGGGAACGTTTCTTGCATGTGGTTTAAGTTAACATTTCTTGAGTTGCTCTATCAGCCATCGGCCATCGGCCATCATCTGCCTGCACTAGACTATGATATATGTATAGTACGTAATTTAATGTATAAATTAAGCGACAGTTAATATTAAATGTTAGACAGTGAACGTTTGCTTTGCTTTGCTTGTTAAAAATACAACTTTTTAGGTAAAAACGATTCATGGAGTGTGGTTTATAATGGAGGGATGGGGGGGATGGATGGGGCCCAAGGCTAGGCGGCGTTTAAAGCGATTCCTTATCGTGTATATATATGGAGTATAGAGTGCAGATTGGGTTAACTATTTTAGTACTATTAGTATAGGAAGGATTGTGTGGTGCATGGTGTGGTGTGTGATTGTTGCGTGGGTTGTATCTCTATCTCTATTTCCATCCATCCATCTATCTATCTATCGAGCGTGTGTATATTGTATAAACATATTGCCTATCTTTAGATTTCAATTCGTTTCCATTTCAGATTTGCATTTCATTGGGTTTCCTCTTAGAGAACGGTTAGTCTTTTGTTTTGTAATTCCAACGGCTTCCGTTTCCATCGTATGTATATAAATATGTAAATATATATAGTTCATACCGTATGTGGTGTATATGCAAAATGTTATATATAAAATATGTTCAACTATTCCCCCGGGCGGATCGGATTGGATCGGTTCGGACCACACTTTAAAAGCTTAATAACTTAAGCGCCTATTTTTAGGGTATTCAAAAATATATTCCTACAATTGCCAGAAATTGTGGGGGGGCGACGGTAACGCCATCATGACGAGCCGAACTCCTTCATCCACTTCTCGTACTTGTCCAGATCCGCCCTGGAAACGCTCTTGTTGCAGCGACTCATGGCCTCGTTGAAGTCCTTGTTGGACACGGGCAGGTCCACCTCCTCGGTGGCCAGCTGCCTGATCTGCTCGGGCGTCAGGCCAGCAATCTTCCGCCGCATGGACATCATGCTGGCCTCCCTGCGAGAACAAACAAGACAGACAAACGAGAGGTTAGAATCCCACTTGACGCAGCAGAGCAGCCTTCCTGCAGTGAACGTCTACCCACCTGCAAACATTGGTAATGTCCGCTCCGGAGTAGCCCTTCAGCTCGTTGGCCACGTAGGTGAGATCCACCGTATCGTCCACTTTCACCTCGCGCAGATTGATCTTGAGCAGCGCCTCGCGCCCCTCATCCGACGGCAGTGGTATGTAAATGCGCTTCTCCAGCCGCCGACGCAGCGCCTCATCAATGTCCCAGGGAAAATTGGTGGCTGCCAGCACCATAACAACTTTGGCCTGCTCCTCGCCACCGCCCACGCCGTCCATCTGCACCAGCAGCTCTGATTTGACGCGTCGCGAGGCCTCGTGCTCCGTCTCCGACCCCCTGCGCGAGCAGAGCGAATCAATCTCATCGATGAAGATCGTGCTGGGCGCATAGAAGCGCGCCATTTCAAACAGTAGGCGCACCATCTTCTCCGATTCGCCGCGATACTTGGAGGTGAGCGTCGCAGAGCTGACATTGAAAAAGGTTGTGCCGCATTCGGTGGCCACTGCCTTGGCCAGCATCGTCTTGCCCGTGCCCGGTGGTCCGACCATCAGCACACCCTTCCATGGCCTCCGAATGCCCTGCAAGAGAGAAATTACGTGAATAAATCTACTCTACTTGAGGAATACTAAAACTAGAAGCCTAACCCTCAATCAGTCGGCAAATGACGGCCTGCCAACGACATGAAAATACATCAATTAAACCACTTGTTTGTGCCACTGATATATATGTAGATACATGTGTGTATTGTACATAGATATCAGACGACGAATCACTTTATCACACACACACAAATTGTAGATAAGATTGTGCCACGAGGAAATGAATTCATAATAAATACAACTTTCTCAGCAAGTGCCATATAAAGTGAGGGAATCCTCTTCCAAATGATCAGAGCTGATGGAAAGTGCTTGATTCTTTGCTTCCACGTGGATAAACCCCTCCACAAGAGGCGTACCTATTCCCTGCAGAGTGCTTCACTGCCATTTCATTACAGCTCTGATGATATATGTGATCATGGAAATTACTAAACCGCTCTACAAACATTGTGGAACACGGATAGCGTTTATTGACCCAACACCGACCGTAGATAATAACGAAGTGATTCAGAGTTCAGGGTAAACAAGACAAGCGATGACGCACCTTGAAATAGTCCGGCATCAGCATGGGCAATACCACAGCCTCTTCGAGCAGCCGCTTGGCATCTTGCAGATCGGCAATGTCGCTCCACCGCACCTTGGGATCCCTTTGCAGTATATCACGCTCTGAAACAGACAATGGATAGGAATGGAGGGGTAATGATAGAGATCAAAACTAACCCAGAATGTCGACCAGCTCGGCTTCGATGTGATTGTTTGGCTGGAACTTGCGCTCCTCTTCGCCGGCCTGCGTGTCGCCGCCCTCGCCGTCGCCCGCTCCACCGCCATTGCTGCCTGCAACGGAGTCCTCATCCTTGCTGTCGTTGTTGTTGGCATTGCGATCGTTGTTTGAGGTGGAAAGTTTTCGTCCCCCCGCCCGGCCATTGGTGGCACGTGCGCTATTTGACGTGGAGGCGGCGGCGGCGGACGAGTTGCGAACATTGCGCGCCGTGCTCGGACCGTTTCGGCTCGTGATCTGTGGGATTGTGCTGGGACGGTTGCTCTGCGGAGCGGTGGAGATGGTGCGTCGGCTGTTGGCAGCGGCTCGCCGGCCCACAGCCTGCGTGGTGCTGGCCGAGGCCGAGGGTGGGGGCTTGGGCGGACCCCAGACATCTGGATCCTTGGGCGGTGGCGTCCAAATATCCGGATCGGGCTTGAACCAGGCGGCGGGATCTTTGTTCACATTGCTCTCGTCGCTCAGCTGGTGGCGCAGCTTGTGGGCAAATTTAGTGGTCTGCAAATCCAGCGATATGTCCTGCAGTGTGCGCTGTATGGCCTTTACTTTGGCATGCTCCTGGCTGATCTGCTGATTGATCTGTAAACAAGGTAGAGCGGTGAGTGGATGGTGTGACAGAGGGGGCTTATCGTCGCATTTTACCATGCTCCACTTGCCCTTCCGCATGGGATCCGCTGTGGCTTTGAGCTGGCGTGCCAGCAGTCCCTGCAATCCCTCGTAGTAGATGCAGGCCGAGTCATAGTTACCCGTCAGCGCCATGTCCCTGGCTAATTTGGCATTCTCGCATATTTCTTCAAACGTAGTTTTGGCCATTACGGTCATTCCTACACAGTTGCTTGTCTTTTGCTTGCCACCTCGCAGTAGCTGCTCGGATTCGAACGGAACGGAACAGAACGGAACAGAACAGAACAGGTTGTTGTCGTTGTAACCAAAAACGAAACAAAGATTAGTTCCAATTAAAGCATTCGAGTGCGTAGAGTGAGTTTCTCTGCTTCTAATGCTCTTGCTTTTGCTGTCGTTGCTACGGAGTGTCGGGAGGGGAGTGGGGGCGGGTATGGTGTCAGTAAGTGCGAACAATAGAACGGAAGCGAAGCGACTTTGGTGGCACTGCGTCACTCACACTCACACTCGCACACACAAACACACACACACTAATGCCAGACACAATCACACAATCAAACATGGAGAGAGCCCCCTCCCGGCACTGCTGCCTTTGCCTTGCAGGTAAAAATGGAAAGTGAGCCGCCGCACAACCAGAAAATACAATCGAATAAGAACTAAATAAAAGGAAGATACTCGGTACGAGTGGCAGTGCCAACGACCGAAGTGCGTTGCTAATTATAAAGCACACAAACACACAAAATCGGCAAATTGTCAACGATACGAGCGTATATTTAAACGCGCTCCCAATTCACATTCCCATTCTTCCACTTCCACATCCACTTCTACTACTTCCAAGGCGGGACGTGGGCCCCCGGCCGAAACGCCGATTGGAAAAATGTAATAAAAATATTATAAACCCGCATTGGAAGCAGCCATGGCCGTAGCAGCAGCGCCCGAATAAGGCGCTCGACCTTGTTGGCTCGCTTTTGAATGATTCTTTCAACTCAACGACGTTCAAAACGTCGTTTCGTATGCAAAAAAAAAGAAAAAAAATTCAACGCTCGCACACATATGCAAGGCAGCGAAAAAGAAGAAAAAAAATATAACCAGAGCTCAAGTTTCAGCGGCGCGCACTCACACATTGCAAACACAGCACGTATATGCAAATGAATGCGATTTAAATAGATTTCAAGTCAATTGCAGGGCTTTGAAGATTGCATTTTTCACTTTTGAATACAATTTTCAATTTATGCTCTCAGCTACGTGGGGGCGGGCGTCTGACGTTGACATCTTCCAGCAGCCGCTAGCTTCAACACCGACATTTTGGCGTCCACTCGATGAACTTACGGTTATGGACATTAGTAAATTGGATTTATTACACGGCGTTGAAAGCTTAAAGTTAAAACGAAACTTATTTAGTTAATAATTAAAGGCGATGCGCTATCTAAAAAAAACTGCTGTGTTTGTTATGACCAGTGTGGCCGCCAGTGTGACCCCGGATTTATCGATACCATTACATACCGATGAAAAGAGCGAATTTAACCCTCTATTTAAACATCGAAAAACTTGAACTAAGCCGAGGAAAATAATACTCTATATATATTGTGTAGATCCATCCTATCTCTCCTCTGTACTTACTTACATCCTACTATATCTTTCCCTTTTTCGTGGAGTGTATTTTAATACCCTTTGGTAGTTCATGTTCTCTGTCCATGATCGGAAGCCGCATTCGTCGATTTGGACATTCGATTTGATATAACCGGCTATCAGGCGAGTAACGAAGGCACTATTTGTCACAGAATGATGTTTTCCAACACAAAAATCCAGTCAGCCAGCAAAATTAGACCTGAAAAGTGTCGCATATTTCTATCTCGCTCTCACTGCATGCTTTTGCCATAAGGCTGTCTCTGCTTTTGCAGCTAGTCAGTTAGCAAAGTCGAATTTCATGAATGCCTTTAAGTCAGGCTCGTAAAATACCATCAAAAGAAAAAAAGCTGCTCCAATCCACAATTGGTTGTGTAAATTAACAGTTATCTTAAATTTTAAATTGAACATATCAAATATGCAGCTGCTTGCGCCCTGGCAGCCCTGCGACCATAGATAAGGTCGTCATCGGTTATCGGTTCTTAATAATTCGGCTTAACGTGCTTAGAAGTTTATATTAAATTTAGCACATCACGCAAGCGACGGCGCCAATATGACAACGCCCACGCGCGCCACCCTCGAGAAGGCTCTGAAAAGCGATGCGAAACTTCAGAAGGAGGCCACAAAAATCGCCAAGGGCAAGTTGGCATTGATATCTCCGACTGCTTCTGTTCTCATCGGAGGGTTTCTTTGTTTTTCCAGATTTGGCCGCTGGCGGATATGACATATCGCTGCTGGCGGAGGAGTTGGGCTTTGCCCTGTCCTCGCCAGACATGGAGCAGCGCGTGGCCGGCACCAATTTGTTGTCCGCTGTCCTGTGTGCCCTGCCAGCGGACTTGCTCAATGCGGAGCAGCTGGAGTTCCTCACCACCTTCTACACGGACCGACTGCGGGATCACCACAACGTGATGCCGGCGATCATCGATGGTATTGATGCAATGGTTCACATGAAGGCTCTGCCAGCCGGTAATGTTCCACTGATCCTACAGGCCTTCTTCCAGCACACAACCTGCCAGTCGCAGACGCGTGGAGACCGCACCAAGTTGTTCAACATCTTCAAGTACCTGACGCTCAACTTCAAGGAGGGTATGTGAACGAGACTCCGATCGATTTTCCCTCTTTTTATACGCCGTCTTTTTGGACAGAGCTCACGACGATGGCTGGTGACTTTGTGTACGGCCTGATCAACTCCATCGATGGGGAGCGCGATCCCCGCAATCTGGAGATCATCTTCAGTTTCATGCCCGAGTTCATGGCCAACTATCCGCTGCTGCATTTGGCCGAGGAAATGTTCGAGATCTTCGCCTGCTACTTCCCTATCGACTTCAATCCCAGCAAGCAGGACCCCACGGCCATCACACGCGACCAGTTGGCCGCCAAACTGACCAACTGTCTGGTGGCCAACAATGAGTTTGCCGAGTGGACGGTCGTCCTGGCCGTGGAGAAGCTGGAGAGCGAGCTGCTGGTGGCCAAACTGGACTCCATTGAGCTGCTGGCAAGCAAACGACCTTCATTCAACCTTCACAGCGACTAACCTGCGCTACCATTTGTATTCCAGCATCAAGCTGCCGTAAAGTTTCCCCCATCTGTGCTGGAGCCGCACTTTGATCAGATCTGGCAGGCGCTCAAGACAGAAACCTTTCCTGGCGCCGACAACGAGGACATCCTAAGAGCCTCGCTCAAGGCCTTGGGTGCCTTGCTGGAGCGAGCCGCCCATGTGCCCAGCATTAGCCACAGCTATCAGACCTCTGTGCTGGGCGTGGTGTTACCCCAGTTGAGCGACGTGAATCAGCGGCTCTTCCATCCGGCCACTGCCATTGCGCTGGTGTGCGTGGCCGGAGATGCCCCGTTTGCCGCCGACAAGATCCTGAACAGCTTCCTCCTCAAGCTGCAGGCCACGGATCTCAGTACGTCGCCCCCGGACCAGCGCGTCAAGATATACCAGATTGTCGCCCAGGTGTACAAGTTAGCCGCCCTGCGCGAGTCCCTCCAGAAACTGGACAGCACGATAAGCGTGCCCCTGCTGGATGATGTTATAGCAGCGCTTCGACTGTGCGAGCGAGAGGACTTCGATGCCAAGAAGGAGGACCTCGAGCTGCAGAAGGCAGCCCTGTCTGTACTTAACGAATGCGCCCCGGTGCTGAGTGAGGCACAGCGGGCCCTGGTATACAAGGCACTGGTGCAGCTGATCAGCCATCCCACCATCGACCTGGACTTCACCGTGCTCACGGTCGGCCTGGGAGCCCTGCAGCCGGTGGAGCTGCAGGCGAACTTCATCGACATTGGCATTCGGAACTTTGAGATCTTCTCGAACTTCATCAAGCGGAAGATCTACACCAACCTGCTGCCGCTGATCCCCCAAATGGCATTTACACAACGCATTTTGGACCTCGTCATGACGCAGATGTTCAAGCCCGACAACCCAGAGCCTGTGCGGCTGCTGGCTCTGGAGGCGCTCAACACGCTCCTCACGCAGGAGGATCAGCGCTTCATTGTGGACCTGCAGCAGCAGTCAAATTTGCTGCACCAGCTCATCGAGCTGGCCCAGCAGACGAAGGATATTACGCTGCAATCCCTGGAACAGATTGCCGGAGCCCTGAGCCGCATCATCCAGCAGCTGCCACTCTCCGAGCAGAGCGCCATCATCAGCGAGTATCTGCCGGGGCTCCAGCTGCAGAAGTCGGCGGACCTGTACATCGCCAAGGGTCTGCTGGGCTACCTCCACAAGGACATAAGCCTGGACGATCACTTCGAGCGGCTGCTGAGCGATCTCACCCAGCTCTCCCTGACCACCGACAACGAGCAGCTGCGCGTGATTGCCCACCATTTGCTCTGCAGTTTGGTGAACAAAATGGAGAACACCAAGGGGAACCGGAGCAAGGTGAAGCAGATCACCGAGCAACTGAAGAAGGCCATCAAGACGGGCGATGTGCGGGCTGTGGAGATCCTTGCCTGGGTGGCCAAAGGTCTGGTGGTGGCCGGTTTCGATGAGGCCGCCGACATTGTGGGAGATGTAAGTGCAAACGGAAGATTTAATCAGCCAACAAACTGGAACTAAACCTCTTCCCAACTTCGATCTTTTGTTAGCTGTCGGATCTCCTCAAGCATCCCACTCTGAGCACTGCCGCTGCCTTGGGCTTTGACATCATAGCAGCCGAATATCCCGAACTGGATTTGCCGGTCGTCAAGTTCCTGTACAAGCAAAAGTTCTTCCACACCATCATGGGCAAAATGGGCAGCAAGCTGGCCGACTATTGCGTGCACCATCTGAAGGCCTTTGTCTATGTGCTGAAGGCCACGCCCCAGGCGGTGATCAAGCTGAATATCGAGCAGCTGGGACCGCTGCTCTTCCGGAGCCTGGAGGAGCACAATGAGGCGCAGTCCTTGTGCATTGCGCTGGGTATCTGCGAGAGCTTTGTGCAGCAGCAGGATGCGTATTTCCAGGCGCATTTGGGCCATCTCATACCCAGTTGCCTGGAGCTATCCAAGTACAAGGCCCAGCATACAATGGTGAGTGACGCTCTCTGTAGACTCCAGAGGGGATTGACGTTGGTCTCTATCTTTGTGTTTTCGTTTACCCTACAGCAAGTGCGGATCGCGGCCCTTCAGCTGCTCTACGACATAACGAAGTATCCAACGTTCGCCCTGCTGCCCCACAAGGTGGATGTTACGCTGGCCCTGGCCGCAGCCCTCGACGATCCAAAGCGTCTGGTGAGGAACACGGCGGTTCAGGCAAGGAATGCCTGGTACCTGGTGGGAGCCGCCAACGGAGATTAGCCAAGGAACAAACAAATTATTGTTAACATTTTAAGCGAAATAAGAAACAAGAGAACGCACAATCCATAGGATCTACGGGAGTTTATTTGCCATCTCTCATCTCTCAAGTTCAATACGGATGCTCGCACTGGGAGCGGGCCAGGAGAGCGCACTTCTGGGCCCGCTGCACCACCTCGGGACAGCGTCGTCGTCGCATGAAGCGGCAGTCCTGGAAGAAGCCCTCGTTACGCGGAAATCCGTGCGTAAAGTCCTGAAATGTGAGCAGTCCCAGTCCCCAGATCTTGCCGCCACGGAACTCACCCTCGTACTTCATGCCATCGGCGCGCCAGAAGATCCCATTGCCGTGGAACCATCCCTGATGGAACTCGCCCTCATATCTGCAAGCCACAGAGATCGTTGCATCGTTGGGATTGGACTATAGATTTCATTGCGAGACTCACTTGGCGCCATCGGGAAACCAGAGGCAGCCCACGCCCTGGCTGAGGCCCTCCTGGAACTGACCATCGTAGCGTGTGCCGTCGGCAAACTGCAGATGGCCAATGCCGTGCTTCTGGCCCAGCTGATTCCACTCCCCGATGTAGCGACTGGCATCCTCGTACCGCCAGCCGCCCACCTTCACGGCGCCCGCACTGTACTGACTCTGACCCTGGCCATATCCGTGTCCGTGTCCATGCTGGCCCTGGTGGTGCTGTTGATGCTGGTTCTCGATGCGTGCCGTGGTCACGCCCACGCTGCTCACTAAAAGGGCGGATGGGATTGGCTCACTCTGCTGCCTACTGGACGTCGCGTCCTTCGTTCACTTACTGTCATCGTCGTAGTCGTCCATGGCCATTGCTTCTGCCACTGTCCACCGTCCACTGTTCGTGATGCGCTCCAAGCTGCTACTGAGCTTTGCTTGTTCCGCACCAGAAACCAGAGTCTTGTGTGGCTTCCATTGGGCCATTGCGCCAATGGGCTGGCCCTGGTGGTCTAAATCTAATTAGCATATTGCACGGCTGCACAGTGGGTTGACAGTTTGCATAAAAGGCATGCGAAATTTAGTAGATATTCAAATTCTCCTCAGGCACCACAGCATTTCTGCATTACCCATCCAATCGAGCCAGAAACTCAAGAGAGAGTTCATACGAAGCTGCGGCAGGCACAAAAATAAAGTTGTTTCAAGATTCCAGACAGTCTTCCTCTCCGGAGCTGCAGTGTCATGTCCGATGTCATCAGGGCTGATCCCCCTTATTACAAGGATTATGTGAAAGATCCCTGTGTGTTTAGGCTTTCGATCAGGACTAGGGTTATATTTTCCAAACCCTGTGAGGGGCACTTTGGCTTCCCCGAATATGAAGAGATCTCCTTTTATAGAGTGCAAGGGATTCGCATAGGATGTGTTCGGATGTTTCCTGATGTACATATATCTCTAACAGTTTACAATTCAGGAGATGATCAGGAGATCTGCTCTCTGTCTCTCTTCCATGAGGTCGCAGCCTGTGCGCTGAGGAGACACCATAGCCATAGGGAAGACCAGAGTTCCCATTGTGGAACCGAAAGCTCTACATTTAATATTAAACAGAATTCCAGTTTCTGTTTTCCTGACCTTTCCATTTTCATCCCTTTCCCTTCCCTTCTCGCACCACTGTCCCACAGCCAACTGTTGCATGCACCAAGGCTGGCATCGATTAGGGGCCCATGCCCGCCACACCTTTTATCCATCTCAGAATGAGAATGAGTCTCTGATTCCTCGTACAATTCGTAGTTTAAATTTATTTCAGTTTATAAGCTGCTTTATGTGGGAGAGGGATGCTGAATTTGTCGTGAGATTACAGATGTTCGAAATGATTATACTGTTTACATTGAATCGCATGAAGCTCGCATGAAACTAAACGATATGCTCGTTGCGTCTGTCGCTGAACATTGAAACGGAAAGTACACAAAGTAGAAGCTCCAAGATAGATATCTTCTGTCTTGCTGAATGGCTCGAATATTAACCTAGATATACATATAGTCATACATGACGGGGTGACGGGTTGACGGGGTGGTCGTGGCCGCCGTCGGGGATTAGGCCAACACTGCGGAGGTGGCCATTTCGCTGACGCCGCAGGTGTTGTCGCCGCGATAGACGCGGTAGTAGCCCTGCTCGCCCCAGCGCGGTCCCCACGAGTTCTTCACGATCCAATAGGGCAGGGTCTTGTGGAAGTTGGGATAGTCGGAGACGCCGTAGCCCACAATGAGCACGCCATGGTCGAGGTTCTTCTTGGAGCACAAGGCCTTCCAGGGATGGGAGACGCCGCCGCGATAGAACTGCATGGCATTGGCATTGAGGCCTGGAACCAGAGGATACGTGAGATGAGAATGCTGTTTGCTTGATGACAATCAATCTCCATCAATCACTTACCAATCGAGATGGGTCCGTGGGTGAGGAGCCATTCCTGCATGGCCGTTTCGTTGCCCTTGGGCAGATCCACAAATCCAGAGACCTGGACATGGGAGAGCGTCCTGTTGAAGTGGCACTGCTGCTTCTTGGCCTCATAGGGATACTCGGCCTCGTACTCCAAGCCGCCAATGTCCTTAATCGCTCTAGGGCACAGAAAATGAAGGAAGCGTGAGCATCAATGCGTAGATGTCTTCGCTCAGCCATCACTTACTTGTAGGCATTGTCCATGAGTCCGCCATTGCAGGCACTGTCTGTGGTATCACAGTCGAGGAGCTCCTGCTCGGAGAACTCCTTTAGCTCGCCCGTCTTCACGGCATACAGGCCCTCGATGTTGCCGGTCACACTGAAGGCCCAGCAGGAGCCGCAGGAGCCCTGATTCTTCACCGGGGTGACGGCATTCTTCTGCCTCCAGTCGAACTCCTTGGGAAACTCCCCCTCATAGGCCGGCACAACGGCTGGCGCCCCGCCCGTGGGCTTCTGCTCGTCGCGCTGCCAGAGACCGGTGCGCTCCTTGTACTCCGTGCTGGTCATGTCCGCGAACTCCGTGATGCCGTACTTGGCGCTGCCCATCTCGTTGGTGTTCAGCTCCTCGATGGTCTTCAGGTTCTGCCGGAAGATGCGCAGCCTCATCTGGCGCTCTGCCGTGTTGTCGTAGCGACGCCCGAACCGGATCTGAAACTTGTGGAACAGATGGTCCACCTTGTCCAGCGCATGGTGGCTGTGGCTGTGCTTCTTGTGCGTCTTCTTCTCGGCCCACTCCACGGAGCGGCTGTGACGGGCCTGCACCACCTTCTGGTTGCGGCACTTGAAGGTGATGTCGTGTCCCTGCTCCAGCCACGGCTTTGCCCAGATCTCGACGATGCAGCGGTGTTGCTCATCCGTGTTGCCGTCGATGAGGTCGGCGTCGATGCGAGTCAAAGTGCCCGACACCAACTGACGCGAGGCCGTGTAGACTTTCACGATTCTGTAACGGATTGACAGTTGATTAAATCCCCCTTTGGATTGGGTTTGTCAATGATTCTCACTTGTAATGAGGTCCCTCGCCGGCTGTTAGCTTGTCCAGGGTGCGCTGGAGCTGCTCCTCTGCTTGCTGCGCATCGAAGGGCTTGCTGCCACCCAGGGGTACATCATTCAGGCCACGCTTGCTGCGCACGAACTGAAAGAAGGAGGCGAAGCAGGGAAATGGCTTAGTATTGGATAGCTCTAACACTTTCAATGAAGAAGTGTGTGGCCTCCCAATCCCTGGAAATCGTAGGTGGTTGCCCAATGAACATGATTAATGAGAACATACTCCAGGATATTCTTAACTGAAATCGAATTATGGGAACCCCAAAATGCCACAATGTTGCCACTTAAAAACTTTCTTTTAATAACATCAAATTTTTTTTTAACATTTTCATCAAATTATAACATTAATTGTGATCGCAGCTCTGGGTGTGGAGGGACATTGGCTCGGTTGATACTGGTTATCGGTATCCAGAGACTATCGAATCGGATAACTTGTGCGCGGTGTGTACACACTATCAAAAGGTGAAATGAATAACGGTTGCACACCACACCCTAAAATAGAGTACAGTCAAATCAGAGACCGCACTCAAAGGGCACTACGTAGTCGTCAAGAATGCGCACTTTGTGCGGCTTTCCCTCGGTATCGACGCCCACTTGGCCGACCGCCTCAGCCTCGGGCACCTCGCCTTGATTGTCCTCCGTCGATTGTTCCTTTTCCCGCCGCAACACTATCATGCCAGCGGCGGCCGCTGCCTCGTGACGCAACCATCCGGACATGATCCAAATCTGTCGAATGCACGCACTCAAAGCGGAAGGTTTCATCTTGAGCTTTATTCTTCTACTTTCAGTGAATAAATATCTATATCTAGAGGTTATATTTTGCTGGAGGAATCACCATACGCACCGTTGAAATATTTTGGTGTAAAGTATTTCCTAGTTTTCTAGATTTCTCCTGCCCGTGTCTAACGTTTCGAAGTGAATGAATTTTGAATAGATCCTTCAATAAAACTATAGTGACTGATTTCCCGATGACTTTGATGTGTGTTTATGTTTGTAGGAATAGTTTTTCCAGAGGATTTGCGTTATAGAAAGTAAAAAGTAGGCTGTGGGCTTGAGATCTTGTAGGATAGGAAAGTTAAAGCCACCACATATGAGTACTCTGCGATACATAATCCATATTGTTTATTGTTTAGAGTTCAACAATGGTCAGTTCAACTGTGGAACTGTAGAAAAATGTACATGAGTTACTCTACAGGCAGGCTATGGCAAGTTCTCTGACGAAATTAAAAAAAAAGGGCGCGGCTGACTAGATTATCCCATCCCCACATATTTTAGGGTCCTGAACACGATTCAGATTTTCTCCATCACGTAAGGTTTTATTCTAACCACAAAAAAACCTTTATTGGCGGAAACTCTTTTGAAAAGTTGATCGGATTTGCTTGAAACTCGTCACTCGTGGTCAATAATTACGAATTTGATGTCAGTTTTCAAAAATTCAAAGGCCGGATTCACTTAAAACGAATAACTCCCCGGACTTGCTACATCTACATCTTCCCCCTTTAAATAGATCTTTTGAAGGGAGAAGAACTCGATACAAATTCGTAATCAGTGACCTCAAAAGCCCCCCATTGACGAGTATCAAGCAAAACCTATCAATAATAATACTAATACTAATTTACATCGATCTAAACAAGCAAATCTGTGAGATTTATTCAAGATTGCCCATAATTGTCCACTTGACTGTCTCTCTTATCTGAAAGACAGAAATAGCCTTACGGAAAAGGCATGCAGTGAAAGCGATAGAACTATGCTTTAGTTTGGATTGTTGGGCATCGTTTTGGCACAAATAGTGCCATCTAGATACGATTTGTAGTGTAATTTAGCTTTTCATCTCAAGCCATGAGTATCTCAATGGCCAAGGCTCATTACTTAAGGCTTAAAGCATAAGAAACCAGTATGAATAACATTATTAGTCCTATGGGGAATGCACATATATGCTGTATATGCGGTCCATCATTCTAAATGAGCTGGAATAACATATAAAAGGATCCAACAGATACAAGCATAAGCCGCCAAAGAGCACACAGGGCGCAAGTCAAACTACATTGCCTTCCCACCCACTTTGCCCTCTACTGTACTCGTGTATGTCTTATATTGTATCTTTGAGCTCGTTAATCCTCTTGCTAATTAACCGAAATAGATACACTTATCCATTGCGAACAGGATGACAGACAGAGGGACACACAGCTGTCGCCACATCAGTCCTGTGACCGACAGTCCTTGATGGAGGGGGCAGATGGAATGCGAGTGTGGAACCTGGCACATAAATTACATATAAATGCAAATGAAACAAAGACAAGTCGGAATTTACATTACCAAAATTGACAGAAAGACACACACACGGGACACACGGCACAAACGGATGCCGGAAAACTTGCACCAAAGAAAACCCTACGACGGACGAGTGTGTGCCAGCACCACCACCCTAAAGGCAGATCAGATCCCAACAATAACACAGTGGAAGACACATGCGGCAGGGCACATAAACCATTCAATGCCGAACACAAAACCAATTAAACCAAACATTTTGGCTGGAAATTCGTTTGCCTCTTGGCATCGATGATGGCGATGCTGTTCTGCTCCTGTTCCTCCTCCTCCTCCTCCTGAGCGATGCTCCTGATGATGGGCTCGGAGTGCGGGATTTCCGAGTAGGAGCCCAAAATGTCTGATGATACTACTGCTGCTCTGCTGCCGTTGGCAGGTAACTGACAGGGCAGGAGGAGAGGAGTCGTTCGACCAGGACAGGTCACCTCCCAAGCACCGAGGCGGCTGATGGGGCCAGCGACAACAATGCCCGAATGAAATGTAATGGCTCCGACGTGTGTATAATTAAAAATACAGGAGGGGGAAAAAGAAACCAGCGAAAGAGCAACGGCGGAGCAATGTTTCGACGGGATTGCCAGTACACGGCCTGTACGGGGGGCTGTACAGCCTGTCCGAACATGAATTCATTAAGCCTTCCGTTCCATCCTCCTACCTCCTACCTCCACGACCCAGCCACCCATCCGAGCCATCCCATAGATCCTGCCACAACACAACTGTCCCCATTCCCCAGTCGCCTCAACCCCACCGCTGAGCTGTTAATTCAAATGTGTATTTCAATAAGAATTATAACGTAAATGATGTTTCAACGAGCCCCGTGGGCGGAGGAACAGTGGAGCCAGATGGGAGTGTGTGCAATGGCCCGTAAAATCCATTCGGTTGAAAGTACTCCGTACACACATACACCCACACACACACACACACACACACACGATATATCGACAGTCAAGTGTGGCACCGATTCTACAGTTTCTGACAGTTGCCGCAAATCAGCGAAATCAGTGGGAATTGTTTTCGTTCTCGTTCTCGTTTTCCATTCATTTATTCTATTTTATGGTATTTTAGAATCCCATTTAGATCTCCCTCTCGAATGGTTGAGCATTTAATTGTGTTGAAGATCCACAACAGATTTCGGTGGTAGAAGAATTCATTTATTTAATCAGGAATATGGGATATCTGTACATATAGCAATATCTGTTAGAGCTTTACTTCGGAGAGGACATCTTTTTCCCCATAGATTACGAATATTGTGTATTTTTCAAAGAATATTCCATTTTACAAAAAGAATGTACTATATATTAGATAATTTCAAAGTAGATGTTTAGGTGCATGATATATATTCTTTAATCTCCTATTTTGGTATATTTTTTTTTACTTTAATCATTAAGGGAAGGGACCTTCAGGAGGTTTATCCTTAACATAGGTAAAATAAAGTATTAACTGGGATATTTGGTGGCACGCACATTTGAACTTTTCTATAGGTGATTTACCACTCCATTATAGTATTTATAATCCCTCTAAACACTAAAGAAATCTTCTTCAAGGGGAGGCTACTCGTAGGTTTTCTTGTTTCTATTTTTAAGCGTAGAATCAAATGATATCTTTACCTTTTCATATCTCTTTCTTCATGGTTTTAATATTTTACTTATTGATCTTTTGGGAGATCCCTTAGGAGTATTAGACCTCTTTTAGAGGAATCCCCATAGCTAGGGAGAACATTGTTAGGGTTATTTCAGCCATAATACCATAACTTCTTTTACTTTTCATATCGTATAATATTTCTGTGGTATGTGCATTATAATATCTCAAGATCCTATAAGATAGATCTCTTTTATTGGGATCTAAGAAGAGCATGGTATATATGTAGGTAGGTATGTATATCTACTACTATATCATGGAATGGTTTGTATTGTATTTTTAGGAAAGAAGATATGATAAGTCAGTTATAAGCATAAGTAGACTCTACCACCATTCTCCAACAGTCTCTTAATATCTTGCGATCTGTTGGGAGTGTCTATTCTTCAGGTAAAAATGTACTCTTCACTTTCCACTTTCCACTCTCCATCGATCTTCATACCACTGTGCATTCTCCTGCTGCAGAGAGTCAACCGCTGTAAAAAGTAGAGCACAAGGATAATGAGAACACTTGCTTCGCACTCACGTGTTCAGTGTGTGTGTCTGTGTGTTTCTTCTCTCCCCCCCTCTCCACCCTTGGACACCACAGGCGCCGACACTTGCACACACACACACACACACACAAATACAGACACAGCAAACCCACTTAACCTCTCATATATATAACGGTACTTGCCAAGGGACTCTGGGCTAAGCTTCTCTCTCCCACTCGTTACCCTCGAGAAATATAGACAGGTGGGTGGGTGGAAGATGCTCTCTCCCGCTCTCTCGCTCCCCCTCGCCGAGAGGCCACCTTCCTCACGGGCTTAAACAGATTGCGGCCGTAATTTGAAAGCGGAAACTCATTTGATTATTAAGGTGAAATAAGTGTTGTGTGGGTCGGGGGGATGCTCAACCCTACCCTGCCCCCCAAACACCCTCCCACACCATCAGGGAACCATGGACATCGATATGGACAGGTGTGGCAGGTGTGTGCAAAAGGCAAAGCTTAAATAAATTCAATTAAATAACATTTTCTTCTTTTATTGTTCGCATTTAGGTTGAGTGTTTTTTATATAAAGAGTACCGAGTATTTACGAGTATGTATGGGGACTAAACAGAGAAAGACACAGGGAGATGTTCTGATGATGCTTAGGGGGTGGATGGGATGATAGAGTGCTGTGTGTGTGTGTGTGATGATGATGATGATAATATAATATTCATGTCGCTGAAGATGGTATAATAGTGGTAGCCTCCTCCTGAATGGTCTCCACCTTCTCCTCCTCCTGCTGCTGCTGCTGCTGCTGCTCCTCGCTGTCCTCCTTCTTCTGAATGGTCTTTTCAAAATTATACGCACCCACCGATAGGAAATCGTCGAGCCAACGTTTCTCATTATCGTTGAGCTCGCTGGTGGCAGGAGGCGTCGTTGTGGCATCCACCTGCTCCTGCGCCTCCACTCCATCATTTGCCACACTCTCGGGGGGAGTCTGGGTCTGTTCGGTGGCCGCCTCATCAATGCTAATTGCCGTTGTGGCCTCATTAGTGGGCCCAGGCCCAGGGCTGGGCCCAGGTGGCGTTGGCTTCCAATCGGAGACTGTTATGGTGGCCAACAGGGCAGGAGCAGCAGGAGCAGGATCACCAGCCAGAGGAGAGGCAGAAGCTGGAGTGGTGGTGGCTGGAGGAGCAGCGGACTTATTCAGGCCGACTTTCCGCTTCGTTGGCCCCACGCCCGTGAGTATTTGGGCCTCCAGATTGGCCATTTCGGAGTCACTCAGCTCGTTCCTCTGCCCGCCATTGAAGATGCTGTTACTCACGTATTTCTCGTTCAGCAGCCGGGCCCGCTCCGCCGGATCCGAGGAGACAGAGTTCTCCGCCGAATCCGTGCAGTTCGAGGTGACCAACTCCCGATGCTTGTCCCCCCACTGGGTGCGCAGCCAGGGCTTCTCGAGTATGACCAGGCGGCAGATGGTGTCCGCGTTCTCCTTGTCCTTCGTGTCCACAGCGTTCAGCAGGATCTCGTACCGCACGCCGCTGGTGATCTCCCGGAAGGCATCGATTATGTTGATGAAGTTCATCGAGAGCGGCAGGAAGGTCATGGCTATGTTCTGCACGCCGATCAGATTGGGCGACAGATACTCCCGCTCTCCGGGATTCAGGACATGCACCAATTTGATCGGTGGCTCACTCACGCCCTGTGCCTCAGTGGTTGTCTCTGACCCCGCGACAGATTCGGATTCGGCTTCGGCTGGGGCTGGGGCGGCTCTCTGGTTTTTGATTTTTGATATTTTTGTGGAATGTTTGGTGGTTTTTGTTGGGGGGCAGGGAAGGAAGACAAAACAGAAAGCAAAACACATATAAGGATACACACAGAAAACAGAGAGATCTTTTGGCAAAAAGCATGGATCGGGGGTTAAGATGTGTGTGTGTATGGGGATGAGGGTGAAGGTGAAGGGGAGGCAAGCCGTGTAATGGGATGGTACTGTGCGGGAAAGCTCTAAAATAAGATCTACAACATCGAAGACCATTCACTTGGGGGAAACTTGTGCAGCAAATCAAACGAATTACTCTATTTTCATTCAATAATTCACAAAACCATCACATAATTCGATAACCGCCAAAAACACAACTTTAATCCCATAAAACCATCCTCAAATAATCCCATTAAACCTGCTTTAACACCCCGCAACCATCACCACTCGAGTCCTTCCATGATTTAATATTCAGAAGAGCACACACAAAGGAGACCCCGACCCTGCCCTGCCCTGCCCACACAATTTGTAGGCAGATTTCAGGTTAATTATAAATGACTGCAGTGCAGAAACATTGTTAATCGTCTGTCCCCCACACACTGGAGCACCTGCTCTCCCTCTCTGTGGCTTCTGTGGCCCAGAGGCATAAGGGCCAGAGGCCTAAAGCCTAATGAACTCGGCATAATTGCAGCTGCAATTGCGGTCAAATGCTGTGGCAACGGCATGGGGGGACATCATCTGGCGACCAATCAACTCAATCAGTGGGCCAACGCTTCACTGGGTCTTCGGTTAAGCCGCAAAAACTAATTAACCATCGCTGGCAAATCGGAAACTGAGCCAGAAACTGAATCGAATCGAATCGAATCGGTTATCTGGCCAAGCCAGTAATTCATCGATAAATGATGAGGCGCCACATGATGCAAAAAGCCGATGACTGACAGAAATACTCGTAGATGGATTGACTGACAGGAGGCCGCCCCGGCCGCAGACAGATTTTGCTGAATAATTTAAAAATCGAAATCACAAAAAGGCTGCCAACTGACTTCGAAAACAGGCTACCCAGCCACTGATGCCACTGACGATGTGGATGCCACTTCTGCAACTGCTGCTGTTTCTGGTAAAGTAAAGCTGATGCATTGCCATTGACAGCAGCAGCCAGCACAAGAGGGATACATGTAATCGATATTTCGACAGAAGGATACCCGCTAAAGACGTGGGAGATGGTCTGAAATTGGATTTCCATTGGGCACATATCTATCTAGTATCTTATCCGATTAAGTTGACGATTGTTTTGGGAATGGTTAGATGTGGGTTTTATTTCGATATATACATATCTCTACCACAGTCTATCCTTATAGTCTCCAAAGTATATTCCGATCTACTGTAATTTCCTCAGACCTCATCGATATACCCCTTTCCCACTCCATCTGTTAGGTATTTACACAAAAGTAGAAGACAGTAGACAAACGGGCATGCTCTGGCGGAGGGGAGCTTCTGGCCAAGAGAGAGAGTCTCTCTGTCTTAACGTCTGGTTGACGTTTCGGTCGTTCATCCTCATTGCCGTTGACGCGGTGACAAAAAGCCGAAAAATGCATAAAAACTTTTGACAGCGGTTGTTGCGTCACTGCCTGCAGTCGACGTTGATGGCTGAATGCTGATGGCTGCTGCCACTGGATGATGTTGAATGCTTCTGCTTCTGCTTGATGCTCTGATGCTCTGAACCTGATTATGTTGAGTGGGTGGTGGTGGTGGCTTCGGTATTTCGTTGGGCCGTTGCCTTATTTTTCAATTAAACTTTATGGCATTTTAAGCAAAAACAACAATGGCAGAGAGCCCATGCCATGCCCATGATGGGATTTTAAGTTCCTCCAAGACTCGACTCGACTGGGTTAAGGTCTTGCCGGGTTAAGGCTCCACTCTGCCATCCAGTTATGCCCCCCATCCACCCGTTTTGTTGTCCTGGAAACTTTAATGCAGAAGCGTAACCAATTTTGATGCAATACCCATACCCGTCCCCATGCCACGTTTTAATGCACGTCTCGCATCGGTGTGGGGGCATGCGGCATGCTGCAGCCCTCCAATAGAAATTGATACTGCTTCTGAGAATCTTGGGGTTATTAAGTCCGTAACTTGAGTTGCGGTGAGACGGCAGACTGCAACGTGTTGATTATATTCCAACTTCTTAATGGAAAATTTGCCCTGTCTGTGGTAATCATATAAGAAGCTTATTCCGAAGAGGGCTTGCAGCTCGAGTTTGGAGCTCAGGGCAACTTAATGAATGCTGAAGAAACCAGCCTTTTGTCTGAGCATTTTGAGGAATTCCAAATGAAAATTCCCATTCAATTTCTGATGCATTTACCACCAACGTTCTTTCGGTTAATATTTTCATTTAATTTAGGCTTTGTTTTTAATCAAAATATTTCATATTCTCTTGGTTGATTGAGCTCTTAGTCAAATATTTCTGCGAATTTCTGCCCAGAGGATGTTTTGGTTTCCAACGAGAATTTCCCAAAAAAATATTACATTTGGTGGTTAATATGGGAATTACGCTCGTTTGCATTTGATGGGAAACCAAAACAGATTTTATTAATGCCAAAACCAAAGGAAACCACGAATGGGCATTTACAGACCTCCTTCATGGATGGGAGCTCTCTTCCGATTTGACATGGGCTTTTCCACATCATCCCTTTTGGCACTTTATGAATCCCCTTGTTTATGCCACTCTTCAACACTTATTCCCCGCTAATCGACAGCGTAATTCCCCTTGATCTCCATAATCTCCGCTTACATACGTATGGGGCATATGGGGGATATGTACAATGGATCCACTCTCCCATTCAGATGTGCAGTGCAAACACCGCCGGCTGAAACGCTCACGCACAACCGAAAAGCATGCCCAAGTGTGAGTGGATAAGCGCATTAAACCATGCAGATTGCAGTGTTGGAAAACTTTAATTGAATCAACACAAACATCAACGAGCAGGCGTCGCGTCGCCGTTGCAACTCTGCCTCTGCCGCTGCGCTCAAACGCCCAAACTGTGAAATTGGCAATTTGGCTTCTGTTGTTTTTAATTAAAGTTTAATTAAAGCGATTGGCAGGCAGGCAGGCAGGCAGGCAGGCGGCGGGGCAGACGTGTCCTCATAGTGCAAATAAATGCAGCAGCCAGCATCATCAAGAGAACGCCGTAATATTCTCTCTTTGGTGACTTAATGTTTTTTTTTTGTTTTTACGCAGCTCTTAATTAACATTTTGAAATCCACTTACGCATGACCTGCCCCCAGCATCCAGCAGCCAGCCCCCAGTCGCATCTCCAGCCACAGGTCCGATATAAATTTATTCATTAGTGGAAAACCGGTATCATATCTGTCAGAGATAGTTTTAGTGGCACACATCAGAGTCTCCGAATCTAAATCTGAATCTGAGCTACGTTGTTGTGCAACGCACACTCGGGGCCCCGGCTCCAAGGTCAAGATGGTTGCCTCCTTAGGCCTTTGATGAGGTGCGCACGTTTTGGGCGTGTGTTTTTGTGTTAATAAAGACATTAACCTTGGTCTCTGGAGTGGAGTGTGGTGGTGGGGGAGACCGCTTTCTTTGGACCCCTGCTGTGCAGGTGGGTTCTCGTTTTAGAGTGACTTTTTGTTGAGAAGGGTTTTTTCTTGGGTTTTATAGTAGGCCAGGGTTTACGGAATCTCAAGCTGATTTCTTCATAAAAAACAGCTCAAGACCCGTTTGTCAGGTGGTTTTTTGGCTAAACTTCATTTGGCCTTAGATTTAGGCCACATTTTAGTGGAGCTTCCAGCCTTGTTCTCATTTTTAGGTCTTCATTTTTGGATCCCATACAATTTTCATGTGGGAATTTGTTGCCAGCCAATTTCGAATTCATTTGCAGATTTGTGGCATTCCGTATTCATATTTTTGAAGCTTTGAAATTTAGAAATTCCTCGCACGCTCAAAGCCAACATCTTTGGAATGATATTGGCTTTGTTCCATCCTCGTTCGATGCTATCGGAATACCTGCAATTGTGGTAGCCCCTCCTGCTGATGCCATGACAACCCCACCCCAGAAAACCACTTGCCCTCCCACACGCCTGGCTCATAGTTTTAGCCTTATGCATTAGCCAGAGCCAGCCCCCCCTCCCTGCACCGCCAGATCCAACCATCTGCCTGCTTAAATTTCCAATCAGAGTATGGAGACACACGCACTCACAGCCAGATGGGGCTGTCGGTTAGCCCCTTTCTCTCTCTCCCTCTCCATTGTCGGGGGCCAAGCTCATTATAAACTTTACCTCCACTGCTCCCCTGGGTGCTAATTTGTGCTCTGCGGGGGGCCCGCACAGTGCGGGGTGGGGGGGGGCTGATTGGATCCGGGTGTCTTGGGTTGACTGGACCATTTAGTGGGAGACGCAATGCCGTAATTTCCTTTAGCATTTCTATTAGGCAGCAAATCATGCACAAAATTATACAAAGGATGTGGCCGCCAGACAAATGCCATGAGGATATCTGTACCTATCGATGGTTACGGCTGGACGATGGACTCCCAGACCACCCCAGACCCCCCCCCCGGACTGTCAGCAAGTCAGCAGAATCGTGCCACTGATTTGCATAAATCCAAAACGAGACCGAAAGAAGATATCGCATTTGACAATTGCCGACAATTTGCTGGCAAAGACTTCGATGGATTCCGGCTCCTCCTTCGATTTCTCCTTTTGTTTTTTTGTGGCTTTTCTGAATCATCCCATTTGATTTCCTAAATGACAGTCATAAACCGCCCCAAGACTCCCATCTGCGCACTCCACTCCCAATGACTATCGCCATTCCTTTGAGATATTTGTGAGACAATAGTGGCTCGTAATTTGGCAGCCAGTTTTAGGCGAATCTTTGCCGCTGACTTGGCTGAATGAATATTTATATGTATGTGTACATATAATAATATACTATAAATGTATGTGCTCCGTACATATGTACATATAATTTATGTATGTACAAGTGTTGACTTGATATCCAACGTTGTTCGTAGTAGTTCCGCAATAATATTCATTTATGCAAATTTTTGCGCCATGCATTCTTCCTAGTCTCTGGGGGGCTTTTAGTGTGCGTTCCAAACGTTTCTTTGTGTACCCTCTACTCCACACAAGGGTGGGTATATCCTTTCTTTGGATGTTTGGAGAAAGATAGCCAGGAAAAGGGCGCTTGGATGACAAATCCGAGCAGGCGGTGGAGCGGCATCAGGCCGACTTAAGAAGTGGCTGAATGCTGGTCGATGTGGGAAAGCTGTTCAATGAGGAGCGCAACAAGGAGCTGGTTATGGCGCCCACTGAGGAGGAGCAGTCCCTGGCAGTCCGGACGGTTGTGGAGCTGTTCTTCGGCCAGAAAATGCGCCTGTCCTGCTTTACGGTGGCCGTTTATGTAAACAACAATGTCAACATCTGGACATGGTCAGGCAGGGGCTCCAGGATACTGAGCTACGGCTCTGCTTCAATCCCTGCCACTGGATCTGGAGGTGGTCTTTGGAGAAAAGATTCAGATGCACTCCAACCGAGAAAAGTCTCTTATAATACGATTATATTTCCATTCACATAAGAACTATATTATTATTTAAGCGAATACTTTCAACGATATATCGTGCATGGAAGAGCCTTTAAATTGGTAAATGTTATGTGCTCCAATATAAGACATTCATTTAATCCAAGATAAAGGATACCTTTCGGGTCTCAACCATCCCTTACTGCATTTTAACTAGATTTATTTAAACTTATTTTTATTTCCACTGAGGCATGTGTCAAATTAAAATTCGACATTTGGAACGCGCGTGGTAAATAATTTCAAATGCCCGGGAAATGCTCTCCTCTTTCCACCCCCAGCCCCACGCCCCACTTCCCGGTGAGGGAGTGGAGTGGCGTGCCACCACTTTTGTGGCTTCAACCACACGTTGAACCCTTTTTACGCTATATTTAATTATTTGCATATACAAATATTTTCGTATGATGAATGCTGTGAGATTTTTTCGTTGTCGGTTTTTGCCCGGCTGCCGCCAGCCGGAAATTTAATTGATATTGATGACGCTGCTCTCAGCCTGTGCCTGGTGTCCAGCAGGATCCGGAGTAGGAGTAGGAGTGGAGGCCCATCCAACCGTATTCCCCCAGTCATTAATCTAGCACATTACTTGGTGGAATTGGGGGTATTGGATCAGAAACAGAAATTTAATTTATTTAAATTGAAATCTGTTCCTTTCTCTGACTCATTGAAGAGTTAATCATCGTTTGAAAATCTGTTCACGTTCAGTCATTTGTGTTTGCCTCTATATATATAAATATACTCGTTGTATTGTGTCTAAAGATTTCTGAGAATTATATTTGGATGTTTGAATGGATATATACTCGTTTTAGTTGATACAATCAATTATGGAATTTTTGTTGAGTTATTGTGTCACATTGATGGATGCTCTTTCAAAGGGGATAAGGGGATTATGGGCTTGGAGAGGTGATAAAATATATAACATTTTGGAACTATGAAACCTAAGTGGAGTTCAGGAATATACTCATGTTTTCCAATCAACAAATTTTAATATAAAACAGCTTTCTAGAATATTTGATTTCATCGGGTATTTTGCTGAAATCTCTTGAGATTTGCATTGTACAATCCGTCCATGTCATAGAATATTTGGATATTTAGGTTGCATACGCCTGTTGCTGTATAAATGAGGAAAAAAAACCCCCGTTGAAAATATTTTATTTCCTAAGGGAAATAGTTCCCAAGATTTATCCAGATCTGAGATCTGATAAGTATAACGAAAGTTCCCTTCCAATCCATTGGGGTAACAAATTGTAGAGGCAAAAATTAAGTCGCAATTTTGCCTCCAAAGATTCGCAAGTCGCGTGAAAAAATCAGCGCACACAAAGAAAGCCTAATCGGTCGCAAAAGTATAATTAAGAGCCCCGCCGATCGTGAATAAAAATATACTAAAATAGCGTTAGAGGACGGATCAAATTGGTGCAATCGGTCAAACTGATAAGAAAACAGCTGATTAACATGATTCTACTACATATTTTAAAAAACACGACGTAGAACAAATTGAATCCAAAGCAGGCGCTCGCCAGTCCCTTCCCGGCTCGATAAGTGGGAAAGAAAGAGACGAACCATGTCCGCTAATCAACGGTTAAAAAAGAGAGCAAACAATGGACAAGAAAATATGGCGCATATTTGTACAAGGTAAAGTTGCTGCAAGGTGAGCTATTTCGTCTAGTTATCTATTTTGTTTTCCGCTATCACTTCCACTCTTTGTCTGCTCTCTGCTTTCAAGCAAAACAATCACAGATTGAGAGAACGGGTTCCGGGAGACCGCTTCACCTTTTATTGGTACACCTTGCCCATGCATGTACGTTTCTTTGTGTGTGAGGTATGTATTGCATGTGTGTGTGTGTGGTAACAAAGCAAGCAATGTGAGTTAACTGTAAATAGCTTATTTTTCTTAATATTTAACCGTTGTGCCCTTATCCCCCTTTAAAAGCTTTAGTCACTTGGGATTTCGTTATTCACTTAAAGCGTTATTGGCCTTCACACTCACGGAAAAGCGTTAAATGTCGCAATTTTCGCGCTGCTGAATCATAACAAAACACGCACACACACTCACCTGATCATTCCCCGCCTCCTCCTCGTCCATCAGCTCCACACCAGCTGCTTGGCCCCCCAAAAACAAAAAGAGCGCAACTGTTGCTGCGGCGTACAGCCTCATCTTGCTGCTGTGGTTGCTTTTATTTATGGCCAAATTTTGATCAATTCGTCTAAGCACCAATGACGTTTGCGAAAAAGTTTCACACGTAACGCAGGTAAAATCGTACGTTGGCGGAAATACGCCGCTTCAAAATAGTGTCTTTTCCGCGACGAAACGAAAGGCGACGCGTCTGGGCAAACGAACGGGGGAAAACAGTGCAGACTAGCGGCTCCCACCGAAACTGGGGGCTATTTGGATCCAGGTAAAAAACGCTAGTGACAACTACACGGTAACTAAACATTTTCTACATAATGAGAGGAAAAGAGGGTATGGACAATGGGCAAAACGGAAAAAGAAAGTGCAACGCAGCAAAGTAAAGTCCACCCATATGCTTAATATACCTTGAAGACAAAATCAGACGTCACATGCGAGGTGAGGTTCGTACGATTCCTTTTAATTTGCATTGGCTGTTTTTGCCTGTAGTGCAAACCCCTTTTTATAGCCCATTCAAAATAAAAACTCATTTTTTCGTTGCATAAGAGAAGCTAAAACATATCGTATTAAAAACGCAATTATGAGTAAATCCAAAAAATATACAGTCTAACTTCCGTATAGCGAATCTCATGGAAAATTCGTTATACGGAAAATTCGTAATATAGAGTATGTTTTTGCTCCATATAGAATTTCAGTGTTCTGGAAATAAATTCATTATATAGAAAACTTCGTTGTATGGAACTTCGTAATAGAGAAGTTCGATAAAGGAATATTTATTTATAAAAACCTGTTTTGGTATACCATTAACAGTTTATGTATTGCAAGGTAGTGATCTTGCGCTGAGGTACAGTTCTCAGTTAAATATCTCGATCCCAATACATTTCTTGGCTTTTGCATTTATGACAAATGAGATGACAAATATTTCCTCAATTCTATAATATCCTTCTCCCTAGAGTAATGTATTGCTACGATTTTATCTTATTCTCCGGCTTCAGGGTCGCATAAAAATGGTCTGGTTTCAATACGATATAAGTCGTTATATGTATTCAAATTACGGATATATTTATATAGGATGGGCCCTAAAATTATCATACAAATCCGCCAGACCAACCAACAGAATTGTTATATTCTAACGTAAATATAACATTTATAAACAAATTTCGTTGAAAACCACTAAAAAAGACAATTTAAAATGATCTAAAATATAGGTTTAACATTATCTGGGACAATTAAAGCCACTCCGGCGACTGCGTAGACATGTCCGGACTGTGCGTGACCTGGCGAATGGATCGGCCAAAACGGAAATGCACAAAAACAAACGCCATGGAGGTAACCGCTGGCAACAATGCCACCAAACAGTCGTTTCACAATATTGATAAAGCTCCTTTTTCCACTATTTTTCACACATTCCGCCCGCCAGCATGAGTACGCACTCGGGTCGCGCGTATCTGAATTCATGTCTCAAAGTGCCCATAGATCCGTGCAACAACTGTCCGGCTCCGGTCTACAATCGTCCGAAGCTGTGTCTCGGCAAGAAGCAGACGGGCAAGACGGGCCGCGCCAAATCCACTGACTCAATGGAGGCGGAGACACCTGGATGGACCACCCAGACAGGGATCCGATCGCTGGCCAAGTTTTACGACAGTATACCTGGTGAGTGGTGGTTCCAAAAGGATAATTTACGGTGACTTATTGCTCGAGTTCTTTTCCAGACTACTGTGATGTGAAGCACATGCACCAGGAGGAGTTCTACTCGACTCTGGAGAGCCTGCGAAGCACCAGCCGTGAGCTCAGAGCGCAACCCAGAGCCGAGCCCCCGGCGGAGCGTTGTGCCAGTGCCAGCAGCAGCTCCTTGGGAAAGTCAAAAAAACGCGCGGGAAAGGGGAAAAAGAAGAGACTTCCGTTGGTGCTGGATCCAGCTCCCGCCTCAGTGCCACCCACCCCCACACCACTGAGAGCTACAGCACATAGCCATGCCAATCGCTGCTCCACGCCCGCAGTAGTCATCACTCCCATCTCCAGTTGCCTAAGCGAGGAGTACGACAAGTGCCTGAGGGATCTGAGTCGCCTGAAGAGCTTCAAGGAGGACTATGCCGTTGAGGTGGCCGACTTCAAGCGTTCCCTGAAGAGCTTCGAGGAGGAGTTCAAGCGGCCGAAGACCACCAGCAGCAGTGGCACACAGACGGCACAAAAGCCTCATCCAACGGGTCCGCCCGGAAGCCACACGGCTGAGCGAGCCAAGTGTCGCCGGGAGATGCTGCGCCGATGCTTCAGCGTCAACGATCTGGGTGGGATTGCCCCGCACTCGAGTTTCACGCCACCTAGAACTGGCCAGCCAAAACTGAGCAAGTATTTCCTACCGAAGAAGGAGGGGGAGGAGAAGGTGGTTCCCAAGATTCAGATAGAGTCGCCATCCGTGTCTTCCAAGCGCAGCAGCAGTGCCTCCACAACTGGGCGAGGGCGCGGACGTCGTGGCAGGGGACGCAAGCCAAAGATTACAGCGATGCAGTCAGAACCGGAGGAAAAGTGTCGGCCGCCTTTGAGAATCTTCGAGCTGGAGGAGGATATGCCAAAGCGGACGCCCAGCGTGTCCCCCCTTCATCCAGTGGCGCGTCCCAATCTGGCAGCCACTCTGCGTGCCGAAGTGTCCCGGAAGAAGGTCAAGGAGCTGAAGAACAACTGCACCTACCACGATCCCAGGCCACAGTTCGATTGGGAGGTTCGCAAGACGCCCGCCTGGAAGTCCATGTCGCTCAAGTGAGTGCAGTATCCCTCGAGGATCTGAAGACCTTTAATTCGCTGAACTATTTTTGTGTGTCCTTTAGTGAATCCCATAAAGCCCTGCTATCCATCCGATTGGCCACGCGGAAGGCGGAGCAGGCCCTGCAGGAGCGTCAGTATGATCTGCACATGACCATGATGCGGCAGCGGGTCAAGTCCGCACCCTTGTTGCTGGAGGGACCCACCTTCTGGGGCCCGGAGGTAGGCAAGCTGAGCCACACCTGCCAGAGCGAGGGCAGGCGACACGCGTGCGAGAGCAGCAAGCAGCGCAGAAAGAAGTCTAGCTGCCCGGCCGGGGACGCTGATGGCAAGATACAGCAGCTGCGTAAGATCTATGGATCGGAGAAGTCCTGTTCGCGCCAGTCGCAGCGTAGCAAGCGATCCGCACGTCGACCCAGGGACCAGGAGACACCCAGTCACGACAGCGGCGATGATTTGTGCAGCGTGGACCGCGCCTTCCTCTAGAGAAGCACTTAATTCTGAAGCACCTAGCCACAATACATGTATACTTTTTTGGATGATCCCATTGGGAGAAATTTATTCGGGCAGTTGCAAGGTGTGGAGCGAGGAGAAGTCTGCAATCAGCTCGTTGCTGTACTTCTGGTCATCGGTCAGGGGAGTGTTGCCTGGACGCTGGAGAATAATAGTCTGTAGACCAGCGGAACGAGCAGCGGCAGCTTCTGCAAGGGAAAGAACACTATTAAATGAATGTATTCTGGCAGCCATCCGGCACTTACCTCCAGGAATATCCGTGAGGAAGAGAATGTGACTTGGATCTTCACCCAAAGACTGGGCGATGTTTGCATACGATTGGGACTCCTGTTTATGGCCCACATGGGTGTCGAAGTGTGCGCTGAGATGGGTCAACAGGTCCCCCACAATGCTGTACCTGAAGATAAGCTTCTGGGCGGCCACACTGCCGCTGGAGTAGACGGCAATCCGAAGGCCTGCCTCACGCCAAGCTTCAAAGGCCCCAGGCACATCATTAAAGACACTGCGAAGGGATACAAGTTCATAATTGGTTTATTAGGCAGTAATTATCTAAGATTAAGATCTTACTGGCCCATGAGTTCGCCGGTTTCATAGCCCTGCTGCCAGATAAGGCCCTGGAGCGTTTTCAGCGGCGTCACCTTCAAATCTTTGTCAATCAGATAGCGCACAAAGCCTGTGATGACCTGCACATCCACTTCCTGTGGAGGTACACGCAACGTGGCAGTGTACTCCGCGTATTGTGGCACCTGTTGCAGCTCTCGGACAATCTGTTTCACCTCCGAACTGCTCTCCCAGGACTCTTCGAGGAACTTTTTCACATTGTTCTTGGCATAGGGAAAGAGAACATCATGCACAAAGCTGATGGACGTGGTGGTGCCTTCAATATCCACCAGCACCACCTTGGCAACACGTTCTGTTGACAGCATTATCACTGATAAACGGGAAAGTTTTCTACAAAATCAAAAAAATCAAAAAATTCCGGATGTCACAGAATCTGTTTATCAGTATGACCGCGGATTTATCGGTAAAAAATACGGTCCGACCCTCAGAAATATACCGAAACATACTAAGACGGTTTCAAAATATATATATTTATGAATCAATTTTGTACTTAACTGGCTAGTTTTTAGTCCTTGCTTTTATTGTATTTTGACTAAAACAAGGTTTAAGCAAATAGTTCAACAAAAAAAAAAACAGGTGTAATGCTTGTATAGCCTTTGTACACCCTATTTCGATAATTTCATATGAAGATGAAAAAAGACCTTTTCTCAAATTGATATGTTTTAGACATATTCATGTGTATTATTAGTATCTTGTATATTTATCTCGATCCTACGGAGCCTTGGATGACAAACATATTCACAATTCGATAACATCCATTTCCCCCAGGGTATGTGTGCATAGAATGGGACTCATTGTTGTGAACCGGTTATGACGAAAAATTCCTGTTTATTCTTTCTTCCGTCGAATCCTCCCAGCTATATTGATCTCTCAGCTTTGCCCACATAATTTTATATGATTAATGAATTAATTTTCTACTTGACTGGCCTATTCTAAATACTTGCTTTTATTGGATTTCTATATACCGTTGAAAATGAAATTTAATAAATTGACGAATTTGACAAAATATACCATTATATACCGAGATACCGTAAATATACCGTAGCAGTGATGACAGTTTACAAAAATATTGCTATCGATAGTTGCCGGCTATTAGTGTTGCGCAGTGCCCGAATATCGTGGGCGCGATGAAGCTATTGCCTATCGATGGGTATCGGTCTACGCCCATCGCTAGCTCGTAAAAAAATTTAGGCTAAAAATTTTAATTTGCGCTATTTTTCGCATAATATGCGCTGATAATCATTAAACCAGGTCAAGGTTAGCACCTCCAGGGTGCGAGGCGTAAAAGTGGACTAGTGAAAAGCGCAACTAAAGAGAGAAAAGCCGATAAGAAGCAGAATAAAGCATCAGCTGCATTGTGTGTGCGCTTTTTTGTTGTAGTTTATTTGGCATATATTCGTGTGGCCTACGTGATTAAATAGCCACGAAAAGAGGGCCAAGAGTGAAATGGTGCAGGGCACAAGTGGCTAACACGAGCCGCGGCCGTATTTTTGCAAAATAATTGATAGCGTTCGTCGGAACCAGCTGAAATCGCCAATAATCTGAGACGCAGCCCCGTTTCCGTGTGTGGGTGTTTTCTATCTGTGTGTGTTTTTGCTTATCCGCGCGTGTGTTGTATTTCTGTGCGGTTGCGTTTGTTTGTTTGTGTGTGTGTGTGTGTGTGTGTGTGACGGGGGGCGAAGGTACAAACACACCCACCCAAAAGCAGTCGCACTCGCAGCGCGCTCTCAAGGTTAAACTCGGACGTCGGCGCCCACTGCCGCCCACTGCAATGCTGTGATGATGAGCAGGGGACGCGCCAAGGACACGGGGAACCGCAACCGGAGCCGAGACATGGAGACGCCGCGCTGCTCCATCTGCGGCACCACCCAGCAGCTGCTGCGCTGCGCCAAGTGCAAGGCCATCTACTACTGCTCGGCGGCGCACCAGCACATGGACTGGCCGAATCATCGGCAGGACTGCCGCCTGTTGGCCCGCCAGAAGAACAACAACAACAAGATGCAGCAGATGCAACAGCTGCAGCAGGCCGTGGCAGCCACCTCCCTGGAGGGCAGTGGCGCTGGCGCCAATTGCTCCACGGCCCAGATGATGACGCCGGCCCATCAGGCCCAGAGCTGGCCGGCAGAGGTGGACAATCTGTTGAATCTCCTCGGGCAACCGGGACAGGGGGACACCCAACCATCGGGAGATGGCAGCCAGCGGCAGAGCCATCACCATCACCACCAGCACCACCACCACAGTGGGGAGAAGAGCTCCAGCTACCAGATCGGCCTGGCAGACGCCAGCTTCATGGGATCGGGCAGGTGAGTGTGTGGCTGTGCAACGACATAAATGACACCTCCGTTTAATGCACTCCAGAGACATTCGACGGAGAGTGAGGATCACAACATGAATCGATACGAACATGAACATAATTTGGATTTCCATTGCCAAGAAATAGAAGGCTTTTCTAGGGAAGAATTCACTGGATAACTAGACAACGTTGGCCATCTTGACCAGGTCCGACAACGAGTGGGGGCCAGTACCCATGTGGCAGCTCTTGAACGACGGACACTTGTCCAGCACTCGCTCGAACTCGGAGTCCTTTTTGGACCCGTCCTGGAGCACATCCCACTGCGGACGCTGCTGCTTGCCTTGGGCCTCTCCTGGAGCAATGGACTGATGTTCAGCTGCAGAGATTGTGGCCACGGCTGCGCTGGCTCCCTCGATCATGGCCAGCACCAAACACCCGATCAGCGCACCGTTTGCCATTTGCCGGATGCCCTGGCGGGCAGAGAGAATGCCACCCGTTGCAGCGCCGCACACAATCGAGTTCCAAGCGTCCTCGCGCTGCCTGTAGTGGATCATTGTGCAGTCCACAGTGCTGAATGTGGCGGCCCAAACGGCAAAGCTGCCGGCAATCACGGGTGTCCTCAACTTGACGGAATCCAATCCGCCGTAGAGCCCGCGCCGAATTCCAGTCGGAGCATCCCTGAATCCCTTCAGAAACTGGAACAGACTCCCGCCAATGGTGCCCATCATGAAGGCACCGCCGGCGTCCTCCACAATCCGTATGGGACAGGGCTGACGAAAGTACTTCATCCTCCTTCTGGGCTACCCCTCGCTGTTGTGGTGTCTTTTTTCTGTCGATCCCTTGCTGGGAGATCTTTTTCTGTTTGTATTTTGTTATTCCTAACCGTCTAACGTGTGTGTTCCGAATGGTTTTTGGGGATTACATGCTTGTGACGTTTGTTTCAAATCGGTTTAGACAGAGGAAAGGGGTTTTCCTATAGCTAGGGGAGTCCTTTGGTGCATATCATTTGTGTTCTTTGTTGAGCGATAGATCTAGCTTTAATAAATGACATTCTTCATTGTTAAGTACTTGTAAATATTTGTTTTGGGCTACGTGGGATCTGCCATAGCTGATATTCGAGTTATTGTGCATTTGATTAGATCATTTTTCAAGTCGAAACAGTTGTCGTCCGCACACTCGAAGTACTTTTGCGCAATTAGCCAAACCATCTTGCCACGAAGGTGAAGTGTGCGCGAAGGCAGATTAGTGTGCATTCCTTACCCACTTGCATATCGAGGCAATTATCGATAAGCGTTACGTGCGATGACTTATGACGGATGACTCTAACCGTCCATCTGCCATCTCCCCACTCAAAGTTCTTTATTTGAGCTCGAAATTTATGAATCTCATGCCCCGTGCCCCCTCGGAGGCGATTAGATTGTGCCCGGAGTGCCGTGGGAGAGAAGAGGCTCCTGGGAGGGGAGAGCGGGGCGAATGTTTACCTTTGGGCATTACGTGCCCGGGAATCGAATGCATATGGCGGTCGCTCGCTGCGATTCGACTGACTGCAGTCGCATTTTCCCGGACACCGACACCCGGACAGCGCTGACATTGTAATTATTCTGTTGCGCAGTTTGTCCGTACCAAAAATTGTGTATAATCACTTTTCAATACCCTCACTGGACGGGGCTACCCTCTAAAGGGCAGTGAATGGAAACCGGGAGAGAGATATATCCCATCCGAGTGTTTCCTGGAGAACCAGACTCTGTGCTAAATCGAAACAAGCAGAATTTGAATACTACATTCCTCTACGATTGACTGCACTCGCAGTCATTGCTGCACAAATGTCCCATAAGAGAAGGGACACTCAACATTTAGATGAAATATTGCACTGCTTGAAGGCCAACAATCAGCTGTTTTTTGTCAGCTAAAACTCGTGAATAATCCCTGCTAATAATAATCTCCAGCATAGTAGCATAGAATACCTGATGATTGTATTTCCTTAGGGTATCTACAGCGTCGGCATCCGTGGCTCCCCTACTTTCTCCGCTGTTTTTTCTCATAGGTGTGTTTGTTTTCATTTTACACACCAGAACCGGCATTAACAGATACCATAAATATGGTTTTTGCACACCCTGTCTATATGTGGAAATTCTTTTGCTCGTTGCTGAATCATCGAAATTTTGCGCGTTTCGTTGCTTTTGTTGTTATCGTTCGGGGCTTACCGGGTGGGTGGTCCGTTCCGTGCCGTGCCGTTCCGTGCCGTTCCGTTCTGTGCCGTTACGTACTGTCATTCCATTCACTTGGGTGGTCGTCTCCGATTTTGCGTACGTGCCGCGCGTACGCAAGTCTTTCGTTCAAATGTTGTTATCATTTATCGTAGTACGATTTGCGTCTCGTTTGCTTTTGTTTTGTTTACTTGCTGCTGCTGCTGCTGCTGCTCCCCACAGCTCATGCCGGGATCGGGATAGGGATCGGGATGAGCAACTGATGTTGTTGTTCTTTGTCAAACAATTAGCAGTGGCATGATCTCATTGGGGAGAGGGGGCGGTTTGCACAAAATTCTACATTGTTTATAAATGTGTTAGCTAAATTCTGGGGCTGGGGGTCTTTTGCTCACGTCTGTTCGCCTGTCAAGCGACTGGGGTCCGGGATTGGGAACGGGTTTGGGGTTCTTGGGATTTTCGGGGCAAGATAAATAAAGCATTGCGCAAAAATTTCAAGAAAGCAAACCGCCTGGAACCGCATTAAAGTCTCCGTCGGATAAGAAAGGGCAATACCCAGTGCAAAAACGATTCTATGGGGGGGCTATGACCTTGTCACGAATGGTTGGTAGATTGTTGACTATTCTCAATCAGAAGCTAATTATAATTTGTTTAGGTTTATTAAGGGTTCTCCCAACAGGCGCTAAAGACGTTTCCTTAGGTGTTTCCAAGCCACAAGCGAGTTCCCATTACCATCTGTCAGTAAATCAGGATTTAGCTTAATGCAAAATCTAAGAAAACCATTACTTTCTTTAATTTATTGATATTTACCTGTGCTTTTGACAGATCTATGAAATGTTTGGCTATTTTATCTTTTACTTATTGAACAGCTTTCAAAACACGCTGTACAGATGGAACTACTCGAAGCACTAATCGTAATATGCGTAATTTATACAGATTGTTTATAGATTATAAAATATATACGATATAAAATATTTTTCAGTGGAAATTACGACTTGGGGGGAATGCAAGAGACCCAAGAAAGATACGAATATACTGTGGATTTAAGCAGGGATTTGCTTTGCACTTCGCAGAGATGCCGAAATTAGTTTATGGCAGATAACAGTATGGCAGATTTATAAACAGATTCAGATTTGTATTATACCTGGAAAAGAAGTTCACAGAAGAGTTTTCGGAAGATGTTACTCCCATTACCAGATTGTTTCTCCTCCACTATATTCCATTATACCTCCACTTTGTAGATCCTGGGTCCATGTTGGTCGCCTAATTGGAATTCACTTTACATGTCCTCCGTTTCCCTCTCCAACGATGCGGGCAATAATTCAGATGGTCGTCAGATGGACGGAAAATCTTCCATAGATCTCGAATCATCGCCGCTCGCACAACAAATCAAACACCAGACGGAACAAAAATAGTATTGTACTACGTAGACAGACGCACGTCATCAAGGTCGTCTCAGTGCGTGTGCGCCGCCCGCACCCCGACCCCCTGGCGGGTGTTCCTCCTACCGCCACCCGCTGAAACCGGCTGTGGGGGGACCTGCGTGTGGTACACGTGCCAGCGCGCCAGTTGTCGCACGTAATACATCCAAAAAAGCGAGAAGGGCTCGAAGGGCTCGTAGCGCTAACAATCGATCATTACACTACATTTGTATGTATGTATGTATGAACGCAGGGAGTGAGAGAGAGGCAGCAAGTTACACTCATTCCGCTGTGCGCTCTCCTCTCTGACTTTGAACTGGGCCGTTGACCTAATTTTGCAGAGCTACTACACACGCTCTTGTTTTATGTTGTTTCCCCATCCCCATCCTCTTCCTAGTCTTAATTTATTTGTTGTATTCTTGTTCAATCATTATTTTTGGTATTTTTACCTTTTCCTCGCTGCTTCCCTCTGCTCTGCTGTGGCTCTTGCAGTCCCTTTTGCTCGCTTGGCGTCTCTCTCTAACGTTTGGTCAACTAACGCGTGTGCGTGTGCGTGTTCGCGTACGTTTTCGTGCTGTGTGCATGTGTTGGTGTACGCTGGGCTACGTGACGATTGTTGCGCTTGTCTTTTTCTGCCTTTGCCTTTGCGTTTGCTTTGCTTTGTGGGTTTGTTTGCATTTGTTTCGAGTGTGTTTGCTGTCTGCTGTGGGCGTTGCAAGCGCTTGAAGGGTAAACGGAAGGAAATCCCAGTCATACCAATCATATATTTGATATTCTGATCTGATAACGAATCAAAACTGAGGCGCCGTGACCGGCAACTGTCATATTTCGCATCAGAAAATTCCCCCGTTCCATTCCCCTGCTTTGGCATAATTTTCTGTCTGTGCAAGTCGCAAAGTTTGTTATCTGCTGCTGCTGCTGCTGCTGCTGTCGCTGCTGCGGTCGCCGTTTTCATTTGTCAATTATTTACTCACACTCGACGTGCTTATCGCTTTGCTCTACTGTCGCTTCCCAGGCCCCCAGTGCTCTCCTTCTCTCACTCTCAGCTCTTACTCTGGCCAAGCCAAGGCACAATGATGTAGGGTGAGGCATTCCCTCTGTTCGATTTTTGCTAATTCTGTTAGAGGTTGGCTTTTCAACAGGAAGACAACAACCGTAAGAGAGCCTTCTGGCAATACCCTTCCTTCTATTAATATACCTTGACAACCTGCACTACTCTGTCTCACTCTCGCCTCTGAGGAAACCAACGGGGGGCAACAGTAAATGCTGCCGCTCCACCGCATTCGTTCAAAATCGTCGTCGAGAGCGGTTCGTGCTAGCGGAGCATCGCCCCGTTTTTTTTTCCAAATAATTAAATGCTGAAGCGCTAGAACGATAAACAAACGTGACTAAGGAAGAAAGACAGGCAGAAACAAATGTTAATAAAAACAAATAGCTGCAAATACAGAAACACAAAAATAATAAACGCAACAGCTGGCTAATGCAATCTGCAATTATTCGTACCTGTGCACTCACACCAAGCCAAGGCCAACAAAAATCATTAGCTTTAGCCGCCCTACACCAATTCGATAAAACCGGCTCTCCCTCTCCCTCGCTCTCACGCGCGTGGCACTCTCTCGGGGCACATAAAACCCGCGAACAGTTTGAAACTTTCTTCATTTGTGCGTGAGAATTGTTGCTATAGAAGTCGCTCAGACAGAACTCCTGCAGTCCTGCTAAGACAAATGATCTATCTGCAAAGAGCTCTTGACTAACTGAACAATCATCGGGCTAGTGATAATAGAAGTGATTCAGAACAGTTTCGAAAGAATTTTACGCTACGCTGAGTGATCCACGCAAAATGATAACCTCCACCACAACGGACTATCAGAACTTTTTCAAGCACTCGGCGCATCCTGCCAATGCCGAACAATTCTTTCGGGAACTCTTGGACAAGCGGTAATTAAAGGGGATACTAGGGGGACTACAAGTGGAACGATATGAAGATGCTAAGGATCATACATCAGGAAGATTAAGAGGTCCTCAGAGATAGAAGCTGATCTGAGTTCTATGTGGAAAGAATACAATTCAAAATTATCCTTAAAGGGAATCATAGTTGATGCCTAGTGCTTATAAAAGAATACAATGTTAATGGTTAATATTTATATGGAAGTATAGGTTCTCTGGATAGGGGATACTAGGGGGACTACAAGTCCTGAGAGATAGAAAGAATACAATTGAAACCGATCCTTAAAGGGAATCATAGTTGATGCCTAGTGCTTATAAAGGAATACAATGTTAATGGGTAATATTTATATGGAAGTATAGGTTCTCGTACACTTATTGCATCCCCAACTGATTTCTTTCCTGAGGTTTTTGCACTGATTAGCAGATTTCATCGGTTATGAATGCCAAAAATTAAACCGGTTAACGGCTTCTGTTTGTGAACTTCAATGCCGCGTATCTGTATCTCTCTCTCTCTCTCTCTCTGTTTGCTTAGTCTATGAATTTGTATCAAAAAACTTGAAATTTAAAAACTTGTAGCATATGTGGTCGGGCGGTCGTGCTGTCCCTCGATCCTACGAGCAACACGTTTCAGTAATTTTAATTTATTTCGGTTTTTGGACTGTCTTTCCTTCTAAAGCAATTCTGAACTTGTGAGAAATGTTTCATCTTTATTATTATTATTTATTTTCGTGTTGTTTTATGATACTCGTATGAGGGTTGTGCTTATCCAGAAATTCGCGATCGTTTTTTGGGGGCGATCTGGATGGTGGCTGGCCTACGTGACTACGGAGAACCGACTGCCCGAGAGATTTGTGGGGAAAATATTGGTTTTATGGAGGCATCGTAAAAAAGTCGTAAAATATTGTGTATATATCATTATTATAGTTGTACTCAAAGCAAATAAATAACGCTTAAATGCAATCAAACTTGCGATATGCAAGGTGCAGCGTGAAGCGTTCCCAGTAGTTGGTCTATAAATAGATCGGAAATGCAGGCGAGGCAGGTCTAGACAGTCGACCCGTAGAATGCTGCCAGGTGGGGTTTCCCCCAAGGTGACCTCACCCAGATAGGCATCTATAGATCTATCTATCGATAGATAGACAGAAAGCTAGATAGAGGGCCTTCAAAGAGATCTTCCATATACATATATGTATCTTTGAAATGTAATTGGCTTGGATACTCATCAAGTTCTTTGTTCTCTGTCTTGCCCCCACACAGCGAACGGCGCTATGAGGATCTGTGTCGGAACATCATCAACGACATGAACCAGTACGGCCTGTCCGTGGTGGATGACTTCCTGGGAATGGAGACGGGTCTGAAGATCCTCAACGAAGTGCGGAGCATGTACAATGCTGGCGCCTTCCACGACGGACAGCTGGTGCACAACCAGAAGCCCGATGCCCCAACCTCGGCGGTGCGTGGAGACAAGATTCGAGGGGACAAGATCAAGTGGGTGGGCGGCAATGAGCCCGGCTGCAGCAACGTCTGGTATCTGACCAATCAGGTGAGTGTGTGATATCTTCTAGAATGAAAGGATCTGTGACTAATTTGTTTCCCCTCCTCGGCCAGATTGATTCTGTGGTCTATCGCGTGAATACCATGAAGGACAATGGCATCCTGGGCAACTATCACATCAGGGAGCGCACGAGGGTAAGCAGTTACTATGGGATTCCTCAAAAGATTTGCTAATCGCATTGGTTGTCCCTCCTCAGGCGATGGTTGCCTGCTACCCCGGATCGGGCACACACTATGTCATGCATGTGGATAATCCCAACAAGGACGGCCGCGTCATTACAGCCATCTACTACCTGAATATCAACTGGGATGCGAGAGAAAGCGGTGGAATACTGCGGTAAGCTGATAGATCTCCCTGTCTCCTTTGAATTTGGACAATTGAGTAATCCGTTGACTGGTTATAGGATTCGACCCACGCCTGGAACCACTGTGGCCGACATTGAGCCCAAGTTCGATCGACTGATCTTCTTCTGGTCGGACATACGCAATCCTCACGAAGTGCAGCCCGCCCATCGCACCCGCTATGCCATAACCGTCTGGTACTTTGATGCCAAGGAGCGCGAGGAGGCGCTCAATCGGGCCAAGCTGGAGAACAGCCGGACGAACAATGCCATCACAAGCAGTACGTCCCAGGCACAGCAGGCCGAGCCCGATTCCACAACCACGCCACCACCACCACCCGCCACAGTAGCCACAGCAGCCACATCCGCGACAGGACCATCCTCAACCTCTTCGCCCGCACCTGCAGCCGTGTTGCCCGCCAGCATGTCCACGGGCACGGGGGCGTTGAATGCGAATGTCTCGAGCAACTCCTGCGCCGCCAGCAGCGAGATATGCACGTAACACAGCGCTAGCGGAATGTAGGGCAACCAAAAAGTGTAAATTTTTTCCAAAACACTCTGTAAAAAGCTAGTTAAAAACTATTTATGTACACAAGTCTAGAAGCGGGCCAGGCTCCGGCCCACTCGAGTCAGGCCCAGTTTGCAAAAGTGAATCAAAGCTCCTTTAGTCGTTAAGTCTGCTAGTTATAGCCTCTAAGTCGTACGTTTAGTTAGTCTCACACATTAACCCCTAGCTAACTGCCTTGTCAGCGATCGAGCCGATTGTTTTAGCATCTTTTTAATTCGTTACAAACTTTCGCAGTGGCAAAATTGCGTTCATTTCATACTTTTCTGGCTGCCAAAGTATTATATCTAAAGAGCAGTGCATCAACAATAACAATCGCCAAGCAACGCGACGCTCATCCTATTCTATCTCAAAATTGTGCCAGTAGATTGTATGAAATGTGATTTCTGCTGGCACCCCCTCCCATCCCCACTCACTCAATCTGTCGACTCTCATGCATCTAGTACTCGTAGTTAGAAATCTTTTTCATATCGTTAGGCGACAACAAAATCTGTTCTCTTGTTAAATTCTAGAAGATAAATTATCCATATTTATGGCATATCTGCATACATATGTATGTATCTATGTACATATATGTATTTATGTATATTTTTCTATTAAATGAAAGCCTGAGCAAATGCCACACGTGTCTCTAAGTTTATTTTCTTTGTATAATGATTCTATGATTACTTAAAATAAGTTTAGAAAGCGAAACGTTCGAGATATGAACATAGGTGGAGGTTTAAGACTGAGTTCCCAGGAGTCGGTTTAAGGATTAAGCCGAGCCAGGACAAAGTCAGTTGAACAGTGTTAATCGAAGACTATGTCAAGAGGCTCCAGAGCTAGATCAATAGTAATTGCAAAGGCAGACGATCCGAATAGCCCGAACTCAAATGAAAGTGAAGCTTAGAACAAAAGGGAAAAGTCGAGAGAGCGATAGGGGATACCAGCAGCTTAGATTCTGGTGAAAGAAAGGGCGAGAAACGAGAAGAATGGCACAGCATGGACAATGTAGTCACGAAAACTGATCAGGTATCATGTTTTTGAGTTCTGGTGAACGCCTGTGATACATTCTCTACCTGTTACCTATGTGCTGCTTGTTCTTGAACAACAGCTTTAGATCACGTAACAAGAAAAGGTAACGTTATATTTTTAGGCTCCTTTTCTGCTGATCATAAACGATGAATGTATGCATCGTAATCACCAAGCGTAAAATGATCTCTGATCAAGAATAATAGGGAATTACGTTAAGCTGCGCCTCTGGCTATAAATACCAGATGTAATAGCTAATATCGGGCAGCGTGACCCGACTGTAGGAAAGTAGGTCCTTCGCTTATCTGGCCCCTGCCACATAAACATAATATAGAAATAATATCGAGCTCTCAAGCGATAAACACTCTCCCAAAGCATGACCAAAATACGACATATGTTGATATTTGAATATACACTTTATTTTTCAGAAAAAGTTGTTCATTTTCGTAATGACTTTACATTTACATATATGTATGTATAGTATATATATTTATATATATTCTTCTGACGCTCTGCACATCATGCGTTTGTGTGTGTTTCATTTTTTTGTTTTCGCTGGAATGGCCATATTATTTGAATACGATACAAGTTGCACACATGATTTGATCTGATCTGTTTGTTGTCTATATAATATTTAGAATAACCGAAGAACAACGACGAATGTACCATATGCCATTCGAAAAACAAACAACCAAAGCACATTTTTTGTTTTCAACATTTACATCAATTAATATCGTTTCTGCGAATATGCTTAGTACTTGGCCGTGGCCAAAATTCATCTAGATACTTGATTTGCTTTCCAAAAATATATATATATTGTATGTAGGTAGATATAATATATATGTATCTCGTATATACACACACGGCTGACGACTGACTGATCTAATAATTGCTGATGCTTCTCTTTTCTTTTCTTCTCTTGTCTGCTCTGCTCTGCTCTGTAAGTACTCCATCTATTTTCATTGCCTGCAAATCTGTTGGTAGAAAAATAAACACCACTACCATCTCATCTGTTTGTATCTTCATCTTAAATCGTGTATAGCCCCTTCTTTGCTTGTCAAATCCTTCTATAGCTATATTTTATGTACCGTTCGTCATGGCGTTGACTCTGAGTTGTGCTCTGTTCTAAGTGGATTTTTATACAATTTCGGTTCGGTTCGGTTCGGTTCGGCTCTTTATTCTGTATTCTGTATTCGATAAAGCTGAAAATGAATACTGCAACTGGGGGTAGATCAATATGGGAGGTCCCTTCCTTCAGCTCCTTTTCAGCCAAGCCAACTAACAATTGCAAATGGAATCAAATGCTCCCAAAATATATATATATATATTTGTATCTGTTTATATGTAGGTAGTATGTATATCTCTCTGGCATCGCTATATATCCTGAATAATCTGCCTCATCGAATTGTGCGAATTACATTTTGCAATAATTTTGTGTTCGGTGCGCAACAACTAGAAACTCTTTTATTTTGCAAACTACTCAACACTGGTTGGGGGGCGAAGCACTGGACACTGAGTGGGAAAAGTACTCGCACACTAGGCTGGGATAATGCCGCACTAATTAGCTATGATATATATTTTGTATATTACACAAATACTAAGCACTTTATTGGAACGCACAACAAAAAACTCCAATGGGACAGAACAGAACCTATCATCCATCCATCCATCCATCCATCTTGGGCCATCATCCATCGATGATGTTAACAAATTCTTTTTGGTTTTACAGTTTTCATATTCATTTTCTTTTGGTATATGCACCAGTCTACAATTTAATTGACAGAAGTTACAATTTAAAAATATTTTCATCTTACGCTTTGCTTTTGGTTTATGTTTCATTTTCAACGCACAACAAAAATATCTACGAATTCAACAACATAGTTCTCCATAGGCTACCGAAATTAATAATCTCCTATATATGTTAATATGCATATTTCTCAGTTATGTAATCCCCTATTCTGTCTGCTTCTGCCTTTGTTCTGTGTGGTGTGGTGTGTGTGTGTGTGAGAGACATACAATATAATTGGTAATTGACTTTTGGTCAACGAACTAATCATCGGTATACATTTACGATTAATATTTAATGATAGGTAGGCCGGCCTCTCTCTTCCTTTTGTGGGGGATCTGTAGTTTATACGAGTATATCTGTTAGTAAACGCATTTTGGTCTCAAGATTTTTGTTGTGTGTTTCTCGAATGAAGTTCGCGCATAGTCGGAGTGAGTTTTAAGCTAACGATTCTGATTCTTTCAGTTTTTTTTTTAATGGGACTATCATTATAATTTTGTCACGCTCTGTAAACAAGCATTTCCAATTTCCTCTATATGTAGTCCTAAAAAGAAAGTCTTCCGTTTACACAATACAACAGGAGTTTCGTCATCATCATCATCATCATCATTGGGGTTTCAGGTTTATCATGCGTGTTGAGGAGGATATATCATATATCGTATAGATAGAGCATACGTTTATCGTATCTGCGGTTAGGTTACACAAAAATTGTCCATCTGTCAAGATCGTTTAAATACGAGTAGTATATAACATCTAAAAACATCTTCTTTGGCGTGAGTCTCCATAGTTCGTTTCACCATACATATATCATATCATATCGTACTGTATACTACGAGTATGTCTCCTGTTCGGGGGGGTTCTTGGGAGCAGGGAGGGGCGGTGCGTGCAAAAAGTTTCAGCTAAATTTCTCTAAATTGTTTGCATGCTAAAGAGGAGAGGATTCTCCGCTGGGATTATCTTTACAGCTACTAACTAGGTTCTCAAATGTTTCTTCTCATCTCATTGTTGTGTGCGTTGTTTCGTGAGTAAAAACTTCAACTCTAATGAAATGAAATATTCTTTCTAGACTCGTATCTCTTATCTCTTCTTCTTTTTCGAACTCTGTTCAGTGTAAAATATCAGCAATTTTGTTTCGTTTTTTTTGTTTCTCTCAAATATGTGTGTTTGCAGCGTTTCGTGTGTTCGAATATTTAGAATATGTTTCTTTTTTTCAGATTTTTCTAGTTCGGGGCAACATTTACAAAACACATCGATTGGGGAGGGGGTGTAAGGGGATTAGGTATAGGGGGTGTGTGGGGACCGGCAAATACACTACAAAAATTACACTTACATTTATTCTAGACTCGCTTCTACCATTGTACATTTAGATACACATATACATACGAGTATATAGTATATTTTATCAGATGTGTATACATATACATATATTCATTCTTTTTTCCTTTTTTTGTTTTGTTTTGTTTTGTTTCGTTAATTATACTGAAATTGTATCTCAAAAGGGATATAAAGCCATTTAAGTTTGTTTTGTTGTTTCATCAAAAAACCATTTCCATTCCATTTCCACACGGCGGCAAACGCAATCCTACGAGTCGGAGGATCTTCTGCGATGTCCTGTGGGGGCGGGAGGAGAAAAACTTACAACTACAAATCCTGCTTAAAATCAACGCGTGGCACGCCTCTCTTTACAAAAGATATAGCACATCTATGAGGATGGGAGATGGGGGGGTCAGGACAGGACCCTGACAAGATGACAAGAATTACACGTAATTAAAAATTTCTCGGTTTTGGCCATGTTTTTTTTTGGTTTTTTTGTTGTATAATATTGTGTATTTCATTCTGGTGTTGTTTCTGTTTGTTTGTTTTTAGTATATATTGCATAAAGTCAACATCATTAGCATTAAAACATAAAAATAATTAAATATATATAGTATATCGGATAAAACTAAAAAATAAAACTCTTTCGCTCTGCATTCAGTTGCTGCTCCTTGTCTTCCTTCCTCTACATTTATTATAAAAGCCAAATCATTTAAAAGTTATCCTCCTCTTCTATTATCTTTTTTTTTTACTTGCAATCAGCATTTTGCACTAAAAATTATATCGACATTCTTTTTTATTTCTCTCGTTTTCGTTCTCTTCCTTCCTACTCTTCTCTTTTTGCACAAAATGTTCTCGAAACGAATTAAAAAGTTAAATTCAAAATGAAATAAATCCGAGGAAACACGACACGACCTTCTGGTATCGTGTGGCCTGTGGCGTTTCCTCTCACAATTATTAATGTTACTCATTTTTCCATAATTAGAACTTAACTTAAATGTATCTGTGTGTGTGTATGTGTGTTTGTGTGTGTGTGGGGGGGAGTGTCTATGAATGATTGTGGGGGCGTAGATGTGATTTTCAATTGTTTTTCATTTAATTTCATTTTACGTTGCTTTAATTTGTCTAATTTTGCTGCTGCGTGTCGCTTGCTGTTTTGCCTTCAAGGGGGTTTGGGTTTTTAGGTTTTCTCATGCCTTGTTTAAATCTAACACATAATTTAGTTGCTTCTCGTTTAATAATAGGTATACAATATAAAAACTAAATAATTAATACGTTCAAACGCATAGACCTAGCTCCTCAACGAAAAACGCTTTCCGCTCAAGCTCACAGAATGACGATTTCTAGAGTGTTTTTGGATTGGGGTTTTTGTTTTTTTGTTTTCTTGGGTGTTTTAGGGGAGGCTGTGTGGACTTTCCTTAGGGTTTGCTTAGACGCACACTAGCTTTTGACATCATTCTCAGGTTGTTTGTTGTTTTTTTATCGTTTATCGTTTTTTTTTTAGTACATATAATTAATTAAATAGGTAGGTAGGCGGATGGCGCCATAAATATGTGTGTATGTGTTGTCTGTTATGTGTGTGTGTATGTGTGTATGTGTTGTGTGTTTGTTGGTTGTTGCTCTCAACAGAAATTCACTTAAACAAATGCCCAGCATTCGAGTGTTTTGATAACAAAGTCTTCTTGTGGCGCCAAAGGCTCATTGCCGTATGTGCTGCAACTCTGTGATCGTCCCTGATTGAGATCTCCATCAAGCCACAGGCCAAAGCGACCGCTGAAACGAAGAAGGGATAGGATGGGACGTTAGCACATTGAATGGTATGGGAATGCAGGGTGAGTACTTACTCTCCGGCGCCAATTGACAGGCTCTCCATGTTGCCCTTGATGAAGTACATGTTCTCGCCAGTCCAATGGAATACCTTGAAGCTGGGATTGAACTTGTAGAGCAGGGACTCGCCGGTGCCATAGAAATGATCCGACACATGCAGCGAGCAGGAGGTCAGGGCACCAAATACCTACAGAAATGAACAAAAAAATAGAGATTAGTATTCCTTTTCATATAAGATCTAGTTGAGCGATGGCTTACATTATTATCTGTGTCCTCGATGACAATTAAAACTGGACTCTCCAGGCGCGCCATCTTGCGGTACAGGGAGTTCAGGGCGAAACCATGTTGCGATGTGCTGAAGATCAAAGACCAGGAGTATCCCTCCGCACGAGCTGGCAGATGAGAGCAGAGCTTCTCGCTGTAAGAAAAGGTACAACACATAAGTATAGGGTTCACTCCAGGCCAACCAAAAGATCAAGCAGTATTCCATACAAAAGGGGAGCGCAGCAGTTGAAGACTTTTTACATTTATTCGACTTGAAATATGGCAGTACAGTGCTCTCCTTTAATCGACCACTTACCGATGCTCCTCTGTGAGGATCTCTGTCTTGCCAATCAGATCGGGAATGGGGAAGTCCAGGTCGAAGGAACCAGTCGCAAACAGTGAGGTCTTGCGATATTCATCTGTGCTCATGGACAGCACCTGGAGGAACGATGGATGAGTGGAGAAGAGTTCAGGATTAATACAGATGCTTCAGGAATCCAAAATAAACCATAAAACAAAAGCTAATTGATAGATATATCAATCACAAATCAATATCAAAATACATATCCAAAAATAGAGTTTCTTTTGTTATTTTGGGGAGGGGTTTCATTGCGTTTCGTTTCGTTTCTTTGTGTGGGAGTGTGATTAAAAGTGTTCACTGTATGCAGTGCGTACTGTATGTTGTGTTTTGGGGGTATAGTGTCAGTGGTTGGTTGTGGGGTTTTTGGTTTGAAAATCAACTACAAATGAAAATCGCTCGCTTGGCATCGGCATCGGCACTAGCTGAGTGAACAAAAATTACACGAAAGATGTACACTTAGAGAGGCTGAAAGATGTCTATAATACAATGCTTAATGCAGAAGAATGCAGTAGTGAGAATCGGCAACGGTGCAACGGAGGAGTGGAGGCCCAGCCATTGAGGGGACGTTCAAAAACTGCAGATCCCAAAGATTAACGAATAGATGTCCCATAATTATTATACATTTCAAACAGAGTCGACCCAGATCCAAATTCCCTCGTGATATATGTCAAATGTTCAATGATCCCAAGCCCAACATTGCTAAAAGTACAGTTTCGCTTAGTGACTGTCGCTGTGGGAACCCTGGCCACTCTGGGAAAACACACTTCTCTGAAATCGTTGAAGAACAGATGTCTTATATATATTTAGTCCTACTGTTACACGAGAGAAACAGATACTTGTGACACATGTAGCTTGATAGAGGGACTACTGTTACAGGGCTTCTTCGAAAGAGTTTTGCTGATCAGAATTTGATTTGTAGAAAACGAAAATTTGGATGCACCCTCTTCGAGGGTGTTCTCTAACTACGAGAATGCAGGGTAGCCCCTGCATCCTTGCATAATTTTGGGGACTAGTGAGTGTTGTGGAACGATGACTGCTACGATTGTGTGGGGGGGGATGCCTCTTCTGGTGGCATCGTCATTCTGCTGCCTCGAGCCGGAGGACTGTGACGGCTCTGTGAAGCGCTCTGTTGCAAGTGCGACTGGCACGAGCACTGTTACTGCTTCTGGGACTGCTACTGGCTCTGGTAGGAGGACGGTGGGTGCCTCGTCTCTACCACTTCTTGGCACGGTTGTGGTGGAACTCTGAAACGGGCCCACCGAGGCGCTGGTATGCCGACTTCTGTACGTACTTCTCTGGCAATAAGATCTTCCAATCGGAGTCTTTGTTCTTGTCGTTGTCGCTCTTGTCCGGGACTCGTTTCATCTCAATGTGGTCGGACTTGTACAATGGCTTTCGGGCGTAGGAGTCCTGGTGGAACTGACTCCTGCTCCTGGACTGGCGCGGCAGCTCGGGGGTCTTCATGCGGGCCACGCTAGAGGACGACCTCTCCTGGCGGTTCCTTTCTTGCGTCCGGCTCCGCCACATTTTATCCTGGCTTGGCTTGGACGTTACGGCCGCCGAGTATGTGCTGTTGGCGCGGTCAGAGCTCCGAAGGCGACGATTGGACGGACGGGGCTGGGGGGGTACGAGGCTGGGGGATCCGGCTGAAACAGTGTTCACCTGCCCGCCGGCAGTGTCGGCGGTGGGCTGGGGTGTGCGCCCTAAAAGCTGGGAAGGATAGTAGATGTCATCGAGACGCTTCGTCATAGCCGTAGGATCTGGCCTCGCGGTGCCCTTAATCAAGTTCCGGAGGGCGGCCTCGCGATCTGCCTCCGACTGGACATACGGCTGCTTCATATCCATCCAGTCGAAGCAATCTACAGGCTCCTTCGTCCAGTAATCTTCGCCTTCGGCGCTTGCCGCGACAGGAGGCTGCTTCTTCCCGGAGTCGGCCGCCACGGACGCCTGCCTCCACACAGGCGGCTCCATGCTGCCAAAGACATTCTTCTTCACAAAGTCGCGCTCCGCCTTAGGCTGGTTGTATCGCTGGTACGTCACCAGGTTGGGGCTCACCCGCCTCTTGTCCATGGGTTGAGGAGCGGCAGGGGCAGCGGCAGCGGCAGTAGGAGCCGGAGCCGGAGCCGGAGCCGGAGCCGGAGCAGGGGCCGGAGCAGGGGCAGGGGCAGGTGTCCGCTGGGGATTCTTGGCCAAGGCCACGTCCATCAGTTCGAAGTCGTCCAACGGGTAGGAGGCAGGCGGCTTGGAGTCGGTCACCCGCATGCGCTCGTCGTGTTGCAAGGCCCTGGAGTTGCGACGCGTCGATGTGTACACGTAGCGCTGCATGGCAACGGCCTTGAGGTTCTTCAAGTCGCTGCTGCTGTTTGTGCTTTTGCCGATTTTGCTGCCTTCGTTGCTGGAGGACGGCTGGGTCTCCGTGGATCTCGGGGATTTCGACACCGATTTGTTCCTCGGAGCCCGGGGTCGCTCCATCGGCTTCGGGAACCTGATTTTGCGACGAGGCGTCTTCGCCTGCCTCACCAGCAGCTCCTCGTCCGGATCCGCATCCGCATCACCTTGGCGGGCCATCTTAGTGGTCTGAAGGGCCTGACGGGCCAAGGAGCCTGGTCGCTTCCACACATGCAGCAGGTCCTTCTCCTGGTTTGGCCGACGAACGACACAGATCCGCGTTCGAATCTGCTCGTCAATGGGCATCAGATCAGCCGAAATGGACTTGCTGATATCCTGGGCCAGCGTCCGGCTCCGGTCCTGCGTGGGGGTCATCGCTGGGGCGTAGTTCTGCTGCTGCTGGGCGGCCGACAGGCCGGGCGTCCTCATCTTGGCCTGGGGCGGCAGAGCCGGCTGTCTCCGCTTCAGCAGGGCGGCCGCCGTGGCCATGGAGCGCTTGGCGACCAAGCAGCAGTGCTTGCTGCTCGGCTGGCGGGGCAGGTTCACGATCAGGACATTCGTGGACGAGAAGATCTTGTTGCCGCCGCAGAACAGCGTCCCTGTCATTGTCCCCGTGGTCTTGACCTCGTACTTCAGCTGCCGGATCGTGAGCGTGGGCTTCGCGCGGTTCCGGTCGAGGACGTCGCTGCGCATCTGCTTGGGTGGCCCGAGGCCGAGGCCGATCCGGCTGTGGCTGCTGGCGTTGCACATGCCCTGCATGGTGGCCACGATGCCAGTGCTGGGCTTCGAGGCGTTCGCCGTTCGGATGGCCAGCTTCGAGAGATTTATCTGGTGGCTCTTCATGCCGCAGAGTGAGTCAGTTGCAAGGACAGTCGTTAAGTGAGTCCAAGAAAGCGCACCGCGACAGCGAGTGTTTTTTTTGCATACAAGGAATTTTGTACTTTTCGAATAGTTATAGATTTAGATGATTCTTGATGTAATTCAGAAAGTGAAATGAAATCCAAAAACTAAACTGAAACGAAATTTGTTATGTATTTTCGAGGACTGTTCTCAACGAAAGGGAGTAAAATACTGAGCCCGACCGAACCATATTCTGACATGGAATGAACTTCTGAATCGTGGCTTACTGTTTGACCAACAAATCGAATCCCATTTCCCCCATTTGCCCCAGTTCTCCTCTCACCCTAAAAACCCGATGGAGACAATGCGGTCGCAGTTTTCCGTGTAATCCCATGATGAACCGATCGATTGGGGCTCTAACACTATACTGAACCCCTCGCATTATCTTCATTCCTCATTGGCTCAAAAACTTTCAATTTCAATCGAATCTTATCCGCAATCTCAGCTATCAGGAGAGGCCGCTCCTTCCCACATTTGTACCAGAGGTTTTTGTGAAATTCGCTTCGTTCTCTGACTAATTCATTGGCATTGACAGCGTGTGAATATTTCGCCATGTGACGTCAATGATTATCATCGGTAATGTCATTCGTTGCGATCCCTGTCCCCGTCTGTTGAGGCCAGTAATGGCCAAAATAAACTGTGATTCGGATCAGTTTTGGATGGATATGGGATTATCCAAGTGCTAATCAAAGAAAAGGCAGAGAAGCAGGTTTCTTGATTAAATAAAAACTAATCCCCAGAGCAGACAACACCTACAAAAAGCACCTGTTTTCGCGGAGTGCCCCCACCATATGGCGCCCCTCTGCAATCATTTATTTGGGAACTATTTGTCATTTTTTTTGTACGTGATTTGGCCATTAGCAAGTCTTCAAAACAGACCAAAAACAAAGCACATCCCTAATGTAACCCGCAAATAATACAGTAGAAATTTGCCAGGGAGTGCGCATCGCATTTGGGGGTTTGATTAGCGCTAAGATCCAACAAAATGATTGATTGATTGGCCAGGCGGCACTCGAGTTGAAGAACCCTTGAATTGGTAATGTTTTGACTTTGACTTTCGATTTTGGTAGCATTCAAAGTGCCATTGTACGAAGCGGCACTGGGCATCATAAATCAATTATGAACGAGCCACAGAGTTGCACAAATGAGAGTCATGCAACGTGTGGCCTCGGTTGCAATTAGCCAGATACAAAAGCTATGATAAAGAGTCACATATTGTATGATTCGTGCTCGGTACTGGGTAAAGCTCTATAGAAGGTCGACAGACGGAGAGAGAGCGAGAGAGAGAGAGAGAGAGTGAAATAGGTCACTCGAAAAACATTGGAAAACCATTCAGACATTCCAAATTATACGAATATATATATCTGTATCTGTGTGTAAATATATTGCGCAGATTCTAGCCAGAATTGAGGCGTGACCGAACCACTCGAGGGGGGAGTAGGCGGGGCGGGGCGGGGTGCAATTAAAAAACAAAACGCAATTTCATCAGTGGACAAAAGTAAACAGCAAACAATCAGCGAGAATCCAACGCACTCCACCACAGCCCCAGATCAGATCAGATCAGAAACTGAAACTGAATCAGATTCAGAGTCGGAGTTGGATTCGGAGTCCAATCTGAAAGCCCAAAGTCAAACGTCAATGACAGTTGTTTGTCTGGTCTGGTCTGGGAGGTCTGGGCGGTCTGGGATCTCGGGGGGGGAATCTGTTTAGTGGGCTCTGAAATCTGGTTGGTTTGGTATCTGGCTGGGATATCGTACGAGTGTCATATCATATGTGAATATATGCATGTTTTAAGCACGATTCGGAGTTCGAGTGTGTGTTAATAGTTGTGCCTCAACCATAGTATATTTATTGAGAAAAAACAGCTGGGAAATCACGTGAGTCATGTGTTAAGCCATAGTTTACCTCACGGCGGAGACCATGATTGACGGGGACCATCAATTCGCACATTTTCGTGTAGTTTTCGGCTACCGCGACTGGGATTGTTCGAGATTGTTGTCACTTTCAATCAAAACTGAATATTTCACAGAATCCTAGCTATTCACACACGCAAACGAGGCGTATGCGCAATATACGAGTACGCGTTTATCTGCCACTCGGGGCACGTGCTCGACACAGTTCTGGATCCTCTGCTTATCGTCTATTGAACTTTTCTTCTACGCAAATCTGGGATATCTCGAGTGGGAGGCTGAGATCTCTACCGTTGTCGATCCGCTCTGGAGTAACTCGTTTCGCGTTTCGCGCTTCACGTTTCACGTTTAAAAACCAAATGAATGCTGAATCACTTCAGTCGCTTTTACTGGCCCGTTCCACTCTCGAAAATATACTCAAAACGTGACTCGAGAGTCGCTTCCACTCGCTGCTCTCTCGGTTGAGAGTTTGCACAGAGAAAAACAGCGGAAAAGAGAGACAATGAAGAGAAGAGCAAAGCCAAGAGGAGGAGTGGCTCTGGCCCTGTCTCTGTGTGGAATAAAATATGGTAATAATAAATCTGGGCAAAGTGACATTTAGCTCGCGTAGAATTCCCATTCCCATTCTCTTGGCACTCTCTCGCCCCGCTAAAATGCACTCCCATTGTACGTTTCTATATGTCATTACCTGCACAGATAGATCGCGGTAATATCCAGCCGATAAATTATATAGGAAGTGTGTCAAAATGCTCACCAAATTTATTGGGGGGTATTAATAAGGGCTTAAAGTGGTAGATAGACCTATGAAATGTGTATTTATTTGTGTGGAAAATTGTTAAAACCGATGTTTCAGTGTTATATTGATGTATCGTTTTATCAATTTATTTATCGATTTATCTAACACATTTATCGAGCCAAAACAGAGAGAAATAAATATTTGAAAAATATATAATATTTTATGGAGAATTGTAGAACAAAATTTATATTAAAAAGCCATCAACATTATTTTAAATTTGTATTCAAACAAATGATTTTTGTAGGACGTACAGCTAAAGATCTTTCCCAGATATTAGACAGAATATAGATAGAACACCACCACAGAGACCCTAAACAATTCACATATTCTTTGAAAGCACTCTCAGACCTCTCCAAATTATACGTATATTCAAATGGAAGATTATCAATTTTTGCCCGATAAGGTAGCGAAAATCGTTTAAGTTCTATATGGCGGCCATTTGGCAACCAATAAATACATATTTTACGACATCTTTAGGTCGTAAAATAATAAACTGTGTGTCGTTCGGGTCTTGATTTGTAGGATTATAAGACAAGGGGAAAATGCATAAATCTCAGGAGTGATTCCCCCTCCCAATTAAGACCGTCACGATTGAAACCAGTGACATTCCAATTTAAGAATAGAAACAAGATTCGGCATTTGTTTTTCTTCTCACCGAACTTCCGATAAGATACCAAAGAAAGCGAGGCGCCTTTTTTTTTATCAATTAGTAATTAATTTAGAGCACTTAATAATTGATTGGCAGGCAGGAGATTCTCGGTTTTGATCGAGAGATTTGCATTGAATTCAAAACGGGGCCATCGAAACTTGCGAAGGTGAGGCAACTGTCCTTGATGGAATGATGAGGCGAGTATATGTACATATCTCTATTGATAGACACACTATTTTGGAGCTGCACTCGAGTGGGAGCCGCGTACTTTGTTTGTGGCTTGTGGCACGGCGGCGGCAAACATGTTCCGCAACGGTTCTGCGTCAACTGGTTCCCGAACGCGGCTCAAGCGAAGTCGAGTCGGAGGTCTGGTCCGGACCCAAAAAGTTTAAAAGTAAACAGCAGAAAGTCAAAACGAAACAACCGGCCCCGAAGCGATGCAAAAGCAAACACGAAAAACACACGGAAAAAGGGGGAAAAAAGTAAAAAAATCTGTAAAAGATATTCCGACTGTGGGATACCCCGCTAGATAGCTTATTCCGGTTGAAAAACTTAGCCGATTTCGATGATTTTGGGTAAATAGGTGGTTTAGATCTATATTAACAGCTCTACCGAATGTGCTAATTGTGGATGTCACATCTTTTTGTGGGCGCCAAAAAGGGCACTCAAGAAGTTCTAGAAAATTGCTTAGTTCTCCACGAATATGGGGTATAAACAGGTAAAGAAGAAGCAGGTAAGTGGCGAAAGAAGGCCCAAAGAGGAAGCAAAGGAGAGTCAAAGAACCGGCATATAAAACCGCTTACCCCGCAAAAACGAGTCTTAAAACCTGCAACTTTTTTTGTAACTCGATAGCTCGCCCCCCGGGGCCGACTGCGAAAGAGACAACAGACCAGAGAGCAACAAAAGTCAGGCAAAAGAATGAGAAATCATTATTGCTCCATTGTATGCGGGTTAAGCATTACTTTAGCGACTCTTTCCATGCGAAAAGATACCAGAAAGAGGGCTTGGTACTGGCAATTAAGTTATGGAAGGCATGGGAAAAGGCGTGAAGCCAAAGCAAAGAAAAACACACAGAGCATATCATCAGTCTTCCAAACAGGCGTTCTTTGAAGACTCTTCTTATCCAGGGTTCATCCTCTAAAGCACCTCATGCGCAATGCGTTGGCGTTGGTATACCCTTTAAGAATGTATCATGTATTTTCTATTGCACAATAAGTGCACAACCGTTCACAAATTCAATAGAATTTTTTTCAATAGAATAGAAGAATAGAATAGAATAGAACGAATTGAAGAATTCCAAAACAAATTCACCAAAAGTGCTACCAATCATTCAATAATTGGCAATGAGGCGGGCAAAATGCTAAACAGTGGGCAGCACTGGTCACACATGACAGAGAGTCATGCACCTCATGCGCAATACGTTGGCGTTGGTATACTCTTCAAGAAGGTATCATGTATTTTCGAGTGCACAATAAGTGCAGTCCCCAACCGTTCACAAACTCAATAAAATTGAACGCTTTTACGCCTTCCCAAACAAACGCACCAAAAGTGCTACCAATCATTCAATAATTGGCAATGAGGCGGGCAAAATGCTAAACAGTGGGCAACACTGGTCACACATGACAGAGAGTCATGCACCTCATGCGCAATACGTTGGCGTTGGTATACCCTTTAAGAAGGTATCATGTATTTTCGATTGCACAACAAATGCAGTCCCCAACCGTTCACAAATTCAATAGAATTTAACGCTTTTACGCCTTCCAAAACAAACGCACCAAAAGTGCTACCAATCATTCAATAATTGGCAATGAGGCGGGCAAAATGCTAAAGAGTGGGCAACACTGGTCACGCATGACAGAGAGCTATCGATATGATTATGTTGTCAAACTTCTGATGTCACACATAGAGATGCCAGAAGGCTTAAAGAAAAAGGTTACGAATTAGAAGAAAATTTGTGGAAAACATAATAAAATATTAAATCAGTCCAAAGGAAAAACCAAGGTGTTCGGTGTAACAACCATCAATAAGTTTGCAGCTCGTTGGAAAAAAAGGTTTGAATAAGTAGGACAAATTGTGCAGAATCTAAAAGGGCTTTAGTTTCAGCAGCTCTCCGAGATGGCCTTAGTTGCTGTGTCGGTGTCGGACGGCGCTTTCCAATGCGACCACGCGAACATCACCAGGACAATTTTAGATGGAAGAGCCAAGCTGCTCCTAATCGCCAGCTCGACTCCCACCTGGATGAGCGACGATCTTACAATCTACGCAGAAATGATGCGCTGCCCCCTTTTGCGCTACGACCACAGTGAGATCAAGATTGCCACTGGCAACGGCAGCACGCTCTACGCCCGTTGCATTGTCTTCACTGATGCCCAGGCTGCCTCCGATATACTTTCGATGGTACCTGAATAAAAAAAATCATTCGCTAGACATGTATAAGACAATGTTTTGTGTGTATGTGTGTGTGTGTGTTGTGCCACTTCGGCCAGTCATTCTTTGAGTAATCCCTCGGTAGCATATACGAACTTTCGCATTAACGGAGGACTTTGAAGACTGAAAGCACCTAAATATGACGCACAGATTCTGCGTTTCTGTGGTTTTGCGAGAAATTTCGAGAAACGTAAAGTAGTGTGGCCAAGTTGCATGCAGGTTGAACAGCTGATGGATTTTAACCTAGAAAATTGTAATTGTCTTATTGTTTGATTTATCTCTTTTTGTAGGAACCACTACAACAGGGAATCTATTGCGGTGGCTGCCACATGGAAAGAGTATGCAATGCTTCGGCCCCAACGGCTGAAGCGCCTTCTGTTTCTGCTGCTCTCTTTTCTGTGGCTATTTTTCTCTGCTGCAACGCATTCTGCTTTGGTATGAAGAGGAAGCGACAAGCTGAAGCCCTGTGCTCTCCTCTCTGCTCTCTTCTGCAGCCGAAAAAAAAGAGACAGCAAGTACGTGCTCCGTCCCATTCCGGCTAATGCCTGCTGCCAGGCAATCAGCTGTCTCCAAGGGTCTGTCTGCGGTCGGGCTTCAGCTACGCGTGCGCGTAAGAGGCAGGGGAGTCGTCCCCAAATTGACGGATGTGGGAGCAATGATGTGAAGCCAAAGCAAAGTTTTGGAAGAACACGCACATGAGACAGAGTATATCAACACCATTCCATTCGTAGTCAGCTATCTTCGACCCTAAATCGTTCTTTGTATTGGGGTTGTCGTACGGCTTAGATTAGTTGAGATAGGTCTTTTCCTATTATAATCTTATCATTTTATAGGCTCTAAAGTTCCCATGACTACCTCCTAAAGCTCTTTTTTGAATCTTAAGTTGTTGAACCTATTTTTATCCAGAGTAAAGCCTCTGTTCTTTAGATATTTCCTGTTTTGTCCACCGATTTCTTATCACTAAATAGGAATTTGCAATCATTTGCAGGCGTATATTTTCTGTTCGGTATGTTTGAATTTACTTATCATTGTTATTGCTGTGATTGCTATTGCTATTTCTATTGTTGTTCAAATGCATTAGGAGAATGGAGAGCGTGAAGTAGGGCCGTGCCGCCTGTTGTTGAGGTGCGCAATTTCTATATATTTTTTGTGTTGTGTTGTTTACGGATATTTCTTGCATCACACTTTGTATCTGCTATTGTTGTTCATCTGTCTATGTCTATCTGTATTTCTATGCAAATATTTAATTAGTTGCAAGTCTGTCGTCTCCAGGGCAACTTGGTTTAGTCGGGGAGGTCAGGCCATACTGTTTGCCATAGCTAAACAGTGTGTTTCTTTAGCCATATTTCTAGAGAATTATCTAATGGGGCTTACTAAACGAACGAGTACTGGAGTATGCGCCGACTAACCCCGGGCAGAGCATTGACCCTTGGCACTTACTGACATTCGAGATCGAGACAGTTGACACGTCGAGACGAATGGGGTTCGTCTCAGGTCTCCGGTCTCAGATCTGAGGTATTCTCCCTCTGGTACGGGTATAATGATGATTTCGTAATACCTTTTTGTGCTACGAGTAGTCGCAAATCAGTTCAAGCCATTAACTTGGGTATGAAGAGGCAAAATCAAGTCGTTTGTAATAGTTAAAACGTGTGCGATAATAATTCCCCATTATAGATGTATTTTCTAGCTACAACTATCCACGTGTTCTCCAACAGCAACAACAGGCGAGTGTTTGTACACTACTTAACACAACACCAAAGATAAGAGTGTTGTTATCCACATAGGGGAGATTCTCAGAGGTCTACTATATGAGAGAAAATCTCACTGTAATGCCCAAACTTTCCCGCACTCTCCAACACTCACCGTTTCATGCATTTCCCCGCTCTCATCGAGCAGTGCCTCCAGACTCTGATCATCTTTGGTGGGCGAGAGGGGCGGCGTGGGCGCACGGTTCTTGTTTGCCAGCAGAGAGCGCGGCAGCAGATGCCGCCCATAGTGCAGGTACAGGTAGCGGCCCCACTTTCGACCGGCCAGGCCGCAAACGGCGGCCACAGCGAAGAGTACGACCACAAACCACATGTTGCTGAGAGGCAGCAAAAAAAAAACACACACACACACAAAGCGATAACAACACAGCAAACAAGCAACGGTAGTTAGGCAAAAAGCTCAAGCTTGTCCAACTTTTTTGGCTAGCAGTGTAGTGTGAGAGCTTTGCCGCTCAGCAGCATTGTGTGTGCTTTGGCTCTCGCGCTGCTCGGCGCTCTTTCTATCTCTTTCTGTTCCACTCCACAGCTGGTTGTTGGGGTCTTGTGACCCACGAGATTTGTGCTTGGCTTTTTCTCTGTTCTTTTGTGTGTGTTGTGTGTTTGCCGTTTTGTGCTTCTGTTGTTGCCACAAGTTTTATCACGCTCTCTGCTTTGGTGCGCTTTTCCAATACGAGCACTATATAGATTTTTCTCTATAGGTTTTCCTTTTGTTTTTTGACACATAAACAAACAGTCAACACTGCTTCAATGGTCTGCACTGCTGCCGTCACTCTCTCTATTTCTTTCAAATCTTTTCTAATATTTTCTGTAAAAGCTTCAGCGTTTATCGAACTTTTTGCCACTGCGCTGCTATTTTCAAACAAGTCGCTCGAGCGACTGGCATGACGAAACGGACCATAGAACCGAACAGCGCGCACGAAAAAGAAGTTGCCGAGAGAGAGAGAGAGCAAGAGAGACTCACACTCCCTGTGTGTCATTCGCCCACCTCTCTTTGGCACTCACGCTCTCAGCTAAGCTTTTCTGGTGGGGACCGGACGCTCTCTTTGAATCAAGTTTGGAGCTCGCGCAACTTCTTTCGCCTTTCGGCAGACAACAGGTTTGTTGGCAACATGCTGCCCCGCAACAATGCTGATGGAGCTAAAATGTTCTGCATGTTGCGTATACGTAATTTTTATTTTTATGCGATAATTGATTTTCAATTGAAGCAATCTTCACTTGCGAGTATTTCCAGCCCAAGCGACAAGCAGCTCACGTGCCAAAAATAAAAACAGATGGGGGTCTGTTTTTGATTGCATCTGCGTTGGGCCAAGGTTTTAGCCAAAATTTTTGGTTTAATTTGGCGCAAACTGGTTTCTCTGCTTCTCTGCTCTTCTGCACCCAAAATAAAACGCCAGTATTTATCATAACGGCGCCACCACCACCTGACGATGACCACAGCTAAGCCGCATTTGTGGGCGTGTTAAATTCCAGCGACAAACACCAACAAAACTCTACTCTACTTGCAATTTGTATTCCGTTTAGATACGCACTGAAACTGGTTAAAATATGTTTTTCCCACCGAGTAAACAAGCCTCTAAATCGCAGTATTTGGAGTAGGACACATGACATCTGAGAAATGACTCTTGTTTGTGGCAATTGGAACCGGAATCGGGCCTCAAAACTCTGCTCTACTTTGAAATGCATGCATTTACGAGTACATTTCAGAAATCAATCAAATGCGAACCGGTTATGAAACGGATAACACTCCGTCAGTCGACCAGTCGACTTGTTTCTTTGTTTCCAGATACGAGATCATCTCAATTAGATCCGACCCGAACCCAGACCCCATCTATCAGTGAGGTGGGTTACATCACCGAAGAGAGAATTTATTATGGGGCTTAGAAGGAATCTTCTACAATCCCAAGTTCGTGGGGTTCCAGTATTCCCCTTTATATGTTTTCTATACTCATATTCCATCTCTCAACTATTTTGACTACCCTATAATCACAATCCAGGTCTTTGAGACAACCCCTCCACAAACGAACGGAAGGCTGGCACATAATTCAATGAAATTTCCTCTGCACGCAATTATATTTCGGTTTTTTTTATTTTTTTCGCGACCCCAATTTCAACTATGAAATGATCACGTGTCTGCAGCTGGGGATGTCTTTATAGGTATTCGCATATACGATATTATTGTATGTTTAACTTTTGATTTGTTTTTTGTTTGTGTGTGCACGATGTGTGGCCGGTCAGTCGCCCGTAGATACACATGTATCTGTATCTTTCTGGAGAGTAGCCAGGCACTCGTACGAGTAGTGTTTAACGGGGGTATTGTATTACCGAAAACATGTTGGCAACAATTGCTGGTAGCTGCAATGGGCAGGCTGAGGTGTGATGGAGGGTCTACGACGTAAAAGTCTGTGAAAAACATTCGTACACCCAGGTGGAAAATTGGATTATCTTTTAGCTAGAGGGAAGAAAGTGTGAAATGGAATCCATATATTCTGGATATTATTTTAGGAATATTTCAGTCTTAATCACGCACATGGCGGGCAGCTTGTTTCCGTCTAAAAGAACACCTTTTTAATTGATTCCACCTGATCTCTCACACCAAAGCACACACTCTCTCTCTCTCTCACTCTTTAAGCCACACCTCGAACAAATTAAATACGATATGGTACCTATATATAGTACATATAGTATGTAGTGTGCATAATGGCAGTCAACCATTTGAAATACGAACCGAAGCCGGATCCACAAAGCGCATACACAACACAACACAACACAATAAAACAAAATCTCTTCACATTTGGCTGACTTCTTGCCCGAATCCGAATCCGAAACCGAATCCCCATTCATCGTTCATTATACCCATCCCATTGAATTCCCCTTTTTTTAGGGGTTGCATTATCAATTTAATTACACTTGAATTTCAGTCAAAACAAAAATAATTAAAGAGAGGTGGCGCACCGCCCCTCGAAAGGTGAATGAAATGTCAAATGTGCGGCACTCAAGATCTCCAAAAAGGTTCAGAGTGGAAGAGTCAAGAGTCTAGAGGAGAGAGGATATTCTAGATCGTAAAATATATAATAATGGAATTGGAACGACTTTAGCGAGGGAATTTCTGTGTCTTGCACACCCTTGATTTCTCTACTTTTCAATCAGATTTCTCCCAAAAGATGCCACACACTTGACTTGATTGAGAGTGAAAGATAAGAGGAGACGTGGAATAAGTGATTGAATAGATGGGAAAGATCTGCGAGAGGGCCTGACTGATAACTGGGTTATGTGTGCCACAAGGGCACAAAGAAGACAAACACTCAAAAGATCTATGGAAATATTCACAGAGTGGAGAGTTTTCTATTGATTTACATTTAGATTTATTTCCCTTATAAGAAGTATAGAAACAGTTCTACCTTGAGCTAAATTCAAGAAAATGATTCAGAGCCCAAGAAATCGTTGCCAAGAGTCAGAAAACGTTTCCAGGTTCTGTACTTAAAGTGATTGCTCGGCAAGTAACAATTTAAGCAATTTAAGCCATTTTACTAAGCATTTAAATGTATTACTATAGGTATATATATTATATTATTCGCAAGGGAAATTACTCGTATCGTATAAGCACGCACAGAAGCGAAAGGATCGTGATGGGTTCTTTATAGCCAACACTTAAGTTTCCATTAGTTCCAATCCATTTTGATCTTGGGCAACAAGCTGTAATCAACAATCAACACCCTGTAGAGGATCACATATAGAGGATCTATCGACCATCTTAAAGACCCACTCCGAAAGGGACTTTAAATATATCTTTATGGAAACCATTTCATATCCATTTTTATCTGAAAAACATTTACACGATCATTATCGTCATCATTGGTGCTGGACATTTCGGGGCAGTAGCCGAAATTCCAATGCGATCGTCTGCGACGGAGACGGAGACGGACCCTTTATAAGGTGCGCGCTGTCCGACTGTTTATGGCCAAGGCATTGAATACTTTTTGGCTTTCGGGCTGGGACGCGGTCGGCTTACAAAATGCGATGCATTTTGAAATTCAAATTTTTGTAATCTTGATATGTATTTCTTGTGCACTTTCGTAAGACTTTCACCCCGAACAGAAATTGGGAGGAGACTAATAGATTTTTGTGGTCTGTGCTTTGTGTTTTCCTCATTTTCATATTTTCATATTTACCCTTTTCTTGATGTATTTCGCTATTTTTGAGATTTTCATGGCTTTGGCGCTCATTTTGGCGACGTTCTCTGCCAGCGGCAGCAACGACTGCAGAGGCAAAGATTTCCTTTTTCTCTTTCTCTTTTAGTCTTTGTTTATTTCCTTTCTTTTTCTTTGGGCGCTGCGCTCAGGCGTTGCTAATTTTGGACACGCTTTTCGCTCTTTAGCAATGCTGATGCGGAGGACCGTAGACCGAAGACGGAAGACGGAAGGCGGGGCGGAAGACCCAAAAATATATAATATTTGCACAACTGCAAGATCTGCCAGATCTAATAATTTCTATAATTGGCACAAAAGTCACATTTTTGGGTAACACTTTCGGAGCATCCGAATCGGAGATCGCGGATCTAGCGCGCAGAGAGTGACACGGAGAGAGCGACAGGGAGGGAGAGACGTGACTGTGCGGCTTGAATGTTTTGCGAAAACTAAAACACAAAACATACGTTGGAGCCGTCGTCGTCGTTCCCACCAGCAGCGCCAGCAGTCCCAATAACAACAGTAAAAAACCATATCAGCAACAACAAAACGTGGCTCAGCTGCTGCTGCGGCCAACGACGCTGTGGCTGCTTCTCTGCTGCGCGCCGCTGCTGCTGATAGCTCGTCTATGACGGCACGACCACGACTGTGGGAGAGGCTGCCTGACTTGGTTGAATATTGCAAGCCGCCAGTGTGATGCAATGGCAGTGCATGTCGAATGGGATTGACAGTGTTGGATCAGACAGTTGTGCTCATAATTTGGACCGCCATTGTTGGATGCCCATTTCGATGCATATGGTACGAAAATGTTAGCTGTCAGTGTTTGCCACTGTATGCCCAAATATTTGCGACTACTTCTGTTAAATGGATTTCAAAGTGGTTCTATACTGCAGGGTTGGTCCATCAGTGTCTTTTATCGTTGTCTTTTGCTCTCTCAGGAGCTTCAACTGCGCCCTGACTATGTTCCAGACCACCAGTGTGTCTTTTTTATTGCATTTACTATGCGTTTGCGGTCTGACCAAACTTTTCGATCACCAGTTCCCCTCTCCCTTACTCTTTCTCCCTGGCCCTTTCGGTGCGACTGCAATTGATGAGAGCAGCTCTCTCCCAGCTCCCCAAGGCTCTCTCTTCAGCAAGTGCTCACGGATTGTTTGTCTTTGCGGCTTTGGTTTACAGATATGCAAACATATTAAATGCCATGCTAATCAATTGATTAAACCCATCTATATTTATTGCCCTGCCGTGCATGAGCTCAACTGTTTATCTTGGCCACTTTTAAATGAAGCATTTTTAGCGAGTTTATACGTATCAAATATTGTACTTTGTGCATTCCAGGAAACGGAAAACCGCATTATATTAGTCAGAGTTTAATCAGTTTTCAAAAAACTATGAATAGCTCCTTATGAATGTGATCTAAACACTATAACAGAGAGAACTATCAATAAAATTGATTAATTAACCGCGGAAAAACATCTCTACTTGAAGGAATATTATCGAATCGGTGTCATACGAGTGTGAACATAGGTAAAATATACAAATACTAGGGTACAAGCGCCTTGCCAACCCCCGGAGTAAAATATCGAACGACGCCGACGAGACAAAACTTTTGTATATGATAGAGAGATAAGATCAAACATGTAACTCTTTAGGCATTCAACATGCCCCGAAAATACCTTGACTAATAACTTATTAAAAACACATCAACATCTGTTAATTATGCATACAAGGCCGCACCCCACACAGCCCCGAACAGGCGTCACCAGCGCTCCTGTCGTGATTAAGGAATATGAGAGGCTCTTCAAGCGGTGCTATATGGAAAACCAGCTCTTACCGCTCCCATTTCTTAAAGCCTCCACCAGTACGTATGCATGTACCAGGTAATGGCGACATTAAACAAGTGTTTATGGTGATCCATTAACGGAATGCGCAATTTAATGTAAGAAATGCATTTAAAATTGAGCAGAGAACACTATCTCAGAGAGGGAGAGTGAGTGATATTCGTATGCAAATTGAAAAGACTGTCTTCTCAGCATCGTTGTCGCGGTTTGTTGGCAAAAATTCATTGAAACCAATTGATCGGACAAGTACAATATCCAATACAATATAGATATACCCCTTTTATATATAGTAAACATGTATATTCGATATATGAACAATTGGAAGGCAAAGTTGAGTGTTGCTGGCGTCAGCGAATCATCGGTGTGTGCGGCTTGGGGACTACCGTTTCTCAAGTGTGGCAGGGGCAGGGTTTGCGGTGGGGCGTTGGATCCTCCTCGGCTAATTGAGCATTTAAGCAACAACAAAAAAAAAAACAGCAAAAATGAGTGAGTAGAGGCAGAGCTCTGGAGTAAAGCGCATCATTTCTGCTTTTATTTCAGTTTATTCTGCTATTTTTATACACCTGCCGAAACCGGATTTGGCTTCGAAATAAGAAAAATAGACGATGATCATCATGATGATGGTGCTACCCAATCAACGGACACAGAAACCGGCTAAATGACAATCGCTTTAAGCTGGATTTCAATTTGTATTTAATTTCAATTTAATTAGAATATAGTTAGGCTCTAAAGAGGCGGCCCAATTTGATTTCAATTAGAACAGTATTTAAATGGAAAGTGTACTTAAATTTAGTAATTAAATGTATGCAAATAAATGATCGCCCCGCACGAGAAATGAATAATTAACAATTTATGTTCACGGCACGCGCTCTCTCTCTCTGGCATAAATAGTCCACAGTAAAAATAAAAATAACCATCGCAAACGGGTTTTTAGATTATATCAATGATGCTGCTGATGATGAGAGCCGATCTCTAAACACATTTCGCTTTAGTTATTCATATTTCATTAGTGTCAAACAATGGTCCGCTTTAGAGACGTCATGTGTTCTGATTTGTGAGGAACTAGTTTCCGATTTATTTTTGGGAATTTTCAGCAGCTTTTAGGCAGAACAGCATTCCTCTTGGAGAATCAGAGAATGTTCTCAAAGAATTCTGACTATATATAGTATGCATCATACCTCTCTGAAAACTATTTAAAGTAACCAATCATCCAACAAATGAATGAACGATATGCAAATATCGAATAACACTTAATGAAGAAACAAACCCCGACATATCAGATCAATATCTCTGGCACACTTGTGGGGCTGCCAAAACAGCCAAGAATTGTAGTCTTCACCCTCCGAATGCTTCACCTTTCGATAATCCAGAAGCCCGATTTATTTTCGGCAGTCTTCGCAGATAAGCCCGGACATTACGCAATTGGTGGGCATTATCTGAGCTATTGGTCACGTCATGTCATCTACGGATCATCAAGCTGAGTATCAATTCAACAGAGATTGTGCATTGTTTGGGGCTTCGTTGAGGTCTGGTCTTCATTTTGAAGATATTTGCATTGCTTGGGGCTACGGAAGCAATCATCGTCTATTCTATATTGATGGATGCTTCGTTGTAGAGAGATTCTATTGATAGCTTAGTGCTCCCATAATATATTTCATTTTATACACTATACTTGTATTTAATAGTTATAATTATGGATGTTTTGATGCGGCAGGCGCCTAATGAGGAAACAATTTGCTGATGCGCCGCTACATTGCCTGGGAGGCTGATAATGGCGAGAGGAGTGGGAGAATAATGTCAGAGCTTCAACCCGAACCGATAAGAACGAACCGGCAAACAGTATCAGAAACGGAAAAGTAATGGGGCAGCACTCAAGGTTCCCCTCTCAAGGGCGTATCGCCTACAATATCTTTGCCATCTCTATTCCGAATTACTCATCTCATCCATTGATCGTGATATTTCATTTTGGATATGGCACGCTTATGGGGTGAGATGGGAAAACGTGTCCACAAAGATTGCACAAATAAATGCCAGACTCTTGATAACGTGCAAAAGGCGCTAATTGTTGTAAAAATGTTTATAAATATAATGCCAGACCTGGCCTCTCAAAGTGCGAAAGCATTGCGAAATGGAACTCGATTCGAAGCTGAATCCAAATCAATTCGTAATTAGCATATCGTTTTGGTGCCTTTGTATTGCTAAACGAAGAATGTGGCTAAGAGAATATCAACTGGGGAGGGAACTGGAACTGAAACTGAAACTGGAACTGGAGCGAGTATGATATGAGGGGGCCTGGTGGCAAGGTTGGACAAGAGCCTGTGGTCGTATGTATTGTATATATTACTCATGTAAATGGGTTACGTTTCGAATGGCTGTTAGGCTAGGTTAGGTAATGCTTCTGTAATAATCAAGCCCCAAAGTGACACCTCTCGGGGGTTTGAAGCCCTCAAAGTGTCGGGGAGGTTCATGAACTCAATTTCAGTATCAAGTGACGCGAAGTACGCGAACTATGAAGTGAATTAGATGGTAATTAAGCACTTTTGTTATCTGGTTATAGTATTTAAACTAATTGTTTAGTTTAATTGTTGAGTTCTGATTCGTTTTCAAAACTGGTTTTCCAATTGATCTTGCAATCAATTAGTATCCCTTTTATTGCCCCCCAAATAGCGGTCAAACTTCTTCAAACCCACATTTTGTTGTCCTTAAATCGTTTTCATCAATTGATTTGTATATTCTTTTTGAATGCAATGAAAATGTTTCAAAATTTCGAGAACAGAGAGAATAAAATACGAGGCCAATCTTTCGAACATAAAACAATAAAAACAAATGCTTCGATACAGAATGAATTTGAAATGCTCGCTCGAGAGAGGGATAGATGAGCCAATGTCTATAAGGTATACAGATATAATATAGATGGATGGAACCAATGCTTGGGGAGTGTGGAAATTCGAGACTTGTGCGAGCGCCACAGTGCCACAGAAACACAGTGCTGGAAAAAAGAGTGGTGCCAAAGAAAATCTCCATAGGACTTTTCTTTTCTAGATTTGGGTGCTTTTTCGGTGGGTTGGGTGGTGGTACAAAAACAGAAAGAACCAGAAATACGAGTGCATAAAGTGCTTCGAAAACTACGAATAGACAGAAACTAAAAAACCAGCGAGCATATTGGAAAATCAACAAATATAATATCCAACGGAAAAACAAAAACATAAACTAAATCGAAAATATGCAAAAATTCAAAATTTTCACACAAGTTCCAAAAACGATTTTTCTTTTGGTTTTGTTTTTTTAAGTTTAAGTTTAAGTTTAAGTTTTTGGTGCGGACAACACAGTAAGGTTTGGTTTTTGTTTTTTGTATTTTTTAGGTGAAGAATTCGTATTAAAGGATTGATTTGTCCTAACCTCGCCGCCCAACATTTCCAAGTCATGCGATGCGGCATGGGAAGCCGTTTTAATGATCTTGTAGGTCTTGGCGAACGGCGCCTTTATAAGCTGTTTGTAGTTCAACAGAGGTTAAATAATATCATGTCATATATGTAAGTAGTTTTCATAATAATAGAATGCAATTTCAGTATATGGTTTTATAGTTATAGTTTTATTGGTTTGGGGGTTCAGCCCGTGGTCGATTTCGATGGTTTCGATTTCGTTGGAAAATCAAAGGCAAGGCAAATCAATAAAGGAAAAAGAGACGCAAGGAAAAAGGAAGAAGAAAAACAAGAGAGAAAAGTACACGTGGGGGGAAGAATGTAAACAAGATTTACAAGATTTATATTTATATTGGATGAAGAAGAAATTTGGCATAAAATTCATTGATTAATCATTAAGTTTGATCTGAGGCATAACCTGGAGAAGCAGGGATTTGATAGCTCTTTGAAAAAATAGAACGATTCGAGAGTAAGAGCTCGGAGCAAAGAGTTAAACGATAGAAAGATACAAGAGGGAGGAAAGAGGAAAGCGGAAGGGGTCGTTCCTGGCCAGAGGCTTGGGGGAGTCTACAGATAAACGGTGAACTTACCTCCCAAGACTCTCGGGTGAGATCGCTGATCTCCTCGCCATCCTGGCTGCCGCCGCCGAGGCCAGCCTTGGTGGTGCCGCTCTTTGTCCACTCGGTGTCCTCCTGGATCAGCTCAAAGCCACGCGCCTTGATTTGCTCTTCGTCCAGCTCACCGTACAGGTGTTTCACCCAGGTGTTTATGAAGCGATAGAGCTCATCAACGCTAAAAAACAGAGAAGGGAGCGATAAAGAAGGGATCTATAGCGGCGTAGCTGTTGACTTACCGATTTTTGGGCACGCTGAACCAATACTCGGCGCGCAACTTGTTCTTGCCGTAGGACATGACAGAGGTTGGCAGCGGTATGGCCTTGCCAATGGGCTTGCCCATGCGCAGGCGCAAATACAAAGGTGGGTCAAGACAGGCTCTTGCCGGACGTGGGATGAGCTCTAAATGAAAGTGAGAGAATATCCCAAATGTTAGTTAAAGTTCAATCAAATTAGCGGGTTTCCCTTACTGTCCACACTGATAAATAGTTCGGGCTTGTCATCCATCGAGACCATGGAACGATAGTCCAGCTTGGGCGCCTGCTTGGCTTCCTTCAGTTTGGTGCTGGACGAGGTTCCCTCCGACGAATGCGGACGTATAAAGGTACCAATTGAGGAACGTCTATGGGGGGTAGCGACAGAACAAACGAATTAGTATAAATATATGGCCAGAGGCAGAGGGAGATGAATGATAGGATGATTCAAATTTACACTCGAAACTGATAAAATGAAGCATTGATGGTACGTTGAATCGAAACTAACAAACGAAAGGAGAAATGTGCTCATTGCGACAAAGAAGAAGTTCTTTGCTTTCTTTTGTTTTTTCTTAGGTGAAACACTACATCAAGATTCAATAGCAACAACAATATCAACAGCAACAACGACAACGACAACAACGACATCGATATCGGGGATCCAAAATCCTTCCTTTCCTTACCCATAGGTCATATGACCCTCGGAATGTGTCGAATGCGGAGTCAGTGGCGGCACTGGCGAGCCACCAGAGTCTTCGGACGGTGTTTTCGAAAACAGATTCCCGCCCAGCTCTGAGACCAGAGTAATGGGCGAGCTATAGAATTGTGTGTGCGTGTTGTGTGTGTCAGTAGGGTGTACAATTGTTGTGTGTTGTGTGTTCAGTGTTGCATGAGTACGTGATGTGATGTGATGTTATTTTATTGTTTAGCAAAGCAGCCGATCCGCACAAAACGAAGGTAAGCATTTTGGTTTTGAGATTTGTTCGGTTTTTCAGTTTTCGAAACGAAATAAACAAAATTTGTTGGCACCAATTATAGTCAAGAGATCGATAGATGGTTGCAAATGTTAGCTGGGGGATGCGCACCTTGAGAATACTTTCGAAAAGACACTCTGATTGGAGTCGCCCGTGTTGGGCGCCGAATCAGTGTCCGCCGACTTGTTGAGGCTGCCGGTGCCGCTGCCAGGGGCTGGCACAGCTCCGCCTTCGCCGGTGAGGCCCTCCACCCAGGTCAGGGGATACGAGAGGCGCTTCAGCATCTATAAAGTAACAAATTCGAATCAGTATCCGTGACAGTAGTCAAGTGATTCATTAGCGCATACCTTGTTCTTCTTCTCCGACTGCTTGTCGCTGGCCAAAGTGGCCGCCACCTGTGCCTGCACCTGGGCCTGCTGTGCGGCCTCATCGTCCACACTGAAGCTCACGCTGGAGGTCTTCTTGCGCGCCCCGCCAGCACCGGCACCAGCGTCCAGGCTCTGTCCCAGAATGGTGCTGCGCGGCGGCGACTCGCCAAAGTGCGTCGGCACAATGTTTTTCGGTGGTACCCAGTCCGAGCTGAGGACAATGTCAGCGTCGCTGTAAACGGTTTTCTTTGGTATCGGCTGTACGCTGGGCACGGGCTCCCTGATGTCGATGCCCGAGTCGTAGCACGACTGCTTCGACAGCTGCTCCAGGTGCTCCAGATCAATGCCCGATGGCGGTGGCATCATGCCAGTGCCGGGCAACTGTCCCCCAGATCCAGCCATAGCTGCGGCTCCAGGAGCTGCTCCAGCTCCCCCAAGGTTTATGCTGCTGTGTGGCACGCCGCTCACGGAGCTGGCGGCCGAGAGGGGATCCTGGCTGCGGGCGCCGCTATCCACAGTGATGTTGGACTCGTTGTCGGCCTCGTCTTCCGATGATCTTCGGGAATTAGACAAACAATAGCTGAGTAATATGTTCGTGCAGGGCACACACAGATATGTGGTTGGTGTTTTCGTGTGTGCAAATGTGGGTGTGGTGTGCGGTGTGCGGTTGTTTTTCGTTTGTTGTGTAAAGCATTTGGTTTGATAACAGAAATTGCGTTTATGATTAGTTTTAAGGCGTGGCGTGGGTCGAATATATGAAAATAAAAACACAAAAATACAAACAGAAAGTTATTAACAAGCATAAAGCAACAGAAAAAGGTTTCTCTGGCAGGCCAAAGATTAGGCGGTGTCACTAAATGGTTTGCTATCTGAATTGAGTCTAATATATAGGGGTATCTAATTAAAAATCTAACCCTGCTCATGCCGCTATCAAGGCACACTCTATTATATTTTAACTGATCAAAAATAACAATTATGGACGCTGAATAGTGGCTATATCGGCCATGGAATATTGGTAACTAATAAAGATTTAAAACATCCCATTTCTATGCCATTAATCCTTAGTGTTTATGGGTTTTTCTTCAACTTTTTCAACTCTAAGCCAAGCTATTATAATAATACATGGCCTATTCCTTAATAATGGTTTTCTTTCAATATGCTGATCATTTCTATGGCAAAATAGTATTTGAAGGGCAGTATAATGCCAAGTACATTGATTTTTTGTGATATATCAGACATACTCTTGTCGATTTTGTTAAATACAGAACACAGAGGAATAGTTAAACGGACAAATGGATATATCTGCTTCAACAACGCATCTCTCTGTGGCATGTGATATATGAGACGTCACAGAAAGCATAACAAATATTATTTAAATAACAAAAAGCCTGTGTGTGCACTGCAGTTGTTCACACATCATCCCGAGAGCGTAAGATATAGGTGCACATATAACACACAGCTGAGCAAACACTAACCGGTCTTTGCTCGGAATAGCCCAGTGATGGTCCAACAGACTCTTGCGTCTCTCCTCCAGGGTGGTGCGAGTGTCTGTCAGGCCCAGGCCAGTTTTCTTATCCTCATCCTCAGCGTCAGTCTTAGCGCTATCTTTGGCTTCCAACGATGAGTCCTAAAGATTAAAAGTTTAAATAGTTTAGACAAATGCGTCAGGGAAGTGGGAGTGGGAGAATGACTCACCTCAATACGTTCACGTTCAAAGGCCTTGGGGAAGGCGTCACCATCGCGTCCAGTGCTGGAGCAGAGTGATTCCTGGTCATCGGTGATCTCCAATGAACCAATTTCAGCTAAAAATGCAAGATACATCCCATGAGTAAACATCAACGGATCCCAGGGGAGCTTTGGCCAAGACTCACCCTCCAAACGCTCTTTACTGGCATCGGCATCGTCGCCCATCAGCGGCTGCTGCTCGGACAACTCCTTGGAGTCCTCCTCGACTAATACTGGTTTGGGATAATAGATCTCTGGCTTCTCCGCCTCGCAGCTGCCGGCAGCAACACTGGGACCGGCACCTCCCACCACGCGCATGTGCGCAATGTCATGGAAAATGGCCGCATTCACCACCAGATCCATGGGTGCAATCACACCGTAGCTCTCCGCCTGGTGTTCGATCACCAGCGGATCGCTGACGTTCGGATCGAACATGACGGCATTGGGGGTGACCAGAAGGACGCCGCCCACAACGCCCTGGCCGTCGGTGATGTGACGGACGTTGATCTTGAGGAAGCGTTGCGTAATGACCGGATCATCGCTCTTGTTGGCCTCCTCCTCGGCCTGACTGTTGCCGGCCACGCGCTCGATGTGTCCCGGCTTGGGGGATCCGGGGCGCAGGCCCTCCAGTATGTCTGCAAGGAAGAACATTCAAGACTCGTGGTTAGACGGGATTCTCAGGTGCACAGGTGATTTTCGGTGGCAGCGGGACAACTGTGATTTTTATCAGCGGTCCGATAAGATAGTGCGATGGGCGTGGGGCGATGGCCACTGGTTGTGCCTGTGTCTGTGCCTGTGCCTGGGGGCTCTGGGGCGAACAGTTGATATATGGGCTAGTTTAAAGTAAATCTCCCCAGCGCCTTGTGACGCCCACGCTTACTGCTGCGACAGCACCGAACGTTCGATGAACTGCGCCACAAAAACTGCTTTGAGCGGTCGGCCGCCGGGTTACGTGACCCCCGGGCAAGAGCCTCCTCACATGCACTTCCGCAGCAGCAGCAGCAGTCATTGTCAACTTAATAATTAGCACATTTTCGATCAATTTGATATAACAACAATGGAAAAATCAACAATGAGAGCAACAAGAACCTCCATTCCGCCAGAAGACAGCCGTGTGCATGCTGATGTCGCCGCTCGGGTGGGTACTCCGTCCTGCAGCACTTTACAACGTGGTTCTCACGATCGCTCAACGTGGGCTCTTGATGGCCAATTGTCGACTATATCTTTCAAGGGTGCAAAAAACTGAAAAACTCGCCCGTTCAACGCGGTAAAAAAAAAACAACATTGAGAATGGCCAGTGTGACCAGCTGCAGCAAGTGGAGAAGAAATGTGCGGAACATATGACTCGGAACAGTGCTACCCATCAGGCGCCTCATTGTCGCTATTTTTGAATTTTTATACACTTTTCGTTGTTGTTGCATGCTAAGCAAAGGAAAAAAACAAATACAAGAACAAAACGAAAAATGCAGGCGGCAAATGCTGACTTCACTATTCATCTCGCACCAATTGCACCATTTCCAGCGCGACCCCGCTTACCTCTTTCCCGGGTCTCGTCGCCAGACAGCTTGCGCTCAATGGGACTGGACTTGCCCGAGACGCTGCCGCCGTCGGCGCCCTCGTTGGTGGAACTGCTGGAGGCATCATCTTTGGCACTCTTGTCGGGCACCAGCAGCTGCTGTCCCGGATAGATGAAGGAGCTGTTCAGCCGATTCAGGTGCGTCAGCTCCGATGGGGTCGTATCAAAGCGGGCCGCCACCGAGGTCAATGTGTCGCGATTGCCCACGGTATAGGAAATGGTGGGTATGGTGGGCAATGAAGACTTTTGCCCTGCGGAAAAGAAAAACAATGTAAATCATTAATAAAACATGTATATGAATGGCGTTTCTTCCAGATAGTTTACTCGGTGCAACGCTGATAATAGGTGGTTTTGGCTGCTGCTTAAACACTTCAAATGCCGCGCCATCGGGCCAGTGCGCCCAAGCATATAATGTTCGGTAAATATCGATAATTTTATAATCATCGATATAAAACCATCGATATGAAACCATCGGTATAAATTTTTTTATCAATCGATATTGAGAAACTGCCATCGGCTGGTCACACTTAATGTTGCGCACACTGTCGTCAATTGGCGGCATTTTCAAAAACTTTGGGGACGATTGTAGGTCGGAGGAATACGGATAGACCGACACTAGGACTCTCCGAAAACCCTAAACCATCTCGAGCCGTGCCAAAAAAGCGACTAACCAACTTCAAGGGACTACCGACTATCAAAAATATTTTCCCTGTGATATGATAAAGCTGATAATTTATGGGTAGTCCCCCATGTAACCATATCCCCATGTCTAATGTTTATGAAATTTCTCTGCAAGTGACTCACGTGCAAGCAAAGCAATTGATTTTGCCAAACAATAGGTTTGATAACATTTGTTGTTTCATATCTGAAGCGGTATTCCTTGTAATTTTAAAACTGAAATGGAGATACTCACTTGACAGCTTGTCCACACTCTCGAAACGCTGCTCCACCTTCGAGCGCAGCGAGTCCAAGTCAAACGGAGCCGCCAGGCCATGGTCCACGCTGCGCGATTTGCTCCTGTAAATCGTCACGAGGTTCAAGGAGAGCAGTAAGTGGGTGAGAGAAGGAGAGGGGAAGAGATAATGGCTTTAGAATCGATTGGGGAACATTATTAGCACAATCGCAACCGATTGGCGGCAATCTGTTGCGATCTTTATCACTTACAAATTTTTCTGCTCGCAATTGTGGCCATAACCGGCTAATAACAATTTATTTATTGGGCTTACGTTTGTTTTTAGCTGTAGTAGTTTTTTCCCCTCCACCGCCCCGTATTTGTTTGTTTTGTTTTTTTTGCGCTTTGCGCTTTTCGTATTACGTATTTTGTTATCGTTTTGTAAAGTTTATCTTGACAATCAGCCAGGTGCCCGAATAAGGCGAAACGACGCATTTTTAAATGTTTTTTCCACAAACGATTTCCACTCGAATTCAGCCTTTAAATGCCTCGGGCCTGGGGACTGTCACGACTCGCGACAGATCTGTGCGACTAGATTCTGGTTTGTCCTTAAAGTGTTTCTCTAAATGTATGCAGTTTGATGGGAATCTCTCATGGAAAGGTACGCAGCAGGTGCTGGGGGCATGGGGGATACGCGATTTCGATGCGATAGGGGGGGCTGCAGGAATAGAAGACTATGTTTCGATCTGAATAAATTCTATTGTGTTGTGAAACCCGATAGCTATTTATGTGGCACCTGTACTCGAAATTCCCCCACAAATATGGGTCAAATATAGTAGGCCTTGCTAGAGAAATTTCCACTGCTCTAGAGCTTTAGTTTCCCCGTGAACTTCGCCCACATAAAGTAGGTTTGGCTCTCAGAATCTCTACTCGTTCTTTGATACTCTTTCACTTCCGAAACAGTAAGCCGAATAAACGATAAAGATCCCAGTACAATGGAACGCGAACCGTGCCCCTTTCGCTTGCTGGAGGACTGCGGCGGTGCCTTCGCCATAGGCGCCTTGGGCGGGGGCCTGTTCCAGTATCTGAAGGGGTTCAGGAATGCCCCCACTGGAATGTGTCGTGGGCTCTACGGCGGTTTGGATTGCGTGAAAATGAAGACACCCGCGATTGCTGGCAACTTTGCCGTTTGGGCCGCCACCTACAGCACGGTGGACTGTGCGATGGTCTTCTTAAGGCAGCGGGAGGACGCCTGGAACTCGCTCTTCAGTGGAGCGGCCACTGGCGGGATACTCGCGGCCAGACAAGGTCTCAAGGGTATGATGAGCAGTGCCTTGGTTGGTGGCGTTCTAATGGGTCTGATAGAGGGCATCAGCATTCTTATGACCCACCAATCGGCGGACCAATTCCGCCAGTTCTCTTCTCGGGATCGCACAACTGGGATTCTCCAGCAGAAGACTAGCTTTTCCGATTTGTACACTAATTTTACGGAGGTAGGTTCCGCTTGAGAGCAACACTCTATCTGTATATGGAATCCTCTATCTTTCAGGGCAATCCTTCGTCTGTTTAGAATCTACACACACTTCTGCGTCATCCATCGATCCGTCGATCCCTCCGATCCTCGATCGATAGTTCGATTCTTGCATACAAATTTGTATTTTAGATTATTTTGATTGTTCGTTTCCATTTCAATTAAAATTCATTTGTCGTGCATCGCAAGTCTTAGAATCTTTAATATATTTTTCGCTTTGTTTTTCGTTTTCGTTTCTGTATTTGCTGTGCGCATGCCTCCCCGCGGCGTACGAGTGTATGGCCACAGACGATGGCTAGTGACGATATCGGAGGCGCGTGTGGTGTGGTGTGTGCTTCCTAGCCTCCATAATTGTAATTCCATAATTGTAACGAACGAACCCCTTCCTAGATCGTTACACCCGCCCCCTCCGACAGCCGACGGCCGACAGCCCGCAGCAGTTATCTACAAAATTGGCAAAGTGAGAATATTATTTGACTACCGACCGCCTTTGATTTACGGGTATGGCAAAGCCAAAGCCACAGCCAAAGCCAATTTGCTCAGCTATTTCTGTACAGATACGAAAAAGTACAGTGAAGGCTGCGTCAGATGGACATTGAATGGAAGATAGATATTGCATCTGCCAATGGAAGCATTTCATAGAATATTCTGCAACACTTTTCCGTTCCGATGTGTGTCATTTGATGATGGACAAAACTAATTTCCGTTGCCGTTCCATTTCCAAAGGAAACACGGTCTCTCTCTATCACATGTGTGTCGCTGTTCCTTCTGCCAAAGTTGGTTGCAAGAAATGGAATCAATTGACTGACAGATGCTCCTCCGATGGCAGGCCACCAAGAGAGATATTTGAAAGGAATTCCTCACACATTCTGTTTCTTTAAATGCTTAAACAGCTTTCTTTCCTCGTGCAGAAATATTTAAAAATATATAAAAAATTGTATTTGCGCGTGTCTGTTCAGTGCGCTGCCAATTAGCGGCCAAACTGCGATAACCATTATTGAATATCAATGAAAAACAGATAAAAAATGCGAGTGTATTCGTGGATTGTTTGAGCCGCGGCAGCTGGCAGCAGGAGGCGCATGCAAAGCGCTTTTTTCTTTGCCTCAGAGATAAACAAATAATTAATAATTATTTAACGAATATTTGTCGCCCAATTTTCGTATTTGTTTTATCGCAGTTTGAAGAAAATAAATAACTTTCCACAGGAGCATCGTGGGGGGTGGTATGGTCTCCATTGGAGTCCCTTGTCCAGCCTTAAAGAAGGACCATCTTCCAAGATCTTTCATGGCATTTCAAAGGCTTCAACTTTTCATGGGTTTTGTGTCTCTCCCGATTCTCACCCCCCCAGAGTCCCTCTTCAACCTATCCCTAGGCCATCGGACCGTGTCTGGAAATTTCAAGTGAAAAACCTTTGGCAAAAACAAAGTCTAGCAGAAACAACTGTGTTTGATTTTGAAGCTGGCAACATTTGACGCAACGAAAGGCAACACAATTCAATTCAATGCGATTCGAAGCGATGCGATGCCTGCCGGGGACTCAAGTTATATTTACTCTGCTTTTCATGGAATTTAATTTATAATTTATTGAGTTCAGGCAGCACTGGAGCGGAGGCTCGTTTGCACAGTTGGCTTTGGCTTTGGGCTTAAATGGAATGGAATTTCGCCTGTTGTTCCTCAGGTAAACATTCATAATTCTACGATATACATACAATATGACATAAATATTATTTCTGTGGCCGGTTGTATTTATTTTTCGCATATTTCTGTCGGAGGCGGAGGCGGAGGAGGTCAACCACAAGGTGCCAGAATATGCTCTTTTTATTCAGCGAATCTTTGATGGAGTTCTCCCCATTTACCTCTCCCATCAATTTACCAGACAAAGCCAGCGCCAATGCCATTTCCTAGACCCCATACCAACAATTATCGGTAATAATAAACCACGACTAATCGGAAGATAGCCTAAGCCACTTACACATTTACCTAACGACTAAAACTTAGACACGCTTCCGCGTAAACCCGTTGGTCACACTAAATACTCGTATTTACAGCAAAATAAACTCGAATAAAAGATGTAAAACTCGCTGGTGGGAATCTCTATCTGGGGGCCATAAAACCCGAACACTCCCCCCAATGGGTTCCGCATCGTAAATAGCAGTAGATACGGTTTTGGGCAGTCATTCACTCATAGTTTCGGTTACACATATATTGTATCTTATCACTCTCCTGCAGTGTTTGCTGTCGATAAGTTGGCCCTGGGCTGCGATCAGTGGCAGCCACAGTAGGAGGCTAAGTTGTTGCCTTACTGACACCATTCCGCCCCGAGCCAAGTGTCAACAACCCACGAGGGCTTTGCCTCCAGTACCTCCAGTTGAATACCCTTGGAAAAGGGTATTACGATTGAGCGAACAAGGTTGCCGCAGAACGGGGGAGCCCTGAATATCCCCTATAAATGTGCCGAATATTCCGCATATCTTTCATGGAAATCCATTCTACATCCAGCTCCCCCTCACTCCCAAGTCTCTTCCCTAGAAACAATCGCTCTTCAAGGGTATCTGTGTCTTCTGCTAGCCAATGCCGAACTTTATTTATTGTTTTCATTGATTCGTAGACAGTTTGAACTTAAGCCCATGACTCAGGGGGATTCGTACTTGTAAGACGTACAAAAACATCAATAATGGAGGCTGAGTGCAATTGTGAAATTGATTATGGAGGGGCGCTTCTTTTACAGCTGCTTCGGTTAATCATTTGTAATAAATACATACTCGAATGAGTCATGGGCTACCGAGACCCGCCTCCGCCTTGAGGTAGGTTTCTGATCTTTTTATTTGGCATTGACTTTGGTTCAAAGTCAGCTACGAAGTCTGCTGGCTGGTGGAATGTCCGGCGAAGCCTAGACTGCCCTCAAACGGTCGACTAATCATATCTGAATATAGATTATGGCATACTTAATCTCTTTTTGGTGGGGTCAAAGGTTTCAGATAAAAGCTGGTGATTTCTGGTTTTCGAATGGGTTGCACCTAAATCGTATTTATATCCTTTGTTCCCGATGTTCTTTTCTGTCTGCGTGATGCAGCAGCTCTCCTCGGTCGATTCTACGTTTCTGTCTGTTATCGTCGTCGCTTGGCATTTGATTTCTTCCTAAAAAATCGCTGAATACCTTATCGGAGCCCCTTTTTTCCCGTGTCCCGTGTCTATCTTTCAACATCAATTAAATATCACCAATTTATTTACAATTTACTCGCGCCCGTCGGGGACTTATAAATTATCAAAATTCGTTAATAAGACGACAGCGAACATTAAGATTATCTATAAATAATCTGACTCTGAGTCCAATTGTAATTCGAACACTCGCCTCACTCTCCGACTCTATAAATTATCAATATTTGTCGTTCTTTCGCTGCTCGATTTATTTATTAAGGTAATATTTGTAGTATTCGGTCGTAAATTGCTTAAAGGTTCAACGGTTATGGTCACAATTGGCTGAAAAGTTTGCTTCAAAAATATATTTATTAAAGATATATCTAGGATATTTAATGTGTGGGTGTGTGAGATAGCATGCTATAAGTAAGAGTGCTGTTAGGTCAGGCCATGCAACATTCAACAAAGATACAAAGATATATATATATATAGGATAAATATACATATTTCAGGCATTCATGATGCAACGGGCTCGGAGGAGGGTTTGGAGGGTCTCCTCTATGGCGCTGCCTCATTTGCATTGGTTTATGTGTGTGTGTGTGTATGTGGGTGTATTTGTTAGTTGCAACTTACCTGCGAACGGGTATCGCCAAATTGTCAACACTGCGTGACAAACTGGAAACATCTTGACTAGCCCTACGTGACCTGGCACATCAGGAGCCAATTAAATGTGAAAATTGTGCCAAAAAAAACCATACGGGAAAGAAATGAAAAGAAAACGGTGGGGAAGGGTGGAGAAAATCATAAAGTAAATTAAAAGATAATTACGAAATGGACAAAAATCTTTGTTTAACAAACGCCAATTTGTGGAATGCACACGTAGTAGAGGGACGGCAGTCGTGGAAACCCACTATCGGGGATCTATTTCTACATAAGATATACCCCTTAAAGTGCATATATTTATATAGAGGAGCGATAATTGCTATGAAAATGTCACGTACCTTCAAAACCGGAAGGCAAATCAAACATATTTATATATATTCCTGACTTTTGTACTTATGGATAAATACTTTTTGCCTTAAAATCTGTACATATATGAGGGAACTCTTCTTTCTATTCAAAGATTTCCTTGCTAAATATATATATTCCCATTTTAAGGAACAAGAATTACCATCTTTGGCAATCGTTTAACAATTTTGATACTTAAACCAAGACATTTTATAGTCCCCCCTTTATATGAAATTTTTGGCAAAAAATCCCCTGAAGTGCACAATAGATTGGCAGGGCATTAGATTGCATTTTTTTTGAGCAGAACAGAATCCACACCATGGAATCTAGAACCAACCATATGGCTGGCAGACATTTTATCTTAATTTGGGGCTATTCAGGGGAGAGTCATATATGTATACGATATATCGTGCGCACGAGACTATCGCATAATCGTGCTCGTAAAAGAAGGTGTCGAAGAAATTTATGGAATGATTTATGAGAAAGGTTTCGAGCCTGTATATGGGTCAAGGGAATGGCGTGACCCATATGGAAGAATCCATTACGGGAAAGGAGGCTCCAAATATACAAATTTTTAGATTTTTAATGTCATACCATTTTATGCAATATATTAGATAATTGTTTGCTTATTTAATTCATTAATTTCCATCACAAAATTGATGAAAATTTGTGCATGTTTAATAGTGAAATTGAATCCATTTAATAATTAGCCTATCAGCTTTAAATTCTGTTAAAAAATTGCAATTAATTATTATAATTGATGTTTTATGAGAATTAATTTATTATAAATGATAGATATGCATACTTTTTGATGTTAATTAATTACTATAGATGTATATCTGATGTTTTTAATTCAATTAAATGATTATAATAGATGTGTGCTATTCTTTACACTCATTTTGCAATAATTTTCGTTCGCTTATGCTTTTCTTTAAGAGTTTTTGTTGGTGTTTGGATTGACATTGACCCAAAAAGAGCCCGGAACGGATGGTCAAAGCTCAATGAGCAATGAAAAGAGAGACGGACAATCAGAGAGAGACTTGCCGGTAGAGAGAGAGAGAGAGGGAGCAAGAGGTCGCGGTGGCCTACGTGCGTGCGATCATGTGTGGGGTATCCATCATATTTCAGGGTTTGTAAGAGATTGTGCTTCAGAGAAGTGGAAGCTAAGCTTCTGGTCTGTGAATGGAAGCTTTAGGGGATGGAAAGTCGTTAATATTTCATTTAAATCAATCCAAATTGTGGTGGGAAAGTGTACTCCCCTGAATTCAGTCAAAAGATCAGCCCTTAAAAACACCCCAATTTAACCCCATTCCTGAGCTAAAACCCAGGTTCCTTTATCGCCTCCATAGCTCTTCGATATTCCCCGAAAGTCGGCTGACAAAAACGTTCGGCCTCTAATCGGTTGCTGTTCGAGTATATTTTTAACGATGCCCCTCCCATAAAGATACGGGCCAATGGCCAAATATTGGTGTTACCAAGACCATAAAACGCAGAACGATATGTGTGGCAATCCAGAAAAGGCTAAAGAATGTGGAAAATTAGTGGGTTCCTCCGGCAGTTGGCTTACCAATAATATTGCGAGGTAATTAAAACGTTTTGCATGTTGTAGTTGTGGAAAATGTTAATAAACAAATTGTTTTCTCATTACTTTCATTACCTAAAATTTCACTGGAAAGATACACCTTTCGTTAGATCCATTCAACACTCAAAGATACACTCGTAACACTCAAATTAAATGCAATTTCTTGGATGGCAAATCCCTATGGTAGATAGCTCCAAGAGAAGGAAATTGATGCGTGTTTAGGGCGATCAATCATCCGCCTTGTCAGCCCCCTTCCCCTGCCCCGAGGATGGGTCGACAGATGAGGAATCGAAGTAAAACAAGCCAAAAGATAAACTCATTCGATTCCGACACTCTGTTGACTTTTAATGATTCAATTTGGCTGTCATTTGGCGGTAGTTTTCGTGTGGGAAATATTGATGACAAAATTAATTGGCTTGTCAGTGTAGGCCCCCACGGGTGGAGGCTCACCACCCAGCACCAGCACCAGCACCAGTAGCTGGGAAAATACAAACAAAACGAGCCTCAAAGTCACTTCTTATCAAAAGAGACAGACAGACAGAGAGAGAGAGAGAGAGAGGGACAGAGAGAGACTGCAGCACTTGTCTCCCGCGGCATCACGTGCCTTATTTTCTGACTTTTCTTAAAGATATTAATTCCGTCTTTGATTGCCCGACTTTTTGATAATAAAATTATTTAAATTCTGCCTCTTCTGTGCTGTGCTTTTTTCCAACCCCATAATTAGAATTTTTATGCCGCATTGTTATCTTTTGTTTGCGTGGCCTTTCGTTTACTCGAAAAAAGAGCAAAATAAAGCGAAAAAAAAGTAAAAAAAAGCGAAAAAATGTGGCCAGAATGTTGTTTGTATTTGCTCTCGCTCCTGCTACCGACTTAACGACAAAAGAAAAAGGTTAATTGGATTTTTGGACAGTTTGGCTAGAGAGCGAACTGTGTGGAGGCCAACGGAGGAGTGGCTCGAGGAAGGGGGAAGAACACTAAAACTAAAGCCATAAGATGCTAGAAGATAGTTGGAAAAGCAAAACACACTTGGGAGTCGTTTTATCATCATTATATCTATGATATATATCCATCTTATCTAGCTTCCATGATGCCTGATTGAAGACCTTCCTAGTAATCGTTTCCAACTGATGATATACTAAATATCATTCAAAAATATCCCTAATCACCCCTAGACGTCTTTTGAAGCCTCTTTACTCTTTTATTGCATCTTCTTTTGGCTTTGTTTTCCCATTGATTCACATACAAATTATTCATCAACCCCCTGGGGGCGCAAGGTCATTCGTTATTCAATCTGGACTTGAAATTAATCCTACCCCAAAAGCCAACCAGCGAGAAAAATCAACAAAATGAGGCACAAATTTGGGTTAAGGTTAGAGAAAGAAAAAAGAGACTAAGAAAGACAGCCCCCAGCCAGCCACCTGCTCGGGGGCTATCATTACCGTTATCTTTATATATCTTTGGTAAATATTTAAATTCTCTCCAACAACTCTCTTAGTCACGACAATTGTTGCACATTTATGTTATATTAGAACAATCTTTGGGAACCTTTCGGAATCGACATTCTTTAATGCCTCTTCTCGTCGTGAGATTCCCAATGAACATATCATCGGCCTGCCACAACTCGTTTGATCGAATTATATACCATTTGTATCCGATGTATTTACATAAAATCTAGTTTGAGTTTGAGATCTCTGTTTGCCCTGGCATTTAGCAGATGGACTCTAACATGGTGTTTGGGGGGATCGCTCTGAGAAATTAACAGCTTGTTTCGGGTCTCAGAAGATCTTCTCGACAGACGAGCCCCTTTGATGGTTTCCTCGATAGAACAAAAGATTTTCAAAGCGTTTTATATTGTATTTATTTTTTCCTCTGGCCTTCACGTTTGTAAATTCCACCAGAAAAGGAAAAAGAATAAAAACAACATTTGCGTATTTTGGAAACCAGTTCTTTTTTTTTTTTGCCGAAAATTCAAAATATTTACACAAACTGAAACGGACAGCAGGGCGACAGGGCGGCAACTAGTGTTATCTTTCATTTAAATTGAAACTTGCTTTACGTAAAATTAAGATAAGAACCTGCCCGCCTTATCGGGCAGTGGAAAACACCCGAACACAGAGCAGCGACAGCGACAAAAACTAATTGAAATCAATGCAAATTTGAAATTTCATTAGGAAAACGAATTATATGGAAGATATATGGCAGATATTTTCGATTTGTGGTAGGAAAAGAGCAGTTCTTTAAAACAGAATTTACAGAAGAGAAATATAGGAACGTTTCCCATATGGAATTGTAGAGTTTCCAAGCGAATACTACTCGTATTTCAGTCAAACATTTTAATTTCCGAAAGAGACATATGGAAATTTCAATACAATTTATCTTAAGAGTTGTCTGGAAACATTTGGGACTATATTTTCAGTATTATCTTTCCTTTCCAGGCCCCGAATATCACACTTTCTTCCACTCTTTTTTCACCCATCCAAGAAATTGCCATTTAAATGGCTTTAAAGACTTCATTTAACACTGAAACATTATAAATATATTATTTAATAAGCTCTAAGTGGCTCCTGCCACATTTTGTAATAAATATTTAAGCAATTTGTATTTGTATTTGGCGATAAATTTCGAATTATAATTAACACAGACACACACACAGAGGAGGAGCGTTTTTGTGGAATGGAATCCAGTTTTCAAAACACTTTCGATTTGCATAAAATTGTAATTTTTCGATCGACGGGTACGGAGAGTACGGGAAACCGGGAGAGAACGGATCACAGAACGGAGAACAGATCAAATGTCTCGATGCGCGACAGTTCCATTTCCAACTGACAAAAATGATCCCATGGGCTCCATAGAGCGGACGTTCTCTGGGGGTCTGCTCTGGGGTTCTGTCATTTGCTAATGGCATATGGGGGGGGGACATGGGACATGTGGGGGATGTTATCATATTGGATACGATGGTGGATGTGGTTGTGTGTGTGTGCGCTCTGGCCTCTTCTGCTTATAAAGAGAGTGACATTAATATATATATATACATATATTGTATGTATTTATCAAATCAGCCAAGCGCAATAAAATGCCATCGTGGACTTTGTGCACACACGCACGTAATCATTCGGACTCGGAGTCTGAGGCTCCAGCGATCCACACAGATCTTCACTCTATTTATGTACAATTCCATTTCAATTTCCATTTGGAACCCAAGCTCTGATGATATTGTGGAACCTGATCTGTTCACTCTCTTTCGAAAGACTGCCTTAAGATCTGGATTTGGGTTAGCTCTTCGCTTTCTTAATTCTTATCTGCTGCGACATTTTAATTTATGTATCTTTAGATATTCCTTTAAATATTTGGTGGGATTTCGGAGTGGAAGAACAGTAGCTTAATGTTCTGCAAAGACAAATAAAAGATGCAAATATATATGGGAGTGGAGGCAGAAATTCCTGGCACCGATATATATCTTGCTAAAGATGAAGTTTCTTCCCTTCCGATTAAGCAGTTTTTTGCAGGGAATCGGAATAAAATAAAATATATCTTCCTATAGCTATTCTATAGTTGTGGAACCCCTTTAGACGACCATCAAATGGAACTCCTATAAATTATATTCTTGGCACAAATATCTCCTTCCTCAAGAACTATTCAAAGAATTTTAAATGTCATAATCCCTCTTTTCGATTGTTAACTTTTCATTCTAATCGCATCATCTGTTTAGTTCTCATTTCATTTGAATAACTATGTGGATTCCTTCCTGGATTTGTCATTTCGATTGTAAACTTTCCTTTTTGATCACCATAATAATCTCATCTAAAGCTTGGAATTATATTTGCATAAATACATATTTAGCCACCGACTAACTAATCGATGCTTTGGCGATCAATCATCCAATCAGGGAACCAGCCAGCTGTCTGTACGATTACATTCCATTATAAATGTATTAACTTGTTGCGAATATTAATGGATCTGCCGCCAAGTTGAGGAATTTGTCAAGCCCTGGCGGTTAGGGTAATCAATTTCTCTATATAATACATTTCTCTACAATATATTCATAATAAAACACACCACACGCACACACCGATCCGATGAATGGATTACATCAACCGATAAACTGGTTCCCCATTCCCTATTCCCATTAGAGAATTGAGCCGCAGAAAAACAAACACATTGTATTTTATAAATTGTAAACAAATAGTTGAAGGAAACCAGTCGAAACGTTGATACCCAGCGTAGCTCCTAACTTTAAAGGTGTTCGGAAGCCAGGTGTTCCAAGAGCCAAGCGACAAGTATCTGTCTATAATCCGTATATACCATCGACAAGTATTCTCGCAATCTACTGGACATTTTAATACACCCCCGTACTCTTTGGGTAATGGGTATAAATATGTACCCCTTTAGGTACGGCTGTGTTGGGGCTCTAAAAAGTGAATTACGGCTCAATTGGCTGTTCGATTCGAATGGCCCATAAAGAGAGATAGATGCTGATACGAACACGAACCTCTACTCGTATGCCATGGGCTTCCAGCTACAGCTCTTTGGCCACCCCAGCCCATAAATCGTGCGATTATAAACCATTGGCGTCGTATAATAAAGAATACTTTCCAGCCATAATATTTTCCAAGTGCCTGTCGCAAATTTAGTGTTCGAAAAAGAGAGCCAGAGAGAGAGAGAGAGCTCTGCTCTATCCGGCGACATTTGTAGTACTCAAAAGTCTTGAAGTCTTGAAGGGTTCCCCATATGATAGGCTTCGGTGCGTTTTCTAGTACGAATTTCCGATAAGTACAAGTGTTTTCAGAATTTGCCTGATATTAAGACACTTTCAAGTGTGAATTTTGACATTGGTCGAATTCCTATGAGGATTGTACATACATGTCTATAAGAAATGAGTCATGTGAACTCTTTTTTGGACTCTCAAGTGTCTGGGGTATCAAGTAATAGGGGCATGGCGCCTACTGGGGGCTGTGATTCACAAGAATCTAGATATAAAGATTAGGAAATGTGATTTTTCCAACAGAATGAGTCAGAAATAATCAGATATGTTGTAGTTAGAGTACGGGTCTGTATTAGTTGCGCCATCTGTTCCCTATAATCAATGCAATCCAATCGTTTATTGTTCTGAATATCTTGTATCTTTCAGGCTAATCTCTACCTTGAGTGCTGCATTGATTTCCTAATATTCTCAAGTATAATTTCTCTGTTCTGATATTTGATTTCCCTTGAACCTGTCAATATAATCTTTTCAATGGTTTCTTGTTATCAAATGGAATAAGTGTGCAAGTGTTTCGAATTTCATAATGTTGTTTCCACTGAGGAGACACTTGAACCGAAAGAAAAGTACTAGGAAAAACCCTTGCGAATTCCATCTTTGGAATCAATCTTTGTGCATTGGGGAACAGTCCAAGAACAACAGCAAAAACGCTTCTCAGCGAAACGTCACGCACACGTCATGCATGTGGGCCACTTTCGATTGTGCGACTCGTGTGGGAGCCATGGCAGGTGCTTCTATAAATGATATAGAGGTCTTCAATAAAGTGGAATGTTGACATTGAATTTTACTTGGAGACAAGCAAAGTTTTAGTTCCCAAAAGATACATTGATCTTGAAAGATCTTTCTATCTAATTCTGGGATTATTTCCCAAAAGGTAATGTATCTTTTAACAGCCCGCCTGGATGTGTGGCCTCTAGGCTCTCCCAAGTACTTATGCACTTACTTTTCATTGCAGTGCCAGAAAGAGTTATACCCAAGTACTCGCCACGCTCTAGACCTTCTAGACAGTATCTATCAGAGCCCAGAGTACTCTGACTTCTCAGACGGTTTATGATATTTGCATACGCACCACACACATTGCATATAAGCTGCTTAAACATTTACTCAAATTGTTTTGGTATTTAAGCAACTACCGAGCACTGCAAGCCCAGGCCCCTGCGCTGCCTCTGAGCATCTTTCATTAGGAAAACCAACAGACAGATAGACTGACAAACAGACAGATAGAACCGGCCGGCGCATGGGAGAAACAGAAGCCAGCGCTATTCGTAAATTGGTATCCCCAAAAGCCATCTGCGGGGGAGACGACACGTCGCCAAACTGTGCAAACACTCACGTGAGATCCACAGACGGGGACGGGGCTCTCTATTTGTTTGGGGGCCACAAAAGCTTAATTAACAGTTTCAAGTGTGTCTGTGCGAGCTTTTGGGTTTTTTTGTTGTTGTATTTGTGCTGGAGATTTATCCCCGAGCCATAAATGATCCAAAAAGAACCACAAGACCATTGTGTGTTTATTTTTTTTGTATTTTATTGGGGGTATTGTTCCATCGAATCGAATGATTTGGGTATTATTTTGCCAAGCTTCAAAGCTCAAGTCAATGAAGATTTAAAGTGCTTCCAAGTTTAAACCAATAGATCTTTAGAGGACCTTGAAATGGGCACTAAGCCACACTGGGAAAGGGTGAAGGAGCGCGAGCAAATCTTCATGCCTGGTATCGCTAATATCGGGTTTTATGGAGGCTTTTAGTGGGTCTACTGATACGAAAATATGAATTGTAATCCCTACGTTTCCACGATTTGTGCGATTCTTCCGACCATCCACTGGTCACTCCCATATCGCGTGCGATAAAAACGTGATGATGGCTTTCCAGTTAAAGTTACCTCAGACCGCGAGTGTGCCAATCAGTAGAGTACGTACTACTTGGAGACCTGCTGTTTGGGGGCACACTTGGGGGCATCGGCAAATAGTATCGTCAATTAGTGTTATTGTCGTTGCCGTTGCCGTTGGACAATTCCCCCGATATTTGTGTGTACAACGGTCCATTAATTCGTTGCCACAACTTTAATTGACATTGAAAATTGTACAAATTGTAAAGTGCGGCCTGCGACAATAGTCCAAAGATCTCTTACATAAAAAGGGGAATGAAACCTGATCGAGATATATGTCTATGATAATCTTTATCAATGAACTATCATCAATAACTAATTTGCATGCGGGCTCTCGGAATGTCTTTCCTTTCTGTTTGTTTTAATTAAAAAAATGCAAAAAATTGACCAAAGTTCAAGAAACAATTTCCCTTGGCCTTTGGGGAAAAGCTCGCTTTCAATTAGAACCAATCTTTTGATATAATATTGTTCTCTCATTTTATGCCCACCCACTCTTTGAGAAGGAGCGAGAGAGAGAGGAGCAGAGAATTTCCCCATTGCTTCTCGTTTTTAATTAAGCAAGAAAACAGATGCAAAAACAGAAAACAAAACAATCAGCAAATAAACAAGAAAATAATTAAAAATGCAAAACAATATACGATATAATCGAGAAATTGAAATCAAAAATCGAGACCTGAGCAAAGTGTGACATGGAAATACGATACGTACGATTATTCCCAAAAAAGAGGAGAAATTATGGTAATTAAAAGCAAGATAAAAGGTTGGTTGTATTCGTTTTTTAAGGAAGCACAAATCAGGGGTGCAAAAAAACAAACAACAAACAAATAACTCAAAAGTAAAACAAAGAAAACATCATACAGGATGCGGATCACATCGGAGATGAGAGAGGGAGACAGTTTAATATTATATTATATTATATTATGCGATTTTTAAAAGCCTCTTGGGGCCCTGGGGCTAGGATTTTGTGTGTAATTATTATTATAATAATAAATACTCGTATAATGGGGCTTATTTTGTGCGATAGACAGTCCGCTAATGGCCCGAGAGGCGTACCCCCGAAGGCTAAAAAGAGATCGAACCGCAGAGTCGGGGGCGTCGTCTGAGCCAATGACTTGGCAACGGGGAATACGTCGAGGTCGAGGTCGGGGTCACCAAACGTAACGTACCACGATACACGGTTGGAGGTCAATCAACGGCAGAAGAGAGGAATAAGCACTGGGAATGCTGTGAATCATGTATTTAAGCTATCTTTTGTATTTGTCTCTTCTAATCCCATCTCTTTCTCTCTCCCAGCGTGGCTTTGCAATGTACATCTTCGTGAAAAACACTTTTCCCTTAGTAGATATGAAAAAAGCTTTTCTTTGATAAAGGTAAAGCTGTTTAAATTTTGTATTCAAATGTTAAAATGTTTTCCTGGCTTTGAGTTTTTCTATATAAAGCATTCAGAGTTGAACCAAGAAAAAACTTATTTCCAAAACAGATTTTGGAGAATCTTAAAAGAAAGGTAGAATGTATCCATTTGTGTCTCCCAAGAGTTCCATGACGATTCCTCAGATATTCCTCATAGAAAGTATCTTGCAGGTAAAGAGGATTTTTCTACAGATATTTCCAACCTATTCCCAATAAAAATACTATGTATTTTTCCATCTTAAGCTTTAAAAATCTAAATGGAGTCCAAAATTGTTTATTCGAGCCCCCTGAAAAGTCGAGCAGATGATTGTCACGCGTCATGCAGCAGCGCTCCTCAGTCGATAACAAGCTTCGGCTTTGGTATCGCTTCGGACACCCCACCGCCCATGTCCTAAGATGATGAATGGAAAACCTTTGTGCGAAATAAACCAGAAATAAATCTCACAGCAGGAAATGGCCGCATTCTCCGGTGATCGGATCCATTTGTATCTTTCGGATGTGAGTACCTTTCGAATGAGTGTTTAGGGTGGAGTGGGGTGTGTGTTCATGCCAGTAAATTAATCACAGGTTTCGACATTTGTTAGTTAAACATTCGCATGCCCAAGGGACATCGACAGGGGCAGGTGCAGGGGCAGGGACTATCCCTTAGTCGGATGCAGCGTTTTATGGTTTAGTCACGTGGCAAGGCAAGGCGTTTGTTAAACACGAGGTAGAGATGAGGCTCTCTCGGAGAGTCTCGGACGAACCTGTTTTTGAAATTATCTGGCACAAATATATTCCACCAGGAGTGGCGCTTCTCGCGCGGAAAGTACTCCCCGTGCTCGCGGGGATCGATGATGTCATCGTCCTCGTTCTCGTTCTCGTCCTCGTCATCGGCCTGCCGGCCAGCACTGACGTCGTTCGTGAGGTCGCTGTGGGACTCGCTGTAGGTCATGCCCGCCGTGGAGTCGAGGCTCCGCTGATTGATGTACTCCATCTTCTTGCGCCGATGGCGGTCGAGCTTCGTCTGCAGGGAGCTGCGCCGACGGCGCTGCGGCGCCGCCTCATAGGAGGAGTTCAGGCCCTGCAGCACCGGACGGGGCGTCTGGCTGCCATCCTCGAAGTATGTCTGTTTGCCGGGCTCGTTCGGGGAGCTGGCGCGTATGTTCTCCTCCGAGCTGTAGATCGGGATCTCGGGACTGTTGGTGGGCGTGCCACTGCCGTCGCTCTTCTCGCTGCGCACAGCCGATTCATACGAGTCTTTGGTGGAGTTCTGCAGAGGAGAAATGAAGAAAACAGAGACTATGGGTGCTGAAGATCACAGATCGTAGAGCTAGGGATTCTCACCTTGCTGCTGTCGCGACGTAGAAAGGAGACCGCTATGGAGCTGCGTCTCTTTTGGCTTTTGTCCGACTTGAGGCCCGAGAAGAGGCCCAGGGCCAGGGAGCTGCGTCGCGGTGGCTTCTGGGGTGGCAGTGGGGCTGTGATGTTGAGGCTGCTCTCATCGGCGGCATCGCCTTCGTGCTCGTCGATGTTCACCAGCGATGGTATCGAGGCGCTGGCCCAGTCTTTGCGCAGGCGATACTTTCCGTTATCGATGATGCTCATGTTGTGGCTATCGGATATCGGGCGGGTATCGTCTATCGAATCTGGTTGCACTCGCTTAATGGGGTGGGAGGGAGGTTTTACCGTTATGCGCTGCAAGTATTGTTTATGTTTCGATTAATTATCGATAGTTATCGATATCTCCCTGCTAATTGCTGCGCTCCAATTGTTGCACCTCTCTCTCTCTCTGGCTCTCTCTCTCTGTCTTTGTTTCTGTGGTTGCAAAACTTTTACTTTCAATGAACTCCATTGAACCGAACATTAGCGTGGTAATTAGCAGGCCGTTGTCGGTCGACTGGAACGACTGCAACGACTGTAACGACTGTCGTTGCTGTTGTTGTCATTGTCGGGGCGTTGACAACAAAAGCCAGCCCCCGCTCAGCCATGTCTCCCTTGGAATATCTACTCATAAGTGCAACGATGGCGCACGAGTGTCTATCCATCAAATGGGGCTTGCCTCGGGGATCAGAGGTGGAGGGAGTCGGGCAGAAGGGGGGTCACAAGAGGGACGGGGGGCCACAGAAGGGGTAAACAGAGGCGGAGGGAATCAGAGCTGAGGTTCATTATGGGATTGTCGTAGATAAAGTCAAATCTTCAGACTGCGATCCATAGATACTTCTACTGATCGAAAGAATCAAGTGATTTCAACTTGAAAGAAGAACTTTTGGTTCAACTTTGGAGGGAAGTGATCTAAGAGATCTTGGAATAGTTAAAGGCTACCTTTCAATAGATAAAAGGTGCCTATATCAACCAACAAATGATCTCTACAACTATGGTAAGACGTATATAGAAGCGGAATATCAAGATCATTATAAAAGAATCAAAATATCCAGCTCAAAACTCCCATCTTTTTGGGAACACTAGAATACAGAGTACCATGAGTACTCTGAAGGTGGCTCGCATCCCTGAATGATCTTCAGGGGATCTAAAGAAGAAAAAGATTCCTATGAAGACCGTAAACTTCAGTGGAAACGAAATTAAGGTGGGATCCTGAGCGGAGCTTGCAAAAACTAACCAAAACACTTCCAAAACCTATACAAAAGGCTTTTTAGCCAATCCAGCAGATTTGTACCTGTCCATCATTCCAAAAGAACCTTGAAAAAGCATTTCTTGATGATCTAAAAAACAATTTACATCAAAATTTTAGCAATTTAGGACAGATCTTGGGTAGAACTCTGAAGAAACTCGTCCAAAATATAAACGAAATTAAGAGGCTAAAAGACCATTCGAAACTTGGTTTCTAGGCGTTCTATAACTGAATTAAGTGCCTATGTGGTCCATTAACCTTATTGGAATAGAAATCTAGGTAAAGTCTTAAAAGGGACTATTAAAACCTATAAAGAACTCTTCCAAACGGTTTACGAGTTCCCTGGTTCGTAGAGCTTCAAAAAACTAGACTCATTGTAGCCCACAGCCCTCTCACTTTTATCCCCCAACTAAATGTTACACAATATTACGCTTAAAATAATCGTATATTAGCCACTCCATTAGCCGGGGGGAGGGGGCAGAGGAATGCCACAGCCACAGCCCCGGCAAAAAAGTTAAAAACTTAATAATGCAAATTAAATGAAAAACTTCATGACATCATAGTCGTACTGGCACTCACATGAGTCGTCGCTTTTTGCGGGGTCTATAACAATAGGGAGATACAGAGATACAAAACACAACCTACGACAACAATCGGCGTGAGGCGCGGCAACAGAGGGGCAGCGCAGGGCAGGGCAGGGCAGGGCAGGGCGCTGGAGCCATGGCTTATTACAGAAACCAGCACGAAAGATTCAATGAACAACAAATGCTACGGGGATGATGATTATACGATGGCGATGACGATGACGATGACGACGACTGAGAATCGCGGACTTGGCTGCGAAACCGAAAGTGTTTCCCGCCCTAGAACTTGGCTTACACGAAAACCGGCGAACAATGGATACGAAAGCGACAAGTGATTTAAGGGGCGTATCTCTACACACACACACACACACACACACACAGAGAGATAGCAAGATACAGATACATCGCTAAACAGTTGTCAGATGCCACAATTTAACGCCAGATCAAACGCCACCTCACGGGACGGCACGCCACAGTCGTGTGTATAAATTTTCAATTCCCACGTTTTGCTCGGGAGATCTTTTGATTGAGATTCCGGCCAATTATGGTACCCTTGAAGACGGAGGGTATAAGAGGCTTTGCCAAGAGGTTTGTCGGGCAACTAAAAAGTATCTAGATACTTGAATGGCACTTGTCTTTTGATGTTTGAGATATTTTACTTCTGTAGAGACACGAAACGATCTATCGTTAAGGGTACCTAAAGGGTCCAGCATTTTCCTGAACTTCTGCCGGGTCCCACGTTTACCAGAGATCTTAGTGAGCGCATCTAAATTGTAGTTAATCTCGCAAGGGATTCGAGGGGGGAGAAAGGCGGCTAATTGTCGGCTTAGGTCATTAGACCCCACACGACAACCGACGTCTGACGTCTCTCGTGCCAAGTTTTGTGTGGGACTTGTTTGTGGGGCTTGTCCATGGCTCAAGTATTGCCCGTAGCTCCGATGATTAGATCCGATCCCCACTTAAAAGCACATAAGTGGGAGGTCTTACAAGCGCATGTCCCTGGTATTATCTTTGGAGAAGCGACAAAACACTCGAAAAACCGCACACCGAAGGCACTTCCAGGGAGGGGCCCTGGATCTGCATCCATCCATCCATCCAACCATATAGGAAGCCAGCAATTTGAGCATATGCTACGACGGTATTCCAACAAAAAAGGTAACCTTGAAAGTTGAAAAAAGCTAACGACCACAACCGGTCGTGCTCCGGTCGTGCTGTGGTCGCTCCAAGGTGTTTACACTGCAAGCCGGAACGGAACGGAACGATGGAGTGCAGTAGAAATGATCAAAGTTCACGCTTCACGCAGTCCAGACGGTCTGGGGGGTAGCTCTTAGCCGTCTTAGCCATCTCAGCCATTATTTATAAGCCATTCACAGAGTCCGCATATTTATGGGGTCGTCGGTCGATCAATTGTGCAACGTCCCGCCGCATAAATGAATAAAAGTCTCGATTTCGGGGCGGCCTCCTTACTGTGTCAATGTCATGGCATTTCAAGCGAATAAAAACAAACATTCGACTCTTTGGCCCACTATTTCTGTGCGTTCCGGAGGTTATTCATCTTTCTCTTTTGTGCTTCGATCTGATTCCATTTCCCATGGAAAATGTATGGAAAATGGAAAATTTTCCAATGCAAAACTCCACAAGAATGGAAAACTACAGCACGTGATAAGCCATAGTGGGGCTGATAAGGACGCAATCGCAGTGCCAGTCCGCACGAGAGCTGTCGTTCGATGTTTCTTCCAGGGAGTGGAGGAGAAGGAGGAGGAGGGCATTTCTGTGTGGCTTATAAATACATCTTTGAAGGGGGTACTCGTATCTGTTGCCTCGAAATGGCAACCGAAGCTAATGAGATCTCAAATGCTAGAGGGAGTCGCAGAAGTTCGACGTGAAGATACCCTAGGGCTTCCCTTTACTGGGAAGAAATATGTAGATGCGTAGAAGGATGGATACCAGAAAGAATTAGTATCTGAAATGATTAAAACCCTCAGAAAAGGGAGTATTTTAGTCGAATTTCTAGCAAATGTTGGTTTCTTTCCCATGACTTCTGCGGGTTTAGTAAATATTCAACTATTCTGAACATTTCTAGATAGTTTTACAATAGATCCATACTTAGATCTTCCAAATATGAGTGCCATATCTACAGATCTATCAATACTTTATTGAATTTTCTCCTTTTTCGGAGACGGAAAATGGTTTTATCTTAAAGAAAATTCCAAAAAATAATAAAAATACCAGAAAATACTAAAAAGAAAGCCCTACAATACAATAAACTTGCTGAAAGATACTCGCTTCGCTTTGCTTTGGCTTAGCTTCTGTATCTCCATCCTTCCCCATGTTCTATTCTATGGAGATCCACAAATAATGGGCCTCAAAGCATCATTATTATGATCCACTGGAGGGACTGGAGTCACAGAATCTCTGACTTGTACAATTTGCAATTTATTGCAAGGTCCATTGAAAAAAATCACTGATAAACTTGTGGACTGCTTGGACGGGGGAACGATGGTCATCGTTCATTAAATGGGAAAAATTTTCCACATTCCGATTAAAAATAAGCAAAAGGAAGGGCAGAAAGGAAGCAGAACAATCAATGGAGGGAACAATCATGATGATTGCAGCGGAATTCTACATGTTGTGCGGCCTTCAAGCGAGCGACAGTTAAGCTGTCGATGGATTTTTGATTTATGGCCCACGTGAAGTAGTTAATCTTTTGGCTTAAGGTTTACGATCCCGGGAAGAAATCCTATGCTGATACGAGGAGGGGTTTTGTGGCTCGATGTTCGACTGTGGGAGACAAAGAATCGATTGACTCCCTCATCGAGCACCTAAAGTGGTCTATAAAGCCAAGCAATTAACGAAATTTAAGCCTAAACTTTCGTCCAGAGTGCAGGCAGCAGATCGGCGATAAAATTGCACTTTCGTTTTTCGAAAGAAGCTAACAAAACTGTACACATGTATCTGCCAGATACGCACACAGTGGCATGCAGTAGGTGCACACGTTATGGGGCCAAACGAAATGAAATGCGAACAGGCGGAGCAGAAGCAGAAGCAGAGACGAACATGCAACAGAAAACATGGATATAAATAACCGAGGAGCCACTCAGACAGGCGGCCAGCCCGCCTCAACAATGGATACAGCAAAAAGATACATATGTATCTGCACACAAAAGCGACACGATACCCGACAATTGGCGGATCGAAAACATCGCGTGGGTGCAGTGCCTGTGTAAGCGATCTGTGTCTGACGTTATGCTGAAGTTATGTGCAACATTAGGTGGCAACCAACGAGAACTAGATGACAAAAGTATCTCAAAATGCACACATTATCTTTTTTTGTCGAGATGCTGCCTCAAAAACCGGCTGAACAGACAATTGGCTAATGAGCGTCTTTTAGGCATCAATTTTCGATCTCCATGGCGCCGTAGGGCTGTCAACTCCCCGAAGATACGCTCTAGAGTTGTCAACTGTCAGACAAAATTAACCCGAAAATTGATTGGATTTATGCTCTGTTTTGTGGTCGCAAAACCCGCAATGAAAACCGAAAAAACTGGTCGTTTATTTCGAGTCGTTGAACTGTAAAGATACAAATGTATCTACATGTGTGCCGTACAGTGCTACCGTTTTTGCAGCGGGCGTTGTCATTAGCCAAAGTGTCAAGTGGTCGACAGGCGGGCAGCTGACATTTTCTACTGTTGTTGCTGCAGTCTGTAGTATCTGCAAGATACTAGATACTTCTGTTTTGTTTGTTGGGCTAGCAGCTCGCATTTCCCTTTTCGGTATCCGCATCAACAATTGCATCAGCTTTCAGACTGCCGCCTGGTTGCCGGGCTGTCGGGTTGCCTGTTCGCCTGGTCGGACGCCTGTTTAGGCCAAGTTCCACATGACGGCTTTGGCTTTTGGCTTTATTAATAGACCCGGCCGATACTTTGTGCTCAGCGTGCTCGCATTGCTCAGGTCGTGTTTGCTCATTCGATCATTAACTAACCTGTTTACACCTCAACGGACAGCGCCTGCTGCACACGAGGCTCGGGCGGGGCTCTGGGGCTTTGGTGCCTGGGTCTCGGGTCTCGGGTCTCGGGTCGTGGGAGTGTTCAGAGGTGAGAAAAGTTGAGGGTGGGGTGGGGCTCTCGGGGGTTTCCTGGATAGACGCCATAGAAAGAGGCGTTACATGCCTTCCAATAGATCTTTCATTTTAATTTACTTCCCTCCTCAAATGTTTCCCCTTTCGACGGAATCTTTCACTAGCAAGTATCTCTGTATCTATTAGATACGAAAGAAAGGCCAACCCTAGAGATAGGAGTTCCCAGAAATTCAGGTAAGAGATACCCTACATTCCGCACCCAAAAATGAGCCCCACAAAAAGCAAAACAAACCCAAACAAGTTCTTGGCTAACAATTCAGAAAATCCATTCGATTGTCATCGAAAAGGCAGCTGCTGCTGTTGTATAAAATATCAAAAATTCCAGTATTCCAGATATTTTTCATTGCAGTGCGCGGGGGAGAAGTTTAGCTGTAAATTGGTATGGATTTCAGTGCGATCTGCTTATCGAAGCTTATCGATTGCAAAGAATCATTATCGAAAACTAATCAGAGAAGAAAAAACAAAGTTTTAAACCCTTTTTAAAGTGTAATTTGCCATGAAATACATTTCCCTTTAACACTGAAGGCCAAATGATACGTCTACGAAGGTCACACCCTTTTGTAACCCGATGTTCTGGGTCTTAGCAAATGGCGATGGAAATCCCGCTCTAGAATCAAAAACACATGATACCCGAAAGCCGCTGACGACAGATTGAACGACAAACGAGTGGAGGGATTGATAGAGTGACAAAATGTGAGGAGGGATTGACAGAGTGACGGCTGGGGGTGGCCGAAAAGGAGGGGGGAAGAATGGTTACCAGAGAGCGAAGTGACATAATCCATAACCGTGACACTTGAGTCGATTTCTGTTTGTCTGTGAACCTCAAAACAATGCTGACGGTTGGGGGATGTGGATATCGATATCTGTTGTTGTTGGTTCATGTATCGTATCCCCTGTTAAGGGGTATATTGCTTACACCATGTTCTATGCAGATCTCTATGCAGAAGGAGGATCGACAGGCGAGAGAGCCATCTCTACCCCACTTGGGGTACTTCTTCTCGTACATACAAATAAAGGGTACATATCTGAAGCTATTAAAGATGGTTCTTGGAGCTCTACCCTTCTTTGAGACCCAAAAACGGAGCATCCAATAGTCGGAGATCATTGAAGATTGTTTTCTTATATTTCTTTGTATCTTTTTCTCGCGTCCGCTCATTCGAACGAACAATTAAAGTCGTTCTGTGGTTTCTACGGTTCTCACAGATCTCACAGATCTCTGGTCTCTGTGGAGGATACTCGTATTTGTAAGTAGAAACAAACATTTCTTACGGGTACGGAATGGCGGAAGTTGTTTGGTTTTTTCGCTATGCCTTTTGTTTGACATCAAAAAACCAGTTCGGAATGTACCGCCTCCGATCTACCGGCTACACTCTCTCACATAACTACACGCACATGTTCATGTGACGCCTGGCTCTGGCTCTGCCTCTGCCACCGCCTGTGTCGTTCAATCAAACCCAATCAATCGTCAACTCTGTGGTTCCGCAATGTGTGAATGAGAATAGCTTTAGAAAAAACAATAAATAAATATAAATTACAAGTGCCTCGAAAGCAAAAACCAAAGACGGAACCAAATCACATGGGTGGGCCCCTGCCGCCGCCGCTCCATAGAGTTCTCGGGGAGGCTCCACCGTCAAGTGGCATGGGGGCTGGGTGGGCAATCAATATGCAAAACGGAAACAGCAGGCACTTCCAATAGGCAACATTTACGAGTAGCCGATGATTTGAATCGGTTATGAACGTTGATTAATGACAACAGCAGCAGGAGGAGGAGGAGGAGGCGGAGGAGGAGGAGGAGAGGTGTGGAAGTCACAGGAGGAAACAATCCACGAGATCTAATTTAGAGAACCAGCTTTAGAGATCATATAAGCTGTGATCATAAATCTATGATTGATGTTGCGTGCCATAGAGGAAGTCTCTGGCGATTAATACGGATATGCAAATCAGTTATAGTTACAGTTTATTGATTCTTATTGAAAGCATTTTGATCCGGTTTTAATTATTTTATTTATAGAGAAAATGTTCTCATTTTCCTAGAGAAAAAGCGCAATGCTCCTAGCATTAATAGGGTTCGTAGACCAGGTGTTCAAATAGCCAACACGACGGGTTTAATATTGATCCGATCTGCACTCTGAAAATTCCATAAATACTAATAATTTGCATCAATTTTCTGCCTTTCCACAAAACAAGTTTTCCGTAATCCTTGGGACAAGAAATTAGTATGATTATTTCATTTATTTGATAAATATTTCAAAAATCCAAGGCGTAGATTATTAATTGGTGGAAAAATCGCTCGAAAATATATATAGAAAATTTATTGAGCATTGGGGATTTTTGGCAGCTGCATTTGGAATTATTTCACTTTTTGGCACACTTTAATAAACATTTTTATGGCTGCTCTTCACGATTCATCGATTGCTGAGCGATCAGCGACAATAAATCAAATAAGTTTATAAATAAATGAAGAATGAAGAGTACTTTTGTTCAACACTCAGACAGACATCTCAAGTGGCTTTTGTGCTGTGATGTTTCTGGCATATATGTATGTAAATATATGTATTATTGTTCATTGTTGATGTACTTAAACATATGTATAGACTTGTGTATTTGTTTGTGTAATTATGACATTTTTTTCACGCCAACTCAAGCAAACAAAACGGGCAGTAAGCCCTCTTTGTTTGGGCCACGAGTAAAAATCCAGTACACTGCGAGATATCCCATAAATTAAACACATAAAAAGGCGAAAACACATCATAAAAAATATATATATAAAATAATTATTGAGAAAGAAATATGTAAATATTCTCCTGTCCTGTGACAAGCCTCCTTTTGGGCAGCAATCAACAGAAATGATTCAGCGGCAGAGACCGAGGCTCCGCCACGTACTTCCTCATCGCCTCAGCTTGGGGGCAGGGGTATATGGAAATGACTGAACAATCAATAAGATACAAAACCAGATGCAACAGCTATGCGTAGATACGCTGTCAACATTTTTGCATTTCCGTATTTCTTTTATTTGTATTTTTTTTTTCATTGATTTGCATAGTCGGTCGATTGATTGCGCTTTTTCGTGGCCCACGCCCCAGGAATCAATAAAAAAAAATAAAAAAAATATATGCTACATACAACGAAATCTATAGAAAATTTGTTGATAATTTTTACTATCACGTGAGGCTTTAAATTTATGCACATTTATTTATGCCGGGACACCATGATAAATGGATTTGTCAAGTGGAAATTATATCAACATTTTGTGCCGTGAACATTGAAAAGTTAATGCCGCATTAATTATGCTTATCAAAATGGTTGATGGAGTGTCTCATACTACGAATATTTGTATTTATTTCGGGGGCAGAAAGAGAAACAAATTATGGTGGAAATAAATATTTATCAATTTTTAGAAAATTAGAACACCTTAAACCTCTGAGCCTTAGGCTTTTCTACCCCTTTTTAACCATCTTTTAACGATCCATTTCTAGTATTCTTCCAAGTCTTACGCATGTCAAATTTGAACTTTAAAAAATCTAATTTTAATTTGTTTTTCTGCTGATCATTTTACGCATTTTTTTTTGAGGCGGCTATTTATAAAAACATAAACAACAAGAGAGACCACTCGATCGAGCCAGAGAGAGCAGAGAGAAAGAGATTATCGCACATCTCTTTACCGAAAAACTGGCACAACAGCCGCCAAACAGTCTGCAAGTCCCTCTCTCGGGGGAATTTTGATATTATTATTTCAAATTTTGCAACATTTGGCCCCCTTGCACCTCTGCCACCTACCACATCAAATTGTTTGTTTTCCTTTCAATTTTTATGGCCCCTCTTAGCAGGTCAAGCCGTAAAGCCACAAGAAGGGGGAACAAAAACCAACTATATTTATGGGGGCGCTGATTACTTTTTTTTGTTTTTTGTTTTTGGAATACCGTTGGCTGCCTTTTAATTCTCCACACAAATGGCATCGTAGGGCCATAGACGAAATCAGAAAATCAGAAATGACACCGAAAGAAGACGAAAACCAGCGACAGACAGTGAAACTTGATGCCGGTTGAACTTTTTTCTTTGAGGGTATGTAATTATTAGAGATGGCAGCGTGAGCCCACACGAGAACAATTTAACCGAAGCGAAGTGGAAGACTTACAACGGAGGAGCACCGCATTTCATCGGTATTTTGGAAGTCAAAAGAATTTCTTTGCCTTCCCCCCCAAACAGTCACGAAATTTAGTCACGTTGACAGTCTTCATATCTTGCCCATCTCTAGTAATAGTTACTGCCTTTTGCTACTTCTTCTTTTTCCTCTGTTGCCATTGTTTTTGCTGTTGTTTTATTGTGCTGATGACCTTAAATTAGGCGTAGGTCTTTGGTTGATTTTTTTTTTATCGTATTCGTATTCGTCATTGTTGGCCAAGTTTTTTGTGCTGGTCAGCTGTTTTTTGTTTCTTATTATTTGAGCTTCGTTGTTTGGCCTCACATTGTAATAAATTACCACAGAAAAAAACGTATATTACATGCTCATAAAAGAAAAAAAATAGCAAGAGAAGAATGGACGAGGATTGGCTTTGAATGTCATGACCTGCAGGCAAAAGTGCTTAAGAATACAGTGAAACTTCGCTAGCGTGGCATTTCTTGAGACAAAGAATGTCTATGTCTTTAAGTAAAAATATTTCGGGGGTACCTCTTACAGAGGTTTGACTGTTTCTCCTATAAAAGTGAATGTCAGGCAAATGCAGAAACCAAGGAACACAAGAACAAGGGGCTCAGAGGAGGTTAGAGAGGACCATTCCAACGGTAAAGCAAACCATTCCAAAAAAAACCTGCACAAACAAAGGGAGGCGGCCAAAAAAACCGCAAGCCGCGTCTAATACAATCACACGAGAGACAGAGAGAGAGAGCGCCTAGAAAAAGGGAGAGAGGAACACACTGAGAGAGAGAGCGAGAGAGGCTCGGCTTAGGTTTTATTTAGCCCAGACGGCTTGCTCTCAAAATTGCAAGCGCAGTAATTAGTTTCCTTTTACTTCTTGCATCACACACACACACACACAATTATTTAACCGTTGCTTTACCTTAATCGTTGTCTTTGGGTGTTTCTGCTCTGCTGTTTCGCTCTCTCCTCCTATTTATATGGGGTTTATGCACTGATATTCTTTGATTTTGTTAGTCACATTTCTCATCGATATTAATTTCACTTTTTTGGCACTTGCGTTGATTTTGGCACCGGAACACACGCGGAAATAATGATTTTAATTATTTATTTATGCTTCAGTTTAGCTTTTTCTTTTAACTCTTTGGACATTGGACGAAGAGCAGATAAGTTGGCTGGATTCTGTGGATTGGTTTGGTTTTCATTTGATTAGTATTTCTGATTTTGGGAGTTGCATTCAACATTCACACGATTTTTGTATATGCCCAAGAAGGAATGGAATTCTGGTAAAAATTGCAGACAAATTTCCCTTTTTATTGGTGCTAAATTTCCCTTTCTATCCGCTTTAACTGCATTTTGGGATACATTGGGAAACTCTGAGACGCAGGAAAAATTAATTTAATTGTTCAATGTGTACAATTTCCCCCTTCATAGTTCTTATATTTCTCTTTGACACGCCCCAGGGTTAAAGAACTTTTTAACGGATTTCACTTCAAATTAAATTTTGGTCATGAAATTGTTATAAACATAACCTGAAAAGCCACAATGGCGGGCAGCATACAGCGGTCAACGGACAGCGGAAAACGGACATGAGTAACCAGAAAATGAGCACAGACATTACCAGCAATTGTCATAATTTTCATGAGACACACACACCGAGCAGACACTCACACATCTGTTTGCGTATATTTTTCAACAATAATAATATAATTTTTACAATTTTTCTTCGTGACTTCTCTGGTTTTGCTGCTGCACTTTTCATAAATTTATTTTTACTTTTATTTTATTTAGCACAGATGCGCGCGCGCGTTTTTTGTTGCTCCGTCTTCTAGGCTTTTTCTTTTTCTATTTCTTTTACTTTTTCTCCAGCTTAACTGTTTTTGTGGAGCGGAAGAGCTGTAAAAGACTCTGTTTCTGTTTCGGTTACTCTTTCGATTTCGTTTGGCGCCGACTCTCAATTGGGGTTTTGTTGCTTTTGATTTTTAGGGGGGAGATCGGGAGCTACGGTGTTGCGTTCGTTGCAAATGAAAAACTTAAAATGATCGAACGAAAATTTCTACGGTGAGGAGTGTCTCAGAAAGTCGAGTCGGGCAGAGCGGCGACGTCAGCGACAACGTCGACTGCGACGACGGCCGAAAAAAGCAACAACGAAACGAATTAACCGATCGCTGCCGACGACGACGACGACAGCGACAGCGACGACGACGCTGAGACTTGTGTAAATTATGCTATTAATTGCTCTCTCTCTCTCCGTCTTTGTGCTCGGATTGCTTGCTCAAGCTAAATACAGGTGAGGCATTAACAGAAGCGCTCTCACGGTAGTTGGCGCAGAGCAGCGCGAAGAATACAGCAAGTTCACAAAGGGATTAAAAATCATTAAAATATTTTAGAATACTATAGAAAATCCAAAACATTCGAGAGAAGGAGTTGTGCGTTCTGATATGCGAATCGCGCTATAGAAATATGCACCAAAAATATGTAGCAGTCAACTCGCCTTTCCTTATATCAATATACCTTGGACTGGCTTTAAGCTCTCTCTTTATCTCTCTCTTTACCGATAGCTTGGGTCTCTTTGGCATGTTTGTGTTTTGTGTTGTTGCCATCATATGCAGGTGTGTGACAGCAAGTTCGCAAAGGGATCAAAAATCATTAAAATAATTTAAAACACGATAGAAAAACCAAAACATTCGAGAGAAGGAGTTCTTTCTGTTCCCTATGTGTGTTCTGCTATGAGCAACTCGCGTTTCCTTATATCAATGTACCTTGGACTGACTTTAAGCTCTCTCTTTATCTCTCGCTCTACCGATCGCTTGGCTCTCTTTGGCATGTTTGTGTTTTGTGTTGTTGCCATCGTATGGCGCGCATGTGCAATGAACTTGTTTGGAATTGCAATTGCGATACAATTGTTGTTGTTGCGCTGCTTTAATACCCTTCATAATGGGCATTATGCTTTGAAGGAGATATTTTCACGAACGATTTCCGTCCCCACGAGATCGGATCACTATATCACTATGTCACTATGTCCTAAGGCACGAATGATAGAAATGATCACTCTAAAGGGTATCAAACGCCTCGTTCGTTGAATTTGTTTCTGTTTTTTGGAGGTTATTTAGTTGCGGCGACTTTGTGATTTACGTTAAATTACTCATACGGCATGTGACGCCGCTCTGTAATTATTTGATATTTGCTTTTGGGATCTGCGGCACATCACTCTCTGCTAACGGACAGCAGTATCAACAGAATCAGGAATTCATTTCCTCAACTTTAATGTAGGTCATTGTTAAGGGGGTGAAAGTGCTGCAATTATAGATGCCCCTCTACCGTCCACCCTGCCGGCGTACCCTCTCCCAATAAGGAAATTATGGCCAAGGTCAAAGAATTTACCGTAAGGTGAACTGCAATTCATCTTAAACGAAAGACAGAGAGAGACAGGGCGCGACGAGAGAGAGGGAGGGAATTTCCTATGCAACCTTGAGAACTCATGGGAATTCTCTTTCATTTAGCTGGTAACGGTTGACTATGTTATACCTGGTAGCCGCAGGTCATTTTGGGTATACTGTATTTGTGAAAATAACAGACACTGATACAAGAACTATATTTAATCCGTGGAGGGAAGAAACATAGTGAAGATCCTTAAGATGATTGACAAAAATCATCCTGAAACATGGGAAAGTTTTTCTCTTTCCCATGCTCTTTTATTCTATGCTGTAGATATCCCCTTAGTGGGTACCTCTAAAGTCCCAACATAGACTGAACATAGAGCATTCTTATTGGGATTCCGTTTCTTTCCTTCTTTGCCTCACTTTTCAGCTCATTTAAAACGCATGACTTGGCTCAAATTGCAAATTATGCAAATTTCACAAAACGAACTTTTGTGCAAAAATCAGAAAAACTGCAACATCATTTTGTGGCCGACTGTTCTCCATCTCGCTGTCGCTGTCTCTCTCTCTCTCTCCTCTCTCTCTCTCTATCTTTTGTGTATTTACAGTTTTTCGGACTCGAACATTTTCAATAATTTCAATAGCCTTCAATACTATTACACAATCATAAATTGTCTGAACGAAAATGTAAATGTTTTTCGAATACGATACGCCTTGGGGGGCTATAAAAAATGTGCAATCGCATGTGGTGCTATGGCTATGCCTTGCCTATGGCTATAGCTATGACTATATCCAATGGAGCGACTACGACTATGGCTAATGGTCAGTGGAATATGTTTGAGCACTGTGCACAACCGTACTCGTATCAGGGTCTCAGTCGGGTTTCAATGGGGAATACTCAACATAAATATTGCCAATCGAAATGGAATGCAGTCTTGAAAAACCTATTTACCGAAGGATAGTAAATGTTCTCAATACACAGACAGGACATTGGGCTCAGTAACACTTCAAGTGACCGCCCAAGCTTCATATTGGTATTAAGGTAAAGTTTTCTAATTCAAAATTGAATTTTTTTATGAAATTTATCGAAATTGAACAAAGGTCAATAAACCCGAACCAGCCACCTGCCTCGCTGCTTCCGTCTTGTATTTGAACGCCAAATGTTAATTAACTTTTTATAAACCATAAATAAATCAATTAAGGTATTGATTTTGGGGCTTGTCTGCAATTATCTTTGAATAAAATGAATTGAAACAATGCCAATGCCATTCACTGCAAAAATCGCTTGTACTCTTTTTCAAATTTGTTTGAATTTAGCTTTAGGACAACAATAAGTACTGTATATTTGAATTTTCTTAAATATTTGCACTCTTTTAGAACCATGAGATCCGTATCACATGGCATCCCATGACAGTCATTACCATAACAAACTTCTATTATCCTTTTCCGTCAAACTGAAAGCAAACTGCCCTCTCAAGAAGCTTCATTTAAATAACAAATGCAATTTTCTTTGCTCCCCCGAACCCCTCCGATTGCAGCTTAGCAAATTTTCCCATTTTCCGGAGACGGGAACTGTCAGAGTTCTCGGAGTCTCGCTCTCCATCCTCCGTTTTGAAGCTGATGAATATGCAACAAAGATTTACTTTTCAATTTTTTGTTTTGTTTTTTCGTCAGCTTTTGCACATTTTTTGTCCGCTTTTACCCCTCACTTGCTTTTTGTTGTCTTTCCTGCGGCATATGACGGAAGGTACAACACTGTTTCGACAGTGCAACTTTTTGTTGCAGCTGCTAAAAATAGCAAAAGGCGCAGCAGCAGCAGCAGCGGCAGGCAGCGGCACCAGAAACAGCATTGATTGCAAGTTGTTTGGTTTGGCAAATGACGACGACAAACACCATGGCATGGTGGTGCCACAGAGTGTGGTCCAATAATGAAAACGGAGATGAAGAAAAAAAAAGTGAAACCGGCTTGACAGGAAAATACGAATTTTCGTTGAAAATGAGGAAAAAATGTAAACGATTTCGATGTGGAGGCTGGCTGGGAAGTTGGTAAAGGTATTTGGCTCTTTTTTTTGTGGGGGATTTAGTCGGCGGTAATCCGCGTCCTTCCCACTCTTCCGAAAAACTATTTTCCGTGGTATTTAAGTAGCTGTTTAGGAGCTCCAAAAACTACGAAAAACACTGCACAAATGCAGAGCACGAGGAACAGAAATTGGCGGGTTTATACCCACCGTTCATCCTTGATTCCACTTTTAATGTCATCTACAGGACTCTTATTGAGAGACTAAAAGCGTGGCCACTGGGAACCTGTTCAGATGGTATCGATCTCTGAACACCCTTCCTCTTCGGTTGACCCATCTCTATGGATAATTGCTATTTTTGTTTACTTTTCATTTGCGCCATTTAATTGAATTGCTGCATAAAAATGAATGAATTTCTATGACTGCACTAAATGATCATCTGCCGCCGCCTTTGAATGTGATTTTTATTTGTTTGTTGTCTTTGAATTGAGCTTTTGTTTTTGTTTTCTCAATCAAAAGTCTCGCTTTTGGTGCGCCATTTGAATTTTCATCGAAATAAATTTGCCATAAATTTTGAACAGCAATTGTAAAAACGTGCAACAATTTCGGGTGGGACCCACCAATGACAATCTCTGTACCCGAAATCCGAAATGGAAGTTGCACCCAAATGCGATTCGGAAAAAGTTTTTTAATGGGATTTAAATTGCAAATGGGATGAGGGGGATTAATGGGAGGATTTCTGGCAATTTCCGCATGGAGTTCGTAGTTTTTAAAGAGACTTTTTAAAGGTCTATCTTTTTGATAAATGGGAGAAGTGGTAGACGTTTTCTGGTAATATTTAAACTTACTAACATTACAGATTAGGAAATGAATGGAAAAGAATGTCTATATAAATTTAATCTTCTATAAATCGCGTCATAAATACATGGATTTTTCACGGATTAAAGATAAGGTGCCTTATGCTATGACAACTTATTCTCTAAGATACAATGAAACCTCAAAGATTAAAGGATTAAATGTATTTCAGATTAGATGCCTCTTCCATGTACATATGTGTCTGATAAACATTTCTCCTCGGCTTTTACACGCATCCTTCACCTTTCTTTTCCTACAGAGTATTCAAAAGTGATTGCCGATTTAATCTGATTTTGGAATATATAATTTTATTCAGCTGTCAGCAATATCGTTATTCAAATCAAAATATATGTCTGTCTGTATGGCTCCATTTGTTGTTGAATTTTTCAATGAATTAATGGATTTTTTGTACTCGAAAAAGACTGTCAAAGGTTGCAAAACGATAGATAAATTCTAGTTTCAGAACTCGAAATGTCAAAAGGTAGTGACAAGCGCATTGACAGTTGTCCAAGGAGGGGGTCCCAGAGAGGTGGCAAAACATTTGTCATTCGCACATTTAAATATTCATTCAATTTTGCGGAGAATTCTATTTCGATTGCAGTTCCAATTATGCATTCAATCAATTTGTTTTCCCCCATATAGAACAAACCCGAACTCCTATTGATATATAATTTATTTACATTTTTTGGTTTTTTATTTTATCAACATTTCGCTCACCGCATGGGGCGCCATTAATTGGGGTCAATGTCAGGTTTCTCCCACCCCCCTCCTCCTCCTCCTTGTTGTTCTTTGTGGCAAAGGTAAACATTTCATTTCTGGTATTGGAAGGGGAACATCAATTATAAATGGGATACCAGCGAGCACGCAATCGAATTATTATAAATGGCCCATCAATGGAATCACAAGACTTAAAAGATGGTGATGCATCACCCACCACTGAAAAGCCTGTCCGAAATATACATTTCTTATAAAACTCAATTATAAAGTTGATATTTTGTTGGTCTTTGAGGGTTGGGGGGGGAGACTCCTCTACGTTTTAGTTTATCTTTTCTTAGTATGCGATAAGGAATGATAGCTGGTGGAAAACAAATGTTGAGGAATCATGGAAAAGGAATTTGATTGGATAAATTAGTCTAAAATTGGCAACATAGACTGATGGAAGTTATGTTATTGACTTCAAAACTTTCCATAGATTCCATGTATTTTTCCCCTGTTTTCCCCTATCTTTAGAGACTTTTTCTGGAACCTTTCCAGATGGCATGCGTGATCGTGATGCAAAGCAAGCGACAAACAGACTCCCCAATCGTTATTTTTCCATTAGCTTGCAAATATGTATGTTTACCTATCATCTACGTGTACGAGTACCTACATCAGTCAGTCAGCCAGCCCTCAAATACAGATCAAACACAGCTGAAATCTTGGATGTGCGAGGAGACTTTATGACATTCAAAGATTGAGGTTTTTCGGGAAATTTCCATTTAGCGAAAATGTAAATTTTACTGCGTTCTTTTTGTTCTTATCGGATCGGAGCGGCTTTCTTTGCCTTTGAGTCGAGTCGAGGCGAGGGGCGGGGCCGGGCAGGGCCAATAATTGCGGACAAATATCAGGTAGCTGATGGCGATAAGCAATGGGTTCTGTATTTATAATTAAATAAACCAGCCAGAGCCGAGAGATTAGTGAAACTGAAATTTGATCAGTTGTGCGCGAGGGAAAATCCCTCCCAAAATTAATGATAGCACGAGTATTATTTCGGCTGGTAAAAATATTTATATTCTGTAAATATTAGATGCAATTTGCCTTTCCAGAAGTTGTGTTGCCTGTCAGTAAAGCCATTAGGTAATTGAGCTGTTTAGCCATTTATGGTGGCCCCTGATCTGGGGTTCACGTGTCACCACTCCCCTGGGTCGTCGACTCACATCCTTGTCTATCAAGCGATCCCCATTTCATTTGTTTAGGCCAATTTCCAAAGCAATAAATTTGTAAAGCAAATCATAATGTTGGAAGGACAACGAGCAAAACAAGATCCGAGACTAGCGATAGCGCGCCGAACAATGTTCGCGTAATGTACAATAATGACAGATAATTATATTGATATATGTGCTCGATCTCGAGACGATTGAATGCCAAAACTGATTGGCATGGCGGGTCGCATTAGGTGGCATTGAGACACCCAAACGCAGAGGGTGTGAAAATCGATTAAATGTGGAGAGAATATGCATATTCCTTGGACCACATTCTCTTTGATGGAAAACGCTTTCTATATTCCACTTTCAATTAGGCCTCTCTCCCGGTTTCCAATTTAAAATGAATAAATGATACACTTTGTTTCCCCTAAATAATTCCATTGGATTTTACAGCGCATTAAAGTCCCCGAAAATTGGCCACTTGCAACAGCAGCCAGCAGACATTTTTACTGCCACATGCTAAAATATTCATGAATAATAAACGTACTGGGGAATATATGTATTTTTCTTAGATAACGAATTATAATTCGTCGCAATTTATGAAAAGAAATACGCGAAAATTGTTTACAAAGTGTCCGTCCATCCGCAACAATGGCATTGTGTGTGGGGGAAAGGGAAATCCGAACCGTGCATATATCGGGCTATATATTATATAGATATATGTGTCAGTGTTTTTCAAGTGCCAAAAGTTTTACTACTGCACGGGTCATTGCTTTATTAAGAAAACTGAAAGCGAGCGAAAGGAAATTTCGAAATATTTCATTTAGTTTTGGGTACCTGTTAAATCGGGATGGCTATACTATATAAAGGAATGGACTATAATTAGCTGCCTCGTGTGTGTCGGTGTGACAATCGTTGGAAACTGTTCACCGCTCGTAAATAATGATGGAAATAGTAATTAATGGGTTGTATATTTAGGTGGGATTAACACTTGGTAGGGGTGATTAGAGCGCCACGAGCGTCACGCTGCGAACGAGAGATAGAGTTATGGAATGGGGTTGATTTACGATTGAGAGCCTTGCAACGATAGGGGCATGGAAAGCCCCACAGGGAAATGAATGAATTCTAATAGATAGAACTAATGGAAAAGATTATGATCTAAGTTCTTTCTGGACTTTTCTACCCCAAAAACTTTATCTGGAAATCTATGTAAATAGCTAAGGAAATGAATTTATTACTAATATTCTCACCCAATGCCCCTTACTCGGGCAGTGCTTACGCAACGCCATTTGCATGCTGAATAATTTCAAATTAATTGTAGCAATTAATTCATATTAAAAAGCGGCATTGCTCATACGCCGCGTGGGACACAGCCGCAGAGCAGCCACAGAGCAGGTCGTGTAACGATTTGGCTTCTGTTTGATTTGGCTTCTGTTTTCGATTAAACGCAGTTTCATAATCGTTATGCAAACGATTGTGGTGGCCTGTGGTGGGGGGGGCCAGAGCACACAATGCACAATGGCCACGCCCCAGGACAAACGAGGTCCGCAGACAGAGGCAGCTGGCAGGCCACAGGCCACGACATCAATGGCAGCGACAACGACAACGACATAACACTAATGAAAATTTGCGAAAACAGCAGGACACAGCGAACCAGGAGCAAGAGGAGGTGCAGCAGGAGGTGGAGGACAATTTGCAGCAGAAGATGGAGCAGCAGCAGGTGGACATGGAGGTGGAGCTGGACAGCGGACAACGGACAGCGGACAACATTGACATTGCACTTAATCCTCGGCTACAGACACGACCGCAGCCACGGGCCCAAAAACATGGACAGGCCGAGAGCGCCTATCGGATGAGCACTGTGATGGGTGGCACTGTGACACTGTGGCACAGGATATGCACTCTTCTTAGAATTTATTCGATAAGCTCGATAAGATCATATTTCTTTCAATACTGTAGCATTGACAATCATAATGAAACGTGTTGTTTTTCCGCTTTTTCAGACTTCAGCGCACATCAAGTCGAAGGCCCAAGACCCCGTCTTGTCTGTCATTAGCCATTGCTTGTAAAATCGCGTCTGGCAGTGCTATTTTTAGAATGCTTTCGAAATTCAGTTCGTATGTTCGACCCACTATGCAATCGATGCAAATTATGGCCAAAAACAATGCCGGAGAGCAGCCGAACGAATGGAAGCGGAATGTTAGTGCCATTTGTTGTATGTTGCTATTGTTGTTGCATGTTGTTTCGGTTTCGGTTTCGGTTTCTGTTGCTGCTGTTGTCATAGTGCTGGCGCTGACAGTGTTGCAGCTCTCGTCACAGCTGCAAGTGAAAGTCAAACATGAAACGCTTTTAGACAGCCACACAGATACACACCAACACTGGCACACATGAGCACACAATTTAACAGATATTTAGAAGAGGGAGAGGTCGAGGGAGGAATGTGCCTCATTTCAGGGTCAACTGCTATTTACAGTCGCTGTCAGTATAAGTTATACAGAACAGGACCGAGCCGACGACGACTAGAGCAGAGTCCCACACATCCATGGCCACCATCATCCCACACATTCCTTCACGCACCCATTACCATCTCTTCATTATCGCTATTATCATTATTATCAGACCCGTTCCGCAAAAACCGTCACACTTCCCACCATACAAAAGCGTTATAGAGCCTCTGTCGGGCCCGACTTGTGGGCCGGACTCTTGCCGCTGTCTGGTCTGTGGCGTTCTTTATGATATCATTTTATTATGGTTTATATGCGGCGCGAAACAAAAGCCAAAAAATCCCCATCGCTCCTGAAATTTCAATTAGCATTCCGAGGCGGGCTTCAAGATTGATTTTTTTGCTTGGGCGTCACTCAAAGCGAATATTTTTGCCATGTGAATAGATGGCAGATTTGAAGATCTGGCTCTAGATGGGGTCAAGGTTGCTTATCCCATATTTCTTTAGATATATTCTCAATAAAATTGTTCACTGGCGAGCATGATTATATGTTTCTTGCAGTGTATCATTATGGTTGAGATGATGAGACCTCAAGAGCCAATTACGAATAAGTATTCTCTGACAAGATCTTGGCTGATGCTTCAAGACTAACTTGTTTTGAGTCATATTTAATGTAGAAATATAACCAAAAGTGGGACAAATGCCTTAAGAATCCTTCCAAAAGCAGAGAAATAAATATCATCCTTTGCTTACTCTTTATACTCGTATCCTATGTACTACTCCTCAGTGCTCGCAAACAAAGAAAAAACTCTTTAAAAAAACTGGTTTTCTGCTTGAAGACTCCCTTGCTGACTCTCTTACTGAAGAGCTCTTGGAGGGCTTTCAGCCTAAGCGAATATCAAGGAGGGCTCTTCCATCAGACTGCAATTCCCATTTATGTAACACGTTTATCCCTCATAATGCGAAAAGTGCACAACGAATTTCGTAACTCAAGTGTCTGGCATGGGGTCTGGCCTGCAAATGGGGATTGTCTTTGTCTGTGTCTGTGTCTGGGATAGGGACTGACTCTCGGTATGAAACAACAAAGAAAAGTGACCAAACAACAACTTGAAAAGGCCTTAGAGGGGAAGAGGGCTAAGGAGAGATATAGACATGTTGAAAAGAAGCACGAGAAGCAGATATACAGGGCCGAAGGAGAGGAAGCACCGCCAAGAAGAAGGCCTAAAGAGCGACTGAAGGAGACGCAGTGCTGTAGGGGAGAGGGCTTAAAACATCAGGTAGACAAAAGGCCGCAACGAAATCTGCGATCAAGGCCAACGAAAAAGGGTTTCAAGGTTATAAATTACCAGCCGCAGGGCGACAGTTGCGGCTTAAAGTGTTTTAAAGGAAGTGTCCCCAGCACGCCACTACACTAAAAAAAAACGATATGCCTATATCTAAAACATTGAACAGTTAAAGTTCTAAGAAAATAACACAAAAAGTTTCAGTGTAGAAGGACACACGCTCTCCCTTCCACTTCCAGTGTGGCTTAGCAGCACGGGAGGAGTACTATGGATTTTTTCGAGTGTAGTTGCAGAACAAGTTTGAAGACAGAGACAAAGGGTATAAAACAGAAATAAGTAGGGAGGGAGAATGAGTGAAGAGAAACTAGGGGGAAGAAGGGGGCAGTGAAAGAGTGAGAGACAAGTGAGAAGAGGAAAGGGGGCAGGGGAGTGGCGACTGAGTAGAAGTGCAATCAACTCCCCTCCCGCTCTGCCAGTCTCTGGCCTCTCTGTTCTCTGGGCAACAAAAAAACTTTGAAGGTCAACAACGATAACTACCCGGAGCCCCCAGCCCCGAGGAGAGTCTACTATATAAAAATTCTATATAATGAAAATGACACAACGATGTGGTGATGAAAGGGACGATGAAGGGGCAGGGGCAGGGGGCAGGGGGAGGGCAAACCATGAAGTGAAAGTTTTATAGAACAAGAAATATTACGCATACGCCGTGTGGCAAATAACTCAACTCGAGTGAACTTTTACTTTCACTTGAATGATGGCGGAAAAGTGCTACCTCAACGGGTGCCCCCAGCACTGAGAGAAAAAACAGTAGCTAGGTTTTTGTCTTAGAATGTTATTTAAGAAGGAGAATTTTGGGATAACAGCTAGAAGCAGAATCCTGTGGAAGGATCGCCAGAAGAGATGTCCTATATATATTCGAACATCCTCATGTTGAACCTTAATAGGGGATCTGTGGATCTCTATTCCTTTTTTCTGAGTGTATCTGCCTGCTAAATGAAATGTCCAAAAAGTTGGCCAAGCATTTGCCAAAAAAAAATTGTTGTTGTTGCCGCTGGAACCAGAACTTTTGAACTGGCTTTAGAGAAACTTTTTGATGGCGAAAATGTAGGGGGACAAAGCGGTTAACGTTGTGTAGGCGCGAGGAGGGGAGGAGGAGGACGTGAGGAGGGGCTGTGGCAAAGTGGGTGGCAAAGAGGCATGTTTGATGACCTCAAGGCTTGTCGCACGTGCTTCAATTGTTTTGCAAATAAATAGCAAGTTTTCTTGCTGTTCTTTTTGACTTTTCGGAAGAGAATCAAAATCTAGGCGGAACGGAGAAGGGGATCCACCTTTCCACCAGCCTTTCGGTTGGGGCTTCATTTTTTACATAAAGGATAATTCATAGTTTGAGGACTTTTTTATTAAATGAAGCTTGTTTTAAGAGTTGAAAAATACGTACTAAGTCCTTGAAAGAAGGTTCCAGGTAACTGTAATCTAAATGCCACATTTTGCAAAGACCAATCATGCTTGAAGCCACTTTGCAAACAAATTGTGTAATCAAATTATATGCCATTCCTGGAAATAAGATAACCTCCTCTAACGTTGCGCAGTAGAGAAATACAAAATGGATTTCTTAGAACCACACAAATTGCGACTTTTCTGCAAGCAGTTTTCTTGTGAAAAATAATACCTTTCCGTCCGTTCCGTTCCGCTTTAGCTTAATTTAAGGACCGGTGCATTGACTGCACCTTGCATTGCTACCTTTTTAGTGACACCTGTTCCCTCAACGTGTGTCTCCTTATTATTTATTTTAATTATGCAATGTGCCGCAACTCTTTTTTCGGGTGATTGTTTTTTGTTTTTGACGACTGGGTGCCTTCAGTAGGGGAGGGGGCTCGGGTTCGGGTGCTGGTTTGGGGAATTAAAATGTCAAATTCAATTGATTTATGGCCTGGCGATTCGTTTCGTCTGTTACCATTTAAATTGCAAAATTGCTTTGTGTGTACGTAGGTCTTGTTTTTGTGCGCTTTTCTCTGACGATTTCCCCATATTCGATTTTATATTTTTTTTCCGGAATCTGTTAATGCGCAAACATCTCCAGACGTCAATCACCCTTTAGGGAACCGGGTAATATGTGTGAGTAAGCACAGAGATTGCTCTGGCAATGTGTTGGAATTTAAGTTTCCTTTCGTATATTTTTGGATTTTTGTCGGGAAGTATTATTCAGTATGTTCATTGGACAACAATTCTATAAATATTTTCCCATCAATTGTTTATTACCATTTCAGTAATCGTATTTGTTTAATTTTCAAACTAGAATACCATAAAATACATCGAAAATATCTTTACAATTCATAACTAACTAACTAACAAATATTTCTGCAATATCCAATGGATACCATTTTCGATAAGTATCAATTAAATCAGAGAAGCACAAGCACACTTCCTCGATGATATCTCTCCTTGATGAGTTACCTCCGTTTATACTCCCTTCCCTTCCCATATATAAGTAATTCTTAAAACAGATCTATATTCTATCAGCACTTACCAAAATTTGTACCTAGATTTGAGCTGGAAGTTTATTTCGGGTTTATTTTTGTACTTTTTATCAAAAGTGCTGTGCTTCAAAGTGCTTTAATTTATTTTTACCAGACTCTCAGAGGAGTTTTTGGGTGTTTTTAAGTGTTTACTGGCTCTACATGGTGCATTTAGAGGATATTCGTGTGGATTCTAACTAAATTCGAGTTCAAGTCTAAGAAGAAAAAGCTTCAAAGTGCACTTTGAGATCTCAACCAAGATCTTATACGGATATGTCTTGAACTACTGAAAATTGGAACTCTACAGACAAAGAATGTTAACAAAATTGGTTGGTGTTTGTTTGGTGGTAAAAAAGTGATATACAAATTACAGAACAAAAGGTGTTTCAAGAAGCATTGACAGAACGAAAAGGGGGGCTAAAACATCATGACTTACTGCCAGGAGAAGCTGCCGGTGATGCCGTCTTTGAGTCGATCCCTCAGAGATCGCTGTCGACTGGGTCCCGAACCGGTCAGGGGCGGCAGGATGGGATTCTCGCCATCCTCGAGGACCGTGGCTATGTTCGTGGCGGAGGTGGAGATGGGCGCGCCGGCATGCTCCATGATCGGTGGCTGTTGGTGGTGGTACTGATGGTTCGATTGCTGATGGTGTGGCGATCCCGGCGGTGCCCCGGCGGCCGGCGAGTCTCTGTTGTTCAGATGTCGTCGAAACGAGCCGTGACGGGGCGAATTTTCGCGTGACATTTCGTTAGGTATTTGTTCGTGATTGTGGTTATATTTTGATGATGTATTTCGTGGTTAATTGATTGATAGATTTACAGAAGTTTGGCATAAAACAATTAGAAGCATAAAACAATTAGTTCAATTGGAGCCAATTATTTGCAGTTTTGTATCTTTTTCTTTGGTTTTGGTTTTGGTTTACTTAGATTTTAGAGATGAATAAAACGAGCGAGCGATTTGAAGTTGCTTTTGATAATTAATTGATTCTCTTTGGTTTCTGTTTAAAGTTTTGTTGCTTAGAGGTGGTGGAGTTTATTTAGATATTAAATTGCACATAGAGCCAAAAATATCAAACGGTGTGTAAAAGTTCTATTCGGCTATTCGGAGGGGTAAGGCATGTCACAAAAAGAAAGGAATATCAAAGAAAATGACAGTTGTAGAGAACGGTTATAGATAAACGTATAAGATCAGTAGAGTACGAGTGTAAATTTTGAAAAAAAAACTATGCAAAAATAGCATACGCGACACTTAGAGGCAAACATTTGTGGTGGGGGGGAGGCCTATCCGGTCTTGATAGGGTCTTCGATATTTTAAGCAATGGAAATGGTGCAGTGTATAAGCGGCGAGAATGTTGTATAAGAGTGTAAGTTCTATATTGTAGAAGAGTTGTTATGTAGTGTATAAAATGTTGTAGTAGTAGAGTTGTTAATATATTTAGTTCCGATTATAATGATTATCATATTGTTGTATAAGAGCTGTAGGATAGTTGTAGTAGTGTTTTTTTTTATTTTAGTAGTAGCTTATTATAGTGTAAAGCACGCAATATTAGGTATGGATATAAGAGATAATGGATGTATAAGATCGAAAATATACGAGAGAAAGTATTTATTGGAGTTTACTGAATCAGCAGAGGCACTAAAAGACGCATAAGACTTGTATAAGAGTTGTATTAGAGTATTTTTTGAATATTAAGCGTTCACAAGCAGCATGCCTAGTATAAGGTTTGTATAAGAGTTTTTTTAGAAATTTGGAAAAATATTTTGGAAAAATCGTTAAAATTTAGATGGAAATTCGTGTGTTTAAGGATGAACTTGAGGTTGAGAAAGGAAAAACGCACATTTCAGTTCGTGTCTCGTGGCGGATCTGGATCTGTACACAGAGACGTTTGTGTATAAGAGTATGTCCTTAGCGAATCCAATTACAAACAGAAAATCGAGTAACACGAGGCATAGCAGCCTCACGATTGTGAGTATAGACAGTATTTACATAAAGTTGGGGTGTTGTTTGAGACTGGGTATAGACACGGTACAGAGTCAAGTCAGGTTAGCTATAGGTGGCATAGCAGGGCATAGCAGGATCAGCCGCGGTAGCAGTTGCTACTGGAGCAATTTCAGTTGCAGTTGCACAAACGAAGGCACATACAGAGTACGATTGGGTGTTCATTATTGCGAGTGTCATTACGGGCTGGACAGCGATTAAACAGCAAATTGTGTGTGTACATTTGGGCAGACATCTATAGATAGTACATACACATGTATATCGTAGGGAGTAGGGGTAGCAAGGCAATCTATTGTATATTTCAGTATTTGTTTAATGTTTTTTTTCTTGTTTGCTAATTGTTAATTCTGTTTCGTTTTTGTTTCAGTGTTTGTTTTTCTTTTGCTGCTAAACTGTTGCGCAAATATTTGACATACATCTACATATAGTACATACATAGATACATACATATATATGTGGCTGGCTATAGGCAGACGATTATACGATTATACGAATAAGTAATATATGTATATATACGAGTCTGTTATACGAGCATTGTTTCGCTTAATTAGCTTTAGGCTATTCATAATTTAATTAGCAATATGCATATTCTTTCTATTTGATATTTCTATTTCTATTTCAGTGTATCTGTAGCTGTATCGGTATATGTATCTGTATCTGTAGCTGTATCTGTATCTGTTGAGTGCTGAAAAGGGACCTCCTCCCAGTGTCTGGGGCTTGGGGTCTGGTCCCTGGTGTCTGTTGTCTGTGGTGTTCGAATTTTGGGTTTGGTTTCGTTTTTGTTTGTGTGCGCTAGATAGTTGTATTATTAGCTTTATCGTTAGTTTTATAAGTGGATTAGATATTGGTTATCTAGTGGGCAACGAACCTGCAATGACAAAAGTATACGAAAGGCTTTATTATTATTAGTGATTGATGATTTATAAGTGCACAAGATAACTGCTATCTTAAGGATAATTTTCAAATTTGTTTAGCCTTTGAACCCATCCGAAGCCCAAGCAAACCTTCCTTCAAGGTCACATAAGCCCGGAACTCATCCCGAATCAAATCATCCTCCACCCGCCCAAAAATGCCATCAACGACAAGAAGAACAACAACTGGATTAACAAAGTGTAACTCAACTAAAAAACTTTCGACAGGGTTCTTAACTGCCTGCATAAACTGGATGACAAGAAGTTGGCCAAAAGCGAAAATAGGGAAAAGTCCCTTAACAACTTTTTGGCCAACATTCAAAGCCAATTTGCAGGGCGTTTTCCTTGTTTCCCCGGATGTTTGGCTGCTATTTATGCCATGTTGTAGCTTTTGTTATAAAGTGTGCAAAATGGCATGAAACTTTGGCTTTGCTTTGTCCTTGCTGTATCGTACAGCGAAGGGGGAAGCGAGGACAGCGAGGGGACAGCCGTGGGGCGCCTGCAGCCAGCGAGACATGAATTTATAATAATTAAGAGATGAATGCAGATTTTACCCTTACTATAAACAGGATACCAGTATCCATATATGGCTATGGATATGGGAAAACAATTTCAGTGAATGGACAACCTTTTATTACTGCCATTTTCAGCGGCAGTTTCCAACCGAAAACTAAATTCAAAACTTCTTTCTGTTTCGTAGGGGAAGGCTCTATTTTCTGTATCTCCCCATTTCATTTGTTTACAGACTATATCTAGACCCCCGAAAGGGTATTCTCTTTGAGTGGCACACGATTCGCCAACAATTTTCCATCCCCAAGCACTCTGCGTTGATTGCAAAATGGACGCACGTGCAGCCGGCGAACGGCACGAAAAAAAAGCCCCAATCCCCGCAAGGACATGCCAGCCATCAACAATAAGGATTACCATAGTCCTGCTAAATGTTCGCTTGTTTGTCGATTGGCAGAATGCATTTGAAGTCATCAAATTCTGAAAACTAAACGCACTCAATGCCATTCAAAAATACAGTAAATGTTCGTGCACTCAATGCCCGCCCATTTTCTGCTCACATTCCGAATGAATTGTAACAGGATATGTAATGCCAAAAAAAAAAACAGAAAACAAAAAACCAAACCTTGAAGCCTTCTAAGCCCTGCTCTCCCTCTCTCTCTGTCTCTCTTTCTCTGGGCCATGGCCCAGAGTAGGCTCAATGTCAAGTTGCATTAGAGTGTTTGGGCCCTCAAAATATTCAGAAGCCGCTAAATGAATTATGCATGCCACAGGGTGGCACGGTCCCAGGGGGCATGGCATCCCATCCGCATTATGCATTGGCAAATGCTAAACGGATTCATGGGGCTGATGATGGTGTGGGTGTGGGAGTGGGAGGGGCAGTGCCAGTGAGCCACGGGCCATATAGTTAAGTAGAGCTAGAGTGATGGGTAGTGATAGTTGGCTTATTTAAATGCTCCTAAAAATTAGGTTATCCTGCTCCCCATTATATCCCCTTTAGCATAGCTTTCCCGACTCAAAATCAATCCCCTCCAAGAGCCTCCATTCCATCCAAAATGCGACCATTAGCCCCGCATAGGCAGCTCCATTTTGATTAGCTGTATTTCCAGTGGCAGCGCAAGAGTATGCTATAAATTTTGAAATCTGTTCAATGGGTTAATGGTCGGGGGACCATTACAGCGCTCGCGTATCGGCAATTAATCTCAGTCATTGCAAATTACATTCGCATACGGCACTCGCATGCTCGTTCAATATTTAATTTACTGCGCGAAGAATCGCTGGATCCCCGGCTTGATGTGTGTCCTTTTTGCAATGTAATTACGGCATCCATACGCCAGAGCCTCGGGGCAGGAGCTTACGCTACGAAGAAGGACCAGCCGCACATAAAAGGACTTTAACTGTCTCTACTTTATCCTTACACTCACACGCTCTTTATGATTGTTGCGCACACTACAAAGGGATAGTATGGCTTTGAGGGGATGCTTGGCATTAGCTTCTTTTAAGCTATAAAGACAATGTATAGATAGATGATGTCTGTGCACTAATATGCTGTGGTTATAGCTCGACAAAAACTGTCTTTATGGGAACAAATGTTAACATTTTTGAAGATATACGATCCAAACTTTTCCGCCTATAGTTTTATTTATTCCTTTCCAAAATAAAGACTGAAAATCGGATCATTCTGTAGAAATAATAGTTATATATGTATCTGTTAGGGTATCATATGCCTCGACTCTTAATCCTACGACTTTTGTGTCTTCCTTTTTCGTTATGAGTAGTTTTTTCTTTCTGCCGGCGGAATGTCTGTTGCTTTACCCTTCGACGTAATGGGCCACCCTTCACCCTCCTCTACTCCACTCTTTTCTGCTCTTTTCTGCTCTTTCTTTTGCTGTTCTTTCTGTTTGCTTTGTGCCCCACAATGTTGTTGTTGCTGCTGTTGCATTCTGTTGGATGCTGTGGCAGAAGGAGGTGGCACCAGCAATGCCATAAAATGAGCAACGAGGCACATTTAATACTCGCACTTGAAGCGCATTTTGTAAAGGCCGCACAGTGGTTGGGATTCAAGGAACAGAAAGTAAAAACTCATCATTAAATATTTTGTTGAAAAAATACATTGCTTCTAAGGGAGTTTCCGTCTCCCACTCCGATCGCCCACTGTGGCTCCAGAAGTTTTTCCTCTTCCAATTATAAGCCCTTGTATGTGCCCACTGTGCCTGCCGTGCCGCCTCTCTCTCTCTCTGTCACTGTGCGGAAGTGAGTGTGTAGACATGTGCGGCCATGAGCATTACAAGTTCTCTCTTTTCAATGTGTGCGTGCCCCACTGTGTGTGTGTGTGCGTAGGTGTGGGTTGAGTAATGACTGCATTCAGCCTTAGACAGAGGGAGTGAGAGACAGCGACAGCGATAGAGCCGGAGCATTGGAAACGCGTTCCAATGTCCTTAGCCAGACAGTCCTTACGCTTGTTCGTTTCAGTTTTTGAAGGCTATGCACTTAGGCGAGGTCATAAATATGCGGCTCAAATGTTATGTAAAATGTGTGCGCCAACTTAAAGCCCCTTGCAGGCTTTAATTGTGGCCCACACACACACACACCCACACACACACGCATACAGGCACTCTCGTGCCCTCATGGTGAGGACATTTGCATAAAGAATCGCGTACAGCTTCCGCATACGCATCCTTTGGCGCCCCGCTTGGACTTCCTTTTGGGCTCTGGCTTTTGCATTCATTCATAATTGCAGGATGCATTTTGTTTTAGTTCTTTTCTCTGTTTTGGCCCGTCCTTTTTTACTCTTTTCCCTCTTGCTGTTTCTCTTCGCTCTTTTTCGCTCTCTCTCTGTGGCTATGCAAACATCAAGGATATCCTTGAGTTGGCAGTGAACAAATATTTGGCTATTGCTCAGTTCGCTTTTAAAATATAGGGTACTCGTTGAGTGTAAGGGTGCACTGCGTTTCCTGCGAGTGTTACGCGCATGTAACAGGTAGAAGGAAGCCGCCAACTCTAGGACTGCTGAGGCCCTAGGAAATAGAGAAGGAGACACCATAGAACAGTATTCAATGGAAATTCGATAGCGTTCCCTTGGATAATCTATGTTCCAATTATTACAGGAGTAAATGTAAGAAATAAGTCCAACAAATGGATATCCCTCTGTCGTATCCCACTCCATTCTACCATAGTCTTCATGAGGTTTCCGCGGTTTCGTTTCTCCACTTAAATCTTTGGCTTTATGGGGAAATTGTTCAACTCTCATTTGCCTCAATTGAGTTCCCACCAGCGCTGAAAGGGGGCGTGGCATTAAACAAATTTAGTTACTCTTTGTCCTGCGTGTGTGTCCAGTAAATGCAAATTGCATTCGCATATTTTACATGCCCTTCGGGGGCCACCAGGGCGCATACGTAATGGAATTGACAGCGTGGAAAATCGGAAATTCTAGCCAGAAACAGACAGAGAAAGTAGGGAGGGGAGAGGTCGACCAGCTGCATAAACTGAACCGTGTGCAGGCCAGGCCAGGACTCTGCTCTGCTCTGCTCTGTTCTGGTTTCAGGCCAATGTAATTTATGCCTATAATAGCGTCGAGTCCCTTTCTCCTGCCATGTGGCTTTTGTTCTCGCAGGACATCTATTGCCGGAGAGGCGGAGGAGGCAGATGGAGGGAAATGACACATGGATATGGGCGATCAAGCAGTTAATGCCCTGGGATTGGCTTGAATGAGCACGAGCCCAGACCAAAGTGGATTTGGAATACGTTTTAGGGATTACTCGTGGCGTAGTTGGGTTTGCATTTTGAATTCAAAGTTTAATGGGTATTCCACTTGGACGGGCAGTCATTCTATTGTTGGTTCTATTGTGGTCAGTATTCTATGCGAATTTAGGGGATTTCTATTTTACAGAAAGAGCTCTTAATTAGTGGGAAAAGGATTGTTCGGACACGACTTCAGTACTTCTCAATTCCCTGCTCCTTTCAGCAACTCAATAGCTAAAAATTGCCCCATGAGCACACCAAATAGACCTGCTGTTACCATCCGGCACAAACATCCGCATAAATTTCATGTACAACATTGTAGAAAGCACCAAAATATTTGTACGGCTTCCGGCTGAAACTATTTCCAAAGGGAATCCGCAGAGAAAAACGTACTTCGGAGGTTTAGGTGCGGTGTAGGCCTGATATGACAGAATTTACCTCGGCACGAGCATTGAATTGTTTTGGTTTTTTGGTTTTCATGACAAAATCAATTGGCTGGCGGCAGACAGAGCGACAAAACAAAATCAAACCAATTAAGTTGTTACCACGAGAGAAACAGCCAGGCAGAAGGCACAAGAGAGAGAGAGGGACAGGGGGGAGATCAAAATATTTGGCAGCAAACTGGGTCAATAGCTAACCAGAGGATATACCCTCATGTTAAGGGGATTAGTAGCCAGGCAGCTGGCAATTTCTGTACAACGTTGCGTATGCGTACCTTGCCCCAAGGCTTTAGCCTTCGTCTGCTCCCTCTGTGAAGCAATTTGCTCATTATTTAACAAGAACCTTTATGCCTAGGGATCTAGGAGGGCCCTGTTCTCCCTCTGGGAAACCACTTAATGAGAGGACAGTCCTCAGAGTGTCTTCAGAAAACTGAACAATAGAACTAATGCTTTGACATTGAGAGACTTAGACCCGATGTTGACATGACTCTCATTCCCCGCCTCACGAGCATCGCAATTTGCATTCGCATTTCCATTCCTGCCATCTGCATCTTTGGGGGCCCGCTCTGTCAATTATTCCCCTGCATCCGTAATTGCAATTTGTACGCCCCAAAGGGAAGAGCGAGAGGACAGGTATTAGACAATAACAAAAGCGCATTACAAGTGGCTTTAATGGCAGGCTTACTGCTGAAGCTCTTCCAACCCCCTGCACATTACGTATACGCAGTGTTTGCTGTAGTATTTGCTTAGACAGCGCATGGGCTCGGTTCGTTCGCTCGTTCGTTCGTTCACTGGTTAGTTATGCATTGAATGCTCAAGGAATTAGCCATGGCTAACAGCAACTGCCACAAGACGACACTGTGTCGAGTTCTGGGGGAAAACGGTTAACTTATTCATGGCAAAATTCTGCTGAAATGTGAGCAGAACTATTGCGTTACACCCAATTGACAAGTTAATCTTTGAAGCAACTGGAGGCATAATCAAAGGAATTGTGTCTGAAATAAGAAAAAAGGCGGGGAGATTACCAGTGATGTGAAAATCTGGTTGTACATTTCAAATATTCCCTCTGAAAGTCATGCGAAAATGCACTCTATTTCATATTTGTACATCTTTAGCGCTGAAATGTCAACACTTTTTATGATTTTCCTGTAAAATCACATAAGGAAATCTTAAAGTTAGGAACCATTTAGATGTTATAGTACATACAAATCACCAAAAATATATATCATCGCTGAATCTGAATCCCAATTAGAGTCTCACAATGCCGCCTTAATTATTCGTTCTACCTTTACTCCGGCTCACATCCTACTATATCATGCTCGTGGCTCTGGCTCTGTCTGCGTGGACTGAACAATTTACCAACGTTTTAATTAACATACGCATAAAAATAATTTCCTGCAGGGACCATAAAATATTACGACAAGTGGGTGGCACTGTGGGCGGAGAGTGGGGAGTTGGTGCCAAGGCCAGGGCACGTGCCTTGCAATTAAAATGAAAATGATGACAATTAAAAGCGCGATCTGTGAATGGGTTCGGTAATGGGTCAACGCCATCACACTTGAGTCCTTGCAAAAGTCCCCAAAAAGTCATAAACAAAACTAAGATAGAATTCTTTATTAGAGGATCGTACTGAAGGATACCCTCTGCAGGTGTTTGTCTTAACTGCTAACTAATTAGAAAATTTACAGACAGTCGTATAATGTAAGAATTGAAGAATACAAGAGAGTTTCTTTGGGATTCTTTGGAAAAAGGGTATATACTTGGCAACTTATCGAAGAGATCGGAAGAAGAATATGTACATGTATAAGATATACCTATGTAAATCTCCACTGAACAAAAACCATATCTCTTTAAAGGTATAGATACAACACCTTTTTATTGATCGCTACTCCCTATGGCCTTTGTTCCACAATAAGGTAAATTTCATATAATTGGATATATGTTTATTTCGCTGCTAATATGCCCTATGAATACATAATGGGTATGAAAAGTGACCCCAAAATAATAGGAGGGGCAAAAGGGAGCCTTGATTTAGGGGCCAAGAAGTGAAAGTCCTGCGGGCGCTGCGGTTTCTTTACTGTCTTCTTTGTAACTATTAAGCAATTTTGGAATTTCACAGAACTTATGCGCATTTTGCACGCGAATGGAAGATACAAAAGCGCACACACACACACACACACTCAGACAGCACCGACAGCACACACTCACAGAGCGCGCAGCACGCCCACGCAAAGCGTTTCCGCCTTGGAAAAAGTGTGTTTTTTTTCCCAGTTTCGTTCTTCTTCTTTTTTTTAGTGAATGAACACGGGCGCAGGCAGCGCTAACGGTAAAGCTGTGTGCTCTCCCACGCTTTCAGTCTCTCTCTAGCTCTTCCTCCTTTGCTCTCTCTCTCCATCCCCTTTCCACTTTTGTGTCGAATATGAAACATGTTGGAAAAAAACAAAACCTTGTCAACGCAGCCACAAAACAGCTGAGCGCCCGATTTGTTGTTGCCTCGTATTGAGAGCCTCTCTCTAGCACTCTCTCTCTCTCTCTCTGTCTTTCCGTCTCTCTGTTAGGCAATGCGCATGCTGTTAGCTTAACAGCTGTTATATGGATGTCTGTTAATGTGCCTGGTGCCGCTGTTAACCGAAGCATTGATTATTGCCTTTCAGTGCCAAATAAGTACAGTGGAGCTTCTCAAAAGTTTGAGATTTATTATACACGCACTCTTTTCATTCAGAGTTATAAAACAAGCAACAGGAATTACTATGGAACCCAAAGACGCTTTCAGATATCCCTATTGATACTGAGATCTTGTAGATCTGAAAAAATATTAAAGGAAATTGGACATAAGGACGTCTCAGGTGTCCCAGCTGGTTAGGTCAATGTATTTATTTGGTTCCAAACTTACTTCTAGTCCATACAATTTACAAAATTCTAAGGTATCTACAATTTTAAAAATACAAATCTCCATTTCGCTAGCATAACTTATAATGATATTATCTAGCTATCCGTGAATAATCACTACGATTGTTTAAGCATAACAGCAGAAATCGGAAAGGAAATATCTGCATTAATTCTGATTACAGGCCAAAGCTGTATTTTTTAGAATAATTAAAAGAGGGTGGAGTGTATAGTTTCCTCCTGTTTAGAACCTTTTCTAGTTACTCCAAAGCAAACAAAACTTCCCCCATCCTTTTTAACCCATTTTTACTGTACTTCCTTCCCCCAAGCAAACAAAGTTACGTTACGCATTATAATTGAGTTGAAGTGTGGAGGAAGCCGTGCCATGAAAAAGGAATCCCTGTACCGAGCCGGAACATATTTTCTCTACACATAATGTCAACAAACTTTTTATTAGCTTTGACATTTTGGCCAAGTTTAATGGCCAAAAGCCCGCCCCTGGCTCTCTCCCCGTTGCACACTTCTAAGGCTAATTTTTCTGTGTATACTCGTACTTTTGCTGCTGGGTCTTCCCGGCTGGTTTTACGAGTGTGTGTCGCCAACTTTTGGGTTCGACGGATTCCACGACGGATCAAACCTCAAGCGAATGTCAGCCCCAGGCGAAGCGAATCAAATCAAGTCAAACGCCGCCTTGGGCTGGGGCCTCATTTGGGCCAACTATTGTTTTATTTGCTCACTGGCCATAAAAATGCAAAATTTAGAGGGTCGCAAACTTTAAGCCAAATGCTTCATTAAAAGTTAGTCAGCAATGAGCACTAGATCTAGGAAAGGCAATGAATAATCCTATTACTCCTAAAGTGATTTTTAAAGTATGGACAGACAGAAAGGGGGATAGCTTTATATATTCATTTGAATCCAGGCTTCTATGACATCCTTAGACTATCTATTGGTAAGTGTCTTTCAATATCCATTAAATTCCATCCTGCAACTGCCAGACCAACCATCCAACCGACAACCACAGCTGCAGTTTAAATCTTTGGCTTTGGACATAAACTTTATATACAGACATCTACGATGTGTACATATATACTTGAATATTGTGTGTGTGTATCAATTCATTTTCCTTGAAAGCCAAAGAGGAAAAAGGTGTTAAAAAACACATTTGGAAATGGTTGAATGGTTAACGCAAAAGCATTAGTAAAATTTAATGGTATAAAAGGGGATATCTCTCTACATGAAGGACATATGGGTAGCCTCAGTCTTGTGTCTGTAACGGATATCTGTGTCGAGTGAGTCAATGATCCCCTAAAATATCCTTCTGAGCATTTTGAGAGCATCAACCCACTGCAAGCAGCATCTTTTCTAACCATAACTCCCCAGTTCTGTGGCACAAAGTAATGTGATGGCAATGCAATGGCCGCAAGGAAAGTCTCTTGACACTCGAAGGAAGCATCCATTGAAGCCACTCCTCATGCCTCATCCCCTGCCACTGACTGATGATGGCTGACCAGCAAATGGCTAAAATGCTTCACAGTCGAGATCCTGCAGTAGGGAAAGCGGCAACAAGAACAATGCAAAAGGAAGGGGAGGGCAGTGAAGAGGAGAGGAGAGGGAAGGGCAGTGAAGGAGAAAGAAAAGAGGAGCAAAAACCCAAGGCAATAAACAGGAAAACAAATGAAATGGCGGGCAAACGCAGGCAGCGAAAATGTGTCCTGGAAATGACGGGGACTTTGTCTTCTCCGTGGGTGGTCAGGCACAGACGCACACATCCAAAGATACAAAGAAGAACACTTAGACACACAGATACACACGCACACCGATACACAGATGAAGCAGCAGCAAGATACAATGCTCGTGTACGTATACGTAACAACAATGGGAGCCGACAAAAAGAAGCGTGCAGCAGGAAAAGCGGGCCAGAAGTACATGCGTTTCCCAACAGAAATATAAAGAGGGGAAGAAGCCAGGAGAGGGAGCCAGATGGAGTAGCGGGGAGAAAGGGAGGTTCTGAAAATGCGAAACAATTCAAGCACAGATGAAGCAGCCAAGGAACAACCAAGAACAACTCAAACTTGTAGCATAAATACAAATAAAAACCATCTGCTTTTCTAATCGAAAATAAGAGAAATACGATACAAGGGAAAAACAGGAAAGAACACAGGGCAGATGCTGGGAAATGAAGATTCTGTATATCCTTCAAACGAACTCTCATATTCAGAGTTTCCATCATTCAACGCCTACAAAAGTCGCCTTCGTAAATGTTCTTTTAACGTTTTCCAGACTTATTAACTTTTTCCCGTTTTAACCTCCGCATAACCTCATTTTCGCATTTAATTTGTGTCGCCAATCAATCTCCTAAAATATTCATCTAACCTGATCCCAAAGTCAATTCGTTACAGTGACAGATGATAATCATTAGAGATGTCTGCGGGCACTGCCGGACCAGCTCCCAAGCCACCAATGAATTTGTCCCAAGACTAGGGAGACCCTTGGACTCTTACACAAATCAATCAAACTCTTTGGGGATTCAGTTTCTGGCCATTCTGCCGTAAGATATTCAAGCCGGATCCCCTCTATACACGATGATATTGCCCATTTCAGGTCAGAGGCCACGGCCCAAAAAAGGTGGAAAGTGGAGACAGTATAAGAGCAAGAAAGGAGAGGCCTAAAAGGTAGGGAGAAAAAGAGGGAGAAAGCCAGGAAAAAAAAGGAAAATAACGAGTCAACTGCGTGGGCGATGGCCCCAAAGGAAAGAGCAGCGAAAGAGGGAGTACCTCAGAAAGAAGGAGAGATTAGGAGATAGAGAGAATAAGAGAGAGTGAGAGTAAGAAAGAAAAGAGAAATTAACAAACTTGAGGCACAAAACAAAACACAAAAGCCAAGTGTGCGGTTATTAAATTTTGCAAGCAATTGACTTGACCAGAAGACTGGGGGGGCAGGGTGGGGGCAGCCCTGAAGGGAGGTGGCCCTAGACCCCACCAATAATCAATAAATGTGGTGGAAAATATAGCACGCTGGGAAATTGCTACACATGTTCCTGCTAATGGAGCGAAATCAAGTGAAATTGAAACCGAAACGGCAACTTAAAATGGAACAGACGTCCCGGCCAACAAGCCCCATCGTGTTGACCGGTTTTCAATGTCAGATACACGTAAAAATTGATGGCCGAGGTCAGGCTGGTAAAACGTAGAGTATAAAATAAATAGAGGAAACATTTATGGGAAATCTTTTGAATGGTAATACTGTTGATTTGATGTTGTCTTTTTACGGCCAGCTGTCTTGGCAAAGCGCAGTAATCATGGATCATTTGCATTTAAAATACATTGCTTACATTGCTTTGACTGGTTCTGGTTCTTCTTCGATTGTATCTTGTAGATGGTAGATCTGTTGCTGGTCACCTCTCTTCTTACACTGCTTTCTGTCAACCGCTGCGTATGCGTTATATTTTCGAGTGGAAACTATCACTTAATTGACCCCGAAAACAGCTTTTGCTTTCATTGAATGGAACCGAAATATTGACTAAGCCACACACAAAAGATATACAGGTCGCAATTCGAAATGTTTCGGGGAGTTTCTATTCTAAAAATTTGTTGCTTTTGCTGTTGTTTGTACCGTACACACACACACGCACACGCATGGAGGGGCACCACTCACACACTCACGCACACATCCAACGAGATTTATGTAACACACAGCTGAGCCGAAGAAAAACTTTTACAAATTTTCCGAACAAAAATATTAAAACCGTTTGCTTGTTCACGTTTTTTTTTTTATTTTTTTTTTGTTTTTTTTCTATGCTTTTAAGGCAGCCATTTTGTTTTTTATCGGATTTGTGTGGCTGGTGGCGGCGGGCAAGGGGGGTAAAGGGTTTATGGGTCTTTTGTTTGTTTAGTTGCTGTTTCTTCTTCTAATTTTTGTTGTGTATTTTCTCTGTTTTGCTAGATGTTTGTTGGTCTTCTGTTTGGCTCGAGTTGCACGGTGTTTTGTTTTTCGGATTGCACAAACTTGCACGCTCTACGGTCCACGATGTACTGTGCTAACGGTATTTACGTCGGAGCACCTAGAAGTCCGCACACAGACACAAACAAGAGGGAGAGAGAGCAAGCCGAGAGAGCAGAGAACCAAAAGAACGAGAACACATCTCTCTCTCTCCCTCTGTGGAGCCGTCTCTGTCCCGCCTGTGGCTTGCATTTTAACAGTTTAGCAGAGCGGAGTGCCATCCTCATAATGTTAAATTCTTACAGTTAAAAAGTTCTTTGATTAGATTGTAGGGCTCATGTCGACCCGTAAGGCGCTGAATTGAATTTTAACAACCACACAATATGCCCATTGAAATCTATGTTCAAGTTACATCTCTCCTTCGGGATCGTTTTGGTGCTTAGTACATTATAATGACCATACTTATTTCTGATCCTTCATTAATTGGTTAATTTTATAATAAATATATTTATATATATGCTGTATAGCCTGTTTCTTGTTCTCTTTTAAGTTTGTTGGATTCTTTCCTTTCTATCCACCAAAACCTTTGCCTACTGTTCGGCATTGCTGTTATCTAACAGCGCGCTGTAAACTTCAAAAATTTCACTTTATTGTTGTTGTAACACTTTCACTCTCTACCTCGCTGACAGTTGGAATGTCTGCTTCAAGGTATATGTGCATAAGGTAAGGTAAAGATTTGGCCGCCTGCTTACGCTGCACTCCAAACGTTTGGAAGTTCGGATCTAAGTGGGCGGAAAATAAACCATTAATCCGATATGTGATAGTAAGGCTCACCTTATATGACGACACCTTGGAGGGCCTGCTGTCCCTAGCTGCCTGCCCTTCGGCCCTTCTGCTCTCTCTCCCACTTTCTGTGAACTTGCTGCTGTTGTTGGAGAGTGCGCAGGCTCCCAGAGAGAGCGCTGCTGTTGTAGTTGTTGCTGGACGGTAGGCCTTTTTTCCACTTGGGGGCTTGTTTTCGGTTTTCAATGTTAAGTGCGTAGAAGAAACTGTATGCAAAAGAGAGAGGGAGACACCGACAGAGAGTGAGAAAGCGCAACGATAGCGATAACGACAAGTGGAGACGACACCAGAAGGACAGAAGAGACGAAGAGACAGACAGAGGGACAGACGGAGGAGATAGTGGGGAGCGTCATGAACGGCGCGTGGAGTATTCCCCTGGCGTTGGGCGATGCCAATGCAAAATGCTCTATGGTTCCGCCCACGCATACGCGTATGTAGTGGTATGTGGAAAGAGGCAATGGCCACGCACCCAGACCCACATCCATGCACATGTATGTACATATCTGATACACACATACACACTTATACGAAGACAATCAGCGCCACGCAATTATTTATTAATTATACCGTAAGATTTCGTGCACTGCGCGCTACAATGCTCACAATACAATTCATTTAGTTTCTGTTTCATTATACGAAGATACTCTTAAAGGTGGGATATGGTCACTTTTTCGGGTGGTTCGGAAATGAAAGCAAGGATTGGGCAATGATTGTTAAGATCTTTTTAAATTACCTCTTCTGTCATAATTTGTTGATCAAATTGTAATTTGCAAGAGACTCAAACTAGGTTCAAGGATTTCCACATATTCTTTTTAATCTTTTTAATTCAAAAAACCATTACAGGACATCTAATGGTCGTCTAGCTTTAATTCCATTTGTTCTCTTTTCTTATCATGTTTCAGCTGTGGCTGTTGTTCTCCTTCTTCTTTCCCTTCGTGTTGCCTTTTGCCGTTAGGCTTCGTTGAAGTCTTTGTAAATTGCAAACAGCTGTTTGTTGCTGTTTTCCCCGCTCTCGCTTTCTCTCTTTTCCTTTAGCAGCCATCCTTCGACTGCGATGGCATAGTACCCGTCGTACATACGTATGTATGTGTATTCCATCTCGCTTTCACTCGAAAGCGTGGGCTGAAGGTTGAGTGACTGACCTGACTGACTGACAGGCTGCCTGATACGACACTCACATTCAGAACGGAATTCCACGTTCCGGCGGGGAGTACATGTGTACGTGTGTGTTATGTAACTGTAACTGTTTATGATTGAATTTTTCGCTTCGTTTTGGCCATTAATTTTGGTGGCTGCCATGTTTCTTGCGTTTTGTAGAGAGGCGCGTGACCACGTTAATTGAAAATGGCTGTTGTTGTTTGTCTCTCCGGGAAGCATAGCAGAGGCCTGGAATGGTCTAGATGGGCAGGGAGGGGCCTTGTATGGGCCTACAAACATCAATTGAGACGGCAAAATGATTTTAATTGGCCTACGACGTCTAGGTGACGGATTAAAGGGGAACTATGGGAAAATTGGAGATTTTTTATGCAATTTACAATTCTTTTCAAACAAAATTCCACCTCTTAGCGCAATAAGCAATAAGTACGTATCCAGAAATATGTATGTATATTTCAAATCCCATTAAGAGTATAGCATTACACTTTAAATATGAAATGTAAATTTGTAAATTCTTAGAATTTGTGTGGACATGAATGATAAATTGCATGCTGTATACAGGGTGCATTTTTAATATATTTCATATACGAATCGTACTTTAATAAACAAATAAATTCCCTGGCCTTTCTGAAAGTATGCAGCAAATTTCTTTCTTGCTGTTGCCAGCCACTCGTGCGTATACGCAACATACACTCCATAAGAGTGTGAGAAGGGAAAGGAGAAGCAAGCATTACACACACCATCAAGCAAGCAAGCAGGCAGGCAAACAAACAAACAAAAAAACAGGGAAACATTCAAACATTTTGTGTCAATCTGTCAGTCATTCAGTCACTCAAAGAACCCCTCCTCGAAGCCCCTTTGCCCATTCCCGTTGCCCGCTGATAAACAGGAATCGATAAAGAGGGGATGTAGATGTACACACCTACCACCCACACCCCTGCCACACCCCTTGCCACGATGAGTCCTGCTTATCAACGGTCACATAGGAAATACAATACAAAAAGGGATACAATGCGAAGGAGGCGGATGTGTCCTGGCTCAACAAAGGATAGCAATGGGTAGGGCAGGAAGACAAACATATATATGTACATATTTATAAATATAAATATATTTCTTGTATAGGACACGTGTGTGAGAGCATTTAACGCGATAAACGTAAATCAATAAACGCACAGAACGGAAATTATCAACACCTGTAAAAGATAATTGACGCGAAATTAAATTATATGTTGCCACAGCATGTGGCAATAATGATGATTCCATTAAAACACAAGCACTGTGCCCTGTCTTAAACAGTGCGTTACGCAGGTGAATGGCTATAGAACATCTACATACACACGCGTATACAAATGGGAATTCTTATGAAACTCTTTGGAGCCACAAAGGATTGGTTAATGTATTGGAAAGGGTTCACTTTTGAAGAGTTATTCTGAGAAAAACCTGAAAGTGGACCATTACTTTTAGCATTTTAAGCATATATATCCTATCATATTGAAATCTGTTATTTATCTGCGTGGCAACATTCGGATAAAGATCTGTCGATCCCTCGATCTCCCATCCTTTCCAGAAGAAATTCCTAGGCATCTTTGTTTCTGCTTCTTATTTATGCAAAAATGGTTACAAGGACAACCCGATTATAAGAATCTATAAATGAATGTGTGGGTTGGGTTTCTTATGGGTTGGGTTCTGTTAACATTTGACCTTACTTAGCTCACTTAGCGCGCAGAGCGGCGGTGGAGCAGTGGCAGGATGAGCAGACAAAGCGTTGACAATGGCACAAACAAAAGAAACAGAAAACAGACGAGCAGATAATGGACGTAGCGTTTGTGGGGCGGAACGGAGACGAGAGGAGACCACTGGCAAAACGTATTTACATAGCTTATACCTACTATGTATGGTCGGGATAAGCTCCATTGTTTTACGAGTATGCATGCAAATAGAAACAATGCCGGGACGAAGGAACGAGACATTCAGAGATGCTTCGCCTTCAGATTGCAGAGGTTTCCAGAGGTATGCAGGTACCTGCACCGGGTTTCGTGGTAAAGGATGCGCTGTCAGTTATTGGGCATTCGTTGGACATTCGCAGATTACCACTAACTAGGTGTGCAATTACGTTCTTTAGCCATGACATGATTTTTTATTCTTTATTTTCAGATGAATGTGAAGGCTACACATACATATATGTACGGAATCAATTAGGGAACGGGTTAAATCGGTCTTTAGGAGTCGAATCCTATAGATTCCTAAAATTAAGTCATCCAATACTCTAGTCCAATAACATTTATATTCAATTAATAATCATTAAGATCATTTGAACACGTTGGATAAAGATATTCCTTCCTATTTTTTATTTGTATCAATAAAATGCGCTGAAGGAACCAAAATTCCATTTTATAATGGCAATATTTTCAAATTAACCATCTTCCGCCCCTCAATTTGTAAATGAAATATGAAAGCGCTTCCCTTGATAGCATTTAAGTAAATTTAATTTGTTGGTTTTGTTGCATGATTTGATGGTCTAATACAAATCGAACTCGTTTCGGTTTCGCGTTCGCTTCACATAAAAATTCCACTAAATTATAAATTAATGAACTAATAGTAGGATGCGGCGGCAATCGGGCAGTCACAGTCATGAGAAGAGACTACAGCTCGGTGTGAGCGTATTCTTCGTGATCGTTTTCCTTATCCTTGGGCACAATAAACAGACCCTCCGCCGTGGTCCAGCGCGTTCCATGCTGTGGCCTGTGCAGTCCTACGATCTCCATTTGGCCGGAGATGGGTCGCCCGTAGGAGCGTCCCGACATTCCCAGGTACATGCCCGTGTCGATGTGACGCAGCCGAATATGTGCATCGCGCATCCACTTATCATTCGTGCAGATCACCTCCCAGTGGTCGCCGGTATCGCCCACACCGTCCGTGCCGTAGGCGGACACCTCCTGTTCGCCGGAGAGTGGCGACGAGAAGTGATGCGAATGCAAGTTCTTTTTTGTGGTCAAATGCTCCAGGCGGATGGTGTACCCGCAGGCGATGGGCTCTCCCCGTTCGCACAGCTCATTCGACTGCGCTTTGATCATCCAATGGCTGTTGACATCCTCCTTTTGCTCCACGCCCGTCACCGACTGTTGCCCAGACCCAGAGCCGTATTTCACGTCGTGTGAGTGGAGCCGGTAGTTGTAATCCGAGTTGAGGAGCTTTAGTATGGAGCCACACGTCACCACATTGGTTTGGGTGGCTACACTCGCAGATGATTAAAAGATAATAGATCAATAATACTTCTGCATTGTAAAGGGGCGGCGTGGCCAATCACAGAAGACCACATAAACGCCGCCTCTGCGGCTTCTCGCTGACACTTACCGGAGACGATGCTCAGGCAGCTAATCAGGGCCAGTACGGGTAGCAATAGTGTGTGCAGCATCCTCCTTCCTTGTCTTTGCTCTCTTTCTGAGTTTTATATATCTAAAGTAACAATATTTTGTACAATTTCTAATTTTTTGCTTTGAACACGCAAACAAAGTTAGCGATGATGTTGGGGATGTATCGATATAGAAGTATATCGATATATGCAATGCCCTGGCGATGGATGTATCGGCTTTTCATATCGCAAAATATCGGTCGAATGAAACAAAATATCGATATCATCCCGAAACGAAATTTTCACTAAAATAACCCAATAAAAGTGAAGAAAATTGAAATTAAACAAAGATTAATGGCACACAAGCGTCTGTTCATCTACGCTGTGTTACTGGCGATATGTTATTTAGTTGGCGTGACATGGGTGAGTGCCGAAAACCGGTTTGTATAGCGAGCATCACATGACTTCACTATTTGTTTCGTCAACAAAGGCTGAGAGTGCTTCACAAACCCTGCCAGTGGGTGGTGGCAGCAGCAGCAACAACGCAAGCCAAGGAGGTGCGTTGCCGCCAGCGGGTGCAGCAGCGATAGCAGGAGCAGGAGTGGCAGCAGGAGCAGCAAGTGGTCCAGCACCAAAACAAAGTGTCGTGACTCCTGCTCCAACGGCCGCGGCGCCACCGAAAGCTATTATCACGCCTGCTCCTGGCCATAGTTCTTCCAATACCAGCAGCACAGCGAACCCAGCAACAGAATGGTAAGTAAATCCCATTCTACACTACACTGCAATTTGCTTTTATCTTTAATCTGTATTCCTCTTTTTCAGTGTCTGTGCTGGGGCTTTGCTTCCTCGTCTGGATGCCAATGGCAAGGAGCTGCCAATCTGCGCCGAGTGCAAGTGCTCCCATGTGGCGCGCAATACGACACTTATAAAGGTAGCTTCGTTAAACCCCCACCAACCAACCCCCACACCCCTCTAATATACTCCGTTTCCCATCCACAGGTCGTTGTCATCATTGTGATTTGGATAATATCCATTTTAGTGATATATATGCTCTTCCTGATGTGCTTGGATCCATTGCTGAATAAGCGCGTAAAGGCCAATTACCAGGAGCACACCAATGAAGATGTACATAGCAAACATTCTAAGAAATATGCAGGCATACAGTATAGTCTACTAGTTACAGCCCCTGATATTGATGATGATGATGAGGCTGAACTAGTTGACAATAAAGAAGCACCACACATTTGAATAGATTTTAATTGCGAACCTTTTTTGTTTCATTTTTACGTTTATGTTCCCCTAACCCCCCGCACCCCATCGCCTCGCCGCGACACAACTAACCCACTGATTGAGTTTCTTTTAAGCCACAACCAACCCATTAATTTCCTTTATTCCCCAACTAATGCGAAAATCTTTCACTTTTTCTTTTCTGCCTCCCAGGATGAGCCGACACCGCCCATGCCCGCTGCCACTAACCAAGAGCTCAGCGCCAGAGCCAATGTCCTCAATCGCGTGGGCCACCAGCAGGACAAATGGAAGCGACAAGTGCGAGAGCAAAGACGCCACATCTACGACAGGCACACCATGCTCAACTGAGACCAGCAGGGGACTTTAAGCAAAAGGTGGATTAGCAGCGAAGGCGACTTAAGACATGTATTCCAAGCAGTAAACCATATTGGCCACTCATTAGTTTGATCAAAATTATCATATATCTAGCCACAATTTATTTAAATATATTACATGTAAATGAATTGTTGATTGGAAAAGTAATTTTTATTCATCGAAAAACCGCCACAAGCTTAAATCATACATTCTATCGGCTCTATCGGAGTTTTACTCTAATATCCCTTGATGGTGGCGGCAAAGGTCCAGTTCTCGCTGACCTTGCAGGGTCCATCGATGGTGGTGCCGCTGGCGTTGCACACGCCAACAGTGTACTGGGCCATGTTGCGGGTATCACGATAGTAGAGCACCTCCATGCATTTACGGATCTAAAAACAAAAACAAGGATTACAATCATTAAATTGTTTAGGACGGAATTGCAGTCTATGTCCCACCAATTCGGAAGCCTCTTCGGCTGTGAATTCACGATCCTTTGGCTTGCGTTCGCGGACTAAAGGCAGAGCCAAATGGCGTGCGAATCCTGTGGCCACCACATAATCCTCATATGCACGTCCACGCAAATCTACATTGGCCAGGTATGGCGTACCATCCTGCTCAATGCCGCCCACAACCACATCAATGTACAAGGGGTTCATGCGCGAGCGACGATTGTAGAGGACACGCGTCAGCCAGCTGGACAGAGCCTTGGGCTTCATGGTGATACCATCCGCATAGCACTGATCCTCGATCATCTTCTGGTCAATAGTGCGCTTGATCGACTGTATATCAGCAAAGTCGCCACCGCCGCCCAAAATGATGTTATTGTTAATGGGAAATACGCGCAAAATGTTCTGGTAGCGTGCCAGAGAGCCGTAGGAGACCAGTGTGTCAGCAGCAATCATGACGCCGCCATCGTATCGTATTCCCAAAACGGAGGAGCCTGTGGTAATGGAAGAGCTGAGGAAGGAAGTAGTATGAATTATGAAGTGGATTCAATATAGTCAATGGCACCCTACGTGCTGCGCTTTGTTCCGAAAGGGCCTGCCGCGGTCAGCTCTTTTGGCAACTTCTGGGTATGCTGCTGTCCGCCAGTGAAGTTGTAGAACGCCCCGGGTGTGGGTCCATTCTGCCACAAAGGCTGGGCCATGCTGTTGTAGTTGTTCAACATGTTAATTTACTCGTTTTTAATAATAATAATAGAAAATCTTAAATTGTTAGCGATTTTTTGCCGGAGAATGACGAGCACAAATAAACAATGTGACCAGCGGACTTATCGTTAAAACATACCGTCTGACCCTCAGAAATATACCGAAACATACCATCTCATTTAAAAAATATACCGCAAAAAACCTGACGAATTCAAGTTCTTTCATACCTATTCCTCAATTTTGATATTCCGTAAAATATTACCATCTATATAGAACATTTAGCAATTTCCACATAATTTTATACGATTGTTGGATCAATTTCCACTTGACTGGCTTGTTTTAAATACTTGCTTTTATTGGATTTTGTCTAAAAAAAGCATTTAGCGAAAAAGGTCAAAGTGAGTATGGAATGTAGGGATATTGTTGAGCTAAAAAAGCATATGGTGGCGAGGGAAAATCCCTACACGAAGGGAGGATATCCCATCACAAAATAGAGATCAAATCAAAAAAAAAAAGAGAGCAAGTGTCACCAAACTTGAGCGCCAAATAGAAATGGTTTGAAAGTGAATGATCGAAAAGGATTTAAATACAATCCATTGGAATAAATGATGCACGTAAGTACGATTTGAGAGGGCGAAAAGTTTATATATCTCTTGTTCTTAAATAAACCTTTAAAAATGTTATTTAATAGATGAATTTTGACCTCAAAAAATACCAAATCAGGGATGCAACGAATTTAGCCCATTAAGCCCCCTCTACATGGTTACGACACGGTAACTACGCAATTGCTACATATCAACAGCACATTTATGGAGTCTGGACACTTGTATACCCTATGTTTGTATTCTTGCATATCCATCCCTTTTTTTCCTTACAAAATAGGTAACCAAGATATCTTTCATCTGAACTCCGCTAAAATTCTTCAAGTTTCATAATATTCTCTGTTCGACATGAATACATAGGATATGGATTGGATCGCAGTTTGTGAGATATACATACATATGTATAACCCGGACTGCTTCAGAGCTGGCCCAACAGAAATGTAGATCAATTATTCGGGTTCCTGTTTAATTTACAGACAAATCTGAAATCTTTAGATACTGATAAATACGTGTGCCGAAAGCTATCGGAATTTAATAGGTTGGACAGACGAAATTATCCATTTCTTAAAAGAGCAAACAATTTTAATTTTGAATTTAAACATTATAACACTTTGTTTTTATTGCCAGTATACCAATATATAATATATATGTATATTTCATATATTTCAGTGTATGTATAATGCAGACCTTTCCTTTGGGGATTGGAATGTTTCCGTTTGCTTGGCGCATCTTTCAGATGCCGTAATACAGTCAAGAATATCAGTTACATGGTTTCTTTTGAGCTATGCTAAAACAATAATAATTGAGGGGAGACCCCTACGAGTACAAATACGAATACCCTACGCAAAACTACAAGCTACTTGTCACGGCCAATTGGTTTAGATTTAGGTTTAGATTAATTTGTGTTTAAAGCTTCTTCTAGTCCTTGCAGCAGCAATACACATTGTCGCTGGAGCTGGCTGGCGTTGAGGGGGCAGTGCCGCTCTTGAGCGGCTTGCTATAGGAATGCGGACCGCGCATGAAGACCTCTATAAGCTGGCAATGCGATCTGGAAGGTGCGAGAGAGGACGATCATTAGCTTTTGCTGGAGGGAATCTCAAGAGGCAATACCTCATGGTTATGTCCAAGTCGGTGACCACCTCGCCATCACAGTTCCAGCTGGAATACTCTGAGGAGGAGCTGCTGCCGACCTCCGCCTGTGCTATGGGCTGGCAAGAGCCTGCAATGCTGTAGTCCTCACCATTGGCCGCTGCGAATGTCCTAAACTGGAACTTTCTTGTGCGATAGACATCCACAAAGGGCAAATTTCGCTGTAAAACAAATTGTGTTAGTACACTTCCAGCGCAAAGCACTTAGATACTTACTATATCTCCACTTCGGCCGGCTGTATTCAACAGAAATCTCACGTTATTGAGCAGAGAGGTCTTCTTGACGAGAATCAGATCCAGGCAGCCATCGCCCAGATGACTATACCGGGAGATTCCGTTGGGACTGCGGGCGCAGGCACAGGTTATATTGGCGCCGCAGATCATGAAGAAGTTGCCCTTTATGACTTTCCATTGCTCAGAGGCAAGGCTCTTCATGGAGTGGACGCTGCCCACTGGCAGCTGGAGCTTGTTGGGCCGCGGCCTGGGTCTGAGTAGAGCCGCCTCGCTGGGCGTTAGATGGGACTCCTCTGGGTCGGCCTCCTCCAGTGTGGCGCTGCTTGTGTTCTCCACTTCTGCGTCTTCCCCGTGGACAAACAGAGAGGAGCGTTGCTGCTCCTGCATGGAGCTGGCAAAGCTGCAGCGCTGGCAATTGGCATAGCAAATGGAGGGCACAGACTCGCCCAGAGAGCATACACTGTCCGGACTCTGCGGGAGATGCTCCTCCAGCGGCGTGGGCTGCAGATCCGGCTCCTCCAGCAGCCGCAGCTCGGCGTCGTAGCCCCGGTTGTTGATGAAGGCCTTGACGCCGCTGTACTCGTATCTCTTGGGCCCCATCCAGCGGTAGTTCTCGCTCTGGGCAGCCACATCCCCCAGGTAGCCATAGCTGAGGACGCTGGCGCAGAACCTCAGCAGCGATTGGCTGTTGCTCACGCTGCAGACGTCCAGGCCGCGATGCTGGCCGAGGATCACATGTATGGCCGCCGTCCGGACATCTGCCGTCCCATGCATGCTGTAGGCAATGGTGTCCGTGCTTCCGGCTGGGATTACACCCACTGGGATCTCAGGTCGCGGTATGTACGAGGGTCGTTGCTCATCGATGCCCAGTTCCCGCATTCGCCGGAACAGCAGGCCGTTGATGACCTCCGCCACAGTGCCGTCGCCACCCACACAGCAGACGGCGTCGTAGCAGCTCAGGTCGTGGCTCAGCAGGATGTCCCTCACCTGATTCGCCCGCTGGGTGGTAATGCACGTGGCATCGATGCCCGCCAACTGGAATATGGGCCGCACATGCCGCTCATAGGTCTGCGAGCCGGCCTTCCGCCCGCCATACGGATTGATGAACACCAGCAGGCGGCGCACTCGCATTCGCGTGCTCGATGGCTGGTGGAGGCGTGCCTGCAGCTCCTGGTCCCACTGCCGCACAATGTACGGGTCCGCATTGAAGAACGTGAGGCGTCGCAGCTCCCAGCGGTTGCAGTCCGTCTGGGACTTGGTCAGGCGCAGGGCATAGTTGATGGTCAGGTACTGAGAAGTGGGCCTGGTATCGGCTTCCCCCTGGGCATTTATGGCCTGGGGATTCGGCGGCTGGATGGAGGCTATCTTTGTGTCTCCCGCCCGCACGCTGATCACATCGTCCACATGGAGTATGTGACTCTTGGGGCCATAGCCGCGCTGTCCCTCCGGCGAGGGCGGATCCTCGGGCAGCGGCGCCTTGGTCTCCTGGCTGCTCTTCGACTGCTTCACCTTCTGCATGCGCTCCCACACCAGCTGCTGGCCATGGAGCAGCACCCGATAGGACTTTTTCTTTAGCTGGAAATTGTTCAGCAGAATGTCATGCGACGGCGAAGGGTCTCCCGCTGCTGTTGCCGTGGCTGTGGCGGAGCAGCAGGTCCCATAGTTGTTGGAGGAGCAGGGGGCGTAGGTGGATGACCCCCCCAGTGACTGTTTGCTTTGCGTCATCTCTGCTCTCCGTCGATGGCTTTGTCGGCGCTGAAAAAGGCAGAAAAGAAAACAGGTTTCCATTAGAAACGGCAAACGGTAGGGCACAGGAGGGAGCAGCAGGGGGAGTGGTGGAGCTGCTGAGAGGTGAAGAAAAGGTGATTCGTCTCTGCCATTAATTTTGAGTTACGACGACGCGTCGCCTCCATTCTCTTTTTTTCGTCTTAATTGATGTAATGAGAGATAGAGGAAGAGGCGATAAAAGAACAGGTAAAGAGTACAGAGTGCGGGGGTTACCCCCCTCCCCCAGATCCAGTAATCCAATCAAATCTTTCAGAGTCATTAGCATTTCCATGCTAACGATTTGTGGAATGAAAACCTTTGATGAAACCCCCAACAACATTCGTTCGTTGAATGAAGGTTCTATGCGGTTCAATGATCATCAACTAAACCCATATTTCGGCGTATAATAACAGTCATTATATTGCAGTATCCAAACCATCCATCAATGCGGTTCATAACGATGATAGTGATTATTGATAAACAGTGCAAACGGTCATAGGAATGTGTGACTCAGAAATGTAGAGTTTTCGGATAAAAGTATAATTTAAGGGGAGTTCCCTGCAGAAGGACACCCATCTATAAGCACCTTAAAGATAGTCAAACCCTTATTTAACTGACATTTAGTGCACATGGGTTCCCTCCCATTTACAACATATGTATATCTTTCCCTTGAGTAAAAATAAAATTCCCCCTGGTATGCCATCCACTATCACGTTTTCCATCAAGCAGTGCACTGCTTATGGGATTACTGGCAAGTTCCCTTCAGGAATATTGTACTTTTCCTTCCATAAATATATAGTTGTAGTTACCGTCGCTTCATCGTTTCAGTGCTTATCAGCGGCACAAAAAAGTGCACATTCTGAGAACTTGTTCCACCTCTTACCATATAACCTTATAAGCATGATTGTGCACACGATTGTACCCATACATTGTATATGTATATATGGCTATAAGTACATAGGTATGTGCTACACTTATTTCGTGCTCATAGCGCACTGAACTCGAACCAACGTGAGGTGAGGACGGACGCCTTGGGGGCACTGCGCAAAAGTGTAAATTTGTAAAGAAAAACTGGTTTAAAATGTTGCTTGCTTTTGCAATCGTTGAGGGGAAACACAAAAGACACAATGCAGGCGCAGAGTTGATTGAACTCTCAATTTCAAGCGGGAAATGCAAGGGAAAAGGGAAGTAGATCATTCAAGACCCAAGATTTCCCCAAGAAATCCAAGAATTGCTTTTGAAGCTCTTTAGAAATCACAGCAAAACTCGAAGCAATCAAAGTGTTTCATTAAAATACCATAAAAAAGACGGAATTCCTTAAAAATAATCTCCAGAACACTCGTATTTCATAGTAATTTCAATGCTGGCAACTACTCCCACATTCAGGTCATGTTTGCTCTATAAATTGTATGCATTAGATATTTGACACAAAAAGAGATACGGAGATCCAGAGAGCGAGAGACACCGAAAATAAACTCTGGGATAAACATCTTTGAGAGTTGAGTTCTTAAGAATTATGCCCCGAAGAACAATGAATCTTTTTCTTATTTGAGAAGAACAAACTGAATATTGTCATATGTCTATGCAAATTTATTTAAGAGAGTGGAAAGGAGAATGTGTTCAATGATATTTCGAATATGGGGATATCCAGTAATTCAATATATCCAGAGATCAATGTAGTCCCCCGATTATCCAAGGAATACTTTCTTGTTAGAGAACAGTTTGGTAGATAAAACCTATACTGATTTAATATGAATACTATAATCATTAAAAGAGGTAGATGTAGGGGCATTCTATACCTTTTTGTTTGATTTTCAAAGTCTAAAGTTAACGTGGAATTTCAAGTTTCAAGCTTATAGCACAATATAGCATAGTTAATTGTTTTTCTCCACCTTCTTCCACCTGTGTTTACCCTTGTACGCCCCACCATGCCGTGTAGAAATATAATATATTCAATGTTTAGTTAGTCATACCTTTAGTCAGCCACGAGGCGACTCTCTCGAGAGCTCCAGCACTTTGTTGTTGCTAATTAGAGACCAGACACTTGGATACTTGAAACCAGAACTGAAAACACCGACGGTTGACAGACGACGGACGGCGGACCAGAGACCCCCGTTTCACGCGTCGTGTGAGCAATGTTCAAGGTTATCCCCCACTGAAAAGTGCGACAGCCAGACAGACGGAACGGAACAGAACGGACCGGACCGATCCGCAGCACCCAAAACCCGCAAAAAAACTAAGTTTTAGAATCGCTCAGCCACTCAGCCACAGCAGCAGCAGAGTGAGGAAGCTGCGTTCGCTCTCAAAAAGCAGTTTGGAAAACGAGTTCTCTCTCGTCTACTCCAATCTCTGCTACTCTGCTCTCTCCTCTCCGCTCCGATTGCGTGCAGCACACGGCTTGACCTTCGCCTTGAATCGCTCTGTTGTTCACAAAATAACCGGGCTTGTACTCAAGATCTCAGCGGAAACTGCATTGAAACGGCAGCTGCGGCAATACTTGTGACTCTGCAGCCAGTTTTGAATCATTTCCTGCCACTACTCGTACGGGTACGGGTATATATGTATATATATTCCGATCTTGACATTCAGATGCTCATATTTTGATGGGGTCTTTAACTGCAGCCATTCGGCCATGAAGGGCACTCAAATGGCAGTGCAAAAAGTTAATTAAGCTCGCTTTAATGTTTTCTTTTTTATGGTCGTCGTTCAAATATAAAAAGTTTATTTTGGCCATCGGAATGTTTGGTTTAAATGATGCCTCAAACAGGGGGAGGGAAGAACTTAAAGAACTTACCAATCAATTCTCTGAAGTGCTATAGATTTTATTTTATTTGACTAAAAATAAAGGGAAAATGTGATCTAGATTACTAGTTTTGAAAAGAGGGGATTGTGGGAAGGGATTCAGATACATTAGAGCCCTTTCTGGAGGCCCGAAACCATTAATTGGATTGGTACGGTGCGAGATATATTTATAGTCCCTGTCTAGGGATACATCGCTGAAGAAACCTCATTATATTATACATAAATCTTCACTTTCTCGTTTTTTGCCATCTTAAAGGCAGAGCCCGACACTCGAAGCTATTTTTGATGCCAAAAAGTAATTAATTTTTACAAACGAAATGCCTTTTGTAGAGGGAATACGAACAAAACTTAATTATAAATAAACATGGGCTCAAAATAAATGTTTGCTTTGCACTCTCTCTCTCTCTCTGTTTTCTATGTACAAATCAATCATAAATGGGGGATGGGGGAATGGATGTACCTCTCAGCGGAAAAAACAAGAGGCGGCCCCCTCAGGAAATGTGTAAACAAAATACACGATAAGTAAATAAAATCAAATATGAACGGAAAGTGGAGGATATTTCTGATTGGGGGGAAACCACTCATTTCCTATTCCAGAAAAATAAAAAAAATGGGGGACATATTCTTAATAAATGCCGCTAATGGCGGCTGTTATTCCCATTTGTTGTTTTCAAATGCCACGAATCTCTACAAAATGATGATGTTAGCCCCTAATTAAGGGTCACGCAAGCGATGCAATGATTACCTGTTTAACATCATAGTTTGTCGATTAGTCAAACAAACTGGCTCCATTACGTACGAGAGTACTGCCCTTTGTGAGAGTACAAACCACAAAGAATCTATTGTTCAGAAGGACGGGACTTATCGCTAAAACCAAACAATAACATTCGAGTGCTTTAGTACCCCATATACGACGCATGTACATATGTATGTGTGCGTGTACATATGTGTATTCGAGGGTTATCTCGGGTAGCAATCGGAGAATACTATATATTTTTTTGCGCTATTCGTTTACCAAAGATAAGATATGACCGATGACATCTAGTATTATATGGGGGTTAGGGTACAACGTGTAGAAAAGGGGCATGATTCCTAGAGATACATATTTGATATTCTCGAACTTTCACACTGAAAATCTTACGAATCGATAATAATAGATAATTTTTTGGACATTTTCGAACATGTGTGTCCCACAAACAGAGTTCTTAGTTGTAAATTTCACTAAAAGTGACTCATATCCGAACACATGATATCAATAAATATTTAATTAAAATACATTAAAGCTTGTAAGACACTTTTGAGCGGAGCGGAGTAAAAGACCTCGTGGCATACGATAAAATATAAATCAATCTGTGTGTCTGTGTTTTCAGAGCGGAAATGTTGACTCCCTCCACAGAGGGAGAGTCCACCGATAAGAGGACACATTTATCAAATATAGCAAAAAGTACCATTTCTTTGATAAGTAAAAAGAAACCACTTAAGACCACAATAATTGGCTTTAAAATTCAATTTGAATGGAAGAAATTAAACTGCTTGCTAAGTGAGAAGCAGTAGGGTATTTACCGCTATCTTAATACCCCTTTAACATGTTCTTACTTAACCCTTGTGCACCGGCTGTTACAAACTTGACCCGCTTTGTCGCAGTCGGTCATAGATCCAGCCCACGTCTGACCTTTCAGACACCAAACAGACACACACGCAATCGATAAGAGAAATAACATTAGGAGCTCCCACTAAAATGTGTGAAGCCATTAATCTGTGACCCAGAAAGCCAGGAAAACCAGCTGGCCAAAGAAAATCAAAAGGAAATTGTTCTAAAGAAACTTTTTGTTTTATGGCTAAACAAAATGATTTAAAGAAATGTAAATTGCAGTGAAATTAAACAAAAATTGTATAAGGTACAGGGATAGCTCTCAGAAAAGAACCACTTTGCTACACTTTCCAAAGAGACTTAATTCATAAATTAAATTGAACTTTCTTTTGGTTTAGTTTTAGTTTTTAGAAATTCTATAATTTCTATTCTTTAAAAGTAATTCTTATTCAGTGACCACTGTATCTGGTATGCATTTACAGTTGTTCTAGCTCCTGGCCACGTGCCAAATGGGAATGGGTTGCAACGCCCGAACAGCAGGGCTTTTTCAGTGCACTCGCACTCGCCTAAAACAGCATGTGTGAGGGGGAGAGTATTAGACAGAGATGGAGCGAAACCAATTGGGGGCAGCATCATTCCATCCTCTCCCCCGCTGGAATTCTCCCTTACACAGTTATCACAATACCAGACAGCTGTGAGAACAACAGCAACAACTCAGCTGTAGCTTTTGTGTGTGTGTGTGCGTGTGAGCTTGCGGAATTCCTGTGAGTGTGTGGGGAGAGAATTTGTGTGTATACATTCATGTATGTGTGCCCGACTTGTTTGTCTGCCCATTATTTCAATAGCTAGAAATGTTTTACTGTTGTTGCAAGAGTATCCAATATCCAATTGGAATGCCGGTTGCTGATTGTAATTGACTAAACGAGGCAGGGGTGGGGTGTGGGGACAACTTACCTATTATATTGTAGGTATATCCGTATATCCATACAAACACCGTGTGTAAGTGTTGAATGCAGCTACGTCGCGGTTGGGGAAATCAAGAAAATTCAATACGGACACGCATTGCACTTTCGCGCACTTAACACACTCTCAAGCACACACATATACAGATAAGACGGGAAAACTAACGGCAATTCTTAATGACTTTTTCAATTAGGTACTTTAACTACTCAAAAACTCTGTACAGAAGAATTTGCAATAACAAACTCAAACTGCCGTTAGAAATGCTCGAAGGGAAGATTTACACGTCGGAAAGGGTTGTTTCCCACAAACTTCGGCTCTACAACCAATTATGATTCGAATTCCACACTAAACAAGCACTTTAAAACTAAATATTTTAATGCACAGAACTGATTGTTTATAGCTTATGCATTGCACATTTTAAAATGTTTTTCTAAAGACAAGAAAAACGCGCGACGCAACCGACCCCGCTCGAAGAATTTTTTTTTTGAGTGTGGCGCAGTGTGACCTCGTGTTTATCGTTGAAATATGCCGGTCGACCCTCAGAAATATACCAAAATATATCGTCTCATTTTAAAAATATACCGTAAGTATACTGACGAGTTCAAGTTCTATTATACATATTCCTCGTTTTTGATCGTCCGTGGAATATTACTAGCTAGATAGAACATTTAGCCATGCCCACATAATTTTATACGATTTTTGAATTAATTTCTACTTGACTGGTTTGATATATATACTTGCTTTTGTTGGATTTAGTCTAAAAAAGGTTTTAACGAAGAAGGTCAGAGAGTAAAACGTAATAAAACGTAAGAGAAAAATCGTTACTATTGCTCAATTTTGATATTCCGTTGAATAATTCTGACTAACTAAAACCTTTAGCTCTGACGAATACATTTTCTACAAGATTAGCTATGTTTAAGTACTCCTTTTTATTATATTGTGTCTAAAACATGGTTTAAGCCAAAATGATCAACAAAAAACAGTGGTAACGTAAGTGAGTATGGAATGTAACGTAAGTATGGACGTCAACCGGAGTTTGGGCATTTGTATACCCTTTTTCGTTAATATAATATGAAGAAACTGATTAAAAACGTAATTAGTTAAGAAATTATCTCAGATTGTTTTGTTTTTGACATATTAAATAAAAATACATATAAGTATTCAACATCCTTGTCACAATTATAAACATATGTAATTATTTGACTTACCTTAATTTGAAATAAACGTCTTTTGACGTTGGAGTCATTGATTGATTATTGAACAAAATTGCAATGTACCATATTTTTCTTGTCTTTTTTATTTTCTTGGTATAGCGAGCGCAGCTCGAGGCCTCCACGATCAGCAACTCTTTCTGGACTATTCCATTCCATCAAGCCGAAGCCTGTTAGGAGCCACAAAGGGCTGAAATATAAAGGTCCGCCAGTAAAACTGTAGATGCAACTATTGGTGACCCTTCGGTCGGCTCGGTTTGACTATGTCTTGTGGAAACCATTTAAATCCAACAGCGTAGTCCTGCAAAAAAAGCAAGTATCCAGAGGAGTTTGGAGTCTGTATTCAGAAAAGACAATGGTAAATGGTATACCCGGTACTCAGTCAGTATATACAACACATACATATGTATATGACCTTATGATTTATGTAATTGTAATACAATATAATTTATATTTCGTTTGGTATCGTTGTTCAAAAAGCGATAAATTGATTTTCTTCCAAAAAAATGTCATAAAAATTAGTTGAACCATTTATGTTTCCATTTTTTTTTTTGCCTTTTTTTACATATGCCACTTTTTTTATTCTCACATCTCTCCAGAGATATGAGAGGAGCCTTCACAAAAAAATTTGGTTGCTCTAACTTATAGTCTTGTAGTCTCTGAGAACTAGGCGCTCATCGGGACAGACGGACGGACAGTCAGATATGGCAATATCGACTCGGCTGCTGATGCCGGTCTAGAATATATATACTTTATGAAATCGGAAACGCTTCCTTCTGGGTGTTACAGACATCCACCTTCATACCCCCAATATACCCCTATGCTCCTCGAGGTTCAGGTATAATAAAACAGTTGGAAAAAAGTGCCAAGTAGGAAGTGTCTCATTATTTGGGGCATACGTTCAACATTTGTTGTAGATGTCAGATGTGTTCCCATTTTGTTTCCGGCCAGTAAGTGAGCGAAAATGTGTGAGTATTCGTTTTATTTTGACTGTCTAGCCGCAATAACGAGTGGTTCATGCTTGCAGCAACCCCCTGTGGCAAGTGCACCAACTGCCCTTGCGGCGTAAGTGGTAGCATAGCGACAACAGGCACGCCACAGCAGCCCCGCTCCCAGCCACCGCCACCCCCGCCCCAGCAGCAACCACCAGAGGATCTAACGTACTCGCAGATGCCTCCACAACAACGGCAATCAGAATACCAGTCGGACCAATACCAGCAACAAATATACCAGCAGCAGCCTCGCTATCAATCAACTTTGCAGCCACAGGAAGCACGCTATCAATCGACCTTGCAGCCGCAGGAACCGCGTTATCAATCAACTTTGCAGCCACAGGACTCCACCCAGATACAAGAAGCTAGATACCTACCAATAGCGCAATCCCCACCACAGCAAGGCCAACCGCAACAACCAGGAACCGGAGGGGGAGGATGTCACGGCTACTGCCAAAGATTCCAAGGACAATACCCCCCGGAACAATGTACGACAGATGCTGCACCGCGATCCACAGGATACCGCCAAGATCCAGCATTCCGCCAGGATCCGTCGTTCGTTCAATACCAGTCGGCCCCCAGCCCCCAGGCAGTGAGGCAAACATACCCCATGGCGCAATCACCACCACAATACGCCGCAGGACAACTATCGCCGCAGTATCCCCAGGCACAGTCGACGCCACAGTACTCGCCACCACCGCTGCCGCGAGAGCAGTCCTACGTGGCGCCACAGCAAGTGGGGGGCTACGACCAGCCAATGTCGCAGCCAGAACTGCAGCCGGGGCAGAAGCAAACGGAAGTGGCGAGCTGTGTTTTACCAACTACAAAAGTTCAAAAGAGAAAAAACGCCACCATGAGTTGCAATTGCGGTAAAAACAGGACCCGCAATACGAAAATTGGACCTGGTGGTCGCAAACGTCCGGTAGCAGCAACGGGTGCAGGGCAGCCAGAGGAGGACGACCTGCCAGTTGCGGATACCTATACGTGCACTCGTCCCCAACGAAAGCCAGATTCTCTGCAGGAAGGGCCCGGGATGGTGCCCGGAGTACCGGCGTTGCGATGCAACTGCCACGAGAAGAAGAAAGTGGACTGTTTCTGCAAAACGCCGGTCAAGCCAACCGCGAAAGAAGCACCACCCCCTGCTAGGGAACTCACTCATGCCTACGTGGGCTGCGGTCAGCCCTATTCGGGTCCACCGACGTACCAGGCTAACGGGAGGGGCAAATGCGGACACTGTTCGCATAAAAAGAAGTGTGCTATTCAGTGATCGATCCGAACAGGCGTAGCAGGCGCTCGCATCCCCCACGAAGCTACTCGGCCTGGAATGTGAATGGGCAATGGAACACATTTCTAAATTTAAAATCTTCCAAATTCTCAGTGCTGCTTCAACAACCCAGCTAAGCTACTCTACGCTTCCCTAAATTTTTCAGCAACAAAATGTGGACAATAAACCAAATGTTATAGCTAAATGGGCAGGCATAAGAAGCACAGCAATATCCCATCCTATTCCGGAATTTCTTAGAGAGGGCCAGATTGGGGAGGTTTATTTATTTATTTGTATGCTAAATAATTTTGAAGAAGCAGGTTCTCTGGTCCTTGTTGCTCTCGTTGGCGAGTCAGTAATTAAGGAACGAATTGCCACAGATCCAGATCTGGCCTACTTTAACTATTAAAATGCTCTGAATAAGGGAAGCTTTGTATAGAGTTTCAAAGTCATTACAGATTCCAGTAGCACGCTAATGGAAACGGTAGAAAATTCAAAAATCGCGACTCTGCACGAGAACGAAACGTTTCAGTAGAAGGTTCGAGTTGAGCAAATAAAACGAAAAAAACAACGAGAAAGTTGTCAAGATTAAGTTTATTATAAAAGAAATACAATACAATTTCCACAATTTTAGTAGCTGTCAGATCTGTTTCGTTGCGTTTTTTGGCCTGTATGTTGTTGCCTTGGCCAGGCTGAGATAAAATGGGTCGCAGTAAGTATAAGCGAATGTGTATTAAGAAATTCGCATTGTCCTACCACACTTTAATTGTGCAGAGTCCAGCTCCGACAAAGACAAACAATGTGCGTGCCCGTCTGGATACCAACCACAACCAGTACCAGCAGCACAGGTAGTGCCAGCAGTTCACGGGCAATCACAATCCGAGGGGTGTCAATGGTGCCAATCAGTTCCGGATCCTCCACCGAACTCCTCATCCCCTTGCAAAAAGACCTGCAGAAGCTGCAGCTCTTCCAAAAAGAAGTGCGTTATTCTATGATGGAGTCGTTAACCCAGGGATATGTTGAACAGGAGCAGAAGGCGCTACAGAAACACTCGGCCAAGGGCAATTGTAGACATTTATACTCTCGGCCTTTCTAAACCTTTCAGCAACAAACTACGAAAAATAAACCAAATGTTATAGCTAAATGGGCAGGCATAAGAAGCACAACAAAATCCCATTCAATTCCGGAATTTCTTGGAGAGGGCCAGATTGGGGAGGTTTATTTATTTATTTGTATGCTAAATACTTTTGAAGAAGCAGGTTCTCTGGTCCTTGTTGCTCTCGTTGGCGAGTCAGTAATTAAGGAACGAATTGCCACAGATCCAGATCTACTTTAACTATTAAAATGCTCTGCATAAAGGAAGCTTTGTATAGAGTTTCAAAGTCATTACAGATTCCAGTAGCACGCTAATGGAAATGGTAGAAAATTCAAAAATCGCGACTCTGCACGAGAACGAAACGTTTCAGTAGAAGGTTCGAGTTGAGCAAATAAAGCCAAAAAAAAAACGACGAGAAAGTTGTCAAGATAAGTTTATTATAAAAGAAATACTTTCCACAATTTTAGTAGCTGCCAGATCTGTTCTATTGCGTTTTTTGGCCTGTATGTTGTTGCCTTGGCCAGGCTGAGATAAAATGGATCGCAGTAAGTATAAGCGAATGTGTTATAATATATACGCATTGTCCTACCAAACTTTAATTGTGCAGAGTCCAGCTCCGACAAGGGCAAACGATGTGCGTGCAAGCTGACTGGTAGCGTAACGGTAATTTTCCCGCCTGGATACCAACCACAAGCAGTACCAGCAGCACAGGTAGTGCCAGCAGTTCACGGCCAATCACAATCTGAGGGGTGTCGATGGTGCCAATCAGTGGCGGATCCTCCACCGAAATCCTCATTCCCTTGCAAAAAGACCTGCGGAAGGTGCAGTTCTTCAAAAAAGAAGTGCGTTATTCTATGATGGATCTGTTGAACACTCGGCCAAGGGCAGTTTTAAAGCTATCCAAATTTCCAGTGTTCTTTCGGTATCCCAGATCTTGTCTTACTCTCGGTCTTTCTAAACCTTTCAGCAACAAACTGCGAAAAATAAACCAAATGTTATAGCTTATGGCCAGGTAGCATACACGTACAACCAACTTCCTTCCAATTCTGGAGCTTATTTTGGTAGGGATTATTTTGCCAAATATCATTTCGAGCAGGATAGAGTGGTGTAAACTTCCGGGGGGTTTATTTGTTTAATTTAAAGCTAAGTACTTTTAAATAAGAAACTCTGCTTGCTGCAGGACATCAAGTCCAAAGATCCAACAATTTTCCATCTGGATATCATACATTTACTTGTATGCTTTTACGATACTTTTGTATGGCTGTTCTCTCCTAAAGGAGAGGCGGGATCTCTAAGCGATCTCTTTGAAATTTGCTCGCACTTGTAATGGGATGAATTAGATCTTTGCTTATCCTCCTTCCACCTAATGATCTATTTTATTCGAATTTTCGCTCACCTCCGCCATAGCACGCACACTGTACGAGGAGGAGTGTGTGATAGAGAGGGAGATAGTGAGTAAGCCAGTGGAAGGCTTTGCGTAGCCACTGCAGTAGTTGGATTACTCGTATCTTCAAGAACGTGGATGTGGGGGAGGAAAGGAGCAGGTCGAAATTTGTAGACACAGGGTCGAAAACGCTTCCTTCTGGGGGCTGCACACGCCCACTTCCACCACAAAACTAAGAAATATAGCCCTATACTCTTTGTATCGGGTATAAAATGTAAAGGAAACGAAAAAGAGCACGAGAAAGGTGCCATGTATTAAGTGTCTTACTTACGGAGCACTTTCAACAGTCTTAGCAGTTGCCAGATCTGTTTCATTGTGTTCCTTGTGTTCATTGTGTTCATTGTGTTCCTTGCCCTGCTTGTGTCTACGTCTACATTTGATCTAAAATGGGTCGCAGTAAGTGAAAATTAATTTTTATTAACGAATTTGATCTGATTAATCTGATTTTATCTGCGCAGAAGCCAAATCCAACAAGTGCAAACAGTGCCCGTGCGGGATGACTGGTAGCGTAACGATAATTACGGAGAACGAAGTGCAACATCAACCAGCACGAGTAGTACCGCAAGGACCCCCAACCGGTGGGTGTAAAGTGTACCGAGGCCCACCACCAGGATTTCCGGGACACTTGGAAGCAGAAAACCCTGCGATTCGAGAGAGGCCCGCTGGCCAAAGTCGCTACCACTGCGGACACTGCAATCACAGCTCGAAAGGCAGTAGTTGCGTTGTTCAATAATGGATGATCGGCTTCCCAGGGATCGTTTGCCCAGGGATCTGTTGAACAGGCGTAGCAGGCGCTACTTGCGAAGGCAAACACTCGGCCAAGGGCAATGGAACACATTTCTAAATTCAAAGCTATCCAAATTTTCAGTTTTCTCTCAATATCCCAGTCTCGGCCTTCTCAAACCTCTCAATATGCGCCAACAATAAACCAAATGTTATAGCCAATGGGCAAGTAACAGCCAGCATAAAGCACACAACAAAATCCAACCCAATTTCAATCCGATCTATTTCGCTAGGGAACCGCTCTAGCTATAGTTCGGAGCGATCGGATTGTGACCTGTCATCCGATAGTTGCTCCAATGACAGTACCTGCAGCTGTTGTTCGGACCAGCCTCCGCCGCAAAAACCGCAATGTCGCCCGCAGCAGCCACCGGCGGTTCGGCCACGGCCAAGTCCCCAGACTTTCAACGATGATACTAGCTTCTGTCCTCCGGCGCTGCTGCCTCCAGCAAGCGTTCAGTTTGGTGCCACAAATTTTGACAATGTCTGTCCCATGGACTGGACGCCAGTTTATGTGCTTCCACAGTGCTGCTGCATGCCAACGATGCCTCCATCGATGAGGCCAGCAGCTCAGCAATTCTGTGTCCCCCCCGCACCACCATTTCAAGAGCAATCCTTCGACCAGACGGATGGGCAGAGGGCTAGTTTCGGCAATGAAATGCTCTGCTACTGTGTGCCAAAGAACCCGACACCGATGAGGCCAGCAGCTCAGCAGGTCTGTTCTCCTCCCGAACCAAGAACTCAAGAGCGGTCCGTTGACCATGGCCAGAGGGGTGGTTTCGGCAATGAAATGCTCTGCTGCTGTAAGGCGACGATGGCTGCACCGATGAGGCCAGCAGCTCAGAAAGTCTCTTCTCCCCCCGAACCAAGAACTCAAGAGCGGTCCATTGACCAGAGGGGTGGTTTCGGCAATGAAATGCTCTGCTGCTGTAAGGCGACGATGGCTCCACCGATGAGGCCAGCAGCTCAGAAAGTCTCTTCTCCCCCCGAAACAAGAACTCAAGAGCGGTCCGTTGACCATGGCCAGAGGGGTGGTTTCGGCAATGAAATGCTCTGCTGCTGTAAGGCGACGTTGGCTCCACCGATGAGGCCAGCTGCTCAGCAGGTCTGTTTCCCTCCCGAACCAAGAACTCAAGACCGATCCTTTGACCATGAGAACTGTAATTTGGACGATGACAATGCCTATCTCGAGCAATCGGCTCCGCCTGTTTCTAAGCGTACAAAGAGATGCAGCAAACAGACGCCTCCAGAGAGCAGTCGACGGCAGACGGATTCGGGGTGCCAGAGATCAAAGCGGCCACCAGCTCAGGTGCGATGCTTTAAGCAAGGGCAGTGCGGGCAAAGAGGACAAAGCGGACATAGAAGTCACAGAGGTGGGGGAAACTGTTACCCCAATGCGTATCCCGTGCCTGTGTTGGGCAGACAGATGGCCAATACGATGGATTCGCTGGATCCGGTGGATTCGGATCAGATGGATCCGCTGGGTCCGAGGTGCGACTTTGGGGAATCTTCGGAAGCAGCGCCAGCAGCTATCGATACCGATGCTCGCGCACAACCAAACGAGTCGATCAGACCGTTGCAGCGTATAGGACAAGCCCGTCATGGGGCGGGTATAAGCGAACCTGTCGATCAGTATTACCAACACCAGTGCACATCCCGAAGAGCCCCGGAGATGAATCCAATGGCTAACTATGATCCAGATCGATTTGACAGTGATCAGCGTGGTGGTATCGGACGTCTGCGAAATGTTAATATACGCACTCACATCGATTATGACTATGCTCAGATTCCGGGCAATGAGAACCCGCCACGCCCGCTCCCGCGAAATTATCCGGAAAATCCACCATCGCCGCAATCTCCAGGACAAAATATACCTTCCTTCCCTCGCGGGTAAGGTGAAACGGCCCAACCAAACGGCTTCTACTTTCGCAATCAGAAATCTCCAAAACCAGGTGTTAACGTTGAACGTCGGCGAAATGTTGAACAATTTAATAATCTAATAAATCACTATCCATTAATACCTCAAATAATGGCAAACCAACTTTTTTGATTTTGATTGCAAAACTCCGAAATATCTCAAAATTGGTGCTGTGTGTTGACTTTTTTCTTTGACTGTATATTTTCTTGATCTTCCTCTCTGTTTTAAAGCTATTTCCACAATATTTTGCAACTTATTTTCTTCTTACAGAGACGAAATAAGTATCGGGATCAGGATATACAGGAAATCAATTATATGGGCAGATCTAAGGGGTTATTCAGCATTATTCAACGGAATATCTAAATTGAGCAGTAGGAACGATTTTTCTCTTACGTTGTATTTTGCTGACCTTTTCACTAAAACCTTTGTTTAGACAAAATCCACTAAAAGCAAGTATGCAAAATAAGCCAGTTAAGTAAAAAATTGATTCAACAATCGTATAAAATTATGTGGACATGGCTAAATGTTCTATATAGATGGTAATATTCGACGGAATATCAAAATTGAGGAATATGTATAAATGAACTGAATTCGTCAGTATATTTACGGTATATTTTTCAAATGAGACGGTATGTTTCGGAATATTTCTAAGGGTCGGACGGTATATTTTGTCGATAAGGTCATACTGGTGAAAACACGCGAAAACACGCCGAATAAAAAGCTATTTTATTTCTAAATCACTTATTAATTGATATTAAAACCAAACATACTATGGATGAAGAGGATTACGGCAATGATGAGTAAGTATCGCTGAAAAGTGTCAATATTCCACCCGGACTCCGTCACACGATCTCTGACTCTTACAGCGTTGGTGGAGACGATTTCGACGACGTTGACGAGGATGTAGATGAAGATATTAATCCGGAGGAAGAGGCGGATAACATTGAGATTATTGCGCCCGGTGGAACAGGAGGCGGCGGTGTGCCCAAGTCGAAGCGCATTACCACCAAATACATGACGAAATATGAGCGTGCGCGCGTCCTGGGCACGCGGGCTCTGCAGATTGCCATGTGCGCACCCATCATGGTGGAGCTGGACGGCGAAACGGATCCCCTGCAGATCGCCATGAAAGAGCTGAAGCAGAAGAAGATACCTATCATCATACGCCGCTATCTACCTGATCATTCCTACGAGGATTGGAGCATCGACGAGCTCATCATGGTGGACAACTAGACCGGGGTATATACATAGCAACTTTATTACATACAACAAATATACAACTTAAGACAAGCTGTTGGCCAACTGTCGAATTAATCAACTCCAAGCATAGCCCTCGCCCCGCTGATAGCACACACGTTCTAGAAGTCCGACAGCATGCTGACCAGTGCGACAGATAGAGCCCACCACGGATGGCAGGAGGCCGCACTCTGAGAGATTCTGCTCGCCAAACACCTGGTCGGCCGCGGTGTCTTCCTTTCGGTCCTCCTGAGGCGCTTCTGGCGAATCTAGAACTTTCTGCGAGGCCTTGCTGAAGGCCAAGGTATTGGTGCTACTGGCCAGAGTGGAGCTGAACATCTGGCGCGTCTCGCAGAGCAGCTCCGCTACGCTGGGCAGAAATGTGGGCAGGATCAGGCCCTTGATGTCGATGCTGAAGTAATCCACGCCATCGAGTCGAACCTTTTTGGAGCGCGGTACCAGGTGCTGCATGGTAGCCTTCGGGAATGCAACTGGCGACAGCAGAGTGGGTGGCACTCCCGCCAGACGACCCACATTGCTGATGGCGCTCTTGGCATTCAGCAGATAGCTGAAGAATCCTTGGCACTCCACTCCATCAATGAGCAGCAGCGAGTTGTCGCTGAAATCCTCTCGCATCTCGGCTGCCTGCTGTTTCCTAGCGTGGGAGGACTGTATGCGTCGTAGTTCTCGCTCGTCGACGCCCAAGCTCTCCAGCCAGGCCTCATCATCGTCCTCATCATCTTCTCCGGTAGGAGGAGGTACCGAAGCTTCCTCTGGTGCATCCATCGTAGAGCTGCTGCTGCTCTCCTCTGTGAAGCTGCCATCGCCACCACCTGCTTCGCTCTTCAGGGGCATGGTAAACTCTATTCCCTCCTGGCGCAGGGCCATCCTCATGCCACGCGTGGAGGGTGTGACAAGGGCATGACTCTCGGCGCGGCCGCCAATTCCCGCTGCCCGGAACAGCACCGTGAACGAGTTGGCGCACAAATAGAAGTAGGGGCACTGGCGGGCACGCAGCAACTGGAAGAGTCCGCGGAAGCTGTAGTCCCACTCCTCGGCCAGCGCCTTTCGTTCGCGCTCGCCGACCGTCACACCGATGTTCTCCTTGGAGTTGCGCGGGTAGAGCGTCAGCCAGGGCAGATGCGGATGCTGCCAGTAGTAGGTGCACTGGTTGAAACGCGTGGCATCCGAGATGTCCAGCGTGCTCTCCGACTGTTGGGTGTCGATGCAGCGCACGAAGCTGGTCAGTCCGCTGGCCAGTTGGGAGGTCTTCAACTGAATGGCAGGCAGTTCCGTGGGGCAAAAGAAGCGAGCGCGCGTCTTCAGGCACCAGTCCACAGGCAGATGCGCTGTGTGCTTCTGTTGAGCAGCCAGTGCGGCATCGTCCTCTTCTTCGGCGTACGGCTGCTGCAGCAGCTTGGCAAAGGCCTGGGCATCGAATTTCTGTAGCACAAGCTTGGCCGCCGGCGGACGTGTGGGCGTCTCTCGGACAAAGCAGGAGGAGGCCGTGACCACAGGCAGGTCGTGGACCTCGGCCTCAACTCTCTGCTTTTTCGCAACTTCTGTGGATCTGAGAGAAGTAGCTCATATGGTTTTTAGGTCAACAGCTGATCTACAAAATTAAAAATGAACACTCACTTGGCAAAGGGATTCTTTCTTTTCTGCGCTAGTTTTGCTTCTAAAAGTTTGCTCTTATCAGTCTCATCCAATTGTAGTGTTGGCCTTTTGCAATTGTTGTTATTGCTTACACGTGCTGCCAATTGTTTCTTCTTTTGTTTAAGCCGTTGGAGCTTGATAAACTGCAAAATTCCAGAGATTTACATATATGTTTTGGTTTAGCTGAGCTGAAATTTTCACTTAATGCGCACATCATCTGGACGGGTCCATTTGGATGCTAGTGTAGCGTCGCTGGACATGGCTTATGGTATGGGTAAAATAAAATAAAAATTTGCAATTCAGCAAATCTCCCGCGCAAATTTCCACTTCGGTGTGACCGTAATCAAAAACAATTCAACAGATGGCTGGCTGGTATCGATACATTGAACACCGATATAGTATAATTGAATTTATTGAATAAAACATTCTATTAACTTAATTAGCTGCACAGCTTTAAGTTGCGAGGAATTTAGTTGCAAATTAGTATATCCATGAAACTTGAAATAGTGAAAATTAGCTATAAAATAGCTTATTTGACGACAGTGCACACGATACGATACCAATACACGCCATCTCTATCGGTGCTCATCTCTATGGCTCAGGGTCACATCATTTGCGTGTAAAGTTTTTATAAATAAATAATAAAAAATCATGGATATCAAACTAGTTTGCCGGATTTGCGCTAATAAAATAAAGGACAAGAAACGCGAAAGACATTTGTTCAAATACATGCGCGGAAAGCTGCTTTGCCAACTGAAAATGATAACTGGTGTCGAGGTAATGTAATCAGTGGCAATGTTAATGTTATTGTTACATTATACCATTATTGGTTGTCCTTTCCAGTTGTCTACCAATCAAGGGTTACCGGAGTTTATCTGCGAGCGCTGCTTCTCCGAACTGGATCTTGCTGTGAAGTTTCGCGAGCGTTGCATCTTCTCCCAAAAGTACTTGCTGGAGATGGTCATGAAGACCACTGAAGAGGACCGCAGGAAGTTTCCAATTCCGGAGCTCCACGAAATCGAAATTGATGCGGACCAATTGGAGCCAACCAATAACGATGACATGGAGATCTTGGGGTTTGTCGAAGGGGATGACGTAGAGGACGATGAGGATGCCCAGGCGGCTGTGCTTATCGCAGCGGAAGAGGCGTACAAAGCTGAGATAAAGGAAGAGCAGATGAGACGAGTAGCAAAGCGACGCCGTAACTTCTTCATATGTGAACAATGCGGTCAGTTCTACGACGACGAATACGCCTACAATGAGCACTTGGATGCGCATCAAGAACGGAAGGAAATGAAGATGTTCTTCCCATGTACAGAATGCCCCGAAACCTTCACGAAAAAGACGGATTTGAAACAGCATCGCTCGCAATTCCATAATGGGCAATGGCGGCAGTTCAAATGCTCGACTTGTGGTAAAGTGTTCGTTTCAATGGACGCCAAGCTACGCCATGAAAAGTAAGACAATAAAAAGGAGCACTTTCTGACACTTAATTAATTTAATTTATATACTCCTACAGAGCCCATGAAAATGAACGACCTTATCCCTGTCTGCAGTGCGGAAAGATATTCTCCTGTGTTTCGGAACTAAGTGAACATCATGCCACACACACGGCCACAAATATGAAATACAAATGTGAGCCATGCAGCAAAGGTTTCATGACCAAACCGCTCCTGGTGGCACATAAGCAATCAAAGAATCACAAACGCGCTCTTAAAAAAATTCAGGATGAAATTGATTTGATGGGTATCTTAGATAGTGATTAATCTTTCAAATCATTATTCTGGATTTATTTGAACTATTTCCTACTTAGAATCTCTTTGAGAATCGAAGTATGATTTTTCATTTTAAATTTGTATTTTTTTCAATGTTGAAGGGAATTAAATTGGCTGACCACATACATATGCACTATGCACGAAGGTGCATATACTATGAAGTACATAGTTTCCTAGTACATATTTAAAATACTGTTGTTTCAATTCTATAACATTTAAACATGCTTTTCTGGAGGTAGGACTTTCCCAACCCGAAAAAGCTTTCATAGAACGCGCCTGCGCACTTTTTTTACCATCTTATCAGCTTTAAATGATTTATAAAGAGGGCTGGGAATGCACTTTTCGAGTATTCTGAGTATTCAACTGGTAGTCAGCACATCGGCACCGAGAGAACCAACCGTATAACATTGTTATACATACAGATACCCGAGTGATTAAAGCAGCTGGCGCCCGAAAAATCAATAAACTTACCAAACTTCTACGTGGACAGTGATATTTCAGTGAAAATGCGCAATATGTTGTCCCGGTCGCAAAGTGAGTTCTTTAAAAATAGTGAAAAATATATCATTTAAGCTGAATAAATGGCATTCGACGATTTTCAGGTCTTAAAATGCTGATTTACATGCTCCTTCTGGTGTCGGGGGGCTCGCAGGTGCAGTCCTATGGCTCGAAGGATAACATTTTCGCTGATGTTCTGCTAACGGATCTGCTCAATCGCATGGATAACGACATGCAGGTAGGCTACTACGATGTGGACAATGATGGCGATATGGCAGCCGTTGCGCCCAAGGACAATGTGGATCTCGTCTCTCGATCAGAGTATTCCAGGCTGTGCGATGGCGGCAGCGACTGTGTGCTGCAGTCGGCTGTCAACTCGAATCCCTCGCTGCGGGATCACGAATTCCTGCAGCACAGCTCGCTTTGGGGTCACCAGTTCATCTCGGGCGGCATGGGCGAGGGGCCCAACCGGTTCAACAATATTGTGAAGAACGATGCTGGCTTGCCAGCCTACTGCAATCCACCCAATCCCTGCCCTGAGGGCTATGACATGGACTCCCAGGGAGGCAGCTGCCTAATGGACTTTGAAAACACGGCCATCTTCAGTCGCGAGTTCCAGGCTGCCCAGGACTGCACCTGCGACAACGAGCATATGTTCGACTGCTCGGAGCAGGACAGTGCCGATTCTGGCTCGGACAAAGGCGACCTCAACTCGGCCGTGGAGCAGTACATCCTCCAGATGGGCCAGGAGAATAGCCTCAACAATGTCAACAGTTTGGTAAAGAAGGCCGGCTATCCGGCCATGCCCGATCCACGCATGGACGCTGTCATGAATCCGTTCCTCCAGGGCGATCGCCTGCCCATAGCCGCCAAGAAGGGCAACATGCTCTTCCACTAAGCGATTGGGTGTTGGGTCCTCACGTAAACTCATACATCTACGAAGCATATTTAATTCGTTTTCGGTATTTGGGTGTCTACTACTATTATTAGCTATCATAGTTGGTTATTAATGTTGTCCCGCTCAGTGGAGCTTCCAAGCAGAGTCTATACAAATATTTACAGTCCCCATACTACACCACCAAATAAAGTTATTCATATTAAACGAGGGCTCAAAGCCAGAAACAACAAGAGAGTGTGTGTATCTGCTAGTTGACGAGTAGATCCTGCAGATCTACTGGTTCACTTTCTTTCGATATTCTCATTTATTTATAGTATCAAAAGTTGTACTCAATTATTACAAAAGAATTACTATTTCAGTATTATATGGAATATTTGTAAATAGGTAATTTCACTGCTGCACTTTCGAATCAGCTCCGAGCGATGAGTATTTTGTGTCAGCATGCACTGGCAGTGTGTCCGCTCCGCCGCACAGGGCTCGGCGCATCCACACAGATTGACTTAAACATAACCTAACAAATGATATAGTATAGTACATAGTATGAATGTTGTTGCCATTGTTGTGCAACACATCGGGAATGTTCTGACGATATATATCGTAGCATATAATCGGGCCCACACATCGTCACTGGCAGTGTGATTAGCTAAGCATTATTTTCGTTGTGTCGACAAGGCTCCAGCAATGTCCTATATCTCTCTCTCCCTCTCTCTCTATCTATTCTCATGTCTCTAATAACGAGTATGTACAACACAATATGTTCTTGACTATAGCTCTAGATATACAGGTCTATGTTTAGTCAGTTTATGGAAAGAGGCGGAATTCGTTATCAAGATTTCTAGCTTACAAATATACGTAGTTTACAGGCGTCCCGTGGCGTTGCCGCCGCTAGTGTTCTGGCCCCAGGATACCTGGGGATGCGGATGGGGATTGCGAGTGGTCAGACGCAGCGAGTTGCCATCGCCGTCCTCATCGATGACATGCTCGTAGCCCTGATTGATGGTGCCCCCGCCATTAGAGCCATAAATTTGCTGTTAAATAAAAGATTATTTATCAGTTCTATGGCGGCATTATCCTGATATAGAACTCACCTCTGGCGGTATGCCGTTCACATTGAACACATCTTTGATGCTAATGCCAGCATTCGAAACGCGACCACTTCTCTGGTTGGGCAGACCACCATTGTTGTTAACCTAGGGAATGCACAAACCATCTTTGAATATCTCTCTCCTGAAGATCCCTCATCTCTTCATAGCTTACCGGTGCCCCTGTGGTAATGCCGTACTCATTCTTCGCCCCCAGTGTCTGCATGGCCGACTTGCGTCTTTCGGCCATCACTGAATTCTTTCGCACCTCCAGTGCCCGTATGGTCTCGGCCCTCATGGTCAGCCGACGCGTGAGAATGGGCGTCGCAGGGTTATTCTCTGCATCGGCAGTCAGTTTGAGGAATCGTTTCTTAAATGCCACATCGAGGGTGCCTATTTGACGACGCGGCTGTCTGGCCTTCTCCAGGTTCTGGATGGTCTTGCGGCGGGCTATACGATCGGGTCCAGAACCAGAATCATTATCATAGTCCCCATCGATGCCCTGCAATCGCTGCAGATTCTTGACGATCTCCACAGCATGCTGGAAGGAAATACAAAGATGTAAGTGGATTGTGGCTTGGAAATATCTCCAGATATGTGGACTCACCTTATCTATAAGCTGATCCTGTGTGAGATCCTCCGATTTCTTTTTGCAAAAGTTCAGTTCAGTGGAGGCCAAAATATGCGAGATGGTGCCAAAACGATGGAACAACATGGCCGTAAATTGTATGACCAAAATGAGGGCAAAGAAGAACACAAAGACCAGACCTATGGGCTCCAACTGCAGATACTCCTTGGAGATGTGAACCTGTGAAATCATTGCGAATTAGTGGACTGTTCAGCAGAGTAGCATTTGGGTTAGTGACATTGAACAATTTGATTGGTAGATTGGTTTTTGGGCTCGGATAAATGGCTGAACATAATACCAATTGTCGGTGATTGTGGCATGTTGAAGTGTGATACCATTTGGGGGAGGTACGAGTAGGAGGTTATACGAGTATGTAGGAACAATGAAACATGCTTTTGTGGCTCCGCCAGCCATGGCTCTGGGCATGTGTACAGATAGATATCTTGGATTATACAGATATACTTAGTATAGAAGGCTTTCAGTTAACCGTGTTTCCTTTTTCTTTGGGAGAGGAGAGGGGATAACTGTTAGAAACCATTGTGATGTCAATGTCAATGTGTGGTTGTAAGATTTGTTTTTACATGATGCACGAGTATTTATTTGTTTCGTATGATATGCCTGAACCATTAGGATGGGGTTCAACCAAGGGGAGTACGTATAAGAACAAGAACAAAGAACATCATTAGCTTTTGGGGGTGATGTGGCATGTTGTGGTAAACATAGAGTGAGACAGAGAGTGGGACAGGCGGGAAGTTAGAGGAGGAGACAGACCCTTTTGAGGCACACGCAAACACACAGAGTGGCTCAGTGGTTCAGTGATTCAGTGGTTAGATAGAACATCATATAAGTAACATTTTTTGTAAACCTCAGATGTCTCTTCGATATAGGTAATGTTCGTTTTAACGCCCAACGGCCAAACGATATGCAATTTATCCTTGTTCAGTTGCAACAAGAATACAATCAACACGAACAAGGCGTTGGCCATGAAAAACGCAAACACCGACTTGTTCCGCAGCTCAATCAGATCGGAGGCAATGCGGGCCTTCAAATCGTTCCACAATTGGCAAATTGGCAAAAGAAAGAAAACGAGAAAAACGAGAGTTGTGTTAGTACGGCATGCAGTGGTTTCTTTACCTCCTGGGTGGACTCGTCGTAGGTGATGTTGGTGCGGACGCCAAAGGGCCACTTCACGTGGATGTTGTCCTTGTTCAGTTGCAGCAGGAACACGATCAGCACAAACAGCGCGTTGATCATGAAAAAGGCGAACACCGACGAGTCGCGCAGCTCTTTCAGATCTTTTGCTATGCGGGCCTACAAGAGTGTTATGCGATGCGATTCGATTTGGTTTGGGGATCATTTTTTAATTTTTGTTAACAAAAGAAAGCAATACTCAAAGACATGATAGATTCGGAAGACCGAATCTTCAGCTACCCTTGCAGATTGTATAAAAACTATAAAGTTTCTCTCGGACTACCCTTGAAAAACACTCCATACCGCATCTGCAAGGATACAAAGTCTTCCCCAACAAAAGCCCCTTCCAAGACTCTTCGTAACATACCTGTTCCGCGGGATCATTGTCAATGGGATAGAGATACTGGTCGATGAGATCTTTCCAGAACTGAATTTCGGTGCTCGACAAAAAGTCCACTTCGCCCTTGCGCACATCCGGATCCTCGATCCAGTAGGGGTTCGTGAGGAAGTCGCGCTCCTGCTTGGGCTCTGCCGAAGTATCCGAATCGGATACGTCCGACTCATCGCCTGATTTCTCCGCCACCGAAGTGAGCAGATGGTGATCCTTGGAGCCGCTGGAAGTGGTCCTGCGCCTGTTGTGGCGCGAGGCATGATGTCCATGAGGATCGACGGCGCTCTCGATGGTGTCCATGCGCTGCTTGATCGTGTCCAGGGACTCGGCAATGGTCGTCAGCTGCTGCTTCTCGTCGGAGGTCTTTCCATGAGTGCAGAAGATGCAGCGGAAGAGTCCGGCGAGGGAGAACTCCACAGAGCCCTCCTCGTCGCCATTGTCGCCGATGCCGCTCTGCAGGAAGCTGAGCATGCTCTTCTGCTTGACCCGCTTCTTGGCCTCCTCGGTGGCCTTCTTTTCGGCCTCCAGCTCCTTCTTGGTCTTCTTGGCCACCACCTCGCGGGTGCCCCACGAGACGACATTCAGATTGATGATCGAGTAGAGGATGAGCAGCAGGTACATGGAGGGTATGGACAGCAGATAGATCAAGCCGCATGTTATGCACCAGAACTCCTGGGGATGCAAACATGCGGCTATGAAGAATGACCCCACCATGGATATCAAGAAGATGGCCGAGGGAGAGCCTATCCCATCCTCGCCCAACTGCAACGCCGTACCCACGATCACCGCCATCATAATCAGCGCATACGCAGTGGATAGCACCTGTGCCACAAATAGTTGAATGTTGGATTTGCAGGTGAAGCAGACGAACATGAAGGCCAGAATCGGAACGATGTTGTAGTGGAAGGAGGTCCAATTGTCGATGCGGAAGGCAGCCACGAAGGCACCCACCAACATAAGGAAGATCGTGCCGGGTCCCAGGATGGTGCCGCCCATCAACATCATCTGGTAGAAGATGTACAGCAGCGAGATGTTGTCGTTGATCTTAATCGTGCGCTTCGCGTCTGCCAGCAGATCCATGATGTTGGCAATGGTCGAGGGTACCCAGCGACGTCGCTGGTTGTAGAACTCGTTGAAGCCCTCCGGACAATGGGTGTAGGCATCACTGGCAGCCGAGTACTCCACACGATAGCCGCGCTGGAGGAGCAGGGTGCAGAGCCAACGATCCTCGCCCTGATCGTACTGCACATAGTGCCGGGCCTCGTCCGATCGCGTCGTGTACTTCTTCATCACGTTGTCGTCCATCAGAGCCTTGCCACGGAACAGTGAGAAGCAGCCGGGGGAACAGAGCACACAGCCGATCATGTGCTCGGTGGCCTTCTGCAGCCAATGACCAATCGCGTACTCGAACAGCTGGTACCACACCATGGGCCCAGAGCCCACCGGATGGATGCGGCCACAGGCGGCGCCCAGATTCTTGTTCTTCTTCATCAGATCCACCAGCAGGGTAACCGCATTCGGCTTGAAGTCAATGTCTCCGTCCAGGGTCAGCAGGTAGGTGTTCTCCGCAATGGCATCCTTGCGATCCACCGATATGGGGAGCTCCATGAGGCGGTGTCCAAGCAGATAGTACATGTACATGACCTGGGACCAGCGCTTGCGATGACGAATACGGTCCTTGTCCTTCAGATGGGTAATGAACTTGGTCTTGCCGGGCAGTGTCCACACCAGGCGACCGCCATACGGGGTGGGATACTTCTTGGGCGGACGCAGCCGTATCGTGGTCTGATGTATCTCCGAGGCTGCCTCGTCCATTGTGGAAATCAAGAGCTTAACGAAACGATTGCATTGGATGTCATCGTCGCTGTGATCGGAGATCTCAAAGGCGTCATCGAAGAAGATGTGAGCTGGAAGAACATTCAGAGGTTAGGCTCTATCAATGCAGGATTGATGGTGTCTTTACTCACTCTCAAACTCGTAGTAGTCCGGGTCTAGCACTCGCAAATACTTCTGGGCCACGCGGCGCGCACACTGGTCCTCGTCCATCCGCATAATGCTCTTCAAGAACTCAATCATCTCGTCCCTGGTTTCATGCCACATGGTGGCACACGAGTAGATGCGGGTGATGTTGTCCGAGGACTTGATCGAGGGTTTATTCGGGGCGGAAGAGCGATCGGTGTGCACTGAGATGGTTTCGTAGTACTCATCGCCCTTTTCCTTTTCAATCTCCGACAGATCCTCCGTTTTCACGTCCGCCTGATCGTCGCGTCTTCGATTGAGAGCCATGGACTGATCAATCAGCAGGGAGGAGTACATGGGCTTCACAAACAGCTTCTCCGTGGTGGCCAGACGCTCGCACTTGGGCGTCCAGATATGCAGGGCTATCCAGGTCTGGCTGAGGAGCCACAGGATCCACGCCCAGGCCATTTGTTCCGTCACAAAGTTGTTAAAGCGGAAGTTCGAGGGACTCGTGAAGAACAAATAGTCCGGTATGGTGTCGTGGAAGAAGCATGGATCATCGATGCGAATTCCACAGGCCGAAATCAGTAGGGTGACGGCCAGGGGAACGGTTAGGCTCACGGGGAAGGCATAGCTGAAGCCCTGGATGAGGATCTTGCAGGCGAACTTGCCGAAGATGTAGCACAAATAGGCGCCAAAGATCTGCAGGAGCAGGACATAGACCACCGTATTGTAGGCGGCGTCCACCTCGACCGTATCTATGTTGGCCGATTCCAGGGTGTCGGGTAGGACTCCGCCCAGACCCGCTGGCAGCTCGTAGACAATGATCTTGTGCGGTCCGAAGGCGTCGCCGTACATGGCAAACAGATTGCCGGGTTCCTCGCCCTGGGCCCAGTAGATGAGCAAAGCGAGGCAGAAGAACAGCAGGATCTTCCAGATCGACAGGAACATGTGACAGAAGTAGCGCGTGTAGCGCATCTCCTCCTTGATGCGTCCCAGGGCTCGCACCAGGCCCAGAGACGACTGCGGCGACACGTAGTTCTCCCACCAGCCGCACGAGATCATCACACAGGCCACCGGAATGACCCACAGCTCCCGGCGGTTCTCCAGCAAAGGCCAGATGACGAGACCCGTCACCTGCGCCGCCACGGCCGCCAGATCGATGATGGCCTTGACGAACCGCTTGCCCTCCTTGGAGGTGCGCGAGAGCAGGCCAAAGACGCCTGGGATGACGCACAGGCAGTTGGTAAGCATCGCTCCCTGGATGGCATCGATCTGGGGCAGCACCACGAACATCAGCAGCGCCGTCCCCATCGCGTTGAAGCTCTCCATCAGCCAGACGAACAGGAAGTGCCCCGTCTTGGGCACCTTGAAGGTCTTGAAGAAACAGATGCGGGCGGATCGAATCAAAGCCCCAATCTCGGGCAGAGCATAGGCTATCATTAGAGCCCAGATCCAGGCCACTCGCTCCTCCTCCGGCAGGCGCACCACAAAGCTTTTGTCGCGTCCCTAAGAGGTGGGATGAAAGGGAATCATTCAATTGGAATCTAAATGGACTTGGAATCTGCTATATGGACATACCAAGTCTTTGTTGCAGTACTCCATCTTCTTGTCCTTCCTCACTTGCGAGGTCATGAAGAGCATGGTGCCCTTGGCTATGACACCTCCGGTTAAAACTATGATAAACGTAATTATATAGGCAAAGATCTTCAAGATCTTGATGGTTAGCTCTAGACACTCCTGATTCGCCGTGGATCCTGTTTCAATTTTGATCGGTGGATCCCGGAAGACATCCCAACCCTTTGTTTCTTGTATCGTGCGTTGGCTGAAAGGATTGGATGATTGACAGATTGGAGGTTATTGAACAGCAGTTCCATCATACGTATGGTAGAGATTCATGGAAGTAACAGATCTCTTCCAGTAGAAAGGAATAGGGGATGGGGATGTAAACTAGATATTTCACTCGACTGATCACTGCTTATTACGATGATCGCACACTGGGCTATAGCCTTTGCTGGCTATATGATCTTCACTTCCGGCATTTCATTGCCTCCACTCGACTCGAGTCGACTCGACCCCGCCCTGCTCTGAAAGTGATTGTGAAACAAGAGCCTAGACAGAGCTGGAGGGGCTAATTATACTGGTAGTTGTCTGGGCCTGAGACACTTTAGTTCCGGCTGTCTTTCGGCTGTTTGTTGGTGGTTCCCTCCATCTGGCCAGGCCACCAATTTGCATAAATTTTGGGGGAGAAGACCTACCTGCCGCCGTATATATCGTGTGTCAGAGGCGAGCTCTCGTCGTCGGTGAAGTTGTTGTCATCGCTATCGCCATGATCCCCGGGCGCCCCGGCTCCGGCCCCGGCACCCGGACCTGGCGGTGCCATCGGACGATGCCGCATTGCAGACATCTCCCACGGTTGCTGCTAGCCCCGTGCCCCGTGCTGGCCCAATCTTGGAGTGCGAATGGAGATGGCTCTGCAAATATGTACGAGTATGTTGTGCTGTTGTTGTTGCCTGCAATGAGTCGGAGAGTGGAAAATAATTGAGCCCAAGTCGCTGATGTCGATGTCGTGTCTCGATAAGCCGGTTTTAATGGATATGCAATTTATGGCCACACAATGGATGTGGACTCTGGCTCCCCAAGGACAAGCGTCCTTTGACCCAACCAGTCTGCAGTGCATACCGGTTTAGGTCTGGCTTGCACCTTGAAAGCTTCTTCCAGCTGGATTCCAGCTCTTACACGACTCCGGTTAGTAGTGAGTCATCTCTTAAGCACTTCGGACTCTTCCCCCGTCCAGTGTCCAGTTCCCATCAAAACTTCACTTTCACTTTAGTAATTTTAGCTTAAAGTTAATTTATAAATTGTTTGGGGCTACAGCAATGCTACACGTAAGACTTATGCGCAACTTGACGCCGACTCTTGGATTCGGCTCGGACACGCCTCAGTTGTTCCACATGTGGCACGGAACTCATGCTGCCTCTGGGGCTCTTCATTCGTTTTCTTGGAGTGTGTTTTTATGGTAATTAAGTACGATTACTCGTCTCACTGGCAGTTGCAACTAGCAAGCAGCCCTGCTGCTCGTATTGTTCTGTGCCAGAGAAGGCCTTGTGCCAGATTCTGGTCCTAGTGCAATATTTATGATTATGTGGCAAATTGAAGATGATATTCCAATTGGTATTGGCAGGGTGATGGAAGCGAAGAGATTTCTGAAACCAAAACGAGCAAAGACTTAACAGAGGTTCTCCAGAAAGAACATAAAAGAAGGTTTCCATTAGGAAACACAATGGATCTTTTAGTAGGATATACTTCGGACAAAGAAACGAAACTACAGTAAAGGCCAATCAAAATCACAAATGGGCAACAACGAAACTTCAGATCATACACTTTAACAATTTATTTTCCTCAATCAAAGATTGATTACAAAGAGGGAAAACATTCATTACTTAAACTGGAACGTAAGACTTTCTTTGTAACCAATATTTAAAGAAGATAACGGGGAGTGTACACTTAATAGATTGCTATGGGAAAGTCATAGAATATATCAGATAAACTTTCTGAGAGTTCCTTAGGTTTAGCCTTAGCCTTGATCTTGGCCGTAGAGGATACTGAAGAGGTTACTCGGGCGGCTACAGGAGCGGATACAGAAGCAGCTACAGGAGTAGCTACAGGAGCGGCTACAGGAGCGGCTACAGGAGTAGCTACAGGAGCGGCTACAGGAGCAGTTACAGGAGCGGCTACAGGAGCGTTAGTTAGATACATTTTTGATTCATTTACTGGTTCTTTTTCTTGAGCGGATAGCGGTACTTTAATTTTAGGACTTTCGGTTGTTTTGGCAAACCTCTGCTTGAGTTTTTCCATTAGCTTAATCGATAGCTCTTCGGGTGCTACGATATTTTTGCAAATGATTGGAGGATTGGAAGTGATTTTAGCTTGAGCTCCTCCTTGTTTTCTTGACGTCATACTAGTAGATGCTGTCACAGCATCAAAGTAATCAGAAGGTTCTTCTTCTTCTTTTTGGTCCTGGTTGTTGGCTTCAGGCTGGATTTCTGTGGTAGAACTTTTTTGGGATCTGTGTCTGCTGCCCATGCTAAGTGTCTTCACCGGATTGGATGGAGGATTGGATGGTACTTTTGGTTGGGCTCCTCCTTGTTTCCTTGATGGAACTGAACACTTGCGAAGCTTGGACGTCTTACTAGTAGATGGTATCACATCATCAGCGGAACCAGAGGGTTTTTCATGCTTATCTTGGCTCTGGGTGTTGGCTTCTTTGGTAGAGTTTAGCTTGGATCTGTTTCTGCTATCCATGCTGAGTGTCACCACCAGATTGGATCGCTCCTCCTTGAATTTGCCTTTGAGTATCTCCAGATCCTGCAACAGCAGCCGGTCGGCTGGCTGAAGCGACCTCTTCGAGTTAAGTGCGCGCATGTCCCTGGTAATGGATACCTCGGACATGAAGACCTTCACCAGCCGCTTCAAGTGAACATCGAACTGCCGATCGGTGAGCACCACTGTCTGGGACCTCGCCTCCACCAGCCGAAAACGGGCATCCACCACGTCCTCTGGCTCCACCCGACTCTGGAGCGTTAGAGGCGGAAGCCGGACTCCGCCATCGCTCCCCAGGTCCACACTGCACACTTGGGCCACGTCAAAGCTCTTGGCAGCTGCCTTGCCAGGCGGCGCGGTCTTCACTGTTGAGGGAGATGTCTTGACAATTTTTGGGTTCTTTAACATGGTGTTTTTGTTTGCTGAGGTCTTCATAATTTAGCAGGGAATAAGCTTTGAACAAAACTTTTTTAAAGTTTTTTTGGAGTAGAAAGCGAGAAATTTTGTAACCGGTCAAAAACTATTGATTTGCTAGATCTAGAGTGTTTTTGAAAATCTAACTAGACTCAGAAAATGTTGTTTAAATTGTGAGTTATAAGGAGCATTTAGGGAACCATTTAGGAGTACTGCAGCACATGAGGCGGACTGGCAAACATGAGAGCAATAGCTACCCAATATTTATGAAATTGTTTAATGGGACAAACAGATGAAATCAGATGGTCTGCTGCAAGAACAGCTGACTGCTCGAGGGATGCTGTGGGGTTTGCTACTGGCCGCCCAGTCAAAGATTCTGCGCAGAAGGACGTCCAACGCGCGCGTCATAGGATGTGCCACCCCCAGTGGCCGGCACTCGGTGTCATCCACCCTCAAGAAGCAACGCACAATCTGGGTGGTTGGCGCGGGCGTGGGTGAGTGGGTGGGCGAGAGTGTGACAGTGTGTGGGTCGGGGTGGTTCGGGGACATGTGTGAGTGGGTGGGTGGGGATGCTTTCTGGGCAAAAGCGTAGAGGTGTGCCGCCCGTTTTGCGCTTTTTAGGGCAGGAACTAACGTGGCGTTACAACGGGACCGTGTGGCCTAAAGGATAAGGCGTCGGACTTCGAATCCGAAGATTGCAGGTTCGAGTCCTGTCACGGTCGTCTGCCCAACCTTTTTGTCGTACGGCTTCAACTCATTTGGGTCTTATTCGCATTGAAATTGATGTCTGATTTGGTGCTTAAATTTTGATTTAATCACTGCCGTGGCATAATTTAGCATCTCGTTTGCTGGCAATTGGTAAATCATCTCCTCGTCTCCGCCTCCTCTATCGGTTTTATATCAAAATCAAAACCCGTTTAGTCTTCGATATTCGACTCTTTGGCAATACAAAAATGCGAAATCAATTTGATATGGGAAAAAACATATATACACCTATACGTATATATGCAATTGAGCAACGAACAGTCGACAGACGCAGACGGGAGACGGGAGGCAAAAAACCAATTAAGTTGCCCCACTGCCAATGTGAGTCCAACAGAAATCTTGACTTCTCCACACAAATGCCTCCCTTAAATGTCAAATGTCCGCTAGAATGGTTCTCCTCGACTGGTTGAACTTGGATTCATACATTTATACATTGTTTTTCATTCAGATATCATTCGATTTGTATTAGCCATGAAAGAAGTATGCGATTCGGGAGCTTAACTTGAGAATAAAACCTGAGATATACTCGTATCTATTTGTTTCAGAAACTAGTTGGGAATTATCGGATGTTGTTATCATTTTGTTTAAGCCATCTAATGAGACATTAATCTGAGCATCTGAGGAGTGGACAACAATCTAAATTAATTGATAATTAGTATGTCAAAAGCGGATTTAGGTTGAATGTTAAAGAAGGAAAAGCAGACATCTCAATTGAACTGGGAACTATCATTCTCACTTAAACCTTAATCCCATTTCTATCTGAAAGTATATCCACTTCACTTCCGAACCTCCACAAACAATACCTAGATGCTTAAAGAAAAGCACAACCAAGCGACATGAACTCTGATAACCCTTGGACAACCTCAACATGGTCATAGTGCTGGTGCTCGTAGTACTTTTACCCACACACCATAAGTACGTGTGTGCCATACCAAATATGACCTGAGCTGAAGGAAATTCAAGACAACTCAGACACGCAGATAATTAAGTATTCATGTCAATGCGTTTAATGAAACACGAGGGCCAGAAAGATCGAGTCGAAAAAGGATTACACAGCCCACAATTAAGGCCAGAGAATCATACGAGTATATGAATTCTTAGATCTCTGATAGTGAGTATCGAACCGGTTGGACAGGAAGGCAAGCGGGCAAACTGGAGCGGGGTCCATGGGCGGGGGCCAGGGCGGGGGCCAGGGCGGGGGCCAGGGCGGGGGCCAGGGCGGGCCGTGGACTGTGGCTCCATTGTGGTGCGACTGCTACCCACAACAGACAATGGGGCACAGCTGCAGGCGTTTTGGCGATTTAATAATTTTCGTCTGTTGTAATCACATTAGCGCCTGTTTTGGGTGGAGGAGAGAGATAGAGACAGAAAGACAGAGAGAGAGAGAGAGTCTCTGTGGACTGTGTGTTGCAAAGTGAATGGCTATTGAAATAATGGACACATACCACAAGCGATACAGATACAAATATAAATACATATGTATCCCTATATCTGAATGAATGTTTTGGGGTTTTTTTTCTTGTGTTTGGCTCCAAGACTCGTTACCCGCCAAAGAAGGCAAACAATTAAAACCCGCGCTCCACCAACAGACAGCAAGAAATAAAAAGTGAAAGTCCAGATACAAGTACAAATAAATGTTATAGAAAAAAAACAGATTGTATACAATCTATGAGATACTTGGCCACAGATACAGATACAGCTGCAGCTACAGGCCACAGCCACTGCTCACTGGGGCTGCAACTGGTGGCGCATAAATTGATTGCTACATTTAAGCCAACTAGTCAAAACGGGAACACGGCCGAACCGGCCCAGACCTGGGCCACGCCAGGCAGCAGCTGCCGGACTGCTGCTCGGACAACCAGTTCTCGGTGGCCAACAGGAAAAGCAGCCGCCTCTTGGCCAAGCCAAGAAATATGCACCAATAAGAGTAAAATTGTAAATTGCAATCGAAGCAAGCCGGAACGGAACGAAGCGACATGGTGACATGGCTGAGATGGGGAAGGCAGGCTCTGATTCGGTGGCACGGTAGCAGGGGGGGCGGGCAGGGGTTCCATGGGTGTGGGTTCAGATCACTGGAATTGACCATTTAAGTTATTGATTTATGCATGCTATGGCCAGAGTGGCTGCGCTGCTGCCTGAAGGTTGTTCGCGATCAAACAGGCAGGAATGCCACCTTGAGGGGATTGGCTTGTATGAATCATAGGTATAGATCTTTGGCCATACGAGTATTCCTAGAAATTAAGTTCAGTTCAGTTAAAGAAAAGCATTTGCTAAAGTCGAGGCAGTTTATGGAGATAAAGAGATTATAAAAGAAGCTATATATTCTGGGAATGATTAATAGATCTACTTGACCCTACAAACAGGCCAGTATCTATGGAAGTATCTTTGTGGTATCTATGGCTATCATCTGTAGAGAAGTTCAATTAACATTCGACTGATAATTTACATTTAAAGCTAATGAAACAAATATACAAAAGCAAATTCGAAGTTCCAGCTTTTCAAAGCAGTAAAAGGAAAAGCAAAAACTTTCTGAGATATATATTGTCTATAAACAAAACTAAAGTTTTACTGATGCTGTCTTAAACACGGAACTGTTATTGAGAAAGTCTTGGACCATATTCTGAAGAAGCTGTTGGTTGGCGAAGCCCTCTAACCACAAACTTGTTTCCAATTGGCGTGAATTTTCTTCCAAAATGAATAAAGTATGAACATAGCATTTCAATGATGAATCACATAAGATAATGGATTCAAAAGAACTCCTAAAAATATATATATAGGACATTACTATATCCCTACCTCCTGGCTTGGCTTCTGTGCCATAAAAAAAGACACTTTAACTTCTTGCCAACTCATTTTTTTTAAGTTCCTTCAACTTGTTTTGTTTTTCTGTTTGTCTGTTAAGCATTTTACCGTTATATCCGTGCAAATAATATACAAAGAAACAACACAACCTTTCGACTTGGAAGTGCAGCAAAATGATATGTGACTCACCAAAACATTTTTTGGGTACAATACAAGAGAGTTTTTCGTTTTCAGCCAATTAAAAGGCATTAAAATGCAAGAATTACAATGCTATTGAGGGATTCATGTGGCACTCGGATGTTGTGCATCTATAAATTGATTCGAAGTGATTTTAACAAGTGTGAAATGAGTCACAGTAGAGCTTAATGTTTGGTTTTTACGTTATGCGTAAGTCGAATATCATCTTTCGTGCTCTTGTGCACTCGTGGTATGAGAATGATTTGTCTCTTGTTTGGATTGGGGGACGCGGGGCTTTCATTGATGACTAAATTGAAGGACTTATTCATGAATCCACTGATGAGTTGTCAAAATTAATTATTTAACATAGTTATCATAGTGAAATATGATTTTGCCTTGAAATTGGTAAAAGGTGTTTCCCCACCAATTTCAACATCAATTATGTTTCGTTTTAACGATGTTTGAGTGTATTTTTGAAGCTCTAAGTGAGAGAAAATAAACGTTTGCTGGTGCTTTTGTTGGGCTGTGGGGAAGAAGAGTAAACAGCAGATGAAGAAGCGAGAGATACAACAAAGAGAGACCGAGCAGACCTCGAGACTGTGAGATTGCGGTGGAGGTGGAGGTGGAGGCGTGTCAACAAATGTGATTGGAAATGCCAAACAGATGATTTGGCAGCTATATACGAGTACATATCTACATATGTATGATCTAGAGAAGATCTTGGGATCTTCCTGAGAAAGAAGCTTAGCAAAAACCCCACAAAGTGTTAGCCAGTCTCTGCTAAATGCCAAGAAAATGGTTTGACTTGAGATGCCTTGCTAATTTAATTTTATAATTTATAGAACAAGTTGCTCGGTTTTTGGGTGTGTTTTCGGATTCAGGGGAACGGGTTTTTCGCCACTGAGGGACTCTGGTCTCTGCGCAAACAACACAAATCGTTTCCAAGTCTGAAATGCTAAATAGCCAGAGCCACACGGCCAGATGGGGATAGGGGGGGAGGCCCCTTAGGCTGGTGGTTGGCTGCAACCTTATAAGAAAGCAAAAGTGTTGCCAAAGTCTTACAGAAAAACCCGTTAGTACCCCTCCCCCTGCCCACTTCTGTTGCCAAAGCAGAAGAAACAGAAGCAGTAGAAAAGAAAAACATAAAACTGACAAACGGAATAGAAATAGAAAGAGATTTGTGGTATGGCGCATAACTTTCACATGCCTTGGGTCTCTATAAGAAAATTGTACAGCTGAAGCTGCTGCGGCTGCGGCTGACGATGACAACGATGGAAACAACGACAGCGATGGAGACGACGATGACGATGAAATGGCACAAAAGAAAAGGCCAAGAGATCGTATGATGTTTGGCCCAGTAGCTGTCGCTGTGGCTCTCTCACAGATAGCGAGAGTGAGTGAAATGTAGAAGTGAATGTTGTTTGATTTCGGTTTAAAGAATAAAGAATATCCCAAATGGCGTTGGGCAGCCACACACACTTTTTGAATAGATAGTTTCACTTGGTATCAGATATATTCTGCTGCTGCACTGGTATTCGCCTGCGTGGCTCACTAATTTTTAAAATTTGATTTCTTTTTCATTAATTTGATTTCTTCTCTTCGCTTGGCTTTTTGGCTTACTTATAAGTATTGGCCGTGTGTTGGTTAGCCGTCGTTCGTACTCGTGAATATGTACAATATGGCTGCATAAAACGCTTTTAGCCAGATACCGATACCCACACACAAACACACTCTCTTAGGCACATTCACATGCACGTACAGACACAGAGACGACTACGCATGCGCGCACGTACCGTTTTGTAAGACGCAGACGTGATTATTATATCTCTTTCTACCTTTTTTCCGTTCCGTTCCGTTTCGATCCGCGACCAAGCTCTTTTCGGGTTCGTTGTCTTCGCCAAACTGAATTGAAGTCTTTCGTTTTTGCCCATTGGAAGTGGCCGTCGTCGCTGTCGCTGTCGCTGCCGCAGTGACTGGAAATGAATTTTTATGAGAGCCGTTTTTACTGGGATTGTTGCCTGGCTATTACTTGTTTTTGTTTTTGTTTTTGCTTGTTGCTGTTCTGCGGACTGGTGAGTGGTAACGGTACGAGTAGGCTGGAAGTCCTCCAAATAAACCTGTGTCCATAAGCCACTATAAAGCTTTATATCTTTAAATCCTTCTATCTTCAAGTTAAGTGAAAGTTTTGGATAATGAACTGGATCTTTCATATATGTTTATATGATAATTGACAAAATTCCTTTCATATAAGGAAAATCCTAACCTAATTTTATTCCACTAAAATCCATATCTCCATTACTCTCCCCCAAATTTACCGTTACTCTCAAAAAAGTACTGCTTCAGGTTCTGTAGCGGTCTCTCTCTTTCATCATCTCTTTCTTTCCTGTGAATGTGTTTGGGATTATAATTTGCATGCCTTTATTTCTTTCGTTTTTTGCGACAAGTTTGGTCGAGGTCGTCTGGTTTCTTGTTTTATTTCTTACTTTTCTACAGCGCTGCTTTCTGTCGCGCCTGCGCTGCTCCAGTATACCGTTTGGAGAGCGGCGTTGCACCTGGAAGTCGACTGGAAAGATACAGAGAGAGAGCATGCGCAGCAGCGCCAGAAATTCAAGAGTAAAATTATTGTAGTAATTGCAGTATGTGAATAAAAAATAGTAGAATGTAGGCAATCAAGTTAATTTCTTACACAATACGTAAAAACAATACAAATTACAAAATAAAAGCTGTAAAAGTTTAAATAAAATTGTATTCCAGTTGAACACATTTAAAATATCCCCGTACCTATCGATAGTGAAACATAAATCGATATTTCGTGCCATTCCAAGCTTTTACGATGATGTGGCATGGCCGTCAGATCTGTCAGGCCGCCTGTCAGATTTCGAAATGGACATAATAGATTCGTAACGTCTTAAGATATTACTAAACAATAAGATTTAAAAATCTTAATGTATCAAAACTGTATTTTTTTATATTTTAGGCATTAAAGAGAATGGAAAAACTATAACAATAAATTGTACATACATATGTACTTATGTATGTATGTAATAGACTTTTTTATTAAGCTATTTTAGCAGAAATTTTAAAATCTTAAACTTTTTTTCAACTTCACTTTAATGTGCATTCTCTAAATTGTTTATTATATTTCCAGTAAGGTGAATGTGAATGTATATAGAGTATATAATCACGTATACGGCACAGGATTTTCATATCTAAAAATATATTTCTACGGTTTTTAGCCATTGATTTTTCGACTTTTTCATTTGGGGATCCAGGTTCTAGTGGCGCCATTAAACACATGTTACATTCCAATATTATTTTATTATTTATAGCATAGATATATATATATACGAATTGAAGGAATTTTAAAATCATTCAGAACATAACGATTAGAAGATATATAACTTCTATTCAGTGGTGCCCCTTGTGTTCTTTTCTGGAACTACGCTATTTTACGAATCCATGTCAATCTACACACACATTATACATGTGCAGCCTGAAAGCATGCAGCAACTATTTAATGGAACCAATACGCCATCTAGTGATAGTCAGTGAACTAACGCAACGCGTAAGTGAAATTTAGTAGAAAAACTATATACGAATGGAAATTCATGATTTTCCTACTAGGAAATGTTTATCAATCTCTCAAACAATTGGGAAGATCAATTCATTGTGGAGAGACGTGAGTTCGTCATAATTACCCCCATTTTAATTTAATCCTTATCGTTCTTGCTCTCATTAAGGATAAATTTAATATGTATTAGAATAAACCGTAAACAATATTTTAACAAATTAGCAATAAAAATGTGGTTTCTGTTTTTCGTTTTCTCCATAGTTTTAATATAATTATTATATTTTTTTATGATCACAGAAAATGCTTTGATTTGCTCCCTTTCACAATATTCGTCAGCAAATGTCTCTGCCTTGCGGTTAAACGTGAATTGATCAGGGCCTGTGCTTTCTAGAGAAAAGCACAATCCATTGGATTTTCTTAGGATTTATGCGTTCTCACTCACTTGTTGCGTTGAGCTTGTGCTGCTTCTGATGGACTCCTCCGGTTCGCTCAATGCGAAGAAAGGTCATAACCAAAACACTGCAAGAGCAGGAGAGATTGGTCTGACTTCAATCTGGCCCCATTATCACAAGAAATTCTAAGCAAGAACAATGAGGCTGAACATATGAGTACATATGTATATGTACTCCTCGCGCTAGCACTGCATTAATTTCCCAGAAGTACTCAAATAGTATGTTTGTCAAACACAATCTCCCCCCTACGACACCCCATCGTCATCGTCAAATGGATCCGTCCTTAAGAAAGAAAGGGGGATAGAAGATATTTTGCATTAGTATAAAAAACAAAAATGTAGGGGGGAAACAATGGATCCGTTTAACCCTGCAGATATTAGGGTTATAGGAAAAGACATTATTACGTACAGTCCGTATGCTATATGTACTTGTATAAAATGTAAAGGTACCTGAGGGTATCATACCAAAAAAATCAAAATCAAATAAATTGACAGTTAACCAATGTAACAATATCATTTCCACGAAATGCCCACCGCATCATTCATTATCCACTTTTTGTTGGGTCTTTTGAGAACTTCTCAGGCATCTCTGTGGAACTGGGTCACACAAACACCTGTAAGAGCAGAAACTCACACACCAATGCAAATATTATGAAATCCCCCACCGCCACGAAAGAAAGCAAGTTTAAAACCACAAACATGACTCCGTATCGTCGTACCGTCGTACCGCCACCGCCACCAAAACCAAAACAACGACAACAACCATTTCTCCAGCAGATTCACTCTTGATGATTATACTGGTGAGCTTTTGTTGTACGAGTATGTTTCGGTTTCGGGGCTTGGGACCTGACTGCTGACCCAGCTCCTCCTCCAGCCCATCCACTGGCCGGCTGTTTTGCTTTCCTTTCATTATCGAGCGGCAAAATATTGGTTAAGCAAGCAAGCCAAAAGCAATGAAAACGAAACAAACTACAATTCGGTGGGCTGAGGCTCCACACAAAAGGGCGAAGATTGGATACCCTGAGAAGCAAGAGAACAACTGAATATACCTGAACTGAAATGCACCTTGGTTTAGAATTGAAAACTATTAAGTAATGATCCGATCATCGTAACGTTATAGCTGTGGGCACTTCTAAGCTTTCATCCAGGAATTGTTCAAGTTCCAAAGCACTCTTCCAAAGAAATGGACCTGCCTGTAAGAGAATTTTAACCAAATTCCCAGCGTGACCAACAAATGACGAAGGCGATGCGCCAGCAGCATCTTCATCTCCTCGTTCCCAAAAACAAAGCAACAAAACCTCCATGAGATCATGATCAGAACCTTAACTTAAAGCTCATTACGATGCCTATCAAGTGGGAGACGGAGCAAAGACAAAAGACAACAGACAGCAGACAACGGAGAGGTAGTACAGTAGATGTTGAAGAAGAAGCGTGGGTACAGCAGGCGAAATAATGAAGCAGAATCGCCTGCATGACAATGATTATTCCAAGCCAGCCGAAAAAGAAATGAGCAGGCGGGAAAGGGGGGGGAAAGACAAGATCGAGAAAGGGAAAGAGACAGCCAACCCGCAGCATTGGCCATCCCACTCCCACTCTCACTCCCACTCGAACTGAAGTTGGGAACCGAGCCGAGCCACTGTCAGCTTTTTAAGAATATTTGGGCCAAAGCGCCAAACGTAAACAAAACAAAACGGAAAAAACCTCCAAAGATGATGATGATGGTTACTTAACAATCTCGAACAATAAATGAGACCCAAATATGCGTGTGTATGCGTGTGCGGGTGTGAGTGATTTGGGTGGGTGCCCGCCCGTGCCCGCCCGGTGCAAGTTCTTGTAGGTGTTGTGAAATCATATAAAGCGAGAGAAGGATGAAGGGGAATGCAGGTGCCTAGGGCCTTACCCGATTTGACTCATCCAATTACAGCTTAAAGGAAATTTCACTGTAATTCGGGAATCATCTTACCGTGGAAATCCGCAGGGATTGATCTTAACTCAAAATTAGACTTAACAATTCACTGAATATTGTAGACATGTGGCTATAATTAGGCTGTATACATATGTACATAGTTTTAGATAATACTCGTATTATACAATTATTTTCTCAAAGTTCTTGAGTTCTCAACTCCCATTAGTTCTAAGAAAAGTAAAATCTAGACCAATAATAACAAGTTTCTTCTATTCTACCTACGATGTACGATTATGTGGTCAGGAATACCTCTGAGGTCTAGACCTTTCTCTACATTCTCCTTCTGTACGATCAGACCTCCCTCCCATATGATGTCATTTTGGAGGTGACCAGCTTCTATACCTGTATACAATAGCATTTTTTTGGGGGTTTCCTAAGCATAATTTATATTCGGGTATTGCCTCTCTTTTGGGGGGCTTACGCTTGCTCTTTCGCCAGCGACTCATACTCGTCGCTGCCACCTCCATAAGAAAGTCTCCTCCGTCTTTCATATCCCAACGCCCCGGCTGCCAAGCTCCCCATCTCCCTCGCTCTCATCTTGTCTTTGCTTCTCAAAGTTTTCGTCTCTCTCCCACTCTCTGAGACACAATTTGCAAATGAGTTTTTGGTTGATTCTTTTGGCTTTGGGCACTGGGCTCTGGGCTCTGGGCTTTGGCTTTGGGTTAATTAGTGAGTATCTTTCCTCAGCACGCACAACAAAAACAACACCAATAATGTTTTAGTATCTGTATGTGTGAGTGAGTGTGTGTGTGTGTGTTTGTGTTTGTGTGGGTAATGGCGGCGGCATTGCTGTTCTTATTAGCGTTGTACGCTGAAGCTTTTAAGCTTAAGCCTGCCCCGAAAATCTGGGTCACTAGTGTCGTTAAAGCTTAACGGTGTGTGTGTGCTGTGCGTGTGTGTGAGAGTATCTGCGTGTCTGTGTGAGTGCGCAAATTAAATATTCACAGCGTTGGTTAAGCAAATAAAATCTCCATTCCATCCAAAGTCGCGGCTCTGTTGTTGTTGTCATACCATTCCAACAACGATGTTGGTGTTGTTGCATTTCCTTTTGGCCACTTTTGCTGCCGCTGACGGTTATTTAGCCGTTTAGCCTTAGCCTGAACAATCGCAGATTGTTCGGCGCATGAAAGTGAATCAGAATGTCTTAGTTGTTTCTGCTGTAGCCGCGTCTGCTTCTGCTTCTGCCTCTGCCTCTGCCTCTGCTGATGATGATAATGATTCTTTGCAAAGCAAATGAGATCAAAAGTGGGCTTAAGTCGCATCTCTTTAACCTGAATATGTCAACCGTGCTTCTTTGCATTTTTTTGGCAGCAGAAAGGTAGAAAAAGCCACGCAGCGCATTCGACTCTTAATGGCAAATATTTGTATACCCCTTTGTTGAATTTATTGTAAACATTGTAAAGCGAAAGAACGACTTAAGCGGAAGATAAAGAGGAATGAGGTCTATAGAATGGACATCGGAAATGATCTCTGAAGATTAAGCAACCGATGTGAAAGTCTTTTCCAAGACATTTCAATCTTCGGAACAAAGGAATGCCATCGGATCGGGAATGCCAAAGCAGATCTTATAGTATCAGTAGAAATATTCTTAAAAATTAAATCCTGATCAGAATGGTTCAAAAGCAATAAAATGAGATTCTATGGCTCTACATAGGAATTTGCTTTGATTTTTGATGCCTCTTTCAATTGAAAATCTAATACATTTGGAACTATTTCCAACATCTAAGACCTTAGTACTTTTGAATATAAATTGCAGAGGTATTCTAAGCGTCATGAAGCCACAGAATCTTTTTTTCTTTTGGTACACAAATTCTGGTTACATTCTTTGTGTAAATCATTCATTCCGTTGGGCAAACTTAAGTGTCGATTTGTGAAAAAATAATGATACAAGACAACAAATTCATTCTGTTTGCCGTGGGCGTTCCTTGTTATGAGTTATACTTATGAGATGGCCAGACGGTACGAGTATTTCGGGTGTAGATTCCGTCAGCCGTTGGCCACAAAGAGGTGTGCCCTGACCCAATTTTTTCTCCTCTCTCTGCCTGCTTTATTTATTCACGCATGAGCTCAGCGGCCCACGATGGCCAGAAAAGATCCGGCGAAAGAGTTGGCTGATTTTATAGTTCCAGGGGAATAGTAAAAGCATTCAGAACCCTTTCCCTCGCAGGATGTCATTAAGCAAACACCCATTTTTGCATCATTCCTGGGCCCATACCTGTGTACGGATCTTGGGTTTGGAAGTTATTGGTGGCAATAGAGGCAGATACACAATGTCAAAGGACGGAGAACGGTGAAATTTACAATTTTATGGCGGACTTTAAGTGGAAAATGGCCAACAGTCAGCGACAGCATCGGAGGCACCATGAGGCAGCGGCGGCAGAAATTTTATGGCCATGACAAAAGACGGCCCGACGACAAATGTTGCATCCGCATTGCTATTGCTGCCCCTGCCTCAGACCCTGCTGCTGCTGCTCTGGCTCTTTCTGTTTCTGTTTCTGTTACTCTTGGTCTTGCCCCTGAAGAGTCGTAAATCATGCGGCAATGTTTTGCATGTGACACAGACAGAGACCGGAGCACGAAGCAGAGTGACAGAAGATTGACCTTATTTTCTCAACGAATACACACCGTGTCGAATCTTCTGGTGTAAACCCCTTTTGGAATATGCCGGAAATTAAATCCTTAGATCAATCTTCAATCTTCATTCACGAACGACCTTCAAATGATGTAATATTTCCTTCAATTGCTGTAATATCCCCTAACAAAAGCGACAAAAGGGAATTTCTGCAATTGTTATGTAATACATGACTGGGCTAGGGGCGGGGGCGGGACCATTATCCCTTTTGTCCAGGCACACGACTCAAACACATGTGTGGAGGAGGCTGCGGCCACGTGGGCGGATAGCCTTCACTTAAATGGCTATAAACTTATGTTACATAACCTCCAGTCAATGAATGAAATGATCTCTCTCTCTATCCCTCTCCTTTGGACATCTGGAATGGGAATATTCTGTTGAGATATGAAGGTATCTTTAATAAATAAACGGCTTTATGCGAACAAGAATTTCTTGGGAATGGAAATGGATGTGTGGATAAATTTAAAGATTTTAGTCACCGCTGAAACATAAATATTATATTATATTATATTATATTATTACTTAAATATTATATATATTGTGTCCTTGAACCATATTTCTGTTTCTTTCAATGAAAAGTTGCATCTAATCAAAAGACTTAGGCGACAAACTGAGGTAGGAACATGGTTGTAATTTCTTTATTCCTTGCAGAACAGTACAGTCATTAGTTATACCAAATATACCATTTGCACAGCAATGAATCAACAATTAAATTGCATAAATATTTGTAGACTAAACAGATTTCCACGTGAATCCCCGTACTCAGCATAATGACTGCAATTATGCTGCCCCCAAACGAGAGAGTTTTCAAAGGCATAGAAACATACAACAAAATATGAAAGAAGAAAAACTGTTACTTTCACATCAGCTAAAAGTCAAGATCCCCCCCAGCAATAATAGAAGCGTAATAGTTGCTAATTTTGTGCATAGCTGGCCCCAAAAAAAAGTCAACAAAAAGGGCTAATTACGAGCACACTTTCGTCCAAAAGCAGACGGAAAGGGTGACTCGCAGACAATGCAAAAGAATCACGTCGTTAGAGTATGTTTTTCTTGTTGTTGGCCCATTGAAATGGGAATCTTTTGGTGGAACCTTTCAGGGTAGTACAGTGCACAAAAAGGTAAGCACTTAAATAAAAGTTGCCCCAAAATATGGCCGGGCTTTTCGTGAGTGTACCGGAAAAGTAAGAGAAGAGAAAGAGAGAGTGGCGGACAGACAGAACCAAAAGGTTTCGAGTTTTCTATGAGAGTTTATACTTCCAAAAGGGTTTAAGTAGAGCTTCATAATCGGAATAAAAGGATTAGTAGGTGGTTTTGGCGAGGATTTCTTTTAAACAATACTTTTTTAGTACAGTATTCTTTTACGTTCTTGAATTCTGTGTGTTTTCCACACTTTTTTTAATATTCTCCTCTTTAGAAATACATTCTTCCGAATCTGTTTTATATGCCCTAAACATCTGGTACATCAGATAGCATAATTAGAAAGAAAAGCCAAATTATTATGCTTGGGGTTCCTCGCACCCGTGCATGACTGTTCCATGGCCTGGAGAGGTGGAGGCGTGGCGCCTCTGGAGAGGGTATTACCAGAGAGTGCCAGGCGGGTGTATTACCGTAATTGAACCCGAGGCTCGGCTCGAGGAGGAGTACGAGTGTATCTTGGTTTGGGCCATGTGTCATGCTTATTAAACTTTTGGTTCTGTTCCAAAAACTATTTTGGACGGCCGCACTTTATGATTGGTAATTAAAAAAAAAATTTGCTTACTTTGGTTTGGTTTTGTATTTTTACGAGTATTTTTTTGAGCTGTCTGTAGCCTCTTTTTGGCTGCTCCAAGTTACGCTTGGCTCGTCTGGACTTGGCTTGCTCCCATTGAGGAGACACCAAACGGGTTGGTTTCCAAAGTGCGTAAGTTATGGCCGGGTGGGAGGGGCTGGGCCGCAGGCAGGCAGACACCCCAAAAGCCAACAAAACCACAAGCCAAATGTTGCACTACATTTTGTTGTTTTCTAGCTGGGTAAAGCTGCTCCTGCACCCGGATTTCAAACCGGAGTCGGAGCTGGACTTGGAGCTGTACTTGGAGCTGGAATCATCATCAGCAGCCACCGACAGTTGCTAAACTTGTTGCACATGTCAGGTACGAGTCGGCCCGGCCAGCTTTATTGAGTGGAAACTGAAGCCAAACTGAAGCTGGAGCTCGAGATCGAGATGCTGCTGACGGAGATGGGGTTGACTGGGGGGAGGCTGAGGCTGTTCCTAGTTTTTTTTTATATCAAAAACACTTAACAACTTGTAAAATTCTCCAGCTTCGCCGTGCAGTTGACACACATCTGTCACAGGCTGCCAAGTGGGTCAGGTGGTGGTTCAGTTGGCGGAGAGTGGAGCACCACACCGGAGTGGAGTGGAGTGGCGAAGTGGAGTGGCGAGTGGAGTGGTGCGATCTTGTTAATCGTTTTTGATTGCAGCGTTGATGTACCACCACCTGAAGCACTCCGCTCAAATGATGATTGTCGTTTAGAGCGCTGAGGCGGCTGTCACAGATTCTTGGCTTTTTCCCCCGTGTCGTGTGGCTCGGCTCTCTTGTTGCCTGATGGTTGGTTATTATTTGTTATAGTTGTAGTCGTTTTTCTAGTCGTTATTGTTGTTGTTGTTGTGGCGGCTACTTAACAAACATTGCTTATTATATGCATTATTAGCTCAACTTGTTGCTTGATGGTTTCTTGCCTGGACTGGACTGGAACTGGAACTGAAACTGGAGTAGACTTTCAATAGTTGGCAGTGAACTACATACAAAGGAGGGAGGGAAAAAGAGCTGCGGAGGCATCAGCTACAAGGGTGACGTTACAGATACAGTATCTGTATCCATTCCCCACACCATCTTTAATGTCTCTTTATGCGGATGAATATATTCGACACTCCAGGTCATGTCTCAATGGATCTATTTAAAAGTTGAGTGCATTGAAACCGTTTCGACTCCTTCCCTCCCCCCACCACCCTCCTTCCACCCCATTACAGAACGTGTAGAAGTATTACGTGCCCCAGCAATTAGCATCGCATAAAAAGCTGAATGAGAAGAATCGACAGAACGAACCCCAAAATTCTGTCACACACAATTCTGTGCTTCCCCCCTCCTCGGGCTCAGGTCATGCCCACTTTTAATATTCAATAAAGATTTAACGAGACATGTTAACCGCTTTGGCAGTCACAGAATGCATAAATAATTATAGAATTGAGCAACAATTTCAGCAAAGTCGTAAAAAAACGAGCAAAATGCCCCGAAAACAGCAGTTGAGATACGGCAATTAAATTCAATTTTGTGGTCAATGGAGAGAAATGACCATAAAGATGAGAAAGAGTAAAGAGTAAAAAGAGAGAGAGAGAGAGAAAGAGTGCAGAGAATCGTGTAAGAGGGAAGGAACAGTTATGGACAAACATTGGGATAATAATTTTGTTTAAATTTAATTGTGAGTTATATTTGTACGGTAAATCACGTACGACTAAGAAAAGGGGATGGTTGGATGGGAGTGGAATGGAGTGGAGTGGAGTGGAGGGGAGTGCAGGGTCTGTGATGGGGGATAATAACAATGTATTGGTCATGGCCCAGGGGGAAGCCTAATTGGCCAAATTGATATATTACTTTATATACACACGAGCCTGTACATGTGTGTGTGTGTACATGTGTCTGCCTCTCTTTGTGGCAATTGAAGCATGAATATGCCAGCAGAATGGCGGAGTAGATGGCGAAAAAGGCAAAAGAAAATCTCAAGACTGGAATAACATTTGAACCTGGCTTTAACTGTCACTTTCGCATAGCTAAAGATGAAGAACGTCTTCTTTTCTGGGCCTAATATATTCACCAATATATTTCTAAGGTGTTAATTAATTTTGTGGTACTTTTGCAGAGGGTTCCATGGAATTGGAGACCCATAAAATATATATAGTAGTGATAGGAATCTTGCTGAATTTGGGCTCTGTTTTCAATGACAATCGATAGCTGTTGCGTTATATTTTAAATAAAATTTAATTTATTTTTTTACACAGTTTTTTTGTGAAATACAATTAATATTTAACAGGTATCTTTTTGTCGATATTCAGCAAATATACGTAGATATAAACACAGCTCTTGTACTTGTTGTTTATGCTTATTTTTAATGAAAATTATCTCGTTAATTAATTGATTTGTAAATTGTGTTTCTATTTTAATAGTTTGCATATCTGGCTATAGCAAAAAGTAAATTAATGTATAACAATAAAACTCTTTAATAGATATAAATGGAAGCATAAAGAAAGCAATTCTTTGACCAAACACAAATAGCTTAAGAAAACAACAAAAGCTAAGGAGGAGGGGGTAGAAGAAAGAAGCAGAATGGGCAGCCAACACACAAAAGGAAAGAAAGAAAGAAAGAATAAACGAAAGAGAGAAAGAAATGTGTGCAAAGGCAAGAAGTCGGTCATGAAATCGCAAGTGACCCACTTGGCAAACGAACGACGGCAAAAAAGCACACCACCAACACAAAAGAAGCGGCAGAAGAAAACCGATAGAAGGAGAGGGGAACCAGAGAAAGAGTGGAGGAGGGTAAGAGGGAGAGGCACAAAAAGACGAAAGACTCAGGCAACAAACGCGAGGCAGACAAATATGACAAGCGACGCTAGAGCCAACGATAGAGACAGACAACAAGCCGTGGTGCGCGATGGATGGAGCTGGAGGGAGATAGTCGGAGGCAGGCAACGTAGCGAATCTAAAAGAGGACACCATAATTGGCAGTGCACACAGAAAGAAAGAGAGAGAGAGAGAGAGAGACAAAGACTGTGAGAGAGGGAGACAGCCGAGGAGGCCAGACCACAGCAAGTGGCAAACCTGCCATGAATGACTCGCCAGAGCCACAGCCACAGCCAGAGCCCGAGCCCGAGCCGGACCTGTATGCGTCACTAAACTTGACCAAATTGTACAAGGAAGTGCGCAGACTCCATCGCCACTTGCCACATGCCTCTGTCCCCGCCCTGTCCACCACCCTGTCTCCACCCCTCCCCCTTGTTATGTTAGCTAATGACATTTTGTGGGTCTTCATCGTCTCCGCGCACGAATATCTTCTTGTGTCTGTGGCTAGGTCTGGCCTGGCTCGGACCGGGCCGGGCAGCAGGTTCAAGCCAAAGTGCGGGTGTCTTTGGATACTTTTTTCTTGGGAACATTTTTTCGTAGAGGAGTCTCCCGGTTAGCGTTGTTTTTTCTTTATTTGTGGTTGCTGTGCAGCAAGTGAAAGCAAAGGATGTGATTAGCTGGGTGACTTACAAGAATTCAGCAGCAAATGGGAGCCAGAGAGAGACAGAGGGAGAGTACACCCAGGAGCCCTCTAGCGGAGGGTGGAAATATTCAAATTATTAATATGAATATATTTTAGCCTATTCAGTTGAGCGTCACTGTAAATATAAATCATATTTAAATAAAATATATTTCCTACAAATTTAATATAAAATATTTATTTTACAGTATTTTATATTTAGATTACAAAAGAGCTGTATTAAAATTACTTTTTAGTACATTTATATTAATATCAATATGAATTCTATTTAATAACACTATTTTTGTATTTCAAAACCGTATTATATTTAATGTTAATATGGTAGTATTTCTTTTTACTATGCCATAGTCTATAGTACTAGACCTTTTTTTGTAGGAGGAAATGATCTGAAGATTCAAATCATATGTAAACAATCTTTATATTATATGGGAAGGCCATTACATGTTTCAATAGTACCCATTCAATATATCCAGCAACAAAACATCTACATAAAAAGTGTTCACATGCTTTAAAACGATGTCTTCTGTGATATTGCCCCACAGCATCACATAACATAAATTGAAAATTTCCAGAGATTTATATCTGAATATTGGGTGAATGGAAACAGCAGAACAGGAGAACATGTTTTGTATAAATGCCTTTCACTCTACAGAAAAATATCTGAACATTAATCGATTGGAACGGAGTCACCCTACTGGTTCGGACCCAAGAAAGTACCTAGTGCACGAGATCAATCTATAATTGCGATGGAAACAGTAAAAACAAGAGGCAAGAGATTGTTAAAGGAATAAATCATTAAATTAGGACTTTTGTCCAATATGTTTCAAGACAAGGCAGTAATCGATATTGTTTATCATACATCATAGAAATATTCCCCAAGTAAAACTTATATTTTATATGCTTAGTTCTTAGGAAAGTCTTTTAAGCAAAATAATTATTGAATTTCAAACTTCTGTCTGTATTCCTTAAAGCACGAAAGCCTAACCATTGCTTTCAGGTTATCTCTAGAGCAATCTCTCATATGCTTAACGTTGAACTATTTTTCCGACAATTTTCTTGATATTTCCCCCACTTGAAGCCGGGCAGACAATCCACCAATAGCCGCATACCGCATAATAGACTTGGCCTACATTCAAAACACTCAGACACTCAAGGCATTCTTTGAACACACTCACTCCGTCAGTCACTTTTACTCTCTGCTCATAAGCATAATCATGCTTACTCACGATAATCAGACTCTGTTTCTGTTTCTTGGCTGCGCTGCTGCCGCTGCTGCTCATTACCATGCCAGCGGCAACGGCAACAACAGCCACGATAGTAACAATAACAATTATTATACCGGCATTAACTAGTTTCCACACTTGGCCTGGTCTACTCGCAGGCCCAATCGCAGTCTGAGCGGCAGGCAACCCTCACAATTTTCCATTTCCATTTTCTTTTGCCAATGCGGTCGTCTTTTCATCGTCTTTCTGCCCTCCCTCCTGCCATATTTATGATTGAAAAAAATTATAAAAAATTAAGAAAAAATAAAACCGATCTCAGATTGGGGGGGAATTTTATGGGGAATTGCTTTCAGATGTGCCAATAATTTGACTAATTAAAATTATTGCCCCAATGATCAGGGGTCCTTACAAAACAGTGGTGTAATTTGATAAACATTCTTGCAAATTTTTCCAGCACATACAAATTAAAGTTAAATGCAACAAACATTTCATATAAGACCAAATATTTCCATGTCAATATATTTGGAAAAACCAGAGTGATTGATTGTGTCCGAAAGCCAGGTGTTCTTAGAGGAAAATTAAAGGTGAATACTATACCAATACTATACGTTCCAGTAAAGTATTATGGAACTCAGCTATTGAAAAGGGTTTCGCATGTGGATATTATAATATAAGACGAATTTATATGCTGCAACTTCCATAATAATATTTCCATGATATAGAGAAGTTTTGGGTAGTCCTCGTCTGGGGCTTTCCCTCCTATGATAATAATATTTATACTAAATAGTGATTCTATGTCTTCAATATATATTTTTATTTGTATTTTGTGTGTGCGAATGATGGTAACATCGAATTATTCATTAAAAATTAAATGACCCATGAACATAAACGTGCGCCCGGCACTGACTCATTATAGTGCCCGAAAATCACAGTCCCAAAACTGTGGACAACGCCATTGGGAAGCAGGATGTGGATGTGCAGCCAAATCGGTACCACTGTACACTGCAGCGGCGCTGCCACATGAAAGAGCCACGCACTTGCACTCGCACTCACACACTCACAAGCGAGCAAACACCCATACAAACACTCAGCAGAAAGGCGGCTTAAAACGTTTTTCGAATATTTTGAATAACGGTTCATGGTGCATACCAAAATCAAATCAAGTGGAATCGCTGACCGGGTCTGGGCTCGGATTTTTTGGTGTTTACGCGCCTACAGAGGGTCTCATGGTTTTGAGAAGCTGTTGGCAACGAATGGAATAAAGCAACCACACAGATTTGGTATAGTATCCACGGTATAGTTTGAATTGGAGGAATACAGATCGGTTCATAAACGCTTTTGTTTCTAGCAAAAACCATCCAAATTGGATCACTACACAATATGATATACACGCCTATGTGGCAGCCAAGGGTATCAAGAGATTCGGTCAGGCTAGGCATATGGTCTTACTTTCATGCCGGCTCTGGGATTGGGGCTGGATCCCCACTACAGAAAACCCACGAAACGACAAAACGAGACGCATAAGAAATTTGTTTCTTCTTTTTGGGCGATGGCGATGGCGATGGCAACAAGTGCGTCGCTTCGACTGACCAAAAAATTTAACCGAAACCTGTTGGCCCATATCACGTACCTTCTGGTCCCGCAACTGCCTTTCCTCCGCCTCCTGGTAGGCCTTCTCCGCATTGGGGATCCACATAAAAAGTTGGGCCGCCGTCGCCGAAGCCGTCGCCGCCGCTTGGCGGAATTAATTATGTAGCCCAAAGCTGAATTATATGCGAAAGCAACTACACTGACTGGCCACCCCCCCTCTTGGCCCCCCACCGCACTTTCTTCCACTCCTTGCCTCCCCTTCCCCTCGGACAGTTTTTGTTGTTGTTGTCCCCCTTTTTTTAGTTTATCTTCCAAATGCGATGCGAAACTTGTTTGTGCATTTAATTTATGGGCGCGACGCGAAGAACAGAAGATACCCGGGAGAAACGGAGAGAGATGCGACGAGAGGAGAGGAGAGACAAGCCCATTGCACTTGTCATAGGAGAGGGGAAGGTGAGGCAAGGCAAAGGCAAAGGCAAAGGCACAGGGTAAAGATCTTACGCACTCACAGCCCAGCCTCTGGCAGCGCCTCGTATCACGAATACAAAACAACAAAGAGCGGCGGCTGCCAGTGGCATCGGATACTTTGGATACCCTTAAAAAACCATCGTTTCTATGAGAGCTATATGATAGGGATATGATAAGAAGGAAAATTCTTTAAAATACGAAATTATATACTCATTTCAGCAATGAATGTGTTCAGAAGTCCATCGAAATTGAGTCGACTGTTGATACTGCTGAGGAATATATTCAAATGCGTTTTAAAACTCATATTCACTCGCGGAAAGAGTATTAAATCATTGTCCGATCCCAGCACGTGACCCAATTTGTGGTTTGCTTCTTATTGCCGAGTGGCAAGCGGTAGTTGAAAGGGGCAGGAGGGGCCGGTGTGGCAGGAGGGTTTCTGTGGAGTCGGCCTGGGAATGGGGCAGGATAGGATGGCATCCTTTGTCCACTTTGATTATGTTGCGCCTCTCATAATTGGGTTAATTTCGTGTGGCACAACCACAGCCGAGCCGGCCAATTCGCCGCATTCTTCTCTCCCATTTCACCATTTTCCTGTTTCCCTTCCGCTGCCCCTCATATTTCTGCCTGACAACTGCCTGACAGGCGTTAAATTTTGGCAAAAGATTTCTGCTGTGGCCGTGGTTAAAGGTGAACAGTGAAAAATTTGAGTCGAGTTCATCTTCTGCGGCTCCTTCTGCATCGCCTTCACAGCATTTGATTTTGACAGCCATGACATATGCAGCATAATGCACGAAATTAATGGGAATTCAAAATGATTTGAGGGGAGTAGTCCGGGGGACAGGTTTCATGTGTTGCTTATGGCATAGAGAGAGACTGATGAAAGAAAAGCAATCTGAGGTGAAGCTTTTCCATTTACAAATGTAAAACCGCTCTGCAAAATCAAAAGACTTAAGCGACGAACTCGTTGGGAGTTCCTACAAATATATTTAGAAAATATTACACATAAGAAGTATATTCATGCGAACCTTATGAAAGGATTTACCAAAACGAACATCAATCAATGGGAATACATCAGAAACTGGAAAGAAAAGATATAGTAGGTCACAAAAACTTCTTTAAAACCTGATCTATCGATCTTAAGATATGAGGAAGTGTGTGTGTTCCGGTGGTCTTTGTATAAAATTGGATGAATATAAATCTTACAATAGTTACGGGTATACCCTCGATGTTCGACAAGAAATATTAAGCCACAGTTCAGTTGGAAATATTAAAAATTCGACTTAAAGATTGATGCAGTTTAGAAAACCACCGACAAATTTACAGTAAAAACAAATACAAAACAAACTGAAAACAATTTAGAAAGATTTTATTCCAAATAAACAATTTTGCATCCAATCACAGATTTGGTAGTGTTCGATCTGCGGCGAATAGTGGGCAAGGACCTTCCAGCAACCCAGTCCGGACCCGAATCAGATCTGTGCACATCCGGGAAAAGAATCCCTATGCTATGATCGTGCTCTCCGGATAGGTGTCTATTACATATAATACTGTGTTAAGACGGAGTCTGCCTTCTTTTTGCTGATGGCATCTTCATCTGTCCCCAGGTCCTGGTCCACTTAAATCTCTTGGGAGCTAGTTTCGAATTTTCCTACTGTGAAAAACTTACTTAAAACGACAGTCTCTTTATGATTATTGGTTTGGAAATGCTTCCTTCTCTGCTCAAAAACATTATTACATCTAACATTTCCAGAGAACTAATTTCACCCGAATCGAGAGAGAGAGAAAAAGAAATTTCTTAATCTGAGATCAAGTGAGTTATGGATTACTTAAGATCCGAGTGCTGCTGCCATCCAATGCTATCCACCCATCGGGCTACCGCAGGAGCAGGAGCCGCGGCAACAGCTGCTGCAGAATTTCTTTTTCCATCAGAGTGTATCTGGCAGATACTTGTACACGGGCAGAGTTTGGCTTTGGCCCGGGCCTCATTCTGGTTAATGACAAACTGATTGCAAAGTGACACGGAAAGAGACACGGCCGACACCCGCCGATATGCAAAAGAGCGCCAAATGAGAGCAGGCGATACCCGTATGCAATGGGAGCAGAGCAGAGACCCAGAGACCAGACCCCAGAGCCCGGACCCAGAGCCGGAGGTGAACCCAATCCCATCTGAAAGCGACTCCCTCCTGTGTGTGATCCGCTGCAAATTGATTAATTTGCCACGCTGGGGCTTGCCACAACGGGAATGGGCACAGAAATCCTCAACCCAAAAAACAGTAAACCCCACCCAATCTGATGACAATTAAGCAGTGCTCAAAGCGGCTTAAACGGTGACCGCTTCGGGCCGTCTCCTGCTCCGAGTGCACGTGCACCCAAAACCAAAATAAATGTTGCCGCCGCCGCCGCTGCACAAAGTAGAGGAAAATTCAATTAAAAAACACCAGTCAACAGATATCAGTGGAGGGCAGGGGAGGGGAGAACCAGAGCCAGAGAACCCCCCGCCGCACACAATGAGCCCAGTCATGGAGTCGATCTCCATGTGGCTGCATCAGTGCCACATGGACCCGCTGCAGGTGCAGCCAGACCAGACCAGACCCATTTGTATCTGATAGATGCGAGAAAAGTGAAAAAAGTGCCGTTGTTGTTGTCGTTGTGGCTTGGGATTGGGGAGGGGTGGTGGTGCTCCTTAAGCTTCATGGACCATTAACCGTTAGACAAAACGCCGTGCTGCGCTTCTTACGCTTTTTGGGGGATTCTGTTTTGGCCGTTATGATTGTTGCTGGAGCTGTTCTTTGAGCTTGGCTGCCCTTTTCCGACCATATCAAGCGGCAAAGCTGGTTGGCTGTATATGTATCTGTATCTGTAACTGTATCTGTATCTGTATGTGTGTGTCTGGCTGGCAGTCTGTCTTCGTGCCTCAGTTCTCTGTTGAATGGCAATAAATTCCTGCCCCAAACCGCAATCAATGAGGAATCGCACATACTCGTATGTTTGTCTGTTTGTCTGTCTTGCCACCTTCTCTCTCACGCATCCAGCGTCTCCGTTTCATTGGCCATAAACCAGCCAGATCGAAGAACTAAACGAATAAAAACTTGTCCAGAAGTGGGTTGGTCGGAAACAATCTGGCCAAAAAGCACAACAAGCTAGGGAGAAATGGTGGTAAAGCATTCAAATTTTATAGAATCCATGGAAATACTGTAGAATTGTATATTATAAAATCCTTCCTTTCTGCAATTTCAAAGAATGGTAGCTCCTAAGTTTATTGTGAATTCCTCTAAACTGTTGCACGCCCTTTTTCCCAAATCGTTTCTTGGATCCAGAAAGTCGCAGCTGTAACCATCTTAAAATGCGTAAAGTTCTGGCAACCTTTTCTGTGTGGTGCCACCATATATCTCCCTGTCTGTCTCTATCGCCATCTCTCTGTCTATCTCCTTGTGCCCACTCTTTCACCTTCTCAATGGAACTTCATTAGATGCAATGCAGCGAAAAAGTTTGTCAAGAGCGAAGTCTGCCCCAGCCATGCCCATGACACTCCAATCCCAACCATGCCACTCCACTCCACTCGAGTCGACACAGTCGTGGAGGCAGACACCGTGTGGCAGGCTTTTGTCTGCCTGTCTATATGCCTTTCCCCTATCCCTCCCCCCATGACACCGCCTGCTTTTTGGGGGCCATTGGCAATGTTAATGGTGTGCATTATTTTCATGTTTATTTATGTTGCTGGCACACACAACAACATCGGCAACAACAACTGCAACTGCAACTGCAACATGTGGCAAATGCAATTTGCATTTGCATCTCAATTGCATTTGCCATTGTCTGATGTTTGTTTTGTGTTGTGTGTGTGCTGTTTGTTTGGTTGTTGGTACGAGAATACCCTCGTGGAGGGTATAATGAGCCATCGTAGACATCTACCATCTCCATAAAGAACCGATTGGGGATGATGAGCAGCAGTAGTATGCGATAAATAAGTACTATTTGAAGGATCTGTTTACTGTGAAGCATATTATCAAAAACAGGTCAAAGCAATCCCTATATCATATAGCGGCAATAGGTCTATAATCGATCTATTGATTGCTTTGGCTTTCTGTCTTCAAATATTCCACTGTGACGATCCATCGGCCAGGGTATGAAATGCTGCGTACCCCCAGAGCTGGAGTTCCCTTCTTGTTTGTTGCTGTTGCCGTTTGTTGGTTATCTCTTTCCACACACACACAGCTGCGTTTGCATTTGACGATGCGGATCCGGTTTTCGTTGACCCACTTCCGGTTGCCAGAGTTGCAGCCAGCAGCAGCAGCAGCAGAGTTGCCAGAGCTGCGTTTTGTCTTGACCTTTGCCACCCACTGCACACCCACACGCGGATACAGAGCAACGCCCACCCCAAACGCCTCCCACACGTTGCACTACATTCATATTTCTCCCAGGTCTACATATTTCCGACAGATCCATTTCTTCTGCTCCCCCCATACACTCCAGCCATCTCTTTTGCTCTCACATGTGGCAATTTATTTTGCATTTTTATTGCTGCCTCGTTTTGTTGCTCTCGTTTCTCCCTGCCTCGCGCTCTCCTTTTCTTTTATTGCTGTCTTTTGCGTGTTATTAGCGTTGATAGGCCTTCTATCTCTATCTCCATCTCTTTCTCTTCTTCCATGTCTATCTCCCTCTGTCGAGGGTATGTGACGCCCGCACCTTGGCTCAAAAAAAACGCTGCAGAAGAAGTCGCAAAAGAATAGAAAATTATGCATGCAAAATTTACAGAATTATTACTATTGATGTTTGTTCGTGTCGTTGGTGTTGTTTTTGGTGTTGCTGTTAGAGATGATGCCAAATTTATGCAACGTTTGACATCAATTCAAAGTTTAAGTTACTCCAAAAAGAGCTGAACATTTTCGAAAATGGTTTTTGGGGAGAAAAGATCTGTGTTGGGGTTGGAAAAAATAATGTTGAAATGGTTGGTTTGCAGAGAAGAATTGGGAAGCTTATAGATTTATAGATTTATATGGGATATTGGGTTGGAAATAGAGCTTGAGATGGAGAGAGAGGGAGGCGTGTTTCGCCACTCTGGGAGAGAGAAAGGGAGTCTGTTATTTAAGTGTGAATAAAAATACATATTAAGGGATACACAAATGTGATTTCAGGTCCTATATCTACATAGATATGTATCTTAGCTATGGCATTCCTTCATTTATTTATCCAAAACGGTTGCTCTACTTTTTTGCTGCAGCAAATTGGTTTCAGTTTCGCCCAGCAAAACAAATGACTTAGGACACATACTTCACTGAGACCGAAGACCGAAAGACCCAAATATTGTGCTCTGTTTAGCTCTGCCACCCGCTACGACACTGCCACCGGATGGGTCTGGATCTGGGACTGAATTCGGCGGCACAACAGCAAACAGTTCAATTTGCAACACTTAATGGAAGATCGTACCTGTGTGCCACCTCTCCCACGCGGACCACCCAACGGGCACTTGTTCGTTCTGTCACATTTGCAGCTCGTTTTTGGACTTTGTGTTTTGTTTTGGGCAAATAGAAAGGTGCGTCTGGCTGGGATGCGTTGCAAATTGTTTTGACTTCTGCGCAATCGCTTGTTTGCACCTCAATTGACAGATCTTTTGCGGTCAGAAGGAGGCAGGAGCGGCGGGCCACCGCCCGTGGAGACTTACCCAGAAGATCTTCATTTTGTTTCGGCATAGTCTTGCTTTTATTACGAGTACATATTTCTTCTGTTTGGGGTTTGTCTAACCCAAATGTGTGTCGTGTGGTGACGGCCCCTGCCGCTGCCCCTGACAAATGCACAAATCTTGTTCTGAGGGCCTGACCCCCATGTCAATATTTACACAATGTGCGGTTGGGTTTCTGTACATTCTTGTTTTGTTTCTTTTACTTTTTCACCGTTGCCCCATTGACCCGGCCGCGGTGCCTGCCCCCTTTTGGTGTCTTCTGGCGTTTGCCCGGATCTGATTGCTTGCCTTTATTTGCCTGGAACAAAATGGTTTGAGTGATGGCTTGACTTCGGAGGCACTTTCCTATGTGGAGGTACACTCTTAAACCCCTAAATTGTTCGCTTCCCCTGTCCCCTTTTGGATGAAGTGTCACGCTGTCCAAGTTCAATTAGTTTTGTATGCGCTCTTCACAAGTTTTGCCGAACTTCTTCTGGTTTCTCGACTCTTTAATGCCGAGATTGATTCCCCATCGTACTGTGCCCGCTAGATTGACATTTGACGTGCATAGAATTTGTCTAACTGTATTTTTCCCTTTGCCACGGCTCTGACGACCGACCCGATCCGACCCGTCCGAAAAGCCATCCCAAAAGCTTGCCTCTTGTCTCGGCATCTGCCACTGCCTCCGACTCTCTGTCTCTGTCTCCGTTTGCGTTGGGTCTGGTCTCTGTTTGCCCGACCGTAAAAATTATTGATCTTGGACTTGGAACCGGGAACCCGAAGCGGGGGGCAATGGGGCGGGTTCTTTATTGGAGAAGACAATGGACAGTGGAGCGGGAATATTTATTGAAATTTATTTGGGTTCATTGTATGTCTTTCAATTGATTGATATTACAATTATTGCAAACTGTAAAGATGTCAGACTTCATTGGTTACTTCTTATTTGTTAGTGGAGTAGTTCCATGAAGGAAGCTCTTCACCAATACATGAAGTTCTGTATCAAAAATCACATTACATCACCACAGCTGACGAAATACTATGGTATCTGGATTGTCTTAAGAAATGTTATAAAATATGGTATATAGTATTGCGTACGAATTAAAGATAGCTTCAATAAAGTTTTCATCATATTTTGTGGAGGAATTGAGGGCCTCCTGGCCCACTCCCTTGCCTTATCCGCAATCCACCTGAAATCTGAAGTCCAAACAAAAGACTCAGGCCACAAACTTGGCCATGAAACACTCCCTCGTAAGGGAGCCACAAAGTAGGTGACAAAGTTCACGACAATCCCAAGATAACGCGTTTTAATCACCCTCATGAGTCACGCACAGCGGAAAAAAACGAAAATATGTATGTTGTGTGGAAAAAATGCCCCAACATGCAGATAAAATATTTTTGCGAAATAAAAAACGCAAGTTAATTCCAGCGAAAAAAAGTCAGACACAAGAAGCAGCAGCCGATGAAAAACAAATCATGAGCCATAAACATGACCAACAAATCAGACGGACACGGCGGAGGCGACGGGGAAAGTGGCCAGTGACGCAGTTGCATTTGGTCAATACGATGATGAGGCGGCTCTTGTTTATGCTAATGCCAGTGCTAGTCAACACCAACAATAACCAAGCTTGGGAATAAATACAGAGAGAGAGAGAGAGGGGCTAACTAAGAGCCGAAGATGTAGATACCCTTGAAGAGGGATCTATGGTTCCCATGGAGTCAAATCTAGCTGAATCTACGAGCTATCGCTGCTTTGTCTGAGCATCTCTTTGCGTTTGGCAAACTTTTGAATGAAACCATGATACCCTCTCTTTAAGGGTATATAACAATGCCAACAACAGCAGAGGGAGACACAAAAGTCGTGAGCAAAAACACAAAAATTCACACAAAACCCGGCACTCCGCGGTGGGCAACCTGTGAGCCGGGCTCTGCTCTGCTCGGAGCTTTCATTTTCGCAGCGGTACCGTTAGCTGCAGCACCGACTGCAATAACAAAAAACAAATACACCAACAATATATGCAGCGCAGCAAAGCAAGCAAGCAACAAAAAGAAGCAACAGCAACAACCATAGCAGCAGCAAGTGCAAAAGAGGAAATGCAACAACACCAACTACCAGCGACAGAAGGCCGAAGCCTTAGCAACATGTTGCTCGGCTGCCGGCAAACTGTAAATTGCTGCCAACATGTTTACAAGGCGGAATAACAGGAAAAAATTTTAAATTTTTGTTAAGTAGGTCAAGTTGTGTGCCAGCGAGAGAGCAGTGAGAGAGCAGCGCGAGAGAACCACGATCAGGAAGAGAGAAGAAGAGAGTCGTATCAGACCAGAGAGAGCCAGAGAATGAATAACTTGATTTTGGCTTATAAGAAAACATATAGTAAGTATATAGCAAATATAGCCAAGAAAATCTTCTACAAATCTGAATTAATTTTAATTTAATTTCCTAAAATCATACCTTCAGCAGCATCAACAAACATAGCCCTGACTTTGAACTGCGTCTCAGAGTGACCTCGAGGGGGGCCACGGCTTAACCAAAATGTTGCCCAACATGTTGCCATCAGCCATCATCATCACTTCACGCTCTTGTGCTCTCCGCTCTCAGAGCGTGATTTTGGTAGCTGCGCTCTTCTAACGCTGTCGACGTCGGCGCTGAACTTCTTGGCTCGGAAATTTCTTTTCGTGTTGCGCCTGCGCACATTTCAGTTGGCTTTCTTCTACCGTTGACGTCTTCGGAGTTGTGCGGATACCAGAGCGTTTTTGCGTATTCACGTTTCGCGTGCCCCGTGCCCGTGCTCGTGCCCCGGTTCGGTTTTGGATTGTGGACGTGGACCCCCCCTCATACACACAGCGCAGCACAGCACACAGACAAACCCGTGAAGTGGCTTTAATCGAAAGAGCAAGCAACAGAAATTAGAACAAACCAACAGCAAAAATAATACAAAAAGGAAAAAAAGAATCAAGAATAAAATACAGTGAACAACATCTACCATTACCATCTATTATAATGGATAAAAGGCGGCCTAAAAATTGTGAAAATGGTTGACGAAAAGTCCGAGAAGAATTGTTCGAATACATTCCAAATAAAATGAAATACAGGAAAAAGTGCTACAGCTAAAAGTGTTCCAAAAACAGTGCAATAAAAACCACAACAACAGCAAAGGAAATACGCTTCTGAAAAAGTTACAAATCAAAATAAAACCAATCAAAGAATTGATCAGTTATCTGCAATAATTACAAATACATATACATATATGCTAAATACTCCCAGAACGCTGTTGTAAATATTTTCACAAATATCGGAAAACTACAAAAACAGCATTTTTTCCCACTGTATATAAAAAGAAACCCGAAAAAACCAAGATAATTCGAAAACCTATATAAATAAAACCACTATCCATAGCGGGACTATCATCCAACATTGCTGGGCTGCAATCCAATATATCCACATATATCCCATATATACTATAAACAATCCACTCGTACTACTCCCCGTTCATTTTTTTTATGCATAGTTTTATGTCTTCCTCCCATTGTTTTTGTGAGTATACAAAAATATTATTCTTTGATTTTTTTCCTTTATTTTCCATATTTTTATCTTCTTTATTTGCCTACTGGTTTTGTTGGGTTTCCCCATTCTTTTAGTTTAACTTTTAATTCATTAAACTCTATTTTGGTGTGTGGCCTTTTCCCTCAATCCTCGCAAAAATTAACCCATGAATAACCAGAAACAACAATATACTAAAAGGAATCTCAATCTATGCCCCAAGGATTATACATATTTGATAAACACGGATAATTTTAAAGACGAGCTACAAGCAAAGAGACTCGAACAGAAGATATTCCACAAATAAATATTGATATATTTTTTCGAAAATTACTCAAAATGTTTATTAGCTGAAGCTGCAATTTCGTAACAGTAAGTAATGAATGAATTTTCTACGCCCGACCGAAACTCGAAAATAAAATAAAACACAAACAAAAACAAAAATCCACAGAAACAGCAACAGAAATTCCTCAAGTCAACGGCCTCGCCGTAAGAAGAATATTCTCAGGTCTGGCTTATAAACAAATCAGGCAAAAGTCATTGACCGAATTCGTTTCCGATATGTTTGCATATTACTCACCTGTTATGAAATACAAATAGATCTGTATATACTATATATTCTATAGTAGACGCATTGGGAGCGCCGCGCGGTGGAATGTTCTGTTAGGGTTCTACTTATGACAATAGTGAAATTCACAGGCCTCTAATGGGCAGTGACAAGGCATCTTATGAGGGACGGGGCTGCTAATTAGGACTTGGATCTGTTTAGGTGAGATAATAGTATCAGACTGCTAAGGATGGAATATCCAGAGGAAGAGGCAAATTGGATAGTGTTTGTATATTCCATTAAGACCAATCTCAGTGCTGTCCAAAGCACAGGGCTTGATAGTATCCGAGAAGCAGTGCATTGGCCTAAGAAACAGTAGAGTACTAGGACTATATTCTTTAGGTTCTCTAACTACTTTTTTATGGCCATAGCTGGGTAGAAGTATCTCTTGGATAGCTCTTTAATCTGACAATCCAATGATTCTTACGAGGATCCCAAATATCACTAAAGATTCCCAAATTGATCGCTTGGAATAGAACATTTCCAACTTCTAAATGCTTCTACAAAGTGTTACCAATCTCATTACACTCCACAGAGGTTTCCCATCCCTCCACCCCTCCTCACACCTATTTGGATAATCCCATTTCCCAGACCTTTTCCCACATGACGTATGCGCAATGCACATGAGCCCACTAAATGCGAGTACGAATCCAATTTCAAACCCATTAAGCCTCTTTAGGCGACCCCAAAACGAACTTTCCGAACTGCATTCGGAAGTAAAAAGCTCTCTCTCTCTCTGTTCTCTGTTCTCTTCCGCCTTCTGGTTCATTCTCTTCTTCGCAGTTTTACAGCAAGCACTTAAATTTTACTCTTTTTTTGGGAAGTTTCGTGTAGGTAGGGGTAACGGCAGGGGCGACGGAGGGAGGGACTGCTGTTGCCATGCCGTTGGAGGAGCTAAAAATAAATCATAAAACCGTTTGTTTGTCTGACAAAAATGGTCTAAAATACAACAACAATAACAACAACAAACGGAATGGCAATGCCAGCCCCAAAAAAAAAAATACCAACAGCAACAACAGTAGCGGCTGTTTGTACCGTTAGATGACGCAAAATTACGCTTACTCATTCAGCAAGCGGCAAGTTCCCCAAAAACAAAACACAGAGGAGAAAGAAGGAGGAGGATAGTGGCAGAGAAAGAGACAGAGTCAGAGACAGAGCAAAGAGAAGAAACAGCTGAGAAAGAGCAAGAGAATCGAGTCACAGCCAAAATAGGCACAGAAAAGAGTAGCAATATTCTCGAACCGAAACTTGAAATACCCTTCCACACAAAAAGTTTATATTTCTATGGAATTTCTATGGATATGTTATATTTATTATTATTGTTTTTAAACCCACAGGATTAAAATTGCTTAGAGATCTTCGAAAGCTAAGAGGTAGTACTCAGAAAACTTTGGATATGACCGATATCTAGAGAATATCGAATCTAGTGAGCTTTGTAGAAAGTCTTTAATCCGATCAAGAGAGACAACAAAGTCGTGTGTCCTCTATGTGCTTCTCCCAGAGTGGCTTAGCAGTAGTGGGATACCTGCTATAAGCACTGGAAACCGCTTCCTTCTTTGCACTACAAACCCCTGCTCGTATTCGTTGCACCCTCTGTTAGGGTATGGTACCAACAGAGAGACCAACAAAGTATAACAACTCTTTCAGCTGTCTGGCATCGTCAATGAGCGTAACAAATTCGCTAGGCATTAAGTTGCATTTTGGGTTAAAGATGTTTTTGTTCATTTTCATTTTTGTTGAATTCTTCATTTCTTTCTTTCTTTATTTCTTTCTTTCTTATTTTCATCTTTCATTTTTAATTGAATCTCAAAATTGAGCTCCGCAATCGGCTCCGAATCGATCTTTAATTAAGAGGTGTGCTGGGCTGGGCGGGTTTTGCTCGTAGTACGGGGTAGCAGGAGGGGAGGCATAACATATCAATTACAAAAGAGATTAAACTGAATTGGGTTCTTAGGCCAGCATCAACCATGACTATACAGATACCATAATTATAGTATTCGATTCATATATGCATTTATTTTTGTACTAAATTTGGGGATTGTTTTCTTATCGGGGTATACGCAATGTTGTGCTCTTCTTTATCGATCATATATTATTCGGAGATTAGTTTGAATGCAAGGAAGTTCCATGATTTCTATATTATCCTACCTGCAATTCTCACGTTCTTCCTTTTTGGAAATATTGGAAAATAGCTTGGATTTCCTTGGGGTTCAGCAAGCCCCTCATTCCTTATATTTCTTGACCCCTGAAGCCCTCCACTTCTATCACAAAAATGATCAAATTATCAGAAATGTATGGGATTTCCATAGGTCTGACTCTTATGCTTAATTTGCACATTTAGCTGCAAAAACGAAACAAAATTTAGTTAAAAAAAGATGAAATAATATAAAATAATTATTATTCACACAAATCCAACAGCTGGAGGAAAAAGTTCGCTGACCCGGGCAATGCTTTTTGGGACCTGCTAGACATGTTGTCATAGTGGTTGTTGTACGAGTATTCTGGCTCTCGGCTGACCACAAACAACAACCAAAAAACTAAAAAATAATAATAATAATAGAGTCTCGACACGCACACACACACACAGGGAGCGGGACTCCAACGCGGGCGTCATTTAAATAACAACAAAAAACCAACTAAAAATAGTTGAGCATCATAAAAAAAAATACACACAAATTTGCATAGTGGTTGTTGTTGTTGCCGATGATGGGTCCACTAGGCAGAGGCATAGCCAAAGCCATAGGGAGTGGAGCTCTCCCGTTCTCCCGTTCTGCCATGTACATACAGCCTCAGTCATAAAAATATAGCCAAGCCTTGCTCCCAGCCCCAGTCCCAGCCTCAGCTCCAGGTCGGGTTTATCGCTGACTTGTCATCTCGCTTGTCGGACACATGTTGGCCACACAGAAAAGGGAGTGGAGTGTGGCCCCTGCCGGCTAACGGGAGTTGTAGTCGCAACGGACTCCAAGTCAGAGCCAAAGTCAAGTCGAGAGGAGTCAAGTGTTGACCAGAGTAAATTGTTGTGGCCGAAGTTCATTCATGGCTGAAGCAGCGATAAAACTCCATTAGCACAACAGAAACCACCAAAAGTTTACCAAACATTTAAAAACGGACAGGAAAATAGGAGTTACAAGATAAATTCTAATTATTACAGATCTGAATCTTACAAATACACAAGTGATACTCCTTTAGGTCTTTACTATGTAACATTCAAGGTATTGCACTGACTACTAGACTAAATGAATTCTCATTTACCTATGAAACCACTCCAAGAAGAACTCTAAGAAGTCCAGGAACCACTTGGTTGATATATTTCGTAGATGTTGCCCATATCCTTATCCTTCACTTTATGAAGCAAAGACAGATTCCCCACTTAATTAAAAGATATATTTGATAGGCGTGCTTCCGATTCCAATATCATCTTTTACACTATGGAACCGTAAACATAACCTGAAACATTCTTTTCAATTAAGAAATCATCCAGCAAATTTGATTTTTATAGCACTATGAGAGTCTATCACGCTAAAACAGGTCCACCAAATGATGTGGAACAAAGTTTGCTGCACGCCACTCAAAACCCATTCGAGTCTCCACTCCACTCCATTCTTGTCTCTATCTCGATCTAGTGCACTCCTCCTCCTCCTGCTGCCATCAGCCAGTAACTGGTGCTAGACTAGTTAATTTAAAACCTAATTTACACCTTGAATAACATTATTCATGTGCCAGAGATAGCCGGCCCATCTAGCATTTACCAACTCATTTGATATACCACATGGCCATGGTGATGGCCGGCAGGCAGGCGAGTGGGCGGGGTCGGGGCCGGGGCCCCCATCGAGTACGCCCACCCATTTGCCAAAGTCTTCAGGCTTCCCCTCAACATTGTTGTTCTTTTTGACCATTCCTGAGGCACACACATCGCCACACGAGCCCCATAGAAAACAAGATTCTGATGGCGTCTAGAGCATGGGTCTGCGGTCTGCAGATGGGCTTGGCTCTGGCTCCAGCTCCGGCTCTGTCTCTGGGTTAGTTAGTCATTCAGGAGGTGAGCAGAAGAAGTCTATGCAACAATTCACACACAGCTCCACACGTGCCACATGTGCGGTCAAGTGCGCAGCTGCCAAGGAGATGAAGAACTGGAACCCCAAGCACGTTTCCCAGTTTTCAGTTTCCAGTTTAAGCCACTCTCTGTGCTTTTCTCGGTAAAAGAAGTAGGAGTGGAGTATACCCTGCTTCACGAGAAAGTATATAACATTTGAAAACGTTCATAAGAAATACTTAGCTTTAGGTAGACGTCCATAGAATGGATTTCCCCTATTTCCAACCTTTATCTCATATCTTTATAGAGCCCCATCGAAAGAGTATTCATGCAATCGGTGGACAACCGATCTCCAGTCTTGCCACTTCTTGTCTCGTTCTTTTCATTGCCAGCAATTTGTTGCATCCACAACTGAGTGGGGCACGGGGAATAGTGGCAGTGGCGGAGACGCAGCATCGCAGCAAAAACCTTCAATGACTGATGGCGACCTCAATGCAAGCCACACGTTTCCGAGGCTTTTTTCGGCTTCTCGGTCTTGGTCAAAGTTTTGTTGTTGCCGTTGCTGTTGCACAGCCTTGTGGATGCTGCTGCTACGTGCGGTTTTTCCTCGTCCAAGTGGAAATCATTGCGGTTGTAAATTTTGCAATCAAATAATTTTTCATTCGCTTTTTCCAGCCATCCTCTCTGCCTCCTCGCCACCTCAACCCCACCGCCAATGTCTCGACCTGATTTTTCTTTTCATTTTGGGTCTGCTCTGAGACCTGAGCTCTTCTCCGCTGAGAGGAGGTGCTCTAAAGGAGGATGGTGCATGGGGGAGGAGCAGGAAAGTGTTTGCAGCTTGACTTTGGCCAAAACGTTTTGACCTTTGACGCTGCATCGTGTTCGAACATTTAAACGGAAGTTGATTGCCGCCAAAGGTTAAGCTCAATTTCCGTTCGAGTTCGCGTTCGCGTTCGCGTTTGAACTGGGCTTTTCGTTCTCTCTTCTCGGCCAAGTTAAGAACTCAATTTCCACAAACAGCTGGTGTGTTGTTGTAGCCATTGTTGCCGCTCATGCCGATGCTGATGTAGTTTAGAGTTCATTTCGTTGGTCAATTGCTCGGGTCAGACGTTTAGTTGCCTGTTAGATTGTTAAATAAGTTATTTTTGTTGTCTTCGCCAAGTTGTGACCCTCTCGGATCGTTAGAAGAGCGGGGCCATTGTTTGGGCCATTTTCACAAGATTTCTGGTAGGGAACAGAATGTTTTTATGGCTAAAGAAAGGTATGCTTGTGGAATTGTTATCGGGTTTCTTTTTTGGTTAGATGTACTTTGTAAGAAATGGTGATAGGGGGTTTCTATGCGGTGTATATATCTTAATAGATAGAGGAAAATCGGTTTAAGATGATTACAAAACATTTTTATCCATGTTATAATATCAACTAGTAATATATGGGCTCCATTTTTCAATCCAAACGGATCAATTAGAGCACCTTTTCAGGATGGTTTTCCAGGCTCTTCTCTGTCCCGCACACTCTCTTTCTCGCTCATTCTTAAACACACACAGAGTAGCTTAACATATCTCTTTCTCTTTCTTCGCCACTAGCCCTATCTCAGAGAGACACACGCGATTCGCTACGATCCTTTGGAACTTCCTCGAAGGACAACCGAGTTGATCTTGATTTTCCTATATTCTAGATAATACTCTTTCCAACACATATCTACAATTTTGTAACAAATACTCAACAATCTTTTACAACATTTCTAAAGATATCATTGTGGACGGAAGTCCACGTTAAGGGCATACTAAGACTTTGAATGTCTCTTGGAATCAGGTATTTTCTTACATTTCAATATCATATGCACATGAATATGCATATCCACCGATTCCTATCCAATATATTACCCCCTTAAAAGCCATAAAAAGAGCTCAACAAACTCGGGAGGTGGAGAAGGAGGAGGAGAAGGGTCATAAAATCAGTCGGCTGTCAAAAATTCGCACTAATTCGTTTGGAAACACCGTTAAAAGCGTTCATAGTGGGACAGAGTCTGAGTGGGGCATAGATGTAATTATAATGGCCCCACAGCCGATCGAGCTGCTGTCCGCTGACATTGTCCGTGGAATCTCTTGACCATTTACCATTTACAAGCTCGGCTCACAATAGAGGCCCATTGTGATTGTGTGGCGCGCCCCCGCAATTTGTGCGAGTGTGAGTGGGTGTCCGCGTCCGCGTCCGCGTCGGTGTCGGTGTCGGTGTCCGTCTCCATCTCCGTCTCCGTGTCCGCTGTGGGGCATTCAAATGCAAACGGGGCAACGGACCACCGTTACAATGTGGCTCATTAAAACCAAAATGTTCATGTAGCAGCCGCCAAACAATAAAACAGCAACACAGCAAACAGAAATGTGTAAAATCTGACGCGCAGTCAAACCATAACAATAGAAGAATCAGAATCGGAATCAGAATCAGAACCAGAGTCGGAATGGGAGTTCGGAATGGGAGGGAGTTCAGACTCGGAAAGGAATGGAATGGAATGAAAGAGCGGAGCGTTTTTTTTTTTGTTTTCCATAAAATATTTCACGCCAATTCCGATTCTCCGTAGAGGAATGGAGTGCTCTAAAGACAGCATCAAAACGTCACTCAGACTTCAGGCGCCTCCAAAGCGACGGGCAGAATTTTAAAATTCATTAAATCGAAAAGAGAAGCGAAACAACAAGAAACAATGAATAGCTTCGAGACGATGCTTGGGATACCCTAACAGTTCGATTATTTACATCAGCGGAAAGTGCACTGCCGCTCACGTACACATGTATAACGGTGGCTGGCCCCACAGAGCCCTGACGCACGCTTTTGAGGGACAACAAAAACAGACAAACAACACTCTTAAAGGCAATACATTGAATATTTTGTTTTTGCATTCTCGGACTTTTTTTCCAGCCGAAGCATAAATCTCTACGCAAATGGCAGCATTTAGGAGCAAGGGCTTGGTTTATTAAAGTGGTTTTCTCAAAGCAAACCCTTTAGAATTAATCGACATCTTAATGTCTATATTGTTAATATCTTCCCCGACATATAATACCCTCTGCAATACCCTTTGAAAACCATGAAACTGTGCCAAGCAATGAGCAAGCGCAAGAGACGTGAGCGCGAGCATGAGCATCCGAGAAGCCAGCAATTACACACAATGAAACAAACGGCAGCTCAGAGAGCAAGACAAGAGAGACAGAGAGAGAGAGAGAGAGAGCATTAAAGCCGGGCCTGCCTCGTATCACGGAAGTATGTCAGCAGGTCGTCTCTCTCTCTCTCTCTCTCTCTCTCTCTCGCTCTGTCTCTCGGTTAACGGTTGTTTTTCCACTGCTTGCTGCCACGCTTAGCTGCGCATGCTTAGCCGACTGCGCTGCTGCGCTGCTTCGATGGCGCTGCCTCTTTCCGCATACTAAGCCTAGCTCTGGCAACATGTTGCTGGAACTAGAAATATAATGTTGCTATGGCAACAACCTGTTGAAAGCGAAATTTTCTCTTTCGCCCAAAGCTGGACAATGTCTAGCTTTTGATTGCGGCTTCTTCTTTGGGGCACCCATACACTGGCACACACACATGCACAAACGAGCGAGCGTACGACAGGCCAAGCCTCAAAATCAAGTTAACTGTTAATGCACCAAAAGAGAGACAGAGAGAACAGAGCCAGGCCAGCTTGCTTTACCGTTTCTTTCATTCCCCGTTTCGTTTCTTTTCGTTTTGTGCTTCCAAATGAACTTCTATAATTGTTGTTGGTGTGGGCTGCCTCCTCCAGCTCCTCCTCCCCTCCCCAACCCTCCTTCTCTGTCTCTTTTTTTGGGATCCACACCTGTACTTTCATTGTCGGGTCTTTTATATGATGTTGCTGTGGCTGTGACTTCGGCTCTGGCTCTGACTCTTGGGAGAACTTCCACTTGCCCCAATCAAGCGTGGTGCCCCATCGAAATACAAATAATCGAATACGATAACACATTCGTAGCCAAATGCGTTCTCTCTCTCTCTCGCTCTGTCTCTCTCTTTCTGACCAATTTATATGCTAATTTAACTGATTATTAATGTTTTGACCCAAATTCCATTTGGAAATTATTATTGGCCGATTCTGGTATCGGTTTTAGTTTTCTTCGTTTTGTCATTTCTTCTTCATTTTCGTGTGCATCGTATCTTCCTCTCTTTCTTCTTGTTTATGGATATTATAGCTTATCGAATGTCTTAACTTAATCTATCTGTTCGGCTCCGTCTCCGTGCCCCTCTGATGCCGGACAGGGACAGGGGCCGGAGGAATGGAAGCCCCGTGGAACCCTATTTTTGGTCAACAGGCGGCCCGACGTTCTTCGATTTTTGTTTAATATTTTCATATTAAAGAATCATTAGTGGGGACCTATCAGTGTGTCGGGATCGATGTTGCTGCAGGTTGTCTGTCAGCAAGTGCCGGGATTGGGGAGATTGGGGGGAGATCATTAGGCAGGCGACGGAGAAAGATTCCTCCAAGGCGGAAGCATTTCTTGTAAGCTCAATAGGAAGATCAAAGATAATCCATTACACTATTAGGATTGAAATATGAATGGGACTTAACCTATCAGTGGGGACTCTCTGTGATCTAATGTAACCTAGAGAATATCATTTAGAGGAATGCAAAGAACTACCTGTTACAATAGTCATCTCTTAATACTAGATATGCATCCCCAAACTAACACATTTTGTTGATAAATAACTTGAGATTTGCACCAGGACTAAATGCGATATGTGCTTCTGTTTTATATTTGCAGTTGAAGCTTGGTCATTGGATTGTTTGAAACGTGCTATTCCAAGGATCGGCAGAAGATTCGTATCGATCGCCTGGGTCAACTGACAATGAAGTTTTGCAGCATGAACGGCCCAAGTGAATCGGAAGTTGAAAGCCTCTTGATGAGTCCCTGCTGGGGACCGCCACAGAATAGCGGGCAGGACCAGTATCTGCTGGATGGCCACAAGCTGCTGCTCGAGCACGACCTGGACTCCCTGCCTAGCGATGCGGATCAGAAGAACTCGCTGGACGTGCTGGACAATCTGCTGCTCAATGGGTCCTCATTGAATGGGCTGTCCGACCTGAAGCCGCTGCCCCCCTTCACCGGCTACACGGGCCACCTGTCCATCAATGGCATCTCGGGCCACCACTACCATGCCATTGCCCAGCGGCTGCCGGACGAGAGCAACAACAACTACATACAGAGCGCCTACCAGGCCAACCCCAATGCCAATCCCACATCGACGACGGCCCAGAGCGGGCCCAACGGCGGTGGCGGTGGGGGGAGCGGCGGCGGGAGCAGCAACTCCTCCAACGAGCACAACATAGTCTCCTCCTCCACCTGCCTGCCCGAGAGCGTACTGAGCGGGGATCCCTGTGCGGACGCCTGCCTGGCCGATGTCAAGCTCTTTGCCGATAGTCAACTAGATTCTAAGCTTTACTCCGTCGCCGACAGCTGTGTGATGAGCGGGCCCGGCGGCGGAGGACCAGGTGGGGCGGGATCGGGCGGCGGGGGACAGGGGAACGGCCCGAGCATAGCCACATTGACGCCGATCGACCAGGTGGCCGACTCGCTGCATGGCAGCGGGGTGCGCATCTACAAGGACCTGACGGAATACGTGGACATGAACTCCATCGACGATATTGCGGCCATCATTGGATCGGCCATTGCGGACACGACGGTGCCCAATCAGCTGGACAAGGACGAGGGCAACGACACGCGGGACAGCTGGATGGATCTCGACGCCTGGATCGACGGCAACTGCATCCAGCAGGAGGGCAAGGTGCTCGTCTCGCAGCAGGACTCGCTGGGCGACTTCATGCTGCCCCACTCGCCACTGCCCATGCACGCCAGCAGCTCCACGCTGCAGAGTCTGCTCAGCCATGGCTACATGCCGCTCCTGCAGAACCGCCTCCAGCACGGTCCCCCTGGCTCTGGAAACAACAACAATAATCACTCCCACAACAACAACAATAATCACTCTCACAACAACAACAGCAACAACTCCTCCTCGGCGACCACGACAGGGACATCCAAGGGGGAAGCGCCCACATCTACCTCATACTGCAATGAACTGTCGGCGGCAACGAGCAGCAGCTGCAGTCCGCCGGGCTCCGTGGTCAGCACCACGGACAACAGTCTGATGATCAATCCCCGCTACCTGTCCAACCAATCCCAGTCGAATCCGAACGGATCCAATTCCCACCAGCAGCAGCAGGCCGCCTACCAGCTCTCCGGCTCTGGCATGGGACCCCTCAATGGCCCAAACTCGATGAAGGACGGCGGACTCTGCTCCCCGGACATGCTGGGCAACTATCCGCACACGACGACGGCCACCACGACGGGCTCCGAGCTGCGGACGGGCACCCCCAAGGCCAAGCGATCGCGGGCCCAAAAGAAGTCCAGCCAACAGCACCAACAGCAACAGCAACAGCAGCAGCAGCAGCAGCAGCAGGGAGATAGTGGAAATGGCCCGTCCACGCCCCAGATGAGCGCCATTTCGCCCTCGAGCGTGGGCAGCTTCAGTGCCAGCGACTTGAGTGGACTGCTGGGGAAGGAGAAGCCCGTGCACCGGTGCAGCATCTGCAATCGGGGATTCCTCAACAAGTCCAACATCAAGGTGCATCTGCGCACCCACACCGGCGAGAAGCCCTTCCGGTGCGATGTCTGCGCCAAGGCCTTCCGCCAGAAGGCGCACTTGCTCAAACATCAACAGATACATAAGAGAATTGGGCGTGACTGACCGAGGCGGCGGCAGGCTCCTCGACAAATTTCTTGATTCTTGATTCGCTGGACCAACAAGAGGCAGAGAGCACGCTCTGAGTGTCTGCATCTGACCCCAGAGGCGGGGAGGGCCCCACTCCAAGGTCATGTCTAGTCATCGCATCACCAGCAATACGGGTTCTTCTTCTCGGGATCTGGATTGCTTGATCGGTGACTGCTTCTCCTGGCCAAAGGCTTCTCCCTGCTTCTGTGTGCGTGTGCGTCATTGCTTGGCCGGGACACTGGCCGGAGTGGCACAGGCACTCCGCCACTATCCCACACAGGTCGAGCAATCTCATACACACACTTTTTGATATTCGTTGTTGTTGGTTGCTTTTGATCTCTATAGCTAAATCGTAGTTACATACATAGTGGAAATTATCAGGATTCGATTGATGAACAAAACTAAAGAACAATCTGCAGTACAGTTCAGTTTTAAAGAAAGAAAAACTCTATATACTCAACATTGAAAGTAACTTGAAAGTGTACTTTAAGTGAGTGCTGTCTATTTTGAGGTTTTTATTAGAAAACATTATTATTTGAAGGATTTGAGAAGCGAGAGTTTCCGTGAGTTCTGTTCCATAGATATTTCAGGCATTAGTTGCAAACCAAATCAAGAACTTTAAAAGGCTATGTGTACATTGTCAGGCTAGCAAACAAAATCAACCTACTACCTCCAAGCAGGCAAATGGAGATACTATTTCCCACAAACGATATCCCTAAGATAGAGCTGACGATAGGCCAAAGAGACCACAAGCAATGTAAGAACAACGAAGCGTCCAATTGTCTTTCTGCAACTGTTGTTCTGTTTTGATGCAAATAAGCGTACTTCTAGCGACCAAGGTCCTGGCACAGGTAAAACATACATACATACATACACATATATTTATATATATATAGAAATCAAAATCTAGACAATAATACCAACTAAGAGATGGGAGCGGAAGTCCCAGTTGTATAAAGTTCTGAAATGTTGTCTGTACCTCATCATGTTGAAGAAGCATACAAATTAAGGGTTTAACTAAAATTAATCAAGGAAGAGCAATACAATTTTAAATTACAATTATGTTATAGTTTCTGTACAAACCAATTAAAGAGCATTATTTATAAACATACATTTTATGGTAAGATTCAGTAGCGGGCTTGGCAAAATATTATTCTTAATAATCAATTTGCACAAAAATCTTAAATGTGGAAAGAGAAGTACGGAGAGTTGTTTAGCAATGTACTCAAGTAATAAATACGAATACGATTTAATTTAGCTAATATCTTAAAGCGTTGTTAATTTGTTTTTTAAAAAAAGTTTGTTGCTAAAGTTTTAAAGTTAATCTTAACCGTAAACCTTAAATTATGTTCGATATGCATGAAATTATTTATGATTAATTAACCATTTTGGAACACACACTCAAGCAAACAATAAATTACATTTTAAACATAAATTAATGTAATTTTAATGGATGTTAATTCTATGGAGAAAAAAGCAAAAAACAATTTCAATTGTGTTATTTTAGTTAACGTGCAATTTTATTTATTTTGTTCAACACATTTCGATTTGTAAATATTTATTTCGTAATTTTAATGCCTAATATTTAATTAATTCTATTTAAATAAATTCGAATGTCATTCAAAATGTGCAGAAAACAAATTAAGCTTACAATTTGGAAAATGTCTATTTTATTTTTAGAGTTTTATTTCGTTCTATTTTTGGGATTCTTGGGCCTATGGGACCTCCAGGCGTATGCGTAATGAATGGAAATCGTCTTAAGAATTTGGTTTTCGAATGCGATTTTTGGAACCTCAGAAATAACTTTTGGGTGTCGCCGCATTGCATATGCCCCACACGGATCGGATCCCATTAGCAACCTGACTGCGTCGCGCTGAGGCACGTTCGGCCACAAAATGGAGTAGCAACAGACCCCAAGACAGAGCCCAAACCGAAACCTGACCGAACCGAACCGAACAGAAACCAAGAAACCGAACAGAAACCAAACCAAACCAAACCGACAAGTCGGGTAGAATCATTATATTGACCACAAAGAAAGCCAGTGGAAGAAAGAGTCAAAGAAAGAGGGAGAAGCCCACACAGTGGTATGAGATACATATATACAAAGTCGGAGACGGAGACAGAGAATGCCATACATACTGTGCCACTGACCCAATTTCCAAGACTCGTTTCTCGTTTGCCACAGCAGAACCGCAGCGGATTTGAAATGTTAACTCGAAGCAGCAGCAGCCAACCCAACGGCAAACAGATACAAAGATACTTTGCTCTTTCACCGCAGCAAGTCTGGAGGTAGACAACGATATACTGCCTCCTCTGCAGGCATGGCTACGACGGAATATAGGAGTGCATATGTGTGCGTGTGTGTGTGTGTGTGTGTGTATCTGAAGTGGAGTCTCGACTTCAGGCGAGTCGGGTTGAGTCGGGTCTCGCATCCGCATTTCTATGCTGCAGAGTCTCTTCATCTGGTGGTCGTGGTGGTGCTGCTTGCTGGTTGCTGCTTCGCCTGCTTCTTGATGTATCTGTAACTCGTTTCTGTATCTTGCGCCTTGTATCTGTGGCACTTAAATTTATGCAACATCATGGCAATGTCTCTGATGGTACTGGTACCGTACCCCTCCCCATCTCCCTCTCCCTGTCCCTGTCCCTGTTTCTACCGCATCCATGTCTTTCTCTGTCGCTTCGTTTTGTTCTAATCAAACTGTGCTACGTGTTGCGGCTGTCGCGCTGTCATGGGTTAAGCTTTTGTTGTACCCAACGGCCGAAGTATCAAAATTTCATTTCGAGATTTTGGCAAAAGAGAACTTAATGATGTAATTGGAAATGCATTAGAAACGGAAGATCTCCTCCAACCCCATCCCCATCCCCCCCGAAGCTCATTTCTGTGGAATCTCTTTTATCTGTTTTCTTTTCTTCTCTTGTCTATTTCTAATTAAAGTTTATGTCAATTAAAAGTTATTTTCCACTCATTCATCTTTTATTTTTTGGCCACTTAATTGCAGGCAGCTTACACTGACCCAGATCGTGCAGACCAAGTAGATAACACGGCAGATGGGGGAATCCTATAGGATTGAAATGCCTAAACAGTCATTTGAGACTCTCAGTAGTTACCATAGAATGGGCTCTGACAAAGACAGAGAGTGGGAAAGATGCTCCAAAGTTTGGTTACAGAGAACTTAATGGGAATTTAATTTAATTATGAAATATAATTTAATTCATTCAATTAGGTGGGTATAAACAAATCAATCGACAAAAACCAATATCAGCAGGAGCCAACCAGAAGGGGATTCAAATATTGTAAGTATATTCGTATACTGCACCATTTTATTTCCCATACTCACCATCCCAAAAGGGTATCCAAGAGTGCATCTCCCATTTGCTTTGTCTCCTTCTTCGTCACTTCTTCTTTTCCCTGAATCCTATGTACATGACTCATCTAGTGGTAAAAGCTTGCTCTCGACCTTTCCAGGCGGCCTCGTCCAGTCGAGGCTATGCTTTTTCGCCTCTCCGCCATTCCCCCACTTCGTGAGCAGCCGTTGCAGTGTTTACCATTTGCTTTGGTTTATTTTTGGCACATGCAGTGGCTCACCCGCTGGCTCCTCCTACTCCCATTCTCTCCTCTTTCTGACAGACAGACAGGATAGTCCAATGTAGGTTTTATAGGAGGGGTAGCAACTTGTAGTCTGTGAGCCTGAGACTGAGAGAGGATGATCACATACGGAGATCGGGACCTCACCCGATGCCTCACCTCATTCTCACACATACCCTGGGCAAGTCACTCTTTTAGTTGTTTTTGTTCAAAATAGCAAATCGGGCGTCGGTCGGCGGTGGTCGGTCGGTCGTGGGTCTTCGTCGCATATTCATATTGTCCAGCAGCTGTTGTTGTTGTTGTTGTTGTTTTTGCTGCTGCTGCTGCCGCCGCTCCTCTGCCTAGGCTGTGTGGCGCAGTTAAAGACACAATGACCTTGGGTGAAAGTTGCTCTCCATTTCTATTTTGTATCTGTTTGTCTGTGTGTATGTACTGTTTGTTGTTTGTCTATTTTTTGTGGCACTGTCACTGCTGCTACAGCTGCTGCTGCCGATGCTGTTGTTGCAAATGTTGTTTTGTTGCTGCTTATACTATGCCATTTTTGTACCTATGCACATACATACATATATACATAGTAAATGTATACAAACAGATGTCCATATGTACTTTTATTCATGCATATATTTTTACATACAGGTACAGTGAACGATCAATAATTGGCATACCTTTTCCATCAGAAGCCCCACTGCAACATCATTGTAGACTCTGTAAATGGAAATATTGGTTTCAAAACAGAGACAAATATTTTAAAGTCAAATACTCAGATATCCCAATTAACAAATATTTCTCGAAGTCAAAATCTTCCTTGGGAATTTTCCCATTTATAGGTAATATTCCTAGATTAGACCCTTTGTTTCTAGGTATCAAACGCCCACTGTATTGTCAGTTTCAAGTTAACGATTTTGTTTTGTCTCCATGTTTACTTTGTGTCGCTTTGGAGCTCTAACTCTCCATCTCTCTATTTCTCCGTCTTCCCCTTTGGTGCTGGAGTTTTGATTACTTTTGCTCTTGATTGAGACTTTGATTGATGCACAGTCAAGCAGAAGATGGGAGGTGGAGCGGTAGAGGTAGAGCTAAAGCCACAAAACAGAACGGAAATGGATCGCGTGCCGGAAGTAGAGGGCGCGAGGAAGCACGACACGGGGTACTGCTTGAATTTCAGGTGGACTTGGACTTGTTAAATGCGAAAATGTTGCAATATTCATAATTTATGCATTCGCTTTTTCGGCAATTAAAACTATAATTCATATCCGAAACTGCAATGTTTTCATTTTGCAATGTTTTTACCACCCCGGAGCGCCACTGCGAAACACTGAGACTTTGTTTTCACGCATCGCCGATCGGCTGACCAAGATTCTGAGCAGAATAAATCATGTCTGTAATAACATTATAATCAATTATTAATATTTAAGTGTTGTGCTGGTTTTATTATTGTTTTTTCCTCGTTTTTACCAACTTTAATTAACAGCAAAAGCAAACAGTGCACAACGGAAAATCTTATGAAATACGCAATTAAACTTGATTATGATTCTGAGCCAAAAAACACTCGTACTAATAAAAGTATTACCAGCAAAGAAGCATTGCTAACAAGATCAAAGACAAGTACACTGAAAGGTGTGCGACATAACAACAGTACTTAGTTGCCAATAACTTCGAACTTGCATATCAAAGAATTAACTTACGACCATCTTCAATTCGGAGACTCTCCGTACTCGAATCTAGAAAAAACCAAAATCAAAGAAAATAAGTTAATTATTAGCACATTGTACATACATATGTATAAACAAATGAACTCTCCGCTTCTTGTCTTTTTTTTATCTATTTTAAATGTATTAAAAATCTCCATTTGAGCCATAGCCTGTCCAAGGGCACTCGTAGACATTTGCATATGTTTGTACGTATTTATTTATTTGCCCATAGCGAAAGTCTTTCTCTCCGACGGGGGGATATTTCACCATATCTTCCGTTGCGTTGTCAAGTTCGTGGTGCATTTTAATGGCACACACGATGGATGGCCTAAAACTGGTTAAGAACGGTTAAAGCCGAACAACAACAAAACGAAGACGAGGCGACGCGACGCGACTGCAATTAATTTACAATGCACAAGAGGCAAGAACAAGTAAAGTTAGCTTTTGGGGCCGAATCTATTGATACCCTAGCAGGACGATCCCTCCTCTAAGCCGTTGTGCGTATATGATCATTAAATTTTGCTAAACTTTGGCTTAAACACGATTGGGTAGACACTATCTATGAAAACAATCCATTTGGCAGCTGTATAAAATAAGATCTGTTCAAGCTCTTAATGCTGATCGAAAACGATTTCGATTTTTCGATATATTTGCAAAGATCTGTTTAAAATCGTTGTACCCTCTTTAAGGGTATCGCCACAGACGGCGCGTGATCTATGCGATCAATGGTCAGTGGGGTAGTGGTTGTGTTGTTGTGGGCGAGAAGGGGCGAGTGGTGAGGCAGAGGGACCTGGTACAGGGGGAACTGGCTGGTCAGCGACAAGTGACCTCATTTTTATTGGAACCTCTCTCGCGGCCTCTCTTGGTTGCGTGGCATGGCGTGTGTTGTACGTGTTGTTGTGCTTCGTTGTTGTTGTTGCTTGTTGTACGTTGTTCTACTTTGAAATTTCACTTTTCAAATGTGAGTTTTATAAGCGTGCTCGTATGGGTGAGTGTGTGCTAGTATTTGTGCTGAAGAAATACTAAGTAATTAATAGTCTAAATATTTTCCTCTATGCGTGAGGTTCGATGTTATTTCCTTGCAAGTTTGCTGCTTAAGTCATTCGAATGCAACTGGTATTTGCAAACAAAAACAGTACAGTGGAAACTTCACACGATGAGAGGAAGCCCCTGAAAACTGAGATCCCTGAGATGGTTACTTAAATGTCAGGACTACTCCTTGAACATACAGTATAAGTACTGCTATACAGTTATATACAGTACACCCCATAGCTAAAAATATAAATTTTAGAACTAATATTCGGATTGTATTCGACTCTTAACCGCTTGTTTAGATATGTACAATATATACATTGAGGTATATATTCTATTGAGGAGAAAAATATCTTTATATGGTTAGGTTAACTTTTTTTTTTTTTCTTCTAATGAACTTATTCCTGATTCCTACTGTAATACTAGTATGTATGACTTATGATATAGCTTGGGGTATAGTCCACGTCCGATTCCTCAGATCAAATCATTATTATTTGGACACTAGTTTCATCTCCCTCGAACTCGAACGAGCTGTATTTTTCTTAATGAATCAATCGAGTCTCTCAGTGGCTTTTTAAGTAAACGGCATACCGGCTCAATCGAAAGAGCAGCACAGCCGAAAGAGCAACGGACACAAGCAAGGCAACTCGATTTAACCTCAAACTTCAAAGTGTCACTGTCACGGCCCTTTTACTACTCTGCAGCCAAACAGCAAACGCAGCAACAACAAAGTCGTAGTCGCCATAACCTGTTGGCAATTCAGTTTATGACTTTTTTGCCTGAACTACGGTGGGCAAAATTCCACAAAACCGAACGACAAGCAGTGCCAGCTGCACTTCTCAGCTTTCTCCACGTCTGAGTTCCACTGTGCAGTCGCACGTATTGCCACCAAAAAGTGGGTCAACATGAAACAAGCCAGAAAAAAAGTGGAAAAAAGCAACAGCAGCAGCAGTCAGAGCCAGAAACAACTACAAAGCGGCAAAATCACGCTGACGAACACGAACTGGCTCGCATCGGCTGGGAGCAAGAGAGATGCCACCAATAACTTGTTGAATTGCCTTGTGCTTGGAGCTGGCCGAAGATTTATTTTTTGGGGGTTTGGCCTTTTTGGAATTTATGTAAAGTTTCCTAGGCTGGAGGGAGCAAAGGTGGCTCAGGCGCCTGGGGTGTGTGAGTGGGTGTGAGCAGCAGATATAAGCCGTGTTTATGTGTGTAACTGTACATTTTTGCAGGAAATATGCAGCGTCTCGACAAGTTTTTTAATGACATTCAAATTTTAAATTCCCGCCAAACTTGACAAGGCGCCATCTATTGCGAAAGTCCAGTACTACATAAGCTGTGTTTTTGCTTGTGGCATTAGGGAATTTTTGCGACTCTAGTGTGACCACAGTGACGAACAGTTTTCTTCCCCCGGCAGAAATCTATTAATTTAATTTTCAATTTTATATAGAAATCCAATAAAAGCAAGTATTTCGAATAGGCCAATCATGTATAGAATTGATTCATCAATCGTACAAAATTGAGTGGGCATGGCTAAATGTTCCATATAGATAGTATTATTCAACGGAACAAAGAATTGGTCGTTTTTTGAATCGAATTTGAATTTGCCGCAGTTTCGCTATTGCAACAATGAGTCCCATTCCATACACAAAAGTTGCGGCAACATTTACTTGAAAACCGTTTTTTGGTCAAAATAAAATACATAAAGGTAATTAAAAGAAGCAATCTTGTAGAAAATGCATTTATCTATGGGATAAAGCTAATTGGGCAAATCTATATAGCTTGAAATATAGGTAATACCCGATTCGCCGCAGTTTCGCTATTGCAACAATGAGTCTCATTCCATACACAAACATGTTGCTAATTCCATGCACACATACCCTGGGGGAAATGAATGTTATAGAATTGTGAATACGTTTGTCTTCCAAGGCTCAGTAGGTATCAGGATCGACATAAATATATACAATATACTAATAATGTACTTGAATATGTTTAAAGAATATCAATTTGAGAAAAGGTTTTAATAAATTACGTTTGATCTTCATATAAAATTAGCGAAATAGGGTGTACAAAGGGCTATACACGCATCACGTCTTCGAATACCAGCAACATTGCGACTCTTTTTTGGTTGGACTTTTTCGTTTAACCCTGTTTTTACGCAAAATCCAACAAAAGCAAGGATTAAAAACTATCCAATCTTGTAGAAAATTGATTCATTAATCGTGTAAAATTATGTGGGCATGGCTAAATGTTCTATTTAGCTGTTAATATTCAACGGAACAAAGAATATGAGGAATATGGTTTCCGATCCTGACGGAGAACGATTAACCTATTACAAGCCAAGGGGGTATTTCAATTTTCCACTGAAAATAATGAAAATTTAATCATTTTAGCGCAGTTCAACTGAAAAATATCGTGGTTTTTTTTTAAAGTTTATAGTAGAGATGGCATGAATCCTCAAGAAGAATTTACAATCAGTAATATTTTCCGCCATTTACCTCAAGTAGTTGAGCTATTTAAATACAGGGGCTTTAGTGGGAGTCCGATAGAACCGAACATCGACAGGGTTGCATTGGCCAATATTTTTCAATTTTTTTATTTTCCAGAAAAAAAAACTGTTTTTACATTTATTGAAACATTTTTCAAGTTTTGGGGCTAATGTTGTTCCCCCAAATAAAATATTTATATTTTCGATTGTAAATTGAGTTGTCAGCCTAGGCAAGCATATCGAGCATCCGTCGGAGGGAGTTTTCGACGTAGCAAATGTGAACGCAAAGTTGTGGGCAGACAACAACAAAACGCACAAATCAAGGAGCAGGAATTGCCATACTGTGAGACCAGCGGAAGCCAGCCGACGCCATGAATGCTCTGCGGCAATTCTATCTGGAGATCCCGGTCGTCACCAGGGCCTACACAACGGTCTGCGTGCTCACAACGCTGGCGGTGGTAAGTCATTGTCCCGATTAAGGCCGCCGCCTCCAGTGGGTGACGTGTACTCTCCCATCAGCCTGCTAACCATTTTTGTTTTGGCTCCTCCAGCACCTGGACCTGGTGTCGCCGCTACAGCTGTACTTTAATCCCACGCTGATTGTGCGCAAATTCCAAATCTGGCGACTGGCCACCACATTCCTGTACTTTGGAACCATCGGCATTACCTTCTTTTTTAATATGGTCTTCACATATCGCTACTGTCGCATGCTGGAGGACGGCTCCTTTCGCGGGCGTAGCTCGGACTTTGTCATGATGTTCATCTTTGGCGGCGTGCTGATGACATTCTTTGGAATATTTGTTAACCTGTTGTTCCTGGGCCAGGCCTTCACTCTGATGCTGGTCTATGTGTGGTCGCGACGAAATCCTTCGGTGCCCATGAACTTTTTCGGCGTGCTCAACTTTCAGGTGAGTCCAAGAGGTCTCTGAGAATAAGCTGCAAGTGTACTAATCTTGTTTGGACAGGCTCCCTATCTTCCCTGGGTGCTGCTCTGCTGCTCCATGATTCTGGGCAACACGGTTTGGGTGGACATTATTGGCATGGGCGTGGGCCACATCTACTATGTGCTGGAGGACGTATATCCAACACTCTCCAATGGTTACAGACTGATTAAGACTCCATATTTTCTGTAAGTTCTATTCTAATGAAAGCCATCATTCGCCTAAGTATGAATCCTTCCCTTTTAGAAAACGGCTTTTCAACGAGCACATTGAGCGCAACTACCAGGCGGCCGCCGAGGATCGTCCCGGCGGATTTCCATGGGGCGGCGAGGGGGGAGAACCACTGCTAGGCCAAAACGGAGGGCAGCCTGAGCCGGCGAATCAAGAGCCACCGGCTGCCGCGGCGCCGCAATAACAAAACTGAATTGTTAAAAAATTGTTTTCTATTCTGACGACGACAATGTTGTGTACCCCTCCGCCACCTCCCATTTGGTGCTTGGTATCATTAGGCGTATAGTATTGAGAGAGGTGTGCAATAGTTAGCCAAAGTTAATTCAAGGTGTGAGCGTGTATATAATTTATTGGGTTATTTTCTGATGCAGATGCAGTCCAATACACACAATACACATGCCACTAAATGTACTTTAAATTTGACCCTAAGAGATGCATTCATGATAGATTGAATGTTACACTGCACATGTGATTATATATATACAGACATGCTACAAATAAACGAAATTGAAAATGGATCTATTTTGAATAATAAACCCTCTCATTCTTTAGTCCGCTCCTGTACTGGCGGCGCGCCATCTAGAGCTTGTTTTTGGCAGATCAGCTGTTTTTCTTGTCTACTGCTGTAACTTCAATTTGTGTTTCATTTTGAGTTCTGTTGACTGATAAAGTATTAGTTTGTGTAAGAAAATAACGATGTCAAACCTTGTGATAAATCAACTAACACACCCGCAGCGCGTCCGTTTGCTCTATAAAACCATACTCCGCCTGCATCGAGGTGAGTTGCCCACATGGCTTGCATCTTGTTTTCAGCGTAAACTTCGTTGGTAACGGATTGGTGTTATTTCCAGGAATGCCCACAGAACTGCGTGCCCTGGGCGATGGCTATGTGCGGGACGAGTTCAGGAGGCATCTCAAGTGTAATCCGATGGAGGCACAGCTCTTTATGACAGAATGGGCCGTAAGTTTTACGTAATTACCAAGCGGCAGACATCGCAACTGACAGTTCTTTACGCAGCGCTATGCTTCCACAATTACCCAGCAGCTGGGCCTGCGAGGTAAGCCCAAGGGCGAGCTGGGCGAGGAAATGGATCCCAGTGCAGTGGAAATGCTCAAGGATGACCAGGTGGTGCAGCTCTACGAACTCATGCTAGCCGCCAAGGGACTGGACGGCGATACAATCACGGCAGACGATGTGCGCGGCAGTAGTAAAAGCAAATAAATGCACAAATCGGTTTATTATTCTCGTTTTTCCAAAACCTTGTACTCATACTTAATTCCATTCTCCTCCTGCACGCCTACGGGTGTGTCCGCATCCGGCGGCACCTCACGAAAGCTGTCTGGAATACTGGGAAAGAAGGTGTCACACTCGAAATTCTGCTGGATTTTGGTTATGTACAGCCGGTTGCAACGGGACGAGGCCATGGCTTCCTCGTAAACTCCACTACCGCCCACAATCCAGACGTTCTCGATTTGGTCGAGCAAGGTCTCCTCTTCCAGATGCTTCATGGCTTCCTCTAGGCTGTGGCACAGGACCACATCACTGGGAAGCTCTACGGGCTGCAACGTGGTGCTCAAAACAATGTTCAAACGCTCTGGCAGCGGACGCTTGCTGGCGGGCACTCCAAAATATGTCTTTCTGCCCATTATTACCACATTGCGTTTGTTGGGATCGCTGGTTCGCTTGGTGGTGCGACTAAAATACTTCAGCTCGGATCTGCAGTCGTTCCCGCAGATATTAGGCACAGTATTAACTTATTGGTTCTAAATAACTTACTTTAGGCGCCATGGCAGATCTCCCTTTAAGCCAATGCCGAAGTTCTCGGACACCGCGACAATTAGATTAAAACGCAACATTTTTTTGCCAGTCATCTAGTGAATGTGACTATATATACAGCGTAAGTATCTCTAAACCGGAATCAAAAACAAATTAAAAGAAATCATGAACAGCTGGTGTCCGAATGACGCGCCTTTTTGTTCCAGCTGGCACCGATAACGATACTTTTTAACGACCTTTTAATATTCAAGCCGCAAAAAAATGATTCGAAATTTGGCATGGACTATAAAAAAGGGTATGGGCAACAGGCAAAAAACCACCAAATCAAATTGCAAGGTTCGTACGAACCACACCTTGCGTGCGATTTTGTCCTTCAAGGTATTATAGGCAAAAAGGGTTGATTTTACATTGTATTTTCCGGGCCGTGTTACCTGTTGTCCATACCCCTTTTTCTCACCGCCTTCCGGTAGGATCTGAGAGAACGGTTGGAATTTGAAATTACAAGTATGAAAGTGGAAGCCAATCAGCCAATCGGCTCACATTCGAACACAATAAGCATCAGATACTGGTTGGTAGCTAGGACAACGTCGCCCGACGACGGGCCAGAACAGCAGCCTCCTTCATTCGGGCATGACATACTACATAACCTCGCTGCTGGTGCTCCAGATCGAAAGCAGAAATCACAGCACTGATGCTGTGGCAAACGGCACAAAGGTGAGTCTCTTGGCCAATTTGGACAGCCGTTCGACATTGCCATAGCATAGCCATTGACATAGACAGCGGGGAGGGTGTGGCACCAGCGTCCCCAGTGGCTGGATACATTGATTCGAACAAAAACTCTATATCCGCCTCCCGTCCCAGCGCCAGCTCCAAAAGGACTGCCCGGTAAATCAGAAAATGAAATTTATTAATTAATAAGACGCCGGATTATTATTATATGTATAATTGGTCAAGTCAATTGAGAGTGCTAAAATATTACTCCGGTCCTTCCAGCAGCCAAAAAGTTTCCATCTCGCCCTTGCCCTTGACCTTGACCAAGCCACGCAGTTCCAATTTGTATCCGATCTTTCGCACCTTTGTGGCTGTGTAGTTAGAGAGCTGAATCTTCCAGGGATCGCTGCTGCTCTCCATGCGGGAGGCGGTATTGACCGTGTCCCCGAAAAGGCAATAACGGGGCACCTTTTGGCCAACGACTCCGGCCACCACGGGACCCGAGTTGATGCCCACCCGAATGGCCACGCCGGGCAGTGCATGGGCCTTTACCTTCTTCATCACGCGCAGGGCCAGATCACATGCGTGCTCCGCATGCAAAGGATTCACGTCGGGTGCTCCTGACACTGCCATATATACCATGCCCACGGTCTCCACTTTGTATACGAACGGGGAAATGATTTCTTCATCGAGAGCCGAGAATACCTTGTTCAGTGTGGTCACAGCTTGCATAGCGTCTTGGATGTTGTTCGAGCCGCTGTCGTAAACATTCAGCACCTCGATGAAGATGACGGAGACCTCCTCAAAGCTTTGGCAGACATGCTCCTCACTCTTCCTCATGCGTTCGGCAATGGGACGAGGGATCATGGAGTAGAGGAGCTCATCACCCTGACGTTTCCAGGAATCAGCGAGCTCTAAGGACTTTTCCAGCTCATCGGAACGCTGCTCCTCCTTCTCGAACATGATCTCCAGCTTGGAGCAGTGCTGCCAGCCAGCCATGACCAGCTCCCTGCTGAGGCCATGCGGGTTGAGATCGTTCAGGTACAGACCAATGCCGTGCAACTCATCCAGATTCTCGATCAACGGACTGCACAGGAATATCAGCGAGTCCACATCCTTAATGTAGAACATCTGACCCTTGAGCAGGATGGATCGGAGACCCACAGAGGGACGACGCTGTCCCGTGGCAGGGTCGATTTCATCCTTCGTGGCGGCAGCAGCTTCGTCGTCCTTGACGTGCTCCACACTGAACTCCTTGGCACTGGCCACAGCCATGGCCTGGGCCTCGTTGAGGCTGGCATCATCGAAGGTGTCGTAGTCAAAGTTTAGGGCTGCATCGTATGCCGCGCGATTGTGACCCGTGCGGATAAGCTCAAACTCAAAGAGAACCGTTCGCATCTGGAGAATGGTCTCCCACTCGATCTTGGTGTCCTTGGGCCTCCGGCACTTAAACAAATCCAAAATGTGACTGCCAATGAAGCTCTTCGGATTCACCCCCGGATTGTGCAGTATCCACGTTTCGATGATCTTCTCGCCAGCGAGTGTTATCTTCATGTCGTGGTTCAACACGATCGTGAAGGGAAACAGCTCCAGGAACACGTTGAGGTCCACCGATGGCATCTTCATCTGGGACGGATGGGCAACGACGTTCACCCTCTTGGCCATATAGTCGCGATTATCAAAGTCCAGGCGGTACTTGACGATCACAGTCATCGGACCCTCCGACAGCTTGATGGGACCCGCTGTTCCGCCGCAAATGTCGTTCTGGCTCTCCAGAACATACGCAGTCATGTCCAGGTTATAGAACTCCTTAGCCACCTCCGTCATCTGCCCAATAAGGTACTTGGACATGCCTGTTCGTCCACTGCGATAGAGGATAACAGCTCCTTTGTCATCCATGTTGGTCAGCTGCATGCTCGGGGATTTCATCTTGGGATAGGTGAACCGCATCTGAAGGTGTATGTTGTCGATGGACTGCAAGAAGTCGCAGAAATATCGGCCCGTGGAGCGAATCATCTTGTCGTAGCCAAAGTTGGTGAAGAACCTCACGAAGCATTTGCCGAAGAAGTTCATACAGAAATCGAAGGACTCGCCGCTGCAGGCGGAGAGGGCTGCAGCAAAGTCCGGCATCATCTTGTCCGGATAGATCTGGTGGGTCTTAAAGCTGTTGTGCTTGCAGTCGATTATCTGGCAGATCTTTTTCCACATCTCCATCCCATACTCCTTCTGGATGTAGTGCTGCACGCTCTCGTACAGCATCCCATACATGATGGCGGCTGTTTGGGCGGCTCCTTTGGGGAAGGTCAGTGGGGGCTATTTTGAGGTCTCTCCTGGCAAATGGTCAGTTTTCGCTCTTTCTGTCGCACAAATTGCCTGGGCAAAAAGTTTTTCTGCAACGAGGAAAAGTTTGAGAACACATAATTAGGATAACAAAGTTTTTCCATTATTCACTGCTGGTAATTAGGTGAAGTCTGCCCCTAGGATATGAGAGTGTGTCAGGTCAGGGATTAGCTAGCGAAGATAAGCTCGAGTGATTGATGAGAGCTTAAGTGAGAGACCGCCTACCCCGTAAGCCATCAAATAAAATCATCAGGCGTTAAATTGACTTGGATTTTAAAGTACATTAAGTAACATATTCCAGGAAAATGAATTACTGCAATCCTCTCCTATCTACTCCTCAACAGGCGCTAGGGAAAGTTAAGCCTGCTTTCCTTTTCCTTGCCTTTTGATTTATTGCCTCTACAGTTTAATTTGGCTCATATGCCATGTGCCTTGTGCCAGGACCAGGCACGCGCCTCCTCTGAGTCGTTTACTCATGTTCCTCAGTGCTTGTCACGTCCTTGCCAGAGCTCGTTGTCCCCTTGACTTATTTCCTTTGGGTTTTTGTTGCCGTTAATTCGCCTTGTTGCGGTGGCTTCTTTTCAATTTTACCGCCCCAAGCCCCCCAGGCCGGTCGAAGGTTAAACTTGCTGTTGGGCCATAAATTTTCCAACATCTTTCGGGAGTTTGTGTATTCAATTTTGACCAAAACAGGCACATTTCTCTTAGGCCAAGAGTCGTAAAAATATGTATATATATACCAACAAATTCTTTAGTCTGCATTTGGAAGTAGTTTGGGAAAATGTTGGCGTTTGATTAATGTTTCAGGATGTTAACTGACAAATAAAAATTTATTAAAGCGGCCGCTCTTTTCTATTACGAGTATTCATACTTTTCCAATAAATAAGATAATGTGTCCTTTAAATCCTCACAATAAATTTTGTATATTATTAGGTAATAAAAAAATTGTGTAAAGGGTATAATCTTTGTATCCTCTGTATTATCACTCTTATAACAAAATGAGCTGATTTTCAGGATTTAAATTTACATATTTCTGGGCTCATCTCTTCAATCATATTTTAGATATCATTCGTAATGATGAGATGAGTGGATAATAAATAGAAAGAATAATAAATAATCTACTAATAAAACGGTTTCTCAAAAAAGGGGACACAACGTAATTAATTACAAACAAATTCAACACCCAACGTAAAAGCTCTCTATAAATATCTAGGGATCCATTTAAAATACTCGCCAAGAGGCTGCCCAACCTTTGCTTCGCTCGGAAAACCAATGAAAAATTAATACCCACTTAAACATAGTTGATTTTCCTGATAAATCCCTCCCACAAGTGGCTGTGAAATTAGCATATTGTATCCCTGCTAATCCGGCTTACGTTAGATTGCCTTTTCGCCTTTCGCCGTTGATTAAATCGCCATCAGGTATTCCAGATATTCAAATTTTGTTTCGCACTTCTTTCGTTAGACCACGGGTATATGATTCTGAAGTTTTAATTTTATCCACGCGGCATTTGCTTGTAGCTTATTTATAATTTACGGGAACCTGCCCGAACACTCACACAAACACTTTTGGGGGCATATGCTCACACACAGCCTCCTCCCGGATACGTTAACACTCGATATGTATATTTTTTTTTTCTGTGGAGCTCTTTCTCTCTCCCTGATTCTGGGTCCGTGTTCCGTCGTCGTCTGTTGCTATTGTTACACTAAATTTGTTTGTCCGCCTGTCGCAGCTTCTTTGGCTTTTTCCCGTGTGATTTGCTCCATGATTCCTCTGACGGAACTTCGTGAGTCTGGGTCGGAGTCGATGTCGCTGTCGTCGGTTCCGTCGTGCAAAGCTTTTCCCTCAGCCGGCAATCAGACAGGCGGTCGTCGTACGAATGGAGCGTGTATCGTTGTCGGTCTGTCCTTTTATAGTCCCCCCGCAGCCAGATTCCTGCTGGATGGATGTTTCCGGGCCACTTACGACCTCCGTGTTTGCGCCTCGACACGCACTTCTCTGTTTGACCATCATCATCATCATCATTATGGACATCGGCAGTCAATGCTCTTGGCTTCGGGTCTCTGGGTCCTCCGTCCTATGTCAATTGCCACTTTCTCTCTTTCTCGATAAAGTATCAACATTGACACACTGCCAAAGGACTCATTTTTCTCTCTGTTCATTTCTTTTATGGTACACACACAATAAGCATCGAATACGTGCTCGCGTTCTTGGCATTCCGTGCAAAATATTGTCCCTTGTCTCAAACTCCTTTGCGTTACACTTAAAAGGTTTTCGCAGGGATGGGTAATTCTCGTACATACATCTTTGGCTTCTTAGAGAAGAGCTTTACTTTTCTGATCTGAATAAACTTTTTATATGGAGTTGGTTTGAACGTTTATATAGAAGCACTTGAACAGGCTACTTTTTTGGGGGTTATAAAGAATTTGTATAAAGATTTTTTACATTAGGACGAGCTGAACTTAAAAACACAAAAGTTTCCCAAATCTTAGAATTTTTCTTGTGATACACCGTTTTGTTTCACAGTGGAAAAAGTGATTTGAAGATTGGTTACAGCGGCTGTAAAGTGTATCATTTTCAATAAACGTTTACGGACCTAAAAGGCCTCCTAGGTATAACTAAGGCTTCAACTATTTTTGTGTTCTTTCATCAATGATAATCAATATTTTGAGCCCTTAATCAACTCAGCTTAATCTGAGTTGGTACATATGTTATATAAAGCCTGCATTTTTTTCCAAATCTAGCTCTATCCATTCCGCTATATGGGAATGTTCTTGACACTCGTCCAGCCCTGGAAGTCTTTGCTTTTAACTGCTCGTCAAATGTATCATTGTCGTAGCCTTTCGCTTTCGCTTTTGCCTTGGCATTTTCCCATTTCCCTTGGTGGTTGGATGGGTGACAGTGGGTTGGGGCTACTGTTTTTAATGCCATTCCATTTTCACGCATACTTTTGCAATAAATACATACAAACGTTCATAAACATGTGTGTGTGTGAATGAGAGAGTCCTGGCTACATATTTGATGTTGTGCTTTAAAGCAATTTAAAGAGGATTTCGGATTTGTCTATCGTGGGGCTCCCCCACAGCATTACAGCCTCACAGCCTCCCAACCGAACCTTTGTCCTACTTAACCCAAACGGCTGTCCGGGAGAGCTTTTCAAATAAGCGTTGACAATTTTATGGGCAGCGCATGAATTGCCAAAAGTGAAGATAATGTGCGAGGACATGGGCCAGCAAGCATCTCTGCTGGATGTCAGAGTCACGGACACGGAACGCACGGGCTATTTTGGCAACGCTTAAAACCCACTCAAAATGTCATTAATAACGCACAGGAAAGGGCCGATTAAAATGAGAAATTGAGCCAAAACTAAATACGAGAGGGACGTCATGTTTTGTCCTTTCATTTCACCAAAATAAAAAACTTAATTAGTCCTGTGTGGGGGTGCGATTGGTCATTGTCATTATTGGTCTAGAATTAATTGGCAGACGTCCAGGCACTTGAGCTTCTCTGCGGTGCACGCAAAATGGCTTAATTTCATTTCGGTAAGAAGAGCAGGGTAAAGGAACTCCAAAAGCCATGAACGCCAGTGAACGCACTTAGAGAAAATACTAATTACATCTTGAGCATTTTAATTTTCGATATATGTCGACTAAATTCTTAAGGGATGTTTCCTTCAATACTTAAAACTAGTTTGGAACTTAAAAACAGTATCGGGATATATTTCATTCTTGTAAATGTATGTAACAGGATCCCATAAAGGATCAATAGCCGAGGCGATATCTGCACGTCTCTTTATAACTACTATAAGGGAATAATATAGCAAGTGTAACCAGATTCTGTGTGCTGACTGCTGTGATATCACACTGTATTAAGGGTATTTCAAATCATTGTCAGGCCACATCCAGCCCCTCGTATGGCATAATCTTCTGGCAATCAAAAGCTTCCAGAGACGAGAAAAGCGCAAACGCAGAATCATAAAGAATGATGTCGGTCGAATCATTATTATAGCCTGAATATTGAATGTTGGTGTGCTGTCTTCACTGTGTCTTCACATCTGTTCCACATCGAATAGAACAAGCTTTCAGAAACTGAGTATATTTTTGTTTGTTCTACTAGGAGTTCTTCTTCCTTAAAGGAACTTCTATCGATAAAGGTGGCCCAATAGCTTTCTATCCTGATATATTTCCACGCTACGATCTATGTATCTATTAACTCTCATAAATGTACATATCTTTAAGGATCTGAGGTCCAAGTAGACATACCTACACTCGTATTCTTGATTTCAAAGATTTGTTCTCAGTGCAGAACTCAGCCCATTTACGACTTACATGGGCTTATGATAGTTGGGCCTGCGTGGATAGCTATAGATGGTGTGCCAAACGACACGCAATCTCCCCATAAAAGTTATTAAAAAGGGATATTCGGAAATGGGTTGTCTGCTGGGAATGGGGCTAGAAATGAGACCCTCGTCAGTTAGACGAGGAGTTCCGTTCGAGCAAAAGGAAAGCGGTTGTTAACTAAATTCCCGTTTACGAGTGTCGTAAAACTAGGGTTTGTGACCTCAGATGAGATATCTGATATACTTAGACTTAGATTCAATCAAACTGAAAGTAGAAAGAGGGAAATTCTCTTTTATTGCAACTAGTTATAAGTGTAGTACAATATTTTGAGTGCAGGTGTTCTACATTAAATCATAAATCATTTTTTTTTTCATTTCTTTTCAATCGTTTAGCCCTCTGGTCCCTCGAGCAGCCAATAGGTCTCCATTTCGCCCTTACCCTTGACCTTGACAGTGCCACGGGACTCGACCTTGTAGCCAAGTTCTCGCACCTTGTCTGCCGTGTATTTGGAGAGCTGAATCTTCCAGGGATCACTGCTGCTCTCCATGCGGGAGGCGGTATTGACCGTATCCCCGAAGAGGCAATAACGGGGAACCTTTTGGCCAACGACTCCGGCCACCACGGGACCCGAGTTGATGCCCACCCGAATAGCCACATCGCCCATATCCTTGGGATGAAACTTCTTCATCACGCGCAGTGCCATATCACACGCGTGCTGCGCATGCAAGGGATTGACGTCCGGTGCCCCGGACACCGCCATGTAGACCATGCCCACTGTCTCCACTTTGTAGACGAACGGGGAAATGATTTCCTTATCGAGAACCGAGAAAACCTTGTTCAGCGTATTCACTGCCATCATGGCTCCCTGAATGCTGTTCAAGCCGCCGTCGTAGACATTCAGGACCTCGATGAAGATGACGGAGACCTCCTCGAAGCTCTCACAAACCTGCTCCTGGCTGTTCCTCATTCGTTCGGCAATGGGACGAGGGATCATGGAGTATAGGAGGTCATCACCCTGACGTTTCCAAGAGTCAGCAAGCTCTAAGGACTTTTCCAGTTCATCAGATCGCTGCTCCTCCTTCTCGAACATGATCTCCAGCTTGGAGCAGTGCTGCCAGCCAGCCATGACCAGCTCCCTGCTTAGGCCATGCGGGTTGAGATCGTTCAGGTACAGACCAATGGCATGCAGTTCATCCAGGTTCTCGATCAACGGACTGCACAGGAAAATCATCGAGTCCACATCCTTTATGTAGAACATCTGACCCTTGAGCAGAATGGATTTCAGACCCTGGGAGGAGCGACGTTCACCCGTGGCCGGATCGATTTCGTCCTCTCCAGCAGCCAGCTCCGCCTCGGCAGGATGTGCGTCATTGAACTCCTTGGACTTAGTAATGGCTATGGTCTGCGCCTCGTTTAGATCCATCTCGTCGTAGTTCTCAAAGTCCATGTTCAGGGCTGCGTCGTAGGCATCCCGATTATGCCCCGTACGGATCAGCTCGAACTCGAAGAGAACCGCCCGCATCTGGATCAATGTGTCCCAATCGATGGTGGTGTCCTTGGGCCGTCGACAGTGGAACAGGTCCATCACGTGAGTGCCTATGAAGCCCTTGAGATTAGCCCCAGGATTGTGCATTATCCATGTCTCCACAATCTTCTCCCCGGCATGTGTAATCTTCATGTCGTGGTTCAGGACGAAGGTGAAGGGGAAAAGGTCCAGAAAAACGTCCAGTTTCACCGTGGGCATCTTCAGCTGCGAGGGATGTGCCTCCGTGTTCACACGCTTGGCCATATATTCAGAGTTGTCGAAGTCCAGGCGGTACTTTACGATGACAGTAAGCGGACCATCCGTCATCTTGATGGGACCCGCAGTCCCGCCGCTGATGTCGTTTTGGCTCTCGATTACATATGCCTTGATCTGCAGGCCATAAAATTCCTGGGCCACCTCCGTCATCTGCCCAATAAGGTACTTGGACATGCCCGTTCGACTGCTCCGATAGAGGATGACAGCCCCCTTGTCGTCCATGCTGGTCAGCTGCATGCTCGGCGACTTCATCTTGGGATAGGTGAACCGCATGATCAGGTGAATGTTGTCGATGGACTGCAGAAAGTCGCAGAAATATCGGCCCGTGGAGCGAATCATCTTGTCGTAGCCAAAGTTGCTAAAGAACCTGACGAAGCACTTCCCAAAGAAGTTCATACAGGAGTCGAAGGACTCGCCCGTGCAGGCGGACAGGGCCGCCGCTATGTCCGGCATCAGCTTGTCCGGATAGATCTGGTGGGTCTTGAAACTGTTGTGCTTGCAGTCGATGATGTTACAGACCTTCTTCCAAACGTGTGTGCCGTACTCCTCCTGCACATAGTGCTGGACACTCTCATAGAGCATGCCATACATGATTGATGGATTGTTGGAGAATCTGTGAAAGCAAATAGGAACATAAAAGAGTCTCCATCATCCCATCTCCCAGCTTTCTATCTCTCTGTCAATGATAACTCAATGGTATGCCTACCTTGTTCAACAGGTCCAATTTCTATGCCACACTTTAAGACTCGCTCAAAATTCTTGTTTAAACGTTACTTATTTTCTCTTTTATTTCCGTTTTAGTTGGCAATCTTCTCCGGCAGAATCCGAGCCCTATTTAGTTTCTAATTTGAAGGAAATTCAATTTAAAACACACAGGCGTCCCCAAGCAGGCTGCACTTCACACACGAACACACACGCAATCCCGCAGAGTCGACAATTTTACCATTATATTCTTCAGTCGGTCTCGTTGCTCGTCCTTTGCTTTTTCCGTTGTGGCTTTAATTTCCTTGTTCTGCTTCACTGATGGAGGATGCTGTCGTGTGTGGGTGTGACTGTGGCTGTGGGGACATGGCTTCGGACCTTGTGCGGTCCTTGTGGATGTTATGTACTGTGTTAAAGCTTTCCTGCTGGCTCTGTCTGTGCGAATGAAACGTCTACCCCTGTGTTCCAGCTCTTTTATAGTCGACCAGCACTCAGCTTACACTCTTACTCTTACCCCTCTTAGTAGTCCGTCCGCACTTATTCCCTTTCAGTACCCCCCACCTAGTCGGGCAGTATTACATTTCATGTCATTGCTCCTTGTTGAGGCCAATTGACTGTCGCATTTCGATAAAGTATCAAAAATGAAGTATTTTCCCCTAGTTTATGGCTTTTATAATAACTCACACGCTAAAGCCGCTTTCCCTACAGTGCGGAATGGTACGGAGGGTTTTACTTGAAGCTAAATCTCTATAAAAGACAATTTACTGAATCTTCTGTGTCCCTTTCTGTTTGCGATGTAATTTTTCTTGGAATTATTTTGCTTTTGATGTCGGATTATTTGGCCTGTCTAACGCCGCAATTTACATTTGGGGATTTAAAAATTCCCCCCAACCGAATTCGGTTGCATTGTTTATAGAAGTTCTTAGGGCAGAGGGATTTATGGGGGTATAGCAAACACACAAAAACACCTACACTTGCACACAAATATTTGACATTACATGTTAATGGTGCGACGCCAGGATTGTCAAAGTGATGATAACGGTTGAATGTGGTTGGAGTGAGAGCGGAAAGTACAGTGGACTCCCGACGGGATGAACTCAATAAGATATATCAGATAATGTAAAAGAGGTAAGCAAACGAAGCCGGATCACCGGATCTGGCCTTTGAAAGTACTGTACTGTAAAATATTGTAAAGACTGCAAACTGCAGATCGAACTCAGCTTTCCAGACGAAACAGACGTGCCGAATATGCCGCGGGCCACGGTCAGTAACGAAGCATAGATGAAAGGAGAATTAAAACCTTGCACAACCCTGTCTACGGCCCACTTTTTGTGCAACATATTGTTATTGTATAGTCCTTGATAATTATCAACTATTATCGGTAGCAGTAAACAAATTCCTCGAGACTCGAGTGTTCACTGTAGCAAGGAGCTTGGTATTTGCATTACCGCCACCTGGTGCTGGGGGATGGTATGCCAGGGACCAGGCTATAAACGTGACAACGTATTTAATAAGCGACCAAGCCACCCCTCTAGTCAAAGAAATTGATTGGGCCACGTGCAGGGAGAGCGTTGACACTTCACTTGTGACCTATGCAGACAGCGGTATCGGTGTCCAACAGGCCGTCCTGACACTTGACAGACACGCAATCAGGGAATAAAAGTTATAAAATACGCCTAACGATATAAATGATGAAACAAATTGATTGATGAGAAGGCAATGCCATAGTTGCTGCTGTCCAAAGTCCATTTCAAATAAACGAACCTCGTCCCAAAGATTATCCAAACAACTAAGGAATAATTCTGTGAGCAGTCATTTGGCTGTCTGGAGTCTAGCTAGTAGCGTTTTTAAAGAAAAATTTCAATCCACTCGGTGTATTTTGAAATCAATAGAAATATCGTATTTTATAATGATCTAATGCAGCAGAGGCCCTATTTTCCCAGGCCCACCTTATTGAAGAGCTTATCCTTGACTATCTGGGCCATCAGGCCGTGTATCAACTCAATTGTGGAGCGGCTGCAGTCGCGCGTAGCTTTGGACAGCTTGTCCTCGGAGCGTTTCTCGTTAACATCGGTGCCTGTGAAATAAGAAGCTGGCAATTAGAAGGCTCAAGACTCGGCTTCTATGCGATATTTACCGCGACCCAGAAAGTTTTCACTCTGCTCCAGCTTCTCGGACAAGTCCATGATCTGGCCTGTGGTGTATTCCGTGTTGGTCAGCAGCCCAGAGCTGCCAAGGGTGTTCACCCAGTACTTGTTCCACAAGGAGTCGAGCAATTTGCGGTCCAGAGCCGACTTGAAGTAGCTAATCTCCAGCGGATAGTACTGCTTGCAGTGCACACCGAAATCCTCAATCTTGTTCAACGGTATGGTCTGGTACTCGGATGGCTCCTCGTTTGGGGGCTTATAGCCCTTTGGATAGGTGCGGAAGGCACCCAGACAAACCTTGCCAGCAGAGACAGTGCGCACAGGATCGACCACAATAGCCACGAAGGGCTCCTGGTAGGTCTGATTCAGCATCTGTGTGGAAACGTCAATGCCAGACAGCCAGCAGCCGTATCCGGGGTGGCTGTGGTACCAGCCGACGGCATGCTCCATGCGCCCAACCTCCTTGGCAGCCTCCATGTAGGCAGTCATGTACTCATAGGCCTGGGCCTGGGCATTCACGCGTGTCTCAGTGCCCTCCACTGGCAGGGCAAACGCGTCCATCACAATCTGCCGGCGAATGAGACTTCACCGTAAGAGGTTCTTTGTCTTTTTGTTTGTTATTTTTGTTTGCTCACCATCGTGTTGTCCTCAACCTTGCCCAGCATTAAGCCCATAACCTCGAGAGTGCCCCCGGAGCGGGCGTGCATGACAATCTTCAGCAGCGCCAGAGCTGAAATCTTTATGTCCTTAAAAAAATGTGGATCTTTTTCCCAGGGCTTGGCGTCAATAATCTGACGCTGCTGTTCGGCATCATAGCGGAAGATTTCGTCACAGCTGGGCAGAGTCTGTATGTTGTTCTCCAGCTCCCAAGTCTTTTGTGCAGCATCGACATCCATTTTGTTCGTAGATTCTTCTAATATTTCTTTATCTTTACTATAAATTCTTTTTTTTGTTTTGTTTTCCGGCTATTGGGATCACATTTATCGATAGAATATATCGACGTTTCGAAATATACCAAAATATACCGTAAATATACTGACAAATTTAAGTTATATTATACCACTAACCATACAGTATATATATACTGTATATACAGTATGGTTAGTGATTATACATATTCCTCATTTTTGGTATTCCGTCTAATGTTACTAGCTAATTTTATACGAATAATGAGCTATGTTTCTATATGACTGCCAACGACCATAGTACGCTCATACATCGGCTCTCGTCCAAATTGTTTTTTTTTTTATTATTTCGATATCAATTATTAGTATGACCAGATTAGCATATGCAACTCGTGAAATTCTCGACTATTTCTTGTTATTTAATTGTTAAGTGTAGTTATGTCATGAAGCGACTCACAACCAGCTAAAATCCGCAAACGTAGCTTTTCTTTTATTTTGTTTGTTAATGAAAAACTGGAAAACCTATTCCTGCATAATATACATTTAAACGAGTTGTCAGCCCCAAGGAACTCAATTTCGAACTTAACGCCTACATTGGCGCAATTGCATCCGATTGGCAGGTCACACTCGCGCGTCCATTGCAAAAAAAAATTCCGACAGATATTAAAAATATCGTACTGCAGGGGGAAACAGCATAGTTATTGTGTGAAAAGTGTACCAATTACTGTGAACAACTATTAGGCCAGGTGTTTATTCGCGACTCGCTTAAGTCTCGCTCGTCTCCTCCGCCGTGCGGCTTCTTTTCTGTTTTTTTTTTGCACCCAAGCCAAAGCCAAAGTTGCGCCACTCACACTCCTACTTTGCGGCCGGGCCGCAGCATTTCCATCAAAATGTCTTTGGATGGCGCTAAATTGCGGTATGTTGACGAAAGCGGCTTGCCCGTGGTTGTGGCGGCCAAAGGACGCACCTTCCAGGTGGGTTCGTATCTGAGCTGTGACCTGGTCCTGGATGGGCCCCAGGTTGAGGAGCTGCTTTGCGAAATAAAATGCGACGCCTTCGGCAGGGTGAGTGGAGGGGGGGGAGTGCATCGATTTGCCCTATCAACAGCATGTGTTTGTCCCCAGGTAACCATCAACAACAAATCGATTAAGGAGCTCGTCCATCTGAACGATAAGGTTCTGCACGGCAAGCGGCCGCTGCTACATGGCGGACGCATCACCATACTCAATCAGGTCTACACTTGGGAGTTCCCCAAGATCTCCGAGACGGAGGATGTGCCGCGCACTCCCGAACGCCTGTCGCCCGTTGAGCAGGCTTCCAACTCCTGCCCATCCCTGAAGGTATGTCGATTCGGAGTATCTCCTCTGCAGATAGTACCACATACAGTACCAAGTACAGTTTCTCAAGACGAACTTTCCCTTTGTTTCCCTCTGTTTGCCTTACAGTTGCAGTCCCACCGTCCTCAGATCGACAAGCGTTTGACCGTGCACAAGTAAGTGAAACCGTCTGGCAGGGCCGGCAGTCACCCAGGTAGACGATGGCCAACCCTAAAATATCCTTCATCACTCTGGGTGTGTTTGTGTGTGTGTGTGTGTTTTTTTTCCGTTTGTGTCTGTGTCTGTGCACACATATTCCCTACATATGTTGGTTGTCCTAGAATTTGGCCCTATAATCATCAATGTTTTCTTTCCAGCTTTCGCTATTGCATCAATTCGGATGACGAGGGCAACACTTCGATTGAGTCGCGGGATGAAAGCGATGCCCATGTGGAGGCAGACGAGAGCCAACGCTGCAAGACTCCGCCAAATGCAGACGACGAGCCAGCAGCCGAAGCTGGTCAGACTCCGAAAGTAGATCTTCTGGATGCCACGCAAAACAAGGAGAACACCGCCACCCCACCAGCCAGTCACAAAAAGCTGCTGAAGCTCTGCGCCCTCTCCGATGTGGTCATCACCTCGTTCTCGCCCCGCGAGACTGGTGTCAAGACGGAGAAGTCCTTCACATGTGTCCGCAAACCCAACGTGACGACAATCTCCACGCCCAAGAGCGTCTACAGCACTCCAAAGAGCGTGCTGTCGGAGCTGAATGAGGACAGCTGCAGTCGGGATCTGCTCGACTTCAGCACACCATCCACATCGAAGAAGACCCGGAGGAAGACCTCCATGTATCTCATTGACCTGACAACACCACAAAAGCTGCGTCCCACGCTCAAGCATACGCCCATCATTGTGTCCGACAGCGCCGACGAATCGTCAGGTGCCTCGCCGCTCGTCATAGACATAACCCAAGCGGACACGCCGCCATCTCCAGCTCCAGCTCCGTCGCACAAAGTGGCCAAGACACCGAAGAGACTGGCGGCTGCGGCGACCCCCAAGCGAACGCCACAGTCCCTGATGAAACGGGCTCTGCTGACGAGTACCAAAAAGCAGATTGCTGCCAATCGAGCAGAGCCAACCACGCCTGTGGCCGCGCCGAAGCGACCATCTCTGCTGCAGGCGCGTCGTCAGTGCCTCACCACACCGACTCGTCTGCCCTTCCATTCACTGAAACGAACCGCTGCCCAACGAGCGGCCGATCAGGAAAAGGCCAAGACACCCAGGACCTCGCCTCGCAAGGGACCATCTCTGTTCTTTGCCAGTCCCCGGGAGAACAAACTGTCCCAGATGAGGCAGTCCCTGGCTGGGGCCAGGCGCAGTCCCAATGTGGAAATGAGCAACAAGTTGGTGTCCAAGGCTCGACGCTCCCTCAGCAACTCTCCCAGGGATGGTTCCCCCAAGCTAGAGTCGCCTAGGATCGGGTCACCCAGGCATGGATCACCCAAGCCAGCCTCGTCCATCGCCCCATTGACACCACAAACGAGCGGAAGCGCGTTGAAGGAATTAAATATATCCAAAAGCAAATGCTCCACCCCGGAGAAGCTGGACGACTCTGGGGATGATCTGAGCCGCACGTTCACCATCAAGGATGATCATGATGAAAGCGGAGGAGAGCCAAGCAGAGCGGGATCAACAGTCGAGACAGCGGTAGCCACTGAAGAGCCACCAGTAGATGCAGTAGATGAGATTCCCATTATCGAGGATAGCATATGTGAAGAGATTCACGTAGATTTGCCTGAGAAAATCGTCGAGGGTAAGTGGAGAAAAGGAATCTTTGAATCGAGTCCAGTTTTTAAACCCTTTTTTCCTTCAGGTGCGGTTTTGATTGACGACAGCATTTGCGAGGAGCTCCCCACAGATCCGAAAGCCAATGCAGAAGGTAAGACATGAATTGCATTTCAGAATGAATGGCTCTCAACAAGTCTTGATTTTAGAAGCATCACAAAAGGACCAACTGGAGAGTCTGAAGACGATTGAAGAGGACAAAACTTCCATTGTAAAAGCGTCAACAGTTGAGAAGCCGGCTATGGAAGTGGAGAAAGAAGCTCCAGCTTTACGTACACCCCTGCCTCGAAGGAGTTCGCGGCGCCTCTCCGCTGACCAGAGGACTTTGGCCACCACTCCGCGACGCAGCACTCGCCGAGCCTCTGTCGAGGTCAATAGCGACCAGAATGTAATCGGCCAACGCACGCGACGCGCCTCTTGCTCTGCGGCCGATACACAGGCCCTGGCCACGCCCACGCGAAAGCGTCGACTGACAGAGGAGATGGGCACGCCAACACGGCAGTCGAAGCGCCTGCTAAACACGCCCAAGCGAACCAATTTAGTCGATGAATCCGTCGGCGATATGGGCGTCATTGTGGAGGAAGCTGCTCCGGCAGATGGTAGGCTGAGAATTAGACACGTCCTTGGGATTAAATATATCTCAAGTGTTTTCTTTGTTACAGAAAAAGAAAAAGCGGCCGCTGAAGACGAGGATTACGGCACGGAGCTGGCCACAGATGAGCCCGACAATGTGGACTATCATGGCCTGAGGGATATGCTAAAGACGCCCAAGAGCTGCAGCACGCCGTTGTACAAGGGCTTGCGGGAACTGATGCAGACCCCGAAGATGCCTGCCTCGCCCATTCTGGGCAACATTGAGGAGCTGCTGGAGCGCTCTGACAGCGTCTCGGACACGCCGCGAAGGAGCAGGCAGAGAGCACCAGCGGGAGAGCCAGAAGGCAGGAACCTCGACCGGATTTTGAAGACACCCAGTGCCAAGAACATCATGGTCCCCAATGAGCCAGCCAGTGCGATGCTACATTCGCGCAAGGATTACACCAGCGACTCGGTGCTGATAAGTTGCAATTTGAGCGTTGGAAGGCACACCCTGCCCCTGGACAATATCTTCCACGATGTACCCAGCACGTCCGCTGTCCATGCGGACGACAGTGAATTCGAAATAAATGTGACTTCCGTCAGCACAGCCACTGACGCCGATCCCCTGGCTGCCTCCAAGCGAAACGAATCGGTCTCGTCGGAGGACCTGATGAACTTGAGTGCTGCCACGACTTACAGGAAGACTGCGACGACCAGCACCACCTACAAAGCTGCCATCAGGGCGGACCTGAACCTCAGCACACTGACTGAGGAGGGAGGGGCGTCCAGGGACACCTCGCCAAGCGTCAACGACATAAGCGGCATCCAGCTGCTGGATCAGACCTCGGATTCGATGTTCTGCGACCCTCTGGTAGTGTCAGTCTCTGGTGTTGAATCGGGCGACGTGACCGTGGAGGAGACCAAGGCTCAGACCGTCCGTCCGCCATCTGAACCGATCCCGAGTGACGATCGTTCCGACACTGACTCAATCGTGGGTCTGAGCGAACCCCTGGTGTTCAGCGATGATGAGGAGACAATCGCAGAAAAAGACATTCCCCACAAGAAGGTGGAAGAATCTGCTGTGACATCGCCCAACAAACACGCTGCCACAGACCCAACTAATACAAATGGCAAAGATATACCTATATCCGTCGAGGGATCCATAGAAGCCGTCGATTCTTTAGTCGATGAGATTTCGTTGATCGAAGTACAAGACATCACGACTGAAAGCAGCATCAATGCCACCAAAGGCAACACCATGCCCAACGACTCTTCAATGATAATTGAACTGGACTCAAGCGAAGACACCAAAGCACCGCAGGCTAAAGAAACGGATGTCTCCTCTGTCGTGGAGGCTACGATTACCGAGTCCGAGACTTATCCTCTGGACTCTACAATCGAATATTCGGCCATTGAGCTGAACGTCTCAAGCCCAGTCGCAAATAAGGAAATCACAGCTGCCAAACCGGGAATACTCGTATCAGAAGTGGAAGCATCGTCCTTCAAGGAGTTGCCAGAGGAAAGTGCAGCCGAAAAGTCGGAGGTTGAAGTTGAATCGGCACCCAAAGAGCTGCCAGAAGAAAGCATCACAGAGAAGGGCACTGAAAGGAAGCCTGTGGAAGAGAGGTCACCAATCAAGGAGGCCCCAGAGAGTGCAGTCCGAGACATAGATGAGGAGGAGAAGGACAGTTGTGAAGAATATCCAGCTCCAAAGGAAAAGGAAGATACTCCATCAGTTGAGAATAGTTTGGATATCATTCAGCAAATGCCAGAAGCAAAGGAAACGCCAACCGATGTATCTTTGGTCAAAGAAGGATCTGAGGTAGAGGATATCCTGGGACTGTCGGCTGTTGTAAACGCTGTTCAAGATACAATTGACTTCGAAGATCCACAGACACTATCCCATGAGACGGCTACAAGCACAGACGAACCCGAACACAAAGAATTGGAAGCTTCTAGTGCGCCCAAGCCTGCTGGGGAACAACGAAGTGAAGCGTCTCCTGCTACAGAGTCAGCAAGTGAACCAACAAAAGAAGCCCATAGTCCGGAAGTGGACTCAAATGTAGTGGACGTGACACAAGACATCAGCAGAGCTGAGAGTCCAAAGGAAGCTGAGACACCACCTGAAGATGGGGCAATTCAATTGGATGCATTCAGCATTTTAGAAACTGTTGACCAAGAGTCCACGTCCATCATCGATCCACCGCAAGAAGCTGATGTGGTGCCAGAAAAATCTTTGATTGAAAAGTTACCAGAAGAGTCGTTGATTGAAGAAGTGCCAGAGGAATCTTTGATTAAAGAGGTGCCAGAGGAATCGTTGATTGAAGAGGAGCCAGAGGAATCGTTGATTAAAGATGTGCCAGAGGAATCTTTGATTGAAGAGGAGCCAGAGGAATCTTTGATTAAAGAGGTGCCAGAAGAATCTTTAATCGAAAAGGTGCCAGAGGAATCTTTGATTGAAGATGTGCCAGAGGAATCTTTGATTGAAAAGTTACCAGAAGAGTCTTTGATTGAAGAGGTGCCACAAGAGTCTTTGATTGAAGAGGTGCCAGAGGAATCGTTGATTAAAGATGTGCCAGAGGAATCTTTGATTGAAGAGGAGCCAGAGGAATCGTTGATAAAAGAGGTGCTAGAGGAATCTTTAGTCGAAGAGGTGCAAGAAGAATCGTTGATTGAAGAGGCGCCAGAGGAATCTTTAGTTGACGACTTGCCAGAGGAATCTTTTATCGAAGAGGTGCCAGAGGACTCTTTAATTGAAGAGATTCAAGACGATTCCATTGCATTGGAAACCACGCTAGATGAAATTCGATCTGAGGATCAGCAGACCAATGGTCCCAAAGTGGAAGAGCTGCCCAGCCGAAACCAGAAAGAGGACGTGTCCCCACTGGACGTGCCTAGCGATGCGGAGGCAAACGAGAAACCTGCAGCTGGAGGGCAGGATGGCAGCACGAAATCCGCAATCGACACAGCAAAGGAAACAAATAATCTGGATGAATCAACTGCCGGGGATCTAGCTGAAGATGAGGTGATTCAATTGGATGCCTCAAACCGACTTGAAGATGTTTCTACCGTCGAGGAAATGCCAGAACTTGAAGGATCTCCAGCCGAAGAACCTGCAGATGGAAAGGATAAAGAGGATGCCATTCAACAAGATTCAAAGCCAGAAGACACAACCCAAAACAAGAGTCCAAGTGAAGGTCAACGGAGCAATGGCCAGGATGCGGAAACATCGGCCTCGGAAGCTGCCGAGAAAACGTCTCCCAGCGACAAATCTGTTATCGGGAAGCCTGAAGAGGCTTTCCTTCTGGAGGAGTCAACAGACATGGAGTTAACGAAGGATGAATTCATCCCGGAGGTCGCAAAGGAAGCCGAGAAATCCCCAACGAAGGAACCTGCTAGAGAGAACGGAAATGACGAAGAGGTCATTCAATTAGATGACTCCAACTATTTTGAAGATGTGGTGCCCACCTTAGATGGTCGCAAATCTCCAAGCGATGAACTCCTTAAAGCAGTTGATGAAGAACTCGCCCGCGAAGCGGAGACATTGCCCTCGGAACAGACTTCAGTCCAGAGGAAATCAACTAACGACGACAAAGTCATTCCAGGGGATGCCTCGAGCAATGCAGAAACGCATGAAGGCGACATCGATCAGTCACTTTCTGGCCACACGACGGAGGATGAGATCACTGCTGACGTCTCAGCTGTAGACCCTAAAGCAACACCAACAGCCACAGCCATGGAGTTACCCAAAGAAAGCGAAATGAAGTCCACATCTGAGGCGAAAGTCATCCCCGAGACCTGCACAACCAACGAAGCGGCTGCTTCTCTAGAGGATTCAACTTCTGAGACAGTTTCGGAAGCAACTCCAGATGAACACAAAGTCGAAGCTATTATCTCAACACCAGAGCGGAATATTCAACAAGAAACTGAAACAAAAACCGGACCTGAAGCTGAGCAAAGAGGTCCATCCCCTTCAGTTGAGGCGCCTGTAGATGCAGCGAAAGAACTGCCTCAATCAACCCCAGGAAAAGAAGAGGAAACATCAGAGATTGTTTTGCGATCTACTAAGGAACCTGCTCTTAGTGACCCATGTTCTATCGCCGAGGGATCTGTCACCCCACCACCTGCAGTTGAGCCTGTTAAGAATCCATTGCCTGAAAAGGAAGAGGAATCCGCACAGACTGAAAGCTCTGAAGTTCCTGTTCCCAGTGCTCCAACTTCTATCGTTGAGGAAGGCACCCCTTCTCTTGCAGTCGAGAAGGCATTAGGGGAATCAAAGGAACTGACTCAATCATCAGCACAGAAAGAAACATCAGAGATTATTTTTGAATCTACTAAGGAACCTGCTCTTAACGCCCAAAGTTCCATCGCTGAGGAAAGCAACCCATCACCTGTAGTCGAGGTTCCTGGGCCAGAAAAAGCAGAGGAATCCGCACAAATTCGCTCCGAACATTCTAGGGGATCTGTTCCCAATGCTCCGACTTCTAGCGTTCAGGAAGAGCCCGCTCCACTTGCAGTTCAGGAGCCATTGGGAGAACTCTCTCAATCATCACCAGACAAAGGACGGGTATCAGTAGAGATTCCATCAGACTCTACTAAGGAACCTGCTGCCAATGCTCCGATCTGCATCGATGATGAAAGCACACCTTTATCCACCGAGGAAATACAATCAGTTTCCTCAACATCAGAGTCTGAAGAAGTGATCGATGAGACCCCCACAAATCAGTCGATAATCGGCTTGATTGCTGCAAACAAACCATCTGCAAGTACAGCTCAAAGTGCGAACGACGAGATCCAAATAATATCAGACGATAGTCAATCAGTGTCGTCCCCGAAAGAAGAAACTTCAAGCCAAGATGACGACGAAGATGACGATGAGGATTGCGATGAGGCCATGGACATGCTGGAAGAACAAGTCGATCCTGTGGATCTGCACGTGAATAGAAGGGAAACCACCACCAAAGTGTTCCCCTCTAAGGTCCAAATGGATGATGATGTGATTGAGTTGAGCGACTCAAATTCGAGCCACGATCCGCAGGAGAAAGTACCAACAGAAACTACAGCACCCACAGTGGAAGCCGCAACAGAAGCCCCTGAAGCAGATAAACCTTCGTCTTCGGGTGCGCCCGCTGGGGTTGTGGAGCCCAAAGCCATGTCTGTTAAATCATATACTACTGGTTCTGCAAAGGAAGATGAAGTTGCAGCCGCATCCCCTGAAGATACACCAAGGGAGGCCGCACTCGAGCTTACTCCAGCCCCAAATGAAACGACAGGAGCCTCCGTATCCGAGACACAAACATTTGGATCCGCTCTGGATGAAGAACAGGATATCGCAGCTGAGTCTGAACGAGACAGAAGGAATACGCTAGCGACGGAAAAGCCGCTCGAAAGTAATTCTGAAAACGGGAATCAAGCGCTTGAAGAAAACACCTTGAAAAATGTTGAAGAAGAGAAGGATGCAGAAAACAGGGAAAAGCAAGAGCCAGAGGTGGCTGCAGAAGAAGCAGTCAAGCAGGAGGCGAGGAAGGTAACAAGACTGGCACGCAATGACGGGCAGCCGCCCGCTAAGGAGATTCAGCCAGCCGCCAAAAGAGCCAGAAAGGGCTCGTCCGTGGAGAGAACTGCAGAGGCTAGCGAATTGGAGAGGCCAAGGCGGCGGGGCCGCAAACCGTCCGCCGAGGTACAGCCAATCCTCGAGGAAAAGGATGTCATCACGAACACGAGACGGGGACGAAAGCCGTCCAAGCAATCATCAGAGGAGGCAAAGGACAACGAAGCACAGCCGAAGACGGAGGAGATTCTGAATCCCATCACAGAGGACAACATGCCATCCGAACATGTTAAACAAATGGATCCACCAAAGCGAAACCAGGAGGAATCCAAGGAGCTGCTCCCTTCGACAACAAGGCGTGGACGCGGACGTCCTCCATCAGCGGAGAAGGATCAAGCACGGAAGGCCAAAGCCCGGGAGCTCCTGGCAGCCATTAAAGTAGATCAAACAGTGGACTCCGCGCCTAAGAAGCTCCCAAAACGAGTTCGCAAAACACCCGAAGTGGTCCAGGAGGTGCATATGGAGGTTATGCCTGAGACATCAAAGCGAAACAGACGAGCTCCAACAGCAGAGAAGGAGGCCACAAAGGATGATCCACACATCCCCAAAACCCATGAGCATCTGGCAGCCATCAAAGAAGATCCACCAGCTGGGGATGAACCAAAGAAGACCCTGAAACGAGCCCGCAAGTCCTCAGAGCTTGTAAAAACCGAGGAGGCCAGTCAGCAGCCAGCTAAAGAGGGCCAGCCAGATGCCCAGGCAGATAGACCCAAGCGACGTGGACGCAAACCCTCCATGGATGTGGAGGTGGCAGCTCCGGAGGTGCCCGAGCATCCCAGGCGCCGAGGACAGAAAGCAGATCCAACACCAGAGAAAGAATCAGCCTCAATGAAGCCCGTGGACCATCATCTGGAGGAGATCGCTGAGGAAATCGAGCGAGAGCCAGAGCCAAAGAAGCTGCTGCTGGACGAGGAGGAGCCCAAGACACGGCGACGCGGACGCAAAGCCACAGCCGAGACGACGGATGTCCCAATGGAGCATGTCGAGGCTGCCAGCTCTCGGCGGCGCGCACGCAAAGCGACCGTGGAGGAGGGCACGGCCGACCAGGTGGAGCCCAAATCAAAGCGTCACAGCGGAGAGGGCCTACCACCGGAGACTCCTCTTCCCGAGATCCAGGAAGCATCAACGGTAAAGACAACGCGACGCGGTCGCAAACCAAGCGTGGATGTGGATACAGCAGAGAAGAAGCAGCCATCGCGAGCTCTCCGGAAGCCATCGACGAGTGTCGACGAGGGCACACCCCAAGCCAAAAAGACAACGGCACGAAGAGGACGCAAAGCTTCCGCCCAAGCTGAAGGTATCGATGCACAGAAAAATGTGCAGGATGTGACCACAGAGTTGGCTGCCACCGTTACTGCCACCGCTTTGGCCTCCGCAGAGAAGCCCAACGATGGCGTATACCCCTCGCCCTCCCACACCGAGGATGAACTGACGCCGCGTCGACGCGAGGGACGCAATCTTCCACGGAAGAACTACACAGAAGTTCCCGACGATGACAAGCCCAGCTCTGGATCACGACGTAACCGAAAGCCGGTGACCAGCGGCAAGGCAGCAGCTGCCAAGACGCTCGAGATGGAGGTGCATCCCACCACGCCAACACCCTCTCAGAAGGGGCCACCGATCGAAGAGGCAGTCAGAGCTACCCCAGCCACTCCAGAGATGGCCACGGTGACCTTGCCGGACCCCACAACTTCGCAGAGACGTGAGGGACGAAATCTGCCACGCAAGAACTACACAGAAGCCCCCGACGATGACAAGCCGACCCCGTCCCGCAGCCGGCGCCAGAGGAATCCGACGGTCAAGGCCCTGGAGCTGATTGTGGACACCACGCCCAGACCAGCCACGCCCAGGCGACGCAGAGGAAAGGCCGGCACTGAGGAGCCGCACGAGGAAGCGCCTGCAGCGAAGAAGGTGGCCGAGGAAACAGAGGTAGCCACGGTCGCCGCAGTCAAAGGACGTGGCACCCGTCGCAAGGCCGAGGATGAGGCTGAAGCAGATTCTGCAGCGCCCACCAAGCATGCGGCACGAGCAGGCAACTCACGCAAAGCCAAGGTCGAGACTGAGCCAGATTCAGAGGACCAGCCGGCCACCAAGAAAGCACGTGGCGGAGCCCGTGCTAAGACACCAGCGGTGATCATTTCTGACGAGGAGCCTGCAGAGCAGCCGGTGGTGGCTGTGTCCGCCAAAAAACCAGCCGACCGTGGACGCGGACGAGCTGCCAAGGCAGCCCCGATTGTCGAGCCAGAGGCAATGCAGCCCGTTCCGTCGGCGGAAGCCGCTGCCCCCTCAGCCTCGACGGCACGCAGTGGCCGTGCCAAGAAGGTGCACTTCGAGGCCACTCTCCCAGCGGCAGATTCCGCCACCAGCAACGACGAGGCGCCCAAGAGAGCGACACGCTCCCGCCGCAAATAAGGAACTTCATTTGCATCTTGCATTTGCCCCATTGTTTATACATATATAAATATTCTCTATCGTACAATTGTTTTTAAGCTTTCACACACTTTACGAACTTCTGTATAAAATAAAATTACATCTATGCACGGCTATTTCTAAGCTCTATCATTAGTACTCCGTGCATACATCCCTGTCCTGTCACCCCGCAAAAGGATCCCATTCCCTCGCTCAGAAATATAAGACCTTAATAGACCTAGGCATACCATATATACAGATACACATACATATACATATATAATGTAAGACATCCCCCCAAATAATAAAGAAAAATTAAACAAAACTTTGTTCCAATCTACAATTAATGGACGCGTTCACCAGGACCAGCCGAAATGAGATGGGAAAATCGAAACTGAATAAATCGGATAAGTTTAAAAGATACCTATAAAGTTTCAAAGTTGACCATATGCATCCTTCGGATCGATATTAGGTTTGTGGTGGAAGTGGATGGGTGTAGTACCCAGAAGGAAGCGTTTCCGATCCCATAAAGTATATATATTCTCGATCAACATCAATAGCCGGGTCGATGTAGCCATGTCTGGTCTGTCCATCCATGCGTCCGTCTAGATCTCAGAGACAAAAAAGTCAAAACAACCTTATTTTGTATTTACACTCCTTTGATATCACACTGTTACAAGTTTATTTCGCCCACACAAAGTACTAATATCTGTGGCATCCACAATTTTGAAACTACGAGAAACCACAAACGCAGAATCATAGAGAATGATTATATAACAACCAGTTTCAGGAGTCTGGGTTAGATGGATACAATATTGGATGAGTGGATGGCATGTAATTAACTTATGATCCACATTTTCGATGAGGGAATCGGCCGTCTGGTAAGTCATGTTAGGATCATTTTGAAGAATTTATACCATTGCCAGCACACCGGATACCTCGAACACCGTACAGGCTCAGCAATATACAATGTATTAAAACGGAAGAAAACCCTTATAAGCGTCATTTATCTAAACCCTTTATCGACTGATAATACAAATGCTGACAAGCTGAGCAGATGCATCTATAAGAAAACGCTTAGACTTGATTTTTGAGTTTATATCAATCTTTTCCACTATCTTTATTTACTCATCGGATCATCGTGTCGTAATAAAATGAAATTTTCATCATTTTTTTTTTTGGTATAGTCGTATAGATAATGCTCGTTGGAACACAATTCGTTTGCTCTTCTCGGATTAGACGTAAGAAACTTAATTGTATTTGTTGTCGGGACTTGGTCTTAGACAAGTTATTCTTTTGGGATCTGCATAACAATGGGAACATTCGTGAAAAATGGCCAAATGTTCGGCATTCTAGAAAAGCTGCGCGTGTATGTTTGTATATACTACATACATATATAGAGCACATCAAAAAAGCAATCTACTACCTTATGGGGTATACATTTGTGTACATGCGAGTATAGTACATGTGTAGAAATATCGTACAAAATTTGAGAACAGAACATATAAGACAGGGTATATGAAAATATAGACATAATTAAATAGAAAACATATATAAAAATAAACAAACAGGACGTCAATATAAAAAATAAAATATAAAAAGCATCCTGTAGAGGACAATAAATAAAGCACAAAACCTATTCAGACATAAATATACAGCTTCAATCTCACTGGTACAGCTAGTGGTACTGGTGCACAACGGGTAATACTTTCAAAAGCTTCTACAGATACGGAACACGTACTAAAAACGCATTTTATAAACACATATCGAGTGTGGGGGGAGGGGATTGAACGTGGGCACTAAAAACGAATTACTCTTAAGAATTAAGTGTGGCGCAGCTAAATGCAAACAGTTTCTCTGTATGTGCGCTCCTGTCTGAGTTGTCTGAGTTGTGTTCGTTGACTTCCTCGCTGGTGAATGGAACACCTTAGGCCTTCATCAGTAGATGCGGCTCGGAGCGCAGCGAGTCGGTCAAATATTGGATCTTCATGGTCTTCTGAAAATAGCGCTTCTCGTTGGGCGAGTTCACCATGTAGACGATTGGACGGACGCCAACATTGCGCCACAGGTCGGCAATGTGCCTGCCAAAAGCCAATTTAACATTAAAGAGTAGTCCAAAAAGAGAATACCAATGAATGGCTTACAAATTGAACTCTTCTTTGCTGAGAAAGACAACGCTTATGCCGATCACGGGGGCAATGATATTGCGAAAGATTGCACCATAGATTGAGGTAATCAGTGTGGAGGATTTGAGTATGGCCAGCGATAGATAGGTCTCATGCCACAGGCCACAAATGATCTCCGGACGCAGTTTGCGCAGCTGAAAAGAATAACAGGCATCAAAAGCATTCCCATAGAAGCATCCTCCTCTATGCATACCTGATAAATGGCAAGCGGCGAGCGACTAATAACAATTGTTCGCTGCGTAAACGCCTCATTGGCGGCCATAAACTTCTGCAGCTGGTCGAGCATGCGGGCACTGTTGTCGTGCAGGCGCAGGAAGAGCGTGGCCGAGGTAGCCTCCGCCTCCACATAGTCGGAGAGCTGCCTTAGCGTGGTCACTGACTCTGCCTCGAAGTGGGACCTGTGTATTGACATTTGAGTTTAATGAAGTTCCACTTGATTTGCCTCAGGCTTATGTCTCACCCCATAGGATGCTGCTCCGTGATGTTGAGTTTTTGCAGCTCGCTCAACGGCTGCTGAGCCACAGCCAGGCGACTGGGGTTAGCTATAACAATTTCCCCGCAGGATGTGAGACCGGCATCGAGAAGCACGTTCCGATATCCACGTGTTAGGCACTGAAAATGAGGGATGTTATTGATTTTTGCTGGGGTAAGGGCCGAAGCAACCACCGCCTCATGACGTCACCTTTTTGATTGCTGCCTTCGAGTTCTCGGGCGCATCGTAGCCGGCCGCCCGATTAGCGATGGGCCAATAGCTCGGCCAATCATCCGGCGCGCTCAGCAGGCTGAGGAGCCGCTTCTCGTTGGGACTGCGCTGCAGCTTCACGAACTTGGAGGCCACACAGACGACGACGAGGCTCAGGGTGCACCAGGGTATGGCCAGGTTGCAGAACAGCCAAAACACGTTGAAGCAGAAGAAGATCATGCTCACCGAGCAGCACAGCAGCTGGTAGATCATCTTAATGCAGAGCCACAACCAGCGCCAGTACATTCAGCAGAGGGAACTGTTGAAAGATTGCACTTAAGTGTCTGTTTAGGGTCTATTTTTACCTCTAGTATTTGTTAGTTTCGTTGCTTTCTTGTGTCTTGTGTAAATGCACCGCACTCACCCTAAATAGAATGCGTGCCGCCACCACCACACCACCCGCTCTGCTCTGTTCCACCCGCTGATGCCGTTGCCACTCCCACGCCTGTTTTTCCTACAATATATCACTGCCACCGCCCCACTGTTGACTCAGAACTTGGTTAAAGTCTAGCCCTCGATTTAGGTTCGGTTCAAAATTGTTTTTGTAACGGGCAGGGCCTAAAATAACCGTTCAAAAAAACTAAAATCTCGCACAAAACGAGTAAATCAGTGTGACCGCAGACTTATCGTTAAAATATACAGTCAGTGTTGCCATTTCAGCTTATTTTAAGCTAGATTTTGCTTATTTAAAAACAAAATAGCTTGAAAAATATCTATCTTATTTAAAATTTCATTTAGCTTATTTTGGCTTCAAAAAATTTGGTACAAAACAATTTTTGCTATTTGATTGTATTGTTATATTTCTTAATTTTTAGCGAGAAATCGGACAAAAATCATATATCTTGTTCGTATTTTGGTATATCATCCAATTTTGTGTATATATGTATGGTAATTGTTCGTTGATAAGTTTCAGTCACACTATGGTATTGCACACGTTTGCCCATTTGCATAAAAAAAATGACAAAAGTGTTTTATAAAAAAAATTTCCACAATTTCTGGTTAAATTTCGATGAATTTAAGGAGGGGCTGCGCAATATGCCAACTGAATCCACATAAGCGTACTGCTGCTTTTGTAAGTCAACAATTGGGGCCAAGTCGTGGCAATTACGGCAGTATGCTGTCGCTATAAAACATGACACAAACTAACAAAATACCTCTTGCTAGAAAGTCCTCAAAAACAGAGGAGCAAAAGGCTGTACATTGCTGAGCACTCGGCCATGGCAGAATGAAGTGGATAAAATCATGTTATTACTTTCTTTAAAAATTGAATTATATGTACATTATTTTCATGTGTTTTTATTGTTAGATTATTTTTAAGCTTTTTTTGTATTTAGCTTATTCAAGCTTATTTTTTCTTCAATCTAGCTTATGGTGATTCTCAAAATCTGGCAGCACTGGTACACAGTGTGCCCGCAGCGCACACCAACGGCCACATTACCCGCTGAATTTTGTATATAAAGCAGCTACGAGAAAGCCATAACCGGCCCGCCACAGCCAAAATATCCGCCTCGAATTCCTCTCGAATCGTACTTCAGCCTCCGCAACTAGACTTCTCGGAGCGTAAGTGAACCTCCGCAACCACACTTCTTGGAGCGTTATTGAACCTCCGCAACCACACTTCTTGGAGCGTTATTGAACCTCCGCAACCACACTTCTTGGAGCGTAATTGAACCTCCGCAACGAATCTTCTATTCCATTATTCGGTTCTATTAGTCGGTTTAAATTGTTTAAAACTAAATTATTTAAAAGCTTATTTAAACTTCAATTAAATAAACCCTCGGCACAAAACATTGCCTGACTTGATGACGCACCTAGAAGTTGCTTAGCTTTTTGTGCCAAGCTTTGTCTTTGCTCATTATACCCACCCAGAACTGAGATCTGCTCCATGAGTCTGTAAGAGTAGTCCAGAAACCATCGACTGGCCTCAGATCGCCAAGAATTTCAGTTGGTTTCCCCAAACAGAAGCGTTTGTTGGTTTCCCTCTCGGGGCTTGGATTCGTCGTCATCGATCCCGGATGCTCTCCCGGTAGCTGGAACCTTAATTTGGTTTTTGAGATAAATCATGAATATGGTCGCACGTAAATAATGTAAGAAAACCCTATACTGATTTTGCCATTCTGTAACGTAGACGTTAATAATTGAAAAAAAAAAATCTTGGCTCCGTCTGAGGAGTATTAAACGAGCTCCTACCGTGCGGAGGCAAAGTCAAGCTACTGCCGGGCCGCGTCAAGGTAAAAGATCTCGAAGACTTCCAGTAGATATCCAGAATGCCAACAAGGAATAGTACACTCCGAAAAGATTCGTTGCGAAGGTCCAATTACGCTCCGAGAAGTGTGGTTGCGGAGGTTCAATTCAATAGTTTGCAATATTTAAGCTGCTTGACCAGACAGGAACTATCGATGAGGTTAGCGCGCACATTCAAAATAGGCTATCACGCATGTTATCCCGTATATTTCCTTTATTGATGGAGATTTACAATTTGGTGAGCAGACGTATCCAACGGCGTACAGTGGGGTGGGCCAGACGAGTGTACACGCCTGGATAATAGGGATCCGCACAGCTGACTCCCCAGGAAACGATTCCAATCAGAGTGCCTTCGGCACTGATGGGACCTCCGCTGTCGCCTTGACAGGCGTCCGTGTTTCTTGCGGCCGCACAGAACATTCTAGACAAGATGGTGGGACATTAATTAGAGATTCCAAGTGCCAAATCTCTCTCCCTATCTCTGCTCTCTGTACACTTACGCATCAGTGACGCCGCCGTGATTTTTCAAGGCGCTGTCACACTTTTCCTGATTAACGGTCTGCACAGTGGTGCTCATGAGGACCGGCGCCAGGACGGGATTAATGATATCCATGTGTCCCCAGCCAGAGACGACGGCGGACATGCCCTCCGGGATAGCCTCGCTCACAGCTGGCAGGCGGATGGGCGTCGTGGAAAGAGCTCCGACGGCAGTCCGCAGCAGAGCCACATCGAAATTCATGTCCGTTCGATCGTACGCGGGATGCTTGTAGATGGTCTGCACGGGCTGTATAGAACCGCCTGTGGTGCGCAGGACAGTGCCCTGGCGCAGGGTGAACTCGCGGGGACTCGTCTCGTGGTTGTCGATGCAGTGGGCCGCTGTTATAGCCCAGTTGCTGGCGAGGATGGAGGCACCACAGATGTGGATGGTGTGGCGCCGCAGTGAGAGCTGATAGGGGAACTCTCCCTCTGCGGCCTCGCGCCCATTAACAATGCGGCTATCCGGCAACCTCTGGGCAGCCGCATCGACGTTGGAGACGGCTAAAAGAGTCCCGACGACGAGGAGTGGAAGAAGCTTCTGCATGGCGCTGCTGACTCTTGAAAACTAAACATTATAGCGAGCCAATGAGTCGATATATTTGCTGCTTCTGTCTTTATCAATTCTCGTCGTTATCTCCGGGGTGTACATGATTTCTGTAGAAGCTGTATCTGTAATTAACCCTTGTCAATTGCTGCGCAGGGGCATCCATGGGGTTTTTTTCCTCTGATATCTCTGAGATTCGGTGATTCTATTATTTTTTAAAGCGGGGACGGCAATGAACTTCCGCTTAAGCATGGGTGTAACATTGAGCTTGCTGATTATCAACTGGGAGTGCTCATGGGTTTTTTTTTAGGTATTTCTCAGTTTAATTGGACTTTGCTATCATAAGCTATGACAGCTTCATTTTTCGAATTTTTGCTTGCCGTTAGGTGCACCTTACACTATTTGAACTTCGATGCGTTTCTTTGGGTAGATATCGATGTTTGTCTGTCGATATCTTACGTTTCATCACTAACCATACAGTATATAGATGTGGCAGTTCATACAACGAAATTGTCACACACCGACTTGCGCTATCCGTACCCCAGAGTGACGTCATCATGAGCGATAGAGCGCAGAGAGAACCTCTTTGCATGTGTTAGTACACACGCAATATGTTTCGACAAAAATATGTGATTGTATGTTTTTTCAGATTTTTTGAACTCTCTCAGGTCTGATCTGTTTTGCCACCAGCATGTTTTAGTGTATGGGTGCACATGCATTCTCACGTACTTTGCGTGTGTGTGTTTAGTATTGCTGGCCGCTAGAACTGAAATTTGAGTTTGGTTCTTGTTTCGGGTCTTTTGATGGACTGACCTACCGCCACAATATAAATGAAGAATGGGCAGGGGGTGGGGGTATGGTACACTAGGGCGCGGGAAACAAAATAAAAGCTGTTATTTGTTTGATTTATACCACAAAATTTAAAATATTACAATAATATAATTACACATTTATTTCCTTATTTTAAACAGGTTGATTATTTATTCTCGACTATATATAATAATATAATTGCACATTTATTTCCTTATCTTAAGCAGGTTGATTATAAATTATACAAATTATGCAAACGCCGTCGGTTCTCGACGTTTTGTTTATATCAAAGACTATACAATACCAAGATGTTGCATGAGCGACCAAAAAGCTGTTCTATGGCGGGTCCTAACATTAGAACCCAAAAGGCACGAGGGAGCGCGCGGGGTTTCAATTCCCTTTTCGCCTGTACTTCGTCTCTACCGCGACCCCGCTGCCCATCGGTTTCGTCTGTTCGGCAATTCTGGACTCTCGATCCTCAGCACCGTCGAAGCGGTGGTCGCGGATCGCCGATGTCTTTGGAGCGGCACAGTGGGAAAATTCGATTGGAAAATTCTCTATTAGAATTTATCTAAAGCACTCATACAATTTTTTTACTATTTCGGCTGAGTCCCACTGTGCCGCGCCAAAGACATCAGCGACCACGCTGCCCTACGGTTTCAGCACGCAGACGATTCATATTTTGTTTTTGTATTCTTTCTCTCGAGACACACCGACTCGACGCTGACTGGGCAGCAGTAATTTTGAAAACCCTCATGCAATATACGAATGTAATAAACTGTAATATTTATGTGCATATGTATGTACATAAGATATTTTATAATTGAATTAGAAAATTTATGGGTATTGTCCATGAGAGTATTCAAGGTGCGACCGGCATCTAAATTTGTACTTTGCAGATTCCCGTCGGAAAGCGCGCGATTGACAATTGATTTGAAATATATGTAAAACCAATTCCATTTATATTTATGCATATTTATTTAAGTATATATATATATATTCTTATATTGTATATTTAGATACATCATTGTTTTAGTTATAATAAACAAAAACGTCGAGAGCCGACGGCGTTTGCATAATTTGTATAATTTATAATCAACCTGCTTAAGATAAGGAAATAAATGTGCAATTATATTATTGTAATATTTTAAATTTTGTGGTATAAATCAAACAAATAACAGCTTTTATTTTGTTTCCCGCGCCCTAGTGTACCATACCCCCACCCCCTGCCCATTCTTCATTTATATTGTGGCGGTAGGTCAGTCCATCAAAAGACCCGAAACAAGAACCAAACTCAAATTTCAGTTCTAGCGGCCAGCAATACTAAACACACACACGCAAAGTACGTGAGAATGCATGTGCACCCATACACTAAAACATGCTGGTGGCAAAACAGATCAGACCTGAGAGAGTTCAAAAAATCTGAAAAAACATACAATCACATATTTTTGTCGAAACATATTGCGTGTGTACTAACACATGCAAAGATGTTCTCTCTGCGCTCTATCGCTCATGATGACGTCACTCTGGGGTACGGATAGCGCAAGTCGGTGTGTGACAATTTCGTTGTATGAACTGGCACATCTATATACTGTATGGTTAGTGGTTTCATTTTATTAAACGCCCTCTTTGGTTTGATCGAACCGGCCAAGCGAACTCGAACATCAACTCGAACCGCTGGGCTATGGAAAGGTATGGACAACAGGCAAATACAGCCAACGGAAATTGCAAGGCTCGTACGAACCTTACCTAGCCCTGTCTCTACATATGATATGCTATGAGGACGAGGAATTTTTTGTATTTCCCACAACATCGACGCCTGCATCTGCACCCTATAGAAAAAGATATTATAGAATCGAGGAAATGTTTGTCATCTGGCTCCAATATAGGCAGAAAGCTAAGCTATTTTAGCTTAGCTTTAAGCTATTTTAGCGATCTTCTAACAGAGACCTAGAATAGGTATCGGGACCGAGATATATATCCGCAAAACACGCATCTGTATATATGAATAGGTCAAAAACATTTCCATCATTATAAGTTAATTTTTAAAGCAGCTTGGAATTTTAACATTATTAAAGTAAATAGGGTATACAAATGACCCATACGCATAACAGAAACCTGTTGACAAGCAACCATAACGTAAAATTGCATACACACTTACGTTTCATTCCGAGTTTTTACTTTTTTTGCCTAAACATTTTTTTAGAAAAATGCAAACAAAGCAAGGACTTAAAACTAGCCAATCTTGTAGAAAATGTATTTATCAATAGGATAAGACTATGGGGGCAGAGCTAAGGGTCTTAGTGAGCCAGAATTATTCAATGGAATATCAAAATTGAGCAGTAGGAAGGATTACTCTCTCACGGGTTTTTGTTTGACTTTTTCGTTAAAACCTTTTTTTATACAAGATAAGATACAAGATATACAGTTAAGTGGAAAATTAATTCGCTAATCGAATAAACTTATTATTGGTAATAATATAGTAAATATTAGTAATATTAAATAGAATATCAAAATCGATCAGAATCGAAATCCCGATTAACCCATTGTAGTCCAGTGGGTATTACAATGCACTTCACAAATATTATGAATCTTAAAGAACTTGGGCGCAGTTCAGATGAAAGACATCGGGGTGATTTTTGGTTAGTAAAAAGATTTTTTTGTGGATAATAATAAGAATGCACAGTTTCATATTCCGTGGTTTCGATCGCCTTCCTATTCTGCTTAAATAGAGGGGGCCTTAGTGGGCTAAGTTAGTTTCTTCATCGCGCTTGCACACCAGTGTTTCCATTTTAGCTTATTTTAAGCTAGATTTTGATTATTTTAAAACCAAATAGGTTGAAAGCCAATTTAAATGCTTATAGCTTGAAATCTAGCTTATTTAGTTAGTTTATTTGGGCTAAACATAATTAAGTACAAAACAATTTCTGTTTTTTTATTTTTGTAATTGTAATATAGTTAATTTTTTAGCGAGAAATCGGACAAAAATCAAGAATCAAGAAGAAACCAAGTCGTGGGAACTACGGCAGCATGCACAAAATACCTTTTGTCATTAGTAACAATTAAAGTTTCCATTAGTCTGATGTGTTTTTATCATTGGTTTATTTTTAAGCTATTTTAGTTTTTAGCTTTTTCTAGCTTATTTTTTTCAGCATCTAGCTTATGGTGACTGGCAGCACTGTTGTACACAACAGTTAACAACACATTTGAACCAACAGCGGGTGTGCTGCCGCGTCTAACTTCGAAAATAAATTCGCATCGTTCTTCTTAAAATATAAAACAACAAAAATAAATAAACAAAAATAATAAAAATTGTAAAATTAATTTGACCTTTGCGCCTTGAAAAACAAAAAAGAAGCGTAAACGCGCGTGTGTTGGTTTGTTAGTGCGGGTGTATGTGTCTGTATAAGGATTTACGGGACCTGCATTTAGACCTGTGTGTGGGTGTAAGCACATGTGTGTGTTGGTGCTGTTAACAAGTATTGAAGGATTTCAAAAGGTAAGAGATGAAATCCTGAACAGATAGCAGTTGTGAAAGATGAAAGACATTGAACTTGTAAGAATCAATAGAAAACCAACCCCCGCTTCAGTCAGCATCTCTGCTTATTTTGTTCCGAAACCGGATTCTGTGTCCCTTCAATAGAATATTTCTTTCGTTCTGGTTAAATTTCCTAAATAATCAAATCATTTGAGCAAAAGCGCACCTGAGACTCTCGATCAAGCGTGCCCGTCGTCTACCTCTGCTTCTGAATTTGTATTCAATTTTATCTGCCAAAAAAAATACAACACAAATATGTACAAAAGCACAGGCTAAAAGAGCAGACATGTCTGCCTCCCCCAACCACTCCCCACAGCGGCTCCTTTACAAATTGTTACAAAATTGCAACAGAGACCCCAAAGGTGGAGAAAGAGAGAGGAGTCTAATTTATGCATCTCATCTTTATTTAGCCTCTGCTTGCGCTTACTTGATTTCCCATTCATTGAGAATCTTTTCATCTCCGTCTCACGAAAACCCGTTTCGTTTCTTTTGGCTCATCTTGTTGTTGTGTTGTTGCTGTTGCTGTTGCTGTAAATGTGCCATGCAATTCTCTGTTCTCTGTTGTCTGCGTATGTACGAGTATGTTTGTCTGTTGTTGGTGTTGTATAATTCAATTTAGATTGATTTTTTCGTTGTGTCTGTGTGCTGCGGTGTTTGTTTTTTGCTTCACTCTTTCTGTTGTCTCTCCATGCTTTCTATTGAGTACGCATTTGGCGCACACATTGTTTTTGGGCACAGTCCATCTATCTAGCCCTTGTACCTCTGTTCCCCTCTAAATCTCCATTGCTTTCTAGTGCTGTTTGCTCTTGAACCCAATTTCTGTGTCTAATCTCGACTTAGTTGGGTCTCTTCTGTAGTTGCTGTTTGTATGTACGTCATACCCGTTACTTGCAAAGTACAAGGGTATATTGGCTATGGGTGATTGGGGAAGCGTTTTTCTCGGTAATTTTTATTGGTCATACATTCCCCAGCTATCTTCTCCATCCTCGATCGTTTCTCGGTCTTGGCTGGAACTGTTTTCACGCCATGAAATCCCCATTAGCGTACCACAAATCAATCTGATTGGCGGGTATCCCATAGTCGGATTATCGGCCACAGCCGAGCCCCCCCCCTTCTTGTTGCTTTTCGCAGGCTATTAGTGCTCCGACTCTTTGTTATTTCTTTATTGACTGTTGCTAAGAATATACTAGTGCTCGTACTAAATCAAGTCGGTGTAAAATAGTTTTATTCCTTTGCGTGGCGTGTCGCAGCGAATTAAGTTAGTCTCGCGCTCTAAAGATAAACATCAGACTAGACACGAACATCGTGGAGATTTCTCGACCCTCTGGCGGCTGGGGGTTCACGCAGGGGTCACAGACGAAGTAGAATGGGCTTGTAACTCAATTCGGTGCCGGGTGCCGGCTGGGATTAGCTAATTTGCAATTTCCAAACATTAAATATGCTAATCGTGTGTGCGAAACACACATTTCCAGCTGATAAGCGGATTGGCATCCGTCGAATCGATGTCCCCCACCCAAGCCCATTACCATCGGACGGCCATTAGGTGACATGGTAATACTTTGGCTTTGGCAACGGGGGAGGGGGAATACATATCATCATAACCATCGATCGATCATCAAATAGAATGGCCTAAAACACCACACCACCCATCCCACTGCAAAGGCTTCACCCCACTGCCGGTCAAGTGGCCAATGGAGCTGAAGGGCTTTTTGTCGGTTAAGCCCCAAAACTTAGCTGGTTCATTGACTTGTCACGATGATGGGGCTGGGGATGGGGATGGGTGTGGGGCTGCGGCTGTGGCTCGGGCCGGGCATGATGACGGAACCGCAACAGTTACAGCAGCAATAACAATGCCACTTGCAGCCAACAGCTGGAAAACCCAAAAACAAAACCGAACCGCAAAAATGAAACCAACAAAAATGAAACCTTCAAGGATTTGAAGTTCGTGATACCCTAAAAGATGCGCAAATAAATATACAATGCATATTTATGATACAATAATATTCAGACAATCGATTAACTCGATTTGTATTATATAAGAGAATATATGGACGTTGATCCGAAGTACACGGATTCAATAAGCCAGAGGTGTATACTCCCAACTGTTCCCATTCCTCCGAGCTTATTCTTCGATAACCCACAAGCGAATGCTGCAAAAGAGAAATCAAAAACAAAGTACATGTCGCGTGCTTGACTGTTCGAATCTGGTTTCGCTTATAAGGTTTGATACCCTCTGCAAGGGTATACCAAAAGACAGAAAGAGAAACGCTGAGGCTAAACGAAACGAAACGAGATTTCAATGCAGGAATTTCCATTACAAATGTTGCGGTTGTGATTGCTGTTGCTGCTGTTGTTCTTGCTGTTGGTTTGTCGGTGACGTTCCCTGGTTGGATGACTTTTGTCAACTACTGTTGGGATATGGATGGGATGCTATGGGATGTGCCGAGATTGCAGCCGGGACGGGACCCGGTGATTGCGACTGGTGCAACTGGAAAACTCTCAACAGCTCTGCTGGCAATTTGACAAACGCTGCACGCACTCAACTAGTGACTGCTTACTGGTTCCGACTGGCAGACCAGACAGACCTTTCCACCGTCACACGTTCATGTTGAGTGCAAAACTCAAATGTCGCTGGGGCTCTGGAGTGCTGCCAACTCGGACTGGGATGCAATTGACCTGCAAACGAAAAGAGAGGAAGGGACGGGACCGAGAGGGAACGGAGTGCAAACTCGTTCGAGTTGATTTGGCATCTTTGTATTCATCTTGTGGTTCAATGAGTCCGTCCATCCGTCTATCCCGTCGGGCTACGAGTGCCCCCACTGCCGCATTTCCGATGCTTGTTGATCTCCCCCCCTCTTCCTCTCTTGCCTCAATCATTTGGCCAACAACAGATGTCATTTGGCAGGCGGCAAATGCGAAAGGCACAGGCCCATGTTCCGGATGTTCCCTTCAAATTAAGCTCAAACAAATGCCCATCCGACATAGAGGGAACCAATAAAAACAGAAAGGTGTAAAATCCAAAAACGGAAATCTTAAGCATTAATTTAACTTTTAACAAAATGGATACAATCTTCATGGAATCATACTTATTTCAATGTTAAACAGCAGCCCAGTCCTCTAGACGAAGGGTGACAATACTCCTATTGATATCCAAAATACAATGAAGTATTGCTTCGCTTCCCAAACCCCAAAGGAGCTCTGGGAACTCTGTCTTGAATGTCTTCATAATTTGTGCCTTCCTTTGTTAATGCCTTCACTTGCACTTGGCTCGTCTGCGTCTTCCTCTCTCTCTCTCTTAATCTCAATTCTCACCCTCATACCATCATAATCTTCTTCGTTCCGCCATTTGTCGGTCGGTTGTTTCATTTGCGTGGGCTTGAAGAACTTTTTTCAAGGGCCTGTGCCAATTCCCGAATGCTCTCTTTCCGTTTCTGTTTTGTTCCCATTTCTTTGCTCTGCTCTGCTCTGCTCTGCCTTTGTCTTCTTCAATGCCTGCCTTTACTCCGTTCTGTTCTGCCTTCGTAGTCGTCGGGCAATCAATAAACAACGACCTTCCTCTTCCTCTGCTTTTTCGCTTTCGCATTTTGGCTCTCAAGTGAACTGCTAAAAGTTACTTTGAGCATTCTTCTTTATGCCCCGGCCCAGTTCTTTTGTCTCTCCCCGTTTAGGAGAGCTTAGTCTCCACTTGGCACGGCGTCCCGCTCAGGGGCCACTCGAGATGCAGGCAGGGCACAGATCCCCACAAACCATCATCCATCCATCCATCCATCCATCCGCCCTTCCACTTGTTCCACTCCGTTGCATTGGTTCATCGTAGGCGTTCGAATACCCTCTGAAGAGGGTAATATAGTGTTTGCACCCGAAAATATTATGGTATAATACAATATTCCTCCAGATTTAACAGCATCTTGGCTGTAGCTCTTAATTTTGCTGCACGGATTGTTCAAAGGAACTGTGGGATTGCCAGGGTATTAAAAGCTTCGGCACCCCAACGCTGGCCTTCGTAATTGCTCCGTGCAGGAGAGAAGGTAATCGCCTGAGATATGCAGCAAATGCATTCGGGGTTGGGTTTGGGTTTGGGCGAACGCGACGCTCTCTCGAGTCTTGCCGCCACTTCTGGGCAGGATTCGGAGTCAGTTCGCAGATTAAGGCCATCGTAGAGATTTCCACGTGGTGGCTGCAACGAACCAAAACAATGGTTCATCAAAGGCTAGCAACGTTCAAGAACTCTACAACAGCTGCAAAAGGAGAGGAGACTATCTGGAGTCGTCTCTGGAAGTGCTCCACAGATCCACAGGGAAGATCAAAGCGTGGAGCCCGGAGAATGCACAATTTCGAAATGACATAAACGCATTCCATTCCATTCGAGAATGATATACGAACTACGATTATCATTCCCGTGGCTCGGGCACACTGCCCGTAATCCCCACGAGCAAATAATTAATAATTACAGCTGTCAACACTTGACAAAAACAACAACAACAAAAACAAACAGCATTATGCAATCTTTTGACAAACAAGGAACCCAACCGGAGAATACCTGCTATTTCCCCATGGCACTCAACCGCCAACCAGTTGTACAGGGACCGTTTCTGCTCCAACAAGAACAACAAAAGAAGAGAAGAATATCACGAGGAGCGCAGCTTCAGCAAACACCTCCGCATTCCAGGGCGTTCAACGGTGTAAGGAGGAGGAGGAGGAGGAGGAGGGGTGTAAGGAGTCGGGAGCCCTGCGACGACGCTAACGCTGACGTTGACGGCGCCGACAAAGCAAAGACAAAGCCAAAAGCCAAAAGAATCAAAACAAAAGCAACGCAATAAAACAGAACGCAGCAGCAACAGCAGCAACGACAGCAACGACAGCAACGACAGCACAGACCTAAGCCGACGACCGACCCCCCACTTGCGGAAAAGAGAAAGGTGCTGCCAGGGTCGATCAAGAAGAAGGTAAGGCAGCACGCCCAGTAATTGGCAGCCGCAACGTGGCAGCTCCTTTCCCTCTTGTTGACATGCCTTGGGGGCCGAAACGAGGCGCTGCAATTGCCGGCTGCTACCCGAACGACGACCCAACGCCGACCCGACCCGAACGAGCGGCGCTGCCTTGGCTGCACGTCTCGGCTTGCCTTCAGTTGCGTTTCGTCGCTGGCAGAGGGCGCTTCGCGATTGAGTACCGTTAACGTCAAACGTCAAGCGTCGCGTCGGTCGCGGCAGCAAAGGACACCCAGCGCGAGTGGAAAAATACAAAAAACACACACAAATTAAAGCGCGAGTGAAATGCAGATGGAGTGAGGGCAGAGAGCAAACTATACAGCAAATCGGAGTGAAAGGTCAACAATGGCATTGTCTCTCTAATTACGAGTATCCTATGCCGAGGAGCCAATAAAAAGGATTCACTTCTCAAAGGATTAATTTTCACAGAACAGAAAAGAACAGAAGGTGGAAAACTTTTGTTTCCATCTCCATTCATTCGGTAAAAAGAAAGAACAACTTTTACCTTTCACCCGCTACTGTGTCCGTGTGCGTGTCCGTGTGTGTGTGTGTGTTGATTTATGTGTGTTTGTCCTTGTTCCGCGCCAGCACCAAAGGACTTTTTTTTGCCTTCCTGATTTGTGTGTAAGTTGGATTTGTAACTTTATGTAATAGACATTGAAATTACGAGGTGTTGGGTCTGTTGTTTCATTTTGGGAATAAAGGGAACAGTGTTTCTTGACAGGAGCGATCTATTCTTCTGTTATTCAAGGATTGTTTCGAGGAAAAATCTACACCTCCTTACTGTCTGCCCTTAAATTGGTGGGGTGCCAATGGATGATGATCCATCTTGCCTAGCAATCCTAGCAATCTACTCGTATGATATTCCCTTTTAGTTTCGGGTTTCTCTTTCTTCTTCCGCCTCGAATGTGCCACACGCCTTCGATCAGTCCCCTCTCAGGGTCCGACTCGTATCGATTACCCCCCCCCACAAAAAAGAGTACCTTTTTGGTTTTCGTGCAACTAAATTTAGTATCTGGCAACGACCCCCAACAAAGAGAGGGAGAGAGAGAGAGAGAGGGGGACAACAATCGAATCGAGGACTCCATGAAGTTGTTCCATGTGGTTATTATTTATTTTCATTAGTTTGTACTCAAATTTCAGTCCGTTCTCCGCTCTGCTCCTCCACTCCGTCCACTTTTCAGATGGCGTGCTGTCAATTTTTCCGGTTTTTTTGGTTATTGTGTCGCACACTTTACGGCCATGTCATGTCATCATGCAATCATATCGCTTTACCACAAATAATCATCCGATCACTCCTCGCCCCTCCCCCCTCTCCTGAAGAGATCCCTCCAGAATAAGCGCCTCGCCCGTCTCTGTCCCATTGTCTGCCACTAATGATGCGTGACAATGCGGCACCAAGTGGCATGACTTGACCAAAACGTATGTACGGTACTGGTGCGCCACGTACGTACGAATTGCGATTGTTACCAATGGATGGATGGATGGATGGATGTTCCGGCTCCAGCGCGTTATTGAATTTAGTGAAGCCCAGTTAGTTACAGTTGGATTGGTGGCCCGAACCGAGTTTTTGCCTTGATAAATAGTGCAGAACCCGCTCTGAGGTTGATCGTTTGGTGTGTGATCTGACCCATTTCAATGGAACAAAAATTTCCCTGTAAGTGAGAATGATATGATATGTGGCAGCATCAAAAGTGAGGGAACACAATGTAGATCCCACTTGATTCCGGTTTGCAAAAGGTTTCTCAGTGGAATCATTTGAAAACAGATCAGAGACATGGGGAAATCTGTTTTCTTGACCACAAACCCCTAAAAATAGATCTCTTTTGGAGACTATCAAGTGGTTGAGACCTACTTTACACCACACATTTCCTCCTGGCCGTTTTCGGGGAGGGAGGTAGGGAGGGAAAAGCGGTGTCAGCACCTCCATCGGAGGAGGAGTCGCAGTTGGAGTCTTTTTCCCACAATGCCGAGCCACACGCGTCTTTTGGATTGTGTATTGTGTGGCATAACCCATATATGGAAGTGCGATTCGTAACTGTAAACCTGTTACATATAGTACGATATGGTGGTATGCGTATGCGTGCAGTATCTGTGTGAGGCTTTCCCACCATTTAACAGCATGAAATTGAAACGGAACACAAAATTTCATAATCAAAGCAATAAACGTGGCTATTGTTTGCACTGCTCCATCCCTCCGTCCCTACACTTCCCTCCGCCTCCTCTGCGGTACGAGTAATTCTTTTGTCTTGAAGGCAAAAAAAAAAACAAAAACCAAAAACCAGAATTAATATTCATTTCATTTTCCTCTCTGCGTACAAAAGAAAACTCTCCGGAAAGACCTTCCCCACCTAAGTCCCCCCTCCCCCACCCTCCAGTGATGATCTGAATGTAAAAAGTCTCACGTTGCCCCCAACCCCCCACCCCCGCCCCCGCCCCCAGCTGCAGCGGGAAAATGAAACCAAGAAAACCTTCTTCTTGTGGCTTTGTGCTTTATCAGCATTATCCAGCGTTTTTATAGCTTTCGGCGTTGGGGTCTTAGCCGAAAGCCATATCAATAAACTAATATGATTTAAATGCCCAAGTAAAAGGTTAGAGTGCACGAATGAAGGGCTCTTTCTGCAGTACCGAATGGGGGATTATATTCAATGAACTATTCGAAATGGCCCTTTGTTTGAACGGGAAAGTAATTGCTGTTGAAGCGATATTTTTGCCGCTAGAAACCAACAAAGTTCTGTAATATAATAACACGAGATGGGAGCACACATATCGTCTTCTGCGCCTTATTCCTTGTTCATTTCTTAGGCCTTTTCTCATAGATCAAATGTATGCAAATATGAGGGGAATTTGTTTTATAAAGAAAGGTAGACCACTGGAAATTCGACTAGAAAATGCATAAATTTAAAGAAAGAATTCAGAGGGTGAATGTGGTGCCCCTCATCAGAATCAATACGATATACAATGACGACTCCAAGTCCCCTTATTGCAGCAGGTGGGATAAACCCCACACTTTGAATGCCAATCGACTGGTGGGGCCATGGAAATGCCGTTTAATGAGCGGCAATCGATTTGACTCACCTAATTAGAGAAATATATAGACGAACCGACCATATGCCGTGGATAAATTGATTAACGTTTGAATGAACGGAGCGGAAGTGCTTTCTGTGAGCCACTCGTATCCCTATCTCTCTCTCTCTCTCTCTCTCTATGGTGATTCTTTGGGTCTGTTCTTTTTTTATGGGTCACTTTTCCGCAATCGATTGCAGATATTTATTAGCAAATGAGCTTTGATTGCTTAATAAACGCTGAGACCGCTGTAGTGGTTGCTTGTCGGGCGTATAGGAAAGCCTATCACTTTTCTTCGCCTGAAAGTAGGCCGATGTTAGTTGTACAATTTATATATTTATATTTATAAATATTATATTATTTATATAATTAGATATCACACCTCACCGAGATACTTATTAATTATTAAGTTTATTTCCGATAGTTAGTGTATAGTTAGGTTGGTTTAATTTCTTTTTGGTGGTGTTACATGTTGAATGTTCCTTGTCATGTGGGGCTAGCGCCACCTAGGGGTGACATTAAGAATAGGCGAAAAACGAAAAAAAAATCTCACCACCATTTCCATAACCGTTCAAGGTGAATGGCGAAGGATCGTGCAAAGGCAGATCCGGAGAACCAAATGTTTGTTGGTCGGTAGATCCGCCCAAATCTTTCTTTCTCCTCGTGGCCGTACAAGAATTCAGTTGCGCGGTGAGAAAAAAAAATAATAAAAATAAAAATAAAAAAAATAAAAATAAAATAAAAATAAAAATATTAAAACAAAAGTGCACCAGATCGAAAAAAAAAAGAACCCAAGAAAACAGATTGGGTTCCAAACGAAAACGTGAGTACCGGCCTTCGATAGTGCTAGGAGCCTCGAAGTTAGATTTTCCGAATTATTCTGTATTTTCCGCTTGGAGGTCAGCAGCCCCAACACAAAAACACCTGGAGAAAGAGGGAATTAGCACCTCAACCCCATCCCCCTATTTTCGCAGTGCCAGTTCCAACAGGGTAAATATGTGCATTAAGAACTGTTAGAAAAAGTAGCCTGATCAGTATTTTCAAATTCCACATTAGAATCGGCACTTAGTTTGGGAAGTATTCCAAAGCTGCAGCCCGAGCTTTAAGCCCCCGCACTACGAACCAGCTGATCCACCAAGTCGCGGGCAGTGAACTTTGGCTGCGCGAGGCGAAGACAGCCGTCTGACCGGGCTTAGTGCGGCGAATTGGCGTAACCGTTTCGCGTTCAAAACCGGGCCAAGAAGCGCGGTAACCCGGAACTTGCAGTCAGCGTAGGACGGAAGCAGCGGAAATTTTCCTACCGGGCTGAAAAAAAGATAGTGCGCCACGTGTGGACATAACCTCCCGGCGACCCTGAGTGGTATCGCCTCTCTTGTTCTTCTCGTGATTCGGGCCTAGCTGTTCAACGTGTAGTTAAAGTGCAGCTGAGGCCAGTGTTTGTCATAGGTGCTCGTTAGTGTCATTATGTAGGCTGAATGTACCCAAAAAACAAAAAAGTAAAGAGATGTGCTCACATACATATGTACACACAGCCCATTGAAAGCCACTGAGGCCAGTAAGATCCCCCCCGTGACTCGCATTCCCTTGACCCTCGCAGTCCGGAGATATGTCCGTTTTTGTGTAGTTGGATATACTTAGTGATAATTGTAGACAGAAAAGAAAAACAGAAAAGAAAAACCAACCACACCTGAAAAGTTTGAAAATGCATTTTGTACAAGTTTAAAAGATTGAGCTTAAAAGCGTCCGCTCGGCCGGGTCACATCAGCGAGCTTATGCCATGCAGCACGTGCTGTTCGATTTTGTTTTTGGTTTGCAGGTAAAAGCGTAATGCACCCACACACAGCGACACGCCCAGCTACGAAAGATCTTTCGCCGCGGGAACACAAACAACAACTGAGTGAGCTTTATACTATACCAACAACACTACATTGCTTTGCCTCCCAAAATTCCGCGAGCGTGGCAAAAGCTTCGTTTTTTTTTGCTAGAGCTGTTTGTCGGTCGTTGACCTCACACTTTTAAACTAGTCACAGCTGATTGGCCTTCTGCCTTTACAGTAAGATTGGTAAAACGAATAGTATGTCCAACTACTCCCTGAAGCCGATGTGCTGGGACATGTGTACCTATATGGCGCTGAACTATTATCTTTCTATTTAAGGAAAAATCATTAGTTTATATCGCAATATAAAATATCGTATATGCACTTATAACTATTTATACTTATCGTATTTATTAATCTAAATATTCCCTAGAATTAATAGCTATATCTCTTGTGACGCTTTTCGTTCCTACTTTTGTCCATTTAGCCTTGTCTTGGAGTTCTCTGTTAGTGTTTTTTTTTTGTAACATGAGGGTATCTGAATATAGTTTCTAATAAAATGATTGTTAAGATGAATATGTGCTAGACGTTACCGTATTTGGGGGAACCATGCCGCTCGGGAGCGAAATAGGATGACCAATACCGGACACTCCAGGGATCCTGATATTATTATTGGCCTTTTCAGGATCATGGTAGGGTGGGCGTGGCACGACTCCGTGCCAGCAAAACAGAGATGTCCGACGCGGTGGTAGATCCCTATTCCTTCTCTATACTATCTTTGCCCAAATATACTTACCGAACCCCTAATGATCCTTTCCTTGTCTGTCCCCCTCCCATTCCCAAAAAGAGTACGCGAATTTTAATAAAATAATACCAGCAGGAACGAAGCAACCTAACTGGAGGGTTACCCCAAAGAACCCATCCCCATTTCCGACCAGAGACCAGCCGTGGAAGCGAGCGCGTACTCCTTCTCAGTTAGCCGACCACCAGCTTCATTGTGCGAAGATTCTCTTCGTGACTCGTTACACCGCTAGAAAGCAAAAAAAAATAAACAATTTTATTGTGATACCCCGAGAAAGAGGTTCGTTTAAGTAAAATGCGTGAGAGAGAGGTGGTGCGCTCTCTTATTGCTAAGCCACACTGTGAGAGAGTGCGCCACAGCCTGGGCTTGGAAACTGAATCCCTGTACAAGGGAAATTTGTATCATTAGTAAATCTGAAATCCCTGAATCCCTCCAGTCCTTCCAATGTTATAGATCCGTAAGAACCTATGGCTATAGATGTAGGTTTAAGGAAAACTCTTCTATCCAGATATTCCAACATATCCCAACAATTTATTGCGATCTATTACACGGTAGTATAACAGAAAATAAAGAAGTGTTCGATAATGATAGCTGCCGACGCGTCGGCTGCAACTTTCTCTCTCCTTTGAATTCCGCCCGAGAATTATTACCTCGAGATACTGTATCTATATAATTGTCGTCTACCGTATGCTTGAGTATCTTATTGGTTCTTTTCCTGCTGACATTTAATCAACGGTTTGTGGGGCCAAACTCCAAGCGCTCTCCGTCCGTCCGTCCCTTTATGGACTGTCTGCTTGTGCTTTTGGCCAAGTTTATGGCCATACATAAGCTGGCTTTAATGTTTTTTGTTTTTGTTTTTTTTTGTTGTTGTGGCTTGGCGTCGGTCGTCGAATGGCGACTGGCGAACCCCGCTGCATAAGTGAGTAACTGTGAACGCGACTCGGAGCCGGCCGCTGCTCGAATGTTCTACTTGTCTAACGGCTTTCGGTTCTCCCTCTCCCTCTCCCTCTCTCTGTTACACCCACACTGTGGTGGCTCTCCCACTCCTCCCTGTCGCTCGCTTCGTTGGTCTGCCATTGACACATGGGAGGCGTAGGAGGAGGAACCGAAGCACGAGGCAGAGGCGGCGGCGTAATGCAGTTAGAGTATTTTTTTCCATCATTTTATTCTATTTTTTCTACTATTTTATACGGTATGTTTTTGAGGTATTACGGTTTTAAGTAGATGCTATTTCTTTGGCATCAATCGGAACCACCAGAATGGATGGGACCATTAATTCTTGCGATAAATACCCTCCAGAGTTCAAACAAATTTTAGGTAAATCCGAAGACTGTAGATACATCCTCGAGGGTATCAACGAGTCGACCCCCGCCGAGAGACTCTCTTTCTTTGCTTTTGTTTTACTCAATTGCGGCTATCAAGTGGGTGAAGGGAAGTGGAAGAACTTTGTTTTTATGGCCTGTAAACAGAAAAAATTGCTGTAAAATCCATTGGATTTGGTAACAGTTGGGGGTCAACAGGGGAGGGGGGGCCTGGCCTGGCATAGTAGACCAAAGAAAAGTTAGTTTCAACTTTAAACGCTTTGTTTATTTTCTATTATTAAATCAATGTGAATCATATACTCGTCGTGCAATAAATTGGTTTGTTAGCCCAACAATTATTCCATGATTTTCCCCCACAAAATTCTCGGAATAATTGCCTGTCTTTTCTCTGGAAACGATTTAAATTGTATAAAAACAAGTGAGATTTGTGGCTGTTAAAAGTAGATTAGAAACTTGAGAAACGAACCCTGTTTTGGCTCCGATCGCTCCCATATTGGTTTGTTAGCCCAACAATTATTCCGTGATTTTCCCCCACAACATTCTCGGAATAATTGTATAAAAAAAAGTGAGATTTGTGGCTCTTAAAAGTAGGTTAGAAACTTCAGAAACGAACCCTGTTTTGGCTCCCATCTCCCCGACTATTGATGGTGTAGTTGATAAGGTCCTTGCTTATAATGAGGCAGTTTCCTTAAGAAATTTGTGAGGCAAAGCGAGTAAAATCCATCACCGATTGAAGTGTAATTACCTTTGATCTAAACCAGGTGCAATGACAATCATATTTCCCATATCTCCTCGCACAGATCTTGACAACTTCCTCTGGCAAATGCCGTACAGAGAATAGGTAGAGTATATTCGACTATGTATGCCTTTGGGTAGCCGCTCTTCCCCGCTCTTCCATGGCCATAATTCTTGGGCTTGTTGTCTGTCTGTCTATCATTATTGTTGTTGCTTCGCTGGCTATGCTAATGGCCTATAGACCTATAGACGGGGCCCCCTCTTTGGGCCGACAGCGATTTCAATTCTCTTTTTTGTGTCTCATGCGATTATACTACGAGTATGGACTGTGGGCCATGGGCTATGGCCGATGGGCACATGCCAAACCCACACGCTCCACTGACAGCAGCTTAACCGCCGCATTACTCATGCTCATCTGCTCCGGAAAATTGCCATAACTAGTTGAGTGCCGCCCCTGGCCCCTGCTGCCCCTAGTTTCTTTAATTAAAAAAAGCCTGAACTCCCTGAAGTTCCGGAACGTTTTCTCCTTTGCTCTAACACCAGCAAAGGAGGCAGGCACATTGAACCTCAGTGGCACTCGTGACACTCCCACTGCCACTGCCACTGGCACTCCTTAAGCCTCCAACCACCCAAAGTCACAGTTGAAAGTTCTGCATCTTTTTTTGGCTCTTTTTCCAGGGGCACATTCAAATCTTTTGATACACGAGTGCTCTTTCACCGAGGAGCACTCGGTAATATATAATTCCATCGGTGTTCCCTACGAAAAGCGTCGGCAGAAAACGTATCGTGTAACAGGAGCTTCCACGGCCAAAAACTCTTATTTTTTGCAACTCTTTTTCCGCCAAGAAAAACAGTTTTTTAACCGTTTTAAGTTTGAGTTTCGGGGAAACGGAAAAACGGAAAAAGGCAGGATATTCGTTTTCTTTTCTTTCCTTTCCTTTCATTTCGTTTCCTTCTGGTGGGGCTGGAGCTGGAGCTGGAGCTGCAATTTCCGTGCCGTTTATACAAAAAACTCCCGAGTATTGTCCTAGGACTGAAATTATGTTCACACTTTTGCCGTCGGCCTGCTTTGTGTGTTGGCTTTTCATTTCAGCCGTTTTCCTAGTTTCCCGAATGACTTTCAATTAACTTTTTAATGGGAAAGTTTTCATTAAGCGGAAACTCTAGATTAAAGGCACCTTCCCCGTTTCCCCATGAACAAAAGTTGAAATCAAATTGAAAAAGTATTATAAAATGGAATTATATCAAAAAATTTTGGGATACCAAAGTTCATATCTTCCATTCACAGAAAACCGGCAACAAAAATCAAACAGAAAAAGTTTACAATTGATTCGGGGAGTGCTTTCCGATCCGAAAACTTTTCCATACACAAAACTACAATTTTTTGGTTGGGTTTTGCTTGGCTCAAAGTAAAAACAACAATTCCAATCAATGCAGGAAACAGGAATACCAATAACACCAGCAAAAAGTGTAGGAAATTGATTGTCCTGGGGCTAGCAACTACGAAGTACCCTCTAATGACTCTAATGAAATGGAAAGAGGGAGGAATGATCCCATCCGATGACCATCAAAGGAAGAAGTTTAACATTAAGTAGTTACCAGTGCACTATGGTCCAGAGTTCGTTTTTTTTGGCATAAAGTCGAAATTTTTATGTGAATGGATTACGTTTTTTCTTGCAAATTCTCAAAGTAAATTCATCATACATATTAAAAATGAAAAAAAAAAAATTATTTAGCTCCCCTGAAGATTTTGGCGAGCTTTTGAAAGTGAACAATCGATCAGCTGATTGTGGGAAAAAAATTGGCGCCAAATTACTTGTTTACATTTTTACGTGGCGATCGAGTAAATTTGCTCAAATAAATTCGGCTAAAAATGGAAAATGAAGATAAAGGTTTGTAGTATCTAATGTATTTAGTTATTTTATGTGTAGTCCCAAGATTTAAGTGTTGTGCAATGTCAAATTTATGTGTATTTTTGTAGAAAATTTAACTGCGTCCCCTGTGTTTCGTAGAATATAACAAATGAACTGAGTTCTGCTGAGAAAAACTAACTATGCGAGTTTGTACCTACAAATGTTGTAATTGACTGGAAAGTAACAACTTTGGCCCGTTTTGGCCCCTTTTCTTTAAATTTGTTAATATTCAGGAAAGTTCGAGTTTTTGCATAGCGATCTCATCGATATTTGGCGCAACAACAATCGCCAAAAAAAATCTGTCTCACATTGGATTTACAGTAAAATCAATAACAACCATTTGGAAAATGAAAAAAAAAGAGAAATAGATAAAAAAAATCAGTAATTTTGAGTCCTTCATTAAAAGAAACCTTCTGAAGTGCAACAAAATGATGGAACGGTTTATGACCACCCATGCTAAATGGATGGCTTCTAAAATAACAATTATTGTTGATGAAAATTGTAAGACACCAAAGAGAATGGGACGTCCAACATTACATTATACAAATGCAGGGACAAGATTAAAAAGGAAACTGGCGTCTGATCTTGCAAATGATAATAATAATAACACGAATCTTCTTATGCATGCTGCGGCAGTTTCTGCTAAGAAAGAACGCAAGACCGACGTGGCTTTTGTCCTAACAAAAACAATTAGAACACCTGAATACCCGACTGAATCGAAAAAGCATCTTCAATTGCAAAAGCCCATTGCACTTTCACCAGATGAAGCTTTAGCTTACCTCCTGGAAAATTCACTCAACAAACAGCAGTATACAAACACTAGGCTTTTAAATAAAAGGCATAACTGCGACATTTATCCTAGCTATAATAAAGTAATGGAAGCTAAATTACAGTGCCGACCAGAGTGCATAGAAGTAATGGAAACTACTGCTCGAGTGCCATTACAAAATCTTTTGGATCATACAGCACATCGAATAATTAAATTGCAGTCCGATGTTTTCAAGCAGTTCCCGGATGCATCTGAAATCAAATTAATCTGCAGCTACGGATTTGATGGCTCAACGGGTCATAGTATATACAAGCAGAAGTTTTTAACTGAAATACCTGGCAGTCAGCTTTCCGATCATTCTTTATTTGTAACTTCTGTTATACCCATACAAATTACAGACACCTATCATCGGAACATCTGGACAAATAGAACACCGCAGTCTATTAGATTTTGCAGACCGCTAAAAATTGATCTAGTAAAAGAAACTACTGCGCACATAATTATAGAAAAAAAAGATTTAGATTTTCAAATTAACACTCTTAAACCCTTTGTTTATAAATTAGTTGAGAATGTTGACATAGTAGTTACCTATGAAATGCATATGACACTTATAGATGGAAAAGTGCTGAACGTATTAACTGGAACTAAATCTACTCAATGTTGTCCAATATGTGGGGTCACCCCGACAAAAGTATTGGAAATTACAGATTTTAGTTCAGAAACCTTTACCCCAAAGCTTGGAGCTTTGAAATTTGGAGTAAGTCCATTACATGCTTGGATCCGGTTTCTAGAATTTGTCTTGAACATATCATACAGAATAGAGATACAAAAATGGCATATAAAAGGTGATAATAAGATAAAAATGAGAATTCGGAAAAAATATATTCAGGAAAAGATTTGGGAAGATATGGGTCTACGTATAAGCATGCCAAAGCAGAATGGCAACGGAAATAGCAATGATGGGAATACGGCAAGAAGAGCTTTTGCGAACACTAAGCTACTATCATCCATAACCAACTTTAGCGTAGCCCTTTTAAATAATTTTCACATAATCTTAATCGCAATTTCGTGTAACTATTATATAAATTCGGAAAAATTTCGTTCTTTTTGTGAGAGTACTTTTTGCTTATATATGCAAACATATCCGTGGTACCCAATGTCCCCTACGATTCATAAAGTATTAGTCCACGGTTTTCAAATAAACAATTCGACGTTGGTTCCACTTGGATGTTTAGGAGAAAATGCTTCAGAGGCACGGAATAAAATGTACAAAAAAGACAGATTATCACATGCAAGAAAAAATAGTCGGGTAAATACTATGACTGACATTTTTTATAGAGCGATGGATTCCTCGGATCCATTACTATCGAGTGTCTGTTTAAAGGAGAGGGAAAGGAAAAACAAGAAAAAGCCTCTTTCCAAAGAAGTATTAAGCCTTCTGGAGTTGCCGTCTACCGAAAGCAAAGATTCATGTGAATACGAAAATGACTCGCAATCTGATTCTGATTCTGATTATAATATATACGACATAGAACTAGAAGAAGAAGATGAGGTCATTTAAGAAAAAAATTAGTGTGTAATAAATTTCCATAGTTTATATATAAATATAGATAATTTGAAATAAGATATTATATATAATGATTTAACAACAAAATGTAATAAATTATGTAATATAAACTTCCGACTTTATGCAAAAAAAAAAACAAGAACAAGTACAAGTATACAAGTATATGTACAAAATTTAAAAGCTCTAGCTTTAATTTCGAGCTCTGTGTTAAACAAATCTGAGGTTCTCTGGGGAAGGGGGTCGATGGCGTGGTCGAATCTAAAACAAAAAAAAACCGAAATTTTATAAAAATACTCAAAATAATTGTGCAAAGTTTCAAGGCTATAGCTTTAAAACTAGACTTTATGCCAAAAAAAACGACTTCTGGACCATAGTGCAGTGGATATTTCTGGAAATTGGTGCACTATATTGGGTGTACATGTAGTACATCCCTGATCATATTTCGGAATGTTCTACGAGTATATTTTGATCTGAGTTCCATTGTTCCCAAGTCACAGATTGTACTGATATTTCAGGTACATCGTATAACCCAGAAAATCAAGAGATTATCAATTGCTAAGCTACTCTGTAAAAGGGAAGAGAGAAAGGAGGAGAGCTAGAGAGAGAGAGAGTGTGCTCGTGGCTGGGAAGTCAGCCTATCCCCTGGGTAAGAATGAATAAATCAACTCGATTTGTTGTTTATTTTTCCCGATGCCGAGTATACCCTGGGGCAGGGCTGTACGCCTGCTGCTGGGTAGCAAAATGATCCATTTGCATTGAGAACACTCTCACATGAGCGCTTCAAGTTGCAACTTCCAAACGAGAGGCCAAAGGAGCACCCGATGGGAGGGTAAACGTGGCTCAAAGCCAGGACAGGACATGACGGCTGAAGGAGGTGGGTGGACGGTGGCGGTGAACTAACTTTTTGAGTTGGGTTTTGCTGATGGCAGGAAAGAGCAGAGCACGCACACGTCCCGAAAACGGGAGGAAAAAGGCCAAAAAATCATTTGCAAAGTGGAAATTATATTGCACCAGACGTGGGGGGGGGGCCTGTCAAAAGAAAACACCAAAAACCAAAAATGGGCTATTCTACGACACACCCACTCGACGACGACGACGACGTGTTGACTTCCAGACGAAGAAGGTTGTCATCCAAAAAGAGAAAGGAAAGGAAAAGACAGGACAGGACGGTTGACAGAGTGCAATTTGCGATGGAATCAAATATGCCAGAACTGAACAGAACAGAAAACAGAAAAGTTTTCCAAACAATCGCCCAACTCCCAGCAGCCGTTGACAGGGCCGAAAGCAATCTTCATGGCAAGGATTCAAGGGGCTATGATAGGGGTCAAGGACGATGGCTGGTCTCCTGCTTCCTTCTCCAGGAAGTTGTTATGGAAACGAAGGAAGGATGTGCAAATGTTGGACTAATTGAAATAATTGAAGGGAATGGCATTTCTACTTCAGAGCAGCATCAAAGACCTCTAAATGGTGGGACCCCTCCGCCCCCTCACCTCAAGAGGTTCATCTCTTCTGAATGTTCCAGCGTTTTCAGTGGTTTCATTGTGTGGTTTTTTCCTTACGATTTCCTCACTTTTTCCACCACTTTCTTTCCTTTGAGTGGCTTTCTCTTGCCCCTAGATCTGCTCCCCTTTCAGTGGTTTCCCTCCTGCCATTTTGCCCCCTATTTAAACGAACTCTCTCTGTCCCACTCTCTCTTGAGCTGTAGTTTCTCACTCTTTGGTTTCTCTAATGCGCCTCAAAGAGGGATTAATGGGGACTCTTGTGTGAAAATTAACATATGAGGGGGTCTCAAAGAGGGCGTCGGAGAGCTGCTAATGAAAAGGAACCGCCAGAGGAGTGGCTTGGGGTCTGGGACAATGCTTTTCATTTGCATCGTGGTGCCAGGTGTTGGGACATCGTTGGGGACTCCCCCCGTTTACCCACCTTCTTCCCCCCCCCGGCCCTCTCGCCTTCGACTAATTGAGCTCTGAATGTGGATCGCACAGGAGCGACACTGGCGCAAAGCGATCCACATTCAGCGCTCAAATGCGCTTTAAATTTATTATAAAATTTAATTTAATATTTTGCAGGGGCACACGAGAAGGGGGAGTTCGGGAGGGGGCTAAACGATGCGGTGCAGGGGCAGAGTGGCTCTCGAGCGCTAAAACAGATGGAAGATAATGCTTTTTCTGCGTGTTAAACCGAAATAAAAACATAAATTATGCCAAACACAGAAACAAAAGTAAATAAATCATCAAAAGGGGTGTGGGGGGGGGGGGATTGTTCAATTGTTTTTTGTTGTTTTTAGCGCAGGGCTTTGGGATATACCCTGACAGCTTTGGGATAGATTGTAGGTTTTTGAGTAGAGTTTGTGAAGCACGGGATACGTCCTTGAGCGGAAGTTAAGGACTGGAGGACTTCGAGGAGGTCTCTGGCATCCCTGTCTTGAGTGGAGATACAGATATCTGGCATGAATAAGGCCAAAACCCTTTAGACTTGCTATAATATCAAGATCAGATTCGTATAATAAACTGAAATGAGTTATTTAGAGAAAGTTTCTAAAGGAAAAACCATCTTAAACCTAAATAATAAGTACTTCCAGAAATCGAACTGCAATTATCCAAAGAAAGCGAACGTTTTCGACTCTCAGAGGTGCATATATGTAATGTGCTCTCTAAACGCTCCCTAAGCCCCCGTTTTAGTTCGAGGCAGGGTATATCCCCAAGGCAGGGTATCCCCAGCTTCGTTGTGCCGATTGCATCGCTTCTTTCGCTCCTTTTTTGCGGAACTACTTAAACAAATTTTTGTGTTTGGTTTGTTGGCTATTAATTTATTTGCCTGACACACACACAAGCAGCTGGGGCGAAATGGAGGCAAAACCGTGGATGGAGGAGCACGGGCCTGGGGGCGGGGCCGGGGCTGGGGCTGGGGCCGGGGCTGGGGCCTTGCAACTTCAGGGCAAAAGTTTGTGGGGGAAAACTATGAATTAATTTCATCATTGCAAAAAGTTCTTCTGCTCTGCCAACATGTGAAGAGTTTTTGATTGAGTTTTCGGTTTGCACAAACTCTCTGTGAGTGGGGGGGGAGGTGTGGGGGTGTGTGTTGGGGGGCTGGGGGGTTGTGTGTTCGTTAGCTGCTTGCTCTTTCTGTTTGCGAATCCGGAACCAGCCCCCCCCCCCCCCCCCCCGTCCCATATACAACCGTATGTGGAACGACGCCAGAGAGGGAAGGACGTTCAACCTTTGACTTTAGCGACACGAACATTTGTAGAACATAATCGTTAATTGTTGTTTGAAATGTGATCTCAAGGGAACACACACACATTAATTATGCAAAACGGAAGGGCCTGCACCGCATCGAGATTCGATTAGCTTAAGAGAGGTGCTTTTCAGGACATCAGAAGCCTCTGAATGGCCCTCAACTTAACCGAAACAATAAGGAAAACCTACCTATAACAGCCCTTGGTATACCCTTGTGTTTCTAGGCGTTTTCATAGGGCGGACACTTGCCTTAGATAGGAAAAGATATGCATATGAGAAGCCCCATAGAAAGCTTCTACTTCGCTTAAACTCTGGAGTTATCTGTTAAATATAGTTGTAAAATTTAGCCATGTCGATGTGCAAATTGAATTCCGAAAAGCATCCTTGCACCTCGGCTCGCCCGCAGACTTTGGCTTATCCTGCAGCCAGCACGAATGTGCCACAAGCATTTTACACGTGCCCCAAGCCAGGGCATGCCAGCATCCTGGGGCCTTAATTAAATTCCCCACAAACACACACATTCCCCTTCTCGTCCGCATGAAAAATGCAAAACACTCGAGGGATGTGTGTTACGGGGACAGATAGCAAAAATAACTGGCACTAGAAGTAGAAGGTGGTAGGTGGAGGTGGAGGAGGAGGTGGAGGAGGAGGTGGAGGAGATAGATAGATGTATTTTATTACCCAATTGGAAGTGGAGATTATCTTTAATCTACTCGTATGGCAGGGGTCGGGCTCCCATTAACATTTGCAGCCATTCCACTTAACCCCAAAGTGCCTTCAATGGTCGCAAAAGAACCCACAGAAATCATTCAAGCTTGGACTGTTGAAATTATAGAGAAAAGTCGCAGGTACCCTTCGGGGTATTCAAGGATTCAACCATCCCTTACTCGTAATCCCTAAAACTCGCGTTGGAATAGCTCTTGAAATGATTTGTGCGTACATTTTGTATATTAAGCAGACAATTTGAAATGTTTGTCATATAATAATATATAATATAATATATATAATAATATAATTGAATACATTTGTACATACACACATGACGAAAATTAAAGTTGATTTCTCTGGGAAGCACAAGAATTACACGAGACTTTCGATGGATCTCAAGACCTATCCCCTTCAAAATCTTTCAGATGTAGAACAGCGTCGTTCCGAGGAAGACGCGCAGCAGCAGCAGCAGCGGGTAACTGGACGCCTCAGTCTCCTGGCCAGGATGTCGTTCAAGCTGTTTCGACGCGGATCTGCGCGGTGCATTGGCCTGCTGTCGGCCTTCGTGACGATCCTGCTCTGCCTCTACTACATCTCCATTGGCCAGCCCAATCCGACGCCCCTCTCCGATAGTGGGTCCCCCACGGCGGCGGGGCTGCAGCGCGGAGTAGGACCATTTGGAGGAGGAGCCATCACTGGCATCACTGGATTCAGTGTGCAGCAGCAACAGCAGCAGCAGCAGAAGAAGATTCATGCAGCGGGCATCGTGTCGAACCAGAAGAGATCCTCCGAGCAGAAGGCGGAGGAGGTGCCAGTCGAGCAGGAGCCTGTGGGGGCTGACTCGCACGTGGAGTATGCCAGGGCCAACTGGGGCGACAAGTGCTACGTCCTGCTCCAGAGCGACACGAACATAACGGCCAACGAGGAGCACAGCAGATTCGACTTTCAGGTAAGGGGGGGCTGGAGGGCCTAGACCAAGACCAATCAAAGGAATTCCAAAGTAATGCCGTCTGTCTTGCAGCCTGAGTGGATGCGATCGAAGGAGTACTGGGACCGGGGCTTCGAGGAGCGCTTCGACGTGCAGAAGAAGGATAAGCAACGTCCCCCGCTGAAGATCATCGTGGTGCCGCACTCGCACAACGATCCCGGCTGGCTGAAGACCTTCACCAACTACTTCCAGTCGGACTCGCGCCAGATCCTCAATCTGCTGGTGACCAAGATGCAGGAATACAAGGACATGACGTTCATCTGGTCCGAGATCTCATTCCTGCAGCTGTGGTGGGACCAGGCGCATCCCACCAAGCAGCGGGCCCTGCGGCGGCTCGTCGACTCCGGCCGCATCGAGATCACGACCGGCGGCTGGGTGATGACCGACGAGGCGAATGTCCACATCTATCCGATGCTCGACCAGCTGATCGAGGGCCACCAGTGGCTGAAGAACAACCTGAACGTGACCCCCAAGGTGGGCTGGTCCATCGATCCCTTTGGCCACGGCAGCACCGTCCCCTACCTGCTGTCCGGGGCGAACTTCGAGGGGGCCATCATCCAGAGGATCCACTACGCGTGGAAGCAGTGGTTCGCCCGCCAGCAGTCGGGCGACTTCGTGTGGACGCCCTACTGGCGGACAAGGGGGGCAGTGGGAGCTGTCGGAACCGATGGAGCGGCAGGCAGCCTGCTCACACACAACATGCCGTTCGACATCTACTCGATCAAGGGCTCCTGCGGGCCACATCCGTTCATCTGCCTGAACTTTGACTTCCGCAAGATCCCCGGCGAGTACACCGAGTACTCGGTGAAGGCGCAGTTCATCACCGACGACAACGTGGAGGAGAAGGCCCAGCTGCTGCTGGAGCAGTACGCCCGCACCGCCTCGCTCTTCCCGCACAACGTGGCCCTCATCCCCGTGGGCGACGACTTCCGCTACAACAAGGAGCGCGAGGTGGACCAGCAGTACCAGAACTACAAGAAGCTCATCGACCACATCATGGCCAACAGGCGGCTCTACAACACGGACATCAGGTTCGGGACGCCCAGCGACTACTTTGCGGCCATCAGGGAGCGGATGAGGGGCAAGAGCCCCGGCTTTCCCAGCTTCAAGGGGGACTTCTTCGTGTACTCGGACATCTTCTCGGAGGGAAGGCCCGCCTACTGGTCGGGCTACTTCACCACGCGGCCCTTCTACAAGCTGCTCAGCTCCGAGCTGGAGCACAACCTGCGCGCCGCCGAGATCCTCTTCACGCTGGCGTACAACACAGCCCGCCAGGCGCGGCGGGAGAGCGCCATCAAGATCGACGAGAAGAACTACGAGAAGATAATCCACGCGCGACGCAATCTGGGTCTGTTCCAGCACCACGACGCCATCACGGGCACCTCCAAGGCGGCGGTGATGCGGGACTACGCCATGCGGCTGTTCGAGAGCATCCAGAACATGGTCAAGATGCAGGAGTCGTCCATTGAGCAGCTGCTGCAGAAGGGCCAGCCCCGCCACCACGGCTTCATCATCAGCGAATTCGAGCGGGACAACTTCAACAAGCTGCCCCGCAAGATGCCCATCCAGATGGTCAGTGGGGACGACTCCACGAGCACCGGAGGCGGAAGCTCAGGGGCAGGGGCCCCTTCTGCCGGAGGATCCATTGGCAGCTTCGTTTTGTACAACTCCCTGGCCCAGAAGCGCGTCGAGATCGTCACCCTGCGGGTCCAGCATCCGAATGTGAAGATCCTCAACCACGAGGGCGTCGAACTGAAGCACATCCAGATCAATCCCGTGTGGAACATCACGGAAATCTACGACATGGTGCTCGGAACGACCACCACGGGCACCATCGGACGCATTCGCACGAGCACGCGGCAGTACGAGGTGATGTTCGTGGCCGAGCTGGAGGCCCTGTCCCTCAGCACGTACCGCGTCCAGGTGGATGAGGCCAGCTACAGGCGGAACATTGCCACCATCTACTGCGATGACTGCCACGAGGGGTCTGCTTCGGCGAGTGCCACGACGCCCGAAGGAACCACTGGCGCCACAACGAACGATTTTGAGGTGCGAGCCAAGCCAGCGGGTGAGTAGATCGATCCACATCCCAAACCATCGAAGAATTACTTAACAACATTCAATGTATATCTATATCTGTGATTAGGCGACATCCAGCTGGAGAATCCCCACATGCGTCTGCTGTTCGACGAGAAGAGCGGCTTCCTGAAGACCGTCACGCGGAAGAACCAGCGGAAGGAGCTGATGAAGCCGATGCAGTGCAACATCAAGTTTGCCGCCTACCGCAGCGCCCAGTTCCACTCGGGGGCTTACCTCTTCAAGACGGATCCCGAGCAGAGCGAGGCCGAGAAGGATGTGCTGGAGGGCTACACCGATGTGCGGATCATCATCACCTCCGGACCGATTGCCAGCGATGTGACTGTGATATATGGCCCCTTCCTGGCCCACACCGTGCGCATCTTCAACACGCGCACGCACCTGGATGCCGCCATCTACGTGGAGAACGACATCGACTTCGAGCCGCCGCCCAAGAACCGCGAAACGGAGCTCTTCATGCGCCTGATCACGAACATAGACAACATTGCGGGGGCGCCGCTGCAGAAGGATCCCCTCAAGGAGCCCACGGACACGGGCACCATCCCAGAGCTGCCTGTCTTCTACAGCGATCAGAATGGTTTCCAGTACCACGAGTGAGTAAAGAATGGCTCAAAAAGTCCCCTATCCAACACGTCCAACCGCACTTTCTGTTCCTCCTTTAGACGCATTAAGGTGCCGGCCATTGGCATCGAGGGCAACTACTTCCCCATCACCTCGGGCGCCTTCATCCAGGACACACGTCTGCGCCTCACTCTGCTCACCACCCACGCCCAGGGAGCGGCCAGCTACGAGCCTGGGCAGCTGGAGGTGATGCTCGATCGGCGAACCCTCTACGACGACTACAGGGGCATGGGCGAGGGCGTGGTCGACAGCCACCTGACGCGCCACAAATTCTGGCTGCTGGTGGAGGACATGCCGCGGGGACAGCACGCGGCCAAGCCGCCCGGCTACCAGGTGCCCAGCATGCAGGGACAGATGCTGGCCAATGCGCTGCGATACCCGCCGAATCTGTACTTCCTGAGCAGCGTGGAGCAGCCGCTGTCGGGGCTGCAGGACCAGGTCCGGCTCCTGCCCAAGGGGGCACTGCCCTGCGACGTGCACCTGACCACTCTGCGCACACTCTCCGACCCGGAGCTGCAGCTGTTTCCGTCCGCCTCCGCTCTGATGGTCCTCCATCGGCAGGGCTTCGACTGCAGCGTGAGTGCCGTGGGGGGCAGGGAGCTGGGCCTGGACGCCGTCTGTCCGCTGTCGAACGGAGGACTCGGTCCCGTCCAGCTGGGCAAACTGAGTCTGCGCACCATCGAGGCCACCAGCCTGACGGGGCTGGAGCAGGCGAAGGAGAAGGCAAAGGAGAACTTCCGCATCCGCTCTCTGGCGGAAGTGAGCCTGCAGCCGATGGAGATGCGCACCTTCAACCTCACCTTCAGCGATAGATCGTGAAGCAGTGGCATCTATTAATTGTGTATTTTATTTATTGAGTCTATTGTATTGTGTTGTGGCCCTGAAACCTAGCTATAAGCGTAAAATACGACGAAAGTTCTCAGCTTTATTTAGTTCTCGTCTGCAGTTCTCTCTCCAGCAGTTTTTGAAAGTACAAAGCACACATAAACTATATTGATCCAACTCTTGACTGCCCATAGCAATGCATTCCGGTTTAGCCAATTCCCCACCCGTTCGCTCGTCCCGCTCCATAGATTCCAGGCGCACGCTTTGAAGGGCAATAACCTTTGACTAAACACAGCCCACGCTAGCCTAAGGACTAGCTTGATTATAGCCGACAAATATTTAGATGCAAATATACCTCTATTATAGCCAGCAATTTAGATAAATTACGTATTCGTGTTCGTGTTCGTTTTCGTTTTCGTTTGCCTTCGCATCCATTTGTTTAGACTGATTACTGACTAAAACCAAAGCGAATGCAAATATATTACGACTCTTAACTACTATCCTCAATCGCATGCACTCTAACCTTTAACCCTCTAACCCTTTAGCTCCTTAAACCCTAACCTTACGACTATGCAAACTGAATTGTAACCCCCTAGGTATAAGTTTTAAATGAGAAACAGAGTAGCAAAAGGATAAGCCAAATATTAAACTAGCACTACAATTAGCAATGTTGTAAATAGTCGAATACAAATTCAAGGCACGGTCAAAATAGCTCTAATATATTTACGATCCGATAGTCCCCCAGTTAGGCTTAAGGCCCCCGCCGCCCTCTCTAGTGTATCCCCGAAATCACCAGAGCTTTTCGAATAGTTACTACTACGACGACTACCACGTACACATGTAGACCTAATGCATTCAGAGCAAGCAAGCAAGACATCAACTTTAGGATACCCAGGACATACGTATAGGAGATAGGAATATATAGGAATACAAATAACGAAGACAAATGACCGAAAGACATGCGGAAATCAAACGACGAACATTTCAAACTGATACAACAAATGTTTTGAGTATTTATTTATGAAAAACTTATTACAATATACGAGTATGTAGTTTTATGAATACCAGATAATAAAAAGTATTAAATGAAACCAATAACAAAGCGTCTTTTTATTGACAATGGATTAAAAATAGGTCTCCAACAGATGAAGTACTACGCCCGCGTAGATTGGAAAGATCTCTGATAGATCTATTGGGATCCCAAAGATGATACAGATACGAGTAGTGATATATTTTATAGGCTTTTAAATGAAGTCCATTTAAATTTAGTTTGTAAATTCCAGAATGTTGTTTCTGAACCAATTACGAGAAATTATTCAAGAGGCTGAGCAAACAGATCGCTAGGAATGGGTAAATTATTTAAAGAGATCATCACAACTTCGGTAGGGAGATGACAAAGGTGTGTCATCAAATACTTTTGTGTATATATGGGATATATGGGGCTAATCAGAGACGTTCCTTCCATCTTTCATTTCTCTTTTATTTATCCGTCTGATTATGCAGAAATATCGCATATATTGTACACACTCTAAATACTCCACTACATCTCTAGTTTAAAATAGAGTAAGTTGATAAATAACAAATTGTTCTAATACATATACAGGATATAGAGTGTTTATATTATTTTGAATTTTTCTCCTCAAAGTATACAACAAAAATGGGGTTTCTTACAGAACCAAAGAATGAGGCATGATCAAGGGAATCCCATTTGATAAACCAATCGGGGGCTACTGAACCGTTTTGTAATCTCAACAAATTAACGCGGGAAATTGATAAAAGCGTAAACATTTAACGAGAGTAGAGTTCTACTTAGAAGCAACGTCCAGACGCCTCAACTTAAATAAATATCAATATGAAATATTGACACTGCCATTTGTCTAGTCCGGAACCACTTCGTACATGTTTACGCCCTTCTTGAGCAAATGTCCGCCCATGTTGGCTATCTCCACCAGCTGGCTGATGCCCGTCAAGATACCCGCTCGCGTCCCAATCTCCTTCAGCTCCTCGAACTCGAAGATGCGCCGTCCCAGCGCCACGGCCCGCAACTGCATCATGTGGACAAAGTTACGCAATTGAGAGGCTCTTCCGCCTCCTCCGGCGGCGGCCACTTTACGCGAGCCGCGTCTCATCTCGCCGCAGCCTTCCGCCCTGAGACTGGTCTGGGTGATGCTCTCGGTTAGCAGGGCGATTACATCACGCACGTGTTGCGGCGTGACCACGTTGGACAAATCCAGACGCGCTCGGGCCTGGGATAAGTGAATCAGGCCGAGAAGTTGCCTGAAAGAAAGAGGCAGGCGAAAGCATTAGACTGGGGTAGAATGTTCGTTGCTTAAGTCTTTCGTTTGGCGGTTCCACTCGTTCTATACCCTAGCAAGGGGTATACTCTTGTATCACCTGTCACAGAGTGGCGTATCGAAGAGAGCACACTACTGGCACACATTTTGGATTAGTATTTTACCAATTTCATTTCGGTCCCCATCAAAACGATCCAAGCAGAAACTGCAGGAATAATTTGTAATACAAAATCGCAAAGGAATACAATTAACTTTGGTTACTATTGATTTTCTCTACCATTAGATCATACATACTCGCATATCATAGACTATCTAGTGAGTATTTGATGTTTCTTTACTCGATCGTTCTCGATTATCTTGGTTATTTTCTATAATTAGCGTTCAGGCTGACCCTAGGGCCCCAAATATAGCTCAGCTGCTTGATGCCAAATTAGTTTCATATTTTGTTTTATGCAAAATCTACGCAGTTCTGTTAACTCCAAATACGTATATAATACATACTCGTATATGAACATTTGTTTACGACTTGTATATAGAAAGAGATTTTCCCTTCCTCTGCGTATTTGGCAAGTGGATTTTACAAAATCGCCAAACTTGTTTCGCCACAGAACTTTTTACGAGGTATGGTAAGGTATATCTTTGATGTTTTTTAAAGCCCTAGCGCCGTCTATGACCTAACATTCGTGGCTAATAACTGCCAACCAGGCGGTAACCGAAAAATTTTCATTTTCATAGTTAGTTGACCATAAATCTGTTTGGGGTTGTGGGCGATTCCGGCCTGAGGCCTAAGGGCCTCATCAGCCAGCATCGAACATGTTCCAATGTTTTATATATTTGACGGAAACCAACGCATCACTTGGCATGGGGGGGGGGAAACCATTTGGAAACCATTCGTCTGGGCCCGACTTGATGATCATTGAGGCAACTGCAACTGCAGAGGCAGGGCAGTGACAGTGGCAGAGGCAGAGCCAGATGCTTGAGGCTTTAACCAGACCCATCTGCTTGGGCCGCATTTCATTCTCGGCTCGCACGTCGTCGCAAACGGTTCACCAGCTAAGTGGCTCTGATCGGCGGTTCAGTTCGGTTTGGTTTGATTCGATTTCGGTTTTCAGTCTCAATCCAAAAGCTATCAGTGGCCAGTGGCCGAGTGCATTTCCTAACATTGGCATTGGCCAGACCAGACCCCTGCTCTGTGCGTGCATCTGCTTTGTTTTACTTCATTTATTTTGGATCGGATCGGATCGGTTCGGATCGCAAGCGTTGATGAAATTTCGTCTTCTTATTGTTATTAGTGCTGCTGCATTTTGTCTGTCGTCTCTGAGCCCACGGCAATTTTCGTTGGCGGGGTGACGAAAGTGCAAAGAGTCGCCCAAGCTTCCATTAATTAGAGAGTGTGTATTACGATTACTGATTGGATTGATTGGAGCTCGGAGCCCACCATGTTGCCACAGATCGTGTCTTTAGCGGCGATTTTAACGGCTGCGCAATGCTTTCAATTGAACAGTAAGTCGGCGTCGGGACTTAAGATTATGTTGATTTATGGGCCCATAAAAATATTCTGATAATTGCTAGGAAGGGCTAGGTTTAATGGAGGAATGGAGGAGATCTAAAAATTAGATAAAGACACGGGAAAGATACCAAAGAATGGAATTTTAAGATTTATTACTTGAATGGTCTTCAAAGGGATAATTTCATGGGGGATATTCGTTGTTAAAGATCTTTTAGGTTCCTATGTGAAACGATAGAATGATATAATACCAAAAGGGGCAGACAATGAAAATTGTGTTATGTGATTATAGGAAAAATATCAAGTAATCCGAAGAAAAAGTTAGTGATAGAATTGGAGAACCAGAAGAGGCACATGATAAAGAAAGATCTAGAATCTTTTGGAAGAACTTTTTTATTTGCCTCCCACTGCAAAAACAACATACATGTCGTGTGCTTGACACGGCACATTGATGCTCGACACAAGGTTTAGCTGATAAGAGTTTTATGATGTTGTTCTTGTGGCTGGTCTGCTCTGAAATTTAAATTATTCTTTATAAATAAATGATTCACGAATATATTGATGAAAAAATCGTAAAGTTTTTAGCCTGCATTAATGAATAATAAAGGGAAAATGATGAACAAATTGAGAAAGTCATTTAAGAGCACTTAAAAGGGTGATGGAATGGAATGAGCCATAAGAAAGGGCCGGAAACGGATAGAGAATTCGTAAGGATTCTGTAATTTTTAAATCTTAGGGTTACGAAAAGAATCGAACGGCCTTTCCAAATGAATTCTTTTCATAGAAAAAAAAAAAAGGAAGATTAAGTACTTTCAGATTGTTGGCTGTAAAATTACCCCAAGTGTGAAATTTTTATCGCGAAATGATGAATTGTGGTTAAGAAAATGCTAAAAGCAACACAAAAGCAATTAAAGCATACGATTAATTTGAATTAAATGAAGTAAAACTTTTTACGTAGTTCGTTTTCCAGAGTCTAGCGAGTCTAATCGCTCTCTCTTACTCTAGGGGGAAATACTAGTCGTATCACATAATCCATTACGGTGACATCCGTTAAGATCGCATGCTATCGTATGCTTGTCAATCGAACGATCCAACAATTGAACGTTTTGGGGAGCAACGATAGGATTGCCCTCTCATCTACATCTCCATAAGCCTCCTCCGCCCAGTTGCGTGTTCTCTCCGGCAAAAGTTCCCCAGCCAGAAACCAAAAAAAAACATCTCCAGACTGGGCATGATTGGACGTTATTTATATTTGAATGAAGCAAACAATTAACTCAGACGAAGCGTCGCCTGGAATCTGACAAGAGATTGAGGCTCTTCATCAGCAAAACAATTATCGTCTTACACTTGAATCTTTGTTTGTTTGTTTTTCTCCACCAATTGGAATAGATAAAGTTATTAAAGGTATATGCACCTTGTGGAGTGGCGGGGATGCAAAACAAGTTCAAAGAAAACTAGTTTCCTTTCACTTGAATTAACAGCCATTGAACCCCGGTTATGGTTCTAGCGAAAAAGGATCTTCGCAGGCAAAAAAACAAAAAAAACTAGTTTCTGATGAGCCTCTTAATGGGCTGATTCATCCGCATGATTCTACATATATTCTGTTTCTTCAACTGCCTCATCCCCTTGCGAGCTCCAATATGTTGTCTTTTCGCTTCCTGTTTTGCAGTGACGCAGTTCTATGAGATGCCGCAGCTGTACGACTTGGACGACTACGACCGCTGCATGCAGGAACTGGATGGGGAGACCTCCAGCTACTGCTTTGTCCGGGCCCAAGTCCAGCCGGATGAGTCGGTGGCCGCCTGGCGAGCCATCGCCGAGATCTCGCGCTACGATCGCCATCACTTCGACCATCGCCAGCTGTACTTTGGCCTCTGCCTGAGAGAATGCGAGGCCTCCCTGGCCGGACTGGACGACGCCGAGCTGGAATCGCTGCTGCCGGGTGTGCTCACGGAAAATGAGAAGGTGAGACCATCAGCATCGGATTGTGGGCCATTTAATTCAATCTTCAAACACGATTTTGAATTTTGAATTTATTGCGATATTGCCAAACTCCTCTCGGTCCAAGGCGTCGCTCGTAATGGCCGATCAGCCACCAAACGCCACACAAAGCACAGAAGCTGTGAAAACAGTTCAAAAGTTTATTCAACTCGAAATCAGATTCGATCTGGGGGAATTTTTAATGGGCCAGCAGCAGAAGCAGCAGCAGCGCCTCTGTCTCGGGTCTTCGGTCTGCCTCTGAATTCGAGATCTGCATCTGCATCTGCATTTACCTATAAATATTGCATAAATTACTCGAATGCACGGGAGGGAAAATCCGCTGATTAAACGTTGGATAGATGATGGGTAAATGGGAGACGGTGTGGCCGATGCCATTGATCCAGTGGATCGATTCCATCAAAATGCATTCACGATGGCTGATTACACAAAGCTGACTTGCTGTTGATCGTTGGGCGTTGGTCGAAAATGGAAATGGATACCAATCCAATCAACGCAAATACATTTCTTTCAAGGCCAAGGGCTTGGGATAGATTCGGGTCTGGGTCTGGGTCTGGGTCTCTGTCTGGCATTTTGATGGCCCATTCATGGTTATCTCTGTCCCCATGCAGGTGAATGTGTACCTGGGGCTGTTCTCTATGGAGTCGCAGAACCGAGAGCAACATCAGCGGCTGACGAGTGCCTGCCTCAACTGGCGGCTGAAGCGGCGAGGATTCAGTCTGCGGGCCAAGAGCGTGGTGGAATACTGCGATGAGGCTGGACGAGTGGTCCAGGATGGTGGGTATTCTTTACTCTTCACGTCGGACATAGAATCATAGCCTTAACATAATCCCTGAAGATGCCTGGAACTTGACATTCTATGGGCTACTGTGCGGTCTGATGGTTCTGGCCAGCTTGGGCAGTCTCGTGGATCTCTTGCTCAAGCGGCGGCGTCACGACAAGATGCTCAAGGAGCGGGATCACTACAAGACCCCACCCAAGAGCCTCGCCCAGCAGCTGCTGCTCACCTTCTCGGTGGCTCGGAACTGGTATCGGCTCAACCAGGAGCCCAACGGCAAGATCGGACGCGAGCTGCGCTTCCTCGACTGCTTCAAGTTCTTCTCCATGTTCATGGTTATCTTCGCGCACACCAACTGGGTGATCTACGAGAGCGCCATCAGCAATCCCCAGGATCCCGAGCGTCTTTTACACACGGCCGCGGGCACACTCCTCGTCTCCGGCTCTCTCATCACGGTCACGTTCTTTGTAATCAGTGGCCTCCTTCTCACCATCAACTGGTTGGCCGTGGCGCGTACTGTGCAGTCCAAAGCAGAGTCCTGGACCTTTCTGCAGTATGCCGTGCTATTTGTCAAGTTCAACGTGTTTCGCTACATTCGTCTGACAGTGCCCTATGCCTTTGTTCTGCTCTTGAGCGGCGTGTACTTTGACACTGCCGGAGGTCCGCTCTGGCGGCACATCTACGAGCGGGAGCAACTGGCCTGCCGTCGCAACTGGTGGACCAATCTCCTGTACATCAACAACTTTGTGCAGACGGACGAGCGCGTAAGTGTATCCATCCCGAGCTGCTAAGGAGCTGCTTCATTTGATATTTGCTTTATTCCCATCCTGACATCCTGACAGTGCCTGCTCCAGGGATGGTATCTGGCCGCGGACACGCAATCCTTTGTGCTCAGCTTGGTGCTGCTGATGCTGGGCCATCGCTTTGCCAAATGGAGCAAGCAGCTCTACGCGGTCATCCTGGCGATCTTCATGGCCCTTCCTGTGCTGCTCACGTACGCCATGGACTACTATCCGATCTTTGTGCCTACGCCGCAGTAAGTTCGAGTCTCTTTTTCACTCTCACTCTTTTCAATGCCATTCAATCCTTGAAACCAGAACCCAGAAGGACTCGTTCATTGGGGATCGCCAGTTCACGGAGTTCTATACCTCGTCGCTGATGAACTTTGGCTGCTATTTCTGCGGAGTTCTGGCCGCCTTGGTCTACGACCAGCTGGCCCTGAAGCAGTACAAGTTGCGGGAGTTGCGCAGCTTTCAGCTCCTGTGGTTCGCCCTCATTCCGGTGGGCATCCTCTGGCTCTTCACCGCTCACCCCATTTTCCAGCACTACTACGTGGCTCCGTCGCCCATATGGGGCGCCATCTACGCGGGGCTGCAGCGGAACCTCTGGGCCTTTGGTCTCAGCATCTTTATTGTGGGCATGGCCGGGAAGGTCGGCTGTAAGTATCCTCGAGGGATACGGATTTCCGCTTGGATTCTCCGCTCATATTGGTGTTTTGTTTGCTTTCCAGGGATCTTCCGCAAGTTCGCCTGTCTGCCCATCTTCCGTATACTGGGACGCCTCACCTATGGAGCGTTCATCGTCCATCTGCTGGTGGCGCGTATCGTCCTGGCCACCGTGCGGGAGCCCATCTACTTTGGCACCGGCATGATGGTGAGATGGGACCTTAGACTCCGTTCAGCTTTCCTTATTCCATTTTTCTCTTCCACAGTTTGCCTTCATCTTCTTCACGATGACCGTGTCGTATCTGTGCTCCTTCCTGCTGGCCATCTTCCTGGAGCTGCCCGTCTCCTCCCTCCTGAAGCTGATGCGATAGCAATAGTTCTCTCGAAGTAATTTTAGTTGTAGCATTAGTTAACTTAAATTAAAGACAATCTTACCCCGACCCAAGCTGGCTCTGCTCGGTATCCTCCCCTCCTCCAGTCCTACCGCCTTCGCGGAGCTCCATGAAGAATCGCTCGATGGAGCGGCTGGCCGCCTCGTTCAGCAACGGATTCACATTCTGGCGGGCATAGGCCAGGAATTTCTTGATGAGTATAGGTGGCAGGAGATCCAGTTCAGCGTCCTCCTCCTGCAGCTCGAGTCGCTTGTCCAGATCGTAGTCCTGCTGCATGATGCTGTCGTTGTCCTCGCTGTCGTCATCGGTCCTCACATCGTAGAAGGTGCCCTCGCACATGGAGTCGCTGGTCTTAGGCTTGAGCGCATAGCGCGCCGCGATCTGTGCGCGCTTCTTGGCCCCCGCGTGGAGGGCGCGCACATGAGCCGTCAGGGATATGTCGCGCACGACCGAGGGCTTGTCCAGCAGGACATACACCAGATGGAACTCCTTGAGCAGGGAGGGCACGATGTGGATGTTCTGCAGCAGGTAGCGCCCCTCATCATACTGTCCTCGCTGGGGATTGGCACAAGCAATGATCGAGGGCTGGGCCAGGAACGTGGAGAAGGCGCCCGGCAGCGGCATATTGATCTCGCCCGACTGCATGCACTGCAGGAGCACGGCCTGCTTCGAGGCCAGCTTGTCCACATCGTCTAGGGTGCAGTGGCCCGGACTGCTCGCCGTCATGAGGCCCCCGGCCTGGAGCACGCGCTTGTTTCGTCCCGTGAAGGTCGGCCCCAGTCTCTGGGCGGATTGGGCGCCGCGTTTTCCGCTAATGTGCGAGCCTCGCTCCGTGATCTGCGCGCAGTTCTGCAAGATTTTGGACTTGCCGATGCCGGGATCGCCCACAAGCAGCACATTGACCCCTCCAGCGCCGCCTCCGAGAAGGGAGAGCAGACAGGCGGCCTTGGGCAGCTCGTGGCCATGCACCTCTGGAGCCAGGGACTGCACCAGCAGCTTGAAGCTGTTCGGCTCCGCATTGATCATGGCAATGGCCTCTAGGTCGCGCTCGCTGAACTCTCGCTTCTTGTGGCGCGCATCCTGGACGCTCGCTGCCTTGAGGTAGGCCTTCAACTCGTTGGAATCCCCTGCCACAGATCCAGTGGCGGTGGTCACATCTTCGCCTAGATCGCGCAGTTTGAGCACTCCGTTGACGACTATCTCCTGGCCCACGTGGACGCAGTCCACAAGATCGTGGCGCAGCTCCACATCTATCTCCCCAGGAAGTATGCTGTCATAGTCCGCGATTAGCGACAGACTCGACTCCTCCAGGCGAACGATCTGCTTGGCCGAGATGCGCGTGTAGGGCGAGCTTCGGAGCGGCACAAAGCTATCCTTGGCCACACACTGCGCCTGCTTGCAGTGGTAGGGGCGGGGTTGGAAGGACCCTCGCTGACGCATCGCTTGCTCCGTCTGGCACCGGGAGCAGCGAAACGATTGCCAGGCTATGCTGTACGTTGGTTCACCCACGCTGCTGACAATGCCGCGGACCGAGAAGAGCGTGTCCACGCGGTCGGCACTAATGCCGGTCGTTAGCTCCACTGGCGTAAAGTCCTCGGGGCGCACGTAAATTTTTCGGGTGCGGGTCGGCGGAGGCACATACTGCTCCAGGGTGGACTGCTCCAGGGGGGCTGACGTGTCATTCGCGTCCAAGTTGTGATTGATCACTACAGTGTGCATGGCCACGGCCAGGGTGGACAGGCTGCGCTGTGGGTGCTCGCGCAGATCCTCCGCCAGCCGGGGCCACACCTTCTTCAACTGCTCATCGTAGACGATGCCGAGGGCGGGCAGCTTGAAGAATCCCTGCTCTCGTATCCGCACAAAGTCGTACTTCTGAGGATTCCGCTGGTAGTGTGCCTCCACGGCAGTGATGCGTTTGGCCTGGTCACTGTCCTCCGTGTAGGTGTCGCGCAGAAAGTACAACCGCCAGCCGGGACAGGCCTTCGGATTGTCAACCGCTATGCTCTGCACTTGCAGGCCATCCTCTGGAGCTGCATAGTTCTCGGGCCGGAGAAAGCTGCAGTCTAGGTTGGTGTCGCGACCGCGCTTACTGGCCGGACGATTCCATCCTCTTGCCGGAGGCAGCCGATTTTCAGCCGCACCGGCGCTCGTGCCCGCCTCTGCCTCTTGGCCCGGTTGGCGATTCCCGCGTGCAGGGATGACGCGGCCATTGCGGCGGAAATAAAAGTAAGGCCGATAGCCTCCACCTCCACGACCACGTCCACGTATGAATCTGGAAGGCGCACGTCCACGAGGAGCCGGTGGATTCATTGAAAAGTGTCCATACAAATTCCTAAAATTTGTACAAATTTACGCGCTTCAGATAGAGATAACAGTTATGCAGTGACCACCAAAATATTTTAGTGAATCACTGTTGGAAAAGTAATCGATGTGTTACGATTTCGCACGCGTGGCAGCACTGGTATATTTGACTAATTAGCCGCTTCAAGAATATATTTATCTATAGCGGTTTTTGTAAGAATAGAGAAACCAAGACAGATTTAAACAAAAATGAAAACAGATAAAATCTTATATATAACGAGCTTTATACCCGATACTCAGTCAGTATATATGTATGTGAATTGTATTAGATTAGGTTAGGTCACGTCTGAATATTATTAAGGATTGTCCATAGAAAAAGATGTATAGCTAAATATTGGATTTATTCTAGTGAGTTTTGGTGGCACGATGTTTAAATATAATACTATCTATATATCTAGGGATTCATCTTGGAAATATTCTTTAATATTCTTGAGTATGGTCTTATATTGCCTCAGCTGCTGCGCAATTTCCCGCTTTTCGCGCAAATAATACGACTTAGACATTTGCACATATTCCTCGCCTTTGAAGATGAACGTCGATACCTCTGTGGGGTCTATTGCCTGGTCTTCGACAACAGAAGGCTCCTGCTTTACAGGGGGCTCTGAAAGTGGTATTAGCTCAACAGTGGTTCTCGAGCGTTTGGTGGAAGGTGGCGCAAGACTAATTTCAACTAAAAATACAATTTCCAGATCATTAGGTTTCCACATATAGCTTGTAATATATTTGATTACTTACTACCATTCTTAAAAGTCTGTGGCAGTGTTACCATGCGCTTGGAACTGCCTGTGGTTGACTCCACATTGTTGATGCTCAGCTCGTCGCTGTCGATCAGATTTATGAAGTAACTTTCCTGCGATGATGTCGACGCCACTTGTTCAAGAGCCTCCGCCTCCTCCGGCTCGGGCGAACCTTCGTAAGGATATGGCACCGCCTCGCCTACTAATATCTTGCGATTCTTGCTGCACGATATGTATTTCTTATCAAAGTGTTCGAAGCACATAAACATTTTGTGGGGCGGAATCTTCGGGTGAACCCGTCCATTTTTGCGCCAGATTTGTGCACGTTCCGGCTGCTTGGGAGGGGCGAAGAGTGTTGTTGAGGTGCTGTCGTTGATAAGATAGTAATTCTCACAGTCCTTATAGGTACAAACTCTTGAAGCCATTTCTATTTTTTTTTTTTCGTGTTTTGCTTAGCGTTGTATTTAGAGATGGGATATATCTGAGTCAGTCACGAACTAGAGCGAACTAGAACCAAAAAAAAAAGTCGATACTACCAGCGAAGAAACATCGCAATTTACTGCACAAATACCATCGGTCTGGCAGCCTAAAGTAACGGGATAAATGCTTCTTCAGCCTAACATTATTTTGCAAATATTTATTAACCATGTTTGTGAGTGCCAAAAACTGTGCAATGGACAGCACCATGTCGACCTGTGACTCTGAACTGGAGAGCCACAGTGGTGGTATTGATCTTACCTCAAAGAAACCGCGCCAATCCGCTAACGTTGCGACCGTCTGCAAGGGATTCCTTACCACATATCAAGAATACTGCTCCCACACCTCCTTGCACGGTGTACAGTACCTGGGCGACTACCAACGTCCGATGCGGGAGAGGATATTTTGGCTGTGCGCCTTTCTGATCTCCATTTACGGCTGTGCCACGCTGATATCCAGCGCCTACACCAAGTGGACGGAGACGGTAGGGGATCTATTGCCTAACATCTGTAATTGGCCGTTGTTGATGGTGTATCTTTCCAGCCTGTGATTGTTAGCTTTGCTGAGAAATCAACGCCCGTGTGGAACATACCCTTTCCCGCCATCACAGTCTGCTCCGAAACCAAGCGAGTGCTGAAACCGAAAGGTTGGACAAATGATTGATTAACCAGTTACGTTGCCTAAAATGTAACCTTTTTCCAGGCGAGGAGACTTCGTTTGCGGATCTTTACAGTCAGTTCAATATTGAGATGCGCTCCTCGCGCGTTTTCAAACCGCAAAACATCACCGCCCTGGAGATGGAGGAGTTTCGAACACTTCTTCACGTGTGCAACACGCAGTTAATTGACCAGGCCATGCCGCTAATTTCTGGCGATGATGTTGACTACTTTGATGTGCTGGAACGAATGCTGCCCCAGTTCGATCGGTATTTCTTCTACTGCCGCTGGCTGAGCCGCTTTGGTGAATGCGACAAGTTCTTTCGGAAAACGCTCACGGTGAGCGTTAAGAAATCTGACTAATCCGCTCTTTAACATTTTGTTCCGTGTTATTCTTTAAGGAGGAGGGCATCTGCTACACTTTCAACGGGCTGAGCGCGACCGACATCTACCGGGAAGACACCTACCAGTATCGGTACAGTGCCGATGCCTTGGACATGGAAAACATCAGTTCACACTCGGCCTGGTCGCTGGAAACGGGCTATGATGTGGAGAGCGATGTGGTAACGTATCCAGCTCGCGTGCTCAGTGCTGGGGCTCGGTCGGGCATCTTTCTGGCCCTGCAGAGCTTCAAGCAGGAGGTGGACTACGCTTGCCGTGGTCCTGTGCAAGGATTTAAAGTTCTGCTACATGCCCCGGACGACGTGCCGCAGGTCTCAAAGCAATTCGTGCGCATTCCCATGGGCAAGGAGGTCCTCATTGCGGTCAAGCCAAGCATGATTACGACGTCATCGGGAATTGCCGAGTACCATCCGCTGCGGCGGCAGTGCTTCCTCAGCCATGAGCGGGCCCTGCGCTTCTTCAAGATCTACACCGAGTCCAATTGTCAGCTTGAGTGCTTGGCCAACTTCACGCTGACCAAATGCGGCTGCGTCAAGTTCTCGATGCCCAGGAATATGGATATGCCGGTGTGTGGCGAGGACAAAATCTATTGCTACGATCGAGCCGAGCGCCAGCTCCTCGTGAGGGAGTTCCATCGCGTGAAAGCACTGAATGCGGAGCGAGACGCTCCGCGGGGAGTAGAAACGGCGTGCAATTGCATGCCGGCGTGTACTTCTCTGGCCTACAACACGGAAATCTCGCAGGCGAACTTTGATCTGGAGGAAATGCTGATTGCCGAAGGTGACACAGATTTCATGAAGGAGTATGCCGGCTCCCAGATGTCCCGGCTCTCCATCTACTTCAAGCAGGACCAGTTTATAACCTCGAAACGGTCGGAGCTGTACGGCATAACCGAGTTTCTAGCCAATTGTGGAGGTATTTTCGGCCTCTTCATGGGCTTTTCCATACTCAGCCTGGTGGAGATGATTTATCACTTTACCCTGCGTTTCTGTACTAATATGAAACACTTGGTCAAAGTGGATGAATAATTCATACATATGTAATTCAGATTTTCCCTGTCCCTGGACCACGGCAATGTTGCCCAGGGCAACAGTGAAAATTCTTACCTCAGTTTGTTTAATTTATTTTATATTTATATTATGTGTTAAATATCTGTTGAATTAAAAAATATAGCTCATTTAATTTAAATCTCAACCGACAGTTTGAGATGCAAATTGGTGGCGGCCCTGGGTCTTTTCGCTTGCGCGCCAAAACTATCGTATCAAAGTGGCCTTAGTGCTGCCACATGCGTGAAATTTACAATTGAAATTGCCAGTTTCCAGTCCAAAATAAATGAATTTCTACAAAAGCTATATTTGAATAGCACTTTAACTCATAAAATAAGTCAAGTATCACCCTCAAAAGGAGCAATAAAATTGAAACGCACAGAATACAACTCTGCTCAGAAAATTGCGAGATTTTGGCAACCCGGCTTCCCGTCTTCTATTGTTCTGCCCTGCTCTTTTTTAAGGCGGCCTTCGTCGCGTGAAGATTGTGAAAATTGTGGTTTTCTAATTACTTTTGTGTCAATTGCAATTAATTTGATTTAATTACAACACAACATGTCTGCAGACCAGGCCCAGTTCCAGCAGCTCTTGGTTTCCCTGCTATCTACGGATAATGATGTGCGCCAGCAGGCCGAGGTGAGTGGCTCGTGCTTGAGAAGGGTGGCAGTGAAGGAGGGGGGATCAACAAGAAAAATTGAATTGCAGCAATTTCGTGATGCGCAATATGCATATTGGCGTGCCATCGAGTATACAAAATTGGGCACAGACATTGCCTCTTGTCTGCGATATCCCTTTTGTTCGCAGGCATATTTTTTCCTATTAAATTTGTGCCCTGAATCATCCGCACACAAAACGTGTTTTTGCTCTCCCTTTTGACGCCACATTCGCATGTGTGTTGCGTCTCTTTCGGATGAAGAGCGATAGCGAGAGAGACACGAATCGGAGGAACAAAGCAAAATACCATTTGAGAATTGAACAATTTCAAATTTTTTATGATATAAGTATGTATTTTTCGGGCAAACGGAAACAAAGAGCAGGTGCAAAAGTGCGGTGGAATGACGCATTGGATAGATGGTGGATGGGAAAATGCAATCTGTTTAATATTCCGTGTTGATAAGCGCCGTGCTCGGCGGTCGAGCACATGGCAACGCCCGCCGACCTTGAGGCAACGGCTCCACCCACCTGGAAACCAAATCTGTTTTCGTTCGTTATTCACGTTTCGGTTTGCTTTTTCTGATATTCCGATTTTAGGATGCCTACAACGCCCTACAGCGGGATCTGAAGGTGACACATCTTCTGGCCAACATCCACAATGGGCAGCAATCCGAGGAGGCCCGCCAGATGGCCGCCGTTCTGCTGCGTCGTCTCTTCACTACCGACTTCCCAGATTTCTACAAAGAGGTTGGAAAGGCAACTAAAAGGAGTTCCTGAAAGAGTGGTTTTCTAATGAAATTTCTACCGCTCCGTAGATTCCACCAGAGTCCCAGAACCAGCTGCTGCAGCAGATTCTGCTGGCCGTGCAGCAGGAGGTGACGCCCCAGCTGAGGAGGAAGATCTGCGAGGTGGTGGCCGAGGTGGCGCGCAGTCTGATCGACGATGATGGCAACAACCAGTGGCCGGATATCCTGCAGTTTCTCTTCCAATGCGCCAACTCGCCGACGCCCCAGCTGCAGGAGGCCGCGCTGCGGATCTTCACGAGCGTTCCATCGATCTTTGGCAACCAGGAGACGCAGTACATTGATCTGATCAAGCAGATGCTGGCCAAGAGCATGGACCCCAGCTCGGATCCTGAGGTGCGCATCCAGGCTGTGCGCGCTGTTGGCGCCTTCATCCTCTTCCACGACAAGGAGAAGGAAGTGGTAGTGTACAAGCACTTCAGCGACATGCTGCACCGGATGCTTGTCATCACCGGCGAAACTATCGAGGCCCAGGACGACCAGAGTCTGCTTAAGCTGCTGATCGACATGACCGAGAGCTGTCCCAAGTTCCTGCGGCCCCAACTGGAGTTCATCTTCGAGATCTGCATGAAGGTGTTCAGCTCAAAGGACTTCGAGGACACCTGGCGTCATCTGGTCCTGGAGGTGATGGTATCCCTCTCCGAGAATGCTCCTGCCATGGTGCGCAAGCGTGCGGAGAAGTACATCGTTGCCCTGATCCCCCTGGTGCTGCAGATGATGACGGATCTGGACGACGACGATGACTGGTCGACCACCGATGTAGTGGACGATGACGATCACAGCGACAACAATGTGATTGCCGAGTCCTCGCTGGACCGCCTCGCCTGCGGCCTGGGAGGCAAGATGATTCTGCCCCAGGTGATGAGCTCCCTGCCGGCGATGTTGAGCCACAGCGATTGGAAGCACCGCTTTGCCGCCCTCATGGCCATCTCGTCCATCGGCGAGGGCTGCCACAAGCAGATGGAGGCCATACTGGATGAGGTGATGTCGGGCGTGCTAAACTTCCTGCGCGATCCCCATCCGCGCGTGCGGTACTCCGCCTGCAATGCCATCGGTCAGATGTCCACGGACTTTGCCCCAATCTTTGAGAAGAAGTTCCACAGCCAGGTATAAGATCGCACATAAACGAAATCTTGAAATGAATCTGATCTTTGCCTTGTCCTCGTTTAGGTGATTCCCGGCTTGATGCTGCTGCTGGACGATGTGCAGAATCCCCGTGTGCAGGCTCATGCCGGCGCCGCTTTGGTCAATTTCAGCGAGGATTGTCCCAAGAATATTTTGACACGCTATCTGGACGGGATCATGGCCAAGCTGGAGGCCATTCTAAACTCCAAGTTCAAGGAGCTGGTAGAGAAGGGCAACAAGCTGGTGCTGGAGCAGGTCGTGACCACCATCGCCTCTGTGGCGGACACATGCGAGGCCGAGTTCGTGACCTACTACGATCGCCTGATGCCGTGCCTCAAGTTCATCATCCAGAACGCCAATTCCGAGGATCTGCGCATGCTGCGTGGCAAGACCATCGAGTGCGTGAGCCTCATCGGACTGGCCGTGGGCCGGGACAAGTTCATTGGGGATGCCGGCGAGATCATGGACATGCTGCTGGTCAATCACACCGAAGGCGCAGAGCTGGCCGACGACGATCCGCAGACCTCCTACCTGATCACGGCTTGGGCACGCATGTGCAAGATCCTGGGCAAGCAGTTTGAGCAGTATCTGCCCCTGGTGATGGGCCCAGTGATGCGCACAGCCTCCATGAAGCCCGAGGTGGCAATGCTGGACAACGACGAGGTCGAGGACATTGAGGGCGATGTCGACTGGTCGTTCATCAATCTGGGGGAGCAGCAGAACTTTGCCATTCGCACTGCCGGCATGGACGACAAGGCCTCCGCCTGCGAGATGCTGGTCTGCTACGCCCGAGAGCTGAAGGAGGGATTCGCCGAGTACGCCGAGGAGGTGGTCCGCCTAATGCTGCCCATGCTCAAGTTCTACTTCCACGATGGAGTTCGAACCGCCGCCGCCGAGTCGCTGCCGTATCTGCTCGACTGCGCCAAGATCAAGGGACCCCAGTACTTGGAGGGCATGTGGCTCTACATTTGCCCCGAGCTCTTGAAAGTCATCGTCACTGAACCGGAGCCGGAGGTGCAGTCCGAGCTGCTCAATTCGTTGGCCAAGTGCATCGAGACCTTGGGCCCGAACTGCCTCAACGAGGAGGCCATGAAGCAGGTCCTCGAGATCATCAACAAGTATGTCCTGGAGCACTTTGAGCGCGCCGACAAGCGTCTAGCTGCCCGCAACGAGGAGGACTACGACGATGGCGTCGAGGAGGAGCTGGCCGAGCAGGACGACACCGATGTCTACATCCTGTCCAAGGTGATTGACATCACACACGCCCTCTTCCTGACGAACAAGGCCCTGTTTCTGCCAGCCTTCGAGCAGGTGGCTCCGCACTTTGTGAAGCTTCTGGATCCCAGTCGTCCACCAACCGATCGCCAATGGGGTGTGTGTGTCTTTGATGATTTGATTGGTGAGTGGAGAGCGCGGAATATTGGATCCTATAGAATAAAATGAACATATCGTTTTCAATGTTGCAGAGTTTTGTGGCCCAGCCTGTGCCCCGTACCAGCAGATCTTTACGCCAGCCCTGCTGCAGTATGTGGGCGACAAGTCACCGGAGGTGCGCCAGGCTGCTGCTTATGGCTGCGGTGTTCTGGCCCAGTTTGGTGGCGAGCAATTTGCGGTCACATGCGCTCAGATCATTCCATTACTGGTGCAGGTCATCAATGATCCCAAGGCCCGCGAAATCGAGAACATCAATGCCACGGAGAACGCCATATCGGCCTTTGCCAAAATCCTCAAGTATAACAAGTCGGCGCTTTCGAATGTGGATGAACTGATTGGCGTGTGGTTCTCCTGGCTGCCCATCTCCGAGGATCCCGAGGAGGCCACCCACATATATGGCTACATGTGCGATCTGATCGAGGCCAATCATCCAGTAATTCTGGGCGCCAACAACTCCAATCTGCCGCGCATCGTCTCGATCATCGCCGAAGCGTACTGCACCAAGGTGTTGGAGGCCACCAGTGCGACTGGTACCCGTATGCTCACCATCGTCAAGCAAGTCGAGTCGAATCCCGATGTGATGCAGGCCTGTGCCAGCAGCCTGAGCGCCGAGCAGCAGCAGGCTCTGCAGGACGCCTACCGGGAGCTGGCCAGCAAGGCGGCTGCCTAAAGAGGGGATCATCACCATATAATCCATCCCCCCACTTTTGGATCCATAAAAAAGGATAGAAGGAGCATTACTCTCGTTATTATTTTTTACTCTTGCCGACAGAATCGTCGTGTGTCGGCAAATGCATTAAAAACTATGTTAAAACAAGGATCCACACACATTTTTGTGTGCATCCATCCATAGAGTTATACAGAAAATGATTCTATATATACATTGTGATTTCAATCAAAACTCTTCTCTCACGAAGACAAAAAGTCTGCGACTTCTTAGAATTTGACATGTTGAATGGATGGAACCCATTGCCATCATCAGAAATACAAATTCCAATAGATTATTTTCGTTATTCAAGTTATCGTGTTATATACAGGATATACATATATTGTATATTTGGCCAATAACCACGGCCACCACCTCTCTTCCCCACATACAAAACTCTCTCACACACACAACACACCCACGAAAGTCAGGATGTGAGCGTCGTCCGAATCGAACGAAATGTAATATGCATTCAAATGATAAAAATGTATTTTAAAAATCATTAAAAAGGTCGAAATAAATATCAAGTAAAACAAAATGGTGGCCGAGTATTCCTTAATCCTTAATGGCAGTGAATATCTCCTGGGCTGTGCGCAATGCCGTGGCCTTTTGGGCATTGCCGCAGAACGTATGGAGGTGAGCTGTGGGGCCACTAGGTCCCTGTCGGGTCTCCGCTGGGCGCCGTCGGTTTAATCAGTCAGATATCCTAGACCGGATGGCCCACACTCTATGGCATAGAACTACTAGCGACACTCTTTGCTCAGATTGGCTCTTTGTTCTACTTAAAAAAAGTTATTAGTAAAGTTCATGCCGCATCTGTCTCCAACATTTGCTTCAATGCCTCTGGCTGGAGAAGCGATTATGCTTCGTCCGATGGATGATATGAGTGACGATGGACTCATATCGTCACACCCGGCACAGAGGCCAGCGCGACCAATCCGCACAGCCTCGGGGCCGTTGGGGGAGGGGAGCCCTGGTACAATGCGGTGTAGAAGAATGTGGTGCTGCCATCCTGCCAGGCGGAGTCTTCTCTAACATTGGCCCGGCACATGGGGCACGTTTGCTCGCGTTTGAACCACGTCTGAACTCACTCATCACAGAAAATTTGTCCACACACTATGGCAGATGTGGCAGACAGAGCCCGCGGCATCCAGAATCCAGAAATGGTCAGAATCCTAAAAAGAACAAAACATAATGATTATATATGGAAAAACCTTTTAAGAATATGGGATACAACGTACAATTTTCCGTCTGAAGGTTTTTAATGCTTGTAACGCTTGCGGGTATGCTGCCCATCACAAATGCATCCCGATTGTGCTCTCGGAGACCACAAACATAAATCGAAAAAGAAATTTCAAAAGTTCGGTACGGCCAACTGGTGGCAGGATCAACTTGATCTCGAACCTCCAGCATTATGCGAATGATCCTTTCGTAGTGATATACGATTTAAATTCAAGGGTTTGGTAATATCTGTGTTTTTGTAATTGTAATATTTCGTCAGTTGTTTCTTACCTCTAATTATGTTGCCGATGTTTTTTTACACTATATTTTAACTACACTAGTGCATAAAAATGTATTGTTCTATCACTAACCATATACTGTATGGTTAGTGGTTCTATCCATACACGATGAACACCAATTGGCAGAAATTTTGCTTGCTTATGCAGCGATAAAACACTAAAGAGATGCAATATACATAGCTAAAACAAGCAGAATGTATTAAAAAAGATCGAGTCATTCTAAAAGTAGTTTGCAAATTTGATTGGATATTGAAAATTTAATAAAAGGATATATAGTCTTTAAAAAGCTCAAAATTACGCATCTCTAGATATGTACGTATTTTATTGTTACTGACTGAACGTAGCTAAGCCTCCCTAAGAAACAGCTGGATAAGAAGCACAAGAAAAAACAGACTAAGCAAAACAGAAACGCAAAAAGCAAACATTCCACAACCAACTCGAACACTTTTTGAACGAATTTAGCAATGATAATTATTAATTTAAGTTTGATTCTCACGTAAAAAACGGCAACAAGAAGCTTTCTATTATACAGGTAAGGCCAAAGCCCGGAAAATGGCTGGTGAGTGTTAAAAAATTGCGAAATATGTAAAATCCATGACGAAATCTTAGAGACCACGACGTGTCGCCACATTATTTCTAGATCGATGATTTACTGATCAAAGTACATCCGAATCCGATTGAATCTCAATGAAAGGGAAAGTTCTGGCAGAGTCAGTTAAGCTTGAAGACAAGAAAAGAGGGTGAGTGCAACAAGTGGGCGTGATAAATCCGATTGTGAATGCAGCAAAGCGAAAGAAATTTAGTTGGCCAAAATTCAATTTTGAGGAGAGGCAACAGCTGCCCCTTGAAAAACTCACGAACCGCAGGCGAGGCCACCCCGAAGATGATCCTAAATCGAAGAAGGGCCGTAGAAATATAACCTACGAATCGTGGAGGAACTAGAGGATGCCTCTATATCGTGGCGGAGATGTCATCGAGTCGGAGCAGAAAACGAATGTGCCTCGACATACAATATAAATCTCATACATCGGAGAAGAAAAAGAGCGCACAAACGCTAGAAGAAACACCGAAGATGTCTGACGCATTTTGTCAGCAATGAATCGGAAACTGCGCGAAAAGTGTACATTTTTCAGTTGGTTTTTCGTAGCTGAACAGCAAAGATGGATATCTACCAACAAGTTTGATTTTCTATGAATTAAAATTATGCAAAATTGAAGTACTTTTTTATTTTTATTTCATCAGCTACTAAATTTCGTAATGGCATCCACGGAAACCGAGTTCCTCGAGGCGTATGGTCAAATCCAAGCGGCCTACAAGGACGCTATGACGCAAGTAGAGCTGGCCCTAGACCGCGAGGAGCAGGAGGACACGCAGCAAACTATTGGTGCGTATGAGCGAGCACTGGAAATGATTGAAGAAACCTTTGCCATACCGGTGGGCCTGCCCGATGAGATTGATGCTGTGCAGACGCAATGGAATGACGCTTGCTCCCTGATACAGAAGTTAAAGAGCGCCAAGACGGAGGTTAGCTATCGCGTTAAGGTGTTGAAAGCCAAGAGCCTCCCCATCGATGACAGTGCAGAGGAGGCAAAGGAGAGGGAGCGCACCGAAGCAGATGGACAGAGTACCAGCCGTCAGCGACCCTTGCTGGCCGAAAATCCATCGACCTTTTACGACATAGCCAATGCCAGCGGCACTCCCAGAACTTACAGGGAGATGGCTGTCGGTTTGCGAGAGCTCTTGGCCAACCACGAGGCTAATGCTCAGCTGGACGAGCTCTTCCAGGCTCAGATCAAGCTCTATCGCATCGAATCCAGCGGTGTGGTAACCACCATTACAGGAAACACCACCATGTCCCTGGTGATGTGCACCGTGGCCGGCAAGTGGAAATATCTCAGCGGAACCACCTTTATCCAGTGCTCTATGACGGAGCAAGAGACTCCCACGGCTACTGGTATGATCTGGCTGTACCCGCTGGTGCCCTTGATCACCAATTGTTATCGCACGGAATACGGAGCCTTCATTTTCCCCGATATGGAGTGCCAGGAGCCGGGCAACGCCTTCGGCATCATGCTAGTGAAGCCACAGCGTCCGCTGAGCTCAACGGCCGGGGAGTCGGAGGAGGAGCAGATGCAGGATCTGCAGCAGTTTTTCCTTGACCTCCTCGAAGCTGTGCTGGCGGGCACTGTAGAGCAGCTGAAATCGCCGAGCACCCAACGTGCTGGCTCCGGTCCGAGCACCAGCTCGGAGCAGGTGTCCAAGCACATTGTGTGCGCGGCCGATTTCATAGCTCGCAATCTGGTCAAGGGAGCGGAGAAGACAGGCGGTCTGATGATGCGAACTACGCCGTACCTCATCTCCAAGATGTCGCCAGCCTCGACGGAGGCCCCCACTCAGGTGCCGTCCTCCGTACAGTCGTCAGGTGAGTCTTCAGCTGAAGTAATTTCTCCAGGATTTCATTGACTTTCTGCCGCAGTGGAGGTGGCTCAGAAGGTAACCCACGCGGCGGTTGGAATGACTGGTTGGTTAGCCGGAAAGGTGGGCACCGCCTCGATGGCCGTTGGTCGCTACCTGGCGCCGCACATCCAGGAGCAGGGCTCGAAGCTGCTGCAGAAGGGTTTTGGCTACGACACCACCGAAGCGAACAGCACCATGGACGGGGCCCTAACAATAGCAGCGGGAGCTGTCGAGGGCTTCAGCACTGTCTTCGATGGACTTGAAACATCGGCCAAGATCCTGGGCAACAGCCTGAGCGAGAACTCGGTCAAGATTATAGAGCACAAGTGAGATCAAGCGTTTAGGCTCACTAGAACCATTTTCACATATAATTTTCCCTTACAGATATGGACCATCGGCTGGGAATTTGGCCTGCGGAACCTTCGATACGGTGGGCAATGCTTTTGTCATCAGCCAGAACGTGAATTATATATCCCCCAAGGGCATAGCCAAGAAACTCGCCAAGCGAACCGGCGAGGCCGTTGTTAGCGATTATAAACGCGATTTGCGTAAACCGGAATCTCATTATATTAACGCCGGAGCCCTCTATCCAGATCTCAGAGCACTGAAGGAGTGATGAGGAGTAACCAAAGATATTTCCCATATGAATATATAATTCTCGTTAAAATTACATATATTTATAGATATGATATCCAATTTATTGCATATTTTATAAATCAAACCTAGAACATTTGTTTCATGAACATACATATATTATGCTAAACAAAGAGAAACCAAAAACCGAAGCTTACCAATTGTAATTTGTAAAATTTTTAATAGTAAATTATCCAAGATTTGCTTTACGCTTCGAATCAAACCGATTTTGTCTGATAGATCTGGGCCTTTAAGAACTTTTAATGAATTATTCATGAACTTTGCATTTGCATGTGTAGTTTCAGCTTACCATCTGGAAAAATTAAGACATAGGGCTTTAAACATCAAAATCAAAATCTATCATTTTTGGTGGTATTTTTTCTCCAATATTTTGACTTTGAAATCTCGGTAAAGCCCGAAAAACAATATTTCTTGGGCTTTCTTTTTGTTCTTTGATAAGTAATTCATAATTACATTGATATGTAGTTGTCATGTAGCATTGGTGTAGTTGCCGTGTAAGAAAACAGCTTAAGTGCAAATTTTTGATTGTTTAAACTGTTACGAACCTTTTCCTTCCTTTTGTTTTGTCTTCCTTATTATTTGTACGTTAACTTCATACTTTTTCATGGTATCATTACTAGCTTATGCCCGCCTATTCATAACCCCTTAATCGAATCAGTTCGATATAAATAAATAGGAATAATTAATATAGTAAATATAAATAAGTTACATATAAGGAAGAATATATAAAAATAGATACGGACGGAGTAAATAAGATAATTAATGATCTATTCTCTCTCCCTAAAAGGGAGAGGGACACGCACTACGTGGCCAGGATAGTTCCGCGAGACCAGCAAAAAGCAAGCCAGGATGGCGGAGCAAGCCTTATGGATTTGCCAACAAAAAGAATACATTTGGGGTTTCTTTCCTGAAAGAAATATAGAAGAATTCCTGTTCGTGCTAGCCAGTAACTAAACTGAGAAAAACTATAATTTCCGGTCAAGAATAAACTAGAACGATTAACCCATTGTCTACCAGTCGGTATGGAAATACACTTTAAGAAAATCAAGTAACTTGAAGATAAGTGCAATATATTTTAATATAATTTGAATTTTTTTAAGGAAAAAATAAAAGGAAGAATATAATTTAGAAACAGTATTAGTTTTCGTAGCTTAACAAAAGTTTAAATATAGGGTTTTTAATGCTGGGTTAAATGGGTTAACTTCATACTACCGCTGACTACACGTCAGTGTTTAGGTTTTAATATAGGCAAAAATAATAGGCGAAAAGTTCATCAGAAAATCGGTGGCTAGTCAGAAAATAATGCGGCGACGATGACCAATGGAGGCAAAAAGCGATTTGCATAACGATTAAATAACAGAATATACACAGCGGCCTGTGTTTCCAGCGAGCAAAGAGCACGAAAAAAGCGTCGTGCGGTTCCAAAATTATACCAAAAACGGACACAAAATCTATAAAGGCCGCACAACAACAACGCGGCAATCGTCGGAAAGGGGAGGGCAGGTGCAACGGTATAGATTAGCCACAACATCTGCCACGCTAGACACATCTGACGTGCGTGTCGTTTCGGACAGCAACTTCAAATCACGCCCACATCATCCGCACCCACCTGAGAGAGAGACAAGGTACACGTAGCTATGGCCTTGCCTTTAAGCGATCTACTTATGCTAGGCAGTGGTGAGAAGAGGCTTGCCGCCTGTGTGGTGCTGCTGCTCTTGGAGCTCTTCCTGGAAGGTGCGTATCATTTGTGTGTTTGTTTTGTCAACAACGGGTGTGATCCACGTCATTGTTTTATGCAGGCGCCGAGGCAGTGCCCAACCAGGCCGATATCGACAACCATCTGGAGTTGGGCAAAGAGTTCTTGGCCCGCGGACAGCTGTCGGATGCACTGACGCACTACCATGCGGCTGTCGGTGGGTGAATCGCTTACGATTTCTTTTGTGTCGAATGTTATTCATTTTGGGGAATCTTTGCAGAGGGCGATGCCAACAATTATCTGACGCTGTTCAAGCGGGGCACAGTCTATCTGGCCCTGGGCAAGACACGCTTTGCCATTCAGGACTTTAGTCGCGTCCTCGAGTTGAAGCCCGACTTCACGGCGGCACGTGCCCAACGCGGTCTAGTGCACATGAAGAGCGGCGAATACGAGCAGGCGCTGACAGACTTTAGTGTGGTGCTCCGGGAGGAGCCCAACAATGCTCTGGTCATTGAACAGTACTCGCGACTGGAGCCGGCCAACGAGCAGTGGCATAATGTGCAGCATCATGTTGCCCATGGCGACTATCACAATGCCATTAATTTGATCACACAGCTTCTGGAGCTGTCGCCTTGGTCGGTGCCGTTCCGGCAGACACGCTCCGATCTCTACATTAAGGTAAACGATGCTATCGCAGCCATTTCCGACCTCAGGCAGGTGAACCGCCTGACCCAGGACAGCACGGAGGGGCACTACAACATTGCCAAGCTGCTGTACACGATTGGACATGCCCCCAATGCCTTGAAGGAGATACGCGAGTGCCTGAAATTCGATCCAGAGCACAAGCTGTGTTTCCCCTTCTACAAGAAGCTGCGAAAGGTGGAGAAGCAGCTGACGAATGCCGAGCAGGCCAAGGAGGAGAAACAGTTCTCCGACTGCATAGCCGCTGGCGAGGCGGTGCTCAAGCACGAGCCCGAGGAGACCATGATACGATACGAGGCGCACAAGATTCTCTGCAATTGCTACACTGGCGACGAGGAGTTTGGCAAGGCGCTGACACAGTGCAAGGAAGCGCTGGATATCATGAAGGACGCCCAAGTGTACTGTGATCGTGCCGAGGCTCTGATCGGCACCGAAATGTATGATGATGCCATACACTCGTTCCAGGCAGCCCTCGAGCTGGACGAGAACAGCCAGCGGGCCAAGGAAGGTATACAGAAGGCCAAGAAGCTGCAGAAGCAGGCCGAGCGCAGGGACTACTACAAGATACTGGGCGTAAAGCGCACGGCCAACAAGCAAGAGATTGTCAAGGCGTACCGCAAGGCGGCCCAGAAATGGCATCCGGACAACTTCAGGGACGAGGAGAAGAAGGTGGCCGAAAAGAAGTTCATTGATATCGCAGCGGCCAAGGAGGTACTTACAGATCCCGAGAAGCGGCGCCAGTTTGACGAAGGCGAGGATCCCCTGGACCCTGAGGCGAACCAGCGTGGTGGTGGCCAGCATCCGTTTGCCCACTTCCAGCACGGATCGCCCTTCCAGTTCAAGTTCCACTTCAATTAGTCAGCCAGCGCCAGCGCCACTTAGCAGCCAGCCATTTGTGTCATTTGTTAAGAGTGATTCGTTTCTTTGTGATGTCCTTGCATCGCCGGCCCCCGCCCTCAAGCAGATCCTTACGATTTTACACAAAACTTGTTTTCCACTCTTGAATAGCGTGTAAATAGTAGAATAAAGATCCCTATCCCCTTGTTCCGATAAAACTCTTAAAACTGAAAGCAGAAACACACACAACAAAATGCAAAACACTGAACCTTTACATTTAATTAGTTTATTTAATACAAATAATTATAATGTAGTACATTTTTCTAATTATGTATAAAGCGGAAATCATAAGCAAAACAAGAAATAAAAGACTTGGCGATTGAACTCTAGCCCGTATCCGTATCCTGTGTCTGTAGTCTGGTCTGGAGTTTCTTAAGGAAACAAAATGCACGCAATTATTTATTCGTCTTTGAACGAAAGCCCGTTTATTTTTTAATATTTGAATGCAAGTCTTTTTGTAATAATTATTATATTAGTCTGAAACGTTCAAGATACACCTCAAACAGCGGGCGTCAGGACCACATACAGCATAGTAACCACCATCACAGCCACACACAGGAGGAAATAAAACTTGAGATGATACTGACGATCCAGAGAGCGGAATGCCTCACGGAAGTGTGTCATGGGCGACACCTGTCCTGGCTTCTGCTTGGCTGACAGTGTTGGGCGTGCTAGTGGCGATGAGCGTGCTCGCGACAGATGGCTGCCTCGTAGCTGAGGCTCCTCCGCCTCCGATTCGCTGTCGGTTTCCATGGGATGAGCGTTGTTGTCCGGTTGATCGTAGAACTGGTTCAGTGTCGGATAGAGTGTGTTTATGGAGGTTCTCGGTTGGAGTGGCTGTCTAAAGCCAGTAGTTGACCCGCTTTGGCGCTGACGTGGTTGAGTTGCAGCCACTTCACCAAAAGGCTTGGCCGAGCCGCTGAATGTGTGCCGTGGGCCAGCATCCTCTTGATAGCTGGTCGAGTTCAGTTGTGTCTGTACGTTCTGTGTTTTAGAGAGAGCATCCAGATCCAGGTACATGGGGCGTCTGTAGGGTTGATCGAGGCGCGGCATGTAGCTGGGCAATGTGTTTAGAGGCGCACGCTCATAGTTGTGGCTTTTGGGTATGTCCATCTCCTGCCGTTCATCAAGCGGTTGCTCCACCTCGCGTGTGTAGGATGTGGTCAGCACTCCAGACTTGTTCAACGAGACATTCTTGCGATTGGGTGGCGTTTGCGGCAAATTCGAGTACCGGACTGGCGAATCCACAACATGGAAATCATCGTCCTCCGACTGGGAGCCCACATCCGAGACGGTAGTTGTGGTCTCTACTGAGCGCCCCGAGACGGATATGTTGTCCAGGCCATAGGCAATCGTGCGACGACCAGAATGAGCGCTCTGGTTGTTGTTGTTGTTGCTGCTGAAGCTGCTGTTGCCACTGCGACTTGGACTTTTACCTGCTGTGCGACCCACGTTTTCCGCAGCGGGCGTCACCTTGCTGCCGTGTATGGTTTCACGCCTAGGAGCCGTCTTCTTTGTAGCTGAAGCAGCAGTTTTGCCTTTGTTCAAAGGCAAGCCCAAGATCGTTGCGCGCAAACGACGAGTGATGACATTGCGAGTGCTATCAGTCACCGGGATGTCGGGCAGGCCATGCTCCAAGCATTTGGCCAGCAGCTCCTTTTTGGAGAGTGTGTCCAAGTACGAGAGGTCCGACATATTTACAAAAGTTGCGAAACTAAAACGAAAAACAAAAATAGAAATATGACGACTTCTTTCAAAACTAACTTAGCCCACGTAAGCCCCCTCTATTTAAACAATTCAATGACTTGAGGCAAATGGCAGAAAATATTACAAATTGTAAATTCTTTTTGAAAATCTATGCTATCTTTCCTCTGAACTTACAATTACGTTATCTTTCACCTAAACTGCTCTAAAATGATTCGATTTTCATTATTGTCGGTGGAGTGTTAAAATACCCCCTTGGTCTACAGTGGGTTAATCGTTCTCAGTCAAGCGAAAAATAATACTATACCGATATACCATAAAATCACCTCAATTTAGACGTCAAAATGTGCAGAAATATACCGAAAATGGTCACACATTGATCAAGTGCGGCTGTATTGCGGCATACCTAATATTGTTATACCATGCGGTCAAGTGCCTACCGTTTATCGTTTATTTGTTTATTTGGTTTTTCTTATTTGTGACGTGAAACAACAGAAAAATAATATTAGTTTTCGCCAAACACTCAGAAAAGTAGTTCCTTTGATGATATATTCTGCAAAAATATCCAAGCTAATATATTCACCAGACCAAAAAATTAATCGATAGATGTATCGAATATATTTAACATCGCTAGCATGGAGTAAACAAACAAAACAATCGGAATTTTCAAACGAAAAGGTTGTGTCGCGGCGCGTTGTCTTTTTCTCGACGCGCAACAGGTGTTTAATTACAAACAACACGCTCAATTAAATTGAAATAAACGCCGCGTGCAAAGTGCTGTTACAAGCCAAAGAAAACTAAGCAGAAATAAGTATAAAGAAGCGAAGGCAAACGCCACAAAACGGCAGGCGCATCCGAAAAGCCAACACCTGTTTGCCTGCATTCCTGTGCCTGTACGAATCCTCCTGGTACTGCGCTTGCGTGTGGTGTGTTTTGTTCGGGAATGGTTTTTTGTTATGTTAAATTGTGCGCTTAGGATTTTCGTTTAAATTTGAATCTTTTAACAATTTGCTGGATGAAACATTGCAACATTTTTCCAAAAGTTTTCCCTACAAACTCGACTCGACTCGCGTCTGCGTAAAAGAAACAACAAAAGCGATGGCAACAGCAACAGCAACAGCATAAACATAAGCCCAAAAACCGGTTAATACGAATACAGCCAAGCCATCAAGAAGCAGCCCAAGAAAACGGCGCCCCCCATAAAAGAGCAAGGCAATACGATAACAATAAAACCCGACGAAGAAAGAGGAAATCCATCGATTTTGGCTTTGGCCCCCAAGGAATTCCATATAGTAATTGTGTTATTCTTTGTTTTCGCGTGTGGTACAGTGGATACAGATACAGCCTTATCGCTCCGATCGAATCGAAAGTGACCGGAATAATTGTCGAAACTCTTTCGCGTGGCCTTTTTTAAGGCCCTTTCTTATCGCGAGCAGAACAACAACAGCCTCGTCAGGTGGGTAATAAATTTACACACATCGTCCCCCAATATCAACTGCAGTCTATTGTGCTTTAAATATATTTGGGGCACGTGAGGCAGTCCATAATGATAAGGCTATAGCCAATAAATAAACGCAATTCCTGCAGAAACCAGAGCATTTTTGGAGGGGGGTCAATTCCCCAGAGTTTGGTCAACGCAAGTCCACAAAAAATGAAAATGATAAGACTATTACCAAAAAAAAAAAACTATTTCTAAAGTGTCTAGACTATAGTGTATGTTGCCCCATTTTCCTAGTGCCGCCTATTGTGGCTCACCGTTTAAATATAGAACATCTTGACTTTGGCTCACGTGAGCCAGTCCATAAAGTCCATAAAGTACTTGTAGTATGGCCGATAAAGATAAGCCCAAAGGCTGAAAGATTACCTTAATCCCTGAACTACTAATAGACCAACAAACCATATTCGGTGGAGGCCCAGTTCATTGACACAACCTTTAAGCAAAACATTGTTTTGAACCTCAACGTCAACTTTCACTGAATGCGCCGGGGCACAGGCCCAGGCACACGGCACTCCAAAAAGCGGCATAAATCAACAACCACAGCAAAGGCAATAACAACAAAAATACAAAAAAATGTTGTAAATGCCAAAATTGAAATGCAGCCTCAAGTTAATAAAATCAAATTTGTTGCTCAGGTTGTTGGTGGCTTGTTTGCTTTTGCTTTTGTTTTATCTTATGTTACTATTTATATAAGCCATGGTTAATTTTCCACGAGCATCATTAAACAACAAATTGAGGCACACGAGAAGATGATTATGAGATAATCAGTAAATTGCACAAGACCCAATGGAGTCATCAGAGTCATTGAGTGTGGATTGGATCAGAGTGGATTGTGGATTGGAGTGCTGTGGAGTGGAGTGGCGACTGACGTCGAGAAAGAGACTAAATTGAATGAAAATTATGATATATCTGTCTGGAGAGAGAGAGAGACTAAATTAAATGATTTATCTACTGAATTGGTTAGAGATTGGAGCGGGAAAATCTTTGAAATGGTATCCCTCTATTCCGGCACATTTCCCAATATTACAACGAATGAATGACTCACGCTCCCGCTCTCCCCCTGGAGTGCATTACTCAGATTCGGAGACCAGACCTGTATTGTGTCTCCTGCCGCCCCTCTCCCACTCCCAAACACAAGACAAAATTCCAATTTCATGAAAAACAAAATGCCAAATATTCCCACCAAAAATATGCACAAATCCCAAAGCAACAACAACACGTTTATAAAAACACAACAACAAAACTATGCACATGGAAAGAAAAACAACGTTATATAAAAAACACGTTCAAAACCCAAACCGCATTTGCCTTTAGAGACAGAGAGAGAGATAGAGGGAGAGGGAGAGCGAGAGAGCGAGAGAGAGACGTTGGTGGATGCGAGATGGCCAGATCAAGTGGGTTAAATGGGCGGGAGCGGGAGAGGCATAGGGAGGCATGGAGGGGTGTGTGTGTGTGTGTGTTCGCTCACTTTGAGCCACGCTTCAATTGCAAATGCGCCCCAAGTAAGCCAAGTTAACAGAAAAACAAAAACAAGATCTAAATGGCTTTTGATTTTGAAGCGAAACTATGAATACTCTTGTCCGAAAGATAATTTCTTTGTTTGTGCAGATCTGATCAGGAAAATGAGGGAATATACATAGGACAGAGTGGTTTTGAATGCTCTGCAGTCTGCAGAAGAAGATAGAGGGTCAACCAAAGATCTAACCAAAGGCCTAACTATACGGGGATCTACTACACAATCCTACAATCGAGGTCCACTATAGTCTTATGCTTAAAACTTGGGATACGGGATAGGTAGCAGCCATAGCTGCTGGGTCCTTTGGTTAGAAGTAACCGACTCCAGACTTTGTAAAGTTCGAGCTATAGAAGGGTACAATCAGTTTATATGGTTCTTCCATGAAGAACCTTCTTTCCAAAGGAAGATGGCTTTGCCTTCGCCTCCACAGAATGGCTATACCCCTCTATGGAGAGGGTATGACTCTCGTAAAAAGCATTGACGCAGATACGCGCTGTTTTACCAGTTGCTGTGATGTTGTTGTAATTGTAAATTCTACAGGTTTCTCGATACATATATATATATACCATACCATATCGTGTGCATGTGGATGTGTGGCACGTATGTTTGTTGGCTTGGTCTGGTTTGCCTGCATGTGTTGTAGCTGTTGTTGCCTTAATGGTGCACATACAAGCAACAACAACAAGATCGCTCTGCAATTTTACGCCAAAGCTAAAAAGTCGACCGATCGAGCCGCAATCGAAACGATCAACAGAGTGATCTGAAGGCAAAAGCATGGTATGGGGGGATTACGATGGGGAGGAAGCAGAGCTCCAGCGAGTGGAGGAGGCGAGGTTGTGGGGGCTGTGATTGTGGGGTGACAAGGAGAGGCCAATACATTCGTAGGCCACTTATCAAGTGGAATGGGATCTAAATCGGGAATTCTTTCAAGCTTTCGGCACATTTTAGGATTAGATCCAACTTTTATACGCGGAAAATTCGTTTCCGTGTAGGCTTTTGAATATCCTGAACAATGATTTCCATTCAAATAGATATCGGATTTTCTTTCCAAACTATATTTATCCACTCTAAAAAGCCACTTCCACTGTGCAGCCCCAAAACGTTGCAATATGCCGCCGAGTAGCCCCACAACCGTCTCCCAAATGCTTGGCCAACTTGGCGTTCATTTCAGCCTGGCTTTTTCGTACTCGCATTCGCATTCGCATTCGTACTCGTAATTGTTTCATGAAAAACTGGCCAACACTCCACTCCACTCCACTCCAGTGGCTATGGCTATGGCGGGACGGGGAGTAGTATCTGCCTTCTCTCTCCAACTCCAAACAGGTGCGCAATATTTTTTTGGTTTTCTGGTTTTTGTTTTTGGCGACTCCGACTTCGAGTTGGATTTTGGGGCCAACAGTTTTTCAATTTTAATTATGGTTTATGTGTCGCCTTACGAACACGAACACGAAAACGGCATTCGACAATCGGTGATCGGTGATCGGCATATACTTATCCAATAAGCGGTATATATATATGTATGTATGTGTAATCCATATGAATATATAGCCCAATGCCTTTAATGGACCTCAAGCGTTACAAGGTTGCCGCTCCGAGGAGGAGAGTGACATGAACCGGAGGAGACAGAGACAGAGACAGAGACAGGCCACGCCACGGCACGCCGGGGCGACATTGAGGTTACCTGGTAATTGTGAATGAATGCCTGGCCACCACTGCCTTCTGGGCGGATCGGTTCGGTTCGGATCGATCGGTCGGAATGGAAGTTGCAGTTGGGGGACCCAGAGAGCCGGAGAGCTAGAGAGAGTGCCGCTTGGAATGGCTAAGAGTTATTGGAGTGGAAACCAGCAACCCCTCCAGCAAAAAGTGGATTGCATTCAGGAATTTATAATTATTTAAGCCATGTCTTATCAGGAGGAAAAGTAACAATTACTCATCTGTTTTGATGCAAGACTTACTATGAGAACTGATTAAAATTGCAGGTGAATCATACAAAGAAAAGAGAGCTATAATTGTTATTAAAACTATGGCGATACCTTATATTCCTATGTAGGGATTTTTGGTAGATAGGTATTGAGAACTATATCTTAAGAGCAGGGTAACGATTGCCCAGGTCTTCTGTGGGCATACCAGAAGTACAGCGATATATCCAGATGGTGCAATACTCCCCTATAATAACCCTCTCTAAAAAGTAGAGGGTACCTCAGGCGAGTTTAATGCCTTCCCTCAAGTTTATCGTCGATCCCTCTCCATTACACATTACAACCGACAGGCGACATCACAGATCGCTCTCATCTTGTAAAACACAAACAATACAGAAGCACACAGAGATATCTCAACACTATCTGGTGACCCAAATTGAGTCATCAGATACAGATACGTACGTAGTGGCATCCCCATCGGAGGAGAGGAGAAGAGCAGAGCTGATGCCAGCTGATTCTAGCTGATTCACGGGGCTCTGGGGCTAATGTCAAGGCATCAGTCACACGGAGACTTAATAAATATTAGATTGCGGCAATCCAGCAGATACATACAAGCGATTGTATCTCGCAGTTGCAAGCGCACACACACGTGCTTTTCGCCTCAACAGCTGCAGTGTAATTTGTATCTGGCGGACACATTCCGTGCCCTGCATAAAAGCCGCCAGAAGAAGGCCTTAACTGTAACCTGGATGACATTTCGGAATGGTAGTGTACGAGTATCTGCCAGATACGTAAATGCAATGCACGCACCAATCGCACAATCACAAACAGATGCCGATACACACACTCTTCTGGCCTTATTAATATTTATCAATTTGTTATTTAACTCGTTTCGGAATATCTTTCGCTGAGGCAACGTCTTTTTGTCTCCTCCCGAAATTAGCATAAAGCCGTACAAAAGATACATATGTATATACATATGTATGTACTCTCGCAAGATTAAAACTTGACTCGTTTGAAATTTTTGGTTTTGTTTGGTTTTGTTTTCCTTTGGAGGCACTTTTCGCCCGTTGTTGTTGTTTGCTTTTGGCTTTGGGCTTTTGTTTTTGCTCTTAAATTGCCAATTTGACCTTATTAAGTGTATGATTTGGTAAATGCCTTGCGTGCGTCGTTTAATTAATTGATTTGTTGATGAACTGAAGCTGAAATTCCATTTTGTGCCGATAAATATATCTAATTCCCCACCGCCGAAGCGTGTCACGTCGTTTATAACTGCATTTCTTGGTAGAATGCAAGCCGCAGGGCTAGTTGGAGGAACTTGGATTAGTAAATCGGCTTTCTATCGCTCACAGAAGCCCCGCAGCTGGCAGCTGTTCGTAAATGGCGATGGTTTTTTGTTGAAAATATTTGCATTGCGAAGCGTATGCTACGATATGGGTTACATCTCTCTCTCTGTACGATAGAACACGCCAATTATGACACGCTTTTCAAGATGATTGTTCTCCAAATATTTGCCAAAGGTAAAGCCCCCTCATTAGCTATATATTAAGGGTCTATTATAGATCTTTTCGAGTGCTGGAGTGCTCAAGTGGTACTTGTTATCAAAGCGGATGTGCGTGTGGGCTGGGATTATGTGGGAGATAAGCCCCCACAAATGCGATAGCCAAAGGAGAAAGTCCCAAGGTCGCAAAGAAAATTAAGCATTCTCCAATAATTAGGTTTATCGCAAAAAAAAAATATTGTACAATCAGCGGAAATGCAAAGGAAATTAGTTTACTCTTCCAAAAAAATATCCAAACAAAATAGAACATTTTTACATAAAGAAAAGTTGGGATAGCACTCCATCGAATAATCTCCCGCATCCTCGAATACGAGGGGACTCCGGAAAGCGTTCTTTAAGATTGCAAATGCGGGAAAGTACATATTGTTCTTTGAACATATTCTGCGGAAAATAGGGGTTTTTAAACCAAAGAAACGAAAAGAACTTCTAACAAAATAGGGGCTTCCATTCACCTATGCGTTCCACTGGGATGGCGATTCCCACGTTCACGGGTGACTGCCGCGCGATTCCGCCAAAAATCGTAACAGGTGTAGCAATACTTTTGCCTAAAAAATTATACAAAATAATGTTAGAAAATTACGCATATAAAAAAATACATTTATTTATTGGATAAAATAATTTTTCCATCAATTTTTTTGCATTGGAATTGCTCTCAAAACAGCAGTAAACTGAAAAAGTTATTGCTGTGCAATTACTTAAGTGCGGCACTGTACGTGTGTGCGTCTAGATCCGTGTGGCCGTTCACTTATGGGAAATTCGTGCAGCGAGTGCCATTCAAATAATTCGATGTGGATTAAAAGTTGGAAGTCTTCTTTTAGAGATGATGAACCCGTTCTCTTCTGGGAAATTTGTGCAGAGCACCATGCCATGGGTTCCTATAGTCTTATAGGTCGAAAGCAAATCTGGAATGCACTACAGTGAAAGATGTGTACCTCTAAAAATAAAACTTTGTCGTAAAGAGTGCCGATAAGATGGCGTACTGTACATTTGCTGGATAAGATTCCCCTATTACGCATTTGCTGAAGCCTTCCCTACTGATAAGGCTCCCAGATAAGGCTTAGGATATCATCTAATACGAGTCTAATCTGCTTTAGTTTTGTTTCTTACTTTCTTTCGTAACTCTTCGAAGCGAATGTGATTCATTTTTATGCCACTGCCATAGAGATACAATCCATCTACTGTTTTGAGTCGAAAGTTTTCACTACTATTTCTTCACTGCGGAAGAGGCGGAAAAAGTACTGGGTACTGGGGTTACTGGGGGTACTGCCTGCTCCATTACGCACAATTGTGTGGCCTGCCCTGCATCCTCCTTCATTATTATTATGGTTGGAAAATAATGGAAAAAGAAACACAGCATTTCCCAGCAATTTGTCATTGTTTGATTTTTCTCTTAACTCTCTTTTTTTTTTTTTTGGGGGGTATTTGATTGCTTTATTTCAGTTTACAACGCAAATTGGTGGCTTTTGGCATTGTCTATGGATGGATAGGTGGACCGTGATACTTCCTGCCTCTGCTCTGCTCTGCCATGGCTAATTATGAACAATCAGAGAGCAGCAACTGGAAGACAGGGGGTACTGTCTGGAACTCGGCTTGTTGCTGCAGTTTGTTGCATGATTACATTTAATGGGCAAAGCCAAGCCAAAACATAATCATTTCGATTAAATAATCAGCTACTGAAGCGGACTGCAAGTCAAGTCTTCGCACATTTACACTGCCACCAGCCAAGAGCCACTAGCCAACAGCCACTAGCCACTAGCCACCAGCCACCAGCCACCAGGACAGGAGGAGTTTGCCTTGTTTGTAATTATGAAAGTTTTCTCCACTATCGTTTCTTGTTTTCTTCTTGAACGTTATGAACTCATTTGCGGCAGAGTCAAGTTTAGATGTGCAACAGGTAACAGGCAGCACTGAGTCAGAGACAGAGACTCCACTCCAGACCTGGAGTCTCTCGGACTCATTTCATTCATAGCCACAAGCCATCGGAAGTGTTGCTCCGGCTGCTGCAGCTCCTGCTGTAGTGAAATGTTGTTGACCACAAAAGTGGCTTGAACCTGAAAACGCCTTGCAATGTGATACAAAAATGTTATTGCCACTCGATGCAGCAGCAGCGGCGGCATCAGGGGCAACAACAGCAACAATCTGAGACGAGTTTTACATCAATTTCCGCCGCTGCCGCTGCCGCTGGAAAGGTTAAAGACTTTGTGTCTCTCTCGTTTTCATAAAGGGAACGGAATGCTTTTTTCTGTCTATAATTTTAATCGAGCTTTAATGTGGCAATTGCCGTTTGATGGTGCCTCTAATTGAAAAAGGAAAAACTGGGGAAAAACATGATTACCGTGGGGAGGGCGATACCTGAGATATTCGTATATTTTGTATCTTTGAAGAACCTGAATCTTCGGCCATCCTCTCTTTTCGATCTGGAATGCGGGTAGCAGCCCTGCCAGATAGAATATAAAGATTCGGGCAGATAGATTGATGGATCAATCAGTCTCTATCAAGTGGAAAATTATGGAATTGAAAATGTTGACTTCCGTGAAATGTCTGAAATATTTCTAGCCCATTTATAAATCTCGGGCCCGTTTATGCTTTGTTTTCACGCGCTATTCTTTTTTTTTGTTTAAAACATTTGTTAAATAAACATAAAAAGCTAACACACACACACACACACACATTTTTGCCCGGGTCCGAGTATTTCCGTTGTTTGTGAGAGGTTTTTTTTTATATTTGTATTGTATTATTTGTTTAGTGGGATGTTGTTGTTTTTTCTCCTTTTGTGGTTCTTTTTATTTTTTTGCGGGTGTTCTGTTTTATTTTTTACTGCCTGATTTTTTTGTGGGTTAGCAAGCCAAACACTGAACCTTGAAAATTACTGTCTATTGCTGTTTTATTTTTTGCACAGCACATGTTTAAACCGTAATTTATGGACGCAATTTGTTTGGGTTTCTTGCGGCGATGAGAGAAGAGAGGCATTCGTTTAACCCATAAATATTCATCATATTTTAAGGGAAATTCCATTCCATCAAAAATGATGTATTGGCGTACAAATGTTCTCTTTTTGTCCACGAAATCTATATAGATATATGTGACAATACATCTAACAACTAAATAGGGAATACCCCTGATACAAATGTACCACATACGAGTATCTACTTTCCATGAACACCCTGTGCTATGAAGACCTTTACAATAAAATGAATAATACTATAATATAATATAATATAATACTATATCATAATCCCCAACATTTTACAGGAAATGGGGGAATTCGTAAGATTTTGAGGAGATTTTTATTCTATACTTTCTTAATTATTTCAAACATTTCCATTTATAATTCACACCGCTTCAAATGATTATTTTTTAAACCAACAAAAGTACCAAATACAAATGTTTTTTCATTAAATTTTCCGCTGTGTAGTTTCTTTATTCTATGGAAATTTACTTAATCTAAACAAATATTTGTTTATTTCCAAGAGAAATTGTGGTGATTCTAGCAATTAAATGTGGTATAAATTTCCATTCGGTTTGGCATTTTATGTTCATTTTTTATTAAACTTTGGCTAGGAAACCCTCAGTCTGTTGAGAAAGTTGAAAATTGAACCCAAATCTTGGCTGAACATAAATGTTTATCATTGGGCTCAAGGTCGTGACTAAATTGTATGTTTATTATACCCTTCTTGAGGGTATACTTATTTGAAACAGATTTTTGGAGTATTGAAAAGGAAATAGGATGAAACATATATAGTTTATTGAGTACAATAGTTGTTCAATGAGGTTTAGTCCCTTTCCTAAGTTATTTAATTATCCTGCATTCATTCGAGAAGTGGGAATCTATGGGAACACTATATAAACGTATCATATATCTGATACAAGATTTCAACCGAAAATTAATTATAAACTCGGAACCGAGTCGAATCCCACAACAAAATACATGTCGTGTGCACGATAAGATCGAACTGCAAGTGTATTAAATGCCTCGGCATTTGTTTTTGTTCGTTGAGAGCAAACATTTTTGCATCTCGTCAAACATAAATTGGGGTTGGGGTTTTCTGCAGCCCAACAAGCAACCAGTTTTTGAGGCTGCCTTTTGGGTGCGACATTTTGATTGATTTAAGTGTGGATTCGGCATCGGGAAAAAAAAACGAAGAAGCCACAAACTGCTTTTAGCCATGATTGCGCTGATTACGTGACTCTGTCAATTGATTTGTGTGCGCAAAATGGAAGACAAAAAGAGGCATGGAAGCCTCTGCTGGGCTAATGTCGGCCCGGCCTGGCCCATATGAATGAAATGCGGCCCAAAAGGCAGGCAGCAGCGGTGGCAATCGTGCAGCACACAACCAAACCAATTCGTGGCTAATTTTTCATGAAGGTTTTTCAATTGTCTGCTGGCCAAAGGCCTCAATTTGTTTTGTTGTGTGCATTGAATTTTTAATTTTTTTCTGTATATTTTTTATTTGTATTTTTTCTAGTAGCCATTTTGAATTTTTGTTTTTTTAATGCCAATTTATTTTATTTTTATTGCTTGAAAAATACACAATAATAGGAGACATATTGAGTGGAAATAAATGTAATTAAATGTACTTAAAAAAGGAAACAAGGGCCAATCATTTTATTAAATGGTGGAAAATATGATTATTCTTTATTGGTATTTGTTTTGTATATATTTCTATATATTTTTATTGCTTTGAAGTGGTGCTCATCGAACTATTGGCTGAAAGTTGTTTGTTTTAATTAAATCCTGAAAAAGTAATTAATACTGAATGAGTACATTAATAAATTAGAAATTTATAAAAAGAGATATTTTCATTATATTATATAACAATTATAACTAAATTATATGCCTGGAAAATGTATTAGTTTATATTTCTAGCCAATCAATTGAACCAATAATTGCTTCATCCATTTCACAATTGATCTATATATTTTGGTGGCTAACTACTGTATCTACAGATGTGCTAAACTGTCTGCCCAAATACGATTAGTTCAGTAAATCCCCCAAAATGTTCAGACACTTCTCGTATTCCTGCTAAAATAAAAAACCACAAAACCCGTCTGGAACCTTTCCACGAAACGCCAAATAATAAAAAACCTGTACGTAACGATGCTGCTGAATACTAAATTATGGCAAATGAGTAAAAAATATATACATATACAACGTAAAATATATTAAAAAGGAATAATCATTATAAATAAAAGCCACGTCGCAGGTATTCGAATTTATTACAAAACTCTCACAACTACTCGTAAATAAAGACAGAGACGCTCTTTGGTTGAAGCGATTCTAGGGGCAAAACCTGACGAGCATTAAGGCTGGAATTGCTCAAACAATTAGCTCGAAACGTATTTAAAGATGTTGGCGAATGGCAATAGACTAACAACAAACTATGAAATTGCCGCCATCTAAAGTTATTGCCAGATAAAATGTACTCGCCCCGTGCACTGAATAATTACTGCAAAGGCGGCGGCAGGCGAAGGGGTTGAAAATTACTGAATTGTACTAGGAAAATCAAAGAAAATGGCTAGAAATTATTCATTGGTGGTGGGGGTTTATCTGCCTTCTAGAGATCTGTAAGGGTAAGCCCTCTGGAATTTCTTAAAGTAAGAGATATTTGAGAAATGTGCCAGATATTGCCCATAGAAACACTCACAGAACTTTAAAGAAGTGGCTTTAAGAATGATTGTTACTCTCTCTATCTCTCTCCCAGTGTGGCTTAGCAATCAGAGGTGATCTGTACTCAAACAGAGAGCCGCAACACACCCCCTTTCTCTCTCTGTCTGTTAGATGGAGTTTCAATATATTTTCACTGTTATCTAGGCAGTTGTCCCCCGCCGACCCACTCTAAATCCGACTATCTCCACAATTATCAATGTGTCTGGCTGCCCGTCTATTCACCTGAGACTAACCCCCTTCTCCAACCAGCCCCCTGGCTACGGCTCTGTTCTCGTGCTATCGGCTCTATCAGATCACGCTCTCGACATATGATAGCTGATAAAAATAGTAGTACCCTCGGCACAGGCAGAAGCGTGTCGTGTCCTAGCATTTAATTGGATTTCTGTTACGTCCGCTCGTCCGATGTCCAAAGCAATTAGAGCTTAAGCGATATTTATCATTTTATTTTTAGCGACAACAATTTGAGGCTTCGTGTGAAGCTCGAATCACGCTTCAAATGAAGTCTCTTTCTAGCCGGAGGGCTATTTTTGGATCTTTAAAGCCGAAATCTTGAGAGTAGACGCACCGCAAAGCCCAGCCCCTGGGTACAAGGGGCAGCAGCAGGCCCCAATCGTTGGAGCATTAAGCGAGGAAACAATTGATTTCAATTTTAATTAACACCCACATGCACCGCCCCCGCCCCTGCCCTGTCGCATACAGTTTTAATTGCCACTTGGTCTTTGGTGGTCGAGGTTCGCTGAATCTTAACCCCCATCGTCCCCGGCCGTCCATCGAAGACGGAGTCAGCCAGCGGCACAAATTAATGAAAGGCATTACACAGAAGACGGATACGGAGGGTATCTGCACTCCCACCCCTTGGGGCAATGGTGGATCCCAGGGTTTATTTAACAATCTGTTTGCTGTCTAGATTTATACCTTTCCCATTCATATTCTGATGGTCCTTTGCTCATGATGATGTATAAGGGATTTTTGGGAGATTCCTGGATTTCTCCATTCAAATTGAAGCTCCGAAATTAACCCAAAAGTTTCTATAAGACACTGCCACATCTTGTAGCTTAAGATGGTAGAAAAACTAATATTGGGTAAGCCTCATGGCCTGCTTAGCCCCCCTGGGGTTGATCTGGAAGGCAGAGCCTCATCCTACCCTCGACTTTGATGGACTGCCTCTCCCTGGGAGGTGGTTAAGGAGCTTCAACTGGTCTTTTATTGGACTGTTTTTTGGTTTGTTGATCTTTCTCGTTCAGTGCACCTGGGAGGAGCACGGTGGCGGAGAGAGGGTTCTCCATAGGAACAATTATATCCTATATATAACAAAAAGTATCTGGATTTTTCCTGCCTGCCTAGCTTTTCAATATAAAGAAACAAAACGTTTATTCTTGACTTGTTCTGGCGGAAAGAGAGGCGGGTCTTGGTTTTACAATTAACAGAAACTGCGTGGGTTCTTACAGAAGTGCCACATGCCACATTTGGTGGCTACAAATGTAAAGCTGTAGGTGTTGATAGATTTATCATGGATGGATCCTGCGGGAGACTATAGTTTCTCGAGTTGAATAAATCTAAGCCCCTATCAAAAAAAATCTACAAACTTGTATCTTTGGAAACCATTCGATCTATATCGTTTTTATTGTATCTTTTGTTCTCTTTGCTATTTGCATAGTAAAATAATTTCATAAGAAATTCATTCATTCATTCGTTCATTCATTCATACGAACGCCTCCGCAGATTCCCCCATTGACTGCCACCCACTCAAACATATATGTATCTGTAGATACTGTCGTTTCTGTTTCTGTTTTTGCTTCAGTATTTTGTATGGTATTCTGCCGCCAGTTCCCTCTGGTCTCGGGCTCCCTTCCCTCTCTCTGGGGTCTGGTCATTGAAGTCACTTAAACTTGACCTTTATTTTCATTTATTGCTTATTACTGCACGTTGTGTGGCTTTGTATTCGGTTGTGTATAGTCTTTGTATTGTATTCTCCTCTGAATGGGCGCCACCCACTTGCACTTTGCATGGGCTTTTGTAGGGATCAGAGGCGTAGGCTGGAAATCAGGCAGGGGATGAAATATCTCTCACAGTGTGGCTTAGCAGCAGGGAGGTACCTAAGTATTTTCTTTTCCTAGGAAACGTCATAAAGAGCTCTCAAGTATACAAAATCGATATACAGCTGCAGCGGCAGGTTTCTGCTACAATGAAATCCAATAGCCGACTACACCTTTGAGCAGAACCCACATACAATGTATCTATCTATCTATCTATCTATCTACTGCCTCGGCACAGTCTCTGGCATGTTCTGTTCTGGTAATTTCCTCGTCATTATTGCGCAAACCGAACCGAACCGAGCCAAACTACGAGTATTACTAAATATTAGCATGGGGGGGAAATTAATATCTCTCTTTCTCCCCCTCCCCCTCCCTCCCTCTGGCAAATGTGGCGGGATCTGTTTGTTCGGTTATTACTCATTAAATATGCATCAGAATGGAATACAGAATTGCGCATAAATCACAGACCTGGGATGGGCCTTAGCTGTGGCTTTTCTTTCTTTCTTTTCACTTTGATATACGATCTCTCCGACGTATGATGATATATGAGCTGGCTATTAGTTTAGTTCTTAAATGAATCATCTGCTGTTGGGGTGTTGGAAAATTTACTATTGTCTTTCGACTGGCATCGATGAAATCCCACAGAACAGAAGAGGTGTCTGTCTCGAAGAACTCAAAGAATGGGGAAGCATGCCATAAAAATTCCGATACCAACTTGAATTTAATGTCGGTTTTTTTTTGGGTGTTTTGTTTGGCTTATTTGTTTCCTAAACTAAGCGTTAAAGCATTAAAACTACCAGTTAACTCTAGTGTCTAGACAGCGGAGGAGGAGTAGGAGGAGTTCTTAAAATCAGTTTGGAAAACCAGTTTTCAAATTAACACAAAAAGAGGCTTAGAAGAGGGCATTTCGGAAAACAAAAACCATGCATTCTTTGATCGGCTGGAAATGGAATTTATTTTGAATGCACATTGAGGGAGGGATATTTTGGGACTGGTTTTCAAGAGAGCGGTCTTTCTTCTCACCTTTTTGATGTTGGTAGCCGACAGAGTGGTAGGAGTCTGTCGCGTCTATGAGAATTTGATTTCTTATAATCAGATTCATGGAATTTGTGTGTGTTTTTAGGCGCGGCTTTGCCTCAGTGGAATGATCAATCAAGTGCAGCATCGGAGAGCCAGAGTCGGATACAGATTCAAATACAGAGTCGGAGGCACAGGCATGGGCACAGGCACGGGCAGATGAATACCTAATGAGTATGGGTTGACTCTTACACTCACACACAGGCGTACAGGCCCGTACCACTCAAACTGGTTTAATTGATTCAAATGATGTTCATGATGATGATGTTGAATGAATGACGTTTGTCTATCTGTCTGTCTGTCTGTCTATTCCAGCTTAGGCTTCAGCATCGGGGCTTCAGCTTTTGTTTGTGGCTTTTATACGGATTTCAGTAATATGTAAATCGATGCATGACAATCCACAAAACTTCCCCTCTCGGTAGCCCCTGGACACCATCCTCAGATCAAAATATATATATACAAATAAGAGACAATTCTCTGCAGTGGAGTGCCTCGACAATGAGGCTACTCATGGGGAGTCATTGAAATTAAGAACTACAGGAAAATCTAGTAGGAAATCTGGAAAAAGGAGAGTAGGAGGAATAGGAATGGTATGTGGAATAAAGGTCCTCTAAAGGGACTCTTTCTCTCCATGAATACATCACACCCTTGCATTCTGCAAGTACTGGGTATCTGGAAAATCACATGCAACAGTTGGATGTTGTTTGTTTTTGTTTTTGTTTCTGTTTTTTTCTGTTGTTGGTGGCGTGTCATGCAACGTTTTGTGCTCACCCTTTTATGGCTGCAATTGTGTATTTGTATTTATAATTGTCTCAGATGTAACCGCTCCCATCCTGAGTCTCCCACCCTCCCCCCCGCCCCCCCAACCATCGCATTGAGCACTTGTCAGTCAGGGGCATACCCTCCATCGGCATCGAAAATGTACTTTTGATGCTCTACCCAGAAAGGGTATTCAATCAGTGTATGAGTAAATACATTTTCAAATTTATTATTGTATCGACTATGATATCATTTCAATATCCAACAAATCTCTAATCGATCTGTGCAGAAACTTATCTTATAAAGATCACTAGAATATTTATGGCTATTGGATGTGAATGATTATAATAAAATTAGTATCTGCCATTAATTTAGTAGCTTTATTTGTTGTTTTCTATTTAGAGAATGTTGTATTCAAAACTTTGTCATATTGGATCAGTTGGGAACATTTCTGGCCTTAAACTTGGAGGTTTAATGGTGAAGACTAGATTTTAATTGTTTCAGACCAGTGTTTCAGGTTGAAAGAGGCCTTAATTCTCTGAAAAAACTGTCCCATAAGCGAAAGGACTCAAGCAAGGCACCCCTGAGCTTCTTTTGTAGCACTTGCTCAAGGAAAAACCATCACCTGAAGTCTCTCTTTGTGGTTCTCCCTTCCTATCTCTTCAATTGTGGCACTGCTGTGAATAAATATGGTTTTTTATTAAGATATCATGAGTAATGATTAGTAATAAGTGTATTAAATACTATTCCCCATTGAATTGGTGTCTATTTCAGTTGATAAAGATGTCAAACTTACTTGGGGACTGCTCTAGACTTTGAAGATAATTTATGAACTACTATTCTCAGCACCTTTGGAAAATTCCAACCCTCATAAGATAAGGAGGTTGGGACTTTGTTTAAAGTGTTCCAGAACTAATTTGAAACGAATCGCGTTCCACTTGAAGAAATAGTTCCCACAGAAAACCCTTGAAAATTCCCACAGTCTTGTGAGGAAGGGTATTCAAGCTTCGTTGCTTCGTTTCCCGATGGTTTTGTTGTATTTGCATTTGCCTGTTGGATATACACATGTAATACTCGTATTGTTGCGGTCAAAGTTGACTGACAGTTGCCCATGTGAATGTCAATTTGTGGCCAGACCCGGGCCCCTCTGGGCTTGCCCTCTTGGTTGACTCCAGTGTTGTTTTCCATTCAATTATTAAAATTAGCTCGCATTGCTAATTGTTGAAAGATGCAATTAGCCGGCACTGCGTACTCGGACAGAGATAGAAACAGAGACGGCGATGGCGACAGATATGAAGATACAGATAGCTGGGGATTGGGCGGTGTAAGGTTCGTAACCTGAAAGGTTGGGATATGCCCAGACTTTTGTCTCTCAATAGAGCTCTGGCTGCAGGTAGAGAGATTCTTTGTTGTGTGGCGTACGATAAGTACGATAGAAGACGAACCCACCCTCATAATTCGTGGACGGAAGTCGGGATCTGTCTGGCTCATAAATACCTAATCTTTATGGAGTTGGGAATCAAAGAACTTGACTTGTTTATGCTTCCTTTCGCTCCCACCTGACTCCGGCCACTAATTACTTGCCTCTTGGTCTTGGACATTCCTTCGGACAAGATCCAGGATAAGCAGACGAATCCTTAAGTCCAAAGAGCATTCAAATGCTAGAGGCAGACCACAGACGGAACCAACCGCAGGGGAACCTCCTGCCACAGGTAGAAACCACTAAATAAAATCATTAAAAATAATGAACGCACTTCCGTTGCAATTGTCGGGGGTCTTAGAACTTTACACAACATTAAAATGAGAGAGAGCGAGAGGGGGGGCCCCTGCTGGGGAATGCCGCACAAATTAAAAGGTAGAAGAGGCCTGATCCAAAACCGATCCCCAACTCGTTGTCGGACTCGTTGTTCGGGTGTCGTGAGTGCAATTACATGTGTAAGAACGAGAGCGAAACGGAAATAAAGCTCACTCTCTTCCCACCTCCAGACGCTCTAGAGCCCGAGCCCGAGACGTCGTCTGTCGATAAAAAACAAAGGCACTCACTCGCTGGGTTACTTGATTGTGGGGGCTGGACGACACATATAAATTATCAACGATGCAGCCCCAGACCCAGACCGAGACCCAGAGCTAGAGCCGGAGCCAGTGCCAGACCTGCCCAGGCCTGTTCTTTGCTAGTTATGCATACTCGTAGATATTCAGATACAGATACATGGCCTGGAAGGTTGGTCCGGCGATACAGGTACAGCCTACGCCAAAAACGACAAAACTCATCGTTTATGAAATTGGTTTATGGACCCCAAAAACTATTTAATGCTTTATTTGAATCGTGCGAGGAAAGTGTGCAACTAGAACATGTTCCAGTCGATGCTGTGGGGCTGAAGATCTGATAAAACTGGGAGAAGTGGGGAAAATCCTAAGACTAGAGGCAATCTTAAATATGAGTTGAGTGTTCCTATATAATACAGGCTAAGCCACACTGGAAGAGGGGGAGAAAAATGGTGCAAGCAAGGCCTGAGATTGTGTCCCATACAAAATTCATTTTCGACTTAAATAAATTTCCTAAGATCTAACCTTCATCAAAACTCAATTAATTTTGGACGTACAAATTAATATCCCACAAAAAGTTCAATAATATTGATTGATTCGTGATATTACAGCCGCTTTAAGCATTGTTTTAATTTGAAGTAAACAAACAAATAGACTGGGATATTTCCTAGGGTCATCCCAATGATTAATTGAAAGAAAATTCTTAATTCGAAAATTAATAATTTGTAAACGGAATGTCCGGAAGACCCCATACAGCCCCGGCAGCATGGCTAATCGAAATAATAGTGGGACCACCCTAGGGTGGAACATGTCCAAATTGAATCTACATTCTTTTGGGTAGCATCATTATATTTGACCCACTTTTCGTCACAGTAGTCGTCGTAGGCCTCGGGTGCTCTTCGCGATGTGTCTGGAAGTGTGACACATATCGGATGGCAAAGATCAATTAGCTGTGGAAATGGACCACAACTGGGGCAGAACGTCCCACCGTTCCACCGTCCCACCGTTCCACCGTCCGTTCTGTGGCATTAGTTCCACTGCTAAAAGGTGAGCCGGGAATGACTCTTGGAGTGTTTAGACAACTGTTGAAACAGTGGCAAAGTGCGGAATCATGTTTGGGAAGGGGGCTTTGCTTTTCAACACGCCGTTTTGTTTTCCTACTACTTTTCTCTCTCCTCTATTTTGGTGCTTTATTAGCCACACTTTTCAGAATTGTTTGGCAAAAAATACAAAAAACGAGGCAGGCAAAGAGGGAAACAAGGTCAGGCCCAGAACTTTCCCAAAAAAAAGAAGACAGCGGCGACAGATACGCAGCAGCCTCAGATGCAGAACAAACAATTAGTGAGGTCTGTGTGTGTCGTCTCCCCGAGGAGATTTGTATCTGTTGCCTCGCGCGTTTTTTCACACTGCTCTTTTGGGTTAACGTTAACCCGTTTGCCAGGCCCGGCCGGCCAATTACATTACCCCGCCCCATAAGCCAATCCACCAACATGAATATACGTATCTCTTAAAACAGAACCCAACAATTGCTTGATTCATGACTAAAAAAGAAGTCTGAAAACAGCTGGAGAAAGAGGAAACCGAGCAACAACCTACATAAAGTATCTTTGTATCTTTTGCAGTCTCTCTGTCTCTGTCTCTGTCCGTGTCTGTTTCTGTTTCGGTTTCGGTCTTGTGACGCATCTGTGATCCCCAAGAAATATAAAGAAATACAACTGCAGCTTGAAGTTGTTGGATGCCTCTGTGGATGCCACTTGATTGCTTTTGATTGAGTCTTGTGTTTTTTCTGTGCTTTGCTTCCCCCCCTCCCAACCCACATTATTTCCCATTGAGCAAGAGTTTTGATTTCGATTTTCTGTGATTTGATTTGATTTGATTTCGTTTCTTTTCGAGACGATTTTTTTGTTTTCATTTTCAATAAATCGCCCCATAATTGCACGCCCCGTGGTGGGGGGATTACCAATCCAGAGGAAAGGTCTACCCATGTGAAAGCTGCCATCCACGAGGCGTGTGAAAACTGCTTTTCCGAATTGAATATATTTCACCATGTTCCTCAAATATTTTAATCGTTTTATCTCTCTCTTTTGCAGGCTGCACGCAGCACCCTTCAAAGATTTACTTAAGATTTGTGGAATTCTTCAGGTAACTATAAAACCTACTATATCCTCAATGACGTGCAGACCTAAACACTCCCTAAAAAAACAACATTGTTGCCTCAGTTTAATGCACGTTCCATCCAGCTGCAGGCTCGGACAAACTATTCATAACTCACGTGCACGCAAACAGTGTTGCATGCCTCACTGCCTCTCTCTCACATTTAGAACCTCAAATCAAATATGGGTCAGTTTCTTGTAGAGTGCGAGAGCAGATACAAAGTAGTGTACTTCTTGCATAACTGTCCTATAAATGGGGTATACGGTGATGCGAGTGCGGCTTAAACATCATTTAGAATAGCCAGAATGAGCAAAATGTCTCCTAGAATGTCTCTCGATCTCTCTCGCGGAGTAGCTTAGCAGCACAGGTCACCTTTGCAAAGCTTTTCTCTTAAAAAACTAGTATTATTTTAGTATTATTTCGGTAGCCAAGAACTTTTACTGCTCTAAAGTATTTCTATATGCTTTTAACTTAATGTTTATAATATTTTGTCTAGTATTTTTGTTTAGTATTTTGCTTTGTATTTTCTAGTATTTTTTCTAGTACTTTGCCTAATATTTTGTAGTATTTTTCTAGTATTTAGTAGTATTTTTTCTAGTATTTAGTAGTATTTTTTCTAGTTTTTTGTCTAGTATTTAATATTATTTTTATACTATCTGGCGGTTATATTCCACTGACTTCTATAGCTGTAAAAAGTATATCCCCACAGAGAAACAGAGAGGTATTTCTTCTTGATTTCTTTTCTTTTAGTAGTACAATATTTGGTTACAGAGCACTCTTCTAGTCCATCATTTTACACACAGAATTTTAGTCTTAGTTCTAATTGCCGCTAGTCATACGAGTAGAATAAGCGCGCGGACTAACTGTTGAGCGGCACTTAAATGCTAATTTGCGGATTTGAGTGACCGTTGAGTGCCTTACTGTTCCCGTGAGTGTGTGTTTACTGCCTGCCAGCACTGTGTTTTTGTCTGCGTTTTAATTGCATCGAGAGAGAGAGACCCATTTAAATGTTGGCCCTTTTAGCCCCGATTCTCTCGGTTTTTGCTCTGCCGCATGCCGCATGCCGCGTATCGATGGCCTGCCAGCCTTTCGAAGCAAATTGCAATTCCACGCACAACAAATGAGGTCGCCAGAGATCAACGATCTGTATCTCATTTGGTTTATGTTTCTTTTTTTAACCGGTAATCCCGTGTGTAACTGATGTTTTCAACGGGCCAGAAGTAGGCCCATCAGGGCTTCTTTATTACCATTTCTTATTGGTATCTGATTCAGTTGTTAAATTAAATATATAGTCAAAGCATCATAATACGAATGATCCGTCCATACAAACTTTATGGTATCTCCGATGCGTACCAAGGAATCTCTATATTTGAAGGCCCAAAAGATAAGTGGTACCACCATGACGATCGTGACCACCTCCATATATGAGATCTTGTATTTTTTTTTAGGGATCGAAACGAGCCCGTCGCAGCGTAGCTCAAAGAATACTCCACCTTGCCGAATATACTTCGGGGAAAGGTCCGGAGGAGGATCTCGCACTTCTTTCGCTGGCAAATGCTTTCGAATGATCTCTGGATCAATAGCCCAAACAGGTCGCTTGACGTGCACCGATTCTCCTGCTGCCTCCCACCTCAGTTCATCTTCAGACAATTCGCATATAGTATCCATGGCAGATCTGAACAAAAAGAGTGCAATTATAAAAACAAAAATTTTGTTAAAAAAGTCGAAATACTAACAGAAGTATAATTTGTGCTGCCTTTGGAGTTGTGTTCAAAGAATGAAAGATTTTGCTAGACCTAGTATATATGTACATAAGTGACAGTTTGGAAAACAAGAAAACTATCGAGAAACAGCAGCCAACATCGATGATCGATCCATGATCCATCGATCCGCATTCGAGCATTACGGTCTGTAGACTTTGAACGTTCTTCTTGATCATTTCATTCACTTGGGACTACGATAATCCAAAGCATTATGAAATGCTATATACTCGAACTCGTTTAAGTATACATCTGAGGTCGTTTGTTCATGCTTGGTTGCCTGCCATCGATAGATCTTCGAAATTGCATTAGAGAGTAGAGAGATATCTCCCGATTTTCAAACAATGCGAATTTGTCAACGGAAATGATGAACGGCCACAATTGCCGACATGCAATGAATATAATTTTGTTTAGATCATAAATTTGCGTCATTCTCCTCTGCATTTGTACTCCTCGCATTTTGTATCTCTGAAATTGCGCAATTTCCCCTCTCAGAGTTAAGTATCTCAATTACTGTAGATTTTCATGGGACTTTTCCTACTTCTTAACGTCCAAACTTGTTCCTCTAATCGGCTTAATACGGCAAATCGCTTCAGTAAACACACTGATCCTCTCGTAATACGATTATCTGAACTTTGAACTTGAACCAAGCACAAAGTGCTCACAAATTTGAATACATTTTAACTCAAATGTGAATACATTTAGCAATCAATGCGGGAATGACAAAATGTGTATAAATAAATCAATTTCGCAATGTCAGCCGAGTGTTATTCCCCCCTTACCAGAAATAAAAGCTACAATCGAAGGAAAGATATCGTTTATTGTACGTTTGTATCTTTAGAGAACGTGATGTTTGCTCAAAGATTCGTTTATGTTGCAGTTTGTTTTATTTTGCACTGATATTTGATAAATGTTTTGATATAGCTATCAATGTGTAATGGAAAATCTATCCTCTGTTACTGAAGATCTATGTATATATTCGGTCCCCCTCTATTGTCAAAAGATCATTGAATTAGAAAGCACTGCTGATAGTTTGTTTGTTCCACATGCTCAGATATATCTTTCCACTGATCTCGCGATAGAATCATCCACACAGCTGTGGTAAAAGTTTTGCTAATCTCATTCTGTGCCTCGTTTTTGCATCAAACTTTATGTCTCTGGACTCCGGACATGGACATGAACATGGCTTGTCTGAGTTTGGTTTTGGTTTTCAATTTCACTTGGACGAGGCGGCACGTAGCCGGAGATACTACTCGCAGACATTTGACACATCACCTGACATGTCAGCCTGGCCTGTCGGTCTTTTGAGCGCAGTGAGAGTTTTTCCAGCGCCAACAAATTCTTTGAGTAAAAGTGAACACACAGAGAGAATTAATCCGAAAACGAGCTCAAGTTCAGCCGACGGCCAACGGCCAATGGCCAGCAGGAGGCAAATTGTTTTGGCACATGCCAAAAATAAAAAGCTGAAACGATTAGAGCCAGACCTGTCTGCGGATGGCCGAAAAAAGAAGCATTATAAATTCATTAGGCAACAAAAAATCTTTAAAAATCTTTAATAATTATAGTTGGAAACGAGGAGGATCTTTGCCGAATACTCGAATAATTCTTTGTACCTCGCGTGACGCGTTTCGTTGGATTTTTATTTTTGTTTTGATCTAGCCAAACCACAAAACACAGAAAAAACCAGCAGGGCCCCCAGGTGATAAGTTCATTTATCTGCTATACATATTTATTGTTTTTCATCCGACGCGTGCTCCATTGAGTCTTGTGTTAATTTGTAATAATTAATTTGCGAATGGGCAGAAGCTTATAAATTATTATTTTTAACTCCCTTGGACACGACTGGAAATACCTGGGAACAACTGGGAATATCCGGTGTTTTCCCGCTCAACTTTCCTAGAAAGTAGCTGGGGAGCAGAGAATTGCAAGCATTTATTTATTGTGGTTAATATTTCTGGGAAAATATAAATGATAACTATGTTCTACGTAAGAGATCTTTATTGGCTAAGATCGGATCAATATCATAGCTCTACTCTCTCTCTCTCCCAGTGTGACTTAGCAGAAGACGGGGAAATATCATTTCTTGAAAAAAGCGCATTACGTAGAGTAGAAGAGATTTAACCCAGAGAGATTTAAACTCTAAAAATCCCCTTTAAGCTCTCCAGAGATAGAAAAAGAAATAAATACAAAAAAAAAAAAATTAAAATATAAAGTTTAATTATAATTAAACAAGAAATAAAATTAAACAAAAATATAGTGTCGAGTCAAGTGTGATTTAAACGTTCCACCTGGTTTAATTTAAAATTCTGGGCCCTTTTTATTTTAAAAACATTTCATAAACAAGGTTTAAATTTATTTAAAATACTTTTTTAATTTAATTAGGAAAGAAAGTAATTTACTGATGTGTTGATTAATTAACAGCCCTCGTTGATTTATATATACAGTATTTATTGTTATTTTTGCATACCTCCTTTTCAATTGATTGCCTTTCGCGTCATCAATTGCCAGCCCAACCATTTTGCTGGCATGTGTGTTCGCTTTCAATCATCGTTGCGCTGGCCGACTGCACAATTACCGCGGCCAAAACGCGGAATGAGGCAACGTTTTGGCATACCTCAAATTGCATTTAACCGAACACGGAAGATGGCAACCCCCCCCCCGACCCGCCTCGATGGTTGCGTGTGCCACATGCCACTCCACTGTCTGTCGATGAGGGAGGTACTGGGTCTGTGTGCCTCCAAAATTGCATTCGCTCGCTGCAGCCTGGCCTGGCGGGGCGGGGGGATCTATCTATATTTAAACGGGTTAATGTCTGGAACGGAAAAATCTGAAAATAAAACAGAGACGACAAGGGATAAGGCCCCTGTTAAAGCCCACTTCATTATTAGCCATTATCTTTGTCATGTCATTTAGTTTAATATCAATGTGCCCTGCACATTGCAATATAATTTCTAATCCCAACCCCCCTCTGCTAAGCGTGTGCCTCCAAAGCCCACGTGTACTTTGAGATATTCCTCAATTTTCTACCGGTATTTTTCCAATTAGAGAATTGCGCACTTTGAGTACGGTTCTGTTCTGTTGTGTTCTGTTATGTTCTGTCGTTGCTTATGGCATCTGACATGCATGACACTCGCTTGGCCTGCCATTTCATTAAGTAATTAAGTAATCGTGTAATGGTGGCTAAGCATAAGCTCATTTAATATGATTACCCCTTGGGATCACAGCGGTTAGAACTGCGTAGAAAGATACAGGATAGACATGCATACTATTTCTGTAGGTTATTCCAGAAAAGATTCCAATTTTTTTAGATTTTCTAAAGGAAATAATTTGATTTGTATTCACAGCCTCAATATTTATTGCAAATGAAGCTGCGGTTTGCAAATTTATAAATAAATGTTGTATTGCTGATATTTTTACACCATTTAAATATATATAAATATTACTTGTTAATTGAATTAAATCTTGGAATATTTCCATTTGCATTTAGGGAGCTTTCCATTCTTAAGGGTGGAAAAATCCCTGTTAAAATTTTGTATCAACTCCTTACTTTCGATTGAAACATTTCCACTCATTTGCCATTTAACCGCAGCTCAAAAACTACTCGACCATATCTCGCAGATACGTAGATCCATCCATGCATCCATTACTTGCTACAGATCGAAAGATACGTCTGTTTGCTCAATTCGTTAGCCCGTCATGAATGAAATCGACTGACTTGGCTTTTAGCGTAGTGCCGAAAAATAAATTAGCAGAGAGCCGAGCATAAATCAAAAGCAAGTCACTTAATTTTACTTTAATTCATTTTTTTTATTGTGCCAAGCCATCAATAAATGCCTTTTGGTATTTGATTTGGCAATTTTTCCTTCAAGATAATTTCATGCGCATTTGTTTGCTTTTGCATTGGGGTTTTTTATTATTATTATTTTTGTTATTGAAATTGGAATTGCAAGTGGAATTTGTAAGCAATTCGAACGTTAATTGAAATTCAATTCAAGTCCACGATGAATCGAAGTAAGTGGAGAGCACCCAGACGCCAGGGTTTCTGCGACAATTGCAATGCAAAAAGATTTTCTACATTTTTCTACTTTTGTGTGAGATGCATATCAATTGTTCAAATTTATAGCAACACTAATATATACATATATAGTAAAGAAATAATAGAACTCGGGCTGTACTAGCTGTTAAGCTACTCTGTGAGAGAGAGAGAGTCATCGTTTATCTACGGCTTTGGCATTGGAGAGGCTTGCTTCACATCTTCTTGAATAACCCTGTATTCTCTGACTTTTAGTAGAATTTATTAAACGTTTATTAAAGATTATTTTATGGCCTTCTTTATGCACATTTTTTTGATCAACTTGTTCCCCTTTTCTTTTGAAAGGAAGGAAGGGCTTATGTTGAACTTCTTTCAAATCAGTTGCCCCATCAATCAGTTGTCCCAAAAATCAACCAAAAGGAAGACAAAAATATCCAAAGAACCCTTCAGCAGATGCCAGATGAATGCATTTATTAGCAGCCGTCCTTCTAGATCCGAAAAGATCAGATCGAAACGGAATGGACCCCAATCCGAACAAAAAAGCCCCAAATGTAACATTTTCTGTTTTTTTTTTTGGCAGTTGGCTGGACACTGAAAAAATTAAAATAAAACTAAAAAAAAATCGGTATGGAGTTGGAGTTTTTTTTTGCAAGCAAAAATTTTCTCACGTAACAAGTACAACAGGCCCCAGACCCCCAGACACGGAGCTGCGGGAAAAACTGAGCAAACTGAAAAGCAGAAAACCAGAGACCAGAGACTAGAGACCACAGACCGGGCCAAGTAAATTGCTTGTGTGTTGGCCAATTTTTTGGCGTCTGCGCAATCCATAAGAGGGCATTAAAGTGGTGCTGGCTGCTGCTGGCTGCTGTTGGCCGATTCTAAATATCAGGCAAGGCGATTGCAAGTAGCAACAACAACAACAACAACCTTGGCTAATGGCCAGTCAACGGCAACTGACACAGGCGATATCATGCACCCCGTCTTGGAGGGGGGGCCCAAAAGCTCAAGTTAATGGCTCACTGACTGGCCTTTCCATTGCATATTCCTCGTCCGCCTCTTCAAACTCTGCTGCAGCATGTGTGCCTGCCTGGCTGACTGGCTGCCTGGCTGCCTGCAATTTGCTGGCCCAAAACTATGACTAAGCCCTGCTTATCTTGGCCAAGAATTTGACTCTTGCTCTTTTCGCTGGCTCCGCGAGTACTCGCATAAAGTATCGGAATTTGAGTGGAAAATTTTCACACGAAATTCAACAAATGTTCGTTAATTGCTTGACAAAATAAACGAATAAACGAGCCAAGCAAACAGGGGGACAAGAATTGGCATTGGTCGAGAGATCTCTTTGATATATCAAATTATCATTTTGCACCATCACGATGATCGCTTTGGGGCCGCCTCACAAAAAACACTTGTCTATCACTTGTCCGTCGCGCAAAGGGTGTCAACGAAACACCTCTAGAAAATGTATTCACTCCACTGTTTTCGACCATAATCCCATAGAGCTGGAGGAGAGACGACAAATTGCAAGAATAAAGTACAGCTTTGTTGGAATATTCCTCAGACCAGCGGTGGTCGGTTTTGTTTTTGCATTCTCGGCATCGAGTCGCAGGTGTCTTTTGATGTAATATAAAGAGGGAACTCCTTAGAGAACTGTATAGCGATTAGTCAAAACTAATTGAAAATTGAATCTGTATATAATTTTCATTGATATGAGTCTGAATAAAAATTTATAACGAAAACAAGACTTGATTTCAGGCGAGGAACTATCATAGACGGCACGTGTATTTTGTTTACCAACGCTTTTTTATGCTGTATTTAATCACGGTATAAACTTTGATTCCAAAGTCTGTTTTAAAGCATTGGAAAACTTTGATCAACCCAAAAGTTTCCTATACGCCTTTTACGATAGCCCCACAAATAAATTATAACAACGGAAAGGTATACCAATATTGTAATAAAATCATTAACGAGTCATCAATGTGGATCGATATTGAACAACAGTCGCCAGCTGCCGTGACTAAATGGGGGGATACTCTCAAATAGCGAAAACAAAACCAGAAATATGATAAGATTAGAGGAGTTCCACGAGTAGATATGATAGGGCTTCTCCCAGCAAACAGAGATGGGAATTTATGGAATAATCATTGGGAACTCTGGATAATTCAAACTGTGACCAAACTGTGTGTTCCACTCCAAAGTCCTCATTTATGCACAGCCATGTCTCAAGTCAGGCACATACTTGTACGTAAAATAATAATAATAATAATAATAGTGATGATGACAACCCTTTGGCTTTAGCCATGAAGTCATCTCCCGTCGCCCATCGAGACACCACCTCAGGGAATTTGTGTACAACGCCATATTCCATATTCGTATGAGACACGACACTCGATTGGATCACAGATTCTTTCACTAATTGTTGTTTACAAAAAACTGACCATTCCCATAGCCATTGCCGTTTCCAGCCATTCTCTGGATACATTTGCTGGCTATTTATTTTCACTTTCCGCCTGTTGGAGATACACAGAGAGAGAGAGATGGAGAGGATTGTTGATGATAACCAGCCCAACCTGTCCCGTGTAATCGTTAGCTTTTTTAATGGGGTTCGGTTCGGTTCTAACAGAATCAAGAATTCGATTTAATCGAATCGCAGCTGGTGGCTCCACACTGGGGATCTACAATACCTGTTCGAAACCTGTGCTTCGTTATTCAATCAAATATTATTAATCGATGATGCACACGCTAAGACTTGGGCACAGGCTTAGGCTCTTCCCACCTGATAATTATATTTTGAATTTGATTAATTTTTTACCAGGCTGCATTTTTCCTTAATTTTTGTTTGTGGTATTTTCTAGTTTAAATTCGTTTTTTGCTGCTTCTCCTGTTAGCATTGATGTGATAATAAATAAAACTGAAATCGTGTTTGAACGTTCTTGAGTTCCTTTTATTTATGGCATTCATCATTAGACGCCAGCATGATTTGAATGAATAAATAGAGGCCCAGAAGCCCGTAGCCTGTGGCTGGGACTGTGACTGCGACTGCGGCTGTGACTGCGACTGTGACTGGGTGTGAATAATAAGGAGGGAGTGTGCGACTCCTCCTCCCCATCCCGAGTGACTGGGGTACTTAAGTGGCAATGCTTTGTGTTGTGTCCAGCGGTAGTTCCGCGTTGGGATCGATCCATTCGAAATGCTATACTAAAACATTGCCTAACCATCGGAGGGGATTAAAAATACGTATTACATTGGCAGAGAAACTCTCTCCCCCTCTCTCTCTCTCTCTCTCTGTTTCTCTCTAAGCCGATCCGATAATTGTAATTCCTGAGCTCCAACTTTTACCGCCTCGGGCTGCACTCGACAGCAGATAAGATTGCAAACAAAATTAATTAAAAATATCAAAAGTAGACAACGGCCAAGGCAAAAGCAACATCAAATCAAACTATAAAATAAAACTCGAAATTCAATTATGAACAATGCCTGGATGTTGCAGCCATGCAACAAAATGTCAAATGGTCAAATCAAAGTGGCTGTAAAACTGTTGAGGGGCTTACGAGGGGCCTCCAGGATCCACTGACTCACGGGCACAGCAAATGATTCATTTGTGGGGTTGGACAAAAGAAGCTGACTGAAATGTTTTCCAAAACGGATGGCAATCTGTAACTGTAGTTCTGGGAAATATTCAACAAAATTCTGGATGTCTTTAACAACAGTTTCCATCTTTTAGGGAGCTCCCTCAAAGCAGTAGATGGTTCTGTTAAACCAAGATCTGTGAAATAGTAGAAGAAAGTATTACCCCTCTAATTCTTCTTAAGCTCCATAGATCTAAGCCCAAAGCTACTCGAATAGGGTATCGTACACTCTGTAAATGATATTTTGCAATCCCAAGTAGAGAAATTGTTTTGTTTTTTTTTTATGAAGCCACAAGACGAGTGCCAGTACCATCTGGCGGGGCAATATATCAGCTGGACTACAAGCTGTGAATACAAATGGTTGCCAAACTGTACGACTACGAGTACGAGTACGAGTACGAGTATTGCGGCAACAGAGAGGCATCATTGCAATGCAGTTGTTATGGCTATACCCTAGGGTATAGAGAGGGTATTTCTATTTCGAAATGCACCAAAGATACCCGAGAAGACAGTCTGTTATTCTCCCCCAACTTTCAGCTTTCATAAGATCAAATCACTATATAATATGGACCAATGGATCTGCCAGGGTATCCCTTGTTTCGACGCCTAGAAACACACACACATTAGGCATCATTTTGCCGGGGCTTTTAGCATGTTTTTCATTTCAGCCATTGCTCAATTAACCCGCTTAGACGGCATTTTTTTCTATTAACCAATAAATTGTTGGGGCCCAGCAAGGGGGAGACGAAGATGACAAACCATTTACATGGCACGCCCACAAGTGCCCCATTGTGACGTTGGGACTGGCGGCAAAACACACACAAAATAAGCGGCGACAAATTTGTATGGGAACTACGAGTGTTTCAGCTATGTGCATAGCTCTAATCTCTAATAATAATTAGAAAAAAAAAAAGATCTCCACAGAGCTTAACTTTCTCCCAGAGACACATTCGCGTAGAGGCCGCGAGGCACTTTAATTAAAAAATTGCCCATGCATAAATATTTGCCTGGTCTTTGGTAGATAATTCTCCACAGATCTTTATTGTTTGTCTTCTTAAAAGGTTTTTGTTTTTGTTTTGCATTCTGCTAAACAAAAAAATATGAATACGCATAAATTATAGCTAAGAATTCGATGTATTCGAGGGGATCCAGTTAATCCAGTTGTATTTAGCAGTGAATATGATTCATTAAAACATAAATGGAAAACAGAACTCGACTGTGCAGATGATGGTGCTGTAACCACGAGTGGATAGACATCTAAAGCCAATGAAGACCATCCCACGATCGCCTGTCATAGCCGTTTTTATAAGCAGTATTACAAAGCACATCCAAGAGATGTCCACGGGCCCGTCGAGCGAGTCTTCTGGTGTTAAATGATCTGTGGATTGTACTGGAACTGTTGATCAGGCTTTGGGTATTTGTAGTACTCTGGCGATATATTTTACTGGACTTGAGCAAAAACATAAACGAAATATTAAAAATACAATATAAATTGTAAACAAAATGATGTCAAGGCATTCACTTTCAAAAAGAGCCAAGAAATTATAATACAAAACAAAATGTATGAAAGGGGTTCTCTTTTTTTTAGAAGAACGAAGTGCAAATACACTACTGCTCTTGAATAGGCGAACAGTAAAGGGTTATGGATCAAGTACTCCTACTACTAATAAGCTCTAAGCCTTTGACACATAATTTCTAGACAGTTTTGTACCCACATGGAATGGTAATAAGATTTTGCTTTCGATATTAGCCCTTGAATCTTTGGATGTACGATTAGTAGATAGAATTACTGAATACCTTATAGTATGGATATGATTTCCCGCATAAACGTTATACTCTCTCTCTCTCCCAGTGCAGCTTAGTAGTAAGAAATGCCATGCCTGATGGGGTCAAAGGGTGTACCCTCTGAAAAGAGTATGAAAAAGAGAATTACGCAGGCATACAAAATATATATATAGTATATACTCGTACATATATATAATTTGTAAAACAAAAAACCTGCTGCGGCTACTTCAACTCAATTAACCCACCAACAGCAGCCGCAGCATTGTGTTGGATCAACTTTTGAGCTCCCATTAAGGCTCCCCTGTCGCTGTCGCAGCCCGCCCTTCCCCGCAGCCCCTGACCTCATTAAACCGAAACATAGTACTCTCGTAAATCTTCCTGGACCTCTCTGACGTCCGGCCGACACTATAACAAATATTTGCCATGATATTATTTCACTCCACGTTTTGTTCTTTCTGCCAAAAATTGTTTCTGCTTTGTTTTTTATGGGACAATTTGCTTTATTTCGGTCTATAAAAAGAAATTAAAGCAAATTGCGGGGTTTTTTTTTCGTTAACACTATTAATTGTTAATGTCTGGGGATTAGGTAAGGAGAATTCAAGTGAATTTTGCCACAGCGCAAATAAAAGTAAAAGAAAAGACAAGCCAAAAACCAAAACCAAAAGCCAATGTCATTTATTTCTTTGTTTTGTGATGAGAACTGAATTTTAAGTTACGGAGTTACGGCTGAAGGTTACGTACGGGAGGAGATAATCTTGATAGATTGTACATGTGTGATACCATAGGGGTACAATTATATGAATAACATGGTCTAAAACATTCGATTAAAGTGCGGGGGAAGTGTAGGCTTCTTACAGAAGTGGAGACGAAGGATATAAGGGATCTCTTAGCAGTAAAGAGTGGAGGGTACACAACATCTCTGTCCATCTCTGGGTCTAACCCAGGCAGACTCCTGAGAAATCATTTAAAAACAACTAAAGTCAACAAACGATTTCTACATAAACGCCTTCGAAAAGGGATTTGTACGACTGTAGGTGGTAAAACCTAAGAAGATTAAGCAGTTGTAATACTCTGAATTTCCCATTCAGCTACCTGCAAGGGAAGCACAGCACCAGACATTCCCACGTTACTCAAAAGGTACTCGGGAAAAGGGCTGCCAAATGCCACCACAAAACTCCGCACTTGATTTCTCTCTCTAACGAACGACAATAATAATAATAATAATAATAATGGTAATGCTAATGATGCTGCTGGGGTTCTGGCTGGACTCCTTTTGAGGTGTGGTGTGGTGTGTCTGTTTGCCAATCACTTCCATACAAATTTATGGCATACATTATAGTTTATTCAATCATTCAATTAAATGCATTCCAATGCGTTCGCACGTTGACTTCCTTTGCGCCTTACTCTCTTTGTAACTCCTCTGTCTGTCGCCCGATCTCTACTCCGAGTGGGGCACATGACACACATGCCCAAAAAAACAACAAACAAACAAACAAACAAAAAGTATACGTACTCGTACGAATACGAATTGCGAAACTGTTTAATTTAGTTGCGAGTCACTTTTTTTCGTATTTATTTTGAGACATTCTTTGGAGCCGCCGCGGCGGGCCTTGTCTGGGGTCCGAAGCTGCGGCTGCGGCTGAGCCCCCCCGATCAGAATTTACGATTTATTTAACCTGACACTGGCAGCCACACACCGAGCCAAACTTAGAGCTAGAGCTAGAGCCATGGCTAAATTGATATTTCTCTGCTCTTTTGAGTAAACATTAGAATCAACTTTTTCGAAATTTGCTGTTGACACAGTTTATGCCCAGGCAATCGGCCGGCTGCACCTGAGTATCTCTGTATCTTTGTATCTCTGTATCTCTGCGGGTCCCTGAGCGAGCGCCGCTAAGAGCCAGGTCTTAACAATAATAAATTGCATTCTCAGATGCCTGGTCTGGCCGGGTCTGGCCGGGCCTGGCCTGGCCTCTATTGAGAACTCTCGAGTGGTTCGAGTGTTTTCAATCTAAACAAATAACTTGGTTGTGGTTTTTGCATTTTAAGCAGCCTGGGAACACACACACTGGAGCTCTCTGGAACCCAAATTTAGCTGTTAACAAGCTACAAATATGAACAGAAAATGCTTAAAAATATACACTTTTGATAAATGACTTGGCAGTTTGTCTCCCCAGCCAAAGCTGGACAAAAGATTGCCCGAAACAGAAACAGAAATAGAAACATCCGTATAATATAAGTTGAAAGCGTTTACCATTATTATATGATATGATGATCAATCAGGTGGTAGCATTTCGAAAAAAGTAGCTAAAAATGTGCACAAATCAAAGGCTGACATAAGTAAAAGTCTTTGCTAATGATTGGCATCTGTTTCGATCATTAAATAGTATTTATTGAAACGCGATAAAGTTCTCCAGCAGCGCGAAAGGAAGTTGTTAAATTTCTCCCTCCATCTCGCATAAAATTTCGTCTTTTTTCAGACCCTTGGGCGCTTTGAAACGCTCCTGGCGTGATTTGATTAAAATTTTGCACACAAAACTGTCGTCCACATGGCAAACACTTCCTCATTACGCCTTTTGCATTATTCTTTTAAACGAGCGCTCATTTTTGTATGAAAAGTACAGTGGATCGTCTGTTAGGAGGAAAAATTCGACTTGGAGAGTCTTTCGGTAGGGGAAAATCTGTAAAAAAAAAACTACTGCTACTACTAAATTTGTATAAATATCTGAACTTACTTTTCAAGCTAATGGATAGTTCAATCTTAGTGGAAATTATCCATCAAAGGGGGATCCATCATTGGGGATCTTTTAGTTTTTATGAATCATTACAGTTATAAAGAATTTTAATTCTATCAGAGGTCTATACCTCTAAGAGCTTTACTTCCGATAATAGCTAATAGCTATAATAATAATAATAGCTATATAATAATAATAATAATAATATAATAGCTGGGAATAATAGCTATTCCCAATCTATAGCTCATATTTCACAGGAGTTGATGCTAGTTCTGTTTAGGTTTAATTCTTATTCTTAAATAAATCTTGATTTTTATAGAAGTTCGAACTATAGACGTTTGACTGTCTATTTATTTTGATTACCCTTTTTGTTTCGTTAATTTAATGTGAGTTGAGGTTTTTAAAATGCGCGCTCACGCCCGGTACAAAACTTTGCAATTATGGACACCCGGGGGGAAGTAGAATACAAAAAAGGTGGAAGAAAACCGAAGAAAAGGCATAAATGATAATGGCTGGGCTGAGGAATGAGGTAGGGCAGGGCAGGGCAGGGCTTCATACAAAACAATTATTTAGTTTTTGTTTTTTGTTTAAATTTTCTTACAAATTCAGCGCGCTTTCTTTGCCTTCTTTTTTCATCACGATGGTGATCACTGATCATGGTGTGGAGAAAACGAAAACGAAGACGACAGCGACAGCCGCCGATGTCAATGGCCCCAAGGGATGGGAATGGGATGGGTGGGATACCAACTACTGGGCTTTCTCATATATGTGTGTGTGTATCTATGAATGGAGATGGCAACCGCCCGCATACGTTGACATTTACATAGTACAACAAAGCATAAATGGATGTTGTGGTCGATGTCGAAGTCCCCATCGAAGACGAAGACTCGAAACAGCAAAAAAGTGAAAGCCAGCTACTTTATTGACTCCCCAAAGACACCTGCAGACACTCAAGGTCATTGCATAGAGAGAAACAACACACATACCCATACTTTTATTACTAATGATATGGCCATAGACCTGCCTTTTGTCCGAGCCCGAAGTTGAGGCTGAGGCTGAGCGTCGAGGCTTTTATCGGGTATCAACTTCCTATGGAATTGGCTTTTTTCTGCCGCTGCTGCAATTGCTAGCCAGCTAGCCAGTCAGCCATAAATTACCATAAATTCCAAGCCTTAATATTTATATTTCTAAATCACGAGCACGATTTCTTTTCAGCTTTATAGTTGGTCATAAAAATCAGAGTATATCACACGAAAACAGAACAGAAAATTGCGAACATGATTAGATAACCCACAGAGCCACAGAGCCACACAGCCACAGGTAGCAGACCCCTCCGATCAGATTTAGATTAGACCTAGACCACCGTATCCGTAACACACAATGATAGGCATGACCGTGTAGACTGGTGCCAGAAGCTAGTGTTTCCAATTGAAGATAGACCCCAGTACAAATATGATTAAGTGGTTCAAGTGCAAATCAAATCAAAACGGCTGGAGGATACGACTAGAGGATACCTAAACTATAATGTGTATAAATATGTATAGTCAAGGGAGAAATTTGGCAACAGTTTAACATAAACAACGCCCTTATCGGCGAGACTGTTGTCGAGCAGCGATATGTTTTGTGTGCCTTTCAGGTGTGGTTTTTTTTAAGATAAAATCTTGGAGAAATGGGGTAATAGAGGCAAGAACTAACGACTATCAAGAAGTTTCGGCAGACCTCTGAAAAATACCTATATGCCCTGGCCTCTCTACAAATTTAGTAGCTACCAAAATTACCTTCCAGAGACCTCAGTTCTAGCCACAGTGTCGCACACACAGAAGTGTATTTTTGCCGAGCCCCATTCTCGTGTTAGTCCACAGACAATTACAGGCACTGGTATTCGCAGGTATATTCCATATAGAAAATGCCACCCAAACATCTGCCTTTGTTGTTCCATAATTTGCGACACTTAAGCAGGGCCTTTCAGGCGTTTAAATCACTCTGGGATACTCGTAATAGTTGCATCCTTAACTAGCTGTTTAGCAAACAATTTGCTATCTGAATAATGCGAAAAACTTGGTAGTACTTACGAACCCCTGGCAAAGTCGTGTGGCAAAAAAGGTAATTATAATAGCGAAAAATATTTGCATATTGTAAGATGCTGTGAGAAAAAAACACAGCAAAATACAGCAGACAGAAGACTGTTTACAGCTGCCGGAGAAGGAGTGTTAATTATGCGGTAATTTATTATTACAATCGCGGTTGACACTCGCCTTTCGGTGCAAGTACTTGCCAAATCTTCAAATTGGGTGTGAATTGGTGCCTAATGAGGAGTGAAAGTGTGTGTTCGCCTTTTACCTTTAAATTGTGTGAACAAAATGAGAGTTGCAACACCTAATTGGGTAATTTATTTTAATATATTTATATTCTATTGGAGTTACCTTTATTTTAATTACCTTTTTGAAAGTATGAATAGTAGATCTTGAATAGTAGATATGTTGAACATTTTTATTTTATTTTAAACAAGTTTACTGCTACCTTTCGGGGCAACTTAATCTAGCTTTACATGAATATTAGATCACATATATATATATCACTCTTCGGAAGACCGTTTTTGGCCAAAAAAAAAATATTTAAATTGCAATTTTAAAAATAAAAAAAAAAATAATAAAAAAATAATAATAAATAAATAATTATTTTATTTTTAATTAAAAAATTAAAATCTTATAATTCCTTTCCTAAATTTCACTTCTGAAAAATTCGAATAATAGTAAACATATACTATTTCTTCTATTGCCTTTCAGATCTATCTAATTTTAACATGTTGGTGGATACAAACGGATTTTGATCCGAATAAGATATAGTTACAACAACAACCAAAATCATAATGGAGAACAGCAACAGAAACTCAACAATGGAACCCCCCGCAACGGAGACGGTCGGCTCTGATGAGGTGGACTTTATTGTGGCACCGCACAACAATAACAATGAGTACGAGGATCTGAGGAGCGTCAGTCAAGCGGTGATTAACACCAAAGCAACACTAACAATCGCACCAACAATCACACCAACAACAATTACACCAAACAACGAACCAAATGTTGCCAACAGCAACACCAACAGCAACACCAACACCAACAGCAACACCAACACTAACAACACACTGAAGAAGTCCAAGGAAAGGCGCACACTGTTCCACTTTGGCAGCAGCAGCAGCAAAAAATCAAAGGAGGAGACCAAGGCCAAGGAGTCTAGGGCTAGCCTACCACCCACACCCACACCAATGCCACTAGTTCCCATTGGAACACCGCCGCGACAGCACAAGTTCGTGAAGAGCAACAGCCTGGCCCGATTGCTGGGCAACACCTACAATGCCAAGAAGTTCGAGAAGCAGGAGCAAAAGCGCCTCGAGGGGTGCAAGTTCAACACGTACAGTGGTCGACGGGGCCGGGCAGGACCCTATCTGGAGCGCTTCAAGCGGGTGTCCAAAGAGGATGGCGACATCGCCGGCGGCGGCGACAACGAGACAGTGAGGGTCACAAATGTGGTTACCCTCACGACGGACTCGCGGGATCTGCAGTATGGCAGCCGGCAGGAGCACGTGGGCCGCCAGAGCAGCAGTAACCACGAGCAGCAGGATCAGATGAGCAGCTCGAAGGCCATGCGCACGCTGACCCGCAGCCTGGGCAAGTTGTGGAAGCGCACACACAGCGTGGATATCAGCACACCCGATCCGGAGTTCAAGGTGTCGTACCTGGGCAACGTGCTAACTGGATGGGCCAAAGGTGAGTACTCCTCCCGATCCGCTTACGAGTCCCGGAGCTAATTTTGTTCCTCCAGCAGGTGAGGGTTGCGTGGAGAAGCAACTGAATACGCTGTGGCGCAACTACACGCAGCACACGAAGCCGGATGTGATTATGCGACTGAAGGTGTGTGCCTCTGGGCTGAAGGCCACCACCCGCCAGCACGGACTCACCGAGTACTGGGCCCATAGGATCACCTACTGCTGTGCCCCAAAGAACTATCCGCGCGTCTTCTGCTGGATCTACCGCCACGAGGGCAGGAAGCTGAAGCACGAGCTGCGCTGCCATGCGGTGCTCTGTAGCAAGGAGAAGATAGCCCAGGATATATGCGACACCTTGCGGGTGAGTCATCCCTACTGCTCTTCGAATTAAACTCTTACTCATCCTTGACCTTCTTCGAATCTTGCAGGAGAACCTGGAGAGCGCTTTGCGTGAATTTAAGCGAGAGAAAATTCTTAAGCAAAACGCTCGTCTCAGCCTGGCCAACGCTGTCTACGACAATCCGAGCCTGCCGCGCCGCAAAATCATGCTGAGCGTGGGCGGCAACAACTATCGACCGCCGCTGGAGCGCTCCAAGTCGGCGCCCAAGCTGATGGCCATCGAGGAGGCCATTGGCGAGGAGGAGGGCGACGAGATCGAGGACACCAACGAGCCGGAGATGCGGGCCTGCTGTCAGCGCGACTCCTTGTACCCGGCCATGACTCTGGGACGGCGTCGCTGCCGTCGCGGCCACTCGATACGACGCACTGGAAAGATCCAAGTCCCTTGCTGTTCCCATCAGCAGGAGCTGGAATCGCCCAAGGAGGAGGCCAACATCATTTGCCCAGCGGCCATCAACGATGGCTCCGACTCGGACGACTTTGAGAAGCTGCTGAAGTTCGACACGACATTGAGCAACGAGCTGCTGCCGTACTTTGACATGCAGCTCCACAAGACCAGCAGCCAGAGCATGGTCAGCCTCAGCGAGCTCAAGGTCGATGAGGAGGAGGATGGAGAGCCGCTCAGTCTGCTGCCCACCATCAACAGCGATCCCAGCGCCGATCCCCAGGCTGACTACGACACGGAAGATCACGATGTGCCTGCCATGCGTCGCAGTGGCGTCTGCAGCGATGGCGAGGAGGACTTTTTGGACGATGCGGATGATCACTATTTCCGGCATGCAGCCATGCTGACAATGCTGCATCGCAGCTCCATGCGGAAGCTGCGGGCCAGCGATCAGGCCAGCCTTCAGTATCGCCATCAGGCCCAGTCCTCCATATCCTCCAATGCATCCAGCTCGACGACGGCGAGCACCTCGGCGGCGGCTGGCACGGGATCCGGGGCACAGCAGGGCCTTGTCGGGCCGGACAGTGATGAGGGTTCGATATCCAGCGGCTGCGAGACGGCCAGCACAGTCACAAACGCAAATCACGAGGAGTACATCAAGAGGGGTCAGGACCAGGGACCGGAGTTGGAGCAGGCGCAGGTGCTAGAGCAGATGATGATCTACCAAAGACTGGAGCAGCAGCTGCGCAACAACAGCGATGCCACCAACTACAGCAGTTCCAGCAGCATCACGCTGAAGCGGAGCGACGACTCCACTAGCGATGACCTGGATATGGCCGACAAGCCGGCCGGCAGGAATAACCAGAACATGCCGGACGATGGCTCTGATAGCGACGAGAGCGGCTACGTGGAGTTTCAGGAGAAGGAGCGCATTGTCCAGGCCAGCAACGAGCCACCACACATGGCCATGTCCCTGGTGAAGGTCGCCGTTAAGCCGCAGATACCACCAAAGCCGGCTCCACGCCGTTCGCTCAGTCTGAACGCGAAGGCAGCCACAGCTGCAACGGGAGCCGGCAAGGCTTCGGGCACGGCGGTCTAAGGTGGACTCCCCCGTCCCCGCCCCAGAGAGAGAGAGAGAGGAAGGGAGAGAGAATGCTTTAACACAAAGGAAACCCGTTTACAAATTGTTATTTCTGCGCACCACCCCGTCAGCAACCATAGCAAATACAAATACAATACAAAAAGTGCGAGAAATTTAATTCCTAGTTGTAGTCTATTATCCATTATCACCTAGCAAGTAGCGGATAAGTCATTTGTTGTTGGTTCATCGTCCGAGGAAGACCTAACGATATTATACATACGAGTATATATTTGATCCTTACCCAATTCGCATCCCATCATCGAAATTAATGAATTTATATTGTAAATATTACTAGAAGCCATAGGCACCAATTTATTACACGATTGGATTGTAATTGATGAACTGTATCTTATGTACCCATATAAATTATTGTCTGAAAATTCAGTGTCCGTTGTTTCAATATGTGTGTCCCCTAAGTAAGATGTTCTTGTTTAAGACGGGCGGCCGAGAGAACCAGTTTCTGAATATTTAATTTCATTCCAAAGTTGTGGCAGTTTTACATTGCATTGTATGTACATTTACTAGACTGGACTGGGCTTCACTGGCAGACTGGGGAGCCGCTGGGCAGCAAGTTTTGTTGACGCAACAAATGGCATACCGTGCCGCGGAAATCGCGAAGCGAATGGTCCTGCAGCTGCTGATTGAATACCTGTTGCAAGTGGAAAACGAAATCGAAACGAAAACGAGAAACCAGTTAAATGCTCCATTCGATTACGATGGCCGGCCGATGGGAGATTGAGAGTACTTACGCCATTGTAAACAATGGTGGGAATGAAGCTCGGCTGATATGATTTGGTCACCAGCTCCGCTTGCAGCTGCAGCTTGGTGCCAGTCTCGCTGTCTGCGCAATGGTCCACGTCGGTGAGGAGACCAGCCTCGCTGGCACACTGTGGTCGTTGGGACATTGGGACATTGGGATATGTAAATGGCTTGTTAATCATTTGGGCAAACACACTGGGCTGCGGCTTTCACCATCGCACATACCTGATCAGCGCGAGAAGAATCCAAGGCGAACATCTGGCAGACAACGAATTTCACTTGAGCCGACTGATTGGCGGTGCTGCTGATGACACAACTCTGGACACGATTGCCCTCGCACTCGGCGGGTCCATGCTGGCAGTGGAAGATGGCGCCGCCCTGCTCGGACCGGGACTTGCCGAACGGCACCAACTGGATGTCCATGTACTGTTGCAGCTCCTCGTGGACGGGTCCCAGTTGGTGCATGAAATTCCTGCTATCCGGACAAAGGGACTCGTACAGCAACGTGATGTGCAGCTAAGGAGATGGATGAGAAATCAATGTTTGCATGGGAGTTTCAGAGGTAATAGCATCTAGAGCTGAACCTTATCCGCCTGACGTTTTTCGCGTGGCTTTTCCTCCCGTTCAGCCCAGCAGCTAACGGTCAGCATGACCCCTAGCAGGAAACTCATGCTCAAGGCAGTGGGAAATTTTAGCATGTTGGGCAAATATTTTGAGCTATATCAGCGAAAATCGATTGGCCTTCGATGGGTTCCGTTCGAGAATGCCCGTTTATTTGTTCGTGCGCGCGGTGGTTGCCTTCAGGTGAATGCCAAGCCCAGCCCAATATTATGCGACCGTCGAATTCGATTTTAGTTAAACAACTGAGCGCAGTTTTGTCACATTTGGTGCTTATTTTCGGCCAGCACCAGAAGCCGGACCAGACAACAGCAGAGCATGTTCGGTGCGTGTCTCTCTTCAGCATTCTCGCTGGCAAGCCGGTTTCTTGAGTCAGCTTATTTCGTTCGAGCAGATACTATATTCCCGTGTTCACACCTTAAGCTAACAATGGGACTATGGTAAACAGTTTTGAGACCTGTTTTAGCACACGATAAACCGTATTCTGTAAATCCCCTTTTGCTGTATATCGAGACCGTTACACCAAGACTATAATCGATAACCTCTCACCTGCTTCAATTGAAAAAGACTCTGCTCGCACAATTTTCGCAGCAACGACTGGTGGTACCTGATGCCTTGCCATATGAAAAATATCAATATGACCGTTAAAATTATATTCACGCGGACACCTCCCATGTTTAGAAGAAAGGCAACTAAAGAGCCTTGAAACTTTACAGATGTGTATATCAATATTTCAATGTTGCACGGCTACCGTGAAAATGCAATTTAATGCTTTCTTTTAAAACAGTATGTTGGCTCTTCGATTCCAGTTTCCACTATGGCCCTGCATATACTCTTTTTGAGTTTATCAGTGGCCTCATCTTGTAGACTTTCATCGAATTCCTTGAAAAAGTTGTTGAAACATTATAAAAACTATATTCTCAATGATGATAGTACCTACATCATTGTATATTATGGCCGGAATTTGATCGAACTCGTACATGTTGGTGATTCTCTCGGATTGTTTCTGATATGTCCTCGACCGGCCATTTCGACCCATACATTCAGTAATATACCTCTTGATGGCCGATGATTTGATGCATTTTGTATCTATCTTAGTTACCAATTTTCTGTTTGTTATCTGACAAGTGACGTAGCTCAATTTTTCTAATTGGGTCATGTCGGTATGAAGAGCACAATCCTGAATTCTATTTCCCTTACATTCTTTAGGACCATGTTGGCAAACTGTTCCTCCATGCTGGTGGGCAGAGAGAGAGAGAGAGAGAGAGAGAGAGAGAGATCTTTTCGAATATTGTTCATAAACAATAGTGTTCACTTACCGAAGCTTTGCCGTAGGGAACCAACTGGAGGTCAATGTATCCATTTAACTTTTTGAAAACACGTAACAAACTTGTCAAATAATCTACAGAATCCACACACAAAACCTCGTACAGAACGGTCATTTTTAGGCGCTATGGGGATAACGGTAGCTTGTTAATATTAATCACAGAACCTACAATATAAGCAACACCTTTTGATCCTGTTCACATCCATGTGGCAAGACATGGCAAACCAGCAGCAAAAATATTAGCTGGGACATGTTTCACGGTTCATGTTTCAATGGCAACAAACAGTGATAAGGAAAATGTATAATTTTTAATTCAATTGGATTCGATTCAAATCTGAAGCGTAACGCGCGCTTTATAGTGCTTACAAAATATCTATTCATTGATATATGTATATATTAAGGTCGAAATTGAATTTAATGTTTATTTAGTGAATATTACTTACGGTATATCGGTATAATAATATTTTCCGTGGAATATATATATGTATAACTGTATGGCTAGTAGCTTAACTAAAGTTGTTAACTTGTTTGAATAGAGGGGGGGTCAAGTGGGTTAATACAAGAAATGAGCCTGCGGTCCAGGGTGACCATTTACGTATTTTTAATACTTTTCGGTATTATTTGAGGTCAAAATTGAACCGACGGTATAGGTATAGAATAGGCCAGTTAAGTAGAAAATTGATTCATCAATCGCATAAGGCTATGTGGGCAAAGCTAAATGGTCTATTTAGCTGGTAGTATTCGATGGAAAATCAAAATTGAGGAATATGAATAATTCGTCGGTATAATTTGAAAATAAGACCGTATATTTCGGTTTTTATTTGAATCGGGTATGAATCGCTAATAACCGGTTCACAACAATGAGTCCCATTCCATACTTTAAAATGATGTACTTAAATTACTGTACTTGGATATCGACTTAGGGTCTACAAGCATTATGTCTTCAAATTCCAGCAACATTGCATCTTTTTTTTTTTTTTTGAACTATTTTGTTTAAACGTTGTTTTAGTCAAAATGCAATAAAAAAAAACTAGTCGCTTGGAAAATAGATTCATTAATAGGAAAAATGATGTGGGCATAGCTAAATGTTCTATATAGTTAGTAATAATCCACAGAATATCAAAAACGAGGAATATGTAAAATATATCTTGAATTCGTTAGTATATTTTCGGTATATTTTTAAGATGAGACGGTATATTTCTGAGGGTCGGACGGTATATTTTATCGCTGCCACGGTCACACTGATCAAAAAATATCAACAAACAAAATTATAGCTTTGACGGCCCTCTTTTTCAATGCTTAAAGGCAATAAGTAACGTGGTTTGTGCCAAAAGGATGGCGGAACTATGTCGAATTTGCAGGTCGCATTCCGTGACTCTATTCGGCATATTTGACGAGCGTGAGCGTCGCCAATGGGAGGGGGAAATGGAACCGATTCTCGCCGACATGGTAATGGCATGTGCCGACGTAAAGATCGAAGCCGGGGATGAGCTTTCCCAAAACATATGCTTGTCCTGTATCCTCAATGCCCAAAGCTCGTATCGCTTCAAGCGAAGATGTGAAAGGAGTCACGAGGAATCTTATCTGGCGATTCAAACGCAATCCCATCAGGAATTACTGAGTATCAAGATGGAACCCATGCTGGATACGATAGAGTTCGAGGAAGAAAGTTTCATTGTTGAAGATATGTTTGACGCTGAAACGGAAGTCAAGCTGAAGCTGGAGGAGCCAATAGTTGAACAGAAATCTCCAAAAATAGAAGTTGAAGAGAAAAGACAGAAAAGACTGACCTCTGGAGCCCGCAAGCAGCTACAGGAAACTAACAAAGAGGCTTTTAAGTGCGACCTCTGCATCAAGCAGTTCCAGCGTAAAAGAAATCTTGATGAACATATGAAGTGAGTTTAATTTCAGAATTGATTCATGAATTGATTGATTCATGATTCAGAGTATCTGTTTCCTCCACAGAATTCACACTAGGTCCCACATTTGCCAAACTTGCGAACAGCGTTTCCTATTTAAGACGGATCTTGACGTACACATGAGTCTCCACAAAAGCAACCGACCATATCAATGCCCCCTATGCATGAAGAGCTTTGCAACAAGCCAAAATAGAACCAACCATAAATGCCTGCTGGAGGAGGATCGCCCCTTCAAATGCACTCACTGCCCGCAAACTTTTGTCCATAACTACTATCTCAAGGAGCACATGCTCAGCCACACCGAGGAGGAATCTAATAAGCCTGGCACCGGCCCTCACAAGTGCACGCACTGCGAGATTGGATTCCACAACAAGACTGCACTAAAAATCCACACTCTCTCTCACACTGGCGAAAGACCGCACACCTGCGCCTTCTGTGCATCTTCATTCCGCTCCAAACAGACTCTAAAAATCCACATTCGCATACATACGGGGGAAAAGCCCTACAAATGTCCCGAATGCCAACACGCCTTTGCCGATAACAAAAATCTCTGCAAGCACCGAAGACGCCACACAGACGACCGACCCTACAAGTGTCCCCATTGCGTGATGGCTTTCAGGGAGAAGCATCATATGAAACGGCATGTGCTGCGAAAGCATCGTACCAGTGAGAATGATCAGGAGTGATTAAAAAATGAATTCAGTGAATATTGTTGAACATGATGCAGATCAGATGAAATTTGATTTTTGAATTTATAAATTGTTACGAAGCTTTGTTTTCTTTGGGGGAAGGCCCGCTAGCCAGTCATCGTTTGCAGTTTTTTATTGTCGATTACTTTTGTTGTTTGAATTGGTCCGAGATGTCCAATTAGTTGGTATATTGTGCGACCTCAGGTCTTGGGAAGTACATAGCCCTGGGATGTGTTGCAAAAGAAGTGCCACTAACCATACAGTATACTGTATGGTTAGTGGAAGTGCGCAATTTAAAAATGTACCGCCTTACAAGAACTAGTGTGCTTTCTTTTTTTAGCAAATTGTGGTACTACGGTCACACTGGTCACTGTTATCGTCATCGGTGAGTGACATATGTCCTCCCACCCCCGCCCTTCTATTTGTTTTTATTGTTGATTTGAAGTGAGAATTGAAAATATTAAAATCAAAATGAAGAAGAAGGTAATGTACTTGACGGTAAACTGATCCTGGCTTTGTATTAAATGCACGTTTGACTCGAATCAGGTGCTGCTGATGGGGAAGAGCGGCTCTGGCAAGACCAGCATGCGTTCCATTATCTTTGCCAACTATATAGCCCGTGATACGACACGCCTTGGAGCAACAAGTGAGTAATATGTGTATATATTCCGATTCACAGACTATAACTATAGTACCCGACAATTGCAGTTGATGTGGAGCACTCACATGTGAAGTTTCTTGGCAATCTGGTCCTTAATCTGTGGGACTGTGGCGGCCAGGAAGGCTTTATGAAACAGTACATTGCGCAGCAGCGTGACAACATATTCCGCAATGTAGAGGTGCTCATCTATGTCTTCGATGTGGAGAGCCAGGAGATGGAGCGCGATGTCCACTACTATCAGAGCTGCCTAGAGGCGTTGCTGCAGAATTCGCCGGAGGCGTTAATCTTTTGTCTAGTCCATAAGATGGACCTGGTGCCCGAAGAACACCGCGAGGGTGTGTTCAAAGAGCGCGAAGAGGACCTCATACGCTTGTCGAGGCCGGGAAATGTGACCTGCTTCCGTACCAGCATCTGGGACGAAACATTGTACAAGTCGGTGGCGAATTAGATTTCAGAAAAACGACTTTTATTCACCCTCTAAATCATTGCAGAGCCTGGTCTTCCATTGTAACCATGCTGATACCCAATGTGGCCGCCCTGAAGAACTCTGTAACGCATTTTGCCAATGTGATTGAGGCGGACGAGGTGTTGCTCTTCGAGAAGGCAACCTTTCTGGTCATATCCTATTTTCAGAGCAAAAAGAATCGTGACTCGCATCGATTTGAGAAGGTCTCGAACATCATCAAACAGTTCAAGTTGAGCTGCTCCAAGCTGGGCGCCAAATTCCAGTCGATGGAGGTGCGAAACAGCGCCTTTGCCGCCTTCATCGACACTTTCACGAGCAACACCTACGTCATGGTGGTCATGTCTGATCCCACTCTGCCCTCGGAGGCCACGCTCGTCAACATACGGAATGCTCGCAAGCACTTTGAACAGCTAGAGAACCCGAATAACAGTGCCATGAACCACCATAGCCACAAGTACCATTGATGACGCCGCGCTGATTCGTTGTTTTCTGTTTCCTCGTGCCTGCTCTGCCTGTTTATTCTGTTTCAAAAGACAATGCCCCACTGTCTGTTGTTGTGCACACATCGAAGCGCCCAGGGTGCCGCCCCCTCCCCGAAAAGTCTTGCTGCTTCCCTTACTGATTAATATAAATATAGCCATCTCCTTCGTTGATTTTTCTTAGATTTGTAAGTTTGAACCTTTGTAGGCCGTAAGTTTATATACACAAAAATTACACACTTATAAATATACATACAAAAGAAACCTAACAATTAGTCATTTGTAAATGCAGTACGCAATATAAGGCCTAACTTTTTGTTGCACATATCACAGATAATCCAGAAAATCCATATGTATATCTGGCCTACGAGTAGAACCTTCGAACCTCAGCGGACAGACGATCCACGCTGTCCTCGTCGACGGCTATGAACTGCTTGGCTCCGCGACTAAAGTAATAGATGTCTCCCGTATAGATATCGAACCAGAGCGCGTGTATATGGAGATCATGTGACTCCAGGCGCGCCTTAAGGAAGCCATACGAGGCAATGTTCGACATCTGCTGAAGCGTATTGATTTGGGAAAGCTTATCCTCAATGGCGAACTTTTTCTCCGAGTCTATGTAGGCCACGAAACGACGAAGGGGCGTTTCGGAAGAGAAAAATATGGGATCTTTCATTCCAGCATCGTGCCATTCCTGAAACTTCTCCAGACTGGTGTTGGCATGCGTGCAGAGCCATGAACGCAGCGGAGAGAGTCGTCGATTTAACTAGATTTGGGGGCAGGACAAATTCAGTTATAAGGTTTATATATATAAGGTTGAAAGCTAAGACAATCTGTACCTTGGAAGCAAACTCCGGATCCCTTAGCTGGTACAACAGATTCATGGCCTTACAATCACTGTGTCCGCATACAATGATGTGCCGGATATCGTTCACCACACAACCCAGCTCCAGGGCTGCCGGCTCGCAGCTGAAGTACTCATCCTGAAAGTGCTGGGCATGGGGTATCAGATTTCCCGCATTCCTCACTTATCCGTGGGAAACAAACAGTATGTTAGTACATTATGAACATATAGAGGTATACAAGTATATAACATACCCACAAACATATCGCCCACGTGAGTGTCCGTATATCTGGTGGGAATCATTCTACTGTCCATGCAGGTGAAAAACACGGCCTTGGGCTGGTAGATAAAACATATCAGGAGTTAGCACAGATATCGGTACGTGCGTAGTGAAATATATTTAAAGGAAAATCAAAACCAATTGTGCTCTACTTATGACACACTTGGCAGATAGCCAAAGTGTCCACCAGAGGGGCCGGTTCAAGGCTGTTCACCAGAGAATTTCAAAATCATTGGAAAACTATTGACAGGGAATATAACATATGGGAGGGGAATTTTGTATTTATAGTGTTATTGTTCTAGTAGGAAAAATACAAATAATGCCAACTAAAACGTAGATAAAGAACGATCTTATCGTGTTCGTGTTCCTGAAACATAAACTAAAGCCTTTATGGTCTGGAAAGGAATGTTCAATCAGTTTTGATCGTGGTGTTATTTCTGATAAATATTAACTAAAGTTAACAATCATAGGGTATTTTCGTTTCGTGCTTAAAAACAATGATTCGCCACATTTCCAATTAGAACAGAAACAAAATTAATTTATACATTAGCAGGGCCGCCAATGCACGAACTCAAACCCCAAAAGAAACGAAAACAATCACTTAAGTATATAAAAATAAAACGTAAAAAACGTAATAATAAAAAGAGTGGGGTAGGGGCTGGACATCGACAACCAACCGGTTCGTAGAGAGCCTTAAATGTTTGTTTACCAAAAATAAAGCTACAACAAAACGGTGAGTCGAGAGACTCTAGTATGTACTAGAGAGGGCAGAGAGGCAGACTGTCTGACAAGCCAGACAACTATGTGATAATAGGCCTGCACAAGGCAAAAGCATGTTCTGGGGCCTCTCTATTTAACAATTTATGTGAATGCTCAATGTCAAATTGAGCTAAGTTATTTCCCAATTTCACGCACACGGGTATAGGTTCTAGTTCTAATCTTGACCTACAAACGTTTGCCTCACCTCTGGATTATCGCGCACTTTCTGGAACTCTTTGACCATTTGCTCGCGCGTCGTATTACGATACCGCATCACACCTCTCAGAATGCGCTCCATTCTTGGACACTTTTGATATTGTCTTTAATCGAATGATAAGCTCCTATGATTTGTCACCTTACTACACGCACTTCACTCTTCGAATTGATTTTTGTTTGATGGGTATATACAATATACAGCAGCTCTCGTAATAATCACGCACACACGCCGCGTTCTCATCCAACAGTAACAAAATGAGCGGATGGAGCTCCGTTGACGGGCAGTGGAGCATTTGAAATGGAATTGTTGCTTCCGAAACACGCGACGCATACCCCAGCAGCTGTTGCTGTTTCTCGCTGAGAGCGCCAAAACCGTTGGGGCTTCGAGAGCTTTACAAAGAGAGAGCGTAGGAACGAGTACAAAAATGTCTAATGGGGATAAGTGTGATACCAGTGTAGTTTTTATTGGACTGGAGTCGATTTAATACCTTTGTGAAACCTTTGCTAATCGAATTAGATTTAATTATATATCCATCAAATATTCCATTCATTAAAAAGAGCTATTTTTATACATGCAAACAGCTCTTCTCTTTTTTTACTGGGCTGCTTTAAGAGAAGAGAGTCTATTTGTTTGCACGAGAGAAATTATCATTAATACTGCTCCCCCAAAAGCTAAGACACTCCTAAATATAATATTTACTCATTAAATATTGTTCCAGGGAGAATTGTGGGCAAATTAATCGCTTAATGAAATTTCGCAGGGCAAACGACTCTGCTCTGGCAAATTCCCGACAGACAACCAACCATATTCTAGTTTCAATGACAGACAAGCGCTTATCAGTCCTGAGCAGGGGAAACGGAGGAATCGAAGCAGCCAGATGATTTTATTGATTACATTCATACTATATTATAGCGCTCGGAAGTTTTTATTGTTTTTTTATTGAACATGGAAATTTTTTTATGATTTTATTGACATTAATGACATACGCGGATATAGAGTAATATTAGAATAGGCAGTCATACGGCAGTCATACGGATTAATATACACTGAATTTATGCATATTCCTTGTAGCGCCAGTAGGGATAGATCCAATATATCGTTTTTTTTAAGCCCAGACTAGAGGTTGGAGCTCTACGAAGGCGGGAAGCCCTCCAAACAAACCCGTGGTTGGAAACCATTCTAAATATTTAAAGCTTTCTATTATACTACTTTTTGGTTGATAATAATTTATAATTCAAACTATAACGTAATACATCAAGTATTAGAGTTCTTATTGAATACGTCAGAACAATACAAATCATTAGCAGCAGTAAACGGTTGAACATCAGTTGAAAACATTTAAAATTTGCGCGTATCTATCGATATAGGAAGCAAAACATCGATTGTGCTATCAATGTGACCATTCCCATTATGGCAAATAAAACACTAAATTTGAAACGTGAACAACCAAAACTCCGAACTCTGAAACGTAATTCCGTTGATATATTTCACACAAAAACCTCCATTTCATATTCATATTTTCGATCCACTCCAAAAATATTACCACCATTACCTAACCATTGATAACTCATTGTCGTATTAAAATGCATGCATGAATATTAAAAAACTGGTCTTTTTCAAAGTTATTATATGCAAGGAACCTGTGAAGTTGAACCTGTGAAAAAAGGAGTTTATTGGGCTAAGTTCATGTTTTTCACCGGTATGGTTACGGGTTTTCCGAGGTTCAAACGGTCACACTGCTGCACTGCAACGAAAACATGAGTCGTGAGAGGGTCATTTTGAATGGGCTATGGAATGGGGTATGGACAGCAGGCCAAAACACCCAAGTCGAATTGCCAGGCTCGTACGAACCTCACCTCGCGTATGAGAACATTATACCTTGGAGACGAAATGTAGTATATTAGGCAAAACGGGTGAATTTTACCTTGTATGCGTTGCATTATCTGAGCCGTATTGCCTATTGTCCATACCCTCTTTTCCCCACAATATGTAGTTACCGTGTAGTTGCCATGTTGTAAATTAAGCGAATGTAAAATGTAAACAAAAAAACAAACACAAAATTAATGTTCGTCGCGCAAAATAAATCACCGAGGCAGTCAAACCAAACAATAATAAAGACAACCAACCTGATAAAAATAAGGAAAACATAGTATAGATTCACACACAAATCAGAAACAGGCACTATACACACGAACACAAATCAAAAAGCAAACAAGGCGGCTGTGCGGGGCAGAGGTAAGAATTTTCATCAATTTTAGTACAAATATACTTTTATATATATAAATGTATATATTGCCTCTAGGATCCTTTCTTTGCTGTTTGATAGGAAACCGAGGCACTGTTGTGCTTGCGTCCGCCACAAAAATGGGCGCTTGTGTTTGTCGCATGAATCCCGACAACGAGACTATGAGCGTCTCGTCGGCGAGCATATCGCGTCCACCCAGTGCAGGTGAGTGGCCTTCACATCGGTGGCATCAATACCCCTTAATCGGCAATCTGTTTTTGATTTGTGACGTTTTCGCAGGCATTGCCTTGGGCGCGTCGCGCAAAAATCGCCCACTCTGCCATGAGACAATACGCTGGCGTTCCGACGTGCCATTGACCGAGGGACAGCTGCGCTCAAAGCGGGACGAGTTCTGGGATACGGCCCCGGCCTTTGATGGTCGCAAAGAAATCTGGGATGCCCTGCGCGCCGCCACCAATGCCGCCGAAGGGCTGGATTTTCAAATGGCCCAGGCCATACTGGATGGGGCCAACGTGTCAGTGCCAAATGGGTGAGTTGAGTTGAGTCCTTTTCCATTATGGCCCACAGTATGCTAATTGCCCTCGTCTGCACTCGCCCGACGTGAGAAAATCAATAGCATATAGTGATTTTTTTTATAGCCATAACTCCATTAATGCATGACAGCGGTTCGTTGGGTCCCTTAATGGACGATGCCTGGGGTGTTATAAATTTGTGATGAGGCATGCTAGTGGGTTAGAACACATATGGCATCTATTCTTCGTGCAGGCATTTAGGAATGGTTTAGTAAGAGCTTTCCGAAAATAGAACCAAGTTCGGTTTGGTTGGTAATTCTTCAGTAGATATTTATTGCAAATAGATACAACTTTGACATATCTAATACTCCCTTAAGAAAGTGCCCACAAATAAACCAATTATCTTGGATTTTATGGCTTTCCAAATCAGTTCGATCATATTCCATAGCTATTGGTATTCCTTCATTTATGACGCACCACATGGCCAAAATATAGATCAATTATGTAGTACTACTTCACAAGCAGGAGAGCATTAGAGGCTTCGCCATGTGTCTCTGTATTTGCGCGCTAACGTTTTTATTAGACATCGATTTTTGACTGCCCCACGACGCTGGCATTCGATTCCATCGGACTGTAAACCATATTTATTTAAATGCAGCGCTGACCTTTCACTCCACTGTCTGACGGCTTGCATGTGGCCCAGTCCATGTCCTTGCTACACCACCGTCCCATTCCATATGTCACATACGTCATTTCCTCTTTTATCAGACTCTTATCGGAGTCTATGCCCGACCCCAGCTGGCATTGAATCATTAGCATTAGGGCCAAATCGTTGGGTAATGTATTTATGGGAAGGGAAGGGGACTGGATGGTGGATTTGAGATAAGATAGTGATAGTGGATTGCCCGCCTGGTTACTAATTTGGCTAACATTCGTCTTGCAGCTACCTCACAGAGTGCTACGATGAGCTGGGCACGCAGTACAAGGTGCCTATATACTGTCTGTCATATCCCATTAATATCGTGAAGGAGGAGAATGGACGAGACTCGCCCGCTGAATACTCAGAGCCAGTGGATGGCGGCACCGAGATCTTTCTCAAGCTGCGCATATCATCGAGCATGACTGATGTTAAACTGCCAGTATACTCCAAGGATACGGTGGGACAGTGCAAGAAGAAGTTGCAGGTGAGTTGAGCTCTGTATGTAGTAGGACTTAAATAATTATCCAATTCATGGATTTGCGATATTTAGGCTACGGAGGGTGTGGATGCATGTTGCCAGCGTTGGTTCTACAGTGGGAAACTGTTGGGCGACAAGGTGCCCATCGACGAATGCAGCATACACCAGGGCTATGTGGTCCAAGTGATTATCAATACGGAGCACTACAACCACGACAATAGCACGAGTACGGTGCACATGTCGCTTGCGAGCTAGCGGCGCAAGCAACACAAACTAGTCAACAGCAAGCCACGACAGCAGCAGCAACAAGCACAGGAACAACAGGAGCAACACTCGCAGAAGGCGGAGGACGAGGCCAAAGGAAACAGAATCATGAATAATGTCATATACTCAATCTGTCGCACAAAAAGCCCAATCTGTGATGATGTACAGCGCAAAGGGAGACAGCAAAGGCTACAGCAACAGCAAACATATTGCATTTATCAAAATCCGCAGCAATTACAAATTGTTGCTCTCTCTGCCTTGTTGTTATTGTTGTTTATATGGCTGCTCGCCTTGTTATGCTTTGTGTAATATATTTAAAAACAAAAAATCAAATAACAAAAAAAAGAAACCACAAAAAAATGATAGAAAGGGAAATTGCAAAGGGAAAATGCTTGTAAGAAGAACATAAAATATAATGTAATATTATACATATATATTTTTTTGATAATAATTACAGATAATACAACAGATTAAGGCAATCTTTATAAAGCATATATAATTTATATATAAATGAAGGCAGAGAGCATTACTGAACTTCTCGATTGAACAACTAGAAACTGTACATTTTTATATCGAAATTAGCAACAACAAAATTGAAGAGTAGAGCAAACCATAAGCTAATTATTAACTAATTGTAAGCAAGTGTTAGAGCATTTGCCTAATTCTAATATCTGAAGCAAATTAGCTAAAATCTGTAGTATTTCGGCCGCAACAAAACCAATCAAACCGATTTTTTGATACTGTACAAAATGCCAAGCACAATAAAAGATTGTGAGAGAAAACCCGTAAGTAGAAACAATACAAAACCAGAAAAAACAATACAAATAATTGTTAAACATCTATATTTCTTGCTCAAAATGTAGTTAACACGATTGAGGGGGGGTTTGATTATACGAGTAGTGGGAGGAGAAGTATCGGAGTTGAAGAGTTAACCCAAGTACCTTATAAATGTATATGATTTATTTCGCTTTTAGTGTTAAGAATGCAATCGGAAACAAAACTGAAGTGAATATTATTTATTTATCTGTCAAGCACATACATTTTTTTGGTTCTCTTTATATTGTATAATTTTTCTTTCAAAATAAATTCGATTACGAAAATGATTGCAAGGAAGGAAATAAAATAAATGAATAATACTGAGATTAGCGGATCGGCCCTCATGGATTTTATATGTTAGTTCATCATTAGTTTTACTCTATTTACCTTTCTACTTACATACTTATACATATATGAAAATTAAGTGCGTTGCGAAACTATAAGAGAAAGGCGGGATTTTCCTGTACATATTCTTATAATATATCAAAATGAATATCATTAATTAAACAAAATAAGAAAACATGATGATCCGAGGATTAATTCGGTTTCCACTTGAATTCATTAGATAAATTAGATTATTGACGCACATTAACCCGAAATATGCCGATTAATTTCGATCTTATGTAATGGTAAACTAAATTGTTTGTAAATTCATAACCAAATCGGATGTTGAATTGTTAAGAAACCTTGATATTAGATGGATTTTGATTTTTATTGGATAATAGAGTATTAAATATTAGGTAAATGATGAATCTAATACAAAATTGACTCGGTTTGTTTCGAACAAGATGTAACATCTGAGTTAATCGTTAATTCGAAACCTTTTTTCTCTAATTTTCTGTATTGTCGTTCGACATTTTCATATATGTATGCTGTAGTTGGTATAATTCAATTACTGAATTACTCTATTCGAAAAAATATTGAAGTTAATTATTTTCCATAAATTACATACATTTCATAACTAAATCTGAATGAAAGAATTTTTACTAAAATTGTTTGAAATAATTTACTTGATTAGAACCAGAAATATAAATACTTTAAAGGAATTATTTTTAGTTTCCAATTTGATGCAATTTGAATATATTGTAACACTGAAACATTTAAGCTTTAGTTTGATAGAATATTTCTGGTTAACCTTGCATGATTTCGACTGTCTTATAGCTTCGAAACGCACTGTATGAGAGTGTAATGTGTGAGCCATTGCCAAAGTTGATAGAATTATTGAGGAAATATGAATTAAAACCATGAGTTTGCATCTGTTTATTAAAATGCTAATATTTTTTATAATTACTAAAAATTGTATAAATAAAATCAAAAATCGAAATCCGAACGATTGTCTAGCCCCGAGCATCCATCTTTTGGAGGAGCGTGAGAAATGAGAAGGCTGTGGTGATGGTCTGGAAGGGAACCGATTAAATTAAAAGGTGAAAATTTGAAAAAGTAATCGAATTCTAAGATACCCCTCTAAAGCGATCCACATTCAGGTTGGTGATCTTTCCCGCCGTTAACTGGAACTGTTTCCGGGCATTCAGCATGAAGAACATATAATCGCTGCGTATTTCTCGAAGGTGTCTCTGCCAGGGACTCCTCCATAGAGCCTCGCCACACCTCTGGCTGTTCTGGTAGACCACATCCGCAAAGTAGCAGATTATGAAGAGCTCGTAGAGCACCAGCAGCAAGTACTGACCGAGAGATACCATCCGCATAAACGAGTTGGCCGTAGTGCTTTTGGTTGAGACGAAAGCCACAAGGCACATGAGGAAGGTGACCTCTCCAATCTTGAGAAACCAAATGGGACTGTAGAAGCGCTCCATTTTCTTGAGTACCTCTACTATATAGCGATGGTGGTCAATGCAGTGCCTGAAGGATCGCTTGAAGGCTTTGAGGAAATCTCTAGAGGATTCATCTTGCCGTGGATGCTGGAGTAGCTGCTCTAAAGGGGTCTGTTCTTCATGGGAATAGGCATACTGATTGGGTTCAGCATCGGCAATAGACTGTTCAGATTGGAGTTGTCTGTAGATGGGAAACTAATGGATATCAAGGTTTTCATTTGAGTTTTTGAATGTAAACCTCAGTTCTGCCATATTCCCGCCCATATGTATATAACTGGTGGCCAAGACATTCTTTAGGCTGCAGAAAAGAACGTCATATTGCCCCGATAAAAGCACACAGAACACCATATGAAGGCCACTAGAAGACGCGAAAGAAGCTGCCACTTGGATCTGGCCAATGGCCTGTAGAAAGAAGACTGTTTCATATACAATGGGTTGCTAGAGAAAAGATCACATTATTTTACATTTAGTCAGAGATGGAGAACTATATTCACCGTATAATCAAATGGATACCAACAGGCCAGAGGTAGACTCTTGTCCCTATAGGCGATGGGTAGCACGAGCCAGAATATGGTTCCAATATAACAGCAATAAACATACGTTTTAATCCACAATTTAGACACGTGATGGGCCCCCGACATGGTCACATAGCTGAAACCCAGAGCAGAACGCGTGTGATAGTTCTCATTGATTATTGACATAATTTCATCGAGCATCTTTGGCCGGAACCGTCTGAAGTACAGCTTCATGGCGATGGTCCACAGATAGATGATTGTTTGTATCATGCAGTTGACGAAGAAGTCCAAGTCCCCCTGCCCATAGTTGATGTAAATGGTGCAGATGTACAAGCCAAGAATATGCACGGACACAAAGTAGTTGAAGATCTCGTAGAACCAATCCAGGACTCGCACCAGGAGCCCAAGGAAGCTCGGTCCCTGGAGGGAATACCCAAATGGATACATGGCTGCTATGCACATGGTATAACGCACAAAGACGAATAGATCTCGACGTTCTGAGTCGCCTTTAATCTTAAGTGGAGGGTTTCTTTCTTTCATGGTGTCTTTACGGATTATTAGGAGCATTTCTGATGTGATATCCTTATATATGCTGAATATTTCTATCATTTTATTTCTATAAGCTAGAAATTATATACTCTCGACCAAGAAAACTTTAAATTACATGTTGCAATGAGGCAGACACCCAAAATGGCTTTACAAATTAATATAATTTGAATAAATAATAAGCAAATTGATTTGGGAAAACTTTTGGTTGAAGCAATTACCAAAAGTTTGGCAACTTTGTGGTGGAAATAACTTAATGAATGATTAACCGTACGAAAGAAGATTTTTCCCCATTAATTATTTACAATATTTGTTTGTTGCAGCACAATGTGTGATTCCTCAACCAACTTGTGGGTAATGCATTTGTTCATACTTCATTTAATTCCATTTGGCTTAAGACTGTGAAGTTGGTCAACAGACATTTACTCCAAAATATGGTTTAGTTGTGGGAAATTTGGCAACATTTCTTTGCAAATCATAACGCCACTTGACCGTCTTGCCAGGCAAACAAATTCTTGGCCATTCCTCAGACTGACATACGACTTAAAAAAGAAAGGAAATTTACAAAAATCTTTACATTGAAAGGCAGTGCAGAGCAGACCATGTCCGGAGTCGAGTCGTGACTGCGAAATGTCGGCCACGCTTGATTTCGTACGCCGAATCGCTCACAGGACAATGGGAAAAGGAACCAATATGTCAGGCGAAGTAAGTCAAGTGGGAGGATTGTCCTGCTCCGCCTTGCCCTTTGCCTCCCCTAGTGCCGTGGGAGTAGGAACTGCGACAAGTTTCCGTTTCCGCCATCAATGTGCATGTTGCACAAAGTGGAGACATGCGACGCGACGAGTGAAATATGCTCTTGTATGCATCTGTGTCTGCATCTGGGTGTGTGTGTGTGTGTGTGTGAGTGTGTGTGTGGGGGTGCTCTTGTGGCAGATGCAATCAACAATCGGATAGTCAGTGCAGTCAGTAGTCTTCACTATATTCGTGGCCATTACTTGTACTTTAATGGGGCATTCGCTGAGAAATGTCGAGTCGTATTTTTCCTTTCGTTGCTTTCGTTGTTCACCCGCCCAATGCCACTTCTCCTTGTTGGATAGTGTAAACGACATGTGGATTTTATTTATTCATTCCTTAATATGCTGCTGCTTCTTTATTATTGTATGTAATTACTGCGATGTACGAATGAGAAGATATATACGAGTACGAGTATATGTAGTAAATAGATAATGGAACAGGCGACAGAATGAAGCGTTTAAGCAATAGTAGTGCACATGAGCTTGGACTAAACAAATGAGTGGCTAAAATATACACAAGTAGATGCGCTTGGGGCATAAGGCATGGGGCGTGGGGGCATGGAAGTGGGTATGCGGATGCGTGATCAATCGATGTTCAGCTGACGGAAGGTACCTTCCATGCCGAACAGATCATCGCTGGTCTTTGGGGCGCCGGGGCGCAGAGATTCATTGGCCTTCTTATCCTCCTGTTCCTGGAACCACTTGGTGTTGTCGGCCAGCTTCTGCTTCCACCACTTATTAAGCTCCACGACGCTGCCAGCCTTGCCGCCGTACTCATCGGGCAAGAGATCTTTGGGCACCACCTTGTAGAGACTGTCGATATCGTTGTGGAAGGTGATGCGGCTGCGGATCTTCTCCTTCACGAATGGCTTCACAAAGTTGAAGATGGTGTCGACCAGCGGGGAGATGTTGATCACATGGACCTCCTTCACCTTCACTGGATAGCCCTCCTGGACGGCAATCAGAAACTTCTTCACCACCGAGGGTGAGAATTTGGCAAAGTGAGCGGCACTGGCTGGGGCCGCGTCCAGAATGAAGATGTCACCGGCAATGCCGATTGTCTCCTCCGCCAGACGGACATCTCCGATCATCAGAGCCACCTTCATGGCGTCCAGGATGTGGTGCGGCTGGAAGTCGCAGTCGATGCCCCTCACAAACGTGATCCGACGTCCATTGGGAGTGATCCCTGGCAGGGTGGGACAGTGTCTAAAGGGATATCAATGGATTAGGAACAGTTGCCCTGACTATGGCTACTCTTCTACTTACACATAGTCAAGCACAAGGCTGAGCTCCTCGCGATTGATGTCCCGATTCGAGAAGACCTCCGGTACCGCATTCCGCATCGTGTAGTACATGTCTAGCTTCTTCTTTACCTTCTCCAGGCTGAACTTGCAGCCGCGCAGGAACGTGGTCAAACGCATGTCGTCCATGTCCTTGGGCAGATGCGGCTGTGTCTCCAGCCACTCGCGAATCAGCTTGATATCACGCTCAATGTCGGCTGGATCCTCGGGTTCGCGCAGCTCCTCGCGAATGGTTACGCGCTGAGCGGGTGTGGGGTGTAGCATCATCATCTGGGGATGGAAGAGACGGATATATTCGATATATTCGGATATATTCGGATATATTCGATTAATTCGGTAAAAAGTGTAACTTTTCTGAAGGTAAGCGTGTTTCAAATAAAACATAAATTGTTCATTGTGCATTAAATTTAGTTCCCTAACTTTTTCTACAGATCAAAGTCACATCTGAGGTCCATTATAATGACGATCCCTCATTCTACGCTTACCGCTCTACTGCAACACTTTATTTTTATTATTTTTGACATTTTAATTGCGAGCTTTCAAAATGCTTCCCCCGTCTTGCGGTCACACGTCAGTGCCTCGATTCATTACTTTGCATGGAGCTATGGCCAAATATGCATTACTCCAGACCCGCCCCTGCCCCTGCCCCTGCCCAGAGCAGGTGTACGGGTACTTAGAGACCCTACTTTGCGTAAGGGCCACAACAAAATTAGCTGACATCGACCTCAAAAACTATTCATGGCTTTGCTTCTTTCTCTATTGTTTTTAGCTTGTCAGCTCTGCTGTTTGTGCGATCATCCATATAAGAAAACCCGAAATGCGTAACAAAATACATATAGTATGTTGGGAGGAAGGGATATCAAATAATTATAATGCAAATCTCTTCTGATCTTAGGTAAAGCTTTGGTTTGGGGAGCGTAAAATAATGATAAATGTATAATAGCATATACTATGTATATTATATATTTTGTTTAAATACTTTAGAGCTTTTGTTTACGCTCTTTGGGGCGTGATTTTCTGTTTTGGCTTGTTGATTTTTCTTTGTCTCTTTTTTTTAGTCAGGCATACAATTTTACTTTCTGCCATGAGGTAATTGACTTTTGAAGATTTATACGAGTATATGTATATAAATTAGCTTGAGTAGAGAATGAAAGCTATTAGAGTTCAAGGCGACATTCCGAATAATATAAAGAATAATTGTGGAATAAATCATTACCTTTCTATAATGTAAACCAATATTTTTGTGTAGATATTTGCGCACCATACAGCAAAAATTTGATTATAATATTATATCCATATTTCACAATATTTTTTCTGTGTATAAATTTCGAAAGTTCAACTGAAACTAATTTCCAGTTTTAGCCAAAACATCTGGAACACATCAACAAAATTTCGTATCATTTTTCAACACTTCAGACTCAGATTCCATTTGGGGTCAACAGCAAAAACAATTGGTAAGAGGCAGAGCTCTCGAAATAAGCCAAAAACCTATGCTCAAGCTAGCGAAAATGAAAGCGATTTGATTTAGGATACTTTATGCCCCATTTACCACCAGCAGCTGCAAGTATGAAGTTGCATATTGCAACCTGTTAGAATTGCAATTACCGGCGCTGATGTTGGCGGTGATTTTTCAGGAGGAGGCACGTCTAGACTCGAAATTACTGTGTGTATGTGGTTACTGCTGATGTTGCAGCCACTGCTAATGGCCATTGCGTCTGTTGCAAATGTGGCTGGGCTGCAACTCTGCGGCACATATTGCGAAAATCTTCAGCAAAACAAAACAGCGCGAAACCAGACGATAATCAAGCGGCCAAGAGTCAAGAAAAATGGTCAGAAAACTGGTTTTACCAACTCATTTTTCCTTCTTTTTTCGGTCTTTTCAGGCTTCAGTGGAAGTGATTTCGGTTTTAGACTCTTTCAGCTTTTGTCTCTCCTCTGTACCTGTCTCTCTCTTTGCGCCATTTGCCATTACAATAATTCTGTTTGCCCATTTGTTTTGTAATGCTATTACTTTTTGAGTAAGAATTTCAGCAACATTTGTGGGTAACATTTAAGTGCCTGAGGAAGTGGCCTGCAAACAAGTACGAGTTTCGGCTTTAAAGAAGAACGAAGACGAATTGAAAGGGCTTGGCATTCTTCATACTAAATGTTATTTACTTCTTATGAGGGATTATAATTATGAAGAATTTTTAATAGATTTAAGGTATTAGTTTTGTTAAAAGTAAAGGTATTCTAAAGCAATTGCTGAAATTATTCGCTATTATAAATTCCAAGAATGACTTTTACTTTTTTAATTCAAGGGAATAAATCGATTGGTTTTCATTTGTACACAAACTTGATAGAATACGTTTTTGAAAGAAAACTTTGTTGAAAGAATGACCTCAAAATTAGTTTCAGCTTTGAGCTTGGGAACTGGGAATGATTTACTATACTTAGATGAACTCCAAAGTTTATTTTGATTAGAAGATTTATTTTTTTCTTTCTAGTTGTATTTTTCATCTCTTATATTTTTATTATATCCAAACACTATAAATTTTCCTGATAAATATGTATAAGAGTATTATATTCCATTTTAAGCTACATGTTTAAAAGACTACCTAAATAATAAAAATAATTTCTCCTTGTCACTCATTCTGTCATATTTCCCACATAATAAAAAAGTCATTAAACTCTGAGCTTCAAAAACTACACCAAAGTTATTCCTTGCATATGTGATGCATTTGATGAATTCTCTTAAGATTCTTTTGAACATTGTTGGACAGCATAAATCTCTATTCTTATTATTCTTTGGCATTCAGCTTGAGTTATTTGCACAGTTATAAAGCGAGTTATTGTTCCATTGTGGAATTTATGGACCTCCGTTGGATGGTCACCCCCAAAAATCCTTCACTTCTTTTGTATGTCTGACATTCCACACATGATTTGCACACTTTATCGCGTTTATTATCCGTCGCACTCATTTAAATTCCATGCATTGTCCTCCGCTGTACACATGACAACTGCCCCGCAAAAATGTTGCCACTTCAGAGATATACGAGATGTACTATATGTACGTGTGGTATGAGTAGGGCTCACCTTGGTTAGAGAGTGTTTTGTTAGTTAGTCAGTGAGTAATCCTTTAGTATCCAATGGACAACGCGACGTATGATTGACACAACCGAAGCGCTCAAGATGTTAACTGAAACTGTATGTCTGCAAACATGTTTCGTGCCACTTAAATACTCCGCGAACTTTGAAAACGAAGAGATACGACAGAAAACGAACCGCGTTCGGATCGCACACGATTGCAACAACGAATGGCAAAAGAAAACCGAAAGCCATAAAACAGATCATGCCATGAAAATCGGTCAAAGAGAAAAATGCACGCGCTGACTGTTGCCCGTTGGAGGGGGGAGACGGAGAGGAGAGAAGTGCTGCCCATTTGCGCAAGAGGAGTTCAATGAGCGGCGCAGACTGCTGGCCACGCTTCACTGCCGATCCTCTCAACAACTAAACACCATTCGACCAGCAGGCAATAATCAGACACTCCACGTCGCTCCAGACACTGATCCAACACTCAGACACCAGACAGTGATTCACATCGGACAGATACGATGCCATGCACGGCACCTACTTGTCTTATACCCCAACCGACCCTTGACGGCAACCCAAGGGTTTAGCCAAGTTTCGCACCCAAGTTCGTGTCTTCAGTCTTTTATTTTGGAAGAATGTTATGCAGAGCTATCATTCGTTCTTTTAAGGGCTAAGCTACTTTTGGAGCCAGCAGTCGCCCTCTTAAAAATCTTCCATTTCGGATCCCACATCATTCCCACCCAACTGGTCTTCTTAAACCTAAAAAAGTGCGTGCAAAAAGTGAGCAATTATAAAAGCACTACCACATCTATCGAAACGGATTGCATTACGAGTATTGTCTGTCATAATTGTTTCTTTATATTGTACATTTTCAACATTTTCACAATTAAGCAATTTATTGCACATGTGGATTCGTAGGCGCAGTCGAAATTGGATTCGAATTGGATTCCGAATTGAAATTTTACGAATATCTTTCACCGAGTCGTTGAACTTGCCAGCCGTTTCCTCATTTTCATTTAAATAAAAATGTACATTTTCCATAAGTCTAAGCCTTGCGTTTTGCGTCTATTTTCTTCGTTTTTCTCTGGTTTTTTGGTTGTTTTTATTGTTGCACTAGCTGATTGCCAGCAATTATATACGCTCGTATTGGCCGGAGAAGCGGGCTTTCAAAGGGGTTTGCGGGACTGCTGAAAGGGGGTGGAGGGTTTTGACTTTGACTTTGCATGCATTGAACTTGCTCTCGCCCTTTTTTTTGCCATGAAGCGAACACTACCAGACGCTGCAAGTGTGGAAATAAACGTGAAGCCAAATGCAAAAAAAAATATGGAAAAATGTTGTAACTAACCAAAGCTAGGACTGCACCTATAATGGCAGTATAAGAACTTGAAATGCAACAGAAAAAAAGCTGATGATGTTGGTGTCTTATGCGTGTTTTATGAATGAATGAAATTATCTGGGATACCATAAGAACTAACATATTTTTTTTTTCAGTTTTTCGCATGTGAAAAAGTTGTAGCTCTGACACGGAAGTTGTTGTATGCCCAAGAAAGATGTTTTAATTATTACTGTGGTTACTCGTATATATTACCTTTTTAATATTGGAAGAAGCAGTAATATTATGAGGCACAATTTTCTCCTAAAAGAAGACATTATCCGCAATGCCTCATTCCACCAAATATTTTTCTTTTCAGACTTCTTCAGTTTCTTCTGAAGCTACAGTATATAGGAAAATGGTATAAAATGCACCTAAATTATAGCTTTTCAAGAAGCAAAATCTACTATATATATTTGCAATGTCAACTTTTGAACTCTAAAATTTCTCCATTATGCATTGACACTCATATAACAAATAAAAACAACTCAAAACGGAAGAGTTATGTAAACGAAATGTGTTAAGATGTATATAAAAGTGTCATTAACATGTCGAATATTAAAAAATGTTTGGGACTCGTATAGTGTGGTATGTTGATGACTTGTACTCTTATTTTAATGACTCTATTCGTGAGATGTTTAATGTAAACCCCGAAAAGAAATCGCACTGCCAATTGACAAATGAGGTTGAACAACAAAAATCGCATATACAATTAAAGTTTCGGAAGAACCAGATGTTTGTTTACAAAAAAAAAAAAAAATTTAGCAAAGAAAACTAATTAAATAGTAGATTTATAAGTTAAGCAGAGTTTCTGCTGTTGCTGGGCCTTCTGTAGCGGCTGTTGTTGCATTTCCAAAGTCAAGAAACTTTCATTGGCAGACGAAAGTCGGCGCAATAAAGAAATTAACAGTAAGAAGTGGCTGGTTAGGAGGGATGGGAGGGTGACTAGCTAGTATATACACTTCTACGACGCCTACCTGTACCTCACACACACTCTGCCAGCTTAGGTTGTATTGCTTCGTTGTTCGCTTTTCGTTTTTGTACTCTTAAAAAGAACAAGGGTATTATGCCGTTGATAAGGTGTTTGTACCAAAAAAAAAGACAGAGTGGTATTTTGACCCTATGAAACATATTTTTGAAATCATTATCATAATCAGAATTAGTTTCAATGATATCTGGTCGAAAGATTTACTTCTTGTAGCACATGGTGCCACAGTTCTGATGAAAATATTGTTCTTTAACGTCTTACCAATTTATCAACTTAAATCCACCTCGGATCCCTTTATTAAAAAGTAGACAAAAAATAATTCAATTCTAAGAGTATGTTCTTCTTCGGTGGCCAAGCTAGGCCTTTCTTTCCTTTTGTTTTATGAAAGCTGTAAGAAATAAAAACTTTTGGCTGAATGTACCGAGCGTGGCCGCATTAAAAGTTCGAGTTGTATAGCGTTTTCTTAACTCTTAGCTGTTTCTTAGCTCTGTTTTCTCGGGTTCAGTTCCAGCAGCGAGCTCCGACCGAAGTTGGGCAATTTCAAAAACCATAAAGTGCGCTTTCAAAATGCCAACAAAAAAATATAAGAGCAGCACACATGTGTATACAAATATTTGCCATATATATAGAAATGCGCGTATGTAGATATGTGTGATTTGAAACTACACTTTTGCCACATTTCGTTTAATTGTTCGCATTCGGCTGCAATTGTGGATGATTGTTTAGTGCTTCTATTACTGCGCCAGCCCACTTGGCCATTAATTGGCACCGCGATTGCCAAAAAATATATCATTCGAAGAGATGGAAAGATGGAAAACTCTGGCCAAAGATGGTGATACATAATTTATATTCAATTAAGTTCGTTTTGGCCATGCGGCGGGGGGAAAACTATGGGAGCATGCAACGGCAGTGAAGCGTGTGATGGCTGTGGCTGTGGCTGGGCATGAATCAGAGTCTGCATCGTTAAGAGCATGCCACACGTGGAGAAGGTCTGGCCACTGATTAAGTTACAGAGCTAACACTAAATAAACCCCAGCTCAACCATCTTGAAGAGGCACTGGCTCCAGGCTAACATTCTGTAATATGTGGTCTCCCAGAGAAACCATAATTATCCTGCTGCCATTTACCAGCTGGCACTTTACTGACACTTACCGACCCCACTCCCCTTGCATTTTCACTACACATTTATTTGGTTTGCATCTTGAGTTTACATTGAAAGCTCTACATGTGTACAAAAATCGATAAATATTTCAAGGCCTCTATTTGCGCCCCAGCATGTAAGTATTCCAGGTCCCACGGGGCTCGTTCGTCGTCCTTCGACTTGGTATGGTATAAAATATATATAATTTGCGTTATAATTGCTCTACAATGTGTGGTTTGTTGAGGGGGAGTCGTTGTAGTCGTTGTAGAGGGGTTTAGTTTGGGGCTTAGCACGGGGACTCCTTGGCATTCGCTTTCCAGGCACAGACTATCCATCAATCCATCAAGTCCGCCGGGAGCCGTTCACTTGAGCTGCACCAGCACCATGAAATAGGTGACAACGGCACCCAGAACCTGCAATGCATACGATGCAGGTTTTAATGTATTTGTTACCTTATTTATTTTCCAATCGAGTGGACGGGAAATCCAATTCGAAGAACGTACCGAGGCAAACAAATCCAGCGAGACGGTAAAGAACTTGGCACCCGATATGCTCATGGCCTTCTGGCACTGCTGGCACACGATCTGAACGAAGGTCTTGGCCTCCTCGGAGCCATCGTACCAGTGGCAGGAGTAGGCGGCCTCCATGACAGATGAGCTCTGTTGCAAGCAGCCTCAAAAGTTAGTTATTCCATGTGGAATACTCGGCTCCGCCCTCCCCACTCACCTCCTCAATCAGCCGATTGCCAAAGATGCAAAAGTGAAACACCTGTGCCAGGGCATAGCCCAAATATCCGACAACCGTAAAGGCGTAGACATTGACTCCGGTAATTTTCGTTGCCTGATAGGCGAGCAGGGTCAGCTTGATGGTCGAGGTCAACATGTGCAGCAGCAGGGCAGCTCCGTAGGTGTCGCCAATGGCAGCCACCAGGCTGCCAACGAGAGTGGTAAAAGGGTTAGAGAGTGGGTCAATAAGTTGGTCAACAAATCACGAAACTCCCAGACTTTACAAGGCAAACAATGCTAAAGGGAATGGGCAGCCTCTGGGGCACGAGACGATGCAATCATTTAACAGAGAGTCCAACGACAGGGATTGCAATTGAGGAAATAATCTAGCAAATCAAATAAACTGCAGCAAGTCCTGGGCACGGCCAATGAATGCTCTGAATAAGTGTGTTTGTAGCTTAGATAGAGAGATAGAGAAATTTAATTTTCGAAACAAACAATGAAATTGATTGTCATGTGAGATTGGAAATATAAGTTATTGAATGGTAGTTGCTCGAATTTACAGGCATTTATCTTTATCTATATTCATTGCTTTTTAATAAGAGTTATCTCAGACTATCAAGCTGTCAGGTAATAAACTACGAATAATAAACTACGATTTCTACAATTTATGGATATTTATCCAAAGAAGTTGCAGTAAAGTAAATATTCTGTAGTTCTAATAATGTTGTGGGTTAGAAATGGCTTTAATTTGATTCTTCTTTAATGCAATTTATTTAGTATTAAACGAGGTTTATTCAAATAAGTTATTTTGGATAGTATAATACAATTCACTCAAAACCTTTTAGAATTATCAGCAACCCTTCAACTGCAGTAAAAAACTTTTGAATTTCTCTCACCGAATGCAAAACCAATTTCAAGCCCTGAACCACACAACTTATTAAGTGCACAAAAAGCAATCACAGGACACAGGACACTCCATCTGTCTATCTGTCCTTCAACCGAAACAAAACCCCAGAAGCCCAGCCATAATCTAGATGTAAAATTGTGCAGTTTTTGACTCACCGCACCACGTGCTTGTGCCGCTCCACCCAGTACTTGATGGCGCTGCGCACCATCATCTCCTGTTTTTTGGTCAGGCCATTGGGATTAGCCCCGTTTGCCGCTCCGCCGCCGTTGCCATTACCATTGCCATTGCCAAAGGACTGGAGGGTGGTCGGTGCACGGAACTGGGCGCCCCAATCGGCTTTGGAACTGTAGACGCCGGACATGTCCAGGTCGTTGCCGGGATCCTTTTCTGCAATTCAATTCCAGCTGAATGAAGCAATTAGTGGGGATGTTAAGGGGGACTCACCCTCATTCCGAATGAGCTCGGACTTGGATTGGGCCGAGAGCGATCTGAAGAGAGCAGCCGAGTTGGGTCTGTATGTGTCGAGGGAGGCGGATAGCTCCATCAGTGGCTTCATGATGCCCTTGAGATGCTGCAGCTGTTCGCAGGCGAAGATCAGCCAGGAGCAGAACATCACGTCGCACAGGTTCGAGTGGATCATAGAGAAGAGAACGTAGTAGACCTGAAAGGCAAAGCTTATCATGTAGAACATGCCATGGAATGCATTCCACGGATAGAACGACTTGATGGGCAGTCGTGGTATTTCCACCGCCATGCTGGAGTTAGTCTCATGGTCAACCACCATCTTGACACTGTCCCCGAAGAAGGTGATGGTGGTCCAGGCAGTGGCCGAGAGGATGGTCGTAAGCATCACCAGAAAGAAGAGCTTCCGCATTTTGGCCAAAGCAATCGAGTGGTAGCGGGCATCCGACTCGGCGAACAATGGATGAGAGTTCACCTGATTCCAGATGTTCAGAGTTCTGCAACGGAATGACATAAGTGGTCAGGAAATGCTTACCCCTCCACAGGGACAGGAACCACATTCACCTGTAAAAATTCTTCTGATTCACAGCCAAATATATAAATTTTGTGATGCAATGAGTAAAGAACAATGCAGTAATTGTATTCCCTGACAATTCATTGACTTCCTCTGCGTTCAGAGCCATATTAACCAGAATGAAGATGAATTGCATCAGCAACATGACCAGATGAATCGAAGAGTACACCTTCTTCATGAACCCGCTTCCGCCGGTGAAATTGTGCATGAAAAGGCCCGAATACTTCATGGCCCGTATATTGGGCATCAGATCGGCCACGAGGCCCGTATACTTGCTGGGCTGCATTGTCGTTGTCATCCTGTCAGAGATGAAGAGATGGAAGAGAACCGGGGAAAATCAACGAGGAAATTAATTGGGTTTTCGCCAATTTAATTAGCAATTATTGCAAATGGATTAAGTGGGGTGGTTGGGGATGTGGATGGTGGAAATCTCTGCCAGAGTTGGGGAGTATTTCTGGAGCTTTGTCTGATGTCGTGGCTCAAAGGAAAAAATCAGTCCCCAATTTATTCGATTTCGCATGTTTTATTCATGCCAAAAGACCGTCTGATTCTGAGCTATAATTTAGCTGCGCAATGGATAGCCAGCTTTGTGTGTTCTTAACCAGATTCATGGAGACATTTAATCAGTTAAGCTCATGAATAATTTCAATGGAAAATGCAGCCAACAAATTAGTGGCTTATTTCTTCGTTCTTCTTCTGCTCCTCATTTTCAAGAACAGATTTCCAGTGAATTCAACTTTAATTAAATATACAGCTTAATATTCTAATATTCTCACTTAAAATAATTAGTTTATCCAACAAAATATTTTTTTATGATGAAGAAATTTCCAAATATGTGTACAATTATTAATTGAGTAAAAATTCAAGATCGAGAAACTCAAATCCTTTTTACATTAAAAAATCTAAATGTGTAATTTTTTCAAATTTTAAAAATAACTAAATTGTATTAAATGGTTTTAGTAGTTTATTAAAATAAATTTTAAAATTGAAGGAATATTTATTTAATTTAAATAAATGAAACAAATAATACAACTTAAACTTTGAAATACAAAAACTGTACCTTGCCGTTTCTTTTTAAAAAATTCAAATTTAATTGTATTTAAGTTTCCTTAATTAGTTTTTTAAACAATTTGCTGCACTTTTAGGCCAACATTTCACGCACTGGTTGGTACTTTCAAAAAGTTATACAAATTAATTTCTGATGTTATTTCAGAGAAGCCGCAACGAGAACCAAGTTAACCTGCCAGCAAGGCGCTGTCGACGTTAATGAAATGTGAAATCTGAAAAGTTAACAAGTTTTGCTCCTCTTTCGCTGAGGGTTGCGGTCATTGGGGCTGTGCTGTACATAAAGACGTGTACTTTGAGGAAGGAGTTCCCACGGTTGGGTTAAGGCCACGTCCCTCACACACTGGTAATGAAAAAATATATAGTTTCCTTGGCTAAAAAGCTGAATTTTTAAGCACTCCTAGGCCGAGTTGTATATCGACCAAGTCCGGCTACGTGGTGTGTGCGTTCCCACAATTAAATCGAACGCCCACGAACCTGTCACCGCCGTCTCCAGGTCCATCGTTCGGTGTTTCAGAGGGGTCTGGGTGTGGGTATGGGTCTGGGTCTGGGTCTGGGTCTGTCTCTGGCTCCAGCTGAGTTCACGTCAACGCGGCGTGTGCGCAATGTGGAAATGGAAAATGGGATATATGGAAATGCGAGGCTTCTCCGTCTCCGGCTTCGGCTCTGACTGTGGCTCTGGTGTAGCATCTGTGGTATCCAAACTTATGCAAATTTTAAAAGCATCGATTATTTTATTATGCCTGTGTGTATTTGTTGGTCGTAAGTGCCCACCAGAAGGAGGGTGTTGTGCCCTCCTTGGCAGGCACCCATCCAGTTTGCCGCAGATGCCCCTCTCCAAATTGCTGACCTAAAATAATAAAGAAAAAAGTAGCATTTATATATTTGCATGGAAATGTGTGGGATCGTGGCTCGACCTGATGGATAGTTCACGGCTTTGCTGCCAGTTCGAGTGTACTTAGCCTCAATGGGTTCAGCCAGGCATCGAACTCAAATCAAATCTCCTGAGAGGCTTTGGTAGATGAATTATTTGAGTTTTGCAATTGGAAATGCTCAAATATTTCTAGAGTACATTTTATTTTAACTGATGTTAATGGTGCTTGAACTAGTATTTTATAATTATTATTTAAAAGCTTTTTGATTGCTATTGCTGGGAAAACCCTTTGCAGGACTGAAAGACTAAATACACCTGAAGCACCCTGTATTCATTTATTCCTGGCCTAAATGGAATTTGTACATGTACAAAGTAACACAAATTAGAGAACGAAAGGAACAAAACAACTACAAGTATTGGCCGACTGCCATTCATGTGTGGTGGACGCACATCCGAAATGAGTTTTAACCAACATCAAAATGTTTTCGGCGACGTGTTTAAACGCTGACAAAGCACTTACCAATACGTATTTCGATTGTTGTTGTAACTGGACAGGATTTCGGGTATCCGGGTGCTCTGCCAGTTAGTTTACCCACCCATTCAGATGGCTTTCAATATAGTGAATGTACGGGTAGACTCGAATGTACATATAAGCTCTCACACACGCATATCCGAGGGCGGGCCACATGGATTATTCAAATGCTGGGTATTTACGCACACCAATTGCGAATACCCCTATGTACCCGTTTACACACGCACGTGAATGTGTGTGTTTTTTTGGGAGATTTAACAATATTGATTCAACATTTAATTGGCCCTGCAAGTGAGCCGATTTCAGCCATGTTAACGAAGTTCCCGCATGAAATTTTCGCATTTTTTGTTCCCGGATTTCCTCTTTTTCGCTGTTGATTTATTTTTACGGCCTTTCGACTGAAAATTTAATTACGCAGATGCGTTTGCCTCAATTAGCTAACCACGGTAGTCTGGTCTGGGCAATGTATCAAAATTAATTATTTAACAAACATAAATGCCCAGCGGCCTTACATTCATTTACAATTACAATTAATTTGACCAATCTAATGGGGTTTTATGTTTTTGATCGTTTCTTTCGCTCTTTTGCATTTGGTAATTATGGCATTTCATATTTACAGCTGTTTGGGAATTGCATAATTTTATGAAATTAATAATGGGCCTCCACCCATTTATATCCCTTTCTCTTTTAAAGATTCCAATAAATTTCATTTGAATGATGTACCCATCAGGAACACAATTCATCAAAAAAACAGTCACCCGTTCCAAGCTTTAATCCTTAAATGCGCCGCCCAAAAGTAGGCAACACTTTTTGTTGTCACTTACTTACTCATGCAACAATAAATATGAGCCACATTTAAGCCCAAAACGAAAGGCTGGCTGGCACCCATGTGTGCCGCCGGTAGCCCTCCATCCCCCCGCCCCACCAAAAGCCACAAACGGCAGCATATGACATGCCACAAGCCCCGGCAAACAGACGAACCACACAGGCGGCGGCCACAACAATAAAAACTCAAAAATAAACATAAAAAAATTATTTGCGCAATCCATCAAATTGCTCATAAATTACGAAATCAATGCGACACAAGGACATACACTCGTTCATACATATATATATATGTATATACATGCGTATACTGTACATGTATGTGTGTTGGGAATGTCCTCCAAAGAATGGGCAAATATGTGGCATTAAGCCGACGAAGGAAAAATTAGAAATCAATAGCCAGAGCAAGGGGAGCAAAAATCTGTTAAATGACAAACAAACAAAAAATGGCCAAAATAACAATTGTGCGACTGTGTGTGTCCTTTCCCTCTTTCTGCCAGTGCGTGTGTCAACATCAGAAATTATCCGCTTTATTTTTGGACTACCCATAGTCGCCTGCTTTCCTCATAACCGAAGCGAATCTTCAACCAGAATTTATGGCCATGCATAGCCAAAGAAGGACGGAACAACAGCGAACCGATTGAAAATACATAAGTGCAAGTGTGCGTGCGTATCTCTGTGAGAAGCTGTGTGCGTGTGTGTGTGTGTTTGTCCTGCCATTAGGGAGAGCAAAAAGAAATGTTGACATTGTCATAAGAATGGCAAAGAAATGTGAGAAATGCCAAACGAACAAACGGAGTGGCATATAAAAAGCGCAAAAAATTTATTATTATTATTTATTTCCTAGATGTGAAAGATTTTTTGGGTGCCATAGAAAGGTGATGGGAGGTCATAAATTTTAGCAGAGAAATATATAATGTACAATATATAATAGATAAATGTGTGTGCCTCGGCGAGTGTCACTCCTTTTGTTGGTCGCTGACAGGCAGACAGACTCAAGCAGGAATCGCTGTGGGCGAGGAACAGGAAATACCACTGTGGCTCGCCTGCCGTGACGGTGTCAAAAGTTTAGCATTAGATTTATTTGTTCGCCCATAGGTATTACTACGATACGAGTGTTACTTGCTAAAGATAAATCTCTCCAATGTCTAAGCGGGTCATTGCTCAGGTCACTGCTTGGGCAACCTCTAGCCCAGAAAGCCAATGCATCTTCAGTTCTCTTGTCTTTTATCCTTCTCACATTGCACTGACCATCTCTCAGGCCATCCTCGAAGACCATCCACACCATACCACCCCATCTTGTCGGCATATTGTCCGTGTGTCTGTGTTTGTTTGTTGCCTGCCACAAAGTTGTCAACGCGGCAACTAAGCGAGTTTTGGTCTTGTGGTGGTCTATATATATGCACATCTATATATATTTGTTGTTAGACATTCATTTTTTTGTCCCTTTGCTGCAAAACTCGAAATTGTTTTGATGGACGAAGCGCATGTGCAGAGAGTGGACCTCAAGAGAGAACAGTACGACAGTAGAAGAGATTCTATATAAGAGATTTTTATAGGCTGCCATCGTGTCTGAAATTATATAAAAAGATTATAGTTTTTAAGGTGGTTTAAAGAATAAATTATAATAATCTAAGAAAGAGATATGTACTTCTCGTAAAAAATACACATCTTCCCTGTGGCTTACAAATATTCCGAGCTATGCACAATATTCTTAACAATTTTTTTCTCCAATTAATTTCTATAAATTAATTTGTTAGAATTTCAGCACATCTAGAATTCCACATCTCCATTTCCACATCTTCGCAATCTATCAATAGTCTGGCAGCACTATCCACTCACGTGCGTTGCCCGCCTGCAAATGCAACAAGAGAAAGTTCTTGCAATACCCTTTCTCTTTCTCTTCGACTCTCTCGCTCTTGGTGTCTCTCTTTCGCTGTCCGTTTGTTGAACTATCTCTCATTTTTGCAAAGATTTCTCCAGGAATCGAGCAGAGACAACAACAGCCACCAATTGTTATAAGATCTCTGCTTCGTGCCGCTCTCTTTTGCTCCTCTGCTCTAGTCGCTTCGCTCCGCTCTCTGAACCCGCTCTCTGCCTTCTGTTTGCTGTTGGCCAACAACGAGGCGAGGACGACAGGCAGTCAGCAGGCTGGCAGCAGGCAGACTTCGATTTGAAGCCAGTCAAAAATGGTCCATCGACGTGAGATGAACATTAGCAAGAGCATCACTCGACAGCAACGTCCACGGAATCGCAATCGCTGCCAAAAGCCAGAGCCAGAGCCAAAGCCAGAGCCATTCGAACCGGGCCAAATCTAAGAGAACGTGTACGTGTGCGTGTGCTTGGCTGTGAAATAGAAGTGCTTGTGTAAGTGTTGGTGTATCTATGTGTTGTCCAAGAAGAGTCTGCTCTCCAACTTACCTTTGTTCGGGTGTGTCTGTCCATTCCTTTGGCATCGGTGCTGCTGCTGCTGCTGTAGTTGTTGCTGCTGCTTGTTAGTGTTAAAAGCACGCAGCACCATTTGGCATGGGGCACGAGGCCTGAGGCATGAGTGCGCCAAAAGAATTATCAGTGGTGCAGACATACACACACCCATTCAGGAGTGGCTAAAAAAAGGCAAGCAACTAAAATGTCATTTGAATAGTTAAGCAAAAGAAAGAAAAAATATGTACTTTGGCCTCTGCTCCGCCATCCTCTCTGCTTCTGTGTGTGTGTGTGTGTGTGTGCGTTTGCACGGATTTATGCAGCGTTAGTTACATAAGCTATCATCATCATCGGCAGCAGGAGCAGCAACGGCTCAGTAGCAGCAGCAGTAACATCAACAACAACAGCAGCGTACAGCCGGAGGCCTCGTTAGCATCCGCTATGCCGCCTTTCGGCGCAAATAAGTATGCTATGATTTCTGTTTGGATTCTGAGAAACGAAAGGATGCTGTGCCATGGTCGTGCCGCCAATACAGCTTCAATGAATATCGCATTACCATTAGGATGTGATAACAGCTGCTACCCAGACCACCCAGCCAGCCCCATCATCAGCTGCCATCGGCATCCGACATCCGACATCCAGCAACAAGCAACGACAGCATTTGGCCTGAACCCTGAACCCTGAACCTGCAATTACCAAGGCAACAATTGTTCTTCAAAGTTTGGATAACGCATACGCACTGTTGCATTTGGGAAAAAACGAGTGAATCCATAGACAGGCCCTGGCCCTCCGACAATGACTGCTATTGTGTGCTGAGGGGTTGTTCAACAATGGCCAAGTGATGCGTTGAAAGTGGGGTTTACATGGAATTCATTCATACATCATAAATGGTATTTCTGTGATACCTAGAATTTTCAAAGCCGTCCAATTATCTTCAACTGTGTTTCACCCTATTCCTAAAAGACCTAGGGGCAGAATAGTAGCGTGTCTTTGCTTTTGATTGCTAATAATTGTCATGCAATGAATACTTATAGGGGTTACACAGGTTTTATTTCTTCAAATTAATATTTGGAAAATATAAAAGCTTCAAAAAGCGATATAAATCGTTATCAATTAGCTGGCAGTTAAACAGCCCCCAATCCACACAATAGCCGGTCCCAAATTACAGCCCCACCGCCAATGCGGTCACATGCCCTCAGATTAAGGAATTTACAAAAGCACTAACATACGTAGCGTACTCTTCAAATCAGCTGCAGCTTCTATCGTCATTCGTTGATGTGGTTCCCTTCTGTCATTCATTGCTACTTTGACCAACTTGCTGGCCCCAGGTGGCAAGCTGGTCAGCCACTTCCATTTGCAGTTGGGAAAGTGCACGATTTTACCCATTTTTTCCCCCACAATCAGAAGGGAAGCTCATTAAAACCCACAGCCATATCAGAAATGAGCTGAAAGTTTGCCGGAAAAGTGGGCAAAAGTGTGGGGGGGGGAGCGCACAGCGAAAGGCAAATGAGCAGAGCCCTTCGCACACACAGCATGTGGGCGTTTGGCGCCTGTGTGCGTGCTGGGGCGTGGCAAATTAGGGCAATAGCCAGCACAGGAAGAAGCATGATAAGGTCTCGAAAATGTGGCCACAAACTTCATTGGCAACGGCACACTGGCTATCAAAAGTGTACAGGGCAGAATATTGCCTGTACTCTGACAGAGAGTATAATCGTTTTGATCCGATTTTGGCCATATATATTATAGAACAGCATTAAGAGGGGAGCTCTGAGTATTGAATTGAAACATTTCTTCTTTTCGCTTAACTCAAAATGAAACAGGGAATTCCTCTGTAAGGGTATCCACAGCTTCGCCCCTTCTAATATGCTTTCTATTATTGTTGGGGCGTCAGCAGCTGTGCAAAATAAACCGCAATTAAATTTGCATTAGCCCATAAAAACAAAGGAGGAGTGGCCACTTGTTGTAGTTGCTCCATCTAACGATTGTTGCTAGCTGTCATTGTCTCCGCAGCTAATTACTAGAGTTTTCCCACCCACAAAACAGCAGAAAGGGATTAAAAAACAATAGAAAATGCGAGGACTGTAAATGCCTTTAAAAAAGTGCCGTGCCACCACCACAAACATATGTAAAAAAGAATATAATATAGAACGAATTTCAAAAGATATTATGTAAAGGCCAACATGAGAGGAAAGCAACATCAGCAGCATCACTGAAACAAAGCCAACAGCAACATACTTCTGAAACTGAACAAAGTTAAGAGAAGGAAAACGAAATACAAAAATCATAATGATGATGGATTAACTGTTCCGCAGTATTGTTGTTGTGGGCGAGAAGAGAGAGAGTGAGAGTGGAAAAGCGGAAACGGAAGCAGCAGCAGCAACATTGCAACACAAAACAAAAATCAGGTTAGTTCTTGTTACTGTTGAAAGTCCATGTACTAGTCCCTCTCCCTGCTGTTCTTACTGGTTATATATGGTTCTTTTTCCATGTTCTTTTTATTTTGTTGTTTTTTTTTTGGTCATGGTCCACTCAGCGGTTGACCAAAGTTTGTGTAAATCATTATTTATGCATTAATTATTGAAATACACAAGGAGTGGCAGAGTCGGCGGAGGAGGCGGGGGCAGGGGCAATCTCCCTTCAGCAGCTGTGTGGAAGAGTCATTAATCTTGGACAGCTTACTACACGAAGGTGTGTGTTTGGGTGGGCGCCAGTACTCGTACATAGGAAATTACGACCGAAGTTTGGGCTACAGTGGAAACGAATTTAATTGAAAGTTGGTCTGGCAGATGCAAAAATGCCTCGAAGCGAATTCCATTGGAGAAATCATGAGAAATTCTAATGATTGCAGCAGGAATTTCAATTCCAAGCAGAAAAACTTTGCACAAATCCAAAGTGGAATTGACAGAAGGATTTTGGCTACATTTTGGAAATCTGTTTAGCCTTCAATTCCAGCTGAAAGTGCTTGTGGAACTCATAATTGCTTTCTGTTTGGGGGAATATCTACTCGAGCTGTAAGAGGAAATTATCTTTGTCTTCATCGAGATGAATTCCTCCCAGTTCAGAGACATGTTCAAGCAATTGAGTGATGTGAAAGATGGTAAGGGTAATCATACGAATATTCCAGTCATGTGGCCAAACCAGAGAATGTCACTCTTGTCCAGGACTCATTAGCTCAAATGACTGGTGAATCATATGCGAGTGCCATGAATTTCCATTTGAATGGAAAGAACAGGGAATGGCGAGTACGTGTTGAACACGAGATGAATGCGAAAGTACTCTGCAAGGAAGGAGGTGAGGACTCTGAGGAAATGGTATTTGTAATATTGTGAATCCAATTAAATTAAACTTTCATTCCGCTTTAACCTTATTACGGCACTAAATGTATAATTGCTTGGGGCTACTCCTTGCCCCCATTTTCCGACTGCATTTCCACGTTTCTTCTTCTTCGGAAAGTTCTATTGGGCGACGCCTGTCGTCGCTGCAGGACATCGCAAAAGTTTCCCAGAAAGAAACAACTTTCCAACAGAACTAGAAACTTCTTGCTTGCCGAACGCATGTTTCATTTTATGCCCTTGCTGAAAAAAAGAAAACTTTCCACCAGACACACTCTTGGATTAAATCGCATTGGAAATAATGGAAAATAATAAAAACACGCTCAGGAGTTTGTGTGCCTTTTTGATAAACAATTCAAACACAAGGCTCAGACAACGACACAGACAGCGACACAACATGAACACACGTTTGCAAGTGCAACAACATTTTGGGAGGGGGGGCCAGGAGAAAACTTTCCATTTGGCCGACCAAAAGAGAAAGATATGAGTCAGGAAGTCCACACTCGATCTGCTATGGAGCTACCTCGGAATACAGGGCATTACATGGGGTTGCCTTGTTTTGGAACCCCTGTATTTGTGGGGTTTATTTGTTAATGGAAGGACCCGGAGTAATCGTATGCTATCCATAAGCTGCACTTCAGTAATACCACTAAATATCTGGACCAAAAAGAAGCTTTGGCTTAAAGACTTCTTGCAGTCTTGTAGCGTCTGCAAATCAATACATAAGGGTGCAGAGCGCTCAAAATGTTCTGCTCATATTTTATACAGATGTACAGCAATCAGATACAATCAATAAATCTGCAATGTAATGCAGATTGCGTTGCCGTATCATTCCCTCTCCTTGTGACAACATTTCCGTGAATTTTTCAACCACTTCCCATATAGTTTTCACCACCTTCGTAAGATATATTGAATAGGGTATTTTCTATTCGTAATACACATTCATAATGGACTTTCCGGTTGTGCAGTGGCGAGCGTGCGTACGTGCTTTTTGTGTGTGCGTGTCCGTCCTAAGCCCTGGCACCGTGCCTGGCATTAAATGAATTTCTCAATGAAGTCATCTTTAGCCCCATCCTTATGCCCCTTTGCCATCCAATGATTCTCGCCCGCTCCGACATCCTTTGAGACCCCATTAAATGCGTCCGTCCCCCGCAGTCTCCAGTCTCCAGACCCCCCCTCTCCTCTCCGTCTCCGATACCCGTCTGGTGCGTGTTTGTTTCTGTAATTGTAGTTGTCTCGTAAATTACAGTTTTTGTCAGGGCTCTTTGTGTCGCCTTTTGTGCAGCAGCAGTTTGAAAATTGAAATAGACATGCAAAATGGCTGACTCGACTGTCGGCAGTACGTACATACATACATACATATATATCCTGTCGTATTCAGCCGTATCCTTTACCAGCCGCTCTCCCTGTCCCTCTGTTTGTATTTGCATTTGAAATTATACTGTCGCAAGTTTGTTTGCCAAAAGACCAGGTCAGGTGAAGCTTTCAAAGTTATTAATTCGGAAAGAGGCGAGCAATTTTTGTGGCAGGAAGGCAACGTCATCATCATTCTGCTGCATGTGGGCTTAGCGTTAGAGAGTATATTTGTTAATGGACTCCACTGCATAACCACAAAGAAAATGCATTAAATGAAATGAAAAGACTGGCTATCAATATCAATGGCCATGCTTCCTATGCAAATCCATCCTCCTGAATGGAGTAACGAGTCGAAAGGATATTAGGATATTACCAAATCAAAAGCCTCTTAGAGGCTTTCGATTGTATAACATTTTAAGCCAATTCAATTGAACCAAAGCGGAAGCACGTTAAGCAGATTATGGGGTGATGGGATTATGTCCGCTGGAAACACCTGGCCAAGACAGTGCTTGCGTTCCGCTTTCGCTGGCCCACAATTAAAGACGTATTCAACGCGCCAATGCAATCCACGGCAGCTTGGGGGCACAACATTTAAGCCAGTTCAGTCATTAACCTGGCCAAAAGGAGGTCCGCTCCGAGTCCGCTCCGAGTCCGCTCCGAGTCCGCCCTCTGCCTTCTGCCACATTCTCAGACATTCCCATTAATAATGCAACTATTTTTGGAACCTGAAGCAGCTGTCCCGAGCAGCCTGCCTTCTCTAGCTAAACTTTTGAAATTCCCAATTAAGAAACGCCATAAAAAGGGAAACAGGATATCCGAAATGAATATCGAAGGAGAATTAATTGCCAACGATATCGCCAGGGTCCGACAATCAAAGGCAATTAACCGGACACAGGCCCCCAAGCAGCTTAAGGGGATAGAATGTCAACCATCCCTCGTCCTAAAAGCGGACACCTGCCCTTCCATTACTCTTCCCCCAAAAGATCTAAACTAATTTCAGCCATGCGTCTCCTTTTTTTCTGCCTTCTCATAGGCAAAAAGGAGTGAAACTGCTTAAATGTTTTGGGCAATTAAAAAGGGTCATCCGCTGGCACAGAAAAAGAAAAGGCAGCAGTTCTCCCTCACAAGAAAGAAGCAGGGGCAGGAACCATTTTTGTTCAATGTTAGAATGGCCTTTGGCGAATGTGTTTGTCAGAAAATAGGGTATTGCCAGGACATGGGGTTGCTCTGGAAGGTTTATCCCTGATTAAAGATAAAGGGCCACGAACGAAAGTCCAAATGAACCTTTAATGTAAACAATTTCCTTACCTTTCACTTGTTTTTTTGACCGTTGGACTGACTTCTGGAATGCACTTAAGACTCAGCTTTCATCAAGACAATAGGATGGAAAGATTTATGAGGATAAATTACAAATAAAAAAAATCAATTAATCAACGAATAGCTTAGGACTCTAGGACGTTACAAAGGTACCACAAAGTCCATCACCTACTTGGTACCTCTTTTCTCTTTGCCATAACAAAACTTCTCGCTCTTTGCTTTCTTTCGAATGTTGCCAGCTCGTTCTTTTCGCTTCCTTTGCCGCAGTTTTTGTTTGCCTGAAAATTGGTTTAATGGCCAAGCGTTGTGGCTAACACACACACACACACACACACATATAGCCAGACATATACAAACACATATTGAGGCAATTTGAGAGGGCTAAGCCCTTCCACCCCTCACCCAACGCCAGCACGCGACATTCTATCTCTTTTCCGCTGTCAAAGAGAAAAACTGCTGTGGCTGCGGCTACTGGGCTACTGGAGGGAAAATAAATAAATAAATAAAATGAAACAAGCTCAACAACAACAAGGAAGAACTTTACACAAAACTTTTGTGAATGTTGTTGCAGCTTTGTTGTAATTGTAATTGTATTTGTTGGTGCCTTTTCGAGTGGCTTGTGGCCTGATAGATGTGTCAATAAAATCAATATTTACCCCTGCCTTTGCGACTAAATGTTCAATTAGCGCATCAATCAAAGACGCTCGAACGGATCAAAGGGAATGCCGTTTGTGTATTCAAGCCAAGCCACTTGATATCGGAGGCGGACTTATGATGATTTACTTGTAGAACTCGTGAATATTAACTGATGTGATTAACCCGCAAATATTTGACTAATTAGCTAATAAGTTAAGCACACAGCCACAACCGGGCCAAAATCGTTGTGTGCCCAACAAATTGAGTTCAGTCAAGGAGGGAAATGTGGCCAAGAAATTGTTCTCGTAATTGTGGTCTTGATTAAGTGGCAAAGTAAATTGTGCGGGTTATATTTAAATTGTAGTCGAAGTAGTAGGGCGAAAGGGCTTAAACAGAATGTCTAAGGCAACAACCCCCCGATCAAACCCCGAACAGACCTGTAAGAGACCTCCAAAACGAAGTGCCGTTCCCCTACTTCAATTAATGAAAATATCCAAATATCTGTGCTTAACATTAAAAAGATGTATAGCCCATTGTATCATCATCATCTGCAATCAACATTATTTCTGATTCACTCGCACACACAAATCTCGATTTTCTTTGTGCAAGAGAAAGCTGCTTTCCCTTCCCCAAAGCAGTAACCAGGGTAATGCATTTGTCGGAGGGCAGCCTCTGGGAGGTACTTAATCAAATGAATGGACCGACCGACCAACCAACCGACCAACCAACCGACCGACCAACCGACCCACCAGAGACATGGCCTCAACTGGATCCACCGTGATGCGATTTCAGCTGCATTAACAGCAGACTGTAGACCGCGGATGCAGTTGAGATGGAATTGAGATGTGTGTGACACAACAAGGACAGCCTCGGCACAAAGCCAAAAGGGCAATTGCAATCATTTATGCGCATTTAAGGACATTAAGCCCAGTGCAGACGCATTAATCATACGCCACATGTGCCGCGGCCCTAAAGGCAGAGTCAGCTTATCGACATCGCGGGGGCTACTATCTCTCTCCTTCAGTCCCTGCGAGTCCTGGCCATTGTAATCATTTGCCATGTTGACTGATTTGCAACAGCAACAGCTGCTGACCATTCGTTACAACAAACAGCAGAAACAGCAACAACCAAGAACCATGACCACAAAGTCGCTCAAAGTTATGCAATGGAATTCGCCAACTGAACGATGCCGTGCTGCTGTGTCTGTGAGTGCTGAGAGTGCTGCTGTGTGAGTGTTAAGTGCACTGGTGTGTGTGTGTGTGTTGCTTAGTGATTTGTGTATTTGTGTGGCCGCCTGTGAGTGAAGGCAAATTTATGACTTCATTTATACGGTAGAGCCCAACCCGGGTCCCAGCACGGGTTTATCTCCCAGTCCCCGCCATTATGTACCCATAAACAAGTGCGCTCCCCTACAGGGTCTCCTTTCTGAATAATTCACTGTGCATTTTTTAACACATTTTCAATTATTTAATGTACGACAGAGAAGACAAACTTCTGGCAGGGAGGGCAATTGCTTATTTTGTACAAATATTCGTATGATTATGTAAAACTCATATGAAGAAAAGAGGTTAATTTAACAAAGAGTTTTTACAATATTGCATTTTAATTTATTGGACATAAAACATATTTTTATACCCGATACTCAAAATGAGTATTGGGGTATATTAGATTTGTGGTAAAAGTGGATGTGTGTAACGTCCAGAAGGAATAGTTTCCGGCCCCATAAAGCATATATATTCTTGATCAGCATCAATAGCCGAGTCGATTGAGCCCTGTCTGTCTGTCCGTCCGTCCGTCTGTCCGTCTGTCCGTCCCCTTCAGCACCTAATGCTCAAAGACTATAAGAGCTAGAGCAACGATGTTTTGGATCCAGACTTCTGTGATATGTCACTGCTACAAAAATATTTCAAAACTTCGCCCCGCCCACTTCCGCCCCCACAAAGGACGAAAATCTGTGGCATCCACATTTTTAAAGATACGATAAAACCAAAAACGCAGAATCGTAGAGAATGACCATATCTTTTAGACTGCAGAATCTGAATTGGATCGTATTATTATTATAGCCAGCATCAAGAAAACAATTTCATTTTTTCTCGCCCTGTCTCTCTCTAACACACACGTAGCATAGGCGGCTTTGCTTAGAGTAAAACATTAGCGCCTAGATCTCAGAGACTATAAAAGCTAGAGCAACCAAATTTGGTATCCACACTCCTAATATATCAGACCGAGACGAGTTTGTTTCAAAATTTCGCCACACCCCCTTCCGCCCCCGCAAAGGATGCAAATCTGGGGATATTCACAAATGTCAAAGAGTATTAAGGCTAGAGTAACCAAATTTAGTGTCCGTACTCCTGTTAGATCTCACTATAAAACGTATATCTCAAAATTTCTCCCCACCCCCTTCCGCCCCCACAAAGGACGAAAATCTGTTGCATCCACAATATTGCACATTCGAGAAAACTAAAAACGCAGAATCATAAATAATGACCACATCTATCAGGTTGCTGAATCTGGATCAGATCGGATCATTTTTATAGCCAAAGGAAACAAATCAATTTGCAGTGGCTACGCATCGACCGACGTCACGCTCAGACTGATTTTCTGTCTCTCTCGCACGCACAATTATAATAACAATTATTCAAAAAAATCAAAAATAACAATTATTCAATAAAAATCAAGAATAACAGTTATAATAACAATTATTCAATAAAAATCAAGAATAACAATTATAATAACGATTATTCAATAAAAATCAAGAATAACAATTATAATAACAATTATAATAACGATTATTCAATAAAAATCAAGAATAACAATTATAATAACAATTATAATAACGATTATTCAATAAAAATCAAGAATAACAATTATAATAACGATTATTCAATAAAAATCAAGAATAACACTTATAATAACAATTATAATAACGATTATTCAATAAAAATCAAGAATAACAATTATAATAACGATTATTCAATAAAAATCAAGAATAACAATTATAATAACGATTACTCAATAAAAATCAAGAATAACAATTATAATAACAATTATAATAACGATTATTCAATAAAAATCAAGAATAACAATTATAATAACGATTATTCAATAAAAATCAAGAATAACAATTATAATAACGATTATTCAATAAAAATCAAGAATAACAATTATAATAACGATTATTCAATAAAAATCAAGAATAACAATTATAATAACAATTATAATAACGATTATTCAATAAAAATCAAGAATAACAATTATAATAACGATTATTCAGTAAAAATCAAGAATAACAATTATAATAACAATTATAATAACGATTATTCAATAAAAATCAAGAATAACAATTATAATAACGATTATTCAATAAAAATCAAGAATAACAATTATAATAACGATTATTCAATAAAAATCAAGAATAACAAATTATTCAATAAAAATCAAGAATAACAATTATAATAACGATTATTCAGTAAAAATCAAGAATAACAATTATAATAACAATTATAATAACGATTATTCAATAAAAATCAAGAATAACAATTATAATAACGATTATTCAATAAAAATCAAGAATAACAATTATAATAACGATTATTCAATAAAAATCAAGAATAACAAATTATTCAATAAAAATCAAGAATAACAATTATAATAACAATTATTCAATAAAAATCAAGAATAACAATTATAAGAACAATTATTCAATAAAAATCAAGAATAATAGTTATAATAACAATTATTCAATAAAAATCAAGAATAACAATTATAAAAACAATTATTCAATAAAAATCAAGAATAATAGTTATAATAACAATTATTCAAAAAAATCAAGAATAACAATTATTCAATAAAAATCAAAAATAGCAATTATTCAATAAAAATCAAGAATAATAATTATAATAACAATTATTCAATAAAAATAAAAAATAATAATTATTCAATAAAAATCAGGATACTTAAAATGAGTGTAGGCGTACATACATATATTAGATTTGTGGTGAAAATGGAGGTGTGTAACGTCCAGAGGGATAAAGTATATATATTCTTGATCAGCATCAATAGCCGAGTCGATTGAACCCCGTCTGTCTGTCCGTCCCTATAAGCGCCTAGGGCTCAAAGATTATAAGAGCTAGAGCAACGACATTTTGTATCCGGACTTCTGTAATATGTCACTATTACACATACATTTCAAAATTTCGCCCCACAGGAGGCGGAGGGACCTCCACAAAGGACGAAAATATGTGGCATCCACAATATTGAAGATTCCAGAAAACTAAAAACGCGCAATCATAGAGAATGACCAGATTGCTATCAGATTGCTGAATCTGGATCAGATCAGATCATTTTTATAGCCAAAAGGAACAAATCAATTTGCAGTGGCTACGCTGCGCCCGACGACATGTTCATACTGATTTTCTGTCTGTCTCGCACGAACTCTTTGTCGTGCCGTTTAATATTAGCGGCGTCTGCCGGAGAAGAGCCATACTGACTAAGTATCGGGTATAAATGTAGAGTTGCGGTGTCCGCAGCAACTCACAACGTTCCCCCTCGTTTGTTATTAGATATGTGATATGTTTATTCAACTTTAATCCCTTAGAATTTATTATTTTCCGCTAACAAATAGAAAGAAGAACAGCCAATTATATTTGGTCTGTAGCTATTGAGGCACCCATTTTTCGGCAACAACACAAGAGTCATTTCCCTTAATGCCGGTTCTGTCCTTTCCATAATTAACAGCCGATTGAAGTGTGTAATTAATTGCCAGCAATAAAAGGACAACGATAAAACATTTTTGGCTTGCATAATTTTCGAATAATCTTATATGCTGGCCACACAATATACATTTTCATTTCATGTATTTGGGTTTTAATTGGGTTACGGTCCAATCTGTATTTGGCCACGAGGCATAAACATTTTCCATGCTCTCATGCTCCAGTGCCATGTTTTAGTTGTTGATTAAATTAAAATTGATGGCCAACGTTCTATTTGGACAATTTAATGGGCGACAACATCTTAAATTATGTGTAAATTTATTTAATGAAGCATCAATGGGGGTGGCCGTGGCAATACAATTATACAACCAAACTCCACAGAATCCTGTTTATTTAAACACTTAAACACAATAAAACATTCAAATTTCATAGAAAAACTATTTTCGAGCTAAAATTACATTCAAATGCTAGGCAGATCCGCAGAACCAGCCAAACTGGCTCACGGTTCTGGTTCCCGATTGGTTTTTCCCTTCATGAACACTATCGGAGTTCACTTCCTTCGCCTCTGCTTCCCGATCAGAGTTTTCCTCGGTATCTGCATCAGGCTCTTCTTCTGAATCGCAGTGTTCTGCATCCGCACCCGTAGCTGGCTGTATCCATCTGGTGTTCTGTTCCCCGCGATCATACACCTCTGGTGGATCGATTGGTAGAAATTTTAAAGACTTATCCTACAAATGATGGAGCTTTGAACCGGGTGACTTGCCTTGAGTGGCTCAGGTGTTGGCCAGTTCTTCGACAGTGATGGCTGCGGCGTGGTAGCTGGCTCACGGCTCTGCTGTTCTTATGGTCGAGAGGTCTCTTGTGTGACTAGAACTGCTACAACTTCCTTTGGGAGACGGTGTTTTACGATCTCTCGAACATTCGTTCAACTTTGTTTTAAAATTATCAAAGAGAATGTAGGGTAGTGGGTGGCAAGGACTCGTCTCACAACTCAATGCTCATGATAATGGAACCCAAACCAAACTTCACGCAGCACAGCTTGGACATCAGCGACAAGGAGGGGGAAATAGGCATGGAAGAGGTATACCACAAGATTGTTGCCTGGTTCAAGCGCTCCGAGACCGATGTGGCTTTCAAGGTATTCAACGAATTCGACCAGGATGCCGACGGTTACATTGCCCTCGCCGACCTGGGTCTAGAAAACCTCTCAGTGCCTGGCACCAAAAGCTGTGAAACAATCATAGTAGGAATTGATAGTAGCTACAGCTCTATCCAGAACCGGAGGCTGGCGGAATGCTTGGCAACGCGATTGTTCCCTTATTAAGTCTCACACTTGCCTGAGAGCCCCGATATAGTGATGGGACTCCCAGAAAGGATTGATAGGCTCCTGCTCAAGGGGTCCGACCTTTCCACTCCACTTTCTGTAATGTTAGGCATCAATCTAAAACTAAATCTAAAAACTCTTGTAGTGTCTTCTCTTGAACCAAATTCAATCCGAAAAAAAAGTCTAAACTAAAGCAGAAAATCTTCTGAGACTGCTTAAAATTCGACCCTCGATTAATATGTAATAATCCCATTGGAGCCATTAACAGAGACATTCTTTGGCCACTCAGTCGAAACCCACACTCACATAGCATCGCCGCTCGTCGTCGACCCTCAAATTGCACAATTTTCGGTAACTGCCCAATTTGAATGTCACCGAAGTTCATCGAGGAGCCATCAGGGGGGACCCCATTTCCATTCCCATTCCCGAGGGCCAGGGCTATCCATAATGTGTCCGCTCATTCGGTCAGTGGCAACTTATAAATAAAAAACAGATTTGTAGCAATTTTGCGCCAGAGGCGAAAAAAAAACCAAAACTTAATTTGAAATGCGGGAAACCAAAAAGAGAACAGAGGAAAAAGCACTTCGATTTATTCGTCGAAGCTTTAGATACTCTTAAAAATACATCGTGGATGTGTAGGTTTTATGACAGTCAGTTTATGAAGACAAATGACGATGATTCTCCAATAATTTAAAGTGCGCCCTTGGTCATCGGTATCGAACAATCCGACAGAAACGGCTTTGGCTACTCAGCTTGATAAAAAATATATATATTTTGTATTAAGAAGAATAAGTCCTTCTCTGCCTTTCTGGTGAATCAATAGTACCCTCATCTTCAAAGAGTATGAATACAACGAAAAGCCTGCAAATATTTTAACGCTTCAGCGCATCGTGTGCGTGTATGGACGCCTATGTATGTATATAAGAGAGCCTATGTATGAGAGTGTGTGAGAGATGGAGTATGTTTGTGTGTGTGTGTGCGCGCTTGAGGATGGGCGTACCATTAGGCATGCATTCAAGTTCTTGGGGAAAGTTGCCCAGAGAATAGCCCCAAACGGAACCATGTGTGTGTGTGTGTGTGTGTTTGCGCGTGTGTGACTCCCAAGTCGCTGCTTAGTCAGAGGGACATAGGCTGTCGAATGGGTGTGTCAGCGTCTAGGTCTGCCCAACTAAGGGAAACCGAGTTATTTATAGATTTATGCACACTCACACCCCATACTCCCGCAGCTACGGCTCCTCCCCCAGCATCAGCATCATCATCATCATCATCATCATCATCATCATCATCGCAAAGCCAGAACCGAAGCAGTGCCTTTGGGCAAGAATCGCCTTTGGGCCAACAAATAGTTAACTCTACGGCTGTGTGGGTGTACAGACATGTGTGTGTGTGTGTGTGTATGTGTGTCCACATTATTGCAGCGCGACTAAGCAAACTACTTTGCCTGTGACTCTGGGGCTGGGGCTGACCTTATTTCCTTTCAAGCAACTCAGGGGGAATCTCTCTTATCCTCGACTCATGTGAGGCGCTCGTAACGTGTCCTGGCTTGCCTTATAATTAACCCTTTTATTAACATCCTTTCTTGCTCATAAGAGCTGCCTGTCCGAGTATTTGTGTGTGGGTGTGAGCATAGTTTACTAGGAAACTTTCTTATAGTCGTGTCTTAAGACGACGTATGTTCTCGAATCTCATTTTGTTGGAGTAGGAAAATTCCTTCATAGCTGGATAGGATGTGATCAGCATTACTATCCAATGTACTAGCAATCCCGTTTCAGATAATGGCCGCACCGACCCCAACCCCCTAAGACGAAACTGTTCTCGTTTTCTTTCAATACAAAAATCATATCCTTTTAGTTTCCAGAGTATCCACATACTCTCCACACACATTCCCAGTCAAGGCTTTGCCCATTGTTTGACGCCCCGGAGAAGTTACTCCTTTGTGTGTCCTGGCATCGATTGCCAATTATGCGAACCATTGATTTGATGAACAAAAGAAAACCCCTAGAATGGGTGGATGGTTGGGTTTTGCGAAATATATGTACGAGTATATATACTTTCTTTTGGTAGTTAATTCTGAATAAAAACAGGAAAGCGGAAAATGAGATCATATTATAAAGGGCACGTCGGATGGGGTTCCCTATTGCGGTCCCTCTGGTGATCCAAGCGACGCTTGTACTTGTGGTAACTGCAAGAGCAACAGTTGACGTTATTCTTTGTGATCTGGCGCCCCCGTTGATCAACGCAGTCACGTTGATGGATGGCCAGGTGCTTTGGGTCCACCCAGTCGAAGAGAAAGTCGTTGAGCAACCCCTTGCGGAATAGAATACTCTGAAGCATCCTGCGTAGATACACGTAGTCGGGAATGTCGCCGAAGTGCAGGCAACGACAGTAGCGGAGGAACAGCAAGAACTCTTCGGGCATTTGGTTGCACAGGCTATCCAGCTTGATGGAGGCCTTCATCTCGCCAATCTGCTCGAACTTCTGGGCCCTGGTGTCGGCCCGAACGCCCTGCCAGGGGAGCCTTCCATGCCGAAAATAGATGAGCATGTAGCCCAAGGACTCCAAGTCGTCGCGGCGCCCTTGCTCGGCAAAATGCGACCGGACGGAGGAGTAACGAGGTGTGCCCACCAGCTCCCGCTTCTGGCAGTACTCGATGTGCTTCCCGGTGTGGGGATCGTAATACTTCTTGGCCAGGCCAAAGTCAATGAGGAAGACCAGGCAGCGCCGTCCGTTCAAGCCCATCAGGAAGTTATCTGGCTTGATGTCGCGATGGATGTAGCCCTTCTTGTGGACACACTCCAGGCGGGTCAGCATCTGTAAGGCCAGCATTAGGGTGGTCTTCAAGGTGAAGGTGCGCGTACAAAAGTTCAGCAGATCCTCCAAGGAGGGTCCCAACAGATCCAGCACCAGAACATTGACATCTCTCTCAGATCCATAATATCGTATTTTGGGGATTCCTTCAGTCCCAGCGAGAAGTTTGTATACCTTCGCCTCGCGCTCCAGCATCGAATGTGCGGCTGTGATGTACTCCACTTTCACAGCCACCTCCTTGCCCTTCTTGATATCTACAGCTTGGTAGAGCTCTCCAAAAGAGCCATTCCCGATACGCTCGATTAGGCGATACTTTCTGGCCACTATCAATTCCGACGGGTCCATTAGGTCCACTTTGGGAGTCCCCTGTGGACGTCGATACCTGCGCTTCTTAAGTTTCTTCTCCTTCTTTATGAACTCGTGGGTATGCTTCTTCCAGGCCAAAACGATTGAATTTGGTGAGAATTTGCGTTTACCACTATTACCAGTGTAAAAAAATCCATCTGCTTTGTGGCACTGATGTGTGTGGTTTTCCGCGGCAACGAGGGTTTTTGTTTCGTCCAAGGAGCTTAAATTGTCCTCTGAATTAAGAGAGGGCGACCGAACCTCCTCAGCTGTTATAGTTATACTCGTATATGTTGCATCATCAGCTTCTGAATATGTCATGGAGAGAGGGCTACTCTCATCGCTCCGTCTGGACACTATTGCAATTTCCGCCATGGCTCTATAGTGTTTCCTGTTCGTTTACTCTACTTCCGAGGGGAGAAATGTATTTGAAAATATATTCTAATGGTTTTCAATACCCATGTGTTGAGTACTGAGTGAAACTACAAACTAACGTACTGAATATGTCTCTAGGAAAATGCTTTGATTCGGTGTTTCTGAATCGTTCCTACTGTTTTTATAAAAGCAGTAAGGTGCTTGCATCAAACAAAATGAAATAAACAAGATAAACCCGAGCTGCGAAGGATCCCCGACAAAGCCATGCCACAACCTGTCAAGCCTTCAGCTGCAGTTGCAATAAATTTGATGCCAAAGCGAAGATTTTCGGGTCTTAAATTGGTTTTGCCAGCCAAGTTTTTACCCCCAATACTCGTACTCCTTGGTTTTTTTTGGCAGCTTCCCAACTCGCTCTTATGATACACTTTGACACTTAATTTCCAATTAGTTGCAGCTGAGATGGCAAACTTTTTGGCCACATATGAAGGCCTCACTCATGCGCCCTGGTGTGCAACGGCACCTCCTGCCACTTTAAAATTGATTAATTTAGTAAATTTCTTATGCAACCCGCCTGGGATCCTCATTGGCATCATTTACCTGTCAGGTGAGGCTGCCACTCAATTGGCCTGCTTAGACCTGCAGCTCCTTTGCTGATGCAATTTTCCATTTGCCATGTGCACTTTCAATTAAATTTATTTCAGTCTGCCATGGTGCACGTCCGCCTGTTGTTGGAGGAAATATTTCATCTGCACTCGACATAATTTTCTCATAAATAGAGAAAGAGATATCTGCCTCCTGTTGTGGCACTTTTTGTGCCCATTTCCATTATCAGTACTACTGTTTCGCGAATGCTTTCAAGTTTATTAGATTTATGGCCAAAACTGTTTATGAACATTTGTAATTACAGGACACCAGCCATGCGCATATTTCTACAGGGATTCTCCCACACAAATTCCATAAATTGTTTCATGTAAACTACAGCAATTGAATAACGTACATTCTAGTTGAGGAGGAACTATGGAAATATGTAGCTTTAGAGTATTTAAAAGGACATAAACTGCAAATAAATGTTTTTATATGGACAATGGTAGACAAAACTAAAAGAGAACTAAAAGAAAAATAGAGGAAGCAACTATATAACACTGTATTTTAATTGGGCAGAAGTTGCAATAATCCTACAAGTTCCAGTATGTAGTTGTATATAAATGTTATCCCATAAGATACAATTATTTTATTGGAAGAATCTTTTTAAGTCCCTACCCACATTCATTATGTAAATACGAGTATATATGTATGTAGCTGTTCCCTTCTTTCCCTTAAAACCCCAATTAAATTCACTAAAGTATTTACCTAATTTTCCATCCTTTCCTTAAATCCCAACCAATTCATTTCGCAACTATGTTGCGGCAACCCTCACCCTATCCACCCGAAATAAACCCCAAATAGCAACCCCATCAGCTATGGGGTTAGGGTTAGGGAGAGAACCCTCACAATTAATACTCATCTACATATTTTGCTGCTTATAAACTGCAATAAAATAAAATGAATGGGCGCCTTGACAATTTTAATGTTGAGTTTACTTGGGCGATTTGCATGGCAAATCGTGGTGCGGTGATGCGGGAGTGCGGCGGCATGGTGGGCGACATGGCTGACAACCGGAAGCGGAAGTGGATCCAGCCCGTGCCCTGAGCTCTTATTTATGCGATGCGAGTGTGAGCACAACAGAAGAAGCAGAAGGAGGAGCCGAACAAAAGCCGGCTTAACACAGGCTCTCTCGGCCCCTCCCTCCATCAGTGTGTGGGTGCGTGTGTCTAGTAGTTATAGCTTCACACAGATACAACACACGCATGCAATAATGCTTCGTTTATGGTTGCTTGGGCATAGAGCCTCCTCTCACCAGCCGAGCGGCTAGCGGGTGACAGGAAGAGGCAGAATTAATTTAAAGCTTATGGCGCATTAATTTTAATTAAAATGCTGCCACAGCAACTAACAGCAATAAAAGCAGCGTCATCACTATCCCCTCTCTATCTTTCTCTCTGGCAAAACCCTCTGCTGTTTTCTGTACTTTTGTATGATGGAAAAGTTTGGCCAGCAGCTCAGAATGATTAGCCATGTTAAGTGGAGGCAGTCGCCGTTACCCCTCCCCGTTGCTAACTGATTGGTGACAATCCACTTTCTATTGGTGTCTCGTTTATCACTCGCTCTTTTTTTTTGTTTGCCACACTTTGGTGGCCTCATCAACATCTCGTTTTTCACGTGTCCCTTGTCCCTTTTTTGGCAATTGAAAACTTGCTTCCTGACTAACTTTTGTCCCCACCTTGGTTTCCGTTCCCCTCGCAACTGCTTCGTTTCTTGATGCCTTGTCAAAGGTCATGACCAAATTGTCTGCACATGCTACGCATATTTCATAGTTTTCCCTTTCCTTTGTGCGGTTGTTGTTGGCGCCACAAAAGTTTTTGGACAGCTAAATCATTTACATACACGCTTTCAGGACAATTTCCAAACCACATCCGATGTCCCAGTGTCCCCGTCCCCACTGAAGTCCCAGTCTCCAGCGGTGTCCCAGTCCCAGCTGAAGTGTGCTGCTTACATGGCGTATGAGTGATGTGATGTCTTGAGTGTCATCTGGCTGAGGTTACTACTGTCTTGCCTTTTGTCTAGCTCACCATCCATCTCCTACTCTTAACCTCCTTTTTGTAGTCTTCTCTCTTTCTCTCTCCCCCCTCGTATAACCTCTTTTTGAGGGGTTGTCTTTCTTAACCTCCTTTTTTGGAGGTGTTGTAGCATTTGTTTTCAATTCACATGCCACCAAAAGTTGCTCATCTTTGTTTGACAAAAGTTTTACCATCTTTGATTTCAATTTGGGCTAAGAGCTTGCTTTAAGATATGAGAAAAAGGTTGATAGGTTTAAACATGAAGGTTAAGAGAGAATGTTAGGTCCAAAGAAGACTGCAGAAGACTATCTTCTATATTGTACAACAGCCCAATATATAGCATTGTGCAGGAGCAAATAGTCCTTGAATTTTTATATTTCGATTGCTCTCGATTTGATTTTTCAGCTTTCTCTGATTTTGTCTCTATTTTTTGTTAATTTAAAAACCACAAAAATATACAAAAATCATACAATCACTCGCCGCAAGGAACCAGAGTGCTATTGTTGCTAGTTTGTAGTATTTTTCTGGACCAACTGTGCGCACTTATATGGCAGCCATCTCGTGCAGATACTCACTTACAAAAGTCGGGTCTGACTTAGTCATATGCAAATTTCAGCCTCTTGGTCTGAAGCCTTCTTCTGTTTGTTTTGTGGTTTCTGGTTTGGTTCTGATTTGAGGGGATTCCAACCAAACCCGAGAAACTCTCTTCTTCTCTCCAAAAAACTTGACTTTTGGGGTTTTACTGTTTCTCTCGCCTTGAGATGCAAATTAGTTCAATATGACTTGGCGCTGGCATACAAAATTGCCTTAATGGAAATTATAATCATGCTGACAATGCGTCATGGCCACGCCCACTCTACAATCCCCATCCCCTGGTCCAGACCCTTTTGTAGGGGCTGGTTGGCCTGATTATCAGAAGCGGCGACAATTTCGCCGACTTTTTGCGAACAAATTTAGGAGGGCCAAGAAAGAAAGGCACCAACGAAAAAAATTCTTGCACAAAAACTCATTAAAAGTGACAGAGAAGATGAACAGGAATTGTTAAGGAATTTACGGGTACCTTGGCGGGGCCCCCTAAATATATACATAACATCAAAAATTAATGAAAAGAAAGGCGAGAAAAGAAATTGGAGACATTGACAATGGAGGAACAATGAGATGCCAAAAGTTGAAGTTCGTTCCTAACGATATACATAGATGCCAGTAGATAGATTCAAGAATGACATGCTCTCCATACTATGCTAAATATATCTTTAAGCTGATTTTCTGTCCCTTTTCCCCTTTTTATGGTATACTTTGGCAATTGCTTAAATACATATTCAATTTGTTGGCGGCCCTCGGGGCACGTACATCCAACATCAACATAATTTCGACGCGTTTCGGCAATTTGAACACGTTCAACAACCGCATCCAAGGATCCCAGTATCCCAGGCCCCGCCCCGGCGATTGTTTGCTATTTTTAAATTCCATAGGCGTAACTAGAATTTAATTTCTCAAGCGCCTTTTGGTTGGGGGGTTGTGTGACAGCTCCTGGCTTCTTGGCTTTCCACTGGAACACGTACGTACACTTGTTCTTTTCTTTTTGGTGGGGGCGTGGGCATGGGCGTGGGCTCTACGTTAAGCACATCTTCAGATCCCGGCCAAAGACAACAAAAGACGGTTTGGCATACTGCTGCGGCTGCCAAAAAGTAAACGTTCAGAAAAGTGCCAGCCAAGGGGAAGTTTTGTACGTTATATCTTTATTAATGGAACGGTACTCGGCCCTAAATTAGTCACAAGTGAAATTGATATTTAAATATTTCACAGGGCACCATTTTAGATTGATGAATGATCAAATACAGGACATTAAATATATGCTGAACTCCTAGAGAGATAAATTAAAAGATTTAATTTATAATTGGTTTACTTTAAGAAAATTATTTTTAGCAGCTGCTTTTGTGGGCTTAAATATTAATTGATCTGAAAGCTGTCCAATTTTGTTGTATCTCAATTTTAAGTATATTTTTGGTTACCTATTGCCAGTTGCCATGAATGTTCTTTGCTGGATTATTTCGATCTTCTTACCCCTCTTTTCCTCATACTCTTCCTTATTGATTTATAATGTAGCTCAATTTAAATTCGTATCTTCCACCTATTTAATGGATGATATTCCTTGCTAAAATCCGCTCTGCGGATAGTATCCCCTTGCGCAATCCCCACTTATGGGTATAAGTCGCAAAAAATGCATGTCTCGTCTTTGGGTTGCTTTAATTTTAATGTTTGACACTGTCGTACATCTGAATGTTGTATTCTTGTATCTTGTATCTGCGTCTTGTCTCTGGTTGTGGTTGTCTGCCTCTTGACGCTGACTTTCATGTCCACCGCGTCTAAACATGCCCCTAACCATTAACCAGTGCCAGCCCTACATCCTCTTCCGCTTCCTCTCTTGCATTGCTAAAACGTTTAAAATTTTTGTTGTATATTTTTTCTGTATGTTGTTTTTTATCTCAGCTGCTGTGAAAATCCGTTGAAATATCTACTTAGGCACAAGCATGTGGTGGAGAGACGCTTTTGAGGGAGAACATGTACGAGTATCTGTGTGTGTGCGTGGGGCTTGGGGATGTTTGTGTGTGTGTGTTTGCGTGGGTGTTGGGCTTGTGGGGTTTGTTTGCATTGGTATGTGTGACTTGGCATCAACTCGTGCGCAAAACAGTTTAAGAAAATTTCATCTGTCTTGCATTTTAATGATTTAATTTTGCATAAGCTTGTTTCAGCCCAGGACCCACTTCCATCCTTCCGTCCTTCCGTCCCTCCTTATCGGGGTATGCCAAAAAGGATGTGTGTGCAGGCAATCGGCTTTCCTTCTGGTTTGGCTTAAGACGGAGTGACATGTCATTTGATGACATTAGCCCAAAGCCCGCTCGAGAGCCAAACCGATATGGGTCGTGGCGTAGCGTGGCTAATCTGAAGGCATTCGAAAGGAGGACTCACACCTTAGTCCTAGTTGGCGGAAAGTTTGTCCTTTCCGGTGGCGGACAATTCTCAAGTGTTTGCCGTAGTTTGTCAGTGTTCTTCAGCTTTGACTTCATTATGCCGCTCTCTGCTACAATTTCTCAAAGGATATGCGTAATTTCCGAGCCAAATGACAGCTGCCAGAGTCCGTGCTAATGATGTCCTTCATGTCAGCTGTAGATTTCCCCTCCCTGCGTATCCTTCTTCCACTTTGTAGCCCCGGCCACGCCCACACGCACACACACACACACACACATACATAGATGCATACACAGACAGAACACGCCCTCGATTCGCACCTTTCGTTGACTTTGGCACGCAACTGAAATGAATCCGGCTCATCAACGTGGCTGATTTCTGCCTCCTGACTCCCAGACCCCGACTTGTGCGTGTTCATGCCGAGAATTGGGGTTTTTATTTGGATTTTCACATCCACATCCCCATCCCCATCCCCATTCCCATCTGCTGCTCGTCTCACAAAATTCCGTGTCTGTGGGTCCCAGCAGTGGTCCATCTGTAGTTTGCTTTGGCTTCAACAAATTTTATGATCAGCAAGCAAGTGCTGTGGTGCCTTCCTTATGGCTATGCCAACACGTACTATAATCTTTATCACTCGTACTATTAGGGGGGAGTGGCTGGGGCTGTGACATACATACATATATGACAGGGGCGTGACTCGTGAATCGAATTCGCAGAGATATGTAATTTCAATAAACAAATTACCAAAACAATTAGTGACAAATGGTATACATTACATTATAATTGTTAATAGTTGTTGATGGTTTAATGGAAGGTTTATTATGGCAATAATTATATGTGTTATTAGTTTAATTTTATGGGAAATTAATGAGTGTGATTACTAGAGATAACTCAACTAATTAAACACGTGACTGACAAACGCCTGATGGGGGTATTCTTTAGTCCTAATCTGATAACTCTTTAATTTGATAAACGCTACTAAATCCCAAGATTGAATGACTATATACCCCCTTGGGGGTAGCAGAGAAGACTAGGGCTATTTTCTTTGGACTTTACTTATGACTGGGCTTTATTATATTATATTAAGATAGGGAGTATACTAGTCCATGTACAGGAAACAAACTAATCAGCCCTCTAACTAAGTCAAAGGAAAAACTTAATCAGCTAAGGGAAAACCGAAATACTACTTGAATATACAAATCGCATTCATCCGGTAATTTCATTACAATCCGGGGCTCAAGATTTTGCCCCACATTCCCTATCCAGTCTCAGCCCCAACGCTGAGTAGCTGCCTGTGCAATCTCCCTTCTCCCAGGCATCAGGAACAATAGAGAATATTTAAAATAAATAAGACCCATAGCCTAGTTTTTGGGCTGCCAGGAAGCAAGCAAAGGAAGCAAAAAGGAAAGGATTCTGGCCCAAATCCATGCCACCCCCCCATAGAAAACCGCACCATGGACTATCCTAATGCCCCACTCTCTCTCCCATACTTAGCCGCCTCTTCACGGTTAACTCGTGCGGTTAAAGCTGCTTCCTTCCACTCAATTATATAAAGCTGCAGTAGCCCTCGCTATCCGTAGGAGCTGTAGGGCTGCAGGGCTGCAGGGGGAATAAATAAAAAGCGGAATCTCTTGAAATATTGGAAAAGTTTTCACGGGAAAGGGGGAAATCGGAACGGGAAGGGGAAGGGAAAGGGAAGAGGGAAAAGTAAACCAAATGCGAATCCATTTGCCATTGCACTTGGAGTTGAGTCGAAGCTGAGACGGAGTCGGATTCGGATTCGGACAGTGTCGATTCGAGAGTGTTAAGTTCTCTGGATCGCTCTCTTCCTCTCAGACTCAAACTCAGACTGAGTCAAGCTAAACCGAAAGCTAAACAAAACAGCCAAGAAGCGAAATGAATCCGAGTGTATACTCGAATCAAGCAGCTGGTGGCTCTGCCATGCTCTGCTCTGTCTGTCCGGGAAGTGGATGTCGATGTGGATGTACATGGGGTACACCTCCATTGCGGTAAGCCATGCCAAGCACTCGCGTATTTGCTGAACACTCAAAACGCGCACTTACAGCGACACGCGCGGCTAAGACACCCTCTCTCGGAGGCAAGGACAAATGTATGCAAAAAGGGAGTAAAACGTTTTGTTAGCGTTAGGGAGGGGGCGGCCCCCATATCTATATATATTCGCGGGGCTCTTATTATATGTGCAAGCTGAAATCAACGAAATCCAAACACATTGACAGTGCTTAAGTGTTGTGACTGGAGCCTCAGTGCCTCGTTACAATGGTGGGGTGGTAGGGCAAAGCAGTGAGGGTATGCCATGGGGAACTATATAGATGACCGTGGGGAGGAGTTGCCAAGGTTCTGGTATGGCACGAAACCTGTTTACTTAAGCAAACACTGGCCTATAACCATTACACTGTAAAGCACAACTAGATTTATAAATTGTTTTGTAAGAGACATTAAATCAACACACAAATTTTCCAACTTTCAATAGGCTGTTGGAAAATCAATCTTTCCCGAATACAAAGGACTCTATTATATTGTAAATATGTAAATATGTATCTCATTCCACTTGGCAACCTTGTTAACCAGTGTATTCACGCACACAAGTGCACACTAAAGCGAGTAACCAAGTCAGCAGGAGTCAGTAGGAGTTGCCACTATCCTTAGCTCCCTCCGTATGGCACCCTATGGCCCTCTTCATGTGTCTATGTGTCTGTGTGTCTGTGTGTAGGGAAGCCAACTTCCGGCGCTGTTGCTGCTGCTGATGATGGCGTTGCCATTGCTTCCGCTGCGCTGGCTTAGATAATGCCCCCGACTAAGCAGTGGGCACAGCACGTGCTCGTGCTTTCCGGAATGCTTGGTGGCTCTGAGATGCTCCCAGGGCTTCCTGAGGCTCCGTAGCTTTTCGCTGTCCTGCTGTCTGTGATATCCCTCATTGCGACTCCACTGGCGTTAGCGTTTATTAAGCGCATATAATCGTAAAAAAATTAGCTTGTATGAAATACTACGCACAGGGACGAAGCGAGGGGCAGACAGAGAGAGGGCTAAGAAGAAAGAGATGATGAAAGAGAGGTGTGCTTAAAATGCAAATGACCTAAAATGTAGCGCATTTCCAGGAAGGAGTCGAAGCGAGACCCGTGTCATCGCGTGCTGGTGCTTACTTTGTCTTCGTTGTCGTTTCAGCGGATTCACTTCGTCATCTCCACAGATTCACTTAAGCATTTTGATTAAACGCTCTGCTCTGGTTTATTCCCTTCATAATTTGAATTAATGTTGAGGGATTAAGGCGCAAATTGCTTTGTTTAAGGTAGTTTTAAGGGATTGTTTGAGTGATGGGAGAGTATATAAAAGGTAAGACATGGCATATCACCTTTGCTCAGCTATACATATCATACTACATAGAATAATATGTAATATCACACATTTGGAGCAATGATTTGACACACGATTCGTGCCACATGGAGCCTGCTTCAGGAGAAGTTTTCTGTGTGCCAACACGAAGGTAAATGTTGCCCATTTCCATTTCCCTGCCACCCATCGTGTGTGAAAAATGTACACACAACAAAATCAATATCCGCCCAAAAGCTACAGTTCGGTGGCATCAAATGTCACACATTTCATTTCCGTCTGTCTATCTGGCAGAGAGCACACAGCGAACACACATTTGCATGCCACCAGGATTCCGCATTCCTGTCTCTCCTCGATAGTCGTCCTTGCTGCTCCTGTCTGCACATGTCAGCCCCTCCCCAAAATAGTTGGCCATGTGCATACACAAGAAGGATCTGGGATCTAGGACCCACCGCTTTTGCTGCTCCTTTGACAGCTTTTTGATTTGTATGCAAAAAGACCATCCAATGCTTACCTTTTTTTTTGGGAAGGAAATTATTCTTTGAACCAGCTCAAAGACTTTATTTGAAACACACTTGAGTGCAAACATGAAGCCCGCAATTAAAATGGTTAAAACTTTTAATTGATTGTCTCTTCGCTAAGCGTTTAATGCACTTTGTACCAAAGACAAATGCCCTCCGTGGAACAACTGGGGAAAGTTGCTCTAAATACAATAAATAAAACAATAAAATTTTACTAGCACGTAGCATAAAAAAACAATGGCCAGAGCGGAAAAGGAAAGAGAAAGAAAGGGAGAGAGAGAGAGAGAAGAGGACAAGGTGGAAGTGAGGCATAAAACAAAAGCTATAGTAAAGAAGGATAGGAAGCCAAGGCAGACAGGCCATGAAATGGTTGTGAATGGGAGGGGGGAATCGGATGCGGAATGGGTCTGGGTCTGGGAGTGGTTTTGTAACTCGGACCTGGACCCGACTGTCGAACTCCGACAGGGAACAGCCTGCGTGAGCCTGTCAGCATAAACATTCCTGTAACAACACCGAGTGGGGCGTGGGATGCGGAATGGATGGAGGAGGATGGGACTGTAACCGAGTCCGGGGGCAGATAAAAGTATTACAATATACTGAAACACAATAAAGGCCCTGCAATTGTCTGACTTTGATTCCAAGGCCAAGTCTCGCAGAGACCCTTACACTCTTTTTGGTGTGTTGCCAAAAGAGAAGGAACAAAAAATGTGGAAAGTTTTCAATTGCCAGGTTTTGTGTCTCGACAATGACGCCCCCGGGCCGGGGAATGCCCACACCTCAACCTCAAAAACTTGTTTACGTACGTTTTCCGAGTACGTATCAATCAAACGGGCCACGGGGCGTATGAGCAACGAGCTTTGGGGTAAAGCAGCAAACGGGCAACCCATTCGAAATGCCCTTTATGCGCTCCCAAATGTATTGTTTTCCAAATTAAATTCACTTTTCTTTCCCCGGGAATCTAATCAAAGTTCTGGCGTTAAGACTCTGTTTAAAGGGTGTTTGGAAAACAAAGTTACATACTTTCAGATTTATGTGGGCTATGTAGATTTATTCGTGGGGATAGCGATTTCATTTGCTCTCAAGGTTTTCGAATTTCTGTTTTGCCGGAATGGTACTTTGAGTTACAGTTCTTTGGTCTTTTTTTGTGGATCCTAAATTTTAAAGGGCTCTTTATTTATAGACTCTTCTGGTTCTTACCAGAAAACAAACAATTCTCCAATTTATTTACACCATTATTTTGTGCATCTCTTTTGTCTTTGGGTTCTTTTCAGTTCGAATTTTTTATGGCTCCTGGCTTCGATAGTTAATCGATTCGGCTTTGATGGTGCATCAAATTATTTTGCACAGCTATTTCTGATTGCTTCTTCAAAACTAAACATTTTTTCAGAATTTTATTATTCTGCTTTTGATGCATTTTAATTTTGATTTTTTACTCCTAAGATTTTTCTTCCTAAAACAAAAGACACACCTTCATTCAACCCCACCTACATATAAGGATTAACTCTCCTCCAATCTGCTGAACCAGCCTATCATTCCCCGAGTCAGAGTATTTCACACAGTTTGACTTCCTTCGTTCTGGTTTATGGCCTCCAAAAAAATAAAAACACAAGTCCTCATTGTCCCAGAAGGTGACTCACTTTTGTTTTTGTGTGTACGTGGGCGCTGGTGCCGGGGTGCCTCTTGAGCCACGCCCGGGCGGGGCGCCCCTCAATCATATCAGATCAAATCAAATCAGCCGCCTCGTCTTGCTCCTGGCATCCCAACAATACGCACCTACTTATGTGTGGGCGTCGTCTCGATGACGCATGGAATATATTGGGGGGGAAACGGCACGAAAGGAGAGCTCCTTGCTGAAGATGTAGGAAATGTAGAAGATGTTGTAGAGATGTGGGGGGGGGGGGCCTATAAATAGGCCAACGATTTGATGGCTGTGTGGCGTTTTTGGCACCCCGTCTACCCGCTCATTTCGCCCACGGCATATTTTGCGGTTATTAAATTTATTAAGTTTCCACCGCCTGCCAGGCGAAGGCGTTGAGTGGTCGGATGATAGATGAAGCTGTTGGCAGATGTCTAAACAATTACGTGGGGAAACAGCGTCCCCAAACAGCCCGCTTTAAGTATGAACCAATTTTATATAGCTGCCAAGAACATGGCTGCCCAACTTTCCATCTATCTATATAACATATTTTGGGCTAATCAACGAGCAATCTCATTTCGTTCCGAAGAAGCGCCCAAACTTTTCTAATTATAAAGCTGCTGTCGTTTAATTTACATGCACCCTGTGGTGGTTTGGTTCCTCCCAAAGTACTCAGAATAAAAAGAGAGGCAGAAACAGAATTGCCAAACATTTTTCACGCCTCACTTAATGTTTTTATTTTTTGTGCCGGTTCTTTTTCATTTCCAGCGGAAAATAGGCAGAAGGAAAATGAGCCCCCGGGAGGCCGGTGGCAGCGCAAGACCCAGAAATCAACTTCCGTTGTGCAGCGGAAGTGAAATGTGAAATTTGAAATTTATTATTGGCAGTGCAAAGGTCGGAGCGAGGCGAGGCGAAGCGAAAATCCAAGGGAAAACAACAACAAACAAATCAAAAGCGAGGGCCAGAGAATATTTATGTTATTAAAATGAAATCAATGTGCAATATCCGCTGGCGACTCAATAAATTTAGTTAGCAACGTCGCAGCTGATTGCCAGCAGAAGCACATTTTCCGAGGGGTGCGGAATTTTCCCCAATTTTCGTTTGAGAATTTATTGGATGCCATTGATTTGTGTTTACTTCGGTGTAGCTGTCAGATTGCTGCGGAAGCTCCATTTAAATTATTATATTATGCATTATGATTGAGTTTCCAATCAGATGGGCAACAAAATTCAATTGATGGAAGAAACCGAATCAATTGCTTATAAAATCGGGGATTGCGACAAAAAAAAAGTAATACTTTTCCGTTTTCTTGGTAGCCGTTTACAAACTCTTTTGTTAGTCAGAGAGCGTTCTCATTGGCTGTACATTTTTATATCTTTCAGTCCATGTAAAATGATTCCAAAAACTAATTTCTTTGTAAATTCTCTCTTTCTTTCAGAACTTATTGTAGATCCAAACCAGTCATAAGCACGAACATGCCTTGTCCTGCCACACAGCTCCAGCTTTCATTCCAGCTATAACCCTCCACACTCCGAAGCAAAGTCTGCTGCTTTGGGGACACCTTCTTCTATCCGAAAACCCCTTAACCGAACAAATCAGTCAAGCTGGCGTCGTTAAAGCAAAGGAATAACAACAATACTACAAGCAATTATAATAACAATATAATGTGGAGTAGTACAATATCACCAACAAACTCTAAGAAACTATTGATCGGTAGCACACGAAGCGTTGATTATGTCGGTGATAGTGCAAGGACAGCAACAGCAGCCACTAATAAAACAGGAGCAGCAGCAGCCCCAGCCCCAGCCACAGCCACAGCCACAGCCTCAGGAGCAGCAGCAGCAGGACCAGGAGCCAAAGGAACCAAATCGAAAGCCAGTCCCATTGCCAACAAAGCCACAAAGATCTCAATTGAAATGGAGCTTCATATACAAAATAAGTGCATTTCGGCATAGCGCATCACTCTGGAGGGTGGTGCGGAGCCGCCATGGCTGCAGGGCCCCCTTAAAGCCGCATTTTTGGGGGCTACTGGCGTCGGCAAAACAAGCATATTACAGGTGGGCCATTGACTTGTATATCTATCTATTAAATTTCATAAAAGCCGAGAGACTTTATATATTGTATGCATCGATTTTCTAAGCAACCACAATGCCCGTTTGTATCTATCACTGAATAGTGTTTGTGCTGCTTTCATTAGATTCCCCGTCACCCTGTCTTAATTAAAGATATTTAAATCTATTATCCCAAATACCAAAGAACATTTGCCCAGAATCGCAACTTAATTGAAACAATTAATACGAAATTGCCATTGAAGCTTTAAATATAGGGATATTAAGTGCATTGCAGTTTGTAATGCAATTAAAATTAATGGCCATAACAGTCATTATCCACAACACAAGCCCAGTCATCATTCCCCCTATCCTTCCCATCCATAAAGGCATAGAAAGGATTTCTGTTGCCCAGTCGCATTAATTAATTTTTCAATAACAAATTGCGCTTTCAATTAACACAATTCCTGATTAAAACTCTCTCTCTTTCCCTTTGGAAAAGTGTGGATGTGTGCCATAATCAGGATGGGGCAAGGTGGGACAATGGGTAGGCAGGACTGCACTTTTCATGCCCGAACCTGGGCTCTAAATTTTTAATGGGGCCATGGGGCGACGGTGACGGCGATGGCGACCCCGATGAAAGCTGAAAAGTTTAGTGGAATCAGCAGCCGTGGTAGGAGCGGAGCAGCAGCAGGAGCATCAGTTTAGCGTCAAACTTTTTAATAGACCAGTCCCAGAGCAGCTGCCTCTCATTGAGGATATTTAGCGCCTCGTTCTACCTGCACCCCAAAGCTCTCCTACTCTCCTGTGCCCTGTGCGTGTTAGCCCTCCTAATTGCATTTGTGTGCGTGTAGGAGGGCCGTTAATTTGATTTGCGCTTCGCATCGCATCGTATCTTTTGTGGTTTATCTTTTGTAATTAGACAATGGCGGGGCACAGAGCCAGAAAGGCGCATATGTGTTCAGCATTCAGGAGTCTACCGAGTGGAGGGTATACCAGCTAGGATAGGGGCTTTGTAAAGACTTATTCATCGAATGCGATAAAAGAAGTTATCCCTAAAAATGATAAACGTGAAGAACTTACATTTCTTATATAAGTAAGACTTTGCTTTAGACGGGAAAATTGTCCTTAAACCACTGGCCTTTGGAGTTAGTCCTTAGAGCTTTTTTGCATGATACACTCGAAGGTTGATTCGTTTTATTCTCTATTACAATCAAGCAATGCCTCAACAGGGGACACTTTATTTGCCTTCAGATGTAACAAGACATAAACCATATCAACCATACCTAAACTCGTTCGTTAGATTTCTACATTATTAATGCAGATCTAACTTAATTAAGTGCTTAGATGTAGGTCACTATGTCTCCTAGTTCTTTAATCGTTTTAGAAAGCGTATAAGCCCTAGCTCTATTCCCTGCGTAAACTCCCACAGACTCCTCTTTCCCCAACAGTCTTCTTCCCGCCCATACCGTATGCACGGCCCTTTGCTGCTCGGCAAATTCAATTAACTGCAGTTGGCAGTTCCAGTTCCAGTTCCAGTTGCGAGTTGAGTTCCGGGTTGCTTTGCCATTTGCCATTTGCTTTCGCTTTGCTCTTCATTATTTTCCATACGTTTGTTTTGTCTGTGTGCGTTTTACAACTGCGTTTAATGTCTGCGATTGTCCGTGTATTTGTGCGGGATAAGGTCTGTGCATTAGCCTCAAACTCCGCTCGTGCTTTTAGATCTGTTCTATTCCCTTCTAAGCCCCTGTGTCCCTGTGCCAGTGCTCTCCATCTCCTTCCCAGCTGGACGTCTTTTATTGTGTGTAATGCGAGATTTGTGCATTTTTATGGCATTTTAAGCACTGCAAAATCAATTACGTCCTGTTTAATGGCTGTTTTGCGGTCAAGCTGTGAAGGAAATTGGTGGCGGGGGGTGGGCGAGTAGGTTTCCGGTAGGGAGAGCATGAACATGGCTGAAATCTTGATTGCTCTGTAAATGTAATGGCCGTGTAAAAGGAAATACATGTGAAATCAAATTGCCAAATACGTGCCTATACATATTCGACTTTTTAAAGAATCGTTTAAATAAAATTTATAAATGAATAAAATTAAAGAAATTTTTGTTTCGAGTAGTAAATTGCTTAATACCTGGCATATATATTAAGTCAAAAAGGACTGAGGTTTAATGTAAGATAAAAGATACAAGTTTGCAACGAATCAACAGTCGCATCGATATAAATGCATCTGTCTGGGGATTAAATATTAACTACTGTTTTCATATTTCAAAACTGTTTTTTTAGTGCAAATTCAATTTACTGCCCCACTCATTGCCCAGCTTGAACTCAGTTCAATGTCCGTTCCGTTCCGTTCCGTGCCTGAATCTGCCTCAAATTGGTTGAATAAATTGTCGAATAAACTGAAGCTAATTCCTGCAGATAAAGGAGCCAAATAAAATGCAATGCATCATAGCCATAAAGTATACGCTATGAATAACCATTTGTGTAAATTTCGAAAAGCTTCTTTCGGCTCAAGCCCGTTCGCTGCTTATTTATGTGGCAGATAATGTAGCGCACTTTATGGCGCAGCAAGAAGCATAAAGAGGCGCAAAGCCGGCCATGGGGCAGAGAGGGTGTAGCAGGGGAGCAGAGGAGCAGTATAGAGCAGGATGCCAAGAGAGCACGACCGAGATGGAGACGACCATCAATGTCATTTCTTATTCAATTACCAGTTCAATAAAAATAAAACTCAATGATATGCGGCGCTGGGACATAAAAGCGTGGCATCTACGCGAGGCGAGGCGATGCGATTCGATGCGATGTGACCCCTTTTCCCCATGCCATGCCCCTATGGGATCGTCTGTGTGTGCAGGATATAATTTAAAATGGCCGCTAAAAACACTCTACGCTTCGCTTTAAGGCTGTCCAGCCACTGGCCACTTCCGCTTCCGACGTTTGGGTGGCCGCCATCTTAGCGGATATCCTTTTTCTGTCTCGGGTAATTGAGTCGTCGTGTGCATAAATTGCATTTGATTTCATTGCAGCGAAAACAAGGGAAGCGCCGATTGACAGAAAAGAATTTGCATTTATATTAGCAGAACATGAGAACGAGGACCAGAGCGGGATTGTGGTGATGGGTGTCCTCAAAATGATTCTCACTTGACTTTATTATTAGCCAAGTTATCACGCATCCGCACTGGCACACACATACATCATGTGGGATAATCGTGAATTGGCAATCTCGACGATGGTTCCTTGGCTGGAGTAAATGACAGGGCATCACTTTAAAATGCAATCAGGCGTTAAATATCCTTTGAGCCTGTCACTCATTCAACTCATGCATTGATTCACTCACACACACACACACACATGCGCCCACAGAACACGCCCATACTACCCTTCTTTCATTATCGTTTTTCCTTTTCACTTACTTTTTTTTGTGGGAAATTTATTTTATGCCTTTCGCCGGCCTCTGCCTTATTTTCAGGGGATACTTTTCCCATTGACTGCGATTCGCTTTGGCATCTCTCTTTCTGCTCGGCTTTTAGGGGAAAATTAGATGGTCTCGAACCACACAGCCACGCACCAAACTGCTGAACTGCTGGCTTAGAGGTCTCTGCGCGGGTTAATGGGGTCATTTCGACCACGTTTCAGTGCAGATTTCGAAACAGTCCCGCGTGTTGGTTATGAGTTCCATTTCGCATTAGAGTTATGGCTCGTTACTGAAGCTTAAAACTGGCTCAAAAGCTAGTGATAAAGAGTCTAAAAATTTATTAACTAATGAAAAAGAAAATGGAAAATTATAGAGAGTGAATTTACAGGACCTTAGGTGGGGGCGATTGAATTAAAAGGGGATTTAGGTAAGATATATCCGTCTACAGATATCTTTCAATCTGATGATTGAGCAGTTAAGCACATGGAAAGATTTTTTGTTGAATTGAACCCCGGGTAGATTTTCACAAAAAGCTCATTATCCTCCATATAATTCAGATTTAAGGTGGAAAATCGTATCTGTTAAAACCATAATTCATTCAAATTAAGTAGAAAAACTGTAAATAATATCTATATGATTTCAGCATAGATTAGCTCCATCTGATCCCGCTCCCCGGCACGGCTCCAGCACTCTTCATTCTGTAGATTTACTGCTTTTTGCTGGCATTTTTATGTTTACATGACCACCGAGAGCATAAAATCCATAGCCCGCTTTTATGACCACACAATTTTAATAAGCTAAAAATGTGAATAAAATGTGTCCTGACCTCAGGCCTGCGCCTGCATATGGGTGAAAGAACCTCATGAGAACCTCATATAAAAGAACCTAACAGCAGAGCAGAGCAGAGCTGAACACATATTTAAAATGTTTGCCTAACACAGAGCACAAAACAAAACCAAAGGAAACAGAAACAGAAATAAACCAGCGGCCACCCGGCTTCATCTACTCGTGCTCGTGCCTCTCCTTCTATGACCAGAAAACTGCCATAGAAATCCCATAGAAGAACGAAAGAAACACATAAAAAGTATAGAAAAGCTCGCTCGGTTTGCTTTAGAGCAAGGTTTCTATGGGAATCGAGCGAGTTCGCGATGGAATTTTCATTTTTATATTTAATCTCGCTCAACGGCCCACGCGGCGTATGCGCAATATATTACAATCACAATAATATTCAATTTTGTGCGCTTCCATTTTTGCAGCAATTTTTCTACCATGACTTTCCCAAGACTCATCAGACGACAACACGTCGGAAGATATATAAAAACTGTTTGGTGTGCGACACCTGCATACGTGAGCTGATGGTACTGGACGTTCCACCCCAGGTGAGTACCCTAAATGCCTAGCACCAGCAACAGCACCTCCTCCTAGCCGCAGGACATCCTAACTTTCGCATAATTTAGTTATAACTTTCGCACTGTCAGCGCTAGGGAAAATATTTTATGAAAATGTGTACGATACAAACTATTTTTATGCAATTTTCCAGTGAATTTCATGGGAACCCAACATATTAGAAAATTCTCCTTTTTTACGCCGGCTGGGCAAAGTAATTTATTAAATAATTTAAATTGTCAGAGAGAGGGAGAGCGAGACGCTGAGAAAGCTGTTACAATCTGTTGCCAGAGGCCCGACTCGCATAAATGTATTCCGAACCCGAAGACACTTTAAGCCAGCTTTCTGTTGCGCCTGCTGTGCTATCGGTTCTGTCTAGACTCGAGAAATTTATATGGGTGCCTCGTACCTGCAGAATTTTCATTACAGTCCATTACGGTTCCCTTCCATTTTCGAATTCTCTCGTTTTTTTTTTTATAATCGAGCACAGCAGAGCAACAGTTTACCGCAGACAACAAGTAACCACAAAAACCGAATGGCAGGCAACTGAAGCTGCTTCTGATGTTGCCACAAGCGAACTCTCTTTGGGGGTTTTACGCTTTACGTTTTATTCATTTTTCTTCATTTTTTTCCAATGCCCTAAAGGCATACAGATGTTGCTGAAGGGTTTGTCGGACTTTGTTGCATAAATTCCAAAAGAATGCAATCAGATTTGGTTACGTAAAGAGAGCAGAAAGCAGCATTCGAATTCCATTTAGTAGATTGCTGGCAGCAAAAGATTCGATCTGAGTTTAAAATGTAATTTAAATTTGCGTTGTAACGTTAGTTTTGTACCAGGAAACATATTATAGATCAGTTGGCAGCACTTATCCGTTTAATCCGTTTACAATTGCAATCAAATTATATCAAGAATATCTCCTTAGTGGCTTCTAATAACTTTCTGCAAGTAAAACTTTCGTATAGAGTATTTCCAAGCCTCTCAAATTCTTTCCCATCTGTTCGGTGGCTTCTCCTGGTCGTCTGTGGGGAGATTCTTTTGCTTACTTAACATTATTAAAGTCTCCGTTCAGGCCCATAAAAAGTGGGTGCATATATAAATTTTTAATATGCCAACAGACAGTGCAGGAAAGTGGTTCTGGTGGGCAGTTTTTGTGGATATATGTATGTATCAATTTTTAACTACTCAAAAATGCCTGAACGTGTCTGCTGCCGTACGAGGTCCTTGACGTGATCCTGCCCCATTTCGTACTATTATTCGCATGGGGGAGCAATTATAGCCAGCCCATAAAGTTCGTCCTGTCGGTGGCCTTACTCTCTGTCTATCTTTTGAGGGCAGTTTGCTCTGCATAAACCTGAAAACTCAAGGCACTGGTGTGCACTAGTTCTGGCTTGGAGTGGACCCAAGGACTGCGCCACTGACATCGGCAATTAGAGAACAGTTTTCGGTCAAACCGCAAATCACAAACTGACACCGAAATTGTTGAAGGAGATTGTCCAGGGCCCGCCTGCGGCTTGGCCTGCATCTCCATTCAGTACAGTTCTCCTCCACTCTCGTGCCCGGCCCCAAATGTGTTTGTTTGCCACGTTTAACAATCATAAAATATTTATGGGAACACACTGGCGTTAGGGCAAGTTTTTCTCTCCGGTTTTTGCCTATGCAAAGTTGAGGGAAGCCAGCTTAAAAGTAGATGTTTCTAGGGTGTTCACATTTGGTTCGGCTTTATTGGTGAATGCTACAGAAAGTAAGAGCAAATAGTAGCTTATGTACTGCTTCCCAGATAGATTCTAGATTTTAGTAATTTTCTATATCCATAAAAGACCTCGAAAAGGATTACTTAAGAGCAAAGAGAGAAAAGAGAATGTTGTTGACACTTTCGTTGTCCTCCCATCAGAGCTTCTTTCGTGCATAGATCCCATGGTTTTGTTACCCAACTGTTCCCAGCTTGATGGTGTATCTTATATACCCTCCGATCTATGCCTGGGATAACAGCACAAAGCCCAGAACTGGGCCAAGTGGGTGTGCTGACAATGTAGCCCAGGCACAACAAAGGGAAAAGTCTCTGTATAGTCGCTATAAATATCCGAGCATTGCCAAATACATGGACACGGCCAGACCACACAGATATTACGAGTACATATACACCCAAAGGAATTTGCATTGAAATGGCAAACGATGCAAAAGAGTTGACAGGCAGCAAAAAGCAGTTGCCAGTCGGACAGCCGGACAGCCGGTAGTCGACCAGCCACAACCATTGTCATATTAACTACGTGCTACCGTTCCTCCCCTCTTGCTCCCCCTCCCCGCTCATGTAACCTCGTTTGATGGCACTGGCATGCCCCCCTCCTGCCCTGGCCACCTTGCCAATGCCTTTCAACTTATTCATGTCCATTTTGGCGTGAATTTGTTTTCGAGTACAGTTCTTTTTTTCATTATTTTACTTCGTTTTTTTGGTTTGGTATTCCTCCATTGTGTTGACCAAATGGCTCTGATGCTTGTCTAAGAGGCAGGCTAAAAGAGTCAGGCGAGGACTAAGGGTGGCTCCTGTTTATTGTGGTAAATTTTTCATCGTCAAGTGCACTGGCTGGCCGTCATAACTCAAAGTCCACCTTAATGGTTTCCACTTGTACAAGCAGCAAAGCAGCATTTATTTTCCAACAGATTTTCGCCCTGAAAGAGAGAACATCTGTTCTATGTATATATGTATACCTATGTATATGTCTTTGTCTGTAATTGTGTGAGTGAGTGAGTGGGTAGGCCATTTAGTTAGCCATTGTTTACTCTAAGTGGCCTCCGCAGCGAAAGTCCAGCAACTTGAAATGACAATTTATTGAGAGTCCTCTTCTCGATGGCCCCAGAGAATGGGAACAGGTCGGAACTGGGGACTCAATGACCTGGACTAACGATGCCTATAGGGGATGTATTCAGACGGAAAGTTTTTCTCTAAAATATTGCACAGTTCTGATAATGGATGGACAAATTCATATTTTAGCCGAGTTTTCTTTGAAGAACTTAAGCTATGGAGCATCCTAGACAAGAATTTTACTCAAATGGATGCTAAGCTATGAGAGGAAGCTATTCTTTCTAAATTCAGAAACTCTTACCGCTGTCTGGTCCTTATCTAAGGATAAAATAGTTCATAAATCACGGATGTGCACTAAAATAAATCAAAAGAATCGACTATCCAAGGTCATCGTCCAAGACTTTCTATATCTGCCGTCCAGACTTGGGGAATTTAAGTCATTCAGTCCCTTCGTGTACAAGTTGTTGGCGTGTCCTGTCGACTGCATTCAATGTTTGAGTACGCGTGTCGCCACTTGAGTTCCAAAGACCAATCCATGACGGCAACAGCCACAGTGCAGCAATTACAACGAAACAGACATTGAGTACATCCTGGGCTAACGAGCTGCTCGCATTTCAGGCCAACACATAGTCCAGACCAGCCCGTTAATTAACAAGGCTTCGGAGAGGAGCCAGGACAGAGCCAGGGAAAAGCACAAATTAAATGAAATTTAATCAAAAACGTAAATCTAGCTAAGTTACTGCCTCCTGACGGGAGTGGCGTCGACTGGCTGCCAGCCAGTGGAGAATGACACAATACACAAACAAACAGGGGGGGGTGGGGCCGAAGCCAAAGAACCCTAAGGGCCAGACGCCCAGGCGCCAAGGAATGCGGACTCTTGAGCTGCTGCGACCATCTGTGTCGCAGATAGGGTCAGGGGTTGCTGGAGCTTGCTTGACGGGAGAGGGGATTGTTTGTTTCTCCCCCAGTGTTCTGGTCCCTTCTTGGGCTATCTTTCCTTTTTAGAGTCTGTTGTCTAGTCGGCCTTTGACTTTTGTTTGCGCCTAAAATGCTGCGCCGTAAATTTAATTATAACGTTTACTTACTGTCTTGCTGTGGGCGTACAAACCAAAGACCCTGGCCCCTAGCCCCTAGCCCCTAGCCCCTAGCCCCTAGCCCCTAGCCCCGACTCTGCTTCTGTCGTTCATTCCCACTCCTATTCTTCATTCCGTCTCCTGCTCATTAGCACAGGGGCGGGGGAGGCAAACGCAGACCCCGTGGTGTGCTTCTGATTTGCCTTTTGGGTCCTGTTTACACCGAAAACTGCAGCTCTGCTTGGGGATTGATTTATGTCATCTAAAAAAAAGCAGGAAGCGGATGTGCCCGCCGTACAAGCACTAATGGAACCAGTAGTTCTTTTTTGTTGCCGAGAGAAACCACTGACAGACAGCACACACTCACATGGCCGTAAATGTTCTGTCATTTTACGAGAATTCTAGTGTAACTGCTACGTTTTATGGCTATTATGAGAGTCGCTCTGGCAAAGAAATAACCGCAGAAACAAGAGCTTCAGTTACATTTAATAAACGTGAAAGCTGTTAGTAATTAAGGGAATTTTCTGAAACAGAGATGAATAAATAAATGCCATTTCTGCTGCTGCCGCTGGAGCAACGAATACTAAAAAGATTTTCATCCAACCACAATAGGGGAAAAGTAAATGCTAAATAAATAAGAGTCCCCCCAGTGCCATTTATCCAGATGTTTTCCATAAAGCAAATCAATTTAAAAAGATATTATATCAAACAGATTTACTCTGTTTGGGATTATTCCACTTTTAGTTCAAGGATGACAGGTTATCTATTTGCACGGATTCTGTTTCGGATTATTCCATTCTCTCCCCCTCTCTCTATTGAATGTAATCCCAATTAAAATGCCATACAAATCCATATGCAAAAATAATTGTGTTTATCTAACGAGTTATCATGCTATAATGACATTTGAGGAATTGTTTTGATAAACCATAAATACTGATTCAACTCATATCATAAACACAATAAACACTTATATTTTTCCTGAAAAAAGAAACGATAAATATATTTCCGTATTTATGTCATCCTGCTGCCTGTTGTGTACCGCTATTAAATGACATAAAACTCTTTTCCGCTTTTCCATATTTGATTTTCATATGCGTGCCGAAATAATGCGAAACAAAAATACAACTCAACCGACCGTATTGACACATACTATACATCTGTGTGCCATACGATATTCTCTCTGGTACGGGTACGGAATTGTCTGTCGGTGCGTGCCGTGGGGTTCTGTGCGCTGTGCTCTGTGCTCTGTGCTGTCCTCGTCGAAAATATGCTGATGAAAAACAAACACTCGACCAATTGGCATGGCAATCCTTTGCCAGAAGCGATTTCCGGCTGATAACTTCGCCGAATGGAACAACGGACATCCGCTGGGGCTGCGAACGGTGCACGCATATGTGCTAGTCTATGACATGGGCAATTTGGAAACGTTTCAGGTGAGTGCCCCTGCCGCCCCTGCCGCCCCATCATCATCACCATCATCGATATGCCCAATGGCATGCCGATTTTACCTGCTTTAATTGATTGCCAATTTACGCGATTCATTCGATTGCAGTACTGCCGCTCGATGAGAGATCAAATCTTGGACAGTTTCAGTCATCGTGATTTTAGCATAATTGTGGTTGGCAATAAATATGACAATGTGACTGAGGCGCAGGCCAATTCGCAGGTGAGTACTCACTTAGTGGTTTTAAGAGTCAGGTAAATGAGTGCTAGGCTTTGGAAAGTGAAATTGAACAGTTCTGGAACATCAATAGAGTCATCTGATTTGGATGAGAATGCATACAGTTGTACACTAATGTTATACCAATGTTAAGAAACCCTTGCCTTAGTTCTTTAATAATAGAAAAGCCACTCTACTTCTTTTAAGAATTGCCAGAGAATGCCTATGCTATTGATTCACCATTCGTGCTATTAGTTTCCCACGGATTGCACTCAATATTGAATCTCTTCTCTTTCATCTCACACACACTCGTCATGGTATGGCAGGAGCTCAAGGATATTTCCACGCTGGTGCGCAAACATTGGCGCTGCGGCTATGTCGAGTGCTCGGCGCAGTGAGTAATCAATATCAGCCCACAGATACCCCCACAAATACCCAGATATTCCCACATAGCACTCGTATATCAATTGCTTCGGCACCGCGGGCTGCCAAGGAAGACTAACTGGTATTCTTTTCTGGCCCTTTTTATAGATACAACTACAAAATCGGCGACGTATTCCGTGAGCTAATGGGCTGCACCAGCAGTGGGAGCAACACGAGTGGCGGAGGCGGCGGTGGTGTCGCTGGAGGAGGCGGTGGCTTGGTTGGCACTGAGTTCTCACAATCAACTAGGAATAAAGGACGCTGTACAATACTTTAGCAAATGTTGCATAAGTTTTTTAAGCAAACGTTTTGATCTAGCGCGTAAATACGAGTGTCCCGGGTGGATACTTTCGCAGCTGTTTGGTTGCCGACGACATGGGGGCCAGATGGGGTGGCACGATGGCGTATACGCAATCTCCTTGAGGCCAACAGCAGCATCAACAGAAGAAACAACATTGTTGCCCCTTGGCAATGCCTGCAGATGCATATTTTAGCATACATTTTAGTGGCCACACTTTGCAGTTGTCCCCGTGTGTCGACTCCCCTTCTTTTCGTTTGCCCTCTCTTCTTTTGTTTGCCATTATTACAACATTTTGCTGGCTGCTTTTATCGCATCGCTTTTTTGTTTGCAAGAGCTCCGCTCATTTAAATGGCAATGCGAATGGGAATGGGAATTGGAAAGGCATGGCATGGCAATGGCTGTCGAACCCCAGATACATTTGGCCAGGAGCAAAAGGCCAGAACCCAGATCCCAAGCCAGAGCCAACCAACATCCTCTCATCCTCCTGCTGACAACTTTTTTGCATTCGCATTTGCATTTGCAATTCAATGCCCGTGAGCCAGGCAGGAGGAGCAGCTGACATGAATATGCAACAGAAAACAATAAGAGTATCCCCGAAGATGTACACGAATTGCAAAAGTTTGGATTTCATTTAATTATTATCGTTATTACCGGTATATTGTAGTTATTATTTTATTCGTCGTGGAATCGTAAATAGGCAATTAATCCCACCATAATTTACAATACATTTTATGTAACGAACGAATAACCTTGGTATGGAAACCAAACCGAAATCGTATAAGTAATATCTATATTTAAGCTATACATACACATACATACATACATACATATATGTACGATAAACATACTTTAACGTTGTGATCATTTCAAGAATTAGTTCTTAAGCAAATCCACAAACAAAGCGTCAGCGAATGTCAAGTCTCAAACAAAAAAAAACTGGACTACAAGAAGTACACACGTAACTTTAAGTCAAGTTGGGAAATAGAATAAATAGCCTTAAGTATTTGAGGTAGTATTACAATCATGCCATTACACTGCTCAATCGATTTATAGCCATAATTATCTGCTGCACCTCATTTCATTGCCTGTAGGGAAAGATGTTACAAGAACAAAATTATAGGTAGGCACTCACAAGTGTGAATGAAAGCTTAGGGCTCTTCTTGACTTGCTGAGAAGTGTTGGATAACGACTAAGCTAAGCACCGTGTAGAGAACCCTAAGCATGAAGCCTAAATGCAAACAATTATGTCATAGTAAACCGATACACACTAAACTAAGAATATAATTAAAACGCACAAAACACCAACGATTGTGTTATTATTTTTAGTGATAGCGGCATTAACCATGACATACACGAAAACCGTTCACCCTTAGGCTAGAATCGAAGGCTAGACATAAGGTTTAAGGTGCAACAGCAGGTGTTTTGTGTAGTATAGTCTAGCGGTCACATTTAGTTAGTTAGATAACGTATATCACTCTATCTGTTGGACACCGCCTGTGTAGCTGATTTAACTGAGAGTCTACTACGTAATGAATACAGACCATACCATACCGATCTCTTTCTTCACCTCAAACAGCAACAAACTCAAACAACTCAAAAGAAAAGCAATCAAGGCTGACTTTGTACATAGAGATTTCAACAAAATGAACTTTGCGAAAATGCTATGAACCGACTTTTACAGCAATATAAGTATTAATGGGGGAACTATTGTAGTTACGTACGTATATACATAATTCTAAACCTAACTGATATTCAAAGTAGATAACTGGGCGCACTGCCAAATTTGGTTCCACTCCCAGTTGAGTGTTCGGCTAAGAATATAGGAAAGAATTAAGATTACAAAAAACCGAAATGGAAAACAAATTTTTAGAACTTATTTGAAGGGTAAACAATGCAATGGCGATAATAAAACACACATTATATGATACAGAATTTGCAAAAAAGATATTGTTAATAAATATGAAATACAAATTCTATAAATGTGGCTTTGATAAAGGACATATATTGTTAACAAATCATAAATAAAAAAAATATAGCTCAGTTTGCTTACTTGTAACCCCCCGCTCCCTTTTAACGTACCAAAAACGTTTCATTCTTTGTTCAACAGCACTGAACTGATCCCAACTAGAGAAATGTGTTCACGGCCACTGTCACTTTCCAACACTGAAACATACATTACTTCCACAGCCTCCCCAACAAGTAAGCAAACGGCAAGCACTAACATCGACATATTTATATGATATATACCCATATACATATATACGAGTAAATCTAAATATAATTGTATGTATTTGGTTCGTGTTTTTGCCTTTGATTTTCAACATTTACAGATTCGTCAAAATGGCTGTTAATTTTTGGAAAATAAAATAAATGCTAAACGCTAAAACAGTTGAAAGGAAATTAAACAATAAATAAAATAAAACGCAACAATGGACAATTGTTGAATTTTTGTAAATTTAAGCAACAAACGCCTTGCCTCTGCAACCGAATGACGCAAGTGGAAATACATACATTAGTGTAGCAATATAATAATTAAAATCTAAAAATTTAAATAATGTATTGATAAATCAAATGCTTCAGCCGCTTGTTGTTTGTTCAGAGCCATCTAATTAACCTTAAGTGACAGCTGCAGCAGCAGCTAAATTTAGATGCCTATTATTAAAAATGACTAATATAAAAACGGATCTCTGTTAAATTTTTGTAAAACAATTGCAAAGAAGCGTAGAAAACAAATGTTAAATCGGACAGAAGCTCGTAAACCGCACCGAAACCTAAATGTTAAGCAATTTAATATATAACAACAATTAAAGCCGCAACCCGAATATTGTCTACAGAGTGGCATGAGAATATTCGACGACTAATCGTTAGTACTGTAGAGAAAGTTTTTGGAAAATGCGCAAAAGACGCAAATAAAACACAAAATAAAGTGATACAAAATATAAAAAAAAAACATTTAAAACCATTTTTTATTGCCCCAAACTCGCATGTACTATAGCGTACCTGTATTCCCCCAGACAATCACCTGGCAATGTCATGTCATTAATAAAATCAATTATGGTTGAACACTACGCCGTCAGCAATTAGAGAACATTTCCATTTGTTTGTATTTTTAAACACTTTTATTTCTCCTTATCACCTAGATCTAAAAACAAACTTTCGCATTAGCTGATAGCACAAATCAGGAAGGGGGCTACTTCGATAGAAAAAAAACTTGGACAAAAACTTGGGGTGGGCACAACTCAATCGTAAATCATAACTCAGAAACTTATTCTAGCGACTGTTTTTTTTTTTGGGAGCACATCAATATAGTATGTATATTAATTATAAGTATTATAAACAAAAGCACTTTGCGACACGCAAGAGTTTAAAAGGTGAACGTAATACAAAACCTATCAAATAGAATGCTACCAATAAATGAACCTCCTATCCTACAGATAGTTTCCGAGGTCAGCGGATGAGGCATAGCCAGGTGAGAGGATGATTAAAACAGAAACGGCGATGGGACACTTTTAGTAAATAACTTACAAACGAAATGTTAACAGATGACTGAAATTGGTGTCTGCCTCGGGCCGTAGTCTATCACTAATGCTTCTGATGCTGCTGATGATCGCTGGAGCTGCTGAAGGTGCGGCTGCGACTCAAGCGACGGGCTGCCTCAGCCAGAGCCGCCTGCTCGCTGCGTCCGTCTGCCAGGTGGACGGGCAATTTCAGAATATCATGCAGCTGATTCTTCAGCTGCTTCGTCTGTGGCCGCTGTTCGGGATCGGCAGACAGCATTTGCTGTAGCAGCTCATACTGTCCGGGGTAATTGTTGGCAAAGTCTTTCGGGTACTGGCCCTCTCGCAGGGCCCGCATTGTCTTGATCCGCTCCATTTCAGTGCAGAAGTACACGTGAAGCTCGAAGAAGATCAAGCCGAGAGAATAGATATCCACTCGGTAGTCGTAGTGGCGGCCCAGCAGCTGCTCAGGCGACATGTACAGGTGGGTTCCCACCTGCTGCGTGTGCCGAGCACACGAAGGAAGGCCACTCTGATCGCCACACTTGGCTACCAGATTGGGTATGTCCGCCATGTCGGTGACCAGGCCAAAGTCACCAATTTTAATTTTGCCATCCTGCGAAAAGAATATATTGCTTGGCTTCAGATCACGATGAATGAGACCCTTCAGGTGCACATAGTCCACGGCATCAACGATCTGATGGAAGATGTCGGCAATGTGCGAGGCCCGAGCCTCGGTCCGATTCTCACGCAGCCAGTCGCGAAGGCTTTCCTTACGGCAAAGTTGCATCTGGATGTAGAGATAAACCTTACTGGGCTTGGCCACCACTCCATTCTGCATGGTGGCACTCGGAGGTGTGCCATGGCTGCCATTTGGCTGATGAGGATTGTTATTGTGATTCTGGGCCAGGGCCAGAGTGAGTGGTTTCTTTCGCAGCCTATCGGAGTCCCCGGCATCGTCACTGACATTGCCCTTGGAGCGTACGGATTCGATTTGAAAAGAGTTCGAAACCAGCGGATGCTGCGAGTAGTTGATGTTCTTCAAATCGAACGACGCAGAGTGGATATCAATAGACACGGAGCTGCGATGTAGTGGTCCTTCCCTCTTACTCTCATCATCATCATCATCGTCGTCCTCATCGTCATCATCGTCCTGCTGAACACCTGCTCGCAATGCTGCCGAGCGCGACTCACTGCGAAACTCAATAAGCGAGTCCTCTTCTTCATCGTCATCATACTCCTCCTTGATGTTTCGTAGTCCAGTATCTCCATTGCCGTGAAAGTCATGGCTGCAGGCTGTGCTATTGGCAGCATCCGAGACCCAGGACAAAAGCTGTTGCTGCCGCTTCTCCTGAAACTGATCGGCCAGTGAGGGGAATGTGCTCTCGTCGGGCGTTTCGATTTGTATGGAAGTTGAGAGCTCATGGGCCAGCAGCTTACGATCTTCCTCCTCCTGCCAACCAATGGGTGGGGTTTCGGTCCAGGACTGCAACGAAATTAAACTGATTATAGTCTCTTCACTGATTAGCACTAAAAGATCACTTACATGAAAGTAACGCACAATATTATGGTGCTCACAGCTGGCCAGAGTGCGTGCCTCACGCAACACCCGCTGCCGGGATGACTCCTTATTTGGCAGCGTTATCCGCTTGACGGCATAGTGATTCTCATCCAGCTTATTCTTGGCCTCGAATACCACACCGAACCCGCCGCGACCCAGGCATGTCATCAGATCAAAATCGGTCTGGAAACGTGAGGTGTAATGCTCACCCGAGTGTGTTGTGGACTCGGATAGCGAACGCTGTGTATTTCCACTGCCCGGAAAGCTAAAACGGTTGCCAGGACGCTGGTGCTGCTGATGATAATGTGACATTGGCACAACGGGTCCGAGAAGCGCCTGAGTGGATGCCTCAGTCGCCTCGATGGCTGTCTGTACCGGCACATGCCGTTCAATCACCAAATACTCGCGTTCCACACGCTGATTCCGTTGTCCCATGAAGATGTTCAGGATAACCGCCGAGGTGAAAGCAATAACCACAATCTCCTTCCACCAGAACCACAGCGACAGGATGACAACCTTCACCGGAGCATCGATATCGTCTAAGCTGAAGCCCAGATCATCATTGATGCTGTGATTTCCGGTGGCATCGACTCCCCCAGTTTTGTTGCTGCCGGAAGAGGGTGGCGCCTCAATGGCGGGCAGTCCAGTGGGTGTTTCGTTCGTGCCACACTCCGAGGGTCCCTCCAGTTCAGTGGATCCAGTGAAGAAGTAATATCCGTTGCCATTCACAAACTCCGATGCATTCAGCACGGACTGGGCAGCCACAGCAAAATTCTGATCATCATATGGCACTAGTTCGTTTCCCTGGGTGGGCGGCTCTTCGCCAATTACCTCGGGATCTATCTGGTTCGCCTGGAAGATCACCAGGGAATGGCTACTGGCTGCTATGGGCTTCCAGGGTATCTTGGGCATGAGACTGGTATCTCCTGTCAGCTGCTGGTAGACCTGCGTCTGGTCCATTATCTCCTGGCGTAGCCGGATCGACTCCTGTATGTACAGCTGCTTGTCATACATCCCCAGATATATGGAGGGCGCGCTTGTTGGTCTGTTGTTGAGTAGCTCGTCCTCATCCTGGTCCCACAACCACTGGGCCGAGCTGAACAAATCAATGGCCTTCAGTTCGTCGTCGGCATTGGTATTCCAAGCACTCACAATGGGATGATCGAACTACAGGAGAAAATTGACTTAACACTGGGCTTGTTCCGTCTATGTTCCGACTCACCTTATACTTCCAGAGCATGTCGTGGGGATTGCTTTTGCTGAAAGCGCAGATGATGCCCTCCGGCACCACCACTTTGATATCCACATCTAGCACGGCCAGCTCCAGCTCGTCGCGGGGCTGCATATGACACTCTGAGGCCCGCACCATATCCAGTTCGTGCTGACCGACGCTAAAATTCCAGCGTTCTATGCCCGTGCGGGATTCCACGGCACGAACAGTCTGCGTTTGGCGGCGCACCACAATAACATCGTCCAGCAGCGGATCATGGGCCACAATATAGCCAGCCTCATCTCTAATGTGGTCATCATCATCAGCTGCATCGTCGGGCAACGGCTCCTCTTTGACGTCCTCGATAGTGTCGTTAATGGCACGTCCCTCAGCCGTGACATTAACACAGCCATTTATAGAGCATTCGTAGAGCAGCTGACCGGTACGGGCAGAGACGCCATATGTGCGGGTCTCCTTGCCACCAGATATGACCAGATCGTCGCTAAACTTGGCACTGGAACTAAGCAAATGTTCCGCTGTAATGGGTATGGGATCTATGGAGTCGCCATCGAATTTGTATATCCCACCACTGAGCGAGGGAATCATGCGGACGAATTGCCCATTGTTCGTCAGTTCCAAGCGATGGATGCTCGATGAGATCAGTGGTCCAGGTCCAGTGGGCACACTCCAGCGCAGCTTACCAGACTTGGCTATATCCAAAGCGCTCAGTCGTCCATCTAGAGTTGTTATGTAGAGGAGTCTGTGTGGGGATAACAAAACTGACATTAGAATTTTGTTCGTGCAGGAAAAACACGTCAGGTCCCTGACCTAAACAACAAATTTAATTTTATCGCTAATTGATTCATTTACACCGCATAGCACCGGTATTTCTATATTGAATCAAAATATTGCATCACTTAATGCAAGGATACCCTGTGCAAAATGGTCACACTGGCAGCCGTCATGACAGCTTGCTTGGTAGGTGCGGCGGGGGAGACCGACACAGCTGATGCCGTGCCAACAAGTGGTTTTGGCCCCTTTTCTTGGCATGCCATCTCGCTCGCACACACGGAAGAGCCGAAAATGGCGCCCTCCAAATGTCGGGCAAGGCAAACGCAAGAAATGGTGAAATTCGAAATGTTTTAAACAAACATACACTCGCAGAAAGCAAAACAACGCAAATCAACGAAACGAAACCCGTTTTATACTGTGTGCATAACTAAACATATCGCATCGAAGCCGTTTTTTATCTGGCACAAACAAAAACGCTAGACTAAAAACAGTTAACTTTTTCTTTTGTCCACATGACTCACCGCATGCTTGATAAGGTGCGTTCCCTGATTATACTACTATTTAAGTAGTTGAAGGGTCAATAGATATTTTCGAGCCGATCAGTGGCTGTTCTTGAATCAATTAGATATTCTAAGGTTAGGAATGGGAACAAAACAATCAATTTTCTATGCGTCTCATCGGTTCTCGATTCTGACTTAGTAAACACGAATTTTCCCAATAGTTTAATCAAATATAAACAGCATTTTTTCAATATTTTCTTAGCTGCTTGCTTTTTTACACTGGCACTGCACTTGGGGGGGACTGTGGTGTAAAGCGAACATTCGAGAACATTTTCATCACAGTGCGTAAGAAAAGGTCACACACAACCCTCGCCGCCTAGCTTCTTCTTCTTACCGACGTCCGATCCGACGGTCGTCCCGCTCCACACAGTGTGTAATGGCCGGCGGGGTATTGGAGCTCGCCTGCTGGAGTTCCGAATCTGTTCCTGATCCTGCTGCCGCTGCCGCTGGTACCATTGCCGCCACAATCGAGGTGATCATGGTCAGCTGGAGGATCAGGTTGCGTCGACGTTGCGTGAAGATGCCATTCAGTCCATCCTGTATGCCCATTATACGTACATATACGTAAGTGCTGATGATTTTTGTTAGTGTTCTTCGGTGTTTATGGAATGTACAATTTATGTATTAATTGGCTTGTGCAACGGTGACGTGTTGTCGCGAATTTGGTCGGTGGTGGTGTAACAGCAACAGCAGCAGGAGCACCCATCAAAGTCGGCGCACATTTCCTCATAACTTGCCGGCGCGCACAACAATAGCAAATTTATATTTATATATCTAATTGTATTATAAACTAAATTAAACAATTTTAAAGCAAATTTTTGTTTTCGTCTCGACCCGCAACACGCTGCTGTGCAGTGTGACCCGATTTTGACTAGCTGAAAATACCAATTTATGACGCAAATTAAATCGCAGTTTCGTCATTGCTGGAAAAATACTAAGAAAAAATCACGGAATTCCAAAGAAACGGCTGCAGGAGCAGCTGTCAAACTAATATAAATCAGGTGTGGATTCGAATCGCCCAAGAAATTTAGGTGTCCATTTTATTCGAATCTCGTTCATTTGTATATGTTCCGGGAGTAAGTTTGAGAATGCAAACAAGATGGAAAAGCATGGTAGATTCCCCAAATCAAGCATTTGCCTGCTACAAGTTCGGTTCTCTGTTTCGTTCCGAAATATCCGTTAGCATTCAATAGCTAAAACCAAAAACAAACCACGAAACCACCAAAGCACTTTCATTACTATATACGTTTTTGACGCCTATAAGATATTCCAATAGTTGAAATATTCCCCTTGCTTCATAGTTCAAATATAATGGAACCGTGGCTGCCCACAAGGGAGAGCTCAACACCAAGTTTGGGTTGTAATTAAATTTAAATTGTTTCATTTATTGTAAAACGGATTTTTTTTACTCTGCAGGTCAATTACTTAAGTTGATTTTAACTTAAATCCTTGATGGGTAAAGCATCTGCAATAGAAACAGTTAACATTAACTATGGGGAAACCAAGATATACTTGAGGGGTAAACTTACGATGCGAATGCGGTGTCCCATGGCATGACCGGGCAGATTCCTGTTGAAACGGGCACGGACAGCGCCAGTGTTGCCATGAATGCGGATAACCTTGCCCCAGACAGCGCGGACGCGGGTCTTGCGCTCGGGATGCTGTGGTACGCACTTCTTGGTTTCTGCCTTGTAGACATAGACGCAACGCTTGCCAACATAGAATTCGCCATGCTCCTTGCGGCGGGCGCCCTCAATCTGCAATGGAGAAATTGGTTTATATCAAAATCTCAATGGAAGGAAATAGGATGCACCTACCTTGAGGATAGCCTGGTTCTCGTGCTGGTTCCTCAGACCGCGCTTGTAGCCGGTGAAGACAGCCTTGGCAAACAGACGTCCGTGACGCTTGTACTTCTTGGCGGACACTTTAGCCTCGGTGGTGGCGGCCTTCTCGGCCTTTGGTGCCTTGGCGGCCTTAGGAGCCTTTGGGGCCTTTGCGGCCTTTGGCGCAGCAGCAGCGGACTTGGCAGCTTGGGTGTCGGCCATGGCTTAACTGTTGGAGCAGAAAATTCCATCGTTAAAAACATGCACAGAACTGTGTTATATTCACAAGAAGTGTTGGCCTATGCTAGGGCATTGAGCATTTGTTTTGGTTATTTCATCCACAGACATCGCACAGCCAATCACTTCCTAGGCGCACAATAACTATTTGCGAACATAACACACATATCCACCGAGTCTTTCGAGGCACTATTTCTCAAAGTTACATGCATTTTCATGTATATTTTTACATTATTTAGTGCCCGAAGAAAAATCGCGTACGTACCGGAAATATGTCAAATGGCGAAAGAGGGAGAACAAGCAGGACTTATCGTATATCGATAAGAAATCGAAGTTAACCCTCCTAAGCCCCATATTTTAAAATTGTTCAACGACTTGATGTAAATGGCGGCAAATACTACTGAAATTGTAAATTCTTCTGGTAGATCCATTCCATTTTTTCAATTCTCATTATTTTCGGTGGAATATGAAAATACAATGGGATAATCGACCCTCTGAAATATACCAAAATATACCGTCTCATTTTACAAATATACCGTAAATATACCAAAATGAATCGAATATACCATTATATACCATATACCATATACCAACCTTTTACCACTAACCATACAGTATACGGTATGTATATATGCTGTATGGTTAGTGCTTTTACCAAACGAACTGTCGTGCTACATTTTCTGATCGAATACACCGATTCGTATTTAAGGGTTTCCTTTTCATGTAATCGAATAGTTGCAAAAAATGGATCAAATAAAAATGTAAGAAATGTAAAAAAATTTAATAGTTGTACATCAGATTAATAATATTACGAAATAATTTGAATCCTTATTTTACTGCCTCCTTCCTCCTGTGATAATTGCCAGCTTTAGATTCAAAGTCCCTCGTAAAATAGTCTATCGGTATCGAATATAGTGAAATCGAGTGTATTTTTTCTGGTACCGAAAACAAATCAAAATTTTCATAACAATGTCGAAATCTGGATAAATTTTAAAATTTGGAAATACAATTTGAAGCACATGTAAAGCACAAAAGCCAAAGGACAGCAGCATATAGTGCCGGAATACTCGGCCAAATAATTGCATAAAGGTGTTTTGTTTGCTCTTGGCCCCCTCCTCGCTCAGCACCGAAGACGAGTGGCGGGTTCTGCACTTGTTCCTCTGTGATTTCAGCTCGAGTGTTGAATGAGATGGGTCTCTTGATGCAAGTGTTCCAATGGGAGAGGCGGTGGCATCTAGTCAAGAGATGCGACGTAACGCTGAGGCGCGGCATCAAGAAGAATGCGGCATATCCAACCAAGTGAGTCCTTGCTTCGGGGGGTGCTGGCAGCCTTCTGTGGGTTGCTTTGCCTCTCCCATCAAAACCATTTGAATCATTATTGCATAATGCAAATCGTGTTGCAGGCTTGCGGAAGTGGGACGTCTGGTGGAGGCCAGGGATGACAAATACGAGACCGGACAGGTATTCCTGCACCGCATCTTTGGCTACCGTGGAGTGATACTCTTTCCATGGACCGCCCGTGTCTACGACCGTGATCTCCACAATCCCAGCAAGATCACCGCAACGACAACAGCGACCGCCACGGCCACGGCGACGGCCACTCCGCCCCTGGAACAAGGAACCAAAGAGGCTTCACTTAGAGTTAAGCCAACATCTGCAACGTCGCCTACTCTTACGCCAGCCGATGTCGGCTGGCCGGAGTCACAGCCCGTTGGCAGCCGTTCCGAAAGTACCACAAGCATGGGTACCGCCAAGACATCGGCCCACTCTCAGGTGGACACCAAAGAGGTCCGGGGCAAAGTGCAAACCTTCTATCAAGTGCTCATCGACACAAGGGATTGCCCGCACATTGTAAGACTAAAAAAGTAGCCTCTAATCTGCCAGAATTTAATTCTAAAGCTCTTTCTAGCGGGCCCAAACGGAAGCCGTAACGTTTTTGGGGAATCAAGACTCCAATCGCAGCCTGTATGCCATACCCGGCTTGGACTATGTGGCGCACGAGGACATCATGCCCTACAGCTCCACCGAAAAGCAGCCCCTACAGCATGAATTATTCGACAAGTTCCTGACCCCTGCCCCGGACTCGGATCCGCCGTTTGTAGGGCAGGACACGTTGAAGGCCTGGCAGGAGAAGAACCATCCCTGGCTGGACATGAGCGATGTACACAAGGAGACAACTGAGAATGTACGAATCACCGTGATTCCCTTCTATATGGGCTGCAGGGAGACGCCAGCCAGCTCCGTCTATTGGGTACGTCTTAGATTGAAGTCTCAAACATCTATTAATCTTTATCCCTCTCTTTAGTGGCGCTACTGCATCCGTCTGGAGAACCTGGGCGAGCTGAGCGTGCAGCTGCGCGAGCGTCATTGGCGCATCTTCTCCCTGTCGGGCACTCTGGAAACGGTCCGTGGCCGTGGCGTGGTTGGGCAGGAGCCCATACTCAGCCCCCGGCTGCCCGCCTTCCAGTACAGCAGTCATGTTAGCCTGCAGGCGCCAAGTGGACATATGTGGGGCACCTTCCGGCTGGAGCGCGAGGATGGTTACTCCTTTGACTGCAAGATTCCGCCCTTCTCGCTGGAAAGCAAGCCGGATGACATCAGTCCGCCTACCTCAAGCGCGCCCACCGGCACGGGAAACACCGAGGAATACGAAAAGAAGCGCGACGATACCGACTAAGAGACAGGCGCGCACATGGCAGTGCCACAAATGTTGTTGAGCCGTAGTTAAATGATTTTAAAGACACAATCTTATTTTGACGCCAATTCAGAAAGTACATGTGGATAGTGCAAATTATATTAATCAACAAAGAGGCAATAACGCATCAACAGATCTTCTCAGTTGCCCAGTCTCACATTCTTGGTCTCCACCTGAAGGCCAAAGTCGAAGGGCCTTCGGTTTTCGTGGATATCGAAGAGGCTTTGCAGGGCATCCAGTGCCGCCGTCTCTGTGGCTGTCGGTACATCCTCGCCAAAGCCCTTGCCCAGCAGCTGGCGATTCGCGTAGATGCCCACGTGGTAGGCAGCCAGAACTGTGTTCTTGCCGCAGTCCCCCAGCAGGCGGGGCTCCACCTCTCCCAGTTTCCGCTGCTGACAGATCTCCTCGAGCAACTGCACGGGCTGCTTGGGTGTCCACAGATCCAGCAAATCTTTCTGATTCAATTGTGTGCAGATAAAGTCTCTGACGAAGAGGAAGGCCCGCTCTACGCCACTGGAATCTGCCAGAGCCCCAATCACCGCCTGAAGGGATTCGGCCAGGCTCTCGGGAGAAGGCGGGTACTCTGTGGTGAAGATGAGATCTTTGGTTCCCAAATGCGACGAAACATTGGCCAATGTCTCTGTGCTCAATAAATAGCTTGCAATGGCCTCCTGTCCTTCCTTCGGAACCTTTGGCAGCGACTGTTTCAGAAAGGCCTCAACATAGGCCCTGGCAATGTGGCTACCCATCTTGGCCAACTCCTGATTATCAGCTATTTTAAGGTCCCCTTCTTCAATGCCAAGTTTTCGCTGCTTTTCCTCCTCCTGGTGGGCATATGACCGCTGTGTGAAGGCCTCCTGCAGTTGCGGCAGCTCAAAGTTTTCCCCCAGTCGCTTGCCAAAGGCAAACAGCTCCGACCGGTAGTTCCACTCCACATAGCCCGCCCGGGGTTCCGGCTTTTGGGGCCCTTGTTTCTGTTGACGATGCGCGAGCTCACGTAACGTCGGTGCGACCCAACGTTTGATGTGACGGCGTGTTTGCACTGCCGAAATAAACATGATTACTGTATTGACTTGGCGCAATCGCTGAGACATACCTGTTCGCGCACTATTAAGCGGCCTGGCAAGCACCAGAGCACCAGCAACGCTGCGTAAAAAGGACATTTTTAAGGAAAACTAAACAATCGCAATTTCTGCGGCAGCATATGGACAAACAGTGTGACCGAAACGAAAAAAAAACCGTCTCATTTGCAAAATATACCGTAAATATACCGATGAAAATACTAACTTAGCCCTCTGAAGCCTCCTCTATTTAAACAGTTAAACGACTGCTATCCATGCCATCTCTTCTCTGAACTTAAAAAAAGCCACGATATATTTCACCTGAACTGTGCTAAATTATTCAATTCTATTTATTTTCGGTGGATTTAACATACCTCCTTGTTCTACAATTAATCGTTCTCCGTCAAGAATTGGAAACCACATTTCTCCGCCTGAACACATAATGTTATAGGGTTAATGTGTAGGGTTACCAACCAACCAAAACGCGAAAGACGCCATGTCCATGTCTGTGTTTGTGTATGCGGTATGAAAAATTCTGGTCTGAAAACTTACAATTAACAAAACCACCAATAAATAAAAATAAATAAAGTCTGCTGATTTTTGGAGTATTCCCATCATGGCTCTGCAGACATACGGTGATAAGCCGGTTGCATTCCAACTGGAGGAGGGTGGCGAGTACTACTATGTGGGTTCAGAGGTGGGCAACTACATGCGCCACTTCCGCGGCATCCTCTACAAAAAGTACCCGGGTATGACGCGCATTGTCCTGTCAAATGAGGAGCGAAAACGACTGGCCGACTCTGGCCTCAGTTCACACATTTTGGCCAGCTCAGTTTCATTGCTACGAGCGGTCGAAGTGGATGACATTATGGCTGGCAATGATGAGAAGTGAGTGTGTGACAGGAGCCGTCCGCCCGTCAGAGTCGGAGATTACTTTAATGATTACTCGTTGCAGATATCGTGCCGTTTCGGTGAACACCTCCGATACGCCTGTGCCGCGGGAGAGCAAGTCCAAGAAGCAGCCACAGTATGTGCCCACGATGCCCAATTCGAGCCACTTGGACGCCGTGCCACAGGCCACGCCCATTAACCGGAATCGAGTGCACACGAAGAAGGTGCGTACATTCCCCATGTGCTTTGACGACACGGACCCGACGGCGAGTCTGGAGAATGCGGCACAGAAGGAATGCCTGGTGCCCATACGCCTGGACATGGAGCTGGAGGGACAGAAGCTGCGCGACACCTTCACCTGGAACAAGAACGAGAGCATGATCACGCCCGAGCAGTTTGCCGAAGTACTCTGTGATGATCTGGACCTGAATCCCCTGCCCTTTGTGCCGGCCATCGCTCAGGCTATCCGGCAGCAGATCGAGGCCTTTCCCAACGATCCGCCCATCCTGGAGGAGAGCTGTGACCAGCGTGTTATAGTCAAGCTCAACATACACGTGGGCAACACGTCGCTCGTCGACCAGGTCGAGTGGGACATGTCGGAGAAGAACAACAACCCGGAGGAGTTTGCCATCAAACTCTGCGCCGAACTGGGATTAGGTGGAGAGTTTGTGACGGCCATAGCTTACAGCATACGTGGTCAATTGTCGTGGCACTGTCGCACGTACGCCTTTAGCGAGGCACCCCTGTCCACCATCGATGTTCCGTTCCGGAATCCCAGCGATGCCGATGCGTGGGCCCCATTCCTAGAGACGCTAACCGATGCCGAAATGGAGAAGAAGATACGCGATCAAGATAGGAATACGCGACGTATGCGACGCCTGGCCAACACCACAACCGGTTGGTGATTATCCAATTCCAAATCCGAATCCTAATATCATTATAATTATCTCCCATCTCAAATACACGTGTGTCTGTCGATTTTAAAATCTACTTGTAGTCTGTGTTACTGTGTATTACTGTGGTTGTTCTTGACCTTATTCGCATCCTTAGACTAGCACATAAGTAAGTTAATTCAACTCTCCGCCGAATCAGGCTTGTCCTGATCCTGATCCCCATCGTAGAACTCGTTCTTCGCCTCCACACTTTTGTCATCATCTGTTTGAGATATCCTTACGTCGGGATCCGTCTCCTCCTTGTTACGCAGCTCCTCGATATCCATATCGGGCGGCGTCTGCACCATCTGTACGCTAGGCGAGTGCTGGCACATTTTCAGGTTCTCATATACATGCTTCACAATCATCTCCAAATACTGTTTCGAATTGGCATTGTCCTGCCGCGAGTTAATCTCTGGATGTAGGGTAAAGTCCGGCCCAAAGAACTCGTAGTACTCCGTGATGGGCAGATCGTTGTCAATGTCCTGATCCACCAGCAGCGAGGTCTCGTGCGTCCAGCAGCGGGCCACGTTGCGCAGCGTATAGCCGCCGCCGCCCACCACCAAGGTGGGAACATTCAGTTCCTTGACAAACTTCACGCATTCGCCATGGCCCCGAGTGCTCAACGAGAAGCAGCCCAGCCGATCCCCCGCCAGTGAATCTGCACCGCATTGTAGGACGATTGCCGTGGGCCGATAGAAGTCCATGATGGCCGAGATGATGGGTTTGAAGACCTGGAAGTAGCTCTGATCGTCAATGCCCTCCTTGAGTGGCACATTCACGCTGTAGTATCGACCAGACTCCGCCCCCAGCTCATACATATCGCCCGTTCCAGGAAAGAAGTAATTTCCGTACTTGTGAAACGAGGCCGTCATCACGCGATCTGTGAGATAGAAGGCCTCCTGCACCCCATCCCCATGATGCACATCGATGTCGATGTACAGCACACGCGGATGATACTTCAGCAGCTCCAAAATGCCAATCACGATGTCGTTTACATAGCAGAAACCCGATGCCTCAAACTTTTTGGCATGGTGCAGGCCGCCCGACCAGTTGATGCAGATATCGCTATGATTGTGATTCAGCTTTTGGGCACCCTCCAGCGATGCGCCTGTGTACATGGCGCAAAAGTCAAAGAGGCCATCGAAGACGGGGCAATCTTCGCCCACACTAAAGTGCGCTAGGTACTTGGTATAGGCCACAGCTAGAAGAGAGTAATATAATATAGATTTATTAGGTTTGAGCTGATTTTTGGCCACACTTACAATTGCATTGAATGTTCTGCGGGGTCACCTGCTGTAGGTAGGCTATGTACTCGTCACTGTGAAACCTGAGCATGTCCTGGGCGCTGGCTCTGAAAACGGTTGGAGGATTATTAGTCCTATCCAAGTATGGGATCGGTTCGTGTTACTCACTTGTATGGCCTGTATATCTTCATTTTCTTGTCAAGGCCATAGTTCATTACCAGACTATGGGTCACTGCCAGCCGCTGCGGCTTCATCGGGTGCCCCGCGCCATAATGAAAGTTACCCACATCGGCGTTATAGAAGTAGGAAACCCTTCGATCTGTCATCACTTGGATGCTGAAGGTATTGCTGCTGCTGTGCGGGGTATGCTAACTACTAATCGTAATCCAGGTCGACGCCGGGTAGCAGGTACGTTTTTGCATATAAAATTAATACCAAAACAGCCACGATAAACAATAGTCGCCGCGTTGTGTCCAATTCGCCCAACAGCATGCCGCCTTTGCTTAAATACTAAATCTGTACGGATCTAAAGCTGAAATAACTAATTAACGCGGCAAAAAACACGCTAGTAAATGACTTGTTAAAATGAAAACAACTTTAAAGGCGGCGTGGCGTCGTCTTACTCTGAATGGCCAATGCAAGGTGAATGCACTAATAAGGTGACGTATTCACCACATCTGCTCTTTTTGGAAGGACCAGCAGAATGCAGCGAAAAGAATAAGCTTATTATTACTTTAAATCTGCATTTATTTAGTTATTAGTTATTAGGTCTTTGATTCCTTCCTTATTGGATATAAACATGACCAAAAAATTTTACCGTTCGGGAACTTCGGCAAGGAAACGTTTCAGTACCAAGAGACGAAAGCGAACGCAGCTGTGGTGAAGAATCACATGCGTTAAATTATCGAGGTTGAGTAAAATTAGTAAGAAAAATTTCTAGAATTACTTAGAATGTAGACGACTGGTGCCCACTGCTGTAACGCTAAGCCATGTGATGATCCCCGCACACCGAGTGTGTGTTTATATTTCAGTTCTTGCCAAGAGAAAGAAAAAGATCCACACGACTTCGTTCAAGTCGCAAAAGAATTCTTTCCTGTTAGCTAAAAAAAAACAACAAACGAAGAGTACCGAGCGCTGGTCTCTCTGAGAGTCGAGACGTCACCCTATTAATAATTTCACCTTGGGCCAATGTTTGGCGGGTTGAATGGTTATATTATTCGCAATAAGAAGAAGCACATGTCTGCCGCGCTTTCTTGGCCCCCAAACAAAAAGAGATAAAGCTCCCCAAAGTAATGGGGGTGTATGTGTGGTGTATGGAAGTGGAATGCAGTAATCAACAATAAATGTCAGTGGGTGCAAAGGAGTGCAAAAGTGTGTCAATTTCGCTGTAAAACACTTCCTGGGACCGTGGACATAGCAACCACTGCCTTTCGCTGCTTCTTTGAGGAAGGAAATTACGAAACCGCACATTGATTTTCAGTTTCCAATGGCATAGAGAGCGACATTAAACCATAAAATGTTGACCCTGTATTACGTGAGTGCCACTGTCCTGCAATCCTGGCGCATCCAGAAGGTCTGCAACAAAATCGCCGAGCACCTGGCACAACCCTCGAGCATTGCTTTTTATGCCCTGCCAGCGGGCAGCGATGATGGCTTTGGTGAGAATCAGATGATATCAGTCGATTCATTAGCTAATTCCTAATCTACTTCCCTTGTACAGATCCCTCATTTGCTAGTTCAGAGTTGTGCGGCAATCGTAATGCGGCCAAGGTCACGGATATTTTGTGGTTGCATGGAAACCAGCACGGCTGCTGCCTGCGTCCCCTGCAGACGCTCCAGATCGCACCTTGGATAAGCTTTCCCGCGGCTCCGGGTCTGTTGCCGTTTGCCTATGCCGCCGACACCTTAACGCCAGCGACAACGCCAACGGAGCCATCGCCGTCCACGGCTAAGCAGCGCGTGACACTCTCGTCGGACAAGGAGCAGCATATGCAGCTGCTGTTGGAGGCCCAAGTAGAGCCAGCGCAAAAGGAAAGCGCACTGGACACCATAGCTGTGCGGGTAGGTTTCAGGGTAAGGTATCCTTCGCTTCGGTTTTTGCAAACCATCAACTAAACATTTTAATAGCCACAGCCACGGCCCTTCTGGCTGTGGTGGCGATGGCAGTGCGTGCGGTAATGTGATTAGGAAATATAACCCATACTGAAATAGTTAAATCGATATAGAGAGCTGGCGTCATATATTGTCTCATCTCTTTCTTTTGCTTGCATCACCTGTGACCTGTGACATGGCCTTGGCGTTCATCAGTTGGAAGATTATGGTAAGCTAATTGCTTGGAAAATGGACTCCCACCTGGCATTGCTCATCGAGACCGATGTGGAGCACTTTACCCAACTTTTGATATCGACATTTTTACGAAATAATTTATGCATAAACGATTACCTGCCCCTGATGAGGATTGAGTGTAAGCGGAAAACTTAAATCGTCATCCATTCATACTTCCAAAAGCCCTTCCCGCACTCGACTAATTCACGTTTCTTCACATTTTTGCAGCTGTTTTGCGTTCCGGCGACCCCCAGCCCTTTGAGCTGTTGACCAAACATCTAAAGCGCCAGTCCCGCATCACCGCTGAACTAGACAAGGAGGGCTGGAAGAAGCATTTGGAGGATTTGCGTGCCGTCAGTGTGCTGGCTCATCAGGCCACTGAGTTCGAGTATCAAAAGAATCGCACTGAGGGCAAGACAGGCCTGAAACCAGATCTCCTTACCCAGACATCAGAGCCGGCCAGTTTCAAGGCCGTGGCTGTGGTCGAACCCACCAATAAAGCGGCCTTGTCCCCGGCCAGGGGCACTTTAAGTCCCGCCAAGAGCGAGGCTGCTCTGTCATCGTTTGCTAAGAGCGAGGCCAAGAGCACTCCCATTAAAAACGATTCAAAACTATCTTCAGCTAAAAGCGAAGACAAAGCAATTCCCGCTAAAACCGAAGAAAAATCGACTCCACCTCAAAGCGAAGCCAAAGCAACTCCAACCAAAAGTGAAGCGCAGAGCGAGCTGGAGAAGCTGGCCGCTGCTCAGGCAGCCCAGATTCAGAAGACGTCCGTGGATGGGACTCCGGCTAAATCGGTTTCAAGCACACCCAGAAAACTCGTTGAGGCTGTGAAGCCATCCATTACTATTGAGGCCGCAAAGCCAGCCGTAACTGTGAATACCACTGAACCAACTACAGTGGAGACAGTGAAGCCTGCAAAGACTTTTGAGGTGGTGAAACCTTTTTCACCGCCAGCTACTGTTCCCCCTTCACGACCGGTGTTGCGGCGCAATAAGGATAGCCTGCAGGAAAGCAAGCCCCTGAATGTTTTGGTCTACTCGGACAGTGCCAGTGCCAGAGACTCCACGTTGGCCACGCTTCAGCAACTGCTCGAGCGGAATGTGTACACCATTTACCCGCTGATGCCGCAGCAGGCAGCCCAAAAGCATTGGACCGAGCAGACAGCCCTGCTGGTGGTGTGCGGTTCGGTGTCGCCCGGGATTGGACAGATACTCGTGGATTACTTTCTGCATGGCGGCAAGGTGCTGAGCCTCTGCTCGGATATACTACACTTCATACTGCCAAACTATCGCACAGCGGAGGTGGTTATTTTAGAGGATTCCATTGATTGAAATGGGATTGTAATTTCTGATTTCTTTTGCAGGTTCGCGAGCACGAATTGGTACAGTTCTCCTACGACAAATGGCAGCGGGTCAAGATGATGCATCACATCTTCTGCTATCAGCCATCGCCAGTGAAGAAGCACTTTTCCACAGACAGCGAGGAGTCGACCAAGTCACATTCACGTAGACCGTAAGTACTGTTGCCATACCATACACTGAGAAGAAAGCTAATCCCCATGCAGACCGAAGACCTCTAAACTTGTAGCTTATACTGACAAAAGTACCACTAATATCCATAACCAAAAAGTATATTTAATATCCTCTACTATGATGCATGTTTTATACACCCGAAATCGAAGCAATTGCTTTTTTACTGCATAACCGCAGGCGCACTATTAAACGAGGATTTATATTGCTGTTACGCTATGCTGCACTATGAAAAAAATGCTCATACAAAAATATTTAAAAAACCTTAAAAGATATTAATATTTGTGCAAATTTTGAAACTCGAGTTTTTGCCCATAGTGCAGTGGAGACCGCTGCAAATTAGAACCATTAAAATCTTCTGTTAGTTCTAATTTGTGGAGAATCCCTAGGAGAATTGATATTGAAATAATCCCGCTGTTACTAAGCAATTTCTGACTAATTCCAATTCTTATATATTGTTTCTCAAATGTTTTCATGGCTCAAAATGGCTTCAATTCTATACGTATTTGGCTTTTTTGGCTTGTATTCGATGTGCATTCCGATCATCATTCATAATCGTATTTTCCTGGTGAAATTAAACGAATTTCTTCTAATAATATTTAAACTTAACTTTTATCATAAATGTTTGACTGAATTATTATTCAAAATCAATTTTTAAATTGGATACTTTTATTTGTTATTGCCTGAAATTTCCATTTCCCTTCTATATTCTTTCTGCGTGCCTGTGTGATCTCTCTCTCTTCCTGTCCTGCCCCATTCTATATCTCTGTGTGTGCTTCCTATATGTGTGTGCTATCACTATTATAATCCTACCTACCATTAACCAAACAAAAACATAACCGAAAACCATAAAACAAAAACGAAACGAAACAAAACGAAACGCTGCTCAGAGCTCTAGTATGTCCAAGGTCCATGGAACTGAAAGATCTGGCCGGCCATAGCCACAAATTGGATGTCCAAGTGCTGGGCACTGAGGAGACCTGGAACACGCCCAGTCTATTGCTGGCCAATAGCCTGAAGAGCGGTGGCAAGGCCGTCTTCTCGCAGGTAAGAATACATCCTAACGCCCATCTTCTTCCGGGCTAAATGGTTTCTCGATCTATTAACAGATACATTTGGAGACAAGTCCCAGCGAGTTTGAATCGGATGAGATCAAATACTCCATCTTAAAGCAATACGAACGCACTCGTCTGGAGATCTTTGCGGATCTCTTGAGCAAGTACTTGGATGTGCAGGTCGTTAAGGCAGATGGAGTGGGTCAGTCGCAGTCAGGAGTGGTATACCAGCAGGCCTATTTTCTGGGACGCCATGAGGTTAGCACTTGCTTGGATGTTTCCCTTTTAATATACATTGAAAAACTTCTGTTATTTTCTTTTAGTCCAAATTTGAACTCCTCGATAAGTTGCGCCTGCGCTGCAGTGGCCCCGACAATGTCATAGCTACACCCAATTTGACTATGAAATTCTGTGGCAAGGATGATAAGCCGCCTGTGGCCAACAACAATGTCCTCCCTATACTCATACATTCCTGTCCAGACGATTTCTCCACCGTTGATTACTTTGATGTGCGTTGAATATCGGCCTTTTCTCAACAGAGTTGGTAACAATATTGAAATTGTTCTTGTAGCATCTGCAAACGGAGGACATTGGTCGTCTGGTCATATATGCGCCTATCGTCAGCAGTTCCATGCATGTGATCAATACTCTGGAGCTCATCAACGGCCTGGCCGTGCTTCCCCTTCAACAGACTGCCGGCATGGGTCGCAGCAATAATCAGGTAGGAATAGTTTAGCCTTTTAAAATGTTGACTTCTGTTTGTTAATGTTATGTTTTTCAGTGGCTTAGTCCATTGGGTTGTGCCATGTTCTCCTTGCAACTCCATATAGCCATGGACTCGCCACTGGGCTCTCGTTTACCTCTGATCCAGCATCTGATTGGAGCAGCCATTGTTAACACCCTAAGGGGTCATCCAACATACGGGGTGAGTGATAAAGACATATCATAGCCAGCGGAGAGCATGCTCTTCACAATTTGAGAGCTGTCGAACAGCAACAATTGAAACTGAAGCTTATTAGGGTAATCTCGAGAGAAGCATTTATGTGCCTGGTCATGCACACGGCATGTTTTTTGGTCCTTCACGCAAATCGTTTTCCTTTCACTTTCTCGGGGCTTAGCTTCGCTCTTGAGTGTCTATTGGATTGTTGCATTCTCGACCCGTGATCCCACTTATTATACATAATAATAATCGTAGATCAATTTGGTTACAATTTGGTTGTAGTGATAAGTTTATTTGACATTTATGCTTAATTTTGCATTTAAACTCCGTTTAGCTATATACATACATTTCTGCACAATATTTGATTTAAATACTAGTATCTCTCATATACATATACTTGTATATACACACACAGACATATATCGTTTTATATTCATATATAGATAGAATATAGCTTTGCTTATACATAATTAACAATTTAGAAATTGCTCACCTGATTTCAACGTTTTACATTTAGATATTTTGCCACACAGTGCTCTTTCGATTTACTTTACTAGATCCTATATACTTCTACTATACTTTTATTCCTTTCAACCTTTAAACGTGTTTGTCTTTTTCAAACTTAACATTTTTGTGTATTTTCCTGCTTTTCTTTTCTTCCCTATTCTTTTCTGCATTCAATATTACGTATGTTTTATAATTTTTTAAATTTTAAAATTTTCTTACTTTTTTTTTGTTATAATTTTGTTCTCTGATATTTGTAGGTATTTACAATCTTTGCTTAACACACACATTGTTGCATATATTTGAACTTGTTTAAGAGAGGAGTCCTTGTATAGAGGAGCATACATACTCGTAAAGGAGTGGGCGAGACAGACATTTGACATATACATTTTTACACAGCAGCTTACATTGAAATGGTACTCTTTAATTGTACTAGATACTCGTAGTAGTTGTAGTTGCAATAGTTAATAGAACCCAAGCTGTCGGCTCGCCTCAGAACACAGACTCCGCGGAGCGGGATAGATTGACGGGATGCGAGGGACTTCTAGCCAGTCGCTTCTTGGGCAATTGCTCCAGCTTGTACAAGAGTTGGGCAAACCGGGGGCGTTGCTCCTTTTCGTAGGCCCAGCACAGCATCAGCAGATCCTTGACCTCACGGCCAGACTGTAGGTTGGCCAGCGACTGCTTCATGCCGCGTCCCACCTGCCAGATAATCGATTCGGCCGGCTGATCCTTGAACGTAAACTCGCCGCAAATGAGCTCGTACCAGACGGTACCGAACGAGTAGACATCCGAATAGTAGGTGAACTGCAGGCACTCGCCCTTCGGCTTCTTCGGCATGAGGGCACGTATCAGCTCCGGGGCCATGTAGCACAACCAGTTGTGGGGTACTCCTAAGCCTATATCACAGTACAGCAGTTTGGTGGAGCTGAAGAGGCCAAAGTCCGTGATGATCACTTTGCCGTTCTCAATGAATATGTTCTTGGTGCGCAGATCCTTGTGTATGATGTCCCGTGCATGCAGATAGCCCATACCCTGGGCTATTTGCTGGGCAATCACCAACGTTCGGTTCATGGCGAACTTCTCCCGTCGCTGATGGATGTACGTGAACAAGGTGTTGCCCTTGCACAGCGATGTGACAATGGCCAGGTACGGCGGATTCATGCAGGCGCCCATAAAGAGCACCAGATTCTCGTGCCGCGTCTTCTTGAAGTTAGCCACCTCGTTGCGAAACGTCTCCAGCATATGTTCGTCCTGTAGGTAGTCCTCGTTGAGCAGCTTCACCGCCACATCGCCGTGCCACAGCGCTCGATGAACGGTGCCAAAGCGCCCCTGGCCAATCCGTTCCAACAGCCGCAGATCCCCATAGGGTATATCCCACTCTTTGAGTGATATGGAGTTCTGTCGCCACTGGCCCGAGTCCCCATCCTCTGTGGAGTCCAGCCGCACGGGTGTGCGATCCGAGTCTGTGCTGGCACTGCCCGTTAGCGACACGGTCTTATCGCTGTCGTTCGACTTATGGGTGTCTGTGTACTCGCTGGTGTTGGGCGCCCTCTTGTCCACGCCCGCCGTGCTCAGTTTACGTGGAAAGAAGCTGCTCGTAGTGCTCGTGGTGGTCGTAGAGTTCACTAGACTGGTTGTGGCATTCGAGGCGTTCGACACATTCGACACTTGACTGTGGATTAGCGAGCTGATGTGACCATTGGAGCTGTTAACCAGGCTGTCCATTAATCCGCCACCATTCATGCTGTTTACCAACGAAGGGGGAGCTGCCTGATACTCCGCCAGGGCCTCGTTGGAGATGAGGGTTTGCACATTATGCGAGGCACTGCCGGTGTTTCCTCCGCCGCCGCCGCTGCTGCTGGTGATGGTCACATTGGGAAAGTTGAATTGACTCTGCTGCTGATGGTGCTTGGTGAGGGAGGGAGTGAGCAGGAGATTGGCACTGGAACTGCTGCCGCCGCCAGCCGACGAGCCGCCATAGCTGCCGGCGTGGTCCTGCAGGTCCCGTTCGCGCTGATGAAACAGAGCCGGACTGCTGGGCGTGGAGTTGGTGCAGCTGGAACTGGGCGAACTGCTGTCGCCATGATGCTGCTGCAGTGGCTTGTGCAGGGTGCTCTTCTTCACCAACGGCGATCCCTTGCTCGAGCTATGCACGTGCGGCAGGGTGGAGTAGCCGCCCTGCTGCTCCTTGATGTGCCGAAACTCATCGACATATTCGCGGGGCAAGCCACACGAGGGTGGTGCGTGGGGGGCACAGCTTTTGTGGCAAATGAACTTGCAGTCGATGCACTTGAGCCACCTCGAAAATACCTGTTTTTGGCACAGTGTGCAGGTGGCCATGAATCCTATTTGTTTCGTGAACCGATGTTTTATGGTGTGTCCCATCCCGACAGGGCCCACGCCGGGAGAGCATGGAACTAGTAGGACGTTCGAGGAATTCCCAATGGAAGCCAATGGATTGCTATTACTGCTCTCGCCAAATATTTCCGAACTGGCGGAGCTGTGGCTGTCCGGGCTGGGGTCTGTGGGCAGGCGATTGCGTGGTGGTGCGGGCGGCTCAATATCCGCCCCCGCCTGATTAAAGAGGGTCGTTTTGTGCTTCCTGGCGGGCGGTGGGGTGCCGCTGCCACGACTCCTCTGTGGTGTTCCATTCAGACTGCTGCTCACAGCAGTCGTCCCGCTGGAGGGTGTGAAGGGGGAGTTGGGTGGCGAAGGCGTCAGCGTTAGCGTCATTTGGGATCCCTGCGTGCTGCCTGTCATGTCCTCCGTGGCCGTCGCCGGCATCGATGTGGGCGATTGGCGGCCACTGCGCGAGGTTGAGGCATTGCTTGAACCACTCTTCCCCTTAGTAGCATGCTGTCGATGATGCGCTCTTGGGGAGGCGGTGTTCAGACCCAGACCCAGGCCAATATTTCCCACACTCCCGCGATGGATGTGTATGGGTCGGTCCCATGAGTCCCAGTGCCATTGCTCCGGGTCGTTATTGCTGGCCGTATTGGCCTCCAGCGTGTCCATGCATTTGCGGAGATTCTGCATGGCCCTGGTCAGGCGACGCAGCTCCTCCTCCCGCTGGTTGGGGTTCTCGGCCAGCAGCTGCTTGAGCTCCTCATCGCTCAGCTGCAGCGTCTGCTCCAGAGTTGTCAGCCTGGTCAGACACACACTTAGCGACTCCTGGCTAAGGCCCACCACGCGCAGCCACTGCTTCAGCTCATTGCCCGTGGCATGGGGCAGCAGACCGTTGGCCGGGATGCGTTCGTTGAGACGTATCTTGGTCAGCAGCAGCTCGGAGAAGTAGCGCACCAGCTTGGACTCCAGGCAGCGTATCTCCTGTTGCGTCAGCATCGAACTGGTGGCGCACTGGGTGCGCAGACCCTCCAAATGGTTGGCCGAGAGATCAATCATGTCCTGGATAATGATTAGGTTGCTGTCGCTGGAGCCCGACTCGTTGGCATTTGCATTGGAGCTGGAGTCAGTGGCGGCATTGTTGTTGCTGACTCCCGACGTCGTCAGCTGGGCGGCGCTGCTCATTTTTGTTGTTGTGGTACGGCCGCCCTGCAACAAAAACCCCCGAACCGATTGATTTTTTCAGACGCGCACTCACTGAGTTTTGATGATGGCACGATTTTCTGAGGCTTTGCTCCACATTCTGTAGCGTTTTAGTCAACCTTCTGGTTCGTTGTCGTTGTTCCGGCGCTCACACACACACGCCCGCAGCTCTAGACAGCATCGGCTATGCGAAAAATGCGATAATTTTTATAGTTTCTGCTTCTGTTGTTGCCTGCGCTCACGAAATTTCTCTACACCCTAGAAGCTGGCAGTGTGACCGCAAGTAAATCAGTGTGACCGTATATAACTAATCACATGCAATGAAATACTGAAATCGATAAAAGTTATTTCTCAGCTGATTTTAGTTCGATACCCAAATTCAAAAATCCATAAAAAGGACGATTTTCTTTATTCATGGATAAAATATACCGTCCGATCCTCAAGGATATACCAAAAATACGTCACAAATTTCAAAATAAACGAAATATACTGGCGTATTATTTGTATTCTATCATATTCCTCGATTTTGATATTCGGTTGATTACTATTTGGCTAGGACCCTCAGGCCCTAACACATAATTTTATCCGATTGACTAATCACTTTCCGCACAAGACTGGCTAATTTTATGCACTTATCTCCATCTTTATTGGATTATTTGTCCCCTGTGTAGGTCACACACCTTGCATATTTTCATATATTTGTTTAGTATTTTAAACCAGTTCGGAGCTGAAACTGGCAAAAAGTTCACAAAAACGATAATGTAAAATAATATTATGAAACAATGAATATATGGAAAATATTCCATGGAAAATGGATGGCTACGTCAGCTATATTATACATTTAATTATTGCTTACAGGTACTCGACATATCACTAAAGTGGCCAAACGATATCTATGCACATGGAAGCAATAAAATTGGTGGACTGATTGTCAATACCACCTTGCAGGGCTCTCAGGCAATTGTTAATATTGGCAGCGGAATCAATTTAAACAATTCAAAGCCCACCCTTTGCATTAACGATATGATACGGGAGCATAATAACAATGCGGCATCCCTGAATAAACTACCTTTGCTTCAATATGAGCAATTTATAGCCATGATATTTAATGAAATCGAAAGACTCTTAGCTGAAATACAGAATGGAGACTTTGAAAGTTTTTATGCCTTATACTACTCCCTTTGGCTTCATAGGTAATCATATCTTATATTGTGGTATAAACATTGCCTAAGAACAGATTTTCTTTGCAGCGAACAAACCGTAAGAATTTGCCTTCAAAACGAACAGGAGAAAGATGCTGAAATAATTGGAATCGACGACTTTGGCTTCTTGAAGGTAAAACTACCCACTGGTACCATCGAAACTGTACAACCGGATGGCAATAGCTTTGATATGCTAAAAGGATTGATAGTACCTAAGTACCACTAGTTAAATGGAATGGAAGAATTAAATTCTCATATAATGCGGAACTTACTTATTCCTCATACCCCAGACACATATACTCGAGCTATTAACAATTTTGGTATTTTTAGGCGCATTTAGGTCAATTTATTCAGAATTAGTACTACTATTTACAAAGTGTTTCTCCTAAAGTGACTTAACCGAATTTGTCCATGCTAAAAACTTTGATGATATATTTGAAAAACATATATGAATTGTTCCATTAATTTGAACACTGCCAAAGATAAATGTGTTGCTAGAAACTTTCGACTAATTGATGTTGTATTCCAAATATACACAGGTTTGCTATATATCCAAAAATGTATTTGAAAAATATCTATGTCTAGCCCCCCATTCAAAAAAATTGTTATCTGTCATGGAATTTGAAAAATTGAATTTAATAAAATGAAACAAAAAAATTGTTCGTACTGATGTATGTACATATGTAAATAAGGCATCCGTGTGGGGAAACGTCAATCTGCGCTATCTGATTTTCGCTCAAAGTCGGAAGAAGAACCTAAACGCAGCCATCCTTACCTCGCTCTACTCTCGACCCATGATTTAACCCATTGACTTGGAGCTGACCAAAGATAGGAATAACTCAATCATAATACAATGCTCTAACACTCCAAGATATGGATGGGGGATAGCACTAATTCGATGGATATTCTCTACGGCGTGCGGACGCGCTTCTTGGTATGCCCCTTCTTCAGTTACTTTTCTCAGCATTATTCAACGGAATATCTGAATTGAGCAATGGGAACAAGTTTTGTCTTACGTTTTATTTGTTTGACCTTCTTAGCTAAACCCTTTTTTACAAGAATTTCCAATAAAAGCAAGTATTTAAAATAAGCCAGTCAAGTAGACAATTGATTCATTAATGAGATAAAATTATGTGGGCATGGCTGACGGTTCTATCTAGCTAGTAATATTCGACAGAATATCAAAAGCGGGTAATATGTACAGTAGATCTTGAATTTGTCAGTATATTTCTGGCATATTTTTAAAAAGAGACGATATATTTCGGTATATCTCTAAGGTCGTATATTTTTTCGATAATCACCGTCACACTGCACACCAAGAAGAATTGAAAATTGTCGATCGAAAAGAGAATAAAACACAGAAAATATGGCTCAACGCAATCACCGGGTCGATCGATTTGCTCAAATGTCGAAGCAGGAGGAGATAATAGCCAAGAAGCGCCAGGAAATACTCGAGAAACAACGCACAGCGCAATTGGCCAAGGCGGTGGCTGCGGCACAAAATTTGCAGGCTCAACTCAAGACCACAGAAGCACCACCACCTCTGAAGACACCCCCCGTTGCAGACGAAGAAGAAGATGAGGAGCCCCCGCTCCCGGTGGACACTCCACCGTCCTCTATCGCGGCAGCTGCCCCAACTGAAGATGGAAATGGCCTGGACGCGGGGAGTAGCGAGGCGCCAGCTGGAAAGGGCAAAACTGATGACGCGATTACGCCCAAGACGCTTAACAGTTTCACCGGAAAGACTGGTAAAATCTCATTTGGCCTTAAGCGCCAGCAGCTTCCACAGCCCAGTGTGGAGCAGCCGCCACCTAAAGTGCAGAACACATTCTGCAATGACGGCTCGTTTTTGGAGAACTTTAAAAAAATCCTCGAAAAACATGAGAAGCCCCCGGCACCCATGATTATACCCACTCCAGGGCTCAGGTAAGTAACACAATGAATTCCTAGGAGTTTCCGTCACCTAAGAGTTTCACTTGCAGCAATGATGAAAATAACTCAGGTGGCGAGGACAACAACCCACAAATGGACTCAATGCCCATTGCAATCAGCAGCTCTGCTGGTGGCATTGCTACCTCAATGCCCTGCAGTATCACTGTAACCAGCTCGGCAAGCAGTCATCTAGCTTTTAGCATGGCAGTGACGGCACCGCCGCCACCACCATTCAATCCATTCAATCAGACACTGATGCCACAGGGACCACCACAAATGCAGACTATGCAAATGCCTGCCTTCTTCCATAGTCATCTGCCCATGCAACTGCATCCGGCTGCCGTTGCACCACCTCCGCCACCCCCGCCCCCACAGATGCCCATTGCCCTGACCAATATGGGACAAATTTACATGCAACTTGGACCAGGGCCCGTAGAGGGCATGCAACTGAATGCCATTCCGCCGCCGAAGGACTTTGACTTAAATGCGATACCAAAGCCTCAAATGAACCTGGAAGCTATACAAATACCCACCGTTGGTGGACAGCCGCCGGAGCAGCTTGGTCTATTGCCAGAACATTTAGTGGCCGCGGCGGCGGTTAATTCACACCCACCGCCTCCACCGCCACCTTTGGAGCTGGACTTGGAATTGGAACAGCATCAGAATCAGAATCAGCTTGGAGGATCAGTTGTACCGCCGCCGCAGCCAATACAACTTCCACATCCAGTGGTTGTAGAGTCACCACCAAGGCCACTGCCACAAGGTGTGTAGCGTTATTGAAGCAATTTTTGCTGTCTGTTCTGTTCTGCCACAGCCACCAGCCACATCTCCATCCATCCTTAAAACTCCTACCTATCCACCATCCGCCATCCACATCCAAACATCCCTTTCGTTTAATTTATTATTACATGAAAAATATTTTACGAATCGTTTGAGCACGATTTTAAAGCAATTTATGTAGTTTTTTCAGAAACGTGCATACAATTGCCAACGTGCTTAGAAAACCTAATCGCACTGGTCGCGGAAAATGGTGAAGATTATGAAGATAAAATACGTTTGCATAGAAGCGAATTGCATCCGGCTTTGTGGTAAATGAGACCTGTACATTTGATTATCAACACGCGCAGACCAAAGACAGCAGACAGCAGTTGAAGGGCAGTTGCGGGTGGGGGGTAGAACAAGAAAGCATTTAGCTTAAGAGTCATAAGTTCTAGACAGATTAATTAAAAACGTAATTGCTTGTTGTATTGCTACATATTTTGAAGAGCATTTCACTTGGTTTCTATAGTTTTTTCAGTTTACATTTATAGAATTTAGTTTATTATTGCATTTGCCATAAGAATTCATGCAAGGCCAAAACTCAACTGTTCCACAAATGTTTCTAAAGAATATAATCTATGTAATATTTCATATCAATTTTCAAACAAGACACAGATCTTTTTTTTCTCGGAACTGGTTGCTTGTGGCCACATAACGACTTGACGTACGGGACAGACTTTAGGTTGTAGGGATTATTTTTGCATGGACTCGTCGAAAAGCACTCTGTACCCTCGTACTCGTCCCTCGTACTCGATCATCGTCTGTAAGGAAGGAGGAACAGCTGGCACGTGGGAATGCTCAGAAAGAAAGCATTCCTCTACTCAAATGGGCGCCGCCTCAAACCAAAAACAGTTATTCCATATAATGTCTTTCGTACACGTGATTAGCATTGAGCACTTTTCATTGTATGTTTCACTTCTTTTGAATTTTGATAATAGGTTTCTTTATGATAAGAACTGCGAGCAATATCGAAGCTATCGGTCCCAAATCCTTGACTACGAGCGGCAGCGCATTGAGCGACAGCGGGAGCGGGAACAGCAGCAACAGCAGCAGCAGCAGCTGAGCAGGGAGCATCATCAGCAGAAGGAGGAGCAGCAGAAGCAGCAGCCGCAACAACATCAGGAAGAGCAGAACAGCAACTCGGCGGCGGATAAATACGATCCAGAGTCGGCCATCAGTGCGGACTTTGACTCGGATGATGAGTATATGCGTGGTATGATGGATCGTAATCGGGATAATATTAAGCGTCGCATCGAGTGCCGCAACGAGCTCAGCGATGAGGAGCGTCGCGAACGTGAGGAGGCGGCAGCCGCCGGTGTTGATGGTGAAGAACAAGATGACCCCGAGGAAAAAGAGTCCCAGCGGCAGCGTCGAAAGCGCGAACGTAAGAGTCGCTGGGGCGAAAAGGAACAACTGCTGCCATGTTCAAGTGAGTTTTTAAACTAATTTGTTGATTTGTACGTAATATACATATTTGTATAGTAGCTACTGAAAGATAAATGAGTAATAGTTTAATTGGAAAACATCAATCTACAGTTTTTATCGAAGCATACATAATACGATGATCTCAATCTAAAATCTAAATCTAAAATTGATACGACTTCCAGCTGGAATCCAGGGCCAGAGGAATCTGGCAGCTAATCTGAACAAACCCATGCTATCCACCATTACGCGCACAGATCCTGCTCTGCTGCAGTATGCCCGCCTTAACTATGGATCCACCCAGCTCACCGATGAGCAGTGGAAGCAATGCGAGGAACACTATAAGGTTAATCTGTTGTACCAGGACATGATGCGCAAGCGTCAGGAAATCGATCGACTGGCACGTGGTGGAAAATTCAAATACGAGTACGACTCCGATGAGGATATTGAGGGGGGAACGTGGGAGCACAAGCTGCGTAATGCAGAAATGGAGGCCACCTCGCTGTGGGCAAATGCTTTGACCAAACAGAGCGAGGGCAAGCATCATATTGGCGATTTCCTGCCGCCCGAGGAGCTCAAGAAGTTCATGGAGCAATACGAGGCGAAAAAGAACAACCGACAGCCAGATCTTAGCGATTACAAGGAATACAAGCTCAAGGAAGACAATATTGGCTTTCAAATGCTCCAGAAACTGGGCTGGAAGGAGGGACAAGGTCTGGGCCAGGATGGTGCCGGTATTGTAGATCCCGTAAACAAGTGAGTGAGGGTGATGGTTGGGAACTCTTATGATGTGACGCAACATAAGTTGTGGTTTCTTCTCTTGAACAGGGCACCGCAGCGTGATGGTAATCAGGGACTTGGTGTCAGCAGCGCTGCTGTGCCAGAGGATTGCGACAACGAATATGATGCATATAGAAAGCGCATGATGTTGGCCTATCGCTTTCGACCCAATCCACTGGTAAGTGTCCGTCTACATATATACTACTTGGAATTACACTAAGCTTCCACACTTCTTTTGCAGAATAATCCACGTCGTGCATATTACTAGAGTCCAGCCACTTACCATCCAACCATTACGTAACACCCCACTCATGTTTACAGATTGAACTATACTATAACCCATTCTGAGTTGGCTTTGCGGTTCACTGACTTTAAATTAAACTTATTTAAAAGAAACAAAATGCAGCTAATGATATAATTATATTGTTTATGGTTTTACTCTGAATAATTCGTAATTAGCTTAAGGCTACGTCGTGTGAAACAGAGACAAATATTTCACACAGACTTCACTAGGGACTATCGTCAAGTGTTTAGGGAGTTCGGTTCATATAAAAAAGTACTTGAGTAGAGTATTAAGAGTCGGTTTGGTGAGCTCTATTCTATTCTACATGGAACTACATGGGGGAACGCCTAAACGCTAATAATACTAAGTTGTACTCGGAACTTGAAGCATCGCGGGGATTAGCCTATGAGTAGAGCGTAAGCACTGGTGTCTGATTGCCGCGAGCCAGAGCCACGGGACATTTCATGTCCGAGGTGAGCATTTCCAGCCACGACATGTACAACGGCGCAGAGATGGCCTCCTGCAAAGCAAAGGATATACAGAGGATGAGAAACCAAGTCTACAACCAAGTTGGAGCTTCCCTGGGAGTACTTACCTTTCTGGGCATGGGCAGGGACATGACCACCAGTGAGGCATTCGATGAATGCTTGACGACCAGCTCATGGATGCGCAGCTGACGATTGGTCTTCTCCGACATGCTCTGAAGCTCCTCATCCGTGATGCCGAACTCGTTGCGTGCTCCCCGTCGGAAGGGTTCGATAAGGCGCTGATGCTTCAGCAATGTGTCCGTGCGAGGCTGTTCGGAGACGCCCTTCAGCATGATTAGCTCCGAGTACTTGATGCGGAACTTGGTCAACAGGCTGGCCATGCTGCAGACGATTGAATGTTCAGAGGCAGTTCCTTGGGAAGCTGTTGCAAGTCTTACCTCTTTTCCTCCTGTTCTTCGTCCTTGCCATGGCACATGGTAAACACCCTCAGCTTGCAGTTCTGCCAGTGGGAGCGCATGGAGATGATATACGGCAGCAGAATGGTGAGACCTCCACGGAAGAAATCAAAGTTGAGTAAAGAAAACACCAAGAAAATCGCACCTTCTGAGCTCACCTCCATCATCGTACAGCCAGAAGACATCGATGGTGCCCTTGGCCTGCTTGCGCGTGAAAATGGTCATCGCATCCAGCAGATTCTGTGGAATGTCCGATCCTCCCTTGGTGTGATACGTCACCGCCGCATCTTCCTGGTTGTTCACCTTGTAGCTGCGGGAGCTGCGCTGCATATTAGGCATGGGCGCCGGCTGGGGCATCGTGTACGAGGAATTGGGGCTGTCCATGCTAGCCAGATTCAGATTGGAGTCGATGTGCAGCAGCTCCGAGGCCGCATTGGCCGCCGGCATCAGTTCGTTGGTGAAGCCCTGGGCGTTTGCCGTGTGCATATGTCCCATGCCATTGGGCGGCAGATTCACCTCCGAGCTCAGCTCCGAGAAATCCAAACCGTTGGGCAGCCGGAGCAGAGCCACGCCCATGCGCTGCGAGAAGGCATTGCTACGGGAAGGAAGACAGGATTAGCATGAGTTTCTACTATCTAGATTAGGGATCCTCTCTAAACTTACTATAGAATGGCAAAGTAGCTCTCCACCTCCTCCTTGCGGCAGCGATTCCAATCTGGCTTGTAGCCCACCAGCACAATGTTGGGCGACATCTTGCCAAAGCCTGTGGACTTGGTCAGCGCGTTGATGCCGTCCTCGAGGCTAAAGCCATCTATGACATTGTAGAAAGCCTTGATCTTGCGGGCATCCAAATACTTCTGACCATCCTTCACCAGATTCTGGCGATTCTTATAGCCCACTCGCACCGGAATGATGTTGGCCACAAACATCAGAGAGTTATTCTTGGTCAGCAGATAGCCAAAGTCCACCAGGGGAGGCCTTGTCTTGGGATCACCCGACAGCACCAGGACCTGGGGATGGTAGTTCTTCACGTGATCGGATACATTCTGCAGCCGATGTACGGCCATGAGGGCGGCCTTGTACTGCTGCGCCTGCGTGGTGGATCCCCAGTTGGCCTCCGGCTTGCGGTACATCACCACCAGATACAGCGCAAAGATGATACCAAAAGTAATAATGGCTGCCACATAATTGATGAGGAACATGATAGCCACGCACATGGCAAAACCGAAGAGACTGAGCCACGCGTTGTAGTACTTGAAGGTGGGCCGCCAGCCCAGGGGTTTGACGAAGGCCGCATGGAATGTGCAGAAGTTGATCAGAGCGTAGGAGGCCAGGTAGAAGGTGGAGATGAGCGGGGCAATCAGATTGAGCTCTCCAATGCACAGGAAGCCAGCGGAGATGAAGAAGGTCAGCACATAACCGCGATAGGGCTCGCCATGCTTGCCGTACGGCTTGGAGAAGTAGATCAATCCCGGATAGATCTCATCAATGCCCAGAGCCTGCACCAAACGGGGCACAGACAGCAGGTTGGTCAGCGCTGTGCTGAGGGTGGCCGCAAAGCATCCGGCATAGATCAGGGGACCCCAGACGGACATTGTCTGCATCATTTCGTAGGAGTTGAAGAGACCCCAGGTGCAATTGCCCGATGCCAAGCACGGCAGCTCCGAGGAAATAAGGGTGCCGTTCACCAGGTCAGCGGGAAAGCCAGAGGCATCTCGCACAGCAGCACCGCCGGCGAAGAGCACAAACAGGGCATACGAGGTCATCGAGATGAGCAGCGCCCAAAAAGTGCCCTTGGGTATGGCCGCACCGGCTTCCTTTAGATCTCCGCAAATGTTGGCTCCTGCCTGGATACCCGTCACACTGGGGAAAAAGATGGCAAACACGCTGAAGAAGTCGTGATTGACACCCTCCGCATAGCGATACTCCGACCCAAAGTTATCCTTGAAGGTGGACCCTAAATTAAAAGGTGGAACATTGGCTATAAGAAAGGAAAGCTTTCATTAATCAATCAACTCACAGGAGAATCCCACGAAACCTTTGGAGATCAGGTCTTCATTGCCCTGCGGACCGATGGCGGCACCAATCACGAAATTGAAAATGGCCAGGACAATCGTGACGATCAGGAAGTTCTGGGCCTTTGTCTCCCATTCCATGCCCACACAGCAGATCAGGATGAGCACCAAAATGGTCACAGCTCCGACAATTCGGATATCATTGATGCCATTGTCGACGATCTTCAGGCCATTGTTCTCTAAAAGAAGAGGTATTAAAGTTCAAATTAATATAAAGATATAAATTTCCCCAATTAAATACTCACTCAATAGAACATTCAACGATTCACAGAAACCAATGGTGTTCATGGAGGCCGAGACGGCATTGGCGAATGCAAACACCACGCCCACGGAGGCCCCAAACTCGGGTCCCAGGGAGCGGGATATAATGAAGTAGACGCCACCACCCTTGACCTCACCGTTGGTGCTAATGGCCGACAGTGAGAGGGTCGTTATGATGCAGACCACCGCCGAGATCGTAATTATAATCAATGACTGCAAGATGCCAGACTCGGCTACCACCCAACTGAGGCGCAGGAAGAGCATCACGCCCCAGATGTTGAGTAGACATGGTATGAGTACGCCCACGATCCAGCCGAGCTTGATATGACCGCCAATCGGTTCCGGTTCCGGCTCGGGTATCGTAATGCTCTGGAATGGGGAATGGGAGTTGAATTATTTAATTATGTATTTAAAATGTTGATACATTAATCTGCTCTATTAATATTTTAAGCCTACAAAGGGAGGCCAACGCTAAGTGCTTCTGATAATGATTAAATACCTCACACATCTATATGCAAATGGGGTTACAATTCCATCGGAATATCTGTTAAATACTCTGGCAAATATTTGTTGGCAATTTCAGTGCAATAATTCTGAGAATTTCGGCACGAATTAAACAGCTGTCCCCAAAAGAACCTGGCATTCGGGCATTACTCCTACGTCATGTGTGCAATTTAGTACTCGTATTCAATTAACGACCCCTCGACGCCGTAGTCAGAGTCAGAGGCCAGAACAATAGCAGCAGAACCGGAGCAGCAGCCGTAGCAGGAGCAACAACCAGATTATGAGAAGCATCAAATTGCGTCCCATTCAAATTAAAGTTGATTTTTATCGCTACTACTCTACTCTACTCGTAAAACCAGGGAACATTATAAAAATGTTGAAAGGAAAGCCGAAACCCTGAGAAAAACTCAATCAAATTAACTATTGCATAAAGCTATGCTATTCGGTCCTTAAATAAATGTCAATTCTCTGTCAGCCTTTGTCTTTATAGAGGAAATGCCATTGGAAGGGAAATTAAACCCAAAGTCTCTTAGTGTTTAGCGGGAGTTCCCTTCGGAAATAACTGTTTAAAGTGCTAAAACGAATGAGTCACCTTCTTTTTTGGAAGCCAAATTATTCTGTTTATTGTTTGTCATTTAGGGGAGGCGCTAAAAGGCTGTTTTGTGGGAACAGATGTGACTTAAATTGAAACGTATTCAGTATTGTATAAATGCTTTATATTGTAAGCCGAAAAACAATATTGCTATCTAAGAAAAGGATTTAAGGTCTGAAAGTGTGTCAAAAATAAAACAGGACAGATTCTACTCTACGTAGATAAACGTAAAGGTGAAAATTTAAAGCCCAAAAGACTTCAGTTGACTTATTTTCCTCTTTGAATTCCTGCACAAAAGTTTTCCATCGAGTAATAAACTGCTCTTATCACATGAGGTAATTTTCCAAGGCAGCAATTAATAACCATTAAAAAAGAACTCAACTGAACAACAGAACAATTTCTTATGATTGTGATAATTTAATAAATAATTTACACAAGACGCTGGGTCTGGGTCGCCTATTTTTTCGGCTATTGTTTTGCCATTTATTTGTGGAGTGCGAGTATCATTGTAGCCGGAGCCTGGAGCTCATTTATTATATTGTTTGCCCACATAATTGAATGTTTTTTAAAAAGGCGACCAATTGGAAATGGCACACGTGGCAAGGGGCAGTGAGCCAGGGTGACAGGGTTGGGCAGGACGACATCGATTGACAGAACAGACCCATCCCATTGTCCCCATGGCACACGCTGCGTATACGCAATGTTGGTTAGTTAGTCGCCCTCGATGGGTGGTTAACGTGGATTGTTTGCACATTTTTGGCGGCTCCCCAGCGAAGGCCAACACAGCGAACACAGACAGACACCACAAAACAAAACACATATAAAAACCAAGAGGAAAAGGGGATATTTATGGTCTCACTAGTATGACCCTCTGGAGCTTCCTGCCTGACTGCCTGAAGGCCTCCCTGCCATCCTTCCTGCCTTTACCATTCCCATTTCATTTAGTTAAAGACGCATTTGGCTCTGCGGTTGTTTTTTTTCCCGCTGTCGTTGTCATCGTTCTTATTGTATCCGAAGCGTGGAAAATTCTTTTTGCGCACACAAAATTGGAATTGAAATTGGTGTTTTAGGGGAAAAGAATACAGAGACAGGACAGGGATAAACCATTCTGCCGGCAAGCTTGTGGCAGTGATTGTGATTTGAGACCAGTTAATAGACAAAAATGATTCAAAATGGTAATAAAGTTAGGGAAAGGGAGGAACAGAGTGTGAAAGCCATAATCACAATATCCATAAATAGAAAACGAATTAGGTTTTCTTTTATTTGTATAGGGAATTATTTTTCAATTTGGTGGGATATGGGCGTTTGTTATTCATCTTTAAGGTTAAAGGTCGATGGAATTTGCACAGAAAAATGCGAAAAGTTATCGAGAAAGAACTTCATTTTGTTAGGGAGAAAGATAAAGTTAAGTAAAAACCTCCTTATCCTATAGATATTTGCAAACTTCAGTAGGTGAAATCCCTTTGAAGTGCACTCGATTCGCACTCAACGCTAATTAGATTTCTCTGCCACATTTATAACGATGAGAACTATGCGAAATGCAACAGAAATGGGGGATAAACATACTTCTATACCTTTATAGCCCAATAATTTAATGGCAGCGTGGTAAACAAAGCAATTCTGGAGCAAGATTTTTGCATTAGGAAATCAATAGAATCGTATAAAAATAGCCCCACAGCTGAATGCATTGTAAATTACCGAATAGTAATTACAAGTGCAATACGAAAACGAATCCGTATGGGATGGGCAAATGCGCCATATATGATGAGGCGGTATCATGCTCAGACGACCAAAGTACGTCTAGCTTCAAGATGCTGATAGTACTTTCTGATTTGTATATTGAGTTTTTGACAAATTACTATTGTTGAAGAGTCGAAAAATTTGATACCTGAAAAGTTTGAAGACTTTGAAGGGCTCCGGGAGAACTGCTGAGAACTGGAATGGTTTTTTTCGGGGTTTTGTTCGCGATGTATCTCGAGTGGTTTTTGTGTCAATTTAATTGATTAAAAATGAAAAGAAGTAATCAATTTTTCAGCACAAACCGTTAATCGGAGTGACGTCCTGTCAGCAGCCCCTGACAGGTTCAACACACGCACACATCTGTTCCGGACTCATAGCCGTACTCTTTTCTGATAAGCAACGAATCAGCCAACGTCAATGGCAACAGCTCTGGGCTCCAGCGCCATCTGCAAACGGTGGCTGTCAATTTTAATGACACGACATGCGAGTCCTGCACTATCCTCACCCTCGCATCTCTTCACACTCCGGGTGGTGTTTACTCTATATATATATGAAAGTAGGACCCCCCCTAGGAACAGTGTCCATGGCTGATGCATGGCTGCATCTTGTTGACAATTAATTTGGCTTCAATGCTGTCATCGATAGCGTCTTGGCCATAACGTGCCATGAGTTATGGCTGAGTGCGTTGAAATCTACTTATGAATTGGCAGACAGAGTGCTGCAGCCTGTAGTCACATACCCAAGGGTAAAGTACTGGCAATCGGAAAGTAAAATATATGCAAATATTTTCAAGGAGAAAAAAATGTGCAAGGCAACAGCACAACTTGGTAATTTTCTAAAGGAGAAATTATAATTTAGAATATGAACACGTGTTGAACGATTTCTGCTTTGCAGAAGGACAAGTTACTTGTAATCTTTAAGTTAAATATTCAACTTTACTTGGGCAAAAGTTACATGTAATCCAAAAGTAATATACGGTAATTCACTCATTGAACCGGGTAGTAAAATATGGAGTGCTCTTTTTAAGTGCAAAGTATCACAAACTATATGAATGGATGGATATTTTCTGCCTTAGTATGGGTTGTAGTCCCGGTTTAGTACTTTTTAGTAGCTCAATGTTTATTATAATTAAAATATTATGTAGGTTTGGCGTCACTTTAGCCGCTGTATATAAAGCAAAAGTTCTAAAGTCCTGTTCTCTACTAAATACAAGTTTTGTGGCTTTAGACTAGAATCTACTAGAGTAGTACTTTCAAATATCACACTACCAAAGAATGCTGGAGCTGTACTGGAAAAACTTATTCTAACATTCTATTTGTAAAGGCCTATACACTACTACAACTATTCATACAAAGTAGAGCTACATTAATAGAAATATTAACAAGTACACGACTCTGTCAACCTAAATATCTTGCTCGAACGGCCTCAAACCAGCAGACACCAGTCCCTCAAACCAGCAGCCACCAGTAGACGAGTACCAGCTCCAATATCAAACATCTGTCAGCAGATACAGCTACGATAGTTTTTCCGCTTATATTCAGCATAATTCTTTGGGTAAATATTTGAAGTGAATTATCACGCTGCTTTAGCCGGATTCCGTTTAAAGCTATCTTATCACTTAGAGCGTCAGGGAGCGTTCTGTGTGGCAGTTAATATGATGTCTTCGAATTGGAATTCCCCTAATAAGCGGGCGGCAGTGTAATGCAATTTTTATTACATCTATCATGCGCCGTGGTGGCCCCCAAAGTAGTCCAGGAAAAAGGGAATTAATTAAACTATAGTCGTATAGAAAATATGAGTAGAACGGAGACAGGCCGGACCCACTTTTGGTATGAGAGAGTACGAAGAATAGACGCATCAAATTTATTACCCTAGCGATAACCATAAAAACTGTAACACTGTAACACAATCTCAAATCTCAATACAATCAATTATATTCGTATACACGAGTGCCTCAAAATTGCCTACGTCATGGAAAACTCACAATTTGCACGTCGGAAATGTGAAAATTGTTCAAGTAAATAGATCAGACAAGCATATTAATGATAGACAGACAGACATAACTATATACAATACAGACTACAATGCTACCGAGAGCTCTCCCAAAAGATTGTTTTTTTTTTTGGGATCTTCTGGTGGATCCATAACTTTGTTTTGCTTCTGCTTTTTTCGGAATTTCTTCTCTTCTTCGGCTTTGTTTATTTGCCGAGTACTTGAAATGTTTTCAGAAATGTACAGGCACTGAGTGAAGTGCCAGTGCCCTCTGCAAGGATTATGCCATAGAAAACACTAACCAGAAACTGACGCACCATAGGGATAAAGACACTCATCTTTCAGTGACAATAGCACTTGAAGCTATCACTGTTCAGTGTTGTTCAATATCAAAATGCGACACGTTTATGGAAAGTATTTAGTGTGCTTTTGTGATTTGTTCAAGAGCATTCCTTATAGAAGTGAATACTATATATATATTATTGGCCAAGGCCAATACATAATTGTTGACCCAATTTGGAACGAGGCTAATAAATATATTGCTTGTGCTGGGAACTGGGAATATCTCAGACTAATGGTACTTTAAACATATTTTTGAAACTTGTTTTCTTTTGAATATCAAATGGTTCTAAGATTACATGAATATTAACTAATGTAAATATTTTTTATAGAATATTGTACATTATTCATTCAAAATTATAATCGTATAATTTTCAATAAAATGTCTGTCATCACAGAATTTGTCTTAGTGCAGTCTTCACCTTTTTAAAATCCCTATAAAACATTTTCTATATCTTCAGTATTGTAGAATTATTGTTGAACAACTTGAGAGATCCGATTATATCAGGAAAAAACCAACACATCACATGATTGAGCCACATTTTTCATAAATTATAAGCAAAAATTTTCTCACTGACTGTTGAACTCATTCAAACGAATAATTAACGATCCGAAATCAAGGATGCACGGTCATTAATATGCATACTGTGCATAATTTTATTGTTATGTCCTTTGATTATGTCATGACATTGGGAAAACTCACCTGATCTTGAAGTTCCCCCTGAAGTTCACCGATGGAAGGACGCTTCAGATTGCGCATAGAAATGCGATAATTGTCCAGACGCGGTAGTGTCTCCCTGCAATCAAACAAATAACCGATTAATAGTAATCACTTTCGCGGACTGGCGCCGGCAGGAGGTTGGAAAATTTCCATACTGATGATACGGGAGCAGAATAATCATCGCTTCGGACAGCATGACCGTTGCGTGCAGCGAGCCGAGCACAAATATCATCCACTCCGGAGACCACCACTCAACACCCAGCACGCACTCGCCGCGAATCCCCAAAAGAGTGAGGGAAATTTTTAGCAGAAAACAGAAGAAAACCAAGTTATACGAGAATGTGTGTACGGATACACACATAAATAATAAGACACTAAAATGGCCAAAGGCAAAGGTAGCCGTAGCCCCAGACAAGTGCGGGTTGGGATGGTCAGCAGGGGTTCCACGTTCGGGGCAAAGTTTTATCAGAAAATTCCTCCATGGAGAGCGATCTCTTGATGTATGTATATTTACTGATCGCAATTGAAAACAGAAACAGAAACAAATAAGAATAACAAAAGCTTCAGCCGAACAAATGCCAAAATATAATTTAAAATCTTAAAAAGGCAAAAACCGGAATGGGGAAAGCAATAATTGTTGAGCACATTACGGCGCCAGCATTGGACATTGGCGTCGATTCGAAAAGGGATTAACAGGGAACTCTCCAAAAAAAACTCTCTACAAAAATCTAGTAATAGATCTATCCCTACCACATCTATGTGTATAAATCCTTCTATCTACACATCTCCTGGAAAGTATTGGGTTTAAATAATCCCATAAAGTTCATGCCATTCGTTACTAAACCTTATCCCGACTTAACATTTGTTTCTTATATGATTACCCCCCTTTGATCGCCACCCCTTTAAACAATCATTTATTCATGTTTATTAATAAAAGGCAGCAAAGGCGAATGAAGAAGCTCTCGAGGGCGTACTATATAAATCTAGAGGCATATCGGGGAAACAGGGAAAACAGGAATCTGCTGGATTTTCTTTATAATTCCAATTTACAATTTCAATTCATTTGGCAGACGGCAGTGGCAGCGACGACTGCGCATAAGAAACAATTCCACAATTCCACGTCTGTACAAGTAGGAGTATTGGAAGGCATATTGTATATGTAGTATATAACAAACATATATGTAGCATATATGTATGTATGTACATTCGAAGTGGATACGCATTGATTGTTTGCCGGTTGCCGGTTTCATTGAGAATTATCTAGTTTGGAGGGAGAGAGATTTCGATCAATTGAATTCATTAACGATCGATTAAGCCACTTGATATACTACAAAATTTATTTGTTGACACACTTCAAATAATGAAACTCGAACTCAGAGAGAGAGCGAGAGAGAGCTCCTCCTTATGTGAAGTGCCGTTTGATGGACTTTTCCGATTCCAAATCCTTGTGCCAAAAATGGTTTACTTTGAAAACTTGTTGTTTTTCTTCCTATTTGCGATTTTATTTAATTTTCGTTGCGGTTGTGTTGTATGTAGTTGCTTGCCATTCGCAAAGTTTTTGTGGGAAAACAAATCATCTTCTGTCTACATTTCATTCCAGCAAAATGAAATTCTTTTCGGACAGCTCTTTGGCAGCTTTTAATGGAATCGAGTCTGAATGCGCGAATGTGCTTACAAAATATCCAAATCCAAAGGAGAGCAATTGTAATAATTAATTCGGAAATGTGTTCAAAACATTTGGCTCATGGGTCAGGGTCGAGCGATGGTCGCATCTGTGAACTGTCGTGTGCCCAAAAACTACATATTTTATAATCCGAGCATGCGAAAATGTACAGGGAAAATGTCGATTCGGCAATGGATTGGAACGTTTTATGAATATTTTATCTGGATAAAAATCGGGAAAAGGTATGGACTGGATTCCATATGGATATATGATAATTGTTAATGAGACTTGGAAAAGCAAGGAGCGGAATGTAGTGCCTGGAACAATAATCTGTCTTTACTTATTTAAAATAATTCTGGAAAATTCGGTACCTTCTGTAAGAATAACCTATTTCTAAAAAATTATTAAAGTCCTAAAGAAAATGAACCAAAGGCAGCTCCAGAACATTTATTAATTCACCCAAAATCCAAGATAAACACTGAATACTGTACTTATTAATTTCAAATTACTTCACATAAAATTTACTTTTTTAATTACTTAATGATTTAATTTATGTCAGAATTAGCTCAAAGCTCTACAAAAAAAAAACAACTGACAACAATTTGATCTCAATGAATATTCATACAAAATATTTCCATTAAATTATACAAAAAAATAAATTATTCCATATTATATGATAATAATCATATAAATGAAAACCAAAACAAACTGTACTCCACTCAAGTTTTTGTTATTTTAATGTTTTTCCACTTTTTTATGTTCTTTCACTTTTCCCGCATTCCCAAATATCGACAGACCACTGTACCAATTGGCAATCACGTGTGTGCCACATCACTCCAATTGTTGCCGATTTTGCACTCTGATAAAAAACTTTTCAATCTGCTGTAATTTTTGTTGTTTTTTATGTGTTAAACGTGATTACAATAAATTGCCATAAAGTAACCTTCATTTTCAGTTATACGAAACTTAAACATTCATGTTTTCATTGTCTGTATTTTGTTTGTCTGTATTAACCATCCATTTAAACATTTTGAGAGTGCTCTCTTTTATTTTCTGAACCCATGAACCCATCCTATAAATGATGTGTACATATATCATTAAAACTGAGGAGTAAACTCTTGATTTTTCAATGGGTTAAAAGCAAACAGAACCGAGAAAAAGAGAGACATGTGACGTTAAGTGAATTGAAGCTCGTTACGGAATGAAAAGTTAATGATAAATTTGCTTTGGGAAAAATCTAATTAATTGTTGCATTATTTCTAAATTGTTTTAGACTCCGGTGTGCGCTCCACGTGAGCGCTAATGAATGGAAATGAAATATCTCAAGCACCTTAAAAGTCGCAACAGAGGATGTGACTGAATCACAGCCGAAGCTTATCTAAGAAGCAATTATCCAAAAGTCGGTGTCTATTATAGCCGGTATTTGATTTAATGTTTCGCCTAAAGGAATTTCGACACGCTCTGGCTGTTCTCACACCCAACAGAACATTTTTCTTGCCTTTGGTACAAATCGGAAATGCATGGATAATTTTTCATCTCTGAAACTCACTTTGTAAGCTGTGCCAAACTGAACTTTCGTTCCGCATCGGACTTCCTCAAGAAGTGCCCGAACCCTCTAAAGGACAACCGGGAACTGCGACGGTTTTCCCCGTTTTCTCCTGGCACTTTGGCCTGCAGATGATTCTCCTGATGACCAGAGTCCGTCTGATCGCCAGCAGCTGCTCCAGGCTCTCCATCATAGCCCGCATTCGAAGTGCCGTTTACCTTTGAGATCTGAAAACGATCGGCCATAATGCTGATGGTCCGTTCAAATTAATTCAAATTCAGTTTGTGATGGATTCTGGGGCGAGTCCCTTCTTTCAACGTCTATAAATTATTACAAACAAAACACATTTGCATTTCACACACACGGTAGGATAATTCGTAGGTGCACCCCCTTTTGGGGCCTGGGATAATATGATATCACACACACGGAACGCGGCCAGGATGTTCGATGTTCACTAGGCAAAGTTCCAGCTACGTTTAACCGAATATTTCGAAATATTGTGTTCGCACTCGTTGGGGCTCGCTGTTCGGGTTTATTTCATTACGTTCGCGTGAAGAGCAAGATATACTGCTACTACTGCTATCCGTGTGGCGGCAATTCAAGTTAACTTGACGCGGCGACTGTCGCACGGCATTTGAGCGCTGTCAAGTGTTAACCGCTTGATTATTATGGCTTTTTTCGCCGGAGCCAGTCGTCAGCTGCTCTGCCGCTTCCGCTGTATCAGGCCTTTGGATTTAATACCAATCGAGTACTATAGCGTATAATGTGTATAAGAACAAACGGAGACGGTTCTGTGCCGTTCTGGGTGGTGTGCGTGAGTGTGGTGAGTTTTCAACAAGTGTTTGTGGTCGCCGCGTACCCGTCAGTGGCGCCACACTCTCTTTGCAAGAACACCCTCTTAGGGGAGTCTGTACAGTTGTCTTGTCCCATCGACTATGGGATACCCTACTTGCTTTTTGAAGTTATCGGTATAACTGAAAACTTTACCATGTGAATTTACGGGAATTTCAAAAACGTGGGGGTATTTTATGACTCAAAATATATATAAACTATATTGTTTCTGAAGAAAAATGGCTAAGGAAGTATAGAGTCTTCCCTTAGGGAGACACTAGAAATGTGTTAACGTCAATGGGACAACATAGTAATACATCCCAAAATTAAACAAACAACAAAACTCCAAACCAAACATATTCATTAATCTTCATCTTGAATAAAATTTGGGATAAATACTTTATGAATCATAGGCTAATTCCCTCAAGTTCTATACAAAAATTCATAGAATACCTATATATGTAGGTCACTCTTTTCTTGGGTTAGATAGCTCCAATACTCATGTTAGGCATAAAACGTTGGTTTCTCGAATAAGATCACCGAGTGGTATACATTTTATGGTAATAATGTTACCCGACGTACACCCCAGATGTGCCTTGTGTCTCTTGCAGAAGAAGTTGTGGAATATATTTAGCACCTTGGCACGCTCTTGATGGTTTCGTTTACTTTCGGCTGATTCGCTGGAGATTGCGGTTATTAACTTGTTTCACTTGTTTGCCAAATTCATAACAATCCGCCGGCTCTCCTCCATTCCCCAAACTCATTCACAATCGTACTCACACTAAAACTTAGACATACTCAAAAGTCTTATAACATCTTTACTATCAGCCAACTCGAGTCGGCGAGTCGGTCGAGTCGGTCGCCTCGAGCCGTTGTCGGCGGGGCAGACAGTAACAACAATACGATCGGGGCAAGAGCACACGAATAAACCCCCTTAATCGAATTAAATTCGGTTTTATCTGGTTTGATTGGCTGGTTAAATGCCTCGTTGCTGGCTGGTTGGGTCTGCTTTTGGCTCTGCGTCACAGAGTTTGCCGTAGTTTCCCATAAAGAGCGAAAAGAGTTATTCTTCATTAAACCATATGATACAGTCTGCACTCTGGTTCAACCCCCTTCCCAGCTGTTGTCGTGCTCTCTTTCTTATAGCCAGTACGATTCAACGAGGTCCGAAAGTTCTTATCGGTTCTATTTGCCTATCTATTGGGATATCTTTCCAAGAGATATTTCTCTTCGGATACATTGTTCTTATCGGTTGTACGATTATTTGCTCAATTATTTGGATCTCTTTCTAATTGTTCGTTCTCTCATGATTCAGTTCTTTATACACCTTGTTATTATTGTTTCCGTTTGCTTATTTATTTGTATATCTGCGGATTTCCGCTATATGCATTTTGGTAAAAATTTTGTGAAGAACTTTTAATGCTCTATAAAAATTATATAATAAAAGGACTATTAAATGGTTAACGTCTAACGAATGCGTATAGTTTATCTTTGATGAAGACTATTTAAATGAAGATCAATTGAATCATATAAGTACCTTTATTGACCCCTTAAGTTACGTTCTGAAAGCCTATAAAGTATATTCGTTGAGTAAGGTCTAATCTACTTTATAAGTTTGACAAAAAGGTACCGCCTTATACATTACTCACATAAAGTGGTGGTAAATCAGAACATCTTATCTTTACAAACGAATTATAGGTCTAATAATGAATAGCTTGAGTTTTATTTAAGGGGAATCTAATCTACTTTTTGTAGCTCATGCAAAATTCGAACATTTTAAATCTATTCAAAAAGAAATTCCCCACATCTTTATCACAGGCCATAGATCGGCACGAACAGCAAATGATTTCGTGGCTGCTGATAAATTTAATAAGTAATATAGATAGATGCAATCCATTTGTTAACCAACTTTAGTTGTATAAGACTCTCCAGAATTACTGGCAGTTGTGGGAGTTACATAGCTAATCACTTGATTGCGCTTTGATAAACGTTCTTTATACTTCTACTAATATTATTCGAGTGATTTACGATTTGTTAATTAACGGAAATATTTTTATTATTTTATAAACCATTAATAAACAAAAAAATCCCTGCTGGCTGGTCAGCATTTTATACTTTTACGATATATTTTTCACACTTCTGGCATTTTTGTTTCGGCTCATTTCGAAAAACTGTATTGATGGGGTTTCTTCGTATTCGGATTTTAAGAAAGTCTGTTTATCGTTTTTCAAAGATACAAATTTAATTTCTTTTGATCAGATCTTGAATTTGAAGCGCCATAAAAATTTAGTGTTTATAAACAATAGAATAGTATATAGTATATGGAATATTCTATATGTATCTATCTATATATCTCAATATGTCACTATCTCTCACTCTTGTAATCTTTCATTTCTTTCGCAGGGGTCTTTCTATATTTAGTTTTATTGTTTGTTTGGAGAAATTAACTTAATTTGTTTATGGTTGCGTCTATAAAACTTTAATTGGCGGCAAATCTGGTATGAATCTTTACTATCTCGTATAATTTGATTGGTCTTCCCTAAGTATCTATAATCAAAAGAGATTTCAAAACAATGAAATGGCCCTGGAAATAATCAAATGTTAATTATACGTTTAGTAAAAATGTTTCCAACATTTTTCAATATCCGCTTGTTTATATCTGCTCAAAAGATAAGTTCTCTAAGGGGTTTCTGCTACGGCAAGAAAAGATCATATCCTTCGGCATTAAAGACGTTTAATACAATTTACCTCTCTAAAATGGAATCATACTCCCGATCTATCAAAATCCCAACTTGTCATAGATCTTTTTTCATAGGAAGTCAACCTACTATTGACAATGGGCGTTAGCCACCCTTAACCAGTTACAGGCAGGTTTGGTTAACCCTCAGCAGGGGACTGTTGCACTCATTAACACATCTCCAGGCCGCAGATATTTAGACTAGAGACGAATTCCATCTAATTGATCGAATCAACATGTCGCGCCACAGACAAATTTATTGTTTTACAGCTGAAATTATATATTTAAGACTTGACAACTTTGTCTATGTTGTATAACAATCGTTTATTGCTACTTGCTGTCAGCGGAATAAGCAGCACCATAACCGATTACAGTTTCCCAATGATAACACCTCAATAATGGCATTGGATCGAGTTTTTCGGCTCTTGATGGATCGCTCGGGGCCTTCCAGGGTGCTATCATATCGTGGGACAGTGACATTATTTGACACTCGTCTCTTAATTGAATTAACTGCTTTATACCACTTTAAAAGAGTTTTCATTTGGATCGATCCGATGTTCCGTACAGATCCGCACAGATCGAAAATAATCTAGCTATAATCGGGTTTCCGTTTCCACGTGTCCGTCCTTGACGTCAATTGTTTTCGATCATCTTACAATATTAGACTGGTATTTGAGTGGCAACTGTATCTGGTTATGTGAGAATTAATTGAATAAATACGGGATGACACTTGTCTGGATTCTGGGTAAAAATATTGCTCAAATATTGTTTAAAAATAAAAGTGAGAAAGTTCTAATTGGATGCATCAGGATATATCAGTTACCACATGAACTCCTCATCAAAGAATTTCCAGAGCGTTACCAAAATTTGGCATCGAAATACCTTTGATTCCCGGACAGATGATTAGTAATCACTTGACATAAAATGATTAAAAGTGAATAACACCCACATGTGTCAATAAAGCATCATAAGGTCATTATCTACCGGAAAATGAGTCTGTGTTATTCATACCTGCTGTTTGTATACCCAGTAATCGAAGAGGAGTACGGGTATATTAGCTTGAGAAGGTTTATTAGGAAATAATTGAAAATTTAGTGCATCCCAAAAGATCAAGGCATGTTATTCTCTCTGTAGGAAGTCACCTATATATACATATGTACGATATAGATAGATGTTCTTGCTCCTAAAAGTTTTAACAAAATTCTGGCTAACAGGAATTTTCTAACAATATATTTTCTATCCAAATATCATTCAGCAGAATGTCTTTTTTTGCTATCGGTTAAAAATGTAGTATCTTCTAGTCGAATCACTCAACTATAGTTTTTATACCCGATACTCAAAATGAGTATTGGGGTATATTAGATTTGTGGTAAAAGTGGATGTGTGTAACGTCCAGAAGGAATCGTTTCCGACCCCATAAAGTATATATCTTCTTGATCAACATCAATAGCCGAGTCGATTGAGCCATGTCTGTCTGTCCGTCCGTCCGTCTGTCCGTCTGTCCGTCCGTCCGTCTGTCCGTCTGTCCGTCCCCTTCAGCGCCTAATGCTCAAAGACTATAAGAGCTAGAGCAACGATGTTTTGGATCCAGACATCTGTGATATGTCACTGCTACAAAAATATTTCAAAACTTCGCCCCGCCCACTTCCGCCCCCACAAAGGACGAAAATCTGTGGCATCCACATTTTTAAAGATACGATAAAACCAAAAACGCAGAATCGTAGAGAATGACCATATCTTTTAGACTGCAGAATCTGAATTGGATCGTATTATTATTATAGCCAGCATCAAGAAAACAATTTCATTTTTTCTCGCCCTGTCTCTCTCTAACACACACGTAGCATAGGCGGCTATGCTTAGAGTAAAACATTACCGCCTAGATCTCAGAGACTATAAAAGCTAGAGCAACCAAATTTGGTATCCACACTCCTAATATATCAGACCGAGACGAGTTTGTTTCAAAATTTCGCCACACCCTCTTCCGCCCCCGCAAAGGATGCAAATCTGGGGATATTCACAAATCTCAGAGAGTATTAAGGCTAGAGTAACCAAATTTAGTGTCCGTAACAGGATTAGATCTCACTATAAAACGTATATCTCAAAACTTCGCCCCACCCCCTTCCGCCCCCACAAAGGACGAAAATCTGTTGCATCCACAATATTGCACATTCGAGAAAACTAAAAACGCAGAATCATAATTAATGACCATATCTATCAGGTTGCTGAATCTGGATCAGATCGGATCATTTTTATAGCCAAAGGAAACAAATCAATTTGCAGTGGCTACGCAGCGCCCGACGTCACGCACAGACTGGTTTTCTGTCTCTCTCGCACGCACAATTACAATAACAATTATTCAAAAAAATCAAAAATAACAATTATAATAACAATTATTCAATAAAAATCAAGAATAACAATTTTAATAACAATTATTCAAAAAAACAAGAATAACAGTTATAATAACAATTATTCAATAAAAATCAAGAATAACAATTATAATAACAATTATTCAAAAAAATCAAAAATAACAGTTATAATAACAATTATTCAATAAAAATCAAGAATAACAATTATAATAACAATTATTCAAAAAAATCAAAAATAACAATTATAATAACAATTATTCAATAAAAATCAAGAATAACAGTTATAATAACAATTATTCAAAAAAATCAAGAATAACAGTTATAATAACAATTATTCAATAAAAATCAAGAATAACAATTATAATAATTCAAAAAAATCAAGAATAACAATTATAATAACAATTATTCAAAAAAATCAAGAATAACAGTTATAATAATAATTATTCAATAAAAATCAAGAATAACAGTTATAATAACAATTATTCAATAAAAATCAAGAATAACAATTATAATAACAATTATTCAAAAAAATCAAAAATAACTGTTATAATAACAATTATTCAATAAAAATCAAGAATAACAATTATAATAACAATTATTCAAAAAAATCAAGAATAACAGTTATAATAACAATTATTCAATAAAAATCAAGAATAACAGTTATAATAACAATTATTCAATAAAAATCAAGAATAACAATTATAATAACAATTATTCAAAAAAATCAAAAATAACAGTTATAATAACAATTATTCAATAAAAATCAAGAATAACAATTATAATAACAATTATTCAAAAAAATCAAAAATAACAATTATAATAACAATTATTCAATAAAAATCAAGAATAACAGTTATAATAACAATTATTCAATAAAAATCAAGAATAACAATTATAATAACAATTATTCAAAAAAATCAAGAATAACAGTTATAATAACAATTATTCAATAAAAATCAAGAATAACAATTATAATAACAATTATTCAAAAAAATCAAGAATAACCGTTATAATAACAATTATTCAATAAAAATCAAGAATAACAGTTATAATAACAATTATTCAATAAAAATCAAGAATAACAGTTATAATAACAATTATTCAAAAAAAATCAAAAATAATAATTATTCAATAAAAATCAAGATACTTAAAATGAGTGTAGGCGTACATACATATATTAGATTTGTGGTGAAAATGGAGGTGTGTAACGTCCAGAGGGATAAAGTATATATATTCTTGATCAGCATCAATAGCCGAGTCGATTGAACCCCGTCTGTCTGTCCGTCCCTATAAGCGCCTAGGGCTCAAAGATTATAAGAGCTAGAGCAACGAAATTTTGTATCCAGACTTCTGTAATATGTCACTATTACACATACATTTGAAAATTTCGCCCCACAGGAGGCGGAAGGGACTTTGTCTTTGTCGTGCCGTTTAATATTAGCGGCGTCTGCCGGAGAAGAGCCATACTGACTAAGTATCGGGTATAAATGTAGAGTTGCGGTGTCCGCAGCAACTCACAACGTTCCCCCTCGTTGTTTCTTTGTTTCGACAAAAAAACCACCGACAAGTTCAAACCGTTTTGGCACAACTCTACCGAGAATATAATTATTACGCTAACCTCCAGGGTTCAAATTCGGTTGGTAACCTTCTCTTCTTGCCTCCTGAAGGAGCTGCTGTGTGTCCAGTTCTCAGAATGAAGTTCCAGTTATGCCTGTAATGGGGGATTTTGCTGTTGTCATCATCATCATCATCAGCAGCAGCAGCAGCCAAAGCAAACCCCTAATGAGAGACCGATTCGAACCGCTTCATTGCAGTTTTGACTCGTTCAGCGTCCGAAAGTCGTATGTGTATCTCTGGTCTGAGCGGAGATCCAGCGACAAGTGTGACAATTGATGGTAAACACAAACCACAATCATTTGCCATCAAATGTTTAATTGTCATAATTATATAAATTAAATAATTTTCGATAGGATTGTGCGCTTCGTTACTCTCCGTTGGATGACAGTCTGGCACGCTCAGCGATTGGAATATGATGTATCTATGGAGCACGCTTTCTTACAGATACAGTATCCCCAGACTGGTTATAATTTCCCCACAACAAAACTGGTTGTAAGTTTTCAGTTGAATTGTAATTTGTAAGCTCCCAAAAAGTCTCATTCGCAAAGCGGTCATCGCAAAAAGGTTGTTAATTCCCTTAAGCTGTCGCTTTAAGAGCCGGCACTCATACGGATTAATTGGTAATCATTTGTTCTTTAATTAACTTGAATACTTTATTGACCGGCGGTTAGGTTCCTGGGCTATAAGAGGACTTGCATGTAACCCTTGAGGAACCCTTCATTAGCTTGGTTTCTGTTTATCCAAAAATTCTTCTACAATCTGGTAGCAAGCTCTCAATAGAAAATAGTTTTTGAGGAATAATAATTAAATGTCCAGACATTTTGGCTTTTGGATATGTGTTCTCTTTGAATTCTGCAAAATGATAGATAATCCATCCTGATTGGCATGAAATATGTCTGAACAAAAGCACAATCCTGTAAATACATCCTGTAGTCCTGAATACAATCCTGTATTCAATTCTGATCACTCTTTATATATAGCTTAAGCTGTTTTCTTCTGGAACTAGAACAAATAAATGTAGGAATAACAATTGGCTCGCAGCTGAAAGGCAAACAAATTAATCAGCACATCAATCATCATCAGGAAAATATGCGTATTCAATCAGCTTGTCAATCAGTCGCTCGAGTTTTGCATTTACAAGAGACCTAATAATAGATATCGACAAAAGATATTTGCAAATCTATAAATATTTATCTGCGAAGGTGTTGGAATGCGAGTGCATTCCATATGAGATTTGAAGATGTAGATGGGAATAGGAACCCTTTCGATGTATAGGATAGGAAGCTGTTGGGAATGTGGATAGGATTAGGAAATGGAAATCTGTTTAGGATTGGTAGAACAACACGCTAAATCACACTGCTTAAACATTGATTTTAATGATTTATTTTTTTGGTGGCATAAACTGTTTACACATTCAAAACATTTAAAATTCATATTTCGCTACTAAATTGTATTTGGTTTGTCGAATTTCCCTTTTGGAATGCTCCACAATTATGCTGTTAACTTCACACTGAATCTTACTCTATATAATATATAATAATATATATATATATAATATGTATACATATAATTTTTTCTGTTTAAATTTCATTTAAGCTTCATTGAGTTTAGTTTTCGTTTTTTAATTAGTGGCTACTCTTCGGTCATCGCTTTTTTAAGGATTTTCTCTTTAAGATTTTGTGATTAATGAGAAGTTTTTTCGGTAAGTTTTAGGTATATCCGAACCGAACTATTGTCCAGGATCAGCGGAATGTAAATATATGTAAGTTGTACGGGCAATCGGAGATTTCGTTTTAGGCAAAAGTGCGGCCATATTTCGAGTTTAGTATAGGGTTTAAGTATAGTTTAGTATACACTTTGTAACAGTGGGTGGGTTCTGTGATGTAATTAGATTTGAACCAATTCCTTAGTAAAAAGTATTATTAGAGCAAGAATAGATCAGAGTTTCTTATGGAAAAGCGTTTGAAAAGTAAGCGAAAGCGGGGATACAGTAAGATGTAACATTAAGCACATTGAAAGCGATCTTATCCGATCCGATCCGAAGGGAATTGCATTTCCTCCCTCTTCCCTGCTATATCTCTCTCTCTTTGTTAACAAATCCATCGAAAACTACACAAACTTAACTGCAATCAAATAAATGCTGACCTATTAAACTATCCAATAATTATTTCTGTAAATACATATACATAGACTCTGATATAACAGACTATTGCAGGCACAGGACCGTTCAAGTGCATGGTAAAAATTATTTTTGTAAAACTTTGCCAGGTCCCGGTCCCGGCCACATACCATACACCGATAACAAACAATTTCCTGACTCTTAATAAAGCCCATTTGAGCAATGATATACGAGTAAACGTATGACTAGTATCTTCTAAATGCTTTGGCAAAAAATGTTAACTTAAACGACCAAGTGCGACACATCGCTGGTGTATCCGGGCGAGTAGCGCGGCGGCAAGATATTCTGCTGGGGCCGTGTCCGCCCGAGCATCGCCGGCGTGGCACCCATCACTTTTGGCGACTGTCCTGGCTTTCCCAGATCGTAGGGGCGTCGTGTTCGCAGCACATCGGCCGCGTCTCCAGGCCAGGCACGCTCTGGTCCCAGCCGCTGCCCCAAGCGGGGGTATCGCCTCTTGTCCACCGCCAGGCTGATTGTGCCCGGTGGATGGGTGGAGTTGAGTCCCACGTTGTACTGTCGCTGCATGGCCAGTGAGGCGCGTATGGTCTTTCGCTTCTGTGAAGGATTACGAGGTTAAATGGGCTTCAAAATTATCCCCAAGTTCGCATACCTCGATAGTTCCACGCCATTTATCAGCCGCATGTCGGGCTATATCCAGACGTTTCTGCTTTTTCACTTGGTGTTTTTTATAGATCACCTCAATGATGATAAGCCCCACGCCTCCGGCTATACCGACACCCACCAGAATGAACACCCCAGCCATGTTCTTGAGGCCCAGCGTATTCGGGGTCTTCTCGAAGAGTTCACAATTCTGTTGCACATGTCCATGGAAGATCCATTGTTTGTCCAACTTCTCCATGAAGCCACCTAAGAAAGGATCATAGATATCAGTCTGGTAATAACGAGAATACTTCCGGTACTTACTTTCATGGAACTCTAGGATAGCCAGGGTCACAGAATCTGTCCAGGGCGAACCCTTTTGCAGGCCTACGCCATAGCCACTGCGTCCGAAGAGCTCTCCAGCGGTCACCAGTTCGCAATCCTTGGAGGCCTCGTACTCCAGTCGCGATGAGTCCCAGATAAAGGCCATTAGCTTGCTGTGATTATAAATTGTAGATCGTATGTTAGTCATATATCATGAGAGATTCATTGAGAGCGGGTTAGTACAACAAGTTCGATCAAAAACATAAAAGAGTTAAGGTATTGTATTTTAAGGTTAAAGGGTTTACGGGGACGATTAAGTACGGGGGCAAGACTAATACGAACACGATACCATTAACGAATACTAGAGAATATATACTAGAGAGAAACAGAGAGAGACAGCGACAGAGAAAGAGAGAGAAAGAGACAGTGGTAATAGGTGTATTAAGTACTAATTTTTGAAGAGTGAGAAGAGTACTTGTTGTTTGGATATTACGAGTACGAGTACGAGTAGTAGATGTAGATTCTGGTTCTGCAAACATGCGATTATCTATAGATTTCAGCTACAAAATGGACGAGGCCTGTGGCGCCCACGTTACCCCTTCTTCACGTCCTGGATGGCCTGCTCGGCGGTGGCATAGTTGTTCGCCTCCATCGTGCGATACATGTTCGATAGCTCGACCTGCCGCCGGAAATACATATCCACCGACGAGCCCTTGACGGTGGCACAAGTCAGGTTCTCCATGGTGTTCCTCAAGCGGGCATCGTTGATGCCGCTCAGCTTCGTCTTGGGCCGCTCCAGCACGAGGAAAGCAGCCAGGTTGGCAGTGTACGAGGCCACAATGATCATGGCGAAGCCGGCCCAGACCATGCCTAAAACTCGGGCAGAGAAGCTGCGCGGTGTACCCTCACCGATGCCACTATTGAGGAGGACGCCCCAGGCGAACCAGACCGCGGAGCTGAGATTTAGGGCCTTCTCCTCGTTGCTGTCCGAATGCGAGAGCTTGAAGCGTCCAAACGGTGAGAATCTGAGTGTAGAAATCATAGAGTTAATCGAATCCTCAATCAGCGAAAGTCCAAATGGTCCAGGGAATGGGTGATTATGATAGCCGCCAGGATCGCTGCGATTCAACCGTCCAATGCAACGATCGTTTATGGATGGCTACTATGGCTATACGATCTCGCTGAAAGTGTTTGGGACTTTGGGAGAGGATTGTCGTGTGGGGTTACTCACCTGTCCAGCAGATAGAGGACGAGCGCCACAACATGAACCGACACCATTACCAAGATCCATAGCGTGTTACTAAATGGCTGCAAGAAAGACACGAGAGTACTCGATCGTGACGGTTTCTTTTCGAGTATTGTAATGCCTTGGTATTTGAATGGTTTCGAGAATTCAATGTACTCGGCACGCTCGGGATTGATGGTTAATGGTGCAACGATCATGCTAAACGAAGTGAAAAGCGGAGAGTTCCAGATTAGTGTGGATTTCAATGCTACTATCTATTCAACTTACTCGGCACGTTCATTGACTAGCTCCCCCATGAGACCCGTCCACTCCTTGCGCAGTGTCATGGCACCCGTGTTGTTCCGGAGGAGGTAGTGTCCGAATTGTCCATCCGGCGAAAGGGCTAGATCGTAAGTGAAGTTGATCCGTTTGGATAGTTCGATGAGGAGATCGATGCAGTACCCTCGACAGCAGTACTCGTTGGCTATAAACAATCCAAGGTTAGGAAACGATCAATGATCAAGGAGTGATCACAGACTGCGTCTTACCTGTGGAATCAGTAGCATTGAACAGCGGACAGGGTCGTTCATCCGGCTCGCAGCGAAACTCGTCATCGCCCATGCGCCTCACATACACAAAGGGCTTCTCCTCGATGGTCAGCACTTTCAGATGAGTGGGTATCATAATGCCCTCTGGCTTGCGGTTCTGTTTGCCCGGCCAAATGATCTCGCTATCATTGATATTCATCCGCATTTTGGCACGCATCTACAGAGAAAGGGATCCATTAAAATTTGGAATGCTTTAGAGTGGAGCATCTCTATAAGACCTACACTATCATAGCTGAATTTTCCCACCACATGCTTTTTCTGGTGCTCCCGTATGTTGATCACATCGTAGCCCGCATAGATGCGATCCCCATTGTCATCGAAGGCCACTTGTCCTGTCTCCCCCGTAATATTGCGGCTCTTCAGGTACTGGAACAGACGCTTGCCTGCAAGAGTTCAGGGAAGGTCATAACATTAGGAAACCCCCAATTAGTAAAGATCACAATCCAATTACTCACCCGATTCCCAGTTGACGGCCGAATCGCCGCAATCCTTGGGCGCCTCTGCAATGGTCTCGTTGGATATCATCTCCTTGATGGCCGAGGCCAGGACATAAACGCTGTCCTGTCAGATGGAAATCACATCATACATAATGAACGCTCGAATCCGTGGCGTGGCGGAACCGCACTCGCACTTACCCTAATGTGTCCCTTGTCGCTGTGGGCATGCTCCAGCTGGAGGCCCAGCACTCCGTCCGGCGTATTGTTGGCGAACAGCGCCTGCTCCGTCACAATCCACACATGCCCCTCCCCGGTCATGTTGTACTCGCCAGCATCCCGGAAGATGACTTGGGCGTCCTCAGTGCTATACAGAAAGGGAATAAACCAGTGCATAAATAACCAGAGCGCTTATGATAATTTTCTGAATGCCAAATGCCATGTGCCCGCTGCACACCGTGGATTCGTGTGGGGGAAGCTTTACAAATGGCATGGGGGTCGGGCATTCCCGATTTGCTAGGACAATTTCCAAGTGGTTCTGGGTATGATTTTAAATATTTAAATGAAAAGGAAGTCATATACTGAGTGAGCTATAAAGCCCAAAAGCCCGTTCCGGAAGCCGGAAAATTTAAAAACTAACAAGTATTTTATAGGATTTTTATACGATTGTTTTGAGAGTTTTTAGGCCTATAGGTGATGACCCTGACTAGAGAATATACAATTTTTGTGCACCTTTTACAAATTCTAGTACATTTATTTTGCTAATTTATTCAGAATATTGCGCAGCTACAAATCTTTAAGGTTAGAGAGCAGGGCTTGGATGATCTTTAAGCGAACATCAGATAGCGTTTTATAAATAGATATAGACATAGATATAACAGATAAAGGCAAAAAGCCAGGTATCGCTCAGATCTCTAGCGCTATTGTTGCAGGGACAACGACTATAGTCTTCCTTCCCAGGGACCTTTTCAGCGGCCAGACACCAATTGCACTGCACAAAGAGGGGATGGTCCGTGAATTGGACTTGCTGACAGCCAAGCTTCTTTGACCAAGTACAACAGAAATAGTGATTCTCTGAAACAAGCTCTGAGGGATCTTTAGGATATCCATAAATATAAGTATCCCATTCATACCACTTAAATTCATGCCGGCTGGAACGCAGTTTTTAATATTTTTGCTAGCTTGCCCATGTAACAGAGGGTCATAGGCGGTCCAATCTACACCACTGCTGCTGTTATAGTCATGGGGCAGGTTCCTGCAACTGTGTCCACTTACATTAATTTTACAATTTCTGTTTACTTCCGAACAGTTACTGCAAGAAATTTTATTTCCTTTTCCAGAAGTGGCTGCGATTGCCCAGCCAAGCACGTATGTTAGGAAGTAGATAATTCCACACATTTTTAAAATTTCCTTTGGATTGAACTTTTATGTAGTTAAACAGTTAAAACACTTTGAAGTGGGAATAAAAGGCAACTCTGGGTCTCAAATGCTTTGGGGTGTCGATTGCATTGACATTTCATAGATTTTTCCTTTCTATCTAACCATGATTATGGTCTTGTTCTCCCAATACAAATGCTTACCTGGCATACATCAAATAAACCCTCGACTGGGCCGTCTTCATATCTATTAAATGTTCCGTAAAACTCTCCAGCTTCGGCTCGAACTCTACAATCAATTCCACAGTGGCACGCACATCGACATCGTCATAGTAGGTCTGTGATGTGGTCTGGAAACGCCCCAATATGGCCCGTCCATCCGTGTCGGAGCTGTGTATTATGATTACCTGTCGCCGCCATTGGAGTAGACAACTCAATGAGTCAATAAGTCAAATTTTTTGAAGAATAGGAATACCGGAGGAAGCGCAACATTACCTTGGTGTATGCAAAGTGACTCAACATCTCTAGCCAGACGTCTGCCTGGTGATAGTACGGCGGCACTGTTCTAAGAAAGGAGACGTGGATGTTCTTGTCGGAGAAGGCCGCATCCCTTGAGGATATGCCAATGACGGGAATTGAATAGAATCCGCTCGTGTAACTTACAGCCGCCGGCGACAAATCACCAGAGGTTTGCTCATGCGAAACGACTACGGCATACACCTGGGGACGAACACGAGGTGGGAAATCAAATCAGTGGAAATGAGCAATGTCAAGGGAAATGGCAAGAGAAAAGTGTGATGAAGGAGTGAGGAGACCAAAGACAGGACGGGGCCCACGCGGGGCCGAGGCAGAGACAGAGGCAAACAGGCGGAAGTGTAAATGGCGCTGAGAGAACGTTCAATTGGCTTCGCAAAAATATGGGCAGGAGAAGCATGTACAGTGCGGAACACAACTATAAGAAGGAGTAAAAATAGCTCCCCTTTGATACATCAGATGCCTAAACCTTATAAATTAGGCTGGAACGCTGAATATAAGTTTTATAAATTAATCCGAGTCTTTTTTCCATCTTCCCAAAGTCAGATAGTTTTGAACGACACTGTAACGCTACGACACCCCCACTGGAGTCAATGACAGTTGATTTGTTTCCTTCGTCGGTTCAAAATGGACGCACATCTTATGCCCAAACGATGATAAATTCTCTGTGGCATTAATGATGACAAATGCCGGCTCCCAAAAACAGGCAGCGAATTGATTTAGACCTGGCCCAGTGGGTGTTGACGGTTATGCTCCTGGACCCAGACCCACATTCCCACTGTGATACTCCCTAATAAATGTGCGACGATATGTGATTGATGGATACGGAGCATGATCCCAGTAGTTGGACGCACCAAAAACGTGGCATGTGCGGAAGTTTTACTGCAAAGTGCTTCAGCTTTAAGTGGTTTTATAGCAGTGGGTGCAATGCACTGGGGCACGCTGTAAAGATCTTAGTCATAAGGAATTTTTTTGGTTTTTGTTTGTGAATGGCGGCGCTGATTAATTGCCTGCAAACCAGTTTGACGCTGAAAAGTGTTTGGATGCTGGTGGATGCCTGCCAGTACTTCAAGTGGTGGCAAATTGTTTAAAGACAGTGTGGTGCAAAAGTTTATAGTCGGCGTAAGGCACAAGAGATGTTAAACCAATATTGTACAAGTTTTAGACTTTTAAATTTAAACTTAAATTTAAAAAATTGAATAGTGGTCACACTGGTTTTGCTGTTAGAGCTGCCGGATCAGCGAAAAAAGATCATGGCCGATCATAAAAGCTCAGTGAGTGTAGCCAGACTGTCGAAAAGAAGCGTATCGACATTTCCGCGCCAAATAAAAGGATCGAAAAGCACTATATTAGTAATACTGCTGTAAATTGAACGCTCAAGGATAACCTATTATTCACATTCCAGTGGCGAGCGAGTCAAAAGACAGCCAAAGGATGGATCCCAAAGATATTCAGAAGCAAATTACCGTTTGTCATCAGGCCATTTCCGAATCATTTCCTGTTGAATTATTAAAATGAAGCTAACCAAAGACACCCACTGGTGGGACGTCCTTGTGGAGTGGGTTGGGGGGCACTAGCGGAAGTAGAGACATAATTGCATTCTGCATCGCATGGCTTACCCGATTCTCGATGAGCTTGTCGCACACATTGAACACCGTCTTGATGGGGTTCTTGTCCATGCGGATGGTCTTGTCGTAGTAGGTGACTTTGCGCGGAACATACTGCTGATCGAAGTTGAGATGCTGTATAAGAGGGAGAGGGAGAGAAGCATTACAAGAGGCAATCCGCTTGGGAATCCAGTTAGCCCGGCTAACAGGCCTAAATGCTTACCGAAATGATGGTGTGGAAGTAGGTCTCGCTCTCGGAATTGCTCAATACACCGCCAATATTGTATGTCGAGGGATTATCGGATGCTGTGTGCCTTTGGGCGGCGGCAATCGGTGGCAGCGTCAGCGGCAGCAGGAGTCCCACAACAATAGCAGGCGCGAACAAAAGGCAGCGATAAACAAAGCGAGCGGCGGCAGGGGAATCAGTGCCAGCCATATTGTTGGGCACTAAAGTTTTTTGGGGAGGGAAATGTGGCTTTTGTGATGTGATTCAATTGTTTCCCATCCAAACGTTGGGCATTTTCTGTAATGGCAAGATAATTTTAAATTTTTAAATTAAATCGAATTAAATGTGGGAACATGCGATCATTGCGTAGCCGGATCGATAATAAAGCTGAGTCTCGGCAGCCAGATCGCCCAAAAAATATCAACTTGGGCGTACTGGCAGCGCTGTGCTGTGCGCTGGCACGATCATATGGTCAAAGCTTTCTGCCAACACTTGTTGCTTTTGGACGATTAGATTTGAATTTGTTTCGTTTTTTTCTCTGGTTTCGGTCGGACGTGTTTCGGTCGCGCTGCCACTGTGACGTCGTTGTTTTCCGCCTTATCACGCACACGCTGGCAAAACGGGGCGCAACAACCAAATCGGTTCAGTTCGTGCGCTGGAAAATTACATTTTCATACGGGTTAAGAAGCTAATTTATGGTTGAAATAATGGCCAATTCGTTGGCCCGCAGTCGGTGGGCGTGAGCCGTGCCCCACAAATTGGAAATGTGCAGTGGAAAAGTAAGAAAAATTGCAATTTCGGAAACGAATGAAAAATTGCCTATCGCGTAGCGCGTTTTGTTTGCTTTGCCTTGCTTCGCTGCCGCTTGTTGGCTGGAGAAGTGGTGCGCGGGGGCGGGAAACCCAATTGTTGACGTTGTTGTCAGCTCTTTTTCGCTTTTTTTTGCCTCTCCTTTCCTTCTTTTAACCGGAATTGTTTGTCGCGTGTATTTTTTTCTACGTTTTGTGTCTTTCTTATTGACAACCTTACCTCTCTCTCTCTCACTCTTTACACACTTTGTAGCCGCTCTTTAACCCGCTCTTCTCCTGCTCAACAAGCAGAATTGTTATTGTTATAATATGCGGTTTTTTATACCCTTGCAAATTAGGGTATTGTGATTAGACCCTGCTATACAGATACAAAAAACATGGTTTTTCCAAAGATAATACAACAAAAATTAAGCTATCTGTAGTTTTATTAATGGTTTCCGCAATAGAGATCAAAATTTTATGACCAGCTCATAGACCTCCCGTATAAACAAATGCCCAAAAAGGGTATCAATCGCTCCGGTATCCTCAGCTTTAACGCCATTTGCTTTATTTATTATTCTTCTTCTTTTTTGCGGTTAAGTGCGCGCACTCAAGGTGAAAATATATTAAAGTTCTTTCAAGTGCTTGAATCAAATAAATATTCAAATCAAATTCGATTTACGAGCTGTATTTCGCCATTTCGTCTATGGCTGAATGAATCAGTGGCTGAGCAAACCAGAAGCAGTTTTTCGGAATACAGTGCGAACTGTAAGTACAGCCCTTTGATTATAAAGAATTCGTTTAAAACCAGTTTGAACCTGTTGCCCTGTGGCGCACTGGTTTGGCAGGTTTTCCGGAAGGGCTAGCCGCTGATTAAAGTAGGTCATCATCCATTCCATCCAGACAAAAAGCGCTCTTTCATATCAAGCTAATTATATAGATAACTATTATCTCCCCGACAGTGACAGTCACGCCCATTTCAGGCTGTCGGTGGTACGGTTGAATAATTGAAAAGAAATCAAAGCCTGCACAAAAACCTTTCTACAAGTGACTCGCTCTGGCCCTCTCTTTATAAATTGCTCTGAACAGACCAGAACAACTACCAAAAGGAATACATTGCTGTCCCACTCGCCCGCCTTTCAACCCAAACCCTTTCCATCTGCCTCCCACTCCGTCCCACTGAATCAATTACAATGCAGAGAACACCTTGCACTCTCCCTCTCTCCCACTGCCAGTACTCATCTTGAATGAAACGAGTGAGAGAGAGAGAGAGAGAGAGAGAGGAGACAGACGCGTGCTTAATTAAGCGCCACATTGTTGACAGTCGGGCAAAGAGAGGTGAGGGAGGCGGTAGCGGTGAGAGAACAGCAGTGCTTTCTTGCCTGCAGTCAACTGAGAGTTCTGCCGAGTGTCTGCTGGTGGAGTGAGGGAGCGGGCCATTTGGATGCTGCTTCTCCTTCTGCTGCACGCGATGAAATCAATTTAATTGCTTGGCATAAAAATTGTTTTTGCTCTCAGAATTTTTGCACAATTTTCCTGCAATCATTCGCGAATGCTCACAATTATTTCTTAATGCATCGACAGCTAATACGAGCACCCAATCACAAACACACGCACCTAATGAGAGTCAATTAAAGTCTCAGTGGAAATCAATGATTGGATATGGAGAGAGCGTTGAGTAGTTGCACATCACACATGCCTGCACTCTCTGTATAAGGGCCCCCATATTTATTTATGCTGCATTCCTCGTATTCAAGATTTATTTATATAAGGTGAAGAATTTTCCCTCTTCAACAACATAGTAACCGCGCTCTCTCTCTCTGGCACCACACCTTATTCAAATGCACCTTGATCATGTGCATAATTTGCTGCTGAATAGTTCACGGTTGAGGGTAGCGCCGTACATTAACATGAATAGACATGTTCGCGGATGTTCCGAAAACCGCCAAGCCATTCAAAAGCAGCCCCAAATCAGTGGTTTTCAGAAATCTCTTGAGGCATCTCCCATGAAAGCAATTACTGGTCTTCCGCAAACGTCTAACCACTCAAAAGGAACCAGAAAACACAACCACCTCAATTGCGGGGGTTCTTAGAGTCTACTGAGAGGAATCTGTGGCTCTTTTGCACAAAACTTTTGCTTGAATGAAAACTTTTTTAAAATAAAACATTGGAAAAGATTTCAGGAACACTCACAACTCCGTTGACTCTTTGCAAAAACAGGCGAAGCCCAAAGCCGCACTCCCTGGAGATTTCTGGAATACATTGAATTGTGTAAACGACATTTTCATGCTAAAAATAAAATATGCCCACATCATGGACACATTCGTACGCTCTCTGCTCTCCCCTGCCACTCTGCCCTTTTTGAAAGTACTCGGAGCACACTTCATTGCAATTAACACTCGTGTGTGTGTGTGTGTGTTTGGAGGTCGCTTGGTTATCAATGGAGCAGACATGAATGTTGGAAAAAATGTTTTCCGTTGCTTTTGCTTATTTGTGTGTGTTTGTGCTTGTGTTTGCGTTTGAGTACTTTTGCTCCAGGTGAACGTCTCTTGAACGCTTCAATAGAAATCTTTTCAAAGGCCCAGACAAGGGCCAGACCTGAGAAAAAGAGCTGCATTACAAAGTGAGGGTGTGGCGGGACAATAATTAGTAAAGTACCAGCTTTAATTGCTTTATGGCGGTTAATTATTAAGTATCATTTCGTTGGAGTGGAAACCCCTTGGTTAAATGATTCGGGAATTGTTTTAAATCTACCCAAAACTAAGTAGTTTTCCCTTTACTATTCGCACTCATCTCATTCGCCCATCTCTCCTTCAACCGCACTCATTTCTTATTAATGCCTATAAATAGTTGATTAGACTTTCAGCAGCTTCTGTTCTAGAGAATCTCACGGCTCGCATGGACCCCGGGGGCTCTCAAGTTCAACAGACTCTCAACAGAGCACACTCAATTTTCCTCTACTCTTCTCCACCACTGAAAGAACTCCTGCATGTAAAATGTTACCTTCGAAATTTGCCAATCGAATGAGTATTAAATATTTGATGATAAAGAAACAACTAGAGTTCATGCTTTACAAAATGTTTGGAAAAATTGCACTCTTTTATAGCGAAAATGTTTTGTATAAATTCATAGGACACTCAATGAAGAAAAGAGTATTTTTTCCTATGTATGTCTAGAAACTATATCTCTGGATCTTAGTCAACAGCTGAGTCAATTTCACTTTGTTTGTTCTGTATTTATTTACCCATCCGTATGACTGTTTATTTTACTGTTCCATATATCAGTATGTCATGAAATAAGTTCAGATAAACTATAGTTTATAGAACATATAAAAACCCAACTGCATGTTAATAAAAGAACAAACAGGATTATGGTACTTTAGTATCCCATGGGAATGTTACCTAGCTAGGTGTTAAAAAGGTATCATATGCGTTCACTAGAAAGAACTAAACAAAGAATCTTTTGATTCTACTAATAAACATTCAAGAAATCGGATCCGAAGTACATTTTTCTATTGAAATTATTCAATTGACGCTCTCGTGAAATCTGTTGTCGAGCGAGCGCTCTCTCTTCCAGTGTGGCTTAGCCGAACATAATAGTGAATAATATGATATTAGGGTATACCCAGTGCGGTCTGACATAAGATGTATTACCCGCTTACGGGTTTTTGTTGTACTATTTAACATATCGTACGAATTACGTGCCGTGGCTAACATTTCATTTAATTTTCATTGCCGCTTTCAGGGCTATGGGAGGGGGGGCGTGGCGTGGCGTGGAGATGTACTGCAGTTTCCGAGCTTGATTGCATGTGGCAGGAGAAGAGCCCACAGAGCCGACTGGCACTGGCCACGCCACCACCCAGAGCGAGTGGCAATGTGTGGATATGGATGTGGCGGTGGCTTCAGTGTAATTTGAACTGACAGTTGGACAACAATGGAGGCGAATCTCATGCCCGACATCAGCGGCCTGCATTTGATGAAAAGCTTTATTGAAATATTTGCGGTTTTCGATTTTCCATTTGTCGTTCTCTATTTTGCCATTGAAATGAGAGATAGAGACAGATACTTTTTAATGAAGGCCCAGCAGCAGCGAGGGCAAATTGTTTGACTTTTTCCATTGTCCATCGAATTGCAAATTGGATTTCAAATGAATTTCTCTGCAGGCAGATCGGATGCTGTTTAACTGTTTAACAGAGAAAGGATATCCTTGAGTTCCGAGTGGATCGACCTGGCCAGTTACAAGATAATTTAATTTGTGAAAAATATATAAATGGGAATTGTTTTATGTGCTCCTCTTTCAGTGGCATGCCCCAAGTCGAACAACTCCCCAAAGAGCCATCGTCTCCGTTGTCGTCTGGCAGCAGACAAAAGCTTCAATCAAGAAAGCCCCCAGCCCAGCCAGAACTTTTTGAACTTTGTCTGGGAGTCGTTCCTTGCATCCACGCCCTGTTGCTTTAACCTTTTATCCCTTTTTCTTGCCCCCAATTCATTGTGCTCTTTGTGGGCCCCGTTTCGTGACTTAGAAGGGAAAGCCATCTAAGCCAATAACCAAGTCAAGGATGTCCGTCCAGCAGCCCGGGACTTTCGCTAAAGTGTTCGCAATTCCATTTGATATTTTCTTGTGTACTCTACAGCCCCACTCGCATTTTCGTAGGCAATTTTCCCCAAGCATTTTTCACACACGAATTGCCAAAACATATGTACGTACAATATGAGCCCGAGCCCGAGCCCGATTCCGCTTCACTGCATCCCCCAATGCCCGACCCATGACAGGACCTTTGAGCCAGGGGGCCCATTCTGTGCAGGATTCCAAGCCTTGCACATTGACGGTCTCTATTTTTTATTTTGCTATTCTCTTCATTGTTGGGGATAAGTGCTTTATGGGCAGCTATTCGATTCGATTCGATGGGCTTGAGCAACTATTTGGATTTGGAACCAAACAAATAGAGAATATATTTGAGAGGATTGTATGCTATCGGCTTCAGGGAGGATAGGAGAGAGTAATGGTTCAGGGATTAATTATCTTTTGACGTTGATCCCTCGAGTCTAGAGTCGATCATGCACACGACATGTACATAGATTGTAGTTGGATTCAGTGGAGCTCTCCATTAAGCAAAACCTTTTCCTTTGTAATCCTAAATAACATGGTATTTATTTGTAAACTCTGTTTTCCTATCAATTAAAGACAGAGAGAGGAAGCGATGCATAGCATACAAATGGAATCTTTACATTCTTTGGAATATCCCCATTATTGTTAAATTTAGAAAACCTTCTGAAACTTCAATAACTAAAAGAACATATGATCTTCAGTTTCCCATAAAAGTATATTTCGTGCTTGCGAAAAAACTCTTCTTTTGTCAATCATAACCACTCTTTGATACATTATCCGATAGCCAGGAACTGTCAAAATGTTGCATTAATCTTGGATCATTATCGACCAATGTTGTTTTCGTTTGAAAAGTGGAGTTGCGTGGTTTTCTTTGATGGGGATACAATATTTTATCGAACAATGGCGCCAGGACCCACAGGTACAGTATGTAGATGATGATGCCCACAATGATGATGATAACACCAACGATGACGCACCAGACGATGCATTGGGCGGTCATTGAGGGGTCCATTATGAATGAAAGAGCCAGCAGCCACGCCTTTACACGGAAACAAGTCACTATTCGTAGTCACGTTTACTACATCACAGGGGCCGCATATCCATGTCCATTATGAAATCCATATCCTTGCCCTTTGGCTGCTTTCACTTTTAACTTCACTTTTCACTATAGGTTTTTCGAGATGGGGCTGGAGAGTGGCCTCTAATCAAGTTATTGGCTGGCGGGGCAGCAGCAGCAGCACTGGGCAAAGGGAGTGGGCGGGAGTGGCAGCAGGCAGGGCTTTAAGTTATGCAAACACTTTTGTGTGCCACTCCTACGGGATGCTTTGCTTTCTCTATTCTTTTTGCGCACACACACACACACACATACACACAGATAAAGAGAGGCGCAGAGAACTTTCAACACACACGCACAGGGATACACCGTATCGTATCCGTATCCTTATTTTGTACAGGAAATTTGTTGTATTTGAAAACTCTATTTTTCTATATTTTATTTGTTCTATTTTAACGTCTGAATAAAAGCCTGAGAGCTTTTCGCATCACACAAAAATCACACACAGAATAGGATACATTCTCGCATCGAAGGATGCTGCTGCCATACGCACCGTGTGGCAAGGCAACGCAAGGCTTCCGTTCGACAGACTCCGCCTCGGAGGACTCGGGTGCTTCGTTCCGTAAACCGAGATTCTTTCCTTTCGATGGGCACAAGTTGGCGCTTTGCGCCTTGCTCTACAACTGTAAATCCCTTTAAACTTTCTCTGCCGCTCTCCTTAAGCTTTCGCGCTTTAAGCTCCTTGGAAAGCTCCTCGAAAGCTAAGCTACGCCTGCGCCTGGCGCATGTAAACAAATTGTCCACCCAATCCATCTCTTGTTTTGTGCTTTACTCTTTGCTGTTTTCCTTCGTCTCTCCAGCTGTTTGAACACGTGTTTGAAACAGCTGTCTTGGGCTACCGCCTCTGCCTCTGTTTGCGTTTGCAGCGACGCTTTGCGGCGCCCCCCCCACCGGGGGCCACTTGTGGCTCTTTCGCAGCGGTTCCCACGCATGTGATACGCTCCACGCTACACGCTCCACTTATCGCCACCGAGAGAGCTTTTCGTTTAGTTGCTTGGCTGATTTTCATGGGTTTCCCGGCTGCAGGTGAAGTGTTTTCTGTTCTGTGACCCAATACGAATCCGCGTACGATACGATAGTTAAACCACTTAACCATCCACTTAATTGATTGCCTTTTGAGCACTCGATGATTATCATTTCTGTCTAATTTGACAGCCCGATAGCAGCCAACATCGGGGGAGTCATGCGATTTTGTTTAAATTATAACTTAATTTTAGTCGCCGGCTAAACGATGTGACGGGAAAGGTCACAATGAGTGTTGTTTGGGGGTTCGTTTTTTTATAGGGAAATTTATGTTAAAGAGAACAAGAAACAAACGAATAATAATAAGTTAATTTATAATAATAATAATGGATATTTTTAAGAATAAATCTTTAATCTTTTAATCTATCCAGGCCAGAGCGTCCTTGTTCTTAACTGCTCCCATATCGCAGCCACATAATGTAGGACTGGTCCCAAAATTAAAAAAAAAAAGCCCACCGCTGAAATAGACATGTCTGTCATTCTTTTTCTTTATATGTATTTATGTGGATTTATTTACGCTTTTTCTACCTTTCAAAACCCTGAAGCACCATTGGGATATTAGTATAATAAAAATGTACATATGTACCTGTGCATGCACTTATCTTATGTCTAACATGAGTTATCGCTATGTTTGTTACATCCACCAAAACAAGAGACCAAAAACCCTCTTGAGCCACGACCCTGACCCGGCGGCAAGTGCAATCGCATTAAGCCAGGGCCCAGGCCAAGTCAAGTCTTTGTAATCGCAGAGAACCTAAGAACAAAAGGAAATCATATATGAATCAAATTTGCACAAGAAGCAACAGGGGGGGCAGTTGGCGGGGGGCTAGAACCACTCACTGAGGCGAAGGCACAAAGCAGAAGTCAAACTAATTTCCCAGCTGCCAGAAAAAACTACTACCAGCAGAAGCAGCACTAACAAGGCTAATTCCGATCGTTTATGCGTAGACTCCGGGATAGCAGCAGCCCCATAAATGAAAGGAAAAGTGCTTTTGCTTACCGAGTCCAAATCGTAGGGAAAACCCACTCAAAATCGGAGCAGAAGCGGCATATTTCGGCGGTTAAAGCTCCACAAAAGCTTGTCGCCTGAGCTTTTTGTTGCTCCATGGAGAACTTTTTCCAGCATTTTCATTTAGGCGCTAGACGTTTATAGGTCGTCGGTTCGTATCTCTGGGGGCCGTGTTTCCTCAAAAAATAAGACAAATCCCCACAAATCAAAGTGCTGTTGTTGCCCCTTACGCGCACAAAAAAGAATTTCCCATAGCAATTATTCATTGAAGAGTGTTATTTATTATAAAAATCACGCGAACCCGAACAAATGGAATGCTATTTTTTGTGTTTACTTGAAATTTGTAAGTTGAAAATGTACACCTGGAAAAACAGAAACAGGGAAAGATTCTACGGGGCGAAAAGCCTTCGTGTGGCGGCGGCCCAGCTTCAGCTTCCGCCACCCACAAAATACAAAAAAAAAAGCGGAAAAATATCTGAAATACCGAGTCATAGATACATTCGTCTGTGTGTGTGTGTGTGTGTTTGTATCTATAACTATATTATCTACGCCCTCTCCTCTTGTTACGGGGAGAAATCGTGGATTATTGTGATTTTAATTGAGGCGCCGCTTGTGAACAAAATGTATATTCAAAATAAATCCCATTTTAATTGTCCGCCAGAGCAAGATGGGGGCAAGGAGGAGGAGCAATTGTGATAACAAAATAATTGACTTGCTGTCAAAACAGATTCCAATCCGCCTTCCGCGAAAATGCCGTGAAAATGCTGAAGACAAACACAAAACAAAAAAAATAATTGTTATGCTGCCCAGGGAAAGGTCATGGAATGGTAGGAAAAGCAGAGATGTGGGTGGGGATATGGAGCTGTGGCTGGAGCTGAAGCTTTATTTGATGGCACAGCAGCTGCTTCCTGCCTTCAATCATCTCCTTCTGCCACTCCCCCCAAAACGCCCACTCTCTGCTGTGAGCCGGATTTGGGTGAATTCCTGGGGGGACTAGCGTCCTCCATTTAGTGGCCGGCCTGTTCTAAGGAGAAGAGAAATTTATGAATTTTTCATTTCCGTCACTCGGCTGGCATTGGTATTCCGTTAAGGAAGTTGAACTACGAGAGGCTTATGCTAATAACACGAGTACTGACACCCTAGGAGAATGTTACTGAAGGAGGGTGTGCCCATTTCAAGAGGTTCTTGGGGTTAAGGATTGCATTAATGCAGAACTTACTCTTAAACTGTTTACCCTTCCAAACGTTGGTAGGCTTATATAAATATTAATGAAGGATTAACAACAAGTGATGTGCCCAAACATGTTCTCAGCCGGTATCAAAAGCCTTTCAGAGAGTATTAAACCTTTGTCAAACGGCGGCAGTCTTCTTCTTTTTCATCTACTTCTATCCTCTCACACGCAATACACTCTCGGAACTGTTTCTACCATGGCATATTCTCTTATCCATTCTCTCTCAGCAACAAAAACAACTACAAGCGCTTGCCTGCGCGCGGTTTGCTCTTTGTTGCTGTTTTCTGTCCAACGATCGTGTCGGCAAACAAACGGAACTCTTCGTCGTTTCTTTCGTTTTTCGTATATTAACGTCCTCCTCGGCATCACGCGGGTAGACTGACAAGTTTTATTTGGTTTGCGAACTTATAAATTAACATTTTACTCAATTTTAATTCTTAAAAGAGTTACACATTTTCAGGATTCTTACACCTATATTTTCGCATCAATGGAGTATGCTCTTTGTTTCTGTTTTCTGTCCAACGATCGTGTCGTTGTTCCAACAAACGTAACTCTTCGTTGTTTCTTTCGTTTTTCGTATATTAACGTCCTCCTCGGCATCACGCGGGTAGACTGACAAGTATTATTTGGGTTGCGAACTTATAAATGAACATTTTACTTAATTTTAAGAGAACTATTATTGTATGCTCCGCATAGAATTTGTGTCGATTATTCACAGGCGATGTCTAGATGCTCCAGTGTGTCTCCGTACTTTGAAATAATGTCAGCATAATTTTCTGCGTTGCATGCAGTCAATAACAATGTAAACTTTTTGAGTTTCGGACATACTGGCAAGTCCAATGGCATTTCGAAATTGATAAGTGTCAGCGACTCCAATTCAGGATATAAATAATCCTGTTTTACATCTGAGGGATACTCAAAACGGTTCGTAGTGAATTCGCGAAGCCGTGGAAGATGGGAGCATATTTCGAACATATTTCGTGCTTCCTTCGATTGCACATCCAATTTTTCCAAGTGTATCAGTTTCTTTATGTGTTGCTCTGAAACAAATTTAAGGCACTCGTCAAGGAAATTCTGTTCGTATCAAGTAGTTTAAAATTCTTACCCTGGCCCATCGAAATGTTCTCCAACTTCAAATCCTTGCAGTATGGATTCACGTGCTGGAGCAGATCCGATCCGCTATAATGCAAGACATCTAAGGAAAGCTTTTCAATGCCTCTCATGTTTACAACACGTTTTAACGCGTCTACATTTTCATCGGTTATCTTCAAAACGGCATGCCTGAGGTTGATGCAGTTTTTTTCTATGAGCTCTCCCAGTTGGTCCATAACCTTAACACGTTGCATTGAAATATTTTCAACAGTTGATCCGCAGAACGTCAGAATAACTCGTAGCTCGTTGTCTGTGTAGCCCTCATTTGAATTTATTTCTTCACCGACGATAAGTGACTTATACTTTCCTTTAGCGTGGTACGCAAAAACGCATCCAAGTTGCTTGTTTACTTGGGCCCATCTCAGCTTATCTTTCTCGCTGAGGTATTTAAACAGTTCTTCAGTAAATTCAAGTGGTAGATTCGGCAGCATTTTGAAGCAGAAACACGAAGAAAACCCAACAGCAAAGAGAACGGGCGAGTGAATTATGTATGTATGTATATCGATGTTTTATTTGCCAGTCCGTCCGGTGGAAATAAATGTACCAGCCAGAGTCCAGTTCAGCTTCAGAAGAAAACGTTTGTCTATTTGCGGAGATAATGTTTGAACCGGCTCCTGATTAAAAACTTGAAATACATACGTTTGATACTTTTCCTTTTTTTCGAGCGAGTTTTAATTCTTTTTTTAATTTGCGAGCTTACTTCTCTCTTGGCACCGAACACAGATTCTTTCGCAATTCTCTTTCCGCTTCCCTTTTTATACCCAGCCCTACTGAGAGCGCTTTGACGCCATCTTTGATGAGAGAGAGAGAAAAACACGAAGATAGCTGAGTACTGAGTAAAATGAGACCCGAAAACAGAGCGAATCTCATCAAGTTTCTGCACGTTTGCCTGCATACTGACACACAGATGGTCCTCGAAAGAGAGCAGATGAGGTGACGAGTGTAGAGCTGTTTCACTTTGTTGCGGTTTTCTGTCCGCTTTGACTATTCTTCCAATTCTTTTGCCGCTCTCTCATTGCTCTCAGCAACAACAACAGACGCCGTGTTTGATGAGAGAGAGAGAGAGAAAAGAACGCATACAGCTGAGTACTGAGTAAAGTAAGACCCGAAAACAGAGCGAATCTCATCAAGTTTCTGCACGTTTGCCTGCATACTGACACACGGATGGTCCTCGAAAGAGAGCAGATGAGGTGACGAGTGTAGAGCTGTTTCACTTTGTTGCGGTTTTCTGTCCGCTTTGACTATTCTTCCAATTCTTTTGCCGCTCTCTCATTGCTCTCAGCAACAACAACAGACGCCGTGTTTGATGAGAGAGAGAGAGAGAGAAAAGAACGCATACAGCTGAGTACTGAGTAAAGTAAGCGCACCTCAGAGCTCTGCAAACTAGGCAGGGAAAGGTGCAGCGCAGTCATACGTTCCCTCACAGGACACTGGCTAGTAGGCACCCACGCAAACAGGCTGGGTGCCCCATACAATGATTTCTGCCGCAGCTGCAGAGACGAGGACGAGGAGGAAACAGTGGAACACCTGTTCTGTTCCTGTCCAGCTCTCAGCAGAAGGAGGCTGCATTACTTGGGCTCTGCCTTTCTGAACGACATCTCGGAGATGTCCACGCTATGTCCCAGAAAGATCGTCAACTTTATAAGGGCATCTGGATGGGACAACTGTTGACATGAAGTCTCATCTGCAGGGAGGGAATGATCCCAAACGGTATCACAACGGGCCGAAACCGGCCTATGTGTGCTGGGCTCCGAGCGAGCTTGGCGGCCGTCTCTACCTAACCTAACCTAAGTCCCGAAAACAGAGCGAATCTCATCAAGTTTCTGCACGTTTGCCTGCATACTGACACACAGATGGTCCTCGAAAGAGAGCAGATGAGGTGACGAGTGTAGAGCTGTTTCACTTTGTTGCGGTTTTCTGTCCGCTTTGACTATTCTTCCAATTCTTTTGCCGCTCTCTCACTGCTCTCAGCAACAACAACAGTCTTTTTTCAACTACCTGCTCTCACTCCCAAAAAAAACCCTTACGAACTCAGCCCTACTGAGAGCGCTTTGACGCCATGTTTGATGAGAGAGAGAAAGAAAGAAGAACGAAGATAACTGAATACTGAAGCACAAGGAATCACGAACGGCACTGTACTTTTCTACTTTTGTTTTGATTCTTTTTAGCTGGTACTCAAAGAGTTTAGGGTTATGTATATTATATTGATGAGGATTATATTATAGTAGTTTATTATTATTATAATAGTATATATGTATGTAGTAGCCAGAAGAATGCGTTTCTGGCCACATATGTAAACTCTTGTTCAGCATCAATGTCTGTATGGGTTGGTTTTCTAATTAATAAAGCAGTTAAATTTCATCAACTTTTGAGCTGCTTTTAAAAGATCTATGACCCTATTTATCTATCATATTCAAGTACCCCTGACATCCTGCCATGAAATCTACTTCAGTTAATAAAAAAATAAACATTTACATTATTTATTTATAGTTTCGAGTCCAAATTTATGCAAATGGCAATACTCGTGTGTAGTTTTAGCTGCCGAAATTTGAATTTATTTATTTTATTATTCCCGGTGCATATATCATATGGAATATGTATATTATACATACATACATATGTATATGAAATGATCAGAAAGAGTGTTTCTTTTCGTTATTTATTTCTGGTGATTAGTTGGAGCTTAAGGGAATACCCAGTCAGCATACAAATGAGTAGCCTCTGGAGAGTCTTAAGGAGGGAGGGAGCTCATGGGGTTTGAGGGGAATACGGGAACACGAATTGTCAGCAGATGTTAGCTATAATCCCCGATTGATGTATGCTTAAAGTTAATCACTACCATTGACAGTGGCAGTCACTAAAGACATCTATTCTGCCACTTTTCCCACTTCACGACTTTCCTCAGAAGTCGCAGCAGAGCCCCAGCAAACGATGAACAGAAGGTAAGGACAGTCGCTGGAGACCTGGCTAATCCCTTAACTATTTCAAACACAGAAGTACATATACTAATTTGTATTACGACAAGAAAATAGGGGTATAAAATCAAAATTATTATTGTACAAGTGCAGGATATTAAAAAAGTCGCACACTTCAAAGAAATTTACAAGGCGCAGCATAACAAAATTAGAAAACCAACCCAGACAGACATTGATGCTGAACCAGAGTTTATGGGGCCAGAAACGCTTTCTTTTGCTACTACATACACACCATATAATATAATCCTCATCAATATAATATAACCCTAAACTCTTTGAGTACCAGCTAAAAAGAATCAAAACAAAGGCAGAAAAGTACAGTCCCGTTCGTGATTCCTTGTGCTTCAGTATTCAGCTATCTTCGTTCTTCTCTCTATCTCTCTCTCATCAAACATGACGTCTGTTGTTGTTGCTGAGAGCAATGAGAGAGCGGCAAAAGAATTGGAAGAATAGTCAAGCGGACAGAAAACCGCAACAAAGTGAAACAGCTCTACACTCGTCACCTCATCTGCTCTCTTTCGGGGACCATCTGTGTGTCAGTATGCTGGCAAACGTGCAGAAACTTGATGAGATTCGCTCTGTTTTCGGGTCTCATTTTACTCAGTACTCCGCTATCTGCGTTCTTTTCTCTCTCTCTCATCAAACACGGCGTCTGTTGCTGTTGCTGAGAGCAATGAGAGAGCGGCAAAAGAATTGGAAGAATAGTCAAAGCGGACAGAAAACCGCAACAAAGTGAAACAGCTCTACACTCGTCACCTCATCTGCTCTCTTTCGAGGACCATCTGTGTGTCAGTATGCTGGCAAACGTGCAGAAACTTGATGAGATTCGCTCTGTTTTCGGGTCTTAGTTTACTCAGTAAAAAAACACTTTTCTTATCTAAAAACATTTAATATAATTTCGGAAAATAGTTTAAGCAAATTATGTTTCCGAATTCCACGAATATTTCCAGACAAAAATTCTTTAAAATTTGAGTGAAGTAATAAAAGTACTCTCGGAATCACTTAAATGTTGTGTAATATAAACTTTGGGTATAATTAGTACACACTAAAAATAGTGGGTAACGGGAAGTAAACAATCTGATAATTGCCACATGCAATGGGAAGCACTAGGCATACTATATTTTAGAATATTTGTTTTAATTACTTTTAAAGATCAAGATTAGTACGTACTGCAAAATGTATGTACATATGTATATGTATGTACATATGTATGTGTATGGGTTTTAACAATAGAATGAAATTGTTTAAACTTTGAGATTTTCAATGTTACATACATACATACATATGTGATTTTAAATTATTTCTTTTATCGTTAGCTACATTTGTACATTTACATTTATACGAAATATGTGTACCTTTTTTTTGACCCTACAACCTATTCAAGCATCTACTTCAAAGGAGGGGAAAACTTTTCTCATACGCCAACTTTCGCTTACATTTTACTGAAAAACTTGTGAAGCACTTGCTGAGAGAAAACCCCCTTCAGAAAACTTGTGTGTGGATCGATGCCTTGAAAGTCAGGCAAAACAATGGCAATGCTCTGTAGAATAATTTCTGTGCTCATTCATAATGCCGCCATTATCCACAGACAATTGGGGAAAGACATCATAAAATGCATACTACACGCTCCCAACAAAAATCGTTAAAAGCGACAACTGTTTGAATTGGAGAACCAGTCCGGGCAATGGGTAAAAACAGTCCATGGAATGAGGAAAAAGTGCCGGCGGACTGGATGTGTTTGTTGGAAGCATTAAGCATACGCCGGAGTGTCCCCAAGAAGTGAAAGGAATGAGAGGGTGGCACCCCACACTGGCCGCACTTGTCTCCTGAGGGTGGTTACCATTACCATGCTGGGTGGTGGCGCCACAAATTGTTCAAATGGGGGGTCGGTCCATAAATATTTTATCACCCGATGGCCCCGGAAAAAACAACAAAATACATACCTACATAATTGAACAAAATAACCACCACTGAGAGTAAAGCTTTTTATACGATTGGAACTACAGGGTTTAACCAATTAGGGGTTATATAAATCTACATATATAATCATCCAAAATATATGATACAAATTTGTAAAAAAAAGGATTTTCTCTTGGTAAAAATGGATTTCTTTAAGGGTTCTTCATGGAAAATACTGCATTTCATTATACAAATAAGATAAAAATATGGACGCAAATGGGAACTATGTATAAATATAATCTAGAAAAGGAAAGATTAAAGAGAGCTATGAAAGGCTAAAACAGGTTGTATATTCTCATAGACCCAGATGTTTATGTACCATACATCTAAATAAATCTTGTATCTTCTTAGCGAACTGAGATAGGAATAGAGAAGAACGATTTTAGGTACTTGAACCAAGGACTAAGCCCTTGAAGTGGGAGAGAACATATGATATTATTGACCTTTAAAATTGTATCGCATTTATTGACTTTATTCCCAATTAAAAGATGCTTAAAGATGCAATAAAAGTGTGTGGCTGTGGGCATAAACAAATGTTTAAACAAATGAAACGAAAAGAAAAATTTGATTTGATTCTGAAGAGTTTTAATGGATGTTAAAACCCATAAACAATGACCTTCAACGTGCTCTTGTGGGGTTAATGGGGTAATCAAATCTTTTCTACAAATGAATTTAGCGTTTAATTGCATTTCAATTGTATATAATTTAATGCTACCTCAAACCCAACCAAAATCGATTCTAAATGGTTTACAACATTAAGCATCAACCATTCTCCTTTGAACGTATCGCAAATGTAATGTTTGTTCTCTTTTCTGTGAAACCCCCTCAGGACATAACGAGAGGAGGACAAATCATTGCAATTAACTCGCGTAACCGAGCCAACAACAAAAGCCACGAGAAGAAGACCCTAGAGCCCACTAGAGCGAGAGCCACGTGAGACAGGCAGAGAGGCAGAGAACCCCCGGGGGCCACACCACACCACACCACACACATCCCTCCTCTGGCACTCTCTGGGCCCTCCCGCCCCACCAAAACAAAGCATGGGCGACAATATAATTGGCTCTGCGAGCTTCCTGCACTTGGGGGACATTGTTTCCCTGTATGCAGAGGGCAGCGTATGCGGATTCTTGAGCACACTCGGGTAAGTGTCCTTTGACGTGAAGGAGATCTCCCGCTAAACGTTTGCCCCTCCCTTCGACAGCCTGGTGGATGATCGCACAGTTGTATGCCCCGAGGCGGGGGACTTGAGTTGTCCGCCCAAAAAGTTTCGAGGTAAGTTGTTCGAAAAAGGAAACCCCACTGAATCCCTAATGATTTATCCTTATCCCTTTAGATTGCTTGATCAAAATATGTCCAATGAATCGATATTCCGCACAGAAGCAGTTCTGGAAGGCAGCCAAGCAATCAGCCAGCTCCAACACAGATCCCAATCTGCTCAAGAGGCTGCATGTAAGTGAAAAATGAGAGACGAAGCCCAAGGAAGAGTTTTTCCTAACGACTGTGTTCCCCTCTATTTGCAGCACGCGGCTGAGATTGAAAAGAAACAAAACGAAACGGAGAACAAGAAACTGCTGGGCACATCCATCCAATATGGCCGCGCTGTGGTGCAGCTCCTGCATCTAAAGTCCAACAAATATCTGACTGTAAACAAGCGACTGCCCTCGCTGCTCGAGAAGAATGCGATGCGCGTGTACCTGGATGCGAATGGGAATGAGGGCTCCTGGTTCTACATCAAGCCGTTCTATAAGCTCCGCTCCATCGGGGACTATGTGGTGGTGGGGGACAAGGTGATACTCAGTCCGGTGAATGCCGATCAGCAGAACCTGCATGTGGCGGCCAGCTACGAGCTGCCCGACAATCCCGGTTGCAAGGAGGTGAATGTGTTGAACTCGTCCACATCGTGGAAAATCTCCTTGTTTATGGAGCACAAGGAGAACCAGGAGCACATACTCAAGGGAGGCGACGTCGTGCGTTTGTTTCACGCGGAACAGGAGAAATTCCTCACCATGGACGAGTACAAGAAGCAGTACCATGTGTTTCTGCGTACCACAGGACGCACAAGCGCCACGGCGGCGACCAGCAGCAAGGCCCTTTGGGAGATTGAAGTGGTCCAGCACGATTCGTGCCGCGGTGGAGCAGGCGACTGGAATTCCCTCTACCGCTTCAAGCATCTGGCCACGGGACACTATCTGGCCGCAGAAGCGGAGGTGGATGTGGCCGCAGGAATCTCTGCTTCGGCGGTGGCGGCACATGAACTGCTGCTGGGGGACTGCAGCAAGGATTCGGGACTGAGCTCTACAATGAATTCAACACTAAATGGTGAGGATCAACCCTTAAAAGTGGCTTCCTATAATCGATCTCCTTTTTTCCTTCCAGAAAAACCCAAAGGCAAGCAATACCGACTCGTTTCCGTACCCTATTCCGCTGACATTGCCTCGGTTTTTGTGCTGGACGCCACCACTATGGCCCGACCGGACAGTTTGGTGCCGCAATCCAGCTACGTGCGGCTGCAGCACATCTGCTCGAACACGTGGGTGCATGCCACATCGATACCCATCGATGCAGACGACGACAAGCCGGTGATGTCGAAGGTCTGCTGTTCCCCCATCAAAGAGGACAAGGAGGCCTTTGCCTTGATACCCGTCTCGCCCGTGGAAGTGCGTGATTTGGATTTTGCGAACGATGCGTGCAAGGTGCTGGCGCTGGTCACCAGCAAGCTGGACAATGGCAGCATTTCAATCAATGAGCGGCGGGCGTTGATCTCCCTGTTGCAGGATATTGTTTACTTTATAGCTGGAATGGAGAACGAGCAGAACAAGACTAAGGCATTGGAGTTTACCATAAAGAATCCAATCAGGGACCGCCAGAAGCTGCTGCGGGAGCAGTACATACTCAAGCAGCTGTTCAAGATACTGCAGGGACCTTTCCAGGAGCACACCGCAGGAGACGGTCCATTCCTCAGGCTGGATGAGCTCGGGGATCCGAAGAACGCGCCGTACAAGAACATCTTTAGGCTGTGCTACCGCATACTGCGACTGTCGCAGCAGGACTATCGCAAGAATCAGGAATACATAGCCAAGCATTTTGGCTTGATGCAGAAACAGATCGGCTACGACATCCTGGCCGAGGACACCATCACCGCGCTGCTGCACAACAATCGCAAGTTGCTGGAGAAGCACATCACTGCCGCCGAGATTGAGACATTTGTGGGTCTTGTGCGCAAGAATATGCACAACTGGGACTCGCGTTTCCTCGACTATCTGTCCGATCTGTGTGTGTCGAATCGCAAGGCCATTGCCGTCACTCAGGAGCTGATCTGCAAGAGTGTCCTTAGCGACAAGAACAAGGACATACTCATCGAGACGCAGGTGAAGGCTCTGAAAAGCAGTGCGACCCTGGTGCGCTGCTACAAAGGCACCACCGAGGATGTGTGCCTGGCCACGCTCACCGAAGTGGCGGGCGATGACGAGGATCGTTCCGATGTGCAGTCCACATCCACCACCACCACGTGGGATAGCGCGAGCTTGAATGAAGATGAGGAGCTAATGTCGCCGGGCGATAAATACGAAATACATTTGAAATGGACAGGACAACCGGTGAGGGACGGAGGGAATGCGTTGCAGCATAAGAAGATTATAATTTCTCTCTCTTTTAGACCTCTCGATCGATGGCAGATCTGGCCGATTCAGTGGCCGATGGCTCTGAGCAGGACGCGGCTATCCTGAATTATTATCGCCACCAGTTGAATCTGTTCTCCAATATGTGCTTGAATCGTCAGTACCTGGCCCTAAATGAACTCTCCCCTCGACTGGACATTGATTTGATTCTCAAGTGAGTCTTGTTTCAAAAAAATGCAGACTTTCCTTCTATTCTGCAACGTTTCGCAGATGCATGTCGGATGAGACGATGCCCTACGAGCTGCGTGCCTCCTTCTGTCGTCTGATGCTGCATTTGCATGTGGATCGTGATCCCCAGGAGCCAGTTACGCCTGTGAAATATGCGCGTCTGTGGAGTGAGATACACACAAAGATGTCCATCATGGAGTGAGTAAACCCCAGAATAAAGGTTCCCCCAGTGCTGATTCTTCCTTCTTTTAGCTACGACGGGAAGAACCAGCAACCGGATCAGAACAAACAGGCATGTCGTGCCAAATTCAACACGACCATTGCCTTTGTGGAGAACTATTTGTGCAATGTGGCCACCAAAGTGTGGCTCTTTACCGATCAAGAGCAAAATAAACTCACATTTGAGGTGGGTGAATCGACAGATCGACAAAGACCTCTAACTGAAAGGATTTTCTTTATTTTTTAGGTAGTAAAACTAGCCAGAGATTTGATTTACTTTGGCTTCTATAGCTTCAGTGATCTATTGAGGCTAACCAAGACGCTGCTCTCCATTCTGGACTGTGTGTCGGATACTTCGACGGGTGGAGCCTTTGCTAGCACCGATATTGATTGTAAGTATCCGCCAAAGAATGGATATTTATCTTAGAGTTTTGTTCATTTGTCATTTTGATTGGTATTTTCATTGACAAGCTGTCGAAGAGGAGACAAAAGCAGAGGGTAATCATTCATCACAGATCTAAAGGAAAAGCCGAGGCTTCTCATTTATTTATTTCGATTTTCCCCCACATTACAGCTGAAGGTGGAGTCCTGCGTTCCATTGGAGACATAAATACGGTGATGACATCGTTGGCCCTGGGATCCGTGGGTCAGGCCATTGCTGCACCTTCAATGGCCCTGCAGCAGCGCAAGAGTGTGTCCCAACTGATGAAGGAGTATCCCTTGGTGATGGACACCAAACTAAAGATCATCGAGATACTACAGTTCATACTGGATGTGCGCTTGGACTACAGAATCAGCTGCTTGCTGTCCATCTTCAAGCGGGAGTTTGACGAATCCGATGTGGCCGCTGCCGCCACGAATGGAGGAGAGTCTGGCACGCCGCAGCCCCAGTCACAGTCTCAGGCACAGCCATCCCCTTTGAGCACACCCAATGATCCCAGCGATCCCATGGCCAACGCAGAGTCTATGGCTGCTGCAGCAGCTGCTGCCGCCGCCACAGCAGCGCGTCAGAAGAACATCGACCTGGAGTCCATTGGTGTACAGGCGGAGGGCATCTTTGACTGCGAGCGCAGCGATGCGGCCAATCTGGATTTGGATGGCCAGGGCGGACGCACTTTTCTGCGCGTACTCCTCCATCTGATAATGCACGACTATGCGCCGTTGGTTTCGGGTGCATTGCATCTTCTTTTCCGGCATTTCAGCCAGCGCCAGGAGGTCTTGCAGGCTTTTCGACAGGTGTGTGTTCATCAGAGGGAGAGAGAGATTACATTTTATCATTGTTTTTTGATTTTTTCAATGCTTTTGCAAGGATATAATGAAGAAAGTAGAATTTAATGTTGTTAATGTCTAGAATTTGTAAGATTTAGAGTCAGCGGTGGGCAAGCGTTTCTGATTTTGGGAGCATTAGCGAAACTCAACTCGATCGTCAATACTCCGCGTCTTGAACCTTGTATTTGTTTCTCGGGAAATCTCTTTTGCACTTTTCGCTTGTGCGTCTCGAGTCGAGCATCAATCTGGCCCTTCACGGAGCAAGCACGTGCCCACCGCTGATTTAGAGAGACATCATTTATTAGAGCCATCCATCATCTACCCATTCGCCATTATATCATTCATTTGTTAAATTTGGAAGAGCATTGTAGTCCTACGGCATGCCGTAGATCTTATACGTAGCTTTTGAAACTCAACTAACACTTTAATCGATCTAATCTCGTACTCATCTTTTCTCTTGTGTTTGCATGCGCTAACTCTCTCAATCTCTCTCTATAATAACCATCATATATATATATCGATCGAATCGAATCGAACCGAATCACTATATATCGTATAAAATCGTATTTCATATATATAACAAAACTACTAAAACCACACCAAAAACTATAAAAAAAAAACTAACAAAAGTGGACGTATTCCGCATACCGTACTGAACGCTCTTTTGATTTTGTATGTACCCATGATATTTTCAAAACGAAACCTCCAAGGAAAACCTAGCGGATCCTAACTAGTAGCATTTTCTACCCCCTTGCAGGTGCAACTTCTCGTCTCGGACAGCGATGTGGAGTCGTACAAGCAGATCAAATCTGACTTGGATATCCTGCGGCAGAGTGTGGAGAAGTCCGAGCTGTGGGTGTACAAGGCCAAGGCCACGGACGAGCTGGGGGGCACAGATCCGGCGGGAGATGCCGTCAATGTGGAGTACAATGCGGCTCTGTCGCAGGAGCAGCGCAACGAGTACCGCAAGGTCAAAGAGATCCTGATGCGAATGAACAAATTCTGCGTCACGGCCTCTGGCTACGGCCACGGATCATCGGTGGTGAAGCCGCGCAAGCACGAACAGCGTCTCCTAAGGAATGTGGGGGTGCACACTGTAGTCCTCGATCTGCTGCAGAATCCCTACGACGAGAAGGACGATGAGCTGATGAAGGAATTGATGTGTTTGGCCCACGAATTCCTGCAGAACTTTTGCCTTGGCAATCAGCAGAATCAGGTTCTGCTCCACAATCATCTCGATTTGTTCCTGAATCCCGGAGTAAAACATTTAAATATATATATATTTTGAAGCATTATAATAATTGTGGAATCCCTTGCAGATACTCGAAGCCAAGACAGTGTGTGCCATCTTCAAGGATAACCTGGCACTCTGCAATGAAGTGACGGATAAGGTGGTCCAGCATTTTGTGCACTGCATAGAGATCCATGGCAGGCATGTGGCCTACTTGCAGTTCCTGCAGACAATTGTCAAGGCGGAGAATCAGTTCATACGCAAGTGCCAGGACATGGTGATGCAGGAGCTGATCAATTCCGGGGAGGATGTGCTGGTGTTCTACAACGACAAGACCTCGTTCCAGCACTTTGTGCAGATGATGCAGCAGCAGCAGCTGGCCCGCATGGAGAAGCTCAGCGACGACAGTCCGCTGAAGTATCACGTTGAGCTGGTGAAGCTGCTGGCCTGCTGCACCATGGGCAAGAACGTGTACACGGAGATCAAGTGCAACAATCTGATCTCGCTGGACGACATCGTCACGGTCATCTGCCATCCGCTGTGCATGCCCGAGGTGAAGGAGGCCTATGTGGACTTTCTCAATCACTGCTACATCGACACGGAGGTGGAGATGAAGGAGATCTACGCCTCGGGCCACATGTGGAACCTCTTTGAGAAGAGCTTCCTGGTGGACATCCATCAGCTTATCTCGAATGCCGCCGCCAGTGCGAACAAGACGCTGCAGGCGTACGTTTTGAATGGGGTGACCAATCTGCTGGGCAGCTTCTTCTCCAGCCCCTTCTCCGACCAGAGCGCCATCGTGCAGACGCGTCAGTTGATCTTCGTGCAGCTCCTGCAGTCCGCCTACCGCCTCACCCAATGCAAGTGGATGTCGTTGGCGGACCGATTCAATGTCGAGAACTGCATCCGTACGCTGGTCGAGTCGGCCAAGATGCGGAGCATCGCCTTGCCGCTGGAGCTGGAGCAGCAGGTGGCCAACATGTCCAGCAAGACGGCCATGCTCACACGGCAGACAACCAAGTGGCTGCTGGCTTCGAAGCAACCAAAGTACGAGACCCAGCAGTCGGCCACCCTGATGCGCTGGGACCGCTCGATCATCGAGGGCCTGCAGGACATTGTCTCGCTGCTGGAAGATCAGCTGAAGCCCGTGGTGGAGGCGGAGCTCTCGCTGCTCGTGGACATACTCTACCGCTCGGAATTGCTCTTTCCCGCTGGCACAGAGTCCCGCAAACGGTGCGAGAGCGGGGGCTTCATCCGCAAACTGATCAAGCACACCGAGAAGCTGCTGGAGGAGAAGGAGGAGCGCATGTGTGTCAAGGTGCTGCGGACTCTACGCGAGATGATGGCCATCGACGTGAACTACGGCGAGAAGGGGGATGCCCTGCGGCAGACGCTGCTCCTGCGCTACTTCCAGTGCAAGAGCACGCCCAGGCTGGAGGAGGATCTGTTGTCGCCCCTTCGAGCAGCCGTGCCTCCCATGTCAGAGATGGCCAAGCAGCACCATCTGGTGACCCACGGACCGGGGGCCAAGTACCTGGCGAGGGCGGGCAAGACTCTCCACGAGATGCAGAACCATCTGGACCGCGAGGGCGCCTCTGATCTGGTGGTGGAGCTGGTCATCAAGTCCGTTCACTCGCCCAACATATTCGTGGAGGCCGTGGAGCTGGGTATCGCGCTGCTGGAGGGCGGCAATCCGATCATCCAGAAGGGCATCTTCCAGAAGTTCCTCAGCGACGACCTCAACCAGGCCTTCTTCAAGGTCTTCTTTGAGAAGATGAAGGACGCCCAGCAGGAGATCAAGTCCACTGTTACGGTGAACACGACGGACATTGCCGCCAAGGCTCATGAGCACAAGGCGGACACAAATCTAGAGTTGGATAAGATCTCCCGCAAGCATGGGTTGAAGAGCAATGGAGTGGTCATCACGGAGGAACTGAAGCGGGAGCTCCACAATGCAGGACTGGCCACAGTGCGGGCGTATGGCAATGCCCGGAACATCCACTCGGGCGAGGAGAGCTCCTCGATCAGTGTGAACAGTCCGCTGGAGGATATACTGGCCGAGAAGCTCGAAAAGCACAAAGACAGCAAGGAGCAGCGCAATCAGCTGTCCAACAAAGTTCTCGTCATGCAGCCGATCCTCCGCTTCCTGCAGCTCCTCTGCGAGAATCATAATCCCGATATGCAGAACCTACTGCGCAATCAGAACAACAAAACGAACAACAATCTGGTGTCCGAGACTCTGATGTTCCTCGATTGCATCTGCGGCTCGACCACCGGCGGCCTGGGTCTCCTGGGACTCTACATCAACGAGCACAATGTGGCGCTGATCAATCAGACGCTGGAAACACTCACCGAGTACTGCCAGGGGCCGTGCCACGAAAACCAGAACTGCATTGCCACCCACGAATCGAATGGGTTGGACATCATCACGGCTCTGATACTGAACAACATCAATCCGCTGGGCGAGAACCGCATGGATCTGGTACTGGAGCTAAAGAACAACGCCTCCAAGCTGCTGCTGGCTATCATGGAGAGCCGCGGCGACAGCGAGAACGCGGAGCGCATACTCTACAACATGAATCCCAAGCAGCTGGTGGAGGTGGCCTGCAAGGCTTACCACCAGGAGGAGCTCATTGATGAGCATGACGAAGCGGACGAGCCGGATGCCGCCACCGACGACGACGATGCCACTGTGAGTCCACGCGAGGTGGGCCACAACATCTATATACTCTGCCATCAGTTAGCGCAGCATAACAAGGAGCTAGCCGGCCTGCTCAAGGCCTCCGAGGATCCACAATCTGCCAGCTTCGATGCCAAGACCAGCCAGGCCCTCATGTACTATGCTACGCACACGGCGCAAATTGAGGTAAAGATCTATTAACATTTCAGGGATTATCTTCCACATCTTCGTGTACGTTTTTCTTTATAGATTGTACGCAATGATCGTACGCTGGAGCAGATTGTCTTTCCCATACCCGAAATCTGCGAGTACTTGACCACGGATACGAAAATCAAAATTCTCAACACTGCCGAACGGGATGATCAGGGCTCGAAGGTGGCTGACTTTTTCGACAAGGCCGAGGAGATGTTCAACGAGATGAAATGGCAAAAGAAGCTTAGAAGTAGGCTTCCACTCCTCCCTTTCTGGGTCACCACTTAGGACCCTAGCTAATTTTTGACTCTCTTCCAGGTCAACCCTTACTGTTTTGGATCAGCAGCTACATGTCCCTGTGGAGCAACATACTCTTCAATTGTGTGGTTGTCATAAATATAATTGTGGCCCTTTTCTATCCCTTTGATAAGAGCAATACTGTACCAGGTGAGAGAATACATACGTATATTCATGGGATTCGGATGCGAGAGATCGAGAAAGCTAGAGAGCAAGAGCGCTAGATGCTAGACACTGCTGCTAGCCGCGAGCGAACGAAAAGCGAGAAATCGAGACAGATTCCACAGATTAAACCATTTGAAAATAAACTTTTTGTTACTTACAGACCTGAGTCCGCACATTTCGCTGCTTTTCTGGATCATAATGCTACTCTCGTTGGTCTTTGTGATAATGCTGCCCCGTGCATCTGGCATCCGAACACTTATAGGCTCCGCCATACTGCGCTCAAACTTTTTGCTGGGACCAGAGTCAACTCTCTGTTTACTGGGCGTGGTCACGGTATGCAATCGAATACCTACATATAAGCTGTTAAAAGATATCTAATCCGTTATCCTGTTTGCAGGTCACACTCAAGAGCGTTCATATAGTCAGCATAATGGGTAACAAGGGTACACTAGAGAAGAAATTGATCAAAATAATCACGGATATGCAGTTGCTTTATCATTGCATTTATATTGCATTTTGTTTCTGTGGTCTGATTGTTCATCCATTCTTTTATTCCTTGTTGGTAAGTTGTATGATCCTTCTGCACCTTTTGCTCTTTCATCATAATTGTTCCTCCCCAGCTTTTCGATGTGGTCTACCGCGAGGAGACGCTGGTCAATGTCATCCGTTCGGTAACCCGCAATGGACGCTCGATAGTCCTGACCGCTGTACTGGCTCTGATTTTGGTGTACCTGTTCTCCATCATTGGCTACATGTTCTTTAGGGATGACTTCCTGGTTAGTGTGGACTTTGATGAGCAGGAGAACACCGGCTCCCCACTGGGCATGGCCATGCCACCAGTGACCGTCTCAGTGCCGCCAGCAGTAGAAGAGTTTTGTACGGCACCCGATGCACTGGGAAATTGTGGAGGCAGCAAAACGCTACCAGCTTCGAGCGATGTGGCTAATAATGGCGGCAGTGCTGGCGGCGATGTGAAGGAGCGTTCCTGCGACTCTCTGGTCATGTGCATTGTGACCACACTGAATCAGGGACTGCGGAATGGCGGGGGCATTGGAGATATACTCAGGGCGCCCTCCAGCAAGGTATTCCAACTATCATTTTGATTTATTTCTATATCACTAATGTGTTTTTTTTGTTCCTTGCAGGAGGGTCTATTTGTGGCTCGAGTAATCTACGATCTGCTGTTCTTCTTCATTGTGATCATTATCGTTTTGAACCTGATATTTGGTGTGATCATCGACACCTTTGCCGATCTGCGATCGGAGAAACAGCAAAAGGAGGCCATATTGAAGACGACCTGCTTCGTGTGCTCCCTCAATCGATCAGCGTTCGACAACAAGACCGTCAGCTTCGAGGAGCACATAAAGAGCGAGCACAACATGTGGCACTATCTGTACTTTATTGTTCTGGTCAAGGTGAAGGACCCCACTGAATTCACTGGTCCCGAAAGCTATGTCTACGCCATGGTCAAGGCTGGCATACTCGAATGGTTTCCTCGCCTACGGGCCATGTCTCTGGCGGCGGTGGATGCGGATGGCGAGCAGATTGAGCTGCGCAGCATGCAGACCCAGCTGCTGGAGACGCAGTTGCTCATCAAGAACCTATCCACGCAGCTGCACGAGCTCAAGGATCACATGACGGAGCAGCGCAAACAGAAGCAGCGCTTGGGTCTGCTCAACACAACGGCAAACAGCCTCCTGCCGTTTCAATGAATTGAATCCCGATTAGAATATAATAGAACCCTTCTTTGCACTTAATTTTGGTAAACATTCCCTATGCACGCACATAGATATGAGAACCATAAAGTATTGGCACCATGCCCAATATAACAACCTCTTCGAAACTCATTCTAAGAGGGTACACTCCTGGAGTGATACAAGATTATTTACCTCTTCGAATGATCCGAGTATCGAGTGTCCCCGAAATATACTTCTGTATTAGATTCGAATTCCAAAAGCAACAAAACAAACTTGCTCAAATAACATCCCTCTAGACATAATCTTCGAAATTCTATGCAAAACCAACAACTAACTGAATAACTGAATATAACGTATAGTGAACTCACACTCAGAGAACTTAGGGCTGTTAACATGTTAATTAGTGAGCGTGTTACGCATTTTTTTCACAATTTTAGACAAGGTCTTTCTACCTTACCTCTTATACCCTTTTGTTGACTCTAAAATACCTGAATGCTAGAATCTAGAATCGTAGTTAACTTGAAAATGTTCGCCGAGCGACCTCAAAAACCATTTTCCGAAAACCTTTTGCGCTGTTTTAAGTTACTTACTTTAGTTAATTGTTAATACTATATACGAATAATTTCTCATAAGTTTTGTAATACCAGAAAACAATCGACTTGCAAATCAAATCTAAATATTGTGATTAGACCTTTTTCTATTTCGATTCCGTTCCGTTTTCATTCTTTAATGGTTTACTTAGTACTCGAAACGAGTTTGTTGGTTAAATTCATTCTAAGCTAACATCTAGATTTTGTCCTAAGTGAAACTAAACTACAGTTAAGTGCAACTTTATATCTTTACATATAAATGCATATACATAAATATCTTTTAAATAAAACTACCCGATTGATACGCTATCATCTTTAAAAAGTAGGTCTTGGGCACCAGCAACAATTTAATATTTGTGGATTTCCAGGACTTTCTCGATCCCACGCCCCGATCGTGGCACAACCAGAAGTTCGGGACGCTATATCTCGAGCAAATGGGGCCAGATCGGCGATGGACCTACTTTTCCGGGATCGCGAGGATCCTAAATTACGATTACAATAAAAGGACGATTATTTTTGATTATTTTTAGCCAACATTTTTATTATTACATATTACACTACAAAATGTGCGAGCAACTTTTTAAGTGTGGTTGGTTGCCAGCGAATAATTGATCGTTTGTTTGCATTGAACTCGAATCTGGTTCTAAATAGCTTCTGGCGACCTGGCGGCACTTGAAAAGCTGCCGGCACACATCATTCATTCATAGTTTATTGTTACATCTGGTTTTTGTTTAATATTAAGAAAACGTTTTACATAAAATTGTTCAATGCATTTTCATGAGATTTACCGTTCTCGGTTTTAATTTGCTTGGTTTTTGCTTTTTCTTTCGTTTAATTTGTATACCTACATATTTGATGTAAATGTTTTGTATATTTGTATGTAAAGATTCATTCCATTGGTTGGTTTTTCGCTTTGCCTTTCGATTGCAAATTATAATAAGTATAAAAAACGTTGTACAAAATCAGTTAAACGATCATAACATAACACTGGAAGGAAGCTGCCGTGTCGGCACACAAACGGAACTCTTCGTCGTTTCTCGTATATCTGCGTCCTCCTCGGCATCACGCGGGTAGACTGACAAGTTTTATTTGGTTTGCGAACTTATAAATTAACATTTTACTCAATTTTAATTCTTAAAAGAGTTACACATTTTCAGGATTCTTACACATATATTTTCGCATCAATCGAGTATGCTCTTTGTTGCTGTTTTCTGTCCAACGATCGTGTCGTTGTTCCAACAAACGGAACTCTTCGTCGTTTCTTTCGTTTTTCGTATATCTACGTCCTCCTCGGCATCACGCGGGTAGACTGACAAGTTTTATTTGGGTTGCGAACTTATAAATTAACATTTTACTCAATTTTAATTCTTAAAAGAGTTACACATTTTCAGGATTCTTACACATATATTTTCGCTTCAATGGAGTATGCTCTTTGTTTCTGTTTTCTGTCCAACGATCGTGTCGTTGTTCCAACAAACGTAACTCTTCGTTGTTTCTTTCGTTTTTCGTATATTAACGTCCTCCTCGGCATCACGCGGGTAGACTGACAAGTATTATTTGGGTTGCGAACTTATAAATTAACATTTTACTTAATTTTAAGAGAACTATTATTGTATGCTCCGCATAGAATTTGTGTCGATTATTCACAGGCGATGTCTAGATGCTCCAGTGTGTCTCCGTACTTTGAAATAATGTCAGCAATATTTTCTGCGTTGCATACAGTCAATAACAATGTAAACTTTTTGAGTTTCGGACATACTGGCAAGTCCAATGGCATTTCAAAATTGATCAGAGTCAGCGACTCCAATTCAGGATATAAATAATCCTGTTTTACATCTGAGGGATACTCAAAACGGTTCGTAGTGAATTCGCGAAGCCGTGGAAGATGGGAGCATATTTCGAACATATTTCGTGCTTCCTTCGATTGCACATCCAATTTTTCCAAGTGTATCAGTTTCTTTATGTGTTGCTCTGAAACAAATTTAAGGCATTCGTCAAGGAAATTCTGATCGTATCAAGTAGTTTAAATTCTTACCCTGGCCCATCGAAATGTTCTCCAACTTCAAATCCTTGCAGTATGGATTCACGTGCTGGAGCAGATCCGATCCGCTATAATGCAAGACATCTAAGGAAAGCTTTTCAATGCCTCTCATGTTTACAACACGTTTTAACGCGTCTACATTTTCATCGGTTATCATCAAACCTGCATGCTTGAGGTTGATGCAGTTTTTTTCTATGAGCTCTCCCAGTTGGTCCATAACCTTAACACGTTGAATTGAAATATTTTCAACAGTTGATCCGCAGAACGTCAGAATAACTCGTAGCTCGTTGTCTGTGTAGCCCTCATTTGAATTTATTTCTTCACCGACGAAAAGTGACTTATACTTTTCTTTAGCGTGGTACGCAAAAACGCATCCAAGTTGCTTGTTTACTTGGGCCCATCTCAGCTTATCTTTCTCGCTGAGGTATTTAAACAGTCTTTCAGTAAATTCAAGTGGTAGATTCGGCAGCATTTTGAAGCAGAAACACGAACAAAACCCAACAGCAAAGAGAACGGGCGAGTGAATTATGTATGTATATCGATGTTTTATTTGCCAGTCCGTCCGGTGGAAATAAATGTACCAGCCAGAGTCCAGTTCAGCTTCAGAAGAAAACGTTTGTCTATTTGCGGAGATAATGTTTGAACCGGCTCCTGATTAAAAACTTGAAATACATACGTTTGATATTTTTCCTCTTTTTCGAGCGAGTTTTAATTCTTTTTTTAATTTGCGAGCTTACTTCTCTCTTGGCACCGAACACAGATTCTGTCGCAATTCTCTTTCCGCTTCCCTTTTTATACCCAGCCCTACTGAGAGCGCTTTGACGCCATCTTTGATGAGAGAGAGAGAAAAACACGAAGATAGCTGAGTACTGAGTAAAATAAGACCCGAAAAGAGAGCGAATTTCATCATGTTTCTGCACGTTTGCCTGCATACTGACACACAGATGGATGGTCCCCGAAAGAGAGGAGATGAGGTGACGAGCGTAGAGCTGTTTCACTTTGTTGCGGTTTTCTGTCCGCTTAGACTATTCTTCCAATTCTTTTGCCGCTCTCTCAATGCTCTCTGCAACAACAACAGGCTTTTTTCAACTACCTGCTCTCACTCCCAAAAAAACCCTTACGAACTCAGCCCTGCTTAGAGCGCTTTGACGCCATGTTTGATGAGAGAGAGAGAGAGAGAGAGAAAAGAACGAAGATAGCTGAGTACTGAGTAAAATAAGACCCGAAAACAGAGCGAAACTCATCATGTTTCTGCACGTTTGCCTGCATACTGACACACAGATGGTCCCCGAAAGAGAGCAGATGAGGTGACGAGTGTAGAGCTGTTTCACTTTGTTGCGGTTTTCTGTCCGCTTTGACTATTCTTCCAATTCTTTTGCCGCTCTCTCATTGCTCTCAGCAACAGCAACAGACGCCGTGTTTGATGAGAGAGAGAGAAAAGAACGCAGATAGCGGAGTACTGAGTAAAATGAGACCCGAAAACAGAGTGAATCTCATCAAGTTTCTGCACGTTTGCCTGCATACTGACACACAGATGGTCCCCGAAAGAGAGCAGATGAGGTGACGAGCGTAGAGCTGTTTCACTTTGTTGCGGTTTTCTGTCCGCTTTGACTATACTTCCAATTCTTTTGCCGCTCTCTCATTGCTCTCAGCAACAAGAACAGACGCCGTGTTTGATGAGAGAGAGAGAGAGAAAAGAACGCAGATAGCGGAGTACTGAGTAAAATGAGACCCGAAAACAGAGCGAATCTCATCAAGTTTCTGCACGTTTGCCTGCATACTGACACACAGATGGTCCCCGAAAGAGAGCAGATGAGGTGACGAGTGTAGAGCTGTTTCACTTTGTTGCGGTTTTCTGTCCGCTTTGACTATTCAGCAACAACAACAGACGCCATGTTTGATGAGAGAGAGAAAGAGAGAAGAACGAAGATAGCTGAATACTGAAGCACAAGGAATCACGAACGGGACTGTACTTTTCTGCCTTTGTTTTGATTCTTTTTAGCTGGTACTCAAAGAGTTTAGGGTTATATTATATTGATGAGGATTATATTATATGGTGTGTATGTAGTAGCCAGAAGAAAACGTTTCTGTCTGTCTGGGTTGGCTTTCTAATTTTGTTATGCTGCGCCTTGTACATTTCTTTGAAGTGTGCGACTTTTTTAATATCCTGCACTTGTATACTAATAATTTTGATTTCTCTCTGGCGGCGGTGGATGCGGATGGCGAGCAGATTGAGCTGCGCAGCATGCAGACCCAGCTGCTGGAGACGCAGTTGCTCATCAAGAACCTATCCACGCAGCTGCACGAGCTCAAGGATCACATGACGGAGCAGCGCAAACAGAAGCAGCGCTTGGGTCTGCTCAACACAACGGCAAACAGCCTCCTGCCGTTTCAATGAATTGAATCCCGATTAGAATATAATAGAACCCTTCTTTGCACTTAATTTTGGTAAACATTCCCTATGCACGCACATAGATATGAGAACCATAAAGTATTGGCACCATGCCCAATATAACAACCTCTTCGAAACTCATTCTAAGAGGGTACACTCCTGGAGTGATACAAGATTATTTACCTCTTCGAATGATCCGAGTATCGAGTGTCCCCGAAATATACTTCTGTATTAGATTCGAATTCCAAAAGCAACAAAACAAACTTGCTCAAATAACATCCCTCTAGACATAATCTTCGAAATTCTATGCAAAACCAACAACTAACTGAATAACTGAATATAACGTATAGTGAACTCTCACTCAGAGAACTTAGGGCTGTTAACATGTTAATTAGTGAGCGTGTTACGCATTTTTTTCACAATTTTAGACAAGGTCTTTCTACCTTACCTCTTATGCCTTTTGTTGACTCTAAAATACCTGAATGCTAGAATCTAGAATCGTAGTTAACTTGAAAATGTTCGCCGAGCGACCTCAAAAACCATTTTCCGAAAACCTTTTGCGCTGTTTTAAGTTACTTACTTTAGTTAATTGTTAATACTATATACGAATAATTTCTCATAAGTTTTGTAATACCAGAAAACAATCGACTTGCAAATCAAATCTAAATATTGTGATTAGACCTTTTTCTATTTCGATTCCGTTCCGTTTTCATTCTTTAATGGTTTACTTAGTACTCGAAACGAGTTTGTTGGTTAAATTCATTCTAAGCTAACATCTAGATTTTGTCCTAAGTGAAACTAAACTACAGTTAAGTGCAACTTTATATCTTTACATATAAATGCATATACATAAATATCTTTTAAATAAAACTACCCGATTGATACGCTATCATCTTTAAAAAGTAGGTCTTGGGCACCAGCAACAATTTGATATTTGTGGATTTCCAGGACTTTCTCGATCCCACGCCCCGATCGTGGCACAACCAGAAGATCGGCACGCTATATCTCGAGCAAATGGGGCCAGATCGGCGATGGACCTACTTTTCCGGGATCGCGAGGATCCTAAATTACGATTACAATAAAAGGACGATTATTTTTGATTATTTTTAGCCAACATTTTTATTATTACATATTACACTACAAAATGTGCGAGCAACTTTTTAAGTGTGGTTGGTTGCCAGCGAATAATTGATCGTTTGTTTGCATTGAACTCGAATCTGGTTCTAAATAGCTTCTGGCGACCTGGCGGCACTTGAAAAGCTGCCGGCACACATCATTCATTCATAGTTTATTGTTACATCTGGTTTTTGTTTAATATTAAGAAAACGTTTTACATAAAATTGTTCAATGCATTTTCATGAGATTTACCGTTCTCGGTTTTAATTTGCTTGGTTTTTGCTTTTTCTTTCGTTTAATTTGTATACCTACATATTTGATGTAAATGTTTTGTATATTTGTATGTAAAGATTCATTCCATTGGTTGGTTTTTCGCTTTGCCTTTCGATTGCAATTTATAATAAGTATAAAAAACGTTGTACAAAATCAGTTAAACGATCATAACATAACACTGGAAGGAAGCTGCCGGAACGATGACGAAATTCGAGTGCGAAATACATAATCAGGAAACAAAATTAATACTTGAATTTGTGGCAGTTAAAAATAGTACGAGTATAGTGAAAATCATTGTGTTTGAGAAATACTTGGAGGGCATCTTGCTCTGGGGAGGGAGTCAGTTTGGAATTCGATTTGGGGTTGGAAATGACAGATACAAAAAACTCCTCAACAGTTTTGTAATTTACGATTACCTCCTGAATATTTTATATATATATGTATGTATATTGTATGTATGCATTGTATATATAAATGTAAAAATGTTTATCCTTGTTTTTCCTATTTATCGTTACTTTACGCTGCCTTTTGTTTACTATTATTAATAATATCCATATATTTTGATTGGAAGAAAAAGTATTGGAGAAGATAAAACATATATATGTACCTATAAAGGTATATAGTAGTCAGTGTGTGTTTGTGTTTCTATAAATAAATTAGTTATTAACTAACAATATTTGTTCAATTGCTAATAGTACAATTCGTGGCATTATTATAATACAAATTAGTTTCTTTTGCGGTGAGGTTTGAAATTAATCTTCGTTTTTGTATCGTTAGAGGTACAAACGAAAAATCTCATGGCATATTTGTTTTTATATATAATTTATAACTATTTCGTGGTATGGAAAACAAAAGTAAAGAAACGTTGTCATGGGGGCTGCGTTTGGTATTGGTATTAGTTTAGTAGTTGCATAAGAAGAATTCGAGTTAAATTGCTGCATAAAAATTGCTTGCGACTAGATGTGAAGTTTGCTTCTGCTTTGCTTTCGATTTGTGTATGCAATGTATATATATATATTTAGTATATATACTAACAAATCATATATGTATAGCATATACGCATATGTAAATATAGATATATGGGATAAATTTGTTCATATTACACGTTAACTAGCGCGGCTGCTTGGGGTGGTTCTACACTGAAATAGGGAGTGAATGTCCCGCGAATCTGGACCTACAAAGAAGCTTGGACAGTTTGGCAAACTTTGAAAGCGATTTCTTGAAGGATACAGGGACATAAAAGCCAACTCTTAAAACGATATTCGAGATAAAAACAGGATTATGCATATCATCTTTTAAAAGCGAGCAGCCACGCATATATCTATAGGTATATATGGGTTAAATATATACTTGTGTGCCCCCGAACCAGAGAGAGAGGGAGGCCCTGTTAGACAGTTGTGCCATAGGCATTGTTAAAAACGGCCCGCGAACTGTCCGTGTCCAGGGATATATCCTCGGGACTGGCCAGATCTACGCGCACATTTGAGTTGGTACGACGACGGGCGGTCTGCGCTGCGCCCCAATTGCTTAGGGTCCAATGGAAGCCAGAGGAGCCCGATGGTGGCTCTGCATCTACTTTCACCTGCGTACACACCTTTGAAAGATTCAGAGAAGTCAATAAAGCAGATCTTTAAGAATTATGATTACTATTCTCACCTCACGATTGCCGCAGGGCAGAGTTTCTGTGCCATTGCCCAAGGCGGAGCCAGAGACAGAACCGGAGCCAGAGTCCCTTGTGCTGCCAATGCTGCTGCTGCTGGCCAGTGAATCAATACTGGATTCGATCACCGCTCCACGATAACGCGCCACAGCCTGGACAGCCTATACAATGGGAATGCAGGAGGATTAGCCAACTGTTGTCTACTGCTTTTGTTAAGGACTGCTTACCATTGCATCACCGCCTTGGCAATCCTCAATTGATTTGAGTATCTCCCAGACCAGCTCCGAGTCCAGGGGAATGGGCTGTTCCGTGTCCCGATTGAAAATGGCAATAGCAATGTGCACGGGGTGCGGAACTGGCAGCGGTATGAGCAGATTTTCGGTCACACTCTTGTCCCCGCACTGCTGCTTCCATGGCCGCCAAGGTTTCTGGCCATCCTGCCCTGTTTTCGGTACATGCTGGGCTCGATGGGCGCGTACCCGCGGCGTGGTCAGACCCACAGACATGTCCCGCTTCTCGGGCTTGCGAAAGGTTAGCGTTATGCGGGAGCGCGGATTAAAAGCGGTCACCTCAAGGAAGGGCAGATGTACCTGCACATTGCCACGCGGGGCATACACATTACCCAGCAGGTCCAGCCCCTTGGAGCCGATCACATCGTTGGCATTCTTCACCATCTCCGTGTAGCGCATCAAATCGAGCGAGGCATGTGGTTCTAGCTTAAAATGGGTATCATGTTCAGTCAGTGGCGTTAGGAAATCTAAACTAAATATGTCGGTATATATGAGACCAGCCAAACCCGGCCAGTCATTAACCGTGAGACCCTGTAAAATATATATTCATTTAGGGTTTGAAGTCAAAGATGAATGTAAGTTCTACTCACCTTGTTATCCCAGAATTCTTCTTCGCTAATCGACAGTCTGCCGATGACATGAGACGGATAATACTTCTCTAGTATATGGGCGGCCAACTGTATTGCAATCTAAGGGATAAAGAATCCAATCGTATGGATAAGGTCAAATCATTTTGCGTTCATTTTCGTCGTAGACGTACCTTCAATTCTTTGGTATTCAACTTAATGCGCGACTTGACCTGAGTGGTTAAGGCCGTTTGCAGCTCTCGTCGCCGTTTCTCCAGCTTCTCGTGCAGCGTGCTCATTAAATCCTGCGCCTCTCGATCCAGCGACAAATACGGACCGATTTTGCTGATTTGCGCCGAGAAGGGCCCAAAGCAGGCCTCAACAAACTGCAGGAAATCCTGCTGCGGCTGCAGTACCACCCGTTCGGTGGCATGCTGATACGCCTGCAGTTCGTCCAGTTCCATTTTAGCCTCTAGCGCGGCCAGGGCCTGCTCTGGTCTGATTATGAAGTAGTAGTCCAGGGCCAGACCGGGTCCAGCAATCCGTTTCACTGCAATGCTATCGGAGGCAGGCACTCGGCCGCACTTCTTGATGAACAGATGATAGGTGAGAGAGTCCCAGACAAGCCGAAGAGTATACCGAATGACGCCAACTGGGGAAAAGAGCTTAAACGGTTAAACACCACGATCTCTTAGCGTTTAGAGAGATGTTTTACCTATAAAGACAATCCCCGCTGCCAGGGGACAGATCAGTGTAGCCACCAGAATCGCCGCCAGTGGTTGCAGCAAGCCCTGTATCAGAAGATTCCAAACTATGGCCTCCAGTAAAATGCAATAACGATTTTTCGTATTATCCGGCGCATCCAGATCATAGATGAGTATCATGTAAATGTGCAGCAGGAGCACAAATACCGGTATCCACAGCGGGGCAGTGAGGGCCAGGCCAATGCTCAGCAAACTGGCGGCCAGACAGATCAATGGAAAGGCGAATAGAATGACAATGGTGCCCAGGAAACCCTTCACAAAGTAGTTCCAAGTGCGATTCAGATTACGCGTCAATCCCTTGCCAATGAACCCTGCAAAAAATTAATTAAATAACGCTAACGATTACAAGGATTATCATACACTTACCCGTATCTGGTTCCGTCTCGAAATGCGTACGTGATTTTGATATGTGCCGCCAGAGCTCGATGAGACGCGACGCCATGGTCTGAGTGATGCTCGTCTTGCGCGGAAAAAGCGTGCCATTGATCTGCGAGAGTTCCAGGTCCGGCATGAAGGGCTTCACATAGCAGAGGGCGCGCAGTCCCAGAGGACTGCACCAGGGGACGAGTATACCGAGCAGGAACATCATATTCCACGACCAGCACCAGATGCGCTGCAACATGTTCAACAGGCGCCAGAAGGGCCAGCGCGTGCTTGTCGTGCGAATGATCTCCTTTTCGACGAGAAACACTGGCTGGCTGGGGTCGGAGCGAGGAGTTACAATGGACGTGGCATGCTGGCTGATGACAGTGGGTATCACATCCGACTGGCCCTGAAAGTTGCGGCGAATGATCCACGATTGCGGTGACCAAATGCGACAGGCCCACTGAAAACTGCGCGTGGGCGTCTTGGCGTTTTTCAACTCCTTGAGCAGCACTGGTTCACGTTCCTTCATGAAGGCTAGATCGCGGGAGAGGAAGTACGCCGTCTGGTGAAGCTGGTGCTGGGCACACATCTTCAGCGCCTCCTCGTGGGCCGACCAGGCGCACTTGTACAGTCGGTTCTCCTCGGCGTTGCGCAGTTTGGAGCGCAGCCAGGGCGTCACGCGCGACAAAACGGAGTGATCGTTGGCCAGACACTTCTGGTGGTCCTCGCGAGTGCGCTTAATATCCTGCTGCACCTTGTCCACCGCCTTGTACATGATCACCACAGACTGGGCCTGCTGCACGAGCAACTCGGGCACTCCGGTGCCCAGCTCTGCCAGCTTGGCATTGCCCACGATGGAGCTGTACACGCGCTGCAAGTACTCCTTCATTACGGCCTCGTTGACCTCCTCTTCGATCTCCTTGTCGTTGAGCTTCTTGGCCCGCAGCTCGGCAATCAGACGCTCGCGGAAATGCAAAAACCAGCCACGCGTCTCCCTCTCCAAAATGCCAATCAGGATGGGCAAAGCCTTGCGCATGATGTCCCGACAGAACAGACGCAAATCGATTTCCTGTCCCTTGGGGGTGAGGAACAAATAGGGCACGGGCTGGCTGACCTCACAGCTATTGAAATCGAACTTTTCCATGGTGGCACGACGCAGCATTTTACGAACATACGAGCAGAGGCCATCCAGACAGTCCTCGAACTCGGGCTAGAGGTGGGAAGAGCAGAACCAATCCATTAAAATACCAATTAGACCAATCAATCGTACGCGTTTCTTACTCGACAAACCAACTCCGCGATGAGGAAACGACACCTCTCCTCCTTGATCTTGTAGTCCAAATTGTGGGCCAGCAACGCGGGCACGCCAATAAAAATATCCGCCAGCTTGGTGAATGCCCCGATCAAGCCATGCACTGCATGCACAACCGAAAAGAAATGCGAGAAGATACGCGACCGAGCAGTGACCACCACAAAGCGGGCCGCCAGGGCCAGATCACTCAGAAAGGAGTCATGGGCACGCAGGCGGCCCTTCTGCAGCAGCTGCGACAGACGCCATTTGTGCACCTGACCCGGAAAATGCAGGCTCGGCACATCGAATTCGCTGTGGGAAAAGGCACGATAGAGAGCATTAGTCAGTCACATGGTTCATGGTTGAAAAGAGAAGAAGCTGAAGGCAACATAAAAACACACATAAATGAACGCTATATTAAATGACAAATTGTTGGCATGCACAAGCGTGTACCAGATTCAGATTCAGAATTATGTTTGCCCGATTCCAAGGTTTGCAAAGTGTACATACAATGTGTGTGTGTGGGAGTGGATACATATAATGGTTTATATTCCGCTGCGGGACTCGCTCCATTAAGAGCTTTACAAAATAATAATCATTATCTAAACAGGATTTCTTTAGATCCATAGAGACCGAGCGGCGCTCCAGGGTTTGTTTCTTGCATGCAAATAGATTCGCTTTCGTTTCAATTTGTTTCCAGCATGCACAATTTCAGAGCATTTATGTAGTAGATTATGATTAAACAGAGAACAACAGGTTAATAAAATAACATTCAGTAAATGAAAGGGAGTATGTACAAACGGAGGAACACCGACTAAACAATTGCTTAATACAAATGCTGAGGCTGGGGCTGAGGCTGAGGCAGACAGGCGGGAAGACATATACGATTTAATTATGCCTTTGCCCAGTAGTAGTAGTAGTAGATTTTTTTTCGTTGGCTTTATTGTGTTTAGTGTGTATTATTTACCCATTTTTACGTATTGTTTCCAATTGTTCCAAAGTTAATTTCTTCGGCTTTCCATATTTATCCTTTTGCAAGCTTTACAGAAATATTTCACATACAAATTGTTGTTGTCAACCGTTTTCAAGTTTGTTTAACAAAAAGGATTCGATTCAATTCGCTTCGCACATGCATTTAGTATTAGGAAAGGAAACAATAAAATTAAACACAAAACAGATAGCAGACAACCCGAATAGCTCTGTATCGTCTTTCATTTTTTTTTTCTTGTTTTTGGTGGATTTGGAGGCATGCCTTAATTTGATTTATTTGCGTTTGCTTTTTGTGCAAAAGTGTCGAGGAATGATAAAGGCGAATTTTTGAAGGAAATTAAGGTAACACACAATTATAATCATTTGAAGGTAAGGTGTGGGTGGGGTGGGGAGATGTGGCTTAAGCGCATAGGTTTATCTGCAATTAGCAAAACATTTTGCTGCAATTTTTGCTAGACGTGTCTTTGGCATTTTGCTTCTTATTTAGCGCTTAGTTGCGTCGTGTGTCTCTCCAACCATCATCCATCATCCATTCATCCATCAATCTATCCATCATGAGCAGCAGTAGGCTCTCGTCTGCGACCGATGACCCCAAAACTCACCCAGTTTCACGGAGCGTTTTCAATTGGGCGTTCGTCAGGCGGCGCGGCTCGCCGCTACCATCGGAGGCCACTGCATCTAGCTCGTCGAAGGGAGGCGCTATAAATAGGTCACGCAGATTAATGGGACGCGCTTTGCGACTGCTGACACTGTTCGTCGCATTACTGGCCGTCAGATTCAGGCCACTGCTGGCCAATGCTTGCGGCAGAACTGCAATTAGACACGATTAGCGTGGATCATGCACATCATTCGCATGCCTCATCTCACCGATGGGAAAACTCTTCCAATGATATAGGAATTGCTCGGCCACGCTCTTGATCTGCTGCACCAGCTGCTCTACCTCAGGCGGGGCGCCCACCAGATTGATATTGAACTCGATGGGCTCACGCTCGGGACCAGCCAGCGTTTGGGGGCGCATCAGTTGGTTGCCTGCCGTGGTACTGACAGCTGGAGCCGGCGTTGGGGCCGGGGCTGCAGCGGCCTGCAGGGACATGGGCATGCTTGTTGACCGATCGCCTCCGTTCACTCAAGTATTGCTGCGTCCATTGCGAGATCCGAAATGAGAATGCTGGAAAGAATGAACACAATTTGTTTATTTGTGCGTGCAAAAGTTATGATTGCGGAACGTGATTACACTTCCAAGGCGTATAGATTACTGGATCAGAAGCTGGTCGCCCTGCCACAGTAAGAATTAAGTTCAGTAAAGAAAATTAAAATTTATAAAAGGGTATATCTTCATTCGGCTTGCGGCTACCACTCTTACTGGCAGGCCAAACTAATTGAAATCGCACAAACGCGCGCAATATTAAAATTAATGATCTAATTGAAAATACACTCGCGCAGCGCATGTGTAATGGCTGAGAATTGTACAAATTCCAGACAGATATAGAAGCAGAGAGAGTGCGAGAGAGGGCTCGGATCGGATGTAAACAAATGGAAATCGCGTGGAATTTTGTTTGCCTCAACTCAAACGAATTTCCCATATCACAAATTAGCCTCTGCCACCCTGCCACTCTGCCAGAAAGGCCAAACGGGTTTGACAAACTGGCTGGAAAGGTGGAGTAAAGTGATGTGGAGTGGGGGACGTTTCGCACAACTCAAATTACACCTGTCCGGAGGTAGCAGGCAGCAGCACCTACCACAACTTACGACTTAATTTCGCGCTTCGTTTACTTTAATGAGACGAACTACGGTTGGGCTGGGGCCCATCAAAGCCTCGTTCCACGCCCTGCAGAAGACACTAGTTAACCAACTCCCCAGCACTTCTTATTGTTTAATTGCCGCACCAGCTAGTCGTTCTATGCTGTCGTTCTCAGCTTTTACTTTCAACAGTCTTCCGTTTACCTTGTTTCATATATCAAATTGTTGTGCTTTTAGACAGTATCTGCATTTTAAAACCAAATAAAGAGCTCGCAGCCAACGTTTTTCCGTTTTTTACTTAATTCCACTTAAAACAGAACAGACAAACAAATGCAGCCAGTGTGACTGCGGATTTATTTAAAATATACCGTCGGACCCTCAGAAATATACAAAAATATACCGTCTCATTTTAAAAATATACCGTAAATATTCCTACGAATTCAAGTTCTATTATACATATTCCTCGTTTTTGATATTCCGTCGAATATTACCAGCTAGATAGAGCCCTCAGTATTGCCCACATAGTTTTATCCGATTAATGAATCAATTTTCTACTTGACTGGCTTATTTTAAATATTACCGAAAAAGGTCAAACAAATTAAACGTAGGAGAAATGCTGACTAACTAGAACCCTGGCTCTGCCCACTTAATTTTAGGCCATTGATGAATACATGTTCTAAAAGATAGCTACTTTTAAGTACTCCTTTTTATTGTATTGTGTTTAAAACAAGGTTTGAACAAAAAAAGGTCAACAAAGAACAGTGGCAACGTAAATGAGTGGAATGTATGGACATTGTTGAGCTGAAAAGGGACATTGTGGCAAGGAAAAATCCCTCCACGAAGAGAGGATATGACAAAATAGAGAGCAATTCACAAAAAAAGAGAGCAAGTCCCACCAAAATTGAGCACCAACTTGGAATTGTTCGAAAGTGAATGAGCGAATATGTTTTAAATGCTATCCATTGGAATAAATGATGCACGGAAGTACGATTTCAGAGAGCGAAAGTTAAAAAAACTTGCGTTTGGAAGTTTCTATACCCCCTGTTTCGAAATATAACTAATAAAATTAAATTTAATAGATTGATGAAATTTATGATTGATTGACCGAAATAAGTTAAAAAAAAACGGTCACCATAAATACAGCAGTTTGTATATATAAATAAATACGGATAAAATATACCCTCCGATCTCAGGAATATACCGAAATATACTGTCCCATTTTCTAAATGGAATATACAAATAAAAAAAGTGTTGTTTTTTTTATTAATAAAAAGGTAACAAAAAAGGATGCTTTTGGAATCTGGAAATTGATAGCCTGAGCATTGCCTGAGCTAATTTTGATGCTATTTTATTTTACCTTGATATAGAAATATTTGCAATTTGTAAAATTTCTATGAAATATACCATAAATTCATATACATACCTTCACCTCAATTTCGGCGTCAAAATATACCGAAAATATAATATACTGCAAACGGTCACCGTGGTGCTAACGTTTCGTTGATTGAACGAGCTTAGCCCACTTGACCTCTTGACCCCACTAACTATTTAAACAAGTGAACAACTAAAGTAAAACGGCGGAAAATAATATTGCTTGTATTATTTGTATAGATGGATCCGCATAGATCCTTCCTTTCAACTGCGCTCAAATTCATTATAGTTCATAAGTTTCATCATTTTCTACAATGGGTTAATCGTTATCTGTCCATGATAGGACTGGATAACCGCTAGAGCTGCGCGCCAAAGTTGAAAGAGATGATTCGTAAAGCTTTGATTTGATTGGCCAGCTCCGTCTCTAAGTTGGCCATCAATGCGTATATGGCCTCCTTAATCATCAGTCACTTTCCAGTTCCCTTAGGTTTCAGTGAAACTGATCTTTATCTGTCGTCATCCTCATCGAATCCCTTTTGAATGAGAAGGCACTAAGTCCAAAGCATTTGCATATGTTTGGTATGCATGTTTTTCTTTGGTTAGCGGAAATTGGTCGTCAGGCTTTAGTAAACAATTCCGCGCAGCTTCCTCCCGACTAAATCCCGAACGGAACACTTTGAAAATGGAATGAAGAATGACATGTCATGACTCTGCTAAACCTCGAAGGTGAATCATTCGATTGTCAGGCTAAGTCGATCGGTAATATGAGAAATCTAAGTCCAATAACGTTTTTTCTGCTCGGGACTTAAAAGCCAAATAGGATTATTTTAATTAGCGTAATTATGATTTGTATAATGTATATGTAGACAAATAATTTATATTAATTCAACTTAAAAGGACTTGCTATTTTTTTTAGCGTTGATAATTCATTAAGGGTTCTGTTCCTGACCGCCTGTCTGCTGACCAAATAATTAAGTTAGCGAACAAAATTACGAATTTGGTAGATAACTATGCCAATCAGCAGCACAACGATTAGCACCTGTACAATTTTTTTCCATCAGGAGCGTAAATCCGTGAGTGGAACATACATTACCCCCATAAGACGCGTCATCTCTACTTTACCATTTTTGTCCTTATCGTACTGAAAAAAGAAGGTTAGGCGTCGAACAATATAGAATATTAAATGACCAACTTGCTGCATGTACTGCGAGCCGCCCTCGGGTCCAACTGGCACTATCAGGCGGCCTCCGTTGGCCAGTTGATTGATGAGTTCGGTGGGCGTATCGGGAGCAGCGGCTCCCACATGTATGGCGTTGTAGGGCGCATGTGCCGGGTATCCTTTGCGTCCATCGCCCTGCACAATTTTAAGCGTTCCAGAGTCGAGCATGCTACGATCGTCGGAATTTAAATTGGCCTTGCTCATTGCCACTAACGAGGCCTGGTGCTCGATGCCCACAATGCAGGTGTCAGCAATCTCCCCCATCGCTTTGATGTAGCGATAGAAGCAGGCGGTTAGGTAACCCGAACCAGAGCCGACGTCCAGCACATGAGCACCTGGCTTCAAATGATCGCGCAAATATTCCAATGCAAAGGCGTGCTATGCGAAGAGTGCAAGAAACCCCTTAGTATTAAATCCAAAACCCAGCAGACACTTGTTACCATATGTGGTGCGCTAATAGTCACTCCGCCGCCAATTGGTTGAGGCGCATCCATGTAGGGGTTGCGCGGGGAATAGTGTTTTCGATCCGTATCAATCATTGCCTTTGCCACTGCGTCGGATGCAATGACGCCGTACTCTGTGCATTTTGGAAACCAATTATTTTTTGTGCCACTCGTGCCAAAATGCCACTCACCTTTCAGTTGGCGTATAAGATCCTGATTGCTAGCACCAACGGAACGCCAGGCCATGCTGATAGCTCGGACAAACAGTCCCAGTTTAATAATTTCAACCACAAATAACTTTAAGCCCCGCAGCTTGCCTTTGTTTTTGTTGGAAATCACAAATACAGAAGCATCAGCTGTCAGCTTGTCTCAATCCTATTCAATTTAATGGCCATATGACATTAGGTTTTGCTATTAGCTGTATGACATTAGGCTTTGATAAATTGGCTGTGAGAGAAATGGCTTGATAGACAAAACAAAAAATTGTTGGCTGAGGGAAAATGTGCAAATATACAAATAATAATCTTTAAAATATACTTTAAGCTAATTTTATTAATAACTCAACTTTGTACATGTGTAATCACAAATTCTGAGTTATTGAGTGAACACAACTACGTAACCCATGTCAGTGTAAGCAGACAGACAGCGTTCTGTCTCTTATGCATTTCCAACCATTAAAAATGTAAACCCAACGGGAAATGTATGTGATGCTCATATTCAGGTGTAGCAGATTCAGAATTTTGTTCGGCGAAAATTTGACCTTGGATGGTAAACCATTCAGGTTGAGGCACTTTAATAGCCGAAAGCTGGAGACATTCGGAAAGCCGCTAAGGCTTCCGGACATTGCCGCGGCCGTTTCCTGCTATTCAGCAGGGTACTTGCTATACACCACTTATAATATATCCATATAAAGTTAGTTTTTCATGTGTTGGGTTTAAATATACCGCCACATTACATATACTAATAGAACTTGAATTCGTCAGTATATTTACGGTATGTTTTGGTATATTTCTAAGGGTCTGACGGTAAATTTTAGCGATAAGTCCGCAGCACACTGATTGTATATTTTGTTGTTTATAGTTTGTTGAAATGTCAAACGTCGGGAAAATTCGGCTTAAATCCCTTGTTGAGCTGCAAGCCACAACAAAAATAAATGAGGCCTTAGGGAAATCAGTCAGTCAATCAATCGATGTCGGAGAGAAAACCCCTGAGAAGAAAAACCGGGCAAAATCAACTGGCGCTACAACCACGAGGAAAAACAAACCGAAAGTTGTTCAAGAAGCGGCTTCGATTATAGCAAATACTACTATTAAACGTTCATCTAAGAAAACGCCACTTCCTGGGCAGTTGCGCATCGATTCCTTCTTCAAAAGCAGCGCGAAAAGCCTCAAGATGGAGAACAAACCGCATACATCTCGGCAAGGGATAGTTCGCAAGACAGCCAACAATAAGCCAGCTCCTAAGTCGAACAAAGGACGCAAGCGCTTGTTCGACGAGGCGGCCACCACATCAACAACGACCACAGACGGATCAGACATGGAACCTCACACCAAGCGTGTCCAGCCGCCACGCAAAGCAAGGGGCAAGGAGAACACAAGTATGACCGACGCGAATGTCATTGATCTCTGCTCGGAATCGGAGTCTGAGGACTCGGACGATTTGAGAAGCTTCAAATTAGAACCACCACCACAATGCAAAGCTCCCAAGACTGGGGATATTAAAGGAAATCAGCTCAGCCCACGGATAGTGAACGAAGCATGTCCGTCCTCGCCAATGGTTTCGATTCCCAGTGAACTCCTCCTTGGAGATGTTTCCATTAAGGAAAATCTGCTCAGTCAGTCCTCACCCTCCACCACAGTGGCTCCCCACGACAGTCCCAGTACAAATGCTTCGCCCAAGAAAAAGGTTGCGCCTGTTTCAACCGTTGTTTCCAATCGCAATAAAAGGGCCAATAGAAGGGGTGTCCTGGCAGCAGGTACGTCACCACCAATTCCCAATAAAAAAGGTTTCCTTGCTCCACTGCCAGTTCCGAATGAACCTGGAAACCCAGACACTTCGTCCGAGAAAATTGCGTCCAATGGACGTAAGCAGAGGACGCCCAAACCATGTCCGCCCTATAAAGTTGTTGAGGGCACACACTTTTGTGTCGATGGCTTCCAGTTTGGAGTCATACCAGGCGTGACTCATTATTTCCTAACCCACTTTCATGCTGATCATTATATTGGTCTGACGAAGAAGTTTGCTTTTCCACTGTTCATGAGTCCCCTAACAGCTCGCCTGGTGCAAGCATTCATAAAAATAGATGAGATGTACATTCGTGAGATTGATGTGGATCAGACAATTCTAGTGGACAACATCCAGATCACCGGCATAGAGGCAAATCATTGTCCGGGAGCCCTTATGTTCTTCTTCAAGCTGTCTTCAGGTGAATGCATTCTCCACACGGGTGATTTTCGTGCCAGCTTCGAAATGGAATCGCTACCGATATTTTGGAACAACATCGATATAGATCTGCTCTATTTGGACACCACATATCTCAGTGGGAACTATGATTTTTGCCACCAGACCGAAAGTGTCGATAGAGCGGTGTATATGGTGCAGAAATTCCATGAAAGGAATCCAGGGAAACGCATACTCTATGTGTGTGGCTCCTATGTTATAGGAAAAGAAAAGATTTGGCTGACTTTGGCCGAAAAATTCTCGTTGACTGTCTGGACAGAGGCACATCGTCGCATGGCCATCGATTGTCTGGAGTGGCCTGACCTCCAATCGCGACTGAATGACGATCCATACCAAGCCAATTTGCATGTTATAGGCATGGGAAAAGTTACCTATTTGGTAAGACAGAATACCCTTAGATAAACATTCGCTAACTTTACGTTTCGCATTTCCAGGTTTTGGCAGAGTATTTTAAGCAATTCGAAGATCAATACGACATGCTACTGGCCATTCGTCCTAGTGGCTGGGAGAAGAACAGCAAGCCCTCCTATGGGAGGCGCATCAGCATAATTGGCATCGAGTACTCGGAGCATTCCAGCTACAAGGAGCTCGAGCGCTTTGTGCGTTTCATTAAGCCCAGGCGGATTATCAGCACTGTTCCGGTGGGCAGGGATCTATTTGTAACTGGAAAGGTGCAAGCCAAATGGTATCAGTTCAAGGGACATCTCTCTCTGATGACCAGAGGATATCAACCATCAATATCGACGTTTCTGGCCACACCAAATCGTAAAAAGCCGCCATCAAGCACTAAAATGGCATTGAGTCCAGTGGACGAAAATAAAACTGATTGGGAAACTACTGTCCAAGATCATGTGACCATTTCATCTAGCACTTCGGAAAACAGCACTATCACCGAAGGAATTGAGAAAAAAAAATCTCATGGTGATGGCAGCGATGTGCCGCTGCACAAGAGCGAAAGTCCGGGCAAGTCTAAGCCCAGTACAGATGAAGAAGCCTTACTCAACAGACTTACATCTGATGCTTCCGATGATTGGCTGGCGGATTCATAGAAATATCTCGCCCCATCTTTAATAATTTTTAATTTTGTTTGTAAATAAGTAATAGTTTGCCTGTTAAAACCTGTTACCATTCTCAGGATAGTTTTGTTAATTCAGGGACCCTTATAGAGTACAAAGTATGTGGAGCTTACACTTTCTTTTATATATTTCCAACTTGTTATTATATATGTATACATTCCACTAAATCCACCTTAATATTCAAATAGTTATTCTGTGTGCAAGCTGCTACCTCACTACTCCATGTACATTCTACAATAAATTAAATTATAGTTTATATAAAGAAACAACTAAATGGTATATAAGTATAAGTATAAATGTGAATAACAATCAACATAGGCCATTTGGGTAGGCTAAAATTATTCAATGCTAAAGAATGAATGAGTTTTGATTACTTTTTCACTGATATGTTCGATGCAAGTGTGGGATAAATTATATGAAAAATCGCATATACATCGTTTAAGTTCTTTTTTTTGGAATGGCCTTCGTTCAGAATTATGATAGAATTCTCGTTTTTATTTTAATGCACACACCACACCTCATTTGACTATACAAACACTTGAAAGAATCAAAACAAAAGGGGAAACATAACGATGCTATAATCGTGGTGCAAGGATAACAAGGAATATTATGAGGTGTAAATTAACTTTTGCGGGTTCCTCTCGAATGACTAAATTAAACACTTTTGACGATAAACTAGACAACAAAGAAGCGCATAGACACAATGACGAGGCAACAGACTCGGCCCCTGATTTGGTTTTTGGTGGGTGGGGTTTAGGCTAGGCATCAATCCAATGGCCATTTAACTGCATGAAAGAACAAATTGGTTAGCATATAGAGTATATAGTATATAGTTTATAACCATCTGCTTACCACCAGGAGAAGAAGGGACTCTTGTTCTGGAAGCGCTGCGTAAACGAAAAGAACCGACTGCCGCTGGATCTATGTGGATTCAAAAGTTATTCAATAACGTGCGTCTTTAAACAGTATTAAACCACTCACCGCTCCACAATCACGGCTGGCATCTGGACCAGCTGCACGGGGGATTTGCCATCCCTCAGTGCCTGGGTCAAGTTCAATATCTGGCCACGCATCACAGACATCTGACGCTCGAACAGCCGCTTATCAAATCCCCGATCCTGCTGGAACAGATACAGCAGCTCTGTGCAGATTTCCTCCACGAAATTCATGTCCGACAGTTGCGGCAGAACATGTTCCTTGATCTCCTCGCTGAAGGGTATCTTGGCCTGAGGCAGCCAGGCCCAGTGGTAGGGATAGGCGCGCCATGAATCGGGATGCTTGAAGGGAAAGGCCAGGCCATTGTCAATGGCTGCGATTTTGATAAAGGCCGTGTCCACCATATTCCAGTTATTCTCCGATGTGGGGGATATATTCTTGGTACTCGTGGTGGGTAGCTCCTCCTCGCTGCTGGCCAAACTGGTAACGTCTGTCTGGCCATTCTCTTTTGGGGATTGGGGATCCGTGCCCGCAGCCGAGCGCAACAGGTTATCGGGTGGCGATTCATTTAGATCGACAATTTGCTGGCCCACTGCTTCGGGCATTTTTGGTAGAACAACGCCCATCATCTTGCCCCCAGTGCCGCCTATCTGGGTCCTAACCCTGGGGGCCTGGTACTTGATCAGCCAATTGTCGTTGCCACGATCCGTGTTGCGTATGATGTAGTCCAGGACGACAAGTCGCTCAAACTCCAACTGAAACGATTTGGCTACGCCCGGTGCTATCCGTTCGCTCTCGAATCGTCGCAGCCAATAGTCTGCGTCCTTGTAGCCCTCCACAAACAGTTGAAAGGAGCCAGTCTGCAAGGGGAAATCATAAGCAAAAGTAGCGGGGAACAGGGCAAGAGATTCACCTTCAGGGGCAGACTCATTCGATTGAAGTGGGCCGACGGATAGTGCTCCTTAATACGCTTCTTCAGCTTGGCCTTCTGTCTATCGAGGCGGGCATAGTTGAAGCTTTCGGCGACCAGACGAACCACACGCGTCTTTGGCACCACATTCAGATTGAGTTTTCGATCCACTAGACTGGCTCCGGCCTCCGATAGATAGCTGCGCAACAGTGCATAAAAAATTAGTATAATGATCAGGGATATGTGGTATTATATGATGTTACCCCTGATTTGGTATCAGGCAGGCACGTCCAAAGCAGCAGGGACAGCAGAGCTTGTGCATCCATTTGGTCCATTTTGGATTCAGTCGGCCATAGGGTTCCTCATCCTTTGGCTTGAACACAGCCAGGCATTGCTGAAAAGCATAAAATGTTCAATCAATATCTGTCTTTAAGGAAACCCTGGCAAGGAGATACTGTATCTGGGTAAACCAAAAGTTCTGCAAAATAACTAAATTGCAAGGACTTCCCCGTTTGACAGAATCTTTAATTTATGCGTTGATTATTATTTGGGTTGCAGGGCCCACAACTTTTTAGGCCAGAACCCTTGCGAAACGCAATTCTAATTCTATAATTGTATATTCCACTTACATGTTCGGGATCCTTCACGAAATAGGAACCACTGCTGCCCTGATAAATGCGCTCGGGCAGCACACCCTGATCGATGGCCACCTCTGCCTGGGCCACAATCTCCGAGAAAATAGGATCATCTATGGGTTTAAATGGGAATTATATTATTATTGAATGCTTAAATGGTATAAGGTATAAAATTACTAATGAAATTTGTGCGAAGTACGAAGACTCGCATTTCGCAGAAAGCAGCCTGCTACTTTCTCAGGACAAATTGTTAAATAATTAATTAATCAAGTTATATGAAGGCCCAGTCGATTGGATTAAATGAGGGTTTACTCGTCGTGGGGTTTGCGTGCCAGCTGTCGGATAAAAATAACTAAACCAAATGAGCCGGCAGACACTGCGTTGAATACCATTCTACTTGAAAAACAGAGAACGACTGGGACCCGAAGCCGAAAAACAACATTTATCAAAGAGGTATCCACTACCAATAAAGTCAAAATTCTCGTTGAAGTCCCCCTGCGCATCCTGGCATATGGTGAACACTTCCCGAATGAAGTTCTCGCCACGGAAGCTCGACAAACGCGACATTTTTTGAACTGCACAATGAAAAGTGGAGTGGAAGTCGCAACAGAGTCAAGAGTCATTGATAAATGGACACAAAACAGGTCGCAATTAGCATGGCGAAAGCGTTTCGATAAGGCTCACTCGGTTGGTGGCCCACTTACACATGTTCTTCAGCGGGCAATTGGCGCACTGGCAGCGGGGGCGTGCTATACGAACGGTGACTGTGTCATTGGAGCCGGCTACCATCGAAGGGGCGTTTATTATGAATGGCGGCTCCCCCTCTGCGTCCGAGGGCGACTCAAGAAAGTCCTTCTCTGGCGCATGGCACTTCTGGACCTCAGAGCACATGCAGACATAGCTCAGGGACTTGGAGTCCACCGATGGCCGCGTACTGTCGTATTTGGCCAGAGCTGCCTTGCTCGTCGACGGCTGTTCATCACTCAGTGCACTCTGGCGATGACCATCGGGATCAGGGGGTTCCTTCTGATCATCGTTTTTCATTGTTGGGCATTCTCTTTGTTGCTCTCTCTATGTCCCGTAGGCCAGTCCAGGAATCATTAGAGCAAGTCCCATTTTCATATACGCTTGTTATTTTTTGTGCAACACTCCTCCACACACCACAGATTACAATCGTTTCGGTAATACAGACCCACAGTGTTTACAGGACTAAGAATTTGTTGGTACATAAAAACGAGAAACGAGAAATTTTTGACAAAATACGAGTATGTTGATCAAATATTATGAAAAACAACTCAATCTCTGTGTTTAGCCGAACCCTAAAAGGCAGCGTTTATGTGGCATAGCTAGCACACAATTTCATTCTAGTGCCCTGGAATAAAATACTGAAAAAATGTCCGTAAAACTTATCTCTCAATGGTAGATGACTGTCCCGGAGTAGGTAAAGCTGCTCCTAAACGGACTTGGAATACTCTTATGACAGTCTTAGATCATTTAAACCTTGGAGGATGCTTGGAAAATGCATGGAAAGGGTCTCCTCAAGCCTCAAGCTTGTTTTTCTAGAAATATTCTTCAATGGAAGAAGTTTCCTCAAGCATCAAAATGCTTTTTCTATAAATATTTTTCAATGCAAAGGATCTCCTCAACCTTCAAGCTGCTTTTTCGATAAATATTCTTCATTCTCTCCGAATGAAGTTGACAATAAAAGATATTTTATATTCACAAAGCTGTAGTTTCCCAAAATACCACAATTGTATACCTATTTGTGAGGGTATTCACATTATGTGGTTGGCATTATAATTGATAAGAGTAGCATGAGTAAAGCCGCGGCTTAGCTAACGCAAATATAGAATGAAATGGAGTCATCCCATTGATATATACATACACATGCCCTCATGTATATATACTCGTATGCATACAGAAAGAGAGTCGTAATGGAAGCCCCACAGATGGATGGATGGATGGATTGGTCACTTGTATGACTTCTTCGCTTGTGATTGTGATTCTGCACTGTTGGCTGCACTTACCTCCAAATGTATTCGATATAAAGTCAACATGATCGTGTCCACGGCCCAGGCCTCCTAGCAGATCACTAATGCGACTTCCGTGACTGGCACTGCCGCCTCCGAGTAGTGGCTGGGATTCCCGATTATCGCTTCCCGCGTCCGTGGACATGCCCTCAAAGTCGATTTCTGGCACCAGGCAAATATCGTCGGCCTCGTCGTGCGGGTGACGTCCAATGGCAATGTGCGTTGCAGATTTCAGAGGAGAGGATGGTGCTGATGCTGTCGCCTTTGTTGTTGCAATGTGACTAATCACCTGTGGCTGTGGCGTGGCACTAGAGCTCCGGCTCTCACTGCTCTCCTCAGAGTGATTTTTGAATTTTGCTCTACCGTTGACGGTGCCATTGCGCAGGGCGGCGCTCGCAACGTTGCCCGACGGGTTTCGGCTGAGTAGAACTTCCACTTCGTCGTCGTCGTCATCGTCGCCGCCATCTGTGTTGATGTCGTCGCTCAAGATAAGCAACTGATCCAGCTGCGGTTTCTGATGGACCGGCACCGCCGCATCCCCAGCGCCTTTCACATCATCTTCATCTTCAGCGTTGTCGTCGTCGTCTACTGACAGAAGCATCGGCTCACGTTCCTTCTTCACCTTCTTCTTGGATTTTCGCTTCCCAACTCCAATTGTGTTAATCTGCGGAGTGTATGTTATTATAATATAGTATGGGAGGGGCAGGGCTGGCTTCAAGGTTCACTTACCTCAACTTTTGTGGTCAACTGGGTAACATTGTTTGTGCTGGAGGCGAAACCATTGAGGAGTGGGGCTACGGATTGGTCCTTGACAAAGTCTCCGATGAGATCCTCCTCATCCTCGAGCTGCAGCAGCGGCGGATCCGCCTTATCCAGTGCATGGCTCATGGCTGAAGTGGGCGGGAGGAGGGCTTAGAGGCACGTTTGTGGGGGGGTGGCTGGGTGCCGAAGGGAATTAGAATTTTCGTGGCAGACACAACAACAAAGGGCCCGCGCTGTTGTTGCTGCTGATTCTGCTTCTGCTCGTTTCTGTCTGTCTCTTTTCGGGCGTACGCTTTGTTATCTCCCCCGCTCCGTATGCATGTTCTCGAACAATATGCTTCTATTATTCAAGCTGAAAGTCGATTATTTCATTATTTTTTAATTGTTGTCGCAATATTTGTAGTTGTTTTTTGTGGCAAATATCGATTTTCAGTTCATTTCAGCTGCTTTTTTGCCAAACTTTAATAATTTTTATCATTTCGTATCAAACAAAAATTTCGATTTGGCACTGTCAGTTTTTCGGAAAAACTTACTCACCATGCAAACGAAAACAGCAACTAAATTACGCGTTGAATTGAATTTTTCTAAGAACACGAAAGCGAAAAAGTGCTATTAGTGCTGACACTCTGTGGCATCAGAACAGCTGATTGCAGCGTTGCCAGAGTGCTGTTATTAGAACAAAGCAAATTCTTGTACGTTTTGGAAAGGGGTGTTCTTGTAAATAACTTTATTCTTAATAATACAATTGATTGCATGCTCAAGGGGTTTGCATTGCATCTATTGCTGCAGTACACTCTGCCGTAGTTTGGAGATCCAGCACAAAACATCTGTCAGCTGCCTCTGGAGATTAGTGCTCTCCGCAACGAGCTCGATGCAATCCCTGAACTTGGTCACTGCATGGCGTAAACTCATGGGCGGCAGAACCCTGTAAGAGAAACATAATGTAATTATGTGTACATGGAAGGTGCCAATGTGCATCATTGCCCATAATCAATCATTCTACTTACGAGAACCAATGCAGGGGCTCCACGTAACCATTGGCCCTATCCACCGCATGCCGCTCGATGTTGATCTCATTCTCGTCTTTGGCCTTTATGACCCTGCAAAGGGCATTGAATTCGGCACTGTTCTCCGTTGGGATCTGCGCCTTGGAAACGGAATTACTTCCTCCAGCCTGAAATCTCGTCCTGGCCAGAAGTATGGCTCCGCTGGCGTTGGCTCTCTCCAAATTCACTTTACACTGAGTGTGCTCTTCGATTAAATGGAACAAGTCCAGGTACATGGCATCCAGCAGCTGGCCAGCAGCCTCTTTTTCTACTTTTTCAGCCACCATATCAATTGTTTTACAGGAATATCTGGTGTGTAATGTTTACTGGAGCGAGAAAACAATTCCAGTCATATGATCAAGTTGGCCCAGGTTGGCAGCCCCAATAGATAAAAGCGCGCCATGAATCAGGATGCTTGAAGGGAAAGGCCAGGCCATTGTCAATGGCTGCGATTTTGATAAAGGCCGTGTCCACCATATTCCAGTTATTCTCCGATCTGTGGGATATATTCTTGGTACTCGTGGTGGGTAGCTCCTCCTCGCTGCTGGCCAAACTGGTAACGTCTGTCTGGCCATTCCCATTTGGGGATTGGGGGTCCGTGCCCCCTGCCGAACGCAGAGGTGGCGCAGGGGGAAAACATGAGTAAAATTAGCAGGGAACAGGGCAGGAGATTCACCTTCAGGGGCTGACTCATTCGATTGAAGTGGGCCGACGGATAGTGCTCCTTAATACGCTTCTTCAGCTTTGCCTTCTGTCTATCGAGGCGGGCATAGTTGAAGCTTTCGGCGACCAGACGAACCACACGCGTCTTTGGCACCACATTCAGATTGAGTTTCTGATCCACTAGACTGGCTCCGGCCTCCGATAGATAGCTGCGCAACAGTGCATAAAAAATTAGTATAATGATCAGGGATATGTGGTATTATATGATGTTACCCCTGATTTGGTATCAGGCAGGCACGTCCAAAGCAGCAGGGACAGCAGAGCTTGTGCATCCATTTGGTCCATTTTGGATTCAGTCGGCCATAGGGTTCCTCATCCTTTGGCTTGAACACAGCCAGGCATTGCTGAAAAGCATAAAATGTTCAATCAATATCTGTCTTTAAGGAAACCCTGGCAAGGAGATACTGTATCTGGGTAAACCAAAAGTTCTGCAAAATAACTAAATTGCAAGGACTTCCCCGTTTGCCAGAATCTTTAATTTATGCGTTGATTATTATTTGGGTTGCAGGACCCACAACTTTTTAGGCCAGAACCCTTGCGAAACGCAATTCTCGAGAAACGAGACATTTTTGACAAAATACGAGTATGTTGATCAAATATTAAGAAAAACAACTCAATCTCTGTGTTTAGCCGAACCCTAAAAGGCAGCGTTTATGTGGCATAGCTAGCACACAATTTCATTCTAGTGCCCTGGAATAAAATACTGAAAAAATGTCCGTAAAACTTATCTCTCAATGGTAGATGACTGTCCCGGAGTAGGTAAAGCTGCTCCTAAACGGACTTGGAATACTCTTATGACAGTCTTAGATCATTTAAACCTTGGAGGATGCTTGGAAAATGCATGGAAAGGGTCTCCTCAAGCCTCAAGCTTGTTTTTCTAGAAATATTCTTCAATGGAAAGGGTTTCCTCAAGCATCAAAATGCTTTTTTTATAAATATTTTTCAATGCAAAGGATCTCCTCAACCTTCAAGCTGCTTTTTCGATAAATATTCTTCATTCTCTCCGAATGAAGTTGACAATTAAAGATATTTTATATAAACAAAGCTGTAGTTTCCCAAAATACCACAATTGTATACCTATTTGTGAGGGTATTCACATTATGTGGTTGGCATTATAAGTGATAAGAGTAGCATGAGTAAAACCGCGGCTTAGCTAACGCAAATAAAGAATGAAATGGAGTCATCCCATTGATATATACATACACATGCCCTCATGTATATATAATCGTATGCATACAGAAAGAGAGTCGTAATGGAAGCCCCACAGATGGATGGATGGATGGATTGGTCACTTGTATGACTTCTTCGCTTGTGATTGTGATTCTGCACTGTTGGCTGCACTTACCTCCAAATGTATTCGATATAAAGTCAACATGATCGTGTCCACGGCCCAGGCCTCCTAGCAGATCACTAATGCGACTTCCGTGACTGGCACTGCCGCCTCCGAGTAGTGGCTGGGATTCCCGATTATCGCTTCCCGCGTCCGTGGACATGCCCTCAAAGTCGATTTCTGGCACCAGGCAAATATCGTCGGCCTCGTCGTGCGGGTGACGTCCAATGGCAATGTGCGTTGCAGATTTCAGAGGAGAGGATGGTGCTGATGCTGTCGCCTTTGTTGTTGCAATGTGACTAATCACCTGTGGCTGTGGCGTGGCACTAGAGCTCCGGCTCTCACTGCTCTCCTCAGAGTGATTTTTGAATTTTGCTCTACCGTTGACGGTGCCATTGCGCAGGGCGGCGCTCGCAACGTTGCCCGACGGGTTTCGGCTGAGTAGAACTTCCACTTCATCGTCGTCGTCATCGTCGCCGCCATCTGTGTTGATGTCGTCGCTCAAGATAAGCAACTGATCCAGCTGCGGTTTCTGATGGACCGGCACCGCCGCATCCCCAGCGCCTTTCACATCATCTTCATCTTCAGCGTTGTCGTCGTCGTCTACTGACAGAAGCATCGGCTCACGTTCCTTCTTCACCTTCTTCTTGGATTTTCGCTTCCCAACTCCAATTGTGTTAATCTGCGGAGTGTATGTTATTATAATATAGTATGGGAGGGGCAGGGCTGGCTTCAAGGTTCACTTACCTCAACTTTTGTGGTCAACTGGGTAACATTGTTTGTGCTGGAGGCGAAACCATTGAGGAGTGGGGCTACGGATTGGTCCTTGACAAAGTCTCCGATGAGATCCTCCTCATCCTCGAGCTGCAGCAGCGGCGGATCCGCCTTATCCAGTGCATGGCTCATGGCTGAAGTGGGCGGGAGGAGGGCTTAGAGGCACGTTTGTGGGGGGGTGGCTGGGTGCCGAAGGGAATTAGAATTTTCGTGGCAGACACAACAACAAAGGGCCCGCGCTGTTGTTGCTGCTGATTCTGCTTCTGCTCGTTTCTGTCTGTCTCTTTTCGGGCGTACGCTTTGTTATCTCCCCCGCTCCGTATGCATGTTCTCGAACAATATGCTTCTATTATTCAAGCTGAAAGTCGATTATTTCATTATTTTTTAATTGTTGTCGCAATATTTGTAGTTGTTTTTTGTGGCAAATATCGATTTTCAGTTCATTTCAGCTGCTTTTTTGCCAAACTTTAATAATTTTTATCATTTCGTATCAAACAAAAATTTCGATTTGGCACTGTCAGTTTTTCGGAAAAACTTACTCACCATGCAAACGAAAACAGCAACTAAATTACGCGTTGAATTGAATTTTTCTAAGAACACGAAAGCGAAAAAGTGCTATTAGTGCTGACACTCTGTGGCATCAGAACAGCTGATTGCAGCGTTGCCAGAGTGCTGTTATTAGAACAAAGCAAATTCTTGTACGTTTTGGAAAGGGGTGTTCTTGTAAATAACTTTATTCTTAATAATACAATTGATTGCATGCTCAAGGGGTTTGCATTGCATCTATTGCTGCAGTACACTCTGCCGTAGTTTGGAGATCCAGCACAAAACATCTGTCAGCTGCCTCTGGAGATTAGTGCTCTCCGCAACGAGCTCGATGCAATCCCTGAACTTGGTCACTGCATGGCGTAAACTCATGGGCGGCAGAACCCTGTAAGAGAAACATAATGTAATTATGTGTACATGGAAGGTGCCAATGTGCATCATTGCCCATAATCAATCATTCTACTTACGAGAACCAATGCAGGGGCTCCACGTAACCATTGGCCCTATCCACCGCATGCCGCTCGATGTTGATCTCATTCTCGTCTTTGGCCTTTATGACCCTGCAAAGGGCATTGAATTCGGCACTGTTCTCCGTTGGGATCTGCGCCTTGGAAACGGAATTACTTCCTCCAGCCTGAAATCTCGTCCTGGCCAGAAGTATGGCTCCGCTGGCGTTGGCTCTCTCCAAATTCACTTTACACTGAGTGTGCTCTTCGATTAAATGGAACAAGTCCAGGTACATGGCATCCAGCAGCTGGCCAGCAGCCTCTTTTTCTACTTTTTCAGCCACCATATCAATTGTTTTACAGGAATATCTGGTGTGTAATGTTTACTGGAGCGAGAAAACAATTCCAGTCATATGATCAAGTTGGCCCAGGTTGGCAGCCCCAATAGATAAAAGCGCGCCATGAATCAGGATGCTTGAAGGGAAAGGCCAGGCCATTGTCAATGGCTGCGATTTTGATAAAGGCCGTGTCCACCATATTCCAGTTATTCTCCGATCTGTGGGATATATTCTTGGTACTCGTGGTGGGTAGCTCCTCCTCGCTGCTGGCCAAACTGGTAACGTCTGTCTGGCCATTCCCTTTTGGGGATTGGGGGTCCGTGCCCCCTGCCGAACGCAGAGGTGGCGCAGGGGGAAAACATGAGTAAAATTAGCAGGGAACAGGGCAGGAGATTCACCTTCAGGGGCTGACTCATTCGATTGAAGTGGGCCGACGGATAGTGCTCCTTAATACGCTTCTTCAGCTTTGCCTTCTGTCTATCGAGGCGGGCATAGTTGAAGCTTTCGGCGACCAGACGAACCACACGCGTCTTTGGCACCACATTCAGATTGAGTTTCTGATCCACTAGACTGGCTCCGGCCTCCGATAGATAGCTGCGCAACAGTGCATAAAAAATTAGTATAATGATCAGGGATATGTGGTATTATATGATGTTACCCCTGATTTGGTATCAGGCAGGCACGTCCAAAGCAGCAGGGACAGCAGAGCTTGTGCATCCATTTGGTCCATTTTGGATTCAGTCGGCCATAGGGTTCCTCATCCTTTGGCTTGAACACAGCCAGGCATTGCTGAAAAGCATAAAATGTTCAATCAATATCTGTCTTTAAGGAAACCCTGGCAAGGAGATACTGTATCTGGGTAAACCAAAAGTTCTGCAAAATAACTAAATTGCAAGGACTTCCCCGTTTGCCAGAATCTTTAATTTATGCGTTGATTATTATTTGGGTTGCAGGACCCACAACTTTTTAGGCCAGAACCCTTGCGAAACGCAATTCTCGAGAAACGAGACATTTTTGACAAAATACGAGTATGTTGATCAAATATTAAGAAAAACAACTCAATCTCTGTGTTTAGCCGAACCCTAAAAGGCAGCGTTTATGTGGCATAGCTAGCACACAATTTCATTCTAGTGCCCTGGAATAAAATACTGAAAAAATGTCCGTAAAACTTATCTCTCAATGGTAGATGACTGTCCCGGAGTAGGTAAAGCTGCTCCTAAACGGACTTGGAATACTCTTATGACAGTCTTAGATCATTTAAACCTTGGAGGATGCTTGGAAAATGCATGGAAAGGGTCTCCTCAAGCCTCAAGCTTGTTTTTCTAGAAATATTCTTCAATGGAAAGGGTTTCCTCAAGCATCAAAATGCTTTTTTTATAAATATTTTTCAATGCAAAGGATCTCCTCAACCTTCAAGCTGCTTTTTCGATAAATATTCTTCATTCTCTCCGAATGAAGTTGACAATTAAAGATATTTTATATAAACAAAGCTGTAGTTTCCCAAAATACCACAATTGTATACCTATTTGTGAGGGTATTCACATTATGTGGTTGGCATTATAAGTGATAAGAGTAGCATGAGTAAAACCGCGGCTTAGCTAACGCAAATAAAGAATGAAATGGAGTCATCCCATTGATATATACATACACATGCCCTCATGTATATATAATCGTATGCATACAGAAAGAGAGTCGTAATGGAAGCCCCACAGATGGATGGATGGATGGATTGGTCACTTGTATGACTTCTTCGCTTGTGATTGTGATTCTGCACTGTTGGCTGCACTTACCTCCAAATGTATTCGATATAAAGTCAACATGATCGTGTCCACGGCCCAGGCCTCCTAGCAGATCACTAATGCGACTTCCGTGACTGGCACTGCCGCCTCCGAGTAGTGGCTGGGATTCCCGATTATCGCTTCCCGCGTCCGTGGACATGCCCTCAAAGTCGATTTCTGGCACCAGGCAAATATCGTCGGCCTCGTCGTGCGGGTGACGTCCAATGGCAATGTGCGTTGCAGATTTCAGAGGAGAGGATGGTGCTGATGCTGTCGCCTTTGTTGTTGCAATGTGACTAATCACCTGTGGCTGTGGCGTGGCACTAGAGCTCCGGCTCTCACTGCTCTCCTCAGAGTGATTTTTGAATTTTGCTCTACCGTTGACGGTGCCATTGCGCAGGGCGGCGCTCGCAACGTTGCCCGACGGGTTTCGGCTGAGTAGAACTTCCACTTCATCGTCGTCGTCATCGTCGCCGCCATCTGTGTTGATGTCGTCGCTCAAGATAAGCAACTGATCCAGCTGCGGTTTCTGATGGACCGGCACCGCCGCATCCCCAGCGCCTTTCACATCATCTTCATCTTCAGCGTTGTCGTCGTCGTCTACTGACAGAAGCATCGGCTCACGTTCCTTCTTCACCTTCTTCTTGGATTTTCGCTTCCCAACTCCAATTGTGTTAATCTGCGGAGTGTATGTTATTATAATATAGTATGGGAGGGGCAGGGCTGGCTTCAAGGTTCACTTACCTCAACTTTTGTGGTCAACTGGGTAACATTGTTTGTGCTGGAGGCGAAACCATTGAGGAGTGGGGCTACGGATTGGTCCTTGACAAAGTCTCCGATGAGATCCTCCTCATCCTCGAGCTGCAGCAGCGGCGGATCCGCCTTATCCAGTGCATGGCTCATGGCTGAAGTGGGCGGGAGGAGGGCTTAGAGGCACGTTTGTGGGGGGGTGGCTGGGTGCCGAAGGGAATTAGAATTTTCGTGGCAGACACAACAACAAAGGGCCCGCGCTGTTGTTGCTGCTGATTCTGCTTCTGCTCGTTTCTGTCTGTCTCTTTTCGGGCGTACGCTTTGTTATCTCCCCCGCTCCGTATGCATGTTCTCGAACAATATGCTTCTATTATTCAAGCTGAAAGTCGATTATTTCATTATTTTTTAATTGTTGTCGCAATATTTGTAGTTGTTTTTTGTGGCAAATATCGATTTTCAGTTCATTTCAGCTGCTTTTTTGCCAAACTTTAATAATTTTTATCATTTCGTATCAAACAAAAATTTCGATTTGGCACTGTCAGTTTTTCGGAAAAACTTACTCACCATGCAAACGAAAACAGCAACTAAATTACGCGTTGAATTGAATTTTTCTAAGAACACGAAAGCGAAAAAGTGCTATTAGTGCTGACACTCTGTGGCATCAGAACAGCTGATTGCAGCGTTGCCAGAGTGCTGTTATTAGAACAAAGCAAATTCTTGTACGTTTTGGAAAGGGGTGTTCTTGTAAATAACTTTATTCTTAATAATACAATTGATTGCATGCTCAAGGGGTTTGCATTGCATCTATTGCTGCAGTACACTCTGCCGTAGTTTGGAGATCCAGCACAAAACATCTGTCAGCTGCCTCTGGAGATTAGTGCTCTCCGCAACGAGCTCGATGCAATCCCTGAACTTGGTCACTGCATGGCGTAAACTCATGGGCGGCAGAACCCTGTAAGAGAAACATAATGTAATTATGTGTACATGGAAGGTGCCAATGTGCATCATTGCCCATAATCAATCATTCTACTTACGAGAACCAATGCAGGGGCTCCACGTAACCATTGGCCCTATCCACCGCATGCCGCTCGATGTTGATCTCATTCTCGTCTTTGGCCTTTATGACCCTGCAAAGGGCATTGAATTCGGCACTGTTCTCCGTTGGGATCTGCGCCTTGGAAACGGAATTACTTCCTCCAGCCTGAAATCTCGTCCTGGCCAGAAGTATGGCTCCGCTGGCGTTGGCTCTCTCCAAATTCACTTTACACTGAGTGTGCTCTTCGATTAAATGGAACAAGTCCAGGTACATGGCATCCAGCAGCTGGCCAGCAGCCTCTTTTTCTACTTTTTCAGCCACCATATCAATTGTTTTACAGGAATATCTGGTGTGTAATGTTTACTGGAGCGAGAAAACAATTCCAGTCATATGATCAAGTTGGCCCAGGTTGGCAGCCCCAATAGATAAAAGCGCGCCATGAATCAGGATGCTTGAAGGGAAAGGCCAGGCCATTGTCAATGGCTGCGATTTTGATAAAGGCCGTGTCCACCATATTCCAGTTATTCTCCGATCTGTGGGATATATTCTTGGTACTCGTGGTGGGTAGCTCCTCCTCGCTGCTGGCCAAACTGGTAACGTCTGTCTGGCCATTCCCTTTTGGGGATTGGGGGTCCGTGCCCCCTGCCGAACGCAGAGGTGGCGCAGGGGGAAAACATGAGTAAAATTAGCAGGGAACAGGGCAGGAGATTCACCTTCAGGGGCTGACTCATTCGATTGAAGTGGGCCGACGGATAGTGCTCCTTAATACGCTTCTTCAGCTTTGCCTTCTGTCTATCGAGGCGGGCATAGTTGAAGCTTTCGGCGACCAGACGAACCACACGCGTCTTTGGCACCACATTCAGATTGAGTTTCTGATCCACTAGACTGGCTCCGGCCTCCGATAGATAGCTGCGCAACAGTGCATAAAAAATTAGTATAATGATCAGGGATATGTGGTATTATATGATGTTACCCCTGATTTGGTATCAGGCAGGCACGTCCAAAGCAGCAGGGACAGCAGAGCTTGTGCATCCATTTGGTCCATTTTGGATTCAGTCGGCCATAGGGTTCCTCATCCTTTGGCTTGAACACAGCCAGGCATTGCTGAAAAGCATAAAATGTTCAATCAATATCTGTCTTTAAGGAAACCCTGGCAAGGAGATACTGTATCTGGGTAAACCAAAAGTTCTGCAAAATAACTAAATTGCAAGGACTTCCCCGTTTGCCAGAATCTTTAATTTATGCGTTGATTATTATTTGGGTTGCAGGACCCACAACTTTTTAGGCCAGAACCCTTGCGAAACGCAATTCTCGAGAAACGAGACATTTTTGACAAAATACGAGTATGTTGATCAAATATTAAGAAAAACAACTCAATCTCTGTGTTTAGCCGAACCCTAAAAGGCAGCGTTTATGTGGCATAGCTAGCACACAATTTCATTCTAGTGCCCTGGAATAAAATACTGAAAAAATGTCCGTAAAACTTATCTCTCAATGGTAGATGACTGTCCCGGAGTAGGTAAAGCTGCTCCTAAACGGACTTGGAATACTCTTATGACAGTCTTAGATCATTTAAACCTTGGAGGATGCTTGGAAAATGCATGGAAAGGGTCTCCTCAAGCCTCAAGCTTGTTTTTCTAGAAATATTCTTCAATGGAAAGGGTTTCCTCAAGCATCAAAATGCTTTTTTTATAAATATTTTTCAATGCAAAGGATCTCCTCAACCTTCAAGCTGCTTTTTCGATAAATATTCTTCATTCTCTCCGAATGAAGTTGACAATTAAAGATATTTTATATAAACAAAGCTGTAGTTTCCCAAAATACCACAATTGTATACCTATTTGTGAGGGTATTCACATTATGTGGTTGGCATTATAAGTGATAAGAGTAGCATGAGTAAAACCGCGGCTTAGCTAACGCAAATAAAGAATGAAATGGAGTCATCCCATTGATATATACATACACATGCCCTCATGTATATATAATCGTATGCATACAGAAAGAGAGTCGTAATGGAAGCCCCACAGATGGATGGATGGATGGATTGGTCACTTGTATGACTTCTTCGCTTGTGATTGTGATTCTGCACTGTTGGCTGCACTTACCTCCAAATGTATTCGATATAAAGTCAACATGATCGTGTCCACGGCCCAGGCCTCCTAGCAGATCACTAATGCGACTTCCGTGACTGGCACTGCCGCCTCCGAGTAGTGGCTGGGATTCCCGATTATCGCTTCCCGCGTCCGTGGACATGCCCTCAAAGTCGATTTCTGGCACCAGGCAAATATCGTCGGCCTCGTCGTGCGGGTGACGTCCAATGGCAATGTGCGTTGCAGATTTCAGAGGAGAGGATGGTGCTGATGCTGTCGCCTTTGTTGTTGCAATGTGACTAATCACCTGTGGCTGTGGCGTGGCACTAGAGCTCCGGCTCTCACTGCTCTCCTCAGAGTGATTTTTGAATTTTGCTCTACCGTTGACGGTGCCATTGCGCAGGGCGGCGCTCGCAACGTTGCCCGACGGGTTTCGGCTGAGTAGAACTTCCACTTCATCGTCGTCGTCATCGTCGCCGCCATCTGTGTTGATGTCGTCGCTCAAGATAAGCAACTGATCCAGCTGCGGTTTCTGATGGACCGGCACCGCCGCATCCCCAGCGCCTTTCACATCATCTTCATCTTCAGCGTTGTCGTCGTCGTCTACTGACAGAAGCATCGGCTCACGTTCCTTCTTCACCTTCTTCTTGGATTTTCGCTTCCCAACTCCAATTGTGTTAATCTGCGGAGTGTATGTTATTATAATATAGTATGGGAGGGGCAGGGCTGGCTTCAAGGTTCACTTACCTCAACTTTTGTGGTCAACTGGGTAACATTGTTTGTGCTGGAGGCGAAACCATTGAGGAGTGGGGCTACGGATTGGTCCTTGACAAAGTCTCCGATGAGATCCTCCTCATCCTCGAGCTGCAGCAGCGGCGGATCCGCCTTATCCAGTGCATGGCTCATGGCTGAAGTGGGCGGGAGGAGGGCTTAGAGGCACGTTTGTGGGGGGGTGGCTGGGTGCCGAAGGGAATTAGAATTTTCGTGGCAGACACAACAACAAAGGGCCCGCGCTGTTGTTGCTGCTGATTCTGCTTCTGCTCGTTTCTGTCTGTCTCTTTTCGGGCGTACGCTTTGTTATCTCCCCCGCTCCGTATGCATGTTCTCGAACAATATGCTTCTATTATTCAAGCTGAAAGTCGATTATTTCATTATTTTTTAATTGTTGTCGCAATATTTGTAGTTGTTTTTTGTGGCAAATATCGATTTTCAGTTCATTTCAGCTGCTTTTTTGCCAAACTTTAATAATTTTTATCATTTCGTATCAAACAAAAATTTCGATTTGGCACTGTCAGTTTTTCGGAAAAACTTACTCACCATGCAAACGAAAACAGCTAAAGCGTTTAATAAAACAATAATAAAGACACTTACGTTTTTTGATAGATGTACGGTCTGACCTGACCCTCAGAAATATATCAAAACACACCGTCTCATTTAAAAAATATACCGTAAATATACTAACGAATTCTAGTTCTATTTTACATATTCCTCGTTTTTTATCTTCCGTGGAATATTACCACCTATATAGACCATTTAGCCATGCCCACATATTTTTATACGATTTATGAATTCATTTTTTATTTAACTGGCTTTTTTTAAATGCTGGCTTCTATTGGATTTTGTCGAAAAAAAGGTTTTAGCGAAATAGGTCAAACAAAAAACAAGTAGCGAAATAGGTCAATCAAAACAAACGAAAATGGAAATTCGTTCATATTGCTCAGTTTTGATATTCTATTGAATAATGCTAACAAACTAAATCTTTCAGTAATGCCCACATAGTTTTATCCCATTGATGAATACATATTCTACAAGATTGGATTGCTTTTAGTCCTTGCTTTTATTGTATTTATTGTAAAAAAAGGTTTAAACGAAAAAGTTCAACAAAAAAACAGTCACTATATTGCGTGTAAGCCGTAGTATAGACATTTGTATACCCTATTTTGTCAATTTTATATGAAAGTATAAATATTGATATGAAGATAACAGACTTTTTCTCAAAATTAAATTTTTTAGACATATTCATGTATATGATGATTGTTTTGTATATATATCTTGATCCTGATACCTATTCTTGGTCCCTACAAGAAGACAATAAGCTTTAAATTATCGTTGAAATGATGAAAATAATATTCAATAATATTAAAATATATTGAAAATAAATTTTTTTTGCCTGGGATGACAAACATATTCACAATTCTATAACATCCATTTCCCCCAGGGTATGTGTGCATGGAATGGGACTCATTGTTGTGAACCGGTTATGACGACTATTTCTTGGTTAATCTTTCTTCCGTCGAATATTCCCAGCTATATAGATCTCTTATTTTTGCCCAGATAATTTTATATGATTGCTGAATTAATTTTGATCAAGATTACATACTTTTAAGTACTCGAAAATTTTTTATTTTGACAAAAACACGATTTTAACAAAAATGTTCAATAGGCGCAGGTTGTGTCGTCAATGTTGCTGGTATTTGCAGACTCATTTGTTGTCGACCAGGGTATGTGCACTTGAATACCCTATTTCGTTGATATTATATAAAGATACTGTTTTCCAAGCTGCTTTCAAATGTGAAATATAAAGACCTTATTTTAGATTGCATTTTTTTGGTCTATTGATGAATTTTATTAGGTGTTTGTATATAAATCCTGATCCCAGTACCAGTTCTTGGTCTCTGTAGACAGACGATGAGCTGCAAAATATCGTTTAAAACAGAGACTATCTAGTTTCTGCATTAATTAGAGCATAGGATGACATATATTTCCGCAATTCTATAACATCCATTTCCCCCAGGGTATGTGTGCATGGAATTAGCAACATTTGTGTATGGAATGGGACTCATTGTTGCAAAAGCGAAACTGCGGCGAATCGGATATTGTCTATATTTCAAGCTATATAGATGCCCACTTAGCTTTATCCCACAGATAAATGCATTTTCTACAAGATTGCTTTTTTTAATTGCCTTATTTTGACTAAAATACGGGTTTCAAGTAAATGTTGCTGCAACAGTGTGTATGGAATGGGCAACATTTGTGTATGGAATGGGACTCATTGTTGCAAATGCGAAACTGCGGCGAATCGGGTATTGCCTATAATTCAAGCTATATAGATTTGCCCTTAGCTTTATCCCATAGATAAATGCATTTTCTACAAGATTGCTTCTTTTAATTACCTTTATGTATTTTATTTTGACCAAAAAACGGTTTTCAAGTAAATGTTGCCGCAACTTTTGTGTATGGAATGCGCAACATTTGTGTATGGAATGAGACTCATTGTTGACAACCGGGTAAACCGATACTATCGAATGGCGAAAAGAACACGAAAGCGAAAAAGTGCTATTAGTGCTGACACTCTGTGGCATCAGAACAGCTGATTGCAGCGTTGCCAGAGTGCTGTTATTAGAACAAAGCAAATTCTTGTACGTTTTGGAAAGGGGTGTTCTTGTAAATAACTTTATTCTTAATAATACAATTGATTGCATGCTCAAGGGGTTTGCATTGCATCTATTGCTGCAGTACACTCTGCCGTAGTTTGGAGATCCAGCACAAAACATCTGTCAGCTGCCTCTGGAGATTAGTGCTCTCCGCAACGAGCTCGATGCAATCCCTGAACTTGGTCACTGCATGGCGTAAACTCATGGGCGGCAGAACCCTGTAAGAGAAACATAATGTAATTATGTGTACATGGAAGGTGCCAATGTGCATCATTGCCCATAATCAATCATTCTACTTACGAGAACCAATGCAGGGGCTCCACGTAACCATTGGCCCTATCCACCGCATGCCGCTCGATGTTGATCTCATTCTCGTCTTTGGCCTTTATGACCCTGCAAAGGGCATTGAATTCGGCACTGTTCTCCGTTGGGATCTGCGCCTTGGAAACGGAATTACTTCCTCCAGCCTGAAATCTCGTCCTGGCCAGAAGTATGGCTCCGCTGGCGTTGGCTCTCTCCAAATTCACTTTACACTGAGTGTGCTCTTCGATTAAATGGAACAAGTCCAGGTACATGGCATCCAGCAGCTGGCCAGCAGCCTCTTTTTCTACTTTTTCAGCCACCATATCAATTGTTTTACAGGAATATCTGGTGTGTAATGTTTACTGGAGCGAGAAAACAATTCCAGTCATATGATCAAGTTGGCCCAGGTTGGCAGCCCCGATCGATAAAAACTATACCAAAACAAGTTACCAATCGATTTAATTACTCTCAAAAAACTCGGTGCAGTATTTCGCGTGGCAATTTTACAACTGTAATTGTGTGTTTTGCAGCGAACATGATCAATTAACAGGTAAAATTACCAAAGCCCACTATAATGGCAGCAGTTGCGCTCAAGTGCTCGTCCAAATAATGTAACCGGAAAAGCAAACAGCTGTCGCCTCCCGTTAACTGCTGTTGTCAAGGTATATCAAAGAGGCGGCAAGGCATCCACTGTGTTATTTGGCATGCAAAAATAATAAAATGAATTGTAATGAAAATCCTTTAAAAAACCCTTTAATATTCAAGAAAGAGGAGGCGTGACAAACAACCTATGCTTGCACTTCCTTACCTCTTATTAACATACACCCCTTTGTATATTACGCGGGTCGAAATGCCGTCCAGAAGAGTGACCGAGAGAGGGATATTGTTTATTTTACGATGCTGTTGCCAGATTAGAGAAAGTTTATAAAAACGCTGGTAATTAGCGTTCAGCCGCCAGTTAGAAGAATCCCCTTAAACCCCAAAGTTCGTGCCACCAGCAACAAGTGGATGCCAAACGGTTACAAAACTATTTTGACCGTGCCAACAGTTCCAAAGTTAAATCAGAGAGCTGCCGATTATGGCAGACTTAAGAAGCCGTAAGCGCGAAAAGTCAATCAAAGGCAGCTTCGATGTCGGACGGATTATGGACGAGGTGCGCCAGCCAGCTAGCCAGCAGAACTATTTATGAGGCTACTACCTTTGTTTAAGTGTTTACATGTGGACAATTATCTCGATACTTGTACGCATACGTAAGCGAAAGCGTAAGCTTGGTGGATGACAAATATTGGTGAAAAGCGCGGCTATTGCCGGACAAGTGTGTATCTTATCGCAACCATCGGAAATATTCACACTTAAGTGACGACAGTTTTCATTTTGGGCAAGGTCGCCAGGGGAATACTCTTTTGGATTACTGCCTACCTTCAGGGGAGAAGTACAACTGTCGCTTAAGAAGTTTTTGTGTAGTTTACGATAAGAACGTCTATTTAATGTTTGTCTGGCTATCAGACAGACAGAGAAACCCATGCATAAAAGCAACTTCATATGATTCAGCTCTTTCCTTATCGTATTAATTATTCAGGAAACAAGTGAAGCGAACATTAAAAGCCAGAACATTGACAATTCCCAGCAGACCAGAATGAAATCGGGAAAGGAAGGTCAGGACTTGATGTCCAGTCGACGCACAGTCAGTGAAAGCTCATCTGAAGACCCAGGACGCGAAGGAATCAACGCATCAAACGGCAACGGAATGTGGCGGAATGAGCTAAAGATTAGCGCCGACAGTTGCTCCGCACAGCCTGAGAAGCAGCAGCTGCAGGTCCAACACACCAGTTTACTCCACAATGAGAGATTTAGTGATATCGTTGATGTAGTTCTTCGGTGTGCCCTCGTCACTATCTTTTTGTGAGTTTAGATGAAGGTTTGATTAGGATTCTGATTAATATGATTCATCATTGCAGCAAACTGGAGACAATGTGGGCCTTCAAGCGTGAAATACACGCCGAAGAGCTATGGCTGTACAAGAATCCCAGGCGTCCGGACATCATCAAGGGCGGAGAGCTGCTCTTCTGGGTGATTGTGGCTCCGCTGATTGTGACAGTTGTCTTCTATGTGTTTACGAAGGACAAGCGAGACTTTCGAGCCGCCAGCTGGGCCTGGACCCTGGCCCTGTGCATGAACGGATTTCCCACAAGTCTGCTGAAAATCACCGTGGGTCGACCCAGGCCAGACTTTTTTTATCGTTGTTTTCCCGACGGCGTAATGGTGTTGAACTCGTCGAGTACTTCGGATAGTAGTTCAATTTTGGATTTCAATTGCACTGGGATTGCGAGCGAAATAAACGAGGGTCGCAAGAGCTTTCCCAGCGGACATTCATCCTGTAAGTGTTGGCCTATGGGCCTCCCCTCCTCACCTTAGTTTTGAACTGTTAATTGATTCCCTCTGGTCTGATTGTTTCAGTTGCTTTTGCCAGCTTTGGATTTATTGCGTACTATGTGGGTGCGAAGCTGCATGCTTTTGATGCCCGAGGACGCGGCCACACCTGGCGCCTGTGCATTGCTGTGATTCCGCTGGTCATTGCCACCCTGGTGGCGGTTAGTCGCACATGCGACTACCACCATCACTGGCAGGATGTGACTGTGGGCGCCATCATTGGCCTGCTCACGGGCTATATCAGCTACAGACAATATTATCCATCCATTTTTGGGCCCCAGGCAGGCAAGCCGTCGATCCGTTGGCCCAGGAGATTGGGAAATAAGTATGATAAGCAGAGGGAGGCAGATGAGAATGGGGCTGGCGGGGATATGTTACGGAGGCCGCTCCTCGGGGGTAAGGAACAGACCAAATGGTACTAAATCTACTTCAAATTGCAAAGCTTTACGTATTACATATGTAGTTCAATTATTGCTCTTCCCGTCTAAGCTCCTTTAAATTATAACAAGCCATCAACACTGAAGCTGTTATTCCTGTAAACCGTATTGTACACATAATTGTTAATCCCGGAAAAAACACGACATGCAGCTGTGCTGCATGGGCGGGCGGTTAGTTACCTCTTAATGGGTAGGTGTAGTCATTTTTAGATTAAAACAAACCATGTCATTTGCTAAAAGTAATTTTTAATGCTCATTTTCTGCAGCAAAAACATCCAAACAATTGATTCAAATTTGCTACATCAAAGTGACCGAAACTAGCCTAAAGGATTCACTCCGTGCATTGCACGACACCTCATTCTCAATTCATCGAATTAAAGGCCTGCAGTAGCACCTGTTTTTCGCGCTCCTTCTTCTTGACCACGTCCAGGCTGCGCTGTCTCCAGGTGCTCTTGCGCAGCTTGATCGGACGACTGCCGACATAGCGTCCATCCATTTCCTTCATGGCGCGTATGAAGTCCGCGGGCTCACGAAAGCTGACAAAGCCGAATCCCTTGCTCTTACCGGTCCGCTTGTCTCGAATCACACGCGCTCTCTGGAACGACGGGAACTTGTTGAAGGTACGTGTGAGGACCTCGTCGTTGACATCGTTGCCCAGATCGCCGCAGAATATGCGGAAATCATCGTCGGGCCAGTCGGCCAACGAGGAGTCCTCCCAGACAGTGCCTCCGGCAATCCGCACAGTCTTACGATCCTTTTTCTTGCGCTCTGTGGTCTGGAAAGATTGCAGGGCGGACGAGGCCCGCGCTGCTTTGATGGCTTCTTCGGCTATGGGATTGGGTCCGGACTTCTCCGCCTTCAGCTTTTTTAGCTTCTGCGTGACGTCGAATTGTACGGCGTTGATGTCGATGGATGATGGTGCCGCAGCCACAGTGGGAACATGCACCGACTGCCTACACTGGTACAATTTTGGAGCGCTGCTCAGCACCACGGGAGTGGCGGCCATCGATTTGGCGGGCGATGTCGATGATGAATTGTTGCCCGTCGGCACAAAGGTCGACATAAACGAGGGCGGTGGTGGAATTGGCGGCGGCGGCACTGTCAAGCGCGCCCCCGGATGCTGCTGAAGTTTCTGCTGCACATTGTTGTACGTATTCGCGGCGATAATCGGTCGGACTTGGTTGGGCACAAAGAGATTCCGCGCTGGGGGCTTCGAGATCTCAGCTTCGAAGCGAGACAGCTCGTCCTCGATATTGCGACGTTTCGTACCCATTTATTGATATCTTAATAGATAAATAATTTTTAACTCTCAAAATCAAACAAATTTTCACAAAAAATGCTGCCTTTCAACAGCTGATGCCTAGAGATGTGTAAAGTGCGATAACTGACGAACGCCGCTGGTACTTTTAATACTTTTCGGTATTTTTTTTAGGTCAATATATATCGACGATATATCGGTATATAATAGTACATTTTGTCAATTTTTAACGTTATATAGAAATCGAATAAAAGCAAGTGTTAAAAATAAGCCAATCAAGAGAAAATTGATTCATCAATCGTATAAAATAATGTGGGCAGGGCTGAGAGATCAATCTTGCTAGTAATATTCCACGGAAGATCAAAAACGAGGAATATGTAAAATAGAACTTGAATTCGTCAGTATATTTACAGTATATTTTTTAAATGAGACCAGTTAGTGATGAGACGGAATGTTTCGGTATATTTCTGAGAGTCGTATATTTTATCTTGCTCAGATTTTTTGCTTGGCTGTATCGTTGTTTCAGTGGAAATAATACATAATAATTGAATTAAATATCATTAAAAAAGCTACAAGCTGTGATAGCAACAAGTATCTTGAGCAAGCATAATTTCGAAAAGCAAAGCACCAGGCTGCCCCACTATTACGCCCGCAGACAGTCCCCCACACACATAGAAAGGCGAAAGGGGCGACAACAATAAAAGAAAAGTGGCAAAAAGCCCCTAAACCTAAAAGTTAAAACATAATTGGGTGTATTTAACACGCCTAAGATGCCACCAAAAGAACGCAATATAGCCATAATGGGCTACCGTTCTGTGGGTGAGTGTTTGATTGAACTCTAGTTCCCCTCCAGCGTTTCGATGACTGTTGTTGCTGTTTGGGCTCTTTAATTGCGTAGTATTTCACTCGAACAGCAATAGCAACAACTCTGACGAGCTGACAAAAAATTCCCAGTAATAATTTACGTTTCACCTGCAGGCAAATCATCGCTCAGCATACAGTTTGTTGAAGGCCAATTTGTGGACTCGTATGACCCAACGATTGAGAATAGTAAGTGCGTGCGCAGGCAGCAGCTGTTCTCCCCTTTCAGGAGGAGTGCGATGACGTTTCGGAGTAGGATGAGATGCATCATCATCATGCGATGGCAGCATGCACCATCCGAATGAGAGAATTTAATTTTTTTTTAAAACTTAAATTTGTTCTACCTTATTTAGCATTCACCAAGGAGACCAAGGTCAACTCGCAGGAGTATGACATGAAGCTGATCGATACTGCTGGCCAGGACGAATACAGCATATTCCCGGTACAATACAGCATGGATTTCCACGGCTATGTCCTGGTCTATTCAATAACGAGCCAAAAGTCCTTTGAAGTTATCAAAATTATATACGAAAAACTTTTAGATGTGATGGGCAAAAAATAGTACGCAAATTTGCAATATACGATGGAAATTCTTTAATAATTTATTATATTTTGCAGTGTACCTGTAGTGTTAGTAGGCAATAAAACCGATTTGCATCAAGAGCGAACTGTAACCACAGAAGAGGGCAAGAAACTGGCAGAATCCTGGCGAGCTGCATTTCTCGAAACATCCGCCAAACAAAATGAGGCAAGTATCCTTTTAGCAATAAAATTAATGCTCTATTCTCATATCTTTCTTTGTTGCCGCAGTCTGTTGGAGACATATTTCATCAGCTACTAATACTGATTGAGAATGAGAATGGTAATCCCCAGGAGAAGAGTAGCTGCATTATTTCATAAGGGAGAGCCTGGTAGGCGGATATCCATGGCCAAACTGTTAAAACCTAGATGGCAATACGAAAATCGATTATATCTTATCTAAACAGTTCGGCCAGCAAGCATGGGCTGGGGCTGGGGCGTGGGCTGGTGGCCGTGTCCCAGGTGCGCAGGAAGAAAAATCTACAAAAACTAATAGCTTTAAGTCCACACACAGCAAGAGTAACCAGCATCAATCAATTTAGGAGCGACCACAAAATGCTGCCCAGCAGGTTTTTTGTGGCTGTCGCTTAGCGCAACACACAACAGGTTTAAGTTAGCTCACCTTTTTCACAACAAAAATTCAGTTACAAAGTTTATATACAGATTTAAGAGTCAAAAAATTATTTTATATATTTTACTGTTTTTAGTTTCAATTTAAATATAGTTTTGTCCAAGTAATATGATCGATTTTTAATTTAGGGAGTGGGAAAACGGATGTTCTAGAGGAGCATAAACTTCAATCTTCATGTCAAGTAGATTTGGATCTAAAGGGTCGGCGATTCCAATCCAATTGGATTCCGTATCTAATGGCTATGGTTTTATTAATAATCTATAATTCGAAATTAAAACTATCCTCCGAAAAGAGATAAATCACATATGTACTATAATATTGAATAATTGAAGAATCGTATACATTCAAGTTCCGCGCCCAGCTCAGAATACTATTCAACCAACCCTCGTAAAGAAGTGAGCCCCTTTTTGCGTGAACTTTTTTTACACCTTATTTTAGACGCAATCTTATAAAAGCAAGTATTTAGGATAGGCCAGTCAAGTAGAAAATTGATTCACTTATCGGATATAATTATGTGGGCAAAGTTGAAAGATCTACATATATAGCTAGTAATATTCGACGGAGGATCAAAAACGAGTATTTATGGGTAATAGCCGGTTGACGACAATATGAGACCCATTCCATACGCAAATGTTGCTAAATTCACGCAAATGTTTCTGGGCATAATAGGTATCAGGATACCAATCATATTCATGAATATGTCTAAAACATATCAATTTAAGAAAAGGCCTTTATAAATTTCCTTTCATCTTCATATGAAATTATCGAAATAGGGTGTACAAAAGTCTATACACGCATCATGTCTCCAAATATCAGCAATATTGCGACTTTTTTTTTTTGTTGAACTATTTTGTCTAGGCCTTGTTTTAACAAAAATACAATAAAAGCAAGGACTAAAACCTAGCAAATCTTGAAACATATTTATTCATCAACAGCCTAAAAATATTTGGGCAGAACTAGGAGTTTTAGTTAGCCAGAATTATTCAACGAAATGTCTAAATTAAGCAATATGAACTTCTTTTTTCTCTTGACCTATTTCGCTAAAACCGATTTTTACGCAAAATGCAATAAAAGCAAATGTTTAAAATAAACCAGTCAATTAGAAAATAGATTCACTAATCGGATAAAACTATGTGGGTATGGCTAAATGTTCTATATAGGTGGTAATATTCCACGGAATATCAAAAACGGAATATGTAAAATAGAACTGGAATTCCTTAGTATATTTAAGGTATATATTTTTTTTAATACGGTATATTTTGGTATATTTCTGAGGGTCGGGCGGTATATTTTAACGATAAATCCGCGGTCACAATGGTTCCGAGCGTAGTACAAATTAAAATCAATTAAAAGCAATCAAAGCGCTCGAATAAAAAGCAAAAAGAAGAGCACTTAGCACCCAGCGAATTGCCCTGATTCCGGTTTAGATAATACTTTGGCCAAATACCTGATACCTGTACGGCAAACAGGTGAGAGAGAGAGATACCGGCTGGCAGCAACAACAATCGAATCGATTTTTAACCAATTGTTAATGTTCTTGTTTATTGATTGATTTGTCCGGCAGAATGTGGCGACACCTCCGCCCTATCACAAGCAGATCCAGCTTGAGTAAAATGCGCAGTTTCTCGGCTTTGGTGCAGAGCAAGGCTCTAGTCAATGGCAACTGGATAGACTCCAGCAACAGCGCCACCTTCGAGGTGAGGAACCCCTCCAGCGGCGAGGTGATTGGGAATGTGCCCAACATGACCGTGTCGGATGCCCAGGATGCCATCAATGCGGCCAAGCAGGCATACGAGTCCAAGGAGTGGCGCTCTCTGACAGCCAAAGATCGCTCCAACCTTTTAAAGGTGAAATCCAGTTCGAGTAGAGCCCGCCCGTGAATAGATAATTTTGATAAGCTTATCTCGCGCTTTTCAGAAATGGCACAAACTCATCGAGCAGCATAGCCAGGAGATAGCCGAGATAATGACCGCTGAATCGGGCAAACCCATTAGCGAGTCCAAAGGGGAGGTGGCCTACGGCAATGCCTTTGTCGAATGGTTCGCAGAGGAGGCTCGTCGCATCTATGGGGAGATCATTCCCAGTCCTGTGGCTAATCGTGAGATCATTGTAATGAAGCAGCCCATTGGTGTTGCAGCCCTAATCACACCCTGGAACTTTCCACTGGCCATGATCACCCGCAAGGCTGGCGCTGCTCTGGCTGCGGGCTGTACCGTTGTGGTAAAGCCCTCAGAGGACACACCGCTGACCGCTCTGGCTGTGGCCAAGCTGGCCGAGGAGGCGGGCATTCCCAAAGGAGTGATCAATGTGGTCACGACCAATAAGGCGGCCCCCATTGGCGACCTCTTCTGCAAGAGTCCAGACGTTCGCGGCATTTCCTTTACCGGATCCACGGAGGTGGGCAAGCTCCTTTTCCGCAACTCGTCGGATGGAATCAAGAGGATCTGCCTGGAGCTGGGCGGCAACGCGCCATTCATTGTCTTCGACTCGGCTAATGTGGAGAAGGCCGTCGAGGGAGCCATGGCATCCAAGTTCCGTAATTGCGGCCAGACCTGCGTCTCGGCCAACCGATTCTTTGTGCAGGACGGCGTCTACGAAAAGTTTGTGACGCAGCTGAAGCAGCGAGTGGAGGCGCTCAAGATCGGCGATGGTAAGGCCAACGATGTCCAGATCGGACCCCTCATCAACCAGATGCAGTTCAAGAAGGTCGGCGGCTTTGTGGAGGATGCTCGCGGCAAAAAGGCGAACGTCATAACAGGAGGCAAGCCTCTGCCATCGATTGGGCCGCTCTTCTATGCGCCCACGATCATCACAGATGTCCCACCCACGGCCCAACTTTACACGGAGGAGGTATTCGGACCCGTCGTCTCCATCATCCGCTTCAAGGACGAGACGGAGGCCATACAAAAGGCAAACGACACAAGACGCGGCCTGGCCGGCTACTTCTACAGCGAGAATCTGCAGCAGGTCTTCAGGGTGGCCAAGCGCCTTGAGGTGGGGATGGTGGGCGTCAACGAGGGTATGATCTCGGCCGCAGAGGCGCCATTCGGCGGCGTCAAGGAGTCTGGCATAGGACGCGAAGGCTCCCATCATGGCATCGATGATTATGTGGATATCAAGTACATTTGCATGGGAAATCTGAAGTACGATTGAAGTTCAAGCAGCCCGCAGCACATGCTTTCATTTGCAGTCTTCCATTAGATAAAATACAAATTGTTGTTTGTTGCATACTTGTAAAACACGCCGCTATATGAATACATTTAAATTGAAATGTGCGCGCTTAATTAATATCGATACCATTAAATACTGACTGGTAACCAGTGTTGCACAGTAGCTTCTTTTTAAAAATAAAAATATTCAAAACATAGTAGCTGGCAATATTCGACGGAATATAAAAATTGAGGCATTCGTCGTATTTTTGAATCAGTAATGATCCGGTTGACAACATTTAAATCCTTGTCGTTCACATTCAAACAATTTATATTTGGCGCGCACCACTCGTATCCAGTCGATAGTATCGATAACCGAACTTGAAACGGGTAAGGACCTCTTTTCCCCGGTTGGCAACATGTACACATACCCTAGGGGAAATGGATGTTATAGAACTGAGAAAATATTTGTCATCCCAGGCTGCGAATGTATGAAGATCGATATAAATATACATGATACTAATAATACACATGAATATGTCTAAAACATATCAATTTAAGAAAAGGTCTTTATATATTACATTTAATCTTCATATGAAATTATCGAAATAGGGTATACAAAAGCTATACACGCATCATGTCTCCAAATACCAGCAATATTGCGATTTTTTTTTTTTGTTGAACTATTTTGTTTAGGCCTTGTTTTAGCAAAAATAAAATAAAAGAAAGGACTAAAACCTAGCAAATCTTGAAACATATTTATTCATCAACAGCCTAAAAATATTTGGGCAGAACTAGGAGTTTTAGTTAGCCAGAATTATTCAACGAAATGTCTAAATTAAGCAATATGAACTTCTTTTTTCTCTTGACCTATTTCGCTAAAACCGATTTTTACGCAAAATGCAATAAAAGCAAATGTTTAAAATAAACCAGTCAATTAGAAAATATATTCACTAATCGGATAAAACTATGTGGGCATGGCTAAATGTTCTATATAGGTGGTAATATTCCACGGAATTTTTGAAAAACGAGGAATATGTAAAATATAACTTGAATTCGTCAGTATATTTACGGTATATTTTTGAAATGGGACGGTGTATTTTGATATATTTCTGAGGGTCGGACGGTATATTTTAACGATAAATCCGCGGTAACACTGATTACAATAGCCGACAATGTCCGACAAAATTGTAAGTATATTTTTAACAACAATATAAAATTTGCTAATTCCGTGTCCTCTAAACCACCAATAAGATTGTGAAGTGTCTGTAGAGTGTTTCCCCTGCCGAAAGGGGACACGTAGTCGCAAAAGCCGGCAAACAAAAGTGACCCGCCGCGTTGTTGTTGTTTCTGTCGCCGTTGCTCGGCAGAAAATATACATTTTGGGAAAACTATGAAATATGGAAAGTGCATCTGAAAATGTGTGCTGCTGCTTGGTCCAAGGCCATAGATGGGGTCTGCTATCTGTATAAAATATAGGGTTTCTTTTAATAATACCCCAGCCAAAGCAGACAGCAAATAAATAGTACAATGACTTGTAGATTTTGAATGTAAAAGTGCACTAATGGGAAAGGGGGTGGTGGGTGTGAAGAGAGAGAATGAAGGTTTTGGTTTTGAACGATAATCTAAATACATATTTCAGTAGCAAGAGATTGATGCAACTGATGGCAAATTAAGAGAGGTCTTAAGAGAACAAATCTATTATTTAATTCAAATGCGGAAGTAGGGGGAATAGTGGGCGCTCTATGGCGCATTTTGGCAACAAATGCATTTGTTTTTATTGCGTTGCCAACAAATTTTCACAGTCAACTTTGCGCCTTCATGACGTACAGTTCCAAACATCAAATAAGAAAGGCCTTTTAAGGCTTTAGTAGCTTCCAAAGCTACACTTACCACCCACCACCCAGCCACTCACCCACCCAGGACCCAGCACCCAGCCCAGCACAGATCACAGCTCTACGACATGGCCAGTGCTCCTCTGATGCTTGAGAACCTTCTATACAAAAAACGCAATTTGGTTTATGCCTTTGCCCGCCATCGTCTGTTTCTGTTATGCAAACAATCGGTTTGGTTCCCCCTAAAAATCAAATTAAAATTATTTGATAATGAACTCTATTTTTCCTTTTTATTACAGCTAGTACGAGTGCAGTCTGCGGAGGGCATCAAACGCATTGAGATCTCACCCAAGTCAAATTTGAAGCAACTCTATGACAGCGTTCAGACTGCCATGCAAGTGGATGGATTCGGCCTGTTCAAGGAGCGTAATTTTCTTACAGAACTTCAGGCCAGTGGCTCCCAGCTTGTGGGAACCGCACTGAAGCATGGCGACATGATATACTTAAAACAAATGGCTGGCACTTCGACGCGGGTAAGTCGAATGTTTCTAATGGAAGTCAACCATATTTTCATACTCAATTTTGTCTTTGCAGCGCACCAGTACCGTTGCCATTGAAAATCAGGTCTTTAAGCCGACTGCAGCTAGCGAAAAGCTGAGCAACAGCAATACGAACAGCGCTCGGCCCTCAACTAACGTGATCGAGGATGAGGTGGATCTGAACCTGTCCAAAGCCGATGGCACTATTAAGCGCGAACGCGATAGCAAGCTGTAAGTTTGGGGATCTTCCTATATCGATTAAGTTTATAAAATATTCAAAAATCTATTAATTAAAGCTGCCATCACAATGCCAATGGCCGTTGCGTTCATTGCTCGCCGCTGGAACCCTATGATGAGGCCTATTTGAAGGAGAATAACATCAAGCACTTGTCGTTTCATTCGTACATACGCAAGCAGACATCAGGCATGGATCATGGCAAATACTTTGTATTCGATGACATCAATTGCCGCATCAAGACAGGCTGTAGGGAACATCCGCCATGGCCCAAGGGCATATGCTCCAAGTGCCAGCCATCGGCCATAACCCTGAACCGTCAGACCTATCGACATGTGGACAATGTCATGTTCGAGAATACCAAAATTGTAGAACGTTTCCTAAACTATTGGCGTACCACTGGCCACCAGCGTATGGGCTATTTGTACGGCACGTATGAGCCGCATACAGATGTACCGCTCGGCATACGCGCCACGGTGGCAGCGATCTATGAGCCACCGCAGGAATCGACACGGGATTCGATCAATATGTTCCCCGATGAGGGGGACGCCGAAGTCGATGCTGTAGCCAATGCGTTAGGACTGAAGAAGGTGCGCCGGAAAGACACTTCTTTTACACTATAGGTTTACTACACTTTTGTTTTTTTTGTATAGATTGGTTGGATATTCACTGATCTCATCACGGATGATGCAACTGCAGGAACTGTGAAGCAGATTCGTGGCATCGAGACCCACTTCCTCACCGCCCAGGAGTGCATAACGGCCGGAGAGCTGCAGAATCGTCATCCCAATCCATGTAAATATGCCTCAAATGGCGTCTTTGGCTCAAAGTTTGTGACCATTTGTGTGACGGGTAAGTGTTTTCCATCACTCGGTTTTCATCGAGCAGTAATCTGACATTCCATATGCATTTAGGAGATAAAACCAAACAAGTACATATGGAGGGATATGCGGTGTCTGCCCAGTGCATGGCTCTGGTCCGAGATGATTGTCTGATACCCACTAAGGAGGCTCCCGAATTGGGATATGTGCGTGAGTCCACAGATAAGCAGTATGTTCCAGATGTCTTCTATAAGGTGAGTGATATAATCGATATGATGTGCCTTCCATTCGGGTTTGAGTTCTGCAACATTTATTGAAAACTTTCACATTTAAACACACTGCATATGTAGACACCAATCGAACAGGGATTACATTTCGATTATTGCTTAAAAGCTATGTAAAGTTTGATTATCTATGGACATTTAACACTTAAATACATTTAAACTCGGTGTAGGGTGTGGGTATCTTTTTGAATCCTCTGGATTTTAATGACCATTATTCGTTCTCTTCTCCCTTCTCCGTTTGTGTTTGTACTTCGCATCATTGCTCTGTGGAGGGCTCTTTGCCAAAAATCCATACCAATTATGATTTATAAGAAACACGCCTTAAGAATTAATAACCAGACACATTTACAGCACAAGTATGGATATAGTACCTATACTAATCGTATTATTTGGATTCTCGGTAAACTATATACCATTTGAGCAAATTTTTATTTGAGATTTCTTCGTCTTTGATGCGCTTTTTTGCCACCGTTTCGATGATTTTTTTTAATCTGAGACTTTCCTTAAAAATTAATTTAATTTTGTCATATATTTGAACTCAAAGAATTCTCGATTTGATTTAATCAAATAATTTAACTGATATAATGTTTCTTTTACCTAAAAAAAATAATGTAAATTCCACGATTCTTATTAATATTGATAGAATATTTAAAATATAAATTAATTTTCTGTAGTACTTACATTCGTTCCATTTGGCTTACAAACGAATGTATAATTGCTGTGTATTATCTGCTGTGTATTGTGTATTACCATATCTTATCTTTTATATTAAATATCAATATCTGCCATCACATATATGCATTATATCTCTTATTAATCGTATATGTTTCGAATAATACTATCTTTTTCTTTCTTTATTTTTTTTTTAATTCTGCTTGATTGATAAGAGATTAATATGAATGATAGTAAATCAAAACGCAATGCTAAACCGTCCTATACCTTACTCAAATACTTCGTATACTTCTGCATATATAATATCAAAATTACTCGATGCCTAAAGCTTCTTCTAGACTTCAATTGATCCTTCGTTTTGATTTTCTTTTAAATAAAATCACTTGTTCCTTGTTTATATGTTTATATATGTATGTATAACTATTCTTATGTCACAATTCGTTTATAATGGTCACAACAAAAGCTTATATAGACATCAAACATTTACTTCTGGTAAATCGATTTAGCTCGCTATTGTTTTGTGATTTTATGGATAAATCTCCTGTAAATATAGTTAACATCTACGCAAGATTTCACCTATTTCTTGTTTTTTTTTTTATAGAGGTTCTTATTAGATAGTGTTACAATATCGACAGAGATGTAGAGAGTTTCTTGTAGGTGGAAACCTTATATCAATCGTATATCGTATCGTGTATCGTGTATAGTGTATCGTATATCGTAGTGTTCTGTATTCGATTTGCATTAATTTACTTCATCTTAAATATGAAGTGTACCTCGAATGTATTGAGATGTTTAACAGACGGACAAAGATGTGATATTTAATGTCTATCATAGATCACGTAGTGTGTACTGAATAGAATATCGTTTGATATATCTCATAGTTTACTTTATTGTAGACATATATATATATATATATATATATGTATGCACATATAGATATCATCTTTATCTGGAATCATTTCACAATTTTCGTGCCATTTTATAAGATTTCCATTCATATGTAGTTATTATGTATTATTGGATATCTATAATTTTAAAATACCTTTTAGTTAAGGTATTAATTCTTGATTTCATAGCCAGGTAACGTTGTAGCGCTTGAAACATCCTAAGGATTGTAGGATTTTGTTTCATGTGTCTACCTTATGCCTATAAAATTTAATAGCCAATTACATATTTCCATTTAGACCTTAAAAACCAAGAAATTTCACAAATATTAACTATTTTCCATCGACTTTGTATTTATAGAAGAACAAAAAAGAAACAATAACTTTTTATTATTATTATTATTTAAAACAGCCTAAAAATGTTGCTTTTTATCTCTTATCCTCTCTCTCTCTCTCTCTGTTTGGTATTATTCCGTTTTGTAAAATATTTCTAAAAGTTTCTCAAGTCTCATTTTTGACAATTTGGCTTTTTTATTTCTTGTTCGTTTTGTTATTCCACGGAACAATATTATAATATAACATACAATATTGTACAATATTGCAATCAAAAACGGACATCAAAGAGATTAATTTCTTAAAAACACCTGTCTTGTCTGTCTTATCTTATATTACATATATTATACGATGCTTCAAAAATTGTGTATAGTAGATCCGAGTAATGGGGCTCCTCATGGGGGTAAAGGTTGGTCCGATCGGTTCTCAGTTCCTACAGGACGGTACAACCCGCAATCTTTGATGATGGATTGCACACCAGGTCGCCCGATCGGGTTGCCAGTCGCAGCGATTCGGTCTATCATTTCGATGCCATCGATTATGTAGCCAAATATGGCCGTGAATATCTGATGTTCGTTCAGCAGCACCCGGAACTGGCTGCCGACGAGTCCGTGGTGGTCGTGTCGCTTCTGACTTCGCCGCATGCCAACCGCACCCCTGTGGGATTTTAGTTTGCTGTTGTCCGGCTGAAAGAAGCGCTCCTCGAAGGCGGCATGTCCGCCGCGACCGTTCTGCGACTCAAAGTCCCCCGTGATAATGCTCTCGTTGCCCCAGGTCTGAAAGACGACGCATCCCCGGTACCCAAAGCCGCGATCCTGTCGGATAAGCGAGCCAAAGTTTTCGGCCATCCGGGGCGCAGCATCCTTGTTCACTTCGATTAGTACTCGCCCGGCCAGACGCCCTGCTATTTCCATATCCATGTAATATATGGGATAACAGTGTACTGAGGGCAACCGCCCAATGCTTACCAATCCAATGGCTGTCCCATGGCCATGCCCATGCTGACGCACGCCGGAGGCTTGCTGATGCTGTTGCTGTGCCTGTGCATTGTTCTGTCCAAGCAGTAGGCCCAGATTCAGGCGGTTGTAGTCGTTGTTGAAGAGCTGGGCTGCCGGATGGGGATAGTTGTGGGTCAAGAAGCTGTGGCTGCTGCAGCTGGTAGAGGGAGCTGGCTCCAGAGGAGAAATCTGCCACAGGTTATTGATCGGCAGCATCAGGGAGTGCTCATGGCGGGGTTGACTCTGGAGCGGTGGATGCTCCTGGCGGGGCACCAGCAACACCTGTTGCTGCATCTGTTGCCAGTAGTTGTAGATGCAGTAATTGATCATCACCAAAGCTGGTGGCACTCCGTCCCCAGGTATGCCCTGGGGTGGATTGGGATTGGGATTCCGCTGTAGACCCAGAATTCGCTCGTTGAGCAGCTCAAAGGTCAGCATGTGCATGCCATTCTCCTGGATGATAGCCCGCATGTTATACTGGAACTGAAGATGCAAAACCTGCTTGCGGAATAGCTTCACCTTTGCGGAGGCCCGGCCCAGGAGTTGATGCATCTCGTAGACCCCGAGGGCACCCTCTCCCCACAGGCGACTGAGCATCGTCTCGGATCGCATCAGCCAGTCGCGCATGTGCAAGACAACCATGCTGGGCTTGTGGCCCAGGATCTCCTTTCTGACGGTATTCTGGAGCTGGTGACAGCCTTCAAAGAGAACCCGAAGCATTGCCATATCGCGGCGGGCCAGCGCATCGACCTCACTGCAGGCCCTCTTGATTTTGTCCATCTCATTGGAGAGCAGCTGGTGGACCAGCTCGCTGAAGTCCATGTGGCAGGTCAACTGGTGCTCGGAGTGTGCCGCGCCATTGGCGCAGCCGCGACACATCAGATGTCGACAGTTGTGGCACCAGGTCGTGTTCGGCAACCCATGGATCAGGCAATGCTCGCAGCTGTTGGTCAGGAAACGGTTCACGCAGAGATCATCCATCCAACCAGCCATGGTTGCAGGCTCAGGGATGGGCTTTGCGGCTCCAGCCTCGACAGCTTGGGGGCTGGTGGGGCCCGCTTGCATCGCCATCATCACTTGTCCCAACTGCAGGGCCCTCAAGTTGCGTATTAAATACATGATGTACTCCGGTTCGGGCAGCATATCCGGCTCGACCTTGGTGCTCATTCCGCACCTGCCACAGATCCACTCTCGGCCATTGCGGGGCAACGACCACAGCAGCTCCTTGTCCAGGCAATCCCTGCAGTAGCAGTGCTGGCAGCTGAGCAACTTGGGCACATGTCTGCCCTCCTCTGAGTAGAGACGCCCGCACAGAGTGCAGCTGAGCAGCGGCAGAAGCTCACTGGGAATGTCCATTCTGTCCGTCTATCTGTGGATTACAAAGGAAAATTAGATCAATCGACGGAAGGTTGATGTATTCCGTATTATTACTCCCGATTTCCTATACTTTAAAGAGTGGGCATGTCCTGGCTCTCTACTGCTCCCAGTCTGCCCATCGCTGCTTTACATGAGAAAAAACTAAATATCTGTGTTGATTTGAATTAACTTTATATTTCTTCTGCTGCTTAACCACTGGCTCACATTCTGGCTGACACTGGCTATTCTTCCCATTCTTGGTACCATTACCCGTCCTAGTACTCTGCCTCGTCTTGGTATCTACCCATTTCTTGTTAGTTAGTCGCCAGTTTCGTGCCTATTTGCACTTTAAAAACTCCTCTTTTAAGCTGTGTAATCAAACTTTCTTCGGCATTGGACACGATGAGTAAAAAAATGGTTTCCAAAATAAATTCAGCTGTTTTTCAGTTGGCCAAAAGTGTTGTCCAATCTGACGACATTGTCTTTATAGGAACTTTTTTTTGCATAAAAAAAGAGTTTTAAACATCGGGTTTGAAACAGTTTTAAACCCAATACGTTTTCAATTTTCAGCCGTTAAACTTGATGAAGTTTTCGAATATTTTTGAAATTCTTATAACTTATTTCTTTTTTTTTTTTTTTAATATTAATGGAATTTTATATGAAATATTACAAAGGTTACAATTTATATGTGCTATTCTCCCTATTAAGCCCTATTAAGAGTGAAAAATAAGTTGGTGTGCCTAATTAGCCCTTTTCTGGTCGGTTTAAGCCCTGTTTCGCCTGTCGTCTGACAAAAGAAAGCAAACACAAGGCCCAACCAAAACACGAAACCCAGAGTGACAGAGACGTCTGTGACAAATGTTGTTTGACCATTTGAGGTGACCTTCTACGGTTTAATGTTTTAAACACTTTCCGTATTTGTCCTGTTCCCATTTCAGAACTTCTCTCGTTGCTGTAGCTCCTTCTTTTCCTCTCCATTGGACAGGGAAGCTCACGTTTCTGGCATTTCTTACGGCTATTTTGTTTTCTGTTTATTATTCACACTTTGAACTCTTTCATTTCTTTTGCTATTCACTTCCTATGCACGTTCCGCACCCCCTTTTCCTTTGCAATTATGGAAATCCTTTACGTTGTCTGCAGCTGCAGACTGGCATCATCAGCAATTACACTGTGCAACAAGATTCGGCCATCAAGACTATTTTTAAGATTCGGTAAGAAGCAATGAAATCAGAACCCTTTAAAAATTACAAAATTTGTCAAAAAGAAAAACAGGTAAACAGGTTTTTGCCCCACAAAACATTTTTATTCGTCTGTAAAAAGATCTGTAAAAATATTTCTAATCGAAAGAAAAGAACATTCCTGTTGCACAGTGTTCTATTTATTGGAGTGCCTGACACTCCGCCCACTGTCCCACTCCTAAGTCGTTCTGTGCTTTTGTCTCCTTTCAAGCACATTATATTCACGCTTACAGTCATGACTTTCTTGAGCATCCATCCTCTCGTTACCCGTTTTCTTGGTACATTTTTTGCTCTCCTTGCAAATATTGAAATTGAATAGAAATATGCCTTGTCAGAGGTTCGTGTTTTTTCCTTCTTTAGAGCCTTGACACAAATTCGAATTTATCGCCATTTTGCTTTACTTTTATTTGAATATTTCTTTTAACTTCCTGCGTTTCCAATACTCGAACTTATTGAGTTAATTGTTTTAGCAGCATTAAATTCTAAACGTTTTGTATTTTTTAATCATGAGCTCTGGCCCGCCCACATGCAATTGCTGGTCAAGCTATTATTACTGTTTCTTTGTATTAACAAACATACAAAAGAGAAGGGCAGATGACTAGAGGAGTGCAAGGGAGAGCTTCGAGGCATGGACAGATTGTCATTTAACATCTCTTTGTTGTAGGTTCTAATATCCTTTTCAGAGGGAATTCTAAATTTTTCATTACTGTGTGAGCATAATAGCAGGGATGTCTGTTTTTCATACCCGATACTCGAAGAGTTTAGTAATATAATAATTTATTATAGACTTAAGGATATTTGATTTCTACACAAACCCTTCAAACTCATAGAAATATGTGTATTTTGTTATTGCATTTACGGCCCCGAGCCTCGTTTGCGAATACCTTTGGTTTCTGTTGCCGAATAACTCTCGGAGCGAAAGGAGTGGTTCGGAACAAGCCCGTGCCTCGTTATAGAAGTCGAAAACAAGAAAACATTATAGTAGGTATACTTCTTCTAACCGCACTTCATAGATCTGGTCAGGTTGTCATGGTATTCGTTCGTATATAAGGTTATTTAAATGTACGTCCCACACAAGCTACCCTTTCTTTTTGGTTTTTCTTTTGCCATTTGTACAAAGTCAAGAATAAATTAACAGCCTGTCGTTTGTCGGCATTATTCAAGCTTAATTCCAAACAAATATTTACCCCCATATATGTAAATATGATATGCTTAATGGTGGATAGATTTTGAGGCAAATGCTGCAAACCCTGTTATAACTGTTTCGTCTTTTCCTAGAATATTCATTAAGCAATTAAGTTTTCAACATTTTGAAGTGCTGCTCTAACTCCTTGTTCGGAATAATTTGTATTCCATTTCGAACGAATTTTGTTGCGGTGCGGTGGCGGTCGGCAAGGCACTTTGCTAAACCAGCAAATTTTCACATACTCAAAATAAACTAGGAAAACAAATGCTCTGTCCAACACGTGTTGTTTCTGGAAATTGCTGTTCGGGAGTCAAATGTTAATTAAACAAACTTTATGTATGTAGGTATTCGCATTCGCCCACAAAAAAACAAGATTTTATAGGTAAAAAGCAGATTATGGGATATTTATATCCCTGAAGCACTGGACCTTTGGGTCCAGAAGAAGTCTTGTTGCTATCTCTGTGGTTAATTATACGTTTGTAGTAGCTATTTTATTTATAATTGTCCTGAGTTGACACTAATTAACAATTCTTTGGATGGAGTTTCCTCATTTCGCCCGAAGTCCTTTTTTTCTCGTTTGTTCTTTTTCTTGCAATCATCTTTTATGTAAAAACATACATTATATTTATTTCCCACTTAGAATGCATTTTTTGATATCAGTTGAATAATTGGATTGGATTTGGATTATTCATACATATTTTTCTGCTGGGGAAATACCTTTTTGTTGATTCTTGGAAATATGGCAACAAATATTGGAGCAATAGAAAGGTAATGATAGCTAGATATTCGGAATTGGTAGATAAGTCTATAATTTCACAAAAAATTCATATTCATTAGGTTGAATAGAGATTTGAGATCTCAGACTTCCCTCTGAAACTTCTGCAGCACTTTAAATATTTTTATAAGTTTGTGGCCACAAAAGAAAAAGGATTATTTTCTATAATTTCCTCTCGCCATGCATTTTGTATGCGTCTGTTGCACATTTCGTTGTCTGATGTTTTGCTTCCCTGAGAAGCGGCCTCGAGTCCCCTTTTGTCTGAGCTGAGAGCAGTTTTTGATGTTTGTGCAAAAAAAAACAGACGTGGAAACCTTTTAATTGCTGAAATTAAACCATCATCAAAATAAAAGTTTGCCGCTCTTAACAAACCGAAAAACCATTCACCATGGGGCGTATGTTTCCTGCCATGGCCACAGACATGTTTCCTTGCGTCTTGGGTCACAGAAGCCCAATGAATACGGCATAAAAAAGGTTTCTAACATGCATTTAATTAATATAATTTTTTGTTTTTTGAAATGGTTAGTTAAATTGAGCTTCAAGAAAGGGCTTTCAAAACGGAATTCACAATAAGGGAAAAATTACAGCGATGCAATTCCCCCTAAATTATTCAAAAATCTTGGCGAATGCTTTTCTGCACTCAAAGTACTACCCAGAAATGCGTCAGCAAAAACCAGGGCAAAGATTTAGCTTAAATTCATGAACAGAAGCGAAAGAATATCTGCAAATCAATACGCAATTTGTGGCCTGGCTTCGCACTTTTTCCCTGGACCCCATTGTCAGTTCTATTGGGCACTGGACTTGGTTTTATGTCTGCGCCTTGTGTCAGGCTATAAAAATGTATTACATGTTTGTGCGTCACCTTGGAGGGTCCGCGGACGTCCGTCCGGAGGCCGTAGTCTGGACGCAACCGCAACTTCCCCTTTGCTCTAGTTGCCATAAGCCGGGAGCTAGGGGCATAGCGATAATTGGTCCTTTCGATTTTAATGGCAATGCCAACGTGCAGCGAATATTCAAGCCCTATGAGCAAACAGTCAAACGTTTTTAACTGTGTTTTAGATTTACTTCTGAACTCTGAACCCAGGCCTAACACATACATTGAATTCGCCAATAAATTTCTTTGCTTTACTTTCAATGGCAACCCAAATATAAATTGCATTGTGTTGTGGATTGCGGTATTAAATATTAAGGCACCTATTTACCGCAAATAGCTTAAAATTACGGCTATAATAAAACAGCTGCAACCCCGAGAAAATATGGCAAATAGTTCACTTATTATTTTCAAGTCGAAGGACATCCAAGAAATTAAGGAACTAAAGGGGGGAAGAATATAATGGACACCCCATTTGACACTCTGTAATTGGTATCCTTGGAAATGGCAGGCACACATTTCTAATTTTTCCAGGAAGTGCCAGTCTGAGCGGAAGTGAAATACCAAACCACAAACACCAGGATGGAAAGTCATGTGGCAAAATTAATAAACAGGAAAGTGCTCAATAGGACTTCAGTTGGCACAGTTGTCACCCATTTGCGAGGGAGCATATGTATTCTGATGTGTGTGAGTGGCTTTGTTGGGTTGCGAGAAGAGTTGACAAATAATTAGCATACTTTTGCGGGCAATCGACCTTTTTTGATTGATGGGGCCTGTGTGTGCGGCCCACAACGACGACGATGCTGCTGCCAGGCTATATTTATGTAAATTAGCCTTCAGCTGAAATCAAACCAAAACTTTGATTGATCTGAAATGTGAAATGTTCGGGATTTATGACATATGAATGCAAATACATCTAAGGAAGGTCGTATCTTGCAAAATGAAGCGCTTGATTGAAAATATAAAAGTAAATCAATAAATAATTAAATTCTGAGATTTTTGCACCGGATGTTCATACATTTTTCACTAAATTATGTTTAACATATAACATTTTGGTATACAAATATTAAACTCAATCTTCGTACTGCCTTTTTCAAAATACCCTTCATTCTTACATGTATTCTTCCGATCTGTATGATTGAAAACTATTTGATTTGAGCTTTAGATAAAAAACTGCTTCCCTCTCTCTTACTGAGTAACAAGAAACTCCATATTTAACACTGCTTGCACCGCTTGCTATCGATTGAGCTCTATTTTCGAATCTTCCATTAAACTCTGCGTAAAACCAAATTCGCATCTGCTTACCTTATGCGTATGCACAGTTTCACTCCTTCACGCCTTTCAAAATATCGACAGAATAAAAACGATTTAATTGCAGTTTTTATTCTTTGTTATATTCACAGCAACCGGATTCTTTTATAGTATTATATTAATTTTTCGCATAAATGTATGTTGTTTGGTCTTTCTGTTTTTTTCCTATCCTCTAGAGGAAAATGCATCAAAAAATGTTCCTTAGTTGTGGCTGTTATTGCGATTATTGTTTTGGGAATTCGATTCCTCAACTCTCATTTCCAGTCTTTTCCTGTCTCTCAGTATTGCTTGGACACTGCCAGCTCAAAATCCTCCGTTCCTCTGTACTTTTTTACCAATTTTTAGGTTAACTCTTTTCGTTTACACTCTTGGTTTGCACTCTCTCCCGGACGCACTATTTCGGCTCAGGAACAGTTATTAGTTGGACAGTGTCTTGGGCTGCACTCGAGGACGGACCTTTTTTCATGCAGCTCTCCCACACGCACTCCCACACTCTCTTTCACTTCTTTTTGCACTTGCAGGAGGCAGCTAAAGCTTTGAACATTTTACGGGCACTTTCACTTTTTGGAGCGATTTTCTTCTTTGCCACTGATCCTTGCTGCTCCTTCTCCTCTTCTGGCTTTTGCTGTGGCTTTTCCTGATGTGAAATTATCTGTGCTTCCCGTTGCTGTTGCTGCTTTTGTTCTATTTCCTTCTGTTGGTCCTGTTGCTGTTTCTGCTCCTGTTGCTGTTGCTTCTGCTCTTTCTGTTCCTGCTGCTGCTGGTGCAGACGCGTCTTGAATGCTGCATTGCTAATTTGCCAGCTGTTTTTGAGGGAGCGGAGCGGCGGCTTCGTGTGGAGCTGGTGATAGTTCGGGGCTGCACTGGCCAGGGCTGCCGATGGCTCGGTGTTCGATGAGGAAATAGTGGACGAGGCCACTGCTGTCCAAAACATGTTTGGGTCTATATGGAGCTTCAAAAATCCAGCACATTGAAACCTCTATCCGACTGAGCATTTTCAACCGAATGGAATATGCATATAAAAAACGCAACAAAAAAACCTACACTTATTTCTAACAAAAAAAATATTTTTAGTTTTAACGCGTCGCGTGGGATATTTAAAAAATTCAGCTTTGGATTAAAATGCACAAATATTTTGACGAGGGTCTGTTCACGTTTTGTTGGAAAATGCAGTCCAGCGCAGTGGGCGAAGGCTTTTATATGAGCACCAGAACAGTGTGGGAACGAGCTTGCAAAGCTTTCGTTGTGTGGAGGAGCGCTCTCTCTCTCTGCCTGCCCAGCTGGTTCCAATGTCAATGTCAAGCTGTTCTCACTCTACCACGCGCTCGCTCTCGCTCTCTCTCTCTGTGGACATGCAAATTTCGAAGCAAAGCTTTGGCACCTAATTTTGATATCCCGTTGCACTGATTTTTGTATGCTGAATGCTTCTTAGAATAGGTAAAATATGGGTGCGCTCCTTGCGGATGGAGTAGTATTAAATCACCTGATTTCTTATTCATTGACTTCTGTGGAGCAACATAAAGTGTGGTTGTAAAACTATTGAATCCTCGGCCCTTTGCGTGGGGTTTGCATCTTGGAAGTCTCATTTCTGAGAACTTTTGTATTTATTTTATATTTTTACACAAATGTTTTCCACTTCCACATCAAAGCAGAGGACCCTTGCTTGTTGTTGACTGCTAACCGCTGGTTTTTTCTTAGAGTTTGTATAAATAGTAATTGAGGGCTTCATTTATGTACACCTTGTGACCTATAAAACCCCTAGAGCCTTTATTTCCAGTGAAAAGCTGTTGTTGTTTCGTGGGAAACTATTTACGTTCTATTGTAAATTATCTATTGTTCTACTTAATATAAGGAGGAGCATTAATGGCTGCGCTTGGAGTGGTTATTGTAATAGTGAATATCCCATTATCGGATTACTCTTCTGTATCGTTCCTGCTTCCTTTCCCCTGCCATTACCACACAGGAAACGAAATATGTTTTTGGCGCCATTTGGTAGCCACTTTAGAGCCACTTGTTCTTGCGATGAGGGCCTAGGTTGAGGGCTTTGCAATTCCTTCGAAGGAGGCATCTATTAATTTTGACTATTATCTTCAATCAAGCGTTTAGGAGTGTCGATGTACAGATAATAATATTCCTAAAGGTGACTGTCTAAGCTTAAAAGAGGGAGACCCTTCTGTTTTTCCCGCATTGATTGAATTAGGCTGGGAATTCCGGTAAATCTGAGATATACACATATGTAGCTATTCTTCGTGCCGTGCCCTCAGGTCTGTTGGGAGTCCATTGTTATGCGTGTGGCTCAACAAACTTGCTAATTGACAAAAGGTTAGCCCCAAGCCCCCAACCATGCGTGTGTGTGAAGTGGGTGGTTGGTATTCCTTGTATGATGGTCGACCTGTGGCCAAATGCAATTTGCATGCCTCGGCAGCACCAACAACAGCAACAGGCACAGGAATGAGGCGTGGCAGGAAGACTAAACTTGCAACTCAATTTAAACACGGAAATGGGAACGGGAAGGGGATATTTCCATAAAACAAAATTTTAGTGTGGCCCAGGGAATTCTGATTGAGTTATAGACACACGCAACGTATCGTTTTCGGTATCATGGCTGCCTTCTCTGATTGATTTTGCAGCTCCTCGTATCCTGTCCTTGACGGTTGTCCACTGGCACCGCTGGCCGGTAATCTGTTTATCCATGTGCAACTATTGGATGGCATTTAATTCCAATTGGATGCACTTTGCATCCACCTTGCGTGGCCTGCCACTGCCCACTTTCGACTGCCCCCTGGCTGCACACTCACTGCGCGTGCACACACACACACACACACACACGGACAGAGAGAGGGGACATCGGAGCCACGACTTATTGACTCTTCTTCCTGCATCAAAGCAAGCATGTCGCCCGCTGTCGCTGTTGATGTCGCTCTTGCTGTCCGGCGACACGCCCACTCTTTGTTAAACTGAAATAATTGCGTTTTCCCATGGAACAGCGTTATTAAAGCAACTAACGGTCAGTAGGCGGATGCATCAGAGGCGTGGCACTGGACCCTAAACGTCAGCCTGGAATATTCATCAAACCGTTTTTGAACAGAAATTTCCATCTGGTTGGCTGTGACATTGGCCATTGGCTCCTGGACAGTAATTCAATCAGACATGCACCGGATGATGGTTAATAGATGTGACATTTCGGCGCAGGATATCGCTAATAGATTACTCGGCAAAAAAACAAAAAAAGTCGCTAATGGGTTTTTAGAAAGTCCAATGGAAAACTATGGACGAAATCTGGAGTGCACTCGAATGGGGAGCCGTGTGTCGCGGAGGATAGTCTGCAGCCAGGAGCTCTAGCTTAATCTCTTGAATGCGTCTTATGACGCGGACAGGACTGTTGTTTGACTGACTTTGACCCCCTAACCCTGAATGTCTTGCATCCGCTTTTAGCCTGCTGGCAAGACCCACAGCAAACAGTCAGACGGCCTTGAAGTCCAGGCCAGACCAGGCCACGCCACGCCAGCCCCTGCAAGGAGAATACGGCCAAGCTAACAGGTTGCAGAAGCTTTAAGAGAGGAACACAAGAGAGAGAGAGAAAGTGGGTGGGAGTGGCCCGCCCACGGGGGAATTGCGGGGGGGGGGGGGGGAGAGCACAGCAGACGTCAGTGCGTCAGCAGGTCCTCGGTTCTGTTTTTTCCGTTTTAGATGTAGGTCAGGTCAGTGGGACATGCCACAATGCTAAAATACTATTTTTCTGCATATTTGCATCTGTTGTTCTTTTTTGTTTGCCCCGTTTTCAAGATGTGCTTGCAAATAATCCTACCAAGTGGGTTTTTATTGGCCACAACGATGGGAGAAAGGCGAGGAAAAACACGCACGAAGGATATTTGACCATTTAAAAATAGCAAAAAGTGGCCCAAAGTAGTTCCGATTTCAGTGAATAAAAAATGTAATGTTTTAACTTTTTATTGACAATTATTTATCTTTGGAAAAAGGATATATATCTTGTGAATTCGGAATATTCAAATAGATTTTTGTACATATTTTTACGGGCCTGTAGCTGGGCGATACCCCAACATGCAATCGCCCATGCCCCACCTCTAATAGGTAACTAGTTGCAACGGCACGTACGCTGTCTGTCCAGTACCTGGCGGTACAGTGCGTTTCAGAATAATGAGTCTGTTGCATTTTTCTTTAATTCGTTTTACTGAGCAGGTATATGGCCATTATCTTCGGTTCTTAATCAAAATTGCTATCAATAAGTATTCTATAGAGAGGATTTTATTCGTACGTAGATTTCATCCATTTCATTACACTCTGATAACACCTATGCCCTGCAACTATGTGCTCGTACTTACACTTTCTCGCTTTGTTTACTTTTATTTGTACGTACGCATGCAGGAAAAAGATCAATATGGCAACGAGGTTCAGCGTCTGGCACGTCCTCTGCCCGTGGAATATCTGCTGGTGGATGTACCCGCCTCTACGCCGGTTAAACCGCAGTACACGTTCACAAACTACGACAAGCGGCAGGCATTCCCCATCGAGAACCGATACATTGACGGACATCTGCAGGACTTTAGTGCCCTGAGCGGCTATCTGTCCGCCTGGGGCGAGGAGGAGTTCCTCGAGGCCATCTCCGACTTTCACTTGCTCGTCTATCTGTACAAAATGGACATGCTACCGCTGCGTCAGCACATGGCGTCACTGCTGGAAGCGGTGCGCACCAAGAACCCCAATCGGGCGGCCGACTTCAAGGGCGAGGAGGTGTGGAAGCTGCTCGAGTCCCTCATCCAGGCCAGTTCCGGCGGAAGTGGGTGAGTATTTCCCTCTCTCTCTCTCCAGTGAACCATTCCCCCAACTCATTTTGGTTCTCCTCTCACTTGCAGTGGCACCACCAGCTATCCCAGCGGTGCTGGAGCGGCCAATGCCGGTGGTGTGGCTGGCGCGGATGCAATGGATCTGGATGATAACACCTGGACGTGCAACCACTGCACATTCATCAATCGCGGCGACCTGCAATCCTGCGAGATCTGCTCGCTACCGAGATAAAGATCCGCTTCGCCGACCCAATAACTTTCCAACGGCATCCTGGATGAACAATTCTAAATTCTGGTGTAAAACAAACTAAAGATTCAATCATACCTATTTGTAGCCGCAGTTGAAAGGCCGATCCACCCACACACAAGACATAACAGCTGCTCGTGGATATGTCGCCCATTCTCTATATATATGTAAACGTCGTGTAAGAATTTTATAAAATAAAACAAAAAAAAATAACGATGGATGGAAAATAATTAATTTATTTTTGAATAAATTTAAATTGTTGAGCAGACGTTTAGTGTTTATTATTTGCTTCTCCACAACCCCAATCCCCTATATGTATCCATTAAAAGAAGAACACACAAGCTTTTATATATTTTGTAGTTTATTCAATCATTTTATTCAGCGCCAGTTGTCCAGCGCCAGTCGTCTTTAGTTTCCAAAAGCAGAGAAAGCATTTAATGAAAATTAAACTAAAATTTTAAATTTGTCTACTTCAATAGTTGTGATACCTTTATTGAACCTTTTTCCAGTTAGATCTTTTAATAATGTTAATGTTTTGTTAAAGCTTAAAAGCAGTCCGAACCATTTCAATATTCAACGAGTTTTGTACATATTTCCAAAAAGAGTCTAAGATACCTATCTCGACCGATTTTTCATTGGTTTAAAATCGGGTTTACTGATTATTTTTCCAAGGCCCGCATTGATTTTTAGTCGGTTTAGTCTCGGACATCTGTGGAGTTTGGTGAATCTCCCAAGAAATATTTTCAGTCAACGGAAATGAAAAAGCTGATCAGATCCAGCTGATAATTCTCCCCCTAATCATTATGCCGCTGACAACTTTCTATGTTCAGTTCTTTTTACCTCCGAAAGAAAAAGTGTCTGCAGGAGGTATTTTTTCCGTAAATTATTGAAGTGTTCCAAATTTTTTTCTGGATATTACCCCACCACCACCCGACCCTACCCACTACACCGCTTATGCCGTTTAATTATAAGTTCTACAGTGTTAAGGTACTAATCCACGTAATTAAATGATTGTCCAATACGCAGGCAGATTTTAAATAAAGGAACAAGTAACAGAAAAAATATTGATTTTTTATTTTGTGGGGACTACAGTCATCGGGGCTCCTAGATCTCGCAACACCTAACGAAATAAAATCACACAGATCATTTTTATATAGGAACCTTTGGGCATAGTTTGTGCCCAGAATGTCAAAAGTGGCATAGCTCGGAAATCAGTATAGAACTAAGCTTCTCGTGTTCAACATTTTTGTTTATTACCTTAGCATATATATATTTTGGCTACAAAAGAGAAAATTTAGATTTTTTCTCATAAAAATTCTCGCACGATATCCAGCAAAACAAAAAGATATTTGAAATTACCCGTGATTGAAATTTAATTTAAATTTAACAAATGGCTCATCGTATTTGGACTGTGACGATTAAGAGACATCCTCTGCTATCAGTTCCTACAATAAAGGTGAGGTCCAACCTGATGCGGACAGCAACTCCCATTTATAAGCCCACTTACTTTCTGTGATATTTAGATACTAAACGTCCAAGTGAACCGCACTCTAATGGAGAGAAGTAAGCACCACTTACAGACCTTATGGTATGTTGTTCTCATGTTCTTATGTTGCAGAGAATCTGCAACCGTTTTTCACAAAGCCAAGCGTTGTATTCTCAAAGGAGGCCCTCGCGCATCATTGGGGGGTAAGTGAAGGTCAAGTTTCAGTATTCCCAAGCGAAAATCGATGTACAAAAGTGTATGATATAGGTTGTTTCTATGGTATACGTGTCTACGCCAAAATAACGTGCCTCTATCAGACTCTTAGAGCAGTTCTAGATATTATGTTTATATACGAGTATAGATGGTATAGTTCTAAAGAAAGATTCCATAGGTAAATGAGTGCTCAAAGTAAATGGTCCTACTAATTTGTGGGTGTGTGTGTGTTTATAGTAGGTGTTTTAACTAAAGATCTAATGTACCAGACTAACTACGCGTAAGACTTGTAAATACAAACAAAAAACTGGATGTGAGAGAGTGTGGAAAATGCACGAAAGAAAATGGTTTGAAACTACAGACCAAAATATTTTATGTGAAACATTTATTGTGGTATATATGTATATACGATATATATATATATATGTATACTATAATTCATTATATTATTACGCTGCGACATTTAAGATGAGTTTAGTTTCGAGTTTCGTGTGGATTCTGTGGGTCAAACAGCAAATTTATACGCAAATTTAAGTTTACACATTGCCAACGGATGTCTGTTTGTATCTGTGTGAATGAGTGTTGTGTATGTGTGTGTGTATGTGCTACGATCTAATATACTAGATATATCTATGAATACTTTATATAATTGTTTAAGTCCGTACTTGATAATAATAATATAGCTGTAATTATACTGCATAAGAAGCTAAGGAAACAGCATTTCAAATCGTTTCGAAGACCTCTCTCCGAGAAATCTCCCACGTTACGTAACATATTCGTTTTGCGGTATACATAATATGAATTTTGGTATTTCTTTAGTACAACTTTAGCACAAACACTGGCAACATAAAACTACAATTCAATGCTAAGTTTTCCGCACATGTAGAGTAGGCTTTCTCTTGAGTTCAGACACCGAACTATACAATACATATATTCGTATATTTGTCGTATATAGCATATATAATTCTGTATAGTATGTATACGGTTTAGCATTAAATTGGTTCATCTTTCAACACTGCGCTTAGGGTCTAATGTTAGCTTCTTGCATCGTAATATACATACATAGTTTTCAAGATCATGCATACGTTTCATATGTTTCTTTAATATACAAATATATATATGTATGTATATGTATATGTATATGCATATGTATTTCTTGAGTTTGCCTCAACAACAACACATCGGTATCAAAGTTATATATGTATGTATATATATATTGCTTATACGTTGTTTGTCCCCTCCATCTTCTATGTAGTGTATGTACGAGTACTATCTGTATCTGACTGTTAATTGTTGCTGATTCCACATGATTTACCTTTCGCTCTAATAAACTTTGAGTTCACACAAAAAAAGGGTATTGTCCGCATATGTATTTTCTTATATAGAGTTTTTTCCTTTTGTTTTTTTTTTTGCCATCGGATCATGCTTTTGCCTTTTTATGCATGGATGTGTTTATTCCTTAGATAACGCAACAGATAATAGTATAATAATTTGAAATAGAAAGTGGGATAGCAAATTGTATATAGTATGTACAAATTAGAATGATCTAAATAAAAATGCCGAAAGTACTGCGCTAAAAGCATAATAATTATCATACAATAGAAAGGGTATAGAAAGTAATAAAAAAATAAGAATCGATCAGATGCTACCAAAAGCAAGTACTCTTTGCATGTAAATTACTTGTATACTGTTATAGTCGAGTGTACTGCCGACTAAAAGGTACCCGATACTGATAGATATAAGGATTGAAACAGCCTAGGACTTGCCTTCATTTGGGACAATGATTGGTGATAGAATGGGAAGAGGAATGGGATAATATGATCGGAGCTCCCATCTGAGATTTAAAATTCTTTTTTAGATTCTTCTAATGAAACGGACAGGTAAACAAAATAATTATTTCAAAAAATCTATGGAGTACCGGATATTTCAAGGGTCAAATAAAAATATCTGTGGCTACTGCAAATGATTTACTTATGTATATGTCTTTGCAAATCGTAATCGAGATTACAGATGATGGCAATCGTTTAATGTTACTTTTACGGGTACTTTTACTTTTACTTGAACGATATTACGGTTACGTGGTACGAAGTACGAAACGGAGAGTACATACGTTATACAAAGTACATTTTACAAAGTCTAATATGACGGTGGTTTCTAATTCAACTATCGACTAATTGAGTACCATATACATAGATATATATATATATATGAATTAGAGCTAGTCTTAATGCTAAATATTAACATTACAGTACGTTATATAGACACCTTTTGTTTGGTTTTTAGGCTGTTAAGTGCATTGTACAGCAAAAATAATTGCGTGCAAACTACTACCCGGTACGGTACGATCAATTACAAGGAAATTACAAGGATATATGTTTGTTAGTCATTCATTTTGAATTTGAGAAATAAAATGCCAAGATTTTATTTGTAAAGATTTCTTTCACATTTCATTTATTCATTTCAATTCAATTCAATCAAAAAGGGGTTTGTAAGCCAAGAAGTTCTTCAATTGAAAAATTAGACAGGTTCGCATTATATTTTTGTCTTTTGTTTTTGTATCAGCAATTGGTTTCATTTTGATTTTTCTTGGGTTTTGTCGGGTTCTTTTTTGGGTTCAAGGTTTTAGGCTAAAAAGAGAGTAAATACCGTTTACATGTCCTTTGTATATATATAGAAAGAATTAATATGGTGTCTGTTTATATGAGTGTCTAAACATCGCTACAAGTATAGAGCGAGAAATAGAGCGACAGCGTTACAGTTACAGTTACAAGTTACGAGTTACAGTTACAAGTTACAGTTACAGGGTGTTGTATATATATAATATATCCGTTTCTCATTACAGGCTAAACAAAGGATAACCATCCCATATATATCCGTACAATGTATATATGTTGGCTGCAAATATTACATTCAAATCTGTCTGCCAATCTACTGATAGCCAGATAGAGCCCAAAACTAAACTCAATTCAACGGGGGTTCGGGTTCCATACTGGTTTTGCTTATGGCCTAAAAGATATATCTCATATATGTATGTATATGTGAAAACTTATGGCTAAAACCTTCGAATGTTTTTACCAAATCGTTCAATATAATGCACTTGCTTATCGTTTACATAGTTTGGTTTTCTCGTACCTCAACTTTTTCCCTCACTTCTGGGGAGAAACAAATTTACAACAGTTTTGTTCAGAAGAGTGTTTTCTTTCCATCTTTGATTTTTATTCGGTCTAAACCATATGGGGGGAAAATGAAAGCCAAAAATCCATAACATCTCATTTTTAGTAGTTTTTCTTTCGTTTAAAATTCCTCGTTGCAAAAATTGTACTGATCGATTACGTCTAAGAAGAAGTTTCGCCAAAAGCTGAGCTCTCTTTCCCCAATGAAATAATACTGGGTGCTAGACAAACCAAATCTCAATTTAACTCAAATGGTATACCCGAAAATTTACTCAATGTTTTCTCCATGTTAGTACTCTTGGTTTAAGAACTTTTGTCATTTCGATTAGTTGCTGGAAGACGAGTCTAAGTTTTGTGTTTTTTTTTGTATTTTTATTTTGTTCTTTAGGAAAGTTCTTAGCAAGGCTTCGCTGGAAAAACTTTCTGCTAAAAAGAATTTCGTTTGTGGTTTTACTCACCTCTGGTTTTATATTCTTTTTATACACACTATATGTATGTATATTTAGTTTTTTATTTATAAGGGAAATCCTCTGTTGTATGAATGCATAAAAATTGAACTGGGTGTTGAATTCGTTCGTTTCGACTTGCTTTTCTTTTCAAAATATAGCTCAGTATAATTGATATGTTACGAGCTGGTAAAAGTAATCATCATCTGCTTCCTTGCTGTATGTATAAGAAAACATGTTTCTCGTTTAAATATATATATTTTTGTTTCCTTTTAGTTTTGGTATATTTGAATTTGTTTTGTTTTTCGCTTAACACTTAAACGACTCTTGTTTTGTCTTTGATCTTAGCATTTCGTTAAGCATCTGAAATGAGCATAAATAGCCGCCTTTCACTGCCGTCTTAATCATTAGAATATATCAAGTATTTATATATAATTTTAGCAATTGATAAATATATAAGTAGCTTGTGGTTCAAAGCCCTTGAATACACTTGTCTGCATTGCTTCGAAATTATTTAACACGTTCACTTAGACATACGTTCAAGCTTAACAACTAATTCTCAATAAATTAAACTTTATTTCAGAGCATTTTGAATGTGTTATATGTAAGTGTTTTTGGTTTTTATATTTTCCCGGTGTAGGCCGGGCAAATAATTGCTTTTAGTATTTATTGTGTACGTTCGTTTTGGTTTTATACGTTTTTTCTTAAATGTTTATTGTTGATTTTCCACTTTTTCAATATACTTACCATTTTCTGCAGTTACAGTTGTGGAGTGTTAGTTCTGTGTCTATGCACATCAATTGACTAGCTTGTTGAGAGTGTGTGTTGTGTGTTTTTGGGTCTTGGGTGTTCGGTGTTGGTGTTTTTTATAGCGCTTGGTTCATAAGGAAACTATAACAATGCCAAAACAATAAACAAGAAGCCAAAAAATGCCAAGTTGTCAACTTAAAAGATACTAAGTAGTTAAACTATTTCGATTTCGATATCAGTTTCGTTTTTTTTAGGATCTAATAACCTGATTTTTGGAATTTCGCTAAAAATTTGGTCCTCATTGGTCACTCAAATCGACACGACGACTTCCATTATGTGTTAATCTAAAAACCATATCCACAAAAAGAAAACTCGTTTCCTGTGACTAGACTGGAGAGATCTCCTTCTCCTCCTCACGCACAAGTCAACAAAGTTTTGGGTTTCGGTTTCGGTTTATGGGTATACTAATTTGAAAACTCTTTCGTTCGACGACACCATCCAATCCAAGTGATATGCGTGGTTTTTGTAGCCTTCACAACAATTTTGATTCTATTTGATGAAATGTTTTCTTTTGGTGTGTACGAATACGAGTACGAGTATACGTATACCAAAAATTCTACTCTTAGTATGCAATTTGACACATTTTGAGAGACGACGCCTCAATAATACAATTGAGATATATATATGTACATATAATATATAATTTTGTTGGTTTTTGGTTTTACTAATTGAATATATCACGGTCTTTCTAAATATCATCGCCTGTATGTGTATACGATATATATGTATATGTATCTGTATCTTTAATCTGTATATACTATATGCATGTAAATATCTATAAAGTTTGTCGCCACTTGAGTTGATCGAGAGAACATTTCAACACTATCTAACCCGACTATACAAATTGCTAAAAACTGTTTTCCCATCTCAATCTCCAGGGAATCCATGGAATCCTCATTCCTTATCGATTATACCGTAGTATATGTATATGTAGTATAATTATAAGTACTTTGCTCAGTTTTGTTAGGTAATTTGGTTTTCGAATACTGACACTTGAATGCTGAAACACAGTTGATCTTATTGTCATATGATGTATGTGTGAGTACGAGTATGTTGATGTACATATGTAAGTATGCACGAGTAGGTAAATGCTAATGCCTTGCTAAATGCGGGGACTTCCTTCGGTTCTTTTGCGACACTACAACTGTGAGAGATGATAGTATGCAATGCAATGCAATGTACTATGTATGGGGGTGTTCTTGATGGCCATGTCTCTGCATACTCTTGGAGATTGCTTCTGTTGTAGTTGTATACGAGAGTATATGGTTTAAAAGATGTTACTCAATTGACTACTAAACATGTTTCATCATGCGTTTTGTTCCATATATATGTATGGTGTAGTATATATATATATGATATATATATAGGTATGTATGTATATCTAACTATGTTGTATGTGTGTGTGGTAGTACACCTAAAATTAAAAAAAAGTAACCAAAAAACTCCATTTCGAGCTGTGTAATGTGGGTCTATATTACAGAAAGTTGTTGTTCTTGGCCCAATGAATAATGAATGATAAGTCAACTATTTTATTTTTTTGCACTGAATTTAGGAAACTCTTGAGACGACGCTACACGAGACACGAAAACATAGCAAAAAATTACCGATTCTATTTGAGTTTTGTTTGGTTATCAAAAAATATATATAGAATATGTATATGTATATATTCATAGAGAGAAAGAGAGAGCGCTATAATAAGTACATATGTTCGATCTGTTACTACATTATCAAAATGAGCAAGCTACTACTTTGGGTATATATTTTCGGTACGGTACGAGTATAGAACAGAACAAAAAACATTTCATTGGATATAGTAGTATTGGTATTGGATGTTGATATTTTTTGTTGCTTATGTCGAATTTAGACGAATTTATCGAACGGTTTACGAGTACAAAGAACTAAGAATTGGGCGACAGACGACTCTCCGGTCCCACTGCTAAATGCTGAATGAATGTTTGAAGCATACGAAATACGAAAGGTATACGAAATGATACTAAGTACGAGAGAGTATTCTTCAAAATATTACAACTATGAGAGCATTTTTTGACTTCTTGCGTTTTATCAGCTAATTGAAATAAATCGAAAATGCATTAATCAAATAATCAATATAAATATAATTTTATTTGGTTTTGGTTTTGTTTTATATAAAATATATGTCAATAGAACATACAGATGTAGTCATGGTGTGTGTGTGTTTTGTAAAAAAAAGGAATTGTTTTTCGTTGGATCGGCAGGACAATCTCAATCTTAGGCTAAAAGCAGTGGTAGTTCTGAGATCGAGATCTGACAGACGAGGGGTGTATACAAAAAACATGATATTAATTATTATTATTGATAAGTAAATAATGGCACCATAGCACGTGTGGAATGCGTTAGAGTCTTAAGCGTTAAACAATAAATAAATAAATAAATAAATTAGTAGCTGCCTGTGGATATGGGAGTCTCGAATCCGTCCAGCAGTATGTGAAATGAGTTGAGTTTCGGTTAAAATTCAATATCTTTGGTATACGAAATGATAAATACATACAACAATACTCACCCCTCCTCCAGGCATTTAACTACAAGGACAGGGATACAGATACGATCCACAATATGTTTTCTTTTTGTACTGGATGTTTCAACATCTACACATGGGTGAGAGAGAGGAGCAGAGACAGAAGAGGGGGAGACATAGAGAGCAGAGCACAGCAAACAGATACAACAAATACAAGAGAGTCAAATAATACAATCTATAGCTAAAGATACATATATTGTATGTGGATCAAATATGTACAATCGAACCAAAATCAAATCATAAGAAAACACAAATGGTTTGCTCGAATCATTGGCAAAGTTTCGGTTTCGTTTGTTTGTTTTTTATTAAACACAAAATTACTTCAAATGTTTCTCAATATAATGTGTGTGTGTTTCTGTATAGGTGTAGGTGTAGGTGTAATGTTGTATATAAACTAGGTATTTACATACGCAAATATTACTTTCAAAAATGATAACTAAAAACTAAAATTAAACTTCATGCAAGCGAATCAAATATATGAAACAAATACATAGCTAGCCAGGAGCTTCAATGTCTCCGGATTCCTTTATCATTTCTTTCTTCTTTCTTTTTCTTTTTTTTTTTTGTTTATGGATGAAGTATTTGTCGAATGCAAAACTCAAATGCAAATGCTACAGGTAAAGATAATTACAAAATAATAATTAAATCTAATATTGTGCCATTGATAGAACAACAATAAACTACGACAAAATTAGGTGTTTTTACCTGGTTTATGAGTGGGGAGATGGAGTTAGATGGATAGATTGGAAGGAGAAAATGTGGAAACAAAATTAAAAGAGACTTGCTGTTGCTGTTTCGAAAGCACGTCCGTCTTCAGGGGAGTGCTTTGAGATGTGTACACTACTCATCAAACTCATCCAAAAATCATAGTATGCAAGTGCCAAAAATGATTACGATTGTACAGTTGCTACAAATGCTCGAGGGTTTGAGTTGATTCGAGACTAAACTAGATCTATAAACTAAATCAAATCAAATAAAGAGATAGAGAGATTCACACACACAGTACGCAAATCATAGGAGATTTGTTCGTTGTTTTTTGTTTGTTTGTAGTATTATTATTATAATGTTTAAGTACACAGAACAGAGTAAAGAGAAGGGATAGGTTAAAGATAGTAGTGGCAATGTGTCTGCGTGGTGTTTATGGGTGATGTTTGGTGTGTGTTTCTCTGGGGATGAATTAAATTCGAGCTCAATAACTAAACTAAACCACTAAAAATAATAGTTTATGTTTACGTGTGTTTGTGTGTTTTAGTTGGTTATGTTTTATGTATATTAATTAATTTATAACTCTTTGTCTTGAGCAAAATGTAATTAATACTGCATTTGCAGGAGTTGCTTCTTTCATTCTTTCGTTGAGTTCTAGGCCTCCAAAAAAATACACATTCAATTAACGAGCGCCTTTTGGTTTTTTTTTTTAAATTTAGTTTGTTGCTTGGTTATATGAAGATTCATCATGCCTTGCTTTTGCTTTCATTATATGTATGGTTTTTTTTATATTTACTTTTATGTTCTGAGTTTTTATGTTTAATGTTATTTTCTTATTTAATTTTTATGTTTAATGTTTTGTTTTTATATTATGCACTAAAAAATTATATATATTAACGGCTACATTTAAACGCAATCACAATCGGTGGTTTTTTAATGTGTTTTTTTTCTTGTTTTTCTTCGTAATTTTTGCTTTTTGGTTTGAATTTTGTTTTTCCTTGATTTCGCTTTGCTTTTCGCTCTTATTCTTTTTTTAGTTTTTGTTTGCTGTTGCTTATATTGCTTATGATTTGTTTATGTATATATTTTTATAATTAGTTATAATATTTATTGAGCGCCGTCGCGAGCGCCTTAAATATAATACTTAATATGCCATCTGCTGCTGCGTGAGGGATCTTCTGACCTCTCTACGATCTAAGCCGAACTCAAAGGAAAACCAACTTCAGATGAGTGTCTCGATGAGTGTGTATGAGTGTGTGTGTTCTGGATTATGGGTTATGGGTGTATGAATGTTTTAATGGGGCTACTACTAGGGAGTGTGTGGTGTGGTGTGTTTCATTCAAATTACCAAAAAAACATAGCCCTCCTACTCCTAAGCTTAGACATACATGCCCATGCCGTACATGGCACTCCAGTCGACGCCCTGGAAGCTGGACATATCCACATTGGCCAGGGCGTAGTTGGAGTAGGCAGCCGGATTGGCGGCCGCTGCCAAGGCAGCTGCAGATGCGTTCAGTTGGTTTCCACCGGCTGCCACAAGGGCCGCCTGCTGGGCAGCTGCCAGGCTATGGGCTCCAGCAGCACCGGCTCCGTTCGCGGCATTGGCCGCCAGGGCAGCGGCCGCGGCGGCGGAGTGGACCTGCGAGGCGGAGTTTGAGGCGGCAACGGCAGTGTGGTGGTTCTGTTGTTGCTGGTGTTGATGCTGGGCCGCTGCGGCCATGGCGTGGGCGTTGTGGGACTGCTGGTTCTGGTGCTGTTGCTGCTGCTGCTGATGGTGGGCAGCGACGGCGGCGCTCTGCGCCTGATGGGCCTGCATCAAGGCGGCGTTGGCAGTAGCGGCGCTGGCGGGGATCGAGTAAGGTGCATACCTATTCAGGACGAGACACAGATTAGATTCCACACTGAAGAGTAGGCTGAAGGGAGGACATACCTGACATGTTGCAGCGCAGTCTGTGGATATGTGGCTAGCAGCTTGCCAAAGTTCGCGGGATTGGCGGCCATCGAGGCGGCGGCGGCAGCTGCGTTTTGTACTTGAAACGGATTCTGGGATATGAGGGCCTGTTGGGCAGCGGAGGCCGGAGACTGCAGCAGTTGTGTGGGATTCTGCAGCATGGCCAGGGGATTCATGGCCAGTCCTCCTCCACGGGCCCCGATCAGCTGGCCGGGTGCCGAGGGCAGCTGTACGCCCAGGCTGCCCAGCATGATGCGCTTCTGTAGCAGCTGGGCGGCCGGTGTGACGGACTCCTTCGGCTGGGCCTTCTTGCACTCGACCTTCTTGTTCTTGATGGTGTGGAAGTGGATCTCGCAGACGCGATCAACCACATCCTCGTTCTCGAATGTCACAAAGCCGAAGCCGCGATGGCGCTTCGTCTGCTGATCCATCAGCATGACCGTCTCCTCGACGGGTCCGAACTGTGCAAAGTAGGCCTTGACCTCCTCGGCCGAGGTGTCCTGGGAGACGCCGCCCACAAAGATCTTCTTGGTCTTGTTGGCCTGACGGGGGCGGTTCTTGGGCGTGGCATGCTTGGGGTCGATCTTCTTGCCGTCGAGTGTGTGGATGGGCACCTTGAGCACCTTCTCCACGGTGCAGGGATCTTGGAATGTGATGAAGCCAAAGCCGCGACTGCGCTGTAAGTGTAAGTCGATTGTGGGGGAGAAAGACAAGAGAACACCGAGAGAGGTTAGCACACGGGGAATATTTTCGGGAGATAGAGAGAGCTGAGAGAACTGTGGGTTAGAGGCGGCTAAGGACTAAGTTGCAAATTGTATTATTATAGTATAGCTAGGATTAATAGTCGTAAAAGTTCCTACGAAACGTTAGCAAAAGTCCAACAAAGTAAGAATCAATCGATCGATCAAAGTCTCGATCTTCCACAACGTATATAAAAACGTATATATAGTAGATATATGTATATGTAACGCACACAGATACAGTATATAGTATGCATGTTTATGGCTTAATCGACTGAATTGGGCGTGGCCATTGTACGCTTTCTTTTCGCATCAAATTTGCGTTATTTTTTGCCTCTTAAAACAACGAAAAACAAGTGTCAAATAAATTCAAATCCAAAAAACAACACAAAATATATGTTTCAACTAAAAACTATAATTCGCTCTAAAGATACTTTTGCACTGTTAACAGAATGTATATATATATATATTGATTGATTGATACGCAAGTAGATCGATCGTTTGCTAAGACTGGAACATACATATATCATAGAAATATTACGATATGGTTTGACCCCTCTAGAAACCCAGGGACTGTAGATGTGGGAGTGGCATAGTAGATATTGTATGTACACGAAACTGGATACCAAAAAAGATTCACGTACACGCTTTTTTCTCTGAATACGAACTCAAGTGTCAATTAAAAGTACATATTGTATGTGGCAATTACTTACATATGGTGTATGCGGAAAGTAAGTAGGCTTTAATATATTTGATATGTACGGAGCACTGCGCTTAAGAACTATAAAATCACTCGAATGTTTCCATAAGTGGAAGGACACACTCATTTTTTGTGCTTTTTAGTTGTAAAACGCACTGGCTCAAGGAATACGTTAAGTAGAAAGAGTGGAAATGCTCTATGCGAGTATGTGTTCTAATTTAATGGCCTATAGCTTTTCGGCTTTCATATAATTTTTTGTTTTTTGCCATACAATTTCTGTTTCTGTTTCTTTTTTTCCTGTTAGTTTTACTTAAATGTTACTTAGTAGTTTTTTTTACAGAGAATGAGAGAGTCTGGAATGTGTGATCTTCGCTGCTTAAACTAATTAATAATTCTCAGTCATTACATATAGTACAATATAGTGGGTATACAGTTATTGCTTAAGCCTAGGGCAGTTCAGATTATGGCTCAAATACAATTTATATAGTACATTAATCCAGAGAGAGAGAGAGATAGAGAGAGTAATGAAAATCTATGCGACTACCTACCTAAAGAATATATAAGTATACAATATATGGTGTGTATGATCTATGTGTAGTTTAAACCTTCAAATAACTTTAGTATTTTCAATATAGAGATCTTTAAATCTTGACTTCTCGAGGTGGGTCGGACGGGAAGGGTAGAAACAACTATCTACAGGTACATATGTTAGGACCTAGAGATTATATCCTAGAAATTTCGATTTGAACTCAACATCTGTACTTTATTTTCGCTATGGGTAATATTCTAAGCATAATTTTCAACTTCCTTTTGGCCAATCAATGGGTTATATAAGGGGATCTCAGGATCCCAAGAACTTAAAAGCCATCAACATAAAATAATAACATATTTTCCGAACTACACAACTAAAAAAATAATGTACATTTATGCTTATGGGTATGGTAAAATTATATGATTTTATATGCCAAACCAAAAATTATAAAGCAAAAACTAAACACAGAAACAATTTCGCATAAATTTAAAAGAGTTATACATATATATAATAATAAGGTCTAACGATTACGGGGGGTATTGCAATATACAAACATATTTATTATGGTATTAAGCTAGGGCTATGTTCTTATTTATGTTACACAATAAATAGTTCAATAGTTGCCAGGACAATCTTCGATTCGAATCGATTCGTCGTATTGCTTCTCATTCTCGGTTCTCATATTGCTGCTATAAATGGGGTGAGGGTGGAATAGTATGGAGGGATGTGGGTATGGTAATATTAGGGTAAACCTCTTTCAACTAAAGTTTGAATTGACTTCTAGATTTTTGTAACTGTGACATGGGTGGCTATATAGTAAAATGGCAAATTTACTCGTTAGTTTTTTGTAATTTCTTTCAAGGTTTTGCTTAAGATCAATGCGTATGGTGTTTTTTTCTGGGTGAGATAGAAACACTAAGGTAAACCAAGGACACAATACGGAGTACAGATTAGAGGTAGAGTACGTGGTACGAGTACGAGAGAACGAGTACATTCAATTAGAGATACGAGTACAGTTATGCAGTTATTATTATTATTATTGCTCAGAATTATACGAAATACGAGAGTTACGATGCGCCAGCAGTTTTTGAGTAATTTCAAGTACGCTAAACGTTCTCATTTATACAGTAGTTAGGGTATTTGGCGATTCATTTTGTTTAGGGTTTTTTGGTTTGGAATGAAATGTACCTAAGCGCCAGCTCGCGGGATCGGATCGGATCATCATCATTATCCTCATCCTGGTTGTTTGATTGCCATTCCTCCTCTCCGGATGGGTTCCAACGTTGTCCTTCCTCACTTTTGGGTGTTCATTTTTGGTAATTGTTGGTAATTTTTTATATTTTTTTGTTTTTGTGTGTGGATTATAATTATGTTATGTTTAGTATGTTCATACGAGTAGCACATTCAGGGAATTTACTGCATAGACTAGCTATATAATTGATAAATCTTAAATGCTTATAGACTAGGGCGGCAATCTAAGGGCAATCCCCTTCCCTTATCAGCCAGGAGTTCGTTTCAAAAACGAAGACCCGAAACTTAGATCCCAACAACTCCAAAGACAGTTGGTAAACCAGTTTTCATCTTTTCTTTTTTGTTGTTTCTTCCACTTCGTTCTTTTGTTTGGTGTCTCTTCTTATTTTTAAAGGGGGGGAAAACAAAAGGTGTTTTTTTGTGTGCTCCTGTAGGTACAAGTATGTGTGTGTGTCATTCCTTGTTTACTTGCGTTTACGTATGGGAGAGAGAGAGAGGAAGAGAGAGGGAGGACGGAGGGACAGCAACCCCGTTAGTCAAGCGGCACAATGATCATCATTATTCAGAGTGGAGTTGTTGCCGCTGCTGCCTTGCGAATAAAAACTGCCCCGTGGGAAGGGAGTAGTTGTAGTTCCTCTGGTTGTGTAATTGCGCAATTGGCTCTCGGCTCAGCAGCAGCGGCAGCAGGCGAGAACAGCGAAACTACCCTAAGCCCACGGTCCCCACCTTTCTGTATTGTATTGTCCTGTGCCATAACCTGAATTGAATCGCGCCAGCGGTCCCAGGATCGGAGGAACAGCTGCGCGCAAGCAGCGAGCGAGGCAGGCGGACAGGACTCGTATAATGCGGCAGCTGCTATTTTATTGCCCGAAAAGCGGCGCGCGTTCACCGATGGGGAGCCACAATGAATGTACATACATACATACATATGTATGTATGTGTGTACATACTATATAGGATGTGTGGATATTGTCCGCTTATCAAGCGGACAAATTGCTTAATGCATTAATGCATTCTGAAAACCCAATTTCCGTTGCAAGACGCACTGTACAATTATTCTAAGAATGTTTGAAATGTATTCAAACGTTTCTCCAAAAATTGAATATGGATTGGTAATTGTCTGCAAAATGTTTTTAACGCATTTATTTTCATTAATTTTGTCATATCTTAATGATTTCGTAAGGTGTGAAATTTTATTACGACTTGGAGCTGATTTCCTTTAAATTTGCGAACCAAGCCACACTTTGGCAACCCTAGACATTCTGGATGGTAACAGCTGATTGGTGTAGTACAAAACACTTCCAGAAAGAATATTTATTCAGTTTATTCAAAGTTTCCTGGCATATTCAATTTAGTGCTCGGTCACAGCATGCATCCCCTATAATCTACTCATCTTACACGATCTGCATATGAAACCTGATTTACGCCCTCTCTTCTCTCTTCCTTTCTTATCTTTGTCTTTTGTTTTTGGCACGTAACCAAAAAAAACTGTAATTCTAAACCTCTGCTTCTGTGGTAGCAGCGGCAGCGCCGCAGCAGAGAAGACTGCGTTTGTGTGCGTGCGTTAGAGGGGGAAAAGTTTGCAGTTTTGCAGCTGTGCAAAAGGAATTGAGAGAGATGGAAAGAGACATGAGACATGAGCAGACGGACCAAAAATTGTAGCTGTAAAACAGAAAATCTGTGCAAACGTAAAAACGCAAATAAACAGGCCGCTGCCGAACGACAACGACGAACAATGGCACCAAAGGAGAGGAGATTACGAGAAAGGTAGAAAATAGACGTAGTAGAATGTGAGGACAAAAGGAGGATAGGATAGGATACATACATACAGAATAGTAAAAGAATAGAAAATACCAGAAGCATAGACTACATTCTGCTTACCTGGGTGACGGGATCCTTCATGATGAGGACATCGGTGACGGTGCCGAACATGTTGAAGTACTCCTTCAGCTTGTCGGAGGAGGTCTGCCAGCTGAGGCCGCCCACGAACAGTTTGCCCGGGGCCGGATCGGAGCCACTGCCGCCAGTCAAACTGGGAGTGGAGCGACCCGAGGAGCCGCTCTTGTTGCTCAGATTGGCCCCTCCTCCACCACTGCCATTCTGTCCGGCCGCCGAGGCGTTCACGTTCTCCTTGAGCAGCGCCAGGGCAGCCTGCTGCGCAGCGACCTGCTGCTGCTGCTGGGGATTGCCGCCCCCGTTGGCGGCGTTCTGTGCTGCGACCTGGGACTGATCCTGGCCGGGCGCCACTATGGAGCCCTGTGTCTGCTGTTGCTGAACCTGGGATTGCTGCTGCTGCTGGGCAGCGGCGGCGCTCTTGAGCACGGCAGCCGTAGTCAGAGTGCCATTGATGGCCGCCACACTGTTGTTGGCTATGGAAGCGACCAGGGCGTTGTGCAGATCAGGATGGTGATGGTGTGGGTCGATGAGGCCGGCGGCGGCGGCTGCTGCTGCAGCGGCAGCGTTATCCATGGGATTGCTGCGGGCAAAAAAGAAGGTATCGGCGGTGAGTAGATCCTCGCGTGGCTGGACCGCAGCCGGAGGCGGCGGAGCCGCATGGTGCAGCATGGTGGCGCCTTCCTTGAGCGCGTGCATTTCCTGCTTCAGCTGAATCTTGAAGGCTGTTGCGGTTCAACGACGGGATATACGATTTTTCGCGATAGAGGACTTTAGCCCTCGAGTTGTTTGTGTGGTTTCTAGCGCTAACTTGACTACGTTTTTCTTTGCGTTTTCCTGCCTCTGTCTGTTGCCAATGGCAATGCCTGCTGGGAGTTGTTTTTTTTTTTGTTTTTTCGACTTCAACAAGAACACGAATTAATGCGAATAGAATGTTAATAAATGGAACTGAAATAACGGTAACGAAATGTCCACTCAACACGACACTTGAAAATTTTTTTCTTTTCTCTGACTTTCGTTTTCTCTGTTCTCTGTTTTCACTGTTGTCCTTCAGTTGCGACTGCGCCGTAGGGTTGTTTGACTATTTAATATTTTATTTGATTCGATATATAAAAATATTCTTTGGTAATAATAAATTTGAAAAAAATTGGACACTCTTTCTGTTGTTTCCTTTTCCGCGGCCGTTTTGAAAATTGGCGGTTTTCAAGAATTGGCCTTCTATATACGTCACGCCGGCGACGTCACAAATGTTGCTATGCTTCCATGTTGCTGGGAAGTTGTACTCATGTTGCTTGCAAACAGGTTTATTATTGTTGAATATCGAAGTTTCTATACCCTATTTGCCTAGCTGCCTTTCAATAAATGGCCCTCAATTTACTAATTCTCTTAGAACAAGTTTATTGTATCTATTCCTGTAAGGCAAGTTTATCATAACGCTTTTTTAAGGGTATTTTAATGCGGCTGAATATTTCTTATTTGTTGCGTGAATCGGGAAACGAACTTAACCCATGTAGCCCCCACACAAAAGCCCGTTGAGAATATTTTCATATTTTAATAACAGGAAGACAATGGGTTAATTGTTCTCTGTTCACGATCGAAAGTCATATTCCTTTATTTTGATTTTCGGTTCAATATTACTAGCTGGCTAAAACCTTTACCCCATATCCGATTGATAATTACATTTTTTATAAGATTGGTTGAATTGATCTCTTTTAATGGATTCTGTCTACAATAGTGTTTAAACAAAAAAGGTCAGGAAAAAAGAAGGGAAAATCCCAACAACCTGATACTAACGCTAGACCTGCGCGCCACAGTGGAATTTGTTGAATGAGTGAGTGAATGCAATCTAGTCTCTGACTTTCTTCTTCTCTTTTCGTTTTCACTGTTATCCAGCGGTGGGATCGCGTTAAGTATAGATAAATATTTTGGGGAAAAATTCGACACTATTGTTTCCTATTAGATTAATTGTTGTTGTAAAACGTCTAGATGTTGTTGAGCGATCAAATCGATATGTTTTTAGTTTAATTTGTTACGTCGCATTAGGGTATATACGCTTACTTTATTGGGTATTAGTGGCTGCGTGGGGTCAGGTGGCAACTCGTAAGTGAGTACAAAACGATGTTGAAAATGCCACTTATTTTAGATAATTTATGATAATAAAATGCCTCTTTATAGAGAACAAGGGTATATGGAACACCGAAACTATCCGTTCTTGGCGCTGAATGGAAAGAAATTATATCATACACTATCATATTTTATCCCACAGGCAGTACCCATTGTAGTGATCACATTGGTTGGATTTACCCTGGAAGTACTGTCCTGGATTCGCATAGCCGTTACCCGGGATGATGTGTGGTGGACCAAGCACTCGGGAAATTGCATGTTTGTGGAGACCCGCAAAGGGTATCCCGCGCCCAATCGCAAGGTAAGTGGAGGCAGCCCCACACCATCGTAATCGCCCACTGGACTCTAGACCATAATGTTCTCTGCAGTTCTTGACATTCAATCAGAAATATGAGACTCCACCTGGACTGATTGAGGCCCTGCAGGGAAATACGGATGGTCCTTCGAGTAAGTTCTCCATAGATCCAATCCAATCCATGAATGAATGAATTTTCAGCGCTTCCTTGCACCTCTCTTCACCCATTCATTGACCAGCGCCACGGCGCCCTTTGCCGACGTTCGGGGGAGGCGTTGAAAACGTTCATGTAGTCTCCGTAGATGGGCCAAAATTAATGAGTACAAATGTTTCTTTGCTTTTCCAGACGAAGACGAAAAGGCCGACAAAGGTAGTGGTGGGGGCACTAGTGGCAAGAAGATAGCAACCCATGTCATTCTGACCGGTGCTGCCCTCGGCGTGGCCGCAGCCGGTGCCGTATACTCGGGAGCCATTTAGAACTAATAGAATTCATAGAATAGGTAGATGGTTGCAAGGAAGAGCTGAAGATTCAAGCCGATCAGAAATCGCACTAACCCATCATCCCATTCCCACAGATGATGAAAAAAATACCAAAAAGTAGAGGAAAATGGCTTCGTATACGGAGGGGTTCAGATCCGCTTCGAAGTCGTATTTATAATCCTATTATCAGAGATCATTGGATAGAATTGTGCTGCGACCGTATAATTATACTGGGCAACTGTAAAGAGGAACAAAATTTCAAATAAAACGCCTAGTCCGCGACAGGACATATCATATTAAAAGTGAACCTGTTTTCATTGACCTTTTAATTTAAGTACACGACAGGAAGGAAGCCACAAAAGTAAACCACCAAACAGGAAGGAACAAGGGAAAGACCACAAAAAGAAACCCCTCGTTTCATTCGTTTTCAGGAGCTGGATTTTGTGTGGTTGTCGATCGACACCAAAGTGTTGGTAAACGGATACCCAAAGATATCTCTAAGCTTATCCACCTATTTGCAATTGTTTTGGACGTTACAGCGCCACGAGGCATGCCACTATTCCCCGCCACTATGGCCGCTGATGCCAATTCCTCCCCGCTGTCTATATCATTGGCTTTGATATGGCCATTTCGACCGGCTGTCTAGAGTTGGGCAAGAGATTCACTTTACTTTTGTACATTTTTCTCATTATTACATGGCGAGCTAACGGTAGTTGCTACAATTGCTAAGTAAAATCCACCCATTTTGCCTTTTTTGTCTTCAAGGTATATGTATTTTCCTCACAAGCGAGGTGAGGTTTGTACGAGACTTGCAATTTGCCTTGGCTGTTTTTGCCTGCTATCCACCTCCTTTTTTATAGCCCATTCAAAATTAGGACTAATTTTTTCGTTGCTGAGCCGAACAGCAGTTCAGTTAGCCCCCTCCCCCACCCCTCCAGTTCTTGTTTATTTTAACGTTGCTTTCGAAATGCTGCGAAACTTTTCGAAAATATACCAGAAAAGCGCCACTGCTGTGTGAGTGGTGTGGCCGTACCAGGTACCAATACAGTGGCGCCTTGTAGCGGCGAAAAGCTGCTTCACGAGCTTGCGCGCTTGGCCAGCAGGCGGCGGTAGTCCTAAGAACTCGAGGAGGACATGTTGCACGTCATCCACTATGCCTGTGCCACACTTGGGGATGCGGAAACAGCCAGTAAAAATATACCTGGCCGTGCTTCCTTTCGACCCAGCTTGCTATGCGCGGGATGAGGATGTGCGTCCAACGCCCACTGGCAGAGCTATTCCAACGGGTCATCCATACTTCCGGCACTTCCTTCTGGAGGCGTCCGAGGACGTCCGGAACGTGCCCGATATCCTGACGGCGTTTAATCGGTATGTTACCTCAATTCCTCGTATGTAGCTCCTCACAGCTGCGGCTTCCGCCTTAACTTGTGCGGTGTACAGCATTTGCGACGTTACTACACTCGTCAGCAGCTTCGGATCCTTGGTGCTCAGAGGCATCCTGGAGAATGGTCCCGCGTTCCCTGGCCTTCCTGTGGACGTACCCTAGGTGTTCCCTAAAGGCCTGCCGAGTGTCAATAAGGACTCCCAGATATTTGATCGTCCTCTGAGACTGGATGGTGGACCCTAGAACCTGCTTTCTGGCAGTCTCAACCACTCTCCAGCTTGGAAGTGTGTGGGTGTGTGCAAGGTGTTTTTATGTAAGGTGAGGCGTAATTTTTTGTAATAATATCTTGTTATGTGTGAACGCAACACAAAATAGAGAACAGAACGCGGAATACGCAACTCGAAGAGAGAATATAAATGCCTTTCCTTTTAACTATATACCTTGACTGTCTGCATGTGTGTGTGCGTGTGTGCAATCAAAAACAAATCGTGGCAGCGACGCCAACGTCGACGGCAACGCAGACGCCGTGCGTTATTGATTTTTGGCAGAGGGGAAAATAATGCCAAAGGATATGAAATTTATTAAAATAGATTGCAAAATAATTCAATGAAGATGTTGAAAGGCAAACAGCAAACACACTCCCCACAGCAGGGGCGAGGGGATGCCGTGTGTATGTGTGAGTTTGTCGGTTGTTGAACTCCTGGCAGTGGCGGTGGCAGGGAGGATAGGAGTTTCCCGTCGTCTGCAGCACTTTTTTTTGCCTTTATTTTAGAAGACGTCTGTCAATTTTATGGCTACTGACCCAGAAAAATGGAATATTCAAGAAGACTTTCAAAACGTGGGGATCGTTGTCAGGCGTGTCCCTGACGGAGGGGGGGCTATAGAGGTATTCCTGGGATGGGGGAAAACGACCTGTGATACGATGGATTTGCCTGTTAGTTGGGAGGGAGGGAATAACGGAAATGATGATGTTCTGGATGACATCAGCAGTCGGCACCCCGCTTTATGTAATTCGATTAGGAGCACTTACAGTCCCCTCCCTACCATTCCCCATCACTATTATACGCTCCTTCATTCCACGTTGCCCCCACCACGAATGCCTTGTATTTTAATTGCGTCAAATAAACAGCAGGGAAGGTGCCACTGGCACTGCCACCCCCTCACAGCACGAGTCATCATCCATCTTTTTATGGCCTCCCTCCCCTCGACCTAATGGCGCACTTAGCCCTCAAACAAGGTAACGGGAAAATATAACACTGGACAGGAAGATATTTCAGGAAGGGAACACAAGGAAATAGATTATTTCAAAAGAAGTATCAGCCGAAGAAAAGAGCCGTCGGGGGTTCCACTTATTGAGTTTATTATCCATAAATCTATCAGAAAATTGCCATTAAAGGTAGCGAATTGGGAGAAATTGGTTGGGTTTATCTCAGAAATATGTCACGGAGCAAGGTGTCAAGAGATATGACTTAAGGAAAGTCTATTTAAGGCAGATTTTTCGATAATAATTGAGTTTGGACATCATTTGAGTCGGATAATGAAATGATGAGTGGACTTGGGAAAACTGTTTGGGATATCTTTATATCAACAAAGGAAATTTAAGGAAATTTTAAAAGAAGGGAAAAAGTAGATTCGTGAAATATTTAAATAGTTTCAAGCTAAATATCCCCAGAGCTAAAGTTGAACATCCTGAAGGGGATATTAGAAAACCTGGAGAAGTATTTAAAATGGTAAGACCAGGACCCACAAAAGGTAGATTTAGATTGCTCACTTAAAGCAAAACAATTCCCCAAGCTATTACAGAAACTATCAATGGCAATAGTTTACACCTATCCTCCTTGCAGAGGGGTCCTTATAAAAGGATACAAATAAATCTAAGGGCAGAGATGAAGAGAGAGAGAGAGAGCTTCTCCTGCGCCCCAAGCAATCATCATAATTTATTCAGGATTCGACATCACCAATCGCATTCCCTGAATGCGCTTTCCTTTCCCTAACTTTCCTTTATGCTGCTTTACGACTCTTTTACACAGCTTGTCACGACAAAATACTTTCTAATCCGCACATCCGCCTCAATGACAATCTGCTGCAATCTGGTTCCCCATCCAATCCCCAGGCCACAGAACAAATTGCAATACAATTTGCAGTGTCCACTAAGCCGGATCCGCCTCTCCTGGCGCACCGCCTCCTCCCATCCTGCCATCCACCCATAAACAACGGAAAACACTCGAAAAATTCCAGCAACAAATTGCATGGATTTGCGCTTCAAAAATGCCTCTCTCCCTTGGAGGCATGCAACGCTCTGTGTGTCCTCTGTGCTGCGTTGTGCTGTGCCGTGCCTCCTCCTCACCTGTCGTTTGCCCTTTGCCCTGCTCTGCACCTCTTTCAACTGCATAAAATTTATGTAGATACAAAACTGCAATTCAAAGAGCGAGCGAATCGCCAGTGAGAGAGAGTGCGAGTGAGAGCAGCGAACAGAGAGCTTGCAGGGAAAAAGTTCAACTTGTTTTTCTCTGACATTTTCATTGAGGAAAATGCTACAAAATGAAAATGAGCTGGCCTAGGTCCTGGGTCCTGGCCAGGACTGAGCTCGAATCCGTAGTCGAACTCCGAACCTGGCTAAAAGCATATGGAGTAACTTTATTGTTTTTACATTTGATTTTTTATGGGTCCGAGGGGTGGGTGCTGGGGTGTTGCACTGGCTGGGGGCAAAGTGCACGCCGCATAAATTCAGCTCCGAGAGAGAGAAAGAGAGAGAGAGAGAGAGAGAGAGAGCGAAGCGACTGTCCGCGTCGCTTGGAAAAGTCTATATATCATATATGCCCACATGCTATACTGTATAGGAGAAGGGTGTCTCTCGAGGGGGTGGATTTGAGCACTGGAAACACGAAACGCAACGCTGCCGACTGGAAACCACCCTCGAAGCTGGAGGCCGCACGACTTATACACAGCGCAAAAATCTGCTCTACAAAATTTCCACAAAACGGGACACAAAACACCCGAAATCGCAGCGAGAGCGACAGAGAGAGATGTATGCATAGCCAGGGCGGGAGTGAGATGGGGCGAGAGAAAAACCATCCCTAAGAATTGGGGGAGATATATTTTGCAATTGGAGTGCGCGCGCAACCCTCGGAAAGATGATGACGAAAGCGACAGCCGACAGTCGACGAGGACCAAGGGACCGACCGACCGACCGACCGAGACGATGGTGACCGCTTCCCGGGGTTGCCTTTCAGTCAACTTTGGGTTTTCGTACGTGCAATTTCTCCCGGCACCATGACGGATCACGGACCGAAAATCAACTCAAGAAATCTAACATTTTGGATAGCCCTCTCTATAAAACCCAAAGCCCCTCTCCACACACAACAACCAAACCGAAACCAAAACCCGACAAAAAACAGTGTCTTCTAGCAAGTGAAAAAGTGGCAAAGATCTGTTCAAATCTATGTGGAAATGCATATAGAAGATACATATATATCGAATTACATACGGCGTCGGATCGGAGCAGATGAGAGGGCGCTTGCCATTGATATTGTCCTGTCACAGCAGTATTGTAACTTAATTATAGCCTACTGCTGGGTCGGGGCATTAACATTGTTGAGCGCCATTGGCAACAAAGAGAAGGAGAAGCTACAAAGCTACAAAGCTACAAAGCTACGGAAAAATGCTACAGAAAACCCCTAAGCGAGACTCGCATGAAAGAGACTTTCTTTCTTTCCGGCTTGATGGGAATCCTTCAGTCCTCACACACACACACACACAGGCTGGCAGAGCTGTATGTATCTGTGTGTGTGTGTGTATATGAGCAACCGGAAAAATCAATTTTCCATTTTTAATTCAAAGCTCAAACTATACACACACACACGGACGCGGAGAGAGCGCGAGCGAGAGAGGGGAGATGAGATGAGAAAGAGAGAGGCACGTTTGATATCTGGCCAAAAGGGATAAGGGGCATAAGGATGCTGTAGCATCTGCAGTGCGAGCGAAAGAGCAGTCTGCTAAGAGAGAGGGAGAGAGAGAGAGAGCGAAAGAGATGGCAAGCTAGTGATACAGAGAGCAGAGAGAGTTCTCTCAAAAAGAGAAGAGAGAGAGAGAGAGAATCCGTGTGTAGACAAAAGCTGGATGAAACATTTTGAAATGAAACACGAAACTTTCAGGACAGGAAAAATCAAGGAAAAACTGTGAACATACATTAAAATCTCAGTAATTATGTGGAAAAGTTAAGCCAGCGATCAAGACAAATCAAATTCCTATGGCAAGGATCCATTGGGAAGAAAGGTTCGTTCGAGGTGGAAGTAAAACCCCATCGGAAAGGCTCGACCACTCCCTGATTTTTCCTGCCTTCGTGGGTGTACGCGTACGAGAGTATATGTACAAGAGCAAGGGCTGTGAAGGGAAAGGGAAAGGAAGGGGGATGGGATGGGATGCTGAGCGAAAGGTGGCGTGGCGCATTATATGCTTGCCAAAAAATACTGTTGCCAGCCCTGAAATGCCGGATAAATCCTGGTAGATGCAGCCCGTATCATCGGAAGAACATCTTCTCAACATCATCAACCCCTAAATATAATTCGGGCCGCACTAAAAGGGCGTGAGGACAGAGAGGATGGACCTGGACCGAAATGGGAATAAAAAAGATTGGAAAAGATGACAAAGATTAAGGGCAACAACAAAAGCAAAAACACACAGAAAGATGAATTGGTAGATTGAGAGCAGCTGAAAAAAGAGATTTAGATGCAGCACGGAATCCCCCTTCTAAGGGTTGCTCTTGCTCCCCAACTCGCCAGCACAGTTTATATGCATTTTGATGAGGATAATGGCTCAGCCTACAAAGGGAGATGAGATGGTTAGGCGGGCTGCTAGGGAAATTGCAGAGATGTCAGAGAGGGTGGGAATGGGTTGGGTGGTGGAGAGATGGCGAGAGGAATATGGAGATTGGGCCTGCCGGCCTCTAATGCTAATGCTGCTCGCCTGCACAGGCTGTTGCCGCCTGTCTGTCAGCATTTGGGAGATCTAAGCATTTTGGGCGTTGGTGTGCGGCTCGGCTCTCTGTCTATGTGTGAGTGTATCTGCATGTGTCACCGTATCTGTATCCTGTATCCTGTATCTCCGTGCTTCGTTAAATACTTCGAAATTGGTTAAGCGTTTGTTGTGCTTATTAAACTGACAAAGCTTTGCCGTGCTTGAGGTAGCCCTAATTGATTCCACAAACGACATCACCTGAAGAGGATGAGTGACACACATGACTGTGTGTGTGTGCGTGTGTCTGTGTACTTGTGGGGTGGGAGATGATGTACTAAGGGATGATGCAATTTAATATGCACCAGAGAAAGAGGAAAGGAACAGAGGACCAGAGATTGAAGTGCTCGTTGCCGTGGAAACAGAAATGTGGCAGATGAAAGTAACCAAAGAGTTGCAAGTACAAAAAAGGGAGATTTCCCTTTTGTGGAGGGGTCAAATTATTGCTTGTTATAAAAGGATAAACTCGCACATTAAATAATATTATCCTATACTTTTTGAGGACCGGATGTAAATGGGTATTCCTTATCCGATTGAAAGGCTTCCGGCGTACGATGGAATAAATAATGATACCGATGATATGTTTATGATAAATATAAATATTCCAAAGTTGTTAATCTTATAAAAATCTCTATGAAATCCTATGTTGCATTTATTTATTTTCTCAAAGAAGAATCTGGGAGAATCTATTATAATACATTTTATAAAAATGATGTTTAAAACATATTATTCTATCATAAGGAAACTATTTGTAAGCATGAAGATTGCACCTGAACTATAACCCTGGTAAACAAGGAGAACTAGATGTCTTAAAAACAAGGTACAAATTGTATATCAAATTACCATAAAAACGAATGAATATTCCTTAGAATTCTTATTTCATGGAATGACCTAATATTGTTCATTGCAACAGTTCAAATATAGACATAAGATTATGCTCTTAAGCATTTAATTTTATATATCCGGTGTCCTTTTTTTGGGCGTAAACAATACTGGAACTTTGGGAGCCTGTTTCAGAAAAATTGCACTCATTTTGTCGGCTGAGATTATATTTTAACGAATATATTTATATTGTTTAATATATTTCAACACATGAATTCCATGTAAAATAAATGCTATAAATCCTAGATCCTCTTTTCTCTCAATAAAGCAAAATAATTTATTATTATTTATTCAGCAACCAAAAACTTGATTCTTTTAAAATCCCCTACCATATGGGTATATTATGGCCAAATGACCTTTATTTAGAGGGCCTTGAACTAAGCCTTTTAATGATTAACTGCCTTCAAAAAGGACCTGCAGGGACAGGAACCAACTTCGTATATCGGGGTAAAAAAAGGTAGAAAAACAGCGGAAGATGATGATAAAAAGTGCGGAAATTACGTTGACCTAAAAAAATTGTCGAGCAAAAGTTTGCCGGCACGGAAAGAGTGAAAGAGAGCGATAGTGTGACTGTGAGTGAGAGAGAGAGAGAGAGAGAGAGAGAGAGAACTAAACGCACTTGCACTTATGCACTTCAAATATGATGAAAAGGTAAACGCGGCACATACATAGTCACAATCACATGAATACTCGCACAAACACTCAGACACACAGTCACGAACCTACCCAAAGGACGACAACAAAATGCAGAGACATGACGCAAATGGCAGAGGAGGATGTGAATGGGAAGAGCAGGATACGCTTCACGAACAGATTAAGAGGTGGCTGGTGCATGTAAATGCTTGGAAAAGCTCAAGGGTTAAGGTAAGTGGTGTGTCCGCCGGCTCCAGTTACCCTCCCTGCCCAACCCAATCCAACCCCCTGCAACCCTGCAATCCCTCAAGCAATCCACCCATCCTCTGGCATATGCAAATTGTCGGTGCTTTTGTGAGCTTATTAAGAGCTCGAAAGTGCATTAAAAAAAACACACACACAGAAATACGGCACACCACTGGACAGGAAAGGGGGAGTGGCAAGTAGGTAGCTGAGGAAGGATGGGGCACAGTAACGATGAAGAAGGATAGACTGGGGGTACTGTGTGGGTGAGGAAATGCAGCAGTCATGTACATAAATGCTTTCAAGTCAACCCACTCGGAAATGAGAACCAGGCGAGCACCACACGAATGACGGCATTGAAATGAGCAACTGCCAGGAACATGTACGAGACAGGACAGGATAGGACAGGACACACATCCTTCGCCTGCAGGTCCTTCAGCTCCGAATGGACATGTTGCTGGCTAAAAGTTTTGCCCGCTTTTGGTGTAATTTTGTTAATTAAAAGGTGTGACAAAAGCTGGGCAAGGCAAAAGGCAAGGCCCTGTAAAACTGTCTCAAATTACTGAAATGCAAAACCAACATCCTAGCATCCTTCAACAAGTATGTGGCAAGGACATTTAGCCAGGAGTCATACCGACCAGAAGCTTGCCCATTTGCATACCAAATCGTCAGTCAGGGGCGTGGGGGGGGGGGGAGTGGAATGCAGATGCCACTTGAGAGGTTGCTGTTAGACACACCAGACATCGCAGACAAGTGGCCACCCCACTTCAGGACCACTAAAGGACTCCTCCGCCAGGCCGGAAATGCTCCTGACTCTCTTCCTCTCTATATATCTCTCTTTCTGGCTCAGGTAAATTCACAGAACAGGATATTGCACAAATTGAAAGGAAGAGCACTGAAAGTTGCGCTGAAAGTTGACTAGAAACATCTTATGAAAAAATTATGAGTGAAAAGTTTCAAAAAGTGGAGTTGAGAGGAATTGGAGCGTCCTTCTTAAGCTAGCTTTTAAAGTTGAAATATCTGCCATAAGTCCAATGGATAGCAATCTCAAAAAACATTCAAAAATGAAATTTCGTTACAACGGATGCTGGGCAGATGGATTTCACCTTTGAAAGTTCATAAAAGCTCAGAAATAAACCTTTTATTGTGCACCGAAAGCTTCATAAAGTTTCGATAATATCGTTTGGTCCTGAACCTAGCTAGTTTTGAAAGCTTTTCAAAGCTTCGGGTTGGGAAAAGCTTGCCTGGACTTAAAACAGGATAAATTATAGAACAAAAGAGCTAAAAACTTTTCATTAGACTCCATAACGGATAAGGAATAAAGGATAGGATAGAATCCCTAACAGAATCTTAACAGAATGTTAATGTTGAAGGAGAGATACATTTTTGGATAGAAATACTTATGCACATTATTTATGGGAAATATCTAAATAATATTTCTGCATTCCCAAAAAAAAAGTTTGCCTCCGAAAAGTTTACCCCAATTGATGGAACTCTCAAGAAACTACTTTCAAGAAACTGTTCTTCAAGTAAAGCAGACTTTTCCTTTTCAAAATAATTCTTCAATTATGATGTGAACGATTTTGTTTGAGCCCTAACTGATGTAACAAATTCGTTTAGCCTGCGTCATTGTTTACGTATAACAAAACAGCGACAAGGAGCAGCCGCCACAAAGGGTCCTACATAAGTATATGGCTGAGTCAGCAGCGAGCCTCATCCTCATCCTCGACGCATCCTGCTTATGTTCGCAGGATGCAATGCCTTGAAGTGGCACTTGAGAAAATGCTTCTTTCGGGGTCTCGAAGGGGGTACGAATCCGGGGACCCGCATACGAGGCTGGAGACACACTTGTCTGCTAAATGCTGACACCAAAGACTGGCTCAAGTATTTTGCGGGCAAATAGTCTAGAGTACTCCCCCCACACTGAGCCGAGTCCACGCGGAATATACATGTACATTGTACATTGTACATAAATATCCTCGTAATAAAAGTCACTCGAGTGACATTTTTCCGAGCCTGCGGCCGTAAAGTAAAAGGCAAACAAAGCTTAGGCCATCAGCAAGGAGTGGGGGTTGGAGTGGGTCCCGGCTCTGGAGTTCATTTTGCAGTCGCTGTTTTTTAATCGATTATTGCCGCGTTATTGTTTCCTCCAGTGCCAGGGTAAATCCTGTCTGAGTGTTGCATTTGCAGCAAACAATGGGGCAAACGCCAACAGAAAAATGCAAATGCAGAAATCCGAGATTGTACATTGAACTTGTGCTGTATCATCATCATCTCTGGTTCCCAACCCTAGCAGGGGCGGGGTTTTACAGCAGAATTGAAATGTCCTCGCCTGCTCTGCAACATCATATTCAATATGCAACATCCAGATAAACAAGAAGGAGTCTGCCGGGGGCTCTACAAGATAGCTACGATTCGGTTACCTTCTGGTTTGGCTTGGGGCTCGTTGGGTTATTTTTTATACTGCACGTTTTTTCCTCTGTTGTTTTCGTCACGTTCTGCGATCAGCGATAGCAGGGTCCTTCAGTGTTCTTTCAGCCAAGAAATGCACGCGCCGGATGTCGTTAAAATGGCGACTGCCACCGCTTCCGGTTGTCGTATGCGTAGTCGCGAAATATGTGAACTTACCTGCAAAGTAAACAGAGGGAAATGTGCAAAATCACGGTTAGTATGTGCTTTTTCAATAGGCATATCACAATTTCTTGAGTGTAAATTGCATAATAATAATAAAAATACATATAAGATTGATGAAAAATTAATAATCAACAGATTTAATAGCTACTTGAAAGTTATCTTGGGAACACAGACTACGGCGGGGTTATATTTAAATGATTTAAGGTACACTGGGCACTGTCACCTAATAAATTGAAACTAATCAAGAAAGATTCCTGTAGAGTTTGTGATGGAGCAGGAAACATCGGAACACATTATATGTAAATGACTCACCAAAGCCCTAAATTACAAGCTCCAATAAATATCCTAGACCATTGGTTTAAATATTAGACCCTAATTCTGTATCCATGCCAATTAGGAGCATTGCAAGATGCAATTTAATTCAGCTTCTCCCGAATAAAGATACTCCCATCATTGATAGGTATGCTCTAGCCCCAGATGCCTGGTCACATTTTTGCGGCACAAGCTGTGGTTTGCTCTCCCAGAGGCTCTCTGCTAATGCGGCCCCCTCAGACCTAGCGAATGGATGCGCATGCAACAGGAAATAATTGAAAAAACACATTTGGCATTTGCGATGGCAACGATTTACTTTAGCTTCTAGTTCTATAACTTTTAATCATATAATTAGAAGAAGCTTTTAATAAAGTAATTGAAAAAATTAGTTTCATTGTGAGAGTCGAATGATGTTTAATAATTTCAATCTCTTAAGACACGTCTTGCTACGTAGGAGGATGACCGTATATTCTGGATTATTCTATAAGCTAGTGGCCTTATCATCGGATAGGGGTTATCCTACCGCAACATTTAGTTAGAATCACCATATTTCTAACGAAATATTCATAATCTATAAATATTATTTTGTTTAAATCAAAGGATGTAGCGAAGATAAAAGAAATTCTTATTATAGCAGGTATGTACATATAAGATAGGTCGAAATCATGGTCTCCAAAGACTTATGACGAGAAAAAGCGTCTGTAGAAAAATGCTGTTGCCTGGCTTTTTTTGACTATTACTTTTCAAGAACTTTACTTATCTAATCGAAAAAGCCTTAGTCTCTTCTCAACCTGCACAATTCTTATCTATATATATATTATATTTTACGTATGTTTTAGCATATAGATTGACCTATCCCAAAAAGAACGGAGCTATCATCTTTGAGTGCTAAATGGAGTGCTTACACAAAAACTTGGTCACTGGCACAGATTCCCAAAAAAACTTCTCTCTCTCTCTCGCTGTTTCCCCCAGTCTGTCTTCCTCCAGACCGAGCCGACAGACCGAGTTGTTGACTCAACCGATTAGCAGCTAATGGGAGAGAGAGAGAGCACTTACAGCCGTCATTCATCCGCCAAACAATTACCGCTTGTTAAGAAGAAATCAATGAAGACCAGGCTGGAACAGAGTGTGAAGTTCTGCATATTAATCGGGTAGAAAGAGAGTGACAGAGAGAGAGAAATGCAGTCCAAAATAAGATGAGAAATATGTCCCAAATAATGAGGGGTAACCAGGGGCCATGCCATGCCAGTCAGTTATTCATTGCTGCCCGTTGAGGTTGTGCTCGGTCTGTAGGAGGCTCTGAGTGTGATTCCAATTGAACCCTGCCCCCGTAATGATGGGGCATGTATTGAGGCTGCTAGCGATTTGTCAGGCAGGTGACTACCATCATCATTCGTATTCGAATCATTTTTCTGCACTGAATCCTCTCATTTGTGGATCTGTGCTCTAGTTGCACAGTAGATTCCGTCTAATGCACTTTCGTTTCGTCGTCTCACAGTTTGTTTGTGGCTGGCTGCAGCAAAACTACTCGTAAAAGAGGAGTCTGATTACAAAGCCCATGGACTGGGGAAGGACAATGCAGACAACAATCAATTGCAGGAGATGGATCTGGAGCAAGAGCTGGTGCTGGTGCCGGCACCGGGACAGCTGCCAAGACCCGCAGTGCAAGTAAAAGTGACAAATGAAGTGGAAAGTGCCATGAGAACGATGATGATGATGATGACTGCGATGGGTATGAGGCAGCAGACGAACTACTTTGACACACAAATGGCCAACCGACTGCCACTGCTGTCATTGTCTAACCTAATGAGCCCCAGTTCCACTCCCACTCCCAGTCCTAGTCCCACTCCCAGTCCCAGGCCCAAGCTCAGTATGTTGCCAATATTGGATGGGCGTAGCTCGGACATCAGTCCCGAGACAGAACAATTACTTCGATTGCAGTCGTCCGACTACAAACTGCTGTACAATGCCGAACGGCACACGTATTTCCAACTGCATACCATAACCGGCAATCATCGCGTTTCGAATGCGCATAAGGATGCGGCGGCGTCCAATCGAAGAAGGCTCTTCCAGCAGGCAGTGGGCAGCACCCTGAGTGCCGCCTTCGGCCTGAATGTGATGGCGATGGACGGACGGGCCGTGACCACGGAGACCGTGCATCTCTATGATGCCGCCTCGCTGCGGCAGTCGCGCTTCAATCCCTTCAATCCGACACGGTGAGTGCTTCAGATGGTTTGATAGCCAAAAGTCTTTTCCCTCAGTGTAATCTCTCTCTTTCTCATTTCTCCTTTAGCATCCTCATCCACGGCTGGCTAGGCAATGCAAATGCCAATATCTACAGCGCCTTGCTCCCACCATACCTATCGCTGGACAAGGGCAGGTACAACATCTTCACCGTGGACTGGGGCCGCGGCGCTATAGCGGACTACATTACGGCCAGCTATCGGGTGAAGCCCGTGGGACAGGTGCTGGCCAAATTCGTGGACTTTCTGCACCAGGAGGCGGGCCTGAGGTTCGAGGATCTGCAGCTGGTGGGCTTCAGCATGGGAGCCCATGTGGCGGGCCTGGCTGGGAAGCACCTGCAGACGGGGCGCCTCAGGATGATCCGTGCCTTGGATCCGGCCTTGCCCTTTTTCCGGTATGCCCAGGACAAGGAGCGTCTGGCCAAAGGGGATGCGGACTATGTGGAGGTGCTACATACGAGTGTCGGCAGCTACGGCTTCGATCGCCCGCTGGGGCATGCCGATTTCTACGCCAATTGGGGCAGTCAGCAGCCGGGCTGCTTCTGGCGCGAGTGCAGCCACTGGAGGGCATTCAGCCTCTTTGCCGAGAGTCTGCGGCCCGGCCGGGAATTTCCGGCCCGTGGCTGTGCGGTCAGCGAATGGCAGCAGTTGACCCGCTTCCATCGGTGCCCCAGGGAGACGGGCAACAGACAGAGCATGGGCGGCGATTTGGCCAATGCCTCAATGGAGCTGCTTCTGGCCAGACGACAGGGTGTCTATTATTTCGAGACAAATGCTAAGCCACCCTATGGCATGGTTCAGCGAAATGTCAGCCCAAAGGGAAAGCACAAATAAATAGAGGAACGAAACAGTAGGGGAGAATAGAGGGAAACGTAATGAGCAAAATGCGAGTGCAGTTCTTCGCGTTTTTATTTCTAATTAGTAAGTGCATGTTCCACACATGTGTGTGTGTCTGTGTGTTTGTGTGTGTGTTTTGGAGAGTGTACTACCATAAGTACACGAGAGTACGGGTATGAAATGTACGCTGTTCCATTTCTAAAAGCCTGGCTGGCAAAATTAAAAAATGCTGCCATGTGTAAAATGCTTTTCATGCCAGTCACAGGCAACAGGAAGGACCCCGTCAAAAACAGCACAACACAAAAATGGCAGATGAATTTGTGAAAAAATACTTATGCAGGACAAACTAGGAAACAAAATGAACACACAAAAACTGGCGGGGGTTTGGTACGTAAATGAAAATCAAGGGGGGGGGGGGGGGGGGGGGGGGAATATGTATGATGCCCGAAAATAAATCCCTAAAATTAATCACTTTTAATGGGAAACTGATGAAAATCGTTAGAATGTTGCACTAGGTCTTAAAATGAGAGCTTAAAACTGCAATTCAATATCAGTCAATATTCAATATTCCAGATGAAATAGGATTTATGATTGTTACCCTTAGAAAATAATGTTCTTCTATTGCGAATATATTGCAGGGATCATAAGAATTACAATTTTAATTTTTTAAAACAAATTTAAAATACAAATATTTGAGTTTTCAAAAGATATTTCTTTAATTTTATACTTATTTACTATATAAATTTAAAAATTCTTTTTCTAATTTATAAAAAAAAAATTAAATTGTTAAAATAAAATAAATAAATAATAATAAAATACAAATTAATTCAAATAATAAAACTCTTTTTATTGATTTTGAATTAAAAAACGGGAGTTAACTAGGAAATGTTGAAAGCAGGGATAATGATTGCTTGGAGTTAGTAGAATATTTTAGAAATTTTAGAATAATTTAAATATTAAACTCTTCCCATTCATTGCAATTTGAAGATTAATGCCATATTCCTATAACCAAGTCTAGAGGGAAACATTAAACTTTCTTTCCATGCGCAGCACATAAATTAAAAAACTTGGCCAAACTCGAAACTTGGCCTTTAATTGGCGAACACAACACGCTTAAGGGCATCGTAAATCCACCCCCGTAAAAAACCCAATCCCTGGCATACTCGTCCTTTCGGGACCTTAGAGGGGTCCAAAGAGCGAGATATTCTGGCCAAAGAGCACAGAGACCATGCCAAAATGTCGCACGGCTGCCGCTAATGTGATTTTTACGCATCATTTGAGTGAACAAAAAAGAAAATTGGCCCACAGGCACACCAACAACAGTGGAAAAACAGGCGAAAACTTGGCCTGGCAATGCTATAGGAAATTACGTGAGCAAATATTGGCCCAGGAAAAACAAATATTTCCATTTCGCTTGATTTGTTTAAGCCATAGAAAAAAAATATATCTAGAATATTGAAGTTTATTTAAAAAATTGTTTGAAAAGAAATATTTAAAGAGTTGATGAAACAAAATGCATGTGTATAAATTATGGATTACAAAACTAAAACATTCTCCCCCACTTCGACATTTTCCTTGCTTTTTCCTAAATTGTTAAAGAGCTTTGAAAGTACATATATTAATAAATTATATACAGTTTTCACATTAAAAGGTGCGACAAAATGAAAACTTTAGACATAGCCAAGGTTTTCAAGAATTTTCCATATGACCCAAAATTTTGTTTAATAATTCAGAGACCGAGATTGGGTAGCAGTTTCAAAACTTTCACTCGACATTTGCAGCGCCGATATGCAAAACCATTAATAAATTACAAAGAGAATTGTATGACCTTTCATAAGAGTTTTTATTCGTGTCGACACAATGGCTATTCTTAAAGATAATCTAAGCCCAATAGTAAAACAAGAAATTAAAGGTCAGTATTTTATGACTCTTGGCCCGATTGCTCCTTGATTAAATCGCGCACTTAGAAATAAGTTTTTGTAAATTTATATTTGGAATAAACAAATGTATGTATATATAAAAAAACTGCAGTTGGTTAAAGTCTCTTTAGTTTAGATTGTTTTTCATAAATAAAATAAAATTTCCTTACCACATTAAGGTCTCTAAGTAATTCATATCGTAAGCAGATTATCTCCCTTTTGTTATTATTAATTTAAATAACTAAATGAGGGAAGATCTTATTATAATATTTCTCTTCCTTGCACTTGAATCTCCAAATTAGGATGGGGTGGGGAGGGGTTTTCACACTTGCAGCACAAATTGAATTAGTAAATTAAGAAGAGATTTCCTTGAGTTTTCTCACTTGCAGCGGCATAAATTCAATTACATTGAATTGAATTGAATTAGCACAAAAACCCCGAGATCCGAGCATTAAACGCACTCTCAGTCAGAGACATTTAAAAGGAATTCTCTTTTTCTTGGTTAAAACTTGTCGGATAATTTCCTTTTGGCCCGGTAGATAATGAAACGGGTAAAATGAATCGAGTAAGCCCCGTCGACTGTTGCCGGTTGTGCACTGCAAAGCAAACTGAAATTGTTCTCAGCCAAATGGAAAGACAGCAACAAATAAAGGAAAAAAAATGGCTAATTTGTGTCGCGTCTTCCAGTGAATGGTTGAAAGAGATGGTAAGGGATGGGGACTGGGGACTGGGGACTTGGTTCTCAGGGAAGCCTATAAAATGTGGCCCGCACTTGAGCCAAAGAGTTTGACGCACAAACTGAACAAAACTGAACTGAAAACCGAACCAAAAGCTGAAGGCTGATGGGCTGAAAAGAGAACAGAACACGGCTCGGGCTCGGTCTCGGTCTCGGGTTGGGGTATGGGTCGGGGCTGAGCCGTCAGACAATGCATTCCTAATTCCTGGCAGAATGAGAATATGAGGGGCTCTTCTGCCTACCACTAGAAAGAGTCGTTTTTTGGGGGCTGCAACGTGGCAGTAACCCAAGCCCCATCCAACCTGTCATAAAGTGTCGCGCCTCCTCCTTCCGTTTGGGTTACCTGTGTCTGTGTGTCCCTCACAATGCTCTGTGTTCAAACCCGCAATGGCTTCCGGATAGGACACCAGGGAAAGGGACAGGCACAGGCACAGGCACAGGGACTGGTCGGATAAGTTTGCCTTTTGTTTGTCTTTGGCAGGAGCAGAAGCAGGAGCGGGAGGCACATACACGCCCACAAAATGCAGGCTTAGGCAGGCTCTTGTTGCAGCAATAAGTAGAAGGATTAGCCAAGCTGTTCTTCTGAGAGCCGCTTCAGCCTTGAGGAGCCCCAGCCAAATCCCAGCCAAGGAGCAACTGTCAATGCCAGAAGAAAGCTGTATGCAAACTTCCATTCGTTGACAATGTTTGACGAGATTGTAGCTGGGAAAACACGCACATGATGACATCCATGTGGGTGCGACTAGAATGGCTGACTAAATCCCCAGCAGGTGGCCCGGTCCTGGCTCACACCGGGCGTCGGGAGGGTCCTGTGGGGTGCTGTGCGATGAAATCGGTTTGGTGACCAACAGAACGCTTACTCGATTGAAAGGTTAAACTCTGAACGATTCATTTACGTGAATGGGAGCAGAATGTTAACAGAAATTCTATGGAAAAGTGAGATTTCACGGACACAAAACGTTCATTAAAGGAAAGAATATTCAAAACGATGGGGGACTTATTTCCATCAAAGAAATTCATTGGAAGAGGAAACAGTTTCATGGCGGAAATAGAAATTGCAATTGAGGGAATGCAGAATACCACTATTCGAGGATGGAACCACTTGCGATGGAGGAGATTTCTAAGGAGGATTCACTGGAAAATCATGTTTAATAAGAGGACTCAATAAAGGAGGGAAGAGTATGCAACGAAAGATGGATTGGATTGGTTCCACCTACGATGCAGATAAGTTGTTCTGGATGGATAGAGCTCCATAAAGAGAATGACCAGGGTTCCAAGAAGGAATAAGTGCACCTGACATAAGCAGTGGAAATAAGCTTCGTGGAAGAGGATTCCTTGAAGTAAGTATCCATATAGGATAAAAAGCCGGTCAAAGAGAGGGAAAGGGTGCTATGATTTCTTTGGATAAAGGAATAGTTCCCATTATGTTGAAGAAGTCTCAGGGCATTCAGGAGAAGTAGTTCTATCAATAACTTTTAATAAGAAAGATTCAATGGAAAAGTTAATGAAATGCATTTCTTTCTTTAGAGGCTGAAAATGTGTGGGCATGACCATGGAGAAGAACATATGTACATATACTTAGCGACGAATAAAGAAGTGAATCGATTTGATGAAATAAAAAGCTCTCCATTCTGAGAAATGGGGGGCATCTAAAACCTATAAATCATTCGTATCTCCACGATTAATGCAAGTATAAGCTAATTAGTAAAACTTTATGCCACAATTCCTCAATCAATTCACAGAACTTTACCAGACACACCTCAAAACTCGGAAAAACTTTGCCCAACACCACGGCCATAAATCCATGATGAGGGAAGCGGCTTTTGCCCCTACCCACTCGAAACGAAAGTTGAGGTAACTATCAAATCCAACTAGCAGGTAACAATTACATCATTTTACAGACAATTCCAAATTGAACAAAGTCTTTTCGAGGCTCTGCCATGGTGGATGGTGGATGATGTGCCTTGGGCTGTGGGCTATGGGCTGTGGGCGTTGCACTTATACCCAAAACTCACTCAAACAATTAGCTGAAAAGGTGGATGAGAACAGGGGCAAAAATTTGGCCGGGAGTATGAGTCAGAGACCTGCTGCCGTTGTCGTCGTCAACTGAAGCCCTATGAAAAAGTTTCAGTTTTTTGCACAAACAAATTGGATTATTCGATTACGTGTTTGTACAAGCCAAGAGGGGCAGGTGGGGCGTGGCGTGGTGGGGTCAGGGCGTGGGCTTAACAGAGGTTGGCTTGTAAAGCGGCCAAGGGAACAAGTTTTTAAGGGCACCACAGGGGCTTGGTTTCATTTCCATTTCCAATAGCATTTTCCATTCTTCAGGGGTTGCGGCAGGTAGTTCCTTCAGTATTTGATTTTGATTTATTTGGCATTTGTTTGCCAATTGGCAAATGTTTGCAAATCTATGGAGACCAATGGAATGTAATCCATAATAGATAGTATCTGCAAAAAATATCTATGGATTGGAAAATCGCATGGGGATGCTTTTTTACTCTTTTTTGCAAAAATATTAAATGTGGCCACTGAATGCATTGAATATGGTATGGGTGGAAAGTTTATTCTTCAATAAGCTTCCAAAAAGCAAAAACAACTAAGCGAACAATAGTGAAAGTAATTCCTTTGGAATTTTGGGGAATATTTTAATCCAATTTACCCACTCCAATCTGTTATCCATCTGTTCAACTACAGATAGAATAATTTTACTAATATTTATTTAAAGGTTTTTGTATTTAGAAATCTATGATATGATTTAAACAGTCAAATTAGGTCCCTAGATGGTTACGAAAGACAATAAGAACATTTTTTGCCCTTATCACCATTAAACACTTTCGGATGAGCAGAATTTTCAATATTTTACTATTTTTATCTGTCCATTCCATTCATTCGCCCTTTATATTAAGCGGCTCGTATGAAACCCTTTTTGGGGACAGTCCAACAGAGCCCGACACTCAACTAACCGACACTCAAATTGAAAGTCAATACATAGCTGCCAGCATCTGAAATTTATTGTTGCAAAAACTGGCTTAATTGCTGGGGAAATGGAAAATGGTTTGCGACGAACCCCTTCGTTCTGGACGCTGCTTACAGGGGGAAAGCAATGTGGCAGGGATGTGTTAGAGAGGGAGCACTCCATTGATTGCTTGCCTTTTCAAATTGAATTTTATATGGTACGGCCAGGTGTCTGACTGGCATTTCTGCTCTGCAGATAGAGAGCAATTTTATTTTATTTGATATTATTTTTATTTATTTTATTTATAATTTCTCGTTGCCCGCAGCTGTTTGTAGCTCCTGTCAAATGGTGCGTATGAGTGATTTTTACATTTACATTTCAATAATCCACAAGGAAAGAACCTTGTGCGAAAGGTCATGCATGATGGCCATATCCTGGCCACAACTTGGGTTAGGGGTCTCCAGGCAGCCCGCAGCTGAAGCCAAAAATCAACAAAAAGGAGGGGCCAGGCTATGGCTGTGGAAAGGCGTTAAAGTAAAGTGTGAGCCAAACAAAAGTAGCACCCAAAAGGGGGTTTCGTTTCGAAACAACATGTGCAAGTTATGCAGAATCGATGAACAGAGTCGAGAGCACACATTTTGCTGACTGGCTGACAATTAACCCTTTACGTGCCAATTGCCTGCTAAATAAATTAGCCCATGTGTGGCTCTGTGTTTGGCTGTTGTTGATTGAAAAACCCCCATCGTCAGGGCAGAGTCAGCAAAAATCTTGGCATTTTAATTGGCCCCTGCCGCCCTGCCACACAGCCGCTCCGACGCCTTTAAGCAGGCCATAAAAAGTTTTCTTCCAGTCTACTTCAAAGGCATCATCGAACACCAGAAAACAGAAACGTAACCTTAATGCGAAACGCCTCAAAACTTGTGCTGGCAGGCCATTCGCCGTAATTTAATTAAGGCTTTTGTTTGCCTTTTCAGTCAGCTTCGTTCCTGCCTTCCTCATTGCTTGCCTCCAAATAAGGTTAAGAAAATAAATTAAGCATACGCCATGTGTGCGTGTGTGTGTGGGGGAGGCTTGAGGCCATGGGACATAATGGTCAAAGGATGGGAAGCTTTCGAGTAAGTGGAACGAAAATATACACGCGGAATATGAGGAGTGGCAATCAGTGGTTTTCTTTTTTGGTTTATAAGAACTGAATGAGGGCAGAAAATGACAGAAATTGGCATAATTAAGAGCACTACGGTACGCTTTTAGACAAAGACTAAGACAGAGAATTTCCCTTAGTTTCACTCAATCTGATCCCGGATATACGACAATCCATGATCTATTTCTACCTCACTGTTGCTTTGCCTCACTGTTGCTTTTGCACACCCCTGCCAGTTACCGCTCTAGGGTACAGCTCTACTCTCCATTTAACAGCCGAACTGTTAAAGCATAGCACTGTTAAGAGAAAGGAAGAATATTTAGTGAAGTGTTTGACGAATATATATCACCTCCCAACTTTGTTTTGTTCGTGGATATCATACATCATACAAAATGGTCTACCCTTCTATAAACAACTTGCAATTCTTATTTACTGCAATCAATTATTGCTCAGAAATACCCAAAATAGTTCACTTAAACTACGCGTACGAGTAGTTCATAATTGCTCATAGCCACAGAAGCCCCACACAACTGTGAATGTGGTTTACAAGTTAAATAATCTTCCAGAGAGAGCATCCAACATCTCACAAAAAATAGGATGGAAAACACGCCACAAAAATCTGAAAGTTACTTTACTTATCATTAAGCTTGACAGCCATCCCGCCGGATACGCAAAATGCTCCCCACACGTATGCCCGATTTGCCTTTTATCCCTTTTCTTCTCTTATTTTTTATACGGGTAGTATTATGCAAAGATGCCCCCCAGTTCACGGTGGGCAGGGGAGTGTTCCACCCATTCAATGGCACTGTGACACAATACAAATTGAACGGTCCAACATTATAATTCATTGAGCGAGCAATACGATTTTTGTTGTTCCTTTACTGTTCTGTTCTACAAAATCCCCGAACGAATGCACCACTTTTAACAATGACATTCAGCAAACCCGTATATCCCGGCATTCCCCTACATTCTGTTCCTGGGTAAATATTGCAAAAACTGCATATGCCAGGCAGGGGCGGGGGCAGGGTTCAGAAGTCGCTACAGGAGCAGAGGCATCTAGCATTCACGGACAGACATGGACACGGACTCGGACTCGTTATTCTGGTTCTGAGCTCTGTGGAATTTTTCGGACCAACTTTTGCTTCACCGCAATTTTTGTCGTTTGTTGGCATTGCTCTTGCCCTCTCTCTCTCTCTCTTATACTCCATCTGTTTACCATCTCTTTCTCTCTTTTTTTATTTACTTAAATTGTAAAACATGAGTTTGTATTTCACTTTTGTCGTACGCATACGTTGGGGGGAAAAAAATTAAGCAATTTATAACGAACATTTAATTTTTTAGCGTACAAAAAAGTGTGCACAAAATAATCAAATAAACGCTTCAATTTACACAAATTCTCAAATTGTTTTCAACTGGAAATGCTCTTTTAAGTGTTTAAATGGGATAGAGAGGACGAAGTGCACTGTCTATTTTAATCGTTTTAACTTTTAAGCAATCTTTATCATCTGAATCGCTTCGAAAAGAAAAGTGGGATAATGCGATTTACATTTTTATTGGGAATTCTAGGAACAGAACAGGACACAATGATTTTTTTAATAAGTTGTCTATAAAAGAATGAAATTATTCCAACGAAATAGTTATAATCTATGGTAATTTCACAGAGATGAGATGCTATGAGACTTGTATCTAAACAAATAAATTAAGTAAATTCTGTAGATTTCCCTTAGGAAAGCTGTCATTATTTATTATATTGTGTTATTAATTATTTCAATATTTACTTTAAAGTATTTTTATATGTATTTTATACTGCCCGTTGGCGGAAATGGGCCCTTGGCTGGTTGGCAAATTGCCAGTCACCCGTGTACGTTGACGCGCGATCAGCTAGCTGTAACCAGGCTATAATTTAATTTCCTTCAAGTTAATAATTTCAATTAAAATTTTCCAACTAAAAATTCATTGAAATCCAAAAAACTGAAAACAAAATCTACGAAAATTCGTTATAAATTAAAAACAAGAGTCCCCCCTATAACCACTTAAACTTTAAGCAAAAATGACTATAGGGCTGGGATATTTTTACTTTCCCTATGGAGCCGGGCAAAACTTTGTTTCGCTTTTCATTGGTGCTTTTTGTATGCCAATTATAATGCTGCATGAGCTGCTGCCAAAAGCGAAAACCAAGTTCAAGCTGTCCTGCCACTCCAATCCTCTGCGCTTATCCCATCCCCCCTGACAAAAGTTTGATGAAATTTTTATTTGAATTTTTGCTTTTAAAGCTTTTGTTTTTGGTTTGTGGGTGCAATGGTTTTTGAACGGTTTAGGGAGAATGTATGGGAACGGAATTACAAATATATGCATAATCCGAACAGGTAGCGGGCATTATAGTGAGATCGCACAATGGGGGACGGACAATGAGGGCTTTCGCCCACTCGTCTTGCAGCAGACACCCCCTTTTCATCGTTCGCTCAACATTCAATCAATAATTTCCCCCCATAATTAAGCTTAAATCCAATGGCTTACCCAGCGTACTCGTATAGTGATGTGACATTCATCTCAGATACTGACCTGCAAAAGACAGAGAGGAGAACGGAAAACGAAATGCAATTATAATGAGGTCAATTATGATGTTTTTCTTTCGTTTTTTCTTTCAGATCAACTCTATTACGGGAGAAGGCTAGGGATAATGACGGAAAGGCAACAAAAATATAGAATAACACATCTACAACAATATTATCTAGGAAATTAAATTGTCTGCTTATCTATTTATTTTTTTTTAATAGTACTTGCAACAACAGCTTACGGTGGAAAGAAAGTCAATTTTTTGTGTTGCTGTAAATTGCATTTCCCTGCGAGGGTTAGGCGATACCCCCAGGGCTACAGAAACAAGAGGGAGAGCACCAGCAAGTGTGACAGAGAGGAAAATAGAGAACCTGCAAGAGTTTATAGGAAAAAAGCGCAACAAAAACAACAGACGACAAAGCATGAAGGGGAAGGAGAAACAGGAAGAACCCTAGTATCAAATGCAAAACGGAAGTGTTTTTTTGTCCTTTGTTTTTTTGTTGTTCAGGACTTGGCCAGAAAGAACTTGAAACTGGTAAGAGATTGGGGTGGCCCAGAAAGAACTTGAAGTTGGGCAAACTTTGGGGGATGCTTCCCTGTCGCCGGGAATGGAGTCTGGGGCGCTCGACATGGATGAATAAAATCGTATCAAATGCCATGCGGGAGCAGGAGTCCTTTCATGGAGAGTTGCCAGATCATCGGTGTCATTGAAATGGGAAAATAACTGTGCCGTAACATGGAATGATATCTATATACATATGTGTTGTAGGAGGAAGACAGCAGGTTGCTCCTCATATTCCATACATTCACATGGATGACAAGCATTTCAGAGAAAATTATGAAATACTTTTGCAATTAACTTAGTTTTACCTTTATGAAATGTGCCCTTATTGTGAATAAGGTTTTCAATCAATAGAAAAATACCATAATTAAGGAAAAAAGACTATCGCCAATATTGCGTATTAATTTCAATTAAATGTAGTTCCTTTTTTCTCTGCACTTTTTTGTGCAGTTTACTAAATTTATAGAACTATTTTCCTTAGATTACTGACAATACAATGGTAAACGTTTAGACTAGATAATATAGTGGGAAGTTAATTAAATGGCAACTCAATATCTCTATAGAATTGTCACAGACTAATCATTAATTTTCAAGCATTAGTCCATCCCATCTCTCAAGTTGCCAGACAGCCCGAAGCTTATTGAGGCAATCAACACAATCGAAAATCTTCTCATTCCTGCACCTACACAAAATGTTCAATCTTTCAGCTCCTTTGAGCTTCAGTGCCTTACCTTAAAGCTAAGCCAGTCATGATTTATTTCCGCCAAGAGCTGAGTCACTCTCCATGCAAATACAAGTACTTTTCATCTCAGAAAAGTTACACGAAAAACTTACTGAAGGCTGAAGTGAAATTCTGCTTTTGCCCGAGGGCCCATCTCTCTTTCGCTCTTTCTCTGTTTCAATCTCAATCCCAATCTCGTTCACTATCTCTCTCTCTATCGCTTCTCTATGCTCTATCTCTGTGCAACAATCAATATCACACTTTGGCACAAGTTTCATTAGAGAACATATTGAACTATGGGGGAGGAAAGAAAAAACTTGTGCCACACCAGAAGAGGGAGGGGAGTCCAGAGTGAGGGAGAGATGCACGTGCCAAAAGTCTCAAGTTTAGCTGTTGCTGCGGCCACTCGCAAAAAATTCGCTTGGGGCAAGGACTCTTTCCTATGAGAATGGGCGCTGCTGACTGGGAGGTGGGATATGAGGCTGCAAAAGATGAGATGAGACGACGACAGCTTGGTCATGTCATGGGTAAACGCCACGTGAGCGTTTGCTTGGCCCTTGGCAAATTTCTTATTGCATACATGAGTACAGAAGCCAAGACGGAGATACAGAGTGGTGTGTACAAGAGAGAGAGAGAAAAAAAAACCGTAAAAATAGTGTTGCATATTTATGGGCGCCCAACACAGCCCGGAACGGATAGGAACAGAACGGACCAACCAACGAACCGTTTGAAGGCTTTTGTAATTAAAAAAGGAAAAATCTTAACACAACCCCCTGCTCCTCCCCCGTTCGCTTTGCCTTTTATGTGGATGAGATTTTTTCATGGCTCTTTGGATGTGTGCTTGGGAGGGGGGGATAACGCTTAAGGATACTTGTGCAAGATTTATGATGTGTTAGTTTTTTGAGTGGAGTTTTTCGCCCGCCGACATGCATATGCATGTCTCTCATGCGGGAGAGAGGACATGCAATTTCTCTTCGGGTTCCCGCCATCACGCCTTCCCGCTGGTTCCGCTTTTGGCAAATGGCGCTCAATTTTTTAATGAGCGCGCCGGAAATGTGGAAAATGTGTCTCTGCTTTTCTCTGCGGGTGGATGGATGTGTGGGTGTGTGCGGCAGTCGTGGGTGTCACTTTGATTTATGAACATCGCCCTGGCATCCGACAGATTTTGTCATTTTCAGCTGTCTCTCTGCCCCTCCTCACTCTTTTTGAATCTGTCTCCCTGCCAGCCCCTATCTGCGGCTTGGAGTGCGCTTTTAGACGAACGCGAAAGGAAATTATTTTTAATGGTCACAGCCATGAAGTGTGTCCTCTCAGCCCCGCTATCGATACGTAAGCCCTTCGCTGACTGCAGAAGCACTTAAGCCATATTTGCGCACATGCGTCCATTAATCAAACAATTTATCAAAACATGTCATTCAATGGCAGGTTCTAAAGAGCCGGGCGAATTTGAATCGAATGACTTGTGGGCTCCTTAAGAGTATCATGTTGTGGGACTTGTCAATCATATTGCATACCATACTGCTAATCATTCACATTCCACTTCCTCACACACTGCCTGATGCCCCATGTCGAGGGCCAATTATCTCTGGCCAAGTGCAAGCAAATATTGTACAACTACAGGGGCCTACAGGCGGCTTAGCTTTTAAGGGAGCCCTAAAGTACGGATATGGCCAGCCATATTTACATGCATAAGCAGCTCTGTGGCTTATACGGCTATAGTTTATCAACTGCAACAAAGCAGACAAGGAAAGAGGTTAATAACTACCAGCCACAAAAACACACGCACACACACACACACACGCAAAGCGGAGAAAAAGATGGAGAATAAGTAAAGCAAAGACACGAAGGAGAGAGATTTGAGCCGAAGCACTTACCCCTCCACCCAACCACTTACAACAGGATAATGCAAGGTTTTGTGAAAAGACCACAAACAGTAACAGCAGCTCCTGGAAAGGATATAAGTAGGCATTTAACCTCTCGGATGTTTGAGCCCTCCATCAGAGGATTGCCTTTTCCCCTCAATCGACGGGCGGGTCAATATTTAAATGTGAAAGTGTTTGGGCCACGAAAGAGAGATGGATCATGTTTCCAAAGCAAATCATTCTATCTATCTATTCAGCAAAAGATACATTTTACTATCCAGCTAGAATGTGTTGTAGAGTAAAAGAAACTTGAATAATTATTTGCACGCGTATCTGTGGCTTAAATTCTAAACCAGAACAGGTCCTGTTTCCATTTAGTTATCAAGCAGAGAGGCAAGTTTTTCGCCTTTTCTCCTATCTCTCAAGTAGTTTCCACCTCGTTTTTACCTCTTCTCTCACCGCATCGCATCCGTTTTGCATACAAGATACATTTTGAGGCGCAAACTCTTAGGTGCTCTTGTGGTGGCATCTCAAGGGGTTTCCTACATTTTGGCAATTCTTGTATCCCATTTCACCCCAGCATCTTCCACACACTTTCTTATACATTCATCCCTCCTTCTGTTCCATGTGTGGGCGGGGTCCTTCGCCCATTTATATCATATATGCATGTGTGTCAAAGCCGTGTAAAATAATAAAAAATGTGTGGCATACTTTTCGCAGACCTCCTGCTCACTTCTCTCCGAGAAAAATCAGCATTCATTCAGTTTTATGGCCCTTCTTCGTTCTGACTTTTTGTTTCGGCCTACACGCTGCACCTCGCCCACTACGCCCTCTTTGGCGTAATTGAATTTTTATGACCTGCTGCCAAACAGGCGACAAGGCGAGGAACAACTTCAAGGAATGCGAAGGATCCACAACAAGAAGAACCATAACCTCAAAAGCCATAAAATTCTCATAAATCCCGAATTTCAGAATGTGCCTATGCCGGGGATCCCCCCTTCCCACGTCTTTTATTAGCTGCCATAATCGAAGCTCGAGCCCCTCCATATGTCCCGTTGACTGCGTCCAAACATGCGACAATCGCAACCGAAAATTGCAACTGCAATTCGGAGTTTTACTCCGTTGTTCGCCCGCGCTATGCAGATTGCGGAATGGCATATCGGGGGGCTGTTCCGAGTAAAACTTTCGGGCCTCGCCTAGCCCAGAAAAGGCATTTCCGGGCAATAAAACTCTGGCGCGTAGCAATTTCCATTGCACGGGCCAGTAGTAGGAGTGCAATGAACCATGGCTGGGGCCCACGAACAACTTTTGTACATGGCGTGATATGCGCCTAAAAGTATGCAGCGACTGCAAAAACAGAACAAACCGTCTGATAAGCATGAAAGCGGAAAGGCAGACAAGGCAAGGCAGACAGGGAAAGGGGAACAGCGAGACAGAGACAGACCCTAAACTGACAGGGAGTAGGCTTTGTCCTGTCCAAAAATGACCAACGTCTGTCTGTCTGATGTTTCATCTTGTTGCAATTTCTGGTATACAAATTGTGGAAAGCCTCAGACATCTTGAATTCCCTTCAAATTAAAGTGTTTCTCATCTTTATCTTCTTTATCTTCAAATTTAATAGATACAAAATATTAGTTTTGTGGTGAATGTGGATTTGTGAAACACCCAGAAAGATGCATTTCGAATCACATAAACTAGTAATAGCCAAGTCGATATAGATTTTTTTTGTCTGTCCGTCTTGATAGACAGGCGTCCAGTCAGAGATTAGAGCTCCTCTCTTGTTTTTTTTGTTTTTTTTCCCCATCACTTATGACAAATGCGAGCAAAATTGAAAGAGATCGCGGTCTGCTTCGGCCAAAATAGCAGCAACAGGATTCAAGGCAAAGCAAAAGTCCCTACGATCTACTGACCGATCAATTAAAATAATAGAATTAATTAATAGAATTAGCCCATAGACTGCATTTCTTGTATTAAACTGGATTATCTAGTTCTTTAAATAACACCAGTATCTTTAAATTTCAGTAGTACATAAGTGAGTAAGTGGGTAAGTGGTATATATATCACATATTAGCAGGGTCTCCTAGCTGGTAGTTCCATGTTCTATTAGGAAATTCGACCTTTAGCAAACTACCCTTGGAACATACATATGTATGTATGACTTGTACAATATAATTGTCAGTGTTTCATTATGGTAACAAAAGTACTTGTATTTCTGCTCATTGTAACAACATTAAAGCCTTAGAAATGAGCTTGGTTTAGCATGATGTAAATGCTACTACAATGTTTTTGCTAAAGGCCAAATGGTCAACATGATACGATGTTTAATTTTAGTTTGTGGTAAAGAAAAAGAATTCCTTGCATGGAATCCTTGCTACAAATGTAAGGACAGTAGATGTTTTCAAACTTATTCCGTTTGTGACCAAAAATTATTCACACTTTACTATCCTATTGGAATAGTTTGGGACACCGTCCTACAGCCAAGTACAGTGGATCCTCTAAGGAACAAGCAGACTTTACAGATCAAAGAAAGTACCAACTTTTTCCTAAGCTCTTAATCTTTTGATTAATTTATTTTGTATTATTAATTTTGACTATAAAAGTTGCCCTTTTATTTTAATATATGTATGTACTTTTATTCTTCTTTCCCTTTCTTTTTGTACAGAATTCCCAGTAATTTCAGCATCCTAGACTCTCCACACAGCCTTGGCCAAAGTTTCCGGTTTTTTGGGTGAAAAATTTATTTTCATTTCCCTCAAAGTAGGGAAAATTTATCACGTCGAGTTTGTTGCTTAATGTTCAAGTGTCGACTGCGTTCTGCTCCTCCATTCTGCAGCTCATTCTATCTCTGTTTCTGTGGCCATCTCTCACTCGCTCTCTCTGGCTGTCCCTCAAAGTTTCTCTTTTTTGAAGTGTCTGCACCAACAACAAGTGTGTGCGTGTGTGTGCCCATCCATGTGAGCTTCTGTGTGTGTGTGTGTGTATGTTGCGTTTGTTTGTCTGTTCTGTGCAGCTTGTTAAATATTTATCTGCCCTTTTTTATACATACTCGTACACATATCTACCCTAACACGAGACCCCCGAGCAGGTCATAGGGTACGTTGTGTTCTCTACGAATTACAGTCAAGCAGAATTCTATATCAAAGTGAAAATTGCGATTGAGAGAAATTTGAGAAAACTTCTTACGGCGAATAGAAGCCACTCAAGCCATTCAAACATGGGAATTTTTCAAAGTTTCGGGTAATTTTTTTGTGATTTAATAAATAAGTGTAAAAACATATATAAAGAATGTTCTTTTCAAAGAAAAATAAAACTCGGTTTTTAAATATAAACAGAGTGATATTGAATATAATTTCCTTTGATTTAAAAATAAATGTAAATAATCTGATAATAAAGCAATTTAAAATAAACAGTAAATATTAAATAAAATAAAAAATTTATAAGAGATAATATATCAGATAAATATTATTGTATGTCAGTCGAATTTACATATTTATTAAATCTATGAATATAAGAAAATCTTTATAAATGCACTAAAATTCCTTTAAATCATCAGAAAACTGTGTAGAATACGAGTCAGATTTCTGCAGTTCTATAGCAATATTATTAATTTTGAATCGACTACCGAAGAAATGTTGAAACGTTAGCTCAGAGTTCTCATTGTCCTCTAAAATTGATTCCCATCGAAAAAAGGATTATATTCATTCATTTTGTTCTCCTATCTAAAATGTGAAAGCCGTTTTTAACCACAATTTAAGAGAGAGAGTACTCATGATTCGTTCATTGCCCAGCCACCATTACATTTGAACATTTTTCCTGTTGATATTTTGCACACTTTTGAGTTTGCTCATTTCTGCTCTATATTCCGTTTTGATGTGTTTTTTTAATTAGCTGCAATTAAAAATTTAAGTGCTCTCCCAGCCAGGCAAAGTAACAGCGAAAACTGACCAATAAAAAAAACAGTGAAACAGAAAAAAAGAGAAATGGCCAGAAAGGAGCTTAAGGCCACGGGCTTAAAAAGCACAGAAGAGCAGACACCGCAGAGAGAGAGTTGTGGTCCAGTTCCATTCCAGAGAATGTTCATAACCCAATTAGCTTCGACAGCTGCGTTTGAGGCCAGTAACCTTCTCTCTCGGCCACCACACAATCGATTTGACCAAGATAATTTCCATTTCGAACAGGAAAAGATAAGTTAAAGCTTTGGAAAAGTTGTATCTTTGCTGGACCATTGCTAATTGCTCTTTTCGAGTTTCCAATTATGGTAGGTTAAATATTTATTTAAAGCCAAATGGTAGACGGTAAGCCCCTCGAATGTGAAACGTGGCCACCCGCAACCACGGCCTGCAAATGGACTAACGTGACTTGCCATTTGTATAACTTGGTCGTAGCACCCAGTGCCCAGTGGAACACAGCGGATGCGGGCAGGGCGAGTGCTTTGGAGTGATGAAAACAAAAGTTTAATTGAATTTGCTTCACCGGGGCCAAAGCAGGCAGACCCGCCGCTGACGTCAAATGAACGTCCACCCCACTCATCCATCTTGTCCCTGTATCTATCTTTGCCCTGTGCAAGGAGCCAGCGGTTTCCTACTGGATGCACGGATGTCCTTATGAAACCTGCCTGCCTGCTGTGTGGTTGAGATGGAGAAATGACATGCCTCAAGAGTTTGAAACAATGGCATGATTTCTATGCAAACTGCAGGCCATAACTGCGTGATGAAACTTCTTTAGTGCTTAGGCGTATAATCAATATCTAAATTGGGGATCTGTTTAAGTGACACTCTTGTGGCAGGTATTCAGAATTATCAATCTATTTTCTGTCTCAAAATAGTCTTTATATCCACAAATCATTACACTTCCATTCCATGCCTGGGAAATCAACCGAAAGGTTCACACAATATTTTAATTGGTATTTGTTTCAGCAAATAATATCTGTAATAAAGCCGGTATTCAGCCGGAAATCCTTTATCCCTCACAGGCAGCCTTCAGTAGGGTATGCATAAAATATAATTAGGATAAACCGTTTAAGTGCAATTCCACACGTCACGTACTTAGCGCAAAACGTTAAGTTAATTGAACGCATATTGGGGCTATGTATCCGTCTCCTCCACGCAAGGCCCCAGCCATGGTCCGGGAAAGGGATACTCCATCTCGATCTCCATCTCCACCCCGAAATTATGATTTGGGAATTACGTATACACACATATAGACATATCGGCTATTGTACGAGCGCGTAAGTACGCCGCTGGGTCAGGATATATACACACACATACTCGTACATATCGATGTGGTCGTTGCACGGTACCCATTCGCTTGCCCCCGTTTCCTGGCCCGTGCGAACGTTGCCTGCATATTAAGCACTTGACTTGTTCATGCATCCCGTATCTATGTATTTGTATCTGCGTGAGCGTGTGCGTGCGTGCTCGTGCAAGGCAAAATTTATTCATAGCTTCCGCTTTTTGAGTCATTATCATTGACTTGCCATTGGCAGGCCATCCCAATTGCTGAGACTGCAATTGTGTATCCGCAATCCATAAGATACAGCGAATGTGGTGCCACGCCCACTCGCTATAGTGTAGATTTTTAATTATGCCTGCAGCCTTGACCTTCAGCATCGTCAGAGATTGCTATCGACTTTGATTGAGCACTAAGATACTCGAGCAATGATTTTGAGATAGGCAAATTTGCCTATTAAATTTTCCCTAGGCATACTTTTTGGACTGAGTGTGTGGGCTTTTGGCAAATAGATAAACGCATTTAAATTGCACAAGAAGTGTAAACTTTGCCACCAGCTGTGCCAGCACCAGTTCATGGCTGCCTCCGAAATTTATGTTGACAACGTGCAACCACTGCTTTCGCAACTCTTTTCCTCCTTTTGGCAGCCCAAATAAAATGACCGACCAGCAAATTCCGTGCGCTTATTAATGGGTCATGTGTGCAGTGCTAAAGTTTTCCTTCTTTTTTTTTTGGAAGATACTCTCTTTGGAGGAGGAGCAGCACAGCGGGTGAAGGAAGAATGGCAGGAACTGGTGTACGTTTCGTGGCTGGGGGAGACCTATCCTATCTTTTACTACTTGGCCAGTGCCAGTGCCAGAGCCAGTGCCATTTTGCAATGAAAGTTTTTGCGCTGCTGCCCTGTGGCTGAAAGTTTGTGCCACCAATTCCCTCACGTACTGCTGCTCTTTCCCTCATCCCTCTGCCACCCCCCGTCATTGTTCAACATCGTAGTTCATTTTTGGTAATTTCCCGCCTTTAGCTGTAAGCAAATTATGAGCTTCATTTGCATATTTCCACCAGTGCCACAAAAACAACAAAAGGCAAAAATTGAAAACGCGATTCGCACGAATTTACATAAGCTGCCACCGCTGTCCGTAACCCCTTTTTGGTACCACCCCCAAAGGTGTTGGCCAATGCATAAATCATCAGCTCTGCACACACTCCCACACACCCATCCGTTCGCAGAGTACAGAGCCTGTACAACGGTGCGTATGGCTGCTGAAATTCTATCAGCGAACTCATCAAAAATGGAAAATGGGAATGTAATTGTAATAGAGACAGCTGCTGCTATTGTTGGTGGTCCTGCACTCCTAAGGCCTGATCCAGTTGCGCTATAAATTCCATTTGTAAGGAAATTACATCGATATTTCGTATACGCAGTGTAGGAAATTAAGTGGTTGTGCCAGGACCTAGCCAGAGAGGATTGGTTGCGCAGCACACTGGACAGAGGTTGGGTTTAAAAAGAGATTGGCAGAGGAGCCGGCAGTTAAGAAGAAAATCAGGATTGATTAGTCAGAGCCAAGGCAGGTGGCTCTTCCAGCCAGATGGCCATTTCCATGGAAATTTGTATTGTTGCTTCTGTAGCCACCGGAGGAGTAAATTTATCTCTTCTGGCCACTGTCACTGTCAATTCCAGGAATTGGCTTGCCCCAAAACGAAACAACTTGACTCAAAATTGAGTCAAGTGCACGGGGAAAAAAGCTTATAAAAAACGTAACGCTCGACGTAATTAAAGCCCTGCCACCAGGCGGATGTTGTTAAACAACGAAAAAAAAAAAACAGCGAAGAGAATGGCAGTAGAATGCGGGGCTCTTCCGTAACAATACGCTTCCGGTTGGAGCGCGATGGGAAAAGGGAAACGCCACTGTTCGACTGGGAAATTAAAAGTGCCACAGCAACACAGCGCAGGACAACAACAACCTAAAACCGAACAGAATCCACAAACGAAAAACAAAAATGGGCTTCAGAGCCAGGTGAAAGGGCGACAATAATTGGAACAGTAGAGCAAACCCCCATCCCCATCCCCAGCCACAGCCCCAGGTTCAGCCATTCCCCGTGCTACCTTTGTGTGGCCGCAGCACTGTCTCTGCGTGTTGCAGCATCTGTGTGACACAAAAACCAACTAACGCTAGATGCCTGTCCCGGCCGCAGCGCAACTTTAATTGATTGCGGTCCGAGTCTTGTTTGGTGGCAGCTGAAAAGTATGCTCTCATTTTTCCCACGACCTAAGGATTGAGCATTATAGGAGAGGCAAATGTAAATTAGAAGGGATCCACGAGTACAGCCTGTTAAGAAGATTTGGGACAGAAAAAGGAGCGAGGGAACAGAGGGGAAAATTGGTTTTTACGTGTCATTCAATAAAGCTTTGAGAATGTAACTTTGAGGCTTATATTTGTGGGATTGTATCAGCTATAGCTCCACTCATACCTGACTTAAGTATTAAATAGTCTTCAAGAACTTTTTTAGTTTGCTATCAACGAAGATTGTTCCTTGCAAATTCCATTTATTCCTCAGGTTTTTTCACCAATCCAGAGTATATCTAAAATTTCGCAATCCCCAATAAGTACTCGATATTTATGTAGTCTACTTTCCAGAGGAGCAGCAGTTGCCATTGCAGCCACAAAATGAAACCGCAGAAAGAACACGATGTGACGCCAGTGCCAGTTTTAATTTCTAACATAAATTTGAATGCAATTAATTTGGTTGCTGCTGTACTTTCATACTTCTGCTGCTGCTGTTGCGTGTTTCACGCCATTTTATTTTCCATGGGTTTTTTTTTTGGTTTTTGGTTGGAAACAACTTTTTCTGCCATGGAATTTTAGCACCTTCATCCGCGTTTCCCCTCTCCGGCTGCTTGTTTCGCGTATCGCACATCGGGGCGTATGGCATATCGTTTGTCAGTTTTGGAATGTGGCAAATGTGTTAGACTCACGCATTCCCCCCGCCAATCCCTTGCTCTCTCTCTTGGGACAATTTTGCCAGCGATTGTTATCGCCAGTCGTTTGTTAAAATTGCACCCGCACAATGCAACAAACGCGGTGGCAACAATAGCTGAAATAATGGTTGCACAATTATAAGTGCAGCAACAACATAAAGTGGGTAAAACAATAGTCGACCACAGAGATACCCCTAGATAATACATGTCTATTCTTCTTATATACTCTACTGAGTCTTTCAGAAATGTTTTATTGAACATTTATAGATGATCGGATGATAACAAAAATAAATATATTTGTAGAGGAAAGCACAAGGTATTGTATTTCATGATTTCTATTGATTTCATTTTCGTATAAAAAGCTTATATTTCCTGGCAACCAATTGCACTAACTTGCTACCAACTGTTCCCACAAAGTGCCAAAGATAATGCCAATAATAAACTACACTTTCTTCCAGCTGTTACAAACTTCATCAAAACGACAATATACCCCTTGCATTCGAATCAATGTGAGTACGAAAAAATGCTTTAGTTTCCATAGTATTTTTTTTTATTTCGATGTGCGGCTCCCTTGTTGCACCATTATAAATAACAAACAACAAAATTGTTTATAATTACACATTAGCAGATAAAATATTGCATGTGGCTCTGATGTTGCAAGTGCATGTAGTTGTTGCCACTGCCGCTGCAACTGTTGGCAGCCATTTGCAATGCTCTCTTGTGTGTGTGTGTTGTGTGTGGGGGCTGGGGGCTGGCGTCCAATTTGTTGGCCGGGTTTCCTCAACCGTCGTCTGGCTCTGGTAATTGATGTTTTTAGCGGGTTGCCTGTCCACTCTCTCTATTTTTTATGATGTGCTTGATGGCGCTAAAGTGTTGTCATTATCACCGATTACGATTGTGATTATGTAATTATCGTTTAAAGTCTAGCTTTGGGGAATTATGAGATTGCTTTTCCCCTCCCTACGGCCTGATTATCCCCGTGCACCATCTATTTATTTGAAGCCCCAAGAGAAACATTTTAATGCAAATCTGATATATTGTTAACACAGGACACCACGCCATTAAGGCCAACACCTGTGTGAGAACAGAAACACAACACAATTGGCAATATGTACCACAGACAGGACGGGCAAGGCCGAAGAATATCCAAGTCAAGGACCATAAGCACGTACGCTTCAGTGCCGAGACATTAGATATATTAAGAGGTCCTCCCTGTTCCATCTTCCACACTCTTAATGTTCAACAAATTGCACAGCAAATACGAGTAGGTTTATTCTATATGTATGAACAATAAAATAATAGCAGGCTAACAGCAGGCGAAGAAGACATAATAACTGCAGGCCAGAGACAGCACACAGCAGGCAAAGGACCCTGCCAGGCCAGGATCTGTCCGCCAAGGCTGTCTGCCAAATGCAACAAGCAGCCGCAAATGGGATTAAAGCGTTCCAGCCATTCACTCCTTTTGCCCTCTTGCTCTTTTGCCCATTCGACGGTTTATTGTTTAATGCATAAATATGTTCCTTATTGTTGAATTCCCATGGCATACAGGGCGTATGGGTTATAGCCATTTCATTTGAAATTCAAATTGGGTTTAAGTCCCGTTCGATTGTTGTGGTTTAACAGTATCGGGTTAATTGAAAGCTGTGAAGGTATTCACCTCAATTTAAAATTCAGAAGAACTGTGGTATTTTTACCCCAGTACCTTTTCTATCGTGTTTTTAGTTTTTGATCATTTTTAAAAAGTCTTTCTCTTCGATGACGCTGCTTTGGGTTGCATTTTTACATCTAATATATTTATCAAAACACTTTTTTTTAACAGACGATTAAATTATAGTTTTAATTACCATATTTCAGTCAAAAGCAAAAAACAGAACATATGTTTTTCCCACTATATCAGATAATTGTTAAAAAATGTTGAAAAATACAAATTTTGAATAGATTTTGACCAATTTTTTTCTACGTAAAACCTATAACAAAGTTCTATAGTAAATCTAGATGGATTATTTACAAAAAATTTTTAAAACAATAAATTCTAGACAGTTTTCTAAGAAAAATCTATTAAAAAGTATATAAAATAATTAGGTCACGAACACAAATAAAAACGCATTCTAATTTAATAAAAATTGTTATTCGGTTTTATCCACAATGCTATCGGAGGAAATGAAATAATAAAACCACAAATATTTTCTATATATGTATATTTCTAATATTAATTTATACAATTTTAGTTTCATTTACGGGCCAATCAAATGTTTTTTTGGTATCGATTATCTACCGGAGAACAGAGCACACACGGTACAACAATTATAATTGAATTAAGCTTAAGGACTTATGGGGGTTACGAGTATTTCGGGGGGTGGTTTATTTCGGGTTATGTGGGGGCTTTGATCAGCTGGTTAGAGCTTACCTTGTGGCTGCTGTCAGGCAGGCAAACGCTTTAATGGGTGTCTGAAACCTGAAATATAAAAAGAAAACCGGAAAAGAAAAGAAGAAAAGTCGCCACTGGTAAAACAATTTTTTCATTTCGATCTCACTTATAAACGTTTTGATGATTTTTTGTTTGTTTTTTTTTTTTAATTTTGTTTTTGTGGTTATTTTGTGAGGTCATATTATGGGTTTTCACTACATCGTTTGTATGGATATATATAAATATATGGTTTTGGGGGATATGGATATGTATATATCGTACGAGTTGACAACATTCTGGATATTTTTTTTGGTGTTGCTTTTTTGATGATGGCCAACCACGTTCGGAATGCGTTTGTTCTCAATTAAAATGCGTGGCGAGGGCTCGTTATTGATTGATTTATTATTCAATGGGGGGTTTCTCAGATAGCGATATAATATTTACAAAATGCACATAATATATTAAAATTTTTTGTCATGAATTTTGATTTTAGTTTTTCATGAATAAGAGGGTGGAGGGGTTGAGGAAAAGACACAAAACACGCAGAAATCTATTTACATGAAGTACCAATATACGAATACTCTATAAGTGGATTGAAGCGTCTGTCAAGTGGATCATCAGGTAGATAATGAATTACAGGACAGGATCCACCACACACACAGATCTCTCAGCAACGACTACGGGGTTAAGGTACAAGTATTTTACATTATAATTCATGATTGATGCAAAATGATTTATGCACAAGATTTCCTATATTTTTTGCTGTGGCTGCACCAATTAAAAACTATTTTACTTAATTTTTATTAAATACCACAACCATTTTTAATCATTTATGTTATTTATATGTACACAAAAATTTGAGGGGGAGAGAGACCATGTTAAAATGCGCTAATGAAAACATATTTACAATATACAATATATACATATATGAAATGAATTATCAAAGGTAAGCCAAACCAACAGCAGCAGCAACAACGACAACAGGATCGAAAGGGGGAGGGGACCAACCTTATAGATGTATGCATAAATATCATTATAAATCAGTCATGTTCGGGGCTCCTGTTCGGGTATTCTAGGACAGTACAGGAAAAACTATGTTAAATTATGCAACAACTATTTTGCTAGACACACAACATAAATATCCTACGACTACCGCAAACAGGAAACAGGAAACAGGAGACCAACCAACAGTACAGCAAAATATACAACACAATATACGAAAATATATTTATAATGTAAACAGAGTAAAAAATGTTTACTATTTATTTGGTATGCACGACGTTTATTGTGTGGGTGCGTGTGTGTTTTTATTTCAAATTTAATTTGAATAAATGTTGAGCCTGCTCTGCGTGCGGGAAGCCCCGGGCGTATACTTAATAATTGTTGTAATTTTAATAGATAGACAGGGATGATGGGTTGGGATAAAATTCCGGCGTGATGGGAGTTTCAGGAAATTATTTCTAACATTTTATGTTAAAGTTGAATACTCTTAAGAGCCGGGTTCTGGGGGTTTCACCCTAGGAAGAGGAAGAAGCAGTTCTAAAAAAGATTGAAAGAGTTCAGGGATGTCAGGAGACATTCAGAAGTTTCTTTATCTAGTTTTCAAACTAATTTGCATGGTTTTTTGTTTGGATATGAAAGAATTGTAAATCTATTTTTATTTTCTTTGATTTTAAACTGATTTAAGGGGCATAAATTCAGACTCGAGGGAGATGAGAAGTAAACACCTTAAAGTTATTTCTTATCTTCAATAAGCAGTGAAAGGAAATTCTTCCCCTTACTGTTTTTACTCCTCTGGATAAATTTACCTAACCTAAAGATACGATTTTGTGTATCTTGGCCCTCATCTACTCATTCCCACTGCGTTCACTTTTTCTCCTGGCACCTGTCACGTGTGTGACAGGGGGGCTTCCCCCCTAAAAATGTAGGCCAAAATGCGAGGATTTTCCCTTCCTAGATGTGACACCAAAATGTCAGCAAGGAGCGGCGGAGGCGGAGGAGAGGACCCGCCTGAAAAGGCTAATGAGAGAGCGCATCAGGCGGAAAGGCCCAAGGGACGTACTCATTTGTAATTAAGAGCAGAACGAAGTCTTATTCCCACACACTCATAAATATATATATACTGAAATATTCCTATAGTATAATGAAGGAAAATATATATTCATTCATAGGGCGCAGGTTGAATTTGGAAAACTGCTGCTAATTAAGCGACTTTCCACGCTTTACCTCCCTCTTTTCTAATTAAATAAAAATTCGAAACGAAGTTAAATGATTATTTGATAAGCCGCCAAAACAGTGCCTGCCAAAAGCATCCATTCAGAATGCTCTTTTCCTAAATGCGGATATTCAAAATACAATCCCCAATCGGGGGGAAAAATCTTTGGCAAATTGTCAAAACAAAAAAAATGAAGGAAAAACATTTTTAATTTCCTGCCATAAATTGTATGCAAATGTAATAGATTTTCTCCTAGATAAAATGTTGTTTTTCAATTTCGGATTTGGCCGATATGTTAATGTCTGTTTTGTTCAGTACGGGAACAGTATGGATAGATGGTAGAATGGTTTTCTGATGGTGTTAAAACTACGAAATAATGTTTTGTAATGTAAAGGGAATAATATGTTTTTGGTTAGGTTAACAGATACATAGATACATATACACGAATATAAGTACATATATGTCGATGGGTATATAATTAGTTGGGCTACATGGGATTAGGGCTTACACAGGACACACACAAACACTCAGAATACAATGCTTTAGGTATAGAGCTATCCCTGAATTAGTCCTTATAATGGGGTATTCTTTAGTCAAGTCTGGGTTTTGTCGCTTACCTGAAATGAAAGAAGAAGGATATAACTATTAGTTTAGGTATTCATAAATGTTTTTACAACAAATTTAAAATTTATTTAAGCATTTGTTTCATGAAATGCCGCTGAAAATACTAGTGCGATTCCTAGGAATCCATTGTTAATTCTTTGAGTTCCAATAGGTCCTTAGTACTATGCCTCTTTTGCATATCCTTACACCTCTTGCAAATTTGCATAGCCCTAAGCGTTTCGAGCAGCACATCATTCCGGCCTGCCCTCCCAACAAATTGGTATTAAAAATGTACACGCAATCCTTTTAATCGATTCAGAGCCGTAAACTAACTTACTTGCAAGGCGGGGAGTGGGGGCAAGGGGCTTTGGGGCTTGGGCCACCCAACATGTGTATTATAAAACGTTAGTTAAACGTTTTGGTCGGCTTGTGCATCAAATATGCATATGTATCGTATATGCAAGTAGGTAAATGCACACGGCTCTGAGCCGCTGAAAGGGTGCTCGGGTTTGTCGCGGTCAAAGCTTAAAACTCAGTGAATTAGGGACAAAGTTTACATGGGAAATGGTAGAAAATTAGCTAATAAATGGCTACAAAAAGGGGACTGCTCGAGTATAATAGTTGCTTATTTGGTAAATATGATTATTTCTGTTGTTGATCCATTCTGGCTGCGAGTGCTCCATTTATTTACTTTCGAATAGAATAGAATGCAGAGCGAATTGAAACTTTTGTGGACAGATTATGGGCTTTATATATCATATCCTAAGGAACTTGTAGTCCCACATGAAGCGGTGCATTGATACTGGGCTCAAGACGCACGGAAAAGAATATACAGAGGCATCCACAAGGAATCATTTGATATGTATCTGAAGCCCCTATGAGCTCCTTCATATTGGAATCATAGAGCAATCTAGCCAAAATATAGAGAACAGTATTCTTTTTTTCTAAATCTTTAAACCTTTCTGAACCTGTTGGCATACAAATAGCAATACAATTTTGGTTCCAAAATATACGGTTTGCTTCCATAAAGCGGATTGAGTAGATTACTGCACACAGCAGCAAAACTTGCATCTCTCTCTCACTCCGATTCACTTTCGCTTTGGATTTTGCAGAGCAATTTGACAACTCTGTCAGACCATATAAAAGCCGTAACAACTGTCTGTCCGTCTGTCTGCCCGACTGTCGGTCTGTCTATTACAATTTTTCTGGCATGGCCCAAAGAGCTTAGCACATAAATCTGACACACGCCGAGCGCGAGGCGGAGTCGAGTCGAGGCGAATCGAGCCGCGTCGAATCGCGTTTTGGCTGTGGTCTACTATATGGAATGGAACAAAACTCAAATATTCATCGATATGACGAATTGTAACTGGCACGAGTCTCTGGTCTTCGGTCTCCGGTCTCTGGTCTCTGGCGCTCCCTTTCTCCTCCTCTCTCTTCCCCTCTTCTTGGTGGTGGTGCTTGCCGCCATAAACTGCATTTTAATTGCATTTATTCTTTTTCGTTATGTGTTTTTTTGTCGTGAGAGCCAACCCTCAAGGTGAGCGACAAAAAAATATACATAAAAATATTCCTCCGGCATCAGTCATGTGTACATAACGTATATAAATTATATAGTATGTTGTTGCTTTTTTTTGTGTTTTTTTCGAAATGGGAAAACATTTATAATTGCACATAAAAACCAAAGCCGTTTAAAGAGCTTTTTGGTGTGCGTGGGAGGCGGTGGAGGGGGTTCTCTGCCCTGTCGCTCGGGGCTGACTTCCACGTTTAAATGATTCACAAAGCCCCGATTTCCGAGCTCTGAGCTCCCGATATGCATACGTAATTTCCAGCTCGATTTTAACGAGGACACACGGACACTGACGAGAGGACGAGGCATCGGCTTCGGCATCGGTATCGGCTGGGGGGCTGGGCTGTCCATTTTAATGGTGACATTTAATATGCGTTAATTATGCCATTTATGGGCCGCTGCTTCGTATTGGGGTTTTGGGGCATATGCGCTAAATGGTTTGTCGTTAAGAGCTTCTCATCAATTTTTCAGACACAAAAACAAACAGTATCGTATCCCAAAAGTAACACCCAAATCATCGCAAATTGCTTTGGACAGCAGTTTGGGTCTCGTCTCGGGTGTTGTTTTCGTGTGTTTTGACAAGCAACCAAGTTGTTCATTTCTAATATGTGACGTGACACAAACAACATTCCAAAACAATAATCATAAAATAAAACTCGCATAAAAACGACTATTGACGAACTAAAGTGTTCGGAGAGAGGACCTTTTTGGGGAAGGGTCAAATTATGCAAATTTCTGAGAAGATGCTGGCTAGGGGATGGATGCTTTTTGTTTGGGGATGATTGTGGGAATGCCAATATGAAACTTGATGCCCATGTGGTGAAACATATTTTGTTGCTTTTCTAGCAATATAATTATCTAAAGAAAATAATCTGAAGCTCCTCCTTCCAGTAACATCCCTTCGGTATCCGGTAGATGATCAACATTTTAACATTTCTTAATGAATGCATCTCATTCCTTTTCGTTTCTGTCTTTTATTCAGTTGACCTTCTCAGTCCAGCTTGTCCAAAGGGTACACATAAGCCCAAAGGTTACATTTTTTTGTTCTTTAATAAAATGCTCATTTCTTATGCTTAATTCCATTAGTACTCAACTTTTCCCATATTTTTTTCCCCATATAATATTTCTGTCGAATCAATTTGCTCGATACTTTAAAGCGTTTTGCTAGAAGAGAATTGCGAAAAGTGCTAAGGACAACAAACATATCCCATTCCCTCAACAATAGCAGCAAATAATCGAAATCCAAACAGAAATTGGACTTATCATGGAGACTGGCACAGACACACAGATACACACACACATGCTCGTCCCATACTGTGGCACAAATAAGTGTAGTCTACTTTTGGGCAAAGCTTTCACGCTGTCGAAGCTCCGGCAAGTTTTTATCCAATGCCGAAATCTTACAAATACGAAAATAGTTTCTTTTTTTCCCCACATGCACTAGACAACATGGGGGGTTGAAGAGGGGGAATTGCGGTTCAGATACTTGGGATGTGGTTGGGGTGGCTGGAAAAAAGTACAACGGAAATGGAGGGTGTCTGTCCCTCTGTGTGTGTGTGTGTGTGTGTTACGATATGCGAGGCGGAACGAATTGCCGCTGTGCTGGCTGCTGACTGCCTTTGTTGTTGGTGTGGGTGTGTTGGTGTTGCCACTGCCGTTATATTTGCGGCAGGAGAATAAACGAAATGGCAGTCCCAAGTACAAAAGTTGGCAGCTCTGGCAACCGCAGAGGGAAGTGAAAGGACCAGATATAAGTAAATGTTGGCTAAGGCAAATGGGAGGGAAACGAATCGGATGTACCTTGGGAATTATCTATGGGATTTATAGTAATTTAAAGAAACGGATTGGAAGCTCTTCTAGAGACAAATTCTGCCCTTTGCATATTCCTTGACCACTTTCTTGCTTATCATATCTTCAGCATAGGATATAATCATCTAGACTCTTAAGATAGCAAACAGGTTCCAATCAAGCAAGCTTCCCGAACATTCTCCTTAATTATAAACCTTATCCACCCTTCGAAAGACATATCCTATCCATGAATAGCCCAACATTTCAAACCATTAGAGGGTGCCATAAGCGCACCTACACACCCCCAAGCATAGCCAGAAAAGGGTTGCACACACACACACATACACACAGTAAAACGGGGCCCACATTTTCGTACACTGTAAATATAATATTTTATTGTACAATAAATACAACAACAAAAAAAGGAAACAAAATAGAATGAAGCCCCAAAAAAAATAATACTAAGTAGAAATGGCGCGGTACTTTGCCTTGGACGAAAGCGGATTCATAACATGAAATTGCTTTTCATGATGGGGCTGGGCTCCAGCTTATGACTCGTACACAAAAGAAAAGCCCTCCTCCCCCTACCAACACATGACTGAGCATGTGTCGAGGAAAGGGTTATGTGTCTATGTTAATGGTTATATTTCTACTGCATCTACATTTCGTAACTATTCCATTTACCCCCCTCCCCCATCCTAGCCAGCAAATGAAAATTGTATTTTCATCATTTGAACACGTCATATTACATATTAGATATATGAATGAAGTTTCTCGTGTTGGATTAGATGTTTCCCTATGTTTGTAGTATATGGGAAATAATTTGCGGCTTTTTGGGAGAAATTTCCTGCAAATATTTCTATTAGACATTTTAGGGCTTTCCAAACAAAAATCTTTCAGGAGATTGGAAGATTCCCCATTTCAGAGGAAATCCACACAAATACTGTGCCAATAAAAATTATTTTGCTGACAATTTAATTAAAATAAAAAAGCATAAAACCAATTAAAATTCTGGTCAATGAAATTCGCATAAAAAATGGTAAACTTTTTCATGATTCATAGAACTGCTAACAAGCATCATGGAATACGCCGTTTTCAACCACAAAATTGTATTGCATTTGCAATCAAAAACCAAAGAAATATTTTCGACAATTTTTTGTCAATTGTCAAAAATAAGACTACATTTCCCCCTATTTATTTTAAACCCACAAAATGTTTGCACATATCCGAGATACGAGTACTCGTATATTTACATTTCCCAATTGCCCTTGGCTGCTGGCTGCGCGGGATTGTGTCAAATTCGTTTAGTTCGGTAAACAAAAATGTGTGGGAAAACAGGTTTTCTCTTTCTGGGGAAATATGTATGTATATATGCATGTGTTTTACGGCAGAAAAAAAACTAGGCTAAATAATATTTTCATAAATCGGAAAAATGTAAAAAAGGAATGCCAGTCTATGTGTTTACTTTATTTTAAATAAAAGCTGCCTAAATAGTTTAAATAAACGCGGTTTAATTACCAGACAAAAAGTTAAAGAAAAAATTCCTATCACTCTTTATCAAAATATAAACAGATTAATCATAATTTTGATACTCCAAATAAAATTCTCAATAAATCTATAAAATTCGAATTGAGTAACAAACAAAATAAACTAAAAAATTGCATTATTTATGTTGAAAATAAATCAAGAAAAATGGCATTAAATGCCAGATTTTCGTAGTGCTCTTCAATATAAAACTGTTATTGCTTGAAAAATGTTTACAAAAATTCCCATAGATACAGAAAGTTCCAATCTCACTTCCATGTAAATATACACCGGGAAATTCCTTAATAATTTGTAGCTTCCTTGAGGTTGAAGTAAAGACAGTTTTTCTCAAAAAATTTCTTGGTTGCTGTCAGACGACTTTCGTTTTCCCGTTTTTGGCATCGACAGCTGCACAGCTTCCCAAGCAATTTGGACTATAGTTTTCCCATTCATTTCCCATAGACTTGGTTCCACACTTTGCTGGGCGTTACGCTCCGCCTGACTATGGGGCAAGACGAGACACGGAGCACGTTGCCTCCAGTTAGCTATGAACAAACACTTTTGCCATTTAATTGACTGTTTGCGGCTGTTACTTGCAGCCTGTTTACGGGCATCTCCTCTCACTCTAATTAAACACTTTTATAATTAATATTGTTACAGACAACTGCACACTTGCCCATTCCCTCGTTGGGCGTTGAAGAGTTTAATTGAAATTTAATTATACTTGTACGTACAATGTGTGAAGGAAATGGTGCACGAGTGGAGTCTGCTACCAGATACGCCGTTCGGCCCTGCCCTCTGCATCCATCGAGGGGCCTCTCGAACTCGCAGCCAATTGAGCGTAAGCAACAAATTGTTGTTTTGTTTTCTTTGGTTCGGACTCCGATGCCGTTCTGGGAGCATTATTTGGCTTTGCGCACGATTGATTGATTTATATGAATGTTTGCTCGATTTCCATTTGACTTTTCTTACTTTCCCATGGACTTAAAGCACGGTCTCTGCATTTTCAAACTGTATTAAGCGCGATTCCCTGTTTGAGCTATGACCCCAAAGATAGATGAAGTCTCTGGCTGGCTTTAAAGCACATTTGTGACCTTTTTTGTGTGCAAAAAATGTTTTATGTTAATACGCTTAGGTGCGCAGCAGAGAGCATGGATACGGATCGCTTAACTGAACCCAGCCTCAAACTTCCAAACTCTGGGCCGTCTGCACCGCAGTGGATGGGATGGTTGGATGGTACAGAGTGAGAGATGAGGTGGCAGACAAAGGCTTTCGCAGCACTTAGACCTGTGATTTATGAAGCGTTATGAGCCCCCGCCATATACCCTTGGGGGCCAGACTAGGCCACCGTGAATATGATCTCATATGTCTCTTCGTCTATCGTCTCTGATGAAGTTCATTCGAATTGCGTTTTTTGCTCCAACGAATTTTACCTAAATTTTGCATTCAACAGAACTCCGTTCACCCTACAATTTGGTCAACATGGGAATTATTTAATCGAGGCTAGATTCTGGGAAAGGCAACACACACTTCGATGCTATTTGGTGAGTGTGTAGATGTGGGGCCATCTCAGATGATTTACTCTAGAGCTGTTAAATCGTTTACAAAATTCAGTTGGATTCATTAAGGGGAATGCGTAATTACTGGCGAGACTGCAATATTGATATCCGGCGTTGTAAAGGGTATGAGTACGTGGCATCCACATGGACGTGAAGTGTGTAGGAGGAATTTGTGGCATTTCAAAACCAATTAAAATCAAATTGAAGCTCTAAATTAAGGGATTTATTTATTTGTAACAGAATCAAGAATGATAAGTTATTTTAATATGAATGCCATGAAATCTACCTAAAGCTGACTAGGAAATTGTTTAGTTTTAGATTACAATTTAAATGTTTGATTTCGATCGTGTTGTTTCGAGAGTGTATTTACACCTTAATTGTTTCAGTTAAACTTTATGGTTATTATTATGTATTAATCTTCTCTTTCATTTCAATGGAAGTCCGAGGGTACGGGACCTGCGGAGCTGTTTGGGTATCAAAATAATTCCGTTGGTCGGCGGGAAAGAAACGTCCTTTTTTAAACCAATTATAGCTTTGTTGGCTAGTGTTATTTATCAGCTGCTTGCTGGTTTGTTTTTATGACCTTCTTTGTTTAACTAAAATTTAATTTAATTTAAATAAATTCAATAGTAATTGAATCATAAAATTGTATAATGAATATTTATGAAATTTGAAACGGTTATTGAACGATGATTTTGGTAATTCCCCACCGTCGAAATAGATTATACCACCACTTTTCTATATTTCACAATTCCTAAAAAACAGGCCATACTTTTGCCCACTCTATTAATATCATTCCTTCTTCCACTTATTTTGCCTTCTGTTGGCTCTCCTTGGTATCTTATCTATGCATTAACTCAAAGGAACAAACACTAAATTAACCCTAAAATATCTGAGTCTGTCACTGTGATAAAACATAAATTATTTTGTATTATTTGGTCTGTCTTTCGTCCCAGGGAGTCACACAAATTTGGCACCGAGTAATTTTTCACTCGTTTTTTTTTTTTGTGAAGTGCCCACGAAGGAGGAAGGCTATGGGTGTGGGGGGAGCACTATGTAATTATGTGCCACTACAGGCAGCAACGAAGCAAATGGGGCCAGGCGACGAGGCACAGCAAAAAAAAATAGCATCCAAGACCCAAGAAAAATAAAAAGAGGAGGAAAGGAAGCCAAAAAGAGACGATGGACGGACGTACGGACGGGCGGGTGACGGCCGACGGCCGACTGCTCAAACAAACATTGGGAGCCCGAAGCCGGAGTCAGGGAATGACATACGAAAGAAGGAGAAGGCAAACACAAAGAAGAAGGAGGTGGAGTTGAGAATGGAAGGAGGCGCACGAGAAGAAACCGTCTGTGGCCGATTCACCTTGAACTCAAAAAGTGAACTTATCGGGAGAGAGACTCCTCTCACTCTTGGACTGGCTTTACCGCTGGCTCTCCCGCTCACCGGATGGTTCTTTCCCTGCCTCCCCCCTCCACTCCGTGAGCGACGACGACGTTTCCCACTCGTTGGGGCGTTCGAGCGTTATAACTGGGTGAGCGGGGCATGGCAATGCATAAAACTGAGTGAGTTTTCTCTCTGTGTGTGTGTGTGTGTGTGGTGAGTGGTGTGTGTTTGTGTGTAATGATGATGGTGGTGGAACAGGAACAGGTAACCGAGTGCTTCATGCATTGCCTTTGTACGTGTACGCTTCCCTGAGTGACGGACGACGACGACTGGCAGCAGCCAGTTCTGCCTTTTCAGCTTCGTTTCCTTCTTCGTTTTTTCCTTTCTTATAGCCCCTGCAGAGTGTACTATACTTTTTTTAAGAGGTTTGTAATGCAAAGAAAGAAGAATTTTCTACTGTAAAATTTATACATAGATTTTTAATATATTCTGTACAAGACTTGATATACATATAGTATGTCCTATGTACAATAATATTTATTGGGAAACAAAAAATATATTACACCGAGGAAATACAAGGTATTTTTTTGTTCCACAAAGGGCCCAATTCACGCTTTACAATTGTAAATAAATATATTTTTAAACGATTATTTCTATCAATAAAACTAAAATTGGATAATACATAGAGAGCCGATAAAATTTGAAATGATATCTACTTATTTCCTTCCTTACGAAATGATTAGTGATTAACCCCTTTAAATGTATATTTTAAAGAATTTCCTTATGTAGTACTCTATAGGGCATTAAGTAGTCTTCTTTGTCGTGATTTCTAGTTTTCCTGCAGTTTTATTTTTAATGTTATTTAAACCTATTTTTCAGTCAAAGTTTTGTGCGTGGCACCTTCGGTTGCATATTCCCCACAATCTCTACCTCTGCCTCGTCACAGGCTTCCTTTCAGCTTGGTTTATTTTTTTTTTTACTGCCTTTAACAGGTTTTCATTTAAAGTTGGCAAAAGCCTCTTTTGCGGAAATTGTGTGCACGTATGGGTGAGCCCATGAGCACACACGCACGCGTGTGTGTGAGTGTGATGAGCCTTTAGATTTCACTTGTCAAGGTTAGGTCTACACACATAGAGAGAGAGAGCGAGAGAGAGAGGGCGTTCTGCTGGCGACCCAGTTAATGGCCTTGGGGTTCTGTCTTTCCCATCCAGAAAACTTTTTTATATTTATGACACACATATTCGATGATATTTTCCACCTTCGAAACAGAGGGCACAACCATTAATTGAATTAACATTTATTCCAGCCAATGAAAGCCATTGACTTGCAGCAGAAAAATAAAAGGGGAAAAACCTACATATATGAAAAATAATATTTATTATAACACGTTCTGTAAGGTGACAACATGTTAACAGAGCTACATCCCAGGGGAAGGGAAAGTGTCGGTGTCCCGCCATCGATGGCAATTTACATTTGCTTTTAAATGCGTTTTTTATGGCTTCATCGAGTGCTGCTGCACTTAATTGCACTTTAATTTGCCATAAAACGATTGCCCAAAAGGGTTTCAGCCAAATTGAAAACGTGCCAAGCATATCTTCAAGATACTTTCAGCTGGCGGACATAAAAATACAGACAGAAACAAGAAAAAAACTGTCATCCCATCGGTCGGCTGTCGTCGGAGATGTCTGTCTGATGTGTGTCCCTCGGTGATCTATTCCCTTGATATTGCGAATGTTTTACAGCAGATGTTGCTCTCGCATTTTTGTTTCTTTCCCCCTCCCCCCTGCTTTAGTGACAGCGGCAGGTTTGTTGACCTGGCTCAGAGAGGGTTACGGGTACGCACATGCAAATGAGTTTATTTGTTCAACTCTTTATTTCTTTGCATATTTATTTACGGAATTGGAGTACACTCGCATGAATAATCTTTACGGGTTCATAATCGCAAAAGCCTGAACCACAAAAGTTGAATAACCGAGTCGCAATCGAACACAGGAATTTCAACAGATGATAAATGGCTATGACTCTGAAGGTTTATTTTTTTCCCCCGACAGCCTTGAGTCAAAACTGAATCAAGGTTCTCCTCTCAGAGCGAAACTCAAGTTTGATTTCGAGTTGAGCAAAAATTGAGAAAACATAACCAGCCGAAAATGCATGCAGCAATCGAACTGCATTTTTTGGATTTTCTGCAGTTCCCATCAGTTCATCAGATATGTGCATGTGCCGACAAAACACAAGCCGAAAACTGCATTATTTATGGAAAAATACTAAGACAGACGGCAACGAGTTTTGATAAATTGAAGCACTGAAAAACGCCAAAGAAAATGAAAAATAAACAAGAAAGGAAACCACTTTTCGATTGAGTGAAGACCTCAAATACTCTTGCCGATCTATTGGGGATCAAATGGCAATGCACAAGGTAAATAGTCGATATAGATTAAATAGATACATTTGGGCAGATAACCGACTTCCTTCATTGAAATTGTACTCTACTTAAAGTATTTTCCGAGTGCTACAAAAGGGTATCCGAAAAATATCTGAAGCCACAGAAGGAAAAAAGAAATACCCCGTAAATATTGAATTGCATAATGCCGAAAACATCATGATGATTGGCCATATATGGTTCGGAGGCTATTTGGCTACTCCTCGGTCCTCTCCATGGCTTATACAGACATCACATCACATCACATCACATGTGTGGCACGAATCTACGAATCTGTGGATGGGTTCCGCCTTGTGACAGAGTTTTTTCCGTACCGTTTGTACTGTGTACTGGCAAATCGTTTTTCAGCTTTTAAGGAAATTGCATTGCACAAACAACGGCTATGGTTCCCAGTGCAAAATATGTGCTTTTATTGCAGTTGTGGCTAATAAACTTTAGTGGAATATTAGCCATGGCCGTAAGTAGTCTTTGATTTTTTGCACGCTGGTCCCTGTCTCTGTCTTGTTTTTTTTTGTTATTGTTTTTGTTGTCTGCCTTTCCATGGATAATAAAAATGTTTGCCAATGCAATGGGGTTTGGGGTTTGCAGCTTTGGGGCGCTACTATTACGCTTTTGTTGTTACTGAATGCTGATTTGTGCCTTGGCATTGTTTGTTTTGCAATCATCATGCCCCATACCCGCACTCTGGACCCCCTCCTATCCCCTCCAGTTGTCTTGCTTACAATGGAATATGCATGTTTCAATTATGGCGCTCAAAAGCCAAGACCCTCCCCCCAGCAACCCAATGAACAATAGATGTGTGGGTGCCGACAATGGAAGGAGGCGTGTGGTTTGGTCGAGGGAAATTCTACATCTGTAGTGCAAATGGAAATTTATATACATCGAAATGAAGCACAGCATCCACACAAGCACACAATAACACACAAAAGGCGCAAAGGCAACAAAAAAAATGTATTCCTAATGCATTTTTCCACTTTTCCTTTTTCGACTGGCAAACATTTTTATATTCAACTTTCATATTGTTCTTCCACCACACCATACGAGACCGCCATATATTTCAGTATATTTTTCATTTTAGTATACTCTTGACATCAAAACAGAAACAAAGCAGAAATGTGAAATGCATTTATCTGAAGATATTAATGTGTGTGTCTGCCAAGTGGTCCGCGAAGCTGCGAAAAATGCCATAAGTAATGACCAGTGACGGGAGTGACGATAGATATCGCATGAAAGGTACAAATGTGACTATCGATAAAATATTTCATCGGAAATTGCATAACAACAATATATATTGCGTTTATATTCAAATTGTATCGGATTACAAAGCTCTACGCTGAAGATTTCAATTAATGATCGATATTTTTTAATCGATTTTTGTATCAAATATAACATAACAAATCGTTCAAAATTTACTGCAAATTTTATCATGAACCGTTTACTTTTTCTATTCCAAATCGAAACACAATCAACAGCAATCTTTCAACATCTGCCCAAGACCGGTCTCCCATCCACCTTCACATCCGCTACAATGAAATGCTTTATTTTTTTTCCAAATAACTGGCCAAAAGCGATTTACGCACGAATTTGCACAGGAGGGACCCGGACCTGGACCCCTACCCGGGCCCGGTGCACTGCCACGAAAGGGCCTGTCGAGAGAGGTGAACGGAAGTAATTTATTTTGGCTCACGACATAACAATGAAATTGGCATAACAATTATATGGCCAAAACGGGTGGAAAAGTGGAAAACGAGACCAAAAAACCAGGCAAAGGCACTCCTAAAGGAGCACCGCACTCGGAGATCATTATGGAGACAGACATGCAAGAGACGTACGAGTGAGAGAGAGAGGGAGAGAGAGATAGTACATCTATTTTCATTATGTCCATAGTTTGCATTTCTGTGCTTTGGCTTACTTCCTGCCTGCCCCATTCCCCATTCCCCATCCCAGCTATTTGTTATCTAATTTAGCTTAAAAGCCAAAGTCACTCAGAGACCAGGCCTGGTCTGTACGAGTAGTCGCATTTTTTGACTTGCTTTTCCCATTTCTGTTAAATATTTCCGACTGCAGCAACTGTCATTGTTTGGAGCACAAAACATAATTGCACTGGAGGAAAGGGAAACAGGATGGGTTTGGCCGTACAGCAGCTAGTATTTCCAGTCATTAATTATGCAAATGTTTTTTAATATTGCTAAAAACCCTGTCTCTTAGAACTACAGCCTGTCAATTTATCTAATGGGGTGTCTGTCCGTCTCTGAAAATCGTTCAAATATCGCAGCCAGAATTCGGGAATGTGTCCAAAGCGTGAAATACGAAAATTCCAAACAACAATTAACCTACATTAAACGGAAATAACTCAGGTTACGTATTGCCTGATTCTTTTTGGGTGCTCTTTTGTGTATCGTCTGAGTGTTTTTGTTGGTACATTAACCTTCTATGCCAGGCCCCAGACCCCAGACGAAAGCCAAAGTCAAAACAAAAGCGCAAAATCCGTAAAATGATTCATTCACACGATATTCGCAATATCTGTGAGCCAAACTGAGGCTTCAATTTCATATTTTTTCGTATTATTTTTATTGTAATTTATTGCGAGAGGGGTAGCCTCTGAATAATACAATTTTGGCAAGCCGAATATCCATATCCGAGTAAAACCTGAAACTGAATGGATCGTCACCGCAGCGAAGCCATGTCTTTTTTTGGGTTTAAACTTTATTTTTGATTTACAAAAACCATTGACAATGGCTGACAAACATCATTTTGGATGGCTTTTGACACGACGTCATCATCGAGTCATCACCCGCGTTGGGTGTCCCGTCACGCTGCAGAGAGCCACAAAAAACATTTAAATTTTGCTGCCAAGAGGAAATTAAGCGTTTTGAATTTTGATTAAAAATGACTTGCAGTCAAGAAAATAATGTACATATAAAGAAACAGGAATTTAAATATGAACTCGAAATTGCTTATAAATAAAGAAATTAAAGCTAATTAAGCTAAACATTTCGAGCAATTCAATTTATTAAGAAATCAATGAAAACATTTTCAAAATCAATGATAAAAATGTTAATTTAATGAGAGAGAAACGTCAGGAAAGGTCAAGACAACTTCGACGGCAGTTTTATCAAGCGATTTTCATTTGAAATATTGTGTACTCCACGATTTCAGGCATTCACAATCCCATAAAATCCAACGACCGCCCCAGAGAAAATGCATAAAAATTGCATTTCACACATTTTCCCTCCCTCCAAGCAAAGTGCAACAGCAGCAATGGAAAAGAGTTTACGAAACGATTTTCTTAACAGTAAAAATATGTCCAGCATTTCCTTGGCGTCGTCGTAATTTATGCAACAACTACAACGGACTCATGCGGAAAACAAATCGAATCCGAGACAAAACGGAGCAGAAGAAAAGAAAGTGCAGAGTTGCCATTGCCATTTGTGAAACAGCCCCGGCAATAAATCACATATTACACATCTCTCTCCACATCTCCACATCACACGAGTTAATATCAAAGACTTCTCCGTTTTTATATAAACTCTGACCAGAGATGAATGATAAATTGTGTGAACAAATGTTGAGAGGGGCTTCGAAATGGGTGGAACGGAATGGCCAGCCCATGGGCATTCATCAAATGAGCCCCGGACTCCAACACCGACTTGTTGACTAAATACAAAACCGAATTATAACTAATATGAGTGCTTAGCGCCATTGTTAGGCAAATGAGAAATATGACATAGATTTTATACGATATTCGGTTTTCCACACATTTTTCACCTCTTGTCGAACAAATGAAGATAAAGACGAAAAGAGAAATATCATTGGATTGGCTACTTTATGTGCCACACACACCACACTCCATCCATTCTGTGGCAGAGAGTGAGTGGAAAATAAATTTGAAAATTATGCAAATTAACGTATTAAGATTTGTGAGTCGCACATTTGTTTAATGTTATCGCATTTGCTTAATGAAGGAAGGCAGAGAGACGAGACCATTGATTCGAAACGAACAAAGCGAAACTCCAACAAATGACAAAAGAACTCAAGCAGAAAGTGTTCCCAAAGTAAAAGATATCGCATATGTATTGGGGGGGAAATATTTTGTAGATACATAGGGGAAATGTATCAAAAGATAGTACCTGCTAAAAAGATTTCTCTAAAAATGTTCAAGGCTAGAAATTAACCATAAAAACCATACCATATTTATGCATATTTTCACAGTATTTTCATTTAAATTTATGTTTTGGACATCAGCTGGTGCTGCAGTTGAATCTGCAGAGATCTGCCTTGGCCAGATGGTGCTGCGGCGTCAATTAACCCAATTAACCCGATATATGCATAACATGAATATATAATATCGGGCCGCAATCAGGCCCCCCGGTTCGGTGTAAATTATTTTTAAGTTTTTCCTCAAGTCGAACCAAAACCAATCCAATCCAATCATTTGCATAATATTATCATAAATTATGCCATGATTTTGTTTATGACAGGTGCCTCGCGCGTGTTTTGACGATTTGGTCTGGGCTTTTGACAAATGTTTTATTTGGTGTCTGATACCTTTACACTACTACACACCTCTTGTCGTGGTTCGTTCCTCATTTTCCACATGTTTCAGCCTCTCTCGGTGAACCACAAATCTCGATTTGATTGGAAGATTACGCAAATGAATGTCATGCCCCCCCTGGCACCATTCCGAGATGAACTTTAATTATTTTGGGGTCTGAAGCGCGTTAGGAAGTTGCCATCCGTCAACATCAATTAACTTTTGGGCCGGGGCGTTGGCAAAGGCAACATGCAGTACACTTTTCAGAATAAATGGTTTATGTTTGCAGCTGTCAGAGTTGGTTCTTCGATGGTCCTTTGAGGCGAGAGTCCCATTGAGTTTGTCAGTAATTGACAAGGAAAAATGAAGCTTAGATTTATCCCAAGAACATCTTTATCTATATTCTGCTTTTCTTAAAAGTTTCTCAAACGTTATACAGGTTGTCTCAATATGTGGCTTCAACATTGTATCTATCTTTATCAGAACAAGGAAACTAACTATCTACACACATATTTGTACAATAAATACATTTTATATTTAATTTAACATATTAATCTAAAATTGTAAGGTTTATTATTTTAAAGTTTTTTATGCATAGATTAAATATGCGACGTATTAAAAAGGACTTTTTACTAAAATTATATTTAAATATCAGCGAATACCATTCAATTTAATCAAGTTTGAACTTAAAAACCGACTATTTAAGTTAAATATGGGTTTTTTATTTGCCATTTTTCTGTGGATAAGTATTGTGATGTATGTCTTCATTGCAGAGGTGCTTCTCATTTTAGAGTGTTTCTTTTGACAATTTCAGGTTAGTAACCATTAAACCCGTTCAAGTTTCTTATCAACCACCTCCCTGACAGGTGTCTTAATCTACGGCCCAGAGCCTCTCCCTTCGTGGGGGAAATGTGTGTGTGGAGCCATAACTTCCAGCTGCTGCTCTAGATGCTGGTGCTGCAGTTGCTGTTTCTGTGTTGATGATGATGTTGGATGTCGGCTGCTCTCCCTGGAGTATGTTTGGCATTCACTTTATTGCTTCCACTTCACTTTGCCCGCTGCATGGCCGGCCGCGTGACAACATTTTTTCGCTTTTTCCGCACTCGTTCTTCATACGTCTCTCCCCCTGCGTGGGTGGAAAAAAAAATCCAAGCTCTTGGCACTAAAATATTTTATAGTTTTTTGTAGCACAATTCTGATGGAAGTTATGCGTGGCCTAAGCGCCCTGGGTCCTGGAGCCCTGACAAATGCGTCCCCAGTGCCGGGCTGGGCCCGGGTAAATGTAGTTGCGGTGATGGCGGCTCCTATGACATGGTTTCAGGTCCACCTCTTTTTCCATTTTTGGGTCAGAAATATTTGGCATAAGAAAAAAAAAACATTTAATGGCGCATGGAAAACGAGTGAAAAGTGCGATGGAAATTGTGATTTTGGGGACTTGGGTGAGGGTCAGCGGATACAAGATTTCTTCAAAAAAGATTTATGTTTTTGGCTGTGCGACTTGTTGGCCCTGTTTCCCCCAAGCACTTTCCTTCAATTTGTATCAACAAAATGCCGAACACAAATTAAAATTCGTGCGTGTTTCTCATATTTTAGGAAAATTCATTTTCCACGCCACATCTTAAAGATTTATTTCACTTGTCATTAGCTCTGGGGGCAGAGAGGAATGAATATCTCTCTCTCTCTCTCTCTGCCCCGCGGCTCGCTCGGTTAACCATGAAAATTGATTGCGGCCAGCAGCTGTGGGATGTGGATGCTGCTGCTCTTCTTTTTTACTTAAGTTTTTTCCATTTTCATGTCTTGCCGGAAGCATTATGTGTATTAATTTTTCCTTCTCCTTCAATATCGTTTTGCGTACATGCAGCTTAATATATCAAACAGAGCAGAGAATACTCTGAATATATATACATCTTCTTTCTTTCTTTCAGTTACAGCAACAACAATGCATTGATGTACGACACTTGGTTGCTTAAATTAGTTCATTGTTGTCCAAAGGCTGTCAACTGTCAACGGAGGCGCACACAGCGCACACAGCACACTGAAGCGGAGATACAAGATACTTATTTATAGCCAAGAATTTTTTGGAAAAAAATAAAAACTAATGCTAGAAGCAACGAAAATTTAAATATCCATTGTGGGTACAATATTTAGAGAGAGAAACAGCTTAAAAAGTTAAGATTTTGTACGAGTGACTCTCTCCATATAAATACAAATATAAAAGTAGCTCTATTACAGCGAGACTTATTATGGTAATATTGCTGCCCTCCGATTTGGAACTATTTTTTCATAACTGATAAATAAATAAATATCTAGGTATGCACAAACTGAGTTCCGAGTATCTTCCGAGTGTCGCGGCACTTTTTCTGCGACTCCAAAAGATTCGGCAGGTATTAAAGAGTTTCAAATATTTCGCTGAATTTACATCCCATCCCTTTTTCATCTGTAAAATATATCATCGGTTCTATGTAGGTTACCACCGGTCGACAAATAAATTTCATATTTCAAAGACATAATCTGGAAGAGATTTCTGAGAACTCTTAGCGGCAGCTGCTGTTGAACTTCCTCGAAGCCAAGTGTCACAAGTGTCGCCTTGGTGTCAGTCTACCTACATCTGGTAGCTGCACAAATTTAACAATTTTCTAATGTGATTAACACAGATACACACACAGACAGTGAAACAGGGAGAGCTGGAGAAGGCGGACCATCCAGTCCACCCAAAATTGAGTGAGTAATCCCATTTCTTCATTTAAGCAATTAAGAAGATTACAAAATGTAATGCATATCCTCGTAGCATTCATGAACGCCAGAAGACACCCAAACACCCAAAAACAATTTAAACCAAAAACCGTTTCCAAACATTTTGAGGTGAAGTTAAGAGCTTAGGAGGAAAATTTATAATACATAAAGTACCCGATTCTCATCAGTAAATTTGCAACAACACATCATTGATGGATGAAAAGATTGCCCCAATGAATGAATGAATGAAAGCATCAAATGGTTTCCGCATAACGCTCGCATTACGTGACCGACCGTTTGAGAGAAAAAATGTTGATAATTAAAGGCGGTCGGACACGAGCATCTTGGGAGGCAAACCAATTGAATGCAATCGAAACAAACAGACAGACAGACACCAGCCATTGTGGGGCAGCATGGAAACGACAGCGAAAGTGAGGCAACAAAATGAGTCAAAGAAAGATGCACGAGATCGGGTCGAATACTTTGGAATACTCTTCTTTAAAGAAATATCTTTTGAACTGGTTATCATTTTTGATAGATTGTGTAGCAGGAGATTATAAAAGATCTTTAACAAAGAGAATTCTTTTCAAAAGAAGGTGGAAATTCGATGTAGAAAAACGCATTCATATACAACACTCATTGAAAAAAATTACTGTAATTTTAATCTAATTTAAAAAAACTAAATATCCATAGATTTGCTCCGACAGCGTAATTTTAAAAATAAAGTGTTCTTACTTCTATTTTGACATACAATTGTAAATATTTAAGTGAAATATATTTCATATTTCGAAAACCGAATATTTGATATAAATGTTGACTTTTACTAGTCCATTTTTCTCTTGGTGCACTTTCACTGGAGGATTTTCCTTACCCTCTCCAGTAAAGGCACACAAAACAATGATGAAGCCCATAAACAGTTTCGTGGATAAATGGCCTGGCCTGCATATGATCTCACAACGAATCGAATTGTGCTGCACACATACACGCGAACTGTGTGAAAATTAATAATAATAAATCATGTGTTTTTGGGGCCCACTTGCCCATTCCTCATGTTGTTTCTTGATGCACTCTCAAGTGCAGAATGAAGTGACAGCCCGGAAAGAGTTGCCGCGAGGGAGGGAAAAGCAGACAGCATCTCCGAGGGTCTTTAATGGAGTTTGATAAACGATGTGCACCAGGCACATACATATATTCTTTTTCCGACGGGCAGGCAAATTAATTTAAATTCGTTTAACAAATTGATTTCGAGAGCATTGCCCACCAAATTGGGTAAAGACGTCTAGCAGCACCGCCATCATTAACACCCTGACAATACCGTCACAACCTTCGGAAATCACATTCCCAAATGGAATGGTTCGGAATCCGCTCCCGTCCCACACTAGTCACCGACTCCCCAGAGTCTCTCAATCTGTCTGAATGTCCATCCGACTGTGTGTTTGGGACTTTATTTCATTTGAGTTCATTTGATTGAAAGTCTGTCAGTCAGTCAAATCAATTGGAAAGAAAAACATCAGCCAGCAGTAGCAGCAGCAGCAGCAGCACTAGGAAAAAAGAGCCGACAAATATATTTAATTGCTTGCCAAAGAAGTCATAAAAATCATTCCAATCTCTGGCGGTGGCCGAAAAGATTCAAAAATCGTTATAAATTTCAGGCAAGGCGAATAGCAAACACAAATAGTAGTGGCTTATAAATATGCATGAGAGCCCATGGATGATAGCTGTCGACCGACCATATTTGGCCCATAAAAACTCACCCAGAAACTGGCTTACCTTGTGTGTGCCTCTGCTCGGCTCGTTTCAGGCGGGCTAACCGGGAATCAAAATGCGGTTCAGTTTCGGTTTCAGCTTTTTTTTAATTCGGTTTTAATTGTATCGCATTAATCCACACTTTTACTTTTCTCATTCATCAACAAACACAGCAAAGTAGTTTAGCAGAAGAGCAGGGCATTGAAGGAAGTGGGGGGAAAACTATGAATTTTATCAGAAAGTGCCATGAATGGAAATCGTGGGGAAAGTTTATCTAAGTCAAGGTTCAATGTGGGCTTTAGCGCTGGTTCTGAGCAAAAGTTTTGGTTTTGATTAGAGTTCCCGAAATATTGCAAGCTATTTTCATGTAATGGCACTCTTTACGAAACCTTATCTCGACTGAAAACGATGGTTACATGGCTTCTGAACCCTCATATTCATAGTCTTCAGGTTTTAGTTTGCCAGAAATGAGAGCTTTGCGTGACTGAATTCCATGCAGCTCCTGAGACTATGTTCTTTAGTTTTATCTGTCATTTAAAACACAATTTACAACATGTTGTACAATCTTTATGTGAAGGCTGAGAAATCTCAGGGGAAATCCATTAACAAAACAGCAATAGCTTTGTTTAACCTTATCCAAGATATGTATATAGTGTCTGTCAAATCCGAAATTCTAAGGGTATTCCAAAGGGATAGAAAAGAAAGAAACTCAATCCCAAAATGTAACCAAAGACCAGAGTATCCAGGGTTCCTTAAATAAAATCGATTGGGCCTGCTCGACTATCCAGTTTTTTTTCCAGAAATCCCACAGTGGACCATTTTAAAGTTATTTCGATTCCAGTAAGACTTGAAATAAAGTTTGATGAATGAATGCATCGCTTACCTGAAATGATAAAAAGAGAATTGGTCCAATAAGCAAAGTGTTTTTAAGACATTAAATAGATGCTTAAAGAATTATATACATAAAGGAGTATATCAAAATAATTAAGTAACAACTTTAAGGATCTAAGGTACATATATCTAAAATATATCATTAATTTCTGTATACCATTTTTCCTAAAACATTTTGAATGTTATATTTTTAATAATCAAAATAATTCCTTGTTGTAAAAAAATCGCTTCTAAAATTATTATAAATTTATAATTTATACATTATCCAGTTTTGTGCAGTTCACCAAAAATTTACCTGAATTTATCAAATGGAAATCTTTTAATCATATTTAAAAACATCTGATTTCGGTTGAATTTATTGACATTTTCCAGCTTCTGAATAACCTCAATAAATCCAATCTTTAATCTATCAAATCTGACCTTATGGAGTGCATTGCTTGACTCCAAATTTATTGTCGTTCAGTAGATAAGAAACCCATCAAAGTTGTTGATCTCTTCATTTAGATTAAAAATCAAAGTTTCTTTGTTTTCTAAGCATTTGAATATCAATACTATATGGATTGCTCAACGCATCGTCAACGCATCATCATCACCGATATCGACATTTGATGAGACCACACGATAAATCCAAATATAAACTAGTTCAATAGAAAAAAGACCAGTAAAGAAAATTGTTTCGGAAGGCCGAAGTTTATATGCCCTTGCAGATGGACAATCGAATCCTTTTAGAACGAAGAAATTGACAACAATGCGATGGTCAATACGTCGATCAATCTCACATGTTCAGGTATGTATAAATGAAAATCCACTCTTTACTGCTAAGCCACACTGTGACAAAGCGAGAACGAGAGATCGAAATAAATTGATTTTCTAGCAGCTTCTATAGACAAACTGGCGGGCATTGTTATATCCAGAGTAATGGTTATCGAGAGGCTTTAACACCGATCAAGAAAATTGATATTTATTCTTAATGATTTCGCACGTGCTTCCCCACTTTGCATGTACCCTCTTTCAGGGTAGAAAAAAAGGTTAGTGGCACAAGAAAATAAAGCCAATCAAATCAGACCAAAACCGTTGCACACGGCTCTAATTGCACATCAATAAATTGCACATTAATTCTGCGCTGTGGTATTTTCAATTAAAATGTCAACTACTAGGGTACCTCATTAATTACACATTTAACGCTAATTTTGGCCATATGTAGCACTAACACACACAGAGAAACTACATATACTTATGTATGTACTAGTATGAAAAGGCAACACACATATATATGTATATATATAGTTTATGTGTATGGGAAAGTGTAATAAGCGACGGCGCAAATTTGCTCACATAACTCAGTGTCAATAATTTGTGGGCGGTCGGTCCGAACATGCGGTTCTCCCACACAATGGCAAACCCGCTCCTCAGATACAGATACAAGATACTCTGGCAGTAGCGCTGGCTATAGCAAGTGCTAGCTGTGGGCGTGGCTGTACTCAAAGAAAAACTATAGAAGAACATTCTTAAACCACTCACAATCAATTAAAGATACATTAAAGATAAATATTTATAGGCAAAGAACTGGGTTACGAAGTTGTCGAACCGCTTTTGGAATAGTTGAAAGATCTACTATTCTTAAGAGAAATCTTTGATGGGGAAAAGACTGACGATTTTATGATCTTGCTGAAATGCTTTTTTGAAAGAGAATATCAGCTCAAAGAAGGTAAAAAACGGGTGGAATTAATCGTACGAATTTTATATAAAATCAGGGAAAAAATTTCATTGCATTTTCTATGGGATGAAATCTAAAGAAAATGTTTAGATAATTTATTTGAAATATATTTTGTTGGGATCAATTTAAAGCAAGAAAATGTATTTAGAGGTCACAGTGGTCTCCAAAGTTATGTTAGGACTCAACAGGATACATTCTGATGTGCCGGCCACCATTAATGGCAACAACAGATGCTGACCAAACGAGGAAGTCGTTCACTTGTAATGCTTGTGTCCTTCGAAAGTCCTTTCGTGGTATCGACCCACGACATCTGTCGCTCTTCCACCAAGACACGGACTTGGACTGTGCCGTCGATTACACAAATGGACAGCTCTCCGAAAGGTCTGACCCGAGTCAATCTACTTCCAAAAACAAATGAAAAACTTTATTCTCTATAAACCGAAAAAGCTGCCAAAAAAAACTCATTTGCATTGAGAGTAAAGGCCAGAACTGCTCCTCCGTTTTATCGTAGTATATGTATTTAATTATATCAGAGGGGGATCTTAAGCTTGATTTAAGGAATCTCTGTATGTATTGTGATAGCCCCTCGATATGCATATTTATACTTGTATTATGTATCTAGTGTTACCCACAACAAGTTGATAAACTTTGGGAGCCATAAAAAAACTTTACTGATCAGGTATTAATGGTGTATAAATAATGCATAAACGAGACTAGACTTAGCTGCAAATTAGCTTCTTTTTTGTGACGTTCAGCCGAACAAAAATATCAACAGAAAAACAGCCAGCTGAATAAATTAGGCATTTTTTTACGTTGCTCAGATTTCAATGTTATTTAATTGAAATAAAAAAATATATTAATGACACTTATGCTAGAACAGATCAACTATTTACAGGAAAGCTGCAGAAACAATTCAATTCAATCGGATTATGAATATTTCAATTGTTTTGTTTTTTTTCTGCTCTGAATTCAATTTGAAACATGAATCGTTTGATAATTGTAGTTTTATTGGTGCCCGCCACTTGTCATTTTCATTCTCTTTCCTGCGGTAGAATAATGCGTTAAAATTGATTTTCCCCCTATGGACCACAATTCCAATTAAGTTCTCAAACTCAATCAGCCGAATCAAAGCAGATTAATTTTCGCATTTGTAGTTGTAGTTTTCGGATGGATTAATTATGCCAGACATTGGAGCTAAACCTTTATCCAAAAGAAACGCTCAGAGAAGGCAAACTGGCGGCTTGACTTTGGGGTTTGATTTGGGATTAACTCTGCTGCGGCCGGGATTAAAAGCCTTATAATTGTATGCATTTTTGTTGTTGTATTTATCAGTTGAATTAATTAAATTTAGCTGGGAAATAATTTATAAATTTTGTTTTTTTTTTGCCTATTTTTCCGCTTTCTACTACACTTTAGTGGGTTCCATGACCGTGTAGGGATTTATTAAAACAAAATTCTTCATCCAAAAACGCAGCAGATGGAAAATAAATAAGTAGGTTTCTGGTACATCCTTGGATAAGTGCCTTACAATTTTAATATTTAAATTTATAGCAATAAAAATGTTAAAAGAAAAAGTTGCTTTAACTTACAATTCGACCTAAATATTTGATCTAAATATATTTCATTAATGAAATCAATATTTTTCTTATCTATAAGAAGACTTTTTAATACATTTATGTTATCAAATTGATTTTTTTTTTTAATTTGCCTTATTTGTGTTTAGAACCGGAATTTTCAATTTAAATATGGGTGTTTGTTTTCACCATGCCATTTTTCTCTGAGTGTAATTCCAAAAATTCAGCTAAGTGAAAAGGAATAGTTTTCTCAAATAATGTTTTTTAAGCTTTCGTTTTTAATTTTTTGACTTCTATTTCCTTCCCTTTTTCAAGGTCTGTTATAAGCTATCATATCTCCCAAAAGACTTCGCCTTATTAGTCACCAACTATCAATAGGAATAACCTTATCGGCCACTTCCCCAAAAATCTTTGTCAAGTATTTGCTACCCGTCACAACATAAAGATAAGCCTCCGCCCCAGCCCAAGCCCAAATCACACAGAGACGGACGACAGTTGAGTGTCAAACAAAGGCAGACCCCAGAAACCCAACAAAAATTAATGAACGAAAACCATCCACACTCGAAGAAGGTGTCAGTGCTGTGTGCGATGGATCTTAAATATTTAAGGCGCAAACAAAAAACAATAATAATCATTATAAGGCCGCGCACTCCGCGCTCATTGACTTTAAATAATTGAATTGGACTCGAATAGAGTCATAGCCCGAGCCGAAATAGGCAAAGTGCGAGCCGGACCTGGCACGCAACAAAAACTCTTTTCCCCCCTGCACTGCCGGCTGTCAAAATTGTAGGTGTCGGAAACCTTATAATTTTCAAATTTATAGTTAAATTTTTTCATACCCATACGAGTACCCGTAGCGTACTGTGTTTGGTCGTATTTTTGGTTAAATGGTTTGGTAATGTTCTAATTACGTGGGCGCGTGTCACTTTTTATCGTGCCGCTCAAATCATTTTGTATTATTTATGGCTGGAGGCGGCCTGGAGTGTACGCTCAGTGTCAGTTCTGGTACAATTATTGTTAGGTATGAGACAATGGGTTCATATCAGGTATTAGCAGTTGGGACATGTTCGCTCTTTGATTAGCAGTTCGTGTGAGGCATTTTTAATTGCTCGTTTTTGATGGAAGTTCCCTTTTTTGGGATTCATTTGATAGACAGTAGAGAGGTACTTCCAAAAATTAAACCAAGTGAAAAGGAATAGTTATCTATGCAGATTTTCTAGAATGAAGAAAAAAACAATCCCCTGCGTCGCTCAGTCTCTCTAGGGTAAAGGGTGAGCTCCCCCCCCCCCCCTGCCTTTGGAACACAATCGCACTCACCATCCAACCTTCAAAGTATTGGATTAGCATTTGTTTTGAATTTTTTCATAATCATTTTTGAAATGATATTTCCATATTTAAAGATCTAAGCTCTTATTAGACCCATACCTCTACGCTCCCTCGTTGAATTGTTTGGCAATTTAGCATGCAAACCACTTCCATTTCATTTGTAACTGACAGATACATTATCCCCGCATTCAGTTTTCTGGACGAAGAAAAAACAAAGCTCTCACGTGGAAAAGTCTGCTGTCAAATGAAATGCGAAACTCATAGCTCAGCAAGAGAGAGACTCAGAGACAGAGAAAAAAAATTATGTCTAGCAAATACCGAGAGACAATGGCGTGTGCCCGTCACATATCATAAAATAGTTAACTCAAACTATTTCCATATAAGTCTGCAGCGGCACAGGCAGAGTAGGGAAAAACAGAAGCAAAAGTGAAATTTAATACGTTGCCACAGTTTACACGCCCCAGGCCGGGCCGAGGCACTTTCCACTTGAATTACTTGAATGCGAAATGTATCTCGCATCAAGTGTGAAACACCATCCATCCATCAAATGCTCATAGAACAAATCCAAATTACAGGTTTCAATGTTGCCTATAAGCAGACGCCTGTCTTGGCTCTCGGTCTTTGATAAATGGGCAAAATAAATCGAATGCAGGCAAAGATTTTTCACTCAATTGCAGCACAAAATTCAAATGCCAAAGTGCCATCGGTGGCCACAGCCTTTGATTGCGGCATTCACAGGCTTTCGGCTCTCGGCTTTCGGCTTTCGGCTTTGGCGGCTGCCAATCTGCTTGCAACGACAGAAAAACTACAGAAAATAAACGAATACTTCAAACTGTCAACGCCGAAAACGTGTGGAGTGCCATGGGAAATGAATGAATAAATAAATAAATAAATGAATACTATTCGGAATACCACTGGCCAAAAGCCGGTCACCCGTAAGACAATAATTGCTTATGAAAATATTTTTCTATGCTCAAATGGAATCCATCCCCTACCATGCCACGCCTCTTCTCAAATTACACGAGGCTTTGAAAATTAGCATAACAAAGCTAACGATTGGTGGATTGATTAATTAGTTTCAAAGTCGCAACGCACACTTCTTGGGCAAATTAAGTTTAAATTAAAATGTGCATAAAAGCAAACAAAAGTAGAACAAAATGGGAGACCAAACAATGCCATCAATCAAGCACAAAATAAACTGAAAAACCAGTAAGACAGGAAGGCTACCATCTGTGGCGATGATAGGAATACCCTATGGAGATTGTTCGTTTCTGTGTGGATTTTCAATTGGGAACACCCTCCGAAAGGGTATCCAGAAATACAATTAACATTGACACAAGTCGAAGGTAAACTTTAAAACAAGTTTATGTTTTCAACTTCCCCAAAAAAATAACAAAAACCAGAAAAAAAAGCAATATGCCGAACCACTGATAAATTGTAAAAGAAATGCCGACAAAAATGTTTTACACATAAATAAAAGGAGGGAAGAAAAAACAATTGTGTATTGCACTAATTGATTGTTGAGCTACGGGGCTGGGCCCAGCATTCAGCAGCGAAAGAAACAACAAACAAGCGAATCAATTAGTTGGCTTTATGGGGTCAAGGGTTAACATCTACCACACACTGCACACTCCATCCACGGAGAAGTGGGGCAAAACAGCAAACAGTAGCAATTGAAATGTGGAGTCAAATCAAAGAGAAATAACTATAAAAAATAAAGTTTTAGCAGCAGGTACAGCAAACTTGTACAAAATTGTACAAGTTTGGGGTTTTCTGTTGTTTGGGGATGTTCCAGTTTGTTTTACAGCGATATGGCCCCAATGAAACCGACTAAAGTGTGTCATGGTTAAGGGACTACGAATTAGTAAAAAACTCGAACTCAAATTCAAATGGAAATTTAATTTTTGGTAGTTACAAAGGATCTTTGCTGTATTTGAATGTAAAATATCATGAGTAAGGTACTAATAATTGCTAGGAGTGTGCGAGTAGTCCTACAAATTTCGTAGTATCAATAGTATTACCCATAAGTACCCATAATTCCAACCTTTTATCACTCCCTTTTGCATAGAGCCACCTTTTCCCCTACCAAATGTTTACACACTGCCACAGACATGATTAGACACGCGCTGAAATTTCCCTCTCGCTCCTGCTCGCCTTGATCTTACGATTCTCTTTTCTCCTCTCTCAGTACGCACTCTCTCGCTCACAAGAGTATAACATATAGAAGAAGCAGAGAAGAGTTAGCATAAGAATAAACTGATCTTATCGCACCGCTTATACCGCTTTGGTCCCAGGCTCTAATAACAGGGCATCTCCCCCACACACAAGACTACAGCAATAAAAAGCATAGACAAATGACAAGAATAACGGAGATCAGCTAAGTAAAGAGCGCACACAGCAGCCAACAGAAGATCATACACTGAGAATAATTTCGTACTCAACTCATGCACAGCCAAATAAACAACATAGATTGTTCATTCCCTCAAGAATAAAACGAGTAATACAATAGGTATTATTTATTGGTTCTTCAAGCACCACTTTTCCGAGAATATTAAAAAAAAAAGAAAGAAAAATACCGACACTTGTCATCAATTCTATAATATCGTTAAGTATGTTCATACTTAGGTTTCTGGTTCGCAGAAAGTAGTCAGGTGTAAGTACAGCAGTTGCTAAAACAGAGTAGCTTCCTTGGGGTTACATCTACATATGAGCAATCTGAATCTACTCGAAAGAAATGTCTAAGATGAGACGTCAACTTTATTTAAGAGCAAGCTCTAAATCCAGAACACACTAGATGTTTTCTAAAGACTAAATATTTATAAAATAACAACAAGCTGGTAGATCTGAAATATTGCAAATAAAATTAGGATAAAAATATCCCCAAACCATAAAACATCAACATAATTAACATAAAAATAATTACTAAAATGTATACTCCAGAAAGTTTCTCATTCTAAATAATCTCACAATATTTATTGAGTTTGTCCGCGACAATGGCATCTTGAATAACACACATTGGATGCACTTTTCATTTATTTCGTATATAAAATATAAGCTATTTTCCTTTGGCTAACAAGAAAAATGCACTCAACTGATGTGTTTTCTATCTAGAGCAAATACTGTGCGATAGAAAAATAAAAAGAAAAGTAAACACAATTTGCATAAACAAATGCCAGAGCAGACAAGCCGCTTGGCAAATACAAAATAAAAACGAGGTGGAACGTTGTGAGTTGCTGCGGACACCGCAACTCTACGGTTATACCCGATACTAAGTCAGTATGGCTCTCCTCCGGCAGACGCCGCTAATATTTAACGACACGACAAAGAGTGCGTGCGAGAGAGACAGAAAATCAGTCTGAGCGTGACGTCGGGCGCTGCGTAGCCAATGCAAATTGATTTGTTCCTTTTGGCTATAGAAATGATCTGATCTGATCCAGATTCATCAATCTGATAGATATGGTCATTATCTATGACTCTGCGTTTTTAGTTTTCTCAAATCTGCAATATTGTGGATGGAACAGATTTTCGTCCTTTGTGGAGGCGGAAGGGGGTGGGGCGAAATTCTGAGATATACGTTTTATAGTGACATCTTAAAGGAGTGTGTGTACCAAATTTGGTTACTCTAGCCTTAATAGTCTCTGAGATTTGTGGTTGCCTCAGATTTTCGTCCTTTGCGGGGGCGGAAGGGGGTGTGGCGAAATTTGGACAGGAAACGGTCAAGGTCCGATATCACAGGAGTGTGGATACCAAATTTGGTTGCTCTGGCTTTTATAGGTTCTGAGATCCTTGAACTCATATTTTGCAATTGGCAAAACCGACCATGAAACCTGTGTGTTAGAGTGAGACAGAGCGAGAAAGAGTGAAATTGTTTTCGTGATTCTGGCTGTAATAATTATACGATCTGGTTCAGATTTTGCACTCTAGAAGATATAGGCATCTTCTACGATTCTGCGTTTTTAGTTTTCTCGTATCGTCGAAATTGTGGATGCCACAGATTTTCGCCCTTTGTGGGGGCGGAAGTGGGCGGGGGAAAGTTTTGAAATATTTTTGGAGCAGTGACATATCACAGAAGTCTGGATCCAAAACATCGTTGCTCTAGCTCTTATAGTCTTTGAGCATTAGGCGCTGAAGGGGACGGACAGACGGACAGACGGACAGACGGACAGACGGACGGACGGACAGACGGACAGACAGACATGGCTCAATCGACTCGGCTATTGATGCTGATCAAGAATATATATACTTTATGGGGTCGGAAACGATTCCTTCTGGACGTTACACACATCCACTTTCACCACAAATCTAATATACCCCAATACTCATTTTGAGTATCGGGTATAATAAAAATGCCAAAATTAAATCATATAAAACAAACCCAACATGATGGGAGCACGACACAAGCAGACATAAATGTGTGTACATGTGTATGGAAATGCCTGAGGACTGCGACTGGCACGGGAACACACAGATAAAGCCGCCAAACTGAACAATGTGCTGTCAAAAAAAAAGACAAGAAACAAAAAAATCCTATAGAAGATAGGTGGGGATGTGTCAGGATGAGGGCCTACAGACACACACACACACACACACCTCCGTCCGGCTACTCCCTCCGTCACACACACACACCTCCGTCCGACTACTTCCTCCCGCCTATTACGTGCCGACAAGGCAATAAATATTTATATATGGACAAAATATACATGTGTGAGGGGAGGGGCTAGGGTTTTCAAGTGCCGCAAGGCATTGAAATTTAAATGCACAACGCATACGAGTAGCTCTCTAAAAAAGCCGGGGCTGGGGGTGGGAGCTCCCTTGGAAAACCCCATTGAAAATGAGTGAGTGCGAGCACACGCACGGAAACGGCCTACCCTAAACTCACAGGTATCGCATCCACATCCCACTGCCCATTCCGATGCCCATTCATAAAAGCATAAAATGTATCCAGCTCAAATGCAAATGGCTTACACATTATCCTAAAATGTATGCCACACATTTATATTTATTTTTAATTTTATAACAGAATCAATCAAGCGGAATGGGTCCTAAATGGGATTGCCTTTTGATGCCTCTGACGAGGGCCAGGGGCCTTCACCGCAAAGTATGATTTCGATAATCCGCTGCTGCTGGCTCTGTCCCTCAGCGTAAGCTTCCTTTGGATCAGGGCGTTCTCCCCTGATAAATCCGCATAAGTTTTAATTATAAGACCAAGAAATGCTGCTGGAAAACAAAAGAAGAAACGAAGAGAAAACCAAAGCAAAACGAAGACAAAGACAGCCCAGCCCAGTCCGAACTCCTTGCTCTCAGGTAGCACTTGGCAAATCCCACTAAGCACAGCCTAAGTACCACATAATACCCGATATATACATATATGTATATACATGTATGTGGTGGTGTATGTAGTAAGCTTTTTTTCGGGGGAGATTTCCCCAAAGATTCAGGAGGCTCAAGGAACAGCTGACGTCAGACAAGGCCAGACAAAAGCCTCCACGGCATTCGGTGGCGGCTTAGACGAAAACTTTATATGCCTCTTCATTCCACTCCACTCTGTGTGAATTTTGGTTCTAAACAAAACCATAAAAAGTCTTGGAATAACACAAACATCCCTGGAAATCAAGAAATCTGCTGAAACTAGCTGAAGCCAATAGACAGATCAACAAAAACCAGAAACAGTTGCAGATACACAGATACAGATACAGATACACATCCTGTGGACACTGTGTGGCTGTGTGGATAAACAACTAAAATTCCATTTTACGACTTGTTATGATGCCTAAATATGGCCCGACAACACCGAAAGTTACGAAACTGCGTCGCCAATAAGTCTGGACAGTCTCCAATGTGGATGGAGATGAGGATGGGGATGTGTCTCATCCGAAGAAACTGAAATTTATTTGCCTCTTGCGTTTCAGTTGTTTCTTAGGCTGTCATCAGGCTGGGGCTCCTTGAAGTAGGCAACCAAAAAATCTTTCGAGACTCAAAATAAATCTTTGATTGAGAGCAATGAATGGGAAATACTCTTACTCTCCTAGTAATATGTAGAAAATATACTAAGGCTCTTTTTATTTATTTATTTGATTTTTTACTAATTTTAATGTGAGTATTTTTAGTTTAATTTAATTTAATGTATTTCTTTTATTTGTATCTAAAACGTTTCTCTGAATTGATTGCCTACTACAACAAATCAACGCATTTTCCTCCCTTCAAACCGAATGAGAAATGGAGTATATCCACAACGCAAATGAAAGGAAATTTTGCAGCTCCAAAAAATACACAAAAATCCACGGAAAATCAACCCTCCCAGGGACTCCCAGACAACGACGCCACACGCAATCCCATATACAGGGTGCTGCCACATCCACTCCTTGAAGACCCATGCGCCTGATTACCTTGGTGTTCCCCACCGCCGTAACAGTTGCCGCTTGGTATTTGGGTATTTTACGAGATTTACGGCTGGCGCTGCTGCCTAAATGTATGCTAGCTAATTTTTATCCAAATACATATACACATACACACATGGATACATATGTATGTATGTGTGTATATATATTTCTTTGGTTCCGCCATTCTCTGCTTTTTGGGGGAATATATTTCGTGTGCGCAATAAAAATTAATGGCCTTCTCCTTGCTGGCTCCTCCTTTTGCTCTGCATTTGACGTTGATTTTAGTTTCAGGATTCGCCGAGCCGACTCTTTGACTTTGAATGGACTTTTATGGGCGCCTCCTTGAGGTTTGAGTGGCCCATAGATACATAGTGAATCAATGAATGTTAAACGTTAATTGCTCTGGTTATGGCACTCCCCAGACACACTGGCACTCGGACTGGACTGGATCAAATCAGGGGACATGGAAACACACACCAACACACTCCCCTAAATTACGGGAGTCCTTTGCTCCTTTTGTTGGAAATCAATCAATGCACTTGGGGCTTAGGCCCCAACCAAAAAATGGTAAGCAATGCCCTGGGGCAAGGCGACCCAAGAAATAGTTGAACCTTTTTCTTTCATTCTTTTTATGGGGCACACAGGTAGCATCTGTGGGGACAACACCAGGCGGCAGGCAGGAAGGCATTTCAACCTGCGTTATTATTGAATATTATTCGGTAACTACTCACATAGGCTCTTCTCTTCCTTGTATCCTTGTACGGTACGTGCTTCGGGGTTATCTGCCATAAATTGTAGTTTGAGTTCATATTTAGATTGCAGTTTGCCCCTCGAGGGATAATCAGGTAAGAGGAGCGTTGTGTATGCCTGGGGAAAGGGTACGCAAGTAGGGCGAATACATTTAAAGGATGGTTCAGCGGAACTCTTGGCTGAATCTAGGATTTGGAAGGGATTATCCTAATAGTGGATCCAAAAGTGTAAGCTACACAAAATTTGTATCTTTTAAGACAGATAAACATTCCCTTTTAACTTAAATATTTTGTAGAATATCGGAAGAAATCTTGGAAGAATAATTTGGTTTTAAGCTACTCGTAAAATAACTGAAATATCATAAAAGACCCATGAATAAAAGCTAATAGAGTTAGAAGAACAGTTGGTTCATCGTAGAAATTTTAGTATCAAACAGCATCCTATAATATAAGAAAAATGTTATCATTACTCAGAATTGGAACAATTGGAATTATTCCTGAATCTTGAATCCACCCGCACTTATTATTATTAACAGATTATTGTTAATTTAATAAATAAATACAGAATTAAAGATTTACTGCACTTAGAGCATTTCTCACGCCGTATAGGCCCTATCGAATGATAAGGCTTGTACTTGTTTCGTTATTTATTTGACATATAAAAAGCTGCCTGCCACACAGCCGCTATCCTATCCGAGTCGAGTGCACACGGCAAACATTTTATGGCTTGTTTATTGTTTAGCCAGGTCTGGGGTACTGGCAACTGGGGGCAGGGGCCTTGGACAGGATACGAGTATGACAGGATAGGATAGGACATTCGGTAGAGGCCGCATTTAGCCCTGACTTTTGTGTTTATACGCATTTTACTATGCTAAATCAACATCCCAAGTATCCCCAGTAGTTATTTGTGGGCTTTTTATGCGTTTGTTGGTTCTTTATATATATTTTTTATGGCAGTGGAATTTGTTATTGTTTATTTTTCTTTTACTCCACGGCATATACGCACACGTGTTATTTTTTATTTTATTCGTTTCTAGGCAACGGCTATTGCCCGAGTCCTTGCCAATGAAGGAGCCAAGGAGCCAAAGAAACGAGGCGTCAGAAAATCCAGTAGAACACGCGACTCGAGCGAAAGTTTTGACTTGCAACTGCAACGCAGATACAAAGTAGAGGGAAAGCGGTGCTGAAAACTCATTAAAAAGAACTTAGACAAGGTCTTGCTGGTAACTAAAATAGAAACAAAAAAACCATTTTCAGCTCTCTTCACAACAATAAAAATTGCTGGAAATCACTCTCTTGGCGTCTCAGTCTCTCAGCCCTTGTAGGCGTTGTAGAGTGCTGCTTCGGCTTCTGCTTGGAGCATGTTAAATGCGCCAAAAGCCACTCGAGCTTTGGGGCACTCAAGTGTGGCTGCCGCCGCCTGCGGCTTAGCAGTCGCACTGGAGTGCCCACAAAAGATGCTGCCAAGATATGACGAGCTGATCCGTGCCGCGTTGCGGCGTGGGAAACCATTCTCCGCCTCTCGTTCTATGTGGGCTGGCCAGCCACTAAGCGGCTCTAAAAGTTCCCAAAAAAAAATCACTATGAAAATGTTAGAGGTAGCAACTAAATTGAACGGAAGGCTGTAAGCCGAATGGTTAAGTTTTATAATGAGCTTTTTTATAGGGGTCTATGTACATTGGATTCACATGAGACAGAGGCCAGTAGAAGTAGATGATCGCCATTAGAGTGGATCTGAAAGAAGTTTCCATCGCTTAAAGGGGTTGCTTCTTTGGTGAATTTACTAGAAATCTAAGAAAACAACAACATATAATCTCTGTAATCTGCAATGAACCCTTTAGGATGCTTGAAAACTTGTATAAGTTCTCAGTGACTTCAGTTTTACTCATTTTCCTTATCTTCTTCTATCGGACTTTGTATAATTGTTGTTGAATCCCCTGTCACGCACACTCTCACAGAGTGGCTTAACAGGGCTTAACAGTAAAGGTAAAACCACTTAGACAAAGAGAGCGCACCACTACGTCTCTCTCTCTCTCTCTCTCTTCGCTAGCTTTGGATAATTTCTAAGTCAATACAGCAATATGCTCTTTTATAAAGTTATTACATTTTAAGCCCGAATAAAAAAACAAAAGGAATTGCACAAAAATATAAAACTATCTTTTCGCAACTTTTAACCCATTCGAACAATTAAAAAGCAATTCGCTAAGGAAAAATAATCATCTCACACTTTTCCCCGAGTAAGTACCAGAATTTGTTTTCCGCTTCGTTTGGGATACAGTTTTATCTTGTAGAAAACTTAGTAAAAGATTTTGTTTTAGTTTTTGCAGCGTTTGCTGCGAGTATTACAAGTACAGGCAATGTGGCAAAAGTACAAAAGTTTTGCAGGAAAGCTGTCGCCTGGTCAGAAAGATGTTCTGTGTTACAAATAATAAACTTGCCGGCTAATAAGAAAAGTTCCAAGGGAGAAATAGGAGATGCAAGAATGCTTCATGGAATTTCATAAAAGTTTGCACGGAAAATATTATTGATTGTGACAATTTTTGTGAAGGGTTCAGGGTCTCGGTCTTCTGTTGGATATATTTCTATCTGCGCCTCAGCAAACAACGCCCCCGCACAATGCGACTCATTAGGGCTCGACGACATTTGACTATCCATCTCAAAGCGACAGGCAAAATCCATATTTTTTTTTTCTTCTTTTCTGTAGTTTTTTCGGTTTCAGCTGCAATTACGCAGCTGGCAAATATTTACGCAGACAGCAGCAGAAGCAAAGGCTGTTGACAGTTGATGGTCGTCATCGCCTCAATGTCTCTTCTCAAAAAAAGGAAAAAACCAAAATAAAAGTGTATACAAAAATAAATAAAAAGTTACTGGAAAAAATATCAGACAGCTGACAAACAGTTTGAGGTGTAAACCAGACCCACAGACGACGACAGCGCTTCACGCTCCTCTGGCGATCATTAATGGCTGATAAAAACCAAGAGACCCCACAATATATGATTAAAAAGCTAAAGAAACACACACTATTTTGATATTTATGTTTGCGCTTGACAAAGTTAAATGCTGGGCTTAAAGATGCTCGTTATTCAGTTCAGGAAGGTGGTAAATACCTCACAAAAAAGGTAGTAAAGGGAAAGTGGAAGCAGCTATTGGTATTATTATTACGGTCGGGGGATCATGCAATGCACGGCTTGGAAGATCTATTTTTTCAAGTAGGACTCCCGTAAAGGAGAAGAGATCGGGGTAAAACTCAGTCTGAAAACATAGTCTGTACAACAGAGAGAGAGAAATTGTTCTTCAAGCTTTCTGGCTTCTATAATGGCTATAATAATCATCCGATTCAAGACAGATCGACAATCTGCCAAATGATTTCTCGTATCTTTAAAATTGTGTGGGCCACAATATTTTGGCATATACATACTTTTACAAGTATATATTTTCTTTTTTAAGCCTTGTTACAGCGAGATTAAGAGAGCTTCCTTCACTTTCCGCAATTAGTTTTTACTTCATATCCCGCATTTAATTTGCATTGATTTTCCCCTCTCTTTTTCATTTATTTCCCCCATTTTTAATGTTTTATAATTTTAACTATATCTTAACATAAGGAAGAGAGCCTTCAAAGTAATTTTTAAATTACAAACGATAAAGCCATTTCAATTTAAACTTAAAGTTGAATGGAAATAGCAAATCGTATGCAGATCCAAGCTGCCAAACACAGCACTCACACCGTGTACGTAATTTGACCTTAATCGATATTTTGCAATTGCGTTTGATTTATTTTTGTGTCATACCTGAAACGAGAGAGAGAGAGAAAAAGCAGAAATTAATGAAATGTTTTCAATTGAGGAGCAGTTTCGAGAGTGCCACGCCACGCACTTTGCTAATTAACTAACTGACGAGGGTTGCAGGTAGTAGTCCTTAGTGCCCGGCTCTGAGTAGTCGTATAACCAATCCAATCTCTTTGACTCTTTCTGTTTGTGTGCCCATTACGTCAAGCTGCCACAACTGCCAAAAACTGTACATTTAGGAGAATTTTGCAACATTCTTGGCCACCAATCCAAATGATATGCAAATGGAAATTGACCAATTGACCAAATGCCAGCTGCCAACTGCCAGCAGGCCAGCTGCTCCGTCTGGGCCCAGTTTACCGCATTTCCATTTAGCTTGGTTTGGGCATCAAAGATGCAAGAGCTGCAGATACAGATACTGGTACTTGTACTTGTGCTAGACCAGGAGATGGACAAGCGACCTGGACAGGATTAGGCCAGCCAAGTGTCTGGGCAAGCAAATTGTAATTGATTTCCAGCTGTGAAATCTGTCATAGATGCCGGCGCTTTTGCTCCCACGCTCTGGGACAATTTAATTAAGAATTTTGTGTCTCTTGTCTCCACAGGACTCATTTATTTTTTATGTTTCTCCATGAGAGCAAGAGCCCAAGTGCTTCTATAGATACTAAAATATATGGATTTGTGGTGTGGCAGTAAAGGGGAGGAAGATGCGAAAGGATTCGGTCTTATATTGCTATTAAAGTTTCCTTCCGAGCGAGCAACTAGAATCCACAATTCTCTTATGAAAAATAAATTAGAATACATTATATTCTACGGACTTTCATCTAATTTCGAATAAATTAAATATTTTATTCATCCATAGTTAACGGCAGTCCCAACAGCTTCAGAAGCAACCTCTTAAAGAACAATCCATTTTCTAGAGTTTTCCCCCAAATTGCTTCAAACATTTATAGACCTGCTGCCTGCTGCTACCTGGCCCACCCTCTCAGAGACTCTGAGGATAGGGCTAAAAAGGATACCTATACCTGGGCCGGGCTGTCTCTGTGTGTGGGTGGGACATTATGAAGAGACGTCACCTGCCTAGGGGACATTTAGCCTGATTGAGTTCCGTTCTCCCATTCAGTAGCCGGGGCTCTCTTTTGGGGAAAAGCTTTGCATATTTAATTAAAATTGTAATTGATTTTGTGTTATGCACAAAACTGTGGGCCAAATGCGTCTGTTTTTAATTTCAGTCCCTCAGTGCCTCAGTACCTAGTCCCGATGTGCCATCATAATTTTCTCGGCTTTCTGGCACAGATTTGTACGCTCTTCGTTCTTCTTTTTTTCCTTTCTGGCTTTTCTTTTTCTAATTTGACTGAAACAGAAACAGATTTTCATGGCAATCTCAGGTGAGATTGGCCTCGTTGCGGTGTACAAAAAGGCAGCCAGTGGGCAGGCTGTGGGGAGTGGCGGGACCCACAAAATTTTGTGTATATTACGTCAATGTTGATTTACATATGAATGCAAATGTATGTAATCGTTCAGGTGGAAGCCCAGGGGCTTAAGCCGAATGTTATTGATTTTGCGGCAGTGAAAAATTTACTTTCATTCTTGGATATTACTCATACGTCAGTGGGGCCCACGCCTACTCCTTCGAGAGGAGGAGGAAACAACAGCAACAGCAACAGCACCAGCAGCCGACGCTCGTGGAAATCAATTTTCATGTCGCCTGTCAAAAGCAGGTTTTCCTCTTTTGTTCGTGTGCGCAAGAGGGACATATAGAGAGTGGAAAGAGTGTGCAAAAATAGCAACAAAGTTGCTCTTTTTTGTTGGTTTTCTGTCATCGTCACGATTTTGGTGCATTCTACTCGAAACTATTCCGTTTTATAATTATTTTAAACAAAAGGTTCATTCAATCAAAGCTCTTGAATATGATTCACACAAATTGTATTAGTTTAGCCATAAATTTCTGTTAATTAAACCATTAACAAATTATTCAATTTTGGCAAAATAGATAAAAACTCAACAACATTTTCGACATAGTTGACCTTTCCCGCAAAAACAAAAACCCCATATAAAAACCATCACAAAAAACACCATATACCATATATTTTTTTTGTGTCTTTAAAACCAGCGCACATACAAATGCATTATCAACAGATTTAACAGATTTGGGATTTGATAAATTACAGACCGAAAAAGCCAACCGAAAATCGAGATAAAAACTTGTTGATTTTTAGTATTTTTGCCCGCAAATTGTTTTTCCCACTGAAGGTTGACAGGGTTTTTGGTGTTTATTTTGAATTTATTTGTGCGGGTGTGTCTAATGGTTTTGTAAATGCTTTTCGACAGGGGCTTAAGAAACGAAGACGAAGGCTATCAGAGATACGCGTGCTAGTACTTCTACCAGAAAAGTGTCCTTAAACTTTGGATAAATGTTTGTAGTGGATAACTGTTGGTTATTATTTTTGATAAACATCGAAAAGGCTGAGTTAAATGAGTGTTGCTGGTAGATACATATATGTAAAGGTAATGAGATACATCCAGAAGGATAGATCGACACTCTTATAGAGGAAGAAACACATGGAAATACAGATACTAGTCTGAGTAGTTGGAGAAACAGATGAATAGATAGATCGATACACGAAGGAATAAAAAACTGTTTTCTTTGATTAATTTCAAACATATTTCATCGACAGGATAGATGGAATAGATATTGAATGAAATGAAAATATACGAGGACAATATATGGCCATAGCACCAATAATCACTTTCGGATGAGCGGAATATTCAATATTCGTCTCCTACAATACTCTACCCGCATTAAAAAGAATTTTTAATACATTTATATTTAAATTAAAGTGAATTCTCTTTAATTTGACTATTATTTCATTTAAAACCCTTATATTTAATTTAAAAATAGTTGTATTTCACTTTATTATGCCCTCACCAAATGCAATCCCTATAGATACATATAACATACTCTCCTCGGATACATTACACAGCTGCTTCCGAAACGAAACTTTCACATGAATCACTGCGAAAAATAAGCCGCAACCAAAAATTCAATCACATTTAAGTTTATGAAACCATAAACAAATTCTTACAACTCCCACACAGAAAACACAGAAAGCTCTGAATACACTGAAACAGAAAACACAAACAGAAAACCAACAACTGGAAACTGTATTTTTATTTTTGCAGGAAATGAAAGTCAGTTTATTCAGAGACAAAAATATAATGTACATATGGACGTCCCGAAAAGCTTGAACGATGTGCAATAATTTATTTAATGCGACATTATTTTTTCCACCAAATAAAGACAATGCGAACGACAGTAATAACAATAATCATAATAAACCGACGACCATTTACAGAGACCAGATTCCCATTTATACGGGCATATAATCCCCGCGCCCGGTCGGAGCAATTGAAAAAGGAAAAAGATTACGAATGCCAGAGAATATACCGGACTAATAGTAGATCTGAAAGCATTTGATCTGTAAACCCAAATCGAACGAGCCCCATAGAGGTAGTACGTCAGAGTTGGGGGCTTTTCAAGATCTCTGACTCTGAATCTGGGCTTTGGCGGAGGGGCGGGTTGCGTGGTGGGGTGGTGGGGGCTTAATGCCAAAAGCATCGACCGGAGAAACAATGACAATAACAACGAGGGCAGTGTTTTTGTTGCTGCTCTACTACTCATTCGGTTTTAATTTTTGCGCTCGTAAATCGAAATGAAAACGAAACGAAACGGAGAGAGACCCAGACTGGAAACCGGTTAACCCAAAGCCAGACCCAGACCCAAAGCCAACCCAGAGCCAAGCCAAGCCAAGCCAGAGCCAAGCCAAGCCAAGCCAAGAGCTGAGCCAACAATTCGTGTTACCATTTTACTATATACATCCGAGGGGGCCTCCAACCAGCAAGCCAGCGACCGACCGGAGATACAGATAAAGATCAACTCCAACGCTGTGCCACAGACAGCGACGGCAACAACAGAGCCACAATGGCAGTGGCAACAGCAGCAGCAGCAGCAACAACCAACCCAACGGACACGTTTTGTGGCACTGCCGGTGAAACAAAAGCAAAAGCAATTCAATGCAAAGCAAAACCAAAGCCAAAGACAGCAGCAGCATAAAAATACAAGAAAAGGTTCGAATTTGTAGATACCCTTCAAGATCAAGGATTTCTTTAGTCCTTCTATCATAAGAAAATTCTATTTTGGCAGCATCCCTTTAGAGTAATATCTATGGTATCAATCGGGGTACTTTTAAAATCTAGACTGAGAAACCATGGGCGTTACGCATCTTAGTCATCTTTAAAACCATTCAGTATGTACATATGTATCTAGAGAATATCATATTGATCGGATAACGCTTATAGAGAGAAGCACGTAGGCTGTCGATTGTTTCCCGAAAGCGAAAGGTAACAAGTGTCATCTTTTCGTCGGAAAATTGTACTCCTTTTAAATAGAAAATCATCTGTTTCATTTAAAGTGGGCATCAAATTGCCATTAACGTGTGAACGTCGAACTATCGGTCAATAGAAAGCACTATTGAAAGCAATAATTTATGGAATGTATTGAAAGATCTCTTAGCGGACTGCTTGCATGAATAGGTTTAAGGCGGTTTTTAAACGGACTGATAATCAGAGAGAAAGGATATATAAGCAGTCGTTACTTTGCATCCTTGCTATACGATTTATATAGCTTACATTCCCAATTCCCAAGAAAGAAAGAAAAACTTGACCAACATATAAAACGGCAGTACTCTCTTTCTGACAAAGGGTATTCGAAAAGTAGAAGTAGACTGGCGGCAAATAGCAGAAACCAGAAAACCTGAAATTGTAACGCAATCAATGCGAAAAAGGGGGGCGGCGGCACGCCCATTCAGCGACTGGGGTCCGCTGAAAATGAAAATCAACACAGCTGTGGGGCCACTCCACTCCGCACAGAACGGGGAGACGGGGCGGAAGGGACAGCGAAAAGGAGTGGGCCGAGCGGTGTAGGAGGATAGAGGGGCGGTCTGGGGTCAGATGGAGCTTGGGGCTTGGGGCCACCATTCGGTTATAAGTTGGAGACGGGTTTTCCTCATCTACGGAGTAGCAGTATTTTTCTCTATCTATTTTTTTGCGCCGTTTTTGTTTTTTGTTAGATTACGCAGTTGCCGGATTACATTTTATTCACACTCCCTCTATGGACGAGCAGGGGAGGATGGGGAGTGGGGGTGAGAGTGAGTGTTGGGATGAGGATTGAGAGGAAGTGTGGAGTGGGATGCAACTGTCGATATGTCGGAAATTGTCAAAGCAAAAGGATAGCGAGACAGCAATGGCGGCACGTAATTTCCCATGGAAATGTGTGAGTGTGTTTTTTTTATAACGGGAAATTCACACAGTTATAGAGAAAGAGAAAGGTGGGTGGGAGAGAGCGAGAGAGATGATGCCATAAAGGCAGAAAATGTAATAGGTGCAAAAGGGCAAAATCATAGAAAAGCCGTAAGCCCCCGAAGCACATTCTTTGACCTATTAAAATCTGTATACTCGTGACATCTAAGGAGGGTCACGGTAATCTCCAGAGCTTAAGCCTGCAAGAGATGTCCTTTCATTAGGCAGGACGTACTTTATTTCTAATGAAAGATTACATAAAATGATTTCTGCAGCAAATTGCAGGAATTAGGCATTCGCTTTTGCAGCATTCGCTTGTGTGTCTCGAATCGAATCTCAATAGGAACCGTAGTGTACACGCCATGCATGTTGTTCTGTGGGAGGGAGACGTACTATAAGTAATATTTTCAACGCAATCACAACATGTTCGAAACTGAAGAAGGAGTGCTATGTCCAGTATACGCTCTAGACATGAAACAGAGATTAAAGATTCCTAAGAATTCGGTGGGAAATGAACTGAAAGCTGTTTTATCCAAGTATTTAAAGAAAATCTCATTCTATATTTACCATAAACCCATCCTCTATAAATGTTTATATGTACATGTTCATGGCTTAAGTTCCCTTGGTAAATTTAATTTTCAGATTTACAATAAAGGAACCTTTCACATGTGTAATACCACCCTTCCGGCGTTCACGATTTTAATCTGTTGGCAATCTCGTGTTAATTAAAACTATACGGAACTGAATTGTTAAAGCGATTGAAGGGAATAAATTGCTTTTACATCCAATATAGTACAACCTTTGTCAATTAGCAGCTGGAGAGGCTTTTCCGCATTGATCGAACAATTTCTACCATACATGCCAGCATTTAATTTTTAAAAATCATTTCAAGAGGCGGCCATCCAATAACACAGCTTTAAAGCAAAAATGTTTTGTCGATCCACACTCTACCACAGAAAACGTATGAAAAAACCACAGAAACATTTCATCGGAAGAACAAAGACACATACATGAGTATATCTATACGTACTCCTACAATATAGAGGCGAACAGTCATTGCCCACTTTTTCTGTCCCTGGGTGTTGCTTGGCTTTCACGCTAGGCCGCGTTTTTTGGCAATTTTTTTTGTCTGTTTTTACCAATTTCTTTGTTTATGGTCGCAACACGTGTTTTCATTTCAGACGGGAGAGGAATAGGGAGAGGCGGAGGAGGAGGCCCCTCCAGGGAGGCGCTTGCTTTATGTCTATGTTAATGAAATGGTAATGGGTTCTCTGGTCTGCCTCCCACAGAGGCCTCTTCCCAAGCTCCAGATAATTAAAGTCAAGCCACCAGGCTATTGTGGATTGTGGATGGATTGTCATTTGCCTCCCCTCCTCTAGCGACCAAATTGAAGGTCGTTGACTGGACCGGACCTCTCAAAGATGCGCTGCAGAGGCTACACTCCTCTCTGAAGGAGGCATCACATTTTGATTACCCAAGAGGGTACAATAAATCTCTGCGCCAGAAGATGGAACCAGAGAAATTAAACAAACAAATAAACGTCGATTGTATAATCTGCAATTGCTTGGCCGCACTGAAATTGGATATCTCTATCCCTGAGATATACATGGGATATCATTGTTTACTGGGGGGGCAGTCTGATAAGTCCTTTGTAAACTGAATACTGAGAAAATGTTTACCTCTACATCAGCAAAGGGTATGGATATACAGCCTCAAAGTATCAATATCGAAATATTTCCGTTGTATTCTTCGTTAAAGGAATTCAATCTTAACCAGTGCTTACCTTGGGCCCACTAGGGGCACATTCGTAGAGTTTCCCATAAGTAAACGGACACTAGACGTTTACAATAACTCGAACAGAAATCACAAAGTGATTCAAGATTCACTTCCATCTTTCAAAATGAAATTTCCCTTTTAGACCCCATCCCACAAAAGAAATTACAATCTCCATAAAATTGTTTTTGAATTTTCTCTTTTCTTCTCTATTCTTCTAAAAATTCCCACCTTGAAAGCCATCCATCTATTGTTCTCCCCAAGCCCCATGCCAGGCCTTAAAAGCCCTGTACTCTTTTTCAATTTCGTTAATTACACATCATTTTGTGGGGTAATAAGACACGAGGCTCTATATTCACGAACTGGATTATAGCACGAAAAGATTTCCACTTTCACATGGAAAAAAAAACAAAACGAAAAAGCAATCCTGCAACGAAACGAGTTAGCGAGATGGCTTAAATGATGTGGCAATTATGTGAAAGTGAAACTCATTCGATGTTCCGTTTTAGCCATTTTCCATTTAGAGTTTCCATCAAATTAGCGGCAGGAGATACAGCGAGGGGCAACAGATGATTGTCATCAATAATAAATATTAGCCGTCGTCATCGTCAGCATCCAGCACCTGCTGCAGAATTGTCAAATGGCCTGCCAATTTCTGAATTGGAGCCGAACTAATTGCATTTGCCATTTTGCCGTTTTGCATTCGACATCTTTTTGGCCAGTCTTTGCGCCATTTTACAAGTTGGCCAAATCGTTTGATTCTTGGGCAATATTTATTCAGTGGACTGCCAATGGTGCAAGAAGCATTCAATGAAATAAAATTCTGTTTCACACTCGCGGTGCCTCATAAATCCGATTCCGTTCAAGCGAAACAAATAAGACAAAATCCACAGAAAACACACAAAAAATAAACCTCAGAAACAATCGAAAAACGCTCTCGTTCCGAGAGACTTTTCGGTCCCAAGTTCTTTTGTTTTTTTCGATTTCGAAGGGAAACTGAAAACTGGTTTTGGCCCCCCGCCACTCTCCCACTCCCCCAACGCTCTGTTCTTTCTGCATATTTTCGGGCCCGTGTTTTTTCTGCTCAGTTTCTCTTCTGTTTGTATCTCTCCTCACAGTCGAGTGGCGACGATTGCATAAGATTGGTTGGTAAGAAGATTCCCCATTATGATATGGCCATGGCTAAGTGGACTCTTCGATTGATTTCCCACAGAACGCAATCGATTGTTGAATATTTTGTCGGATTTGATGGATGCTTGGAGCTGTCTTTCAAACGATTTGCCATCGTTTGTTATCGCAAAAGAATAGAATGTCACTTTTGATTCGTTTCGCAAAAGATTGCACAATCTTTATTAATGAAACTAAAGGATTTAAAGATTAATTTAATCGTTTTCATATGATTATAATTAATTCTTAATATAACTACTATATAATGGAGTTAAATATTCTTTTTTTTTTTGCATACATTCCAATACCTTTATTGTTTGACAAAATTTTCTGTTTTAATCGAATTTTGTTTAGTTTTTGCTTTATTTTTGTTTGTCTCGATTTCTTTTCTGTCACAGTGTGGATTAGCAGTTATAGAGCGAGAGTAAGAGTGAAGTACATATATCTTCTTGATGTAAATAAAGTTCCTGCCTTAATTTTGTTCTTCTCTTAAACAGTGCTGCCCAACGGTGTGATTACTTCCGAACAGAGTGCTGCCCATCTCTGTAGTTATTGCAAAGCGCAGCCATCTTTTATTATGATTATTTTTATTTTTAATATTATTATACATATTTGAATTATAATACTTTTATAAATACATATTATTTTTCTATTTTTATTATTCTTGAATTTTCCATGAAAATTTCTCCCACACTATTTTTTTCATGGTCAAAAATATTTGAATTTACATAAAAACCTTCGTGAGTAAAGCTAAAAATCGACCGGCGAATGGCGATAAATAAACACATCATAATATAAACCTAAGAAAAACAGCTCTGCACGTATTTCTTTTTCTTAAACTGATGCCGGAAATTCGACAAAAACAAAAACATAAACCACCACCTCCAACGGCCGCAGCAGCAGCAACATCTCGGGGTTTGTCACTTATTTATGCATCCGGTTGCCAGCAACAGAAAAAATATTATAACACGATACAAGATACAAGATAATGGTGTCTGAGCTGAGATTTTCGGCGCAGCATAAGTGCTTCGCCCGAAAGTTTCCTCCGGAATGTCAAAGTTTAAGTGAAAATTGTCAAAATATTTGCATACAATTTGCCAGGAAAGCCAAAAAAGAATGTCATTTGATTTTAGCATACTCTTATGTATGATGAATATGTGCCCAATTATTTCGTGAGTTTTAAACAAACACTCTCTGAAGTTTTTGGCCAGCAAATCTTGGCATTTTGTTTGATTTATGGAATAAATGGAAAAGCAATTGAAGTCCCATCTCAAATGTAAGCGTTTTTTCTTTCTTAAGAGTTTTCCCAACCATAATTATCCCAACGGAGTTCCCACACTGCCAGCAGTGTAGATATTTGCAGACAAGAACCGCAAATGTACGATAGAACGGAACATTGTGCAACTGTCATGCAAAAGCGACACGGCACGACATGCAGGCGGCAGTGCAGGGCAGGGCAGGAAGGGGTGGGTAGAGTCTATCTATCTCACAGATACATAGCACATCTGATTGTGGGGCCCCACAAAGATCTGGGCATTTGTGCGGCCTTTGGCATTGCATGTTTCACAATTTTACGGCTATTTAGATACTCAAATTGTGCAAAAAGAGAAGCTTCACTTCCAGCCATGCTTCGGGCTCTGCCACAAGTACTCCCTGCTATTGTTGTTTGCCCAAAACGAAATTGAGTTCTAGTCTTGGATAGTTCTGATGGGTTGGGATGGTATGGGCCCTCTTGCTTTCGTGATATTTGATTACAAATTATCTATAAAATGAAAAGAAATTCCGCTGGGACTCTGGGGGTTCATTGCATTTGACATGCCAACAAGTCAACTCTTTTTTTCTGTGGCCCACAAAATGTAACAAGAAATGTCAATTTCAGGTCTCTTTACTTGATTTCTGCTGGGGTTTCTTATCATCTATTGGCCCTGTGCTTGTGTTTTGTGGCCTAATCGTCATGTTTCGTTTGAGTGATATGCTGTCATGGAAAAGACTTTTGAATGAGCAGCAAATGGAAACATTTTGGTAGGGTAAATTATGTATCTGTATCTACAAAAGTGTGCACTACGATAGAAGACTTTTAGCAGCTGCTACACAATCTCTTTAATACTGTCTGGCTCTGTCACAGTGTGGCTTAGCAATAAAAATAGTTCTAGGTTTCCATAAAACAGTAGTTGGAGTCTAATATTTAAAGAGAGAAGAGCGTTGGCTGGTATATGGTATAAAGTTTATACCGAATCCATTATTTGTCAGTTGTTCCCTTTGGCAATCCACGTATCACTAATTACGCTTCTGGCATATTCAAACTACAAATCAAAACCTCTACCCTTTTTGATCTTGATCCGTTTTCTGTGCTTCCAATCAAAGCCCCCCCAATCGATGGCAGTTCTTGAAACGAAAACGATATGAAATGAAATTTATCATCATCAAACTAATTGCAGCCATGCATCTATCGCACACAGACGGGCGGCGGCATCGGCATCGGCGGCTGGCATCAAAGACCCAAAAACCATTTCGGGTAGCAATTAAATCTGTATGAAAGAAAGGTTACGTGTAGGAGCCAAGAAACTATTTACGTAAAATGCCATAAAATGTTGTTGCCATAGCAGAAATACACAGCATTTTGCACAAGTTTTAGCACCACATTCAAAGCGAAAGTTCAAGCTAAATTAAAAACAAAAATACGTATCTGAAAGTGTAGGTGACAAATGGAAAATGGACAGATGTTTGCCAAAAAATTAACAATTTAAATGTGTATCATAAATAATGTTCAACAAACGATCGATAAAAGCTAAGACTGTCTGAGAGGAGAAACAAAGTAAAGTAGATTTCTGCTGTGAGTAGATATTTTAGATCTGATCGCCATGACAACCGCCGAGAGAGAGAGGGAGAAACCACAAAAACCGGTCTTGAAAATTGAGATATTTCGAAGCGTAATTATAAGTTTTCTTTTCAGCGTCTGTGGCACCTAGAATCGACTGCAGTTTCGTATCTGATGTCTACACGAACGAGGTCACAGCGCACCCATATGCCCAGGCACAATAATAATGCTGCTACCCTCCCTGCGAGGCCGCCCCATCGGTGTCTGAGAAATGCCAATCAATTGATTTCATTGTCTTCAATTTATAACCCATCGATAATATAAATTCCTCCATCCATCCGCAGCAGCAGACGAACTCGCTCTGACTTATGATAAATATATATATTGTACAATATATATTGTAGATACAAACTGGAAATATATTTCTGTGCGCACTAATGTAACCGATAGATACGCATGCCAATAAGCAGATACTGTCAAAGCACATACATCACGCTCAGATACAGTACACTCAGAGAAAACAGCCATGAGAATTGAGAAATTTATGGCAATATATTTGCACCGAGAGTTTAAATTCTAAAAAAAGGAAGGACTTTCACATAGATTTTGACATTAATATGAAAATACTTGAGCTATTTGACCATTTTTGAAAGTTTAGTTTTTATTTAAAATAAATATATTTCGTACTTAAAATAAATATATTTCATATTTAAATGCCAAATATTTCCCACAAATTTTATATTTTCTATTTATTTTTATATTTACATTAAAAATACTTTTCAATACATTTATATTTAAATCGGAGTGAATTCCATTTAATTTAATGATTTTTATACTTAACTTTTTACATGCCGTCTTTCTCTGAGTGTACGTTTGATGTGCTCTTGGCATTAATTATTTGAAATCGTTCTGTCACAGTTACCATTTGATGTGGGAAGGCTATCAGGAAATGCAGAAACCAGTAGAAACTACTACAAAAAATATTTCAAGAGTTCTGTATCTCATAAAAATGATACGCTGTTCGGATTAGAGGAGAAAATACCTAAGGGAAGACAAGAATTCTCTGAAATATATTCATCTATTTACTGAAAGTACACTCCCAAGTTGATTTATTCATTCTTTTTTTATCCGAAATGTTAATTTTTAAAACTCAGATACTTCTATGTTTTTATTTCATCGCCTGAGTTTTTCTATAAACTTTCACAATAACCTTCTCTTCAGTTACTCAATAAACAAAATTTTCTTCGAGCACTTTTATTCTAGCAGCCCCGGGAAAACTTTATCCAAGGAGCTCCTACTGCCAAGACTCGACTTTCAGAAGCAAGATTTCTTTTTTATGGCAGCTAATTTTAAATAATTGTTTGGCATTAGCCCGTAAACCAGGCTAACAAAGAGGTCCCCGTACGGGGCTAACCAGCAGCTTGTTCAGGAGAAAGCACACGCCCCCAACAAGAGACGCTGCTCCCCCGACTCCGTGGGGTTTGGGCCGAGCTGGTCGCACTTTAATTGGCATATCAGGCCATGGGTAGTAGCAAACCATTTTGTTATTTTTTTTTCTTTTCGCTTCTCTTTTATAAGCATTTTGTTAGGCCAACTCGCGGCCGGCTTTCTTGGCCACAACAATGAACTCCCAAGCAGGCAGGCAGCAGCAGCGCAAAAAATGAACAACAATTGAAGTTTTAGTTGTAGTTGTAGTTGGTAGCTTGGAGAGGTTAATGAACCAGATGCGCAATGGGCCAAACTTATTCATCTACAGCCACCGCGAGCCACCACAAAAAGCTGCTCTTAATGAGACGCTCATTACTTTTGTCTTGAGATAGTTATGCGGGGGGTTGAGATATTTTATAGATATTGTATCTATAGGGGGAGTTCGCTCGAATGATGGCTTCATCAAACCTTCAGTTTATTTGATTATTTATTCATTCTGTAGCTGAAAAATAAACCAAAACCAACATATTTTACACAATTTATGCAAATATTTCATACATCCAACAATTCGCTCGTTCGATTTGTTTTGGCACATCACAAACATCACAAAAATATTTAAAATATTCCGTGTCGCTAAATTTGCTTTCATATCAAAATTTCTCTGAATAAAAAAAAAAAACATTTAACAAAATTGACGGCGACATGCGGTGGGCCGACAAATACTAGTATAAGATTGACCCAGATAAAAAATACAAAAATGAGAGGGCGATTGGAAAATGGGAAGGAAATTGATTGTAATTGATCAAGAAAATGTGGAACAAATATCTAATGCATGTGTTCTACATTCAATTAAAGGAATATACCACTACTGTGGGAATGAATGACAGATGTTATGGTTGGCCAACCATCAAGGTAAGATATCTGAAAATAATTGCATATAATTTATGGTACCGTACGGTGGAATATTGCGTTCAATCATTTCAAATAATTTGTTCAATATTGTTTAAGAAATCATTTTTTTTATTTATTATTTTTGATTTATGTGTTCCAATATTATTTTCTTCTATATTTATTTATTTCCATAACTTTAATATTTTATTTATCCCAAAATCCCAAATAAATGATTATTTATATTTTCTTTTCTTTATTTAATTTTTTCTTATTTATTTTATTTCATTATTTTGTATTTATTATTTCCATAAATTTCATTTTCGTTTCTGCTTATTCCCACAATTTCATTTTCTTTTCGTTTTGGTTCCGCCCTGTTTCGCTCTGGCGCTAGAAATCTTGAGAATGTCATGCACTTATGTACATTTTTTTCGTATGCAATTTTTCATATCAAAGAGAAAGGCGCCCGCCCTCCGTTTCCGTTTCCCTTCGTATGTGCATAATTTAATGCGGCCCTGCACTTGAGAAAATGCAATTTCCCTCCATTCATATGGCAAATAACAGGCAAGAGAAGATTTTCTTTTTTCTGCAGCATAGCCCTACAAGAATTTGCATATGGATTTTTCTTGAGGCAGCTTCTGTATGGCTGTAATTGAGTGTAGACTTTTCAAGTATCTACATATCCATGAGATGCATTTCTATACGCAGTGAAAGCATAGAAGGAAAATATATTCATTCGATATGAAGGTTGGAGCTAAAATCAAATCAAAGTCGGTAAAGATTTACGTGCTTATGGGGGACTTCAGTGTTCCGTTTGGAAATGTATCCATCAAATCACATGCAACTCATTAGGCATTTAAATGTTGATAACGAACGTCAACAATATGTTTATCAAAAAGCTTTCAAAATATCGCAGATACACACACACGCACATCCAGAATCGAATGCACTATCTGTGTATCTGTATCTCTAATCTTGGGTAAAATATTTGCGCGAAAGCTTTCAACTTCAGGGAGCGATCCCCGGGCTTGAGCTGGCATTTCAATTAAACGGGAAAAAAAACACACACGCAGCTCGACTCCTCCCAGCCTCCCCCTTTTTTCTGGATTGCAATTCGTGCAAATAATTGAAATACGCCCACATCCCCCCATCCCACAACTTCATGGAGGAGACAGCAGGCAGGAAAAATGCTCAAAAAGTTGCCGACCGCATATAGGAAAATGCTGCCACACAGCCAGCCGTTCGCTTGACAGTAAAAGCAGACTCGGCAACTTTTACAATTTTATCTGCAGGAAAAAAAAACTAAAAAAAAACACACACATGGAGGAAAGGCCACCAACTTTTCTGGAATGAAGCTGTTGAAGATCCATTTGTGACACAGAATTCCAAACGTCCGTTTCAGACATTGGAAATTGCTTTATTTTATTATTATCACGAGATATGAATAATGTACAATTTTGTTGTTGCACTTTTCCTCTCAAGTGTCTTATCTCTTGATCTTCAATTCATCTACGAGCTTTGCTCCTCACACGACAGCAATTGCGATGCTTAATTTCACCAACAACTGCAATGCGTGGGTGCGCATCCACACCCCTCCATGTACATCCATCGCTATTCACTCACATTCCGAGAAACACTATTCATGCTCAGTTTTATATGGAATCTGTGCAGTGGAGCTAAAGCTACATCTGAAATGGAGTGAAGTGCAACGCAGATGTTGCCACATAATATATCTCGTGTTGAATGAATATGTATGCGATCCAATTGAAATAAACCTCAACTACAATTTCCACAGATGAATTTTTAAACATTATCCAAATAATGAGCTAACTCCAAAGCTCAAGCTGCAGACGGACACTCGAAAAACACGTAACAATGAGCCCCGAAATAGGGCCAACATTTTTGACGTACATATGTATCTATAGATACGACAGACACTATCTATATATGTATGTACATATGTATCTGTAAAAGTCAAAGAACTTTTAAGCTGCTTTTTTGTTGAACAGAAACTTTTACCAGCCCATTTGTTTTTTTGCTACTTTTTTTTTATTTTTTGGCATGTCATTCCCAATCAAAATGAGAGATGAGTTGTCCATTCCGTTTGTTCAATTTCTGGCTGGGCTGGTCAATTTGCTGCTGAGGCCCGAACATGGGAGAACAATTGAGTCGCCGACTTACAGCTATAGCACGCACCTTTCTTGCGAGCCTGTGTGTGTGTGGGTAGACAAATGGGAGATGGGTCGCGCGGATAATGAGCACACGCGAGAGTACTCTCAAAGAGAAGACAGTCATGGAATCAGTAAAAAGCGTTATAAGTATTTCGCGAAAACTCACTTAATTGTACTTTTTATGCTGGCAGGATTTTATTGAGAGTAAGAGTGGGATGAATCCAACGAAATAAGCTGTCAAGTATCCACTAGATGCAGATTACAGATTAATACAATTAAAAAAATAGTTTTATAATAAAGTTTTACAAAAGCATTACCGTTAAATGGTGTTGATTTTCTGTAACAGTTTTCCATAAGTGAACGGATACAATCGTTTCAAATGATACGACCAATGGCTATTTTTGGCATATTTTGGGATGAATGTTGCTAATGGAACTCTTCTTATACCCCAGAAAAATACTGCCTAAAACCATTTTTGGGTAGGCAAACATTCTTTAAAGTACAAAAAACAGCCAACAGAAAGAATAAAAGAAACCTTCAAAGAAAGTTCCGCCAAGCAATGTACAATGATAAATTATATCCCAAGAAAAACAATAGGAGAGAACGAAACAAAACTAGAAATGTTCTACCTCAAAGCTCCACCGAAAGCGAACAAGATTTAATCAACTTAAGTAAGTAGTCGAGTAGTGAGCTCTTGGATTCGCAGTTAAATAAATATCTTATGTGGGTGGTGCTCCACTATCGGTGCTACCTTAATAAGAGAAGTACAGACAGCCGTTGTAGCTGTCACTCAAAACGCACCGGCACACCGCACAGCAGTCTGCGAGAGAATTCTTATGAATAATCACACAGCAGCAGCACCAGTCAGCAGCCAGCATTAGAGGTGGGAAATTCAATGTAAAACTTGCCAAAAAGAAAAGAAAAACATATTTGAAATGCGCCAAAAACACTACCAGGAGAGTGAAAAGTAAAATTTTGTAGGTAGCATCTAAATAACCCAGAGAGACAGAACAAGGAAAGCGTGAAAGGGTTGAGCGATTGAGGTTTTCATTTCTATATACATACTCTAGACAATTCAGCATAAAATTGTGATACTATAAAGCATCTCAAGTAGGAAGGAAGGTCGGTCAAGTTACCTGACTGGCGACTAACCGAACGACCACGTATGTCAGCTTATTTCGAGATAAAGATACAAATTACATGGCCAGGACGGCAGGGAACAGGGGGCCAGGAAACTCGGTGCTTGCCTCGATTAATATGCAAGCAGTGCAGCAAATAAAATATATATAATTGCTGTCTGATGCTTATTTATCCGGCTCTCTGCTGCATAAACAAGTGACTCGAATGATCGACTTGGGGCTTGACTAATTAAGGCGGAACCTCTACCTCTGAGCCGTACGTTTTCGTTCAATGACAGCTCCACAACTGTGCGGTACGGCATTATAAGACAGATTTGCAACAGTACGGGGGGTAGCTGAAATCAGCTGTTCAATGGCTGAAAATATACTTGATTGATTGAAAAAAAAAACCACAAGCGAATTTTATTATTTTAAATGAATTATCAGGAATACTTTAACTGAAAATTCTGTTATTCGTCTACTAAAAATTATTCCAAATTTCAATCATAAGAAAAGTGTCGCGAAGATGAATAAACGAAACGAAACGATGGCTGATTCACATTGAAAATAGTTTTCATTTAATAACTTTTTGTCAGACTGATTTCGACAAATAGCCATCACATATTTCATACTAGCACATTATTCCATCATAAACAGCACAGATCCCCCATTCGTGAAGCCAAACTATGCATAAGATGTGGCCCAAAAATAATTAAGTTAACAATTTGGCTAATTACGACTGCACTAAATGCATTTAAACCAACGCACAATTAACCCAGAAGAACCCAGAGGCAAACAACAAGGCAAGAACCGAAGAGAGACAAGAGTCAAGAATTCAAATATTTTTCAATGCCTCATATTACAGTGCAGACTGGCATCAGAGAACAACAACCGAGAACAACACGAACCGAAGACTCTGCCAAATGAGGAGGCAAAGAAAAATATTTGCTTGCTAAGGAAAAAACACAGAGAAAAACAAAATGAAATTAGATGAGAGTTTGGTTCTGTTTCTATTTCTATAGAGACTCTGGTCGCACAGTTCCTCCTGTTCTGCTGCTGCTGTTGGTCTGCTATTTGTTTGGCCTGTCACTGTGTCAAACTCTGAAAATGTGGCGACGATGTCTGTTTATTTAGCACGTCTTTGGGTCTAGCGTCTCCCACGAATCCCATCCCATCCATCCTCACACTCATCCGCCGGCAACCGCATCGGCATCAGACCATCATCATCATCTCTAGTGCAAGTTCAGTCAGCCCAGACCCAGGAGCACTGTTTTCTTAGTATCTGGCAGAGATGACATACTCTTTTTTGTCGGAGGGTAGCCTAATTTTGGTGGAGCTGTTTGCAACATTTAGGACTACATTTATTAGGCCAGGATATCTTCAGGCGATACTGCCATTGTTATTTTTTCATGATACATAATCTCCATGTCATGTGATTTAATTCGTACTTACTATGAACACGACATAAGAATCAGATTAGATCAGGAGGATATATATCCTAGAACCATAGAACCATAAATAAGAGCTATGTATATCGATCGAAAGAATTTTGTATTATCTCAAGACACACATATAACCTCATATCTAAATCGGATGAATAAATCTAGTCAAAAATATGATAATAATAGTTTTCATATTTCCATTTCCTAAAAATCATATTAGCTTAGTAGTCCCAACTTTATAAATACTTGAATAATCTTTTTTAAAGGTATACAAAATTCGCCTCCCAGACTACATATTTCATGCATTTTTTTCCATATTTTTTTTTGGTATTTATAACTGAAACATGCCTTTGTTGTCATTTATTACTGTCACTTTAAATCCAATCAACGCTTAGTCAATGCCCTCGAACATCGATGAGAGATTTTCCTTTTGGCTTTTTCGTATGAACGAGTATTTTTTCCTTTAGCTTTTTCTGCGTTTCCGCAACGCCTTTTGGCTTTTCGAGTAGTTTTTTTTTTGTTTTTGTTCTGCGTCAAGTGTCATGATGATAATTTTTGTATTTTGTGTGTTTCCGAATCTTTTTTTGGCCATTTTGAGATTTAAAAATAAATTATTGTTATTCCCAGTAATACGATATTTGACGGCAGAGAAAAGTTATGTAATTTTTGAATAAACAATGGATTGGTTGAGGGGTTTTTAGAGCTCTTTTGGCCTTTCAATTTGAATGTCAATTCAGAGGGTTTTATAGATAATAGATGCATAATTATATGTATATAAATTGAGTACCTTTTGTTTTGTTAAGCTTTGTACCTTTTATTAAGTGTAACAAGGTATAGAAATCACTACTAAATCCATCTATTCAGACAGGAACTAACCCAGTTTCCAGTTTATACTCTTTCCAGAAATACTCCATCCACATTTTCTCATTTCAAACTCGTGAGAAAACCTAGATTCTCTTTGGGATTTTTCGCGTAGTCCCCGAACTTTATTGGTCCCTTTTTAATCACAAAAACTGTGTCATTCTGTTCCTTTTATCTAGATAATATATTTATAATATATATATGAACATTTATCGATTCCCAAGCCAAAATAATAGGTATCTGCCTCAGATAGTGCCCGTGATAAACGTATGTATACGTATCTAACACATTTTTTATAGTTTTAATTTAAAGCCTGACCAAAGTATGCCACATGCCAAACGAAAAAATTATGAAACAATAAATAAAATGCTAATTGGTAAGACAAACCCAAAGAAGAGAAAAAATAATGATAAAAGCGTAAACTCTTAATTGCATGGCGCCAGACGATCGTTATTTAATACCAAAAGTAAAGCAAGTCGCAAATACGGTTTTACTCTCACTTTTTAGGCCCTACAAAAAATGGTTTATTATGGAACCGTCACTTGAAGCAATTGCAGAGCATTAATAATCTTACGGAAAGCCTACAATCATTTGTTATAGCTGTTATGGCTTATAATGGGAAAAGATTATGCAAATTTCAAGCTGGAGAATGTCAATTTATATTAATTTGTGTCTGTGTCTTCCGGATAAGAATAAAACACTCTGCAGTGTTTATATATTCTTTTGATATTGCTTTTATTTATGTTTTACTTTCATCAAGAGTCTCTCAGAATTTCCCTTGCAAAAATATGCCCTTTGAAATCCATAATCAACCGTATTACCACACCGGTCCAGTCTTCCGGTTTTCCCCGCCCCAAACAGAATATTAATACGACAACTTTCACAGTAAACCTCGCCCTCAATCTCATCTAATAAATGAATGCAATTTACGAACAGCAACTTATAAAAATTATAGGTTAGCACATTTCTTCCCCGGCCAGACAGAGAAGGAGAGACTCAGAGACTGAAAACTGAGACTCCGCTGAGTGGCTGATGAAAAATTTAAAAAGCAGCCAAAGAGCAAAACAATTTTCATAAATATGCCACTGAGGAAAACTTGTGCGAGAAGAAGGCGACCGGACGGGACGGCCACAGGCCCATGAAAAACAAATAGCAACACCTTAACTTAGTAGGGAAATTCGGAGTGTGGGATAAGAGATACTCTCTAAAGGATTGCATGAGCACTGCGATGGGAATTCTATAGAGGTTTTAGAAATATAAATATTATCATAAATGGTAATAGGATTTCCTTAATATTTTTGTCGATGAACAGCTCATAGATTTACGTATAATATTGCTACATGGATATGTGGCAGACACATATTTTTCAAATATGATATCTAGATATCCTTTTTTCTATTGTTACCAGAAAATTTCGGAGATCATAAGGATTATATTTGTTATAATACATTTAATGAAATAAATATTAATTTTTGATTTATATTATTAAAATCAGAAATAAATCCTATTTATTTTTTTTGTAATACAAAATGAAATTAAAAATTATTTTATGGAATTCTCAATACTTTTTTTTTGCAGTTACACAAACCCTCATGAATACAACATACCCTAGTGCTCCCCGTGTATGTACAACGGGTATACGAAACCTCAAAGCGCATTAACGCCTTTAATGGCCTTGAGACGGGCATCAACAACATGGAGAGAGTTCTTATTTTTATGCTTCCCCTCTCCATCCCCATCTTTATGCTTTAAAAGGGAGAGCAAGAACCCGATAGAGAGTGGAGCGTGGAACTTGTGGAGCGATAAAGAGTGCAAAGCAAAAGGACTGCCAACTCACCTTAAATTTGGCACAGCTGCCGCTGCTGCTGCTGCCGCCTGGAGAGGCGGCGGCACATTGTATGGAAACGGCAACTTGGCCGCAACCGCTGGATTCTCGAAGAGCATTCTTCTGCCGCTGCTGCTGCTGCTGCTGCTTGGGGGGTGGTGGTGTTGCTGATGCTGGTACTGGTACTGGAAGGTACTCCCGGTGGTGGTGGATGTGCCGCTGGGGGGGTGGATGCTGGAGTTGGCCTTTTATTTATACCAACGCACGCCGAAAGAAAAATCACTTGAATCGTAATCACTTTTTGGGTTGATTTTTCGTTCTTAACTCTCTCTATTCTTTCTCTTTCACTTTTTTGGTTGAAGTTTGATTCAACTATTTATTCAAGAATTTTTACAACTTTTTGTTTTATTTATACGCACTGGTTTCTTCTTTTGTTTAAGTTATGCTCATTTTTAAAACACCAACAATTTTAGCAATCTCCGTGTTTCTTTTTTGAAGAATATTGCTGTCAACGTTTGGTTATTTCTAAAAGATAGAAATTTAGAAATAGTAATTACTAAAAATGATTATAATATAAAATTTATGTATTTTGAATTTTAATAATTATTCAAACGTTATTTGTTTTTGTTTTTATTGATAATTGAATGATTTTACCAACGGGTGTTCTGTTTCAGTGTTTCTGTCTATGTTTGGTTATAAAGTATTATTACACATTTTAAATAATAATTTGGTTTCAAAATGTTATCGTTAAACGAATTTAAAAGTATTTATTGTTATAAAAGATATCTGAACTAAATTTTGTCGGTATTGCTCTATATTTAGAGGAATTATTGGAAGAGCTCTCCAATTCCGCAAAATTGTTCCTATTAAATTTATAACAATTTCTTTCTTTTCTTTGTCTATTTGCCTATTATTAAAAAATATGCTTAATATTTTTAATATGTGTGTTGTTTTTTTTGTTGCTCTTCTTCTTCTTATTGGAATTTTTGCTGTTGTTTTTGCTTGGGTTTCGTTTTGTTTCTTCATTTATGCTTTTACTTTCATTCTTCTTTGCTTTGCTTTTGCTTTTGTTTTTTGGTTCTTGTTGTTTTTGTCCCGCTCTCAATGTTGAATGGCTTTTGGCATTGATTGCCGGCTTTTTCAACACATACACACGCACACACGGACAGGCAAACACACACACAGCCACGTCTGATGCTGCTTCTCTTTTGCTCTTCGCTCTTAAAATGGTGATAAAATGTTGTTGCTTTTGCTGCTGCTGCTGCTAGCATTGCGGTTTCATCAAAATTCACATACAGCTTTTAATTAAAATCGTATACCGCAGCCAAAAAAAAAAAACGAAAACACTCGAGTTCTGATAGTTTTTACGGGGGAATACTAGTATCGCTCTGCCCGGTTTTTGTATTAATTTTTTATAAATTAAATCGATTTGCTCGTTGCCCAAAAGCACACGCATTAAACACACACACACACACATACACAAAAAACGCACAACAACAGTTTTTGCGACGTCATTGAATTCGCCGCAGTTGTATGGATATGGCTGTTCGTGTGTGGGTGTGTGTGTGTGTGTGTACAGCTTCTCCATACAGTCGTTGGTGCGTCTCTTGTTGAGTCACGTCACTCACACTCCCTCATGCTTACAAGCTCAAAAGAAACGACGCGATTACGGTTAGTCTGAACCACGACGAAACGATGACGAGAAGGAATGTGCACGGTACAAGGAAGTTTTTTGGAATGAAAGGAAAGGAGCGGCTGAGCGGCGGATGTCAGGCAAAGAGAGCACTTCGCCGCAAAGTATGTTGAAATTCGGGTGAGACTAGAGAAAAATTGTCTCACTGCTGCCTCTCTGTGTGTCAACTTAACCGGAAGCGCCTCACCCTGAACAAATACACCCTGCCTTGCGCAGAGTTGTTTCTTGCTCTCTCTTTCTGACAGGACAGCTTTGCTGTTTGCAGGGTAGTAGTGGGGGTCTGTTCAGTGCCTTCCTTGTATGCAACATGCGGCCATGTGCATCGTGAGTCAGTTAATGACGAAGGCACAGACACCCTACCGCACCACCTTCCCCCTGACGTCTTGCCTATAATCATTTCCGATGTGCAGTTTCATGCAGTTTCCCCCAAAACAATAGGCCTATGGGCTAGCCCAGCCCAGACCGTCTTTATAGCGCGCTTTGTTCTCCCCATTTACTTAGCTTTCTTTGTTTATCTTATTTTCTTTGCTCTGCTTTACTCAGCTCTGCTCTGCTCTGCTCGTATTTCTTTTAAAGCACAGCTCAAAGCTGTCGCTGTTTGTTGATTTTGATTGCTTTTAAAGCAACAACGAATACACTGAGAAAATACAGAATGTACATAGTTTCAAGAAGAGAAACCAATCTTTAAAGTAATTTTATATATGAAAGTGGAGGTAAAAACAGAACTCTTATTTCAAGTCACTGCAACATTATTCCAAGAGTTTTTTATCAGAATTCCTTGGAATACTATCTTGATTCGAGACTCTGGGTTCCGTTTCCGGAACTCAAGTTATAGAACTATTAGTACGATTTCAGTATCTCAAACTTTTTTGTTTTTATCTCAGTGCAGTATTGTTTAATTCACTCAAGTGCAAGGATTGTCTGCTTCTCTGATTTATGAGGAATTTACAAATCATTTATTTGCCAAGTGCAAAATAATCTTCATCTTTTGTTTTATCTGATTTAGAAATTTTTAATTTATTTGCCACATATGCATGAATAAAAGTATTCACTTGAATTCCCTAAGGGTTTTCAGCTGTTGATTTTTGGGCATGAGGAATTCTAGTCGCTCTAGTATCCATGAATTCTTGTCAATGCGGTTTCGATTTCTCTAGCATAGAATTGTACTCTAGCATTCCTTGGCTATTGTTCTCTATGTGGCGGTGCTTCCCCTTCTCTCCGATGCCCGAATAGTAAATATCCAATTACCAAAAACATCATTTTCTGAGAACAATTTTTGTTTCCTTCAAGTGCTCGTTTGCTTATCGCACATTGGGGGGAACAGAAAACAAAAAACACTGTAATTGATAAAACCGAACCAGACCGAGTCGAGGCTCCAAGTACAAACAATACTCGTAATAATCATCAGCAACCGCAAAAGTTTTTGGTGTTGTTTCTGCATTTGGAATATTGAAAGTTGTTCTGTTGGCTTCGGTTACTAGTGCGGTTTGAGTTATAGGGTTTCCTTCTGGCACATTTGACATTGTTTCATCATAATTTATTTAATTTCACTTGAATCTAATTTATCGATTATGTGAGTGTTCTTCTAATCAAAAAATATTTAATTTTCTTTTATGTTTTCTTTTATAAATCATTGTTTATTTTAACTTTTGTTAGTCATCTCAAAACAAATTCGAATTTTGCTTTGAGATTCATTAGTTAAACATATCATTAGCTAATAAACCATGAAAGTTTAAATTTGATAATAGGTTTTGTTTGTGTATAATCTTAATAGCCATGAAATATTTATTTTGTTATAGTAGTTTCCCGTCCATTGAAACTCTCTAGCTCTAGTGCATTTCCTAAGGCAGATCTGGATATACATATGCATGTGTTCCTACACACGAATAGAATCATTTTCTGTATGGTACGAGTATTTTTAATTAATTTGCATGCCTCACAAAGCGCTGCAATAACGAGCTGTTTTGTGGATGCGGTTTGTTAATTTTGTTAAACAATTTAACACGTAATTTAATTCATTTGGTTCCTTCGGTCATCCACTAATAAAAATACAGTATTCTTATTTTGTAGAAAAATATTTTATACTAAATATTCTCGTACTTTTTTTTAATTCACGACAAACAAAAATTGGAATTTTGTTTGTTTTTAATTTGCCGCCAAACGTGGGCGGGCCGTGGGCCGTGGATGCGTATTTGGATTTGGATCTGGAGTGGAGTCCCAGTCAAGACCCACAAGCTCCGGCTTTTAATACAACACACTCGGTACTCGGTACGGGAAAACGACGCAGGCGACGACGAGAGCACGAAATGTTCCGCACGAACGTGAATGACTTGCTTCGTTGTAACGGTCGAATCAACTGACAGTTTGAAAAGCCCCACCAGTTTCAACAGCCCCAACAAAATGCCCGACGCTCTCTCACACGCTCTCTCCCGTTTACTTTGTTTCTTACGCTCTCTCTGTGGTTTGCTGCGAACACATAATGAAATAAAAACAAAGCGTGCTTCTCTCGCTGCCTCTCTGCTCTCCTTCCACCCACAGCACAAGCTGTTTCTTTCCCCCAACAACAAAATGTTTGTTCGCTCTCTGAGTATCGCGGCGAAATCGCTCAAAAAATGCCGTTTTCGGTGAGATAGAGCGCCACCGTTCGTTGTTACTGTGGTCGTCCCACTCGCACTTATGGTCGCCTTACTTCCGGAGGAGCCTTTGGAGTTGGTTGTTCTTGTGGCTGCTTTTTGTGGTGTGGATAAAAATGAGCATCGCTTGAGAGAGAATTCCTATCGGTGGATAAAATAAAGGGTGTTCGAAATTTGTCGGATATACTTATCTGATTTGGATATTATAATCAGTACAATTTTGGATCATTATCATTCGTTAATTTCAGACTGATTTTGGAAATTTTTTTAGTCTAGAAATCAATTATTTTGTGCAGAAATGTAATATGCAAACATTTTTTAGTATCCAGGCATAAAGTTTGACTAATCTTTTTTAATAATAGGTGTCTAAATTCTCAGTTAAAGTTATTAAATTACATACATACATAGGTATTCAAAATAAAATCCAATCCAGTTTCTGCTTAAGAGCAACTCTCAGCTTTTCCGCCGCCTGTTGCACCCACATAAATTACCATTTACACACCCTCGCCAATCAAAATTTACACAAATTAATTTTTTGCAAAATCTCAGACTGAAAAGGAGGCTGGGACAGAGGGGCTTGGCTATCTCAAAAACAAAAACAACGACGACGACAACCAACGGCTTATTAGAAGGCCTAAAAACTTCAAAGGCAGGCAGACTCTCCAAAGCAGAGCCGCCGACACAACGCGCTGTCGCATATTTATACCCTGTAATCGTCGCGAGAGAGGGGAGGTATAGATTACCAAATAGTAAATGGTGTAGTCCATCTACCAGGCATCTTTTTGTCGCAATAATTTTTGATTTATAGAATGGTTTTGACTTTTTGAAGACTTAACAAAGCTTTTTTCATATCAAACATATGTATATTATCAGTAAAATAGTAGATAGTTTTAGGTACTAATTTAAAAAAATAATTAACCATATTCTGGCAACTAAGTTAAGGGTGTATTTATATATTCGCAAAAAGAATAAGAAAATATAAGAACAATTTTGGAATTCAAAACCAAAGATTATTAAATTTCGTTCAAGAAAATTAAATTTTGAGTAAAAAATGTACTCGATCTGAAAATTTTAAAGAACTTAGGAAATTTAATAAATAAAATTTATTTGGAATGATACACCAAACCATAAAAAGCAAAATATGCATAAATATGGATAAATAAAACAATATGATTATTATATTATAATATACTATTATTTATATATTATGATTAGATTACATTTATTGTTTTCCAATATGACGTTATCTTTGCTTAAATTCTTATAAAATATATTTCCACTTAAGGCTTAGGGTATCCTAAGGCCGGGATATCGACTTGTAGCATTCCTAGTACTGATTTTGCTTTATTTCTTTTATAATTTACAACAAAAGGCGCAACAAGCGCAGCCTGAGCCGCGCAACGAGTTTTCTGCAGCCGAGCAGCTGACGGCAAAAAAAAAGAGTTTTTTCTGTTTTCTGTTTCATTTTGTTTCTGTTTCTGTTCCTTTTTGTCGGAACACAAGAAACTTGTTTGCGGAGCCCGAGGCGAAAATAAAGACGAAGCGAACATACTATAAAAATTGCAAGAGGAACAGCACGAAGGAGGAGAGAAGGAGCTGCGCCGCGAGACTGAAGCAGACAGGTCAAAGGAGCAGTTGTGCTATCCCGCTCCCGCACTCACAACCACCCCATACCCCCCCGCAGCAGCAATAAATTTATCGGGCAAGCAAGCGTCTTCGATTAGTTTTGGGAATGGGGCGAAGGATGAAGCATGAGAAGACGCAATAGAAGGAGCAGAGCATAGTGAATGCTTAGAGATTAACGGAGAGCGGAAAGCGAAGAACGAAGAGCATTGGCCCTCATTGATGAATGTACACTGCGCGACACACGAATAGGGACACCATGTCCTAAAATCTGTGGCTACACTGAGAGTATTAAGACTACGAATTATTATTATACATACTATTTACTCCTATCCTATTAAGTCAACCGAGTTATAATTGTAATTTGTTTAAAAAGTGGTGTTTCTTAGAACAATGTTTTATCAGCGCTCCCTAGTATGCCTGTCTGTAAAGATTATTGGATGCTGAGTCGCTGAAAGTGAATCAGTTTTAAAAATCGCAGTTCCACTGAACTATGGCCTGATTAAACTTTATCATCGGTCACGGTTTCTTTGAGATTTGTGATCCAATTTTTCCGCGATATCGGAAAAATTTTAAGAAAGGGCACACTCTGTGATTCAACTAAAAACAATTGATTTTTGTGATTTATTTTATATAAAATTAAATTTTTATAAATATACCAATTGATTTTTGACACGATATGACATGATAAATATTTTCAGTATAGAAGATAGAGTACATACCTATATTTTACTTTCCTTATTAAATTGGCGCTGAGTTTTCTTACTACTAGTAACAGTCTGCATCTGATGTCCGGCGGGGTTTATTATTGTTAAAGGTAAGAATTTATAGCAAAGTGCGCAGTCAGCAAATTTGGGTCATAAAAGTAATTAGTGAAATCTGTGTTCTCCCGTTCGTATGGATTGGCATTGTGGGTGGATTTTAATTACCCGCCAGAAGTTCATGAAAGTGCCAAGAAGTTAGCCAGCTCCTGCCCTTCCGCTCCCTTCGGCCAGCGGCTAATTGATTTAGCTCTCGCTTGCGTTTTATTGATCAGCCAAAAGGAGTGAAACCTATGGCCTGGAGCGGAGTGCCCTGAGGACCTAAACGAGTGGAGGTCGGGCTGCTTGGTTAAGGGGAGGCGCACCAGTAATGGGCCAGTTGAGGCACAAGCGGTTATTGGCCTATTAATGAAACAGCCATAAAATTAAATCTCGATTTATTAGAGAAAAGCAGGGCTGTAAATATTCAGGGAGTAGCAATTGGTTATTTGGAAAAAATAAATATTGCTTGTAGGATATCTTAGGGGATTAAAACATTAAAGAGGGTTTTAAGGTGTAAAAGATTTGAATGAAGTTGTTTAAATTTTGAAACCCACTTTAAAAATGCAATTATGTCGATGTAACATATGTAGAAGTTAATATCACATTCAAGAATAACTTAAGATATATTTTATATTTGAGATATTTAATGATACATTTATATTTATTCTCTTTATTCAAAATTTAACAATTCATAAATACCTTTGCATAGTTTATCATCACCCAGTTCTGGAAATATCCTTACATCTTAACTAAGCAAATTTTTTAATAGTAGTGTTCTACTCGCAGCTCTCAGAGTGAATATTTTGCTTTTGAAGGCCCTTTGGGTCATTAAAAATACTCGCAGATTACATTTTTATGGCTCTTACATGGTCCTCCATCCAAAGTAGTAGCTCTACAAATCTGTGCTTTAGTTGTCTGTTATTCCACGTTCTAGCTGTTGGTGTCAACGTGGATGTTCAGAGTTTTGTGAATTGTGTGCATAACAATTAGGCAGCTTAGGCTGCTTTTCCTACTGGGTGTGGTACTGGGCATGAAATGGAGAGACTGCATGTATCCGATGTCATAAAAATATCAGCAACACATGTTGCCTGCCGCTGATTTTGTGTGCGATGGCAGTCGAGTGGGGCAAAGGGCTTTTGGGAGCACAGTCTGTGGCAGGAGGTGGAGGCTGTCGTCTGCCAGGCCTGCCACGTCTGGTTAATGAGCACATTTTCAAAGAGGGAGAGGGTGGCCAGAGAAAGGCAGAGGAAAATGTACACGGGTAGAAGAGAGAGGGAGAAGAGTAGGTCTCGAATTGATTGTTTGCTAGAGGCAGCTACTACGTTGTTCTCCACCGACTCTCTAATGATTTGATTATGTTTATACACATGGATATTCCAGGAAAACGAAAAGGATACAATATAATCCCAATAACATTTGGATTTTATTGTTAAAATTTTCAAACTGCACTAAGCGGATTTTATTTGTTAAAATTTAAAGCTTTAACTTTCGGACTAAGTGTCAGAATTTATTTGAAGCTTTAATCCATTTATTAACTCGGCTACACAGTATAAAATATTCAAAAAGCCTGCCAGCCGCTGCATCCTATTATCGTCTATCCCTCGGTTGGTTGTCTCAGATGTTTTTTTGCTACTTTTATAATTTTTAAGCGCAAAAAAGGGTTAACAAACCAGTATTCCTTGAGTTTGAGAAAGTTAGAAGTAACCTTAGTTGGAATATTAACATAGAGAGACATTGACGGATAAAATAATTCTTAAGTTGCCCCAAAAAAATATATTTACTTTATTCATTAACCACAACATCAAATGCCAAGGCCAAGTAAATAATAAACGAGCCTCAGGGCACGGCAAGGAAAAAGTAATACGAAACTTTCTTCCAGCGAACTCCCTTAAGTATGCAATACTTTTTGCCACACATGCCATATGCATGTAGTAGTAGTCTTTGATATTCATTTGCCTTATGAGCGTCACCGAGTAGGAGGACCGATGTGGGATGCGTAGTGTTTCTGGTCGCTGGGGGAGGAGTCGGCCTAACCTAAACAAGCGTAATATCATCAATCAGTGCACAAATTTGCATCCCATTTTTCCTACTTCTATGGGGGGCCGTATCCGTCCATTCTTCTCCTAATACCATCTGCCCTCCCACCGCCTTGGGGTGTATCCTGTCAGGGGGGGTCGGTTGACGCCTGTCGTTGTCAGCGCATCAACGCGCTTCATCAGCGCGAACTGATATGTAAATCTCATAAATCATGCACACCTGTCGTCGAAGGCAACGACAGTTCAGTTCTGTTCTGCTCGGGTCGGGTCGCGTTCGGTACCGTACAGGACACGATGGACAGAGGTATGGACAGCTCCAACAACAATGTCAACAGACAGACTGAACGCATTGGTGTGTATCTGTGAGAGTGGTCAAGCCTTTCGGGCGTGTGTTGCGTTTTCCTTGCCACAAGAACAGATGAGCAATAGAAGAAAAAAAGAGTGGAAGGAGGAATAAACGTGGGCTGTCGTAGACGTCCTCGTACTAGGTCTGGCTCTGCAAATTGATTAGCCACGTGCAGCCATTTGACCTCTCCCCCCGCCCTCTCTCTTGGCCAACTCAAGAGTTGTGGCCTGCTGAATGGCAAATGTTTCATTTCGAGTTCCATGGAGTCAAGGATTAGACAGCCTCTGAGTTTGTCTTTAAGTGAAATATGTTCGATTTAACTCAACTTCAAGGCGGAGCATTGTTCATATAGGAAAATTGGTTGTTAAATAACCGAATATTCGATAGTGAATAATGATTGGATATTTTGCTAATTTGAAAACTTTTCTAATTTTAGAAGTTATGCGAAAGTCTTTCACTAAATTTAATATATCAAAATCTACTGCTAATTTCAAAAAATAGATTCACATATTTGAGGTGTTTGGATTTATTAAAGGTGTTTAGAGGTGTTTGGATTAAAAGAAGCATTGTAGACAAATGGGAACCTCTAAAAGTCCACTTTATAAAATATTTCTTGCTTTTAAACTATGTATCAAAATAAGACCTACCTTCTCACCAACCAAAAGTTGTTTGAATTTTTTTGATAAATCATAATTAAAATATTCTAGAGTGCAACTAAGCCACCGAACCCGAACTGGCTGGCTGGCTCCCAGTCTTTAAGTTGGCCATCATAGAAAAGTCTCTGGGCCGTGCTGCGGACTCTCACTAATTGCTTGGCCACAACACCTGCTGCCGGGCTGTTAGCTGTTGGCTCTGCCTTGTGCTGGTTGGTTTTTTGCCCGGCTCTGGAGAGATGCTTAAGCGACAACAGAAAAACCACAAATTTACATAAATATGCCACAAATCATGAAGCGCTCTATGGATCCCGACCGCATGCCGCCGCTCCAGGCCCTCCCTCCTTGTGGTCTTGTGTGACAGTCGCCGGTTATTATGAATGCATAAAAAGGATGAGTTAATATCTTTTTCTTTTTTTCGGTTGCACACTTTCAGTGCAATTAAAATACCAACAGGATAGAAAAAAATACCAAAAAATGATAGTACCTTTGGCAATATAAAAAATACCAAGAGATATTTATGTGCAGCACATGCCACGGTACGGCCGTAACTAAGGGTTTTTCTCTTAAATTTCCTTGCAGACTTTTTTCCCGGTATTTTTGCGGTGTGAAACGCACATTGCATAATAATAAAAGTTGTCCACTTGGAGGCCATAGACCGGTCTGGACCCGACCCATTCTCCTTGGCAAAATGCTGCAATTGTTTGTCATTAGCAAATGTTGCCTTTTTGGGTACTTTACGACCCCACACCCCCCACTCTCCAAAAAATTATGTTGTACGTAGAACAGACCTTGGCCGAGCAGACTAAAATTTGTGACTGCGACAGTTTGTCCACTCGGCCCGGTGCCTGGTCCCCGTGGCAAGTCCCTGAGCGAGAGGAACTCCCTCTCATTTTTAACGCATCATTTAGCCATTTTATGTAGGTGCAACATTGCAACACAGAACACAACATAACCCCAGGCTGTTGCCTCCTGCTGCATTTTGAGCGAACGAATGATTGCGGACCGGAGTCTGAATGAACACGACCACAAAATGCCGCAGACTGTCTGTATGAGGGGGTGGGGTTTTTGGGTGCAAAGGAATAATGAGGATATAGAGGTAGAAACTGAGTTGAAGGTTAAATCATTGCCATCAGATTTATTGAAAAACAAATCGGAGACTACCCAAGCTTCTGTGAGTTTGCACTGCATTAAGCGTATTTTATTTACAATTTTAAAAGATACGAGATATCAGAAAACGCAAAATCATAAAGCATGGTCAAATTTATAAAATTGTAGGCACCCATTGAAATCGGATCATTATTATAGATAGAATGAATACAAAATGTGGGTGCGCACCTGTTATTTGGCTATTTGAACACCTGGAATTCGAGCACCATTAAAGCTAGAGCAAAGCACTTTTCAGTGTATACTTGTAGGATGCATGCCCAAATTCCGTGTCAATTTACTAGGCATTATAGTGTCGGACCCCAAGTGTTTTGTACTATTTGTTATATTTTCTTTGAACATTAATTTTTTAGAGCTTTTAATTTAATATTACAAAGGCTGCAAAAAATGTTATTAAATATATACAGAACTTTACACCTACCTAAACAAATTGTGCTCAGTGCTAATTTCATTCAACACATTCCAAAATTAAATAAAAACTAAACAACCCTATAAACCCAACCCCTTGACACATGCTACGGTTTTTATTTGGCAAACCAACAGAATCCCTTAATGAGCATATCAACAACTGAACGAGTATTTCTTTTTCTCTTTGGGAACAAATTTAATTTCGCTGTCTGTGAAATAAATTTATCCGAGAGCAATTGAGTGTGACAGAAGCTTGGAAAAAGAACGTACATATATGGATTTCAATCCATCCATCCGACAGAGCAGTCTATAAAGTCTGTCACGGGTTTAATTTGTGCATTTTTGTTTTTCGGGTGTACATTTCCCGACGCTAAACGGTTTGACATAATGAAAATGTAAATTACAACAGAGTTATGGACTCATTTTGGAGCCTCTATACGAGTGCGCTCCTAGGCCTGTGGAGTTTACTTTATGGGCGCATAAAGTTCGCCTGTTGCCACATGAGACGACGCGTCGTCCTTCCACCTCATCTCATTAGAGAGAACAAAGTTGAATCTAAATAGATTTCAACTTAAATTGCATGCGCGCAGGCACAGCTGAGAGCAGAATGGGATGGATGTGTTCAGGTCTGGCTCACCAAATCCACAAGAAAGGAAATAAAAATACACAAAGAATGCGCAAATTGAATGTTACGACTATGGGACACCCTTGGCATAGAAGCTTGTTCGATATGTTCGTATTTAAAATACTAAATGGTCATTCTGTTGTACGATGAATATAATACTGTCACTTAAATTGTTATATAATATGTAACCTCTAAGGGATTATCATACAAAATACGAGTAATAGATCATACAAAATTGAGTTTTCAGGACCATTTGTACTACCGGTAGAATAGCGATTTACCTATGATTGTTAGAGCTACTGTCATTTAATAGATTAGAGATATTATTAGAAAGATGGATACATAATTTTGACTAATTTTTTGACTTCAGACTATACTCTATGCAACTGAAATACTTCCGACTCTTGTGGATCTGAAGATCTAGTTACAAACATGAACCGATGGGCAGTCAACCGAATAGCCATATCCTACTTTACATTCTTCATCATTCCTGCGACATACAAACACATAAAACAAAATACCCTGGCTAAAAAAATACCAAAAAAGAAATGCCTCCTTATTCTGCGTAGCATTTCTGTTCCAGATTATTTGTCATTTGCTTATCAACGCACTTCCGCATCATTAAATAATTTTATCATTTGCATTATTTTCACTTTCCTAAGCACAGAGATGATAGCGATGCCCATGGTTATGATAATGATGATGATGATGAAGCTGCTTTGGTGGTAGAAGGTTACAAATGTTCCCTCAGATGGAGGACTGCCGGGCGACTCGGCTGGTCACAGGCTGATTTAACTAATTTGTAATTTATGCGACACTTCTTGCGGTTAAGTTGTGGACAAAGTTGACGGAAATCTTCTTTTAATTAACTCGGAAAAATGCCAAATAATTTTCAATGGATAAAGTTATTTAAGCTGAAACCTAAGAACATATAAAATACAATTTAAATGGAAAAATGCCGGAATTAAATTTGTACTGCAGTCTGTGAAGCTTTCCAAATATAAATGTCGAAAAATAACGAGGGGGAACGTTGTGAGTTGCTGCGGACACCGCAACTCTACGGTTATACCCGATACTAAGTCAGTATGGCTCTCCTCCGGCAGACGCCGCTAATATTAAACGACACGACAAAGAGTGCGTGCGAGAGAGACAGAAAATCAGTCTGAGCGTGACGTCGGGCGCTGCGTAGCCACTGCAAATTGATTTGTTCCTGTTGGCTATAAAAATGATCTGATCTGATCCAGATTCAGCAATCTCATAGATATGGTCATTATCTATGATTCTGCGTTTCTAGTTTTCTCAAATCTGCAATATTGTGGATGCAACAGATTTTCGTCCTTTGTGGGGGCGGATGGGGGTGGGGCGAAATTCTGAGATATACGTTTTATAGTGACATCTTAAAGGAGTATGTGTACCAAATTTGGTTACTCTAGCCTTAATAGTCTCTGAGATTTGTGGTTGCCTCAGATTTTCGTCCTTTGCGGGGGCGGAAGGGGGTGTGGCGAAATTTGGACATGAAACGGTCAAGGTCCGATATCACAGTAGTGTGGATACCAAATTTGGTTGCTCTAGCTCTTATGGGTTCTCAGATCCTTGAACTCATATTTTGCAATTGGCAAAACCGACAATGAAACCTGTGTGTTAGAGTGAGACAGAGCGAGAAAGAGTGAAATTGTTTTCGTGATTCTGGCTATAATAATTATACGATCTGGTTCAGATTTTGCACTCTGTAAGATATAGTCATCTTCTACGATTCTGCGTTTTTAGTTTTCTCGTATCTTTAAAATTGTGGATGCCACAGATTTTCGCCCTTTGTGGGGGCGGAAGTGGGCGGGGCAAAGTTTTGAAATATTTTTGGAGCAGTGACATATCACAGAAGTCTGGATCCAAAACATCGTTGCTCTAGCTCTTATAGTCTTTGAGCATTAGGCGCTGAAGGGGACGGACAGACGGACGGACGGACAGACGGACAGACGGACAGACAGACATGGCTCAATCGACTCGGCTATTGATGCTGATCAAGAATATAAATACTTTATGGGGTCGGAAATGATTCCTTCTGGACGTTACACACATCCACTTTCACCACAAATCTAATATACTCCAATACTCATTTTGAGTATCGGGTATAAAAAGGAGGCACTACTTAAATTTTAGTGCTGTTTGTAAGGCTTTCCCAAGATGTAAATCTCAGACATATATTCCACAAAAAGGAGGCATAGAAGAAAAACTGGGTTCACTTTAGTTACATTACAAACCCATTAAAGTTGCCGAGGGAACAACAAATGATGGTTGTGAGGAGGGGCAGGAGACATGAGAGGAGGCAGGCAGGCCATGCAACAAACGATAATGAGGACAAACAGCAGCAACAGCAGCAACAACTGCCACTTGCAGCCACAATGATAATGTTGCTGACTGTTGATGACAAGAACAACTTGCAACAACAACAACAAAAAGAGGAGAATAGTTTAGGAGGCGACGCTTTACATACCCTTGCAGATTCATCGGTCCAAAAACAGATTTTTGATACATTTTTCCGAATCGGAGGGACCTATTTTTTTGTTTTAGCAGTTAGATGTATGATATGGCACATCTTTCTTGGATTACAGATTTTATATAGGATATCAATTGCAAACATCAGGGTGAAATTATAAAACCCCCTTCTGTGGTGAAACAACGCACGGAAATCAGCCAAAAAATGCACGCTCTAGACTATCCTGGTCACTGCCCGAAAAAAAGGAAAATCTAAGCGCTGTTTTTTCATGCCTTTCCTTCTTCCCATTTTCCCACCGCATGCCGCTGCTCATTTTCGCTACTAAATAAGACAGGCCGACTCGTCCTCGAACAACATTTTGACATTTCTTCTTCTGGGGCAACAATTTTTTCAGTTTTTTCCCACACAAATTCTGCATTTTTGTGCCGTAACGCGAGGACACTGAGATAGAGAGGAGAAAGAGGTGGAGAAAAAATGCATAAGCAAAGGGTTTTGCAACCCAAGAGATACCCTTTTGAAGGCGGTAGGAGGCAGGAAAATGGACACCGGTTGAAGGGTTGAATTGTTGCGGAACCTGTAAGGATGCTTACTGCGGTACCTTAAATACTGATAACCAACAAATCGGTGTAGACAACCAAAAATGCTGTTAGGCTCCGCCATTGATAAAGCCAATTTTATGCAGCCACGTCTGCCTCTCAATCTGTCCGCTTTGTGGAGAACCCCTGGATCTCAGTGCATCTTGTGCCATCCACCATTTTTAAGTTCTATCCTTGGGGGGTCATTAGTCAAGATTCTCGGAGTGTGGTTGCTTGGCACTTTAGATAATACGTGATAAAACGCTCCCCTAGAGAATTGTAGAAGTCCATGAGTTGACCTTCAGAGATTATAGACATAGTAGACAGCGGCAATAGTAAGAATCCAAAAGGAAAACATTTCAATTTAATTGGCACCTGAAAAAAAATTTGCTTGTAGCCCTTAATGAGTAGCTTACATCCATACTTGGACTTTTCAATACACCTCGAAAATATTTTCCAAATTTACATTTATAGAATTTTCTCTCGGCACTAATAGATCAAAAAGAGATTTGTATGATTTGGATTCTTGGCGATACAGTGACCCACCTGAAAATATATATCGAGCCAAAGTTTAATCATTTTTGATGCTACAGTTTTATGCTAACAGTTTTAGAGATATCTTGCAAACATTTTTAACAGACCAATGCCTTTGTTACAGGCATAAGACAAGGAGAGGAGTGTTCTTAGAGGGACTTAGAACTAATATGACTTAAATCTATTAATATGTAGTTTTAGTTGGTCTGCAAATAATTATAGCTCCAATGAGATAAAAAATCGCAAGCTATTTTCACATTTTGCCCCAAAGTAGAACCCTTAATGGTTTCATATTTAAATTGCTATTCTCCATTTCATTTAGTCTTTTCTCATTAGTTTACCTTTTCATCCACACATGATTTTCTCCCCCCTTCATCAGTTAAAAGCTCTCTAGCCATATATATTTTCCCACTTAAACCGCTCCAGCATCACAACAATTACTCATAATTTGTTGGGTGTACTTCCAACCCATTATATCCATCCCATCCTGTACATCCTCCCAACCGAAGTAAACCCACAAATGCCCGGCCAAGTATGCTCTGCAATTTGGATGTTGTTATTGTTTGCTTACTCATGTGCATAACGTCACAGTTTTTCACGATTTTCTTTTTGGAGTAGTATGTTTTGGATGTATTTCTTGCGTGTGGCTGACTTTTGTGAAAATTAATAAGTTCTCAGGCCCTCATTCCACATACAATCTGCCAATGCCAAGCCAAACTTCTGCAGATGATGGCCAAATAATTTTTCGCTCCCTGTGGCCCTCCCTGTTTTTGTGTGTTACTTCCAAATCGTTAGATATTAAACAAAATTTTCTTGGCTTCTCCTCTTCGACTTCTTTTATTTTGAGCTTAGGTCCCCGTTTAGGTAGATTTATTATACATTTTGAGTGGCTGACATTTACACTTGACTGCGAATTTTTCCGCTTTTTCCTGAGTAAATCGTGCATGCAGTTTGCCCAAGAATGGAAACATAAAACGCATGGGAGACCCATTTCAAAGGTTGATATTTCTTGTCTGCCTGCTACAAATATTAATTTTCTGGCATATATTGAAAGAAATAGGAACACAGTCCAATTATAAAATTATGAAATATATAGAACTTAAAAAAAAAACGAGGGGGAACGTTGTGAGTTGCTGCGGACACCGCAACTCTACGGTTATACCCGATACTAAGTCAGTATGGCTCTCCTCCGGCAGACGCCGCTAATATTAAGCGACACGACAAAGAGTGCGTGCGAGAGAGACAGAAAATCAGTCTGAGCGTGACGTCGGGCGCTGCGTAGCCAATGCAAATTGATTTGTTCCTTTTGGCTATAAAAATGATCTGATCTGATCCAGATTCAGCAATCTAATAGATATGGTCATTATCTATGATTCTGCGTTTTTAGTTTTCTCAAATCTGCAATATTGTGGATGCAACAGATTTTCGTCCTTTGTGGGGGCGGATGGGGGTGGGGCGAAATTCTGAGATATACGTTTTATAGTGACATCTTAAAGGAGTGTGTGTACCAAATTTGGTTACTCTAGCCTTAATAGTCTCTGAGATTTGTGGTTGCCTCAGATTTTCGTCCTTTGCGGGGGCGGAAGGGGGTGTGGCGAAATTTGGACAGGAAACGGTCAAGGTCCGATATCACAGGAGTGTGGATACCAAATTTGGTTGTTCTGGCTTTTATAGGTTCTGAGATCCTTGAACTCATATTTTACAATTGGCAAAACCGACCATGAAACCTGTGTGTTAGAGTGAGACAGAGCGAGAAAGAGTGAAATTGTTTTCGTGATTCTGGCTGTAATAATTATACGATCTGGTTCAGATTTTGCACTCTAGAAGATATAGTCATCTTCTACGATTCTGCGTTTTTAGTTTTCTCGTATCGTCGAAATTGTGGATGCCACAGATTTTCGCCCTTTGTGGGGGCGGAAGTGGGCGGGGCAAAGTTTTGAAATATTTTTGGAGCAGTGACATATCACAGAAGTCTGGATCCAAAACATCGTTGCTCTAGCTCTTATAGTCTTTGAGCATTAGGCGCTGAAGGGGACGGACAGACGGACAGACGGACAGACGGACAGACGGACGGACGGACAGACAGACATGGCTCAATCGACTCGGCTATTGATGCTGATCAAGAATATATATACTTTATGGGGTCGGAAACGATTCCTTCTGGACGTTACACACATCCACTTTTACCACAAATCTAATATACCCCAATACTCATTTTGAGTATCGGGTATAAAAATCAGGTACTCGAAGAGCGTAGGGGTATATTAGATTTGTGGTAAAAGTGGATGTTTATAAAACCCTATAAAGTATATTTATTCTTGATCAGTATCGTCGATATACCCATGTCTTACGGCACCTACGTCTTGTTTGACGCCTTGTTTTCAGAGACTATAAGAGCTTTTCTGACCTATAATTCGATTACTCGCGTGGTCTACTAAATCCTTTTCAATGCCCGGACGCATAGAACCAACTGTCATAAATAAAGGAAATATATTCAATAAAATCAGAAAGAAAATACATCACACATAAGAAAACAGGAAATTAACATTTAATTAAACAGATTTTTAGTCGTTGATTAAAAATTTGCTGAATTTTCGTGAGACATTTAATATCCAAATCTCTTAAAAATAACATATTAATCAATGGAATCGGAGTCGGAGTCGGAGTCAGAGCTGGACAAACAGCTTTGGGGAGTCCCAGCCTTCGATTTGGGGCGATCTTTCAGTGCTTCATCAATTAGCTTCACGCGCAGACTCATCTGATTTTTTAGACGTTCGGCGGTGTTCGGGGAGAGAAGGCGATGTTGGTTGAGTTGACGCCTAGAACCGGAAACGCAGCTAGACCTCGATTCAGGACTTGACACCGAATCGGAGGAAGTGCCGCAATCGTCTCTCAACAATTTCAGCTGTTGGGAGCGACAGGGCCGCTTCTTCTGAGATGGTCCCGATGGATTTATGCAGCGCTCAAGGCTGAGATTGCGGCTCCTTTTGAGATGTTGGTGCTGTGAGAGAAGTGTTTCCGATGGACGGATGTCTTTAAGGCGAAGATAGTTGTTTCTTTTAAGAAACAAGGACAGACTATCTGTCAAAGGTGTGGTACGAGCTCTGTTTATCTCTGCTTTCAGTTCATCCACATCGCTTTCAAGGGTCCATTCTGTGGAGTGTTTCATTCCGAGTCGGAATGCAGCCTCCAAGACCAGCGCTTCATTCATGAAAGGAACGGTTTCTGGAAAAATCGCTCGGATTGGAAACTCCAATCTCTCGGAGTTTTCTGGTAATACCACATAATTTGCTTCCATGATGAGTTCGATGTAATAGTGTGGAATCTTGATATATTTCAACATCCTCTCCCATTCTTTGCAGTTGCACTCGTGCTGAGATCTGGAGATCCTAACATCCTCATCCTCCTCCTCTTCATCATCATCGTCATCATCATCCACTACATTTTTTGTGAGGTTATACAGCTCGCTGACACTCAGGACATCATAATAACAGATTATTTTCCCTTCCTTAGGCTTCAGAGTCACTTGCTCTACAGCTGGCAATGCTTCGATGGACTCCTCCATTTTGTGGCAAAGCTGCTTTACCGCTGGCAATGCTTCGATGGACTCTTTAATTTTGGGGCAAAGCTGCTGTTCTGCTGGCAATAGTTCGAATTACTTTTTAAAAGTTTTGGAGTAAAACGAAATTATTAATTTGTGGAAAAAAAATTATTAGTTTTGTTTATATCCGAGTTTTTGTTGAAAATTCAAATTTTCCGCACACAATGTTTTCACTTCAACTGCCAGGATTATAATGAATATAATATATATAATATATATTTTGCCCCATCCGGTTTTCCTAGAAATAGGAAATAGTCATAGTCTCCCTATGAATCAATTTTTATTCAATACGACAGCACGATCGTAGAGCCCTTGTCAAAAACTTTCAATTGGTGTGGTGACATTTGGCTTTGAGTGAACACATTTCTCGTCTTACATTTTGGGAAAACTTTGGAGATAGTTATTTGCATTATACCGGAAGTATTTTAAGTATTTTAACCACTCATGACTGACCCAACCTCCATTAAGGAACAGATCCTGGAGATGACCGCCGAGCATATGGAGCAGCTCCATTCCATATGGTCCCTCACATTCGAGCCGAAGCAATGCGAGGACACTCTACACAAACTCAAGGAGCATACGGACAATTTCTATACGTATGTGATGATGGAGTCGCGGGAGAAAGAAGCAGCCATGCTCGATGAGATAGCCGCACTCCAAAACGAGGCCAGCGACCTCGCCAAACTACTCCATGAGCCTGTGGACAATAGCCAGAGGCCCGACGATATGCCGCTGATGATGTGGCAGCTGAAGCTGAATAAGAGCGTTGAACATCTGCGCGAGAAGCTTTCGAAACGTCAGGCGGAGCTCGACAAGGGGAGCTCCGAAGGGGAGCTCTGCGAAGAGCTGGGCGCCTTGCCGCGGCCTCTGGTGGCGGACAAGTTGCCCCTTCCCGAGGAGATCGACGGCTTTCGCGACCATCTCGACAATCTGCCATATCAGCGCACTCTACGCCAGAAGGAGCTCCACCAGCTGCGGCAGGCCATCAAGCAGGACATGAAGATGCTCGAGCTGATGCCCCAGACCGATGAACAGGATCTGCTGAACGATATGAACCACAACGATCTAGCCCCAGAGACGTTAGACCGGCTCCGCCAGATGCGCAACACCTATGCCGAGCAGGTCCAAGAGCTGCGCTCCAAAATCAATGACATGCGCGGGAAGATCTACGTGCTGTGGGATCGCCTCCAGGAGACAGACGGGAGCGCCATGCAACGAGTGCGTGATTGCACTGACTATTCGCAGCGCACCTTCGAAATCCTCCACTTGGAGCTTCAGCGCTGCCAGGCGCTGCGCAGTCAGAACCTCAAGACGTTCATCGAGCAGCTGCGTGTCGAGATAAGCGAGTTTTGGGATCTAACGCTCAAGAGCCCGCTGGAGCGCAAGCGTTTCGCCAGTTTCTACATCAACGATTACAACGAAGACCTATTGGAGCTGCACGAACTGGTGCTGGATGATCTGAAGAGCTTCTACAAGTGCAACAAGGTGATCTTCGACCTGTACGGGACCCGTGCGGAACTCTGGTCCCGCATGCAGGCCCTGGTGGCAAAGGCCAATGAACCAAAACGTTTCAACAATCGGGCCGGCCAGCTACTCAAGGAGGAAAACGAACGCAAGGCAATCACCTCGAAGCTGCGCAAGATTGAGCATCAGATCACCGAACTGGTGCGGGAGTATGAGGTGCAATCGCATCGACCGTTTCTTGTGTACGGCGAGAACATACTGGAGCTGATGGCAGGGAGCGAATGGAAGCGCTGCCCCCAGACCAAGCAGCAAAACCCGGCACTCAAGAAGGTCGGCATCCCGTCTACCACAATGACGGGCAACAACATAAGTGACAAAATGATGATGCCACCGCCGACTGCCGGCTCAAAGGGCCCATGCACGCCACTTACTTTGAGAAACATGTCCTCAATATCTAAAATCCCGTTACCAAAGACACCAACAATCCAATCGATCCCGCCCAATATGGCCAAGAGCGGTGGAAAGGTCACACGCTTGAAAAAGAAGCCAGTCACCAAATCAACAGATACAAGACCTCCCAGCGATGCAGATGAAAATGAACCTGAAAACGACATCTCCTATAAGGAATTTACGCCCAAGAGTCGATCCTCAATGATTACAGTCGGTGGGACTCTACGTCAGCGAAATCGTCTAGCTCTGCCACGGAATCGTCAAGTCCTCACATACCACAATTCGATGGCGTTAGCCCCCAACTCCAACACACCTTCGAAGCCGTCAGCCGATGCTAAGCCGTAGAAGCCTCGGTTTGGCAGTCAACTGAAACTGCCATCGCCACGCCAAAGTCGCATGTGGCCGCATCCACGATGAGATTATCCATTGAATTAATTCTCCTTAGCCTTGACTGGAATCGAATCATTACCTCTTTCGCTTATTTTGAAAGTTATTATTAAAAATAAAATTATCTTCAAGGACAAACGAATAAAAAATAAATACAATCCCAGTAACAGTTTGGTATCGATATATATAGTTGACAAAGTGCGTTACTGCGTTTTAAGGACAGCTGATTTTTGTTTTAATGATAGAAATAAAAATTTGTAAGTAAATAAAACTAGGAATAGCGACAGAAAAAAGGGCCAAAAGAGAAGTTTTCCAACTTCGACTGTATCGTTCGATGGACAGACAGAGAAACCTGTAAAAAGAAGCTGCTCTTAATGAAAATCAGTGCCAGCAAGAAACATCGATAAATGTGTATGGATATTTGACAAACCTATGAATCCTATTAAAGTTCAGTTAGTTTAACACCTAAATAATCTTTAGTTCCGTGTCAAACGGCACCGTGAACAATGCGAAACATCAAAATTATATCTTAAGGAATTATTATAATGCTGTCATAATAATCACGATTATGTACACATGTGGCCCCTAAAATTATTGTACAATCGTTTTCCATATGTTTAGTGGGAGAAACCCCCGAGAAAAGAAACCGAAAAACGATGATTATACTATATGTACAGATAAACAATGAACAAAACTAATATTTTATTGGCTTATTAACGTTCCAATAGGTTCCTGTATTCGATCAGTATTTGCTCCTCCTGTATCAATGGCAAGTCCAAATACACAATGGAGCTGTCAATCACATCTTCGTTGAAACGTTCGAAGGCCTTGTACGACTCCATCTCGGCTTTGGCCTGGTCGAGAATCGATTGGATCAGGGTTGGCGAAGCAGACTGTGATCCCGATGGACCCTGGTAGTCCAACAGGCGCGTCATCGCTTCGATGATGTTAAGTAATTCCGTTTCGGTGGTCAAACTTCTCATCAGGAACTGTATAGCCGCCTCCATGTTATTGCTGTTCGTCTCAAGAGCAGCCCGTGAAGTGTCCAAAGAAAAGCCAAGCTGTTGAAGCGTTGTGAGGAGTGCTTCATCCGCCGGCAAGGTCGCGGGCAGATTGGCACGTAGCTCATCTGCCTCATTCTGCAGAAGATCGATGCTGCGATCTAGATGGTTTTTGGTGCGCCTCAGAGCCTCCACGACCAGCTGTTGCTCATAGCCCAATTCCATAAGACGACAGACGGACCTGGGACAGACCCATTCCTCACGATTGATTTCATGATTGACTTTGCGCACCTGAAGCGATTTCTTTCGTACGTCATTCAGATTCTGTTCGCGTTCAGTAATGAAATCCACAGCCCGATCAATTTGGCCAGAGGTGGCCCGCAAAGCCACCCTGGCATCCGATACTTCGAATCCCATGTCGACCATCTGCTGGAGAAGATCGGGGTTGACCTTCAGATCGGCCAGAGCATCGCCAGCCATCTCCAGTCGCTCGTAGGCCGCGTCGCGGCGATTCATATGGAACAAGACCACGCCCTGGAGCAAGTGGAGGCGCATGATTAGAGCCCGTTCCGAACTGTTCGGTTCCTTGAAGTGATCGAGGTTTTCTCCGTAGGTGCGGCGAAAGTTCTTCTCACAAATTTCCAAACGTCGTTGGGCATCCGGCAGCTGTGTGATGTTTTTCAGACACAAATAGCACCAGACTATGTCTAGGTTGATCAGAGCATAATTATCCACCGCCTCTAGGAAGGCAGTATTGCACCGGGAGAAGTATTCGTCTCCCTCCAGTAGAAGCAACAATGCCAGGTCGTACTCCTCCCGGGACATGGCGGCCCTGGCCTTCTCGCTGAAACTCAGGGCCGTGAGCAGTGTATGGGTCTCTGCTTGCGGCAGAAAGACGGGATTACCGTCCTGGTCCTCAATCTCCAGGAAACGGCGATCGGACTCCACAATCAACAAAACATCTTCGCGTATCTTTTGGATGCGGTCGTACAAGGCCGTACCCGCAGCCTCATTTCCGCGCTGACCAACCACAACCATCAGCTGCTGATTGTTCTTCAGACCCTGCGAGGACAGCGACTGCTGGCCTGAGATGATGCGCCCAGCCGAGATGATCTTGATATTGCTGCCACCGCTCACCTTCAGCCGCTGGGCCACTGTGTCCTGCAGGTCCGATCCCAGCCCATTCATCGAGCACTTGATCTCCATCATCTGGGACGTACCGCCCCGGCCCTCCACGCACCGCACATTGAATGTGGCCAGACCCGTCTCAGTGAACTCTTTGGCTGCGGCCAGCTTACGCAGGGCCCCATCCTGCATCTCAGAGAGGGCGCACTGGCAGTTCGAGACACTGATGCCCAGATCCGTACTCATCTCTTGGGACAGGCGCTCCATCTCGGACTCGATGCTGCCCACACCCTCGAAGTAGTAGGGCTCCTCCCAGAGCTTAATGTCGCGCTCGCGGAGACGGGCACGCACCTTGATTAAAGTATTGTCGATTTGAGACATGTGTAAATTAAATTTTAGCAAATATTTGGGGATTTAGAGTGAAAGATTTAGTTAAGGAATAATCCAGAGATATAAAGTGTCAAACACTAGCAGTTCAAGCTAAGCGAACTAGTTCATTGTTGTGGAACCAGCTACCGGGAAATTCTACTTTCTCATCTCAAAAAAAAACCCTTGGCGTTTGCTGGCAATTATCACACCACAGATCCATCCAATGGCGACCGCAAAAATTCACTTGGGCTGCTAAACGATCCGAGGCTTAGACCAAATTAAAAGCAATAAACCGCAGACAAAAAGAGTCGAGTCCCGTGCCGTCCCGGCCAAATACGAGTACAATCAAATTGTCGCAGAGGGCACACATCCCAACACAATAACCAACAAAAAGGGAGAAAAAAATGCTGCCATTGTCAGCTTAACGCGCCGGTTCCGGCTGGCTCCGTGTGGCTGACAATGTGGGTAATAAATGGTAACGTGTGGTTAAGGGTTAATAACTCCCCACAAAGCCAGCGAGAAATAAGAAATAAAAGAGCAAGGCCAAGACATTTTATAGATACAAACAAAAGTGCGAAGCGTGTAGTATCTGTGGCAGAATAAGTGTTGCTGCTAATGAAAAGCACCACAAATGGCCGTCCTATCAATGGTATCGGTGGAGGCGGTCGGAGGTTAGTTAAGGTCTTCTGTTCTTGGTGGGATGTAAATGTCTGGTTGGTAATAAAGTAGTCCCGGACTCTTTTATTTGGGGGAGTCGTTTGGGTTGATTTCCAGGCAGGGCTTAATATCTTTAATTTAGTGGAAAAGGACTGTGGTAACTGGAGGGTGTCTTGTAACCTTGGAACTATGGTACAATGGGTAGGTAAGGTGCAAATTTAAGGGTTCCTTTCAGTTAAATATACGCCGAGATACTGCACGTTGTAATGAATTAACTAATTATTTACAATTTTCTTTTTTAACACTTAATACTTATCGAAATTCATTTTTACCATTTTACTACTCATCGATATCCATTTGTACTTATTTATAGCGTCGTCCATCCCTAAATGCGCTAGCGTTGAAAATCCATTTGATTCTTCACATTACCATATTTTGTATTATTATTATTATTATATTCGAGACAATGTGTTAATTTCTTAAGCGATATAGATCTATAGCAGATTTTAAAGTATTCTGCCAGAACAATAATAAATAGTGCTATACATCAGGTGAATCCAATCAATCCTTTCTGATTCGCTTAGCTTAGGTTTTCACGGTTTCCGAACTTGTGGAGTAATCAGTTGTTAATCGGAACTCATTAAAGACACTGGAAGAACTATGATAGATCTGCAGACTATTATCCGACTCTCCTTAGTTGTCGTGGCACTTGTTGTCGTCGTCAGCCCCCTGTTGGTACATAGTAAAAGCGTGGTCTTTGGCCAGCAAAGCCCAAATGCACGATTACTCTACGCGACGCATGTGGCAGAGCCTTCCAAGTTCTTTCGCATTACAGAAAGAAGAGTAACTTTCAAACAGGACGTAAGAAAGAAATGGCTGCAAGCATTTTCGACAAAAATCTTAATCCTTTAGTTGCAGAAAAATATCAAGATTATCGGCGCCATTGTGATAGAAAACAACAACTCCACAATAGGTGGTGAGGCCTCACTCATAGAGGGTGGACCGACCTACACGTTTGCTACCATCAAATTCAAATCGAAGCGTAACCATGGCCTTAACTTTAATTTATATATCTATGATTCTGCGTAAAGTCCGCTGTGCTTCGGTAAAGATTAATTATTGGTGAAATAAAATATACATATATAAAAAGAAATTGGAAATAGAACTGCTATATAGATGCATGGGGCATCTATGATTTTCATAAATGTTATCCTTGCTGTAAATTGATGCAATTTTTGAGGGACGTATACAGGGGAATGGTTTATTAGATCAACATCTTATGGTGTCATCTTTTTTACCATTGTTTCCTCAAGATGTTGCCTTGAGATCCTCAACCTACTTTCCTTACATCCATCCTTACTTCCTTTCTGTGCCCTTTTCGTCTCTCATCTGGACGTGGCATAAGCTAAATGTCGAGTAAATGTTTCTGACAACCATGATGATGCATCGCTGCCTGCCTGCATGCGACACAATCCCAGGGACAGCCTCTTAAAAGTGCCATGTCCTGTCCTGTCCTGCCCCGATCCTGGGCATAAAATCAATGACATGTTGTCGGCGGCAAAGTTTTGGATGCACTAAGTGAGTTCTCCCACTCCCTGCCACGAGAGACACCCTCTTTATGTCTCGTCCTTTCGGCATTAAAACTAATATGAACTGATTTGCCCTCAAACAAGTTCTGGGCCTGGAAACACCCGAAAGTTGACAAATGACAAGTCACATTGTTGTACATTAAATTAATGAAATTATTTGGCAACTTTTACAGGTCATGGATGTCAGATTCTCCACATCTTCGATCTCCGCAAGACTTGCAAAAGTCTGTCAAGATTTGTGGCCCATAAATATGGGGCGCACATCATCAGGAACCGTCGGACTTTACATGGGAGAGGGACCTGAATGGGATGGGATTGGGTATGACGGGCGAGGTGGCACAGTCAATTGTTGGTCATCAATCTTTTAAACAAATGCGGTTCAATGCCTTTGACAGCAGCAGAAGCAGCAGGGGGTGGAATGTGGAGGTGAAGCGAAGTGGAAAGAAGAAACGCAGCAGAAAAACTAATGAAAAAAAGGGAAAACCGGATAAAGATAAATTTCACGGAAGAAACCACCGATCGAATAAGGGAATATCCTGTATTATGAGACTATTGGTCAATTGGCTGATTGGCTTTAAGCAAGAGAGACCTCTCACCTGAAAAAATTCATTTTTTATTTTCTTTATATTTCTTTTATATTTATATATTATTTATTACAATGATTTCGGTCCCAGAAACTTTTTGTTTAGCTTAGGAGTGCCTTCCAGTTAAAGATACAACTGACAGACATATGTATTATTATTATTATTTAATTTATTTAACAGAAATGAATACAAATATAGGCACAACACAGTAGTCGATCAATGGCTTCCTACTCTACCACCTACAGGGAATGTATCCCGAACAATTCACAATGGCTGGAAGGGTAAAGGAATGGCTGTGCCGGAGGGTCGAAGCACAAAAAGAGCATTCACCAACGCGCCACGGGAGCTACTACCAGTGTCGGGGGCAAACACCAAACGCAACCAACCCAGTCCTGGGCATGGGAGAATCCAATGAAGTGTCGTCTGCGTCTGGATTTGATGGCCGTGCACAGAGAGCCAGGCGATGGCGATGGCGGCGACATATTACTTCCTTATTTGTGGGCTGTACCCGGGACCTTTAGCCCTTTGCCTCTCTCGTCCTCTGCCTCTGCTTTTGTCACGCTCTGAAAAGTGAAACATTAAGCGCAGAAGTCGCGTTGTTTTGTGTGCGTGTATCTGTGAGTGTATCGCCCATGTACGCATTAAAACAATGACTGGGCGCAAACAGTTTAAGCGCTGACAGCGAGCGAGCCAAACATCCGCTAGATAAAAATGTCCGCTAGCTGCTTGCCACACGCACACAAATTTTGATTGAATCAACTGCCACGAAGCACAGAGGGACGGGCCTCTCCTCGACTCGACAATCTCTTTCTCCACTGGTTAGTGGTGGAGAGCGGATGGCGGACTCCGCCCGTTACTGGGATGATAATGATAAGCGTATAAAACCATTAAGTGATTCCACTCAAATGAGCACGTTAGGATAAATGTGAAGCGCATGTTGGGGTCTCTCAACATATATTTTTTTCGAATTTTCATAGTGTTTTTTTTAAGGAATATTTGATGTTTGATATCGCTGTGGAAATATGAGAACGTTGCATTAGTTACATGGAAATTCGAAAGCTAAAATATCTTATAAATTGCTAAAGCTAATTAGATCTAAAACTGTTCCGGCTCAACATTATTAAAACTATAGAAAGGTCTCTACTCTACAATTGTACCTATTTCCTATCTCCCCCAAAACTAGGCAAATTTTTCTAGTATTTTGTAATATTCTCTTAGCTCTAATATTCCCCTCTTTTCTGACAGCATTGAACCCACTGTGCGCTCCAATCCACTAATTGAAACCCACACAGAGGGGCAAATCTCCCGGACGCTTGACTAACGGAAAGTGAATCTTTGAAAAAAATGAAACAAAAGACAACGTTTTTTCGCCAATTTTTTCACTCTGTTTCCAACAACACGTTATGGGATGGAAGAGAGGTGTGACCGTAACAGTAACGGTGACAGCGATGTCCTTAAATCCACGGCGCAAGGCACAGGGAATACGGCATGGGGTCCCCAGAATGATAAGAGAGATGACAGGTGGAATGGGCCGGAGTGTATAAGGGGACCAGTGTCCTCTCGGGCGTTCATGTTAAATGGCCAACAAGGTGACAATGCAGATATAATGCTCATAAGCAGACAACGCGACGGCATAAAGCGACAAACGTGCCACGACAGCAGCGACCATTATGTCGATGATTCAGATGATGATGCTGATTCGAGATTGATAATGGTTCGATGCTAACCGAAATGTCGGACGATTGACTACGGAAATTGGGGGTGGGAACAGGTGGGCAGGCAGTAAAAATGGTTTTCCTTTATCGCCCAACTTTACGCACAATATCACAGGCCAGGCAGATATGTCAGTGAAATATTAAACGATGTCGTTGAGAGCGAATTAATGATGAATGAAGGAGTTCTCCATCAAGCGAAAGGGGAGTTCATGTTTATTGAACTGAAAAGAGCGGTTGCTCACATTTATTTCATAATGGAATTATTTGATTTAACAATATTCGAACGATTTAGCTATATTATCATCGTATTACATAGATGCAGAAGTTTTTCAACGATCTAGCAAATTTGAATTATGTATGTATAGTGCTTAACGGTGGATAAAATTGGTAATCCAACGATGAGTAAGAAAAAGGAAACCTCGGGGTGAGATATACAGTACATTATCGTTATAATTCAATGTATATATTCACTTCTTCGCTTCTTGGTAGGTAGGATTGGTGGCGCATTACAAATAGCTTAAAAGCTAAAGCCGCTCGAGAATCTTGGGATCGCAAAGCGGTAACAGTATGCTGTAACAGGCCCTGAATCCCTGATGGCTGAAGGCATTCTTCGAAATATCCAATCAACGCCATTCTGCACTCGAAACTACTGGCAATGAAAGAACAACTGACAGTAGCTGGAAGACAAGGAGAAACTGTGGAGACAAATGAGAAAGCCGATAGTACGGCTATCTATGGAACAAAACACACGGTGGCACTACTCAATGATGGCCCCAACTACACCCAAGCCACCTTCAAAATGGCAATAATTTTGTCCGCTTTTGGGTTTGTATGTACAAACAAATCTCGTAACCAAAACAGAAACCAATGTCATAAGTAAACAGGGAACCCTACATAGTACTGCACCCACCCACAGACATTAGTTAATTGTCAGAGCTTCTGCAGTTTCAGTTTGGAAACATGCATTTGGCCAAAAGCCAACACGGCCAGAAGCAGCAACCAGAGAGAAGAATGTGAAGACAGTGCGCAAAAAAGATCGAGAAATGGTTACAATTTAATTAAGTTTTTGGTACGTAATTTGCGCCAAACACTTAAAGTTGTTTCCTTGACTTATTTTTGGGTTTTGTGTCGGCGTTGGCTGCCGCCTCTTTTGTGTCTGGTTCCACCTTCAGGACACCGAAGACTGTTCTGCTGCTAATTACGCAAATGTTTCAACTTTAAATGGCGTCGCCATTTCACGCGCCCTGCGTGTGAAATTTATAAATGTCAACTGCATGCCCCATCACCACCCCTTTCAGTTTGCACTTTGTTTTGTCTGTTTAACTTTTGTTCATAGCTGGCTGACTTTGGCTGATTGTGCACAGCTCGGAAAATGCTCGGAAAAACCCAGTACCGGGGCGAAGACCAACTTGAAGTCACTGCAAACCGTAACCTTTCTGCCCGCACGGAGATAGAGAGTGTCCCTGTTCCCCGTCTATGTATCTTTCTCACTGCTCACTTGCAATTTGTTGTATTTGTTAGTTTTGAAAATTAAAAATGTTCCCTTTTTTACAAGAGCAAAAAGAAGGGCCAGAGAGGTACCAGAGCTGGGTAGGAGGTAGAGTACAGAGATGGAGATATCATTTTTCATACATGTGCAACAGGGCGTGAGCGTGCTGTCCTCTGCTCTAGCTGTTGCTGTTGCAGTTGCAGTTGCAGCTGAGAGTATCTCCCGTAATGAGAGTATCTACATACATGAGTGGACACGCGGCAAGCGAATGGTTATGGATGCGGATCTACGTTTCATGTAAGGCTGTTTCTATAATGATGGAAATAATTTAGAAAAACTATTAAAAAACATTTTCTGGAAATTAGTTTTCTAGATTGAAGCTTTTTAACAATTTAAACGAGTTCAAATTCAGGCTGTTAATTTGTGAAGTTGTTTATTTGTAATCTTCTAACAAGGATACTAGATAAAAAAAAATTATCCTTTGCATAGCATAGATATTCATAAGCAAAAGAATCTAGTATAGCTCATCTAAATAAAAGCCAATAGAGATTAAATATTATCTGAAATATTTGTAGGTTAATAAAAAAAAATATATTGACTTATTCAAATGGAATAAATACAATATCACTTAGCCAAAAGCCATAGTAACTACGGCCGCCTCCCTCCCCTATAGCTTTAATTAACAACTTTAAGCTCACATAGTAAAAAAATAAATAAAATGAGCACCTTGCTTGCTTTTAAAAGTCGGAATAGGACTGAAAGTGTATTTAGATCTTCAAAAAGTGCTAAGATATGTATGTATATCTCTTATACATTTGATATTGGTTCTAAATAAATATAGGAAAAGACCTAATTAATGTTTGGCTAATATACGTTTTCAAGTTTAACTCTCAAGGATCAGGACAAAGGCCAAGTCGATTATTTTGTAGTATTAAATAAAGGAAAATACAAAAAGTACGGATCAGTTAATTGAAGCTTTTATCATATCACCTTAGACCATGCATTTTATTCCCTGTACCGATTGCTCCACAGCTAAGACTCACAGCAAGGAGCCCCAGCACAGAACAGAACAGTATTCAGTACTGAATTCCCTCAAGGTTCTGCAATATTCTTGCGCAGTTTCAACCTTCGGTACTTGTCAACCCAAGGCATTTCAAGACAATTTTTCTCTACAAAACGAAGCAGCTTAGAACGAGACTCAGATTTACAGAAAGTAAAACCCAGCCAAAACACATGTACATATCTCGTACTTGTACAATACACACATAAAATTGCATTACAGACCCGAAAAACACTGGAAGACACACACGTAGCGTGTGTGCCTCCTCCTACGGCTTCCGGAGCACATTTGGCAGTTACTGTCAGTCAATCTCCATTAAGTCCATCCCCAACACCTTATTGAATTTTATTGTAAATTGGAAAGAAAAAAATTGCACCTACAACTGCAAATGCCAAGGAAAAGAGGAAAAAAACGACGGCAAAGGAGAAAGGCAAGCAAATGTCAGTGAAAGATTCGCAGGAAAAGGCAAATTGAAAAGAAAAATAAATACCAATTGGGAAAGGAACCCGAATCAGATCAGATGTAGAGAAGGGTCAGAAGAAGCCAAAGGATTGCTGGTAAAGTTTTCAATTAATTTGCATAAATGGCCAAACGATTATGTAATTTGTATGTGCCACATAAATTATCACGCAAAATGAAAATAGTTTCCAAATATGCGACCAGACTGAATGGAATGCTGCTGTAGAGTGGCCGAAACGAATGTGGGGAGGGGGTCAGCTTATTAGAAGCGTATGAAAACGGCCCATAACTATCAATAAATTACATGAAGAGGCGTGGACAAACCCTCTAGACCCGAAATTATCGTAGTACACAAATGTGAGTGTTGCTAGTGGGCTGAAACTGACTGAACTAACCGAAAATGAACTGGACCCTGATGAACCAGAAATTCCAACAATTTTTTTGTATATCTATAAGGGTATGGAATAAGGAAAAGGCAAAAACAACTACAATATTAGTCGAATTAGTTATATTAACTACAAATCAGTTTTTAAAATTAAAAGCTGTCAAACAGAACTATAAGTATCTTTCTATCTATCTATTAACACAAGCGGCAATGATTTGTCCTCAATACATATTTATCTAACATAAAAATAAAATATAAATATGTCCAAAAATTGTCAATGGAGCATCTATTTTAAGAACATTCTTTTTGTTTGAAATAGATTCTCTAATGGAAATACCCCATGCATAAATATTGAGTTATCTCAGGATCTTTACCATAATTCATATCATAAATAGAGAAATAGACAGATAATAATAATAATAGGCTGCACCTATTTAATCCAGTTATGTTCATTAATCATGAACCGAACTAGATCTTCTAAAAACCGCAGTTCCAACCAAGCTGCACCCTGACAAATTTTTTGGGGGCTGCTCGCTCTGGCATTGTGTTCGGGGGTAGGGTGCCTGCCAGAGACCGCAAATTTTATGCACGTTATAAATCACTGCCGACTACGACGACAGCGGCTACGTCGAGGACGACTGCAAAACTGTTCACATTAATTGTTGCAACGTCATTTTTGGGCCTATTGTGTTTTCTGCCCCAAACCCCATAGAATGCCCCCCAACCCACGGCCTAGGCCAATAAAAGGCGCTCCCTGTGTGTGCTCCAGACGCCTTTGTGTCACGTGGCAATTTTCGCAAAAGGAATTTCAACAATGTAGACGTTTTTGCAACAGCAAATAATCACAAACAAAAAAATAAGGAAAGTCCAACTATTTTTTTCTCCCCGTTTGCATAGGCAAATTTCCTATGGCCAATCGGCTGGTGGAAGGCTTGGGAAGGAGTCTATAAAAAATGGCTGTTTAGTGGCTGGATTTGGGGATTTGTCAAAGGGCCCCGACTACGATGCACGGATACTAACAATATGCCCCACGACTTTTTCCTTATTTTCATAATTTCACATTTGAGACACAAATAGCCAAAGCATAAAGTGGAGTTTTTTGTTTGACAGTGCACAGGGCTCTCCGAATGGAATGTCCAAGTGTGGATGAGTATACAACTTTTGAAAATAACACTTATTTGAAAGAGGGAACTTTTCAATTTAAAATTAGAATTGAAGTTGACTTTTTGATAGATTTTTAATGGGTTGTTATGAAGCAAAAGACACAGTTTTGCTATCGTTTTAATCATCTATAATTAATATTAAGTTTAACATCAATAAGCTGTAGAGAAGGCCTGGAGCCTGGAGAAGGAATCCTAAATTCTGAAGGGATGGAGAAGTAAGTTCAAATGAGACGGATAACGTTACAGAATATATGTACTATGTATAGATGTACTATTGACAGCGTAAGAATTATATCTGAGTCCAAAACAGATTTTTTGGATCGAAAATCAAATCAAAAATTTTTCTTCACCTATACTACGTCCTACAGAACGTCTTGGGCAACTGAGTCGGTCCCCAGCATCCAAAACAAAATATTTCGTCCTTAGCGGGGCGCAGAAAAGACTTAATTACAGGCTAGTTTTAAGTAGATTAAACTGAAGTAAGGCATTGCTTGAATCGACTCCAAATAAGAATGACCTTTAAGGACCTCTAATGGTTTTGAATGTATTTACCAGGATCAGTAATAGATTTTGGAATAAAAATCGATCTCTCGATTTTTGGTCTTTTTTATTTTTATGTAGTTTAAACTGCGCGATGATTTAACAGATTTTCTCCCTTATTTCGTATTTATTTGCCATTGTTTTAACGGAATGCTAAGCAGACAATACAAATTCTCTGACAATCCAAAAACACCTCCACACACTAACACCCACATGCAATCACATTTGTCGACATTTACATATGGTTCCGCATCCACTTGCATAGTGAAAAGATAATCCCCAGCAAATATTGTGAAAATTGTACATAAAATGCAGGCAAAAACACTTGAAAGCAAAGTTATGAACCGAATGACAGAACAGTGGTGGGAGGTGAGGACGACAAAAAAACAGCAAAAGGGCGTCGTTAATATTTCAAAAACAGAAGCACAACCGAAAGGAAAACAAGACAGATAGAGAAAGAGGGACAGAGACGCATAACAAAACAGCTCGGAGGACAACAACGGTAATAACAAGAGCCGTAATACTCAGACAATTGCACACGCGCACACACACTTGACTTTTGTCGGTCCATTCAAAATATTAAGGCATATTTGCCGCTTGGTCAGCAGAATCCAAAATCCAAAAAGGTGTGGCGTGGGGGGCGGGAGCCCTCTGCTCCTGCTCCGGCAAATTAGACAAAACGACGAATTACATGGGGCAGGGAAAGGAGGGGATGAAGGCTTCTTCGTGTTGCACAAAATTTATGACCATCGAATGGGGGTGGGATTGCACATTTTCCTCTTGCAATCCCAGGTTTTGAAGGGTGGAGCTCCACGATACGAGACCAGAAAGTTGTCAATGTGCTAAGAGTGTGTGTGTGACTGTGCTATGCGTGTGTGAGCAAATTAATTGTTGACAGCGCGACAACATCTTCAGGCCCCCACCCGTACTGACACTGGCTACGGAAAGGCCCTTGGACAAGTTTCAGGTTAAGTGTTTCCTGACATCAAGCTCCATTTATCACTGCTGTGGGGACAACAAAAGTTCAGAGAGGTCTTACATGGTCTTATCTGGCTACGAAAGGGATGCTTTCAGATCAATAGCTTAAGTAGCAAACATCTTATTATAAAACCAAACTGCAAGGGAGAAAATGTAGGTTGAATGTGGTCGAATGATTGGAGAACATTATTTGTGACACCATTATGCACAGTCCACAAAACTAAATCAAAGACATTTCGTGCTTTTCAAAAGACTCCTTGCTCTATTTTAACTTTTTAAAAGAGGACCTACCTGTTTCAAAAATGAATCGCAGCTTACCAGGTCACGTGTAAATGGAAACCTAACTCAGCCAGTCTGGCAGCACTGTCATATTTCCTGAGGACTGCCAGACTGCCAGATTTACCAGCTGTTTTCCCCTACTGTTTATTCTTTTTGTATTTGCAAAAACAAAAACATTTCCACGAATTATCGAAAAAGCATCATACAATTTATTCAATTCCTTCGAACAAAATTCGCACGCAACAGTCTCAAGCATTACCAACACCTAATGGAGTACACAATATCAATGTAATCACAAATAAATTAAATTCTTCAGAGGGAAAGGCGGCACCCAGCCACCGAAGACCCTCTCCAGTTCCTCAGCCACGGCCAGGCAAAGTCGGTCATTATTGGAGTTGGCCACTACCTGGATGCCCAAAGGCATGCCATTCGCATCCAGACCCATGGGAACTTGTGTGGCTGGTAGCCGCAGCACATTGAACAGACTGAAATAGGCGAAATCATTAAACTTGACTAGAGGATAATAATGGAATGGCGCTGTTCGGGGAGAGCTATGGAAGAAGAGCACGCCATCGTCGCCGAGGAGCTCCTGCAGGGCCTGCTTGCACTTCTTGGTGGCTTCGCGTATCAGTTTCTCCGACTCCTTGGGCAGAACGCCATCGATCAGTCCGTAAATGGCAGCCATGCTGTAGTCACTCTGTCCCAGCAGCTTCTTAAAGAGCTCCACAAAGGGATTTAGCTCGACTCCGTTGCCCAGCAATAAATTAAAATTGGCCGGTTCCTGAGTCATCCAATAGCGCCACATCTTGCCGGTCAGCTTGGTATTCGGCAAATTAGCATGTCGCACGTCTTTTCCGTCGTTAAGGCTCTCGAAATGCTTTCGGACTTTGTACATCACGCGTTCCGTTTCGGTATTGATGGGATTGCACTGCGGCATACCATTGGAAGCGACGTAGAAATAACGCAAACGCTTCAGATCCACCTTTTGGTCCAATTTCAGGACAGACTTTAGCTCTGGTTCCAGCAGTACCTGCATAATGGGCAGCAGATCCTTGGCCGAACGTGACATGGGCCCGGCACATACCATGGTTTCCTTCTCCTTTCCAGTGCGGAAAGTGCAGCCAGCCATATTGACCGCTCCCGAGGTGGGTTTGTGACCGAAGACGCCGCAATTGAAAGCCGGTATGCGGATGGAGCCGCCAATATCCGTGCCCAGCCCGAAGCCAGTGCAGCAGGAGGTGATCAGGGCGCCCTCACCGCCGGAGGAACCCCCCACCGAGCGACGCAGATCGTACGGATTGTTGGTGCAGCCAATGAGCATGTTCCTCGACTCGATCCACTTGTTCACCTCGGGAACGTTGCTTGTGGCTATAATGATGGCTCCGCTCTCCTTCATCAGTCTCACACACTCGGCATCCTCGGCGGAGCGCTCCGTCTTCCTGGCCACCAGGCCCAGGGTGTGCAGCTTGCCCGCTACCGATGTGCTGTCTTTTGTGGTGAAGGGAACGCCCAGGAAGGGCTGCTTTCGGAAGTCCTCCTCGGTGTACTCATTATTGAGCAGCTTAGTATCAATGCTCTTGGCCAGCTCGAGGGCCTCCTTCTGGAAGGGTCCGTCGACTACCGCATTGATGTCACGGTTAACCGCCTCGATGCGATCACAGTAGGCTTTGACAATGTCGTAACTTTTGAGCTTACGTTCGCGTATCTGCTGTGCCAGCTCGACGGCGCTTTTGGTTAGTATAACCTGTTGCTCGACGCTTGGTGGCGTGGACACACGCTTGTGCGGCCCCAGAAACCAGCCCAGGACAAACTCCAGCAGTCGGTCGCTCAGAATGTGGGCCACTACTATTAGTGCCTCCAAAACGCGATTCCACACCGACATGGCTATTGATTTTTCAACTAATTTTGCGTAACTTCTTGGCGAATGTGCAATACGACGGTGCGGCTGAAGCTTGACTGTCTGGAAAATTGAGTTGCGATAAATAAAAGACGAAGTTCGACCTCATCCACGAGTATAAACGTTTCTATACCCTACGTTCATGACTTGATCTCCAAAAATTAAATTTCATAGATTGTGGAGAGAGCGGCACCTTGTGATACCTAAATATCATTTAGTAATGATGCTTTTGTGGGATAAATTTGATAAGAAAATAATATATTTTGCATATATTAAGATTGGATTTACAATGAACTTAACAACCCGGTAAATATGAAAACAACGCGGCGCTGCCACTTTTTCCAAGGGAAAAAGCTATCGAAAGCTTTCATTGCATCGAGCACAACCAGTTTTAATTTGAATTATAACTGTTTTGTGGGGGGTATAGAAACGGTACAACATACATTGTTGGAAATTTGCTTGTTTATAAAATATTACCTTTTTTATTACTATTATTTATTTATTATTTATTATAACAAAAAAAAAACAATTTAACAATATGCTCGATTGCATTCTACTTATTAATATTTTTTTATTCAAAACCAAAAATTTTAAAGCAATAAGCTATTAGTTATATATAAATTATAAATTTTTAGGCAAGCGAATCGTGTAATCTTAGCATTTTCCTTTAATAACTAACAGTCAGTTCACCATTACATTCCGCATCATACTTCATGCATGATATACCCCAATCGTTCCGTGTATGGAGCATATTTAATTTATTTCATGATTGAATCGATATTAAGCCCACGTATCGATATCTCGACTAGTGTTCCATCACTTTTGTCCTTCTCCGCAGGACGGCACTTACGATACATAAAATACTTTTCGGTATACTTTGAAAATGTGATGGTATATTTCGGTATATTTCTGTGGCTCAGTCACACCAGTTTCGATAACAACAACACGCCGCCGCACAGTGGACAGTGGCTGAAATTACCAATCAAGCAGAAAAAAATCCCCTTTGAGAAATTTAGTTAGTAATTATATAAAGTCATATAAAGTCAACTGCTGCCACTTTAATAGTGTATCCTGGTCTGGCTTGCATCTAAAAGCATTATCAACCATTTTTTTTATGTTATTAAAATTAAAAATGTTAAAAATGTATTTTTCGAAGAAATTGTTTGTTGCTTAAAAAATTCTATCGTTTCTTCTACATTTTTCTGTAAAAACCGATTTAAACTTGAAATATATTAAATACTTTGGGAGTTATTGATTTTGTCCTGCTAGATTGACAATTTCACCCACTGTGCGCCGCCACCGTCGCGCTGCTGCTGCCTTGCTGCTGTGAAACAAATCGAACATTTAGCTAAAAATTGAATTTGCAAATCGGTTGACATACTTTTGAGATTTAAATGCATTAAAAGTGAAAGCCCAGTGCACCGTGAAACAATTTCCGTAGGCCCCCCGAAAGTCAGCTCATATCGAATTTTATTTGTGGTACGTAAACACATACCGGGTGTGCAGGCAACGACTATCCAATGCCCTACGCCAGAATATGTTACGCTTCGCTGATTGAAGCGTGAAACGTTAATGGGTTATCAATTTGTTGTGTTATCAGGTTGTGAATCACATTCGTAGATTATTTGACAATAAAAAGAGAACACCTGGCGAGAGGCCTACCTCCCCGAAGAGTGTGTGTCACATACGCAACGAGTTAGTCATCACATCCACTCATACCTCAGCTCGCGCAGGGGCCATATAAATAGAAAGTGCCTTGAAATCTGTTTTGCAAAAATAAAAAAATGCATTTGTTAAACAAATATAACATTGTGTTCCCTACAAAACTGCATTGAGTGTGGAGTCGTGTCGAATCTCTTAACTTTACAAACTAAATGTTTACATATACAAATTCAATGAGCAAATGCATTTTACAAACATTGCTGCCAGTATACACTTTTTCCGGTGGCATATAATATTTGCCCCTCGCTTATTAAATGCATCTTCTCTGTGTGGGTTTTTGCCTGTGCGAAACGCAGCAACTGTTTTTATTACAATAATGCATTTCCCCTATGGATGGAGGGCTAGAAGCTTGCGTGTTGGTGTGTGTGCGTGATATCATGTGTTTTCTTGGACCTTATCTTGGCTGAATGCCTGTGTGTGTGTGCTTGGGGTAGAAACGTGCCTCCATTGTCCATTTACAGCCTTAAAGTCGTTAAAGGCACTTTGTCAACCAGGTGCTGTTGCCGCCAGCCTTAGCCGCCTCACCTGATGAGTGACGTTGATAGGGTGGATATCACCCACCCCACTAGATATGCGACCGTGTCGTGACACGAGTGGAATAAGAGTGTTTCTTGAGCTGAAGCTTTCACAAAGGGTGGTCTCAGTTCTCTGAAGATTGAGTGAGTTGTCAAAGCTTTAAACTAGCGGTATATGGAATTCTCAGGTACAAAGTGTGGCCTGATCGCAGGGGCTTGAGTCAGCTTTACGAGTAGCGGTGTCATGACCCGCATAAAACCGTATGCTTGTTGGCTGACTTTAATCATCTTTTGAACTCGACTTGAGTTGAGCGTTGGAGCTTAAACAGCTGTAAAGTAGCGGCTCACCTTTAACACGCAACGCCGGCGAGTGCTGCTGTCGTTTGCCGCTGCTGATTGGATCGGCAGCAAGCCTTAAAGAGGGGCAGATAATAATACACTTTATGGGACGAGATATCTAAGCAAACAGCGTGCCTGCCCCTAGCTCGAGATTGCGATTGTGAGCGTAAAAGTGTGTTTGTGTGTCATTTCTGTCTGTGGGGCCGAAAGACACAGACTGCTAGACAGTTGATTCGGCAAACAGAAACCCCATCAGTCCGGACGTCGCACTGCTGAAATTGTATTTCAATCGCCTTAAATATTTCCAGGTAAAGTCCATCAAAATGGAAATGAACCCAGCCGCAGCGACAGCCACAGCCACAGGCGGCGGCAGAGGAGCAGCAAGAAGAGAACGAATCGAGGATGACGCATCCACACCCACATCTTCAACTACATCAACGCCAACACCCGCCTCCATTGCCGCCGATTACATGCGCAATTTCGAGAACATCATAGAGCCAGGGAAGGTGGCCTCCATGACCAGGGAATTCAATCCGCAAGTGGCCTACGAGTTCGAGCGCTATCTGAATCCACAGAAGCTCAAACAGCACGTGCTGGGCAGTGAAAAACTGCGCTCCATACTGGAGCACTATGCTCGGGAGACGCAGCAGCCGCTGAAGAAGATGCAGCAGCAAGCCAAGGCTATCATCGATGAGATTGGGCTGGACAGAAATATGGCTATAATACGTTGGTGCGGCATTGCCATAACGGCCATTGGCCAACGGATCTGTGATGGTTTCTATGTTAATTCGGCCAGCATGGCCAATGTGCGCAAGGACATGGGACGGTGTCCGGTCCTGTATTTGCCTAGCCACCGCAGCTACATGGATTTTATACTTATGTCCTATATATGCTACTACTACGACATTGAGATACCTGGCATAGCAGCAGGAATGGGTTTGTTTAGCTATAAAAGGAGTCCTATTCTTGTTGATTCATTCTTGATCTTCTACAGATTTCCATTCAATGTTCGGCATGGGCACAATGCTTCGGAAAACGGGAGCCTTCTTTATGCGCCGCAGCTTCTCAAACGACGAGCTGTACTGGGACATCTTTCGGGAGTACATGTATGCCTTGGTGGCCAATTATCACATTGGCGTGGAGTTCTTCATCGAAGGCACACGTTCGAGGAACTTTAAGGCTCTGGTTCCCAAGGTGGGGCTATTGTCGATGGCCCTGCTGCCCTACTTTACTGGGGAGGTGCCTGATGTGATGATTGTGCCTGTAAGCGTGGCCTATGAGCGGGTGCTGGAGGAGCAGCTATTCGTGTATGAGCTGCTGGGCGTCCCAAAGCCCAAGGAGTCAACCAAGGGCTTCTTTAAGGCCCTCAAAATAATCGACGAACGCTTTGGCAAGATGTTCCTGGACTTTGGCGACCCCATTTCGGTGCGTGAGTTCTTTGGCCATGACAGTGGGCAGCGCATGCAGCGAGCCGGTGTGGGCGGGCATCTCCAGAAGCTTAATCGGCAGGAGATCGAGCTGGTCAAGCAGCTGGCCAACGAAATCATCTACCAGCAACAGCGTCGCATTGTCATCAACACCTTTAACCTGCTCAGCCTCTACTACGCCAGCCAGCTGTATGCCCAACGATCGGCGAACATTGACGAGCTATCACGCGGCTTGTTGCACCTGAAACGCATCTTTAATCAGCTGGGTGCGCATGTCAGCGTCAAGGCAAGCAGCATCAAGGCGGACATCATTGACGCCGTCGAGATACACTCGAATATTTTGCAGTTCTCAAAGGCAAGGTTAGAGTTTACGCCGCTGGCGGCCAAACAGCTGGCCACACAAATCGATGTGAAGCGCATGAAAGCGCATGCCTTGTGTCCCTCGACCATGGCCGTGGCTGTGCCCATGCTGGCGTTGCAGCTGTATGTGAATCCGTGCCTTTTCTGGCTGGCTAGACCCGCCTATCTGCTGCTGGCCGCCCTCAAGGAGCAGAGGAAACAGGAGGAGAAGTTGAGCAGCACCAATAGCTACTCCTACGACAGCACTCTGTCGGCTCTGCATTCGCATGTGAGCATCATGGATACTCTGTTTCAGCACGAGTTCATCATCGAATCGAATCGGGAGGCGGTAGAGTTTGAGACTCATCTGCAGCTGCTGCTCGATGAGAAAGTGCTGGACCTGGAGGAGAGCGGTAGGATTAGGGTGCAGGACAACGAGTGCGCTCATGTCATACTGGCCGCCCTGGCGCCCTTCTTGTGTCTGTACTACCAGCTGGCTGTGACGTTGCGACAAGTAAGTGGATTGGCTAAACTGTAACTATGATAAATATAACTCGAATACTTGCAGATACCCTTTGACATCGAGTTCAGCAACAAGGATCTGCTGGTGCGCGTGCAGAAGCATGTGGAACAACTGTTGCAGCAGCCAGGCGGTGCCGCACCTCATGTCCATCCGTATTGCCTCGCCCTGGACAATCTCAATATTGCCATCCAAGCGCTCATCCAGCGTGGCTACATTCTCAAGTGCCGCGACTCAGGACAGATGCGCGTAGCTGATGTGCCCGGAAAGTGCCTGCGGGAGTTAGAGCGACAGCTTTTGGAGTATTGCCAACTGATGCCCTTTGCCCAGTACTCGATGGCGGCCAACCAGCAGGCACAGTGCCACATAGCAAAGTTATAACTGGCAATGGCAAACGGCGTACTGGCTCCCGCCAATCAGCCACCATCCTCCACACATTCTAGTACAATTTCCATTGCTTTGTTCATCCAATTCATTCGTTTCATTGTCGGCCTGCTCAAGAATTGTCGCATCATCTGCATACTGTTTGTTTTTGTGATTTTGGCGCCGCTCTGGCAACTGCTGCGTTGGCTCATTGCATCATCCTCAACGCATTCCCCAACGTAGGCTTAAGGGGACGTCCAGTATATGCCTGCTTCTGGGTTCAGGGGTTCTGGCTGTAGCGTGTCCTTAGCGAATATCTTTAGGTCTAAGATATTAATCGTTTCAACCCACAAAAATGCCAGAAAAAAATTCTTTAAACACAAAATCGAATTTTTGTAGGCGAACGATTTTTAGAAAGCCTGCTGCCGAACGCAGGTTGCACTTTCGCATGACACAAAATAATTTAGAATACATTTTAGCACACAAAAGGGAAACGAAACCCTTTTTCTTGCCAAACAAAATTCGGACACAAAGCAAACAAGACTCAAAATCAATTAGGAAATTATTTGAATACCAAGAACTAGTTTAATATTTGTGGGTGTTTTTTTAGATTTAAATTGAATCAGAACAAGTGACATATTTTATATAGGATAATTAATTTCTGTCGTAAGTGGGATTGCTTTATTTTTCAATATGCCAGCAAGAAATTTGAATGCACAATTTTGTTTTAAAATACAGACTTTTAAAGAACAAATTTTATTTTAATATCCATCAATTAAATTTTTTTAGATTGTAATGCACAAATTTGTTTTTAAAATCACATTTTTAGTATGTAAAAGTATCGCGAAATACAACCAAATTATTTTTGTCTCGCATAATGCTTTTACATACTTTTATATATTCAAATTCAACTTAAAAAGCATCACACATTGTGTACATTTCTTTTTCATTTTTGGGATATTTTTTCGCAAACATTTTATTTGTTTTGGTTTCCCATCCAAATTGAACACAAAAATGCATCGAAAAAGTACAATGTAGTACTTTTTAGTATCGAAATCAAATTGCAAATTTTTTAATTTCTGTAAATACCAATTTTTAACGAAAAACAAGATTAACATCACACAAGATTTGTTTCCATTTAGAGTTGGAAAAATCTTGACATGTTTATCCTAATATTTGAACAGATAAAAAAATCTAAAACTTTTAATATTGCGAGGTTTAACGGGCTAAAAAAAAGTACATGTATTTTATATTTAATCGTATAGTTTATGGAGCATTTGTTTTTTGTAAATTTAATCTACATTTAGTTTTAATTCTGTTTTGTTATTTTAAGTTGGTTGAGTTTTTATTTTTAGTACATTCCCATCACCGGAAATACCATATTTTTGTATAGTTCTACTGTGCCAATGCAAGAGTCGCGCGGGCACTTTTTCGGATTAGCTATAGAATAATATAATTACGGATAATTCGGGTTCGACAAAGAGTTCCTTAGATGCGTACCGGGATCCACACAGCACAAGGGAAGTCTGTAAAGTGCAATATATAGTATATATAAATGTTTTATTTCATGATATTTTTAGACACGTTTGATTTATTTTTGTGGTAGCAAATTTTATATTTATCATAGATCTTAACAGTGAAACAACACCAATCCTAACCACTAATTCAACAAAAGAAACCAGAGCAATAATAAAGAATTTAGAAAGATCACAAGAACTCCCTCTTGAATTGGTCCAGAGTGCGCTGGCTGATGACCACATGCATCATCAGACGGTTGGGATATGCCTCATCCGCCACGGTGTCCACAACGGCAGCATTCTTGTAGAGCCACGCCATTTCGGGGCCCCCGCTGGGCACACGCATCTGCAGCTTGCGTCGCCCCGTGGCGGCCAGTATCTGCTCTTCTATGTCAGCCAGCAGTGGCTCCAGTCCGGTCTGGGCTCTAGCAGAGATATGATGAACAGCAGCATCCGACGATGGCTGAGACACCAAGTCGCATTTGTTGTACACGTTTATGATCGGTGGCAATTGACTGGTGGCTGGGTCACCGCCAGACACATTGAAGGCCAAAGAACGGAGGGTGGACTCCACGTGGCTGCGTTGGGCCGCATGACAGGGATGCGATAGGTCCTGCACATGCACAATGACATCCTGAAGGAAGGAAAAAAACCTTTAACTGAACCGAAAGGTATAATTGTGAGGGAAAAGACTCACCGCCAGCATGGCGTCCTCCAGAGTGGCCACAAAACATTCGAACAGACCAGTTGGTAAATCGGACATAAAGCCCACCGTGTCCATGTAGATCACCTGCAGATTGCACGGCAGCTGTCCCGCATGGGCCGTCACATCGAGGGTAGCAAACAATTGGTTGCGCGGCTGCAAGGCATCCTCCACCGTCAAAGCCTTGATTAGGGATGTCTTGCCAGCATTCGTATAGCCCACCACTGCCACAATCGGATAATTCTGCTGCTTTCGTTTCTGTCGCAGCAGCTGCCGTTGACGCCGAACCCTGTCCAGCTCTGCTCGCAATTTGCGCTCCCGAGTGCGGAGGATTTCCTTCTGCAGATCGGTCAAGGAGTAGCCCTGACGACGCGTCTGCGTCACGCTGGCATCCTTGGCCTGCGACCAAATGTACGGCAGCTCGGCCATGGCTACCTGGAGACGAGCCTCCGCTGTGGTGGCATGCAACCGGAGGATTTGTATGACCACCGAATAGCGATCCATCACGGGCAGACGGAATTCTGCTTCGAGGAAACGTTTCTGGGCGAAGGAGAGCGTTCCCTTGCTCACGAAGAGGCAGGTTAGATGCTTCTCCTGACGCAGATCCGCTATCAGGGCCTTCAGCTCCACCATTTTGCCGCTGCCGAAGAGAGTCTTCCGCTCGAGACTCTCCAGGGGAACCTTAAGGGCCTTTGCCACTTGCCAATTGGGCAGGGAGTGTATCAAAGCGCTGGCCTCGGCCAACTGATCCTCCGGTCGAACGTCGCTAGGGATTTTTTGCCTTTTCGCGGACCACTTTACATACGGCTGAAGGATGAGCACCTGCTGGGCGCTGGCTATGTCGCGGCTTATGCGCATGGCACCGCCGGCCACCTCATCGTAGGCGCTGTCAAATAGGAATTCAGTAAGAAATGAGTGTTCTCTATCGATTGCAAAGTACTTGCACTTACCGATCATCCAGAAAGCGCATGTCAGCCAGATTCCCATTGGAATCTCCTCGCTCCGCCTCCTCGTAATCTTCATCGCCGTGCTGTCCCGCCTGCATTTGCGCCTCAAAGAAGCTCTTCCGATTCCTTATGCCCTTGACGCCCTGATGCTGAGTGTACTTAAAGCGTGAATGGAGGACTCCCACCATAGCGGGACGCAGTGGGAGAGCCCTGGCCAGGCGCATCAGCGGCCTAAGACTAGTCATAACTAAAGCTAATTGGGAATTGCAAATTGCAATTGCTAAAAGGTTTCCTCCTTCAGTATCGTATGCTTGTCCTCAAAGGCCATCCATGCGGCTTGGCAAGATCTAGTGCGAGATGATGTCGTCTGATACGAGATGCCGGTGGCAACAAGCGAGGCCACCAATATGTTGTACTTTGCCGGATAACGGATCTTCGATTGAATTATTTTCTGAGCAAAATAAGTGCCGGAAAAGCCTGTAATTTGTAATTTATTATGCAATATTGGCACTGAAAAGGAAAACTACTGCGACGCACCCAAGCAGAATGTGGCCAAACCCGTGAAGAGGGACCGGGTCATGCAATCCAGGTAGGCATCGAATCCGGGATGTTTGTCGCGTTGCTGATCCTTCAACTGTTTGATATCGTTCATAGTCAACGTTGAATATTTCGTACTTTTATTATTATTTTATTTATGTGCCGGCGAGGAAAACAGCTGGGTTTCTTAAAGAGTGGTAGCTCCATCCATTTAAACTGCTTGTTAGCCTTTTTTCCATTTTAAAAAATTTATATAATAATATATATATACAACAATAAAAATAAAATACAATATTCAAACAAATATTTAAAATGAGCATGGGCAAAATAATTGCAGATTGAGAACAGGCCTCTTTTATCTAATATAAGCACAAATTTGAAATAAAACAATTGAAATTCAATTCGTGCTGCACAGTTTAGCTTTTTTTTCTGGCTATTTTCAAAGTTGATTGCTAGAAAATTGCTACACCTGCACAGATCTGGCAACGCCAAACGCGCCGTCTGCTGCTGCTGGTGTTTGGATTTTCTTTTAATTGTTGTTTACGCAGAAATTGTCCACAAAAATGGATGTGGAGAAGATTTGCCTGACCTGCTTGAGTCTGACTGGGCCGTTTCTATCCATTTATGAGGGCGGAGTAGGCAGCTGCCTGGCCGATATGCTCAAGCAGTTCACCAAAACGAAGGTACGCGAAGACGTCGGACGATAAAAACAAAACCGCAACAATCCTAATCCTTCCATTTGATAGCCGCGCCCCGAGGATAATCTGCCCAAACGGGTCTGCCTGAGCTGCCTGAGTGAAATAAACCACTGCTACACGTTTAAGATCAAGTGCGAAAACTCCAGTCGAACCCTTCGCCAGCTGCTGCCAAATGCCCTGCCGGAGGAGCCCGATTTCGCCCCCACAAAGTTTGTGGACTCAGCCGAGAAGGCCGTACAGACCACCGAACCCTGTGCCCCGACAACCGCCACAACTGGAGTGCAGACCACGTCTGTTCCCACCACAGATGCCGCACAGAATACCAGTCTAGATAAGTCTAGCTCTGCCCCCGAAGAGGAGGATACAGAAGAAGACGGCGAAGAGTGTGAGGTTTTTGACTACGAGCTACCCGTAGAGGCTGCGGAAAAGGAGGAAAATGAAAAAGATACCACTGTGTATAAACTCGAGCCCGAGACCCAGAAGATAACAGAATGTAATATAGCCCTATTCGAGGCCCCCGACAGCGATACAGAGACACCCGAACCCGCACAGACTTCCAAACCGCAGATGAGGACACGAAAAAGTGTCGCCAAACTGCTTCTTCAGCAGCAGGAGCAGGTAAAGCAGTCACCCAAGCGGGAACTAGAAGACTCAGAGACAGAGGCAAAATCTCTGCCAACACTGGCCAAGAGAACCTCACGACGTCGCCAGGCCGAAAAACAAACTGAAGATCAATCCACAGCAGAAATGGTGGCACCGCTCCCAAAACTGATCAAGGTCAGCATCACCCATGGAGAAATAATGGATCTAAAGTATCAGTGTGATCGCTGCAATGCTGGCTTTGCCTTGGAGAAATCCCTGATGATACATCGGCGACAGAAGGGGTGCATCAATCGCAATTATCCCTGCAACGAATGCGAGCGAGTGTTCGTTTCCCCCGAGCATCTGGCCGAGCACCAGGCCACCCATGGCACATTCAATTGCCAGGAGTGCGGAATGCTGTACGATTCCAAGGAGCAGCTGGGCAAGCACATGGTGCAGGGCCATAAAAGGAACCTGCGCAATCAGTGCAGTGTTTGTAAGAAGGGTAAGAGATTCCGCTTGAAAAACAGCCCTCAATCCTTTCTGATTGGTTACTTTTTGCAGTGTTTACCATGCTATCAACCCTGCGGGATCACATGCGCATCCACACCGGGGAGAAGCCATTCCTGTGCAACATTTGTGGCAAGAGCTTCACCCAAAATGCCAATCTGCGCCAGCACAAGTTGCGACACTCGGACATCAAGAGCTTCAAGTGCACCGAGTGTCCGCATTCGTTTGTAACCAAAGCGGAGCTTACCTCCCATGCCCGCACCCACACCGGCGTCAAGCCGTTCGAGTGTGAGGTGTGCATGTCCAAGTTTACGACGAGCTGCTCGCTGGCCAAGCACAAGCGGAAACACACCGGCGAGCGACCCTATGCCTGCGACTTGTGTCCCATGCGCTTTACGGCGCTCAATGTGCTCAAGAATCATCGACGTACCCACACGGGCGAGCGTCCCTATGTGTGCCCCTTCTGCTCGAAGACCTTCACACAACGCGGCGATTGCCAGATGCATCAGAAGACCCATCAGGGCGACAAGATCTACATTTGTCCGGTGTGCAGCGAGGAGTTCAAATCAATGCCAGAGATGCGCACACATTTGGCCATACACGAGCAGGAGGACAAGCGCTTAATGCACTTTACGCTGCTCAGCAACAAGGAGAATGGGAATGGGGGGACCCTGGATGATGAGCTCACTGAAGTGACGGATTCGGCATTGATGCTATAAGGGATATAGAAGAAGAATTAGGTTAATATGCACATCACAGAAACGACACTGACACCGACTCCTGATCATTCAGACAAATCATATCCACAGATAGATTTTAAACTATAGGTATCTTTAAGCACATACGTCCACCTCCCTGCGGGAATCTACGAAAAATTAGACATTTTTTGAAGAGCATCTTTTAGTCTTATACGCCTAAAGGTTGGTAAAAATAAAAGAAAGATCCTTAAACATAAATTGCATCTGAATCGTTAATAGAACTGTCCGAACTGCTGCCCCGTCGTCGGCTGCAGGGCTGAGGTGGTGGGTATTTCGGACAGTATGAGGGCGGCGGCACCGCTCGTTACGGGCGGATCGCCCTGGAACCAATTGACCAGCTCATGGTGCGCACTCTGGACACACTTTCGCTGGTCGGCTATCAGGTTCTCCGAGTATTTCACATGATTCGCATAGGCGTCCTTCTCGTGCTGCGCATCCTTGGACATGCGATGCAGATCCTTGAGTATTGCGGAGCCCCAGAGCTGGACATGTATGTCGGGTATCTTGCTGGCCAGCTGCATGGCCGGCGTCACCATGTTCATGCTCTCCTTGGAGTTGCCAATGCTGAGGAACACATGCGAGAGGAGCACCAGCGAGCAGCTTGTCAATCTATTCAGGTCCTCGGCATTGGCCATCTTGAGGGTTTCCCTCAGAAATCGCCTGTAAAGCAGGATAAAGGATTAACAAATGTCTGGCCTGCAGGATTACTCGATCCGGCACTCACTTGGCCTCATGGAAGCTGTTCTTGTGGAAGGCATGCAGCCCCTGGACATAGTAGAAGCCACCCATCAGCGCCTGGCTGCTGTACGTGTGCGTGTTCTCCGTCGAGACGGCATCGAGTATTTGCTTCAGATCCGCGTCCCGCTTGGTCCGCAGATAGATAATGGCCAAATTGAGATTGGCAAAGAGTTTCAGGTCCCGCTCCGTCGTCTCGTTCACACAGACCAGAAACTGTCGTTCGGCGTGCTCAAAGAAACTCGTGGACATCGAATACAACCCGATGAGGCAGTGCAGCTGTGCCGAGTGCCGCTTCAGCAGACTCCGATGTGGGACAGCCAGGCAGACATCCCGGGCGGCCGCTATCTCTCTTATGGCCAGCTCTCGGTTGCCCATTACCATGCGGCACATCACGATATGCTCGAGCAGGATCACCTTGAACACCGACAGGATGGGCTTGTCCTCCTGCATCTTTAGTTTTTCGATCTGTGTCAAAGCTTTCTCCGTGTACTTTTGCGCCTTGTCCATGTACCCGGCCATCATCGAGTGGGACACGGTAACGAGGTAAACGAGTACGTAGAGCTGCTCTTTCGGAAGCCACACAAACATCTCCAGTTGATTGGCTCCAAAGATGGCCTCGTCCGTCGGCCAGTTGGGTGCCATTATCGTTTGTATCGACATCTGGAGCTGCTTAAGGCTGGGCTTGACGGTCTTGACCTGGCCCAGGGCTAGGTAGTAGCAGACCTGCAGGACAAGGAAGAACACTTTCAGATACTCCTTCTGGTGCGGATTAGGTATGTTATTGTCGATTATTTGTCCCGCGGTGTTCAGCAGTGCCAGCACATCGTTCGTTTTCCGCTCTATCATCAGGATCATGGCTCGGGAGAGCAGAAAGAGCACTTTCAGGTACGTGGCCCCCGCCTCTTCCGCAGACTCGGCGCCCACGGCCAGCAATTCGGACGCGAGCGAGTATTCCCGATCGCTGGCATGGATCTGTGAGAGCTGGAGCAGCAGTTTGCAGTGCCAGTAGACGTTGTGTTGTGACAGTTCCACCGCCCGCCGCAACATGGCCTTGGCCGTGTGGGAGCTCTGGTCCGTCTGCAGATGCAGCTGGGCCAAAACCGACGCAGTGTCGAATTTCACATCATCAAAATTCATCAGCGGCTCCGCAATGTTCCAGGCCTTCTCTAGGTGCTGCCTCGCCATGTCTATATTCTTTGTGTACGCCATCAGGATCTGTCCCATTTGTAGGTGCGTTCGCGCTTCCACTTTTGATGGCGGCGTGAATGTGAAGAGCGCTTGCAGGCACTGGATGCACTTCTTCACGTTTGGCGGCTGGGAGGTTCGAAAGTATTCGGCCAGGCCGAGCAGCGATATGTAGCAGGCGTCCTGGGACGCTGCCGCGGTGTTCGTTGTACTCATAGTTTCTAATTTGCTAACAAATTCGGTTTGTTTATCGCCCAATTTTGTTTTGTTGTCAATTTCGCGACAGCGATAGCGGTGGTTGCTTACTAGTGTTGGTAAACTCTACACTTAGGGATGAAAAAAGCGGCAGTCGATAGTTGTGACCGGTGAACAGATCGATATTACGTTTTTTATCGATATGTGCAGCGATGAAATTCTACTACCGGCGACCAGCTATCGCGGACTATATCGAAGGAAGGCCATCACAATTGTGGAATTAAAAAAATGCGCGGGAGTATAGATAATTGTGTCCGCAGGAACCCCAATGTGAAGTGTTACCCTACGCCCAACGCCCTGAGTCCCTACGGGGAACCTCAGGCCTGATACATCAGGCCGTCGCAAACGTATTATTATTAACATAATTAAGGTATCGTACTGAAAATCATTATGGATAAATTTATGCGACATATCTCATTCTTAATAATCATGTGCGTTCAGTACAACTATTGTAAGAAATCACTGATCCCTGATCAAGGTCGCGTACGCATGCATTATGTCTTTAACCAGCAGAGCCAGTTAGAGTAGCAAAACTAGATCATAAAAGTGATTCTCTTCCGATGCTTTGTTTTTACAGTAAATCAGTTAGCAAAGTCTAGTGTCATACGCCCATTATAATCGCAAAGCTCTCAAAACAGCTGAAAACTGCTGGCTATCGATATCAACCAATATATATACACCGAAGCCGCGCTTGGGAAGCTTTTGCATTTTAATAATTAAATTCAATTCAGTTAAAAAACGCAACCGCCACGGACAAGTTTCCGTAAAAATTTCGGTATATAAAATAAGGTACATTATATTACTGAATTGTTATTCATCGGTAGTTATAGTACCAATATTTGTGTTAGAAAGATTGAACCCAGCGCGAGTCTTTGCCTTTTTTAGTATAGTTTCGCAATTTTAATCAGCATATCTATATGCCTCAGTGCCCTGTGTGTCTGTATACGCGTATATTAATGTAATTGAATGTACATACATATTTGTCGCCCGCAATTTAAATGAGGCAATGAATTGCGCTATTTCGTATTTATAATAATTTTTTGGATTTTTTCCGCGGAGTTTCCAATGAAGCAGCGTTTCAATTGGAATTGTTATCAGCATTGATTTTAAATGGTCTTAAATGAGATCAATCGGAGGTCAGTTTCAAGGAATCGCGAAGAATTCCAGGAAGGTGACACAAGAGTTCACAGAAATTCGCAAGAATAAAAAAACTAAACAAGAAATATAGCAATTCCAATGAAACAATAAAGATCTATTTAAAGCCAAGTTCAGTGCAGCTTTTTAAGCTGACAGCCTGAGAGTCTTCCCCTACGAGTATTCATAATAAATTGTTGTTCAATAATTGGGATTTTCCCAAAAACCCGTCTCGTCTCCCACTTCAACTACAAGTGGGTGCAGATCGCAAGAGCTTCAATGGCGGCGGCGCAGGCGCGCATCACGCAAACAATACGTCAATATACTCGTACAGTAAAAATACAAACAGCAGAAAAACCAATTACAAAATCGCCAATACTCGTACAGGGTCAACAATGAGCATACACGCGCTAAAATACGGGTGTATAGCGCCGACCATTTATTTGTCCCGTCATGAATCACGTTGTGTCGGCGGAGTCTCTTCGATCTCCGTAGGGCCTCTGTCTCTGTATCTGGCTCTGCTCTGAATCTGCAACCGGTTACTGGAAATGTTAATTTTGGGTTTTTTATTTTAAATACAAAAGCCATTTTCATTGCTTTGCTGCAATCACGCAATCGTTAGCGACATCGTCACCGCTCAGCTGGTACAAAAGCTGCAGCCTGGCGCTTAAATTTATGGCTAAACGGAACAGCGCCAGCTTTGCCAGCAACAATATTTTACGCACTATTGCTCTGGGGTATACATATATGTATGTATATAGTTTTTGTTGGGTCAATATGTAATCTAAGCCCACTGGCAATAGCAATGACAATACAAAAGAGATACTAAATTCCGAAGGGAGACCACATAAAAGATATCTTCAAGCCTAGTCTAGCCAGTACTTAAGCTTTTTCTCTCTCTCTCTCTAGCTGTTGCTCTTTTATGCTCGCTTCGGTGCATGCACAAAGCAACGGTTCATTATGTATGACAGCAACAACAACAGCAACAGCCATATAGTTGCGAATTTCCAGTGCAGGGGGACATGGGAGATGGGGGAAACTTTCACTTTTGTTCGGCCTGCAGAGAGATGTTGCAATTGTCAGTCGCTTAAAGATAAATACCTATCTACTTATAACTGTACGCAGTGGGAAAGCTTTGCTTTGGAGTGAATCATCCGGCCGATTCGGCTTAAATGAGTGTTGTTACGCTTGCCAGCAGGGCTGCCACCCACTTTGATTTATTTGGAAAACCCAAATTGAACCTTATTACTGCCATAATCTATGGCTTTTCAGGGGAAACTATTCATGAGTCTAAGGTGATAAGAAATTCGGTGATCTGTTTTTAGGGAGAATTATATGTCAACTCTGCCTGGAACCTGCATAAATTTAGCCACTTTGAGTGCTCTCCAGTCAGTCTCTCTAATCACGTCGTCGGAACATAAATTGTCAAGCAAACAAAATCTTGAGCTCCAGTCACGTAGGGGCAACAGATAACGCCCGAGCGCTGAATATTAGACCCGCCCACAGTTCAAGGTCACTAATTAATAGGCCTTCCTCTCCTCCTGCCAACCAACAGATACCCCGTAGTAAACAGAATGAAACTCCTTAGCCTGTCCCTGTTTCTGGTGCTGCTCCCGGCCTTCCTCAGCGCCGAGCTATGCAGCGTCAAGCCCGACAACAAATTCCTGGGGAAGCGCCTGAATCTGTACCGCGGTCAGCAGAACTTTGCCGTATCCATGCTGGACGTGATCCGCACGTCCACGCCCAACGACAACGTGTTCTTCTCGCCGTACAGCACCTACCATGCCCTGCTGCTGGCCTACTTTGGGGCCACCGGCGAGACGGAGCAGCAGCTGAGCAGCGTCCTTTACCTGGACTGGGCCGAGTCCAAGGAAATGGTGCGCAGCGCCTACAGCCTGGAGAAGCGGAACCGCGAGACCAGGTCCAGGAAGTCGCCCCTGGAGTTCTCGTCGGCGGATCGCATGTACTTCTGTCAGGAAACGATTCTGGCGAGCTGCCTGGAGACCCGCTTCAGCGACGAAATCGTGAAGCTGGACTTCAAGGGTAAGCCCGAGGAGTCGCGCATTCAGATCAATGACTGGATAGCCTCCGAGACGCACAATCAGATCAAGGACATGCTGGCCCCGGGCGACATCGATGCCCGCACCCAACTGGCTCTGGCCAATGCAGCCTACTTCAAGGGCCAGTGGATCAGCAAGTTTGAGGTTAACAACACCGCCCAGAAGCCGTTCTATACGTCCAGCACGAACGCCTCGTTTGTGCCCATGATGCACCAGAAAGGTACCTTCCTGCATAACGTGGATGAGCAGCTGCGTGCCCATGTCCTGCAGATGCCCTACCGCACATCTTATAACGAGGCCGAGGAGGATGAGGAGACAAACTCTAACATGTCCATGGTAGTGGTGCTGCCACCCTTCAATAGCGGATCCCTGGAGGACGTACTGTCCCGCCTAAATGCCAAAACCCTGGAGGAGTCCCTCGACAATGCCATGCCACGTGAGATTGAGGTGTCGATACCCAAGTTTGAGTTCGAGCAGCGTCTGGAATTGGTCCCCGTAAGCCACGAACACATGTTGCTCCACGTTTAACTCTACTAATCTGTAAATTTAACCTCTTAGATACTCGCAAAAATGGGAATCACCAAGATATTCGAACCGACTGCCACTTTCCATGACTTCACCGATGGGAGCGTTTCGTTTGGCGATGCCAAGCATGTGGCCAAGATCAAGGTCGATGAGGAGGGCAGCACGGCGGCGGCCGCCACTGTTTTGGTCAGCTACCGCTCGGCCCGACCCATCGAGCCCACCAAGTTCGAGTGCAACCATCCGTTCGTGTTCCTCATCTGGGATCACGCCTCCAAGGCGATCCTGTTCACGGGCATCTATCGCGATCCCAAGACAATAAAACAGTAAATCCGCGATCCTACTTCTCCTTGTTATTTCCTAATTAACCTAAAAAAATTCTGTCTCGACTGTAAATGACGATGTAAACGTTTAATTATATATGTACGATAATAAATTATGCCAATAACAAGTGACGTCATTTTATCGCTCTGAAAAAGGCACCGACCCGATAAGGCCATAAGAAGAGTTGATTCACGAGGGTCATCCCTGCAATCAATATGGCATCCGGAGGTACAGTGACCTTTAAAGAGCCTAGAGATTTTTTATACCCGATACTCAAAATTAATATAGTGTTATATTACTTTTTTGGCGAAAGTGGATGTTTTTAAGGTCCAGAAGGAAGTGTATAGTATATATATTCTTGATCAGCATCAATAGCTGAGTCGATATACCCATGTCTGTCTGTCCGTCTTGTTTGAGCTAGAGCAAACCAATTTTATATCCCCTGTGATATCATGCAGAAACAAGTGTATTCCAAAATTTGTGCATGCACCCTTCCGCAAAAGTAAAAAATTCTGTGGCATCAATAATTTTAAAGATACGAGAATACCCGAAGATTCAAAATGATAAACAATTATAGTTTCTACTATATTTAAGAATTAGGAATAGATGAGATCTCCTGGCTCACTTCCCTGCTACCCGCTTGCTCTAATTTGCTTCTAGAGGCGATCTCTAGCGGAGTGAGCGAGATAAAACAGTCGAAGGTACTTCGTTGGTGGGAAGAGGGATATACGTATAATCGAATGTGCGTTATGGAAACAGCTGGAATTATTATCATTATGTGGAAAAAAGATGGACGGAGTGCAGGAATATAAGCTGTTGAAGACATAAGATTACATATGACTGAATACTGGGTATTGTGCTTTTCCCCCACGTGACTCACGATGTGTTATTGTCTGCGCGGATTCGCAGACTCGAATCGTCTTATCTACGAGTTCAAGCAGATGAGGCATTAAGGGGTTATTCCCTTAATGGCGATTTAAAGACGCGGCTTTTAAGATCCACCCAGTTGCTCATTTCACTCCACCAATTCAAATACCATTTGTACATTTTAGTTTTGCTCAATTTACTAAATTCTTCATACAAAAATCGCATAAATAATCAATTGTACAAAGTTTCATTGTGGGGGTTTTTTAAGTAAACATGCATAGAAGGGAAGGGCTGGTTTTGTTTCAACTTTGAGGAGGAGCCTAGGCAACCTGGTTACACAAGCACGCGTATGTACAATATAATCAACTTTCAACTTTAATACTAAACACATAAATGAACATTCAAATCAATACTAGACAATGGGACATACAGTGAGGCTGGCTATTGGCAAAGGGCAGCCAGGGGCAAAAACGAAATTCATTGTGGGACTAAATTTTTAAATATGTCATGGCCGAGGCGAAAAGCACTGAAGGCACTTTTGTTTTTTCGATTAGGTTAGGTTTTCGGTTAGCAAGCGAATCCAATATTCATTTTAACATTAAGCAATGCCTGGTGCTCCTCGAATAAACAGTGGTCTTAACTATAACTAAATCTTGAATATATATATTTTTTGTGGTGGTCGTCAACGGGCGGCAAATCTCTTTGTTGGTTGTCTACAAGTCATCGGGTGGCATGAGAACAGCGTAGGCAGCGAAGCCAATGAATACGATGCCACCAACAATGGTGACAGTGCGCACAGAGATTTTGGAAGCCACCAGACGACCTCCAATCACAGCCAGGCCAGTGCAGATGCAATGGCCAATAATACCGCCAGCAATTACGCCGTAAACGTCCTGGAATGTGCAAAATGGGATTTAATTAGTATAGAAACTAGCTAAATTAGTTTAGAATATTATAAGCTGTGGGATAGATTTGTTGCTGCATAAAAATGAATACCTTGCTGGCAGCGAGAATAATGGTGGTCAACTGAGAGCGATCACCCCACTCGGCGAGGAAGGTCATCGTAAAGGCCTGGGCCAAGATGCGCCAGGTGAAGTAGCCGGCACCACGTCGCTGCAGCGGACGACGGCGACCACTCTCGGCATCATGGACAAGAGCAGCATTCACATCACGGTCCAGCTACAAGAGAAAATATATACCATTCAGGATTAGGTGGATAAATTATGGGCCGAAAGCCCATAAGAAAATGTCGATGAAAATGTGCGCAAACAAGAGGAATTGCAAATCATAAACATCGAAGGACTTTTTGTCACAGGGAACGAATAATTTTCTGTGGGGGAAAAACCAAAAATGTAATAAGCAAGAAAACGATCACTTCAAGAAAACATGCAAAAAATCCATGAGATGAGTTGGAACACTGTACGGAATGCATGAGAATGAAACAGTGTGGTGCGGGAATGGGTGGACCAAAGTACAGTGACTCCCACAAACCATACTCCAAATCCGACTTAAAATAAAAATTTTTAAAAGTAAATCAATGAACAATGGAACTAATTTCGATTTTCGATGATTGAGGATGGTGATGTGACTGCGAAGGTGTCACTGTATTTCGTGTATGTGTGTTTGAATGTGTCAGTTTTTTGAGGGCAACAAGCATGTGAAACGAATATGAAAATTAAACAACCACAGTAGTTATGGTCGGTTATGGCTTTCATAGTTATATGTTCTTATTATGGTGGCCTAACCCGTGCTTTAAGAGTGCCATTGCCGGTGCCAGCCAGGTCCTCGTCGCCCTTCAAGCTGCCACTCAGACTATGCATGCTCTCGTGTCCGGCCAGGGGAGCACGCGGCTCCAGCGCCACCCCAGTTGCCGGATCAGTCAGATCACCCGCCACGGAGGAGGAGCCGTTCAGATTCAGATTGTTGCGTGGGCTTTCACATTGGGTTTGTTCGGTCTGGTTCGATGATGCCGCCGAGTGCGACGGGCTGCTGCTGTGGAAGGTCTTCAGCTTGAGCTGTTCCACAATGCGATTGCCATCCTTGAGGAACACCTCGGACTCGCGGTAGTCGTCGCCATCATCGTTGCCAGTTTTATCACAGCTATTTTGCTTACTAGTAGAATTGGTGGTGTTATTATTGTTATTGTTGCGTCGCTGACGATGCTGCATGTCGGAGTCGTTGCCGGCTCCCGAGCCGGGGACAATAACAATGGAGTTGCGGCCATGGATGAGAGCCTGCTCGCTGGCATCCTCCTTGTCCGAGTTGCTATTCTTTCGCTTGGTCTCCGTATCCTCGTACTTGCGCGTTGCCTTGCGCAGCAACTAGAGAAATTATCGCATAATTCAGCATTTATTTGTTTTATTTTTTAGGTAGTTTATTGGTTTAGGTTTTCGAATCAGTTTTCAAAATAATTTAAATCGTTTTATATTTTTTTTTTGTTTGAAAGAAAAAATAATTAAAATTTGCATTAGCTTAGATTTGTTTTCAGAAATTTATGTTTGGGTTTTTGATTAATATTCAGGTGGAATTGTCTTCTGGCAAAAAGCTTTTCCATATCAAACGTTTCTTTGTTTTAGTATTTTTTTTTTGTATACAAATTTTTGCAAAAAACTCTTTGGCTGTTGATATGCGGAAGACGTGCAATTAGTCACATATTAGGCTTATGTGTATGTGTGTGGTGTGTTTTTTTTTTTGTAACATAAAACAAATCAGGAAGAAAATAAACAATTTAAAGCCAGAGAAAATGAGAGTTGTGGCAACCCTTGTGCTGTTTCAATGCCAACATTCCGCAACGACGCCAGCTTGTGGATTTTTTAAGGTCGAGAGGTTAATTAAATAATTTGTATTCCCATGCAATTAAGCTATAATTAAAATTATGAGAAAGCTTCGGGGCTCGTGTTGGATTAGTATTTGTAATTGTTCGCGACCCTCGTGTAGAAAATGAGATTGAAATAGCGTACTGAAGTTCAAATTGGATTTTGAATACCAAGGCTAAGGTTTATGAAGTGATCGCTTTGGCCTTGCATTTCGATTGTTTCTGTACAGTATTGCCAGGGCTTAATAATAGAAAACCACATATCAAGCGAGCTATTAACAAAAGCGTAAAGTCAACTTAAAAAAAATAATAAATATAGATATGCCACAAGCAAAAACTACTTGGATATAGTAAGAAGGGAACTACAACATATAACTACTAATAATTAACAATATACAAAATATAGGAAAACAGAACTTACCTCATCTTCGCGCTTACGCAAATCGGTTTGGACCTCTTCGAGCTCCTCTTGAGCATCGGTTGGTTTCATCTTGTAGCCATCGTACAGCATTTTCAAGCCGAATATTAAAAATAATGCAGTTGAGATATAATACGTATAAATCTGTAGAGAAACAAAGAGCTTAGGGTTACAGTCCTATTCCGAAAGAAATGGAAACCTACCTTAGGAATAAAGTTCGCTGCCATGCCAAATACGCATGAGAGTACCGTCATAAGGGCCAAGGCGGCAATAGCACCGCCAAAGACAATCAAACGGGGATGGCGCATGGCCATTATGGCAGCAATAAAGAATGTCTTATCGCCTAGTTCTGTTAAAAGTATAACAGATATCGATGCTGTGAACGCATCGATAAAATTCCCCTTGCCCTTGGCCTGCCGATGATCCGTATCTGTGGGTTTATCTGGTAATTCATTTAGGTCCGTTGCTCTGTTCCCAACCAATTGATCCTCCACCACGCCCTGTAAAAATATCAGAGAAATAAGATAAAGAAATCGAATCGGCCGTATGGTCAATGGACTTACGCTCTGTATTCCCGATTGTACGGCCACATTGTCTTCGTTTTCATGCTGAAATTCTGCCGCACATATCGTCGAGAATGTGAGGATTACCATCAGGGCCAGCGCCATGTGCCATTTGGCGGAACGCTTCAGGTATACATTGTTTCTGGTGGTTTGCCAGAAGTAGGATTGATTTTGTGACATCTTGGTGCTGTCTGTGCTGTATCCGCTCTTTAAGCCAGCCTCATGCAAATGGTATTCGTATTCTTCTTCTCTGGGTTATCCGTGGTAACGATATGACGTGTCCGTTTCGTGTGACCGACTGCAAAGAAATGAAGTCAGAATCGGTTCGCTAATCAGGCAAAAAGTGTTCTCCAGCGGCTTTATTTGTATATGGCAAACACAGAAAATTGCCTGTGTGCATGTCTGTGTTTGGCCAAGTAAAATCTGAGCTCGATAGCAGGCGAATGTCAGGCCGGCCAGAGATAAGGCCAGGCTGCCTCGTACTGTGACAAGTGTAGCTGCTTCCACAGGCAGGCAGAGACTCCTATTAGGTAATTAAGAACTCTATAACATAAGATCTGCTATGATCCGGCCGCTCGACAGACCATTCAATACGTCAGAGGTACAGGCAACGGCAGCGGCACTTCAACCATCGATTAGATAATGTTTTCGGGGGATATTCGTTCACTCAGAATACGTAATACTCTGCGGGGAATCTACTCTTTTTATATCTTTGGCATATCTCTCTGGGATGTTGGAGCCACAAATATTTAGGTTTGTCTTTTATTATCTTTTTCTTTTAAATTAACCTCCACGCGGAAGGTCTAAACAAATATGATATTCTAACCGAAAAGGTGGATACTGGGCGTGCAAGTTTATTTATTATTTTATTTATTTCAATTTATATTTCTACAAATATTTTGGAAGCCAAATTTTCTTGAAAATAAAGAAAGAAATATTCGGAAGAATCGTTTAGTCGGGACAATTTTTAATCAATTAATTTCTTGTATTTTCAATTGAAGAGCCCTCTAGAGATAGGGTATAAATACGTGACCGACAACAGTTTCACAAAAAATGTGATTGCTATCTACTTATGTATGTATACAAAAGTGTAAATTCATGATTTTATTCTTTCATGCTACAGTTTTCCATATTCAGCATAGTTTCAGTCTCATTACAATGGGAAATTAGGCATTGGTACTGTTATCTGGTTTTCATTTCAGAGATAATTCTAACAATTATTTGACAGAATCATGACTAAGATTTTCTTTCATATCCTGAAGTATATATTTGCTATAAGTAAACCCCACAAACAGAGGGGAGTTTATTTTATTTAATATCCGTATGATATGAGCAATTCTTGTTTACAAAAGAGTCTGGGCGGGGGAATCTTTTCTGTGAGGTTCCACAGTCATGGGCTTCCCATTTGCTTATCATAAATCATCCATTCTGTTCTTTTTACGCGTCATCTTTCTGTGTTAATGATAATTTCTGATCTTATACTTTTTCAGCGGGTATTATGGTTATATATTTTTGATCAGCATCACCACCTTTCCTTTCGTGTGTATTAAAATCAGACGAATATTCCGTATTTCTGACAAAAAGATGCATGAAACGGCAAGGGTACTTCTCATAATACTCCTACGTCACAGAGCACTTGGAGGAGGAAAAAGTGGATATTTATGTGTTCAATAAGAGATTAACGAGTTTGGAGTGGTTTTTAAGACGCAAAAGGTCTGAGGATGCCCGCCCATAGAGGGAGAGCTTTCGTTATGCAAACACATGCCTGTTCTTCTTTCCACATAGAACTTGACTACTACGTATATACATATGTACACATATATATATATACATATATATGTATATACATACATATGTACGTAAGGCGGTTACGTCGGACAACGACACTCTTAATGAACAGAACGCAAGTGGGCACTGATAAGACATACGATACAGTAGCCTGTTGTCGGGGGCGGGCGGCTTTACACCAGTTAGATGAACTTGCACAAACAACGTCCGGGGAGACAGGGGTAATAATAATTAGCTAATACATATATTTCCAGTTCTATTAAACTGAATTCAAAATACAAACAACACACAGAAAGACAAACCAGACACAGACGGACGACACTCGCTGATTGCTCTCTCCGCAAAAAAAAGAATCAAAACGGGTCGGGAAACTGTACAGATAAATCAATTGAATGATTAGAATTTGCTGCTCAAACTGAAATATTAATATTCATTTATGGGCCGTACGTTCGCGTGTTGTAATGCTCAATGCTCTTTCTTTTTCGAATGGCTTGGCATTGATTTCTATTTCCCCCTTCTATTTTTTCTCTTGCGAATTTTCTATTTTCGTGATCAACCTACCGCCCACCGTCCACCGTTCGCTTGTACTGACTACTTGGCTGTAGCAAAATTCTACCATTCCTTTAATTTACTCCATTACAACCTTATAGTCACAAGGTCAGGCGTCGTATAATTAAGCCTAGTCAATCATTAAAACTGCAACATTTAGTAGCAGTATTGTTATCATTGCGTTTCTATTGGCACTTTAATTGGCTTTAGCTGTTTTAAAGCCAAATCTAGCCATTTCTGTTTCAAGCGTTGGCATCACTATCACTAAAGACAAACACTTTGCCGCTGACGCAGACAATTTGATATTCATTTAAAATGCAATTAAAACGCGAAAATCACTTGTCACAGTTAAAAAAGGCCCGTTTTGGCGCTAATCAAATTATAGGTAATTGTAACTATAATTAGATTAGTCGCATTTGCTGGAGTTGCAAAAAAAAAAACACGTCTTTACCTTTTTCGATTCTAAAATGTGTGCTGACTTATTACATTTACAAGGCAAATACACGGTAACTACACATTTGCTACATAATGGGAGGAAAAAGAGGGTATGGACAAGAAACAACACGGCCAGAAAACGCAACGCTTGCAAGGTAAAATCCACCCCCTTTGCCTAATATATCTTGATACCCCTTTCTATTGGCCATTCAAAATTACGACTCATTTTTGCGTTGTAGGAGAGTGCTGATCAATAAAATATAAGGTCGGACCGTCAAAGACTCAATTTCGACGTCAAGATATAAAGAAGAGAATAATATATAGCCCCGTAATTCGCCAGAAATAAATCTTTTAAATCGTTATCGATGTGACAGTGTGGAGTATACAGTTGAAACAGCTGTTCGCGCCATACATAGAGATGAGTAGATCCTGCGATATATTTTGCGCTTGAATATTAGACCATTCGAAAATATTTAAGATGTGTAAATTTGGTTTATTTTATTGAAAATTACTTAGTTAATCTCTCTGGATTGAGGTCAGTTTATTTTGTATATGTATGTTAAAATTAAATATATAAGAAATTTCGCGCCCATCGTGATTCGATATTTGCCACCGTTAGACAGCTGTTGCTCATCTCTAATGCCTATAGAATCCTGACGGGGAATTGATTTTGAAAGGAGCGTGCTTCCGATAAAGCAAGCAATGATATGACAGTGCCAAGATGTCGATATCTAAATTATTCGTAAAAGTATTCAATGAAAATATCTTCGAGCAGCTGGAGCAGGAGAATCCCTATTCAGACCTGGACGATGACTTGGAAGGAGCCAATTGTTCCACGGTGGCGGACCCGAAGCCGCTCAAGATGGACGAGTGGTCCGTTTCAAAGTAAGTGGTTGTTTGAATATGAAAGTCTAAAGCCCAGCTGATCTCTGTGTCTTTTTGTGAAGGCAAATGAGCATCGTGAAGACATGGTTGGACGACAAATTTCAGCAAATACAAACCGACAGCAACGAGGAAATTCGTCGCTTATATACGGAGACAGAGTCCCGTATTGGGCCCGATTTGACCATATTCGATGTGGACTACACCACCACAGTGCGCGTATCCTCGGACAGGCTGGCCTTGCGCTCCCAAGGTAGTTTCAATACAGTGCGAACAAATTGTTGCGTTTATGGCGGCCGTTGGATGTATGAGGTAATCTCTATTTACGGGTTAAAGGGCTGGCCATCGGTCAATGACACATGCGAAGCCGGAGTGTGAGTTGCACGTGCGCACGTACTGAGAACTTGACCTTTTTTTAGGTTCAACTTCACACCAAGGGAGTCATGCAGATGGGCTGGGCCTCCAGCACTTGTCAGTTCAATGAAAATAGCGGTGTTGGGGATACCAAATTGAGCTACGGCTATGATGGCAGCAAACAGCAGATCTGGCATATATCCACTAAAAAGTATGACCTTTTTTTTAAAACTGGAATACTGATGTTTAGTAACGTCTCTCCCTTTTAGATACGGCGACAAATGGCAGATTGGGGACATTATTGGTGTGACCCTCGATGTGGATAATGAGCTCATTGAGTACTATCGCAATGGGCGCTCGATGGGCGTGGCCTTCAATAAGCTGGAGAAGGGTCCGGGCATTACCTTCTATGCAGCCATCTCTCTGGGGTACACCCAGGGGATTCAGGCGAACTTCGGCAATCGTCCGTTCATGTATCCAGTACCAGGATTTCTGCCTCTGATGGCTCGGCCCATACTCAAGCTTCGACGCGCCAATCTGCTGATGAACTACATCACAAACCTTTCTGGCATTTTCTCCAAATACAATTCTCAGTACAAGGGCTCCGCCAACCAGAGCGAAGCTCGAGTGTCTACCAAGAAGACAGTTTACTGTATCTTTGCCACCCTGTTGATTGAAAGATTTACGAACGAGATCTTCGACCCGTATATCATTGAAGATGTGCTGCTGGCAAGGATTTCGAGCATGACCAGTCTCACAGCAGAGAAGGAGAATCCGCACAGTGTGCTGCAGGGTATGCTATCGCTCTTTTGGAACTTCATGGAGGGCGACGAAATAAAGTTTGTGCTGCGCAAGATGGTGAATGCCCTGCTGGCCACCTATACGCACACGATACAAGGCCTGGACTATGAGAAGCATCGTCAGGCGCTGAGCGTGTTGCATTGTCTGTGCCTGCATGAGCCGACAAGGAAATTTTTGCTGGAGGGAAAATTATTTAAGAAGCATTGGTGAGCAGGATGACTATTCATATCCAACATAAAGCTATGATAAATGCCATTTTCCCAATTCCAGCATCGCATTCTTTCTATACATCCATCCACTGGAGTTCTACATTATGGAAGAGCTGCTGCCCGACCACTTGGCCTGGACGGAAGGCATTGACGGGCCCAAGGACAAGTATCTCAACGCTGTGGAAAAGGTGCGCAAGTTGACGGAGCCACTTTACGCGGCTCAAAAAGATTTCCTGAGTACGCTGATGATAAATAAAGATGGCTCTGCGCTAGGTTCCTCCAGTCGTACAATATTTCTGTCCAAGTTGCGTCGCTATGTGATCGATCTTAGTATGGAGCAGAGGGTACGATTCATAATCTCTATTCTAAATGTAGACAACTTATACTTGAATTTACTTTTCCATTTGGGGCAGCCCTTCCATGCTTTCTTTTTCATGCAGTCGAGCATTCAGCATCCCTTGGACGCTCCGGTGGCATTGGCCTTTGTCTGCATCCTGATCGATCAGGCTCGCAGTATGTTTAGGGAGGAGCTGCCCGGCATGAATGTGGAGGTGAAAAGCGACTACTTTTTCGATGGAACTTTCGACTACATGCACTTTGATCGTGTGGGCGGCGTCCTATCGCATTTGCGCAAAGTTCACAGGCCCGACATAGATGCTCGTTTGGGATCGGTTCGCACACAGCAGATCTACGATGAGGATCGAAACAATTTGCGGAGCAACCCAATGGGTAGGTGTTAGCCTTAATCTATGTATGGGAATGGGATGCCTCTATCCTAATGCTGTTTCTCTTTAAAGATGCTCTTTACCTGCTGGGTGAGAATGGGAACGACGTGGCGGTTATTGCACACACGCAGGGCGGCAACACCACCTTTACGCAATTTCTCAGTCCGCGAGGTAACCAGGGCGCAGAAGCACCGCCAGGCAATGTCGATATAGAAGCCAGTCTCTGCGATCTCTTGGATCTTTGCATCATGTTCTACTACTCGGCGGGGCACAAGTATATTGTGAAAATAGCTTCTGTAAGGGATGAGATTGCTGCACTGAACGATGTACTCAAGGAAACGAAATACTACCGCGAGGACATCGAACGCAAGCTGCTGGCTCTCGAGCAGCATGCCAATGTCTGCATGAACGATGCACATCAGCATGTAATGGGAGAATTGCGTTCCAAATTCGGTCAGCGTCAAAACGTTTTTGCGGTGAGTTTAACAAAGAGAAAGGACTGCAAAGGATTTATCCATGTTTTATTATCTGGCAGACCCGTTCTATATCGCTGTCCAGAAAGCAGCTCTGGCTTCGTGGCGTGGCCTTAAATAATCACAGGCGTTCCCTGCTTATCTGGATGCTGGAGCGTATGATACGCACCCTGACGGTGAGCTCGTTAGAATTCCATCGATACATTGACTATATTACCCTTCCCTAAAGAGTGCCTCAAACACGGGTCCATTATTCTCCTTCGTACCCGAGGTGTATGTGAATACCTTACCTATTCTGCTTGACGCTGTAATGGACTTTAGCCATCACGATATGAAAGCCCAGTTCGAGGCGACGGATTCCGACTGCGCCGTCATTTCAGCAGCGGAATTTTTGGGCGTCCATTCGGCAGACCCGCGTATTGTGCTTGCTTCCTGCAAGGACTCGCTGCTTCAAGCCCTGGGCACACTCACCTGCCACAAATCCGGGGTGCGAGCCCTGGAACGATCCTCCCGCAGGTCCCAAGTGGCTCTGGTGCGTGCCCTACTGCGTCCGTACGAGAATCGGGCGTGGGGCCAGAGCAACTGGCTGTTGCTGCGCTTCTGGATGGGCGAGGGCTATGGGTACAAGGACGCCCGCCAGCCTTGTGTCTGGCAAGGCGGTACGCAACCGCTGCATATGGGTCTGTGCCGCAGTCGATCAAGGAACGAGACGCACACTGGACTGCTCCATAATATAGCACCCGCAAATCCATCAAAGTATTTCCAGCGCTTAATTGGCTCCAAACTGATTGAGGATGAACCATTTGCCACCAGTTTTCTCAACTCGGTGCTGAGTCAACTGAATTGGGCCTTCTCGGAATTCATACTGTTGCTGCAGGAGGTAGGCTACAGAGAACATATAGTAAATAATAGTCGCTCATTCTTTTCCCTAATAGATCCAAAACACTGCCCAGCGCCAGGAGAATACACTGTTCGAGCCCAAACAGCTCAAGATCTGCTCCATGTGCTTCGAACTGACAGTGTCATTGATGCGGTGTCTGGAGATGATCATCACCGTGTCGCCTGAAATCGTTACAGATCCCTCACGTCCGAATAGCGATCTTCTGTTGAATCGAATCTGCCAGTTAATCAGTCAGGTGCTATCTCGGGTCACCGTGCCGCCCGGCTGCTTCCAATTTGTGGTTGACATGTGTTCGGCCGACCTCAATGCGGTCACACACTACCCCATTATTACAGCCGCCTTGGGCATACTGTTAGCCCTCATGCGCAGCGAGATGGACATGGATATAACACCGCAAAAAGTTACGCGAATATCGCGCGCTTTCCTCACCGATCCGAGCTTCCAATTTGCCACGCTGGAGTTCGCCTTGGGTGAGATACGTACGCCTCTGCTGGAACAGAAGAATATACCGCGTGGGAACTTTGATCCGTCCGCCAGGCCGCACATTGATCCGCTCACCAACGATGTGAGGGTGCCGTTTCCCAACAACTCAAAGCGCATTCGGGCCGATCCGCCCATCATTAAGTTTGCGCTGTCGGATTGTGAGTAAATCGATTCTAAAAGCTGCCAAATCTTGAACCATTTTTCCACACAGTTCCCACTCACGTGAACTCGGAGGAAATTGAAAATATCCGGCGGCTCATTGAGGGTCTGCGCATGAAGCAGACTCTGCTATCGGACATAACACTACCTTCGGAGGATTCGTTGTGTCCCATCTGCTGCGCCAAGCCCATCACGGCAGTATTCACGCCCTGCAGGCACCAGTCCTGCAGCGATTGCATCATGCAGCACCTGATGAACTCCAAGGTGTGTTTCTATTGCAAGACCACCATTCAGACGATTGAAACTTTGGATGGCACGCTCATCTATTCCAACGACGAGGGCGTTCAATCGCCCCTGACCGAGGCGGCCTAAGACCCAGGCCCCAAAACCCACCGATGTTAAACCAAAGACACTCCTCTTGAAAACCCAACCAAGTCTAGTCACTGTTAAAAGACAACCTGCTGCGCTAAAAGTGTAGATAAACATACTATATGCATATATGTATAATCCATAAAGATATTCGTTCAGTTAAATTATTATTTGGCTTGTATGCTTACGAAAAATTAGTTAAGATGTGATATGCCAAAAAGGCAATGTAAAGAGAAAAGAACAATTAATTGAAAGTAAACTAAGTAGCACAAAATACTGCATTATGATCTCCGTTTGCCTGATTCCATAGCCCATGTAAAATAAGTATATCTATACCGATTTCCAACTGTCAGATCTGCATTTTTATCAGAGCATATCCTTGCTCAAAGACTATTTAAAAATAATATTCAATGTCTATGCATTTAAATGGAACATTTTTAATGATCTCCCACTTTAAAAACGGAATCTATAAAAAAATAAAATCTAAAAAATGTTTAATGTTATCAAAAGTAATCTATGCATTTAAATGTAAAATGTTATTAAAGTACAATATGCTTAAAAGATCTCCTAGAAAGCGAATCTCAATATAAATATTATGCAACAGAACTTAATCTAAAATAGTTAAAGTTTTTAAATAATATGTTTTCTGGTATATTAATAAGCTTAACCCAAATTGTTTTTAAATCTATAATTTTAATAATAACTATTTAAAATTCTACTAATTGAGTGGATAAATGATGTGGAGAAGAATGTAGAGTTGTTTTTCCTCATTACTTCTATTAATTTACCCTATCAATCAGTAGAATTCGTAGCAAATGTTTTGTTCTATATCATAAAATACAAATGCACCACAGAAACTGTCGGACCTCCTCTGAAAACGTATGGAAAATAAAAAGTTCTATAGGATTTCGGAGACATTTATTTAATAGGCGGTGTACACATAAAACCTACTCCTTAAACATGTAACTACTAAAAATATATATATAGTAAATATATAGAGTTTTATGTTACATATATATTATACATTCATATATATAGAATATAATATATTTTTGTTGGAGCAAACCTTGCCTCAGGTGGTATCATGATAATGCGTGAAAAGCCTTAGATTACAATATTTTGTTCATCTTCTGACATACTCGAAAATGTTGTATTTGTTTTGTGTGTGTTCCTTGTGGTATTGTCATATTTGAGGTGTCAAGAAATTTTAAATCTTTTGATCAACATTTAGTTAGATATTACATGTATGTACTATAACAATTTATACAGTTTCTTTAGCGTATGTAGACATCGATCTGCCAAGTGTTAAAGCCCTGTTTGACTAGCTAACGTGGGAGTATGGGGTACATATAGGTACATCTGGTATATCCTACTATATTCTATGAGTATCAACAACTAACTAAACTCTAATAATTGCCGACTATTCATCACTGGACCACAAAGCACGCGCGGAGAACATTGAGAAGAATCGGAATCAGAATAGTATACATGATATGAATGTGAAGGTGGACTCCGGCACTCCAGTTCCTCTACAGAATCCTACAGGCATTCGAGTGCATGCGATGCGAGTGTCTGCCATTGCCATGACCGAACCCACTGCAGCACTGATGGGTGATCCCGCCTCGGGGACTGTGCTGGAAACTCTGACTGTTGCTCATCTTTGGCTCCAGTGCATGATGGCAGCTGGGTGCATGACTGTGCCTGTGGAAAGAGTTGAGTATTAGCCAAGTTTACAAATAATACAATAATAAAATGGTTGTCTTTGGCTGGGTCTCGAGCATCAGTTTACTGTATTCAATCTGGCTGTGATTTGTCCCCCTACTCACCCATGATTACAAATACTCGAATCTGATAAAGAGCTAGCCATCAGTCGCTGCTGGGGCTGTGGCGGCGGAGGCAGGAACAAAGGACAACCACCAGCGGCCAGATCCCCACCACCTCCTCCACCATCATGTCCAAAGATGGCCAACCGCATGTTGGCCGCCTTTACAGTCGACTGGGACTCCACCTCATGCACCTCTTCGATCATCTTGTCCAGCTTCTCCATGGCTTTGGTTTGCTTGGCTGCCAGAAATGCCTTTCGCGCCGCCTTCGACATGGAATGGGGTCTAAAATATCAAAGGGTTAGCTGATGTTTGCTCAGACTTTACAGACTGGAAATGACCTTGCTGGCGCTGATTGGGCGCGATGCGGGGGCGGCGAGTGAAGCGAAATGGATGAAACCGAACACTTTGACTCTGGTCGACTGCCATGGCTTGTGCTGGCCTGGACTGGCACCACTGGGGGAGCAGTGGCCACAGCTATCGGTGGAGACTTGGATCGCATCGGGCAGACCACAGCAGACATGGCTGGCGGAGAAGGAGCCTCCAGACTAGCGCTGTTGGAGAACGTGATTTTCCTATTCAAAAGTGGAGCTGGAGAGCTGATCTTGATATCCCAGGACTTACTTGAGCTTGTATGCGGTCTTTTCCCGGTCCAGCGAGGCGTTCGAGGTAGCGCCCTTGAGGCTGGCACTGCTGCACGTGGCCGTCTCTCGGGCCGGAGCCGTCGATGGTGGCGTCAGCTGATCCATGGCGGCCAGCTCCTCGGGCGTGAACTTGTCCGGATTGCTGGGCCGCGGTTTGGGCGGGGCACTGCCGATGCGGAAGGGCGGCGTGGGACTGAAGCCGCAAGGAGGCGGATGGTTGTTGCTGTTGACCAGTGAACCGCGCGACATCTGCAAATCCTCAAGGAACTCCTCGGTGTCTAGAATAAGCGAGCCGAAAATATCGGAGGGGGAACGCATAAAGACATGGCCAGTGGAGTTGGATCGGGAATCGCGTCGCTTCTCCTGATCGGTATAGGAATACCCGCAGCTGTGCCGCACGGGCGAGTTGGCGATGCTTCGGCGTGCCACATCCTTAAAGGTCACCGGCGAGTAGATGCGGCTACTGCGATCGTCTCCCTGTGCCGGTGCAGCTCCTCCTCCACCTGTAGGCCCTCCGGCCACACCTCCAGCTGCTGGCGGATGATGATGCGTCAGGTGCGCCGCTGCCGCTATGGTATTCGTGGCTGTCAGGACCACACCGGAAATGCTGGCATGCTCCACTGGCGGGGCAGCAGCAGCTGCTGGAACTGGAGCAGGTAGAGGGGGCACTATGGGAGTCACTGGCTTAGATGGAGCCGGCATTATGGCCCTCGCGGGACCCGAGGCCATCGGATGCATCAGCATGCCAGTGGTCAACTGCAGAGGAAGTCGATTCTCACGCTCCTCCAGCCAGTAGGTGGCCATAGTGCCTTTGCCCTTGACATCGATCTCGCCGCGCTCGAGGATCTTATAGCTGGGGCCGATTAGGATTTTCGTCGACTCGGATATGTGCACCTTCATGGCAATGCTGGTGGACTCCATGCGCGAGGCGGTGTTCACAGTGTCGCCAAAAAGGCAATAGCGAGGCATCTTTAGACCCACGATTCCAGCCACAACGGCACCAGAGTGAACACCCACACCTGACAGAGAATAGATAGACAAAGAGATTGAAGCATAGTTCTATATAATGGATTCCACTTACGTATCCGCAAGTGCTGACCGGTTGAGGGATCCTTCAGATCGGTTATGGCATCCACCATGTCCAAGGCCATATCACAGACTCTCTCCGCATGATTGGCATCCTTGTCGGGTGCCCCAGCCACCACCATATAGGCATCGCCGATCGTCTCCACCTTGTAGACCGAATTCCGTTCCGTCAGCTTATCGAAAATCGAGTACATGGCATTCAGCATGGACACCACTTCCATGGGTGTGATGCGACTGCAGATCTCGGTGAAGGTTACAATATCCGAGAAGAGTATGGAGACGCTATCAAACATCTGCATACATTTTGGGGAGATATTATTATACGATACTCTAGTTGAAGTAATCTCACCACTCACCTCACAGGTATCTATGGGGTTCTCGCCACGTCTGAGACGATCTGCCACCTGTTTGGGTATCATCTGATACAGCAACTCGTCTGTACGCCGCATCTCCTCATCCAACTGGAAAATACAAAAGGTACACAAATGTAGGTCTCTACAGAAACTTGCTCCATGTTTACCATACCAATCGCATGGATTCTTCCAGTTTCTTGGACTTTTGCTGCTCTTGATCCAAGGCCAATTTCAGTTCCACCGACTGTTGAGTGCCCGCCAACATGAGATCCCTGCTAAAGTCATGCATAGACAGATCGTTGATATAGAGACCAGTGGTTATCAAAGAGGTCAGATCCGGCATGACGGGTGTGCCCAAGAACATGATCATACGCCAGTTTTCCATGTAGACCATTTGACCTGTGAATCAAAAAAAATTTATAGATTTTGAGGGCCTTTAAATTAATCTTAATTTACCTTTCAACCTCAATGACTTCTCAGGTTCACTGCCATCATCGTGTAAGAGCAGATCATCATTTTGGGCATCCATACGCTCCGTAACGGGATCCACGGTGACTAATTCGAATATGTTATTGGTGCGATTGAGTATCTGAGAAGAAAATAGATGTTTTTAATGGGTTATTAGGGATACAATCAAATATTGTGATCTGTTACTTACAGTTTGAAATTTAAATGCAATCAGCGGGCGTACCAAATCGAACCAGGCCGTGATTTTCTTGCCCAACAGCTCGGGTAATATGACCATTAAAGAGTTACCAATGCTGCGTACTACCATATCAGCACTGAAAGGGGGAAGAAAGCATCATAATATGCAAAATATAGTGCTTACTACAAAATGCTTACCCAAAAACAATGCAAAAGGGAAAGATCTCGAAGAGCACATGAGCACTGATGGGCAAGTGTTTCTCCTCGCGGGTCATGGCGAGCGAGGCCAAAGTAAAGGCCCGATTATCAAAGGTCAGCTGAAAGGTTACATGCACCGTATCGAAGAGGATCTCCTCGCGCACCAATTCAATGTGCATTTCCTTGTGGTAGAAGTACCTAGCCACCTCCCGTATCTGGCCCATTGTGTAGTAGACAAAGCCACGTCTCTTCGAGCGATAATGCAGTGTCAGGCCCTGCTTGGTCTCGTTCTCACAGATGAAACTGGGTGCCCGCATCCGGGGGTACGAGAACTTCAGGTACTCATGCAGGTTGTCTAAACCATTGAGGAAGTCACGCATGTGACGACCCAAAACGGATAAGACCCGATCATAACCATACTGACCTACAAAGCCCACAAAATAGACGCCCATTTGGTCCATGAATTCGCGCTCGGAGACACCCAGAACCTGAGATAGAAATATATTTATTTGGAGTAAAGAAATTATCAAAAAAGAGATGGTTTTTTGTAGACCCACTTGTTGAGCCTTTTTAGCCAATTTCTGGAGTAGATTCTCAGGATACACTTGATGGACGCTGAACGAGGGCGAATCGATGCCCGCCTGCCGCCTGATGTCCTCCCATTTCTCCTCGCCATAGACAGACTTGATGTATTCGGAGAGATTCTCCAATAGCAGACCGTACATGTTGGCACTGGGGAATTGGTTTCCTTAGGCTTCACTTGGCTGACATTGATTGCGGGACCTGTTAATTGGGAATTGGTATTAATTGATTGGCACTTTGACTGCTTGGAACTTAATTGGTAATGTAGAAAACTACTTTAATATTCCCTCAATATAAATGTTCTTCCAATATCCCTGACACACATTCCCAACCGATATTAGGCGGCCCTCTCTGCGTTTTTTATAGCTTTTCTTTATGACTTGCCATACTTTTGAATAGAATTGATGTACATATATCCGAATTTCCACAGAGTGTTTCTTCATTACACATACGCCCAGTGGGCTCTGGTCTGTCCGCACAACTGTGCAAATTTCTGTGTGTGTCCACTTGGAGGCCCAAATCATTTGAAAATTGATTGTTGATGTGGTTTCTTTGCAGCAGACATTCGGCGCCTCCAGTCGCCAGTCGTTTTGCCCCGTCTTTCTGTTGATTTTTCGTGGCAACGATGCGAATCTTCTCCATCCCCTTAGTCAAATGTCTCGCAGTGGCTTTCAACGCCTCTTTGCTGGTTTTTGGGCCAACAATTGCCAGGGTCAATGGTGGAGAAGACCTGCTCGCAGGGAGATGGAATGGCCGCACGTTTAGGGTATAAATTTGCTGGCATTTGCAGAGATGAAGTGCCAGAAAAGATAATTACACATCAACGAAAACGAAATCATTCCGTAGGCTATTCATTTTTGAAAAGACTTATAATTACAAGAATGGATTTATTTGTAAATTTGAAAGAAATGCACGTTAAAAACTGGATCTGGATTATTTATAAAAATTACTAAAAAGTCAGTGACGAGCGTGAATATAAATAAATTATATAATATTGCAAGGGAAAACTTTAAATGGGTGTTTGACTTAGGAGCTGAATTACTTTTGTCCTTCAGTTTTTTCGAACTTTAAGGTGGAAGTGAAATATTACAGTGAATGTATGAAGCGCTGGAAGCATTTTCAACCCAACGAGTATATATTCTTCTTATATGTTTTGTATTGAAAAATTTAATGAACTCCAGGACTATTTTTCATCCTACTTTTGTTTTGCTTTGGAGTCCATTTCGCATTTCAGTCCTTGTAAAATGGCATTCGCATTGCACTTATATGCATTCCTATAGCTTTATAATATTTAGGAGCTAATGAAATTACAATTCTCTCGGTTTCGAGCCTTGCTGAGTCTTCATGCGTCTTACTTGCCCTTTCAAATTCCACAGCCGAGTGTGAAGAAACCTCAATAAATTAGCCGCTACACGCAAACCAATAAGCCATAAAGTACTTTCAATTAGTGGCAATAATTACATTATATGTATGTACATATAGGGTACATCATGTGGCATGTAGCGCTTTCACCCTGGCTTGTTGCAGTTGGCAAGTATCAGGCAACATTGACCATAAAGCCATTAAAACATTAACTTATATTATTTTCATGGAGCAGCAAAAGAAACCCAAGAAACGAGAGAGAGAGTTCATTATCCTTGGGGCCGAGACTGGAGGAGCTATGTAATTGCCTGTGGCCCAAGTGGCTGTGCTGTTAATTTAGCCAAGTCCAATTGAGTTGTACTCGTACATGGCCGACAATTAAGGCGGCACAGACAATTGCTATTTATTTGCCCGGGCTCTCGCTCTGAATCTGGGCTAATTGAATTGCATTCAAAGAGATGCACCTGGCTCTGACTCGGAGGCTCGTTCGTCGGCCATGGGTTCTAAGAATAAATTGCATTTGAGAAGATTCTCTTCACTGCCACTCCTCTGCGACTCCTTGAGGTTTTGCGGCACGTTGCAAATGAATAGCATTTGGTAGCATATGTTTCCTTTTGCCATGGCTTCGCTCTGAATGAAGTGCAATCCGCATATGTTCGTCTCGATTGCCAACCAAGTCAATTTGTCAACTGTAAATTGAGTCATGCACTCGACTCCACTCGTTTGGGAATTTATCCACACTCTCGCTCTTGGGTATGATGTGGATTCCCCATATAACCCACTAACCAACTAACAATTGCATCCAAATTACAAATAGGCGATGGCACACAGAATCCAAATACGTTTTGACATGCGAGATGAGATGAGGTTGAGGTGGCAATCTATTCAGGGATTCTCCTTCTGGCTTATGGTTTACTGCCACTTGTTTTGTCACAAAAGTCATTTCATGCGCTTTGAGCATCGTCCCCATTATCCATTCGCACATAAATTCCAAGATGGCAAATCGGGTATGAAATCATAAATTTATGCATATCAGGCCATTTATTTAAATTTCTGCTGCTACCGACCTTTGGGTTGAGCAAAAATGGCAGACGTTGTGGTCTGATTGTCACAAATGTAAATTTATTGTGATTTTTCTTATGGTTAGCGTGCGGTTTAGTGTAATTTAATGCTTAGCTTAAAGTCTTTTATGGTACTGGATATGGTGATGATTGTATGGGCTTGCATCTGTTGGGACTGTAGTAAAGTCCAATTACAATTATTATAACAACAAATGTTATGTCATTTACTAATAAATGCATACGTTTGACATTCTTTGAAATATTGTAATGATTAGTACCTTTTTTGTTTTAGATAAGTACCACTACATAACTAATGTAAAAAAGGACTAATGTAAAATGGGGGATTTATTTTGAAGTAAAGGATTAAAAGGCAGAGCTATCAGAGATAACATTCGCAGCATCGAACTTATAACTTATCTCGCCTTCATACAATTTCAATTTGTATTGCTCTTATAGAAACTGGATCTATTTCCCTTGTTTTGATCCACAAAATTTAATTAAATATAGGATTTCATATCAACAAAGAAACCGGGATGTCTTGACGTCAGCTTTCACGAATCTATTTTGCTATGATCCCAATATAAATGTTTTGTGTTTTTCTTGTGGTCTTTCTATTTTCTATCTTTCAGATAAATACATACGTAGATAAATCTTTGTGATATACTCGAATATTTGTAGATGGCTATGCTCAACAATATTTATAAAACGCAATCATGTGTGAACTATAAAAGAGAGCTGAGCAAGAAATACAGAACACAAAGTACAAGACAACGAACAAGCTAAAAAATTGTACCAAATAAATATAGTAGAAGAAATTCAGTCTAAAAAAAAATAAATGAAACTGAAAGTTTCGACCTTCCAAGATCTGAACATTGGCCAGTAGACACCCCCAGCAAAAAAAAAGAGAAATATTATCCAGCGAAACACTTGTCCCAAACATATCAAAACATTGTCCACACTGGTGCTGTCATCCGTGGACTGAACTGAACAGACTTGAGTAATAATATAGATATATTGTATATATATTTTTTATTACATATTTGTTTTGGGTTGGGGTTGGTAAAAGCAGGCCCTCTCGCCTTTCTATACGTTTTCTCTGTTTCATGAATGGAATGCAAAGTGGGATACATTCGTACGAGTATGTGTGGATATATCAATTTGTATACTTTTAAAGTCAAAAATAATAAACAGGATGTACAATTTGTGTTTTCAGTGACGTCAGCAGACTATTGATAAACGCATGACTTCCTTTCAGATTCAGATCCCCTAGGGGCTGGCCACAGACCGCTTCATTTACTAACTGTTAATGGCTTTTCAATGTGTATATCCCAGAAATATTTTTAGAGCGAAGAACTTTTGACTCAAATTGTCAGCCACAATGTTCTACATAGAAGCAAAACAAATTGGTATAAACGTGAAAAGCATTTGCCTATTTTGCCAGTTTTTAATGGCATCATCAACATCAATCCATCATCTGCGTACATTTTGTGACCAGATTCAAGGTTAGATCTGTGCATTGAAATGCATTGACCCTTGTGTCCTTGGGATTTGGGAGATTCAAATTGGTACAGGAAAATTCTGTAGAAATATTCGAAAGAGAGATGGAGAGCTCAGCTGAGACTGAGATAATATAATTTTCCATTTTCCAGCTAGAAGAAAAATCTTTGTTCGTCTGGCATTACATTTTAATGAAATTATAAACAAAATTTGTATTCGAAAGCCAAATAAATTATGGAAGGCATTGAGAGAACGTAGGTATATAGCATTTTGGCTGGTTATGTATCCACTTCCTCAGTCTCTTCCTCTGCAATTGCGGGGGGAACAATTAATTTTCAAGTTCATTTGCGTGGGCCGTTTGTCGGCTGGGGAGCAGAGCCGATCAGACCCTAGTCTGACCATAGACCATATAGATACAGATTTCGGGTTGCAGAACGCACACAGATCATGCGAGAGGAGAGAGCATATATCCAAACAGATATCGCGTATATGTATGTGTACATACAATATTTATTTTTATATTCAGAGAAAATTCATTTGAAGGTGTCTGCTATATGTTAAGGTTAAACATCTACATATCTGTACATATATATGTATATCTATATATATAGACTTGCTTGGAAACTATGTGCTAGTGCTCCGTATAGGGGGCATATGTACATATGTATGTGTATATAAACGTATACCAGTATTGTATTCTAAACGGCATAATCGTAGAGTGAGAGATAGAGATGGAGATATTAAAGAGAGCTTTTGAGGAATTATGTGTGACATTAAAAAAACATTATGCTCTATTTACGAGTCCCAAGATAAAGAGAAACTATACATTTTAATATAGAGATGTAGTTGGCTTAGATGGAAAACTAAGGGCATGCAATTTTTTGTTTTATTGGTAATTAAATATGAGCTCTCAAAGGTGTTTGATTCCCATTGCAATGGGGGAAAATATAATATTTTTAAATTTCTTAGACACCATTATATGAAAAATGAAATACCGCTTCCTATATAAATCATTTTTCGTTAAGCTTAAATCATTTGGCAAGGCTAAGGGGCGTTCATAACCTGTTCATCAAACAAGTAAATCCGCAAATATCAAAACTTTCAGAGTGTGTATTTTAAAAGTGTTTTTGTCGGCACATACAGACAAAATGCTCATAATCAGGGTTTTGCCAATAATTGTATATTTTTTTTGTTTTGTTTGTTTGATAATCTGTTATGACTCAAAATGTATATTTGTAGATGATTTTGTACTTTTGTTGTGTTCTGTGGTGGCAAACCAAAGCAAATTATTCGTCCGCCGCATTGACATTGTAGAGCTCTTACAATTTGCTCTTTTTGTTCAGCTTGCGTTTCATTTCATTTGACAAAGCCATATACGATTGTCCTTCACATTGGGCTTTTGGGGGATTTATTAGAGAGCAAGTGTGAGAGTAATAAAATGTAGATAAATTATAGTTGGAATTTCATTTAGTCAGTCCGTGTCGTGTCTGACTGTGACAGCTAAATATCTTTCACCCCCAGATGTAATTTATAATTGAATTGTGTGTAATTCTGTGTGGTTATAGATGTACGTACTGTAAGAGTAATTCTATGGCAAGCAAATTGTACGCCATTATTTTGCATGTGTGCCCCACTAAATAATTAGCTTCATTTTTGACCTCATTTCTCAAGTGACCACAGAGAAAAATTTATTTTATTTATGAATATTTTTTTCTGGGTATTTGCTTGGTTTGAAAAAGGTACACGAGTATGGGCTGATTGCAGGAGGTGTAAAATTAATTAAAATGTTTGGTATTTATTAAGACGGAACGTGTGAGTAGCACACGTGTCTCGACACCAAGATACTCGGTATTCAAAGAACTCAAATCAAAGTAAGCAAGGAGCTCTAAGATTTATTTTAAATTGTAGACAATTAAGAAATTTCTCTTTAATATAAAAATCTAATTTCCTTTTAGGGCATCCCATTTATCCCAGCCAAATCGTGTGTGTCTTTCAAGACCACATCAAAGGAAAACCCATTTGAATTGAATTAAAAATAGTGCAACTAAAAGTTGGACAACTTGGCCGAGTAATTAGCCAACACAGTGTGCCAGAAAAGTAAAAGTGAACTCAATGATTGGCGAAATCGGAAAAACCTTTGCCAGGTATTTCCCAATTCCTCAATAGTGTTAATTATTTCTCTTTTTATTTTTTTGTTGCAGTTCTTTTTTTGTTTGGTTCAAGAAACTGCAATAGTATTGTACTCAAAGTCAAGTTCAAGTTTAAATGAAAGTTTGTTTAAGGGTAACGAATTCTCAATACAAATTCTTATTCGATAAACAAAGTCAAAAGAACATTTGAATGCAAATGCATTCGGCCTTGAATGCTTTGGTTCGAGATGGACACCCACCAGGAACCTCTGTATAGCCGATCCACATGATCCAAAGATGGAAAGGTCAAAGCGATCTCAATGGAAATATACTATAAAAATAGGAACATATGTACTCCCACCCAAGGCGGAAGCGGTTTGCCCTTCAACCCCGCTTGTTGTAATCGTAGCTGGTTGGGGAATCTTTTCTCGTCTTTGTATAAACAATTTTAGAGGAATTCGGATATTTGGAAAATATTGTATTGCAGCACGTGGGAAGGCTTTTATACTCTTTGAGAGAGGGTATCAGGATTATGGGCAGGAGTTTGCAAAGAACAGTATTTGGAAGAAGGCGATACTGATGTGCGGATCGGAGAATGGATATTGGAGCATCCGAAATAACCATATATATAGTTTAAAGAGTCTCTTAACTGCCACTATATACCTACGTATAATTAGAAAAACCACAAATTAATCTTCTTTGGTCAATGATTCGAAATGTATATTATTTTCTATGAAGAAATTGTTCAAATAATCATTTTTCGTGCATCTTTATTTTATAATCCAATTCGATTTTATCAAAATGGGTCTATCATCAAAGATTAATTTATTCAAGGTGCTTTTGTTTCTTAGAGAATTGTTTATTTATTCGTCGAAGGCATGTGGGTGAAAATGGCTTTTCCATTACCGGGAAACTATCTTCGAGCTAATGGAAAAAATAACCAGAAGAGAAAATAGCAAATAAACTGAATGTGCATTCCACAAAAACACAAAAATAAAGGAACTTTAAAGAGGGGAAGCCAATGGGAATTTCGGAATGAAAATGGCAAATTATGTTTTTAGATAATTTGCTAAATTTTTGTATTATAAAAAGTGCAGAGTTCAGTGATCAATTCAATACCACAATTGACGCACTTCCTTTGACCATTCAGGAAGTGCAACAAAATGGAAAAAATGAGAAAGTTAACATGATAAAAAATATGTATATAAAATCTACAAGAAACGACAATAAATTGTGTAGATATTGTTTAAGAAACATGGGATTATATGTGGGCTAATTTGGTTGGCTTTCATTTTACGATCATCGCCAGCGTCATAGAATTTTTGATTTTGGGCCTTCGCAAAACAATGAGTGGGCGCAGTGGCAGCCACCACACTATCTATCAGAAAGCTTTTCCCATAACTGATCATTCGAAGCTTTTACACAGACACAGATGCAGAACACACACACGGACACACATTTAGAGCAACCTACGCCGTAAAGGAATGCGCAGTGCTTTTTGGGGCCGGAACGAAATGGCAAAAGTCTGAAACGAGTAAAATTGGTGAGGCGAATTTTCTTGGGGTTTGCAGTTTGAAAAAATTCTTCGTTGAGGATAGATCGCTATTTTTTAGGAGTAATTTTAAATTGTAAGCCAACTGAAAATCCAACCAAAAAGAAAAGAATTCTTAATAAATACAAGTAAATAATAAATATCAATTCGAATCAAATGAAATCAATTGAAATTGATTAAAACACACTCAAGTGCAATTATCAACGACTTAAAGTGAATAAAACTTATTTCTGTTGACAAATGATGGAATTATGAGCGAATTATGAATAAAACTGAATTTAAAATTCAAAGACCTCAACGATTACATAAGAGGCCACGACCCTCAATGACATTTGATACCGAAAAGTGTTAAAATTATTCGCAGAATTTGTGTGCAGTGAAACCCTAACAAAGAAAAACTTTAAGTGGAAAATGCTGAAGAATTTCCAATATTTGTTGAAGATTTTTCAATTACAACTTTTTTAAAGCAAGTCGATTCAGACGAAAGCCAGACAAAAATAAAGAACAAATTAAACTCAAGGACATTTAAAAATAAAATAAAATTTAGCTGCACCTCATACACAGATACTCTCACTCACAGATACAGAAAAATAGATATCTAGAAGATAGCTTTATGGCAGTTCTCATACATCCAAGTGTGACATTTTTTATGTATTTGAAACAAAAAACTGAACCAAAAAAATCAACTTATTTTTAGTGAGATTGATCTTGTGAGATTGTCTGGTATTTTATTAGATATACTATATATGTATATATTTTATAAACTTTGCACTGCTCTAAAGTGGCACACAGTCTGTTTATTTTCGAACTGAGAGACTTTCCGAGCCAAAATCCAATCCAAACTGAATCGAAAACGAGAGAAAAAAGATTGTGCGTGCTGACATTTCTCAGGCGAAATAGAGAAAGAGAGAGCAACGAGAAAAACTCTTTCGGAAAATTGAAATAAATTTGAAATTGGAAAATAGTTAAAAACGAATTTCTCTCCAACTTTGTTTGCAGCGAACGAGTTCAACGAATAATTCGTGAACAGAACAGAACAGAAACAAATCGATCAAAATGTTCAAGAACCATTTGGAAATGATTGGGCGCAATGAGAGCCCCAGCAAGAAGGCCAAGTTCTGGCAGTCTTACATTAGATCCCTGAAGGGTAAGTAACCATTATCCCATTAAGAAGGAACATGCTACATCCTACAATAAATAATGATTTAGATCTTTGACTTTAGCCTACAAAAATAGCAAGCAGAGAGGAGGCTACGGCTACGCAAATAGCCTGGCCCATATAGAAAAGATTCTATATTTCTCCTCTATATATAATCTATTTCTTTTGGCAGGTGTCATACCAGCCTATATACTTAGCCACGCTCACTTGCTAGAGAGCTTTTTCGCAGTCCGAAATATATAGAGTGAAATATTTGAGCAGGCCTCAAACAAAGGCAAAAACTCACACCCAAAAAATATACATAGATGTATTCCTATGTCGTTCATGTATCCGTGTATCCGAGTATCCGTGTCCGAGTATATGATAGAAACAAAATAGAAATCAACTTTATTTTGTGCTTTGGCTGGCATTGAGCCAAATAGTGGAAATAGCTGAAATATTTGAAAAGCAATGAACTAACACACAGGGGTATGGTATCTGCGTGTATTTATAGGCTCTGAGGATATCCGTGCCCACGAGACGCCACGGGCATCCCGTCCCTACAGCGCATACCTGGACAATCCCACCTACAGGAGCATCTATGATGAGCCTGCCACGGCCAACGAGCGCGTCCAGTCCTCTGGCTACAGATATCTGCCCGTGAGCCGCGACACCTATGGCTACTCGCCACGCGCCATCTACGATCATCATTACAGCCGCACAAGTAAGTCCGGAAATCCAATAAATGGGAATTCGTCATCCTAAGCAAATCCCCGCCAATAACTTCAACACACAGCTAAGAATTGTTTTGCCTGAGAAGCATTTACTCTCCAATATGGCCTTGCAAGTGACAATAATCTTTATGGAAGTTTCTAAATTGAATTATTTGTTTGATCCTGACGTAAACAAGCAGCTGTGTCTGTCCGGTATTACTAGAAAATTGGCAAAAACTTCATTTTATATCTCAAAAAATGCTTGATATTTTATCGTTTAACTAAAGGGAAATATATTTATCTTTCAAAAGATCTCTCTATTGCTGAGGGAACTCCCAATCAAATCAAATAGTAATTTGTTTACTTCCTTAAAAAAAAACTCAATCTTAATCCGTACAATGTCAGCGTTTAAAGAGACTCATACAGCTTTCACAAAAAGATACAATTTTAACATATTCCTCAAAATATCGTAAAAGAAAATCACGCAAAATCAGGAGATTCATTCGACCACCCATGTACCATAAATATATAGCAGCCAGACAGGGGTGAGCATCACCTGATTGCAGCTTGCAAGGTTATATAAGGCTTCGGTTGAACCGATTGGCATAAGCTCTTTTGGTTTTCTATCACCCTTCGATGCGCCATCAATCAGTTTGGCCAATTCACACGAGTCATGTCATCTCAATCATGCCTCATACTCGTATGCCGCAATCATTCCTGCCACAAACAGCTTTTGACAAACACCTTGAATATTTCAGCTCTGCCATCATTTAACAATATTTTCCTATACCTATTCCGATTCCCGATGCTCTTTGTGGGCGCTATGATTTCATAATTTTAAAAATAAAATAAAATGCCAGCGCAGAAAAGCTAAAATAGTATTACGTCAATGAAAGATTCGTTTCGTACCGTATCGTATCGTCGTGCTTGTATTTGTGTTTGATTTTTGGCAAAAAGACCTACAAAATTTTACACATGGGCACATACAAAGGCAGATGCTGCATGGATGTGCTATATTTCTGTGAGAGTGTATATCGGAATCAGGTATATAGGCGGAGCAATTTTTGACTCAATTTTTCGGTGCGTGCTCTGGGATCAAATGACTGTGGCGGCCCTCAAAGAGCAGACCCCCGGCACCCAGACATATAAAGAGTTTTCTTGTATTTTTTTTTTTCAGATATTCCACACACACACACACACATAGATACAGGCAGTAGCTCTCCATTTCCCCTCCCTCAACATGTTTCGACCTGTACACCCCCGTTCGTCTAAATTATAGTTTTGTTTTTCCGTTTTTTTTGGACTAACCAATTGTTTGTTTTCTCTTTCTCTCTCTTTCATAAATGTTTCAGAAAATACATAAATGTATGTCGTCAAAATAAATACACATATATATCCGAGCGATATATATCTATTTGATATTTTATGCGCACTCTCTCTCGATATATATTCAAATATAGTATATATACAATACATATTTGTTGTTCTCTCTAGGCAAAAAGACAACTTAAATTTAGTGAAAAGGATTTTGTGTAGAATTTAGATAAATTATCATAGTCGGAGAATGATTTAGATTGAGTATACATAAAAATACTACATCTGTATGTTTTGGTGTGTGAAATAAACGAATAATTTAAAACGAATTTTGCTCTCTTTGTGGTGCTTCCATCCATCGATCCATCCATCCATGCATCGGCTCCATCCAGGGTTTGCTATGAACTCCATATTTATATAAGCCCCCACTAAAATCCGCATTTCATCCAGCATTTGGCATTATCATTCCTAAGATATGGCTTTCTTAATATTTATTTACCCGATTCCTTTTCTATTCTATTTGCTATTTGCTGCTTTTGCTTTTGATAACCTTGCTTTCTGGGATTGCGTATGTATCAAATATTGCACATACGTCGTGTGAGCCCAAGCTTTCAAGAGAATACTTTCTGTAAGCCACCTTTTTTGTTCTTTTATTTTCAATATTTTTTTTGAATGCTTTAGTCTATGTTTTAACCAAATTATGACTAATTTTAATGATTTTTCTTCGGCAAACAGTTCCAGCCAACTACGATGCAGAGAAGGCCTGGAATGATCATCTGAAGCGCATGCAGGAAATCGAGCGCAGGTGGGTCTCCCGTCTCGACCATATATTTTCTCAGATAATTAATTGGTTTTATTATTTTACAGATACCCATCTCGCTATGGTCTCTACTTGAGGGACAAGCCACTCACACCCAACTCTCTGGTGCCTTTGGAGTATGAGCCAGAGGACAAGCTGCTGGCGGAGCTCAACAAGGGTAAGGACAAAAAAGACATTTACTAAAATCAAAAAACAAATCCAAACCAAAAAAAAACCAACACCAACATCAACAGCAAAAAAGTAAACAACACCACAACAACAACAACAACATCAACGAAAAATTATGATTAATTACAAAATGTAAGCACGAACAACAACAAAATCTACAATCATTTAGAAAAAAAAAATAGCAAATCAAATTTAACATCAAATACGAACTCAACGAAATTTTTTCAAATTCAGCCACCAACAAAAAAAAAAAAAAAAAAAACATTTTTGCAGACTTTGTGTCTTAATCGAAATTTTGTTTAAACCTATATTTTTGCAGCTATAAAAGTTTGAAGCGCTGAGCGTTAGAGAAAAAATACATATATAAATGGTTAAAGTGATATCCACTTTTGTTTGCTTAGCACTTAGTAAGACTCTTGTAATTTAAATGCAGAAATTGTTAAACTTAAACGAAACGAAAATTAATTGTACCAACCACCGATACGAGTATATTCTTTCTGTCTGTAAAAAGGAACCAACCCCGAACCCCCAGCAATAGTCGCAATCGATTGAATATTTCGTTAAATGTTTCATTGTATGATATATATATATATATACTTATATAAAAATGCTTTATTTTAATTTTTAACTTATACAAAATCAACAACAACAACAGCCAAAACAAACGTAATAAAACCACCAACAAAACATTTATAAAAAAAAAAACAAATTCTAATTTTAATTTTAGTCATTAAATATATTTAACGATTCCCATCTATCCATCCATTCAACCATTTGCCATCTATAAAACCAACAACCCATCCCCATCCATACAGCCCCTGAAATAATCTTAAGCCTTTCTTCTAACAGCTGCTGTACCATAGAAAGAGCCTACCTTTTTGCGCTAAATCAACTTGTCGAGCCCACAGTAGCCCGCTGGCAAATCCCCCGAACAAAGAACACTCTTTTTGATCCTCAAATTACTTTAAAAAAACAAGAAACCAACCATAATTAATAATAAAAAAAAAACATATTTAATACCAATGAAGAAAATGTGTGTTTTTGGAACTATTTCTCATCCAGGAGATTCGATTTTTGGTCTTTAATTCTCTAACAAATCATCTGCATTTCGATATTAATCTGTCAATGTCTGAATCCTTGTCCAGATCGCTGTCGTCTCTCGTCTTGTCTTTCTCGTCTCACTACTAAAATCAAAGCATAGAAATTCACATTACACTGTGCGGTGCCTGTAAATAAACTGCCAAAAAATACTCTCTAAAAATTATCCTAAAATATACTCTAAAAACTAAAAGAAAACCAATATGCAAAACACAAATGAAATATTTAACGAATTGTCAAATGAAAACAAACTCTATGTTCCATGTTCTCCTTCTTCTTGGCAGACAATTATTGAATTTTTTCTGAAATTCCTCCCAATATGTAATTGCCGATTTTGTATTCGTGATTCGTGCCCACAGTATTGTGTAATTTTGTACTATGTATTTTGTTTAGTATTGTTGATTGTTCTCCATTTACATATTTCAATATTTCTTTCAACGTTGGGTTGGTGATTGTTTTTTCTGCTGGTAAGTACATTGGGAGGGAACTCTCTCTCAGTCTTTTGCTAGGTTCACAACGGAGATCGAGATCACAAACTTTGAAAGTCATTTACCCAGAAAGAGATGAACTAATAATGCAAAAACCCATGATGAAAATAGTTGAAAGTTTAAAGGCTATTCAAATATTTCTCAGAAAACATAAGCTTTCTTTCGAGAGTTCCCAGTACCCAAGCACAGCCTCTCTCTGCAGGATTAGTTGGATTTCCATGGAGTATTACTGATCGCTCTATCGACATTTGCTTGCAGCTCGTCGCTCGGCCTCGCCGTTCCGTCCTACGCGCAGCACACGCGCCGGCAGCGAGCCCTATGTGCCCGAGCCAGTGTACTGGAACCGCGAGGGCAGCGTGCCCCGTCGCGGACCCTCGGTGTTCGACCGTGCCACCAGCTTGGCCCCGTTCACGCGCCCCAGCTTCAGGGCCAGCTCGCTGGAGCCCTTGGATGAACTCTTTGAAAGTAAGTTGCCCGCGATCGCCGAGGCCGGTGCGGTGGCAGCCGAGGCGGCTGCTGCTACACGGCATTTAGGCATTTTTGAGCGCGCCGGCTCGCCAAGTCCCACTCCTGTCAAAGCCGGTCGCTGGGGACCCCGTTCCACCGAAGTCGCCTACGATGCTGAGGGTAAAAATCCAAATTTCACTTTATCTTTCCCCAAACCTCAAAAACCAACCAAAAAAAGAACAAATTTGTCTTTGGTGCAAGAAGAGGCGAAAGTTGCGTGTTGTTGTTGAATTTTATTTGACTATTTTTTGTCGGCTTCTGTTGCCTCCCGAAAAGCGAATCGCGCTACCCAAACCAAACGATGATGGAGGTGATGATAATGGGCAGCGAACGTGTTGAAAAATGATTGCCATATTTTTCGTGATGCGTTCGCCTCCTCCACACTCCACGTGTGTGTGTGTGTGCCTACGGCTCTATAATTTGTCAAAATTATTTCCACTCCTTTGGCTTCGTCAGCGCACTGGTGTACGTATATGTATGTCGTGTTCTGTACCAGCAGCAGCATCAGCATAAAGTAGTACAGTTGTGCCCAAAGCGTAAGCGCCGTGCTTTGAGTCTACGAATGCAAATCGATTCAATACGAATCAATGTACATGAAATCCAATATCGAAACGGTTTCAAAGACCATGTAAAGCTTTGTTGAACCGATTTGCATTCTTGTAAGAAGAACCAGAACCCCACATTCTCCCCCAACTGGTTGGCTTATCGATATGCTTACCGTAGCGCCTGCCATATCTCTCTCTCTCTCTCTCTCTATAAACATGTATCTCTCTCTCTATAAACATGTATCTCTCTCTCTCACTTTATAAATCTCTATCTATCTTGTCTATCCATATCTATATCTATATCTATATATCCACATATTTTTATATCATTGAGTCCTATTCCTATTTATTTGGCATCGAAATCCCTTGGTATATTTTCCACAACGAAACCCCAACATACGCATGGAAAATATCAAAAATTACTGTTTGTTAAAGCGTTGTTCTTTTTTTTTTGTTTGATTTACTTTTATTTTAGTTTAAAAAACCATAGAAAAAACAAAAAATATTTTTCTTTCTGCTCTTCTTGTATACATTGCAACAACAACCAATCAAAAAATACCAAACCCAAAACCAAATCGAAAAAAATCTACAACATCCGATTGTACTCGTATACCCCACAATATGCACCACACACACAACAATACCAACAACTATGACGACTTTGCTACCATATGAAACAACAACAAATAGGACTTCCAATCTTCCATCCACGCAACCGCTTCAGGGATTTGCTGAGCCCCAGCCCCAACTTGCCAATCTCCTCGATTGTGCGCGATCCCTTCTGGTGGGATGTGGATGATCTGGTGCCGTTCCGTGCTACCTCGGTGCCACGTGGCTCGAGCCCTGTGGCCCGCGATTCGTACTTGTCGCCGGTGAAGAATCGCTACTTGTGGTCCAAGCACCCCGCTAGACCCTTGACACGTAAGTCTCCCCTTCTTTCAAGAGCTTGGATTGGGTTTTGCATTTGGGTCTTACCAATTAGCAAACTTGTAGTAAATTTCTGATTATATATTTGGTTCTTATGGAATTGCTATGACCCGTGCTGTATATAGAAACAATTGTACATATTTTTTAATTGGTAAACGATCCCCTTAGAGAGCACTTAGCAGATCCCCACGAAGGCATGAGAGAAATAAACTTCCATCAAGTTCAAAAAATTTATATATTTAATCTCATTTGGTTTTTCCATAAGAGATTATGTTTACAAGGAAGAACCATTTGGGATTAAACGTTCAACTTTCTTTCATGTTTTAGATAAATTTTTTTAAAACCCCAAAAACATTTACAATTCTTTTTTAACTTTATTATTTATATTTTATTTACATTTTAATTGTCATAAACAGCTGAGGCAGAGGATATATACTAAATTCGAACAAACAAATAGATTCAATATCACAAAAATCGTTAGCTATAATAACAAAAGCGACGCTATATCAATCATATAGCAATTCTGTAATTTTTTTGTACTTAATTTTACATAAATTACATGTAACGAACTGTAAGAAAAAGAAACAAATTGGTAAGAAAAAGAACACAAAAAATCGAAGCATGTGAAAAAACCCCACAGTAAAATTTGTTCATTCAAGAAGCTACGCCATTGACATGTAGTGTCCACACCCAGAACCCGAGCCCTCCATTAAAATGAACCTTATAGTACCCTGTAGTACCCTGTATTAGTAGTAGTCCGCACCACGTAGAGTTGATAACATATACTAGATATAGAAAGTATGTATGTGAATAATATGCAAAGGTGTTCACCAGTTATGAAAACTGCTATGAATATTTTTTGAATTCGAATAGTATTTAAAATTAAAGAAAACTAAAATCTTTTAATTAAACAGTTTCCTGAACTCTTGAAACCCTTTAAACATTATTTAAAAATTGTATTTAACATATGTAGCCAACATTTGCTCAATTCTTTGCACGCCACGTATTTCTTGCAACTATTATTATGTGTTTATTTAGAAATATGTTGAACATTTGTATTAAAACATTCGTATTATCTCACTCCCCCACAGCACACCGCTCAATTTTGTAAACGAACGACACAACGAACTAAAACCACTGCAACTTGAACAACAACAACAAAAACGAATGCATCACAAGGGGCCCCCAAAAACAACGACTTTAGACTTTCCGAAGAGCTGGAAACCCTAGTCCAAAGTAGCAAAAGGTGTAAAACCCTTTCCGTAGTCTCAATATCCTCCAACAACGTTTGAATTTTTTCAAAACTGCAAGATCCCCCCTGGGATGAACATCCTCCCAGAGCTTATGCTGGGGGTTCTATAAACTTTTGCCAAAATGAAGTGCACACTTCCCGTAGTTAAAACGATATAAAAAAGAAGAAATGAAAACCGAATCAAACTCAAACTCTTTCTATAATTTTTATTTTCTCAATTCTTAAGATCATGTCTTATTTTTTAAGTGCAAGTATATGAAAAAAAAAATCGATTTACATTTATTATAATAAAAGCATAAAATCTTATGACCACCCTTCCGAAACAGAACCATCGAACGGTAAATGGGTGCCATAAATTGTTCCTTTTTTGTATATTTTAGATGCTAAAATTATGAATATTTATGTAACTATTTGTATTTGTAAAACACAAACGTCTCTGTCGCGGAGAGCGAGAACATTTTGAAAACTGTAAACGGATGAATTTATTAATGTTTTTTGAATGATTCTATAGGATATCATGGATATGGATAACTGCCAAACCACATCCAACATTCGGCTACGCCATATATCCATACATGTTCTGATACTTTCAATTTGTAATAAAACTTCAACAAAAAAAAAAAACAACAAAATTATTAATAATAAAAAAAAAACTTCTAAAAACCTAAGCAGAATTTTTGTTTAAAAATTTCACAATTTTAATGGTCCGTACATATACACATAAATACATTTTGAGTCCCGAAGTAATTTCTTATTGGGTGCCAAAATACACAAAAAAAAAACTTAAAGAGATTTCTTGGATAATTCATTTGACTTACGAGTAAACTAGAGAATACGAATTTCTAACTTAGTTGTACGCCGTTTATCAACTATTTATTTTATTTATGATAAACGTGTGGAAAACGATTATCAATCCATTGTTTCATGTTATGCGCACCTTTAGCTATTTTAAAATAACTGAACATTTGAAAAGTATTATTGTTTTGTAATTGGGAAATTACCACTTTCAAAAGCGTGTAGCATAGGCCTCAGATGGGACGGGACTGTTGTCTAATGCCCATACATCTTGTTAGATTAGATTTACCAAAGTATTGTACAAGTGTGCGCTCAAAATGTCTAGTACTCTAATGGATTATACTCGTATGTATTTAGATACTCCTAAAAATCGAAGGTATATACATTTCTACATATATCCTTGAACCCTGTCAGAATTGTAAACGAAATGAGGCCAAGTCAACTTTCATTGAGTTCTGTTTTTCCCCGTTCCCAAGTCCCCAATGTGCTCCCTTTGTTTAGCAGCTTTTGCCATTTATCTTTTCATTTACTGCCTCATTGCTCCATTTTTTTGTTGTGTTACTTTGACGTTTTTGGCGTTTAGCACGCAATTGTTTCGCACTTCTCGGTCGCTCATATTCCCCGCCGCCTGCCATTTGTCTATGCCAGGACTCTGGCGGAGTCTCCTTTGGGGAGCTATGGATGCCGTGGAGCCTGGCAAGTACTTGGTGCATGGAACACGCTCAATGGTGTTTGCTCTCCAATCGCCTTAATTTTCTTTTCTTCTTCCATTCACTGGTCATTTGTGACTACTTTTTCGTCAACATATATATTGCGTTTTTTCATTCATTCTATTTAATTATTGATTCTAACGAATTTTTGGTATTTGCCAAAGGTCAATGCAATGTCAGACTCAACTCTACTCCTGGGGATTTCCAGTGCCAGTTTCTATAGCATTTCAATTGCTTTTTAACAACGCTCCTTCCCTCCAGAGTATTCCTTTGTGTGTGAGTAATTTTTTGTGTTTTGTGGGGGAAATGGAAAATGTTCGCCCAGTCACGTGCAGACTTTGAAATTTTCGTGTTCCTTTCGGCTCGTTTAATTAAAAATTATATTAATTTCCATCACAGAATACATGCACATACTCGTATAAATAAATGTGTAGTATAATATCCCCCATTAACAATCCAAATCCGAGCTGGAAGCAGACCAATATTGTGTAGTGCTCAGTCATGGTAAATGCTTTGTGTGAACGAGATGAATGTTTTCCCTCGTCTATTGTTCTTCTTCCTCAATGGGTTGGGTTGGGTTTTTGCTGAGTGTGAGAATGTTTTTAGGGTAAAACGAAAGAGAGGGGCTCTTCTGACCGTGATTCACGCATTGGTCTATCCGTTGCCCTGTCAAGTTTAATTGACTTCTTAAAGCCAACATGAGCAGGCAAAGATGAGCGATGGAATAAAGGGAAATCTCTAAGGAATATATAAATATATACATAAATGGCATGATGAAATGATGGAATCTATGGACATTCAATAACCATTAAATACTCATTTTTGTTTCCGTTTATTGGTTTTCTATCATTAATTAAAATTTTCAGACCATATCCTTACACGAATAGTCTCTTGACTTGGTTGAACAAAGTAATGAGACTACGTTTCAAGGAAGTAATTCCTTTTACTTATAGTTGAAATTGTTCCAAGAATTCTAATAGCGGTGGAAATTGCTAATCCAAGAAAAAATCCTCCATAGCAGAAAATATTGTCATTTAAACAGCTTTAAAACCTTTGACCACATCCTGTTTTCGCTCAAGTTGACATTCCACAACCTTCATACTCATAAATTAATAAAAATAATTATTTTAGCTTCATTCCTCTAATATTTTTCTTAATTTTCTAGGAGAGCAATGGTAGTCGTTATTAAAACTTTGACAACCTTTCAACATATAGTACCAGAAAAAACATCAACCAAAAATTGCAAACAATTCAAAAGTGTACAAGGTTTTATGTAAAAAGAATAAAGTTGTGGGTTAAATCTTTTCAAAAAAGACACACTTAATTATCAACATATACACATTTGCCTTTTGCCGAGCAGAGCTAAGCATTTTTCCAACTTTGACATCCTTTGATTTCTGTTTCGAGTTTAAATAACAGGAAAAATATCACCACATTATATTTTAAATTGCAATGCCAGAAAAACTGTACAAACCGAACGTTAGTTGAAACCAAATTGCGGTTCATGTTATCTGTCAAAACGTTTGGATGTCCCTTTTCTGGCTGCTGCTCATCTGCGGCTTTGGTCCAGGCAAGGCCTGTTGCTGACGGGCCTCAGTCTGGGCCCGAACTGAAGATTTATGTCTTGTGTGGAAAAGTTTTTTTCTGCTTTTTTGCTGGTGGCTTGTTGGCCATCAAATACACGTGCCTGAGAGTTGGCCATAGCTGACAGTTCCTGTGCTAATTGGTATGGGTCGCACTCGCTCCCTCTATCTTGGCCACTTTAAATGCCTGTCACAAACGAATGCCTTACACACATATGGCCAATGAAATTGCCCCCCCGAAAAACCATTGTCTAACTTAAGGCTTGCATATTCCATTGTCATCCGTTTCCTCCTCAAAAAGGGTATATTTGTAAATTGTTGGCTACACTAAGCTGAATGGAAAGCGTAGTCAGGCGTGGAATTTTGTTTGCTTGAGTGCCGTTTGGGTCAATGAAATTAATTACAGAAAACACACACAAATTTAATTTATCCATCCTAAAAGCAGACAGGAAGTTAAAGCAGAATGAAAGTGAAAATGTTTCAATTGATGGTGTCCCGTGGTTGTGCTGAGTGCAGTCTACCCCCAGAGGACAGCCACCAGACAATCAGCCTCCCTTTAACTGATGGTTTTCGCCACCAGCATCCTGGAAATCAACTCCATCTTGGAAATCCAACCCCCCTGATGAAAGGTGCTTGAACTGTCTGTTATGGAGGCAGCTTTAATTATTTGTGATTATTATGTTGCGGAACCCCTGGCTGCGAGAGCTTTTCTGAAGGTTAAGTTAAAGTTAAATGAGTGTTCAGCTGAATATTGGGGCGTAAGAAGAGTAGTTAGGACACCTCATTCCCAGAATATTGTGATGAAAGTTAAGCTAGCTACAAGATAATGAAAGTACAAGAACAAGAACAATAATTTAAAGCATCGTTAAGATAAAATCTCTATTTCCACTTACCAACTGCATCAGGTTTCCTTTTACAATGCCCTCCCACATCGCTCATACGCCATGCTGGCTGGATGCTTTTTCTTAATGCAACAGCTGCTCCTACTAACAAATCCCTACCCACATACCAAACTGCGCGAGAGTGGGAGGTACTAGGAGTATGACTAAAAAACTTAGCGGGGGCCAAAAGCCAGGCAAACAAAATAAGTATGAGGGCGGAAAACAACTTTGTCATTATCCCAGCCACAACACCTGAACCACCAACCGGGCAACGCGACAAAAGCGTAAGTCAAAACTAAAAGAAAAATGCTGGTAAGTAGTAGTAGTAAAACTTATTCCTCTTTCAGCTCTGCTTCTGCAGCTCCAACTACGTTTTGTGTACTCTCACGGAAAATTGAGGGAAACAAGTAAGAATAGCGTGAAAGTAAAACGAATATGGACTACCCGCTACTCTGTTGTGTGACAGGCTCCCAAAGAGTAAAGGAAGAGTTTCTGACCTCATAAACTGTATATATATTCTTGATCAGCATCAATAGGCAATTCATTGAATCAATATCTGTTACTGACACTGAGACAAGAGTATTTATTGGTGAAATTTTCAAATTCCATTGCGAAAAGAAAATATCTATTTTTTATTTCATATAAATTTTGTCTTATTATTTTTATTTAGTACTACAAACATCCATAAGATTGGAGTATACCTATACGTAAAAATTCACAGCCCACAAATACCGTGCAAAAAAAAAAAACTCTTAGATTAAGCCTTAAGCTGGTGTTTTTCTCCTTTTACAGTTCCTTGGACTGCAGCATTGATTGATCAGCCATAAGCTGATTAATGTGTCCAGCCGGAGGAACCCGGAAAATCCATGGCAACGATGCGGCAAGTGATTAGCTGGAAGACATATCCATCTTCGTTCCATCGCGAGCTGCGTAACTTTAGCCGCGAACAAATTAAGAGGAGAGAATCTTCAGGGCCGTTGTTCAGGTCATTTGTCATAAACATTATATTGAACAAGCTTTGTTCGTCCGGCACCCACTGTCACCGCAGCCAAATCTGCATGAAACGAAGGTCAACCCTTTCCCAATTTCCGCAGTAGCGGCAGCCTTGGGGCTTGCCACAAGCATGTTCAGGGATGCGGAAGTGATTACTTTCAGGTCTCTTTCGAAAGAAGCACTGAGTGGGCTTTGTGGCGCTTTCGGTGCCTCCTTCTGTCACGTGAATTATGAACGAGCTGTGCGTATATGTCGCCCTCTGTGTGTGTGTGTATATGGGCCCGAAAAATGTTCAATTTTTCCCTCTTCGTTCAAACACTTTAATGTGGAAATGGAATTTCAATGTTTTCGAATTTTTTGGAAATTTAAGTTGGACGTTGATTGGAACAAGGTTTCCCGATAAAGTTAATTTTAAAAGCATTTCGCTGATGGGAAAATTGTGTGACTTTAAATTCTGAAATATATAATATTTTCCCCAGTTTTTAGGCTTATATTAAACTAATAGATGGTAATTGTAAATATTACATATTTATGCGCTTGAAATGTCATTTTTTTATTATACCTATCAGAAAACACCTTCTGACAACATGGCCATTAATTCCTGTCCGTAAAAATCAAATATTTAAGCAAATCGACAACATGCATAATACATTTTCCTGACATACAAATCTGCAGCAAACTTGTCTGGGCTTCCCCATAATTACATTTTCCACCCTTTAAAAAACAAATACAAAATGTTTGCATGCTGGTAGAGATGGCGGAATGGCTGTGCATAATTTAGGCTGTCAACACAAATTACACTTACATATTTGGATAAATGTATAAGCCTAAATTAGCATAGAAAATAGTGAAAATCCTCACCTAAAAAAGCAATCTTTAAGAATCCTTGTCTCTTAAATTCAAAGAAAATATAATTTACTCTTCCCCAGGAGATTTCCATAAGCTTTTCAAATCGAAAAACAAATTCATAAACGAATACATATATATGGAAATTCGATGAATATTTGCATTCTACTTACGGGACTGAACAGAAAGAACAAATTCGGGGAACTGCTCAATGTTGACTGTCGAGAAAGGGACCCATGGCCGCTAGAACTTTCCGCCTTTTCCTCATTTATAATAAATGCATTGCCAATGCCAACCAAACTCATACACACTCAAAACCGTTTGTCGTTGTCGTGTTTTCCCCCTGTTTGTGAATTTTCCGTTTAGGCAAGCATAAAAATTGAAAATCAATTTGTTGACAGTCACCGCAGCATGCAAAAATTGTGCAAAAAGATAACGACTACTCGTACAGCCGCAGTTTTGGGGCTGCTTGGGATACTTTTTGCAGCTGGTAATCTATACATATACATACATACATACATACATATCCATAGGAAATTTACAAAAGTAGGCCAATATGATTTATGCAGTTGTTCTTGATTTATTGAGCTGCATTTGGCATTACAATTTAGATATTGAAATGAATTGTATTGCGCTGCAAATGCGAAATGAAAAGTTCGAGACTGTTTTTATTGAAAAGAATTTCATTAACATACATCTGCATATTTCTTGTAGAATTATAGTAACAAAGAAATGTTTACCGATTCGTTTCTTTGTAGCCGATTGACAGATTCCGCCTCACTGAAATCTTTTCCCAGAGAAAAAGTCCTGGGAATCGAATATTTTTTTATTATAATAATTCTAATATTAATAATAATAATTGCACTAAACATGGAAATGTAAAAATGGATGAGTTTCGATTATATGATCCGTATTAAAAATACTTTTGAATACATTTATGTTCAAATCAAAGAGAAATTTATTTATTTAAATTGTATTTGTACATAGCCGCTGAATTTTTTATTTAAATAGGAGTGTGTTTGTTTTTTCTATGCCATTTTCTCTCAGTTTCGATGTTGATCTTTGGTCTGAATGATATCTCTTAGAATATAAATTTAATTGATGGTTTTACATCGTTTACTTTACTTTACATCTAAAAATCCTTTTCTTATACCGTATACATCCTTTTATATACTCTTTAAGAATTCAATATATTAAGAGGATGCTTTCCTATAAGCTTATCTAACCTATCCCATCTTAAGGACGCCCTCAAAAATGACTTCCATCGAGCATACTTAGCCACATGTCCTTTCACTTAAAGAGTTCCTTTATTGTTTGCTTTCTCTCTTGTTTGCCCTACACTTTAAGCTAGAGAGACGTTCTTTGCCGTTATATTCTCTCTCCCTAAAAATGTGGGTCAACATCTGTAGCTCTATAAGCCACCCCAAAAAACGAACAATATTTATGCTGAACTGAAGCATATTTATTTACTTGTTTGTATTTGAGGGAGACGGCACATGCATCGACTGCTAGCGGCCATTGTATGGCACTCAGACGGTTTTGCTATTGGTATTGTTTTCGCCGATGCTGTTGACAGACAGGCCAGGGACCGGGACCGGGACCCGTCAATGTTGTTGCTATTGTAGTATGTTAATGAACAGTAATCTGGGCAGCTTAGTCGGGAAATCAGAAAGAATAGATGGGAGCAAAGAAGCCACTTGAAAGACTGTACATTTGACAATCAGACAAATCAAATTGGGGTTAACGCATCAATTGCTAGTCATTTCTGTGAAAGCAAACGGGAGCCTGTCATCTTGTTTGTCATGCCAACGCCAGAAGATTGCGGCATGACTGTTTTTGTCCATCAACCCATCAAATGTTATGGTTCAGTCACCCAGTCGGATCTGTGTACATTGAGTTATTTATGGACCGTAAAGGGAACATGGGGGCCAAGCAAATTATCTGTTGGGATGGTAGAAGTAAATTGTTATTCAAATTTTGTATCCCACAAATAACAAAGTATTGGTAGGAAAACTTTATCAAAAGCTCTTATTATTTTCGATTTTTTTTGCTCTCATTTCGCTATTTATATGAGCCGCATTGTATGATGGCGCACTCCAGCCTCTGTCGCCCAAAGCAGCGCAGTCTCTGCTTTGCAGACTGAAAATTACATTATGGAGAGAGAGAGATGCAAAAAGCAAGCGTATATTTATAAAAGGTAAGGTATTGAAAACGCTTTTACTTTAGTTATAGATTTTGCTTAAATTAAGTTATTGTTGCTGAACACTACAGGGGTTCTGGGAGATGTAAATAGATAGATGTGCCACATGAAATAGGGTGCTCGAGGAACGCCCATCCTTGTAAAAATACACCTTTCAAGGCTCTTCTAATAAAGCGGTACTGGAAATTCTGCCTTCCTCTGTCCCTTTTGGGAATTTGCTTTGAGACTAGCAGATGTGAGATAGGGATATGCACTAAGCAAATAATCGTTAATTGCGGCCGCCATCAGGAGCAGAAAAAGTGGATGATGATGCAGCTACTTGTACCTTAATGATAGCTTGAAGAACATAATGAGAAAATTATACTGCTAATAATTCATTTCTGAACGTTGCGATACGGCAAGTGTCAGCAGAGCTTTGAAACCATCAGTGGCAGTTGTTTATCACTGGCTAAAGTAGGTGGAAACTGCTTTTAATATGAATATGATTTTAATATGATTAAAGGAATTTGAAATTGATTTCTCCATGTATGTTTTGAAGCTTTTGAATGCTAAAAGCAACATATTCCTCACTTAATCAGTGCGTAATATAATCAATTATTCAGAAGACACTTAATTATCAAGGCATCAACATGTGTCAAAGTGAGCACATTAATTTTACATACGGGTATTAAAGAGCTAATAAACACTGACAAAACTAACACTTTAAATAAACTACCAGAAGGGGTTTCGAATACACTTTTCGCCCACTCATTCAACAAATACGAAACTTTTTAAGAGCATCATCAAACAAATTTCCCTTCCTTCCCGCAGACAATGTTTTATCTCAGACAAAAGCCATCTGAGTTTTTTCACTCTCTTTGCACGTCAGCATTTCAAATGGTCTCGTAAACTTTTCCGACTGGTTTATTTGCAAACAATTTGCCTATTTGCTTATGGTTTCTGCCTGATTAAACATGCCAAACACACACACACACTCACATACACCGCAGGAACACACACAGAAGGATAGGGATACGCACGTGATGGGCTCCTCAAAGTATGCTATGCGAAACGATAACTTTTTGAAACGCTATCAAATGCCGTTTTCGGAGAAACTCTTTGGGTTTATTTGTGATGCGGTTTCCAGTTTCGGCTTTGGTGTGTGAAATCGTTCTATCAATAAAAACAGAAAACTGTCAAAGCCGTGGGGCACCTTGGCAACCATCACATCATTTGACTTCTTCTGCCTTGGTGAACCACAAAAAAGGGTCTTGACTTTCTGCAGTCAAGTTTATTTGACAAAGTGCAAAAAATGAAATGGAAACTTTTGCTTGCTCTGTCTCTATATCTTTCTTTCTGTGGTTTCATCTTCTTTCGCAGGGTCGGAGGAAGCAAAGAAATTGCACATTTCATTTAATCAAATTGAAAACACTCGGCAGATGCCAGTGAAATAATTTTAATTAAACTTGAGCAGAGACTGCAATTCAGCTTGAAATTCCTCAAAGCTTGACTAATAAAATTTCCACCATCTTGCCAGAAATCCGTCTGCGGGATAGAGACCAGAGCACTTTAAGCAGACTCCGAAAAAGGCGAGGGGAAAATTCCAACACCTGAGAAAATTCGTAAAAGATTACCTAATTTAAATCCCAATTAAATTTATTTTTCTCTTTGTTTTCGGCAAACAATAGACGGGAATTGTGCTGCTTTTATTTCGGAGTACCCTTGGTATTAAATTTCAATGGGCCTGATAAAAATTTGTTTTGTTATTTAAATAATGTTCGCTTTAAATGTATTTTAAAGGGAATATTTGTATAGGATTTCAAAGTTGGTTGGTTGCTGGGAAATTATGGGGAAGCCTTATTGATGTGAAGCTTAAAAAGTTGGAGGTGTAAAAGAAATGATACAAAAGCTCAAGGTGAAGTGTTGCTGAAATACTTTCCTGGGTCAAAGGAAATATTAATTACTTGTATGAAGCTCATAGATCCTAGATTTTTCCAGCCAACTGCGAATTTGATATGAACCTCACTTTCATACAAAATTAAATATACATATGTACATACAGCCATGCTGCGGTTTTCGTAAATTTTTGCTTTTAATAGTGTTTCCTTCCAAATTGTTTTTCAATATTTTACTGGGAAGGAAATTACCTTTTGGAAGTGGAAATATTTTAGTTATTATGAAACCAAACGAATACGGAAAATTCGTGAATGCCAACTATTGATATCCATATCTTATCTGTCAACGGGAATTCGCAATTTGCGAATTATTTTACTCTAGAATGGTTATATTTGATCCATTTATTAAGGACGTATAGGATGGGACCTATAGGATAGCTTTATAGGATTTGTCTCGGCTAAACAATATCTTGTGCTTACACGATACCGTCGCAAAAGTTCCAAAACGAAACCAATTCATTTGGCCCTTACCTGACTTCGTGTCTCGTTCCATACATGTGCACTTTATTTTTATTACAAATTAAATACAACAGCAGCTCTCAGCCAGTGCTCCTTTCACACATTTTGAGCCACATTCTGTGTCATTTTTTGAGCGAGAAGCTAAGCCGCGTAACGTTAGAGAGCTCTCTCTCACGCACACACCGACACCTACACACAAATGCAAAGACACACCCACGTCAAATGGAATCCTCATATGTGGAGATGCGCATTATTTTTGTGTTGACAGTTGGCATTAAAATGAGCGCCATAAATATTATTAGCTGTTCTCGCCTCCCTCTACTCTCTCTCAGTATCTTTTTCTCTCTCCTTCACTTCTTGCTCTACTATAGTAGACATATTCGCTCATTCCCTGCTTTTCCTGAGTGACAGGACGCTTTACGCACATTCCCTTTTTTTTCTCTCCCTCTGTTTCTGTGTCATTTTTAAATATGCTGCCCCAAGGCGGAAAATTTGTCTTGTCTGCCTTTAGGCGGTGGATACCCTGTACACTTCAGGTTTAACAATCAGAAGCACCCACTTCCGACCTTATGAAGCATGTACATATATGTAAGTATGAATATAAAAATGGATCCAATAGACGATAATAGTTTGAAGATGCGAGTTTTTCACTGGGTACTAGGTATCCCATAGTCGACATGCTTGACTTAAACTCTCTTATGTGTCTCCTCCTCTGGATTTCATTTGTTTGTTCACTGCCTTGGTTATCCTCATTTTTTTGGCATAACATATGTCGGCTCATTATCCTTTTTTCAAGCTTCAACTGAGCAGCTTAAATATTTGTATGCTTACCAACATCCACGGAAAGGGACAGATATTGGACTTGGACTGAGTACTATTTATAGCATCGCCTAACAAAACTAACAAAGGTTGAATACAAAGGACGCAGAGTACACAGAATTTACTTAACAAATTTACCCTCCTGACATGCCAATGTAAATTTCTCTTTCAAGCATCTTCATTAAATGAATTGCCTTGAAAATCTCAGCAAAATTGAGTTCAAACCAACCACAAGAAAGAGACAAATTAACGTTGTGCCATTTACTTAAATTTTACTTAAAGCTCAAAATTCCATTCGAAATTGCAGGCACGGAAATTTTATGACCGAAATACATTTCCTCCCAACACATTTTTAGGGGCATTTGTGGTTCGTTTTGTTGCGGCGAAAGTGCCTAAAAAAGGAGGAAAATTCCGCCTGGAAACTCATGTAAAAACAGAGAAAAAACAAATGCTTTTGTTTGCTTTTGGGTAGCTCACATGTGCTACTGCGGTTTAAGTTTTAGTTTGCTGTTGCTGTTGCCGTTGCTGTTGTGATACTTATTGAGGTGACTGTTTCGGTTGTTACACTTGTTGTAGCGACTGTTTTTGTGTTGTTATATTTTTGTGCTGCGACTGTTTGCTGTCGGTATTCTTGTTTTCTTGACTGTGTAAATATTTCACTTAGTGGACAAAAGAGAAAGCCAGATGCCCAAGCTCTGTTTATAAATCTTTTGCCTTTATTTGCACTTTGAGCGCATCAACTTAAATTAAAAGGAAAATAAAAAGCACAAAGGGAAGCCGAACTCTCACACATACTAGTACAGATGCTATAAAATCGGATTTTGTATGGTTTCTTCTACTTCCTGCTGCCTGCCCAATGTGTGGTCCTATGTCCACCCGTCCAGGGGTGTATTTCATTCGTTTTACTACTGTCAACGGTGATTAGTTTGTCTTAGTGTGGGCCATCTCCCTATACGCGGTCTATGTTTGTGCGTCCTTTGAGAGGGACAGAGGGATCCTTGGCTTAAACATTTTATTTCCTTTCGGAAAGTAAATGGAAAATTTAAATCAAGTCAAGCCGCTTAAATGCCCTTAGGGGCACTTGCTCTATTATTTTAGGTCCCGTCTTTTAAGTTTTTTCTTTGCTTTTTCTGTGCTTATACTTGGTTTTTCTTGGAATTTGGATTGGCTTCTGTATTGGTTTTAACGGAATTTCTTGCAATTTGGTTAGTTCTGGGAAGCAGGTTAGTTACATTTAGATTTATATATTTATTCTTTTATTTTTGCACCGTGAGTGGAAATATTAAAATGAAATTGGTTTTTATTCGATCAATGTCGGAACTGGAACGAGTCTGTAGTATACTATAACCTTTGTAAGCCCTATTTTGAATATATATATTTATCAAACCAAAATTCCTTGAATCAATTTGACAACCTTTGGCCTTAAATATTAGTAGATTATCCTATCCGTTACCTCAAAATTATCTCGAGTATAAATTTACATACCCATGCTTTCCCCCGCTAATTATTCATAATTGAAATAAGTCAAGTGATTAAAATTTTACGAAAAACTTTTGGCCCTGCCAGTCTAAAGGATGTTTGTCCCTCATTATTTTTGGGTTATTTTTCAGAGCACAAGGAGAAGGATGGCTCAAGGCGTAATACGGTTAACAAGCAGCGGGTTAACTTTCTGGCTTAGCATAAATTATTTCCGACTGTTCCGAACGGGAGTCCTTTCCCAGGCACGCGTCTTCATTAAAAACCTACACGATGGAAATTAATGAGCGGCAAACGTGGTGGTGTTGTCCCTCCACTTTGCTGTAACCCTAGCTACTCATCAGATAGGCAATAAACGACATGGCTTGACACGTGAGACAAATGCTTATGAGTTTAGAGACCTTTTAATGGGACAGCTGGATGCTGGCAAGAGGAGAGCGAGAGGGGGAAGAGTGGCAGCGCGGGGAGATAGCTATTAACCTGACAGACACAGCCACTAGACCCGGTCTGGATGTGGGGCTCTGTGTTTACCCTTGGCTGATATCAAATTAGCGCCTAGACACCAGCAATTCCTGACGAAGCACATTAAATCTCATTCTGGCTAACGTTGCGTGTACGTAATTCGACGATGAACGCTGCGTATACGCACTCGTCATTCAAAAGAGTGCATTCCATGTAGGGCCCACACGGCGTATGCAAAATGTATCTACTGAAACATTTGCTTCAATTTTGGAAAAATTGTAATCCTCTGCTGCCTCTACACTTTAAATTCACCAAAGGAGTTCAACTTTGGTGGCTAGGAAACTGCCATAAAGAGTTGCTCTCTTTATCTTCAGGTTCATTATTTACCTTGCCAATTAAAGCCAAAGGCTCGAGGACAGAAAAGTTTTAAGTGCTAATTTGTTCAGTCTACATAAATCAGAGGAAGTGAAAGGCGGCAAACAGTAGGTAGAAGGTTCGCTGAAAGAAAACGAAGGATGGGAAGATTTCCCAAGACATTTCTCCATCTTTAAACCTCTTTTAAATTTAATGGTATCAAGAAAAGGTGTTGGGAAAATAAGATAGTACAATTCAATACGAAATGTTGCTCTACGCGACGGCAATTCTTTCTGGCCTTGAGATGTTCCTTGTTTGATGACGAGATGAACTGACAGCGAGAAAAGAGCGAAGCAATGCAATATAAGCAAGAGGAATGTTACATGTGTATGTGTGTGTAGATATGCAATATGGATGCCACAAGAATCGATTATACAAAATATGCTAAGTGCTATTGGAATTCCATTGCGATATGTTATTATTTTATTTGCATTGAGGATGGTACTTCTACTTATTTCAACTTTTCCATCACACAGAACCAAATTTATGGCAAACTTATGTACTTTTAGGCAAATATTAAAATATCTACCATATCCTACATCCAATCAAATCATGATGAATCCAACAGACTGACTTTACTTCTCAACAACTGCTTTTGCCTAAGCCCACTCATACAGAGGCATCTACGTAGACTGATCCACCCACAACTTGCATATTCAGAGACTTCATTTCCGTTTTCTATTAAAGAAGGGAAAATTCCATTTTGTGCCAGCACTGATTGGGTCCTGGTTCTATCTCTATCTCCACCATGAGTTCTCTCCTGTCTGTCTGCGCGTGTAACAGGTGCAGGTGAAAGGCAATAAAGGGACGGGAAGTGGGAGGTAATGGTGATGGGGGACCAGGTGCCAATGTGTGTATTTTGCCAGATTGTTGAGAGTTTTGCTTTGGCAGATTACCATTGTGGTATTCATGGCATGTTCAACAGACGGTAAGGCAGTCCTCTATCTACTTCAAAGATACCTTACCTTCTATTGAATATCCCTTAGTCGTGTATCTCTTACCATCTCTGGTTGATTGCCTTTTAATTAGTTGTAAGCTGATTATGCAAATAAGGCCATAAAAACAACAGCAAGAACAGTGCTTGAGAAGGTAATATATGATATCGATTCGGGGGTTTAGCTTTGGGCCACACATGGCTGGCGAAATGGAAAAGTATGCTATGCAATTTTAATGCTGTTAGTTACTGGATCTCTCCACATATCGCTTTTCCCAGCATTCCCAGTGATAGCATTTTCTCTTGATTTATGTATATTTAATAATTCAGGATTTATCACACCAGGCAGAAGGATTTTCTTCCTTTTTACACACATTACACAGCCCACATTCCAAAGCCCAAACCAAAAATATTCACTTACTCTTGTGACTGAACATAAAAATTCCGTATTCCACTTGGCTGCTGCCTGCTGAGGCTGCTTCAGAGGAATAAGACGGATAGAAAGAGGACGAAAAAGTGCAAAGAAATATCACTTACAGACATAAAAATGCAAATTAGAGCACAGATATGCTGCAGTCCAGCTGGGGGGGATGACAGCTGTGGACCACCGCAAGAACCGAAATCGAAAAAAAAACTTCAACCTCCAACTGGACTAAGGCTGAAATCAAGAATGAATTATTGGGCCACGCAGCCTACACTGCAGGGCATTTTCAGCCTGAGAAGATTATTAGCCAGAGTTTGGCGGAGGATTGGGGGGAGGGAGCCGGGGTAAAACTTTCCTCAATTGTTCTGGCCAACTTTTCTTGGCCTTCGGTGCTGTGGCTTTTTTGGGGTAGGGCTGGCTGCCTTTTGTATTTTCTGGCCACTTTTTTGGCACACATAATCGACACGTGCGTGTCGTGATTTATGCAGCGAAGAGGCGAACATTTTAATAATTACGTAATTGCATTGATCGATAAGCAGCTTCTTTGGTTTTGACAGGAGTTTCAAAAGTGTGGATATTTTTATTGTACTTGTGTTAGATATTCTGAGTGTCCCCAAAAGAGAGAGAGTGTTAACGTGACTTAAGCTAAATAAAATAAATTGGAAACTGTTTTCTTACGTTCAGATAAAAGTTATCTGTTATATATGTACATATCTGCCAGTTTTTGAACGGACACCGTTGTTAGAAGTTTCAAAAGAAGTACAAAAAGTCCTTGGCTAAGAGCAGTCCCTTGTGTTCGCTGGAAGTACCATAATTTGTCAAAATATTCATTCAACTCTTACATAAGTAAAAGCTTTTCTTTCACAAAAGAACGTAACAATGTTGACCTAAAAATTTGTTCATTAATGAATGCGGAAAAAATCTTTCCAACCTGCCAGTTTTCAAACAACAAAACAAGGCCTGAAAGACCTTTACTTGACTTCTTTCAGCTTTAAAACTGACAAATTTAAGAGAAAAGAAAGCAGAAAATACTCGTTTTTATTTTGCTGGCGTCAATCAAAAAAGTGTCGAAAACATTTCAATAAGCAGAATGCCTGTTGTTCACCTGTTGCCTTCGGCAAAGGAGATTGAGTGGCCATGTCAGCTGTTTACCAGTTCACCGAGCACACACACCCACGCAAGAGAAGAAGAGGAGACTGGGATATATATGTGAAAAGAGAGGGAGGAAACAGACCATCTCAAGAGCATCTCAAGTGTCAAGTGTGCTGAACTAGAAAAGGTTTCAATGAGGTGGGAAAACGGAAAGGGAAGCGAATCAAATTGAATTTGCCGAGGACTTTTTCCATTCCACTCATTTACATATAAACACACACATATAGCGTGTGTGTGTGTGTGTGTATGTATTTTAGGGGGACAGAAGCAGTTAAATTTAAGGGTTTTGTGCACAAGCAATTTGCATGCCTGTGGTTAAAGGAGCTTATCGTTATAATCAACACTCAAGCAAGAATAAGGGGATTCCAGTAACTTAAGAGTTTTGGAATACCCTGCACTCCTAAATATTATGATATTATGGCCTCGCTTATGTAAAGAGAACAAAAATTCCGTTTTAGTATTAAAGGAAAATTAGCCAAATAACTAATTTACATTATATTTCAGAGACCTTTATCTTGAAAACATGATAAACCTAGAAGTATCTTTTATGGAGTTCTTTAAAAGCATTTAAAACTGGAATACGCCTAACAAAAACAAAAAACTGACACATCCAAAAAAAAGGAGAGATTGACATTGTCCGCTCACCGTGACCGGGTGAAGAAATTTCATTATTATTGCTGCTGGGACAAGCTCATTTTACGTTTATTAACCTGATAACCAAATGAGTGGGAGACAAAGAGGGAGTTCCAACCCAAAAATATATATAAAGAGAAAGAGAGAGGGAAATACGAAGAGATTGTAACTCCCCTTTTTTTTTTTAGATATGTTTAGTTTATTTTTACCCCCAACTGGTTATAAAAACCACGATACCATAGCCATGACCCCCATGTGGACTACTCAGTTCTCTCTCACAGTTCATTCTCGGTCTAGTGTGAATGAGGGTGCATTAATTACGTTTTACCTGTATTTGCCTGTCACTTGCCGGTTTGTTTTCCTGGCCGCTCTTCCTCGCATCATTGATTCAGCTAATCATTCTTTGGCTGCTTCTGATAAGCCCTATCGGGCGCGGAAGCTCTTCCGATTATGATCAATTATTGACATTTGATTAAAGCTTTAGCACGGTTCCAGTTGCTCCTGATGTTTTACCAGGAAGAGTGAACTGGCATTAGCCTGTTTATTTACTTGGTGCTGATCCTAGTGCTACTCGTACAACCTATATTTAACACACTAGTCACACAATATATCTTATTCTTGATGTCTGTGTTTTATATTTTTATATTTATAACTAAAATGAATAGCTAAAATAAGACCCTATAAATCGCAATGTTAAAGGAAAGCTGCGGTTGTAGGCTTTTACTCACTTTTGATTCTACAAATATTCCTAATTTTATTATAATTCAAATAGTAACACTTTGCTCAACTAAGGAAAAACTTAATACTCTGCACCCCTCCCCCGAGTGAATTTGTCTCACGCGGTTTCCCCCAAGAACAGACAGCAGAAATGGAAATATATGAACCCATATATAGAAGTCTCCTTCCATTATCTTCTGGCACCACATTCATCAGGATATTCCGACAGACTGCCAAGGCAAACCCTTTGGTCCTTTGTCACGCCTCCTTGGACCTCCGTCGGTGGCAGACAAAATCGCATAAAACTTTCAAGGCATTTTCTATTTGTTTTCATTTTCCCCCTTTTCTTTTTTCTACTTTTCTTTTTCGTTTCGTCAGCTTCATTTTGTTTTGTTTGACTGTGGCTTTTGGTAAATTCCAACGCTTCAACGCTCGGAAGCTTCTGAGAGATGAAGCACACAAAAAGAAAAAAAAGACTGCGAACGAAAAACAATAAAAATCGGAGGACTTTTATCGGCCCAAAACTCATTTGCATAGAATTTTGCTGGGATAAACCAAAATACAATACACTTCGCCCCAGTTCGAGTGATTTCCCTTTTAAAGATATTTTTGGGCTTCCTTTCCTTATTTTATGCGGCCTTTATACATTTCTGATGGCACGCATAAAACTATTTAAGAAACGCCAAAGAGCAACTTTTTTTATGTTTCATATGTGCGAATTTTTTTCTTGGTTGCACTTTGGTTGGCCATCTTCTTTTGTTTTATGGCCTCGACTTTGTTTTTATGGGACTTCCCTGGCCGCCATCGGCTGCCATCTAAATGCACAACTCGTAAATGTTCAAGTTGGGCACCCACTTCCCTAAATAGCAGCAAATGGAGGGGAATACGGAGAGAAGTGCTTTCCCCGGCATTTCAAATAAATCAATAAAGGAGCTGATAAATCAGGGTTCCGGTCATTGATTAGCTAACGATGCGCCTATAATTTTTTTTTTTAGTTTTTTTTGCTTTGTTCTTTGAGAGAAACTGTGGGGTACATAAAATTGAATAAGCCGGAGGGACACCCCAAGGAATTTAAGGAAAACTAAAAATGGAAAAGTTGTACGTAATTAGGTGCAAATTACTTGAGAGTTCAAATCCAAAGCTTATGTCGGTTTTGCACAAAGAATTTTGTAACAATTTGAGTTTATTTGTAAACTGTTACCAAGCGGTTAACGACTTACAATATATATATTTTTTTCACAACATTATTAAATTACAAGTTTAAAAATCAACTCGGAAAAGAACTTTGCTTAAAATTGTTTTATTTTTTTTTCCTTTGCTAATATTATCTTTGACCCTTTTCAAAATATTACTACGAAAATCTCAGCGAACAAATTATTAATATTATATTATTTAAACAACTTTGAAACCACTTCCTATGTATTTACATACCATTGAAAGGGTTACTATTAGGCTCCTGTTAATGAGGATTCCTCTTCCCAGAGCCCATTGAATTTTGTATTCCAAATGAACTAAATTTAACGTGGGAAACTTACCAACAGCTGGAGATTGCTCCTTTTCTCAGGTCTCCAAAGTATCTCTTGCTGATTCTTTAATATTTAATGTGACTCGTTTCTTAAATTTGGGCTCTTTCTCGTTGTCTTGCGGTCTGTGGGTCGTCGTCGCGTATTCACATATACATATGTATATTTTATATACTGTAACGTTATTATTTTCTCTTTATTTACGACATTTAATTTTATATTTATGTACTTTGATTTTCATTATGTGATGTGATGCGGACTTGCGGCACGCTTAACCTGCCCCAGAAAGGGGGAAAAGGAAAATGGGAATTTAGGGATAAGCCAGAAGTAAGAATATATTTCTTCTTTCTGGGGGGGGCTCGCGTTGCTCATATAATTTGATTTTATTTGATTTGATTTCATTTTTTGTTGCGTGTTTTTATTTCCGTTCGTTTTTAGCGGGATTTGCACGTCTGGGATGAGGGGATAGGTGGTGGCGGGAGGTGTTTATGTATGGGGCGTGACGACTAAATTGGCGGCGCGATAAATGATTCTCAGTTCTCGTTTAAAGAAGTAACGTTTTCGCTGCTTCCGGAATTCTGTTCAATTAAATTGTGGTAAAATTGTTAAGCTCAGCGTAACTCCAGGAGTAACTCCGTCTCTCTCACTCTCACTTTACCACACTCTTTCTCTTTCTTACAAACTCAAACATATATACTCGTAGCATAGGCATGTCCTTTTTTGGGGTCTCAACAAAATTAAAAGAATTTAAAATGTGAAGGACTTACAAGATCCAACGGTTGGAAGCTTGAAATACCCTGTGCCAGAATATAGAGAAATATTGTCTCTAAAATAAAACCAAACTGTCGCTCATAGATTAAAGATATACTTTTTGTATGGTACAACCTGATCTGATGAATATATTGATATTCAATTAATGGTTGTATCAAGACAGATTGATAGGAATAAGTGATAAAAGCCTATCCATGAAGGATAGATTCCATAGATAGATCAATTCCATAAATACGTGAAAAGAGATGTATAGATCAGAGAAACCGTGAGGGATATGAATACGTTAGCGAGACTTATTCTGATCTAAAACAAATGTTCCAACTTATGGAATTAATTATAATACCCTCTGGGAGGGCATTACTATTAGCCGTCCTGGCATGTGGCTGTTGAGTTATTTTCGTAATATTTCTGGTGTTTTTTCCCGTAGGAGTAGCAGCTGAAGCTGCTCCTGTCGTTGCTCGCTTGAATTAATTACGCAATTTAACTGGTTTCTCTGGCAAATCGCATTATAAAGTGGTTTTTGATGTTACCCCTTGGGAAGCTGTGGCTCAGACAGAGTCTGTTGCTGGATGCTACTGGAAGGTTGCTCCACAAGGGAAAAGATCTGACGGCATTTAAATTGGCCTACTAGGCGTATGCTTAACGCCACAAGCAAAACGTTGGAGGGATTCCAAATGAATTATAATTTAATTGCTAAATTGCTTTTGTAAATTATTAACGTAATTAACGTAATTTATTGCTTTTATTGTGATTTTGAATATTTTTAAATTTTAAAATTTTTAAAGTTCAAGTAAACCTTGTATTCTGTTTATTAATCTTTAAATGACTTTGAATTATTAAATAATTATATTTTACTTTAGGTGCTTTTTAAAGTTATTTTCGAATGTTATTTATTTCATTTTTAATAACTAAATATTTCACAAATAATTTTAAAATAAATTTATAAATGCTCCAACATATAATAAGGACCCAAATTTATAAACCAATTAAACCCCAACCACAAACAAACATTTTAGGAGAGATAGCCTTTATAAATAGGTTTCAAAATGTTTGTACAATCTTTTAAGGGATCATTGTTTTGGGCTGGGAAATTCAATTCACTGGAAGCTTCACTTTAAAAATTAAAATATAAAATAATTAATTGTATTTAATTATTTCTTAAATTGTTTTATACTGTTTCAATGTGTTTTTTTTTACAATTTTGATAATATGCTCTACAACTTTGTAATGTTTTTTTTTGTTTTTATTTGTAGCTGATGAGAGTTATCTGCTCAAAAGCATTTATTTATTTTTATATATTTAATATTTCATGGGATAATAATTTGTTAAATATTCAACCGTTTCAATATGCTCTCCCAATGCGATCAGTGACTGAGGAGATCCGAATCCGGAGATAAGCGCGATGACAACCGACTACCACGGACTGCGAATGGTAAATGGCAGGTCTGCAACTTGTCAGGAGGATTGTGAGGACATAGTTGCTACTACTTTCGCTACTTGCTGTTGCGTTATTAAAAAACGAACACCCAACGCCAACACTGACAGCAACAACGACAACTAAACGCACTTTGAATACGAGTTTTAGCCGGGGACAGACGCGAGTCACGCAGGATGCGGGGTTGGAGCCAAACGAAACCACACGCAACGTGCAACAGCCGCCGACTGATGGGCTTTCATCTGCCACTGGTAGGTCCGCACCGCCACACAGAGACACGCAGATACCCACACACACACACATACAGAGAGAAGCACCCACACAGATACTCGGCATTGGTGATAACAGTTTTCGAAATTCGAATTCGTGCCGTCAGCTGCTGCCGCCTTAGCCGCCTCTGCTGCCGATTCTGCCCCAGTTTGTGTACAAACAGTGGCAGAGCATCCTCCAGAATGCCACCACCCCCATCGGCAGCAGCAGCCACCTACAACAGCAACCACATTTACCATGTTGCATGTACGTATGGCGAGCCCCAAACGCATGCGCCACAAAGTAGGCAACACTTTTGACGCGAGGTAATTAATAATGACAAGGGTATGTTAGTATCATGTGAAGGTATGTAACAGGAACTTCTGTTCATTATTACCAGTAGTCGGTAAGTTCGCAAGAAAGGGTGCTAGACCATACGCATCAGTCTTGTTCGAAAGCTTTATTTCAAGGATGTGAACCTCTGACTTAGGATAACTATAGAGAGCTAATATTTTAAGATATGCCAAAAACTATTGCGTAATTATAATATGTATATGGTATCTAAATGGGCACCTGGATTTAAGATCTTGAGCACCATATTGGATTATTATTATTTTTTAGCCCTTACTATATCAATTTGCCTAGTGGGTATCCTCTAGTCTAATTCGACTTCTGCTGCTGCTTTTGTTCATGCTTGTATTGCTGCTTGTGCTGCCTTTGGTGCCTATGCTTATGTCGCCTCAATGCTATCAACGAAACCTCGACTCAGTGTGGAAGCTTCTTTTGCTGTTATCTTTATTGTCCTGCAATATTTCGACATTGGGTTGGGCGATTATGGGGGTTAGTGTTTGGGGGCCGTGACATAAATTAGTCACATTTGACTTGGACGTCCCTTAACCTTAAGTCGGTTAAGTTGAGTGTCTTCCACCCGCTCCTCCAGGTCCTGGTCCGGGCTGAGTGAAGTTCACGTGCCCGGCCATGGTCGCTAATGAATTATAACCAAGTTTTTAATTAAACTCTTTATGGCGTGGCAAAAACGCTTGTCCTCGATATCACTCGTTTATTTTCGGACTTTCATTTCTTTGTTAGTTCCAGGACAGTTTTTGGATGATACCAGCAGATACGTCTGAATTATTATTAGAGGGGGTTTCTCCAATTTCTCCATTGCTCCAAATAAATGTATGCAGAGAAAAATGATTATTTAAAGGAGCGCCGGGAAATCCAGTTTTGTTTAAGATTTAAGGAAAATTAAAAAAAAATATGTTAAATTTCTATAAGTTTGACTTTTTAATTAAACATTCAGGATCCACATACTCTTTTCATTGTAAGAATAATTAATTTTTATGATGATTAAATCCGAGAACATTACAAAATATTATAAGAAGAATGCCATCAAAGAAAATATTTAATTAATTTAATTTCTGTTCAAAGGTTCTCTGCAAAATTGAAATTCTGTGACAAATAAACAAGAATTCCAGCTTCTATCCTTGACCTCGCAATACCACAAAAATATTTGTGTCCTTTTAAATTGCCAACAGTTTCCACAGCTTTAGATAAGCGAACGAGTAGATGTCCTAGCCGGGTGCTAATGTTTTTTATGTGGGTGTAAGGAATAATCACTAATGTACTGGTGAAACGAGGAAGGAACTGGTTTCATTGCAGGTTCAATGCAGTTGCAAAATAAATAGTTTTCTTATGAAAATATTTACAATTCAATTTCCGGTTCCGGTTAAAGAATCATCCTAAAAATGATATTTATAATATGTGCACGAGAATTTAGTATAATTTCTGCTATTCTATCCTCGGTTTTTAAATGTTATTTGAGTGAAAGTTATTCTTTGTGTGATAGAGGTATTGCATTTCCTAATACTTGATCAAATCTGACTAAAATCGTTGAGTATTTCATACAGCCGCCTTAGAAAAAGATTGATGGATCTGCAATATAACCAAAAGATTCGGCATTTGAGTCTTTATTCCTCTATTCCATGCACAGCTTCAGAAGCGGAAATAATGCTATGGCTGCAATTTGGCTGCTGCCTCGTTTAAGAAGTACTTAAAATAAGCACACTCTGAGCGTATCTGTGCAGGAAATTGCAAAAACTAACTAAAAACTAAAAGGGAAAGACAGCGAGAGAGTATGAAACAAGAGAGATTGAGCACAGTGTATAAATAAAAGGTGATGCATATTTCCGCCCTTCGAATCTCATATTATGTTATGTGTCCCGTTATCTCTCCCGCTCGCTCCTCTTGTGTGCTCTGTGTGTCTGCAGGAGCTGAAACCAAAAATTGCGACCATCATGAGCTTGTTCTCAGGGAATTCCCGATCTTATCTTAATAAACTTTTGGCTCAATGCCAGAAAACGGTATTCCGAAATGATTTACTGCTAGCCAGCTCTCCTGCTGCAAAGAAACGCCTCAGACAATACTCCTACACCATTGTTTTTGCAGCATTGTGCCTGTTATCAATTGATTGTTATCAAGGACACACAGAGAGCTCCTCGCGTCAAAGACATTCAATGCAGACTCGACATAAATAAGAAGAAGCAACTTCGGATACAGTTAGAGAGCGAGAAAGACGGAAAAATGGGACTCGACAATGGTATACTCAGTATGCATCCATTATATACAGAGGACGGGCATTCTATATGGTTAATTTTTATAAATATACATACATACATAAGTTATTTTTTGAAGCAAGGCAACCAACCAACAACCGTTTTTTGGTTAAATTAAAACCTTGATCTTTAGTCGTTTTTAAGTAAACAAAAATGTAACGCCGATATCTGGATTAAATGTTTTATTGTTCACTCTTTTTATTGTCTATAGTCTATTTTTTATATTTGTTCTTGAGTTGTGGTTGTTTGCCCCTTTGCACGTCTTGAAACCTTGGAGTTTTATTTCAAAATTACTTCCTGTCATAATTTGGTGGGACATTAATCACTGAGCAGCGGATGGGTGCAACTGCTAAAGATATGTATACTTTTGTTAGCGACAGGCCTATGTGATTCTCCTGCATTCTTTTTGGCCTCCTACCGTATAACCAATTATGGCCAGAAATTTCTACGACGGTCTAAAAACAATTATAATTAATGTGAACGAAGGAAATGTCGTACCCAAGAAGCTGGCTGGTTACATAAAAAGAGGTCTTTGGTCCCATAGTGCAGCAGAAATCAACACTTCTGAATTTTTGTTAGGACTTTATATATTAGGATTAAGCAATTTAATGACACCAAAAATTTCCAGTGTAGTGACGAAACAATGTACGAATATGTAATAACAATTGCCGTTTGACCTTGTAAGGCGCACAGAATGGCATTGGATGCTGAACCCTGGACAAGGGCAAGGCAACATCCACCTCCCTGGTCCACCTGGTGACAGGCGGGCGCGATGATAAAATGAGTGATTCCCTTTTAATGCTGAGTGCGCTTGCTTCGTAGTATTCGTGGGTATTATACACTGAAAATAAAACAAACAAAAATAAATAAAAAATAAATTAAATAAGAAATAAAGAAAAGAAATCAATCACGATTGAGCAATTCTTTTTAGAATTCGAAATAAATATTTACATCTGCATGTTTGTGTATACCTACGATTGAAATAATTTTATGACTTGTGCCTGCAATATAAATAAGTGTCTGGCAGAAGACAGAATACCAAATTAATAAATAAATGCATAATTAATCACTTTTCCATTATTTTATGATCTAAGTACAAGTGTTACTTTAACACTATACCTTAAAGAACGATCCTTCAAAACCAGATCGTATTGAGTATGAGAATTATATTGCCGCAGGTTCTTCTTATCAATTATGTGATATCCCCAGTGAATCTTCACATAAAAAGTAACCGTGAGGAAATATTCGTAATAAGCACTGGAATATCTGCAGTTAAACTTTCACTCGATTGACCCATTTACCAAACTCTTCTGACCCTCTCTCTCCCCCCTTTTCTTATATATTTTTTTTCAATTAATAAACATAAAAAAAGCAGCAAGGAATGAGAGAGTGAAATAAAGCTATTGCGTGACCATCTTTTGGTTATAATTGGGGCTAAGCGAGCGGACGCGCGCCACAAAGAACATTAAATTGTTTATAGAGCAAGGTTACGTTCAAGTTTGTGTGAAATATTACTTTTAATGTCAAAATTGAATGGAATTGAAGGTAAGTTCTGACGTTTTCTGGTCAAATCATATAGAAAATTGGTTCAAGGTGAATTTTAACTCTAGAACTCTATTGTAAATGTATAGATATAAAATGTATTCTGTGTGGTAAATTCAAATTATAATAGGTATCAAAAATCTTTGCCATCGAATATTTGTTACAGTCTGAATAAAAGCACACAAGCACTGTATCGTATTATTCCTACCCATTCTAATTCCATTCATTAATAAAATGTTGAAAAGCTTGGTTGAAAAATCTGCGGTGTGTTGTAAATGTCTTAATACAAAATTCAATTTCGAAATCCGCGCCCAAAACAGCACTCTGGATGCAACATAATTATTTGTGGTATTATTTGAAATTCAGTTAATGGTTTTACGTTTTAGAGATCAAAAAAGAGAGCGCAATGCTCAATTCCGCGTTTCGTTGTTGTGTTTGTTCAATTGTTATTAATTAAATTGTTGTTAATTAAAAGAAATAGTGTATAATTATAGTGTATAGTGCAACAATTACGTGAAATACCAGACACACTTACGTTTCATTCCGTATATATGTACATAAGTTGTTGTCTTTTGACTTTATTTGTCTAAACATTTTTTGAGAAAAAATTCAATAAAAATGAGTAATTAAAATTAACACATCTTGTAAAAAATGGATCTATCAATCGGATAAAATTATGTGTTCAAGTCGTTGAATTGTTTAAATAGAGCGGGCTTATGTGGCCCAAGTTCGTATGCTCATCAGTATATTTACGGTATATTTTTAAAAAGAGATGGTATATTTCTGGGCGTCGGTCACACTGCTTCAATACCTATCAGTGTGAACCGTTACCCCCCCCCCCCCCCCGTACACCCACCCTAGTGTTAATGTTCCGAATTTTTGTTTTCATTCCTATTCAATCGTTCGTTTCGTGTGCTGTAGCTTTAAGGTGATTTTCTTGAATAAAATGAATATATAACAAATTACAGCCAGCAGTGCGCGTGCCAATCGTTTTGTACCCATCCATACATATATAAACAAATTGTGTTATCAGCAGCATTGATTGCAATTGGCGCCACATGGACGCCTCATTAATCTGGAAACATATACATAGTATTTTTAAAATATTGCAATACCTGCTTAGAAAAAAAGTGATAAAAGAGAAACATAAACAAAACGCGTTGAAAAGCAGCGCTGCCGCTGCCAGCGCTATCAATGCGCCGAGCCGCACCGGCAGCTACCTGATAAAACAAAAAAAAATGAACACTCTCTCGCTCTCTCCGGAATGCAGCAACAACAACAACAAGAACATTATCAAGACAAACTCGACGAGCGAGTTAAACAGCAATAATTAAAGCAACAAAAGCAGCGGCAGCCCGCAGAAACTAAACCAATTTTTAATGCTCTGCCCATGCCGACGCCGGCAGAGCAGCCCCAGCACTGCCACTGACCTTTATTTGACTTTTAGCTGCTTCTACCGACGCCGCCGTTCTGGCAATGAAAAAAAAAAACAAGAATGGGAGGCCAGCTTCGGGGGCCGAATCTTGTGATACCCTCACATATCCTTCGTTCATATGGCGGCTATAGCATACGAGCGGACCAATTTTGATCTGTGATTGTAATTTTTTAAAGACTCAAAGACATTCCAGGTGCAGACAACTATCAGTGATGTCAAAATCTGGTGTAAATCAGTCTACCCCCTGCCAGGGTATCAGACAATTTCTTTCAGACCACTGCTGCGAGGTCGCTCCCTCTCTTCCTCCTTTTGTGGCTGTTATTTTCGGAGTTTTGTCGTTGCTGGCAGAGGGGCGGAGGAGAAGACCATTTGAGAGCTGCGCGTGTGTGTACTGATGCAAGAACGAGGGAGACAGAGCTCTAATTGAATAATTGAATAAAAATAAAAGTGTAAGAAAATGGTCTGTTCAATTGCCAAGAAAACTGAGAGAATCTGTTTTTTTGCCAGGCAGGTTTTGCCATCATTCCCTCTGGCTGTTTGCACTTTTACTTTTCGGCGTACCTGCCTCTCGCATCTCTGCGCTAATTTCTTTTCCTCATTCCTCACATCCGTGTTTTCAAACAAATCCTGTGGTGCAAGAGGCAGTAATGAGGAGAAAGAAGTGCAGTACTGCCTATCCAACTATTTTATATAAATATAGTTATCGTTAAAGTTTGGGAAGATAATAAATAGTGCAATTAATGAGTGATAAAAGATATGAAGTGAGTGCGCGTTACATAAATAAGATCGGATACATACTAAGTAGCTGTCATATTAGCGATCGGTTTGGAAGCTAGTCAAACTCAAGTTTAGCGAATAACTCAGATGTTGCTTCCGGTGTTTTATGTACATATGTATAATCGTATGTTGCTCATGCACATAAGGCCGGTTTGCCTTGGCCAAGGTCATTCAAAAAAAGTGTCTTCATTTGAAAAGAAAAACGAGAGGGAACTTTGTGAGTCGCAGCTGGGGCCGCGACTCTACATTTATACCCAACACTCAGTTGGTAAGGCTCCAATCCTCATTCAGTGCTCGAATCTGTGCATCGAATCAATTTTACTTCTGATCTTTTGGAACGTTTCGTTGCACCTCTCCTCGATTTTGTACCAATTTTACCAATGAAAACGTGTGGCGTCGCTGCAAAATATACATAGACGCAAGGAAAATTGGCAAACTCATGATCAACCGATGATGCGGACAATTTCCTGCATCTAAAAATAGAGGCCAAAATTTCTGTGCCAGTCCAATGTACAGGCAAACAAATGGATGAACATACGGCCGGTGAGTGTCAGGGACAGAGGCGATGTCGCAGAGCTGGGCCCAGCCGGGCCTTATCGGGGCCGGACCGTGAAATGCAGCAACGATTGCACCTCGTTCTAGATGATGCAACGGGCCGGCCTGGCGGCGTGTGATGCCGATGACCAGGACAGCAGCATGAACATGAGCATGGGAACGGGCACAGACCCAGAAGCGATAAGGCGTCGCGGCCGAAGCGCAGCTTGTAATGTGGGTCAAGCCGGTGGCTAATTTTAGTTATCATTATCAGTTCGCAACGGGAGCCTCAGCGGAGAGGTTCAGTCATTCCAGTTGTCAGTTAACTTCAGCTACGATCAGAACAGATTAGCTTAGAACTGAACTCAGCCGAACAGCATATCAATAGCATGATGCGTCGACAAATGTCCTATCGGTTTGAAGATCAAGACGCCTCCCCATATGGCTTAAGGGTTATACATAATACTGAAACCCAGCTGAAAAATAAAACTAATTTCACCTTCAAATTACTCTTTGCAGATGAATCGACGCTTTTCGAGAGTGGAGTCCGGCGTGGACCTGAAGGATTACTTCGATCGCGGCGATATTGCCTCGCGCGAGAACCGCTGGAACTTTGAGGTGGCATGGGAGGTGGCCAACAAGGTGGGCGGCATTTACACAGTCATCAGGTCCAAAGCCTACGTATCCACCGAAGAGATGGGCGAACAACTGTGCATGATGGGGCCCTACAAGGAGGTCTGTGCCCGCACCGAGATGGAAGAGATGGAGTTTCCGCGTGGCAATCCTCTGCTCGATGCCGTCAATTCGCTGCGATCTCGCGGCTACAAGATCCACACCGGACGCTGGCTGGTGGACGGCAATCCCCAGCTAATTCTGTTTGACATTGGCTCTGCAGCCTGGAAGCTGGACCAGTTCAAGTCGGAGATGTGGGAGAAGTGCCACATTGGAATACCTCATTTGGATATCGAGACCAACGATGCCATCATCCTGGGCTTCATGATCGCCGAGTTCCTTGAGGAGTTCCGCAACTTTGCTGTCACATACTCACAAAACCATGACCTTAATCCTCCCCGGGTTGTTGCCCACTTCCATGAGTGGCAGGCCGGCGTGGCCCTGATTGTGCTGCGCACACGACAGGTGGAAATTGCCACCGTCTTCACCACCCATGCCACTCTGCTGGGTCGCTATTTGTGTGCGGGCAATACGGACTTTTACAACAACATGGATAAGTTCGCTGTGGACGAGGAGGCGGGCAAGAGGCAGATCTACCATCGATACTGCTTGGAGCGGGGCGCCACGCACCTGGCGCATGTGTTTACAACCGTCTCGGAAATTACTGGCTACGAAGCCGAGCATCTGCTCAAGCGCAAGCCGGACATTATCACGCCCAACGGCCTTAACGTGAAGAAGTTCTCGGCCATTCACGAGTTCCAGAACATGCACGCCGTGGCCAAGGAGAAGATCAATGAATTCGTGCGGGGTCATTTCTATGGGTGAGTATATCTGATGCCTACAGAAACACTAATGTTCATTCGCCTCAATTTTGCGACACAGCCATATGGACTTTGATTTGGACAAGACGTTGTATTTCTTCATCGCTGGTCGCTACGAGTTCGGCAACAAGGGCGCCGACATCTTCATTGAGGCCCTGGCGCGTGTGAACGCCATGCTGAAGCACGAGCGCCCCGACACCACGGTGGTGGCGTTCCTCATTTTCCCCACCAAGACGAACAACTTTAATGTAGACTCGCTGCGTGGCCATGCGGTGATCAAGCAGCTCCGTGACACCATCAACAACGTGCAGCAGGCGGTTGGTAAGCGCATGTTCGATACATGCGTCAAGGGCCGCCTACCCGAAGTAGGCGATCTGCTGGAGAAGGATGATATGGTGAAAATCAAGCGTTGCATGTACGCCATGCAGCGCGAATCGATGCCGCCGGTGACTACGCACAATGTGGCAGATGACTGGAACGATCCGGTGCTGGCGTCGATTCGTCGCTGTCATCTCTTCAATTCGGTGAACGATCGAGTCAAGATGGTCTTCCATCCAGAGTTCCTAAACTCGTCTAATCCCTTGTTTGGCATCGACTACGAGGAGTTTGTCCGCGGCTGCCATCTGGGCGTCTTCCCCTCCTACTATGAGCCCTGGGGATACACACCCGCCGAGTGCACTGTCATGGGAATACCCAGTGTGACCACGAATCTGTCGGGCTTCGGCTGTTTCATGCAGGAGCACATCAGTGATCCCAAGTCGTATGGGATCTACATCGTCGATCGTCGCTACATTGGCCTCGAGGACAGTATCCAGCAGTTGTCCAGCTTTATGATGGACTTCTCGCGTCTGAATCGCCGCCAGCGTATCATTCAACGCAATCGTACTGAGCGTCTCAGCGATTTGCTCGACTGGCGTACCCTGGGCATTGTATGCATTATTCTTAAACATTTAGCCCTTTATTATTTCAATAGTTTCTCCTTAAACGAGCATAATCTTTTACTTTAATTTACAGTACTACAGACAGGCCAGGGTCAAGGCCTTGCAGGCCGTCTATCCGGACTATGTGGATGAGTTAAGCCTATACGGGTCCCGCAGTAACCTGGTCTTCTCGCGCCCCCACAGTGAACCGCCTAGCCCCACCTCATCGCGTAAGTGAAAATTAAGCATTCCAGTCAAGAGATGGGCATGGACTGATATTTTTCGCCACGACCGGTTAAATAATTAATAATAATTTTCCGAGCACGGTGCAGCAAGAAACATTAAAATATCTTTTTTTCCATTCCAATTTCTTTTAAAATCGTCGCCGGCTTATATTATATTATTGATAATAAAGAAACATAGGCATCATTGTTCAAGTTACCGAACAAATGATAAACTATGCACTTTTTTGTTTGTTTAGTTAATTTTACACATTTTAGTGTGTTTGTGAGTAAGCCATAAACACATGTAATGATTAGTTAGGAGGGAAAAGCTGACCATTAATTTTTTACGCGAATAAATTGGTCGTCGTGGCGATTTTGTGCTGAACGAAGACGTAAGCGTAAGAATTCAATTTTTCAACACGCTCACGACGTGACACAAAGAAAATAAGTTCCATGCCCACCCACCTCTATTGCAGTCCTCCAGTAAAACATTCGAATTTCATTATAATTATCAATAGGTCACACTACCCCGGCCCCATCTGTACATGGCTCAGAAGATGAGGACTCCGTGGACGAAGAGACCGAACTCAAGGAATTGGGCATCAAGTAAAGCCCTTTGTGGACCTTAGGAACCACTTTCAAAATAGTGACGAATAAACCAACAACTAAAAAACCACATACGCGCAATATTACCATAAGTTCTAGTAATTTCGTTTCATCACTTGTTCTTCTAGACGGGCAACAAACTATGGGGAAGTAGCAGCGAGCGCCCCCCTTTTTAACTATACGAAAACCAACTACCTTTATATGCAAAGCAAAGTGCAAGAACAAATGTCTTTAAATCAAATCCAATTCATATGAGATATAAATATATTTAGTTCGCTAGAAACTGTTAACCAGAACCATTAAAGCATGAGGAAGTACATTTTATTAAACGTTGTTTAGTCTATAAGCAGAAACACAGGGTCCTACCGCCCTGTGCCCTGTGCTCTACACCCTGCCAATCAAATAAATCGTTATTTAAAGTACATAAACCCTTGTAGCCGATTTGTTTCTTATTAAAATATGTATTTTACAATTAGTTAAATAAGCATTCTAATTAAATATTAGCAGAGGAAACATGATAGAGGAAACCATGTGAAATCTTTTTGGTAAGATTACAAAATTTAAGCCACTCTTGATGCTGGGTGTGGCGGCAAATATTCCTCGACACTCGATTTGTAAATACGAGTATACATTCTTATTATTTGTGTAACTTCTAGAATATAATTCTTCACTCCGTTAATCCGGTTTTAACTAATTTCCAATACTGCAGCTGTTTCCATTCACACCGTTCATGACCTATTTTTCTAATACCACCAACGAAGTGCCATTTGGCCGTTACATCTCCCCCACTCCTTCACTGATCGAGGAAGTGTTAGAGAGCGAGCTAGCCATTCACAGGAAACTTTTTTTCTTCATTCTGGGTATTATGATACCAATCTTTGGCTGCATCGGATATTTTTTTACTATTAAAATGTCAATCGAATAATTTAACGCATCTTTAATAAACGTTGGCAAAGTCCGCTTCGAATATATGATATACTATCAAATTTGCATAAGTACCTTAAACTTGTCGAGAAAGCAACTTTATTAAGAAACAAATTATTACGTGGCAAAATACATTATGGCAAATAAAATCAAAGGAATATGGCATGGTTTAAGATCATTTAGAGAGGAGATTATGAGGCGAATGATTCAATTTTGAGTATAAAAAGAATATAAGTACGAAATCCGTTTTAGTTGGAGTTTAATTGCGCTTGCTGTAGGCGGATGGCACAAACTCGTGACGATTTTGACGCCGCCGACGTCGTCGCTCAGCCGGCACGCCATAATCGTCATCTTCCTTTTCCTGTGATGTCAGATCGGGTTGAATGGATGGACTATCTTTTTTGCCATCGGCGTTATTGAGGCAATCATCTATGTTGTCGCCATCACACAGGATCCAGTCATCGCGGGAAGGGATATCGTCGCTGGGCTCCAATCGCGATCCATCGATGATGTTGTTGCTGCAGCCACCAGGGCCACAGTTGGGGAGGGGTGCAAATTGTGGGTATGGATTGTATGGCACATATGGAGCGTAGTACTGGGGCTGGAAGGGAGCCGAATAGCCCAGGAAGCAGCCCGCGCACTGGGCAGGCAGTCCATTCTGAAGAACATAGCCGTACGGCAGATTGAGGCACTGTTGGCAGCTGGAATGCTTCACTCGCTGTACTTGAGCCGGTTCTTGGCCGCAGCTGATATACGGCCAGGAGTTGCCCAGGTAGCGGCAGGGACCAGCAGCTTCAGGGTATTCTTTCCGACGCACGGTGGATTTGCGCCGGCGTGGCACATACTCGATAGTCTCGTGGCACTTGGTGGGTTCGTCCACATCGCACTGGACCACTCGCTTGGCCAACATCACACGGGCCTGGCAGCGCTCGCCACACACTCGCTGGCGACTCTGCTCCTGGCAGTTGTCCTTGCTCTCGCACTCACGCGCCCTCCTCACCACAAAGCAGCAGGAACCCTGGTCGTTGTAGCCCAAACCGAAGCGTCCTCCGACCTGAGATACATTCTGCTGCACCTGGACATTGACCTCGTTGCGATTTTTAATGTCGTGCTGGATGATGTTGTTGATCTCGTTCGTCAGACGGATGATGTTGGTGGTGTTTAGGGGTTTCTGTGCGGGGGCCACGAACTCCGTGTCGTTTACGCCCTGCACCATCAGCGGCTTGTCGTACAGCTCCGGGCACAGCGGACACTCATCCTGGCAGTCCCCATCCCCGCCACACACATCTATGCATTTGTCCCTATTCGCCTGGCACTCCTCGTAGTCCCGCAGCGTGGGCTGATCATAGTTCTGCAATGGAGTGTGCACCACAATCGTGTTGTTCGCCGCCTTGACCGTATCCTCGGCCTGGACTAAGACTGTGGTGAGCAGAACGAGCAGCCATCCAATCGTTGACCGGTGTAGCTATAGCAAAAATATCAATTGGGAAAAGTAGATTAGATTAGGTTCAAGGATAAGGTGATTTTGAAAGGTGTGGCAGTGCAGTTGAAGTACTACTCATTAGTACTTAAATATCCACATTATGGATTCGAGGTTTCCCAATATGCATCTAGAGCAAATATTTCGTACAAATGGTATAAAATGTTCAATTAACTAATAGTTTTTGAATCTCGAAAGTTCCTATTGTTTCCCAAGTAAAATAGGTACCAAATGTGTGGAAGTTAGCTTCCTTACTGGCTAATTTATGCGCCGAAGGTATTATGATAAAACTTCATTGTAGCCAAGGTTGTGCAAAATTATTTATTGTCATCATAATAAGGTGGTTAGTTCCACAATTCCGCTGTGAACCAAATCGATAGATTTATGATTTGGGGCCTTCAAAATGATTAACAATTTTTTTTTTGAGGTTCAGTTTTTTTTATATTTTGTTGGTCTGGTGTTTTTTAAACTTTTTTTATCACAGGTAGTGCTTTTTTCACATACAAAAATTGTGTGAAAAAGCCCCAAATCTATCATAAAAATTCGGTTGATTCGCAGCGGAAAAAAGCTATATATATTTTTATAGACTAGTGTTATCAGTTAGACCCAGATCCTTATTACGAGTATGAACTAATTTCCAATTCAATATTGGCTCTGGCGCTATAATACCTCGATTCGCCCTGAGTCTTCGTGCCGGCCATCGAATCGAGGTGCCCATCGAACCAGTATAAGTTCTCCGGGGAATTGTTATAAGGCTCATCCGAACCGTTTTCACCGATAAATAAACCTACCCCAAGCTTGGAGGAGGCACCTGTATTCGGTCCAAAGATTCTCAGACACCAGAATTGTTTACAATTGGGATTGCTCTCTGGGATATATCGAACCATGTGGCAACAGTTGTACTTTTCGGGGTTCATACTCTTCATACGTCATACTCCTCGCACTTTCTCGTCGTATCAAAGGCGTATTCGTCACCCTCATAGGTTTCCCATGATTTACAAGCCCTTAATTATTTTACCTCACCAGAAAACTACTGCCAATCCGATTATGCCATTAAAGTTGACATCATCGCAACATAAATAGAATTCAAACTGGCAGCCATATGTATATTCCGATTTCAGTTACAATAAAATGTTCTGGACGAACTACCATTTCGTTTTAAAGAGTTTATTGCTCACCTTGGTCCGTGACATGGTTCGAGTCCGTCTTTTGTTTTTGCTCTTTCAATCGTTTTCAGTTAATTAATAGAACTTCGTACGTCCGTTGGCGATGAACGGGTAAAGAGAACTGCCATAGCTTGTTCGTTACTTCCTTCTCTATTCCTCGTAGATAACACTAGATAACATTATCAATGAATTGATTATTGCCAAAGCTATCAGTCAACTTCGACTGCATTCGTGTATGCCTGCGGCATACGCGAAACTTTAAACACATGGGAATGTTGATCCATAAATTATTATTATTATTATATTAATAGCATAGTGATGGCAAATTCTGTACAACGAACAGACTTTTTTGGCAATTATTGTTGGGGTGGGGATTCCGGGAGTTCCAATACGGTGCTTCTTAAAAAACCAACACGGTGACGTGTATAAGAGTGTCAGCACTTTTCACTATAACGTCAAGCAGCCAAACCGAACCTTATCAAACTCTTCCGACAGTATAGTCTATATAGTTGGCAATTTTACGACGCTATCTTCGTCTTCCCCTTCGGCTTTACTCAGTTTTTTTATCCGCTTTGTTTGATTCCCTTTCTGTCACAAAAAGTATGAAGCTATTGAGTTCCATAATGTGGCTATGCATAACATTTATCCAATCGCTTAGCGGCTTAGCTCGTATATGCTCTTGATTCTGGGAAGACTATAATAAAGATATAATACATATAAATATATAATAATAATACAATAATATAATACACGTATTTTGGGAGACTGCCAGCGGTTTATTCTGAATCAGGATTTAAATTCTATCTCCTATATGATTTGATTGATTCTGATATGTGCAACATTGACCTTAGGTAATCTTTTTAAGGATAAAATATACTTGTACGAAATATTATAAGGTACAGAATACTTATTTTAAAAGGAATCTTCAAATTTGCACAATATTCAAATATATATTCTGTATTACTGGAACCAGCCATCCTCCGTACGGCACCCGATCTGGCCCGGATACTGGGCACAGTACTGTCCCTGATCGTAGAAAGCGCAACCCTGCCCACTGCACCGATAGGTATAGCAGTACGAGGAGCATGTGGTCACATCGCCCCTACCACAGCCGCTGCAATCATAGAAATCTGCGAAAAGATAAAGAGATCGATAATTAGATATCCACTTGGAAAATTAAAAAGCAGTCAGAACCTAGATTCTGAAACTTTTCCATTTCGAAAAATTGCGTAATTTGAATGGTCTTAAAACATTTTTTAAAGTTTGATGTTAGGTAGGCAATTCGATACGAATGTGTTCTTTCACTTATGGAAAATTTGTACAGGAAATCAATTTCATTCCCCGTATTTCCCCAAAAGGAACCAGGCTCTATGAAACTACAAAGAGATGTTTATCCGACTATAAATACGTTTTTCTGGCCCTAATGCGACAGTTGAATTGTACAAAGTACAGATTTTCTTAAAGTCGGCTGCTTAAGCTATATCTATAGAATAAATAATCTTACTCTGGGTCTGTTGGCAAGATCCGGGGGCCTGGCACGCCTGTCCCTGCCCCCAGTTCGGTGGCATCACGAGCATCTGGTTATTGTTCATCGTCCAGCTGGTCAGCTGCGAAGGAGTCAGTACCATCTTATTGGCTTGGCAAATGCTGCCGCACTGCTGCTGGCTCCGGCTGGCACATTTGTAGCCCGTGCCATTGGGTGGAGCGCTGCAGATGCGTGGAGCAATCACACTACAACATGGTACGGTTGATGGTCCGGGCGGAGGAGGTATCTTCTCTACATCCTCCTCCTCCTCATCGTAGTCATGGCCGGGAATCGAGATAGGTGCATCCACATTCACATTGTTAACATTGTTCGTAACCAATTGGCCCGTTGCCTTGCTGAGAATCGTCGTCTCCAGGTGGATGTTTCCCAGTTCCTTAATCTTGGGTCTGTCGCAGCGAAGTCCCGTCCAAACATATCCCTGAGGGCATCGGGTCTGCATACAACGGCCATTCACATAGCGTTGACCTGTTCCACAGAACACCAGGCGACAGATGCCCTTCACCAGAATTGTTCCATGGGGACACATAATGATGGGTGCAGGCGGTGGAGTAGTAGTTGGTGTAGGTGTTGGATACGTGGGAGGAGGATAAGTGGGAGGTGGGGCGTATGTGGGAGGAGGATAGGTGGGTGGGGCGTATGTGGGAGGAGGATAGGTGGGGGGAGCGTAGGTGGTAGGAGGATAAGTGGGTGGGGCGTATGTGGGAGGAGGATTGGTGGGGGGAGCGTAGGTGGTAGGAGGATAAGTGGGTAGAACCGGAGGAAGGCAGGGAGCAGGCTGAACAGGAGTATTCGGACAAGGACTCGGCTGGATAGGCACGTTGGGGATAGGAACCACTGGTGTATTGGGGCAAGGATTTGGTAGGTTAGGCGTATTGGGGCTAGGACTCGGTTGAATGGGCGTATTGGGACACGGATTCGGTTGGAGTGGTGTATTGGGATTAGGATTCGGGTGAACTGGAGTATTCGGACAAGGACTCGGTTGGATAGGCACGTTGGGGATAGGAAACACTGGTGTATTGGGGCAAGGATTTGGTAGGACAGGCGTATTGGGGCTAGGACTCGGTTGAATGGGCGTATTGGGACACGGATTCGGTTGGAGTGGTGTATTGGGATTAGGATTCGGATGGACTAGATTATTCGGACAGGGGTTCGGCTGGACTGGTGTATTAGGGCAAGGACTCGATTCGACAGGAGTAGTGGGACAAGGACTCGGTTGGACAGGCGTGTTTTGGCAAGGACTCGGTTGGAGTGGTGTATTGGGGCAAGGACTAGGACTCTGGACAGAGTTGCTTGGAGTCAGGGCAGCCAGTCCAGTGCAGCCACCGGTAATCACATTCACAATGGTGCTGGAGCCGGCCTGACCTGAGATTAGATTAGGGTTAAAGATGTCATCCCAAGGGGAAGCGAACTGGAACCGTTCAGCCAACTCACCTGATCCGCATGGGTTGGCGAGTTGCAGGACACAGGGACTCGCGCCGACATTGGTTATAGATGTGCACGGTGAACTGTTCGCGATAACCTCCACGGGAAGATGAGCGCCGAAGCTCAGCAGCAGTACTGCCGGCAGGCAGGAAATAAGCACTTGGGTGGTCGACATACCGAGTGGAACTGATGCGAGACTGCGATCTCTCCAGACACTACCTCAACAGGGGCGCCGCAATCTGGCCGCGACCTTCACCTGAACCACTATCGGGGGGTTATCGCGACGTCGACAATTATGTTCCTGGCCTACGTTTGCACTCGATCTGTAGCGATTTTTCGTTAGTCGCGTCCTGGGTTCAGACAGCTGAGCATCGACACACAGTACCGGATCAAAAATATTCAAGATGCTGACGACATCGCTACGCCCAAAGCTCTGGTGCTGGATGTTTTTCTTGGCGATCCACGCATGTGCTCAGAATTACGCGACGGGTTATCAGAAATCAGACAACACGGTAAGCTTCAATGCTCAAGGTTCCATTAATAGATTGGACATTTGACTATGTGATCCCTATTTATTCCTCTATTCCTAGGGTTACTGTCCGCCCGGATATCAGAATGTCAATGGCTATTGCCTGAGCTCATTGAATTGTCCCGCGGGTAAGAGCTGCCTGAGAAGGTGCATTTCTATCTGCTTTTACACTTCTGTATATACATTTCAGGTTATTACCTGGGCACAGATGAAAAGTGCTATCAGCAAAATGCTTTAGTATGTCCCACGGGTAAGTTCTGTTTAGTGCATTTCTATCTGCTTTTACACTTCTGTGTATCCATTTCAGGTTATTACCTGGGCACAGATGGACAGTGCTATCCGCAAAATGCTTTAGTATGTCCCACGGGTAAGTTCTGTTTCAGGATAGTGTCTCCGATGTACGTCCGATGGCATACGTAGAAATATATTTACCTCCTGTATATATATTACATATATTTAAAAGAGAATGCCAAAGACTGAAACAGCAAAATACAATAGCTTGATTCGAATTTCAGTGGAAAACGCTTGTGCGTGTCGAGCATATATTTACATAAAGATGATAGCAGTTGCTTGCATTAGATAGAGAAAAAATATTCGAAGCTTGGATTAAATATGCCTTTTATACATACAAATGTTCGATATCTTCATAACAGGCTACTACCTGAACACAGATGGAAAGTGTTATTTGAAGGATCCGTTGCCCTGTCCGTTTGAGTCCACAACAGTCATTCCTCCGGTCACGACCCAACCCACAACGACAACAACTACAGAAGAACCCTCAACAACAACCACAGAGGAACCGACGACAACAACTACAGAAGAACCCTCAACAACAACCACAGAGGAACCGACGACAACGACCACGGAACCACCACCACCTCCGTTTCCACCAACAGTTGAACGTCCAGTCGAACTTGCGCGCTGTCCGCCCGGCTCGATCTTCTTCGAGGAGCAATGCCGGAGGATTGTCTGCACGGAGGGTGAATACTACGCAGGGCGCTGCCTGTTGCCGGCTTGTCCGGCTGGCACCGTGTGGCATGGCGGGAGCTGCCAGGAGCCGGGGTATATAACCACTATACTGGAGATCGACAATGTGATCCGGAACCAGCACGAGTATACGGTGGCCACCGAGAACATTAACCGTGTGGAGTACTCTACACACCCCCCATACGATGAGGCGTACGACAAGAGCTACGATGCCACCACCAGGCATGAGGAATCCAACGATATAATAACAACAACCACAAAGAGACCATGGCTTTATCCTACAGGGCAACCAACGACTATGGCGCTTCCACCGACATCCGAAGTCTTTCCGGGCCGGAATCCTCCGCCGGGCTGCTGTTTGGTAAAGAGTCCCCGGATATGCATCAACTACGCGCCCAACTGGGTCTGCTCCAGCCGGGAGCGTAAGTTGTGCGATCCCCGGGTCTGCACCAACTCGGTGATCTATCTCAAGCCGCCGCAGATTGTCGAGAGCGAGAACCGACGACGCCTCGTGATGCCGCCCAATCCTCCGCTGCAGGCCTGCAGTACGCCCGAGTGCAAGGAGAGCGGTAAGTGAGAGCTGCCTAATCCTGAACATCATTAAATTATTCGTTCAATTCGACTGCAGAATTCCTGGACTGCTCTGGCTGCAAGCACGACCAGCGGGACAAATGCTCACCGGGCTGCTACAGCTACTACTGTCCCAACGGCATCTGCTCCTTCATGAACTCCCAGGACTATTGCGGCATCTATCCCAGCGGATTCGGCTGTAACGCCGACGATGGTTGCATCTGGGACTGGTGCCACAAGAAGTGCTATTAAACGATCAGCCAACGGGCTGATCCAAATAAATGTTTCCATCTATCTAATCTATAAATGAAGTAAGTATGAAGAAGTAAAATGAGAATAAAATAGTGTTCGAAGTGTTGCAACAATAAAATATGCCATTTATTTGCTGTTTCAAGTTCCATTTATTCCAATGAGATGACAGAGATGACAGATCAGACTTAAATAATTATCCTAACTTTATAGTCCAGTCCAAATTAAAAAAAAAAATGTATATGTACATTGTAAGGAAGCGATCCTGGTACACATCTCAGTCTACATCCAGGGTCGAAACTAAAGCCATATTCGTAATTTGGCGGGACTCCGAGTCTCGGGCCTACAATGGTGGACGGCGGACTAGTCCCACGAGGGGTCGACAGAGGCGAGGGGCGTGTGGGGCTCGGACGGGCGTCCTAAATGGACTGGAGGGGACCAGGTAGCCCTTATGAAGGTAGTGGGCGGCCAACTCCAAGGCCTGGGGGAACCTCACGGGGTGTACAGACGAATCCCGCCGAGAGCATTTAGGTAATCGCCAGATCTCGTTTTCTGGGTCCTACCACGGATTCCAATTACCACGGAGGTCTTTACCAAGCGGGGATACCGACAGGTATCGTCGAGAGTGCCTAGGCTATCGCCGAATTGTACTTACTTACTGAATATGTATGACTGGAAAATTAATGTTATACCAGAGTATGTAAAGACTGGTAAAATGTATAACACTGTACGATCAACCACATTTCCCATATTTGGAAAATGAAAGATCGCTGGTGAGGAAGAGTGTTTTATTCCGAAACAGTTTATATAAAGTTTGTATTTTTCTAGCGAATTAACATGGTCATAATTGTATTATTTGCTTACAGATTTCTACAGTGGCAGCTTTAATTGTGAAGCGAGAGAGTTAATGTCAGCAACCAAAAGCAATATCAATTTGCAGTGGCTATGCAGCGCCCGACGTCACGCTCAGACTTATTTTCTGTCTCTCTCGCACGCACTCTTTGTCGTGACGTTTAATATTAGCGGCGTCTGCCGGAGGAGAGCCATACTGACTTAGTATCGGGTATAACTGTAGAGTTGCGGTGTCCGCAGCAACTCACAACGTTCCCCCTCGTTTTTTTCATTCCGCTGGCAGCTTGCAACGGTCCCTTCATCTGCGAACTAGTTCGATTGCCCGATTACCCGGCGAACCAGCTCAATGCGCCGGCTGTTCCAATCGAACTGGTGGGGGCTCCGGTTCCGGCTCCGGTCCAGCCGGTTGGGGTTCGTGGAGTCCACGAATCAACGGGGCTTTTTAGTCGTACCGAACAACTAATCGAACGCACTCACTCGTCGCGTCACGAGCAGAAAACGGACGGACGTGCGCGCGTTTTGGCTTTTCCCTCTGTGGGCTTGTGTGTCTTTGCGTGTCGGTAAAAAACAGAAAACCAAAAGCAAAGTAAAGTGTGTTTGAATTAAATCAAAGCCATCGAGAAACAGCGCGACGTTTGTGTTTGCAAATACAAAAGTAAAAAGTAAAAAAGTATAAACGTCAAAGTGTCGTAGAAGCAGAGGCAGCAACAACAACAAGAGTGCATTAATTGCATCTCTGCACCTCCGCCCCCTGCCCAAACGTCATCACACCTAAATTGTTGTTGCGCTCGCAGTTGGCGGCGTCTACTTGGTGAAGCACGAACCGAATGTGAGAGAGGTACGCGTCATACATGCATGAGTATGAGTGTGTGTGTGTTCGTGTGCAGCGTGCAGTAATAATATTTAATAAACAAAATTGTGCCTGCCCGTTCGTTGTATAAGAAATTGTTTATGCAAAAAAGTATCTAGTTAAATTGTATGATTCTCTATTTTCCCGACTTGCTCTCTACCCGTCCCTCTCTCTGTTTCTCTGTCTGTCTTGTTCTACCCTTTCCATGGTGTTAATTGAAAGAAAAACAAAAACAACAAAAAATCAACAACAAACTTCCTGTGCCGTCTGCCTCTCTCACTCTTACTCCGCGTCATAACTGTTGCCAGTTGCCATCTCTTTTCCCGGTTGCCGCAGACAACAAGAGCATTATTGTGGCAGTGGCAGTCAGTGCCTCACCCGTCACCCGTCAGCCCTCACCCCATCCTCCCGCCCACGCACACACAAAACTTTAGCGTTGGCTCGTTGAGGAGTGGGAAGGGGAATGGGAGAGGGTGTACGTGTGTGTATGCATGTGTGTTAGTAAGAAAGTTTTTTGTATTTGCTTTTGTGATTTTTGCTGCCATTCAGTTGCCCTGCCTGCTCACTCTCTCTGGCTCTCTCGCTGTTTGATATTTGCCAGAAGAGTGCGGAAGTGCAGGGGGTTGAGGAGTCGTTGAAGTTTTTAGTGCTGCATTCTATACTCTCCTCTCTCCACTTTCCACCTCTTCTAACATCTTTAGCAGACGCCGCTCCAGCGGGAGCTTTTATAACGTGTGTGTGAGTGTGTGCTATTATTAAACTCCCTCCCTAACACGCATACAACTATGTTGTGTAAGTGTGTGTGTGTGTGTGTGTGTGTGTGTGTGAGGCGTTGGCGTTTTGACCAGAAGCTGAAGAAGAGGAAGAATAAGCAGCAGCCCCAGCAGTAGTTCTGTGCAACAAAAGGGGAGAGGTAGAAGGAGAGAGAGAGTGAGAGTGGTAGCGAGCATGTACAGATTGTGGAAGAAGGGTCCGGGCAGTGCAGTTAATAAATAAATCAAATGAAACATAAAAATAATATATGTATGTTTGGAAATCAACAAACATGCCAGAGAAAAGAACAGGCATTTTTACGTTCAATCTTTCGTACAACCCCAGCCGTCTTTTCCTCAAGCAGCGACTCCCTGCAATAAACCGTTTTACGATCTTCTGCTCTCCTTCTCCCTTCTCCCTCGCCCTCGTCTCGTACGCCCTTCCCACTTGTTGTTTTTATGACAGTTAAGCTATTTGCCGTATGACATGCATGTATGACAGATGCCAGCGTCCCGCTATGCGGCGGCTGTCAACACTGCCATTAAATGCAGGCCTGGCGTCGCTCCCTCTCCCTCTCCAGGAGCTCTCTTCAACCCACTGTCACAATGCCCTCCATCTCCCCTACAGATCTCTTCAGTCTATTCCCAGATCTGCTCATCTCCACGCACACACTCTTCGCCAAAAAAAAACTTTGTGTTTGTTGCCAGGCATTTTAATTACGGTGAGGGGCGGGCGGGTGTGTCTGCGGGCGCGGGTGTGTGGTGCGAAAGGGTGTCTGATGGGGCGGCACGGCACAGACACAGTGTGGCCGTCTTTTCGCAGCTACTTTTACGCATGTTTTCGCGCAGAGACGCAAAAAGCAGGCGGCTTTCGGCTTGACATAAATTGTTGCTGCCAAATGTGGCAACAACCACAGCAAGAAACTGGGCCACGCCTACAAAAACGAAACCCATAAGCAACAAACATCAAATATCAACAGCAGAACCAGCAACAACAAACAACTGCCGCTTGGCTTGTCGCATGTAATTGCTTGCCACAAAGTAAATGACAATACCAAGGGGGGGAAGAAAAAAACGACACCGTCACAGGCACAGTGGTGCAATATGATAGGATATGACCAGAGTAGATTCAATAGCTAAAACCGATTCAAAATTCGAAAGCAGCGAACAAAATTTTTGTTTGTGCTTAATATTTATCTTTGGGGTTTGCTCACATTAAAAAAAAAAAACAAAACACAAATGTAATTATATTGAAGCCCCGTTTCTTTGCCTACCCATTCCACTGTGCGAGGGTCTTCTGTGTAACTAAAAACCGCAAAAGCTTGTCACTCCCTCTTCCCCATCTCCCTTTCCCATACACCATATATCTCTCGTGTTCTCGCCCGCTCACACACTTCTATGCCGTCGAAGTTGTTTGCTTCCGCTCTCGCGGTTTTTGCCTGTTCGTGTGTGTGTGTGTGTGCTGTAAAAGTATCTCTTGGCGGACTGTACGTGGGCGGCAGCATTAGAAAAAAAACAAACCTCAAGCCTCAAGTTCCAATTGAAGCTTTAAAAAACATACTTGGCAGATGACGTCGTCGTCGTACGCGTTCGTGCCGCCGTCCTCTTTGTATGGGTTTGTAGTCAATCAAATTTCAAACGTAGCCCCCGCTTTGACGCACTCCGATTGTATTCGATTTTGAATCCGATTCTGGCTTTGCCAGGCACAGACATAAATAGACACTGCAACGCACTGTGCAAAACACTGTGCCACACTGACTACCAGGCAAAAAACTGATAGGGCAAACAAACACGCAAAAATTTTCTGCTATTTGCGTATCGAATATCGCTTTTGGGTTACCATTCCCCGTACATTGGTTTTTTCTTTAATACCTACGTATACCCTTACGGGGGGTCTTCAATTTAAAAGACTAAGAAAACCTAAGAAAACATTTGCATTAATCTTAAAGCTCTGGAAGACTTATCGGATGACTACAATCAATGAAAATCAGGTGCCACTGAATCTTAACATTTATCAACATTTGAGACTCTCAGCCCCTCAGCTCCATAAATTTTGAATTTAATAATAACAATATAATAATAATAATCAATTAGAGGGTTCCGTTTTTTAAGGGTATACAAAATTTCGTTCGAGCCGAAACCCCGTTCTGTTTGCATGCATTATTTTCAGTTATTTATTATTTTTTTGGTCAAAGCTTTTGGCCATTTAATATTCATTTATTCAGCCATGTTTATTTATTTATTTTCGTGTCTCTTTCTCTCTCTGTCTCTATGGCTGAAAGACCAACCGAAACTGAAAACGTACAATCGCATGCTACGAGTAGCCATGGCCATGATTTTGATTTTGATTTTGATTTTTTTTTAAACAGGCAATAAGCGACAAAAGGCAGAGTCAACAGAAAACCAACAACAGAAATCCAATATAAAGTCAAATTAAGAGGCACTTGGCATCTTTTCGATACCTTTGTGGGAGGGTCATTGATTACTTTGACACTCTGATGTTGTTGTACTCGTTCTACTCTGCTTATTGGGTTGCTTGGTCTTTTTATGGTCTATTAGCGGAAGTTTATTGTTCGTAGTCCAAGTCATGAAGGGCCTAGTGGAGACTGATACTCTCGACATTCATTTGTTTTAATTAAAAAATTAAAGGAGATTATCCCCCTACACAGACAGTGTTGCTCCATCAATCGGAGTGGAAAGTATATTTGGCAGATGGACCTTGTAATATACCAAATGTCACCAAATGTCACGGTAAAATGTAATACTTCGCGGATGGGGTGGGGGATAAAGACTGGAGTCTAGAATCTTTTTGAATGGCCAATGGACAAATAGGCAAATCATAATATTATATGGTCTGTTTTAACACCTACAACGAAGAGAATACTGTGGTCCATTGACAGGTTATCCTTCGATCTATGAAAATCTACATTTTATTGCTTTGTGAAACATTTGCAAAGAATACTTCCATTAAGTCATATGGAATGCCCAAGAACCAATTAATTTCGACCTTGCAGTCAAGTATAATGTTTCTTATATCCATATATCGTACATATACTCGTATACTTCGCTTTGTATTGAATTCGAATACGTAGCAACTGGTTTTTATCTGGTTCGAGTGTGCAATTTAGGTATTTCAAGAAACGATTTTCCATATGTCTTATTATGGAATTTATTTTCGGAAATAAACCCAAAATAAGAACAATCCCAATGGGAGACATAACAGAGATATATGTAGCACTTACACTCGTGGATATAGGAGCTCCCATCCCGATGTCTCTACGGCCCCAAGTGAGGCAAAAAGTTTTTTTTGTATCTCATAAATTCTTTTGTTTTGCTTGTTTTTCCTTGATTTTCTTTGGCGCACACGTAGAAGAAAGAAAACTGGGTAAGACACAAAAAAAGTGAAAATTCAGTGGGAAAATTGTCGCTGTCTGCGCTCCACTGCGATTACAGCAGCAACGCCAGCAGCAGCAGCAGCCTCAAAACTAATTAGTTGCGCTGCATTCAAGCTGAATTTTACTTTTTTCTCTGGCTCTGGAAAAACGTCTGCAGACTGCAGCCAAGATTGAGTAAGACTTTCCCCGTGCCACTGGCTCCCCCTCTGCTATTGTGCAACTTCCACAGACAGAGAGAAAGAGGTATAGAGAGGGGCGGTGCAGAGATGGGGAGACAAATTCAGTTAACTGTTACACACAGTCACTGACTGACTTAATTCCCTACATTTTTACGATTGCATGAGAGCTCTGTGGATCGCACAGTGGTTTTCATCAGTTGTTTAACTGAAAATAAAGGCTTGCAGATTATCAAAAAATAAAAAATATTTAACTTTTTGGATAGGAAAAACTCTGAAACGGTAATGAATTAAAAAACGATTTCCCTGAGGAATACTGGATGCTGATTATGCAATACTGATTCGATAAGGCCTCTGCCTGTTACGCGATTGTTGATGTGTGTTTGTCCCCCTATTTAGCTCTCACCACAAATCTCCACATCACAGATTTTTTGTCGATGCAACGATGCCATACTATTTATAAACGCTTATTAGATTAGGCTGGAAGTTGCACCTGATTTTATTTGCCTGAGTTTATTTTGATAAGGCCACTGATAGTGGGGATGGAAAATTGTGTTGCTTTTCCGCTTAATCATCGTCCATAACCAGGCGCCATCTATCATCTATAAAGTGGTAGCATTATCAGGAAAGTCATCAGTGAAGCATTAGAGATAGATCAGTAATAGGTAAAGTAATCTTTAAAGCTATTTATTTTTAATTAGTAGATTTTATTTATTATATATGTGTGTACAGATCGATGGCAGCCAAGTGCTTTTAGGTAGATGTAGCTTTGTGGAAAATGTTCTTCCCACAAACACTTGAGTTTTAAACGACTCCCGCAATCTAATCTATGAAGTCTACCCCCATATTTGTACCCCATTAAACTATCATCAACACTCTCAATTCGATGCCTCGTAAATATTTAATTTTATCCCATCGATTGACCATCTGTTGATCCACCCTTAGGCACCATTTCCCCAGTGTACTGACGGACCTTCTTCTGTGGACCACTGTGGCGGCGATTGTTTCTGGCTTTGGTTGTAATCGGTGCTATAGCTATAGGAATGCCTTGGCATCTAGTCGTCTTATGGGGATTACTGGGATGCTGCTGCAATGTTTTTTTTCTTTCCTTTTTTTTTTTTTGCAAAAGAGCAGAAGCAGGGCATCATGTAATCAAAAGTATCATAGATGTCCCTCTGTTGCTCTGTCACTCCGCTGTTTCTTTGGGTCTGCGCCGCGCTTCTTTGGGCATTAATGAATGAATGGAAAGCCCCGTCTCAGGCTAAGCCGGCTTGTCCAACTGACATCAGAGCGGAGCTCCCCATCTGAGAGGGAGTTACGATGGGAGTTGCCACGCTTGGTTGCGCCTCCCGCACCTAACAAGCAACCCCGCAGGTTTTTTCTTCTCTTTTTTTGATAAAAATTTCCATAAAAAAAGAATCAAATGAAAGAGGGAACCAACCCACCACCAACAAAAAAAATGACAATGTTGAGAGGTTTTTCTTTCGCAGCCGAAAGAAAATCCTCGGGTCTGTACTTATGCGGGTGTATATGTATGTATATATTGGAGGAGAATATATATGTATACTATGCAAATCAAGTAATTTGTCTCTGAAGCATTTGTCTGGCTTCCGAAAGAGAGCAAAAGAAAAGCAGGGACAGGCACAGAGATGGGGCATGAAGATGCAAATCCAGAGAGCAGATGAGGCAGCCACAACTTCCGGTGTCAATTTTTTTGTAGCTGTTGTTGCTGTTGTTGTTGTACGTCTTCTTGCCTCTCAACTTTTTTTGGTCTGTAAGTTGTGTAGGGGGAAGATTTTATAAATAAATTACTAAATAAGACGGGTCCCCCCTTCGTATTGTAGTTTTGCGTGGAGGCTGGGGGGACGCCTCGTCTTTTTTTTTGCTGTCTGTGTTTGTTGGTTGTGTATGCAGGTGGAAGCTGTTATCGTTGTCGTTGGCATCTTGCGAAAGAGTTTCCATCATTTTGGACGGTACTCTGTATCCTACAAAACGTTCGAAAGTATTATGAACTTTAGCGGGGGTTCGAGACTGCATGTAAGGTAAACGAAATTAAGGAGCATGCGATCAAAGCCGCTCTAGCCCAAATCCTGGTACAGCAAAACATATTCCTTACACATCTTTCTTTAATTGAAATTAAAAGCCATAGTAATCCTATAAAAATCCTTTTTGAGATAACATAAATAATCATTTATAAGAAATAATTTGTTCTTCACTAAACATTAGTTTCGGTTTCCCTAAGGAACCTATTCGAAATGGCCCAAGATAAACTGTGCCTGATCTCTTCTTATTATTATTTCCTTTTCTTTGAACTCCTAAATGATCTTCAAATGCAATATTTATCAACATATATTCCTTTCTTCCATTGAATATAAAACTATCATATTGGTGAATTCTAGGGTATCCACAGTCTCTGTGGCCTTTTATTTTCTGTGGAACATCTTTCGACTCGTCGTTCATTTTGGATTTCCTTCGACTCGACTGTTCATTTCAAAGCCATTAACAAATGGCAAGAAGCAGCCAAATTATTATTTCAATATAAAAATAGCTAAAATATGCTTAATTTAGTTGCGACTAGTAGTATATCTTTGTATCTGTCTGTATGTCTGTGTGTATCCCACATAATTATTTTTGGTTAAGTAAGGCCAGAAATTGAGCGTCGCGTCTGTCGGATGCCGCCGCCGCCGCGTGGATGTCAGAGACGCCCACCATGACGCCACTGCCACTGCCATCGCCACCGGCACCGCCACCGCCACCGCCCGCCAACAGCGAGCAACAGCCAACAGAAACGGCAACAAAACGGCAGAGACAACGTCAGCAGAACGGATCCGGATGGGGGGCCGGCCAAGATGTAGATGTGGGCCCTAAAAGCAGCCAAAGAATTATGGCCGTATTTTCTTTATTTAATAAAGTAAATTTATGCTTTAGTACAATTGTTTTTGGCCATAGCACAGGGGCACATCCACATACATCTCTTGTACACTGTGAGAAGTTCCCATGGCCTCCCTCCCACGGTCTGCCTCTGCGGCACTGCGGTCCATAAAATCGCCCAAAAAGCGTAAACCAAATTAGTTCATTTATATGTATGCGACAGAGAGATCTCTTTCCCTCTCTCTGTCTCTCGCTCTTCGGTTCGAGTGCTGGAATTGGAATCCCCCAAAGTTGGTCAACTTTTATGGGCATTGCGGCAATATATTGTACGATTATTGTAATATACTTGTATACATTGTACTTGTCTCTTCCTACTGGCCAAAAGGGTCAAGGGTCACTTGAAAGGGATTGCGGGGGTGGTGTCTGATGTTCAAGTGTCTCGTGTGTGTGTGGTATGTGCTGTCGATAAAAGATGGAAGGTTATTTTATGTGCTTGGATGGAGGCTTGAAACTATCTAGATTTGATTGCACTCAAGTGATTTTTTTATTGAACAACAGTATTGGAGATATGTACATATTTGTGTTATATGTAACAAAAATATTAATATATTGATAGAATTTCCACTAATAATATTATTATTGAAATAATATTATTCAATGTTCAGACTGAACTTAGACTCAACTATAATCCCATCAAATATCACCCTTTATAATAAAAGGTGGGATTGCATCTTAAAAGATCTTGAATTCCTTGTACCCGTACGCTTATATGGAAATTTGTACAATTAATCAACAAAGAATATTCTCTAGTGATTTAGAGGAATTAATGTCTATTAATAAATTTTATTTATGGAATCTTATCCATTTTCATTCGAGTTGAAACCACTCCTTAACCTCAACCGATATCCGCTTATTATTTATAAAGTTTTGAATATAAATTCTTATATAAAAAATAATATCAATTTAATTTTCAAACTATTTATCTGATTTTATCTTATGGCGTTCCATTTCATACATTTAGTCCTATACTAAAACTAAACTAAAAAACTTTAAAAAAGAATTTGTAGTTTTAAATTTATAAAAAGAAAATCTACACTTACTTTCATTATTTTCATACCCTTGAAAATCTTTACATGTATTTTCAAGTTATTCTTCACCTTCCTCCTCTAAAATGTTGGTTTCTCTTTAACTTTGAATCCTTGTGGTACCGGAACACTCCTCACACAAAAAACCATCACCTTGTTATCTCCTTCAAGCCGTGTAATGACCTGGCCCAAAACACAATAGATTGTATTTTATTGCTCACCTGGATAAATGTTGATAAGAACCAAAATGTGGCCCTACTTTGCTCCCCAAAGGCACTCCTCAAACAGAATGAAGCAATAGTCGTAAAAAGACAAGTTCAAACATTGATTTTTTATGACTCTTGGCCCCGCGACACTCGAGACTCCATGCAACATCAGAACAGGGAACTTTTACCTAAATTTCTCTTCTCTTCACATTTTGGTGAGTCTGGAACTTGTTTCTCCCCCCCCCCACCCCACAAAAGTTCACTCGTTGAACGTTTTGTTGGTGGTATTTATTTGGCAGCACTAAATGGATTCCGTTGAAATCGGCCTGATCTTGATATCTTGCTTCGTTTTCTTTCTTGTACGTTTCTTTCCCGTTTTGTTGTGTTTTCATCGTTTCGTGTTGCTTGTCAAGATCTCATTCTGTTCGAAGATGTAAAGGCCCTGTCACTCAGTCAGTCACTCAATCCGATCCCTCACTCCAGTCAGTCAGTCAGTCAGTCATAACGTGGTCGTCAACGCAATGCCAACGCCTCTGCCTTTGGGCCTTGTATTTCCACAGACACAAGAGATCTTCTTTTGGCCATATTTCTGATGATTTCTGTGCCAAAGCAACCTAATCTATAATCTTACCTCTACATTTATCTATCATCTGTTATTTTTGTTTTTAAATCTAATTCAATTTTCCTAAAAACTTACTTTAAATATATCTCCATAAACATTGATTCTTATCTAGAGAACAAAGCTAGAATCAGGCTAGAATTTTCCAGCTCATAAATATTTATTTATTTTTAAAAGCAAACAAAATCATTGACTCAAAGAACGGGAAAACCTTTAACCCTAATGGAATCAAAGAGAAAAACAATTTATATTTTATAGAGGGTTTTCCTCATAAATCTAACGATGGTAGCACATTGATTTTAGTTTCTATTTTTTTTTTTGTTGCCACGATGTAATATTATTTAAAAGAAAGAGAGAGAGAGAAAGATTTTTAGCACGTGTTGTGGCCAGATGTTTCCCTTAAGAGAACCTATTCGTTAGAGCCAGCAAAAGCAAACATCGCATGGAATAAAATGTGTAATAAAATAGAAATAATATTTATAGCTGAGACGTCGATATGTCTAAAAATAAAAGACGAAACCATCAGAGCAAAATACGCACACACACACAGAGAGAAAAGAGCTCTAGCTGCCTCAACCACAGGCGTCATGCCCTGGCCATGTGGACGCGTTCTCATTCATGGAGGCGCCGTGACCTGCCCCATACTCCCCTGCAGCAATCGCCCCAATCAGGGGGCCCTTTCCGTATAGACATATCCACTTGGCAGAGACCAGGACCGAACAGAAACGGAGGCCGACCCCCAACCAGAATGGAGAATGGAGAATGGAGAGTGCTGCGATGGATGGACATTGATTTAAATCGATATTTTGCGGCTGAGCTCATTTGGCGTAAAATAAACTTGCCCTCAAGTCAATAATCCCTTTGTTCACCCGGCATTCCATAGCCCATTCCCATTCCCATACCCTATTTAGCCCCCACTCCTTTTGGCATTTTGAAATATACTCGCATGCCGCTGCAGCGTTCGCTTTTCACTTCACACTTGTTAACAAATTTCTCGTGTAAACATCTCGGGAAATGAAAATGGAAAAACTTCTGAGAACGAAATGGTATTGCCTGCTAGCCGTTTCATTGTTTATTGATTGCACGATTTGGTTTCCTCATTCTTTCAGTTAACTGACGTGCTTTTGGTTTGGGAAAGTCTCCTCCTATTCACTAGATACCTATAGCACCTGACTCCTGACAGGTTTTTACTGCATCGAGTACTTGTTGGGAGCGATTGGCTATGTCTTTTCTTGATCAAGATCAACAGCCGACGCTCTATGGGTCCCTACATCCGAGAGGCTATCCGAGAGTATACACCTAAGAGCTTTTGCAGATAAAATTATTGAAAAATGCCCGAGAATAGCAAAAACAACATACATTGCGTGTGCATGAAGTGCCCAAACTCATGCTCGGTTCAAGATTCGTTGATAAGGGTTTTTCTGTTGGTTATTTTGTTTTTTTCACCATCGTTTCTCTGTGAGATCTTTCTAAATTTACAACTCCTGCGAGTAGTAACCATCTATCGACTTCCTCCTACCATTTTCCAACTTGTTTTTTCCTGTGTCTAGGTTCGTTTTTCTTCCCCACCCCACTCGCCTCAAAACGTGACATTTGAAGCCGAAGAAGAGCCATTCAAACTGTTCCCCATTCCCCCATTCATTTGCTCGGTCCCTCACTCTTGCATTCAATCATTTGATCAGGCTGTCATTCAATCAGTTTAATGGCATTTTCTGTTTTGTTATCTGACGCTGACGCTCCATGCTCGATGCTACCCTCCTGTTCCCCTATTTGCTGTTTCCCTTCTGTTGTGCCTCTCTGTCCTCTGATGCCAGGGGTAAGCTTGAACCGGAAGTTGTAATTAATGCGCGCCTTGGGGGCGTTTTCATGCTTCCGCACAGAGAAAGAAGTCCTGCTACGTGTCTGTGTCTACCTCTCTGGATCTATTCGAGTGTTCCAGTGGATGGCTGTGGGATGTGTGGGCGAGTTTATTTATAGGGAGTGCACACAGGAGAACCTTTGTCTATGTGCCTCTGCCTCTTCCACTGCCTCTGCACACGAGTGGGGCAATTGAAGTGGGGCAGAGTCACCTGAGCTACGAGCACAGCGAATGCCGTTGCCCATGAATCGATATTGGTATAGCAGCACAGCAGAGGAATTCCTTGATTTTACATGATTCAAGAATTTTTAATTTCCACAACTTTACAGCCACAACTTTGGCATCGAGGGTCTAACTTTTAACTGATTAAAGCTGCATAAATTATAGGATTTGCTTAGATTATAAATTTAGTATTAACAGTGAGAACAGAGACAGAGGTGCTCTTTGGTGGTGTGTTAAATATTTTCCCCAAAAAAAGTTAATTATCGACAATACCTAATGCTAAAAATGTGGTAAAAAATGTTCATATTTAAAAATATCGCTGCTCCCTGTCCTTCATTCTTCTCCTTATTTTTCTGTCCCCTTTTCAAAAATTCTTATGCTCAATTTTCCAATTAAGTTTGACAAAAACATAAATTTGTTGGCACATTCCAGATAATCGTATTTCAATGGAAAATGAATCAACTTTTTTGGGACCAGGGGTATTATGGTATGGGTAAATAAATCCTGAAAGGCCATAGACAATCTTCATCCTCCCACTCCTGCTTCTCTTTTGTGAGTGTATGTGTGTGTGAGGAAGTCTTGGCCAAAGTTCTAGCTGCTTTGGAATGCGGCGGCAAGTTCTATGCTCCAGAAATTATGCCAGAAGTTGGGTCCCGTGGGGGAGAGGAGGAGTGAGTGCTCTGACATCTTTCTTATCCCATTTTCTATGCCACGATATGGCTCAGGGTCAAAGGCTGGCCTTATTGATAAGGTTAAGCCGTTCCTTTTGGCTGCTTCTTAGTTCCGCTCGAGTAGGCAGGACTCCTGCCCACATTCTACGACTGCCCCTCGACGTATGCAATAAATTGGCTTTCCTTGAACTGCCACACGCGCGCGCACACACACACACACACAGCAAAAACACACCTTAAAAAGCTTTCAATCGACTTTCACCCCTCACTGGACTCTCCCTCCGGTGGCTCTCCGCTTAGGCTAAACGGCTAATTCGCCAAAACACAAGCGGCAAACAAATTGTCGAGGAGTGGCGAAGGCTAAGGATGGGGATGGGGATGGGGATGGAGATGGGGACGGCCATTTGTAAGAAACCAAATCGAAATGACATTTCGGTTTAAGTGAAAAAGACCAAATAGGGAGAAGCCAATTTCAAAGCACACGAAGCAGAAAGAACAGGAAGCAGCAAGAGGCAAAAGGTAGAGAGAAACTAAAGGCCGTAAAGGAAGAAACCGAAAAAAGAGGAAATGGCAGTGGCGGAGGCCGAACAGGAAGCAGCAGCGGCCGCAGAAAAAGGCAGGCAGCATAGAAAAGGCAGAACGGGAGACAGAAGCAATGGCAGTGGTGCACTGTACAAAAATGTTAAGAAAACGATTAAAAATACGAGACATGATCTACTATTTGTATATCGTGGCACTGTGTCCTTATGAAAGATTCATCTGAATGTTCTATGTATCTAAATGTTTCTTACAGTGGGTACACTTATGATCAGAGGCCTTATGGCCTAGAGTTACGTGATGGTTTTTGCAGACTCCTGTGATATCACACTATATTCCCTCAAATTCCGATATTTTGTGGCAAGCAAACTTTTAAAAATTCTTAAAAAAAACTACTAGAAATAAATGAATAAATCATAAACAAATTAAAATCAAAATATTATTATAGCCGAATGTGGAAAACAATTGACCGGGGCTGATTTTCATGCCATTTTTTTCAGTGTAGACAAGCAGCAAACGATAGGCTTCCATGTCATGGACATGCAAGCAAAGAGATGCCTCTCTCTCTCTCTCTTTCTACCTCCCATAAAAATGAGTAACGCCTTTTCTTTCAGTGTAGTGGCAGTCATAGCTGGGGCAGTGGCAAAGCCCTGTAGGCAGAAGTAGCGACCACAGCGCAGCAGAGAGACAAAGCCAGAGCAAAGAGCAGGATTCGCAGCAAAGACCCAAGCAGGGGCACAACCAGTGGCGCAATAATAAGAACGAAACCGAGACCGAAAAAGAGCCGGTGGCAAAAAACAAATGGCCAACAATTGACTTGGCCAATAAAGCATAAAGCCGTTAAATTCGAAAATCAATAACCCCAGCCACGGCCGGAATGTTTCCGCCAATTGTGTCCTACATCCGGTTTTCCATTTCGCTTTAAGTGGCTGAGGCCGAGGAGGTCCTTGTGTGTGCGACAAATGAAGGACGACAAATTGCCAAACGCGCCACGAACATTAAACAATTTTGCAATTTGTTTCCATTATTTTAAGCTGCCTTCAGAGACAGGCAGGCAGGCGGGCAGGCATCACCCCTCCCTTTTATCATCTTCAGGATACACCCACCACCCCCGCCGTCCTTTGGTGGGCCATCTTCTTCCTTGCTCATAATTGTGTCAAGGAGGTTCATTCACAGTCATTAGCGACAGAGGGTGTGTACATGTACACCCCCACTTCCCCACTTTTCCCCACTTTCCTGCTCTCTTGCACTCATCCACGTGTGCGATGGCCTTGTCGCTCGCGCTCTGTCACCCTGTCGCCCGTTGTCGCCTCCCGCACTGTCATGTGTCATGTGAAACAGCTGTTAATGATACAAGTGTCTCCGTTATTTCGTAAAATTTTACATTTTATTCTCCCACTGTCTTTGGCCGTCTCTTAATGCCCCTTCTGAAGTGTTGGCGAGGCCATTTACTTAAGCTAAATGCTTACAAGATTTCTGTCTGCATGATGGCACATAATCTCTGGTGGGATGTTGGACGAAGGGATGGGGAAAATACAAATCGAAGTAGTATGAATATTATAGGGCACGTTTTTTTTTAATTTGAAAGCAGTCCAACAACCGCAAAACAAAAAAATAATGACAAAAACCTTTTCTGCGAGGCTGAATTTTGTTTTTGCACTCTCGATCCTAAGCATGGGTCTCTATTCTCGGCCGCGCACACGCATGTATTTTGTTTTATTACCTCTTTGGCTGTTTATTGTAGAAGAATAAATCTAAATAAATAAGGCACAATAGGAGTATTAGGAGCAATCAGCGAACGATGAACTATTTAAAGAAAAATCAAAGAAACTATTAACATAAAACAGTACTAAATGCAGACCTTTTTTCCCCTATCTCATTGAAATAATATTTGTCAGATGGGTAGATACCATTTATACGTTTAATATTCAAATTATGTCCCCTTTTCGTTGAAAAAGATTCCATAAATCATAAATAGATAATGCAATTTATTGCATTGGGATTCCCATTAAAAATCAATAAATTTTTATGAGACTCATCAATTTATTTGAATTTATATTTATATTTCGATAAAATTCCCCAGCCAATAATTAGTTTCCCAACAAATTATTACAAACAAGTAATTTTATCGCTCATTAGCATAAAATAAATGTAAAATTTTCCGTTAAAATTCTTATAATCTGTTAATGCACATTCAATATGACATTTCCACAGATCCCCCCTGTTTAGTATATAATCCAATTTAATTAAAACTTAACAGCAGAAGTTGATGATGTGGGTGAAATATCTGACATTTAATTTCAATATATTTATTCAGCTTAACCATTTCTGTGGCAAAAGTTTATCCAGATTTGGAGAAGGGGTCTGTGCGAGTAAAACTCTTTGCTCAAAACTTTCGGTAGCCGCAAATGTTGACGACATTTGTCCACACAGATGCTGCCCTTCAATCAAGACAATCCCCGGGCCAATTTGATAATCCTCCATCCATCCAAGCATCCAACATCTGGGTCTGTTAACACATTTTCTTGGCCCACAAAAGCCGCACCGCAAAAGTCTGCTTGCGTCATGCGAAAAACTACGAAAACTGAGACATCGCATCAATAAGCCTTAAGAGACTTGGACTTCATATTGCCGTTTGCTTCGTGACTCTCAATGGGTCTCAATCGAAACGAGGATGAAGGCTCGAGACCTGGGATACCCTGGCAAAGGAATAGATTCATAATCGAAAAAATCCCCCGAAATTGTCTAGGGTATACAAATTCTCCAACGAGAGGAGGCTGGAGAGAAAGAGAAGGAAAAGGAAAGACAGCGAGACAGAGGCTTGATATAGACACGTGCAGCCTTTTGCTAAACCCAACGGTATCCGCATAGCAAGACACAGTGCAGAGTGACTGAATAAATGAGTGAATGAATGAAGAATGAGTGAGTGAGCGAGTTGGTGGATTTGAAAGCGTGGCAGTGCCGGTGTGGGCGACCCAAAACGTAGGCCAATGTTAGGGCATGGCCTGATGAATATGTTGAAATCAATCAGGTTACCCGAAAAAGCAAAGACACGTTTCCACCAGCCTGCCCCCCTCAATCTCTTCCCTCAATTGGCTCATGATATGTGACTTGGGTACGTGAAAATTGCATTTCATTCGCTCTCGCTCTCTCTTGCGATGTCTTTATGTCTCTGTGTCTCATATTGGGAAGACGTCACGTCATGTCTTGTCATGACAGGTGGGAGCGTGGGCGGGTGGTGAAGGTGCGCTAACGGTTATGTGTCGCATGTGCCACGGTGCGCCCTGTCATCTTCAGTGTGCTCTGTTGGGCTCTGTTGCATTTGACATTTCACTGTTGTATTTATTAAAATTTGAAAAAAAAACACGTTTTTTCCCCCACAAAAGCACTCTATCTGTGTTCCTCATTCCCTTTATTCTCTGGGCTCTTTGTTCTTCTCCCTTTTCTTTGCGTAAACTTGTTAAAAACTCATTATTATGTTGGGAACAGGTAAAATTCTGTTTTTCACATACCCTTGCAGGGGGTATTGTGTTAATTTTTTCTTACATTTTTTCCTATCAACAAATTTTCCATCAGTTAAGTAAAAAAATTCCTAGCAAAAATTATATTATATCCTATGGTTATACATATATTGGAATCTATATATTATTTTTGATCTATATGAATGTAGAACAGGAGTATACAAGGAATTTTATTGATTCCCAGTAGAGTGAAAGGTCCACGAGAGACAAGCTTTTTAAAATTTTAACCGGAATCCGTGACACATTTTGGAATATTGGCACTAATAATTTTAACACAACATCGATATTTTTTATCGATTTCATTGTACAAGCCCCTAATCGCTTGTGCCAAAACATCTCTTTTTATGTCATTCGAAAAAAAAGTTTCAAATAGGAGTTTCGCCCATTGAGGATTCTTTATTCAATAGTTACATTATTAACAATAATCCATATGCTGGTTGGGTTTACAGATGTAATTGGTGTACATGGATCTATGTTCTGTAGATTAATTTGTGTCGGTGTTTTTTGTATTGTTTTTGTTTGGATATTTACTTAGCAACATTCTATGCAAAGTTTTAACCCAATATGCGTTTAACGTCTGAGGATTTGCTCAGATCACCCTGGTACGAAATGGTTCCAGATCTGGCGATGCGACATTCGAGCATCTCCGTGGAGAAGTTTACGTCCTGGAAGCCGACAATAAAGTCAGCCGTCGTGCTGTCCTTTACCAGAAGAATCTCGGGTATTACTTCGATGCGCAGGCGCTTCTGCAGGAATCCAGCTCTCTCGATGTTCAGTTTGCAGAACTTGGCCTCCAGATGCTTGGCGGCCAGGAGCTTCAGGTGCCAGTCCATGATGCGGCAGCCCTGGTTGCCAGTCTGATAAAACAGCACAACGATGTTGGGCGTATGGCTTGCCATTTCGAAAAACTCCTTCTCGTCGAACAACTGTGTGTACACGCCGTGGCCATTTGCGAGCCAGTCCTTCTTGTTGTTCTCTGCCTTCATTTTCGAACAAGCTTTGCGATATTCGAGCTAAAAGATTCAGGAAGACTTCAAGTGAACAAAATCTATAGGACTTTTAAATACAATTACCGAACTATTTGTAGCGTAATCTATTGATTCTTTTCGAATGTTTCCAGTTTTAGAACTTTTATGAAAGTGAAAAGGCTTTAATCCTGGTATATGCCCTAGAAGCTCACTGCTTGCTGAGACTTTGTTGCCTTCAACTATACAGCCAGTGTTGCAGGCTAAAGAAATGCTCTATTATTGTTTGCGAACACTGTTATATGCTCGTTATACTCGTATTGCTTGTATTTCGGGAACAGGCGATTCGGATTCGGCTCTATATTCACCTAAATTCTTAATATATTTCTTTCCATTTCCATTTAAACCTTTACCATTTAAATATCTCCGCAACAGCTAGTAAAAATATTAAATAGCTGTACAGAGAATATCGTCTAGTTTTCAGAGTCTTATTATTTCGGTATTTCTAGTGGAAGTTCCTTCACATTTGCTGTCATTCTTTGCGGCTGTCCCAGACACTCTCTCTCTCTAGCTCTCTCTCTCTCTCGCTCTAGCTATGGAAACGACGTATCGAAGGGAAGTATATCCAAAGCTATAGCGTTCGAAGAGCTCTCCTTCCATTCTTGTTTGTTAGGTCTTGTATCCATGTGGTTCGTGTTGCTATTTGGACACTGTCTGTTGGTGTCTGTTGGGTGTTGTGTGGTGTGTGTGTATTGTGGTAGTTGTATCACATATCAATTAAAAGTTTCGCCCCAAGTTGTAATCAGTTTGAGTGGAGTCTGTGCCCAGTGCCTGTCCGTGTTCCCAGTGCTGCCAGTGTTGCCTGTGTTGCCTGCTTTTGGGCGTGCCCCAGTGATTCGGCTAATGATTCCGGTTACAGCCACGGCAAAGAATTTGTTGTTACATTGTATTCGCTTTGTTTTCCGATTCAATGGATGCCAAGGGCTTTTGTTCGCAGTGTGAAGGGAGGCAGGCATCTAATGCTAATGGCTGCTCTAATTGGTTAGATTAAAGGTGGCTTTAAGTGGCAATCGGATTGTTGGCTTCATAAGCGGATAAACAACTATTTTTTTGAAGATTTCAATTGCGTGTGGAGTGTGTAAATATTAACAAGGAAACTTAATAGTCAACTGATTGCAAGACCTGCCAATCTATTTGTGGAATATTAACATATGTATGTTAAAGATTCTACGATTTTTCGCTCGATACCTATATCCTTGAGAGCTTTCCTTTTGGTTTGCAATAAATTGCATTCCGAGTCCCAAAAGAAATTCGCACAACGAAACAAATCAATAAAATTAAAGCAAAACCTCGAGTAATAATAAAACCCGACTTTAACACACCCCCCCTGGAGCCATGTGCCAGCCATTTAGTTAGATCGTTATAAAAACACTCTCTCGTGTGCGTGTGTGTGTGTGTGTGAGTGCAGCTATATCCATATCCATATAGACACGACGCCCATAACTACCCGAACCCGTGCATCGCATCGATATATCGGGGAACGCTGTGGCCTGGCCTGCGGTTGAACGTGATTTTTCAAATGTCACGCACACACGGAATGATATGTCGGTGGTGGATGGGGGGCCAAAAACAACAGTAAATCTGTTTACGTGGGTGGGAAAAAAAAAATGAAAATTCAATGAAAAACGCTTTCGCTCGAAACTGCCAGCGATAACGAAAACCATTCATAAAACGCGTCGCTTGTAAACGTGAAACTGATAGAATGGATCCGATAACTATAATGCAATGGGATAACTGGTTACAGGTAGAAGAGTGTGTTACGTGGAGTTCTGAAGCTCAAAAACATATCAATCTGGCGACCTGAATTCGAAAATGTATCCTGAATCAGATGTTTAAGAATTCAAAGGCTCTCCAGTGCAACCACAGCTCCCTGGAGGGTACTAATCAGAGATTCCTACCTCTCATCATAGTACTTCGAACTTGGATACTAGTACCAGCCAAGAAATCATATTTATTCGTAGTTAAATATGGATTTGCGATGATTTTTAATTCATTTAATTCTTCGAACAACTAATAAATACAATACAGGCCATGTCCTTGCTCCCAACTACTTCCATCTCTCCCACATGACGATGTGATGCTCGACTCCCTACACATAAGCGAAAAGTGCAAAACAGGATGCCCGTGAATTGCCAAAACAACATAAATTGCGTGTACATAATGGGTTTTTTTTTTTTAGTTTTTCTGGGGCTCTTAGCCCGTAGTTTCCTTGGTCTATATACAAAATATATTGAGTATTGAAATATTGAGAAAGAGAGAGAGAGAGAGAGAGAGAGCTTTCACAGTAAAGTCCATGTCTGGGTGGGTGTGTTTTTTTATTAAATATGCAGCGAAGCAACATTTATTTAACTTTTACTTTGAGTTAAATGTAATTGAAATGAGCGACGACGATGGCGATGACGCGACGTCAAGCAATTTTATTTCATTGTACCGTCCTCCTCCGCCTGTGCCACGTCCAGTGCCGTGCCTCTTTCCAGTGCCACTGCCTGGCAGCGTAATTTCTTTTCAATTAACAATAACGAAACGAAGCGAAATTGGTAAAAGCAAGAGTAGTAGCTCCGCAGAAAGCTGTTGCCGAAGGGGAGAACGCGGGTGCAGCTCTACAAAATGGTTCAAGTCTTTAATTGAAATAAAAAAAATAATACTACTCGCACAGCACACACACAAATTGTGTTTAATTTCTGCCACAAAAGAGAGGCTGCTGCTGCCATCCGCACCTTTCTTTCAGTTAAGCCCTCGGAACTGGGACAATTTGCAAAAAGCTTAACTTTATTTTCAGTATGTTTTTGTACAAGTTGGTCAACAGTTTTCGTTCTGTTTCGGTTCTGGCTCTGGCTCTACCTCTACTGATGCTCTTTCTGGGGCTGTTATCGCACGTCATCAGACTTTTGCTGTCTTTTCATTTCATTTCTTTTCATTGCTCCGCACAATTTCCGCAGCGACATTTTACAATTGTCCATGACTGTCATACAGAAAAATACACTGGGCGAAAAAAATGCTACTAGAAATTAATTTTGGAATAGAATCAAGGAGGATTTAGCAAGACATCTTTAAGCTTGAAGATTATCTTGTTATAACCTCAAGATCATATGTAAATATTTATATAATAAAGTATAACATATAATAATAAATGAATATTATAGTATTATAACGAATAGCGGAATGGAGTAGGGGGAAATACACCTTATCGTAGAATCATTAAATACTATGTATTGCAAGTTTTACAGCAATATATGTATGTGGTATTCTTTTCTAACCATTTCCTTCTAGATGTCCAAGAATATATGTAATCCATATACGAGTATTTGAACGAATACTTTTTTGTTCAGTGTATTCCAGAGTGTATGGCTATGTGTGTGTGATTTCCAGTTGCTGATCTCTGTCCAATGCCCCCGACCGACCATATAGCACGGAAACATTTTTCAGCTGCCTTTTCTCTCTGTTGACACAAATCATTCGCTGGAAGTGTCGCTCCCGTTTCCACTTCTCCTCCATATCCCTCTCTGACGTATCTCTCCACCCCTCTCTCTCTCTCTCTGACGTTTTCCCCTGACGGCCTGCATTTCTTGTCTACTTTTGTGTTTGGATTTGTTGTCCAAATGTGTGGAGGCCCTGCCTGTCCGTATCGGTTACACTCAAAATGGATGTAAAAACGCTCTAGACGATGGCAAAAATGTTTGTACAGTTAAGAGTGCTCGAAAAAAAAAACTGTTCGATTCTTGTAGGGAACGGACGGATGGCACATGGGTAGTGGTAGAGGGACAGCCTTTGAGGGTCTTTTAAAATTTATTTCTGTTTGCCAAGCAGTTAAAGAATTTAATCTATGTACATTTTCAAGTAAATGTAGAAGGAGGCAAATGGAAGGGCAAGGAACACAGATATAGTAGGGCGAAAGTCTCGTTATCACTGTTTTAAGATTTTTAAAGAATACAAAGAGATTTTTACTTTCTAAGCTCTCTTTTAGAAGATATATCAAAGCCTTTATAAAGCTGTCTCATAATCAAGTGATCCGATCGTTTGAATCCTCAAAAGCCAATGGAAATCAGTAGCAGTGGAGTAAAAATTCCATATAAGCGAATTAGAGGATCAAAAGGTTCAATTTTCAGGCTTAATTTAGGAAAGGTTTGAATATTTAATATATCTCAGAATATCTTGAATATCTCAGAAACAGAAAAAAAACTCCTGAATCCTATCTGAGCTTGCTCTTCTGGCTTGCTCACAATCGAAATCCCTTTCCTTTAAAGTCCAATATTTACCAAGTATCCTGTTTGGCACTCCATTCATCTACATTACAAGTTCTTGCCAACTGGAAATCAACATTCCGTTTCCAAACATACCTAACCTAGAAAACAGCAAGAAGCAAACGAACGAGAGAACAACTTTATGAACATTTTTTCACTTGTCTATTTGGACCACTACTCCGCTCCATCCATTCCATTCCATGCCAAACAAAGAAAATAATATGTAATTCAAAACATTGTTCAAGTGTTCCAGTTTTTCCAGAGAGTGTACGAGTGTGTGTGTGTTTATAGAACTTTTGCACCACACATGAGAATGGAATAGAAACACAGAAAGGAAGGCTATCTAGATATCTATTTCCTGGGGCCGAAGCTCAAGATACCCTGGAAGATCTAATGGAAGATAAGTGATAAATGTATGTGGGATTAAGATTTCCATGGAAGACGGCTACGATTTTGGGATCTCTGATCTTGTTGGATCTTTAATGAAAGACCATAATAGTACCCTGTGAAAGGGTATACCAAAGTACAGTAGAAGACCATCTCACAGATGGTGGAACTTGTCCAGTTGCCGTTGTTTTTGTCAATCCGTTACTCGAGTGGATCCCCGTCGCCTATCCATCCTACGAGTATCATCATCAACATCATGGGGCATGATGATGAGCCCGGCCCGCTCTTTGGCTGCTGCTCCTTTTCCATTTCCATCTTGGGCCATCGCCTCGACTCGACTCGCCTAATGGATGTCTCTTTGTTTGGCTCTGCATCTCTGTCGTATCTCGTTTATTGATGCTGCATCTCTCGACGACTGCCACTCCACATCATGGCTCCACTTTCCGCTGTCCACTCCAGTGGATTCCCGTCTACTCTCTTCGGCTCTGCACTCCACTCTACCTACCGGATGAAATTGCGCAAGCAAACAAACACATCCATTTTGCAGAGTCCCCCAAGCCACCCCGTTGTTTGTTTGGATTCATCCGACTATTCCCACTATCGGCCATTGGCAGTCTCTGCTCTCCAACACAAACACAAACCATATATAGGAGTGTATATATACATATATATCTATCATCATCCCGGCAATCCTTCGCCTGGTACTCCGTTGTGGAATAAATTAAAAAAATCGGCTTTGCCAGCCGTTTGCCGATTACTGGACCATGTCGAGCCAAAAATCCAAATGCTGTCAATGCTGGCCAATATCTAAACATTATGCATATGCTCTTTGATATTATTGAAGAGTTTAGACAGAGTAAACACTGATCCATTTTGTGGTGAATGGATGAATGGACAGAATGGATTTGGGGTGTAGAAACGAGGAGAACACTTTTAACATCTGTAATACTATGAAATGGTTTTTTATTTTGTTAGAAAAATTCTAGCTTACATGAGATTAGCATAAACACATTATTTTCGAATTTGGAAATATTCCAACAACAGCAACAGCACAAATTCCATATTAGGGAAGCTCGAGTCTAGCTCTAGAGGTTTGGATATTGTAGATATGGGAGGAAGTCTAAAGAAAAACTCAACGATTTATTACCTTTTAGTGATATACTTAGGTCCTTAGATCAAGTAAAACCAATTGAATGGTGGCAATGTATTAAGAAATAGTTCTTAGTGCTGATATTTCAAAGCGAAACTGTTTTCGGAATGGTCTTTACAGAATTCAGCAATCAATTGCTAGATCTACGAGCGCTTTTAGGTCAGATCCCATCTAATCAAGTTCTTTAAACTCGTAGAGATGTACTCGTATGGTATAAGCCCCCTGCACTGCAATAAACCGCACTAATATTCCAACAAATATTTGCATCTGTGCCGCATCTCTCCCAACAATCCAAAAAATTTGATCTAGTTTTTGAGAAACTGGTGCCGCATACCATGACCATTCCCGTGTTTACAACTCATCTCTCCCCAAAAAAGGGAACAAAAATACATGCATAAAAAAGAAAAGCAAAAATAAGGAGCAAAGAAGAAAAAAGCAAATGATAAAATTGTGTCATAACATTACCAGTAAAAACGAGTTGGCTGAAAACCTGAACCTATCCCAAAACCAAACGAAAAATTCCCCGATGATTATGATGATCATAATGATGATAGTATGGCTGGGTGTCTGCTCCGATTGGGGTTCGGAGACCTGTTTTCAAGACCACTGCAGTGCAGTCCCCGCAGCAGAAAAGGCAATGCCTCTCAATCCAGTCCTGTACGAGTATGTTGACTTATGGGCCACAGAGCCAGAGCCTGTTTGCCAAAAGTGGGTCGACTTGGTCTTGCTCTTGGTCGTCTTGGTCGTTGGTCTTGCTCTTGGTCATGTGGGGAGTGTGGAGTGTGGAGTGTGTATGTGTGGAATGTGATTTGTAGCCTGTACAATGTGTGAAAATGGCCTGACAACGACTTGACTTTATCCCCTCTCTGTCTCTTGCAGCGAATGTGTTTCAATGATGTTACTGCCTTCGGGGCGTTCGAATAGTGATGTCTATCCGCTACAAAGTGCCAACAACAGCAGCACAACAGCCTCAGCCTCAGCCCCAGCCGGAGCAAAGCCCTTGCTACTGACACGAACATCATCGCCACAATTGACAACGTTGCCCACAACAAATGGCACCAACGCCCCCCACACAACGCCCAATCGCCCACTGAATGGTGTAGGAGGAGCAGCAGCAGCAGGAGCCGCCGCCGGATGCCCGTCACAGTCGCAGTCACAGTCACAGTCACAGACCGGAATACAGCCGATAACAGCAGGAGGAGCAGTAGCAACAGGAGGAGCAACAACGGCAGGAGCAACGGAGGCGACAACAACGGAGCCTGTCAGCAGTGGAATTGGGGTCGGCGTTGGCCCTGCCACTGCCGCTGGCACGGGCATCTATGGGCCACTTTTGGGTCAAAGCCATGGACATGGAAGTAACGCTGCTGGCGTTGCCGGAAATTGGTCCGAAATTGATGGACACTTGGAGACAATACAGGAGAAGCTAAAGCCTGGTTGGACCGTGCATTCGGGAAAGGAGGGACGACTCTATTATTGCAAGTGAGTGAAATGCCAAAGTATCATTAATCATACCATCCCCACGATTTGCTCTCCTCTTTGGATTATAAACTGGAAAATATAGGAGATCTGAAACGTTCTTTTGTTGGGGGAGGGATCTAACTGGGGTTAAGAAAATTATTATCAAATGTTAAGGTATGTTTTCTATTGGAAACAATTCTATATTGAGGTTTCAATTGTAATTTATCGTAAATGATCGTAAATATCCTATAGAATTCGTGCGAAATTCGTATTATATTTGAGGAGGAGTTACACTTTTGATAGGAATTATCATTTGATGTTCCTAACATTTGGTAAATCTTGTACCTTTTTCCTGTTTTTTGAAGAATAATAGTATAATTTTCAAGGATATTTTCAAGAATTAATTCAATCATGGGGATAATAATCAGAATATTGATTATCCTTTTGCATTGAAATGATGAAATTCGAGGACACTTTAATGTTTATAAAATATTAAATCGCTTAAAACACAAACTAGCTTTCATACCTTTTTGGAATTCTGTGTTGCATTTTTAAACTAAATTAATGATTCATTTCAAGTCATTTACAACTTGAAGAGTCACAATAGGATTTTACTGGAAAATCCTTAAAAGTTGTTCCTTTTTTAAGTTCTGGAAGGCCTATTAAATATTTAATTCTTCAACAAAAGTTTTCATTCAAGTGACGTTTTAAAATATTTAAGTACTGCCCTCCTTTGGGAAGTTCTATTTCCACTTGCTAAGAAAATATTTGGAATGGGAATATTCCTCCTTTGGTAACTTTTCGGATCCTGCTTTTAATATCAAAGAACTCTTTAAGCTTTAAGCTAGGAAAAGTATCCTACAAAGGAATATTAAACAGTGTAAAAAGCCTGACATTTATGCAAACATTAGCGTGGCCAAAGTTCCAACATTCTAATGCCTGTCCCACTGACGGAGTGACTGGCGGAAATACGATGTCCTGGCCTGGTTAGATGGATGCGAATGTGAATGTGAGTGCTGTGAATGTGGGTGGGTGGATGGGTGGCTGACTGAATGGCTGGGTCTTGGTCTCGGGGCTGTGCTGCACATAAATTGATTATGCGCAAAATTCTATTAAATAATTTTACACTTTGTTGCACATCAAACTGAAAGCGCACAAAATGCCATTGCCGAGGCGACTCGCTGTGGCATGGATGGGGATGGGACTTGGACTGGGGGCGATGGAGACTGACTGAGTGAACAGCTCTGGTTGGGTCCCCGGGTACAAACACGGACATGGACATGGTCCCGAGACCCCCTTTCACCCTCTCGCTCTCTCTCTCTCTCTCTCTCTCTATGTATCTCTGCTTCTCGGAAAGTGTGCAAAAGTGCAAAACTAATTATCACAATTGTGTGCAGCCAGGAAATGAAGAAAGACAGCAACGGAAGCCACCAAGGTGGCCTGATGTGGGCTGGAATTGGATTTGGTTCTGGGCCTGGGTCTGGGGCTTTGAGTTGGGTTTGGCTTGCTATGGGCTTGGCTTTGCTTTGCTTTGGGGCTGGGACTGGCACTGGGGCTGAGGCTTGTGGCACGATTATGGGTGGCTGCTGTTTATTGCATAGTCATGCAAATAACCCAATTAGCGTTGATTAATGTCAATTGAAATGCATTTTGCAGGGCCCAGCCACAGGGAAAAACTATACCCTTGGTTGTGTCTGTAGGGTTAGCTTATCCACAAACAAGTCTATCAACAAGTTCAGGGTCAATTGTGGGTGTGCAGGCTTTTGGGTAACTCTAGTGGGATTTATTTTTATAGAGATAAATGACTGCAGATACCTTATATGGATCTAGTTTGCAATCGTCTGATTATGAATTTAAGAGATCTCTAATAGGAATATGTATGTACATATATAGTTCACCCTTGTATAAGACCGGGGTATAAATAAACACAATATATATGTATTATGCGCCAACTAACCATAAAATTATAAAACTTTTCTCAGCCCGCTTTTTATTCCGTGAGTGAAATTATCTATTTAAATATTGTATAATTTCAAATATTTTTCCAAAATTAATTCGCAATCATTAGCTGTCATTTAATACCTGTGATTCGATCATGTTAATTGTTTTAATAGTACGAGTATGTATATTATAGATAACCACACATACGCATACCTCTCCCGACTCAGTTCCGATTCCAAATTCTTTGTGTTTCGGGGAAAAGTCCCTGAATAATAATTTAAATTTAATTGTAATGATATTCTGTTCTGTTTTCCAGCCACTTGGCACAAACATCAGGATGGCTGCCCGCCTGCGAGGATTGGAGCAAGCATGAGGAGCTCTCCTATGGCTGGGAGCGTGCCATAGATTCCAAGGGTCGTTCCTACTACATCAAGTGAGTATCTATCTGGCCATATACTATACCTAAGGAGAACACTCTCTTAATTACATTCTTTATAGCCATCTGAACAAAACGACCACATACGAGGCACCCGAATGCATACGCTGGGACGAGCATCCGCCGGAGCCGCGTCTCGTCCACCTGCAGCGGAATGCCAGCCTGGGATTCGGTTTTGTGGCCGGCAGCGAACGTCCGGTGATTGTGAGATTCGTGACAGAAGGCGGTCCCAGCATCGGGAAGCTGCAGCCAGGCGATCAGATACTCGCCGTGAACGGGGAGGATGTGAAGGACGCGCCCCGGGACCATGTCATACAGCTGGTGCGTGCCTGCGAGTCGCAGGTCAGTCTTCTGGTCTGCCAGCCCATGGCTCACTGCATCCTGCCGGGCCGCAAGTCCACACTCCTGTCGGCGGGCAAGCGGGCCAAGCTGCGATCGCGTCCGAGTCGCGTGAGATTCGCCGAGAGTGTGTGCGTCAATGGGGCACCTCTATTTCCGGTAAGCAGATGGACATCCCTCGAGCTGTGAATCAATCTTTAACTTGTTTTCATTTGTATTAGCCCTCGGCGTTCTCTCTGGGCGATATATGCGTGCCGCCGATGGCAAATGTGCTGAAGGTGTTCCTGGAGAACGGGCAGACCAAGTCCTTCAAATACGATGCCACCACCACGGTCCACGATGTGGTTAGCTCTCTGCTGGACAAGCTCTGTCTCTGCTGCGGAGAGCTCTTCAGCCTGGTCCTAGAACATGTGAAGAGCCTCAAGAGAAATAAGCTCACGCTGCTGGATCCCCAAGAGTCCTTGGCCAGGGTAGGATTCAACTTTCCAGCAATGGGGAATCTCAGATTAAAGATTTGCTTTTCCTTTTAGATTGCTGCTCGTCCGGGAGCCCACAAGCTGCGCTGCCTATTCCGCATCACCTTCGTGCCCATCTCGGCCGCCGAGCTGGCACAGAGGGATCTGCATGCCCTGGACTACCTCTACATGCAGTGCTGCAACGATGTCAACCAGGAACGCTTCGCCCCCGAGCTGCAGCCGGAACTGGCCCTTCGCCTGGCCGCCCTCCACATGCACCAGCACGCCCTGGCCAACAATTTCTCACCCGCGAAGCTCACCGTCAAGCTGGTCGAGTGAGTGCAGCCCCCAGTTTCCCCCACAGGGATATGGTGATCTGGATAATTAATCTCTGACTTCTCTGATCTTTCAGACGCGAGTTTGGACTGGAGCGATTTGTCCCAGTCAGCCTGTTCGAGGGCATGAAGCGGAAGGAGCTGCGCCGCCTGATCTCCCACTTCTTGAAGCTCAATGCGGAGATGACGGGATCATCGAGCAAGGTCCTAACACAGCTGCAGGTGAGAAAAAGAAAGAAAAAAAAACAAACGAAACAACTAGAAATGGGTTAATGGGTTAATGAGTTAATAGAATAGTCTACAGAAGACACTTTTCAAATCAAATCTACCAAATCGACTAAACAAAGGATTAAAGAAATATCTTGACTAAATACTTAACTAAAGAAGAAACTATCAATGTACTTATAAGCAGTGGAGATGGTGTTAGGAATGATACGACTTCCTACTTAATTCAGGATAGATAGACTAGAGATGACCACCAGAAAGGTCTCATATGAATGGTTTTTTCCCAAAGAAATGGATTCCAATATATGAAAGATATCTAAAGATGATTCTCTTTACTTGGTTGGCCGTTATTCTTGTCCTTCCTATTCTATTGCTATTGAGAGACCTTCTCAGAGAGGATCGCAATAGAGAGGTGATGAGGGACTACGTCGAAAGTAGTCCTTGGTATTTTTAAGTGTGAGTGAGATGGATAATATTTGGCTCAGAAAGAATACTTGGAAATGTTTGGAAGTCAGTATCTTTGCAGAAAGTCGACCTGTTGATATATATTTTTTTAAACAATTCTTTATATGGAAAATATGTGCTTTTCGTTTGATATTTATATATTAAATAATTTATATAAATAATATTGATATTTCGGCCAAACAATAACAAATATCACCTAAATATGTGCAATATTATATTACATATCCCTAGAAGTCGGTGTTGAATAATCGAGTGAGAGAAGGCCACACCATAATTCAAATATATAATATAAAAAATCAGTGAAACGAATCTCTAAATATTTATAAAAACCCGACGTAATCGTATAATTGCAGGCCAAACTCCATTATCTAGATATAATCGCTAGTTTACCAAGCTATGGAGCCAAATGCTTTAGCACAAACCAAAGAGAAGGCGTCGAGCGTGTCCTGTTGGTGAGTCCACGCTTCGGCCTCAGTCAGATATCGAGTGCCCGCAATTCGGTGGTGAGTTATCCTGAAAAACAAAAACCGGCAAAACCCCTTCACTCACTTTTTTTTTTGCTATGAATCAGCCCCAACCGATTTCGGCCATCGAGGACTTCACCCATGTGGTGGTGAATCGTGAGGACGATGTGACCTGCAGTGTGTCCATCTTTATGCTCGGGGATCGGGCCGTAAAGTTCATCATGGAGGATCGGGATGCGTGCGAGTTCAGTTTGGTCCTGGGCGGCTACTATCGCCTGCTGACGGGTGAGATTCCTTTTGGGATACCCCAAGGATTACTGATATATTTCGATTCATTTCTCTCTTAGGCAACATGTTGAATCTGCTGAGGGAAAGAGACCCCTCGGACGAGGATAATGCACCTGGTTTCTTGTCGCAGCACACGGTGCTGCCCGCGGGCTGGAGCTATCTGCTGCCCTACCACACGCGGGCGCACAGCGTCAACTTCCTGATGACGCCGCCCTACCATCCCGTGACGCAGCTTCCCCCTCAATTGGGGGCTCCCTTACAGGCGCAATCACTGCCCTATGTAATGGACTTGGATCTGCACAGCGTCATGGCCACGGAGCTGCTGGAGGAGGCGGCCAAGGACTCGGGCCTGAGCGACAGCAGCGGCAGCAACTACTGCGAGGGCCGCATCCAGTCCTCCCATCAAATGGCCAGTGTGGAGGCCAAGAACGAACAGGTACTGCGTCGCGTCCAGGAGCTACAGCATCTCGTCCAGACCTCCGAGCAGTATCTGAGTGAGCAGGAGCAGGGACTCTCCGGCGGAGGCCAGACAATGGCCGTCCTCGAGTTTGATTCGGACTGCGACAGTCTCAACAGCAGTAAGGTCTCCTCCACGGAGGAGACCTCGAATGTTCTTAGTCTGGGCGTGTCTCTGCCCCCGAGCAATCCCCTCAAGCACAGCGACTCGCTGACGCTTCTGGCGGAAACCATCAGCCATGATCTGAGCGGCATCACGCAGGGCCTCAATGCCATACCGGAGACGGTGGCGCCCGTCTCCTCATCGGCCCCGGCCACTCCAGCCACGCCCAAGCGAAAGCCGAGCCTTTGCAGCACCTCCAGTCCGCGGCCCCAGCGAAAGATGAACGGATTCAGTCAGCTGCTCAGCGATCTCCAGGCCTTGGGCACGGACTTTTCGCAGAGCGAAAGCGACTCGGAGTCGGTGGCCTCGCCCGCCCAGTCGCCCACCGCCAGGCGACCCCAGATAATGGTGCTCCAGGCAGCAGGCGGATCCATTCCCGGATCCGGAGGATTGGGAGCTGCCAAACAGCCGCTCTCGCAGCGCAGCAGCTTCGGGCTGCATAGCCCGGATGGCAGCCATTTTGGGGCCGAAACAAAGGACTACAATCTGCGGGAGTATCTCCAGCAGCTGAAGGAGATCAGCAATGCCTCGTCGGCGGACACGGATGTGGCGGCGCGCCAGCTGTCGGAGATCTACGGCTTTGAGGTGCGCGAGGACACCTTCATCGAGACGGACCCGGATCTGATTGATTTGCGTGCCATACCCCCACCCCAGACCCCGGATGAGCTGGACTCCCTGTCTCTGATGAATGCTGCCCCACCCAAGGGCTTCGAGGGTCGGGCCGAGGAGCTGGACAGCTTCCTGCAGCAGATAATGGTGGCACCACCCACCCAGAAGGCAACACCCGCCAAAGAGCTCACCCCGGAAGAGATTATGTCCTTTATCATCCCACCGCCACCTAATCTAGAGCAGCAGCAACAGGTGCCCCAGCAGCAAGGGCCACCTATGGAGACGGAATCCCTGTACAGCAACTCGGTGCAGGCCAAGCGGGAGTTCTTCCAGTCCGTGGCCAATGGGAGCCACAACAACAACACCAGCAGTAGCAACACCGGCAAGGAGCAGTCCCCGCATGTCATCGAGTATGCCACTGTGGAGCGGAAGAGCAAGTTTAGCTGCTGTCCCACCACCAAAAAGGAAGAGTCCTCTCCCGCTCCAGCAGCAGCAGCAGCAGCAGCCGCACCGCCCGAGGTGCAGCCACCGCCCAGGACACCCACCGCTGAGCAGATGTCGCCACCACCCGCTCGACCACCCAAAAGCGCAGAGCTTCTGCAACGGTACTCACCCAAAAAGCAGGTGAGGATTATGGCCACACACCAGCAACAGCAGCAGAGGGACAGCAGTAGGGGACCGCCCCAGCTGCCACCTAGAGGCAGTCCCACCTTCGATGCACAGCAGGCGAGTCCCCATCCCCCAGCGGCAGCAACAGCAGCAACGGCTGCCATGATGATGTCGGTGAGTGGTCCGAAGAAACCCCCACTGCCGCCCATTGCCAGTCGCCCGCGTCCAACGAACGGCATGTCTCCAGCACAACCTACTCCTGCACCACCACCTGCCCACTATTCACCGCCCATACCGGCCACGACACGCCTACCCAATGCTCATTCCAATGGCCACCAGCAACAGCTGCAGCAACAGCAACAGCAGCAGGTTCCTCTCGTACCAAAGAAGCCCCAGCAGCTGCACGGCGAGAAGCTGTTCCTGAAGAACGGCCACCTGATCGATGGGGAGGCGCTGCTGGGCAAGACCGATGTGGCCATGGCCGGGCTGCTGATCCGACTTGACCAGGTGGCAGCCCAGTGCTCGGCAGCCCAGTCGGCGGGCGGAGGGACGAGCATCGACGAGGAGAAGTTCCAGCGGGCACGCAACGAGCTGACAGAGCAGACTCTGGCTCTGGTGACGGCCAGCAAATTCCTAGTGGCCTCCATGTCGGACATGACGCTGATTACGCTGCCCGAGCACCTGACCTCCTGCCTGACGGCCATACGGCGGATCACGGAGCTGGCACAGGACATGACCCGGCATACATCGGCTCCGCTGCAGACGCGAAATATCGTTCTGAAAGTTCACGATGTGGCGAGCAGTTTCCGGGAGCTGGTGGGTGTGCAGATCGGACCCATTGGAGCTGGACAGTTGGCCCTGCAGGCCGAGTGCTTGGCCAATGTCTTGGCCACTCTGCTGCGATCCTTGCGGGTGTTCTCCCCATAGCCCAACGGGAGTACAGGAGGCGGATCCAATCCCAACCCTGACATATCGCACGCTCGTCTATCTACGCAACTCTCTCTATGTAAATCCCTATATACAACCTACATCTAGGATGGCAGCTGCCTATATGGCCCCTATATAACCTTATAGACTCATACAGTATATATATTTATATACATATATATATACATATGCGATATATCATCTCTCGAAACTATTTTACAGGTAAAGAGCAACGTCAGAGAGTCGTTGGTCTGATGTCTTTAGGCTAAATCCTTACGTACTCGTAATATCAACATGGAACATGGAAGCTCAAACGATGGGATCGTCTCTGCGTGTGGTATGGTGGAATATGCTATATACTATATGCTATAGAAAGATCTTGACAAAATCTGATTTGTAATTTTAGAAAAATATAATGGCAGCTAGGATTATGTGATGGGATCTATGCAGGCATTTCAAATTTTCAATCATTCAAGGATCTTAATGAACTTTCCCTGAAGCGTTTATAGTATATTTTGTTATCTATTTTTGTGGGCAATCTCTGGGGCAATGTCTCTGTAATTAATTCGTAATTTTGTACCTGTTTTCAGTATTCCGAGCATGATTTTCTATTCTATTTTCTTTCGCATTTGAATTTACGATTGTAGGCTTTTTCTCGAATTTGTTTCTACCTGAACTCTTCTTTAATCGTTTATATATCACTTGCTCAAAGCAGATTGAATATTTTTAGGAAAAAGCCTGTCTATCTCAATCTCTACTTATTCCATAATTGTCATATCTGTCTACAGTCCTACAGCTTATTCCATCATATCTGAGCGATCTACATAATAAAATATCTCGAAAAAAAAAACAAAAACAAAAACGATATCTACTCTAAATCATAAAAAAATCACTTTCTCCACTTAAAGCATGCAACTAACTCGAATTTCTATGTGTATTCTCCAAAAATCAAACTATTTTTAACTATACAAATTATATATACTTATATACAAATATCACTCTCTCGAATTGTTAGTAGAGCTCCTTGAACCCAGTCCCAGACCAGTCCCAAATACTACTTGAATTTGGAGGAACACCATGACTTGATTATCTAGACCAATTTATACTATGATGACAGACATACATATGTAACTATATGTTTATTAAATTATGCTATCAGTATATTTTCTAATGTACATAATTTACACAAACACACACACACATACCACATATATACCTAATACATAATACAATACAAATAAATATACCTTATAAATATTATAAAATATACAAATTGACCAAACAATAATCAAAATTTTAACTTGTGATATAAACAAAAAAATAAATAAAAAAAATAAAATCCATAAAAAAAATAATAAATAAATACAAAGTAATTTTCCTTTGTTTAACAATAAAAGTCGTAACAGGTTATTTTTTTTTTTTGTATAGTTTGTTCTTTGTTGTTTATAAACGATCGATCGACTATATCTTTTTTGTTATTGTTAATGTGTCATAATTTTTGTTGTAGATGTTTTTGTTGTTGTTGGAGTACAAGAACGCGCACTAAGTTGTAGCTTTAACTAATTATATTTACAATAATTATTAATAAATAAAATAATCAATAAAAACAAAACTATCAAAAAACGTAAGCAAAATCTACTCAATAAAAAAATGTTTTTATTTGTTTATAATTTTTGTTGGAAAAAAAAAACACAACAACACACACATATATTATGCGTATCATAACCATATGGGATATTACTAAATAAATATACAAATATGACTTAAAATTAATATAATATTAATATTATAATATTAAGTAAACCATATTCAAATGTACAATGTAAAACAATGTAACTGTTTATGACTTAATCGAAAAAAAACAAATGAACAAGAAAAACAAAAATGCATATGAAATTGTATGAAATAAATTCAATAAATAAACCAAAGGCAAAAGATTCGATGGACAAGTTTTCATTTGAATTTAAATTCGAGCTTGATAAACGGTACGAAATACGGTCTCATATTAATGAGGTTTTTTCCCGCCATAGCCGCAAATGCTGTCGCTAGCTGTCTGCTGTGACACCGATATTTATAACTGGAATTCGCCAGTATATTTACGGTATATTTTGGAAATAAGACCGTATATTTCGCCGCAGTTCGCTTTAGCAACATGTTACACAAATGTTTCTAATTCCATTCACAAATGTTGCTGCCACATTTACTTGAAAACCGTTTTTTGGTCAAAATCAAATACTTACAAGCAATTTAAAGATGTAATCTTGTAGTGGGCAAATCTATATAGCTTGCAACATATGCAATACCAGATTCGCCGCAGTTTCGCTTTTGCAGCAATAAGTCTCATTCCATTCACAAATGTTGCTAATTTACCAGCAACATTGCAACTGTTTTTTTGTCGAACTATTTCGGTTAAACCTTGTTTAGTCAAAATACAAAAAAAGCAAGGACTAAAAACTGGCCAGTTAAGTAGAAAATTGATTCATTAATCGTATCAAATTATGTGCGCATAGATAAAGGCCCGGTTGACAACATTTAAATCCTTGTCGCTCACATTCAAAAAAGTTCGATTTGGCGCGCACCACTCGAAATATTTTTCAAATGAGACCGTATATTTTGAAATATTTCTGTGGGACGGTATATTTTAACGATAAGTCCGCGGTCACACTGCTGTCGATAGTGAGCACGATCGATAGTATACGATAGTTTTTCGAAAAACATCGGCAGTGCAATCGATAGTTCTCGACCAAACATCGCTGACATTTAATATTAATTTAATTTTCAATTTTATATAGAAATGCGATAAATGCAAGTACTTCGAATAGGCCAATCATGTATAGAATTGATTCATCAAGCGTACAAAATTGAGTGGGCATGGCTAAATGTTCCATATAGATAGTATTATTCAACGGAACAAAGAATATGAGGAATTGGTCGTTTTTTTTTAATTCGCCGTAGTTCGCCGTAGTTCGCCGTAGTTCGCCGCATTTCGCCCCAATTCGCTTTAGCAACAATGAGTCTCATTCCATACACAAACATGTTGCTAATTCCATGCACACATACCCTGGGGGAAATGGATGATATAGAATTGTGAATACGTTTGTCTTCAAAGACTCCGTAGGTATCAGGATCGAGATAAATATACACAAAATACTAATAATGTACTTGAATATGTCTAAGGAATATCAATTTGAGAAAAGGTCTTTATAAATCACGTTTCATCTTCATATAAAATTAACAAAATAGGGTATACAAAGGCCTACACGCATCACAGTGACTCTTTTTTTGTCGAACTTTTTCGTTTAAACCTTTTTTTACAATAAATCCAATAAAAGCAAGGATTAAAAACTATACAATCTTGTAGAAAATTTACTCATCAATGGGACAAAACTACGTGGGCATTGCTAAGAGATTTAGTTAGTCAGCATTATTCAATGGAATATCAAAATTGAGCAATATGAACGAATTTCCCTTTTCGTTTGTTTTGATTGACCTATTTCGCTACTTGTTTTTCGTTTGACTTATTTCGATAAAACCTCTTTTCACGCAAAACGCAATAAAAGCAAGTATTAAGAATACACCAGTTAAATAGAAAGTTGATTCATCAACCGTATAAAATTAAGTAGGCATGGCTAAATATTCTATATAGCTAGTAATATTCGAAGGAATATCAAAATTGAGGAATATGTACACCGCTGTCGATAGTGATATCGATAGTAGACGATAGTTCTTCGAAAAACATCGACAGTGCAATCGATAGTTCTCCACCTCTAGTTCAAATCGAGAGTTGTTGGTTTTTGTGTGTTATTGTGTGTTAAATGCTCTGCCGCAGCAGAGTAGTAACCGAAATTCGATCCACAAAAATAGAAATCGAGAATTAAGTGAGCCCGGAAGTGCAACTACGAGAAGTAATACGAAAAGAAAGAAGGATTATTCATCTTCCTGCTTTTTGGCAGCGGGCCACGAGAAGGAGGAAAGAAAAGTGCGAAAGAAATAAGAAATAAGAATTGTAATTGCAAGAAAATAAAAATACGGAAGCCAAGGAAACGTTGTCAGTTGTTGAATATACAAAATTCTATACATGTTTGCGTTTACGGATTGAAAGTTCTTTTGTGCAAAATTACTCGAAATAAATACATACATCAACAGCATCCACAAGAATCTCTCTGTTCGTCTCTCTGCGAAGCAGCAGCGGCAGAAAAAGAGAAACAAGAATCTTTGCTGTGGATTTTGTTGGTATTCCCCCCTGTTCCCCACCACCCACCATTGCACCAGAGGATCGGAGAGATTTATGCTGAAGGCGATTCAACAAAATGGATTACAAATTCATTGTTTTTAATGCTGCCCGCGATAATAATCTGCCCCAATTGAAGGTGAGTTCATATGTGTTCATAGAAAAACGCCCCTCTCTCTCTCTCACGCTGTGTGCAGTGCTTGATAAGTGGGTGGAAATGCTGGGCTTCGAGGCAGCTGAACAGCTTCCAATTCTTGCAGCCAGCAGCAGTAATATTAACAACAAATTATTTTATTGTGTGGAAATCTCAGCTGGTGTTAGCCTTGTGACTAATCAATAAAGTTCTCACCAAGTCACACATAATTCCTCTCCCACTCCCTCTCTCTCTCTCGCGCTGGCTGGCTGGTAAGCGTACACGCGCATGTTCTGCCCACAGTGATGTGATGGCTAGTCGAACATTAAAATCTAGCTGGAAAGAAGCTAAAATATGTAAATGGGTAACTTCTATGCAGATTTCTTACCACTTCTAAACCCTGAACTGAGAGGCAATCGTGTAGCTCGGGCAAAAAATCAGCTAGCTGGAATTAAAATCTGTGTGCAAACACACGTAATATAACCCAGAATTTATTCCTGGTGTTCATTTAAAACATATTTGATAGAACGGGTGTTCCATTCGCAATATTATAAATATGTAATATTCAGTTTTGTTGCTGAGGAACAACTCAGCGTGAATTTGGTGATATGCTAATTTTTGAGCATGTGCACTGGACAGGTTTTTAATTTTAGCAGGTTTTCTTTTTGCAAATTTGCCTAATCTGGTAGTTCCACTAATATAAAAAGTAGTCATTTTACTTAACTTTTAAAATATATAAACCAGAAGCTGCCGGAAATATCGTTTTGTAGATCTGAAACCAGAATTAATATTTTAGTTTGATTTGTTTTTCCCTTTTTCCCCGCTAAACCGGCCAAATGCATTGCTCTAGCGCCAAACAATAACAAATAACATATATATGTACATATGTTTGCCCGCCCGGCAACCGAGCAACGTGTTTGTGGGAGTACCGAAGCTTGAAAACTTTTGCTTGCGACTGCAATACTTTGGGCTGAGGCACGCTTTTTGCATAACAAAAGTTCTTAAGCTTTGGTCTGCGTCTGGGCCTGGGTCTGGGCCTGGGCCTGGATCTACCTTGGATGTGTGGCCTATGGCTGGAGAGCCAGATTGACATTGGCACACACCATACGCTGAGTGAAAAAGTGAAACAGAGGCAGAAAACCTGCTGCACTTGGCGCTGTTGCATTGAAGCAGCTACGTTTTAGCCCCCACTGTGTGGGATGGGTGTTGTTGAATAATTGTGACTGCGACTGCGACTGTGACTGTGCCTGCGCCGTGTGCATATTTATGATAAGTGTGGCCTGTGTGCCTGCCTGTGTATCTGCGATGATAAGTGTGGCTGGGGCAGCATTTGATTCTCTGAGCTTGTCTGACATTTCAAAAAATTATACGTGACATGGAAATCATGTAGTTCACTCGCTGGAAAACTTGCAAATGAGCTGTGCTGGAGCTATTCTGAGCTGCAAATGGAAATCGATAGGGAGAATATTGACCGTAATTTATTCTCGTCTCCATTATGCCCATGCACTTACGAGCACAGTGGTGTTTAGCATATTGTAAACACATCAGGCCCCTTTTAGTCACCACAATCACTTAGTTTGTAGGGAATTATATCCATTAAGTATTTTATTTTTTCTAAAAAGTGTCAATTAAATACAAATGTCTTCCATTTGGATTCGGGGCCTCTCTGGAATATATTTTTCACATAGATTCCCCCTCAAGGGAGCCTCCACTGTATTCCCCATTCGTCTATCAAAAGTCGAGCTTGCTTTGACAGTGGTGGGCCACAAGTTAGAACCACCACAGAGCGTGCTCTTCGCTCATTTGAAATTTACCAAGAAACGGTACCCTGGGGTTTTCTCTCTGTTTGTTTTGCATTTTCCCTCCCCGCTGGCTTTGAATCATTTCCTTTGGCTGGGCTTATCTTATCAGTGGAGACAATACTCGTATTCGCTTTGGGTTTTTATTTCTGCTGCTGTTGCGGCTGTTGTTGTTGTTGTTGCTGACTGCTCCAAATGCGTAGCAGGTATTTTTAGCAATTTTATTTCGCTGCTGTTGTTTTTGTATTTGGGCTGAACACGTTAATAACTGATGAACGGGCCAATTTTAAGAGCTGGAAATCACGTCGTCGGCGAGCCCGGGGCAGGTCTGATCACAATTCACTTCCGCGTCGCGTCTGTCATTTGCCCAGAGACGAGCTTTTCGATTCTCTCTCTTTGATTTTCCCTCAGCCGGTGCCATGCCCCTCAGCAACGCCCACCAGGCGAACGCACTTTGCTTATTATTATGATCGGCAGAGGAGGAGGAAGCATCAGCAGCAGCAGGAGCGGCAGAGAGAGAGAGAGAGAACAAAGAGCCGTTCGTTCCATTCGGGTTTTTGTCTTTACCTTTTGTGGTTCTTGTTCTTCGTTCTGACGCTGCCGTGTTGACAATTATCCTTGAAAGCGTTCGATCACACGAAAGTTGAGGGAAGGCTCGGCTCGGCTCGGCCATCCCATCCACAGGCCCACCACAGTGGACACTCACTAGAGGTTGAGTTCAAAGAGATTATAGTTTTGAATAGATGTTTATATGTATAAAGAACCTTTTCAAACATCTTAGATCTCTGTACTACATAACCCATCAAAATTTGAACAAAATAAGACATCATTTCTATCGTAAAACTATTAAAATCTGCCTGGCAAACACTAAAACAGCTTATCATTAAGGTGGGGATAACTTTCACAGCGCTAACACAAGGCAGAACCGCTTATAGTCGCCCGAAGTCTCAAGATCTGGCTTGCCTGCAGCCGAAATTTTCGTGCGTTCGGGTCCCAAGACCTAAGACCTCTTTGAAAAGTAAAAACAAAGCACATTAAGAAACGTGATTACAATTTGGAATTGTGTTCCCTTTTTGTTCACTCTTTCGATCGTGCACTGTATTCTCGTTTTTCTTTCAACTTCCTGACTGACGGGTCTGTCTCTCGACCCTGGAAATGTGTCATTTATGGGGTGTGAGCATTATTTAGAGGAAAGAGCGACGCACGGGGTATGGGAGTGTTGTCCCCCTCCAAAGGAATAAATAAATATAAATCGTGAGTGGATGGGATATTGAAGTTGCCCAAAAATAGCTTCAAGTATGGGGGGCTACTGCACTCAATGTTCCATATACATATGCTAGGGGAGTGGAAGGGGCAGAGGGAGAGCCAAGCAACCTGCTTGGTTCGACGTGCAGCATGTTCTAGCCAGCCCCCAGCCCCCAGCCCCCACCTCATAGAACTGGTTTTTCTGGCTCTCGGTGTTGTTTATGTTTGTTCCAAAAATAAGAAACTTCCAGCCCCCAGACCCTCTCTCTCTCTCACTGCCACAAGAAACGCCTTTCGTAGCGAGAGAGCGAGAGAGCGAGAGGAGAGATCATCCACGATGTACTCGATGTTGGAGTGCCACTTTATGTTGAGTACACACAACAAAATATTTCTTGGTTCTTCCTCGTTGTTTTTTCCCCATTTTGTTTGGTTTTCTTAGCCGTACGTGATATGGCTCTAAGATCTAAGATCGAATGATTGATGAGGCTTCGCAGGGAGGGGGGACGGAAGGTATCTGAGAAGTAGTTCAACGAAGTTCAACAAAGATCTCTCTGGTTGGATACCTCCCATAAAAAGATCGATGTTAGAGCAGATGGAAATTAATGTTGGGTATAGGAATACGATCTGTATCCATTAAGAGTATTTTAATTCATTTAAATTCAACCTTTTTGATCAAGATCAAGACTCTAAAGGTTCGCTTACGTGTACTCGAAACTGGTTATAATTAAATTTATTACGCTTAAGCTTAGGATCCAGCGATTAAAGTTCAATGATCTAGGTAGAATAATTTCCAGACTCCAACAGAAAATAATTTACCTCTAAATCCACTAGAGATATAGGGAATTATATAATCATTAGCTAATTGAAAAAATTCTTGAGGAACATTGTAACACAATGTCTGTCCCTGGAATGGCATCTTCCCTTTCATTCTCACTAACGACCAATAAATCATTTACTTTTATATAGCTTTTAGCTGGTTTTAAGTTATCTTTTTTATGTTAGTGGCCCTTAAGTTATGCATCAATCAATCATATAATATCTGGCTAGATAAGATATGGCATTTCTCTGGAAGCGACTAAATCCATGCAAAGAATTGGACATTGACTATCATCTTTGGGGGGCGCCTCAACAATTCCAGTTCATAATCATTTGTAAGCCTTGAAATGATTAGCAATTAACCGAAACTGATTAATTATTCTCTAGTAAGACTCATTAAATTTTGGTGTTGGTTTTTTAATTACATGCAAAAGTCCGAAAATCAAATCCATTTGAATTCATGAAAATCGTTTTCTCAAGACACAACACACTCCAATCAGGCGGCAGATCGTTTTTCGAGCGTTTTCAAAACATTTGCCAAGGCATAACATTAAAGATAATTCGATGTACAATTTTTGTTTTCTGTCTTTCAGTCTCATTTTTCTTCTTCTCTTGACTTTGCAAAGTTTCTCAAAGTTGTATGCAAAAAAAGCCGCAAAACCGACTTTTAGTTGGTCAACAGCTGTTTTTTTTTTTAAATTTGTTTTCTGGGTTGAGGCTGTGATTCTTGTGCCTTGCAATTTGTTGCTTGCTGTTGGGGTAACCTCAAAATGCGAATACGTTGTGTATGAGTGCACTCTTGCAGAGAGGGGTATTGTGATTTTTTATAGAAAAAGGGATCATCTTTGGTATGTACAGTCCGACTGCACTTTATTATTCTTTTGATAGAGTAGATCTAGCGAAGTCTGTTTACTTGCCTATCAAGCTCAATATCAATATCATCCTGTCTAAATTGATCTAAATTGAACTTGACAATTAGTAATTTAAGAATTAGCCGTAGGCACTATGAACTTAGAATTTTAAAAAACAATCAATCAAATAGTCAATCGTATTTTTTCTAGAATATTCCTGCCTGATTTCGTAGTAAGACTTGGCACAGGAGTATCTTTGCAGTTTACTGCTGTTTTAAGAGTTATTTCATCACCTTTTTCAAAGACAATTGTATTTAATATTTTAAAAAATGTTCTATAACTTTGGCTTATTTTTATAAGCGTAATTTTATGGCATTCTTATGTACAATTTTGGTAACTTGTACTTTTTCCTTTATTATGGGAATATATTAAATCTGTCGTTCGAAGCGATGTTGGGAATTTTATTTTTCAGTGTACGAAAAATAAATCTTTGAGCAAAGGAGCCATGGGAGCCATGTAGGGAGCAAGGAGCCAATAGACTCTACTATACTGGGATCTGTTTCGGGATAATTCATGTTAGGGTATCTAAATCTCGTTTCAAACTAGTCTTTGAGGCATTGTTTTTCTTTGTTTTTTGTTTGAGTTCGAACCGCGCGTTGAGTCAGTGCCTGAGTTGGCGCTTGGTGCTCTGTGGGGGCTCTGGGGGGAGACCGCTGCTTCTTTTTCTACTTGTTTGCCATTTAACTGCTTCTTGATTATTAGTTTTCAGTGGTGTGAGTGCGAGAGTACGAGAGTATCTGTGTGTGTGTAAGGTCAGAGCCAATCTTGCCCGTCTGGTGGTGGTTTACTTTGACTCCAATTCTCTGCTGATGTTGTCTTTGTCATACACACGCTGCGTTGGGGTCTGTAAGTACGAGAATATTTACTGAATACATACGATATGGTAGAGTCAAGCATCTGTGGCTATTGAGTACACGAAGGGAACCCGAGCCCCAAGAAGAAGACGAGAGGAACAGCAATTAACGGCAACAAAAGATAAACAAAGAATTGAAACCGCCAGTAGAGGAAAAGAGATGGAGATCTTATGGTTTCCCGCCGTCTCCTCCTCCGATAATGATTGCATTCATTGGCTTTATGTTTATGATACGCATATCTTCCCATAGCGAAAACCCTGAAATGTAAGAATTCGAAAATCTATTGTTTCACTGATTGCACTGAGAGAAATTCTTAAGAACTGAGAAACTTTGGAAAACTTTGGGCTTTGGGAAGTGCTAAAACAAGTTGCCTAATTTCAAAACTAGAACTTCTTAATTAAGCTAACCATTTTTCAGTCTCTTGCGAGTGTGTTTTAACAGAAGGGGATTGCATCATAGCAACGCCCAGAACTTTAAATAGATCTGAATTTATATTGATTAAAGTATAAATTAAAAGTCTTGCCACAGAAATACGTTTTCCACACTACAGTCGCTGTGTCAACCACATTATATTTTGCCGCCAGGGAAAAAACTAAAACAAAGAAACTGACAACAAAAATCATTCAAAAAGTAATAATACGTATTTTCTTGAAGGTGACATCCGGATTTGAAGTTTAACAACCCGCGCAATTAGCCATGACTGTGACTCGAGTAACCTAGAAAATAAATACTGACAGGCAGAAACAATTACGCTACGAATTTTCGCTCAGTGCAACTTTATCGCACATCATAACTATTTACGATCCCAAAAGCCCATCAACAAGGCGAGTGGCGGGGACACAAATACAAATGGAGAGGGGAGAACGTGTCCAAATTCTTACGCGTGCTACCAGATCCATATTGATTTATGTACATATATTGAAGTATTGATATACTCGTATACCTAGACATCTACACTGTTCTTACTATTTGGGGGTTCTACGAAAAAGCAGAAGAAGCAGCTTCTGTAAGCTGATGCTGATCATGATCAATAATTTATTTATACAGCGGTTAAAGAAGCCTTTGAGATAGGAGTTTCCTAACTTTTAGCAATATGGGGAAAAGCCTTTAGTTGTGGCTTTTCGAATCATAAAGGAGATCTATTGAGATCTTCTGTAAAGTGGCTGCCCTCATGATATCTACAGATACAATCTTTATAGCCATTGAAATTTGCAAGGCTATTGGCGTCTTTGACCTTTTGGTAGCACTGCATTCCCTGCTTTTCTTCCTTGTTTTCCCGCTTTGTCAAGTTCATCGCACGATTAACTAAAACAACAACACAGGAGGACGAAAGCAGCAAAGATGAAAGGCCTCTCCGTAAACCGTATTTATGAAATACTTATAGAATCGTAAATCTAAAGAGCCAGAGTTTTGTTTATACAGTGGTTTATCTGTAGACTTCTTGGTAATCTTTTATCTGTGTTTTTGTTTTCCCATAGAGACCATCGATATATCTGAATGTCTGTTGCCTCTGGCTGGTAGACTTCTTGGCTATCTTTTATCTGTGTTTTTGTTGTCGCATAGACACCATCGATATATCTGAATGTCTGTTGCCTCCGGCTGGAAGAAGCTGAATAGCATTCAAGTTCAAGATAGTCAAATTTTCCATATCATTATCTGATTTTGTATTTTTCCACACACCCATAAAACCCCACCTCCACCAAACAGCCTTGACCTTGACCCTGCCTCTGGCTCTGCCTGTCTGCCGGGCTCTAATGTGAACCCTTTCATTGAACGAGTTTTTTTTTCACCTCTGCGCCCATCGACTACCGCCTCTGCCACCGAATGACGCTGCTGCTCATCGGATGCTCCGTTAAAAGCACCGTTGACCTCAAAAAGCGGCAGTGATGCCAATTGGAGTTGAATCTATCGTTCAAAATAGCTAAACAAAAACAGCTAAATTTTAAAAAATGGTCAAACAATTCAAGCTTTTGATATTCTATGCTATATTTAATATCAAACCTGCTGAAACCTATAATTGCATACTTTGAATTTAGGTATATTTATTGATTTATACTTATAAGAGAAATGTTCTTCTAATTTCAAAAATATCTAGATAGAATTATCATGGTTGGTGGTAAATAACATCAATCATAACATGATCAAACTCCATGATTGTCGTCTTATCTTGAATCAATCGGAACTTATCTATCTATAGCGATTGTCATGGGAATTTTTGTTAGATTATTGTAGATCCAATCAGAACGAATATGGTTGTGCATTATTTGGGAACTGATTTAGAGCCTAGAATGGTAAGCTCTCCCATTTCGCCTCTTAAAACCGCCAGATCTGTGGCTAAAAACAGTCGACTTTTATGTGAAAAATAGCCAGATTTAACTGTTACTTCGGCTTTTGCTCTGATCTTTGGCTAGATTTGACTCTAAAATGGCAGCACTGGTGTTTGTGTTTGTGGCCGTGCTGCTGCGCTTTTGCCTCTGTTTGTGCTGCTCTGCTGCTCCCCCGCTGTCTGCACCCTTGAGCGGACTGCGCAGCCGCGACACTGTCATGGCTTAGCTAACAAATAAACCAAATAATTTGAGTCAGCAACAGATTGAACGGGGGGATGGGGGCATGGGGGGGACAGGGACTTGACTGATTTGAATGTCGAGCTGCGAGAGAGCACGGCCAGCGAACGGCGGAACGATGGAATGGTCGAACGGCATCCATCCCAAATTGAACCAAAAGTTGGATGACCAAGACCGCGACGTCTGAGCGGAGTCTAAACTTGAATCGGAATCGGAATTGGAATTGGAATTGGAATCCAAAGCAAAGCGTTTGTCTACTGCTTGTGCATATCATCGACTCGACATTGAACTCGTTCAATGTCAAAATTATAATAAATTATGCGTGTGTGCTCGGAGATCCAGTGGGGGGGCAAACAGCTGAAAAATTGATCAAAAAGCGAGAAACGAACCACCAAAACCAACAATTCACACAACAACAATGGAAAGTGGTGTTTATTGTTTATTACACGGAAATGAAAATTTGTCTCTTTGTTGTTGCTGTTGCTGTTTTTTTCTAGTTAATTGCTGTGTTTAGGCCGCGTTTTGCGGGCTGACATTTGTTTCATAGCGGTAAAATGCGCTCAAGGTGCTTCCACTCTCCTCTGGATTTTGATTTCGATTCAGAAAAAATACATATGAGAGATCGCACAACCTTTCAGTCGGAAATCGTGTGTTCCGCTGCTTGTTTACACATTTTCACAATTTGCCAAACAATCATATGAACATGAAAATTAATTTCCATTTTTTTTCCCCCCATTTTCGGGAAGTGAAATTTTGTGCTTTTGTTTTCGTTTGCAAGAAACAATTTTCGCTGAAATTAAGTCATAAATTTACTTGGCTTATTGCGTTTCTCCCCCCTACCCGTTCAAAATTTTGTTTTCATTCATTTCGATCTGAGGGGGGGAACTTTACTGAGTTTTGGGGGATTTCTGGTGAGTCTCAATGGGAAAGCAAACAAGAATTCTGGGAAAGTTCTTCTAAATATTCACGGTTAATTAGTCATAGAAAGGGATTTTGTCTTATTTAATTAGATGGCTAATTCAGACTGGGAATTGGGAAATCTATAAATATATGTAGACCAATATTACCCCACACGTGGCATAGCGGCAGAAATGTGCAATTCTCATAGAATATATTGCCTTAACAGTAGAGAAAGCAATTATATTTATAGAATATATTTCATTGCATTATAGTAAATATAGTAAATATTTAATGCATATATTTGTCTATATTCTAATGACCTATTCTCTATTGGAATTAAAACATTCGAGTATTCTCTAATGCTTATGCTTAGGGTATAGAAAATACTTACAGATACACGTATATGTAATACAATCTTATATTCTTATGGAATAATAAACTCCTTTGAACTCTTTTGTCCCCTAAATGTTTTGTATTTATTCTATGCAATTATCTGCTTGGCATTTTCCCACCGTTGCTTATTATTCCGTCTAAACAGCCGCCTACTTATCATAATTGAATGAAAGTGAATATCCCAAGTGAAGAATTTCCCATCATTTCCTATGCCCAATTGCTTGGATGGAAATTGGGGCCACTGAACCAGAATCGTTGGGGTCATATCTATTATAGCATAGGGCCGAGCAACCTGTACACAATTGATTGATTTTTTCCAGCTATATGTCTTCTCCTTTGCCTTATCCGTTGCCATATCCGCCGCCCGGCCGCCCCTCTAGGTTACGTGCCATTTGCTTTGTGTGCCACAGGGGCCGCCCCTCCGCCATTGTCAGATTGACTTTTCATTTCGTTTGAAGCTTTTCGGCACCGGGCTTAAGTAACAAGGTCACCCCTCACCCTGCTTTCGGGTGGAGAGAGGAGAGGGAGTGACTAAGGCTGATTCATCGCAGTCGGAGCTTGAATCATAATTGAGCAGAACGCGGAAGGGGAAGAAAACGAACAGCTGCTGCTGGTGTTGCCGCTGTTGCCGCTGTTGATGGTGATGATGATGATCAACAGATCCCCCTTTGGGGCATACACCGCCTGTCAATGAAAGCGAAAAGTTCAGTAGCCACAAATGGAATGGAAGGTGACTCGACGGATGGGACCACCACTACTGTTGGTGGCTACGGGGAGTGTGCAATGGGGTTCACTGTAGTCTTCAAAGGATCCAAAGCGTTACTTGCTTCCCTGAAAATTGTATAACAGTAAATTGATTCTTAATAGAATTATATCTGCTTATCTGTAGGCAAAAGTCTATTATATAACCTAAAATCAATACAATCAGAAAACAACTGTGAGATATATGTACATAACACCAATAACACCTGTTTACAGGGTATCTTCTAGCTGCCACTATTTTTCCTTTCTCGCTTAATTGCAGCCAAAAATAAATGCGTAATTTTCATTGTTCAATTTACGTTTTGCGTTTGCTCTGCTGCGCTTTTCCTTGGCCCAAAAGACTTTTCAATATTCGTTTATTTTGAAGATAAATTTTCCGCTTTATTTTGTTGCCAAAAATGTGTTTCTTTAATTTGTTTTTGTTTTTCCTTCTATATTTTTGGTCGTTTTTTGCTTGTCACGCGCCACGAGGCTTTCATTGCTGTAGGCGAGGAGGGGTGTGAAAAAAGCAGGGGGGGGGGGCATAGAGGGGCTAAGACAAAGAATGCCGCTGCTGTGCCGTCGTGTGACGTCGTTTTGAAGATCGGACAAAGCGTAATGCCAAAAAGTAAATGCTTTGGAGAGAAAGCAGGAAGTCAACGAAAGCTTCTTCTGAGTATTTGCATCGACGAAAGAACTGTTATGAGAACAGAGAGGTGTCTGACCAGTACTGTTCGAGACGGAGAGAAAGAGAGAGAGAGTAAAGCCAAGGCGAAGTGTACGAGAGAGCGGTAGAATAATAGTTGCATATTCCGCTTGCAGAGAAAGTAAAAAAGCGAGAGGGGACCTCACCACAACACTAGTAGACCCTGCCTTTGGCAAGAACAGTTAGAAAGAGAGCTTCGGATGGCTGCAAGCAGACAGAGAGAGAGAGAGTGCTTACTGTGAGAAGAAAGCGTGAAGGAAATGGAAGAACAAAAATAGCATAAACTAGAAGCATCGCACGCCATTCACAAGGTCTTTTGCGCCGGTGCTCCCCCTGCCTCTCCCCCTTTTTATCGTAACAGTAGTTGGCATCTTTTATCTGCTCTTTGCCTTCGTCTCCGCTCCACTTGCCGCTTATCTCCTTTTTCGCCAGTGCCTGAACTTCTGCTTTGGAGCACAACGCATGTCGTCTCGGTGGAAATGTTCCAATTGGAGCTGATAGATTTTTGTTTTGCTTTAGTCAAGGGTTTCCGTTTCCTTAAAGTTGGAGTCCCTGGGAAAGTGAAAGCTTTCCTGATCGTGTGTCGCATCAATACAACAGGGGTCTACACTTTTTCTTCCACTTTGATGTAAATCAAACGAAAATACTTTCAAAAAGGGATGAGATAAGGAGATATTCCCCAAAGAACATGCTTTGTTTTCCTGTTTTTTTTCAATTATAAACTTCTGGGCAGAGATTCATAAATAAATATTTGAAAAATTATATGGAAACTGCTGTTTTATCACCCATTCATACATATGTATCTTTAATCTATTCACGGCCCGCTCCCATACCTCCACCCCTTTGCACGCGCGGGCAAACATCATAATTAGCATAAAGCGAAAAATGAAACACGTTTGACATAAATGAATTTCAATTTGAAATTGGCATGAGAGCAAATAGGAAAAAAAAACAACAGCGCAACCGCAGCTAAACCTATAAAATAAAATAAAATAAAAAATAATTAGCATGCGAGACGACGACACCCAAGAACAACGACAACAGTCCCTATAGAACAGCTAGTTCTCAGCTGATTACTCTCCATCTCCCTCTCTCTTACTCTCGCCTTATCTCTGACTCTGTTCGTGTGTGTCTTACCCACCCATTCGTTATCGTTTCGCTCGGGTTCTACCGATCCGTTCAATCCCCCCAGCACATGTTGACTTTATTATCGTCTCGAAGCAATTATAAATTATTATTCCTCTTTTTCTACCATTTATTAAATCGTTCATAATGGAGATTAGGATTTGTATCAATGTCAATGTTTAAACAGATACAAATAACAGAGCCAACAGCTGATAAGCAGAAGGGTATTGGTGGGGAGAGCACACACAGCAGCTGATGCGATTAGCAAATGTTTACAGAACTGTAAGTGGACAATACTCAGGGATTGTTATTGTCATTATCGGAATCTCTTTTGATCATGGAACAGGCTTGAGATATAGATACCGTTTGAAACACGTTAAGTGTAGATTCAAATTCCGCTTCGAAGGCGGTTTTCTATAATCAAAATATTGATTAGAATGGTACGAGCCTACAAACCAGATTTCATCATCATACAACCAGAGAAAAAATTCCCTTATAAACTTTTATTGAAAATATGTAAATACTATAGATTTAATATAGATGAAATCTCTCGCAATAGATTAGCTGCGAGAGTGGAAATTACAAAATTCTTTTCACTTATATTTTGACTTTCATATGAAAATATTTGATTTAACAACATTTTATGTTTAAAAGAAATGTATTTTATTTATTTATTTCATATTTAGAGCTTCAAAATGTACTTAATTGTTCCTATCTTGGCCCGAAAAGTATCTAATACCAGCCTATTTGTTCTTTAAACAACACTTTCATTTCAAAACTTAAGAAAACTCTCTGATATGACCCCGAACCCGACCCTGAACTGCTCTTGAAAGACTTGCAAACAGACATTCACTTTATTGGGTTTCCCCCCAGCACAAAGCGCACCGCAAATGGTTAAATGGATTTTTTAATAAGTTCTAATCATAAATCAACTGATTACCTAAACCGGCAACTAACTATCGTTTTTTTTTGTCTGTTCTGTCGATTGCAGGCCACCCTGTACAACAAAAGTTCCAGCGAGGTGGGCAGCCTCATATCGGCGAAAGTGAACGGAGCCACACCGCTGGTCATCTCCTGCCGCAATGGACACTACGATATTGTAGAATATTTATTGACAAAGTGTCGCGCCAATGTGGAGCAGGTGGGATCCGTGAGCTTCGATGGTGAGCCCATCGAGGATGCCCCGCCGCTGTGGTGTGCCGCCGCCGCCGGACACCTGGGCATTGTCAAGATGCTGGTCCGCAGGGCGGCGAATGTTAACAGTACGACGCGAACGAACTCAACGCCCCTGAGGGCCGCCTGCTTCGACGGACACTACGAGATCGTTAAGTATCTGGTACATCATGGAGCGGGTGAGTATATAGAGCGCAAAGATTCCTGGCAAGTACTAATCCCTTGCTATTCTTTTGGACAGACTTTGAGGTGGCGAATCGCCATGGACACACCTGCTTGATGATCGCCTGCTACAAGGGACACTACCGCATCGCCCAGTACCTCCTCTCGCTCAATGCGGATGTCAACCGATGCAGCGTCAAGGGAAACACAGCTCTCCACGACTGCGCCGAATCGGGTTCCCTGCAGATCCTGCAGCTGCTGCTGAAGCACGGCGCCACCATGGATGTGGACTACTACGGAATGACGCCGCTGCTGGCGGCCAGTGTCACCGGCCACATGCCCATTGTGGAGCACCTGATCACGCTGCCCTGCGTTAGCCGTGAGTCGCGGATACATGCCCTGGAGCTGCTCGGTGCCACATATGTGGACAGAAAGCGAGACATGGCCGCGGCCCTCAATCTGTGGCGTCGAGCGCTCGAGGAGCGCAATGTGGAACCGCCGCTGACGAAGAAGGTGCAAGAGCCAGTGCCCGCCTACGAGATGGTGCGTGAGGTGACCAACGTGGAGGAGCTGGAGGAGATGGTGCTCGATCCCGATGAGATGCGAATGCAGGCCTTGGTCATTCGCCAGCGCATCCTGGGACCCACTCATCCAGACACCAGCTACTACATCAGATTCAGGTGGGTTTACGGATCTCTCGACTGAAGATTGGACTATGCTACAGCTTTTGTTTCCATTCGTAGGGGTGCCCACTACGCCGACGCTGGACGCTTTGATCGCTGCATAGAGCTCTGGTCGTACGCCCTGACAATGCAGCAGAAAATCCTGCAGCCGCTCAGTCCCATGACACAGTCCTCGCTGCTTTCCTTTGCCGAGCTCTTCAGCTTCATGCTGGTCGAGGCGGGACGCCTGCTGCCGCGTGGTCGCGTCGTGCCGCCCATCGAGGCCGATGGCATGCTAACCATTTTTTACAAGGCCGTCAAGGAGGTGGAACGTGGACAGGCCTTTAATCTCGAGCAGCAGCAACAGCAGCAGCAGCAGCTGCAGCAGCCACAGCAGCAGCTGCTCGCCGCCAGCAAATCCTGTTCAGCTTCCTCATCCACGTCTTCCGCTTCGGCCACCTCCGCCACCGCCTCCACAACGCTGCTGTCGGCGCATCAGCACGACTGCAATCACGACCCGAACGCCCTCAGTCGCACCATGATAAGTGCCATCCACATCGGCTGTTTGCTCAGCTCGCTGCTGGACACGGAGAGCCTCAGTCCTGAGATGCGCCGCCAGGTGATGGGCGCTCTATATCGGCTCAATCGTCTCAAGGTGCGCGTGCGCTTCGACAGAACGGCCCTGCACTATTCCTGCTATCGTGAGGGAACACTGGCGGGTCGCTATCCCTCCTGCCAGTTCCCATCGACGACGCTGGCGAAGGCCCTGCTAGAGGTGGGTGCCGATCCGAATGCCATCGATGATGCGGGCAACACGCCACTGCATCTGGCGGCCACACTGCAGCCGTATGTGGAGCCCTTGGCGCACATATTGCTCGAGGGTGGGGCGCATCTGGTGAGTAATAGATGATGGAATTCCCTTAGGACTTTGCTAATCTCTCAAACAATCTCTAATAGGATACGAAAAACTTTGCTGGGGAGACATTCGAGAGCCTGCTGGGCCCCACGCCCATGCACAAGATCATTGATCCGATGAAATACACGACGCTGGCGTGCCTGGCCGCACGGACCATAAAGAGGAACGACATCAACTACGAGGGAACGGTCCCGGAGACACTCTACGACTTTATCGAGCTGCACTAGAGGGAGAGCCGTGGCTTGGACGAGAGTCAACACACACTCAATTCACTCGATCGCTCACTCGCTCGATCAATCGATCACACGCCTCCCCGCCCGCCATCCACTATATAATACCTACATACTACTACTACGACTACTGTCTGCACGTGTATATTTAGAGATGGAGAGAGAACTACGATGATGAGGATGAGCTGCGGCCCTGACGGAGAGCGTTACTAATTGACTAGGAACTGATTTGTGATCAAGCAAAACGCAAAGTGCCTGTATCCAGGATGCCGCATCGGAACAGGACAGTGTATAACGAATTGACACAACGACAGAACCACAGAATCACGAGACAGAAAGCGGAATCAACAGAAGCAAAAATCAAAGTTCCAGAGAACCAGAGAGAATGGATACCGAGAGTGCTGCTGTCTTTGAATTTTGCTTGCAAAAAATGTGTTGAAGCCTTCTTCTATCTTAACTATGTGTTCTTGCTATTTTATTTTGTATGAATTATGATTAATATAATATTATGTGTATGTGCTGCAGCGTCGGTGCGTGCTCGAGCAGCTTAACCCACGGCCAGCGCCTGTCTGGCTGCCACGCCGGCGACTCCTCAGAGCTGCTGTGAGCACGCCCCCCGCTGCGGCCCAAATTGTTATATGCGTAACGAGTATTTAGTGTTTATGACCAAAAAACAGAAATCAAGAAAATTTAAAAAAAAAAACGAAAACCGACCGACCGACTTTTAAGTGATGTTTACAGGCGAGAAGAAGAACTAAGTTTTGGAAATATAAAAACTAATTAACAATCATAATCGTTCATTGGTGTATCCGTATCCTACAACTTACTTACCTTAAGAACAGAACCCTCGAATCTATACTGTCTACAAATATTTATGTACTCGATCGAAGGAATGGGTGGCTATTAAATCTGTGGATAGAGTTTGACAGTGGCCTAAGGAGCAGTGGACAGGTGATACCAAGAGGGTGCTGTAAAGTGGATGGCAAGCAAACACTGGTGACTAGAAAGTGTGCCAGAAGTGACACTAAAGTCCGGAATAGTATGTCAAGCTGTAAACGAAGTATGGTACACTTCTGTCTAAGAGACAAAGAAGAAAGAGTTTGCCACCAGTTGTCCGCTTATGGAAAATTGTGCACCCATGAAAGTGGAAGACCCCTCCATTCAATGTCAGAAAAAACTGAGCCAATATCAATCGCTTTAAATGTTGCTACACAGAGGGCTCAAAAATATACTACTCCACGTTGAAATCTTACTCGAACACTAGTGGCATGAGACTGTATAGCACCGAAGGAAGTGTTTTCCAAAATTCTACATTTTTGGGACAGAAAAAAAATATTTCTGAAACTATAAATAAAGTGGACGCCCCACTAATGGACACTTATCTGTACACTAGTGTCCAGAATAAAGTATCACACTGCATACACTGCACAGTGGCGGCCTGGAAAAGTTTTCGAGTAACAAATATGGACTCTATTGTTGCATTACTTTGATTTGCATACGTTGCAGTAAAATGTCATATGGTTTCTCCATTAAAAAATTATCATTGGAATGATCAAGCTTTAATTGAATCGTTTTAATAAATTTGTTATTCAGGTCGTAGGAAATTAAAATTTTCCATGGATAACAGGGTCTTTTCGATAATGGAAATTTACTTAACGCAGATATAGCTTTTTCCAGTCACCACTCTAAATAGAATGAACTGCAATTCGATATCATATGCGCTGTTTGCATATACTGTGTAATTATTGTATCTATGTATATTAAGCTATGCAAAATGATAGAAGTGCAACCATAGCCCCATTGCAACAAGGGAACAGCGATCGTCCATGTAGAGCAGGCTTTAGTGCGGGACGGTAGGTTTTGTTGGGCCGATTACACTATGCAACAGATTAATGGAAGATTCTTATTACCTCTGCTTTTTTGGACTAAATATATAATATTAAAATCAATAACAAAATTCCACGTGATATATTATTTAGCTTAAGGTTAAGTTTTCTGAAATCTATTAAAGACACATTATAAAAACTCTAAGGCAGACAATTTTCACCGATTTTATTTCAGCCAGAAAAGACAGTGATCTCATCTTTATCTAATGAAAAATCCAGACACTAACCTTTACCAGAACTTATTTATTACACTTTTGTATGTACATCATCTTCGTGGGTTCAAATGAACACCATTAACTTTGTTGCATAGTGCAAAAGGTTCGAGTAAAAGTATGCCTGAACCGAGTGTAAATTGTAGGTATTTTCTTATCCAAAGCCCTAGTGTAAAGTAAAAAACAATTTTAATGAAGAAATAAAACTGATAATATATTTTAAACGAAAGCCTATAAAAACCAAGCCAGACCTCAACTTTGGCCACACACCGAAGATATGTTGTTTCCATCGGGTTGTCTTTTTGTGGTGTTGGCGGTGGCCGGACCCTGTCTGGTGGCATCAGAAGGAATAGAGTCCTACGAGAACTACTACAACGAGATCCATGTGGACGACGAGCAGGCCGAGGCCAAAACACGCAACGCCTTGAAGTCGGAGTTTCAGCGATGGCCTGGCAACAAGATCTACTACCGCATTTCCGGGGACTACAGCGATCAGGAGGTGGCCAATGTCCGGACGGCCATGTCCAGCTTCAACGAGCAGACGTGTGTGCAGTTCGAGGAGATAAATGGATCTCCGCCCGCAGGTCGTCGCTATGTGTACTTCAAAAAGTCCCCGAACATGTGCGGAACCCGAGTGGGCTATAATCCAATACCCTTTGGCTCCCACGATGTCCAGCTTAACGAGCGCTGCCTCACCATGCCCGCTGTGATCCAGCACGAGACGCTCCACCTCCTTGGTCTCTTCCACGAGCAGAGTCGCCCGGATCGCAATGAATACGTCCAGATTGAATACGACAACATCCCTCGCAAGTACTGGTCGCAGTTCATGGCCATGAATTCGACCACCACCTACAACGTGCCCTACGATTACGAGAGCGTTATGCATTATGCCAAGAATGCCTTTGCCAAGGATCCCACCAAGCCCACCATTCGGGCCTTGGTTGACGGCAAGCCGGTGGAGCGCGAATTGGGGCAGGTTCGGGGCCCATCCGAGGGCGATTGGACCAAGATTCGTTTGATGTACAAGTGTTAGACTGTCGATAATGGTGTTACGGAATTGGATTGGTAATAAAATTGGGTTATCTTATTTGAAATATTTTTGTGGGGTTTATGGTCAGGTATGGATTGGACTTAGCCCTAGCTTTCAGCCTATGCGAGAATATAATACGTAAGTAAGATTCATTTAGACCACACATATTTTTGTTAAAAAGTCAGCCGATTGCTCGTTCTATACATGAGGCAGGCTCTTGATCTATAACCTTTACTTTCGAATTCTGTATAGCTTTATGAAACTTTTTGAAGACGATTGCTTCCCAATATCAAAAAACTTTTGTAATATTATATTTAATATACATATTTAATAAATGACTTCGTCGTATACTTAATATTTTCAGCATCAAATAGCGAAAAGTTTCTGTTTTTAGAAACTCAATTTCATTGAAACAATGTTTCACAGTCAAGAACGCTAACTAATAGTACAAGCGAACTTTAAAATTACACAGCGTGATTTGACCAAACCGCGTTTTTTTGTTTTTTGCTTCGGTACTCGAAGAGTTTAAGGGTACATTTGCCCAAAAATTTTGTGATGTTGTATCTTATGCAAAGAGTAAATAATAACGATTGAGTCAAGGATCTACAACGTCTGCGGCACGAATGAAAGACAGGAAATTTTAGATGTCCACTACATTTTGTGATATTTAATTATTTAAATTCTGGCACACGGCCTGTGCTACTATCACACGGACATTTTTTTGAATGCCATCCCAGGCATTATGGACTATTTCGCAAATGGATGGTGATTGTGTCTCTGTGGAAATAGGCTTTACAAAAATTATGATAAATTCGTACAAATCAGTGAAGCAGTGGGGCCCAGGAGCTCTTAATATACCCAATAACAGCGAACCATTTACAAGAAGCTGGACTTGGGATTGAGCTAGATGTTTGGGTGCCACATGAATTTTCCTAGAACGAATATCCATCAACCGCACAAAGAACTATATGTCCCCTATGTACATATCACATTATATTTGGACGAGTAATAATCATGCAATAATCTTTGAGCAACTATAAAATACTATTGTAAAAGTGCGCACCACTAAGACATCGATTTACTTCTGATCTAGCTCTTATGGACAAGTCAAGAAGCTCTTCCGTTTCATTAGTTACAAGTCAAGAGCGCCGAAGTGGGGAGCATCCCCGAAAATGGAACTAAATAAATCGATGTACCTACTGTCTTAACTATTATCGAAATATAAACATTTACAGGACAATGGTCCTTAATCTTTCTACCATTCCCATTCGATTATAGCCCGTTAGCTTTGGAAGAGGCGCTTTCAAGCCTCTTCAAACAGTGCCGCCTCAACAAAAACCCGAACTCGAATGCATTTGATTTCAGGGAAGTGCAAGTGTAAGTGTCAGTTAAATTTACAGACAGCGCGGTGGAAGAAGGAGGAGTGGCAGGAGCTGGAGCAGGAGCAGGAGAAGAAAAAGATGTAGGGGAGCGGAATACAATCCAAATCCGAGGCACTTAATGGTGCACTAAGTGCTTAAGCAAGGCGAGTGTCTGAAGCTGCCTATTTGAACTGTGTCTGCTTCTGTCTCTCTCTCTCTTACCCAGTTCCATGGCGTGCGTGCGATTTTTTGTGTACTTTAGCACTAGGACACCTTATCTTTCGTCAGCTTTTTGTTCGTCCCTGCATTTATAGCAAGGCCACATTAAAGTGACGGCAATTAACGCGAGCCAGTGTGAACATCGTCTTGGAGGTAAGGCTGTGTAAATATGCCAACAAATGTCCATAAAATGCTGCCCTCAAAAGAGAGTCCATGGCCCAACAATCAAGCAATTTAAGGGAGAGCTTCATGGAAGTTCGAAACTGGCGGCAAAGAGAGCGAATGCCGCCTGGAAGGCAGCGCCACATGCTATCTAACCTTCGACCCACTGTGCTAGGCGGGAAAAGCTCTCTCCCAGAAGCACAAGCGCACCATTTGCTCCAACTCTGGCACTCGTTCTCGTTTGCCATCGTTTGAAGGAGCTTTGGCTTGGTTTGGCTTGGTTTGGCCCGTCGCCAGACGGCTCGTTCTTCATGGCTTTCAGTGTATTTAGTGCATTCGTTTCGTTCGGTTCGCTCCAACGGTACTCTGTCGTTCGGTGAAAGGACAACCTCAATATAACCCATACAAGTGAAGCACCAACACACACACACGCACGCACGCATCGTCTACATAGGTGCGGCAGGCAGTCAGTGGTAGTGCCAACGGTAACGGTAACGGTTAAAGTCACATTCGACGAGAAGCTTGAAAGTAAAAGTTGTTCAATGTGCAATAACGCTAAATAATAAATAAGCCAAAAAGCGAATATGTATAAAGCCGAGCACGCAACGTGAAAGCACACGGAGCGGAGCCATGGCGTGCCATGCAAATAAAATATGCAACACTCGAGTGAAACAAGAAACGAGAGGAAATATGTTCGAGGAAAATGTGCGAAAGTGCCCCACGACTAATCCATGAATAATCGAGTAGTCCCAAACTAAATAAAATTAAACAAAATATGATTTAAACACGGTCACACTAAGACCCACTATAGCTCCACCTCCTCCGTCAGCTGTTCCGTTCTCACCTTTTGCTCTTTCCTTCCTGCCTGACCGCATAACGATCCATCCTCCGTACATCAGTCAAGGCCGCATAACGGTGGAATACTCGCGTACTGCACAGAGCAAACAAAAATACCAAAATATTATTCCAACTTTGTTTTCAGTTTGTTTGGTGGCCAGCAGCCCTGAAGGTCGCCTCTGGAATAACTTTTAACAGTTTTTGTTTTTTTTGCAGCTTTAAGAAATAATTCTGAAGGCGCCCTTTTTGGTTGTTTTCCTTTTTAAATTTCGCGGAAAATGTTACGATTTTTCACTCATTTGAACTTTTGCGTTTGAACTTTTTTCAGTTGTGGTTGTGGCTGGGTTTAGGCCCCCCTCTGGGGCACATAAATTAGGGTCGTATTCTGCTTAACCAGGAAAAAATTTGCATAAAAGAAAAGGGCGAGAGAATTTATTAAACGCAGGAATCACACGGCTGAGATATCCTCATCCTCATGCCCACGGACTATTCGCCTTAAACCGAACCTAACTCAATCCCACCCGCGTCTGCATAAAAGGGATACGGCAATAAAATTTACGCTTTTTTTAGAGATTTAAAAGAAAATGCCTTAACATAAAATTCCTTATATTTTTTGCCAGATTAAAATTGGTAAAATGTCAGCTTGCAGCTGAAAACTTTTCAATAAAATAAAATCAATTCAAATTCAATCAATCATCAAGCAGCAGAGACAACGACAGCGCCAGAAACCTCAAAATCAACCAACAATCGAATAACAATCGAAGAAGAGGAAAGGTAAAACCGATTAATTTTATGAGCTAATTATCCGATAATTTCTTATTTTATTGTCTAGTTAACACCGATAATCGTGTAATACCCCCAAATAGCACCACCATTCATTCATTCACATATACGTACTCGTATTCGTACGGACAAAAAAACCCACACAATTGTGTCATTGTTCGGAAGTGGTTGTGGGGTGAGTGGTTGAGTGGGGTGGGGCTTGATGTTTTGGGTGGTTTTGGTGGTCTAGGGGTGGCTGGGGTGCAGCGGAAGCAACGGGTGGCCAGCGATGGGCTCATTGTTGTATTTATTTATTGTTAGGCTTTTTTTTTATTTATCTTTGCTGTGGTCTCGGCATTCAAGCGGTTGGTCAGCGGGTGTTCTACGTTGTGGAACTCAATTTAATTATGAAATTGTTAGAAATTACCTAATGGATAAACATACACCTGAGGCATACAGGTGAGTGGTGGGGGTCAATCAAATTATTGACAGCTCGCTGGAAAAGGGTTATTCAATGGATACGTATTTGGATGCCTCTCAAGAAAAGAGTTGGTAATTAGGAATGGCATATGCATATACGCCTTGCCCACAACAGACAGAACATAAAGCATTCACGAAAGAGTTGAAGATGTTGCCTCTTCGCATACTCGTACCATACGAAAATAAACATTGCAAGGAAAACATGTATTGAACGGAAGGCTCCACTAAATAGAATGAAAGAGTGATACAGAATGTGATTACAAAGAGAAAGCGGAATTAACATATCTATCGTATAGATTGTTAGGAGCTCTTTCCTGACTGTGTTTATCTTGTCTAGCCATCTGGCCAATCGTTAAAGGGATATGAAAGACATTCAATGTTGCAGTTCTTGTATGCGGAATTTAAGAGGTTCATCTAACAATTTTTGGGGAACTGCAAAAAGATATAAGCCACCAAGCAGGAAGCGGTGAAAATAGATTTCATTACAAATTACCATCAATGATGTTTGAGAACTTTTAAGTTTTATTTAATTGTACTTTACTGGCTACTTCTTATATTATAAACTAGACTCAGGAAATAAAATCCCTTAATATTTAATATTTAAGTTTTTATTCAATTATACTTTACTGGCTACTTCTTATATTATAAACTAGACTCAGGAAATAAAATCTCTTAATATTGTAATGCATTTTGCAAACCTACCGTTGCCTATGGAGGATTTTAAACTTGAGAAATGATGTTCCCTCTCTAATTAGTTCTTTGCACTCCAATTAAACAAATTAGCTTTCCGCATAGCCATCGGGGGTGCTATGACTAGAGGGATTCAGATGTATCCTCTGATATTTATCTAACCCCTGTTTCTTTGCCCTTTCATGCAACATTTTTCTTTCTCTCCAGAAATTTCACTCACATTTCATTTCAGCAAGGTCAAATCGTATTTCTGGGAATGGAAATTTCTGCTCAAAAACGAAACCCAAATACATAAATTATTTTTATTGTACTTAACCTTTTCCATTGCCTTGACTCCTGCCTTGTCTGGCCCAAATCAGCTTAAGTCCCCCAATGAAATTCATAAGCTTACTTTAACATATACATATATACGCATACACGTGAATGTGGTGGAAAATGTATATGAGAGTCACCCGAAAAAATTGAAACGAGAGCAGCAGCAGCATTAAAGTGGGGCGGCGTAGACAAAGGAAGGCCTTGCTGAGTCCATATTGACAGTATGGAACTCGATGAAAATTAAACCCAAGCTCGAGAGTAAATAGATTGGGAAACATTTCAGGCTTTGTTTATATAATATTGCTTTCCTTGGTTCCGGACTAATCATCAATATTTTATTAGGATTTATGTTTTATTTCACATCCAATATACAACCTGTATATGTACATAAATGGATATATTGTTTTACTGGTTAAATGGAAAGTTCTTTGGAATATTTCTCATATTTTTCATTCATCAATTTTAGTCGGAATGTTTTTGTGGGATTAGTTTACTTTTGTTATTATTTCGCCCTATGCCATTTTTAAAATTAGTTTTCGTACATGGAATTGTTAAGAAACTTTTTAAGTAGTAGCTACTTATGTATATTTATCATCTGAGGTATTGGTTTTATTATTAAAATCTTCCATGTGCAATTTGTATTATGGTCAGATTGATTCAATCAAATTGAGCGCCTAAATGCTTTAGGACTACATCGATGATCACGGTGGTTTTTTGACCCAAATTGATCTGCTTTTCTTGTTTCGATTTTAATCAGCTTATAGCATGTTTTCCTTTTTTTTTTTGTCATTAACTTTATACAATAATTGATTGAAACGAAAAATATTCTTTGTGTTTGCCTTACCATTGACACATTTATTTAATTTGCATTTTTATACTATTTTTTTCTCTGTTTGCAATGAATGGAATATTATGCAAATATTTAACAAATAGCAGGAAATCAAAAGCAAACAAAAGAACCAAATTGATGGGGATTCCATCTGAAGGGAAGGGCTTACACAATTACGAGTAAGGCAACAATTTATATATCTGGTCAGTGCTTTGGGGTTGAGTGTTAATCAAACATAATTATGTACAGAGTGGTCGTGCATATTCCATTAATCAGGGAGGACAAGTTACGTCACGGGAATATCGGACGCAGTTTCTGTTTCCTTTCTGTTTGACAGCTGTCACTTTAAATGTCAATTGTGAATGCTCGATATCGGGCAATACTTTTTGAGGGGGTTAAATATAAAACCCATCCTTCAGAGAAAGAGAAGGTGCTCCGAGTGGGTGGGGTGGGCCGGGTACTCACTTTTTAATGGAAATTATAATGAGACGTCGAGCTTTAATTATGCATGGACTTGGACTGGACTGGGCTGTGAAGTGGCTGTCGGTGGGTGGGCTTCGGGGGCTGGTTAGCCGGTCACGCCCTGGCACTCACAACTTAATGCCCGACCATCATCCGTGACGTGCTTAACCCTCGGCCCCAGGACGGACGGACCTTGGCACTAATTAAAACTAACCAGCAACAAAAGCATGGGAAAACCTGCCGAAGAAATATTACAGCAGCCATCACCTTGAAGCTTTTCCCATGCCACTTTTCGACAGTTTTCCTTACGGGCCCGCTCCGCACCGTCGGCCATTGTTGGATGGAAAAGTTTTGTGGCACATTTCTCTTGGATTTGCCACGCATTGACACTCGCAACGGCATTTGGAAGGGGTGGCCCTGAGGCTGGGGCTGGGGCTGCATATTTTGTCAAGCCCCGACATTGCACTTGATGACTTTTCCCGTACCGTACCGCACCGTACCCCATGCCATTCCATGCGCTGTTGGGCGCTCTTTTTTCTCTCTCGAACTTTTTAAAGTGCTGCAAACGAAGGGGACGGGGTGGGGGGTGAAAACTTTCCCCAAATGTTGCCAGTTCGTGGGGGCTCAGAGCTCGACAGTTTTAAATGAAACTTTTGCTGTAACTTACACTCTGACGAGTGAGAATTCTGCTCTGTTTTATTCCCTTTCGTTCACTTTTTTCCTCGTTGTTTCGGCTTTTGTTTAACGCTTTATGTGCCATTATTTCGGATGCTGTCAGGGACATTCTATGAATCTTCTTCTCCCATTGTTTTCATACACTTTTGGAGGGATCCAGGGGCTCAGTGGTGACTGGGAAAATGAATAATGAAACTTGTAAATAGACATAATACGATCAGCATAGGGAGACATTAGCGAAAAGTTTTCTGGAAAATGGAATGAAAGTGCTCCCAAGGGACGACGAATTCATTTTGAGTTTTGCTGAAAGCTCTCTCTGGGCTTGAGGATAGATTAGGAATTTTACATTTGAATGATCTGGAGAGTTGGATATAATGGCTAATTTCACAAATTTCTGAACTATTATTTTTTTGAACTGCTTTATCTAGTTCTTAATGTGGTTTTTGGTTTCAAAGAATATTTGATCAGTAAGTAAGTAATTTATTATCCTCTTAAATTTGAAATTTACAAGTTTTTCGACAGTAAAATAATTGAAAATTGGTTAGATTTTGCTTAAAAAATAATAAATTCCAAAAAAATATTATAATATGGTGGGCAATTTGTATGATACGAGTACAGTCCTCTCCGCCTAAGTAGGTTTGGAAATAGAGATCTTGAACTATTATTTATGTGTTCGGCTGACGGCGCTTGTTTGATTTCAGAAACTCGATATTAAGGATACTTAATATCGTGACTTTTCTAGAACAGATCCTTGAAATCTTGCATCCTCAAAGAGAGAGATGGGTAGCATATTGTCCGGTCAGAAGTTTGTTGGAAGCTCCATTTTGACCCAATCCTCACGAGGTTCGGAGACGGTAGAGCGATAAGGCGATTGAATTGTTTATTTCTAAGGCTTTTACAAAGCTTTAAACTTTAAAGTTGGGGTTTCAAATCATTCCCATTTTCCGGCTTAGGCCAATATACGACAGAAATCGCTTAGTTTTTTTAAATCTGTGGAGCAAAGCTCGCTTTGAAATCCACTTATTAGGAATTGTTTCCCAGATATATGTTTATATAAATTTTCATTTTTCGAAATCGCTGTCTTGCTTAAATTCCTAATCAAGTTAGGAATTTCCATTGCATTGGAAAGCGGAACAACTGTCCAGCCAGCCGGATGTCTCGGCAAATTAGAAATTCCAGAATTCCGCCATGGGGCGCATTTAATTTATTATTTGTTGACTTTAATAAAAATCACATTACGATATTGCCAACGCAGCGAAAATTTTTGTTTTCTGTTTTATCCTCACGAATTTCGGAGATTTTCCCTTTGGGGTTGGGGTTGGGGTTCGGGTGGGAAAACTGTTGTCTTCGCCAGTTACAGAAACACATTCATAAAGCAAACACTGCCAATCCAAGAAGTGGGACGATGGGGCCACGCGCCGCCGGATTATATATATAGAAAAAAATCTGTCCTTGTGCCCTACGCCACCTGGAGGTGGGGGCCAGGGACAGAAGCACGTGCCGGGACACACACACACACACACAAACGAATTTCCATTTATTTCGACATTGACGTTTGCATTTTTAATGAAATTCCAAACATTTTTAACGCCCCAAAACTGTATTCGTGTTCCTCCTCTTGTCTCTTTCTAACAGGCAGCGGCAGAGTCCTGCGATCCACTCCGAGGCTGGTCGAGCCGGGCCCCAGGGCTAATGAAGATGAAGTGATATCCCGGCCAGCTGGAACTGTGTTCGAGCCGAAATTAAACAGAATATAAATCGCTGGAAAAATGGCAGCGATTTGTCAGCATCTGTCGAGCGGAACAAATGCAAAGTAGTTATCTAACTAAAGGGAAAACTACAGCGAGTCTATTGGACTAGGCGGTAGCATACATATATTACGCAAAACGATTTTCTTTTCATTTTTTTGCTGGCGACCTTTTTGTTGCGGCAATTTCACGCATCGCAGCGGGATGATGGCAGGCGCTAATCAGGCCGCTCCCAGCCACGCCCCTCAGTTATTCCGGCAACACATTTTCAAATAGCTCCAACCCAACACAGAAAAACCCAGAGAGATAGAGCGAGCGAGCGAGGGAGGGCTCAGAAGTGAAATATTATGGCCACTTTTCAAATGGAAATGCGCCAGCAGCAGAAGGAGAAGCAACGAACGAATTTAAAGCAACGAGAAACGGCAACATCTGCAACAGCAAGAGCGGAAACACTTGCCACATCCACAGCCAGGAGACAACGACCAGAGCGAGATCAACAGCACTCGGACCCACCAGAAATCAGCACAGATTGCACCAGGCTTTGGCCAGGCACCTGCAATAGCAGCAGCACAGTCAGGGTTAGTGGTTGCGGCAGTGGCAGTGGCAGAGGCAACACCAATCCACTCATCAGCAACATCTCCACCAACAACAACAAAAGCAGCAGCAGCAACACCAGGAGACTCTACGTGGACTGCAGAGGCCGTCAAAGGGCACTGATAATGCTCAGCATGCTCTTTCTTATCATCGCTCTGATATCTGGAAATGGAGGTGAGGAAAATACACAAATACACAAATAAACAGAGTGCCACACTTAACATTAGAGCATACATAGCTTGCAGTTGTGGTTCCGAGCTTTCTATCTATGTTTTCCTATGTTTCTCAGGACAGGGGCAAGCAAAATTGAGAGAGATGGCGGTCTGCCATGCCTATTCTACCAAAATCCCCCTCTCCGCATTAATCAAGAAATAAATTAGTCCTTTTTTAAATGGCAAACAGCTACCCTTTGCCACGGCTCACAGCATTATTTTATTTTATAAATATTTTAATAAATGAATAGGTAATTAATTTACTTAACTGTCTGAATTAAAATACAATTATAGTCGTATGTTTACTATTATTAAATTAGCCCAAAATATGAGTGTACTACATACATACTGCGAGCAGAAATAAACTTCATAAAAACTTTATTGAATAACAACAATTTCGCATTCAAATTGGGCTTTTTTCCATTCTTAATTTCACAAGTAGGCACTCGCAATCGTAGTTTTTTCTTTCTGCACATGCAAGCGAAGCGCATTTTCCATTACCATTCGCGGAGGAAAATCGGGGAAAACTTTAATCAAATTTTGTGCTCCAGTTTCTTTCTGGGTGCCTGGTGCCCATTCACGAAATAGCAATTGTTGCCAAATTGATTTGACCAATTTCATTTATTGATTTCGATTTTCGATATCATTCATTTTGTTGTCGTTGTCATGCCCAAATGAGTCAGCAGAAAAACCAAACCAAATCAAACCAAACCATTCCGGACCCCGAACCAGAACCAGAACCAGAACCGGCAGCAGGACACACCATCTAGAAAAAGTCGAGAGGGAAAATCTATCAGCATCGAGAGGCCAAGAAGAGAAAAGAACAGAGAGAGAGAGAGGGGTAGAGATGAGATGGGGGGAGAATCGCTCGGCAATTTTGTGCTTGTCTGGTCCTGGCTTACATAATTTTCATTCTTTCGTGTGCCCTGTTTTTCCGTTTTCCGTTTTCCCGGTTGCTGTTCGGTGTTTTGCCTGCCTTCTGGGCTGCGTTTTTAGGTTAGGTAATTAATTTTGTGTGCCTGAAAAGTCTTGGGAAATCAATGTTTTGGCCCAGGCCCAGTGTGGCCCGGAGGAAACTCCCAGGCGACGGGCATGTGCCAGGTCCTGATTGAATGGGTGTGATCCCTGAACCGCTAATATGTGTGAGTGTCGGTGTGTGCGGTTGGGCTTTTATTTAAGTTTCATTTTTCATATGCCGTGCTCTGCCTTAATGACGAGAGCCCAGCCTGCCTCTGGGCCAAGTCGGTGCCCCAGGCGGGGTATGGAGGGGCGAGAAAGAGGTAAATCATCATTAGGGCCTAATGAATCGGCCAGTCGAGGGCATAGTGCACTAGATCCATAGATAAAGAACATGCGATTGCCAGTTCTGGCCCCCATTCGTATATTCAAATTAAATCACCAAATTTTCTGAAGGCGAAATCAATTCCAGTTCCAGTTCACGATAATATCATTATCTAACTAATGAGTGCATTAGGTATTCCTTGAGCCCAGTAAACGGTTATACATCGAATGAAAATGTAATACTAAAGAGATATACAAGATTCTTAATTAATCAGAGGATATTCTTATAGTACTAGTATTATAGTTTTCTTCAGATAGAAATCATTTTACTTTTGATACATATTTATACCCGATACTCAAAATGAGTATTGGGGTATATTAGATTTGTGGTAAAAGTGAATGTGTGTAACGTCCAGAAGAAATCGTTTCCGACCCCATAAAGTATATATATTCTTGATCAGCATCAATAGCCGAGTCGATTGAGCCATGTCTGTCTGTCCGTCTGTCCGTCCGTCCGTCCGTCCGTCTGTCCATCTGTCCGTCTGTCCGTCCCCTTCAGCGCCTAATGCTCAAAGACTATAAGAGCTAGAGCAACGATGTTTTGGATCCAGACTTCTGTGATATGTCACTGCTCCAAAAATATTTCAAAACTTTGCCACACCCCCTTCCGCCCCCACAAAGGACGAAAATCTGTTGCATCCACAATATTGCACATTCGAGAAAACTAAAAACGCAGAATCATAAATAATAACCATATCTATCAGGTTGCTGAATCTGGATAAGATCGGATCATTTCTATAGCCAAAGGACACAAATCAATTTGCAGTGGCTACGCAGCGCCCGACGTCACGCGCAGACTGATTTTCTGTCTCTCTCGCACGCACAATTATACTAACAATTATTCAAAAAAATCAAAAATAACAATTAAAATACCAATTATTCAATAAAAATCAAGAATAACAGTTATAATAACAATTATTCAAAAAAATCAAGAATAACAATTATAATAACAATTATTCAATAAAAATCAAGAATAACAATTATAATAACAATTATTCAAAAAAAAATCAAGAATAACAGTTATAATAACAATTATTCAAAAAAAATCAAGAATAACAGTTATAATAACAATTATTCAATAAAAATCAAGAATAACAGTTATAATAACAATTATTCAAAAAAATCAAGAATAACAATTATCATAACAATTATTCAATAAAAATCAAGAATAACAATTATAATAACAATTATTCAAAAAAAATCAAGAATAACAGTTATAATAACAATTATTCAATAAAAATCAAGAATAACAATTATTCAAAAAAATCAAGAATAACAGTTATAATAACAATTATTCAAAAAAAATCAAGAATAACAGTTATAATAACAATTATTCAATAAAAATCAAGAATAACAGTTATAATAACAATTATTCAATAAAAATCAAGAATAACAGTTATAATAACAATTATTCAAAAAAATCAAGAATAACAATTATAATAACAATTATTCAATAAAAATCAAGAATAACAATTATAATAACAATTATTCAAAAAAATCAAGAATAACAATTATAATAACAATTATTCAATAAAAATCAAGAATAACAGTTATAATAACAATTATTCAAAAAAATCAAGAATAACAATTATAATAACAATTATTCAATAAAAATCAAGAATAACAATTATAATAACAATTATTCCAAAAAAAATCAAGAATAACAGTTATAATAACAATTATTCAATAAAAATCAAGAATAACAGTTATAATAACAATTATTCAATAAAAATCAAGAATAACAATTATAATAACAATTATTCAAAAAAATAAAAAATAACAATTATAATAACAATTATTCAAAAAAATCAAAAATAACAGTTATAATAACAATTATTCAATAAAAATCAAGAATAACAGTTATAATAACAATTATTCAAAAAAATCAAGAATAACAATTATAATAACAATTATTCAATAAAAATCAAGAATAACAATTATAATAACAATTATTCAAAAAAATCAAGAATAACAATTATAATAACAATTATTCAATAAAAATCAAGAATAACAGTTATAATAACAATTATTCAAAAAAATCAAGAATAACAATTATAATAACAATTATTCAATAAAAATCAAGAATAACAATTATAATAACAATTATTCAAAAAAATAAAAAATAACAATTATAATAACAATTATTCAAAAAAATCAAAAATAACAGTTATAATAACAATTATTCAATAAAAATCAAGAATAACAGTTATAATAATAATTATTCAATAAAAATCAAGAATAACAATTATAATAACAATTATTCAAAAAAATCAAAAATAACAATTATAATAACAATTATTCAAAAAAATCAAAAATAACAGTTATAATAACAATTATTCAATAAAAATCAAGAATAACAGTTATAATAACAATTATTCAATAAAAATCAAGAATAACAATTATAATAACAATTATTCAAAAAAAATCAAGAATAACAGTTATAATAACAATTATTCAATAAAAATCAAGAATAACAGTTATAATAACAATTATTCAAAAAAATCAAGAATAACAATTATCATAACAATTATTCAATAAAAATCAAGAATAACAATTATAATAACAATTATTCAAAAAAAATCAAGAATAACAGTTATAATAACAATTATTCAATAAAAATCAAGAATAACAATTATCATAACAATTATTCAATAAAAATCAAGAATAACAATTATAATAACAATTATTCAAAAAAAATCAAGAATAACAGTTATAATAACAATTATTCAATAAAAATCAAGAATAACAGTTATAATAACAATTATTCAAAAAAATCAAGAATAACAATTATAATAACAATTATTCAATAAAAATCAAGAATAACAATTATAATAACAATTATTCAAAAAAATCAAGAATAACAATTATAATAACAATTATTCAATAAAAATCAAGAATAACAGTTATAATAACAATTATTCAAAAAAATCAAGAATAACAATTATAATAACAATTATTCAATAAAAATCAAGAATAACAATTATAATAACAATTATTCCAAAAAAAATCAAGAATAACAGTTATAATAACAATTATTCAATAAAAATCAAGAATAACAGTTATAATAACAATTATTCAATAAAAATCAAGAATAACAGTTATAATAACAATTATTCAATAAAAATCAAGAATAACAATTATAATAACAATTATTCAAAAAAAATCAAAAATAGCAATAATAATAACAATTATTCAAACAAATCAAAAATAACAGTTATAATAACAATTATTCAATAAAAATCAAGAATAACAATTATAATAACAATTATTCAAAAAAATCAAGAATAACAATTATAATAACAATTATTCAATAAAAATCAAGAATAACAATTATTCAAAAAAATCAAGAATAACAGTTATAATAACAATTATTCAATAAAAATCAAGAATAACAGTTATAATAACAATTATTCAATAAAAATCAAGAATAACAGTTATAATAATAATTATTCAATAAAAATCAAGAATAACAATTATAATAACAATTATTCAAAAAAATCAAAAATAACAATTATAATAACAATTATTCAAAAAAATCAAAAATAACAGTTATAATAACAATTATTCAATAAAAATCAAGAATAACAATTATAATAACAATTATTCAAAAAAATCAAGAATAACAGTTATAATAACAATTATTCAATAAAAATCAAGAATAACAGTTATAATAACAATTATTCAATAAAAATCAAGAATAACAGTTATAATAACAATTATTCAATAAAAATCAAGAATAACAATTATAATAACAATTATTCAAAAAAAAATCAAGAATAACAGTTATAATAACAATTATAAAAACAATTATTCAATAAAAATCAAGAATAATAGTTATAATAACAATTATTCAAAAAAATCAAGAATAACAATTATAATAACAATTATTCAATAAAAATCAAAAATAACAATTATTCAATAAAAATCAAAAATAGCAATTATTCAATAAAAATCAAGAATAATAATTATAATAACAATTATTCAATAAAAATCAAAAATAATAATTATTCAATAAAAGTCAAGATACTTAAAATGAGTGTAGGCGTACATATATATATTAGATTTGTGGTGAAAATGGAGGTGTGTAACGTCCAGAGGGATAAAGTATATATATTCTTGATCAGCATCAATAGCCGAGTCGATTGAACCCCGTCTGTCTGTCCGTCCCTATAAGCGCCTAGGGCTCAAAGATTATAAGAGCTAGAGCAACGACATTTTGTATCCAGACTTCTGTAATATGCACTATTACACATACATTTCAAAATTTCGCCCCACAGGAGGCGGAAGGGACCTCCACAAAGGACGAAAATATGTGGCATCCACAATATTGAAGATTCCAGAAAACTAAAAACGCGCAATCATAGAGAATGACCAAATTGCTATCAGATTGCTGAATCTGGTTCTGATTGGATCATTTTTATAGCCAAAAGGAACAAATCAATTTGCAGTGGCTACGCAGCGCCCGACGACATGTTCATACTGATTTTCTGTCTCTCTCGCACGAACTCTTTGTCGTGCCGTTTAATATTAGCGGCGTCTGCCGGAGAAGAGCCATACTGACTAAGTATCGGGTATAAATGTAGAGTTGCGGTGTCCGCAGCAACTCACAACGTTCCCTCTCGTTTTGTATTGAAAATTATCAGAATTGAGAGAGATGGCGGTTTGCGTTGCCAGTCCTAATAGATTAGGTATTTCTTATTAAATAAACATATCCAGGAAGGTTAAGCTGAAATTGAAGGTTTACCAGACGATATTTAATCTTATTTTTCATTTTGAAGTTCATCAATTGTTGTCCTTGAATAATTCCAACTTATTCCGCGGTCATTCAAGACACTCCAAGGACCTCTAAGCTGCTCCTCGAACAGTATTGATTTCCCACTCAAATTACTGTTGGCGAATTCTAAGAAATTTTTAATATAATTCAAATAAAAGAAAAACAAAGAACTGATGGCCCGAGGAATGCTCAATTCGATACTGAGAACACCTTTGGAGATACCGAAAACACCGAATCGGAGTTGGAGTTGAAGTTAGAGTCGGACCTGGCCGGAGGGCCAACTGACAAATGGAAACCTTTAAATATTTAAACATCAAGTTCTTTGTGACTTGTGACTGTCACGCGGAATGTAATGGAAGGGCATCGCTATGACTGGGGGTAGTAGAGGATGAGTTTTAATTTTTTAAGTGAATTCAAAAATTTAAACGTAGCTGCGTTCATATATTTTGTTGTTGTTATGGTTTGTTTTCCACGAAAAGAAGTTCACCTTAGAAGACAGATACGGACACGCACGCGCACACACACATACACACACAAACACATCGGAGTTAAAAGTTTTGACATTTCAAATGTTTCTGACAACAACAACCGCAACAGGCCCAGAACCCTCCCCTGGAATGTTAATAATAACTGTGCGGGCGTAAAAATGCCAGCAAACCCCAGGACGTAAGAGCACCGACTCCGGACCCGTACTCGTACCCTGAGCAAGACAAGAACAAGCCAAAGACGGAGGCGAGGACGAGGAATAGGACGAGGCTGAGATGAGCAACAGGAACATGCCCTGCGGTCTACTTGTGTTCAAGTTGCTGACGTTGACGACGTCGACGTAACAGACCCGGACACGAGACATGAGCACGGACACGGCAAACGACCCTCTCTCCGACTCGCCGACTCTCCGGTGCTGCGACCTTTGGTACATGACTTTGCGATTTCTGCAGGGCGCTTTTAAGCCAAAAATACAGAAAGAGAGACAAAATAAAAATAAGAAATATTTCTCGTCCGTGGTCTAATTTATGTTTGGCAGCCAACAGCCAACAGCCAAAACAGCCAACAGTTGACGTTGCGGTCTTTGGTCCCAGGCAGTCAATTTATTTTAATTTCTAGCCAGAGGCGTTTTATTTATTATCATTCTGGGTGTTCCCAGAGACGACCTCTTCTTACTCCCTTATACGGGGCTTGGGTGGAGTCGAGTTATTAGCAACATTGTTTGGGTCTTGCCAATTGAAGGCAGAAAGTAGCACCCAGCATCCAGTATCCAAGCAGCCCGACTGCAGACGCTTGGCCTGTCAATAGCAGTTTGCTTAAATACCAGTGGGGAAAGGGGAAGGAAATTGAGGGGTTGGGAATGCTACTACCATCGGAGGGAGCTCAAGAAGAGGAAGATGATGAAGGATATGCGACTTATCTGGTTGTAACATGGCCAACGGGGCCAAAGCTGATGCTCAGCTAATAGTTTGGGCAGTAAACCAAGTGGGGGATTCCGGAGTTAGACAGATAGAGACAGACTGAGAGGAATAGACACTGGAGGGAGACAGATAACATGTGCGTGTGTGTGTGTGTGTGCTAGAGATGAGAGAAATGCTCGCATTTCGTGACCAGAAGTTTGTGAACTTAGAGATTTGTGCTTACAGGATTTTCTTAGGCAAGAAAAACATATGAAACAAAGCATAAAAAATCAAGATACAAATGCTAGATCTTGCATTTCTTGATTTTCTTGACTAAAAATGAGGATATAATCTTATATTTGTAACTCCCAATTGGAAAAAATTCAATCTGTTTTCCATTAAAGACAAAGAAAGAGATAAAATCACATCTTTAGCTGTTGTGAGTGACTGCCCCGAATCGCAGTGACTGAGTCACTGGGTGGCATCACCTCCTCTGGGATGCTGGTTGATATCTTCTCTTCCCCGATGCGACGACGTGCACAACATGTTTAATCTAATAAAGTCGCTAGCCAGTCACTGGTTAGCCTTGGCTTCACTTGGCTTTGGCTCTATAAAAATTGCCAGTAGCCAGGGAGAGCTCTGGGAGAGAGAGTGTCATAAAAAGACGTTAGCTGCGACGTAATAAGCGTATCAAGTGCCTCGAGATATACGTATACATATAAACATCCGAATACACATACATATATACTCGAATGTCTAAAGACAGACATATGGGTGTGTGGATCTCTGTGTGTGGATTTCTGGGGTGTACTACATGGAGAGGGGAGCTTAGTTTTTGGGCCAGACGCTGTGGCGTCCTCGTAGCTAAGTGATGGATAAATGCCGGATAAAAATTGCTCGTAACTACGACAACAACCTACATGTAACACTCCCCAGACCAGAGGGCGAATTCTCTTCCATATACTCGTACATGTTAGCGGGAAAACATGAAAATTTGATAAACGAAAAATTGCAAACAAGCCCCCCAAAAAATAGAGGGAGAATAGAACGAAAAGTTCAGGATTTACCTCCGCAGCAACAAAAACAAAACAAAAAAAGTTTCAACCATAGAAAAAGTTGTGCCTGTGTGCCAGTGTATGTGTGTGCGTAATTCGCTAATTACCTAAATGGTTGCCACAAAAGGTGGCCAGAGGTGGAGTCATATTAAAAGTTTGGCCAAAACGAGTTACAAGGTTTCCAATTCGGGTTTTGCGTATGGGGATCAACTTTTTGTCGGCACTAAGCGTAAGCCGATAGAGTCGATTGAAGTACTTTATGGCACAGTTTTCTGGGGAAGGGCTCTCTGAAGCGAAATTGAAAAAAACATTTTCTAAATCTGCTTCCTGTCCCTCCTTCCCATTGCAGTGTTTGCCGCACAGCGTGACTCTAACAAATCGAAGGATATGAGCAGCAGTAATAATGCCATTCCGAATGGTGGAGCAGGAGCAGCTGGCGTGGGAGAAGCCTCACAGTCGCCAGGAGGTCCCAATGGTGTCGCCGGAAGCGGAAGCTTGAGCAGCAATAGCAACAATGCCAACGGAAATAACAAAAATGGCCATGCAGCTGGAGGAGGAGCAGGCCTCTCACCAGCCTCCGAGTCCAGCTCAATGACAACCGATGCCAGCAGAGCGCCCAGTTCTAGCTCCAGCTCTGGATCTGGCTCAAGCTCTACCACCATCACTGGCATTCCTAGCAGTAGCTTGCACAAGGCCAGCAGCAGCAGCATCAACACAATTGCCTCACAATCGGGAGCCGCATCCGCATCCGGCATCCATCGCAACAGCATCGACCTGATGGAGGAGGCACGCAATGCGGGACCCTACTTCGACAAGGCCGTCTCCAAGAATGTCACCGCCCTGCTGGGCAAGACGGCCTATTTGAACTGCCGCGTCAAGAATCTGGGCAACAAAACGGTAAGCTCGAGAACCTCACCAAATGGTTGTCATTATAGTTATGAATGATATCTATTATTACTAGAATTTAGAGTGGAAATGTGTACCCTTATGAGTATATAATAATATTCATACGACTATTATAGTATGCAAGGGATCGGTAAATAATGTAAATGGTACACGCCTCGTGCAGTATCTTTTGCATCAATCTGGTTATATTCGTCCATCCCCAAAAGATTTATTACTAGAGGAGAACTGATGTGGGAAGATACAGTTCCTGCTTGAATTGTTTGTAATCAGCGAATGAAATGCCTTCAAGAATAACCTTCATTCCGGTAACCGATGAACCTTTGTTCTCAGCTTCTGTTTTTTCACCTGCGATTTCCGCCATTATTTATCATTATTTTTATTTAATTGCTTTTATTATTATTTATCATTCGAATGTCATTACTTTTGTAGAAGCAAAAACATGCTTCGCTGGTAAAAATCGTGTACCATTGAAATGTGTTAAATTTGCAGATACCGATCCACACATAAGAAGCTGTTTGAAGCTAGTTATTTATTTCATTCATACCTCTAACTTCCCTGCCGTATACAAATCTACACATCTGTGGGATAGTACCTACTTTAAGTACCACTGTACTTGAAATTGTAAACTCATCTTCTCTTGGTTGTGTGTTGCCTGGCCGTATTTTTCAAGTGAAGTAATTTGTGGGCATGAGCTGACGGTTTTATATTGTAATTATCATGTAATTCCTTTGCCAGTGCCATCAAAATGCTATTTGTAAAGCAGGGTTTCCCTATGAGTATTCTCTTTTTTTTTTGTTTTTCGGGAGGAGGCGACTAATTAGCACGTTGACTGCGCCCACATGCTGGCTAGGGCCGACAGGGGGTGCATGGTTGGTGGCTAATTGTTCCGGTCGCCAAAGAACAAAATGATTAATTATCCCCAAACAGGAAACAGATTTTACTTTATTCAACTTTCGTCGTGTGCGGAAGGAAATGCCGCAAACATTTCACAAACACACAATCTCTCCAGGACCCACCGCAACACCGCAGCACTTCCGGCCACGGGGCTTCATCCACCTGGGCCGTCGCTGCAGAAGGAAAAACTATTCAAATGAGGGGAAAAGCCCACGAAAATGCTTTCGTTTTGTTTTGGGTTTCTCCGTTTTGGGTGGAGCTGGGCCGTGGCCGTAGTCATTCGGCTTCCGTCACTTCCGGCGGCGTCGGCCTGAGCCGGAGCAGGTCTCTGCCCGTTTTTCCGATAATAATATGTTACATGTCCCGCCGGGACATGCCAGGACATGCCAGGACCTGCTACTCTCTGTGCTCCGAGCGCTGGCAGGCAGTGATTAGCTTTGGGTTTCGGCCGGTTTGAGTTTGCGGTTTCGAAAACTAATTTGCGTGATTATTAAATTGTAGAAAACGGGGAAAGGGCGAAGGAAACCCTTGGTTCCTACTGCAGGCAGGCAGAAAGAGGACAGGACTTTCCACCTTGAGGTAGGACAATGTAAAACTTTTCGCATGAGGATGTGCGGGCAGATAACTTCATTAGATGTGTTAAATGGGATAACTTCATCGATCTCTCGCTCTCCATTCAACCCAATGGAAGGGTTAATTGATAGAAAATTGTTTAAATTGTTCAGAGTTCGCCAGGACTTTACACATATTCAGATTCATGACAGGAGGTTTGAGGTGGAAAGGAGTGATAGGAAGGCAGCCAGAATCAAAGGAGAGAGATCAAGAAGTTTTATAGTTTATGCGATTTGCTTGGTCTTACATTCTTCTCCCTACTTTTCTGCCTTTATCCTTTATTTCTAATATACCTTTTTAAATTCTATACGTTTTTACCCAGTAAAAACATGAAAATTATATCCGGCAGACAGCTTACCAAAATATTCATTCCATTCTCCGCCCTCAGCGCTCAACTGCAAAAAAAAAGATATAAAGTAACCTGTAAAATGAAATATATTCATTTGCTTGGGTTGGCAGCTTAAAATCTAATTAGCTTTCTGTGCTGCGGCGAGCCACAGCCGAGCCACAACCCCAATGTCCCACCCAATGCCCCACCCACTTCCGTAATTTTCCCGTGTCTCCCCATTCCCTTCTAACCTCACAGTCATCCCCACCTGGAGTAATACATCATTGCTGCTGAGATTTGGCAGCACCTGAGTGAGCGTTAAGCTGGTCTGGGAGGAGCCGAGGAGCAGAGAAATGCGAGCGAAGAAAAAGAAAAAAAAAGGAAAATCCTTCTGTCTTACGATTACGCTTGTGTGTGTGTGTGTGTGTGTGTGGGTGTGCTTTCCTTCACACCGTCCATAATGATAAACAGCGAACGGATGCTGATGGTCTCTACATTATTAATGACGTTTTTCATTTGCGCTTCGCTCAGGAGAGAGGTTTATGTTTGGTAGAGCTACACCTCGAAAATTTCAGAATTTTCTTTATGATTCTAAAGGAAACAAGGGAGAGATTTTAAAGGAGATGTCGATGGAGCTTTACAGCATCAGGGCTCTCATCAGTTTTATCATGCAATGTTAACACGTGGCTCGAAAAACGATTCAAAATTGAATCTATTTTTTAGATTCAATGACAAGATTTGGTGACAATACTTGGTATAGCTATTTGGTATATAAATTAACTTCTTCTGCAGATATGTACTCCTTTTGAATGATGCCATTCTTCTGTTAGTTCATTTTCCTTCTATTTTCATTAGTTTTCTCTAGATTGAAATTGTATTACTTTTTACTTCCAAGCCTTTGGCCTGGCTGTGTTTCCATAATATATGCCTCTCTCGCCTGCCAAATTGAGCTGTAAAAAAAGAAATCTTTTCAGATTTTGATGTTTGTTTTTGCAAGCCAAAAAAAAAAATAAATAAAAAAATATGGAAATATATTGATATGGCAGACAATTTTACGATACTGTAAACAAGCTTAATGGCCATAAAAAGTGGGGAATGGTATGAACGGGGGGACTAAAGGGAAAATGTTTGCGGTTGGTTTTTCAAGATGGAGGCTGTCTTCCTGGGGCTTCCTTCTTCTTATGCTTTATACTTTGGGACTTTTGGTGTTAATTACATGGAACTTTTGCTTAAGCAGCTGCCAAAGTTTACCTTTGTGTCTGCTAACTAACACCTGGTCCTAGGCCCCCGCCTTAGCCCCCCTAAGCCATCGCTCATCCTGCACCCTTCGGCCCGCCGTCTGGTACGCCGCTGTGTTTCTTGTCCATTAACTTTGCCAAAGTCGTAGTCGTCGTGCTCGGCGTCGTCGTCGTCGTTCATCGTTAGGCAGGATGTTACTAAGCTGTTGTCATTGAAATTGAAAATGCTCACAGCTGACGTATGACACGCAACACAGTCGGCACAGGACACGGCGTCCTCCAGCACTCCTACCACTCCCGCATGCACTCCCACCAGTCCTTTCAGCACCAATGCCTCAAGGCCTGCCAGGACCTCAGGCAACCCCTAAATCAGCGTCACTTAAAAATGTTTCGCCCCCTTCTCGGGCTGTGGCCGGGGCAAGGAAAAGTTGAGCATTAAACAGCAGGTGGTTGCCGAATACATACAGACATGCAAAATACATACATATATGAGTGTATGTCTGAGTCGTATTCCAGCTTCAATTTGTCGGCCTGATGAGGGTGAGCTGCCTAAGACGCCCCTCCCTCCACGCTCTCATGTCAAAGTTTTTTTTTCCTTTTGCCAAACAACAACACGAGGCATAAAGAAAAATTGGGTAAAAAATCATATAAAATATTTCGAAATAAATTTGCATTTTACACGTGTGTCTGACACAAAAGGCTGCTGCCTCTGACGCATCCCCTGGAAACCCCTCGGACTCCAGTGGTTGCGTATGAAATTGACTTTTTAAACTGTTTGCGCCCCAGAATCTCGGCTCTCAACAAATGAAATGCTATTCCCTTTCTATCCGTCGCCTCTGTGTAGATGCTGCTTCAGGTGTCCTGGGTGCGACATCGGGACATACACTTGCTGACAGTGGGCCGGTACACGTACACGTCGGATCAGCGCTTTCGGGCCATACACCAGCCGCAAACCGAAGACTGGATGCTACAAATCAAATATCCGCAGCATCGTGATTCTGGCATCTACGAGTGCCAGGTATCAACCACACCGCACATGAGTCACTACATTCACCTGAATGTTGTTGGTAAGTTTTTTTCAGTGTAAAAAAATAAAATGAAAGATCTGAAGGGAGAGCATAAGTGGTCATTGTTATATCTCTTCTCAGACAAAACCTCTCAATTATTTCACAAATCAAATAAATTAATATTTGCACTCATATAAATTACGATAAAGTATCCATAGAAGCAGCTTCAAGAAATCTCAAGACGGAACTCAAGGCGAATTTAATTTATAACCTTCCACACCTTCCACAGAGGAGGGGTTTCCGCTCTCCTCTGGAACTTTTCCCATTTAATTATCGTTGAGTTAAATAACAGTTGAAATAAGTGTAAAAGCAAAATATTTCCATTTCCATTTCGTTTTGCTGGCACTTCAATTGCTTCATTTCAAAGGATGGAAATCATTTCACCCTCACAATATGAGGAAAAACGGGGAGCTGAGAGAGAGAAGCATATTTCAATGAGGGTAAGCGAGAATCCTTTGAAATTCTCACACCTCTCTCTCGGTTCAAGTGCCCACCAAAAGGAAATTCCTTCCCGGCTAATTGTTATTTTACTCCACAGCTAGTAGATTCGAAATGGAAATGCGCTTTGTTTAATTATTTTTACTGATTTATTCTACCTTTGGTTTTCACATTTTCACATTTTCTCGTATTTTTCTTTCAGAACCCTCGACGGAAATAATCGGCGCCCCCGACCTGTATATAGAGAGTGGATCGACTATAAATCTCACCTGTGTCATACTCAACTCACCGGAGCCGCCGGCTTATATCTTCTGGAATCACAATAATGCAGTGAGTTGAAGTCCTTTACCTTTGCCTCCATTTTTCGGGGAGGACATGCAATTACTTTGGGGTATCATTATCGCTTCCCCTTTGGCCCGAGACCGAGCCCTGCCCAGGGAAAGTCTGACAGAGAACCCTTTAGTGTTCAATTTAGTAACTTTTAAATTAGCTTTGCCGGGCCAAAACTTTCCTTTCGCTCTTATTTTTTTTATTTTTTTATTAGGTAATGCCATTTAGGAAGGGAACCAGACGGACAAATGGACGGGTGGACGGGGGCTTGAAAAGGGTTTTTGGTTTGGGTTTTAAATGGATTTTGGTTTTGTTCCGTCTCTGAGCCACGTTTTAGTTTTCCACTTTAGGTGTGTTTTCCTCACACTTCATGCCTGGGCTTTTGGCTTATTGTATTGGGAATTCGCAGTAGGGCCCCAGAGAGGGGAGAGGGTGAAATAGGGGCTGTGCTCTAAGGGTTGACGGTCGTCGCCATTGTTATGCCTTTTCTATAGAGCGAGCTGACGACGAAGAAAGGGAAAAATATTGCCATTAGTGCCGGAGATTTTTCTCTCTCTCTTTTTCTACTTTCTTTGTGCCCCAAAACAGATTTAATTTTATTGTTTTGTTTCGGTTTTATTTGCAATCATTCTTCCCTTACTTTGCATATTTCCTGCTCCTCTTTCTTATCTTCTCTCCCGTCTCCACTCCACTCTATTTTATTTATTTTAATTTGCCAAGTGTGCAACAGTGCGTATGCGTAATCTTGATTCTGTTTTATGGCTTAGAAAATGTTTATAGCGCAGAAAAACGAATCCAAGTTTTTTCCCCAAGCAAATTTGTGGAATATCTTTTATGACTTTTGCTAATTTGTCGCTGGATTTCCATTCTCATCCGCAGATTATCAACTACGATTCGCCGCGCGGCGGCGTTTCGGTGGTGACCAATAAGGGCGAGACGACCACATCATTTCTCTTGATTAAATCGGCGCGTCCGTCGGACTCGGGGCATTATCAGTGTAATCCATCAAATGCAAAGCCCCGCAGCGTCACGGTACATGTGCTCAATGGTAAGTAAAATAAACGACAACACAACCACCACCCAAGAGAAATAGGACCACCCATACACAGGAACCGAATAAAACAATGGTGGACGAAAGGGATAAGCCCAGAATTTGAAAATGCAAAAAAATGTGAATGAGACAATGAGAATGGTAATGGGTTACACCATAGCTATTGGCCTGACCCGGGGTAGACAATACGAGTAATGGGAAGGCAACAGATAGTCGTAGGGAGACGAAACTGAACTGCAAAAGAAAGAGTGAAAGAGGGATTAGAGTAGAGAATAAAATGGTGTATAATAAACTTATCAAAGGTACTCAAAGTTCATTTCTGCACCAAGGAACTAAGGATAACGTTGAACGAAAGTTGCTTCTAATCATCGTAGGTAACAATTAGGTGATGGTCTAGTGGATAGGGATTATATATGTACATACGCAATCAATAATTGATGCATTAAATTAACTGTCAAATATTCAATCCTAGTACCAGGGATCGTTAGGATTATAAATTGTATAATACAAATTATGAAATAAATTTATCAACTTATTCTAACAGGTACTGCATTTAATTTTCGTTTTAATTTGTATCAGCACTTAAACATCGGAAACCGATTTACAGTTGGGGTTTTTTCCTTTATTGTTGCATCATTAAATTCATCATAAATCAACCAAAAGCGTTTCACTTAAACTTTTCACATTAATATTGATGTGCTCACAATTTCATTGTAACTTTACTTTGCAACTTTCAATTATTTTATATATCGTAAAGCTGCCAGGCTTTCCATTAGAAATTGAAACATTTACTGAGTTTACTTAAAGTCTTATGTTGTAGCTCATTGTAGCTACAATACATTTTTGGGGTTAAGTACTTTAAGTTACTTTACTTTCGGGTTAAGTACAACAAGCCACTATCGCCTTTGGCGAAAACTATTATAAACTGACTTTTATGAAGTGTGATTTTGTAACAAAGAATACTTCAAGGCTTTTGTGTTTGAAAGATAATCTGAAGCAGTGCTGAAGAGGCATTTAAGTTTATTTAGGAGAGCTTCAAAGGATAGAGTGAGGCTGCAGATGAGTAACAGTTACCTTAGGACATAATGTTAGTTACGTGTATTTTGAAACCATTTAAATATATGTAGATACGAGCAAGAACATTCTATGAACATCACTCAATGCACACCTGTAATAGTGGGTTAAATAATCAACAAAGAAATGCATACGAAAGTAAGAACTACTTAGCTATTCCCACACTGCCAACTAGAGACTGAAGGATGCCAGAGGATTTGTGTCTAAGACCTAGAAAATAGATCGCAATCCCCTTAGAACAGGCTAATGCTTTCGCCCGAGCCTGAGTCAGCATATCAATGATGGAAATCTGCCCAAAGGCAGCCATACAAATTGCAGCTGTTGAAGCTCCACGGGGCACCCCGAGAACTGACACAAAAGCAGGAGAACCAGGCCAGAAGAAAAACACGAGAGAAAATAGACAAGAAATAGGGGAAAGCTGAAGAGTAAGTAAGCACGAAAGAGGTGACAATAACTATCCAACAAAGTGTTGTTTAAAGTGAAAGACACACTAAGTGAAAACACCAACAAAGGCAGCTAAGAGAGCGTGTTTTGGCCACCCCCAAGGAGGAATCGATTGGCAACCAATGAACAAATATTGATTAGTGGATAGCACAGCCATGTATTCGGATGGGGATGCTGCCGGGGTGTCTATTTCAATATTTCCACGAATATTCAACGAAAACCAGATGAGCTCAGCTAAGTGAAAACTGCTAAAAGTGGCACGTGGAAATTATACGGAATGGAAAGACAGCTTCCCGCTGTCGCCCACCCGTTTCCCTATCCAGCGGTGTAATGATTATGCGCCCCGACCCCTTCATTTTTTTTTTATACCCATCTTCCCTCTCTACAGGAAACCACTCCGCCTGCCATCATCATTTGCAGAGCAAACGTAGCCATGGGGGCTAAAGTTTTGGGATGCGGAAGCTACACTCTTCTCTGTAAAGTATGCGAACTTTTTCGTGTAACTCGATATGAGATTGGGGTAGTCATAGTGTTGAAAAGGGATAAGTTATCCATAAGGTTATTTTTATACAACAATAATATTGACGTAGCGTAGGAGAGTGTGAAAACAATAGGGTAATAGGTTCAATCATATTTGCATCTTTGACACTCGTACTGTATTCAATATTCTATTCTTTAGTAAACTCGTAAGTATTTCATAATAAATCCTTACAACAATCACCAATTGACTAAAAAAATGCTAGTTTAGGGGAGAGCACTCTTCCTCCCTTATTTTCTATCCCTTTCTTCAAAACTTTGTGTAACTTTTTGAAAAATAAAAAAATTTAAATCTGCTTCTTTGCAGCCAAAACAAACAAAAAGAGTATTTAAATTTACTCAACTCCCGGGCCAAACTTTTGGGGTCCTGGCCCCCACATGCAGTACGAGTATCTGGCACGCGTGCCACATGAAAATTATGTTTATGTTACACTCTCCCCCGGTGCCCCACCCGTCCCTTGGTGACTGTCTAGTACGAGAGCACAGTTTGGCTCACTTCCACTTCCTGTGCGACTTTCACTAATGTCAAGTTGTCGTCGTTGTCGCAGCAACCGTGTCTGCTAGATAATGTCACACGGTGTTGTCTTTTGCTCGGAAAAGACGCCAAAGCACACTACCAAACACCCACACACACACACCACCCTAACTTGTATGAGCACGAGAGGGGTACTCATCCCTGGCGCCATATTGTGCATGCAATGCGCGTTGTTTCCGTTAACTGCTTTGGCACACTTGTTTCTGATTATTATTATGTTTTGTTTCTTGTTCAGTTCTGTTCTGTTCAGATCTCTGATGTTCTGGTAGTAGTCCTGTTCTGTCGCTCTGCTACTTTCGCCATTGTTCTTTGTCGCTACAGTTTGTTTTGTTTGTTAGTATTATTATTATTATTATAAGGCCGTCAGCATTGTTGTTGGCTGTTAGTATTTGTATATTCTTGCAAAAGGAGGGTATTATGATTTTTCACAGATGTTTGCTACACATCTGTGACCTCAAAAGTCATGAATGCTTTTAATTGTTAATTTTATAGCGTTGCAAATGGTAGCTTTATCTTAAGCAATATACGAATTAATATAAATACATATATGACAAAAAATAATAATATTTTATATGGTTTTGCCAGGGTATGTAAAGTTTCGGTTCTTCGCGCTGTTCTTGTTTTTGTCATCGTGTTGCAATGCAAAACTTTTTCACCGGCTCTTCTCCTATGGAGCTCCTCCTTGTGCTACTGGAGCTTCCCATTTCTTTCTGCTTCACTTTTAGCATTACTTTGCTTTTTATTGTTTATTGTTACCTGTTTTCCTCCCTCCCCCACGCGAACAGAGGGAGAAAGTGAGAGCGAAAGGGAGACTTGGGGACAATACGAAGCCCGGGAATTGTGTTTTTGTTTGGCTTGCCGCATCAGCATCGACATCGACATCACCATCAATGGGGTCAGGAGCTTTGTCGGGTTCACTTTCAGTTGGGACCCCAAAGGATAGTGGCCTTAAAGTGCCAGCCGAGACTTCCATTTCCATCCCAGACAGCTGCAATGTACCCCCAAAAAGGTCCTGGTGACTTTTAACGAGCTCTAATGGATGCGAAATGTGTCAGGAAGTTTATGGAAAATTTAAATTTAAAAAATAAATAAATGAAATGTAAAGATTTGTGTTGTATGGCTATACCAAAGATAGTTTACATACCTTTTGGAATTTAAAACCACAGCCATCAAAAATTAGTCGCTAAAATGATAAATATTGGACTTATAAAAGATATTTCTGAATTTGAGCGCTCTTCAGGAGAGCTCTAAAGGGATTATGTATTTGCAAGATAGAGGTGGTTGTGCATTATTTTTGCAAAAGGAAGTCGAAGCCTGGTAAGCCTTGTTTACGTTACTTTGCACCGCAGCGGAGTCGCCTTTCAATACCTGTGCACAAGGGCTCACCCTTCCCCAGCTATCCACCATGACCCCCAGCTGCAGTTGTCTCTCCCTGGCTTTTGCTGTTGATAAGTTGTAAACAGTCAATGGTTTCAGTGACAGAAGTTGTTCGTTGGCTGTAACGGGAGAATCCTGTTTGTTAGTTTTGTTTGTGGGCTTGTTGCGCTGTCGTTCTGGTGTTCTGGTGTTTTGGCTTGTGCAACTTATTGTATGACAATCTTGGCATTGTTTTCTGTTTTTTGTTTTCGGTTTATCTGTGCAGTTTGATTGTTTGACAGCTTTTTGGGGTCGCCCTGCCACAGGAAAGCCGTTCTCTGTTGGAGCTGGTAATCCGGTTAGTGTTGGAGGAGATTATACATATATGGTATACATACGAATGCGATGTTAATTCGCTTTACGTTTTAATGAAAATTCCCCGCTTACAAGGACACCCAATCTGTACTCTATACACACTTATACCTGCACACAATTTTCGTTTCTTAATCGCTTTCAGTTTCGCCCAATGTCTGAGTATGAGAGCAGCAATAAAGATGTAAATTAAACAGGTGTTTCTCATTCCGTTTCCAGGGGAGTTCCCAGCAGCAATGCAGCACGCGGCACCAGCGCATCCTCGCCACTCGCTCACTCGCTATCTCTGTGTGTACCTGTGTGTGTGCTTCTGCACCTGGGCGCTTGTCGGACGCTCCACACGCTCCTCGCTTCGGCAGCTCGTGTCGCCTCCGCCTACCGTCGGCCGAAACGTGTCCCAGCCGGCAGTGTGTCCGTTTGTGGGATTGGTGGCGTGCGACAGCTCCTCGAGTGCATTCTGAGTCTCTGCTGCTGCTGCTGTTGCTGCTGGCATTGGCAGGGCCGCAGACCATGGTGCTGGTGGCAACCGCAAGAGGAGCAGCCCCTGCCACAACATGAACTGAGACTACAATCAAGGAAGACGGCACTGGAGACGGACACGTTAAGGCAGGTCTTTGAGGCGGACATAAGGTGAGCGATCCCTCGACCCGCTCCACGCTAAACCAACAGCTCTACACCCTAGACACACTGTAACTATAATAACTATAACGTATCTTATATGAATATACATAAATCTAGTGGCTATTGGGTTTTTCTATGAATCAGCGACGTATACGTAATATTTAGCACAAAATATGAATGATAATACGAAAATCAAGCCAAGTTGTCGCCTTTTTTTCTATGTACGACTTTGTATCATACAATGAAGCTGTCTACGTTTTCGGTTAACTAAACCTTTGATTGGAAATTGTGTATATAGGCTGCATAGCATACCTAGAGTCGCTTTTTCAATTGACGATGATACTCTCCTTTCCACAACTATGAAACTTTTATAGAACAAAACCAGACAAAAAACAGAAAAAGAAAAGAAACCCCCAAAAAGAAAAACGATTTTCCCCACTGTAAACGCTTCTCGACTGCCATTTTGCGACTGTTTCCTTCGAAGGCAAGGCGAAAACTCTCATTTGCATTTGGTCAAGTCCTAATAGACAGATAAATGTTCAACCAAAAAAGGAAAAAATATAAAAAGATTCAACTTCAAATACAGCATAAACCAAAAGGAAAAAAAGTAATATAAACACTAGCAATACACGTGGTAAAAACTGTAAAATATAAAAGGAAATTCGAACCTAAAGGGAGGGAAATTTAGCTACAAGTTAATGCGAAACGAGAGAAGGAGAGTGTTTGTTCTTTTGGCTGATAATGCATCTGAATGGTTAGAGACTAAGTCATGAAATACATAAAGAGTAACCCTCGAATAAGTTTTTTTCAGTTGTGTTTTGTGTAATGTAAAAATTTAATAAACATAATTAAGTACGAGTATTAACCAAAGTGCAGAGGAGAAGACACGTAAGACAGGAACGGTTTGAGTATAGGATACAATCGGCATAGATGGAAATTTGTTGCACATTTCATAAATTTATTTGTTGTTAATAAATGCGAAAATTAGACAAGTGTTAAATAAAACCATCTAAAACAGAAAGGGACAATGTTTAAATATATACAAAAAAATGTTATGAGTAAAAGGTATTTTCAAGCTAACTTCTAAAGGGAATTTCCTTTAATTTGTTCGAGTGTTTTCACTTTTCAATGGTTTGTTTTCCTTTCATCTTCTTATTTTTTGTGTATTTCTAAAATTCTGCGCCTTTGTCAGTCTAGTTTCTATCATTCCACGAATCTTTGCCATCGAGCACACATAAAACTAATCAAAAATCAAATAGGCGTAAACGAAATAAAATCCATTTCAGTGTTAAGCGAATGCAAGGCACATTAACAAAGAGTTACAGATATAAAAAAAACTAAAAACTATTGATAGAAATTAAAGTGAAAAACAAAAGAAAAAAAGGAAAAGTTTCATTAATCAAGCTAAGCAGTAAATAAAATAAAACAGAAACAGAAAACAGAAAGCTATTGAAATCCAGCAGGAGTAATCAGAGGCATCCAATCGAAAAATCCGAAACCAAAACCAAAACCCAGCCCGACATATGTATTTTCCATAAGCTTTTTTCCAATTACCATGTAAAATATCGACATTGCAAATACACATTCAATATCTATTCAGATGAAATTTCAAGCGAGAAAATTCTGTATACATAAAAACGAATTCAAATTAGAATTCCCATTGTGTTTGATGAGGCGTTTTATGGCCATTCGATATTTATTGCAAAAATTCTGTCAAACAGTTGATTATCAAGCATCAAACACACGCCCACCCAATGCGGAATATCTAAGGTGTTTTCCCCATCACTCTGGTCTTTCTCTCTGGGAAATTCCCATTTGCCTCGAGCATTTGGAAAAGTGACAAATTCTTAAGATACTTAAATTCTAAGCAAACAAAAAATAAGGAAAAACATTTAACGAAAATAGAAAAAAAAAACAGAAAACTAATAGAACGCATAAAACTGAAGTAATATTGTATATGTAAATGTGTATTTATAAAACTATTATATAAAAAATTATATACATATATATATAAATAAATATATATATATATATATATATATAAATTAAAGAAAAATAGATTATTTAACACACGGAAGAAGTAACTTTCAATTAAATATGAGCAAATACGATAAACCGAAAAACGAAAACGACAGAAACCTAAAAAGAAATCTTTTAAAAGTGTAAGAATTTAAAATGTGCAAAAACAAAGAATCGAAAGGAAGGAAAAAAAACTGAAAAAAAATAAAACTAAAAGAAAACTAAAGCATATTATGTCAACTGTTAATTGAGTTGTTTTACTGGTTAGAGTGGGAAAATGGGGCAATAAAAAAGGTAATAAATTACGGGTAAGTAAAAGTAAGACTGAAAGTGAAGCGAATCCTGGCTGGCCAGCAGCTAAATGCTTGGAAAACAAAGGCAGGAACCATTTTTCATGCCTGGACAAAGGACCAAACACACCACACAGTAAGTGAGTGAGAAGGAGAGAGCGAGAGAGCTGCCTAGAAGATGTAACATAAGCGATAACATAATGAAATGAGATTAATCATACGACGTGTATGCCTGCCCACTGGGAGGCATAATGAATGCCAATCCTTGCAGCACATTACACACACACTTACTTGACTAACATGATGTAGATTTCCCTGTATATACGTAGACCTCTGTTCTGCGATAACTCTATCCTGCTATGCTGTTTTGCCCATTACGATACTTTTGGCGCCCTTACGTTGCCGTTTTCATTTTTTAATATATATTAGCACATAGTCAAACAGTTGAGCGCACGCTGATGGAAAATCAATACATAAGGCCTCCAATCCACCGCCAAACCGTCCTCCCTCTCAGCAATCAGCCCCAGTCAGTTCTAATGGACACTGGAAGGTACATATATTTTATTGACGAAAAGTTTTACGTTGAATGCAAGGAAGAGAACTGAAGGAGGGCTGTACGGATATTCAGTGCGATATTCCATGGTGATATTGGGCCGGGGACAGTGGGTCGGTCGGACTTTATGCAAAACCACTCAAGGACAAGTGGGCAATAAGCGAAAAACTTTTATTGTTTTATGTTGGCGAAAGTTTTCGTGCTGCTGCTGCTGTCGTGTCGAGTACAAGCGGCATCATAATGTTTCATATATTATGTCCAGGCTATATAATTCCCTCTCCTTTATGCATGAGTTTTCCCCCCCTTAAAACCTCTCCTGCTGCTCGACCTGCTCTCAACCTGCTCTCTATACATTTCCATGTGTAATTTGGCACTCTCGAGTGCTGCAGCAGCAAATTGCAATTGGATGGCGGAATGGAATGAGATAGTTTTGGGTTGCTCTGCGTACATATGTATATGGTTCGTTTGGGATGGATGTGAGGAGGGTAAGTAGATGGGGGAGTACATATAATGCGCCAGTTCTATGGTACTCTAGGTGTTAATAGGCTGTTTATGGCTGTTGCGCAATGTGCGACCTATACGCTACTGGCAACAACTAAATGTGGTCTCTAAATGGGATGGATGTGGTGTAGTGTGGTGTGGTGCTCGGTTTGAAGCTAATTTACTTTAGCAGCTCAAACAATTAATCGTGGCATCAATCAAACCGTTTTCCGACAATTCAATTGACAGCAGGCAGCAGCTTTAGAGGAGTAATCAGTCAATGATGGAGTGGGAATGTAGGAAATGCCATTCAAGGATGGTTACAATAGATCATATTACTGAAACTACAGCTAACTAGAATGGTATTTGAATGGATCTGAACGGATCCAATGATAATAAAAATGATGGATCAATGTTATAGCATACAAAGTGACCATTACGAGTCTATATTTTCGAATAAGAAAAGAGAAAGATGGAAAATTTAGGGACAAAATGAAACACCACTTTCATGGAAATGCGGTTGTAGTTTGATTACCGTAAGTAAATGGAAAGGGACATTCCAAGGAGATCATAGAAATCACTCACATAGCTTAAAATTTATGTATTTGATGCCAAGGTGACGTAACCATATCCATTTTATATACAGCGGCTCCCCATAGTTCACCCACAAAATCCATATGCAAATATCAGCCAACAAAAAGCGTCAAGAGTGTGGGTCCCTTACTGAAAGGCCCCGTCATCAGTCAGTCGGTCAATTGGTCCCAGCCCCAGCCCCAAAAAAACAGCTGCCACACAGGGGATGTGTGTAAACTCTTGTTGTTCCCTGCCGATGGGTGTTGCCTGCTGCCGATGCTGCTGCAGTTTATGGCCGTAATACATTTTGGCACCACTCTCCCCTTTTCTCTATGTCTCTCTCTCTCTCTCTGAGTGTGTTCGTTTCTCTTTAGGATACTCAGTTCTTTGCGGCTTTTTTTGGCCGAAAAGTTATTGAATTGTTACAGCAGCCACTTGTAATAAATCAGTGACAAGGAGACCGGGAAACCCGTGCGTTAATAAATAGAGCAAGGACGAGTCGGTCGTGTGGTTTCTTTAATTTGCCATAAATATATATGTGCATACGAGAATTTATTATAAAAGCCATCACTCAGCATATTGATTCAGGCCAGGCCATTGCTTAATTAAGGCCAAACTGGTGGTTTTTCCCACTCCGATTACCATCTACCAAGTCCGGCAAAGCACAATCCACCCTCACCCGAAAAATATTTTATTAGATTTTTCGCCCAGCTGAGCAGTCCAAAGATAATCAGCATTGAAAAAGAGTGCATATACATATACATGTATATATACATATATGTACATATGTATGTTTGTATATATAAGAGGAGGAAACTTTGGACTATGCTGGGTCTCCTATTGCAGCATGAAAACTGCAACGTTCAACTCTATTGGTTTAAGTGCCGCTCTGTGTGTGCGGATCGTATGGGTATTCATATGTATGTATGGTTGAACAAATACAAAGGCTTGCTCAGTTGCTTACGTGTGTACCGACATTTATTACCGCCCATAATCCGCAAAGTCTTATGCGTGTCTGTTCGAAAACCCCTCCCCCGATTCTCCTGCCATCCCGCATATGTGCAGTACCCACAAATGGAACTATAATTAAATTAAAACTTTTGCCAGAACTCGAAGTCAGGCCAGAGAAAAAAGGGTAGCCAACAGCCAGAGAGAAATTTCTTCCCATATTAAAATGAAATTATAGAGCAGGAAGAAAAAGAAAAACACACATACACACACATCACAATGAACGGAATACGCTCGGTTTGTTTTGGTATTCGCAGCGGAGCGGTCGTTGGCCCTCACGTCGTATACTTAATACGGTAAGCTGTTTTTTCGGATTAGCCGCAATGCGGCTTAAGTGGATAGCAATGCGAGGGTGGTTGAGGTTCGTTTGTGGCGTAAAGAAGGGTCAGGAAAATCTATTGACCTGTATGACTTCTAGCGAACTAGATTTTGGCTTGGGTAACCTCTTCGGAGTGAAAGAAATACATGTTTTCTAGTTGTCCTAAAAGATTTACATTTTTTAACTACGAGTATGCTATGATCATATATGCAACTAAAATATACAACATTTAAAATATGTGCTTTTGAGAAGTGAAGCATACTATAAACCTTTCAAAGTGTTTGCATGTTTTTCAATAAAAAATATTTCTTTAATTCATTTTTTGATTGCTTTTGCTGACTCACTCAGGTCTTCTTTTAATCACAACTACGAATGTCTTTCAGTCTTCAGTCTGTCTTTCATACTTTTTTTTTAATAACTCTACCTCTTACTGCAAATTAATTTCCAGTTGAAAATCCACAAACAGTAATTTTACAAGCACTTAGCTCTAGCCATCGAGCAGCAGCAGCTGGTGCTGCATCTCCTTTTGGTTGGGTCCTGGGGCAAAGCGGATCGGATTATTGCAACCAACAACAAAATGGCCAAGAGAGGAATAAAGCGGTCTCAACTTGACCAGCACTTGGGCCTTCTCCTGGGCTCCTCTTGTGTGGCCTAGTCCAAATGCAATCGTTTCGTTAGTTCTTTTCTGTTCGTTTTTTTTTTTTGGGAATGAAAAGTTTTAGCCTCTTCAGTGGTGGAGCCGGATGTAGTCCTGTAGGAGGAGCAGGACTAGCTCTACCATACTAAAGTAAAAAGTTGTAGTTGAGCAGGGAACCCACATTTTGTTGCCAAACATTGATGAAGTTCGACTACTCTCGAATACAAAATTTATGAAAAAAAATTAAGGGGAAGAAAATGTTTAAAGACAGCTATACTCGTACATGGAATATTGCGAGGAGAGAAAATATTAAAAACTTCCAAACAGATACGTATGTTAAATGAAGTTCGAGCACTCTCTTTTAAATATTTGGAATATTCCTTACAAATAAAGAGAAACGGAATAATTTAACAAAATGATTATAAATATCAACTAAATATCTGAAACCCAGAATTGCTCAATGAAATGCTTACCAAATATTTTGAAACGATCAATATTTTGCACAAATAAATAGAAAGACTATTTGTACAAATAGTTTTGAATAAAAGAATGCCAAACATTAATGGAAAATGTCTAAGATGTTGGCAAAATCCAAATGAAGTCTATTTTGAAGAGTGAATGATTAATTCTTGTATCACTTAGCTCATGTTTTCTTGTTTTAATTAATATTTCATGTGTATTTACCCACTTTTCCGCTGCATACTTTCGTTATCAGTTGGTTGCATGCAATTAATATCAGCCTACACTTGTAATTGCTTGCATTTTACTTCCAACACTCCCCTATAGATACACATTTTGTGGTCCCAGTTGTTGCTGCTGCGGCTGTTGCTATTGTTGTGAGCATAAAGGTTTTTCGCCCGAAATAGGGGTCAGTTTTAAGCCCGAAGCAAAGTGTTCTTGTTCTTCATCTGTCGGTACTCTTCCCTGTTGCAGTTAGATGGAGAGATACGAGAGCCCATGTGTGTGCTATAAATACATATGTTTTAATTTCCGCACTTTTGGGTCAGTCCTGGCATCCCCGCTGTATCTGGCTCGATCTGGATTCAGCAGCCATGTCAAAATGCGGTTCAGATTAAAGGCAAATGCGGATGTGAATGTTGCGTGTTTCCGTTTTCCCCCGTATGCTCTTCGGTCCGGTCTCTTGTTTGTATTTATGAGCACACACACACACACGCACATTTTTGCTCATTTTTGTAAAGGCTAAGGCATGGAGGGGGTCCGTCCGACATTGGCCATTCGCATCCGTTGCAAGTTTTTATTTTTGTACACCCTTCGAGACGGGTATTACGGCTTGACCGGATGTTTGATACAAAATGGAGGTTTGGAAACTTTTTAAAGTACGTTTATTCGAGTATCTCCTTGACAATTACCATTATCGATAGATAGCTTTCTTGGCACCGAGCGATATTCAAGGGTACATCATTCTTCGCCACTTCAAAGATATCTCTGCTTTTCCGTTTCGATTTTGTGTTTATGTTTTTGTGCGCACTTCAACAGCATGAATGTCCAATTACACACATACGAGGACATACAGAGACAGGGTTTCATAAACATAATCATGTGCCATACGACTATAGGAACCAGCCCCCCGAAACATTCATCGATCCTTCTTGTGACGCTTCTCATTTTCTCATTTCTTTTCAGTTGCCCTCTCGCTCACATCGCATCGCACAACTCGGTTAAATGACTCATGAAATTGCTGCTGCGACCCATTTTGCTTTTATGAGAGTGTGACTGGGTGTGTGTTCCCTGTTTGTATTTGTATTTCGTGTGCATGTGTCTGTGATAGTTGCAAGTGCTCGTTTATGGGAAAGCAATATTGTTTGTGCCTGAACGAGGGACGAGGCAGGGGCAGGGGCATGGGCATTGCGGCTCCTGCCTTTCGGTTAATAATTTAGGCTTAAATACATACAAGAAACTCCCGGCACATTGCGTATACGCAGCGTTGGACATTTTGCCAAACTGTTGACACGTGCAAACACACACACACAAAGAGAAACACACCGAAGAGCACACCCACTCATGGAATTACATGGTAGTGTAGGCCCAAAGTAGCCGCAAAGCCAATTGTCGAGCAGGGTGGGAGGATGGCGTGCTCGCTTGCTCTGACGCGGGGGAGTGGCAAATAAATCAAAGCGAGTGTTGCCAGTGCGAGTGCAAGAGGTGCGGGCGTGTTAAGTGGGCTCAAGACAGGGTTGATTGAGCGCGAACTCTGTGTAAGTGCGTGGACTGGCTAGGCATGGGGAGGCTGGAAGATGGGTGGCAGTTGCAGGTGAAAGTTTACTTGGCGATGGTATTGGTCTTGTGATGTTACTCGTGCAAAGCTTCTATCTTCTGTTTAAGCCAGTCGTAGCTAAAAATCCCTTAATATTGGTTATGCCGATTTAAAAAGCAAGATTATATTTCTTCAAAATATGTTCAAAAGTATTATTGTGTCAAATCAAACGACGAAATTTCGGTGTGTATGCATTTTAATACGCACACAATTGTAAAGTTTTTTATTGTAACTGGGACTGTGAACGGTTTTCATTCCTATTTCCATTAGTAAGAATATCAATTTGTTCAATTTGTGTGTTCGTAAGAAATAGTAAAGTAGAAAGAACAGACGAACGAATCCAACAATTATCGCAATTACGTGTAACACAATCACGAAATAAATGAAACAAACAACGACAATTGAAACGGAGACAAACACGCCCTTACGTAATTGACAGTCACAGAGAAAAATATATTTACATCCGATTCGATTTGTTTCTATCAATAAAGAATTATAATTAATCGATAATTATCGATCAAATATCAAAGGTGTTCTTGCTATATTTAGCATCCACGTTCACGCGTACGTAATACTTTTATATATTTGAAAATATATCGCATTTAAGAGAAGTTGGTGTTGAAACAGAGAACACTGAACTCAACTTGGTAAGAAATTTATTGTCAAAAGTTTCCACAGTCCAAGAGCCATCAGATTCTCTGTCACGGTTGCATGTCTCTTTGTTTGGGTCTGGCCACAAACAAAGTCATGAACTATGTATACCCCAGCAAACATCCTTGATATGTTATCTAAAAATTTGGCCACACGAATGTTAGCCACACAAATCCTCTCCTCCCCCCTGACGTTGATATAGATGTAGCTGGTAGAGGGAGTGTCCCATCCTGTCCAGCCGGACCCGAACCACGACCCACCACAGGTTGCCTATATTTGGCTACAATGTGGTGCCATCAAATTACTGGTCTCATTTTCTATGCAGAGTCTATTATGGAAGAAGAGTGGAGGAGTAGCCGAGGCCAAAAATGCGACAAAAAGTGGCGTTAAATTTCACACTAACACACACACGCACGCAAGAAACGTGAGAGCGAGCCCGGAAAAAGGGCGAAGGAGGAGAAAGCCGAGGAGAAAAGTGGAAACGGAAAAACATTTCACATGCGTTGCGGACACCGCAACCGCAAATATGCAAATTTTTGCCGGACAGAACAGGAAGGCCATCGAGAATCCTACGCTCGGATGGAATGTTGAACTTTGAACCGAGTCTTGACTTGGCCGCACTAATGCGTTGACGTTGACGTTGCCCCGTCACCCCGACAGCATACACCAGAGAAGCACGAAAACAAAAAACCGGACTTGCCAAAATGTTGATATCCAAGAACACTTTTTTTTATATTAACATTTATGCTAGAATCAGGAATTTGTTGCTGGTTCTTCAGAGGATGATGATGAAGATGGGGCTTCACGGAGAGCGCATAGAAATCTGTTTTGCGTGCCAAATTGGCCGAGTCTCGGCTTGGACCTGGAACTCAGGACTCTCGGCTCTGCCGACAAAGTGTGCTTTAAAAAGCTGACATAAAGAGAGACAGAGAACGAGAACGAGACTCATTTCTGGTGTTTCTGGCGGCCAAAAGAGGAAAAACTTAAATTAGTTTATTTATGCTTTGTTTGGGCGGGACTTTCCTCAATAATTCAGAGCAGGCCAAGATAACTTTGTGGGCGAATCTCTGGCTGCTTTGGCATTAAGTTTTCGCTGATTGAGTTGCGCTCGAGCTCTCTTCGGCCCGAAGTTCTTTTCGGGCCACTTTCGACTTAAAGTTGTCAGCGTGGATGAGGATCTCTGCGAGTGCTTACACCAAAGACAAAAGGCAAGCAAACAGTGCGTAAAATGTTTGAGAAGAGCGAATTAATTACACCCAACGTCAGCGAGCTAGAGGAACAGAACCCTTTTCCTCGTCCTTCTTCGCCCAAGAAGTTTTCGGGGTTTTTTGGTGTAGGGGCGTGGCTTTTAATTGTGCCACCACATTTCCGCATCCCTTGGGCTGTCCCAGCCAAGGCTCAACACTCAAGCAGTCCCGTAAAGTAAGGGGGAAGGGGCGAAAAAAGTTACGAGGAAAATTTACTCAAGAAATTTCATGCTGCGCCTTGATAACTTTTCTGCAGATGCAAGTCAGCGACGACTCTGTTATGATCTATTTGGTTGCAAGAAATACATATATATTGAATAATATTTACATATAGATTAATTATATATTTCCAAAGACAATAATAAAGTTATCAATTAAAGTTTCGTTTATATCTGTTCATTTATTTAATTCAATGGCGTTTTAGTTTTATTTTAGAAAAGTTAATAATGAAAATGTTGATAATTTTGAGCATTATTATTCATAAACTATATTGGACAGATTGATTTTTGTATAACATAAATTTTCATAATAGTTAATATTTGTATATAATTGTAATTTGTAAATTGTAAATAATAATATATAATATATATAAATATAAAAATCTGTACCTTTATTTAGTTTCATTTCACCATATCCATTTTCTAGAACTAGTTTAAATTGATTTATCTCTAAATTTCCAGATATAATTATTGAACTATTCAATTAATCAACGTTCAAGGGTATCCTCAACTTCGACTTGGCTTCCAAAAACAAATTAACTTGCCTTTTTCAATACTTTATTTTTTCATATTTTTTTCTTGATGTTTAATTTGGCGCATGCGATTAAATTTCTACGCTCTTTTTTTGCACATCCTCTGCTATGGTGGCGCGTGTCTCGGCTTTAGAATCAAAATTTCATCGGGCGTAACAAATTTGTTTGGCTGCTCTCCCCAGAGAGTAGCTCCCTGATCCTTGCCTAGTTGGTGGGCTTTGGAGCAAGGGCCAGGACAGGACAGACATATCACTCAACGGGGGGCTCAGGACCACCTGTAAATGTGCCTGAGATATGGCCATGGAAAATGACAAATTAGCAACATCAATTACGGAAATTTATTTTGCTTGCCTTGTTTGCTCTGGCATTGGGATCTGGGATTGACCGGGACAGCCCATATACCCCGTAGCCCCCCACACATACGCGTACATGCCTCGATACGTCGTCCTGTACTCCCGCATTGGCCTACAAACTCATTTGTTGTACTTAATTTGGGTTCCATTCGTCTCTCTGTGTGTGTGTGTAAAAGGCATTTTTGTGGTCATGGAACGGAAACAGACGAAAAAGGACAACGAAATGAGCATTTTGGCATTGCTCTGGCAGTCTCTCTCCGTTTCGGCCAAGTGCTTTTTCGGTAAGGGAGAGAGTTGAAGGGGTTGGCTGAACCAAATGAGTTTTATGATGAGCTTCTGCTGCTGCGGCTGTTGTTGATTTACGTGTGGCATACACTGGAGCAGGGTATTAAAAGTTTGGCGAGATTTTTGTAACGCTGAGATAAAATCATTTTGAATTGCACACAGACAGATTTGTATATTTTTGAGCAGCATTAATATCGATATATATCACAGCATCATGGCCTTATGACATTAAACTTTTCTTACTATGCTGCAAAGACATAGATATCATGAGAGATACCCTATTGGTCGAAGGACTGAGGCACTACTTGTGACAACGCATACAGCCAGCAAGCAAAATTGGATCTCAAAAGTGCAACAATTCTTTATGCCGCAGAGAAAGCAAAGCTTTCGCAAAAATCTCTCTAGCTCTCAGTGATTAGTTTTCCCATACGGCTGTCTCTGCTTTTACAGATAGTCAGTTAGAAAAGTCAAATGTCTATGTTTTAGTCTATGAAAGTGGAAGAGTGAAACACTTATAGTACTGGCTCATTCAACAAACATTGAATAAAATTCGTGTGATATGTAGTACACTCCTTAAGACACAAAGCAACTTGAGCCTTTTTTTAGTCTTTTTTTTTTAGTTTAAGTCAGGGTAAAAAATCTTTTGATGTTCTTCCAGAGATATTGAATTCCAAATGGCTGCCCCCTCAACTACTAAGATTCTGGCTTCCCCGAAATGCTTGTACGATAGTCGTGTTGTGGGAATACCAGACAGCTATCACAGCTTATTCTTGTTCGAATTACTAGTAGATGGGTCAGCCAATATTGAGATGTCGATGGGCCCTTGCCTCAGTCGTTCATTTTGATGTCGCCATCCATCTTTTTTAACAAAAAGCAGACAATTTTGGGAATCTAGGAAGGACAATTCTAACATTTATTTTATTGAACATAATAGATTATTTACAGTAACTGAAGTAAACCTTATACTTTTCAAGGTCTAAGACTTTATAACAGCATATATACTCATGTGTACGTACACACACATGTCTATCGATATTTTATATCAGAATCTGAATTTTTTATAAGTAGAATCTTTGAAATTGTAATAGTATATCATTAGCTGTCGACGAGATGTAATTTGTATGTAACAAAGTTAAAAAGTGATCAAAAAAAGTGGACTGCTACTTGTGAGTATATCATGTACATATATGCCATAAAAACAATCTAACTTGAAATGCATCGGGGCTCGTATTTTGCTTGCAACATCTTTTTGATCCATTCTTATAGGAAATTTAATAACCACTCAGCTTCAGAATATTGACAATAATTGTCAGCATTTTTATTGCAAACTGTACGGAAGGGTATACACAGCTTCGGCCACTGAATGAGGATTTTCTATCTTCTTTTGTTTGTGTTTCGCCAGTTGAAAATTCTTAGAAAACAGCATAAACTAACTAACTGTTTTGTCAGACGCACACACTCACATACATTTACATATATGTATGCATTTATATGTAAATCTTACCTAAGTATCTGTGCGTATCTGTGTGTCTGCATGGCTTGTGATAACTGAAAACAAAAGTTTTTGCTTTTGATTTATGTGCATTTAGGTTTAGCTTTTGGTTTTAGCGTGAAATAGTTTCAGGAGCTACCAGGATGGGGTTGAATGTGGACGTGTGGCACTTCATGAACTCTCGTAATCATTATAAAGGCCCGGCCACACGTTTCACAGAGATAAACAGAGAGAGAGAGAGAACTTAAAGCAACTAAATTGTTATAGGTTTTGAGGAGTTTACTATACCCTCAAAGTATCGCTTAAGAAATATCAGTCGAAGTATTGAAAATAGTCAGAGGGTTCGCCAGTACTTAGTGGAGGCCCCATTTTCGCTCTGGTAATAATTTCAAGATGTTCAATGATACCACCGATGCTCAAAGCAAATGCAGATCACTTTAGCGATCTTCGAGAGACCTTCGAATTTATAGCGAAATATTCAAGTGAGATTTTCCATATTTTAGGCTGATTTATTATCTGGATTAAAGTTATGTGATACACTGTTATCGATGCTCTTGGAAGTGCCAGGCGTAACCACGGGACCGAGCTTAGTTAACACTTTCGTTTTTGGGCCCGAAATCAATCATTATCCACCCACCGACACCAAAATGTTGCTTGTTTATTTATATTTACCATTTGTATTCCTCCCCTGAACAACAGAATCCACCTCCCATCACCTCACCCCTAGCAGCTCGTACTCGTCTCAGTGTCCCTCACATCGAGTCGAATAGCAAAACCAATCAAACATCAAACAGTATTCCATCATTGTCAGCAGCAGAACACAGCAGTAGGATGTGGTGGGGGACGGGAACGGAGTCCATTTGAGGTGGAACATTTATGAGTCCGTGTGACATAATGTCAAATATTCAGAGCGCAAACGTTGATGCATCCCTTGGCTTCCATGGCTACTCCATTCATTGATAGACACATTCGCTGCAGCGAAACTACAATTTGCGGCTCATGAATTTGGTTGCCATTGGCCAGGGTTCGACTCTGAGTCTGGCTGCTGGCACTTCAAACAATGCCACCGCAATTTATGCCACAGTTTGTACGTGTACCAGTATGGCCCCGAATCCCCCCGCCATCGCGTACACGCATCAAGTTTTTCGATTTGCAAAACTATTTTCATGAGGATCTGGATGGGCCATTGGCTGATTGCTCGATTGCCGAATTCAACTGGAAGTGAAATCGTTTGTATGCGCTCGCGTTATTGACGCACATCTATCAGAATCACAAATATATATATATATACATTTAAGTGCATTATACATATAAATATATAAATTTGTATGTGTTTGGCATGGAGCCAGTTGCTGGAGCATTTCGGGCTTAGCTATGGAAAATATACATTTAAATCCGAATTGATTTCGTTTGGCTGTTGGTAATGGTTGGTCAACCCCTCTATCCTATCAACAAGTCCTTCGTTTTACGGTCTGTTCCGTCTCCTTCGGGTATAAGCTATTGAGCCGCAAAATCCTTTGGTTTGGGCTGGGGCTGTTTTACAGACAGGGGGGATATACAAACGGGGGAATTTGGAATTTTGAGAATCACATTCAGAGTGGGAGTCAAAATCACCATTCAACTGAGACATCAGCATTGTTGCTGGTGTTATTTTTATGCAAATATTTCGCATATGGCACCCTCAGGGGTAGTGCTAAACTCTCCATCCGACCAACTGGTTTCAAAACAGGGGTGTCACAGCGAGTACTGGTGGCAAGGTGGAGAAAAAGGTTTTTATGATTCGTGTTCTATGCTTGTTTTCGTCCAACTGCTGTAAGCAGGGTACAACCTAGTCGACCAACCAGTTTCTTGAGTTCTCCCCTCCATCAACCGTGCCTAGGGGATGCAAACAATGGGCGTACCCCCTTCGAGCCTCCTTCATTTTTTAAATTTCAAGTGCACGCCTACTTGTAATATGAAGAATGTACTTGGATTCCTCGAAAAAATCAACATATCGTAAATGCCTGATGGTCGTCGTGCTCTCGTACTAATGATGTGTAAATGTTAACGGTTTTGTCAGGAGTTTTCCCTGCAACCATACCCCACCCTTCCTCCCGTCGCTTTCGATTTCACAGCTAATTAAAGAAAAATGTATTTTTGATTACAGCTCAATTTGTGTTTCGGTTTATTTCCAGAATCATTGGATGAACTTACATACGAGTATGTTCCAGCACTCGTTCGGATATATGCGCAGTACATATGTGACCAAGTAATAATTTGGGGGGCACGAGTTTGCCCTTTGCTCTTTGCCTGGGCAAATACTCGTATTAAGGCCATGTTGCTGGCGTCTTAAATAAATTAGCTCTGGCTGTTGGCCATGGCCATGGGCATTCGGTGGCCCCGAGTGCCGCCTGGCATAATAATATTATGTGGCCAAGATTGAAACAAATAAAGCAAATGCCTAATTATATTTTGTTTGTCAACCATGACAAATAATAGTAGCGGAACTGCGACTTAGGCAGCTCCAACAAGTCGGAAATGGAATATCAATTGTTTCTTTCGGGAAGGAGATGTGTATATGCTAGGACTCTCAGTTTTCCCTTCCCATTTGTGCTCTTTTTAACAGGATTTCCCCTCTTATCACCTTATGATTCCTGTTTCTATGGCGCTTTGAAGCTGGCTATAAAAACCAAAGTAGTTCACTCAAGAAGCCATACACCTCCTCCCATAGGGACACTCTCAGAGACACAGAGAGACAGACTACTCGTACGCATAAACAAAAAACTGTTTGCTGTCTGAAACTTTCCCTAACAATGGTCAATGTCCCTAGACTACTCAGCACTGGAGCTGGTCCAATCGAGAGGAAAAAGAAATCTCTTCCTCCCACTTTCTTTTGGTTCGACTTACAGTTTGCTTTGGGCCGAGGATTCCACAACTTTTTGGTTTTCGGTTTTTTTTGGGTTCTCGGGTTGTCCTGCCCTTCACGGCCTGTTTATTTTTGCTTACACTTATCAAAATATTGGCCATCCACATATTGTTTAGCCTGTCCTGTCTGCATCCAGCATAAAGATATCGGAGTCGGGTCAACTCTGTTTCCCAGCCCCCCTGAAACAAAACCCTCCGTGTGCTCTTTGCTAACGCAAAAACAAAAGCGGCAGATAAGACAACAACTAGGGGGATGAGAGTTGGTTGAGGGGAGATTAAGTAAGCGCCGCACTGGAGATGCTCTTGAATTGCTCGGGAATAAATATTAAGGGGAGCAGGTCCCCCCTTAAACCCAAACAATTATAGAAAACTGAAATGAAAAGCGATAGAAACAGTGCTTTGAAATAAACCTTGCTATTGCTGTTGCTAAACCAAAATCCTATAATTTGGACGGCTTCGGATGCTGAAGCTCCACAATTTAATGATATATCGATATATAGCCTCAGAGCCATCTCAGCGATTGTTTATCTATGAAATACAGCTTAAACTGGACCTTTAAGGAATTTTCTTAGACTTTGAACTTAGCCTTTAAATAAACTCTTCCAGTTAAGAACGGTTCATCTCTAATAAGTAACAATATTTGTCAGTGGATTGGACACATTTAATATACTTCTTGAGATATGTATTACATTCGCTAAGACACAAAGCAATCTTTCATCTTTTTTAGATCTTCTTCTGCCTTACCCTCTTCAGTCTTATTGTCGTTCTTCAGCTGCTTTTCAGGGTAACAAAGTTTCTGACGCTCTTCGAGGGACATGGAGCTCCATTTGGCTGCAGCTTCCAACATTTGCTCGGATTCGGTCTTCTCCGGAACTGTCTTGCGAAACTCTTCAAGGAAATGCTTGTAAGCTAGTCGTGTTGTGAGAATACCAGACTGCTTTCCCATCTTATTCTTATTCAAATTTTTAGATGGCCCAGCTAGCATTGCGGCGTCTGAGGGCCCCTGCGACAGGTCGGCCATTTTTATGTCTTCGTCCATCTTTTTCAATAATAAGCAGACAAGTCTGGGAATCTAGGCAATACGATTCTAACAGTAGATGACTTACTTTAACGAAATCTCGACAGGAATTGAAGTATGCCGACTACGATTTTCTATGTGCGAAATATTCTGCCGAGCCTGCTCTGATTGAAGTATTTTTTTTTATGTCTTAAAAGGTCAGCGGTGAAATAACAATCTAATACGTAATAGATGGTTTGAAATAAAATATTTTCTATTGAAAAATCTCTTACTATTTAATGCGTTTGTGCAACGTTAAAGAAGTTGAAGTTCCACAGTTTAATAAAAAGCAGAAAATAAATGAAAGTTGAGAGAAATGCGAGGGAAAGATAAGCGAAACTAAGATGCTCTTCAGTTGTCGGAAAATTGTAAAATGATTTAACCCACTTGGTTAGCCTTATTTGAAAAATGTATAAACATTTCATTTGCTGGTTATGTTTTCGAGGGCGAACGCAATAAGTCTGAGTAAGTATACCTGTGACAAAAGCGAGTCGAAAATGAATTCAGAATGAAACAGAACGAAAGTTAGAAAGTAGCAAGGTCTTAAAGATTATAGAATATATATAAAATATATATAGAAACATCATGGAATATTTGTAACGAAATATAAACCCGCTGAGTTAATCGGAATACCCCTTAGCAAGGAACATTTGGAGGGTGAGATACACACAAAAAATTATCTTGCATGCGGCCACATGTTGTTGAATTTTTCAGCATGCGCGAGTGTGTGTGTGTGCGTGTTGGTGCCTGTGCGAGTGCCGTAACTTCCACTTTGTTGTCCGGGTTCAGGCCAGACCGGGTACTACCCCTTCCACCATGTTCCACCCCCCCCATATACGTACATATATCCCCCACTTTATTTGCTCAGTTTGCCGCTGCTTAAGTTACTTTCTCTTTACGCTTGAATTTCTTTTTCTGCCCGGGTCCTTTGCCTTTTGCCGCCTGACTTTCCTCCATCCTCCAGCCCATGCGTAGCCTTTTCGTCTTTTCGGCTGAGCTCAGCAGCTCATTTTCCATCGAGCATGTGTGCGTAGGTTCTGTGATTTTTCCTCCTTTTCGGGGGCCGGCTTTGTTTCTGTCTCTCCACTTCAGTATTTCTGAATTTCGTGCGTCTGTTATTTTCATAAATAAATTTGCATGTCAAATGACATTGTTTATGGTATTCCTATATGAAAGACATATATCACTAGGGCAGATGTCGCTCTGTATCTGTATCTCTCTCTCTCTCTCTCTCTCCGTGCGTCGCTCACACGTTGTTGACATCTTTGTTAAAATATGTTTACAAGCTGAAATTAGTAAAGGAGAGTTTTTCCATTCTTGTTCTGGATTCTGGATATGTCCTGGATCTGTCTCCGTCTCCGTCTTCATCTCAATCTCCATTTGTGCGTCTGTCAAAGTTGACAAGCGAAATGAATTCGTAATTGAGTTTCTCGATATGTTTCTGCTTCACTCTCCTCCAGCCAGCACAAACCCAAGGCTGATGCTGCTGCCTCTCATATTCAATTTGAATAAGACATTAGCAACTTTTGCTCAGGCTGAGATATTTTTCCCAAATATCCTTTTTTTTTCATATGCAATTATAATTCGCTTTTTCCCCCTTGTTCTCCCTCTCTCTCCGGCGGAGGCGCCTTTCTGGCGGCGGTTTCTCATCCGGCTCAAAGTTTTAGCTTAGGCCGTAATTATTTCAACATTCTTATCGACACAGCAACAAAGCGGCCATAATTATTGAGGATAAGTCAAGCGCAGCACATTTTTTGGCCCTCCGACTAGGCCCAGGCTCCCCAATAAAAGGACTTCCTGATTAGCGTGCTCAGCATGTGCCGCCGTGAACTGCTCTTATCTAGCCTGCCCCATTCCTTTCACCCCAGAAAATAAAGAACAAGAACGAATTTATAATGTATCGCAGAGCTAACAAAAGGGATTGCTCATACGCCCAGGAAGGCAAACGCTGGATTGGGTGGGGGAGGGAGGCAAGAGAAATTATGTCACAGATTACTGGGATATCAAAGCAGGTTCCTTAGAATAAGTAGGAGGGCGATGAGTTCAGTAAGATAGCATATGAAAGTTTCAATTACCCTTTAGAGACCGTTAAACTATTATTTCGATCAAATTGTTAATGATATTTAAGATGTGATGTTTCCCTGAAACTGTTGATTTTGGATTCCGATTGTGGACATACTAAGGCATTATCTGGTCTGTAAGTCCGCCGAGTCGCTAAATGAGTGGCGTATGTAGGCCATCGATACACTGGCACTCGAAAAATGAAAATAACCAGAAAGTCATTAACAAGGAATCCATCGAAGCCCTCAGTCAGATCATTATTAGATGATTATTTAGATGCTCTCTGTCCTGTTTCCTAGGGGGAACCAACGACAGCGAAGAAAAGTCGCCCTTGAATTGGACAATATCTGCGCAGCTCTGGCAGGCATGACTATAATAAATTCCCATATAGTGCCTAGGTTCGTTGCTGCCCATTTTCATGACCAATATGGCCATATGCTAGGACACCGAAGAGGATGACATGGTGGTCAAGTTATTCCGCGTACGCTATATGAATGCGAGTCATAGTGTTTTTCATTTCCTTCATTTCATTTCATCCATTCCATTTCACCCTTCATGTGCTCGTCAATAAGGAATTTGGCGATAGCAAATCTACTGTCAGTGCTGTTTTCTTCACGAAGAAAATAAGGAATGACTATCCCGACCATTTTAACAAAGTGGCCAATTCGAGTACGTGTTCGGAGGTTCAAAATTGTGCAGAATCTAGTCAATTGGACAGAACACAAAAGTGAAACTTCTGTAATCTAGTAAGTATCTGTGTAGAGAGGATTTCTGATTAAGAGCATGTGGCACTTAATAATCATAATCCCTATTTGCAACACCTAAAGAATTCCCCCTAATATTCGATTTATTTATTTTTTTAATTCGATTACATTCGCAATTGCAGAGGAACTGTAGAAAACTTGACTATTCTTGAATCCATTTATGCCCTGCGACTGTGCATAATTGAATGGCTAAAACTGCAGTCGCAATGGTCGGGTATTTTTGTTCCTACACAGGCCACTGGTCGTTGGTCCTTGCCCCTTGCCATATAACACATGCCACGTGCCACTCGCCAGACCAGAGTGGAGCTCCTCGGTTCAGTCCACATCCGTTGAGCTCTCCTTGCCCTGTTTGCCGCGTGCGCTGTGGTAATTAGGTAAAGTGTTGCCGCCAGGTTTTGGGTACAAATTTTTGCATCGTCGACTACAACTGTCATCGCGTCGGTCGTTGGCCGCTACCGAAATACAACTGAAAGTGCAGGGACTCCTGCTCCTGCTTGGCATTTGACATTTGGGGGCTTTGCGTGTAATTATAAACGAAATTATAAGCTGCGGCCATGTGCCGCAGACTGCAGCTCGACTACGAACTGCAGCGGAGATTAAAGTGGAAATTGCCATTGCCGTCCGCTGTGATCAGGAGATGGAGATGAAGATGAAGGTGGGACTGCCACCGGGCAATGAGGATTTGTTGCCTGCTGAGTGCTAATTTACACATTTTGATTGCGCTCGAGTTGACTCATTCGCGCTGAAGGAGAGATGGAATCACCTTGGCTACCAGCTCCAGCTCCATCTCGTCCCTATATTCTTTGCTCCCCTCCATCGTTATCGTCTTGCCTGATAACATTATGCGGCATTTTTCTATAGCTTAATGCATAATTTGCGTCCTGGGAATAACGACAGCCAACCCATGAACAGGAGCAGTACCAAGAGCTGGCGCTCCACTCCTCTGGGCAGCTTTCCAACGGGGGAGCCACCAGGGGGCTGGGGTGGCGATGGGTTTCGGCCTGGTAAGTGCTTTGGCAGTACTTACCGGGTCTGCGACTGCCATAAGATTATTTTATGTTGAGCTTCTTGGGTGCCATCTTCGGGATTTCACTGTGTCCTGGTGCCTACTCCCTCAGTCTCAACTTGGGCTTCAGTTTCTGTTTCCGCTTCCGCTGCGCCTATTCCTTCGGCGGCTTTATCAAGATGCCTGCTACTATTTGCTGGCTTCCAATTGAATTGTGAGTGAAGTGGCTCCATTTAAGCCCAGGGATGGCTCTGAGAGAGTTGGGAGTCGCCCATTTGCTGGTACAGTCCCTTTCAGCAGGCTTAAGAGGGATCAGGTGCGAAAAGGAAAGGTCTTTAGTCTCTGTAAATTTTTGTATGGGAAATTATTAATCGATTTTGAATAACAATATGAATAAGACCCTTACGAGAAGCAGTATTTAATCGGTGGTTAATATCATTCGATGAATATGGATAGAATCTTGAGTAAAACTGTGTATCGAGATGAGAATTGCTAGATAATATATTATATTCACGAATTAATTCAGTAGCTATCTTTATGTTGAGGAACGCAGACAATATTCTTGACTTTCCATATTTATAAATAAGTCCATCGATAAGCGAAGAAGCAGTCGCGATAAGGGAGCAAGAAGAAAGTGGAAGAGACGCCAAATCTGTATAAAGTTTATACTATAAACACATATTCTTTTCGTTGCTGCGGCGGCATTTTCTGTACCAAATAGACATCGAATAACAATTTGTTATTTTTTTGGTACTTATCCTATATTTGACATATTTAACCAGCTATTGATATTTATGTCGAATGGCGTTTTGCGATCTTTGTAATGCTTTCACTAGTAAAGAACACGTCTCTTATATACTATTTTGTATTCCCATGTGTATATATGTCTAGTTGTTCCCACACACAGAGGTCCTCAGAGTCTGTTTACACAACAAGAGCTCTCTAGCACATCTGGATTTCAACTCTTATTTGCCATAATCAGCAAACAACACTCCCCTAAGCCATCTCTTAACTCAATACAAATGTGAGATACCCTCCTTCTATTTTTTCTATATCTGTAAATGCCGAAACGTTCAGTGAATGTGCTCTCTCCCATATCATATGAAATACATTCGTACGAGAATCCCCATAGTTAAAGACATTGGCAAAGTTTTTCGCATTTTTGCACTTTCAGGCCAAACCTTTTTCTCATAACAAATGTCAATTTACTGGGTATGGGAGATGGGAGGCACACAGGAAAAAAAGTAATAAGCAAATACTTGGCATAATTCGGTCCAGGTCCAGGGCCAGGATGTGGACGGAACTTCAACACGCCAGGGGACACGGGGACTCCACTGACCACTGACGTAATCAAATCGACAATCAGTGAGAGATATGTATGCGCATCAATGTGCCCGAAGGGTTGGGCCCAGGATGTGTCCCCAAACCATCATCCCAATGCTCACATCCTCCCATTTGCCCATTCACCCATTCACTCCATCCCCGACTCGGTGGCCCTAGCAAACATTGGGTTGGATCTCTCTGCAGACCCTGCCACCCCGAAAAAAAGGGGACACACTATGTGCCTTGCCTGCAGCGGAATCTTTTTTTGAACTGTCCCTAACAGTGCGTAAATTGCCATTTTCAAATACATTTCAATCGCTATATCTACATATATACATATGGATTTTTAGAGATTTTTCCAGGGGACTAACTAAAGTTTAAATACTCTTGCCGGGACCATTTCAACTTTGTTAAATTGTCTGCGAATAACTGTGAATTGGAAATCAAGGGGAAATTGAAGTGAATTAGTTTTATGACTTCCAATACTCGCAAGGATTGTAAATGAATGAAAATGGATTCAGGATTGGCTTTTCATACAGAATATGACCAAAAGTTGCTTCATCGTTTCAGTTTTCGGTTGAAAGTTTACTCTGGCCACAACCTATCTCAGCTGTGCCGCAGACCCCGTCCTACAGATCCCCTAGCCCTGCAGCAATTGTTGTTTTAGTTCATGGAGAGAGATCCCAGAGAGCAATGGAGGAGGCAGAAAAGTTAGGAGCAGCGCCACATGGCAGATGTGTTTGGTTGTTCTGGGTGTTGGTGTTTCGTTTTTTTTTTCTTTTATAGTGTTGCCCATAAAGTACTTAAAAGTTTCATTTTACGCCTATTTTACAGGACGAGCGCACCATTATCAGGAGGAGAGAGAGAGAAGGATGCCATCAAGTGACCAACTGACCTTCCAAGCCCCCCGTCCATCTCTGCATTTTGCTGTCCTGTTTGCTGTCTGCGTTTGGCTGGCAAAAATCCAATTTGCCAACATTTTAACAATCATTGCTGCCGGGGCTTTTCAGGAACTCATATTGTGGCCATCCACTTTTAATTGCTTGCCTAAACAAATAATATTTGAGTAGCATATTTCTTTGGGATTCTTCTTCTTCTCCGGCATCTCGGGCGTCTCCGACCGATGTTGCCTCCAATTAATGGCCGGGCCAGGGCATAAAGTGGATTTAAGTCAGCCAAAGGTCGTGGACAGAGGATGGGGGCAAGGCGAAAAGCAATTGGGAGGTAATTGCTCGTCAGCTCGTCGAGAGGCCCAACTCGAACCCGTCCTCGAGGCTAGAAAGTTGTGCCTATCAATATGCCAGCCAGAATGAAAGCCATCATCGCCATCAAAATCATCATCGTCTTGCCCATGCGGCTCCAGCTCCAGCTTTTCCTTTCCGTTGGCGTAGTAAAAATTTTAATAACTAAATTCAGCAAAGGACATTCAACGGCACGGGCCAAGAGCCAGCTTGTTTATATTTCCTTTTCTGCAAGTTTTTTAACAATTTATTTTTATTTTAGATAGATTTTTTCTCCGTGGGTTTTTGTGCTCTCTGCTTTCTCGGCTCCACTTAAAGGCGAAACGTCTGCCTGCCTGCTAATGGCTTTTCTGGCCAGAAAGGGACAGAGGGGTGCTCGGTTTGGTTAGCTTGTTTGGCGGTTCTCGTAAACTACTATGAGTGGCACCAGACACCAGCCACCACTGGGCGAAAATGAAAAACGGAAAACTGATAGCTACAAATTCTTTGGCTCTTTTGGCCGGCAACTGATCAATGGCCGCCATCCAGGTCCAAGCACTTAAAAGTTCTAAGGCAAATTTATCAAGATTATAAAAAAAAATTCAACAAAATTTAAAGAATAGGCACAAGAGAAAGAATGAAGCATATGAAAGTGAGTTCTTGAAATAATTTTCTTGGAGGCTTTTCGAAATTTAAAAAGAAAAAAGTTGTCAAAATTTAAGATAGAACTTTGGAAAGAATAAATAAACAAAGAAGTATATCTCAATTAGTATTCTTACATTGTTGAATATGCATGAATATTAAGAACTAGCAAGAAATAAATCGAGAAACGATGAATAAATTAAAAGATTTATTTCCTACATGTAAAAAAATAAATCATTGATCTCCCATTTTCAATTAAGAGTTTTTTGCAATTATCAGCCGTTAAAAAGTTAATGATTAAGCTAATTAAAACCAATATCAAATTCCATTAACATTCAAGCAAAGCAATAGCTTATTTTCAAAGTACATTTTTGGCCTACGGGCAACACTCACTCCCACCTCCGCCCCCACGCTGCTTCGGGCTTAAAAATGTAATTAATATGAATCAAAAGTTTTCATTGGAAATGTTAGTCCTTCGAATTGAGACTAGAGCTAGAGCTTAACCAACCGCAAATGTTTGTGCTCCGCTCCCCTTTTAATAACCCAGCATTAGGTTTACTCAATGGGTTTTCAGGGCTGGGTTTGCTAAAGGAAAGCGAGTGAAAGGAAGCAGAAGGAGACGCCCATAAATGGCAAACATTTTGTGGGCGACCTTTGTGTGGCTTGATTGCAACATTTGTTGCAATGTTGACCCCCTTCCTTCATTCAGCGCGACCGTCATCGGAGGCGACGGGGATTCTCTGTGCCATTTTTATGCGCGCCAATAAAAATGCAAAATGAGTGCCAACTAAAGTAAACATAAATCGCATAAAATACAAATTAAATGCATGCCCAATGGGGCTGCTGCTGCTCCTCCTACCCGGCTCTGCCTCTGTCTGGCACCGGGTGTCGCCTCGTGTCGGCCATTTATATGTTTCTAACGGAGGAGCTCTCTGTCTACGTAATCGTCGTGCCACTCCTTCCCGATGGTGGGTGCTGGCCTTGTGGCCTGGCATTCCATTGATTGCTCAGTTCTGCTCTCACAGCCTCCTCTTCTGGCAGTTCCCTGTTGCTGGCCAGTGCATGTCTATGCATGCAAAATGTTTTCTCCGACTCGAGACTATGCCAGAGCAGGAGGAGGAGTGAAGGAGAAGGTGGAAACTAGAGAAAAGGAAGAAGGAGAAGGAGCAGACTCTCGCAAGAGGTTCTCGTTTCTAGTTGCTTTCTACTTTTTTGTTTACACAAGTGTCCGTTGCGGTTGAAAGGTGAACATGACGTTGGCACATTGCAGGTGTTCTGCCACAGCCACCCCCCATCGTAGAATGCACCCCACACTGGCAACTCAACCCCCTTTTGTTAGATGAAAAATAAACAGTATGCGCCATGTCCAGCTCCAACATTTTTTGTCCCTTTTCGCTTTGGCATTTACAGGGAGATCCCCCAGTACAAGATGATTTACAATGCTTTGTGCTCCTACCCCTGTCTGGGTGGTCTGCCCCCCTTCCCTTCACCCTCTCTTACAAACCCTTTGTCCTGTCTTAACCCCCTCTGCCCCGTCTCATTTACCTGCTCCTTGCATTTGTCGCATAATTGTTTCAGTTTTAGAGGCTATGCCATCGCTTGAACATGCATTGAAAGGCATTCACTCAGGGCAGGGCTCTGTTCTGTACTCCTTTCCCTCACTGCTACTCCAACTCCTCTTTGCCCTAGCCGCATGTCTGCAAAACTTGCATAATGAAAAACAACAGCGAAAAACAGTAAAGAGGGAACGAAGAAAATCGAGAAGAAGAAAAATAATAATAAAGCACTTGAAACAAACGTTTTCAGTAAATTTAACATTAGCTCCTTTTGTGCGGCCATAAAAAATCTACTAGGCAGAAGGAGCTAGACCAAAGCTGCACTGAGAAAACAAAATAAGGGACCATAAATATATTTTCAAGCTGTATCTTGGAGATAATTAACTTGTTGTAATAATTACCCTATAATTAATAACAGTCGATGCATCATGATGGGAATTCCGTAAATCGATTTGTTGGCAAGCCGATTGTGTGGCAAAATTACTTGCAGTTAGGGGATCATTTTGTGGGTAAATTTTCCCCCAGTGCATATACATGAGGCGTGGCAGTCGCTGACTTTTGCGTGCGCGCCCCACCAAAGTCGGCGACGAGCGACGGGCTAAAAAAAACTTTTGCTGCTTTCCGCGCTGCGCCTGTAAGTAGGCAACGATATTCTTTGTTGTTTGTTGCGAGACCCGCGCCAGCCATGAAGTTATTATTATATGCGCCATTTGCATGTGAGTGTTTGCTGTGTGTGTGCTGGTGTATTTACTAGCCCTGTGTAGGATATTTTTCAGCTTGCGTGGCTGTTGTGTGTTAAAGTTGGGCCCTTCGCCCGCCGCCTGCCGCTCGCCGCAATCCCCCCGCTCAGTGGCTGTCATCTTGGCCGCACATTTCTGATTTATGTGGCGGCCAACAAGAATGCTAGTATGCTGGCTCAAAAGTGGGCAAATTATTTCAATTTCCATTATCGTATTGCCCGGAGGCCTGGGGCCGCCCCTGTTCGGCAGTTGCTTTTTATTTAACGGAATTTCAGCTAGATTTTCCCGACTGGCTTGTGGTTTATTAACCCACTTACTCGTATTACCTGCTGCCTGCCAAAAGTTATGCAGTATTTCCATTTTACGAGCATTTCTGTCCATCCCATGGCGAAAAGGTCACAGAATCGATTGGCGCCTCGGTTACGGCGAAAATCAATTTCGCCAGGTGAAGCGTAATTAAGATTTTGGTTTGAATTGAAGGAATTAAGTGAACTGTCAGTCAGGCGGAAATCAATTTGAATGACTCGCAGCGCTGTCGAATGTCAATGCTAATGAAAGGGGATTGATTGCGTCCTAGGGCAACAAAATCTTACTTAAAGTAAGACATCTTTTCACACCAATGAAATGATTAGAATACATTAAATTTGGTTTTATTAAGTACATTTTTAGCTTGAAAAAGACAAATATTGAGGACTTTTAGGAGAAACAATTTATAAGAAACCAGAACGTTCTGATTTATTATAAATTGTGTGGCCCTCCTGCTGTTTGTTCTTCTCACTTAAAGTTTCGGAAACATTTGGCAAACAAAAGTTGCTGGCACAAATTGCCCACAAATTGCTCATATTGTAACAACTCACTTAGGGAGCGGAGAAGAGCTCTTTCTTCTCGAGCGACTAGGGCCATTTCCCATTTCCGTTTTAGACTTTTATGTTTGCATTTCCCCAACACCAACACCAACACCAACATACACACGCACACATTCACGCAGAGCACAACTGGAGTTGAGTTTTATGGGAGCGTTGCGCTCTAATTTTTTGAAGCCAATAGTTGTCCAATCAATTTCAAGTGCTCGGCACTAACTTAAATCTACATAAAAATGGCCGAGCACGAACGGCAAGGGACGGAAGGAAAGGGGCAGAGGAGGATCCCATACGAACTCACGCACAAGGCCAGCCATAAAATTCATTGTTGACGCATGACGATGGCGACGACGATGCAGATGGGAAACGGAGACGGAGACCCTGTCGGCATCTAGGAATTTTCGCATGTGTATGTATAAATTTTCACTGCCGCCGACAACAGCAGCAGCACCAGTAAACAAACAAAACTGCAGCAAAAGGAAATGCAGACGGAAAACCAGAAGAATGACTGCCAAAATAATGGCAACAATGTGAAAGGTATGGAAAAAGGAATGTCGACTCTATTGTTACCCAGCGGAAAAAGAGGAACCTTTTGAAAGATTGGTATGCAAATGGAAAACATACATACAAAAGCAAAAAATGCTTAAAGAACGAAGGTGAAATATCGCAACAGCTCTGTTAGTGGCACAACAAAAGCTCAGGAATATCACAGGCCTATAGCAACTATAGCCTAAGACATTCAATCACATAGTACTTAGAATGTCCCATTAGAATAATTCAATAGTACCCACTGTTCAGGGCAGCAGCGCTGTTAAGACCCCAGATCTCACGATCGAGCGGCCTTAGCTAGTGAGCTAATGTAGTTAATGTTGTTAATGTAGCGCATCCCGACTTTCATTCTGTGTGGTCATCGTTGGATTGCGCTTCCTAAATCTAAAAAGTATCAACCCTTCTACAAACAAGAGTCTAACATATACCAACAATTTGGCTAGAGTCCATCGAACTTCTTCAATTCACCTACTTAATAATCATTATCCTCGTGCTAAGAACATCTAAAAAGAACCTCTATGAAGCCTACTTAAGAACGATATTTTGCCAGACCTAGTAGTATCCAGCTTAAGCCTCGATTTAAATATATTGTTGGCTTAGCAGCGGCCCTCATAGGGACCGACAATTTACCCCGTCAGCCCTTGCATTCTCAGTCTTGAGCTAATCGTCCCAGCTATTAACCCAAGCCCACCAACCCGTTCACCCAATTACCCAAAATCTTCAAAAATCAATTATGATGCAGCCTGATATGCCCTCATGACACCCATTAAGAATAGAGAGCACTGGAGAAGACTGTCGGCAAACACTGCAGAAGGAAGAAAAGGATGGTTCAACCCTGTGTGTCGTAGATATCATCTTCACTTGGTCGGAATATTTTATTACACAGAGAAATAGAAAAAACCACCACTCCGTTTTTGGTCATGAACAGGGCCGACCCGACAAGGGGAATGGCCTCTCTGATTGGTATTCCTGGTTGTTCTCGTTGCTGCCTGGCGGCGCGCCGCTGCGGAACGAGAAGTCCCGCTGCAATGTTCCTCCGCTCCGAGGGGCAGACAAAGGCATAAAATATTGAAAGAGGCAGACCAATTTTGCAGACAGCCTATTTTGCAATTAATGAAAAAATCTAGCGAAATGAATTTTTTAAGTCAATAGCTGGGACAGGAACAGACCGAGAGCCGAGAAGAGCAGCAGCAGCAGCAGCAGCAGCAGCAGGAGGAGTAGGATATAAAATAGGTCATGTTTGCCATGGTGTAATGTGTAGAATGATTGCAACTTTAAAAAGCAAACAAACAACGACGTAGCACAGCAACCGAAGAGGGATCTGGATGTGGATCTGATGCTGGACCACCCGCCCAACGCCTGTCCCCCAATCCCCAATCCCCACTCTCTCCACAGAACCAACCAACAAGACAAACACCAAACTGCCTCGAAAGGGAGGCAAGCAAACAAAAACTGCACGAAACGGAACGAATGTCATCAGCGAGCGTCTCTCGCTCCGACTCTGTGCCTGTACTCGCCATGCGGCCCAGCCCAGCCCAGCCATCATGCATGATGCATGCATCCAGCAGTGGCAGTAGCAGTAGCAGTCCTGCCAGTCAGGCAGGAGTCGTTGAGTGGCAGCAGCCGAGGCAATGACAGGCATCGATGCTGCACTTGGGCCATTGCACCGAGGTACTTACTGGCTGGCTGGCTGGCTGGCTGGCTGGCTGGCTGGCTGGCTGGCGTGCTGGCTGCTGCATCTACAATTGCCGCTGATTGCGAGAGTATTCCTCGTATTTCGTCGCAAGATGCTTAGCTGCCGTTGCAGGGGCAGGGCAGGGGCACTTTCAAAATGGGCTAAGGTGGTATGAAGGCTTAGACCTGAGGCTTAAAGGAGTTTCCACTGAAGTTATCTCCTCCAGAGGTCTGGCTACAATCTCCAAATCTATCTGCTCATCTAAATGCAGGCTGGCTGTGCCCATGGCTTCGGGCTATCCAGTTCTCCAGTTGCCCACATTGATTACAAAAGTCGAGCCTGGGGAGTGTAACAAAGAGGCATCATCATGCAACTGGGATGCATACGAACACGAGTCAGTATTCACCAGCCATTCCTTTTCCTGTCTGGGCTCGAATGGCAATAAAAAGCCGCCCTGAGAGTCTCAAAGTATGCCGCTTCCATGGCAATGGAGCAGCAAGGCGGCACTGGAGCAGTGGAGCACTAGAGCAGCAGGCGCTTGAATACGGTTGATTTAGTTAATGCGAAACAAATACTCCTACACACACAAATACCAGCAGCAGCTAAGCCGAGTCATTGACTCGCTTGCAGATACAAATGAAGATACAGTATCTGCAGTGGATATACATAGCTGTATCTCTGCTAGAGAGGAGGCATCCGAGCTGGTCGTAATTAAAAACTCGCTTTTAAACGTTTTATAAGTGCCTGGCAAATGAATTGCAAATGATTTGTAAAAACATCAGCCAGCAGTTTTCAATTCCACAACACAAACAACACACAGCAAGGAAAAAGAAAAACCGAACATCAGGAAAACTCGCTGAATGGCTGCTCGTTTGGCTCCTCGCCGAGCTCAAAGGGTTTTTCCTTCTGATTAAAAATTGCGAGCGGCAGCTGCAGCAGCAGTGGCAGCCACAGCATCGGAGCATCGAAAGAACGAGACCCTTTTAACCCAGATTGAAAAAACTCGAAATTAGTTTTCATTTATGTTCGCTGTGCCACCCCCATCCGATTCGCCATTCGCAACCACCCCCCCCCCCCCCCCCCCCCCCCTCAAGTTTGCTTTTTACTGCGCTGGCAGTTAATTTTTAATAGCTGGCATCTAAACTGTTGCTCGGCATGTAATTATGCGTGTTATGGCTTTCGAAGGCAGCAGCCAGCCCCCACCCTGGAACACCCACCGCTATGGCCTCAGAAAAGCCAGCAGCCAACATCCCACAACAATGGTCAAGGCTGCGGAGGCGCTTAGCAATGCAGTTTGCTGCCCTGCTAAATGCTAATGCATAAAACTGACATAAACCTCCACCGCTCCAACAGCTCCATATACATGCGTATGAACTACCATTCCTAAAAGGGTTTTCGCTTTGATTTCTTCGAAAAATAATTATAAATTAGGCGTTTAAACTGGATGAAAATGTAATACAGTGACCTGAAACATATTAAGACATAATTTGTATTACTTACTTATAGAATTAGTCAACAGAAATTCGCAGAAAGTATCATTTTTATACATAGCATTTAACTAGTTTCATAAAGACCAGGCATGGTTCAATAGTAGTATCAAGGATAATCTTCTAAAAAGTTATATTAGGGGAGGGAACGTTTTGAGCCGCGGCAAAGGCAGTGGCTCTACTTTATACCCGGTACTCAGTCAGAATTTATAGTATGTGAGCTAACATTTACATGTTACATTTATATGTCGTTTGGTATATCTGTTCGCAAAAAAGAAAAAGGCTTTTTTGCCTCTATGACTCTGCATTTTTGGTTTTCACGTATCCCTAAAATTGTCGATGCCACACATCGACTTTCACCATAATATACCCCTTTACTAATTTTGAGTGACGGGTATAAAAATTCAGGGCCAATTCAGGGCCTATAATGAAGGAATTATTACTAAATCAGAAGGAATTAAAAGAAACCTTTGTAACTTCGATGCATGTGTGGATGAGAGGCACTTAAAAGGCAATCATCGCTTAAGCATAATTTTACTAGGTTAAGCCTGAGAAACTCACATTTATTAGTCACTGGGACTAAAAAAAACTGTTGTAACTTCAGAAAATTTTAACTCTGATAGAACTAAGAATTACTCAGCCAAGAAATCTTAAAGTTGCTCTCTCGATTTCTTCAGAATTCAAAACTCTTTGCTATTCTATCGCTCAATCGTTGTCACTTTGTTGTGTCGCCCAAAGTTGAGGGAAAAGAGCGATTCGCATAACGATAACTGAGAACACTTTCCCTTTTTCTTCATTTCTCCATTGCGATAAGCCAAGCGACGTGCCGGAGCTCAAGCAAAGAGTTTCCATCGATTTCCGTTTAGCAAACGATGGAAACACTAAAACAGAACAACAGCAACGAGAAGGGGCTTGCCTCTGGATTGCGAGTTTTCATGGCTGGATGTTGTTTTCTTCCCCTCCGCACTTTCACAATGCCGTGTTGCACGTTTTCCATGTTATCGTTCGGTTTTTGCTCGATGTTTTGCTATTGTGCAAATTATTACACTGACCCACTAAGCGGGAAAAACTTTGTTCTTCGCTCTGCTCGTACGAGTATGCGTGTATGGGCCATAAAGAATACCAACAAATCACAAAAACGAATTCTCAGTCAAAAATTAATTGCGGAAGCAGGCAGCAAATGTAATTAGTTTATGACTGCATTCATTTCGAGAACATTTCCTTATTTTCTTTTACGACTCTGCACTGCCGTAAATCATAGTGCCATATGCCACTCTCTAAGGAAATTTCCTGGTCCAAATACTGAGCCAATCCAAGAGTGCGTCTGTCTTTGATTGTTGCTTCTGTCATTCATGTTAAATAATTCATTCATTAATAGGCTTTGATGCTGCACATCTGTCAGTCTGCTGCAGTCTGTCATGGATGAGTTATTCTGGATTTGTTAACAACATAAGCAACAGGAAGTTCTGTTCTTCCGCGTTGCCTTGGATACTTTCATTGGACTCCATTTAACTCGATTTATATTCAAATTTCTGCTCAATTTGCCAGCAAATTTGCAAAAGTTCCGCAATTGTATGAACTTATAGACGTCTTTAAGGCAGACCTTAATATTTCATACCCCAATTCGAGCTAAATTTCGTGCCCTAACTTTTGATGGAATTTGTGCAAAGTTAAGTCTGGGTTTTGCCTTTTCTCTTCTACATTTAATCAGTTTTATTCACTTTTTCGTTTTCATTTCCCCCCATGTTCCTGTTTTTCTGCTACTTTTTTGTTTTGCGACTTTTCCGGGGTGAACCGCAAAGCCTAATTCAATAATGGCCGTCAGCGACAAGGCCTAGACACAAAAAAATGGCAACAATTTGAAGCCCAACCGCAGGCGTTGTCCATATTCTTTTTTGGTTCTGTCCTGCCTTTTTTTGTTAGCTGTGGGAGCTGTGTTAGAGAAAACCATTTTTGTCTACGGGCAAACATGCAACGAAAATGGCAAACAATTTTTGTTGAGGCGTTGCAATTAATAAAGGCCACAAACACGCTCAACACAAAGAGAGAGCCAGAGTGGCAGAAGGACACACAGGCCATTGACATGGCAACAAAATTGAGGGAGAATCAACTTGCAACTTGCCCGAGACACAGTACAGAAGTCTCACAAAAAGCCATGAGGAGAAGCAACACTCGAAAAAAATATTGTGGCAAGAAGGCGTTGACCATAGACTTGGTTGCAGCTGAAGGCACATAAATAAGGGGCGTGTCGTGTGGCGCAACAAACACACACACACACACAAATGGAAGGGCGACCGACTTGAGTTGAAGCGCTATTTTCTTGCCTCTGTGGTGGGGTGCGGTTGGCTGAGTAAATCTTCAATGTTGTTGCACAGGCGATAAGAAAAGATAAATGAGGCTTTAATGCAAAATAAATTAAGCACTTGTCGTGTGTTGCCACGCCGCTACTTCTGCTGCTTCCGTGTGGCATGCCAGGAATGACATTTGATTATCAGGCGGTTTCAGAGCGGCTTCAGCGTGACTTTTGGCGCGACTTCAACAGTGCGCACATTAAATAAATCAACGCCAGCGTTGACATCGACATTTGTTGTTTCACTGTGTGTAGTTCTGTGTTGGAAAGTGTGTGTGTGTATGAATGTGTGAGTTTGGCATAATGGTGCCACCAGCTGCGCCTTAATTAAACTCGAGAGAAGCTTATGGGAGAAGCTTCCCTTCCCGTCAAAAGTTCAAGGTGCGTTTTGCGCCAAAAATGACGACTATAAATTTCATAGAAATTCCGCAATTCAAATGCATTTGGGAAAAGGGAGAAAGGAGACAGAGCATTTTCTATTTGAAATTGTATGCTCGTGCAGAGGTTTCCAGAAGCATAGAACAAAGCATCGCCGAAACCATTAGGTGTATAAATCTTCTTGATCAGCATATACAGTACAGAAAATATTGCCAGGTCCATCAATCTATTTCTATAAATTTTAAGAATTTTCCCAGACTTAATAAATGGTTTTAGTTATCTGAAAATGAATATTTCAGGTTAGATTTATGCCAGAATATTTTGTACTTAAGTTTAAATCGGATTAATTTTCATTTGGAAACTGAATTTTATTTAACTTCTTCTTGGGGAACAAGCTTCTCTATTGTGTTGAAAGTTGAAAGTTTTAAGGCGCTCTTTGAAACCCGTTTATTTTGTTATTAATCTCCTTCATCTTTGTAGTCGTTTATTATCCTAATTTCCATAGTTCCACCTCTTCCAGTTTTTTCAGAAGGACTTGTTTGAAATCATTGTTTCTCTCTATTGGTACCTGGCTTAGTCACTGTCACTAGGCGGAGGTCTTTATAGTACACCATTCTTGTTATCCGCTTGTGATAGTACTTACCTGAATGCGTATGCTCGGGCAGTTGTTTTTCAGTTTGTACTACTGTTTTTACTATTTGTATATTTCTATTCTAGGCTTTCTTTTCTGTAATGAATTTGTGACATTTCCAAACAAAAATTGATGTTCAATCAGCCCTACAAAATTAGGCCGGAGGTTTTCCACTGTTCCTAATAAATGTTCCCCGGCAGACTCTTTTCGGGTGCAAATACTCGTATATGTATTTACAGATATGTTTTCCCTCCAGTTACATATTGCCCTGCCCCTTCGTCTGTCTGCTGTTTGTCTCTGCCTCGCGGCCTATTTACCTGTGGCATATACTCGTAAATGCAAAATGTACTTTTCATTAAAATAAATGAATTGCCCACACATGCCATGGGCTTTTTCACGTGTACTTACATATTGTTTCCGTTTCGATTGAGTTCTTTTTTTAATACATATTAAATGATGGGTGTGACTGTTTTATTGGTTTATGCTGCTTGGGAAAGGCTCTTCCTCTTCTCCCCGCTCGTGGCACCTCCGACCACAAATCGTTGTGGGTTGTGTTGTGGGGCGCTAAGCTCGCGTGTTGTCAAGTGATTAGCAACAGTCTGGGGTTCAACAATTGCTGTAGCTCTTAAGCCTCGAGTGCGAGAGAGATCCCTATCTAATTCGCTAGAGACCAGACACTTGGACGTCTGCGCAACCATAAGGCTTTGGGCACAATTAGAGAATGTCTGGGAATGTTAATCCACAGAGCTGGTCTGTTTTTTCGCTACTTCTTCATCAATTTTCATTTGACACCGCATAAATGATAGCTATATTTTTTATGTGTGCAAAAACCTAAAGCAATCGCTTAGCATGCACTTTTTTTGTTATGTTTATACGGAAAATGGTTTTTGTCATATGCTATAAATTAATTAAATTGTTCATTTCCGCTGTTTAATTAAATGTCAGCTTGCAACAAAAATATCATTCATTCAATATCGAATATGGTTGGTGGAATATGAATATTTAATAAACGCAATAAAAACCATAGAACACCATTGCAAAATTGGAAAATTGTAGAGTCTTAAATCGGACACGCTGTTTGTTCAACATTTTTTTTCCCCCCGATATTGCACAACAAAAAATTCCATTTTAATTTTCGTTCAATGTTTCAAGGTACTTAAATTATCTCTTCACTTATGCATCGTTTTTTCATCTGTTCGTCAACGCTGAGTCGGTCCTCAGAATCCAAGAAACAAATTTAGAGTCTTTGGCGAGATGCATAAAATACTTACTGAGATCTATACCTCGACTTAGTTTGAGGTCCCAGACTCGCAGAAAATATTCCTCATCAAGCAAAAGATTAACTATTTATTTTTGTGTTATTGGGAAATTCGCTTCCAAGCGTTCAATACAGCACTATAGTCATATTGGTATCTTTGACTTAATGTATTTTGGTCTTTCAGGTTTTTCAGTTGAGTACAATTTTGATCGTGTGTCCTGCTACAATAGTGGGCTCAAATACAAAGTTAGAACATGTTTTTCTTCTGGAATATTACCATTAAAACTTTTCTGAATTGGGGTAATATTTATACTCGAAAAATCATTGTTATCCCACCTGTGTCACCTTGCTGGTTTAGATGAATAATACTTTGACACTCGATGATGACTAATATTCCGAAAGACTCTTTCCAGTTGGGTTGGAAAAGTGGTTTGCCATTCATTTGCATGCAAATTGATTAATTTCCCTAGCCTAGTAGTTGCGGTTACAAAAGCTAGTTGGAAAAGCCCCTGAGCTATACGATGTGCAGTCGATGTTAGTCAATTAAATTTTGCCACAATTGTTTGATATTAAACTGACGTTATTTCGAATTCATGGAAGTGAATTAATTGCATGTCAAACAGCAATTGATGGGAATTCATTTCAATTGGGATTCCCCATCGATGGATTCCATCCTGCCTCGACGCGTGCCCCCTTCGCTCTCGTTGCGCTATGGATAACAAGGGAACACACTTAGGCCCGTTTGGGCTACAACCTACCACATAGACATTGCTCAGTCCTGTCCAATTCTCTCCTATCCTGTCGTGTCCTGTCCTATCCTGCTCCTCATGTGGCGCCTGGTTTCATCTCCCTGTCCGTCTGTGTGCCTGGGTGGCTTGTTGCTTACGACCTCAATTACATGCGCAAATAAACTGCAACAAACATTTGCCGAGAACTCGTCACTCCGGTGTCCGTAACCCCACCTGAGTCCCAACCTTCTCAGGGGCTCTTTCTTTCCGAGGGCTTCGGAGTGTTTGTGTGCCTGCCTGCTTTCGTATTAGTATTTCTATGCAAATGTCCTTGTCACATTTGGGGAATTTATGTGAAAATTTACCCACACACATGTGGCCCGAAGCCAGAGCCAGGCGTACTCAAGTGCTTATGTTCGTATGAGGGCGTGTGTGTATGTGTGTGCTTGTATTTGTGGATGTGTTAGCCACCCATGTAACATTACGGATAATAAGCAACGGAAAATGGAGTTTGGATGCCTTCCCAAATGCAATTCCTCTTTTTCAATACTCCGAAAATTGGTATTTCATAGCCGCACCTAAAACTCATTTTTGAGTCCAGACATTTTCCAGAGTAATGGTAATCGGGAACACAGCCCCCCCACAATTTGGATTTCATGATTTGCGTGCGATTTTTGGGTGAAAGGCCAACGCCGCGTCGCCTCGTCAAAGCACAATTTGAAAGAAAAATTTACCACACACACGTGAATAGGGGATTCCATTTATGATACATACACACACACTCGCACAAGAGTGCATGTAGTGACCTTCTTGGTCGTGCATAATTTCGGGGATCTACTGCGCTGCGCCTAATTGCAAGCATGCAACATGCCGCACAACTGGGCATCGATTGCATGCCCCGTAAATCTTCACAAGTCTCCGGCCTCTGGTACGCTCCGTTCGCTTGGCTTCACTTGGCCTCGCTGGGGTTTGGGGTCAGCCATGGGTCTGAGCGGGTACTAGGCATTAATTTCATATTATCAGCTGCCCAGGGGCTATAAAACGCGAGACCCGAACGGAACTTATGGCCTGTTGTGGCGGAACGAACAAAAAATAGAGAGAAAAAACGCAGAACTGAGAAAGTCTAGCATACTTTTGGGGCCTCAATTTAATGGCCAACAGAGCGCCGGACCCGGACCGGACTCGAATTGGAGCTGAAGCCGAAGTACGAGGCACACTACGAGGGTCCCGACTATGTCTATGGGTCGAATTTAGTCTGGGGAAACTTTTACTAGCGCGCATTTGCAATGAGCTCACGTGCACACACTCTCTCTCGCTCTTGTGCGGACACAATTTCACACCGAAATGATTTTCAAAGGGGTCGACACCTCACCCCCTCCCACTACCACTCCCACTCCACCTGCTCATCCTTTTCTCCGTGCACTCACCTGGTTTTTCTCTAGGAAACTTGAACGCTGAAAGATGCAAATTTACTATGCTCCAAAGCGGTCCGACAGTTGAAATAAATATTAAAGTGAAATAAGGTGCTTTCCGTCCCCATCCCCATCCCTAGCTGCTGAAAATTACCGTTTGCATAAGGTTTATGGGTCTATAGCCATAGCCATGGCTACGGCCATGCTTTGCTTCGGTTCGTTTCGTGGCCATAAAACTTGTTCCATTCATAAATCATGCACAAAATTATTATCATTATGAAAGTTGCCTTTCAGTATCAACCGAAAGAAAGAGGGCACACAAAAAAAAAATACGAAGTTTGACTTGGCAGCCAAAGGGTTAAGCGCGTCAGGCAAAGATTTTCATTCTCTCTAGCCATTTTCCTCATTTCCATCCCTTTTTTTTGCGGTCCTGCCCCAACATTGACTTTCGTTTTTTCAATTTTTCAACATCAAACCCAGACGGGGGGCGACTATATATGACAAAAGAAAAATGAATGTTGCATAGATTGGCGGCGTGGTTGCATAGATTTTCCTCCTTATTCCTCACTCTACTCTCCCTACATCCTTTTTGGGTGTTTTATCCATGACATTTAGAAGCTCGCTGGTAACTTAGATAATTTTACACTTAATTTCATTGAAGTTGTCCGTTTGCCTGGCTGTAACCTGATCCCTTATCATCATTCCTGCAAATGTTTGCCCTGAATAAATGTGTCGAGGTATCGAGGGTTAAAGTTTAGCTAAACGATGCAGTTCAATCTCTTGGCAAGTTTTCCTCAAATTTTCCTGTATCCCTGCCCTCTCTCTGCCTCTCCTTCCTGAGAGTTCCCCCTTGGTTCAGTATGTAACAAGTTTATTTCGTTATTGATATGCAGCCGGAAGTTTTTGTTTTCTTCTGGAGCACCACCCCAGAAGGGGAGGCGAATTCAAGGATGTTGCTCTAAGTGAAAGATGGTTCGAGATTGGTATTCGCTGGCTAGAGAGATACCCTTTGCTGGGTGGGATAAGAGCTGTCAATAGGGAAATAATATAATTTTCTGAGTAGCAAAGATTTTTAATGAGTGGACTCACAAATATAAACTATATTGGGGTGGTGGCATATCTGTAAATAAATATTTTAGCTTGGCAGAAACTGTTTAGGGAGTTATCCTTATAATGCATCAATATTTGATAAATATGAGGAATAGTTCGATATACCTTGTTCGATGGCATTTCCAGATATCCACAAATCAGCTTAAAACCAACTTTGAGCCGCGATCGTAACTCAGGAAAGTGTTAAACCAACTCCACTTAATCCCCCCGACACATATCAACTGCAATGGCAATACCGACAGCATCCAAAGTTTTTGCATTTGTCGAACGCATAAATCTTGCACTATTCGCGAATTACTTATAGCAAAAACACAAAAAAACACTGAAAAACAGAAACTTTTCAGTGGCGAACAAGAAACTAAGTTACGCCTATGCCAGAAGCTGCCAATGTTTTGCAATACTCTACCCAAGTAGCACCCTATACCCTCATACCCGGGACCGCTGCCTGAAAGCAAAGCCAAGCTCCTGCTCCTTCCTGGCTATGCAAAATAGCAACAAGCAGCAGCATTGTGAGCACGGAAATTGAATCGAAAAGCTGGTTTCTGCTGCCGGCTGCCTTAGATCTCGGTTTTTGCTGGGGTTTTCCACAGTTGGGCCAACAAAAATACTCTTGCAATAAAGTTAAGAAAAACATCAACTAGGCAAATGTACGGGTAGAAAGAGGCTATGGCGAGGCCAAGTGTCTGGCAGGGGGCAGGGGCAAACTTTTGCACAGCAGATCTAGGGAGTGGAAGTGGCAACCGATTGATTTTTAGTGCCTCTTCGCTGGGCGGAATCAATTGAAAAACACCCACCCACGGAAGCAATTTTTCCAAGTTTCCCCAACCCTGTTTTAGGGCTAACTGCCATGGATGTATCCATACCATAACTTGTAATAATGAGCCGAAAATTAAAAACATTTTCAGGTTTTTTCCCGATTCAACTTTATTAGAATATCCAGGGATGGAAACCCACGTTGGAGTTTTTGAACAACTGTTTCGCTTTTTTTCTATTGCTGGAGATCCTGCTCGTGGTGTTATTTTTCAACTAACATTTTCCATTTCGGCCTCAAAAGCATTGCTGCAACTCCAGTGCTCCCCAGAACCCAAATTCATTCAAAATTTTTCTGGTAAAAATTTCGCTGCTGGCAGCTCAATCTTTTGCCACAGCCACAAAACAAACGAATTTGTTTATTTTCAATTGCATTTATTTTTTCCGTTGTCTCGTTTATTACGTTTTTTGAAGCTGCTAACGGTTGTTGCTTGTCTGTGCCGAGAATGTTCTGTTAGGAAAGAGTTAAGAGTTCACCTTTCGTAAATTCTAGCATGCCTCCCGACCCCGAATGCAGCAGGGTACATGCGTCGGTACATAAAAATCATAGAGCTCATTTATTTTGGCTAAAGACGGCGGAGCACAAAATTAGTAGTTATTCTCTAGTATAATATGTAATATATTTTTCTTTAAGCCTAAGAAAGCTTTGCCTTTGTCTTTCGAAAGGCATAAGTTCATTTCAAAGTCGATTATAATTGCGAACAAATGGTTGATTTCCCACTCAAAAATTTATCAGTTTGTAATTAGCTGGCCACGTGCCTGAAAGCCGAATTCCATTTGGATTTTCGGCTGGAAGTTGACCTGCTCTGAGGCCTGTAAACGGAATGGAAATTGTTAAGTAGTTTTCTGTTTCATAACTCACGCACATGGGGGAATACGTTAGGAAAAAGATGGTTTGTCTTCGCCCAGAAGGGACCAGAGGGAGAGCGAGCAGACAAGTAAAAGAAATAGGTATGTATCGAGGAGGGCCGGGATGGGGCAACGGCCGACTCGAATTCTAAATTTAGTATTGGCCAGCAGCCAGTAGGTCTATGAAGGCCATTTCGACATTTTCTATGCAAAGCAAACAGGAGTAGTGACTTGGGTTGCAAGGCACAGGACACAAGACACTGTCATCTAGCCCCAAGTGACATTGAATTTAAGGCCTACCGACAGCTCTGACATGTGTCTATTTATTCATTTTCTCTCTCTCGAAGAACGCTGCCTACACTCTCCAGAGAAATGAGATGTGTATCTCGGCTGTTGTCAATTATAAGTGGAGGAGGTTGGTCCTGTATCCTAGATTTTACGTATCTGCCAAAAATCATTACCTCCACTAATTGCAAGAGGAAGGCGGCGGCCAGGGGGAGCCCTGCGAGGGTTGTGCTGGAGGCACCAAGAGAGGTTGGTTCTTGAGCTCTGAAAAAGTTGAGCGCAAATGAGGCAAAAACCGTGGCATACTTTTCGGCGCACATTCGTTCAAAGCTGCTCTTGGGTGCGCTCTCATCTACGTGTGTGTGTGTGTGAGCGTGCGTGCCGTGCTTGTCTTGGTTTGTTTGCAAGCGCTTAAAGGCGAGGCAAACCATGTCAATGACATCTGATACGTGACCCTTTACCCCACTTCGCCACACATCCTCTCACACACACACGCACACAGATGCAGGAAGAGACTCTGCCGTACACATGTACCGTGGGGCAGGCTGCCATAAAGCAATAACCATAAACATTTAGTCAGGGGCATCCAAAAGTTGTACAGTTGTACAGCTCAAGTGACGGAGGGTATACCAGACCAGGAAAACATACAAACATTTGTGTATTCCTGAGTCACAGTCTAATCAATCAATCAACAATAGTTAAATTACTATCCACTATAGAAAATCCGTTTAACTATCCCTTCATAAATTTGTGTTTTCAATAGCAAGCACAGTTCTCCATCTGATCAACTTACCTAAGGGGTATCGCATAGTCTAGACACACCGAAATATGCCACTGTCTTATTGTTGTTGTTAGCTTTTTTGGGGTCGTTCCAACGTGATTAGATGCGATTGTGCGCGCAATTGAGCGAAATTGATGGCAATGCCATTAAAAGGTATGGCTGGTCATGCCTTCCGCTTCCACTACCCCCCCGCTGTTGCTGCGTTTACCCTGCTTACACCCCACTAAACGCTGCATTGGTTTTCCCTTTGGGATGTCAGCGTCCCAACCATCGCTGCCATCGCCATCGTCGTCGTCGTCGTCGTTCATAATTAATTTTCTACTGAATTTACTTTCATGGCATTTTGGTTAGCTGAGAGTGGTCCTCATCCTCCACCTCCCCCTTCTTCCTACTGCTGCTGCTGTGGGCACATAAAAGTTGTTTCAGCTGCGGCATTTATTTTAATTTGAAAACTATTTCCCTTCCTCGTCCTTCCTTATTTCTAACCAACCGGTTGCAACCCCTAGGCCCTGCCCAACCCCGCCCTGCCTTCCTCTTCCACTGCCTCCCTGCTTCCGCTTCCGATCACGCTTATGCTCATTATTTTCGCATGACTTTCGTTGGATTTTTATTACACAAGTCGCTGTATATTGCGTATACGCAGCGTTGTCCGCCGTTTTCATTATAATTTGTATATGGCGTGCACCCGATTTTAGTGAGGAGAATGGGATGGGGAATAAAGCACAAAATCTGCTATAAATATTAGTAGAGGCCGCTGCCGTTGGAGCTGGGGCTTATGGTAACATAATTATATGGCGTGCTCGGTTTCTGGCCAATCGAGGGACTGGGCCAACTTTTGGATATCCTGTGCAAATGATCAAAGGAGGAACGCTCTCGCTTCGTGGCATACGAGTATGTCGCGGCACATATCAAAATACTTAGCGTAGTTAAGCGCGCAAATTATTTGCACGAAACTATTTTTATTCCCCCTAGGGTTAAACGGGATGAGGTTGGGGCAGGGCCACTTCCGGTCGAGACCTAAAACCTGCCAGGCAGTTGGCGTGTGTGGCGCACATTTCGCTCTTCGGGGAGTCGTTGCCCCTCAAATGGCAAAACATTGAAAGGTAACCCGCCCTTTCCCGAAAGTCTCGCTGAAGCTGAAGTTCCTTCTTCGCTTCTGGCAACCTGGCAATTACCTTTTGATTGGTCACTTAAGCAATGTTCTCATTCTGTTGCTGGTTTTTTTGTTCGACGATTTATATGGTAGGTTGTTGGTAGACACAAGGTCACTATACATTTTTCAACATTTGCAATTTTGATAGGTCACAAAAAAGTATATTTATTCCTTCTTTTCATTGAGCTTTTTTAAGCCGGAAGCAGTGCCATCGCCCATGTCACGACTCGTGGCTACAGAGGAAAGGGACGAAGGTCGTGCCACAGGCTGGGTGCACATCAAGGAGAGCGGCTTGAGGCGCTCCCCCTCGAGGGATATTTTGGCCTCGAAGTAACGTCTGGCCCCATGAACGCCCACCTGCGAGACATCCACTTCGTCCACGCGGCTGAAGCGATCGGTTTCGGCATCTCTGGTGGGCCACTTGTCCAGCTGCAGGCGGTTGAGGAGTGAGGCGTATATTAGTAGGAAATGGCTAAAGTGCACGGCACTGCAGCGTGGCCCAGCTACTTGGGCCATGATGCTCTTGGCCTCCCGGTGTGTCTGCGGCACTGAGAGCTTTTCTAGACCCCGTTTCAGGTCGGTGAGGGCAATGTAGCCGTCGGCATCCTGGTCGACTTCGTTGAATACCTTGAAAGCCACATCGATCTCGGGGCGCTTGAACCAGGCAACAAACTTGTGGTATACCTCTTCCATGCCTATGTCCCCCTCCTTGACGCTGATGTCCATGCAGCTGTGTTGCGTGAAGTTTGGTTTTGGTTCCATAACCACGAGCATTGAGTCGTGAGACGAGTCCTTGCCACCCACTACCCTACATTCTCTTTGATGCATCAACTGGTCGCAGGAGTTGATCTGCGGCAGACTGCTACCACTGTCCAAGCTCATGTTGGAAGTATGAGGATCGCGCCGAAGGATCATCTTTCGAATGGTATGGTACGACTCGCAAGAGGAAAAGGATGAGCATGACATGCTCGCAGTGGTCATATTCTCCTCCGACTCCTTGCCCCACTCGTTGAGCGATATCCCTGATGCCTCTCGCTCTATATCACCGAAAGACTCCTCTGTCGAGTCCTCTGGCTCGTCCGATTGTTCGCCTGGCTGCGCAGAATCCTGTGGCAGCACCGTTGATGCCTTGGATGATAGATTGGACTCCGGTGGGACGACGGTCTGCTCTCCTGACTCATTGGGCGCATTTTTGAGCGTCGTCTGGCTCACACTCACACTCATCGACACGACATAATCACCGTCAGTCATATCTGCGTCCGACGACATTGTGCACAATCGCAGGATTTAACCGATGTTCTAAAAATTAAAGCTATTATTATAAAAAAAAACTATAAATTTGTTCAATAAAATGTGTCTTTTCCAGATCTTTTCCAAAAATGTCTGTGATATGATGATGGAATTTACTTTGAGTGTCTCAGGAATCGAATAAAATTGTTATGGAAAACAAAGAACTCCCAAATATTATCACTCTTCATAATGGTTTTGGCTTCTTGAATGAGCCCCCATTTGCACAACTTTTTGGCGAGAGGGGAGAGAAGTTGGTCCGCTGTCCACTTGAGATTAACGACTGAAGTCGAATTTCGGCACGTTAACATGCCATGGCCATAAACAGTTAATTAAGCTTTTATTGGTTACTCTTTTTTCTCGTTTGGCTTTCGAACCGACGGACATTTCACGTTTTATTTGTCAAACAAGCGGCCAAAAAGTGACGACCATAAACGTCCAACGCAGTCCCAAAGCCGAAGGAGACCGTCACCACGCACCGCCTTGGTTGCGGCTACAGGCCGGGAATCCAACTCTGACTCTGACTCCGGCGTCACCGCTGCGGTACCGGTCTACGGCTTATTTATTCACTCATTTCGTGTGCAAAAATATTTGGTGATAACGAGCTGGCAGCCCACGGCGACTTGTCATGTTTAAACCACATTTATTTGCTGCTGTGCTTTCTCCACAGCGTCGACAATAAAAAAATGTATATATACACATACATATACATACATATATAAAAGTAATTTTTCCGTATATATGTATATTTTTTTTTGTACGTTAGCCCTACAAGAAATACGAACAACGGGGACGGACGGGAAAGGAACAAGAAATGTCAGCAAAAAGTTGCCGGCTTCGGCATTTAATTTACATAGCAAAGTTTTTCCTTATTTCGAGAATGCTGATTATAAAATGGCCAAGGAAATGGGGAACTGAACTGCGAGTTGGGAACTGGGTTAACCCCGGAGTAGCTCTGTTGGATGTACGGATGGCGGGAGGCTTGCAAAAACATCGACAACCAGATAAAAAGCGCCAAAAAAACCAACGAATTTGTCCCCAAAAACAGGGCTTTATAGGTGAAGAGAGGGTGCAAGGTAAGCTGAGTGCAGAAAGTTCTGCAGCTCTTTAATCAGGCACCAACACAAATAAACTCAGATATAGGCAAATCATAAGCAATTGTGGGTTCTGTGAATGGGTTTCGCTTCCAAACTGCCCATTCAGGCTAGGAAACATGACCAACAAATATAACATTCCTTAACTATAGAGATTGAACAAACGACAACAACGGAAGACAATAATTGAACAATGTACCTTTCAGACGAGAAATCAAATAAGCAAGAAACTACTGTCCCTACTTAAGGTAACCAGAAGTATCGTTTCAAACGAGAACCCATTGAAATATTTGTTGTAATATAAGAAAATACTCACTTGAGATAGTGTCTGAAGAATGAGCAGATTAATGAGCCGAAAATTTTACACCACCAAAATGTAATATCAAGAGAAATCTTTACTGGTAATTTAAAAACTTTTTCAAAATATTTCTATGTTTAATTTTGTAGCTAATAATTTGTTTGAAGTTTGGAACGAGGCCAATATTTCTTATGAGCTCAGAGTAAATTAAAATGAATTGTCAAATAAAAAAATCGTGCTGTGTTCAATCAATAAATCAACAAATCATATTCCTATCCAAAAGTACAATTTTCGAATCTCTTTTCGGGAACATCCCCTGCTGAGTGTGCCTACTTTTGAGCCAGGAAAACTTTCGCTTGGCCCAAAAGTGTCAAAACAACTGGCTTGGAGGCGGAGGCTGGCGCTCCTACGGCCAAAGAAAGTGTAAGTTGTTGATTTCGTAAGCCAGTGCGAACAAAAGGAGGTGCGGCACGCCCACCAAAAGGGAGTTGGCCATTGGCCAAAACGTACTATTTTTTGGTTCACTATTTTCCGTTGGGCTCAGAGAAGTTCATGAAAAACTGCAAGCAAGTGAAATTGAAATGCAGGCTGACGTCCTCCCAACTTGCTGCATAAATTGCAACCTTGCATCATGGGGGAAAAACAAATAAAACCGTTCGAAGAGTCTGCCGATCATAATTAATGATGGGTACAGGCAGACCCTGCCTTTTCCTTTTCGAGGGGCATAATAAATCTCAATATAACTCAAGTGACTGTTACAGTCTAAACTTTGACATTTGATGGAAGGGTTGGGCATTCCATACTCGCCTTTTCACCATTTCCATGACCGGACCGGCTCCTGCAGCCATCGTTTGTCATGCTGCACGTAAGTCCAATAAGGGTCCAGCTTAAAGTCCAAATACTTGACCGGGTAGGGAGCAGACCAGCCTTTACTTAAATACATATATATATTTGTTTTTCCCTGTCCTTCTTTTTTTCGTGAAAGCCCAAATTGATTGCTTGAAAAATTTCCGCCTCATTCTAGGGCATCTTCGGTCATCCTCTTGGCTGGGACTGGGACTGGAGCTGGGGCGGGTGCTGGCCTTTGCTTTGCCTTTTTTCCCCCATTTATTTTTTTGGTCGTTTGGGATTTCACTTAATTGAAACCTTAAATGTTTTTACATTGCGTTTGCCTACAGCAAGAATGAAAGCCACAGCAAACACAAGAGCACCCATACATACATCCAAGGCAGTGTAAAATGAAGTTTACAAAAAGTGTAGCAAACTTTTTGCGATTCCGCAGAAAAAGCTCTCACACACACACACACACATGAAGCAGTAGGGACACATTCACACAGCGCGAAAGTCAATCAATCAACTTGTGTTTGCTGGACTTTATTTTTGATATTTTTATCGTAAACATTGGAGTGCAAATAAGTTATTTGAGAGTTGGCAGAGTTCTGACTCCTAAAATGAAGTGTAATAAAATGTACATTTGGTAGCTTCATTAGCTGCGAGCTAATTAGGAAAACAAAATGGCTAATGACTGAGATATTATTCTATTTTTATATACTTTTCTTTGGAAAGGTCCCAATCTTTTCCTTTTTCCGTTCTTCGCGTTTGGAAATTAAAGTGACCTCGAAAAATTGAGAAAAAAATTAGACATCTACCAGAATATCTGTATTCTATTTTTTATATATTTCAGTAGCCATTAAAGTCATAATTTCACATTAAGTGCAGACGTGACTGTGCCCGAACCACCGAAATATCCCAACGGGCGCCACATGAACACAATTGTGATAGGGCCCATGCCCATGTCCTCCCAGCAGTTTTTCTCATGCTCTGGACTCGGTCTTCGGTTTGCCTGCCATCGCAACCCAAACATTAATAAGTCAATTGATGTTTTGTTAACCCACCGAGAGGAGGCCAGAGATGAAGGCCGAGATGGAGGCAGTTCGTCATTCGAGTGGCAGCAGCTCCCTGGCGGCCATCGACATGCGTGTGCTCGCATTTATCCCGACGGGAGCCGGGACTAATTGCAATTTATGTACGCAATAAAACATTTGCCAAACTGCTGGTCGACACTGCCATTCGTTACGTTATGGCTTCTCCGGTTATAAATTTATGAATAAAGCCAATTCGGCGCTGGCGATGGCCTGTGGCTTTATTAATCAAGCCACCATGGTCACAGTCGAGTCAACAGCACAGCAATCCACCTCCCGGTGATCCGAGTCAATTGAAGTCAATGCTCAAATAATCACAGTCCCCGAAAAGTGGCTCAGAAAGGGGCGAAGAAGTTGATGTCGTGATTGGCTAAGCTGGAATTTGATTTCGAAGCAGAATCAGAATCAGCACTGCAAGACCATTAAAAAATTTACTACTGCATTACATAAAGATCCAGCGGCGAACACAAAATTTAACTGCCGCAGTCGTTACGCTCGAGGCATTAAAAGTAATCTGCTTAGCATTTTGCGGGAAATTATTCGACCAGTGGAAACAGGTGGCTAAAGGATGGCAAAAGGAGATGAATGCCGATGGTGATGCCCGGATGCCCTTCGTTAATTAATAATAATATAAAAATGTTAACGTGGAAAGTGTAAAATATAATATTAAAACAATTGTATGGATTTTTACTTCCTATCGAAGAAATCTGAAAGCTTGAAAATCGATTAAATAGATATCGAACGAGTAGTGCAATTAACTTATAATAAAAAATAGAAAACATCATTTGATATCCCTAATAATCCCAAATGCTATTATCTTCCGATATCTTCCTTGACGCTTTGAATTTATCAAACTTTCCCTAAAAGCTAAAATACCCTTACTACAACCTTTCTGAATTGCACAAAAATTTAGCAGCAACCCAAAAAAGAGATACAGAAAGAGAGCGAAGAAAAAATAGAGGCATGGTAGGGCAGAGACCATGGAACGGAAAAGGATGCTCTTGGTGCTTGCTTCTTCTCCATTTGAAGTGATTGCCGTGCACAATTCGCGCTAAAAGCTTTCACTTGCCAATTGCCGATGAAAACAAATGTGCCGCAGTCCTTCGCCCATGCGTTCACCCCACCCGTCTCCGCCTCGCCATCATCTCCATCTCCACCTCCGCCTACTGTTCATCCAACCAGTTGGCCTGGTCCACTGCAGATGATTCTGTTTTCGCAGTTGTTTTTCGAGCAACACTGAAGCTCAACTTGGCCAGAAACCCATTCCTATTAGGGTCCGCATCAAGATGTAGGAATAGGAATGGCATAGAGAGAGCGAAGGATAAATACCCTGAGGATATATTGGTGCGGCGAACGATGTCAAAACTAAGGTAAATCGAAAAGAGATGCTTGGATGGCAATCCCTTAAAATATCCTCTCCGTTTTCAGTTCTGTTCTAAAAGGATAGGTTAAAAAAGATAAGTATAGGAAAAGCTCTTTGGACTAACTACTAGTGGTAGTTAGGAAATTTGCCAGAAAAAAAGGGAAACAAATATGTAGGATTATTATCAAACTGTGATGACAAAGATGAATCTTTCTCATCCTACAACGATTCATTGGAATCTTTTACCTAATGGAACTCATTCCAAAGTATTTAAAAAATCACATTCCCTCAAGTATGACTCCCATAGGAAGCTAGCTGTATCTGCAATTAGTGATTCAAATGTGCACTAACTCTCCACAAATCTGAAATCGTTTGCATATCTGAAGCAGCTCCATCCATTCAAATTCACTCCATCAAATCAGTTCCCAAAGCAGGAAGACCTCTTCGGAAGTAACTCGAAAAACAAACCACTCAGAGCTGCCTCAATGGCGTTTGCTATCGGGGGCTGGGGCTGAGCTAATTGAAAACTACTTTCGAGTGCTCGTCCACCCAAACCCACACTTTAACACACAGACACACACCCAGACAAACACTTAGACACTCATACAACAATAGTAGATAGAGGGAGCGGCCAAAAGAAAGCCGCACATTACTCATACGCAACGTTGGTCATGGCATACAAAGGCATTGTGGCTGCTGCTTCCTCTGGAAGTTGGCCAGACTAGGCCGAATAGGCCAACTAGGCCCGGGCACGTCTAAGCATTTTGTATTTTTTGTTTTGTCTTTGTCCATTAATGCCATTGCATGGCTTCTTGGTGTCGTTGTCTGTGTGCGAGTGTGTGTGCATGAATACATTTTGTTTTCCCCAAGTTTTTCCACAGTGGCTGCGTACGTGATGCGGCATGCGAGGTGTCATGGTGCATATTTGAGGCAAGAATTAGGCGTGGTCTCTCAACGTTTCCGCTTTACTGTGCTGCCACAGTGAACGCTGCTTAGTGAACTCGTTGAACTGTGTGCCAGGTGAATCAGGTGCCAATCACCCAACACAGCGCTAATAGCAACAAATGGCACCTGGCAACACCTCTAAGTGCTCTCCATCACGGCTGAGAGCAGTGTGTTGGGAGCAGAGAAGCCGCCGCCTAAGTGCATTCTCAACTGTTTCCGTTTCTTTCCGCCCGCATTGTTTCGATTTATAGGCATCCCAGGGGCGTTGCTTTTTGCTGCATTCAATCTGTTCGAGGAGGTCGGTCGCCCTCCGTTCGTTGCCACTGATTTAGAATTAATAAAGGCAGTGCATTTTTATCCTGTCGCCAGCAGCAGTTGATTTCACCTGCCATTGTCTTGGCGCACACACACATCCAAAAATAAAGGTAGATATACATATAAATGTGTTGCATACATTTCAGCGACAAGATTTATGCACAACCAACTCCGGTGTCTGCTGCATATGGGTTCATGCTTTTGCCTTTTTACCTTTATGCAAAGTGCAGCGCCTTGCCCCATCTCTAGATATCTCTGCATCTCTTTCTATGTATGCCTCAGTTTCTGCATAAAACTTTAGCTCCGGCTCCTTCTGCTTCTGTTTTTTTGTTGTTTTTTGTGCGGCATTTGTGTCAAGTACACGACGCAGATTAAAGGGTACAACGCTGGAAGATTGCATAAGGCACAGGCACAAGCACACAGACACCCAGGAGGGAGGAGGATGGGATCCATAGTCCAGAGGATAAAATGGGGATGGCTCTGGAATGGGAAGGACGAGATAAATGGCCAGGCAACGCAGCACAAATCGAAAGGAATTGCAATTTAATGGCATAACCTTTGCCAGGAGCCTGGAGCCTGGAGTCCTGGAGACTCCTCTCGAGTACATATCCCAGTCGTACTCCACCGCTCCCCTTTCCGCTTCTCGTGTGCGACGCATATGTTTGCTGGGTGCATTCTGATTGGATTACGTAATGGAATTACGTAATTCGATATTGCCTTAATATTATCAGTGTCATATGGCCACGTTTCTCTGAGAGCCTTTCATAAAAATCGCATCTTAACGAATACTTACTAACGTTAACGCTAACTTTAATGGATGCATTACGATCCGGCCGCTTTACGACTTGTGCGTAACGTCATTTAATGACGTAACAGGGGCGAGCTCAGAGCGAACTTGGGTTGCTTTTGCGGTACTTCATTTGTTTGAGAGTTTCTTACGTTTAAAAATATATTTTGGTCTTCACTTACTAAAAACCGAAGCCAACTTAGAATCCATGTATATTTCTGAGGGCAATTATAATGGTTACAACCTGATTTTGTTCGGAGATTATATTTCGTGCATAGTAAGAAACACCTGTCGCACAGTGTAATTGGTATTCATTGAAGGAATTCATATTTCATCAAAGGAATATCAACCTTATTTTGGTAGAAATAAATGTTTCCTTCCCTGACCAAAATAACTGCACAAAGCAATAAATAAAAGTAAACGCTGGAATCTTATAATCCGTCGCTTATTTGGATATTTGCTGAGCACTTAACGCCTGCTGAATACTGAATCAGAAGCGGCTGCCCTTCGTGGAATCGCTCTGCCTTTGCCCAATCAAAAGTGCATAACTGTGTATGTCGGCTACCCCGAAAAAAGGAAAATGAAAGCAAAATTGTACCCAAAGTAAACTTCAGTCTGAAAAGGATTGGTCGAAGAGTGGAAAAAGGCGAAATGATCAGGAGCAGCACTGGGGAAAGTGCAGATGGGGAGTAGGTAGGGATAGTGGCAGTCAAGCAGCCAGCAGCGTATGCAATTTTACAGTAAATTGCAATAAGGTGTAAAGTCAAGTTGTTCTTGCTGCTGTTGCCACCGTTTGCCTTGCACAGCAGAGTCACACGTTGCACACTGGCAAGTGGTGCAAGAGGGTAAAGACTTCGGCAGGGAGTCTGAGGTCCTCTTCTTTCTCTGCACACAGCAGGAGCCCGTTCGAGTTGACTTGCACATTGTTGCATGCAGTGAGGCGTTTTCTTTGAGCACAGCACGCCGCCGCCAGGCGGCACTCAGCTGTAACCCTTTGAGTGGTGGGGCAGGGAGTTTGAGGCAGGGAAACACTGAGACAGAAAGAGCGTTGGGGGTCCCCGGGTAATGGGCCAGCATGCAGGTAAATAATATTTCTATAAAATAAAACATGAAAGACAAAAGACTGCTTTGAGTCGATGGTGCACATACCCTTCCAGATCCCACATTTTTTATGGGTAGTTGTGTTTGAAGATATATGAATATATGAATATTGATCATTTCTAGGAGAAAAAAGATTTCAGCATGAAGAAAAATGTGTGTAATAATCCATCCAGAAAGCAATTAACTCGGCTTAGCAAATGTCTAGTTAAATTCGAATAGAATACCCTCCGTAAGGGTATACATATCCATATGTACAACAGTGTGGCGTGTGAGATAAGTCTGAGTGAGTTGGTGTGTGTGTGCGGGGCAGTAGCGCAGCAGCGTGTGAGATAAAAATGAAATGCAGCTCCAGCATTTTTAGTATGCTTTAGATGACAACGGCCACCTAATGGCGCCAACTCTCACTTTTCCTCTCCATCTCCTTCTCTTTCTCTATTTCTCTCTCTGGCTCTCCGTCTCTACACGTGTGTGTGTGTGTGTGTATGTGCCATTTATAACAGCGACTTTAGAGTCACTTTCCCCATTCCCTTGTTCCTATCCCTGTCCCAGTCACATTGTGTTTCCCTGTGACACAGTTCATAATTAAATTCAAATACTTGTACCATTTTCACGCGCTTATGACACAAAATTTATGAATGAGCGCCTGAATACAAAGCCTCCTCCGCCAGGACTCCACTCGTGCTCGTACCATGCACGTACCACGTACCCTGACTATCTTCTGGGCCCGTTCCCCGTTACCGTTTCCATTGTGGGGTATTGGAGACCGCCACCTGCTGTTCTTGGGCCTAGCACAGCGGGCGTTTAAAATTAATAACGTTGAGCGTGCTTCCCCAGTATTACAGATGGAAAATGTCTATGCATGGCTGTCCTCGTAACACCCATTCCTGTATTGTGTAAGAAGCCTTTGCTTTGGCTTTGGCTTTGTCAGCTGGCAGTTGTTGTCCTGACAGCTTTTCAAAGTCAATAAGAGAAATACCAAACCTGTCTGTCTCTGACTGCATCCCCTGCTTGATAAGTTTTCAGCTTACAGTTACAGGATAGAGAGCCCAGAAGGTACTAGTGACCGTTTAAAAGTTGGATTGTCACATGAATATGGGTAGAAATGGAAAAAGGGAGACTGTAAGGACTCTCTCTTTCTACTGGTGGCTTTTTACCAGAGCTTTCCATTATACGTATGTATTTTTCATTTTTTTTGCCACCTTTCATGCACATTTGACACAAGTCACGCGTAGTTTTTAATTAAAAAACTTTTACGTGCAATTATTTCTGCCCCGCCCATACTGGCACACCCACTGGCCCACACTCTCCCCCCGACGCATAAATATTTTCCATTGAATTGCAATAAAATCCACATTTTTCCATTGCACTGTTACGAGTTTTTCCCCGCACTGCATCTGCACCTGCAGATTATTTTCCCCTTGCCTTTGCGGACACTCGTTCCGTTCCTTTGTTGTGCGAATAATTCACAATATTGCGTATACGCTGGGGCGTGGCGGCGGCTGCGGTCGCAGCCGCCTTGAATGTCAACACAATGTCACCCAATGTGATCTCCAGCGGAAATTGGTGTAAGTGAAATGCACAAACAACTTTTCCAAAAAGCAAAACACTCGAGAGCCAATGGAAAAAGGGGAAAAACTCTTCCAGCAATCCTTGAGAGAAGTTTTCCATCCTGCTCCTTCCTTTTTTTTTGCATATTGAGTGATGGTGGAGCATCGACTGAATCATCTGATTCATTGATTAAACACAGAATCGGGTTTTTTTGGGCTGTGGAAGTCGGTTCGGTCCTGTTCCTCCCCTTAACCCCTTGATGCCACTGCTGCACAGCATCCAAGCTGTTGAAGCATGAAATTTCCAAAGCCTAATGAAGTGTAAAGGTTTATCGCTTGAAGAAAACGCAGGCCACGCTGCCTGCCTGTTCTTTGTTGTTTCGAGTACGCTTTCTTTTTTCAGGATGCCATACAATTGCAGAGCAAGTTTGTGAGCATCAGTGCAAGGTAGCAGCTCTCAGATATTTTTTTGAATTTTTAGAGAGATGTTTCGAATACCTTGAATGCGAAATAAGCGTTTAGATAGTCTATCCCCCGATGGTCACAGTTGCAATGGAAAACGCAAAGAGAGCTAGAATTATTCCCCATTTTTAAGGGTATTCTAAGCTTCGTTGGTGTGCGACAGTTTAGCTGCCTACCATCGTGATTATTGGCCCTTCATCAATAGCTTTTTTTTGGCCTTGGACCCGAGCCCCTCTCAGTTTTATTATTATTGTTTTGCTCTACGTGTTATTTAGCTTTTGCCTTTGCTTTCGGTTTTTCTTTTGCTTTTGCCATTCGCTTTCCCGATTCGCTGTTGTGTCATATTTCATTTGGCCTACACTCGTGTCGTATATGTACATGTTTCCTATACTATATGGTCACGGTAACAAGGTTTATTATTATTTGTTTTCCCTCTTTTCGTTTATTTTTTTCGGGTTTTTGCTAATTTTAAACATCATTGATTTTGCTGATTTATTGAAATGTTCGACTATAAGTTATGGACACCGCGCCTCGATCGGTCCTTGTATTTCAATTGAAACATACAAATTTATAGATTTGATTATAATAAATCAGCCATAGAACAGAGTCGAAAAAAGAGCACGGCACGCATGACTTATAAGAACAGATACATTTCCATAATTCTCGATGTTTTTTTGTTCGCCTAGATTGCGTTCATTAATTATAATTAAATACGTATGCCATGCCATGGCATGTAATACTAATAACAATTTAATTATGAAGATATATAACAATGGGAGATAATTTTAACAAGTTTTTTTTTGGGTCTGTTGTCCTGTTTACACGGTGTCACGATGCTGTCTCTTAATGCAGTTTATTTCGGACAATGCCAGTCTGCCAGTTAACACTTGTATTGAAATAATTAAATTAAATTATCCGCTATTCTGTTTTCGGAATTTATTTAAGGCTATTTAAGTATATTTTTTGTTTGCTAATTGTGGAGAAAAGCTTCATTAAAAAATATTAATATTCACAAATAGTTCGTGGATAAAATTTACCTTAGACTACATACATATATATCCAAATAGTTTCCATAACAATACAGAGTCGGACGGCTTGACGAACAGACACATAACAAGTCTTTAGCGTTGGCTCCGATCCTTAGAAATTATATAACAAGCAAAGTTCCTCTAGTCTTTTGGGGAAAAACTTTTAAAGAAATGAGTCTGGTAAGAGAATATTCTTAGATGTTTTAATGTTAAGCCAACTGAAAAAATTGAATCAAATATTTTGACCAACGAAGCATATCGTTTTTCCTAAAGTCTGCCACTAAAACTAGTTTTATTTAAACCAATGATTCACATCTCTTTTACCCAAAATATTTTATTTATTTCATTCTGCCCAGGTGTACCTATGGACCATCGGCCATTCTGGCCAGTTGCCTGAGGCGAGGCACTTGCCCCCAGCATTGGCATCAGTATCGGATGCAACTAGGAAATCAAAATGTGCATATGAAAGTAATTTCCACACTTAATAGGATACGGATACGGAAACTCACTCTGGCTATACGTTTTACGATATCCTCTCCGCTTTTTTATGCCATTGACTATCCCATTCATGCATACATTTGCATCTGGCTACAGAGAGGGAAGAGGGGAAGAGCAATAGAGCTTTTCGTCATTGAATACATAAGAATGCTCGACTCGACCTCGTCACACGGTGACTCTCTCTCTCTCTCTCTGTATCTGGCTGTCTCCTGCCACCTGCCACCCACGGCCATGGCGAATGTTTCCGTTCGAGTTTCCGTTTGGCATACGTTACCATATCCCATGGTATATAGCATATAGCAGTTACCGTTACCGTTACCAGGGGCGTGACAGATGGGAGGCTGCGAGTCTGAGAGGCTGACAGACTAACGGACGGACGGGATTGAGTCTGAGAGGCCGAAACGGCATCTCATATGTCTGCTGTCAAATTTTGAAATTATTCTACTTACTCGGCTTACAAGTAGAGCATGAAATAAACGAAAACGAGCAACGCATTCTGCACTCTGTCAAGTGAGACTCTCCAGGTGAGACTCCTATTGCAACAGAGAGAGAGTTGAAGTCACTGATGCATCTTGTAGATGCTGCCACGGAGATACAGTTACAGTTACAGATGGTGTGCCATAAGTTTATATGCCCGCAACGAAGAAAAACTCTACTGAAGCAAAACCAAATGCGGCAGCTGCTTCATTTCATTCCCATTGCCACTGCCACTGCTAGACTGCCTGCCAGTGGTGCTTCCTTCGCATCATTGATTTGCTTCTGCCACGCCCCCACATCCTCCTCTACATTCCACATCCGGCTTCTCCTTCTGCGCTTTCCCGCGATCGATGCTGGCAATTTCGATTGGGGCTTGGCGCAATTTCACTTGCCATTGTCATGGCTATAAAAAAGAAAACCAAAACCCATAGGAAGCTGCTTTGATCTGCTCTGATTGACCATTGAAATTGCACGTCAGCTTGTTTGAAAGGGTCGGTAAGGGGTGTTAGGGGTGGTCGTGCACACAATGCGGTGTGAATGGCAGGGTAGTGTTGGATCGGTACATGTGGCGTATGAGTAATAGGCGAGACATGACAAGATACACACGACCAGAAAATAAATAGGTTGCCTGAGAAGAAGACACTCTCTTTATCGATAAAATTTTATAGATAGTACATATACGACAAATGTGTCCATAAAAGCATTGCTATTTTGTAGCCAATTTATTCACAAACCATAGCTTCCATAGTTATCCATACGTAGTCAAAAGAATATATAACATTTTTCATTTTAAAAATTCAAATATTATCAAATTAATATCAACGGTAGATATCAAAAACCCAAAAATATGTATGGATTTGTTTACAAATATATTTATAAGAACGATAATTTTAGGAATGAATTTGGGTCATGGTTAAATGGTCTTAAAATGTTGTACGACAAAGCAGGCCTATTCCAAAATATCTATGAAAGTCTTACAAGGCTGGAAAATAACCACAAATATATATAAACAAGCACACATCATTTTGAATATCCATACATCACATTTTGTTTAGATCAAAAAATTAATATTTAAAGCAAAATTTTAGTTTTGGGCCTAGGCAGAAGGGCGGAAAGATTACAAGAAATCAGAAGATGGAGTATAGTTCCATTGCGGATCCACTTTCGGATGGACATCATCGTGAAAAGCAAGAGATATCCGAAGTAGATCACTTATCGATGCAAGAGGAGCTTCGAGTGTCTCAGGAGCCAAATATTGATGTACATTGCCAACAGCACAGTTTCAAGGAAGTCCAGAAGCAACCTTCAAGCCCCTGTATGGTCAACAGAGAGAACCTCAATAAATTATTTCCCATTACCGGAAATCAGCGAATATTTATACGCATAACTATAGACCCCAGTGACCCGGGAGACGATCTAAAAACTGGTTAAGTGCCCAGCTTCCGATTCCGTTTCAAGCAACGCAAGGAAACATAAATACCTTAAATTCGTAGAGCAATTTAGGTCCCTTATTTGATTGGACATTCGCGTATGTTAAGTGTTTGCAAAATGATAACCATATGAATGCCATATATATAGCGATATTTTAGAAGGATTCGTGAGATAACTTTCTATTGCTCCTTACAAGGCAAAAATTTTACACTTGCTGTAGCACACCTTCTTCTACGCAAACAATCCTCCTAATTTGAAAAAGAAACAGAACCTTTGAACAGTTCGGGGCTGCTGCTTTGCCGATCACGTGTGATAGAGAGTAAAGAACTGCTTAGATGATACATATGCAGTACGGAAACAAAGGCGAAACAATATAGTATGGATTTACTTTAGGCTCCTCCTCTGGCTATAATTTATAATATTAATGCTGCTTCAGCCGACAGTTTAAAATTCAAGTAATAAAATGATTATCATGTTTATCTAAGATGAAATTTGCTATTGTTTATAGAATGTATCATTCAATGGTATACGATATTTTTGATAAGAAGCTTCAAACGCATATTTTCGATAAATTACACATTATAATTTTTAAGGTACAACAAATTTCTAAGACCTCCTATCCACAGAGAGTTTCTCTGCAGCCACTTTTTGCACACTTCGTCAATGGCTGATGCTAATCTCTGGCTCGGTTTGATGCCCGAATAAGTCAAAATATGTACATAGCAACCCACAGAAACAGCAACACCAGCAACAAGATCAAAATCAAATTGATAGAGGAGCAGCACGCATACAGAGAGAGATAGAGAGAGCGAAGACGAGAGAGATAGAGGAAAAGCTGTGGATAGCGTTGCCAGTTATTGCCGGGTACATGAAAAATTAAGCTTGCTTTAAGCGTGCCCCAGAGACAAGTTTACCCCCATCTGAGATGTGCATATATCTTCTTGGTTGCTGCTGCTGTTACTGCTGTTGTTGGATTTGTGATTTTGCAGCAGACAATAGTGCGAAGATTTACATATAGCCCCCAGACTCAGTCTCAGACCCAGCCCCATTCGTCTATCCTGCCGTGCAGAACGTGCACGTGTGTTTGCTTTGTAATAAGCAGGAGACTTTGGGAGTTGTTCCTTCAACTACAGGCAATAGCAGCATAAACAGCAGCAACAGCGACTCGAAGTGGCAAACAAACAATAAAGTCGGGCGCTGAAAAGTATGCTATGCCAAATCAGACCCCAGAGTGCAGCGCGCAAGCAAATTAGATTTGCAACGAAAGAGGGCGACGAGGGTTATCTTCCTCTTGACGTCAGTCACTCTCACATACTTCGCTGAAATATGACACAAACTGTGACGCATCTAATGGCAGAAGCACTAGCGAGTGGGCGATGTGCTGCAACATTGCCAGCGGGTAAGGGAAAGTTCTCCTCATGTGACGCAGCAAACAAATATTTATACAACGCACTTGGACCCCCCGGCAGACAGACAGCGACAAACAGACAAAGCAAACGGAGATAGATGTAGTTAAATAGCTCAAGTTTCGTGTAGGACTCTTACCTGTGCAAAACATCTTGGTAGGGAGGACGACACACACACGAGTTAATGAGGCTGCGAAGGACATGCTGAAATGAAAACCACAGAGCGATATTATGAGGATGAGTTACTGGAAGTGCAGCAGTGCACGCAAGACTACACAGGCCTTAAATGAAATCAGCTTTGTGTCTAACTAGGCGTATGCGTAATTTTTGCTATCAACATTCAAATGTTTATCCAAGTGTTTTGTTAATTTTATCTATCTCTCTGTCTCTCCCTGGGGACCTCCTTCCTAGACTTAGATGCTCGTTCATCGAAGCGTGTGCCTTACCTTTAGCCGAGCGTGCGATAAGAACTGGCAAAATATTAACATTGCGTTTACGCACTGTGTGTGTGTGCATCAGAGAATCATCTGCTGCTGCTGCTGCTGGTGTCTGACGATGGTTTGTGTTTGCTTTTAACGCATGTGCAAGGCAGCAATTAAATACACTTGGCATAATCGTAACCAGTTTGTCGTTTATCTCCCCAAATAACATACAATATGCAGGGATGTACACGCATATACACAAACATATTTGCCAAAGACAGATAGATAATTTCTCTGTGAAACCTGGGAAACTCTTTGCTCAACTCTTTGCTCTAGTTAAACTATCTCTCTCTATCTCTCCCTCTCTAAAATTTAATCATTTATTTGTTTTCGATTCTACCTGCTTTTCCGATTTTAATTAGTTTGATTTGTAATATCATGTTCGTGTGCGTGTGTTGATTCTTTATATTTTCATCTCCGCTATCGTATTCGTCAGACTTATGCAAATTTAAATTCGCTCAAGCTAAAAATACCTGCTACCCCGCCCATCAGATGTTCGAGGCAAAGCTATCTGCCAGAAAGTAATTTGTATCCCGCTCACATTTTTTTGGATTGGGGTTTTGTAAGGAGGTGGCAGCCATAAAAAAACCACTGAAATCTTATAATAAATGCCTGGGCATTTGCGTCATGGATGATCTGCTGCGAGAGCGAATGAGTACTCGAGAAAATGCAATTAGTTTTGGTGAAAATGGAAGTGGAAACGCCACTGACAATCCACGTCTGTTGCACACCGGACAGCACTAATTTGGCCACAACAAGTGGAGTTTCTGCTGAACTGTCTGATGCTTTTTGAGGCTGATAGCTCAGAGAACTTCTACCACTCCTATGCCATAGCTGTGCTGTAGCACAACAAGAACAAAGCATTTTACACGCCGTATTGGGCACATACTCTGTTTGTGTGCGTGGAAAATTTCTTACACCGGGTCCAGGTCCAGGTCTTGCCTTGGCCTCGTCCTCGTCTCCATCTTGTTGCATACTCGTATGTTTTATGTGTGTGTAAATTCGCATCACGTTCAACAAAATGGCAAAACGTGTAGCCTGGCAAAAGGAAATTGGAATTCGATGTCTTTAAAAACAGCTTTTTCCCTCCAGCCAGACACAGGCGAGAGAGAGAGAGAGATAGGAGTTGCCAAAAATGGAGAGAGAGAGAGAGAGAGCTGGCTACAACTGCAATCTTGGGACCTTGCCGAGTGGCCCAGAGAGAAGAAGTAGCTTAGAGTAATGAATATTTAATAAGGGCAGCCACAAAGCTTTCCCTTCAGTTTCCACTTCTCATTTGCTCGACAACCGCAAGGACTATGCCACCTATTAAGGGTCTGTTGCTGCCCCTGATCCAGCTCCAACTTCCCTTTTTTCTTTCACTTTTCACTCATTGTGGAAAATTGGTTTTAAATTGATTTACCATAAGCTCACACAAACGAGCAAGAAGTCGAAACCAGAGCCCGACTCCCCGCCAATTCCCATTGTCTCACCATCTGGGAGTATTCCTCCGCTCCGCTTGGATCTATATGCACATCAGCAAATTAGAAGAAATCATTTTGCCATTGCAGTTGATTTCATGTTCAAGCAGTACCCTTTTCTCTTTCTTTTGCAGTCCAATTACGGGCGTGCCACACAATTTATATGCAGAGCAGTACATGTTTATTGGAACTGCGTGGGGTTGCACAAACGTGTTGCTGCTTAATTGCAACCCTGCTACGGGCAACGGGCAACCCTGCTCGCCAGCAATTAGAAGTAGTCAGCCAAGAACAACTGCAACACGAATGTGCAACAAGGAGCAGCATCAGCACAAAGACAATGATGTCAGTAACGCCAAGAGTCCATGGAAAGGGGGCGGGAGAAATATCAGTCAAACCACATGACATTTAGCATCTGACATACACCTCAACTATCCAGCTGTCTGTCTGCCACTGCTACCGACTTGGCCTTTTATTTCGTTGCACGAAATTGCTTTTGCCGCATTGCCAACTTTTGTTAATGTCATTCTAACTGCTGACAGCCCACTGACCCTGCCCCCTGCCCCCTGCCCACTACCCACTGCCCCATGCTCCATACCACTTTAGGGGCCGTCGTTGTCGTCATTAAAACTTTAACAGTTTTATGGTGGCAACAGGCCCTGTCGACACTTTAGTTGCGCTTTTGTTTTCCCCAACCCAAGCTCCATTGCCTCCCCTCCCCGTGTACCTCAGTGCATATGTGAGAAAAAAAAAAAACACAACAAGCAACAATTCAAAATGAAATTTTCCAGCTCTTGTCCCTCGGCTTTCACTTTTATATTCCTGTCTCCGCTGACGGACGACAAACTGTAACAAATTAAAATCCCAAAAAAACGAGAGTACTTCTACTATATGGAACAAATGCCTGAGAGCATGGCACAAACGTGTCCTTTCACAAAAAAGCATAAATATTTTACTATATTTTTTTTCCAATTAATTGTTGTTGCTAATGCAAAGGAAGCCAGAAAATTAAATTAAATTGCGGTGTTGCGCTATACGCACTAATAATATTTTTCCATTGACTCTCTTTTGTTTAAATATTTCAAAAAATTTACAGATAAAAAGCGATGAGCAGCGAGCGCCTGTTTAATAATTTCTATATACCTTTAAAATAATTAAATGTAAATTACAGTTTTTCACCTGGTGTTTTATCAATAGCTTTTTGCGTATCATCTTTCTCTTTGTGATTGAACAGGAAATAATATTCCTCTTAATGGATATGCTACCCAAACCTGAAGAGTAACGGCAGCAGGTCCTACATGCCTAAATGCAAATACCCATTTGTTTAATTTTGATGCCCATTAACGAAAATTTCGACTAATTAATTATAAATGAACGCCATGCGTGCGGCTTTCTTGCTGCCTTCTGCCTTCTTTTTTTTCGGTTAAATTTCTTATAATCGAATTACTTATATAACCGCAGAAATGCCAGATGGTGGGGGACTTGGACTGGGACTGAGACTGAGACAGGCACAGGCACAGGCACAGGCGGACTCCCCATCGACGACACCACTAAGCTGCTTACGGTTACCAGAAGGCTGGGTCCGGGGCTCCTTCTTGGCTCAGTGTGTGACATTTGCCTTTGGTCGCTGGGGCGTATACGTAACATTTTGTTTCTTTTTTTTGTATATGTAACACACATACATAAAAATGCCGAGAAGGAGAGCAGAGGCATTGGGATCCCCAGCAAAGTGAAGTGGCAGGGCTTTAGAGCAAAAGCCGCTTAATGCTCGCATAAAAAATGGCGACGACAACGAGAGCGAGAGACCCCGGAAAGAGTCCTCGAAACTTGATAAAATGTAAAATTATCGCACATTCATTGTTATTGTTCTCCCTTTTCCCCTCACATTGCTATATACGAGTATTTCGCTCTCTTTTTTCAGCTCGTCGGCAGCTTTGGGTTAAATAAGCCAACTCAAACACGCAGCTAAACACACGAAATCAAACTTGAAGAATTACGTTGATTTGCCTTAAAGAAAGACGACTGGGAATCCGAAACCGCTTCTTCGCGCTGCTTGCTGCTCCTTCTGCCAGGAAGTGCGTCAACGGAAATTTTGCAGCACACGCAATGCAAGCAGTCCTGAGAGGGAGGGAGGTCCTGGGGATGGCCGTGCCGTGCCTCTTAAATGGCAGCCAGTTAGATTTTACTTTGCTTTATTTCATTTCATGTTCGTTTTATTTTTATTCGGTGGCAGTCAGCAATGGTATTTCCCAATCTCGCAATCCCAATTTTTTTGGCGGTTCTCTGCTCTCTGTACTGGCTACACTAAATCACTTTAGAAATTAGCATAATCCGGTGAGTAAATAAAAATAAGTGAACGTCTTCTGGCGTGCCAAATTTCAGTTCACTGAATGCGGCAACAAACGCGATTTTGGCGATTTCTTTTGCTCCTACTACCATCTCTCCTTCTCTGGGCAATCGACATCGAAATCGCAAAGGACGAAGGAGCAAAATGATGGTACACAGAGAGAGGCACAGAAGGTGTAGCATAAGGATATTCATGTAGTCGGCAGCCAGGGATGGCAAGGAAATTATCAAAAACAAACTAAGATTTAAGAGGCCGAAGATAATGTTGCTATATTTTCATTCAATTAATTCATTTATCATCGCCTCGAAAGTCCGCATTTAGTTGAATTTCAAGCACTAAAGGAAATCTATAAATCAATTTAATCAAATGTACTATGTTATTCTTAATGCTTCTATATCTCATCAGAAATGTTTAAGAAATTCAAGTAGCATACGAAAATATGAAATTAAATGTTAATTAGGCTGATTATCTCTAATTCATATGATACGTCCCATCTGAGAAATGCCACAAAATCTTTACTTTTAGTGCCTCCTTTCCTTGAGAATTCCTTATGCCTTATTTTCCAACCCTGCTTTATCTCGCTTTATGCTTTTTTTATGGCGCGGAAAACCCTTTCGCTCGAATTTGTTATTCAAATGGCAGGCACACGCAAAAAACACACACACCCACACACACACACATAGGACACAGGAAGGAAGGAAGGAAGTAAGAGTAAAATGTATTGATCAATTAGGCAGAAATGTTGTATGTTTTGGAAAGAACTTTGCTCCCATCTCTCAAACAAAAATCTCTTTTGAACTGACATAAATTCGGTAATCTTTCAGCCTCATTGCTCTCGCTGTAAATTAATTTAAAAATATACCATTCACAAAACATGTGCTTCGTAATAATAATTTAATTTATTTTAAATTAACTATTAGCCCATGGCTGCCATTATCAGGCAGGGAGGCGGCAACAGACTGCATCCATAAATAATATGTTGCCTGGGAAATGTCGAAAATCTACTCCTAACAACACAAAAAGCACACAAAGCTGCTTTCCCATGTTTTGGGGCATGTGTGGGCAGGATTACAGGAGAAGGAGCCGAACCAGAAATCGGCATCCAACGATACAGCATTCTGTGGCCCGTTTGCTGATTGATGATATGCTGGCAAAAGATGCCAGGCAAATAATGCAGCCAAACAAGAGACGCAGCCAGGGAAGACAACCATCTGGGAGACAGAGCCGGGAAAATCCCCAGCCCGTGCATGGCAGCTTGCAGTTTATGAAAATGTTAAATAAAAGACAAAACGAGATGAAAACCAGGCACGCACACACGCACGACAGCTTGCAATTTGTGTTGCATAAGATCTCTACTTTCCTCTCTCTTTCACTCTCTCTCTCTGTCTGGGTTGGATACGGCCCATCCTGGTCTGGACTATTCTGGTCTAGTCTGCTCCGTTCTGCCCTGGTCCTGCCCTGCTCTGATCTGGTACGTGCTTAGTGGCAGCTCTAAAAACCTTGTTCAAATGAAATGCACACACAAAATGACAACAGCAGCACCAACAATTGAAATCATTTAACATTGGCTTGAACCGACAATTCCTACCAGCAACGTTCTGCATCTGCATCTCAATTCCGATACACTGCCAATGGCCCGACTCTGACCCCCGATTTCAATGCTAAAATGTGCAGAAAGTTCGTGCCGTGCCGAAAGTGTTTAACGGAATGTGTTCAACTAAATTGAAAATTTACCCACAAACATGTCAACATTCTGAAAGGAACAACAACACAGAGCTCTGTGACAATTGCAGAACAACATTTTTCAGACACGTTTTAGAACTGAAATATACATATGTAATTATAGGCTGGAGAGAGATGCATTGGTATACACCCAGCAAATGAATTTATTAAGTATTAAGCTCTGTTAAATTAATTCCCAGGAAAGTCAGAGCGTCCTTTCTTGAGCTGCAAAAATTCCACAAGTAACAGTTAAAAGAGATTCAAAACTTTTACCCACCAAGGCTCCTTCTCCATTTCTTACTTCATTCAATCTTTATTTCATAATAATGCAGATTCCATTTCAATTTATATTTCAGTTGCCTCTGCCCTGAGGTTTTTCTCACTTTTACATCGAAGCCAAAAATGAATACACACACACACACTCAGTCACACACAGAAAAGAAAACTCAATTAAAACAGAATAAATTTCCATGCTGTTGGGAATAATTACGAATTTCAATTTATTTGCCGCAGGTTGCAAAGGAAAAGGCTGCGGCAGAGAAGAAGAGAACCAGGGCTGTGAGGCCGCACAGCAGTTATGGCAACAAAAACAACACCGACACTGAAGAAGCCAGAGCAATCGCAGTTGGCCTTATGGCTAAGAAAAGTTTTTCCTACCAACCAGCAGGGAGCCAACGGGTGGAGAAGGATGGGCGACTAAAATCGGAGTAACTTACTTACTGACTGACTGAGGCCTGCGGGTCTGTTAAGAAGGTATAAGAGAATAAATTGGCAGTCTGGGAATTTATTGATCACTAGGACATATGCACAAAACTGACCTTTCCGGCAATTATTTTAGCTACAATTATGCGCACTATAAAATGAATCAAAATGAATTTATAACCCCCAACGATTGCACATTGAATATAATTTTTCGGTTTGCTTTTTCCCCCTTGTTGACATTCATCAAACCGGAACCCGTAAAGCCAAAATGCCACAGGAAAATCAATCACAAATTTATTTTCCCCGTCTGCATAATTAAAATTATGATTTCCCTCCAGTACAGCTCTGCGGTTGCCGAACGAAATGCCAAGCGCAACGCAGCGGAGTGGAGTGGAGCGGAATGAAAAACTTCAATTGCGAGCGTCAAACTGTCACAAAGCAGTTGGAAAACAGAAACAGAAACACAGCAAAGGACAAAGCCGGGGCCAGCCAAAACTGACAAATTGGAAGAACTCGGAAAAAATTGGTGAGGGAAACTACAACTGCCACAGAGAATATTCAGAGAAGGGGAATGGAGCTGGAAATGGGGCAGAGAGAGAGACATGGGAGTACAGGCTCAGAAGCAGAACCTGAGCCCAGAACCATAACCAGACGCGAGGAACATAAAAGTTTATCAACTAAGTAAAATAATGCAGGGCACAAAGTTTGCAACCGCAGTGGCCGCAGCTTGGATATGGCGTTCACAGAGAGGGGGTTATGTGGGGGCGCCACAGCGCCACGGATGCCCCACAACAATAAAAACCAAATGTTGCTACAATTTCTGGTTACAGGACTGTGCGACCAGGACTAAAAGCATGGCAACCAGAGAACCAGGGAGCACGTTTTGCATAATGATGAATGACGAAGACGACGACTGCGACGGCGATGGCGATGGCGATGACGATGGCAACGGTGTCTATGATGTGTGCTTGTTGCAGCCACAGCTCCGTTCTCTGTTGATTTGTTTATGGAGTGCCACAGCAGAAGAGCAGTAGAGGCAGGACGAAAAGGAGGAGGCCGCAGAAATGATAGCACACTTTTAAGCGCTGCGGTGTGTCAACCGAATGTCGAGACGTCGCAATTGGAAACAAATTATGCTCTAAGCGCATTGCAGTGCCCTGTCCTCTGCCCCATAGAGTTGAGCACATCTCTGGAGAGGTCTCTGGATGTGGCCTCTGGATTGCTGTCTGATTATGTCTTCATCGAAATTACGTATGCACCGTGCGGCTGAGATGATGAAGTGAGCAAGAGCATCATTTGCAGCATGCTTAGCATTTTTATTGTATGTACAGTTTTACCCTACGGAATCGTCGTGAAGACTCTTTCTGTGGATGTGCTCTTTTAAAGCTCGCCTTCGGAATATTTTGGGAGAAGAATTTACCTAAGCGTCCTGCTAGCAGTCTTCATCAGTTGTGGGCTCCATTACTCTCTCTCTCTTACATTCCTCGAAAAATTAATTTTAAAAGATTAAAAAATAACCAACAAGGATTGGTGTGATGTGCAGTCCTTCCCGTTAGAAACTCGTATCTATAATATGGATCTATTGAAAGTATTTGGAATTATTCCATCTCTTAGTTGAAGCTTGTCCTTTGACAGTTCTACGAGAAACAAAATAGGGAATAGAAACTGCCATATATTTGCATCTAATTGGCAGGCAGCTAACAGGCAAAACGTCTCTTTCTCTGTGGATTCTCCTTTTGCCATACGAAATGGTAACCAGGCTGGCCAGCCGTGGAGCAGGCTCCATTGGTCAGGACTAGCCAGGAGCCAGTGCTCCACTCCTACTCCAACCATCAATCGGTCTGTCCTGTACAGAGCTTTAACGACAGGCGCCCGGCGCTTGGCGCTCGACAGCTTCGTGCAGCTAATATGCAAATTCCCTGCAGGCTGCAGCTTTTACTTTAGCTGAGTTTTTCTTTCGCTCAGCTCTTGCTCCAGCTTTTACCCGCCTGGTTTTCCCCCTCGGTTTGGCTACATTCTGCTGCCATTGGCGGCGCATCTTTTTGCCTTTGTTTTGCTTCCGCTGCGCCATGCCATGTTTCCAACCCATGTCGTTTCTCCTTTCCATTCTTTTCCCGTTCTCGGGCTTATTATGCATTGCACATTTTTACATTTTTACTTAAAAGGCGGAGCGACACGAAGAAGACGACGACGGCGACGACGACGACATTTGGGGGAAAAAACTCCGCACACCGCAAAAATCGTAATGAAATTTTTATTATACGACAAAGTAAAATATTTTTATCAGCATTTCTCGCTTGTTGCTTTTGCTTGGGCGTAGCGCAAAAAAATTCCTCCGGCATGCCAGCGGCTTTGAGCGGAAAGCGCACGGAAAGATGCCGAGGGAAAGAGGAAAGTGGTCGAGGACGTGGACGTGGGCGGAAAACTGGGCCAGACTGTCAAGTCAATCAAAATATGCCAAAAAGTTTTCCGCTTTCCAAATTCTTAAGAAGTGCGGCCATATGCCCGGGATACATCCGGTCTATCCACTGGGCATCCGTATCCATGGCCCTTATCTATGGCTTTATTTGTTTAAGCAAATTCCTGGCTAAACACTGCACTTCAGCACAAAAATTCGCACCCCCAGACCCAGACCAATGCTCCTCCTCCGTGCCACAAATTGCAGCGCAAAGTTTTTGGCCTGCACTTTGGCTTTTTGGCCGGGTGTCAATTTGCCTGGGCCGTGGCCAGGAAAACTTTTCATCTGTTTAAAGCAAATATTTGGAATGCGTAATTTCCTGCAAAATGTCTGAGGTGGTTTTTCATTCCATTTAAAAGTCCTTTCGTTAGGCAACCAGAAAAGGTAACCACAATTAAGAGGTGCAGGATTGGGCTATTATAAAGAACTATCTTCATTACTGCGTTTACAAATGATATATAAAATTTCTAAAAATTTACGAAGAAGATTGAAATAATGTAAATCTATCCAGCGAAAATTGACAAATTTAAAAGCAAATTCAAATCGATCCGCTTACAGTCTCCAGTCCCCAGGGACCAGGGACTTTACCCATCCTTTTAAAAACTGTTGACTTTCCAGAGCGTTGTAAATTGCGCATCGGGTGGGATGGTAGCAACAAATGGTAAAGTAAAAACAGTAACAACTGCATTCCCCGAGCACAAACCGATACAACAACAACAATCCAAAAAGCCATCAAGTCGAGTCACGATTTTAGTAAAATAAAAAATATATATAGTAAAAAAATATTGCATGCGATTTATTTTTGTTTCCCTGTGTTTGTATTGGTCGAGCTACGCGGCTGCTAGAAATTTGTGGCAAGACCCTACCAGCCAAAAGTTGCCCCCACGGGAATCCATCCCATCCCTTTTCGATGTATTGTGCCATATTGCGCCACAGAAAAAGTATTTCCGAATGGTTCACGCAGCACGATTTTTGTTTATTCTTTGAGCATTTGATTTGTTCTTATTTTTTGTATGCTTTACTTTTTGATTTGTTGCTTGCTAAGGCGCCAGAAATTTCATTAAATTGCATTTGATCGAAATTAAAAAGGAATTTTCCTTTCGATAAAACAAACAAAACTGCAATGCACTTAATAAACTATTTTTTGGAGCGCTAACCGAAATGGTGCGTCCTGAAACTGAACTGAAAAGAAACGATGGCTGAACGCCTAGCAGAAATTTATATGAAAGAAGAAATTGATTTATACCCGAAACTTAAAATGATTATTGGGGTATATTGGATTTGTGGTGAAAATGGATGTGTGTAACGTCCAGAAGGAATCGTTTCCGACACCATAACGTGGTGTCTTGATCAGAGTCTTTAAAAATTTCGCCCCACCCCCCTTCCGACCCCACAAAATACGAAAATCTGTTGCATCCACAATATTGGGGCTACGAGAAAACGAAAAACCCACAATTATAGAAAATGACTTTATATACCAGATTGCCGAATCTGGATCAGATCGGATCATTTTTATAGCCGAAAAGGAACAAATCAATTTGCAGTGGCTACGCAGCGCCCGACGTCACGCTCCGACTGATTTTCTGTCTCTCTCGCACGCACTCTTTGTCGTGTCGTTTAATATTAGCGGCGTCTGCCGGAGGAGAGCCATACTGACTTAGTATCGGGTATAAATGTAGAGTTGTGGTCTCCGCAGCAACTCACAACGTTCCCCCTCGTTTGAGTAATGGTTGAGACCAAAAAGGCCACATTTGTTAACAAATGAGGTATAATTTGGTATTATATTATTATCGCTAGACGAACGGAATCCAGCCTATGCGTTTCGCTGGATTCTGTGGTGACAGTGGCGTTGAAAATCTTCTCCCAAGGCGCCCGCACCTTGGTGAGCGACCTGCGCTTAGCGCACGACAGATCATTTAGATTATTATAAATATGCTCTGGATTTCCAAATCCCCTCCTTTTCTCTTGGTTCCTCTTTCACGACAGACGCACATTTCTTTTTTACGATAGTTGTTATATCTGGGCTCTAATTTGCATAGGCATTGACGACGGCTAATTTTTCACCCGGATTGCGGGATTTTCTTTATGTGCTCAGGCATTTTATGCGTCTTTTTCACATTACTTTTTTTTTGCCAATAGGAGAAACAGTGTGCCCACACCATAATCCGAAGTGCAAATATCGATATGATCCAAGCTCGACCAGCTGATCCGCCAAACTATCGGCGCTCTTGATCCAAATTCTTTGAGTAATGGTTGAGACCAAAAAGGCCACATTTGTTAACAAATTAGGTATAATTTGGTATTATATTATTATCGCTAGACGAACGGAATCCAGCCTATGCGTTTCGCTGGATTCTGTGGTGACAGTGGCGTTGAAAATCTTCTCCCAAGGCGCCCGCACCTTGGTGAGCGACCTGCGCTCAGCGCACGACAGATCATTTAGATTATTATAAATATGCTCTGGATTTCCAAATCCCCTCCTTTTCTCTTGGTTCCTCTTTCACGACAGACGCACATTTCTTTTTTACGATAGTTGTTATATCTGGGCTCTAATTTGCATAGGCATTGACGACGGCTAATTTTTCACCCGGATTGCGGGATTTTCTTTATGTGCTCAGGCATTTTATGCGTCTTTTTCACATTACTTTTTTTTGCCAATAGGAGAAACAGTGTGCCCACACCATAATCCGAAGTGCAAATATCGATATGATCCAAGCTCGACCAGCTGATCCGCCAAACTATCGGCGCTCTTGATCCAAATTCTTTGAGTAATGGTTGAGACCAAAAAGGCCACATTTGTTAACAAATTAGGTATAATTTGGTATTATATTATTATCGCTAGACGAACGGAATCCAGCCTATGCGTTTCGCTGGATTCTGTGGTGACAGTGGCGTTGAAAATCTTCTCCCAAGGCGCCCGCACCTTGGTGAGCGACCTGCGCTCAGCGCACGACAGATCATTTAGATTATTATAAATATGCTCTGGATTTCCAAATCCCCTCCTTTTCTCTTGGTTCCTCTTTCACGACAGACGCACATTTCTTTTTTACGATAGTTGTTATATCTGGGCTCTAATTTGCATAGGCATTGACGACGGCTAATTTTTCACCCGGATTGCGGGATTTTCTTTATGTGCTCAGGCATTTTATGCGTCTTTTTCACATTACTTTTTTTTGCCAATAGGAGAAACAGTGTGCCCACACCATAATCCGAAGTGCAAATATCGATATGATCCAAGCTCGACCAGCTGATCCGCCAAACTATCGGCGCTCTTGATCCAAATTCTGTTACAATTCAAAGGGATTGGATTGAAGCCAACAAGCAGCAATTAATCATTTTTGCCGAAGTGTCATGCAAGTCCAAGGCCAGGTTACATGACATGTGGACAGTGCAGGCGATTGCAACCTGCCCACCAAACTAAATTACTCATTGCAATAATTAATAACTGTGGTTGGGGATACAGCTTAATATGTTTCCAAAAACGATTATTTTGGTATTTAAATTTCATCAGTGAGAAAGCCCATTAGGAGTGGCCCGTAATGGGTTAATTCAGTCGGCCCCTTTCCAACACTGGCAAATACTTTCCAGGTCTAGGTAACAAACCTACGAATCACTTTTACAACACATGCCGTTTCTTGCGTTAAATGCAAATTTAATTTCCGTACACAATCGTATAATTTGTAATACTTTGTGTTGAAAAATGGTGAATATTGTGGACCTAGCACCGGAGATGATCAGCACTATATTTGAATACCTTGAGCAATCGAAGGATAGACAATGTCTAGCCAAAAGTCATCCAGTATTTAAGGAGGCTATTGCCATTTACGCCGTCGAAAGCAAATGCTACGAGAAAATACAAATTGAGAGTTTGCCCATTGAGGATTGGTCGTTCATATTATCCGCATGCGGCTCAACTGTTCTGCACATTGCGTGTTATAGTGCGAATATTGCCTCGGCTGCCGTGAAGCTGGCATCCGAATATTGTCCCAACTTGAAGGAACTTATCATTCCAATACGCCACGAGTATTGGAACGAGGTTAAGCCGTTGCTAGTGGGACTGGAGAACCTGAAGGGTCTGATATTGAGGAATGACTACACTCCAATTGATTTAACGGACTTAGTGAAACTCCCCGAACTGAGAACCCTGCTATTGTTTGCGTTTAACCCTAAAGACGGTAAGTCTTGCCATTGTCTGGCAATATCCGTTCGAAATGTTTATACATATTGTACATATTTGCTGTGTCTATTTCAGTACTGCCAGTCGTCAATTTGTGGCAACTGACGAATTTATGTATAAGGAACGTCGACATTGTGCTCAACATCTACGAACTCTGCCGCGGCATGGCGCAGCTTGAAAGTATAGAATTGGAACAGGTTCACGTAAACTTTCCAGCTACTTTTATGCGTGATCCGCTGTGGGCCAAGCTGAGGTACCTGAAAATCGGGGTTGTACGTGTTTCAAGCGAAATGCCGTACTTACCGCAGCTGAAAATACTGTGCATTAAATGCCACTCCGATATAGAACTGGGCAAGATATTAGGCAGATCGGTCACGCGCTATTCAAACACCTTGCTGGCGCTGCGCTTGTATTGCACTGACAAATGCTCCAGCCATGAAAATAATGCCAAGACCATCGGACAACTAAAGGCCCTAAAATCGCTTATCTTCTCCAATCTGAATAATACATATTTGCACTTCATCAAGTCGGATCAGCTCCAGAAGGTGATCATACTATCCTCCAATAAAATAACCAACTCGTCAATCCTTATCCTACTCCGAGGGTGTAAGAACCTCCGATATCTCGATGTCTCTGGATGTAGGAGAGTAAACAAGAACGTTGTTGGTCCGCTCATTAATATTCTGAGGAAAAATAACGTTCAACCAGATGATCCATTGGTTCTTACTGTTCATTTAAAATCATTCGGAGATGTCAACCAAGGAACTGGGACTTCGAATTCGTATTATAATTTGTTGGTCGTCAAAATATGCGAAAATTTTATACGTGAGCGTCCCTTTACCGTACCTGATCCGCCCGTTGAAACTGAATACTTAATTAATACTGAATAATTAATTCAATTTAATGAAGTACCGAATAAGATGTATTTTTTTATTCAAATGAAAACGAAATACGCGGAAAGATTTACCATGGTATGTATGGTACCGGGTAATCGGTATGACAGCCACAAAAAAATAAAATTGTAATTAATTAAACGAATTTGAATTATTGTTAGAAATACAAATAAATAAATATTCTTTTAAATTAAGAAATCAGTGTTTCCTAAAGATAGTGTTCAGAATATCCATTGGCAAATCGAATTTAAAATATGTTAAGGTCAAGTTGATACTTTCCTTAATTAACAACACAAGTTTAAAAACTGAATTGATTTATTGATACATATTGTGCTTTGATAAGAACATTTGTATACATATGAAGGTGGAATTTCTATTTCATCGAGAAATAAAGTTTTCCCTGAATGGTAATCTTCACGGGATCGATTTTCTTCAGTATTTTCGTCATGGTCTCAACCAGACGGATTTTTGAGTCGGTTGTGGCTTTGTTTCGGAACTTGGAGAGCAGCTCGGTGGGTGTCAATGGCTTCCGCTTAAGGTAACGGATAACTGCCTCCTCGTTGACGCCATATTGGCTGAAATGTTAGCCATATTTATTAGTGTACTTTTGAAAAATAAACAATAGTTAACTTACTTAATTTTACGCAAAGAGATAGACGGTTCCAGTGGGGCGCTGATATTCTTCCTGGGAGCCTCCGCGTTGTTCGAAATTGTAGGATAACGAGTATTTCGCGGAGTACTGCCTATGCGCTTGGTGGAGTCTTTGCTGGAAGACTTTTTGGATGCGTTATACATTCGCTTCTCCTTCTTATTGAAGGTGATCCTCTTTCTAGGTGGCCCATTGCTGAGATCCTTTTCGGAGTCTGAACTGTCGGAACTGGATTCTATGGACGATTCTCCACTGCTTAAATTTGATGGCGTCTCCACCATGTGATTGCTAAATGCGCCGCCTTCAGCATTCTCCTCCTGGCTCTCGTCTTTCTGGTTATCCGAGTTTTCATCATCATCTTCTTCGTCTGAGTTGAGCAGCTTTCGTAGAGCTTCCTCTTCAGATACTCCCTTCAGGTCCTTGATCACCTTGGCTTCTTGATCGTGTTCACTGTGGAAGAAAAATGCTTTGTATGCATTTCTAATAATTATAGAAGGCTTACTCTTCACTGGAACTGGAAATGTAGTCCCTTTCACGACTGTCTACGTCACCATCGTCCGAGTCTTCGAAAGCCTCGAAAAACGTCTTCATATTAACCTCTTTTTTGCTCTTAGGTTTGGCCTTTTTGCCATCAGTAGCATCGATGATGCCGTTTTCTTTTTCCTTCTCTTTTTGCTTCACTTCTTCGCTTTCATCATCCGATTCGGATTCATCCGAGGTGACCATCCACTCGACCTCATCAGAGATCTTCAGACCGCTGATTCCTTCATCGGTTGCCTTATGGAGTTTAGCCGAATCGGCATCCGGTTCCTCCTCGTCGGTCTGGTAGCGACGGCGCATCATCAGGTTGAAAAAGTTAAGCGATTTCTCGCGACGACCGAACTCCAGCTCCACCTCTTCCGAAGTGAGGGTTTTGTAGCGCTCAATGGCCTGGAACGTGTACCACTCATGGAGGGGGTACGCATTGAACCTACCATCTGGGGCATGGGTGAACACATAGTATGCGGCATTCGCACCCACTTCCCCAGTACGAATGCCCTTGAACTTTTTCCCCATTTTGCCATCGATTTGCAACAACCAGGGCTGTGCCTCCGGTCTATACTTTTCGACCACGCTGGCTTTCTTCTTGCGGCGTGCACCCCCGTACTGACGCCAATTGTACTCTGTGCCGCCCCCAAATTTCGGATTTTTCTCTTCCTCGACCATAATTAGATGCTTGTTATTCTCCCGAGACATCTTCGCACTTTGCCATTGAGTGAAATCTACCTTCAAATTGTCATTGAATCGCATTATATGGCGGTTGTTGCGCACCTTTGGCACACGAATTATGAACTCCTTGACATCATCTTTAGGAGACTTTGCTGAATCTTCAAGAGCCTTTGCTGAATCTTTAAGAGCCTTTGCCGAATATTTGCAAGCTTTTGTGGTTGATGGAACAGGTGGTACTGCCGAGTTGGAGCTTCTTTTGGCACCGCTTGGACGCTAAACAGTAGATGGATTTGATAAAATCCATTGTAGATATTATAGAATAAAAAGAAAAACTTACTTTCAAGCTTTTACAATTGTTTGTCGACATATTTTCCGCTATAACAGTAATTATAGCTGCGAGTTACTTTGACGAATGATAGAACACTCTATAGAACTCGATAGAACTATTTTCTTTCAATACTATTTTACCAAATTCGGAGCAAAAAGTCCAGGCCTTCTGAGGGGCCTACTATTCGCTTGCTTTCAAATTCAAAAAGCTGCTGGTTTGTCAAATTGTATCCTATATAGCAATTATTAGTAGTTTTTTAGAATGCACCAATTTGCACCTCCTCGTGTAGCCCATAAGGAATCCTTCCTAAGAAGAAATAACAAAATCGAATAAAGGCTTTTTAGGCCATCGGCATTCGCCTGTGAACCAACCAGCAGTCTAGTTGTGGCATGATTTTAAAATTAATTTTGTCAGAGCCCCAAATTAACCCGCTTCTTTGATTCCACGAAATTGACATCTCTAAATATAGTGGGGAATTAGTGAATTTGTGTGCTTCAACAAGAAGGTGAAGAGGCCGAACAGAAACATTCTGGTTTTGTTTCTAGAAAATTACCGGAGTGCCTCTGTATTTTTTGTAACTCAACCTTTAATTTGTTTCGGAAATTATTGGTCAATGAAGCATAATTCTGCATTTTTGTGGCAACAGCTGACGCAGCCCGATTCAGTTATCGATACAACAAAATCTCTGTGCCACACAACGAGGCGTTTTTGCGCTTAACAGCACTAAATTGTGCGTTTAAGACGACGTATGAAAATGAAATATATCGACGACATCTTGCGAAAAGGCAGCACCTAATAACGAAAATGAAACGTTCTGTCAGAAACACACAAAATTAAGTGATTAAATTGCAATTAATAAATGCAATGAGAAAGAAGTGAGAAGATCAAGTATTCTCTGCTGGATCTCTTGTACCTAGATGCATTACCAACTTTTGGTGCAAAACCAGAGTCGGAAAAGAAAGGATTCATCTCACATGATGCCCGGGCATTACAGAATGCTGTCTGAGGGCATGGCCTAGGCCGAGGTTGGGGCCGGGGCACAGCTGTCAATTGTGAAGGACAATAACAAAGTGCAGGAGGTGCAACATCAGCAACAGCAGCAGCACCAGCAAAAACTGTGGCAGCAGCAGCAGCAATTTGTGTGGCGAGTGGCACACGGCGAGGCATGTGGAATGAATGCAATGCTCCAGCTACGTGATGATAATCGCACATGGGTCACACACACACACTATTGCAAAAGCATAGGACACACAGATGCACGCATACATAGACAGAGCAGAGGACTTGGCCCTGGCTACAAGTTGCTGACACTCACGGATGGGGCTTAACCCATGACTCACTGGGGGAGCGGGTTTTGATGTTTGTAGTTAATGCTGGCCAACAAATTGAATTAGGTAAAATGGGATTAAAATAGAAATTGTAACGACAATTGTTTGAGATATTTAAAACAGATCGAATGATATCAGGAATATTGGTAGAATTAAATAGATAGCTTATTACTGAATTCACTGCTGCACCTGAATTCCACCTCAATCTTTGACCGTGTGGATTTACACCCACCCATCATCAATGGGTTAACTGTCGGACACAAATTGACAAAATTTCGCAAATGTTTGCTGGCCTGGCTGCACGTTACGGACGTGGGCTGGTCCGGAGGATTGACCTGGGCATTGTGTGGCACCCATTTGATGGAGTGCAGCCTCTGGGTGGGTGAGGCATTTTGCCGGGCCTCGGTATCTCTCTGCAGTCTGTTGTAGATGCGTCACAACAAATCAGTTTTACATTTGCATGCATTGCATTTTGGGCACCCATCGGCTACGCCTCCGGGAGGACCCAAGAATTGCATTGTAAGAGTTGTCTAAGCTTGCAGTCGGCGGCATGTTAACCAACTTGCCACAGAGCAGGCAGCATGAAGGAGAGACAGATGATTTATGGGCCCGGCAAAAGCTGAAACTGAATCTGAGGCACAGTTAAAGGCTGAGGCAGAGGCAGCCGCACCGAAGCGCTGGTGCCATAAACTTTTGCCGACTGTTGTCAGCTGGCAAACAATACCAAAAGCCACAAACATGGCCTAGACGAGGCGACGGCCATTCTCTCATGGCTGGAGAATGGGACATCGGGGGCGTGGAAGCCGCGCCAACAAATACGGTAGGGAAAAAATGAGCACAGAGCCAACTTTATGCATAAATATTTGCATGCAGACAGGCGCATTGGCCAAGGGAAAGGTCTCTCCTCCTGCCAGCACCCACCCACTCTCAATCTATCCCTCTCTACCTCCACCGCACTCTCTCTCTCTCTTTCAATTGAGCCGCTGGCAAAGCCGCTTCATAGTTGAAAAATTTTGCGCATTTTCCACCAGGAGCAGCAGCATTTGGCACGAAAAATCCGCTGCCACTGCCTGAACCTGCCACTGCCACTGCCACAGCACCTGTGCAACCTTCTGGTTGGCAAATTCTAAATTGCTAATGGACAACAAAAGGGCGGAAAAAATATGAAATAAAGGAGCAGCAAGCAGTTCTCTGCTGGGTACCCCTCTGACTTTAATAATGCCGCCATTTCTCAGAAAGCCCTAAAGTTTTGCGCTCAATTTACACAATACATTAGGCAGGCAGGGAGTGGGTCGACTGCTCCAAAGAGCGCACGAGTCCTTTTCTGCTCTCACTTTCATCAAGATGAAGGATTACGTGATTTATTCCACTTTTAAATTGCTAAATGTCTCCGTCTTTTGGCATTTTACTTTATTTTTATGCGTGAGATTTACGATGCCTCCTTTTTTCTTCAAGCAAATCGATCCTGGCATTGCAATGGAATTAATTTGCAAATAAAATTTGGCAGCAGATTGAGGCTTTGAAAAGTTGGCAAACGCCAAAAGGCAATTGAAAAGAAAATATTTCGACAGCTTAGAGATTTCCCCAAACACCAAAATCTATTACCCATCCATCCCATCCCCAATCAGATGACCTAATTCTACCCTACACCTTTCTTTACAGCATTTATCCATTAACTATTTGCATAAACAAATTTTCAACTTTATGGTTTTTTATATTTCACATTTTGTAATGGCTGGACAAGCAGACTGGACGGGCCCCCTTTGGGTTTGATTTAATGACTTTTCAACAGAAATGATGTTGACATACTCCAACAAATAAACTCGCTTTATTGACTTTTTATGAACCGCAGAACAGAGGACACACAACCGAAACAAAGCCCTGGTAACATCATGATGACCGCCCCACAAACGTAGACACACAGACACACTATCATGCTTACACACACACACACAAAGAAAGTTTCAACATAATTTTTACTTCCGGTCGGCGCCATTGTCGCATTTAATATGCTTGTATTTTTTTGTTGCTTTTCACTGGTTCTCGTCCTGTTTCTGGTCCTGTTTCTGGTGCTGTTTCTTTTCCCGGTCTGGTCTGGCCAGTTGTTGCCCCCTTTCCGCACTGTACTTCCTGTACCCCCAGGCATCTGGCAATTAAATAAATGTCTTAAAAGCCAACAATGTGCCAAAATGTGAAGCCCAAATGGCAGCGATAACGACAATGAAAGAAGGGTCCAATGTGCTGCTAAAGTCCGGCTGATATGTGGAGACTGCTCTAGGAATTGTACTTTGAAATTCCTAAGAGGGCAAATTTTAATCAAATATTTAACAAATTCTATTAAAACGTTTAAGGTAAAATTCAACATTATAGAGCTAAGAGTATTTATGAAAAAACCTCAGTTTATTCGATTAGCAGTAATGGCTATTCGCTTGAGCTTCTAAAGCAGTATTTTATAATATTCTTATTAATTTTACTAACATCTGGATCATTCAGAGCTGTGCAAATATATTTACTGGAACTAGTGGCACAGTTTCCACCAACACACCACAGTCCGGTTATGTCTCTGCCCGCAGTAATTGACGATTCTGGCGCCCATGTTGCAACATTGCCCTGGGGCACCACGGCACTTGCTCGAGTAGACCTCTCCCCATTCTTGCTTGTTGCTCATAATTGCGCGTTGTATTAATTTTTTATTGTATTTATATACACATGTATGTATATATGTACCATTCCCCCTCTCACACTGTCTTTCCTGGATCCCTCAACTTCAACACAAAAGAGCCTAAATGAGCAAAGAGAATAAAAACAGGGGAGAGGGCGAAAAAAAAGAGGAGAAACCAAAGCAAACAAACCAAAAAAAAGGGCAACATCAACATCGACATCGACAACGAAGTTGCCTTATATGTTTTTGGTTCAGTGGACTGGGCATTGGCTTTTTGCCCCCACTGTGGCTATTTTATTTACAGCTACAAGGACACGGGGCGGCACACTGCCTGACTGCTCGACTGACTTCCTGCTGACTCTTGTGCCGAAAATTCGACTGAAACGACAAATTTTTAATTTGTAACCAAGGCGTGCTTAACCTCCACAAGCCCCCACAAGAGGTGGGAAATTGCTGAAAAGAAAAAATTAAATTTCGAGCATTTGTTGCACTTTATTCGGGTTCTTCCTTTGTACATTTTATGGCTTTTATCTCATTCGACAATACTCGTAAATCCAATGAGCGATACAATCGAGTGTCCAACGAGAAAACTCTTAAGAAACTTAAGAAAAACTCAAGGATTTTAATTGCACTGACCATTCGTTTCCCCCCCCCCCATTGATGGATAGCAATCAAAGGAGAGAAAACTTATCGAGAGCAGCATCTCACTCCTTTGGTAATTATTCACAAATGGATTGCAAAATTTTAATTTAAATCAATACCAAAAAGCTTTTTGTTGCCATGAGGATCCTGCTGCTGCCACATTTCATTAATGTTGCAATTAAAAACATTTCGCCGCATATTTCGTATAGGAGTATTTTTAGCAGGCCGGAAAACTCTGCTCTGCGTACATCAATTATTTTTAGCTGCCTAAAGCTCTGACATTTGTCATTTTGACATTTGACACCGCCTCAGCCAGACCCCAGACCTCAGACCATGAAACATGGAACAGGAACAGGGAACAGGGCTCTCGGTTTTGCTCGATGTTTGCTCAGTTTTGCGGTCTGCTAAAGTGGTTCACCACCATGCGATGATAGGGATGTGCCGCCTGAAATCTGTTCCAATATAAGAATGACCGAATAATTTTAATTTATGTAAATACTTTCGGGCTCTACAAATGACCTTTGACTACCCCAAAAGATTATTCGATTTCAAATGAAATTCTGGTATTTACTTTGACGCCCCGCGTCAATGCGTTAAGCAAATGTGGTACAAATTATGTAAAACTGATTTGTATACCCACAAAAATGTTATCATAAATATTTGATTGGAATTAGCCAAGTCTTTTTTATGACAAATGTTGCATTTAAATTAATTTTCATTTGGTCAGAGCCAAATGACATTTATCAACTGACAGCAGCAGAGGGTGTAAGGATGGGTGTGTGGAGTCGAGTTACACGCACGTTTAGGCGCTTTGTTCAACCCCCCTTTTGGCCAAAACGTTTTGCCAATAAACTTCACACAAAATCAAATTAAATTTGTCAAACGTAAAGCGGTTTGATATGTCTGTCTCCTCGCACACGACCATTCCACCCCTTTCCCTCAGCCGTTATTGACTTAGACAGCATGAGAGGGTGGTGGCATGGGGATGCATTTGGAACAGAATGTCCTCGTCCTTGAAGCATGCGTGTGTCTGCCCCATAACAATGAAAACAGATGGCCCATTGATATGGCCAACAAACAACGAACCAAACCACTTAGAGCTCCTATGTTGTGGGTCGGGGATAAGGGCCAAAGTTTTTGAATGTTTATTGTTTTAATTTACAATAAAAAATATTAAAATGTGCAATTTTGATTATCATTTTACAGTTTTATGTGTTGCAGACACTTGAATCAAACCGAACCGTACTGAACTGAACTGATTTCAGGGGCTCTGGTTTCGGGTTAATGGAATATTTCGGTTTTTCCATATTGAATCTCAACCCAAATGCTATTCGTAGTAGCTGTCGGAGTGGCTTAATGGCTAAGATTTGATTGGATTTGGCAGCCATGGATATCAAAAGCTCTCAGGACATTTGGCTATAGGAGGGGACAGCATTAAAGAATTGATTTAAATTTGTCTGATTTCGTTACTCCAAGGACAGAGTTCATACAGGAATAAACGTCTTAGATTCTATAAATCTCAAACCGTACGATTGCTAATATCTAAAACTGTATTTTATTTATAAATATTTCACATAAAAAGGTCTGATATTAGCCATTATTAAAAACAGAAACGTAAAGATTTCCTTGGGCTCTCTGCACAAACAAACAAATTTCCCTCACATTCCTTATTTTCACTGGATGTTTAAAGAGTTAAGTGAAGGCTCTTTCCCTCCTGGAGGAATGCCTGTCTGTGTGGGGAAAGTATTTCAACATCAACCGACTGAATAACCCACTCCCTGACGACTGTCCAACTGACTGCCTCGGACTCTGGGGTAGGCCCAGGCTACGCTGCAGTTGATACACATCCTGTTGAAGGCATTTTGTGGTCCGTGCGGCCGGGCCACATGGAATGCTTTTTACTCTCCATTCGTTCCGCCGGCTATACCTCCCACCATGGCTCAAAGGACCTCAGCCTCGACCGCAGCATTGGGTGTCTTAAAGATGAAAATTAACCAAAACGCATGCGGAATGGTGAGTGGGGGCTGGAGGCTGGGGACCGTGCCACATTAACTACGCATAATTTGCATGCCGGCGCAGCATTTGCGGTTGACGCCTCATTTTTGTGGTCACATGTGTGGTAAGAGGCAAAAGGCAGGATGGGGGCGGAGTATCATCTGTGTCTGAAATATGTTAAGAATGCTGTTGCTGTGAAATTCCCTAATGAGTTTTCCACTTACGAGTATATGAGGGAAACGTCACTAAGACAAAGAAAGAGAAACTTTTTAAACTTTCACTTAAGATTTTTAGTGCTAAAGTTGGGCATAAACTAAAGGGCGAGGAAGGGTTTCCGTTCAGTGTTGATTAGTTTACCCACAGAAAGCACAGCACAGCTCATATATGGGGTGGAGACTGGCTGACTGGGGAATAACCCTCAGCTTCCATGCATGATTTAGGATGTGTTTGATGTGAAAAAACTTTGATGGCCAGGCAGAGGCAGAGGGCTGACAAAAACTTTCCGAGAGCTGAAGAACTATGCCACAGAGAGTTCACAGTCGGCATAAAGAGACTCCACCAGATCGTTAATAAGTGTCAAAGGAACGTAGACAGAGACCGAGGCAGAGAAAGAGAAAAGAGAGAGGCCAGAACTTTGGGCCAGTTTGGGTATACGGTATATGTATGATAAATTTTACTCAACATCGTTAATTATCATAAATTGTAAGCCATGAGAAAGTTCTGTACTTTGTTCGTTTCAGAGATCAAAGCCAGGACCGTAGGAACCATTCACTGACAGTCAACTATACAGTAGAACATCGTTCCATCGAACCACAGTTTCCCATCAAATTATGCGACTATTAAATACAAAAATAATTGAATTGATTAGGTTTTACTTCTGTATAGAGTTTTAGGAAGAATGAAGCTAAATGCTCAATTATTAGTGTATCGATTTAACTGTGTTTTCCTTTTACGAATATTTTTCCTTCGAGAAAGCTCTCTGTATTCCTTTTTATGATATCTTCCCAAGTTCATGGCATGGGCAGGCATCTTTTTTCACCTTTTTCAACCATTCGAAGTTGCACTGTTTCCTTATAGACATGGGATTTTTACAGATTCCTGCTCTGGCCCTCATCCGAGCTGAATTTCAACCTGCCTCAACCTCAAGGCTGATGGGCAGGTGGAAGGAAGGCAACCGAACAAATGAAATCCAACTGACAGCTGTCTAACCGTTGAACCGGGCCATTTAAAGTTGGTACAGCACAGGGGGGAAAATCATTTAAAGTAAAACAAAAATGGAAATGAAAATGTAGAAAACTTTTCTTGCCGAGGCTGATTCTGAGTCTGCTTCTGAGGCTGGAGTGGAATGGAATGCAGCAAAGGTCAAGTGCTAAAATATGCAGGCAGCCTCGCTGCGGTTGTCAAGTGCAATAGCACAATGTCAGTCGTGGGCGTGGACGTGGGCGTGTGCGTGGGCAGAACCGATGCCGATATATACCATATACTCGTACCAAATCAATGAAGCAACAATCAGAGCCAGAAGTAGTACTGAGCATATTCGTAGCAAAGGCCAAATGGAAAGGCATTTCAAATTCAATCCGTTTCGAGTGCGTCGTTGTTGTTTCTCCCCAAAGCTCACCTGAGCGTGGGTGTAGGTCATGTATACGATTTGAATAATGTGCGGCAATTATAATTTCTAATTCTGACGTCTGTAAAGCAAATAGAGGTGAAAGCCTCGCAAGCAAGAGAACTTTTACCCCACAAAGCTCTCTTAGCATAAGAGCCTGCCTCTCTCGTTTCGAACTTCCAGTGGGTCGGTCCTTCGAAAAAGCTTGCTCTCTCTCTCATCGTGCCGCTCTCTCTTCGTGGCAGCCAGCTCTATTAACGACGTACCATCGACAACTATACGACAATGTTGCCCTGGCACTTTTAACCTTTTGCCAGGTCTGGGGCTCTAGTGGCTATGGTTATGGTTCTGTTTCTCGAAAGCAGGCTGTGCCATGTGGGGCGCAGAGTGGACTGAAGGTCACTAATTGATTAATATGCCTGGGAAAACAGAGTGGAAAAAATTAGTCAGAACGACAACATGTATATCATTGATGTTTGACAAAGACTTGCCTCAAGATCCTTTAAGCTCCTCAAAGACAAAGGATGTGTGGGTGTGACAGTGGGGGATTTTGAGACAGTTACCCGGGAAAAGCGGGCATAACTTTATACATACTCCCCTTAGCCTTAGCTTTCGCTCACTCATGCAATTGATAATGACTTAATTAGCTTTTACAATAAACGACCTTCCCACACACACACACACACACACACATGCACGGAGATTTCGGGTTCTGCTCTTTGGTTGACTGTGAAACTCATAAAAGGCAAAACTTTTCATAAAGGATTTAGCAAAAAACTTTCCCTATTCGAATCAGAGTGTGTGTATGTGTGTGTGTGTGTATGGTTAAGGCCCTGCTGTTTAATTTATACTAGTACAAACACATACAGAAGCAGAGAGAGAGAGGGATGCTATATTATTGCTTCAGCAAAAGGATTAAAAATTTCATGCCTTACCCTGTCCATGCCTCATGAGCCACAGGGAAAGCGGACTCCAAATGGGAATCGGAAAATTCTCCCTTCTATGCATATGTGGTTCTGGATGGTGGCATAGGCGTAGGCGTGGGCGTGGTATTTGAATAGTAGTTTTCACGCATTGCCGACTTTTCCAGTTAGCCAGCCCACATGCCACTCGCCGCGGCCGTATTCCTGCCATAACCATTCCGCACAGAGGCATGCCCCAGCAATAAAAACAAAAACAGTGGTAGCCATAAATGTGGCCAAACATTTTTGAAAGTTGGCCGAAAATTTTAAGGGGATTTAGGTGACACAGCGCAGCGGTTGGACAGCGTAAAAGAGCACCACCAACAGTTGTTGGGAACGTTTATTTAAGGTTTCATATGCCCTTTGGATTCTGGCTAATAATAATTTGAGGTCGGTTCTGGGTTTCAGGCACTGGTTGGTCTTTAAAACTATACCGATAAATGTAAACTGAAGACTTTAAATGGAAAATTACCTTTTTTTAATTAATATTTTTAAAATATATTAAATACATTTAGGGATTGTAAGTAAGTTCATGAAGAATTTTATTTTAGCATTTAAGATAGTAACATTAATCGAATACAAAATAGTAATTAAATCTAAAAGTTAATCAATACGTGACTAATTTATTTCATCTTTTCAAGACTCCATAAACTTTGTTCCCATAAATATTATACAAAAATATACACGTTATAAATCTGGTCAATCAGAAAAGTAAATTTCCTTCACAAATCCTTGATAATGGGTCTTGCCTCGAAACAGCAGAATCATGGCTTATCACAATTATTTATTTATTTATTTTAGTTACTCTGCTGCTGCGTCCTGGCAAATGCACTCTGGCCCGCTCCACTCCATGGAAACAAAGGGGAGCCAGGCTCATTTTTTTATGTTTATGACGCCTGGGCTCCCAACTAATTTTGATGCATGTTCCTCATTAGGCCGGAAGGCAGCCGCCAAATGGCGTGTGGCAAATGAGCCAAAAATGACGTGCCACAGTACTGAGAAAACAGCAAAAAGAAAATGTACGATAAGAAGGGAAAACAAAGCAAATGAGAGGGCCAGCGGAGTAAGGTGGCCAGCGAGAAGAAGAAATATAGACGGAAGTTAAAAATTAATTTCAAGTGGGATGGTGGACGGTGGAAGGAGAGTCGGCTGCAGCTGGTGACTGCTGCTGGAAAATCTCGAACAATAAACGTAAAAAATTTAACACTTGGGAAAACAAAACGTAGCCATGAATAAAATGAAAGTAAAGTAGGCCCTCACTGCGGTAGGGGATTGGGACTGGGGCCAGCGACTGTGTTAAAGGACAGCAGCTGCGCTGGTTCCTCCGGCCTGCTTATCGCGCAAATGTCGGCCAGAGAGACATAAAATGCAATAATTACAATAAATACTTATTTATAATTTTCCTTTCTGCTTGTACAGGATATTGAATTTTTAATTTCGCTCACTGTTTGTTTTTTGTGAGGTTGTTTTTTCTTCGCCGGCAGTCGAATGAAAATATATTAAATTTAAGTGAAGTACCCGGGAATTCGGTGGATTGGAGGGTTATTGGTTCCAATTTCCCCCATACACACAGGCACGCAGCCATTACCTGGCAGCTCTGCTGCAAGAAAAGGGAAAATTCTTCAGTTTCATTCTTTATTTTTTATTCCGTTTCGTAGGCGTCATCCTCCGTCCGTGTGTATCCGTATGCGTTTGTGTTTATGTGGATCGAACGAATTTTAATTCCAGTCCGTAATTACACACTACAAAGTGGCCATCAGCAAACGATTGGGTTTTATTTTCACCCTGGCCTGGCATTCTCATTGTCTTATTTTTAGCAATTGGCTTTCCGGTTCCGGGGGAAAACTTTTCCGATCGATTGAATCTCGCCTTATGGCAGTGCGAGACTATGTGAGAGACAGAGTGTGTGTGTGGGTGTACCTACGGCCAGTTACCATTTCGGTTGGCGAATAGTCTTCCAGCTGGTCATTTGGTTAACGAACTTGTTCTTGTATATAAGTATTTAATATTTCAGATAAATATATAAGCTTTTCATATCCGGAAAAAACTTTCTCGGCATCATTGAATATTTTTTGAGAGGTGTATGTATGTATGTTATGTAGCATAATGGTACTTTTTCGTACATTTTATGGCTTTACGGTCAAGATGGTTGTGCGGAAATAAATATGCATGCTATGAAGCACTAAATAAACTGGAATATAAAATAAATACGATATGGCCAAGCTTGCATATTTCAATCCACATCAAAGAAAGTTTCACTCTGTACACCTCTAAGGCCAAGTCACGTAGGGCTTTATGCTTCATGGAAATGCTTGCCGAAATAAAGTCACAAAAACTCCCCTTTTGCCAATGCACTGTAGTGCACTTTATGGTTGAAAGGTTAAATCAAGCCATACTTGATTTGATGGTGAACCCCAACAGCCGGCTGCTATGCTCTATACACTTCTAATCACCTGCAGCTCTGGTCGCAGCCTCATCATCGTCATCACGTGGCATTGCTGCACAATCTACATAGCATTACCAGAGTACTTCATTACGTGGCAGCTTACGGTTAAAGCCAAAGCCAAAGGAGTGCAGTTCCCAACTCTTGAAATGTTTCGCTTCAATTTGAATACCCGGGGTATTTTGTAGAGTGGGAAGGATTTGTTCAATTCGTTTAAAGGAGGAAGCTTTGAAGACGTTAACAAATATAAATACATTCTATTCTAGAAGCCCTACAGGTCTAAATTTTTCCTTGATTTTCAACAGTTTCTTTAGTTCCTATATCAACTAAATTTAAAAGAGTTGGACCTGTACGTATACGTACGTATTATTAGATAAAATACTCATTTTACCTATTTTTCAAAAGAAAAATCCCTGAGTATAAATTATCCTATAGTCGAGTAGTATTCTTCTTTTTAGTTGCTTGAATACAACTTTTGAAGTTACTGGTACACCAGTTGGATTCCCTCTTGGCACACATACTACCGGTATTGCGGCGGTGGGTCCTTCTGCTTTATTATTATTATGTATTACTCTTTATGTATCAGCCTCAATTAATGTCAGCATGGGTACGTACGTAACGATTTTCTTGTCATTCATGCCAGTCAAACGTGTTTGGCTTGGGCCGTCACACTTCTCTCGATGCTGCCCCTCCTGCTGCTGCCCCTCTCAGCGACAGACAGACAGACCGACACACACACAGATTGGGGCATGGAGTGTGGCATGAGGGCAGTGTGTCAGGCTGTCATGCGTTTATTCATTCGTCATTCGTTTCCTTTTTGTTGCTGCAGCATTTTCATTGCTTTCCACCAGTTTTTCCTGCCCCATGCTGCTCTCGGTTCCTTTTCTGTCCCGTTTTTATTTGCCCTGCCACGAATGCGTATTGAAGTGTGGCAAAGAAATCAAAAGAATCCTGATGAGATGTGTTTGCCAGAGAATGTCTGTTCATGCCGCTCTCTTGTTGCCTTTATAATTTTACAGCCCACGCAATAAAGCAGCACAAAAATATTAAGAGAAAAAAAACTCAAACAAAATAAATAAAGTGATATGAAAAAAAAAAAAAATTAAAATGGGAATGGGAATGGAAAAAAAATAACAGGCAGCACAGCACACGAAAATGAAATGGCATTGAGGTAAATGTAATTTCAATAAATATACAAATAATTGCTTCAGGATATTGTTTCATTGCCCAGCCAGAGGGCATCATCCGGAATCCAATAGCAGCTGGGAATATTTCTGATGACGAATGGCATTGATTTGCAGCTGAAAAAACAAAAGATATTAAATTTTTAAGCAGCTTACAAATATTTCTATATTTATCCAAGCATTTGATAAGCTTCCAACATAACTTAATAACCTCCCGGATCACCAAAGCTAATCCACCAAATGTCCAAAATGTTAATTAATGAATGCCCATCTGGAGGCAGGTACACTGTCTGTGTGTGTGTGAGTCACCTGACCGGAAATTCCGGGAAAACACACACACAAAATTAATTAACAGATGTAAAACTCAAAGAAAGAACCTCCAACAATCAGTCAGAGAGAATATTTCTGTCATGCCTGCCGGAGGACAATGCGGGATTTGAGGCTCATGCACGTGTTGAGCTTGAAGGTGGATAAAGCTCAAAAAAGAGACCAGGACCAGACCCACCAATCAAATAAGAAAAAAAAATAATGTTTTCAATCTCTCAAATGCTTACACAAACAGACAGGCAGCCACACAGACCGACAGACACTCACAGAAATGTCAATAAAAATCAATGTCAAGTTGAGGCAGTCAAATTAACAAGTCACTGCGGCAGCCCTGTCCTGAATGGCAATAATGGCAAATAATTGTAATGGTAGCAGACTAAGTGGTACCCAGTAGGACCATGAGGATGGAATAATTCTCTTGAAAATATCCAAAATATAAAGAAGTCACGCTTGAGTTTGATCGATGATTGGATGATAATAAAAAACGGATTTATTGACACTTCTAATTGTCAATAATGTGATTTCCTATACTCAATTATGCTAAAAGCCTGTGCAGCCAATAAAAACACTTAACATCTGCGGGCGGTCCTCTTGCGGGCGTATACATTAATGTATATTGTAAAAAGGAAAAACAGCGACTGGAGGTGAGGCAGGCCACGGCACACACCAACCAAACAGCAATTAAAATTATTGAGTCAACAGAGCGGATCGTAGGAAGAAGCACCATTATCCAGGACAAGGAGTAGCCCCCCAAGTAGGCAATCATTGACTGGCGACGCGACGTTCGCAACGCATCAACACAGTACCACGCTGCGTATGAGTAATGTTGGGGAAATTGCCGCCGTTGTGCTTGGGGTCCGGGTGCTTCTCGTGTCGCCCGTGCCTGTCCCACTGGCCCATTTTTATTGTTTAGCTCCTCCGCGAAGGCACTTAAAACTTAATGAAATATTTATAATAATGGTGTGTTGCTTTAGCAACTTTTTTCCCTCCATTTGCTTGTGAGGTTTTTTTGTTGTTCCAGCATGGAATTATGGTTAAATTGCTACAAATCACGCCAGTGTTGCCATTCGCATATTGCAGTCATAAAATCGCTTCTCATTGAGTGCGTTTCCATTTGATTTCTCTTTGAGTGTTTTAGGTTTATGTTCGCTCTTTGATTGTTTTCCTAGACTAAGCCTGGACCATAACCCTGTAAGGGTATTGTTTCTTTTAGTATACACTGCTCAAACATATGGCGAAAGTTTTATGGAAGGATGCTAAAACACAACGGTCTTATCTAAAGTTTATACGAGTATTCAGAGGCAATTAAATATTTTCATATCTGTCGCAATGAACAATTTGAGATTTGAATAAAACGTATTGTTCCACACATAAAATAAATGGGCAACATTTGACATTTATATTGCCGCCTAACTCCTCTAAATTTTCTCTGCAAATGAGCCACAAATATTTATAGATAAATTGTAGCACATTTCCCGGCCGTGTGTTCCAATTTGGTTGGGGTCTCAATTTGCATGTGCAACAAGCAATGCGAATTGGAATGCCAGTGCCATGGCATGCCCATGCATTTTTGTACATTAATGTTTGGCTTTTATCACAGCCAAAAAAGATTTTAATTAAAATGAGCCAACATTACCAAAAACAATGAAAGAACACGAGCTGAAAACAAAGAGAGGGAAACTGATAATTTATGCGGATGCCGCAGAATGTTTCTTTTAGCTTGTAAAATATATACCCCCTGCCGAAATCTACTATCATCCCCTGCCACGTCATTTCTGTGTGTGCATGTTGCAAAACAATTAAATTGAATCCACTGAACATGCAACTGCAACACACTGACAAGAGCAGCAGCAATAGCGCTACAAATCGGTGAACTACGAGTATTTGCAACATTTTGTGTACCTTTTTAATGAATTTATCGTGTAAATTTGCTCTAAACTTGTCACGAAAATATATGTCTGTATCTACTGCCGCCCTCGTAATGTTTTGCTAAACCAACACGAGAACACACACACCCTCTTCCTCTTTAATTTTATAATTAAATTTATAATTGTTTGCGTGTTCGCATTAAACGTGCGACGTGTAAGTGACGAGCCAAAAAGCCAAGACGGAAATGTTTAACACACCCGGTTCACAGATGACCTTAACAACTATACATACAATATACAACGAGAAAATGTTGCAATAAAAAAAAAAACATACACATGTCGAGGATATTTCATATTTTATTTTTTGTAAATTAAATTGAGAGCCGAGAGGAAGGAGGGCAACAAGTGGAAAACTTTGAATTCTCTTGCAGGAAAATATTCGATATATTAAGGGATAAATAGCACTACGAAATATTCTGATTCAATTGATTTTTTATACCCTTGCGAAGGGTATAAAGACTTTGGTCAACGCATAAAATCATTTTCCAATGAATTAGAAAATATATAAAATATTTTGTTCCTCGCCATAAATTAATTTTAATACAAAAGCAATGCAAAAAGAGCGCAACCTCATCAAAAAAAAAAAATGGAAGCCGAGAGGTCGTGCCATGCGAGGCTTGAAGGCCTTTTGTCTGCTGCGGTGGTCCGGACATCGTGACGGCACGGGGCTGTTTTTGTGCCATTGTTTATAGGTTTGCCGATGCCGATGGCAATATTTTGCTATAATTTAATCTGCGTCACACTCAAGCAGCGCCGTGCACACATGCGTGCTTATTTATCCTATTAAAATTTAAAATGCATCATATTGAACACTCAACGCAACGCAGCTCCCTCCAATGATTCCTTCATCTTGCGCTGCCCGACCGCCCCAATGAATCGAATGGATCGAATGGCATTAATTTTAATTTTCCGAGCATGAAGCGACATCCTCATGGGCAGTATCTGTGCGAGGAGCGTGTGCCTTAATGCCACCACAGGACAATAAATAATTATTTTGAGTTGCCTGGATATTGCTGCATGCTGCATGCTGCATGCCCCAGACTCTCTGACTCCGACTCTCAATCTGCCCCTGCTGGCTGCTGGCTCTTGCAGTGTTAAAGTATTTAAATACAGTCGATGGCGTGAAAACGTCAAGAGCCCCCAAGAGAAAACTCTCACTGGCTCTGGCCAGAGTTTTCCACTTTACTGCCACTTTCCATCTCTCTCTCTCTCTGTCGCTCTCTCTGGTTATGTGTGTGCACATTTCATTAAGAAGCTCCAATATTTGGTCCCTGTCAATATGGCAAGGACATCTGTGGCACAGTTAAACCGAGGAAGATCGAGACAAAATCTGTGCATTTAATAAACTGCAGGAAGCAAGAAAATTTAACATTTTCTATCACATCTAAAAATGAACAAAATCCTGCCCTTGCCGCTGGCAGTAATTTCAGATTTTAATTAAATTCTTGCCGTGTTTGGCTTTGCCACAACTACAACAAGGTACTAACAAACATACCGGGATACGCTTTACCTGCATATCCCATGACTGCCTCTCGATGATTGTGTCTATATATGGATATCACAATATTTACCAAGCTTTAATTCTAAAATAAATACTAACAAATTGCCATGCTGTCTGGGAATTTCTAAAAAGTAGCTAGGGAAATCTTTGCGTCGGAGATGTCTAATTTGATGCCATTATTTTCCATTATTTGGTTAATTTAACAGCCATACAAGCAAATGAATCGCAACAGCTCTCCGAGCAGTCTCGGCCATGTCTGGGGCAGCCTTGATTGCCCCTCATTTGTTGCGGTGACGCGACCCCATGCCAATTGTTTGCTCGCCGAGGCATGCACATGCCACATGGCACATGGCGCCCATTCACATGCTCAGATCCCTCTCCATGGATGGCCCCTGGCACCAGCACGACCAAAAACAATGTCCCCAATGTGCATTGTGTGTGCACACGCGGTTAGGCAAACATTTTCCCAACTATTGAACCATTGCCAGATTGTATTGACACTGCAATGGCACACAACTTGAACCGGTTGCGGCCCTCTCATTCGTAGTTCTTGGTTATCTGCTCTGGTTCTCTGACTAAGAGCATAAGAGTGTCGCCAAGTGGCTCACGCAAACCCTTTTGAATTGCTGATTTTCCCAGCGCCAGCCATTTTATATTTACTGTAAGCCAAACTTCCTCAAAAATGCAGTCCAACTCCGACTTCTACTCGACTGCTGCGTTGCAGTGTCTATAAATCTAAAGCCAAAGCGGATTGCGATTGCATTGATATGCCGTCGTCACCTCGATGGCGACTATCCTTTCCTATCCTGTTCCTGGTCTCGGGTCTTGCCTCTTCCTGCGCATAAATAAGCTTTGTTTGTGATGTTGTTTCGCTGGCTGCCGACCATTTGCCAAGAATTCTAATCGACAATTCTATCGGCGCGCTTAAGTGCTTTACAAAATCGCATTTCGAATGGCAGTTCCACCTTTCACTTAGCCATTCAATTGTGTCAGTCTTTAGTTCAGTAAATTATGGCTATGCTGGTCATCGATTTCCTTAGTTTTGGTTACGTAAATTAGCTTTAAAATTCTATTCTCTAAGCCCGATAAGAGGTTACCGCCACCCACTCTCCCTGCTTTTCAGGTAAATTACCTCCTGCTCGGGCATAGTGGAAATTTCAATAGAATTTATTAAAAATGTATGCATTTTCCAGGCGTATTCCCCAAGCCCCTTCACACACACACATGGCCAAATTTTCTAATTGAAAATGCAGACCAGTTCATGGATATTATGGACAACTTTTGCCTTTGTTGCCACTGCCACTGCCGATGGTCATGGGGCATTAGTTACGGCTGGGACTGGCACACTGTGGGGGAAGGCCAGAGACTGGTCAGCATGATAAATTGCTACATAAATTATAATAAACGCACATGGAGACCTGACCATGGGCATGGGAATGAGCCTGGGATTTGGGGGAGACTCGGGACCACATATAGTTTGGCCAAAATTTACATGAAAAACTCATTCTGCTTCGGAAGTCGGACTGATGCAGCTGATACTGCCAGTGTGTCGATGATGAAAAGCCATACAAATTGAGTTCACACTTTGTGGCAGACAGAGAGAAAGCCTGCCCCTAATCGGACTGATCAGCATAATCATCAAAATTCATGAATTGCCGCCACGATTAGCTACAAATGTTACACCACCCAAAGTCTCGGGCATCTCAAAGGCACTAAGCTACCATCTGCTCTGCCGCATAATTAAAATAATTCCACCGACATGCATGCCCTTCCTTCCAGAACAACCGACACACAAAGGGTCAGCGTTGTCGGAACATCCTTGAATTTGGAAGTGGCAGTGGAGGATCCAACCTCGATCCAGTTTTGGAAGCGTAATTAAATGCACGAGCTGCCAGACCTGGGCCACCTGAGGAGGCAGAGAGAGAGAAATGGCATGCCACAAATGCAAGTGGCAACAAATTATATTACATGCAAGCGCAAAAGCCTCTGGCTCTGCTTCGTGCCTCGTGCCCCTTCTCCATTGCTTAATTGCGCGCAAAGTATGCTACGATTTTATAGCCGCCCGACATTTTGTGTGATTTACGCGCCATGCAGGCCAAAAATCCATGCTCCCAAAAATTGTATGAATAGATGAGGGATGGAGTGAGACGGACAAAGAGACAAGAAATGTGGCACACATGCTAGAGGGAGATAGTTAAAAGTCGACAAAGTCAATGCTCTTTTTTAGAGAAATTAAGTGGAACTTGGACTAGAAACATACCATAATTGATATATGGTTAGCAGATAAAGATATTTCTTGGAATTACTTAATTGTGGTATCAAAGATTATGAAAATATGGATAGATCCATTCGAAATTAATCTTGGAATATATAACCAAGGCATGGGTAGTCGATGCTACATGCCGGAGTCAAACAAGCCACTTTCTTTTTCTTTAAAAAACGCTTTACAAAATGCAATAGTTCTTAGTTTCTAAAAGCAACTCTTAGTAAGTTTAAATATATGTATAAGTAGAACAATAATAAATATGCAACTTATTCATACGTGATTTCAAAATACGAGTACTGCGAAACGTTTATCTCATTGCTATTTTCTCTATCGACAGATAAACAATATATGTACACCCTCTGAGTGAATTGTTTACCCACCGACATCCCACCTGATGGACAAATCCTTCAAATAAACACAAATAAGATCTCGATTCCATCTGTTTGCCGAGTCCAATATGCCCGTGTTCCAATGGAAGCCATCATCTGGTGGTTGCACGGACCGAAGCAAAAAACATGTCCATGTATGGGGGAGTGCAGCCGCAAACATGGGTGTGTATGTGTGCGTATGAAACCGACTTCGCACCTCACCGATATGCAGCAGGAGAGGAAGAGGGAAAAAGTAGGACCAGGAATAACCAGGAAGGGATGGGGGACAAAAAACAAACGCCGCCGGCAATGAAATGCAATGCGCAAAATGCATTTTCCGCGACTACACAATTGAAGTAATAAATCACAACGGGGAAGAGGGAACACAACTTTTTTGGGGGTACAGCTCTCTGAAAAGCTGAAGGAAAAAATACGGCGAAAATGCTCACTGAAATGACTGTATGTATGTGTGTGTCAGGCATAGTTGTATCTTCACATATACTATATATATATATATATATATGTGTATATGTATATTGTATATATAAGTATTAAGTGCAATCATGTGGAAATGCCCGGGAAATTCATACAAGCCGGAGATGGTGACGGAGCCGGGAATGGGAATGGGAGCATGGATGAGTACTGCGACTGGGATTGGGGTGCAGCCGGAGACCACCTATTAAATTGTGCACTCATTAATCATCGGCCTGGGCCTCGGCGCCCCATTTTGTTGTTACTTATTTTTATATCCAACCAGAGCCTGAGCCTCAGCCCCGTGCCAGGAGCCAGGAAAAATTGAAAAAATGATTAAAAGAAATAAATGCAAATTTATGCACTTTTCATGGACAGTCATAGTCGTGGCAGGCCCCCCATTTGGCATATAAATTTTCCGTCGGGGGCAAATTTAATACACTTCATAGAGTGTTTTTCGGCAAATCATCTCTCGCTGACTCTCTGAGTTTTTTTCTCTGAGCTGTGTGTCTATTTCCCCATATTGCGTATACGCCGCAAAGCACATGCTGCACGCCATTCGATAAAAAAGTGCAGTGAAGGTATTTCAATAAAAATGCATGCGACGTTTGACAGTAAATTGCCGTTGTCATTCGCCCCTTTTTTCCAGCCATAGGAATTGCTGAAATTAATTTAAATAATTTGGTTGAAAACATATATAAATAAAGAATATATATGAGTATGAATAAAATGCAAGAGCGATTCAAGTGTGAAATTCACGCGGCTTGTTTGATTTCTCGCCGAGTGTGATCGTCCGTGGATGTGAATGACTCTTGGATGGATATTCGAGTATTGAATGTTAATATAAGCACAAAACAAATGAATAATTGTACGGGGCATCAAAAATGTCGTAAATTCTTTAATAACTTTATACAACAGCGGAGAAAAAACTCCATGAATTATGTTTAACATCATAAAAGTTAAAATGAATACATTAAAAAACGCATTGTAAATGCTAACTAAGAAAAAATAGTGTTACATAAATACCAAATGTATTTACAATATTTCTTTGAGATTTCTGAAGTTTACTTCAACCCATAAATATCAAAGAAAGCGTTGGCCATTTTCTTTCTAGCCTGATGATATCTGCAGCAGCAATTTCTAAAATTTAGCGCCGTTCGAGAAGCCCCTCCAGGAAATTGCCATTGTCCCACTTAGATTGCGAGAACTAAAAGAAAGAACCGCCAAGACCCCCTCCTACCACCGCCACGGGGGGTACTGCTGCTTAATTAAAAACATTACAGAGTTTGACCTTGCCCACAAAATGGTAGGGGGGCGGACAGAGCAGGACCGTGGACCATTAACTTTAAGAGCAACAAGTGCAAGAGCCGAGCCACAACTTGTGCATAATGGGTCAGGCCAAGCGCACTCTATGTCGCTTCCGCTCAAAGGCAAAATGGCTGCATCTGTCCTCTGTCTCTCTCTCTCTTTTTCCCTCTCATTCCGGGCCATTTCATTTGGTTTGTAATGCTTCATTGTAATCAGGCATAACTTGAAAGAAGGCGGAGCTGCAGCTCCAGAACAAACAACATAATTAAAAAGGCGTTGTCGCCTTTGCTCTACTCTGACATTGCCACGCCCTCATTTCGGCGAATGTTGCTACACAACAGCTGAAGGCATTTCCTGTCCTACCAGCTACCACTTTTCACTGGCTCTCTGGCTGTCTGGCTGGGAAATTCTAATTAATAATTTAGGGTTTGCCAACAGGCCAACAGTCGGGGGGTGCGGGGCACGGAGCACTGCGCACAGCTCCCCAGTTATACGGTTACACATTTTCAGGATTGCAGCTACTGAATAATTGAATTCGGTGACGAGGTCAGAGACACTCGGACTCAGAGTTGGCCTGTCAACAGGGTGGGGGGACTGTTGGCCAACTGGCCTCTAAAGTCAATTTGTCTGATGAAATTAAAGTTGATTTTGTAAATTATGCTCGAGATAAAAGAGCCGAAATGGGCGCGAGGCATTTAAGCCAGCTTCAAATGCATTCCTGGAAACTTCTCCTGTTCTTCTGCTCTTCTGCATTTTGACTTTCTTAACTTTTGCGACTGTTGGAGTCAGAGGCACAGGCACTGACTGTGGAGGTTGCAAGTGGCAGTGGCAGTGGAAGTGCAAGTGCGTGAAGAAATCTTGGCAACAACTTTTGCAGCGGCTTAAGTCTGTCACACACACACGCGCGCACACAGCCACAGCCACAAAATGGCTGCCAGGCTGTCCGCCATTTTCAAATGTGTCGAGCTCATTTTTTGTAGATTTATGCCACTCGTGTGCTGTTCATAAACTTTTCTCAGAGGCAATTTAAACAGAAACCTCTTTTTTCCACAGCCCTCTGCTATGGCCAAACAAAAAAGTTTCATATACATTATGCATATCAGTTTCGGGCCCCAACCAAACGCCCATAGGCCCATACCACACTCCAGGCAACCAGCGTCTGTATATTAAAATAAAGTATGGCAAAATATGTCTAACTGCGCACAGTTTTCAATCCATTCAAAAGGGGATAATTTTCTACCCAAATTTTCCGCTTCTAATTACTTTTGTTTTTTAATAATCAAGCTTGACCCGACCCCACAACACGTACACAAAACACACACGCTCATACGAGAGAAGAATAAATGGTAAAGAAGTTGTGGAAGTCGAGGCAATTTATACCCTTGCAGCCGATTTGAATCTACTTTTTCTTGATATGCAATCTATAAGGTATGCCTAGATTATCTTATCGAACCATTCAAACAATAGTTGAAAATAGTTTTTTCTCCTTGGCTTTGGGCTTCTTCTCTTCCTTGGCCATTATCTTGGCACCAACATCACGACTTGCACTCGATCGATATGTTCTTGGCATAATTTTGAAATTTACAGCCCGGGCACAATACCCCAAATGGGTAGGTATACTAATAGCTCCCAGAACGCACTACACCACACTTCGTATGCGTAACATTTTGTGTCCTCTGCCGAAAAACCAAATAAACTCGCAAACTGGCCAAAAATACAAAACTTTTTATTATTAATTTAGCGCTCAAAACTAATAAAGTATGCGGGAGGGTAGCTATATGACGTGGGTGTCCTGGGTAGAGGAGAAGGGATGGAAATGAATGGGTTTTGTGGTGGTGGGTGACCTGCTGAGCCCGTTTATTGTTCGCTCTTTTACAAATTATATGAAATAATTTTACCCGACTCAACATTTTGGCTGCATTTACCCCCCACCCATATATGTATGTATGTATCTCTTTGTACGTGTGTGCGTGTGTTTGTTCAAGAGTTTGTATGTGTGAGATGCGGCTTGTTTGTGTTGGTAAAACAAAAATTATTTTGGTCCGCACAATGTTCCATGTGTAGAGGCAAAGTGATGATTGTTTTGATATGGGCAAAAGTTAATGAGTATATTAACAGAGATAAGAACTTTGCTGGGGCGTTGAATTGTGTAGACAATTTATTGGGGATAGAGCACGGAAATAACTTGGGGAAGGGGGCTTAGTGGCTATGCCCAATTAGTGTTGTGTGAAAAGCGTGGGATGAGGATGTAGGGCGTACAATAATGATATGTACAGAATATACCCAATATTCATGGAACAGCCCAGGGTACAAAACTAATTTATATATTTTGTTTATAATTAGAACTTTTGCGATTCTTTTCTTTCCGTACAAACAAAAATCGGATATAAAATAATTTGTATTCATATAATTAATATAAAGTATTACAAATTTATAAAGATCGTACAATAACCAATGTGAACGACACCGTTGTGGAACTGTTTCCTCTCTCTAAGGCTGCAACTGAATCCAAGACTCTGCTGTTGAGCACTGGATCCGCCTCGGGAGACATTGAAGGCGGGTTCCATGATGTAGCCATCGTTCTGTTCGTCATATCCAGCAGCATGCACCCCTCTTATATAGAAATCATACCAAAGAAGAGAAAGGCGGATGTTCCAGCACTAGTGCTTAACCGCTCAGGCCTGGCTTCGGTTGCAGCCTGCGAGGGAGAAAACGGTAATACAATGGTATCCTTCACGCTTGCAGTCATACGATCCTTTTTGGGAGTGGGGCATACTACCACCGTCTACGAGACCATTGTGCTCCCAGAACCAGAGTCGCAATTTTAACGACAATAATGTTATCCATTCGCTTGTTGAAGCGATGACAAAGATAATTCGTATTCTTCCCCTAACCGACCATGCGAAGACACTGTAGAGGCCAGTTTAGTTAAATGATGATTCAGATTCTTTTTCTCACCACTCGGAAGACTCAATCGTGATATTGGGTTCTACCGCCGGCCATTAGGAAGACGCAGTCGAGGCTTCAGTTGAAGATGAAAATGACGATGATTTGAATGTTTTTACACACCTTTCGGAGTTCTAAATCATGACACTGGGTTCTACTACTGACTATGCGAAGACTCTGTAAAGGCACCAGTTTAGTTTAAAAATTACGATGATTCGAATTCTTTCTTTGACCTTTCGGAAGACTCCGTCGTGACAGTGGGTTTTAACGCCGACCATTCGGAAGACTCAATCGATTTAGAGAATTTAGGTTCCGCTCCGAACAATCGCTGAGCTACGACTAAATATTTACAGTCAATGGCATGACAAATCCAATAGTCGGCCTACTTGATTTACCCATTCGTTACACTATTTAATATCAAATATGTAAAAATCTCATGTAACAATGTTTGTGGTTCTGTTCCTCCTATGCAAGCAGGTCAAAAAGTAGAACAGGCAGAAAATTCATACACGATCAATTAGAAGAGGCACGAGATGAACGAGATCAACAACTACAAAAGAAGGGAAGAAAAGCGCGCCTGTACGTAATTGATACTCCCAGAGAAAGGAGCAGAGAACGTCAACAAGTACATAGAGCACTTTCATCCGCTTCGTTTCTTCGTCTCGCATTCGATTACGAGACAGGTATTAAATATTCCGCTCATCCGAAAGTCCTGATTGGTGCCACGGACAAAGGTGGTATCAAACAAGATGGTATAAATAGATGGTATGTGTTGCGCAACGAGAAAAGCGAAACTACCTGATATTGAGACCACAGAGCGTCTTGCTTATTGGTACGGATCTAGATTTAAACCATTTCCTGCAGTCTATTCGCGAATGACTTCATTCGGAGCAACACAAATAGTTCTCCATACTGCAGAATATAGTTTGCCGCGTCAGCTAGTACACAATTTGTATACAATTTTAAATTGAATTATTTAAGTAATCTTAAAATATTTACTTAAATTTGTGACTTACGCTGTCTTTTTGGTTTAACCTAATAATGTTCTTTGCAAACACTTTCTCTTTTCGTTTTGGGCAGTTACAACTTGACTATTTTTGAACTTTAAGCCCAAAGCAGCAGATGGTAGCAAAATGTGTAATGCAATTTGGCCTTTAAATTTCTGCAAGAAGCAGCCAAGCAGCAGCTAATGGCGACCCAGCAATGGGGGTGTTTATATAAACATGAGGGGAGAGCACCCAGTGTGTGTATTTGTATTCTATCTGTGTGAGGGTGTATGCAAATCTAGGTCATGCTGTTATTTCCGGCTTTTGTGGCTAACTGAATACACACACACATACACACACACAGTGCCTGGGACACTGGCGATCACCTTGCGGTGCTTTAGCCCATTTGTATTGGGGGCGTTGTCTCTCTCTCTCTCTCTTGCTCTGGCAGTTTCTGTTTGACCAAAAACCCAAAATGAGTGGGTAAACACATTTTCAAGTTGTTATTCTGCTGTGTTGCTCATGTCGTTTGAAGTTCGAAAATTGTTTTGCAATGAAATTAGATTCTAATTCTAATGGTCGTAGTTCAGAGTATTCCAAAACCCCAATTGAACCACCTCTTCCTTTGTTTGGCAAGCAAAAATTTTCGACTGCACGTGGATGAAATTTCATTTGGTCTGCACGTGCAAGTATTTACTTTGAGCCAAGATTTCAATCGACAGACAAGATAATTGTTGTGGGTTTTGTGCCCTTTCGGTTGCTTCGAACCGCAAACCGAAATTAGAAGTAATTAGTGGAGTTGATTTGTCACTGTCAGAGGCAGAGGCAGGGGACAAACTAAATCACCCAAAGACATCAGCTGGGAGCCACTCAGAACCTTCTTGGCAGTCAGGGAAATTGCTTAGTGGCAATGCACAAATTACGGCAGACAGACCCAAGACGAGTTAATAATGCGGCTAAGACCGGTCGGGCAATTGAGATCTCAAGTTGTTGTCGAGCCCCTCACAAAGGATATGCGCGGTGTAATCAAACGGGAGGGTGCCGTACGAGTTCTTTCGCCCAGCTCAACCACAACTTCACCCTCAAATTCAGCGTCAAAATCTTCCAAATCACACAGAGAAACACACACACTTACATGCCTGTCGCACAATTTACATGACTTTCATCAAAACCCAGCAACAAAATCAACGCCAAAAACACAACACAAAAGCAGCAGCAGCAAGCAGCTATGGCAAGGAAAGCAATACACTGAGAAAATACATTTTTCTTTAACTAAGAATAATTTTTACCCTTGAGAATACAACTTGACTATACTATGAGTACAGGAAATTGAATTTCACAACAAAATGCAAGTACTCGTAACATAGTTATTGTATACTAAAGAAAGAAGATTAAGAACATGTCCAAAAATGCATAAAACCGATATGTATACTCTCATAGTTTTCAAAGTTATAAATTAACTAACAATAGATAGACGAATATTCATATTTCATGGTTTTCATTTCATAAATTCTAAGCGCTACATTCAGATACCTGATTCCTACTAGCACTTTTCTCCTAGTGCATAAAGCAGCAGGCGAGAGCATCAAGCGCACTTCACAATGTTGCACAACACACTCACAGAGCGACAGGGTGGCAGGGTGGTGAGGGGCGCCGTAAGTAGAGCACTTTGGCAGCTGCTTACATGTGACACTGCTGCCCAGATAAGTAGGCAACGAAAACTGCCATGCTCTCCTCTGCGCTCACTTTTCTCCGCTAACGGTGTGTGTGTGAGCTCTGGTGTCACAACATACTCGAAAATGTCATTTGGCCATAGTTGTTGCCGCTGCTGCTTTTGCCTGTTGGTTACTGGTTACTGGCTGGCGGCGACAACGACAACGAGAACGACAGCGATGGAAACGCTAATTATGGAAATTAAAAACTTGGTGAATATGTAAAAATGTGCACTTTTAATTAAATAGAAATGAGAAGGACAGAAGCGGCCCCCCAATGGGGGGGAGGGGCCATCAAAATGGAGGACAAGCATTACCCGTCACCGCAATGCGAACAAAAGTTGCAGCAAATGCCGCCGATGCAGCCACGTGTGAGGCACCGTAGAAATTCTTCTCTTCTCCAAAAAATAAAACACAAAAGAAAACACAAGCCATGGAACTGTGTGCTTCTTGAATTTGCATACACATAAAAAACGTTTGCTGAGGTCAACAGCTAAAAAAACAGCGCCCAAAAAAAAGAGAGAAAGGTGAAAGTGCTGCAAATATTTTGAATATGCAAACGCCATTCGAAAGTAAGGCAGCACTGGCAAAAGATTTTGATTTATTTGCCTGACATTGAAAGAAAAAACTTTTAGCGCACCAAAATTAAGTTATTTGAGAAGTTTTCAAATGTTGTGATATGTTTTGAATGTAGTTTGAGGTATTTTTGGTTTGGCGGCCCTCATGAATGCAACAAAACCGCTTGGACCGCAACATAAAGCTGCATATTAGCCTTGTTCACACAGATACACACACAAACATTCACTCAAAGGGAAGCGAGTGAACACACTCTCAGGGAAGAGAGGTAAAGATGGAAGAAGGAACAGCAGGAACAACAAACTATATCATCGGAGAGCTTGTGGTCAGCTTATAGCGCTATTTGCCCACTTGCGCGCATTTATCACATTTATCTTTAGCATTTGCCAGCATTCCAGGGGTTGCAAAATGCAGGGCGGCTAATGGAGGGTGCTCAGGGGGTGGGCAGCACCTTGAAACAGCCAGATAAACCATGGGGCATAAAGCAAAAATGCAAACATGCAGCTGCGCAGCTGTGTTGCCCAGTTTATTTGCGTATTTCGAATTTGAGTCGCGGACTTGAGGATAAAGTGAGGTCTCTGTGGGGGGTAGAGCATCAGCATCCAGGGATACGAGCAGCGGAAGGACACCGAATCGTGTCATAAATTCATAGAAGCCCGAGCTGAGACAGGGAAAAAAAGGAAAAAATTAAACGTTGAAACTGCACGGAGCTAAATAAGTTTTAATCCCATTTTGTTGGATTTCTGTAACGTGCAACGATGTGTGGCAAGTCTTTTGTTGGTGTTTCAGCAGCTGTAGTGTTAGTGTTGGGGTGTGGGTGTGTGGATGTGTGGGTGGGTATGCACCTGTTTATTTAGCTGTTTGTGTTGCAGAAGATAAGCGACAACAGCAGCAGGCAGCTGGCCAGGCCAACAGGCGGCAGAAAAAAGCAGATATTCCATTTTAGCGTTGGGCAAAAATTATCATTGGCAACACTGAGCAACAAAAATGGGAGGGACTTCTCCACGGAAGAGATTTTAAATGGAGCCACATTTTTAAAGGAGGTAATTTGGAACAATTCAAGAACTTATTTAATACTTTAAATCTCTTTTGTTGATCGACGACAGCTACAGCTAGTTTATTTTATTGTTCTTTATTCCAATACGATAATCTTTTTAGGCCGCGACTGCCATAAAAACCAATCCCTGCTGACCAGTGCTCACTTGCTATCAACCATAATTATCCAGAGTTGAGTCTGGTTCCGAAAACAAGCTGCCAGCAGCTCCAACTTTCATTAGACCTTGATTGGCCTAACCTTTCTCCCCCGAAATTTTCGGCCGAAAAATAAAGGAAAAAACCAAAAATTCTACCGTGCGGCTGCAGTGCAAGTATCTATTTAATTTGCATTTTACACGCGAAAATAGTTTGCATATCGGCGAGGGCCAGAGAGAGAATGTAACCGTCCGCACACTGGTTGGATACCCAAACTGCCTCGCGCATTACTCATACGCAATGTGCGCCAAATTGCTTGCATGCCGCTTACATACCCGCAGGTTAGCTGCATTTGTGTGTGTGTGTGGGTGTGTGCGTAATAATTAGAAGTTAACTTTTAATTGGGCGAGCATAAATGATTTAACGAGCTACCCGGTAGCCTAGCATACAAAAAAGATACAGCCCGCAAGAATTCCCTGTCCCTGTCCCTTCTCGTATGCCTTAAATATTTCCAATTAATGGGCGGCACGTAAATGCGCTTAAGCGGCACTTTGGCTACCAGCTTGCAACGGCATCAGCATCAGAAGCGGCAGAAATCAAAGCAAATTACAAATAATTAGTAACGCATTCTTTATGAACCAATGGGCGGGTAGATGGGCGGGAAAAAGTGCGCTCATTACCCAAAATTAATCAGGGAAGAGAAAAAGAGCCTACTCCCCGGAGAACTACGCTCTGGCAGCGCCCGTGAATCATAATTATAGCGTTTCACCATTGACTGGACAGCATCTAGGAGGAGGAAAAAAAACAAGTAAGAGTCAAGTGTTACCTTGGGGAATGCCCACTATTCAGATTTATATTGGTGGAAATTATCAATCAATGGAAGAACAGAATGAAAAATTAATCACCAAATTATAGACCCATATCACACAGATTACAGCTACCAAAACAGTTCCAAATGATACAGGGCTAATAAAATCTCAAAGATCCTGGGTCACAAAAAAAAAAACTTTAAAAAGAAACCAAAACTCTGTTTGCTTAAAAACCAATATCCTTTTCCATTCAAAAGACTACAGGGTATAAATAGTGAACGGTTAATTATGCTGACGAAAAGTGCACAAAGATTTTTGCTGCTGCTCTCAGAATTCGAAAAACTAGGCAAAAAGTGCCCTGAAAAAAGAGGCCAGAGGGAAGTCGAAAAAAAGTTTGATGAGTGTTTAATACTTTCAGCAATAAGTGGAGGATAACAAAGGGTATGCTGACGCTGACCATGCTATGGTCTTTAATCATTTAAGAGGCAGTTGTTCATGGGGAAGGACGACTGATAACACACTGAAAAATGGTATAATTATAATATATATATATTGGTATGAGACCGTCATTCCAAGCTACAGCATCGAAGGAAAATCTTTTTCCCATTCTTATATGGTATCCAGTGGGCCTATAGGTACGCGACTATTTTCAGCAACTAATTTGGTTCGTGCAACACGCTAATGAGAATGGTTCAAGTGGCAAAGGACCAAGTACCAAAAAGGAACTTTGGCGAACTTTCGCAAGTGTCTTAATGAAGTCAAAAAGACAAAGATCTGCAACGGAATGGATACTAAAATGTTTACAGAATTGCCATTTGGTTGAGTCAGCCAGAATAAATTTGAATAATATTTTTGCATTGCTAAAAACTCTTAGGAAATTCCATAATTATTCAATATTAAGACAAGTTTATTTCTCCATCGGTGATTTGCTGTCATTCCATTAAATCGCTTCCGCCCTACATCATGGCTGCATCCTTCTATTGAAATACTTTGGTTACATTGTCCAACCCCCTTCTGATCTCCAGTGTAGTCCAGAATGGCAGTTGATTGTCTCGACAGCCAACCCTTCAAAGTGCTTTCAATGGAGAGCATGCTGGCACTCCTTCTCGTACCCTCAAAACACTTTGCGTTAAGCTAAGCGATTATTTGCTACTTTCTTTACTTTTTCTTCAGCATTTGCATTTTGTGGAAGCTGCCAAGTGGAAGCGGTGGTGCGGACAGGGGCAGGATAGGATATGCCCCCCACATCTCATTTTGTGGAGCCTTTTGAAATTAGCCGGGCGCTGCAGTGGCTTAAAGGCAGCTGCTGAATTATTAAGCAGACCTAATGCATTTCATGCGTTTCGGGGCAGAATTGCACACCTCAAACATTGCATTGATGCATGGCCCGAGGGCCAGCAGCATTGGATGGAGCAGCTGCAGCAAAGGGAACTGAAGTTGTGGCTGCTTTTAGCCGGAGTCAGGCCTGTCCTGGAGGAGTCCCTGATGGATTGCCAGTCAGGGGTGGAGACAATCAAAAACAGACCGCATGGCAAGGGTATTTCACATTGGATTCACCTGAATCGGACTTTAAGGAGAACCCAACAATCTAACTTCCACCGAAACTGAAGAAGAAATGTCTGGCTAACACTTGTCCCGAGGGCTTCTGCTTGCCTCGATGTCGCTTTCATAACTCCTCTGTTGAGCCATCCACCCATTCACGTTCACATTCACTCTGCGAGCTAATAAATTATTTACATATTCATTACCCCGCGCTGTGGCAGTTGCATGGTGCAACATTTTGACTGATTTCAATTTGCACTTGAGGCTGAAAGTTAGAGTCGAACCTGTGTGGCATGCCATAACCATTGAAGCTACAGACAAACGAGTGAGAGAGTCATAAAAATTATGTAAAATTAATTGCCACACAAATTGATGCGAACTGAAAGTTGGAGGGTTGGATGGTTGGAAGAGCGGCAACCGCAATTGGCAAATAATTGCGTTACAGCTACCAAGCACTCGGATTCACAACTGTAATTAAAATAATTGAAACACACTCTCTGTAGAACTGGATGGCGGTCTAACCAGACTAAAAACTAGTTCAATACATGTAGCATACAACGTACAGGGTCGAGGAGCTGATGATAAGTAAACGGGAGTAGGAAGTACGCGCTGGCTTCGGCTTTTGTCTCTGGTCGGCGGGGTGTGGGCATGGAGGAAATTTTACTACCCATTTATAGCTCTGGCAAATGGTCGAGATAAGAATTTATAAAAAAAATCGCGTACGAGTAGGGAAAGGATACTAGGAAACGGGATACAGGGGGGTCAAAGGGACAGATCAGCATGTACACGTGAACGAAGAAGATCACCGGTCAGATCTTTGTCGGCTGCGGTATCGCCCATTGGCGAGAACGCCCACCCTACCATGATCCTTCAGGGCCACCTATTAATCGTCAGGATCCCTCCAACAAAGACTGCGGTGGGTCACATCTCCGTTTTTCGAGGTTGCATGGTTCCGATATAATCTATTTAGCCACGGTTCATTTCCAAAACTACTTTATTTAAACAATCCATAATTCTTCATTTAAACTCCTATCAAACCTAACGCTAATAGAACCTAGTCCCTAATATAAGCCTGCTATTCGGTATCGTCTTACATTTATAGGGTATTACTAGTATTAAGAGTATCATAGGGGCGAGGTAGCGTATAAGGTTCTTAAATCTATAAAAATGATTAGTAGTAGGTATAGATAAAGGCAAGAAATAGGTACGTGTTCATCATATGAACAAGGAAACGTCATATGTCATTACGGTACTTGGGCAGTGCCAAAACCAGACAAAAATCGGGTATATGGAAAGTCGTTTAAAGGCATGAGTACTACGTGTGTAAAACCGTGATCATGGTTGAAGACCAACGAATAGTTACCGCACATTCATTCTTTTCAGATTGCTTACTTGTTTTTTTTTTTTTCTCTTATAATCACTTACGAAACGATTAATAACTTTGACTCCCACGCAGAAAGATCTTTCGTTGTGTGTTGGATGAGGTGATTTGATGGGTGGATGAGTATGATGATGTGTGTGATTGTGATGAGTATCTGCATAGATGATGAGATGAATGCGTGGCAACCAAAATCAAAAACTGTAAAAATAATTGGTATTAATACACTACTCATTTGTTCAAGTTCGACTTAGCCCATGGACAGGAATTCCCTTTTTGTTTATACCGTATTTACTTGGCTTTTGCACATTTTTGCCGTATCAAAAGAACATTGTTAAACAGAAAGCGGCTAAAACAAACAGGGTTTCGCATATCGGGTCTAATTTCGAAAGAAAGATAGAGAATATAACTAAATCCGATGCGGGTTCGATGCTTCCCGGCTGGAGACCGAGTTCCTACTCGAGGTCTGAAGGTGGCACACGATTGTACCGGGCGCAGGTAACATCAGCTGCTTCCGATGCCAGGGGTCAATGACCGCGGTCCATCTGCGGCGTGAGGTTAGGTACCCTCGCCCACTGGATTGCTCGTGGGGGGGGACTGGTTTATTTGAAGAGTCACTCAGCTCATCCCCATGGGTCGAACGTGTCCAGGCGAAGATTGCAGAGCACACCGATCGGGTTTACTTGAGGAGCAAGTCCATGCCCTCGGCTACCGAACGGTGGTACGGGCACGTGGCCAAGAGGTCTCCGGGAATAACCAATCCGTATCTTCTAGACCAGCGTTTCAATACGTAGATACTAGTGGTGCTAATCCTACACGGAAAGAACAGAACATTTTTCAACGGGTCGCTGCAGCTGGGTGGATAATTACCTCAACAGAATTGCACCACTGTTTCGAAAAATGTTGATACACTGGGGGCGCTCGTTTCCAAATGGTCGAACGGCTGCCCCAGTATTGGCGATATATAACTGGCGCGTCCACTCAAATTCAATGGTCACTTTGAGCCGCACTTGGCACTTGCACTAGGCTTTGACTTTGGGCTTGACCTTGTTTAGAGAACTGGGTCAGCTCAAGCAGACTTCTTTTTTCACTGCCGGTCACTCTGACGGCCACGAGGTAAAAAAGACAGAGGCTGGGACTACTAGGTACAGCAACCCACGTTTTTTCCACACCTTCTATGGTCTTTTTCTGTTATACAGAATCCAGCCACAGCAATATTTAATGAAATATAGTGCAAAGCAGAAAAATTGCATATCTTAGTGTTGCCACTTGGTCGCAAAACAGCTGATACTATATGTATGGTTAAAGCTCACAAGCTCTGCAACTCGAATTTTTTTCCTGCCTAGTTTTAGGCTGTAATTTTGGGAGTTAGCCGTTCATAATTCAAATACACGGCACGACAAGCGTCGAATATTACACCCCCCCGCTGAAATCACACTTTGGGGTCTTGCTAACCAAAGCGTGATCCACACTTGGAGTGCTTGATACGATTTATTGTTTAATATCTTTTGCGTGATATTTACCTATAAAGCGACCCTGGAAGTCTTCCAGCTCATAGTAGCTGTTCCCGAGTCTTTTCTTAATGCGGGCTTTCCGAAACGTAGGTGCCAGTTTCGCATTAAAGCCTTTCACAAAACTACTCTGATCAAAATTTCGTCTATAAACTTCTTGACCCACTTGAAAGTTTACTTCTCGGCTTCGAAGATTATAGATATTTTCGTTTCGAACATGCTGCTGTTTCATTGCTTCTGCAGCGGTCTTGCGAATTAGCTCGAAGGAATCGTCGCGATCAAATACCACAGTTCGGTCCTCCAACATACTGAGGTTTCGTAGGAGTTGATAAGTGGAACCGCCAGTAATCATGTTTTGGCCAAAAGCAACACGATATGGGCTACTTTTGACGGCTGCATGCACACTGGACCGTAACGCACAAGTAATGAAGCTAATCTGCTCATCCCAATTGGATTGATCGGGCTTAATGTACGCTTTGATAGCAGCGAGTACTGAGCGATTTACCCGCTCTGAGGCATTGGTTTGGGGAGCGTAGGCGGCGGTGTACGAATGTCGAATTTGGTATTTCGCTAACAGATCATTAAACTTGTGTGACTTGAATTGAACACCGTTATCTGACACTATCACTTCCGGGACTCCAAAGCAATGAAACAGGTCTTCCTCCATGAACCGAATTACGGCATCCGCCGTAAATTTCTTTACCACTTTTAGGAAAGGAAATTTAGAAAAATGATCGAGTACTACAAAAATGCCTATATTTCCAGATCGACTTCGGGGGTACGGACCTAGAAAATCGACGTAAAGTTTCTGAAATAGCCGAAAGGTCTCTCCTGCTTTGCCCATTGGAGGGCGTAGAGGACGATTGGGGTGCTTACAACATTTGCACACTTCGCAATGGTTGATAAAAGCTTTTACATCGCCCACTAAATTTGGCCAATAATAGAAGCGTCGAACTCGTTCTAGCGTCTTATTGATCCCACTGTGAGAAGCTAAGGGATGTTCGTGGCCTTGTTTAAGCACTTCTGTCACCAGAGCTCTGGGAACCCACAGTTTCCAGCACATGTCGTCACTAATTTGCTCACCAGTGGCGTGTTCAGCTCGACGATACAGAAGGTTATCCATTACTTTTACATCAGGTAAACGATCTGGATTAGCTTGAATTTTCGCAATGAGTTCCTGATAGTCAGTGGATTTAAACGCTTCCGATTGAAGGTCCACTAGGCTATCAATGCCAATATACGATAAGTCTTCGGTATGCACTCGTGATAAGGCATCCGGAACGATGTTCTGACTACCCTTTCTATGAAAAATCTTAAAGGTGAAGCCTTGCAGTTTCAGGGCCCATCGAGCTAGTCTCGAGTTTAGGTCAGCCTGTGACATCAGCCATTTTAATGAGGCATGATCGGTAATAATGGAAAACTGATGCCCTTCTACATACGCTCTAAATTTCTTGACGCACATGACCGCTGCCAAACACTCTTTTTCGGTTACGGAATAATTACGTTGACATTGGTTCAATTTGCGTGACATAAAAGCGATGGGTACCTCGTTGCCATCTTCATCTGATTGCATCAGGACACCACCCACTCCTGTGTGACTCGCATCACAATGGATTGAAAAAGGAATGGTAAAATCGGGACTGTGCAACACAGGAGCGTTACACATCTGTGATTTTAAGGCATCGAACGCGATCTGTGCTTCATCGGTCCATTCAAATTTTCGCTTGCTCTTAAGTGTATCTGAGATTGGCGCTGCGATACCCGCATAATTTTTTATGAATTTGTGGTACCAACCAGTGAGACCTAAGAACCTACGGACTTGTTTCACGGATCGGGGGACCGGAAACTCTTGAATCGCTTGGACCTTCTCAACATCTGTCTGGATCGTTCCGTTGCCTATAATATGTCCTAGGTATTTGATCTCCTTTAGGCAAAATTTGGACTTCTCCACGTTTATGGTCAGACCAGCTTCGCGTAATCGGGCAGACAGGACATTGAGGACTTGAATATGCTGCTCAAAGGATTCAGAGATCACCAACAAATCGTCTAGATAAATAAATATCTCATTTCGTAGAGATGGCGGTATCACTTTATCCATCAACTTGGACATCGTTTGGGGTGCATTACACAACCCAAAGGGCATGACCGTGTACTGATACAACGGGCGCCCTGGGATGGTAAACGCCGTTTTTTCACGAGCGCTTACTTCCAGCGGAATTTGCCAATAGGCATCCTTCAAATCGATGCTTGAAATGAACTCAGCTCGAGGAAGCCGACTGAGAATGCCATCGATCAATGGCATGGGATAAGCATTCTTAACCGTGACTTCGTTCAGTTTCCGACTGTCGATGCATAATCGCACCTTTCCCGGTTTACGAACGAGGACCACGGGTGACGACCATGCGCTATCTGATTCTTCGATTACTCCAAGAGCTAACATTCGGTCTACCTCTACGTACATTAGCTTTTCAACGGCTGGAGACACAGCATAATGTCGTTGCTTTATTGCCTTTGCGCTGCCCACTTCAATATCGTGCGACAACCAGCCGGTTTTTCCCAGACCTTGCTTCGCAAAGGAGGGAAACAAGTTGACCGTCTCTGCTAACTGAGCTTGCTGATGCTTCGACAAACACACATGTAACGTACTATCAAATGCTAAGCTTGACACCTCTGGACTGGATGATTTATTGGCTAGAAAAGCAGGTAACAAATTAAAACGAGACCAGAAGTCTATGCCTAGATATAGGTCTTGCGCCAAGGATGGGACTACAAACAATTTCAAGACTTTCTTCTGGCCTTGAAAACCCACTTCGGTGGTGACCTTGCCAATTATTGGCTGGCTCTGCCCATCCGCCGTACGTACTGCTGCTCTCCCAGGCTTGATCTGGTTCGGATTCTGAACCAGGTCGGCCGCAAACTTCCCACCTATGCAACTTATGGATGCACCGGTGTCCATCAGTCCACTGAGCGTCCTTCCCAGTACGGTGACTTCCGCATAGGGTCGCCAGTCCTTAGACGTATTAACGACTGACGCCAATACGTTAGAGCGCTCGGTTTTGACAGTTTGCCGATATTGGAGCAATCGCTTTCGAGATCGAGTCGGTAATGGAATTCGGTCCTCACTTGGGGGTAAAATACAAGTGGGTGAAGGAATGTCTGAGAGTTTTTTTAAGTCAGGGAGTAATGGAACTGTCGAAACGTCCATTAAATGGTGTTCGTTGCTTTCGAACTGTTTGGTTTGCGTGCACCTGTCGATTGTGCACGGCTTGACGAGTTTTTTGGATCGTTGCACCTAGAGCACGACGGTTTATACGTATCCCGTTTGCCACAGCCGTAACAAAAGACGGTGCGATCACCTACGCAGTCTTGATACCGATGCCCCTGACAACCACAGTTCCAACAGGAAAGGGTTACTGCAGCGATATCTAGCTGTTCTGTTTCATCGACCTCATCGCCTTCCTTGTCTGTCTGTACCACAATTTCATGCACCTGTCGTCGTATAGGATTACGCTTCGGCTCAGCGATGCCCATAGGCTTAGCCACTGATTGCAAAAACCGTTCGCGAGTACGCACTATGTTGCGCAATTGTGCTACTGACAGAATGGGAATGTATAAAATTTCATGTTGGATATCGGCCAAGAGATTCGACTTTAGCACTTCCAACAGCGACATTTCGGACATGGGGTTGACTAGTTTGTCGGACAAGGTTATAATGGCTTCGTAAAATGTATCAAATAGTTCGTGCGGCTTCTGCTTTCGTTGCACTATTGCCGTACGAATTTCCAGATCGGTACGCCCATCTCTAAATCGAGTTTTTAAGGCTGTACTTAGCTGCGGCCAGGTCACGGATGGTACGCTTTTATGGTAACGCCAAAACCACTCGCTCGCACTGGCTTCAAATAAATAAATGGCGTTTCTGGCCACTAGATCGAGATTACCCTCTAAGGTCTGCTTGGTTAGCGCTTCTATCCGATATATGAAATCTTCCACCGACATGGACGAATTTCCGGAAAACCGCACCTTCCATCCTGCGATTATTTGTCCAATCCTATCTGGTCGTAGTCCCGCTATCTGTTGGGATCCCCATGGGGTTACCGAGACATTAGACTCATTAGCCTGATTTATCGGGGCACCTACGGACTCTCGAGTTGGTATTTGGAACAACTGTTCGAAGGTTTGATTTTCTCCACTAGGCTGTGAAGATCCAGCAGCTTGGTCATTCGGCGGCTGTACCGTTGGACTTGCCAAACGTTGGAATCCTATTTCCATAGTCTGAGTCATTTGAGTCATGGCTTGAGACAACAACCCGATTTGACCCATAGCGTCCGTCAACGCCTGTGCCATTTGAGCCAAGCCTGGGCTTGCTTCATTCGCTGGCTCGCTACTCTGAACTGGCATGATTGGTACACCGACTTCAGTTGGACCAACGGAAGGTAAATTTTCAGTATTCGCAGCTGGACCTGCTGTCACACGCTGTGATCTGGTTCTCATTCGAAGCTGAGAAGACTCTACGTTCGAGGCGGACGCCTGCGCTACGGCTAATTCCTCAGCTAAGCTAGGAGCAGATGATTGTAGGGGCTTGTTGCACGCCGGGCACACGGTCTTTTCACCTCTTCTCGTATTAAAACACACTAAATGAAATACGTGGTTACAACTTGTTCTTAAAAGCTGTGTCCGATATTCTACCTGTCTTACGCAAATACAACAGATAATATCGGAATGGTCGTTTTGATCAATCTCGTCAAAACTCCAATCCAATGACATCCTATCCTAATTTTACTAATATATGATTTTCTTTTCTACTCTCGATTATTAACTTTTAACGATCGATATATCTACTCTGTATCCACAAAATTCGGAAACCATGCAACATTCGTCTAATAGGAGTGTGTCCCCCACTGACTCTGGTGATATTATTAACAATCAACAAGCAGTACAATGAGTCATCGGATGAACTGGGACCGTTCGGTAGTTCTACACCACTGACGGATATCCGAGCAATCCGAAACCGTGACAAACCGATGGCCCTCTACTTATACTGTAGGTCGCAAAAACTGTAGGTCGTCCAGAACCACAATACAGTAGAGCCATTCCACCTACGTCTGTCAAACAAAAAAAACGGAACAACAATAGAAAAACTGAAGAAGTAGACAAGGTTATGCTGACCCAGGAAATATACCATCTCCGATTCTATTGCCTTCGTTCGCGGGCAGGCCGTAGCTCTAAACCACTGACTAACCTGATCCAGGCCAAAACGGCAGACAATGATCAGCAACGGTATGGACAAGTTCATCCCCCAAACAACACGCTCCCATCTTGGTGGGTAGGCAGTAGAGCTAATCCACTTTGAAACCTAAATCCGACCGAAACATTAGAACGCGCTATTTAGCGGAGTGGCCTATCCGGCCAGATACTACAGGTTCGTTACTATGCCTAGTAATTTGATTAACCTCGAGCGCGGGGCTTTAAAGTCTTTTAGAAACTGCTACGCAATCCAGCTACTCGAAGTCAATCACCCAGACAATGCACGACCATGTATATCTGTTGGGAATTAATGGATGAAGGAATAAGTCTTGTGCCACTGCATTGAGATGCAGCTCGCATTGGTGTTGATGACTTTATAAAACTTTCTTGGTCGGGGCAAGCCGAAGAAGGGCCCCACGTTGGGCGCCAAATTTTACAAATTCTTTACGAAACCCTGCCATAAAATCGTGACAGACTTTTCGAACCAATTGCCATTTAAAATTTGTCTTTACCTGTAGCATACAACGTACAGGGTCGAGGAGCTGATGATAAGTAAACGGGAGTAGGAAGTACGCGCTGGCTTCGGCTTTTGTCTCTGGTCGGCGGGGTGTGGGCATGGAGGAAATTTTACTACCCATTTATAGCTCTGGCAAATGGTCGAGATAAGAATTTATAAAAAAAATCGCGTACGAGTAGGGAAAGGATACTAGGAAACGGGATACAGGGGGGTCAAAGGGACAGATCAGCATGTACACGTGAACGAAGAAGATCACCGGTCAGATCTTTGTCGGCTGCGGTATCGCCCATTGGCGAGAACGCCCACCCTACCATGATCCTTCAGGGCCACCTATTAATCGTCAGGATCCCTCCAACAAAGACTGCGGTGGGTCACATCTCCGTTTTTCGAGGTTGCATGGTTCCGATATAATCTATTTAGCCACGGTTCATTTCCAAAACTACTTTATTTAAACAATCCATAATTCTTCATTTAAACTCCTATCAAACCTAACGCTAATAGAACCTAGTCCCTAATATAAGCCTGCTATTCGGTATCGTCTTACATTTATAGGGTATTACTAGTATTAAGAGTATCATAGGGGCGAGGTAGCGTATAAGGTTCTTAAATCTATAAAAATGATTAGTAGTAGGTATAGATAAAGGCAAGAAATAGGTACGTGTTCATCATATGAACAAGGAAACGTCATATGTCATTACGGTACTTGGGCAGTGCCAAAACCAGACAAAAATCGGGTATATGGAAAGTCGTTTAAAGGCATGAGTACTACGTGTGTAAAACCGTGATCATGGTTGAAGACCAACGAATAGTTACCGCACATTCATTCTTTTCAGATTGCTTACTTGTTTTTTTTTTTTTCTCTTATAATCACTTACGAAACGATTAATAACTTTGACTCCCACGCAGAAAGATCTTTCGTTGTGTGTTGGATGAGGTGATTTGATGGGTGGATGAGTATGATGATGTGTGTGATTGTGATGAGTATCTGCATAGATGATGAGATGAATGCGTGGCAACCAAAATCAAAAACTGTAAAAATAATTGGTATTAATACACTACTCATTTGTTCAAGTTCGACTTAGCCCATGGACAGGAATTCCCTTTTTGTTTATACCGTATTTACTTGGCTTTTGCACATTTTTGCCGTATCAAAAGAACATTGTTAAACAGAAAGCGGCTAAAACAAACAGGGTTTCGCATATCGGGTCTAATTTCGAAAGAAAGATAGAGAATATAACTAAATCCGATGCGGGTTCGATGCTTCCCGGCTGGAGACCGAGTTCCTACTCGAGGTCTGAAGGTGGCACACGATTGTACCGGGCGCAGGTAACATCAGCTGCTTCCGATGCCAGGGGTCAATGACCGCGGTCCATCTGCGGCGTGAGGTTAGGTACCCTCGCCCACTGGATTGCTCGTGGGGGGGGACTGGTTTATTTGAAGAGTCACTCAGCTCATCCCCATGGGTCGAACGTGTCCAGGCGAAGATTGCAGAGCACACCGATCGGGTTTACTTGAGGAGCAAGTCCATGCCCTCGGCTACCGAACGGTGGTACGGGCACGTGGCCAAGAGGTCTCCGGGAATAACCAATCCGTATCTTCTAGACCAGCGTTTCAATACGTAGATACTAGTGGTGCTAATCCTACACGGAAAGAACAGAACATTTTTCAACGGGTCGCTGCAGCTGGGTGGATAATTACCTCAACAGAATTGCACCACTGTTTCGAAAAATGTTGATACACTGGGGGCGCTCGTTTCCAAATGGTCGAACGGCTGCCCCAGTATTGGCGATATATAACTGGCGCGTCCACTCAAATTCAATGGTCACTTTGAGCCGCACTTGGCACTTGCACTAGGCTTTGACTTTGGGCTTGACCTTGTTTAGAGAACTGGGTCAGCTCAAGCAGACTTCTTTTTTCACTGCCGGTCACTCTGACGGCCACGAGGTAAAAAAGACAGAGGCTGGGACTACTAGGTACAGCAACCCACGTTTTTTCCACACCTTCTATGGTCTTTTTCTGTTATACAGAATCCAGCCACAGCAATATTTAATGAAATATAGTGCAAAGCAGAAAAATTGCATATCTTAGTGTTGCCACTTGGTCGCAAAACAGCTGATACTATATGTATGGTTAAAGCTCACAAGCTCTGCAACTCGAATTTTTTTCCTGCCTAGTTTTAGGCTGTAATTTTGGGAGTTAGCCGTTCATAATTCAAATACACGGCACGACAAGCGTCGAATATTACATACATTTTTGAATTTCAATGCGAAAACAATCGCCTGGCCGCATTGATTGCACAACTGAATGTGTGCTCGGGGTTGTAGGGTTTGGTCAGGGACTGTGGAATGGGTACCATTAAGCCTATTTCGGATGTTGATTAGGTAAAACATTTGGAGGCTTTGTGAAAATTTATTGATGCACTTATGAATGATTTTGGCGCTGCAAATAAAACTCGTTTGGCACATTAATTAGATTCACAGGCATGACGAAATATGCCGTAAATTATAGAATATATAACACATTTCTGATACTGATAAGTTTCAATTTATGAACCATTTGCAACATATTTTGTGTTCAATATGTACTTCTGTGAATTCTACTTCACAGGATAAAATCTTTCAAATCCTCAGGTCAGCTGCATTTGTTATGTATAGCAATTTATTTTTTGTGGCTTTTTTCAGTGTTATTTTATTGGCCCAAACTGCAAACCATGTCAAACCAGAGGCACAATAAGAAGACCCAGCGGAAAGCAAGTGAAACTCAATTATCATTCATTGCAGAAAGTTAAAGCTCAGGGAAATTGAATGTGGAAAGCAGGGAGAGGGGGGCGGGACACCCAGCGGGCAGTCGAATGGAAATGGGGCAAATGAAATTCAAACTGAATGATGTCACATGCAAATTTTCCAAAACTATGCGAATTTCTCGCTTTTGTTCCACGAAACTCGCGCCAAACAATCAAACAAATTGAATATAAATTCACGTTTAAAAGTGAAAGCAGAAATTGTACGCGTACGCGCACTCGAGTACAATACAAAAGGAAACGGAAAAGCCGAACGGGAAAGGAAAAGAAAGCTGCCTTCAAGGCGAGCTGCTGCGGATGTGAGAAACAGGGGGGCGGAGGAAATTTTGATGCCTTCTCTGGATACAAATTACAGGAGACGACGCATGTAAATTGCTTGAAATAAAAAACCGAGCGAGAATTCCCTAGCTCGAGGCGGCGGCACGCTGCCTACAACTAGTCCATACTCGAGAAAAGATAAAAACGAGGCAGTTTTCTTTTAAATTTTGCAACAACAAACAGCATTTGGCCCGTAGTTGTTTTTATTTAATTTTCTTTTTACGACAACAGCCAGCAACACAACACAACACAACAGGAAATCTCTGTGAGAGGTGGAAAGGGAGTCGGATATCAGAAAACCCAAAGAAATGCTCAGCATTTTCTTACCGCAGGAGCCTCAGAGCTTCCTTCAGAGTCTCCCCCCATCTGAGCAGAGCCAGCCACAGGGGAGATTGAGTCAAGAGCCGAAGCCGGAGAAGAAGTCCTAGAATGCGAGGCAGCTGCTTCTTGATGATGTTTGTCCCCTGCCAGACAGATGAACATGCAACTGCCGCTGCTGCTGCTGTTGCTGTTGCGGCTGGCAAGACAGCAATCAGAGCTGTTAGAGGCCCTGAATTTCAAGAATGCAAACATCGCAAATGCTGCTAAACTTTATGTGCTCGCCGATGAACTTTTGCCCCAACTTTGAATACAATGCTCGTCGAACTGGGAACTAAGCTGCGGAGGGGCTGGAAGGCGGGATGGTCTGTGCTGTGGTTGGATGAATTCTTTATTAATCAGAGAGATTGAAATGGAATTCGTAGTTCAGTTTTTTGCCTATTATTGAAAATGCAACGAATTAGGTTGTTTTGGCATGTTGCCAAATGTAACACTAAATAAAATACACATATTTTGATTGAGTAAGAAGATAGCTCGAAATTTTCAGATAGTTCTCTTAGCTATGGGAATTTTAATTGAATGTAAATTTGTTCTTGGTAAACAAATTTCAACAAATTGGTATTTTATTTTATTTGCTTTAAAAAAAATCAAAATTGTATTAAGTCGTTAAGTAAATGGTTTTTAAAAATAATTCAATTTTGGATAGTTTGTGGCCTAGTGCTCCCTAGGCTTTTCTTTGTCTGTTTTCCTTTTTACTGCCAGCTGTTTTCTGGTGTCTTTCAGCGGGGACTATTATGTAAAATAGTTAAAAATACATTGAACAGCGTTGCCAATTTATGCAATTGCAATCAGCTATAAGCAGGGGAGGGGAGCATCAGCAGCAAGCAGGAGCAGGAGCATGTTTTGAGGCAACAGCTGCCGCTCTGCTGCAGAAGACAGGAACAACAGTGTTGCGTATAGTATGCCTTGTATGACGATGTCAGGCAGCCGTTACTTTGAAGTGGGCGATGCTGCTGCTGCGAGCACTTCCACTTACAAATCATTGAAAATTCAACACATTGCTAATGCGACACGTTGTCGCACTGGCAACACTTTGTTGTAAGCTATCCTTATACGTATGTGTATATTAATACATATGTTGTTGTTGTGTGCCACATTGTGTTGCACTTGTTATTAAGTACTCGTACTTGCGCGCACAATTTTCATCGTAATGACAACCTGCAGGGCAGAGAATGCCTACGGCAAGCGCGAACATCGCGTGCCAGGGCCGCGACATCCACTCAAGTGCTTGAACTCGGGTTACAGGCATACGATGGCAGAGGGGCAGGGGGGACAGCAGGGGGGTTTGGCAACCACTAGCTCTTGTACATGTGATTTGCATGTTTAGCGAAATTAGCGCACTAACAACAGCTGCCACCATATGAGTCTAGCTGCAAGTTGCCTGCTGCTTTTTAATAACTGCAAAGCAGACAAACAAACATTGCGCATACGCCATGTGTGCCGCTCGCTCGCTCGGTATAACCCCAGACCCCACACATAAACCATTATTAATTTAGTCAGAAAGCGAATACTCTTACTCTTCGCCTGTCGAGCCACTTTAAATTAACTTTAATGACTTTCTCCATTGCCAAGCCAATTTCAATTGCATTAAATCCCCGCCTGACCATAGCACTCGTTGCTCAAACAAGTCAATTATGGTTTTTGGTTTGCAAAAGTCTGCGATACGTGCAGTGGGAGAGAACATATGGGGAATACAAAAACACAGTGGCATATAGAACAGTCCGAAAAGGAGAATACAATGATACAAAAGGAGAATAAAGCGTAGCACAAAGTATTTACTCGCACTTTCTCATATCCATATTTACTCATTAACTTACTCATAAAAAACCCCTTGATGTTCTGCAAAACTTAACTAAACAAAAAACTTTTGAGACAAGCAGCAATAAAAAATTATTAAGATTAATGGGAAAAAGTAAATTCGGCTTTGTTTCCGACCATAAATAACACCAACCCGCTGGTCAACCGAACCGGCTTTAATGAGTCTCAGTTACTGCAAAATTTGTTCATTTCTTAAGTCAATAAGCGGTTAGCCAGCAAAATCGGCTTATAACTTTCTTATGGGATTTGCACCCAGCAGACATCAAACGATAAAGAAATGGTAAAATCTCAAACTCCCACTCGACTGCCCAATAAGAATGGGGACTTCTCTCAAGAAAACAAACTGAAACTCGATTTGGGGTGGGCTGTTGTTAAAGTGGATTCTAGTCAAACATATTCTAGTAAATTAGTTGAAAATATGCTTAAAGCTTTTATTTATTCGGCAAACGCACAGCACAGCAAAGCACAGCACGGCATACACATTTATCCATCAGGTCCGCCGAGAGCTATGCTTAATAAGTCATGCGGCGGGGTCTTATTAGATAATTTCATGATTTATGTATGTACAGCCTCAATTTTCACTTGTATCTCTCTGGGCAGACAGCCAAGCATATAACAACGGATGCAGAACACAGAATGAAGCTGAGCAATTACCAAAACTAATCATACATATAATAATTAACCAGCGACTTTTGTCTGCAACAGCAAATGCCTTTAGCTAATACGCATAATGATTATACTGCACTATGCAACATAAATCGGTTGTCTGGCGAATATTCTGCTTAAACTCTGCATAATTTTCGAGTATAAACCCACAACAAGCCAGTTATGGGATAATATTTTCACGCGTGTTCCATGTAGTTATTAATTCAAAATAGGTGTTAATACTTAAAATCTGACCAGCATAGTAGGAACAAATCATAGATCGCAATTACTTTTGCTTTCGGCAAATACATGGCAATAACAACCTTGTAGCACACTCAACTACCAATGTGCTGGAGTGGCAAGGTAAAACACTTTGCCAATTGCAGAGTAAATATAGTTAAGTAAATGAAAATTCAATTTAAATTACAAAGACGCTCCTGCAAAGTTCGAAGTGATTTTATTTGTGTGCTTTGTGTGTAGCGTAGTCACATGTTGGCAGCATTTTGCCCAGAAAATTAATTAAAATATATATGTTTTGTGTGTGCGAGAAAGTAATTCTGTCTGCGTTAAGTTCAATTAGCCCCAGGGAAGCCGCAATGGTACACGTGTGTTTTCGCCCTTTGAAGTTGCCCACAGATAATAGGGCACCATCGAGGGTGGCTTAATTTCACATAAATTCGCCAAAAAAAACACAGGACGGCAAAATTTATAAAACTGAAAAACTTTTCAGAAATTCCATGCGTGCCACAGAACTTTTAGCGCTTGCAATTAAATTAGCAGCCTCAACACACTCACACACTCGCAAAACAGCGGCACACCAAAAACGTGTCGCGCCTGCAAGTATGCAATAAGTTATTCTTTATGCAAATTTGTATACCCTGTATTCATGAGGTTTTCTGCTTTCTTGCGAGACTAAGAACAATCTATTCGCTAGTACTGAATGGCTATTTCGGATGTAGGACATTGGGAGTTGACGGGTATACTCGAACTTTTGTGATGTGATATAAATATGGCTTATAAATAAGTCCTTTCTCGATAGGCAATGATTATCATAAGCATAGCAAATAAATGTAGTCAGCAGGTGTCTTTTGGTCGTGACACGTGTATTACAGTTGAGACATGCTTTTTAAAGTTTTTATTTGGTTTCAAAAAGGCCCCACACTACATATGTTATAAGGTGTATGTGCTGCATGGGGCAGATTCAAATATTTTGTATCATTTTTGTTTTTTCAACCTCTGTGAGCACTCTATGCCGCTGTATGACCAACTTGATTAAAAATGTTGCCAAAGTTGGTCTAAAAAATATTTTTAGTGAACGCCCCGCTCCAGCCACGCCCCCACTCGGCACGTTGTCGGCTTGCCATAAGCATACGGAAAGAGGGCGTAGAAGACAGTAGGTCTGGGGACGCATATTTCCATTTTAATAATTGATTTTTCGCGTGCGTATAACGCGCCAACTTCCGTCATCCACCATGTCGTATGAGTAATGCCAAAGCCAGACTACATATTTACTTAGCCCTGCCGCTGAGAGGATCTCTAAGTGGCAGTTGGCCTTAGTGCATGTCGACACGTGCGCATTTTAATAAGCCAAGGCAGCCAAGCAAGGCTTTGAGGCCAGGCAGTCAGACGGGAAACTCAAATCTTGGCCAACTTTCCAAGTCAAGTCGAGTCCGGAGCACGGCAAGCGATGCATGAGTAATATTCCAGAGAAATTTCAATTGGGCAGGGCAGCAAATCTTTACGTTGTAATAGGTTATGGCTGTGACTGCCATTACCAACCTTAATGTGTGTGAATTGCCCTGAAAGTTCGTCAACTGCAATCCTGCATCCACTTGCGACTCCAACTTGCCCCCAACTAATGATGCATGTTGCTCCGGGGCTGGTCAGCAGAAGGCCTCAGAATTATGTGGCAACTTTTGGCTATGGCTGGCTTGAGAGGTCTCTGTCGCTCCCTGCATACATATGTTGCCACAGGCATTGAACTTTTGCAATTACAAGCATTACCTAGCTAAGCGGAAACGGAAGGAATAAACTCGAGAGCTCAGCTGCCAGGGCTGGCTCTCGATGAAAATGGCTACTTTTCGACTGCCTCTGAATGCCTGAATGCCAGAATGCCTGACTGGCTGCCCTCAAATCTGTATCTTTTGCGAAATAGGTCAACTGCACACTCAATGGAAACAGACAGACATGTGGCCTCTGACTCTGCCGGCTCTGGCTCCGTCTCCGTCTCTGCCTCTGTCAGAATAGTACTTTACTTTTCTTACACTATTTTTTTGCCCCCTTATTATTCCTTCGTACATTTTCCACAACGCGCCATTTTTGATCAAGTGCATTTCAGCCAGAGAGCTAACGAAGTAGAAACTTAAGCTGCCGACGGCCGGTGCCAGAACTTTGGCAGTAGGCAACAGCTGTACCACCAAATACCCTACAAAAAGGTTCATTAAAGACTTAAAGACTTACAGATCTATGCTTAATTGCTTAAGATTTAACCTAGGAAATAATTCATTGGACAAAAGGACATTTACACAATATGTAAATAAAAAAGGTAAGCAAGCAAATATACAAAATAGCCAGTTCTCAAAGTAAGTAACCTTTAAAGGTTTTTCCTAAGAGCATCAACACTTTGTGTTGAACTCAATCAGATTTGGAGTCCTCTCCTCTTTGATTATTTATTTGGTTTGCTATGGCAAAACGGCAAACTGTGGCAGTACGAGTACTCCGACAACATGCCCTCTCCAAGTGGGTCATTGAGCACACATGCCCCGCCACTTCCTGTACCAGCTGAGCGCTGGCATATGTATGTATGGCCTCCCCCCATTCTGTGCTGTGCTCTTCTGCAGGCAACAATCAAATAGTCACTAAGCATATAAGCACTACCACATACGGAGTATCCCCCGCTAATTAATGAAAACAATTAGTAAATTAACTTTGCCATTTCCGCTCAATGTCAACCGATCGACTGGGCTGCTAGAGGGATTATAACATAAACATAAAAACGCAAACGTTGGCAATAAATGCGAATTTCTATGCCCCGAAATATTTATGCTAATTGAACTTGTTTACCCGTGCGTGTATCCCCAGTATATGAGTATACATACATACATATATATAATAGAACTATGTATATGTATATATATTCCTATATATATAGCCATGGAGAGGTCTACTGGAACGTTTAGCTGACGTCTTCAATTTGGTTTTTGTTTGTCTCAAGGAATAGCCGCAAGCAGGTTGTTACTGGGATCACAGACACAAGGAACTTCTCGATTTCATTTTCCACTAATGGGCGAAGGTGGAATTTATACAAAAATTTACCAGATATAGGAATTTTAATTGAATTTTTTCATGATTCCTTTACAGACCTAATAGATTCAAATAGACAATATCTTACAGCTATATTTCTTTTTTTACTTTTATCAAATTTGGAGAAATAAGAACCGGGAACAGCACTTTCTGTGAGAGACTCTGATTTCTTGTGACAACAGGAATCGAGCAGAGCAAATATTTTGTATTTGTTTCGTAGCCAAATGCGGCAGGCAGCAGCTCAAAAACAAAGGCATTGCAAAATATTTGACTGGGATGCGGGGAGTAAGAGGAGAAAAGCCAGAGCCCACAAAAGTCTGAGAGAAAATCCCTAGGAGGAAAGTCAGGAGTTCCACATGCGCTTGGCGCCGTGAATTTTCTTGTGCTCTCCCCTACCCATGCTCTTTTGTTTATAGGAAAATTGTATTTGCATGTCAATTGCGCTTGTTTATCTCGCGTTATTATTTCTGACATATCCACGACTCAGGCGTGTGGGATCATACAGGAGAAGAGTGGGACAGTTGTACAGATATATAGATAGATGACTGGATAGATAGTATATATGTATTCATAGGTCAGGGCTTTGTGGCTGATTTGATGGCTCTGATATTGTAATGGCAATGTTTAAGACAAGTCATGTAATGTATGTGCAAATCATAATTTGCATACTAACTCGGACAATCAGCATGTAGTAGACCTCATGAAGGAGCCAAATGAGGAGACTTTGGCATGGGATTAATGAATAATGGAGAACACTCATGGTAAGATATAAATACCAAGGATACACGAGTACAAGTATGTATGTATAAGGAGGAAAGTGTATGTATGTGCCTTATCTAAGACCTCCTTAAAAACAAAGTCGTCCATGAAGTCCATACCTGGCAGTTTTACCTGAAACTCAGGATCTGTGAACATTAGTTAAGAAATTATCTACTTTTATTCCTAGAGCAGCACCTACATGCATTCCTAGAGCTGTGTAATTTTTTAATATGACAAACTTTGTTTATAATTATAATTTCACTCACTAAAGCAATACACGATTTACAGATGGAGCGGATCTTAGGATCCAACTCGAACCGAACAGATTCGAAAAGAAAAATACACCCTATATTGATCCACCTTAATAAAGTCGTTCTACTACAGTTTGTAAGGGTAGGAAGTAAGTTGCCCTAGAAAGGATGTAGTTTCACATGTATAAAGTCATTATTTCATCATCAATATTTTGCCAATCTAGGACTCTCCACATCCCATCCCATCTCCATAAAAATAGAATTTCCCATAAATTGTGTTTACCTTAACTCAGTATGAAAAGTGCAAGATTGCGCATAGTAAACACTTCCAGTGAATGCAATTAGCTCCACGGCATGGTCCTGGTCCTGTTCCTGGTCTGACTCACTGCTGACTCAACTCTCCTCTCACTTCATCAAGCAGCTAACACCACCCGATATCCAGTCCGGTCGAAGAACAGTGTCGGACATCGTAAAAACTTTAACAACCTTTTGCGAAAGCAATTAATGGCCGAATTTTACAGCACTATAAAATCAAACTATTAACAACAGTGAGTATTAAACAAAGAAAGGGAAGAAAATTATGCCTGAGTTTCCCTTTGAAGAAGTGCTTATGAAAACCATGAAAATATTTACGAACAACTTTTTAATATAACCACAAAAATTTCCATACAAACAAATGTTAAAGCCAGAAAGAGTCCTGGTCCTGGGTCCTGGATCCTGGATCCTGACTAATCAAAGTCAGAAGCAGGGCCCAGATCCAAGTCCAGAGTGATGGCCATAACAGACTTTTATGCTGACGGGCATGTTAATGATTGGAAAATCTTACTTGACTAGTGGCAGATAAAACCGCAGAGAGTGTAATGGAAATATAAAAATGAGGGCAGGATATGAAAGATATTTCATATTTATGTGGTAAGTGACAGACATGCAATTAAGACGACCAGAGACAGAGATGAAAGTAATTGAAAAATATGTCACACAAATAAAAATGTCAATCACAATGGGATAACGACACGGCAGCAAATATCCATTATATGAGTACTCGCTGGACTGCCGATGAACTCGACTCCGAAACTCTGCCCCCAATTGACGCACACATTAGCGTTGACTTTGGCTTAAAGCTCTCTCTCTCTCTCAACACGTACGCCTCATGCATTTTTATAGGCCTTCTTCCTGAAGGTCATAAATTCGTTGGGCCAAATCCAGTGAAATTTGTACACCTGCCCTGCAGCCCACCTGTTTGGAAAAGTATTATTGATAAGCATAAAAATCACGCGCGTGTCCAAAATGTTCATCGGGTTACGTGGATTCCATACGCAAAGGTGTTATACACACATTGATAGCTGGTAATGCGACTACCCCCAGCTTTTGGATGGGTGTAATTACGAGTACAGTGCCAGATTGCCACGGCCAGGCCACAATTGTTATAAACTCGTTAGCACACACACACGTGCAGACTCGACAACACAAATACAACTTAAAGCTCTGCTTTGCAAAATGTTGCTTCCATCAAGCAGTTAACCTCTCCGCACCGGAGAGCCCCACGGAAAGTGGGAGCCAGCACCCAAGTCAGACCCAGACACAAAAACGGTCCACAGCTAGAACCTGGATCTGGATCTGAAGCACTAGCTGGGATCTGGGGGGAAAAAAAAACGCTAAAGAAAACACCAACTGGAAATTTTACTTTGTAATAACAGTTTCTACCATCACCCAGAAGCACCCAACCACGCACACAGATACACCTATGCACACACAAAGCATTTGTGTGCCGGTTGTTGTGTGGCAAGTTTTAGAAGCCAGCCGACAAAAGTGTCCAATCGCGTTTGTCTTTTATATCGACACGCACATTTGATTAACTTGCTGGAGTCGTTCGTCTGTTCTCTCTGCTCCACAATTTCACTTGTTTCTGGCATTCTTCATTGTAAAACATACACAAATTGACCAAATTGCGGTTCTTACTGATGACAATCGGTATGCAAACCTATCACCTATCACCTATAGTTAAATTCCAGTTTGATAAACAAGAACAAGTTTCGAATATATAAAGCTTCACCAACTCAAGATCTACCCCTGCTGAACGCATTTAATCCTACCGCTGACACATTTTGTCGCCTGCACAGACTCATATGCTCTCCTCGTTTTTTTAGCATCCTTCTCGCCACTGTAATTGCGCATTCCGCTGTGCGGCTTGCAATTTATATTCCACTACCGCACACACACATACCTCCTACTCCTACTACTCGTCCAGCAAATAGTACAACAAAATGTGTACAAAATGAAAAAAAATAAATGCCAAAAAAAAAATGAATGGGGGAACCAAAAATATGGAAACTTAAAATGGAAAAAAATATATGTATATGTATACCGAAAATGCTGGATGGCCGCAAAAGTTTTGTGTGCATCTGGCAGGCTAATAAATCTGGCAAATATTTAAAGAAATGCAGAAGAGAAGGGAGATAGTTTTATTGTTATCATGTAAACGAATTGTTGCCCAACAAACTGGCGACCCAATGGCCCACCTCCTTTCCAAATCTTTGACAGCTCTCTCTCTCTCTCTCCTTCCCTGTCCCTGTCTCTGTCCGGGGCTCTCTCTTTGGCATGGGACAATATCAATTTGCAAGACAATGAATCGAAGTTTGTCCCTCGTTAGGTTGCCAGTGCCAATGCATTTGATTGCACTATCCTTCATTGGCTACTTGTTCACTTGATATCTGATTTTCTTTTGCTTTCGCAGGACATTTTTCCGCTTCTTTTATTTCTCTCTCTCCTTCTTTCCTTTCTTTCCTGTGTGTAAGTGTGCCCCAGTTTCCGTTGCCCCATTGAGAGGGTTTTTGGCATAAACTGATTTGGCTTTTGATTTCTCAGTTTTCCCTTTTTGCTGCTGTTGTCGCTCGTTGAACTTTGTTTTATTGACTTTGCGGTCGAAAAAATGCATACGCAAATTGGAATGACAAATTGCTAAATAAGTCATACAAAAAAAAGAGAAATCAAAGTTTTGGTCAACTTTTCCATGTGTCCATATGTCCATGTGTGTGTGTGATTGTGTCTGTGTTTTTGGGGATTCCCCTTTTGTGCTTTTAATGGCACTCATTATGTTGCACTTTTTGCCATCGTTCATCGTCCTTTTGTGGCCACGTTTGGAGAATTGGCAAAATTTGATTTAAATTAGTTTAGTTTGATTGCTCTGCCCGTCCGTGCCTGTGACTGGCAATTTGATCAAATATTCAAATTAGTTACACAGTTTTTGTTTACTTTCTGCCCCCCGTTGAGTACTCGCCAGTATTTGTGCAGTATTTTATGCCATTTAACCGCAAATTGTAATTAAAAGCGTATTAGTAGTGGCCTCCTGCACGCTCTCTAAATTGTCCAATCAGTCAGTTCTGGCTTTGACTTTCATTGAAGCAATGCCCTTCTGTGAGATCTAGCACATACGTTCATCAGCAGGAGACTTGAATGGAAACATTAAATTGGCCCTGAATCATTGAAGAGCTTCAATTATCTAATACAGTATGCCCAGTATTATGTTACGAAACTACAATTCAATTGTGGTACTAATCCAGGTACTTTTGACTTCGGCAGTGGCTTAAAAATTATACAAAACTATTATAAGATATATAAGCTCCACTCAACAATTACCTTAACTGGATAAACTACATTTTTTTGAAGTCTTAAAACTGAATATAACAAGACATGTCTCCATTCTACTTCATAATCTCTAAGGAAAACTTCTCACCCTGCCTCTTTATTCTTAGGACACATGACCACTTTACGAACACATAACAGAGCCTTCTCCACTTAGTATTCTGACACACACAACTTCTCAAATGACATGCCGAGAACATCCCTGCCTCTCTCCTTCCGTCATAGATTAAATAAATTCCAAATAGTTGCAGTCATTGGATTTGGATGTGCACTGCTGTATGATATCCCCAAGTGTGTCAGTTTCTGTGTATTTCCATTCACTTAACTGCTTTCAAGTGCAAATGTCTGCAGCTAACATGCTGAGCAAATACTTTGCATATGACCATCCATAGATTTCCTCCGTTCTGCTCTGTTCATTGCCTAATTGTGTATAAGCGGCGTGTGTGTCTGGGATACTTGAGGAGACGATCCATTTTGTGGCTTGGGGCAGGAAAATAATTAGACACTCGGCATTATTTGTGGGCCATCAAATTTAATTTAGTGCTGGCAAAAGGTCAGGCGTTGCCCATGACCACGCCCCCTCCATGAGCACGGAAATCCACACATGAATGAGGAGGACAGAAATCGAGACAGAAACCGATCCCATCTCGATTCGGAGCAGAGGCTGTTAATTCTCATCACGTTTAATGTAATGACGGCATGTTAACTTTGAAGCGCAGAATTGGAATTCAATATGTTTGCTGGCATATAAATTGGGTGTACCACCATCCTCTGTGTGTAACTCCCTCTTGGGCAAACTTTTGCCACCATCTCTAGGCGCAGTGAAAGTCCTTTTGGTTAGGTCTTTGGGTCGGGGGTCGGCCTGTGTGAGAGAAAAACCAAATTCCAACTTTTCTGCTGACTTATTTCAGCCTGGTGGATTATTATAATGAATATTTAATATAACTTTCTCGGGCTGGAGTGTCTGTCTGTGAATCTTTTATTTCCTTTCCCCAGCAAATTTAATAATTGAAATCAAAATTGTTTTTCTCTCACTTTGTTTTGCACCCCAATGCTCTCCCTCAAAAAATGGTATTCCACTTGTCCTTTTGTTGCTTTGGTCTTTGTTTGACCTTATCATTAATTAAGTTATTCAAATTGGTGTACCTGGAAGTCATAGCGCCAAGGGGAATATTTTATTTGTGTAAATGAATGTAGCTGTCGTGTTTCATAAATGGAAAAGAATGGCAGATTTTGCAGACTTTATATTATAATTTTCCCAATCCTATTACCGGGTATCCTATAGTCGGACTCTCACTCAAAAACTTTCTGGCTTATCCTCGCTGGGGGACAGCTGGTGAGAAGTTTTGCGGCCTCCGAGCACTTTAATTGCTTCATTTTGTGGCTAAATCCGCAACAAGGCATGCATATGGAGTGCAATTAAATCCCGCATGACATTCCCCAACGTTATGGTCGCCATTAACTCCATTCGCAGTGGTGACCGACCGGCTGCTCATCTGATTTTACCAGCTCTCAGAGATACCCGTAACTTCAGTTGGCCCGTGTCCAGTATCTGCATATGACACGGAGTAACTCTTCAACTGTCGGGGCACTCGACTACTCTCTCCGCTGACAGTATCAATTGTCGCCTGTCGGAATCGCGTGCCAGACGGCCGCACGCCACGACACGGCACATTATAATAAGTTCTCTTACTCGTACTCGGTGCACATCCCAGCCAGACAACATTATTCATGCCTTCATGGCATAATTACATTTTGAATTGCTTTTATGGCCAATGGCACGACTTTTCGTTGCTTCCGTTTCGTTTCGTTTCGTTTGGGGTTTCAGTCTCTCCTTAACGGTCTGTTAGGCCGTTTTGTTAATGACAAATGGCAACATTTTCCTGACATTGTGCGTTGGACAGAAGCAACAAGAGAATACAACAACACGGGCCAATGCCGCACTGTGGCAACAATGTGGAAGCGGATGTGGATGACCGACTTGTACTCGTACTTCTTCCCCACTACAATTGTGTTTAATTAACATTTTCTGATGTGCCAAAAGCGAAAAATTTCACTCTGTCTCTCTGTCTCTGTGTCTGTGTGTGTGTGGGTGTGTAATTGGGAAACTGCTCATTTTTCAGATGATTCTCTTTCGTGTAGCCGGATTTTTCCCCAACTCAGGGACTATGAATCGCCTTGGGGCATTTGGTTTTCGCTTTTGCTTTGCTTTCATTTTACGGAACATTTTTTCGATGTTATTATATCATCATATATTTTAGAAATTACATTTCATTCTGGCAATTATATAAACATAAATTACAAGAGAATGAAGATAAAATTGGGTGGCGTGGCGAGTAACAAGTTTAAATTGTTTTTTAAATTTCTGGACATTTCGTTTAGCTGCCCGTTGAGCGCTGACAAATTCATATTTTCATTGGACTTCATGAGTATTATGGCAAGGATCGTAGATATTCAAAAATCAGAAACTGTTCTATATTCCACTTGATATATAGCCAATATTTTCATTGAATTTCTAAAGAGTTTTTGCTGTAAATTAATGAAAAAAAATTGGCATCTCCTTCAAAATATATCTTTTAGTTTCATTGAGTATTTCCTACATTCCTACTTCCTTGGAACGCAATCCCAAGTCAATTAGTGTTTACTTCACGCCACTTTCCAAATTGTTTTATTCATTAATTTCTGTTTGCCTTTTCTGGATTCCTCATCGATTCCTCAAATTTCGTATGAAAATGTTTCAACTTTTTTTTAAATATTTAATGGTTTCTTCCAGAGAATATTTCTCCGGGCCGCCTAACAAATATTGACCTTCTTAATTAATTGGCTTTTGCTTAAATAATCAGGCCCATGCAGAGCGGACACGATGCCACTTTTCAGATGACCTTTTTCAGGAGCAGGAGGCTGCTGTCGGCTGTCGGCTGTCGGTGGCCTTTGGCCAAATTAAATATTTAAATATGTGAAACACACGCGCCTGCCGAAACGGCAAAAAAGGAACAACAAACGGAAACAAAATATTTTTGCAGTTTTTATTCGTCTCCAAGAGCCGGGCTATACATTTTCGGTAAATATTGGTAAGGAACCTCCCACACAGACCCACAAACAGGGAGATACCGGGCAAATGAAATCATTTAAAAAATGGGCAACGACAATGAAGAAAACAAGCCGCAAGAACTTTTGGCAGCCGCAGCTTTATATACCCTGAAAGATTTCTCTAAAAAATCTTTAGAAACAAAAACTTTATTGCCACAATAACACTGATTGATTGATCATTCCGAGGGCAGATCCATCTAACTTACATATATATAGAGTGCAGCAAAAGCAGCTGATCAATAAAAAAAAAAAGCTGCATACAAGTTTAGAAATATTCTTATCTTCGTTACAAACATCTGCTTGAAATCAGAATACCCAGCGGAATGATAGAAAAATACTTTACTTATTATACTTATACTTTATTTAAATTTATTTATTTTGCATTCTCCGCACTCGAACATTTTTGGAAATAATAACAAAATCAATAAATGCTCCGCAGCGGCGTCTCCCGTCAATAAACTGAATTTCCTTCCAAACAGCCGCAATTGTCGTCGATTTATCTTGATTGTACTTGTGTCCTCTTAGCCACGGCAATGGCCATGATAAACAGTCTTAAGGGCATCGAGGAGATTGCGCAAACCAAAAGCGTAATCGATGGTCGTGGAACCTATCCCAAGAGAGAAATTGTCTGCATTTGTCGCCTTCCCATCACCAAAGTGGGCTTAGCCCCTAAGCCTCTGCGACATTATAAAATGCGTTTTGAATATGGCCAGAGTGGCTAATGATTGTTCTGTGGGGCAGGCTTTTAGCTCGACGACGAATGAATGCCGTCACTTAGACCTAATGACTGTAATTGACCTTGGAAGAACAAAACTGGGACTGGGATTGGTCTTGGTCTTGGTCTTGGGAATGTGGTGATTGAAAGCGATTGAAATTGAGTGAGAAATGGGGAAAATTAAATTCAAATTGTCACCATAGAAAGTCTGAATAAGTTTTGAAAGTTGGTAGACACAGAAGTTCTAATACTGTTGATTTAGTTTTTGTTTTTCCTTGAAGGTGGTTGAGTTTTAATAAGAAAAATATATAAGGTCTTAAAACGTACGGAAATAAAACTATGCTACAAAACTGAATTATTATTCAACAAAAATATGTTAGAGCTTTTTTGCTTAAAGATGCCACTAAAAACCCCTAATAAAAATATAGTAAGGCCCGACTAACCAGCGAATGAGATTCAGAGCCCAGGAAAAGGTAAATTATCGCAATTAAAAGGAGTTTACAGCTACTGTTAATGTAATTAAGTGCGTTTTGGGGAGGTTTTTTGCATAATTGCTATATATTTGAATGGCAAGTTTCTACAACTATTTTTAAAACACCAATTCCTAGGCATACATTTAAATTAAAACACAGCCCCATGGTAGTGGCTTTTAGCTCGGATAACCTGAAGCTGAAAGGCGTCGACTGAGCCAAACGACAAGGACTACGACTATTTTTATGCATTTTTCACAATTACCCATACGCCTCGTGTGACCGACCGGCTCGGGGTCGGGTCATTACTTCACCTTGTGACTTTCGGTGGCGCAGTCAACCGGGAATTGGGTGGAACGTTTGCGGGAGGAGTGGGAGCTGGTGAATACACGAATAATTTCCATAAGCTACAAAATTTATGCTAAAATAAGCGCCACATAAAATGCAAATAGTTATTATTACAATTTTTCCTGCTCGGCCGGGTTACAGTTTCTCACAGAGCCCTCCTTCTCACCTCCACCCCATCCGGGGCTGCCTTGAGATTCGCCTCGTTTCGCTGCGTTCGTCATAATTAAGTTATGCCCCGTGCCTCGTGAAACCCGGGACGAGGTGAGAAGGCCGATGTGCCGGGCGGCAGAGTAGCCATAGTTCATTTCATACTACATAGTTTTTGGGGCTCGTGGCTGTGTTGTGTACTACACGAAGATTATGTTGATACTTATGATAATGATGCTCTCCACCATATATCTGGCTTGTGTATCTAGGAATCGAGCTGCCCTCAGCCTTCTTAATGGTTAATGACAATCATAATACCTTGTCCTGCCCTCCTGCCCTCCTGCCCTCCTGCCCATGTCCTGTGGCTCCATCTTGTTCTGTTTCTGTGCTTCGGCATTTGGAAAATAATGAACATTGCCTCTGTGTATTAATTACTGCCATAATTCACATGCCCCCAACAACTGGCACTTGGTTATGGGACAGGCCCAGGTCCAGGTCCTTTCTTATAGCGTGTGTGGTGTCTGTTTGGCAACAATACTTGTAATTTGCGCAGTTCGTTCGCCTCGTTCGACCGACAATTTATTATTTGTCATCTGTTATTATGTCATTAAGGGCCCTTTTTTATTGCACTGCGCGCTCATTTTTAATTATCATTTGATCAATTTTTTCACACTGCCAACCTTCGACAAGTGTCCATGGGTCTGTGCATTCTGTACATTCCCTTGTACGAGTACGGGTAAATTTTAATTTCATTCTGTTTAACATGGCAATTATGTTGTCGCAGGGACAACTGAGTTGAGGTAGATCGAGTGGCCAATTATCTCCGGAAATTGGAGCAATGGGTTGCCATACATTTTGGGGGAAATTTGTGTGTGGCTTGCCTTTTAAAAAAACCATTTGGTTTATTTTGTCTGCCATAATTTCTGTTATGTATGTATTTATTACTTTATTTAGTTCTATCCTTTACATTCCAAAATTCTAATCAATTTTCTGATTGGGTCGTCTTAGTCGGCCGGAATTTAATTTTTCTTTTTGGTGCTTTTTAAACTGTCATCCGTGTCGTGTTTTTAAATTTAGTTAGTACTACAGCAATAATATTTGAGGCAATGTTTTCTGCACGTAAATTCTAGACAATTCGCAATTCATCGAATTAGTCTTGCCTGTTGCCTTGAAAATTATTGACTGTAGAAACTTCAATTTAACCAAATTTATAAAAAAAAAAACCAGGGGGAACGTTGTGAGTTGCTGCGGACACCGCAACTCTACATTTATACCCGATACTTACTTACTTTACTACAAAACTAATATATCCCAATACTCATAGTACTGAATATCGGGTATAAAAAGGTATAAAGTTCGAAGTTTACATAACTTACAGCATTATAGATCAATCGCTTCACAGTGCGCTGTTCTGACTCGAATTTTCCGCTCATTGATAACCAACTTTCCATCAGGAAATTGTATTCCGCGCACTCATGGCAAATATCGCTATAATATTTTAATTTCTACTTTATGTTTGCTTAACAATTTTTTTTCCGTTGTATTATTTGTTCTACGTGGATTAAATTTCATTCTGTGTGGATCCCCCTCGAGTCACATATAAATTTCGCAGCAGATGAATAAATTACAATTTCCATAAAACTTAACAGTAAAAACAATGGCAGCCGGGACCGAGTGAAAATAAAGAAAATTGACGCATTGAAATGCAATTTAATTCGTGAGGGTCTCCAAATTAAAAGGATTTGCCATTCACGGGCATATTGCAGTCGCATAAAAGGATTTCCGACTAGTCGAATGACACTAATGTGTCCATAATGAAGTTGGGTTTCAGTTAAAGGGCGTTAATTACAGGCTGGATAGGTGTGCCGTTGCTGTAAATAGAATGGAATGCCGTTCATTGCAGTCTTGCAGTGTTATAAAGGGACACTGGAATAAAATCTCAGTGAGTTTAAATCTTGATAGACTGATATTCAATTATTGGAACGCTAAAAATAATTATCTCAATCTTTCAATTAAAATATCTCATGAGCTTCGAGCTGGTAAACTTAGTTCATTAATATTAATATATGCTAAGTTCAAGAGCCGCAAAAAGTCTACAAGGCTGTTACGTTATTAAAATTTAATTTATCCAAAACCCAGTCAGACATGATGAGTCTTCATTTGCGGGATTGCAAAGGTTATATAAATTTTGCATTCATTTAGTCTGTTCTGTCTATCAATTATCTTTTTGCAAGTTTTCTAGCTAGTTAAAAGTTCCATGTCGACTTGGAACAAAATAAATATGTCATCACGCGAAAAAGTTTACTTTAATTTTAATATTGCATGTCTAGGTGGGCTTGCCTTTGGCAATTTTCTGTTGCCTCCGTTTGAGCACCGAAGAACCTCCTTCAAGCTGGAAAATAAATCAAAGGCAGTTTACTCTTTATTTTTTTTGTATGTTAGGGAGGTCTGCTTTTTAATGGCCACAAATCACGGGGTTGCTTGGGTCGGGGTCCGGCCCTGTGCCTGCCGCTCGATAAGAAAGCATTAGCTTGGCCCGGTCGGACCTTTGGTCCCTTGTAAAGTATGATAAGTGACCTACAAATGGGCTGAAACTTTGATTGTTTCTTTACGGATATGCATTTAGTGTTTTGAGACTCTTTTTTGGCCATCAAATATTCATTTGAAGCGAACTCGAACTCGACCGCTTGGAGAATATGTAAGAAAATCAACCAGAAATTCAGCGCACGCTCGAAATAAATTTCCAGATAAATTCCTTTGGTGTGTGTGTTGATGATTCTGATTCAATATTCCATAGACCATATATTTCTGAAAACGATTTGCTTAAACTCCAGAAACTGTTCGTTCTATTCGTTAAGAGCACTTAAACTCCCTTAATACCTTTCACACTTTCACAAATACCCTTCCACTTGCTCAAGCCTGTATTCTCCACTCAGCTGCCAGCCAATTTGAGGGCACTACCAAGGATAACTACAATCCAAGAGGAGATAAACAAAAATAAGTCTGATCAGCGCAAATTGTCAGACAGCCGAAGGCGCTGTCGCTGGCGCTGGCGCTGTCGATGGCGTGGGCTCAATCAGTTCTGACTGTCAAATTTGCTCTCCCAATTACCATAATAATATAGGGAGAATTGGGGGGAAGGGCAGATGGAGACCAGGATGGTAGTCAAGACTCCGACAGTGAGAGCAAATCAAGCGATGTCGTTTATTACAAGTGCGAGAACTTAATTAAAATGCCAAAACAAAGGCGCTTGGTAGTAGAGGGTCCAGAGCTGTGGAGCAGTTGGTGGCACCATCAACTATGCAGAATGGCAGAAAGTGAAAGTGATTGCCATGGCTGGGTGGTACCGCTGGAGGTTCGGGTGGTGCTGCTCCAAGGACTTCCGCACACCAAAGCGGGGGCAGAGGGCAGAGGATGAGAACAATTCCGCTTGACTTTTATGATTGCTGCTTGACTGCTGCGGAATGGTAATGGCAAGTTGCTGCCTTGCCGTCTTTTCACGCAATTTCAAATCCCAACTCAATTTGAGTAATTTTGCAGTTGAATCCTTTTGCTACACTGCGGTTCCCAATAGCCGCAGAGCGAACCAAAGACAATGGAGGGATATAGAGCTGGAGAAGTAGTAGACGTAGATGGCATTCCGCGTCCGTACCGTTGTCCATGTACCCTATCCATGCCGCCCATTATTATCAGCGCCTGGCTTAACATGCACTGAATCTCTCTCTCCCTCTCTTTCGCTCTATATCCATCTCATTCGCTTCGGAGTGTTCCTCTCTTTCTGTCATCATCGTCGCCATTCATTGTCCAAAGTAACATGACGCAAGTTGCGGGCTTTTGGTTATTGGTCGTCTGGTTCCTGCTGCTGCTGCCACTGCTGCCTGGCTTTGTTAATTTAGTTCCCAAAACCACACCACACCACAGACACACACACACACAGCCATTCACACAGACCCACACATTACCACACACGCACTGCCACACAGATACATGGACATGTGCAAGGGGGCCACAGGATGCTTTTGGGCAACGCATTTGGAGCATTTGCTTCATTTACTGCGTCGTTTGCCGCATTTTAATTGCTTCTGCTCACATCACACAGCGCTACAGTGGTTATTGGCTATAGCGAAAACTGGAGTAAACTACAAATGATATACCCTTTTTACCCCATTCTTGGTTTCTGAGGTAAAACAACTAATAATTTTACAGATTTATGATTTGTATTGGAATTTAAACAATCGGGTTCCGAAAATATACACAGATCCATGATCAGGAAAAGTTTCAGTATTTGATTGATTTATTTTTAAAACATTCTCTTAGCTACATGACAGAAGTTTGTAGACTGCAAACTATTATAATCGATATGAAATTAATCTTGTTCAATAGACATCCATACAATATATATGAAGTTTTTCCCCTTTTTTCTTTTGATATAAAAAAACGAACCAATTCAAGCAAAAGGGCTAAATGAATATGATCAATTAATCAATAGTTATGTGACTGTAAAAAAAGGTAAATTGTAAGGAGAATATGCAACTTGAAAACCATTTACAACCCAGAAACGGTTTTAGATATTTCCGCTACCCAACTAAATATTTTTTAATAGTTTCAATTACATTTAATAATTTTCCAAAACTATTATTAAGACAGATTGAAGTCAAGGCAGTAGAACACAGTATTTTTATTCGCCAGGTACGAGTAGGTAGTTATTGAAGCCAAATTTGATATGCAGATAGATTAAATTTCGATGCAGGCACTTCACTCAATTATATATTGACCCCAAAACAGTGCATATGCTGTAAAAAACATTCCCCAATCCATTTCGATCGATTGAAAATGAGGTCCACTGTGGTCACATGCGAAAGGGACGTGGCACAATGGCCACCGCCAGTTTTCCTTTCCCCGCTCAAGGACTCAGTCCGACACTTTCCCCTACACACTTTCCCACATGCACACATGTAAAAGTTTGTCAATCCACAATTTGAATGCGCGACATCATCGAAATGGCGTCCGTTTCCTGTGCCATTGGGCAACCCTTGGTCCGGCCCGTCGTCGCCTCTGTTTGAAGCATAAACCTGAACGCCATTAAACGAAATGACTTTCAGACGAAATTATCTTGGTGACCCTCTGTGGCTACTGACCATTAAAAATGGGACCCAAGAGCGGGGAAAAGATTTTCCACTATGGATTGTCGCGCCACCACAGTCATCGTTCGATTTTAATGTTTAAGGATCAATTGCTAGTAGGGGGTTTCTATGTCTGAACCCACCCAGCTAACTCGTAAACTGTTTCATAACTTAGTTAGCTGTTGGCAAGTGGAAAACTTTCATTAAGTAGCCCAGTGAATCAAATCAAATGGGCAAAATGCTCCTGAAGCCGCGCCAAGAAGAGCGGCACCAGAAGCTGCACCTGCACCTGGACCCGGACCCTTAATACCTTAACGCTTCGCTGCACTGGGTTTGACTCGCCAAGTGGCATTAAAACAAATTACAAGTAATTAAAGACTCACTTTTTATTGAGAACAACGAGGCGCTGTAGTTTCAGTGGAATTAAAGTTGAGCTGGCTGGAAAAGCCGGGATTACCTGGCCCCTGCGGAGACTAAAAACTGTGAATATTTAACAATTGCATGGGTAGATTAATTGTGAAATTAATTTAAATGCATCGTTTAGATTCTCGAGTTTTATCTTTGATAGCAATCTGTCGTTTTAAACGATGTCATTTGAAAATATGAATTGAAGGTGCGAGAGCACTATAGAAATATGTTTGAGTAAGTAGTGTTTGAATTTGAGAGCATGACAATGGAGGACACCAATCAGCACTAAGAATACCCTTCAATCTTATAAACTTCGTCTTATAAGATATTCTTATCCAATGGATTACAATTTCCTTCGACTAATCAAATCCCAAAAAATGTTTTCAATATACCCATTCGACTTTTCTCGTCAGAGGGTAAGTTCAAGTTGAAAACTTTAAAATTGCTAAAAGAATCCCGAATATTAGAATATGTTGTGAAACATTCAAGATATGTATATTATAGCTTTGAAAGATAATGAAATTTTCAGAGAAATACTGGAGGGTAAGGGCACTAAACACAGCCGCACAGACAGGGATATTATCCGAGTCTAGTCATGCGCTGATTCCCGTCGTTCGCTCCTACCAGTCTTTGGAGCTCAGCTCATCCTACTTTTTAGAATCATCTGAGCCCCGTTCTCATACCAACCTGAGTCTGGACTCATCCCAATCCTTGGATCTCCTTCCACTCCTCTGTTCATCGTTGGCCCCATGGTCCTCTCCTGATTGTTTACGTGGCGTTCCTTTCGCTTTGATTTATTGCACTTATCGCCAACAAACAATAACAACGGCCAGCGTGGCCTCTTGATAAATGAATAAAGTTTTTCTATTTTTGCGTTTGTTATTGTTTTTGTTTATGGTAATTAAAAAATAGGTAAATGTTTCTCAATCTACCTCCCTTTCGTCTCCTCTTTGCACGCCGCCTGTTCTCTGTTTTTCTTTATGGACCGGCTGAATGTGCTGACAGTCGAGATTATTGACTCTTTGGGCGCGTGCTGTGGCCAATGTGAGAATTAAACCGTAGCACACTTTTGGCGTAACGAGGGAGGGGGAAGGGGAGGCTGAAGGACTGAGAGATTGGAAATTGTTGTTAAAAGTTTGGGCTTAATGAAAGATTACGCGGCATAATGCGAGTAAATAATGAATGATGGCTTATCGAAGGGTTGGCCTTGAGGCGTGACAGAAGGCCTTAAATTGTTCTCAGCTGAGAGCGATTGTAGACAACAAGTATAATGCTATCAATAAGTTGATCTGTAATTAGTCTTATTGTCAATGAAATGGTGTTGAAGTGCGGTTAATTAGGGGCATGGAAAGCGGTGATTGAGTTGTGCAATCTTGCACATTGTATAAATGGATTAATAATTTATTTGATGTCTATGCCCTTAAGGATATAAGCTGAGATTATTTTGATCGGTAAAATCAGGTACTATACGGCTAATCCAGAATCATTTACAAGTAGTTATTTATGAGCCACATTTTCTAGTCTGATTTTTCTTTTAAACAAGCTTTATATAACTTCAACCTGCACTCAATATTTTTATTTCAACATCATTATTTGTCCAGTTCTGTCCTGCTTATCTCTTCCCTTCTTATCACAGTATTTTCTTAGCCAATAGTCTGTCTCTCCTTTCTTTAAATTCTAGGACATGTCAAGCAATTCATAACCCTTACAAATACTCGTGTCTCTCTATCTGTGTGTACTTTGGATATTTTCACTTAATGTCCTGCAGCTGCTTGCACTGCACTCATCACCAATGCAGCCAACCGAACTTTTTTGCGAAATGTGCAGTTCGAAAATCCGACATCAATGCTGCTGTCATAGAGGGGTGATTGAGCCTTGGGTCTGCTATTTCTGGATGATGGGAAGGCTCTTAATACCAAACGGAAATCGCATTTTAAATGAGCCTTGAAGCTCAAATCAAATTAAGTTCGTTTGAAAATGGACAAATGATAGCACTGAGAGAAAGCGCTGCCCTTTTACGATCATAGAATTGATATTGAAGGAATGGCTAGAAAACTTGGTAAGTTTATTAAATTAGATCTTATCTAATATTTTTAGATTTAAAGAGAAATCTCTTTGTATATCTAATGATGGTAATAAAGAACGATTTAAGCCATATTCTGAGAAAAGGTTATTTTAGACCTTTCTAAGAAAATCAAACGAAAGGCAGTCCAAAATTGTAACAAAATTTGTAAATTCATTGAAATTGATTACATTTTCTAAGTATCCTAGGCTAAAACTTTTGCAAATTGCATTTCCTTGGTGGTAAATCCTCTTAAGTATGCCCAAGTCCGGGTCCGGGTTCGGGTCACGCCTCCTCTCAATCGGTATTCGCACGTTAACAGGCAAAAAGCAATTACAAGTTTTGTATGTCTGTGTCTGTGTCTGTTTCTGTGTCTCGAAGGGTGCGTGTAATCTATTATTCCGCTGAAAGTGGTAATTCCGGTCAGTAAATAACACGCACGCCTCCTCCAATGCCAAAAAGAATGTTCTATATCTATACCTCCGGTATACATATGTGTATGTCTGTATGTATGTGGATGGTCGTCGTGTCGATTGGATTTTAAGCCACCAAAAACAGACAACAGTCGGCAAAACAACGAACAAGAAGTGAAGGCCCCAGAGCTCAACCGTCTATAATTCCTGTGTAAAGGCCCATAAATCCATGGGGTTGCTGCTTACATATGCGCCATTTCACACCGTTACCGTTAGACACACTCGCACACCAATGCACCCACACCCACACGCACACCCACAGCCATCCATCCACCTATAGCCATAGCCATGCACAAACACACTCACACACACGTACACGCACATTTACATACCAGCTTAAGCTCCAACTATTGCCGGTTATCGATAAAAATGGTGTACGCCTTTCAGCAAAATTGCTTTCCGCCTCTTTTTCAGAATTCCTCCCCGTTCTGAAACGCATTCCCCTCCCTTTCCACCTCCACCTACTTCGTTGTACGCTTTATAAATATTAAATTTTACTATGGTTTAAAAATATTTTCCCCCCTGTTGTGCGTTTGTGTTTTTGTTATACATCCGCTTCGATGGCAAAAATATTAAACAAGATTTTACCGCTTGATTAATTTGTGACGGTCTGAGGGGACGTTTTTTAATTGCATTAAATTTGAATTTTAATTAAAACAGAGAACAAGTCGACCCATTTCTGTTTATTATTTAACTTAAGCTGCAGAAATAGTCTGTTAAATCTGCATGAAATGTTTTGCCAGGAAGAACCACACAAGAAACAATTGATAAAATTATTTATATTTTTTTTCTCATCTTTATATCTTCCATGACACTGTAAATTTTAAATTCTAAAGATATTTAAATATCAATAATTCAATAATTATCGAACGAGCTATGGGTTTTTCCTTATCATCAAGTAATTAATTATCTCATTTTCTTATTAAATATTTAGTTACGTCCTTTAAGTAATTTTAACACGTAAATATATGTTATATAAAAAGCTTTCAAATAATCGACATATCAATTAATGAATCTGTAAAGTGCCGATTGAATCCAATCATTTAAAGGAATCTATAAGTACACAGAGTCAAGATCCATTGAAATATAACTGGAAACGAAAATTTATTTTCACGAAATTTTTTTTTGCCTTGTCATTTTGGGACGCTTTTGAAACGCACTGTAAATTTGGTTAACTTGGGTTAACTATAAATAACTATAATCAGAAGCACACCCATCCACCCTCTCTCTGGAACACTCATTCACGAGCAAAAAGGCTTCGTTAACAGTTTTGACAGTTTTCAATTTCGGTTGCCACACAAATTAAAATCGCTTCGACAACAGAACCTCGACAAAAGACCAAACGACGCCAGCTGAGGCTTCTACGGGCAGAAGAGAAGGAGGCACAAGTTTAGTGTGTCCAAAAGGAAACAAAAAAAATCCTGCTGTCTGGCCATGGCAATAGGTCGGCGTTGGTATTGGAGTCGGGGTGCCACAGGAGCAGGGGCCAAAAGGTCGAACAAAAGAGCTCTTTTGCCTATTCGTGCGTTTTGTTTGTTTATTTGTTTGCCAGTCTCTGTTTGCTGTCATTGTAGTATGTAGTTCTGGCTCCTGATTAGAATCGCAAGAGCACAGATACCCCCAAAAGCACACAACACTCACACACACGCACAGATACTCCACACATTCCGAGAGGCAGAGGTGCGTACCGTAAAAACGAAATGGCAAAACACATAAATACATTTATACAAAAAAACATATATCTTGCTTTTATTGTTATTTAATATTTCTGTCGTTTTATGAAAATGTAGTTGTTCACTCACACTTGCACCCGCCCACATTCCCATACACAGACAGATAGACCGCAATTGTAATATTTTCTTTCTTTTCCGTTTTTCCTTTCAGCCGCCACAGTCTGAGGGTCTGACTGTCTGACTGTCTGACAGGAACCCAGCGAATTTTTCGCGACATTATCGGGCACGCATGTGTCAACTGCCGACGACTCAGGCACACACACTGACACACTCACACTCACATGCAGCTACACAGATACTACTGAAAAAAGGTACAATAATAAAAACCAATAAAAGTGACAAATAAAAAGATTTATGTGATTTATATGCCAGAGTGGGGGTGTGAGTGTGTGTGTGTGTGCGTCTGTGGCAACTTATTTTCCTCTACTTTAACATGTTTTCTATACCCTGGCCTCCATGGAGGTATCCCGATTCTGACTATGTATTTGCCACGATGAAACTAGAGAACTTCTAAGCTCCAAGATACATATCAAAAATGCCAGATAGGAGGTGTTAAATCTAAAATATATAATGATTAATGATAGTTTTTTTTAACCATACATAGAAATACATACGTAAAAAATAATTTGTATCATATATATAAAATATATGTATTCAACGTCCTCTTAGTTCTTCTTTGAACGATTCTAATCGAATTGTACCAAAGAAGTTTTGAGTTTATTTTCGTGTTGAGCTTGCAAGGGCATTTCCTTGATCGTCTTAATATCCTTGTTGCGTGACATCAAAAATTCTTTATTCTTGCAATTATCGATGTATTCTGATTGTTCTTCCTTTTTATCGATCAATTTTGGTGTCGTCAGGATAATTCTTTTGGGTTCCTTGGGGATCAGTATAGTAAATTGGATGCCTTGGATCGCCTTGAACTTGACATTCAAGATCTTGCTCAGGTCCTTAACAGAATTCTTTGGGAACAGCAAAGTGTAGGCCACAAACTGAGCCTTCTTCAGGCTGGTATTTGCTGGCGCAGTAGACACTAGAGTCCGATTATCATTGCTACCAGACTCCATTTTTGTTTTCGTTGCTCGTAGGTTGGGAGGTTTTATTTGTATTCTGTCTGTATTCACTCTATTTATCAATTAAGTCAAGGCTTACTGTTCTGCATACAAATTATTCCAAAGCATTTGTAATATCAATCATTCCCCGAGTTAGAGCATCCAATCTTCGTTGCCGGAAAGCTCATTTAATCTTACCCCATTTCTTTGAGATTGTACTTTCCTTGGCTGCTGTCACGCTTTGCCTTTTGCTGTGCGGCAGCGGGATGCTGGCTGGAACAACTGAGTGAAGGTGGCCCAATAGCAATTCATTTCCCATTTCATTTACATATGAAATGCGGTACAGGAAAACAAAAAAACAACGAATTTAATTGTCTATGTGATTTATGCATATTATACCATATTTTACAGACAGCCAAACAAAACGGAATAGAAAGCAGAAGTATGCTTAAAAAGTGGCCAAGGCCCTGATGTGTGATCTCCGCAGAAGAACATTAAATGGAAATAGAGCGAGTGTATGCTGTACAGCCATTTCACTTTCTGTGTGAATGTGGGGAAGGCGAATGCTGCTACAAAAGAGTAGAACAACAAAACAATATGCAAATGCGATTAGAGAGCATATACCCCTCCAAAGGTAAAAGATTGGGGATGACAGTCGGCTGTGGAAATCAGCTTTCTGGCAGGAAGAACTTGATTGGTTAAGAAAGCTGTCCAGAGAGTTGGCCACATCGGAAGCGATGATAAGCCAGCCGAGCCCCCTAGGCAGGAAGTTTAAAAGTAGGTCATACTCAAAATGGATATAAAGAAGGCAAAGATTAGAGATGTTTTGCCACTTCAACCTGAACCAGAACGAGCTTTAATGCACTTCAACCAAAGAGAGTACACGCCCCTTGGCCTCTCACTCAGCAGCAGCACTCGGCATCAATATCAATTTACTTGTTTCATGTTGCGATGCGATGCTCGGAATTGTCATTAGGAAATTTGTTTATTTTTCATTTTCCCAGGGAAAGCAAATATAAACAGGAGACAGCCAGCCACCAACAAGAGAGCAGACAAGAAAGACGTTGTGCCATCGATTTTCATCTGCTAACTGGTGTTCGGTTGTACCCAACGTATGTATTCCTTTTGTTTGCCAGCAAATCGTGACAGTTGACATATTTTTTTCCTTACTATTTTTCTTGTTTTCATTTTAGAGCACACCACACACACGCACACGCGGTCTCTCTCGCTCTCTTCAGCGACATCTTGCGGTACAGTTGCGCTCACTTCTCGCTTGTCATTAAGGCAAAAGGATACGGAAATATCGCCTTGCTGGTTGTTTGCTTTCTTTGACTGATTATGTATGTGTGTGTCCACGGCATACCTTTTTTCATATTCGTAATATATGATATTGTCGAGATGGAGTCGGGAGGTTCTCGTTGTGAATATATCAAGAGATAAGGCCCAATTTTAAGGGTGATTAAAAGAGGTCTTAAAATCATAGAGAGAAGACCACATGAAAAAATGAATAAGTGATGGTTAGATTTGATTTTATATTTTTTTTACTTGGGAATATATAAGAATCCTATACAAAATCCAGTACAATATTAAAGAAAGTATTTCCGAACCCATAATTAATTACAAATATTCGCATGAAAAATTAATCAATATCAGTACAAACAAACATATGAGGACTTCATCAACAACGAACCGAACAAAAATTAAGATAGATATAATGTTTCAGAGTTTCCAACACAATTCAATCATCATCAGCAAATCAATCAAAAATTCCAGTGCACCCACGCAGACGGAGGGACCCTTCCTTTCACACAAACCATTAAGCATTAGATCTTGTTTACAGACCCAACCAGACCAGGCCCGAAGGCTTTTAATGAGCCGCATTATTTTGTCGTAAAGTTCAAGCGACCGCAAGAAACAAAGTGCACAAACAGCCAACACCCGTACACAACAGACGCAGCACTTAGAAAGCGAAAACCTAATGAACTGGCATACATAGACAATCGTACATACATCCTTTATTTATCTCAAGCTGTCGCTGTCATAAAATCAGAACCATGAAACACGACAAGCCAGACAGAAAGAGAGAGCGACACCGAAAAACACTTAAAACAAGAACAAATAAAAAAAACCAACCAAATTAATTGCTCCACATGGTATACTATATATAGGATATAGGATAACATGCGATATTGATGATAATAAAAACCATAATGGTGAAGCCACAGCCACAGACAGCCCCAAGGAAAGACAAGAAAGACTCCCAAAGAAACGACACGACATGAAACGAAAATTCGATTGTCGCCCTGGGTTGGCTCTTTTTTTGTCTTTGTCATAAACTCAACTTAATTTCAGACAAATGCGGCTAATGACGTCGACAACAGAGCAAATAAGTCCAATTGTCGGAGACTCCTGGGCTGTTTCGTGGCTGGGAATGCGAATGCGAGTCTGTCTTTGGCTCAGACTGGCAAGTGTCAACTTAACTCAAAGCCAACAAAGTTACTTGAGACATTTTTGGATGCTCATTACTATCGGAGTACAAAGGGCATATGGTTTTTTGGGGTATATCTATGAAATCTAAGGTGTGAAGCTAAATATTTAGGCATAGATTAATATACGAAACTGTCGAAGATCGTTAATCCCTTCTTTTGGTTGAATATTTTAATTTAATGTACTTGGATAAAGGTTAGACAAACAGTATTTATATCGTACAACCAATATGGGTTCTATGGGAGTCTGAGATCAGCTTTAATAACAATTTTTAATATTAAGGATAAGTTTGCTTAGAAACACTTTGCACACATAGAAATTTCTAAGAATATCCTCGCATTATGTTCGACAAAACAGTTTCACAAAGTTCTCCCTTGGTTAACACGAGTACGAAGCCCTTCTCTATGAACGAAACTTCAGTACTTCTCGCGAAGTCACACACAATAGGCCCTTAACTTTTGCGCTAATTTCAGCAACAAATATGAACTCTGTATCCTCTGGTCGTAGCTCAAATTGAGAGTGTGTAAGTCCCGAAACAGTGCAGTGCTGAAAACAATTCCAAATAAATTCATTTCTGTCGCTAGGCATACACAGCAAATATACAGTAAATACACAGCGAAAAAAGAAGGCAGGAAACTTTGTGTTTGCCAGCAGAAAACACACAAATAATACAAAACAAACAAAAACTGAAACAAAAACAGAGCGAAACAAAAGGAAAGTCGGGGCGGTAGAAATCCTCATATGTTTGTAGAGATTATTTTCTTGAAGCGAAGCTAAAAGGAAGTCGTATTGAGATTATATTAAATTGTTTGATTTGAAAAGGAAGTCGGTGTGGGTGTGTAGAATAAATTTAATGTTATATGTCAATAAATTATAAGCATCATCAAGCACTCTAATTGACCAGCATTTTAGGGTGTGATAAATATTGAAAGTGCATTTGTGTGGACAACAGAGACAGAAATAATTTATCCAAATTATTATCAACATTTCAGTAAATTAAAAAAAATATTTACGTCGTCTTATAAATAGTTCTTTATTTGCAAAACTCATTCAATGAATCTTCATTGATATGAATATAACTTTATAATACATAATATCTTCAATAATATTTAATAATATTTCTGCAGAATGTTACTCGGAAAAGAACCAGTCATATGGGGTTTTTCTATATATTTGGTCTCAATAGTTGGTGCCAAATTTGTTTAGGATTTATTAATATTTCAATGAATTTCTAAATGTTTTTATACACATTCCCTATTTCGTTTTCATTTGTAGTTCTTGTGGTGGGCCACACAACCGAAGCTCAGCTCTGGCAATGTGGTTATGGCCACTACCATATGGGGCCTAGCGTCACAATCACTTAACACACCAGTCACTCAGCCCTCCTCCGCTCCCTCATCGCTTCCTTGTTATTCCTTTGTTTTCGTTTTGGAATGCATCTGAAAATGTATCTGTTTGGCATCTCACTCACTCCAACATAGCTACATAACTAACAATTCGTTTTGCCTGTATTTCTGCGGCTACTGCCTCCATCCGCCCGCCACCCCGACATTTCCCGACGAGGAGGCCATTCCATGCCCGTCGAAGCGGTTCACTTTTACACGTTTTCATAACTTTTTATGCATTTCCCCGCACAGTCATTGTATTTGTTTCAGTTCTCTCCCCTTTTTTTATTGCCTCATGATTTTTTCTATATTTTCTATATTTTATTTGTTTATTTTTGTTGTATTTGTGGCTGTTTCTCTTTCGGTTTTGCTTTTTACGATGATGTTTTGCTGGTGTTCTACCAGTTTGCTCTGCGTATATGCTCTGTGGCGAGGGAGGGCAGTGGCAGTGGGCCTGGCATGATCTCTGGACTGGTCTGGTCCAGTCTGGAAGTTTGTTTGTTATGTTGGCATGTAAAATATTTGTATAAAGTGCATTTATAACAATTTTATTATTTGTTTGCATTTATTCAAGTGCCAAACGTGTCGGATCGGGGGTTTCGGTTTGGGGCTGCTTCTGCGAGGCTTAGCACATTCTGCATTCGCTGTTGCTATTTCTGTTCCTGTTGTTTTATTTTGTTTAAATAATTGGTCAGAGAGCTTATGACCGGTTTGGCTTAGCACATTGAAAAATTGGTGACTTTATTAATAAATATGAGCATACGTATGGTGTGCTGGGATCTTTATGAAAAATGAAACCAATCAAGGTTTTTGTTCTATATAAATTATACCAATTTGAATTGGATGCATACCAATTATATCTCACATGGAGTATCTAGTGTTCCGCAATTAAGTTACCAATATAAGTTATTTCTTTCCTATTTATTGTCTGGCTTGGTTCGCCTTTGGATATAAGGCCAATTAGCAAAAGAAATGGCTTGAAGCTGTGCCTTAAGTTTAACTAAAATATGAGAAAAAATAACCGTAAATCTTTTAACTGTGCACAATCCTAAGAAATAATGTTGCAAAGCCACCTTCCTTGCCATTTCCAACTATCCAAATAAACAGGCAACACTTTTCTGGCACGCAGACTGGGCCCACAAATGACTTCGGAATGACAGCAATTGCTGGGGAAACACGCGCGTTTTAAAATCATCCACATTATCATCAGCATTATGGCCGTTATGCGGCACCCATTTATGCCCCCCTCTGCCGAGCCGGCGGCTGTTGCTGTTGCTGTTGCCTCTGCCGCTGCTGCTGCTGCTGCCGCTGTCTGTCATTCATTAGGCGACACAAAATGTGCCAGAAATGTGCAAAGTAGGAAGCCAAGCCTGAGCGCCAGGAGAAACAAAAAAATATATACGTGTATGTATATGCAGTGTAGAATCTAGAACAGCAGAGAACATCAAATCAAATTACATGGCAACGGTGGCAGGAACACGGGCGCTTAAAAATCTTTACCATTCACCAGACAAAAGTTACGAATGGAGCTGTAGGAATGGTCTTAATGTTGACAGCGTGACACGATCAAAAAAATACAAAATAAAAAGAGATTCACGGAGGAAACATTAAACATTAAACGGAGTAACATTATAAATAACGAATCCTCTGCTTTTGGAAACAGAGCTACATATACAAAAATTGATTACTACTGTGTCCCATAATGGCACCACTATACTCACATGAGCAATGAGTGCTCACGACTATCTGCTCCACTAGAAGGGACCACCTCTAAGCAGGTGACCCACCCTTCCTTTCTTCGACTTCTTGCGTATTCTCCGGCAGACGGCCCGGGACCGGCTCGATGTCTATCTTGTCTGTGTCGGCGACTGTCTGATGCGGAATCCAGCAATGTTTCTGCAGCTGCTTCATTTATTTAATTATTTCCGAGTGGGGTTCCATTTCCAGCCCAGAGCCCTTACCCAGCACAGCGGGAAGCCCCTCTGATTGTCTGCTCTTTCTTTCTCACTCACTTTATGTAATTTACTTTATTGTTATATTTCTCTTTTGGGGCATTGTTGTTGTTGTGCAAACATTTGATTGTTTGCAGGAAATTGCAGAAATTAGTTTTCAACCATTTTCGAGCCGAGAAATCACAGTCGAGCAGTTACCCAACACTGATTAAAGTGTTTTCGCGCACTGTGTAGAGCCTAATGTTATGAGTATTTCTGGGCAGTCATAAACAGACTCTCACTCCACCCAAACCCCAACAGACACACATGTGTTTCTCGAGATCTGAGGCATTGAAAAGCCATAAAATGAAAATACGCAGCTCAAACAATTTCCTTCTAGTCCTGGTCTTGGTCTGGGATTTAAGCTGGTTTGGGTTTGTTTTTATGACGCATTGATTTTATGATTTTTAGCACCCAACGGTGTAAAACTTGACAGCCGTGTCCTGCGAGAAGCAGGCAGAAAGCATAGGATTGGGGAGCAGAGTCTCCATGCACTTAGGAGATGTGTCGGGATTTCAAGGGATTCCAACCGGAGCTTAGGCTGTGAAACGGTCGCTACAATGTGGGTTTTTTGTGGGTATTTTTTGTTTTTTCCGAAAGGATTCGGTTGAATGGCTTACATATACCTCGGACTTGGGTTGTATATAATATAATATCAAAGAACATATTGTATCGAAAATAATATCAAACGAAGGCACATTTACGGCCTGGTTAATTATATTTATTATTAATTAGAATGGATATCAGACAAATATTTTAATAGCCTGAGAATATTGTAGAGTATTCGCACCTAAAGCGGACTTCTTCCATAAAGTATCCCAAATTAATAATTCTTACAATATTTTCTCTCCCACATAGCTTTTGTTTTTCATCTATGTTACACTTTCCACCTCATTTAACCACATGTTCTGTTCCAGCCTCATCTCTAATCTCAGCGCATCCAGGCAGTCAACTCAACTCAAACGGGTCTCACTCAACTCCTTTCCTCATTCTCCCACTCCCCAGGCCCCAGTCCCCAGTCCCCAGTGGCAGCCAGGGCTCAACCATTTGCTTAGCTCTTGGCACAAGTCTCAGAACACATGCTTCCCAAGTTGCGGCACAACATCATCCATCAAATCCATTTTATATGGAAAACGAGGAAACGAACTACAAACAATTTTTATGGGGGCTCGGACACATTTTCTGCCCCAGGCGCAGTCGAGTTCCTTAACCCTTTGGCGGGCCATTGGGTTTGTGTTTAATGCTTCAACTTTAACACATATAGGTCTCTTCCGTCTCTTCACTCCAATGCATTCCACTCCAATCCAATCCCAACCTATGCCAACTGTCTAACTCTTGTGGCCTCTCGTTCAAGGGCCAGGTTTTGTTTCGATTTTTTAGCTGGGAGAAAAACATTTTTTTGTATGTTTGTTACAAGTTGGTTTTACGTTTGGATTGCTGTTTTCAGGAGTTTTGTTTTTACGGTAATTTTCGTAGTGCCTGGCCATAGAAATGCAGGGAAACAGGAAGAATCAGTTAATCGATTGAAAGAATTCTTTATATTTGTACCATAAGATAAAAGTGGGAATCCAGTAAAGGTGAGTAAATCTAGGTGGGAATGCTGAAGGCAAGGTGGCTTCTTATGAATGAAAAAGTATTAGTAAAAGAAATGGGTAAGGACTGCAAGAGAAAAAATAGGATAGGCCAAGGAAGAGATTAAAAGAGTCCCTAATAGTATAATAGACTAGGTTATGTTATGTTATGTATAGATTATGGTAGAGATCAGCGAATAAATCATAACAAAACATCCAAATCCTTTTTACCAGGGTTTCAGATTTTTTAGGTTAAGGCAAAAATGGGACCGCCTTAAGGTTGCGATGTCCAATATTCGTGACACAGGGGCAGCTCACAATTCCGTGGCTTGAGAGCTTTCCGTTACTCGGACTGAAACTCAGGACGGAACTGCGGTGGATCTGTGGCATGCAAAATTTGGAACATACGAGAAAAGTAAAAACGCAGCAAAATGCAGAATGATCGGATAATTATTATAGCCTGAAGGAACAAATCAATTTGCAGTTGCTACACTAGCTCTTCGTCGAGCAATGTGTGCGCCCCCTGGCAGAGAGGAGCCGTACTGCCTGAATATCGGGTATTCCCCCTCGTTTTTATTTGCCATTGAAGCGTGTCTCATTCGGGCTGGGTCAAAAGCATTTCGCAGTGGCAGAGGATAGGATATGCACGGGTTGAGGGACACATCTGTGGGTACGCGAGACACGCACGAGAAATTTCTGAATTGCCAGGACTCTGCCACCCTCCTTCATACAGAATCAGCATCAGCACCCCTTTTAGCTGCTGGCAACTGGCTCTTGCTCACGGGTGATTCATCACGGACTACTTCCGGTTGGCGCAGAGCAAATATTTTCATAATTCGCTAACTAACCCAAAAGCCGCAAAAACTGCATGCCGCAAAAACCGAAAATCAATAAGTTTGGCGTACGTGTTATGCTCTAATGCTCCACAGAGGATGGGCTGTATGGCGATGGCTGGCCAGGAGATACACCAGAAGAAGAGAACCAGAGCAGTGCTCATAGCTCCTGGCGGTTTTGTGTTCACAAACTTTTTGCATCTCTATCTTTGCAGAGGTATGGTGATTTTTACACGATATTTGCAGGCAGCTCAGAATTTCTATACCCATTTCCTTCAGTATTATTCGGTAGTTTTATGATATTTTTCATAGCGAAAAATACTTTAAAATAGGAAGATATTCAAATTCCATACAGGTTTCATAGTTACAATCTATTACAAAGGGTATTCCGAGTATCTAATTCTATTTTTTGTTTGTTTTTGGAATTGGGTTTCGGCTCAAGCTGTCGATAACTTCATCGATGGGAAGAGGCACAACAAAAAATATACAGAAAAGTTTTCCCTTTTTTGCGGTCAAGAGGGAAGCGTGGGCGACACGTGTTGGCCATTGGAGAGTTGATAATACACCAAACTGTGGCATGCCACTTATTAATGGCCACTTGCCGCTCGGCTAAGTCTAAAGCGTCAAGGAGACGACGACGACGACGAGAAAGAGGATGCCTGTGCATCATCTCCGTCGGGCTCATCGCATCATCATCGTGGCTCATCATAACAAAAGCTTATCGCAGTAACTTTTCCAATAATAGGCTCAAATGAATATGATTTGCTATGAGCCGCCGCGGACCAAAGCCAGTCCAAACTTTCTGATGTATGTCTTTATGTTTTTGCGGCAATTCGATTAACAGATTAGGTCCGTCAGGGACTTAAGAATTGAAAAGTCAGATTTATAATAGGAGAAAATCTTGGAATAGCTTAAAATTTGTTAAATTGGAATTTATTGGATGCTGGAAGGATCAAATCCTGAATAATCAAAATTGGAATTAGGCTCAATTTTTCTTAAAATAATGCAAATGTAAAAAAAGAAAAACCTGTTAATTCTGACTATATAAATAGATGATAATAAGAAGTCGGAAAGACATATCTTTAAGGACTTAAGGACTTAAGGTGTGCTTTCTTTTGCCTGTAACACATTCCAATAGTTCCGTCAAAATCCACTTCTTACAGCCAAATTCTTGCCGCGTTAATCTAGACCACAAAAGTGTTAAAATCTCGTCGTCGACACCTCAAGATTGGGTTTTGTGTTAGCCGAGAATACAAGTATTAGGTAATTTTCAGACATTCCATTTCCCCCTGACAACAAGCATTGTTTACTCAAGCTCCGCGCTAACAAGCCAGGTAAATAGAGGAGCACCGGCGTCTGGCTTAGCCAAAGAGAATCCCAGGCTGGAGTCTCATTAGGTGCCCAACAGACCTCAATATACAGAATGCTAAGCTGGCTCCCCCGTCCGCAGAGGTTGCCCCCACCTCTAGTAGGACATTGTCAACATTTCGTGCAGCAGTCAAAATGGTCTGGAAGGAAATGAATTTACTTTTGGGGGCCCAGACCAGGAAGCAGGAACCAGGAACCGGAAGCTCGCTGTCATAGTTGCTGCCATAATTATCTTGTTTACAAGGTGAAGGTTCCAGGCCCAGGCCCGGGTCCGGGCACTCAACCCCACACACACACAGACACACAAACAAAAAGCCAGCAAGCAGCAAACTGTGGCAGTAACCAGCAGCAGTGGTAGTGGCAGTGGCAGTCATTTACTGGCTGGGGTCTTAAAATTTATGACTGCACAACACATTGGGTATATTAATTTGAATATGATTGGCCCTGGGTAACGATGGAGCATTTTCAGCCAGTTCATAATGTCAGCCAAACATGGAGGGAAATGGAGAAAAGTGGCCGACAAACACACAGATACACCAACACACGGTCATGCCTCTAGTTAGGTCATAAAATATTTGTATTGCAGATTAGTAAAATGGACCATCTCTCCCCCTCTCTCTGTATCTCCCCGTCTGTCTCTCAGTCATTAATTACAGTTTTCACTCTCGTTTTGTTGATTTCCAAAGAGATTTAGAGGGAGATGGGACAGCACAGCATACTCTCTGACAATTATTAATCGTGTTGCCTGTCGTCGTTTCGCCCCGGTTTCATGTCAAAATTCCAGCCCAAGAATTATTGTTTATTAGTGGGAAAAGGCGACCCAAGCAGCAGGTCAAGTGCGCAGACCAGACAGAGGAAGGAACATTAGGGCTCATTTAATCATATAAATGGTGCTAGGATCAGAGCAGACAAGAAATCATGTTCTCATTGTCTGCATATTTTTGATGTTGAGTATAGAATGTATTGTTCCGTGGAAGAAAATTCATAGAGGATTTACATGTGAAAACTTGAATTTAAGCCAAATAAAATCCCTTAGAAATATGTATATACCTTCATTTGTATGTCTCCCCTTCACTATGTTAAGCAATATAGATTGAAACAAAGTGAACTCAAGTAGAGTCAACAATCATTTACCCGGTCCACTCTCTGCTGTGGGTGCTCGGCTTTCGGTTTTCGGTGCTCCCAATTCCCCGGCACATTTGTCATTCGAATTAACCGAAAAACTCAAACATCTTTCACTGCTCTCCTCCTCCAGCTTTTCTAAGCTCCAGTGAACAAATTTATCATTGCCTACTTTCAGGCACTCGAAGTATTTTCAAAAGGGCTGCTCGTCAAAAAGTAAGCCAGAGCCTCGGCCCACGGACGTCTGGCACACGTCAAGTAGAGCAGCAGAAGGGGTGGATAGGTTCGGGGTAAATAAGAGCCCTTCAGCAAGTTCATTAGCCCCCAAATGGGTTGAAATAATGCGACAGAAAAAACGAGTAAGGAGAAAGCCAGTGCAAAGAAAATACAAATTAATAGCAAATTAATGAAATGTAGGGAGACACAGACGAGCGGAAGGAAAGAGAGGGAAATGGTAATGAGAGGGTAGCCAAAGAGAGGAGGGACAGAGATGAAAGAGAGAGGGAGGGCGCTTTAGATAGAGACTAAGAGTGGATAAAGTTGAGGCTAAGAATCAGCCAACCCGAAAAATGGGTGTAGGGAAAAGGGAAAACCCGGGAAAATGTGTCAAGCCAATGCCCCACCATCAGGCAGCTCCACCTTACACCTCTTTACCCCTCCCTGTTTCCACCACACTAGCCATAAACCATTGAAAGAATTTGCAGTAATTAAACAATTTCTGCAGTGACTCTGGCTCTGGAGGAGGGTGGCTCGTTCATTACGGCAATTTTTCAGCTCAAGTGTTGCATTTTGTTTGCGCTAATATCCGGGTGGTGCCCACACCCCCTCCCTACCAACCCCCAACACTGAGATCCTTCTTCCCCTAACTTTTACGACGCTCTCAAATGTTATGAGTGCCAGCAAATTAGCAGAAATTGCAGACAAGAAACGGGGGAATGGGGAAAAGGGAAAAATACAGACTAAAGCATGGTAGCAGGAAAATAGCTGACAGGAGAAGGGTAATGGAAAACTGTGGCCTAGAGAGGAGGACCAGAGACGGTTGGAAAAGGGGGCGCGGGAAAATGCTGCTCTTAATTGTTAAAGCGAAGTGCATTTTAGAGGGAAAAAGCCGCGGCCGCGCCACTCAAGCCAAGTAGAAGAAACTCGGCTAAGAGAGCAGCCGCCTCACCTTGATCCTTCCGGGGAAAAGCTCAAGACTCAAGGAGAGACTCAAGAAAAAAGAGCAGCAGCAAAACAAATTGGCCGACCGTCATTTGCTGACACAAAAACCTGCCACATTAATTTTCCCGCTGGCAAATCTAGGCCAAGACAAAGGAGGCAGAAGACCAGACCAGAGCAGTCAGAACAGGAGCCCAGTCAAAGCAAACAACAAAAAAAAGATTGAATTAGACAGGACACAAGGCAAACAAATGCGGCCAGCGCCTAAACAAAGACGCCATCTATTTAGCCAAAGAGGAGGTCTTATTTCAAGGATAATAGATATCAAACAAGCCAGACAAAATGGGGGACAAACCCGCAAAGCACACATACACACATACTCGTGGAAGGCATTGATGGAAAACCCTTGTAGAACTCACTACCAAAAAAAAACTTGACCTTGAACTGGTGTAGACATTTTGACAACCTCCTTAAAGTTTTCCCACCTAAATGTGTTGAAGAAAAAATGTTCTAGAAATTTCATTTTTTATTCAAACCATAAAATATTAATTAAAAAACTAGGTTTAGGTTCATGCTGTTGCTTGTCCGAACAGAGAGTATCATTCAAAATTCAGCTCAGGCATGCAGCGCTCAAATAAAAGGCCATTAATTCGAATCACACTGCAACAATTTTTCTTATGTAAATTTCTTGGTTAGTTACAGTGCTCTTCTGGTAAGCACTCGAGTTTATTCTCTAGCTATTACAGGACGGCAGCTGGAAGTATTTGCAAAACTAATGCTCCATTTTCCATTGCATCTGCTCTTCCCTTTTCAGTGTGGACGCCTAACTTTCTTACAAAACTTTTTCCATCATCCATAACCCTTTCGAGCATTTACTCGGAATTGAATGCCATTAAACTCTCTGAATGGTGTGAATCCAAATACTTACATATGTATATACTTACGCATTATATATATTCCATTCCATCCCACTCCGTCACTCACTCGCTATTATGCACTCGGAGGGAATACAATTACATAAATGTCACATGGACCGTGGGGCATAATCAGGTGGAGCAGGCAATGAAGCGTTACACAGACAGACAAGGAGAGTGAGCTTCCAGGAGAGGAGGTAAAAAGAAAGCACACACAACAACAAAAAATGCCCAATATAAATGCGTGGCCCATCAATCAAAATGATCATTCCAATGTCGAAAAAAAACATCAGCCGAAACGGAAACGGAAGTATAACGAGCCCGGGCCAAAAAGAATGTGTAAGGTAAGCCAAACAATGGCCAAGAAGGAAATGTCTACGGTAAATGCCTGCCATGTGTGTGTGTGTATTTTTGTGTGTTGTGTGGGTGACAATAAACAAGATGGCGTACAAACGGCAAACAAATAGACGGCCTACAACTTTGTTTACACAAACACTTTGGCAAAATGTCGGCCACATTGCGTATACGCCACCGTTACCACCGACCACACCACAACAGGCAAATGCTCCGCGCCCTCTGACATACTCACACTCTTTGGGCATGCGGCGTGGGGCAGGTTTCACGGTGGCAATGGTATAGAGAGTGAGACACTTTGCTCCTGCTGCTACTATTGTTGCTGTTGTTGCTTGAGTATTTACGGCCTTGGTGGCAAAATGAAACACACTCCAGGCACTCGGGCGGGGGCAGCATCCACCTACAAATAAACAAACAGCTCAACCCAAGCACAGCCCAGCCACCAGTCGAGAGGCAGAGACGCGAGACAGTTGTGGTTTCACGGGTGGATTTAGAAGTTTTCAAAACAAATCTATGTAAATAAAAACAATTAATGAGAGGTATATAATATAGTCGGCATACAAAAATAATCAGAGCGGCTTTTATGCAATTGAATGTACATAAGCGCATACAAAATTATGCCTTCCTACAGGAACAAGAATAGAGTTAGAAATGGATTAGCATTCTCATTTCTACTTAAAATGGATCACGGAGGACTAAAAACATTATTTCATATTTTATGCATATGCATGATCACCAGCGCTTCAAACAAAAGCTTTTAGCTTACGATCATGGGCATATCTCGCCCAAAGCCATCTCTGATTCGTGCACCTCAAGAATAGTTTACTCCTCTGTAATATTCAAAATTGTGTTAACTTCTCGAACCACCCGTGCCATATGCAAATGTGGCTTACTTTCGCCTCACACGCACACTTATGCACGGACAATTGCTGCCAGCCATGAACCATGAACCACGAGCCCTCCTCCCTCCTGCCCATATACCACGCCCCATTGCCATCGCATGTGTGACAACTCAACTCAAAGGAATTTATAATATGCAGTTAATTTATCATTCCCTTTTTGCCATGTCAAAAATAGGAGAGCCAGTGGGAGAAAAACTACAGGGAACATCTAGATTTTGCTCGCCAGAAAACAAAACAGAAAAATGAAACAATAAACATTAAACATTAAGAGAACCTCGAGAGTAAAGTGCTGATAATTTGTGGCTAAACCGCAGACTACTTGAGTTATAACATTTTTAGAGCTCTTTGATGCTTGCGTTTGCTTTCCTTTCCGTCTACTACTGGGTTTTGTGGCTCTTTTTATGGCCAACTATAATTTTCTGCGTTAGAACCATAAAAGAGCTGGAAGTGGAAAACCCTGAAACTAAAACCAATAGAAGAAAAACTCATTAAACGAGTCCAGAAAGAGAGTGGTTCTCCGAATGTGTCGCTTGTGTTTTGCTCTATGGTTTAGTTTGCTAAAAATATATCCCCGCATATCAAGGAATTTGCATGGGGCCATGTCCATTGCAGGGGCACACAAAAAGGGACACCGCATCCGAGAGAGAGAACCAACGAGAGATACGTATACAAAAATGCAGCATGCCGCAAAAATACAATAACTCATTCAAAACCCAATTTGTTTCCGGCCTGTTTCCCCAACGAATTAATTATGATATCAGCATAACAATTTGCATAACCTCAAAATGAAAGGCAGACATTTCCCACCACCTCCATACCCCCAACCCGACCCACACGTCCACACAATGCCAGAGATCCATCCAGAGATGGGGCTCGGATTGAGATTGGTGGGCACACACAAATGAAATAGAGCTCGTTTTCCCCAAATGCCATATCAGCTCAGCAGATGTATAGGCAAAGATACAATATAACAACGGAACGAAACTACATCTCCCCCTCTCATACGGGACTCTGCGTATTACGAGTACAATCTGCAAACACACACACACCAGACGGGCTCCCCATACGAGTGCTCGTATACCCTACAGCAGAAAGGGTTCATCATATTGAAAGAGATGTTGGGAAATACTTTTATCAGTTTGGTAATAGATATTCAAATTAACTGAAAATTAGGCTAATAATAAGACTGTACCCCGGCCAAGATAAATAGCCTTTGATATTAAATTCACTTTAAACAGATCCTCAAATGTCTATTTCCAATTACAATTTTCTATTCGCAAGGATAATGGATATTTCGTTGCTGGTATTTCGTTTGAAGTGACTGTTTTTTAAATAAGTTGAATGTGTCTTCATGTGTCCTCTTCTAAAATTAATATTTAATTAGTTTCAATTAAGTATCTATGGCAAAACACTTTTAAAATGACAACTTTTAACGAACAGTTTCTTAAAGAAAAGAGACAAATATGCCTGTACCATAATCTCTCCTGTAGGAGCTCCCTGAGTCCGCCAGCTATTCCCCATCTCCAGAGCCTCCCAGCTGCCCCTTCCTATTTGCTTGATTTTTTACACCCCATCTCAGTGTGTGGCTGTGTGTCTCCCTCTTGGTCTGATGAAATTGCATAATCGCTTCCAGTTGTTGCACAATTATTGAAATGTGTCTGTTGTGTGTGTGAGTCCGCCCGCTCCACGCCCCGGCGACCCTTCAGGCAGGGTCTGGTGACTGTGCCGAGCCAGAAGAGGTATGGGAGTCGATCGGGTGGGGCAGTCGACCGCAGAGCATGGGAAGCCAACGAGGCGTAAAATTCAGTCGACGAGAGCGCCGCTGCAAAAACGATGCAAACGCAAACGCAAACAAAATGCCATTTTTCAGTGGGCCCAATGCCAGGAGCAGTACGAGTAGCATTCAGCATCAGCAGTAAGCAAGCCAGTACGTTCCAAAAGTACCAACAAAGGCAATCAAAAATTTATAGCCGACGACAGCCAGACACACTGCGAAACTGGGAGAACAAATGTCATTGCAGTTGGCTCTCTGGCTCCTGAACGAAACAATTAATTGTTTAGCGGGAGAAACCCCAGGACGAAAGCCCTATGGTCGTGTCCTGCGAATGAAACTAATTTACCGAATGCATTTTCTAACCCATCAATGACAAATTAAGTGCCCCTTAGCGCGACACCACAGACACAATGAATTCATACTCCTCTGCGAGAAGAATGCATTGTAATATGATTCAACTATTATTCAGTATGTCGAAAAATTTGAAAATTTTATTTCATAGAGAGAGAAATAAGAGAAAAACGGAAGCTAACATTGACAAGTCAAAGACAGGAAAAAAAATAAACTAGAACTTGGCACAAAAAGGCAAAACCTGTCATTTTCAGTCAGCCATTCAAGGGTCCTATCCCAGCCAGGCCCGTGCAGGACAGGACAGACTGGACCGGGCCAAGGAAGCAACAGAATGAGAACAAGAAAATCGAAGCCAACTCACTGTGCAACCGCTCTGAGAACGACAGTGCGACCATTTTCACATGCAACTTCCGTTTCCGATTTGCCTTTGTCTGCAGCTTTCGCTAGTTTTTTTTTCATCTATCTGCCCAGCACGAGATGTGGTCTACACTACAAAAAAAAATCAAGGTAGTGAAATGTTTTCTCTGTTTTAACTATGTATGTTTTATTTTAGATTATTTCTGAAATTCTGATACTCAATCTCCGTTGAGTGATTACTTATTTGTAAACTAGCTTCTATAGTCTCCAGATTTTCCTATTTCCTTCCAGTTTTATATCTGATGCGGTACCCAAATTAAAGATGCTTTCTCGAAGTGCAACGTTTAGCCTCTGGGCCTGGTCCGTGGTAGTGCTGCTTGGGCTGTTAGTGACACGGCCGTTGATTGGTACAACTAGAGGCGACCGATGCCAGATGCGGTGCGGGTGTCGTTTACCATTCGGGCTTACCAACATAACAATGCCCGCCCATGACTTGATTCGGGGCTCCTACTATCTGCCGTTCCCCAGGTGGAGGTGTGCTTGGTCCTGTTTTCGAATCTTGCTGCCTGGTTTTGGTGTACTACACATGTTCCCAGCTATTGTTGATGGCAAATTGAATGCTGGGTTACTTTAAGCAAGGTATTCGAAGGGGTTTGATAGTGTACTGAAGTAATTGGAAATTCAAATTGAATCGAATGGAAATTGTCTGAGTTTTATAGGCTGCATAGCTACATATACCCGATCTAAAATATTTAATTATAATTGAGTGACACATTTCATGCTAAAAATGTTAACAGATCTTTCATTTTGCGCACAAAAATGACCATACATACGGAACTTCTATATTGTCTCCCGAAGGAATTCATGAGACAACAAAAAATCATGGTCCAATCATCCATTGGCACCACAATTAGGAATTTATAGCACCTTTCCACTAAGTATAGATTAGTCCTTAAGACTTTATTGAGTGCTGGGTACTTTTTTATTATAGAATGTTTTTTATGATCTTGTTAACGATTACTACCAGTTGATGACAATACTGCACTTTCGATAAAGTACTCGTATTTACTGCTAATAGGTTCTGCTGTTGCCTAAGGCAACAACTGTACTAACTCTCCGTCCCTTATATTTTCTGTCCTTTCATTATAGTGCTACCGTCCTTTTACTTACTTTTATCAGCACATGGTGACTAATTTATTTGCTAATTGCTAACTATTAAATGAGAATAGACAATGCCTTAAAAAGGGTGCACTCAACTGTATTTTTACATCCATCACAAACGTTTCACGACAGAACAAGTGTACTTAAAGGAATGACCCAATCAGACATGATGGACCTTCCTTAAGCTAACTTCAACCCCAAGGCAGCTAATACTCTCTTGCAAATTCTTTCTTTTTGGTAATACCAATTAGGGCTTTGGCCTGTTATCCCCCGTACTGTGGAATGTTCCCTCGCCCATAGCTAAAGAAATATATTCAATTATCTTTTGCCCCAACGTCAGAGAAGTTGCATTGTGTCGCTTCAAATAAAAGTCGCCTGCATTTTTATACAAATTACTTTTGCCCACAGCACCGACACAGGAAAGCTACTACAGAAGTGGCAAAGTCAGGACCAGGACCTGCCAACAGAAACAGAAACAGAGAGCAACAGAAACTAGACAAAACCAAAAAACTTAATAAATCCTGCTGCACCGCAGCAGCCCCACAGTGCGACGACTGGCTTGACTGGTTGCCTGATTATAAAACTAAAGCCAGGAGAAAAGCATAATGATAAAAATAAGTAGAACAAAATAAATTTGTTTGTCTTGGATGATATTCGCATACTCTTTAGGTTGGGCTAAAAGGTTAGAACTCTATTAAGGTTTAAGATATGCTAGAATTAATGGGGATATTATTATTATTAGTTTTCGTTTAAGACATAAACTATCACCAATATATTATATATTCAGTTTTTGAATTAAATAGAATTCATTTTGATTTTAACATAATGTATTAAAAAGTCTTTTTGGTAGGGATCATATTAAATCTGAATATAAAAAAACTTTAAAATAAATATATTATATTCAATTTGTGGGAAATGTATTTAATTTAAACAAAAAAAAATACTTAATTTAATTACGAAATATCAAATATTTGCATATTAATGTCTAAATGTAAGTGAAAACACTTCTTTATTATTATTATTTCCACTTTCGGTGAAAATCTATTGGATCCTCAGGGCTTTTTTCTCTGTGTGTAACGTTACCAGATGCTATTAGCCTACAGTTTAAGTTTACAGTTTAACTCACACAATTAGCTCGCTAGGACTTGTAAAGGGCTCAGCAAGATGACATTGTAGGTTAAGATCTCATCTTAGTAAATCAGTCAATACTCTATGGAATCATTCCCTTCAAGAGCATGAAATAGAATAAGTACTGTAGTCCTACAAAAAGCAAAGCCTTGGCTGATAAATTTCTACCACTTATTCTAATAATGCAAATACTCTTTCCATGGCAGAGTATTAGAATACAGCGGATTCCTAAACGGAAGCAGGAGATAAGCAGGCGAACAAAGCAAGGGCGAGAGAGCGAGCATAGAGCCGCCAGCATTATCTTCACTCTCTTCCTCCCTCTCTCACTTCCTTGCTTTTTTTATTGTACTCCACCTTTTGTTCTGGCTCTTGCCGCTGCGCCTCTGGCTGGTACCTCTTTCACCCATGCAAACGCGGGCCATAATAAAAATGTCAAATGGCGACAAATATGACAGGATGTACGTTACTAATGAACTGTCAGGCGACCACCGGAAGTGGCAAAAAGAGAAACAACTGTAACGGAATAAGTTATCGCGATTTCGATTCGATTTAAATCGATTGGTAGCAAGTTTTCGAGCTTTAACAATGGAAATGGGGAAAAGCTCTAGGCGCCACTCAGCCACTTTCATTTGAAAGTTGAGAAATTTTTAATTAAATTTATATCCTGGTAAAAGTGGGTTGCACTTCGATCAAGACAGGAAACATAAACAGAAAGATGAAGACAGAGAATCCAGAATAGGCAACTATCTCAAAATGAAAACTGAAAAGAAATAAAAAAAACCTAGAAAATAGCTAAGAAATAAAGGCTTGGACACAAAACTTGTGACGAGTTCGCCTAGGAAACGGAATGCAAAAGTTTTTGCCAGCCAGCACCCATCCCCACAGATGAAGTAGAAGCCCCTGGTGGATTGAGGGCAATGCAGGATGTCGACGGGAGATTGCCACACAAATGAGCAGCCAAAGCACCACAGCGAGCGCCAAGGAAATGCACAAAAACTTAACCTAATGAACATTAAGATAATGCAACAACATCAGGAACAACATCAGCCGCAGCGAGACCAAGAGGAACTAAGAGGAACGAGTCCCGGGTCCAGTGTTCCCGCCTGCTCTCACCACTTTCCCTGCCAAAGTCCCTGTCCCATGGCCTGGCTACATAATTCTGCATTCGACCTCAGCCGCAAAACTTTTGCTTACAACAACCTCGAGGAGGACAACAAACTTGGCACAGTGTCCCGAGGTTCATTTTAGTGAAAAACAGTTCGACAGTTCTCTACTTGGGAATATTAATTAATCCATCAATATATATTTTTTTAATTTATTCAAGTTATTCAAAACCTTCCATTCATATTCGCGATTGCCAAAACGAATATTTATAAAAAATATATATTCAATTCGTATGCCCTTTCATAATCTACATATAAATCAGAACGCTTATCTAGGAATCAGCGTTATTAAACCTTTCTTAGAGACTCTGTAAATTCCATAAGTAGGAATATGACAAATTGACTATTTCAACCCTTAAGAATAAGACCAATTGACCTTTGAATAACTTAAAGTTCAAAGATCATATTTATTTATTTATCATATTTCTAATTAATTATTCCACATGCATTATCCTGACTCAATGTAGTATAATCATAAAGAAAAATAATATCGAAAGGATTTTAGTTTTTTATTGTAAAAAATAAAAAAATATTTTCACAATTTTCTTATAATGGGAAAACATTCTGTCTTCACGTAAGGAATTTATTTATGTCCAAAAGTTAATGAAATCAAAACTTTCGTTTAATTTCCAGGCTCGTAAGACCCGACTCCACATTTCCGTGCAATGTCCACCCACAGTGCACTAAAAAAATCATAAAAAACTTGTTATTATCGAAAGGATCATTAAATTTAAGTATAATTTCGTAAGGTACCAGAGCCCACTTCGCCTGTTTTGACATGGCGACAAACCACTGTGCAAATGGAGCCTTGGGCGAAATGCATTGGACGAAAAGTCGAAAGGAAACTTGCGTTTGCCATTTGCCAGTTTGCATTCAGCATAAAGTTTTTAGCTTATGTTGTGATTTTTATAGCCCAGGAAAGGCATGGTCGGGGAGTCCCCAAAGGAGCACCGGGAGAGAGTGGAGTGCTGCACCCAATGGCTTGGGCCAGCAAATGAAGATAAGTTTTATGTGGCGCGGAAATTAAGAACTTTGTTTATAGCCCTGGCCAATGCATGTCCGTTTGCTGATGAGGCGACCGACATATGGCCCGGGGGCGGGGCACTGAGAAGGGCACTGCCCCGAATGGGGAGACAAATTACTTTCGTTTCAATGTTAACGACCCAAGTAAACCCCCACGAAGCCAGCAGTGCCAGTGTGGCGCCTTTTGAAATCTGTTATTAAAGGTATTATTAAGATATTAGGAATTCATTAGTTTCAGTGCGAAAATACTCGAAATTGGAATGTCCTGCTGGCCGTGTCAACGACCAATGCTTAAATATGCATTAATTTTATACAGATGGCATTAACTTTTGACTTGTGGGCTCACAAATGTACTCTCCACTCCACGGGCAATGGCTCAGAGAGGCCAGACTAATGCTGTCAATGCTTTTGGATTTTAAGTAAAGCCATCATTGACAAAGGGAAAATATTTCTTTGATTGAAACAAAGAAAAGGAGCCCAACAGGAGACAAGTTCAAATTAATTAAAACTTTCGAAGGGCACAAAAGGTTACCTGGAAATGGTATTTAATACGCAAATACTAATGCAAAATACTAATGTCCTTTTAAAGACACACAAATCTATGCCGTCATTTTCCTGCTTTTAACATCTTTGTTCTGGGTAATAATCTAGTCTACTTGAAATTGAATTGAAGTATATCCAACAAATAGGATTTCAAGTAACTAAAAGCAACTGCCACTGATGTATTTTTTTAAACACTAGCGCGAATTTGTTGAGCCACGGCAATGGCTCGACTTATATACCCGATACACAGCCGGTATATATGTACTATAATCTTATAAGCGCCGGAATTGGTATTGAGCCGATGACTGCGGCAGGCTCTCTATCTCTTTTGGTATTGCTGTTCGGAAAAGGGACCAATTGATATGTGGATTAATGCTGGGGACGGAGTGATCTCTCTAATCTCTCTAGCTTGTGATGCGTTGGGGAAAACATAAGGATAAGGAGAGAATCCACGACCGCTAGTTCTTATGTTAATTCTTGCACTATCTCTCTCGAATATAACTCTCTTTCTATCTATTCTCGGCTATTGATGCTGATCAGGAATATCTACAGCTTATGGTGTCGGAAGCGCTTCCTTCTGGGTGTTACACACATCCACTTCCACCAAAAACATATTTTATTTGTGTATGTTGTATAATTAAATTCTATTTAGAGTCCAGAGGGTTTTAATCTTATTATATTAGTAACCCCTCAATCCCAAAGCGAAACATCTGAAATCCTGGAACCCGCCAAGTCGGAAACTTCTCCACAAAAACACCCACCACAGTTCCACTCTCAGCGAAACTTCAACGACAGTCGCAACTTGCTTTCGAGCTGTCGCTTAATTAACTTACAATTGCAGCCAAGGAAGCACAAAAAAACGGAGAAGAGTAAGAGAAAGCCACCAAGAAGCTGCAGAGAATGAGAGCGAATGTCGCGTACAAACCTCAGCTTAAACCATATAAATGTCGTGAGGCAAGTTTCAGCAATTAATTATCCGCAAAGTTTTCAATTACAAGCCAATTACGCCCGGCCATCATCCACAATTGCACACACACACACGCAGCGATACATACACACACGCGGATTAAAAGGAAAAGGGACCTCGTGACACAGTGAAAACTCTCGAAAGTGAATCGGAAAAGGTTAAACACTTTAATTAAATGCGCTTTTTTACTCTCTTTGATGGTCCAATCTTAGACAATTCGAATACTGGCCAGTTCGGAAATGACTTTCTCTATTAAAGTGAAGTCTTCATTTAAAACTTTTTTAAAATATAACCCTTGAAACCGTTCTGTACTTAAGAAACGACAAGTAATTGATTTTTAATGATTTTTAAAGCGATTTTGATACATTTCCGAAAATGAATCGAAAATTACCCAATAGTCTCAAATGTATTGCGCTTTTTTCTTCCTTATTTAGAAAATGAGTCCGCTTTAAAGATATTTTTGTCGGTATATAACTATATAAGTCAAAACATTCAAGTTTTAAATAAATAAATCGATTAGAAAATTATTTTCCAGCCAACTTGTGGTCTTTCTTGATTTTTCTGATAATAAGATATTCCTCCAAGTTTTAGTTCAATCTTAATAAAATTAAATTAATAACTAACTTTTAATTGATGAGCTTTAAGCGCTGTCCGTGGAATTTTCCATGGCCTACGAGTATTTGAGCCCCAACCCCTTCTTCAAACTAGCTCGGACGTGTCATCGGTCCACCTCTATCGCTCCCAGCTCCAGATGGCAGCCGCTGTACTACCGCGGACACGTACATCGACATTAAATGACATTTTATTGAGCAGCATCGACAGGGGTACAGCATAACCAGAACCAGTACCCTCCCCCATCCATTGCGTGCCACCCCCCTGTGTCACCGTCAGTTTACCTTTTGATGGAGTTGTCAACTGTCGGGGCGGAACGAGTCTCTGTGTCGATGACACGTTTTGCCAACGCATCATACAACCTTGATGATGCCAAAATGAATGCGTTCTGCCATAACGGAAATGGAATAAACCCCCCTCAAAAGCCTCACATCACTCCAATCAAAATGCCGATTTGGAGACACAGACAAAGAGAGAGAGGGAGAGGAAGATAGTAGATGAGCGAGCTAGAAACATTCGCAAATGGCTGACAAATATGGCAATGCGACGCGTCGCAGCAACAATTGAAACTGTTTTTGTTCAAATTTGCGGAAGAATTGACTGCTGCTGGGAGAATTGATGAGGTGAGGGGAGGTTAGGAGGAATTGACGGCCACAAGTGCTAAAGGATATTGGTTTTTGGGGAAAAGCATTGGTCTATTGACATTTCGAATACGTTCACAGCTCTTAATTAAAGTGTAATTTTCAATTTTGAACGTGAGGCAGACAAAGCAAAGTTTTTCCAATGGATGTGCTGGTTTCCTTTACGTAATTTTCCAGGAGTGGTTGATGGTATTGTTACGAACGTGTAAGAGTGTTCAGTATATGGAGATTATGGAGCAAAAGCATGCCCTTTTATATTTGATTCTTGGTTGAAACTTTCGAAACTTAGAAATATATCATTTACAAAACGAACTTCAACATACACACATCTAAGATGGAGAACACTAAAAAGAAATGTGCAAAAAAGCCCCTCAAGAAGCAGAAAAAGGAGGCAACGATTGGCAATGTGAAGGGAATCCAGCAAAAACCAAACTCTTCGATTTTCCCAAAGAAGCAACAAAATGTGCAGCCAGAAACTAAGGACCTGAGTAAGACCGCGTCGGAAAATATCACCAAGAAGGGGGTCCAACACAACTCATTCACGATGCTGTACCCCAAGGAGCCGAAAGAACTGACTATAACCGTGGCAAAAGAAGTTAAAAAAACCACGGTTCGCAGTCCAAAGTATTTGGATAGAACCAAGAAAAAACAAGTTCCCATCGCAAAGGTTCAAGCAAAGTGGAAGTGATAAGCAATTTCAAGAAACTAAGCAATTTTTAAAAGATTAGGACTTTGAGGAAATCATTTGTGAATCATTTTGGTGAACGGCATATCCCCTGTAGGGGTATAATAAAAGCATTAATGTTTAGTTTATAGGATCATTGGATTATTCTTCATATTATACCTTCAATTCGCCCTAAGCCTTAACAAAGAGCATTTAATAGAAGTCATCCGCTATACGAACCATTACCATTCATAATTCCATTTCCCACTTTTATTGGGTGGTCCTTTCAGCCAGCAGCCACTTAGCTGTGGTTAGAGCGAACCCCCTCAATCCAGACAATCGTTGAACTATGAACCATAAACTAGAGCAATGCCTGCCGCATTGTTGGGCTTTGGCCAGGACCCATGTACTATATGGAATCACATATTTATCCATAGAAAATAATACATACTGACCACGAAAATCTACCAATTGAATTCAATTATGTGACACATACATTCATATGTAGAGCCGTACAGGTCGTTGAGTCAATGATGTGGTAAATTATTCACAACAAATTGACAACTGCTTTCGGGGTTAAATTATTTCTGGAACAATTAAGTGCAAAAATAGCTATCTGCCATCTGAATGTTTCGTGCTTGACTTTTAATAGAACTTTGGGTCGTAGGAAAAAAGTGGCGTTGAATGAAAAAACTATTTCCAGCACTTTTCATTATTTATGAAAGCAAACCAAGCAAACCAAACACATGTCAGGCAGTCGGGGGCCAAAAGCCACGCAAAGGCAAGCCCAGAGCCAATTCAAGTCAGGCCAGGGCCAGGCAAGACCACCTCCCCGTTTCCCCCTTTTTGTGTGGCTTGGCATCATGCAAGCTTAGAAAGAGATGGAGGGTAAGGAGATAGAAAGAGACGGAGAGGGATATTGCCAGGCGCAAACGCACTAAGTGCAGACGTGTCGGATCCCCTTGGAGTGCAACTGGAGAGCCAATAAACTGGGTTCCTGTCTCAGCAGATTTTGATTTAACTAAAATTAAAATCAGCTGCGTGTCCCCGCTCGCTTCCTTAGTCACCCTCCCACCACCCACCACCTCTTTTTAACTGCATGTCCTTGTCGACTAAGTGACCGTTTCCCACACACATGTCAGTTTATATTATCCGAGCGCATTTATCTCGCATTGGCAATTGGATTTGTAATGTGACCAAAGCCAGACAAAACGACAGGATAACAAAGCAATGGCAATGGTCATTGAAAAGGACAATTGTGTATTTGTGTGCGTGTGTGTTCGTGTTTGTGAGACGTGTCGTGTGCATCGTGAAGTCTTGATGGACAGCTCGACGGGGGTACAGTTGTACGTTTGTGCGCTTAAGATTACGCCTTGGAATCGCTGAGGTTCAAATAAAGTGTTTTGACCTTTTTCGCTGGAGTACCGATATTATTCATTTGCAATGGTTTCTGATTGAACAGTTCTTAAGCACTGCGTTTTAAATGAAATTAAGTTATTTAGGGTGCAGATTTAATAAGGGTAATGCGAAGCTAAGAGCCTCATTGATCTTATTAGCTAGATGGGATAATTTGTATATATTGTTTAATTGCTTACATATTATAAATTAAATTTTTTCATGTAGCTTCTGATGGATCTTATTTTATGGTTCCTACGCAATTTTTTGATAGGTATAGTTCAGGCTTGACCTTCACCTATAAAGGAAACTTTCTCGAAGAAGTTGAAGTAAAGCTGAACATTGCGTTTAAAATACTCAAATTCTATTCCATTCCAGCTGAAAGGTTTCCCCTAGCTCTACTCTAAATAGATTTCCCTCTACTTCAGCTAAAGATTTATGGCACAACCTTAACCGCAGCCCATCAGACACCCTCCTTGGTAGTGCGGGGAGAGTAATCCCCACCCAAGTTGTAACCCCACTGGAAGTGTACGGATATAGTATATATCAATGCCTCAAAACCAAACTAGTACACATCATTACCATTACCGGCAAACGGGAACGGCTGCAGCTCCTCGACTCAACGCACAACTATCCCCGGACAAAAATGCGAAAACGCAAAGTTAAATGCGTCGATGGTGCGATGGTGTTGCCGGCACTAGACACTCCCAAGCTGGGGCAAGGACAATTGAAGTGCACACACGGCACGGCACCGTGGCAAACTGGAGAGAGTCGTGAAGCACTCAGTTATATTGTCCGACCGACTGACTGACACACACTGACAAACACGGCGAAACAACCGCACCCAAAGTGCTTGCCCTGGCAGTGCATAGATAACAAACGAGTGCAAGGATAACGAGGATACACGGCAAGGACTACCACTACGGAAGTAACGCGAAAAATGGCGCAACAGTAAAAGCAGCGATAGACATTGAAATATTGAAATACAATTGGTTTAGGATCTGCTTTTCCCCCTTAAGGCAGACCGGATGGCACTTAAGGAGGGACCCACAGCCACAGCCCAAAATGGAGGTGAAGGATATGGGATAAGAGGGTTTGCGGCAACTTTGACTTAAAGTTTGGAGAGTTTATTTAAATAACGCACATCAAATATTAGATATTGGATTATAAGCTCAATTCTGAGACAAAAGATCAAGCAAATTAATGGCGATAGTCGGCAGCAGGTGACTCGAAAAACTGGTTAAACCACCCATTGAAGTGCCACCAAGGTCCTCGAGGTTGTCCTTGGTCTAAGGTAGTTAAATTGCGCGTCAGTGTCAGCGGCAGAATTGAAATCCTTTTCCCTTGCAGGCACTTTTCCTCATCCTCTTACATACACTGCTGCCTCCTTCTCCACCGATGAACACACTGCTCCTGCGTCAATCACGAAGCGTTTTCCAGCATTGAGTGGGACACGTTTTCATGGAACTTTTCCAGCTGCGCCGAAAAGTTCGCCACAAACAAGGCGACACATGACACGTACTCGACTTGACTCGACTTGAAGCTACACTCCTCGTCTCGACTGAGCTTCGTACCCATCCAAACCACCATCCTAGCGCCATTCCTACCCGAACCCCTCCTAGTCACGGGGATTATTTTTAGTTTTTGTCAGTGTTTTAAAGTTTAAAGCTCTTTTGTGGCATATTTGCATATTAAGTGGCATGCGTTGGAGGGCTAGAGGACAAAGGCAGTGGAGGCACTAGAGAGCCTTTTGAGGGGCGGGAGCAGGTGTTGATGTTGTTAGTTTTGCCTAGGCTTACGCTTGAGCCAACTCTCTAACCCACACGGAAACCGTTTTCGGGCCAAGTGGAAAATTTCAACCAGAACAGCAAACTACGTCAGATCGAAGCGTTGAATACTCTAGCAGACTTTTCGAAGGCATCGCTTAAGTTCTAGTTAATACAAAATTATTATTCAGTAGAATATGCAAAAAAAAAAAACCTAATGTGCTTAGCCGAAGGCACACAATATCCTTCTATGTCCTGCAAACTTCTCAACGAAGTCTCAACACCCTCTCCAAGTGTATAAAAATCACTGCTGTCAGCATTAGGATTACCTTTCGCTAGCTGTCGTCTCTGGAGTGTGGGGAGGTTTTAGATGGTTTAGGGTTCCGTTCCTTGCCTGTTCAGCCTGCCAAAAGGTTTCAAGTGCTCCTCCGTTCTGTGTTAAGCTCAAACGAGGCTGATAAGTCAAATTAGCATAGATTGATGAAAACTGTTGTCGCTTTGGAAGATTTGCTTTACATTTACAATACATTTCGAGGAACATTGAGCAACTACAGCTAAGACATTTACGAATACTCAGTTAACATTTATCACTTGTCAGGTAATACAAATCGGTTTCGGGGATCATCCCGTTGTAGCTTTCTTCTTCCACAGAAATTGTCCAAATATTTCTTCCCCCTTAGATACCCCTAGGTGCTCTTCATCAGTTGCTCCACGCGCAGGCTGGTGGTCTTGACCAGGGCTTCCGTGGGATTGGAGCAGCCATTGATCACTCCATCGACGCAGGCTCGTACTGTAACCCGGTAGAAGGACTCTGGTTTGAGTTGATTTAGGTAATAGTAATGCTGAGTGCCAGGCAATTCGATACCATTCATCTCCTCCTCGACAGTGCATTTCTCCTCCACCCTCTGGCCCACAGAGGCATGGGCATCCTGGCACTTTTTCATGGCATGAGGGATCTGTAAACTGCTGATATCCACATCCTGGACGGCCCGTTGTCGGTTCTCACTAAAGTTACGATATAGTTCGTATTGGAGGGCAGCCAGCTTTTCCTGAGTGATGGTTAGATTGGTGGGCGATGGAGTGGTTGTTGGTGGGTTCGATCGTTGTTCTTTCTTCTTGCCAGCCTTGAGATCATCAAAGTCAATTACTTTCTCAAACTTATCTTTCTTGGGCTGTTCCTGGCGCCGTCTAAAGAGAACAACAAATGTAATCCTTTTATAGATTTGAATTAATTTAGGAAAAAACCTACGAAACATAGATTAAATTGGGCAAGGCGTCTTCGTAGGTGATCTGCTCCTTGTTGTAGTAATCCTCGTCGTCTGGCTGTGGGCCCGAATCGTAGGACGTCACATCATCGCACTGACAATCCAAGTAGCTCACATTAGTAGGCCTCGGATTCAAATAGTTTTTCCCCTGCTCTGCTTGAGTGAGATTGTGAGGCTCATAGGTCACATAGTATTTGTTGATGATGCCGTTCGGACGACGTGGAGGCCACCAATGAAGCAGCTGTCATAGAACAAGAAAAGAGCATAAATAGGTAGAGATTCAAAGTTTTATATATCCTTACAATCTGTGTACTGAGCTCCGAACTGCCATAGATCCTTGCCACGGGACTGGGTTTGTCTGGCAACGTTTGAAAGTAGAAGATTTTTGAATACGCATCAATCTGCATATGATAGTCGGTTCGTGTTAGAGTCTTTACGAAAAGTGCATACTGGGTAAAGGGTTTAAGGCCGGAAATGACATGACGACGACTCTTGGTGGCCGAGACATCCATGAGCCAACTGCAAAACGATGTAAACTTGGGATAAATTTTTTAATTTTTCTAGACCCTCACTCACTTGTCGTGCCCGCAACCATGTCGTCCATCGTACATGGTCACATTGCGTTGGGGGGCTTCCTTATAGTAGTAGCAATATCCAATCAATGTCTCCATGCCCTCCCAGTCCATATAGTCCAAGATAATGCGTACTGCGGTGGCACTCAAATCGTCAACAACTGGATTTAAGGTCCGCACTGCATCGCCACAGATGATGCGCTCGCCATTTGAGTTAGGAGAGACATCTGCCACTGATATCTGTTGAACACTCTTCAGCGAAGGCTCCAGCTGTAGAATCTTTTCATGGCAGAGGCGGGGGTTCAGGTGAAAGAAGATAGAGCCACGTTGAACGAGCACCTGATGATTGGGTGGCCAAATATTCTCCAGGTGATGGTTGTTTACCACAAAGAGAGCATATCTGGAAATGAATACAATAGAATAAATAAGTTCAGTCAAAGTTTTAGTCACTCACTTGTTTTCAATCAGCTGATCACCTCGTATTAAATCCAAATTCTGTAGAAACGACAAAGACATCAGCTGGGCAGAGTGTAAGACTTTCAGATAGCCAGTGATTTCCTTGAGACTCCCCAATGACTGCTCCAAAGAAGCCACAATTTTCTCTAAAATGAAAAATTAGCTTAACATAAATTCATCTAAGAAAAAGCCTCACCCTTTATGTTAGTTAATTCGATGATTAGTGATCCATTGATGGTCACACAGTCTTGTAAACGTTCCAGGTCCGCCCCACTCTTCACATGGAACACACCCTTACACTCCACTTGACAATTGGCCAATCCATTTGGATCCCGTACTTCCTTCTGATTGGGGGGACATTTTTCCGCACAGCGATATCCGCGAGTGAGCGGTATCATACCCAACTGACGGCACTCCTTATGGCTGATGCACTGCCTCTTATGTAATTCGTAGCTTATCACGCACTGATCTACGCATTTTCCCTTACTCTGATATTTGGCACACAGCGTACAGTTCTGATCCGAGCATTCCGTGACGCAACTATGCTGGCAACAGTTGCCCGCATTGTCGCACCCATTAAGACCGCAGGCCACCGGACAGCCCTCGAGGCGGGGCGGAGTAGGTCGGATCTGAGTGGAGTTCATGTTCCAGCAAAAATCAGAGATGTTCTTGCGGAAGGCATAGTCAGCTGCCAAGCCTCCACACACTGGACAATGGCTGGGAGGTTTGTTGTGCTGTAAAGATACACGATATGCATTCAAAACCTTTCTATAATAAGTGCCTTTTGTTACCTTGAGGGAAAAATGCTGCTGGCTCCTATTGCCCAGGAGGTGCATCCAGTCCACGGTCTCCACGAAGCACAGCATCGGATTCGTTTCGATGCGAATGAAACCGTTTTGAATGCGCAACAGCTCGACCAAGCCCAGTTCTCGCAGATTCCGATTCTCGTATACGACGAGGGCATATTGATCGAAGAGCAAGGCCTGACCCCGAATGATGCGCAACTTGGGAAATATCGCCTCCAGGGTGAGCAGCCCCGAGCACCGATACACCATCAGATAGTCGCTAATCTCCGTGACATTGCTCGCGAGCAGTTCCAGGCTTGTATTGCCCGCTGCAGGCAGGTCCACATAGGCAATCCGTACGTGTCCGACCACGTGGGTACAGTTTTGGAGTTTCTGAAAGTCCGCGACCTTGTTCAGCTCCAGGGAGCTGCAAATGGTGTCGGATCTGGCCAGAACCGGCCACAGTGAGAACCAGAGCAGTAGCGGCAGTTGCCTCATGGCTGCCACCTGACACTTTCAATTGACAGCACTTGACCCCGGCCGCCCGATCGATGAGTAGAAGGGGTGGGAGGTAGGGAGTCAGCAATTAACGCCCGCTTGAATGTCAATGCCGTTCTTTCTGGATGTGTTATTTCTGGCGATCTCTAGATAGTTCTCGACTCGCTCACTGGATCGCGTTCCGTTGCGGCGAACGCTTCGATTTTAACTGATTTACCCGGCAGCAGCGACAGCGGCCTCTCCATATTCGATCGCTTCAATTAGCTTAAGCATTGCTTCTTCTTTCCCTTTTCGTTTTTATACCCTAACAGATAGCGTGATGATTTTGACGAGATGTTGTGAAGACATAGACAGCTGAGTCATTATTATTGGAAATTTGTCTCTCGGATATGTTCTAAAGGAAAGTAATCAATCAGACAGGCCCCTTTGCGTAAGCAAGCAGTACTCTTCCATAGGGAAGATAAATCTTGAAAAGATAAACTTGAATTCTTCAGAAAATCACTGTACGACGTAATATATTTACATAAATAAATATACATCTCATGCAATATGAACCATATACCTGCCAGGGTATCAAAAACGTCGGCCGCTGAATCCCACCTCTTTCATGTTATTGTTTTTTTCTCTTCGTGCGCCCGTCTTCTTCTTCTAATCGGTTCACTACACCAGCTGCAAAATTATTGTACGCCAAGATTTAATTGTTTTACTTGCGTGTGCTCTCTGTTTGGTGCTGGTGTAGTGAAGGCTGGGCTGTGCTAGGGCGTCCGCTGTCAGGGGCTGGGGTTGTGAGAGGCTGGATTTTGCGGCATAACATTTGGAGTGTTTACATTAAGAAGAGTAAACATAATTCGCAAGATTCAGGGAATATGTAGTTTTTTTTAGGACAAACAACCCCTCTCCCACCTTGTTTCCCCTTTGTGTACCGCCTCTGGCATTCTTGTGCTCCTCCCTATCTCGGGGGGCGATCATTTTGTCCATCTGTTACGATTCACGTTTACGTCGTTTCTTTCTTCCGCTTCATTACTGCCGGCAGCCCAAAAACACTTGTTACTCCTGCACCCGTATCTCCCTTCTCATCCTTTGCGACCTTGCAGCAGACGAACCGGTTAACCATTCCATTCTGTCTGCTCCTTCTATCACTGTTCATTCACCCTTTTCTTTGCTGATGTTTTCTTTTGCTTTGGCTTGGCTTGCCTGTGCTTGCGCGGTCGCTGTCGCTGTCGCTGCCTCTTTGTCTACTGCTGCTTCTTCGTCAGCGCGGGGTGAGTGATAACGAAAATGCACTGCTGCGCAGAAATTAAATTGCACCCACGAACAATTCAATTAGAGAGTGGGCGAACAAAACAAGAAAACACGAAAGGAAGAATAGAATTGATATTCCGAAAAGGGATACCCTTTATTACGAATTCAATTAAGTGGCGTGATCAGAAAGCTATCCAAAATGCATGTGTAAACTAAATCGAATAAATATTAATGCATAAATTGTGGATACCACAGGTATTTCTTCAATAGATAGTGCAAAAGCGGTCTGGAAATAATTTGAACAATATTCCCCTCAACTAATTGACTGTAGGGTACCAATACGTAACCAAAACTAAAGCTTTGCCAAACCCAATTCAAAACGTAGTGATGCAGACTCAGTCGGGAACCCTTATATACACAGCGAGCAGTGAACAAAAAACAATTGGCAGTGCATTAAAGTGCACGTAACGTTGAGGAAACTCAATTGAAATTGGCTTTTCTATAAAAAGAAGAGAACGTATATTTAAAGAAATTCAAATAGGAGGACTTTAAACTGGGAACACATCAAACAAAAAATAAATGCATATTGGTTTATATAAAGCTCTATACAAATTTTTTTCCAATATACATCTTCCATTATATAAATAGTAAATACCATAAGCTGGAAAATCAATTTATTATTTTCCGCTGATATTATTTTATTTTATTTTATTTACACATGTACATACACATGTATCTTCTTTTTATATGAACTAGAATCAAATTTAATGAGCATATCATTTGTTGTCCTATTTATTATATGATTTCGGTTCCAAAATTTTGTACTCTTTTACCGGGGAGAGGAGAATTCAATTTTTAATCAGATAATTGAAAATGATTATGTCCATATCTGTCTACACATCTCTTGATTTCTACATCTCTAAGTCCAATGATGGTAAATATGTACATAACTGCCTAAAAAGAGTAATTAACGCTCTTAATTTTTTAAAAACCTTATTTGATAGTGTACTTTAAAGTTCGGCCATCCACAACTTACCCTCTTTTGTACTTATGTATGTAATGTATATAGTTCAAATTTACTAAAATAACGAAATCCAAAACTGGATTCATTTTAACAAGCACAAAATTCAAAATTCCACACAAAAAGAGCTACTACAAAATCCACTGTGAACGTGTGAAAAAGCCACACAGACGCAACTATCAGTTTTTCTGCTTTGTTCGTTGCGATGCTTTTTTTCCACCCTTGGCTGCGAATCAATTTTCGCAGTAATTTGTCGGGCCTGCACTGATGCATAACGCGAAAATTTAATGCTGCATACTTTCCGGCGGCACGTCAAACTATGAAGAGAGAGTAGACCAACGCATACACACCACACACCACTGCCACAACCCACACAACCAGAGGCGCCAATTATTGAATATTCCAGGGGCAACATCAGGAGCAGCAGCAGCAGCAGCGGCAGAATCAGCGGGAACAGGAGCAACAGCCATGGGCGAAATAATCTACCAGGGAGTTGGAAGGAAGACGAGGAGGACTTCACCAGCCGCCAGTATCGGAGGCGGCAAACACGTAACGCCATTTTGCGGCGCGTGATAGGAATCCCTAGCAAGGACGTGTGCATATGCCTATCGAGAAGAGTGGAGCAAAGTGAGAAGAGGTACGGAGTTTGGAGGCTGAGAGACCAAACTTAGTTGAGTGGAGGACATAAGTCAGCCCTTCAGCCAGCGTCCCACGCACGTCGTTGCATTTAAGTGCCAAATTACAAGGCGACCACGGGCGCGGACTCCAGATCGGAGGGAGTCCGTGTCCGTCCGTATCCTTGCACATGGCAGTCATCTATAAATCAAACGGTGATGCAATTTATAGCTCTGCCAATTCAATGAGACCCAGGCTGCTGTCTCATCATGACCCATTATTATTATTATTATTACGGGCCCTGACAGACTCGAAAATTAATTAAGTTTGCCTGCAAAAATGCAATCCAGCAAATAGACAAAGGCAGCAGCTGGTTGCTTTATCCTCGGCCTCGCTCTCTCTCGAGTTCCTCTTGAGCTTGCCCCGGACTCCAGCTCCAGTCCAGTCCAGCCGGTTGCAGTGTGATTGATGTGCCACCGAGCAGCAGCTGACAGCAGTCTGAGCTTGAGTGGGTGATGCACTTTGACACATGACAAAGCATACTGCATGGTAAATCTAACACGGCCAACTGCTGGCCTCGCCTGGGAAGAAATAAAAGCTTTTTGGCCAAAAACACCACATAAGTGGTGTTCTTAGGATCGCTTTTGTTTAACTTTCTGAAAGAATGTTGGAACTGCTTTTGGAAAATTTACAACAACGAAGAAAGTATCATACGAGTTGAAACAAATTCAGTGTGAACTGAAGATAATTTTTAACAACATTTCGCTTTTAATCAAAATGAAATACTTCATTATAAAGTTTATAAAAAGAGCTACAAAATGATGGAGATAATTTAATTGGGGTCAATTAATTTTAGCCAAGTTTTTTTTTCTATTAGTTATTTTAGATTTAATTTCAAATAAATGTTTTCATTAAATATACTTGTCCCAAATGATTGCATAAGAGGACTTAAATCGGTGAACAAACATAATAAATTCAATTGAATATTCATTCAGACAAAAAAAAAACATAAGCCACTTGAGCCTCTGCAAGCCCTAATCACACATGATAGCAATCGGAAAACATTTTTATATAATTATAAATACTAACTAAAACATCAATTACGATGTATGAAAAAAAAAGGTTTTATCTGAAGTGTTCAATTATTTTATTAACATTGATATTTTCTATTGGCGTGAAAACAAAGTCTATGAAAAACAGAAAGACTTGCCGCTATGGAAATGGATTTACAGAGACTAGAGGGAGTTGGAGTATTAAAGTTTACCTAATTGGCTGGAACTTTTCCAGGCCTCAGTTGAATTTTTACTAGGCAAATGTCATGCCAAAGTTTCTTAAAAGTATACTAAAAGAAAAAATGGGAATAAAAAGTTTAGTTGCAAGAGTTGATGGAATTTGATGGCTACCAGAGCAGAAGTTATAGATTAAAAAATAGATGCAATTATAGTATAGAAAACTTAGAAAAATCCCTTCTCTAATTCTGTGGAAATGACTTGGATGTAAATTGTAAATGTTAAAGGGAAAATAATAACTAAAAAGGTGAAAATTAAATAAGAAGTCATATTAAGGATTTTCGATTGTAATTTAGTGGTTCTCTTCACATCAATCATGGTTGTCCATCAATGCAAACGCGTGTTACCACATCTGTTACCTAGCCCTTTAATGGCTTATTGAAACAGAGTTTTCCCATATAATTTTATTGTCCAATGTTCTCTCCTCTTCTCTCCCACACGGTCTTCTCATTGTCAATGCATCTGGCCAGAAGCGTTGCATAGTTTACGGCTGCCATAAAGCCAAAGGAGGGAACCTACAGCTGCCCTTAGCTACAAGGATGTGGGCCACCTTTATGGCATTTGCATTACGCATACGCCGTGTCATCGGAGAAATCTTCAAGTTTGTGCTAAGGTCTGCTGCATCCACACAGACACAGTTCACATTTCCTTCTTTGCATTTCTCCATTTTTATTTAAATATCCATAAAACCCCATGTCAGTGTCCACACACCCAACCCCCCCATCTGAAAGCCCTTTTTCCTGCCCCCTTTTATGCGTTCTTTTCATGCAATGCAAATCGTTGGGAAAATAGTTTTTTTTCATACATTTTTATATGCAACTTTTCTCCCTTTGTTGCTTAAGCATGTAATTTATGTGTGCCTGAGTGTGTGGCAGTGTATGTGCCACAACAATTTGCATATGTGGGGCAGCTCTGCCAACACACACTCACACGCAACCGACGCGTGCCTGTGGCAGGTGGAAAAATTTTTCTATTAGCCACGCATAAAGCTTAATTTATTGGCACTTGCAGCTCGGAATTTTTACTCCCGGCTTGGCCAGGAAGTTGCAATCATTTTTATCCCCAGTCCCTTCTTTCGAGCGGGCAGAAATTTGGTTATCAAAGAAAATTAATAATGCACACACACACTCACACACAGAATATGAAAGAAGTGCTGGGCTCCAGGACCGAAACTTTAGATACCCTTGCTGGTATCCTGGTAACCCGTTTAATTCATATAAACTTTTTTTTAATTTTTTCTTTTATTATATTTTTGTTACTTTCGATAGACGAAATATAGTATAGCATATACTCTTAGGGTCTTTTCTTCTCTATGGTTATTGCTGTCAAAATAAAAATTCCCTCGACAAGATTAAAAAAAAGGGTTCTTTATGCCGTGGCGTCTCTGGCATTTTCACTTTTGCGTGCGATTGCGGAATTTTGTGTTAAATAATGAGTGCAAAATATTTCAAAAGGCTTAACCAGCCATAAAATGGCTGAGAAGGGGCTGTCAACCTGGCTGCCTTCATAGTTTGCTCTCTGGAGTTCAAAGATCCCGGGCTCCACATTATCAAAATTAAATTAAAGCCATTATTAAATTTCATGGCTGAGTGCGAAGGCTATGGTGGTGACTGAGACTAAGGCTCAAGCCTTGTGGTGTGTTGATGGCCAAATTAATTGCATATCTGATGTGACTCTAAGACTGCTGTGCATGGCCTGGCCCGAATGCTGAGCTCAGGCTGATTGTTGAGACAAGTCTGGCCCGCTCATTCGCCAATGACTTTGTTTGCGATTTGAAATGGAAATGGGGCTGTCTGAGGGTGTGAATGCGCCTGACTGGCCAGCTCTCTGATTCCAAATGCCGGGAAATGGAGTGCCCGAATGCGTCACGGATTACCAACAACGATGGCGATGTGATACGAATCGCATTTGAAGATAGGTTCGAATGGTGTTTAATTGAGCTGAATGGGGTTGAAATGGGGCTTTTATTTGGTGAAGCAACGGTTGAATGCGGCATTGAAGCCAGGTGGAAACGATTTAACTGATTTAGCTGGGTCTTAAATTGAATGCAATGCAGAATTTTCAAATCTAGAATAAGGCTTAAATTGAAATGAGTCAAAGATACCTTCATAGCAGCTCACTTTAATAGTTTCATGGTGGTTGTAGAAGGAGGAATTCAACGATGAGTATGTACGCAGCTTATAAATTCAGTGTACTTTATTTTACTTCCTTCACATTGGGGGTTGGTGCATCATTAAAAAATCAGAAAAATCACGAAGAATATGTTTAAAATTAAACTATATAAACATATATTCCTTACACATTAAGTACCGCAGTAACCCACGGTTAAGACTGGTTCATTAGTTTGCACGACAGCTTCCGAGTTCCTTTGGTTTGCTCTTTTAAGATGAGAATGAAACGGGAGCCTAAAGCCTAAGCTTAGCCAGAAGTCATCACTGCTCCGTCTCCAGCCTTATCCCTCGTGGAGCTCGTAAACAAATGCGCACCTCAAATTTGTAAAGATTAGCAGACAATTCGCACACAGTCAACGCTGCCATCTCTGCCAATCTCCCGGACCTAGGACCCTCTCCGACAGCATGGGAGTGAGAATAGGCACAGAAATGGGGGATGGCGTAAGGAGGACAAACAGAAACAGGGACCCGGACACGGCCATGGACACGGACACGGACAGGGACAGGTTCGAGGTAACCGCCTTGTCTAATCTAATAGCTGCCGGCTGACAAACATTGACATTTTCTGTTATGTAATCAGACGCCCAAAGGTATGCCCAAAAAACACAAAGAACACGTGCCCAACACACTCCAAAAGCCGAAGAAAAACCGGCAACGGCAGAGGGAAAACGCAATAAATTGTCGCATAAAAATTGATGTTTTATTTTCAGTTGCCTTCGTCTCTCATTCTGCTCGTACTCCAGGATTCTTTGGTTACTTTGCTCTTGTGATACCCTTAAAGAAGGTTGTCGATTTCTAAACAGATGTTGCTCGAAATTTTATAATTTAATACATACCTTAATATGTAGAGATGTACATACATTAATGATTAAAATCAGGATCCGCTCTATCCGGCCGTGTGATTGGATATCCTAGCCAAGTTCCACTTCGAAAAAATATTACTGACAATTTTTATATCGACCATAGCAAAGTTTATATCTGTAAATTCTATATAATTTTCGATACTTTATATGTATCGCAATATAGCAGCAATCAACCTAAAAGGGTATCATAATGTTCGGCACCAAGCTAGCCGTTCTTTCGGTTTTCTTTTTGGCTCCCGTTGTTCTCTTTTTCCTTTACCTTTTACCATGCAAAACGTGCATGGAAATCGCAAAATTTTTCTTTTTGTTTTTGGTTAGCCGAAACATAAACAAAGTAAGCCAAGTAGAAAGTTGCTGGGGGGAAGGAATGCTTCAGGGATTGTACATGGTCGTGTCTATGTCTTAAAGCTGTCGAATTGGGTCTACCCTAGATCTCTATCTAAGCTGATAAGTTAAGGAACTGGCAGTGATTGAAATTACATTTGAGGCAATATTTTAGCACATTTTCATTTGATGTAGTGTTTGAATGAAAATGGTGGACAAAGATGTGGAGCAAATTTGAATTCGCCTCAAATTCAGTTTATCTGAAGTGTTCCAGAAATCTCTAGAAGTTTGGGGAACATCAGATTTAATTTAAATTTAATAATTGTACAAATTTTAAATATATTTATTTATTATATTCAATTATTATTCAATATTTTTGATAAGGTGGTTAGAGAAATAGTTTTAGCCACTTATTAGGTTCAAACTTTTCCTATTTTGGACATTCAGAAAATGATCCTTGTTGGCTCGTCTATTCGTTTTGCCATTCCCACTTCGCTTCAGATCATCTACAATGATGACTCCAGCATTCAACTGCTTATACTTGGTGGAAATATGTTTCTGTACATAGTCCAAAACATCCTGGGCCACCAATTCGGTGCCGTACCTCTTCACCACTGAGGCTGCGGCCTCGTCGCCATTGACCTCATCCCAAATGCCAAATACACAGACCTCGGCAACGTTCGGCATCTGGGAGATGACTGTCTCTATCTCGTTGGGATAGTACATGATGTTTTGGTACTTGAGCATGTCCTTTTTGCGATCAACTATAAATAAGAAGCCATCTTCATCAACGTAGCCCAAATCTCCGGAGTGAAACCACATCTGGGAGTCGCGAATCATTCGCGTCTCTTCTGGATTTCCATAATAGCCAGACCAATGCTGGCCATTGAAGAGGCACACTTCACCCTCTTCATTGGGGCCCAGAGCCACACCCTGTTCATTGATTATCTTGACCTTATTCCCAGATATAGGTCGACCGACTGAGTTGGGTTTTTCATCAAAGTGAAGGTTCAGCGTGCTTGCGCTGTTCATCTCTGTTATGGAATAGGTAAAGATCACATTTCCGTTGATTCGGCTACGAATACGCTTCTGAACTTCCAAAGAGCTGCGGGAGCCACCAAAAATATAATTCTCTATGCTCGACAGGTCAGCCTTTTCGAATTCCGGACAGTTTGCCAACATTGCCATGTGGGAAGGACACTGAAAGACTAAACCGATCTTATATTCTTCGATCATACGACACGTGAAGGCGGGATCGAAATCATTGTCAGCAATAACATTTGTTTTGTTGAACACTCCAGCGAGAATGATGGTTAAAAGACCTGAAATCCAGTCTAGGGTGCTGTGTGCATATTGCACATCATTAGAGGTCAGACGACTGTGAAAAATGAGAATATATAAGATGGTAATAGTCTTTACAGCGGGTTTCATTCAAGTCTAACTTACAAAACAGGCAATAAAAGCCGTTGACTGTCTTTAATCGTTACTGCTTTTGGTACCCCAGTGGTGCCGGAGGAGCAGAGAATGGCCAAAGTCTGATCGTGGCAAGGTTCCAAGCGAGCGGGCTGAAAGTTTTCCTCTATTGGTGTGGTCAGGATATCCAAAATGCAAAGGGATCCCATGGGATGATTTCGCAAGGTAATGATTGTGGTGTCCAGCTTGAGGTTTTCGGTAGCTGCCAGAACTCTCTGGTACTCATCCCCATCGCAGAAGATTAGACGCGGTCTGCTGATGCTGAACAGTTTCTCTATGGTGTCCTGTTCATAAGCAATGTTTAGGGAGTGGAATGGCATACCATTGAAGAAACAGCCGTAGGCTACGGCCACCAGGTGCGTGGTATTCCTGGCTATGAGGCCCACAATATCCGTTTGCTTTAGGCCCAGTCCCCGCATATAGCTAGCCACTCGCATTGCATTGAAACGTACCTCTTCCCGGGTCAGCACAGTCTTCTCAGTGGCTGAGATCTAGAAGGTTAGGTATTGCAATTGCAATAATATTTCTGGTTAAATAAATGAAGCAGCTTACTTGGGCAATCAGCTTCGGATGGCTTTCCAGCTCCCGAAAGATGATCTCCCCAATCGATAGGTGCGGTTCAAAGCAGTTCAAGCTTTCGCCTCCACTCCAGACCTTGAGATTGTCATCGTAGGTGATATGCGGCTTGTAAGGCATTTTGCGATCTATCAGTGGTTTTATGTGTTACTAACTGTTGATGATTCGTGGCCTGCTGGCCTCTTTTATAGAAGCAGCCACACGAGTTTCGGGACAAACAGAAGATAAGCACGCCCACATAAGATAAGCACAACGCGTGGCTGTATTCTTGCAAAACTAAGACTCTGGTATCAAGTAAAACCATTAAAATATATATCTAAGTTTACAACTTACCTTTATATTTTGATTGCCTGATATTCAGGTGGAACAGATGGGAGACTTATCAGTCATGAGTCTCTATCGGAAAAGTTGAGAGTCACTGAACGCGAATAAAATGTCAAAGTTCAATAGTCAATTCAATTCAATTCGTCCTACTAAAAAGATTTCGATGGGCAATAATTATAGACCTCCTATTCTCGAAACATTTCTTAGCCCTGATTTTAAATGAATGCCAAAAAGTATGCAATGAAAAATTAAAAGAGTTCAAGATAATGGTAATGTTCTATGGCGGGGGTTTTCGCGTGGCGTTTTTATTGTCTTTTCATCGCTGCTTCTTCTCTGGCCGCTGCCCATCTGCCCACTCGTCTTCATCCAGAATCCAGGTCCCAGAATCCAACAAGAATATACACAGTCTTGGGCGAGGTACAGAAAAGACTTACTTTTTGGTCCGAAAATAATAACAAACACACAATTATTGGTGACACAAAAAAAAAACATAAAACGAATTCCTTTAACTACTAATAAATCCATCAGAAATGGAAGATAGATATCCCCAAACTGTTTCCTCCCTATAACTTAGCAGAGAATTACCAAGTACTATAATATTACAAAAACCCCCGCATAAGAAACGTTCTCAAAACCACTCCATCCCAATTCGCAGCCACCACAAAATTTCAATGTTTGGCAATGTTTTACGTGAGAAATGGGCGTGTGTCCATGCAAAATCCAGTCAAAGCTTACACGGCCATGATTATTTGATGTCAAGCTCTGGGGTTATTTATAGGCAGCTGACATGACTATCTCCTGCGCAAGACGCACCCTGGATAATGTATAGTTTGAGGCGCCGTAAATAGTCTCCAAAGAATTTGCTTATGCAGAGGCAGAGAGTGGAGGAGAGACTGAGGGGCAGGTGGAAAATTAATATTTGCCACGTGTACAGCCTTAGATGTGTTAAGCGCTGGCCGCCGGCGGGCTCAAGACACGTGAAAAATGCCGAATAATCCATTACGAGTATGTTGAATGGAAGACCGACAAGTGGCTCTTATCGTCAGACAGCCCATGGAGAACGCAGAGCCTTTGCCGAGAGGTGTGGCCGGCCAAAGTTAAGAACTTCAGTCTCTTCTCAGTCACTGCACTTGACATGGCTGAACAGCAGCAGAGAGCGGCCTTTTGTACCTGGGACCTGGTTGTGACCATGGACTGGCCATAAATATGCCCCAAATGTCAGTCAAATGGTGTCTACTTTCCTACTGCATAAACTGTGGCGCTGCCCAAGGCGCAATGTAAAAGTTTATGGACTTGAAATGGTTAGGGACTGGGCTCGAACGGAAAGAAGACAATGAGTTAAACTGATTGATTTCATGGAAGTATGGGTATTTTGTGATCTATGGTTAAAGTTTACCATGCATTGGAAATTAAGTTTGAAAAGATGCGTCGATTCTGGGGCCATTTTTCCCATTAACCATTAGATATTTACTCTATGTTATAGGTTTTAGACCACGAATATTCGATACTTCACAAATAATTTGCCAAAACCTTTATCTTTCAATTTCCTAGCCCGCCCATAAGGCAACTTATGTTCTAAATAAACACTTACGGGTATTAAAGAAAGCTTTCTATTTATCCCACATGTCAATTCAATTTATGATGAACCCTCGTACCACCAGACTGAAATTGGTTTATCAGAACATCAAGCAAACAGTTGATAAACCCACGAGCTCATTCTCCATAGCCATGCAACCCCAAACTTAACTCAAATATTATGGCTGACTTTTTGCCATACGAACACCAACGGCGTGTCATCACCCCAGGAGATACAGATACAGACAGAGCAAAAGAGATAGGGAGAGTGTGAAAGAAAGACAGAGAGAGAGAGGGAGAGAGAGTTGGAGATGTTGGAGAAGGTAACGCGATAGCGAAGCGGAAATTTGAGCAATGCAGCTAAATTGCGTTTAACCAAGCAAGCGAGAAAACTCAAACTAAAGGCATTGGAGAGACCCAGACCCAGACCAGAACGCCCAAAAGCCCAAAAACCCATCCGCAGCCGAATCCGAATCCGAACCCGGACACGGAGGAGGCCCGGCCCACCTTCGAGGGAAGACAAACTGCGCGTTGAAAACATAAATTCTTGATTGCAATAGACGTCGACAATGTTGTCACCGCCACCGCCACCGCCGACCCCAACGCGTGGGGGGCATCATCATCATCATTTTGATGTCGTCTCCTCATGAAGTTGCGCCATATTTCACTCAAGGCTAGCATTTCAAAAGGAGCACACGCCCACAGACCCCTCAGCGAAATGGCGTTGACCAAAAGTAACAAAAGGAACACGTGACATCTGCGGTACATAAATAAAGCGAATGCGAGAGGGGAACCAATGTAAATTATTGCACGGAAGGACCTTACATTTGGGGTCACCATTAAGAGAGTAACGTATTTATAGAGCAACCCAATCCAAAGACACCCTGCCAATCAATGAGTTGCCCATTCCAGACAACGTCTTACATTTCTCCTTTCTCCCGAATTTAGGCAAATTAAGTGCTTAAATTTCAATTAAAACTTGTACTTGAACTTCTTCCTCCGGAGATGAACGTCTTCCATCTCATTAATGCTAAATATCTGCGATACTTTATAGTAATTAGGAAGAGTCAAATTGAATTGGCATTAGAGACCCTGCTAAGCGGGAGGGCCCATTGCTATAAAAAGCAAATGTTATTAGGGTTAGACTTGGCAACCAATTTTCCGGGGGAGTAGGCAATTTGCTGGGAATGGGATACGGAAACAGGTTGCAGATCCATTTGGAATCTAAAAACTTTCATAAGAACATTATCCTTCATGGAAGATATTTCTAAAAATGTGTTGCCCGCATAAATAGCCCAAAACGAGGGGGAACATTGAGAGTCGCGACTCTACATTTATACACGATACTCAGTCAGTATGTCTCCGGCAAAGGGCGCAGACATTACACGAGGAAGCGTGTGTGAAAGAGAGGCAGAAAATTATACTTCGGTCGGAAATGCGTCCTTCTGGGCGTTACATACTCTTTACCCAGAAATCGAATATACCCGGATACTCATTTTGAGTACCGGGTATAAAAATGATGGGCAAAAACAACATGGTTTGCTAGCTAAATGTTATCTCACAGGAGATTCAAAAGTTGAAATTGCATACCATCGACTGCTACATAAAAGCTTAAAATTATTGAGACTTAGACCACTTTCGGAATGGAATAATGTATTTTTGGGCTTGAAGCGTTCAGGATACGTGGGAAGCTTTGGCAAGTCGATAAAAAAGTATAGTCTATGTTCTATTATTTCTGTGTATACCATCATTTCAAGTAAGGAAAAACCTACTCGAAATCTCTTTGAACTATCAAAGCAATTATTACACATCATATCCATAACTTTTAAAGGTAATACCATTCAGGAAATCGAATTTCAAGTTTATACGCATATATTTATCCAGATGAATTGTTAAATTTAAAAAAGAGAAAAGTATTACAAAAGTTCAACGATTTCTTGTATTGGTCAGTGGCTTGGAAGACGGAAAGTATTTCTGTAAGCCCCTCCCCCCCACCAAAAATATCTCGGAATACTCGAAATACAATACAATTTGATTTCCATTTACGTTTGGATCTCTGGCTTTGATTGCCGTTGACCTACTTGATGCCTGATTACCCAAAAGCGAAAACACACTCCACTCCGCACTCCACTTGCCTTACCGCACAGAAGGAGGTAGAATTCTCCTGCATGTGGCATAGTTTGCATAACTTGAGGCGCATGCCGCATTCTTGGCTGGCAAATAACTTTGCATACTTTTTGGTGGCGCCAGCGGTATTCAGGCCGACTTTGCCTTGATTTATGCAGCAAACACTCTCGATTAATTGGCCACAGAGCTCTCTGCTTATTGCACACATGATAAAGGCTTGTGCGAGGGTATAGTATCCTTTTATTCCCCGAAAAAGTAAACACAACTATTTCATTAATTTGTGGTCCCAGACGTCTCTAAACCGTGTGCTTGTTTGTCTTCGAGTTTAGTTTTAATCGCATTTGTTTGACATCGCTCCCTCTGTGTCTCTCCATCTTTGGATGCCATCTGGCTTTCAGGCTTAAGTCAATATTTTGGTTATAAATCTAAATTTCCTTCAAATGTGTTAAGATTAGAAAGTAAAACCTCTAGGACTACTCATCATTTATGTTAATTATAAATGTGCAGGGAAAACCATTTAACAAACTGGAAACTTTAAATAATCTAGATGTCCACAGGTTAATATTGAGTTTGCAAATGAATATTTAATTCACATAATAATAGAAATAAGTGAATTAAGATTTCAAATGCATTCGTTTTTCTGTGCTTCTTGGGGTACCTTATTTTATATATTTCTTTATATTTAAGTACCCGTTAGCTTATTCCCTTTCTGCTAAATTTCGATATCATCGCGTATGCACAAACATTTCATTACATTTTCCACCGTTTGCAATTTATCCCCGTGGCAATTTTATATATTTTATATATGTATGTATTTCGGTTGGTCTTCGTTTAACCAATCTTTTCCTCTCTCTCTCTCGAAAACAAGTCAAGCGGTAGCTACCAGGCTGTCAACCGCACAGATACAGGATACGGAGCTCAGACCCGGATTGGGATGGGTAATCAAAGGTAAGAGAGAGGTTTCCACATTGGGGCACGGTGCTTTTGAGAGGCACCGAGCAGAGCGAACTGCACCTGACGCACGGGCAAATACACCAAGGGCCAACTAGCTGATGCCGCTCCTTTCGCTGCACCTCGTTTCCGTCCTCTCTATACATCTCCCTCTCTGAGTGTATGCTCCTGTTGCTAATGTAGTTTACTTACGCTGAAATATTTGCTTTGCCCCAACTGCATTTCCATTTCGGAGCAGGAGTCAATTTTTATCACTCGCTTGAAATTTGCATACGGACCTGGCAGTTTCACTCTTCTGCGGGCTTCCAGCAATTGCAGGCACATTGCGGCAAAGGTTTAAGAAACGATATTTTTCCACAACTACATTTTCTAACACAACAATTTTTAATCATAATTATACTTAGATATAAAAATGTATATCAAAAGATTTGCTACTAGAGTGGAAATTATAAAACGAAAGGTCTTTTTGACTCTTTCTTTCTTTTAGGCTCCGAGTGAGTCCTGGCAGCCACCCCTACCTAACCTAACATGTTCAAATATCTTTAATTTCAATCACTTTTGCACCACTATGCAATTGTCACCAAGAAAGCAGAGCGTGCCCAAAAAGCGCATTGCCAAACAGCAATTGGGCTGCTTCTGAACTCTAAAAATCCAAGAGAATTTCTGTGCCTGCTTTTAGGCAAAATTAAGATAATTATGTAGAATAGTCATAAAAGAGGTGCTCTGGAAAGAGAAAGAATCAGAGAGAGAGTAAGAGCAGCCAAGGATCAGCCGCAAATTGCCGTCATCATTCGTTTGGACTACCTTTTGTCCGCCTTTCTGCTGGCCTGTCCGGGACTTATGAGAAAGGCCAAAATGTCATGTACAACAGATAAAAAGGATACTGGCAGAGGAACGGACTGGGTTACGGAGATGGACACGGACACAGCCACGGACACGGCGGCTAATGACACAAAGAAAACAACAACGGGAAAAACAACGAAAAGGGATATTAAACAACAAAAAACCAAAAAATGAATGGAAAACCAGCTCAGGCCCAGAACCAGAAAAGGGTTATATAAAGCACGTGCCCTCCTAACTCTGAGCCAGGCTCCCTTCGCCCCCTTATCTTTGGTCTAGGCCATTATTGTAGAGGCTTTTGTCTTTGTTGTTGCTGTTGTTGTTCCCTACTTACTCCTTTTTTTGTTGTTTGTCCTTTAGTGAATTGAAACAATTTGTCACTTTTGGCCAAGTCTTTGCCTGCGGCGGATTTTGGTCTACCTTTCCCTCTCTCTCTCTCTCTTTCTCTTTGTTTCTTTCTGTTAGACTCCTTTGTAGTTAATGAAATAAATGAAGAGCCAGAGCCCAGATGGGCGCACTGAAATCTACATAATATTTCTGACAGTGTTTTATTGCAAATTGCCAAGTTTTGTTGCTGCCTCAAGAATTATGAGTGGCTTGATAGGCCATGGAGTAGGCCAAAATTAACAGGAGATTGTATTGTGTAATAGACCTTGTATATGGTGTAATGACACAAATGCAATACAATTAAATAGAAATAAAGTTGTTATCAAAGCTGCAAATACAGCAGATACAGATACAAAAAAGTATAGAAAATATATACCGAGAAGGATGCAACCCTTTGAATAAATTTGGTTATTAAATCATGTTTCTAATGAACAAATACCAAATACTGAAGTATATATTGGTAGAATTTATATACATTTTTCAGCTCGCTTAGGCATCGTATCTATTTATTATTCACAAAAAACCTTTTGCCTAAATTGTGATTTAATTTATTGTGGCTTAAAATCCGCTTATAAGTATATAAAAAGAAGCACATTTATTTTTAAATCGAGCTTAGTTTTTCATGAATGATTTTTATTAATTGAATCTAACATATTACTATTACTATTACTATTACTATTACTACATTACTATTCAATATTCTTTTAATGAAACACATTAGAAACACATCAAAATTGCACTGCAAATATGATCCAATCTTGTATCATAGAATCCCCTAGGGAAAATGAGACATCCTTTCGTGGTAATGGTTTAAGCTCTAATATAGTAATATAGTAATATAGTAATATATACGTACATACATTCATAGAACGGAAATTATTATCCAGAAATTCGGATAAGAAACAAACTCCCTCGTCAGTTAAAAAACACAGCGTAATTCAGACAAATTTAAAAACACAGACATTATAACGCATACGATATAAAATATAAAAAAAAAGTAATAAAAATTAAGAAAGGAGAAAATTTATTTATTTATCTTCAACATTATATTCAAAGATGAATCCTGCAATAAAATTATCTAGAGCAATAGGCCCTTCTGTCTGAAATATTAAAAATACATTCAAAAGAAAATTTAATAACCAAGAATATATCCATATAAACTAATAATAAACTTATAACACACTGTAATTATTAGATACAAATGTAGGTATTGATCAAATATTGTTTCGATTACAGTTTAAGAGAATATTCTATAGTCTTGAGGAAATAGTGCAATAAAAAAAGTTGCACTATCGCTAGGGAAAAATCAAAATAAAATAAGAAGTAATAATACGAACCTAAGGCATGTTTTTAATATTTTAAGATTTTCCATTAAAAAATTTAAAGTGTCACTCATCTTAAAGAGGAGATGTCTATGGCATAATCATTTGATGTCATTGATGCCACTCCACAGTCTGCACTTGTTTAATTCATTGTTTACACAATTATCCTCCACGAATGTGGTATTCGGGGTCGGAATACTCACATTTCGAGCATATGTTCGATCCACTTTATTAAATATCCCTCTGCCATCCAGGCAGGCCATCCATCGATAAATGCCTGCATATCCGATACCGATGTGTACAATGAACTGCATTTCATTAGCTCACCGCACTTGCCACGTGCGAAAACAGCAACAACAAAATGGCTTGGTGGAAAAAAGACGAAGCAAAAAATCAGTCAGAGCTGTTAAATTTTATTGAAAAGCCATTTCATTTGCATAACTTACGGATTGAACATTATATAACATTACATTAAATTAATGCCAGATGGCCACTTAGGGTGAATAAAACCAATTGATATTGTTCACACAAGCAGTTAAAGACTGACCGAAATAAAATAAATTAAAATAAAAAACGGACACGGAAACGGAAATGGAAATGGAAACAACAACAAAATATGTAGAAAAACATTTCATTTTGGTAGCGGGTTCAGGTTTCAGGCTTACCTCAAAATCCAAACAAATAAATAAGATTATGTCGAGGACTGTGGCACGGGACATGAGGCATCTCTCTGTGAAAAGCCCTAGCTGTGGACGTACTTAACCTCAACTGTAGGCGGCCAGTCATCCTTATCCATAAGCCCAGGGACTCAAAGTCCAAGTTGGCCGTTTGATCTGCTGCAGCAAGGCCATACTGCTCTGTCCACTTGTACACCTGGCCATTCTGGCCTTCCTTTGAACTTTACCCAACGGTTACCAAATCGGCCTAAATGTCTAAACAGGAAATCAATTCTCAACAGCCTTTTGTGTTCTACTCACACTGAAACCCATCCAGTGCCCATCCGTCCACTTTTGCTGTGTTCTACATCGTATCTCGAAGCAGAGCTTGGGATTGGATTTTGTGCTTGACCAGTGGCTGGCAAAATGTTTGCTCTCTGGCGAATACTCGTTTCTGAAGGCCCAAGACTGGAGCTTATTGCAGTTTCGGAGGGTGTTGCACCCAACGCCCATTTAATGGGTTAGAGGCAGAACATTTGGAAAACGACAGCTTAAAGGAATCATGTTTTGTTGGGGGCTGACACGCGGAAATGGAAAGCGGATGGATTACGCGCTATGGTGATTTTCCATCTTTTATTTTCATTACACCCAGAGAAAAACACTGCGAATCGAATAGTTACACTTCGATTTAAGAATGTGGAAATTATAAAAACAAAGCTTTTCACTTACATTTCATCAAAAATATAAAAATATTTGATTTTAATTTAATTAATATTTATATTAAATATTTTCATATATTTCCTAAACTTAAATTTAACATTTGTTTTAAAGTTTTTTATAGATGGTTATGATAGATTGCTATAAATGAAAATAGGGACATTCGTTGTCCATGGCGCCAATCAGCACTTTCGGCTGAGAGGAATATTTATTTTTTTTTTTACCTCTTACGGCTAAACCGTAGTAAAAATTCTTTTTAATACATTTTTATTTAAATCCAAGTGTTGATTCGATTTAATTAGAGTGTTTCTATCAACATGTCTGTAAGGAAAGCTATATAAGTCCTTGTGAACAATCAACATATAAGTAGATTTAATTTCTTGAATGACTCTTCAAATTAGCCTCTGAGCCCTCTTCTCTTTGTCTGAATGACTGACGTTCTGCATTCCCTTCAAGTTCGTTGGGCCCAGGGCCAGTGGCTCCTTCAGAGGCTCCATTGCTTCTGCTTCAGTTGATGCCACGCTGCTGCACTGTTGCACTGTGCATTGTTGTGTGCTGTACTCATGTCTGGGGCATTCTTGAAATGCAACATTTCACCGGAAAGCAGCGGAAAGTCTATAGAAAACTAAACTCAGTTACTAGAGAGCTCCACTTGTTGTTGCCGTTGCCGCTGCCGCTGCCGCTGCTGCTGCTGTTGTTTTTCTTGTTGGTTGCCCCAAGTGGTGGCAAGTTAACAAAAGGTGCGCCTATGCATATGCCGCATGCTCATTGTTGTTGCTCTTTTTTCTCCTTTTTTTTCCTCAAGCCGCAGTCAAGCGGCAATAAAGAGTGCAGGCGGTGGCGGTGGCGGTGCGGCCTTAAACTTGGCAAATTACTTTAACACAGGTTGGATTTTTGTCCTCTCTTTCTCTCTTCGTATCTATCTTTCTAGCAGCGACCCTAAAGATAAAGCGCCGCACACGAAAGTTACTCAAGGAGAAGGCAAAAAAAAGTACCAAAGAAAGTACAATACAGTCAACATTCCGACTATGAGATATCTCTTGTCAGGATTTATTTCTTGTTGCTAACCACAACATATAGGACTTATTTATCTTACCTCTGTCTAGATATAATAAATGTGAAAATGTTCACCGGATTGGTAAATAATATCAATATACATATATCACTATACTAAAATATATTGTCATATATTTCTTCTAGAAAATGCTGCCTTTTTCCATTTACACGAATAGAATACACCCAATATACTCTAGAAGTAACAGGTAAACCAAAAAAAAAGAGACAAAAGTTAATGGATTTCTCTTGTGATATTTGACTTGAGCACTGACCCAAACCCCAAGACCCGAAGCCCAAACAATTCTATATTTTCGTTAGGCATCCTATTTTATTTCGTTCTTTATGCGCGTCGTGAATTTTTCAAGTGAAAAGTTTACATTTATTATCAAGGTGTACGAGTGTGCAGGGAAAGTCGGGGGCATAGGCCCAAGAACCTGTCCTTCATACGACAACAAACAACACATTACGTTTAATTGAATGCTGCGGTTGTGTCGCCTGTCCCGCCTGTCCTGCCGACACGCTGACTCCTTCTTCATTCGGTCTTTTCTGCCCCACTCAGAGGCACGCGCCGCGTAAGAAAAGAACAGAAATTATAATGTAGTGTAAATATTTAATGATGATGTGGCTTTAGATTACACTGCCGTCACGTGGTTGTTGTTAAACGTGCACATTCACACCACCCTCGCAATGGAGGAGGCTGGGCCAGGACACCTCTCTCATGGCGAGCTTGATCTGACCAATTCAATGAGCTGGAAATGTCGCTACCTTCGGGGTATTTTTTACATGCGTACGCACTGGCAGAAGCCAAGACTTGATGTAATTCCTTGAGCGGCGCTCAGTGAACCGCAAAAAGCAGAAGGCAGCAGATATGCAAATGGAAGTAAATATGAGATGTAGCATTTATATGGGAAGTTTAATGAGCGTAAATAAGAAATGCATCAGTAAAATTTTACTACTAGTATAAGAAGGTAAATCTCTTAAGCCGCAGCAAATTTTCTTTGAGCACTCCATGAAATGAAATTATGTTTGAATTTTGAATTTTCCCCGCTCACTTCTTAGGCGCCATCTGTTGAATTCCGTTGAAAGCTTCTCATAGAGTTACCAAGCCCCCCGAACAAGTCATGTGATTGTGGACAACAACATCTTCATACCCTGGGAAATGGATATTATTGACTTGAGAAAATGTTTGTCATCCCAGTCTCCAATGAAAGCAAAAACTATTTAGTCTCTGTTTTAAAGCTATCACAACGATATTTTGCAGTTTATTGTCTCCTTATGAACACCAAGAATGAGTTCGGAATCGGAACTCGTCTAAAGCATATCAACCTGAGAAAATATCTTTATTAATTACGTTTTAAAAATGGTTTGAAAAACGGAATCTTCATATTAAATTAACGAAATAGGGTATACAAGGGCCTGTACATGCATCATGTCTTCAAATACCAGCAACATTGCGACTCTTTTTTTTGTTGACCTATTTTGTTTAAACCTTGTTTTAGTCAAAATACAATAAAAGCAAGGACTAAAAACTGGCCAGTTAAGTAGAAAATTGATTCATTAATCGTATTAAATTATGTGGGCATAGATAAACGCCCGGTTGACAACATTTAAATCCTTGTCGCTCACATTCAAAAAAGTTCGATTTGGCGCGCACCACTCGGTATATTTTTCAAATGAGACCGTATATTTCGGTGCTGTTCTGAGGGTCATACTGTAAAAACTGGTTTTCGCCGCGCTCCCATGTGGTGTTTTTTAGTGCTAAATGGTATTTTTGTCAATTATTAATTTTATTTTCAATTTTATATAGAAATCCAATAAATGCAAGTACTTCGAATAGGCCAATCATGTATAGAATTGATTCATCAAGCGTACAAAATTGAGTGGGCATGGCTAAATGTTCCATATAGATAGTTATATTCAACGGAAGAAAGAAAACGAGGAATATGTAAAATATAACTTGAATTCGTCAGTATATTTACGGTATATTTTTAAAATGTGACGGTATATTTTTAAATATTTCTGTGGGACGGTATATTTTAACGATAAGTCCGCAGTCACACTGCTGTCGATAGTTTTTCGAAAAACATCGACAGTGCAATCAATAGTTCTCCACCAAACATCGCAGACATTTAATATTAATTTAATTTTCAATGTTATATAGAAATCCAATAAACGCAAGGACTAAAAACTAACCAATTGTGTAGAAAATTGATTCATCAATGGGCTAAAATTATGATGGCATGGCTAAATGTTCTATATAGCTGGTAATATTCGTCGGAATATCAAAATCGAGGAATATGAACTCGAATTGGTCAGTATATTACGGTATATTTTGTACATTCCGGTATATTTCTAACGGTCAGACCGTATATTTTATCGAAAAACTCGACGGCCACACTGATATCATGTGAATAGAGAAACGTCATGTGATTGTGATTTTTTTTCGCACGAAGTCACCTGTCGCCGAGAAAATAGAATTACGCCTTCAATTTGGTGAGTGTCCTGCGAATGATGGAAAATTGAAGACCCTGCAACGTGTTTAATCTCAGCTAGACAAGAAAAACCTGCAAAATGGCGGCCCAAATACGCACAGTGGTGACATCGACTTTCCTGGGGCTCTTCACGGCCGCAGCCACCATCCTCATCCTGTACTTTGTTATGACGGGCAAGGGCGAGCGGGTGAGCGTTGGCTGGTTCCTCACCTCGTCGAATCCCTACATGTGGGCCTGCCTCGGCATTGGACTTGCCGTGTCGCTGTCTGTGGTAGGCGCCGCCCTTGGCATCCATACGACGGGCACCAGCATTGTTGGCGGCGGTGTTAAGGCTCCCCGCATCAAGACCAAGAATTTGATTTCCGTCATCTTCTGCGAGGCCGTCGCGATCTACGGCCTGATCACTGCCATTGTGCTCTCCGGCCAGTTGGAGCAGTTCCAAATGGAGACGGCTCTGAACAATGTCGCCATCATGAACAACAACTGGTTCTCGGGCTACTTGATCTTCGGTGCTGGTCTCGCCGTCGGCCTGGTCAACTTGTTCTGCGGCATTGCTGTTGGTATTGTCGGCTCAGGTGCTGCTCTTTCGGACGCCGCCAATGCGGCCCTGTTCGTCAAGATCCTGATTGTGGAGATTTTCGGCTCGGCCATTGGTCTGTTTGGCCTGATTGTGGGCATTTACATGACGTCCAAGTCGAAGATGGGTGACAAGGAGTAAGACTGCCAGTCTTCAGAGTAAGTGTGCATCGGATCAATGCATTTCAGCCTCTTTTAAATGCCGTTTTTCGTTTGCAGACTTCACTTACTCATCGGCAAGAAGAGAACAATAATCAGCCATCAAGTCATTCCCCCCTTAACACGAGGGCCTCGCACAGCAACATCAGTGGGGGCCAGGTTTTTTTTTCTGGAAATTACAACAAAAAGCTTGCGTTATATGCAGTTACAGTTTGCTCGAGGAATCCCTACCGCTGCTTTAAACTGGGACTTTAGTTACTTATTAAGTTGATAGTTTTTTGATAACTTAGATGTTTATTTTTACGCCACGCCTACTCGCGCAATTATCAGCATCCAATTTCAATTGATTGCTGAGTGTGCATGGTGTAAAAATGACAAAGATTTGTTTATGTAATAATTATTCTTTTGCCGATCGAAAGACAATTGTATTGTGTGTGCATGTGTGTGTATATTTATGATTCTAAGAAGTTTGTTATGTTTTTGTTTCTACTGGCTCTTGTATTTCTAAATGAGAATGTATTATATTAACTACTACAAAACGATGAACATGTATATTTTATGCTGCTCCCAATGGCAGAAGCAAAGGAAGATACACAACAGTCGCATTATTATTATTATACATAGCAAGTATTCCATATTAAACAAGTAATAAAATCTATACGTTTTGTTTATCAATCTATGTGAATGAATGACTGCGAGGCGGGGGCTTATCAAAAGCACGCGCAAACTTGTTATAACCATAGCACATACATACATATGTATATCAGCTATATCTAGGTGCATATGTGAAGTATCATATTGGGATTACCTAAGGTCACTCTCCTTACGCAGATCTTTCGTCTATCGGTACAATCTGATTAATCGCTCAGTTGTAATTGGAACAGCTGTGTTTGGTTACCTAAAATTTTAATGTGGAAAGTCACTGACTTTGGAGGAAGTCATACCATAGTTATGGCAATCTTTGCTTATATATGTGCGAATAGTTCAGCTAGTTTCTGAGCTCTATTAAGATGACTCCATTCAACTTTAAACTTTTCTTGTTTCAATATTTGGAATTTAAATTTGCCGCTCATTTGTTGTTCAATTTATAACACTAAAATCAGGGCGGCATTCCAATTCCATGTATCGATAGCACCATCGACTGTTTTTCCTGGTCTTTTTTACTGATCTTCGTAGTTGATTTCACTCTTTTCTCTCTGCTGGATAGGATGCAGTTATACTAACAAATACACTAACGGTGTATGGAATGAAGCAACAATAATGCATTCCAAACAAATATCACCTACAATATGTATCGATATATTGATATATCGCTATCTCTTCTTTGCCTTTGCCGCCATTTTCGAAAAGCGTCCGCCATCTTAACATCTCTTCCTTTTCAAGCCTCTTTCTTTTCTTGAAACGTGAGCGGAGCCGCACGCAGTGCAGAGAATAATCGTAATTTGCAATTTGTTTGCTTTAAAATGTCTGAAACCGATGTCGAATCTACTGTGGTGGTGTCAGAGGCGGCTGTGGTGCCTATAGAAACTGCCATTGACGAAATATGGGAGGAAGAAGGAGTGGCTGACGTAGCCTATCAGCAAGCCAATGAGTGGCCTGAAATCAAGCTTTTCGGCCGCTGGGCCTGCGATGACATATCCATTGGTGATATTTCGTTGCAAGACTACATTGCCGTGAAGGAGAAGTTCGCTCGCTACTTGCCGCACTCGGCGGGACGCTATGCGGCCAAACGCTTCCGCAAAGCTCAATGCCCAATTGTGGAGCGCCTTACCTGCGGGCTGATGATGAAGGGTCGCAGTAACGGCAAGAAACTTCTGGCTTGTCGCATCGTAAAGCACGCATTTGAGATCATTCACTTGCTGACTTCGGAAAATCCATTGCAAGTGACTGTTAATGCGATTGTCAACTCTGGGCCACGTGAGGACTCTACACGCATTGGACGCGCTGGAACTGTGCGCCGTCAGGCTGTGGATGTCTCGCCATTGCGTCGCGTCAATCAGGTAAGCAATATATGGCAAAATACGGCTTAAAGTGATGGCATCATTATTCCTACCATCTGCTTTGCAGGCTATTTGGTTGATTTGCACTGGGGCACGTGAGGCGGCTTTCCGCAACATCAAAACCGTGGCCGAGTGCCTGGCCGATGAGCTGATCAATGCCGCCAAGGGATCGTCCAACTCGTATGCAATCAAGAAGAAGGATGAGCTGGAGCGTGTGGCCAAATCGAATCGTTAAATTGCCCATTTCATTGTTAATACAGACATACATATGCGCTATGTATGCGCACATTCCACAAATGTAACTGTAAATACAGTGTTGTATTTTCGAAACCATATAGGTGTTTCACTCTAACGCACATTGTGTATACAGCCGTCCCTTTCTCGCTGCAGGCAACATAGAATTGGAGATGCAAATTTTTAAAAAATTTAACGTTTGTTTGCGAGCTTAGATGGCGCGCAAGGTGCTGGTCAGCCCCCACTTTTCTTTATCAGTCATTCAATGTAGAGATCAACTTCTATTCATTGGAGCGAGTGCTATCGTCTGGAATATCAACTGTAAAAATGACTTTTCGTACCCGATTAATTTTGCTGATAGCTACCGTATCCACCGTGGCAGTGGCGGCTCTCATTCTCAGCCATGTGATGACAAACACCGGCGAGCGTTTGGGATTTGGCTGGTTTCTGTACACCAGCAGTCCCTACCTGTGGGCTGGCCTGGGCATTGGACTGTCGGTGTCGTTATCCGTGGTGGGAGCCGCCGTTGGAATCTATACTACGGGGACCAGCATCGTCGGGGGCGGGGTCCGCTCGCCCCGCATCAAGACCAAGAACCTCATCTCGATTATATTCTGCGAGGCAGTGGCCATCTACGGGCTGATCATGGCCATAGTTTTGTCCGGGAGTATAAACAACTATCGCCTGGCAAAGATGCTGAGCGACAAGGGCCAAATGGCCAGAAATATGTTCACGGGATTCGCTGTTTTTGGGGCCGGGCTGGCTGTCGGACTGGTCAACATCTCTTGCGGCGTGGCTGTTGGCATTGTGGGCTCTGGAGCAGCCCTAGCCGACTCGGCCAATGCGTCGCTCTTCGTCAAGGTTCTAATTGTGGAGATATTTGGCTCGGCCATCGGTCTCTTTGGACTGATTGTGGGCATATACTTGACATCCAAGGCGGATATGATTTAAACCCGATTACAAATCAAAAACTACTATTTATTAAGGCCTATTAAAGTAATTAAACACTAATCTTCCTCATCATCGTCGTCGCTATCGTCCGCCTCATCGTTATTGGCCCCCTGATCGCTGCCCTCATCATCTTCCTCGTCCCAGTGCTTGATTTTCTTGTTGGTCATAAAGTCCTCTCGCAGTACATTCCACTCAGACTTCTTTTTTCCAGTTGAAGACGCCTCTGCTGTGTCATCTTCGTCATCATCATCTGTCTCTTGCTCCTCCTTCTTCACGGCATTGTCTATGGCCGTGGACTTGGCCCGCTTGCCGCTCATTAACACGTCCAGGAACTTTCTCTTGTTAATATTATTGAGCACTGCATCCTGACGACTGTCCAGTGGCCCTGCATCTGCCAGCTGTTGTTCGAGATCCTTCTGCTGAATGCGCACTGCGTTGAAGAACTGAACCACGCCTCGAGTGGCCACCTTGCGTAGTGTTCTTTCCCTCTCTAAGTCCTGGTAGCTGGGCTTCACTCTCAGCTGCAGGGGAACATTTCTTCGCTCTGTCTTGGTCAGAGTGGCATCCAATGCGGATTTGTCAGCGTCACCATCCTCCTCATCATCATCGTCCTCCTCTTTGACATCGCCCCCAACGACTTCAAAGTCAAATCCTGGCTTCTTTGCCGCTTCGCTGGTCTTGGAACGAACGACCGCTGGATTCTTCTTGGCCCGGGACAGCACGGTGGGTCCCACTGACTTGCTCTTCAGTACCTTTCCAATGCAATCTGCCCAGCCGGCGTTGGCCCCTGTGTCGCCGTCAACATTCTGACTGTCTTCAGAGTCAGATTCGTTGTTGGAACTGTCTGTGGCCGGCGCAGCCTCTTTTTTCGGGCGCTTCGCAGTGAGAAGAGCCATTTTATTCGGTCAGAAAACAGAAACAAATTTTAAAAACAAAATACGCGTGCTCCTCACGTTGCTAGTGGTGGTAAAATTTGTATGATGATAATCGATAGCTATCCACATCAAATACAATCAGCTGCGATATTACCATCCCTCAAAAGCGACAAAAAAGAAGAAGAGAGCCGGCCGACCGAAAAACTGAAATTTTCTATTAAAAACAATTATAACTAGAAAATGCTGAAGAAGAAACTAGAGGCCTTGGGGTATCCCACACCCAGTGATCTGGCGCTAAGCAGTAAGTACTGATTAGAGGATTTTGAGAGGTTATTAATAAGGTAATTTCACCACATATCCAGATCGCAAGGACTTTGCGAGCACAATCCTTTGGCTGGAGGACCAAAAGATAAGACTATATGCAATAGAAGATCGCGAAATTCTGCGCAACGTAGACAATGCCCAGATGTGGGAGGATGGCTACCTGAAGTACTGTGCAGACCTGAATATGCCTAGCCTGGGAACACAAAACGAACAGCTCGCCTGGATTTTGGGTCATGCCATACGTCTGGAGTTTCTGGACGATCCAGCGCAGTATGAGTCGATCAACAGCAAGCAACCGCTGCCGAAGATCAACGGCAGCCAACCACATCAACAAAAAGTGCAGGTTATTTTTGAAGGAAAAATGAATGGTAAAAGGTTTCACTTAGAAAAGCGACTCTGTAACGCATTCATTTATTTCCCAAATAGTGGATGACAAAGAATTTATTGCTGGAGTGCGCACTCTGGCTGGCCAACTGAATGTGCCTCATCATCCCAATCATTTGCTGCAGCTGGAAGCCGTAGCCCGGGTGGTACACGAACGCCTTTCGCCTGCTGCCAGGGGACGCCAGCCCATCACTATGACACCCTTTCCCTTTGACAAGGGCAACGATGTGGTCTCCGCCAACGATCCCGCCCTTGACCTTCCCATGCGCATACTGCGCCTCTTGCAGATCCAGAGCCTGCGTCAGCTACAGACGCACATCAACGAGACGATCGTGTCGGTTCAAAATCTAACTGCCAATCCAAAGACTGACACCAAGCTGGGAAAAGTGGGATTCTGAACGCAGTTCCCAACGATCAAATTCAATAGCCAATCATGAACAGTACATAACTAATTGTAAATTTAATGAGTCAGCTAGCAATTACAACCGCCTGTCTAGCGTCGAGAAAAAAATCCATGATCCTTTGGTATAGTCTTTGTGGGCATCGTCCCCTCCTCCGGTTTCTCCTTGGCGGCTGGCTTCAGGAATCCTGCATTTCCCAACCGAGCCACGCCCAGAGCTCCAACAGCTAATGAAGATACATACATATAACCAATAAAAATTGAAATGCCAAGTAGAAATGGAGTACGCACCGGCTGCCAACCCTTTCATTGTGTAGTTCTCGAGAGGCTTGCTGCGCCGCTTTGCCTGGGCCAACAGAAAGACTCCAATGCCGATCAGCCCGAAACCGCTAACCAGGCGGCAGCCCAAGCAGTCCACCTCACTGCTGGTATTGTCTTTGTTCCAAAACGACAGTCTTCCAATCATTTCGTTTGTTTCTAGAAAATTGTTGAATTGATCATCCAAGGCAAACTTTTCCTACATCCTTTTCTACATTCCTTTTCGATACATCGATAGCTATCGTGTGTACATCCACGTTTACGTGCGAATGGTTCAAGCAGGTGTGAAGTTTAAATTGGCTGGGAATTAGTTTACTTATTTGAACGGCTGACAAAAATGGAATTTCAGCGAAGTGATGCCATGCTTATGGAGATTCTGCAAGGTCGAAAGACCATCGTCGGATTCCTGGACTCCATCTTTGGATTTCTGCGTCGCAAGTACACAGATTTAGACCTGAAACTTGATAAATTTAACCTCCCTGCTGCGATTACTCTAGCACCGACTTTTACCACACGAAAAAGGATGAGGCTGACAGGATTGGATTTCCCAAGGGAATGCGCGATCAAATTCTTTACGGAGCAATGCAGCGCTACGACCCGGACTGCATTCTTCAATCAATGAACGTCGAGAGTGAAATTGGAGGCAATGGTACATATCTTCCTCCTGCTGTTGAGGAAGTAATCGTGGAAAGTGAGGCAAAAATCCCACAACACAAGGCTGATTCAGCAGAGGCTGTATTTTTCCCCATTGACTACAAGAATGGAGCTGTCTTTGCAAGCCACTGCTGGTCTCAGACGTTAAAGGATGTGGAAGTCCAAGTGAAACTGCCCGAAGAACTAAAAATATCCAAAAACCTGAATATAGACATCAAAGGTGGCCACCTTAAGGTGAGCAGCAAGCAAAAGCCAGAGCACGTGATTCTAGAGGGAAATCTTAGCCAGCGGATTAGGCATAACGAAGCGTTGTGGACCATTGACCATAACATGCTGCACATCAGTTGTGGTAAGTACTCCACGAATCCTTGAATGGTTCAAATAATACCAATCCCTTCCACTAGACAAGGCCAGGGAGCTGTGGTGGGACCGACTCTTCGAGGGCGACGCCGAAATCGATACAAAGAAAATTGACTGCGAGCGCTATATTGACGATCTTCCCGACGACACTCAGGCGACCATAGAGAAGCTCCGGGTGCAACAAATGGAGGCGGATAAGCAGCAAAGCCAACTGCAGGCTTCCAATCCGGAACAGCACAAAACCATGGAACGGTTACGGGCCGCCTGGGACGCTGATGGTTCGCCATTTAAAGGACAACCATTTGACCCGTCTATTGTCAGGATGAGTTAGTGTTTAATGTATACAACGTATTTCGGGTTAAATTATAACTAAAGCTAAATGAGAAGAGTTGTGCTTTACTGAGCCTTCAGCTCGTGCTTCTTGTTCCGCAATTGTTGCTTCTGGTAGGCCACATCCTTGTCATCCGTGGACCAGGCCACGTACATGTAAACGGTAAGCAGCGAGGCCAGGAGCAGACGGTCTACGCTCATCACATTCGTGGCAAACAGAATGACGGAGAGGCCCACAAACGACGGATGGCGCACATGGGAGTACAGATTACGGAGCTCGCTCGACTTGTAAGCTACGGGCTCGCCGTACTCTTTTAAGTCATAGTAGACCTGCTTGACGCCCAGCAGCTCTGGCAGATCCATTATAAGGCTACCGCCAAAGATGACAGCCCAGCCAAGGCCATGGGTGACCACAAAAGTCCACCAGAGTGGGGCACTCTCGTCCACATCAACTTGCCACAAGACAATCGACTGGGCAGGCAGCCAGTTCTTCAGAAGATACTGCAATGGAATGAAATCTGTGAAATTAGCATTGACTGTTCTATTTCCATGGCTGTTGCTGTAGCAATACTAACATGTAAACAAATCGATGACGTCAGGCTATAAATAGTTCGCTCGGCTGCTGCCAAGCCCAATTTCCTCCACAAATTCTTCACCAGAGCTGACTTAAGGAAGCTGTGCTGGAAGATGAATCCTATCAGGTAGAGTGTGTCAAATACAATGGGTCCATAGGCGGTTTCCAGCCTTGACTTGTTGTCCAGTAAATTGAAAATCCAGGTGTGTGCCTTCGAAATGGATCGAGGTGTTGATAGAAACAGCATCAGCTTGCCAACCACGAAAAAGGTATACCCGAAAGTGGCCACCGAGCTCAGGAGCAGCATAACCTTGGCAAAAGTAGCCATTGATACAGAAAACAACAAAATACTATTTATTAAATGCAAAATAAATGTTTATGTGAGTGCTGATGATATCGCAGGCAAGGCATCGATGGTTTTCAAAAACATCGATACTATCGGATTTTTCAAGCAAATATTTTTAAAGAAAAAATATTTAACAAGTTTAAATGGAAATTAATAAAGAATGAAAATTCTCCTTTAACTTTGTTCATTTACCGGCTGACGTTGTAGCTGGGGAACACATCCTCTGTATATCGGTATATAATGGTCTATTTTATCAATCTATTAAATCAATCTATTATTACGCAGATTTTTAATTTTCGAAAAGATATCGTGGTTTTTTTAAGTTCAGAGGAGTTTTAGTTTAAGTTCAAATCTCTATAAGAAGAACTTACAATCAGTAATATTTTCCGCCATTTACCTCAAGTCGTTGAGCTGTTCAAATAGAGGGGGGTTTAGTGTGCTAAGCTCATTTTTTTATCGGTATATTTTAAGAATGAGACCGTATATTTCGGTATATTTCGGAATATTTCCAAGGGACAGACCGATAAATCCGCGTGCTCAGCGTGTCACATTTATTTGGCAAAATTTGTAAGTTTATCCTCGAATCTTTCGTCAATATCGACTTTAAATTGTTATTTGATACTTTCCAAGTCTAGTAAAAGTGATACACAGTAGAATATTGTCATTTGTGTCGCCAAGGCAGCGCCATAAGCAGCAACACCCCAGACAGTAGCAGATACTCAGTAAAGCAGCAGCAAAATGCCCAAGAATAAAGGAAAAGGTGGCAAAAATCGTCGTCGTGGTAAGAACGAGAACGAATTCGAGAAGCGCGAGCTGATCTTCAAGGAGGATCAACAGGAGTACGCACAGGTGACCAAAATGCTGGGCAATGGTCGGTTGGAGGCAATGTGCTTTGATGGCGTCAAACGCCTGTGTCACATTCGGGGGAAACTTCGCAAGAAGGTGAGTACAACGTTTGAAAGTGCTCTCTTTGTCTGTTTCGCTTACTCTTTCTTTTGGCCGTGAGTGTGTGTGTATGCGCGCTCTCTTAAAAGTGCACGTTATTTAGCATTTGGCATTGATTGCCAAAGCCAATATAGGCTATATACTTAGTTATTGTTGCTGTGCATTATATTCGCAATACATATGTACTTATGTGTATAGGTGGCAAATGTGTTTATTATAAATATTTGATGACCATTTTGGTGGCTCTATTGTGGGAGGGGGCTCGAAGTACAATGGAGCCCACATTGTGTGGGAGGGAGTGTAATGCACTGCGTTTGTTGTCCTTGTCTAAGATTAACAAAGGCAACGTATGGGTCGGCGGGGCAGCCATTGATTAATTATGTTCATGTATTAAGAGGAGCGGTGTGCGTGCCCCTAAGCAGTTTTCTCTTTGACGGCGCCCCCCATGCCGGCATTTCTTAATCATCCCAAGGGTCCCAAACCTTCGTTTTGAGATACAGCAGCAGTCCTTAATCGCAGCATCAAATAAAGATTAAACTGCAGACGAGTATCATAAAGCCATAGACCATCTAGGGTATTTTCCGCCTGTACCCCCTGTGGATAGTCCTCTTTTGTTGCAATTTTTCTGCACTTCATCGAAGTTTCTTGTACAGCCGTCTCAAAGCAGAATATGGGCTGGAATTACCAGGACTACCAAATACAGCTGCCGTACAAGCCCAAGATACTACCTGCCTTGGCCTTTACATAGCCTTGGGAACGGGATTGTCCATAACCCGATTAGATCTACATATTCCTATGAAAAGCAGTGTGAGCGCACGTCAAATCTTGAATGGTGCTTCACCCGACAGAGAGCCGTCATCATAAATAAGATTTCGAATCAGCGGATACGTCAAGATTCATGGAGTTAGTACGTCACTACCTCTTCCGTCGTAGATGTCAGTTGAAAAGTACCCACAAGTCCCAGAACAAGTCGCCAATCAATGGGGACATATCAGACAAGGTGCAATAAACATATAGAGCGACGAAACCGAAAAACAAAACACAGTCTAAGAAGGGGGGGGAAACTGGGAGGAGACATGTCCCCGACTAATTGATTGATATGGAAAGCAAACCAAAATGGAAATGCAAATCAATCTTTCCCCGGCGAAAACACAAAAACAGAAACTGCCATTTCAGTTCTCACGAAATTCAAAGACGCAAAAGCACGTGTTTTGAGGCCAAATTCTCCATCAACATCCTGACTTGGCACTTAATTAGCTTGTCCTGATTGGTCAGCGTGGGGGCGCCTATGGCATCCCGCCACATTTATCTAATCTACAACTCAAAATAATTAAAGCCAAAGTAATTGAAAGAAAATCGTGTGGCATATGTTTCGCCGCCAGCTACGACGCAGTTTTTCGCAGTTTGTTCAGAAATGCGAGTTTCTAAATCCCTGTAAATGGATTTGTAATACCACCCTTTGAGGCACACCCACACGCGGAATGAATCGCTTACACAAGGCCGTCTGGGGGATGCACTCCCCCTTGAATGTGGGACCGAATATCATTTACTTGAACTCTAATCTCTCAAGTAGTTTCCCTAAGGAATTTATGGTCGATTGCACAGGTGGATTTATAGCGGAGCGGCAGTCTTTGAGTGCGTTTAGAGGGCCTCTCTGTGTGGCCTAGACAAGTGATTGCACGGGACCACAATTGCTTCAGGAGCCTACTGACAGAGGCACATCTTCATTTAACTATTTGGCGCATATTTTATCCATTATTCATTATCTTTTTACCCCAAAAAAGACGATATCATATGATGTGGGTGGAACACATCAAAATTGGAAATCCATCCAGTGGTGGTGGGGTTTCACCCTCCCTATCTGGGTCATCTGATCGCACTGTTCCTGGAAATTAGGAATTACTTTTGGGGGGCGGTGCGGCTCAAAGTGCAGCCAATCGAGAATCAAAGGTCAACGAGTTTTCCCTCAGATGTCTGGACGTTAACTCCGAGCCATATTCTGCACAGACGACAGTCAGCTACCAAAATCTCTCTGTCAATCAACCGGCAGTCAGCTGATCCACGTAATCTGGATCCTAATCGGCTCGGCACGACGTGGACACGCCTTCCATGTCGTACATTGTATGCCCTTTGCTTTTGGCCAGACGCGGGCTATGGCACTGGCTTTGGGCATGACTAATGCGTGTGGATGGGCGCCAGCCAACCAGCCAGCCAGTCCGTCCGTCCGTTTCCCTCCCCCAATTAAACGGGCTCCCCGCCCGGCAACAGGAACGACGGAATATAGAGCGAATCTTATCTCCCGCAGCTTATTTCACAATTAAAGACAGTAGTTGTTGGTTCTTTCAAATGATATTCAAAAATTTTAATCATGTTCTCTCTTTGCTTAAGACTATAACTTATATTGGAAGGATCGGGGCAGTATATATTCTTTGTTGATTCTTAATTCTTAATCCTAATGAGATTGTCTAGAGAATTTCATTTTTTCTTTGGGTTTTGATGATTTTTTGTGTGTTTTTTGTTTGGGTATATTTTCTTTTTTCGATATTTTCACATTCGAGCTCTTTGGTGGGCTTCCATAGTCGTCTCTCTCCCTGGCAGTGGCCTTTTACATGATATGCGTGGCCGAGCTGATGATCTGATGGATCCAGTCGGTGAAGGCCGAAACCCTCACGAAGACGGAGGGCGCGTTCTTCTGGCCGCAGGGCATCTTGCCCCACGATACGATGCCGATGACGATGTTGCCCTGCTCGAAGGAGTCCTCGCAGCACTGCTGGATGAGCGGACCGCCAGAGTCGGCGGTGCAGATGCTAACGCCGCCGGTGAGGGGGCCCGTGCAGAGGTTCGTCTCGTGCAGCTGGAGGCCGGAGCGGGCGAGAATCTGTTCGCACAGCTCCATGTCCAGAATGGGCATGTTGGCCTCCTGCAGCTTGTGCGGATAGTTGGGCACGGCGGTCATCGAGACGTTGCCCCAGCCGTACAGAGTGCCATAGCCCTCGGGATGAGCATCCTGCTCGGGGAGCATGGCCGGCTGGACGTACTCGTCGAAGACCAGGGGCCTCTTGATGTAGATGAGCGCGATGTCGTAGGGATTGACGCCGCCAAGGTAGAGCTCGTGGCGGACGTAGTAGTCGATGTGGCGCATCTGGATGTTGGCCGCCTCGCCGCGGTGGTCGTGGATGTCGTGGCTGCCTGCCACAATCACCGAGTTCTCGACGGTCTGCGGCGAGTTGAGGCAGTGGGCGGCCGTCAGGATCCAGTGCTCGTTGATCACAGTGCCGGCACAGTAGTGTACCAGGCCCTGGTCGGGGGTCATCATCTGTATGCTGACCACGTAGGGCGCCGTGTGGGGCGTTGCCTCGCGCTTGGCCAGGAACTTCTTGCTCCAGTGCGTCTGTCGCGGTGCTTCCAGTGTGCTAATCCGATTCTCGAGCAGCCCGTAGGCCGCCAGATTCATGGCCATTGTGTGGGCCGAGGATCCCATGGCGCTGTTGGCACCTCCGCACTTGCGGACGGTGGGCAGCAGGGAACTCTGGGAGGCACTGCTGCTGAGCACGACCATAATGCTGGCTATGGTCGTCAGCAGCACCGAGTATATGCATCGGTAGGATAAGAGCATAATGTCCTCGCTCTGGTAGCACGCGCCGCACGTATTCGTCGAGTAGTAGGTCGGAATTTTGACACTTGATGGGTCTTGCGGGACACGCGAAACGCGTCTCGATTTGATTTTTCTTTTGCTTTCGCCTTGGCTCTGCCTCTGGCGTATTTGTGGTAACACTTCACTCGTATTCCGTTTGTATCGTTCATGGAACACACGTTTTTGTTTCTCAGCGGTTTCTCCGGGCTGGCTGTTGCTTGCTTGATTGCGATTTTAAATTTGCAGGGTCCGCCGGAATGGGGGCTGTATTTATAGGGGGCCCTCCAGAGAGAGTCTCCCCTTTCATTGGGTGTCTTCTTATCGCACAAAGAGAGAGGTTCGGTCGTATACCGAATGCCAAATCTAATCAATGACGAGTCGAGATAAGGCCGAAATTCGGCGAGTGCCATTCGGGTTTTGGGCCCACAGGGACGACTGCCCTACCCCTGTCCCTATACGAATGTAGGGAGGCAGATCCCTCTTTTTGATCAAACATAATCTACACCTGCCTTTTGTTATATAATTTCGAAGATAACTGTTAACTATCGTGGGAAGAAAGCACCGCCTCTCACGTTAAATAGCGGGTGCCATGAACCCCATGCTGAGGAATGTTTATGACGCATCGGCATCGGCATTGGGTTTGTATTACAGCGAAAGAAATAAATCATTCACGAGGAGTACTTTCTGTGATTCAGTTTATAAAAATCCAATGAATCAATCCCCCCGCCCTGGAGTGCTGCAGGTAAAACCAGAAGCAAATGCAAAGCATTTCTAATACTTTCTCCTATTGCAGAAGTACTTCTACTTTGGGGCAAAACCAGAGCAAACCAGCACAAACTGCTGTCTGCCATTATTGATGACATTGCGAGGCGATAAGAATCTGTTCGGTTCAGTGATGTCTGTGGCTATATATAGTGTTCCAAGAGACCTGCTGCCTCAAATACCAAACCTCTGACGAGCACAAAAACTTACTCACCCGCACTCCCAGGGTGCTCCTTCAGGCCCATGCTCGGAGGTGTTCGCAATCAGTGGTTGTGCGATCGGGGGCTTCCCGCTGGCATGGAGTGTGCCGCCTGCCTGCCCCAGGGGTTCGCTTATCTCGTCTGCCCTGGGGTAATGGTAATAGCCAATTTCGATTCGATTTAGTCACAATTCTTGTATCTCTGCCTGGATGGTTTGCCTGCGCATGATCTATCTATCGTGTTTGGCAGGGAATCTATTATAGAGAGAGGGAGAGGGCGACGCCATCGCCTTATTTGGGCCGTATGATAAATGTTCCAAAGTTCAGGGGCCCCAGCGAGGTTTTATTTTCAGCGAAGTCGTAATGTGGGAATAACGTGCCTGTGTTTGTGCTTCTTCGGGTTCTCTGATTTTTGTTAATGAATTTTTAAGCCGAACCGCGTTATCGGGTCTTATCGACCGACGTGGCTGGTCAAGCACTACTATATTTGTGGATATATGTGTCATCTGAAATCGGCGGAGGATTGGAATTTATATTGCCCCTAGTACAAACGACAGGAAGTAGAGTCGGAGGAAGTGAATTTATGAATGGGCTTTGAATCATTAATCGAATGGAATTCAAGTGCAGCTTGCCCTAGGTCGTTGACTCTCTCTCTGGGTTGAGTAATAAAACAAATAAAACAACTACCAGGCTGGGGGTTTCTCTCTTCTTTACTGCATTCATATCATACCATATCGTTTCGTATCGTAGCGTATCAGCGCTGCTCCACATAATCTGCCAATGTTTCCGCTGACGTCACGAGTGTGAGGAAATCTCAATCTGTTGTCACGCTGCTCCTCCTGGAACCTGAAATCTGGCATCTGATTAGGCAAATGTTTGCTCAAGAGCATTGTTATTCCTCGGTTGCGGTTGAAAGGTATCTCGATACAGCCTTGCCTTATCGCATCAGTTGTATGTACAGCTAAACGCGCATTATTTCCTGGAACTAAGACCTGGTTTAACCAATTTTTGGCTTGCACATTATCACTGATATGTGACTCGCGACGCGTTCGGACTTGTTCTCTAGCTCTAATCTACATTCCTTTTGCTATTCCACTCGCTTTGCTGGCTATTATCAATGTGTATTGTGATGATATTTCAAGTACTTCCAACTGATTGCGATCCGTGAAAAGTTAATTATTCCAAAGCCCTCACGTGAGCAAACTGAGTGGAGAGCCCCTGAAATGATGTGCCCGGAACTGACCAAAAATGGAACCTTCTTGTTGGCACCCCAATCCCAAGGTGGTGGTTGCGGTTGCGCACGTTTGTGAAATACCCAGAATTGTTGGCCAGGCACGGGGCCTGCCCCAAAGATCAGTTATCTTTTATCTATTACACAGAATACAAGACTGCAAATTGTGTTTGCTCTTTTTGCCGCAAGAATTACTCATAACAGAAAAAGGGCAGGGAAAGACAAGGAGAAAGAGACGTGTACTGTGTGGCTTTTCCCAATTGAATGATGATAACATTGTTGTGCTTTCTTTTGCAGGTGTGGATCAATCAGGGCGATATCATATTGGTCGGATTGCGTGACTATCAGGACTCGAAGGCCGATGTCATCCTTAAGTACACGCCCGACGAGGCTAGGAATCTGAAGACATACGGCGAGTTCCCCGAATCGGTGCGCATCAACGAGACAGTCACATTCGTGGAGGATGGCTTCGACGAGGACATCGAGTTCGGCGACGAGATCAGCTCAGAGGACGATGCTGATTCCGTTGACAACATCTGATTAACAAGAAAACAAAGGAAGATGTTATCCGGTGGAGCAGCAGCATCATCAGGAGGGGGAGGGACGGGTTCGAGTGCGAGTGCGAGTTCGAGTGCGGCAGGAACGTCCGGCGGTGCAAAGTCAGTCAAAGAGTAGGGAATTAAACAAATTGTAAAAAGCAAAGAAAACCAAACCCCCGCAACCACATACCCAGCCAGACACACAGCAGGCTTCAAAACATCCACAGAGCGGCGACACGACCACTGGCAAAGAGCGACAACTACAGCCACAACAATTACAGATAATAGCCCACAGTTTTTCAACAACTTCAATGTCTTTCTACAAACTTTTCGACTAGGTTCCAAATTCAAATTGTTTAATCTAATGCCGCGTCGCAAACGACACGACAAACAACTATGTAATACAATTAGTAGAACTGTTGCACTGAGCAGCAAACCATGCCACACAGTGAAGCAAAGAACAGAACACTAAATCTTTATGCAATTAAAAAAAGCAAAGAAAACCCATAACAAAACGTATACTAGTTATTATTCACAAAAATCTAGAAAAAAAATAAAACGCAGAATAAAGCAAATTCATAAATCATAAATAATAGAATAGGAGTTTAGCTAACATTTATGTGTGTAAATGAGAAAGCGGAAGGCATAAGTTTCCATTGTAGCTAGCGAGTAAGCCAAATCAAATTAAATCAACCAACCATCGAGGTTTTGCCCCTCCCAAAAAGTGTTCCTTCTCGTCTTGTTTTAACTCTATCTCTATACTGGATACTTGATACTTTTGTGTTATTTTTGATGGTCTTCATAGCTATATATATCATATATTCCCAACGCCCCTTTTGTTTTTGCTGTCGATGCATTCGGTCCAGCTCCTTCCCTATTTCCCTATTTAGTTGTAATTTAATTCGAGCCTAACGAACGTGTAAAAACTAAAGAACATTGATTTTTTGTACTGAGTTGAACTCCAATAAATGGCGTTGATTAACCCGAATGCTAAACAGCAAATAATCATCCCCCACCAAGTGGTTTCTTCTGCTCGCCGGTTTCACTTCAATTCAAACTACGTATTTTTATTATTAAATGCATAATTGTAATACATGGAAAGCCTTGCAGCTTACAGCTCCTCGTGGTGGGAGGGGAACTTCTTGAGTATGGCATGGTACAGATTGTAGAAGGCGTAAACTGAAACCGTGATAATCACCAGCAGAGCACCGCCAAAGGCGATGCTGAGGAAGTTTCCGTCGATAATGCCCGCGGATCGGTGACGCTTGGTGGAGAAAATTTCCTCTGTGGATGCAGGATTGTTCTGCTGCTGGGCCGTGCGTTCTGCCATCAGACGCTTCATGGTGCTCAGGCGCTCCCGCAGCACCTCCACCGATTCTGTGTCCAAGTCCGATGCTCCTGTTCCTGTGACGTGCGATTAATCGTTAGTTTTTCACTGAAAATTCAAATGAATTGGATGCATATCTATTACCAGTGGCCTGGGTAGTGGAAGCACTTGAGTAGGCAGACATTGTTTGTTGTTTGATAAACTATTAATTGAGCAGAAAACGCAGCAGGAGCTAGCTGAAATGAATATTTTATTTCGGTATGGGGTGGTATATAAAATATAACGAGCAGCGCCTGCGCATAACGGACATCTGGTAGTCTTGCCAGATCGTTAAAAAAAGTAAACGCTATCTGTTTACCGTATTTTGCATACCCTGGGGAAATGGATTTTATAGAGTTGATAAAATGTTTGTCATCTCAAGCTCCATTTTCGGCAAATTGTCTTCTTACAGAGACCAAGAATAGGTATCGGGATCGAGAAATATACAAGAAACTAAACTTAAAACATACCAATTTGAGAAAATTTCTTTACTAATTACGTTTTAAAACAGCTTGGAAAACAGTATCTTCATATCAAATTAAGGAAATAGGGTATACAAATGCACATACTCCGGTTGAGAAGTTCCAAGTAAGCAATGACGTGACATGCCATACTCACTTACGTTACCTGTTTTTTTGTTGACCATTTTTGCTCAAACCTTGTTTTAGATACAATACAATAAAAAGAAGTACTAAAAAGTAGCCAATCTTGTAGTAAATGTATTCGTCAATGCCCCAAATTTATGTGGGCAGAGCTGAGAGTCTTAGATAGCCACCATTATTCAAGGGAATATCAAAATTGAGCAATAGGAACGATTTTTCTCTTACGTTTTATTACGTTTTTTTTTTTGTTTGACCTTTTTCGCTTAAACCTTTTTTTTGGGGAAAATCCAATAAAAGCCAGTGTTTAAAATAAGCCAGTCAAGTAGAAAATAGATTAATTAATCAGAAAAAATTATGCGGGCAGAACTAAATGTTCTATATAGCTAGTAATATTCGAAGGAATATCAAAATTGAGGAATATGTATAAAAGAACTTGAATTCGTCAGTATATTTACGGTATATTTTTAAAATGAGACGGTATATTCCTGGCGTTAGTTTTGATCGATAAGTCGATATCCCTGGAACACGTGAAACGCGCTTGTTGATTTTTTAATTTTTAAATGTTAGAATGGGCTTAACTAAACAATATTTAGCGTATCGGGCTATAGACAGCTTTAATATAATCACATCGGGTCGCGCCAATGTGAACTTTGCCATCGTTGACAAAACCGAGGGGCGTTACGTGGCCGCACCTGCTGCCGAGAATGTCATCATCTGGGATTTGCGGTGAGTGGCTGATCTTAAACAGCAAAAACAGGGTTTAACTAATGTCTATCCCCTCCAGCAAGGGCGATCGGAAGCTGACGCTGCGCCGGGAGAAGTTCGAGGTGACCTGTCTGCGTGTGTCGCCGGATCATCTACACATTGCCGTGGGCTATACCGATGGCATGGTCCAGATCTTTGATCTCAGCTCAGAGAGATACTACGAGGCCATCTGCACGTTGGCACTTCACAAGCATGCCGTGAGCATCCTGCGGTATGACCAGCAGGGAATGCGCTTGGTCAGTGGAGGCCTGGACACGGAGCTGGTGGTCGTGGATGTGGTGGAGCAGGCGGGTAGAGCGCGGCTGAGCGGACACAATGCTGCCATCACAGATGCTCACTTTCTGCAGCGCGTGGTGGACCAGAGCATTGTGGTGAGCTGCTCGAAGGACACACAGATCAAATTCTGGAACCTGGAGACGCAGTTCTGCTTCAAAACGATTGTAGACAATCGCACAGAAGTTTGGGCACTGGCCTTCATCGGCGACCTGATGGTGGCGGGAGCCAGCGAGAGTGGAATGAATGTGTATCGCTTGAAGAAACACGACGGCGCTGTTACCGAGACCCTGGAGTCGGCCGTCGAGGGCCTAAGCATAGATGATGAGGATGCGATAAGTCCCATAAGCGTGAGCAATTGCGGCATTATTCAGCGCGCAGGCAAGGGCCGCACTGTCAACCTGGTCACCGATTACACTGAGCGCGTATTGAGCTGCCACGGCACCAACGATCTGATAGAGAACTTTTACATATGCACTGCCGAGGAGGTAAAGCAGCGCCTGGCCAAGCGCCTGAAGAAGGAGAAGAAGGCCGCTGGCGATGATGCCAGCGACGAGGCGCAACTGTCGAAGCAGCAATCACTGAGCGATGAAATCAAGCGACTGGAGAGCATCCGAACCAAACAGAAAATCAAGTCCATCGATGTGGTCTTGGGCCAGAACAAGGAGATGCGTGTTCTGGTCAGTCTGGCCAACAATAGTCTTGTGTTGCATTCGCTCGAAGCCTCGCCCAAGAACCGCAAAGCAGCAGATCCCAGTGTGAAAGTTCTGCGATCCCTCACGCGCCTGGGCCACCAGTCCGAGGTGCGCTCCGTGTGCTTCAGCAATGACTCCCTGGCGGTTGGCTCCGGTGCTGGTGAATCGTTCAAGTTCTGGGACCGCGATGCCATGCAGTGCCTACGCACAGTTCCCACGGACTATATTCTGTGCTCAAAGTTCGTGCCCGGCGATCACTATGTGCTTTTGGGCATGAAGAGCGGCAAGCTGCTCATTGTGGACGTGGGTGCAGCGGACATTGTGGAGGAGATTCCAGCCCACGAGAACGAACTGTGGTCCATTGCTATGCTGCCGGATCAGAAGGGATGCATTACGGGCAGCGGTGATCAGACTCTCAAGATCTGGACCTTTGAGCTGATTGATGCTGCGGCGGGAGCGGGCGAGAGCAAGGTCCTGTCACTGCTGCACAAGAACACCCTGAAGCTGGAGGAGACTGTGCTCTGTGTGTGCGTCAGTCCGGACATGAAGTATCTGGCCGTGGGACTGCTGGATGCCACCGTCAAGATCTTCTTTCTGGACACCTTCAAGTTCTATCTGTCGCTGTACGGCCACAAGCTGCCCGTGCTCTGCCTCGACATCTCCTACGATTCGAATCTGGTCGTCACCGGGTCTGCTGATCGCAACATAAAGATCTGGGGCCTGAACTTTGGCGACTGTCATCGCTCAATCTTCGCCCACGACGACACGGTAATGTCCGTGCAGTTCATACCCAAAACGCACATGATCTTCAGCTGCGGTAAGGACGGCAAGGTTAAGCAGTGGGACGGCGACTCCTTTGAAAAGATTATCACACTTCCCGGTCACATAGGCGAGGCCTATTGTCTGGCAGTGTCGCCCAATGGCCGATTCCTGGTCACCTGCGGCTCGGACCGCACGTTGCGAATGTACGAGCGGACGGACGAGACAATCGTGCTGAAGGACGTCCAGGAGGAGGAGCGCGAGCAGATGGAGAATGAGCAGCTTGCCACTGGAGAAGACAACAGCGTGCCCCTGCTGCCCAGCCTGAAGATGGCCTCGCGCAAGACGGTGGGCTCGGAGAAAGCGGCCGAGTCCATTCTAGAGTGCCTGGAGATATCGAAGCAGTTCGAGCTGGAGGCTGAGGAGAAGCCGGAACTGCACCCTCTGATGCAAGCCCTGCAAGTCAAGAACCCCGTTGATTTTCTAGTCAACACATTCATACGGATACGTGCATCCGACCTGGAAGAGGCGCTTCTCCTTCTGCCCTTTTCCGTTGTCTGCGAGCTGCTTGAGCGCCTGCCCATCCTGCTAACCCAGCGACCCGATCAACTGGAGCTGCTCTGTCGCGTGACCATATTCCTGTTCAAGGTTCACATGAAGCCCATTTCGGCGACCAAGAGCATGAAGCCGCTGCTGTTGAAACTTCTCACAATGCTCAAGCGGGATGTCGGCCAGCTCCGGGACATCCTCGGCTGGAATCTGCACGGCCTGGCTCTGCTGCAGACGGAAGTGGAGCAGCGCGAGGGCGTACAGCTGTTCCGAGACGCGACCCAGGCTCGTCGCAAGCGCGATAAGAAGCGACGGGAGGCAAGCAAGCGACGACTCCAGATCCAAATGGTCTGAGACAGAGCCCCTTGCAGGAAGTACCTTAGGCTTAGGTGTATTACTCCAAATAAACAAAGTTAGTTATTTTTTGATACTAAGTACAAGGAAGGCCGATCCATTTCTGGTGTGTTGCAAGGCTTACGATCCTGGGAAAGTAGGTCCTTCCCCGATCTGGCCCTATTTTGACGAGATCTAGCCCGAAACGTTTTTAATAATGAAACATCTGAGCGTGGCACGGCTTTTCGTGAGCTTGAGAGGAAAGTCCAACGATAGGCACCCGAAAAATGTACGGCTCGGGCTCAAGAAGCACGAGTGTTCCCACATTCAATTGAAACAAAAGATTTCCTTTTGGCTGCACTTCTCTGGCATTTATTCTACAACTCTTCAGATCCGGCACGTGGCTCAATCTTGACCATTTCAACATCGAAGACCAGCACGGCATTTGGCGGTATCTTTCCGCCACCGGCTCCACTTGCTCCATAACCCAGCTCGGGGGGAATGGTCAACGTTCGCTTCTCGCTCTCGCACATGCCCAACAATCCTTGGTCCCAGCCCTTGATTACCTGGCGGGCGCCCAGTGTAAATGAAAATGGAGTGGAGCGGGAGTAGCTGCTGTCGAACTCTGTACCATCCTGCAGCGAGCCCTAAATACAGATATTTTAGAGGTTAGATTAGTCCGGAGCCGGCACGCAATATAGTGTTTTTCTACCTTGTAGTGGACTTGGACCAAATCGCCACTTTTAGCCCTTCTGGTGCAGTTCTCCACCCGCTTCTTGATGCCTATTTTCACCTTGGCCGACTCGTTGGCCAGTGTTGTGGCGAGGAAAGCGAAGAATAAGAACAAACAAACCAATTTCATCTCAAAAAGTTTAAAATTAAAAAATCAATATCGGTTCTATCGATAGGCCGTAATATACCGATGAAAAATAAACTTAGCCCACTTAATACCCCTTTCTTTAAACAGGATTTCAACTTGACGTAACCCGCGGGAAATAAAACTAATAATAATAATAATTATTATTATTTTGGTGGATCTATCATATTCTTTCTCTTTATGCATTTTATTTCATTTTAATACCCACTGGTCGACAATGGGCTAATCGCTCTCGGCACGGTTACACGGTTCACCGATAGTTGTGTTGTGAACCAATATTTCGCAACTGAACCGATAAGGCCCGCGTACATTTAAAAGATTTTGATACTTCTATTGAACGATTGGTTCTTTTCTATGTATTTCGCAATAATATGAGTGGAATACAGATTTTCGGTTACTTAAGATATACCTTATGTACATTAAAGCTCGTTTAAAATAGATACATACAATTTTGATTACATAATGACTTTCTACAATTAAAATATGGAAAAATTCCAATCATTTTTTTCCTGTTCCGGCCAGTAGGGGCCCCCTGTACCGTACATCTATACGATCCAGTGCAAAAACAAAAATGTACATTATAAATATGCAACAGATTATCAAGAGATATACAAAATGTACGATTATATCACAATAATAAAGGAATACATACATTTTTTAAATGATATTCAAAGCCCGACAAAATAATGACGATAAATCAATCAGGTGCAAAAACATTCAACACAATTGCATGCGTAGCAGCGTACGAGATAATACTAAATTAGAATCATATTTCATATACCCTCTATATCGATATCTATATAGTTGCGGCTCGGGAGTGCTGGAAATATCCGAAAATTCGCATTCGGATTCGACTCAAAGTGGGACGCCGACGCCTACGCCTCTCCCTCCCTCAATTATCATTATTGGATAGATTTGTGATCTTTGTGGCGTACATGCTGGCCACCTTGTAGATAAATTCATACTGCTCCTTGGTCTGAACAGCGCTGGCGCGTCCGCGCCGCACATAGTATACCAGCTGCGGAATGTCCACGGACCGCTTGGGTGTCTCCAAGCTGCGAATGGCCATGTCCGAGGCAATGATGGTGCCGGTACGACCCGTACCTGGAGAACAATGAACTGTTAGCGGTCTAAACGGGGGGGAGGAGGGAGGTACAAAGAAACGAAACAATTAACAAGCCATGCAAGACGCCACCGGATTAATCCACACTTACCCCTGCTGGGTGCGAGTGGCTGTGCCCCTGCTGCCCACGTTTCCATTAATCTCGTTGCTGGAGGAGGTGCTCCCCACCTCAGCCTTGCCTCCAGCTGCCTCCGCATCCACCGATGACTCCGCCGTCGATGACTTATCCTTCAGATCGCTGGCCTGCTGCTCCAGGCAATACGACTTCAGGGAGGAGCGTGCCTCCAGCAGCATGGCAATGATGGGCGCCTCCTCCGCTGGGACACCCGCCTCTGGCCACTTGTACCAGTAGTGCGTCAGCTCGCGGCACTCCTCGCCATCCACCCGCTTCAGCATGAGCGTGGAAATGGCGTACTTGTCCTTGACCTCTCGATTCTTGAGCGTCACCTGGTAGTCCCCATAGCTGCTGTGATTGTCCAGCGTCGCCGAGGGCGGCAGGTATTCGGCGCACTTTTCGATTCCGTTCTCGCTGAGGTCCGTGGCCTGGATGATCACACGCGACTGCTGCTCCCAGATCATGCGCCAGAAGTCGCTCGTTGTGCTCTCCATTGGTGCCTGGCAGGCTATATAGTAGTTGGGGGCATCCCGTGGGCCCTGTAGATCAAGGGGAAGGGAATAGCGTGAGTAATGACATAACCATTAATTAAAACTTGTTGTGACTGCCTCTGCCTCCCACTCCCTCTCCCTCTCACATTCAATGAATGTTTGTTGAGCAGTTGTGCGCGCGCATTTCTGATAAACGGCCATAAAATCGCACGACTGCCGAATGCCGACTGGCGATGTAAATCTCGGGGGCCAGCGCTATCGCCAGGTGCATTGTGTCGCATGATTGCACTCCCTCCGAGTCGTCACGCGTCACTGCGACTCCCCTCTGAAGCTCAGAGGGTGTTCCGCTGTCCAGGTGAGATCTGTGTGTTCTGTCCTGCATTCGACAGTCGACGGTTCGTGATGTAAGGGCATTTACACTTCGCTGCCGCTTGACGGCACAACTTTCGCTTCTTGCTGGCAATTATCATGATCATTACATTGCCTTTCGCTCAAGCTAAAGCTCATTTGCTTGCTCACAGAGTGGAGTCGAGTGGAGTGGAATTGAGGAGGCTCTTGCAACAAAACAAAGACTGCTGAATCTACAAGTATTCCACAGTCATGGCCAGTCTCATGAGGCGTGTAATTATTCGGGGCGCCATGTTTAATAGGCCCTCGCCGCCTCGTCATGCAAGGCTCGTCCCGAAAAACGGCCGCTGCAAGAGATGACAGACATCCCACAGCCCACAGCCCACAAGAGGCCCATCCAGAGGCCCATCTCTGCCTCTCATTCATGTGTCTAGGGATGGAAGGAAGGGCATCGTTACCCCCCACTCGACAGTTGATTGTTTCTCTGTCTCGGCGACGCCTTCGTTTCATTGTTTGCTCACCCGAACATAATTGGCATTAATGTATTCCGTTTTGTCATCATCGCCGCGTCGCTGGAGCACCACACGCGTCTCAGGAAGCGGAATCACGTTGGCGTAGCTGCGGTTCCAAGATGAGTCACCATTCCATTCGAGTTGATGTTTTGGTTTGGAAAAGCAGGAAGATATGTCAGTTATTAATCCAACAACAATGATGGGAACCATCAATTAATTATAAACTTTATGGAGTGGGTGGGGTATGGGGATGGGTATGGGGGGGTCACTCACCGATTCTTGTCCTCACAGCCCGCTGGCACCTCGTCCGCCCGCGCTATGATTTGCGGCACATCCCTGAACTCCTCGAAAATGCTGGAGCGTCGCTCCAGAAACTTTCCCAGCTCCACGGCGGACAGGAGATTGTGCCGCAGCGAGGGATCGTCGAAGGCCGCATTCCCGTAGGTGCGTTTCGAGGCACGCAGGTCCCGGCCCTTGCGCCGCACACTACCCAGCACAGAGACATTGTCCAGGGAGTAGGCGTCGAGGCTGACGGGCCGGCACCGCTGGCCATAGGACATTTGCTTCTGGCGCTTTCGCATCAGGTAGAGGAAGGCCACCAGGAGGATCAAGGCCACCACTCCGATGACGCTCACCGTGATGGCAATGATCACGTTCACGTCGGTGCCTCCGCCCTGGCCGCCACTGCCCATATCGTTGGGAAATGCAGCCATAATCATGGGCGGAGCTCCGGTATCACTGGGCAGGATCGAAGGCATAAAAGGGTCTTCGGTGGTGGCAGAACCCACAGGATGTGGCATGCTGGTTGTGTTCTCCGGCAGCATACTGATCGGTGGACTAATGCTGCTGCTCGAGATGGCTTCTGTTGGAGTTGGGATCGTCGTTGTGGTCGTTGTTGGCTTTGTTGTGGTATCATCCAGCAGGGATATCAAAGGCGGTTGCATTTCAGTCGTTGTTTTTGCAGTTGTAGTGCTGCTGCTGCTGCTGCTGCTGGTTGTGTCTTCTGTTGTGGTTGTGGTGGTTGTTGTGGCTGTGCCGTTTCCTGCCATATTTTTGGCTAACGACTGCTCTGGCTCCTCAATAACTTGTTTTTCGTGCACTTCATCCACCTGTTGTTGGCCTTTGCCAGTGTCGTTCTCCTCATCGTAATGCTCATCCGACGACGACGGCGACAGTGGAGGTCCCTTTGCACCTGTTGCTGCTTTGCCTGCTTCCCTCCCGTCCAAAGCTGCCCCTGTCCCTGCCCCTGCCCCAGTTGTTGCTGTTGCCAGGGACTGGCTTGTTGTTGTGGCCGCCTCCCCGATGTTATTCGTTTCCAGCGAGGATTCGTGTTCGGTGTTCTCCTTCGGTCCGAGGTCACTGAACAGGGGGGTAGCCTGTGTGGCCGTTGCGGCAGGTGTTTCACCTCCGTTGGCCTCTGTTATGCTTTGGCCCACACTGTTGTTCACAAAGTTCTCCCTTGTATCGGTTTTCTTGTCATTGGCCGCATCTTGGGCTCCCTTGGGTTCTTCCTTTGATTTTCTCTGTGGATCTATTGCTGCAGGAGGTGGCACTGTTGCCGTTTCTAAATTCACTTCATTGCTAATTTGGACAATTTCCGTTGGCGTTGGCGTTGCCTCTTCAGTTGTTGTTGTTGTTGTTGTTGCCACAGTTGTTGTTGTACTCGTAGTTGTTGCTGCTGTTGTTGTTGTTGTTGTGGCAATAACAATTTCTGTTTTTTGTTCACTTAACTCGAACTGCGGCACCGTCGTAGTCGTCGTCGTCGGGCTGGTGCTTGCGCTCTCCTCGACAGCCGCTCGAATACTAACTGCTGTTGTCGTGGGGGTCGCCTCTTGCCGTTGCCGTTGCTGTTGCTCCCTCTCGTGGGGCCTCTCTGGCTGTGCCTGCTTGGGGCTGGGGGAGACATTGATGACGTCGTCGCTTTCGTTCGAGTGCTTAAACGGTGGCGGTGGCGGTGGCGTTGCTTTCATTGCCATTTCAGTTGTGTTGGGATTGGGATTGGGATTGGGTCTGGGGCTGGAACTGGCGTCGTCGTTCAATCCACTTAAACCCTCATCGCTGGTGGTCGTTATTACCGCCGTAGTCATCTCTGGATCTGGCTCTGCCGCCCACACAGGTGACACATGTTGAACGGCCGCCAACGGGGCTGATGACTCCGTTGTAGTTGTGGAAGTGGAGCTGGAAGTGGCAGTGCCAGTGGCAGTTGCAATTGCCATTGCAGCTGTTGTTAGCTCTAGTTTTTCGGTGGGATCTTCTTCTGTTGTTGCAGGGGCAGGGGCAGGGGCATGTCCTTCTGTTAAATTCGCTTTAGATGTGGTTGCCTCTGTAACCGCCAGCTGTTGTGCCACAAGCTCCGGTGAACGGACACTAGTAGTGGTCTCTGGCCTGGCAGTGGATGTGAGCACATCCTGTTCTGAGGATGCCTTGGCCACAGTCGAGTTTTCTACAGGCTCGGGTGATGTTGTCAGATTGAGTCCTCCTCCACCTCCTGCCGCTATCAAAGGAGCCACTGTTGTCTCCTCCCTTGTGGCAGGTGTCGTCTGCTCCTCCAACGATTCTGTGGTGCCCTGCATTGCCTCTTCGGTGGCATCCAGTGTGGTGCTGACCGCAAACTCCGTTCGGTTCTCGGGCATTGAGGAGGGGGACTGCATCATGGCGATCTGCTGCCAGTCCAGGAGATTCTTCTCCTTGTGGAGCTCCACTTCCGTTTGGTTCTGTGGCGGCGGCTCTATATCGTTTGTGAGCTCTGTGGCAGAGCTGTTTGAAGGCATAAAAAGCGGCCCCATCGTGGTGGCAGTTCCCGGCATGGAAGTAGGTATTTCCATAGCCATCGGAGGACTCTTTGGCACCGACTTCATCCCCGCCAGACTCCACACCTCCGCTGTGTTGGGGAGCATCAGCTGCTGGGCGTTGGTGGAGTTTTCGCTAATGAATTTTGCCCGCTTTTCCGGCAGCTGGCGGATCGTGGACTCGGACGTGGACTCTTCAATGGCATTCTCATTGGAGGCAAACGGCAGAGCAGTGGTCGTGGTCGTAGTTGTAGTCGTAGTCGTGGTCGTGGTCTTTGGCAGTGCCCTTAGCTTCATGGGCGTGACAGGAGAGGGTGGCTGGGCTTCTGTGGTGGATGCAACGACCTGCATGGAACGACCATGCTCTGTGGATCGACTGGCATTGGCTGCTGCTCCTTCGTCTGTGATCTTTTGGATTCCCGCCTCTGCTCCTTCCTCTGTGAGCTTTTGGATTCCCGCCTCTGCTGCTTCCTCTGTGATCCTTTGAATGCCTTTCTCTGCTCCTTCCTCTGTGATCTTTTGGATGGCTTCTGTTGTTGTTGTTGTTGCTGCTGTTGTTGTTGTGGTGGCAGGATCCTGTTTTACTATAGCTTCTTCTGTGGCTGCCACTGCCACACTTGGTGTCTCTTGCGCTGCTGCTGCTGCTGTAACAATGTCAGGGTCAATGGAAGTGCCAATCGCAGTCGCAGTCGCTGTGGAAGTGGCACCATCCATGCCACTGCCAGGGGTTTCGTTTTTGGTTTCTCTTTTCGCAATGAAACGTGCCTGCGTTACGGCCAGCATTGTGGCCAAAACGACGACGACGACGACCAGCGCTAAGCCGTCGCTTAGCCCACGGCCCGCACGCATTTTGTCTCTCTTTCGCACACGCACACTCACACTCAACGCTGTAGCTGTCTCTGTTGCACTCGCTGTCTCGTGTCTGGGTCTGTGGGTCAAGTGAAAAATTCTACTTTGGGCCCTAAAACGCAGTCTAGTGTTGCTCTGTTGCTGTTTTGCGGGTTCAAAGGTTTAAAAATACATTTTTCTCGATTCATTCGCCATTCCTTTGGGCATTCCTCGCTTCCATGTTGTCCAGAGTACTCGCTGAAAGAAAAGAGAGGGAATTCCGTTTAGTTTCTTGTGTGAAATGGAACCTACATCGAGGTTCGATGGGCATTCGTTCAAATATTCTACAGGGAAAGTTTTCCCTCTCTATAATCGGAGCTCTGTCCGTATCTGGTCTGTGTAATTATTGTCGCATTAAGACACGTTCGTTGACATGCCGGAGTCCCCTCCGGGTCTGTCGGGGCGCACACTCCTCAAGTTCAAGGTCGAGTGTTTGCTCAGAGGGGGGCAAAGGGGCATATGGTTAAATATAAACCCAATTACGGACAAATATAGACTCTGAAGTTCTGCTGCCACTCTCTGGGACTCTCCTCCATTGAAGCGGAACCGCACAAAAGTTCATTCCACTCGAGTGTCAAAATATCAGAGTATCGGCGTGTCAGAGAGTGTTTACCGCCGCCATCACCATCTCCGACGCCTCCATGCGGCGACGACGACGAGGTGCAGTGTTGCGGGTTCATTCAACTGCGGGTTCAGTTCATGGCATGCCCCATGGTCTCGTCTCAACTCCCAATAATAACTCGTACACAAAAATAAATACATTAATAGGTGCGGGTGTAGGTGGGTGTCTCAGGGGAGTGGAGTGTTCCATTGTGTTCCATTCACCATGGTTATCGCTGGCCCGATGGGGTTGTTGTTATCTACCGATTGCATGCAACCCCAAATCCACCCACCGCACCGCCTCAAGGTGGCACCCCCTCCCTCCCTCCCCTGCCTGTAAGCCTTCCATCCCATGATGGCAATTAACGCTAAAAGCCCCCGTTAATGACATTTCCCTTTGGGTGCCAGGGTGGGAGTGGGGGCGGGGTGCAGGTGTGGCACCTCCCTCTACCCTGGGGGGGCAGGAGGACTCGTTTCGGGCCTAAAATATGGCCAGAATCATGGCTACTCCCTTCGTAGCTTCAGATTCGTTCGGATGACTAATAATTTCAGCACAATTATACGCACATATGGTATCTCTCTATATACGTCTACGTGTGTGCGTGTGTGTGTGTGTGTGTGTGCGTGCCACTGATAAGATTTGTTTAAGCAACAAAACAAAACACACAAACGTAGCAAAGGGAGAGCGGGGGAGGGGGAGCAAAAATCACCGCAACAAGTACAATATTTTGTAATTCTTTTTTTTTTATATTTTTTGAATGTCACTGTTGCTGCTGCCGCTGCTGATAAGAAGCCAACGGTAAAGGTAAATCGTTGTCAGGTGGAGGCCAGAAGTAAGTCATAAAATATGCCCCAATGATTGCCCCCGAGAACAGGGAGCAGGGAGCAGAATACGGCCTACAGGAGGGAGGGTTCCAGTTGAATTGATTTCGTTGCAGCTTTATCGAGTATTTTTCGAATGATTTTCTTATGATATTTTGCTAAAATGAATACCAATCGATTTAGTAGATTCTAGCGAACATAAAAAGGCCACATAGTACCCACAATATGAATAAAGAACTCGATTTCGATGAAGATCAGGAATTTTATAGTGGCTCAAGAGCTCTACATGTTAATTATACATGGCTTTCTACATGCTACATCTGAGCCACCCAAAAAGTATGCAATGAAATAATAAAATGTTGCCAAGCGATGTTGCTAGCGAATGTTGCGAATTGTGTACATTCATATTAGTGCAGCCCAAAAGTATGCCACGAATTCAATTAAGAAAATGACTAATCTGAAATGTTAAACCCCAAAAATATGCCACAGATCAGCTGCAAATTGGAGTGGTATGGAAAGATGATGGAAGATGGAGAAGCGTACCAATTTTCTTTTCCACCTATTAGGTGATTGCATTAATGGAAAAACTGCAGACAGTACCACGTAATCAATATCGTCTGGGTGCGCTATAGCCAGCGGCAGGGGAGGGGAGCAGACAAAGGCACTTTGGATGTACTGAACCCTCCACTTAACCCAAATGAGACCCACAGTAGTGCCCGCAGGTTGTGTTGTGGGTCTGCGGCTGGAAACGTGACTCTCCTCAGAGAGATGGAGAGGCATCCATGGCAAGTGCATCTCATGGCCATGAAAATGGGGTAATGGGAGAAGATGCAGATGGACGGGGTGGGGGAGGGGGCAGCGGCTATGTGGCAACCAGCAATGTGGCTGCAGAGTAGAACCATTTCCGCTTCAGCAGCACGCACTGAGGATGAACGAATGGCTTAGAATGGAATGGTCTGATGGTCCGTTGAATGGGCGCTTACCAAAGACCAAAGACCCAAAGAACGATGACGCTGACTGTCCGATGATCGTCCGATGATCGAGGATTATGGCAGATCGCGCAAGAATTTTAAACCAGTTTCTGCGGCCCAGTAAAGCTGCAACGACTCGCCTCGAATTCGATTTGCAATTATGATTTCACTTGCATTTCAATTGCCGCAAAAAGTGGAGTGGAAATGGGAGGAGGCTTCTCCCGGCCATCCGAATGATCTTGCGATAATGATAGTCATTTGGAGAGTCTCTGCGGGGGGTTTATGTTTTTCCGGACTTGCGATGGATCCTCATCAGATGATGGGCTGTAATACTGTGGGTATTTCCCCAATTAAAAGCCAATTCTGACTTAACCCAAATCTGGAGATGCTGTGTGGAGTTCCATGGAATTCTAATAGTTGGTCTCTCGACGCTACGTTGCGTATCTGCTCTGGAGTCTAGGAACAACCACATAGTTCCAGGGAAAATGGCAGCAGCCGCGGCAGATGCTTATCAATAATAAATAGCAAGCGGGTCTGGTGTGCTGCTCCGAAATCAACCAAGTGGAATGCCAAAGACAAGAGGCGCCTCTGCTTGTGGCACGCTGTTTGTTTTTGTTATGTTTTGTTTTGTTTTGAGCTCGTGATTTACCGCAAGAGACACACACATAACTGTATTGTAAGCCTCTCTCGTCTCTCTGTTTATTGAAGAAGTATTCATTAGAGGTTCCACTCGGCGAAGGTGCCAGCGAATGGCAGGTGCGAATTTGATCTTTATTATATTTTCTATTTATGGACTCCATTCGAGTCCACTCCACACCACACCACACCTCCTTTCATTGATCTCTCACTCCACATTCGATATTCTTTTGTGGCGTTGAGATTCCCTTCCATCGATGTTGGCTTTTTGTGTTGGCCTTTTGGCTTTTGGCTTATTGGCCGATGACTCATTTGCATTTAAAATTTGCTTATATCATGTGTGTTTTATATAGCCACGAATTTGTATATAAATTTCTTTCTTTCCCGCAAAGATTGCCCCCCGAGGCTGAACTTTCGGGGCTGCAGAATGGGTTTATAAAAGAAATCGAAATTAATTCCCAAACTCAAAATCGAACTTCAATCTCCAGTTCGGAGTCAAAATCCATCAATCGGAAGCTGCCTCTGCGTATCCAGTGTGCGTACCGCTTCAAACACTGCCAAATGCCGTAGATACAGATACAGATAGAGATACAGATACAGATACATTCATCATTCATCAATTGTTGACCTTGCTGGGGCCAGTGCTTTTGGCGTTTGTTGAACCGAGCCAAAAGAAAAAAACCACTTGGACGTTGGCTAATCAAATTCCAAAAGTAGCTTTTGGATTCATTAATTTTGTGTATTTGTGGGTAAATAATCATCATTTTCCATTTTCTGGTGTATTTATCAATGTTTCATCTGCTGCCCAATGCCCAATTCACGGTAATTCACTTCATTGAAAGCCACAGTCCCTCCTTTGTTGGTGGCCATTAGATCCTTCGGTCATAAATCGTTCCGATATGCATGTCCTGTCCTCCCAGATACGAGTCCTGGCCACGCAACCTGCAAGTTAACCCAAAAACCACGAAATGGCCGAGCATTTGTCCATTCTAGAGACTCTGTCTTTGTGTCTCTGTCGCTTATCTGTCGTGGGGCATGCTTCCAGCAATTACCTGTAATTGCAGCGCATGGGGGGAGGGGGGAGGGGTATGCAGTACTTGTGCTGCATAATTGTGCCCGCCATTAATGCAATTGAACAATTAGGTGGCCTGCCACAAATGCAAATCAAACACGACGCACGACCGTACAACATATACATTCCCGTCGTATGTCCCGTGGGTAGATAGATATCCATCTAGTGTTGTGGCCATATTTCATGTTCCCATTCTGCCCCCACCGCCCCCCTCCCCACCCCCTCCGTTTTTGGGTCAGCCACCATTCGCCTCACTGTTTGTGCCTCAATTCGTTTCCCTGCAAATCGTGAAATTAGTCAACTCTGAGCGTGCCCCAGCCCCAGCTCCAGCACCAGCCCCAGCCCCAGCTCCAGCCCCAGCCCCAGCCCCAGCCCCAGCTCCAACCCCAGCGACAAGTCTCGGGGAGCTGACAAATTTGCTTGGTTTGCTTTTAATTTGTGCTCCTTTGTTGGAGCAATCGCAATCGGCATCGCAGTAAGCGGTTTATGGATGTGTCTCCATTCATGATTTGATTGATGCCACACCACACACACACACACACACAGAGGCAATCTGGAGCAATGTTTCGTCATTGTGGGGAAATTCCTCTCTTAAATGTGGTGTGGCGCTGCCCTTTCGCATTGGATTGGAGCCCAAAACCGATTTGAATGTCAGCATTTCAGCGTTCGACAAATTGGGGCCCTCTGCCGCCGCTACTGTCGCCGGACGTGGCTCTGACTGTGGCCGAAAAAAAGCAAGGTAATTCCAACAGCATTGGGGCTGCTGGCTGATCCACGATCCACGATCCACGATCCATGGCTGTTGTTTGCTGTAACGTGTACTAGTTTGGCTGGTTGTCTTTTTGTTCGTTTGTTTGCTAATTGCGGGGCCAGGGAGGACGGGGAGGGGGACTGGGAGGGGGGGGCGCTAGAGTTACAGCCACAGCGCAGCCGCAAAGTGAACCGAATTGAGGTTACTCCATCACCAGGCGGACAGGCGGGGCGGACAGGGACGGAGATGAGTTAACATTTCACGCATGCCCCTCGCACGGCAGTGGCTTTGAGGGAATGCATTAGACATTAGACAGACGTGACTCATGATGTGCTGGTGGTTGGCTTCATTGTTGTTTTTGGGGCGGGGGCGGGGAGTTACGTACGAATCCGCCGCCTCCAGGGGCCAAAGGAGGGGCGAGCACGGGGTAACAATGCAAATGTTGCAGCAGCAGCGATGGCAGCGAATAATTTTGCGCAAGGTAAGCGATCTGCAGCAGAACCGCCGCGACACCACCACCTGCCCTGCCCTGCCCCTCTCACGCCTCAATGGAGCTCCAAAGAAAGCAAAAGTAGGTGCAACCAAAGCACTTTTACTTTTCGCATCCCACAGATACATTTCCAATTTCCACAGTGGCAGTGGCAGATCGTTTTTCGAGACAAGTTTTTCCCCTCTGCGGCTGCCACTAAACGGGTTTCGCTCCACGCTCCATTCGCTTAGGAGAGTGTCACTGATTGAGTGTCTCCCCCCTCTCTCTCTCTCTCCCCCTCTCCCCCTCTCTCTAGTGGGCGTTGCCGCCTCCAGGCTACAGATCGTTATATAATCCGCCACCCGGCGAGCTGCCTCTCTCTCTCTCTCTCTCTCTTCTCTTCTCTATCGGGAAAGAGATTTCTCCCACGCTTCCATCCGATTCAAACTCTTTTTTTTTTGGCACTTTTTCTTTGCGGCATTCATTATAATTATTACTTTTCACAAATTAGCCGCCGCCAAGACACTTTCCCCATCTCCATTCTCCAGAGTGAGAGCAACTTATCGGAAATTGGTTTTTTCTCTTTCTCTTTCTTTTGTTTTGTGGGTCAAGTCTTCTCCGCTCTCCGCTCTCCGCTCTCCCCCTCTGCGGCCTTCGCGAATCTCCCCTCAACCCATGACGAGTGCTAATTGAAGATGAGGAGCCCCAAGGGTTCAAGGTCTGGTCTGTGGAGTTGATTGATTAGCACTGCCCCGCTAACCGCCAGCCCAGGGACTCCACTCGCTCCAGACCGGCAGACAAGACCCTTTTTGTCCCGATCCCAGCCCCGGCGAGTGCGCAATAGACGGTTTAGCTCCTAAGCCCGGCTTTCAGGTGGGGAATATTGTAGTTACGAATTGCTTGTGCCTGTCCAGATAATCGAATTCATTTAAATTCATTTGCATATCATAAAACAAAGCGGGGAATGCCCCTAGAGAGCGGGTTTTCGGGCACCACAAACTGGTTTTTCCCTCGAGAACTTGGCAGTAGACAAAGCGCAGTAGAGATCTCGGGTGCATTCGCCAAATTACAGAAAAAATACTACACAAATATTAAGGTAGCATCTGTATGCAAATGTGGCACCGGCACACTTGCCACTTGCCACTCGCAGCCCGAAGGCAGGGCAAACAAATGGAGGCAAGAGGCAAGAGGCAAAAGGCAAATGCACGACCCCATCCGAAAAGGTAAACAAAAGGCAATACTCGTGCATTAAGAATGCATAAGGTGTGGCATGTGTGGCAACATCAGAATTCGAAATTCTGCTAAATGGCTTTCTGCTTTCAGGCAGTGCGAAAACTAGTTCAGAGGCTGCCTTGAGGCGGGCACACGAGTGTGTGGTGTGTGGCATGCACCCAAAACGAGGTTGACTTCCTGCACACACACACACACGCACACGCTTAACCCCCACTGACCCCCCACCGGAGACAGAGACAGAACCCAAGATGTAACTACGAAATGATGGCAAAATGCTGGTCTTAATTCAATTACGTCCAATCAGTGCCCCCGCCCAAGTGTCTGCTGCCTGGCGATTGTTGTTCGGTTGTTCGCTTGTCCGCTTGTCGTTGGGGCATGTGTGGCAAGTGTCGTTTCTAGAATTGAATTAATATTACAATGGTCAAAGCTCTCTATGGCTAGTGGAAAAGCTCCCCCCGCACCTGCCCGCCCGCCTGCCTGGGATTTACTTTACAGCTAAAGAATGCAACTTCCTGGAGATGCCACAAAAGTTGGGGCAAGTTCAACCCACCTGCCACCTGAAACTGAAATAAAGTTTTAATTAAATTAAGCCAAAGGGAAATGCAAGGGGAACACAGTGGAAAGAGAAGAGGAATGGAATGGAATGGAATGAAACGGAATGCACTGCTAAGGCAATGCTGTGGGTGGGAGGGAGATCACTGATACGTCTCGTATGGAAGGGCATCATACGGGACAGAGGAAACGATGCTCCATCTACAAGGGAGGGGTTGTCTATTTTGTCTATTTTCTCTGTGATTCTCTGAACTAAAAGAACAATTTTCAAAGCAAAAGAAAGCAAGACCCAAAAAGTAAGAACACCGCACGAATCGAACCACAAGATAAGCGATGAAGCGATGAAGCGACGAAGCGATGAAAGACGAGAGCCAGAAACCAGAAAAACACAAAGCAAAAGCCAAGAACGGGAGAAACGAATGCGAATCCAAAGACAAAAGCAAAGCAAATGGCAGAGAGAGAGAGAGAGAGAGAGGGAGACAAAAACAAAGCTCATAGGTCAGGTCTCAGGGGGCAAGCGCTGCTCTCTTTGCTCTCTGCCCTGCCATTCGATGGCAGTAGAAGGAGAAGAAGGAGAAGGAGGAGAAGAGGCATGCACCAAGTATAGTATTTATGTTAGTAAGACGGACCTTAATGACCAGACATCGGGGAGTCATCGGGGAGTCATCAAGGTGTGCTGCATGCAATTAGGGGCAAGAGTGGAGTGTGAAAGTGGAGCATGGGGCATGGGGCATGGTGCATCCCAGCAGATACGATGCCGCTTAAAGAGCGATTGAGCACGGATCAAGATCATCTTTCAACGTATTAGATTAGAGCCACTGCTAAGGGGGAGGGGGCGATGATAAGATCCAAACACTGGTACGTGCGGATGGGCATGGCTGGGGGATTTCCCCCTCTGGCAATCGGTATTCTAAGAAGCTTTCCAATATCTCACACTCGAATGTGCACTGCACTCGGCGACTCTCCTCCGATTCTCGATTCTCGATTCTCCGCCACACACAAAGCCAGGCACGTCTCGAATCTCAAACAGTCGTCGTCGTTCCACACACACAAAAAATTCTTCGTCCGAAACGTGACTCACAGCCAGCGATCTCTTTGTGAACTGAAGAGACCTTCGGCATCGGCAACCAGCGAATAGGGCACTTCAGCAGGAGGACCATCGCCCATCGACCATCGACCATCGACCGACCGGTTTCCTCGATTCTCTGTGGCAACATTCCAGAGGCTACTCCTCCGCGTCTGCGCGTCTCTCCGCTGGCCGCCGCTACCTGGAAATGATTTTCGTTTCGTCATCGAGCCTCTGCGGCTCATTTGGCATTCAAAACGTTTATTTATTAGCTTAGCCCCCAGCCCCCAGCCCCCCCCCCAGTCGGAGACCCAAGACCCAGCCCATTATCCAGCGATTTATGCTGAAAACCCGACATGCCGCCGCATAATGCATAATGTATTCTCACTCGCATTTGTCTTTCTGAGGCTTCGGCTCTGTTCGCTGTTGCAGTTGCAGTTGCAGCCATTGTTGCTGCCTTTCGGCTCTTGCCGCTGCTAAGTAACCTCTAATTAAATTGTTGTCTGTGGCAGCAGCGTCTCGGCCTTGGCTAAAAGCTTTCGATGCTGCTGGAGCTGCAACTGCGAGAGTCTTCGCTTCGTTGTTGCTTTGGAATTTCCCACCTCGTTAGCTCATTGGAAGCCCGAAAATATGGTGTCGTAAGAGCATTCTAGCTAGAGATCCTTGCATTGCATTGCTCCTTGGGAATATCCCAAACGAGTGTTGGATAGACCAATGCCATGGCATTAAAGTGTGCCGTAAATAGAACTAGATATTTTTTAACACTTAAAACGCTGTTGTTGCACCGAACGTGCCACATGTGCGGCCTGGCCGGGCAGGCAACATGTTCCACGTTTCGCAATGGACAGAATTATGGCTTATTTAATAATAATAATTGTTTTAGCAGCAGCGTTTCCACATCAAACACCGCACACATGTGCGAAACTTAGTACAGCGGACGATATTATATTTATTTCTGGCGCGCATTAAAATGGAATCCGAATTATAACAAAGCGCAGAAAGGAAAAGCAACACCAGCAACACCAACAACAAAAGAAGTAATTAACACAAGAGAGAACGGTATAGCGGGAGAGACTCGACTAAAGGGATACCCAGCAGAGGCCACAGCATATGTGCATAAGCTTCCGAAACTAACTGTTTCTTCCCAACTACAGGGGCGATGGGTGGGAAGAGCTTTCTTCAGCAGCAAGGGGTTTAGATCCCTTCCCTGCCCGCTCTCTCCAGGCTAGCTTCCATTTAAAATATACACTAAAACAATGTACCCCCTGTACACTGGGTATTAAAACAGCACAGAGTCAGAAGTAGAAAAAAAACAACAAAAAAACAACAACAAGGCAGTGAATGATGTTGAAAGTCGTTTTGCGGGTTTGACCACTGACGGCCCCCGTGTGCTTTGCTCCGCTCTCTCGTGGTTCGCCCGATCTCTCACCCAAAGCCGAGCTCTGCTGCCGAGAGCTTAAGCTTTAGATTGTCAACCGCGCAGGCCAGGCCAGAGAGTAGGATAGCAAGAGAAGGGAGAAGGAGAGGCTGACAGACTTACTCACCAAAATAAATGTTTTTTTTTATAGACTTCTGGAGAGTAGTGTTCGCCCCCCACCCCTCCCCTCTTTTCGCCTGGCACCAGGTAGCTCCAATTGTAAATGAACTATTTCAGCACCTTTCTTAATTTAACGGTTTAATGGCTTATTGTTGTTGAAACACTCACTTTTTTTGGTTTATTTACTTGGAACTTCGGAGCGGCTTGGGTTGCTTCCGCGTTGCCAACAACAATAGAAGGTGAATAAATGAAATGTGGGTGTTGTGTTGTATTTAGTTTGCGATTCTCCGATATTTCCTGATTCTCTGATGATTATTGGCCTTACACTTTTCTCTCTCGGACATTAAACACTTGACTTGTGCGATTTCTAATGCTAATGGCTGGAAATGGCCATTAAATTGCAATTTCAATTAACATATTTCACTGGAATTGCACTTTCAGGCGACTCGGACTCTTTCCTTTCGGTTTCCTCCTCCTCCACCTCCGCCAACACACACGCGCGCTCTTTTTCGGCCGTCTGTTGCTTTTTGCTTTGCTTCTGTTTCTCCGTAAAATAGAACACACACATTAATTTCAAATTTTTTTGTTTGTGCCTCTCCTAGACACTTGTTGTATATTTATTAAACACAAAAACACCAAAAATATCTATAAACAAGCCCCGACAGCAGCAGCGGAGAGCAGCACACACGTCCGTCTCGTTCGATGGCCAAACACGCTTTGGGGCTGCGGTGCCGCCGTCTCTGCCACGGAGCAAGTGGAAATGAGAGGGAGAGAGACGCACACACACACACACCAGCACAGACAGCAGCCGCAGCAGAGAGTGGCACTGCTGTGAGTAGGCGGCGCTGGCGCTGACGCCGACGGCAGCCGCATAGCTGCGCATGTCTGCAAGCAGAATGCATTTTTCGAATCCCCTTATCAGAGAAGCCACGTTCCTGTGATTCCTTCAGGAATGTGTGCGTGTGTACCAGACGTTACCTGGCAACACCGCCTGTGTACACCCACAACAAATCTCGGGCCTGTGGCAGGGGCAGAACAGGTTCCACACATCTCCAGTTTCCTTCTCCGCCCCCTACTCGGAGGTTTGTGTTTGCCAAACAAAACGCATGGCTGCCTGCAGCTGAGACAGACGCCTCCTCGGACGCCCCGGAAATCGCTGGACAGACATAAGCATGGAATGTTTGCTTTACGGAAACATTTTAAGGGCGTTCCTCGCCTGATAAGTATGGCTGGGTGGGGGTGGGGATGGGGTACCAACGCCCCTCGAATTACAAACTAAATGATATCCCGCCCATTTTTGCCAGCGGCCGGCGACTGGCACCCAACACTCGAATGGGAACTCCTTTGTTTCGTTTCGTTTCAATTAGCAATGCGAAATGTAATGCAACATTTAATTCCAGCACAGAGTGAAAGTAAATGGAAAAGCGGCCATCCTCCAGCACGCAAATCGATTGGCTCATTGGAGAATCTCGTGCTGCCAGTCGACGGCATTTAGCTGCGGCTTGAAGCGCTTCACGGGACCTGCAAAGAGAGGAGAGGTCGTAGAGCCAACGCAAATCATCTTTCATCAACCCACTTATCAAAGCATAGCGCTGCTCCTTCTGCAGGGCCATGTAGTCCACATTCGGGCCGGTCAGATGCTGCGCCAGTGATCCGCTGGCGCCGCCGCCCACCAGTTCGGGTATCCAAATCTCGTCCAGGGCCGACTCCACTGTCTTCAGCAGCGTATTGAATTCACGCTGCAGTGCATTCGCCAGTGTGTCCTCGCCCCCGCCCAGCTGCAGCAGTGCTTTGCATGTGTCACGCACAACCTGCTGCTGCTGGCCGATCTTCGTGACGTGCTGGTGCAGCGCATCGATGAGCGCAATGTCTTCGAAGGGGTTGCCCGGCTTTAGGCTGAGCAACTTGCGTTCGTGCTTGCGTCGATTTTTGCTCGAGCGGAATGTCTTGCTACAGAAAGATGAAGGAGGCGAAGGAGGAGGAGGAGAAGGAAGAGGAAAAGTGAAACTCTCTAAAGCCTTGGCTGTGCTGACTCTGTGCTCTTACCCTGTGCCGCGGGATGTGCCGCTGTAGCGGGAGGAGTGCATACTCGTCGTATCGGAGAGCAGATCCACCTCGTCAATGTCCACGTCGCCATCACCTTCCATCTCCGCACCACTCGCCCGGCGCTGTCGTATGTCCAGGAGCCGCTGCTTGTATTCCAGAAAGAGCTGCAGATCCGACTTCAGGGAGCCATGCATCTGTCCCGCATGGGCCACCAAAGCGGGGGCTACCTTCTCATCTGCAGGAACACAGGGATAGGGTTCAGGGCATACAGTTAGAGAAAAGAGTCCCCTCGCTTACCCAAAACGTTTCCCCCCTGCAGACCCGCCTCGTAGATGGCCTTTCCATAGAGATGTCCTTCTAGCAGCACCTCCAAGTGCTTCTCCTTATCCTGGACATGCTCCTTGACCAACTCGGCCGCCTCCAGGTGCCTGCCCTGCTGCTGCAGCGGCCCCACCAGCGACAGAGCCACCTGATCGAGAGACTGATCCCCCAGGGCCTTGGCCAGCACCATAACCCTTTGCCAGTCGAGGGTGTGTCGGGCGCTGAGCAGCGCCTGCTGCAGCTCCCCTCCACGCTCGTACATGAGGCTGGCATTCTCCAGCTTTGCACTGGCCCTCAGATGATCCGCATAGGCCACGCACAACCGACGGTGGAACTCCGGATGAGCCTTGTACGAGGACAATGCGACAGTGTAGAGGCTATGCTTCCGTATAAACTCCATGGCCTCGTCGTGGTGCTCCTCCCCGCAGCGAGCGAGATGCTGCACCGCTGACGAGTAGCGCTTGAGATTATCGTCGATCCGGAACTTCCTGTAGTCCTCGGGCAGGGCCTTCAGTTCGTTCAGATACTGCAGGAACTCCTTGGGATCCTTTTGCGATTTCTGGGCCACAAACAGGGCCGTTTCGAGGTTATAGCTTCCGAGAGCCACGTTGTACAGCTCGTTGATGTCCACGAGATACATCAGGTACTTCAACAACTGATCCTCCTGCGCCGGATCCCCCAAATCTCGAATGAGCTTCAGGGCCGAGTTCACATCTCCGAGTCGCACAAACACCGTGATCAGGGGCAGGCGGAAGCGAGTGCGGTCCTTGGCCGTCTCCGTCATGCGACTGAGGAACAGGGCACAGATGTACGAGACCTTCTCCTCAAACTTGAAGCCACGCGGCAGGCGCTGTGGGCTCTCATTGGCCCTCCTCGGGTACATGGCGGTGGTGTCCTCGTTCTGCAGCTCACTGATGAAAAGACACAGCCACTGGGTCTCCTGGATCTTGCGCAAAAAGTCATCCACGTGATCCACAAACATCGCCACATTCGTGTCGCAGATAATGTTCAGATTGATACGATTCTTCCGCAGCAGCTTCATGGCCTCCAAATACCTGTCCCGCCGCGTTAGCGCGTTCAGCAGGACTCTCACGTGATCCAGGACCAGTAATCGCGGATAAATGGCTTCCAAGTTGCCACGCGGCAGCTGGAGCACCACTCGCGCCTCCTCGTCAATGACTGTGACCAGTTTGGCGCCCCTTTCGATATTCCGCGAGGCCAAATGCTGACGATTGTCGGCGTCCACAAAGTGGAGAGTGTTCATTTGGGTGTAGGCCAGATAGGTGCCAATAAAGAGGAACGAAGTGACATCCTCGGCAATGGGCTCGCCACTCCGCCCCAGTTGCAGCAGATTCTGACGACGCAGGGTCACCAGTCCCCCTAAAAAGGAAAAGGTTCATTCATTCAAGAACATTCAAGGGAATAATCGAATCATTTGATACATACTTTCGAGGGACGGCTCAAACTGTTTGGCCGAAACCTGTTCCATAGCTAAAGCGTTGTCCGATGCGAGACTGACATCGTAGGTCTTTCCGCTGTCCAGCGTGTGGGCATAGATATGCCTGCAGTTGTGGGTGGCCCTCGAAAGCGCATTCACCAGACCATCGATCGTCAATGCATCGATCCAGTGGCAGCCCTCGTTCTCGCTCTTCTGGAGCCACAGAAGGCGGGTGATTCCCAGAGCGCTTGTTGTGGCCAGCAGTTGGGCATCTCTGGAGAAGTATATAAAGTTTGCCAGCTCCAGTAGCTGCACCCCGTGGAGAGGCGGAAGTTTAATGGAACCGCTGGTGGGTTCTGGCTGTTTCTGCAGGCGATCCTTGAGCTCGTAGAAGTGGAACCTCCGGTCGCAGGTGTACACACACAGCTGCTGATCGTCCCAGGCAATGGCATTGATGTATTCGTCCAGCTGGAGCACCCGCTGGGACATGGGTGGAGGCACCACTGCCCGTGCAAAGTCTGTGAGGAGCAGCCGCTTCCCATCGATCACACCGACAATGCCGTGCCGGGCATAGGGCTCCACCTCGAAGGCCCAGCAGTAGGCGAGCTGTTTGCCGCTCTCCAGGAGGACATGCAGCGTCTGTTCCGCACCCATGCGAGTGTCCCAGTGGACGACGGCCACTGGATCGGTGTCTGCATAGACAAGGACCTGCTTGAGGTACCAATGATAGTTTCCTATCGTGTACAGATACACCCTCTGCTGCTGCTCCTTCTCCTTCGCCGTGCGGATGGCCAGTATGTCCGAGTCCTCGCTCCACTTGAGCTGCAGTATGGGCTCCTCCTGCAGGTCGAAGGGCAGGACGAGCTCCCGATGCCGCAGGCCGTTCTTCTCGAACAGGGAGATCGTCGACTTGTTGGGGAACCACTGGGGCAGAGCAATCCAGTTGCCCGATGGACGCCACGCGAGTATCTCCCTCAGATTGCTGCTCTTTTCGGCCGTGTGCTGGAGCTTACCCTCACTGTCGTACACCTTGAAGGTGCGTCCGCCTCCAGACTCATAGGACACCACAAAGTAGGCGCCATCCCCGCGCCAGGCAATGTTCACATCCTGACTGAGCAGCTCCTGCGTCATCTGAGCTGTCTGATCCGTCGACTGCTTGGCAGCCTGCTTCCCAGCGGAGCCATGGAACTGTGTCTCCTTCTTGCCCCATCCCACGTTGATGAACTGCTGGTCGGCGGGCAGTTCCGCCTCCAGCGGCTGTTCGGCGATCACATCGAAGGTGGAGTTCATGACCACCACATTGTGGGAGGTGGTTATAAAAGCCACCACCTCTTGGCTGGGCGACCATGCCATCCGCTCGATCCCCACGTCGCAGTAGGTGCCTTCGCTGGTGGCCAGTGTATCCGGATCGATGAGTAGCACCTCGCCTGCTCGCGTGGCCACACAGATTACATTGTTGAGCTGCAGGAACTCGGCTGCCACGATGTCGGGCAGATCTGCGATAACCTTCGCTGGGGGACTGCCGGTCCCCTGCACGGCGTACACATTGCTGTCGGTGACGATGTAGGTGGTTTCCGTACCCTCCAGCCTGACTTCCGGCCCCTGTAGCATCTGCCGGGGCTGGGGCACTTTCGTCTGCAGCTCATTGCAGAATTGCAGCTTCAAATTGCGCATATTTTCAAAATATTGCACGTGTGGAAACGGCGCAACAATTGCTGCAGGTCTGTTTGGATTAATACGGTCACACTGGCGCGCCAATTAGAGCTGGCGAAGAACCGATAGGCAAAGTGTGACTTAAAAGTACTCGTGACAGGTAGCATCTATCGAGCCACATTGTCCCGCAACATTCTGATACCCTTGGAAAAATAATAGTATAGATTTGAGGAAAAGTTTTGCCATCCCAGGGTACAATTAACTAGTCGTCCCTGTTTCAAAGCTATCTCCATGATATTTTGCAGTTTATGGTTTTCAACGTACATATTTATATACAGGACACTGCATTTGATTGCCTTCATAGGTCTACAACATTTCAATCTGAGACATAACTGATTAGCTATGTTTCCAATCACCTGGGAAACAGAATTTTAATGTTTATTAAATGAAATAGGGTATAAAGATGTCCATACAGTCAAAGCGGATACCTGTTGACCAGCAACATTTACGTAACATTCCATTCACACTACGTTATATTCCATTCACGCTTACGTTTTATGCTTTGATTTTGTATTTTTATTACTTTAGACATAATCGAATTAAAGGGAGTAATTAAACTAACCAATCTTGTAGAAAATTGATTAATTTATCGGCTAAAACCTTGTGTTCAGTGCTGAATGTCCTAACTAGCTAGTAATATTAAACCGAATATCAAAAACGAGGAATATGATGGAATCTGAATACAAATAATTTATCAGTATATTTTGAAATTTGTGACTTATATTTCGGTATATTTCTGACGGGCAGACGGTATATTTTATTGTCAAATCTGCGGTCACACTGCTCGCAAGATGGCCGCTCTCGTGTGAATTTTTTGTTTTAAAACCAAATTTGTATTTTTGTGCTCAAAATATTGTTTGTCCCAAAAGAAATGGCCGTGCGTGGGCTACACTCAGATTAGATGCAAGTGCGCGGAATGCATCATCAGCAGACGGACAGCGTGCCCAGTGAACAGTCGTGAAAAAGCAATAGAAAATTCCATAAAACCAGCAGCCAGTTGCTGGTCGTCTAGTGTATATGTATGTGGAGGTGGAAAAAGGCAGGAGGAAACACACACCAATATCGGAAAGATCGGGAAGGTGGAAGGTGCGTGTTATCCCTTCATTAGTGTGTGTGTGGGTGTTGTGCAAATGCTTATAAATATGCATAATATTGTAAAATATAGCAGGGCAATCAAGTCAAGTGAAATAATGTGCATGTGTCCGATTGCTTGATGCGCCAGCAGCAGCATCAGCATCGTCGCAGACGTCAGCAGAGGTAGTAGCAGCAGCAGCAGCGTTGGAGGCATTCTGGAATGTAGCAGCAGCCCCAACCCCAGCTCCCCATCCACACTGAGAATTGGGTAAGCATCGGAGCAGCAAGGTGCAGAAATGTTGTCTGGCTGTGTGTAAGTGGAGATATTTTGTTTTTGTGGCACGAAGCTGAAGCTTCTGCGTCCCGAGCGAGGATTGCCCAACGCCCTTTTCAAGCGTCGCGCTGTCTGCTTCCTTAATACCCTTTTGGCATGTGTGTGTGTGAGTGTGTGTGGGTGAAAGTGACGAGAGCGTGCGAAAAAAGGATAACACTATTCAGACAGGGCTGTGGTGCCCAATAAGCCAAAGGCGTGGAATTTCTGTGTTATATTGGATTGCATAAATGCTTTGTTTGCCTCATCATTATGATGATGATAATTATAAATGTATATGTACATATATAGGAGGCAAAATTGGCAACCGTTTGAAAGTGTTTGCTACTTTTTGGGTCACAGACTGCATCCGTCCATCGGCTGGGGCCCCATTGATGACTTGAATGCTTGATGACCAACCAAAACACGCTCTTTTCAATATCTGCTTTACGGCTGTGCTGTTGTCTGAGGTCAACTAGTTTATTCCGTAGTAGTATCATGAAAGCAAAAACTACGCATTTTTGTTCAATCATAATACGGGCAAAACAAAAACACGTTTTACAACTCTGCGGCGGCTCGGCTCCCTTCAGCGGCGCGGCGCGAAATTTCGTTTCTCTTGCCGTTGTTGTTGTTGTTGTTGTCCCGAACGAGACTCCACACACACACACACACTCTCGCACATACACATTTGCATATGTATGCACAGCAATCGGGCCATGAATGACTAGTGGGGGGACGACAGGCCAGGCCGATAAATGCGTACGACAGCAGCGCCACCTACAACAAAAACAATAATTAAAGGCAATAACCGAAGCGTAACCGCATCGTAGTTTTGTTATGGATTTCCGTTCGTAGTAGTAATAGTTTGTTGTTGTTGTTGTTGGAGTTGTTGCTGCTGGTCAGTTGGCTTCTGCGTCGTCGGTAGAAATGTTCGTGCGCTGACGTCACGTATAGGCACAAGCATGGTGTACTTAAACAAGGTGAGGCATTCCCACACAGTACTCTCAGTAAAGTTTGTATCTTGAGCTCCGCAAAGACATGGAGAGAGAATAAGCCACTCGAAGAGCGGCCACCCCACTGACATACAGCTTGTTCGCAACAACCGTCATATTCGGCGCCACAAAGCTCCGTCGCTCTGTCGCTCTCGTTTGTTTGTTTGTGTATTGCAACATGCGTGGGCGTTGTACCCGTTTCATTTGTGGTTCTGCCTCTTCCTGGGCGTGTGTGTGTGTGCGTGAGGTCAGTATTGCGTGAACTTTTTGCACTGGGTTGAGTAGAGTGCGACGGGGAGCGGGAGCGGGGGCGGCATCTCATTATCTCTGTCATCTTCACTTGCGCTAATTGGACTTTTGCATGCGCATTACACTCTTGCCGTTTGTGGGTAGAAAAGGGCGGGAGGGTTGAATGCCAATTGGGGATATCTATTATTCCGATTGGGCATGTGACCAGGCTATTGGCTTACATCATTCTTAAATTGGGGGGGGGGTCGGTTCCTATCGCCGTTATATTTTTGTGACATTATGACAGGTGGACACTGGCAGCTGGCGGCAATAGTTTGGTTATCTGCTCGGACTGTGCCGGGGGAGATGGATGGCACTGCAGCACCTGCTGATTCCCGTTATCGTCTTGCTGCCTTACTGATACGGCATTCTGTTCATTTCCACTGTTCCCGTTTCATTTTTCGTTCCTCCTTTGCTCCTTTGTTTGTTTTTATGCTGCTTTCGCACAGATTTAACGCGCTTGGGCTATTTTTAGCTCACGTACGCGGCCCGGTCCTCTCCCATCTCCCTCTCATCCTCTCTTTGTGTGTTTTCCCGATGCGAATTCCATTTCGGGGAGCTGATGACGTCAGGAGATGTTCTCGTTCTCTGCGTTTCTCTAGTCACGGTGTACTGTTAACTGTAAATGCAGTGCGGGGTGGGGTAGGGGTAGGGGTAGGGAGTCCGACTCCAATCGGCGATGCTAATTGTACTTCAAATATGCAAAGAAAAAAAAACAACAAAAAATTCCAGTGAGAAAAATCGCAAAATATCACGAACTGCAGCTGCAGAGGCCGAACCGAAAGAAAAAACAACAAATATTTGATGTCTACATTCCATCTCCGCATCTCTCTCTCTCTCTCTCTTTCCCCCCAAACAGTGGCTGCAACAAATTGCCTAGAAATGGAGATGAAATTGTAAACATGCAAAAATACCAAAAACCATGGCCCCGAGGCTGTAATTAGAAAGGAAATCGATCCGAACTGGCAAATACGCTTCCCCCTCTATACATTTATGTGTGTGTGTGTGTGTGTGACTGCCACCGCAGCTTGGCTTACTTTTCAGCGAATATGTCCAAAAAGTGAGATACCAAAAACCACTGGCAACACCAAAATTGGCCTAAAGAGTGTGGGGCAACATGTGTTTGATTTCATTAGTACGTCGCTGTGCACCTGAGTGGCAGGGGAGGGCAGCAGAGATCTAAGCTTTTAAAAGGCATGCAACAAGTCGACAAATATCGCATGCGATAAAAGCCAGACCCGAGAGAGAGCAGAGCCGGCATGCACAGAGAGAGCACACGCAGAGAGAGGAAAAGCAAAGCTCTCTCCGACTTTGAAGCTTTGGGGCTCTGGCTTCAATCTTCCAGCTTTCAATCCAAAACTCGCGATCGAAGCGCTCGGTCATGAAAAGTCACGCATGCGCAGGCTCTCCGACTGTCGACTCGCGGCTCTCCCCAGGCGCATTGCCTCGTTGCCTCTCCGTGTGTGTGTGTTGGCCAATAATCGACTGCAATCCGCTTTTTGCAATACATAATAACAATTAATTAAATTTGCGGCGGCATGCAAAGCGGCGCGATAATCGATTCAGCTATCGGCTGAAATGGCAAATGGCAAAAAAAAATAGTGCAACAAAAGGTGACAGAAGCGCCCGTTCGTGTGTGATGTAACCCCCCGCCCCGTAATCGCTTAACAAACAGCAAATCGTCATCTTTCGCTCTCTAAAGTAATAATTAATTATACAAACGCGAATCGAATGTTCATTCATTCAGCCCCAAAGGAGGCCGCACGGCCGCTTCCTCGGGCTGAACTTTTGAGCTGTTTTTATTTTTGTGGACATGGATATGGACATCCGATCTGTCGGATCATGCTATTTGGTGGCGCAATGACCTCTATCCATGGTTTCTTTTGATTTGCTTTTTCTCTCTTTTTCGGGGAGGGGGAAGGGGGGATGTCCATTTAATTATGGCTTTGGGATCATAGATGTATTACGAATGAATGATTGCCCATCATTCGTCTGTTTGTATATTTTAATTAAATATTGCTCAAGGCATAATCTGTTGGAAGATGTTTGAGAGTCGCCAATGAAAGTGGAGTCCTCCCCTCCCTACCGCTCTGGCATTCTCCTCTCTTCTGTCTCTTCTTCCGATCTGCATGAATCATGTGGAAAAGTCTGTGGAAAACCCTTCCTTCAATTGATTTCCACGCTAATTTCCACACGAAGTGCCTGCCACTCGCGACGACAGATCGTGGGCTTAACATTTTCTTGTTGTTGTTTTGTGTCGAGCTGCGAAAAGCGATTTTCAATTTTCCAGCGCATTAGTCATCGGCCACTCTAATCGTTCCAGGCAGGGAGGGGGGACTGGCGGCGGCCTAAACTGTAACTAGTTTTCGCCAACGCAGAGACCAAAGGCGCTTTAGGCATGGCTGCAGAGACTCTCCTGGAGCGGTGAGGCGGAGGCAGGGAGGGAGTCCGTGTCTTGGTGGCTGGACCACGAAGTGAAAGTGGACAATGCGCTTGGAGAGGAGAAGTGTGTGTTGTTGTCTGAAGACGCAGAAAGCACTGTAGTTTTAGCTTCAATTTGAAGACGCGTGAAACAATTTTGTAGCTTTTCTTGGCACTCTGAGTTTTCCACCCATCCATCCATCCATCCGTCTATCCGTCTATCCACTTATTCAATTTGCCATTCACTGCACACACAAACGCCTTCGAGGCGAATGTGAAGACGCGGCTTAGACCCTTCCCCCCACTCCCCCCACCTCCCCTTCTGGCCAAAGCCAATGGCGCATTTCATTTCTCAATTAATTTTCTTTATTGCGTGCCAGGCACGTTCAAAATAATTGTTAAACTTAGACTTTGATTATTAATCGAATGTTAAATGGAGAGAAGAAGCAGCCGGAGAGAGAGAGAGAGAGACACCTCTCTGTTGGACAGAGAGTGCAGTCACCTCTCTCTCTCTCTCTCTCTCTGTCTTCTGGCAGGCGGCAGGGTATGATGGGAGTGAAAGTTTTAGTGTCCGCTTGCCAAAATGATAAATGCAACCGACCAGACCAGCAGACGGCCCCCCGGCTATCAAACAAATGCGATCCTCCATTCGTATCCCCCCCTAAGCACCCCTTACCCATTCTGCCGAAGCACCCGAGGATATCCGGTGGAGAGACAGAGAGAGAGAGAGAAAGACTTACGCATATTTTTTGAACATTGGCCCATTCCCATTGTCTCTTTAGTGTTTCTTTCGTTTCTGTTTTGTTTCGTGACTTCTTTCGAGTGGTGGGTGGGGGGGGAGCGGTGAGGGCCTGTCTTATTGCCACTTTGTTTTAGACAACTTTTATGATGATTTTGCAGCCAAAAAGAGACAGAGAGAGAGGGAGAAAAAGAGACATAGTGTGGTTGTGTCATACATAATTCTGTTATTGTTTTCTTTAATTGGTTTTTTGTGCTTTCGTTGAGTTTTCTGTGTAGACTTTCTGCGGCCCCCCTTGCTTTTCGTGCAGAGAATTTCATTTCCCCCCTCGTCTGCCACCTGTTTTGTGGGTCGCCCGATAGGCAATCACTTTCCATGCGCTCGCTCCCGATTCTTTTCTCATTTGCATTTTTAATTGTGTCGCGGGAAAAGAGGCTTCGCTTCAGTGGAAAGTGAAAAGCGGCTGGAGCATAAGAAATGCACTCCCCGAAGATGTCCAATGCCCAATGATTCGCAATGGGATTCTGGCCACTTTCCCAACGCACAATGCCACAAGGGGAGACAATGGCCGGGGTCTCCTCGATGACTGAGGCATTCCCACGCCACGCCCAAATTATTTGCACAATATGTGGCAAAAAAGCAGAGCCCCAGCTCCAGCTCCAGCTCCCGTAAATTCCAATTCAATTCAAGCGGCTTCATTCGTGTTCGTGTTTTCCCAACCCAAAGCCAGAGACAGAGACAGAGGGGGAGAGAGAGGGGGACAGAGGGAGAGAGAAATAAGGTAGTGGCATGGCATTTCGTACAGCAGTTAGTGGAGCACTCTTTTGGCCCATTGTCGGGCTGTAAGCCCGCAAGCCCCATAAGAAATAGTAACCGTTAATGTGGCAAATTGACTTGTCGAGCAGCCAAGAAAGCAGTTTTTTAGTAGAGGTATCCTCCCTCCCTCCTATCCAGAGGCGCGGCACCCCTCCTATCCTACTCCGTTCTACGGCGGATTCAAAGTCAATTTCTGCTTCTGCTTCTTCTTCTTTTTTTTATTATTGTTTGCACTCTGTTTTTCCCCCTTCGATTCAACTATTATTCCGACTGGCTTTTGTTTAGAGTTTTCTCTTTAGAAATTTCCCATTTGCACTTTTTTTTTATTTTTTACTTGTCCGACATTATCCATTATTTGCACGGCCTGACGTCTGGCTCTGGCTCTGGCTTCTGGCCTTCTCCATTGATTCCATTGTGTGGCATGAGGCAGATGGCAGGGGAGAGCGAGAGCAAATCGAAGAGTAGCAAACAGAGAACAGAAGAACCTTAATTAGTATTATTACTGAAATGAAAACAATTTGTAGTCGGACAAAAGGTTCTGGTTGTGGGGATTAGCCTCGATTCGAGAGTGCCTCCACAGAGTGCCTCCTAATGCGTTGCGCCACCAAAAGCAGATCCCCGAAAGAAGCAAACAAAAAAAGTGAACCCAAATGAAGGCTCCGCCATCCGTGGAACATGGTGACAACAATTAAGATAACCTGCGATGGGATCTTCATTCAATCCTCATCGAACTCCGATCTCATGCCCACGCCAGCGGCAGGCGCAGCACCCGGTGGAGCATCATCCCCGCCAGGATTACGAGGAGCAGCAGAATCCCTTGGATCGGACCACAATCTAAACGAAAGCGACAATTCCCAGACGAGCAGCGGCAGCCAGAGCGCCTCCAGCCACGGCAGGCGATCCCATCGATCGGCAGGCGGCGGCGGAGGAGGAGGAGGAACCGGAGGTCGCCAGGATCCTCGGAGACGGTACTATTTCGGGAGCAAGGACATCTACTGGTGCAAGCAGAGCCTTGCGCCTGGTGGGGGCGGACTGACGCGCAGCGCCAGCAGCGTCACCCACAAGGAATCCAAATCCACCAGCGGCACCCTCTCGGGGGGTCAGGTGATAGCCAAGGCACGCCGCAAGCCGATCCTCCTCTGCAGCAGCCTCAGCGCCGCCTACGCCCCGCCGCGTCGCAAGGAGTTCTACTTTTGCGACAAGTATGCTCCCACGAGCAGCGGAAGAAGCGCCACCCCTACCAAGAGTGCAGCAGCCGTGCCTCCAGCCGCAGCCGCAGCCACAGCCCCCACGCCCCAACCCATTGATGCCCGTTTGCTGAACTTCCTAAGGAGCGCCCATCGAAAGTTCCAGGCGGCCAAGAGCAGATCGGAGCAGCAGCTGACCAGCAGTCACACCAAAGAGAGATCGTCGACGTCGTCCAGAGGAAAGGGCCCGGCCAGGCCATCCGCCCAGACCCCGACCCCGACCCAGAGCCAGAGCCAGACCCATCGCTCCCTTCCGCCCATCGTGACGACCGATGATTGGTTTGGTTAGTATGGCCCTGCCCTCCCCTCTCTTGATCCACTCCTCTTGACTGCAGGTCGTTGACCGGCCGCCCAGCCCAACCCTGCCCCCAATTGCGGTTCTCGTGCGGATTGAGTTACCTTTCAACCCAAGAGCCTCATTCTCTTTCCGCTCGCTGGCATTGGGCTGGGGTATTGGGTGTTGGCCAAAGTAGAGCCAGAGGGTGCCAGAGGGTGCTCGAGTGTCTGCGGTGTCCAGTTGCATTGAGAATTGAGATTGGATTGGGCAAAGATCACTCTGCCAAACTAATTGGCGGCTGCAGTGATTGGTGGTGGGGAAACAGGTGCATGTGTCTGCCACTTGGTGGCTTCCTTCTTCCTGCTGCATGGCAAAAAAAAACAATAACAACAAATGCTACGATGTTTGCGGTTTTCCTGCTGCTGCTGCTCATCGGCTCATCGCATGCGATATGCAAATTTCCAAACGCCCCTCCGTCTAGTCCTCACGCTATCACACACACACACACACACACACACACACACCATTCATGGACGTTCCATTCATGGCTTTTGTTTTCCCATTCCCATCATTCCCCATTCCCTTCTTTTGATGCGACTCTAAGTTTATATTTCTTTGGGTGCACAATGCCGTGGAGGGAGGGAGGGAGGTGGAGGGGGGCTGTTGACTGTTCACTGACTTTCAGCCGAAACTAAGGGTATTTAAATGTCTCCTTTGTCTCCTCTTCTATCCCTCCGCGTGTCTTCTGTGAGAGAGCAACAACTGTTGGCTGAAGCAGAAGCAGAATTTAACTCTTTTCCTCTCTCTCTCTCTCCGTCTCTCGGTCTCTCGGAGAGTGTGAGTGATTTGTGTGTGTGTGTGTGTACAATAGATTCTCACGTATTCGTTACCTCTATAGGTGTTGAACTGTTTATTTGATCCTCCTCTGCCCACTTCCCCCCCCTCTTCTGTCTTGCACTTTGCTCTGTTTCTGTTCCGCTTTGCTACACGAAGACGCGCGTCGCAGCCCAAGGGTAACCCTGCTCTCTGGCTGTCAGCTGGTGGCCCATTTAGATGGAGAGCGCGAGAGGAATCGGGAAGAGGGACACAAGAATGGAGAGAGTAAGGAATGAACCCATTATGAATGCAAAAGAAAAAGAAGAACTGGACTGGAAAATAGCTAATAGCCAAGGCATTCTACAAATTGCGCTCTTCCCGATCCCCCCCCCCCGAATGATGGGGGGTGGGGTTATTGCTGGCTTGCCTAATTAGTATTACCTCATCCATCGGCGGGGCATTACTGCGCATTTCGCTCGAACATCGAACACCCACTCGCGGCCGACTGTCGACAGTGCAGTACAAAAGTATAGGTACAATGAACTGCCAAATGAATCATTCACTGCAATTAGTTGTTGTTTGTTTTTCGCGAGTATTTCGAAATACTTTGCACTCATGTCCGGCAGGCAAGATCGTTGTCATTAATTTTAAGTTTTATGTGTGCATTTTTTACGATTATTATTATTATTATTATTATTATGATATTTGGAATTTGTATTCCATTTTTCATTTACCATTTATTTTTGCCTCCCTTTGTGGCGACTGTTCCTTGGGTCCAAACAATTGTTTATTGAATGATTTATATTTGAGGAGCGTGTGCTGTCCCTGCCCCCCTGCCTGTGCCTCCACATTTTTTTACGAATTCCAAAGGGAACGCCACCATATATGTAAGTGCTCTTTCGCTCGTCTCGCATCCGTGGCGCTAGAGCGGAATTCTTGAATTCCGATTTGGCAATCCGCCGCCTCGCAGCTAATGAAAAATACATACTTTATTATTAATTATGTTTGGCATTTTGCAAGAATTGTTGTTTCCACTCCGACGGCAGTGGATTGCGGGAGTTTGGCAATAATGCAGCGCACCTGTCGAAGCCGACGGACTGCACCTTCCAGTAAGAGAGAGAGAGTGCGAGTGCGAGTGGGAGAGCAGTGCAGCAGTCGTTTCCAGTGTCATCAGCGTTGACTAATTCCCCGACTCCGTTCGAGTGGGATTTGCTCTCTGACTCACATTCTGTGAAGCTGTGACTCCGCTTCTGAGAGCCAAGGTCAAGTCAAGGAGATTGAAACCGATAGCGCGAGAGATCCTCAGACCTTGTCCCATTCCACAGTTCCACAGACAGCCTGACAGTTGCGCGAAACAAAGAGCAAAACAAAGTCCAGGTTCGATTTATCTTTTTTCGCTCGAACAATTGAAACAATAAATAGGCAGTAGAACACGGGGTACCGCCGGGGTGGTGGGGGGGAACATTGTATTGTTATAAGTGGATTGGAGTGGCAGGAAGCCACCGCCCCTAACGATGACTAGGCGATGGCTATGACTGGAACGATGATTGAATGCAATTTGCAGAGCAGTTTCGAACAGTCATGGCAAACCAATTTGTGCCGAAAAACCGAGCAGCGCAAGCGAGACAGAGAGAGAGAGAGAGAGAGAGAGAGAGAGCGGATGGCATGGCGGAAGTTTACTCCGAAGGTCAGGGGGCGGGGGGGAGGGGTGGCAGGCCCTGCCAACCTGTCGCAATTAAAACAAAGCCCACACGACTCACTCCCACGATAAATCCATCCACGATCTACTGCTTAAAGAATGAGAATTTAATATGCAAAAAGCGTTTCGTTTCCGCCCCAGAACGAACGAGATTCGGCAAATGAAAAATTTGCATACATATGTATATAAAATTAAGAAAAACTTAGGCCTGGAAGAGCACACTGCTCTCTTTTGGAATCATATGGGGGAAAGGGGGGCGGGGGGATCTCTGAGTCATTCCAAGTCCGATTTGGAGTCCGAACAGTAGCTTGAAAAACCTTCGGTTCGTTGTTTTATTTAGGATTCATGTCACATGCAAATGTTTTACATTTTGGCAAATTGTTTTTTGCCCCTTTCCACTGCCACTGCCAGTGCCCCTGTGTGTGTGTGTGTTGGCCAACAATTAGCGTGGGGCATCTGCAATGGATGGCTTTTATGTAATCTGTGGATCGATGTGTGTGGAGTGTGGAATGACTTACTGATTAAATAGACGTGCCATGCGTTTGTCTGCCAAACGAACACGCAAGAGACTCTTCCCCCCCCCCCCCCCCCCCCTTCGCCCCCCCCCCCATCCCTCTCTCTCCCTCTCTGGCCATCTGGAAATCATCTTGAAATGTGTGTGGAAATGCAGCATTTTTTCTACCAAAGAGTATCTGCAGATCACGTACGGAATCAGATCTATTTTTTCTGATTTTTACAATGGCATTTTATTTGTGATAAATCTTATGGAAATGAATATATAACGAGGTCTTCTTATCGAAAGAGTTATTAATTAATTAATTTGTGTCTGTGTGTGTGTGTGTGTTTGGCAGTCTCTTTATCTAACTGCAAAGATAATGGAAGAGAGATAAGATAATTACAGTTAATTACGGCCAAAAATATCTAAAATAAAACGAATTATTTCTCGTTTATATTTGCAGACGAGGACGAAGCCTTAGAGAAGGAAAACTGCAGAGAAGGAAAGCAGAAGCAGCAGCAGCAGCAGCAGCAGAAGAAACCCAAGGAGAAGCTTCACTCGAGGACATCTTCGGGCGAGGGCCAGGACCTGATCACAGTTGAGATCAAGCAAGGACATTTAAGGAAGCACTCAAAGGCCAAAGATACAGATACAGATAGAGTAGATAGAGTAGATACAGGTACGACTGGCACGCCACAAGCAGCGTCAACGGCTATGAACAGTCACGCGACCGCCACACAGAACGGACAAACAACGGTCGTCGGACACCATCGCGGATTCTCGCAGCCATCGGTGACGGTGGCCGCCGCAGCAACGGCGACGGGCAGCACATCGGGGGATCCATGGTTCCTGCAGACCACCGGGCACCAGATGCCGCCCACAGCACCGCTGCGTCACAACAAGCGGCCGGCGCCACAGCCGAATGTCGCCGGGATCGTAGGAGGAGGAACGGGAGCCGTGGGAGCCGTGCTGCTCCACCAGCAACAGTTGAGCCAATCGCAGCCGCACATTGTGCCGCCGAGCATACCGCCCCACCATCACCATCATCGCGAGAACAATGTGGTAATTTGAGTGCCCCAAAGCCATGCCTAAGCCTCGATTCTAATTCAAAAACCCTCCGACTCCTCTTGCCGCTGCTCTCATTTCAGCATCCCAGCCAGGCCGGAGGGGCGGCGTCAGCGGTCGCCTTGCATTTGTCATCGCATGCGCTTAATAGTCATAATTTAATCAGCAGCAGCAGCAGCAGCGCCAGCAATCACCAATCGCCCAAATCCCCCAGCCAGACACAGCAGCAGCAGCTACAGCAGACGACGCAACTGCAGCAGCAGCAGCAACAGCAGCAGCCACCACATAGTATACTTTCCACATTTGCTCCTGTGGCTGCCGCACAGCCGCCTGCCCAGCCAGCGGGGGCTGGTGTGGGGGTAACCGCCGCAGCCGTGGCCGCCGTTGCCCAGCAGCAACAGCAGCAGCATCTCCAGCTGCTGGCCAACTGTGCTGCTGCGTCCGGCGGTAATCTGATGTCCTCCTCGATGAATGCCGCTCAAATGGCCCTGCATGCCGCCGAGCGGGCGCTGCCGCCAAAGAGCCTCGCGCTGAGTGGGAGCCAGCACGGCAGCAACATGCTGCTGCACACTGTGGCCCCCACCGGCAGCTCCTCCGGCACCCAAGTGCCGCCCCAGCCATCAACCGGCGCCAGTGGGACGGCGGGCATGTCCACTTCCCTGCACAGCTTCGACATCAACGGGGCATCGGGATGCGGAGGAGGCGTGAATGTGAACGCGGCAAGCTCTTGGTCGAGCGGCTCCACCACAGCCATGAACCATGCGGCCTCCCTATCGCCAACAGCTCTAGCCCCGCAGCAGCTGCGGAAGTGCGAGGTGAAGCTGAATGCCATGCCGTAAGCTATCTCTGGAGTGAATCCCGGAATGAATCAGTCGGGTTAATGGCGATGTTCGTTTGTTCTTTAGGTGGTTCCATGGCAGCATAACGCGCGACGAGGCGGAGCATCTGCTGCAGCCGCGCGAGGATGGGCTCTTTCTGGTGCGCGAATCCACAAACTTTCCGGGGGACTACACGCTCTGCGTCTGCTTTCAGTCGAAGGTGGAGCACTATCGCGTCAAGTATCTGGAGAATAAGCTAACAATCGACGACGAGGAGTACTTTGAGAATCTGGGGCAACTTGTAGCGGTAAGAAACGACTGGAAATATATCCTTAGTCCATGGCTAATTCTGATCTCTCTCCTCTTTGCAGCACTACGAAGCAGACGCGGATGGGCTGTGCACGCAGCTGATCAAGTGTTTGCCAAAGCTGGGGAAGCAGGAGTTTTGCATCAATTCCAAGGACTTCGTGGACAAGGGATGGGTCATACCCGAAGCAGAGCTGCAGCTGCGCGAGAGCATTGGCAAGGGGGAGTTCGGGGATGTGATGCTGGGCATTCTACGCAACGAGAAGGTGGCCGTCAAGATGCTCAAAGATGAGGGCGCCGTCCAAAAGTTTCTGGCCGAGGCATCCGTCATGACGTAGGCTATAGATCCGCTCTCTTCTCTTGCATGAACTTATTCTGTATTCTCTATTTTGTTGGTAGCACTCTGGAGCACGATAACCTGGTCAAGTTCATTGGCCTGGTGTTCACCAGCAAGCATCTGTATCTGGTTACGGAATACATGAGCAAGGGATCACTGGTTGATTACCTACGTTCGCGCGGACGACAGCACATAACCAAAAAGGATCAAATCATATTTGCCTTGTAAGCATTCACCTTTGATCCCCTGATTAGAAGTCCCTTAAAGCATTGTTTACTCCTCCGGTTTACAGCGACACTGCCTCTGGGATGGAGTATCTGGAAGCCAAAAAGGTTGTGCATCGCGATCTGGCTGCGCGCAATGTCCTCATATCCGAGGACTGTGTGGCCAAGGTATCCGATTTCGGTTTGGCACGCGAGGAATGCTATAATCTCGATGTTGGCAAGCTGCCCATCAAATGGACAGCACCCGAGGCGCTCAAGAATGGGGTAAGAATCCACAGCTGCCGGTTTCCTGTTGCCTGTTGACTGTTGCCTGTTGCACTGTCTAACCATTGGTTGACTTTCCCTTTAGCGCTTTTCCAACAAATCGGACATGTGGAGCTTTGGCATACTCCTATGGGAAATCTACTCCTTTGGGCGTGTGCCTTATCCCAGAATTGTATGTACAAATCAAATGAATCTTTCAAGGATCCCTTAAGCTCATTCTGTATCTGTATCTGTATCTGTAGCCCCTGGCCGATGTCGTTAAACACGTAGAAGTTGGCTACAAAATGGAAGCACCCGAGGGCTGTCCACCGGAAATTTACGAAATGATGCGCCAGGCATGGGATCTGAATCCGGCCAAACGACCCACATTCGCAGAGCTGAAAGTGAAGCTGCAGCTGCTGAACAATGCCACAGCGTGAGGAGATCCGAGAGGATCCAAAGCGAACTTCAAGCAGCACTAAAACGAGGAAACGAGGCGCCGCCCCCAGAAAGGGTAAAGAGCCCTTGCCCTTCGAGACTCCAGACTCCAGTGGAAGCTGGACACTGGACACTGGACATGACACAGAACGCAACAATTTTTCGTACGATTATATACATGGAATATATATATAACAACTAATTTACCACAAAATTTATTTACATATATAATTTATGGAGTAAGTTTTGTAAGCGTAAACGTAGGCCTAAGCTAAAGAAGGAGAGCCCAACACAATCAATCAATCATCCAAAAGTGACTCCAGATGTTAGTGAGAGTCCGTCCCCCAGCCACAGCGCCCACAGCTTCGCTTCCGACATATACAATACAACGTTGTACGCGCGAGTATCTCAATAAATTTGAATCATAAATTAACTAGCAGAAGATCAGAGAGGAAGAGGAGTTTAGAGGCAGAGGCAGAGGAGGAGACCCGTACTACTACTACTACCTTTAATTGCAACATTAATTACATTATTATATGTTATGTGTACACTCTTCCGATCAACGTTTCTTCGCTTCTCTGGATATTCGTAAATCAAATCGTTATAATCGTATCATTTATGTTATAGAATACGCATACATATGAGTGCCCCCCAACCCGGCTGAGGAGTGGGCGCATGTCTAAATCAATTGTTTATAGAATGTTTCATCTCTTAAGTTTTAATCTACGACTAGTTCTTTATAAACTACTTTTCTGTTGACCATTTCTGTTTGTAGCACAAAAGATGAGCGGGAAGAGAACTTGTCTAACAGGTTGTCGGGGAGGGGAGGCAAAAGGCAAGCAGAAAGTTAGTTAAATTTATTTACATTTATTTGTATGGAAAATATAAAAAAAAAATGGAAAAGGAAAAACCAACAAAAATTATGCAATGGAAAAGGATTGAAATGAACAAAAAAAATCAAAACAAAAAACACTTGTGAAAATATGCATTAAAATGAATACACACACACACACAAACACACATAATACGGATACGAATACGAATACACTTAATCGTCGTACATAAACTATGCATGTATTTAGCATATACCGATTAATTATCATTAATTATCGATATACAAATACTATCAATTATCGCAAGCGCAAATTGAAATTCCTTAATTTGTTCGGTCCATGTCCAAGGAATCTCTCTCCTTCTCTGTACTCCTACTCCTAGAACGCGATGCAGCTAGCGGAAAGGCAAAGGAAACGAAAACAAATTGTAATTTATTTTTTAAATATATACCACGTAATTTACTTAACACGTACGTAATGTTTACGTTTACGTTTACGGCGCATTCTTGTACATTTGTATTTGCTTTTTAATATCCTGTCCCCCAGATTAGCCCACACTTTGCTTTAACACTTACATTTATACTATATATTTTATACACACCAACAAACACACATACACACACACACGTCCACATGACACACATTAATTATAATTAATTAATTTTAAAGTTATTATTTTTTTAAAACACATCAAACATATAACAACCAATCAATCAATGTGAAGCGCGACCCAAGTTCGTTCTCTTTAAGCCACACGCCACACACACAAATTGCACTTAAAAACACAAGGACGACATGAAGGTGATTTAAGGAAGGAAGGCAGCCGCCAGAGCAGCAGTTCTGAAACTTTTAATAAAAGTAAAAAATACCATGTAGTGTGGCTTGTCGGCCACAAAAAGGCCTAAAAGTATGTGGGGCGGGAAAGGGCTTACCTACAGAAAAAGCACCGGAAGGGGCTCGAAAAAGGCCTCGCCCTTGCACTATGGGAGGATCAGTTCCCACTGAAAGGTGTCAGAGCTCAGACAGCGATAGCAGCAACAACAGCAACTAGAAGCATCTCGACAGGTCAGCGTTGGCGTCCAAGAGTACCTCTAAAAACAGCACAGGCGAGCATTCTTAACGGCCAACTAGTTGTAACGCTGTATTATTTAGTTTACGCGCCTTCAGCCCAAGCAATGTACAAATTTGTTCTCAAAGGAGTTGAACGCAATCTGGGAAGCAAAGCGCCAGAGCGAGAGAGGGAAACGCTGCATCGGTGGGGATGAGCGTGGGTGCACCCACATTTTAGTTTTACAAATATTCGTGGGGTCAATATTTGGAACCCTCGGTCGGTTTGCGTTACTGTCTGGGTAAAGTGGGCATAAAGGCTCATTGAAACTTGGATGTGGAAACGATGATCGTGGGCGAAGTGCAGCATTACATCCGTCTCTGTTCTCTGTTTTGGTGTCTAGTCTATCCATCCAATAGCTCGTACAGTAAAGGTGGCTGGGAATGGAATGGATCGAGTGTTCAATTAATGAGAAGACTGGTCAAAGAAGGAAAAGGCACATTGACGTTGCTGTTTGTTGTTTTTATTTTCGCATAAATCAATTGAACTAAATACACTTCAAAAATTAGGGCGCCTACTTCTGCAGCCGCCTGGTGGCTCGTCGGATGGGGCGTTGCTCCGAAGTGCTCGGCGGCAGGGCGAACATATTGCCGGCATTGATTTGCTGAGACATGCCGGGCGCCACACTCGCCGATGGTGGGGCGGGGCTACCGAAACTGAAGGCCCCTGCTCCTGGATTGGTGGCTGCTGCAGCCTGAACCGGCGACGGACTGGGGCTTCCGAAAGCACTGACACCGCCGCCAAAGCTGAACGGCTTCGCCGTGTTAACGTTCTGGCTGCTGGGCGGAGAGGCCATGCCGCCAGCTGCCGCTCCTCCGAACGAGAATGGAGCGTTGCCCGGTGGTGCCGGGGCGTTGGTCTTGGTTGTTGTTCCGCCAAACGAGAAACCTCCCGGCTTGGCCTGGTTCTGCACGGCGCTCACCGCATTGACAAACAAGTTGCCGCCTATGGCAGGAGTGGCATTGGGCGCCGCGGTTGTGGTGCCACCAAATGCAAAGGGTTTGCTTTGATTGCTAGTAGCGGGCACGGCAGGTGCCCCAAATCCGCCAAAGCTTGGCGCCGCAACATGTGCTGATGGTGCATTTTGAGTGTTGTTGCTGCTGCCACCAAAACTGAAGCTCGGCTTGATGGACGCGCTGGGGGCGGCGGCGGCGGCGGGCTGGCCAAAAATGCTGGCGCCACTGGTCTCCTTCTTGGCGACAGCGGCAAAGGAGAATGCTCCCGGCTGACCCGGGGCCGACTGCTGCTGCTGCCCTGCTGAGGGGGTTGAGGTTGCCGCATTGTTGGGTTGCTGATTGTTGCTGCTTCCACCGAAACTAAAGCTCGGCTTAACGCCTGTGCTGGCGTTGTTCGGTGTTCCAAAAAGACTCGCTCCAATGGTTGCTGCCTCCTTCTTCCCTGCAGCGGCCACAAAGGAGAATCCTCCGGGCGATGCAGCTGAGCCAGCGGTGGATGCGGTTGTTCCAGGGACCTGTGGCTGTCCGCCACCAAATGCAAATGGTTTTGCGGCTGTTGCAGCTGCATTATTGCCGATCTGAGAGGTTGGTTTCTGAGCTGTACTGAAGCTGAAGGCACTTTTTGATGGGGCATTGGTCGATGAGGCGCCGCCAAAGGAAGGAGGGGCTCCACTCGTGACGCCTGCACCGAAGTTGAACAAATTGTTGCTGCCGCTGCTGTTGCTGCCATTGGATTGCACAGCTGTTGTCGCGCTGGCATCGCCTCCGAATGCAAATGCTGGCTTTGTTTCCTTGATGGTGTTTGGTGCTGCTGCTGATGCTGATGCTGCTGCAGCACCACCAAAAGAAAACAGTGCGGGTGTACTGGCAGTTGCACTCTGCCCAAAGATGTTACCTGAGGTGGGCGCTGGCGCTGGTGCTGGTGCTGGTGCCGGTGCCGGTGCCGGTTCTGCTGGCTTTGCGACTGCTGCACTTCCAAATGAAAAGAGGTTTGATGTGGTCGCAGCCGCTGTGCTCGTTGTTCCCGTGAAACTGAATGCCTTTGTTGGCTCCGCAGCTGTGGTTGTGGCTGTGGCTGTGACTGTGGCTGCAGGCTGCTTGAATGCGCTGCCAAAACTGTTGCCACCGAAATTCGGCTTAACTCCGATTATGGCTGACGGCTTTGCTGGCTCTGGAACTGTTGTGGCGGCTTTGTTCGCTTCGGGCTGCTTAAATGCGCTGCCAAAGCTGTTGTTATGTGGCTGTGGGTTCCCAAACAAAGATGTTCCTGTTCCTGTTGCTGGAGATGGTGTTGCTGTTGCTGTTGGTGTTGGTGTTTGTGTTGGTGTTGGTGCAGATGCTGTACTACCCCCAAAACTGAAGACAGGAGGCTTGGCTGCTGCTGGTGCACTGGACTCTGTTTTTCCAAACATAAACGCCGCTGTGCTTGGCGCATTGTTTGTGGTGGTGCTTCCGAAGGTCATTGCTGCTGGGCTAGCAGTCGCTGCAGGTGTAGACGCCGATGTAGTTGCTATCCCATTGGTTGGTATTCCATTCATCTTGTTTGTGGGATTGCTTTCCAGTTTGAATGGTGTTGCAGTGTCTACTGGCGGCGCTTTGCCAAATGACAGTACGGGCGCTTGAGCACTGCTTGTGGGGGCAAAGACTGATGTTGTTTTCAAAGGGGCCCCGATAACCGTGGCAGTGGATTTTTGACTTCCGAATGTCAGTACTGGTGTGGCTGCAGGTGAGCTCGATGTTGTTGGGGCTGTGTTGACAGCAGTTGGCGTTTCTTTCGATGACTCGTTGGGTGATGCCGCTTCTGCCGCTGCTGCTGTCGCTGATGTTGGTGCTTGGCCAAAGAGAAGCTTCGGCTGCAAGCCATTTGTCATAGTCGTGGTAGCTGTGGCTGTTGCTGTTGCTGTTCCTGTTCCTGGAGCTGGTGCGATCACCTTGTCACTCAATATAATTGGCTTGTCACTGCTGGACGTTGTCGTGGTCTTGGTTATTGTCGAGGGGCTGACTTTGGTCGCTGTGTTGGGTGATACCGCTTTGGTTGTCGTCAGAACAATCGGTTTGATGGGTGTCTTTGGACTGACGGGGGCGTCCATTTCGTCTGGTTCTTCTTCTTCTCCCTGGTAGATCTCGCCGCGCAGGCCACTCAGCATAATGGCCAGCTTCGTTTTATGTGTGCGCTCGACGCTGGGATTCTTGACGCCACTCAAGGAGTTCTGCTGCTTGGGCTTCACAAAATTTATGCCCGCGTATTCGCCAGCATCCACGTCGGGACTCTCAAGATCGTAATGTTTGGTCTGCTCTTGCACCTGCTGTTGTGTTTGCTTGGTATTGAAAAGCGTGAGTTTCGGTTTGGAGGCAGCCAATGGCAGATCCACTGCGGTGTTGCTGTGTAGTTCTGCATTTATCTGGTGCTGCTGTCCCATAGCCGGTGCTGAGATGGTGCGTGAGGGCGCCACTACTGGTACTCCTACAATCGGCATACTCTTTGCTATGGCTATGGGTTCTGCGTCTGTCTTGCGCTGCATCTTGGACACTGGTGCGCTGGGGGAGTTCTCGGGCGAGCTGCCGTTGGCTGTGCCCTCCATGCTCGTCTGCCGCATGCTTTCCCTCATGTCGTACAGCTTGCGCTTGGTCACGTGCCGCCGGCTGGAACTCAACGAGGAGGCGATGTCATTGTTGTAGCTACAGTTGCGCCGCTTTGCCAGCTGCTCCGGTGAAACGGCCTCAGTGGGCTGCAGGTGATGCTGCGTTTGTGTCGGCGGCGCCAGCGGTGGCACCATTGTCGCCGCATGATTGTGTCTCAGTGGAACTGCCACGCTCAGCTCTCGTTGCCTTTTGAAAGTTGTCGCGGGAGGCGGATGGTGATGATGGTCCACAAAGTCGCCGATGCGATGGCAGCTCCTCTTGAAAATCTCGTGCTGCTTTTGTGTGTCCTGAACAAAATTTAAGCCTGAGCACTTGGCACCAGATCCCAGCACGGACAAACTTACCCCACTGTTGATACGCTTCCGGGAGATCTCTTTGAGTTCTTCCAGAACACTCCTGGTGGGCTCGCTCTCATGCTGCGGCGGATGTGGATGCAGGATGGGGCGATTTTCCCGTGATAGCTGTTCGTGTTCATTATTGGACACCTTGTGGACACCCACCACCGAATTGGAACGCAGCAGGCCGGGCAGCGTGCTACCGCAGTAGAAACTGCGCTCTGGCGGCGCGATTCGAGTCATGGACAGTGACGGTGGCGATGGTCTGTACGGCAGTGGGGACGACGGGGTCCTTCTTGGCTGCTTCAGTGGATTGTACAGATTGCTCACAGATATGCTGCGCTGAAGGCCACGACGGCCGCCCAAGGTGCTGTCGTTATGATATGCAACAATCCGAGAGGCCAGTCCACTGCTGTGCACATCCGCAAATGTTCTGCAAGCGTACAATTTGCATTGGGTTAAGAAGGTACAATTGTCGAGGCGTTTTTCATACTTGGGATCCATCAGACTGAGGTTCAGTTTCTGTCGCGACATTGTTGTTGTCGATGATGCGGTGCGGTTCCCCGGGGTGCCATTAGTTGTGCTTTGGCTCCGTTCGAGACTCATAGTTCTGTGTATGAGATTCGCCGGCGAATGACGATGAGCTCTACAAAAAAGAGAAACCAAAGGAGTTTAATAGCACACCAGATATGTCTGACATTTTCCAGTCCTTACACTGGACTCCCATCAATTCTGGTAGAGTCAGCAATCGGATTGCTGTGATGCGGTGACATGATGCTCAAACTTAAGCGCGCCTGATGGTTCATTCTGGTTCAGGCCGATCCGGTTTCTGACGATAAATTCAAATCCAAGCCAACTTTAAAAGTGTCAAACAGTCCGCCAAATCCAAACTGGCTTTAACAATCAATTTACCAGCAAACTCAAAAAGTTGAAAAATTGAACGACACCTGGTGAAATGCAGGCACGCGACCCGTGTTTCTATTCCGATAAAATATACCGTCCGACCCTCGGAAATATACCAAAATATATCGTCTTATTTTAAATATATACCGTAAAAATACTGACAAATTCAACTTATATATTACATATTGCTCAATTTTGAAGTTCTGTCGAATATGACTAGCTAGATGGAACATTTAGCCATGCCCAAATAATTTTATCCAATTAATTAACTTACTTTCTACTTAACTCGGACCTCGTGCCTAGCGATAGAATATACGAAATACACCGTTTCATTTTCGAAATATACCGATAAAAAAGTAACAACACCGCGCTTTCCATTATTTGAGCTCATTCTTTCCTTTCTTGCTTAGTGTTTCTAATATTAAATAGTACTTATATGAGATTACCCGTTATTGAAATGCCGTTTTTGTTTTCATTAGCAAAGCAAATTTATAGAATATTCTTTAAGCTGTCACGCTATTTTGCATTCACCGATACTTATAATAGTACTTTTCGATATATTTCGATATTATGCCGGCAGACTTATGGCAGCTTAAACCCTCAAAAAAAAAAAAAGAAAATGAATCTGCCACTGGCAGCCGATATCCTTGATTTAACAATATGATTCAGTTAGATTTTTACAAAATTAGAACTAGTTAGAATAGTTGGTGATGTTGGAAAGGAAAAATCTTTTTATAGAAATTGAAACTAAGAGTTATGAAACCATTTTTTTAAGAAACTGGTAGTAAAAGTTTGTCCCTTTAAAGGATACCTTGTCAAAAATAACACATTAACACACTCTTATCTGTGACTCCTGCTTTTAATCTTTTAATCGAGCTCCTTTTGTTTTGCTCTCATAACATGAATCTTGGACTGAAGATGAGCCTTTAAGTGTGTATTGCGCTGGAAAGTTTGATCGCAGGTGGCGCAACTACAAAGATAATATAAATCAATCAAGGGTTTGCGGAAAGAATACAAATGTGTCGGTGTACTTACTAAAACGCCCTCACGTCAGTGTGTGTTAGCTCATGCCGCTTGCGACCAGAAGCCGAGCTGAAACATTTATTGCAATAGTTACAGGCATACGGTCGGGCATTTGTATGAATTCTGGGAGGAGGATAAATATATAGATATTGGTTAGAATCGGAGCCAAAACAAAACACGTTAGTTTTACTGACCGCTCGTGTATTACGCGGGTTGTGCTATTGTGAAAACTCTTGCCGCAATATTTACAGGTATAGGGCTTTTCTCCTCTGTGAACGATCCTTTGGTGGAGCGACAGCAAATGATCGGTGTAGTACTTTTTACCACAGTCCTGGCATGCAAAATTCTTTATGCCCGTATGCCTCAGCATGTGCAATTTGAAGTTGCTCTGATCGGTGAAGTGCCTGCCGCACTGCTCGCAGACACAATCCCGGCGACGCTGCTGCCGCTTTCTTTCGATTATCTCCTCCTCTGTCAAATTTTTCCAAGTCGTATATTGTTTCTTGGCTCTTCTAGCGGGAATTGCAGTTGCCACTTTCTTTGGTCGTCCTCTTTTCTTTGTTTTGGTAGCCGGCGGAGGAGAGACATTGTTGGAAGCTATGCTGGTTGGAGAGGATCTGCCGTTTGAGTTGTTGTCAGAGAATTCTATTAATTCGTTGAGCCCGTTTTCGTCATCACTGCTATCATAAATGCTGTCAAGCTCTTTCCTCAGACTCGTAATCAGAGTGTCTGCATCCTGTGCAGTGTCCTCAACCACCTCATCAATATTTTTGTCTGGTGGATCGTCGGCATCATTATCTGGGAACTCCTCGAGCAAGTCATCCATATTTTGAAAAGAATCGTCTAGATCACCCGACGACATGGCAAGCTCATTATCCATTTCAATCTCATGCTTAATTTCTGTGTCCTCATCATAGTCCGTCGCCAACTCCGTAGGAGACCTGCTGCGATTCTGCAGCAAGTTCTCCTGAGTCTCGATGCAGAGATTTCTGAACGCGATGGCCTGACATAAGTCGTGCAAACAACCCGCGCATATGCAACTGGGAAGCTCCGGATCATTTATGAGCTACAAATTGGAATGAGCATTAGGATTTGGTTACTTGATGGAAAGAACTCACCAAGATCCCAGACACTAATTGGATGTTCAGCAACAGCTTAGAATTCTTCTTCTGGAATAGATTTTTGGCATTCGTATTGTAGATGACGCCCCCGCAGGCTCGGCATTGCAGCGTCATTTTAAATCTCGTTTCTAGCACGTAAAATATGAAAAATAAAATACATTTTTATTCAAAACAAACTAAAATCTGCATGTTATTGCAGCTGTTTGGAGTCGACGCGGTGTCATCACTATCGATAACGATAGGCGCTATTTCTGCACTGCGAATCTCTGCACAAAACGAAGTAAACAAACAAATCCAATTAAAATAATTCTCTGAAAATGCGCAATAAGATCTGTCGCATTTGCGGTGGCCATGAGGCTTCGATAAACCTGTTCTGCCCAAAGAACGGACACTTGATCCGCCAAATTCTATCCATTACTGGGGTCGGGGTAATGCGTAAAATAAATTATACCTAGACTGTATTTACATGATTATATTAATCTGGCAGCTAAATGAAAAAGCAGGTCTCTCCAGCCATATGTGCGATAAGTGCGTTTTCGACTTGGACTGTGCCATAAAGTTCCGGCAGCGATGCATCATCTCGGAGAAGCGTAATCTGGAAAAAGTCAATTCGGAACCTAAGGATGAGGAGGATGCCGAATCTGATAAAGAGTCTAATGAGCTGAACACCGATGAGGAGATATCTGATGATTGTGCTTTGGAATATGAATCAGAAAAATGCACGGAAACGAGCATGAAGCGAAAACACAGCAAATATGCCGAGCCCTATATATGCGATGACTGTGGAAAGACCATCAACAGTTGGAGCAACTTTCAAGAACACAAACTGCGGCATACAGGAGTCAAAAACTTCGAGTGTCAGTTCAGGTGAAACATATTGTTGCAAAAAATGCCACTACACCTGCTAATCGGCTTCCATCTTCATCAGTGAGTGCGGCAAACGTTTCGCCACTCGCAAGGAGTTGGTGCGACACCAGCGCTGCCACACAGGAGAGAAGCCCTTCGTCTGTAGCTACTGCTCCCGTCGATTTTCCGACGCGAGCTCTCGCGAAGAGCACCACAGACGCCACCGGAATGAAAAGCGGTTCGAGTGTAAAACGTGTGGCAAGAGCTTTGTCAGCTCTGGCTGCCTGAGGAAGCACGTATTAACGCACGCATCAGCTGACGAGCGCAAATATCTGTACGCATTTTAGTCTAAGATCAATGCACAAATCATTCTTATTCCAACTTTATTTACTATACAGCTGTGGTGTTTGCAACAAGCGCTTCTTACGCATAGCCCACTTGCAAAATCATTTGACTACCACCACTCACTTGGAAAAGGCTCTGGAGGCATCTCAGACAGTCGTGCATGAAAATAACCCATCAATCACAAGCATTCCTTAGAGATCATTCGATTCTTTATTGACATTTTGTACTGAATTTTTATGTATTTATATTAATAGTATCATATGCGCATAGTATATATATTTTTTCACATATTTTTGGGCCCTTCCACAGCTTGCTGGTAGTCTAACTGCGTCGATGTGTTGATCTAGCATTATATATGCGTAGTATATCTCTTTTTTCGTATAGCATTGGGCCCATTCACAGCTTGCTGGTGGACTATCGTGGCGAGATGTCTCTCTAGTTGGTGATTACGTGAGAACGTTTTCTCGCAAGGATCGCATCTGAAATGATCAAAATCCATTACATTTCCAGTCCGAATAATATTGCGGGACTTAAATGCACTTACTGAAAGATCTTTTCCCCCGTTTGATTGTGGACCTTCGAAAGATGCAATTTCAACCAATACTTATAGCGGAATGCCGTGCCACAAATCTCGCAGGAAAACGTTAAGTGAGTTCTGCAAGATACAACAAATTCAGTATGATCCTGCCAATCCAACCCCTTTGATCTCTCTCACCTTTCATGATGTTTTCTGTTGCCAGAACTCGAAAAGTGTTTCGAACAGTGCTTACACTTGAATCGTTTATCATCCGTGAGCGTTTCCATAATCACTGGGCAACTAACTCTAGAAGAAATTAAGGATCGATCATGGATCATAAAAACCATTCAGAATGAGTGTGTTTGATCTCTATCACCTTTCATGACGGTTTCTGATGCCAGGAGTCAAAAATTGTTCCGAACAGGCCTTGCACTTAAATGATTTCTCGATCGTTCTTCGTTTCTTCTTCTTTTTCAGGACTCTAGAGGATCGATCATCGAGTACAATTGATTATATACATATTATTAAGTTTTTGTTTCATACTCACGCGCATTCAATTGGCTTCTCCGCTAAGCTGCGTTGCTTGCTTTCAGTGAGCAAAGAAGTTGGACTATTAGAGTTGGACCCTCTGTTTGAGAGTTTCCGAGGCTGTGATGTCTTCTCAGCATCACTTTCGGTGAAATCAACTTCTTCCAACTCCTTTTTCAGACTCGCAATCAGGGAGTCATCAACCTGTACTTGTGCATTATAATCCGCATCCGGTGTTTGGTCTCCGAAATTATTTTCTTCTAGCTCCTTTAGTCGGGATCTCATCGGGGAGTCGCGATCATCAGCGTATATTGGTTGTTTATTCTCTTCGTCGTGTGGCTCCTCTTTCAGACGCAGAGCCAAGGAGTCGGAATTCTCATGCGATTCTGGAAATCCATAAGACAAGTCTTCCTTCCCATCAAAGGAAACGTGAACATCATCCGAGGGCTTGTCCTCGTCCACATTTGGCATGTGCCACTTTGATATTTTGGACGGAGATTTTCCACGACGTTGCTGCTGCAGCAAGTTCGCTTGGGTCCGAATGCGATTTCGGAACGCGATTGTCTGATCCAAATCGTGTAAACAATAAACGCATATGCAGCTGGGAAGACCCGGATCATTCACGAACTACAAATTGCAATGGAGATTAGGCAAAAATCTTATTTTTGTTTGTTGGTTCGAACTTACATTGATCCCACTCACTGCTTGGAGAACCTCCAACATTTCAATGTTCTCCATCTGGAATATATTGGCTGTTGTGCCACATATTGCATTTGCACAACATCGACATTGTTCCGACATTTTTCTATTTTTGTTTATCAACAAAGAAAATAAATTTGCGCGCATGCGCACATCTACACATATGTCAGCTGGTTGTAATCGTTATCGCAGGAACGTCACACCGATAACTACATATGTAGATATGTACACATTTAATTTTAATTTTTGTTTTATTTTCTAAATAAAAAAAATGTCTAAAAATAAATGTCTCGTAAATACGCATCATAGAGACCGCATTAACTTGTTTGTTCTTGTTTCATCAACATTTAATCAATCTTTAAATACAAATTATTTCATTAAAAACGTTGAACATTGTTAAACGTTCTGAATTGAGAGATGGCCATTCTTCTCAACATTCAGAAACGTTGAGGTCCACTGTATCATTTAGAGCTGTTCAGGTTAAAGATATCAGGTAACTTTTGAGGAAATATGGACTTACAAGAAGAATTAATTATTTGTTATATATATATTTGAACATTTATTTACACATTATCATATATGTTAGTTGAATCTTTAACGAACTAGTATATTTCCGAAACCCGCATAACCTCGTTTGTCTCGAGCGCTCTCATAGTTTGCTGGTGGGTCATCGTGCCGATGTGTTGCTCAAGCTGGTGCTTACGTGAAAAGGTTTTGTTGCAGGGCTGACACCTGAAATGAAATGGAAAATTCCTTTCCTTTCTCAAGTACATATATCATAGCTGAATTGAAAGTACATACAAGAACGGCTTCTCCCCCGTGTGTGTAAGCATATGGTTCTTTAGCACATTCGAATAAGAGAAGGACTTGCCACAAGTTCCGCAGGCAAAGGGCCGTTCATTTGTATGAGTCCTGCAAGGTAAGCAAGGGTCAGTAATAGCCTGCCGCCTTCGGCATCCAGTCCTCTTACCGTTCATGCCGTATGTTGGAGCTTCGATCCGCGAACATGCGGGCGCAGTATTTACACCTGAATGGCTTCTCGCCCGTGTGTACTCGTATATGGCGATTTAGCTCCGAGGGACCGGCAAACGTTTTACTGCAGATTCTGTGGGAAATGGTCAATCAATCAATCATACAATAAAAAATTTGACTTGTGTGTTTATACGCACTCGCATTCAAAAGGCTTCTCCGCCATGTGACGGCGCATGTGAATGTTGAGGGCTGCTCTTTTGGAGTAGATGTTTCCACAGATTTCGCACATGATATTTGTGGGCTCTTCGCTGGACTTGTACACACCGTGTGCTTTTTCCTGACCATTTTCCGGTGTGGTGTTCCGTGGTCGCCCACGACCGCGTTTGGCGAGGCGTGTTTTGCGGATCTTGGGCTTGCGGAGACGCTCACTCGGATCGTAGTCACTATCGCTGGCGTTTTCTATCAGCAGGTCATTTTCATTAATCTCCTCCACCACATTATTTATGTCGTCGTCGTATGAGGTTTCAGCATCTGCAATTCCATCCTCCAAACGCTCTTCAAGCATTGTGTCTAGTTCAATATCCCCATCGGCATCAATGAATTCGCTTGCTGCCTCGTAGACATATTCGATGTGATGCATTTCTATGCTCGTGGAATCGTCTGTAGGTTCGGATTTCATCTCCGCCTTAAGGAAACCAAAGAATATGTGTGACTCGGCATTGCAAGTATACAAAAAAAATACCTTGACAACATTGTTGGAAAAAGCTCGCTCGCTCGCCTGGATCAATTCCCGAAATTTGTGCGAAATCGTAAGCCGCTCCATGCAACTAAAGCACAGCATGCTTGTCATGTCCTGAAGTGGGGCTAGCTGTAAATATGTAGGAAGTAGTTGCCGTCAAATTGGGTGCTTTCTTCCACACACGTACCTTGATGCTGCCAACTTCTTCAATTTTGCGCACGAGCTCTGGGCACTCGATATTCTGCTCGTCGAATAGGGTCGTCATTCCGTCCAAACTTAAATCTTCTGTTAAACAGATCCTACAAAGCATGTACTCGGGCATATTTCTTGAAATATACTCCAAGTGTTTTGCAATAAAAAATAAACAAGCGTCTTGTCCTCCAACTTTTCACTGCCTTTTTGGTTTTTTGCATATATGGGCACACTGCCGAAAAGCAGCTCGGGACTTTTAACCCATTAAGGACCTATTTAAGTGATCCAATAACACTGTGTGTGAACAGTTAACTCTATAGCTGATAATAATTATTATTTTTTTCACAACATCTGTCAGTTGCGCCAGGTGTGTTTGCATATGAGTGTTAAATCTTTTCTACTCCATTAGTGACAACCGAAGCTGTCTGAAATGATTGTGCGGTATAGAATTGTCGGAGGTACTACAATACCCAGTGGCCATCAATGGGCTAAGTGCGTCGTCCTACAGCCACACCAAAATAAAGAACCTGGACTAGCATATTTGAAACGGATTAATCGAGCAAACCAGGGCACAGGGCACGAAAGAATTAGCAATAATGGAGATCAGCATCAAGTGGAGCATGTGTAGAACGTGCAAAAGCGAGGAAACGACAAATCTGCAGTCGCTGTTCAATTCTGATGCCCCCAAGTATTTGAACGAGTATGCGGGGCTCAATGTGAGTACGCGACGCTAAAATCAGCAACATTTATTTCTTATGCTTTCTGTTCTGTGTGTTTTAAGGTGGTTCTGGACGATGGCTTGCCTGATAAAATATGCGCAGCATGCATTCACATGTTGGAGGAAGTGCACAAATTTGTCACCACCTGCAAGCAGGCCGATGAGCAGCTTAAAAGTCTCGTACGCCAGGCAATGTCCTCGTCGGTGTTTAAAATACCCAAAAGTACAGAGGCCGTCGTTGAAAAGCGAAGGCGTGCGAGGAAACAAATGATATTAGAAAGACAGGAGGAGGATCACAAAATTGACTATTCCGGGGACAGTATTTTAGCAGACGAATCAAGTCTGGACGACGGAATTGAAACCCTCGTTGAATTATCACAAGATTCGCCTACAGTGCAAGATTCGCCTGCATTTCACACACATATGAACGAGTCTTCTGAAGAAAATGCGGGCTATCTGACCTCCACAGACAGCATAGAATACAAAATAAACGACCAGGTTAATGGGGACGTTGCATTATGCATTAACGTGGGCTCATATGAAGATTATCTCGCAGAAAACGACAATGCACAGGATAATTCTACAATAAAGCCGCAACCTTCCACCGAATATGAAATAGATCTCGCAGTAGCCTGTGTTCCGGAAAGACACAGGTGCATTGTCTGCAGCAACACCTACAACAGTTCGTCAAAGTTAGCTGACCACATGCGCACCCACCTAAACGAGCGATCATACGAATGCGAGTAAGTCTCCTCCTGATGAATAATATAAAGCGCAGACAAAATAACACAAGATATCTATATATATTTAGAGTTTGCTTCAAACGCTTCAGCGCCAGCTGTAACCTGAACACACACATCAGAACCCACACGGGGGAGAAGCCTTATAAATGTGAACATTGCTTGCGATGCTTTGCCGATCGCAGCACACATCGAAAGCACGAACGGTAGGATGCGTCCAGCGCTCCATGGAAATTATCGCTAATGCATATGTGGGTTTCAATTTCAGGATGCACACGAATGAGCGACCATATGCCTGCCACATTTGCCAAAAAACCTTTGCCCTATCCTCCACCCGAAAGGCACACATTCTAACGCACTCGAAGGAAAAGGCCCACGCATGTTTAAAATGCAACAAAAAATTCCGCTTGCCGCACCAGTTAAAAGCCCACCTAAACACTCACGCACATATGATGATGGTATTCGAGGATCGTGATCCCTCGTCATAGCCAGAAAATACAAATCGAAATCAAAGATTCTCCTATACGTTTAGCTTATATTGCACTCTTAAAAATAGTTTGTCTTAAAAAAAGCAAAGTATCCTAGAGCTTAAGCTAGTCCGTGTGGTCCGTGGAATTAGCCATTGCCTGTTCCTCCATGTTTCTGTGGATTATCGTCTGCTGATGGGCCTTCAACTGGTGCATCAGGGTAAAGGACTTAGAGCATACTGCGCAACTGAAATCGGAGAAAACAATGTTTTGCATTAGACAAAATGACACTCTTTACTGCGGTGCGGTGCTCTATTACTTGTAGTTCTTTTCGCCGGAATGCACCAGACTGTGGTTCTTGAGGATGGCTGGGTGCGTAAAGGCCTTGCCGCACTCCTTGCACTCGTAAGGTCGAGTGTTGGTATGGACTCGCTCATGGCGCACCCTTTCGCTGCGGTCGTAAAAGTGACGCTCGCAATACATACACTTGTACGGTCGTTCGCCCGTGTGACGACGAATGTGGGCCCGGAGCTCACCCATTTGGCGGAACGATTTGTCACATATTCTACAAAGAGACATGGTTAGGAAGATGACATGGTAGGACAGTGCCTTCTTTCTTACTCGCACTGGTGGGGCTTGTAGTCGGCATGGGCCATCATGTGTGAGGTAAAGATAGACTTCTTATGATATACGTTGCCACACAGGCTGCATATGAATTTCGTGGGCAAGCGTTTAAACTCTGTTTCTGGTTCCCCAGGACTTGTATTCTTGCGCTTGCATTTTAGTTCATTGTCTGGCTTGCGGGGCCTACCTGGCCGGCGTTTGTTCTGGGCAGTGCTGGGCTTCGGTTCTGGCGATGGTGTTGGCGACAGAAAGTCTATATTACTGTCATCAAAATCATCAACATCGCAGTAGTCCTCATTCATTATGGGAGAGTCCTCGACTATTTGACCATCGTCGCCGGGCGTGATGGTTTCATCCGCAACTAGATCTTGATCAAATGGTTGAACGTTTACAATCATAATTTCCTCAGCTTGTTCCTTCGGTTGGTCGTCGGCATCGGTGACTGGCTCATTGGCCACAAGCTCTTCATTATCAGTGACATAGTTGACACCGTCGAAAATCTCTTGATACTGCGCAGTTATATCGTCCAATTCTTCCTGGGGGCTGTCATCCTGGTACTGATTTTCAAGGCCACAATTGACTTGAAGGTTCTGGTACATGTGTTTCATAAACTCGCTATTGCTGACTTGCTTGAAATCCTCGGCCTGCTCGCCATCCGAGAAGCATGTCTCCAAATAAACTTGCGAATTAAGAACCATTGTGCGAAATCTAAACCACATGTAAACGAATTCACGGCACTTGCTGCACACCTTAGATGGCAGCCGATGAGAGTTGCGAATCTGTACAAATTTTAGATGATGGAAAATTGTATTATAGTTCTTAATTGCTGATTTGCCTACCTTTATCCCGCAACAGAACTGAAACTTTTCACTGAGATCTTCATTCCCGGCGTCCTCTGCATCCACATCCGCCTCGTCTGCTTCAAACAAAGCACTCATTGTCACCTCTTCGAACTCTCCCAAGCATGTTCTGCATTTTAGTTTCACTGCAGACGCTGCATTTTCATCCATCGTGCCCCAATAGATGCCAAAAGATCAATTTTTGGGGATAACAACAGTGTTTTGGATGCTAGTGATCAGTGTGACCGCGGAAATATCGCAGATCGAACATACGGTCTGACCCTCAGAAATATACCGAAACATACCGCCTCATTTTCAAAATATACCCTAAATATACTGACGAATTCAAGTGATATTTTGCATATTCCTCGTTTTTGATATTCCGACGAATATTACCAGCTATATAGAACATTTAGGTATGCCATCATAATTTTATCCCATTTATGAATAAATGTTTTACAAGATTGAATAGTTTTTAATCCTTGCTTTAATTGTATTTTTTGTAAAAAACGTTTAAACGAAAACGATGTCCTTACCCGATTCAAGTTCGGTTATCGATACTATCGGCTGGTTACGAGTGGTGCGCGCCAAATCTAACTTTTTTGAATATGAGCGACAAGGATTTAAATGTTGTCAACCGGGCCATTACCGATTCAACAAATACGACGATTCCCTCAATTGTGATCTTCCGTCGAATATCAGCTATATGGGTCAGATCTCCGTTGTGACGAACGCGTAGATGACTGTCCCGCAAGTACGAGTTGTAGAATTTCTTGAAACATTTCGGGCACTCAAATTTCTTGACGCCGCTGTGACGAAGCATATGCATCTGTAGGTGGCCAGCCATACGAAAAGCGTGTCCACACTGCTCGCAGACGTAGCTCAGACAATAAGTAATTGTTCCCGCCGCGTAAGATTCTTTTCCTCATTGGTTAGCTTGGATCGTTTTGGCCTTGGCGTTTGGATCTTTTGTTCGATAGGCCAGTACAACACACTGAATGCATCCGATGATACTACTGTTTGAAGCTCCACTGTGGGTTCGGTTGGGCACGGACCATCGCCTGCTGGTCCACAGTTCCTTCTGATAGCTTAGCGAATATTCTATATCAGAAAGTAGCTCCGACTCTGAAAAGCCTTCGTTTTGCTCTGTTGACTGTTCGTATAATACATTCTCCAACTCAGTTTCCATTTCCTCAGTTTCTATATCGGTGTTCTGGGCTTCTTGGGTGAGCTTGAATTCAGTTGTTATGCAGTTCTCCCGGAACTCAATGGCTTTCTGCAGGGTTTCCTGGCATTGGGGCACATGTGATGAGGCATACCCTGCAGTCCCCTTATCTACAATAAGTTAAAAAGATAAAGCCGTTTGATTATGTGAATTTTATGCGTACCCAGACTCCAGTTATTGCCTCTATGTGGTACAACAGGGCACTGTTCCTCTGATCATAAAGATCTTTAGGGGGGAGCCAGGAAGTCTGATCAATTGGTTTTGGTTTTTGCTTTTGGTTTTGTTTTGATATCTATCTAAACAGCAATTTATTTAAGCGCGAATGTTTCAACATGTTTGAAATGTTTCACCGCACACACGGATCACGGATACTTTATTAACTACTTGTTGCATTACGTATCCTCGTCCGTAACGACATCTATCTGAATTTTGTTCTGATCCTGACCAACTTTTTTAATATGCAACTTCGATCGGTTGTGGGTCTGTAAGCTGGATTTGCGGTTGAAGTATACGTCGCAGGTCTCGCAGCTGTGGATAAACATGTATGATAAAATATAAAGTGAAAATATATAGACGCATTTCAACTTACTGGAACGGCTGTTCCCCAGTGTGTACGATCTCATGCATCCTCAAGGCTCTCTTAAGTTGAAAGGCTTTTCCGCAAACAAGGCAGACGTGAGGTCGGATATCTGGGCACTCCTTGTGTTGCCTGAGAAAAAACAAGTTTTGGTTGGTCTGACACTCATTGGACCCCACACAGTTACCAACCTTTCATGCCTTAATCGTTTTATGCAGTTGTCAAAGCGCTGTCCACAGTACTTGCACGAGTATGGCAGCTCCCCATTATGTTTTACTCGTATGTGCAGGCTCAAAAGGTGCATAGTAAACTCCTTGCGACCACACTCCTCACATTCAAACTGCTTGACGCCTGTGTGGCGCGTCAAATGTACATTAAGATTGCTTTTATCTTTGAACCATTTCCCGCATTGGTCGCAGCAAAAACCACCAATGGCTCTTCTATATCGCTTCTTGGCAATATTCTTTTCAGGTTTTATAACTGGATCAACATCTGATTTTCTGGATCCACGAAATACCCGTTTCTTAGGAACAGAGCACGAATCTAACCGTGACTTACGACTTGACAAAGGCCTTTTACTAACTTTGTCTTCATCATGATCTTCCTCGTCAAGGACAAGCTCAGCATCCTCATTTATCAGGGGGTCGAAGTCCAAAAGCTCATCATGAAACTCTCCATTATTATCTATTTTCTCAGATTGTTCTTTCACGGCTCTTTTGAGCATATTTGATGGATTTCGCTGACGACACGACGAAACTTTCTTGTAAAATGCATCTGATTTACCATGATGGCTCAAAGGACTTACTGGCTTTAATTCCTCACACAGAGTTTCAATTTCCACTGTGAAATATTCCTTAGTTTCATCTGGCTTCGGTGCTTTATCGTTACTAATTAAGGGGTTCATGTGCACTGCGTCATCAGCCCTTTTAAAATCAGCATCGTGTGTTTCGTACCAAAGGTTGTTTGTCCTTATACAAAGATCTCTGAATGCCATGGCTTCATTTGACTGTTGCAGGCAGGAGGCGCATATATGTGATGGAAATCCTACCCTGTTAGTAAGCTGAAATTTAACTCGATTTAATGTTTATATGAATGAATTCTACGGCCTCATTTCTACCCAGATGCCTGTCAGTTTGAGGATGTCGTTCAATATGTCGTTTCCATTCTCGTCAAAGAGTTTCCTTGGATTTACTGCATGCTCCCCGCAAGTTCGACACAGAAGCGCCATTTCGGGACTTTCTCTCTAAATTAAAGAGGTTTATTATGTTTTATTTTGTTTTTGTTCTGTAAATGTCCGCTAACAATGTGACTGGCACTTGCCGCAAACGCGTTGCATTGTGACTGCTGCTAAGGCCATTCGCAAAATAACATATTTTTTTTCGTATTTTCAAAATCCATTCGTCAATCAATACAATAAGAATACTTCATATCGTCTTGTTTTATATTTAATGTAGCACGAGTATTTGGATTCAATGGATAAAATATCCATTAACATTACTATTTCGGCCTCAGTATTTGTTTCTTTTCAGTCTTCCTTTTCTGCGCAAATGTGGAATCATTTAAAAATAAGCCACACACAATCAAGGGCCATTTACTTGTTTCGTTAAGTATCCTCGTCCGTAAATACATCTATCTGAATTCTGGTCCGATCCTGTCCAACTTTTTTAATATGCAACTTCGAGCGGTTGTGTGTTTTTAAGCTGGAATTTTGGTTAAAGTAAACGTCGCAGGTCTCGCAGCTGTGGAAAAACACGTTTAAATAAATGTAAAGTGTAAATATAAGCTTTACTTTAACTTACTGGAATGGCTGTTCGCCCGTATGCACGATCTCATGCCTCTTCAACTCTGCCTTACGGGTGAAGGCCTTTCCGCATACAGGACAGACGTGAGGTCGAGTATCCGGGCACTCCTTGTGTTTTCTCCTGAGGAAAATGCAAACTGTGGTTGGTCTGACACTAGACCCTATGCAATTACCCACCTTTCATGATTTAAACGTTTTATGCAGTTGTCAAATCGCTGTCCACAGTATTTGCACGAGTACGGTAGCTCTCCTTTATGTTTTACTCGTATGTGCAGGCTCAAAAGGTGCATAGTCAACTCCTTGCGACCACATTCTTCGCACTCAAACTGCTTAACGCCAGTGTGCCGCTTCAAATGTACATTAAGATTGCATTTATCCTTAAACCATTTTCCGCATTGGTCACAGTAAAAACCACGAGTGGATCGATACCGTTTTTTCTTTGGTAAAGGATCAACATTTGATTTTCTGGAACCACGCAATACTTTTTTTGTAGTAACAGAGCAGGAATCTAATCGTGACTTAGGACTTGACAGAGGACTTGGTATATCATTCATTTCTTCATTATTCTCCTCTTCAACGACAATCGCAGCATCCTCCTCATTTATCAGGCGGTCCAAGTCTAAGACGTTGTCAAAAACCTCTCTATCATTAGCTATATTATATTGTTCACTTTGACGATTCGACGAGCCGTGAGGGCTCAATGGACTTGCTGGCTGTATTTCCTCATACAGAGTTTCAATTTCGACTTTAACATATTCTTTGTTTTCCTTAGGTATTGCCGCTCCCTCATTTCCCATTAGGGGGTCCGTGTGCACTGCGTCAGTTGTTTTGGAATCGGCAGTTGTGTACCAAAATTTGTTCGTCCTTATACACAATTCTCTGAATCCCATGGCTTCATTTGTCTGTTGCAGACAGGAGGCGCATATATGTGATGGAAATCCTCTCCTGTTAGTGAGCTGAAATTGAACTCGATTTAGTGTTTGTATCAATATACACACATCCATAGGTGATTTCCACAGCCTCATTCCTACCCAGACGCCTGTCAATTTGAGAATGTCTTTCAATATGTCGTTTCCATTCTCGTCAAAGAGTTTCCTTGGATTTACTGCATGCTCCCCGCAAGTTCGACACAGAAGCGCCATTTCGGGACTTTCTCTCTAAATTAAAGAGGTTTATTATGTTTTATTTTGTTTTTGTTCTGTAAATGTCCGCTAACAATGTGACTGGCACTTGCCGCAAACGCGTTGCATTGTGACTGCTGCTAAGGCCATTCGCAAAATAACATATTTTTTTCGTATTTTCTAAATCCATTCGACAATCAATACAATAAAAATACTTCATATCGTCTTATTTTATATTTAATGTGGCACGAGTATTTGGATTCAATGGATAAAATGTCCATTGACCCATGCACTGAAGTCTAACGTGCCAACATTTACAAGTATTAGAAAATTTTTGTTTGGAACTATTATTTTGGCCACAGTATCTATTTTTTCTTCAGTTTATTTTAATGCGCGAATGTTGAAACATTTAAAAATAAGTCACACGAACACACACAATCAAGAGTAATTTTATTTACTACTTCTTGCATTGGTTATCTTCGTCCGTTAATACATCTATCTGAGTTTTGGTCTGATCCTGTTGAATTTTTTTAATATGTAGCTTCGATCGGTTGTGGGTTTGTAAGCTGGATTTTCGGTTAAAGAATACGTCGCACGTCTCACAGCTGTGGAGACACATTTATGAACAATTTTATTGTGTAAAGATAAGCTGTACATTAACTTACTGAAATGGCTGTTCCCCCGTGTGCACAATCTCATGCCTCCTCAAGGCTGCCTTAAGTTGGAAGGCTTTTCCACAAACAGGACAGACGTGAGGTCGAATATCTGGAAACTCCTTGTGATGCCTGAGGAGAATACAATCTGTTGTTAGTCTGAGCACTCACTAGATTCTATGCAATTACCCACCTTTCATGATTTAAACGTTTTATGCAGTTGTCAAATCGCTGTCCACAGTACTTGCAAGTGTACGGTAGCTCTCCTTTATGTTTTACTCGTATGTGCAGGCTCAAAAGGTGCATAGTCAACTCCTTGCGACCACATTCCTCGCACTCAAACTGCTTAACGCCAGTGTGCCGCTTCAAATGTACATTAAGATTGCATTTATCCTTAAACCATTTGCCGCATTGGTCGCAGTAATAACCACGAGTGGATCGATACCGTTTTCTCTTTGGTAAAGGATCAACATTTGATTTTCTGGAACCACGCAATACTCCTTTTGTAGTAACAGAGCAGGAATCTAATCGTGACTTAGGACTTGACAAAGGACTTGGTATATCATTGATTTCATCATTATTCTCCTCTTCAACGACAATCGCAGCATCCTCCTCATTTATCAGGAGGTCCAAGTCCAAGAAGTCGTCATGAACATCTCCATCATTAGCTATATTGTCTTCTTCACTTTGACGATTCGACGAGGCATGAGGGCTCAACGGACTTGCTGGCTGTATTTCCTCATACAGAGTTTCAATTTCCACTTTAACATATTCTTTGTTTTCCTTAGGTATTGCCGCTCCCTCATTTCCCATTAGGGGGTCCGGGTGCACTGCGTCAGTTGTTTTGGAATCGGCAGTTGTGTACCAAAGTTTGTTCGTCCTTATACACAATTCTCTGAATCCCATGGCTTCATTTGTCTGTTGCAGACAGGAGGCGCATATATGTGATGGAAATCCTGTCCTGTTAGTAAGCTGAAATTTAAGTAGTAAGTAGTAATTTAGTGTTTGTATCAATATGCACGCATCCATGGGTGATTTCCACAGCCTCATTCCTACCCAGACGCCTGTCAATTTGAGAATATCTTTCAATATGTCGTTTCCATTCTCGTCAAAGAGTTTCCTTGGATTTACTGCATGCTCCCCGCAAGTTCGACACGGAAGCGCCATTTCGGGACTTTCTCTCTAAATTAAAGAAGTTTATTATACATTATTTTGTGTTTGTTTGTTCTGTAAATGTCCGCTAACAATGTGACTGGCACTTACCGCAAACGCGTTGCATTGTGAGTGGTTCAGACAAACAAACGACAACAAATTTAGCAAAAAAGCCATTTTATATCGTATTTTCTCAATCCATTTGACAATAAAATAGATCATCAATGGTTATTTTATTTTTAATGTAGCAAGGACATTTCGACTGAATGAATAAAATGTGCATTGAACAAACCCATTGGTTATGCCCAGTTCAAGAAGTACTTAGGGAAACGACTGCAGTTCGGTTTAACGTGCGAACGTTTTCAAATATTTTTACATCACAGCTTCGATTGATTGCTTTGGTCTTAGATTTTGCTTTTTCTGCAGTGTTCTTTTAATGCGCGAATGTTCACAAATTTAAAACTAACCCATTAAAGAGGGTAATTTATCTTCCCCCGAGATGGAAATGCTTAATTGAACTGACTACTTTTAGATTTTCATCTAACAAGCATGACCATCCAGGGTAAAACCTGTCGCGTTATGTACCCTCGTCCATAATTTCATTTATCTGAGATTCCTGTTCAACTTTCTTAATGTGCAGCATCGATCGGTTGTGGGTTCGTAAGCTAGATTTGCGGTTGAAAGATACGTGGCAAGTCTCGCAACTGTGGATAAACATTTACAAATATACTGTGCAAATATGATATGTATTTCAACTTACTGGAATGGTTGTTCACCCGTGTGTACGAGCTCATGACGCTTCAAGGACAACTTTCGTTTGAAGGCTTTTCTACAAACATGACAAACGTAAGCTCGAGTATCTGGGCACTCATTGTGTGTTGTCCTGAGGAAAATGCAATCTGTGGTTGGTCTGACAATCACTAGACTCTATGCAATTACCCACCTTTCATGCCTTAAACGTTTTGTGCAGTTGTCAAAGCCTTGTCCACAATGCTTGCATGAGTATGGCAGCTCCCCATTATGTTTTATCCTCATGTGAAGGCTCAATAGGTGCATAGTAAACTCTTTGCGACCACATTCCTCGCATTCAAACTGCTTGACGCCTGTGTGCCGCTTCAAATGTACGTTAAGATTGCTTTTATCCTTGAAGCATTTTCCGCATTGGTCGCAGTAAAAACCCCGAATGGACCGATACCGGTGTTTCTTTGCCAGTGGATCAATATTTGATTTTCTGGAACCACGCAGTAATCCCTTCTTAGGAACAGAGCTCGAATCTAATCGTGACTTGCGGCTTGACAAAGAACTGCCTTTATCTTTGACTTCATCAGGATTTTCCTCCTTAGGGACAACCCCAGCATCCTCATTTAAAAGGGGGTCGAAATCCAAAAGCTCATCTTGAAACTCTCCATTGTTATCTATTTTCTCAGACTGTTCCTTCGCTTTTTTTCTGCGAGTATATGGTTCCCTGTGATGTTGCGACGAAGTAAGATGGCTTAAAGGACTTGAATTATTTCTTTCTTTCCACACAGTTTCGATTTGCACTTTGGCATATTCGTTGTTTTCCTCAGGTATCGCCGCCTCATCATATTCCATTAGGGGGTCCAGGTTCAGTGGTTGGTCAGTTGGTTTGGAATCTGCAGATATGTACCAAAGTTTGTTGGTCCTTATACACAATTCTCTGAATGCCATGGCATCATTTGAGTGTTGAAGGCAGGATGCGCATATATGTGATGGAAATCCTGTCCTGTTAGTGAGCTGAAATTGAATTCGTTGTAGTGTTTGTATCAATATACAGACATATGTACATAGGTGAGTTTGAATGTTTTGCACGGAGTCATTCCTACCCAGATGCCAGTCAGTTTGAGGAGGTTGTTCAATATGTCGGTTCCATTCTCGTCAAAGAGTTTCCTTGGATTTACTGCATGCTCCCCGCAAGTTCGACACGGAAGTGCCATTTCGAGCCTTTCTTTTGTCTAAATGAAATAATATTTATTCTATATTATTTTTTACACGACTCGATATATTGATATCGATGTATCGAGATATCCCATAATGACGAGTATTTTGAATATATAGTATAGCCACTTGACATCTTGTTTCAAAGCGCTCAACAAAAAAAAAAGGAAATGGAGCCTCTTGCTCAGAGCGAGAGCGAGTGTTTATGCCCTTTTCGGTCGTGTTAGTGAAGAATAAAACGGTCAACTGTTATTTGCAAGCTATGATATACATAGGTACTGGAAGAGATACGCAAGAGATGCAGATACAGTCAGAAGAAGTTTCACTCGTCACCGAAGAAACAGAAACCTTTGATTTCAGTCATTCTCCAATATTGTTCCTTTTTGATGTTTTTCCCCCGATTCGCAGGGGCGTGGGCGATTCTGTGCGTAGCCGTGAGTAACGTACTAAAACCCTGCTCTAATCATACTTCAATGAACAACTGTTATACGCAGAGGGTTGCGCGTTGTGGAGGAGGTCCAGTGGCCCCGGCATCAGAACTGGCCGCCCAAGGAGGTACCCTGAACCTGGTGAAGGCAATAGTGCCAGGCCATAGCTAAGGAGCAGAACACATCTGCGACTCATGAGGACGACGACATCTCCAGATTGAGTTCCACGATCTCAGGCAGCTATGTCTATATAGCCAGAGTAACTGCTGATTAAGAAACCTCGGAGGCTCAAGATTAATAACTAACATTAATAAACTATGTATGAGGTAACTCATTCTTGGCAACATCGTTATTTTCAAAACAAAAGATCAATATTTCCACTTATCGCAGAAAAAAATCGCCCGCAAACGATCAACAAAGAAGATATATCGATATATTGATATATATATATACCTTATAATGACGTGGATGTGAAAAAATACCAATAAATTGCCGACACACACAATGATGACGACGACATCTCCAGATAGAGTTCCTCGATCTTAGGCGATCTCTGCAAAACGACCCATATTTCCACTTATCGCACAAAAAAATCGCCCGCAAATGATCAACAAAGAAGATATATCGATATATTGATGTATCGATATACCTTATAATGACGTGGATGTGAAAAAAAGAACAATAAATTGCCGACACACACAATAGTGTTTTCAAATTAGGAAATAAAGCTGCAAGGGATTAACAGTTGCAGTTATATATATAGTTAGAAATTATTGAATAACAGCAAGGAGGCATTGAGAACTGAGCACAGTTCAATCTACACAACTGACAATCGCAAAAACTCGTACTAGGGGAGAGAACACGAAGAAGAAGCAGGGGCAGAACAAGACGACGACGAAAGAGGCAGAGGAGGAACGGAACGTCTCGGCAATGAAATAATTAGTGACTTAGAACGCGCTGTGTTGCCTATTTTGTGTTTAGTTAGCCTCCTCTTTTTTCCACTTCGAGCCAAATCGATAGCGCAGCATCGTAGCACAATTTGAAGCTGTACGTCAAAGTAAACAAGAACGTGGACGAAACACGACCGCACCGATTAATGGGGAGGGAGTAGAGCGGTGCTGTAGCAACTATGATGAATGAAGACAGCAGTGCCACGATGTCATCGTCATCTGGCGGTGGCGGCGGCATTAAGAAGGTGTTTCAACGCCTCTCACAGGTGAGTGGTGGCACCCAAGGCAATCGAACGTCCATAAACATATATGACTTCTTTGCAGACTTATCAGTCAACACTTGATCGCTCTACGCCGCACACGCGACTGCGTTGGGTGTTCGCTGGCTTTGTACTCCTGCTCTTCGTGCTGCGCATTTTCATATACCAAGGATGGTACATCATCTGCTATGCGCTGGGCATCTATCATCTGAATCTGTTTATAGCATTTCTAACGCCAAAAATCGATCCAGAATTCGATCCCTATGCACAGGACGACGAAGACGACGGGCCGAATCTGCCGACGCGCAGCAATGAGGAATTCCGGCCCTTCATACGCCGCCTGCCAGAGTTCAAGTTCTGGCTGTCGGTGACAAAGAGTACGGGGATCGGTCTGTTCTGCACGTTTTTCGACTTCTTCAACGTACCCGTCTTTTGGCCCATACTGGTCATGTACTTCATCACGCTGTTCTGCATCACGATGAAGCGACAGATCAAACATATGATCAAATTCAAGTACTTGCCCTTCACACGCAATAAGCCACGTTATCAAAGAGTTAACGACCTGGCGGGCACCAACTCAGTGGCGGGCAACTCAAAGTGACAATTAGCCGCACAGACGCCGGAGACACGGACAGCAGCGGACGAAGCAGTTGCCACTGCAATTGCAACACCAAGTGCTGCTGCTGCCCTAGCAACAACATCAACTAGCGACAACGCAGCGACCAAGGATGTGGGGTCGCCAAAAGTGGGAGGAGGGTCCATTAAACCACCGCAAATCATTGCAATTGAGGACTACTAGAGAAAGCTACCAACCAATCAACACACACAACACCAATCCAAGAGAACCAAGAGAATCCACAATCTAAACCCAAAACTAAGTTCAGCATTCGGCATGTAATCGTGAAATAATTTCTTTTGGTTTGCGTAGCATTTTTCTTCTTTACTATTGAGTTGTCGCACGGCGTCTTGTGCAACATTAAGGCCTTTGTTTAATTATTTCTTGTATACATATTTTAATTTCATTGGCAATCCAGCCAGATACCCAAAAATCACTAAAGTCTAACTACTATATAATTTAAAATTCAAACCCTAATCCTAAAGCATAATTTTACAAATTCTCCTTCTATCCAAATGTAGAATTAACGTATTGAGAGCCAATAATAATTCTTTGAGTATCAGATGCTTAGATGCTATACCACTGTATGTTTACAAATATATATAACAGCCTACCAGCATATATGTATTTATATAATTTGCATTATAATTATACAACAATTTTTGTTTAGCGTTAACTATATACAAAATGTTAAAAGGCGGAATGAAAAACGGAACTAAAGGAAGAGTGTAAAACTGGGTGCGTCTTATGAATAAAGGAAGACAAAGAAAACTAAACTCAAATATGTGCATATCTTGACCTATTTTCAAAGGTTGCTTATCGTTGGGGCGCAGAGGGAGTCTACAGAGAGTGGTCTACAAGTGGTAAATGGGTTTATCTTATCAAGAACAGCCGGCAAACCATGGTGAGTCTTGGTTTTCGTTGCCTATTACATGCCTTAAAAGTATTAAATACGTATTGTCCGTCATTACATGTAATATTTATCAATTTAATAGAACATTTTGTTGTATTTTAATTACATATTAAATTCCCCTGAAACGTGCGTTGAACATTAACAAGACTAAAACTATATAAGAAAATGTGGGTTATAGAACGATTCGATTACATTAATACTCGTTTGATGTGCTACTAAAGTGGCTGTCAGGCGATATTTGGAATAGTAGTTGCCTAAACATGCGCCATGCAATGTTAGAAATACAACAATAAGTGTTTAAATGTACGATTCACAGGGAGATAATGGAAATACAATCACTTCGATTCCACTTTATCGCCAGCCCGATCCTCCTTGGCACATTTCCGTATGATGCTATTGAAGTACTTGTGCAGGCCATAGCCGACCAAACGCAGTGGACCTATGACCAAGGCGTGCAGGAGATTTGTAAAGAAGCCATCCCAGGGCAGCAGACCGCCGCCCAACATGGTAATCAGCCAGCTCTCTGCGCCCACAGTCGAGATAAAGTTGCCCTTCTGCACGAAAAAATGCACGTAAGATATGAGATACAGTTTCAACGAAATAAAATAAAATAAGGATGTCTCACCAAGGCATCCTGGAGAATGGCTTTGGCCATGTCCTCCGGCTTCAGAAGACCTCCACCGCCCGAAATGATCTTCGTTTCGCGTGGCTTGGACTTCTCCTCCTCCTCAAACCCTGGGGTGTTTGTGTCACAGGGCAAGGCCAAGGTGACACTGACGCCGTGCTCTCTGGACTCCATTGCGATCGTTTCGGCCATGGCTCGCAGCGCGTATTTACTGGCTGCATACGGTCCATAGCCATAGATGCCGAACATGGCGGCCTGCGATGAGGTAATCACAATAATGCCCTCCCTCGCCCGCTTCATCTTGGGCAGGACGTGGCGGGTACAGTTGTAGCTGCCAAAGAAGTTGACATTCATCAGCTTGTGGACATCCCGAACAGAAACTTCCTCGAAGACTCCGCAAATGGCCATGCCCGCACAATTGAGCAAGGCGTAAATGGGGCCAACAGTTTCCTCGGTCTCAGCCAGCACGCGAGCCACTTCCTCATAGTCTCCACCAATGTCCAGGCTGCGGTACTGAATCTTTTGATCCGCTCGCTGGCGCACAAGCTCCAACTGGTCCACGGCCGCTTCTGCGGAACGATAAGGGTATAGGGTGTGGTTCTCCATTATTTTGAAAATTACTTACTGAGCCTTTTTTCGTCACGCGCTATAATCGTAACATGGGCTCCCTTCGTGACGCATTCTATGGCCAGGCAGACCCCAATGCCGCTCGAGCCGCCGGTGACCACGACATGGCGTCCATCGATGCTCTTGGCTCTCTTTTTCATTACAAAAACGTAGACTATACTGTGTGCTAGCACCACAAGGCCGAGGGAGACAATAATGTCCCAGCTGAATTCCATGATAACAAGCCGAAACCATTCGAATCCACCAACAAATTTTGAGATAATGGCATTTATCATGGGCATTTAAATCCACCCATCGGCCCTTAATGGGTTAATTTCTAGGTAAATTTTGCTCTCAAAACATCGATGTTTCTCCAGCTCTAGGCCCTGGTCGTCACATGTGTTTTGCAACAGATTGGCAGCCCCCCCAACGAATTTATTGTTATTCCGACTAAAATACGAATTTTAACAAAATCATGCCACCAAAGAAGGACGCCAAGGGTGGCAAGGATGCCGGTAAAGGCGGAAAGAAGCCAGCAGCGGAAGATAAGTGTGAGTAGGATTGTCGGCAACCATTGAATGTGCAACTGGATCAAGAGAAATCCACTCCCACCCACAGCTGCCGGCAAGGAGAAGAAAGGAGGCAATGCCGTCAAGGTGCGCCACATTCTGTGCGAGAAGCAGGGCAAGATTATGGAGGCAATGGAGAAGCTAAAGGCTGGCCAAAAGTTCCCCGAGGTGGCCACCGCCTACAGCGAGGACAAGGCACGTCAGGGCGGCGACCTAGGCTGGCAGATTCGTGGTGCGATGGTGGGTCCATTCCAAGACGCCGCCTTCGCCCTGCCCATATCGAATGTCAACAATCCCGTGTACACAGATCCCCCGGTCAAGACCAAGTTTGGCTATCACATCATAATGGTAGAGGGAAAGAAATAAACACCGATTTTACAGATTTTATAAATCAAATTTTAATGAGTGCACAGCTTGCTTTTTTCTGTAAAAAGGGCGGTAAATGAGGATTATTTTTTGCCAGCGTCCTCTTTGAGGCCCACAGTGCGGTTGAAAACAATTCTATTGTTTGAGGTGTCCGGATCCACGGAGAAGAAGCCAATTCTCTCGAATTGGAACTTGTCATAGACCTTGACCTGGGCAAGGGCCTGATCCGCGAAAGCCTGCACCACTGAGATGGTGTGCTCGCTGATGTCTGTTAAGAAGCCACCGGGCACCTCATTTGTATCCTCAGGATTCTTGTGCTTAAACAGTTGCTCGTACAGACGCACCTCCAGAGGTATGGGCTGGGAGACCCACTGGACAAAAGCCTTGGGCTTCTCGGCCTGCTCCGCAGATTGGCTGGAACAAATCAGCTCAACGACTTCTCCAGTGTCTGGATGCTTCACAATCTCTTCCACGCTGATCACCAGGCCGGCGTGACGAAGACCGACCGATTGCTTGGGCGACAGACGGCGATATCCCTTCTCTGGCTCCACTTTGAAGTCGCCTCGCTCTATGTAGATCACCTTGTCGAGGGTGATCTTGTGCGAACCCTTCTCTTGATTTTGTGGGAAATCCGGCACCTCCAACTGCACGGGCGCCGCATGTGGGAAGTTCTTGATGGTCACCTTGAGGGGTTCCAGGACAACCAGACGACGTGGTGCCGTCAAATTGAGTACATCGCGCACAGAGGCCTCCAACATGGCTGGATCCACAGCAATTTGAGCGCCTGTTACACCCATCTGGGCGCAGAAATTGTTGATGGCCTCCGCTGGGAAGCCCCTTCGTCTCAGGGCAGTCAGGGTGAAGAGCCTGGGATCATCCCAGTCGTGAACAATCTTTTCTGTAATCAATTTGCCAATTTTCCGCTTGGAGACTAAGGCATAGTTCATGTTCAGTCTGCCGTATTCCCACTGAACAGGACAATAGATCTCCAGCGCATTGCACAGCCAGTAGTAGGAGGAGCGACGGGATTGGAACTCCTTGGTGCACAAGGAGTGGGTGATCTGTTCGATGGAATCGCACAGGCAGTGCGTGTAGTCGTACGTCGGATAAATGCACCACGTATCGCCCGTGCGATGGTGTGGAATAAACTTGATGCGGTACGCCACTGGATCAACTTTTCCCTCTTCCAGAGTAACCTTCAGTCGCAGGGTGGCCGCTCCCTCATCGATCTTACCCCTCTTCATGTCCTCGAACAGTTGCAGCGATTCCTCGATTGGACGTTCACGCCAGGGACTTGGCTTGGGAGTGAAGCCCTTCAGCTCCTCAGCTTTTTGGTGGCAGACATAGGCCAATCCCTTGCGAATGAGGACCACAGCCCATTCGTACAGCTGCTGGAAGTTGTCCGAGGAGTAGGTAATCTTCGCAGGCTTGTATCCCAGCCACTCTACCATATCCTTGATGCCCACAAAGAATTTTTCCTCCTCCTTTTCGGGATTGGTGTCATCATAGCGCAGATAGCAGATACCGTCCTGAGCAGCAGCATAGCCGAAATTGATGTTAATGGCCTTCGCATGGCCAATGTGCAGGATGCCATTGGGCTCAGGGGGAAATCTCGTGTGGACACGTCCGCCAGTCTTCTGGAGATGCTCCTTCAATAATCTCTCGGTATGCTCGGTCACGACATAGCCATCAGTCTTGAAGTTCTCACCGGGAGCATGGAAGTGAACCTTCGTTTTCATTAGCTCCGCTATGGTGTTGGCTCCATCGGACGCAGCCTCCATAGCTTGCAAAGATGGATTCGCTTCTGACTTGGGTTTGGCCGCCTTGGGCTTCTCGTTCTGCTTGACTGGGGGCTTCAAGTCCGCCTCCGTTTTGGGACCCAGCAGATCGAATATCTCCACGTCTATGGCTGCCTTCACCGACTTGGCATCCGCCCACTTGAGTTCGCCCCTCACATCCTGTAGGATTTTAAAGGAATTGAAGTGGTAGCGCTGCTCCAGTAGGGCTTCCTTGTAGCTGCTTTTGATCTTGGCCTGCACGATGCGTTCGATTTCCTCCGGCGTGACCACTACACCCACTCCGCACTCCTGTTCCAGCTCCTTCACATCGATGTTGGCTTTCAGCTTCTGGCCACACTTAAGAAGATACTCCAGGGCGGCATCCACGCGCTGGGTGTTGTCCAGCTTGCGCTCCACAATATAGCGCACCAGAAGGGGCAGCTGCTCCGCTTGCTGCGCCTTCAGTTTGCTGGCCATGTGGTAGAGCAACATGCCCGTGCCGTCGGCGAGGGGAGCGCCGGCTGCCTGGGCCAGTGCCAATTGTAGGTTCTTCGTCACGTTGGCATTCTTGAGCGTCTCCTTGGCCTTTTGCTCGCTCATGCCGAGCGTCTGGAATTGGGCAATCAAATCCTCGCCTGCCATATCCTGGTTTTCTTCTCCTTTTGATGACGATGACGTCGAAACAGCGATAACTTCGGAAATTAAACAATAGAATGATGAAATGTTAGAGATGATATTCCAGCACCTGATTTTAATTTGGCTTTGATTTGCTTTTAGTTTGCTTTCATCAAATCGAAATCTGAAACAATCGGGACGATATTATGGATGACGTTCCACCTGAATGAACTAAATTCCACCTTAAAGGAACTTGAATTGACTAAAATAAACCTAAACTGGCTCTGATAAAAGAAAATTAAAGCTGAATCATAATCAGTTTCACGAGTCCCCTTATTAACGATTGCTATCGAATCATCTGTTCCTATCGGAGTGCTCGCACGTGTAAAACGAAAACATAATTAAATGCGTTGTAACTTTGCCAAAATTCAGTAAAAATGGGTAAATTAAATGTCACCGTGCTGCGCTATCTAACGAAGGAAGATTTCCGCGTCCTCACCGCCATCGAGATGGGCATGAAAAATCACGAGCTAGTGCCGGGACCATTGGCCGCGGCCATAGCCAACCTGAAGACTGGCGGTGTCCACAAGCTGCTCAAGGAGCTCTGCAAGCACAAACTACTGTCCTACGAACGTGGAAAAAAGTGTAAGTGAGCGAATTAGCTGGAAAATAATAATATTAACGCATTTGGCCTTACAGATGATGGGTATCGCTTGACAAACACTGGATATGACTATCTGGCCCTGAAATCTCTTACATTGCGTGGGTCAGTGAGCTCTTTTGGCAACCAAATTGGAATTGGCAAGGAGTCAAACATTTATGTGGTGGCCGATGAGGAGGGAACTCCCATTTGCCTGAAGTTGCATCGTCTGGGACGCACCTGCTTCAGGAATGTGAAAGCCAAGCGAGATTATCATGGACGTCGGCACAAGGCCTCCTGGTTGTATTTATCGCGAATTTCGGCTACCCGAGAGTTTGCCTACATGTCGGCATTGCATGAGCGCGGTTTTCCTGTCCCGAAACCCATCGATTTCAATCGTCACTGCGTTTTGATGGATCTGGTCAATGGTTGGCCCATGTAAGATCCGAATTCGCACCACTTTGACTGCATTTTTAATGCATTTCTTTTTTCGTAGGACCCAAGTGCATGAGTTGTTGGATATTCCACAAGTCTATGATGACCTCATGAATCTGATTGTCCGTTTGGGTAACTCTGGTGTGATCCATGGCGATTTTAACGAGTTCAATTTGATGCTCACGGATGCGGGAAAGCCTATACTGATAGATTTTCCTCAGATGATGTCCACCTCGCATGAAAATGCTGAATTGTAAGCATCACCAAACGATCCTCGTAACGACTCTATTAGTAATCCATTATAAAATCTTCTATAGTTTCTTTGATCGCGATGTGAACTGCGTTCGCGAAATGTTCCGTCGTAAATTCGCCTACGAAAGCGAAGATTATCCCAAGTTCAGCGATCTGGTGCGCGATGATGATCTGGATGCTGAGGTGCACTGCACTGGGTATGGCTTCACCAAGGAGATGGAACAGGATCTGTTGCAGGAGTATGGCATGGTGGAACAGTCGGAGGACGAAGAAGATGAAGGTGAGGAAGATGAGGCGCCTGCTTTGGTGACTGCGGAAGCTGTAGAGATCGACGAGTGTCGTCGTCAGGTGGAGAATGAGGTGCTCTATAGCGAGGCGAAGCCAGCTCAGAAATCAGATGATGCCATTCGTCGATACATTGAATCGTGTACCCAATATTTGGGTAATCTGACTGTGGGTCCAGAGATTATCGATGCGGAATTGCCATCGAAGCCAATAGCCTCTGATCCAGTTCCAACTCCAGAGTCGAGGCCTCAAGGCGATGTTCCACTTGTTGCTCCTGCACCTCAAGGCATTGTTCCACCAGTGGCTCCAGGTGCCGACGCACCCGCAGAAGATGCCAAATCCATTAGCTCCAATGACCTGGAAACAGATGAAATTCCCGAGCTGGCCGGCTTGGATCCCAACTCCCGCATGTATCGCCTGAAAATGGTCGAGCAAATGCTCAACGATGCGAGAAGTCAGCGCTCGTATTCCACCACGACAAGCACAATAGCACCATCCGTGATCACCGATCGCATACGCCGCAACATGGACATCAAGGAGAAGCGAGATCAGCGCAAGAAATGCGTGGCCAAGGGCGAAGCCAGCGCCATTCATCGCCATCGCAAGGAGAATAAGGATGTGGTGAAGGAGTATGCCGGTTGGGACTTTTAAAATAAAAAGGTATATAATTTGTTGGTACCTTACACTTTAGTGATACCTAATTTAATGATAAAAACGAAGCCATCCCAGATAAACGAGATTTGAAGATCAATTTGTGGCGATCTGTTCATCTCGGGTAACACGTGGCTAGAATAAACTTACTTTTATTATGTACATTTGTAATAAACAGCACTCGCTCGTTCTTTATCTAGTGTAATCTGTAAACTCAACAAAGAGCGCTATTCTATTCAAACAATTTGCTCGAGATTTCTGTGATTCAGCGGAATGCTACCCATTCATATTATAGTAGGATGATTTCTTTCGTTAGAATGAGTGCTTTGATTCGAAGGCTTCCGTCTCCATTCACGAGGGCTCGCTGTCCCCTAGGGCGTTCGCGGTTCGGTCAAGCACTTGAGATAGAGGGAGAACTGAACATGTATTGTAATAAATTTACACGCTGTTTCCCATACGGAATTCGTTGAATTGCTGCATGATAATGGCGTACTTACACTTATCATTTCTCCCACCTCTTAGAGGAGGGCTATATAAAAACAATGCACTCCTATTAACAAAAGCACACAAACCCAAGACCTGAGCTACGGTTAGGACCATGCCCAAAGAAGCCACAGAGAAGACACATCCGGCACCTGCATGGCTGACCCAGGACTACGTGCAGAAGAAGTTGCGGATCTTCTTCAAAGATGACACTCTCAAATTGGAAAAGCTGATCATCAAGCCAGCCATTGCGAATGGCGAGAACTTTGGCAGTGTGATGACTCGTATCAATTTGGAATATACAACGAAACCCTCCAAGGGCACACAGACCACTACGTTTTTGGTGAAGACTACTTTTACGAGCAAGGATCCGGCTGCTGATGTGCTCTTCCCTTATGGCGTTTACGTCAGGGAAATGGATATGTATGAGAACATCCTGCCTCAGTTGGCGGAGATAGCCAGACAGGAGCTCAAGGATCAGCGGAAACTGTTTGCGGCCACCGTCAACGTGGATCGCGATAGGGGCTCCATCATCTTTGAGGACATGTCGCTGGGGCAGTACAAGGTTGCCGATCGGCTTAAGAAACTGGATCTGGAGCATACGCATCTGGTGCTGGAGAAAATGGCCACCTTTCATGCCACAGCTGCAGCTCTAAGCGAACGGAAGCCAGGCATTTTTGCCAAGGATTACGATCGGGGATTCTTTAATAAACATACCCGTGCCTACCAGCCGATCATGAGGAATCTTCTCAAGGCCCTATCTCGCTCGTTAAAGCTGGACAAGGAACTACAGCAACGCTACCAGTCGAAGATCGATCATCTCGTGGATAATATCATGGACTATGGCGAACGATCCACAACCATAAGACCCGGGGACTTTGTGACTTTGGCCCATGGGGATCCCTGGACTACAAACTTCATGTTCCAATATGACGCAAAGGGACATCCCAGCAACATGATCTTCATAGACTTTCAGTTTAGTGTTTGGAATTCTCCGGCCATCGATCTGCATTACTTCTTCTCCACATCGGTGCACGATGATCTTCGGCTGCACCATCAGACGAAGCTGGTGCAGTTCTACTACTATAAGCTGGTGGCGGGCCTAAAAAAGGTCAATTATGGCGGCAAGGTCCCAACTTTGTTTGACTTTCAACTGCAGTTCAAGGCAAGAGCCTTCTACGGTGAGTGGAATACAGTCCTAGCTAAGGGATAATTGTACTTATAATTTCTCTTCCCTAAGCTGTTTTCTGTTCCCTACTCTTCGAGCCTGTGATGCTCTATGAGGGCAAGGAGGAGTCATCCATGGAACAGGTTCTGTCAGAGTCCGAAGGCGCCATACGGTATAAAGATAGTATCTTTCAGGTGGAGTCCGTCAGAAGGAAATTGCATCTAACACTTCCGTTTCTGGATCAGCAGGGATTGCTGGACGAAATGTGATTTACTTAACAATAACAATAAAATTGCAATTTCACCATTAGTACCTTCTGGCAAAAAAACTGACCTGTACAGGAACAGAGGGATAGGTCCTCATGGTTGTGGGCAATTGAGATATCGTTGAGCTCTTGTCAAACATCAAAGGCAAACATTAAATAAAATCTACCTGATAACACTTACAGGCACTTAAATTCGTTGTGCTGAAGATAGTTAACCAGCTGTCTGGTAAATACACTTGAGCACACACATTAGGGGGAAAGTAAATAGTAATTATATTATATTTCATATTTCATTTGGTTTACAATACATATAACACATACATAAGTCTCGAGTCTCTTAGTCGGTGACGTCCAGAAGACCGATGCGATCAAAGGCGGGCAACAAATTCTTTACTATCTCCTGGAACCTCTTATTGCTGTAGACCACCCGCCTGAAGTTGCGTCCTCGCTCATCGTCCTGGATCAGGGCATTGAAGTCCGCATTGTCTGTCTGATCATTTAGCATTATACCCTGGCAGGCCAATGACACACTGACGGCTGTATAAATTAAAAGGGAGTTATTTTTCTCTCTTACTTTATAAAGAGCCTGTTGTGTTTACTCACTAATGAATTTTCCCTTTTCCAGCTGCAGGACAAGCTGCCTGAGCGAGGGTATATATCCACCATATTTCAGATCCTTCAGGGTATCCACTAGCACCTTATGATAGAACTGAATCAACGCATCCTGCTGGTGGAAGCGTATTTTATTCTGCAGAGAGGTGTTGAAAAAGTAATGCAGATCCACGGCCGGCGAAGACCAACTGGAGAACTGAAAGTCGATGAGGATCATGTCCAGGGGTTCCTTTTTCTCGCCATATCGTAGCATCACATTGTTCACCCAAAAGTCGCCATGCACCAGCGTGTTGAACTCATCTGGCTGTGGATCGTACACCCGCGTTGAGTACTCCATCAGACGCTTGACCAAGGCCCTCAGCTTGTTGCCATAGTAGCTGCCCAGCTCCGGACACTTGTCGGCGAACTCTGCCCCCATCACCATCATGTTCTGAAAGAAAGGACCAAAGCCCTCCGTGTGACGATTGAAGATTCCATGATCCAATTTTGTTAGGACTCCCGGCTGTCGTTCGTTGAGGGCAGCGGCGGCGGCATGCATCTTGGCCAGCTTTCGGAGAGCCATGTGCGTGTGTTCCAGGTCAAAGCCCGCCAACCGATCGGCCAGTACATGCTTGGACACAGCCAGATCCTCGAAGATGATCGCATCGTGCTCATAGTCCACGTGCAAGGTCTGGGCAAACAGCTTCTCGGGCTCCTGTGTACCATCGATGAGATCACTCAACTTGGGCAGGACTTTTTCGTACATCAGCATCTCTGTCGTGCTGGCCTGGTAGCCGGAAAAGATGCTGGATATGACAGGATCGTTCTCGTAGGTTGTCTTCACAATGTAGTATCCTTCCTCGGGAGTCTTGGCGCCGCTCTTGACGTAGGTCACTTTTACTCGGGTCATGACACTCGCATAGTTCTCCCCCTTGGCTGTGGCTGGCTTGATGTCCAGTTGGGTGATTCTCAGACCTGCATCCTTCTTCTTGCTCTGTAGCAAAGACTCCAGATAGGACTCGTTCAGCCACACGGGGGAGGGATGAAAGTCTGTCGCAGCCTCTTCTTTGTTCTCTTTATGCTGTTCAACCATGATGCTTGCTTTAACTTTTCAGTCTGAATCGTTGCGGCGGAAAAGCGCCCAATTTATAGTCAGTCGGTGTCGGGTGGCCACAATCTCATTCTCCGTCAGATCCCACATTATGGTATGGCTGTAAAGCAACCCGACTCAGACCATTACGTAGCACCTTCCGAACAGGGTCTCACTGCCTTCCAGATCTATCCACAGCTGAATAGATAAAGGAATCGCTTAGAGCTCGCGACACATACGAGTACTCGACCGTATGAGATAGTACAGTGTGAGTGGCACCTCCACAGAAATCGGTACAAGTATATAGGTAGCGTACCTACTATATCGGACTATATAGTAAGTTTCACCATGTGACGTAAGTGTGGCACTGCCGTAAATCATCTCCACACCGACTGACGACCACTTACGTAGCGTTTTAAGATCACTCTCGATCCAGAGACAAATTTATCTGCTTCACAACCCATAAATCCATCTTAATGTTTGTTATGCAAAGCCCTTGTTATATATATTTATAGATACTATACACGATTACGAGAATATCTGTAGATCGTAGTGATGGGTCTCGTGCCTTGGGGCGGTGTCATATCTGATAAAGAAATGTCGAAAAATGTCACGCAGTGGCAATGGATGATATACTGTTATCTTAAGTGATCTTTAAGTAATTTATGTGTGAGGCTGGGTGATGCTCCTTAGTTTTGATCACCAATAGTTATATAGATAGATGGAGACGAGAACGTGCAATGACTGCACAAAGTTGATGCTCGTTACCTGCGGATTCCAGTCAGAAACTGAAACTCAATGCAATACCCACCGAATGCCCACATTTTAACCTTTGGATCCGATGAGACCTTATGAAAGCTACATATATGATCCAATGTTATTCCTTCTTTATACCTAACTACAAAGTTTTAATACGAACAAGGGATTTCCACATGGCTTATATCCATACAATATAATGATAGATATATGTGTTTGAGCTGAGATATTGAGCTGCGTATTCATAAAGGTAAACCAAGGATAGCTTTAAAACAAGAATATATGTATATTGTATGGGATCGGAGATTTGCGTGACAAAACTTTGATCAAATCCTTATTAACCATTCCAAATGGTTATATATACGTATGTATATTTAATAATACTCTTATGTATTATATATTATATTAAAAACTATTATTAACCTAACCAAACACGTATCATTGCCGCCTAGCGGCACTGGTCCACTTCCAGCAGTCCCTTCCTATCAAAGAATGGCACCATAGCCTTCAAATTTTCTTGTACTTTTGGGTTGTGGTAAAGGCGATTCTTGAAACGAATGCCACGCTCATCATCGTTCATCAGTGCATTGAAGCAGGCATCTGTGGCATCCTCGCTGATCATCACCGGCTGGACAACCACAGTCGAGTGCAAAGCTATGGGGAGACAATAAAAAATCCTTAGTAGAGATCTAGTTCTAAGGATCTGGAGATCCCCCAGGGGACTACTCACCAAAGAAACGTTTTTGTTCGGTTTGCAGCTTGAAATCAAGAAGACTGGGTATGGGATTCTGACGGTAGTGGAGCTTCTGCAGGGTATCGGTAAAGATGCTATGATAGAACTGGAAGAGACCGCTCTGCTGATCTCGGCGCAGTGGCTCCTTCAGCGAAGTGTTGAAAAGATGATGCAGATCGATGCAGGGCGATCCCCAGAAGGAGTATTGGAAATCGATGAGCAGGACATCCACGGGACGACCCGTGGAGGGATCGTATTTGAACATGACATTGTTGGTCCACACATCGCCATGTGCCAGGACATTTACATGTCCCGGCGTGGGGGTAAAGCACTTCTTGCCAATCTCCATGTAGTGAGGTGCCAGCTCGAAGAGTTTCTGTCCATAATCCGCCAGTTTTGGCACCTGACTCATCCATCGGGCGGCGGCCAGGAGGCCACCCACAAAGTACCCGCTATAAGCGTTCGTATAGCGATTGAAGAATCCACGATCGTAGCTCTCCAGGCAGCCGGACTGACGCTCATTCAGCACCGCCGAGGTGGCATGCATCTTGGCCAGCTTTCGCAGGATGAGATGCGTGTGCTCCACATTCAGGAGTCGCACGCGATCAGCCATCACATACCCAGCCACTGAGAGATCCTCGAAGACGATCGCCGTGCGCTCGCGATCCACATAGATGGCGGTGGGAAAGATGGGCTCAGAGTCACCGATCTCCTGGAGAAGAGCGTTCAGCTTGGGCAGCACGTCCTCATAGATGTTCATCTCACGATTGAAGATATCATAGGGCGCCATCAGCTCCTTGCTCAGCTCATCGTCATCGATGGCCGTCTTCACAATGAGGTTCTGTAGTTGCTCTTCCTCTGGATTTTTGGACAGCGTAAACCGTAGGCGGGCTCTGGTCAAAACACCGCCATAGTTTTCCCCAGCACTCAAGGCGGGATTTATTTCCAGCTTGACAATCTTCAGGCTTTCGTCATTGTAGTAAGAGCGCAGAGCTTGCTCTAGGTAGTCGTGGGTCAGCCACTCTGGTGCGCCTGCCATTTTGTCCAATCTCCGAGTGAATAATGATCACCGAAGCGCACTCGTCCGCCTTTATATCTGCCGAAGGCAATGCCTTTGTCAAGGTGAAAATGATACTAGATTGAAATGCTGATGCTCTCGTAACTGTATCTGTATTTGTATCTTGCGTATCGTGTGTTTGCCTTTCTTTAATTGCATTCCGCTCCTCCAGATTTGGGATGGAAGCGTTATATGTTTTTATTCCCCTCGGCAAACATTTGGGGATTACTGTGCTCTCTGGAGATCCGTTTGGCAACAGGCCGGCCCCAGAAATGCGTAACGTGTGCCAAGCACTAATGGCCCGCAGGTCTCAAGATTAATGTCTTTTATATGGTTGGGAACAGTTTTTTTTGGCTGATTAAATACCTTTAACTGAAGGAAAATTACCATTTCTTTTGGAGCCCTAAGGCAGGAAAAGTAGGGCTCCATTAAATATATATAGAATATATAGTAAGACATTTGTATTTGAGTGTTTTGTTGCTTGGTGTATCACGCAGATTCCCATTCAAGGCAATAAGATTCCCATCGACAGGCGCTCGTTTGCTTATGCAAACAATTTTGAGGTCTTGATGATGGCAGCCTATTATTCGTATCTCATAAGTGCAATGTATCTTTAGGATTGTTTGCCCAGACTCAGTTAGTAAGTGCTTTAATATTTGACTAGAACTTTAAGGAAACCGTTTAAAGCGTGATACAAAACTCTTTTTATATAATTTTAAAACAAAGTTGAAGATAGAAAATGTGACCAAATTTTAATATTCATATTATACATGTTTTTTAATTCCAAAAATGCACCATATTTATACAATTTTTATAACGGATCCATTAAGTTTACCAAACACCAAAATTTGTTGCATATTTCGATTTTGTAATGGCCTCTATTGAATATTTGAAAAAGCAAAAATTGTTCCATATTTCACCCGAATACTCATAATATATGTCGAAAAAAAATAGAATAGAATGAAATCATTTTTTAAATATTTTTTCCTTGATACTTTCTTTCAATTTAAATCCATCAATCCACATATATTATTCTTAGAAATCCATGAAGAAAGTAGTTTCCTTAAATGTCTTTATTGATTTTTTTCAACGTATCCCTTTGTTTTAGTATCCAGCCTTTGACGTAGGTTGTTCACTCTTTGAAGAGATGATTTCAGTTAAGAAATGCTAGGCGTTTCTGAGCTCTGGCATAAAACACTTGTCGTCGTCGGCTTCGTTGTCGTCGTCGTCCATCCCTAAGCCCACACCAAGTGCTATATAGATTAACAGGTTTGCCAGCGACCGAAATCCAAACAATCTGTCCGATTAGGCAGTAGCCATGCCGCGGCGTGAGAGTGCCAGCCACGAGGCATCTTACTCAGATGCCTTCGGGGGTTTCGGGGGTGCTTGCGCCCCAATAAAAAGAGTAATCTGTAAGCCCGCGTCTATATTTACATACGTCTGTGATTTTATGGGGGTATTATAAATCACAATTGTGACGAATGTACGTGGGAACAGCTGCAGTTTTCATATAAAAGCTGAGGTGCTCTGATTTTTAAACACCATATCGCAAAACAAGATCATTTATCATCATGTCGGTTTCGGATCTGATCGGGGCACTCGATGCCATTCCCAAGCTTAGTGGATCCGCTGCTCCTTCTACCAACTCCAACTCGGTTATTATGGATGCTCCTGATTGGCTGACGGAGAGCTATATTCAGGATGCGCTGAGGGACTTCTATGGCGATCAGAGGATCAAGATCACCTGCCTGCAGGTCCATCCCGCCCTGGGAAAGGGTGAAAACTATGGCGGAGTGCTGACCCGAGTGAAAGCCCAGTTCACGAGACGCGATGGCACCTGCCAGATCGGTCACTACATTATAAAGTCCTCCTTCGAGAGCGACGAGTTTTCCAGGAACGCAATGGAACCCTATGACATCTTCAATCGCGAGATGTCCATCTATGAGCAGATTCTGCCTAAGCTGAAGGCTCTGCTCCACGAGATCGAAGATGGGGAGGAGATCTTTGCCGAGACCATGGCCGTGGACTACGATCGTTCGGTGCTGATCTTTGAGGATCTCAGTGCGCGGAAATTTGTGATGCCCGATCGTCTCACCGGACTCGATCTAAAGTTGGCACGTCTTGTACTTCGGAAGTTGGCCAAGATGCATGCCACATCGGCGGTGTTGAACGAGCGCGAGGATCATGCCTTGGAGAGTTATGATCGAGGAATGTTCAACCGTCACACGGATAACTATGCCCCCTGCTTTCTGGGCATGCTACAGGCTGCCAGTCGAAGAGTGGCCCAGTGGCCTGGATATGAGCTGTATGCCGAGAAACTGGAGGCTCTGTTGCCTGTCTACATGGAGCTGGGCAAGCGCGTCTTCGATGTGAGTCCCGGCCAGATCAATGTCCTGGCCCATGGCGATCTGTGGACTAACAATGTCCTTGTCAAGTATGACAAGGAGACTGGCGAAGCGGAGGATGTGATCCTCATTGACTTTCAATATGTCGCCTGGGGTTCACCAGCCATTGATCTTTTCTACTTCCTGAACTCCTCGCTGGAGTTTGATCTCCATCTGAACAACCAGGAGGAGCTGATCCACTATTACTTCAACATCTTCTCGGAAACACTGAGGAAACTCCGTTTTAAAGCTGCCATTCCCAGCATGCACCAGTTTCATCAGCAGTTACAAGAAAAGGCCTTCTATGGTGAGCAGTACACGATTCTCCTGCGTTTATTTCTGGAATAACTTTATGGTTTCTTCTCTGATCCTTAGGCATGCACACAACTATCTCCATCTTACCCATTCAGAGGAATGTGGAGTCGGCTGATGCCGATTTCAATGCCTTAATGCAGAGCAATCAGCGGGCGATCAACTTCAAGAACGCCTGCTATGGCAATCCAGCTACTCAGAGGATAATGCGACAACTCCTTCCCAAGTTCCACCAGGAGGGCTTGCTCGATGCGGATCAATGATCGAAAGTGTCATCCTTAAAACTGTGTTATACTGTATATAAAAATTAGATAAATCTTATATATGTTTATGGACAAATGTACATATATTCCTTAGGCTAGTCAATAGTTAATCACCCATATGTATTTGTATATATGTACCTATTATATGTTTATTATTCTTCGTGATTATAGTAAATGTTTGAATTATGTAGAGCTAGATTCTCAATACTTCAGTATAGGTATTTCTTATAGAGTTAAAGTGTATTTTAGTTAATATTCTTGATATAATTGATCTCTGTATACATGAAAATAGCCAACCGAAAGGCGCTGTAGTATGACGCGTAGGAAAGGAGAGAAAGGTAATGAATAATAGTAGTTATAACGAAGCTTTTTAGAGATCAGAATAGAGGTTCATAGACAATGATATTTTTAGCTGAAAAGCTTTTCACAAGCTTCAAGATTTGTTGGGTCTACAATAGATACTCTACGTATGTATATGAGCGCTTCAGTGGGTGTAACTATGATTATTTAAACAAATATGTACATATGTATATATGTAACAGAAACTACAAACTAGAATCTAAAATATCTACTATTCGTAACTGTTAGAATTGAGTATATTTTTTCGCATAGTAATGTTAGCTAATCAGTAAATTTTTATTGCATTATCAATTGCATACAATCGCAGACCTCTCACGGTGAAAATTAATATTTGCGGGTAATAACTCTTATCAGTTGTTTCTGTATACCTCGGACTTAAATGAACGTAGTACGAAAATTGAAAAGCTCTCAAGAGTAAAATTATCCAAAGGATTTGCTCACCATTAGAATTATTTCACAATATTTTGCATGTGTTTTCCTAAGCAACAATTATAAGGACAATAAGGCTCTCTGATTAGATAAATGTATTTCACAACACAAAACTCGAAATTTCGAAAAGCTCAAACCATTTCGTTTAAAGTGTGCCTTTCATCAAATCAACTGCTTCATTCCATAACCAGCTCGCACGGAATACGTACCCGTTCAAGCTAATATAGTTTTTCCTCTACTCTAAACAAAATGACGACTGAAAACTTGGAGCAATTTAACGCCGACGAGCTGGAGGCCCCAGAGTGGTTGAATGCTAAATTTATAGGCGAAATTCTGAGCACGTGTGAGGGAGCGCCAGAACTGAAAGTTACCGATCTGAAAATATCCCCCGCGAGCGCCCAGGGAGATCACTATGCGAGCATTATGTTCCGCTCCCTAGTTGAGTACACAACCCGCAAGGGAGTGTTCACCAAGCCACTGATCATTAAGACGATGCCCGAACAGGAGGGCCACAAGAAGGACATGCTAAGTGAATCTCATTTTTTCGAAACTGAAATTGGAATGTATACCAAAGCCCTGCCGGAGTTTGAGAGGATACTGAAGCAGGCGGGAGATGACACCAAGCTATATGTCCCGTGCATCTATCACAGTCTTGAGCCCCGCCAGGTTATGATCTTTGAGGACCTGGTGCCGCAGGGATACACTGTCATCCGGGATCGTCCGGTTAGGGAGGAGGAACTATGCAGAGCCTACTCGAAACTAGCCAAATGGCATGCCATCAGCATGAAACTGCTCAATGAGGTGAGCTCTTTAATCTGCAAACTATTGACTCAACCTCCGACTAAGATTCTCTTTTCATAGCAACCCGATTTTCTAAAGGAGTTCCAATATGGTTGGACTGAAGTGCCAGCCCTGATGAACGATCCCTTTATGACTACGGCAATGCCTCCCTTCATTAAAATGCTGGAACGATGGCCAGAGCTGAGGAAGTACAAGCCGCACTTTGAGAAAATAAAAGATACCTACCTGGACATGGTGAAAACCGTTCTGCAAGAGTATCGCACAAATCCACAACCTGATGGATATTACGTGCTGTGTCACGGAGACTTTCATCTGCGGAATATGATGTTCAGGCACAACAAGGAGACAGGCGACTCCGAAGACGTCATGCTGGTGGACTTTCAACTGTGTAATACCGGTCCCATAGCCGTGGACTTGATATACTCCATCCACATGCTGATGGAGCCAGAGCAGCGCTGGACCCATGGCGAGAAGTTGATCAACTATTACTTCTCTGTGTTGGTGGATACTCTGAAAAAAGTGGGTTACAAAGGTGCAATGCCTACCCAAGAGAAGCTCTGGCAACAGATCCATAAGCTGAAATATTATGGTAAGTCACTCATTTCATTTAAAACTCGCTTAGTTCGAATTTACATTTCTTTTGGTTTCAGACTTGTTTAATATGTTTACTTTTTTGCCATTAATTTTGGGCATCAAAACGAATTCTTTTACAATGAATGGTCTGCTTCAAGATGCAGAAACGCGTCAGAAAACATACTATCAGGATGTATACGTTAAGGATATCATGAAATTATTACCCAAATACGAACAAATAGGCTATTTTAAGGATCTATAGATAGTTTTTTTTAGTTACTATCGAATAAATTTTACAATGAATGCGCATTTTTGTATCTGTTTGTTTTTATTGTTATCCCAACACCAGGCTATTCGAAGAAAAGTATATATTTTCAATCAAGTACAGCATCCATACATACATATGTATGTACATATGTAGCTATGTGGTAGCTTTTCCACTAAAACTAGTTCTCATCGTCAAAGCTTCTATGAGATAATGAGTACCAGAAAAGCAGACGCATGCTTATTCGACAAAAACTACTAGTAATTATAGTTCTAGATAGGAAATATGGCTTTAAATATACTCTTTCAAAGAGTTTCTACTATGAAAACTACAAAATAAAGCAATATTTTTGTATGTAATTTTAGAGGATTATATAGAGTCATATGGGTACGCATTTTGTGAACTGATCCAAGCGCAAGGACTAGATGGACTATATTATAAAATTATATGTTCATTATAAAGTATAAATTCTTTTTATACCCGATACTCAAAATGAGTATTGGGGTATATTAGATTTTTGGTAAAAGTGGATGTGTGTAACGTCCAGAAAGAATCGTTTCCGACCCCATAAAGTATATATATATATTCTTGATCAGCATCAATAGCCGAGTCGATTGAGCCATGTCTATCTGTCCGTCTGTCCGTCCCTATCAGAGCCTAGTGCTCAAAGACTATAAAAGCTAGAGCAACGATATTTTGGATCCAGTCTTCTGTGATATATCACTGCTATAAGAATATTTCAAAACTTCGCCCCGCCCACTTCCGCCCCCACAAAGAGCGAAAATCGGTGGCATCCACAATTTCGACAATACGAGAAAACTAAAAACGCAGAATCGTAGAGAATGACCATATCTTTTAGACTGCAGAATCTGAATTGGATCGTATTATTATTAAACCCAAGCCCGACGTCACTCTCAAACTGATTTTCTGTCTCTCTCGCACGCACTCTTTGTCGTTTCGTTTAATATTAGCGGCGTCCTCCGGAGGAGAGCCACACTGACTAAGTATCAGGTATAAATGTAGAGTTGCGGTCTCCGCAGCAACTCACAACGTTCCCCCTCGTTTTTCTTAGTTTTAAGCATTATTGTAAAATTAAAATACCCTTTTAAAGGGTATAGTATAGTATACTACTTAAAAGATAATCAAAAAATAATTGTTTGCAATAAAAGCTTTAGCATCGGTTCTAGTTCTACCACCTGTCCAAACCTTTATTTATTAAATTTATTTTTAATAAATTAAATTAGGTTCTTCTAGGCATGTTTCAATCAATGGAGAAGATAATAAGTCCTAATTATGCTTTCCGATAAGACAAATGAATTTCACAGCGAATTGTAAAGAACCTCGGCCAAAAAAGCTCAGAGAAAGCTCAGCCAAAGCTCAAATTTGTATTTAAAATGAGTGCGCAACTATTTGTTATAAACACAACCTGTTTGCCACCCGTCCCGTGAGTTTTAACAACAAGTGATTAGATTGTTCTGCCACCAAACAAACAAAATGCCAGATAACTTAGATACGGAACAGTTTAACGCCGACGAGTTGGAGGCCCCAGAGTGGCTGAATGCTACGTATTTGCAAAACATTCTGAGCACGTATGAAAGTGCACCAGAATTGAAGGTAACCGATCTGAAAATATCCCCAGCGAGCGCCCAGGGAGATCACTATGCCAGTGTTATGTTCCGCACCCAAGTGGAATACACAACCGGGAAGGGCGTGTTCAACAAGGCACTGATCGTCAAGACAATGCCCGAGGAGGAGGGACACAAAAAGGAAATGCTGAGTGAAACCCATCTGTTTGAAACAGAGATCGGAATGTACTCCAAGGTTCTACCAGAGTTCGAGAGGATATTGCAGCAGGCGGGCGATAATACAAAGTTGTATGTACCGTGCATCTTCCATAGCGTCGAACCACGTCAGGTAATGATCTTCGATGATCTCGTGCCGTTGGGATATACTGTCATACGCGGTCGTTCGGTTAGGGAGGAGGAAGTGCGCTCTGCCCTTTCCAAATTGGCCAAATGGAACGCCGTCAGCATGAAAGTTAACAATGAGGTAAGTTTCTAAGAAATCTTCTCTATAATCCATATCAAAATATATTTCTCTTCCAAATCAGAATCCCGAGTTTATCAAGGAATTTAAGTATGGTTTGTTCGATTTACCCACTCTGTTGAAAGATCCAATGGTAACCACCGGCATGGCCAATTTCATTGAAATGCTTGACAAGGTACCTGATCTCAAGAAGTACAAGCCGCACTTTGAGAAAATAAAGGACTCTTATCTGGAGCGCACTCGTGCCGTGATGGAGGAGTATCGCGCAGACCCCCAATCTGATGGATATTATGTGCTTTGCCACGGAGACTTCCATCTGCGTAACATGATGTTCAAGCACAACAAGGAGACAGGGGTCTTTGAGGATGTGATGTTGGTGGATTTCCAGATCTGTAATATAGTCCCCTTAAGCCTTGACTTGATCTACTCCATATATATGCTGATGGAGCCAGAGGAACGCTGGAACCATGGAAAGGATATGATCAACTATTTCTTCAACGTTTTGGTGGATACACTCAAGAAAATTGGATACAAAGGCGCCATGCCCACCCAGGAAAAGCTCTGGCAGCAGATCCATCGCCACAAATTCTACGGTGAGTAGTTCATCATGTTTAAAGTGGGGACTTTTGGCTAACAGCTCCTTTTTATCATTCCTTCCAGACTTCTTCTTGCTTACCACTTTTCTGCCCATGATATTGGCCATCAAATCGAATACCCTTAAGATGCATGACATTATTCAAGATGCGACAACGCGGCAGAAGGCTTACCTCATAGATTCCTACATTGCAGAAGTAAAGAAACTGTTGCCCCAATTTGAGAAAATGGGTTATTTTAAGGATCTTTAAGGCACACAAAGCAACGAGCACATCTGGTTCTGATCTATGTCTTTCGAGTCTCTATAGATTACGAGTACTTAATTTCTTTGAGCACCGTCAATACGACTCTCAACTGTTTGTTATCTCTATAATGCACTGTGAGTTGGAAATGATAAGTTAACATTATATAACAAATAAAAGCAGCTCTTCCAAGCAATAGAATAATCATACCAGTATTTCTATCGTACTACAGGTTAACTTAAATTATCTTATCGCGGGCTTTTGTGTGTAACCGTAAACATTTTAAAATATATTTTAACAGATTTGGACAGTTATTTGTACAACATTTACTTTGATTGTGCTCTTCTTATAACAAATGGGTCTATCTTCAACCCATGGAATCAATGAATATATATGAATACTATTGTTCGATTTATGCTCTCTCTCAGGCTCTCCGATCATCTTATTCATCCAAAAATCCAGAGAGCTCAAACTCTTTAATTGTGCGCTGCAAGAAGGCACGGTATTTGGGGTTCTCGACATTCTCCCGCCGGAATTGATCGCCGCTCTCGGTGCGGGAGTTGAGGTCTTCGAGATTTTCAAAGCCAGCTCCCTCGCGGAAAATCAGAGGCGTGAGGCAAGTGGCGCCAATAACACCTAGAACAGATGATGATTATAGAAAGAACGTCTGAAAGAGGGGTAGGGGAAATACTTACCCATCAGGCTGGTGTTGATAAGGTCGATATGGATTTCTTTGAGTGTGGGAATGTGTCCTTGATATTTGAGCTTCTCCAGGGTCTGCTTCAAGACCTGCTGGTACGTCCTTACAATGTATTTGAAGTGAACCTTGCGCACATTTTCATTGAGAGAGCCGTAAAGGAAGTAGTTGAGATCTATGGCTGGAGATCCCACATATGCCAACTGGTAATCCAGCTACAGAAGCAAATTATAAATAGTTTGTAAAATGAAGAGCCCAAACGATTGAATGAGGATGCTACTTACAGTCACCACATCATCGGGTTCCTTGGTCTCGTTGTTGATGTGAAACAGGAGATTGTTGATCCACAGATCCGTGAGGTTGAACACACGGAAACCCTTCTCGCTCTCGTCAAACATAGCCAGAGCTCTTTGGAGCACATTCTCGGCCAGGATGAACATCTTCTCGGTGATCTCCTCATAGCCCTTCCAGTGGGCCAGCTCCTCCGCTACGCAACGAATGTTCACGGGGAAGTAGGTAAGGAAGTCCCGCCGATCGGGGTTACGGGAAATGGGCGCCTCATTGAAGAACTCCAAGACCTCGGGACTCTCCTTTGCTATGACGGCACTGCAGGCATGAAGCTTGGCTATCTTCTCGACGGTTGGCAGAACATAGTCCAGGTTTAGGAGACGACCGCGCTCGAAGTTCTCAAAGCCGCTCATCTTCATATCCTCCAGGATGAGGAACGGTTCCGGCGACTCCGTTGTGTAGTAGCACGCAGGGGCTATCTTGCTATTGTCGCCAATGGACTTCAGCAGAGACTGCACCCTTGGCAGTACCTCCTTGTAGGAGAGAATCTCGCGCTTGAAGAGCCTGCTGCGCTGGGCCACGGCTCCAGTTTGTCCCTTCGGATGGTCCTTGATGATCACCGAGAACTTACTCTTGGCAGCCTCGCCTCGCTGCAGATTGAAGGTGGCCCGGTGCATTTCGCTGGCAAAGCCCACAGCAGTGTCTCCGACCTGGGCGCTCTTAACCAGCAGCTCGCTGACGGTTAGCGTTTCTTCCTTAAAATGCTCCTTGAGCACATCCTGCAGGAACTCCACGGTCAGCCACTCGGGTGCAAGGTAGTTCTTCGTGCCGGTTCCCATTTTTCTGTGTTCTTTCTTTTATTTTTCCAAGTCACCTGACTGCCGCAGCGTACAAAAAAAAGACTCCAAAGCAGCTGTGGCTCCAAAGTAAGAGTATGGGGGCAAAACATGTGACGATGGGAAAGCTTTTTATGGAAGCTCTCTCTGTTGATAAGCTGATATTCTCAGCTGAAACCACTAAAATGTACAAAAATCAGCTGATTTTCTCAGCGGAAATCGATAAGAGGTAATCGATAACAAAATTTTAAATTTTGTACTTTGTTCTTACTTTCCCGCTGACTCGTACATGCACGAATGATCTGATCATACATTGAAAGGGAACGAAACAAGGCATCATTTGTTTACGTTTGAATGAAGAAGAAAATAAATGATAATATCTTGCATTTATGTCAATTTTCATTGGCCGAAAGCAAAACTTGTATATATTAAAGGTTGCTAGGTGAGGAATTCTCGCATTTTTATCAGCCCCGCTATGTTAGTCTGAAACGCAGCGCCAGTATGCATTGAAGAAAAACTATCTGTTCCTTACCTGATATTAATACACCGTGTGCTTTGCCTTTTCTGCCTTAGTGTGGGTATGTGTTTGTGAAATGTGGAACACCAAACTGGATGGCGCTGAAAGCGAATCAGTTATGTTGTGGAACGTATTCGCAGTGTGGTATTATTGCTTTTGTGGAACTTGTGCCTCGCTCTATTCAAACATCACACGCTCTTTCTCACCAAAGATAATAATTTGACAAGATACGACATGATCTAAATAGAAACAGCTGTTGTGACAGCTTGGGCATATCGGCTCTACAAAAAGTTATTTCCAGCTCCATAGGAATATCCATAGACTCTCCTATAACAGGGTATCCGGTGTGATAAGAAGGCAACGTACTAGCGAAAACAAAACCCCAGTTGATTTCTTTGGCTTATTTTCTTAAGAAGTATAATAGACAAACACTGCCGCAGCTAAACAAAAGATAAATCTTTAAGATAGTCAAAGTCACTCACAAGATACAGTAGAATTATATATAGGTACACCTAAGTAGAATCGCATTCAAAAGTCTAAAATGCCACGCCTATGCAGGAACGGAAATATGCTGAGAACAGAACGGACGTAGAGGGGATTCGTGTAGACCTTGGAGCGAAAGCGATCTCCCTCCTCGTCCGCCTGCATGAGCTTCTGGAGACTCGCCTCCGTATCGACGGGCAGAAGGATGAACACCAGATGGGTGAAGGTTGTAAAATAACCTAAGAATAAGAGTTATAAGAATACGTAACAATCCCTGGGTTTAGATCTCTACTCACCCCAAAACCCATACTTGATCATGCTCATATGGAGCTCCCTTAAAAGAGGCATCCGTTCGCTGTAGTTCAGAATCTTTAAACAGCGCACCAGATGTGTGTGATAGATCCTAACGAAGCAATCAAAGTGCTTAATCCTTATGCTATGGTGGGCCGAACAGATAATCAACTCCCACAGGTCCTGCGAGGGACTGCCCCACTTGCACAGTTGAAAGTCCACAAAACGCAGTTGATTGATCTCCCCGGATTGGGTATAGCTTAGCATTATATTACTGGACCAGAAGTCCCCATGATTCAGCACTTTAAATTCCTGGGGATTTGTGTTAAAGCAGCGGGCCACAGATTGCACAAATTGATCGGCTGTGGGCTGAGCGAACATTATTGATTTCCTTTGTGGACAGCTATTAAATCTGTACTTACAATGCGACTCACGTACTGCTCATGATCCGCCAGACCCCATTTGGCCATGGCCGCCTTGTAGCTCTGGACACGGGCCTGATATGATTTCGATTTATTGTAGTTGGCGGGCAGGTAAGTTCGTTGGAAATCCTCTGGAAAGGGGCCGTTCCGCTGACGCCAGACAGCGCTGGCCGCATGGAATTCTGCTAGCTTCTCGAGCACCCTTCTCATATGCGGCATATCGAAGCCCTTCAGACGATTGATATTTCGGAATTTCTTAGTTTTGAGATCCTCCTGGACGAGGCAGATGCGACCATTGACATTCTCCGACCAGTGGCATTTGGGGGCAAACTGTACCGTCGAGCCTGACTGCTCGTAAAGCTGCTCCAATTGTGGTATAATCAAATCGTACATTTGCTTCTCCTTGGGAAAGATATTCAGGGTGTTGACGAACCCATTACCCTGGGCATCGTCCAGCATGGTCTTCAGCACGTAGGATTTCTGCTGTGAGAATCCATCTGCGCGCAGTGTGAATGAGGTAATTGTCAGTGCAAACATCAACCTCTCAAGGGTCCACCCCCTTTTTCTCACCTTTCATTTCAATGTCGACGATAATGCGCATCAGCAGCGAAGTATAGGTCTCGCCCGGAGGCGTGGCCGGTATAATTGAGAGATTCAAGATGCGTCGGAACTCCCGAAACTCTCGCTTCAGTAGTTTCTTGAAATAGGCCTCGTTGACCCACTCCGGTATGCGGACAGAACTTGTTATGCAGAATTTGTTGCTGTTATCGGGCATTTTGATGGAAGATTTCACTTCACTCTGCTTTCGGATCGGATCGTTTAAGTTCTCGGTTGTGGTATGTTGTTCTCGAACCGAACAGTGAGGCGCAACTGTTTTTCTGGCGTTCTGTTTTGCCTGTTCTTATCGAGAATGTTGTTTCTTATTTCGGTTGTGCTAGGTGGGGGGTGGCAGGTGGCAGGTGGGGGGCAAGGTAAGCGCTCACTTATCAGGCAATGCCAATTTGCCCGCCCCGTCTAACTGGTTCGTCAACAGCTCGGACACTGAGCATCGCATTCATCGCTCGTTTGCCTGATTTGTCTTGGCCCGAAAGTCGCTCTCACGCGACAGCAGGCAATACTGTGATAATTGAAAGAGCTTTTCCCCTTTTTATTCATTAAAAGTTCTATGTGGGAGAATTCTATGGGGATAGGGATGGTCGAGTCTTATCAGCTTTGATGATGTGAATGCCTGATAACAAGGTGTAGGGGAAAGCTCTTCTATCTCTTAGGGTTGCAAATGTTATCCCTTGTTTATTTCCCATTTTTGATAGTCGTATCTCTCACACCCTACAATCTCTACTGTCTGTTAAAATCCGGGGGGCTCTACCCCCCACCCCACCCGCATTTGCAATCGAAACTATTTCAAGTACTGACCCTGCTCATATCAATTGATGGAGCTTGTTGAAACCAGATTCAATATTCACAGAAATTTATTCAATGGAAAGAATGAAAACTGCTTTGATCGGTATTCAATCGTAGTCAACGAAGTTGAACAGTCCCCGGTTGCAGTAAAAGGGATACACCTCTTTGATGACCTCCACAAATGCCGGATTCGTATAGAGACGTGTGCGAAGACTCCTGCCAGCATCGTCCTGGGACATGAGGGTGTGCAGATTGCTATCCTTATCGGTCGGCAGCAAAACGGTAGATAAATGACTCATCACCGGAAAGAAAGCTGAAAGAAAAGTGCATCTAAAGGGATAATAAAAGTAAAGATTTCACAGAGAGCCTACCGTAAAAAGTATTGTTCTTTTTGTAGAGGGCAGCGTTCAAATCCCGCAGTTGGGGCAGCAATTTCTTGTGGCTTAGTATGGCCAAACAATCGATGAGATGTTCCCAATAGATCCTCACAAAATTGTCATATTCCCTGAGGCGCAATTCCCTGCCAGCTGAAATGGTGATGATGAAGAGCAGGTCCTGGGCAGGACTACCCCATTTGCAGTGCTGAAAATCCAAGAGAAGAGCTTTATCCAAATTGTTATACGAATTGTACTTAAAGAGGATATTGCTGGACCAAAAATCGCCATGAGTGAGAACATTAAAGTCATTGGCATCGGTTTTCAGGGATTCCAAGCACATTTCAATGTACTGTTGAGGAGTGGGCTGAAATAGAGATTAAAGTATATAAGATTTGAAATCTTCTTTAAGTTTAAAAACACATACGAAATTCTCTAAACATCTCTCCTCAATTCCCCAGGTCAACATGGCTGCCTTGTATTCCGTGACCTTTGCATCGAATCCTCGTCTGCTGTGCTCTGTATTATCCTTATGTGCGAAGCCATGCTCAAAGTCGATGGAATACGGTCCATGCCGATCCTCGTACACAACACTGGCGGCATGGAGCTCCGCCAGCTTACGAAGACTCATGTTCATGTGTTCCATATCCAAGCCCTTGCTGCGATCCACAGTTACGAATTCCTGCGATGACAGATCCTCAAATATGAAGTACAGGTAGCCATCCATTTCTCCAATTTCCAAACACTTGGGCACCAGTTGAATGGGATGTCCAGCCTCGCGATAGAGCTGCTCAAAGGCGGGTAAATAAGTGGAGTACATTTGCTGCTCCTTTTGGAAATACCGGAACTCCTCGACGAGCCTTCCACCTTTGTCCAACTCGAGGGTGGTCTTGACTACATAGCTCTGTCTCCTCAGGCTACCATCTTAAAGATGTTTAGGACATATAGTCTCTGATTCTGCAGATGCACTATCTCAGCTTACCCTTTAGTTCCAAGTCCAAATAGACGCGCGCCAAAATTGAGGTGAAATTACTGCCTGGCGGGATGGCAGCCACAGGTGTAAACTGTAAAATTTTATTATAATTTGGCTCATCTTTGGACAGCAGGACCTTGAACTTGTCTTCGTTTAACCATTTAGGGATAACAAGACTTTCGTTAGGGTTCTCTATCTTCTCCATGGCTCTGATCTCTGACTGATCTTGACTGAAACCTAAACTTGCCTGACTCTAAAACATATTTTATCAAGCAAAGATATCATATCTCTAGATAAATTTGTCCCTAGTAATCACGTACAGATAAGAGTAATTAAACATTTTAAGGTAAATATAGTATAGATTCCTACTATCTATATTTTATTTGCCAGCAAAATAGTTTCCATAAAGTAATCAGACATCGTAATCACCATAGTTGAGCAAACCGCGATTGTACAGAAAGGGATATAGATCCTTCATCACACTGCCAAAGACCGGATTCGATACAAGACGCAACCGCAGTCTTTCGCCCTCTTCGGTTTCTGCTGACAGATTGTGAAGATTGCTATCCTTGTCGGTTGGGAACAATATGATTGGCAAGTGGTTCATCAAACTAAAGAACGCTGCAGAGAGGGAGAGAGAGAGAGAGCGACATTTTTCAGACATTCGATAGGAAATCTCTTTCAAAAACCCACCGTAAAATGAATTCTCCTTCGCATACATGGAGCTCTGAATGTCTCTGAGTGTGGGAATGGGTTTCTTGAACTTCAAAACCTTTAGGCACTCGACCAGACGGTCCCAGTAAATTCTTACAAAGTTTTCGAACTCCTTTATACGAATATCTGTGGCCGCCGAGAGTATAATAAAAAATAGAAGATCCTGTGCAGGATTGCCCCATTTGACGATCTGGAAGTCCACGAGGATTAGCTCATCAATCTTGCCATTTGGCAGATAGTTGCTCATCAGATTACTGGACCAGAAGTCACCATGATTCAGGACATTAAAGTCATTTAGAAACACATCCAAGCAACTCAACGATTGAGCCCAATACTGATCCGCAGTGGGCTGGAATAAGGAGATCTTTAAAGTCCCTTTCCTTTCGTTATTTCCATTAACTTACGAATTCCTTCACATATTTCTCCGCATCCGTCATGCCCCATGTCAGCATGGCCTTCTTAAAGGCCGATTCTTTTAATTTAAATGCATCCATGTGGAACTTGGATGCCTTAAGGGTGACGAAACCCTCAAGGAATTCACTGGGATAGGGTCCGTTCTGCTCCTCATAGACCGCACTGGCGGCATGGTATTCGGCCAACTTGTGCAGAGCCCGCGTCATATGCTCCAAGTCCAGGCCCTTGGTGCGATCAATATTCTTGAATCTCTTGACGCACAGATCCTCGAAAATGAAGTGAATATTGCCCTCGCGCTCCTCCGTGTGGAGACACTGCGGTGCCAGCTGTATCTTCCATCCGGCAGCCCTGTACAAAGCCTCGAAGGCAGGAAGATAGGTGTCATACATCTTGGCCTCCTTGGGGAACAGACCAAAGTCGTTGATGGCACTGCCGCCACGCTCGTCGGGAAGCATAGTCTTGAAGATGTATGTTTTAGTTTTGACACTGCCATCTGATGAAGATTATGTTACTCTTTCTCTAAGTTTTAGTTATAAGTAGTTTATGTATCTACCCCTAACCTTTCATTTCCAACTTGATGTACACCCTTATCATAGTCGAGGTAAAGTTCTCCCCCGGTGGAATCGCCGCCACTTTGGTAAACTTTAATATCTTAACATGATTCGGTTCGTCTTTGGCCAGCACTCCAGTGAAGTACTTCTCATTGATCCAATCGGGAATGATCAGGTGCTCGTTGGGATTAACTATTTCCTCACTCATCGTAGCGTCTCCTATTTCTAATGCCAGCACGACTTCTCCCTTCAATTGCTACTCGGACACTGAGCACAGCACTATTTTTTATAGGCTCCAACCCCTTATCGACTGCAAAAAAAAGTTAGCAAATATTAGATACTCTTCTAGTGAGTTGGCTGTTTTGGTTAGCTTAACTATCTATTCAATCTTATCTATATTATGACTCTAGTGGTTTTTACAATTTAAGTATTCATTTGCATGGTTGTGATTTTTTTCAAGTGTCTCGTTTGTATAGTCTGGAAGAGGGAAATATAATCATAACTATATAGAGATAGCTATGGTAAGGGCTTGTCTATCTGTCTGGGTTTACAAGTCTCTGGGGGATAGAGCTATTCGATTTATTGATCCTGGGTTACTTTATGGTGAAATTATTCCACGGATCTATTGGGGTCGTATCGCTATATAATAGAGTGTATGGTTTCATTGACAGCAATTTTTCTCAGTTTGTTGCCCCATCTGAAGCGAGGAAATCGCTAGAATCGCAAATCTATTAAATTCTTAGTTTTTCCCAGTATTTCTGTATCAGTGACTTTCTTTATATCAATTATAAATATCAAGATAGGCAAAGAGTTTGCTAAAAACCAACTCAACTTAGAACCTAATCAGCACGATTGCATGATAGCACGTACAAGATTTTGTGGATTTTCACCATTACGAATGTTTCCTGCTGATTGTGGAGTTCTATAAAATATATATACATCTCTGAGATAGTGTACACCCAGTTGGAGCCCCATTCAAAAACTTAATTGAAACGACACACGCATGATTAGAAATACATATACATATGTATACAAATATTAATTTTTGTTTGCGATCGTGTGTCGTGTGATTGGATTGTGTGTGAAACCTGCTTGGGGCTGGCTGGCTGTTGTTTTGTGTTTATTTTCACAGTTTATTTTTTGGCCCCGTCATAGTTATAGTGAGAATGTGGGCCGGACCGTAAGACGTCAGCATACACCATACTCTAATCAGCACAACAATTAATGCAACTAAGCGTTGAGTCAGTTTTATCATCTATATTTCATAGATCGGCACTGCTTGATTTGGATTTTAATGAATGAATCCAGTAAGTAATATTTTTCCATTTGGTAATTTTATTTTCAATAGAAATCATTAAAGTTAAAAATGCCGCGATTATAGAAAAAGGGATACAGGTCCTTCATAGCCTCCACATATGTGGGATTTGAAAATAGGCGCAGACGGAACTTGTGCCCCACCTCGTCCTCGCGCATCACGTTATGCAAGTTGGAATCCTTGTCAGTTGGAAATTTTATGAGCGGCAGATGATTGAATACCGCCATGACAGCTGTTGAAGAAAATTGCCTTTCATTATTCGTTTTAAAAGGAAGTCAAACGCTAAAAATACCGTAGAAAGTATTGTGCTTCTTGTACAAAGAAGTTTGAAGATCACGCAATGTGGGCAATTTCTTCTGGTATTTGAGTAGCTTTAGGCACTCTACAAGACGCTCCCAGTAGATCCTGATGAAGTAGTCGAACTTCTTGACCTTGATATCGTTGGCGGCTGAGAGAGTGATGAAAAACAGCAGGTCCTGCGCAGGACTGCCCCACTTGCAGAGCTGAAAGTCCACCATAATGAGCTCATCGATCTGGTTATTTTCGAGATAGTTGCTCATCAGATTGCTGGACCAGAAGTCGCCATGGGTGAGAGTATTGAAGTCCAAAGGATCTCCCGTCAAATTACTGGCACACACTTTTCCATACTGCTTTGCAGTTGGCTGACGGACAAAGAAGGGATATAAGGACATAATATAAATTCTAGAGAATAGAAGAGCTTTCTTTGACTTACAAAACTGTTTGTATACTTCTCCTGATCCTCCAACCCCCAGTCTGCCATGGCCTTTAAAAATGCTTCCGATTTCACCGCCCATCCATGCTCTTGCAGAGCTAGTTGTTTTTTGACAATAAATCCTTCATTGAACTCCGCGGGCAATGGACCCTCCTGCTCCACATAGACGGATGCAGCCGCATGAAACTCCGCCAGCTTATGTAGCGCACGTTGCATGTGTGGAAGGTCCAGGCCCCGAATACGATCGACATTCTTGAATCTCTTCACCGCCAGGTCCTCATAAACAAAGTTTATGTTATCCCCGCGCTGCTCTGCACGCCAGCATTTGGGTGCTAGAGGAATATCCTCACCGGCTGCCTTATAGAGAGCCTCGAAGGCGGGGAGAAAGGTCTGGTACATCTGCAACTCCTTGTTGAAGATACCACCTTCGCGGATTTCCTTGGCACCACGGTCTTCCGCCAGCTCCGTCTTTAAGATGTACGTCTTCAGCTTGGTGCTGCCATCTATTGAAGGCCCCATCGATCTCAGTTCTGGTTATATCAGATCCCATATCTGTGGCTGGCTTACCCTTCAACTGCAGCTCCAAATGAACACGCAGCATGATGGAGGTGAAATTCTCCCCCGGTGGTATGGCTGCCACCGGCTTGAAGCTGAGGATTTTCGCATACTCAGGCTCATCCTTTTGCAGGATCTGCTCGAAATACTCTTGAGTTATCCACTTGGGTATTACCAAGTGTTCATTGGGATTCTTGATCTGGTCCATAGTACTTTTACCGTCAAAAGTTTACCTCAAACTGACTTCAATTTTCACTCTCAATGGTTATATAGCAAAACAAAAACAGCTGTTGTTTTCGCTATGATAAGATATAATGGGAATGCTTTTGAAAACGGAACAAGAGAGTGAAGAGAGAGCTTTTGGTTCGAGTTCGATTATTGAATTTTGCAAATTGACAGCTAGACCACACCCCCCTTAGAGACTAGATAAGATTTGAAATATTTTCGCAACTAAAGAAATACTTACGCCAGTTCACTTTTCAGTTTTCATCAGAATGGATGACAATATAGATGCAAATGGCTTGAACATGCACCAGAACTAAAGGTCACCGGACTGGACATCAAGACGATGTCCGAGCAGGAGACACACAAGAAGGAAATGTTTGCCGAGTCCTATCTCTTTAAAACGGAAATCGGGATATACGGCAAACTTCTGCCAGAGTTTGAGAGAATGCGTCAAGTGGATTGTATTTATCACAGCCTGGAACCGCGACGGGTGATGATCTTGGAGGATCTGGTGGATACGTGGTGGTGCGACGCTGGTTCACCCAGGAAGAAATCTGTTCAGCCTGCCGCAAGCTGGTAAAGATCCATGCCATCACCATATGAAAATACTGAATGCTGGATTAGCAAGCCTGCAATGTGACGCCCATTAGCGTAAATCTGATCGATTCGATCTACTTGTTAATGAGCGCCGAGCAGCGTTCGGAGGAGTTAGACGACCTATTCAACTTTTACTTTTCCATTCTGCTGGAAACCCTGAAGAAAATCGGCTACAAAGGTGCAATGCCCACGCTGGCAGGGTCTTGGTGCGAAATCAAGCCTCCCAAATACGACGGTGAGTCGTCCTTTAGCATGCTTGTAGGTAATCTTCGTATAATATGATCTCATTCCATTCCAGACTTCCTTTTGGTTAGCACTTTTCTGCCTGTGGCCTCAGCTATTCGAGCCCATGCCTTTGATATAGGAGTTCTGATGGAAAAAGATGATACCCGTCGTTCATGCTATCATCTGGAGGATTATGTGGAAGAAGCAACCAAAATGCTGGCCAGGTTCGATAGATTGGGTTACTTTGTTGATTAATGGAATGTAAACATAACTTAGGATCGTTTCTATGGTAACGTAACCTTAAACTTGAGAGAGATCGATGCTTAAACTTGAGAGAGAGAGAGAGTGAGAGAACCTACAATCCACTCTTATCTCTTTTGTGTTCCAATCAACAAAAGCTCATCGCAAACTTAAAGCTCTCCGCAATCTTACACTATTTCATTTTGCATTGAAAACGTTCTGCTATGCTCTCCGAAAGCCATATAAAGTGAATGGTATATTAAGTAACTCCATTCAGTTAGCAGAACGAACTTGGAGAACATCTGATAGTACTCATAACTAAAAAAATTACCAACTAAATGTCGGCGAATCCAGATAATGATAACTTCAATGCCGACGAACTGGTTGCGCCTGAATGGCTGAATGGACAATTTATCACAAAAGTTCTTAGCGAGCATGAAAAGGCTCCCGAGCTAAAGGTCACCGGGCTGCACTTTTCTCCAGCCAGCGCCAAGGGCGATCACTATGCCAGTGTGATGTTCCGGGTCAAAGCGGAGTACACAACTCGGAAAGGAGCCTCCATCAAGTCGCTAATCATCAAAACAATGCCGGAACAAGAGGGTCACAAGAAGGATATGCTGGGCGATTCGCCAATCTTCAAAACAGAGATCGGAATGTACAGCAAAGTATTGCCAGAGTTTGAGTCAATACTCCGCAACGCTGGGGACGATGCAAAACTCTACGTGGACTGCATCTATCACAGCCTGGAGCCGCGTCAGGTGATGATCTTCGAGGATCTGGTGGAGATGGGCTACACTGTGATACGGGATCGTGAATTGAACCTTGATGAGGTCCGTTCTGTGTACTCCAAACTGGCGAAATGGCATGCTGCTAGCTTTAAAGTCCAAAACGAGGTAAGTCACAAGGAAATATATATTTCAACTTTTACTCAGGTTCTCTTCTAATTAGCAACCCACTGTGCTCAAAGGCTACACCACCGGACTGTTTGAGATGCCAAAGTTTTTAGAGGAAGTATTTATTGGCACCGGGATACCATTCTTTTTGGAACTGTTGGATAAAGAGCCCGAACTGCGGAAGTACAAGCCTTACTTTGAGAGCATTAAGGGAGACTTTCTCCAGCGATTGAAGAAAGAGTGGACGCAAATGCGTCAGAACCCGAAACCAGATCAGTATTACGTGCTCTGCCATGGAGATTTCCATCTACGTAACATGATGTTCAAGCACAATAAGCAGACAGGAGTCTTTGAAGACTGTATGCTGCTGGACTTTCAAATCTGCAGTATTTCCCCCTTGACCATTGATTTGATCTACTCCATTTACATGCTGATGGAGCCACAGCAACGATGGGATCATTGGGAAGATCTGCTCAAGCATTACTTCTCCGTTTTGGTAGGCACTCTGAAGAAAATCGGATACAAAGGAGAAATGCCCACGGAAGATGGACTCTGGCAGCGATTGCATCAACAAAAATACTATCGTAAGTTTGTTTCTATGATTCCTAGGTATATATTCCTATATCCCCTTCTTTCAGACTTCCTCCTGATAAGCACTTTCCTGCCATTAATGTGGGCCCTAAGGGAGGACGGAACTGATTTCGGTGATCTGTTGCAGAACGACGAAAAGCGTAGAAACTGCTCATTTTTGCAGGGTTACGTCAAAGATATCACAATATTGTTGCCACGATTAGATCAATTAGGCTACTTTAAACAAACCTAAAGTATCGAATGTGTTCTGTTTCATCCAAGATGAACTTTTGCATATAAATAAGCAGATTTTAATTATTTGTTGTACCAAAAAATCCTTATTAAAAGTTTATTTAGATTTGTAATACCAATTTCTGAAATAAATCTACATCAGATGATATTCCTTATCTGTTTTAAAGAAGTTTTTAACAGCATCAAACCAAGACGACGTTTAAAAATGTTTGGCCGCAACTTTCTCTATCACAAGCTTTGTTTCCCAGAAAAGAAAGTTTCAACTTCTCTTAAACCTGAGAAAATCAGCTTTTGAAACCAAAACCATTCTGGGACACCAATAATATAAGAATTTTGTGACTGCGCAACACTTAAAAAAGATAATTAAAGAAAATTATCAGACTGTTGGAATGTTTATCTCATTTGAATTGCTAATTTCAATCGGGCGATGGTCACCCCCAGAATGAGAATTATTTGCGTGTTCCTAATTAAAGATCTGCCCTCCCATAAATAGCATACGTAACAGTCGACCAACGCCATCATAAATACGAGTATGTCATTCATTATCATGTCAAGTGGATAATTATAATTTTTTGTATGAATAAATTTATAGAAAGAAGTGTGAGTGTGGTTGACCAGTTCTCTCAACCATGATTGACAAGTGTGGAGACAATTCTGTGGTCTTGCTCAATCAGTTGTAAAATTTCATCTGCTCCAAGATTTCAAAAGCCTTACTGTTTGCTGAACTTATGGCAAATATTGATCAACCAAAAACCTTGGGAACTTATCTGTTGTATCTGTCGTAGTTTTTACGTTTTAGTTTTTTAAAACCAACTTATTTTCGCATCTGTTGCCTCCCTCGATTACCGCCGGGTTATTAAAAAAAAACGAGGGGGAACGTTGTGAGTTGCTACGGACACCGCAACTCTACATTTATACCCGATACTTAGTCAGTATGGCTCTTCTCCGGCAGACGCCGCTAATATTAAACGGCACGACAAAGACAAAGTCCCTTCCGCCTCCTGTGGGGCGAAATTTTGAAATGTATGTGTAATAGTGACATATTACAGAAGTCTGGATACAAAATGTCGTTGCTCTAGCTCTTATAATCTTTGAGCCCTAGGCGCTTATAGGGACGGACAGACAGACGGGGTTCAATCGACTCGGCTATTGATGCTGATCAAGAATATATATACTTTATCCCTCTGGACGTTACACACCTCCATTTTCACCACAAATCTAATATATGTATGTACGCCTACACTCATTTTAAGTATCTTGATTTTTATTGAATAATTATTATTTTTGATTTTTTTTGAATAAATGTTATTATAACTGTTATTCTTGATTTTTATTGAATAATTATTATTATAACTGTTATTCTTGATTTTTATTGAATAATTGTTATTATAACTGTTATTCTTGATTTTTTTGAATAATTGTTATTATAATTGTTATTCTTGATTTTTATTGAATAATTGTTATTATAACTGTTATTCTTGATTTTTTTTTGAATAATTTTTATTATAATTGTTATTCTTGATTTTTTTGAATAATTGTTATTATAATTGTTATTCTTGATTTTTATTTAATAATTGTTATTATAACTGTTATTCTTGATTTTTATTGAATAATTGTTATTATAACTGTTATTTTTGATTTTTTTGAATAATTGTTATTATAATTGTTATTCTTGATTTTTATTTAATAATTGTTATTATAACTGTTATTCTTGATTTTTATTGAATAATTGTTATTATAACTGTTATTCTTGATTTTTATTGAATAATTGTTATTATAATTGTTATTCTTGATTTTTTTTAAATAATTGTTATTATAATTGTTATTCTTGATTTTTATTTAATAATTGTTATTATAATTGTTATTCTTGATTTTATTTTAATAATTGTTATTATAACTGTTATTCTTGATTTTTATTGAATAATTGTTATTATAACTGTTATTCTTGATTTTTATTGAATAATTGTTATTATAATTGTTATTCTGGATTTTTTTGAATAATTGTTATTATAATTGTTATTCTTGATTTTTATTGAATAATTGTTATTATAACTGTTATTCTTGATTTTTATTGAATAATTTTTATTATAATTGTTATTCTTGATTTTTTTGAATAATTGTTATTATAATTGTTATTCTTGATTTTTATTTAATAATTGTTATTATAACTGTTATTCTTGATTTTTATTGAATAATTGTTATTATAATTGTTATTCTTGATTTTTATTGAATAATTGTTATTATAATTGTTATTCTTGATTTTTTTGAATAATTGTTATTATAACTGTTATTCTTGATTTTTTTGAATAATTGTTATTTTAATTGTTATTCTTGATTTTTATTGAATAATTGTTATTATAACTGTTATTCTTGATTTTTTTGAATAATTGTTATTATAATTGTTATTCTTGATTTTTATTGAATAATTGTTATTATAACTGTTATTCTTGATTTTTATTGAATAATTGTTATTATAATTGTTATTCTTGATTTTTATTGAATAATTGTTATTATAACTGTTATTCTTGATTTTTATTGAATAATTGTTATTATAATTGTTATTTTTGATTTTTTTGAATAGTTGTTATTATAATTGTTATCCTTGATTTTTATTGAATAATTGTTATTATAACTGTTATTCTTGATTTTTATTGAATAATTGTTATTATAATTGTTATTCTTGATTTTTTTGAATAATTGTTATTATAATTGTTATTCTTGATTTTTATTGAATAATTGTTATTATAATTGTTATTTTTGATTTTTTTGAATAATTGTTATTGTAATTGTGCGTGCGAGAGAGACAGAAAATCAGTCTGTGCGTGACGTCGGGCGCTGCGTAGCCACTGCAAATTGATTTGTTTCCTTTGGCTATAAAAATGATCCGATCTGATCCAGATTCAGCAACCTGATAGATATGGTCATTATTTATGATTCTGCGTTTTTAGTTTTCTCGAATGTGCAGTATTGTGGATGTAACAGATTTTCGTCCTTTGTGGGGGCGGAAGGGGGTGGGGCGAAATTTTGAGATATACGTTTTATAGTGAGATCTAATCCTGTTACGGACAGTAAATTTGGTTACTCTAGCCTTAATACTCTCTGAGATTTGTGAATATCCCCAGATTTGCATCCTTTGCGGGGGCGGAAGAGGGTGTGGCGAAATTTTGAAACAGACTCGTCTCGGTCTGATATATTAGGAGTGTGGATACCAAATTTGGTTGCTCTAGCTTTTATAGTCTCTGAGATCTAGGCGCTAATGTTTTACTCTAAGCAAAGCCGCCTATACTACGTGTGTGTTAGAGAGAGACAGGGCGAGAAAAAATGAAATTGTTTTCTTGATGCTGGCTATAATAATAATACGATCCAATTCAGATTCTGCAGTCTAAAAGATATGGTCATTCTCTACGATTCTGCGTTTTTGGTTTTATCGTATCTTTAAAAATGTGGATGCCACAGATTTTCGTCCTTTGTGGGGGCGGAAGTGGGCGGGGCGAAGTTTTGAAATATTTTTGTAGCAGTGACATATCACAGATGTCTGGATCCAAAACATAGTTGCTCTAGCTCTTAAAGTCTTTGAGCATTAGGCGCTGAAGGGGACGGACAGACGGACAGACGGACGGACGGACAGACGGACAGACGGACGGACGGACAGACAGACATGGCTCAATCGACTCGGCTATTGATGCTGATCAAGAATATATATACTTTATGGGGTCGGAAACGATTCCTTCTGGACGTTACACACATCCACTTTTACCACAAATCTAATATACCCCAATACTCATTTTGAGTATCGGGTATAAAAAAATCGTTCGCGTGTTTCCATTTTCAGCCAGTCATGATGATTTGTTTACTAGTGAAACTTGCAAAGTCCAAAGTTCCACCATTGACAGAGTTTATCAAAAATTTCGTTAAGTTAAATAGAATTTCTTATTTATTGCACATTTCTATGATACTATATAATATCACAATATATCAGGTATAAACTCTAACAAGAAAGAAACATACTAGTCCTTCAAAAGTCCCTTCAATTTGAGGAATGGAAGTAATAGCTTCATGGCCTCCACATAGTAGACATTGGTGAATGTTTTCAGACGCATGGCATCGCCCTTTGGACCGGGATCCATCATGGTACTGATATTCGAATCTTTATCGGAGGGCATCAGGGTGGCCACCATTACACCGTTGGCGGTTAGGGGTCCTACAAAGAAACGGAGACTTTAGAATGTAAAATCTATTTAGAGAATCCTCAGAGACATACCCCAGAAGCCATATTTTAGCATCATTATATGAAGATCCCTCAATAAGGGAATGGGCTTTGAGTAATTTAAGAGCTTCAGGCACTCTGCCAGGCGTTCGTGATAGATCTGAATGAAATGATCGAATTCCTTGATCTTGATGTCCAGATGGGCGGATGTGCAGATCAAGTACCAAAGATCCTGTGCGGGAGAGCCCCATTTTCCAATCTGCAGGTCCACAAAGATGGTCCTGTCCACCTGCCCGTTCTCCTTGTAGTTAAACATGATATTGTTGGACCAGCAGTCACCATGGTTCAGCACATTGAAGTCGCTCTCATCCACCGCATTCACACTCAGCGCCAGGTCGAAAAACTCATCGGCAGACCAGTACTTTTCAATGTATTTCTCAACATCTTCAAGGCCCCACTGGCGCATGGCGTCGATGTACTGCGCCTGACGCAGCTCGCCCATTTTCTCGAATAGGGGACGACTCTCCTCGTTGTACATGGATTTGGTATACAGCTCGTCGTAGGGGCCGTTTAGGTCATGGACCAGCACCGAAGCGGCATGGAATTCGGCCAACTTGCGGAGTACACAACGCATATGCTCCATGTCGAAGCCTGTGAGACGATCGCAGTTCACGAAGTTCTGCCGGCTTAGATCCTCAAAAACCAGGCTGATGGCCTCTGCCGTCTGATCGACGAGCAGACACTTTGGCGCCAGTTCAATGTCCACTCCCGCCTCCTTGTAGAGCTGCAAAAACTGGGGTATGTGCACTTCGTACATTTGCTTTTCCTTGGGGAAGAGACCCATGGCATTGACGGCATCCGCGCCCTGGCTGGACTCCAGCATGGTCTTCAAGATATAGGAAATTTTCTGCCTGCTGCCGTCTAAAGACGATTTTTGATAAGCAAATGGATACTCCCATGAGATTTCCTCTGCACTTACCCTTCAACAGTGCATCGATGTGCACCCGGATCATCACGGAAGTATAGTTTTCCCCTGGAGCTGTGGCTGCAATGGGTGTGAAGCTGACGATCTTGTCGAAGCCGTTCACATCCTTTTCGAGGATCGGCAGGAAGTATTCCTCATTCACCCACTTTGGTATGTCCAGGTGTTCATTGGGATTCACCGGCTTCTCTGAGCTGCTGTTTGGCGACATATTGGGACTGACTGTAAGTAAGAGATCAGAGACTAGAGATCGGAAACGATCGTGGGTTCAAGATCAAAACAATAAAACGGCTCTAAAGCATTTTCTATGTATAGAAATTGTTACGTCATGGTGAGAGGCCAAATTACACTTTCAGACACTGTCTAACTTGTTTCGTTTCCTATTGACTTATCTAAGTCTACAACGGGCTTTATCGTTCAGTTACGCTACGTATAATTTACTATAATTTCATTCATTTAGGTATGGCGCAAGCAGTCGCAAGTACATATATAGCACTATATTCTTAAGAGTATCACTGGATGGCATATCTCGTAATTAATCTCTTTTCGCATTTCACTTAAATGTCGCTTTTATTGCGATTTATTACTGACCGACTTTTGTGAATTTCTAATTTGAATGAATGAATGCGATGCCCGCTTGGAGGGAGAACTGATTGGGTTGCGTTTCTGCTGGGCTTCCGACGATTTCTAACGACAAACAAATACTGAGCTCTCCACACGGCGGGGCACACATTTATGTACTGTAAGCCCCAAAAGCCCCACAGTTCGACAAGTGTAACTGCTGCAGTGTGTATCTGTGTGTGCTGATAGCGTAAACTGGTTTTTTCTTTGGACGCCACCGCACACACACCCACAAATTGATTGGCGAGGCAACACAAACAACAATAATACATCTATTTGATCGTTTCCGTTATTTAATAATAGCACCCCTATTTAATGAAATTGTGACCCTGTTTCGAAGTCCTTTAGTTCATCGTTATCCCAATCTCCTCAGACAAATGTGATCTTTAAAAATAGGAAAAACGACCCCCGGCTCCCTCGCTTCGCTCTTTAGCGCTGATATGAGTATAATATCGGACGACGACACAAATTTGTTTACATAACTTTTTTTTTTATTGTAATTATTAATTCTTTATTCGTATTTTAAATACAAATCTAGACGAGACCTGAGTACAGATAGAGGATAGAATCGATTCATATACGTACAATATGTTACAAGCTACTCATTAATACTACTCCTCATCCAGGAGACCCTTGTTATCGAAAAACGGAAGCAACTGTGTCATCGCCTTGGCATAGTAGGGATTTCTGAAGCTCCTGTCTCGAAGAGATTCTGCTTCCGGACCGACACCCATTAACTTTTCCATGTTGGCGTCCTTATCCGACGGAAAGAGGACGATCACCATCACACCATTTGCCGTAATAGGACCTGCAACAGACTCAGATTAATCAGATAGATCCTATAGCGACTCTCTTGTCAGACTTACCCCAAAAACCGTACTTCAACATCTGTGTTTGGATATCCCTCAAAGAGGGAATGGGCTTCGAGTAATTAAGGATATTCAGACACTCGGCCAGACGTTCATGATAGATTTGAATGAAATGATCGAATTCTTTGACTTTGATGTCCAGCGAGGCGGAGGTTATGATCATGTACCAAAGATCCTGTGCTGGAGAGCCCCATTTGGCCACCTGCAGATCCACAAAAATTGTCCTGTCGATCTCTCCATTCTCCTTGTAATTGAACATGATGTTGTTGGACCAGCAGTCACCATGGTTCAGCACATTGAACTCGCTGTCATCCACTTGGCTTAGCTTTAGCCCCGCATTAAAGTACTGTGAGGGCGTCAGAGATTTCTTAAGGTATCTTTCGACATCGGGAACACCCCACTCGAGCATGGCTTTTACAAATTGGGGCTCACGCATTTCTCGGATCTTGGTCAACATCGACCTATTTTCTTCATTAAAAAAGGAGTCGTAAAACCTCGAAGCGTAGGGCCCGATCAGTAAACGATTGACCGCCGAGGCCGCATGGAGTTCTGCCAATTTCCGGAGCACGCAACGCATGTGGGCCATATCGAAACCCTTCAGACGATCGGCATTCTTGAAATTCTGCCGACTCAGATCTTCAAAGACCAGGGTGATGCTCTCGGGAGTCTCCCCAATGTGCACGCACTTTGGGGCCAGCTCAATGTCCAATCCCGCCTCCTCGTAGAGCTTCACAAACTGCGGTATGTGGTCCTTGTACATTTCCTTTTCCTTGCCGAAAAATCCCATCTGACTGATCATGGCGCCCCCCTTGTTAACATCCAGCTGGGTCTTCAATATATATGAAATCTTTTGCTCGCTACCATCTGAAAGAAGTTTGGAAATTTTGGTTCTTTTAAAAAGAATTACACACTTACCATTCAGCAGGGTGTCAATATGTACTCTAATCATGATGGAGGCATAGTTATCACCCGGAGCCGTGGCCGCAATGGGTGTAAAGCGGATGATCTTCTGAAAGCCGCTCACATCCTTTTCGAGAATGGGCTGGAAGTAGTCCTCATTCACCCACTTGGGTATTTCGAGGTATTCATTGGGATTCACGGGTTTCTCTTCCATTATTTAACTATAACTACGAAAGTAATTTCCTAGGCAATCTATTCTGTCCAGAAAAAAAAGGTTAATGTATTATATAATAACAACGCGCTGCGGGGTAGCGTAGCGTAAATTCTGTTGTGGTTCTAAGAAAAGACAAACGTTAACTGAATTCGCGTTAGCTGGTGTGTCTTATATGTATTGTACTTTGGAATGCTTTGATAAAGAATAAAATAAGTAATGCTTATAAGCTGAAAAAGCTGAAAAGCTGAAGTTGTAGCTGAAGAAACAGTTGTGACAGATCTTTTCCATTGATCGATTCGTAGCATCCGTTTCCTATATTCGGTGAAATTTTATCAGGTTGGAGAACAGGTTCTATGGGAATACGGGAAACCTTATCACCATCAATTTGACACACACAAACAGGCAAATCTGATCGAAACATGCAATTACGTTGTTAATTGTAGGTATACTCGTATAGCTATTGATTGTTTGATTAAATATTTTCTGTGTGTGCGCTCTATGTATTCCTACAGAACACTTGTTGACATACGAACAGAACAAAGCATTTGTTGTACCCACACATTAATTAAAATTCCAAACACTGAGTAGTCCAATGCCACTGCCAGGCATACGATCAATCGTCTGTAGAGAGAACTACATATTCTCGGTTGAGTAGAGTACCAAAATAGGAAATGGAAATGGGAAATATGTGAATTGAATCCCGCCTCGTCATACTACATTGGAACAATTGACGTTATGGCGCGTGCTACTTTCCAATTCGATTCGGTCGTGGTGGACTGATTAATAAAACAGAAATATTATTATCAATTTAGACTGTTGTGTCGTCAGCGATTAGGTTTTTCTACCACTCGACTCGTATCAATACCAAACGAAAGAATCACAAAATGTTCGAAATAATGCAAATACTCGGAGAAACAGCGTCGTGCCATGACTTTGTTCTTTCAGGGTTGAAAGATGGGCGTGCGAACAGTAATTTTATAATAGACCATAATGATAAGGAGTGAGGTAATAAACACGGTTGGTTTTTTTGATTACAAAACCCATTTAATTAAAAGTAGGGAATTAAATATTGAATGCGTCACACTGAGAACATTTTGTGGTGAGAGACCTAACACCAATTGAGCAGACCGCGATCGTCCATCCAAGGCAGAATGTCATTCATGGCCTGACTGTACTTACTATTGGCCATGGAACCCTTTAGTTTGGTTGCATATGAATGTGGATCGTTGACCTCGTCCTCTAATTGACTCATCATTGCAATGGGCAATACCCGTGTCGCCACCACATATGCTGTGAAGTGAATTATTGGTGGTATCATTGGAATATGGGATCTCTTGGAAACTCTTAGGACCTCACCTGCCAGACCATTATTGTGGAGACCATCGCGTATGTTCTTGAGCTGCGGCGTACGGCCTCGGTAGTTGAGTATCTTGAGATTATCCACCAGATGGTAATAGTAATATTGTACAAAATGATCAAATTTATCCAGCTTGATCTCCATTTGGGCAGAGGAGAGGATGGTATAGTACAGATCGTGGGCCTAAGGGGATGAATAATGAATAGATATAGGTAATAATAAGAATAAGTGCAAAGTACCCACCGGAGATCCATACCTGACTACCTGATAGTCAATCAGAGCAGTGTCCTCCACCTTGCCAAAGGAATCGAACTTTAGCATCACATTGTTCACCCAGCCGTCGCAGTGGTTCAGGACACAAAAGTCTGTTAAAGTCTGTCGGCTGTGCATCTCGAGCATGCGATCCACTAGGACGCGTTCCTTGTTGATCAGCCGCTTGTGGAAACGGCTTGCCAGACTCGAGCCCCTGAGCTGCGACAGAAAGGGATCCACATCGTTCAGTTTCTTCAAAATATTCCTGTTGTTCCGCGTGTATACCCCATCGGCCAACAGTTTGCCAAACATGCCGTGGCGCTCCACATAGACAGCCGAGGCGGCATGGAATTCGGCGAGTTTTTTGAGCACCGCCTTAATGGACACCAAGTCGAAGCCCTCCTGCCGACACACGTTCTGGTAGCCCTTGGTCCTGAGATCCTCCATCAGTATGTAGTGCACTTTTATGCTTTTGTCCAGCTTGAAGGCCCGTGGCCCGAATGTCACCGTCTTGCCGACCGATTGGAACATGCGCTCGAGCTTGGGCAAAACTTTATGGTACATGTGGTCCTCTCGAGCGAACAGCTTCAGGTGGGTCATGATCCTGGCCTGAAACTTGCTGCAATGCTGGGCCTTCAGCATGAACGTGATCTTCCGCAAAGTCTGATCCATCATGAGAACCTTCGCACTGATGGGCAGCAGAACGGTGCAGTTGCGGTACTGTATCTCATCAATGACTGGCGTAACGTCCAGGATCTTTTCGCCATCTCCTAGGGTGGCATGTATCGCCTGCTTCAGCGAGAGACCATTCACCCATTCGGGTATCTTTTGATTTGTCATTGCACTTTGAATTTTTTACTTTTTAGGTTTTCTAAGCTATGTTTTGTAAGAGCTATATAAATAAAAAATACACTTGTAGCTTATAAATAGTTTCTGAACTGAAAGAACAGAAGAATTTTGATATAGACCCAAAAGCCTACATGAAGATATAGAAAATAGAACAATATATATCAATGAAACTGAAAGGAACAGCAAATCTGATCACAATCATTCCGGGCTCTTTGGGCTATCCCAAAAACATTTTAAGAGAAACGGAACTATGCTTCTATGATTATTATAATAATTATTTATAAAAATGTAAAGTGTTTACATCCATTTTGTATGTATTTTGTAGCCATTGTATTTGATTGCCAAAAATTGTACAGCTTGTGACTGTATTGCTATTAAATATACATTATTAGCAGCCGTAATTTGGCCCCTTAATATAATCATTTCCAGTCGAGCAGGCCGCGATTATCCAACCATGGCAGCAGCTCCGTCATCACCTGCACGTATTTGGGGTTCGTAAACATTGCCACCTTCATTTTGGACTCATCATTCATATAGCTCTCCAGATTGGCATTGTTTGTCTTCTCCAACATGACCACAGGCAGTACTTTGGATACCACCATGTAGGCTATTGATAGACAGAAGTTGTGGGAATTATTAGAAAATACTAAAAGGAGAAATCACTGATTACTCACCAGCCAAACCATTGCGGAAGAGCGCTGCATGTAGGTTCTTTAGTTTGGGCAGGGGTCGATGGTACTGCAGTAGCTTCAGGTTTTCGATTAGATTATCGAAATAGAAACGCACAAGATAGTCGAACTTGGCCGCTTTTAGTTCTGGGGCAGCCGAGGACAAGATAAGATAGTACAGATCATTGGCCTTTTTGGGGGGGGGAAAAAAGATATAAGAAATTCCAAGCCTTGAAAATGAATGTTATCACTACCGGACTGCCGTACTTTCCCACTTGAAAGTCCACAAAAAGAGTCTCCTTAATTGTTCCAAAAGCATCATGCTGGAACATTATATTATTCGCCCAGCAATCCCCATGGTTCAGAACATTAAATTCCCTGGCATTGAACTGTTGATCCTGCAGCAGACGATCCACCAGGTAGTTGTCACTATCAGCCTATAAGAGATCCCAAAATGATGTTAAATATTTTGTTATGGTTCCTGGGAAATCCATCTGTAAACCCACCAACTTTTCGTATATCTTTTGAGCATTCTTCCACTTCTTGAGCTGTGCCAGAAAGGCTCCAGATGCATTGAACTCCTGCAACAGCTGTCGATTGGACTCACTGAACACGCCCACCACGAACTCTTCACCAAAGAATCCATGATGCTCCACATAGCAGGCGGACGCGGCATGGAAGGCGGCCAGCTTCTCCAGGACCCTCTGCATGTGATTCAAATCAAGACCCGCCAGGCGATTGGCATTCTTGAAGTTCTTCTTTTGCAAATCCTCCAGCAGGATGTAGTCCACGCCCAGATCGCGGTCTACCTTGAAGGCCTTGGGGGCAAACTGTATGGGCTTCCCGGCATCCGCGTAAAGCTGCTCGAACTTTGGCAATATAGAGTGATACATCAGTTCCTCCTTTTGGAAGAGTTTCAGCTTGCCCAGAATGGCGGCCATCACGTCGTTGTTGGGCTGTGCCTTAAGCACAAAGGACAGACTCTTGGTGGAGTGATCTGGAAGATCATAAGGATCGGTAGATTGCCAGCTTATTTATTCACAATCGTCGTGGGGGCAGGCAAGAGCACTTACCAAACAACTCCACGTCCACCAGCAGCCGGAGAAACAGGGAGGAATAGTTCTCGCCCTCGCTGCTTCCCTGCTGTGGCGTTACTGCGATGATCTTCTCAAAGTCCCCGATCTGTGCCTGGACTGCCTTCTCAAGGGTTATCTTCGACAGCCATTCGGGCACATTGCTGGCAGGAACAGGCTTAGCCGTAGCCTCATCGTGACCATTGGTAGCCTCAGACATGTTCGACCTGTCGAAGATTATCGCGTTAACTTGCCCTGATAAGGGTACAGTCACACGAAAAAGGCAAGTTTCGTCGAGTTTTTATAACGGTTATCAAAACTTAATCACACATAGGTGGCGCCAATGGCTGTTTATTTTGAGGCGCAAGAAATTTAACCCATCCCATCAAGAACACCCATGTTTGAACAGAACAGTATACAACAGATATCTGACGTAAAATAACTTTTTTTCATGCATTATATTAGATGCACTATAATTATATAGGGATTACCATGTCGGTAAATATCAAAGAATATTGAGATAACGTTGTGGAATCAGTTCACAATAATAATATATAGAGGAGGTATCTGGTCTTCCAATCAAACCTCCCATGGAACCTCTATCTTTAATATATACGAGTAAATGGGCTATGAGACAGCAGAGTACCATACCGCTTATCAAGTGTTTTCTCGGTATCAAGAACCATTTAGGACAATTTATGATAGAGAAGAACACTTCAACTTAAGTATAAGTGCATCGATATACTGTCAGAAATATATATAATATTATATACTAATATATAGAATACAAATATTTGTTCATAGATAAATTCATTGCGAATCATCAGTAATATAGATATGTAATAGGGCTTTACTTGCAATCGGGGTAATTACCGAACTTTCATTGATTAGCCTATTATCAAGCCAATCGCTATTTAATGAAGGCAAATCATAAATCAGGTCACATGTCAGTTAATGGACACACACGCTAAAGCGATAATATTACGAAACCTGTGGACAATAGTACCTTTTTTATGAGGAGAAAACACCAAACTTCACACAGATCACAGAGCAAATTATCCTTTTATAAGGATAATTAAATATAATAACGCACAGAACTATGTATTATCTTCACTCCAAAACGTTGGCCTACGACTAAATTTTGGGTCTTATTCGTAGTCTTATTTATATGTTTTCACACCTGCCCTGACAGCAAACAGCACACTCCACACAGCATTGACCGTATAAGGCACTAAAGAACCTTCCGTGGAAATCGCGAATGTGTCACCCAGCTACGAAGAGATTTTTGGACATGCAAACCTTTTTCCTTTATTGGTGAATGGAGGGAGCTACGTGCCTGATAATTCGAGCAGCTCTCGATTGACTGCAGTCCCGGGCGACTGTCGATTTGAAAATACGAGCAGCGCGATACGGGGACTGCCGTTTTGCCCCGATTTGGCTATAAGCAAAGAAATTCCTTATCGCCTGCATTTGATTGAAGTTTATTTTGTAATTCAATTCGCCAAAACCGGCAAAAAGAGTCGACAATCACCCGTACGCCGTGTAGTGATGTCTATACAAACATTTGATATGGAACGAAACGTCGTCTATTGTTTGATTGATAACAGAAAAAACTGTTTCTCGTTTCTATTTCCATGTCTTTATCGTTTGCTGATGTTCTCTTTGCTCCTGCCATTCGCTCTAATTATTTTCTGATACTTTATTAATTGCTGTACGCCAGCACACTCTGATTCAGCGTGAGACATGTGATGGGTATAAACGAAGCCCCCAGATGTTCCTCGAGGTTTGAAGTGGGGAATCTCTCGGAAGTTTTTATAGAAAATTTGGTAATCGTTAAAGACCATCATTTGCATGTCAAAGTGTTGCTTCGATCTATAAATATCTTCACATTTCTTACAATGGAAATTAAATTCATGTTGGTTTTGTTATTGCCTTACTTCCTTATCGAAAGCGTTGGCAAAAAACATCACCTACATAGGTCTGTAAATTCAAATTAAAGAGCATGCAAGTATACTATCTTATTTCCGTCTATCTTATAGGTGGAATAGCTGATTAAAATGTTCTTAGTTATTGCGAAGGTTATGGCTGCACTGTGAAAAACTCGATAGAACTTCAAAATCTCTCAAAAAGTTTAAGTTGCAGCCAGTTAGAGTCCGGTTTTTTTTTTAATCACAGTAATACCAGTAAAATTTCCTAAAAGAAGTGGCCTAAATATGCGGACTAGAATTAATCCATACTATCTTTCCATGTTAAAAGTTTTACAGTTTTAATTCAATTAGAGAAAAGACCCTACCGATACGGTCTCCTCCGCTATCATTGATGCAATGATTGGAGGAGCTTTGTTGCCAAATACTGAGAGAAATCTGAGAACGTGAGAGAATAACCTATAAGCTCTTTAGAAAGCACAGCTAGAAGCTTATGAAGAGGGAAACATGTTTTGGAAATATCTTAATATAGACTTTTTTAGAATATTAATATAAAATTCATGAAAATTCATAACAAGTCAATGCTTTGCGCATAGTTCTTTAAAGTAGCCCAATCTATCGAATGTATCCAGCATTTTTGTGACATCTTCAATGAATCCTCCCAAGCTATAGAATTTTGCACGCAATTCTTTCTGTTTTATCAGGTCCTCAATCTCAAAGGCCTTGATTTTCAACGCCCAAATGAAGGGCAAAGTTGTGCTGATCGAAAAGAAGTCTTCAGAAAAACAGCATTAATAAAATCGCTATAACATAATATAGTGCTTGTGACGATACATTTGCTGCCACAGGTCTTGTAGGGTGGGAAATTCTCCTTTAGAATCGATTATTTTAAGAGTTTCTATTAAAACGGAAAAGTAAAAGCCAATCAAGTCATCCAAATCATTCCATCGCTGCTCGGGGTCCATCAACAAATAGATCAAGTAGATCAAGTCTATGGTAATGGGGCATAAGTTGCTGATTTGATAATCCAGCAACATACAGTCCTCGCAGGCACCTGTCTCGTCATTGTTCGTGAAAATGGGAAAGCACATAATACCCATCCGGCCTTGGATTCTCACGATGCTCCTCCATGATGTCCCTCACGCGTTGTAGATAATTTCCTTTGATTTTCTCAAAGTATGGCTTGTACTTATTGAACTCCGGCACTTTGCCGAGCAGTTCAATAAAGGGAGCCATTCCGCTTGCCATTATGGGGTCCTCCATCATAGCACATAAACCAAACAATCCGAGTGTGTATTCTTTAAGGAAATCTGGATTCTGAGTAGCAGAAAAATGTGTATTTTAAATCTTGTTTATTTATTCCATATATGTAGTCCACTCACCTCATTTAGTATCTTCATGCTGACGGCATGGCATTTGGCCAGCTTTAAATAGGCCCGACGAATTTCCTCAAAAGTGGGTGCACGATCCCTCACCACAAAATAGCCGATCTCGACGAGATCCTCGAAAATCATCACCTGTCGTGGCTCTAGACTGTGAAATATACGCTCCCCATGCAACTTGGTGTCCGCCTGGCGGAGTACCCTCTCAAACTCTGGTAGGACTGTGCTATACATTCCTATCTCCGATTTAAAGAGATAGGAGTCGGCAAACATTTCCTTCTTGTGTCCCTCCAGCTCGGGCATCGTCTTGATGATTAGCGACTTGGTGGAGGCTCCTGCTTATCTCCGCTTGGTGTAGTCCACTTTGGCCCGGAACCTCACACTGGCATAGCGATCTCCCTTGGAACTGGCCGGGGAGAAGGTCAACATATTGATTCTCAGTTCGGGTGCCATTTCATAATTGCTGAGAACTTCTGTGACAAACTGTTCAATCAGCCATTCGGGTGCCACCAGCTCGTCGGCGTTGAAGGCATCATTGCCAGCACTTTCGTTCATTTATGTTTGCTTGTTAAGGTCTATGTCGGGTCCCTGAACTTACAAGACCCGATGAAATACTAAACATACATATATGCTGAAAGCACATATACTAGAGCTCTGGGCAGAACATTCCCTTCTCTCGATTAACAAAAGTGCATTTAATTACCAGAATGTCATATCATCAAATATAAGTACAGCGATATCACTTATTGTAATCTTTCGAGGCTTAAATAAGCTCTTTGAACTTGTGTTTTGTGGTAGGTTGGAAGCCAATAAAAAACTTAAATTAATTATATTACTATTCCATCGCCCCACGATGCTGCAGCCATGGCAGGATGGAATTCACATGCTTTATGTATCTGGGATTTGTGAACATTGACTTCTTAAAATTACTGTCTTCGCCTCTAAGAATTTGATCGAAATCACCATCATCATCCAGTATGGGATCCAGTAAAACGAATCCCATTATAGATATGCAGCAGACCAAGCCTGAAAGATTTATGATTAAATTAAAAATTGGAAAATTGTATTTTAGAATTGAGCAACTTACCCCAACCACTATACTTGGAAAGATCATTGTGAATGCTTCTCAGTGTGGGCAAAGGCTTTGAATATTTCAGCAATTGGAGGTGCTTAACGAGTTCTGAATGATAAAACCAAATGAAATAATCAAATTTCGATGTTTTTATGTCCAAACTTGTTGACGATATGAGGATGTAGTACAAATCCTGAGAAATAAAATATAATATTAGCTAGCAATCGTGATGGAAGAAGAGTGCATTACCCACCTGTGCTACTGTTCCCCATTTTGGCAGTTGAAGATCCACAAAATATGTATTCGATATCTCATTTTTCTCGTTGTACTGAAACATAATGTTATTGCTCCAAGCATCTCCATGATTGAGAACATTGAACTCATCAGGTTTCGCTTCGCTTATATCAGCCGCCATATCCCCTAGTTTTTTCGAGATATTTAGCTGTAGAGACATTTTTAGATAACATACTTAGTACTTATTGTAATTTACTTTGTCAGTTAGTTTGCCTACCAAATCGTTTAAGTACGTCTCGCGGCCCTCATAGTGTTCTATGTACTTCAGCAACGACTTCATGCTGCCGTCAAACAGGGCATGAACTATTTCTGGGCTCTTGAACAATCCCCTTGTATACTTCTCCTCGTATGGCCCCTTGGTATCCACACGTACTGCTGATGCGGCATGCCATTGAGCGAATTTCCGCAGAGCACTCTCGGTATGAGCTTGATCTAAACCCTGTAGACGATCGACATTTTTGAATCCTTGGGGCTTCAGGTCTTCCAACAAAACATAGTAGTCGCTGGAGGGGATCTCATAGGCGTCAGCGCCGAACTTCACCTCGAAACCCACATCACGATACATTTGCTCCAGTTCGGGAACCACTTTCATGTACATTCCGCGCTCTATATCGAATATATTCGATTTTTGCAATAGTTTTCGATAGGAGTCTGTGTCGTGGGGGGTCTTCAGCATATAGGCCTTTGTGACCTTGGATTTATCTTGAGCGGAAAAAAAGATCCTCTATTATAACATACAAAACAAAGCTGATTTGATATGAGGAGTACCTTCAGTCTCTACATCCAACTCAACCCTCAGCATTATGGTGGCATAGTTTTCCCCCTTAGCGACACCTGCGCTGGTTCTCAAGGATTTTGTTTCCTTATAATCCTTAACCTGCTGTTTTAGGAGATCCTGAAAGACCTCTGGTTTCACCCATTCCGGAATTTGGTTAGCTTCCCTACATTCCCCTTCGTCCTTGGTCTGTGGCGGCATCTTAGGAGAACAGTGTTGATTCTTTCGCTTTAAGAGATCTACTCGTAGTGCTGGCTGCCTTCTAGAGCAGTCTTTTAAATATTCTCGCGAACAAATTGTTCTGTTATGAGCGATAAACATTATCATTTAAGACAGACAAGACGGTTGATTATCTCAAATCTTTACGTTCTCATTGTGATTAGGCACAAAAGGCGCAACTTTCATTAATTACTAGAGCTTGGGTTTGTTAAAATCATCATCCGGAAGATAAGCTTGTTATCACGGTTTACGTTATATACGTAACTCGTAAGGACTTGCATCTCAACTTTATTTGCAGAATCATGTCATGACAAAAATCATTCAAAACCGAAAGGGAACGTTGTGAATCGCAGCTACGGCCGCGACTCCACATTTATACCCGGTACTTAGTCAGTATGGACTCCCTCCACGACAAAGAGTTTATGAGCGAGAGACTGATTCAGATGCTAGATATAGTCATTTTCTATGATTCAGTGTAATTTCAGGAGTCTGGATACCAAATTTCGTTGCTCTTACTCTTATGGTCTCTGAGAACTATGTGTCTAACAAGACGAACAGACGGACAAAAAGATATGGCATAATCGACTCGGCTACTGATGCTGATCAATAATTTATATACTTTATAGGGTCGGGTCGGAAACGCTTCCTTATGGGCTTTACACACATCCACTTTCACCGCAAACCTAATATACCCCCAATACTTTCGCAAGATTATGATGGTGTAGATCATGTAGATATTAGGTAGAAAGCATGTATATGTCATAATCAAACATTTTAATGTCGATATAATGTAAGTAACATGGAGAGCTTGTAGATGTAGTTTTCATGTAGACAACATGAACATGTCCGTTCCGTTCTATTTCTGTCCGTTACACTGCATTTTTAGCGTTGAAATAGCGTTTTCCTAGGCTATAAAATAGTGTAAAAAAAATGAATTGGGTAGATTCCCTTTACAATATATTGAAAATATATAATTTATTGTTTATTCCAGGGCGCCCCGATATTGGAGCCATGGCAAAAGGACTTCCGCATGCTTTCGGTATCTGGGATTACTGAACATTGATTTCTTAAAACTACTTTCTTCGTCACTAAAGAGTGCCTCAAAGCCAGTGTAATTAGTGGGATCCATCAAAACATAACCCAGTATCCATATGGTGGAAATGAAACCTAAAAGATAGATGAGGATAAAATTGAAAAAATATTGTAAAACGTATTTCATGAGGATCACCTACCCCAACCAGTGTACTTGGAGAGATCGTGAAGTATACTTTTCAGCGTGGGCAGAGGTTTTGAATAGCTCAAGAGTTGAAGGTGCTTGACGAGCTCCGAGTGATAAAACCAAACGAAATAATCGAATTTCGAGGTTTTAATAGCCAAGCTTGGAGATGAAAGAAGGAAGTAGTACAAATCCTGAGGAAAAAATATAGTATTAGATAGCAATCGTGATGGAATAAGAGCTCATAACCCACCTGTGCTACTGTTCCCCATTTTGGCAATTGAAGATCCACAAAATATGTATTCAATATCTCATTTTTCTCGTTGTACTGAAACATAATGTTATTGCTCCACGCATCTCCATGATTTAGAACATTGAACTCATCAGATTTCGGCTCTCCTAGACCAACAACCACATCCATTAACTTCTTCGAAATATTATGCTGTAGATATACGTACAAATTAGAAAAGGCATTAAGAGGAATTTTGTCTCATTTCTTTGCTTACCAAATCATTTAAGTACGTCTCGTGTCCTTCGTAAAGTTCAATGTACTTCAGCAACGACTTCATGCTACCATTGCAGATAGAGCTTAAGACTGGCTGGCTTTTGAAGAATCCCCTTGTATACTTCTCCTCGTATGGCCCCTTGGTATCCACACGTACTGCTGATGCGGCATGCCATTGAGCGAATTTCCGCAGAGCACTCTCGGTATGAGCTTGATCTAAACCCTGTAGACGATCGACATTTTTGAATCCTTGGGGCTTCAGGTCCTCCAGCAGAACATAGTAATCGCTGGTGGGGATCTCATAGGCGTCAGCCCCGAACTTCACCTCGAGACCCACATCGCGATACATTTGCTCCAACTCGGGGACTACTTTCAAATACATTCCTCGCTCTGTGTCGAAAATATTATCTCCTTTAATTAATATAAGGCGATGTGCAGCCATGGGTGTCTTCAGCATAAAGGCCTTTGTCACCTGTGATTTGTCTGAAAAGGCAACAAATTTGCTTGTATGGTTTGACTCTTGAACAGACTGATTTGAGAAGTACCTACCTTCAGTTTCTACATCCAACTCAACCCTCAGCATTATGGTGGCATAGTTTTCCCCCTTAGCGACTCCTGCACTGGGTCTCAGATATTTCGTTTCTTTGTAATCCTTGACCTGGTGTTTTAAGAGATCTTTAAAGATCTCAGGTCTCAGCCATTCTGGAATTTCGATGGCTTTCTGTGTGTCCATGGTCGGTGGAATCCTCGTTCTTTCGTTCGCCCTCAGACCTGCTACACTTCTTTTTATTTAAGTGCAGCCCTTTATATAGTCTCGGGAGCAATTATCTTCTCTTGAAGCGACTAATATAATCTAATATTATCACTTTCTTAAGTGATAAGGTGCTATCACTGATAAAGTGCATATATACTATATTATATTGTAGACTGCATAACCTTTTTTATTTCTTTAATCAAACCAGACATCTGGATAATACACTTATCGTCAGACAGTACTCTGCACGGCATAACGAATAAAGGCATAGGGTAGTCTTTTGTCGCTCTTTTACTGTGGTCGTATTATTCTGATTAAATATAAAGTCAAGTCTACAACAAAGACCTCGAGTTCCATGCCAAACTAGAGAAGTTGCATTATGCTCGCAGAGTGTTTGCTAATTGGATTATAATAAAATATAATATTTATTATATAATAATATAAATATATAAAAGATCTAATCGCAAGTGTGTCGTGTGTAGTCGCTGGGGGAGAGAGAGCTTTCAGCACTGGCGTTCTTCACGTTTTGTTTTGCTACGCTGGTTCTACAAAGCTTTTTCTCTAGCTATTGTTTATTGTTTAGAGTTTAACTATGAACAGGTAGCTGTGTAGAAAGATGAATGTACAAACCATAAGTCATAAAATTATCTGTGCTGTAGAATGCGTTAGTGGTGGGCTCGATCTCATGAAACAAAATATAGCCGAAGACTTTATGTAGGGTTTGGTGGGTATCAATTTCCAGGGTGGGATGATAAAGGTCTTCGGGAAAAGATAGACGGGATCCTCTGGAGACTAGAGTATTCGTTGTGTCGGTGGTAAAGACAAGGTCTAAAATCCTACCTATGCTATTGCATATGCTATTTACCTGCATGAATGGGAACATCTGATTAGAGTCCTTGGATGGAGACCAGGAAATATTTGGAAGATTAAAATCTCGAAGGACGAAAATACAATCGGACTCATTAAGTTGGGACGAAAAATATTGAAAATGGGCTGTGTGAAGCATGTACGTTGAAAATGCAGAGGGCGTCGGGATGTAAGAGCACTATATGCATATATCTATCAAATAGTTATAGCCATATATGGTACGGTAGTAGAGTAGCATTTGCCCATATTCCGAAACGTACGTTAATGACATTATTTTTTTGGGCAACAAATATTATTCAGTTGTTCAGAAATTGTGCATGCAATCATAAGTAATAACGTATTATAATTAGTTTTACACAAATCGGTTAAAAAGATAATACCTTTTGGAAACTCGACGGCCTTTCAGTTTTCAACATTAAAATTTCTATACAGATCTCATAGTGCCCATACCATACATACCATGCCATAGCGATGAAGCTTTGGGAGTACAATGTTCGCAAAGATCGTAGTAGTAGTATACGTAGAGTACTCGTAATAATACAGATTAAAGCTTTTTTCCAGCAAGTGTTTTGTTTTGATACGACAATTTCGCATTCATGTCAAAGTATTCGTTTTTTGTTTGAACATCAGTTGCGTAGTGTCGCTATCTTCTGTGCTTTTTTTCTATGGAAGCGTGAGTCACAACCCACTTCAACCCCCCATCGATCCCAAAAATACGATTCACAGTGACTTTTTGCAAACTGATTCGATTGTAAAACCCGTTATCGATTTAGGTTTGGAGAATAATTTTAGTTTTTATTAATACTTGTGTGTGCACATTATCAAAAAAAAACAGATATCATTATCAGCATTATCACACGGTCGGTCGGTTGCGTTAAATTCTATCGCAAAACGGGCATAAATTGTGTAAATTGTCATTGGCTTGTGGGAGCACTGATCTCCAAGGCCCCACGATTGAGGAGCCAGGGTAGGATAGCCTGGATATGCTTGCGGTAGCGAGGATTGGTGTACAACTGCAACTGGAAGGCCTCCCCGGCCGCACTGTCGCCCACGAAGTTCTCAAAGCTGGCATTCTCTGTAGGATCCAACAGAACTGCACTCATAACTCCAGTTACAACGGAGTAACCTGGAATTGAAAGTGTTATTATGAACATTAAAAGAGTTTATTAAAGATTGACCTACCGAAAACTCCATATTTCAATAGGGCCAAGTGAATGCTTCGCAACGTGGGCAAGGGTTTCGTGTACTTGAGGATCTTCAAGTTCTCGATCAGACTGTCGTGGTAGAACTTGATGTAGTAATCGAATTTGCTCAGCTTATCCTCCAGTCTGGTGGACGAAAGCAGGAAGTACAACAGATCCTGGGCCACTGTGCCGTACTTGGGAATCTGATAATCCACAAGATACACCTCCTTAATCGTACCGAAGGCATCGTATTGGAACATTATGTTATTGGACCAAGAGTCTCCATGGTTCAGAACATTAAACTCTTGGGGATCGATCTTGGCCATTTTGTACATTTCATCTATGGATGCGGGAATAAGTGCTTTCTGGAATTGGCGAGGTAGGATATCAGCTATACCTTCCAGGATTACCTTTTCCAGGATTATATTTGGTTACTTACAATCTGTTCTATCCACTCCTCGTGGCCCTCGAAGGTAACACAGACTTTGAGGAATCTCGCCATCATTCCATTAATCATTTCGGTCATCATGGGCTTGCTTTCCTCCTTGAAAAAGCCCATGGTAAGCATCTCCGGATATGAGCCCTTCGTGGCCACACGCACAGCCGAGGCCGCATGCCATTGGGCCAACTTCTTCAGAACTCTTTCCGTGTGCGTCTGATCCAATCCCTCCAGACGGTTAGCATTTTTGAATCCCTTAAGGCTCAGATCCTCCAACAGAACATAATCGCTCTTGGCTCCTTTGAAATCGTAGCTCCTGGCACCGAAAATCAAATCTACACCCACTGCCTTGTACAGCGCCTCCATCTCGGGCACAACGTCATTGTACATCAAGCGTTCAGTGTCGAAAATGTTGGTCTTCTTCATCATTTCCTGGTAAAACGCAAGCTGATGGGGCAGCTTCACCATGTACGAGACATCCTTGGCTTTTCCATCTGAAAAAAGATATGTTTGAAATGGAGGAAATTCACCACTCCAGCGGCAAGGGATATTACCTTCCAGCTCCACTTCGATGTTGACACGCAGCATGATCGTTGCGTAGTTTTCTCCCGCGGCAGAGCCACTGTCAGCCTTGAAGGTCTTCACTTTGGAATAGCCAGGCACCGTTGACTTGAGAACATCTTCAAATATTTCCGCATTTATCCAGTCGGGTACTTTGCTGGCCGCCATATTGTTGAAATTCGTTTCGCACAAAAGTTTACACTCGCAAATCAAGTATACGCCTGGTTGGACAGGGTTTTGTGGACTGCCGCCAGTCGGGTAGAAGCTGATAGTTTTATATTCAGCTTTATATAGCTTTGTGTTCGCAGCGTACCGACTCTAGCTCTAGAGCTTTGGTAATTATGGGTTTCTAGCTATCATAGACCGACCACCAACAACAAATCGCAGATAGCCAGAGCTTTCTCTCGGTCTCCTCTCCTCTCATGTCTCTCTCAATAACAAAGGAATTCTCCAAACATTTCTGATCATATATGGCATTGAATTATTTGGGGGGATACTTTCCTCATCATATTATGAATGGGGCTTATCTATAAGCGATCCTCGTAGGAAATAATGCGATTGAGTAAGAAAACTTGCCTTGTGTCCAATGAAATTTATTATAGTACTTTAAATACTTTGAGAGGGGTTGGATCTAAGCCCGTTTGCCATTGCAGGATGGAATAAGAGTGCATTACCCACCTGTGCTACTGCTCCTTATTTTATCAGTTGCAGATCCACAAAATATATTTTCGATATCTCATTTTTTCAATTTTTGCTCGCAAGGTGTTTGCTGATTTTAGATTGGATTACTTAATATAATAAAAGATCTAATCGGAAGTGTGTGGTATGTCGTCGCTGGGGGAGAGAGCTTTTAGCACTGGCGTTCATCACGTTTTGTTTTGCTACGCTGGTTCTACTAAGCTTTTTATAACAGATACTCAAAATGACTATAGGGGTATATTAGATTTGTGGTAAAAATGGATGTGTTCGTCCAAAAACGTCCAGAAGGAAGTGTTTCCGACCCCATTAAGTATATATATATATTCTTGATCAGCATCATTAGCCGAGTCGATTAAGCCCTGTCTGTCTGTCCGTCCCTATGAACGCCTAGAGCTCAAAGACTATAAGAGCTAGAGCAACGACATTTTGCCCCACAAAGGACGAAATCTATGGCATCCACAATTTTAAGGATACGAGAAAACCATCCGCAGAATCGAAGAAAATGATTATATCTTCTACACTGCAGAATCTATCATTATCGTACCAGATCGTATCATTATTATAGCCAGAATGAAGAACAAAATTTCTTTTTTTCCCGCTCTGTCTCTCCTTAACACACAAGTTTCATGGTCGGCTTTGCGAATTGCAAAGTTGAGCGCCTAGATCTCAAAGACTATAAGAGCTAAAGCAACCAAATTTGGTATCCACACTCCTGTGATATCGAACCTGCATAAGTGTATTTCAAAATTTCGCCGCCCCCTCTTCCGTCTTCAAAGTACGAAAATCTGTGGCATCCACAATTTTGAAGATGCGGAAAGCTAAAAAATTAAAATTTACACTCATAGAGAACGACCATATGCACCAGATTTCCGAATTTAGTTCAGATCGGATTATTATAGCCAAGGGTAACAAATCAATTTTCGGTCGCAGCTCCGACGACACGTTCAGACTGATTTTCTGTCTCTCTCTCACACACTTTTTGTCGCTCAATGTAATCGTCGTCTGCCGAGGGAAAGCCATACTGACAAAGTATCGGGTATAATAGTAGAGTTGCGGTCGCAGCAGCAACTCTCAACGTTCCCCCTCGTTTCTCTATCAAATAGTTATAACCATACATGGTACGGAAGTAGAGTATAATTTTCCCATATTTCGAAACGTACGTTAATGACACTATTTTTTTGGGCAACAAATATTATTCAGTTGTTCAGAAATTGTGCATGTAATCATAAGTAATAACGTATTATAATTAGTATTAAACAAATCGGTTAAAAAGATAATACCTTTTGGAAATCTCGACGGCCTTCAGTTTGAACTTTACGTCCATTTTAACATTAAAATTTCACTCTATACAGATCTCTTAGTGTCCATACCATACATACCATGCCATAGCGATGAAGCTTTGGGAGTACAATGTTCGGAAAGATCGTAGTACTAGTATACGTAGAGCACTCGTAATAATACATTGAAGCTTTTTTCCAGCAAGTGTTTTTTTCATACGACAATTTCGCATTCGTGTCAAAGTATTCGTTTTTTGTTTGAACATCAGTTGCGTAGTGTCGCTATCTTCTGTGTTTTATACCCGATACTCGAAATGAGTATTGGGGTATATTAGATTTGTGGTGAAAATGGATGTGTGTAACGTTCAGAAGGAATCGTTTCCGACCCCATAAAGTATATATATTCTTGATCAACATCAATAGCCGAGTCGATTGAGCCCTGTCCCTATCAGTGCTCAAAGTCCCTAGTGCTCAAAGAGTATAAGAGCTAGAGCAACGATATTTTGAATCCAGATATGTCATTGTGATGTGTCATTGCTACAAGAATATTTCAAAACTTCGCCCCGCCCACTTCCGCCCCCACAAAGGACGAAAATCTGTGGCATCCACAATTTTAAAGATACGAAAAAACCAAAAACGCAGAATCGTAGAGAATGACTAAATTTTTTAGACTGCAGAATCTGAATTGGATCGTATTATTATTATAGCCAGCATCAAGAAAACAATTTCATTTTTTCTCGCCCTGTCTCTCTCTAACCCACACGTAACATAGCCGGCTTTGCTTAGAGTAAAACATTAGCGCCTATATCTCAGAGACTATAAAAGCTAAAGAAACCAAATTTGGTATCCACACTCCCAATATATCGGACCTTGACCGTTTTGTGTCAAAATTTCGCCACACCCCCTTCCGCCCCTGCAAAGGACGAAAATCTGGGGCATCCACAAATCTCAGAGACTATTAAGGCTAGAGTAACCAAATTTGGTATCCGCACTTCTGTTAGATCTCACTATGAAACGTATATCGCAAAATTTCGCAGCGCCCGACGTCACGCTCAGACTGATTTTCTATCTCTTTCGCACTCTTTGTAGTGTCGTTAATGTTAGCGGCGTCTGCCGGAGGAGAGCCATACTAACTTAGTATCGGGTATAAATGTAGAGTTCGGTGTCCGCAGCAACTCACAACGTTCCCCCTCATATTTTCTATGGAAGCGTGTCACAAACCACTTCAACCCCCCATCGATCCCAAAAATACGATTCACAATGACTTTTTGCAAACTGATCCGATTGTAAAACCCGTTATCGATTTAGGTTTGGAGAATAATTTTAGTTTTTATTAATACTTGTGTGTGCACATTATCAAAAAAAAACAGATATCAATATCAGCATTATCACATGGTTGGTCGGTTGCGTTAAATTCTATCGCACAGCGGGCATTGTGTAAATTCTCATTGGCTTGTTGGAGCACTGATCTCCAAGGCCCCACGATTGAGGAGCCAGGGTAGAATAGCCTGGATATGCTTGCGGTAGCGAGGATTGGTGTACAACTGCAACTGGAAGGCCTCCCCGGCCGCACTGTCGCCCACGAAGTTTTCCAAGCTGGCATTCTCCGTAGGATCCAACAGAACTCCACTCATAACTCCAGTTACAACGGAGTAACCTGGAATTGAGAGTGTTATTATGAACATTAAAAGAGTGTACTAAAGATTGACCTACCGAAAACTCCATATTTCAATAGGGCCAAGTGAATGCTTCGCAACGTGGGCAAGGGTTTCGTGTACTTGAGGATCTTCAAGTTCTCGATCAGACTGTCGTGGTAGAACTTGATGTAGTAATCGAATTTGCTCAGCTTATCCTCCAGTCTGGTGGACGAAAGCAGGAAGTACAACAGATCCTGGGCCACTGTGCCGTACTTGGGAATCTGATAATCCACAAGATACACCTCCTTAATCGTACCGAAGGCATCGTATTGGAACATTATGTTATTGGACCAAGAGTCTCCATGGTTCAGAACGTTAAACTCTTGGGGATCGATCTTGGCCATTTTGTACATTTCATCTATGGATGCGGGAATAAGTGCTTTCTGGAATTGGCGAGGTAGGATATCAGCTATACCTTCCAGGATTACCTTTTCCAGGATTATATTTGGTTACTTACAATCTGTTCTATCCACTCCTCGTGGCCCTCGAAGGTAACACAGACTTTGAGGAATCTCGCCATCATTCCATTAATCATTTCGGTCATCATGGGCTTGCTTTCCTCCTTGAAAAAGCCCATGGTAAGCATCTCCGGATATGAGCCCTTCGTGGCCACACGCACAGCCGAGGCCGCATGCCATTGGGCCAACTTCTTCAGAACTCTTTCCGTGTGCGTCTGATCCAATCCCTCCAGACGGTTAGCATTTTTGAATCCCTTAAGGCTCAGATCCTCCAACAGAACATAATCGCTCTTGGCTCCTTTGAAATCGTAGCTCCTGGCACCGAAAATCAAATCTACACCCACTGCCTTGTACAGCGCCTCCATCTCGGGCACAACGTCATTGTACATCAAGCGTTCAGTGTCGAAAATGTTGGTCTTCTTCATCATTTCCTGGTAAAACGCAAGCTGATGGGGCAGCTTCACCATGTACGAGACATCCTTGGCTTTTCCATCTGAAAAAAGATATGTTTGAAATGGAGGAAATTCACCACTCCAGCGGCAAGGGATATTACCTTCCAGCTCCACTTCGATGTTGACACGCAGCATGATCGTTGCGTAGTTTTCTCCCGCGGCAGAGCCACTGTCAGCCTTGAAGGTCTTCACTTTGGAATAGCCAGGCACCGTTGACTTGAGAACATCTTCAAATATTTCCGCATTTATCCAGTCGGGTACTTTGCTGGCCGCCATATTGTTGAAATTCGTTTCGCACAAAAGTTTACACTCGAAAATCAAGTATACGCCTGGTTGGACAGGGTTTTGTGGACTGCCGCCAGTCGGGTAGAAGCTGATAGTTTTATATTCAGCTTTATATAGCTTTATGGGTTTCTAGCTATCATAGACCGACCACCAAAAACAAGTCGCAGATAGCCAGAGCTTTCTCTCGGTCTCCTCTCCTCTCCAATTGGCTTCGAAAAGCTTCAGCAATGCAATTGAATCATTTCACTCAATAACAAAAGCACTCTCCAGCCATTTCTGATCATACATGGCATTGAATTATTTGGGGGGATACCTTCCTCATCATATGATGAATGGGGCTTATCTATAAGCGATCCTCGTAGGAAATAATGCGATTGAGTAAGAAAGCTTGCCTTGTGTCGAATGAAATTTATTATAATACTTTAAATACTTTGAGAGTTGTCGGGTCTAAACCTGTTTGCCATTGCAATCACCCGCTCATCTTATAAACGAGCGTTGAATGAGCCAGGGCAAAATGGCTTTGATTTGCTCCACGTATGCTGGCGACTGAAACATCTTACGCTTGAATGCAGACGCCTCTTCCGAGTCGCCCATGACATTGCCAATATTTGAGCCCACGTCGGGAGGCATCAGAACTATGGGCAGCATCCTCTGGGCACATATGAACGCTGCAATAAAGAGATCCATCATGATTTATGATCATGACAATGAACACCCATCCCCCATAAGGCCTTACCCCAGAGACTGTTTTTGTAAAGGTTATCTCGAAGCTGCGACAATGTTGGTGCGTTTTGATTGTATTTCAGAAGAGCAAGGTGTTCCACCAGTTGCCGATAATAATACTCTATAAAATAATCAAACTTCTTTAGTTTGATGTCGAACTTTGGCGAGGTTATAAGCAGACAGAATAGGTCTTGTGCAGGTGTCCCTAAAAGTGGAGAAAATGTATCAAAACATTACAAAAGGGATTGTTAATATTTTTTACCATATTTAGGCAGCTGAAAGTCCACAAAGCACACATCCTCTACTTCCCCAGACTCTTTGTACTTGAACATGAAATTGTTGCACCAGAAATCTCCATGATTAAGAACATTCAGCTCTTCAGGATCGTTGGCTCCAAACTCCATATAGAGATCTGTCAGGCGGGAAGTGTAGTCGCTCTGCGGATTATCCCAAATTTAAATTTATGCCTCATCTTCCTTATCTTACTCACTATCAGAAGAAGATGACCCGGCTCAAGACCATACTTCTGCATGCAGTCCAGAAAAGGGACGGTAAAACTCATGTTGAATCCTTCAATCAGCTTCAGATGCTCGGGCGTAAAGTAGCTTTCCCTGAGACCCTGCTCGTATTCTCCCAGATCAGTGACTCTCTTGGCAGAGGCGGCATGCCACTGGGCCAATTTCTTGAGAACTGCCTCAACTTCAAACTGTTCCAGACCCACAGTCCTCTCAGCATTCTTGTAGCCCCTAGTGCGTAAATCTTCCAAGAGGATATAGTCGCATTTGGTTGTCATTTCTGGGAACTTCATGTGCAATGGCTTAAAGCTGGGTGAGAGTGAAGTATTGCTAGCATAGAGGGCCTCCAGTTCCGGTATTACACGATCGTACATCTCAAATTCCGCTATGAACAAATCGTGAAACTCATCATCCCCACTCTCGTTGACCAGCGGTATCTTCAGTATATAGCTGACCTCCTTTTCGCTATCATCTGCAGTGAGTTGTTAGTCAATGAGACTTGCTGATAAGCCACCTTCTCGCTTACCTTGCAGTTGCATTCCTATTTGAATACGCAGCACGATCGTAAGGTAGTTTTCCCCCTCGCTGATGGCCGCTTTGGTGGCAAAATTAGTTATTGCCTTGAAATTGTCGTGGGTCTGTTCCAGCAAACCATTAAAAAGCTGTTTATTCACCCATTCCGGGGCTGTTTGATTAGTCATTTTGTGTCTCTTCTGTCCATGCGGTGCCGTGTGCGATGTGGTCTACTCTCAAAAACAGACTGGTTGACTTAGAGACTACAATCCCACCCTCCCATTCTCAATAAATCTCACAGATTTTTTTTTAAAAAGCTCGTTGCCTCTCTCTCTCTCGATCTCCCCATGGCGCGTTTGCGAAGTGATAGAAAGAGAGACATCTTTGGATCTCTATTTAAACGTAATAGATTCATGTCTAGCGACGAGCACTGTGCATGTAGACATGACGTCTCAGTTTGTCGGGTCGGGCAAAATGCTTGTCACAGAAGGTGCACTGGTAGGGCCGCTCGCCCGTGTGCTTCCGCCGATGGACCTTCAGCTCGTAGTGAACTGTGAAGCGCATGTCGCAGAGATCGCATTTGAAGGGCTTTTCTCCGTTGTGGCGACGCATATGGATGTTCAGCTTGTTGGGCGTCAGCGACTCCAGGCCACAGAGGGAGCACAGGTATTTCTTGCCCGGATTCCTCTTGGCCACATGCATGTCCCTTATATGCTTATCGAGGCTGGGCTGTACCACAAAGGATCGCCAGCACTGGGGGCATTGATATCTGAAGCGTCGCCTTCTTCTTAAGGGCATGGACGACTGCTCTTGGGTGGGCGGCTGCTTGGAATGCTGAATGGCGTAGTGCTGCTCCAGATTCTCCTTCCACATAAACTTGTATCTACAGCGGGAACAGCTGAACGGCTTCTCGTTGTTCAGGCATTGTGTGCGCAGATGATGCTCCAGCATGAGCTTAAAGGGATTAACGAAACAATTAGAAATTACATGATTTGCACTGATGTTTAGTGACTTCTCCTACCTTATCCACGGTCTTATAAATGCAATGCTCGCAGCCATACGGCAACTTGTCAAATGCGTGCAATGAATACTGATGCTCGCTCATCTCCCTTCGGCGACGGAAAGTCATCTGACAGAGATCACACGAGTAGGATCTGCCCCCCGTAGTGTCGTCTTCGCTGTCATCTGTATCCTCCAATAACAGCTCGAAGCCAGCCTCGGTGCTGATCATGTAATCGGTAATCCGCTCACTGTGGCCCAGCATAGCATTGTGACGGCGCAGATCTGCAACGCTTACAAACTGCAGATCACAGATCTTGCACTGGACAGTCTTTGGGCCCGATGGCTTGGCTGCATCGGCCAGTAATGTCTCTGCAAGAGGCAAATCTTCGCCGGTGAAGCCATGCCGTTCGACATGCTTGTGCAAGAGGGCGGGACGATAGAATGTCCGTGAGCACCAGCGGCAGGGAATAAGTTGATTCGTTTCCTCCCGGTGCATCATCAGCTTGTGCTTGGTCACGGCGCTTTTATCCTGAAAGCTACGCTGGCATTGGTCGCACGGATAGTTGTCTTGCTGAAAAGAATAACAAAGTAGAGATTTGTTAGATTCGGTTTAACATTTGGTCATAAATCCCACCTTGCTCTTGTGCTCGACAAGATGGGCACGCAGATTTTTTCGCCAAAAGAAGCGCTGCGGGCACTTGTCGCACATGTATCGCTTCAGAGTGTTCTGGCAGAGCTGTAGAGTATGATGCTCCAGCAGCTGGAGACTGAGGAAACGCGAATCGCACCGCTGGCAGACATGCGGAGCCTCTTCCCAGGTGTGCTGCTGCCTGTGATGCTCGTGCAATTGATACTTGCGCGGCCATCTGGCCTCCGGGGAGTCGCATAGCTCACAGGCATAGCTTCGCCTTAGTACAACATCTGCATCGCCGTCGCTATCCGTGTCGGAGCTGTCCAGACTCATCTCGTAGCGCGCCTCGTTGGTAATGGAATAGAAGCGTCCGAAGGCACCCATCCTTAAATCGTGCAGAATTCTGCTTTTCAAACCCTCCACAGTGGACTCCACAGCCGTCTTGAAAAATCCCTCGGCAATGCGTTCGATAGGCTCACCGTGCGCCTGGAAATTAAAGTCGGTGGGATGCGACCTGAGGTGATCTCTCAGCTCACGCAATTTAGTGAATTTCCGCAGACAGATCATGCACTGAATTTCTTTCGCACCATTCGGCTCGCAGCGATGCAGATCGAAGCCCTGTACGCGACGATTGATTCGCGATGCCTTGGTGGGAGAGCCTGAGCCTGAGGCAGCGGAGGCGCGAGCAGATGTGGAGGCCAATGGTTGATTGTCCTCATCGTCCCAGTTTTTATCAGCTTCCGAATGATCCTTGTGCTTGTGCTTGATGAGGCTTACAATGTATTTGTACGATTTGTGGCACTGATCGCACTTGTAATAGTTGTCGGTGCCGCTGTTTCCATCCTCATCCGACAGTCTTGAAATAGAAATATATCAGTGAAAACACTGAACGAAGTATTATCTTAATCTTACTGCACTGCTTTGATGAGGCTATGGACCAGGGTGTCTGTGCTGATTCTGGTTCGTTGTATGGATTTCCCGGAAGAAGCTGGACTTGCTGCTTCACCCACGTCCCTTCTGTTCCTTCGCTTGGGCCCAGATTGGATTGGCAGTTGATTGGTTTCATGAACATTCTGCTTGTGCTTGATAAGCACCATTATGTGCTTGTAGGTTTTGTCGCACTGATCGCATTTGTAGTAGTTATCATTATCATCATCCTCATCGTTATCTTCGTTTTGTCTATTTTCAAATTAAATATTGTCAGAAACAGCAGGCATTTCTAATGGGGATCTACTTACTCCAAATTGGAAGTTTCTTGCGCTGCCACGGCGCTCTTTTGTGTGTTTTGGTATGATTCGGAGCTCTCACCCTGGGAATGCCCTGGATAGCCGTGATCTCTTTTCTTGTGGCGATAGAGATTTGTGATATATCTGAAGGATTTGCCGCACAGATTGCACTTGTGCAGCTTTACTGACAAGCTGTTCGCTTGACTGGCAGTCCTGCGATGCCTTAGCGGCACATCATCCTGGTCATCCTCCGTATCGCTGAAGTGAAATACGGTACGCTTTTTGATGCGTGTGCGGACTAGAGGATCGGAGGAGCTGTTACCGACATCTGCAACCGCTGATTCTAGCGCTTCGGTTTTGATGGTAACGCCCTCGATCTCGAACAGATGTATGGGGGTCTCCCGCAGGCACTCCAAGGCCCCCCCAGAGCTCATTATCTGGCCCGTATCCTCTAGCTGTTGCAGCCACAGTTTGTGCGTCTGTTTCGCCTGCAACACAAAATCGTAGGCGCTCTCCAGTTTCTGGGAGCAACTGGAGCACAACCAGTGGGGCAATTTCTCGGCCTGGACCATGGTCAACTGCAAATACACCGTTTGTTAAGTGGGAAATTGGAACTGCCACCATTTCGCTCACCTCAATCTTCGTTAGCTCCAGCAATAGCTGATTGAAGGTCTTCTCGGCATACTTCTCCACCGGCGTCTCGATCCAGTAACGCCCATTTGCATCGCCACAGATTCTGCAGGTCCGGGTCATAGTTTAAAAAATGGATGTGATAAAGCTTCCCATCAACAAACGCACAATGTTTTTTATCAATAGCAGCTGTTTTGCCTGGCTTAGTGTTGAAAAGCTGTTTTTTCGATAACAGCACTGTTAGGAAGTGCAGCTGATTGCGCCTAACAGCACAATTTTTGGTATTTTTTGGTATATTTCGGTATATTTGGAAATAGTCAATAACATCATCGATATCGATACTTTTATAATCATCGATGTAAACCATCGATATTTATAACTGGAGTTCGTCAGTATATTTACGGTATATTTTTTAAATGAGACGGTATATTTCGGTATATTTCTGAGGGTCACACTGGTCAGATGCTCTTGTTATACCACTCACAATGAGTATTGGGGTATATTAGACTTGTGGTGAAAATGGATGTGTGTAACGTCCAGAAAGAATCGTTTCCGACCCCATAAAGTATATATATTCTTGATCAGCAAATAGCCGAGGCGATTGAGCCCTGTCCCTATCAGCGCCTAGTGCTCAAAGAGTATAAGAGCTATAGCAACGATATTTTGGATCCAGTCTTCTGTGATATATCACTGCTATAAGAATATTTCAAAACTTCGCCCCGCCCACTTCCGCCCCCACAAAGAGCGAAAATCTGTGGCATCCACAATTTCGACGATACGAGAAAACTAAAAACGCAGAATCGTAGAGAATGACCATATCTTTTAGACTGCAGAATCTGAATTGGATCGTATTATTATTAAACCCACGCCCGATGTCACGCTCAGATTGATTTTCTGTCTCTCTCGCACGCGCTCTTTGTCGTGTCGTTTAATATTAGCGGCATCTGCCGGAGGAGAGCCATACTGACTTAGTATCGGGTATAACCGTAGAGTTGCGGTGTCCGCAGCAACTCACAACGTTCCCCCTCGTTGCATTTTTTTCTGTTTTCGTGCTCTTATGTTTAAAAATATGTTTAAATAACATTTAGGGGGAGTAAAAATGCTGCCTAGCAATATTTGCCGCACGTGTGCCCTGCAAAACAGCAATTTGCTGCCCCTCTCCACTTCCTTGGACAAGTACACGAATAAAAGTTTCTATGATGTGCTCCAAGAGCTGACACAGATCGATGTGAGTGCTTGCATTTATTTATATTGCCTTGTTCGCTGAATATATTGTTTTAGCCCCTGCTGGAGAATGCTGACGACAATCTGCCCCAGCATCTGTGCGTAGATTGCTTGGACAGGCTGGAGAACGCCTACGCCTTTGTGGAGCAGGCCAGAAAAGTCAATGGAGAGCTGCTGGTGCGGCTGCGGGAATGTCTGGAGGAGACCCCCATTGACATACCACAGCAGCAGATTAAAACAGAGATCGACATTGACGAGGAGCAAAGAGATTTTAGCGATTCTGGAGAGGCACAGAGGTCGTCCGACGTGGATGTGGAGTCGGCTGGCGTGTGCTCCGTTGAGCTGAAATGGACACCAGAAAGTGCCAGCGAGGATGAGAATGCCGCCGATGCACACTCAAACGATGAGTGAGTAGGAAAAATTAAAGAAAAAAAAACTTATTTAATTGTTGCTTCACCTGTTGCTCTGCAGAGATGATGATTTGGATGAGCAGCAGCCATATATATTGCGGCGAAGTCCCCGTAAAGTCAAGCTACAGGCAGACAGTGAAGAGGAGGTCAGTACTTCAACCAACAAGCGGCGACGTGGACGTCCTCCTGGTCTGGCCAAAAGCCAGTCAAGGAATTCCGAAGGCCGTCATGCTTGTGAGGTGTGTGGCAAAACGTTTTCCTGGTTCCGGGACATGAAGCGTCACGCTCGCATTCATTACGAGAAGGCCTCGTTCGTCTGCGACACCTGTGGCAAGGGCTTTCTACGCAAGGATAAATACACGTTCCATCTGCGCTCCCACGAGAAGCGGGAGGCCAAGTGCCAGGCCCTCCAGCTGAAGAACGAGTGGAGATACGCGGAGCGTTTGTACAGCTCCGGGCGACTGAAGAGAATACAGTGCAAATTGTGTGGCTTTAAGTGCCAGCGCATGCAGGAGCTCCGATCCCATTTAGCGAGTCACGTCCGCGGGGATAGTTTGTTTAGTCTGCGAGCGGACAACGATGTGGTCAAAGAACATTTTGCCAGTGTGCCATTTGACCTGGAAAAGATCAAGCAGCAAATTTGCTCGGAAATTGCCGAAGGGCAGATGGAAAAGTACTCTTCTGTGGTCAATTTCCATGGCTACGAGCTGTGCCTGAGCGATTCTGACGATGAGCCTGCCGGTGGAGACCCACCGTACCATTGTGACCTGTGCAATCTGTCGTACACACGCAAATACCGCCTGATGCGGCACACCCTGGAGGAGCACACCCAATCGCCCATTCCCCTGCGGTGCAACCTCTGCAAAGTGGGTTTTGTGTGTGCAAAGCTCTTTGAACAGCACCAGCGGACCCAGTGCCAGAGCAAAGTGAAGCGCTATCGTTGCCGCAAGTGTCCGGGGAAGTTCATGTGGCTGGAGAACCTTGAGCGGCATGCCTGCTCCCATCGCAAGGAGGAGCAGTCATACAGGCAAATCATCTGTTGCTTGTGCGATGCCCAGCTTCCCAGCTTAAGGCAGCTGCGCGCTCACCTGGCCACCCATCGACATGGATTGAGTGGCATTGATCCGGAGCAGAATTCTGCCTTCTTTCGTTCTTACTATCCCAACGGATTGGACAGCAGCCTCTCCGAGCTGAGCACCCGCATAGCGGGGGACTATGAGACCCAGGACTTTGGACGCTACTACAATGCCTGCACGGGAAGTGGTCAAGAGCTGGATCTCTTTGACTCCGACACGGAGGAGAGCGATGCAGACGCAGACAAAACGGAGGAAAAACAGAATCCCTGCCACACCTGCCTCCTGTGTGGAGAGACTACCACTCGGCTGCTCAAGCTGCTGCAACATCAAAGGAGACTTCACTCCGAAGAGGGCACCACGTACCCCCGCTCTTGCCAGGATTGCGGCGCTGGCTTCGTCTCGGACCCTTTGCTTCAGCAACATCGCAGACGTTCCTGTGCCAAAAAGCACTCGAAATACCACTGCCAGCGATGCAATCTTCATTTTGTGTGGCAATCGAACTACGAGCAGCACCTGCGATTGTACCACGACAAGGATGAGGATCAGGAGCAGTCGGAGGACTGCCAGCGGGGTAGAAAACATAAATCTTCGGCCGCCAAGCTTCAGTGCGATGAATGTGAAAAGGTTTGAGAGCAGCCCCAGTCGTGGCATCACTAAAATTCCTATTGTTTTCCAGGTCTTCATTTGGCACAAGGATCTCACCCGTCACAAGCGCATGCATCGCCCCCCGTCTGCAGCCCAATACGAGTGCGCCTTTTGCGACCGCAAGTTCCACCGCAAGGATGGCCTCAAGTCCCACATGCGGGTGCACAGCGAGCAGCATCAGGAGACTGTGAATGAGGAGCAGCCTTGCGTCCAATCGAACTCTACGAACAGTATTCAGAGAATGCCAGGGGAGCAGCTGGCCCAACTATGCCGTCCAAATGGCTGCAAGCAAATCCAGTGCATGATTTGCCTCTCGCGCCACTCGAAGATCTCCGATCTGAGGAATCACCTAAGCGCGCACCAATATAGCGTGTGCTTTCCACAGGAGAGAGATATTCCCAGTGCCTCGCGTTCGTTCTATCCGGAGCTGGGCACTGCCCTGGATAAACAAGAGCTGGCGGAGAGGATCATGAGCGATGTGGCCGGCGGCTTAGAGTTGGAGCGTTTTATTTCCATAACCAACGAGGCTGGCCTTGAGCTCTCGCTGGAGAGCAGTGAAACGGAAACGGATTCAGAGCAGGAGGATGACGAGAGCTCCGAGGAAGCTGACCAGCAGCGGTACGCCTGCAAAATCTGCCAGGTGGAGGTGAGGCGAAAGCATCAATTGTATGCCCACCAGCTGGAGCAACACCAGTGGGAGGAGGCTTCGCTTGTGTGTGCCCACTGTCAGGCGAGGTTCGTGAGTGAGACGCTGCTGGAGCATCACTACAGGACCCTCTGTCGGAACCCGCAGAAGCGTTTCCAGTGCCGAAAGTGCCCGCTCCGGTTCCGCTGGCGGGAGAACCTGAAGCTGCACGCCAGTGCCTCGCATCAGCAAAGAGGGCAGCCGCCAGCTGCAGAGGAACCCAGCATCCAGGCCGAGTTCGACCTCCAGTGCGGGGAGTGCAATCGCAGCTTCAAGATGCAGAAGGATCTCACGCGGCACACGCTGATGCATGCCCAGGAATCCAGCATATATCGCTGTCTTTGGTGCGCGCGCCGCTTCTATAGGAAGGCCAATCTCTTGCAGCACATTGAGCGGCACGGCATCGGAGCTAGCCAGCTGCCCTACGCGGAAGCCCTCCTCAGTGCCTATGGCCAAGCCAATGGCCAGAAGAGCGTGGAGTGCAAAGTGTGCAGCTTGAGCTTCCCCAGCATTGCTGCCCTTCGCGTCCATCTGGAGACCACGGCGTCGGGCAGTCACCACGAGCTCTCGTCCCTGCAGAACTACTCGATAACCAACCAAATGGGATTCGAGCTGCACTTGGACGATTCAGAGACGGACGAGGAGGAGTCCAAGCCACCGGGCACGCCAGCTCTCTACACCTGTGGCATGTGCCAGCTCCGGTGTGTGCGGAAGTACGAGCTGCATCAGCACCAGCAGGCCATGCACAGGCTGGAGAAGATCCCCGACGGCTGCGATCAGTGCATTTTCAAGAGTGTCTCTCCCGATCTTATCGCGCATCACAAGCGAGTGCAGTGCCACAACCGGGAGAAGCAGTTCACCTGCGCCAAATGCGGCTACAAGTTCATGTGGGAGTCCAATCTCCTGCTGCACATGCAGCTGCAGCACGGGAAGACCGAAGAACAGGAAGATCCACCCCTGGATGAGCCCGCGGAGCAGAAAGCTGTGTGTCCAATCTTTCAGTGCGGCCTCTGCCCGAGGAAATACAATCGCAAAGACCGGCTGACGGCCCATGTGAAGAAGTTCCACAACCCAGTGGGAGGGACTCCGAGCGCCGTACGGGCTCCCATCCGGCCAACGTCGCCCAAGGAGCCGAAACGCTTCCTTTGCGCCTTCTGTGGCAAGGCCGTGAGCTCCTCCTCCAACCTCATCATCCACATGCGTCGGCACACGGGCGAGAAGCCTTTCAAGTGCGACTACTGCGAAATGGCCTTTCCGCGCTCCTCCGATCTCCAGTGCCATCGCCGGACGCACACCGGAGAGCGGCCCCATATCTGCACCGTCTGCCAGAAGGGCTTCGCCAGATCCTACAAACTGCAGCAGCACATGCGCATCCACAATGGCGAGCGGCCCTACAAGTGCACCTACTGCGACAAGAGCTTCACCCAGTCAAACGACCTGACGCTCCACATTCGGCGCCACACTGGCGAGCGTCCCTATCAGTGCGGGGTCTGTGGCGAGCGTTTTATCCAGGGCACGGCCCTGAAGAATCATCGCCTGCAGCAGGGCCACTATGACGAGGCCAGCCAAGGAGCTGCAGAGTCCTCAAGGCGCACGGTCCTAGAGCAATTTACGGTATAGAAAACAAGGATGAATAAAAATGACACCCAATTGTAATCCTTGCCGAGTATTATTACATTGAAATTGGTCCTCAGGGGTGGACAAACCTTTCTCGAAGCTAATACTTCACGCTCTTGAACTTTGCAACAAAAAATAGCCCATCATCATTCGACTCGGTATATTTTTTCGATCACAGGAAGCCCCAAATCGGACCACAAATAGATACCATACCTAAATATTTGATGCTGTGGATGTTGGAGTCCTTATCCAAGGCTCAAGGATATTTTTTCCGATCATAAGAACCCAGGGCACGCCCAGAACAAAATGCAAGCCGGGAATCAATCAGGGAAATCATATTTTTCCGATCACAGGAGGCCAGTGGGCCGATTTGGGCCCACAAAAAGAAAAGCCAGCGACCTCCTGCCGATTTCTGTTCGCCTGGTATTCCCGATTGGAAATTTCTCGTTTCGGCCATTTGAGTGGTCGCTAGTTGGGGGTTGTTGTAGTAAAACAATTGACAACAAAATGTGAGAATACAATTTAGGCCTAGGCATAACCTGGGACAGCGGGGAGTCGCGGGGTTGACCAAAGCTCTAGGCGGCGAAGAATATGTCCATCCGCGTTACGCGGTAGCTTTTTGGACAGTAACGACTTCATGGTCTCTACCCATTTCATATAGATTTTCGGAACTATTTATTTCTATCTATATATTAAAATTGAACCGCTATATCGACAATCAAGAATTCGCAAATAGAATTGAATTTTCCAACGTTTTTTCTGTTTATTTCTAAAAATTTCCTGTTTTGTTTTGCAGTTTTTTATAAAAGGAACAAGAAAACATTCCGAAACATTTCTTCCGAATGCATTTTCCAACCTTAGCCTAAAACAGAACTCTCTTTCTCTGGAAGTCTTAGAGTGTGTGTGTGGGAAGCGGCTGGGGGATGGATGTGGGGAAGATTGCTTATTTTTTCAGTGCCTGCACAAAGTTGCCCAAATCGTACTCCTCCTCGTACTGGTACTCGGACCACAGCTCCGGCATGTTCTCGATGAACGTGTTCACGGACATGCCACCAGCAGCAGATTGAGTTTCTGTGGCGGCGGATCCGCCGACGGCCTTGCCATTCCCTCCATTGAAGAGATCGAAGATCTGCGAGGTGCCCATCGTCTGGAGCGAGGCATTCTCGGCACTCACCACCGTATTGGCGGTGAGGATTTTGAACTTCTGCAGCCCCATGATCTTCTCCTCGAGCGAGTTGCGGGTGATCAGGCGATACACATTGACCACCTTCTTCTGGCCGATTCGGTGGGCTCGATCCATGGCCTGCAGATCCTTCATGGGATTCCAGTCGTGCTCCACAAAGATGACGGTGTCGGCCCCAGTTAAATTCAGACCCAAGCCGCCAACCTACAAGCACATAGTATTGATAGTACTTCCAATGGGAGATGTATCAGATCAGAGTCTTACCAGCGTGGTCAGGAGCAGCACATCAATGCTGGGATCGCTATTAAAGTTATTGACTATATCCTGGCGCTGGGAGGCGGGCACACTGCCATCCAGCCGCAAGTACGTGACGCTGGGAAGGTGCCGCCGCAGCAGATCGTGCTCCACAATGTCCAGCATGGCCTTCAGCTGGCAAAAAATGAGCGCCCGATGCTGGCTGACTGACTCCGTTTGCACACCAATGCCGCAGTCGAGGAGAAGTTGTCTGTGGATGAAGAGAATGAATGATGCTCTCGATAGAGAGGAGATCGGTACACATACTTGAGGGCTGGCAGCTTGGCCGAGTGTTCAATGTCGTCCAGGCAGCTGTTGGAGAGCGCCAGCTGGGCGGACACGTGGGACAGCTCCTCGGATTGGCGGAGCACCAGCTTGGGGTGATTGCATACGTTCTGCAGGTAGCGCAGGGCCTGGAAGATGTGCGTCTTGTTGCTGAGATTCTCCGTCGAGGCCACCGCCGTCGTTTCCCCGAACTTATCCAAGCATCCCTTCAGGTGTTTGCTGCTAAAGTCCTCGTAGAGTCGCAGTTGGAGGGGACTCAGCTCACACAGCAGATCCTGGGTTATTTTCGGCGGCAGATCCTTGAGCACATCCTCCTTGACACGGCGCAGCAGGAAGGGCAGGACCTGGCGATGCAATGCCTCCATGGCCAAAACACCGGCCTCCTGCTCTTTGGGTGAACTCTTGGCATCGCGCGATGCCAAAATGGGCCGTGAGAAGCGTTGGATAAACTGCTTCTCGGTGCCCAGAAAGCCCGGCATTAGGAAGTCGAAGAGGGACCACAGCTCCAGGACATTGTTCTGGATGGGCGTGCCCGAGAGGATCAGCCTGTGGTTCGCCCGCAGCTGCTTGATGGCCTTTGAGCTCTTTGTCTTGCCGTTCTTGATGATGTGCCCCTCGTCCAGGACGCAGTAGTTGAAGTGGATGCCACGGAAGAAGTCGATGTCCTTGCGGACCGTGTCGTAGGAGGCCACAACGAGGTTGCACGTCGTCCCAATCTCACTGCGCAGCTTCTCGCGCCCGAGGGGGAAGCCAAAGTAGTGGAGGGGCCGCAGCACAGAGCTCTGGCCGAGGAACTTCTCCACCTCGTACACCCAGTGGCCTGTGAGGGTCGGCGGACAGATCACGAGACTCGGTAGATTGGTGTGCGCCGCCGCCTGGCGCTGCAGATGATCACCGGCCAGGATGCAGATGGTCTGGAGGGTCTTGCCCAGACCCATGTCGTCGCAGAGTATGCCGTGCAGGTTGTACTTGTTGAGGAACCACAGCCAATTGATGCCCGCCTGCTGGTAGCAGCGCAGCTCCACGCTGATCGGCACCGGCACCTGGTAGTTCGGAATGGACTTGGGATTGAACAGGTAGTCGAGGAACTCCCGATCGCGCGTCCTTCGCGCCTGCAACGGCTCGCTCTTCAGCTGATCCGTCTTGCAGCCGCCGTCCAGGGGCATCAGCTGCACCAGATTGGCAAAGCAGTGGGTAGACAGCAGGCGCACGGCCTCATTCGGGTCGCTCATGGCCCCGAGCAGGGGCACCACCAGCAGGACTATGTACGGCACCACTTTGATCTGCAGCCGACTGACCACACGCTCAATGGCCTCCACTGCACCCTGGCGTTCGATGAGCTGCTCAATCTTGCCGAGCATCGGCAGCAGCTCCTGCACCACAAAGTGCATCGTCAGGCAGGCATTGATCTCCGCCAGCACGGCAATGCAGCGGGCGGCCATGTGTCGCATTGCCTTCAGGGGATGCCTCACAATGAATCCCAGGGAAGGGAGCAGGGCGTACATCTGCGGATGCAGTGCCTGGTGCAGATGCGGGGCCGCTGTCTCGATCAGCTGCAGGGAGCCAATCAGCTCGGTGCATGCCTGCAGCTCTGGCAGAGTGTTGGCCAGCTTCAGCAGGTCCGTTTCTTGGACAAACTGCGCGACCTTCCCGAACATTAGCTGCTGGAATATGGTCACCTTCTCGAGGATGTGCTCCCCAAAGGTGCTGCACAGCTTGGCGATGGTGCAGGCGGCGCCCAGGCGCTGAATGCGACACTGCTTGGCCTCTGCCTCCTTGGCCTGCTGCACTTTCAGCTCCACGTGCGCTGAGGCCGCTGCGGCGGCCGCCAAGATCTCGCTCGCCGGCGGTCGTCCGGGACCGCGCGAAGATCCGGTGGACGCTGTTCCAGTGGTGGGGGTGCCACGCGTGCCTCCACTGCTGTTGGAGCCACTGCCAGACGTCATGGCCTGCTGGAGGGTGAGTGTCAGGATGCCGTAGTAAAGGCAGCTGCTGCTGGCACCCGAAGTGTTCTGTGGCTGTCCCTGTATCTGCGTGAGGGTTTGCTGTGGCATCACCTAAAAGAAAAGAGAGCAATGGCTGTCATGGGGCTGTGGATTCTGGTGATTCCACTCGCGTCCTTACCAGCATAGGCGTATGGTCTGCATCGCTGCGCAGAAGAGTGCACAGATTCTTCAGAATCTTGCTGTTTGGACTAGGATTTCTATCACAAACCTGATCCATCAGGTGGACCAGGAACTCGGCGGAGAGCTGTTGCAGTTGGACGCACTGTTCCCGCTTAATGGACTCCATCAGAGGCTTCACCACCGGATTCAGCTTCTCGGGCAGGCAGTGGAGGGCGCAAATAGCTCCGGCGAGTGCTGCCTGGGCACTCACATGGTAGGCGCCCTGCTCGCTGGTCGTCTGCTGGTAGGAGGCCTGCAGGCTGCGTCGCCGCTCCTCGAGCATGTCCAGGAGCTTCGGCTTGAGGGCCAGGCTGCGCAGATTGTCGCTCAGTGTGGTGGCCACTGCCTCGATCTGCTCGAGGGTCAGGATCTTGGCATTGTTAAAGTCATTGATGGGGATCTTGTTCTGCTTCAGCGTGGCTATAAAGTCCTGCGCCTCCTGCAGCAGTCTGGTCAGGGAGGTGGCCACCTCATCGTAGTACACGTATTCGCTCACGCACTGATGCAGTTTTTCCTGCAGATTCGGTGGCCCTGGGCGCACTGGCTCATCCTCCAGCGCCCAGAAGGCAATTATCAGCCCGCAGACGATCCGCTGCACTGCCGAGTGGGCATTCAGATGCCCCAGAAGCACTTTCGTGTACAGATCCGTGGGACTCTCCATCTGGGGGGTGTACACCACTCCGGGTGCTGGCTGCACCAGGTAATGGGAGAGTGCCCCGAGTGCCCGCGATGAGGAGATCCTGGCGCGCATAAAGTTCGCCTCTCTTAGGTCCAACGGAGTCGCCTCGCTGCCGCCCAAATACAGTTTTTGCTGGGCATTCGCGTGCGCCAGGATGCCGCCGCCCAGGTCGTCGCCAATCCGTGCAGTCCGCCTTCGAGAGGGGATTCCAGTCGCTGGGTCACCACCGCCGCTGCCTGCTCTGATGAGTACCGATGGATCGAAGGCCAACTTGGGGGGCTGCATCGACAGGCAGATCCAGGAGGAGACATACGGACAGGCGGCAATCAGCAGCGCGCCCAGATCCGCATGCTCGATGAGATTGGACCACACCTGACGCGCCAGTCCCTGTATATCCGCCTGAGGCTCCACCAGTATCCGCTGATAGATGTGCCTGAGGGCCTGCCTCAGCAGCTCCGACTTCCAATCCTTGACGCCAAAGTTGAGCTTCATTTTGGGCTGATCCTCCTCGTCCGTCTCCGGCTTAATCTTCAGCTGCTTATCCGCAGTGGTGAGGGTGAGAAGCGTCTTGAGCGTCGATCTGCGCACCGAACTTGTGCTGTGCGAGAGAAAGGGCCACAGGCGTGGCACCAAAGTGGCCATCGGCTCCATTTCTATCCAGTTGGCAGCCTGCGGCAGACACAGAATGGCCGCCAGGAGGCCCATAAAACTATTGCAGGCGGACGTCAGCTCATCCTGATCGAGCAGCAGATCCCACAGCATCTTCACGATCGAAGAGACCTGCACGGGGCTCAGCAGCTTCGGCAGGCAGGCAGAGACGGGTATCAATGTGGCCGCAGCCACAGCCCCCACATCATCCACGGCGTCCAGCAGGCCGATCAGTATGTTGGAGATCGATTGGGGAATGTAGATCGGCAGCAGCTCCTCCCGCACCACAAACACATACTTCAGGCCGAGCAACCCTCCGTGGCGCACCTCCCACTCGTTCTTGTGCTGGATCAACTGCAGCAGTATGTTCACAATCCGCTGCACCTTCGATGCCTCAATCTCCTTGACGAGGGTCCCCAGTACTTGGGCGCAAGTCTCGCGCACTGGCGCCACCACCTGGTCGGACACAAAGTCCCCGAAACGGTCCAAGGACAGGACACAGAGCAGACGCAGTGCCGCATCCTCCAGCCAGCGACTGTGCGCCTCCTGCATTTGTTCTCTCGTTTGAGTGAGCGACTTCCCAGCGCCCTGGGCATGCTGGTTGATCAGTTCGCGCAGGGCTGTGGCTGCGCCGTGGCGTACCTCCCATTTGGCATGAAAGAGATCGATGAAGAGGCGCGAACAAAAGTTATCCAAGGGCCACGAAATGGCATCGACCCAAGTGCCAGTGGCATCCGGTACGGCGGCTACAATTAACAGAGAAAGAGAGATAGAGAGAGAGAGAAGGTTAATCCATGAATTAAGTGTAATTAATGGCCTCCAGCCACTCACTCACTCCGCCGCCCACTCACCATTTAAGCTGTAAAATATCTCCTGACCAACGCTCGACTTTAGTTTCTTTTTCTCTGGCTCATCGCCGGCGGGGGCTGTGACTGTCGCTGCCGCTGCCGCTGCAATGGTGGCCACTGGCGCGCTTGTGGCACCATTCCCATTGCCGTTGCTGTTGCTGCCAGTGCTGTGATTGCTGTTCGAGTTGCGGCGACTGCAGGTGGGCGTCACGGAGGAGGCAGCCGTCGTGGTCGTCCCTTGACGTGCCTTGCGCTTCGCTCGATTCATTTCCCTGCAGCTGAGAGTCTTCCCGTTGGCTGCCGCCGCCTGGGGCTTTATGTTCAGTATATGCTCCACGGGCATCTTCTCGGCATTCACATTGTAGTTGGTGCCACTCCGCGCCAGTGCCACATCCTCGTCGGTGATCATGTCCGTGAGATTGACACCCATCTTGGCGGCTGCCGTCAGCCCGAGTTTGTCGTTGAGCAGCGCTCGCTGTCGACTCAGGCGACTGGCCACGCTCCGCTGCTGCTCTTCCTCCGCTCCCCCGCCACTCGCCGGCTGCTCCTCCTGCACATCGAACTCATTGCCCTCGGAGCCGATTAGACGCGCTCCCTTGTGGAGGATCTGCTGCAGATCGAACTCGTCGAAGCTCAGCATCCGCTCGCTGCCGCCAGTTGTCGAGGATCCACTCGACTGGCAGCTATCCTCTTCGGCGGCCCCATCGCTCGACGGTCTTTCCTTCTTAATTATGATTCCCGCTCCAGCGCCCGCCACTCCGCCCAACTGTTCTTCGGGTTGCCATGCGGGCACCTGCTTGAGTATGGCTTCCACGGTCTGGGCTGCCGCAATGCGCGTCTCCCATGACGAGCTGTGCAGGTAGCCGACCAGCCGATTGAGCAGCACATGCAGCTCCTGCGGATAGAGTTTTTGAACTTCGCCAATCTGCTTGGCGGCCGCCTGACGTGTGGCCGCTGTGGACCCCGACTCGAGTAGGATGAACAGTCGATCGAGTCTGCAAAGTGGGTAACAGCACGGGATTAGTTGTGTGTTCTCTTTTTGCGCAAGAGCTGCTTCTTACCGAGATGTCATTATATAAATGGAAGAGGTTTGTGATACGATTTGAGTGTCCGTCCGTCCGCCCTGGATCGACGGGTCTCCTCTCTCCTCTACTCCGCTAAGTAACTAATCTGGAAAGCACAAGGGAAGAGGGAGAATTAGGATAAGACTAACAGTGTCTTTGAGTGCTCCAAGCCGGTAGCCCGCGAATCCCAAAACAAAATACATGCAGTGTGCATGACGCGGCACATTGATGCCCAGGAAACCCAGTTGGAAATTTAGGTGCCGCAAGGCGGTCTCCCACTCAAGGGTCCGGCGAAAAAGCAGACCTAAAACTTCATAAATTCGTATTACAGGTAGAAATAAAAAACCATTGTCAAGGCCAATCAAAATTACATCTATCTCGTGGTTATGATGTGGGTACTATTTGTATAATAATCATAGACAGACAGACAGAGAGAGAGAGAGAGCGACCTTTTGCACCCTCTGGGTTGTCTATATTATTCTATAAACTATACATATATTTATTCTAACTATTAGTTAGTTGCATTTGCATTAGCATTAGACAGATGCACATAGTAATGTGCGATAAACTACTGCCGCCATTCCAGAGGGGGGGGGGTGGGTCTGGTCTGTGGGGTCAAAAACATAGATTTATGACATTTTCCAGTGCCTCTTTTGTCCAATAACCAGGAGCCACGTGGACAAAGGCTTGGACAGTGCTTCCAGGAGCAGGGGGGGGTGGGCAGAGACCGCCTCCATTGTGTGGGAAGAGGATTTCAGTGGTGCCTCAACCCATTTCATTTGGTCGATAAGAGGTGGGCTAGGGGCCTCTCGCAAATTGACTCATTCACTGCTTGAATGGGTGCTTCAATGGCTCTGTTGTGCTGTGTTCTGGTGCCTGACTGGCCCGTTGAGGCGTGAGCGTTCGTTCGGGAGCAGAACGTGACAATTGAGTAAATTACGGGATTTTGCATACGACCAGGGACTACGGACAAGCGCAACCGTATTACGCCGAACCTGACGAGGTGACGAGCAAAGGGGATATATCAACGCCGGTCTTTAAAGATATTGAAAAGCGACTTATCAAGCGGAGAAGCCCCTGTTGGGGCACATTCCCCACAAATGACGCTGACAAAAAGTCAAAGGAAAAATGTCTGGCAAGTGGCACGAATGTGACCATTCGCCACGAGCGATTCTAGGGATATATTTGGATAAAATAACAACAAAAAAAGGTTAAAATATATTCGAAATTACCCAAACTTGTGGCTTTTAGATGAACTGAGGTGGGAAATATTCGAATAATATAAGAAAAAACTACAATTACTGAGTTAATGAGTCGCTTTTTGGGTAATCAGCTGTTTTTGGTTTTGCCAGTCACGTGTGAACGTTGAATGCACTGCCCTGTGGACGTCGTGGTATCAAAAAGGTGAATAGCACAAGCATTCGTTTACCCAATAAGCGGATTACCAATATAGTATTCAGAAAAGATAAGAGCACTCCCTTTTCTTTTTTAGATGTCTTATCAGCGGGGTATTTGGAAGAAGGAAGAAGGAGAGAGAGAGGGAGAGGGAGAAGAGAGATAAGCAGCAGAGAAACAGAAACTTAAGGTTCACTGAACCAACGCAAAGAAGTTCTCGAAAAGAACTGACGACGTAGAAACCAATTCTAGAATTACAAGAATACGATACGTAATGGCCTATCCTATGATAATACCCAGTCACGTGCTTAATATCCAATAAAAAACACACACTTACATAAACATAAATAAAAGAATAAACAAATAATGAAAGCATTTGTATGGGGGGGGGGGAGACATGTGTCGCATGGATAAACCATTTAAAGAGGAGTCCCTACTATATCGATTACTATATCTATATATTGTACCGAGACCTTGGCAGGTGGCGTGGCTCTAGCTCTGGCTCTGCCCCTGAAAGCGGGCCTTTTGGAAAATGCTTTGTAATTAAACTTCCATTAGATGAAAATCGACAAATACAAAATGCGGCAATCGCCATCGCAATTATTGTATTGATTTTACCCATTTCCCATTGTCGCGCTGTTCTTCGGTCTACTATGTGGCATGTGGACGGTGGGGCGTGTGGGGGGCGGGGGGTTGCACGTTTATTTATACATTTTCTGCGATAGATAAGCTGCCTGCCTGCCTGACTGCCTGCCGCCCGAATGGGCCCACATTTTCATTATTATCAATATGGTGTGGACACATAAACGGAACGATTAAGGCATGGGGACATGGCCATAACCATTTATTTAGAAATTAGTATGTACATACATTCCACAGTTAGTTTGTCGCAATTTATAGGTTTTTTAAGAAATTTCATCCTTAAAAAATTAAAGCATATTTCTCGATGTTCATGTGGCTGTGCTCCCAATCCATTTTTGGGGGCAAATTTCGACTGTTTTTGCTAGATGAAAGTTCAATATTTATTTCGACAACAATAATGGGGGGTGAGGTGGGGGATATTATAACAGCTGCAGCGCAGAATGTTGCACACACTGCTGTACAGAGTACCCAATCGAATTTATTGGCAAAACAAACAGAACTGAAAGAGGAGTTCTGGGAATCATATGGGGATGGCTTGGATGGTAATGGATGGAATGACGCACTTTCGGAGGCAGAGCATCTAGTTCTACAACTAAAACCTATTGAATATTCAATTGTTGTTCCTCAGGTATTTATATGCCACAAAAACAAAAGACAAGAAACAATGACGAATCTTTGGATACCCTAGAAGATGCAATATCCCTTAAGCTGAGCAACCAATATTCCTGAAATTAAGACATTCCTGGATGCAAGAAATACATAACTTATATTTCTGTGCGCTCCAACAGCTTTGCAATGGCCATTATGCCCCCACAAGAAAGGGTAGTAGGGTATGCAAAAAGTTGAGGCTCCGTTTTGGAAACTAGTTCAAGAGTCGCCCTACCCCAAGCGTCGAAGAGAGACGGCAAGAAAGAGGAGGAAGCCAGTAAGAGACAGAGAGAAAGAGACTGCAGCAGTACCCAGAGTGTGAGTCCGTCAATGGGGCTTGTCGTCGATTACGGCAGCAGACCATAAATAAATACAGGTGCTGGAGCTCTGTTGCTTGCGGCTTGGGGCTGCTGCTCGTACTCGTACTCGTACTCGTATTGCCTATTGCCTTGTTGTGCGGCAACGTGGACACCCGCAACGTATGGGCATTCCACATTTTTGCTACGCTGGTGGCTGATGGTGGCGGCTGATGGCTGGCGACTGTAGTTCGTCCACCCACTGAAACCGAGAGGCAACAACAGAGAATAGAGTCCAATGAATGGGCTGCCGACCACCACCACCATCCGCCCCACCGCTGGCCGGACGACACAAATAGCAAAAGACTAAAAACAAATTGAGCAATGTGCTGCCGACTAAAAATACTAGAACGAGGCGCATTTCACTTGGGATAGGGGTTTCAGCTGCCAAGAATCAAAGAAAAAACCGAAGCGATAAAACAAAAACTCACAAAAGAAGAACAAAATTCGTTTTGTTTTGGCAATAATTTCAGGCAAAAGATGGCTCTTACTGGGTCATATAATTGTGAGCGCGACTGTACATCTGTAACAACTGTTATCCGGCCCAAGCGGATAAACAGCATTCAGAATGGACTTCCTATGAAATTAGTGCACAGACAAATCGAGAGCATATATTCCAGAGCTTTGAATAAAGTTTCCTCAATGGCTGCTCCTCTCTTATCAAAACACACTGTGCCCCCTTGGCCCCGCGTGCTGAGTGCGAGAGAGCAGCACAGCAATAACATAAGCATTACACACACACCCACACACATGGAAACGGGCAACGGAAGCAAAACGCTGGCAACGCCTCTGCCGCTGTCGCAGTCGACGATAAGCGGAGACGTCAGTGCTGCCAGAATTTCAGAGTCCATACAAAACAAATATCCCAAAAAAAGCTAAAACCCGAACAAAATAAGCTACAAATAAATACACCAAAAAAAGGGACATTTTGTGGAAAACAAATGGACAGAGAGCAGCATCGGAGATGCACAAATAAACTAGTTCCAATCTACAGAAGAGATGCAATTTACATTTAAAGCTAAAACCAGCTCAACAGCTAATATAGGCCAAAATGACAGATCTAGCCTGAAATACGCTAAACTGGCAGCAGCGCGAGGGAGACCCGACCCTCGGCTAACACAACGCCCCCCGTGCCCCATGTGGAATAACACCAATGCAATAATCTCTCTGGCGAGAATAAAGCTCGACTGCTGCTATTATGGAGAACAGAACGTGTACGTACTCATTAGATATGCATGTTTTTTAATGTTATATCACTCACCTTTGGCAATGGTTGCGTTTGTGGCGGCGGCGGCCTACCTTTCCCCCTCCCAACAAGCAATCAGCTTTTGTGAGGGGACACGCGACTGGCAAGTCTCTCGCGCAAGGTTTTGCAACTTGCGATTCAACTCATGCGCTCTGCATTTTCTAATTGATTTGTATGCTCCCAAAAACTGTACAATCAATGCCCCCTACTCCTTGCTCCGCTCTGCTGCTGCTGCTGCAGCGTTCAACGTTTTTTTTTCGCAAGCAGCGTCACAAATCGCGTTTTCTTGTTCACTCGCACACGCACGCACAATTGATTTTTCACGCACACACACACTTGCATACGCGTTTCGGTCTGGGGTCCGGCGTGGCGTATTTAATTAGAATGCGGCAAATGTCGTTTGGTCGCATACAATCAATGTTTTAACTTAACATTGGGCTTCACGCTGACACAAACACTCTCCGTCCGCACGGGGCTTTTTAATTTTCGGTTTTCGTTTTCAGGAGTCATGTTGTTCCGATGGCTGTTACATTTATAGTGTGCTTGGCTCAGCACGAAACATGCAGTTTTTAGGCGGTGTGAGGGAGACAGTAATAGACGAACGGCAGATGGCAGAGCGAGATGGAGATAAAACTGGGTATCGATACATCAATACATCGATATATAGTTTTGGTTGAGTTGATAAAGTATTGGTAATATTGTTATGAACGGGAATGCGGATATTTTCTGTGGAATATTGCATCAAATTACACTGTTTTTCTGTTTTTTCTCGTCGATAGATAAGAATATAGTTATCGATGAACAGGGTAGCGCAAAAGAAATATCTGTGATTTTGTGCGATACCTCCAATCATATGAAAATATCACAGCACACCACTAACATTTATAGGTTTGAAAAACATCGGTATCCGCACCGATTGTTTCCCCAGGGATGCACTCCCACAATCGATTATTTCGGTAATTTGTGTGCGTCCCTTTTTCGTTTTCGATAGTGATTTCTTTTTCCGGAAAACTGCAAATATAATTGATAAAAGCCCATAAAAAGTGTTGCATGATGAACACACTGGGCCCCAAGAAGGACGGAAGTCCGAATATTGACTTCTTTCAGTCGTCAGAGACGCTGCAGGGCTTCGAATCAATCAGGCAATGGCTGCAAAAGAATTGTAAAAAGGTGAGTACAACAACGCTGCCGACGCAAAACAAAAATGGCGCTTTAGTTCGTGGAAAAAAAACAATCAATTGCAAAAACTCTTCCCTTTTAGTACCTGGCGCACAGCTCGGAGCCCATTACCAAGGAATCCCTGGCTCAATTGCTTATACAATTTCTGCAATATGTGGAGGCGAAGCTGGGCAAAAATTCGGCCGAGCCGCCGGCGACCAGAATTCCGGTTAGTAGTCGTGTGTGGGGAGGGTGCTCTTTGTACAGGGTGTTCTGTGTACGTGTTCGTGTGTACATGCGAATATTATAATTTCGGGGATGGGATTTGGATATTATATTTGTGGAACGAGCAGCGTTAATCGAAATGTCTTCCCTTCCTCCCGTCAGATGCGTTGCTTTCTGGACTTTAAGAACGGCGGAGGTCTGTGCATCATCTTCTCCACGATGTTCCGATTCCGCGCGGAGCAGCGGGGAAAGAAGTTTGACTTTTCCATTGGCAAGAATCCCACGAGGAAGGATCCCAACATTCAGCTGCTGATCGAGATCGAGCAGGCTCTGGTGGAGGCGGATCTATACCGCATACCCTACATCTATATAAGGCCGGAGATCGAGAAGGGTTTCGAGGGACGGCTGCGCGAGATTCTCGACAATCGGAGGGTGGAAATCGTCACCGACGAGGAGGATGCCACGCACATTGTCTATCCCATTGTGGATCCGCATCCGGACGAGTATGCACGTCCCATTTTCAAGCGTGGCAGTCATGTGATGCTGCATTGGTACTACTTTCCCGAATCCTATGATTCGTGGACGGTCAACAGCTTCGATTTGCCGGAGAATATTCCCGAAAATCCGGAATCTCCGGCTGAGAGGTGGCGCGTCTCGGCCTCCTGGATCCTCGACTTGGAGCAGTACAACGAATGGATGGCCGAGGAGGACTATGAGGTGGATGAGCAGGGCAAGAAGAAGACCCACAAGCAGCGCATGTCCATCGACGACATCATGTCCTTTGGCGATGAAAAGAAAAAGCCCAGCACCAGCACTGGAAAGCAGAAGCGACGTCGCTCGCCCTCGCCCACAACATCCACATCGAAGCCCGGCAAGCGCAAGCGTTCCCCGGCCGTGATTCACAAGAAAACCAGAAACGATGAGGAAGATGAAGATCTGACGCGGGACCTGGATGATCCGCCGGCCGAACCGAATGTTCAGGAGGTGCACAAGGCCAGTACGGCCTTGCAATCGACTTCCAGTCCAGCACCGGGTAGCAAATCGCGTGGCGACAACGATATGATGCCCATCAAGGGTGAGTGGTCTCTTTTTCTTCCTAGGATTGCATGTTGAGCATATTTTTGCATCCCTTTAGGTGGAACGATGACGGATCTGGACGATGAGATGACTGGGGGGAGTGCTGCCCAGGCACTGTCCACAGGCGATGGGGACAACTCGCAGACGGGCAAGACGAGCGACAACAGCAACACCCAGGAGTTCTCCTCGTCCGTCAAGGAGGATATGGAGGATAATGTGACCGAGCAGACGCACCACATCATTGTGCCCTCGTATTCGGCATGGTTTGACTACAACTCCATCCACGTGATCGAGAAGCGCGCGATGCCAGAGTTCTTTAACAGCAAAAACAAATCCAAGACCCCAGAGATCTACATGGCCTATAGAAACTTTATGATAGATACCTACAGGTGCCGTACTCCTATAAATACTGCTCTATCTGCCAGTTTACATCGTATTCCTTTCATTTTAGACTCAATCCCACGGAGTACTTGACCAGCACCGCCTGTAGACGCAATCTAGCGGGAGATGTGTGTGCCATTATGCGGGTTCATGCCTTCCTGGAGCAGTGGGGATTGATCAACTACCAGATCGATGCAGATCTGCGTCCCACGCCCATGGGACCGCCGCCTACCTCGCATTTCCATATCCTGTCCGACACGCCCTCGGGCTTGCAGGCCATTAATCCGCAAAAAACTCAGCAGCCATCGGCCGCCAAGACGCTGCTGGATCTCGACAAGAAGCCGCTGGGCAAGGATGGTAGCTTAGAGAGCTTGGGCGGCGACAAGAGCGGCACCCTTGGCGCCATCAAGACGGAGGCCTTGGAGAATGGAGCCGCCAGTGGATTGAGCTCTGGCGTGAGCCAATTTGGCTTGAAGCTGGATCAGTATGCCAAGAAGCCGGCTGCCATGAGGAACCGCACGGCGGCCAGCATGTCCAGGGAGTGGACCGACCAGGAGACACTGCTTCTGCTCGAGGGTCTGGAGATGCACAAGGACGACTGGAACAAGGTGTGCGAGCATGTGGGCTCCCGCACCCAGGACGAGTGCATTTTGCATTTCCTTCGGCTGCCCATCGAAGACCCCTATCTGGAGGACGATGGCGGCTTTCTGGGACCCCTGGGCTGTCAGCCCATCCCATTCAGCAAGAGCGGCAATCCCATTATGTCCACGGTGGCATTTTTAGCCTCTGTGGTGGATCCCCGGGTGGCCGCCGCAGCCGCCAAGGCAGCCATGGAGGAATTTGCAGCCATAAAGGTGGGGGAAATTCATTAATTTCTTTATACTTTGTTAACCTTTGATGTTTCAACCTGCAATCGTAATCTCTTCTGTCGTTAGGACGAGGTGCCAGCCACCATTATGGACATCCATATAAAGAGCGTGAAGAAGGCCTCCGCCGGCGGCAAGTTCAATCCGAACTTTGGTTTGTCCAACAGCGGGATTGCGGGCACTGGCAACGACAAGGAGGATGAGGAGAGCAAGGATGGTAGCAGCGGCTCGGCCACAGCTGCCGGTGGCGCAGGCGGAGGAGCAGGAAGTGATGAGGAAATGAAGGATCTTACCAAGAAAGACGGTAATTCAATGGATATCTATAGAGATTTTAAGAGGGAATGTTCTGTTTCCTTTCTTTTTTGTTGATTGAATTTGATTTTAATGCGCAAATTTGTAATTCGTTTGAAATGTGGCCGTCATTTATTTGTTTTTTTTTTTCGTTTTTATGTTCTACAACAACAACAACAACAACAAAAACCACCAACACAACAGACGATGCCAAGTCCAAAGACAAAACGAAATCGGATACCAAGACGAACACAAACACAGACTCTAGTTCCACATCATCATCATCATCATCGACAGCCACAAGCAACACGAACACTACTACAGATAATAAGAAACCGAAAGATTCGTCGGATAAAGCCAGCAAAACAGACAAATCAAATAAATCCTCACCCACAGACCCAACAGCAGCCGCATCAGCAGCAGTCGTCCCCAGTGGCAGTGGAGCAGGCGGAGTGGATGTTGACATCAAAACGGAGGAGAACAGTGGCGACGGGGAGACGAAGGATGGCAGCGATGGCTCCAAGGATGGCTCGAGTGGCCAAGGCAGCAACAAGGAGGGAGCCTTCAGTGAGAACAACATGCAGACGGCAGCAGCAGCCGCTCTGGCCTCGGCGGCCGTCAAGGCCAAGCATTTGGCTGCCCTCGAGGAGCGCAAGATCAAGTCTTTGGTGGCCCTGCTGGTCGAGACGCAAATGAAGAAGCTGGAGATCAAACTGAGGCACTTTGAGGAGCTGGAGGCCACCATGGAGAGGGAGCGCGAGGGCCTGGAGTACCAGCGACAGCAGCTGATTACAGAGCGTCAGCAGTTCCATTTGGAGCAGTTGAAGGCCGCCGAGTTCCGGGCCCGCCAGCAGGCGCATCATCGTCTGCAGCAGGAGCTGCAGGGCCAGGCAGCCGCTGCCGGTACCATGATCCTGCAACAGCAGCAGCAGCAGCAACAACAGCCGACGCCGCCACCGCAGCAGCCACAACAGCAGCAGCCACTGCCACAGCATCTGCATGCGCAGCAGCAGCAGCCACTGCCGCCCCATCAGACGCAGGTGCAGCCCCAGCCGCTGGCCGCACCATCGGCACAGCATCAGCCCCTACCGCCGCACATAGCAGCTGTGGGCGTGGGTCCGCCGCCAAATGGGGCGTCTTTTGCAGCGCCGCCCATGGCGACGGCAGCTACTGGTGGAGCACCTCCACCAGGAGGCGGAATACCTGCCGTTTTGGCCACTGCCAGCGAACAAGCAGGAGCAGCGGCAGCAGTCGCCGCAGCAGCAGCCGCAGCGGCGGCGCAACCTCAGGCACCCACAGCGATGGGTAAGTGATTAAAAAAAGGTTTCCAATTGAATGGGAAAGATTAATGAACTTCTCTGGTCATCTAGATACCACACCGCCAATCAGTGCACCTGTTGCCGAGGCCCCAAGTGCACCGGGGGGACCGGTGGTGTTGCCGCCCGCTGTCTCAAGCATTCCTCCGGCCAGCGCTGTGGCTCCTGTGGCTGCTCCAGCCGTCGCTCCTCCATCTTAACTCTTTATTTAACGTATAAGCCAGCAAAAATTATTTAAGTTTAAGTCGTACGCTCTCATTATGTCTTATGTGTACTCTCCTCCTCCTCCTCCTCTCTCTCTTTTTATTTTGCTCCACTCAAAGCCCAAAACAAAGTCTTTTACTGTAATCCCGCCCAGCTTCTCGTGTGCTGTATATGTCTTTTAGTTTCGTTTCGTATCAGTCGAGTCCCCTCTGCCTCTGCCTCCGCCCCTGCGGTGCACAATTATTTGAATCTAAGTTTCAAAATACAAACAATCCATTCAATAAAAATATATTTACAAATACAAATGCTCGACCCGTTTGTACAGACTTGTCTTTACTTTATTTCTTACTTCATTTACAATGAGAGTTTCCTTAAGGTGATAGCATAATCTATATGCTACGTAAAATGTAGCCAGAAATGTGGGTGGGTTCAGTTCGAATCACTGTATGCACTGGCGTTTGAGTACATTCGGGGATGCCAGCAGACCAAGATCATTGCTGGAATGGCCACGTTTCAGGGGCGTTATTATCAGTTGATCTAGCTCCACCAAAGTCGACTCATCCTCCGGGTCCGCCTTGGATTTGTTTACTTTGATCCACGTGCCGCTGCAATATTGAAGATTCTTCGGCTTGACTTGCGTGCAAACGGTAATATTTAATGAAAGCAGATTTTTTTTCGGCAATGTTTCCTGAAGCGCTGGGAGAGGCAAACCTTCCTTTGCACTGCGCAGACCCTGGGCAAAGTCTTCCATGCTCTTCACGTAGACCTTGTTGTAGAAGTCAATGATGTCCCCGGACTGGCCATCGCCAAGAGGAACCGCACGATAGACTTCCCTGCGGGCGTGGGGCTGCCAGCGATAGTGCTGGAGGATCTGACTAAAGTTGAGGCGCAGGCGCTTGAGGCGGGCATGCAAGTGGATGGCACATATCAGCAGGTGATCGAGATTCCGCTGCTTGAGGAGATCTCCGCCCTGTTGGATGAACGAGTGCTCGGCAATGAGCCATATTTTGGGAAAATGTTCCATCAAGACGAGGCTCTGGCAGAGGTTAACCAGGCGTTGGTTGGCCAGACAATAGAACTTGCACAGACAGATGACAAAGCCGGTCCTTGCTTTTTCCTCCGGTCCTGATCCCAACGCATTCTCCTTTTCCCTGGCCTGAACCTCTTTACAGCTGGGCACACGCTGCGCTTTGCCTAATATTTTCCAAAATGACGAGTCTCCGCGGAACATCAGCGATCCGAGACACTCGTCCTCGACTGCCTGTAGGTGCTTGATCAGATCGCGGCCCATCAGACCTGTGCGGTGCCGCACCACCAGCTCCAGGATTTTCTGAAATTCGTACGCATCCAGCGAGTAACATTTCAAGATAAAGGGAAACTTTAGTTCCTCCACACGATCCTCGCGGATGCGCAGGGCCAGCTCCAGGCAGCAGGCGACCAGTGTGAAACTCAGAGTTCTCTGTTTCAGCAGCTGGACCATCTTCAGATGGGGCTTTAACAACAGCTCTGAGCTGATGATCCTCTGAAGGAGTTGGTAGTAGAGTCGGCAGGCCAGCGCAAAGCACTCACCGGATGCATCTGTGCTCAAGTGATCTCGCGAGGACACCCCGAATGTACGGGCCATGTCAAGCACGAGATTCTCCACATTGCTGAGCACATCAGCGTCCTCTGGGTCCAAGGCTTCTGTGATCACCGAAGGCATCGCCTTGGGGAGCTTTTGAAGCTGCTTGTAGCGGTAAGGAACCCTAGGTTTATACCTCGCGGGCGGCGTTTTTTTGCTGCAAGACAGAAACCGTTCATCGATCTCACTGATGTCGGCCACATGGTTTGTGTAGTTCCGGTTTAGAGTAGCCAAATTGACGTCCAAGAGGCCCTCCTTAATGATCTCCCGCATGAAGGTGTCGTTGCCCAGCAGATTCTGATCCGAGAAGAGCACCACCAGAGCCTTGTGGAAGAAGGCGTTCTTCATGACACGCACACCCTTCCGCGGCAGATCTGGGATCAGTGAGCAGATTTCCTCCAGTGCACTGTATTTGAGGAGCAGGCCATCGTCAAAGTCATCGCTGCCCCATTTGCTGGGCACACCTGGAAACGTCCTGTTAATCACCCAGGCATTGCCCATCTCCAAGGCATTCACGTAGAGAAGCTCCAAAGTGCAGATGAGCACCTGACAGCCACTCACCAGATTCGAGGTGGCGAAGCCGGGCAGCTCGTTTCGGATGGTCAAAAACAGAAGCCAGCCAAACTCGTACAGTGATGTGTGGATGGAACGAGCCTCTACGTTCTCAGTGTCCTCCTCTGGCAGTACGAACAGGCGATCGAATAAGCGCTGGTAGTGTTTCCTAATGATTAGGGTCATGCATAGCCGTCTATGCAGATCGTCGATCTCCTGCTGAAAGACCTTTTCGTTCTTGACCAGCACGTTCCATTGCTTCATTCTCTCCATAAACTGATTAATGTTCACCTTGAATGCCGCGAGTAATTTGGTCAGTGACAAGTTCCAGCAGCTGGTGCCTGCCTTTTCCGCTGCATTCGTTGGATAGTCGGTGATGAGTTTGGCATCGAGCATGTCCTTGATCTTCACCCGCTGCAGCTCACAATAGACGGCACAGCAGAGCCATTCTTGCACATCCCGCTTCTCGGTTAGCCCGCCATCGCTGGTCGATTGTTGAAAGGCGGCAAGTGCCTTCAACTTGATCGCCGGGTCCAGATCCAACATATCGCAAGTGGCCGTAAAATGTAAATTGTTCATCTCGGCCGCGCCGCCCTCCGCGCAGATATTCATTGTTCGCTATTTGAAAAGATATGAGTGCTATTTTCTATTTATTTGCTGATCGACCCTAAAATTTACCCCAAGTTCCGTTTTGACTGTACAAAATGTGAATTTTTCCAAAGGCGCGAATGGTTAAAATTTCTACCATTTGCGAGCAGGTTTGCTTCCGATATCTGCCCTGCCGCTAGGCTTGCATTCTTAGTGCTATCGATTGTGGATCGTGGGGCGATATTTCTCAAAGCGATATGTGGGGGTGCATGTGCACTGACATAAACAACAGAACAACAACAATGCTGCAATCCAATCGTGTGCTGCAGCGGGAACAAGTTGAGCTCCTTGCTATTGAAAAGAAGCTGCTTAAGGTGGTGCCTGTTATCCAGGAGGCCTTAAATTCGCTAAAGGTATGGCATCGCCCCTAAAACCATGACAAATCACTAACTTGATTCCCCGCTCAAAGGTGGAGGAACTGCATCTGAAATCCTTGGGACTGGAGCGTACCATCGAATCACAGCGAGTTGTGCCTGCCCATCGCACACACTTTGATATGAATGCACCTCCTGCTGCCATGCAACCGGATCAAATTAACCAGCAGAAAATCGATTTGGACCTCTTTATAAACAAGTTGGAAGGCGGTGAGGAATTGGATTCGGATTGAGATTCGATAGCTAAAATGTTTATTCGTGGTTCTTGTTTCCTGGCGATGAATCTGCCAGTTCACACAGACCATACGTGTACATATGTACTTCGGAACTTAAATAAACACATCTTTCGTGCACTTAAATACGTGTACAATTAAATAGGGGTAAAATTACAATTACCAAAGAACGAAAGAGTAACTAAACTACTAAAGCTATGCGCTAAAAACCGTTGTTGGCCTTCAATTATTCTGGGTCTTGGGTGCCACCGTCAGAAGATTCTCCTGAGCTGTCGACCCGTTTCTTTTTCTTGGAAACCTCATCATCGCTGCTGTCGCTGTCTGAGCTGGAGCTGGAGCTACTAGACGAGCCCGATTCCTCGCCCGAAGAACTGCCGTCTTCATCCGAATCGGAGCTGGAATCGCTGGAGTCCGAGCCAGACGAGTCTGACCCTGAGCTGCTGCCAGAACTCCCAGAACTGGAGGAGGAGGAGCTGTTGCTATTCTTTCGCTTGCGTTTCTCCTTCTTACTCGAAGCTGCCACTGGCTGGACTGCTGCCGCCTCGGCAGCAGTTTTGTTGGCAATGTCATCTTCTTTATCTGCCAGATGCTTGCTAAGCTGCTTTGTGCGTGAGCTACGGTGCACATATTTGCGTTTCTCCTTACACTCGTAGCTCCAGTGGCCCATTTGAAGACATTTCTGGCAGCGTACGCCATTCGGAAAGGCGGCGGCCAGTTTTGCCGACCTATGGAGGCGTGAAGGTTAGTTAGTTTACTTTTTCTCGGCGCCCGGCTACTTTTATTACCTCTGTTTTTGCGCTAGTTTGCGTGCTGCGAGTCCTACCAAAGTCATCCTGAAGAATTCTTTCAGTCGGTGCCTGGAGACAATTTTGACGGTGGTTGAACTAAGGCTTTGGGGTAAAATTTTCACGAAAAATGGATAGAAAAATGTTTTTATTTTTTCCCTTTTTGCGTCATACAAAACTATCGATTCGAAAGCATCGGCTGGAAGAAAAAATATCGCAAAAAGTGCCATGTGCGACAACCCTGCGATCGATACCTGTAGACCCACTAGCTAATCAAAATTATATCTATCTATTGTTTAATATTGAATTTTTAGAAAAATGGTATATAATTTATACTATAATTAAATGTGCAATAATGCACAACTCTTCCAAGGCTCCAACACAGAATAGTAAACCTCCACTAGCTAATTGCTCGCAACGGTATGAGTGCTTTTTGACCATATTTGGTCAACTTTGTTATTTAAACAATAACAAAACTCATTGCTGACTAAGCGGCGAAAGTGGATTGCAGCAAAGTCCATCGACAATCACCACACAATCACAGGTAAGGTCAACGTTGGAATAGTGTATCAGTCAGCGGATTAATTATTGTGAATTTAGAATAGCGTTCGAAATGGAGACAACAGCGATGGTGCCGAGGGCGCCTGCTCGTATGATGACACCGGAAGAGCTGGTGCTGCAGTCGCTCACCAAACAAATCTTCAAATCGCGACTTTTTCGCGGCTACTACCTGGGACGCTATTTCGTGGAGCAGATCGGGGATTATAGAGACGTTATTGCCTTGCAACGCAGCGAACGGGAACTGGAGAAACTTCTAATCAGAGATGCAGGCCAACTGCAAATGTTTTACCAGCGCTGTGTGCCCAATATGTGGGTGGGCATATCATATGGTAGTCTGGGAAACTACAAGCACATACCACATCCTGCCCAACTAGAGACCTGCATTTGGGCAGAGCTGAACGACTTGGCCCTTGGTGAATATTGGTTTAGTATCAAAACGCTGCGGTTTCGGGATCAGGAAGTGCTGCTAAAGCTCAAGACTGTAAGAGCTGTTGAGCCAGAGCCTATGGCAACGCCGAGAAGATCCGTCTCGATAAACAGGACAACGGCAAGCAATACCATAACAGCAGCAGGCGAGAGTTCGACCACAGAGATCCAGGTGACCGATCAACCCCCTCCACTTGGTTTGGCCGACTTCTTGGAAGTGCTGCGGCAGTGGGGTGAAGGCATCAAACAGGCCACCTACGACTTTATGGCGAACGATGTAAACAAGCACAACATCATGGGCACAATACGCTTCCTGGGTCTGCTCCTATTCTCAATAGGAGGCGGAGCCATTGCTGCCTTGCGGTTCTTGGGAATCTTCGCCGTGAGATTCCTCTTTGAGCTAAGTCGGCTATCACACACCCTCACGCCCATTCTGCTCCAAATCCTGCAATTTTTGAACAATATTGTGGGTGGCGTTTTTATATTGTTCACCATGATATGGAAGGATATTATAACCCGTGGTCAACCGCCAACCCCTAAGCAGCCGCTGGAAGCAAGTACACGCTTCAAAAGCATCACCTACGATCGTAGCGATAGACGCCGTTGGCGATGATCCTCCAGCAAAAGTGGAATGGCCTAGCATGTCTTGTATTTAATATAATATATAAGGTGAAAGAGATTTAAATTTTAATTGTGTTACTAGCGTTAAGCAACCTGAAACCCCACTCAGATCGATCCGATTATGTAGAAATTTTGTTTCCAGATTGTAAGCCAAAAATGCAATGCATATATTAAATTATTCGAAAATCTTTTGAACCCGTGTAGTGTTTAGTCTCGTCTATCGATGTATTAAATTGTAATCTTTTTGTAAATTAAATGCACGGAGAAAATGAAACAATGGGAATTTGTTTGTTAGTTTTAATAGTTATACACTTTCCCTTTATTACTTTAGTTGATTTTAATCTCATTAAATTGTTCTCATATATAGTTATTATGTATATACTCGTATGTGGTGTCGCCTGGAGCGCTATCTGTACGATCTTTACACAAAATGTTTTTTGTTTGCGGTGTGTGCCTAGTATTCAGGGAAAATCCATTCCATTTCTCTGGGTCTACATCGATTTGAGAATGATCTATGGCATTTCAGGGAGCGCTTCTCAGTTTCTCTGTTTGTCTGTTTGGGTGTCTAATTTAGCACCCATTAATGGATTTATGGGGGTCCCCCCACCTGGGTCCTCTAAATATCATTATCAATTATTAAACAACTAAATTATACATTCTGGTTTCGTAGGTGATATACTTTAATTAGTACATATACATATAATTTATTTTATTTCCTTTTTGAAATGCTATAATTATGGAATGCCGCTCAACAAACGTTTGCTCATACAACTTTATTTAATTTGTTTGCCTTTTTCGGGGTTTTGTTTAATAATAGACAATAAAATATGTGTGTGAGAGAAGGGGTGTCCTGATGCTTGGGGGATTTGACATAGTAGTGGTATGTATCTTTTGGGATTCGGTTAGGGTTTGGATTGGGTTCTGGGGGTTCTGGGCTGTTCTGCCTTGTAAAATACATATGTATGTTGTCAACATCATTACATTATTTGTCTTTAATTGTTAATATTATATTATTTAGTTATTAGTTTAGTTTATGCACTAATTCGCCTGTCATTGTGTCGCCAACATGTTTAAAAACTCACAAAGTAAATGTAAAATTTAAAATATGTTTTTCGTTTTTAATTTTAATTTTTTTTAATAATCCATGTGGTGTCTTGTAAATACTTTCATTTTCATTTGCATTTGCGTTTTAAAAGTAAATGTACAATATACAGTTTAATGCCATAACTTTTAAGTACTCTGTACTCCGTACTCTTCTGTTCTCTGCTCGTCCCGTTTTTATTTGTTAAGATATATTTTTGCCATTCGCTAACAAATAATTACACATTTATAGCATTTTCATTTAACGTTTCATTCTGCAGAAAATAATGTTGTTTTTTTTTGTTTGGTTTGGTTTGGTTTTTTGTTAACAATTAGTTAGACATTTAGAGCAAAAACATTGATAATATAGAATTTGTCTTGTTTTTTAGTTTATGCATAAAAATTTGTCTAGTGAAATATATATAAATATATATGTTGTTTCAAGGGTTTTGAACTGCTTATTGTTATAATTGCGTTTACTTTTCATTTGTTTTATTTGTAATTTGTTAATTGCGTTTCGTTTTTAGTTTTTAGTCCAATTCAGAATTAATTATTGTTTTGGCATTTCATTTTGTTTTTATAGTTTCGTTTCAAGGAAGTATCGTTAGTGTCTCGTTAGTGGAACAGCAAAAGGTGAGATATTTGTGGGGATTTTAAAATGAGAGAACTTGTTGGCGCGCCTTAAATTGAGCTAAAACAATAAATATTTCATTTGCATTTGCATTTGCAATTGGATTTTCATTTTCATATCATTCGTTATTTAGTTAAGCATCAATCAATGAGGTTTTTATCTAGTTTCCGTTTAGTTATAAACTATTTGAGGGGGAAATAATATAATACTCTCGAATGTTCTCATTTCCTGCTCTCAACTAATGGAATGCTATGTTTTTGTCTTTATTTTATTCAAGAAAAAGTACAACTCAAATTTCTCAACGTTTTATTTTGTGTGTCTCTCGTATCTTTACATATTTATATAGAGTATACATATATATATCTCATATATCTATATCTTTATTTCATTATAATAATTTTTTACACATTAAATTCAAATGCATTAATTTATCTTCTGTATATATATATATATATTTATATATAATTTATTTATAAATATAAATAACAAAATGTTTCCCTTTGAAGCTTTGTTTTTATCTTTATCTTTCGTTTTCGTATTCTTTTACTGTTTTTTGTTTCTATATTCAAATACGATTCCTGCGTCTATAGCTTTAACCAGTTTTCTCGAGTGTTTTCTATATAGTATGTATGTACTTATTGATAGGGTTACTGGGTTACTGACTGCCATCGGCTCTCTCTCGACTTTTTCGTGTGCTGAACAATTGGCAAGTAATACCGACGACTCTTCCCCGTACTTCGCTCGTCCTCGAGCTCAACCAAAGAAAAGAGAATATAGTAAAGAGATATACATACATATACCTATATATATATGGGTATTGTATATATATATATTTTTGTGTACCGGAATCGAATCGGTTTTGGATTTTTGCTTTTTGTAGCGGCTAAAACGTTAAGGTTTAATAAAATCGCTTTTCTTTTGTTTTTAGTGTCTTATATCATGTCTGAACGTGAACTGAATAAAACGTACATATCTGCTTGGGGAGTGAGGGGGGGCCAATAATCTGAACCAACTTTTCCAATAGGCCACCAGAAGGCAAGCCTCAGACGGGCACTAGAAGAGTGCTACTGGGCGAGCCTCGTCTCATAGATAGCCCAACATCGTGCGCTTTAGGCTTTTCAAAGTTCTGTGTGATCGTTGGTCAGTAGGTATTGGTTTTTATATTTCAATATTTTTCAGGGGGTTTAACAATCAAATGGGTATTTCAATCAAAGAGTAAACAAGGGGTAGAAAGGAATGGAAAAGAAAGATAAGTTAAAGATAGTTATAAACTTAGAGCCAACTTAGAAGAAACTACGATATAAGCTCTTAATTACTTTAAATCATCGGTATCCTCAATTAAATCGGCGTACTCCTCCCAGTCGTTGTTGGTCGAGCGCGTGCGCAAGTTTGATATTGTCGGTTCTTCCTCGTCCTCCTCATCGCCGGCATTGCCCTGCTGTTTCCTCGGTTTTCTGCCTCCACCTCCGCCAGTGCCGCCTTCGTCCACCACCTCGTAGTCTTTGAGTTCAGCTTCCAGATCCTTTTCCCATTGTTCTTCTAACAAATAACGAATAAGGATCAATCATTAGAATGTGTGTGGCTTAGAGGGGTTTGAGTATTGTATATATAGGGTTACAAATATGGGGTAAACATATAGTATATAGGGTATAGCATACATGGTTTACATATAGAATATATTGTATTTAGTTTAGTATCAAAAGTGTCTAGGCAAGCAGTTGAATTGTGGTTTTTAGTGACCGTCCCAAGCAAGTACATGGTTTAGCTGATACTCAAGATCAAGTTCATTTCATCGGTTGGGGGTTTACCTTCTAATCGGCGAGCCTATAACTAAGACATAGATTTTCACAGACTGTAATACGTTTGGGTATGCGCACCGTGACTGAATAATAGCCGTCTACAAATAGTGGGAAATTTATTTATATTTTCACTTAGTCAATCGTCAGAATCGAGGTCCAATTAATGTTGCTATTAGGCTGTACACAATATGTATGTATGTATATATAGGAATATCTAGCAGTAATTAACGAATAGCGTGCGCCCAATCATTCGTGGGGGTAGGATTCCACTTCCACTTCCCTTCAACTTCCACCCCATCCATGACTTGCTTGTTGTCCCCAAACACCAGTTGTTGTTTCGAGTTTCACACTCCATCAATTAACAGAAATAATTACCATAATAATTATACATTGGTGTGTATTTACAGCATTTACGCATAAAAAGCAAGCAAACTGAACATTTTAAAACTATTTACAGATAATAATTACACAGTTAAAGTAACATAAAGCGGGGCCAAATATGAACGATTTTCTAAAAGCTGGCAACAAATATTTATAGTTTAATCAACTGAAAATGCCATATGTAAAGATAGAGAGAGAGAAAGATAGGGGTTTTGGGGTAAAGAAAGAGACACGACACTTAGAATTGTGTAACTTCCCCTGGTTTTCGTTATCGGGTTTCGGGAAGAAAGCTTTAATTTTTAATTTTATTCTCATTGATTTTGTGTGATGAGTTGGTCTTCAAAAAAATGTACACTTGAACATCAAATTGGTTAGAAAGTCATAAAGTGTAATCTCAATTATCTCTAATCGATTTTTGTTTGGTGCAGTAAAAAAAAAGCATTCAAATTTCCGTTATTAGAAGCGATACGTTTTTTGGAAGAGGTTTCTTTCCTCAATCCCTCCCGAAAGTTTTAATATAAAGCACATACATCAATATAGATCAAGAAGGTTTGAAGATATAGATTCCCTTGCAGATTGATCGTTTCAATCATAAAGTAATCCAAATTGTATATAAATTTACTTTGCTTTGAAGTAGAATTCCTTCTTTGGAAAAAATACAAAATGTACGAATATACATATCCCCTGAACGGTTCTGTATTTGACTATATGTCTAGTGAGCGGATATAAAGTATCTCTATTTTATTTGGCTGATCATTAAAAGGCGGACAGACACTCCATGGTTACATCGATTATTTAGTATCGTTAAAATCTTTTTTAAAAATCAAAAACGCAAACATAAATTAAGCTTTTACTAATTAAACACACAACAACGACATATAGTAGACACACAGACGAGAGCGTATTGGGAAATGATTATTGAAAATTGCAACTATTGTTGGGATATCTACAATATATACATCTAGCATTGCCGAACAGATAAGTAGTAATATTTTATGCAATTGAAAAACCAACAATGGAACAGAAAAGATTGTCACAACTAAAGTTTTGTTGCAATTTTATGTTTAGGTTTTTTTTCGGGTGTTTTGTTTTTTGGATTTTTTGTTTAACCAACAATTTCTAACTTACCACACAAAATTTTGTATCGGTTTCTTTTCTTTTCGTTTTTTTTTTTTTGGTTTTAGTTTTTTAAGTAACATTTTTGAGGTTTCTTTCTTCGGTTTATATATGTATAAATAATGCCTTCTTTTTTGTTTGGGTTTAAATTAAATTGTCTTTTTGTTGTCAAGTGAATATCTTTATATGTATGTATATAATTTTGTTTGTTTTGTAGTAGTTTCTTTCGTTTTCGTTTCGGGTTTCTTTTTTTGTTCGCTAAACAATTTTTTTCGCTTTTTCTTTTGGGCAATTTTCGCAGTATTCTTTTTGTTTTCGATTTGTCTTGTATAATTTTGTTGCTGTTTATTTTGTTAGTTGTGTTTTTGTTTCTTGCATTTTTTGAATTTAGATTTAGGTTTTTTTTTGTTTTTGGTTTTTGTTTTTAATCCATTCAATCTTCTGCAAGATGATTCGTAAATAAATTAAGAAATACATGAAGAAAAGTAAATGTTTTGTTAAAATTGTTTCGCATACAGATTCATCAGATATTTTTTGGTATTAAATTACGAGTATTCTTTTTTTTTTTGGAAAATTTTGTGTATTTGTTGGGAGGAAAGGTTGTCTTTTGTGTCGCGGCTAGTAGTTTTTGGGGGGATATTTTTCCAGTTTTTAAAAATGTGGAGAAATGTGTGAAAAAAGTAAGGGCAAAAAAGAAACATTGGGGTTCGGGGAAAAGAACAGAAACTTGATCTAGCGAATTATCATAAATGAAATTGAATTGCAAATTGAATAAAAAGGAGCACGAAATTGCAAAGAGAGATAGATAGAGAGAGAGAGATAGAGAGTATCAATAGGATATATGTGGTATATAAGAATTTCTTGATCGGTTTGGTCATACTCAACTTGTTCGAAATTTGTTTTGTGGCTTTAGACTGTTTCTTAGACTGTTTTCTCGACTATCATTATCATCTCGATATCAAATCATATCTCATATCATTTGTAATAAATGGCAAACGAAAGTTGGTTTTTATCCAGGGTATACGTTTTCTTTATATATTGTATAGTACGGTACGGTGTACGTGTGTGTATTGAATTTATATAATACTTTTGTTTCTGTTATCCTTTAGTGGCTTTAATTCTATATTTGTTTATGGGAATTGGTTTATTTGGTTTAGTGTTACATTCAATTGATAGATTGTTTAGCTTTTCGTTTTTAGTAATTAAATGCCAGAGCTTTTATGATAAGTAACAAACGATTTTCACACAAAATGTAATTTACATAAAAGAAAGAAACAGAGCAGAGGAGAAAAAAGAGAATTGTTTGGTTTTTACACTTGTTTTGTACACACATTTTCTGTTTGTTTTATGTTTTTTCTTCATTTGTTCAGCATATTTTTTGTTTGTTTTGGCTTGGGTATTGGTTTTGTGTTTTGCAAAACAGAATATGAAATGAATTTCGACAAGAGACATTGTTGTGTGTGTGTGTGTGTGTGTGTGTGGAAAATGGGCATGAAGGAAGTCTTGCCACTAAATTCTAGATGAAGAGTAGACGGCTGAAGCCTAGCAGAATCGTTGGCCAAGCTTACGAGTATCTACAAATAGTAATTCCTGGTCTACAAATGTGTTCTTTGGTGTATGAATGAATGTTCTTTGTGTTGTCCAGGAAACCAATGAAATTTGTTCGAGCAATTTCCATGGGGCAAATGCATGTACAATAAATGTTAGTCTTCAAACCAAATTAATTAAACAGAACGGAAAACAATAATAATAATAATTATAGGAGAAAATAAAAAACTTAAGAAATCTTACCATCGTTTGGGGCTAGGGCTTGCTGGGTCATGCTATCGATGCCCAATTTTCGCATACCATCTTGGATTTCAGCCAAATCTGAATCGGTTGTGGTCTGAAAGTCGTCGGAAACGAATTCCGATTCAGAGATTTTCTGTTTCATGCCCATGCCGGCCTTGCTTTGGTCTGCCTCTTTGGCTTCGGGCTCTATCACGGCCTTGGGCTGTTCGGCAATGGCCTTGGTGGTCAAAGGAGTCTCCCCCTTCACGGGGCTGGCGACAGTCTTGGTTGTGTTTTCAGTTTTCAGGGCCACTTCTTTGGCTGATCGTTTGACAGAGGTTGAGTGGAACAATTTCGTTTGATTTTCGTGTAATTGTAATTTCGTGTTTGAAAATCATAAAATACAAATTAAATTAAAAGGAAATATAATTAAATGATAAGAAGTCGAGTTGAGGTGAGGCGCTGGGCGGCTGAGATTCGAGAGGATCGCGATTGACAGGATGAGCGTTTTGGGGAAAAGTGCTAGATAGAACCGAAAAAGCTCGAATCGCTGACGACACAAGCCAAGTGCAGGTGGTGGAAGGTCGAATACAAATCAAAGAGGATCGATCGTTAAAGTTCAACTAAAAAATTTGAGCATACTCTGGAGGCGGTGTATTACAGACGCTAGCCAAGAAGGTACGATAGTAGTTTTTGGGAGACTCGAAGAGATAGTAAGAGAGAGATACAGAGAGATTTATAGAGAACGGAAAACTTTTTGGTTAGCTAGCGTGTGTGAAAAAGGACTAAGACAAATCATAAACGAAACAGGCGCGTGTGGCTAAGGTGAACCAAATAAATAACTGAAAGACTTAGACTTAGATAGAAGATAGAGAGGTAGGTGGATAGATAGTTACAGATACAGATACAAGATAGATAGATAGATAGAGATAGAGGAGAGAGCGCGCGAGTAACGAGTAACGAGTGTGTGTTTTGTGAGCGAGAGATTCATAGAGAGAGAGCGAGAGGTGGATAGAGAGTCTGTTGTATCCTGTTTTGATCCTATACATATATCATTGTTCGATATCTCCACCCGCAGAAGGAAGGAGCAAGGAGCTGGAGCGGACTTACCATCTTCACCGCTGGAGGCCTGACCCACACCATCGGCGCCCAGAGTTCCCAGCTCGGCGGCCTGGATGATCAGTGAGACGCGGTAGAAATAATTCCGCCAGAAGTTCTCCTCAGTGATGCTATTCCAAAGTAAAAAACAAGAACAGAATTAGTGGGGAATTTCTGTGGTTAAAGAGTCTACTGCTCACATCTTGGGCACCAACTCGAATCGCATCGTTTCGAGCGCCTTGTCCTCGGCCATAATGGCTATGGCCGTGGGATAGGCGGTGTCATAGCTGAACTCAAAGTCCACGCCAGCGGGCGGGGCGCGTACAAAGTTGCGACGATCCTGGGCCAGACCCAATATCTCCTCCTTGATCTTAGCCTCGTTGGCATGTCCAATCCAGGGGGCAGCACCATTGCCAGCACCGCCCTGGCCCTTGATGAAGGCCTCCTGCTCTTTGTTGAATGAATCGAGAATAGTCTGGGAGTGAGGGAGATTCGTTATTAGAAATTTAGATTGTAAGGATTATCACAATTATACTTACATTATCCTTGACTGTTTCCTTGATTTTGCTGCCGGCCTTGCTGATGGCCGATGACAAGAAGGAGCCAAAGTGTTTGGCCTGTTGTGTTACTTTTGTGGTAACTATTGGAACGAGATTCGAAAGTGATTCAAAGCAGATCGAAGGTTAGCTAATGGTTCAACTGATATCAATTAGTATCTTCAACTAAATGGGGTTGCAACTAACTAAACTAAACTACAAAGTAAACGTTTCGTTCGAGGGTTTTGTACTTCGGTTCGAACAGAAGAACAGATTGAGGGATTGAGGGGGTTCAAAGTTGAGCTAGGGATTACTTTATGCTACAAATAACTCTTGAATTAGTAACCTGTCACCGCTTTTCTATCATTAACTTTTTGAATTGGCAATTTCGGCACTCGACTTTCGCTTTCGATTATATCTTTCTCATTTCATTCGACATTGATTCGACATTTAGTAGAATTGTTGTTGTTTTTTTGTTACCAATCAAAGTGTGACACGTACTTTTGACTTCATCGCCCTTACCCTGTCCAATTTGACCCTCATCGCCAGTGGGCGTTCCGCCGCCCGATGCTGGATGCGAGTCGGCGCCCTCTGTGGCACTGTAATTATACAATTTTTCGTGCGTTTGGGGAGAAGAAAAAGAGGGCGAAAATTTATATAAGTTGCGTTTTTCAATACATAAGCGAAAGTCATGGTTGTGGCGTCATATACTATATTTTATAGGTATAATTCTAGATATACGCATTTCATGCAGCAGGCAGGCAGCAAACCAATTTTTAACTACAAAACTAATACTACAAATTCGCGATAAAAGTTAAATGCTATAATCTTAGTAAATAGTAAGAAAATTATTATTTGAAAAAGAAAGCAAGGAGAAGAAAAACATGCTTTTAGGAAAAATATTCATCTAGGGTTTGGAATTCTGTCTCTCTGGTCATGACTTCTATTTCTATCGGAACTTTCTGATTTGTTTTCTTGCTCAATAGATTTTTGATATTAGTTCAGGGTTTTTTTATGAATAAGATCTTTAATTAGATTGAAATTAGCACCAAGACTTTGCTAGTTCAGGAATGCAGAAGTTTTATTTCCAATCATCAAATCATGAAAGTCTTCCGAGGTCCTTGAGTTCTAAAAATGGTAGCACTGAAGCATCGTAAAGAGAACTTCTGAAGTACTTCTAGCTTACTGCCTAAGAATCCCAATGGGTTTAGGAGTAGGACCCAAATCAGGTAGTAACGAAAATCATCCCTAAGAAAGTCAACCTAAAGAATCTCATATTATAATGTTGTACAGGAATCTTTGGAGTCTACTCAAAGGGTTCTGCATTTTGCATTTGACTGATATTATATTAAAAAAAAATGTCCAACATCTATAACGTTTATGTGTATTTACACGTCTTCATTATGCCTTTTTTACACACAGATATTTTCATATTTTATCATATTTTATGTATTTACTTGATATTTTTGATTTGTGAATGCAAAATGTCATGAAGGATGTCCAAATGAATGATGCAATGGGGGAAACAGAAGAGAAACAAAAGTGGAACATAAATTTATGAAAATAAAACATAGAAAGAGAGTTTTAGAGCCCATGACGGAGCGCACTAAAAGAAGGCATGCAACGACTAACTAGCAGCATCATCATTTTCCATTTTAGAGCGACATTCAAGTGCAGAGCGAGCACAGAAACAGAGAGAGAGAGAGAGAGAGAGAGAGAGAGAAGGGAGAGGAGAAGGACATAGAGGAGGAGAGTGGCCCAAAGAGTTGGCCCAAAAGGATAGACTCTAGCGGCTACACAGAAACAAGTCCGAAGAGAACAGAGGTGCAAATGATAAAAGGGTACAGGTACGGGTACACAAAAATGATACACAGAGGATAAAGGATACGGATGAGAGAGAGAGAGAGAGAGCTAAACAACAACACAGCGAAATGAGAGCACTCAAGCACTCAATATAGGAGGCACAATGATAATGATACGGATTATGATCGGAATAATGACAATGATAAACAACTACCAACAACAATTAGGCTTGAGCTTGAGGGTTTTTTTTGTTCTTATCTACTGTACGGTACTGATGGGTAGCCATAGGACATTTGTTCCAGATATATATTGTGGATTTCGGTTTCGGTTTGGTTTTGATTTGGTTCTCCTTGACCTGGTTTTGATGGGCCGCTCAATAATGATGGAATCTGATACTTTGGGCAATTATCAAAAGTCGACAAATGATAGTTAAATATTATCCTTTTATCCTTTCTTCTTTGGACGCGTCACACACACACACACACACACACACCCAGACGCACAAAAAAATCAAACGAAATGAAATGTTTTGAAATCATACGAGAAAAATAGAGATGGGACTGGCTTTATGTATGTTGTATGGGTTAATGTGTTGTGTACTACAGATATGTATAGTATACCTAGCCATATGAGAATTGTACTTGATCATGATCTGAATGAAATGATTGAATGCTGGCTTGAAGCTATTTTATTTTCACAAAATTGTGTTCGTTTACGAGTTGGTTGTAGAACTTACCTTTAAATGGGGATTGGTTTGAAATGGGTCAAGTATCTGATTATGTTTTATATATTATCATACCAAAGAAACATAAAAGGTACTTTTAATCTTTATAGGTTCTGGAGCATCATAAATAAGCACTCTATTGTCTGTAGGCATAAGTTTAGGGGCATCTTGAAGAGTCGAGAGGATTTTATTCCAACTTTTTAAAGGTATCTTCTCTGATATATTTAAATTGATAATAAAATCTTTGGAAATAAGATCTTAAGATTCTGAGATCATAACCAGATACTTGTACCCCTATTTTGCCAACATTTGTGTAAAGGAACATAATTTTGTTGAATGTCTTAAGCCAATTTGTAGGTCTTTTAATGGTTTTCAATTTTCAATTGGGCTTTCCAGTTGTTATTATACATACTAAAACGTTTAAAACAGTTTCATTTAGTAGTGTGTGGTATTGTATAGGAGATGGGGATAGATACGAGTAAGGGTTTTATAGAGACACAGAGAGAGATAGAGAGGGAGTAGTATTTCGATTTGTACAGAAAGTTATTTAAAGGTGAAAAAGTGTTACTTTGAATCAGCAGAAGAAGAGAAATCGTGTGGCTTTAACTAAATATGCAATTATAATTGTAAATATATTTTGGTTAAGAGTGAAAAATGCGCAACAATAGTATCTGCAAACTAAATGTTCGAGAGAGCAGGTACATATATTCTCATTGGATATGGTTATAGGCAAAGAGTAGTAAATAGTTAGTTAGTATATAGTTTAAGAGTGGTTTTTGGTTAGTATTCAAGTAAACTGTGTGGCAGGAGGCATGGCATCTCAACGGTTGGTTAGAGGCAAACTATTGTAATGGTTGAGGCAAAACCAAAGAAAACTTCCAGCTTCTGCTGTGGGTCTTCTCATATTCTTTTTTGGGGTGGGGAAGGAGGAGGAGGGGGAAAAACTTTCAGTCAAAGACTTCAAACAAAAGGCAAAAGGGAAAAACTTTAACAAAAGGCTAAAAAACTTGTGGTGGCTGGGGGAAGGCTTAACCGGAGGTTAACCAAGGTACGGACCAAGGAACTAAAATACAAACGCGACTCTCATTTTCATTATATTTTTGGTATTTTGTACTATTTTTTTTTTTTGTTCTTAGTTTGGTTTCTGCGGCTCTGCTGAGTATATAATTCCGTCATTGTTAAGCTGGCACCCATACCTAATATACCTCGACTTGTCGTCATCCTCGGCACCACTCACGGCTCCGGATCCGGCTGCGGCGCCGCCACCACCCTCCACGGCACCCTCAGCGCCCTCGGCCCCGTCGGCACCGCCGGTCTTTCGTAGTCCCGGGATCGATGGTATCGACGGCATCGCTGGCATGGCTGGCATCGACGGCATCGATGGCATCGCCGGCATGGCTGGCATCGATGGTATCGAGGCGTTGCCCAGCCAACCCTTGGCGCTTCCCAGCCATCCGCTATAGAGATAGGGAGAGAGAGAGAGACAAAAGAGACGAGAGCATTAGTGGGAGGTCCTTGATTGAGTGACTGACTGACAAAATGACAATCAATCTTTGCCCTAATTTGACAATATTCAATGCATGAGTGTGTGCATGTGGCTGTGGGTGGCTGTTGCTGAGGGCCTGATAAAAATCTATAATGTATTATGTCAAACAATAAGCAGACGCCTCAACATGTCAGCCACAACCACACACCCACACCCTCACCCACACACTCATACGTTAAAAATATACTCGAACTTATATAAGAAGATAATAAAATATGCACAGGGTAACTTCGGAAGGGATTTTATTCTTAATAAATGATATGCTCTGCTGAGGAATGCCATCATCTATGGGTATATTTTCTTATAAACTCTCTAAAAGCTTCTGTGTTTTCTCCTCAACTGGAAACACCCTGTATTACAGGCTACCCTGTACTCCATAAATATAGGCAACGAGTGATTCTCGTTCCATTTCGAACCCGTTTTCGCAGAAAACACCCTGTACTGCACATGAGAGTCCCCCCGTCAGAGCTCAAGCCCGATTTATTGAGTAATTTTTGTCACACTGTCATAAATATAAATCCCACTGACAGGCACATAGGATACGTGACACACTCGCCTATGCTCGAGTTTCTGCTCCAATTCCTGCTTGAGATCTTTCGAATATATTACGAGCAAATATACTTGAAAGTATACTTACGTCGAACACTTCATTCACAAGTCTTGAATCGTTGGGAAACGTTCGTAATTATTACAAATATTTCAATTCCAAACTTAAGCGAAACGATGCCAGCAGACAAAAGGAGGACCTGTGCAGGATGAGCTACCAGGTGCAGATTCCTTGTAAGCATTCCTTCTGCCCCCCCTGTGCCGTGCTCCCTTTGAATATTGTTTTGTGAGTACACAGATCTATTGAAAATACAACGGCAGATCCTCCAACGTTCATCTCTCATCTAATCCCCAGCGCAAGCACCGCAAAGGCATAAAAATTGTCTTCCTAGAGGAAAAAACCCAAAAAACAAGCAGCTTGCCAAAGGTGGTCCTCTCTATCATATACAATTCTGTTGTCTCGTCAAAATCAGTTACTTTTGTTTATGTGTTTGGTTTTTGTAGTTTAAAATTCTTTGATTTGAAAGTTAGTAGTTAGCAGAATAAGTCTAGAAACTACGGCCTTTATAGATTCAAGTAAATGATTAAAATTTCAATGAAACGGGTCCAGAGTCTGTGATCTCCAGTGGGTCTATTTATGCCGTACAATAGTCCAAAAGAAGGTCCTCGGGCTTTACTACTCTACTTCAAAAATGATGTTTGAAATGTTCCGAAATTCATTATGCATATGGTAGTTTGAATAACACTGCATAAAATCAGCAAAAGGCGGCTTATCTTTTGCCTTACTGCACGAGCCAGTACTCGCATTGAGACGCATTTGCTGATAAAGCCCCTTAAGTCGTGGGGCACACACATACAAGCCAATCGATGGGGGGATTCTATTTATTTTTTCTCTTTGGTCGTGTGCTCGGTTATTCCATGCACATAGTGCAATACTGAATGCTCTGTGGTCCCTGTGGTGGCATCTAGCAAAAAAGGAGGAAGAGAAAGGACACGCCGCCACCATCGCACTCCATGTATTGGTTGGGCATGGGGCAGGAGATGATGATGATGCACAACACGCATACAGAAAAAGGAAATGAAATAAAATTCACACAATGACAAGCAAAGGACTTCGTCCTCTTATGGCTCTTTGTGATGGCACTCCGGCCGTAATGCCGCTTCATCGATACGAATATCTGTGTGTATCTATAGTATATGCATTATGCTTCATTATATGACAAGGCAAGGCCACAGGAGTCCAGGCACTCTCCGTGCGGGGCACATGCCGCGTGACAAGTGCTCACTCATGCGTCAAGGAGCGGAACGAAAAAATGGCTGCGCAAATCGAATTAAATTCTAGCAAAAAAAAAGAAACCATTAAATTTCCGAGGACTGCACTTAATTGTGGTGGAAAATCAAATTGAAGCGAATTGGGGTCAAGAGATTAAAGCAGCAAACAGTATGTCTGGCCATATCAAGCATACGCCATGTGGGCACACGCTCCAATTAGGAAGCCAACGCGATGCACAATGAGAGGAGGACGTTGCCATGTATATACACTGCATGGAAAATGGACAAGCATGGAGAATGGAGTTTCTGCATTTTTAAAGTCTTAAAGGTCCTCCGAGTGCCAAGGAGAGAGAATAAAATATTGCTGCAATATTTAAGAGTTTTTCTCAGTGCATATCGTTTGTCAATTGACTATCGCTATACATGGAGCTTATCATTAGCATTAGCTAGTCGCCAATTGGCCTGCCTCCAAGCTCCAAGCTAGTCGCTTCCCCTTCCTGGCCTTTTAGTGATTTATGCCTTCGTCTCGGACTGTTGGGGAGCCAAGGAGCGCAGGCTTTTACGCAATTTTGTTTGGCCTGTCAGGCGGCAACAGTTTTCCCGGTTTTTCCGGTTTTATTTATGGGTCCATGGATACCCATTTGGGGCCGTGCATAACTTAGTGGCAGAGCAGCCCGATAAGTGGTTCCATTGATGCGATGGGGGGTTGGTAGTCTGCTTCTTAAAGACCGAGCTCCCTGGAATTATACGAATTACTTTTCCTTCTTTCGTATGTCTATAACTTTCCCAATGAAAATCATGAATTTCCATCCAAGTTCATAATTTTCCACGCATGTTTTCTCTGAAAAAATTGACTTTTCTGCTTTCATGTTCGGGTTTTTTCCTTCTCTCTTGTGATTTTTGTTTTTTGTGCCAGAGAGTGAAAAGTTTTAATTATAAAAGTTTGGGGGCAAATGCTGCGGCAAACGCAACTCGTAGAGAACAAGAAATACGACAGCCCGCAATGCCAGACCAATACCCGGAGGTCGGAGGTCGAGACCAAGAAAATGTGTAAAAACAAATTGAGTTTTTCCCCTGCAGAGAGTGGCCTCAATCCTCCAGACATCTCCATCATAAATCCAAAGGGTTTCGTTTACACCAGCAAAAACAGGAAAAATATTAATTATTGCTGCATTACTTTATTCTGATTGGCTTTTTCCTATCCATTGAAGGACCCAAATTATGAATGCAAATGCAAATGATAATTGCCATGTGAAAAGGGCAGGCGTTTTGGGGGAATAGCTTTAAGGGGTTTATGTATTATGGAAACTATGTATATATGCAGTTTTATTAGATCGATATCCAAGGCTAGCTGCTGTCTGTCACCTAGCTGTGGTGTGAACAGAGACAAACACTCAGGACTTTGCCATTTAATAGACACAAGCCAGCTTTTATGGCTCCATGGGAGGGAGCTTGGGGAGTTTAATAGCTGCCAGGTTTAAAGACAGCTTTAAAAGTGTTCCGCCAGAGAGTTTTCCCCATTGGATGACGCGAAGAAAGCCTTAACTGCCGCATGCATGCCGTGAATGTTGAAATTTACTCTAAATTTTAACTGCTAGTTATATTTGAGCCTGTTAAATTTAACTGGCAGATAAGCCTCAGTGCCAGGACATGCTCTTTTAACTGCTGGTTAACTTCTGACAGACATTTGAGTAAATAAAACTTTCTGATCCGCTTTCCAGCCAACGAAAGAAGCTCCTTGTACTACCAATTCCCTTTTCCCATTTCGTGGCTTTTTCTTAGAATTTTTTTCTTTTATTTCCAGCTGCATTTTCTTGGAATTGCTTTCTTTTTCGCAGTGAAATTTCTACCGTTATTGAATCTATTTACCGTGAGACTTTACATATTTTGTCGCTATTCTTTTGTCAGGCAAAACATTGTAGTGGGGGTGGGGAGGGAAACGTGGTATGACACCCTTCACATAAAAAGGGACGAAAAGTGAATGACAAAACAACATGCCACACTCACACACACACATAGCACTTATGTAAATTGCAGCCTGTGCAGGAAGCAAATGCTTCGGAGGTCTAGAGTTTTGTGGCAGGAGGGGAGGCGGCACGACGACAACTGAAATTGCAACTGCAACTGCAACTGCCAATGGGGAATGGAGAATGGCAAAATGTTGCAAGGCTGGCAGTAAAAGTAGCACTACAGACAGGGAATGGGTGGGGGTTCGCTTGCAAGTGACAAAGCTTGACACACCCACTCCGCCTCTGTTTTTTTGGGGGGGGGAGGGAGGAGGGGATGCTCTGATGCGAAAATTGCATTGTCAGCTTAGAGAATGGCGTCAACTGTTGCTGGTTGCTGTTACTCCTTCTCCTCTCTTTATCTCTTTTTGTTTTTGTTGGGCTTCAATGGAGTGTGAGTTTTTGTCCATTTAAATAGTGAAGGAATTTAATTGGAAGGTACTTCCGTGCCCCTCCCTTTAATTGGATTGCGATTCGGGAGCCCTCTGAGAAGCCCTGCTGTGATTTCTCCCATTTCAAAGGGGGCTCAATCGAAACGTGACACGCCATATCCCTTCCCATGCCCATGCCCTTGCCTCATGTTGAAGGGCCAATAACTAAGCCGCATGGCAACAGCGTTAGCAGTGCGTTCCGTTGTCAGGTTGATCCCCGTCTGCGTAAGACCTACACAATGGCCCTGTGTTTAAAGATAATGCTTATAGGAAATTTATTACATTTGCTTCTGCGACGTGCGACGAGGCGGGGAAAATAAAATGAAATAAAGCTAAATGCGTGTATAAGGCGCAAAATAAATGATACCCTGGCGATGGCCAGAGAGAAAGAGAGAAAGGACACCTGCTGAGCTTCCGTTTTCGCTAACAGAGAATTTCCACCATCATCATTTTCATCAGCAGAGCAGAGCCCTAATGGCAGGCCCTCAACGAGGGCAGATACATGAGTACAAAGGAAGCTAGAGCCTTCTGAAAGTGATACTTTCGCCAAAACTCTTCAAACAACCCACTCCCTGCCAGAGGGGCCTCGGCGCAACAACCAAGGCGCCAAGAAAAATCCGAATTTGACAAATTACCGGCAAGCAGGTAAACAGCAAAAGCAAATCAGAGACAGGCCCATAGTCTCTGCTCCAAATCCTGCCAGAGATGCCTTTCGAATATACTTCAGAGTGTGCTCACATCGAACACTTCTCATTCAGTCTAGAGTCTAGAATCGTTGGGATACGAACGCAAAATAAAGCAAACAAAATTTTGTATAATCGTAATTTTCTGTTAAAAAAAATTTCGTTCAAAATTAAAAAGAAAGATGCCATCAGAAAGGGATCCATGTTCCGTCTGCCTGTGCAGGATGCGCTGCCGGGTGCAGACGCCGTGTAAGCATTCCTTCTGCCGGCGCTGCCTGCACCGCTGCTACTACGAGTGCGCCAACAAAAACTGCCCCCTGTGCCGGGCTCCCTTCGATTATTATTTGGTCAGTACACAGATCTGCACATATGGCAGTACTACAGGTCCTTTAACGCTCATCTTCCACCGCATCCCCAGCGCAAGAACCGCAGATACATCAACGTTGTCTTTCTCAACTAAAAATGCAAACGGACAAAATGCAGTAGGCTAATGGTGACCCGTCTCTCCGCATGGTCTCGTTAAATTCGTTAAAATCAGATTGCTTTTGTTTAAGAGTTGTTAGTTTTTTTTTGCGGTTTAAATGTTCAAATTCAGTTTTCTTTTGTTTTTTAAAGCCATGGAATGTTGTGATTTCTTGGTGGGTTCTTTAAAGATATTACTATATTTTTTACATTTGGCAGAATATAGAATACTAGGGGAAAAGACCGCTGAACAGTCGATTCGTTCATCTGCCGATATGGGACTTCGACGATCCAAAACTTTTGGAGATATATAATGGAGAGATAATTCTGTGCCACACTGATTCGACAGACCAGACGAGACCATTCAGGTATGTACTTGGACAACGAACTCAAGCCTTTATAGATTAAGGTAACTGATTGAAAATTGGACGGAAACAGGTCTGAAAAAAAAGTTTCTGTGACTTGGAGGATGGAAGGAAGCATACCTTTGAAAGGAGGAATCCTTAAATACATGTATATATCCTATAGATTGAAAGCAGCACTTGAACGCCCCCTGCCTAATAAATGGCGGTAATTGAATAAACTTGGACTTTTTTATACTTAACCGACAGCGCACTTAAGACTAAATAAAATCAGAAAAAATCCGGCTTTACCGTTTTCTTACTTTACGAGCCAGTACTCGCATTCAAACGCCTTTGCTGATATAACCCCCTAAGTCTTGGGGCTCAAACAACGACCCACACACAGTCCAATGGATGAGGGGGAAGGACTGTGCTTTCTAGGAAGGACGGATATTACATGCACCTAGTGCAATATTCAATGCCTCTAGTGACATCCAGAAAAAAACAGGAAAAGAAAGGAGATGCTGCCACCACCTTTCTCTGTGTGTTGGTTGGGCATGTGGCACAACACGCATACAGGAAAAGGATATGAAAAGACATTCGAGTTTTTCTGCGCAGCAGATTTCTATTTTTGCAACACATTACACCCCCTCGATTCGTTATTTGTCTTGTGTGTTGTTTATTTGGCTTTTGTTGTTTCAATTAAAGCGAGGAGGATATATGTAGGTACTCAGGGTATCAAATATTCATGACAAACGGCGCCCAAGTGGCAGCAAAAACAAAGCCAAAATGTCGGGCATTAATTATTCAAAGCGTGAATTGATGAGATTGAGGGATTGGCATAAAGCCCAATCAGTTCAAGGGTCACGGCTTAACCGATTGATAATTCAGTGGCACAACCGCTTACGCCCAACTTTAAGCTGATTATAAAATCTGACCTTAAGACTGAGCTTGTTTAGGGGGGATAATTACAGAGCAGAGCCCTCGAGTTGGCTAAACAACTCCATTTGTAGACCCTTTACAGTAGCTGGCACCTTTTTGGACATAATCCTGCTGGGATAATTAAGAGCCACCCACCCAACTCTCCTCCTAGAACACTTAATACGATTGCCGCCTAATGGCTGGCCATGTACCCACCGACATTAAAGGAAACGATCATCTAAGCCCCATGCCCATTCGAAGGAACGACAACGATAAGCGGCAAAAATTACACACAAAGAAAAACATAATCGTCAAAGAAAATTGTGCGCAATACTTGAGGGTAGGAATTTCTATATAGAAATTAAGAATACCAGAGGATATAGAATACCAAAATCTCTAGTCTACTTGTGGGATAATTCTGGCATAGCTTAAGAAAAATCAATCTCTGTCTCCACTCGATGCTAGAACTCCTGCAAAAAGTATAATGAAGATGTACAAGGTTAATTGAGCTGAAACTTTGCTTTGCAGTCCGAAAATAAAGTCAACAGAAAGGACAGTGAAAGAGCCCCCTGCCTGCGAATGACAGGTGAAACCGACAGGTAGACTCTGCTTCTGCTTCTGTTTCTGTTTAAAGGCCATTTCGCTTTCGTTTCCCACACCCGCGGTGGCCTCGTCACGGGCTGTGTCCTCCCAAGGAAAACAAAGAGTATTGTCATTCCGAATGGCCATAGAAGACACAGCTTCTGTGGCACATGTGGTTCTTGCAAGAGTCGGACAGTTCCTAAGGCTAGCAAATGGCACAGCTTTAAAGTCCAGCCTTTAGTTTCCCTGTGATTGATGGAGTACTATTCCAGGACTATTTGAAGAGCAAATTGATATTTCCCAGAAGCTTCCATAGCAATAATTCAATTAAAAATACATATTGCCTTGCCACATTTCATCCCAAGCAAAGTTGCCATTTTACTTTCCTTCTCTCTCTACCACTAACAGTTTTTTTCAAGGACATGCCAAGGCTCTTTCATGTTAAGCAAACCCAACTCTTTTTTTTCTTTGATTTGCGGTTTTCAACCAGGGACAAACACCATGGGGCATGGATATGGGATCTGGGATATGGGACCAATCAAACGCACGAACCAATGATTGTGTGCGAGTTCTGATTGGAAAATCCTATAAATAGAAGGGAGCCCTGCCAATGATCAACCATTTCATGCGACCAGCTCGTGGGTTATATACGCACAATATTTATTTATAGCCAGCGATGACCCTACTTCCCCAACAGGTCTCTCCTGACAGTCGGAATGACAATCCCTGAAATGATAAACGTCCCAGGGCTTTGAGTTTTTGGGACAATTGTTGCCATGGGGCTTCGGTCGGTCTCAGGGCTCGTTCGCACTCAATAAAGCGCTGAATGGAACGAGTATACAGTAGGCCCTAAAGGACGTACGCCATACTGGCCAAAGGGCTCTCTGGGGCGCACAAATAAAACAGGAGCGAACCGAAAAAAGGTGCCAAATGCCAGGCAAAGGAATTTTATGCGCATTAATTATACGCAAAAAGCAGGAGAGCACGCCCCGAAAATGCAAATGAATTATTTAGTCTGATATTTAAGCTGATTGAGATGAATTAACTTGAAATGAATATCAAAGGAGGGGAAAGGAAGAAAGGGAGAAAGGGCTCTGCTCCACTCAACACGTGGGCGCGCCATGAAACTTGAGAGTCGGCTTTCCCACGGCGATTTTCGCCCACGTATGTAATTATGCCACAAAAAAGGAGTCATTGCGGGGAGGTGGGGCCTCCTCAAGTGTCACTGGATTTCCATTTACGAGTGTGTTTGTGTGTGTGTGTTGGGGCCCCTTTGCTGCAATTAAAGTTCCAGAGCAGCCGCCAAATTGCAATTTTTATTTGACTTCTTGCCTCCTTTTAGCGATTATGAACGCTCGTCTCTAGCCCCCAACTTTTTGCAACCTTTGGCGGTCTCCCCCTCCCCTCTGGCTTTGCCTCTTAGTTAGCCCGAGTGGGTGTTGCACACAAAAGTTGTGCTGTTCTGTGTGTTAATGATTTTACGACTGCCATAGAAAGTTTTTCCACTCTTTGTGTGAGTTGCAAAAAGGTTGATAGTTTGATAGCATAGGGTCCCCATATAATGGCTTCTAATTAGGTTTAATTAGAAATATACTTATACTCTTAGCTGTGACAATGAAAACCAAACAACAAATGATATCAACTTACGTGGCTTCGGTCACAAACGAATCAACCAGGGACGTGGATTTGGGAAGGCTACTAAAAATAATCAAAGTACAAGAAAATAAAGAGTAAAACTTAACAAATTAAAAGGAAATAAATTAGAATAAAACAAATTTAAGCAAAAATAAAATGAATATTAAGTAAATAAACTTCTTAAAATTATAATAAAAATCGAATTAAAGACGTCGCGTGATAGTTTGTATATAAAATATAATATAGAAACTATGATTGTACTGATTCCGATATTTTTAAGTCGTGGAACGAACTCTCGAGGGTCTTAAATCAGTCTGTCTTTCGTATACTTAAGGGGCTTTCCGTTTAAGGGATAATTCCTTCGTTTTTATATGTATTACCTCAATGGGCTTTTGCCCCTTTACCAGGCCTTAATAAACTAATTAGATTAAATAATTTCCTGGGGCAAAATCCGGTCTTTGTACGTCGTGTTTGGCGCCTTTTCCCCCTACATTTTATACATATTTCCATCTGCAGATGGAATCGCCTTTTGTGCAAAACGCCAGGATAATTACCTGCAAAAAAAAAGGAAGAGAAGAGTGAAAAGTTTCCAATGTTAATGAAGATGTATATCGTTCAGTGATTTTCAGTGTGTTAGTGGGAATTAATTAGGCAGTTTCGTGTTGGGAAAAGGGAGCCCGGCTGGAAACACTTCCTGTCCGACCTGTCCCGTCCCGTCCCGTCCCGCCCTGACCTGACCCTCTCTAATTAAGCCAGAAGGATATGATATTACAAATGCGAAACAGAGCCGCGAACATGAAAGCGAAAATGAAATGAAAGTGCAAAGGTCACGCCAAACGATGGGGCCCAGCCCATAAATCTCTCCGCCCAAGAAAAACAATTTCTTAACATAAATCAACTCGTTTCTGAGTGGAGAAGGAGGTGCAGAATATGGTACTTCTTGCAGGATACAACAAGGACAGCACCATTGATAAACAATACAAATCGAATTGAATTCAATCGAAGGAGGAGCCGGAGGCGCAGGAGTAGGCAGGGGCGGGGCACAAACAGAAGGTGAAACAATTGTTTCCAATTGAAACGTAATGTAAATCGTGCCCCCGAGACAGCAGCGGCCTGACCTTGACCCAAATGCGGGAAAATGCCACACGAGCCGACGTGGTGCCGTGGTCCCGTGGTCCCACGGTGTCCTGTGGCACAGAAGAACAGTACACCAGTATGGCAGGCAGGCAGGCAGGCAAAGGGCAACCAAGATAAAAGTCTAAGGCTGCCACATATCGTAGACAAGGACATTGGGAAGGAGGAGTGGGACGATGCCTGGCCATGCGTAATTTATGCCAACTGATGCCGCCGCATCATGCAACACAGCGGAAAAATTGCAAATTTTATTCAATTAAGTGTAGCGCTTTTCCCACCAGTTTTCCATCATCCTTTCTCTCTCTCTCTCTCTCTGCCACAACCGCCAACAACCATTTGGTTATGGCAAATTGTCAGCCACATACCCAAGCAGCAGCAACAGCAACAGTTCCTCTCCTTCAGGCGCTGCATGGATGTCCTTCATCAGTTTTCTTGCTGCATTCATTATAGGGCTAATTAAGTATACGCCATGGTGGCATGGTGTGCGCTCTAGATAGTAAAAGTCTCCATGGCAGATAGCAGATGCACTGCCGATCGATACTCGACTCGTGCAGCATATGGCAGGCGGCATTAGTTTGATTGGACCACGCCCCCACGCGACGCCTGCTTGATGGGATAATTATTGTTTGTCTTTGGCCGAGCAAAATAATTTCAATATGGGAAATGGTACACGCAAGCACCAAGACCATATTGAGGATATAGATATTTATTGGATGGGAAATCGTAACTAGTAAACAAGAAATCCAGCAATCCGTAGTTCGTTCTATCCTTTTTGAAAGAGAATTTAATGAGAGAATCCCCAAGGAAATCTCTGAACATATAATCGCCCATTCTGTGTATGTATATTCCACTATAATCCAGCAATCTGTAGTTTGTTCAGCTCTGTGGAGGGTGGACTGGGCTGGGACTGGGACTGGTCAAGGGGTAGTCGCGGTGCATTGCTCATACGCCGCGTAAGCCAAGGCAAATGGCGGCACACCCCTTCTCGCGACGAAGCATCCAAGGACTGCGCCATCGTGCTGCAACGTGTTGACCTTTAGCACACTTTCGCCCCTTACTCTGCCCTCGCCCCCTCTGCTGTATTATCTTAATTGGTATGCAGGCAAAACTGTGCTGGTATTGGTGTTGATTTAGTTGTGTTTGTGTGTGTCGTATGACTTGGCATATTTCATTACTCAATTACAAAGCAAACGCTCGTTCGCGCTCCCTCTCTCTCTCTCTCTGTCTTGGGACTAAAACCGTTTGCAATTTTCAATTAACGGGTACACAAACACACACAGATACACACAGATACATGGCATACTCCCCCACAAAAGCTCGGAAATCAACCTCCAGCCTAATGCTTGCCCCCTTAGAGATAATCAATGGCTCGTTGGCTGTCCAACAGCCACGGAAACCCGTGGGGATTGGCAGCGTGTAGTCCTGATGTGAGTCTCCCGCCGAAGAATGCCAACTCACAGATGAATGAATCGCTGGAAAGAATGGATTGATGAGTTGTGCCCCCAACCCCAAACACCCTCTCAAGCACCTCCAGACCGAGAGTTAATGAAAGATGCAATATGGCAGAATGATTCAGCCAGCCGGCGGTCGGGTCGGATCTCCATTTCTCTCTCTAATGCAAAAGAGAGAATATTTAATTAAGAAATGCTTTTGACTTTGGAATGCGAGCGAAACAAAGCCTGCCAAAGGATGGCGAGCGGAGGTATTTATTGTTTAGCTAATAAATGGGTACAGGTTCTTCCAATTACAGTAAAACCTGTTTAAGTTGAACAATCGAAGAGAGGAGACAACAAAAGAGGGCAGTCCGGTTTTGTCCCCTATTAAAAAAGGACATTGCGTCTATGAATGAAGCATCTATTGAAGATCGAAGTACAGCTTTTGAGGGACTTGTGAACTATGGTTTCCCCAAACTTTCACCCATGAAAAACCTTGAACAAGTGTTACAAAAACACACTTCCTTACACCGAGATATATGCACTTTTAAAATTGACTCTTTCCGACCCCAAAGCCCCACATTATCCAAGAAGAAATCTTCGATCTTAACCTGAGAACTTTATCGGCTTTTGGTAGTAATAACAACTTTTATTTTAAAACTATTAAGGTATTCCCAACCGAAAAAGGATACAACTTTTGTAATCTGAACTGTGGGAGCATAATATATTTCTACCTTACCTCTTCCCCAAAATGTTCTCTATACATAATGAAGCCCCTCCTTCACTCCAACAGCAATTATTCGTTGAACCTTAAATGTTCGCTTCCGGGGCCAAAAATTGTTTTAACCATAAAATGTTTTGGCGGCCGAAACTGGAACCTGAATACTTTAATTTTTTCGTTTTTAGAGCAACTTTTGAGAGCCATTTGGTAGCGCCAGGGAAACCTTTTAAGGACGCTTCTGGGCATGAAAATTTAACAAGTTCTTTCGGGGGTCGGGGGGTCTGGGACGCTCGTAAAATGTGGGGCCCTGTCACGTACAGGCGTGACTGGGAATGTGTGTGTGTGTGTGTGGGGGAATTTCACTTAAAGGCTACTCTTATCGTAGAACTTGGGAACGAGTGTTGGAAGACAAACATACAATGCGGATAATGTCATTAGCAGTAAAGTTTCGTATCACCGAAAAATAATTTTCAAGCATATCAAAAGTTGCAAAAGGAAGTTTTGATCACAATCACAATATCACAAGAAATGCTCATTAAAAGTTACGTTTCTTGGCGCCCCCCGCACCGAAAAAGGGTTCCGCAAATTCGATTAAAGGGGAGCCCGGTAGCCCAAAAAAAGAAAGAGTTGAAATGTCAGGCTTGGCATTTAAATTGCAAATTCCCCAAAATATAGAGAACCCAAAGCTCAAAAGCCATGGTTGACAGACTGACGAGGCGGTTGACTGACTGACTGACTGACTGAAGGACTGCCACTGTTGTTGACAGTATTAATTGCTAACGTTAACGTCGAGTAGCGCACAAACCGAAAATTGAATTCCAGCCAACGACAGCAGGAGGAGGAGGAGCTAGAGGCGCCACAGCGGCAGGACGAAGGACCCGCGCCGGTGGCAGCTAAAAACTGAAATTGAATTACCAGTGTTTTCTCCGTCGAACTATAAACACATTTGCTGTCGGCTGTCGCTTGTTCCATGGCATTTCACCAAAGAAAAGCAAAACTAAACGGGTTTGGTTTTTAAGGAAGGAAAAAAGAAAAAATGAAACCCCTTAAGGACAGAAAGTCTATATATATGTAAGTCTTGGAAGATTTAGGAATTGCTTTCTAAAACCCAAACAGAGGCAATATCTATTAGAGTGACAAATATTTATTTAAAGTAGAGATTAACCCGGTCTAAAAATTAAAGGAATTCATAAAACATCTTCAATAAATCATTTATTTTAGGGTCTAGAAGATTTCGAATGATTGAATAAATTCTGGAATATATTCTACATTTTTGGAGCTCCTTTGCCCTGGTATTCCCTAAGTCTTTAACCAAGTTTTGGAGAGCATTTTTCATTTAATTTGGGCACCTGTATTTTCAGTAATGTTCTCCGAATTCGTGGTGTTTCCACAACAAATGTGTGCTCCCGTAAGCAAATTGAATGCGTCGAACTCCCAAACAGATGGCCCCCCCCGACAGTTCCACCCACCACTTTTGCATAAGGTGTACAGCTCCAGCATCCCCCCTGGGTGGCCCGTCGTTGTGATTAGGCAAGAGCTTGGAAAAGCCCTGCCATAAATTTCCGCTGCAGATGAGAGTCACAGGAGCAGCAACAGCTACCAAAAATTTATGAACCACAGCGCAAAACAAAATGGCCGCTCTGAAAGGCAGGGCTTCGGGCTATGTGTTTTACAGTCGACCAAATCTGCACACACCCCAGCAGACACCCCGCCCCCCCAACAAGGAGGGGCCGCTGGAGGGGTCCCAGACACATGAGCAATTGGGACTGGCTTTTAAAACTGGCAACAGAGCTGCCATTAACGCAATGCAAATAGAAACCCCGAACCCCCAACCATCCCCATTCCCAACAGCCAACCTTCACCTCTCCCTAACAATCCTTATCAAATGTTGATGCTTTCTACTTTCTGTTGTTTTTTGGCATTTTATAGAGCGTGTAGAGTTTTATGTTAATTTTTAAATATTACTCAAGAGGGCGGCATAAAACGATGTGTGATGTATACGACCTATGAACTGTCTGCCTAGTTGGTTAGACATTACAGATATGGAACTTAATGGTCTACAAAATAAAGCAGATAGCATAGGAATGGAGGTCTGTATAGCCTGTGGATGGGCACATTTGGAGTTAAATTTAAAGTGATTCCAGGCTCAGAAAAGAAGCTCTCTTGATCCCCTTTCAAACAAATACATCTCTTTATAAGTTTATCTTTTCATCCAGGAACATATGTACACTTGTTTTAAGAACTCAACAAAGGAGAAAGTTTTAATATAAGTTTGTCTTCCTTTTTTTTGGGGTACAAAAAACATTTTTCATGGCGCAATGACAGCGTGGAAAAGCCAGAAAAATAGAAACAAAACACGTAGTACACTGGCTGCGCATTTTTACGATCCAAACGTAATTTCCTATTTTGTAGCGAATTCCTACTGCGAAATGCCACAGAGATACAAACATTTTTATGTGTGTGCGTGCTGGCACAAGACACCCACTGCACCCACTACGCCTTACAGGAGGGGAACAGGACCTACTTTTTGCTCTTTTTAGACCGAGGTTTTGATGGTAGTACGAAAGGGTATAACAGGCATACGATCGTGCAAGGGGGGAGAGCAGAGAATAGACGTTATCTAGATAATCAGAAGCTTTAACTCTTTTCCACTCTTTGGAACTGAGAGAAGGTCTAGAGAAGGACCCCAACTATATGCCCACATCTCGGACTCTAAAAGAAGATCTATCATCTCGCTTCAAAGCAGTCTCCTGCGAGCCTCAAGCTCTCTTCCATTTTGTAGCTTAAGGACCTTTAACAGAGGTATCCTCTAGTCGATGTTCGCCCATCTCCAGCGGGTCCTCTAGCTCCCTCTCTCTGCTGGTATGTGCTGCCGTCTCTTGCATCATTTGTTGGCATTACTTTTACTGGCCTGTCACTTCCGTCCGACCCGGACCACCCTTAGCCCCCCAGGGCGTTAATATTTATGTTTTGCCAGCGCTCTTCTTTGCTGTTAACGTAACTTTATCATCGTCTATGTCCCGGGCAGGACACCATAACAGAACATTATTATCATCATCATGAAGGGGCTCAACTTTTGCCCGCCGACTACTGACTGTTCCGCCCACGCGCTTTCGCTTTAGTTGACTTCCGTGCGTGCACTTTTCCATCCTCCATCCTCCGTCCTCCGTCCGCCATCCTCCAGTATCATTTATCTTTATTCGTAGAATAAAAAGGAAAAGCTGCCAACATATGTTTCCCACAGAATTTCCATATGCTGCTGACTGCCGTGTCCTGATTTCATTTCACTTTTGAATCGAGAAACAGAGACAGAGAGAGCGAGAGAGAGGGAATCCGAACATCTGCATTATTAGCACCTTTTGGCCAGGGCCAGGCCTTGGGGTCATTTTACGAGGAGCATAAAATTTTATTCATTCGCTTCCCCAGCACCCCTCCCCCCCTCCCGCGGTGGTTGCGTGTGAGGGCCATAAAAGTCTATCCGCTTGCCAAAAACCTTTGGCACACTTTGGATTTCTGCGGCATAATTGACCGCCAATTGATGTGGCAGAAGTGGGGCACCGCTAGCCCAAGCCACACGGTTGCACGGATACACGGACACCGTCCAGCGGTTTTTAGGATCGAAAAGTGCATCCATAAAAACGGTGTTAAGTTGATTGGACATTTTGATGGCCTTTGATTAGTTGCAGAGCTCGGAAACACGAGAATTGAAACCCCAAAGCTTTAAATAATAAAAACAACCACAAATTTGTGGCAATTCTGTAAAATATTAAAAAAAACTGGAGACTAGTACTAAAGATAAAAGGGAAGTACATTTAAGTAAATCTAAGAGAAGATTACGTACAAAATCTCATTTTGATGGCTCCAGAACAGCCAGGACAGCTAGGCTCTGCTTTAAAGGCTTTCAAATATATAAATTCATTTACAAACTAATCTCCTAAGGCCCCCCTTAAACCTATTTAAAACCCTTGGTTATTTAAACCCATCGATTTCCTGGAAAAACCAATGAAATCTCAACCAAATCAACCTGGTTTCCATACACATAAATACCCCATAGCGTGAGCTAAAGATCAGCAAATGAAACCACTTCCGCACACATTTCCTCGCGCCTGTGTGTGTCTGCAATTCCCTAACCAACAATTAGGTGTTGAAAAATTCGTGACAAAACATTTAATTTGCATAAAAATTTGTATTTATATTTATGGCACAAATGGGGAAAAAAAAGCCAGCCCCCAAGGCAATAAATATTCATTTTGTGGCCCAAACAATAAGCATAGACAGAAGCCGAAGCAGAACCAGGACCAGAGCCTAGTCAGCAGGCAAAACCACAGTCCAGTCAGAGGTGGAGGCGGAGAGACAGAACCCAGTCCAGTCAGAGGTGGAGCCGGAGAGACAGAACCACAGTCCAGTCGAAGGTGGAGCCCGAGAGACAGCACCACAGTCCAGTCAGAGGTGGAGCCCGAGAGACAGAACCACAGTCCCAGTCGGAGGTGGAGCCGGAGAGACAGAACCACAGCCCAGCGGTAGAACCACAGTCCCAGTGAGAGAGGGGGTGGGGAGCCAAAACCATAGTCCAGAGACACAACCAAATCCACAGACATGATTTAAGCACAAAAACTAGTCTAAAAGGGACAGTTAAATTGAATTAAATTGCGACAGCTGAAAAAATAAACCAAACAAATAGTTTTTTGAGGCCCAGTCCCACCACCCACAGACACCGAAAGGCGCAGCTGGCAATTAAGGCCGAAAGCCGAGGAAACGAAATGAAATTGCAAAAACAGCAATTGCCGTATTTTCGTTTTATTTATTTTTTCTTTTTTTTTTGGGGAGGGAGGGAGAAAGCTGACCACACAAATTGTTGCTTTCGGGTCGGGTCTGAGTCTGGCCGTTAATTTGCCTGGAAAATGTCAAATGGCGAACGGTCGAACGACCGAACCACCGAGCAAGGCGTCGTTAGCACCCACGCGGTGGCTGGTGCCTGGTGGCTATGCGGCTATAGCCCCGGTTATGTGTCGTCCTGTCCGGGCATGAAATTTTAATACCGCCTTTAAATTTAAGTAGCCCCCAAAAATTTGTGTGGTTTTGAATACACTTTTCGGGTGAGGGCATGGCCGAAAAGGCAGCAGCTGCGGAACTGTGGGTTCTCCTTTTCTCTTTCGATCCCTAAAGTGTATTTAAATATTCGGTTCATGGAAATTAGTTTATTGTGAATTTTTGCATTTGATTTGGCAGAGTTTCAATTGGACACTTCTACCTCACTTTCCGTCTCTTATTTATATTTGTGTATCCTTGGGAAATGTATTTTGTATTTTGTATTTTTTTTTGTTTGTCGGGGAGGCCAAATGTTGCGTCGATAAAGTTCTTGGGGGAGGTGTTTTGTCGTTGGCTCTCATTTATTTATTTATATTGAGGCCAGTGCTTTGATTTCATTATGTTTGCAGTGTCTCTCTGTCGCTGTCGCTGTCTTTGTGGGTGGAAGAACTTTCCTTCTTTGGGCAGGTGGAAAATACAGAAATAAAGACAAGACTAAGGTCGATTCCATTATAATATTTATATCATTTTTGAGGCGGGGGCACAAGAGAGTTTCCCAACAAAGGAGGGGCAGAATTTTGTGCTATTTGCATATGGGAGAACATATTCCAATATTTAAGTTGTTTCCTTTCCTGATATTTGCATTTAGAAAACATATTTCAATCAGGCCCCCAACATGCCGACGAGTATGCAAATATTTGTTGCTTAACTTTTGTTTTCCTTTTCCCATTTTTGGAGCCTTGTTTTGTTTTCCATTTTGCCCATATTTCGAGCCTTGTTTTAATGATGACCCAAAGAAATGGCAGGAAAACTTTTCTTGTTTTGCGTTATTCCTTGTGCGAGGCAATCAAAAGTTGCCGCTTACTTTGCCTCTCCTTTTTAAAGGACATGCGACATGGGTAAATTGCGTCAAGTGGCGTTAAAAATGCATTGCCTCGCGCTGTGTCCTGCTTCTTATTTGCCAAGCAATTTGAGAGCTGAAAACCAGATGAAATGTGCCTTGCTTTTGGGTTTCTTTTATGGCCTACTCGTATAGCCTAGGCCCTAGCCCTAGCCATAGCCTGCTCTTGCCTTCTATTTTTGGCATAATTTTAGACAAAGGCAAGGGCACACAGACACACACACACACACACATTCAGCAACAGAGAGGAGAGCCAGTGCAAATAGTGTAAATGTCCTTGAAAGCGCCAACAACTTTGGCCCTGGCGCATAGCACAAACGAAACAGGAAAAAAAGAAAACAGAAACCGAAACCGAAACAGAAACAGAAACGAATGCAGGGGAGAGCAGCAGTACAGCAGGACAGAAGCACAGGTGAAGGCTTTCTAGGGTTAAGACTTAGGGGGGAATGCAATTCGATAATTACATTTCCATGGAATCCTTTGCCAGAGGAAACTCTCGTTACACATCGATTTCCCTTGAAATTCTGCGTTGTCCTCCGTAGCATACTTATTGGGGCGCGGATTGCATTTCAATTTTCGTGAATTTCCACACAGGGGAAACTTCTTTAATTGGGTTTCCATTTGAACCGAGAAAATTCTGCGTATAGCCCCCTGCTCGAACACTTTTTAATTACGAAAATATTCCCCCGGCTCTATTTGCACAACATTTTTAATTGAATACCAATCGATTTTGGCCCAATTTGCGAGAGTTGCTCTAATGAACGACACTTTATGCATGACAGGGAAAATGAAATAAATTAATTCATTGAAAATTATAGAGATTTGGCGGTGATTGCTGTGCCATAGAAGGGGCCCATCGGCCTCATCGGGGCACACCACACGTTTTCTGAATGCACAATTATTAAATAGGCTGACAAAAGGCGGACCGCCACGGCCAGGGAGAGCCAGTGGAGCGGAGCAGGAGGCCAAGGCAGATGGCGTCGTTTTTACTCGTTTTCGGGGGCTACATCACATGTGCACAATTTTCAGAGAGTGCGAGAGATAGCGAGAGCGAGCGTGGCGAGAGCGTAACAGTTCGCTCTCGTTGTATCGATCCGCAAAACGAGCAAAAGTCAACTGGAAACTGGAAAGCAACCACCAAAAAGGAACACATCCTGCCTGGCTGCCTGTCCGACCCATTGACACCCCACCGCCCACCGCCCACACCCTCGCCCTCGCCTGCGCCACCATCTGCCATCTGGCTGTGGCTCTGGCTTTGGCTCTGGCTTTGGGTCTGGCTGACATTGGTGACAGTTTTTCGCACACACAAAAAGCTGGTCAAAAAACTGAACTTTGTACAATGCAGAGAGACAAAGAGAGAGAGAGGGAGAGAGAGGAGGCGGGCCGCCCTCAGCGGGAGAGCCCTCTGCTTGAATGACTCAACATTTTGTGGTTATGCATAAGCCACGTGCAAATTATTTTCCCCAGCAAAACAAAAGCAGGCAAAAGCATGGAAAAGCGGAGCAAAACGTACATTAAAACCCCCTCCCAAAACGAAAAAGGAAGCTTGTCCAACTTGTCAATGTCAATTGATAGCGAAAGCAGGGGGTCCTTCGGGGCTCCGCTCCAGGACATGGAATAGGCCGTGTGACACATCCACATCAAAGTCAAAGGAAGCGGAGAAGAGGCGGCCACTAACCAGAATGTCGTCTGGCACCAGCTGTTGCCAGCTGTTGGCTTTCAGAACGTGCTCCCCCCTCATCGTTTTGGGTTTGACATCCTCCAGCTCTGCTCCAGCTCTAGCTCCACACACAATTAAATATTAATGCGCGAAATTAAGTGAAAAATAGCTAGCAATGGAAATGGTGTGGGTGTGGGCGTGGGTCTGGGCGTGGGTGTGCCTCCACTGGCTCCGGCTTGTGTAAAGGATTAGACAGCAACTTGTGGCATTAACGCGGACATCACACGAGGCTTAACTTGTCCAACAGCAACAAAACAACAAAAAAAAGACAACCAGAAATAATTGGTTTTTATTTTCATTTATGTGTCGGAAAAGGAACTACGAGGAGGAGGCACTATCGCGGCAATCTAAGGTGGACTTTGTTTACCCAGAAATGAATGGAGGAGGCATAATTTTGGGTGCGGATTGTGTGCCAGAGATTGATGAAGTGTCGGCAACAAACAGAGTGGAAAAGGTCAAAAGAGTATGGCGGAGAAGGAAGCGTAAATAGAGGCTAAACAATCATTCATTTTTCGGTGGAAGAAGTAGCGAAGGTTTGCTACATTTGTATTTTGGAAATAGAATTTGGTTAAGGGAATTTCTTAATTGAAAAAGTAGAACAAATGCATATAAAATATAAAATTATATGGGATCTATGTTATCTAAATTTCCCTTTAGACAATAACCTTTAAAGTTTTCTGCATAGGCAAACCTTTGCTCAAGTACTAAATGCCGTAGAAATGGGAAAACGACTTCCTTCGTTGCCCTTTCATTGTATATTTCTCAGTATTTCTACAGATAAAACGTATCTGTGTCATGACTAATCTTGTATTAACGAAATCTATAGGTTAAAACCATAAAATCTATGTGCTATGACCTGAATAGAGTGAAGCCCATTAAAAATGGCCAATTCTTTGAATTGAATAATCAAAGAAAACCTCAGGAAATCTTCATTTCTAAGCCCAAATCAGTGGAACAATTCAACCACAAGCCAATTTGGGCAATTTTCTTTGCATTTGCAGCACAGCACAACCGAGCAGAAGCAGAAATTTGTTGCAATCAAAGTTTGGTTTGTGGCAGGCAGGCAACAACAAACGAAATAAATCAAAAGTTTCTCTATATATAATGCGACCCGTATACGGAGTTTATCGGGCATTTGGTTTGCAGTTTAAGCAATTATGTTCAGTCACGTGAGAGCGTGTGGAATGCCATGCAATGGATAGGAAGCATGACTGCTGCTGCAGGGGAGAAGAGAAGAGCAGGACAGAGCAGAGCTCCAGAGAACTTCCCAACTATAATAAATGGCAGATGAGGCGGGGCAGTAGGCAGGGGCCGGCTGCAGTTGGCCAAATGCTAAAAGGTACAAATAGCAAGGTCATATTGGCACGCCATGTCAAGACGGGCAGAACACTGGCACAGATGCACCGCACGGCACAGAGACACAAGCGGAAGCAGAGACATGACAGGTGCAGGGAAAATGCCAAAGGAGCAGGACCTGCTTAAGGGCACTAGGAAGATGAGCAAACCATGAATGAGTGTGTACAGAGTGTGACGGGTTGAAGAGTAAGAAGGGTTGAATGGACTCACCTTTTGCCAGCCTCCTCGCCTTCGAGTCCCTCGCCGCCAGCGGCAGCTGCTTCCTGATCTACTGAAGCACTGGCCACCGCCTCGGCGGAGGTGGTGGGTGCGACGGCAGCGGGTGCCGCATCTCCTGTGGGCACTGGGACCTCCTCATCGCCAGCGCCACCCTTGACGGCGCCAACCAGCGAAGTAAATTGATTTGTAAGACCCGAAAACATGTTTGGTGCTGCGTTTTGTGTGGCTGTTGATGATGCTTTAAAGGATTAGCCTGCTTGGGGCTCTGCCTGCTGCCTGCTGCGTGCTACGTGCTGCGTCCGAGTGGAGTGTCGTTTGGTATGTCCTGTCCTGTACGGAGATGTACACAAAACGAATGCCCCACGAGGCTCCAAAACCAAAAAAACGTGCGCACGTTCGGGTCTCTCTCACTCTCGCTCTCTGCAAAGGCTCCTGCTGCTGCTGCTTCTCTCTCTCTCTCGTTCCTTTCGCTCAACTTTTACTACACTTGGCAGAAATTTTGTAATAAGTTCTGTTCTTGTTTCCGTTTCTTTCAGTGTGTCGCACCACAGAAGTTTCACTTTCAACTCTCGCTCGGGAGTTATGTAAATTTTCGCATTTAATTTCTATTTTCGCACGCTGCAAGATGATTAAAAGAAAGGCAATTCAGATTTTTTATCGCAATATGGCGTTGCACAAGAGACCTGACGCTGAGGGCAGGCAGGGAAAATCAATAAAACAGGCATATAAATTGTCTGAAACGAGCGAATAATGCGTTGCTATTTTGCACAATTTCACGATTCGATCGATACCTCGCCACCGTTCGCAATTCACTTGGATGTATCGTCTGGCTATATAGTAATATTAACGCCCTGACTATGGTAATTTACCACTTGAGGTTTTTCTTTTTTCTCGGTTTGGATTGGGGGAATGGCTCCAAAGACAAGTGGAATCTGTTGGTTTTTACGGCTGCCTACTTCGAAGGTCCTCTGAAAACTGGCAGAGCAGAGGAATTTCAGTTGTTCAAATACCGTGTACGTACTTCTCGGTGGCGTCTCTCTGAGTCGAGTCTCTCTCTCGTCGTCGTCGTCGTCGTCGTCGGTGGCGTCTGGAAAGCCCCAATGGATCCACGAATCTCTTCCTGGCAGACACCCACTTTTGTTTGCAGTGCGTATTCGTGGTGGAGGGTTTTCCTTTGTGCGCTGGAATTTCTGGCTAGTGTCTGCGCATGTGCCAGCTGTTTGCGTTGTTAATGAATGCGATAAAATAAACAATTGACACGTCTGAATTTAACAACAACTGCGCAGAAAATCTATACAATATTTAAGTGCTACCCATCAAACAGCTGACTTCTATTAGTGGTAATTGGAAATATCGATACTTGTCAGAAAATTGCTTGCACATCTCCAGTTGGTCAAACAGCTGGCTCTGTTTTCAAGGTATATTCGGTAAAAGGGGTGGATTTCACCTTGCATGCGTTGCGATTTTTGGGCCATGTTGCATGTTGTCCATACCCTCTTTTTTCTTAGCGGTCGGATTTAAAAGGACGGCTGGAATTTGAAATTTGAGTAAGACACGCTTCAAAAAAGCCCCAATTCGGCGTCGATCGGTGCCTGTTCGTGTTTGTTCGGACTATTGGAGACATATAGGAAATAACAGCAAATTTGTAGCAACTACTGTTACCGGTGGACATCCTGTGCAGCTTGAAGTACACCGCGTGGAACCGCTGGCCCTAACGTGCATTTTGCAGACTGAACTGTTCAACAGGTCAGCACGACCAGCGGGCGAATAAGCTAAATGAAGCTAGTTCATCTGTACAACGACAATGCGTATCCTGGAGCGACTGGAGCACCGTGGACATTATTTAAGATATTGCAGACGATATCTACGGTGTACAATGTTTGTTTTTCCAGCCCGCTTTAATGTTCAAGCGAAACAAGAACAATTGCACATAAAGATCCACTTTTACATCATTTTGTTCATACAAATCTATTTACAGCAACACATAAGTCGTCTTCGTACTTAACACTTAAGTTTATAAATCACTTAGTAGCTAATTATTTTTGTTTGCAGGTACAAGAGGATTCAGCGTACTTGCCGGCCCCTCCTTGGACTTGCCGCTTCCGCCTCTGACTCTGCTTTCGGTGGCGGCGGCCGCTGGGCTTTCAGTTCGGTGTCTAGGCGCTCTTTGGCCCGGAAGACCTTTGACTGTAGATAGAAGGAACCGCCTTTCCCGCGATCATTCACACTGAACAGATGTTCGTAATTCTTGATAATGCTGTCCACGTTCTTGAGGTCGTCCACGTTCAGGATTTGCTTGGCCTCCTCAACGGTCATACCTAGAAGTGAATGGAGAATGAGTCAAGGTTCTCCTATAATTGATTTCACCAGCTTACCTGTGCGTAGGTTGGACTCTGCGGTCTTGTCGCCCTGTTTGCCGCCACCTGCCCGACGAGCGGCCTCCTGGGATGCGGCTATCTCTTGCCTTAGCGCTTTGGTGAAGGCGCGTCCAACTGCCTGAGCACCCAGAACGATGATTTGTGCAATGTACTTAGCCATTGCTGTTCTTCCTACACTGTACCACCTGAAATTTGGTCTTTTACTGATACACAACTGTTTACAATCAACGAGTTTCCAAAAATTATACAATGCTCATAACCTAAAATCGGCACACCAGCTGTTTGCTGTCAGTCGGACCCTTCGATTAAATATACCGAAATATACCGTCTCATTTTCAAAATATACCGTGAATATACTGACGAATTCCAGTTCTAATTTATATTCCTCGTTTTTGATATTCTGTGGAATATTACTAACAAGATAGATCTCTCAGCCCTGCCCACATAATTTTCTCCGATTAATGATTTAATTTTCTACTTGACTGGTTTATTTTAAATATTTGCTTTTATTGGATCTTGTCTAAAAAATGGTTTTAGCGAAATAGGCCAAACAAAACAAGCGAGAGAGGATAGTCGTTCATATTGCTCAATTTAGAGATTCTGTTGAATAATTCTGGCTAACTAAAACCCTTAGTTCTGCCCACATAATTTTAGGCCATAGATGAATACATTTTCTACAAAATTGGTTAGTTTTTAGTCCTTGCTTTTATTGTATTTTGACTAAAACGAGGTTTAAACAAAATAGTTCAACAAAAAAAAACAGTCGCAGTATTGTGTGTAATAGGCCTTTGTTCAAACTGTTTTTAAAACATTATTAATAAATACATGTTCTCAGATTGATATCTTGATTAAAAGGACCTTTTGAACAAATACTGACAAGTTTGATATACTATTTATATTTCTATTTTTCTAGCTAGCTGAGACAATACACTCAGCTCTGAATTCATAATTTCATTCGATTATTTCATCAATTTCCTAAAGGACTGACTAAATTTAAGTTCTCAAGTACATATATTTTTTCCTAAAAAATTTTTTGTTCCAGTTAACGAAATTTCGTCTTCATTCAATTACGGGATGCAGTGTCTTCGTGTCGAACGGATCAGAGCCTCAGGGAGCTCTTGGTGTTCATTCCAGAGGTGCGATTTCAATTGAAAACAGTTTAATTCGAATCATAGGAGTTTTCTTTTTCCGAATAGCGAATAAAGTGCATTCCTGTAAGATGATTTCTGAGTATATTGCGGATGTGGAAAAAGTCGGCCTGAAGGCATACAGATATTTCCAGCCACCGACCCCTGAGCCACCGGTCGACGTCGTCTGGACTTCCCACTGCGCCCACTGGGTGGGGGTATCAAAATACGAAGCGCAACAAATGTTGGAGTGGATCCGGCAGAAAAACCGGAGCCTGCCGAAGGGGAAGGACTGGTGCCCGCAGAGCAGGACATAGAGCGTCCTGCTGCTGAAGGGGCAGACCGACAGGAAGGTGGCGACGCATGGTATTGGGATCCGCTTCGTGGATTTAGTCTGTATTGATTTCGCTGCTATTGCTGATATTGCGGCGCGGACACGGCTGACCGAGTTCGGCTCATCCGAACTGACGCCCGAGTCCTCGGATGCCAATGATGGTGTAGTGACATCTACCTCGGCAGCTGCCGAGGCTCCAATCGAGGGGATGATGTACTATGGATTTTGATTGTGTCTAAAATAAGATTTAAGCCAAAACAATTTCCACTTAATTTATTTCTTTATATGTTAATACACGCCAGCTATACATTTGTCCTTGTAGAAGGCATTGTGGTAGTGGTAACCTGGCACACTCGTCCAGTGTCTTTTCGCTCCATCTTCATCCGCAGCTTGGTCGCGTTGCACCTCAATGGCAATATCTGGCAGGTTCTCTATTGCATTTTTAGAGTCTTTAAAAGGGAGTGCTTGGCTATGCTTACTGCCTTATTTAATTTCTTCGATGGAGCTATTAGAGCTCAATATATTGGCTCGGTGCGGCTCTTGCCGGAGCGCAAGAATATCAGAGGCAGGGCAATGCGCCGAACGAATCGTCCGCACCATCGGCACAGTCCTGTCAGCCATCGGAGAGCAGGGCGGCCCATATGCAAAGCTGTAGAAAGGAGGAGTAGGATATTGTTAGTTTAAGAATTTAGGCAGATATCGTGTCTTTCCAATCACCTTGTTGATGGGACACTGAAAGTCTCCTGGCCGCTTGCAGTAGTCGGCCTCATCGTGGACATTCTCACAGTTGTCAAAGGTGGTACCATCGCAGATCAGAGCCTTGTCGAAGCACTTGCCGGACTGGCAGCTGAACTGATCCACCCGGCATGTGGGACATCCCACTTCATCCGACTTGTGCGGGCAGTCATTTTGGCCATCACAGTGCCAGGAGGCGGGTACGAAGTCCTTATTCATGTCACCATTCCCCGTCACTGCGGACGTGCACGTGAAATGATCTGGCCCACAGGCCGGAAACACGCCGTAGTTCTCCTAGTTCTCCAGTAGAATCAGATGCTTAGGGCACAAGCAGACGTCACGCGTGCTGCGTGTCGAACTCCTCTGGCTATGTAGTTTTGGAAACAATTTGGGCAACTGTGCCGTGTGATTGTGCAGCACTTTCGCATCCGGTGTCCACACGGCCCGGATGTCGGTGAACTGCGACAGACGATGCAGCTCCACGGAACAACGCTCTCCGTTGACAGTTCCACTCCGGTCTTGTCTTGCGAGGCTTTTCCGAGTCCCCGGTATCGTTGACGCCTACGGATTCACCCAGGAAGCTAAAAGAGGCAACGTTTTAGGAACACAATTGTGCGGATGGTTGTGTTAGCAGGTCCAGAAAAGCAGCCGCTCAATGATGTCGATTGCAATGTGGAAGAGCTGCTCGGAGTTGGCCAAGAGGCTCACCTTTGTGCCATTTGCCAGAGAACGCTTGATGCTGTGACTCCTGCCTTCGATCTGGAAAAAGAAGGATTAGGGATATTTATCCTTCTTACGCAGTAAATGTAATGCGAGATCGGATATTCTTGCCGGACAGCAGTCGGCCGAAGCTGTTCCTCTGGCTGAAGATGATGTTGTACATGCAGGAGACCTCGTCCTTGGCCAGCTGGTAGTGGGTGGGGCAAGCACAGGTCATGCCCCGTCTGCCGGGCTGGGCCAGGCACAGGTGGGAGCAGCCCCCGTTGTTAACCTTGTACTCGGTCGAGATGCGGCCAATGTGATCCTGCAGGCAGTCAACACGCAGGGGGTCGCGGAGCCGGAACAGGCAGAGGTGAAGCAGGTCTCATTCCCCACCCCACCCCCAGTCCAGGGTCTGTTCGTCTTCTTCCTTTTTCAATTGTTTTTCAATAAAATTCGTCTTCTGGGGAGCTGAGGCAGGGCGGAGTAATGGGCCACACAAAGGGCGTCGCTGGTCGTTTAGGCATCGCTGCAGACTCTGTGGCTCGAGTGGAACAGCGGCTGTTTTTGGGGAGTGCCCTGTGACATCATGACTTACAGAAGCCACTATAGGCATACGCACAAGGCACTTTTGTTCATACAACAGTAGCATAAACAAACGAGTATCGTTCCAATTGCTCAATTCTTTATTCCGTCGAATATTCCCAGCTATATAGAACATTTAGCCATGCCCACATAATTTTATACGATTGATGAATCAATTTTCTACTTAACTGGCTTATTTTTAATACATGCTTTCTTTGGATTTTGCTTAAAAAAAGGTTTTAGCGAAAAAGGTCAAACAAATGAAACGTAATAAAACGTAAGAGAAAAATCGTTCCAATTGCTCAATTTCTTTATTCCGTTGAATAATGCTGCCTAACTAAAACCATTAGCTCTGCCCACATAATTTTATCGGATTAATGAATCAATTTTCTACCTGATTGACTAGTTTTAAGTACTCTCTTTTATTGTGTAGTGTATAAAACAAGGTTTAGGCAAAAAAGGTCAACAAAAAAACAGTGGCAACGTAAGTGAGTACGAAATGTCACGTCAACCGGAGTTTGAGTTCAGCTATACCCTATTTCGTCAATATATATGAAGAAACTGTTTTTCCAAGCTGTTTAAAAACGCAATTAATATAGAAATGATCTCAGATTGTTATGTTGTGGACATATTAATGCATATTATTAGGGTCTTGTAAATATATCTCGATCTCGATACCCATTCTTGGTTTCTGTAAGACCAAAACCTTCATAATATCGTTGAAATACCTTTAAAACAGAAACTGACTAGTTTTGGCCTATATTGTGCATTAGATAACAAACATTTCCTCCATTCTAGATCATCCATTTCCCCAGGGTATTCAAAATGTTGCTGAATCCTCGCCATGTTGAGGAACAATGATGCTCGATTTCACGGCACATGAGTCTGGTCCATACAAATTGAATGTTGCCAGCAGCATAATACGTAAGAAAACGTAAGTGAGGATGGAATGTAAGGGACATTGTTGAGAGGAAAAAGGACATATTGTGGCGAGGAAAAATCCCAGAGAAAATCCCAAAATTGAAATTGACAAAATATACCATTATATACCAGTTTTCTCTGGTATCACAGACCTGCCAACTCTTTTGAAATCACAACTGTCGATATGTTTGCCGTTAAACTTATCTAAATTCAAAATTGGTTTTCTAAATTCAAAAATTCAACTCCTATGGGCAAGAAGAGCGGTGACAGTTGGATGAAATTGTACTTCCGACTGGTACGAGAGTTCTACTATGAACAGCGGAAAGTGCAGATCATAAGCAATCAGTTGCGTCGATACCGGGTCGTTCGCACACGGTTCCAGAAGGACATCCAGCGAGAGGCCAAGCATCTCCAGGACTATATGGAAAATATAGACCTTATACGAGAAGAATTGGATCGCCTTGAGCGCACAAAGCATACGTTGACACCAAAAAAGAGGCAGCAACTAACGGCACTACAGAAGAAGATGCCCGTCCACTCGCTGGAGGAGCGTGTGAGAATAATGGAGTTATCGGAGCTGTCAGCGTGTTGGCCATGTGGTCAGCCAGCATTGGAGAAGCAAATGGCCAAGATGAAAGCCGATAAGCGAGAGATTAAGAGAATCCATAACAAGACAATGGAAGCCATAGAGGATATACGCAGCCTTGAGACCATAAGGAAATATCTACGGAAGGACAATTGCACCCGGATCAAGATTAAACCCTATGTGAATCGTGGCAACTGGTTGGAGCCAAGAACGGCCGCCGACACTCAAGCGGATGTAAAGGCCACCATTGCCTTGGATCATCTGGTAAAGAAAAAGGGCAAGGGCAAGGGCAAGAAGGGCAGGCACTTAACGCGGAATGTTCTCGAGGTGACTCCTCGACGTATTCTACTCAAAATACCCGAATTAATGCCCGATATGTATCACTATCTTGATAATCGGGGGAAAAATAATTTATTAAGCAAGAATTAGTCTACTTAAACATAATCCTCTGCTATGATATGTGCTCTAAAATCCTGTTCAGCTTCCGTTTCGGTATATACAATTTACAATAACAACTAAAATCATTGATCATTTCGGCATTCGGATTAACCCCTTGATCCTTGAACTAAAACAAATTACAATATTTGTGTGTGGTTGCAGTTGTTGTTCTTAACAATCTTTGCTCATTATGGCCTGCCTCTTTGCTTTGTATTTTCCGATCCTTCCTGCTGCTCAACAGAAGCCCGGATTGGTGTGCTCTATGATGCATCGTTTGCAGTACTTCTTCACTGCCCGATAGCCCTCGATGGATATCTGACAGTCTTGGATGTTCAGCTGCTGCAGCCCGCGGCAGTAGTAGGCTATGCACTGGACGCCCCGATCCGTAATCATATCACAATTGCGCAGGCTCAGCTTCTTCAGGTTGGGACAGCTCTCGGCCAGGGCCCGCAGTCCGGCATCGCTCACATCGCACTTGCCAATGTCCAGGGCACGCAGGCGCGGACAGGACCTGGCCAGGACGGTGATGGAGTCATCGCTGACGGCCTCGCAGCCGCGGGCATTCAGGTAGCGCAACTTATAGCAGCGCCGGGCAATCACCTTCAGGCCGGCATCCGAGACGCGTTCGCATTTGGCCACGGACAGATAGCGGAGGGCGGCCCCCAGCTTGGCCAGCTCGTAGAGCCCAAAGTCGGTGATGTTGAGGCAATCGGAGACGCTCAGCTCCTTCAGCGAGACACAAAAGCTGGGCACAAACTTCAGACCCGCATCTGCAAGAGATCAAGGAAAAGTTAAGAGGGGCTCTGGAGGGATGGTTGTCCTGGGCTATGCCTACCCGTGATTTGTATGCAGCGTCGCAGATAAAGGTACACCAGCTGGGGGCAGTTCTTGACGACAATCTTCAGGCCCATGTCATCGATGGCCATGCAGTCGGTCAGATCCAGATATTGCAACAGCAGACGACGCGGGGGCTCCACATGCGGATTGGGACTGATGCTGCTCACCTGACTGCAGCCTTTAAATAAATGGAGAGAGGTTAGTCTCGGCTAAGTAGAGGATGAGGATGTGCCCCACTAACCTGTCACGTCCAGATGCTGTAGATTGCTGCACTTCGTTAGGGCCTCGACCAGAGCCTGATTGGAGACGCCGACGCAGGTCTGCAGCTGCAGGTGCGTCAGCTCCGGGCAGCGTCGTGTCAGCAGCTGGAGGCCCTTGTCGGAGATGCGGCAGCCATCGGCGAGCATCACTCGCTCCACCTCCGGACAGGCGCCATTGCAGCTCTGGCCGCACAGCTGCCGGAAGATCATCTTCAGGGTCTTGTCCCCGTTCAGGTGCTCGCCCCGCAGAGTGATGCACTTCCAGAGCACGGGACGCCAGGCCACCTGCTCGAATCTCCGACAGACACGGGCCACAGTGCACAGCTCGCAGCTGTCCAGCCAGCTAAAGATGCGGACAATGGCCTCGTCGGGCAGGCGATCAAAGTAGGGTCCACAGCGGAAGGGACCCTTGCGGTTCCAGGGCGGCGGACCGATGGATTTCCCTGGCACAGTGCCGCCACCGCCTCCTCCTCCTCCGCCACTGGATGCCCCACGACGGGGTGTTGTGGCGGGCGTACTGCTGGCCATGATGCCTCCGCCGCTGGTGGTCGTGGATGTGGTGACATTGCCCGCTCCGCTCGAGTGGTGGCCGGTGGGTGAGGGGGAGACGAGCGTGGCATAGCCCTGGTCGAGGCTGGGCGAGAAGCGTCCCAGGTTGCACAGGCCGTCGGAGAGGCTCTGCACTTTGGTGTGGTGGTGGTCCAGCTGGAAGGCATTGGCGGGCGAGTTGGTGCTCCGGTTCAGCAGATAGCGATCCGAACCACTCGTCTCGCTGGGACTGGAGGTGCGCGGATGATGTAGGCGTTCTGCAAGGGATTACCATCGATTGGGATTGCGTTCTTTAAGAGATCAGTTCGAGGCACACTCACCTGGCAGCCGCTCATTGCCGCTGCCGCTGCTGTAGTCCTCCAGGTAGTAGCGTTCGTTTTGGTACTGACTCGCCTCGGCACCGAGGGGCAGGGCTCGCAGAGCATTCCCCAGATACAGCGACTCCATCTTCTTGTCGAGCAGATACTGGGCTCCGTTGCTGCCGCCACCGTTGCTGCTCAGGACAGTGGGCACGCTGCATCGTCCGCCCTGCGTGCGTCGTCTACCTCCGCCGCCGCCGCCTCCGCCACTGCCACTCCCACCGCCGCCTCCCACATTATTGTCGCTTGAGTCCTCAGTATCCGCACTGTTGCCATGCAACCAGCTAGGCCTTTGGGCCCCATACTGTAGCACATGCTCCAGGGTGAGAAAGTTGCGCGGTTGTGGCACGGGAGCTGTGCCCCTCGAGGCAGGAGCCGGGATATCAGGCGATTTCTTGACCTGCCTCCCCACAGAGGCTGTCGAGTGGGCCCCGTAGATGCTTTGCTCCTGACGCGTGTGCCTGCCCCTCAGCTCAAAGGTGGCCGCCTTCTGTTGCACCATGTGGAGCACGGCTGCCGCTGCCGCCGTCGTAGCTGTGGCCTGCTGTTCACTGTGCGGCGTGGAGCTGCGCGACGCCAGGGCATCGTTGGTGTCCAGACTCAGGTTCGGTGACTTGCGGGACATTTTGTAGGCCTGTGGATCCAGCGGACTGGAGCTGAGTGGATGCGGATGGTGATAGTGCGCTGCCGCCAGTTGATCGCGCACCGCATTGCTATTCCTGCCCAGGGAGGCCAGTGGACACTCCAGATCGGTGGCACGTCGTGTGCTCGTCTTGTGCGACATGGTTTGGATCTATTTGATGGATTTCTAGAATGGCGCTGAAGTCTGGAAAGAGTTTGAAATACGCAGAGGATATCTTTAAGTAACAGGCGATAAAAGGTGTTGAATTCTAGTGTTGGCTAATACTGAGTAGTGTTGGATAGGTAATGGAAGAAAATGGCACACGGCAGTGCTTTTGTGTGGCGAATGGATATAGGCGAAATGCACATAAGATAGGGCCTTGCCGACCCATACTCTAGAGGAATAGAACTCGATTCCGTAATAGTCATGGAAGTGATTTATTGGTGTGGGCAGCTATACACTAAAAATGGCAATAAAATCTGGACAAAACATTTCAAATCACAATCTGCATTCTTAGAATGGAATTCACTACTAAAATGGATATGGAAATGCCAGATTTATGATCGTCTTGTTCAGCTTTATTTGATTTGTAAACGATTGTGTGTCTGTTTTTAGTTGAGAGTCGAATATTTAAGTATTTTCCATAAGGGGAGATCTTTTGCAGAAACTGCATTCCAGTGTTGCCAAACGCTTCCAGAGAGACCCGCATATCAAATGCAATTAAATTCCAAGAAGGCCATGGACAGATTTTTTTCGTTTGCTTTTTATTGATGTGTGTAGTGTGTGGGCAGCAGCTCTAAGTGGGTCTCCATGCCATTCGCAATTATTAGAGAAAGACAAACAGACAGACAGACAGACAGAGGGGAGATGGGGGGTAGAGGGGGACAGGGGGTAGACAGACATAGCTTGAAGTCATAAAAATGTATAAAGTATTTTATTGGGGAACCACTCCTTCGAACACAGTCTCGACTGCTGCTGCAGTTGACCTTTCAACAGCATTCAGCATTAGCGGATACAAAAACTCCCAGCAATTTGTGGATGAAATAAGTTAAGCAGTTAAGATTGGCCAACAAATCTCTAGCCATATATGCATATATACATATTTTTTTTGAATACAATTAATAAGCGGGGATCGCCCACGCTTCTATCAAATCATTCTTTGTATTATTTTTGTTATTTGGCCACACGTATGCTGTCATTTCCATTGAGCATTGAGCTCCGGATGGTTGGATGGCTACGGCTTCAGCTCAAGCTTCATTCATATTGTTGTTAGGCAGAGAAACCAGTTTCGATCGATGGATCGTTTTTCGGAGGAGTACGAAAGCATTGAAGAAGCAGAAGCAGGCGTGGGCCGTTCTATTGCTGTGGCTCTTGTGGCTTGTGGCCATCACATCCCATCCCCATCCCCATCACCATCCGCATCCCGCAATTTGGCCCGCTGTTATTGGCCTAACCTTAAGACCTTAAATTAAGTTGAAAGTAACCCAATTCGGGCTAGCAATCTAGCCAGGCACCGGCAGCAGCCATTCTCATTCCGATTCCCATCCATAATATCTGTGTTTGGCAGGAGAGGGAGGCTTTGCATAATTTACGGGCCAGCTATCTAAATAGAAAACTATAAATTTATTTCACATTTTTTTCTCTGTCGGCTGGTTGGGCCTCTAAGCGGTTGTTAAATCTTCTTCAGCGTTTTTTGGGTTGGGCTGCGACTGGGAAGAGGCACACCTATAGATGGGGCACCTCTGGGGCGTGGGGATGGGGATGGGGGCCTGCCTGGCACACTTTAAGACGAGACGAGACGAAATGAGTAAATCAAAAGCTGCTCTGCCCTGCTCTGCTCTGCTCTGCTCACAAGTGGAACCAATCCGTTCCGATCCTCTGTGTGGCATTATTTTTTTATTGTAATCAAATTTGAAATTAATTTTTCGTATTTTTGTGTTGTATCATTTCTAGCCTTGCCATAAATAAACACAAATAAGCCACAAAAATAACACCCCAACCCAAAAGCCACACCAGGGACGGAGCACATCTGGATCTGATGGTGGGGACAGAGACGGGAGGACGGGGACAGCAAATATGTCTTGTCATTTGGCTTATGGCAGCTGATTAATCTTAGCCATCTCCGAAACCGAAACCAAAGCCTGTCGCCGTCGCCCCTCATATGGAATGTCGCTCAACTGGTTCGAAGCGCCCCAAGACCCCAAAAAAAAAGACAGAAAGAAAAGGAAAATGCTTTGAGCCCAGAGAGAGATCACTCCACTTGAGAGGCTGAGAGTTTTTGATTTCGCTCTCTCTCTGTCCCACGATCTCTTGCCATAATTCACAAATAGTTAGACAATAAATAATTAATAAAGCACTCTGCCCTGGCCCTGGCTCTGGCTCTGGGCTCTGGTGTGTGGACAAAAGTGTCAAATGGTTCATTGGGCAACACAGCATGGAATTTGCATAAATTTACATGCAAATGTAATTCATTTCGTTTTGGGTTTGGTTTCTATTCTTTTAGGAGAGCCATGCAAATGCGATTAGTCAGAGCCATTAAGTGTTGTAAACATGCTAGAAGATCGTGTCCATGTTCTTGTTGTCCAACACTTTTTGGGGATAGATTGTGTCAAAGGTGACGGCATATATGGGGGGAAAGTTGTTAATAGAGTTTTTGATAAGATTCCAGAAACAATTCAAAGAGGAAAAACTAGTTAAAAGACACTAAAATACAAGAAAAGGCAGTTTTGGGGTGTTGCACAACACTGAGCTAAGGTGTTGGATCAATTGGTGTGTTTGTGTTATCCAACACCCCACGAAAACATTAAATTGAGATCGAATATTAAACTGCACTTTGATAAGTTTAAAGAGATCCTGTTTCGGGATAAAATGTTGTGCGGTTATGGTGGGAAATTAATTTTGAAAGTACTTGAGATAATGCCATCGAGGTGTTTTTGATTAAAGTGGAAATATACACGGGCTCTTACGGGCTTCAAAGTATATTATATTAGTTTATTTTATAGATACATATCTATCTTTTGTGCAATAATCTCCTTTTCTTGCTTTTCATCTATAATAAATATACCAGACTGCCTTCAGTCGCACACAACCTCCAAGTTGTTCAATCAATTGCCATTCAATTAGCAAGAATATACATATTTTTTATGATTTGTATTAACGAATATAAAACCAATTGCCTTTTCAATTAAATCCGCATATATATTACAATTTTTATTGTGAAAAATGCGAGAATTAAAAGCCAAAGCTAAAGGCCAAACAACACTCATCTGGCTTCGAATGGGAAACTGGTCTACGTGCGGATTCGTATCTGAATCTCCGCAGATAGATTTCTATAGACAGTCCGAGACATGTCCGAGAGCCAAGCCTCTTGAAGTGCGCTCGACAAGCGCAAACGAGCATTTAAAATATGACAACAACAAGTACTAATTATTTAATATGCTTAATGAGCAAATGTCGCCATGCTGGAGGCCCACAGTGCCCCATACACATACTGTACAAGGTGGGGTCTGGTCTGGATACCGCTGGGCCATAGTGGGGCAAAACGTGCAGCACCATAATGGCGTTAACTATTTCTTTCAGCGGTTTTGGGTATATAATTTGGTTTCGGTACGTTTAAGGTTTGGTTTTTGGAAAGGGGAACAGTGGTTAGCATTAACTCTTGCCATGTTCTAGAACTAAGACTTTCATGCAGTGGATTTATGGATACCATAGATAGAGGGGTACATTCAATGGTGGAATGGATGCTATAGATCTATCAAAGACAGTCCTGTCTGTCATTTGAAATTCCTTGGCCTAAAGGAAGGCATTTTTCCTGTGGCATTCACATTCTTATGTTCCTGCCCCACTGTGCGTGCATTCAACAAAACTAATAACTGCTATTTTGTAAGTTTTGTCTGTGTGTGTGTGTGTGTATGTGTGGTTGTGTATGTGGCGGCGTCCGTTGTCTGCACATGGCTGAAATCTAACGCCAAGAGCCACCAACAAGAGGCTACAGCGAGTGCTTGGCGTGGCGTGGCGCCACACAGGAACAACACAACACCACATCGACCATACACACGAGAGGAGTCGGTGTCGGCGTCGGAGTCGGACAGGGGGGGAGCACCTTTTGGCCTCCATGCCATGGCATGCTGAGCGCCTGGCCCCACTCTGGCCCGACACACTGTATCCATGTATCCATGTGTGTATGTTTGTGTTTGTATCTCTATCATTCGCCTGTCTGTGTGTGTGTGTGCGGCTACTGTTTGCTGCTGTTGCTGCCGCCGCCGCTCTGTGGGTTGGCTTTTTGCATAGTGTCAATTTTGATTTAGCAAAACGTTGCCCCTGCCTCTGCCTGCCGTTGTTGCGGTTACATCGTGCTGTCAGCGCACCCGCCTAACACCTCCTGGCAAAACTCACAGATACACACACACACACACACACAACAGTAAGCTCCATAGAAAGTGGGTGGCGCTGACAAGTTTTTTCGAAAAAAAAAAAACATCAGAAAAATATTTGTTGCGCATGCCACAGCCCAGCCACAGTAGAAACTGGGTGCAGCAGCATCAACTGGATTTTCACCAGAAAGATTTTATAAGAAATGAAATTAAGTAAAGAAAAGTATATATAATATGTACCCTGAATATTTACTCGGAGACTATAAGAGTACTGGGCAAAATGAGATCATCTAATTTATATCCTAATTAAACCTCCATTGGATCATTTCCGATGGTCATGGGTAGATTTGCCAGGCAAATCTTATTGCAGCGAGCTTTGGTCTGGAAATTGTTGCCATTCTTCTCGCCACCAAAGAAGACGAACTTCTGGCATTTGCTTGTCGTCGAATTGAAGTACCAATTGCGGAGGATGGCCTTCCCCTTGCCCTGTTCCAGCGGCAGCAGGCATCTCCTCTTAACTAAAAACCAATATTTATTAAAACTTTCTGTGGGTTTGTTCTCCGTCTGTGAGCCACTTACTCGTCTGGGGCTGGGTTTGCTGCAGGAACAGCACTAGGAGGATGAGGAAACCCGAGAACTTCAACAGCATGTTGGATGGCACAATGGAGACTGAATCGGATTGCTCTTCTATAGAAGAGTATGCTCTCATGGCTCCAAAAAAATATTGGTAAACAAACGCAAGTGCTAGTCAGGCGGTACTTCGGTAAATATTGGAGTAGTTGGTAGTTCAAGATCATCTGGTGATCAACGAAACAATGGGCTATAAGAGTTATAAATGGATCCACCATAAAGTATATTGCCATCCCAAAGAGTGGACTGCAATAAGTTGATTCGATATTTGATCTTCATGTTCTTTATTCGATATGGTAATAATACTTAGTATAATTTATCTGCTTGATCCCCTTTCAATCACCTAGAATCAGTTTGATTCAATGAACTCTTATTTCTAACACTCTCTAAATAAATATTACACCATTAAATTCCACATGCAATTTCTTTGGCATGCCTTAAGTGTCCGAAAGTTATTTCCATTTCCACTATTACCGCCATAGGTGAATTTCTGGCACTTTCCCGTGGCTTTATTGTAGTAATATCGCATAATATTGGCCCTTCCACGTCCAGTCTTCATCGGTTGCAAGCACCTCGCTTTGCCTGAGTTCAATTGAATTTAGCAAACATACGGAAAAGACTTATTTTCGAAACCCTCTACTTACAACCGCTGATGTGTGGCGCAGAGATCATTAAGATCAGACATAGATACAACCATTTCAACAGCATGATTAATGTAGCACTGACTTGTAAGTGGATAAATGTCAGAGATACCGAATATTAACAAGGTTTTTTATAGGGGAATTAATAATTCATGTGAAAGCCCCCAACTTAAATACCCTATAAAACCCATGTTTAAGTCTTTGCTTTTAGCAAGGATTATTTATATTCATTGGTAGATTTTATGGGTGCATATTTTGGTATAAATTTAGTACCCCATTAACTAGAGCAAACAAGGTATGATAACCTAATTACCCTTCCGAAAGGGGTATCCCCAAATATCTTCTGAAACAACAGCTAAATAAATAAATATTTTGTTTGAGGGAAATGTATTCGAATTGTTTTCATTTGGAGTTCGGTTAACGAACGTTTCGGTTCATTTGAGTTTGAGTTAAACGAACTCGTGTCGATGGATGTGGATACTTCTCGTGGGTTTCTGTTGTCTCTATGCAAATATCTCAATGAAAAGAATTGAAAGTTGTCGTTGACACAGATCACAGACCACTGATCACTCAGAGAATCCCAAAAAGAGTTTCCGCAAATAGAAAGAGCGAAGAATGTATGGGGCGGTGCTTTGAAATGGAATTGTGTGAATGTCTTTATATGAATACGCAAAATAGAGAAAGATTGATCTTGTAGAAAGTATGGCATGGAATGGCTGGAAGATTCATGGTCGCAAGAGAATTAATTAGAGCATATGGCAGGCGTCGGATCTCTCTCCCTCTCTGTCTGTCTCTTTAGTAAATGACTGGAATTTTGTTGCAATTTGTAGATTGTTTAATCTGCAATTACTTTCTCAGACGAATGAAAACTCGTTTCCCATTTTCGGACACTCAATTTTCTAGCTAGAAGAAATGATTAAATATATCTAGATATAAATATAAATTGATTTCTTGATGACTTTGCTATCCAACAAAATTGGTTTCGGTTCGGTTCGGTTGGTTATTTTGTTTTTGGGAAATTTCTTTAATGGTTCTGTGCCATTTCTTTCGTCGTCATTATCTGTAACTCCGCGAGATTTCACCCCACAGCCATTAAAGGGGAATGCGAAAATTTTAGTCAAACTAATTAAACCGAATCTTATATAATGAACCGTGAAGAAAATACGTCCCAAGAGGAGAGCGAAACGGGGCGAGCGAAAGGAGGAGGCGAAAAGGCGGAGGAGGAGATTGAAACATTGAGACTGCCATCAATCAAAGGCAAATTCTTGAGAGCTTCTCCTTCTTGTTCGGAGAGCATTATTCGAATTCCAGTCGAAACCGAATGGAACCAGTTCGTGGTCAGAGTCTTTTGTTCTTGAGACTGCTGGCTTAAGCGATGCTTAACCCAGAATTAAATACCCAGCAACAGCGGAATAAATCACACACAAAAAACGTAAGACCCAGAAACGAGGCAAATTACATGGCTGCTCCCCGAAGGGGGGGCTGGAGGGGGACCGTTGACGTTGACGGGGCCAACAATTGTGGACGTGAATGATGGCACAGCTAATCCAGATCCGCGAGATCCCCAAATCCAGGCAGACATAAATCCAGGCCAAGTCAAAGTCCAATAAAAATGTCGACCAAATGCAAAAAAGCGACAAATGCTTGACGGACAAAATGTCAGAGTTAATTTATCTAAAAGCTCTGCCCGACTTTTCAGAAAGAGACAGACAGACGGGACAGACAGCCGGGGAAGGAGACAAAGAGAGAGAGAGAGAGAGCGGACAATTTTAATTAAGACAAAATATTTGAAATTCTATGAGCGACAACGAGATCTCTTCTCTAACAAGAAGCCAGCAATTTGCCGCGCGCAATTTTTCAAATTACATTTCATTAAAGACCATGCGACGGAACGACAGAGACAGTGAGAGATGGCCAGAGCGAACGAGATAGAGGGAGAGAGCGAGAGCGGGAGACAGAGAAATGCAGATGATCGAATGGACAGCCACAAATCGAGTGGCATATCGAATGATTAGATACCCTGCAGATGGATAGTTTTTAGGACATGCCGAAGATGGTGAATGACTCTCTGCAAGAACAAAGCTCTACCAGTATCTCCTTCTTCTGCAGTACAAACGTCTCCCCCGAGCTCATCATGCTCTCTGCTGATGCAAGGAAAGGGTACACAAAACAAAGAAGAAACCAAAAGAACAGCAACAACAAAAACGAATGTAAAGCACCGTTTTGTCTGAATCTCTTTGGCAACTTTTCACTCACACACACACACACACAGGCATACACAGAAGAGCGGAGATTTCAGAAGAGAGCCTGATCGGAAGAGAGGAACGAAACGAACACTCAACAGGTTATCTTTGCCTCGCGCCCGCATGGGAGCTCCTCTCTGGAACGACGCCCGCATAGACTCCACCGCATCCATCCACCTTCCACAACTGTGCTCTTGGCCTGGCCTGGACCTGGACCTGGAGCTAATATGCCGCACATAAATTGTTTAACAAATTAAATTTTAAAGTTCAGCCTGCGATGCCCTGCCACAGCAGCCGCGGCAGCCGCAGCAGCGGCAGCAACAGCAACAATTACAACCACAACTAAAGCAGCAACTATGTCAGTCACTCGGCAACATGGCCAACTAGCAGCGAAACAACATTCCAGCTGCCTGCCTCAGCTCTCGACTCCAACAGCAACAGCCCCTCCCCTCTGCCGGCCTCCCCTTTGGAGCTGGGGCAATCATCAAGCCCGTAACTAGCTGCAGCCACAAGTTGCCACAAGTTTGCCGTTTCTAATACAAAACTGTCGCTTGTGGCGTGAGAGACTCTCGACTCCAACGGAGACGGAGACTCTCTTGGCCCCAACTCGACTCGAAACAAAATAACACAAAAAGCTAAAAGAAAAAAATGGGTAAAAAAATAAATAATAAAAAATACGTCGCATTGCATTTTAGTATTTGCTGATTGCACTGTTGCTGTGGCTGTTGCAACTTCCAAGAGCTATGGAATCATACATACAGACACACAAAGCTGAGATGGAAAAAGAGACACACAATAAAAATTGCGGACAAGAAAGGAAAGTCGATTAGTCAAGGGTTAATAACGAAGTGGGGAATACTCTAGGAGGGGTAAAGGGGAATATTGTTAGTGGCAGAAATTAAGACAGAAATTCCTCAGATACTGAGTTTAATCTACTGATTATCCGATGGATGACCTGTTTACCAGAGTAAACCACAGCTTAGCCGATAAGCAAGTGCTTCTTAAACTTAAGATCTAAGCAAAAGATCATTAATTAGAAGAAGAGGAATGTGGAAGTCTAGGAAACCCTACTTAAACGAAACCAATCAATATAGAAAATAGTAATTTCTGTGCCATTTCTATATTACCTTTAACCCTTAGTAGGGAAAACATCTTCCAGCATCAAAGCTATTCAGATCTCTGTTGGCTGAACCTCATGTGAACTAGTTAAAAGAATTCCAGAACAGGTTTAAAACAGATTTCATAGATTAAATGGGCAGGTTCTGAATCCGCAATGAACCCATAAAGAAGTATTATGGCGTAGTACTAACCTAGTCCACATTCTACCATATTATTCTATTATTCTTCTCTAAACCTTAATTACAGCCACAACACCGTGCTCAGAAGCCGACAAACCGTTTCAATTTGAATACTACTTATAATATGTTTAATCTTTAAAGCCCACACAGACACTGATGCCTTTAAGGAGACACTTAAAATTGTTTCGCAAACATCTTTAAATATTTATCCTCTGACTAATCCCCCATTAATGCCTGATTGCCGGCAACAACCCATTCCACGCAGCTAATGGAGCCCCCCATTAAGGTAGGTTCGAAATATATAAAAATAAGAAATAAATACAAAAAAAAGGAGAGAGAAAAAACTGTTGAAAATCTCATGAAATCGGCGAGCGGCTTTTCCATGTCTGTGACTTGTGGCGGCGGCAGCCTTTTGGCTTGAAAGCTTTTTGGCTTTGATTGCCAGCGCCGGATTGGGGCTGCTGCCACTGCTGCTGCTGCGGGCCATGGCTGACTGGACTGTGGCCGACTGGCTCTCTGGATTGGCTCTCCATGAGCTGGCCAAATGGTTGGCCAGCGCCTGCCGGTGGCTGCCTTGTCATTGCAATGCGCATATGTTGACATTTTTGTGTAAGAAATATTTTAAATTATTGGTAAATGCATAAATAAATGGACAACTCTTTGGTGGTGCTTTCGCTGCTGTGTCGCCGCCGGCAAAGAAAGTGTATGCCAAAATGTTGTGTCAAGCCTCTGTCTGACAGATATCAAATGACCAATTTATAATCATTTAACATGCACAAATTACAACAAAAAGCAACGGCCAAAAGGAAAAAAACATTAAAATTAATGCAATATAATAAATTTGTTTGCTTTTTTCGGTTTGTAAATTAATTTTTTAGCTAAAAAGAAACATCAACAGGGGCACCCCCTCGGGCGATTGGCTAATGATGTGAAGAGCTGAAAACATTTGACCAACACGTGTTGGGCCCGACCCGGAGCGACCCTCAGAAATCTGCGTGAGAGAAGAGCCCACGAATGGGTGAGGTGAGGGAAATCCCAATGATTCCAGGGAAAAAGAATGGGAAATCTATGTTTACTGTATGCTGGATTCTAGAAGTAGAGGAGGGCTCTCAGGCGATCTTCATTCGTTGCGCTTTAAGTGGAACATGACGTCGAGGCACGTACTATTTTAATAACACTCTTTCTTTTATGGGAAAATGGGAAAGAAAAATATGCCCATATGCTGTATTTGATTTATATGAATCCAAAAAGTGTGAGCTGCATATCTTAGAAATCTTGGATATTTGAGACCCATTGGCTTCACAGTTTATGTGGTGGGAAACAAACTTCCTTCCTTCTTTCAGTGCCAAATACCCGGGTATTAAATATTATATTATAATCGTAAAGGAAAAAAAGGAAAGTCGTTCCCGAAGAGATAATTGGCAACTAATAGATTGATAGATAGATAGATGGATAGCTGCTGTTATGTTATAAGACAGGCATGAGATTCAATCATTTGGCCATAAACATATCCGTTGCTGCAACTTCTGGTTGGGGTAATGGCCAGTGGTGCCACAACCAAAGCCAGAGACAGAGCCAAAGCCAAAGCCAGAGCCAGAGCCTCTTTCGGCCAACTTCCTTGACTCTCGACTACTATAATTTGCATGCAGCAGCCCAGGGAAGGAGTACATTTGTATCTGTATCTCATATGTGTCTATCTGTATCTGTGTGTGCCCGCATCTCGCTCTCTCCCTCTCTCGCACTGTGTGTGTGTGGACTATGTGCGTATGTGAGAGAGCGCGAACGAGTTACGGGCCAAAGTGGTGCATGCAACAACTGCAAAAACAACAACAACAACAACAACAGCAACAACTGCAACAACAATAAATATATATCTTCAAAGGTGTGATTTTAATGTGACAACTTTTGCAACTGGTTCGAGGGGTTCCGGACTGTTCGAAAACCGAGGGTTTTCCATCGAATCGGAATCCGAGGCGAGGTGTCGGCCTATCGGGTTGAATACTCGCTTTAAATGTACGAATAATTTCATTAACGTTTTACGATCATGCAATATTAATAATAATAAAAGAGAAACACTAAGAACACTGGGAAGGGGCACTCTTTTGCATGAAGCCACACAACGGCAGAAGGAGACGGGGGCATAAATAATGATGGAAAGACGGAGAGAGAGAGAGAGAGAGCGAGAGAGAGCGAAAAACCTGATTGGGGGAATTGCAATTTAATAAGTTGTGATCTGTGTCTGTCCTCTCCTCCTCTCTACCTTTTTGATGATTATACAGGTAACTCCCTTTGGGTGCTCATTTATGCAACGCTTCTCCTTCCTTTTTGTTTATCTGGCAGTTTTTGCAGCTTCCTCATTGAATTTCCATTTAATTTCGCTTTTTTTTCTCTTTTATTCTTGCTTTTTGTTTGGTTTTCGTTTTATCTCTTTTTTTTGGTTATTCCACAACAACAATTTTCTCTCTGCTTTATTTTCTTTCGATCTTTCACTGTGTGGCTCTTTTGGCTTTGCTTTTGCTGTTATCTTTCGCCTTCTTCTTCTTTTTTGCGCTCACTTCACTCACACTGGCACAGACACTGACACTGACACAGGCACAGGCACGAAGGCAGGCAGGCGGCACGCAACGAAATGCGGCGCCTCAAGATTCAGTTTCATCCGCTGCGGACACGGTCGGATTGGAACAGCGCACGACGACAGGTAAATGGTGAGTGGCAAGAGCGACCACGGCATCCGCGCAGATCGCAGTCAGAGCGTGCGCCAAGAGAGGCAGCCAGGTTCGCTCTCTTGGAAACCCACCAATTCGGCAGAGCAGCATTGCCAGCCGCAAAAACAAAAGATTCAAGCAACGAACTTGGTGGGTTTTCAAAATAAAATTGATTTCGAGAATAATACATGTACTGGGATAATAAATATATTATGTAAGTCAATTAAATATTTTTCTTAATTGTAGAATAAGTAAGTACATAATTCTTTAATATTCAGCTGAACGTGTATATGCCCGAAATTTGATTAAATTGCCAAATACAATGAACATTTTTGAGATTTTAAGGTGAATTCAAAATTACTACTCAGTGTAATAAAATATAGTACAAACATTATATTTTGTATACTATTTATTTGGAGGACAATTCCCACCTTCTTTATTTGAAAATCATTAGTCACCACCAATTGCTAAAGCCATTTCACCTTGCACGTTACATTCACTCTTTCCCTCTCGTATGATATGCCTTGCCTCTATGCTGTGCTACTTTTAGTTAGCTTTTGTGGTTTGCTGGAGATCGCAAGAGCCATTTTCACCATGGCATAACTAAAGACCCGGCGCATGCCTTTGGGCTAAACTGGCATACAGAAAGAGAGCGTGAGAAGAGAGAGATAGTCAAGGTGTATGATTACAAGGTGAGAGCAAACCTGTTGCTGTTATTCGACTGCCGCTCTCATACACACACTCAACTGAAACCAAATACGGGAGAGCTCTCTCTGGCAAGGCCTCACCTTGTGGGAGAACCCCTTGAAAGGTACTTCAAAGGCAAACCAGAAGAGCGTAAGCCGAGAGAGCGGAGATCCCCTGCTCATAAAAATATTTCCACTAAGAGCACGTTCTGCTGTGTGTGTGTGTGTGTGTGCGTGTGAGCTGGATTACATGCGCGCATGCGCAGCGCACGCCTCTCCCTCGCCCTCTGCCGTTTCTTTCCCCAGTCTTCCTTCTTCTTCCCCCTCTTTTGTTTGCAATGGAATTTCTTTCTTTTCATAAACATGTTTCGAGCGTATTACAGCATTTATGAGAGAGGGAGGGAGAGAGTGGTGCTGCAAAGAGAGAAAGAGAGAGCTAGAGCACACACTAAGCCGAAATGTGGCATGAAACAAGTTCAGCTTCAGACTTCAGACTTCGGCTCAGCCACAGCCACAGCCAGAGCCAGAGCCCGAGCCTCGGCTTCAGCTTCTTGGCTTCTTGAATGACTGCGGCACAGGAATGCAGTGTTGTAAATAGCTGCGGCAACGCCAGCTGAAGCAGCAGCAGCGACTGCAGCTGAAACTGCAGCGGCGGCAGCAGCCCCAGCGACTCAAACGGCCCTGGCGACATTGTTGTTGGCCGCAGAATCAGAGCAAGTCGAAGACCCAGGCCGGGTCCAGGCCAGGCCAACAGATCGCGACAACGATCAGAGCCACAGCCAGGGACCAGAGACCGGAGACCAGAGACCGAGAAGTGCTGGAGCTGGAGCTGGAGCAACGGCAGCAATGAAAATTGCTGAGAGCGCCCCGAGGGCTTCCAGCTTGGGATTGGGGACTGGACATGGTTCGGGTCTCTTGCGCGCTGCTGCTCTTGACCACGATCGATAACACACACACACACACACACAGACTACATCACACCAGCACTCGTAATACACACTCTTGCAGGCAGGCAGGCTATGCTTATGAATTGTCTTGCAGATTTCTGAACACACGGAATTATGCCTTTATCTCAGAGGGTTAATTTTTCTGGGATGTGTTGTGGTTCCTACTACTGTATGTTGTTCCTCTGTTTTCCCTAGTCCGGGTAATTAAATCGCAAAAAGCTGATAATGTATGGGGGGAAAAAAGGGCTCCCAAGTGTAGAGGAAAATTGTATTCTTTTTGGCCAAAAGGGTTTTTTTTAATACCCGGTAGTCGATTTTTGGGTTGGGGTATATTGTATTCCAAAAGGAGTATAGAACGGGCAGATGGGAGGGATTTCAAAACTATAAGCTACAGGACTAACAGACCATCCTTATTCAACGTAGAATTTCTGGAATTACCGACAGACTTAATATTGATGTCTCAACGCTTAGATCTTGAATATTTTATAAGATATTAATACAGTTTTCTATGTACCCCAGGTGGATAGATCCATAGATCTGCCACTGACTCCTTTTATATCTTTAATCTGTGAAAATGCCATTTCAAATTCTCCCCACTATAGCATGAGGTATCCCATAGTCGAAATATAGTAATGAAATCATTCTTACTTGTTTCTTTTATTTTGGCCAAAAGGGTTTTTATTTTTCTCTGCCGCTGCTGCGGCTGCTGTGCATTTGCCCGATGGGAAATTATTCATGATAACAGAGATTGCATTGATTGATTGTGTGGCTGCACTTGGGGTTCGGCTCGGATCCGTTGTGTGCTGTGTTGCTGGCGAGGGAATAGCTCCTGATCTTGAGTTATTTGAGCTATTAAATGCCTGTGATTTGGCCATAAGTTATGGTACATCGACAATCAATTGTTGGCAGGTCTAGGTGGATTCCACATGTGGCCGGCCAGAGCCCAAGGCCTGTGGCAACAAAACTCTGAAATTTAATAGTCTTCAAAATGCGGGGGGAATTCCAGAAGGTGCATACAGTGGACAGAGACAGCCTCCCTCCCCTGACAGGATTCCGGATATCTACCAGGTTCTACTATCTTCTCTTTTCTAGTCTATAGAGTCTCCTTTTCCAAATCTTAATACTTTCTTAAGCTTCCAAAACCTCTACTTGTTTCACTTGCCTTTCACTTAATTGAAATGTCATTGAGACTTTCTGACCTTGTTCTGCTCGTAAGTTATTAATTAAGTTCCGCAGAGGATTAGGGATAAGGGTACGAGGCAGTAAGTAAGGCAATACCCCAACCTTTTATTATACGAATATAATAACAGCAAACAAGCCCAAGATAGAAACCCTTAAAATAGGCAATGAAAAACGTTTTTGGCCTCAATTCCTTTAGAGTACAGAAAGAGAGTTGAACAACCCAATGCAGAAGATGGGAAAAGGGACCGAAGAGAGGGTCTGCCACTATGTATATATGGTCATGTATTGGCACAAATGAGCGTGCTTTCAATACGTTGACGAGTTCCCCCATTTGGTATCGATCAAACAGAGACAGAGACAAAATCCGAAACCAAAACCAAAACCAGAGGCGCCAATGCCTAAAAGATTCCTCAACTTTCATCACCCAATCCCGGTCCCCTTTCGGAAGGGACGGCCGTCTCCCATGACGACAATTGCATTGCAGCAAAGGCAAAATGCTAATGGGAATGTTTTGGAATCTCTCTTTCACTCTCTGAGGCAAACTCTGACTCCTGACAGGGCACGACATGGCACCGAACACATTATGGAAGCACACTAAACTATAACTGGGGCCCCCTCCTCCCCCCGCCCCTCTCTTGGTGCCGAGTCTATAAAAGCCCTGACTTGTGTTTGCCGCCGTTTCAGTGCAACTTCAACGCGTTGTCGTCCTGTCGTCCTGTCGTCCTGGCCTGTCGCTCACTCAAAGAAACAATTAAAGTGCAGACCGCAAGGCGGAAGGAAGTGCATACCACAAGTGTTTCCCCCTCGCTCCCTGCCTCCCTTCAAGTTGCATGCCAGCAGTTGCAACTTGCAACAAAGTTTTTAGCCCAGCCCAGTCCCCTGTTCTTGTGTCTCTGCCCCGAACCGTTCTTGTGCTCCTGCCTCCAACCCCGATGTTGGTAAAATGAAAACAGAAAACTTCTTCAAGTACGGCGCTCCTTTGTACAATTTGAAAAGTACTCGGACTCACTCGCAGAACCAACCGCAAGCGAGTGGCATCGGTAACAGCCACGGAACAGGCCACCACCACCTGACAACTGACGACCTGCGTCATCTCACCCAGCAGCACCGCATCTCTGGGTACTCGGACAGGGAGAGCGTCGCCAGTGGCAGCAGTGCTGGTGGCAGGATTAGGAGGCGATCGAGGTAATTTCAGCAGAGATTTAACTTTGAAATGAAGCACTCTTTAAAGCGGGATAAGTCTTTGATTTCAAGACATCATATATGAAATTTTATAGCTAAAGAAAGAGCTATATCTAGTAGTACAAAGCTTTTTAGGCATTTAATTTTCTTGGGATTATTCCAAATAGGATGTACATTAGATGGTAATCATTTCTACATGATTATTGAATTCTTTGAGTCAAGTATTCCCATTCGTTGCCGCCTAGATCTACGGGGGTTTTCCTGCCAGGAGTTCTTCTTACAAGCATTCAGGGTAGCAAGGATTTAACCACCCCCACACAATAGGTTGGCTCAACCATGACGCATGAACACACGTCCAGAAAAGGAGCAGGGTTAAAAACCTGCAACATTTGTATGTTGGCCAACCTGTTGTCCTGGCAACGACTGACACTACAACTCCAATTGTCACCCCAATGTGGACGACAGCCTCAGTTTTCTGTTTCTGTTTCTGCTTTCGGTTTCGGTTTCAGTTTCAATTTAAGTTTCAGTTGCCGAGCAACTCCGTGTTCTAGTCATTTTCCTTCCAAAAAATTAATCGAGAACTTCAATTAAAATGTGATCTTTGATGATAGACCTTTAAGCATACGGTTTCCGCTTTTCGTTGACAACTTTAGAAACTTCTCGATGAAGTCCTCGAAGGGGGGCATTACCAAGAAGACCAAGACCATGGATTACACCAATTACGCCTACAATGAGGCTGTGGGACGTCTCAAGGTAATGCTGGCCGACAACTCCTATACCCCACCCAAGGTCGGTGGCAGTGCAGCCTCATATTTGCGAAACTTCAATGAGGATTCCGGGGACAATTTTTCGGATAATCTATCGGTGAGAGGTAGACCTAAAAGGGAAGAAAATATTCGTGACTTCAATATTATTTAATTAGGTGATTGAGCGTCCGGTTTTTTCGGACATTTCCAAGTACTTGTCGCCCAGCCAGAAGTCTCGGATGAGCTCGTACCGTCCCAAGAAAACTTATGGCATGCAACCTATGGGCTATGGCATGTCCGTCTCCAAGGAGAACCTGTCCTCCATGGCGGCGCTCTATACGGGCGGCAGTGTCCCTCAACCTGCTCAACCACCTCCCCCACTGGCCACGGACAGTGTCCAGGCCCCGGTGGAGATTTTCAGCTTCATTGAGAAGCAGGAGGACTACATCGAGCAGCTGGAGAAGGAGTCGAAGTACTGTCGCAACGAGCTGACCAATCTCTTGGGCAAGGTGAAGGATGTGATCAACGAGAATGAACAGATCACGGAGAATGCACGCTCGGAGCTGGCAAATATGGGTTCTGGAAAGTCGGGTATGGCCCAAACTGCGGTCACGACCAGTCCGTCATCCGACAGTGATGAGCACCTGATATATGGCAGCGGCCGTAAAACTCCGACCACCCCAAGGAAGGGCAACCTCAAGGTGCAGAGTCCACGATATGCCAGTGCCCCCAATATCGTGTATGAGGCTCGAATTAGCGAACTGGAGGCAGAGCTGATGCAGGCCAACATCGACCTGAAGCGCGTGAGGACTGAGAACGAGGATCTCAAGCGGAAGCTGGCCCACACGGATCCCATCACGACGGTGGCCACTTTTGGCGGTGGCAACTGTGAAACCCATCGCAAGCAGCTGGACTGCCTCCAGCAGGACAAGCTCACGCTGGAGGAGACTGTGCGCCACTTGCAGCGCATGCTGGACGACGCCAAGGCCCAAAGCCAGGGCAACACCACCTCCAAGCGCTACATCAGCGATCTGGTGCAGATGGAACGCTCCCAGGCCGAGCTGGAGGTGCGTCACCTGCGGGACGAGCTGGATCGTCAGCACGAGCGTGTCCGGGAGCTGCAACACGAAATGGCCCGTCGCTTGGCCGAGGAGCGGGCCAGCGCAGAGAGGCGCTACAATACCCAAGTAGACCAGCTGGGTGGCGATCTGAGCAGCCAGTGGGAGCAGGTGACCAAGCTGCAGCTGGAGCTGGAGCGCCAGAAGCGGTACGAGACCGACCTCAAGCGGGACGTCACCAATCGCAACTCGCAGATCGAGGAGCTGAAGAACGAACTGAGGGCGAATCGCACCAACTTCCTGGCGGACATGGCTACCTCTAATGCAGAGAAACAGTCCCTCGAACAGGAGATCACTTCGCTGCGTCTCCAGTTGGATCGGGCTGCCCGGGAGACCAAAACAGAGGCGGCTCGCCTCCAGGCGGAGATCAATTCTCTGCGTCAGCGCTTGGATCGCGGGGATGCGGATCTGCTGCACTCGAAGCGGGAGGTTTTGCGACTCAACGATGAGATAGCCAATCTGGAGAAGGAGGTAAGTGGCTTAGGATCACTATAGGGATCATATACTGAACAGGTCAAACCCTTAGCTAGCCTATGGCGAACTGAAGAACGAAATACGACCCACCAAGAAAGATTTGGACAAGCGGATCTCGGAAATGCAGGATAAGCATGGTATGTTCGCTTATTAGTAGATTCCTTCTTCTCTCACCTATTGTATCACTATCCTACACACAACCTCTATCACTCTATATAAACTCTGGTTAAGCTATTGATGCTCATATCGTTAGCGTGCGTTGGTTTCATTCTAAAGCAAAAGGAAAAACAATCCCCAAAGATACAAATTCGATCTGAAAATGATAGTCATACAGAAAAGTTCAATAGTTTATCCATGAGTTTCTGTTCTGTAGCGCGTTGGCATTATATATTTCCATAACATCCTATATATGTATGTAGTATTTCTGAAGATATCCACTAAACCGTATAATATCTGTTTGTAGCGGATACGGTAAATGAGCTTGAGGAAATGATAACATCTCAGAAGCAACTCATGGATAAACTGACGGGCGAGTGTAAAACCCTAACGGGCAAATTAGAGGATACAACGTACAAGCACAAGTAATTATGATCCCATTATGTACCTATGCTATACTATAAGAAACTGCAATCATTTTAGTCCTAGAACACATGCAACTTAGTTTTTATATTCATTGCCTGCTTCCATCTACCATTATTCCTAGCTAACCTTAAGTAACTCGACTTCTATCTGAGGGATTTTAATGAAATGTTTTTTAAATGAAAGCATAAGCATTTTTAACTATAATTATTGCAGTTTCATTTAGTTGTTCCACCTCGTTTTAATTATAATGACACTTTAATGTAATTTTATATGGATATTTGATAGAAAAATAACTCTAAGATATGGAAACCACCGCACAGCGCAATCTGAAATTCAAGGCCAACCCAAAGTTTCTCTCTCACCATTTCCTTTATTTGAGATTCGCTCCACACAAAAAGCAAAAACAATAGAAAAATGTTCGACCTACCTAGAGACTGGATTAACACGCCTGTACTTGTACTTCTTCAAACCTTTTCTTTTGGGCTGCCTGCGCAATTTTCACGATAATTAGAACCAATTTGCGATCGTGTGATGCCAGCAACAACCACAAACGTGCCCATGACCACAACAACAACAGCAACCACAGCCACTACAGCGCCTACAACAATCAGAGAAAACGCAAACGAGTTCATTTTGCAGATCCCTGATTTGGAAGTCCCAGATCCAGATGTTACGAGCCCCATGCCAGAAGATGTTGCTGATGCCGATGCTGCTACTGCTGCTGCTGCTCTCGAAGGCGATGAGATCCTGCAGAACATAATCAGAAGCAACGAACGCCTGGCCCAGGAGCTGGCCAAAATGCCACCGCTGCCAAAGTTATCCAGCTATAAGAAGGCCAGAGCTGGAAGCAACTTTAAAGCGGAAAGAGGCAAAGCAGAGACATTACCATCAGCAACAGCAACATCAGCGACAACAGCAACATCGACATTGGGCTCCAAGCCAAAATGTTTTTGCCCCAGTTTTATGCGACACAGGCACGAACACGAGCACATTTTTGCGATGCCAGCAATGCGCAGGCGCAACAGCAGCAGCAGCAGTAGGCCAGCAGCAACATCTACAGCTTCATCGGCAACATCGGCAGCCCCATCTGCAACATCAGCGAAAGCGCGTACACAAACTACACACAGCAAGAGCATGCATTGTCACGGCCACGAGTACACCCTAGACACGACGCACCATCATCACCTTCACACCACGCATCACGAGCACCACCAACATCGCACCACCGAGCCTGCAACAATATCATCGTCGACAGTGCGAGAGCAGCAGCATCCACAGCAGTCGGCGGGCTGCTGTCATCCATGCAAAACGGAGCCGTTGCCTTGGTTGCAACAGCATCTTGTTTTGAATCAGACCATCAGCAGTAGCAGTGCCAGTCCCTGTCAGGCCCCATGTCAAACGCAGCATTTGACGGTGGACACTGATACTCTGGCCGCAACTGCGGAATCATCAACAGCGGCAACATCAACAGCCTGCAGAGGTCAGGGCAGCAATGCCTTGAGTGCCAGCATCAAGCCCAAGCTATATTTCGAGCAGTTGCTGCAACGCGATGGCTGTCACAAGAAGCCCCGTCCACCAGTCAAAGTAGATGTTAATGTGCGACTGGTGCCCAAGCAGGCGCGACCCAGAGTCAGTCCTTCGCTGAATGAGACATTCGTCAAGGAGTTGAATGAAGTGGCGCAGGCCCTCAACGAGACTTTTGTCAAGGAGACGCCCTCCCCGGAGTTGGCCCAGATCGACAAGCAGCTGAAGGAGCTGGAGGAGGAAGAGGATAGGCATGTGGTTGAGGAGGAGCAGGATGAGGACGATGAGGAGCAAGAGCAGGCCACCAAACTTTGATAGTGCTTTGAATTCATAATATAGTCATAAGTTTAAGGTATACATTTAGCACAAAGAATGAATCGATAACGATCCTAAAGCACATGCATATATATCATTTTGGTCAGGATCTGTCTGTCAGTCTGTATCTCAAAGATCTATTATCTATTATCCATTATCTATCATCTCTAGATTTAGGTATATTAGATTTGTTTTATTTCTTAAATTTAATTTTTCGTTGATTGATTCATTTAAATTTTTTGTGGCTTAACCTTAGCGAGGAGAAGCAACAGCTACGTGCCACAAATGAGCAGCTGATGGCACGTCTCAGACAGATCTGGGCCAAATATAAATCACAATTGCCACAAGTGCACAATGGAACCCCCGAGCAGAGCTCTGAGGAGTCGAAAGATGAGCACAAATTAGAGAAATTGCAGGTAAAAGTTGGTTTTGATGTATGTGACTAATGGTTGTGTGTGTTTCTCTTTCTTTCTTCCTTTCTCCCTTTCTGTCTCTGTCTATCTATGCCTTTCTTTGACCTAACTTTTCTAAACTTTTCCTGAAGAGAGGAAATATCTGCTTTACAATCGAATCTAGAATATCTATCCAATCGCATGTTAAGCAATGAGGAGCATATGAGTAAATTAGATACCACACCACATGATTATACTAGCTTAGTTCCTGGAAAAGGTAAATCCCAGAGCCCCCTTCAAAGTAGAGCCCCCAAAACATATACAGACACATCCCAAAAAAGGTATTTTCTTTTCGTCAGAGACCGAAGGAACAACTGCCGCGCAGGAAGAGGAAACGAAAGGAGTCTAGACTACATTTTCACACTCTGACACTGCCACACTTTCGATACTCGATACTCTATTATTTTGAATTGGCTGGTCACACTAATCGAAATTCTTGTACTCACACAGCCGCTTACGACTACCAGGCAGCGACATATGGCACAACAATCGAACCCATACAAAGCACCCCACAACTACACAACAGCGCCGACGATGACTACAGCGGAGGAGGCGGAGGTATTGGCAATGGTGGAGGGGAGCCAGTTGCCACAGGATCAGCTGCAGCTGCAGCAGTCACAACAGCAACTCTTGCTGCTGGCGCAGTTGCAGCAACAGCAGCAGGAGCGCGAAAGAGCAGCATCAGCAACGGCGGCGGTACTAAGGGACTCCTCTCCGACTATGGACTCCAAGATAACGATGACGAGAATCTTAAGGACAACCTTGGCCTGGGCGAGAAGCAGCAACAACAACAACAGGAGCAGGACAGGCAACGAGAACGCGAGGAGCGAGATCGAGAGTTGCAACAATTGCGTGAACAGCGAGAGAAACGCGACCGGGAGAGGGAACGTGAGCGTGAACGGGAACGGGAACAGGCAGAGCAGCAGAAAGCAGAGCAACAGCAGCAACAGTCACTGCCACAACAGCAACAGTCCCAGTTGCAACAACAGCCTCTCGTTGACAGCAGCAGCATCTCGAATGCCGGCAGCGCCAATCTGGCCGCATACAACACCGACTACAGTGCCTACGATCAGCAGCAGTATGATGCGAGTGCCTACGATCCGAATGCCTACGCCCAGCAGCCCTACGATGGCCAACAGTACGACTACGGGGATGCCACGGCCGGATACGATTACAGTGCCGCCGACTACGGACAGTCTGGATACCAGTATGACTCCACGCCAGCAGCTGCCGCTACCAACCAGTCCCAGCCACAGCCCCAATCGCAGCAGCCCCAAGCCCAGCCCCAGTATCCGGCAACAGCTGCGACGCCTGCTCAGCGAGTCGCAACGGACTACAACCGATCGCCACCGCCGTTGGCAGCGGCGCCCGGCACGGGGATCACGTCCCCACCAGCAACAGGAGTCGGCCCTGCAGCAGCAGCAGCAGGAGTCGGAGCGGTATCCACCGCGAGCCGACCACAACCGCGCCCGAGCGGTGGAGCTGTGGGGCCAGGAGCTGGATCCACAGTCGCCGGCAGCAAATCCTCTCTGCCACAACAGTCTGCCCCGGCAGCCGCCAGCAAGAAGTAGCTGGAGTCCCGACCTGGAGGATCCCCTGCTGCTGGAGTGCTCGATCAGCAGCCCCAGCCTGATGCGCTCCTCCAACGACGAGACCTGCTCCGAGCTGGCCGATCTAAGTGAGACCTTTGTGGTGCTGCCTGATGGCTCCGACGAGAGCGTGTCGCCCGCCCAGACCACCATCATCACGGCCCGTCGGTCCAGCGCTCCGGCCATAGTGCAACAACAGGAGGAGGACATTGCCAACGCAACGGTCATCATAGAGCGCCATCTAGATGCCCAAGGATAGGGGACAGCAGCACCATGTTTTCTTCCAGCGAATCTTTCTTCAATCATAAAACGTACTCGTACTTCTACTCATATGTTTTCCAGCCTAACAAATACATAAATATTCCATATTTTTTGTAATTACAACAAATAATTTTAAATGCAATAAAAATTGAATATTCTGAAGAGGTTTTTAGGGTCGTCCTCCTACTCTAACACCTTTTCTTTGGCTGATCTAAAACACTTCAATTTACTAAAACTAGTGGATATTCAAGGCAAGGCATTCTGTTCACTTTACTTTCAATGGTTTGGGGTGGACTGCTTACTCACTTTCCGCTTCGCCAAGTCAAGGAATAAACATAAATGTTGCAACTAATAAACAACTTAATGATTTAAGGCCCACGCAAAGCTGTCAAAACAACTGAAAGGTTAAGACAAGTCAGAATGGCTTTCATTGGAAGGTCGAATCATTAAATACACTTGGAGATATATCGGAAATATGGATGAATGTAGAATTTTTATGAGAAGTATACAATGGCACCGAAGTATAGATTAAAATGGTGTTTAAATGTTGAAGGAAGTTGAAGATTTATACATCCTAAGACTTGTAGTTTGGTTAGTTTATCTTTAGGATCGTTGGGAGCTTTAGGATTTGGTAATTCCCTTTTGTATAAAGCAAGAAGTATAAGTTTCTGGACTATTATTAATATTATTTAACATTCAATAGTCTTAGACACCTCCGTAAAGCTCGCTTTGGCGTGCTGGCCATCATTATATTGCCCTTTTCAAGGCCACCTTCTGACGAATGGACAGCCTGACAGTGCCTGACTGACATGTTTGGCAATTGGCAATGACAGTCATGAGAAGTTCTTGGATCCCCGCCCCCACGCCGCGGCACTCATAAAGTGCGATAATAAAATGAACTTGACTTTGACATTGGATCTTAGATGCTTTTGTAGGTATGTGAGTTATGAGGTAGCGGCGCTGAGACACGAATTTAACTAATTTAATTGACTTAAGGACGGCTCTGGGTGTGGGCCGGTTCTAGGGCAGATTGTCGGGATAGGCGGTGGCTATCAGTCGCTTGCCATTCCAGTTCCACGAGTGCGAGACAATCGAGACTCGGGCATGTCCCAACTGAATGTGACATGGGTCCTTCTCTGGGGTGGCCAGAAAGCAGGCGGTGTACAGACTCATCTCCAGCTCGGGAGAGGTGCCAACAAAGAAGCCGGTTACTGGCTTCTGTATGCCATAGAAGGTGTTACGCAGACTCAGGGAGATTTGATTGGGCTGCAAGTTCGAGATGGAATCAGTATCATTATTCGATGGGAGTTCCTAGGCTGGGACTTACCTTTCCCATTTCCAAGTGGCTGAGCCAGCCCTTGTAGTCGATATTTCCACGCTGCTCTTGATCGGCAAAGTAGATCCAATTGTGGAGGCCCAGCACCTTCTGATCTCGTAGTTCGGCCATGAAGACGTGCTCGAAACTAGAGCTGCCCACAATGCCACGTCCCCGGGAGTAAGGGGTGAACCATAGCTCCTGCAGGAGACGCAGCTGATCATCATAATCGCTTGTGACAATATCTAGAGACCGTATTCATGTAAGAGTATTCAAGTAAGCACTCTTCCAGCTCACCTTTGTGCACCAAAAATCTCATCGTTAGCTTCATCACTCGCGTATTCATCACAGCCCTGAGAAAATCATGCTGTTCCGCTTCATGTTCGGCTGTGGTATGCTCGGCCGCTGCCACATCCAGCTCGTAGTTGTCAAAGAGGCGCAGGAGTAAAGCTGTCGTAGAATTGGCATCTCTGGCCAACAGATCCTGATGGAGCTCAAAGAGACTATGGGGAAGGAACAGTTAGATCAAGCGAAAGTTCCTTTCAATTACTCACTTCTTTGGCGCCTTATCATCACGGGCTCCAGATGTGGTCTTTCCCTGAAGATTCACTTTATAGAGATATGGACTGACGACAGTCTCCTCCGCATAGAGAGACTTGGACAGGGCCAAGACGTCATCGGGTGCCTTGGGCAGCGGTTTGCTTTGGAAGTACTCTAAGAGAGGCATACAAAATTACTCTTAAGACCAAAGAGAGTCATCCAAGAGAGACTCACCATAGAAATGCCAACTCAAGATCCCAATGGTGATGAGCAGGCCCACGATCACAAATCTCTTTAGCTTCTGGCATTTATCGCTGTCGATGTTGCTGTTGTTGTTTGTATTCGTATTCTGCTGCACAGCATCCATTATTATCTGATTATAATTAATTAAAAGTTTGTTTTTTCCGTCTTTGTTTGTGTCCGCTCTTTCTTTGTATTCCTTCTCTGTCTCTCTATCGTTTCTATGTGATCTTATTATATCTGGTCACTTCCGACCGAGCTACTGGCTGTGGCAACTGTCAAAACGCCACTGAGAGCTCCACTGGGGCTTTGCTCCAGCGGAGATCTGCCCTGCTATATGGCTGAATATGTTACCCCTCTCCCTTTCACACACACATGAGAATTGGATAACTCTCTCACACTCTTTTGTGCTCTTTTTTTGCGCTCTCTGGGGGATCATCTGTTGTTTTTGTACACGGTACTCCTGGCAGAGCAGAGGTATATTTGTTTTGGGTAGAGATACGTAAAATACATAAATATGAATTATGATTATTTGTTAGAAAATTTATTTGTATCCAATTTTATGCTCTCTTTATGCCACTTTTCTATGCAGTGAACTAAAAGTAAATGTGTACACAGGGTGTCCCATAGTCGTATCCGCTCTTAAAGCATTCTCACCTGTTTGCATTTTGTTGTTTTCGAATTGCCGCTGCTTCTCTTCATGTGTGCAAATATTCGTTTGTTTGGAGTTACAACAAATAATGAGCTCTAGGAATAACAGATGGCCAGAATATACTATTGTTCTCCGGTTAAAAAATTCTGCCTAAACGCATAAATAATTCCGCAGCAAAGTCAACGTGACTGGAATCGCACACAGTGTACTGCGGGGAATTAAACAAACAATTTGTTCACGAAATTAGCAATTTGTTTGTTTGGACAAATTTTCGTATGTGAGTGTCATGTCATTTGTATTGCCGTCTCGACTGCATTATAATTACACCCGAATTGGGTTCTAAACAATTGTCTGTCTCAGAGACAGACCCGAACAGGAAGCTCTGACGTGATAAGAAAAATTCAAAACTTAAATTCGATTCAAAACGCGGTATAATTACGCAATAAAAATAATGTGGAACTAATTATTCATACAAATTCTTTTATTTGCAAACGATATTTTCATAAAGTAAACACTCCACTCAACATGCAAAATATTCATTATCAACAGAAGGTAGCACCTCAATTAAAAGTGAAAATATAACACGATATAGTAATGAGAGACACGAGTACCTAAGTGAAGATATTTTTGGAATTTTGCTAATTGATCTGAGTATATTTTTTTTTTCACCTGAAACATTGCGGACAAAGTGGGGACCATATGTTATAGAGAAATACCAGCTATTTATTACCAGGTTTAATATTTGCAAAATTGTTTGCTCTAGTGTTAGTGTATCTAGCTGATTAGAAATTTAAACCAAATACAAACATAATCTGCAATTAATTTTGGCTTATCACCAAACCACAGATTTCGAAATACTTTCAAAGTGACAAATTATATTTGAGATTTTAGATTAAAACTTTTATATTTCACCACCAAGCGCAGCTCAAATCAACGTGATATTCCATAATGAATTGTAGAATTTCTAGAATATAGTCTATAAATAACACCATATCTGGTTAGGCAATCATGCTGCTGTTTATAAATATAAAATAAATATCGATAAAGAAATATGGGTAATTAATTTATTAAATACAATTTTATCACCTTAAATGTTAGTTCTAAGATTTTTTTGTAGATGAAATCTCAATTGGATTGTAATTAATATTTCTTTTATCGATTTCTAGGTTTATTTCATGACATTAAATGCCTGTAAAGAATATATTACGCGAACTTCTGTTTTCAATTGATTGGAATATTAAGCATGTTTGTTTAGAATAAACGAATACTCTCGTGCAATATTGACCCTATCTTGAGAAATAGAAAAACAACACGATGAACTTTCCTATCACCAGGCACAAAACACGACCCCCCCACCTATCTCTAACACGCTATCACCTACCCATCGAAATGTTTCGGCTGCTTGAAAGCAAACGAAGATTACGACTTCGGGCATCGTCTTCGCTGCTGGCTTTTATTTGGTTGTTGCTGCTGTTGTCTATTCGAAAAATCTTTTATAAAGTCTCGGTAGGTCAGAAATTTTGTTCAGTTTGAATTTTAACGGCGTCGTGTGCAGTTGTTTCTGGGGCTCCATAGTATAGCTTGTGTGAGTGTAAACGGACTTTGAATTGAATTGAAGTGTCCATCGTACGAGTATCCATGATTAATGTAAATATTTTCCAATTGAAATGTTTACAATTCGCAATTGTCCAGACTTTTATTTGCATACAGCAAACAATCTTTGCGTGGCGTGACATATTGCAAGGAATTTAGTGCGATTTTCTATACATATTGTTTGTCTTTTACATATGCCTATCAGTTTAGATTGTTTGTTTGTTTGTTTGCTAAGTACCCGTACTATCAATAAGCCATTGGGGTCTCTGCTTTGCTGATAATGCATTGGGAATGTCTAAAATACACATTTTTTGATTAGGAACACGACGGTGCAGTCGAGTATTTGTGAAAATGTTAATAAACAGGTTTATTTTGGTTAGCACAGGTGTTTATACCCGATACTCAAAAAGAGTATAGGGGTATATTATATGTCTGTAAAGTCCAGAAGGAAGCGTTTACGTGAGATCCACAATTTTAAAAATACGAGCTCAACAAAACCACAGCCATAAGCCACAACCAATAGCCATAAGGAACGAATCTATTTGCAGTGGCTAACTCATTTTTTGTCTCCCTTTCTCTCACACACTCTTTGTCGTTCAATGTACTAACTGAGTATCGAATATAAATGTAGAGAGTCGGTTCTAGCTGCGAAACGTAGCTCCCCATCGATTTCTTTGCGATTGGAACCGAAGTTTAGTTTGATTAACATTTTTAATTACTATAAAAGCTGGGATCATAACTCGGCAAGTACAAAGGAAATAAACGTGTTTTGATACATTAAACAATAAGGAAGAACGAAAAATATCGATCTTTCATTAGATTGTATAGAAATGTTGGATTTCCTGTGAAAAGGAGAGAGAAATAGGTGGGTTTTTGAGTGTGTAGGCATTCGGAGACATGTATCGTATAGAAACCTCGATATTTAACGTAAACCTTTTTTATAATTTTGTAGTTTTTTATCCCATTTCGGTTATGCTTCAAGTCTTTATTTCAAAAAACCGTTGCAAACCGAACCCTACAAAGCCCTACCCATCAACGATTAGCAAAGCTTTCGCTCTTCCACTAGACTAAGCTTTTGAGAGCGTACTTAACCAAAGCCAACGTTGGCCTGCTCTGCTGTCCACAGGTGGCCCTTGACTCCGTTTTGTGCGGGTGGTGGGCATACCCTCCACTTTTAGTCCGCTTAGGCACGTGCCATTAAATACCCTGCCATATAGGGACGGTCCCAATAAGTAAATGTTGTGCCTGCACGGTATACAAATTGTTTGGCCAGGTGTCGCACACCTTAGATCCCCCTGCAACCACGCCACTGTAGCTGCTCTCTCTCTGTGCGGCTCTCTTGGGGCCAGCTTTCGCTCAGTACAGTTTTGGCGCGCACTAAAACGTGCACTGGTGCCGGCAGAGAGCAGTAATACACGGGGAGCCCGCGCTCAGTATTCTTTTTGAAAGCAAATCGTGCGGTCCTCTCTCTCCGGTATCCGCTATCGGCAATCCGCTTTCCGCTATTCGGTCGGAGCCAGAATAAACGGGAACGGACACGGGAATAATCACGGAAAACGGCACAACAAAAAGCCAATCAAGTTTTGCAAATAAAAACAAAAATTATAAACAAATAAAGCCAAAGCTGCAACTGCACAAACAAGAAGACAAGAGAAAGAGCAAACGCTAGAAAACGATAGTGGATTGCGATTGTGGAATTATGAAAGAATTGGGTGAATAAAAGGAAGACCACAGAACCAACTGTAAATAATCTTTAGAATCCAGAGCGCTCAACAGGCCAAACAGCTGATGATAGTCGTTCATTGCGCGACCTATACTTTATTATTCGTATAGAGGTTTTGTTGCTTTGGAGGTATTATCGTTTTGGTCGGAATATTAAACTCTCTCGCAGAACTCTTCTCCTTTCAATATCTGTGATCGTATAAACTTTTTGGACAATTTAGTCAAGATCTGCTCTTCATTTAGTGGAAGACAGTAAAATGGAAAACCATATCTCATCATACTCATATTAAAGCAAACGATCGTTACAAATTCTTCTCTTCAATCAAATTTTAAAAAATATTTAAAGTTAAATTAAATATATAACATATGTATGATCGACTCACAGGTTTTTTATAACCTGCACAAAAGCGGTCTTTAAATTTATGGATTTCTGTGATGTCCTTGCGAACAAGTGTCGTCTCTAACAAAAGCAGCAGATTTTTATTGTTGGTATTACCGTCGTTGTTGTTGCTGTTTCTATTGTTGTTGCTGTTGTTGAGGTAGTCATTATCCTTAATGTCTGTGATGAGCATATGGCTGTCCTACTGTGTATGTGTGTGTGTGTGTGTACAGCTGTGTATGGGCAAGGGTCGAGCACTCAGCTTTTTGCTTTAAGCGGAATTTAAAAGCCTTTTTAAATGCATGCGTTTATTTATTTAAATGAATGTTTGTTTTATGAAAGTTGACTTAATTTACGCATAAATCTGTTTCAATAAGAGTGAAAGTCTCCGCGGGTTCCACAGGCAAAGGATGCTTGCCGGAAAAGGGGAAATGTTTATTGTTTAAGCAAATATCAACACCGCTTAAATCAGTAAACATATCATGCGGGTGTTTATTCGCCAGTATTTAAAATATCCAATATCGACGATTACCTGGGCACGCCTCTGGGGTATCCTGCCTCCCCTTGGGCTCTTTCCCCCATCAAAGTTTTAAATTTCCAACTAAATTTTGTTCAACTTGTTTCCGAGTTGTTTTCTAGAAATATTTTGTTGAAAATATTCGATGCCCGAGGATGTCATATTTCAATGGCTCTCAGGTCGAACTCATGCAGGGACTTGGCAACCGACAGAATGTTGTTTTTTGAAAGTAAAATAAAATAAATACCCAGATGAATAGAGAGAGAGAGAGGCAGCCAGAGGCAGTAGTAGTGAGGGAATTGCAACCAAATCCATGGCGACACTTGAGTGGCAGCATCACACAGGCAGACAGACACACACACAGCTACATTCCAATACACAAGGCTAGAGCCGCACTTTAGCAACACCTGTACCTACCTGTGCCCCCATCCCCCCTTCAGCTTCTTCAGCCACACCCCCTTCTACAACTGCCACAACATCTCTCTACACCTGCCTCAACTGCCTGCCAGCCAACCCCACTCGGGCTGTCTGTCTAGTAGCTGTCCATCAAGTTTGCCTTAATTTAATTAAGCGCTCAATGTCCTTACACACACATACCTCTGCATACACGCACACACACACACACACACAGATACAGAAGGCAACGCTTGATTTGTTGCTGCCTTTTTTCACTCTTGACTGCAGCCGACACACACACACACACACACAGCGAAAGCGATAGAGAGAGAGTGGGGGAAGAGAGAGTGGCCAGCACTTATACACTTACACTTACAGGCCTCCTGCCCCTGCCTGCCTGCCCCTTCAGAGCTAGTACAACCGCAAAAGCCACAGGCCATTTGGGCATGAAGGATATTACAAAACACACACACACTGAAAGACATATGTGCCCCTCTCACATACGCAGTCATCTCTCTGTAAGAGTATGAGTGTGTGAGTGTGTATTTGTGCCCCAAAGGGGGTCTTGTAGACAAGGTTACTCTGAGAGATGGCACAATTTTTTATAGTACTATCTTTTTGCCTCCACCTGCACCTCCACTGCCATCTTTGCACCATCAGCTCCTCAAGCCCACTCTTCTCCTACATTTCCACCCTCAAACCCCCCCCCCCCCCCCCCCCCCCCCCCCCCTTGTTGGCTTTTCCAAGCAACAATACGATGTCGGCCACCTGCTGCGGTTGCACTTGAGTCCATTTTCCTGTTCTTTTCTGCCTGTTTATTATACTCTTCTCTCTCAATTTTCCCCTCTCTTTCTCTAGCTTTTCCCTTCGCCGACTCTCCCCCTCTTGTGGTCTATCTATCCCTCCCTATGTCCCTCCTTCAGTTTGTAAATTTTTAATAAACTTTTCAGTTTACTTTTTAAAACAACTTTCCTCGGCCCGCCTGACATGCCTTCAGGATACTACTCTAAGTGTTTCTGTCATTAAAGAAAAGCGGAAAAGCTAAGCCATGGAACCACAACAACAGCAGCAAGAACAACAATAACAACACGAGAGTGAGGGAAAACTCATCTCTATTTATTATTCATCAAAATTCCGTTTGTTAAATGTGAATTTTCCTGTGCGCTCCGCTTCTCATAAATATTTATGCCTTTCTCCTAGATTGATTTGCGATTTGCATGGAAATGAGTGGGAATCCAGATTTGTTTTGCCTTCTGTGTCATTTGCATTTGCCAAAATACGGTACGGATTTTCGAAAAATATTTTCTTTTCTAAATAATTTCACTCAATAATCATATCTAATGGGAGTGACCGACCGCCCGCCTGGTCGCATATTTGCTCGCATTTCTTTGCTCTCTTGCGGTTTACATTTCCGTTTTCCGCATCGAGAATTTCACTCCCACTGTCATACCCTTCCCACTCTCACCTCTCACACATCTCACTCGAGTGGGGGGCACAGCGAAAGGGGTATGATAATTTTTTGTAAACGAGTGCCAGCCACAAAGTATCCACGGTGATGGGTGCCACACAGCCAAGTGGCAGGGGCAGTGGCAGGCAGGGGAGGTCAGCTGAGGGCAGACTGGGGCACGGCACGGTAGCGGCAGGCCAGGGCAGGGAAGGGAACTAGTAGGGGGTCAGCTAATGAACTCGAGAGCAGAGACCATGCCTTTGCCAAAAGGTAATTAGAGATGTGACGAGCATTACATAAAACGATATTTAAGTGGGGTTTCCTATAGAAAAGGGAGGATGGTTTTAAGAGCTTATATACTTGTGGAAACTTAAGATTGATTTCTGTTTTATTTCTTTATTTTTTGTCTGAAATACTATCCATTTTGACTATTGAATCTGAATCGGAATCCTATCCCTGGCATAGAATCCCCTCCTATCGCATAAACAATCTCTTTTAATCATGGGCCCAACTCACGTTGTCATCTCTAATCCTCTTCTTTGATGATGATGATGATGTGGTTGTTGTTGGAAGCTGAAAGGGGGTTTTAGGCAGAGGCGTTGTAGGGGGTTGGGGCTGAGCTTGGGACTGGGCTTCTGCTTCAGACTGACAGACGTTAATTTGTGCTGGGAAATAATGATGCTGATGCCCGTGATGTTGCTGTTGTTGCCGTGACATGGCGAAGGCATTGACTTTTAGCACGTGCTGTGCACATATTTATATAAGTCACTGTTTGTTGTTTTGATTTCATGTTTGAGAGAAAGCGAGAGAGATGCTAAGAGAGATGATGGTAATTGATTTTATTATATTTTTCTCTCACTCAATTTTCAGCTTAAGAGCCAACAAAAGAGAGAGGCAATCACCTGAAAGAGAGAGGTATAGAGAGATAGTTAGAAAGAGCCCACGTGCACTGAGCAAAACGGAGCAGAAACATGAACAGCGATGAGGTGCAAGTGATTAAAAAGACCTGGGAGATACCCGTGGCAACACCCACAGATTCGGGTGCAGCGATACTGCAGGAGTTCTTCACCCGTTTTCCGTCCAACTTGGAGAAGTTCTCCTTCCGCGATGTGCCACTGGAGGATCTAAGTGTAAGTTTTGATACCCCCCAGGATGGTACTGCCTCAAGATAGTAATATTTTTGTCTCATTTATAGGGAAATTCTCGTTTTCGCGCACATGCTGGCCGAATCATACGCGTCTTTGACGATTCCATCCGGGTCCTGGGTGAGGAGGGGGATGTGGAGAAGCTGGAAGAGATCTGGACCAAGATAGCCGTCAGTCATATACCCCGTACCATATCCAAGGAATCGTACAATGTAAAAGACCTACATGTCACTGTATTCGTATTTACGATCCTTAAAAGCCTTTCTCTTTATTTTAGCAACTGAAAGGCGTGATTCTGGAAGTGCTTACCGCAGCCTGCAGTCTGGACGAGAGCCAAGCGGCCACGTGGGCCAAGCTCGTGGATCATATCTATGGCATTATCTTCAAGGCGATCGATGATGATGGCAATGCCGCCCAGTAGACGACGACGACGACGACGATGACAGTGGTTGCAACAGATGGTGGCACGCGGCACCTGCCACACACACACACACACACACACAAAAACACACGCATGCACAGCTTATGTAGTTATAAGTAAATGATAATTGTTAGTTATTCTCATTTTGTATTCATGATTGCGAATGTCCACAACCAAATACACTTTCAATACTTATATATATATGTCTGCGTAGAATCACACACACACACACACGAAAACACTCACGAATACCCTCAAAACACTCACTCACATTGCTCTGTAAAGCTTTAACCCATTCAGTCAGCCTTAAGCGCTTGATCACAAGAGATATTATAATTAAATAAACGTATGAACAACGTACAACTTGTCAAAATTAAGGAAGCTCCGAATCATAATCAGATTATGCAAAGAATTTAACATCAGCCTTCATTTGATATCCAATCCCTATCCTCAGCTACATTTCATTCCTCATTTTCTTCTCCTTTTGTAAAAAAATGCACATAAAATTACAATTATACAATAATTGCTCATTCAGTCATAAGGAGGACAACAGGAAAAGCATTTAAGCGCACTTGAAAACCATTTCCTGTTTCCTCCCCGCAACCCGCCGCCCACTACCCACAATGCCCACCCACTTATGAGAACGCAAAAAGTTTCCTGTTGGGCAAACAACAATTGCGAGCATCGTTGAAACGGCCGCGGCTGCCGCTGCTTAAAATGCCATTCATTTTTGTGCATTCTACACTCCCAGAGGATCATAGAGTGGGGGTGGGAGGCAGCCAGAGAACGGACCAGGAACCGTTTTCAGCCAACATGCGTGCTCTGGCACACAATGCTGTGCCGCATGAGCGATGAGGCCATAATGACATTGCGTGTACGCGGTGTGCGTCCAACAGAAGCATTAGCAAGTGAAAATATGTTTGAGTGCTATTGTGGTACATTGCGCTTAAGTATACCCTACAATAGGATACCCTAGTCTAAGGAAGAGAGAGCATCAGATAAGTCTATTTGCTAAGAGCAGTCATGGATATAAGATGCTATTCCCTAATGAACCATGTGTGAGATACCAGAAACACATCCTTCTAGCACATCCTTCACACAAACTGATTGTACCCTAGTGTTCAACGAGTAATGGGTACAAAAAAAAAAGTGAGATGAAAAGCGTCAAGTGGTGGAAAATTACAAGCAAGAACAAAGGACCAAGAACAGGTCCAAGCTAGAAACTAGAATAATGGGTTGGATCTAGGCAAAGGGTTTTCGCCATAGGACAATATAAATCTCATTTAGGAACAAATTACTCTATCCTTAACTAGAAAGTAGACTCTTTGTTTTCTTTACACTGTCTTTTCTTTTATATACACCATTCCTCATGCTTTATAGACTCTTTTTTTATACCCACACTATCTATTATTTTCACACCTTTAGAGACATTGTTAGAGCGTTAATTGGGGGCGTTGCTTGGCCCACACTATAGCCCCCACCTATCAGGCATCTGACATCAGCTGCAGTTAACAGACCCAGAAGTGGCCTAACAGTCAACCCACTGTTAAGGTCAGCTGTTATCAGCAGGCTTTCTTATCAGTTAACATGGAGCATTGTTGAGTTGTTGTATCTGTATCTGTATCTTTGTGTGCGTGCTGCATTGGTGAAATGTTCCACAAAAAGGTCTCCGGCCGAGCTTTTCAATAGTTTGGCCAATAATGAAGAGCGGAAAAATAACAAAGTGAACAAAGTTTACCCAAGCGACCGCGAATTTCAGTTCAATTTCGACAACGGGCACGCACTGAAGCGGGGCGACAAAAGAAATTCTTATTCGATGCGAATAAATCGCGCGCGATTTATTTTGTACGTTTTTTAATGCCGCCGATTGCGTGAAAATATATATTCTTTTGACTCTGAAATCGTGCAACTGCTGTTGTAGTGCGGTTTTGTTTAAACAAAAGAAAGAAAAATTTGTTTGCCGCTGTCAAATTCTGAAAAGCCATAAATATGGAAAGTGAATGCCAAAAGTTCTGAAGGAAAACAAGAGGAAAAATATTTCCCATAAAAGAATGAAATAGTTGTAAGAAGATATTTCTAAAATAAAAGTATAATCCAAAAAAGTAAATAAAGTAAAACTTAATATTACCCAATAAACTTCAAGCAACATACATTTTAAATAGTGAAACATCCAAGCAACCTCTAAATACAAGTAAGTCTGCTAAAAGGAGACTTTTAGAACACAAATAGTTCAGCAAAAAATATAACATTTGCTCGAGGGAAAAACTGTTCAAGCAATTTGCATTGATATCTGTCAAAGGTTTAAATATTTTGGCAGACAAAGGCGCAGGTAAGATACTTCTCTCATCCATCTCTATTTCTGGTCTGAAAACATTCCATGGTTGGCATGTCATTGACAGGATACTCTTGCTCAACCTTAGACACGCCCCTATGCCGCATTTTATGTAAATTCACTCTCTCACACTTTCAATCGACTTTCAGCAGCCCTCGCCCTCCCTGCATCCGTCTGGGATAAAAGTAAATGATTGCAAAATAACATTTTGCCCTAGGGAAAATATTGGCAACTATGTTGGTAAAATTAAATATATAGCGAAATGCAAATTTCACTATAGGTGAGGGAATAGACTAGGTTACGTACTCTAGACTCTTGCCGGAATTGTAAAATACCGCTACAACCCGCTCTTGACTTTGTGGCTGGCACGCATATTACTCATACGCCGCGTTGTGTTTTCATTGAATTTGCATAAATCATTGAAGCGCTTTCTTTTTATGCTAGCTGGCTAAGGATTTATGTGCGGATAAAAGTACTCGTATGCCAGCATCAAATTAGATTTCTTTCCACAGGGCAATAAAGGTCAACAGAAGGGCTTGGCACTAGGGAAAATATATCATTTTATATATATTATAATGGATAATGCAACAACCTAGGATGCCCCTAAGAAAGTCTCTTTTAAATCTAAAGTCATGTCCATGCCACAATTCTTTTTAAATCCCTTCTATAACTTCTTCAAGTGCATTATTTAATATAAAAATTGTCATGACCTTTTCCCATTTAAAATTAAAATCAGAAAATAAAGTCTGCACTACATTAATTTCGTCCGATTGATATTGTGACCATTGCACGACCAGAATTTAATTTTCCTGTTGTCAATTATCGAATTCCATTTTCAGTGGACATTTTTGTGGCTGCTTCGAACAGACTTCCGCTTGGTCTTTGACTTCTTTAGCCATGCTTAGCATAAAGTTTAAGCTCTATTTGCCAACCACTTTTAAGTGAAAGTGACATCCGTTGACGACGCACTGAAGTATGCAGCATATGCCAGGCCAAAGGCCACACTGCGTATACATAATTTTGCGAAAGAGCCTGACCAGTGGTCACACCCTTGTGCCGGACATGCCTAGAGCCACGTGATTGTATAAATATACAAATTAATCAATTGGTAAACCAATACCCAAACAAATATGAGCAAGTTCTGTAGAAAAGGGTTGGCCCAGCAAAATAAAATAAACTTTCAGTTTGAGCTGCTTTAAGCTGGTGATATTTTAGAGATTATAGTTTTTGTTCCTGCCTTGTGGCTTGGTCGCCCAGTTAATGGGTTGCTGCTGTGGACTAACTTTTCAAACTGTTTTCGACGATATGTGGGTGCAAAAAGAAAACTTTTCCAAGTCAATTGAGTTAGCCACGAGAGCGGTACAATATTCCAGCGAGAGAGGAAAACAAGCCATAAAACAGCAAGGTCATAAAATGTCTGGTCTTTTTGTGGATTTGTTTCCGTCTTTTTTTGTGTTTAATTAAATCTAGTTTGGGATTTGTTCACGCGCGGAAAAAATGTGCAAACTTCCTTTCAACAGAAGATTATGTAGAGATTAAATGCATAAGTGGATTTTAAATTGTAGTTTTTCTAGGATCCTGAGAGGAAGGCCTTCACATTATGAAAAACTCCACAGTCTTTTTCTTTCTCCTTTTCCAATTGTAGAACGTTTTCACACATTTCAATTAAATGGTTTCACATAAATCCTTGTAATCGCTTTATTTCATATTCCCCCATTTCTTTTCTGGCACTTTAACAGAACAAAAATTAATTAAATCCGTTTAAGTGGGGGACTTAATTAAGGTTCGTTGGACGCCTGCTGCTGGCCATGTTCCGTGGAATTTAACAGGCGTGCCATAAATGACACCGCATGTTCTCTGGGGGTAACCTCAGAGGCTGTTTACCCAGTACTAAAGGCACAAAAATCCCTTGGCTATGACCTGATGAAGGATAAAGTTTAAACTTTGCTTTTCCCCCGTTGTCTAGACAGTAGAACGAACACGTGTGACAGGCATTAAGTGCTTACTTTTACCATTGCGGTTTTTCATGGCTGTCTAAATTTAAATGAAATTATGCAGGCATTTAAAATTCATAATTAATAAGAGTACGAGTAAATTCCAGCACATGACAAATGGATATTTAAGTTTCATGCAAATCGAAGAGATCTAAAACCGATTCATAAACCAAAATTAACTCGCCTGGTTACAGGCACCCGACATTGGAGTTCAAAGATATTATAATTTTGGCTTGGAAACTTGGTAACAGATATCTCCCATATGGCTTCCCCACTCCCCGTATATATCGTATATATCTGTATATTGCCAAGTTTTCCGTAATCTTATCGAGGCACAGGGCAGGCGGTCGGGAGTCCGGCGGTTGATTGCACATTCAAAATAAACAATTTTCTATAAATAGACTGCAAAAGGCCTAATCGTAGACGGTTTGTCTTTTGACTCTTCGATCCCAAAAGGTTCTATTCTCTTCATTAAAAATATAGTCGATAAATTGATTGATATTGCATTTGCTGGGCTGGAGTGCTTTTTATGGTTTGAAGTGTCGGACATCTAATAGATTGTTCTACTTGAGTTTTTATATAAATAATGTTATAAAACTTATTGGCATTGGGATTGGGTAACAACAGTTATAAATAGAAATGGCGTTGATTAGAAAACTGGGAAAGAGGAGCGATACTATGGTTCATGAACCTCTTTATGAGGATTATGATACAATTTCTTGGTCAACAAGGTTTTTTGGTTCAGTGATAGGAATTATATTTTTGGGGGTTCATTTGATATAATTCCAGACAAGCGATGTATTCGACATGCAAAACCGTGGAATTCCCCTGACAGACAACTCCCTAAATCTCATAGATTTTATTGTGTTTGTTTTACAAGTTGAGTGCCTGATAAAAACACGACCAAAAACCGAACATTGTAATACTCTAGTACAGCCGTGAATCGCCGACGACTGCGTCCATGTGTGTCTGAGTGCTGGGGCTTAGCATGCTCGATGGGCTTATGGTCAGGCTCCGGGTCCGGGGCCAATCAGAGGTGCTCTGAGTGAGTGCCAACATGTTCAGCAATGCCGCCAAACATGATTGATTCGCACAGCTCGGCGATTTTTGCGATTTCTGCGATTTCTGTGATTTCAGGGCTCTGTCAGTCGTTCGGCCGTCGGTCTCTCAGGCGATCATAATCATTTAGGGGGCTAAGAGTGCTCAGGGCTTAAAAATAAACTGACGTTCGGCCGAAGAATGAGCCTGAAACTGATAAGAGCCGGCTGAAATGCCTCGATGATGTCCATGCCAATTTGCTAAAAAATTATTTTGATTTTCACACTCTCGTCGCGTCGGCACCTTGAATGCCACTGTGGAATACGAGTATTTGTTTTCTACTCATAGTACTGCCAGTTCTATTTCTGTGCTTCTATCAATGCAAATAGTGTGTGCCTCCAGTATGATTGATGTTCTGCTTCTGCTTGTGCTTCTGGTTTTCGCAAAATGAAATTAGTTCTCTTCTTCCTGCCACCTGCTGATATCGGCAGGTTACTGGCAGGCAGTCGGCGGCAGTAGGCACATGACCCAGAGTGTTTTTTTTGTTTTTTTGTACATCATTAATATTTCACCATTTTCTGCATTGTCACAGTTCGTGTCGAGTGTCAGCGGGTTTGGTGATGAATTCTTATTAATTGCTGACAGTTCCGATTGCCCCCCACCAAAAGAAATGTTATACAGCAGTTTCTTGGTGTTTGCTCAGAGATACGCAGGGTTCCCCGTTCCATCATCATCATCATCAACAACAGCCAGTACTCTCGAATTTGTGCTTGGGGTTTTCCGCAACAGGCTGCGTATACGCAATCTCAAGTTCGTTCAGGCCCACGGCGATTTCTGTGGACAGTTGGACAGCAGATAAAGTGCCCTGTGCTGGCCCCAAAGGGAAATACTGGCTGGTGGTGCCCAAAACTATGACCCGGACTCCATAGTGGATGTTATTAAAGAAAAGGGAATGGTATCAGACCGAACTTTGGATACTTTTTTCCATTTTTGATTATTTTGTAGTCCTGATCATGCCTGTTTCTGACTAGTACCTGTTGAATACTCTTCTTTCTGAATAAACTTTACGAAAATCAATGAATATTATTCCTATTTATGTAAATACTTAATAAAGTTCATGTGATCCTTCCTTTTTGTTTATTTATTTTAAATATTCAATCAAAAATTAGGGGGTAATCCTATAATTAAACGTTTTACCTGTATCACTTCAAATGTGTGTTCCATTTCAAAGTCCATTCGATCAACTAATCAAATTAGATCATTCAAGGGGTCAGAGATACTCTTAGAACTGACTCTGGGTACCGCATGACTAAGTGAAACCACTCTTGACGATACACAGCAATCATAAGTTTACTGCTTTTCGTTAGATAAGATTAGGCATCGCCTGAACCACAAACTAGATCTGGCAGCATGTTCGCTACCATTTGACACGTTTTTGTTGTTTCTGCTGCTGCCGGATGGTTCTGTTGTTTTTTTTTTCGGTTAGATGTTTCCTACCTTCATGACGTTTCACTAAACAATAGATTGCTGTGACGCTTCGAAGTTTAAGCCAGTCGAGTGGGCCAATTTGTATGAGATTTCCATGAATGCGTTACCATTCGACACATTCCCTTGATGGCAGCCTTATCGGGGGACACACATGCAATGTCCACAAAACAATTCCATGGAAATTGGCATAAACAATAGCACAAGACCCCGTGTCCATTATCAGATGCAGCAACTTCAATCGAAATCGAGCAAATAATTATGGACATCAGAAGCGATGAATCAGCAGGGGAATCAATTCATAAAACACCCGCAACCCCCAACTCATTGAACCCGAAATCGTGTTGTTAAAGGCCAAAGTGAACAGTTTATGGGGTATTGGGATCATATATTACCAACTTGTATATATGCACATATGTATATGGGTATGCCGGACAAATTTCCTTACTTCGTGACTCTCGGGAGTCACAAACTGCACTTCAATGGAAGATAAAGATTGTTATGTCTTTGCTATCAATCAACTGTTTTGTTTACTCAAGAATGTGACAGCTGCAATGGGGAATAAAGATATTTATGATGGGCAAAGACATTGATTTTTATGACTGGGGATCTTCCAGGCATTGCTAATGGGTGGATTTTATGATATTTAATTACGGAATTAACTGTTGAAGAAAGTTCAAATGATTAGAAATTAGTGAAAAAAAGTAAAACGCGGCTATTCATTTATGTATTCCATTAAGGAAAAGACAAGTACTGTTTGGAAATTTTTTGTTCTAATCGGAAAATTCTCCTTATGCTTCCGATTATTTCCTCTGTGTCTAAAGACCCCCCGTCCCCCATAAATAATAATCAACATCTCATAATATCATCAAAAGTTCCCCTTTAAACTAGTTTTCGGTATACGCCAGGCCAACATCCATTATAGCGCACTCTTGCCTCGAGGGCAACCTATTAAAACTTTAATGATTTATGTATATATCCCCGCAGAGGAGGCGCCACTGTTAATGACTTCAATGACTTCATTCACACCAACAGGAGCCGCAGCAGTAGCACCCTCAACATCCCACAAATTCTGAAGCCCCAGAGAGGAGCAACATGCGGCGGCAAAACTTCAGTTCAATTATGCGCACAATCAAAGCAACTTAATTAGCCGCCGGCTGTCACAAGAGTCCTCCAGCAAGCAGAGAGAAGGATTGACAGACTGAGTGAAGTTGAATGAGAAACTGTAGAAGGAAACCACAATTCCAGTGCAAACTAACAGAAAGCGAGAAAGGGATATGCAAATGAGCCAAATCAAGGCGGCTCATAGGCAATGCGGATTACAACATGACACAGCGGACGAGCAGCAGAGTTGCAAATCATTTGATTTGATTGGAGTCCCCGCCACAGTCCTTCCCATGATAGGAGCAAACAATATCCCAATGGGGAGGCTCCAGCTCATCCTACTCCTGGGTCTGCTCTGCCTCTGCCTCAACCTGGATAGTTGTCAGGCCGAGTGCCGGGTTGAGCCGGCCCGTGACTGTGAATCCATTTGTGATGCCAGTGGGAAAAATTGCACTATTCGCGCTTTGGTCCTGCTGCCGGATGACAACATGTACCAGGCCTCCTTGCCGCGAGTGCTGCCCATTTTAAAGGTGGCCGAGCAGCAGATACGCTCCAAGGCACTGATTCCCCCGCACATTGACTTTGAGTGGCTGGCCCACGACACCAAGTGCGATGCCTCGCTGGGCGTGATCAAGGCCATGGATGGGATCATCAAACAGTGTGCACAGGTGATCTTTGGCCCCGTTTGTGACTACTCCTTGGGTGAGACAGCATCTGAATCTTAATTTGAGCTTTGGCTAATCTGAACCGTTGATCCTTTGCAGCTGCTGTCAGCCGAATTACCAAATATTTTAACAGTCAGGGAACACCTCTGATCTCTGTGGGGGGATCTACTTATGACTTTGAGCAGAAGAAAACCGATTGCAACGACGAGTTCTATATGCTACTGCGTACTGGAATGGTCAGCTTTGAGACCATCTCTGAGTTGACTATAAATGTGATGAAGCGGTAAGTTCCAAAACTAACAAGGATATCAATAGACATACTCGCATATACATTCATCCTTTAAAGCTGCCGGTGACTCATTTTCTGTTTAATTTCACACCTTTTTACAGCCACAACTGGTCCCATTCCATCTTCTACTACGAACGCGATGGCCAGCGGAGTGTGGCTGGGATGCACACCTGTTTCCTCATGATGAAATCCCTGGGCAAGCAGATGCGCAACGAGAACATGACATTCGCACAGTTTCCACTAGAGCCCAATTTGAAAAATCGCACTGAGGAAATGCGCCGGGAAATTGGCAATAAACATTCAAGTGAGTAAAAAACAACAGAGAGTTTCTATGTTATCCTCAGACATCTGTAATGTTAGTGTTAGGGGCGCTAACATAATTATGTTAAAAGTTTCACCAACGAATCGGCTTAGCCGAGACCGCAACCAATGCGAGTGCAGCGAGAAACTCCACCAAAAAATATTCTTCCTTTTTGCAAGCTTTGAAAGGCCTACAGGAAGTGGCTACCATTGCGTATACTTGCTAGTTTAATATAAGCATAAATGGGAAATTTATATAAAATTAAAATCAGGTTTTCATCTGATTTAGACATTGTTCAGCAGCTTTTCTCAGGTATGTTTGTCTGGTATTAAATATTTAGTTATAGAATGTCTTACTGCAAGCAAAGTCTGTTCAATCGGAACACAGCAATCCTTTGATTCTTTGAAATAAAGCATTGTGTGCGCCTCAAAACTTTTCTACCATCTCTCGGCACAAGCTAAAACATAAACAAACCCACTCCACACGCCGCTAGGACCAGCCCACTGGCAAGAGCTTTATGACGATGCCACGTGCAGCTTGCCACAGCTGTGTGGCGTGCCAAAAATGCCGGTTGCATATCGATATCGATATCGAAACGAGGACCCTACTCACTCGGGTTCCTGTTCCGCCGTTGAAATGGCGCCAGAAGCCGGTGATAAACCGTTAAGTGAACAACAGCCAAGGCGGAAAAGCAGCGGAAAAGTGGAATTAAGTGAAAGTGTGGAGAAACTTAAGTTGTCACGAAACCAAGTGGAAATTAAAGTGCCCAAGTGTAATGTAATGATTGATGGATTTATAGAACAATACAAATTGCAAATACAAAATGCTGGATGCAGAATCCAGAATACAAGAAAAATAATGAATAATTCGCTGCATGTGGCATCCGCATCCCCCAAGCAATTCCTTGATTGGATCCAACTTTGACAAGGAAAAGCTGCGATTTTGATAAATGATCGGTGGATGTGTGGACACAATGGGATAAAGGCGGCAAGAGGGAGATTTTTTCTGATGCAATTTCGCACAATATTTATTTGATTCTCAGTTTTTACTTATGGTATTTAAAAATTAATTGTTGCAAAAGATTTCGAAAGGAATTACTCAGGGATTCTCCTTGAAATAATGTGGGGATAAAAGATATGTTCTATGTGAAAAATAGGGACTTTTTCAGTGGATTTTCCTGGCTTCTTTCAATTATCATATACTTAAAATTTCCCTCACAAACTGTGACTGATGTCATAATGTCAAACAATATGATCTCAATACCTTCTTTAAAGCATCTTCACTTAGTGAAAAATAAAAAAACAAAAACGTTTGGCTGCTTTACTCATTGCCATGCAAACAACGTCGCCGTCTATTCCGCTCTTAGCTGCCATTTCAGGCTGATTCCTTCCTTGGCACACGTCCGGAGCAAGGCGCCTCAGCAGCTTTCAGGGGCCATACAAAAAAAAAAACAGCTGCATCAGCAGCCTGCAACAACAATTAAAATGTGACTTGCCTCTAAAATTACTATATTTTTCTCGTTAGTTGAACTTTAAAAGAAACTAAAAAGAAAACGAGTGCAACTTTAAAGTGCATTTGTGAAAAGATACGCATCACTTAACATTACTTGGGCTCATAAATCATTCTCCTTGGAATTGCATTGTTTCAAAAATTTGAGTTCCTTTGAGATTACATCTCAGAGAAGCTCCAGCAGGTCCTTTTTAAATGGTTTGATGGCCACTTCATCCCAACAAAAGCCATTTAGCTAACTTAGTTTGTAGGACAGCAAAAAGTGAGTCATAAATTTACATATGTTGGCAGTTAGTCCCGGCGGAAAGGAGCACAAGTGCACGGCACGATTAATGCGGTAATGCTGGGGCAATTTATTTCGGTTGCAAGCCACAACCACAACCACAAAAGCCGCAAAACACTTGAGATCTTAATGAGACGCACACCAAAAAATAAATAATAGTACTGTAGTATATATTTTTTGGTAGATTATAGTAAGATTTTTAGATTTATCCAGCTCTCTTAAATCTCTATTATGTAAAATTGATGCCTCCTTATAGACTGTCACGCAGAAACATTGCACTGGTCCAGAGTTCTGTTCCCTTTTCTTAGGTAAAAGAACTTTTCTTAATGTTTTCTTAAATATTTATTTTGCTTCAAAAAAAAATATAGCAGTACGCCTCCCCCTGCATTCGAAATCCAAACAAAACTCGAAAGTTTACCCTGAACTAAATCAAAAAATGGATGGCAAAACAAAAAAGAAAGGAAAAAGAAAAACTTTGAGCAACGATTGTTGGAGAGTCTTCGCTAAATTTCGTTTAGTTATTCGCAAGCAGGAAATGCAAACAAAGTGGAAGCATAACCTTGGCTGGGTATTGGATTGGCTTTCAGTGGAAACACATGAGCCATTTGATTGCCATTTCTGTCTGGGTAGAGCTCTGGAGCCAAGCAAAGTTGTTCAATCAGAGTCGAATGTTGTAGGCCATGTTGCACAAGGCATTGCGAGAGCCAAGCCAAGTACTAAATGCAAATGAGCATATATCTGATTGTGTGTGTTCTGTATTCGTATCTGCCTCTGTACTCGTACATACATACATATGTATGTAGGTGCTAAGTGCATTTGCAATTAGCCATCATGTGGGGGACAGGGGCTCAGATGGCAGACCAAACGGAATCGGAACTGAAAATACAATCGAATCGAATGGAAAATAAATGTCGTTGCGTACGTAACTCCATTAGCAAACACACACACACATACATAAATATTCCAAAAACATTCTAATTAAATTTTACTTTGGAATCTTTTACTAATTGAAATTTTTTACCAAAAAATTTTGCGCTTGTTTTTATGTGTGACTTTTTCCTTCTTGCCGGGGAATTAAAAAGTTTCTGCTGTTGTTGCAAGTTGTTCAACATTTTTTAGCTTCCAGCAAACACCCGCAAAAACTAAAGTGCATATGTGGCTAACCCACACTCACACACGGACAGACGGACATACCGAAGGACGGGACCCAGGACAGACTCTCACCTCTATTTGGCCAGCGTCACGTGCTCACTGAAGCTGCCCTAAAAGCCAAAAGCTGTTAACAGTTAAGAACACCTGAATACCAAATCGCTTTTTGCTTTTTGCAGTGATTAATAAGGATTTCTCGAGCTCTCGGCTATAATTTATAGCCCCCTTTCTCTCTCCCTCTCTCTCTCTCTCTGGTCTGCTGTACGTGTTCTTATCACCGACTTGCCTGATTAGTAAGGACAACTTTTGCCGCCTTATGACATAAACTTTCGTAACAAGTTGTCTGCGTGAAATGCTAGAAAAACAATTAGTCAAGGGAACATTTTCTGTTGGATTATGATGATGATGATGATGATGATAATCCTGGGCACCAGTCCCAGCTGCTGAAAGCAAATAAATTTCTGCATTACAAGACTCTTTCCCTTCTATTTGCATAGAAATTTCAGTTGAAATTTTGCCCACTGATCCAAAATGCATGCAACGAGTTGAAGTTCCTAATTGTTCCCACAAGTATCAGCAGACTTGGGACTTGATAGAACCCAAGATGTCTTCATGCGACATGTAGCAAGCAGCTTAAAGGCATCTGAGTCTGACAGCAAAGTGAGCAGTAGCAAAAAAATATCTGAAAGCAAGGGTAGCTGAAGAGAAACGTTTGATAGAGGGTAAAACAAATGTTTGCATATAAGACATGATAGAGAGATGCGAGTAAAGAGGAAAAAAGTGAGGGGCAGGGGGTGTGTGGAAAAAATGGCAACCTTGTCACTGCGTTTGACGTACAAACACTGTTTTAGCCTGTGATACGGATATGTGAAATGTGCCATAGAAAATCCTTAAGACTTCCCAGACCTACATCCGAGCGGAGAGCAATATGTAAGCCGGCATGTTTGTCATTTGCAAAATGGTTCTGCCGTTCTACCATCAGCGGAAATACAGGGCGGAGTCCATGTAATTCTATGGCGAACAGAAGACAAACCCTGTTGCATACTTTCAGGCGGTGAGGGGAAAAAGTGTCAGTCGATTGTGCATCTCAAAAGAAAGGTGGTAGGGTTTTGTTTGCGGTGGGGTTACGAAGGTGTATAAAGATAATTGTAGCAATACCATAACGTTTAACTGTGGAATGGTCTGGGCTGTAGAAGGTGAAGAATATTCATACACTTGGATTTAATTACAGACAATTACGAAAAGACAAGTAAACATGCTTTAAAATCTAGTCTTGAGACGTTTTCTTTCTAATGATGTGTTTAAGACATATATTTAAGAACAAGTACTTTGTTCACCCAAAAGACATAATTAAGATTGCTTTTCTTTTCAATTCCACTGATAAAAATCGCCCAGCTATATCCCCCTCAAAGATGACCAAAGTCCCTAGCCCACTTTAACTGAAACTCTTCAGCAACAAAAAATAAATAAAATTACGCCTCTTCAGGCCAAATAAGAAAAATAAAAGGAAAATCCAGCCGAAGCTGAGAAGAAGAACTTTGCAGCACACCAACACATTTCCAAGCCTTGCAGTTAGTCAGGGAATTGAATGTAGGCGATTATATATCCTCTTAGAGCACAAAGCGAAAACCAAAAGAAAAATCGTTTTAGAAATGCTTTGAAAGACATTAAATAAATAAAATAAATAAATAAATTGTGCATTTGTCAAAGCCGAAACCATCACCGCCTTTGGGTGCAGTGTTTGGCTGCAGTTTTTATTTTGTTGGCCATAAATAAAAAAAATCAGAGGCAGAGGCTCTGAAAAATAAGTCCAAAGAGAGTCCAACTTGGCCAAATAAAACATGATAAAAACAAATTCAAGCTGAGTTTAACAATACCCCTAACCAAAATGGGAACAAGTATTGGCAAAAGTTCAACTTTTAGTCGACTTAATGAGATTCTCTGGTTTTTTTAAGCGGGTGAAGACATGAGAGATTTTGCTTGCTATAATAAATTGAGAAAACATACAAATTGGGAAATCTGCAATTCAATGCGAGCGAAAAATTGAACTTTTGCAGTGGCATTCCCTGGCTTTTCTTCTTTCGTTTCAATTTTGTTTAATACACTTGTTTGAGTGCTAGTTTTCTGTCTGTAAAACAGAACTAAATGCACTGAACACTCTCTGTAAGTTCTTTGAGGAATAAGAGGAATAAATATAAGGAATCTGAAAGCACCAGCAGTTTACTATGAAACTCTGAGCACAAATTCCAATTAAATTATAATGTACGAGTATTTACATTAACTACGCATACATAAATCAAATCTGGAGCGAAAATCATCAGTAAATTCCGCACACCCGGCGTATACGCAATTAATTTACCATGAGCCGTGGGCAACCGCAGAAAAATAGGAGAAAAACTAGTGTAAAAGGACCTTCAGTTGCCGTCTGCTAATGTGCGAAGGGTAAACACATTTCATTCTCCTTTTGACAAATGAAAATTGCACTCAGCTGTAAATAAACAATAAAGAGCTCTGCGTGTCACGTAGCACGAATTTTCTGTTTGCTCGCTGTGTAATTTGCGGAATGTGGTTTGGTTGTTTTTGTTTAAATTACGCATTCGCCTGCAGCTTCGACAGTTGAATCAAAAAAAATCAAGAGCGGTGTAATGAAACGTGACTATCGTTTAGCGCGGAAGCAGTCATTTATGGGGAGTTTAAAGCTCTCCAAATTTGATCTATTTTATTGCCAAAACATGGTCTTACCCATCACTGACCTCAGCATTTTATTAGCCGACATCTGTTGGTGATAATATCACATGGGCCAACCCTTGAGGAAAGGCCGTTAAGCATGTTTCGCAAACACACTCGCATTAGTCAATTGCTCCATTTCTATTCGTGTGTACAGCCCTGTCGCTGTACAAATATGAAAATTGCCATGCTGGACATGCAATTAAATAAAATAACAAGCTTTCGATTTTAGGTCTGTACCCTCACCTTCTAGCCGGAAAGCAGAGGGCTTGTTAACCCTATTTAGTTTCCGTTCTTCTCCCTTTTTTGTGTGTTTGTTTTGCTTGCCGGCTTTTGCGCTTTTGCTTTGCATTGTCTATGCCACTTTTTATGGTATACTCGCATGTGTCTGTGCATAGACGAACCCTTCTATGTATCTATCGCTATCCCCAATCGCACTCCTATCCTCCCCCCCTACCCTGTCCGCACGGCTGTCGTTAACATTGTGCTCAGGTCCACAACTTTCCCAGGGCACACCGTGTCCGGAAAGACCTCCTGTAGGCGGGGCCGTAAGTAGTGGCCGGGCAGTCATGTTTGAAAAAAAAATCGTGGCCACAACTTGACGTTGGCCATAAAAGCTTTTTTTTCACTGGGGGTTTCGTTGGTTAGAACTCCGTTGAGTTTGAAAATTATTTGGCCAAGGAATGTTGTACAAAAAATATGTTTAACAACTTTAAAAAGTTAAAATATATAAAAGACTAGACTCCCCAAAGCTATGGTTTCCACATAGAATTCCTTAAAAAATGTACTAAAACTATCCCCTCAGTAGTCGTTAAAGGAACAAAGAGATTTATAGGTTTAGATTATCTTTTCATAGTTTAGATAATCTTTGCCACAAAATTAGATAGTTTTTTATTGTGCATAATGGCTAATTTCCCTCACTTTACCAGCCAGGGCAATTTAGCCCTTTTCTTCCGAGGTTTTTTCCACCGTCCTTCATGTTTGCGAAGCTGAATGAAAATTATTTTTTAATTGCCTTACCCAGCCGCCTCAAGACCATCAGCCTCCGTCGCCTACTGCTTTCCATTTTACTTTCTTCCCATTTTCCTGTGGAAACCATAGAAAATGATTGCATGACCACTTCATTACTTTCGGCGAGAGGCGAGCTCACCCCAAACTCAATTAACATGCCGGACAAAAGTTTAAAATGCTTTTCCCGTCGCCTTTCAGGCTTTAAATTTACCCAACTAGTGGGCAAAACAATCAAATTGTTGGCTGGCACTTATCACCGGCCAGAGGGACTCTTGCGACTTTAGCAGGACCCTGTCTGAGTATCTACGGCTGTTGTTTGTGAGTGTGCGAAATTTATATGCCACTTAAATGTATTTTTCTGTTCAGAGTACCATGAAATGCGTTGCATTTCCGCTTCCATTCTTCGGGGATTTTCCCCATTCGTTTCGCTGTGCTGTACTTCCTTTATTTGCCTTGGCTTTGGCGTCAGCTTGCAGGGTACCAAGCAACCAGAGACACACACACACAAGAACGCACAGACACTCCTGCAGACAGAGGGGAAATCCCACAATGCCCCTGCAAGTATGCAATAAAATTGCGTTGAACATAATTTATTATTTCGGGTGGAATTCCCCCCTATTTTCCACGACCTTTTCCCTTTCCCACTTAAATTCTTTAGCGCATTCAAGTGCTCTCCATTTCACACCTTCTTTATGCTTTATCCATTTCTAGTCATTTTTTATACACTCGTTAAAACAAAATGACAGTTTTTCGCACCATTTCACGTGTCAATTATATATGTAGCCGCATTTTTTAGCACTGGCACCTGCATCTGTCAGCGCATATGGTAAGCTGTCGCCCGTCAGCCAGCGGAAAATTGTATTTTCCCGTGCGAAAAATTGCTTGGCTAAAATACCAGAAAAACGTGACTGTAAATCCATAAAAAAATCAACGCATTTTCCTTCCTTTCAATTTCTGAAACAATCAAACCATCAAATGAAGTTCTTATCTAGGCGGACAGCCGAAAACTTTTGTTGGTTCAGGGTTGAAAAACTTTTGGCTTCAAGCTAAAATTTAAGATATATTTCAACTAATTGTGTTTGCAAGCACTTTGGCCGACTGGAAAATGGGATTAAGTCCTACAAATATTTGCTGAGAAATTTGCAACTTGAACTGAGCTCCACTTTCATCCCTAATTTCATTCGTTCATTTTCGCTGCAATTGTAATTTTCGCTATTCAATTTGTTGGACCGGGGAACTGTCTGAAATAACTAATTTGTTCCAACTGATTTGCCGCTTAAGGTGGAAACTGTTAGATAAGCCCCACCCTCGGAGTGGAGGAGGGAAAAACGGGGTGAAAATAGATGGGTGAAAAAAGTTTCGTTTTAATGCATACAATTGGAATCGCTGAGTGAAAAGCCATGTTCGCCGTTGATTATCCGTTGGCGCCGACAGAAAGTTGCCAAATTTTTATTTAATTTTCACGCAACTGAAAGCCAGCTTAGTGAAAATTGTACTGCATGTCCTTTAAGGAAATTCATTCAATAAAAAGGCGGAACTTTGTACATTTATTCGCTAAGTTTTGAGTTCCAGACCGTCGTGTTGTGGCAACAAAATTATCCACACAGAACTACATGCAACTGCCTGTAGCATGGAGCTGAGGAGAGAGCACTGTGAACCTCATTAACTGGCAGCACAATAGACCACAATGCCGCAGGAGCCACTTCTGTTGGCAGCCACCGTCTTTTCCATCTTTTTCTGGGCAAACAGACCTGGCCTGTCCTGCCTGCCATGTATGCAAATTAGTTTTGCCAGCCACATCGTCACCGTTCTAATAATTTTTTATGAAACAAAATTAAATTCAAATTGTGCCATTGTCTGACAAGGTGTGTGTGTGTGTGAGTAGTTCTAGATAACAGATACTTGTACGCATGCATGTATGTGTCTATTGTATAGCCATAACATTTAGATAACAGACGGCAAAAGTTTTGTGGACCCATTTGAGGACATCTCTTTTTGATTAAACCATAACTTTTAGCTAAAAGAAAAATGTATATTTGTTTGTATGCTTATTTAACAACCATTAAAAGTGGATTCAATCTGCAACTTTACTTATTCCACAGATTTTGTGTGTATGATCTTTGAGTTTGAAATTGATTTTAAGTGAGCATAGAAACACTCAAAGCTACAGCTGGCTTATCTTCTCCGGCTCTATGTGGTCTTCAAAGAGAAGCCTGTATATAAGAATAATCTTGTTTGCCCCAAACCAAAATCACAATGTCATCTTTGGAATTTTTCATTATGCGCCTGTCAGGCCCCTACGTTTCACAGTTGCTGCTGGCACCAGCAGCAGACCCCAAGATAGATGGTGGCATATGGGAAAACAAAAGAAGACAACAATAGTGTGGCTTTATTGGGAAAGATACGCCTCCACTTTCCACCTACCGCAGCAAAGTCAGCCATGCAGCTGGGTCGCACAAAAGTTAAGCATAAATTCAATTAAATTCAACCCCAAATTGGCCACTGACAGGGCCCCTTTTGGGTTCACATTCACATTCTTGACATTTAATATGTCTGGTTTGGTTTAATTCGGAATAAATGGATATTTACCTTAAACAAGACTATCAATATGACAAACAATCAGCTCTTGACCGGGTTGAACTCCAGGCCCTAATCAATTATTCAAATGTGGCAAATCACACACCAAAGTTGTTTCCCCTTCCTTCAGGAAAATGTGAGACAAGTTTTTGTTTTGTTGACAGCCCCAGGGCGTAACCTATTTAAAGGACTCTGCACCTTCAACCCGTAAAATAGCTGCGATAAAAGCTTAAAGTTAGATGGAGCAGTAGAGTCGAATAATTCCGTAAAATAATTAAAGGGAAATCGGTTGCACAAGTTGCTCATAAATTATATAATTATTTGCTGTTTGTAGTTGCACATTTCTCCAATCAAAAATGCCAAATGTAAAAAAGTGTTGCATACATTTTGGCGGTTGGACTTGTTTTTGGACATGTAATGGGCGCCCGGAAACTACTTTTTTAATTGTTCCGCTACGAGGTCAGATAGCTAGAAATGTGTTTCGCATTGATTTTTCTCAGGTTTCAATTGAATTTGAAATGGCAAAAATAAACGTAAAATGTCTGCTCATAAAAACCGTAAAATAAATAATGTATTTGTACATTGTACACGTGTGTACAAGTGTGCAGAAAATGTTTCTTTTGCACTTGACACGACTTACGTAAATTCGAAATTTATTAAATTTGGATCACATTTTTTGTGCATAAAATATTTTTTTCGATTTTAGCCTAAGGATATCCATACATTTTTGCTACCACCGCAGGCTATGTGAAAAATTGTTGCAACCGTAGCTGTCTCGTTCAATTTCCTTGACTAATTAATTGGCTGACCAAATGGTGTAGGCATATTGGCCAAAAATAAATCCATAATGCCACAGAGTAGATGACTTTTTCAATTATTTGCATGCGGCTGCTGCTGCTGCTGTTTCTCCTGGGGCCACTGCAGTGCGGTTTAAATCGTTAAAGTGTGAAAACTATAAATTTCCCAAAGCTCTCATCCACGTGGGAGAGACCGAGATGGAACAGAAGGGAAGGCGAAGGAGTGCGAAGGGAGTTCGTGGTGTCACAGTGTGGTTGGTGTCATGGCCGAACTGCCTGTCATACCGCCGCAGTGCATCATTAACAGGACTGAGAACTCGGTAATAATGCCGACACCAGATGTGGCCATCGCTCAGCATTCCCCAGCTGCTAGCAGCCGAAGCCCCAAAAACCCAAAAGCCAGTCGAGCTGGCAATCAAATTTGGTCGAAACTAACGAACTGTAACTTCACTTGAATGAAATTGAGACTTATCTCAGTGGAAAAGTGTGAATAGGAAGGATTATCTTTGGAGAAATACTTCACAGTATAATAATCCCTTTTTAAAGGGATTAATTCTAAAGAATATATCTTTTCTAGGTATAGTCTCAGTGAAGATAGTTTATTTGGAACAAAAATTCCCTGCATTCCACATCATAGTCGATATACCCACACAGCGGAAGTCCTCTGCCCTGGCAGGGTATTAAGGAGTCATATTTTGCAGCCATTTTGGGGCTTTGGTATTAGTTTGTGATGTTCTGATGCGGTTGGCACAGTGGGAACTGCAACAGGCCACACGGGCACGGACTGGCTGCCACAACTGACACGCACACACCTAAGCGAGGGCACACAGATACACAAAGAGAATGAGAGAGAAGCAGTGATAGAAAATGCTGAACGAAATTTTTCTCTAGACTTTTCCTGACTTTTCGAGCATAGAAGTTTAACTTTTGATAGACTATAACCCGACCCGAGACCCCATTCGCCTGAATAGTGTACTCAGCACATTAGGTTAGTGCGGAAAGAAAAGTTTTGTCGAAAAGTTTTCGTGGAAGACGAGGCAACCTTTTGATTAAGCATGCAAATAGATTTAATTATAAAATTCTGCCATTGTTCCGCCTTTTAACCCATATAGATTCTTCCCGCCAACTTGTTGAAAAGTTATTTGCTTTAATTACGTTGAAAAGTTGTACACAAATCTTGAGCAGAGTACTAATAAGCAAAAAGGAATCCCAGGAATATCCTGAAAGTCAAGTTTCCAATCTGAGGGCATGAGACCATGTTGAGTCATTTATCCATCCAGAGCTCAAGTTAATTGCACAAAACGCACAAACAAACACATCCCCACACATCCCAGCGCTGTCCTGTCTTCTCTGTCATATGCAGCTTCTTACAGCTCTCCTGCTATCTCTTTATCTAGATATTAGTTAAACAATTGTTCAGACAGAAGCATGTACTATGTAGTCTGCAAAAATGTGTGCTAGACAACGAGTTGTAAACGAGTTGGTTGCGAGATTTTATAGTGGAAGCTGTGGAATCCCTTTGATGCGGCATATTGCCAGGCTAAAGGCAGAGCCAACTCGCCGGAGAAAATGGAAATGAGCTTGGGGTGTAAGTGGAAGATTTACAAATTGCTTGGGACAAGACAAGTGCATGTTTATGCTCGAAAACTATTTTAATATAATCTTTTGGTATTCATTTTGGGGATAATCATGTGAGAGGGAATAATTCATTTCAGCTGCTCTCCTTGGCATCGAAAAGATTTCGAAATGAATTAATCCCTTCAATCAGTGGAAAGAAAAGAGTATTCATTATTCTGCTGATAATGGCTCTCACTCTTTATCACAAAGATTTCGCTTTTCCCTGTTTGTTATTTTCATTTACAGTTATTGCTTGGAGCTATCCTCATCCACACCCTTAAAGAGCCGCAGCCCATGAACATATTGAATGCAGGGCAATGTAATATAAGGGAAAAGGAAAAGCCTCTGTCTGCAGAGAAGGAGGAAGCATTAACAGTCTTTTATTTATTAATTTCAATAAGAACGATACTTAAGGAATTGATTTAAATTCGTTTACACATCGCTTTCTCGGTCAAAGGGATAAGGGCGTGCGTGTCTGTGGCCTGTCATTGTGCTGGTTCCGGCTGGTGTCCTTGCCCGGTGCAATCAACATTGGCATTCTTCAGCTTACTCTCCATCTGTCTCTCTCTCCCCCTTTCCCTTCGATGGCATTCCCCTATTGCTTACTTCAGTTGCTGCCATTTCCAGTCCGCCGGAAGGATGGGAGCGGATAAGGAAAAGGGCACAGAAGTGAGGATGCTTAACATTTTTACCAGACAACTTCATTTGAGTCATTTGCGCTTTATTGACAATTTATATGGATTTCAGGGCAAAGCACTGAAAGCCAGAATCGTCTGAATAAAATGTTAATGTAAATGGCCGCGCTGCATATAAAGATGAGTGGCAAAAGTGGCTGGGCGACTGAGAGGCAAAGGAATAGGAATTTAATTTCAGTTTCAAAGGAGCGGATGCTCTCTGTCTCCTTCAATAACAGACAGGAACAACTTCTATGGCCTCCCACACAGGCAGAAGTCAAGCTGGTAGATTTCCTTCTGATTGCCATCTGCCACGGCCGTCAGCTATTTATCTATCCATCCATCCATTTAACTATCTATCCATTTAACTCTGTGAATGCAATGCCAGCCTCAAACAGGAAATTGCAGAAATGGCTGGCATTGAATGCGAGGAGTTGCAGCAAACGTCTAATTTATGGCTATCCCACATACACAGAGAGAGACCCAGACAGAACGACAGACCGTAGGTCAAACACTGTCTGAGCGGGCCGATTGGTGATGCACAAAGTGAACAGACTACAGATCCTGTTCTCCTAAAAATCCTAGGCATCAGTTAAATTAATTCAAAAATTTCTGGCACAACAAACACGAAGACCTGAAAGGATTGCAAACAATTTATATAGAAAGCATATAGAAAGGAAACGCAGGGAACCAAGGTACAAGCAAAAGGGTGGCAACAAGTGCATTTCATTCATTACCTCAACCCAAAAAACTCGGTCTCATCCATATGATTTATTAAGTTCAAGTGCCAGGAAAAAGAAAGAAAGAAACATAAATAGAACGAAAGGGCGAATAAAACTGAAATATGAAAGCTGGGACCAACAAGGAAATGGAGTGCACAGGCATGGGTGCACCACACTCACACTGAGCCAAACACTTTATGCGTGCCACGCTGCGTATGCGTATTATCTTCCTCCCATTTGTATGCGTGTGTGTATCTGTGCAATCTAAGCAGGAGCGGAGCTGTAGGACAAGTCCTGTATGCGAATGTATCTCCAACGTAGTTGAAATTCAAATTGGATTTGGCCATGTGAGAACGTAATGGACAACAGGCATACAGAAAGCAAAAGGAGGACCAAAGAAAGCCTGAACACATGCGTGTTCTACCCAAGGGTCTGGATTCTTTTTGTTTATTGGGATTTATTATTCATTTCCGAATGCAAAATTTCAATTGAATTGTTTACCAGAAAAATCAGAAATACAAGCAGATTGGTCTCGTTATCATAGGTATGAGCATATTTAATAAAAAGTAAATATTCTACTAGAAGATAGTTTAGATAGTCATAGTTTTCTTAGTTATACGAAGATGAGCAATGAGTTTAGTGGGATGATAGATTTCAGATATATTAATCTCAATTTATTGAGTTAGTACCTTCATTATAATAAGGTACTTCCCCTGTAGGATCCTCCATTTTACATCTGTCCGTCTCCGTTCTCCCTCACTGCGGATCACCTACGCAGCAGCTGGCAGCGCAGTCGCTGCTTAGCGTCGGCGTTGGCGTCGCTGCCAACGCTTCGGCATCGCCATCGTCGTGTCGCTCGTCTCCGGCTGCTTCCGATTCCTCAGTTCGGTTTTACGATTCGAGCGCGAACGAAGCGGCGAGAGAACCGCGCATAAAACGCATCGACAAATAAAATAGAAAAAACTCAAAAAAACTCGAGTTTTTCAAAAATTTGATATATAAATATTTAAAATGCGACGGCTTTTGGTTTTTTCACATTGTATGCTCAATGATATGCCTTATCAATAGCAGCAACCCCGCACAAAACAAAAGAGTGATAAGATAAAAAGCGCATAATTAAAAGTAAATACAATTGAAACCTGGGCACAATGTGCAGGCGATACAAAAAAATCTATAAATAAAAAAAAAATTGAGAGAAAAAGTGAAATTAGAAAGGAAAATAATGATATTAATGAACGCTTTGATCGAGTGAAATGGAAGTGCGGACACTTAACCCTTGCGGACAATTAACACTTGTGCGACAATGGAACCGCAACGAAATTAATGTTAATCAATAGGCAACAAATCTGTCAGATCTGTCCCAGAAGCCAAAGAGATTCACAAATCATTTCGCGTCGACCACAAAATTCGATTTGTTTGGAAAATATTTATGGCATCTGCCATCGTTTATTTATCATTTTCGATTGTTTTGTAATTTGGTGGGAGTGCTGTAAACAAAGTTTTATGATTTATGACACGATTTGGAACCACAAATTATATATAATGGCCATAAATAACTATTTCTGATCAGATTTGAAGTGTTGGGATATTGATTCCATGACTAATTGCTTATAAAATAATATAAATAAATAACTCCAAAAATATGAGCAAGCATTGTTTGTTGAATTCGGTTACAAACAAATTTTTTTAAATCTGTGGCACTCAAAACACACAACAAAATACGTTTTTAAGCCTTTGCTAATTTAATTCCCAGCTTATTTATTTGCCTCTTTCTTCATATGTTATTTATAATTGTCGCAAAGGCAAACAAATTGCTGGAGAGTCAGTAGCTAGATTCCAGTCGCAGTAGCCAGAAGAACGTGTTTACTCCTTCAAAATACAGCAATTTTCGGTTTTCGTTCTTTTTGGGCTTCCGTTTTTGCGGCCCGTTTAATTGCTTTTCAAATGAAATATTTCGCATCCATGAGATGGGAGAAACAATTGGAAGGGTCGCGCAATCGGACATCGGACATCCGAGAGTACTCATAGAACGGACAGTGCACAATATTGTATATTGTATCGATGCGGAGTGGAGTGGACACAGTAGCCCCCAGGGGGGAGAAACGGCAGCAGTAGCGTGGGGTCAGTGCTGACAGACGTGTTGAACTTGAAATACAATTTGTAAAATTTTTCACTGTTGCTATTCGGCTATTCGAAAATGTTTCCGTTGGAAAATTTTGTCGAGGGTATAGCAGCTTTGTGGAGGAGAATGAATGGAAAATATGATGGAAAATTTGAGAAAGAAAATGTGAAAAATACTATTAAATAGCGAACCGAATGATTCCTCTTTCTATATCTGTAACTAATCATATAGGATGCTCGATCTTCATTAGAGCATCTAAGCAGCGACTTTTAACAATTTGTTGTTCTCTTTTTGTTATTCAAATCCCCTAATGGAATATTCAGCATCGCTTGCCTTGCATTTTTGGTTCCATTTTCGCATTTTTGTTTTGTTTTTCTATGTTTTTGTTTTTGTTGTTTGTTGATTTTTCACAGCATAAAGAGTGCAATGTCCAACTAAATGTTTTCCGTAAACATTTATGCATAAAGTTTCCACGGAAAGGCGTGGGGGTGGGTGGATGGGTGCCACTATGACGAGTGAATGAGCAATGAGTGTAATTAAAACGCCCACCAATGGATATGTATAGTGGAACTTTATGAATGCGCTCACACAGGCAGCTCGTAGTCACACCTGTCTCGGGTGTCGCAGAGCGGATCAACCGAGTCTGTGAGTGCCGGAGATGAATCAAGATATGCTAATGATTCATGATTACAGGTCGTGATGTAAATGAGTGCCTAGCGAGAGCAGTGATTGATATGAGTTCATTAAATCGAACTGCAGAGATCGTATATCTAACTAATGATCTTAACTCTTACGAACTGGCAATGCGAGTACTTTATAATTAGTTATGGCTAATTCTGGAGAACACTTCCATAGTGTTTCCTGCTTTTTACCGATTACCTAACTCTCAGTATTACGCGCCGTACGATTGTGTTTTCATTTTGTTCAAGTAGAGCTAAAAATAGCCACAGAGCACTCTACAATATATGCAGCTCATATTTCGGTCTAGCAAAAATCTGCTTGGACAGCACCAACGAATAAATCCATCGGGGGGAAAAAAGCCATTGAAAATAAACCAAAACAAAAATATTAGCTCACAAATAAAGAGTAGTAAGTAGTAATGACCGTAAAGAAGGCTATGCAATGTGCTATGGGCAAACAGATAAACAGCGACACAGTAATACCCTAAGATCCAAGATCTGAGAGAGGATGATAAGAAAAGATTTCTACACGTATGCAATGAAATTTTAGGAAATTTATATATGTTCACTCATGATGCTTGACATCAAAAAGGTTCATTTACTTTTACTTACTTTTAGTACAGAATTCTCTTCAATTTGCAGTCTTTCTGCTAATCTATCTGTTCTTTATTTAAACCATAAATTATTCTGAGAAGATAAACATTTAGGAGGCTATTCTTCTGCTGAAAATTTTATTTGATTTCATTCTTTATCCATTCAACCAGATCCATTCTGTCAGACAAAAGCCTATGAATTTTATTCACCTCTTAATGAAGTCTTTTTTAATAACACTTACGATTATTGCCCCACTGAATATGAATGAAATTTTTCACCAAGGTGTCTAATCACACATAAATGAGCCATAAAAATGGAAGCTTAACTAATTATTTAATTAACTAAATGATAAATCTAACGACTTTTGAACGGTTTCAAGCTGCCAGCCGCCTGTTCAAAGTGGAAAACAAATCAGTTCCATTTTGCTATTTGCATAGTCTCTGGGTCTTCGAAAAGTAATTAAACAACATGACCAAGTCGATGACAGCGGATACACGAAGGGTACGGAATCAACAGCTGGACCGGAGGGAGCTAGGGGGTTTTTCGTCTGGGTTTTACGCTCCAAAAATAGCCATAAGCCAAAATGACAGGTGACGTTGACCAGTTTGCCAGTTGACCAGTTAGGCAACCTATTAATAAAGCGTGAACTTCATTAGTCAGAGGCACGAAAGACACATGAACGAATTACCATAAACCGATCAACATGGAACGATGAAAGATAGTATCTCCACGAAATGTGCGAATTGTAGATTAAAATCTCATAAATCATTCGCCCCAATCACAGTGGAAGAGTGAGGTCTAACGGCATCCAAAGACACATCTAACGACTGCTACCTGATTGAACGATGGGGCACCCCTATGGAGGGGGTCTCTATAGAGGCCAGTAGAGGTCTGTAGAGGTCTTTAGAGAGAGGTGAAGAGTGGGGATCTGTTAATCCGCGGCACGTGTAAACTCTTAAGACCCGCTTGGGCCAAAAATACTCAAATACTCAACACCGAAAAGCGTACAAAATTGAGACCCCACAAAAAAAAATCAAAAACAACAACAAAATTCAAATAATAATAAAATATAAAGAAAGAAAACAACATTTGCTATCTCTTTCCTTGTATTCATCCCTCTCACTGTCTATCCTGTTTGGCTTGGTCTCAAGCCCCAAATTGACCCATATTTCTACTACCTTTTGGCATTTGACGAATTGTTTGTCGGCCAACCTTGAGAATGGGAGCTGCGCAGCAATGAGAGTATCTGTCTCCTGGCATCAATCAATCTTCAAATGATTGAAAGTGTTTCTAAATGTCCAATATATCGATAAAATGTTTAAGCAAGGAGAAAGGCGAAAAATTGTGAAATATTTAAAGCTCCCACAGTAGATGTTTTTTATGGTAGCGAACGGGGTTCTTATTTCGGAATATAAATAACTGATTATGAGAAGAAAGAAAGGTTCTTAAAATATCATCATAAGACGTTTAGTATGCCGAAAATCTTGATTTATAGTAACTTATTGGCTTGGAATTTGATGAGCAAGATTTACATATGAAATCAAGTTCATTCATAGGTCAGATTGAGTATTTCATTCAAGTTCATTCAAATAACAGATGGAATATTTGTTTATTTTGGGGTAAATGTACTTTTTATTTCCATCTCATTTATCTTCATGTTTGGATAAGTATCCTGTGTTTAGTTTCCCATTCAAGAATGGGGCAAATTTATGATCTTGTTTTGTTGTATGTCTCAATTTCTACCCCATTTTATGTCAGTTTTAATGTTCCAAACATCATTTACTGCTAGACTCGGTCATAACTGAACATATTCCTCATATTTTACCGCTCCGCAAATCTTAAGAAAGACGCGTATACATATATGAGAAAAAGTTGAACGCCAAAGGGCATCATTATGGTAGCTTTATTTTATTTGATTTGATTTTTTATATAGATCTCTCGAATGGCGAATCCACTTTTTCTTCATCGCATTGTGTTTATTGCCATTGTTTGTTGTGTCTTTTGGCGCTTTTGGCCACATCTGAATGGCTGGGGGGGCTCTTTTTTGTCTGAGGTTATTTTTAGATACAAAAGTATATCTTTGTGGCTTTAGGCTTTCGACGTTATTCGGCTTTGGATTTGAGTTTAATGAACGCATAGCCGCCGCTTTATAATGATGGTGATAATAGAGAACCGAAAAATTGGTCAACAGCTCGCCGACCAGGAACTACTACTGTCCCCATTAATGCGCTTTCGGAATTCTGTTGAATCATTATTCAGTTCACTTCTTTCCTCTATTAAAATGATTGGACACGTTCTTTACTTACTTTTCTAATTGCCGTTAAATTTGTAACGAATTCGGAAATCTGCTTAAAGATTTATAAGATTCTCTCGCTCTGAGAAATCTCTCTTTACTAAATTTAGTAATAATAATGTAAGCCGAGCGAAATACGTGTCAGTACAAAGTAAAACAAAATACGTATTCCCCGACTCAGGCTCAGGTGAAGGTCAAAAGAATTTTAAATACCTCATTTTGGGTTTATTTTTAGCCCTTTTGTTTTAGTAGCCTGTCAGACTTCAAGTGAGTCTTACCACAAATTGTACGGGTATTCCAATCAATTATGTTTATTTTTTTTTACCCAAAGTTCAACCCGAAAAAAAAGATGTCAAGCGGGTTTCTCTCACATCTCGAGTATTCCTTCTTAAGAATTGTATCTGTTAAGATCCATTGAAAGACGACTTGGAAACGCCAAACGGTTCGTTCGGACTGTTCCAATTTATTCGTCCGGCGTCTGGCCCTAACAAACATTCGCATAAATATATCTGTAATGCGATTCGAAGCTAAAAATAGTCAAGATGTTGTTTACGAGTTTTGAGGGCACTCCGCTTTCGTATACCCTTTTTTGTGTGAATGAAGCTACAGAAATTTGAGATGCATTGAAATTGAGCTTTGAGAGTTCTTACTTTCTTGGCCATTCAAATCCCAATACTCTACGGTCTCTTAGAGAATTCTAAGTATCGGAAAAGTCGAAAGGGTTTTCCTGATTAAGGGGACATTGAATTCCCTAAGAGTATCTTTGGCTACCAAAATGTCTCTGAAATATTTAGAGCATTCAGAGTACGACTTCTTTTAAAACGAAACTCGATTTTTATTTGTGTGTTTTCGTATTCATATTCTCCAGCACACACAAGTGTTTTACATGGAATGAAAATTGCAATGTGGCTGTTATTCACGGCCTGCGTTTACGAATATTTATAAATGCGAATAGTAAATATTATTTTGGATTTTCGGCTTATCCTTCAATGAAAATTGGCGGCTGTGCATATTTGTGAACGCCTCAATAAATTGATGATAAAATACTGTAAGAATACTAATTAAACTGATGGCAACCAAATAAAGGAAGGAACAACCAGTTGGCTAATGAAAAGTTTAATTAAATTTGAACAATCGGCGATCATTAATAAAAATTCGAAGCAAACAAAACAGTGTAATTAATAAACGAAATTTCAATTTCAATGCAGGTCTTGCTGCAAAGGTTAAATATATTGTCAAAAAAAAATGAATTAAAGAAGGAGCTGTGATAACAAAAAAAGCACTCGCATAAATAATGCAATCAAAATCAGTGACAAAGTGCAACGCTTGATAAAAAACACAAACGAGTATCCCGAATCGAACAACAGAGAGAGAGAGAGACATTCACGAAAACATTCACGTTCCCCAGAGTGGAGGAGAGCTCGGAACAGATCTCATCCGAGATGCCCCCCGTTGGCAGATCGGTCCGGCCAACATTACGGGGACTGAGCCTCGGCCTGAGCCTGTGCCTGCTGCTGGTGGTGCTGCTGCCGAGTCGAGGACCTGCCCGGGCCTGGTTCTACGATGTCGAGGCTGTGGGTGGCGTGGCCCCCATGGGATCGAGCTCCGATGAGCACAGTTTCAAGACACCCGAGACCAAGAACTCACACAAGTCCCAGATAACAGAGCTGGTGCAGCACTTCCCGAGCATTCCCGCCCAGGCCATGCCCAACCACCACCATGTGGCCCATCGACAGCTGGTTTTTGTGGCCCTGCTGCCCTCTGTGGAGTCGGACAACAAGAACGACTGCATAATGCCGAAGGTGCTGCCCGTTCTGGAGCTGGGCATCCGGCACATCCAGCGGAAGGGCTTTGTCGGCGGCACCCACTTCGACATCAAGCTGATCTCAAGGGATACATTCTGCTCCTCGAAGTACGGACCTATCGGTTTCTTCGAGATCTACACCCAGTGGCCGGAGGTGAATGCAGTGTTTGGACTACCCTGCGAGTATGTTTTGGCTCCGATCTCCCGCTATGCGGATGTCTGGCAGGTGCCTGTCCTCACCACCGGCGGCAATGCCAAGGAGTTCAACAAAAAGTCCGAGAGCTACTCCACGCTCACCCGTCTCAAGGGAGCTCAGGTTAATAATCTGGGAAATGTGGTGCGAGCCATTCTCAACAGCTTCAATTGGACGCGCACAGCCCTGATCTACCAGAATGAGAATTCCAAGGTCAAAGGGAACTCTGTGTGCTTCCTGTGCCTGGCCGCCATCCACGATACCATCGAAAAGCAGTCGGTCTATCAGCTGGGATTCGATACAACCACCTGGACCAAGGCGGACATCACACGAATGCTGAAGAACGTGGCCATGCAGACGAGAAGTAAGTGTCTAGAAACATTATGGCAGAGCTAACTGCACTCGTTTCCTTCAATTCCCACTTCCGACACGCATTTTTTGCTTTTCTTCTGGCTCATCCCATCTGTTTTCTCTCTAGGAATATTTATAGTTTGACCTCCTTGGCATGCAACAGAGAGACATGCAACAGAGAGAGACGACCTTGTCGATTTGTTTGCCCATCTGATGCGCCTACACTTGCCAGTGCATTTGAGCGTACATCCCACCCTGAACTTTTTTAACCTCATTGCGTTCTCTGTCATTGAAAGCGAAAACGATTTAATTATAGACACGACACGGCTGTAATGAGTGTGCCAAAGACAAGTTCAAGAAACCAGTCCAATAGGAATAGATACTATCTGCAGAGCAAACATACATAGATACTTGTGTATCTGATCAGGTTCTGAATTAAATAGTCTCTCATACTATTAATAGTCCCAACAGTTGGACTGCGCCTGTGTGCACAGCGGTGCGTATGAGCAACGTTTGCAGTCGACTGTAAGTGAATTGAAATGTGAATTGATTGGGCATGAATTTTGCCCGTTGCAATGATTCGCTGTTAATTAAAATATCAAATTAGCAGCCGGCTAGTTATGGAGCCGTCAGCTGTCATGGACACATATGAGTGACAGCAAATAGTCGAATATCAAGCATACGTAGTGTGTGCCAGTGCCTGTGTCGTTTTGATGCCTGTCTGTCTGCCTGTGTGCCTGTGATGTGCTACCTTCTCCTCTCTCTCTAGCTCTATCTTTCTCTCTCTGTCCATTTGGATCGCATGAAATTGTTTAATTACAGCTCATTTAATTTCATTTATTGGCAATTAACTCAATAAACAATTACAATCGTTATGCATATGTATTTTGTGAGGCATTTCGCGGCTATACGCTTCACAGTGCTATGCTAATTGAATTTTGATGGGCGTACATAAAAACGAAGAGGGAATGACTAGGGATTACATCTGAAGAAGTAGTTAATTAAGTTATGGTTTTATTGTTTCTAAAAGTCATTCGAAATCAAGGGAACCCCCAAGAGTATTAATAGAAAAGAGCCATTCTGATTCTTGGAACTTTCGGAAATAATTGAAATATTTGTCTTTAAATGTAGATGCCAAAAACAAGACCTAAAGGAGATGGAAATGCCTCCTAAAATGCTTGGATATCCACAGCAAAAAGCACTCAAAAACCAAAAGCCTTATCCACTAGGGCTCTGCATTGATATAACATTCATCTGTCGTACAATGGGATATTTATAAACCTTATGACTGCTGTTAAACTCCATATATTGGAAGCACTGTTTCCAAATAGATTCTGTTTGCCATATAATAAATTTTAATTAAAACATAATGATGGCGACAAGTGCTCTGTTTCGAATGCTAAATGAGTTTGTTGTCTGGGCATTATTATTTTTGGGTTTGCCGACAAAGAAAGTTAATTATTTCTTATGATGATATCTAACAATAAAACAGAGTTCAAGGGCAGTCCATAGGAGTACTTTCTTTATCATAAATCAGCACACTTTTGACATGAATCTGTACGTGTTTTGTTATTTTATTGATTGAATAATTTACTCAAGAAATGAGTTAAGTTACACCTCAGGAAATACACTTTAAGCCTTTATATTCTGAACTTTGATTTATTCAATTTGTTATTTGATATCTTCCTGATGTTAATCTTTACACAAACATGATTCTTTTATGGCTTACAATAATTTACATTGCTTTGGTTATTGATTTATATATACGAGTATATTTTATGAACCGAAACAAAGTTCAGAGTCCTCTGCCACAACAATTATGCTTGAGAACACCTCGGTCTGACTCAGGGCACAACTTTTAATTACTTATTCATATCATGGTATAAAAATACACACACTCACGACCTAACTTTATACTCAAAAACAACACAACACAGCAAAAGTTCGAGATGTAACATTTAAAAGAGAAACAACAAGAAACAAATAAAAAAAGAAAATAAAAATTGCATAATTAAATCAAGTCAATTGCAAGTTTTTTCCACTGAACTTGAAATTGCCGAGCCCAAGCCCAGGTTCAGTTCCAGGCCCAGGGCTTGTGCTCCCATCTTTTTTAAGTAATTAAATTCCAGCAAAGAAAACTCAAAAGATGACGTTGAAAATTGCATTACCGAGAGGGTAGGCGACTGAGAAAATTGCACTTGATTGTTCTGTGTTTGAGCTGTGATACATATCATATACACATGTGCATACCTTTGTCTCTTCACTCGGGGGCAGAAGTTTCCGATTTTGCTATTAATATAGTTTATGTATTTGTTGGCAATACATTTGACATGCAAATACCGACATGGGAACGAACCGGTGTTTGCAAATCATGAGTGCTGCACAACAAGTCGTATGCGCAATTACATTGGCCAGTTTATGGTGGCTTATGGCTTGACATTCAATTTGTAATTGATGGAATTTACATGAACTCTCGAGTGTGTGGGCAATTTCATTTGGGATTTAGATGGAATTATATTAGAAGAGAATATGTGATACCATTTGAAAACCTCAATGAATACCTGACGTCTGCTAAAAACCTCTAATACTTCTCCTGATTGACATTCAATTTGTAATTGATGGAATTCATTATATCTATTGTGCGTGCATGTGTAAGCAATTTCATTCCACATTAGCCAGAAATAATAAGCATCTGTCAGTATTATTTTAGCATTTCGGGCATGAATATAAATTGAAAATTTGTAATCAAAATGTTGCCAATGCATATGCAGAATGCTTAACTTTTACCAATTTTCTACCTATCAGAAACATAAACAAAATGCAACTTATTTCAATAATATTATTTGTGAGTTTCAATTGGATTACATTTTTAATTGATATGCAAATTTCAGATAAGTTTGAATGGAGTCAATTAAAAACTTTTACACATTCTAGCTTTGAAGCAAAACCTAGCTAATATTGGCACCTAATTGCGTTAGGAAAATTTGCTGCTGGCTAGAAATAATTATATTAGATACTTGCTTATTGTTGTATCCTTTCCCCATTCTCTTCTCTGCTCTGGAAACATATCGAAAACGAGTGCTGTATCGAGTGCTGTCAGACTCATATCAACTTGAGTGTGGAGCACCAATGAGATACTTTTGAGTTATAATTTGGGAAACAACGTGTTTTTATCTTCCTTACGCTTTTTACATTCACTGACGTCAGAGCCACTGACAATCGACAGCTTTTAAATAAATTAATACATTTTTAATGACAAGAGAGCCACCAGATCTGGCCGAAAACATGACTATTTTGATTTCAATTTTGGCTTGTCTATTTTTTTGCAGTTGTCATTATGTGCGCCGATCCGCAGTCGATACGTCAAATTATGCTGACAGCCGAGGAGTTGAATATGATCGATAGCGGCGAATATGTTTTCATCAACATTGAGCTATTTTCGCGGTGAGTAAATCTTTGAATTACTTAACAGACACCACAGACACACAGATGCCACAGCTACAAAAGGTGATCAATTTGTTGCCTTTCACTTTGATCAACACACAAAAAAGTACACCACGCGCACTCTCAAACAAAAATATTCTTTACAAACTGCGCACGAGGTGCGGGCATACATATGTACTGTACAACGTACAGACATTAGTCAAGGTTATTAAAATTATGAAATGTAGCAATCGGAGTTGTCCGTAAATAGCATCTGCATTTGCCCCTCTCTCTCTTTGAGGCAGCCACAAAAACTATTTTTAAATTGAGGAAATTCCACACTTCGGCACATGGCAGGGGCAGATCGATTAAAGCCAACAAATCGACTGTAAGAGCACCTCAGAATTGTACTCCGAGTCGGGCTTGGACTTGGACTTGGACTTCGACTCATTACGATTACCCACAAATATAAATGCTGAGTAATGCTCGGGTCTCTTTGTCTCCCATCGCACACCCTCCCCACAGCCTCACCCCAGCAAGCACTTTGATAGAATAGATCTACACCAAAGATGGTATCGGAGATGTCGGAGTATCAAAAAGAAAGAGCTATGTTCATACAGAATAAGTATAAATAGTATATCAGATCTCCCAATGATAAATGCAATACGAAAGATTTAATATGTTCGGGTTGCACTGAAAGGGAGATGGATGAACTCCTCCACCTCCTCCAGCTATGCAAGTGGCTGGAATACTCGAATACTCGTACATTTGCAGTCAATTTCTATATTTATTTGCATGTGCACTAAATGCATTCTAATCGCCTTCTGACCTTCATGACACTTGCAATCAATGGAAAAATGTTGCGTTTTATATATAGTGTAATCTATATATACCCCAAATCGTACCCGTACCCGCACTCCCAAGTGCATTTGTCTGAATGCCGGTATATACGAGTACATTGGGATTAACTAATCAATTTCCTGCTTGAAAAAACTGTATTGAGATCTATGTATTTTGAACAAAATTCTCGATGGAATTCTCGGGAATATGGGTTACTAAAATTTATTATTTTCAATGTCCAAAAAGGGCATGTGCACTCTGCGAGAGTTAATGGAGAAGTCTCTCTCACCCTTCACCCTAATCTTTCCCAGTCGCAGAGACATAAAAAAAGGCTCCATTCAACGCATATCTCATGCATAAGAACTGCAAATGTGAATAAAGCATATCAGTCAGTGACAGACATCTCCCCCTCGTTCTTTCTTTCAATCTCTTATGCCCATAGGCATCTACTATTCATGGTATTTCTACCCACAATCGAATCGCCTTACACCCCATTCATAAATGCAATTCAGATTGAACCTTGAACGAAACATGGATGTCTTGCACTCTTCATAATCAATAATTTTCAAAATGTATTCGTAACCAGGGGTCAGGCTAGCATTGAAACAAGACCGAAATACATGCGAACACCAAATGATAACGTCCCGTGGAGAGAGGGTAATGTACATATGTATTTCAAATGCATTTACATCGAACATCTTCGAACAGAAGTATCTATGTCTGTCCCTGTGGCTGTAGCTGTGTTCCGCACACTTTACCAATCTATTTATAAACAATTTATGACGCATATCAAAGCTGGCAATAAACCTAACACGTCGGCGAACGGGACGGCACAAAGGAAAATTAAAAACTGCATTGATAAGGCAAAATAATATGTACATACATGTGTCAAAAATAAATACGAAATTGATTACAAATAAAAGGGCAGACTGTACATAAGAGAGAGAGAGAGAGGACTTGATTAATAACTTTTCTTTCGTACTATTACTATCTTTTGAAGGGTTCCCTATCTGACGTCGCAGCCATGGTATGATAAGAATGATACGGATTTGAATAATGAGCGTGCCCAGAAGGCGTACACCGCCATGCTGACCGTCACCCCCAAACAGCCCAACGACAATGAGTACACGCGGGTGTCCAATGAGGTGAGTGGTTATGGGGGTCCATGGATATTTGCATCGAAATGGATGTGGCAGCCAATTTGAAAATTTTTCCCAGATTTCTTTTGTTGCTCTTTTGTAGTCACTTCCTTCTTTCTTTTTTGCTGCTGTTGCGAGGCATTCCTCGCTTTTTGGGCCAGCCTCAGCCTCATGCATACTCAATGCCAGTGCACGTTCCTTTCCCTCTCTTTCGACCGCAGCCTATTTTGCATAGAGCCGCAGCAGGGAACAGGAGCAGAGAGGCTAGAGAGGAATCGTAAACATTTTTCTGTTGATACATGGTAAATTTACAACAAACACAGCCCCGACAACACCTGAGAGCATTTGTTGTCCCAACTTCACACTGAAGTGCACTCGTAAAAGCCAACCCACAGTATATCCCCACAACCAAACCAAAGGAAAGCAAATGAAAATGGGGCTGCTGCTGCTGCACTTGCTGATAAGCAGACACTTGCCTCTCTATGTATCTGTTGGATACACGTACTAAGTCCTTAGAGGCACAGACAAACATGAGAGCCGCCTGGCCTAATGAGCTGCCATCGTTGACAGAGCCCTAGACTCTGGATCTCTGGCCACATTTTCCATCAATACTCGGCCAGTGGAGAGTCTCTAATCTCAAGTCTCTCAGTCTCTCTTAACAAGTTAGTATGTACTTTCTTGGCATCTTGTCCGTTCCGCTCAATGTATATTTGTGCAACCGCAACTCTCTGCCAGGCCAAATCCCTGTCAAAGTCGGAGGCCAAAACTAAATCCCGCCATTGGCACAACTTTGGCTCTGGAGCAGTGGACCTCCTGGCAGGCGGTCTGCAATAATTTCCACACGGATTGTGACAAAAAGTCGCAGACATTCCAGCGTAGCAATCGCAATCCCTTGCATTTTCCAGGCGAGCGAACGCGTAATTGAATTTTCACGGGGGAGGTGGCGGCCAAAGCAATTAAAGAACAAAAGTGCCAGGAGCCACGAAGAACAATTGATGGTGCCTTTGGGCTAGGGACTAGCTACAATATAAGAGAGTCAGTTGAGATTAATGCGCTTGGAACCTTACCCCTTTTACAGATCAAAGCCATTGCAGCGGACAAATACAATTACACGTTCAGCGACAATGAACCGATTTCGGCATTTGTCACGTCCTTCTTCGACGGGGTACTGCTCTATGCGAACGCCCTGAACGATAGCATCCGGGAGGATCCCAGCATGCTGACACGCCCCATCAATGGCACGGACATGGTGCGACGGATGTGGAACCGCAGCTTCACGGGCATCACCGGCAACGTGACCATCGATGCCAATGGGGACCGTCTGTCGGCCTACTCCCTGCTCGATATGAATCCCAATACGGGGCGCTTTGAGATTGTGGCCCACTTTCTGCACAATCGCCTGGAGTTCGAGTCAAATAAGGAGATCCACTGGGCAGGGGATCGCGAGGAGGCGCCATCGGATCATCCAAGCTGTGGTTATGATGGCGCTCTGTGCCCCGACAATTGTGAGTGGATTTAAGCCATATAAAACCGGAATCGTCCATTCATTTGAATGACTCTTTCAGCTCTTCCTGGCTATGCCATACTCTCGATAGTCCTGGGCACCATGGTGATCATCATGGTGGTGTGCTTTTTCTTTGGCTACCGCCACTACATAGCTGAAGCGGAGATCAATTCGATGAGCTGGAAAGTCTCTTTGGAGGATGTCATGTTCCGGGATACCGCCGAGCGGGGTCTGCGTGGATCCTTTCACTCGCTGGTGAAGCAGAGCTCCCAGCTGACGCTGATGTCCGAAGACATGGTGTCGATTAATGGGGATCGTCAGATCTTCATACCCGTGGGCATGTTCCGCAAGAGCAAGGTGGCCATCAAACCCATCGAAGTGGACAATGTCCAGGCGCTGCTCACGCGCAACCTTATGCTGCAGCTGAAGCGGATGAAGGACCTGCAGCACGATCATTTGGTGAAGTTTTATGGTGCCTGCCTCGACCAGAGGCGCAGCTTCCTGCTCACCGAATACTGTCCAAAGGGATCGCTGCAGGATATCCTGGAGAACGAGCAATTCCAGCTGGACTGGATGTTCAAGCTGTCTCTCATGCACGACATTGTCCGGGGCATGCAGTTCCTCCACAGCTCCGACATTCGATCACACGGCAATCTCAAGTCCTCCAACTGCGTGGTGGACTCCCGCTTCGTCCTGAAGATCACCGACTTTGGCCTACACACACTGCGACGTTCACGCTACGACCTGGAGAGCGATGGAGGCAATTGCAACAGCCACGCCTACTGGAGCAGTACGTAACCGCACACCCATTTTAGTACATTTCTCACTCACAATTCTCCTCCCCATTGCAGACCTCCTGTGGACGGCCCCGGAGCTCTTGAGGCTCGAGCAGCAGCGTGCCCCCGAGGGAACCCAGAAGGGCGATGTCTATGCCTTTGGCGTCATTGTGCACGAGATAACCACACGACAGGGCCCCTTCTTTCTCGGAAAGTGTGCGTATGAGAAATCGCCACAAGGTATGAAATTGCTTTTGTCCTGCCACTGCAACTGCTCCTCTGTATCCTCTACACCTTCCACCGTCCGGGGCTAAGTATTTCTCTTCTTTCTTCGTGCTGCGGCTGATTTTGCTTGTGCGGAATTTTAATGCCAGATTTTTGCACATGTTGCGGTTGCTCCGTGGTTTGGTGTTGTATTGTTGCATGTGGCTGTGGGTGCCGGTCTCCGATTTCGTGCACAAATTAGCACATGAATGTCCTGCCTGGCAAGTCTCTGACTATCACTAAATTGATGGTTAGCCTCGGGAATGACCTGATACCAATGTGTGTGACTGGGTTCACAGTGATTTAAAGGCTTAAAGATGTGTACATAAAAGATGGGACTTAAAGAGATTTTAATATCTAAATGGACACCAAATTAATAATCATTTATGTTTTGAATGGGCCAAGAACTATAACTATTTTATAGGGGTAATTTGGAGGTTATTAAAACCCTCCCAATAGAAATAGAAAATATCCTCAATTAATGAATTATTCAATATAATCTTTGAAAGGATTAGAAGAGTTAATAAATTGATTCAACTAAAAGTAGCACTGACTTTATGCTACTTTATTCATACTACTACTTCATACCTACTCTTTGCCCCAACTTCCTATGAAAACTAAAGTCATTGAATGCCTGGCAGAACCTAAGGCCAAATTCAGATCTCGCACCGATTTCAATTGCCGCTGAAAACTTGGTCTACAACTTGCCACAGATAGTAAGAGAGGGAGAGAGAGAGAAAGATACCAATGGCAAGCACTTGACAAATTCATCAAATTATGCACTGACTTGAGTTTGGGGGAATCAGGCGGCGGTCGCATCCTGCCAGTTGCCCGCCACAGAGTGGAACTGTAGCAGACAGTTTTTGGAGAGTTTCGGTTGTGCCTGGAAAAGACGAATTTAATTGCGGTCTCAGCACACACTCGAAATCGAAATCAAATTGCACGGCTGACCCAAAAAGTTTTCGACGAAGAAGCTGTCGGAACACAAATCACGAACTCGTCTCGCGGCAGCAATAGGGCACGTCCAGGCTGTCCAGGCTGCCGGAATCGAGGCCCAAGCCGCAGCTGTGACGCATCCAGGACCAGCAGCCTGGTTGATGCCGCCTGCTCTTGCCCTTGTTCTTGCCACGGATGTCAGTACTAGTGCGGCTACCACTTCTGGCCAGGTCGATGCTGCCGCACGGCTCTAACCAGGCTTGGTTCAGCTTTTTCTGTCGCTCCAGCTGCCACAGCCACTCGATGCGGGATTTGCCCCAACCACAGCGAAGCTCTGGTGGCGATTTGTCGCAAATGCCAAAGACCACGTCGGCATCGGTTGGTTCGGGTTGCGTTTTGTTGTCCATGCCACCGACTCGTCTGAGGACAGACGGGTGCAGCGACCGCCTTGACCTGGACACGGACATCATTAGACCCATAATTTGGCATTCCGATTGCAGGTCCTGTTCGCTGTAGACGGACCGCAGCAGGTCCTCCTGATGAAACCAATTGGGATTCATACTGTAGGCAATTGAGTTGGGCGATCTGCCCCGCAGAAGATGTGGACAAATCAATCGGTCCTCGATGCTCATGTCTGTTTGTGTGTGTTTTCTTCTATCAGGTGTAGCAGCCAGCTCCCTAGCCAGAGCAGGACAAAAAATGACATTAGACACTAACAATTTACATATTTCGGGGGCAGTGGATCGAAACTTGAATGGAAATATCTCTCACCCGAATGAAGTCTAACCCAAGGCCTCTCCTTCTAATATTCCAAAACACAGAGATCATCGAGCTGGTGAAAAACTACCATCCGTCGCGTATGCCGAAGCCATTCCGTCCCGATCTCGAACCCTTTGGCGACACCAAGGCCGACATCAATGGCATCATTCGACGCTGCTGGGCCGAGGATCCTGCCGAGAGGCCAGACTTCAACACCCTCAAATCCATGATACGGAAGTTTAACAAGTAAGTGGGGCAATAGCTTAGATCTGTAGATCTCTAGATAATCATGTGGCTTGCTCATTTCCAGGGATAATGAAACTGGCAACATCGTGGACAATCTGCTTAAACGCATGGAGCTGTATGCCAACAATCTGGAGGAGCTCGTGGAGGAGCGCACTCAGGACTACCACGAAGAGAAGAAGAAATGCGAGAAGCTGCTGTACCAGCTCCTGCCGCAGAGTGTGGCCGCTCAACTGATCAGCGGACAGCCCGTGGTGGCCGAGACCTTTGACCAGGTGACGATCTACTTCAGTGACATAGTGGGCTTTACGGCCATCTCGGCGGAGAGCACGCCCATGCAGGTGGTGCAGTTCCTCAACGATCTGTACACCTGCTTCGACTCGATTGTGGAGAACTTCGATGTGTACAAGGTGGAGACGATTGGCGACGCGTACATGGTGGTCTCCGGCCTGCCCATTCGGAATGGGAATCAGCATGCGAGGGAGATTGCCCGCCTGGCGCTGGCCCTCCTGGAGGCAGTGCACAACTTCAGGATCCACCATCGGCCGGAGGATCGGCTTAAGCTGAGGATCGGCTTGCATACGGGCGCCTGCGTGGCCGGCGTGGTGGGCCTGAAGATGCCCCGCTACTGCCTCTTCGGGGACACCGTGAACACGGCCTCTCGCATGGAGTCCAATGGGGAGGCCCTTAAGATCCACATTAGCGAGACCACAAAGGTGGCTCTGGACGAGTTCGGTACCTTTGTGACGACCCGTCGGGGCTTTGTACCCATGAAGGGCAAGGGCGAGATGCTCACCTACTGGCTGGAGGGAGAGGTGCCCAGGCCGGATGACCACCTCTCGCCCAGCAAACTCATGCTCTCGCGGCGATCCTCACTCAAGCAGCCGCAGCGCCAGCACTCACTCCACAAACAATACTCAGAGCTGGTTGTGGCAGCGCCACCGACGCTGCTAGCGGCAGCCGTGCCGGTCATTGCACTGCCGCCGCCCAAAGAGAACTCGCCCAATCTCCGCGTGAAGCGCAAGATCAGCTCCAGCTCGCCCAAGCTGAATGGCAGCAGCTTCGACTACCAAAAGACTGAGAACAACTACTATCTGGATGCGGAGGCGGCCGGCCAGAAAGCGTACGACATCTACAGCAGCCGCTCGCTGCGGGACATGGAGGAGGCCAGCGATAGCTGGGAGCTGGCCCACTTCCGCCTGCCCCTCAGCGGGGCCCTCAAGAACCACAACAACAATCACGGACATGTCCAATCGAATTCGAACTCCAATCTGAGCGGCATCCTCCAGCCGCTGCCAGCGTCCGGTCGCAGCCGCCTGAAGCCCTCGCCCACGATCTCAACGCTGCTGACGAGCAGTCGCAGCGATGCCAATGCCTCTGGCTTGGACACGGGCAGCCTGGGTAGTGCCCAGAGGATCAAGTTTGCCGATGGCGATGAGACCTCACTGCTAATCGGGAAGCAAAAGGGAATGCAGCCACAGATGCAGATGCAGCCGCCGGCGGCAGTGGCAAAACCCCTGGTGATGGGCAGCAGTCCCCAGCGGAGTGCGAGCAGCTGCAGCAGCCAGAACATTCCAACGGCCAACGTGGGCGCAGACGCCACCCACCACTACGGATACCTGGTGAAGAACTATAAGCAGCTGCCCCAGGTGGCAGGTCGTGGAGCAGGTGCCGGCAGTGCCGTGACACAGCCCCTGCTGGCCAAGATCAACTCGTAGTTGTAAGCGGGGGGAGACTGCCCGCCCAAAGCAGAGGCTGTCTCCCCCGTAGGGATATACTCGTAATTATGCATATTATGTACATGTACTTGTTTGTGATAATAAGTTAAACCCAAGTTGAACAACTTAGTTGGTAGCCATCGACTTGGAGCCCATAGTCGATGGATAAGTGAGACGGAAATCAAATTCGAAATTTGTATAAGACTCTGCGAAAGTGTTTTGCTTAGCTTTTAATCACCTCCTTTCCTTACTCGTAAGTAGCGAATTTTATCCATAATATCGGTGTAAATAGGATATTTACTCCCCCCCTCCCCGCAACCGATCTGTTCCTTGTGCTTTGAATATTAATTTCTCCAACTCAGACAACTAGTTTAAACTTTAAACTGAAAGTAACCTAGATCTAGAAGTTAAGCGTAGACAAAATTGTGAAATTTTTTTCGTGTATGTGTAAAGTATTAAAGGAACATGAATATTTATTTCCAAAATTGACGAATAAAGAAGTTATACCTGAGAAATGTAAGGATTTGTGTTAAATTTCTGTTATAGATTAAGGAATTTAATTGTTTTCTGAGTAATCAATTCTTTGTTTGAATGCAAACTAAAACTGCTGAGCTGGCGCCAAACGGTTAAGGTTTTTCATATGTTTGGTCACACTGATTTGCATGCCACCATGTCTAGCTCACACACCTTGCTAATTTTAAACTTTTCATAACATTGTCCAGTATATTTGAAACGCGGTATGGACCGTTTGCCTAAGCCTTATTTTGGAATCAATAAAGATGAGAATCTAAATTTAACTAATCTTGTAGGAAATTGATTTAATAATCGAATAAAGAACTTGAATTCGTCAGTATATTTACGGTATATTTTGAAAATGAGGCGGTATGTTTCGGTATATCTGTGAGGGTCGGACCGTATGTTCGATCTGCGATATTTCCGCGGTCACACTGATGTTGTTGTTGATTAGCCGGAGTTTTGTTTTTTACGCGTTTTTCCACTTGTTTTTCTGCTGATTCTAACTGTCAGACTATTTAGCAGTAATTATATAGTTGATACTAGTGTGCGGCGTCAATAGCGGGTAAGTAGATAAAGCCATACGGCGTGCAGACAGCATGCGCAGCATTGCATAATTTTACATAGCAAATGGGTTGAATGAATTGCAAAATTCATTGATTGATATGCTGCTGCTCTTCGGTGAAGTAGAGTGAACTTTGGTGCCGTGCCAGAAAAAGTAGGTGCTAATAGTAGAACATTCGACACCCTTTTTGCGCACCTATCTCTTCCCGTGTGGTGTGGTCGAGGCAAATGTGATTCCCGTTTGGTGCCGCTTCGGCGACTGATAATTTCGGAGATTAATTGTGAAACGACCGCCCCCATAAAACAAAGGCAATTGGTCATAGAAGTATTCAGTCATTGCTTGCGCTTGGGTTTATCTGAACGCACTCCAGTCGTCGTCGGACGTGCTTTGATATCAGAAGCAGATTGTCAAATGAGTAAATAGTTCAACCGCTTACAGGCAAAATGTTGTACTGCCCGCCGAATGTGACGCTCAGCGAAGTGTGGACCAAACATGGCATCTCTCACTGCTTCATGGACACCGTGGGTCCGTCGGTCTATGGTGGATTTATACTGCTCTTTGGCTGCATCCAGCTTCTGATGTACCGAAGGTATGCCACTCGCATCACGGATCCCACACAGATCTCCAAGTCACGGCTTTATGCCCTGCAATTGTTCCTGCTGTTCCTGTTGCCCGTGTTAGCTGTAATGCGATTCTTCTTGAATGCTCGCATCTACACAGACAGTGATGTTTATGGCTATATGGTGAGTACATTGCTCTCTGTCTCACAGGAAAGCATTTGATGACCTCTCTATGACCTTGCTTTAGATCTATTCAACTGTTGTGGTGTGCTTTGCATATCCATTTAGCATCTGTTTGATACTTAAGGAGCGTTTCTATCTACTCCCATCGGTGCCAACGCGAGGGCATGGACTTGTTCTGCTGCTGTTTTGGACCCTGGCCTTTATCAATGAGGCGCTGGCTTTTATTAATCTGAGACACGAGGATTGGTGGTTCAATCTTAAGAGGTAATTAGAAATACCCTTTCCAATTCCATAAATTACTTATGATTTATCTTGCCCTTCCAGCAACAAGGACCAAATCGAAATGGGACTCTTTGTCACGCGCTTCCTAGTCTCTCTGCTCATCTTTGTGCTGGGTCTAAAGGCCCCTGGCATTATGGCGCCCTATCATCAGCGACTGGTGGACAATGACTCATCCAGCGAGTCGCAGGCGAATACACAGACGGGTTCCGCCTTTAGGAATGGCTGGCGCAAGCTGCGCAAAATCTTTCCCTATCTGTGGCCCAAAAAGGATTTGGCACTGCAAATCGCTGTCCTCATTTGCATCATGATGCTGATTGCCGGACGCGTCATTAAATTGTTTTTGCCGATTTATCGCAAGAAGTTGGGTAGGTCATGTTTTTTGGTGAGGAATTTCCTACAGTCATTTTGCTAATCTCTCGCCTTGCCTTCTTTAGTGGACAGCTTGACCATCGAGCCGATAATCTTCCGTTATGACTTTGTGCTGATCTATGTGGCCCTGTCGTTCCTCCAAGGCGGCGGCACTGGCACCATGGGCCTGTTCAACAATCTGCGCACCTTCCTCTGGATTCGTGTGCAGCAGTACACGACCCGTGAGATTGAGATCGATCTGTTCCGTCATCTGCATCAGCTATCTCTCAGATGGCACCTGCAGCGCAAGACGGGGGAGGTGCTGCGTGTTATGGATCGAGGCACGGACTCGATTAATAATCTGCTCAACTATATTGTGTTTTCCATCATGCCCACAATTTTGGATCTGCTGGTGGCTGTGGCCTTCTTTATCTATGCCTTCAACTGGTGGTTCGGCTTGATTGTGTTCCTCACAATGTTCTTGTATATAGGTAAGCGATCTTATCCCTTGGATTTGGAATCGAATATTTCATCTAACGTGTTCTCATTGTAGCCTCCACAATTGCGATTACGGAATGGCGCACGAAATACCAAAGAAGAATGAATATGGCTGACAATGAGCAGCGTGCACGCAGTGTGGACTCTTTGCTGAACTTTGAGACTGTTAAATACTACGGAGCGGAGAATTACGAGGTGGATTGCTACAGGGAGGCCATTCTCAAGTACCAGAAGGAGGAATTCCTGTCGATGCTCACCCTCAACATGCTCAACACCGCTCAGAATATTATACTGTGCCTGGGTCTCCTAGCCGGCTCCCTCCTTTGCGTGTATTTGGTGGTCCATCATCAGACCCTCACCGTGGGTGACTTTGTGCTCTTTTCTACCTATTTGATGGAGTTGTATATGCCTCTAAACTGGTTTGGCACCTACTATCGGGCCATCCAAAAGAACTTTGTGGACATGGAGAACATGTTTGATCTGCTGCGCGAGGATGAGGAGATTGTTGATGCGCCCGGATGTGCCCCCCTTCTCACAGCAGGCGGTGGCATTGAGTTCTCAAATGTGACCTTTGGCTACACCCCAGAGAAGATTGTCCTGCGCAATGTGAACTTCACAGTGCCTGCCGGCAAGACTGTGGCTATTGTTGGTCCTTCGGGAGCTGGCAAGAGCACAATCATGCGTTTGCTCTTCCGATTTTACGATGTACAGACGGGAGCCATCCTGATCGACGGCCAAAACATAAAGCTCGTGCAACAGCAGAGCCTGCGTAAGGCTATTGGTGTGGTGCCCCAGGACACTGTGCTGTTTAACAACACTATTTTCTATAACATCGAATACGCAAAGTTGGGGGCGTCTGACGAAGCCGTCTATGAGGCGGCCCGAGCAGCCGACATTCACGAGAAGATCCTCAGCTTTCCCGACCGCTACGAGACGAAGGTGGGCGAGCGTGGACTGCGCCTGAGTGGCGGCGAGAAGCAGCGAGTGGCCATTGCCCGCACCCTGCTAAAGGCACCCATCATTGTGCTGTTGGACGAGGCCACCTCCGCTTTGGACACGCACACAGAGCGCAACATCCAGGCGGCTTTGGCCCGCGTATGCGCTAATCGAACGACAATTATTGTGGCGCATCGGCTGTCGACCATCATTCATGCGGATGAGATTCTGGTGCTGCAGGACGGCAGCATTGTGGAGCGGGGCCGGCACGAGCAGCTGGTCCAGCGTGACGATGGCGTCTATGCGGACATGTGGCAGCAGCAGCTCAAAAATCTGGATGCAGAACAAAATGCCGCAGACAATGCAGAGGCAGAGAATGCGGGCTTCGAAAAACCAAAGCCCGCACGTGATGCTAGCGGTGGTGCGGGTGTTGCGGGTGGTGCTGGTGCTGGTCCCAGTAGTGGTGCCCACTTTCGAGCAGGACACGCTCATGGTGGAGCGCGTTAACCGTAGCTTTAATTAGGCACTTTTTTGTTATTCCTATATCCATGTGTGATGTGTGGTATTTTGTTATACGTTTATGATGCATGAGCAATTTGTCGAAAGTCTAAGTTCGTTTATAAGTAATCTTATGCGCTACTCTTAAAATAAATAACGTAGATTTTTATAGACCCAACCACAACGACTGTTCTAGGATACATTTTAAGAGAATCTTGCAAAGAGGGAGAGAGAGAGACTGAGATTGCTCTCGAGCGGCTCTTCCGCTTATCAGCACAGCACTGAAACTCCGGCAAGGCCAGCCCTGGCCCTGAAGTCCGCTCTGAGGCTCAGTACGAGAGTGGAACGCGAGCTGAGCAGACGTGGAAATTCCATAAAGACAAGACGCGGCGTTTGTTGTGATAAAGGAATAGCGTCGGCTTTTTTTTAAATCGAATCAGATAATACTCCATATATACGTTTATATATATAAATTACAAAAATATCCTGAAAGTGAAAACCATTTTGGGAGCCAGTGAAACTGTGAAAAGAGTGTCCACCACCACGTCTCTGGCCATGAGGCGACTCAAGTGTTCCGTGTTTGTGTGTACGTAAATTAACCTAATTGATAATCCCAAAAACTATATCAGAAAATAATTCAAGAACATGACGTAATGTTTCATTGAAGAAGCTGAAAAATAAATAACATTGATTAAAAGCGTTTCGCGATCGTCATGTACACACTCGTACTCGCATAAATCATCAGCATATACAGTATGCTGCTATATATGTATATATATAGCATGCCCATACAATTTATTGCATGGATGGTATAGATGGATGCCCTGTCATGTACATATATAAGAAACGAAATTCAATTGATAATTGAAGAGTTTATTGCCCATCCAATTGCAAGAGAGAGCGAGCGAGCGAACATCTCGAATTGAAATTCAATTTCCCCAATCTATCTATCTATCTGTCAGATCTTTTCCTGATCTTCGATGCCGGGCATGCCTTCAACATCATTGGCCTCAACAAGCAGATGCTCTACGAGTATGTCGGCAATGTACTGGTGGGAGCCAAGCCCCAGGACGAGGGACATCCGTCACCACCTACGACAGGCTGGATTGTGCGGGGAAAGCTGACGTTGCAGAGGCAGAGTGAATTGGTCATGGCAGCAGCGGTGAGTGTATCCCCTTGGAAATATTTTATTTCTAATCTCTCAGGCGACCCCCGATAATTAATTGTTAATTGGTATTCCTTAGGTTACAAATAATAATTGCAAAAATATTATTGTTTATAAAACAAAATAAAAACAGTCATATTTTGATTATTGTATATTGAAGATTGCATTTTGGAATGTTCTTATGGAAATTCCCCTAAATTTATATGCGATGTATACCTTTTTCCCATATAATCATGTATATATATTATACACACACATGTATATATGTAAATCAATTAAAAATCAGTTAAAATATTCAATCAATTTATTGATTTCATTAACAATTTGTACAATTCAGTCAATCGAGATGTCAGAAGATCTGTGGAGTGGCATTGTACACCCATTCTACATACAGTTCCATTCGCAGAGAATTCTGTGCAGACAACAGACATTGCAAAAAGGAAAAAAGAATTCGCAGATGAATTAAAAACAATTTAACCTTTCACAGAGACGACTCTCACGGAGAGAGAAGGAGATGATGGAGATGGAGATGGGGAGTACGAGAGTACACAATGATCTGAACTCGGGCTGTGAACTTCTTTCATTGTCGGAGATGCTGCTGCCAATACATGCATTCAATTCAGTGTTCCCTTCCCCTTCGCATAATATACATATATACTATGTATATCTCTTGAAGATCCGTGTGTGTTTGTGTGTGTGTGTTTGTTCGTAATCAGTTCTGATTGTTTTGACTGGAGGCGGCTGCTGTTCTAGGAGTAGGCCCTACCTTATCAGCGGACCGCCATGCGATCCGGCGCGATGCATGTGTGTGGCATATGTAAAATGTTTGTTTTTTGTTTGTCAGATAAACCCAACCCCCCGTATTATCCCTGTCTCACGAGTGGGTTTCCCCAACTAAAACACAATCTTTAAATCGAATCTCTTGCAGCTGGTCATCGATGATGTAACGCTTAACAATTCGGGGGAGAAGTTCCTGCAGAATAAGGAGATGTATCCACCATATAAACCCTTCAAGATCGTGCTCACAGAAAACGGCAGCATATCACATGTGGTCTTCAAGGAGGGGGATCCCATATGGTCCATGAATTTTAAGCGTGCCATTGCCTCTGTCCTGCAGTTCCAAATGAAGTCTAGCGGGGCCTTTGTCCTAGATGAGGTAATGTTTAGGCATGCAATAATTAAATTATCGTTTAATTAAAAGATTCTTTCAACAGCTCGGCATTCACGGCACCTGCCGGACGGAGTACTTTGTGTCTAACAAAACCAACTACATATCCATTAGGAAAACCCCCGAACTGAAGACCTGCACTCCCTATTCGGAGGCTGTGCACATCACCAGAAGCAATGTCCCACCAAACACTTGCGAATTTGATCACCAGAAGAGCGTCATAATCGGAAACGAGGCCATTTATGGAATGCTGCCGCACAACGAGACGGGCTACTTCCTGAGCATGGCCCATGCCAAGGGCACGACTCTAATACACACCTTCGAGTCCACGGGGGAGGCGCAGTACATAAACTCCGAGCTGCTGCTGAATTTTCAGAACGAGACGCCCATCGACAATCCCATTGATATTGAGACTTCCATGGCTGCGGAACCATCTAGCCTGGAGCTGCAGCCACTGGAACCCAACGATCCGACGGGCGGACGCAATCCCCAGCAGCAGGAGACACTGATCGTCCAGGCAGGTGGACTGCTGGACAGTCTAGCCGAGGCCCTAGAGAGCACGGAGTTCAAGTTCAGTGAGCCCTACGATTCGACGCTGTCGGACGTGATCAAGTTGCTCAGCGAAATGGACTTCGAGTCGCTGAAGAAGCTTTACCGGGAGGTGGACATTGGCACCTCGTACCGCCAGGAGACCATCCGGAATATATTCCACGAGATCATACCCCGCATCGGCACCAAGGCCTCGGTGTTTCTCACCCACCACCTCATCGTACGGAAGATGACCAAGCCGCAGATTGCCGTGCAGCTACTTATTCCCATGCCATTCCACATATTTGAACTGTCGGCGGAGCTGGTCCACGTGTGCGAGGACTTCTTGAAGATTGGACCGGATCGCCCGGACGTGCGACAGGCGGCGATCCTCAGTTTTGCCACGCTCGTGCACAATGTCTATGTGGCACGAGGAATCGACAAGGATGAGTTCGAAGAGTATGTTCAGAAGTACTTTAATGCATATTTGAGTGAGTAGCAGGTCCTCCCTTTAAATGATCGCCCACTGATTCTGTCTTCTGTTTCCTCTCCAGATGACCGCGACTTTGAGCAGAAGATGCTGTACCTGCAGGGCCTGAACAACCTACAGCTGGGAAACGTGGCCAACTACTTGGAGCCGATTGTTCAGGATCCCAATGAGAATGAGGATCTTAAGTTTATGGCTGCCTGGACCACGCTGCCGCTGGCACCCACCCGACCCGAGCGTATCTACGAGATCTATTGGCCGATTTTTGAGTCGCGCAACGCCAGTTTGGAGCTGCGTGTGGCGGCTGTGACCCTCCTGCTGATCTCCAATCCCACTGCAGCACGACTGATCAGCATCCATCGCATCATACAGAGCGAAACGGATCCGCATATGATCAACTATTACCGCACGACGGTCACCAGCATATCGGAGACCACGTATCCATGTTACCAGCATCTGCAAGTGATCCCGTCGCGCCTAACTCTCAGTACAAACCAATTTACTTCCTTTTGTCTACTCCTCAGACGACGCCTGCTTTCCTACATGCATCGCCATCTGCCCCAGAAGCCAGAGCCACGTTATTGGGTGACCGGTAATTATATCTTCGACTACCGCGACTCCAAGTTCGGCATCGGGGCCATGCTGCAAGTCTTTTTAGTGGGCGATCCCAAGTCGGATATGCCTGTGGTCGCCTTCTTCAAGTTCGATACGGAAGCCCTAGGGAAATTCACGGGACAACTGGCGGTGAGTGTCCCCCGTGCCTAAGCTTCTTCTGTACTAAATTCTATTCCACATCCTCCCTTAGTTGTACATCAAGGCGAGAGGGCTGCCGGATGCCGTACTGAACGCGATGCAGTCGAGGAACAGCAGCGATCCGTTCACTTACAAGAGCATCAAGACTCTGCTGAGTATGCTGCAGGCACCCGCCATCAATTCAAAGAATCTGCATCTAGAGTTTATACTGCAAATGGAGGGCAAGACAGTGCTGTCGTACTTCCTCAATCAACGCATGTTCACACAGTTGACATACGAGAACCGTAAGTGGCAGAACGTCTCCACTTGATTCCTAATTTGTACAACACTTTCCCTTAGTTTTGGAGCGCCTGCAGCAGATCATTCGCACTGACAGTCACATCAACATGCAGACCGTCCGCTGGCCCTTCATGAATCGCTATTCAGTGCCCACTGTGCTGGGTACCGCATCGGATGTGCTGCTGCAGACAACGGTGCTCACCTCGCTGCGTGGCAACATCACGGAGCAACGCACACCGCCCATATCCAAGCATACACTGGAGATCGATGCAAGGTACTCCTCGTATGCCTCTGTTAGGAGTCGCAGCTACAATCCGTTCTTGAATCTCGATCACGAGATAAACCGAGAACAGGGCTTCCTCATATACATTCCGTTCAGCAATGAGCTCAACCTCAATACCAGTGGCAGCCCGTGCACTCGGTATTCGTTCTCGCGGCCACAGAACCTCACCAGCGGTCTGTCCTTCAAATCACGGGCTGTGACCAAGACGCGCGGTCTCATTACAAAGACTGCAACGGCTCCCTTTGAGGAGATTATGCTTCCCGAAAGGAGTAATGATGTGGTATGGAGATGACACACTCTTTGCAATGGTGTAAAGATAGAATAAAGATCACATCTTGTCTTTCAGTTTCAGTTCCTCACGTATACCATTCCGGACCTGGGCGTCCAGCTGGCCATCAATACGAATCTCAACGAACTGATCAAGTATCGTGGGATGCTACTCAAATCAGAGTTTATAGAGAAGTAATTACTATATGTTAGAATACATCTCTCATTCATTCTTTTCGTTAGCCTTTATCTACGTGTTACAACAATCTTTGGTATAACTAACCTAACTCTATCGATATATCCTTCTTTCCAGTGGCTTCTCACGGAACATGATTGTCAGCCTGCTGATGTATGTCTTTGGCTTCACACAATTGAGTTCCATTCATCTGGGTCACGATCGCAACTTTACGCTCTTGATGTACAATGAAAATGCCACCAAAGTAGGAACCCATTCTACCCAAAACTAAACCTCATTCATGATTCATGATGAATCGAAACCCAATCCTCTTTTTAGCTGGAAGGCAGCTTCTGTGCGGACGATGTTTTGAAGACGGCTGACCTAAAGGGCCGACAGATTGCCCTGACGCTCCAGCACACGGACGAGACCCAGAATGTGGATGCACTGCATAGCTGGAACATTACACTGGATGTGCAGACCTCCACGAAATCCAGTTGGTTCAAGGTGATTGGTCAAATACAGCGCAACTCCAAGGATGATGAGGAGGACTGGAAGGTGAGTGTTTACCGGACTATTATAATTATTTATTTAACCAAATATGATGCATTGTTGGATATGTGTCCTTGTCGTTGTGTATTTTTGTGATTTCGTACTTCGTGTCGGGATCAGCTTTCTTTTCGGGTGTGTGGAAAACATAGTTAACCCTCCTGTCCGGCTGTCTCGAGTTCCTCCTCGGCATTGATCAGGGCCACAATGCCATCCTGCAGAGACTTGACCAGCTCGAATTCGGTGAAACCGAGACGACGTCTGTTCGAAATATCCATGACGCCATCCTCGATGGCAGTGTGCTCGCCGCCGGTGCCGCGTATCTGCAGCTGCAGCTCATCGGCCAAAGCGACCAAACGTTCATTATCCTTGCTCAGCAAGGGCAGACGAATGTGCACCGAGGCACGCAAGGTGGTTCCCAGATTGGTGGGGCAGGCACTGAGGAAGCCATAGCGAGGACTGCGCGCAAAGGTCAGGGTCTTTTCGAGTTCCTGCAGGCCATTGACCAGACGATTGTACACATCGCCCAAGTCGCCGCACGGAGCCATGGAAATGATGCGCAAGTGATCCTCCTCGTTGACCCAGATCAGGAAAGTAGCGGCCGGATTATGGTAGACACCACGGCCCGTTGGCCAGAAGCGATAACAACCTGCGGTGGTCAGATAGGCGTCACCGCGATGGAACATTATGTGACGCTTCACCATCTCCTGCTGGGTCTCGGCATCGATGTCGCTCAATGTCAGATAGGAGCCGATGTGCTCCCCATCCATGGTCTCAGTGGCGGCACGCACCCTCTCCTCCACCTCGATGAACTGCTTCTCCGTTAGCTTGGGGAAGAACGGGAAGCCCTCAATGTTGCGAGCGATGCGTATGCGCGCCGAGATGATGTATTTGCGCTCCGGATCCAGGTTCTCGATTTCATCCACATTGCCCCAGTCGCTGTCCTTTTGCAGCGCATCCGAATCGTTGTCCTGCTGGGCATGGTAGTCCTTGATAATCGGATCAAAGATCTTGGCAAACACATCGTAGCTGTCTGGATCGGCGGCATAGATGCCCACCGACGAGTCGTGATGCTCAAAGCCCGAGACGGCGCAATCGTACAGATAGGCATCCACTGGCGGCGATGTGGTCACCAGCATGTACTCCTCCAAGAGCTCCGGTGTAAGGTACTTGCGGAGCAGCGAATTAACATTCTCCTCATCGTCCATGAGGGATTTGTAGCCAGCCAGGGTGAGCTCCTGGTACTCCTCCGGTGACTTTTTGCTGCAAATGTGCTAGTGGAATCAATGTCATATTCAGTACACGCTTAAAGTAGACTTACATTTGACCACGCAGGCGCTCTAGCTCCTGCTCCAAACGCGAGATGCTCGTCTTTGCCTCCTCCAAATCATTTTTCATCAGATCGTACTGGGCATCGTCCGGGCAGCTCTCGCACATGAACTTGCGCACAAAGCGTATGGCATCTTCTGGCTTGTTCTGTTCCTCGTACAACTTAATGAGGGCCTTGCTCAGGGCATCAATGACGCCGGCTCTCTCCAGATACTTGCGATATTGTACGCGTTTCGATTCAATCTGTTAATGGAAAGCATTACAGTACCGTTTCGGTTTGCTATTCTATCTAGTCCGTAGCGAACTGTGCGCTTACCGAAGTCATGATTGCAATTTATTTTGCAGAGAGAAAACCTAAATTTATATTATTAAAACACAACGCAAAACGAAATTCTTAAAAAAAATGTACGGAGGTCAAATGGAATTTTACTAAATTTTTCAATTGGGGAGAAATGCGTCCGAACTGTAGCGTAGCTATCTGCCTTCTGTCTAGCTCTACGAAAAAACCCCTGTATTGATCAAACGTCGCGCAAAGTCCAGGACCTACTATGTTTGGGGTTCGGTTGGGCCCGATTCCGTTTCCCGAGCTCCAAACGTCAGTCAAATGTGGGCCAACAATTGTGGCAGGCAGCCACTCAAGAGGAAAGCATTGTTTTACTCATACAGGTATAATAAGGTGGCAGGCACGAACGTAGGAGACAGGTACCCGCAGATAGACAGACAGACAGACAACCAGGATGTGTGTATGAGTGTAGGTTGGACCCCACTAATCGCTGCCGCAGTTGTTGTGGGTTGTCGTTGCCTGTCTACCAGTTTGTCATGGTAATGTGTGGCCCACTACCCCACACGCACGACCTGGCCTGCTGTCTGTCTGTGCCCTTATGCTGATGACCACATACAGGGTGTCAGCACTTGACTCGCTTTAGTGACAGCCACTTGGGTCGTTTCTTGACTTACATTTAAACGGGATTTTACTTGGATTCTTCCTCCCGAAGGCCTGCACCAAGTTGACCTATGAACCGCTGGTCTTCACCAAACGACCTCACACACTCAACGGCAATGTGGTGTTTGGCCTGGCCACCGAGGAGGGCGCTTGCCCCGAACACGGATCCACAGTGCAGTTTGCAGCACGTGCTGGTGTAAGTACATAATTTTCATTGATGGAGCTATGAATATTAAACCCATTCCTTCCGCTTACAGCCCTCGGAGCATGCCAGGGCCTTTCTGCGTTCGGACAAGATCTCGCTAACAGACACCGACTTCTGTCCCAAGGAGGTGCTCAAGTTCTCGCCCATACCCACATCCAAGTATTGCAAGCGCAGCAATTTCGAGAACTTTACCTCGATAACGCAGTACGATATGGATCTGAAATTTAATAATGTAAGTGATAGAGAATGTACTATCCTATCTAAGAATCTGCATATCTATATCAATCGCTATCACTCACCGATAGATGCCTGCGTGGTTTGAGCTGTGGTCCAATCGCTTGGATCACCTTGTGTCGGCATTGTCTGCGCACAAGGTGGACAGCCTGCACATGAGCCAGGAGATTAATATCACAATGCACACGCCCAACGACTACTTCTGGCTGACGGTGGAGGTGAACGGCGTCAATTGGCGCATCTACCACATTCCCTTCCTCTACAAGCTGGACTCCAAGTTCGATGCTTCGCACGAGTTGACCTATGACTCTGGACTAAAACGCTCCTGTTCGGTGATCAATGGGATGATCAACACCTTTGACGATTATCTGATCAATCTGGGGGAGATTATCACGCAGCCGGAGTGTCTGACGCTGCTGGTGGCCGACTGTTCACCGCTGCCCAAGATGGCTGTGTTCCTTACGCCCTCGCCGACCCATGGGCTGGCCAGCAACTACGGCCTGCGCATCCACATTGGCCGGAACTACTTCAATCTACACTCGCGGACAGACAACAGCAGTCAGCCGAATGACGAGCCCGTGTTCATTTATGTCAACCAGGACCAGACGCCGCACGACGTACGCCAGCAGCCCTACCAATGGCCCATCGAGGACAGTGACTACGATTTTCGGTTAGTTTTTTAACCTTATTTACTTGAATCCAATCGTAAAATCTGCCTCTTGCAGTGTGGAACTCAACGAACAAAACATTCTGATCGTCGAGTGCTCGCAGATAAGTGCCACCATCCAGTTCGATCTGTTCAACATCTTCAACTTTGAGATCTACGGCGTCTACAAGCACCAGATGTGTGGTTTGTGCAGCAAGCCACTGAATCGTATGCGGAACTATACACTCTGCGAGCCTGAGATGATCAGCAGTAGTACTCCTCTCCCAGCGCCGCTGCATGAAAATTCCACCGAAAAAGTCGTAGTTGTATAAGCAAGACGTATGTGTGTGTGTCTCTAAACTAAAATAAATCCAAAAGAGGAGCCCTATTGGAGGAGCTTTTGAATCCTATTTAACTTCAATTTAATGCATTTTTGTGATCAAATTTTAATTGTATAGGAACTGAATATAATATTCTTTGAACATTGATAAATTCTACTCAATTCGATAATCGGGGATCGACTATTACAAAAATCAAAGCTTGGCACCAAGCGAATTGTTATCTTATGAATCAAATGAATTCGTCGATTTTTTTTATCGGAATTTAATTAATTAAAGAAAATAATAATAGTAATCCATAGGATTAGAGAATACCATATTCATTTATGGAAATACTGAAAAAAATAAGAAAATTAGCTTCTGCTGTCTATAATGTTGTAATATTATGGAGCCACATAATAAGCTCGCGTCAAATGGTGGATTAATATGCAATTTTTTAGCCCTAATCCATAGGGTATCCGACCTCCTTCTCACGATCGAGATGCAGCTGGGTGAGCAGATGCAAACGAAGCTCTGACACCGATTCCAAATACTGTTTGCACAACCTGCAGGTCATGGGATCGAAAGAGCCTTCACTGTAATCACAAAAGATCATGTTAGATTCCGGTAGAGCACAACCGGCGATAGAGCCACTTACAAGTTACGATAATCGTACATCTCTTTGCAGTTCGCAATCAAATCCAAAACAGTGTCCATATTCTCTTCGTGCAGCTCGGGAATGGTGTGCATGGGGAATATGGAACGTCTTCCATACGGCTGCGGGTCCGGCTCTCCGGACTCCTCCATATCTTGCCATACGTAGTCGCTGCTTTTCGGATTGCACACAATAAAGTTTCGATTCTTGCTCAAAAGTCTGTAAAAGATGAAAAACACAATAGATGCAATTTGCTGAAAGCACACATAATTCGGAAGCATACCGATTGAGTGCGCGATAAATTGTATCATGAATTAGAACGCGGTCGGCATGACCCGCTATTGGACGCAGTTCGCCCTCAAGGTTGAAGAATACGCTGTCCATCATGTAGCGGATTTGATTGATCTGAATGATAGGTTTGAGCATTAATATCGGATATTGGGCTCCTCAGTTTCAAATATAATCTTACCAGAAGAACATCATGCTCGTCTATGTTCACATCCAAGTTTATTACCAAATCATGATCTTCGTAGTATGATTTCATTGTTTGTGGATGGTACCCAAGTCCGGCCAATATCGACACATATCGGCTGTTTGCCGTGTTGGCATTAAGCTGTGCACGTGGGCAGAATATCAGGGTCATAATTGCTGCGAAACCCGGTATGTTGGGCATTATGCTGGTGCTACGTAGAGTTAAAACATCATTGTGTCGGCCAGCCGAGCTTATACTAGCGGCCACAACCATCTTGGCGTGTTGATCCTGCGGTTCAGTATCCAGGAGCACGAAATTCACCGAGCAAGGATCGATTCTCACCGTCTTGGACATGCCCGAATGCATGGTGGAGAATACTGTCGATTCTAGGGTGCTGAAGGGTCCCTTGAGTATAATCAACGATTTGCATTCCTCTGGCGGTGGCGGAGATAAGTCCATATCCTGTGGCAGCTGCTTGGACCGCAGATACTCTTCATTTACTTGCTGCCGCTCTTGCTGTGATACATAGCCTCGGCATTCCTGTTTGCGCATACGAAAATCATGATCCACGCGAGACATGTAATCCTCATTGGTGCGACGGGCCAATTTCTCCTTAACCAACAGTTCATTGAGATTTCCTTCCCGCAAGTGTATCATCACTGCCGCCACGTTCTGTACCAGAGAGTAAATCTCTAGTTGGACGCGACCGCCCTTGGCCAGGGCATGTAGCATATCGTCGGCCTTCTGCGGCCAGGCGTTATATGTGCTGACCATCGACGCCGGCTGCACCAGGGCCAACCGACACTCAAACAAACGCGGCGGCAAATCGCGATAGTGCCGCAACAAATCCTGGGACATCAGACGCAGCTGGGTCATCGGCAGCCTTTCAATATCTCCATAGTCAACGAAACGAACGTAAAACCTCACATTCGAACTGTTCTGCGTATCCACACGAACCACAGTTGCACGCTGGTACTTCCCTTGGCGTTTGGCCAGCAACATTAGCCCCTTGGTTATGGCCCCCGCATTTCTCACACAATTTTGCAACTGCTGTGGGTTATTGAAATGCTCCGACATGTTGGCAATGCAGTTCTCAAATGATTCTGGTTGAAAAAAGAACTTTCCACAGCTCACAATCTGCAGAAAATAAATAAAATAAGAGCAATACAGTATCCTCTAGGAACAACCCACTCACATTTGTAATCCTTCCGACTATAATCTTGTCGAAGACAGACGGCAGGGCCAGAAGCTCCACGGCCACTGGCTTGGAAGGGGGAATCCAACGTCCCTCGACGACCTTCCCTATCTTTTTGTCCTTCACATACTTTAGGGCACTCATTGGTCTAAAAATGACGGAAGAATCAGATACGATAAAACCGAATGAATTTTCCGCAACTCACTCCATGACTCGCAGTGAATGATGATTGCAATATGTTCGCAAGCGTAAGGCCTTGTAAACCTCCGCTTTGATGCGCCCAGGGACATGAACATATGTGGTGCCCTCGGGCTTGTAGATATCATTCTTGAAGGTAACAAAAATCTTCTCCGAGCCCTGTCCAAAGGTCACATCCATGTTTTCGGGCGGTATCTGTGTCTCGGGGAACAGCTGCTTGACTTTGCGCGTGTACAGCTCTCCCATGGTACGGTCGGTGAAGCTGGTGAAGTATACGGTGCGGCAGGGATCCAATCCAGAGATGACCGAGAACATATTACGATCATCGCCTGACGTTGACTTTGATTGCACAAAGTAGTTGGGATAGAAAGACCCAGCAATAATGACCTTGAGCATTATAGCTTTCTCGCTATCATCGGAGATCCGGCTGATGGGGAAGTTTAACGGCAGCAAGGAAAGCTTTTCGCAGCGCAAGCGCAGGTCCAGCACTAACAAATTCATCTCGCTCAACGCTCGCAACGAGAGATGGAAGCGCTTGGCCCATTGTATAGATGCATCCTTTTGTAATCCATTCTCGCACATGTTCAAGTAGGTCTAAAAGTACCATAAATAGATACAGCATACAGAAAATATTTGAGTGTTTAGTAGGAGTACGAGCCTTACCAAGTAGACGCGCCAAATGCCCACCAAATCGGAACCAGAGCCATCGGCAAAAACATAATGCATCCAATAGTTGTCAGATCCTAATCGCGTACTATCTACAAAAATGCCACGCACCGTTAAACCAGCGGCTATAATGATCGCTTCGTCCAAAAGATTGAATATATAACCCAATATTATGAGTCGACTCAGGCGCGTGTCTAGCGGCAGCTTAGACATTATGGTACCCCAATAGGTAATGTCACCATCACAGGGGTCGTAAGTGCCATCCACAGTGGGGAAGAGAGCGCCCACTTCCTTGAGCAACAGTATGGTGTTGCAGATATCCGAGAGATTGGGCGGTGACAGTGCCAAGGCCAGCATCTCAACCGGGGTGCCCATTTTCAGCTCTTTGGCCTTGAGCACACAATTCTGCAATGGTGAGCGAAGCATCTCCGGCACGCTATACTCCGATAGCTCTCGTTGATAGAATGATTTGGTGACCATGCGATAAACACGACCGTTTCGAAGACGACCAACGCGTCCGGCGCGCTGGCGACAGTTGGTCTTTGAGGCCCACACAAGCCGCAGGCTGCTAAAATTTGTGAACGTATCGGTGAACAGTACTTTCTCTAAGCAAAAATCTATGATATATGATACATCCGGAACGGTAATGGAACTTTCAGCAACATTGGTGGCCATTATGATCTTGCGATAACCGGGAGGTGATGGTTGAAAGATTTCCCGTTGATCATCGGACGACATTAGGGAATGGCAGCGCACCATATTGAACTTCATGATGGAACTGAAAGATGGATACAACGGATATAGTATGAGTGCTATTCAAAATCGTTTTCGTACTCATGATTCGCCATATCCTTGAGCATATCTGACATGTTGTTTATTTCTCCAACGCCGGGCAGGAAGATGAGAATGGAACCCTCACGCAAGGACTGATTGTAACTCTTCCCGGTGCTTCTTTCGTTGCGCTCCATGTTGTCAATGACCAAAATGGTTTTAATGGCTGATCTGTAGCCCTCCTGCGTAATTCCTGGACTGTTTATATCCTCCTGATGGCCCTCCCAGTTAATGGTTTGCAATTGGTCGCGATAGTATTTCTCCACAGTAAAGTTGCGTCCATAGCTGGCATCGATCACAGGCGGTGCACTCCTCTCATTGGCAAAGTAATCGGACAGTTCGCGTGGATTAATGGTCGCCGACATCAGGATGACCTTCACGTGACGCGAGTTTGTGGCCAGAAGGCGGCGTATCACAATCAGCAGGAAGTCCATTTCTTGGCCGCGCTCGTGCACCTCGTCCAGCACAATGTGTGTATAGTGGGTGAGTGTCTTGTTGTTGACGAGAATGTTCAGAAGCACTCCCGTAGTACAATATAGAAGTCGTGTGTCCGCGAAACGTTCCAGCTGCCGGTGGAGACCCACCTGATAGCCGCAAACGGTGCCCCGCTGCCATTGACGCTCTTGGCACACACGGTTCGCTATGGAAATGGCAGCAATGCGGCGAGGCTGGGTCACAACGATGTTGCAATATTGTTTGCTTTTGAAACCCTCATCCAAAATATATTGCGGTACCTGGGCGGGAGAATTACAGTATGGTGTTGAGTAACGGTCAAATTTGAATAATAGGAAAATAAATCAACCAGAACCAGAACTAGTTCCATCGATATCAGATATCGATGATAGAAAATTGTTTACATTTTTTATTGTGGAATGCGCGCAATAAAGCAAGAGATTTTGGTCTTCGATGGAGGTTAATGTGTACGACGACTGCTGGCTTCTGGTGCAACGTTTCAACCAAGCAGCCAATGACGACCAGAACGGCGAGTTTGAGGTTTTCTGCCGTTGCTGGCAGGAGCTGCAACTGCAGCATCTCTTCTCCGCCCAGACGAACCATATCGAAATAATTGCCACCACATTGGCCGCCCTGCACGTGGGCAAGCGTATAGCCTGCGGCCGCCGCACCAATGGGCAACTATATCCCGCTGCCTCCCGCTTCCAGCGCATTGCAGGATTCTATCTGCTTTACGTGGTCTACAACAAGCAGCCGACACAGAATTTTGTCAAGATCGAGGTGTCACCATCCACCTGGCAGAGCCTGTGCGACTATGCGCTGCAGTTGCGTCGTGACAGTCCCGAACAAAAGGACACTGAGCAGGTTAGCTACCTCTTCTGGCGTCTGGTGCAGCAGCAAGCTTTCCGCTTCACGGCCGTGGACTATGGCCAGGGCCTAGATGGCTTGGTCAACTATGACAACGTGGAGAGTGCTGTTGGAATCAGCAGGCAGAAGAAGAGCGAACTGATTTTAAAGCAACACAGACCCAATAAGGTCAGCCTGCTTTATGAGCTGGAGGACCTTAGGAACCTGGACCTGGCCAGCGACCCGTTCTGTAAGTTGGAGACGGCCTATAACAGGCAGAAACAGCAGCTGGTCGGCCAAGAACAGACACTGCCGCCTACTCGGGTCTTTAGTCAGCTTCGGGAGATCTTCAGTGACATACAAAACATTATTGGAGGACAGAACCAGAATCAGCACGATGATGAGCAGCCTACAACATCTACGAACCACCAACTGGAGCTGCGTGAGCGGGTGCGCTACAAAGCCATGTACGGCAAAGAGAAGGACGACTTGCCAAAGGCTGAGCTCGATAAAGAGGAGGAGCAGGAAGTGCAAGATCCGTACCAACGACGCACATCATCGGCCACTATTTTTTTACCGCAACTGCCAAAAGATGTGGAGCGAGAGTACGAAATGGACGATTACACCGAGGATGAGGATGAGGAAGGGGAAGACTGTGAGGAGTTTATGGATATGCCGAAAAGCTAAGCTAAGAGTTACATATGTGAATAAATTCAGAATCTCAAAAAAAAAAAATACAAAACGAACTAGCACGGATTCTACGCTTCTACTGTTACAAAACGAACTAGTTCAATTTTTGAACTATATTTTTTTTTATTCACCTGCGTCGTTTTGCCGCAACCCGTCTCACCCTTCACGATCACAACGGGATTCTCGTTAATGGCGTTGATAATCTCCTCGCGCTTTGCGTAGATCGGAAGACTTTTGTCTCGATTCAGGTTGAAATAGTACTTTTCGTAAAACTCGGCATCGGTACGAATTTCAGGAGACGCTTCGTATTCCTCATCGCTGTCCATGTCGTCGAGGCTTTTATTGCGCATTGGCGCCATTTCATCAGAACTGAATATCTGTAAACAAATAAACAACGCAAGCAAAAAGTTTATAAAAGTGCAATTGTAGCACTTTTTAGGTGCTGGCCTTCTCTTACCCCATTCATGCGCTCCTTCTCTTTTTCGACAAAGCTCTTCACATAGTCTTTGCCCACAATTTCGCGTTTGATCGGCTTCTCTAATTCCTCAGATTCCGTCACAAAAGCGTGCACATTGCTCGATACATGTCCGCGCGGTGCTTGTTTTCGTACGAATTCCTTCGAAAAGTCGAAGAAATCCATTAGTTCTTGGTCCATTTTTAAGGCGGAAATTTTTTTTTTCGGAATTTTTCGGCGTTCTACGATTCAAACTGTAAATGTAAACCAGTGTGACCGCGGATTTAGCACGGTTAAATACACAGTCTGACCCTCAGAAATATACGTAGAATATACTGACGAATTATCCAAGGTCTATTTTAGTCCTTGCTTTTATTGTATTTTGACTAAAACAAGGTTTGAACAAAAAAGTTCAACAAAAAAACAGTCGCAATGTTATCACGTCAATGTTGCTTGTCAACCGGAGTATGGTATAATGGTATATTTATTAAGAAGGGGTATAGAAACATCTTTTGAATTTCGCTCTCAAATCTTTCTTACGTGTATCATTTATTCCAATAGATTGCATTTAAATCTTTTTCGCACATTCACTTTCAAACAATTTCTATTTGGCGCGCACCACTTATATACAGTCGATAGTATCGATAATCGAACTTGAATCGGGTAAGGCTCTCTTCTTTTTTTCTAGTCAAAATACAATACATGCGAGTAATTAAAGGTACTTAATCTTATACAAAATTTATTCATCAATAGGATGATAGGATGGGTAAAGCTGAGAGATCTAAACAGCTAGTAATATTCGACGAAATATAGAAAATGAATTCGTAAGTATATTTACGGTATTTGAGACGGCATATTTCTGAGGGTCGGACGGTATATTTTAACAATAAATCCGCGGTCACACTGCTTATCTTTAAAATATCAAACAAAATCTAAAAATTTTACCTGAATTTTGCCGCCGCAGACATGTCGCTTACTATGCGAATTTTCACAGCATCCCGCAATGGTTAGTGGTTGGGCAGTAGCTTGCCTTGCACTCAAAGCGCGACATGCGAAATACCCGACTATTCCATGGGCATCGCATTGAGTGAGGTTATGTAAGCTTATGTCATAGCAAAACAAAGGACTAAAGTGGCCAATTATTGTTCCGCGGCGGCTCACACAAGTGCACTGTATTGACGATATGTCTCCCCCGCAGGTCAGCGCATGTTTCGCACCAATGGCGCCTGCTTGCTGGCCGCCAAGCGGACCGAACCCAAAGACATTGTTGAGGTCCCCAAGGGCTATGTGTATGTGAATAACAAGGAACTGAGCATGGAGATGGAGGACATCACCGACCGGGCGGCGACATCAATGTTCTTTGGCGAGCTCTTCCGCGGCTTTGGCGTCACACTGGCCCACATCTTCAAGGAGCCGGCCACCATCAACTATCCATTTGAGAAGGGACCTTTGAGTCCCCGCTTCCGGGGCGAGCACGCCCTGCGTCGCTATCCCAGCGGCGAGGAGCGTTGCATCGCCTGCAAGCTTTGCGAGGCCATCTGCCCCGCCCAGGCCATCACCATTGAGGCGGAGGAGCGTGCCGATGGCAGCAGACGTACGACGCGCTACGATATCGACATGACCAAGTGCATCTACTGTGGCTTCTGTCAGGTAAGGAATGGGAGTCGAAATTTTTACATAATTTCAAGTCGATTCATTGACTTTTTGCTCGTAGGAGGCCTGCCCTGTGGATGCCATTGTCGAGGGACCCAATTTCGAATTCTCCACAGAGACGCACGAGGAGTTGCTGTACAACAAGGAAAAGCTGCTCTGCAACGGCGACAAATGGGAGTCTGAGATTGCGTCCAATCTGCAAGCGGATCATCTCTATCGTTAATGTCGGTTGTACATATACTAGAATCCTTTGTTTAGAACGATTTTCCAATTAAATATCGTTGCCGTGGCTGCGTCTCAATAGACGACCTTTTGTTATTGTACAGTTAATACTGCATAAAGGAGCGGGCGGAACGATATTAAATAATTTATGTATTAAATTTCTTTATAGAACGAAATACTACCAGTGTTTCAATGCAATTCGATATTGGAATGGAACGGGAACGGCTCTACTGTCCCGGGCCAGCCAGGCTCTTCTCCATGAACTTCTTCTTCGCAAAGCACGTCCACCACTTGTTTGGCTTGCCATCCTCGGTGTTAAAGACTCTCTCCACCACACGATTGCCGGTCTCGTGGCGCAGCTGCAACAGATACTGACGCATCAGGTCTGAATCCTGGGCCGTTTGGGGCTTCGCATAGACGGCGTTCAAGGGGAAGCCAGCGTCGCCGGGTATGTCGAACTTGGAAATGGCCAGGCTGTACATCTCCTGCTGTCCCTGACCCTTGCTGGTGCATCGATTAAGCCGCTTCAGGCATTCCGTTATGTACAGTGTCACGTAGATGAGAACGCGGTCCACCTCCGACTGGAATTGCGAGAGTATAGTCACATATGTATGTATGTACTGTAGATATTGGATTCTTACTTTGATTTCGTATGTGCGAAAGAATACATTGGCTTTGAAAAAGTATAGTGACTCATCAATGATGTCGTTCTCCACATTGGCACTGGGCGCTGGTCCGCGCACCTGGGTACGGAGGGGCAGGATGGCCATGTTGCCCACTTGTTGGGGGAACTCCTTGATCTGGGAGTGGTAGGCCTAACAAACAAAAACTCATTAAATGTATGACAATAATATTTTCGTACACCCTTGCTTTGCAGGGGGTCTTTAGCAAATCGAATCAAAGAAAAACACACATGTCCTCCAACAGGAACCCACTCACCGGCATGGTATTTATGTGAAAACAAAATAGCAGGCTATATATATAAATTAATAACAATTATATTGTTCTTTTTGGCAAAAACAACAATTTCTCGGACTGCTTTGCACTGTTTTTTCCCAGCCCTGGTAAATCATCTATCGCACTCCTGATAGTATCGATATCAATTCTTGACACGTACACGTCGTTTTTGGTAATTACGTAGAAATGTAGCAGGTGTGTAGTTAGCTCTTTTTCGTGGAAAAATAAGACAGCACATTTCGGTATATCGCTATATAACTGTATATTTTTTCGATTTCATCAACCCATTAAATTAAATGTCAACGGTATATAAAAAACCAATAAAAGCAAGTGTTTAAAATAAACCAGTCAATTAGAAAATAGATTCATTAATCGGATGAAACGAGGAATGCTTAAAACAGAACTTGAATTTGTCAGTATATTTACGGTATCATTTTAAAATAATACGGTATATTTCGGTATATTTCTGAGGGTCAGTCACACTGAACGGCAATTTTGTGAGCCGGCGCGACCTAGAGCTGTCAAACCATCGATAGCGGCGTCACTCGATAGTTTTAAATGGAATGATTTAAAACATCGATACAATCGATTGTATATAAAAGTTTTTCAAAGGCTCAGAACTCAAAATTTTAAGGCAATATTTCATCGAGTACTTACTTATTTTATGAGACTGTTTGAATTTTGTGAAAAATATTTGAGTCGTGTTGAAAATTGGGACAATGAATGCAATTAAGTTTGAAATTCAACGGGTGCAGTACAAGCGCTTATACCAGGAGACGCAGTTAAAGTCAGAGTCATCAAAGCTACTGGTGCTACCGGCAGCAAACTTGGGCGAAACTTTGAGGCGAATTCCTGGCGCACACGAATATTTCAATATTTCTGACGAAATTGAACGCCTTGGTGATCCAGAGAACAATGGTGGAGAAGGAGAGAACGGGGACGACCAGGCTGACGAAGAAAACGAAGAAGAAGAAGCTCCGAATGAAGAAGATGGCGACGAGAATAACGACGAAACAGAAGAAGAAGACGATGACGAAGATGACGAGGACGAAAATGAGGAGGCAATCTATGAAGTGAGTATTAATAGCCGCCAATCATCTCCTCTTAACTTAATATATTCGTGTCACTATATCGTCTAGGAACTTCGTCGTCACTATATCGACGGGCTACGACTCAACCCCTGTCCGGTTAGCTCCAGATTGGGCATGCATGCGCAACTACAACCACTCATTGGTTCACGTTTACCGATCGTAGTGACTCAGCGTACACATCCAACATTTGATATTGGACATTTTGAGAGGTATTATGTGAGTGGGCACTGGCGTAGGGATAGGAATGCATATCCTGCAAATCCAGCTGGAAATCAGTCTTCTAATCCAACCATAGAGGATTACGAACCTCTCATCGGGAGTGACCCAGCATATCAACTGTGGACTAGAATGCGACGAGCTGGATATTTAACCGATCAGTGGCCAGAGTCGACTAGCCAGTTTGGGAGGATGCAGATGCTGCCAGCAACTCCAAATCCGCGCAGACAGTCCAATCAACACTTTCCAATGCAACAGCAGTTTTATGCACCCAGATATCAGGCTATAAATCCATCTAGTTATCAGGCTACAAATCCACGAAGAGATCCCTATACCCAAGCCGGAGCTTTTGGGAGAGAAATAGTATATCCTCCCAACAGAGAGGTGAATCGATGGAATGTTTATAGTCCACGCGGAGAGCTGACTTCAACCGAATATTCGCCGATGGTAGAGTATCAAAGATCGGATCCCAACACAGAAAACCCACCGAGAAATCGCTTTGATTATAGCGCATATAGAGTCGGAGATACTTTTTTATATTCTCCCCCAATGCCTGGATCCAATCAGCCAGCATCCCATCAGCCGGATTCCGTGCGATCTTCAAATGCACTCCAGTCGTATCCATCACACAGAGAAGCGTCTGCTTTCGCCATAGTGGATCCAAACAATGCAAATCCAGCCAGAAATCGCTTTGATTATAGCGGATATAGAGTCGGAGATACTATTTTATATTCTCCCCCAATCCCTGTATCCAATCAGCCAGCATCCCATCAGCCGGATTCCGTGCGATCTTCGAATGCACTCCAGTCATATCCATCACACAGAGAGGCGTCTACTTTCGCCATAGTGGATCCAAACAATGCAAATCCACCCAGAAATCGCTTTGATTATAGCGGATATAGAGTCGGAGATACTTTTTTATATTGTGCCCCAATACCTGGATCTAATCAGCCAGCATCCCATCAGCCGAATTCCGTGCGATCTTCAAACGCACTCCAATCGTATCCATCACACAGAGGGGCGTCTTCTTTCGCCATAGTGGATCCAAACAATGCAAATCCACCCAGAAACCGCTTTGATTATAGCGCATATAGAGTCGGAGATACTTTTTTATATTCTCCCCCAATCCCTGGATCCAATCAGCCAGCATCCCATCAGCCGGATTCCGTGCGATCTTCGAATGCACTCCAGTCATATCCATCACACAGAGAGGCGTCTACTTTCGCCATAGTGGATCCAAACAATGCAAATCCAGCCAGAAACCGCTTTGATTATAGCGGATATAGAGTCGGAGATATTTTTTTATATTCTCCCCCAATACGTGGATCCAATCAGCCAGCATCCCATCAGCCGAATTCCGTGCGATCTTCAAACGCACTCCAATCGTATCCATCACACAGAAGGGCGTCTTCTTTCGCCATAGTGGATCCAAACAATGCAAATCCACCCAGAAACCGCTTATATTATGGCGGACATAGAGTCGGAGATATTTTCTTACATTCTCCCTCAATCCCTGGATCTTATCAGCCAGCACCCTTTCGGTCGGATTTCGTGCGATCTAGAAATGCAGCTTGGCGGGTCTTGGAAATTGCACTCCAATCGGATCCATCATACAGAGAGGCTCGAACTCGAACTTCATGTATATGCCACCATCCGAATTGTCCTCAATTCGGTGCTCAGTTTGAGGATGCTAGAACCCGACGTGTATTAGCAAGCAGACAGTTTACCACGTATACCCCCTCGGGACGCCTTGTACCTCAATCCTGGTACCATGCCTTGCAACACGCTGGACTGTTGCGGACTACACCTAGAGAGCAGTCGGCAAACCAATATTCACCCATCGGACAGGATGTAGCCCGATCCGTGAATGAGCAGCAATCCAATCCAGCCAATGACCCGGCTACAAGTCCACCGAAAGAGCTGGCTAATGGCCCACCACACTTGCATGGTCCCTATGAGCCGCTGCTGGCCCATCGCCTGGCCAATGCCGTGGAATATGGCCTATTCACTGCTGAAGACGACGACGACGGTCAGACTACACTGTTGATGAACGACGTCCTAGATCAGATAGTAAGACTGCGACCCGATTTAATGGAACAACCCAACGATGATAACAACGAAACGATTAATCCCTTGGACGTGCGTGAAGCGAATATAAGAGAAGAGCAGAAGACGCTCTGGGAAGTTTGTAAGAGTCGCCGCAATGACAAGTAATTCAAAGAATAACTGCAGGAGACAAGCTGGACGCCAAAGAAAAACAAAATTTTAAAATTTATACAAGTGTTATATACTCGCACAAGATAGTTTCTAAAACTACTTATACCTATATGTTTCGATATTTTTAAAGACAACCCCACGTTAATTTTATCTGTATTATTCAAATTTCGAAAATCTGTCAGGAACTTTCCTTGACGCGAGAAAAATGGCGAAGAATAATAAAAATAATAAATAAATAAAATAAAAGTCGAGATCGATTCCAAAGCTGACGAAGGTACCACATGTGTGGTTTATATTAAATTGTATAATCATTGTATTCCCTTTTTAGATGGTGTCCAAGGATGCCGATGAAGTAAAAGTAGACGAGGCACCTGCCGCACCTGTGGAAAGGGGAAGCTGCTAAGCCTAAGGGGCTGACAAGGCCTAGCTCTTCTCTTCTCTTCTCTTGAAAGTGTAAATCCTCAATTGGTGGATATTTTCAGTGACAGCGAAAGCTTTTGCAGCTGAAAGAAAAGCGTCTCGAAGTGGGGATATATTACAAACATTATTTATATATAAATAAACAAATATTGCTTGAGCTTTTAACGATATTTATGATTTTACCAACGTTTTTTTTATCGGCAAGGGCCCCCCACCATGGGAGAAGCTGATTAAAATGAGATTCAAACTAAAAGTCCACATTTCTAATCTAACTGACACTTTTACAGCGCTATTTTACCGTCGATGGGTTTTCTGTTAAAAATCCTCGTAAAATACTAAGACAGGACATCACATTAATCACTGAATTCTTGGACCTCTACATCGCTGTCCACATCGGGCCCATCATCGCTCAGGTCCTCCTCTTCGTTGTCATGCATCTCCTCGGGCACTCCCAGCTGGAGACGTTTCCGCTGCAGCAGGGCGGACCAACTGAGTCGGGTCTCGCACAGCGGACACTCGCCACCAATGGGTATGTATTGGCCGGGCTCATCGCCCAGCAGATAGCTGGCGAGGCACAGCATGTGGCAGGTCAGCCGGCAAGTGGGATTGGTGCAGCCTAGCCGTGAACGCTCCGGCTGTTCGATGCTTTGCATGCAGAGGTGACACTCGTGGGCCCAGGCAACAGGCGGAGCAGTACCGGTAGCCTCCTCCAGTTTACGCTGCGAGGCGGAGATGGACACCTTTCCGCTGACAATCTCCATGTGGCAGGGTATCGGCAGGTCAAACGCACGCTCATAGTCCGTTTCCAGCCAGCGGATGGTGAGTGCCAGACGATGCCACGGCCCCACGCTCAGCATGCGATTGAGAATCCTAAAATTGTAATCAAAATGCGTCTCCTTGGGCTTCTTGCGCTTCAGATCGGGAAAGATCTTCAAGCGGGTGGAGAGCGTGGGCTGCTGCCAGGCCCACTCGAACTGCAGGGCCGAGATATTGTTGGGAAAGCCATGGACAATCATGACCATCTGCCAGGGCCCCTTCTTGCTGGTCTTCTTCGCTCCACCGAAATCGCAGCCACGATTATGCTGCTTGATACGTCGCTTGGGATTGACGGTGAAGCCCACATAGCATTTTGCACGATAGCGCGATTCGAGGCTCTGGCTGCATAGCAAGTAGACGCCATAGAAATGTCCCTTGTGGGCGATGGCTTCATCCTCAGGCGGCGGCGGCATCTTCAAGTGTGGCTGTGAATGCAGTTTAAAATGGGGATTACTAAGGCGTTTACTACCAACAAAAGGAGACGACTGTATTGGCGGGGAGACAGCTAAAGAGAGACTTTTAGAAGACTTAGACTAGTTTATTTTGTTAACTTTCAATTGCCATCGTTAATTTAATTCTAATTTGATGTTTGACGCTGTGGCCAAGCCATTGATTTGTTGCTGCTGTTGTTGTGGAATCACTGCCTGCGCCTGGCCAGGCTCGCCCCGCTGCACCGAGCCCCCCAATGGCTGTGCCTCAGCGGCGGATGCCGTGCCATTGCCATTAGCTGTGGCCATCATACCCCCCGTGGCTGCCGCCTCGCCAGCTGTGGCGGCTTCGCCACCATTGCTTTGTTGCAGTTGTTGCTGTTGCTGCTGTTGTTGCTGCTGTTGCGCTGCCGCGGCATTCTCCATGAGTTTGATTCGCTTCCTGGTGTAGTGCTGCCACTGGAGTATGGCCTGATCATCGATGAACTTGCAGCACTGCGAGTTGACGATCTCGCGACGAAAGTGTTCGTATTGCAGGAGATCCAGGAAGTACAGGCACATCGGGTACATGAGGTATTTGGCATAGTCCGGCTCCTTCCAGTATTGCAAGTACTTTAGATAGTTGATGAACGATTGGTCCTTGAAGTAGCCACGTTGGGCCAGGACTACAATAAGACAACATACTATGTGTAGAAAGGCGTTCCTTTGTTGAATGATCATATCTTTGGTTCGACACTTACAGTTGAGATAATTTGGATTGGAGAGACACTGCACAAACTCTAGTTCTATTTGCCATCTTCTTTTCTGCTGCTCTTCGGACTCTACGGTCGCTATGGAGAGAAGGATCAGAGCCATTAGACCGGTCACACAGGAGTAATTTTTGTTAAAACATTATACTTTAGAGAGCATGCCTGCGGAATCGAATCGAATGTTTTAGCTAACTAAAAGCGTGTCAGTAGATGTTAACATTTAAGTATATTTATGTTAGAATTAATGTGTGTTCTTTTGGCGTGTACTTACTCTTACCCTTTCCGTACATTTTTGCCATTTTGATTGTGGAAAGGGTCGTCTCGTTGTCGGTGTTTTTGCGTTTATTCAGTTTCAGTCTCAGTTTTGTACTTTCTGTGTGCTACTATATGGATGTGGCTGTGGCTGTATGTTCTTGTGCTTCATCGAAATTGAAACGAAAATGTACAATAAACAATAACACACAAAATATAATACACAAAAAAATGTATGATGGCAAACGAGGAGGGCAAACAAAAGAAAACTGAAATTGTGAAATAAAAGCGAACCGAACACAGGGCGGGCACTCAAAAATATCAACTCGTCTATGGGGCACTGGCGGTATGGCTGTCGCTCCTTTTGTGTTGGTGATTTCTTGTGGTAAAGCAGTTTAAATTAAGTTTTTAATTTCTACAAACCGTAAGAGTTCATTTGGATTGGAATCAGTGTGAACGCGGATCGAATTTACGGTCTGACCCTCAGAAATATACCAAAATATACCATTCCATTTTCAAAATATACCGTAAATATACTGACGAATTAACGAGTTCCATCATTCATATTCCTCGTTTTTGATATTCCGTCGAATATTACTAGCTAGCTAAATTCATCTGCTCTGAACTCATAATTTTATCCGATTACTAAATCAATCTCCTACAAGACTGTATGATCTTAAATTTTCATATATATTGCATTGCTCATAGAAAAAAGTTAAAGCACCAACGGTCAACAGTGACAAGAAATTCAGTGACTTGGCGATAAATATACGTTTTGACCCTCAGAAATTTACCAAAATATATACCGATGAAAAAAGGAACGTAGCCCTCTTAAGCCCCCCCCTATTTAAACAGTTCAACGACTTGAGGTAGATGGCGGAATATATTACTGAGTGTAAATTCTTTTTGTAGATCCATGCAATCTTTTCTCTGAACTTAGAAAACCATATCTTTTACCTGAACTGCGCTAAAATGATTTAATGTTAATTTGCGGTGGGATACTAAAATACCCCCTTGGTCTACAGTAGGTTAATCGGCCTCCGTCAAGGATTGAATACCATATATCTCGTTTTTAATATTCCGTCGAATATTAATAGCTAGATAGAACCCTCAGCCAGGCCACATACCAATTCTTGGTATCTGCAATAAGACAATAAACTGCAAAATTTCGTTGTGATAGCTTTAAAAAATAGATTGACTGATTTCTCCATATATTGGAGACCGCGATGACAAACATTTCCGAAATTCTTTAATATGCTTATCATTAGGGCCTGAAGGAAATGCTGCGAAGAGAGGATATCCCACTACAAAATAGAGAGCAAATCCAAAAAAAAAGAAGCAATTCCCAACAAACTCGAGCGCCATATAGAAATTGCTTGAAAGTGAATGAGCGACAAGGATTTAAATGCAATGCATTGGAATAAATGATAGAAGAAGTACAATTTAAGAGAAACAACAAATTTTGAAAAAAAAACTGCGTATAGAAGTTTCTGTACCCCTTGTTCTTAAATTTGTTCCTTCAAAAAATAAATTTAAATTTTTTCCACCACCCATGGCCGTCAATACAGGGATTCTATAGTACATTCATGGTATTTTCGTTTGGCCTGGCCTGCCAAATACGGTATATTTTGAAAATGACACGGTATATTTAGGTATTTTTCTGACGCTCAGTCACACTGCTTGTCTGTATACCAGCGTTTTTCATCCAAATTTTCAAACAAACTGCGAAGAAAGTACGGAAATCATCAGAATAAACATATCTTATCGCATTCAAACAACTGTACGAGCAGTATTCTACAAACAAATAGTTACTTGGAAAAGTACTCAAACCGATAAGGGAAGCATTTCGAACTGGAAAAAGTGCGTGCAAGTTGAGACTAGACTTTATAGCAGAAAATTGCGCCTTTGTTGGTAATTTTCACGCATCAGCGTGGGACATTAAATTCTTGCGCCTCAGCAGGGGACTGAAAACGCTAAACGGAGTCGTAAATGTAAGTACAAATTGAAATAACGCTAGTATACAGAAGTATATATGCATAAGAATAGGCGTGACCCCATTTAATGGAATGAATCAGTCTCGCCCCCTCAAAATGTCTGTTTGTTGTAGTTGTTGTAGCAACTATAAATAGAATACAGTAGAGTCTCATAAAACGCAAACCCAGACGCCCGATGATAGAAGGTGTTGCGAACATGTCGAGTGAAAATACCATGCACGGCTGTATTTTCATACCAGCTGCAGATTTATTGATGGATTGAGAAAGTGCTCGCTCGCGTGTGCTTAGCGTTTATGGCTGTCGTCAGCTGCCTTTTGCAATGCCACCTACCTGCAACCGTATCCTTCGCCTTTCAAATCGTTTTCTACCTGTTATAGTATAAAATAGATTTCCATTCCTTATTTCATTTCAGTTGCAAACCAAGTTTCAAGCTCAACGCACACGCAGTCTAACTGTAAACGGAAATCAGTGATCGATAAATAGAAATCCACCAAACCAACAAAGTTGCAGATAAATAATTTACCACAAAATAACACATACAAAAAGAACAAACTAAAAATGGTTCAGACCGGAATATCGTTAAACGAACGATTCACCCAGATGCAATCCAGACAGAAGCAGGAGCAACTGGCAGTCAATGGCCGTGGACGCCGGAGCCGCTCTCAGAGCCGCAGCCGCAGGATTGTGGACAGCAATGTAGCAAATCCAATTGCATCGGCGGCCAATTCCCGCCTGCTGCAGGAGTTCAAACGGAAGCACACCGTGCAGACGGCCCTCAAACTGAAGCGCGTACGTTTCCCCAAATCCAAAAAACAAACAGACAAGCCATGACAGATCTCAACCACAAGATATCATATAACTCTGGGATATGAGCATCAGCTTGATAAATAACTGACTTGGCCAGGAGAAGGAGACTCGGACAATGGACGACAATCATTGACAAATTGGAGCGGAACGCCTTCTGCGTTGTTCCAGGCCACATTCGACATGGGTTTTGAGTGTCTCTGTGTGTGCGATGTGTCTCTGTCGGTTAGTCCCTCCTGTTGTCCAGCCAACGCCAACGCAGACTCCCAAATCTAGACTCTCTTTCTAGAGAGACTTTCAAACTTAAACTTGAACTCAAACACGCTCGCTGTAAAACTCCCAAAAAAAAAACAGATGCTGCGCTCCTTCAACTCCGATTGTTATCAAACAAAAAAATCCATCCACAAACCTTATGCATCCTTACAGAGAAGCTTACGGAACACTGGCGGCGGCGTACGCGGAGCACGCGTGGGCGGCATCAAATCGGTGCGCCTGGCCCCCAATGGAAAGCCCATGCGGTCAAACAATGTGACCCGGGTAGCAACGTAAGAATCCTCGACTATAACCCAATGGCCAGACACCCACTGCAATGAAACATCTCTGTACTTCTGCTTCTACATATCCGCTAACTGTGCAGGATGCGTGCCGATCTCGTCGCTAACAGCAATCTGACACGTCGTCGCAGCGGCAGCAGCACTCGTCGCTCCGCCTCGGCAGTGGGCGGCCTTCGCCAGCGACTGGGAAACCGTCGGCCCTCTGTGGGTGGCGCCTCCGAGCGTGTTGAGCGACATCAGCGTCAGCTGATTAGGCAGCAGCAGCAGCAGTATAATCTTCATCAGACCCGTGGACGCTCCCGCAGCCGTTCCCGTTCCCGCCTTCCCCAAGTGAGCGCTCGCAATGAACGTTCTCGCTCGCAGAGTCGCGGACGCAGCGCCGGCTCTCAGTTAACTCGTACACGCTCTCAGAGTCGCAATCGTGGACGCGATCGTCGCCAGCAGTCGGGTACTAGGGCTGGACAACAAACACCCCGTGTCTCGGTCAAGCAGCGTCTGGGCGTGCGTCCAGGCCAGAGCAAGGTCGGTGCCAGAGCCGGAGCGGGAGTTAACCAGGCGAAGAATCCGCGCCGTGCATCGAGCAAACTACGTGGTGTGGCTGGCGGGCGGGTGGAGAAGCGTCGCAATGCCAATCCCCCACAGAAGGGGGTGTCCGCATCCCTTGCCGGACGACGAGGACGTCCACGTGGAAGGTAAGTTCTCCTGCAACAAAATCATTAAAAATCAAATACCAATACAAACTTTTCCTTTACAGATCTGCTGCTAGGGCTGCTGCTGCTGCTGGGGGAGGTGCTGCTTCGGGCTCCAATGCAGCCTCCACACGTCGCTCGCGCTCACGCAATCGACCTGCTGCCGCTGCTGTCACTGCTGCCGCCGCTACCCCGGGAAGGGCCAACAAAACACGCAACCGCCGTGGCCGCAGCGCTGGCGCTGCTAAAGGTTCCGGTGCCAAGGGGGCCGCCGCCAACAAAAATGGTAACAGAAACAATAGCAAAAGCAATGCCAGCAAGGGCAAGACCAACAAGGGCCGCGCAGGAGGTGGAGGTGGCAAACCAGGGCCACAGCAGCAACAGGCTCGTCGGGGACGCAGTCGTACTCGTACTGGTCGTCAGGCTGCAGGTAAAAGCGTTACAAGTCATGAGCCGCACAGCTAAATGGACACCCAACTGGAACCGGAGGCTCTGCAGCAGCTGAACTTGGAATTTCTTTCTCAATAATTTTGACTCCCCTTTCTGTGGAATCCCATTCTAATATCATGTATTTTCTTGTACCCCTAGGCAAAGGCAAAGGAGGTCCACGTGAAGAGGTCAAACGCGAGGATCTGGACAAGGAGCTGGATCAGTACATGTCCACCACCAAATCGGAAATGGACTATTTGCTAAAGTAAACTCGACTCGTCGTTCGACCAAAGAAGTAGGAGGAAGGATCAAAGGATTAATGAAGAAAGTAACCAAGCAACCACCGGCTTAAACAGTTTATGTTTCTCTTAGTTCAATAAGGTACCAAATAGTTTATAATTATCTCTAATCAGATGTACTAAAAAAGAGTCGCGAGAAGCACGCAGACATTTATGTTCTCTAAAGGAAAGCTAATTTTTGTAAGTTATTCGTGTAAATATATGACAGCATACTGTAAGTTAATCAAACTATTGAACTATTGAAAGCTTGATCGATGTTAATGTTAAACGCATTGCCCCGAAATACAAACTTATTCATTGCTCAACTAGTAAAAAAGGTTTTCAAGAGTTTTCTTTGGCAACCCTCCTCAATTTTCATTTAAAAACAAAAAAGAAAAGATAACATTCCTATTTTTTTTAGTGGTGCTAGAAATCAAGAATCGCATGTGTGCACAACCAGTTACGCCCCTAACCGTTTCCCTCATTCACATCGACTGGCAATCTCCCATCTTGTGGGACCTGAAGATAAATCTATTTATTTTCAAGTCACTTTTTTGTGTGCTTGTGTTTGTGTGTGGGTTTTTTTTCTCTTCTTTTTAATCCGTTTTTTTCTTTTGTCTTCTCTTTCTTGGTCCCCACGTTTTTCCTAGGACTTGAGTGAATATTTTTAATTTCTGTGATTGATTGCAGTTTGTGGGCGGTTGGGTTTTCCAGGTAGTCAGTGGTAGCTGTGGATTGGATTTGGCATTTTAATTAAATTTTCCCAGCTCCTCCGAGCTGTCTCCCACACTGTGTTTGTGGATCTGGGATCGAAAAGGAGGAAAAGTGCACAACTTTGTTGGTGAAAATGCATTTAGTTGATTTGTTCAACTCATTAATTGAATTTCGATCAGTTTTCCGAGTCAACAACTCCATCTTAATCAGAGCCCCAAGTCACAAACTCAATCTTAATCAGGCACCAACAAAAACCATAAGCAGTCCCCGATTCAAACCACTAAAGAAATCGTAAGCAGAGCTTGTAAGCCATTAAGTAGCTAAACATGCTTCAACAACTGGCCAATCCGATTAGTTGTCAATGCTAATCAACCGCAACCCCCCGCCAGTGTCCGTCACTCATGCACCCATCCAAAAACTAAAGCCCCCGAAAGCCCACACCCATTCCCGAATGGAACCCAACCATCCGAAAATGGAAGGCAATCCGCTAATTAACACAAAATGGTCATTTGTTTCGCCTGCTAATTGCCCTGTCCTGCCCTGTCCAGGATGTGCATATACATACACCTTCCGGGATTCTGGATGCTGGTAGCCTCCGTCATTAACCCTTTGTCGCCTGTCAGCTGTTTGGCGAGCATTTAACAATTTATAAGCAATTAGCAAATGTTGCTTTAGCAGCGCCTAATTAGACAATTCAATTTCCAGTTTCGTAGAAATTATGAGGGACCTTTTAGGGATCTTTTTATTCTAACTCTGGGGTTAATCAGGGTTCAGTGGCCCCCTTCGCCCTTTGGCAACATGTTGCAAAATGGTATTCTATTCTTTTTTCAGTGCCTCATGTTGCCAGCGTCTCCCAAAGTACTCCAAACCTATCCATCCCCCATCCAAAAACCGGGCCCCCGTTCACTTTGTTGCCATCAAAGTGAAGCCCCCAATTTGTCAGCGTTGGCAGCTGTGAATGGCTCTCGGCCTCTCCTCGCTGACTAAAGTAAGTAAATAACCTGGCCATCAGCGGGGGCCAAACTTGGAGCTGTCGCGGACTTACACTGGTCGGTGGCAGGGGTAGGGTGGGGTCTCTTTCTAGCCACGTCTCCAGGCAAAAACCAATTTGACTAATCCGCGCAGAGCACACGAAAAAGGTGGCAAAACCATGGATGGTCTTCGAGTCCTTCTATCCTTTACTTGTCCTTTTTCAGATTACCGGATGGGACGGCGGGAGGAAGGGAAAACCCATTTTGCGGTAGTTAATTCGTTTGCTGAATGCTCAAGCTAAAACTACACAGTTGAGTGGTCCCATAACCTTTGCTCTCCCGATTTATACATAAATTTCCACCAGAGATTTGAGGCACACATTTAAAATTGCCTCAACAGTGATTGGGTGAAGAGAAGGTGTCCTTCTCCGACGGGGCTTACAAGCCAAATCCCTTTATCAATAACATACATGACTGGGGAGGCCATGGTGCGGGTGTAAGAGTCTCCGGTTTTGGGCCACACGTGCAGCACTGACAGCAAACAGCAAACAATGAGTGCAAGAAAAACACAAGAATCGTGCCAAAATCAACATAAAAAAAGCCAAGTCAACCCGCTGTCCATCACGCATACGCCCTGTTGTCGATGTGTTGTTGATGTTTGGCTGCTTCTTTGGATGCTTCCTGTGCTATTGCTACTTTTGTTTGTACTATTTAGAGGCACACACCAAAATCAGCCTTCACTTTGAAGTTTACGAGTATGTTCAAGTACAGGGTATTTGTGGGGATAGAAGGTTATGCGTATCTAATGGTTTGTATAAGTGCAGAGATCTTAAAATTTGACTAAAATCTAGTCGTAATTGCAGAGCTTTCGTATGTGGTGCTCAAGTGTATTCTAATATTTCTTTACCAGAATTTATTTCCTTAGTTTTTATTTGAGAAAATAAACCGAAGTACCTACAGCCCCAAAATGCTGCTTCTGTCTGAAAAACCAAATAGCATTTACCTCAAATGACATTTCTATTGTAATCAGTGGCGAAACGCGACTCCTCTGCCGCCTTCTCAGCCTCTCTGCCACACTTGGTTGCGGCTAATGAAGCGGCAAAGTGTTGAATGACAGTCTGTCTGTGGCACACGCACCCCAAATACAGACATTACGAGTGTGCCTGAGTGAGTGTGTGGCATAATAAATAAGTTGAATGTCTTTCTTATGAAAATGTGCTCGTATGAACCAAAGATTGAGCGATCTCAGCATTTTTGCCTGTGATTTGTGTCTTGGAAAAGAAAACACACAATAAAACAGGCACAAATTTAAATAAATTGTATTAAGAAGGCGGACCAAGGACCACCGAATTGCCAACCTTAAGATGTTAATCAACGCACTTAATACGCAGAAAAGAAAAGCCAAGTGCATGCGGTGAGAGCCAGGAGCTCTCTTTTCTCTAAGGAGGTAAAATGCCGGCGGTGCAATCAATTTCACGGTGAACCACAGACCCTCCCTCCAGTCCCTGCTCTCTCTCTCTCTCTCTCTCTCTTTCAACTCTTGTGGCCATATCTGCTCTAAGCCATAAACAACCGTCAGTCAGTGGCAACTTAATTGTAAAAACACAACTTTGTTGTTGTCAGGCTCCTCTCTGCCACTAGCTCCTGGCCTTGGCGACTGGCTTTCGTATCGCCTTAGCGGTCTTAGCTGCCGTCTGCTGGTCCTGGCTCCTTCTGCAAGACATGCAACAGAGGGAATTTGTCATGGCACTGGCAACTGCAACTTAAAGCAGTCTTCGGCACTCAGTTTCAGTTCCATATCCAGTGCCTTCTCCATCTCCGATTTCCGCTTCAGTTCACTTGACAAACCCAAAGCAAAAACAAAGAGCAGAAAATCAAAAGAAAATGATTTTTGGGTGGTGCAAAACTTTTGTCCTTGCAAAGCATTCGAATTGCATTAAATTCATACCAATAATGCAATTTTCATGGCATTTATGACAGAACACAGAACCCCATCTTCTACCGCGCATGCGATTATTGGAAGCTATATCCAAAGTTTTGGCAGGGCTGTCAAGCAAACCGATGTTTCATGTATGGTTTTTATCTGTGTACTCGTACTCGTGTGGGTGTAAAGAGCAAACGGGAGAGTGACAGAAGTTAGTGGGAGCTTGTGACGTAAAGCACTTAAGTCCGCCTAACACTCACATATCTTGATTAGATACGCCCCAGGCCTGTGCTGTGCTGCGCTGTGCTGCGCTGTGCTGGGGCACGTTGTCGGTCTCTCCATCCCTCGGTCTGTTTCTCTCTGTCTCCCTCGGTTTTGCGGCTTTGCAAATGCAACCGACGGCATTGTCATTCCGGAACTCTAAGCTATGCTCTCTCAAAGGAATTGTATGCCGGAATTGTTGCTGAAAGTAAACACATCCTGGCGTACAATATTAAGTACATATTTGTTTGTCATTTCGTGTGGTGGTGGTGGAATCTTTGAAAAGGGCAAAGCCTTTGTTTTGATGTCCTGCAGCAAGTTTATTGGGGGATCGGGCTAATCTTTTGACTGAGAAACGAGCTGGCTGTAGCTGCTTAAAGGAATTGGAGTAGAAGTTTTCACTAATTAATACGAAAGATATGACATACAAGATGATGTCTGATGGTACTCGCTTCATAAGAGATTCTTCATCGGCTCATCCTAGATAAGAATCGTCTCTTGTCATAAACTAAAATTATAATATTTTAAGGAAACACGAAAGGAAATTTATGTACATTTTCATGTTTCCAAAAAACTTGTGGCATCAAGTCGAGAAAAACACCACATAATCATCTCCATCGAACAAGTATTTCCACTCCAAGACATCGCTACCATTTCAGGACTGGAAAAACTTGTGTCATTCGAAATGAAGAGAACCATTTCGTACAGAGAAATAGTATATTTCCATTTAATATATAATATATATCAAGTATTGCATTTAACATTAAACTTAGACACTATATAGACATACACAGACATACACAGGACTAAGGGAACTAGGGAAACAGCAAGGCTGCCTGGACATTGGAATAGGCATCGAGTGGGAAGTGTAGGCATACTAATCGAACTATGTACTTCCTAAACTATTTAGAGGCTTAGCATTCTAATGACTAACAAACACAGCTGCTACACAGGTAATTTCAATAGGTTTCTCAATGCTTTTTTAACTCACTTAAGTTAAAAATTAATTTTAGGTATTCCTTTCCTTTAATCATTTAAAGTTATGTTTAGTCTAGGCTTAGGCTTTAGGCTTAACGCTACAAATACAGTGTGTGTGTGTGCGATTAAAGCTAGAAAATGTTGGCATGGAAATGAAAACACAGGTACAGTCACTTCATCATAAAGCACACTCGCTATCTTTCTCTCTCTCTCTCTCACTCTCTATTCCTGTTGGTCTTTCCACTATCTATGTATCTCTTGCCGTCTGTCATACAACGATATGATGAGTTTTTGTTAAAGTTAAAAGTTAAAGGTTTTTTTGTTACTCTTGCTGTAGGTACAGTTGCCGCAAAAGCCATCAGTTGTTGTCGCATTGATTGTGTTTCGAGTTTTTGGTTTTTGTTACGCATGGATCACCCTGCAGTTCTTTGCTTAATAAGCAGCTAATAAGTACAGTTGCCTCAAGTTCGAGCTAAGTTTTTGTTGTTGTAGCTTCTTCGCTTCATTATAAATTCGTATTTTTTTATGGTGAGAGAATGCTGGTGGGGTCGGTGGTTCCTTCTTAGCATTCGTCGTCGTCGATTGTATAGCTGCCCTGAAATTCACTCAGCGGCGTCGCATTCGCAGTGGATGGCGTCATGAGTGGTGCGCCCTGAAAGGAGATTGCCAACGGTAGAGCGGATGGGGCGCACAGGCTCAGGGCTCCGCGTCCTTCGGTCACAGAGCGATAGCGCAAAGGTCGACCGGAACTGCAAGGGATTTCAATAAAAATAATATTAGGTTTTTTCGGTTCAACAATCTCTCTTTTTCCTACAGGGTGTTCGTATGAAATGAGGGTATAGAAAAACGAACCCAAAAGAACAGACTTTTATCTTAAAAAGTAAAAAAGTTGTGGCAACTCAATATTCCTGTTCTTTTAGAGGGTATCCAAAATCAAATATTTGAATGAGTATATTCTGTATTAAATTTCATTTATTCTCTATTTTCTTTTCTAGGGAAATGCCCCCTTTAATCCTGCTGGACAATGCGCTATAATCCCTCCTCTTAATGGCTGGTCATTCATCTTGCATCGCCCCTTCCCTCCTCTCTTTTACCAATCGAAATACAAATACACGAAAATCAATCATACGTCACGTTGCACATCAATTCCCAGCACAATGCACTCTCCATAGCAATAAATTAGTATTCCACAATGCCAAAAACTTACCGCTCGCAATTGCATTTGAGCAGACGTATGAAGGCCGCCCGAAATGTCCGATTGAAGATGGTATAGATGATGGGATTGATCGTGGAGGAGACATATCCCAGCCAGAGGCAGGTGTTGACCACATGCTCGGGCACCTGGCACTCGGGGCAGGCGGCAAAAATGATGTTCAGTATGAAGAACGGAGACCAGCACAGGACAAAGGTGAAGAACACCAGACCCAGGACCTTGGTGGCCTTCTGCTCCGTGGCCACTGCATTGGCAGACAAACTATTTCGTTTGCTGCGATTGTTAAGGAACCTAACAAAAAGAGAGATATACGATTCAGTTATTGTCCTGGGGGTTTTCTTTTCCGCATAATTAATTTATTGTTTCACTCACCGCAAATTGAGTGTGGGCGTGGCCACACGATTTAAAGCAAACTTAAAGGGACGCAATTTGTGGCGCTGCTGTCGTTCGTCAGGCTTCGCTGTCGGTATAGACCTCACCTGCTGCTCCAGGTGGTGATTGCCACCTCCGCGCCCGCCTCCGTCTCCGCTCTGGTTGTGGTTCTGTCCATGTCCCTGTATGGTAGATATGCTCACTATGCTGGAGCCATTTCCACCGCCTCCAGGAGTTGTGCAGCTCGTTGTCGCAGCTGCTGTGCTATTGCCTCCGCCTCCAGCTCCAGCTCCATTGCCATTTGTTGGGTAACCCAATTGTGGCTGGGAGATGCTGACACGCACAGAGGCTCGTCGATTCGGATGGCTATAAGAAAGTGGAGAGTGAGAGAGCAGGTTTTCGGGGCAAAGGAAACGGAAGGGCAAACTCGCATATTTAGATTGTTTTTTTTTCTTTTAGCGAGCGTTTGATATTAGATTTGAGTCTTTTGATTGCCTGGGACCCATCCGTTCCGACACCGAACTCAACAGTTGATCAAATTGACTTTTAATGTAATGAAGCAGCAGGAGAGCAGGGAGCAAGGACGGTAGAGCTGCAGAGGAGGAGAGCACAGGAGATGGTAGCCTTAGGAGCCAAATGTAATGACTTTCACTTTTCTCGGGGTGTGCGAACCGAACCCCTGAACCGTCATGGATCTCTTCCCCATATGTATCCTCTGCCGGAGCTTAGGATCTGGCAATTTAGCTAAATGCTTTGTTTTTGGCAGAATGGGGGGCGAATGGAAATGGTTTTCGGGAAACTGCACAGCGGAGTGATGTATTAAAGTGAAGTTATGGGTGTGGCGCAAAAAAAAGTAGTAAACGAAATTTGAGGGATAGAAGTCTTTAAGAAGGATTCAAGTGAATGAAATAAAGTGAAAAGAAATTACGAAAATTAAACTGCAAAAGCATTTGGTGGAACGATAGCCAGTAACGAGCGTTCAATTATCCAAAAAGGAGAAGAACAAAACTGTAAATTATTTATATTTATGCATCCTAGAATGAACAACGTAACTTAATGAGACGATAATTTCTCAACCTAATGAAACGTACAACTTTCTTTGTATTTTGTTCCTCTTTCGAAACTAAACTTGCTGCAGGACACAGCGCAGAGTGAAACTAAAAACGATACCAGCAAACTTAGCCCTCAGTCCATTCTTTTGAACATCCTCCAATGATGAATTTATAATTTGTGCCTGCATGGGGCAACTTTGTCTCATTTTGGATGACAGAAGTCGGGACATCGGAATAAGTGATCTCAACTCTCGGCGGGGGCCAACAAATGCATAGTGCAACTTTTTGGAGGCCAGCTATAATGTGGCAGGCAGCCTTTCTGGCAACTTTGCAACTGTTGCTGCCTCAGCGAATAAAACATAAAGTTTTTCAATTTCTGCCAGCAGCAGAAACAGCAGAAGCATTTAAATAAGCACCGCCCAAGTGGCGTCAAATGTCCAACTAATATTTTGCAAGCGAAAGCGAAAAGTTTTTCCTGTAACGAAAAGTTGTCCAGGGCTCAGGTTCCACCTGCTTGCTGTTGGACTCGTGGCTCATTAGGAATTCATATATTTATGCGCCAACTTGTTCGTCACATAATGCCCCGAAAAAAGCGAGGCGCATAAACGTGACATTCGTCAGTGGCGGCGGGCGACTGAAGCCCCATTCACAGCCCCGGGGCGTGCTTAAGTCGAGGACTTACTTGGGTCTTGACTTTGGCTCTACGTAATTCTCCTCCTCGTCCTCGTCCTCCTCCTCCGCCTCCGTGCTTTGGTTATGCTAAAATTCTGCTGACAACCGGCAAGCAAATGTCATTTGCAAATTTTTGCTGGCATTTTCGGTTGCACTTTGCTTCCATCTTTCGGTTATTTTCCTTTTGTGGAGTTCTGGCTACATTGTCGGATGTGACATTCGTTGCTGGCGTTTCTTGTGGCTTCCCTTTTTGCATTTTATGTGCTATTTATTGTTGCAGCAACAGCAAACACCAACAATGTGGCAAGAAGGGTACCCGGAGCACAGCTGAAGTGCCAGTGCGACAAACCGTTTCGTGTTTGCGTGCTTTTTTTTGCTCTTTCCCTCGCTGCACCGCATGTCGTATGAGTGATTTATGTTCAGGACAAGGCTGGTGCAAAATATGTATACGCCATGTTGTGCGACAGCTTCTGAATGTGCATTTAATTACAAGAGATGATTGTAATTGATTGTTTGCAAGCCAGCCCTCATATGGTGGAAAGGAGCGGCTACTTGTGGCAGGGAACGGACATGGATTCCTTCTCTTTAAGCCAAAAACTTATTGCCACAAAGAAGAAATGAACATAATATCACTTGAGTCCAAAACCGAAGTCAACAACAAGGAGCAAGAACCGCTTGGCACTTCGTAGAATGTATTGTAAATTATGTAAATTTCCTGAAGGAAAGTAGTCGGAAAAACTTGGTCCAAATGGCGCCCTTAGCCGTTTCCCCGGAAGGAGGAGTCGTGTAAAACAAATGTAATAAATATAAAAGCTTTTGTGTGCTCAGGAGATAATAATCATGTTTTTATTCTGGTTCTTTCTGGTTGGCGGAATCTCTTGGCATTGATTGGGGAATTTCGGGTTTTTGTGTTTGGGATTTGTCATTGCCGACGGTTCTGGCCGGTAAGACCGCAATGACTTTTAATTTCATGGATGACTTCGATTTGTGGTCGAGTTGGAGTAGGACAGTGCTTGACCATAACTGGAGGACCACAGAGAATCCAATTAAAGGTTAATTGTCCTTATGCAAAGGTCTCACCGCAAATCAATTCTGTGGAGTCGAATGGCCTCTCTAATTCTAGTTTTTCAAGTGGTTTCCACACTCTAATTAATGCTATGTTGTGGCATAAGCTTACCTGTCCATTAGATTAGGATTGCCGCCGTGTTTGCGCCAGAAGCTATTCGAATGGGGCCTGTTGGCTCGTATTGAAGACCCGGCTGAAATGCTGCCGGAGGCGGGTGTTGACGAATGACGCAAGATGCCGCCGCCAGTAAAACGGAAACTGTTGCGACCACTTAGGCCACCTCTGGTGGCAACTCCTCCTCCAGTTCCGCTGCTGCTCCCTCCTCCCCCATTGGCCACATTGCGAAAGCTGACAGTTCCAATGCTCCGGCTGCTTGTCGTTCTCTGTTGCATCAATGGACGTTCGCTGGCCTCCAAGCTGTTGTTGCCTCTTGTTCCACCTTCTCGTTCGGAACCGGCACCGGCACCAGCACCTCCTGCATTGTTAAAATTTCGATTGCTGTCACTCATGGCCAGGAATTTGTTATTGCCGCTGCTGAAGCTGCTGTGCATCTGTAACTGTTGCTGGCTATGCTGCGGCCTTATCGTGAAGCGTCCACCCAGCCTATAAAAGAAGACACGAGACACAAAAGAGAGGTGAGAGGTGGATCGATGAAGCCTGATTGAGTTAAGGCTAATTTGCAGCGCTTGGCCAGGCTTTGATTGCCCCTCTGTCCGTCAATCAGTAAATGGTGAATGAAAATTGCAACATTTAAGGGAAGCAAAAAAAAAAACGATGACGGAAATTTGGTTCCGTAAAGTAAAAGTTCTGCTGGAGAAGGATTCCCTTCTTCATGTGGAATAATTGAAGGATATCGATTGGCTGGACCAAAAGAGAGTTTGATAATTAACATGAAAGTTGGTTTTCATTTCCTCTTTTACTTTTGCATCGGGTTCTAATTGTGTTTCAATGTCAACGTGGACATGGCATTCGTATTCGTGTAGAGGTAGAAGAAATCAAACCCACTCTTCCACTTGCTCTTACCTTCGGAACAATTCACTCTCTGGATGCTCGGCAGCAAATCGAGCCTTCTTGCGGAGCAGTGGTATGGTCAGGGCATAGGTGGTGACCATCATCAGCATGGGTATATAGAAGGCCACCAGCGAACCAAACACAAAGAAGGCCCGATTGTTGATGACACATATATTCGGCTCCGGCATAATGTTCTTTTCATTGACCAGACCTGCACACATTGGACACAAAAGATGGTCATTATCAACTAGTAAGGGGTAGACGGGGTCTGCAATACTTACCCAAAACTGTAATCGAGCTGGATACCATCATGGCCATCAGCCAGACAATGGCTATCTTAATGCCAGCCAAACGTTTCGTAGATCGATGACGGGACCCAAGCGGATTCCGTATGCCCAGATATCGCCCAAGGCTGATGAAGCACATGTGCAGGATGCTCGATGAACAGGCCAGAACATCGCAGGTCACATAAATGTTGCACCAGGTAAAACCAAGTGGCCAATAGCCTACAAAACAAGTCAAAACAGACCAAAACAGTGTTCAATTAAGGCGAAAAATGCAATGGCAATCGGAGGAAACCTTTCGCCATCAATCTGCCAGCACAAATCAAAGTTAATTAAAACGGCAAAGTTCCGAAAAACTCGTTAGAGAAACCATGAATGACAAAGTGAAATGTGGAAAATGGTATGGAATTGTTTATTGCGGTTTATGTGCATCCAAAGACCAGCCCCAATTGTGGTCGTCAGTACAACTGATAGACGGTTGTGCTGGAATATGACACTTTGATGGGCCCAGACACCACAATGAAAACCGAAGGGAAAGAGTGTGATTTATGGATGAATAGTCAGAAAGAAACTCCTTAACTTTCAATCGAATTTTTTGAGTGAAAATCTCTTTTATTAAATTGAAAGAAATCTCTGTAAAGCAAAGCTTAAACTTGTATTTACAAATATCCAAAATATGATCTATCTAACCACAATTCCACGTCAATTAAACAACATTCTTACGCCAGCGATTCGTTTCCATTTCATTTCATTTCAGAGTCCGTTACAGACCACTCGACGGACTCATTCACCTTGACATCGATGGGGCTGGAGCGACAATCCGGGCAGAAGCTCAAACACTCAATGGGGGGAAAACAGAACACAGAACAAACTCAATTGCCGCAGCCCAGTCGGGGATCTATTTACGAGTAGCTCTCTCTCTCTCTCTCCACTCAATGGCAAATTCAGTATTAATTAGTACAAATTGCGCTTAAATGCGTTGGGTGTTGGTGAGCGTTGGGCTGGTTTTTACACGCTATTTGGCCAGAGATACAGACACATGAGCATGAGGGTCCTTGCCACACACACCAATAGAATATCGAATAGAAGCTGCTGCAGGAGCAGGAGGGCAGACCATCATGTCGTATTTAGTTTTATATGCTTGTCACTGACACAAGCAGACGGACAAACGGACAGACAGACAAAAGTGTGAGAGCAAGAGTGTGAGGGCTTTGTCAATGTATTTATTACGCATACGACATGTTGTTCATTCGCTCAACCCCTGAAGTGGCAGAAGGGCAGACATAAAAGCCTGCACGTAAATGCTAGAATAACTGAAAATTTAATGCGGAAAAGGTCTGCCTCAGTTGTTGATTAAGTTTGCTGGAAAATATTAAAGTATTAGCAAGGAAATCATTTTCTATCCTTTCAACATCGGAATTATATCATTCGTCTGTGCTGTACCATTTTTCGGCATCGGATCTCTATATTTTCTTAGTTTTTAGAAGATTTTAAGAGCTACCAGGTATCATACGGTCGCAACAGAACCTGCCTCTAGTTTTATATTTATCCATAAACCACTTACTCTATAAAATAATTTTGAATTGCTTTGGACGCCCGAAAAAACAAAAGTTAATGTGACAATGGAAACTCAGGCGAAGCAGAAGGCCAGACCGAAAGTCTGGCCTGAGTTTTCACGAAAGTTCAAAATGGTTTGGCAATGGGCGGGAGGCTAAGCCAACTACGATAGCACCACCAACTAAACAATAAGCAATGTTTATACAAACTAAAATCCACACAGAAGACCGCTGGCTGGCTGGCTGGTTGGCTGGTTGGATGACTGGATGACTGGCCCCATTTTCAGCTTAATTGTTGGGCCAGGGCTCTTGGCCAGGCTAAAACCACACTTAAGGCTTTTAGTTACATTTAGTTTACTGTTGTCGTCTACTTCCCAGCGAGGCACACGGAAAAAACATTCGCCAAAAAATACACGCGCATACACACAAAAATATAAACAGACCTTGCCCTCAGCCCTGGGCTTTGGGCCCTGAGCCACGCAAAGTGGCGCAATAAAAGGCCAAAATATAAAAAACTGTTGCATAAAATGTGGCGTGGCCAAAGTGCAACCAAAAAATAAACAGCAAGTCCATGGAAATAAAAGATTAAGACCGGAAGGAATATGGAAGGAAAATCTTTAAAGAGTTGTCTTCAATTCGATTGCGTTAGGGTAGCCGTTTCCCTTAAGAGACATATTTCTATAAATATTATCTGAACTTAACATGGGTTTTTTGAAAGTACCCTAAAGTCTAACTACAGCTTGGAGAATACATTGAAATATAACAATAACTTAAAGACCAGTCCCTGTTGTAATCTGTTTCCAATTCGAAGTTTGCTTTATTTTCTACAGAGAGTAAAAGAGCCTTTAGAATATCTCTCCCTCTCTCTGCTGTATCTGCCCCAGCTAATGGCCAGGACCTAAAAGTAGACTTTACATAAATAAAATGTCAGCACGCAGTGACTAAACTAATGCGCTCTATGAGCAAAATGAATTTTCCCCTAATGTTGTTAATGTGCTTGGACTGGCACTCAATCCATTTAGATGCGATGGGTTTTGGTTCTGGTTGTGCTTCTGGTTCTGGTTCTGGTTATGGCTGTGGGTTTGGTGTTCTGGTTGGGGATCTGTGCGATGAATGTACGTTTAATTTATGCAAACGTTTGATCTGTTTATGGTACGTTGGGCTACCCTGGATGTGAAGCTTGTTGGGTTGGCTGCTGCTGGGGGTAAGGACTTTGTTTTGAGGTTTTATCAGTGTCATATGCAAATAACCCAGAGTTTGAATATGTTTACCGAACATTTTACATATTTAACAGGCAATGAGTAGGGATTTTTTCTTATTTTCAATCAACTGAAGAGACAATGTTTTTTCTCTATATTAGAACAAAATAAAATGATTTCCTTGAAAGCTTAACGGAATACATATAAATTAAAATTTGTTGGCCATGAAGGAAAATATATTAAATTGCTGAAGTGATCATCGTATTTTCCCACTCAAGTTATTACAGCTGTGCTCGGGAATAATAAAACCGCGAAAAAGGAAAAAAATAAATTCTTAATTCAAACATCAGCCAACGGAAAGTCACGCGTTTGTCATTCTAGTTTGTTGCTTCTGGCAACGGCTTCTGGGCTCTCGGCTCTTGCGCTGCTGCATTTTGCTATAAGTGAGCCAAAGCGGAAGCAGCCAACGAGGCTAACAACTCATGACAATGGCTTTGATGGCGGGGGTGGAGATGGAAGCGTAGATGGGGCGTAGAGGAAATGGCGTCGAAATAATTCATGTGCAAATGCATTAGAAGCTGACTTGCATTGCCACTTGATTGCTGAAGTACACTCGAAGAAAAGAGATGATTGAGTAGGGTGGGGATACTTGAGAGGAAATTTCTAAGAAGGAGGGGTTCGGAAAAGCAAACAGAAGAGATACATATACCACAAGAATATATGATAGGATAAATCCAACAGGAGAATGGAAAGATTTACTCACCCAAAAACGCTGGTATCGCTCCCATGGGCATCACAAACAGACTGACCAACAAATCGGCTATGGCCAGCGAGAAGAGAAAATAGTTGGTAACATTCTGAAGCTTGCGATCCAATGCGACGGCCAGGCACACTAGAATGTTGCCCAGTCCGCCGGCAAAGATGAAGAATACCACAAACAGGAAGAGCCAATCGTAGCCATGCGGACTATAGTCTAGAAAGCTCTTTGAGATTACAATGTCAGTGGAGGTGGTGGCTGCCGTTGTTGTGGTTGTGGTCAGGGCGGTGTAGTTGGAGAGAATCATATCCAGGCTGGTGCTGGTGCTGCTGCTGCCATTGATGAGGCTGAATGTGTCGTTGGCGGGGCCCATTACATCGCTTAGGTTGAGAAACGACCAGAGAGCGTCCTCCTGTCCGTTGCCTAGCTCAATTTGAAAGTCACCGCTGGTGAAGGCATCCAAAAGACTATCGTCCGAACCCTGCTCCTCCATCCGCTCCCGTTCCCGCTGCTGCATGTGGCATAGAAATGTGTCCTGCTGCTGGCCCACCTCACAGAAGAGCTCGTCTTCATCCCCATTCCCATCCTCATCCTCACTAAGCCTGCTGCAGTTCGAACTATAGCTAACTGTATCACTCGCATTATCACTGAGGGCCTCTTTGATTACCAGTCGAAATTGCTCATACGCCTCATGGACCACTCGCAACAGTCGTGCATTTAGCCTCGACGTGCAGGCCTCCGCCTCCGCCTCTGGTTCCCATCCCATGCCATGGCATCTATAGTATGCTGTCTGCTCGGCTCGATTGAATGTCTGCTTGGTGCACTGGAATGTATGGCTGCTGTTGCTGTTGATGAGGATGTTGCTGCCATTGCCGCTACTGTTGCTGGTGGGTGTGATATCTGGGGGATAGCTAGTAGCCTGATACGCTTCGCAGTTAATAAACGGCTGCCAGACCTCAGGCCAAGCCGCCTCTTCCAGGCGACAATTGAAAGTGCTCGGCATGAATGTTGCTCCTGTTGTTGCCGCTGCCGCTGCTGATGTTGTCGTTGGTCCATGACCAGAGTCGCTTTGCATCTCCATTTCATTCTAAAGCTGTGCGGCTCACTTAACCACAACAACAACCCTATGGAATTGCTGTTGTTCGCCTTCCCACTGCCAAGCTGTTGCTTTCTTTTGAGTGCTAAATTATTGCCTGAAAAAAGAGTTTAAAACAATCATTAAATTACATTTATATATATAGAGATGTCAGTTTGGTGCCATTAAAAGTACTTTAACTCTTTAAGAAAAAGGGCTTATAAAGGCTTGTAAAATAAGACTTTTTCTCTTGCAAAAGTGAGGAAAATTTGAGCCCAAGGCTTAACAGCAAAGCGTAATAAAGAATGAGCAAATATTTACATTTGCAGTTCAGCTAAGAAAATGTATGAGAATAACAGAGCAGAACATGTTACAATGTAATATTTAAGGACACATATTTGTATGAGCAGTTAAGTAAAGAAACTGACTCAGAAAGTCTCTGTACTCGAAAACTGTACTCAAAACTAACCAAGAAATAATTTAAAACCATACTTAAAACCTGCAAACATTTATAGGGATTAAATGTGTTTTAATCCATTGATAATATCCTTTTTTTTGTATTTGTATAAAAATATGTTTATTTGCAGCCTCCACAACTTTTTTACTGATATTTTCCAAAGGGAATTAGTGGCCAACTTTTCACAGAGTTGCTTAATTAGTCACACAAGCAAAAAAGCAGATGGAAAAAGCTGAAAAAAACGAGATGAAAATTCTCCCACAGAGAGCAGCAGCCATATTTTCAAATATGTTTTTGTTTGGCCTGTCAATAGCCGACAGCTGAAGAGTTGAGCTCAATGGGATGCATCAGATGATGGTGATGCTCCGCCTCCGCCTCCGCCCCCCGCTCCTGCTCCCTCTACTTCTGAATCTGATGATGATGTTGATGTTGATGACTGTGACTATGACGATGGCAGTGTCAACATGGTGATGCTGCTGACTCGAATTTGAATTCGCTTGAAATGCCACGGCCAACAAAAGGTCCTACGCTCGCCATCACGCTACGCTGTATGTCTTTGAGACACCCTCTTCTGCAGTGTCAGGCGTCAGCCTTTAGTAGTAGAGCTTTTGTGTGGGCTTCACTCCCACGCCTAAAATGGCTTTTCTTTTCCTGGGTATTTAGTTCGCTTTTCACTGGAAAGAATTCGCGTATGCTGCTGTCCCTGCCGATAATGACACTCCCACTCACACCCGTGGAAAGCTAATTAAAAATGCACTCCAGCTCAAAGATTGAGCTGCAATTTGCGTTGCATGGCCAACAAATTTACAAATTTAAATTATGCCACAAAACTTTGTACAGCAAATTGGCTGCAAATTTTGTCATGCGACAGGCATACAAGGTCCCTGTCCCGCAGAATATTGTTCAATCAAAATCTCTATATTTTTTTTGTTCAGAGACGTCGCCTGGGGAACAGGAGATCGCGAACCAAAAAGGGGCAGAAACTGCAGGCAAGTGATTTGGGCAATCAACCGCAACAGCGGGAGGATTTTATGGTAGTTGCATTGCACCGGCGGACCTTCACCCACAAAACCACACTCATACACACACACGAATCCGCAATTCTGCCGCCGCCATTTGCAATTTTGGCGTGTGAGAAATTTTTTTCTTTGCTGAACAAAAATGAAAATAAACGCGACTGCATTTGTTTTGGCCCTCAAGCATACGCTTTCATTGTCAGAGAATGCAGGTAATGCATTTTTAGATGGGATATAAAATATTTATATAATTATTTATGGCTTTATTTCAACGCTGTTTGGTACAAGCCGTTGCAGAAAATTATTTCATTGTGTTGGTAGTTTTTTTATTCATACGGAATTCGCTCTTTTGTAGTTCTAAAATTCTGGGCTAGGGGATCAAATTTTCCCTGAAGACTACTTCATTCTCCTCTTGAAAAGCTCCTTCTTCCGCTAGAGCAACCCTAAAGGATCTTTCAACCTTAAAACCACTATGAAATCGCTTATTTTTTTCGCTTCATCCATGAGGACATATCTCTAGTGGATGTCTGTTATGCCCGACGCTCATTTCAACCTTTGACTAAACTCCTCGGGCACTCTCAACACCCCCAGGGCACTCGTTCTTCGGTCTGCTGAGGATGGCACTAGAAGCGCGTTCCATCGCTGGCTTTTTTTTCGCAGAGCGCAGTAATTTTGCAATTTTGGTTTTGGTTTGCTTTATGATTTCCAGCCCCTGGCAGCGGGGGAGGTTAGTTTTCGATTGGATTTGTCGCCTGGGTAACGTCAAACCGATGCAGGCCCCCGAAGTGGGCCAACCATTCACAAAGAGAGAAAAAGAGAGAGAGAGACTATAGCAAAGGGAGGGGATATATGTAGGGTGGGACCAAGAATCCCTTATGCATGTGAAATACGCTTTGGCAGTGCACTTTGCCGACTTAATTTGAGTGGCGACTCATACAGCGAGATCTCTCTCTCTCCATCTCCCGCTGTTCCATATCCATATCCACCTTTACATTCTCATGCCGGGAGAGGCTTTAATGATGTCGCTGCAATTTAAAGTCGAGCTTCAGCTCCCCTATAATGACAGTCAACACTTCTTCCGTTCATGTGAGTGTGTTTTTGTATGGAAGAGGGATACATTTTTGTGCAGGCAGCATGGGACCAGGCCGAGTGCCATAATTGAAGTCTCTGTTTGTAGAAAAATAATGATGTCGTTCTGCGGGCCGTCACCAAAACAAACCTTTGTACAATGTCAGGCCGTAAAAGGGGGACAAAGTCTATAAGAAATTGAGAACTGAAAGGAATACCTACGAAAATAAGATAAAGCTGGCTATTTGGGGAGTAGAAATGCTGGAAAATCTTCATATATGTAGGTTGATATAATAATCTCAGCATTTCATTCATATGTAAGCAGCATACACTCATTATTTGATATACGACAAAACTAGAATTAAAACCACATAAAGAGTGCGGGAAAAACTTGTTTTACTGCCAATTTGATCGGACCATGACGGCCACGAGCAAACATTGAATGCAAAACTACAATAAAAGCAGGAAAAATAATATTTGTTTGCTTGTAATTCAATATTTGTCTTATGGTTTATGTGTCTCGAGCGCACCGCTCGACCGACTGATGAGCAAAGTATACGTATCGATTAAAAGTGGAACTTGTACTAGTCCTCGTACTTGCGCTGCCCGCCCCCAGTGATCTGTGACTAACAACCTGGTCTCCATTTCTTATTTATATTCTATTTCTACGAGTGGTTGACCAACTGTATTAACATTGTTTCCTCGCTGATGTCTGTTGTTCGAGTTACTGTTGCTGTCGTGTCGGCACTCGTGGGTGTGGTTTAACTTGCGGTTAATTATGCAATTAATTATTAACGGGCCGTTGCATTTTGCATTTGCTTTCCTCTCGTCTCCTTCACACTTTTTCTCTGGTTTGAAATTTCACTTTGTTTTTAGAGAAATACTTCATTTGATGGTTATGTTTACTGAATTATAATACCCTTTCGGTTGGAGGGGGCATGACCAAGGGGGCGTATCGTATGGGATTACAAATAAATTAATTGCAACACATTTCTGCCGGCCCTCTCTGTAACAGAACACTTTTTGGCCCCTACCGACGCGTACAAAAGATGATCCAAAAAAGACAGCAACTTAATTGGAAGTGGGTTCTGGTCTGAGTGATTTGTCAAAAGTGTCGTTGCTTCAGTCCTTCAATCCCACTCCTAAGCCACCACTCCTCCACTCCACCCATCCCTCATCATCAATTACAGCATGTCCGACAATCAAGTGGCCGACAAGAATTTTCGGCGAGAAAACTTCATTAAGCGGTTTATTCGTTGGCCTACGGCTACAGTGCGCACTCCCCAGACGCCACACAAATGAACAGTGAACGATATTCTCGTAGATGAGTACGAAGGGCTCAAAAAATGGTTAAGGAAGAGACCCTCGTACGGCTGACTGTCTCGCCTGGTATGCAGTTAATGAAGAGAAATGGCCAAAAGTGTTTTATAAATGTTTACCCTTCAAATTGCTTTGGCTTTGCTATGCGGGTATACAGATTATGGGTTGGGGTTTGGCAATACAATAATAATTGATCACTAATTTAATGGATTTCCGATAGGATTGGTCTCCCTGCGATTGTCCATCCAACTTTCTGTATTGATTGGAGGCTTCTAAATGCATGTCCCACTTTTGAGTAGAGCATCTGCCATTCCTCTATACAACTTTCAATGAATTTTTAATGTTGTTCTTTGCTATTGCTTCCTGTTGTTGCTGCTGCTGCTGCTTCTGTTTGGTGCTCTGGCTTTTGCGGTTGTGTTTTGCGGAAGTGTGCATCAATAAATTTTCGTTTTTTACGTGTTGGTATTTTCGGCATTTTGGGTATTTTTTTCCGTACATCGCGCCACACGCATTTTCCTAATAACTTGTAGGCTTTAATGGCTATGCCAGAACTAAGATATGGAGCAAATCCCCACCTCCCCCCGAAAGTATATACATAGAGGGAGATATATGCCTGGCTATTAATCTGGCTGCCTGGCGACTGCTCGTCCGACCCCCGAAATGTAAATGAACCGAAAGAGTGCACTAAAGTTGAACGAAAAGATATTCTTGGCTCTTGAAATATGCCTGGCACGTTGCAAACCCACACCGAAACCCAAAACAAATGAACCCAAAAAAGCGGCGACAAATAACCGGAGCAGATATGAAAGATATGGAATGTGCAACGTGCATTGAACTGTGTGGTCCTGCTCCCCTTGCCACAGGAATGGAGAGAGAGAGAGAGAGAAAGAGCTTTATTTTCGCAGTGCAGGGATTATCAGAATGAATTGCAAACAAAACGGGATTTTACACAGAATATTTTAACAAATGAAATCATATTTTTGGCATTGTACCCTGCAGTGAAGAGATAGGGTATATGGATGGCAAGTAGATTTGTGGTAGAGATGGAAGGAAGTGTTTGAAATACATATACTCTGTGAATTTGAATAAATCGAATTATTTCCATCGACGGTGTAGTGTGACAAGAGGTAAGCTCATAGTCGTATTACTCGCCTTTAGCATCATTTTAATCTGCATTCAACAGCCAATAACTATCTTAGTCACAGATCAAGTAAATTAAAATAAACATATTTGATTGGTGAATATTTCAATTGGTTTCACTTTTTCCCAATCAATTACCACACACACAAACAACTGCTGTCAATCAGCCAGAAATACTCGCATAGAAAATCTACATGCGAATGCTGGGCGACACTGACAGCTCTCAACTATTTGCCTGGTTTATCCAATAGCTCAATCAAAAACGCATCAGATATCGCTTGGCAAACGTTTCTGTCATTGAGTGCTAATAGCCGGCTGCCACTTGACCTCGCAGCCACTTAACTCTAGAGGGAACGATGAGGTCTGTGTGTCATCTGGAGGTTCAAACGAATGGTTCTAGTATTCACTATTCTTGGCTTGAATTGAATTTGCGTAAATAATTGCAAAACTGTTCTCTTTGCGTTAGGAGCAGTGCTAATTTAATGTTCAAAATCCAATTTTCCCAAAAACGGGAAACAACATCATTAAGAACTTCTGGCATTCCGGCTATGCTATGTGAGAACATTTGTTCCGCAGATTTATGGCGGAATGTCTAAGGCCCTGTTTTACAGCACTGCCCGAAAATGATTATTTATACTCGTATGTGTGTGGAAAATCAGTAAAAATAAAACAGGAACAACTCTGGCCTCCCACAAGAAGTTGGAAGATGATTTAGGGCCTTGCCAATGCATATGGAATATATTTTTGTGTGAAAGAAAGTTTTGAACCTAACCGGAAGAAGAATACTCTTGAAGTATTATGGGAAAGGGTTTTCTAAACCTAGCAGGAAATCTGTTACTGATAGTTAACAATGCTTATCCCTTCTCTCCAAGCCCTAGCCCAAGCCCCACCCTAAACAAAAGGCAAACTTAAGTTTCAGCTTAAGCCCATTCATAAGGTGGCTTCCCTGCACTGTGAGTATGAATCCCTATATCCTATGGCCGCAGAGACATAGCCAGCCCCGTCCTGCTTGTGCCCTTAGCCGTGTCATTTGGTAGGTGGCAAGTGCAACTTGCACTAATGCACATTGAGCCAGACATTGTGGCGCAAAGTAGTTCAAGGCTCGCCGCAGAGCCAAGTCTTGTCCTTTGCCAAAACCTGGTACTGCACTTTACTCTTCCCCCACCCACCGGGCCGGGCCACTCACTTAGCAGAGCATTTTCACCTGAGATGCGTTTAAAATGCCAGGTATGAAAAGCTGCAAGTAGCTTCTTTACTGAAACATTGCGCATACGTCATGTTGTGCACAGAAATAGTTGTACATAAGCAAACAGGCAGTCATGGAGGTAGGAAGAATGGGAGAGGGGAAGAAACCAACGCGTGTTGTTTTTTTATTTATGCATATTTCACTTTCTGGCTTTCATTTTAGCCATGCTGTTGTCATTCATTTGTTTGACAACGTTTTGTGTTTGCTGGCAATCAGCCAAGGCTAATAAAAGAACGGCCTACACGTCGCGCATAAGCTAAATAAAATCATTCTCAACGGACTGCAACTAATTTGCGTTGAATTAAGCCAATTGCCTGCGTTTAACACGTTTTATTTTAAATTAAATAGAACTGATGCGAGTATAATTAAAGCCAGAAAATAGTTTGTGGTGTTTGCTCGGTCAAATGGTTTACAATTTATATGATTGAATGTGATTGAATCTGATTGGACAGTGTTTTGGCTTCAATTGTCAAATTATGTCAGGGACTGGCATCGTTCTTGGTTTGACCATTTAGTCCATCAAAGGCGCAGGCATATTCTCCTGCTTAGCTTCGATGTGCACGAGATCTTTTGGCACTCGAGTCGACTTCGGCTTCGAGTCTTTCGGTTGTAGCTTTGAGATTGCTTTGAAATGGTTGGTGAATATGAACGAATGATAGCGCTTGGCCAGTGGTTCACACTTTAGAGTCTCGTAGGGATTCTCCCTATAGCAAGTGGTCAGTTCCTTCTCCATCTGTTTAATTTCGCCTTCGATGTTCTCGGTCCATTTCATCGGTGTGCCAAAGAGCTCCTCCACACGTTTCACAGATTCATGGAATTGGCTCTCCTCCATCTCCACTGCGCGCTTCTTCCAGGGCCAGTCCACGGGTTCCACCTCCGGGACCTCCTTCGCCTGGTGCTCCAGAGTGGATGGAGCATCACCCGAACCGGAAACAGACAGGATCTTCTTCTTGCACTGCTCGCAACTCCCAGATTCTCCTGAAGTCTTAGCCATTTCCTCCCTGGCCTGCTCAAGTCGCTCCACCACCTCGCGAGAAACTTGGAATGGATTGGGATTGACAATTTCTGCGCTCCGAGGCTGGCTACTAGTAGCACCCATTTTGTAATGGTTTTTTGCGAAACTTTTGTGCTACAATTTCTATTATATATTATTTGTTCTGAGAGAAAGAGTAAACTTATTTAAATTGATTGTAAACCCTTGGGTGGAGAGACTTACTAAAATTTGGACTTGTTTTGAAAAGCAAATTCAGACTTGAGTAAGGGGTGTATGCCTCCTATGAGAGATGTTCCTTCATTAGAGATTGGAAGATACTGTACAGCAGTGCCAATGCATATTGAATGAATTTTTGTGTCAAAGAAAGTTTATGCATGCCACAAAAGTTTGAATACTCTTAAGGATTATGCAACTAGTTAAAAGTTTTCCGGGGAAAGTTTTCTCTCAAAAATTGTTTTGCAATAAGACTTTAAAATGTTATGCTAGAATTCAGGAAACATTGAATGATGGTTCTTTACTGAGTATTTCTGCCTCTCAGGAGGTTATTCATCTTTTATCTGTTCTGACTCTGAGCATCTTTAAAGAGCATTCTATTTTTATTGCAATTCAAACCGTTTCCATTTCAAATTAAGCATCTATTGTCTCCTGTTACACATGTTCTGCGACGCGTTTGAATAATGAAAACTTTTGCAGCCATATACGGTTCCAACGTGCCCCTGTCTCAGTCTGAGTCTCTGTTGCTGATGCTGTCTCTGCCTCATGCCCCATCCTCTACCCCAGACAGACTCCCTCGTTGGCGGTGTCTTAATTGTGCTGTCAATCATTTTGCATATTTGCACAAATCCAACAGAGAAATAAAAGGAAACACAAATGAGCGCGAAAAAAGTAAAATAAAATGAAAATGTTTGATGGCCAGCGGAAGCTCACAACAAATTGTGATGGGAAATGAATTTAAATACAAGTATATGGAAAATAAGGAGGCTGAACGAAATGACAAATCATGGGAAACCTGCTGACGGGCAACAGCAAGAGGTCGTACTTATTGAATAATTTATTAATAATATTTATTGATTGTTGATGCTCGATTGCTCGATAGCTCGTGATTGCAATTTACACAGCAGCCAATTAAATGATAAGCCATCAATTAGCCAAAAGGCAGCATAGCATATGTACATAGACACTCGCATATCTTTCAACTACCCGTTTGGCATAAGAATGTTTGAACAATTGCTCAAAGTCAGCAGCGGCAAGACGATTAATCGCTGGCGTCAGTTCATCGATCGATCGGATGGATAGATATGTGAGGCATAGGCCCGGAGCTGGACCCAGACCCCACAGACAACTTGTTGTTTTGGCATTTCAGTAATGCCCAACTAAACACATTTTTGCCGTTAAACAAATTACCAAGAGGATGGACTCACTGGAATGCAAATTTCTTTAAAAAAAACAAGGAAATCTATTGATACAAATTTCTACATTGAAAACTACCTGGTAATATATTTCATAAATATAAGTAGCGTACTTATACAAATGGTATCTCTTAAATATTAAATTTATGGGACTATTACTATTACAAGGAAACAAAGCTGTTTTCTGGACTTCGATTTTGAGGATAATATGCTTTGGTCTGATTTATCAAATCAGTATATTGAAGAGGATAATATCAACAGATTATATGGTGAACATCTTTCAATTACAGGGTACGCCGTACTTCCAATCTCTAAGGTTTAGCTTCCCCATTTGTTTGTTCTGAATTTATGCATCCGATTTTTGATTGGATTTAACTCAAAAGTTGATAGAAAAGTTGTTTGGGGCATTAAATTTTTTGCACCGCTGGGGAACAGTCATAAAATATACCACTTTACTTTAAGGCGATTATATAGTCAAATCATAAGGCTATAGATATGGAATGTGTGTGGGAGAGGGGGAATTCCATGAATGAATTTAAATTGAATGCAATATCCGCGCTCTGGGCTCAAAATTGTGCTTCGTTTTTTCGTTCAATTGTTTCAGATTGCGTACATATACACACATAAATCTATAACGAGTACGAGTATCTTTGGATAAATAGAAAGGAATGAGGCCCAAGAGAGAGATAAATGCTGATACTTGTGCTTGAATTTATTTATTTTTGCCTGCCGCACGCCGCAGTCTACCATGAAGACGATGATGGGATGGTCAAAATATTTAAGAAATTTGATTGCCATATAAAATATGGTTTGTGTTGATTGAATCTTGATATATGTACGAGTACAAGTAGGTCCATGCGGACATGCCTGATCGATAACCATATGAGCAATGTAAATTTGCAGTTGAAAGATATGAATATATATCTATCAATATATTGTTCAATGTGTTTTTGTAAATCAGTTTTGGATTTGTGTATCGGCGATAAACAAAATAAGATCCACTGAAGTGCATAAAAGATACAAAAACACATGGAATGAATGAATGAAAAAGAGGGAATTTCATGCATTGAATTCCGAATAAATTGGCATGAATCTTGAACTTGAAAAACGAAAATACTTAGTTCCAGAACAGATGCAAATCTTTCCCTGATTAAAGTTTTCTTTTCCACAGTTCAACAAATTATTGCAAGCCATAAGCGATGTCCTTGAGACTTAGACCCGTCCCCCAACTCATCTTTCGTACCTATTTCATTGCCAAAATCTGTAGCTTTACTTTTACCCAAACCACTTTAGTAATGTCCCACACTTGAGCCAAAAGTATCATAACTTTGATGCCTGTTGCTGACAGACCCTCAAAGGCGGGCATAAAACAGGCTCAAAGCTGGCTCAAACAGTCTGGCACTCAGAAGGGGCTCAAACACCTCGGAAAAACCAGAAAAGCGACAGAACAAAATAGAATTACTGTCAGGTAATCAGCGGCAGTTTATGTTCATTTGGTCCACTAAACTTTTACGGCCGTTCCACTTATCTGCCCGAATTTGTCTACGGGTCCCACACAAAATGGCAATCGCTTCATCTTAATGACAGCTGTGGTCCTGATAGGAGGATCTGTCCGTCCCTAGACCTAGGCATAATTTCAGCCATGTCCGTTATGTCTCATTAAAACTTTACGCACATCAGCAGGATCTGCTGGAGCAACAGTAGCAAAAAATCCTAATAGTTTAATTTCCTGACAAGCGACCGAAAAATAAAAGCAAATGAACATGAAAAAATGGAAAGGTGCAATAGGAAAGGCCTAGGTCTCGGGCGGAAAGACAAAAGGTAACCGAAAACAAAGAGAAATGGCAAACATTTGGTTTTCGGTTTCTTGGCAATAAATCTTGTTTTTGCCTTTTGCTGACATGTGAGTAATCATGTGTGAGTCGGTCCACAAAAGGTTTGGGGGGGGGTTTAGATGTTAGCCCTGTGATACGGGATACGGAATACGGAAAAGGACGAACGGATACCGGTTGAGGTACGGACCTAACTTTAAGTTAATTTTCTTCGTTTCGCTTTGATCCCTCTTTTAAAGAATCGCATTCCTTGGTTTTCCCATTTGTCATTTCGCTGTGTGACTTACTGGAAATTGTTCCTGTTAATGCTATTTGCTTTTCATTACTAATTCGTATTCGTGGGTGACTCACGGTGAGACGGGCACAACCAGCGTGAAAATTTACATTTAATTACGTAATGAGAGGTTTGGGAGGGGGGCACCATTTTTTTACACGAATTTAGCTTTGCTTTGATTTCCGGCGGTTCTTCCTTCCACACACAGTGTTTTCGTTTTCTATTTGGTAATGCGCACGGAGGAACACCCATATCTTACACCTGCAAAAGCCCTTGAAGCTATTTTTTTAAATTAATTTGCATTTGAAACAATTGCGTGCCCTGTTTGCTTACTATTTAACTTATTTTTTCGCTTTTTAGCTTAATTAAACTGGCACGAAACGTGTCGGGCATTTAGCTTTAACAATGGACATTTACGGGAAACGAAACAGAACTACGACAACGGGTTTCTGAGGAAATTAAACTTCCTTTGGGGATGTTATGGATAGTTCGAGGCAGCCAGCAAACTACATTCAAATTGGTGACAATAGATAAATTGGATGTTCGATTTTTAGGGTTTAACTAAAAAAAGAAAGAAAGAAGTAAGGAAATTCTGATCAAAGGGGTTCCAATAGTGTACCTCTAGCATCACTTCTTAGGTTTATAAGTGTATACAAAAATATCAGAAGACGACCTAGATTTACCTACCTTTTTATAGATTCCAAGGATCGAAAAATGCGGCTTACTTTGACAAAATTAAATTTGCTTTATTAAATCTTGATGGCAATAGGTCTTCTGTTTGTTAAACCACATTTACAATTTACTTTAGGCTTTCTAAAAAAGTACACACTCGAACTACACACGTGTTTGAGAAATGTTTTCTCATTATTTGTATATTTGCATTTGGGTTTTTGTTTTTTGGTTTTGTTTTAGCAGTAATATTTTGTTGATTTTTCATTTATTTATGGAAAGAACTGCAGTTGACAGGTGCCGCTGAATAGCAAACAAACATTTTGCACATATTCATTTCCCCATCTCATTATTAAATTTTTCTCACAAAAAAACACATTCATTTTAATTTCTTATCAACCATGAAAGGTGTGGATAATTGGCTAACCTATTTTACACAAAACGATGAGCTTATTTTAAAATAATTTTTTGATATACTTGTTTTAATATTATTTTTATTGAACTTAAATATTTGTTCGAAATTTACACTGAACTTTGATCTTTGCTCGAATTATTTTTTAGTTTTGAGTGGGAGGAGCACGCTTTTGCTGGCGAACGCAACGCGGCAAAATTTCAAAACAAACTGATTGTGCGAATTTTCCAAACTGGTCCATTGGGTCTGAAAAGCAAGTGGAAAACAGTCGCAGTCGCAGTCGAAGCTGCTGTCGGCGTTGGCGTCAGCTTCACGCTCTTTCGATGTGTCTCTCTCTCTCTCTGTGGTGTGCTCTCTGCTGGGAAAATAGTGGGAAATTCTCCTGACTTTGTTTGGGAAATTTTCCAAATAGACTGACGCCGCTTTTCCTGTCAGCCTCTATGGTGTCCGAGGGGGATGGTGCGGTTCTGTTGCCGGGTTAGATGATGGCCACGTGCTTTGGCTCCATGGCTGTCAACATTCGGTACGTGCGGCTGCCATTCCTCTCTGCCTCTCTTTGCCCCCTAAAACCGTGCGTATTTTATGAATGAATTATATACAGAATAGCAGAAAAAAAACATTAGAGTGTTAGATGGGAGAACAACCTATGGTGGAGGTCTCAAATGTATGCTCTCTACTTCAGGTAGGACTCGATTTAATCGGTTTAAGATATTTATTTAATGAGCTTTAGCTAGAAATATTACAAGGTTTCCCTTGGATTTAGTTCGAACCAACAGCAACACCACTTCCGTTTCCCTTTTGTATTCGGCGTCTTATTTTTCTCGTTTTTTATACATATATTTTAAATGTAATTTATCGAAACGTGCATTGGTTTCTCTATACATGGCAAATGGTAGAAATTTCGGTGTGTCAACGAAAAATAAACATACACTCCCACATAAAAGTATGCACATAAATGTACACATATATTGTGTATGTTATGGACGTGTTTCGAATGTTTCATGTTGTTCGGGGGCCACACACCATTTTGACATTGCTCCTGGGTACCGAAAGATGTAAACATATTCGTATGGTTGCTTTACAACGTCGGTATTTAATAGCTGGCACTGATTTCCTCTGCTGACAGAGCGGAACACCCTTGGAAAATGTGTCCATGTGGCCAGGTGGAAAGGAAAATGAAAATTTGGCCATAACATTGATATAGAGATGGAGAGAGAGCGTTTATTCTATTGATTGTAGAGCCCCAAGATCCCATCGAAGGCCAGAACTTATCCGCTACATCATGCACGTCAGTTTTACGTGCCTGCCATTTATTTATTGGTTTATACAGAACCCTCTGTCTCTCTCTCTCTCTTTCTAAGCAAAATCCGCTCTCTATATGGAGGTTAACTGTTGCTTGCCCTTGGTTGCACATTCGCGTTGCATTGCCAGTGCGACACGTGTCCCGCTGGGTGCCATAAAAAACTGGCTAGTGAAAAAAAGCTGAAAAGTTGTTCCAACGTGCCACCGCGGCGTATGCGTATGCGTAATGTGAGATGCATTTGCATTGCCTTTCCCCCTCTCGGTTTTTGTCTGTTTGCCACAGTCTCTATCTCCGCTTGCCACACACTCTGTATCTTTCTCTGTCATTCGAAGACAAATTTCAATGGCAGCCGCAGAACCAACAACAGCGACAACCATTTGATGCGGTCGAGAGAAAGTCTTATTTAATGGTTTCTATCTTGTCTGAATTGCCTGCACACAAACATTGACACCTCGACCACTGTTTGCGCAACCAGCTAACAGAGGGGCGTAAACAGAGGGGTTTCGGCTAGTTTAGTTATTCATTTCACTGTACCACCATATGATGCTAGCCTCGTAATCAATTTGGAAGCCTGAAAATTCAGATTAAATTCGAAATTGCCAGTTTTCCCAACCCTTTTTGAAATAATTTAGGGCACGGCGGTGGTTACGGGGGGAGGTAGATGGTTATGTCTGTGTTTTGGGATTCCCGCAACTTCTGTTTTCGATGTCTTTGGTTTTGTTTTATTTACCAACAAATGTACCAAGCAGCTGCTGGGCTAATGACCGAGAGGAGACCAATTTAAATGCCAAGAAGGATGGCCTAATGACGTCAAATGTCTGGAAAATGGATTTCGAGGGAGAAGGTAGCAATAACTTAATGTCTAAAAGAAGATTTCGAAATTTCCAGCAACTTTCATACTTCAAGCATAAAAAATTTGTGTTAAATATTTGTTTGTGGATAATTATCTCTATATTTCATACATATTTCGAGCTATAGAGATCCTTCAGAGAAGGGAACTTTTGCTTGGATGGCATCAGACTTCTTTCCATGAACTAAAAGCATAGGAAGTCCTAAACAGCTCAACAGCTTACCTGGTAAAAAAACTTTAAAATAACTTTCCTAGAAATTCACATTTACAATGCTCTCCATAAACTTCTATTTATAGTTATTTCCTCTACAGACTTTTTATGAACCAATTTAGACTCAACTCCGGATTCAACACTAAATACACACATTTTTATAGGCAGCACGAGTACTTTCACTTTATTTATAACTCTCAGTGACAATTGGGATGTTTTTATGGCCACCATTGAATAATTTTGCTTTCATATACTTTCCGCTCATGTCCGTGTCTTCCCCAATCTTCCCCAATCTAGAAGTCCATCAAAGCGTCAGATACCCGAAAAGTTATGCCAAATATTTATTTAATAAACAAACTGGCATTGGAAAAACAGCAGCAGGAAGAGCAGCAGTAACATCAGCAGCAGGAAATAACTTGGACAACTTTCTATGGGCAAATTTAATAAAAAAGTTAAATAGAATACCGTGAGACGAGTGCCGGTAAAAGTTTTACTAGGGATAAATATTACGTTTTTAGAGGCAACAGTGGAAACGGGTATCCAACAGATGGAAGGGGAAATCAGAGGAAAAACGTTAACGTGCGTTGGCATTAATTTGATAATTCAAAACACCGCACGATACTCATACGGCCCATTAAACAATCTGTGAGCCATTGCCAAGCCTCAATTCTGTGCCTCTCTCTCTCTCTCTCTCTCTCTGAAAATCTCTTTTGAACTGGTGCTCGTTGGTTAAATGGCCTAAAAGTAGACAACAAAAGCAACAAAGCCAGGCTGCGTTTAAGTAGCTCCCTCTAAGCATCCTAATCAAGGACATTAAAAGCAATTGCTTGTCTGCTCGTCTCCTTTGAGTAGATTTCTTGTTTCCTCTGCCACTTTATCTGTGTTCGTGTCCGTCCGTGCTTCCACCTGCAGGCTATTCCCCGGCATAATCGTCAAAGTTTAGTGTGAAAATAAATATTTGCATATTTGTTGTGATTTTACTTTATGCTCGAACTTATCGGTAATCGCCCAGGCAATCAGCTAATTTGTATTAGACCGGAATTAGACAAGACAAGCAGCGTTTACATTTGTGTTTGAATAGTCACGTCGATAGGAGGAGTATGGATAGGTGTTGGAAGTACTCGTATTGGGGAAATGCACTTCAGATATATCAAATGTTGATACCAATCTGTCCTGATTAGCAGAGGGAGTTTTACGTTCGAGTTGCACGTTCTTTACTGATTTTAAAGAGAATTGTATAGAACGACGATACAATTAAATAAAATTATAATAATTTATAGTGGCTTCTCCAATGTAATAAATAATGAAGTAGAATTACTTTTTACTTTCAGGATTTCCATTATTAAATAGAAAGCTCCTGATAACTTCTCAATTAGCCTTTCAGCCGCTCAATTCACCTTATTGAATTAGATTTTCCTTACTGCCGGTTCCGTCTTCCCTTTCTTCAGAAATCGTTTTCACTGCCTCAACCGTTGACTGACTTCGTCCCACGAAACAAACTAATTCATCATTATTGTTTGCATTCGTCTCAAATTGTCCATGGTTAATTAGCAAAGTTTTCGATTGCAAAAATCCAAACAAACAGTGAATAAAAGCTTTTGCGACTCCCCCACTGTCTGAGTCAATTTTAAAGTTTAAATGAATTTCGCCAGTGAAGGCAATTAGTTGGACTGTCTAAATACGGAGATAATTATTTTTTATTGCCAGTTTTGTTTTTTTAATTATGCACATTTCCATAACAGACACCAGCATGCTTTATTTATATTTTTGTAGCGTTTTCAAATGGAGACAAAAAAACCATAAAATGAAACAGAAAACAATGGGAAAGCCGATACGTTTTGTATGGGTCTTCATTTGCATGAAAGGCACAAAGGCGACCACAAACACATATGCAAATATACTCACACATATATATATTTAAATATATATAAATATAGTATATTCAACACATACTCATACATATGTATGTTCTGTGTGTGTAAGAACAAACAAATCCCCAGGCGCGCAACAGGATGAGACTGAAACCAAAATCCAAAGCGACATACCAGAAGCAAAAGCAGCCGCAGCAAACCTGAACAAAAACAAATTAGGCTTAATGGTATATGTATTAAATTAAATTGTTTTATAAAAAATTGAAAGAAAAAACCTGAAGTCGTGGAGAAAAAATTGGTTTGAGCAGGAAGCCTCCAACTCTGGAGTCTGTTATGGACAGAAGAATTGAATTGAAATCGATTTTGTGCGTATTAATGCTACAAATTGAAAGGAAGTACGAATAAATAAGGGTAGTGGAACAGAATCCATACATTACATTGATGTTTTGGGAAGGAGATTCAATTGAAGCCAAAGGGCTAATCTTTATTGAATGGATTTTCAGGTTATGTAGTATGTCTTCTGGCGAAATCTTTTTTGTATATACATATATAAATAAGTAGCAGATTTTGGAAACACATACAATCGAAGCTCTTCAATAAATTCTTTATTTTTGGTAATCAATCTGTCGAAGAAATCTTGAGTTTACCTTCCATGGAATTCCACAGGTAACCTCCGTTTACTTAACTCCCAATCAAAAAATAAACATGAATAAAAATAATAAAAAAGGACAAAAATTCCCTTTATAAAGTTGCCTGCGAAGAGTTTTTCTTCATATTTCTGCACCATTGTCGCATACAATAATTTCCGGTTGGCAATTTCCGTTGACAAGTGGAAAATTTGCCTGGCAAATGGCCTATAAACGAAGGAAGACCTCTGATCAACTGGCGCTCTATGGCGGGTGAGGATTGGAAATATTTTTACGGCTTATTAAGGTCACAAAAAAAGCTCTTTCCAAGCTCCCAATCCCGGCTGAATATGGCGGCTCATAAAAAAATGGTAAGAATATTGTTTGCTATTTCCGCTTTTGGGGGAAAATAAGAAGACTACAAGTAAAGGTTGACACTACAAGGACACGCCATGTCCTGGGCGAATCGGAGCCTGCAACTTATCGCTTTGAGATGGGTCATGTGTTGCTTTCGGTTCAAGGACTCGCGATACAATTAAGAGGGGCGCGCAGGAGGCAGAACAACGATATTACGCATACGCCTAGTGGCTACTTGGCCTCAGGGCCCGTCACCCAGATAAAATGAAACGTAATGCGCTTAACAAAAAGTTGAGAGCAGAGCCAAGCCAAAAGGTAACTTTATTTTACACATTTTATTCTTATTTTTTGGCTTCCTTATGTGGCTTTGCCTGGGGCCCCAATTAGCAGCTTGGATTTCACTTGAGCCAACCAGATAAGGCCCAAACGTAGTAGTTGGCTTAAAAACCCTCCCACGTTGCGAAAATGTGAAAAGTTTAATGAATGTAAAACAGTTGCTGAAAATGTGAGTTTTATTCGCAGAAATTATGACTTTCCAGTAACAGAAAACTGGAATTTCAGTTCAGAAAATGTAAATTAAGGCCGTTCAAAAAACCAAAGTAAGTCCCGGAAAGATAGCCAGCAGATGAGTCACTTAAATCAGCGTTACTTTGAATACAATGTGTTTGGCTGAAGCTAAGCATAATTAATGCCACTCTTAGATTTCAGGGAAATGTGATTTGTGAGAGTTTAGAACACGATTTGTCACACAGATTTCACTGACAGATTGCAGGCTCTGTTCATATATCAAGTCAACTGTGAGTCAGGATCCACAGTTCCCAACTATTTCTAACTACAATCCGCTTATCGTACAAGTTTTCAGGCGTCTATCTGGGAAAGAATCTAGGGGAAGAAGAAAAACGAAACCAAATTCCACATTATTTAATAGCTTTGTGATATGAGAGCACAGGGCAACAGCCAAGAGTTGGCCAGCTTTTGTCATTGAATTTATGTGCTCGTTAATATACTATATAAAAAAACCATGGCACACATATAACTTTTCTTTTGGCTGCAGTTTCAGGGGGGATTTTTAGTGGGTTGTAAATTTGAAAGCCAAAATTCTGTTGCAAGCGGCATTCTTTTCGATGGCAGCTTTAATAAGGGAATTCTTGGAGAAAGGTAATCATTTACAGTTGATTTAATAAATAATAAAAGAAGGTAATAAGAGGTTGATAAAGGAAGAACGAGGGAAAGATAAAGGCGGCATGAGAGGTTGCCAAAGGAAGAATCCACAAGATAAGGTGTGGGAGTAAAGCTGCCAGAAAGGACAACGCTCTTGAGCGTCCAACCAGCTGGACATTGGACATTGAACCTCCGCTCTCTACAGAACTCCCAACAATTTCCGGTACATTTATTTGCTTGAATGGCTCTCGTTGTGTTGTTGCTGCTGCTCCTTTGCCCAAACAATCCTTGTTCGCACTCTGATGCCCCTGTTTCACTATCTCTCTCTCTCTCATTGACTCGGGCTTAAAGCCTTTTGCTCTGCTTGACTTGACTAGACGACCTGCAGCTGAGCCCTTGAATTATGGAAGCGCATTAAGCATACGCCGCGTGTGACGAAACTAGCTTTCTGACTCTCGCCTGCTGGTCGACCGCCGCATGCGACCGCCATAAATAATAATGGCTCATTCTCTTTTTATCCTTCGACTATGCGACAGCACTTTCGCTTCCGCTTAAAGGCCATACAGGTTCTGGGTTAATCACTTGATTGTCAGTGTTTCTTTCTGGGTTGTTTAATTGTGGAGTAAATATTCTACAGTAATGCAATATATTTGTATGAATGAAAAGGACTTAAACTCTTTTCTACTTGCATTTTCCTCCATTTCAAATGAAAGAGAGAAGTCCACATTATATTCAACCGCCTCTGCTGAAACCTCATTGCTCCAGTTTGGTTTGTTTAATTCCATGAATTAAGCATACATACACAGCCACATACAGATACACAGATATAGCTTCCTGACTGTTTTTCATGGACAATTAATGGTTTGCTCATGTAAATTAATTGTATACCACCGCAAATTCATGATTCATGTGGGGAATGATGAAAGTATATCATTAACCTCATTCATTGTTAATACGATTGTTGTTGTTATTGTTGCTGTTTTGTGTCGGTGCAAATTAAATTTCATAATTGAAAATGTATAATGCTAAAGATGAGACGTTTCGCTCCCCTTTGCTGCCTCTCGGATTGCATTCGCTTTTCATTAAAAGATTAAGCGGAAATGTGCTTAAAAGCACACCAACACACACCCATATACACGCATACATACACCGTTTTTAATAACTTCATGTGTGTTGAGACATAAAAATGATTATTGTTAATTTTGCAGCTTGGCGGCGATAATGAAAAGTAAAATGCCGCAAATTGAATCACTGTGCGGTGTACTTGTATTCATTTTTAATGCTCTTTATTCTCCTGTGTGTGTGCGGTGGTAAGTGTGTTGTATCTGTGTGTTTGTGTCTGCTTGTATCTGCAAGGTAATAAAGTAAACCAGCGACAGTTTGTGTTGTACATTGTTGTCTGGCATCCTGATGCCCCTGAGGCCACACAAGAGAGAGCGAGAGAGAGAGAGAGAGAGAGGTGCTAAAGTAGATTTACCCAGACTGAAAGACAGTTCCACCTTCATTTCATAATCATTATCCCAGGGTGTATGGAAATGCCAACTGAATACGAGCACCATTGTTCCCCCTTAATATCAGGGAAACATAAAAATGTACACATTTATTTACATAAAGTACACACAACAAAATTTCCTGCTGCATTGAGGAAGACAGAGAGTGGCAGGATAATAATGTCTGTGCCGCATGATCCCAACAATAATTTAGCTGATAGCCGAATTCCAAAAGCTGCTGACACTGCGGCTCAGCAGTTGCGCGTAAAATTAAAAGCCAATATGGGGCATAAAATCCGCAAACGTGGCGCAAAAACCTCATGAGGGGCAAACAAGATGAGTCTGGGGCCATATACTCGCATACAGTGGAGACAGCATTATTGTATCGTTACAATGTGTGAGCAGGAGTAACAGGAAGAGTATGTATCTGCAGACCCACAGGAGTATCGCTTTTGATTGCCGCCTGCCACTTGATATCCTGAAGAAATAGGAGGAGGCCTCTGCGTGTGCTGGTATTCCCACGGGTTCTTAGACAATATTTGCCTAGCCCATACACCTGTCGCACACACTCCACTAAAGCCATCTGTCGGTTTCCTGGAAGTTCAAAGGCACATACACGGCGCTGTATCAAATATTTGCACACCGTGCCCGCGTTTGCCCCCATCACGTACTGCCTAACAAGTTTAGTTATTTAGTTATGGGTATTCATACTTATTTATATTCATATGGATCGCATGCCTTGGCATCTCCTTTGCCCAATAAATGCGTATTTATTGACATTTGTTCTCCTGCTTTTATTGGGGCATATCTTTGGGGAAAGCAGATTCCATTCAATTGTCCCACAGACAGCGGGAGCGAGAGAAAAGGTCAAGCGTGAAATGTCTAAAAATATTCATAACAATCATCATTGTATGTCTTTGTAACGTGAGAACCCAATAAAAATATAAATGCAAAACACACATGTGTGGCTATAGCATAAGCTTTAGAGTTTCTTTCCAATATGAAAAGAAGGTGGAGTTTTTTGGGTGGTAAATGTGTGTTTTACAAGACTAAACTCTCTTTGGAGGATTATGATGTATAAGTTTAATCGCTGATGAGATGTACGGAAGCTTTAGAGATCAGACTCATTATACTCTGCAGATACTTTCAAACAAAAAACTTACAGCCATAGCTTCTAAAAAACACCAATTGGGTTCCACGTGTCCCCCTTGAGGCTTGCTTCACAGAATTGGTTGCATACTTTCCAGCTGACTGACTGCCTTATGAATCACTCTCTTACCTTGATTGATTTTCACTCATTTGCAGTTTATCTTGCGTGCGGCGGCATCTGCGATGAAAGCTGCTTTCCTCAACGGCTCAAGAGAGAAGCCACCATTCGGACCATTCCCTCGCTCCCGATTAACGTGTCTCGCACTGAATGCCAGGCAATTTGCGAGCACCGTTGTGGAAAACTTCGCGGGGCAAGCTCGACGCGGAAACCCAAACCGCGACCACCTTTTAAATACTGTAAATAAGTCGGGAGTAAGGCGGGATGATGTTCTGTACTGTACTGTTGCTGCAGGTTCTGTTGCTTTTGCGGCTGTTGGAGGCAGCTGGCTGACAGGCTGAGATTTATTACCTGGCACGAGGCTGGCTAACGTTAATAGCCGGGGGCTTCGTCGAGCTGCCTGTTTCAGAGCTCCTCCGCGTGTCTCGTTATTGTTTTAAATGCTTAAAAAATTCTAGGGAATTTAGCACGTGTCCTCGTCGAGAAGGTCCATGTAACAGCTGCCAGGGCCAGAGTGTTATTTCTCTGGCATCATGTGACGACGCCGCTCAGTCTCCCGTTCCCCCGTTCTGGTCTCTTATTTTTTTCAGCCTTGGCATTAATTAAATTTCGTGTTGACTTTAAGACGTCCTTGAGGAGGACAAACAGATGATAAGAGTTGCCTTTGATAGACACCCGAACCGAACTGAACTGGGGATCATCTTGCCTGATTGACATCTTGCATTGTGCGGCTCTTGCCGCATTGTGTGGCATCAAGCAGCTATTGTCTGTCATGCATTGTCAAAGTTTTACATCGCATCTGCTGTTTGCCCCTATATCGCCCCTCTCATATCGTGCCATCATTGTCCCTTTGCCTCCCCCTTCCCTATCCTTTCTCAAAATCAAATCATGCCCTGGTTGCGTTGCCAGTCAAATTCCATTAACGAAATTCCTTCAAATATTTGCATACGCATGCCAGCGATTACAACGGAATGGAGTTCCTGAATATATGGGGAAAAAGTCTGTCTTCCTCTCTGCCCGTCGCCCTGTCTGCATCTTCATTTTCATAATTTTGCATGGCAGGCAGGCAGGCAGGCTGCCACATGTGGCAGGACCGAAACGCCGGACGCAGGACGCAGGCCGCAAGACTCGGGGCCAAATCAAAGCAACAGAAACTTCCACTTATGTAAATTTCTGAGCGATGGCGACGACATCTGCAACTATAAATTGTGCAAACAGTGGAACAAAAGCACATCTTTTCATTTATAAAATGGTCCTTTCATAAAGAGGTGTATTTTCTTAACAATTGCGCTTATTTTTTCCACTGTTCTGAAGATATTTCCCTTCGGTTTGGGCATGAAATATGTGCAGCATGCATCCAGGCGCATTGGCAACTTGTCTGAGAGACAAATGTAATTTAAATTGTAGAAAAACATATAACTAAAATGACACAGAAAGAGAGGCCAGATATACATAAGAGAGACTTATAGAGAATACGAGAGGAGATGGAGATTTGTAGTTGACATGCAAGATGCGGCTTGGCAGGGGATTATTGATTGAAAACTGTTGGCAGGAATACGAGTAAGTGTATGCTTATGTACGTATACGAGTAATGAAATGACATGTTTGGGTTGCACATGAGAAGGATCTTAACTAAAGTGCAATGGAAACTGATGCTGAGGCTTAGGCTCGGCTTAGGCTCCAGGGAAATGGAAAATGAAACGCTTACATTTCTCAAGGACATTATTGACTGACAAAATCTTAGCAAAATTCAATATTCAAACGCACAAGTGTCAATCATTTATATTTAATAGAAGAAGTCACCACCAGATGTGGCTCTGCTGCGACTCTCCCGCCCTGAAATGTTGTTCATTTAATTAAGTCAAATAGAAACAGAAGCAAAACACGAAACACTTTTAATTTAATTGCCCACAATTCCTGGCCAGGCGCTGGAAGGCAGAAACACTTTTCATTTAAATTCTAATTGACAATGTCATGTTGATTGCAACAGCAATAGCAGCAGCATCGGCACTCGAAAAATAGCACAATTTCGACCAATTTCGCCTTCCGCTTATGGGAAATTTCTCATTTTCGCTGTGGGTTTTCTATTATTTCCACTATTTTTTTTGTAGTAGTTGGAAATCGTTTTTCGGGCCTGCTGGCAATCATTTGCACAAAATCTCTCTGGTATGCGGGCACCTGCGGGCTTAAACAGACAGTGGGGACCTGCAACATTCAATGGCAGTGGTGTGGATTTGCATAATCAGTTTGAACATAGTGCAATTAAGCAACTTAATTCGAGCGGACTATAATAATGAAACGCATAATGAACGAGGGCCAGAGATCGAAAATGAAATGGAATGTAATAATAGTAACAAAGAGGTGGTCCCGCGCGGTGCCCTTAAATTCTGATCAGGCAGCAACGCTTAACAAGTAGAGGCAGAGCAAAAACTAAAAGGCATTTGATGTTTAATTGGAGCATTAGCTGGGTGGAGTCGAAAATGGTTACAAATAAGTGGAATGTCTTGTATTGCTCTGGGAGTCTTATATTCCATTGTGGTCAAACTAAAATGCACTCGACTGGATGGCAACACTGGAAAAGGCAGAGCAAAAGCTATTCTGAATGGTTGAAAATGTTTTGTATATCCTTCACTGACCGCAACAGGCTTCTAATCATTCCCAAAACCCATTAATAAACAAAAGTCCAGTTTCAACATTGAAGCGATTTTACATTTCATTAAACATTTTTCCGCGAAATCAATTTCATGCAATACTTTTAGACCCACAGATCTTTTGTTATAATTACAACAATAGCATGGGGTATCAAAGACTGGCACAAACAATTGTTTTGTGATATTTAAAAAACCATTAGGCTAAAAGCTTGGAATTAGAAAAACCAATCAGACGATATGTAGGAATGAGTGGAAGGAGGGGAAAAATAGATACCGAATGGAAGAAAAAGAATAAATCAAAACTGGAAAATATTTAGCAGACTTTAAGGCGCCCACCAGTCGATTTATTTGCTTAGCATTAAAGAAAGGAACTGTGAGTTTTCCCCCATTTCCTGTAGCCTGCCGAAGTCCTCGTCGATGCTTCGTTTGGCTCGAGTGGTCTTGTGGCCGACACACGTTCGAAGCATTCATGCAGCTCGATTGGGTTCATGCCGGAAACAGTTTGTATTCAGTTGGAAAATGAAAGGATAAATGGGTAAATTTAAGCTCTTTAAGAGTCAAACATGTGGCCTAGAGGTGGGGTCTATGTTCATTAGCATACTTGAGCAACTGCAGCATACATAAAATGCACTTAATTGTGCCTGGCCATCCAACGTGCTGGCACTTGATGAAGGCTGTGTGGCCAACACACAGTCACACAAAGCACAGAAAAAGTGTATGGAGAAAAAACAGCAGTCATCCCACACATTCTACCCTCAACAAGGCCATACACACACACACACACCCATTCATAGAGACACAGACAACCGAAAGAGCTTTAAATGTTTCATGACGGGGCTTAGGGGCACACAACAATGGTCTAGCCCCATGTTCTTGGGGCATATAAACAGTATAAACAGCAAATTAAAACTTTAAATATGCATGCGACACGGAAAGACACGACACAGGCAATTCCATTATTCAGGACAATTGCCAGCTCTTTAAACCAGCGTCACAGCCAGTCAGCATCATCATTATTGGGGGAACTCATTGAGCACACAAAATGTAATGCACTCAAATGAGGGGCAAAACGATTTTGGTTAACAATTTTATTTGCATAAATCACTCATACGCCAAGGTGTACAAGCAGGGTGTTGAAGGGTGTGGGTGTGAGCTTGTCGCAGGGAATGTAAGGGAGAAGGAAGAGTTGTTCCGGATCCGGCGGCTGCGGCTCCGGCTGCTTCTGACTGGTAGCCATTTTGACTCGAGCACACAACGAGCAACGAAACATGACACGGCCAAAATTATGATTTATGAATTTTCTTTCAAGGCGTCTGCGGATTACATGGTACGGGAGAGGGAATGTTGTCTTAAACTGAGGTTGGATTATGTTTAAATTACTGTTAGCGCTTTTGAAAAATAACTAGCTTTAGTAGGGTGACCTGAAAAGAGCCAAAAAGGGATACTGAACAGGAAGGAAATATTATAAGAAACAATAAACTTTTAACCTTCCATCCACAAGTCATGAATGTTGTCTGAAACAGAAAGAGATTTAAGTTATTACAATGTCCATATGACATGAAAAAGATATCAAAAGCCATACAATTTCTAAGAAGATACCCAATCTGTGAGAAACAGTCTAGAAATATCCAAAGTTTGGCCACAATCAACTCTTTCTATTCCACACAGAACTGACAGCAGACTCGACTGTAATTAAAGCCAGCTGAGTGAATGTTTTGTCACAGACATTTCAATTTGTCTTGCATTTTGACAACCACAAAACCCAGACCCAGGCACAGACCTGGACCCAGACACAGACCCAAAGCCAGACCCAACTTATAATTCACCGCACGTGAGCCGAGGCCCACACGTCCAGGGTGAAGGATCCTTGGGCTTGGGCCCCAGGATTGAGGTTGGGGCTTTTTGGCCACAAACAACTTTTCCCTGCAGTGCGAGAGATCGAAAAAGTTTTAAGCTTTTCTCCTGAATGTTGTTCTTGTTTATTCGTTCGGGGTGTAGTTTTCCCTTTTAGTTTTTTTTTGGACAGAGCTAAGTCCCTCTCTACTCTATTCTCCACTATGTCCCTGTATTATTTTAATGTGAAAAGTTTAATGAGTATGTAAATATTTATTGTTGTGCAATTTGCAGCAATCCGGAAACGTGTCGACAAAAAGTGTGGACAACTTTTAGTAGATTCTATTTTTTGCATTGTCTCTTGTGTGAACATTTAATTAAGCCGGTGCTAAAAGGGAAATATTTACCAATTTGTGCGTAGGTTAATTGTTTTCACAGGAAACTAATCCTGCACTGAGAAAAAATATTTTCTATGGTAAACACAATACAAGTGAAACCTCTACCTTTCTTTTTGGAAATGCTGACCCAGCAGCAAAGTTTTGGTTTACTTTTTAGTATTTCGGGCCATTTACCCAACACAATTACAAGGAAACTCCTCTGTTGGCCAAAGATAAACCTCTCGAAACGGTACAAAAGCCAAACAATGGACAATAGTCGGTCTTCTTGCGTATGCCGAGCACATAGCCCCGGCTATGGAAATTGGTAGCATTCTCTGGTCAGCAAATTTGAAACTGAGTGACCTGGGACAGCAGTTACCTTTTAGGCAAATGAGAAAAGAAAAGAAATTTTGCATTTGCATGGGGATTGGGACTTACTGGAGAGGATTAGGCTACCTCTAACACGGCCAGAGATACGTGATCTAAGTCCAGAGCAAGAGGGGCTTCCAGTTGTTTTTTGGGGAATTGATTTAATGGGTCTGTGTATCCGGTAGTTCTTTGGGTTGAAGCACTTTATGTGTGTGTGGGATTTTCCCAAAATTCTGTGTAACTTTCCAACACCACCCCCCGACTGACCAGAGAATAAACACAACCAAAGTTTGGAAAACCAAAATACAGCCAGACTAAGCACGTAACAGATTTACTTACTCGTTTACAGTCGAACACTCTCTACTTCGTAGAGGGGACACTCTCCCACATAGATTTTGCCACTCCTTCGCACACTCTCTCCCGTAGAATTGGGTGCCCACATCTTGCCGCAATAAACATTGACATGCACTTAAAAACTTTGTCGACAAACTGCATAAATAAAACCACCAAAAGGCAGAGAGAGAGAGGCCTTCTCTTCTTCTCTTCGAATGGGAAAATCACATGCACACATTAGCCACAAGATTTACGAGTTTTAGGATGTGCGTGTGTGTGTGTGTTGTGTGTGTGGGAAAATGCAATTTAGCAACGTTTCGAAAAAATGGTTGCAAATTACAAATTACGAGTGTCGACATTTACCAGAAAGGATTTCAGTCCAAACGGGACACGCACCTGAGCGGGGAAGGTCGAGAGCCGGGGAACCGCACACAAAAGTTTATTGGCTACTAAAATGGGTGTAAGAGTAGGTCGGAAAATTGTCGCGACCGCAGTGGTTTACATAATTTCAACGACAGAGAGGGGCAGAGCGAAGGAAACTGGGTATAATTGTAAGTTATTTATACACTTGAAGGCTTTTCCTGTACACGTTGCGTATACGCAACAATTGTACAGCCTTCGGGCCTTGTTCTGTTTTGCTCTTGCTGTTGCTGTTCCCTGGCTGCCTGGATGCCTGGCTGCTTATAACAAGCTGTTAGTGTCTGATAATGCAGCTTATTACGCATACGCAGTTTGCAACGGAAGAGCATCAATGCAATTAAGTACAGCGTCCGCACACACCCACAAAGGAGCCGCAATTTGGCCTGTAATTGAATCGCTTGTACCCTTCGTATTGGGCCCACACAAACAGAGGGCCAACAACGTCCCGGCTCAGCCAATTAAGAGGATAACTTGTTGCCCTTGGGGGACAGGATATAGTCTGTGAGTAGGCATAATGGCGAAATTTGTTTATTAGGCATAAAGTTGTTAAACTTTCCACCGTTGAGGGGACCGCAAAGTCTTTAATGCCCTTTTAATGTGGCAAAAGGGAAAGCCTAAATGGCTTGCAAGCATAAGGCTTGAACCATAATTAAAGCACAAAAACGGAAGAAGTTTCGTTTTCATTTAAATTTATTTAAATTCAAGCCTGGTATATATATGTATGTATGGATTGTCAATTTCTTCTACGACAAATATATTTCCTTTATTACAAAAAAAAAACCGTCCAGAAGTGCTAGTTTCAACAGCTGGCACATGTTGCCCCTGGAGGCATGCCTGTTGCAAGTATCCTCACACATTGCCTGTCACATGAAATGGATTTGCATAAGTTTTTGACTTGTTGAGACTCGATCTAACCCATGGCCAATGGCCATTTATCCAGAGCGACACACAGATTCTGTTCTGTTGACACTACTCGGACGAGCACCTCTAGGAAAATTATTTGGAAAACAATAAATAATCTACAATTTGATACTGTAAATTCTTAAATTGAGGTGAAGCTGTGGCTTTATTTGGTTGCTGAATTTCAGTCAGAAATATTCAACAATATTCAATTTAATCAGCAAAAGGTCTTTAAATCTATAGTGTCTTTCATTCTCTAAAATTATTTTGTTTTTCTTGCTTAAGAATTCCAGGTAATCTCTCAGCCAGTCAATATTCAATATTCATATTCAACTTTTACATTTGGCTCCTCTCTTTTTTTGGGTGTCCATGTAGATAGCATCTGTGTGTGTTTGAGTAAACTTTGTACGTTCGTTAGGCATTATTGCATACGATAATTTTTGTTGACAGAGTACTACTCTCCTGAGGCAATTTGGGCTTCCGAATTGAATTGATTGAATTTTGTGTAAATTTTGCACAAATAATTGAATTTGCCTTTGTCCACAATAACTTTGTGCTCTCTGCATAATTAGTTTAGTCGCTGGACAATGTTTGTGTGCAGACAAATCAGCTTAGCAAAATTGACAAAAGGTACAGCGTGTCCAGGCCAAGACTAATATATATTTTAAAATTAAAGTTTGGCTACAAATGAGACATCAAACTAAGTGGAAAAACATGGTCGGTAAATAAGGAGAGGTTAACAATTCAGACGACGAAGGTGTAAATACTCTTAAAGGTAGGTATTTAAATATTTGTGGGGAAAATAACTTTATTTGCTACAGCGACTTGTTTTTCAAACTATTTTTATTATGGTAGCCATCTGACATTGACGTTGGATCTTGGGTAGGGTCTGTGTAAGGTTATAGAAATGTTTGAATAAATGTGACATTTATGGTTGCAGTTCATCAAAGATTCATCACCTCACCGCATTACCAACACACTTGCATAACCGCTATACCCCCCATTTGGTGTATCAAAAACTGCGACAGCGAGATAATAAGCCTGGGCATAACATCGAACAGCGTCTAACCGACTATGGGCCCATAAACCGTCAGGCTACTGTCGCATCTGTCATGTGGAAATCTGTTGAAAAGTGCACAAAAAAGTAGTGGGCTGGGTGGCAAAAACCCATTGAAGGACAACTGCAAAAATTGCCAAGGGTGCAAAAACACACGCACCCACACAAACATACACACACACACAAATAACAGATGGTGGGAGCAGCAAAAAGTTGGCAATGAAATGAATAATGTATATGTGGGTGTGAGGGGAAGCCTCTCTCTGTGCCGCCTATTGCCTCATGCCTCCGCCATATATACACGCTTTTATGCACAAATTTCTGGTCTGATGAGCTTGTGAGGTAGCTCAAAGGGGGCCTAGCTGAGGCCACCGGACGGGTCGCGGGTTGCGGATAGCGAACGGCCTACCTCGGTAGGTCAGCTGCGAATAAGCGGGCATCCCTCACGGGAGAGTACCGAAATAAGCAGTCCCGGACAGCCAGCGGGTGTTCGCGAAGCAGCAACACTGACGATGCGCTTGTGGTGCCGCCTCAATAAGTAGCTCACACACTCCCATCCATACACAATACCTACCCATATCCCAACCCCCACATCCACCTCACACCGGGCCGGACTAAGTGTGTTACTCGACCCGTGCCGAGAGTCAGCCTGGCTGGGGGCCCGGTATAAAAAATAGCCCAGTCTCTAACGGAGGGCTCAGGGACTTGGCAGCCCCCTGTTCTAATGATGCCTTACCCGGGCAACGTGGATCTCTGCCCGGGCTGACCTTTCCCTTTCTCTGCATCTCGTGGGAACAAGATGTATAAAAATAAAAACAAAACTAACAAAAAAACAAATGAGTGCGGCGCTCCCCAAATGCCAACTGGGAGCAATCCCAAGCTCGGGAAGGCAGCGGCCCAAAGGCCTGGCCCAACCGGCTCTATAGTGGGGAATACCCACAAGGTGGAAGGTGCCTGTGCGAACCCGAGGGGGTCCCATCCCGAATCCGGTGTGGGTGGCAAGGTAACTCCCGAAGCTGACACCTTGGAAGGGAAGCTAAGCAATATTGCGGCTGCCCGACCTTCTGGTAAAGCGGAGGGGGTTGACTTGCCGTCGACAAGTGCCCAAGCCAAACGATACTCATATGCCGAAAAGAGGAGTGCAGGGCACATACTCCGTCGGCAACACGCCAGCAGTGAAGCCAGCCCATCAGCCGAATGGCTGAAGAAGGTGGAATGGGCTTCGGCCGTACTTCCGGAGTTCACCTTAGAACAGAAAAAGGTGGCTCCCCAAGCCAAGAGGCAGCGCTCGCAGGAGACACCGGGACCGGTAGCAAAGCGCTCCAGAGTGCTGCCAAATGTCTCCTTTGCGCAGATTGCCAAGGAGAGGACGCTAATTGGTGTCCTCGACAAAGGCAGCGCAGAGGGGAGAATCCCAAGGAGTCAGTGGAAGTGGGTGGAAGCGGCATTGGCCGACCGCTGCTTCGAACTCCTCGACAAAGACCCTGGACCTCCGCCAGTCTGCAAGGACATGGGGTGGTTCCAGGGCAATGTAAAGATAATTGCCTGCGAAGACGAGCGCTCTGTGAAGCTGTACAAAGCGGCGGTAGCGCAGGTCGGCGAGGTGTATGCTGGGGGCGAAACTCGTCGCAGTCGACTGGAGCGAGGTGCCCAGCAGACCAAGGGCCAGAATTTGGGTGCCGGCCACCTTTAAGGAGCCAGAACGCATCCTCAAGATGTTGCAGAGGTGCAACCCAGGACTACCAACCTCCGATTGGAAGGTAGCCAAAGTTGAGACGACACAAGGGCCGACTAACCAGGCAGTTCTCGTCCTCAATAAAGAGTCGCTGGCCCCGATAGAGGCAGCAAAAGGAGAGCTCAACTTCGGCTTCAGCTCGGTCACCATCAAGGTGTACAAATCGGACGCGGCGGCCGCGGCGCTTCCTGTCGTCAACCCAGACGTGCAGGATGTCGTTGCGGAGATCGAAGCGCCTGACGACGAGCTGGAGCCAGACCAGGAAGGCTTCTCCTCAGATACGGAATTGATGCTCGACTTCGAGTCAATGTGCCGAGAGAGAGTCTCAGACGACTCGGACGCGGACATCACGGTGGTGGAGAATCTTGAAGATGGTCCTAAGGGTCCTTCAAATAAATCTCCACCACTGTAAAGCAGCATCGGCTGCTCTCATACTCCGCCTAGACGCAAGCGGAGCCGACGTAGTCCTGATCCAGGAGCCTTGGGTGGTAGGAGGCAAGGTCTGTGGATTGGGGACGAGGGAATACAAGATCATTGTATCCCAAAATGAAGGTAAAATCCGTACCTGCATACTTGCTAGAAAGCACCTAAATATCTTTCTGCTCCACAATTATAGCGATGGAGATAACACGGCGGCAAGCCTAGAACTAGGAGGTCATCATCTCAGGCTGGTGGCATCCTATATGGCCCACGAGGAGGATGATCCTCCGAGCGACCTTGTTCGCAAAATAGCCAGCGACAGCGAAAGGACGGACAAAGACCTACTTATAGGTTGCGATGCCAACGCCCACCACACCCAATGGGGGAGTTCGGACACGAATGTAAGGGGTGAGTCACTGTTCAGCTTCATCCTGAACTCAAATTTATACATATGCAATCGGGGTAATGACCCCACTTTTATAATTAAAAATCGGCAGGAGGTCATTGACCTCACGCTAGTGTCAAGCAAACTGCTGGACACAATCAAGAGCTGGAGAGTCCTAGGAGACCACTCCTTCTCGGACCACAGGTATATCGAGACGATATTATCCTTCGATATTCCCAAACCAACAGACTATATCAACCCCAGAAAAGCCAACTGGGAAAAATATAGCACAACGCTGGAGGAGCTACTCCCTCCTAACGCCCCTACCTGCCCGAACACTGAAGACAACCTAAACCGTCTTGTGTACAGGTTTACGGATGCGTGCAACAAAGCCTTCAAGGCAGCATGTCCCTCTACCAGACCAAGGGGAAAAAAGAAACCCCCCTGGTGGTCCAAGCAACTAGACACCCTTCGTAGAACTTGCAGGACTCTATTCAACAGAGCCACAAGAACTAAGGAGGATACTCACTGGGCAGACTATAAAACCAGTCTAGCACTATACAAAAAGGACACGAGGAAGGCTAAAAGAGCCTCCTGGCAAAAATTTTGCTCCGAAATCGAGGAAACCTCGGAGGCCGCAAGACTCCGGAAAGTTCTCTCAAAAACCACCCCCTCGGTAGGGTACCTCAAAAAGAATGATGGCACGTGGACCAACTCTAGTGAGGAGTCCCTGCACATTTTGCTCGACACGCACTTCCCCGGATGCACATCCACCGAGCCGTCTCACCTCCCAAGAGAGGGATCGGTAGAATCGATGGACCATATCCTTACAAAACGGAACATAAGTTGGGCAGTAAACAGCTTCAACCCGTTTAAATCGCCAGGCCCGGACCAGGTAATCCCGGCCCAGCTTCAGAGGGCCGGGGAGACGGCCATCAACTGGCTACATAGTATCTTCAGGAAGATACTGGCGGTATGTACAATACCGCAAGCGTGGCTTAAGGCTAGGATAGTTTTCATCCCTAAAGCAGGCAAAGCCTCACACTCAACCCCAAAAGACTTTAGACCAATCAGTTTATCGTCTTTCCTACTCAAAACCTTTGAGAGACTTATCGGGTTACAATTACGGACCACCATAAGTCCCCAGCTGTACTCAAGTGCGCAGCATGCCTACCGGAAAGGAAAATCCACGGAAACGGCACTTCACGAAGTGATCTCGAGTGTAGAAAAATCCCTGCATCTCAAAGAATACTCACTAATAGCTTTTCTCGATATCGAGGGAGCCTTCAACAACGTCACACCGGGCGCCATTACAGAAGCCCTGACTGACCTGGGGGTGGACCGTCACTTGGTGATGCTCATTGATCAATTGCTCATACGCAGGACGGTGACATCATCGATGGGATCGTCCACCCAGTCGAGGTATGTCAACAGAGGAACCCCGCAAGGGGGAGTTCTGTCTCCTCTCCTATGGAACATTGCAGTCAATAAGATTCTTTGCGACCTGGAAGAGGGGGGCTGTAAAGTAGTGGCGTACGCGGATGACGTTGCAATTATCTTTGCGGGGAAATACCCCCAAACACTATGCGACCTAATGACCGCAAAGCTTGCTCGATTGTCCCAATGGACAGAATCGCGCGGATTGGGACTAAATCCCTCGAAAACGGAACTAGTGTTATTCACAAAAAAATACAAGGTCCCGCCCCTCAACCCACCAACACTAAACGGATACAGGCTCTCCTTCAGCGACAGTGCCAGTTACTTAGGGTTGGTAATTGACAAAAAGCTTAGCTGGAACCTGAATGTCAAGGATAGAGTGAGGAAGGCAACGACAGCACTCTATACTTGCAAAAAAGCTATCGGCCTAAAGTGGGGCATGAACCCAAGCATAGTCCGATGGATATATCTGGCAATAGTCAGACCTATAATACTCTACGGAGTTACTGTCTGGTGGCCTGCCCTAGCGAAAAGGACAATAACCAATCAGCTGGGCAAGGTTCAGCGAACAGCCGCCCTCTGCATCAGTGGAGCTCTTCGAACTACACCAAATGATGCGCTAAACGCCATGTTATGCCTTCAGAGCCTTGACTTTGCAGGAAAGGAGCGGGCAGAAATGGCAGCAATACGTCTTAGGGACTCTGAACAATGGGTACCCCAGAACATAGGTCACTCATCTATACTAAACAAAAACAACAAGGTCCCAGCAAGAACGGACTATCAAGTTCCAATGGAGCACACGGAGACTCCATTCAGCATAATCATCCCTCATAGAGACGATTGGCTCGAGGGATCCCCCGGCCCAGACGGGGCCATAAGCATCTTCACGGATGGCTCAAAACTGGACGGCAGGGTTGGAGGAGGAATCTACTCTGAACAACTTAACATAAGGCAATCCTTCAGGCTTCCGGATCACTGTAGCGTCTTCCAAGCGGAAGTTACAGCAATCAGGGAGGCTCTGTACTGCCTTCATACGGTTACCACCACGGCAACCAATCTAAACATCTACAGCGACAGCCAAGCTGCGATCAGATCACTTAACGCGATCTCCTCGAACTCGGCTACTGTGGCGAAGTGCCGCAGATCTCTTCACGAGATGGCTCAGCAATTTGCTATCAGCCTTATATGGGTCCCGGGTCACCGGGATATCGAGGGCAACTGCATAGCGGACGAGCTGGCCAGATCTGGCACTACAACCCCCCTTCTCCAAGATAAGGAGGATATTTGTATGCCTATGGCCACCTGCAAGCTCATCATAAAAGAGCAGTACACGCTACTGACAGACAACAAGTGGCAAACAGGGCCACGTTGTCGCACAGCTCGGCAAACATGGCCGACCATAGACAAGAAGCGCACCTCAGAGCTCTGCAAACTAGGCAGGGAAAGGTGCAGCGCAGTCATACGTTCCCTCACAGGACACTGGCTAGTAGGCACCCACGCAAACAGGCTGGGTGCCCCATACAATGATTTCTGCCGCAGCTGCAGAGACGAGGACGAGGAGGAAACAGTGGAACACCTGTTCTGTTCCTGTCCAGCTCTCAGCAGAAGGAGGCTGCATTACTTGGGCTCTGCCTTTCTGAACGACATCTCGGAGATGTCCACGCTATGTCCCAGAAAGATCGTCAACTTTATAAGGGCATCTGGATGGGACAACTGTTGACATGAAGTCTCATCTGCAGGGAGGGAATGATCCCAAACGGTATCACAACGGGCCGAAACCGGCCTATGTGTGCTGGGCTCCGAGCGAGCTTGGCGGCCGTCTCTACCTAACCTAACCTATGCACAAATTACCTGTCACTTGTGCTTACGTATGCGTGTAGTAGTGCATACCCATACCAACACACACACACACACACACATATACGACTATGCCACTTGGGTGAAAGTTTCTTTTTTTTTTGCAGAGGTGCGAAAGTGGCGAAGTGTAGAACGACGCTGGGGACCGGATAGGACAGACACTTGTGGCAGCTGCTCTGCCATAAATCTGCACTAACGGAGGAGGATAAATTTATGTCCCACATTTGCCTGGGTACTCCATCCCCCGAAAACCCACGCCTGTAAAACCCCCACCCTCTCTAAGGGGTGTGCAACTGTGCGTGCAAACGCTTAATTAACACGCAATCATCAAAATGTCAGGGCAAGGGCACAGCAGCTATGTAGCGGGGCACACATATGTTGATATAGAAGGGAGATCCACTCACTATAGATATGTATAGTTAGAGCCACGCATAGTCAACCTATAGTTAGAGCCCTACACACACCATATATCTCCGTTCAAGGCTGTAAAAATCCATATAAATATAAGCCAATTAACTCAGATGAGAGTGTGTGCGAATGGTCCAGCCTTCGGGCCAATTGATATGAGTAATGAATGGCCACTGCCCACCTCTGTGTGCCCTCCAATGACCCTCTTTTGCATCCTACCCCCTTGGCCAGGAGTCGAGAGTAGCCATCAAGTGGTTTGTCGATGCCATAAATAATGCTCAAGATGTGGGCTGGCATTATTGCATGTCTATATATACCTAATCAAACAGACGCGACACCTGGATAACCCATATTGAAAGCTCTTACTGTGGTCAAGAGGGTGAAGGCAAAGACTGGAAGTGCTTGGGGGCCCAGAGAGGCTTGTTATTATGTCCATAAATAATATAAAAACATTCAACAGCTGTTTTGGGGCTTATTTCTTTAGGGTTTTCGTAATCTGGCATCAATAAGGATATTCGAAGGGTCTATATAATTCAGAGAATAAACGATTCATTGGGGCATAGTAAGATTAGGAGTTATCCCTAATATTCATGTAAGAGAAAACCCTCTGCTACCATTCCTATGTATTTTCCATTAGAAAACACTTTTCTATTGATCCGCCCCATTACAAGAACTCACTTTGCCACCTATCGATACCATTGTATACATGCATCAAGTGGGCATGCCACAGACATTTTCCATTATTTTTACATTTCACAGCATATCAAAAACAGTTTCAAAACTTTTTCCAGCCCCGCCCACCCGCAGTGCTATACATTTTAATTTGGAATTTTTCCATTTAGAAAGTTGGGTGGCAGAAAGTTTTCTCACCCTCCCCCCGGCAGCGTATGCAACGCTTTTCACCAGGGAACTTTGTGCACCATGCAATTACATAATTCAATTAAAAAGTTGACAATGTAAACGGGTTGGCCCCGTCATTGGCATCGGCTGCGACAAAGCAAAATGTCAATGAACAATTCAATTAAACGTCACGCATACGCAGCGCTGTTAGCGATAGGGAAATAAAGCAACAAAAACATGCGGAAAAAATGTGCACAGAGTGAGACTCTTAGAGAACGGGGAAGTACTTCCGTTAAGGGAACCAATATGAAAGGATATTAATGATGGATCCTCACAGCGGAGAGGTCGCACACAAATCAGGAAACACAAATGAATGTAATTAATTATGCGAACAATTATTCGGGCAAGGACCTCTTTCTGGCACGTGTCTGAGCCACCTGACAGCATTTGTATTGATGACAAATTAATGCCAGCCCCCGAAATTGAATGCAACCATTTATTTAGCACCCTGTCTAAGTCGGTCAATGGCCATCAACATTAATTATGCTGACCTTTTCCCCACCAGTTTTCCCCAATCTAGATTCCACTCTCTGTTTTTTTCTCATTGTCATAGCCGTATCTCAGGCAAACGCTCAGGCTCAGGCTCAGGCTCAGCTGATGCCTGATCCCCTGTCTGGAGGCATTTCAATTCAACTAAAAGCTTTGGAAATCCCTTCGAAATCAAAGACTTTCCCTTTTTTGTGCTGACGGGCAAAAACTTTTCTGCAAAACTGTGACTACGACTACGACTACGAGCATGTGTCTCTGGAATTGTCGACAAGTTTTTGTGCGCCTTGTCCTTGCCGGCTTGGCATTGGCATAATGAAAGTCTTCTCAGAATGAAAATATGTCCGGCAATTGGAAATAAGCCAACGAAAATTTTAATAGCAAAAAATTGTTATAAATGCAATCAGCCAAGTGACAGTGAAAACTTTATGGCCAAATGAGTATTGCACTCGCACGATGTTGCTGCCCCTTTTTTCAGGGTCTGGTCTGTCTGTGGGTTTGGTTCCAGGCAATTGCCAAGACCCTCCTGGGCTCATGGCCGTTCAATAGCATCCTGATATATGCATGGAAAATGGTAAAAATCTACAAAGAAATTGTTGCGCATTTATTTTCATGGTAAACGGAAGAAAAACACGATGAACAGAAAGTCTGTTTGTTTTAAGTAACGAAATGGAAATGCTCTTTAAGTCGGTGACTTTTCAAGCATTTCAAAGGGGAAGAAAGTAAATCGTTGTCTTCCAGGAATTATCGAGAAAGATACGAGTATTTATTTAGTCAGTATTGAGGGAATAATATTTGTCCCCCCTCAGGGAGTAAGGGTTCTTGGGTAAGGATTTCATAACTTTATTCCACTCAAAAATCATTCCTCTAGATTCCAACTTAGTTCCTTGACAAAACCAATGTACCCTTTACCAACTGCATACAAACTGTAGGTTTCAAAACTCTGAAAAACATGAATGTGAAAGGTGCTTTATACAGACATTCAAACATTTGTTCCGCTTGCACATTTGACTTTGGCTTTGACTTGATAAAGATGGCACCGGAAGCAATTACTCGTCTGTATGGGTGGAGACGCAGACGAGGGCCAAGTTCCAGCTGCAGACCACCCACCTCTCCTTCTCCATTGGCCATCAATGTCAAGGACACTCTATGACTCTTGACGGGCGCCATTCGCACTTATATCGAACTGTTTTATGAGTCCTTTATGGGTATGGCTTATCAGAAGAGCACAAAAAAAGAAAGAAAAAAGATAAACTGCAAATGCGATACAAAGGAAAAAACTTTGACCTGGCCTTGCTGTTCCCATTGATCCCTCCGTCTGGCTCTGTAGCTGATTCGGATTCTCCGGGCACATGGCAAATTATAATCGTCTGCCAATTTGACAAGCCTATCAATTGAATTCCGTTTGGGATTCGGATGCGTACAAAAGTATATCTCAATTATTTTGAGAAGGGGAGATCGTCCCTGATTGACCCAAAAGATGAAATTACAGCGGGAGGGAAAAGTCCTGCAAATTATGTTTATTGTTATGTTTAGTGTGTGATTTCGGCTCTCCCCCCCCACAACATACGATAATGTTATGAAGAGAAATATGTTGACTGTCAGCTAATTGGATGGTAAGACCCATGTGAGTATGTGTTGTTAAATAGAAAGAGAAACCTCAGCAAATTTAGCATTATAATATTCCTCGGGCTCCTACTGTCTTTCTTATAGCAAAAGTTGCCTCTGAAAAGCGGTTAAATTTATGTAAAAAACAAAAAAAGGAAAAACCAAATGAAGATATTTATAAAGTTTTCGTATAAAGATTTCGTAAGAATGTTTACTTTTTTTATCACAAGAAGAACCAATATACCATATCTCAAAGCAACTTTATTGCTACTTTTGGCCGTAGAATATAAAAAAGACTTGAATCATTTTCTGACCAAACTTAAGGGTAATTTTCTCTTGCAACCCTCACTCTCTTTGATTTGGGGATTCTCTTGAATACTGGTTTTTGATAAAGTAGGGAAATTTGTTCCTTAGTTCATTGGCAGTTGACTTTTTTCCCCCAACAACACACATTTGATATTTATGAATGGAACCGCATTTACGGCTTGTCTGAATGCCTCAACATTCTCGATTAAATGGAGATTGTTTTATTATTAATGTCATGTGGCCCTTAATCTTTATTAAAGTGAAAACTATTAGGACAAGCTTTTAGTTAATTGTTTATGTCAGAAGAAACGATTAGTCAGCCTTTATCCATCGCTTAAATTTAGATGGATTTGAATGATACAGAAAGCCGTCTGGCTGGAAATTAAAGACAATGCTCCACTGTGTCCACAATTCATTTTGAATATGCTTTTAGACCTTTTGTAGCTTGTACTTTCCTTAAAAAGTTTCAATTGAAAACACAAACAAAAAAAAGTTGAGTTAACAAAAGAATTTTCTTGGAAATCGTACTCTCATTTGGCTTCTTGGATTGCCAGGACAATGTCGCTAAGTTGCTGCCTTAAATGGTTTTGATGCCTCATTTTTATGGCTTCTACAGTTGCAGCTGTTCGGAGGTAGTAAATTATGACGGCGTGTAGGAATTTCCGGCTCCATTCGGCTGCTCCTTTGGGCGACACAAGTGGTAAAACCCCTTTGTTATCGTCCTGGACAACATGGCGTATGCGCAATTACGAATACGACATGTAGGCGCTGACATTAAACACTGACCGCTGTCTAGTCGTTGGGGTCTCATATTATTTGTCAACTGCCTGGACCAGGCCTATTCCAACACACTCATTGTTGAGCCCACTTTGCGGGAGGGCCATAAAAATTCCACAATGTTGATTTTAATATATCCTTAATGGATGGTCATAAAAAAGAGTTGATGTCCAAGGGGAATAGTATCGGCAAGAAGTATGGACTTTGGTATACTCTACACATAAAAGATATTTTTATGGAGAGCGGAATCAACCACTTCGTATTATAGTCTTAGGGATGCTCTTTGAATGGAGCATAACTTAATAGATAGGAGAAAACCATTTAACATGTAATGTAATTTTGCACCATCTTCATTACTTTCTTCATCACCATTCAGCTATACCCAACTTTCGTGCCCATAAAGTGTTCTCCTCAAAATTTATTGAATCCAAATGGGCGCGTTAATTGAATGAGTTTGCCTTCTGAACAACTGACTCATGCAATGGCTTCACATTTATCAGGCGAAAAGCAACAGCAACTTTGGCTTTTGAAATTAAGCAAAGATTCATTATTTATCCCCTTGAAAATATTCATAAATCCATTGAAGATGGATCCCCTGATGGGTTGGCGAAAGTCATTTCAAAAGTTTCCCAATAATAAAGCCACCGCAAATAAATTGGTCAAGGTGAGGCGAACGGCAGCAGGTGGATGGAAAGCAGCCCTCCAATATTAAAGCTCTCATCGCAGATAAGAAGATGCTTGAAGCTAACAAGAGGAAACATTGAAACTTTCCTTATAGTCTACGTATCTTATATACATATTAACAAAGTTGACTTGTTCAGTTTTGAACAAATATATATATTTCCCCAAAAAGGGGGAAAGCCAGCAGGAAGCTGGAAATGAGTTATGTGCCTGGCATGCAAAGGCAGAGTCTGACCAAAACTTTTCCCCGAATCGAATCTCCGTTCGAAGTGGCGGGGCCGGTGCCTGCAGGAAGTGTAAACATGTTCGCAGGTGTTGAGAACTAAGCCAAGTTTGTGAGCCAAGTTTTCAGCGGCAGGCAAATGGCTGGCCAATTTAATTAGTTTTTTTTTGTCTGCTGCACCATAAACAGTTTCCAATTTATTTAAGCGAATCTTTGGCAAAATCGGACCGAACCGCAGGGCCTGGTCAGGGGAAAGTGTAATCAAGCAGATGGCTACTGTCCCTTCTCATCCTCTCTCTCTCTCTCTGTGCGGCTTTTGGTCAGCCGCAGCTGGAAAATGAAAGCGATTTTCATGGGTCTTACCTACGTCGATCGAGCTGCAAAAGTTTGCGGTTTGCGGCTTCCGTTCGGGTCGCTTTCCGATTTTCGGTTAACTCTTTTTTTTTTGGTGTGTGTTTTGTTCCCTACTTATAGAAATTTAATTTCTCTGTTTTATTGCTCGCCAAAGCCCCAAAGCAAACATTGTGTATGGGTGGTATTTGCCACACGCCCACCCCCCTGAGGAACTTGTCATATTGTTATGGGGCTCATCCAAAATATTTTCTTTGACCTGTGTAAACTTTTGTGGGGGCATTGCTGGGGTCGTTTTGGGCAGGAGCACACTCCTGCCAAAAGGTCAGTTGGCTGCTAAAAGGCTTCATGCCAAAAAGTTCGGCAATAAAATTCTCTTAGAGGGAGGGGGAAATGGTGTATTGAAAATGTAAGGAAATATTTCGAGGTATAGAATGTGGCCTAGAAAAGGTTTCTATTGGCTAAGGGATTGGTTTTTGTTTAATGATTGAGGTTTTGGTGGGTTAATGCTGGAGTTGCGTGATGTTGGGTTGTGGTTGTTGTTGTGGCAAGTGATGTTCATTCTTGGTTATTTTTTGTTTGTTGCGCCACAGTTTGAGAAGTTATTACGGTTTGTCTGAGGTCTTTTGTGGTTGGATGAGGTTTGAATGCCTAAGATTCGGTTATTTTAAGTTTAGGCTTAGGTTTAAGGCATCAAAATAAAGCTAATCTAAAGTAGTCCGGCTAAAGCTTAATCCTGAGCTTACCTACGCTGCTATAAAATATTCCTGCTATAAATTCAACCAGCCAAAAGCTAATTTGGAAAGCTTTTAATGTTCTTTTGAAAGTTTTCTTTTGGTTGTTGTCCAATAATATGTTCAGCTTTCAAGCTCCGTTAAAAGCTATCCATGATATACGTAGGATATATGGTATTTTTAAAGTATTACTAAAATATGATATAAGAAGTTTCTTAAGCAAATTCCATCCTTTTCTTAGATGTACCTTTCCTCGAAACCCTTCAAATCAGTTCCGCTCTACATACTACGTGTATTTCCCCTTCTCAGGGATCATTCTTTGAATCCCTTTTATACTTTTTATCCCCTGTTAAATACTCGTATTTTCATTTGCTGACTATAAACAGCAAGCTCAACCAAGCAGCAACATCTTTAGCCCCAGTAAAAAGTAAACAAGATAATTGGATAACATACTCCCGACCTGACATCGAAATGCCCTGTCCTGTGATACACATATATCACACTCCCTGCCCATTCTACTGGAGTGTATGCTAAGCTGCTCAAGTAATTAAAACGCTTTCATTATTAATGACTAAATGGGCCAAATACTCGTAAGAGGCATATTTTTAGTCAACGATTTTGACTAGCTGAAATAAATGGCCCAGTCACAAGAGCCAGGATGTTGAGCAGGGACATGAATAAATATATACATACGCACACATAATTAAATTCCTATTAAATGCAAAGAATCGACAAAGGCACCTCAAAATAAGTGGAATATAATGGCATTCACAGGGCGAACAAAGCCCCGGAAAAGCACCGACAATGCGAATCAAATTATCAACATAATGGCAGCCCAGCAGCTCAGGAACGCAACCCAAACAAAAACGAAGGAAGACTGCTTTATTGCTTTCTACCTATACATAAGTATATATACGTATGTATAGGTATGGCCTGTTCATTCATAAATTGGCTTGTGGCTGGAGGGAGTACGTACTGGTTGACACGTGTGCTTAGAAAGCTTTTAGTGGGCTAATTGTTGGGGTGTCAGCCACTTATAAGCCATAGAGTGGAGTTTCAAGAAGGTCTTCCTACCTAATTACTCAGGAATTCAAGTTGTTTCAAGTAAGACTTAAGCCTAATGCGATTAATCACTTTCTCAAGTCCGTCTTTCATTTTCTTGTCTACTGTAAGCCCTATTGGCCAACCACAAAAGACATTGGCGAGAGGCTCTGAGCCTGAGCTAGCTTAAGGCATTGATATATATTTTTGGGCCCAAAAACTCCATTGAGCGTGACCTTGGCTGTGTCAACAACAGTCAAAATCGTAAATGCAATCAATTACTTAATAATCCCCTAAGAAAACTTTGCATAAACAAAATTTCAGAGCCAATGTCGAATAACAACAAGAAAAACACTCCAATGGTAGGCCGCCCGGCAATAACAAAAGTCAGCTGTTCTGGGACTCTACCGCTCTCTGAAAGCTCTCGGAAAGGAAGAGCAAAGCTTTCGTTATGACCAAGTGGGGAAGCGGGTCAACGCTGCGTATGCGTTACGTTTCACTTTCGTTGCCGACACAGACGAAGTAATGTTGGCTCTGTCTCCGGCTTCGAAGGCTGCCGCGATTGCGACCCAAACAGACTCGTTTTGATTTCAGTTTCAGTTCCCGTGCAAATCCCGAAGCGTTTGGTTGTGTCTCCGCACAACATCACATCATATCCTACGCTCGGTCGCATCCAGCGATAGTCGCGCGCGTATTTCGACTTTTGTGCTGCCCGGAAAGTAGGCAACACGGTTTGTGCTACTGATGCCCCGGAAAACGTGGGAAATGTGAACTGTAGGCAACGCGAACCAAACTGTGCAAGAATTGTGCCCCCCATGAGCTGCCCCTTTTGTTTGGTGTGTGTTCTTAAAGCTTTAACATTGCTGAAGCGTAGGATTTTTTATGAATGAACCGCTTAGGCGGCAGGCGGTACTGGAGGCATCTGCGCGACTCTTGGTAATTGTGTACTGCGATCCGAGAGTGTTCTTGTGCTTGTGTGGGGGTACGGTTAGAAAGTCATGGCGTGCCGGGCATATCAATAGCTTCAGTCGGCTGGGATGTGTGTTAATGAGCTTGCCTGAGCTGATGCTGATGCTGCTACTGGTGCTGCGGCGGCTGTTGCTGTCTTTGGCCAATGAAATGCCAACAATGTTGGCCACAATTTGAGGGTAAACTGACTTGATGAGCGTTTGAACAGAGGGAATCATGAATGATTTATACATATTGAAAGTTCAGAGTCCCATTCCGAACAAGTGTTTTTATGTTATATAATTCTAACAGGATCCCTTTTAGGAATCGACATTTCAAGGTAGCCTTTCAAAAACTTCCAAGAGTAGTCCGAAGTCTCAAGAATGATCTAGGAAAGCATTAGGGGTCTAACTTTAAGCGTCGATCTATATTTAATTCGAATAGAGAATAATCTATAATCCTGACGATTAAAATTAACATTAAATCATATTATTTTGATCCGAAATGATGAATACCTATGCAAGTCAATCGTATTACTTTAGGTTTCGTTTCCGACGGTTCTATTACCTATGCCCTTTCTCTAGGGCACACTTTTGTACGATCCAGGAAGTGCTGGGGTTATTGAAAGTTGATCCCTCTTATATCCCCCACAAAGCGTAAAAGATTTTAAAATATTTCCGACGGGTCTCACGTGCCCCGCATTTTTGAGGCAGCTTAGCAGTGAGCCACAAGATTAAAGGACCCTTCCTTTGCCTTTCGTCTAAAAGTAGAACATTTATTTGTAAAATGTCTCCTCTGTTGGTGCTCCTGCTGTGGGGCCGGCCCGGCCCGGCTAATACGTGATCAGATCACACAACAAACCGCAACAACAGGAAGGACATACCTATCCCTGTCCCCCTGTAAATGCCCGTCGCCATGGCTGCTATTAAAGATGACACACGCCAGCCGGCTGACGCCTGCTTACATTACGACGTACTCGTAAGGCATTCCGATTCCGCCATCGCCGTCGCTCTAGCCGTGGCCGCCACCCGCATCACTCATACGCACCGTTTGCCGACGCTCTCCCACTGAACTTAATTGCCGAATATTTGTGAGACGTTTCGGCAATTCTTCCACGAAAATCTCCGCCCCAAAACCCTAAAAACCTAAAAACCGTTTACATTTTTCAGTGAAATTTTGTGCTAAAGCGCTGAGGCTAAAGAATATACGAGACTCGAAGACGGAGCTTGTCCTGTGTACAATTACCAAAAAGCTTTTGCTGGAAATACTATTTGATACACGACGAAAGTCAAACGGCCGAAGCGTTTTAATTGCCTTCGGCAGAAAGGATTTCCTGCTGCTGTCCGAAAGTGCGTGCGAGTCCAAGTCCGCCTCCTATTTCCTCGAAGTGTGCGTATACGTGTGTTCAAGTGAAGTGTGCGCGTGTCGCAGACAGGCAAAGGACCCCAAACAGGCTAAATCTCCTAGGCCAGACAAGCCTTTTTGACCCGTCGACAGCCATCAAAGCGGCTTACCCCATCAGCAGGCAGTGTGGTGTCTGGACAGAAGCACTCACACACATCAGGACAGCGACAGTGTTGGTGGGTGAGTATGCTTTTTGTAATTGTTACGCATACAACATGTCGCACAGCAGGGATTTGATAGGGTGGCATGGTGGGCGAGAGAATAAAGCAAGTCAGTTAAGCACTTACATAGCTGGGGAGAGACCGAGACCTCCTTCCTACTTGAGTTATTTCTGGCATTTAAATAGTAGCAACATAACTCTGTTTGCTCTTCCACTTTGAGCTCATAAATTGCAGGGGATTCTGACACTTCGTTCCCTTTCATCTTCTGCTTGTTAGCCAAATCAACCTGCTTGTTATAACAATGACCATAACCCCTCCAAACAGCAGCAGCATTAGCAGCAGAAGCCTCGGCAGCAGCATCCATCCACTTGAGAAAAGAATGAAATAAAATAAATAAAGCTTAGAGAAGGAACAAAAGCCGGGGACAGCCATGCGACACGCGCAAATTGAAGCGACAAAGTCACACAAAAGTCAGACAGACAAATATTTCAACAAATAACAAATGACAGGCCCTTGGGTACGGTGCAAGTCGATAAACTTCCAAGAATATAAATATAGCCAAACAAACAACAAAGGCCGTCTGAGTGGAACTGTAATCATTCGCATGAAAAGGTTAATAGAATACTTTTCGGTTGATGAAATGACTAGCGATTTGCATGCCACTTGGCAGTTAATATTCAATGAGTATATCTTCTAAGAGAGTTTGAGTTGGGTCAGAGCCATGTGTGAATACTGTGTTGATTAAGAGTTCTTTAAGGTGCCAATTCGGCATAAATCATTTGTGAATCGCCAAGTTTTATTTGATATTTCCTTTTACTTTTGTGTATAAGAGATATTTAGAGCGAATTTATTATTTAATAGGCCATTTATGCTAATCAGTTTGGATAGAATTCGACAACCTTTAGGCAACCTTCAGCCGACATTTCACTCAAAAAGAACCACACCACGAAAGCCCTCAATCTATTACCCTTAAGGATTATCCATTAACCCACTTTCACTTCCTGTAACCGCCAAAGCTGTCGTCATTCTCAAGGCCATCTCTTTAAATTAACCAACTAAATGTCTTCCCCAAATTCATCCTAATTTCGTTTTCAGACTATGGTTTCACTATATTCTCGTTGTAGACAAAGTATGGCAACTTCTTAGCTAGACTTAAGCTTTTTCTCGTGCCAATGCCGCGTGCTGTCGCAAACTTTTCAACTTGTCACATACAGCACATAAATCTACACACCGACACACTGGCACACACTCTCTGAAATTCTCTAGCACATACTATATATGTATAAGAGTATCCCTATGTGCATGTACAGAGCCTATACCCACGCTGCGATGGGAAAACAAAAAGTTCTTGGCAAGGACACACGCTTGTTTTCTTTGTTGTTCCTGTAATTTTCGGTACTCAAGTTAGAGCGCTTTACGAGAGGCTGTCAAAAGGCCAAGTGAAACATTTGTTTTTCCACTGCCTTTACAACTTCCGGCTTGTGGCTTTAACTACGCTAACAATCTACAAAAATTTTGCATGGCTGCCTCTACCTCTGCCTCTGCCTATGTCTGAGTACGCAACAGTATGCCGTGCTTTAACATCCTTTTCACAGAATTCCGAGATAGAGACATAAGACAGTTACATATGCTACGCTTCACTGGTCCCGGGACTCCATCAGGATTGTCTTGAGAAAGAGACGCCCCCGTTGTCTAGCGTAACATCATGTTTGTGTAATCATTAGACACGAGGCTTCTCCTCATCCATCCACACATTAGGACTTACGCAACGGAAATGCACAAATCAATGCCACATTGTGTTCCCCGCATCATTGTTTCGCCATTGTTCTCGTTCTCGCTGCCAGACCAGGGTCTTTGACAAAATGTTAATCAAATCTCTTGTTCCCGGATATAACAGAAAAAGACAAAGCCCTTGGGCCTGTGAGTTCTGTGGAAAACTGGGAACAGGAGTGTACCGGCATTGTTGTTCCGCGTTGCAATCTGTTTGTGTGTTAAGTAGATTTATGCCACTCCATTATGCCACTGCCATTCGGCAGGCGGAGTAGAGTCCAATTAAAAGGTGTCCTCTTCAACGATCCGGTAGTAGGGCAGAACCAGAGCCAGCACCTCCCCCCTTTAAAATGACATCCACTTAGCCAGGCAATAACCAGGCCGAAAGCAGAGAAAACAACCTTTTTTTAATGCCAAGCATTTGTGGCAAATTAAAAAGGAAAAGGCCACAGAGGGGAATGACAATCTGGGATGCTCTTTCTCTAGATATTTGTGGGATAAATAAGAGAGGAATTCATTGAATTCCCTGTATTCCAATCAAGAAAATCTAAGACCTCTCCCCTATAACTGATCCTCTCTGACAAATGCTAACCATCCTCTTCATAAAGTCCGCTGTACCCTTTGCCCTCAACTCTTTTTAAGCCTTGCATTTTATGCTTTTACCCGCAGACTAAAGACCCATCCAACGTAAAAGCAAATCCAAATCCCGAATCTGGCAATATGAAAAGAAACTCGTTACTCAGATCAGAAATACCGGCGGAATGCTAATGAAATGATGGGCGTGGCCGCTCTTTCTTTCTCTCTCTTACTGTCTGTTGAGGAAAGATGCCCCTCAATTTCAGGTTGGCTGCATTTCATTTGACCTAAGCGGCTTTCCTCCAAAAAATTGTATGTTAATTTTTTTCGCTGGATTTTCGTTTTTCTCTTCGGGAAAATTTTCCATAATTATTTCTTTGGGACTTTTAACCTTTCCCTTCTTATCTCCGACCTCTTTGCCACTCAGAATTGGCTGAAAAATCGTTTATTAAATTTTTTATAAGCTGGCAAAGCATTTTTTTTCGTTTCCCCCTTAGCATTGAAATTTTATACGGCTCTGGTTTTTTATTTGCTTTAATATTTAAATGTAGGTATTTGTATTTCGGGGCAAACATAAATGGAGCATATCAGGGGGGAAATGGTGGAGGATTAAACATCATCATATAGGATGTTTATTTCACAATTTAACGAATTGGAATTTTATTCAATTTTTCGCAAAAGCTGTCGGTTGTAGCTGTCACAAGTATTTTTTGTTTTTATTTTTCGTTAATTTATGGCTTTTTTTTAATTTTTCCACTGCGGTTAATTAAGGCATTTTATATTGAAAATGAAAATAATTAATTATATTATTATAAACTAAAACAAAAGAAAGGAAAATTTATGAAATATAATTATTTAAAAGTAAAACAAACGCTGAATTATGCAGTGGATTATGGATTATGCGGAGTGTTTTCCCCCTTTTTTTTGTTATTGTTATTTATGGTCTTTTTTAATGAATTAAATCATTTTTAACAAAGAGAATGAATGAATGGGAACTGACAAAAAAGCTGATAGATTCATACAATATTTGTATCTTTGAGGATTGTAAAGCAATCGAAAAGAGTCTCATTGGCACTCCTTGAAACAAACCAATTCGGCAGGACTATTATTGATTTATATTTCTTATGTCCCTTTTTTCCAAGAGTTCTATCCAATTGTTTGCCTTGCGAATCTCCACAAAAATGTTCACTCCTCTTCCATACGAATATTGTTTGCCATTTTGTTGACCCAAATATCCGTTTCATATTCGACACCCGAATGCATCTAATTTTTTGCCCCGCATTGTATTTCCGAGCACATTTGTTTACTCCTCACACAGATACGCACGCACACACGCACTGAAGCAGTGCTTGCAATCTGCTTTAATGCCATATTAAGGAAAACTGAATGGAATTGAAAACGCAAAAAAAAGACACAACACACAGACACATGAAGATAGGGGGGAGCGACACTGCCAAAGGACGAAAGGAGGGCACACATCCAGAGACAGACGGACATGGAGAGAGAGAGACACATGAATAGTTGAGCGTTGGGCGAATGCGTAAACAGTCAACAGAAGAAGATGGCCAAAAGAGTGTACACGGGGTTACAGGGAGGAAGGTGGAAAATTGTGTGTGGAAAATGGGGAAACTGGAACGGAAGCACAACAAAATTTTTTAAAAATAAAATCACGCTGTAAACAGACAAAAGAAGCAGCACGAGGGGAGCACAGACGACACCAAAGGCAAGGAGTATCAGCAGGCAAAACAAAAAAGCCAGAAAGCAGCGCCACAATTTAAAGCTGAATCTATGGATACCCTTGACGGTGCATCCTTTCTTTGTCTTTCTCTGGGTTACAAACCTCCAAGGATAACTGGCATACCCTCTGCTAGAGGCTTAAGCAAGCAAAAAAATTCGAATAGACTCTTAGTTGGCATTTTGAAAGTGTGGAAGGTGCAGAAGGTTGGAAAATGTACATACAGATAGATGCACAAGTGCACTGTACAGTAGGTTGCATCTACATCTTCCATTACTTCTTGTCTTTAGAGCATTTATTGCGAAAGCTGAAACTTTTTTGTTGGCACTCATTGTTTTGGGTTTCTCTTACCACCCTAACACTCCGCCATGCTAATTTATCTTGTCAAATATGATTTAATGCCCCACATATAATGCCCCGCCCTTCTATGGTAAACAATTTACAAAGTATGAAGCCTCCGGCGGTACTCCCCACCAGAACCAATACAATAATTTATTATGAATTTGCTATGTGAAATGATAAACGAGGTCATTTGTTCTACCTCGTATTGTATTTGCAATTGCGGTTTAATTAGAAAATGTATACATTTGCATGCGAACGTTTGTGGAAACAGAATATCTATCCCAAAACACCGACAAAATTAGGGGTATCTTTAAGATAAAAAGCACATTATTTTGGCTAATTAGACAGTCTAATTAGGCGACTAATCAGCCAAACAGAACGCAGACCAGAAAGCGATTAACAGTTCTAACAGTTTGATTGAATATTCCAGTTCGAAATGTAAAAATGCTCGCATGTGTGGTGGAAAATGGGAAATCCATGCCACTGCAACTGTATGTGTGTGTGTGTGTGTGTGTACGAAATACGATATAATGTGTGCTCTCGTGGTTGTGGTTGAGAGTTGAATGTTCTGCCATAATGAAGGCTAAGTGCCGGTGGCGTATACGTAATGCATCGGACAACTGACGAACATTACTGACTTTTGTGTGTTTAATTTATTCTCATTTAAATTTTTCATAATTCTTTGGCCATAATTTACATGAATGCGTACTTAAAAGTTCATGATGTTTGGTTAATACATTCATGATTCGAATTGATTGATTTATACATATCATGGCCTTGGTGATGTGATTGAAATTTATTATGTTTCTGGCGGAGATTCGATAGTAGTTAGTGATATATATGTACTACTGCTCTCCTGACTCCTGGCTGGGGCTCCACCAAATTAAACGGTGTCAACCATTTAGATACTTCATATCCTGCTGATGTGGTTTCGCCTTCCTTTGGCAAGCAATTCCTTTCTCCCGAAAGCAATTACAAGTATTCAGCGAAATTAGGGTCGAAGCCAAGGCACAAATTAATGGACTCCAAGCCGTGATTTATGCAGTCTGGGCAGGTGCCAAGCCCCTTTCCTCCAGACTCCTAATTGCATACATATATAAAGGTATATAGATGGATGTACCGGGCCGCGCCATCAGCCATCTGGTTAGCCCTATCTCTCCTCCCCAACCCACCACCATTGGTGGTCAGTAATTTGCACGACACGACTTGGGGCGAGACGAAGAGGAAGCCTCTGACGATGTCATTAAATGCGCCTAATTAGCGGATGCCCCCGCAGGATTGTTGGCAGCATCCTGCTGATGATGCTGCTGCTGCTACTGCTGCTGTTGCTCTTGGAATAAACACAAATTAACATGGGCAAATAAATGCCTTTAATTAAAAACTTTCATAGAATCAAAATTGCACTCCTAAGCGTTAATTCAAATAGAAACCAATCTAAGGAAAAGCAGAAGGAACAGGCTAAGGAATAGAAAACTGGCTTGAGGAAAAGGCACGAAGGCAAACAATTTAATTTCACCTAACAGTCAACAGAATATAGAGCCAAACCAGAGGCAACAGCAAAGTCAGAGCCAAAGTCAAAATCAAGCCAAGTTGGGGGCGCCATTTTCCAACAATTACGCAATAAACAACAGTCGGGTAGCAGGACCAAGGAACAAGGACCAGCCATAGAACCCAGAGACCAGCCTCATAACAAGAACCAGAAACAGTTTTATAACCAGGACCCCGAAAGAGCCTCAGAAACAGGACCCAGAAACAGCTTCATAGCCAAAACCAGGGACCAGCTTTACAGCCAGGACTACGCAGAGAAGGACTCGCCATTCGAACAATGAATGAAAACGTAAATTGTGGAAAAACAGGATGGAAATTCTTTCTGGGTAGAGAAAGGAAGTCTTTAAAAATATCCCAAACGACGGCAGCTTGGCCTTTCTCCCCCCAAAATTTTGCTGTACTTTTCACTTTGTTTGCATTTCTCCTACCTCCCTTTCCACCCTTTTTTTCGGGACTGTGCCCAAAATTCATTTCTGCCTGACAAGGGAAGTCCCAAAAAAGGAAGAAAATAAAAGGGTTAAATGTGAAACTTGCCGGGATTTAGAGTGTGTGACACTTGGCCTATGTGTGGAAGAGCTTCGCTCGAACTGGAGGGAATGGTTTATGTAAGCGAAGTTGAAAGAGATATTTACCAAATGTGAAGGCAAATACTACTTTAGAAAGTTATTTAATGGCAACTGGATGAGGTCCAAATGAAGCAGGATATGGGTTTTCAAATGGTTTAAAAGTGAAATCAACAAATGGAGGCATACCAAAAACTGGAGAATGCTTTAGAGCCACAACCTGAGAGCTTTGTAGAGGATATACTGTAAGCAGCCTGATCCTTAGGCTGGGTTTTCTTTTCGTGCCATAATTAAGGCTGGCAAGGCCTTGACTGAGTGTTTGTTTGCGGTGCATAATTAAAGTCACGCAAGCGAGTTCAATGAACTCATTAAAATGCTCGGTAAACCACAGAAACACTCACAAAGAAAGAGAGGAAAATACAGCGAGTGAAAGAGAAGGACAAATAAATATTAATGGTGCGTCAGCTTATGACATACATGAAGGAGACTAGAGTAGATATCATCCTCCTTGAGAAAGAAAGCCATAGCGCCGCCAAAAACTCATAAACTTGTCACACACTTTGTAATCTTAAAATGCGGTCTTTGTCTATGCTCCTCCGTCCATCCCTCTCTCTCTCTCTCTCTAGATATATCTGTCCACTCTCTATCTCTCTCTTTGAACCACTCTTTCAGTTGGCTGGCTGCCATGAGGATTGCGTGCTGATTTCCGCCGAAACGAAAAGGAAAAATCTAGTGAAAGAAATTCATTAGGGCCGACAAACGCTTGACGTTGGCTCTCCGCCATGTCCATTCGGATCTAGTATATACGAGTATATAGTGGATCTTCACATAACCATTTATTATCGCCTGCAATTTGTCAATGTCGCACTCAAATTAATTCATTAAAGGACATTCAAAGTGATTATGGTTTCCCCATTTAACCAACCTAAAAGCAAACCTGTCCGTTCGGACTCTGACTCGGACTCGGGCTGGACAAATTAAAAGTTTTCACACGGCCACGGGAAAATGTGCGACATTTTCCCTTATTTCCATTTGTGTTGAATGCAAATGTAAATGAGCTAACTGGTCGGCGCTCCAGGTGTCCTAAACATGTCCTGCTACCACCACCTACAGGATCAGGAAACAGGACCACGCAACGAAAACTTGTGTGCTTAGCGCCTCGTATGCCCCCCCTTAAAGTCCCGCCCCGCCCCGCCGCTGTGTTGGCAATTTGTTTCAATTTTCGCTGCAGTTACTGGAATTTTTTATGTGCGGGTCTAATGCGCTTAGAAGTGGGCCAAAACAATTACATACACACACACACGCATGTACATATACGAGCGCCCTTTTGGCGCAAAACAGTTTTCATTGCATTTGGCGCTAGTTTCTCAGTGTTTTTTTTGGTTTGTGCCAAAACTTTGTTCAACAAGTTTTACGCATAGTTTGACTGTATTTCAATTAGAAAACGCAATGAGAATACGAGCCAGTCACAATTGAAGAGAAAGCAAGATATAGAGTAGAACGGAAAAACCACCTAAGGAAAATACTGCAGTAAAATTTCCTGCAGGCCAAGAAACTGTCAGAACGACATCCAAAATTTGTAAGCTTCTCAAAAATACATAAAATCTGAAACCGGCCAATGGAAAACCTCAACAGCTTGGCCATCATGGGGCCATATATAACCGAAAAGCTGTCCCACATGTCGTATATGGCCTAATCCGGCCAACATGGCATGGCCCAAAGCCAAGGACACACAGGCACACGCCAGAGAGATGGAGCTAAATGAAATTAGTTGACAGCCAGATTGTCGCAGGACGGCGACGAGCCCTGAAGCAGTTTAGTTCCAGTGAAAGCAGTGAACTCCAGAGCTCTTTGGCCAGAAGAAGGTACCAAAAGAGGTAGACCAAGAAGGCCCTCTTGGCCCAAAAAAGGACCCAGAAGAGTCTGCTGCTCGACTGAAAATTCAATTAACCCAATTGGTGGCCGACCAAAGGATGTCACCTAGCCATATAATAAAAGCCAAGCATTGAGGCTGCGCAGCGCATTAAAATCGGCTTAGAATCAAGGAAGAAACCCGAGAAAAAAATAAAAAAAAGGGTTACCACACACACGCACACGCCGACCCGTAGACACCCCACCCCTTGAAAACTCATTAAAAGAGTTGCCCCAGCAAATAGCAAAAATGCAATAAAAATCGCCAAAAGCCCAAAAGGAAAATGGGGAAAAACGAATACAAATGGCACACACACACACACACACACACACACAGAGACAGACAGAAACAGATAGAGGGAAAGAAAGACCTAAAGAAAATAGGGAAAGCATTGAGGAAGGAAAAACAAATTTGTTGCGTGCGCATAATTAAATTTTTTCTCAGAGATACGAGTGCGAGTAGGAGAGTTGCGAATGTGAGAATATTTTCTGTGGATTCGAAATGGAATTGCAAAATGTTTATGGTCCGGGGAACAGCCCAGGAAAATTTATGCAAAGGCCAAGGGGGCCAGGCAGTGGGAGTGGCAGGGGCACGGGCCGCCTCTCACCGAACAAACAAACAAATTTGGCTGCATACATTTTCAGGCACTCGACCAACACTTTGCCCACACAGTTGTTGGCCAACTAATGAGTGGGCCAAAAGGAGGAGAGCTCGATGCCGCCGTCGATGCCTCCCCATACACGAGTATCTATGGGCGTACTTTTGTGATTGTTGACAAGGGTGGTGTGTGGGTGTGCGGTCTCAGCTGTCAGCTAAGTTGGTTAAGCCATCGAAGATGCTCGACCTAAGCAAGTGGTGAACCGAAGGAGGGCTTAAGCTGAGTGAAAAAGGAAAGGGATAAAATAAACATACAAATATAAGGGTTTAAACAGAACTGAAGAGGGTATTGGGCAGAAAGAGGGTCTCGAGGAGGTTGTTCGAAAAAAGTTTTGTTGAATTCGAAGGTGACAATTGAAAGTGGTCTACGAGTACATTATTAATATCCGTCTAAGGGAGTTGGTTGCAGAAAATCAACAGTTGGATTGGAGTATGTTTCATTGAAAAGATGAATGTAGCAGAGAAAAGCCTTAAAGATACACTTATCCAATACACTTAAGAGCCTATAGCTCAGACTATTTACTTGTTTCTTTTCTTGTAGTCCTGTGTAAGATGACTCAACCGAAAATGTATTTCCTTAGTCATTCCACCTCGGCCTGCCATCAAACTCGATTTGTTTCTTTGGTGGGCATCCCCCCTTACCTGCCCCAGAAAACACTTGCCACCCACAAAGATTCATGTATCTACTTAGCCATACTCGTACACAATTCACTTAATTGGCTAACATTACCCGACAAACAGTCGTAAATCATTTATCATCCTATGTATATGTATCGTATATTGAAATCCATAGATATCGACCTGAGGCAAAAAGGAAAAAAAAACAGAAAGGGAAAGGGAAAACCAAACCAAACCAAAGCGCAGGAATAAGGAATCGTTTGGCTCTGACTTTTCCTCCTTTATTACCTTTACACGGTTTAAGTGCCCTGCTCCCAGCCTCTTTATACCGAGCTCTTTTTTTTCCTTTAGAGCTCCACTTAAAGCAAAACCAAGAGATTGGAGATGAACAAAGAGGGCAAATGAGAGAGAGAGAGAAAGAGAGAGACAGCCAAACGCAAATCAAATAAAATGCGAATAAAATTGTTAGGGAAGCTCCGCCTGCACCTCCTGGAAAAACGAGTAGCGTTTTTGCAATTTTCGTCTATATGCAAATTGCTTTTAACGTTGATTTGGTTTCAAACTGTAACTGAAACCAAAAAGCCCCTAAAGCGAAATGTTATAAATATTTATATATATGTACAATATATATATATAGGCAAGTGTATTTATGCTCTATAGATTATATGAACCCTTGGGCAGGAAAGGAACCTGAACATAGATTTTTGTATAGGTGTTCGTATATATTGAAATTATGATATTTTGAGCACATTTCTATGTTCTATTTGTAGCTCTGAGCTTTCATTTGTGCACTCTCATATTCCTCTTATATTTTAATGATGGAATGGATGCTGCAAATACTGACAAACACGAAAAGTTCTCAACATTTCCATTTACATACATATACATATATATTTATTTATGTGAGTGTAGGAGGCTGCAAAATTTACATAAATTCGTGCAAATAATGTGATGGAAATTATTGTAGATTTTTGTTGCCATTACAGAGTTTGTGCCTTGCTGGAAAATTAAATGTTTTCCCTTAAAGCGGGCAAAAGAAAATGAATGAAGTCTCAAGAAAAAGAAAGAAGCGACCCATCATGAATCCAATTCAAAGGAAATCTGTTTATATACAAAAGTCCACTAATAAATGCAAAATCAAGGACACGACGAACAACTTTTTAATATGACGAAAAGTTTGGACTAAAATTTCCATTTCATCAGAAGTTTTGCGCCCTCTTTAAGCAACATACGCAAATACAAATACAGTCCCTAAGAATTTACTATAATCCTGGGAAATCCCCTCGTATGCTTCGGTCTGTCATTGATTTAAGCCAAGGTTAGGCAAAGAAAACCCATTCATGTCAATTGGCATTTATGGCAATCAAAAGGCACAAATATCATGGGAAAAGTTTCCTCCTTTGCCTACAATTACGGCACTCCAAGAGGGAAAATTCAGCAACAAAAACACTTCAGAAGAGAAAATTCAGCAACAACAAGACCAAAAGGAAAATTAACTAAGAACTGTTTTTTTCCCTAGAAGAGGAGCCTGAAATGTGGGGCATGGCATGGATTTCCCACATGTAACTAAAAATTTCTGCAGACGCCTTCAAGTTCATGTTGTTGCCGCATGCCCCTCATGCCACTTTGCCACTAATTTTTGCACAAACAACAAACGAGACGGAAAAGACGAAAAAAACAAAACGACAAAAACGCCCACACAGATAAATACATACGCAACGCGAGCGAGCACGCACAGACATGCACAGACACGCTCAGACAGGCAGGGCCAACAGCTGTAACGGTAATAAACAACAAAGCACCAAAACCAAAGCGGGAGCAATCCTTCCGCCCCTCTTGCTCTATAATCGCTCTCTCTCTCTCTCGCTCTTTCAAAGTTGCGCAAGAGATTTTTGTCGCCAAAAGTAGGCAAAGAAAAAACAGGAAAGGCAAGAAAGGGAGCCCTAGGGTTCGAAGCCGTGGATACCCTGAGATATCTATCCTTTGCATTATATGGTCATTCAACTAATATCAGGATCAAGTACGAGATAGTGATCCGATTTGATTGATTTTCTATAAAACCAATAGCTTTACATAAACAGTCTCAGGACCTGTATACTCTCTGCCCTCCCAAATATGTGGGCCACATCGTAATACCCTCTTTAAGGAGCATACAAAATAGTATAAAGATAAAAACACACACGCAACAACAAGAAGAACAAGAAGTAGGCTAACCCAAGGCACAAGGCAGCGGGTGGATGGGGGTTGGGGGATGGGGAATGGGGAAAAAGCGCGCGCGAATGTTGAAAAATTTCGCACGACGCTGCAAGCGTTACATGTGTCACACGCCACCCCTCTTTCACACCCGTCTCTTTCTGTTAGACATGAATAACCGCCAGCAGGGCGAAAAGATGAGTTGGAAAGAGAGGGAGGAACGAACAGCACTCGCGTGGCTTATACGGCAGCCAAAACAAGACACATGAGTAGCACACGCGAGCTGGGATCGGCATCAGCATCGCATCGCATCGCATCAGTAGCGCAGCAGCAACCCTTTGGGCGGATTTTTATATAAGTTCTGGCTCTGTTGCTGCTGCTATAGCAGCAACAACAGCCATAACACGGCAGCAACAAGAACAACTACAAGCAGATAAAACATAACCACGGAATGCAATCAGAATGATACTCCTCGTACCACGGACATAACAGCTAAAGGCTGTTGGATTCTGGTAAAGATTTATGCCAGGGAATTTATCAAAATGGTGGAAATTTAAAAGTTTAATCCAAAATGAAAGAAAGAGAACTGGATTGCTCGTCAGAGGAACCGAAAACATTTAGCAGTATAGTAAAACAAGTTTATCTCAAGAAATTCTGCGCCAGATCTCTTCCTAAATAAACATCAAAACTGAGATGAAAATGTTTTCATTCCATTACCACCAAGTGCCACCAAAATAATACCAAGAATTTAGCCAGTGGAATGGTTTTGGGGTTTGTCAAAGAATCCCTGAAATGAATATCATGTGAGAGATTAAAGAGAACTCTCCAAAGAGTGTCAAAAGAGCCAGCCAAATGGGGTTATATTTAAAGGCAATTAACACTAAAGAATACTCTGCGTATATCTTATTATTTTTGCGAATGAAAATGTTTGCATGTTTTCATTTCATTACCAGAGAATTCCCTCAAAATGTTACCAAGAATAAAACATTTAATGGTTAACATGTGTGTTTATGATATGTGGCAAAGGATTACAAAAACTGAAGAGCCTTCGAGACACCTTTTAACAAACTGATGATTGAATAAAGATGTATCTTTACATTGGGTTCGGTTAAATTTCCACCAATTTAACATTTATATTTTCAAATGACTCAAATCTAGCTTCAAAAGCAATCAAAAGCGAGTTGAAAATGTTTTCTTTTCATTATCTTTAGGCTCGAACCCATGCAGATATACAGACCTTAAGGCAAAATCCAATACAAGCCAAAACCAAACTTCAGGCAAACTCCGTCGGCATCCCCATCCAACCAAAACTCCGCCAAAATTCCACCCAAAACCGCATCCAAAAACGCGAGACAGTCAGGAAACCCTTACCTCAAACACGACCGCAATCAACGGGGAAAATGTTGCCGCCAGCACAGCCGACAGATTGGTTAGCCGCATTTAACGCGACAAAGTTTTTCGGGCAGCCCCACAATTTAAATTGAAATTAGTGAAGGAGCACACAAATAATCCCTGGGAAACTAAATTCTGGCATTCATTGAGAGGCAAAGAACGGAAAAAAGAGCCCTCTCTGGGTAGCTCAGATTAGCAAGAAAAGAAATGAAAGCCTTGGGGCTAGGATTAGACAGCCGTAAGATAAAAACACTCAACACAAAAGAAACCCAAGAGGGCAGATGGGGCGTGGGGGGTGACTACATATGTATGCAACCAGGACAACCACATAATTGAGTTATTACACTCACTGACAACACGGCCCAGGGCGCATATAAATTTATCCCCCGAACAACAAAATAAACTAACAGAAAAATGAGGAAACCAGAGAACCAAAAAAAAGAAGCAGTGAGGAACGCCGAAGAGAGAGGCAATGCATGACAATTTATGGATTCTTGGAAGGGCAGATCAAGTCGCCATATCCATGCGCTACAGCAACAAAAAGAAGGTGAAACGGATAAGGAAGAAACAAGACAGTTTAATCTGTTTGGGAAGAGCGACTGCTACGAATATGCAAAAGGGCGAAAACAAATTTCTTGTATACAAGGGAGAGCTTCGTGGTGCCACCTTGAGGCACTTTAAAGATCTTTGTCGCACGACATGTGCGTGTGTGTGTGTGTGTGTGTGTGTAGGGTCAACAAGAGCCGTTCATAACCGAAAGCATATGATAAATAAAGCCGAAGCACTGACAAGCAGACACGCAGACACCTAACAGACCCTTGATAAATGTGGCTAAGGGTTTGTTTGTATGTCCTAAGTGCCAGCCATCCTACCACTCTCTCTCTCTCTCTCTCTCTATCTCTAGAGAAACCATATCCACTCCTCCATTGTTAGTTTGGTGAAGATGTCAACGCTGGTGCTGGTGCTGGTTCTGCTGCTGCTGTTTGAACGCAGACCAGACCCGGCCCTGACTCGACCTCAAGCCGTGGCATGGCCCAATGCATATGTATGCGTATTAAAGATGCTTCAGAAACACACACGCTCGCACACTCACTCACACTAACTGCAGCTTGTGCTGTGTCAATATGTATGTAAATAAGCGGGAAAACAAGTGGTTATAAATTTATAAGGATGATGAAGGCAGGCGGCATTGCGTATACGCACCATCGACGCCAAAAGCCGTCAACCAAGAATAAAGAAAGAAGCATATTGAAGGCCGAAGCCTGGGATACCCTCCATAATGAAGGCAGGACCAATAACTATTGCCTATGGGCAAGCCGATTTCCATAGATTCCACAGAAATAAATATTCGCTCAATACTGATCACTAGGAGAAATTCCATATAGGATAGAGAGCTCTGCCTTTTCTACGCCACAAACATTACAAACAAATAATAACAACCTTCCTTACAGAGTAAAATATAGCCATATACACATAGCCATAACTTCCCTATCTCTATGTTTGTGTATACCTTAATAATACCCTTAAGAAAGGACGAGCCGGGCTAAAACTCAATAACAAAATGAAAATAGGCAACATTTCTCAGAGACACAGAAACAGAGAAACAGAGACAAAATGAATGGAAGAAGGAAAATAAAATAGAATAAACACGAAGCGCAAGATGAGAGATGAGAGGAGAGTGCCAAGAACTGATGAGGCGTGCAAAAGAAAAAAATGTCCCAGCACCCAAGATCTATCAGCCACAATACGAAATAAAGCTTTCTTCTAGCGAAGCTACCAGCATTTTCCCAGCCAGCATTGCTCCACTCACATTTTTATGGCTCGCATCCTTGAAAGTTTTTAATATGTTTATTTATATAAACGCTGGAGCACTGCTACCACCGTTGGCTCGTCAATGTTGTTTATCACAGCAATGGTTGTTATACAACCCCTCCTGCCCCTACTCCTACCCCTACGCAGTCCCTACGCAGTGTACTACCGTTCTCAAACCACTCCCTGGCCGCTGGTAACCCAGTGCTGTCCACTACAATTTTGCTGCTTTATTACGCTTCTCATAGAATGCCATAAAATTAAAAGCAATTTTGTCGTTGCTTTAACTTTCGTTCGTTGGGGTAAAAAGGTTTTTCATTCTGCTTCGGATTGCATTTACAGTCGAGACACAATGGAAAGGTATAAGAAGTTGAAAGGTCAAGTTGTGGGAGAATTTTCCTTGGTTTGAGAGCACCTTTTCTATTGGCAATTTGTGTCGAATTAAATTTAATTGAATTTCCTTTAAATAGTTGAATGCAGTTAGCCTTTTTTGGGGGTGAAATAAGACTCATACTCCTCTTAGGAATTACTGTATTTAAGCCCAAAGAACTTTTAATGTATTCTATTGTTAAAAGTTACCAAAACTATAAACGAATAAAGGCACAAGTGCGTTTAGACATTTTAAAATGCTCCGAATTATTTATATTAATTAGAAATTTAATCAAACTTAATTTGGGCACTTATTTCCCCCACAATTGTTCAATTTTTCGGCCCCAAAAGTTGGCTTTATTAGAGAGCCCACCCATTTTCATTTAGTCCAGCATTTAGATAGGTCCCCGGTCTGCTCCTTCAGCTTCAGCACAATCCATCATTAATAAAAAGCTGTTGGGAGGCCGACATGCGTGTGTGTCTGGCCCCGAGCCGTGGCCCCATTTTAACCTTCACACTTTTGACAATTGCCCTCTGGCAGCCATATCTTGGGGCATTGTCATTGTATGGCAATTTACGTTACCACCGACAACTGGAAATCTTTTTTTTTTTTTTGGTGGGGGCGGCAGAATTATTTATTTTGGCCCATTGACAACAAAACAGGAGCATCAATCATTTCCGGGCAATCGGATGACAATGCCCCACAGGGCCTAAGGCAAAAGGCACAAGGCTGTTGTATGCCACAATATTTTTTAATATCTAAATGAAAGTTTAGACTGTCATGTTGATGAATTGAAATATTGCCGCACGAATGCGTTACGCAGGTAATCAAGCATAAGAATTGGCAGGGATTCAGGCGAGAGAGCTCCCCCTCCAGGCATCCAGGAATAGAAGAGAGAGAATGAACTTTACACTTTAAACGGATTTCAAGTGGTTGAGAGTGTGGGTGATTGGGTAGGCCAGGGGGTCCTTTTCCTCAATTGGGTGGCTGCCTACTCCTCATTTTGCTTTGAGTGGCTGGGGCTCCTCTCAAAGTAGGCAAAAGGGGGCCACGCACAGGGACTACAAAGCCCAAAAAGAGTTGTGCCTGGTCTAGGTCCAATCCCTCAATGAACTCAATGTTATTTTGAGGCCCAAAAAAACTCAATGAAATTCTAGGAGCAATCGCTCAATGAAATTCTAGATGTGAAAGACGATATGTAAGCCTACAAAATATTTATTTAGGCACAATCAATTTTATGGCAATACGGTTTTTATGGCCCAAAGACAGGCCTAAAAAAGAATTTGCGACCTGAATTATGCAGAGCTTGGCTCTCCGTCTCTCCCTCTCTCTCAGGATATTCACATATATATGTATGTATACATAGAATTTACAGGCTGTGTGGGTGTGTGGAGGTGCTGTATGCTTGTGTGTGGGTGAATGCTTAAGCGTGCATGAAAATGCTGCCAACAGTAGAAACATCAACGGAAGCGCGTGCGTGACAGACTGTGTGAGTGTCTGGTCCCTGCATATATGTATATGTATGTGTGTGTGTGTGTCTATATCCGTATCCTGCCTGGCTGTACAGCGTATGGATGTTCGTGTGCTAGCGGAACTTTTAAACTAATTTGAAATTTTAATTTAATTAATTTGTGTGCGCATTTTTTAATATAAATGTGTGTGTGTGTGGAGGAGATGGCAGAGTCCTTGAACCCGGATATAGAAGATGGTGATGAAGAACTCTCAATAAATCAAGGCATCAGGTGCGTGCCTGGGAAATTATGTGGAGCAAATGTGCTGTTGTCATCAAACAAATTGGAACTGAGGGGACATAAAAATGGTATAAAGGAAAATGATTAAAGGTAGAGGAAGTCATCAGAATGATGGGTAGATTACGAGTTGCTTATTGTCCGAAATACCATACACCTATACTCTTGCAATCTGCTCCTCAATACTGCTATTCTTACTTGCAAACAACAATTGAGATCTTTTCAACTGAAAACTTTTAATGAGAAATGCCATTTTCCCCCCGTCTTTTACATTTTCAGACAGCCTGCAATTTGCCAGCAAATAGAAACACAATTATGGGAAATTCGAACCAAACTACGTCAAAGTTCATTAACAACAAAAATACAGGAAACGCAAACATCAGAAACAACAACAACAACAGGCAGAACAGCAACTACAAACAGCAAAAAATGTAAAGGGCCCCCTGAGAGTGGACTTTAAAGAAGGGGCCCGCTCAGCTTTTGATTGGAAGTGGAAGTGGGCTTAAAAGTAGAAGGCAACAGGCACCAGAAAACCAAGAATCTCAATTGCAACGACTATTCAGGGGACAAAAGCCGCATTCAACAACAACAGCAACAGTAAAGAACCTTCAACAACCAAAAAGGACCTTCAACAACAAGAAGAACGAACCGCCAGAAACCACAGAAAAATACGCAACATAAATGAAGTTAACAATCTGTCAAATTGCTAAATTATTTCTGCTGTTGACAGCCTTCTTCTTTCTCAATTCCCCCCATAGTGTTGCCTCTTTAGCCATCAGCTCCTCCTCGACCGCCACCACTACCAACTCCTCCATCAGTTCCTTCTCCCCCTCATCTTATGCCACTTCCAGTTTTATATCTCAGCCAGACAACGTTTCGGTGTCCTCATTGGGTGTCCTTGTCCTGCAAACGGCCAAGAAAGCAAGTGAATCTGGTGCAGCATCAACAGCTGTGGCTACGTGGACTTCCGCAACGACAACAGCCGCAGCAGCACCAGCAGAGACAGCAACAACACTTAGTAGCAATTCAATTTGGAAACCAGCAACAGCCAGAGAAGCGACATCATCCACAAGAAACCCACGTAATGCGCGTGATGCTGAACGTCAGAGACGTCAAAATCAACAGGACACAGAGCAACAGCAGCAGGAGCAACATAGGCAACAGCCACATCCAGACGAGGGCCAAGAAGAGCAGCAGCAACATTATCAGCAACAGCAGCCAAAGGTGCAACAACTGCAACACAAGAAGGAACAACGTCAAAGAAGACAGAACAAGCAACACCAAAAACCAAAACCCAAGGCCCAACGGGTGGGCGTTTTAATACCACCATCATTGCACACTGATATGATGCATGTGCAACAGGGCTTCCACAATTTTCTCGACTTTTTCCAACTGCACTTTTCTAATGTCAGCGTCGATTTTCTACGTGATGTGGGTGAGTACACAGAACAAAAAAAAACAACCGAAAACCCAACAAAAACCCGACCTAGAACCGACATCATCAGGCAGCATCAAAAGCCTGTGTCTGGTACACATTTTGTTGGCTGTAAGCCCCTGATGGAAATCCCTGCCAACATGCATTTACACATCGTGTTTTATCGATGATTTGTGTTTGTGCTCAAGTTTCCCTTCTAGCCGCAAAAAAGTGATGGCCCACAGCATGGTTGAGGGTTTCTGGGCCGTTTATGAAGATGAATTGGCAGCTTGTTTGCTTGGGGCTAATGTTTGGCCAAGGCAACAGAGTGGAAGCCATCAGAGAACTTTTCTAATTGAGTGGGAATATACAAATCAAGCGATAGAAATTAAAGATGAAGTTATCTGATGGCCAGGAAAGATGCAAGAAAGACGATAACACTAACCATAACCAGAGCATTATAAGAATATTAAAGGGATGACTCAAAAAAGATAAAAGTTGAAATTTACAGCATCTTTGGGGGGAAAGCCTTTCTTTTAGCCTCAGCCTTCTGCAAACTCAATTTGCATGCATTATGGCTGCCTTCCCTTTCCGCTTTTCGCGCTTTTTCTTCTGCCCTTGGGTTTCTGCCTGTATAAATATTCCACGCTTTTTCCCCCATCAATTTAACCTAATTTAAGCACGTCCTTTCTTTGAGCTGCCGGACTGCTCAATAGTCTTGACTTTTTTATAGTTTCCTGGGCTAGTACTTACAACTTTAATTATAGTTCCTTCAATTAGGAAGCAAAAGGGGAAACTTTCTAGCCTTCCTTCCACCTCCTTTCGCCTTCAATTCGTATCATAAATATTTTCGTAGCCCCTGCCTGTGACAACTCACAATTTCCGCACTCGAAGTTTGTTCTGAACTGTCGCTATGGCTGTGGCTGTGGCTGACTTACTATTTTATTAAAGCCAGGCAAAAGAAATCCTTGGCTTTGAGGGCCCCCCCAACCATTCACAGCTCGAGTGTTTTATGATAGTTTTTCACTCCTGCTCGAAGGGAGAAGCAGAGGCCAATGGCTAAGTAAGAACCAAGAATACTTGACAGTCGAGAGGAAGAGAAAAAAGAATTGAAAGAAAATTTAAAAGGGGAGATTTGTTCAGAAGATTAGCAGCTGTCGTTGCTTGGATATCAATTACGAGAATAATTGCACAACATGGCGTATGGGCAATTCAATTGTAAATGGACTTGGGTGAGCAGCATCCAAGTCCAATCAATCCTCGGCCATTGTACGGTTTCTTACAAAACATATATTATCCAACTATTTCCCAGAACCAGACCCGGACCTCGACTCGGGTATCCTTTTAATTTCATCCTGAGGTAGGCAAAAGCGATACAATTTATAGATTTTTTTCCTGCCAGCTTTTGTGCACTTGCCAGCCATAGGGTCTTCTCTCTGGCCCATAAATTGTCACCGGCAGAGGGAAGCAGAGGCGAAAGGGAAGCCATATGCAACTAGATTCAATTTCAATATTTTGCAAAACATAAAAACCAGCAACAACGAGCCATATGTACATTAAGGCAAATGGAATTTATTTGTCGCACCGCATGGGATGGTTTGGTTTGCAAATTGAATTTCCCTGTCAGCTCTCTGGAACTTAAATCAATTTAGATGTACTGCATTCGTTAGAAAGTTTTATCTTTTATTTATGACACCTCAGAGGACAGGAGGGCAGCACCTTGCATTGAAATTAAAGATATCAAATTTAAACTTTCCGCCACGCACAGAAATTGTTGCAATTGACAGAAACTTTGGCGCCAAAAGTTTGCCATGTGTAGAGGATACTCGCGCACACCCGTGTTTACTTTCAAAACTAACTGAAAAAGAACTGAAAACTAAGGACAGTGAAATGAAAACTGAGAGCCAAATGAAAGAATAAAACAAATAGCCAGACAGGGAGGACGGCACAGTCAAGGCAACTTTCTAAGACAGTCAGCGCCCGTCTCCAGACCCCGACAAAGTCTCGCAAGTTAAAAGAGGGTATTTTTGCTGACTGAAATAAACTCTGCGCTTATCGCGATCTATGGCCAAATTCATTTAAAGAGCTAATCATCAGGGCAAACTTAATTTCGGGTATAAATATTCAGGGAACATAAGCTGAAACTTTGCCATTTTGCACGCAAAAGTTTTTAATTTATCACGAACATTATTTACCAGCGAAAGTTGTTAAGCTTTCGGGGATTAGCACAGTATTTTATGTATTTAAGATTACAGATAGTTATATATAGTTTTCATGGCGGACTTTTACTAGCTGTGGAATTATATATGGAGTATAATGCACCGACAATTGCCAGTGGCATAGTGGCTATTGCTGTTGCTGTGAAGTGTTGCTCCCGTTTCCACTTGAAGCACATCAAGAACATAGCCTAGAGAGCTGGGCATTCATAATTCTGGCCACTTGTCGGGTGCTTGGCCAGTTACTTGCACTGCCAGACGTTAGTCCCCCGTTAGCAGGCAATGCCCGTAGAACCTCAAAGAAGAGCGGCACTTGAGGAGCAACAATTTTTTGCTGCTGTTGCTGTGGCAGACATATTCTCCACTGAGGGCATGGCTGTTGCCTTCATCAGCAGTAACAGTTACTACACCGCTTAAGCACACACATACACACAGAGACACACTGCGTTCTTGGCTTAAATATGCACAAGTTTTTTTATATGCCACATAAAATGTTTCTCTTTCTTTTTCGGTCTGCCCTCCACTCTGCCACCATGCCACCATGCCACACTCTGCACTCCAATGATGACGACGATGCCAACGCACAGATTTAAGTGGCTTCATTAAATTACTGGAGCTACCGAAATACACCAGCGTTGTAAAGACTTTAAATGCGGGCATTAATGCAGACACCGACGTGGACCTGAACCTGAACCAAAATGGAAGCAGTGGGAATAGCTCTGCGAATGTGGACATTGACCCAGCCAAAAAGCAACTGCCACGTCAGCAGCATCAGCAGGAGCCACAGGAGCAACAGCATCAGCAGGAGACTAAAGTGAATCAGTCGTCAGCAGGAGACTGGAATGAGAGGAATCATTGGAACGATGCCCGCAGCTTGGGTCACTGTCATCAGCTGGCCGAGCAACTGGCACACGATTATAATAAGACCATCGTCCTGTGGCCCTGTCCGCGAATGAAAGTGAGTATGTCCCTTTCTTTAAGACCTCCCTCCGTTTTTCGTGTATGGCAGAAAGAAGCAATGCAGGTGGTAAGGACATCATTAAAAGGGGATATGAATGGAACAATTGATTGAAAAAGGTTTTCAAAGGGCATACGAATTTAAGAAGGGATTGAAACAGCTCAAAGGAAATATCAGGGAATCTGGGAGAACAGAAATATCTAAGAGAATATCAGAAATATATCTTTGAATTCAATAAAGACTTGCCAGAAAGGTTCATTGATCCCCTAATGACTCATTCGTGGCCAGTTCTCGACCACCTCGTTGCTCTTTTCAAGTCAACTTCAAATACCACAAATCCATGTGGCATTCCCGTCGCTAAAGCCAAACAGTTGCTGCCTTACATAATTAGTTGTAAAAATATTTGCGGTCTAATGCAAATGTGTACATATTTATTACCTTATGTAGGAGGATTACATGTCGTGTATTAATTAAGCAGCAATTGAAAGAAAATAACTACGTAAAAGCCTAGGAAAAGCCACAGGCATTTTGCAGCTAAAATTTGCAATTTCGCAACCCAAACCCTGAAGCAGGCGACAGGAGATGGAAAGAGCAGTCCCCATCCATAGATGGGGATGGTGGCGTGGGGTGGGGTGGGAACCAAGAGACAGAAGACTAGTTGGCACCACAAAACTTCATCAAGTCAAGTCTGTGGTCGGAGGAGGTTGAAGGTTGGCTGGCAAACAGGAAATGGAAAAGCAGGCTATGGCCCTGGAAATGAAGAAGAGTTTTCGTTTGAGTGGTCCGGGTGGTGGTGGGGGTGTACTACTATCCGAAATATGCTGGAAAATTGCTTGATGAAAGTCGACGCCAGCATGAAATTACTTTCTGTGGCAAGCGTTGAGCTGATGGGGCCGAAGGTGAAACAAGGCGCAACACTTGCCACACTCTCTGGAAGTGCATGCCAACAAGTGCCCCAAAGAATATTTTATGAAATATTCCAAACTCCAGCTGTCACAGAAAAACTTTTGCCAAGTACTCGTAAAAATTCCCTTCGTTACTTTTGCATATTTTTATGAGGATTTTTTTCTGCCCGACAATTGATTGACAAGTGGAATTTTCTCCTTAGTCTGGCCGAAAGTTTGTTAACTTGTTGAGAGTGTCAGCCAAGTTATTAATGAAAATCTGAAAAGCGATGAAATCCACTGACAAACTATGACAAAATGATTGACAAATGGGTTTGCCAGTGCCAGTACCAGCACCATAGCCAGAGCCAGTCCGGAGAAATGAGCAATGGCCTTATAATGAACTGCCAGCTTAGACCCCCGAGAGGTTATTGCTGCGAAAGATGTATGGCAGCGAGAAGCACCAAAGAGAGCAAAATGCATATAATTTCCATGCAAATCAGCCAATAATAATGATGCTGATGGAGGAGCAAGAGCGTCCAGGCAGCTACAATATTTCACTCTTATTTTTATGCATGCCAATAACCATGGCCTGCTGCTGCCGTTTAAAGCTCTTCAAGGATGCTCCTTTCCTGAAGAGATCTCTTTGTCTCTCCCATAAAAATGCTGCAGAATCATCAACAAAAATGTTGCTTAGCCAGCCAGCTGTGTCTGTCTGCCTTTCTGTACATTTTTATGAGCTGACTAAGGTTTATGTCAGTTGCAAGTTATTATTGGTCTGGAAATGCACAAATGCACATCAAATGCAGGAGCAGAGGCAGCAGCAGCAACATACACTGGCAAGTGCTTGGTCAGTTACTAAAAAAAGCATAGTACTCGTAAAATATATAACCCACTCAGGGGAAGCCCTTAAAATTCCGTCACAGAGCACTTCAAACAACTTGTTACAACCAGCCAGAGCGACATCTAGCGCCGCAGAAAGCCGCAAACTGTCGCAAAAGCTATATCCGACCCAACTAAATCCACCTAATGACTCTCCACATCTTCCTTCCTCTTTATACCTCTCTCTTTTGGGTATTTCCCTTGTGGCAGCTGTAATTTTCCTGCTGCCCTTATAAGTATGCTATGAAATATTTTCGCTTGGCTTGCACAAAAAAACGAAAATGGAGACCCTGCTTAAGTTTTTTATGAGTGCCGTTTTATGAGTGCGTTTTTTGGGTCGAAATTATCTTTAAAATTAAAACAAATTTTGTCATAAATTGAGCATAATTAATGTACATACATTTTTAGAGAGTTTTCAAAGGTAATTGGATTACATTGAAAGCTGCAAAAATATATGTGACTTATATAATGGAACTGCAGCTGAAATATAAATACTTTTGTTAGAGCAAACAAACCTTAAAGAACTTTAATAACTTTAACGCCAACATGTACCATCTCAGACAACACATGATAGCAACAGCAATCCCCCGCACACGTGTACGATAGAACATTAAACCGCAGTTGTTGCAGCCACGGAGCCATAGCTTGCTATATCCTGGCGGACCCCACAAAACAATGTTGCAGATAAAAGTGTTTTTAATTGACAACAAAGCAAAACCCGAGCAAGATAGGAAGCTTAACTGGTAGCAAGGTGCAGCTCATATACCCTTTTAAGAAAAAGCACAACCGATTTTCCATGGATTTGGTGTTTGCGGCGAGCCACGAAATGCCTCACATCCAGCCACAATTCGGAGATACCAGAAATATCTGATGCTTTAATAAATGAAAGCCTGAAATGCAATACCAACAGTAGAGAGAGACAACAGAGATAGAGTGCCGCAAAGTATGTTGCAAGACCAAAACTGTGCCACAGGAAAACATACACCCACACACCAAACATAGACAGCAGACAGCAGACCATAAACGACATATTCCGCCATTGAATAGTGGACCGCGGGGGATCATTGGGGAGTATACCAGCAACAGTGGGGAGTGGACCACGGACCATGGCCCGGCGACCAGCGACCAGCACCACGACTGGCAACAAAGTAACAAAACGTGCAATTAAGTGTGATTTTTATGCGCTCTGCAATATTTATGCGCTGCTGTTGCAATAGCACACGCCTACCGCACAGTCGGGTGCCCTGGCATCGGCATCGGCCACGGCACCGTCACCAGCTCCGCTCCTAAATCAGCGACACAAATGCCGCACAAAAGTTGCAATTGATGCGCTTTGTTGGCCGCTCCTTCGCCGAGAGTGCGGGAGTGCCACCAGAGAGTTGGGAAAATTTGCAAACTGCCAGGCGCCTTGGGAATGTACAGAGGGCAGACTGAAAGCGGGACGGGGCGGCCTTTGAGTACGGGCAGGGAATATACCGAATAGCGTTAGGAAGTAGCGATTGGGATAGGGAAAAAGGGTCAGCTTAAAGCGTTGACATTGTATAGCAGGGAATTGCGCATACGCCACTTGGGCCAGGCATCTCTGTCGACACTCGCACAGACACTGCAGTGTACTGGGATGAAACCAATTGAAAATTGTATTCACATTGTTGGGTTTTCCCATGGCTAAAGTCAGCTGAAACTTTGCTCTACACCACTGTGCCACTGTGCAAATACAGTGCTTGCCGCAGCGGAGCATACATGCACATAAAGACACGCATAGAAGCCCGCATCAAACACATTTCGGGCTTAGTTTTCCATAACGGTCATTGAATCTGAAGAGCCCTGGAAAAGCGCCCCAAAACCGAGCAAAGTTTTTCACCCTCTCAGAGGCGGGGTTTTTTTTCAATACCCTTTTCCAGAGAGAGAGTCTCTTGATTTTGTACAGATGCAATTCAAAAACGAATAATGATAGATATATTCCTCACAGGCATCAACCAACCATCGAATATATTCCATTGAAAGACTTCGTCAATCAAAGGGTATCTAAGAGTTCGATCAATTCGGTTATCCTTTCGTTTCTTGGCTTTTTTCCACCCATATCAATTTCATGCAATTTACATCATTTTAAACTTTTGCTGCATTTTGTTAACTTTTGTGGGTTTTTCAACTATTGTTTGAATTGTTGTTGTTTGTTCCGCTCGAATCGCTTAATACGGTAAATTGAGTTTGACCCTGCAGCACACACACACACACACGCACACATACATTTGAATACTGCTTCTGCTGGTATATGTGTGTAATCCGAAAGAACTTGAATAATCCCCAAGAGAGAGCTAGAGAGAGAGAGAGAGAGAGACAGAGAACTTGCAAATAGTTTAATGAAGATTAATGTTGCATTTGAATTGAGGGGCAGGATGGCATTCCATTCCCGCGAGACATTTGAAATCACTCAAAGAAACGCTTGCCTTGCCAGCAAAACACAGTGCAGTGCCAATCTGGATCGACTTTGCCATTTATCTAACAATTTGCAATGAACGCAAGCGAAACAAGACACATGGGAGAAAAAGCAAAAGTGGGAGTCTGTCAAGTCAGAGACGGAACTGCATTCAAGCGTTTGTCAGTCAGTCAGTCATTCATGGGTGACTCTCCCTCTCTCTGTCAGTCAGTCCGTCATTCCGTCAGTCATACAGTCACTTGGCAGTGCAGTTTTTCATGGCGAAAAGTGTGTGTGGATACCAACAGTCCGCATACGCTGAGCATTTGCCTTAGACTCAATCAGTTTGACAATTGACAATCCCATAGCCAGTTTGAGAGCTGCCTCGATGATAACGATGACATCCGTTCTGGCTATGCACTGATACTGATATGACCATTCCAGAGAGTGCTGTGTGCATGTGTGACTGGGGAGGGAGACCCTAACAATGGATCTGTCAACACGATTGGGTTAGGCAATGGAGGAAAGAGAACGTTATTTTAATAAATAATATGTGGAAAGAGCCTTGAGCTGTTTGGCTTTTGTGGTGTGTTCTGATGATAAACTATTGTTTGGCTTCTGCTGTTTGATGGATTTCTAAATGGGAATATTTATATATTCAGGGGTTTTCAAATGGTACATTCTCTATGGATACGTCAATTTCTGATTCCATTTAAGGCCACACTCTAGATGACACCTCCTTTATAGGATTCTTCATATTTTTCTGGGACACTTTGGCCTTGGCCTTGCATCCTGTTTGGTCATTGATTTACCGTTTCTAGTTGCGTTATCGCTGCTGTTGTTGCTACTGCTGTTGCATTGCTCTTATTTGCTTCCGACTGACGCTGCTGCATGCGCCATGATTGATTGCTGTTTACGCGCCTCGGCTTCGCTCACCAAATGGAATGCCATGGCATTCCATCGCCCCATGCCCCATGCTCCATGCCCACGCCTATACCCCTGAGGCTAGGAAGCATTTAAATTGAATTTTGGCACTTCAGTGAATCCCCCTTTTTTGCAGCATTTTTGTAATTCGATTTCGAATCGCTGGGAAAGATTGAATTGCAATTTTGCATGCCCTTCGTAATTGTGTTTTCCAGACAATCTTATCAGGAGGGCGAGATCCCTGAAGCCCTGAGCGTGGAACCACTTGAATGTCCAATAACGTTGCTCATACGCCCCATTGTCAGCTAATCAAACTTTAAGCAGCTTTCCACTTTCCACTTGGCCACTTTTAGTACTTCCACTCTCCATTTTCGGAGTCATGGCAGCTCAAATGTGAGTCAGCAGACACAAACACAATTAAGTGCACTCGTGACCATGCCCCATGTGCAACTCTGTATCCTTTCCCGCTGTCCCTTTTGTTCGTTTCTGCTTTGGCCAAATTCATGCGACAAGCTAACAACAGAACTTACAACGCAGCTGTCAGCATGTCATGCTTCCACTCATATCCCCCTTCATTGCAGTTTTCTGAAAGCAGCGCTAAAAACCCGCTGCTGTCCCGGTCGACGACAACGACGATATATACGTAATATTTTGCAGTAGATATCAAAGCAAATGGAGCTTTGTTTGCCAGAATCCACAGAAATGGCAGTAGCAGCAGTCAGAGATAGGAGAGAAGCATCAGCGGAAGATGGAGGAGGCGCTGGAGAAGCTGCAGCAGCATTGTATAAAGATGGGAGGGAACCTGCTGAAGATGACAGAGAAGCTTCAAAAGTAGCTGAAGAATGAGAAGGAGCTGCAACAGCGAACTGAAGATGGAGCTGCAGCAGTATCATCATCAGCTAAAAGAAAAAATTGGCTTATTTACAATGAAGCCAAGAAATGTTGCCATATTTAAGGTCAATGAACCATCACGCCCCTTTGAAGTCAGCCACACATGTGGCACAAGTATCAAAGAAAGCTACATTTTTGGGGCATCAACTTTAAGAGATTTTGAGGTTGAGTGATGAAAAGAAGGTTTGCCTTTGCTGCGAAACTATTAATATCAAGCAAACACACTCTAGCCTCAATTGAAAATCACGTACACTTTTGCCACACTTAAATGAAAATTACAGCGGGCATTAAATACTCGAAGGCTGCGCCCAATCAGGATCACTTAAGCCTCGGTCACAAGTGCCAAACACATTTGCCTTTAGCCGGATCAGACCCGGCCATAATTCCACTTAACCCTCCTGTTGACTGCAGGTGGCACATTGCACATGCAAGCCAGTCAGTCAGTCACACATGTACCAGAGTATCTGTATCTGCAGGTGTCTGCATGTGAATCTGTATCTGTATCTGTGTGTTCAGGTTTGTGTTCGTGTTGATTCCACACTTGTGTGTGCCTGGCTCCTGGGGTATATTGATTTGCGGCTGTATTCTCATTGATTTTTGATGCGCATCACGCAAATTAAGAACAATTTCATTTCGGGGGCTTCTGTGAGTGGCATATTTGATTCGTCTGTGGCAGGAAGTCAAATGCAGGACAAACAAACAGCAGGGGGAATTCCATTTCCATCTAAATAAACTATTATCTCTGTGGGAGAGAGATTTGCCGTGGCATACGGGAAATTGTTGCGTATGACATGGCACTTCCAATATGATAATGCCCGCCTTCATAAATTCACATTAAATGTGCATTAAATAAACAGAACATCTCCATTTATTTACCACAGCTTTTAGCCAACTTTCGAGGCACTTCATTTCATCCCAGAATTATCTTAACATATTCAAAAGCTTCTGTTGAATATTGTTCCCAAGTTTATCCCCCCAGCCACAGCTGTCAGCATTCAGCATCTTCGCTGCTAAATCCACTCCTGGCTCGACTTTCTCGCACTTTCTACGAAGAGATTTCCAAGCGGGAGACAGCTGGCAATTAGCTGGACAGAAACATTCTCTGGATGGTGACCTTTTACGAAGGAATCTTCTTGGATGGCTGGAGGGGCGGGAAAAAGCCCTTCGTTAGGCTAAGTGGCAGGGACATAAAACCTTTTTGCTTTGCCTGCCATGCCACATTAATTGCATTCATCGTACGCCCCTTTGGGGAATGCAGGCAGCAGCGGCAATTTGCATAAAAATCATAATAAATTCAATGATGCTTATTTTGTGAAGAGTGAAACCTTTTTCCGCATTTTCTCCTTACACTTTCAGTCCTTTATTTCACACAGTGAAAGCGCGAGAGAGTGCTGCTCATAAAAAAGGCAGCTCAGAGAGGCTGCCGACCTGCCTGCCGCCTGCCTGCCTGCCTGCCACTTAGGGCACCGCTCAATTATTCATAAAGTTGGCTCCACAAAAGTGCTGCACATACGTGTGGCAAGACGAGGCATAATGGTCAGGGGCACAGGACTTTGGGCAGGGTTAGAGCTTCATTTCGTTAAAAATGTAAACGTTTAACAAGCCATCAAATCACTTTCCTGGTCATATCCGCTGGGGACCATCGCCATCACCTTATCCATCCGTCAATCTTTATGGCCCTTAAAAGCGTAAAGCTGTCGCCAGCTTTAATTCAATTTAAATACAGACAAAGTCCCCTACAAACATATTACCCAACAAAGCCCAGCCATTAGCCTATCTATCGTTTTGTCTGAAAATAAACTATAAATTACGGCAAGAGATAGAGTGATTACTCTTCTGGCCAAAAAGCAAATAAAATTTGGCCAGGAAATTACATGGCACAAAAAATGGAGCACATAACTATGGCATTAAAAAGCAATTTGTCGGACAGAAACAAATAAACCGGATAAAAATTACAGGCGAACAAGAGGGAAGTGCTGAAACTCTTGATACCCTTGAGGATTGATCATCTCTGCCGTGGCAAAGCTCTCCTCAAAACCATCATGCCCCCGCATACAAAAGGGTACAGAAAAGCAGATAGAGAGAGCAAAAGAGAATACATCAAACAAACATTTCGTAATTCAAATCGTATTCAATTTGTGTACAAGACAGCTGAGGAAAAAGTGCAGACATTTGCCATGTGCTTCGGAAAGAGAGAGAGAAAGTGAAAACAATTTGGGAATGCCAGCACGTGCGCATTTGTGTGATTTGCATTTGTATCTGTGTATGTGTAGCCATCTATGTATATGTGTGACAGCCATTTTGGACACTCAGTCAGCTGTGGCCCTTCCTGTTCCTGTTCCTGGTGCTCCTACTGCTACTGCTGTAACTTTATAGCACCTCAATGTTTGTTGCCACTTTGCCACACAATAAAAATGCTCCTTCCTCTGTCTATGCCTCTCTCGTTTACACTATCTCTTTCCGTCTCTGTCTTAAATTGAAAAAAGTAAAGAAGCAGAAACAGAAACAGAAAAGTCCGATGTAGGCCAAAACTTCATCCTTCGTTTCCGCCTTCTGTTGGTGTTGGCTCTGCGGCATCTTAATGGGTTCGGTTGCAGCCGCATGTCTTGGCCATTTATTCCCCAGTTAAATGACAGCAAATTAAGTGCCCCATCGGGCAAAGTTTTTGCCTTATGCGTTTCTTGTATTGTATATTGATAATAATGATGGCATCTTCCACCAAAGCAAACCCACCAAAAAAAAATACAACAAATAAAATATATTCTCGCATTAATTTTTATCTGCAAGCGCCAGCTGTTGGCTTTGGTCCTTGCGTATTGAAAAGGAATAAACCTGCAAAGACCCTCTAAAAAGTGGGCCACACAAAAAGAGGACTCAAATTCAGCTTGGTCATTGAAAAGTTCCTTGAAATGAAGTTCACGTTTTTACGATCTTTTTGGTACTCGTCTTTTGATAGTATGTATCTTTAGGGAGCTTTATAATATTTATGGGTTTAATATTGTTTGTCAGAGTTTGGTCAAATTTAGCTGGGAGCAAAATCATTAAAGTAAGAGTTTGTATTCCTCCATTCCATCATATATATTCCATACATTTCCTCTATTAGATTCCTCTACTGAGGATTTGTAACAATAACCATCTTCTGAGAAATCACACACCCATATCCAAACGCAAAGTTCAATGCCAATCAGTTTAATAAACCCGCATAAATAATTCCATTTGCACCAAATGCCAGTATAAGGATATAGAAATCGCCATAAAAGATCAATCGAAATTTGAAATTTGGTTAGATGCTCCTCCGTATACCGATTGTATGGGCCTCCTAACTGAATTATTAACATGTGAATAGGTTTACAAAGCTGTTATGTGTAGCGAAATGTGAAGCACCCAAAGATACAGGCACACGCTCGCACAGAAAAACATGAAACATGGCAACAAAAGATGATGCTTGAGTCGGGATTGGGGATAAGCCAGACCCATGCCTCCATTTCCACATCTGAGGGGTTGGTGGGCGGAACTTCTCTGCCTGCCCCCGTTTGACAATCTGCCAAAGAGGCTGGCAAATGTCAAATATTTGCTGAGCTGTGATTAATGTTGATTCTTTTTTTCCCCGGTGCTCACGTTGCTCCTTTGCATAACATCTTCCTTTTTTTTCGTCTGAGGGCCAAGGAGCAATTCACCTGTGAACAGACAAAAAGAAAACTCAATAAGCAAAAGCGCAAGAAAAACTCATTTTCCGGCTGCTTGGTCAAAAATAATATATATTTCCACCAGCTGCTTGGCAAATTAATTAAATTGATTGAACGTTAAACAATTTGTCGTGCCATAAAACAAAGTCCAAGCAATAATAACTAAAATAAATAAGCATTAGGCGCCTCCAATATACAATGGCCGCAAAAAGAAGCTCATGGCAGAATGGGGGAACACAGGAAGCGAGAACCAGAAAAGGGGAAAGAGTGGAAAACTCAGTAAATTCTCAGTGTACGATGGCTGGTCACGTTGTGTCAATAGAGCACCCCAAATGCACTTCGACGCCAAATTGTTGCAATTGTTTTAACAATTTGCTGCATTACCTCACTCCCCCCAAGCCCCCACAGCGACAGCCACAGCCACAGCCACACTTCCTGTTTCCTGTCACCCTACTTTCTGACACCCCACTTCCTTTGCTGCTGTTTGTATTGAATGGAAAAAGTTTCCTGAACTTTGGCAGCAGCTTACTGGAGGTGCACGGAGGGTAAGTGCAACAAACAGTCAGCTGTAATAATAGGGAGCAATCATAGTAAATCACAAGATTTAAGGGGTTCAATCATTCGTTTTATTCGAAAGACCTTGAGGGTTCCTTTTTCGATACTTCTTTTGAGGTTCCCAAATGGTTAATACAGCCAATAAGGATTCTATTGAATAGTTGACCCACAAATGAAACCAATTCCATTAGAAACCTCTCCCTTCAGTACCAACAGATACATTCCATATGCCACTACGTATACGCCTTGTTAGCCCAAAACTAACTCTCGATAACGGGCAATTCGTATTTGTCATAAAGCATAAGTAAAAAAGAGAACAACAAGCCAAGTGAAATTGTGAAAAATCATTGCCTAATCACATCAGAAACCTTTCAATTTCGAGCGAAAAAAGTCACCCTCTTATTCAGGGCCTCCTTCACTGATTGCTTCCGGTGTTGCTGTTGCTGTTGCTGTGATTGTTATGGTTGTTGCTGCTTTTCAAATTCAATTTCGTAGAAAATTGTATGTGTCCAAGCTGCCTACACGTATTCCTCTCTCAAAAACGTTTTTCAATTTATTTCGTCTGCCAAAATAATGAAGCCAGGCCTGGACAGGCAGCTGTCCTGCCAGCCCAGCCCAAGACAAAAAAAAAAGAAACTCCATCTCCATCGCCAGCTCGAATCAAGCCAACAAATGAGTCTAAACAAAAAATGAGAAACAAGCCGACACACGGACAGCAGCAAAAAAGGTCAAAAAGGTACAAATACCAACTTAAAGCTGTCAGCTACCACCTCCCCAGAACCCCCACAGGGCACTCCTTGGACTTGGCCCCACATCAATGCCAATGGAAAATCGAAGTTTTTCCCGCCACCCAAACGCGCAAGGACCTTTTTATGCTCGAGCACGACGATGATTATGATGATGAGAGAGAGGGGAGCATAATGGGGGGGCAAATGCTGCAGGGAGCATAATAGAGGGATATATTGTATGTATAAGGGGGACCCAGAGTCACAGCATAATAGGGGTAGATACATGTAGGAGGGTCTAGGGGGACTAAAAGTCAGGCCCGCCCCCGATTATTGATTGAAGTTTCGCTCGTTGGGGAATGGGTCTAATGCTTTGATTAAACATGATTGAATTGTCTATGGCCTTGTTGCAGATTTATTTGTCTGACGAGCCTCGTAAATAAGCAAGAGGAAAATCCCTGCCAGACGGGGGCTCTCATTATCTGAAGTGTGTCTTTGTTCATTCTTCGAGAAACAGAAGAGAACAAACTTGAAACTGTTGCAAAAATTGTACATCGCATTGGACAATGGACAGCAGGATTACATTATGTATTTAATCCAAATAAAGGGAATAGCCAGAGCCGATAAGAACTTAATTTAAAGAGAAACAACACTGAAGAGGAAATTGGCCTAACAGATTCATCAGCTGAATATTTATTTTTCAACTGTTTTCCACTGCACACTTTGCGAAATTTAATTTGGAACCTCATTTTCTTCAATTTATCATTCACCAAATGGATTCACAATGAATTCTTGGCTTTAAATTGATTTAATTACCTATGAATATGTGGTGCTAGAAAGCGAGAAAGTGTTGATTTAAATCAAAATTTAATTTCTAACAGTTTATAATCCACAAATTGGGGAAGAACCCCACACACAATCTCGGCAGGCAAGTGGACATACCGGCTGCCGTGTACCCTCTTTAGCAGTTTGTATTCTTTAATTGCTTAAGCATTTAATTTGTTTCACTTTAACAAACAAGGCACTAGAGTTCGTGTTTAGATTTTCATTTGCCTGCCCACAGAGACAAAAGGTGATTGTGGATGGGAAATGGGGAATGGGGCAAGGTAGAATGGGTGATAAGGTTTGAGAATGGGCCAACAACTGGGCTCTGGCAGCCACTAGAGTCTGGTGAATGGGGGAAGGAGGGAGGGAGCAACAACAGAATCAACAGAACAACAGAATGAACACAATGAAATGCCACAAAGATAGACAGAGTTGGGGGCACCGGTAGAGTTATGTTTATAGAGCTGCCATGGGGTCTGGGGACCGGGTCTCAGTGCGTCATTTAAGTTCCTTTATTTGGTGTAACCTCGGCACAACATCTTTTCCCTCCCGCTTACCATCTAACAATATATACGTATCTTTCGTTGCAGATCTCGAGCAATTTTCTGCCATCATTCGAGGCAATTTCCCTGGCCGTGCAAAGCATTGCCAGCAAACTGAATTGGTCGCAGGTTGATATCTATGTTGGCGGTAAGTTTTCCTTCCTCCTCCCCTTTTCCCCCCACCACCATTTTCCTACAGATTTTCCTCCTCTGATCACTCGGCATTTGCATTGAAATTGCTTTTTGTGCTTAAATGCTGAAATGGTAATAGAAATTTTCGGGGCCGCTAGAGTTGGAGTTGGTGATTCAACTTTTTAAATGGTTTTTATTTTTCTTAGGTATTTTACACTTAATCTTAAGAATGGTACGCGTATCTGCTAGAAACTGGAGGTGGAACGGGAATGCAAATGAGTGAATATTTAGTTTCAGGGGGTGGTACCTTTTCTGAAGATTAAAAAGAAATCGAAAGGAAGCTTAGATCCGCTTCGAAAAGATAATTGCTAAAGGAAGCTTTAGCATTTCTATCAAATACATTATAGAATATATCAATCGCATCCTATCTACACAGATTCTCTTCAATGTCCCAATTCATTTTTTCCTTCAGGAAAAGTGTTTACCCAAACCCACTTCTTCCTTGCGTTCTGTAAATATTTCCGGCTAGAACTTTTTCCCTTATGTTGGCGAATTTTGACAATCCTTATCGCCCATTCCATTCCCTGATATATCCCCTACCATCGCATCGTTATCCCAACCCACTCACTCTCCACGATTCCCCTATATGGTTAGCGGGGAAAAGCTGTTTGCTTAAATGTTAAATAAACACATTTCCCCGAGCTCCGGGAGAGGGAGAATCAGCTGTGGGCGTGGCACTGGTGGCGGTCGCGCCCACGTAATACCAAATTATGGGGTCGCCAGCGAATTAAGAGGCAAATACACAGAGAAACAGAGAAAGAGAGAGAGAGAGTGGAAGCAGGAAGCTGCTGCTTGTAGTCGACTCTAAGTACACGTGTGCGTATACGCAATGCAATTAGTGGTGACATTATTATGATTAACGTTGCCTCTGTGTTCGAGTGTGTGCGACTGTGTGTATCTGTGAGTGTTTGCTGACAGCTAGAGAAAGATAGCAGGAGAACCGACAGTGAGGCGACAGAAACCGAGGACCATTAAGTTGACACTGCGCTGCATTTGAAATTTAATTAGGTGACTGAAGCTAATCAGCCGAAACAGCCAAACAGTAGAGAGAGAGAGAGACTGGCTCTGGCTCTGGCTATGGCCCTTGGCCTGGTCTTAAATATTCCGCATGTTGCCTAATTAATTTAACTGCCAATCAAATGCAGCATTTTAAGCAACAGCTGCGGCACGCCCTCCGGCAATCAATTAAAGATTTATCGAAAACAGAAGTTGCTCTAATTAACGTTTTTATTGCATACAAAATGAGTAGAAACCATCCATCTAGGCAATGAAGATGATCTCTGAAATCATCCAGAAACTATACATTTTCTTGGTGTAAAGTCTGCAAATGATTGAGCCAATAAAGCCTAATACTTTCCGTTGTCTCCATAAATTCAGCCACTATTCCTCTGTCTCCAAAAGCATAGATACTCTTCCTTCATAGCCACTTTCCTCCAACCACCTCTTAACTTAATTGTTGGCCATTATTCAACTGTAGCAAAGTTTGTTGACCCGCACTCGAAAAACAAAGCAAAGAACCCAAAAGAAGTGCAAATTATGTGACAGCAGCTGAACAACTGGTGAAATGGCATAAAAACAAAGTTATAAAATAAAACCGCAGAGAGCCAAGGAATCTCCCAAGTAAAAATGTAAATCCAGAGTTCCAGAAAAACACAGACAAAAAAAAAGCAAGAAAAACTCAACCGAAATTGAGATGTCCTGACGCTGGTATGGAGATATAGCAGATCTAGGAGGAGGTTGGGAAATCAAATGCCAGCTAATAAAATCAGTCGGACGGCAGTTAAAGTTCTATGAGGAGAAAGAATAAAACCGTTGCCAAAAAAGAAGAAAGGAAACTTTAGACGTACTCCAGAGGGTTGCTCAACGAATAAGGGCAGCTCTAGAAAAGAAAGTTTTGCTAATTTGATTTCAATATTTTGAGTTCTTTCAACCGCCACAGAACTTTGTCAATTAAAGATCTCTGCTCTACCCCTATAAACAATTGCATGTTTTCTGAATCACTCCGCTAGGAAAAGTCCTTAAGCCACCCCCCAGACACAAACACACACACACACAAATGCAACAACAGTCAACATCTATAGAACGTGACCTCCAGTCCGATTCACACATCTGCGGAGGAGCAGCTGGAGAGTGGAGGGGCGGCAACGAACAGGACTAGAAGTAGGATCTAGCAGCCCCTGATGGCCGCTTAGTTGGGCAAACAGGAGGCAGCACGCACACCTCCTTTGATTTATGCCCCACATGAATCCTGTGGGGGATGCGTTAGGCGGCGGAAGACCCTAACTTTTATGAATAATGCTGCAACATCTTTGTCTATAAATTGGCCATTAAATGGTGGCAAGAGAGAGAGACTGAGAGCGGTCGGATGGTGATGGTCCAAGCCCAACATTAATCTCAAGTGTTTAACAATTAACGTGATGGGTCCTGGGCCTTGGGACAGGGCTGGACCAAGAGCCACGCCCCATTAACATTGCTGATGGGAATGCCTCCCTTTTTATGACAGCATAATTAGGGGAGAGCTCTGCTGCTGTCCAAGCACCATTTATGATTTGTTTTACACTAAGTGACAGCTAATGGAGTTGGCGACCATAAAAAAGGTGGCCGGCCATATGGCATAAGCTTTTCCATTTTCACTGATTGGTTTGACTTTCACATTGACTTTGGCTGAAAGGCAAAGACAAAAAATTGCAATCTGTATCGGAAAACTTTATATACTCTTGGCAATGCGAAACAAGAAATCTGTGACGGGTCGACGTCTGCTGAGTAGAACCCCTCCATCCAATCCACTCAATTGAACTATGGGGCAAAAGTTTCTGTTCAAAGATTATATCTCTGCTGCATTATGTAAATTGTGTGTATAGCAAAAGCAATTTGCAACTTTAATTGCATTTCAATGGACTGCAGCAACTTTTCCGCCGCCCATCCCATCCCTCCCACAATTGAGCAACCGTGCAACAATGCGGGAGAACTGTCAAGAGTACAGCTGCAAAGTATGCCATAAGTTTTGCACTCACCCCCTTTCCCACCCCCCACACACGCACACGACACGGGCACGAACACGGACACACACACACTCGGGTCCATAAAATAAACTTAATTATATTTAAGTTTTTATGCTGCCTGTCACCGTCACGATAAGGTGTCTGCCGCCTCGAAAATGTTGCAATTAAATAAAAAGAGAGAGTGTGGCATATCTTATGCGGCAGAAAGTAAATTATGGCTTCATTTTGAATGCCACCCTCTTCGGAAGCATGCAAATGTGCGAATAATTTTAAAGTAATGTTTCCACAACTTTTCGGCAGATCAGAGGCTGTCATGTTAAGTTGTAAGCCCATATCCCTTAATGGAACTTTCAACTACATGTTAAAAGGGGGCCATCTGTGATGTGAAAGTCGTTTTTGATGAAGGGACAAGTTTATGATGACAATTTAATGGTCAGCGGTCAGTGGATGTGGAGTGTGGAACATGTGGCTTGACTTTCGAAAATTAGGGTGTGTGCTCCGACATATTCCCGATAGCTTTATGTATGTTTGTTTAATTCTCCATGAAGTCTGGGTGTTTGAAATTCAAGAATAATTTTCTTTGAGAAGTCAGTTTCCTTGCTTAACTGCATTCATGAATATTTTGCCTTTGAGAGGAGTCACTTTCACAAGAATGATGCACTTCAATGCTTGCTATATCAACTATTTAATTCACAGAAAGATGTTTTCAAAATATGTACATACATGAGATATCTGAAAGTCTTTGTGGTGTCCCCTTCTCTATTCATCTGCTAACCCTTCATAGGCCATATAACGACATCTCGATCTATTTCCCATCAATTTTAAAGCCAAACAACAGCAGCGTTGACATCATCTCTTCTTGGCATACGCCTATGCAAATGATATAACGTATACGCCACGTGTGACATGTGTTGATTACATTTCAGAGAAAAGGAGCAATAACAGCAGCAGCAGCCACACTGCACTGCACTGCATGTGGCTTCGTTTAGATAAATGAATGCGGATCCAGTCAGCGCCCCACAATCTGCTACAATTTCCAGAGCATCCCACAATTCCTCTGAGGACTTGCCCCACTCTGCGCCATTCTGTTTTATGGTTTTGGCCAATTTATTTACCTGCCCGTCCATTTATTTGTGATTCTGTATATTTTCAGCCAATTTTTTGTTGCTTACATTTTCCGATTTTGCAGTGTCCAAAAAAAAAAACAAGAAGAAATAACTTTCTAACTATGTAACCCTAACGGAGAGGAAAAGCGCAGCACGACGCATTTATTTCGTTTACCCGCTGGAAATTTTTGATGTGCGGCAAAGAGAGAGGAGGTGGGAAAGGCGTCGGCGGAGGAGGACAGTGCTCTAGGTTGGCGCTGCGCTGTGGCCTCTATTGTATTATGGATTTTCCAATGCAGTTTTTCCTCTTTACCTATTTTCTTTGAGGGTTTTTTTTGTGTGTGTGAACGCCTTTTTACCTTTTATACACTTACAAGGGGTATGGTGATTATTTTTATTTAAGTTTTGAGACAAAGTATGTGCTAACTTCTGAATCAGGAACTTAAGTTCAGGTCATATACTAGTAATATCATATGAATTATGACCCGGCAAGTGCATCTAAAGCTTCGGCTTTCGATTCAAGCATTTCTTTCTTGTTTTTTTGGTGTATGTCGGCTGCTGGGGTTCGAGTAGTGGGTGCTGGGTGCTGGGAGAGTTGATTGTAAATAACAACGCCTGGCTGACCAGACTCGCTGGCTAACCCATACTCACACACGCAAATGCTGTGGATTTAAAAGCACTATGCATACACGGATATAATCATATGTACACAAATGTAGGCACTCACACACCAACACAGATACCCACACTGACACAGCTTCGAGTGAACGCGCCGCAATTTAAATTTTGAGTCGAGCGCATGAATATTTAAATGTATAAAAATGAGCCAAGGTCGAGGGAATCGAACAACAGATACCCAGTAGGAAGTAAAGCTCTTCGGGATCATGTGTAGAAAGGGCCAGTTTTCGCAATCACAGATCAGACAGAAGGTGGGAAAATATAACTTTGGAAAAATAGTGACAAATGTTTAAAAAGTACGATTACATTATAAAATTAAATATATACATATTTTTTATAATTTCAAATCCATATTCTATGCATTTCTAAAAAAAAAATGTTATCTTGCCTCATTTAAGACCAATTTTTATCATAATTCAATTTATCATTTTTGCTTTTTCTTTTCTGGTATTTGATATTGGATTTTTTGGTATTTATTTTAGAGTCTTCTAGTATTTAATATTTTTAAAACAACGTGCATCTTTTAACTACCCCTCGAATAGCATATACCCTTTAACTCTTTGAGAGCTCGGTATGAAAAGCACAAGTGCAAATATGAGCATGAAGAGCGCTCATCTGTGTGGGTGTGCATTATGTGCGAGAAAGGAGGAGGAGAGCCCTTGTGTGCCAGTGAGAGTCCAATGCATTTGCACGTTATGTGTGTGTGTGTGTGTGTGTGCAACAGACAGTCAGCGATATGCTATGCGCCTTTCCTACAGTCCTACCTCCAAGTAAAGTGAGCCTTGGCCTTGCCCAAAAGAATACCAAAAAATTAACCACAGTAGCAGTGAATGGTTCACTGAATCCCAGGCACAGATGCCACAACCATAATAAAGTAAGAATTCATTCCATCATGGTGAAGAGCAGTTCTACATTAATCAGAAACCGTATCCTGCCTTCAGGCCTCGGAAGAACAGAACAGCTGCAATGGCTTATCAGGCACTCACTCACACGAAATGGTTGTCTCTGCTCTGCGCTGGCAGTTATTACATTTTATTATCGTTCGCGAGGGGGAGCCCTATGCAAATCGCCCTGAAATATTCCTGCCGCCTGAAACTTTGTCTTGAATATGGCCAAGAAAACAAAAAAAGGAAATCCCAGCCAGCGTTCCATACGACGTATGACTAAGACGAAGGCTGCATTGCAAGATGTCGTCTTCGTTCTCGTTTTCGTTCTCGTCCTCGTTGTTGGTATATCTCCGCAGAGCTGCGTAATTGCACAATTTTGCACTTGGGCAAACATGCACTTCCATGCCAATCGCAGAGGCGAAGGAGCTCCGGCACTCTGCGCAGCTCAGCCATAAAGTTTTTGGCCAGGGCAGGCAGGATCTTAGGTGCTTCTTTTCCTGTTCCTGGCCAAGTGTTTTGGCAAGTTTTTCCAGCTCACATCTCAGTTAATTAGCGTGTTGTCAGCTGCATTGCTAATTGAGTTTATAGAGGCCCAGGGACACAAGAGAGCGAGGGAAAAGTGATAGGAAAATTGCCCAAAGCAGCTTCTAGCTGCCACAAGTTTTTCCATAAACTTTTTGTACCACACAGAACGACCCCTTCACGTCAGTTCTAATTAAATTTGTAGCTCACACATGGCTGAACAATTGCAAAAATGACACGTTTGACAACGCTGCGTATGCGTAATGTCATATTAGCTTTTCGTCAGAAAATTATAGCAATTTCCTACCCATTTCCAGCCACAAATCAGACAGCATTCGAGTGCCTTGCGTGTGATACTCATAAATTATGTCTAGAACTCTGCACATTGAGCATGATAATGCAGCGAAATCTATTGGCGGGAGTTTATGGGCATTTGCATTTGCTTTCATGATCTATGGAACACTTTGGGCCAGAACCATAAGACGGTTTAATGGAGCCCTTGGGGCCACCGCCGCGGCGGTGCATTGTGTGTTTGTTTGTCTTGTGGATTGCACCTCCGCCATTAAGTGGCGCATTAATCATGCAGATTTTGATGGGGAAAGAGCTTTGTTGTTCAGGAAACTTGGGGGAGAGAACTGTTTCAGTATGTTAAAGGTAGATTTTGGATCCGTTTTGAGAGGCCTTTGCCTTTCCCTTCCATATCTGTCCCTGCCCTTATTCCTACCCTTCAACTCATTCCGGAACAAAACGTAGACACAACTTGAGAAATTCAGAATATTTTCCATAGTTTCTTTTTTACAATACTCTATACTTTGGGCAATATATTAATCAATTGTGCAACATGCAAGAGTCGGGTCATGGCGAGGAGCACTTCCAGTTCATCCAGCGAACGGATCGAAAGAGTTTGCATTCCCAAATTGGTTTGTTGGTCAAGAAGGCCAAGGAAATTGCCGCCGCGGAGCTGAACGAGCGGAGTCTTCGCTTGAAGAACCTTCTCGACGAGGAGGACAAGTTCTACGAGGAGGAGTTCGCCAATACGGTGAAGAACCGCATCGATCAGGACATTAAAGACCGCAAGGAGCATCTGCATGCCATCACGGCGGACCACCACAAGGTTCAGAATAAGTTCCTCGAGGAAAAACGCATCCAACAGGTGATGCTCAACTGCTACGAGATACGCGAGGCACTGCGTCACCAGGATCTGATCGAGACAAAAATCATCCAGGAGGAGCAGATCCTCGAGAATCAACGCAAGAAGCGGCGCGAATGCGAGCAGGAGAAGTACTGGCTGGAGCTGAACCGCAGACGCTGGGAGGAGTACGACTGCGCTCAGAAGTGCGAAAACCAGCGACGCGAGAAGATCAAGGAGCAGATGAAGAACGTCCTGGCCGTCCAAATGCTCGACAACGCCGAGAAGCTAGCGCGTGAGGATGAAGAGAAGCGCGAGGAGGCACGCATCCTGAACGAATTAATCGAAGAGATACGTCTCGAGGAATTCGACAAGGAGCACCAGGCTGCCCCTCCCAAGAATCTGGCCTACCGGGACGAGCTTCTGAAGGAGATCCATCGCCGCAGGTGCGAAAAGCTGGCCATATGGGAGGCCGAAAAGGCCGAGCATGCCGCCTTCTGTCGCGAAACAGAGCGCCTGGAGGCGGAGGCCAGAGAGAAGATCGCCCAAGCCAAGCGGGACTTTCACCGTTCCACCCACGAGTATCTGGCCTATGTGCGGCGCATGCAGGCCCTCCAATTGGGCATCGAGAAGATGCTGGACGACCGCACGGCCGACCTCTACAAGGTGGACATCTGCACCAAGAACAACATTGCAGAGACGATGCGTCTCAAGCGTGAGGAGGCGGCCCGCTGCCATGAAATCCTCAAGCTGCAGATCTGCGAAGAGGCCGAGCGACGTCTGCGCCTGGAGGCCGAAGTGCGGGAGAACAAAATGCCCGAAAATCGCTTCGCTCATCCGGAGGTCACCCACGCAATGAAGTTCTGCGCGAAGCTCCGTCATCGTGCCGCTCTGGATGAACAGGTCATAGAAATGAAACGCCTCCAGGCGGAGGAGAACGCTTACTTCGAGAGCCAGCTCCGGAATGCCGTCGATGATCCGGTGGCTTGCCAGAAGCTGGCCAAAGAGTTTCTGGAGAACGGCACCGACTACCTTCGCGCTCATCCCAACTGGAGGATCATCGCTTGTGATCGCAACAAATATGTGCCCCGCCCCCCCATCACCGAGCAGCAGTTCAAGGCTCGGCTAGACAATGCCAGCCTGGACAAGTGTCCGTGTCCGGAGGCGGCTCGCAGAAATAACCACTTTATGGCTCAGAAGGGATGTGATTTGCCACCCGAGGCGCCCTGCCAGAAGCCCGAAAAGGCAGCCGTCGAACCCCCAAAGAAGCCTCAGCGCCCTGGCTTCAGAAATTGCCACTGCAAATTCTATTAATTTCTTTCTTTCTTCTCTTTAAATTGTGTTTAAATTTAGTTTTATTCCTTCAATATCTTGATGTTTGCGATATACATATTTAAATAATTGTTGCTGCCTGTAAACCCTCAAATATAGTGAGGTGCTAGTGGGAATAATGGTCTAGAAATGTATATCGTATGATATCTATGCTAATAAATTCTGTTTAAACCTGCCAGTGAACTCTTTCACTCTCAGAATACTCTTAAATAAACCAACAGCAACAAAAGTTTGCTCTATCAACTCTTTGGTTGACCTTTCATTCGGTGACATTTGCATAAGCAAACCACACACAAAACCCCTCAAAACAGAGCTCATTATGAAACCAGAACGAGTCCGAATGCTGGGCCTAAAACAGGGTCTACCACTGCCATGCCAAATTATAAACCCAATAAAAGGGAACCAAAACTAGAGGGGCATCAGATACAGAAGCGTGCAACAAAACAGACAGATACATGACACCACCAACACTTTACGTGCTACAAAAACGCAATTTAATTTCGACAGCACACATATCTCTATCGCTCCGTGTCTCTCTCTTTGCAGACGACAATTGGGGCCTAGGACTGGCCATAGCGGCCAACTTGCATGTACCATATCGCATTGAAATTGGCAGGACAGTACGTGACCTGCATGGCCAGGATAAGCCAGGCAAAGGTGAGTACCCAAAACAAAAAAAAACCCCACTGTACAGCTGGACAGGCTACTGGCTACTGGCTACGGGGTGCTGCTACAGTTGACGGGCTCATTGCATTGGGGTTTCGACTTTCAGCAATTATTATCACGGCCCCACTGAACGATGACAGTACGCTCCGTTTGCTGGCGAGCATGGAAAAGGTGGAGAATGAGGCTGACTACCAACTGGAGGATGCGGCGCCTCCGACCAAACAGCATACGAAAGTACTGCTCATCGATATGGTGGCCAGCTCATTGAATGTCGAACATCGTTTCTACAAATATCTGGCCCGCCTTCGCCGCCGCCATCCACTGCCACTGCCACTGCAGCAGGGCGGGGGTGGAGGGAACTCGAGCTCTGTTTCGGGCCTGGTCACCAGCAATCTGTTGGTGCTGACTCTGCTAAGCGATAAGCATCGACACTTTCTGAATGCCGCCGGTCTGATGGCCACAATGCAGAATTTTCGGATGCCACAGGGAGAGCAGCACAACGATGACGCTTCGACCAGTGGGACCATGACCGGGGCCCATCACAATGCCAGTGTGGACAAACTTTACCCTTACATAAAGCTCTTTCCCCTCTACGATCTGATTGTCACGCACATTGCCACAGCGGCGGTCCCATCGAATGCCAGCCGAACGGAAACCATTCCCAAATATGATTTCATAGTTTTGGACTTTGTGCGGGATGCCAACGTTCAGGTGGCAGCCACCAGCTACAAATGGCGGCCGCTGCTCATCCTGGAGTGGAGTGACAGGAGGAGGTTGGTGAGTGCGGATGGGGCCAGCGGCGACTCCTACATTACCCATTCCGTGCAGCCGGGCTACGATGAATGGCTGCTGGTGAGCAGCGTCCAATTGTGGCATTGCGGTGCCATCTGTTGGACCATCGTTGCCATCTGTGTGGGCCTCCTGATGATCATTGTGGCAGGCAGCGTGGCCGCCGGCATAGCCCTGAGGTGAGTCTTGATTTATCTAGTACATAACCAGCCATCATAGTGGGGAAGGACACTCGTAAAGCACAAATCTTAAGTGGAAATTCGTGTGAATTTGTAAGCCGGAACACGCTCTTCAAAATTCAAGATGAAACAGAGGCTTTTGGGGCGTAATTAAGATTCGGTTTTTTCCAGCAGCAACAGAAAACTTTTCCCTCGCCAGCAAAATAATCAATTAGCACGCCCCAAAAAGGCTGCCTCTCGTTCATCTTTTCTGTAAATCCATTCCTTATCCCACGCAATGGCCTCCCAATAACCATGGTATTGGGCATAAAATATATATTTTTGCGCTTGGCAATTTTCATTTTCATCTCGCTGCTTCGATTTTCCTCTGCTGGTCCTCCAACCCGCCACCTTAACTATTGGTTGGATGCTAATTGCTTTACATCGCCCCACACCGGGAAATTGTAGTGTTGTGTTGTGCTATCGAATAAAATGTAATTCAATTTCGCTTTTAATTTTATTAGCTACGAAGATGCATCTGCGCTGTAAAAGCAGTAATTTAGGGTCTAGAATAAAATGAAACATTTTGTGCATTTGTCATGGAATTTAGGAACGCTTGGGGGCAAGCAAAGTTCAAAGGAATATTAACTAACTGAGGTCATGCCTTGGTCTTTTGATGCTATTCCTAGGCGGAATATATACTATGATTGCTACATATATGTATATCCACTTTTGGTAGACCCATTTTGATACTTCTATAAAGAGTGCCATCAATATATATCATAAGGATCCAAAGGCAATCAGAAACATCTGTAGACTATGATACTTAACCTTGAAACTATTATTATTTAAGTACATCTATAGTCAGAGTGACTTGCTGCTAATCAATTCTGAGTGCTCTATAGATGGTCTGCACTCATCTCAAGTGATACCCACAACCCACTTTGATTGATCCAAAGACGTCGCCACTTGGCTTTTGATTGCCTTTAAGCCACATTTGGATATTTGGCATACGCCTAATTATCATGGCCCGCACTCGAACATGATTTATGCAGGCCCAAAGTCAAGGGTCTGCATGCATCACTGATGATATATCGAAACAGTTAATGTCAAATTCAAATTGGTTAGTCTGTGGCCTGATTGAAATCATATATATTGTACGTGAAAATCAATAGCCAACCGCACACTCCACTCACACGAGTCCTCGACCAGCTCACTCTTCCTATAGTTGGGCCATTAAAACAAGCATTTAATTAATTAATTACATTCATCAAAGCGTAGAACAGGTTGCCACACACACAAACAGAAACACAGGTGTGCAGGTGGAATTCCTGGCAGTTGACATTTATGTAGAAAAAAACACATCAACTGCGGTTGAAACAAATCATTTACTGTTTGACATGCCACCGACATTTTCCGGTTCGAGGAGGAGGACACCCGAGGTGTCAGCCCTAGACCACATCCTGTTTTGCCTCGACCATCAGACTCACTCTCTCTCTCTCTCTCTGTTTCTCATTAACTGAAAAGCGTTCGCTTTAAACTAGTTAGCACACAACTTTAAACCGCAACAATCAGAGATGCTTTTTTCCCAGACACGCTAAAATGCAACTCATGAAGTTTTAATTAGCGCGAGAGAGAGGAGCAAAAACAGAAAAGGACAAACAGGAAGCAAATGGCCGGCTAGCCTCCTAGGACGCGGCTTTAGATACCCCTTTGTGGCGCCATTGTTTGGGTGAAAGCTGTATGATTTAGATATTCATTTTTAAAATTTGCCGTGTGAGGGATTATCTTTTGGAACAAAGAGGTAGTTGCTCACAAAGAAGTGTTTTCCAAGCTGTTTTGCCCGTTACAACGTTTTGTGGGGTTGGAAAAACCCCAGTTTCCCTTTTAAAGGGTAGCAAAAGAGAACCCAACGAATGGCCGGACAAGGCCGTCCATGGACACACCTGTACGATAAACACTTAAGGGGGAAACACCGCCCCATCAGGGGGAAATATGGAAAAAAGTTAATCCATAACAACGATGCTTAAATACCCTTGGGGTCTACCATTGGACAAAGTGAAGCCATAATCCGCGGCATGCAAAAATGGAAAATATACAAAATAAAGAGGCTTTCATTCCCTCAGAAATATTGGGATTATGGAAGGAACCTTGTATATATTTACATTTTCCGCTTCTCCTTTTATTGATTGATCTATGACCTTGCGTAACCTCTTTTTTCATTAATCCCGGAATCATTGTCAACACCCTACACACACACACACACAGACAAAACTTTTCCCTTAGTTAAGCCCCCAAAAAGTTCTGCCATAAATGGGGGAGTGGCGGGAAAATAGTAAATTTAATGCCAGCTTCCGTTTGTCTTTTTCCTGGGCAAAGGTTGGGAGTTTGCAAATCTAGTTAACAACCGGTACACGTGTGGCCGAAAAGAGTTTTTGCTGCCCTACTTAGAGTGTAGCCCATTAATGCCCCTTAATACACTTAACCCGGACTTGACTTTGGGCCAGGCGGTGGCCACGTGGCCCAACAAACTTCTGGCATAACAATTGCTGCATGAATTTGCGGTTTTCCCGCCTCCAGCTGGACCTCCCCATCCATCCACGAAGTACTGGGGGTCCAGCACCCCGCAACCGGTACAGAACTGTTAGGTGTAACTAAGACTGTGGTAGTAAAAAGTTTTTATAGTCCGAACCGCAACGAAGCCAAAAGGTCTGAGTCCTGTGGGTGGGTCGGATGGGTTAATGGATGCAGATTGCATTGGCCGAGGGGTGAAGAATCATTGCCGAAGGAGCAACTGGAGCAGAAGATGTGTCCGGGACAAGAGGGAGGGGGAGGTGTGTGCTTGATTGGATGCCAGAGCTAATTGAGCCTCCTCCGTTTCCAAGTAGCTCTTCAGCTTTGTTTAAATAGACAACATCTTAAGCAGGTGTCAGGTCTGATGGTAACTCCTGAACTTTTTCCTCCAGAAACTATTTCCTGCGACAGCGTCTCTCCAAAGGACCCAATAAGATCGTCCTATCCGCCAGTGACTTTGTTTTTCCCGTGGATTCACGAAGGGTAAGGAAATTAAGAGCCTTTGGGAGTACCCCTTCCTGACTCCCAAACTCTTGCCTTTCCAGGTGGATGAGGGCATTGAGGCCATGCTCTGCTGTTGGCTGCAGCAGCTCCAGGAGTTTGGTGGCCCCGAAGTGGACAAACCCGATCTGCTTAAGGGCTCCATTGGATCGCTTAAGAATCTGGGATTTGTGATACCCGGAGCAGCAGCTTCCACGGGTGCTGTGGGGAGCTCCACCACGACCACGGTGAACGGAAAGAGAGGCTCCTCCGCCACGGGCAGCCTGGCCAGGCACAATCCCGCACATCTGGACATGAGAGCGCGCTACAACGGGGATCTGGTGCAGCTCAAGGAGATCCACATGAATGGTTCCGCAGAACTGCGATCCAAGGCAATGGATCTCCTAGTAATGGCCCATGGCTTGAGGCACGAGAACATCAATCCATTGATTGGCTGGCTCTCAGATCCGAATCGCACGGCAATGGTATTTGACTATTGCTCTCGGGGATCCCTGCAGGATGTCCTCATCATGGATGAGATCAAGCTGGACTGGTCCTTCCGCCTCAGCCTGCTCACGGATCTAGTCAGAGGCATGCGTTACCTTCACACCTCTCCCCTACGCGTTCATGGCGCCCTCACCTCTCGGAACTGTGTGGTGGATGCCCGTTGGGTCCTAAAGATCACCGACTACGGCCTCAATTCCTTCTACGAGGCTCAGGGCCTGCCACTGATGCCACGCAGCGCCAAAGAACTACTTTGGACAGCCCCCGAGCTGCTGCGCCTCATGAAGACCCATCAGCAGCAGCACCTGCATCACCACCAGCACCACGGACGCATCCAGTTTGGCACACAGCTCGGGGATGTCTACTCCTTTGGCATCATCATGCAGGAGGTTGTGGTGCGTGGGGAGCCCTACTGCATGCTCTCCCTCTCGCCGGAGGATATCATTGCGAAGATCAAGAAGCCACCGCCACTGATACGTCCCTCCGTTTCAAAGGGTGCTGCTCCGCCGGAGGCCATCAATATCATGCGTCAGTGCTGGGCCGAACAGCCAGATATGCGACCAGATTTCAATTCGTAAGTTCCATTGCTTCTACCAATTCTTCTACCATTCAAACATCCTTTGTGTCCAGCGTTTACGAGCGCTTCAAGATGTTAAATCATGGTCGAAAGGTGAACTTTGTGGACACCATGTTCCAAATGCTGGAGAAGTACTCCAATAATCTGGAGGAGCTGATACGAGAGCGCACCGATCAATTGGATATTGAAAGAAAGAAGACTGAACAGCTGCTGAATCGCATGTTGCCAAAGTGGGTTCTGGATCTTAATATTACACACTCATATAACAGTACTCTTTTAATCCTTCAGTTCTGTGGCTGAGAAACTCAAAATGGGCTTGGGCGTGGATCCTGAAGAGTTCTCCGATGTTACCATATACTTTAGCGATATTGTTGGTTTTACAACAATAGCCGCACATTGCAGTCCCGTACAGGTTGTGGATTTGCTGAATGATCTCTACACGATCTTTGATGCCACCATCAATGCGTATAATGTCTACAAGGTGGGTGATCGCTTAAAGAAATTCGAACTTTAAGGGAATTGTAAATCTCTCAATCTTTAGGTGGAGACCATTGGCGATGCCTATATGGTGGTGAGTGGCCTACCCGTGAAGATACCCGATCACGCCGAGCAGATAGCCACCATGGCTCTGGATCTGCTCCATCAGAGCGGTCGCTTCAATGTCAAACATCTGCCTGGTGTGCCTCTCCAGCTGCGCATAGGTCTGCACACAGGTCCATGCTGTGCCGGTGTGGTGGGCCTCACGATGCCACGGTACTGTCTCTTTGGCGACACCGTCAATACAGCCTCCAGAATGGAATCTACAGGTATTTCCAGCTATATTTTCTGTAGTTTACATTCCTTAGGGGTTTCTGTTTTCCCCAAAAAGGTTCCTCTTGGCGCATCCACATGTCCCAGGAGACACGGGATCGTTTGGAGGCTCGTGGGGGCTATGCCATAGAACCTCGAGGACTCATCGATATCAAAGGCAAGGGTATGATGAATACCTTCTGGCTGCTCGGCAAGAAGGGCTTTGATAAGCCACTGCCAGCACCACCGCCAATCGGGTGAGTATTTATCATTAGGAGACTCTTCTTAAACGTATTTTAAAACCAAAAACTTAAACTTTTCTCAAAACAATACCCTGCTTTCCCTAGAGAGTCGCATGGGTAGGTCATCAATGGCTTAAAAGCTCTTCCTTAACTCATTGATTAACCATTATTCCTGACTCCCCCCATAGCTTGGATGAATCCCTCATCAGGAACTCCATCACCCTCAAGGCGCAGGCGAATAAATCCCGAACAAGCACGAATCCCTCATCATCGCAGAGCTCCTCGCTGGCGGGGGAGTCTGTGGAGGTGAAAGTGGAGATTACGCCGCCTGCCAACTCGGATATGGCATCCGTGGGACATCTGCCCAATTCCTATTCTCTGGACTCCAATTCCACCAACACGATCAGTCCGAATGCCACACTCTGTCCGGAGTTCCCCGGCAAGACGACGACGCCCAGCAGCACGAGTCCACAGTCCCGTAAGCTGTCCGAACTAACGCCGGATAATCTACTGAATCCAAACAGCTTCAACCGACTGCCCAACTCTACAGGCGGCTCCAGCTCGCGGCTCTACAAGAAGATCGAGGAGATGATGGACCTGAGCTCGCCCTACAACCACTACAAGTGTCTCAGTCCCAGCGAGAGCAATCTGACCCAGTTCTACGACGGCAAGTATCTGTACGGCAATGCGGGGTCCTGTCATGGCGGAGGGGCGGGCAGCGTGGCCAGTGGTCCGGGCAGCGGTGGCAGCTCGATGGGCGGCAGTACGGCGAAATTCGATAGCAAACCCGGCTCCAGTCGCCTGCTGCGTCGCCAGTTCAGTCTCGATCGCGACGACCAGCAGGCGAAGGGAGAACAACAGCATCAGCACTCTCTGCAGGCCACCAACTACGCCGCTTTGGTGAGTGCCAGCAAGAGCTCGATGCTGGACATTCCCATCATCCATGACACGTCGCGCAGTCCCAAGGGGACGCTGACGCGGGCCCACAAACAGAACTCGTCGTCGATCACCCAGGATCTGGAGAAGATCGAGGAGATACCGCTGTCGCCGGCCTCCTCGCAGCACCACAGCAGTCTCGATAGCAATCTCAATCGTAGTCCGCCCTCCACTCTGGAGGCGCAGTCACCGCCGCTGCCACCATTGGCCCTGAGTCCGCCCCTCCTGTCGGCCCCCACATCGCCGGCGCCGTCCCGCACCCTCAATGGCATCTTTGCCCACAGTCCCAACAATACCAACAACAACAATGGTAGCCCCAGTACTGCCCCAGAGCTGACCCTGAATGTGGAGCAGCTCTTGAGCAGATAGGGCACAATCTAAGGCCCAAACGTAGCCGTTGGCCAAAAAACCAAGCTTTAGGTCCTCAAGAAGGCCAAAAAATAAAACCGATTTAAGAGTACGAATACGAATACGAATGAATCTGAGTGTGAGAATACGAATGAGAGTAAGTGTGAAAGTGCATGAGTTTGTGGCAAGTGTTGTGATGTGGAAAGCAAAGTACCTCGGATGCATGCAAACTTGGTTCCAGCAGCAAAATGAAAGTACAATTTAGTTGAGGATTAATACAACCCATCACTGTCCATTGTTCCATAGAATGAATCTTATATAAACCCTATCCCCATCCTCAATGAGTGCCAAAATCCTGAATACTGAACAACCAAAGTCGGAATATAATCAAAAGCATCTGAAACTTCTCTGTACTGTGCTGTACTGTACTGACTGTCTCCTGGTAATCAAAAGAACTACAATATTATATGTATGTATATCTGATCTGATCTTAACTTTCGGGCTGTTTCTTTGTTCCACTTGCATGGGTTTTCAATTAACAAAAACTAAACATAGAATATACAATATACATACACATATATATTATATATTATATACATGATGTTCCTTTTTCGAGAATAAAAGAAATAATTAGAAAATTCAATCCAGTCACAGAATATTTAGTATATATATAGCGGACAATTCCATACATACATATTTACGAGTATCGTATAAGTATTGCGCGTACGTGAATTTAGTTTTCTAAAGACAATCGTTGTTACTTTTAAATGAAATGAAATCTAAACTATATACCATAGGAAGGATAAGAACCGAAATGAATCGTTTGTCTCACTATCTAATGATATATATGTATACATATATAGTATATAGTATATATTTTGTAACCGCTCTTAGTCTAATCGGATTGTAAACTACTCTCATCATCCACTACAGTGCATGCGTGTGTATATCTATCCCGGATTAAGGAAATCAACCTCAAATATCAGTTCTAATATAAAATAGGTCTCTAGCCAAAATTCAAGAGGAATATAATTCAAAACTAACCCACACACACACACACAACTTTTATAACTAGCCCCAAGAAAACCTAGCCTATGAATGTATGTATAAGTAAGTGTAAAACCCATCTAAACTATCATCATCATTATAATTTGCATCTCCAAAATATCCTGCTCAAATTTGTGACAATTACGGTGTCAATTATGCCAGAATCCAGAACATAAAAACCAAATGAAAATGAAATCCGAATAACCATTAAATATACTATAACTATCATCATTTGCCCCTTGTGTTGTTCATTTGGTATTAATTAAGACCATACTTTTGTTGACTGTCAATTTGTTTGTTCAAGTATTCATTTATTTGAAATTTGAATTTCATTCTCTTCTCACCTGAACAAATAAATAAATGCATAAACTTATTTAAAAATCCTCTCGGTTGTTATTAATTTAAATGTCAAACACACACAGAAGCAAAAACCACTGAACATCGAATGAAAATACTCGTAAACCAATTGGACAGGCCGTTCAAGTGCGGGATGATATCCTCTGTTGCCTCTTGCCATGTAACTCGGGGGAGTGGATTAAATGTTTTCATTTTAAATCTTTCAGGTCATTTTTTTGTGTGTGTATTGTTGCAGCGACAATGCGGCGGAATTAAATATGTAAAGGATTTTCCTGATATTTTTTAACGTTTCTTTTTGAGAGGGAGAGAACTTAAAATTCCCACAGATTTTTGTGTGATTAAATTTGAATTTTGAATTTGAGTAGAAATTACAGTGGAACCTTTTGATTTACAAGAAAAATATATCTGAAGAAGTACAACCTTAAATCGAACGTTTTGTTTAGCTGAAGAATTCCCCAAAACCTAAGAGAATTCCTTTCTTCCTTCGATTCCCCAGTGTTCTCCCATTTCGTTGATACATTTGTTGGGTTTTTATCTTATTTATTGGAAGTGTTTTTTCTTTCTTTTCTCTTTCAAAATTTTTCGCTTCGTTTTGTGTATTTTGGATTGTGTGTGTTTTGTGTGTGGATCGGCAGCTTAGGGTGGAGCTGCTTCTCCCTCGTCTTCCATGTAGTATCTAAACAAATGCTATTCCTCCTCTTCCTTGTCCTTGCGATGCGACTTTTTCTTGTCGCCGCGACTGGACGATGAGCCAGAGGTGGCTCCTGAACTGCTGCCACCCGTTTTGCTGCTGCGTTCGCTGCGATCCTTTTCGCGGGATTTTGATTTGCGGCGACTGGACTTGTCGCGGGAGCGGGAACGTACACGGGAGCTCTCCTTTCTTTCTTCTTTCTCCTTGTCCTTGTCCTTTTCCTTGTCTTTGTCCTTGCCATCTTTCTCCTTGTCCTTGTCTCGAGATCGCTCCTTGTCGCGATGACGATCGCGTTCCTTCACATCGCGCTCTTTGCGCTTCTCATCCTTCAGCATGTGCAGATAGTCATCGAAGTACTCCTCGCGATAGGTCGAGTCCAAGGCTCGGTACCGGGGATCCGCTTCGAACTTTTTCTTGATGTCATACCACCGCGTATGCCTCTCGATGTCGTGACGTTCCCGCAGCATCTCGAGGAAGTCCTTGCGGAGCTGTAAGCATTAAAAAACATTCTTTAGAAGATCCGAGCAGTGCATGAAGGATGGATGTAACCTACCAGATCCTTCTTGATCTGCTTGTCCTTTTCACGCCGCCGTCGTTCGCGCTCATCGTCGTAGCCCCCGCGATCTGAGGAGGAGGCGGAGGATGATGAGGCCAAATTGCTGATATTTCCATTGTTGTTACCGCCCATGGGCATTCGCTGTGGCGGCGCCATACCCATTCTCATCCCCGGCGGCGGTCCATTCCCAGGACCCATCATCATTCCATGCGGGGGTCCCATATCTGAAATTAAATCAATGCATGAGTAATCAGACCACGGATCAAGGACTCAATCAAGACTCACTCATATTGGGTGGCATTCGCATATTGGGTGGCATCATGCCGCGGAGTTGAGGAGGTGGTCCGCCCATCTGGGGAGGCGGCACATTCATTTGCGGCGGCATTCCGGGCGGCGGCTGATGAATGTGAGCGTGGCCGGGCGTCAGCTCCTTGATGCCGGTGGGCACCCAGCCGGGATTGTCGTTGCCCCATTGCGATTCCTGAGTGGGCTCGTAGCCATAGTCGAAGGGCTCTGGCTCGTGGAAGAAGGGTTCATCGGAGGCGCCCGGCGGTGGGAAATTGGGCGCCATGGGTCCCAGGCCGCCGCGCGAATATTCCCGACACTCGGCCGTCATCACCTGGATGGCATTCTCTTTGACACCGCCTCCCGTGGTGGAAATGGGACGCGGCGGTCGCTGCATCATGCCCATGCCCGGCCGTGGCTGGTGCTGCATCATGTTGGGTGGAGGCATGCCCGGCGGCGGCATCTGCATGCCAACATCGTTCATGCCCATCATCGGCGGCATGTTGTGCATCCCCGGAGGACCCATATTCATGCCACCATCATTCAGGATGCCAATGGGAGCATTCTGACTCACGTTTTGGGTGAGACTAGCCAGACCGACGCCGCTTTCTGCCACGCGGAAGCGCTTCTGCCGCTCGCAGTAGGCCCGCCACGTCTCCTCGTTGAAGCCGTAGTTGAAGTAGTCCGTGATGTCCGCGCCCGGCTTCCGCCACGGCTTCTCCTCCAGCGAATCGATACTAAACTCGTGTACAGCCACGCCATTGATGGTGCCGGCACCCTCGAAATCCTCGATACTGAACTTTCCCGCCTGGCCAGCCGGCTTGGCCTTGTCGGCAGCCGTACCACCCGCCAAAAGATTGGGACGCTGTTTAATGTTGAATGTGCTCGGCGCCTGCTTGATGTCGCCAATCACCACATTGATATCGTCATCCGAGTCATCGTCATCATCCTCATCGGAGCCGGAACCGTTGCGCTCCTTTCTGGCCGGACCCTCGTCCATTTCTTCGTCCTCGTCCTGGTCTGGTGGCGTTCTCGCCTCCTCTCTGGCCTCGTCTCGTACCCTCGCATGGCGGCCTGTGGTGTCCGGCAGCGCCGCTTCGTCCTCCTCCATTTCTTCGGCGGGATCATCGAATTCGCTGTACTCGGGCACCTCCTCCTTGGGAAAACCAGGCAACAGGGAGGCGGCACTGGAGCCCGGCTTGTCGCCGGCCACCACGGCAGCCAGCGCCTGAGCCTCGTGTTCGGCCGCCAGAGCATCGTCGCCGTTGCCAATCTCGTTTGTGGTGGAGTCCGGATTCGAGGTGCCGTACAGCCAGCTATCCTCGTTCGCGTCATCAGCCATACTTTTGTGTGTGTTTTCGAGGGGTTTCAATTAAAATTCCATGCAAATTATGAAAATTTTCACTTAAAACAAAATTGACGCGGTGTTTCGTTGCCAAAGCGTTCTTGGAATGGCTGGCAATGGAGCAAACAGCTGATGGAATGGCACAATGCTAATCGATAGTTTCAGATAATAAAATATCGATAGAGTTTTTATATTTAAGTGCTGCTATACATGCTGCAAAGCCCAAGCAACATTTAAGGCGGGAGTTTTTAAGATTTAGTTTATTTTAATTTAGTTACTAATTAAAGTGTTTTTAAAATATCCCTAACCACTGTTCGAAACATACAGGACAAAGCACAATCAAATCGGCGTAAGCAGAGCTGTCGCAGCCCCAGTAGAAGCTGTCCAAAGCGCAAATAGTTCGACTGATGCAAAGTGTAACGCGCCAGAGACATTAAAGCGCCATTCGAGTGGGTTCCAAGGATAATGGCATACTCCGCACTGAGAGCGAGTTCTGCAAAGAACGCAATACTTTATATACTTATACTTCCAGTCCAGTCCCTGTAGTAGTACTCACCTTTCCTGCACAAAATCAACGTCTCAAGAAAGTTCAGTTCCAAGACATCGGCCCTTAGTTGTTGGGCCTCGTATATTAGTCGTTTTAGCTGATCATTCCCACAGCCATCGATCATAGCACTGATATCCAGAGACCAGTGCGAGGCCCGCAGTATAAAGATCTCGCTCCACACCACCTGGAGGATAGCATCCTGTTGAGGACGCTCCAGGCTGCTAAACTGTTCGTTCGCCATCGCCTGTCGCAGGCAGGTGACCAGAATCTGAGCGAGTATTTGAAAGTGCAACGCCTGACCCCCTCCTGCTGCAGCAACCACCGTTTGAGGCAGGCGTGGCGACGGCATAGATCTGCGGCTGTACCTGTAGACGGCTGTCGCCTGCTGGTTCCTCGGACCCCGCTCATCCTGAACGGCAGCCACATTCATGCCCACCGCCAGACACCGCTGAAAGCGGCAAAAGGGACACCAATTCCTGCGCGCCTTATCCACGATGCAGTTTCCCTTAATGGCAATGCAGGCATAGTGGTTGCCCTTCCTCACGCTGCGCTTGAAGAAGCAGGAGCATCCATCACAGCAGGAGACGCCGTAGTGCTTCCCCGAGCTCTGATCGCCACACACTTCACAGGAGCTGAACATCGACATTGTGCGTCCCGGTGCGCCGCCTGGTATCGAACTGACACGGAACATCCTCGATATTGATGGTTTTATACTCATTTAATCCCCCATAGGACCCCCCATCGGACATACCCCACAAATGATATGCAAATCAACGACGACGAGTGCCTTGTAGTACTTCAACATGATTTGTGGTTTTTTCGCTATTTGCTCGACGACGAGGAGGATAAGCCTTATGCGGGGGCGTGGCGTGTCAAAAGTGACAATCATTCCGCAGCGTGTTAACAATTTGTAAACAATTATTGTTTTGCCCTATGATTGGTCGCGCGTCGGCCACTCGAAACGTCCAACGGCAGTCCTTTGTGCTGACATTTTGGGTAAACATTGAATGGAAAGGACGAAGAGGTGACATCCTTATGGGGGTGGCAATAAGGGTTTGGGGTTCCAACTGTTTGGTATCTGTGCAAATAAAATGATTCTCCATTCTAAAAACTTAATTATACATTGACTGCAAATCATGACTTCGGTTTTTTAAAGATGGCTTTGTATTTCTGTGGAATTTCAAAATTCAAATTTTTAAAATCATAAAAAACAATGTCTGTAACCAGTCGATGTTGCGAAGACAATGTTGCTAGCCTTTGTGAGTGTTTTCAAATGTTGCAGAAAATAATCGATTATATCGATATTGACAACGATGTTTCATCCAGGTGATCATTTATATACTTGTCTGTATACGAGAGAATATACTACAATAACAGTAATTAATGCTCCGACAAGTGCCTATTCAAAATCGGTCATATAAACAAATTTGTTCGCATATGAAAATATGTCAAATCGGTATACTTTATTGATAGTGGCGGATCAATTCTACTTAAGTCCCCATCATTAGGTTGCTGTTGCTGCAACTCAAGTTGTTAACCTGTTTAAATAGAGAGGGCTTAAGTGGGCTAAGTTGACTTTTTTCATCGGTATATTTACGGTATAGTTTGAAAATAAGACGGTATATGTCAGTATATTTCTGTGAGTATTGATAAATCCACGGTCACACTGGTGCTGCCTCTGCAAGGGTGGCCGTTTACGGCATTTTTAATACTTTTTGGTATTTTTTTAGGTCAAAATTTAAACGACGGTATATATACGGCATATCGGTATATAATGGTAGATTTTTCAATTTCATCAATCTACTAATTTAATTTTCAACGTTATATAGAAATCCAATAAAAGCAATTATTTAAATTAAGCCAATCAAGTAGAAAATAGATTCATTAATCGGATAAAATTATGTGGGCATGGCTAAATGTTCTATATAGTTTGTAATAATCAACGGAATATCAAAAACGAGGAATATGTAAAATAGAACTTGAATTCGTCAGTATACTTACGGTATATTTTTTAAATGAGACGGTATGCTTCGGTATATTTCTGAGTGTCGGACGGTATATTTGATCGATAAGTCCGCGGTCACACTGGCTGCTACCGTCTTAACTTTTTTTATAAACATCGGAAAATGTAAATAATATATTTAAACAATACCAAACATAGCGGCGGAAAAGGAAAAGTGCGCTTATCGTTAACAATTCTCGATTGTGTGTTTGGGTCGCATGTAACCACATTTGTGGAATATTAAATGGTTTTCTTGCTGCTAGCTCTGCTGCTCTGCTCCCGTGTCGGACATTAATGACACACGACAAGCAACGCTAACGAAAACGGGAAAAACAATACCCACTGTGTGTCCGTGTGAATGTGTGTGTGTGCAGTGAAGTGCTGTTGTGAGTGCTTAAGGAAAACTTCAAGAAATCCACGAAGAAGAAGGCTGCAGCAGTGCAACGCAACGAAAGCGACAGATTGCAAGCGGCATACAGGGTGTTACCGAAGACATACCTGCAGTGCAGTGAGTCCCGTCACCATAGAGAGTGTGAGGTGGGGAGGAGCGGAGAGAGCGTTTCATTCATAAAAAAGAGTACATTGCAAGTCCAATTGGTCTGGCTTCTGGCCTCACATCGAAAGGAGGTTCCACAAACACAGATACGCACACATGTGCATTGATTTTTCCAACACATTCTCCCTCTCCACTCTTCGCCCACTTGTATGTGCGTGTGCGTGTGCGAGATCTATGTTTTCTTTGAAATATGTTCCGGAAAATGCCCAGGAAAACACCGATTCAAGTGGTTTTCGTTTTAAGATTAACACATTGCTGTTTGTTCCAGTTTCCCAAGCACACAAATATATTTCCCCATAACATTTGGCATTGTGTAAGGGAAAATGTATGTGTGTGTGTGTGGGGTGTGGGTTGGGGTGAAAATGTCAACAAGCTGCTTGCATACAGGGTGATTTCCTCCACCTCTTCTTGCTGCATTTCCCCCCAATGGGGCACGTGTATTGCGGCAAACTAAACGTGACAAAGCACAAAAACAGCAAAAAGAAATTTACATAAAATACAATTTTGTGTTGCAACTGTTTGGCATTTAACAGTTAGCGGCGTCCTAACGGGGCTCTATATATGTATGTATGGAACATGTGCCTATGCATGTGTGGGCTTGTGTGTGTTTAGTCCAGGTAAAAACGGAAAAGCCAACTTGTAACGGAGAACCGTAGAGAGAGGGAGGAGGGGGAAATAGACAAGCAGAAAAATATAAAAGGCATAACATTTCCGCCTGGTGCCTTCTGCTTTCGGCTGGCGTCCAAAACCCAAAATAGACAGCGACGCTACGCTCGTCGTCGCCACAGCCGCAGTGCCTCCTCTTCATCGAGCGATTATGCGTGACAAATCCGCGATGTTCATATTTCCCGACTATAGGATACCGCATTCCCAGAAAACCTTGCCTCCATTTCCAGAGACCGTACTATAATAAATCATACTGCAGTATCTCTTGCCTTTGTTCAATATCATGTTATCTGCAACCGCATAAACACTGTCAAGAAGTCCGTATATGTTTGTGGCTTCTTTCAGCACTTGGAGCCCAGCGCCACTCAATGCACTTGCAACACGCCATGCACCATGTTGTTGCTGCTGCTGCTGTTACTTCTGCTGTTGCCATTGCAACATGCACCTATGCTTGCCCCACTTGAGAGGCAAGTCCACCCTAGCCCCGGCGGCTCTCCGCTCCTCCTCCCCCCACCATTCTTCCCCACCTCTGTCACTAATTTAAATGCCGCAAGTGTTGTCGAGCTTCCTGTGTGTGTGTGTGTGTTTTGCTCATTAGGGAATAATTTTGCATTAGGCCCGGCCCGTAGAAAATATAATAGAAAAAAAAGTTCAGAGACCGCGAAACCCCGCTATATATACAGTATTTATTGATTTTATATGAACTTCAATAAAAAAGAAACAAATTCGATACACCGATACACGGTTAACCCAATTCTGGGACGCCGCCCACACGCTCTTCGCCGCCGCCGCCGGCGGCGCTCCCCAAAGAAGTTTGTTTCTTGATCTAAAAACAACATTTACCTATAGACGCGAATCGGGGAAACGGTCTCTCTCGGCGTAAAGCCAACAAACCTACAAAAAACACATACAAATTGTTAGTGTTTTCACACTCAGCACCTCCCTTCTCCTTCCCCCCACATATGCCCTGTTTCCTTCTCTCTGGACTGACGACTGCATTGACTCTTAACGCCCTGACGTTGATAAATGAATCATAAAAGCTGCGCAGTCGACGTCGCCGTCACCGGCAAAAAGGCAGACAGGCGCCAAGCGGTTGACTCTCCGTCCCTCTGTCGCTCGCTCTCCCATCATATGTTTTGGCTGCGCTGCCGCCCACATTACATATTAGTGGCGGTGGTGTCTGTCCCAGGGTAGCAATGTTGTTACTGTAATTTTAAATGCGTGAGAGCTGCTTTGTTTTGATACCCTTGAAGCAGGTATTAAGCAGATATGATCAAAGTTGCTGTTACGCAGGGAAAAAATATTATACACAAACTACAATACATAGTTCCTCAGTTCTTAGGCTAATTTTCATCCACAAAGTCAAAAACAATAGATCGCCTAAGGTATCAAAGCATCGGCAGCCGACTAATCTTTTTCTCATGTTTCTTATTACTGTAATTCCGAATGCGTGAGCTGCATTGTTTTTGTTACGTGAGCTAATCGAAGTCACTCTTGTTATCGCATAATGTTGTTGTTTTTGGGGGACAATCGCCAGCGTAGGCGAGAAAGCGAGCGAGCGCACAGTGGTCTCCATTGAGAATGGAAGAAACTAAATGCAGGGCATATGGGTGGAATCATTCGCTTGATGTTTATAGAACACTGTGCGAGGTGGCGCTCTTTATGGCGGCTGATACTCCCACTCTCTCTCTATCTTTCTCTCTGTGCATGAGTTGTGTTTGCCCGTTCCCATTGGGCTGGCGATCGAGAGAGTGGAAAAGCTGGCGGTGTTGCCTTGCCGGCTGCTCTACTGGCAGTGACACTCAACACTGCGGCGACAGAGGAAGAGCGAGGGCCCCAATCCCAATACCCCCAATAGAACAGTCGGATTCAGTTCGTCGGACGACCCATATTGATAAATTTATTTGTTGTAGTTCTTGTTTCTCCTGCAACATTTGGTTTGTGTGGGTGTTTTAACAATTCTGAACATTTTTATGTGTTTTTTCGCATGCCAAAATAAATGAGAGCAACACAACACCCGAATTTGACGTGATCTTCAAGATAATCACATTAAAAAAATAATAAAGTGGGCAAAAATTGTATAATTCTCTGCAGAATTCTGTGAAATATATATTCATACAGACACAGACATATATGCTATATATACATATCTGCGTATAAGTATTTGTGATATATTTATCTACATATACATTTTCTTATGTATGACAAATTTTTAAGTTTTTGCAAAACTTATGACTCGGACGCGACTGCAACCGAAGCTAAAAAAAATAATTGATAAAACAACAATCAAATGAGAAGATAAGCTTCGTTTATAGATAACAAAATGTTGGAAATCTGTGTGAATTCACCAAGAATGAAATCATTTCTTTTTTTCGCGAATAAAACAATCTCCTTTCGCTTTTTCCCCTCATTAACAGCTGTTTTCGGGCATCAGAACAGCTGTGCATAAGCTGAAGCTGTAGAAGACAACGTCGAGGAGGAGGAGGAAGAAGCCGTAGCGAAAAGAGAAGGAAGACGGGAAAGGAAAGGAATCACCACCACCCACAGAAGGCATGTCCAGCGAGGAAGATAAACCACCGGCGCCGCCCGTGCGCCTCACCAGCAATCGCGGTGGCGCTGGCATAGAGCGTGTACCCCTCATGGGCGGCGGCGGTGGCGGTGCCGGCGGCTGTGGTGATGCGCCGTCTGTTGATATGCGACCATTGCCCAAGGGTGAGTGTGTGTGCCATGACAACACTGTGATTAGTATGTGTCCACCAGTGGAACTACAATGTGTTTCTCTTTGTTCCCCTCCAAAGAGCCCGACGATGCCGACCGAAAGAAGAAGACGCTGAAGAACAAGATCAAAGGCTCGAAACCCTCGCACACTGACTCCAAGCCGAACATCTCGTATCCGACGAATTTCGAGCATACGGTGCATGTGGGTTTCGATCCCGTAACCGGAGAATTTACGGTGAGTTTTATGGCTTTTATTGGAATCGTATTGGATCGTTTACCTTGGGATATTTATTATTATTCCATGTGCCTCGCCTTCAATTTTCATTTTGCTAAAAATAGCAGGAGGGAAATCTTCTGTTTTCATTTGCTTAAAACCTACAATTTGATTTGATAAGCTTTTAATGAAAAACATACCAAAAGAAGAAACACTTTCACATGCTTAAGGAATTAATTGTGATTTTTGAGTAAAAGAGGAGCCCTGAAGAGCCTTGCTACAGGGATCAATGGTGGTTTCTCTTTTCATTCAAAGATCTTTCAATATCCAATGAAAATTTGAATAATTTTCGCTTTCCAATTATATATAATGTACTCTTGAGAGCACATACTACATACCCTATACCCTATACATACATTATGTTGTTGTTTATCGCCGATATGTGCTCTTTACCGACTTTCTATTATTCATTATTATTTCAAGCTGCCCATGAAAGTAAGTAAACTCCACGTCTAACGCAATGGAAATCTTGCCTCCCTCTTCATTAGTTTCTCTCCAAAAGAAAAATAAACCATTGATTGTGTTCCTTTTTTTTGTCTAAATATCAAGCCATTCCCCATTCGATGTTCGTTCCTACCATTCGATGTTTGTTTCAAGATATTTCGGTGTTTCGTTATATTCCTTTTGTGTATATATCTTCAACCATTCCATTCGATGTTTGTCGATCGGGTGTTCCTCATTAGTTTCCATTACACCTACACTAGCCAACACAGACAACATATTTATGGCTGAAGCCTAGAGTTTTGTAGTGGAAATGCTTTTAGTCGATGTCCCCCTACTTTCGAAATGATTTGGCCAAGCATTGCTGTATCCAAAATACCTAACAAAAAGAACCCCACCCACCCTGCGCCATCTATATGTGCTCTATCTTTCATTCGCTTAGCTTTCATTTAAAGATCTGTAGTACTCAAACGATTTGTGTGTTGCCTTTTACAGGGTATGCCCGAGGCATGGGCGCGTCTGCTGATGAACTCGAACATCAGCAAACAGGAGCAGAAGAAGAATCCCCAGGCGGTGCTCGATGTGCTCAAGTGGTTTGACAACACAACCAAACAGAGGCCAAGTTCCAAATACATGACAAATGCCATAACGACGCATTCAGGTGAGGGATCCTTTCCTGTGATTCTCGAACTGTATTCTCAATGTAATGCAATCCTCTTGTCTCGGACAGGCTCTTCACTAAGTCGCGTGAGCAGCAGCAGTCCCAGCAGCACGCCCACAGACTCGGAACTGCATGGCTCCAACAGTGGCGGCAATCTGATTGGCGTCCAGCTGGGCAGCATGACACTGGGACCCAATGCCAACAATGTGGCCGTGGCAGGACAAATGCTGAGCAATCACTACCAACAGCAGCAGCAGCATATTATCCAGCATCAGAATCAACAATTGCACCAGCATAACCAGCATCAACAGCATCAGCAGCATCAGCATCACATTGGCATCAGTCAATCGCATTCATACAACTTTGGCGGCCACACGGCCTCCTCATCCACATCGCAACATTCATCTGCCAATGAGGACGACATGCTCGGGTCACCGCATCAGCAGCAGCTGCAACAGGCCGCACACCAGCCGCCACCTCCGCCAGTGGCATCGCGACCCGAACGCACGAAATCCATTTACACGCGACCCATTGAGGAACTGCAGCCAGCGCCATCGCCGTCGCCCATCATAATGCCAGCAGCACCGGCCACAACGCCCACAACACCACTGCAGAACCATAAGGTGATGACGGCACCATCGCCGCTGCATCATAATAATGTGACGACGACGCTGGACAAGAATAAGAACAATGCAAGTGAGTGTTGTGCCAGGACTAGCTGCTATTCTGCTTTTAGTTTTAGTATCGTTTCGATCGGTTCTTTAAAGGAGCCAAACCGCCGCCTGGCAGCAATATTTATTTGAGTTTATTCTTTAGAGATTTTAGATTTGCTGCCAGGCAGTAGGTCCACCCATATTCTGTTTTGTTGTGTTGAAAACTAATCAACTTTTTTGTGTGGAAGATTTAAAGTAATGTCTATAATTGTTATCTGTATCGCCTCTGTGTTCTGTTCTGTTTTTGAAAAAAAAAATGCTTCTAATTGCTGCTAAAAAAAAAAATACTTTAAAAAAACCAACTGCGACAACAGCGTCTGGGGGCAACTCGACGCCAGCTTCAGCATCAGCATCGACAACAGAAACAACAACAGCAGAAACACAAGGCACTGATGCAACAACAACAAGTGCAACTGCTACTATTTTGTCTGCTACTAATCCTAGTTGTACTACCAATCCTACTACTACTTCTACTACTACTACTTCTGCTACTACTACGATATTGCAAGAGCAGTTTGCAGCCGAGTCAGCAGCAGCAGCAGCAGCAACAACAATAGCAACAACTGCACCAACGACTAATCACCATTCTTCTGCTTCCTCCTTTTCATCATTTCCTTCATTCCACGACGATGATACAACAACAACCAACAACGCCTTGCCATCGATCCATTGTCCAACGCCGACAACATCGATGCTATCCATATCTTCCGCTCGGAACTCGACGGTGCCCATGCCCATGCCGCCGCCTCCTACCACCATAACGCCTGCCTCACCCACACCTGTCGCTGCCGACGACACCGATGCCACCTGCCTGCACACAGACCTGTACAACGATCCCTCAGTGGCGATTGGGAACAATCTGAATGCAACTGCAGTGGCAGCAGCAGCAGCAGGAGCTCCGACGGCGGCAGCTGGCAATCAGATTGCCGTCCCACAGGCAGCAGCGGCAGTCACGCCCAACACGCGGGCGGCCAATGCCAAGAAGAAGAAGATGTCCGATGAGGAAATCCTGGAGAAACTACGCACCATCGTCTCCGTTGGGGATCCCAATCGCAAGTACACGAAAATGGAGAAGATCGGCCAGGGCGCCTCGGGCACCGTGTACACGGCCATCGAATCCTCGACGGGCATGGAGGTGGCCATCAAACAGATGAACCTCTCGCAGCAACCGAAGAAGGAGCTGATCATCAATGAGATTCTGGTGATGCGAGAGAACAAGCATCCGAATGTCGTGAACTATTTGGACAGCTATCTGGTGTCCGAAGAGCTGTGGGTAGTGATGGAGTATCTGCCGGGTGGTTCGCTCACGGATGTCGTCACTGAGACCTGCATGGACGAGGGACAGATTGCGGCCGTGTGTCGGGAGGTGCTGCAAGCCCTGGAGTTCCTGCATGCCAATCAGGTGATCCATCGTGACATCAAAAGTGATAATATATTGCTTGGCCTGGATGGTTCGGTCAAGCTGACTGATTTCGGTTTCTGTGCGCAAATCTCGCCGGAGCAATCCAAACGCACAACGATGGTGGGTACGCCGTACTGGATGGCGCCCGAGGTGGTCACGCGGAAGCAGTATGGTCCCAAGGTACGGATTGCTCGTTACTCTCTCTCTCCTCAAGATTTTAATTGACTTCTTTTTTATTCGACAGGTTGATTTATGGTCTTTGGGTATCATGGCCATTGAAATGGTTGAGGGCGAACCGCCATATTTGAATGAGAATCCGCTGAAAGCCTTGTACCTCATTGCCACCAATGGCAAGCCAGAGATTAAAGAAAAAGACAAGCTGTCCGCAGCATTTCAAGATTTTCTCGATCAGTGTCTGGAAGTGGAGGTGGAGCGCAGAGCCAGTGCAATGGATTTGCTAAAGGTATGATTATAGAGTGATTATAGAAGATTTTATAACTATTTCTTGTACGAATCTTTCATTAGCATCCCTTCCTGAAGCTGGCACGTCCATTGGCCAGTCTGACGCCTTTGATTATGGCCGCCAAAGAGGCCACAAAGGGCAACTGATTGTCAACGAAGAAGAAAAAGCTTATTTAACCATTACTAATGAATTACTATTGCAAAAAGCAGCAAGAAATTCTTCAGCAACAACAACCACAATAGCAAGAACAAGAACAATAGCAATAGCAATAGTAACTGAAAATCGCAGATGATGATGGATTATAATCCATCCAATAATTATTAATGATGATTATGATGGATTAACGATTATGATTATTATGATTACTATTATTAATTATTTATATAAACGTATTATATACATACATATATTATATTCTATTATATTATATATTCTACTCGTAACAAACAAAACGCTAAGAGAAACTGCAACAGAGGAAAGAAAATGGAGAAGAGGAGACAGACACACGCGTAGTTCAATTTACACAACAATTTGGTTTCCAGAATGAACACACACACACAAACGAAACCCAAACCCAACCCTACTTTTGGCCCACACATCATCGAAAAAAGAAACATGTTTCCCTTACAAACCTTTGTTATATACCAAAACTTAAATTTACATTACATTTGTATTTTGTATAGAAAAAACGAAAAATTTGCATCAAGCATTTTGAATGCTCTTGAAATTTGTACACTTAAAAGATCATTTAATCATTTAAGAAAGAACAAAAAAAAAACAAAACATATTTACTTTATAGTTGTCCAGATTTACATTATTAAACATTACAATTGGTAACTTTTGCATTTAAAAAAAAAATGAAAAACAAAACAAAAAATATATATATTACATACGATATATGTACCATGTATAAAGCACTACTTTTGATTTCTTTAAATTTATTTCTCCATTCAATTTCTATAAGAAAGCGTAAGAGAGGTCGAAGAACTGCTTTGGAATGCTGTAACTAACTAATCTAATGACTTGGAGTATTATTGCTGATTTTAGTTTAGTTTCTTAAATGCTTTATGTAATAAATATATATATATATTTTTTATATGATTTTAAGTACATTTTTTATTTGCTGCTCTTTTATTTACGTATGCTTTTTTTGGCTGAGATTTTTGAATAGATTCTAGACCCTGCCACGTACCCCCATCCGAAGGTCCTCCCTACCAGATTTTGTATGTCTATGAATCAAAAAGAAAAAACACGATAGAAATCTAATTGTAATAGAATTTACTAATTATATTTAGAGATATATAACACACACTGTATTTTTCAATTTACAAACAAATGCAACGTGGTTTATTATAGAGACAACAAGAAAACACCAACAACAAAACCCAACCTGTAGCAATATTATATAGAGAGAATGATATATATATAGTATATGGAGAATCGAACAAAAGCAACACACTAACATTGGTAGTAGTATAACTAGAGAATAAACAAATAGCATGTAAAATTCGATACTGAATCATGGAGACAAAAGCCAGAAAACCCCCAGGCGATAGAACGGATAGAAAGGAAAACCAGTTACTTTGTGCCTAACCGAAACCGAAATAATGCATTCAATAAGAGCAAAACACCAAGTAAATAGTTTAGTGCGAGTACATATACCTATGATAGAAACTAACAGATGATCTAGCCGTACTATGGTAAAGAAATAAATTATAGAATAGACAGTCAACTAAAACACCAGCTAACATAGGCAGTGCTAGTGGAGTGTTCGAATGGATGGTGGGTGGGGGGTTGTATAAATCGGAGGTGGGGTCTAGATTAGGGTTCATCAAGAATTGATAGGGGGGTTCATTCAGATTTCGTTAGCAAAAATCATTTCATTTCTATCATTGAGAATAAAGGAAGGATCAGCGGGAGCGTAGCTTGGGATTTATTAAGAATTGATTTTGAATAATCAAGAATTGATTGGGGGGTCAGTGACAGCTTGGGGATCGTTCAGAATTCTTTAGTACAGATCATTTCATTGGGATCATTAAGTATTTAGGATCATTCAAATATCTTTCGTACAATTCGTATCATTGGGATCATTAAGAATTGATTTGAGTTATGTGAGAGTTTGGAAAACAGATCAGCACCGATAATTTTTTCGAATCATTAACAATTGAATTCAGATTTCATTAGTACGGATCTTTTCAGTGGTGGCGATCTTTATCGCTCAATTTTCAACTTCCATTATCATACTCGGTTCAACATTAAGGACATTATGTGACATTAGGCCATGGATCATTAAATTAATAGATGCGATATTTCGATCAGCGGATACCCTACAAAACAATGTGTGTGTATCTTCCCTCGTCCAAGTAGCAGACCGTTTGGCTAGTGGAAAATTCGTTAACAACAAAAGAAACAACAAACCAAATGAAACTTTATGATAAATGAGAGGAAAAAGAATTTTTTACAAAAACACAGCGCATTATTTTCGCTATTAGTTCCTAAACAAAAACAAAAGAAAAAACAACACAAACATATAGAAATTGGAAGAACTATTCGATGAAGAGGAGAGGAGAGGTGAGAGGATGATTAAGGAGAGCCAAATGCAAAGAAAAGGAAAAGCAAGGAAAAAGAAGTCTGACGCCTGGCATCGGAAAACGAAATATTAAATATATGCAACTAAAATTATGAAGATTATTGTATTGTATTTGTGTATTGTATAATTTGTGGTATTCGTATTTATAGATTGGTAGAAAACAAAACTTCTGCAGAACAGAACGAACGAATGTGTATTAAACAATAAATGGTAGCAATGAACCGCGGAAGGAATCGATGAACGATACGATGCAAGAGAAATTAAATGGTATATAAGAAGTACATTTAGAGATAGAATTATGAAATTGCAAACAAAAGATATATATATATATATATATAGGTGACAAATGCAAATCTTATATGTATATATATATACATTACATAAATGATCAATAAATATATATATATTGAAAAGTAGACAAGTTTTCTCCTTTTTGTTGTGTGGATGGTGTACGTTTTATTCATTTGTAAATAATTAAAATATTAGAAGCTACACAGGACTAAAATAATTTAATTTAATAGATTAAATTGAATAAAGAGCTTAGCGTTTGGGCGTTGTTTTTAGGGTGTTGGGGGTAAAGGGCTGATGGGTTTTGGGGGAGGCCCATAGTGCCACTATTTGTTGCGACGCGTTGATTCGGAGGCTGTGGGTGGGGGCGGTGGTCCACGTTTGTTCAGCTCTTCCACAAACCCCACAACAATAACGTTCCGCTCCTCCTCCAAGTGGTCGAGCACCAAGTAGCTAAAGGGAAGAGATATTTAAGCTCAGATTCAGAAGAGGGGCTGGCTCTATGATGGCTCTTACCGCTTATCGTTCTTGAGTATATCTTGTATTTCCTTGAGATGATTGGCATTTTCCTTGATGAGATCGCTGCTCTTGTGGGTAATGAATTTGCACTCTTGCAAGAGCTCACGCAGCGCCGTCTTCGCTTGCAGCGTTTTGTCCTTGATGTAATCCTTAAACTCGCGCTCCCCCTTCTCCGAATTGTACTTGAGATACCGCGGATCTTCTTTAACCAACTTCTTGATCTCCTTCCAAGTGCTCGTCAGCTGTAGGGTGCTGATCTCGTCGAGCATTTCGCGGAATCTCTCGCGTTTCTTCTTCATCAGATTGTCAATGTGTACATTGAAGATTCTACCACAGAAAAGTAAGTATGGTATTTACAATATTTTATAGATTTTTGAACATACCTCTCACGATCATCTCGATCGAGTGGCTCGATCTGCTCCCATCGATGATCCTTGCGCAGCTGTCGCTTCACCTCCTTCCAGGTGAAGTCTGCCGTCCTCACGAGATCCGTCAGCAGGGCCGTAAAGTGTCCAATGCTTTCGTCCCGCTTGTGGTGCTCACGCTCCTTGTCCCGATCACGCAGATGACCGGCCAGGGTGCGCTGCACCTCCTTCTCCCTTTCCCGAATACTCTGCTCTGCCCGAAGCTTCTTTTCGCGCTCCTTTTGCTTTTGTTCGGCCTCGCTCTCCCGCTGGCGGGCCACTTCGCTGTCATCGCTGCCAGCCCGCTCCTCGCGCTCCGACTCGTCATGGTGTTCGCCCTCCTCCTGCAGTACAATCAAGGACACTTTTAGTAGAAAGAACACTAAAAAAAAGAAATAAAAACTTACGGGGGAATCTCGTTTTTTGCTCTTCTCCGACTTGCTCTTATCCTTCTCCTTGTCTTTGTCCTTGGAGGATTTACGCTCACGGTCCTTGTCCTTGGAGCGACTACGGCCACGATCCTTGCGGCTCTTCTCCTTGTCCTTGTCCTTATCCTTGTCCTTGCGATCGGATTTACGTTCCCGATGACGCTCCCTCTCCCGCTGTTCCCGCTGCTCACGCTCCTTGCGCTTCTCCTCCTTCATTATGTGGAGATAATCCTCGAAGTACTCCTCCCGATACATTGAGTCGACTATCCGGTAGCGCGGATCCGATTCCAGCTTCTTCTTGATGTCATACCAACGCGTATGGCGCTCAATGTCGTGCCGCTCCCGCAGCATATCGAGAAAGTCCTTGCGAATCTAGAGAGTGTGATTGTAAGGGAGGAGAATGTTTGACATGACAGCCATGCGGAAGAGAAAAGAAATAAAGTCCACGAGTTAGAGGTCTGGCATTGATAAGAGTCTTTCACTTAACAATCTATGGGCTTAAAGAGCAAACTTAGAGCTTAAATGCTATTAATTTCTTATGGCTACTGAACATAGTTACACTCTTCATGTTTCCTGCAAAAGAGAATGATTTTGGATTAGTGTTTCAAAGACCTAACTGAAAGAGAAGTTGTTCGATTAGTTTCAGGCCCTGGCTCCGTGGAGAGAGAGGATCTACATGTAAAAGCAGGACTTTCGGACCACAGAAAAATGAAATTAAATGAGTGAAAGTTTACTTGACTTTTTTGGGTGTGGGAAAAATACAAATGTGTAATCAATGTGCTTCTATCGTTTACAATCGTTCAATCAAAGCAGAGTAAATGCAAGTGCATATATGGGAAACAAGCAATAATCAGACCACCTTTTGCTAAATTCCTCTCTCTGTGTTTCCGTCTTTAGAGCAGGGCCTTTGAAAGGATTACATTAAAAGACTTCAGGCCATGGCCGAAGTGTACAGTGTTTATAGAACTACAATAAATACATATATGTAATAGTATACATAATAAAGGTGAGTGGGGGGCGGGGCGGGCTCCGGCAAGTGCAAAGATCTGATCTCCATGGACATGGGACATCGGATCTCTTTGCGCTCCATTGGGGCCACACAGAACTCTTGGGGCGGGTCGTGGGGGATGTCTTTATTATTGTAAAACATAAACGGAAAATATTTGGTTAATTAAATTACGTATTATTCATACTGTTTGCTCAGCGGCCGAAGACAACCTGCAAGCTGTGGCTCTCCTCCGATTGCTCCTCTTTCTGCAGCAGCTCCTCCTCTCTCCTCCTACCTCCTGATGGGCCTCTCTCTTTCTCTCTCTCTCTCTCTCTCTGTGTACCAACACGATCTTCAAATATCATCGTGTTACATATGATTACAAAATGCCAATAACTCCAATGCCATTCTCCATTCAATATCCATTATCATCACATCCTCACATCACATCCTAAATTTCGGGGGCGACGTGGGGCATGGCATGGGGCGGGAAGTGGAAATCACACCAACAATTATTCAGGATATTTTTCAGTATTTTGGCTGAACAGAACCTTTTTTTGTTGTCAAATAAATTGTCTTTTTGTTTTCCAAATTTGTTTCATTTTGTTTTTTAATTTTTTTTTTTGCAGAAAAACAAATTTTTTAATGGAATTTTTTTGTTTTGTTTTTTTAGTTTTTTTTTTTAGAAAACTCACCACACAGATTGCGAGCGTGGTGTGCGTGGTGCGATGACGACGAAGATGTTGTTGAAGATTGTTGTTGTTGTTGTTGTTCTTGATGTTGCTGTCGTTTTGTGTGATGGTGGTTTTTGGTGATGTTTTTTTTTGAGTGGTGGTGCATTTGTGCTGTAATCTGTAGCTAGTAGTAGCAGTAGCTAGTGGCTAGGGTAACAGTGGCCACAGGCAATGCATTTTATTGTGTGGTGTGGGCATCATTTAGCGACACAACGGAACCACATGGTCGTCGTCGGTCAAAGGGCAAATGCAATGCAGTTCAGGGTTTCAGTTTCAGGTTTCAGATTTGGTTGGGTTTCAGTATCAGTTTCGGTTCACACACGTTGTTTTATGTTTAAAAGTTAACAAAAAATCAATCATATTATGTAAATACGCTTTGTATACAGATTAAGATTTAAAATATATGTATATAGAATATATTGGTATATAATTGGCATAGATACATCGATTCATTTGGATACGTAAGGAGATTCAACAGCATCGTATAAGTAGTAGGATTTCCCTGCCATAAGCCTACCTGTTCTTTTTTTAGTTGCTTGTCCTCCTTCTCCCGACGGCGTACGTCCACGATGTACTCGTTGAAGAGGCTCTCGCGCTCGCGCACCTTCTCGATGGCCCGATATCGCTCCTCCTTGGCATTCTTCTGGCTAAACTCTGAGAAGGAGGATCTGCAAAGGCATTGCAAGGGTCAGTCAGCAAACCATTCAATCGATCGATCAATCAACCCGCTAAACACTCACTTGCCATGCAGCCTGGCCTCCTCCATAAGGCTACGGAAGTCATCGCGCTTCTGTCGCATCTTGTTGCGCTTCTCCTTGCGCTCCTCTTCGGCCCGGTCCTTGACATACTTTTCAAATACCTGTTTGCGTTCCTTCGATGTGAGCAGCAGATACCGCGGATCAAAGACAATCTTGTGCAGCTCCTTCTCCCACGTGCTGAACGCCGACACATCCTTCTCCCGCAGCATCTCCTTGAACTGTGTGACGCGCATCTCCAGGGGAATGAGGGCACGCTCCTTGGCTGCCCTCTGTTCGGCCTCCAATGCAGCATCCTCGGACCGCTTCGATTTTGTCACTAAAATTAACAAATTTATTAAAAGGGGGGCCAGAAATGGTATTTATGGGCACTCAATACTTTTCTTACCCATCCGCACGCGCTTGGTGGGGACCTCCTCGACACTGGACTCGGATTCAGTGCCAATCTTTATGACCTCCTCGTCATCCTCCTCTTCCGGTTCAATGTGCTGGACGTCCGGCTGCTGTGCCTGCGCCTGGGCCACGGCTGAGGCTAGCTCTTCTCCTGATTCCTCGTTGGTCTTCTGTTCTGCCGCTTCAGCGGACTTTTCCTCCTCCGTTTTGAGCTGTTCGGGTCGATCGTTGACCGCCTTGTCCACATCCTCACGGTTCATTAGATCCTCGGGTCGATCCCAGACCGAAGTCCGCGTCGAGGGATTGTAAAAGAAGACACGAGCATCGCCAGTCCAGACCACACACCAGGGTGTGCCCGCAATGGGGGTGCTCGTAACTGGGCGAGACTTGTCCGTCTGCTTGGCCGTGGCCGCCGCTTGCTTCTTTTGCTCCTCCTCCTTCTTGCGCTTCTCTTCGGCCGCCTTCTTCGCCTCCTTTTCCAAGGCGGCTGCCTGCGATGCCTTTGCACTCTCGGTGTTCGCTTTCATGGCGGCGGCAGCTGCCGCATACGCCATTTGGGGATCAAATCCCGGTGGCGCCGTGCCCGGAGGCATGTGCATCATCGGATTGGGCAGCAAATGGGGTGGTATTCCGCCTGGAGGTCCAACTGCTGGCGCCACACCGGAGTGTGCAGCCATACGGGCCGCCTCCATGTCCCTCAGAGCCTGCGGCTTCTCCCACACGCTCTCCCCGCGCGCAGCATGATAATAATACGGCCTGCCATCCGGAGCACGATGCTCGGACCATTCCGCTGCCCGTGCAATGACCGCTGGATCTATGACGCCTGGCTTGATGATCAGCGTCTTGGCTGGCTTATCCTGGCCGCCTGGCGGAGCGTGCATGTGCTGCTGCTGCTGTTGTTGCTGCTGCCATGGCGGCACACCCACGCCCCAGGGTCCACCGGGAGCAGCACCCCCCGGAAAGCCATATGCAGGCGGGGGCATGCAGAAGGGCGGCTGGCCAAAACCAGGAGGCGGCTGCATCCCAGGAGGTTGAAACATGGGCGGCGGCTGTTGTCGCACATTGGGCGGAGGCTGCGACAGCAGCGGACCGGCTGCATTCGGAGGGGGTTGGCTCATCAGATGAGGCGGTGGCTGCGATGTCAGATGGGGTACTGCTGCCATCTCAGAGCCCAGAGATGGTTCGCCAGCTTTCACATCCGGCTTGACAGCCGCATTCGGCGGCCTCTTGGCTATCTCTTCTACCTCAGTTTGGGTCATTATTTTGACAGTGGGCCCATCCGGACGTGTCCAGGTGGTTTCGCGCGTCACCGCATGGTAATAGTAGGAGCGTCCATCCTCCGCCTTCGTCTCCACCCAAATCTCTGATGTGGCCGCCGCCACACCATTTGCCCCTGGAGGAGGCATCTGTTGGTGGTGTGTCGGTGGCTGTTGTTGTTGCTGCTGCTGTTGTTGTAGCGCCTGCTGTTGCAGCGTCTGCTGCTGGGCCGAGTGCTCGCCGATGGGGCGGCCACTAAATGCATTAAAAGGTTTACTCCTGGAATGCGACCACATTTAGTATGCTTCGATATCGGCATCGGGTGGAAAAGTCGGCGCCAGATACTTACCAAGTGACATCGGTCGGTTTTTCCTTCGCTATAGCAACGCCGTTCGGCCCCTCTTGACTGGCACTGGCACTGGCACTGCCATTGCCATTGATGTTCAGGGCGACTCCTGGAGGAGATTGATTCTCTTCCTGAAAGTCTACCGGCGAACTGGCCCGCTCACTGTCCATGCTCTCGTCTAAACTGGTTTCCATTGCACACAAATTACGTGTATTACACTTTTTTCACTTTGCATTTAAAAATTTTCACAAATTTTTCTGCACTTTTCTGCCGCTAGGGATGTAAATACAAGCAGGTGTGCTTTCGATACGTGTTATCGATTGTTGTCAAAACACAGTGCTGGCTATCTGCCTAGAGATGAGCACGATATTTTGGTCCAGCTATTTGAATTTAGGAAATATTAGCAAATAGACTTTAAATCTCAGCCCTAGCCAAATATGGTGTGTACAGTATAATATAATATTAACAATGTTCAATCTCTGCTTTAGCTGTGATTGCCGATTTAGGACACCCTTCTCAACAGTAACAGGTTCGTGTAACTATCGCCCAGCGTCGTGTAGTAACACGACCCCACCCCTCACACATTCAAACCCGAATTGTTTTTCTAACACGTGCAGCCGCGGTTTGCAATGGGGAAAATACGGAAAATAAAGACACACACCCCCGCCGGAGTAGGACTGGATGCATCGCTCCTGAATGGCCAGGACATTGACAGTGAGGAGGAGGGCTGCGGACCCATTGAAGCGATCAGTGTGCATCTACAACGACCGGATGTGGAGGAAAAGCTGAATGGACTGCACTCGTTCGCGGTGCTCGCCCTGCGAAGGGAAAAGGTTCAGGAAATCTGCCAAAGTAACTTGGTCCGCATTGCTGCACCCATGCTGTGCGACAAGGATATGGCAATTCGCGATGCCGCCGCCGGTGCCCTGAGAAATCTATCCGTGTTTGGATCAGAGGTCTGCGATTTCCTCGTGGACAATGATATATTGACTGCCCTGCTGTCGCTGGTGGCTGGCTACGACCTGACGAAACCTGTGTGCTTCGAGTCCGAGCTCCATGCCGACATCTTTCTGCAGGCCACACACTTGCTGCGGAATCTATGCGAGAGCTCTCCCACAGCCACAGAAGCCTTCAATCAGTCGAATTTCCTAAGGAATCTGCTGCTCTGCCTGGACTACCAGAAGTTTGGCCTGGAGATATCCATTTCCGTGGCTCAGCTGGTACTGGTGGTCTCCGAAAACAACTCTAGCTCGTGGAACCTCCTGGCAAATGCCACAATTCTGACAGAACTACTGAAAGTAACGGAAGGAAGCCACAGTTTGTTGTACCTAAGCGCTCTGGCAGCCGGGATTCTGTGTAATGTGCCCGCCTGTTCATCGGCCTACACGCGGGAGATACTCGGCAGCCTGGACAAACTGCTGACGATCGACACGCAGGCGCAGCTGATGGGCTGCAAAAACGAAATCAAAGACCTGAAGAGTAAAAACGAAGCACCCGTGCTGGAGATCTCCATGGAAACGGAAGAAATGTCCGAAGCACAGACCCAAAATCAGCCAAAACCCCAAAGTGAAGCGGATTCTGCTGTCAAGAATCTGGAGTATCTGTTGGATGCCCAACGTCTGGTGGCAGAAATAATCACCAATCTCGGATCGAGTGACGATCAATCCGGTTGGGGCTCGGACTCGGATCAGTCGGAGACCGAAAGTGTCGTCGATTTCGATATGAACGAACAGTCGGCGGACAATGATGCGGGTGCTCTGCCTGTGAATTTCGTGGAAACCATCCTACAAAACAATGTGGTGCAGAAACTGTGGCAAAAATCGCAACCCCTCGACACCGCACTGGAGAAGCTTCTCTCGCAGCAAGAGAGCATTCGCGAGAAGGTATCGAAAATGCGTGTCTCCTACCTGATTTGCCTGCAGAATCTGTGCAACGTGCTGTCGGTGCACGATCTGGGTGGCCACAATGACATCTACAACATGTGGTTCCACCTCGGACAGCAGGCCTTCAAGGGTACGGAAGAAGCAACGATAATGGAGGCCATAACATCGCTAATGCGTTCCGCCTTGACGCTCCTGAAGACGCGCAAGGATCTCTTCAGTCAAATAACCGAAAATGATCTAAACATGATCATCGAGAGTGCCCAAAAGTCAACAATTATGGATATACGCGTCAATTGGAACCGCATGCTCGGCACACTGGGCTGCCTCTTGTCGGAGGCCCTAGTGAAAGGCATTGTCCAGTTCCTACTGAATTCCTGCGCACAGGAGGAAGATCTGTGGGCCATGTCCGAGGGACTGGATGCCTTGATGGACATCTTTGCTGACGACGATTGGCCGCAAATCATAGCCGATTTGAATATGTGCGAGCGTGTCCAAACCCTCGAGGAACAGTTCAAATCAAAGTTCAGACAACAGCGACGTGACCTTAAGGAGCGACGTCCCACCATATACACTGTAAAATCAAATTTTTCACGCTTTGTATTTTATTTAAACAAAAATTGTAAGCAATAAAATGAATTTTGACCAAACGAATCAGGCATGCAAATCGGCAAATCGTTAAATGGAATATATGGTAAGCCAGTAGTATTCCATTCAATGCGCAATGATATCTGGATGGAAAATGTTGCCGCTGGGGCTGGTGTGCCTCCTCCTGTTGATGGAACTGGCACTGGCCGTCGGTCCTACGGGGGTAGATTTCAGAGCCTACAACTACTGCGATGAGAAACTGTGTCCCGAGGGAACGACACATGTGGCCTGTAAGGCACGGGAGAGAGTGAGTATCCCAAACAGCCATTTCTTGAAATGGTGACCTAGGTGCCACGTAGGTGCCACGCATTATACATCTGTGTATCTTGAACCACTGAACAGACACTGGGCAAAAAATGTTCGATGGATGCCGACATAATACCAATCGAAGGCAAGCTACAGGACAGTCTTGTAGATCGTATTAATGAGCTGAGGGATAAGGTGGCCCAAGGGGGCTTTAGTGGCTTGACGGCGGCTGCTAAAATGGCGACCATGACTTGGGACCCGGAGCTGGCCTACCTCGCCGGCTTCAATGTGCAGACGTGTGATCCCCATCTCGATAAGTGCCGGAATACCCTGGTGTACAGCACCGTTGGCCAGTCGGTGGCCTATCGCGGCCTCAGCTCTAAGCATCGAGAGCTGCTTGAGATCATCTACAATGCCATTGGCTTGTGGTATCGTGAGCACGAGGTCACCGCCATGGATGACATCATGAACTACATTGGACCGCACTTTGGGTAAGGTAAGATTGGTTGCCAATTCTCATGGGCTAACTCCCCGCTAACTCGCCCCGCAGAAAACCGAGAGAGAACTTTGTTCAAATGGTTGTCGACAATTGCAATCGTGTGGGCTGTGCCATCGTCCAACAGACCAAGAACGGCTGGCTCCAGACCTTTCTCACTTGCAACTACGCCTTCGCCCCTGTGCTGGGTCAACCCGTTTACAACAGCAGCAAACGGGCCGGTGATGGTTGCCAGTCCGGCCACAACCCCGTCTATACGAATCTCTGTTCTGTCGATGAAGTGTACATGAGGAATGGGGTATCGACCATAGTCGATGTGCGAGAGCTAAATCGTTTGATCCCTAACCAAAGTCCAGGAATCGAAGAATATGTGACAGAAAGGTTGCAATGGTATACTACTACATTAAATCCTGCAGCATCAGCTGCTGGTGAAGAAGTAGCGCCAGTAGCACGTCGCAGATCTGGCAAAATTCTTAAACGTAAGAGTCCACTCCGCCAGAAACTCAACGTTCAAAAGCGTACAAGTCCAACACTCAAGAACACGAAGATTCAAAAGCGTAAGAGTCCACTCCGCCAGAAACCCAAGGCTCAACTAAGATTGATGCCCACAATCGGACATAAAGTAGGATTAGCACGAAGAAGCAAAATCCAACGCAGAGAAGGAGAAGCTGCAGCAGCAGAAGGAGCTGCAGAAGGAGTAGCACAAAGAGTAGGCGGAGAAGGTGCAGCAGCAGAAGGACCAGCAGAAGGAGCCGCAGAAGGAGCAGCAGAAGGAGCAGCAGAAGGACCAGCAGAAGGAGCCGCAGAAGGAGCAGCAGAAGGAGCCGCAGAAGGAGCAACAACAGAAGGCGCCGCAGAAGGAGCAGCAGAAGAGGCAGCAGAAGGTGCTACAGGAGGAGCAGCAGAAAGTGGAACAGCAACTGAGGGTAAGAGAAACCACATATATTCCTTGTATATTTCGTACATATACAAAAGAGTGCCTGAATCCACAGTGCTTATAAAATCACAGGTATACCCATTCCCTGCCCCTTTAATCGGTTACGAATCATTACGAATCTTGCCTTCAGTCAGAATCGAATGATACCGAATCTCTAAAAACTGAGTTCGAGCACTGCGTTTTCGCAATCAGTAGCAAAGGCTCTTCTAGTTTCGGAAGTTTCACAGACTTCCAGGTGGCCCTGAATACCATCACTAGCACGGGCATGTGGGAGCTCAGCTCCTGGAGCTCGTCTCCGTGTGTACGGCGATTACCTTGGGCCCTGTCCCCGTTCAAATGGGTGCTACCCATGTGGCTCAGCAAGTGCGAGTGGGCCACCAGCTCCTTGCGATCATCCTCCTCATCCTTCGCCTCATCGTCTTGATCTTGCGTCTCTGTGGCGGGAGTCCGAGAAGTGAGAAAGAGTGCTGAATTAATATTCAGGGAAAATATCGAAATACTTCTTACTTATAGAGAGTTTAGCCTCATGGAGAGAAATCTCTTAATTCGTACGAATTTATCCGAAATGTTAATTGTACAAATTTCCGAAAACCAGAGCATGGCTTTATGTCTTAAGACTGTCCTTTTTGGATGGAGGCTAAAATATTATTTTTGCCATTTGCATTTCCGATTTCATCTTAATTGATATTGTTCCATTATGCCTTAAATATAATTTGTGGCAAATTTAATTTCGAAACTGCAAATTATTTGCACTCAGTTTTCTGTTGTTTAAACTTCGATATACAGATATATATTTATACATTTGCACCATCCATCTTCAGCAGGTGGCGGTGAAGCAGCAACTGGAGAAGGCGGAGAGACCACTGCAGCATCAGCAGCTGCAGATGGGGAGACCAATGCAGCAGCACCAGCAGCAGATGGAGAGACCACTGCAGCAGCAGCAGCAGATGGGGAGACCACTGCAGCAGCACTAGGAGCAGATGGGGAGGCCAGTGCAGCAGCACCAGGAGCAGATGGGGAGACCACTTCAGCACAAGCAGCAGATAAGACTACTGCAGCAGCAGATGGGGAGACCAATGCAGCACCAGAAGCTGATGGAGAGGCCAATGCACCAGCATCGGCTGATGGAGAGGCCAATGCACCAGCATCGGCTGATGGAGAGGACAATGCACCAGCATCGGCTGATGGAGAGGCCAATGCAGCAGCACCAGCAGCAGATGGAGAGACCACTGCAGCAGCAGTAGATGGAGGAGCATCAGGAGGAGCTGGTATTGCTGCAGAAACTGAAGGAGAATCATCATCTTCAGGTGAAGATTGGGTAGAATCGCCAGGATCATATTCTGATGAATCAGAAGAAGATGATGTAGACACCTCCCATCGACGAAGAGAATTACCAGATGAAAAAAAAAATCAGAAACATGAAGAACAGCAGGCGGCAGAGGATAAATCTCGGATTCTAAGGAAGTTCGCTCGCTTTCTGGCCATGATAAAAAGGGCTAATATGCTCAACAAGGAAGGCAAGGTCACGATCGTTACCACGAACCATGAGGTGGAGTACAATAGCAACAAAGTCGAGGGTCATAGAACTAACTTTAGAAGTCCAAAAGACAAGCGTTTAATCAACAGAGCCCGACGGATACGTCGGAGGAGGTGGAACTGGTACAGAACAGGAAGAGCGAACAAAGTCATGAAACGTGGTAGAAAACAAAAGGGGCCGCGGCGTCGTCGTCGTCGTGGTCGTGGTCGTCAACGTTCCAGATCCAAGGCCGATGCCCGTTGGATTGTTGTGGGCTGAATGGTTGAATGCTGAATAAATGCAGATGTTCCAGAGCCTAGAGAATATCCTTTTTCATAAATAAATCAATGTTGAATTAAATGGAAATGATATGCGCTCCACTGCATAAATCTTGTATGTTTGTTTTTCTTTTTTATACTCGTTACTACACATACATTTTTTGAATTCACTACGATTCAGGACTATCTATAACTTCTGTAATTGCATCGTTTTCCAAATATCATTCATGCGCATTCGTCCCTCACGCAAATGACTCATCAGGGCATCAACGCCCGCTTGTATGGGGGTAGCAGGGCGCACACTGCCACTGCCGCTGCTTTCTCTTGTACACGTGGCCAGATGTCGGTGGTAGCGCCATTGGGTCTTGTACGACTTGTGGCAGTGGTTGCAGGTGTAGCACTCCTCATCGTCAGAGCCTTCTTTCTCGTTTTCTCTCTTGACCGAATGCCGATTGTGGTTGGGACTGATCCATTTGGGCTCTGTCTTGATGAGCAGCTGTGTCTTGTTCTTGCGCTGCAGCTCCGACTGGTGATTGTACCGTACGTGATTGAACATTTTGGACATACTGGTCTTGGTGCGATTGCAAAGGGTGCACTTGAGATATGATCGATAGGGCAGATGCTTGAAGCAATGTTTCTGCAGCTCGGATCTCTTGGTGGTGGGCTGGATCTCGTGGCACTGCAGACACATGCTCTTGCGTCCAACCTCCAGGATCTTGAAGCTATTCTCAATGTAATGCTCAAAGTCGTGCTTCTCGAACACATGCTCCCGCCACACATCCATGGAGTTGACCTCCTTGCCGCATTTCGGACATAAAAAGGTTAAGAGTTTCATAAGTCCGCTGGTGGAGATTTCCGTATCGGATTCTCGATTTGGGCTGGCGGAAATGCGTCGCCGTTTGACGCTGTTTGCACCAACAGCGCCCGCGGAATTCTCTGGATCTGTCTTCATTTCCTTCTGTAGCTGCGCCACTTCATCCTTGCCAAGAGCATCGATCTCAATGATGACCATCTCTTTGTTCTCCGCATCCCCTTCTGCTTCGGCGGCTTCGGGATCATCGAAAAACTCCTGGCAAAGGGCATCCAAATCGGCCTCATCCTTGGGAGTCTGTTCCTCCTCCTTGCGCACAATATCCTCGTACGCCGTCAGGCATCTGTCCAGGTTTACTTCACTCACATTCGGCTTGTTTGGGGAGGATTTATCCTCCTCTGCCTGCAAATCAATGTCCATTAGGGCCTTTTGTAGCAGATCCCTACGTCTGGCGCCCACTGTCCCTGGCGGACGACCGCGACGTTTCGGTAGCAGTCGTCCCGCAACCGTTGTCGTGGCAGATGCGTTGGGGTTCGGATTCCTTTTCATTTGTCGCAGCTTCGCTTCGTACTTTTCAATCTCCCGAATGTGCGTGTCCAACAGATGGCCATTGAGTGCCCGTCTCCTGGTGTATGCCATGCGGCAGTGCACACAGCGATATGTTTCGCTGTGGTCCAAGTGCATGAAATAATGGTACTGCAGCAGAGCGATTGTCTTATGTGCATTTTCCACCCACTTAAAGCAGATCTGGCACTCATGGAAACGCTCATCGATTTCGATAAAGTTAAAGTCCGAAAATGTCTTCTTCAGATAGTCGTGTTTCTGCAAAGGAAGAATGGATTTTAGCTACCAGGAGGGACGGGACCGCATTACTCACTGTATTTAGATGCTGACGCCACTCGGCCTGTGTCCGGAAGGCCTTTCCACACTCAGGGCATATGTACACCATGTGCGCCTCCAGGCGAGCATTCAATCTGCTTTGTTCGTCCGTCAGCATCATATTTCGCGACATTTTTGAATCAAATTTCTTGAAATTCAATCAAAACAACTTTTAGACGCACAAAATTGACATCGCATCCATCAAATGAAAGCGATAGGTCGATTTCGATACACTTGGTGGCTATCGGAATGCATCACTGCCATCCTCACATCGCTAGTTCTGCAATGAATAAATTTTTAGTAAAAACACACCATTTTTAAATTGTAAGCTTAAAGTATTAGTAGTAGGATCAAATTGAATAAAAATTATGTCGAGTGCATCAAAGTCCACAGTAAGCAGCACTTGTCTTGTTTTTGGTTAAGTTTTCTACTACACCCACTACTACTTTCATGAGCAGCCAAGCGCCGCCGCCAGCGGCAGCAGCAGCAACAGCTCCACGTCTGCAGCAACGGCGTCAGCATCCTCCTCGAATGTCCAGGAGTTTAAGATCCGGGTGCCCAAGATGCGAAAGAAGCATCATGTTATGCGTTTCAATGCCACACTGAATGTGGATTTCGCCCAATGGCGAAATGTGAAACTGGAGAGGGAAAACAATATGAAGGAGTTTCGAGGGATGGACGAGGATCAGCCCAAGTTTGGGGCCGGCTCCGAGTACAATCGAGATCAGCGAGAGGAGGCACGCCGCAAGAAGTTTGGGATCATAGCGCGCAAGTACAGGCCGGAAGCACAGCCCTGGATATTGAAAGTCGGTGGCAAGATGGGGAAAAAGTTCAAGGGCATTCGGGAGGGCGGTGTGGGTGAGAATGCAGCATTCTATGTGTTCACCCATGCCCCGGATGGTGCCATCGAGGCGTATCCCCTGAACGAGTGGTACAATTTCCAACCCATTCAGAGATACAAATCTCTATCGGCGGAGGAGGCGGAGCAGGAGTTCGGTCGTCGAAAGAAGGTCATGAACTACTTCTCGCTTATGTTGCGCAAGCGTTTGCGTGGCGACGAGGAGGAGGAGCAGGATCCGGAGGAGGCAAAACTACTTAAGGCAGCGACCAAAAAGTCCAAAGAGCTAAAAATCACCGACATGGACGAGTGGATCGATTCCGAGGACGAGTCCGACTCGGAAGACGAGGAGGAGAAGAAGAAAAAGGAGCAGGAGGACAGCGACGATGGCAGCAAGTCCAAGGGGGGCAAGGGCAAAAAGGGCGCCGACAAAAAGAAGAAAAAGCGCGATGTGGACGACGAGGCGTTCGAGGAGTCGGACGATGGCGATGAAGAGGGTCGTGAAATGGACTACGACACCGAGTCCAGTGAAGAGTATGTCTATCTCGTCATTATCTTTTATCTGATTCCCACTTGTTGACACACTTGTTGCTGCCCACAGTGAACCCGATCCCGAATCCAAGCTGGACAAGGACATGAAGGGCGTTGCAGAGGAGGATGCTCTACGGAAGCTGCTTACATCGGACGAGGAAGATGAGGACGAGAAGAAGTCGGATGAGTCGGACAAGGATGAGGCGGATGGTGAGAAAAAGAAGAAGGAAAAGAACAAAGACGAAGCCTCTAAGGACAAGAAGAAGAAGAAACCCTCGAAGGATGACAAGAAGGCGAAGGCAAACGGCAGCGGTGGCGACTCCTCCACGGACTTCAGTACGGACAGCACAGACTCCGAGGATGATCTCAGCAATGGGCCACCCAAAAAGAAGGTCGTCCCCAAGGACAAAGAAAAGGAGAAGGAAAAGGAAAAGGAGAGTGCCACCAACAACAAGCCATCAACCAGCAGCAATGTCAACAAATCGCGCTCTTCCACGCCCACGCCAGCGAACAACGATGTCAACAAACGCAAGATGAACAGCCTGCCCAGCGATCTCACTGGCTCGGACACCAGTAACAGTCCAACCAGCACGCCGGCCAAGCGGACCAAAAACGAAATCAGCACTTCGCTGCCCACATCCTTTTCTGGAAGCAAAGTGGAGTAAGTTCAACCTTTAAATCCCCTTTAAATACAGTTTTCCTAACCATGTTTCTTTTTCAGGGACTATGGCATAACCGAGGAGGCAGTGCGGCGGTATCTCAAGCGTAAGCCGTTGACTGCCACCGAGCTGCTGACCAAGTTCAAGAACAAAAAGACTGGCGTCTCGAGCGATCGCCTTGTGGAGACTATGACAAAAATATTGAAGAAAATCAATCCCGTGAAGCACACCATCCAAGGAAAGATGTATTTGTGGATTAAATAGGCTGTAGACATGTGATTGTAAGATTTTTACACTTCACGTTCATTAAATTTAAGCTCAAATTGCCCTAAGATAGGGCCACATCTTGAAGAATTTGAAGTTGTTTTTATTTATTATTTTATTTACCCCTGGTTGGTAGAAGCGATAACATCGACGCACCAAAACATCGATAGTCCAACCGATGGTTTCAACAGTCATCTCTAACGGTTATCGCGAAGCACAAGTCCGTGTGGGGGAATGTAAAAAAAAAATAAATATCCAATAATTACCAAGTCAAATCCTGATTTCTCGACTGCCATGCTCAATAACGATCTGCGCCAGTGTCCCTGTTGAATATTACCGACGCATAGATATCGTGCAGTGTCCTAGAATAGCAGCAAAATAGAACGCAATTGTTTTGCGATGGCGACGAGTGCTGGCGAAAAGGCGAGCGAGTGCTGAGAGAGAAAAAAATCGGTTGCAGAAATAAACCCTCAAGCAGCAAAACAGTAGCAGCCAAAATCAACAGAATTCCTGAAATAAACAATAACCGAGTGAGTTCTCAATGGGGTGTACGTGAATAAAAGGCCAAATAAGACAGGAAATCAGCTCAGCTGCTTTGTTGTGGTGTTAATTAAGCAGCAACACACATACACACATGAAAGCACCACCCACCCACACATATGCGGACGGAGAGAGATACGCCTAACAAAAAAAAGCATAACAAAAGCCAGTGCATTAATTTGTTGGTAAAAATGTAGTGTTTTAGTCGGTGATGGCTTTTGATGGTCGCTTCAACCCTTTACACCTGTTGTCCCTTTTTCACTACAGGTACAAATACAGATATTACAAGTGTATTGGTATGTAAAGCAAAACCTTGAATTCGCGTTGTTTCGTGCGATGTACGCCTTGTAAAGTTCAAGGTATTGCCACCCATGCGTGTGTATGTGTGTGTGTGTGTGCGTAGGTGGGGTGGGTAACGCGTGTGTGACAGCCTTCAGTGGAAGCGGATTAATGCAAAAAATAAGCTGTAACGAAAAAGCCTTGCCCGCTATCATTAATAAGGAAAAAGACGGTCCTGGCAGCCTTGATAAGAATCTCCCTCCACCTGGGAAACGGTTCCAATGCCAATGAGGGTATTCTAGGAACTTAGTTTGTTTTGCATAAAATGGAAACTGGAATACTAGAAAGAACTCCAGTCTAGAATCGCTTCTTTGCTTACATTATATGGAAATGTATCCATTGTGTACTTAATTCACTTCTAAACAACAAATTTCCGATTAAAATCAAGAATCAGCTGTTTGTTTAAGCTGCCAGGCAATACAGCTGTTCCGCAAAACAATCTCAACTTCGATTTGTTTACAATAAATCAACAATTACCTCGCTGCCACACACACACACACACACACACACACACACACACACAACCAACTCGCGGGTGTTGCAATTAGAAATGGATCTCCCTTCGAAATCTTATCGCATCCACGCGTTTCTCCGTTTGAATTACAAAACCCTCTCTCCTAGAGCCCCTGGCTGTCTCTGTCCAATCGAGTATTTATTTATTTATTATTTGTTCATCCAATAAAAGTCACGTTCTCATTAATGTTTCTGCTGCTGCTGCTGTTTCTCTGTCTTCTTTTGTAGCCACATTTCTATACACGACGATGTGCTAATGCCTGTGACGTTTTCCCTTATTTAATTATACATTTAAGACTTATTATTAGTGACATATTTGCGGTACATGCTAAAAACTCTACTTTGGACATTTTTTGGTGAAAAATTTCCACATTTGTGTGATTGCATTCTGGAAGTCTCTGAAACTTTGGGCTGTGATTCATCATTCCCTAGGGCTTAAGCCGGCTGAAGAGCCCCCATTCGTGACACAGATTCGGCGGGCTATTTATCGGAGAAGTTTCTAAAATCTATGCCGCTTCAATTGATGGCAAATTGAGCTCAATCACGGGCCAAAGCATAGCCGCAGACAGTTTCGTTGCGACGTCAGCGAAATGCGCTGATTGCTTACATAAGTTTTGAAAATGCATTTTCATGGGTCTCTGTTTCTGTCTCCGTCTCCGTCTCCGGTTTCGGGCAACAGCTGTAATGGGGAGACCAAAAGTATACTTTTTGTGGAATAATCAATACGCATACTCATACTCGTACACGAAAAAATATAAAAATAACGATCACAAGCCGTTTATCTTATCAGCTGAGCTGTTTGTTTGCCTTTGACTTGAGCTGGCATTATAAACTCTGTTTCTTTTACAATTGCAGTCCTAAAAAAAAGAACACCAGGCTGTGGCAAACAGATGAGAGATGCGAATAGTGCGAATGGTGACGACAGCACAAAGCAGCAGCAGCAGCAGCAGGAGCAACAGCAGTGGAAACAACGAGGGGCAACAGCAATAACATCAGTGTAGAAGGAATAATATTTCGACGAAAAACCACAAGTTGCAGGCCGGCAGGCAGCAGCAGTAGCAGCATCATGACCACAAGAAAGAGCTGCCACGTACTGGCCCTGTTGGGTCTGTGTCTGGTCTGCCATGAAGCGGCTGTGGTCAGTGGACATGTGCTCGTCTACAGACGCATCTCAAATCAGGCAAGTATTCTATATACATGTGTATTTCCTTTGACACAACAACCAATACTCATTTGTTGATATTTCTTTTGGCAGTTGATCGAAGAATTCAATGATTTGCCAGCACAATTTGGTCCTCTACTGCCGCCGAATGGTCTCAAGGTGTATGTGGTGCCTGCCATGCCCCATTCCTATGGTTGTGATACGCTGAGCAGGCCACCGCATTTGCTTTATCCATCAGCGGCCAAATTTGTGGCACTGATATCACGCGGCGGTGGGTGCACCTTTGAGACGAAGGTGCGTATGGCACAGAATGCAAGCTACTCAGCTGTGATTGTCTACAATAATGAAGGGGATGACTTGGGTAAGCAGCTCCGGCACCAGCGCATACCCGCCGCAATCAAGTGACTTCCCTGCCGATTGTCTTACTAATTATGTCTCCAATTTGCAGAGCAAATGTCCGCCGATAATCAGTCGGGCATACACATACCCTCCGTCTTCGTGGGCCACACAACGGGTAAGGCGCTGGCCACATATTTCACGCCCGAAGTGGTGCTAATCATCAACGATGAGCTGCCCTTCAATATCAACACACAATTGATATTGCCCTTCTCCATATTGATTGGCCTCTGCTTTCTCATCATGGTAGGGGCGATTCAATCTTTGATTGATTCACATGTCCCTATTTACATCTCATTCATGGTTTGTTTTTCGTCCTTTAGGTCATCTATATGATATATAAATGCATACGCGAACAGCGTCGCCTGCGTCGCCATCGACTGCCCAAGAGCATGCTGAAGAAGTTGCCTGTGCGGCGCTACACAAAGAACAATACGAACAATAAATATGATACCTGTGTGATCTGTCTGGATGAATTCGTTGAGGATGACAAGCTGCGTGTGCTACCATGCTCACATCGTAAGCGAAGATCGCTGTAATCCAGTAGATAATACATATATATTTATACGTATATCTTTATCTTGCAGCCTATCATACACATTGCATTGATCCCTGGCTGACCGAAAATCGTCGCGTTTGTCCCATTTGCAAGCGCAAGGTTTTTACGAAAGGCGAGACGCGTGCAAGTCGGAATCGACAGCCTTCGTTGGATAGTGTCACGGACACGGATGATGATACAACGCCGCTGCTGCAACAGCAGCCAAACGGTGGCAGGCAGGGTGGTCAAGGGTCCACCTCATCCGCTGCCAGTGCAGCAGCGGCTGGCAGTAGCTCAAGTGTGGCAACAGCTGCTGCTGCTGCTGCTGCTGGAGGCACCACACGCCACGGCACCTTTCGACGTGCTGATGCTGGTCGGAATCCATTTGAGGAGCAGGAGACTCAAAGCTCGGATGATGAGAATGGTGCGCTTGCGGCTCTGCTGATTGATTGAATCATTTAGTAAATTCTCTTTGTTTTTGGGAACAGCCCTGCTGGACTCTGCCTCACTTCCGGCCACCTCATCGTCGTCCACTCATGAGCGCATGAATCCATTCGATCGTGCACCAAATCTACCCGCACATCTCGCTCGACAGTTGAACGAAGCACGTCCCTCGATTTGGTCGCGCATCAGCTTTGGGTAATGCCTATTTTTCATTGTATTTCTTTTTGTGTGTCTGGACGCTAATTCTGAATGCATTTTGGCAGCTTCCTGTTTCGTCGTCCGGCGACTGCGATTAGTGTGGCAGCACCTCCATATCTGGAGCACGTAGAGTCTGGAACTAGTGCCGTGATGGGGCTGCCTGCAACGACTGCAATGACATCAACAACGGGGACAATTGCCGTTGCCACGCCCGCTTCGAATAACATCCTTAATCCGAATTTAAGCGGCTCGTTCAAGGATGACGACGATATGCCACCGCATCGCTCCATCTACGAACCTATAGCAATCAATACGCCAGCGGCCGCCAATGATTCGGCGTTCCTGCAGACGCCCACGCAGGGCGGCATAGGCGTGGCCGCATTGCCACACAGTGCTGCCGATCGTCAGTTTCTCATATGAGATTCCCCCTTAGTCGTCATCGATTCCCAAAGAATAACACTTTTTGTTTTCTAATCAAGAATTATTTTTCGTTTGGGTTCGCTTTCAGGAGAGAATCAAAGAGAGAGAAGGAGAGAGAGAGCTGTGTGGCTGCCAGCTGCTTTGTTTTAAACAATTAACGAATGTTTATTATTAAATATTAATAAATATGTAGGCCCCCCCCAGATCTTGTGCTGGCCTGTAAGTCCGTCACGCCCACAAAATACACAGGCACACACAATACACACACACACACACACGTACATATATATGCGTATAAAAATTGTGATTTATTTTATATACATTTTACAAACCTAATCGCACGATTGGCACAGAACCACAGAAGAATCACCCGCCTACAAAATTTACCAAAACAAAACGCAAAAAATACCACATTTAAGATTTAAAATTGTTTTTTATTTTACTGATTTTGATTTCGGATTAATTATTTTTTATGTTTTTTCTTTAGTCAAACAAACCCCAAACACGTGCAACAGAGTGATTCATGGAATTAGTTTGTATTTTTAATTTGAAACAAACACACACACAAAAACAAACAAAACAAAAACAAATGAAATTAAAGCAAACAAAATTTGATTAATGAATGATTGATGTGGCATTATATGGGCCTGAACATTGTATATTATTCTCGATTTAACTAATTTTAAGTTTACTATAAAAGAAACAATATTTAAACTAAAACACCTCCAAAATGTTGCAATTGATTTCCGCAGAAGAGTAGTGAAAAACACAACACAATAAAACATATACAATATATGAATGAATGTACGTTTCTTCTCCCTTTTAAAAATATGATAAAATTATATTTCAAGTTGCCACAAAATCCACTGAAAGTAGAACAAAAAAAAAACCAAGTGTTTGTGATTATTTTAACCCAAAAAGAAACCCTATTATATGAAACTGAAGATAAAACGAAATTCAATTAAGGCATAGATGCATTCGAAAAAACCAACCAAAATATATAAAGTATATTTAGAAATGCTGTGGCAGTGTAATTTAAATTTAATTTACATTCAAACAAAAAATAAACGTAATGGATATAAAAAATACACATGATCTGGAATTGTTTTGCTCACCAGATCAGGGTTATTAACAGATAAATGGAGGGCTTAAAGAGTTTCAAGGGGGCTCTAATAGAAATTAGAAGAGTCCTGGTCTTTGGACTGTAGTTGAGGTGTGAAATGAGGTCCAATTGGTTCTAAGCGGCTGTTTAAATGAGGCCGCAGCTTTTTGAGACTTCATGGCTAGAAATTTAGGAGCAGCACTCTGTTCACTTCAAGGATGGGCACATCGTTGATGATTTCAATTTTACCCTTTGCTCGGGATGGACAGAGCCTGGAAGAAACTGGTCTTCTCGGGTCCCAGGCCAGTGTTCTGTGCTGGGATGATGACGTTCAGGGGAGTGCAACTTGCAAGCAACTTGTCGCGGACCTCGTCCAAATCACTCTCGGTGAAAACAAAGCCAACATTGCCCTTGATGTGGGGTAGCAGCTTCTCCAGCTGGGTATTCATCATGGCATCATGGTGTTCTTGCTTTTGGAGCCTTCTTGGCTACAGATTTAGGAGCAGAACTCATTTTACTTCAGGAAATAATAAGTGATTCTATACGAAATCGTTTTTGCATATATATTCTTCAGTTCTGTTTAATGCTTGTAAAAAATACTCCTTAGAAGTAGAATATGCAGTAAACCTCAGTCCTTCAAGCTGTTTGCTAACCTCCGATGAAGGGTACAACATATGTGTCTAAAAGGTGCCAGTATCTGTATTCCTCTGTTATTGAGATTCTTCCTCCACTTCCGATTAGTTTCCATGATGAGATAATGCCTTGTTTAGCCAGCACTTCATCCCATATGCCATCTAGATTCGAGATATGCGACGTGTTGCTAAACTTCAATGGGGTTTCGAATCCACCCGAGTTTATTGGTGTCCATAAACCCTTTTACCCAGGCACCCCAAGCCTCCCTGCTGCCCTGCTGGGTAGCACTTCTTTAATCCCACATTAACCATCCCTAATTACACCTAATTACACGATTGTTTTCCAACACAACACGCGAGCGGCAGTAATAGACAACTCATTTTGGATTCTTACGCATGTTCTTTCAACTTTAATTATAGTCGGCATTTTTTTGTGTAGAAGGAGGATTCATTGTATTTTCTGTGTGTTTGGTGTTGATCCAATCCAAGGGCCTGGGAATCACTGCAGCTGCTGTTCCGAATGTACGTGTAGGGTATTTATATATTGGAAATTGCTATATATCTACGTATATGCCATATATAGATGTGTGTGTGTTTTTAGGCCACCATTTACGTACATTTTGTGGTTGGGTTGTGGGTGTGAGGGATAAATAAATACGAAGTAATTCACGGGATTTATACAAACGTTTTTCACTTTATATTATATAAGAGTTATTTTATAGCATATATAGTTTATATCATTACACATATCGTAGGAGTATACATTAAACAGCATGTATATTCATTCATTCCATTCAGATTTTAGTTGAGTAATCAGCACTTTTCGAAGATATTATTACAATTTTTCTAGAGAGAGAGTGTAGGGGAGATGTCCGATCTGATCTGATGATATATATGGGATATATAATGTATGATTTGTACAGATTTCATGTGAGTGTGTATGTGAATGTGAATGAGTGTTTTTTGTGGGATAATTGATACAATTTTCAGTTTTAAAAATGTCGACAAAGCTATGTACAAAAAAAAAGACAGAATATGCAGCACTTTTAAGAACTTATAACTAAAGAAACATAATGTTTTATGGGTTGCATGGGAATTCCGCTTCACTTGACCACAAGCGATTGCTTGAGATGCCGCACCAGACCGGAACCAATATCCTGCACATCGGGCCATTGACGTATCACAAAGATGACAAAGAAAATCGATAGAAATGTGGTCAAAACGCGTACCCTATAACCAACAAAATTTCAATTAGTTTTCCACCTTTAAATTGTTTACTGCAAAAACCCCATACCTTGTTTTAAGAAATGGCATTATAATGCCCGCTGCTGTGGCCACTAGTAGGAGTACCACCTGTAATACCGTTAATACCACATTGATGAGTTTCACAACCAAGGCCCTGGCATTCGAATTATCAATGCCCTCAACGGTGACATATTGTTGCTGTGACATGTGCTCCATTTTGGATATCTGCGAGAGGGATTACATGAATATGAATGTGAATATGAGTCTGTTCTCCTTTTGCTCTAGGGGCTTACCCTCGTTTGACAATTCTCAAGCACTTCGTTGACATCACGTAGTCTTTCATCGCTTTGGTATTGTACTTTCTCCTCCATGTCGGCAATCGTTTGCTTTAGATTCTCAATTTCATTCTGCAAAAGGATAAAACAAAGGGCCATATTTATTTTTGGAACCGTGCCAAAAGGGGAAAGGAAAGGCACCGTCTCGTGTCCTACAAACCTGATGTAATTCCGTCAAGTCATTGATTTGCTCTTCGAGTCCCTCGGCACGATATCGTTCACTTTCGAGTGTGGCTGTCAGGTTATTAAATTCCTTTTGGCTTGTCTGTGGATAGATGAAGAATTAATGCAAGTCCAGAGAGGGAAAAGAAAAGAGGGCGCGTACCTCTAGCCTTTCCATGCGCTCCTTGAGCTTCTCATTCTCTGCCTTGCGTTCGGCCAGCTCTGTGAGGAGTGTCTTGAGGACTATGTGATATTGGCTGGCACCAGATTGGCTCTTGCCAGAGCTGCAACAACGAAAGAGAGCCCTCGTTAAGTATTCCATGTTGCAAAGGGATCCCATGCCCCCCCAGGCAATAAGCTTACCCCGCTGGTATACTCTCACTCGTCACGCTGCTGCATTCACTGCCATTGTCGCTGTTGAATTTCCCTGTGCCGCTGCCGGTTCCCGTATTATTATTGTGACCGCCGCCACCCGATCCTGTGGAGGTTCCTGCACCTGGCACCTGCTGCTGCAGTCTTTCGTTGGCTGCCAGTACATCGGCGGCATTGGCCGCCTGCATGCCCTGCAGCTCGGCATCGCTCATCTGATTGATGTTGTCGGCGCTGCCAAACTTGTTCTTGATGAGATGGGCAAACTCTCGCGGCTTGGACATCACAGAGCCAGAGAACCCGGTGATGCCGTCGCGTATGTTGCCACCCACGTTCCTCAGCCCCTGGCCCACGTCGCGCAGGACCTCGCGCGGCTGTCGATGCTGGCTCTTGGTCTGGTATTGATGGTTCTGCAGATCCTTGGCTCGTTTCGTATAGTTATCGAGCTTCTTCTGCAGCTGCGAGATGCTGTGTGCGCTCTTTTGGTTCTTCTTTTCGAAGACAGCCTGTGGCAAAAGAAGGGTAAATTAATGTGGGGGGACTTTCCTCGAAGAGACTGCCGGGACTCGTACCTTGATGCGCTGCAGCTGCTGTTTGTCGGCGCTGGCTGCTAGCTTTAGATATTCATTGACGTTATCTGAAAGGGAATAGATACTATATAAACTTTCTGTGCCTTTAAGGCACCTTTCCGCCTCTCTCTCTCTCACCATCTCTGGCAGTTTGCTCTTGTCGTATTGACTCCTTGGTGCATTGGATTTTCGTGTTCAAACGATCGATGGCCTGGACACTGGAGCTCCTCTCGTGGGTGCATCTCCGCGGTCTTTTGCTGCTGTCAAACTCATCCGACACGAATGATGAATAGTAGTCCTCGTTGCCGGACAATCGGGAATCCTCTAGTCCACTGCCTGTGCCAGCACTCCCGCCACCGCCGCCTCCCTGGGTTCCGCCGCCCACCACACCTCCAAAATCATTCATATCATTGACGCCCACAAGGCCGCTGTAGGCCAGGAGGCCGCCCTGATCCGAGCCATGGGTCCGACGCTGCCTCTCGCGACTCCTTCGCCGGTGGGTGGGGCTGTGGCTGCGGAAGCCACGTGCCGCCACCCCACCGCTGCCCAGACTGCCGGTCACCGTGTTGCCGCCGCTGTAGACAGCCGCCTGTGCAGCTGCCACTGTGCTGGAGGAGGCCGAAGAATTGCTATTGGTGTTCCCCGAAGCGGGACCGGAAGTGCTGGCCGCTGCTGCTGCTGCTGCTCCTACTGTCGTAGTCGTTGTGGCTGCTGCTGCTGCTGGTCCTCCAGAAGTTGATGCTCCTGCTGCTGCTGCTGCTGCTGCTGATGCACCTCCTGACGCTGCCGCTGCTGTTTGTGTGGCTGCCGCTGCCTCGCTGGCCCGCTCCCTGGACACTGGTAAATTGTGGCGCATAGAAAAAACGGTACGAGTGATGGGGTTATTGCTATTTTTTCTATTTCTATTTCTATTCCTATTTCTGACTGTTCTTTTGTGAATGATAAGATCGCGCGAGGCTCGCCGCAGCTGGGAAAAATGTGTTGCATGCACATAGGCGCCGGCTTAAAATGAAAGCAGTGTCATCCGCTGTGTGAGTGTGTAAATGAGAGGGCGGTGGTGGGTGGTGGGTGGCAGGGCGGGTGTTAGAGAGAGTGTGCAAGTGCAAGAGCTGCTGTTGCTGTTGGTGAATGCTGTGTGCGATACAAAGAGAGAGAGAGAGAGAGAGAGAGCGTATGAGTGAGAGAAATAGTGTATGAGTATGAAGCGTTATGTGATGTGAGAGCGGGAGAGGGTGAGTGAGTGATTGTGTGAGTAATGGTTGCATTGGGCAGGGAAGCGAGTGTGAGTGATGGGCAGAGAGGAGAGTGTTGATGGCTCGGCCGAGGGCGACTGTTGATGGCTGTGTGCGTGTGCTTTTCCAGTGAGTTATGTCTTCACCTACATGAATGATTGACACTGAGACCCGTCCGCATGGTCTGCGCGCGTGCGAGAGAGAGCATAAGCCAGATAGCAGAAAGAGAAGACAAATGGAGAGAGGAAGAGAACAGCGCCAAGCGTTTTAATAGCGTTTTTAATCGCGTGCATGCCAAAGAATTCAACGAAAACAAACAAGAAAAGGCAGGCACAATGAACACTCGATAATTGGGAATAGCAAAAGTGAAAATACAAGAAAAACTATTAATTTTAAGGAGAATAAATTGACAAAATATAGATTCAATCGATTTAGTAACGAAATATCGTATTTATAGTATTCCGCATTAAAAAAATTATTGCATTTCCAAAATACGATATACTGAAGAAATATCACAATAAAGAGCATATTTTTTACTTAATTTTAATGAAAACTCGCTGTAGAAATACATAAATGTTTGCGTTTTTTAATGTATGATTTAACATAAAGCTAAGACTATATCTGAAATGATTATATACCTACATTTATTAATGATTTATTGCGATGGAAATTCGAGATTCTATTTTGTTGTGGCTTGTGTGTGTGTGTGTGGGTATGCAGGCTACAGCACAATTGACATTCAAACGGTTACAAAAGCTGAAGAAAAGGTAAATAAAGGAAGAGAGAAAAAACAAAGAAAAATATATGTAAATGTGTGTGAAAAGTAAAATAGGAAAACAAATGGTTAGAGACAAAATATATACAAAATATAAGCAATCAACAATCAATGATAATAGCAAGCACACAAAAGCAGGCTTTACTTTTTTCAACAATTATCTTAAGCGCACAAAAGCAGGCTAAATTTTTGTGGATTTGCAAAAATGTGGCCCTGTGGAAAGCTGATTGCTGCAATACGCAGAAGCTCGGGGCTGGCGGATTTCTAAGGGAGGGTAGATGGGTGCCTGGGGGTTGCTTTGCAGATGAGTCATCATTGATATCTGGAGCATAAATTGAAAGCATCACAGATGCCCCAAAAAAAATAACAATTTGTGGAGGGGAAAGTTGTTTTTTTGCTTTGTTTTTTCCGCCCCCCTGACTAAAAGCCCATTGCTATAATTGATATGGGATGCGTTTTAATCTGTATAAAATGGTATTTAAAGGTTTCTTCTTTGGTATTGCTACACATATAAATATTTAAGTATCGGTACGGGCAGAATAATTCACTTAAACTTAATTAATATGTGAATCACAGCCTAACTTTGGCATCTTAAGCCTTATTATTCACAAAGCTTCTTTTCAAAAACGTTTAAGTATCTTTTCATAAATAAAACACTAAAGAAATGTTATAGCCCGCAACACAGTAGAGTATTGTAAGCCATTTAAAAGGAATCTTTGATATGCACTCGCATCTTTTCTTTAACCATTAAAAACCCGCACTCAAGCTCCATCTTTAATCTCAAATTTCATTCAGAATCCCATATTTGCAGACAGTTTTCTATCTTTTTCCCCTCCTCGCTGACTGCAGACTTAATAGCCGGAAATACTAATTGAATCAGCAGCAGCATCCCACTGATAACAACATTATTCCCTAGTTAGAAACAAGATTGAAAGCCCCAGACCTAATCATGAATACCCATTAAACGAGTGAGACCCAGACGATAAGATGCTGAAGGAAAGAGGAAGCTCCAGCATTAAGACACGCGCCAATCAAAGCGATTATGAGGCTGCGAAAAGCATAGGAGATAGGGTACTACTCCTCCCTAAAGATGGACGGATACATAGAGGATGGAAGGGTACTACTCCTCCCTATAGATATACAGATACATAGAGGATGGCAGGGTACTACTCCTCCCTTAAGATGGACGGATACATAGAGGATGCAAGGGTACTACTCCTCCCTAAAGATTGGTAAATGGTTCCTTGATTAATAATTTACTTTGTTCTGCGGTGCTGCGACTGGCGGATGGACTGCGACTGGCGCGTAGATTCGTACTCGAGCCCCGTGTTGGACGCAGTGGCTGTAAGGTTAACAGATCCCGACTTGGCACCGCATTAGGCGTTGAGTCCATTATTGCATCTTGTTGCCATTCAATGGTAGATCAGTCACACTCTACGAATAAAAGAAAACCCAAGGCAAAGAATTAATTATAATATTCCAATCATTTGTTATATGTATTTATAGGCTACGGAACACAAAGTCCAAAGGTGATTCAACTCGCCAAGCATTCAACTGATAATCCAATCCACAATCGCAGCTATAAATAAGTGAAATACGAATAATACGAAAACTGGAGCACGTTTAATTATGCAAAAAAAAAAAAATTATATACATTTTTGGCATTGTTTAGCGGGTGTTCGATGATGAAAACCATCCGATTATATGGTGTAAAATATTCCAAATATTTTCTTGTAAATACAACAAGCCACCAAAAGCCATAAATTCAAGTGTTTTTGGGATTCCATCTAGAGGAATGTTTGGAGAAAATGTGAACATTTATAGGTATTTCGGGTTCCGTGTAGGAACAATCTATATTTTTCTAAAGGAAGGGGATAAAAGTGGTTAGATCTAAGATTATTCGATTATAATAATGATTCTTTCTTCCTTATTTTAGAATTTTGAAGGTAAAAACCATCTCGAAATAGCTCAAAATATAATTTTCTTGAAAGGCATACAAATATATAGTTTTTTGGGATAATTTCAAATACGATCCTACACTCAAAAGAAGACATTTTCCAAATTTTTTTTGGCTACCATTAACTCTCAAAGTTTATATTACCCCCTTTGTCGTTCAGTGCATGTTCGTATGTTTTGTTTTTTTATAAACCTGATATGGTGTCAATTTATTAGAGATAATGGTAAAAACAATCTCTCTTTCTCTCTCTCTCTCTGTATGCCCAGTAGCCGCCATAGTATCAGAACGGGAGAACACCTTATATAGATCGATTATGTGGCCTCCTCCGACTGCTGTACATACGAATTTTGTAGAACTCAAGTGCCCTGAGCGGCATGCCAATGGATGTTTTATAGCAGTCAGAGGTGCAGACAGTCAGGGGAACAGACAGGAGAGACAGTCAGGGGAGAGGCAGTCGGAGTCAGAGGTGGAGGACACATCATCATCAGGGTTGTGGCACACAATGATAACAATTGTTTACCCGACTATAAACATTTATACAAACATTATACAGACACAAAATTGTGTTATTAATAAACCAACGCCGCGCCGCCTTCAGCGATGTAACACCTCTGGGCCTCAGCAGGGGGGGGAGGGGCAGCAATTAGAGTGCCGTGCGGAGGATTCCGTACATGTTCCGGTTCTTGAAAATGTTCACTAAGAAACGTCTTGGGAAATGTAGGAATTTCCAAACCAAATCTTAATTCTGACTACAATAATCAACCGATTGTAGCCCTTTTTAGAAGTCTAGTAGAAAATATCATTATTGAGGTTCCTGAATTTGCCGTTTTCTTGTATCTTTAAAAGAGTGGATGCTACAAGATTTCGCAGTTTGATGAGGCATGAAAAAAACTAAAGATATTGAAGCTGATCAGGGATATATAGACCATATTATACATACATACGTTAGGAGATGGTAAACGCTTTGTTTTGTCATGAACATGTCATGGCATGAATCTAATGTACTCAATATGTACAGGATATAATCCCTTTCTTGGCCTTAGTCATGCACAAGACATACAATTTGTTTGTTGCACTATTGGGCATTCCGTTTAGAATCATTCGCTTGTGAAAGGGTACCGACTTTTGCGGGTCCCCAAAGACTGTGAAATTTGTTGGTGCAAATTTGTAGACCGAAAGATCCTACGTTGCAGGATTCTGGAGCGAAGACGAGCAGGCCGTAACCCGCCATAGAACACCTTTTTGGTCCCTCATTCAACATCTGGGTAAAGGTATTGTGTAGTCTTTCATTAAACCCCAACTAATCCCAAAAACCCTTCTCATATTTCCAGCAAAAATAGCTCATATTTTAGCAGAAAATATCTCCAGTTCCATTGAATGTAATCCCCTTTCAAAAGTTAATCCTCTGATAATCTTTGTTGAAGAAGTACTCGCACGATGCTGAAGAATGCCTCAAGCACTAATCAGCTTTAATGCGACTTTATCTTTCACTTTCACACCCATTTGCATACCGAAGAGACCGGAGACCTACCCCATTGTAACTTCAGTTGAGAAAATCAATTGAGAGAGGAACATCCACACCACGTTCCCCTGCCCCTGCCTGCTGCCACCCCTCCTCGTTTCTTTTCACTTTCGTTTACATTTTTTTCGGGTAATTTTCCGTTTGGTAAATCCCTTGAAGCTCACAGACTGACAATCGCATAAGCATACGCATACAAAGCGATAGGGAGAGAGAGAGAGAGGGAAAGAGGGGCTCTTTTGCGGTACTGTAATTGTATGCCTTGTAAGCCCATTCCATTCCGTTCCAAGCGGCAGAGAGAGAAGGAGATAATACTTGGAGATGGTAGCCATGGGCCGGCGTGATCAGTGCTATCGGCACTGGAAAAAGCACTAAAATTTACCATATAAATATAATCTGAGGGAGAATAGAATATAGAATATTTAATGGGTCTAGTAAGAGTATCTTTACTCCCTCCTAGAATATGGCCTTCCTGAATATGAAAGTCTTATCTGCGAGAGAACAACATGAAAAGGGGTACCAAAATGTCTCATTAAAACTGATCATCCCATAGGGTATACCGATATTATCGATCTGGGATCCCAAACTGCTCTTCGATGATAAATTTTACATCAAAAAGTCGCCGCAGTCGATCGCTTCGTTCTTCAAAATCCACCGATAGTCACGCTCCCATCTCCAATAAAGATGGACTTTGCCTGTCGTGCGTCGCCGCCGCTGCTTGCTCCTCCCCCCCCCCCTCCCCTCCGCCCCTCCAGGCCAGTGCGCTTTCAACCCAAATGCTCATCTGCACTTGACTGCGCCGCAGCACAGAGCCGAGGGGAGGGAGGGAAGCGTAGATAAGCAGGGGGGAAAGCGCAGATAAGCAGAGAGGAAGGCCAAAGAAAGAGGAAGAAGGATAACGGAGAGGGAAGGAAGAGTGCGGAAGGAGGTAAGAGATAAGGGAAGGGGTGGGGAGGGGAATACTATGCTCTTTTTTTTCGCTTACTCTTTCTCCCGAGCATAATCATTTTTCTTTGTTCCCCTTTCTTCGGGCTTTCGTTTCGTCTCATTTCGTTTCGGTTTTTTGTTTGTCCGGAATTTTAATCAACGTTTATTTTGTAACCTTCTTTGTTGTTGTTGTTTTTATGTATTTTGTTTTCGTCTCAATCGCTTTCTTCCCCTGCTTCGTGGAGTGATATTTAAACAAAAACAAAAACCATAAAAATAACAAAACCCAGGCATAACGACTAAAGAAATACCCTTTTGTAGGCCAAATAAAAACAAATTGAATCAAATTTTTATTAAAAATTAAATAAATCTAATCGAAATGTGGCTCTAAAAGGTGTTGCTCTCAAATTTAAAAATAAATGTAAAATTAAATAGGAAATTAAATTTAAGGAAATACCCATTTGTAGGCAAACAAACAAAAATTTATATATTTAAATTAAGTTTTAATTCAAAATAAAAGAAATCTGATCTAAATGTGGCTCTAAAAGGTGTTGCTCTCAAATTTAAAATTAAATGGAAAATTAAATAGAAAATTAAAGAAATAGAAAGAAAGAAATTAAAGAAAAAAGAGGTACATATATTTTAATCAAATTTTAATTCAATTTAAAATAAATCCGATCTAAATGCGCCTCTAACAGATGTTGCTCTCAAGTTTAAAAATAAATTGAAAATTAATTAAATTATTTTAAGGCTTAAACCACCATTTTTATTTAATTAGAGGGCATTCACAGAAATACATCAGAAATAATTGTGGTGCAAGGTGCATTTCAACAAAAGCTGTTTTTCAGGGTCATTGACATCGGCACGAGCTAAACTCTCCCTCTCTCCCCCCCTCTCTCTCTCTCTCTCTCTCTCTTTGTAGACTTATCTCTGTTTTGGGTTCGGATTTCGCTATATGAAGATCTACACTTTCAAGTCGCAAAAGTCTCGTGATAAGCAGCTCTGAAAAAAAGCACTCTTCGTCATCGTCAGCTCTACATTTACGTATAAGCACTATCAGCATAAATGGGGGTCGACTGTTATCACTAGTCTATTCCCCCATCTCACGGATCCACAATATCAAGTGCACTTCCGCATTTGTTGCCCATAAGAGTAGTGGAGCTCAAAGTCCAGAGAGAGGGAGATAATTTATCAAAAGATAGAACAGAATAGACCCCGACCTCAATTATGCACAAAAGAAAACAATTTACCGAATGACTCACAGAATGAAATGCGGCAACGTTGCCCGGCACGACAACAGATACAAAGATAGTCATTTACGGGCCATGCAACATGTGGCCATGCCTTCCTCTTACCTTCGACCTTTGAGCAGGGCCTTCCTTTCACCGAACTACCATCGGAGACCACCTTTCATGGGATACCTCCCATGCATCGACTCCCTTAGTTCTACCTCTTATACCGCCCATTACCGCCCCGCCGGCTGGTTATCATCTGTGAAGGTCACCACGCTTGGATTATAAATATAAAGAACCGCATTAAATTATAAGTCTGAGCAACAGACAGCGACAGACAGTCCCAGACTGTCATTCAGTCAGCAAATAATTACAGTCTCATTTTGCATTTCCATTGGGTGCCCATTATATGCCCGCCTCCCACCTCCCACCACCCGCCACCCACTGCCTTTCCTCCCACTCTCATTCCTCCTCCAGTTCGCCTGCTTCTTCCATCTTCGCCCATAAGTCGTAATTCTATCATTAGCAATAATATGGCTGTGTGTGGAAATGCTTTTTATAGACGACAAAACACAACATATTCTAGAGGCACTCGCCTGTCTCTCTGGAGTCGATTTGCATTTGAATTTCGAATGATCTCATGAGCCCAGACGCTTCTGGGTCTACGTCTCCCAGTTTTAATTGAGTTCAAGACTCAAGAATTCAAAACGATCTTAGCTCTGGGGCATTCCAGACGATCTTATCTTTGGAAATCAAGAGGAATAATTATCATACATTTGCCAATTACATTCTGAAATCATGTCATGCGCGGAAATGTAATTATTTCAAGGCTTAATTTATGGGAAATACCACTTTTTTAATTATTATAAGGATTATAGATTTGGTAGGGCCACAATCTAGGGATTACCCTCGACAATCGAAGTATCTTTACGATGGAACTGTCTTAAGTGGGGATTTTGGTAATAGGCTTATCATAATCAGTCTTTTAAAATCTCTTTCTATCCATCAAAAGTCTACATTCTCTGTAGATCTAAAACTCGAATTCTTCCACACAATTGTCGTCTCTTTTTTGTGTAAAAACTTCCTCTGAATCGTTTAAAGAAAACTTCCTAAATCTTCCTAAATTACTGGACATCAATCTATCTATCTTTCTATCAAAAGTCTTCTCTAAATTTCACTCATATTCCATAGAATTTTTAACGAAATTTTCTATAAAAATAATCCCTTATTTTCTTTAAAAATCTTCCCTTCCATTCCATTGTACCCTACGAAACTCAATTTATTCTCTAGCTCCCCATTTATCTATCTTAAGTACCCTACTTTCGATTTCCCTCATTGTATTCCCCTTTTCCTAGTTTTCCCTCCACTTTAGCGTCCCTCCCTCTCCACTCTCTTCACACCTTTTCACACTGTTCTCCCCCGTTCATTCGCTTCATGGCTTATGTAAGAAATACGTACTTCAGAGATACAAAACGGGCCAAAACCAACAGCATAACTGTTGGCCAGGTCAGGGCTTGGCTTGGCTCTGGAACATCCATTGAACTTGCGCTTTGTTGATGGCGGGGAAAAATGAAAACTTTGCAAAGTTTTCTTAACAAAATAACAATAAAAACACACAACAAAAACAATAAAAGCGAAAAAGAAAACACAAGCAAAGTGGAAAGATTTTTGAATGTTTTTTACGGTGTGTGGGGGGTGTGTATGGGAGGGGGGGAGGGGGGTGGAGGGGTCATTATCACCTCAACATTTTAACAACAGGCGCATGATGTGTGGGGCCAAATGCACTTTAACCCCGCCAACCCCACTAAAGAGAGGGCATTAAGAGGGTACTAAAGGGTCTGTATGTACCTTCTCAAAAGTTTATCTTTTTTAGGTTTCAATCAATCTTTGAAGGGTTTCCTTCATTGGGTTTCAATCGAAATCTTTAAGGGTATTCTTCTTTAAGTACCAAAGCGATCTTTAGAGGGTATCTTTCATTCTATTCCCCTATGAAACTTTATAGAGTACCCTTTTTCGGTTTGCCATTGATCTTTAAAGGGTTTTGTTCATTGGGTTTCAATCCCAATCTTTAAGGGTCCTCTTCTTCCAGTACCAAAACCATCTTTAAAGGGTATCCTTCTTCTATTCCCCAATAAACCTTTCAAGATATCTTTCTTGGGGTTCCCATCGATCTTTAAAGGGGTTTTTCGCTAATTAAAAATCGATCTTTAAAGAGTAATTTTCCTCTATTCTCAATAACTTTTTTGAAGGCTATCTTTCTTCCATTCCCAAAGCGTTTTTTTGGCATATCTAATGGCTCTTTTCAGGGAAGAAATCAATCTTTGAAGAGTGATCCAGGCTCATTTTATTTTAGGAAATCTCATAGGTTATCCACAGCTTTTTTCCTTCAAAAGAAGACGGATCTAGAGGGTTCCCGGAGTTCCCAGAGGGTAACTAATGCTTTTTATTCCTTAAGAAATTGATCTTTAAAGGGTATCTAAAGCTTCGGCTACCAAAAAGAGTTAACCTTAATTTCTTGTCAAAATTTGTTGCTTGTGTTGCCACAGCGCTTGTTTCTGCCTAGTGGTTTATTGTTGCAGGTGTTTAAATTGTTGTTAAAAAAAGAGCGAGTTTTGTTTTTGCTGTAACGAAACGGCAGAGGGGAGGAGACGGAGGGGCCGAAGACGGAGGAGTGATAGCTGCCTGCAAAATGTCGCAGAGAGAGAGAGAGAGAGGCAGCACTTTATTGGGGTCTCTCTGACAACTTTGTTCTCATTTGCAACGAGAGAGGGGCAGAGAGAGGAGGGCGGGGCAGCGAGAGGAGGGTGGGGCAGAGAGGGTGAGGGTGGCACAGCGGCAAAGACCGCGGGGGGAGGCATGGATGTGGCAACAGAGTGCGAAACAACAAGAGATATGCGAAGAGAGAGGGAGGTAGTGCACCTGGTGTCAAGTACGAAAGGGGGGGAGGGGTAAAATATCATCGTTCATTGTGATTCACGGCGCGACGCGAACAAAAAAATACACACGAAAAAGTTGCGCAACATTTCATTTGTTTCCATTTTCAGAGATAAGCGCCGAGCGCACGAGCAGCGAAAAGCTGTCATAATCGACGACAGCCAAACAGAAAACCGCAACGAAACGACAGACAGAAGCACAAACCACAGACAAAAAGCCAAAGGAAAACCAAAGAAAAACTATATTACAACCCAGAAAAAAAGGTATTAGCTACGGTACTAGTATATGGCTAAAAAAAAATAGGAAAATAAGGAAAACGTTGGCAAATGCAAAGAGAAACTATAGGGAACCAAAAAAAAAACCCCTCCACTACCCTGAAATATCCCTTACAATAATTGACGGTAATATTTTCCAATATCTTTAAATCGTTAAACTTTAGAAAAATGTTTTCTTTTTGTTAATATTTTACTCTATCCTTATTAGATAATTGTTAATATAATATTAATTCATAAATAAATACTAAATAAATAAAATAAAATAAATAAAAAAATAAAACAAACAAAAATAAATATAAATAAAAAAAAACAAATATAAATAAAAAAAAAAACAAATATAAATACAAAGAAATTAGTAAAAAAAAAAATAAAAGAAAAAATATGAATAAAAAAATAGTTATAAATAAAAAGGAAGGAACATGAATAAAATATAAATACCAAATTTATAAATAAAAACACATAAAAACCAATTCACAAAAACAATTTTTAATAAAAAGAAATAAATATAAATAAAAGCAGCTAAATCTTCTACCCTCGCAAGGAAACCATTTTCCTTCTATAGTATCCCCCTTATTCCCTATTTTCTGACATATAATCTAATCTGCTGTTCGATATGCAAAATACAATACCTATGTATACCCTCGCCATCGTAAGATCTATTTCTGTTTTTGCACCGCATTCAACCCCAAAGATATCAACATTTTGCAATGGTATTTTAATTACAAACAAATCTCACTTATCAATCAATCAGTCACAGGTGCGGTTCAAGTATCTATTCGATTGGAATGTGGCATATAGGAAGAAGATACGCTACGAATACGAATATGTACAAATTCCGAGTGCAAACGAGGGCATTTCTTTCGTTCTTTCATTCGTTCCTTCGTTATCTATCATAATTAGTGGGTTACAGGTTACACGTGAGTAAACTAAAGGTAAACTTTAGATAAGATAACGATAGAGGAAGGAAATCATTTCCATTTAGACCTTTAAACAATCTAGCAAAATGTTTCTAAAGCACATAAAAATACGAGTCTTTAAATATACTTAAGTAAAAGCCCCAAAGATGCTGCTGAAGATGCTCCAACATGTTCTTAAGACTCATACGACTCATGGCCAGTGCTTTAAAGCTCTTGCTCAAATCCTAGTCTTAAATTTCAACAGGTAAAAACTCCAGCCTCCACAGGAAACATGTTCCTAAGACCTAAAGACATGCTGCCAACTTTAGCATGTGCCCAAAGATGATGCATAGAAGACGGAAAACATGTTGCTTAGACATCTCCGATCTCCACAGTTAACAATGTCTTCAAGGGAATCAAGACACATGCTGCTTCGACTTCAAAGAATGTTGCCCACACTTATGTATATTAGCATGAATGAGCAGAAATCTCCAAGCTCCAATGAATCTCTCCAAATGAATCAGCAAACCATAAAACACAAAGATAAAAATGTGATTTATGAGACATTCACTCTCTCTCCCTCTTAGTATCTCTTGCTCTTTCCATCTTTAATTACCGCCTAAATGAATTTGCGTTTTTCCCGGGAGAGACGCCGTTCCGCCCTTCCATAAACCGTAGGTAAACACAGACCATAGATGTTTCCAGGCAGCGATTTCCAGCGTTTTGGCAAGAGCAATATTTACCCTCAGGTAGCGCCAGATAATGAGGCGCCTAATGATCATATTTTTATGATACACACAAAGTACTACATATATGTTTTTTGCAGATATGGAAGAGAAGAAAAGTAATAAAGTCATGGTAGATGAGTGAAGAGTGTCGTGGGGGGCTATGGATAGGCATGAAATTGCAAAAGATTTGGTTGTTAAATATTCAGTTTATTTTTTTTTTAGTTAATGTTTTCTTTTATGCAACAAATTTTTACGTAATTTAATTTCCTATTTTACTAGCGTTTCATTCAAAAGAGAGCTAGTGAATACTCTCTAAATACCCAGTAAATACCCTGCACTATATCTACTGTTTCTAGTCCTTAAAAGATGATCCCAAGAACTGCATTCATCTGCTATTTTTTACGGAAAAATACAAAAAGGAGGCAAAAAGAGGAGTAAAAAATGGCAGAAAAATAAAAAAAATAGAGGAAAAGAGCAGAGCAGAGAAATATTAAAAAAAATATGCAAAAATAAGAGATGAAGAATAGAAAAAAAAGTCAAAAGGAAGAGAAAATGACAAAATAAAGAGGTCCAATAGGAATAGGAATATAAAAAAGGAGCCAAAAAGCGAAAAAGGAGCCAAAAATCGAAAAAGGGGTAGAAAGAGGGCAGTAAAAAATAAAGAAAAGAGTCAGTAGGAGACAGGACTAAAATATTAGACCATTATGTCCCCAAGACATTGATTAAAATCATCCCAAAAGATCTACAAACTCTGCAATCTTTACCCACCCGCAATCTTTAAAGTTCTCCAATAACAAATACATATATTGTTTATTTATTGATTTATGGCTTGACCGCAAAGGAAAAATGCTAGACTTTGAGATACGATGGGATACGATTGCAGAACCCAGTATATGGGAATCCATGAATCAGCTCAAGTTTTCGCAAGCAAACAATGATATCAGATTTCCCTACATTCTGTACTGTGTTTTGTTTCTTTCTCCGTTTTTCTGATGATTCAAAGGTGATTCGAATTTTGTAAAAATATACGAATATATACTGTATATCGGAAGTCTCAGCCACAAAACAATGAATGTCTTTCGGGCTATTGTTGTGGGCTCAGCCGACTCAACACCTGAGGCTGATTAATGTCAGGTGTCCGATATGTGGGCTTCTCGCGTGGACACTAGATAAGAAAGGCGTCAACGCGTCCCACTCTTCGGGCCCTCTCTCTCTTGATGGCCAATTCGTGTTCCAAGAAAAGCCTAGTCTTCGCCAAAGGAAAACCACGTGAGTGGGCAAAGGAGATACTTGTTTACAGCAGAAAAAGGTAGTAGATACAACCCACTCCAAACGAGTAATTACCTTTATGACAGTTATCTAATGCTGACCAGTCTTCTCCCCTCCTGTCTTTCTCTACCTACGTATCTCTTCCGTTGTTCCGTGGCTCTCTGCCGTCCAACTATTAAGGCAATTGCTTTGTCCCACTTTCTAGAGATACTCTGCCCCAGAAGATACTTTTTCGTGGCTGCTGTGGTGCGTGCTTTTTCCTCTGTTTTCCTCCGAGCAGCTGCTCTTTTTGGCCCTGTGGTTCCGTGTGGTTTCGTGGGTGTTGCGGCCACTTTTTCACTTTTTGTTTATATAAAATTTAAAGATTATCGAACTACAGCCTTGACCTCTGGCATCAGGTGAAGGCTGATGATGATGGGCTGATGGGTGTGTTCTTGAAATGGTTTTCGAGCATACGATTTATGTTTGAATTATTTGGCGGAAATAAAAGATACAAATTTTCGTCTGAATGCCACATCTCAGAGCTTTTCTCTGACCTCCAAAGGTGTGGTAGCTCTCTCTCTCTCTCTCTCTCTCTCTCTCTCTCTCTCTCTCTCTGACAAAAGATGTATCTTTCTCATATGACAAATGACACCATAAAAACACTCAAACTCTGGGGCCCGCCTTTTGATCTCCAGCCACCAGCTCTCTCTCTCTCCGATCCCCTCTGGGTGCCCCATCTCTGCCGCTGAATCAGAAAATGTTATTGACCCGCAGAGCCCCCCGAAAAAGTCAATTAAGCCTCCGGTTCGGTCGATTGCCTGCCCCCCCAAAATATGACGAAATGTACACCGCGACGCTTAAGGGCGTGGCAAATAATCCCCCCATCCTCCCCCCAGGCCCCAACTTTTTTGTTGAGCAATTATACGCGTCATAAATGTGCAAACAATCATCGTTTTTGTTTGGCAATTATTTTGCCTAAATGTTTCGTAATGAATAAAACCAAATGAAATGAAATTAATGATGGAAATGGATGAAAATGTCAGGGCAGTCGATAAGGAAATGCGAGAGGAGTTTGGGGTTTAAATTTAAAGGAAATTAAGGGATGATTCTAGAGCTCTTAGTCTCCAATTCCAAGAAGAAATCTATCAAATATTTCTAGGAAAGGTCTTTCTTCTTTTGGCGATCGATCTATATTTTCTTATTCTTTTCCTAGAACCCCCCATATTTTCCCTTCTTTTGAATAATTTCTACAAAAATAAGCCTGCGAATCATTTAAAAAAAATAAACAAAGATAGAGATATCTCTGGCACAATTTTTCAATCATTTATTTGCATTTAATGCGATTTTTTCTGGTGACAATTTTTGTTCTGTCTTGCTTTTTATTCGCTTTTCTGTTGAATATTATTCGGTGAATCATTGAATCAGAGATCAGAGAATACAATCAACCTGTTTAACATTTTTACAACGAATGTTGTTCAATGAATTGACAGCAAAGAAAAAAAAAACAACTCATGAAATACGTAAGAAAATCCAACAACAACAAAAAAGGAAGGCAAATACAGACGCCCCATCGCTCGCATGACTAAAATGCAAATACCAAGAAAGCAAACACAAAAAAAAAGCACAACAATAAGACGAATAAATAAAATGCAAAACAAATAAAATAAACATCAACAAATCAACAAATGAAATGCTGAGACGCCGAAACGCGTCCAAGGAGTGTGTCGATGAGAACCGGAAAACAAGGCAAAACAAAAGGAAAAACAAAGCAAAAAACCAAAAGCAAACTTGGCATAAAATCAAAAAAACAATAACAAATAGAGACAAATACAAATACAGTACTTGTACTCGAATTTTATGCTCATTTTGGTATGATTTTTGTCGCGTAAACAAAGGAAAAAAAGCCACAAAACCAGAAAGGAAAAAGCTGATAAAAATAATGGACATTAGGAATACCCTATTGAAATTCTTGGGGAATAATTTAACCAGATGGGAGCCTCAAATCTCCATCGTTCTGAAGACTGGAAGACGTAAAGAAAGAGCTTCTAGGGCTAAGATTTAAGAATATAAAATATAATAGATCAAAGCATAAGAAACGATCGTTTTTAGGACTTTTTCCAACAGTTTTTCTTACAAAAAAAAATCCAATAACCAATACCGATAGGTAGATATTGTATCGTATTGTATGTGGATACGATTTTGATTAAATTTTAAAGAAATAATAGGGTTTTCCATTGCAGTATTTATTTAACAGTTTTTCCGAGGTAGATATTGTATCATATTTGATTAAATTTGAAAGAAATAATAGGGTTTTCCAGGGCATTATTTATTAAAATATTTTTTCGACTGTTCTTTCGTATTACTATAGCTTTTAGAGCTCCTATTTTCGCAATTTCTTGGTATATACTGCCTGAAGTATTCGTAAAAAATACTTCCTTCTCTTTGCTTTACAAATCCCTCTTTGAAATCAGCATACCCCGTCTCTTAGGGGGTATAAAAAACGTGTTTATCGAAGCCCAGCAAGCCAGAAGGAGATAGAGATAGAGATGTTGTACATAAATAGAGCCAGAAGCCAGAGGGTGACGAGAGTTACGAAGCCAGAAAGAGTTGGAAATCGGTAGAACAACATCGAATACGAGATTCTGTTGTCGAGAAGGAAGTGTGGCACATGAGGCATGAGGTGCCACACCTCCTCACCCTTCCCCCTCCCCAGCCCCCCTTATTCACCCCCTTCCAGCATGATTCATGATTCATGAGTGGATTCGCTTGATGAATTTAAATTGTTCCCAACACACTTAAAATTAAAACAAAGAGCAGGAAAAGTGAGCTGACTTTTGATTTGCATGAAAAATATCTGGCACCCAACAAAAAATCCGGCTATTAAATGGAGCTCTCTCGTAGGCGGACAGCAGCTTCCAAAAACAAGAAACCCAACAAAAAAAAAACACCTACTGTTGTGGCATTGAAAAGAATTTCCATTTTAGTAGTACCCAAAAAAGGTATTGGCTTTTGATTTCAACAATAACTTATTGTGTTGATAGGGATCTTTTATAGGGATTTTTTAAAAACTTTTGAGGGCAGTGGAAATGTCCTTCGGAATGTTGTAAGTATGCAGGTTATTCCTAGATATATTATAGCTTTATCCCCCCAGAAACACCTGCTCTAACGACCCTTATTGTACGAGATTTATGGCTGAAACTTTGTATGGTTTTCTATGAATTTTCAAAGTCATTTATAATAAAACTTTAAAATAATGTAAAACATTAAGATTCTGAAAATAATTTAACATACATTTAAAAATCTAATTAAACATATAAATAAAATTTACAAAAATAATAATTTTAAGCACTTGATCGATAAAAATATCAACTTTTTTTAGGTTCAAAAACAAAACAAAATATATAAAAAAAAAACCTTTTTAATTAGAACTCTAATTTTTTATTTTTTTCTTATTAAAATATGGAATTTAGAATATTCAAAAATATATTTTTACCAAATTCATTCGAGTCTTGATTTTTAAAATGAAATTCCCTATAGGAAATGCATTAAGTCAATTCTTTTTCATTCTATTCATTTTCTACCCTTATATATGAAAAAATCTTTCAAATCAGATTAAAAAGCCCACAGTCCACAGCAGCTATATTTTAAAAGATATATGGCTCAAATTTTGTATGGCGTTCTATGGTGTATCTATCTGTCATTCTACCAAAAAACATCAAAATCAGTTCATAATTACAATCCGAGTTAAGGAAAACAAATCTGCAACATATGAAGAAGAGTACCGCCACCCAAGGAGTACCTTTTATAGCAAAGAACATTCCTTAGGCTCCTTTTACAGAGCATCTAGAATCTAGATCATTTACTCTTCCTAGAGAATGACTCTTCCCCCAAGTGACTCAACCCCTTCTGAAGCACTTAAGAACCATAAAAAGCCGAATCTCTATGTATTTGTTCTTCCTACAAATTGTTTTTAGGCAAGTTTCGCCTCTGCCAGTGCGAATATGAGTCATATAGTAGCGAAATGGGGATCCAGAGCAGTGTTCCCCTCCCCACCGCCCCTTCCCCCCCTTGGGTTAGATGAGATGACCAAATACGTACGTATTTGACACTGACCTTAAAAGTTAACACACAGCAAAACACTAAAGTTGATTGTTGTGACTGTTCTCTGATGATATTGTCTCTGATGATGGAATGGATTGGGATGGAGTCCCCCTGCGGTTCATTCATTCGTTCGTTCGGTCGTTCGTTGTGCAAAAGTTTTCAACAACTTCCGTTTGTGCACGAATTTACACATAAATTGTTAAATTGTTTTTTGCACACAAAAACACACAAAGAGAGAGGGGACAAAAGTTTTCACTTTCACCTTTCGCTTGTTGGCAGGAAGAAGGGGAAGAGCTGAGACCTGCTTGTCGTCTGTCAATCAATAATTTAATATTTGATATGTAGACATCATCATATGGCAGAGAAGAGGGAGAAAGGGAGGGAAAAGGCAGGAAGTGGGAGGGGGAGGGGGAAGAGACAGGCATATAGAAAGAAAGGAAAATTCAATCAAAGGAAAGGCAATTATAGGGAAAGTTTTATAAGGAAACCAGGGGGAACCGGAACTAGTTACAGTACCGGAACCAGTTCCGTAACCAGAACAGCTGTTTTTAAGAGGTATTCTATAAGAACCAGATGATTTTCGCATTGGAACCTTTTACCAACCCAAAAGAAGAACAAAAATATATAGAAACTGCTTCCAGATTATTGTAAAGAATTACTTTCTTTGATATTCTTCTCTTGTACTTCCTTATACTTTTCCAATTAGCTCTAATAAATCCTCTTATAAACCCTGACATCATCTGGAATTCGAATACCACTCAAAAACTGCCACATTTTGTATGTGCTAATGAACTCTAATCTCAAAGAAATTCCACATCGTAATAAGACCTCTGCGTATTTCCTATAAAATACAAAGAAAAAGCAGCTTTATAAGGCATGTGCCCAACCGAAATAGCATCAGAAATCTACTTAATATGGCATGCACTTCCCTCAAAGTGTTTCAAATAAAGAAATAGTCATCATTTTGCTAATCAAACGAATTACGATGATTAAATGTTGAACAGAAAGATTAGAGGTGCTTCCAAGAGAGAATCTAATCTAAAATCCGATAGGAAATGTTCATAAACGATGAAAAGGGTGCACCGCAAGGGGGGGGGGGGGGGGCTTGTAAAGGGTTTCCTTCATCAAAATTCCACAAAATTTAATTAGTAATATTGACCAAAAAAGGACCTAAGCGATGGGCCACTACTGAAGCCATAAAAAAACAAGCTGAATGGCACAAAATATTTTAATGAAATGTTTTGCCGAGGGTCTCTTGTTGCTAGGAGGAGCACGTGTGCTGCCCGCTCCCCCGCTCCCACTCTCCCCCTCTCTCTCTCTCTGTCGCATTCTCTGTTTCTCTTTTGGGCACACGCCCAAAACAAAATGCCAGGGAAATTCGGGGGAAAGACTAAAACAAAGCGTAATGCAAAAACGAGAGGTTCGAGAAGTTCAAGAACAAAATAAAACGCAAACGAAAATCCCAATTTTTTACTTTTTTTTTTGGTTTTGCTTTAATTAAATATGCAAATAATTTGCGTGTATTTTATGCTCTGATTATATTGCATAATAATGTATTTTGAGAGTTTAATGGGGGGGGGGGGGGGGGATTGAAACTCGAAACTCTGAGAGTAAAACGGAAGCTAAAAGAGAAACAGAAACAGAAAATGAAAATGAAACTGGAAGTGGGGCACATGTCAAAATGGTAATTTATGGAAAGAGTTTTGTAGGAAAAGAAAAGAGGAGGCAGAAAAATTATTGATTGAAAATTAATTTAGATCATTCACTGATTGACAGCAAAGACAGCCCCCCCTCCCTTGGTGGGTATTTCCTAGTTAAGGCCCTATATGACAATTACTTAATTGAATTATGCGACTGTATGACACTTACTTGGAGTTTTATAGAATTATAAGACTATTAAATAAATCAATAAAATATATGCATTTTTAGATATTTCTTTGCTGAAGGGAATGTTCGTTTCCATTTCAAAATTTTCTAAGCATCGAGCATGCGAGCATAAATTCCCCTTCTATTTCTTTATTTCATTTAAAAACATTGGCTAACTGTTGATTGATTGAATGACTCTCATTTTTCCCTATCCCACACCACCGCCAAATCGCTAGCTAGCCTTCTCCCTCTAGCTGCATAACAATGGCTAATCTCACGCTCTCCCACTCTCTGGCCGCCGCTCTTTTGACGTCACCTGCTGGCTGGGTCTTCGGCCTCTCCAAAAAATTCTTGAGGTGCGCTAATGTGTGCGTGCGGGTGCTCCGTGTGTGTAAGTGCTTTTGGCGCCGTTGGCAACAAACTTTCGATGGGCAACAGAAGAGAGCGAGGAGACAGGGACAGGGAGAGGGAGAATTAGAATTAGAAGAGCCGAAGGCTACTCCATGCACGAGGCAAATTAAACAAACATTTTAGCATAAGAGAGCAGGCATTTTTCAATGAAAAATATATTTTTCAGTTATATATTCTATACATATGTATGTATGTATGCATGGCTGTAGTATATAGCAATCCCCCTCATAAATAAAATCATCAGTTGTCAGAGATTAGTGGGCGAGCGAGCGAGTGGAAGAGGGAGGCTTGTTGGATCTGCACACAAAATTAAATAAATAATTTAAACACAGAGATTCCTCCCCAAAAATAGCCATAGCCCCAACCTACCATCGGACACATGAAAGTGCGAGTGCGAGAGGGCAACAGCGAAAACAGAGAGAGAGAGAGATGAATATGACAATTCATTTCATTCACTCACTCATTCATACAGTTATCATTTCTGTTAAATTTAATTCAATTGCAATTGTTGTTGCTGTTGCTGTTGCTGCAGATTCAACCGTGCCTGTCGCCGAACAACCAACAACAAAAATAGGGAAAAATATTCTCTATTCTCTATAGTGCCCGTCGACAATGGAATACCCTGTGTAGACAGGTTGATTGCAATCATTCGATCGTAATGCTGCTTGATAAATTTATAGAAATATCACTCCAAATCATCGTAATAAATAGAAACTAAATATTTGTTTTTGCTTTATTTTAGCATGCATTATTATGGGTACTCCCTCTGTGCAACAGGGTATCACAAAAAAAAAAACAGGAAGAAGCAGCAATCAAAAGAAAAGACAACTTTTCTTCAAGAGGAACTTCGGCTGATGAACAGAGAGAGAGGGAGGGCACAGCAGAGACTGCAAGAGATGGAGAGACTCTCTGTTTGTGCATAGGCTCTTTTCTCCGATTTCTTATTGCTTCTGTTAACATGCCACAAAACGCATTTTCTCTCTGTTATTATTATGAATTGAATTGAAGTTGTTATTAACTTTAATTGTGCTATGCAGATGGTGTGGGGATGTGGAATGCAGAGGGAAGGGGAAGCAAAAAGCAATCAAAGTGCAGTCGACCCGCTGCAGCAGCAGCAGCGAAAGCTTGGCCATCCGTGTCGATTGCCAGGAGCGGACACAGCCAGATGAGGGTAGGGGGAATAAATAATCTTCTTTATCACCAATTAGCATATATTCTACTCTCTTTATGGGGGCTGCTACCCTCTTTGCCCACCAAATTGCTGATTGATTATACGTTTTACGGCGTCTTCTTTCTTATAGGGGACCAACATTGTGCTGCTACCTGAATGGAAGAAACCGCCCCTGGACAAGCCTCTGTCGATCATTCGATATTGAATAGGGAAAGAGGAAGCATGCTGCCATCCGCTGCATGGACCATGGCCCAAATCCAAATCCGCCTCTGGACAAACACGTCCAGGAGCGGAAAGACTAATGATTGATTGTTTTGTTCTGCCGTTCCTCTCTCTTCATTGCGGGTGGGGGGGGGGGGGGGGGGCATTCAAAACGTGCTTTTACCCTTGGACCAAAACCCGCTCCTGGTCAAGCATAACACACACACACATACACACCCGTGCATACGTGGGCTGCAGGTACGTGCGTGTGTTCCCCTCTGTTCGGACAATAGCAGTATGTGTGGGTGTGGTTTTAGTTGTTCTTGCTTTGTAGTTTGGGGCCCACATATACATACATACACATATGAATACATATACCTATATGCATGCACATAACGCTCACTTGAATAAGAAACTATAAACAATATTCGGCACGCACTCACCTCTGAACCGCCCGCTGCAGCTACCCCACGCTTTACCGCTATTTTCACTCTCTCTCTCTTTTCTCTTCCTCTCCTCCACACCTCTTTCGTGTGTGTAGTTTTTGGCTGCTGCTGCAAACTGCGACGCCCTTTTTTATGCCTCTTTTCACTCTTCCTCTTGTCTGCACTAACAATAACAAATGCACACGGACACGAACACACAAACACACCCACAGATACCGCGAGAGACCTGTTTTGGTGTGCGTTAACAACAATAAAACTTTTTTTCACTAGATTTTTTTTCCTGCTTTAGCATCTCCTTTGGGCCCGTTTTTCTTTCGCTGGGGCTCTGCGCATTGCACGGTGGGAAAACTGGTTTTCCTCTTCTCGTTTGCGCGACTCGCGATTTTTTTTTGTACTTAAATCATTAATTAATTTAGTTGCACTTTACTTTTCTTTGAGGATTATTATTTATGCGCGACACGGAACGAAGAACGCGCCGCTAAAAATCAACAAAAGTATCAACGGAAAAAGTCACTACCATTTGTTGTTCGCGGCGCCAGAAAAAATTTACGAATGAGGTGGTGGAGAAAGCGAAAAAACAGTTGTTTATGTTTGCATTGGAAAAAGATGAGAAAAAGAGGGTATGGCCAACAGTAAAAAGGCCCAGAAAATGCAACGCATGCAAGGTATAATCCACCCTTTTCCTAACATACCATGGAGGGAAGTTTATAAAATTTCCTCGCGGGGAAATTGCTGAGGAAAAAGAGGGTATGGACAACGGGCAAAAAGGCGCAGAAAATAAAACGCATGCAAGGTAAAATCCACCGTTTTGTCTAACATACCATGAAGGGAAGTTTATAAAATTTCCCCCACTTATTTTTGCGTGGCAAGTATGAGCAGCAATATGACCGTCTGACCCGCCGAAATATACCAGTGAAAAAACGAACTTAGTCCGCTTAACCCCATTCTACTTAAACAGGTGAAGCAGCTTGAGTACAACGGCGGAAAATAATACTGTTTCTTCTAGATCCATTTTCATCTTTTTCTACAATCAACATTGTAGACACTTTAATATACCTTCAATCATATACGGAAAGCCTTTTGCTGACTCATGTTGCTGGCGACATATATCGATATATATTTTTGATATTTTTTTGCGATAAGCGGAACTGGCCAAAATCCGACAGTCTGGCAGCCCCATGCGCACAACACCTTGGCCTTGCCACATCAAGAATGTTAAGTGCCCGCGCACATTTTTGGTATTTTCTATTTCAAAATATTACGAGGTCCTAAATGGAGTGGTATCGAGTGGTAGAGACTGCCCATTCAATTGGTCGAATAAGTGATTAAATAATGGAGGAGGACAATATAAAAATAATTGGGTCTGTGAAGAAATTATTATTTGCGAGTAGGTATTTTATATACCGTTTGTGCCCAGAATTTCTAGTATGTATCGGCTGCTTTCCAGTATTTATCGGTTATTTATTTTGCTGATCTGATTACTATGCTTAAAGTTTGAGAGCAATAGGCCGCACAATGATTGCCGAACTGCATTCTTCGCAACGGTTTTTGGCTCTTCGCTCTCTTCAAATCGGTTAAGGCGCTCTTTTTCGCTCTCTCTGAATCGGGTACTCAATCGGTAGCAAATGTGAAAATGTTGATGATTCCATAATTTTAAATTATGTACTTTAATTCCTGTAATTGGATCGACATAGGTGATGATTGAAACTGCTTTTCCAAACCATTGACCAGGTGAACCCAATTGGGAAATGTACGTGATGTTAAGGAGCTAGATTCAGATTCAGAATGATGTTCGTCTTGGATGGTATACCATTCGGGCTGAGCCATTTTTATAACCGAATGCTGGACACAATGGGAATTATATTTTTTACGTACTTTTAATATTTATTTACACCACAAAATATTTCCAAATATATTTCATTTTCGATTTCAAAAATGTATTTCAAAACTTGTTGCTGCAGCAACATGTTTACGTAATCACTTACGTTTTTACCGTTGGCAACATTCAATTCGTATGGGCCAGCAGCATGTCCCTCAACATGGCGCGGGATGGCTTCAATCTGCACACCCTATGATATAGGATTGAGAAGTTTTTGTCATCCCATGCTCTAAACAATGGAAACTTCTGTTTAAAAGGTATAGGGCAGGGCAGGGCTAAAGATCTTAGTTAGCCAGAACTATTCAACGGAGTATCAAAATTGAGCAATAAGAACGATTACTCACTTACGTTTTATTTTTTGACTTTTTCGGCTAAAAACTCTTTTTAGACAAGATCCAATAAAAGCATGTATTTAAAATATGCCAGTCAAGTAGAAAATTGTTTCATTAATCGGATGAAATTATGTGGGCACGGCCGAGGGTTCTATATAGCTAGTAATATTAGGCGGAATATCAAAAACGAAGAATATGTATGATGGAACTAAAATAATTCGTCAGTATATTAACGGTATTTTTTTAAATGACACGGTATATTTTGGTATTTTTCTAAGGGTCACAGGCGCTAGTGCCTTTGCTCTTTCCGTTAGTGTATTTACTATCTGCTTCTGCCCCGTCTTCGCACAAAATGTTTCCTATTTTTGCTTTGTGTTTTTGTTTCTTCTCTCAGCGCTTGACGTGAACGGACGTCGCCGCGTCGTCTTCGTTGTCGTCGTCGCCGCTCGCGTGTGTGTGTGTGTGTAATATACCATTTTTTTCGGGGCGAGAATAAAACGTTTCTATACTTATACAATAAATTCGTAAAAAAAGCAACAAAGTTCAAACGCGAGTGCGACAGCATTGTGTTTGATAACTACAATTTATAATATATAATAAGAGAAATAATTACGTGAGTTTTGCTGAGATATGTGGTGTGTTGGTGTGTGCACGCGCGCCAGTCGGCTAGAAAGAGTCGGCAAATCAGTGCCTTCAAATATATACGTGTGTATATATTTATGTGCGCGATACATATGTATATATAAAGTGCTTTGCCTGCTTCTGTGTATGTGTGTGTGTAAAACAAATGCTTAAATTGCAACAAAGAAAAAATATATATGTAAAAAAGAAGAGCCAAGCAAAGCAGAAAGAGGAGAGAGAAGAAGTGCAAGAAGAAGCAGCAGCCGCCGCTGTCGTTAAGCGTGTATATGTGTGCGTGTTTGTGTGAGAAGCAGCAGCAGAGAGTGCATTTGTGTGTGCGTCTGTGTGTGAAAGAGAAGAAGCAGCAGCTGAAATTAAATCAAATTTAAAGATGAAAAGAGCAATATGTTAAAGTTTTTAATCAATTATTTCGCATTTCTTGCAGCGCCTGAAACAACGAAAAAATATACATAGTTCATAAATAATAAAGTTAATTATAGTGTTTATAAAGTGAACTGGCGGTTTCAGCAAAACACTCCTTCCCCCTACTACTACACCTCCCCACTACTTTCGCATGTGGCATGTTTTTACAGCTCGCGTGCCGCCAAAAAAAGTGTTTATGAAAACGGAATCCACCAAATACAACGAATGGAATAGGATCCAACAACTTTTAAAAGATTGAACGAAGAGTGTGAGAGGCGTCGGCTGACAGAAAGAAGCAGCCATAAGAAAAAAAAATATAAAAAAAACAGCAGCAGCAGCAATAGGAAGAAGTGAGAAGGAAGTCAAAGCCGGCAGAGCAGAGGAATAGCATTTCGAAGCCGGCAAAGAAGCAGCAGGCGAAAAAGGAAGCTGAGAAGGGAGCAGAGCAGCAGCAGCTGAGCCGGCAGAGAAATAACAGCAAAAAAGGACAGAAGCAGCAGCCGGCAGAGCGCTGACTGCGCAAAAAATGTGAGTACAAATCCAACAACAAAAACAGAAGAGAGGAGGCAGTGCAGTGCGCGCCCTTTTCTTGTTTTTGTAATTATTCGTTTTGCTCTTCTTTGCATTCCCGCACTACCGTTTCTTATTACATTTTTCTTCTTCAATTCTTAAATTTATTGAGAAACTCTGTGAGAGAGTGTGTGTGTACGGCCCGGAAATGGGTTGCGGTTATAATGATAATGGGAGTGTGTGCACTCCTCTCTCTGCACCCACCCACTCCATTATGCCTTTTGATAAGAGCGGAAATGTGCTGCCAGACCTTGGAAATGTATATCTGTGTGTTTTCTTTATTTACAACACTTATCGCTTTGCTTGTGGGCCGGATATTTGTGGGATTTGGGCCACTTTAATTGCACAACATTTGATTGTGGTTAAAGCGGAAAGAGTGTGTGTGTGTATGGGTATCCAATGTGTGGGATTACAGTGGGCATTGGCTGGGCTGGAAATGTGTAGAAATTTCTGGTAATTTTGTACAGAATTTAAGGTCTTATTTTCCTATTGTCATCCATTTTATCTCCAAAAATAAACACAAAAATATCCCTTTGTCCTTTTTCTCTGAACCAAATTGCTGAAGGCACTTTTCTGTCGTTTCATTTAGGGAAAATCCTTTTGTTCGAACGAGAGGACATTTAATCTCTCAATTTAGTTGGCGACATTTTCCTCCATTAGCCTTTCGGCGGCAAATCCAATAAGAATCTAAAACATTTACATACTGTCCACAATCTGTGTGTGTGTGTGAGTGTGTGTTTGTGTTTTTCTCTATTTTTCCTGTCGCTTGTTGCCTGTCGTTTTATCGTTGTTGCCTGCCATCAAAAGTAATGTATGCTGTCGGTGGCAGTCTATAAAATCCAATTAAAACAACCAAAAAGTTGTACGCACACACACACATACACACACACGCACACTCTAACACGTGCAACAAAAATACCAAAGTTAAAGCCCGGTCTTTTATTTCTTTTTCTTATTTTTCTTTTGATTACAAGCCAAAGACCAAAAACCAATTATGGCCAACTAGTTAGACTTGATGCCAAGATCGCCAACACACACACACATATGCAGAGTAAGCGGTATAGGAACAGTGGGAGTGGAAGAGAGAGATGGATATAGGAGCACTGTGTGTTAGAGATGGGGAAAGGTTTTGGGGCTCCCCAAAGCCACAAATTTTTTAATGTTTCAAAAATTAGAGTAAAATAAAACCAAAGAATGTATGAATTTTAATGTTCTGCAAGATTTTTGCATATATAACCGTTTCCAGGATTAGTATTTTGTTAGTATTTTTTCGTGCGTTATTGGCGTCTATCGTGGCCATCCCTAATGCGTGCCATTTTCCCGTTTAGCCCCGGCCTGACTACAGTCCACACACCATCCACCATCCACACAAACAGACCCAGCCACAGTGGAACTGTCAATTAACAGTTGTTGCAATTTTTTTTTTTGTTATGCTTTTTGCATAGAGAGAGAAAGAAGGATAGAAAAAGACCGAGGCTCGAATTCGTCTCCAGAATTAATTTCTCTTTTCCTTTTCGCCTGCTTTTAGTTGCAAAAAAGAAAAGAAGTAATTGCCGAAAGAGAAATCTACACAAAAGAAGAAGGAAAATTAAGTGGGAGGACAGAGAGAGAGAGACACAGGAGAAAAAAACGTGGGCAAACTAAACAAAAATAAGTTTCTTCTGTTTGTTGTTGCGGCTTTGCCTTCGGCACTCTGCTGCTGCATTGGATACCCATACACACACACACAATACACCGACACACACTCGAGTAAAATTAAAAGAGAAGAAAAAAAGTCAGAAACAGACAACGGCCGCTGTGGGCAGAGCAGCGCATGCACTATAGCGGCAGAGCGTCGCAGCTTTTGCTTCCCACTTTATTTCGCCTTCATTGATACCCTTTTGAAAGGGAGGGCATATTGATTTTAAGTAGATTTTGTCTTCGATCATAGATCTGTGGAGGAAATTATATATTTCTTATGAAGCAAATATAATTGAAATTTCAAAAAATATAAGAGGGTATTCAGAACCTCGCTACCCCAGAATATAGGCTTTCGTTCAGCGCCTTCTACTGTCCTGCTGCTGGCATCTCTAAAGCAGTGCCTCTGCCTCTGCGGTTGCTTCATCTTCTTCCTTGTGTATGGATATGCATATGTGTGTGTGTGTGTGTGCACATCTGCATATATGTATGTATCTCTGTATGAAAGCTTGTAAAAATACCGTTGCCTTGTAATGTTTATTGTATTAGTAAAGTTTTTGGTGTGTTGTGTGTTTTTTTTTCTTGTCTGTTGTGCTTCTGCCATCTCTCTTCCTCTTCCTGTTTGGCACGGCACTGTTTCTCCAACTTCAATTCCCATTTGCATCATTTACAGTGGAATTAAGTGTTATTAACGAGAAAATAGTGGAAAATAAGCACAGAATATGAATGGAATACAAGGCGTTGGAAAATTTCCCTTGAGGGGACACCAAAGGCAAAGACTTTAAAGATCTTTCTGCTAAGTTTTTATTCAACAAAAGTATTTCCTTATTCATGAGATCATGGAAACGTATGAAAATTGAGGAAATTTTATAGTTTTATGCCGCTGCCTCATCGTTGCATCTATAGATGCTATATCCATCGAATTCATACAGCAATTGCCTTTTGTAGCTCTGTGTATCTGTGAGATACGAAAATAGTTGGATTTTGGAAGTTCTCTGCTGCTTGCGCTGCACTTTTTCATGTGGTGGACGAAACAATGCCATAAATACAACAAACTGTGAAAGAGAGAAACACAGAAATAGATGAATAAATTGGTGGAAAAGAACAAGGAAAAAACTGGTACAAAAATAAAAGTGGAGGGTGCACGGTGGATTCTATGTGGGGGAGGTGTGCGGCCTGTTGTAAAATCTTGTTCAAATATTTAGAGAATTTAAACTTAAATTTAGATATTTTCAGGGAGAAATGCAGAGTGCAAGTGGGATAAGATAAAAGTTCAAATGCAGCTGCAAAGGGAAACCAAAATAGATATTGAAAAACTCTGAAATTATAGGAGATCCCCATAGATCTGTCAATAGATTTCTAATCTACAAAGAAACCAAAAAGAACGAAGACTGAAAACTGGCAACATCGCACACACACACACACACAACACCAGAGATCTTAAGCACAGAAGAGGGGGCCGGGCCGCTCTTTGAAGAGAAGAGGGGGGATGCTGGTTCTATTCCCAATCTCTGCATCTAATGTTCCGCATGGCATACAAAGTTGCAGTTGTTTCGTATCTTTTGAATAATAATAAAAAAAGCTACAACAACAGTGGAATCGGGAGAGGAAACCAATAAAAGCAGCAACAACAATCAATGCTGGGCCGCCAAATGCAGGGCAGGGCAGCGGAACAGGGTCCAAGAGAGCGGGGAGGGGGCCAGGCTTCACCTAAACTTCATTTACTGTCTGTCTGGTCTGCCTGCCTGCCTGCCGCTCGCTCTTCTTATCTGTCTATCCCTCTCTCTCGCTTACTCTCACTAAATGCTGCTGCTGCACGCAGTTTCTGTTTCGGTTTTTGCTGTTGTTTTTCCGCTGCTGCTGCTGCTTCTGCTTCTTCCTCTTGCTCTTCTTCTGCGTTTGGTTTTTTCTGTCTTTTTTCTAGCTACAATACAAAATTACTTTTTGTGGCTTGACTGGTGAGGTCGGCCTCTCCCGCCAGCCAGCCATTCTCTCCATCGACATGTGTGTTGTGTGTGTGTGTGTGTGTGTGTGGCTTGCTCTTCGTTTATCTCTTGCCTGTCTCCCTTTCTCTCTGGCTGTGTGCCTTCTCTATCGCTATCTCTGTCTTTTGCTTATAGCTTTTATTTAGTTTTTTGTGTTTGGGTTTTTTTTTTATAATAAATGTTTGTGGGGTTCATTCAACTGTCAAAAAACCACACACATGAAAGGTGAAAAGAGAGTGCAGAGAGGCAGAGAGAGAGAGAGAGAGAGGGAGAGAGAGCGTAAGATCGTGCATAGAAAATAAATAAAAATACGTTTGTCTCTGTTTTGGCTTCTGCTTCTTCTGCTCTTTGTTGTTGTCCTTTATTTTGGTGCACATTCACATGCTATACGGGTATGACACTTGCTCTGGTTATACATATGATCATATCATAAGTAAGTGTCACTCCATAAGGGCAAACCATACGGATATGACACTTCGTTGGGTATAAATTTCATGAATATTCAATTAAGTAAGTGTCATATTTATTGAAATGTTTTTCTTTTGCAAAACTGCGCTTCTTTTATTCCTTAATTCGTTAATTCATTCATTCAATCAGTCACCAATCAATTCTACAAATTGAGGTTAATCCTCCACATGCCCCACCCCCCTCTCTCTTAACCCACTCTTTGCATTTTTTTCTTTGTGTTTCTTTCTGCATTTTTCTTTCTTGCCGATTCGTCATTTAATATGGGGCTTCGTTTCGCTCAAAATCGAATCAGCCATCGATGGTCACCCTACAGGCCCCACTGACCCCCCCCCTGCCCTCTCCCTTGCCCTTTTGGGGGCCTGCAATCAATGGATTTTTTGGTAGCTGTGTGTTTTTCCCGCGTGTGCTGTTCCCATTTAAGCTTTAAGTTTTCCCTCGAAACACAAAAATCGATGAACGATGGCATTTTTTTCGTTGAAATGCAAAATGTTTTTTTGCTCTAGTTTTTGTCCAGTGGAAATTTGTTTGTTGTTTTTCGTTTTCGTGAATTTTCCTCTCTCGCATTTGTTGTTGAAATTTTTCGCTGCTGCCAAAGCGGAAAAGCGGAAAAAACATGTGCATTACAGTTGGCCAAAAGACACAGTGGCGTCGCCTGTCAAAAGTTGCGAAAAACATTGCCCCAAAGGGTGGCAGACAGAGAGAGAGAGAGAGGGGGACGTCAAGGAAAATCCAAGGAAAACTAGTAAAATGATTTAACATTTCCATAGCGCCCCATTTTCCCAACACGCACGTAGAAATTGGGAAAATTTTGCTGCAAAATGTATATAATTTTCTTGGCATTTTACCCATTTTCCTTTTGCCCAAGGAGGTCCCGAAAAAGGCTTCAATTTGTGGTCCTTTTTCCCTTTTTCTTTTTGATCAGATGGCGTGATTGACTGATTGACTTATTTATCAAGGATTTTGGGCATGCGGACTCGTTTTTGTTGTTGCTGTTTTGGCAGGACGTCAGTGCAGGCTGTTGGGCAATTATCCTTTTTTTTTTGTTTTGGGGGAAGCAGCATTTACGTGAATGAGAACTCATTTAAAGGTAAAAGTATCTCATAAATACGCCTATAAAAAGAACACACATTAAGCCCTACCCCTACCCCCTAACTAGGCATCTATGTTGCCTCTAACTAAGTTTTTGTGTGGATATCCTCCAAAGAGATCCTTAGAAAGAGAGAGAGAGAGAGAGAACCGCCTGCATCCCTCCCTGTATCTCATGTGTGTTCGTGTGTATCTCTGTATCTTTTCAGAGATACCTTTCAGTTGGCCTCCTCCTCCTGCCCCCTGCCTCTGCTCCATGCTCTCCCTCTCCCCCATCCATTCTCCCTCTCTTGCCTCCCATTTCCCTTCTCTTTCTTTCAGAAGCATCCTGTCTCTTCCCTGAGTTTTTCCATAGATGGATTTTACTTTGGACGGGCCCGTCCGTCCTTTATGCTAAAAAGCCATAAACATAAACAAGGCACACACACACATGTCCCTCCTTCTTCCCTGCCCCCCACGCCCTGCCGCCTCTTACATGGCAACAGCGAAGGAAAATCGATAACAATTTATATTGTGTGTGTGTGTCCCCCCTCTGGCCCTGTCCCTGTCCCTGTCCCTGCCCCTATCTCCATGCCAGATATTGCTTATGTATTATGTATTTTCGTTGTACATGCGCAAAATTCCACAGTCAACACTCACTAACACCAACAACGACCACAACAGACACAGATACAGATATAGATATAGATACACTATATATAGAGAGAGGGAGAGAGAGAGAGAGAAGGGAAGCGACATCGACAGTGAGACCCAGAGACTGTGCAACATTTTTCTCGGTAGACAAAACAAAACAAAAAGCGAAAGACGGCTTTGGGGAGGCGCCACCACCACCACCACCCCAAAAAAAACCCCTCAAACGAATGGAAATGCCGCTGCCGCCTACACACAGAACCCCTGGCCTTCACAACGGTACTCTCTCTCTCTCTCTCCCACTCTCTCGCTCTCTAACCTCTGATTGTGATTCTGCTTCTGTTTGTGTACCCTTTTTGGGGGTAGCGAAGAGGAGGGTATGATGATTTTGCAGGGAAGAAAGAACATTTCTTTACATACTGCTTCAAACACTGCTTCTTCGATTTAAAAAGGGTACAGCATCACTGCTTTTGAACTGCTTCACAGCTGCTTAAGCTTCCGATTCCAGCTGCTTCTTCCGATGAATCCTCTCTATTGCACTGCTTGTTAACGGTAGAGTAAGAAATCATAAACCACTGCTTGCCAGGCCAGGCTTTCCCTCTCACTCTCTCTCCTTAGCCCCCGTCTAGAATAGGTATCAAAAGCTTCGACACTCTGTAGAGACCTTCTGTTGCTTCTCCTGTCCCTCTCTTTCTCTCCCTCTCTCTCTCTCACACTTGCCCTCTCTTTTCTACTCTTCTTTCTTTCATTCAGCGCTGTCATTATTTTCATTTTCAAACTTTTTCTCCTACTGCTGCTGCCTTCTAAGCCATCAGCCCCACAGCAACCCACCCACCACCCACCAGTCGACCTCATTCACACAATCATCAGCCAGCCACCCCCCCCAACCAACCACCCGCCCCCACACTCATAAGGCGGCGCTCCCCAGAGCAGCAGCTGGGGCCCAACGCACATTTTGATAACATTTTTGATAAAAATAATGCGGCAACAACGCCCCAAGCGTTGCAACTAGGGCGAAGGGGTCCAGGGCTTTAGGGGGTAAGAAAAAGAGAGGGCGGGGGGTGGCCGAGTGGGAGGGCAGAGTGTGGGTTCTGTGGCTCAAAGTGGGGTGGGGGGTTTGGGGATGTGGGACATAGGAACGTGCCAGGTCAGTGGGTGGCGTGGCTTTTAGCGGGTGGCTTTTCGTAGGTGGGTTGGGGGATTGGCATCTTGTCTGCCACACACACACACACACACACACACACATACATGTGTCGTGTGTGTGTGTGTGTGTGTAACTAGTTTTTGCGCCCATTTTTTTCCCTCCTCCTTTTACTTTGGTGGCATTCTTTGTGCCCGCCGACGTTGCCGCTTTGGTGGCTGCGCGCTGTTGCCGCATTTCACTTGAAGCCTCAATCGGTGCGGTGGTAACGGTAACGGTTTTGGGGGGGGGGGGGCCTGTACAGCCGCCATCTCGCTTTGGCTTTCATTCATTGAAAATGAAGATGGATTGTGCGGGACCCCCACCCTCTGTGGCTCTCCCTCTCTCTCTTTCTCTTTAATCCTGTGTGGGTCTGCCCCCCCCCTTTAATGGAGGAGTTTTCGCAAACATTTTCAGAGTTTTTAAATTGTTTCAATTTCAAATTTTATGGAAATTGTGATTATTTTGTGGCAGCTTCGTGGGAAAACGATTTTCAATTACTTTAATGGTGTAGAATCTATATTTTTCAAGCAGTGGGTTTTTGTGTACTTCAAAGGGAATACAGATTATAGCAAATTTTATGAGAAAAATGGTATTTACTAGAGGGAGACGAAGATAGTACTTAAATTCCACTGTCTAAGCACTGCTTCTTGGCTTAAGGCACTGCTTCTTTCAGTGTTTCACAGCTTAGAGCACTGCTTTCGGAAGGAAGAAGCTGCTGATTGGCAGGGAATTCCCTAATAAGCACTGCTTTGGAATTGTAGTAGTACTGCTTACAGATTATGCACTGCTTTTAGCGTTAAACCACTGCTTTGCAGATTATCATTTATTTATGAACCTAGGAAAGAGAAAATCGATGAAGTCCTTGAAATAAAACGACTTATGAAGAGTTAGCCCCTTAACCCTCCTTCTATTAACCCTTAATGGCCTACAGATTTTCCTTGAATTAAATTAGCTTTAATTTCATGGAAACTTTTCATGGATCCCAATCTCCTGTCTACATAGACTGTATTTCTGTATCTTTTTGGGGTAATTACATTTTCCCAAGGCAAACACAAAAACTTTTCCCATTATTTTTGTTGTCTCCCGAAACCATCTTCCAATCTCGTGACATTTTCTAGAAAGATATTAAAGCACAAAAGTCAAAACAAATGTTTGGAAACTTTTCATTCGCATCTTTAAGTGTTTTTTTTTTTTTGCGATAATTTGAAAATGATAAACGAAAAGCAAAGACGAAAACAGAATGAAATATTAGACAGATTCGGCCTTCCACCTAATGGCCAATTAGAAGTCTCAATTCTTGATTTCTTATCGCTGGAGAAGGAAAATGGAAAGCTAGCTTTTGGGCTTAAGAGGGAGATTGGGGATTTAAAATATATAGGAAACAGCTTAGGGACTTAGAAGTGGAAAGAGCACAGAAGAGAACATATTTAGGAATATTTTGAAGGTGGTTTAGTAAAGGAATCTCCACTCCAAGAGTGTTTTCACCTTACAACCATACAATAATATGCCTTTTCCCATATTTTTGTATGCCAAAAACATGGATATCTCATCCCATAATCGACCAAAACAATTCCATTGATTAATGACCTGAATTTCCTCAAAGAATTGACTTTTGCTGCCTTAAATACTTGAATAGCTTTCGCTGAAACGGTTACTTCTACCCCAAAAACCGAAGCTTTCTTAAAGCTTAACCACAAAAATTAAATTTCCAACCCCTCCGCCCAAAAAAAGGACGAAAATACCCGAGAAAGTAGCTAAAAGCAGCAGAGAACACACAATATGCCACGCCCTCGGTGTGGGCAGTGGGGGTGGAAGCCCCGCACCACCCCAAAAAAGGAGCCAAAATGCCAATCCTTCCCTCCATCCCCCCACCCTTACTCTGTCGGGGCGCCCTTTTCCATCAAAATTTGACATTTTGATATTAATTTAAGGCAAAAATAATAAAAGGAAATGAAAGGAAAGGGGATGGGGAAGTCATATTTGACGTCCTTGCCTTGGGGTCGTGCGGGGGTGGGGGGGTGTGGTGGAAATTTAAATGCAGACGCCATTTTCTATTAGAGCCGCACATTAAATTTGATGGAAAAGAAAGAAAAGCAAAGAAAAATAATATTCCTGACAGCACCAGCAGCCACACCCCCAAAGGAAAAGCTCCTTACCCACAGAACCCGATTGTGCCCCCCCCCCCCTCCCCACTCTTTACCAAAAAATCCTGAGAAACAGAAGCTTCTCCTTTCGCCTGCCTGCTGCTCCTTTTTTGTCTTTCTCTCTTCTCCTCCTTCTCCATTGTGCTTCGTTTTCTTCATTCCTTCTTTCGCCTGTCGCTGACAGCGCCCAAAAATACCAGAACTAAGACACAGAGCGACAGAGAGAGAGAGAGAGAGAGAGAGAGAGTGAGAGAACCTGCCGCCCCTGGGAAGGACTCCTACTTTTTGGGAATATTCCGAGAGGGAACCGCCCCACACACAAAAAAACAAAGACTTAAAAAGGTAGAGTCTCGCGTCTTTTGATACCCTTAAACCATACATCAGCAAAGATCTGCTTAAAAATCGATATACTCTTGCATTGAAACAGGGTATCAAAAAAGTTTCTTTGCGAAGGAGAAGTTTTTCTGCGCGGCGGTGGGAGGGGAAGTGGATGGATCCAGGGGGTAACGCTCCACAAAATGATTATTTTTCATGCTTTCTCATTTCGTTTTACTGCCTTTTCTCTCACACACACACACACACACACACTTGCACCGAAAGAGCAAAAACTTTCACAATAATGCCGCTGCCGCTGTCGCTGCCACTGCCTCTGCTGCTGCCTTGAGGGGTGGCTGTGAAGTCAACAGCGCAGCTGTCCACCCACAAGACAAGTGGGAATGAAGGAGAAAGAAGAGTACCAGCAGCGGCAGCACAATAAGAAGGAGAAGAATCTGCCTCACGTGCGCTGCTTACTGCGCTGCTTTTGCTCTAACTCAAGTTAGAAGCAGCGACAGCAGGAACAACACAACAGCAGAAGCCGCGCCGTCAGGCAGCAGCAGCAGCATTGTCTGCCCTTGATTTTATCGATTTGCGCTCTCACATTCGGGGCTGCTGGCAGCGACGTTTGCGTCAGGCGTCGGGCGTCACAGCAATCGTTCTTCTTCTCTCTCGCAGCCGAAGCTTAGCTTTTATACATATGTATAAGCCCCGGCCGGCTCCTGTTCTCGCTGCCGCTCTACCCCTCCGGCTCTCTCGCTCTCTCTCTGTGGTCGGTGTGTACATTATGTGCTGACTGCCGACTGTTTCGTTATTTATGGCATTTAACCCCACATGGATGGAGTGGGGTGGCCACCCAGCCACCCACTGCCGGCACTCTTTCAAATTGCTTTATACATATAGATATATATAAGGATATGTATTGTATGTGTACTCTTGCTCTCTCGCTCGCTCCCTCTCTCTCGCAGCTGGCGCTTTAATCTTTTGCCGACAAATATTTTGCAGCATTTAAATTTTCTGTCTGTTGGTACCGTTATCGTTATCATTATTGGGTGGTCATTTTTTGTTTTTCTGGTGCATTTAAGTTTTTCATGGAACCAACGCCCTCTGCTGTCTCTCTCTGTCTCTCGTATCTGTTTTGGCTCTCATTTAAGCGAATGTTGTGCGAGGTCCGGCAAATGTTGTGCTGCTTGTGCTTTAGTTACTGTTATTCTAGACTTTTTGTGCGTGTGTCTGTGTGTGTTAATGGATTAAATACAGGTGCAAGTTGTTTCTATTTTTGGCTAAAGCTAATTTAGTTACCATTTGTGGGTTAAAGTGGGAAAAGGAATGGACAAATTAAAGGGCGCTTAAAGCGGAATGGAAGTAGAGACCTTTAACCCTTGAAGGTTTGCTGCACGTTTGATGTAGAAGTCGTTATGGCGAAGAATGAGCTTCGAACTTGATGAATTTTCATTAACTAATAGAATTCTTTCACTAAATTTAAAATAGAGTCCTGGACTTATTCTTTGAAACAGCTGGGGAAAAAAGAAATCTAGCAATAAAATGGGAAATCCCAGTGTAATCCAAGTGTTCTCCTTACAGAATGACCACTTTATAGGTTTCTGTTTACAGAAACCAACATAGAGCTCTTTAAACGATCCCAAAGTTCTCTTTTTCCTAGAATTTCCTTTGTCTTCCATTGAAAATTAAAGCTAGCCTTGAATAACAGCTGACCAAAGCAATTTACAACCATCTACCTCTTCAAATCCATTTATTTTTCAGCTTGAACACACTCACTCCCATAAATATATGCCCCAAAGCACACCCCACCCACACAGCACAGACCAAAAATAAAAGAAACAAAATGTAATGTGAGCCTCCCACTCACCAGTATATCATTCGCTTAGAATCTTTTATGTGTCCCGTTCCGTCCTTTTCTCTTTTTTTATATATGTATACCATTTTATTATGGCTTTTGGGGTCTGGTACTGTACATACATTACATTTTAAGAGCACCAGGCTAGGGCTTTTCCTTTGTTTTCCCACAGCATTAGGAAAACCTTTTTGGGCCTTTCTATAAATCTTTATTTAAAAAAAAAATTGGGTGGAAATTTATGTAAATGGATGTTTATTTTGGGTTCGGGATTTTTCTTTCACTTCGTTCTTTTTTTCTTTAGATATGTGATTTATTAAATAATTTATGGCTCACGAATTAAAGGAAAAAGCTACTCTGGTGGTTTTTGATAAAGAAAAAAATTGATTTTAGGTTGGAAAATTACAGGAGTACTATATAGGTATATCCTTTTTCTATAGTAAATACCCCTTAAATCCACAAATAACTCAACAAATCTGAACCCGAACCCATAAATTCTGCATTATTTCGAGTTTACTTTGCAGTTCCTCCAGTCTTATCTGATTATTCCTCCCCTTCCAATCGTTTGCCTTATCTTCCCCTTTTTGGAGGAAGATCTGGCCTGCCTGCAAAAAGCCGGGACTGCAAAAAAAACATAAAATAAAAACTGTCTGCTGTCTGTTGCAACACACGCCCATTTTTTGTCATAAAGGCTATTAACACCATTAAACGGTAAAGAGAAGACGGGACTGGAGTGCAAACAGAGGCGTGGGGTAGCGCAGGGCTAGGGTAGGGTGTGGCAGTGGCAGCCCTCTACCGTTTCTTAACCCCTTGGAACAAAACGCAGCAGCAAAAGTGTAATAAAATACGAGTCGCGTGCTTAGACATCATAAATATAAAACTCACAGGAAGACGCCAGTTAGGCCCCCGCTGTGCGACGACGCCCCTGACCTCGCCGCCATCGAATTCTTTTATTGGGGTGCAGTCACTCGAACGTTGAAGAAGTTCTTAAAGTGCTGAAACGAAGAGCAGCAAAAGCACTTGAAATGAAATGTAAACATGACGGGACATGTCCTTAAAGTTCTGGCACGGCACTGGCTTTAAGAGCCGCGCCGCTGTCTCTCTCTCTCTCTCGCACTTCTTTCTCTCTGTTATTTCTGTACTCTCCCAAATGTTCTGCTTTACTGTTTCCCCATAATTCTTCTGTGTTCCGCTCTGATCTCTAATTGATATTGAAATTCGAATCCCAATCGTTCCGTTCGGTCCCTTTTGCCCCACTCCAAACGTTTCCTATTCCCATTCGTTCCCTCGGGTCTACTCGTTTTGTTTTTGTTGTGGACAAGCCCTTTTTTCCTGGCTTTGCAGTTGTTGTTGTTTTTTATTTGTGTGATAAAAATAAAGCGATAATAAATAATCTGGCGGGGCAACAGGCGTTAAAGTTATTGCACTCTCTCTCTCCCTCTCTCTCCCTCTCTCGCTCTTCCGAAACAGCTGTTTTCGACTTGAGAAAGTTGCATCAAAAGTTCAATTGCCTTGCCCCCACTCCAGTCCACTCCACACCCCCCTCCCCCCGCTTGCCCTCCCCCCACGAACTGCATCGTCATGCTGCACTCCTGCCGCTCAATGGCCATAAACCCGTTCCGTTCCCCTGCTCAAGCGCTCCACAAACCCCCTTTGCATTTGCATTATTTATTAGCTGTGACTGTGCTGTGTCTCTGTGTCTCTCTTTCTCTATCTGTCATTCTCCCGCTCTTCTGTTGTTTTTTTTTTGCATATGTTGCATAATATCCGCCAAAGGAAATGCAAAGGAAAGAAGAGATTTATATGATCGAAAAGGAGATAAAGAGAGAGAGAAGGTACTCCATATCGTAGGTCAGTTTTCTAAAAGGAATAATGAATGAAATATCTCTGAATAAAATATAGTATCTAAGCATTGAAATCGTGACAGTCTGAAACAAATGAATAAATAAATCATTCATGAATGGAATGCAGTGTAAATCGATTCGGTCCCTCTAGTTTTTGCCGGGCGATTGTTTAATCCACAAACAAATCAATTATTCCATCATTTTGCCAGATGTTTTATGGTTTTTATAGCCCTGTTTTTCCCCTAAATTTGCATACTGTTTGCAAGTTTTTCCATTAAAAGGTTTCGAAACCCTTTCCAGGACTTGCTTTTTCCTCTATTTGCATATGAAATTTGTCTATTCAGGGCTCTTCTTTCTGTGTAATGACATTTAATTAGATAATTACAGCCTTGGTCTACTCAAATATTGATTTTCAAAATAATTACCAAGAGCCAGACAGGCAGATGGGCCAATTCCCCATTGTTTTATGAATTACTCAAGCGATGAATCAGCCACAGACGAGTATTCCCCTCTCTCTTTGGTTTTTGGGGTATATTATTATTATTATTATTAGAGCGATTTAATTACTTACTTTTCCATTTGCTGTGCTTGTAACAATTGCAATTGCAATCCAAACAACTGTGTGAAACCTTTTTTTACCCCGCTTATTTCTTTTTTGTGTTTGCTTTTCGCTTGAGTAAAAATACACCGCAAAATTGTTGTAATCGATACGCGGAGCGATAGTGTATCCCCAAGTGACGCAAATTATATGGAATTTCTGCTAGATTTCTAGGAATTTATTGGATATACTATACCTATCATTTGTTACGCCCGATGGGTGACTCAGAGTGGGGGAATACTGGGAATTAATGGTGGGAAAATGGTAAAGGGTTTCAATGCTTGAGGTTTTAATGGGAAATAACCTTTGAAATGGGGTATTGACAGATGATTCATCGTTAGAATCATCTTTTCTATAGAAAAAAGATGATTCGGACGAAGTTTAATATAAGCTATTTGAATAAATAAATAATACAAAATTAAAATTAAAAATACAAATAACATTTAATACATTTTTAAATTATTATTATGTATTAAAAATAAAGTTTGAGAATAATTTACTAATTTATTGATACTAAAAGTAATCTCTAATCATCAGTTCTAAAAAAATGTTTGTTATTTATTGGGAATTTACCTTGAAAATCACTTCCGCAATTGTTAATCTTTGCACTTCTCAATTGATTTGCACGCAATCGTTGCTTATCTATCGATAGCGTTAGAAAATAAATAAAGAAAACACAAATAAATAAAGAAAACAAAAATAAATAAAGAGGCAAGTGCCAGAGAACCCACTTACCTAGAAAAAATGGAACATTAATGATAATCATGCAAAAGTAAACCATAAATAGAGACAACAAAATCCACAGACCAGCCTACATATCGTATTGCTTAAACAACAACAACTCCAAGAGCGCCAAATAATAAATATTTACATACATATGTATATATTTTTGGCATATAAATAAAAATCTGTGTCAAATAAACTTTGCATGTTTATGGCGCGAATTCTCATTCTGCTCGACAGACAAGAAGGGGGGGGGTGAGGAGCAGGGAGGAGGGACCACCAGATGACCTGCTTTTCAACTCAATGCGTGATTCACGGAAAGCGGTACCAAGTTCAGGCTGAAAAAAAATAATAATAAGAGCAAAAAGTACATTAAAATGTGTATACAAAAGAAAATATACATAAAAACAAGTACAGGTGGGTATTTGGACTATAAAATACTGTTGATTGGGGTTTGTGCGAAGAGAAAACTATCTAAAGAAGGTTATTGGAAGGAAGAAATAGAGGTGCATGATGGTAACAATGGAAGTAGAATGAAGCTGACTTATTATTCCTAAAGTTGGCTCTAATAATTAGGAGATTGCAATGATTTTTGGTGGATAGATAGACAATATTACTGTATATTTTTGTACCAAATTGTAGTTCAATAGCTTTTAAATTGTGGATACCAAAGACTTTTCTAGGTGTGCGAAAGATGATCTTCTGCCTTACTTCTGCCTGGCATTGACATACCTTCATACCCTACCTTTACAGGGTATGAAAGTGCATTTAAATGGCATTTTGAGGCTATAGATGGCGCCACTTGCTCATGCTATCAGCTGCTCTCGGTGTGTGTGTGTGTGTGTGCGTGTCAAATGCGATAAGAATCGCCTCACGAAACGTATGTTCTTGACAAATGAAACGCATAAGGAAAGAGGAAGGGGGGGGGGGACAGTGGCAGGGACAGTAAAACACACAACTGTTGTTGATTATTACAGCGGGCCCCCATAACGGTAAAACTTAAAGCGTCGATTACAACACAGACACACACACACACACACATTTCCATGCAAGTGGAAAAGAGATGGCCATAGAGGAAGCTAAAAATTGTGGCCCAGCCTGCCGTCTGCTGCACTTTAATTGAAAAACATGCAAAGAGAGGCAGAAGCCCAGGGGGCTATGAAAGCGACAGGAAGATACCCTGCAAAAAGGAAAGCATATCAGAAGAATGTCTCTCTGCGATACCAAACATCTGATAGGAATAGTCATACCCTTTATGCAAGGGTATAGCAAACACACACACAGTCCAGTCGAGTCCATGAGTGTGCCAGACAGGTTGTTGGAGGAGCGAAAAAGAGAGAGAGAGACTTGAAACTCGAAATTATTAAATTGCTATGAAGCGGCGAAGACTAGGGTAGTGGAAAAGGGAGGGGTGGGAGGGGCGTAGGATAGCGCGAGTCACGCATAAACGAATGAAGAGCAAAGCAAACCACGCGAGAGAGAGGGAGAGAGAGAGCGAGCGCGAGGGCAGATAAAATGCTAAAACCGTCTGACGTCTGAGAGTTCACTTCTGCGGGAATAATGGAAAGAGGAGCGAAGAGGAGCAGCCGCCGCCATGTGAATGTGGTTGAGCGTGCATGTTCGTGCATGTGCGCGCGTGTTTGCCTGTGTGTGTGTGTGTGCATGATAAAGGTCGTTGGCCATGCGGCCGACGTTGAAGTCGCGCGACAGCAGCAGCGGCAGCGGCAGCAGCAACAACATTGTAGTCAGAAGAGCGAATAGCAGAGCACAAAGAGAGGTGGAGAGCGGAAGAGATGAGCAACACGGCGACGTATTTAGCCTAAGGGCATGAAATGTATTGCAGGTTTTTGATACCCCCCAGCAGAGAGGGTATGATGGTTTTGTCCACAGCAGGTTCCCACCTAATCTTTGACTCCTTTTCAAGGCTCGATCTATATCCTTTATCTGCCATCGGAAATAGCATTCAATTCATAAATTTGTTGATAAAATATAGAGCTGCAGGGTATCAATAGCTTTGGTTGCCTCTATAGCTGTTGTTTCTGTGTTGCCTTTGTTGTTTCCTCTGCTTTTGTGGCCTTTGGTTCTTTGGGGCTATGTTTAGGCCTCGTGGCCGTCGACTGAAAAAACACGTTCTGTGCACCACACGATAGTCGTCGCAACACAAAATAGACAAAGAGCTCCAGCAAACCCACAAAACGGACAGAGAGGCGCAGGGCAGGCGAGAGAGGGAGAGAGGAGGGCGGGAAAGAGTTGGCTCTGTGTGTGGGTGTGTGGTGGCCTGGCCCTACCTTTAAGGCCGCTTGTGTCTGTGTTCGAGAGTCGAGGAGGGGCCCCTGCAGTGTCAGTGACAAGTTAGTGGGCTTTAAAAACCAAAGAAGATATGAGAGGAGGGCTATTACCAGGGTAAAGCCCATAAAAGTCCGCTGATAAATGGATGGGCACGGGATTGAATGAGCCCAAGGGGAATAATAATCTTAAAGTAAGGAATAGATGGTTTAAAAGGCGGATATTCATAGAGAATATGTAAGAAATTCATTCAGATTTGGAGATCCTGGGGTAACTTGAGGAAAAGTACAAATATTATTAGGAAAACGGAAGAAAATTAAGAAATATTTGTATCGGAGTGCCTTTATGTTTATAAAACCCTTGTAAATTCTTCTAATATTTCTCTCTTTTAAAGCCCAAAATAGAGATGTGTTCCATCACGTGTTCCAAACTGTTTCAAATCCAGCAATTACATATCTATTTCCATTTGGAGGCCTCTACTTTATCTAATTGGAGCACCCTTGATACCCAATCATCAGTCAAACTTATCTGTTCCATAATTGACAGAACATTTTGGAGCTTAAATTAGACAATGAAACTGATTTGAGACCTTCAAAAATAACTAGTAGTCAGGTCTGGCCAGGGCCACAACACTACAGACCAGCTCTAATGATTATCTCATTCAAAAGACCAAAGAAACTTCTAACGAGAGCCGCAGTTAATAGCCAAATCGCGAGATCTAAAATTAGTTGCAAGTTCAAAGCTAAAGTTTAGACATGCTTTAAGGCTAAAATTAATGATACCTTTGAAAATAATATGTTAATTTGTGTGTGTACGTGTGCCACAAGCATTGACCTTTTCTGTACCTGAAAAATATTACTTATAATCTTAAAATTTTGCGGTGAGAAGAGGGAGGGTGGAGGGGAGGGTAAAAAAGGAAAAATTGCATTGCATAATCTAGAGACAAGTAGAACTCGTTGTTTATTTCCTTATTTAATGTGACACTTGTTGGCGTTGCACTCGCCGCTCTCCCCCGCTCACCCCCGCTCTTACTCTCTCTCTCTCCCTCTCTCAATGAAAAATGAACACCTGCGTTGTGTTTGTGTTGTGTGTTGCGTCTGGTCTGCTTTTTATTCGGGCCCCCACTGTAGTTGTTGCTGCTGTGTGGCGTACGTGACTCTGGCACTCGATGCAGTTATGCTGCTGCTGCGGCGGCTATTACGTCGTCTATGCACTCACAGACAGACACACACAGAGACCAGAACTAACGAACACCTGTCACACATACAGACACTCACTCCAATCTCTCGCTCTCTCTCTCTTGCGCTCTTACGCTCTTGATTGCTGACCAAAAAAATACAAACACAAGTAGGAATTTTTGTAGCTTGTGACTAAAGGGATACCTGTTACGCAGGAATAAAAGTTGACTGGTGCCAATAGCCACACCTGTGTCTTATACGCTCCATTTTACAGGGTATACCACCCTGTTAAACTCGCTCTAATGCCGCTGGCTATCAACGCATCATCATGTAGGTGTCTCGCTTACACTCGAAGCCATTAGCCAGCGGGCCATCAGCCGCAGCCGCAGTCGCAGCTGCTGTTGTACCACTGTCTGCCCCCCACCTCTGCTATTCTCCTCCCTCTCCCTCTCTCTCTCTCACTCTCTTCACCTTCTAATGCTGCGTCACGTTTCTGGTATTAAAATGTTTGAAATTCTGATTGGGAATGCGGAGAGCGAGCGTGCTAGAGAGAGAGAGAGCGAGAGCGGAGGTGGTGCTGCCAACTGTTTTTTCGGTTTCTCTTGCCTGTGCGTGCGTTGCGGTGCGAGCGCTAACGCGCTGTTGCCATATTTCACGCAGCAGCCGCCGAAATACAGAGCTTCAATTAAAACTGGTTTTCTTTGTTGCCAGAGCGAGAAAGAGACACAGACATAGAGCAGAGACATGGCTAAGAAATGCTCATGATCGCCCCTCTTCCTCCCACCGCCCCCCCTCTTATTTCCTTTGTTGTTTCCACTTGTCTCTGTCTCTGTTTTATCTTCTTTCTTTAATTGTTTAAAATGTTCACTGACCTTTGCCGAAAATACCAGTTTTTTGTTTCCAATTTGTTGTTGTTGTACTTTTTGCCAGTACGTTGTTTATTCAGATTAAATACACACTTTTTTTCGGCATATTTTACTGTTGTTGCGCGGAATGGTGGGAGGGGGGTGGGGGGAATGGAATGACCTTCAACTTGATTTTTTAATTAATTTCAGTTCAATGAACCTGAAACTGTCAACACACGGCACGGGGCTCTGCCTCATTTCCATATTTTACATTTCTGTTTCCTCTACGTGTTTTTTTTTTCAGGGCTTTTAAAAATGCACTCAAAAATGTCTTTATTTATAAATACATAACGCTTCTTTGTTCGCTTCTGTTTTGGTGGATATATTAATATTTTTGGGTCTAGAAAAGAGTTAATCAAAGTTTCGGGTAAATGAGAGGTTGACAAATTTCACTTCTTTGTGATTCATGATGAAATGAACCAAAAATTGATTCTTTTCTGGCAGATTTCACTTAGTCAGTGGTTCGTGGGTTCTTAGGCAAGGCAGCGTTGCCGAACTTCACTTTTTTGGTAAACCCAAATGAATGAAAGTTGTTTTTAGAGGGTTAAAGCCAGCATCTTTGAAACACAAACCTCAAAACGAACACTGAATACCTTTGCGAAAGATTTGTGTCTCAACGTGGTCATATTTCACTTCCCGCCACGTTGCCAAACTTCACGCCGTAACTGTAAATATATTGTGCAGTTTTCACTTACTTTAAGCTGTGTTTTTCCTCTCTCTTTCTCTGGTTTTCTATCCTCTATCTATCGTAACTCATCTTGGATTACAGCAGCTTCTTCCCTTGGCAAAAAAAAACCTCCTCCTCCTCCCCCCTGGCATCTATCTCCGTTTTAGCCCCATAATTCATGAAATTTAATCGCTTTTCTCAACTTCTTTTTGTCTCTCTCACTCTCTTTACACCCATATCTTTTTCTGTATTTTCTTTGGATTACACCCTATATACATTTTTTCCTTCTTTCTTTTATTTTAGTTTTAGTTTATGGCTCGGTGGCTGTGCCACATAAATTTCTTTTGCCACAAACAACAAATTTTTTTTCTTTCAATTTACATTTTTTACCATATTTCATCTGGCACCAAAAGGAGGCAGACCAGACCTCTCTCGAACATCCCAAGCGGCAGACCCCTCGAAAACCCAACAGGCCAGGCCTGTCCCACGCTTTAACCCCCAAAGGTTTTTTTCTATATTTCTTTGATGGGTGGGGGTAACAATAGATTTTGTTGCCTCTTCAAGTGCTTTCAGACCAACGCCCGACAAACCAGCGACCACCCAAACCCCAAATCAAAATCCCGGAAACCCAGAACCCCTTAAGGACAGACGCTCACCCGTAGCCCCCCCGCTGGACGACGTTGCCCTCGAATAAAGTTAGACAGATTTTATTACAGCGGGATTGCTACTTACCCGGAAATGTTTGTTGCAACACCCACCCTTTCCATCCAGGCCACACTTTTCTCGAGCACAGAAAGAGAGCGAGCATGCACCTTTGCCATCCATCCAGCCATCCATCCATCCCTTGGGGGAAACTCTAGAGCCAGAGTCTAGTGGGCGCGCTGGCAACCCTTGTGGCAGGTTCTTCTTGTTGCATTATTCACCCTGTCTCTCTCGCGGGGAAAGCCAAACCTCAATCGTCCTTCCTTCTATAGTTCTATTCTCTCAACCTGTGCCAAAGGGAAGGATGTTTCAAATTCTATTTTGTTTTTTTTTTGCTTGTGTTTTTATCGGTCTCTGCTTTCTGTTCCCACTTGCACCAGGAACGGAGCAACCCTGCTCTTTTGATGGTATGAAAATTGGCAACATCGCAGCGCAGCCGTGGGATGTTCTGTATTTTGTCATTCCGCCTTCAATTCGTTTCCTTTTTCGTACTGCTTTCTGTCTCTCCCTTTGTTTTCTTTTTGTTTTGGGTGGAAGGTTCGTTTCGTTCTACATTATTATTTTTCTTTTAACTCTGTAATTTAGACCCAGGCTTTTCTTTTATTTATTTAAGGCTGCATTCTTTTAGCCATTTCCTTTGAGCTATTGTCGAAGGTTTCTTTCTTTCTTTTTCTTTTTTGTATTTTCAACATGTTTTAGTAATGTTATTGGGGGTCCAATGGTCGGGTTTCGCTTTGGGGATTGGTTTTTGGCTGATTGTTGTATTCGCTTTGTGTGTTACGTGACCATTGGCACGTAATGTACAGTGGGACACGGGTAACAAAAAGAGAATATCGAATGAGCTATCGAGAGTGAGAAGATTGACAAAGAGAGGAATCAATTAGAAAAAAGGAGTGGAACCCACAGATAATTTGGGAATGGAATGGGAAGGGAATACTAACAGATGATTTGGGAATGGAATGGGAAGGGAATACTACTAACAGATGATGCGGGAATGGAATGGGAAGGGAATACTAGCAGATGATTCGGGAATGGAATGGGAAGGGAATACTAGCAGATGATTCGGGAATGGAATGGGAAGGGAATACTACTAACAGATGATGCGGGAATGGAATGGGAAGGGAATACTAACCGATGATTTGGGAATGGAATGAGAAGGGATACTATATGATTATTCGGGAATGGGATGGGAAAGAAATACTAACCGATGATTTGAGAGTGGAATGATAAGGGAAACAATGCCCAAAATTGCTATAAAAAACACTTTGTTTCAAGTAATGAGAGATACAAATGGAAGATTTTACCAAATTTCAGAGAAAAAATGTAAGAAATCACAGAAAAAACCACGAAATTATAAATTTAAAACAATACTTTCTCTGTGATTCATCAAGTATCCACAAATCCCTACTTAAATGTATTACAAATAATATTCCGATGATACTCAATTCCATTTTGATTCCCCTTTGAATCCCCTGAAGCACATTTTTGTAGATGATTATTCACTTAGCAAATGGCATCTTCTTTAATTTAGAACCATCTTTCATACCACTCCCAGTCTTCCTCTCGATTACATTCCCACATAATAATTGAACATCTTTCTTTATAGATATAGATCTAAGCATTTCTGCTGTCTGCACCATCGCCACCCCCATAATTTCTAACAATTCGAAGCCTTCAGGGCGTTGGAGTTTTAATTACTGACCCATTTTTCACACTGCCACTCTTGCACCTTCCCCTGCTGTTGCACTGTTGCCGCACTTCACACACTCTCTCAGAAACAAAGCATTTGCAGTGTTGCCGCATTTCACGGCAGGCTTTAATATTAAAGAGCCAAGCAGTGCACTAAAAATTGCATTCTAGTGGGAAATTCCATGTATTTTATATCCGTATATATTCCGAATGTTATGTGTTTCCCGTTAGTGCTTGTAATTATGCAAATTTACATAAACATAACCTACTAACTAACGAACGAACGCACGCAATTGAAACTAAAATGCAAGCCAGCACCCGGCCCCTCCTCTCTCTCTTTTTCTCTTTGGCATCTCTCTCTCTCTCTCTCTCACTCTTTCTCTCACAGAAAATAGTTGACCTCGTTTTTTGTTGGGTGGAAACTGGTGGGGTGGTTGGCAACGGGGCGGTGGGTGGGGGGATTGTGCACACACACTTTTACTGTAATTTTTGTTGTTTTTGTTTGCGGGATACCCTTTAAAAGAAAGGGTATTACGAATGTGCATGAGAGGTGGAGAAATTCTTGATAAGGGACAACAAAGTCGATAGAAATCAAAGTCTTTAAGATGGAATCGCTATAGAAAATATAGTATTTGAGAAGGTAATGATATGATGCTTTAAAATATGCAGCTATAAAACGGAATCTATAAGATTTCGTATGAAAAAACAAGTTATATAAACATTATATATTTGTAAAAACAATATCTAGAAGAAAAACAAATTCCCATAAGGGAGATTTTGTGGAAAATCTTCTTCATTTCTAAAAATAAACCCTTCAAATGTTGGAGTTTGAATTATCATATGTTTTTACATAATTCTACAAATATTCATACAAATCGTACCACCATAACCATAGTTATCATAGGTATTATGGATCTCCAAGGGTATCTGTGAGATGGAAACCTTAATTCCTTCATTATTTTGCATTAACGGAACGCAGAAAGAGCGAGCGAGAGGTAGAGAGAGGTGTGGTTGAGGCGCCGCCTGTCGGTCTGTAGCGGTAGCTCTGCCGGTGCCTCTGCCGCCGCTGCTCCTCCTCTGCTGCACTCATTTTGCATGCATGCATTCTGCTTGCTTTTATTATGATGTTTTTTTTTTGTCTTTGTTTGTTTTTTTATTTTTTCTGTGGCCTGGCAACTCTGTCGCTGTTTTGGTTTTGGGCAAGTGGGCGGTACATGGGTTGCCCTACTTTCGATTCTCCCTGCCACTCTCTACCTCTCCATCTGTCTCTCTCTTTCACCGGCTTTTATTTTGTTTTGTTTTTCTCCTTTTGTGTAAAATTGCGGCAGGTGGAAAAGCACTTTTCATTGCTACTAACACAGAGAGAGAGAGAGAGAGAGAGCAAGAACCGCCGTCATTCAGTGAATGCATTTTCTTGACAGGCTCCAACCACCTGCCTCTCCCACTCCCTTTTCCATTTCCATTTCCATTCATTCAATGCTTTCTCTTGGATTCCCCTTTGACGGCGGGGCTTATATTCTTTGCTTCTGTTGTTTGTAGAATTCTTCTGTCGTCTGTCTACTGCTTGTTTATGGCGATCTTCAGAGTGTAGTGCTGTCTTCTGTGTTGAGTCCGGGTTTCTGCTCTGCTTTGCCCGAATACCTCTGTCAAGTGCTTCTTTTTTCTACTGCTTGCTTGTCCTGCACTTGTCTTTACCACTGCCTGCTCTCCGTTTTCTTTGTAAGAAGAATCCTATCGATTGCTTTCGCTTTATTCTTTGTATAGGTTTCTCGTACACTGCTTGCTTATACCTTTCTGAGTATAACTCTAGTTCTTACTGCTTGCTCTTTAGCACTTCCTCATTGATGAGCGACTGCTTTCTTTTACTCTGTTCTTTAACTCTGAACTAATTATTTTGTAGGAATCTTCTGCCTACTGCTTTTGACTGCTTCTTCTTCGACTTCCTGTTGCTCATTTATTAAAATTACCTTTCTCTCTTTAGCCTTTCTACTTGATAGAATTCTCCTGTCTCTTGCCCTCCCTGTTGCTTTGTGTGGCATTCTCCTGTCTACCCTGCACTGCTTGCATTTGATACGCTCTTCCTTTGAAGAATTCCTTTCTTTTTTCCATCCGCTCCATTCATTTCAATTCATTCACGGTAACAAAAGGTAGATACAGAGAGAAGGGGCGGTATTTGTTCTCTATGTTGCCTTTTTCCACGTCCTTGTGCTAAAAACAACAACAATCGGGGGCGGGGTGGGCTGGGCCGAATGATGGGTGCTTGAGGCTTGGAAATGCTTGGGAAAAAATCGATAAAGCAATTAATGCAAAAATAAAAGAGTGGCAGGCGGCACCACCCCCCCAACCCCCCAAAGGAGGCGACATGGAAGCAGCACAGCGCAACCCTGTGGAATATATGTATAAAAATAAACAAGATGATGACGTTGTTGATGACGAAGAAGCAGAAGCACAAGCAGAATAGCGGCAACGACTAGTCGTCTGTCGTGTTGAAACCTCCCCCCGAACCCAAACCCAACCCAACCCAACCCAACCACCACCGACAAACATTCTCATCAGCGGCAGTAGAAGCAGAAGCAGAAGCAGAAAAAGAACCACCCGCTCAACCTTCTAATCCTCCTCGACCCCATCCACAGAGAAAGGCGAGGCTGTTCACAGAAAAAAAAAAAACCCACCCAACACCCGCCACTTGGGTACACACACACACACACACTCGCACACAACGTCTCTGTTGGGGGTTTTCTATACCCTTACCCTTGAAGAGAGCAAGGGTGTCTTCGTTTTGATTAGAAGTTTGGTAGTAAAAAAAAAACAACAGGGATTCTCCTAATTTATAGAGTATTTTTTTAAGCCAGAGCTGCATTCACTAAAATCACTTTAAAATTATATTTGGAAAGGGTTTAGAAAAGAAAGCAATAAACCGTGGCACTCTACAAAGCAGTTTAATATATAATATAAGCAAGTCGTAGTAGAGTAGATGTAATAGTGAGTTCAAGATGTGTTATAGCAAGCAGTGCAACTATACAAAATCTATAAAAAAAACGCGGTATAAAAGATAACTCTTTAAAGAACAGAAGTAAAAGCAAGCAGTACATAAAGTGCAGCAGTAGAGCATAAGTGTGAGCCCCGAAAAAAAGGTTGGAATTTCTGATAGCAGTTTTAATTAATTTTTCCATAACTTTTCAGTATATTAAAGCAGCTTCTCAGTATTTTCAATAGCTTTTTTAGCCTATTTAAGACGTTTTCTAGTATTTTCCGTAGCTCTTTAGTATATTCAAGCAGTTTCTCAGTATTTTCTGTAGCTTTGCAGCATATTAAGCCAGTTTTCAGGTTTTTCCGTAGTTTTTAAAGCAAATCATCGACCTGCAAGGGTATTTAAAGCCTCGAAACAATAGGACTTTATTTTTGATTATTTTGTTGTCTTTTTTTCCAGTGTGTTTTATTACTTTGGGTCTCTGTCGTTCTTTTATTGCTTTTGGCTGCTGCTGCTTCTGCTGCTGCTTCTATTGCTGTTCTTATTGTTATTGCAACCCTCGTGTTGCTATGCGGGATATTTATTCCTCCTCCGTTCCATTAAAGAGCCAAGAGCTTTAGCTTTAATGAAGAGAGAGAGAGAGCGAGCGAGCAAGGGAAAGAGAGCGAAGCGCATGTCTGCGCCTGACTTTAATATATTTTAATTCATTTTTTCACTCGACTTTTCTTTTTTTTTCTTGGCGCATGGCATGTCACTTCCACTTCCACTCTTCGATGGAGGGGCAGGCCCCTTCATTCAGAAACAGACGCCAAACAAATTGCAATTTATGTTGAATTAAATTTATTTATTAAGGGAAATCCCCTCAATGGAAAATGTGGAAATTTATGATTTAAATGGTGGTAATTTATTAATTTAATTGGATCCATTAGAATTACGTGAATATTTGTTGGGGGAAATGCAGGGGAAATTCTTTTAATTACCTTTGGGATTCCTCAGATCTGTTGTCCAGGGAATAAACCCCAAAGTTCTAATGAGTTCTTTGAAGTTGATGTTTATGCTCTAGATATTTCTCATCCACTTTGATATTTTCCTGTAAATCCACCAGAAATTGTATTATCTCCGGCTCAAGGAAGATATCCTTTAAGCTCACTTTTGGGCACAACAAAATACCAAATATTTTCATTACTTTCTCAACTTTTTCGCTCAACTATTATTGGGAAATATTTTCCAAAGTTGTTGGCAACAAAATTATCCATCGTTATCCTCGTTGTCTGCCAGGAGCTGCCTCAAGGCGTAAATTCCTTAGCTGAAAATATTTCTAAACGAAAATATCCTCGAATATACTGGAAGCTTATCGTGCATTCCCTTTTGTTGTTTTTGCTGTCGTCCTGTCAGAAGGATATTGATTAGCCGGATGCCGTTATTTAACAACAAAATCCCTGAACTGTCGGAAGTTTTCCCAATCCCCCCTCATACCCTCCTTCCACTCTGTCTGTCTCTCTTTTCTGTGATGTTTGATTTGGATTTTTTGGGTTCTGGCTCTCGAAAACTGTTTTTGATGAGGGTTTTAAATGACAAGCAAATGGTCGAAAGGAAGCGGAAACTACAATGAAAGCGCTTTTAAGGAAATGGCTGACAGTCCTAGAACTATTTTAGAGTAATTTTCTATGAAAACTCCAAGTCTTTAAGGCGGAAACGCCAGCCCATCGACCGAGGGGCATTGCTGCATGACGCGTGAAAACTAAGGAACTTTAGAGAAGGTGCAGAGGTGGCAAATAAATCATAGAGAAAAATAGAGGTGAAAATACCTATAAATAAAGGAAACCACCCTCCGAAATTCCCAACTCCGCTCCTGTACAGCACTGCTTTCCACCTCCCTACGCCCCACACACTCATGTGTGTGTGTGTGTGTGGTGCCCGCCCCAAAAGTCAGGCCAAAAACCTGGCACCAGGCACCAAGCCTTTCACCCCCCCTAAAAGCAATCATCAACATCATCTTGCCACCACCTCCGCAGCAGCAGAGCTGTTGGCGTCGCAGCCGCAGTCAACGTCTAGCGTTTTTATGCCTTTTGCCAACTTTTCAACAACTTTTTGCATATTTCAGGCCCCAACAGAGGCGCACACCCGCCCGCAGAATCGCCTCCTTTTTTTAACGGGTTCCGCCCACATTACTGTATATTTGATAAGTTTTTGGGGTGGGGTGGGGACCCCACTTTTACTTCAGGCCTGTCGTCGTTTCGTTTCTGCCTCGCAGTTTGTGTGTGGCAGCACCCCGACAGCCATTACTTTCCCTTCGGCCTCCGCAGTCAGTATCCTCTGGCACTTTCCCTCCTCTTCTCCACCCCCCACAACCCCACATAGTTTATGCTTTTTACATAGTTATTTTTCATCATCATCAGCATCTGGTGGTGGTGGTGGTGCTGGTTTCTGCTCTGCTGCTGCTCTGGCACTGCTTTGGCACCTCCTGTTTCTGTTTCTACTGCTTTTGCTACGCTTCTATTGGTTATGCTCTGCTTGTACTGCTTGCTCCTACTGGTTATTGTTCTTCTGCATCCTCTACTGCTTCCTTAACCACTAGTTTTCCACTGCTTTGCTCCCATAGCTGCGTGTCTCCTCCTTGAGCTATGCTTTCGTTTTCTACTGCTTTCTCTTAGGATTCTTCTGCAGATTCAACTGCTTGCAACTCCAATGCTTTTCTGATACCTCTCTGCTGTGTTGCTTCTCTCTTTCTACATTTTTATTCGCATTAAGGGGGGGACTGTATGTACCACACAGCCGCAGGGGCCTATCGTCTTAAGCGAAAGAAAAACTCTCTTCAAAAGGACTTTTTCCGAGAAACCGCCACCGACTGCGCTGTCGTTCCAGTTGCTGGGACGAAGCTTTAAAAAACATTTAACCTTTAAAGCAGTTTTCCCAGTTTTCTTTTGAAGTAAAAAGTTTTTTTTATCGTTCTTTTGCGATAATTTCAAATCGATTACTCCTTTTTTTCCTGTTATCTCTCTGGTTTCTGGTTTTCTCCTCTAATTTGCGCTTTTCTTTTGAACTGTTGGGTCTTGGGCTTTCCAGCACCTTTTCGGCAAACAAAGTTTTTCGTCTTGGGGTGGGCTTTCCTCCTCGTGTGTGTGCTTGGGGTTTTTTTCGATCTGCTTCGTGGAGTTTCTTCTTCTGGATTTTTTTGTACATTTTAACTTCTTTTGGGGGGTTTTTTTTGGGTGTGGCAATGAGATGGAGGTGCCTCTAAATGCTTCAACAATGCAATGAAGGGGCTTTGTTTAAGCGTTAAATATTATTTGTTTAAGCTTTTATTTCCTTCAGGGTTCGATTTCTAAATTTTCACTAAATTTCCATTAGTTTATGAGAATTGATACTCCATTGCCATTTCCTTCGAAATTGTCCTTCAATTCTATCATGATAATTCCCTTAAGAGCTGCCTTTCCTTTATGTTTCATGTATTTATTATTCCATCAGTTTATAGGCATATCCTTCGAAATTGTCTTTAAAATGTATCCATAACCCATTCTGTCTATCAATTATATCCATTATAAGCGCTTTCTTCTGATTTAAAGATGTTATTGTAGCCGATGTGTTCTTCTTTTGGGGCATATTTTCAAAGAAGTTGTCTGTATTTTTCACTGATCCCATTAATCTTCGATTCTATCCCGATAATTCCCCTAAGAACTGCCTTTTCTTTGTCTTAAATTCCTTCCCAAACAACATTTAAGTCTTTAATTTTTAGAAATATCTTTCGATAGCGTGACCAAAGCTACTTTTGTCATTCAGTCCTGTGTCACTCCATTATTTCCCCGCTTTAAAGTGCCTATGCCATCAGTTAAATTTCAACAACTTCACCTACATGACATAAAAATCATCGAAATGGGTTTTTATCTTAATTTCTTATGAATTTAATTACAATGTTTTTGCCTGCCACAGCGTCATGAGGCATTGGCATGTTGTGGCATGAGGCCAGTGTCTTGCACATGTTTTTTTCCCCCTCAACATCCCTCAACGGCAGCTGCTTTTTTTCTTTACAAAAACCGCAGGACGATTGATGGATGACCTTCCTTCCCGTTCGTTCAATGGGGATCCCCAGAAAGGGGAGCTTCTGTGGCACGTACCACAATAAAGACAGCAAAGGGTAGAGGATACTTTTCTTTGTCTTTGTCTTTCTGCTTCTGCTTCTCCTTCTCCTTCCTGTGGCATGTCATGTGGCGGCAGGTGTTTGACTTGCAGCCGCCGCCTGTTTTGATCCGACCAAAAACCATACAGAAAAGTCTTTTCTGATACGAGTATTGTGGTTTCCGTTTGTCACATGTTTCTCTTTTCATTCAATTGTAAGTAGGTCAAATGTTCATTCCTATCTTATCGGTGGGATTTTCGTGTTTTTGTGTTTGCTTTTGGGTTTTAGGAGCGCAAACGTTTGAAGGCAATGCCCCACAGGTGGCGCTATGTATAGAGACGAGCGGCCCTTCCTTATCTGTTTGAAGGGGGGTGGGGAAAAAAGAACCAATCAAAGCGATTTTTATGGAAAATATCACATCAGAGTGTTCCATTCGTATACTAGCCTGTATATACTATATGTGTGTTTGTATTTCTATAAGGTATATATGTATGTGTGTGTTTTAGATTGATAATCACTGACCTCAATGCTTATTGAACAACAACAACAACATGGCTGTACAAATAGAAGAAGACTTTGACCCCTGATGCTGCTAGAGAGAAGAGAAGAGGCAACGCATCGCATCGCATCGATTATACCCATAGCACTCCATGGGTGTAGTCTGTGTTTATACAGGGGGGTTTTACCCCATGAAATAACAGCCTTTACACCTTTCCCAAAGCTGTTTTTCATGGAGAAAATGTGTGTTGTAGCTCTGTATAATAATTTCCACCATAATCCCCCGCTACTTTTATTTAAACACTTAATTATTTGTTGGAAATATTTCAAAATTCCAGAAATATTTATGGGGATATTCCCCGAATTTTTTGCAATATAAATTGCATGGGCAATAATTTCTAGAAATTCTAGAAATTCCATAAAGGCAGCTGTTTAAATTTTGGAATTTTCAATGAATGAAGCCAGTGGCTTTCCAACTGTGACGATCAAACAGTGCTCGGAAAACTGTAAAGATATTTTCACACCCGGAAATAAAAACGAACGATGGGGGAGAACCTTCGCGCTAACATGCAAAATAAACAGAAAATTAAATACAGTGGGGCCTCCACAGAGAGAAATTTAGAAGAAGAACAAACTATAATATGAACAGAAGTTATATATAAGAGGAACCTATTCGAGCGATCACTGTGGGTAGCTTTTCGAAAATTCATTGAGCAATACAGCACCATTTCCAGCGATAATAATTAACGAGAAATCAAAGCGTAAACTAATTTAACCTTCGGCCAGGCAACAACAAAAGCAACAAAAGCTAACAAAAACAATGACACGCTCACACGTGACCCTGAGAGCGGGGAAAATATTGTACTAAATGCAAATGGAAAAAACAAAAGCAAAGAGGAAAAAACAAATGAAAAACAAATAAAATGCAAAGTAAATTAATTTGAAATACAAAATAGAAAGAGAATTAAATTAAACAGATTATGGAGCAGAAAAAAAACACTAGGCAGTGCGAGGGGGTAGGGGGAAAGGGAAATGCAGACAGAGCAAATACAGAGGGAGAGCCGCTCGATGCAAGTGCAATGTTAGCTAACAGAAAGAGCATTAAAGGGAGTGACAGAGAGAGAGAGAGCGAGGGAGAGCGAGAGTGCAGTGGACGGAGGCCCTGTTAAACGGAATAATTGACTAATTTCTTAATTGCCGTCACAATTTGCTGACCTTGACACACTATGCAAAAAGCACATCAGTGATGGGAGAGCGAGAGAGCGGTTGAGAGAGCACAATATAAAAACCTATCAAAATAATAATAAAACTAGTCGTGGCTCTCTCTCTCTCGCACTCAGAACGATTATGCTCGCATTTTTATGGGCAATTTGTTTTTATTATTTTAGTTTTTGTGGATATCAAAATAGAGAGCAGAGCGGCGGAGAGCGAGAGAGAGAGAGCAGAGCGGCGGAGAGCGAGCCGCCAAGGCAGACAGCGTGGCACACAGGCAAACAGTCATAAAAAAAAAAGGAAAACCAAAAACAAAAGAACAAAAAACAACTGAGAAAACAAACACACCTCGCGGCTCGAAGCGGTTGATACCCTGGCAGATAAACCGTTTGCCAAGGCTGCTTTTGGATCTACATGGTGCGGATTTGGGCATACCTCTCCTACATACCATCATACCCCCCTCCTGCCTAGGGTATGCCCAAAGACTAGCACAAATAAATAGAGGTTTTTGCGTGGGCGTTGCCTTCGCAGCGCCTAGAGTCGCGTGTATGTAGGTGATATAAGCAAAAGAGGCGAAGGAGAAGCAGGGGGAACAGTGGAGGGCAAAGGAGAGCAGTCACGTGCATGTGTGTGTGTGTGTGTGTGAGTGTGTGAGTGTGCGGGGGCCTTTTTAAGTTGATTAAAAGCGCATTCTGCCGATGGCAAATGCATCTCTCGTTCGCATCTTCCTCTCGCCATGCTCCCTCTCCCTCTCATAATTGTGTCACCCGATGGCAACTCTGGTGAATGTGTGTGTGCTAGAGGGAGAGGCAGAGGCAGAGCCGGTGAAATGTGTGTCAAGCCTCAAGGGGCAAAAATGTTATGACAACAATACCGGAATGATACCGAATGGATAAAAATAGCACACCAGCGGCTGTCTAATTAGTAAACCGTTTCGAAATGATGGTAGAATGCAAGCAGGAGAGAGGAGTGCTGACTCCTCAAAGGAAGAGCCATTGAAAGTAATCGATTAGGCGATATATTCATGGTTTAATGATACTCTGAAACTATTGTTTATGTACCAATTGCATGACGAATTTGACCTCATTTCGATTGATTATTTATTGGAGCAAAGCAACATTTTACTGCCACAATTTGCAATGGCTGTTGCATTTTCCCACTGATTGCCAGTCACGCGTTAACGTTGAATGATAGCGCAGGAATGATGGATGGGGGGTGGCCACTTTTCATAAAGTACCTGATTTATGGAGCATGGCCCATCTCTGTCTACTCTAACATCCTTTTCTAACCTTCTCCATCTCCTATGTCTCCATTTTCCTTTGCGTATGCGTAATTTCTACCAAGTACAGACACAACAAAAGTCGTTTTTTGTTGCAGACATGGTTTTTGTGGCGCCCCACCGCCTGCCAGCCTGCCTGTCTGATGATTTTCAATGGATTTTTCGTTAGAAATGTTGTAGAGATAGACACGTACAGACAGAGAGACCCCCCTCTGGCTAGACAACAGCCTGATGCCAAAAGGATATATTTTTGGGTAGGACGCAGGACCTTTGTCGTCTGCCGTCTGGGGGTTTTCTCTGTACCTTAATGGAACATGACTTTGACTTTTTGATTTTCGGTTCGTAACGAGCCGTCCACAATTTACGGTTATGACCACAAATTATTGCCATCGACTGCTGTTGTTGCTTGTTGTTTTTGGGGTTCAATGTCTGATAAATGTGTTTGGCCATGGCCCTGGCCTCTGGCTGGAATCTATGCCCAAAGGCACTGTCTGGCTGCCGCCAATTAGCCCTGACATATACATGGCTCAGAGGATGTTCTATAGAAGAAGGAGAGACATTTTTCGAATAGGTTGTGTGAAAATTGATGGCAGGGTTTGAATGGAGTTCAAAAATACAAAGATCAAACGACTGAGGAGCGCTGCTGCATGACGCGCGACACACAGAAGCAGTGTTATAGGGTTCTGCCCATTTCTTCATGCCCATTCCTCGTGAAAGGGATTCCCAACTCTTAAATTACCTCCGCCCTAACCCTTTAATCACTTTCTCTGTACTGTAAAGCCTTCCACATAGTTCATGCCTCCTTTCAATGCCACACGAGACACGAATGAACATAACTCTCTCTTAAATTGTGGAATGACCAAAAAACATGCGTCGTTCTTAAATGCTTAAAATAAAATTCATTCATTGCCCCGGAATATTGATTAACAATACATAAATGTTGTACGCGTGTGCGTGTGTGTGTGTGTGGATGTTGTTGTTGTGTTTGTGGTCTCGTTGACCGGCGAAATGTGTTTACATATTCGTCGTATATATCGCATATGTACGGGGGCGTTGGAGGGGTGTGGCAGGCAGCCGCTATGGCAACCTCCTGATGGGGCATACATAGCTTTTGTCTGCTGTCATAGCGTTGTACATATGACAGGATACACACACACACCCACAGGATACACAGATATCCGAATGTCGGTGTCGAGCGCGAGAGAGAGAAAGAGAGGGGGAGGAAGGAAGACAGACGACATTCGGGGGGGGGGGGGGGGGGGGGGGGGGGGGCTTTGATGCGCGCACGTGCATGCATAAACAAGAATGATAGGGCCACATAACGGTACATACATGGACCCATAAGCGACGTGTGTGCTGTACATGTGAGCGTGGAGAGCCAGAGCCAGCGACGGAGAGCGGAACGTGGGAGAGCATGTGCTTTAAAGCACATTATGTGCTCACGCTACGGTACTGTTCGCTGCTGCAGTTCTGTTTTTGTGCTGCCAGACAACAGACAGATGAAAGGAAGAGAGAGAGAGAAAGAGAGAGGGAGCGGGTTGCGGAGTGCGGAGTGGATTCGGGGCTTTTTGGGTGTGTTGAAAATCCATTCAATTTAATGCGGCGCTTGTGTCTAGCCAACAAATTTTAATGCTACACTTGGCTCTAACCCTCTCTACCCCTCTCTCCACCCCTCTCCAGCCCTCTCTCCACCCCTGTAACCCTCTTCCTCTGTGTATTTTTATTGAAGCTTTAAAGCTCTTGCCATTTTTAAGCCCAAACATTCCTATTTTGCAATAAGCTTTAATTAGAAAATGGCCCGCGTCTCATTTCTTTAATATTAACCACACCCCCCCGCCCCCCAAACAGGGGGTGGATATTGATTTTTCTGCGGCTTGCCGCCACCCTCATAGAGGGTTTTTCAAATGAATGAAAGCTGTCGTCAACGTTGTTTTATGCTAATGAAGTCACATTGTGTGTCGTCGACGTCGTCTACACGCCCACCAAAAAAAAAAAAATAATGGAATCACATTAAAATACAGTACGAAAAAAAAAAAAAAATATTAAAAGAAGAAGGCAAAGGCATTGCGCTGAAACGTGCCTCGAATGACTAATTAGCATAATATAAAAAGAAAACAACAAAATTCATATGAAAGTCACCCTTACCCTGTTGCAAAAATATAGAGGGAACGAAAAGAGGTGTTGCATATCAATGTAGTGGGAATATACATACATATATGTATGTTTGTCTCGGGTAGCAAAATCTCCAGAGTGTGGGAATACTTTCAAGATACTTTTCACAGTAAAATGTTTGAAGAGAAGCTTTAAGATCGAACTGAAAATAAAATGAAACTCTGAAAAGTGTGAAATAACGCAGAAAAAAGGGGAGGTATTGTGGGAATACTGAGATTGGAATGGAATAAGGCATTCCTTTTTGGCATGGATAAAATATAGAATATGGAGAATAAAAATTGTCTCTCTTCGCGGAATAAACCGATTTTCCACCATGAATAACTTAAAACAACTTAAAAAACTCTCTCACAAAATGATTAACCATTAAAATAGTTTCCATATAGACATCTTTAATTAGGATCGCTCCACATATCATATTTATATAGAATGTTAATCGTTTTTTTCGCCGCATTCTCAGCAAACCCCATTTCAATAATATGTAGACTACATTTTCGCATTAAAGCTACCATTCATCAAATATCAGCCCCAATTTATGGTTTTATTAATTATTTTTTTAATTTTCGATTATCGCATATCACGGAACCTTGATTTACTTATGATTTACCATTGTTCTCTGTCTTTTCTTCCTTTTTGTTCTCTTAATTATAGACTCGAACAAACAAAAAAAAAACATTTTGTACATACAAAAAATGCATGACAACGGTAAATGGCAAACCATGCGTAGCCTGGAACGCAGTGGAATGAAACCAAGAAACAGTTGGAATGCCAGCAGCGATCTTTAAATGCGAAAAAAGTGGAGGCATTTCCCGGAGACGACGAAAACCTATCGATGAAGAAAATGTTGCTGAACATTGAGGAAAATGCATCGTTTTCTTAGCATACAGCAAAATATTAAATTACGCAACTATCATCAGTTACTTTTGTATTTTGGGGCATTACCAACACTGGCTGCCACTGCTGCTGGAGGTGGAGGACGAAGGAAGAAGGGTACGACGAAGAGAACGGGCAGAGGAAGTCGCAGAGGAAGGATCTGCAGAAGCAGAAGGATAGCAGAAGGCGAAAGAAGAGCTGGAAGGAAACAGAAGCAGCAGCAGCAGCAGCATCTAAAGAGCAGCTACATAACGTAACAATAAACGTAACGCAACGTAACGTTACGTGAAGAGACAGAGAGAGAGAGACAGAGAGAAAGAGGGAGAGAAGAGTATAAATAATAATTATTCTTAGCCCAAAATATACATTATTAAACCCAACGCTGCCACTGTTCCTAAGACAACAAAAAAAAAAAAACCCAACCACAAAAGAAAAGAGAAACATAGCCCGTAGTCCTTAAACGTAACCCATAAACGTAACATAACGACACACACACACTCGACACCAGAATCCTATCCGAATCCTAGGCCAATATTTCGATCATCATCAAGAATCAGTACTACCATCGGCTAACACCAGCGATCAGCGATAATCGATCATCGATAATCGATCCTCCCTTGCCACAAAACAAACGACGGCTGTGGCAGACAAGGGAGGCGACGCAAACGAGGAATATGGCAACACCGCAGGTCAAGGACTTGGTGTTGCGCTCGCCCTCTGGCTCCCCGGAAACGATTGCCTACGCCTGGCCCCTGCAAATAGGCCATGGACAGGATAAGCACGACAATGGGATCGATATCATTGATACGATTAAGTTCGTTTGCGATGATCTGCCATCGATACAATCGGCCTTCGAGGAGATCAATCTCAATCAAATTGACACTGCCTGCTATAAGACTATGACAAATCTTGTCGATCGCTTCAACAAGGCCGTCGACAGTATTGTTGCATTGGTAAGTATCCCGTGGCCATATCTATGCATAAGATCCCTATTATATGGTTTTCCCACCCATCTTCCATGTTTAGGAAAAAGGAACGTCACTGCCCGCCGAGCGATTGAATAAGTTCGCTCACCCTAGCCTTCTAAGACACATTTTGCAATTAGTTTACAATGCTGCCGTTCTCGATCCGGACAAACTCAACCAATACGAGCCCTTCTCGCCGGAGGTCTATGGCGAGACGTCATACGAATTGGTCCAGCAGATGCTCAAGCATGTCACCGTCAGCAAGGAGGACACGTTCATTGATCTCGGTTCCGGTGTGGGACAAGTGGTACTCCAAATGGCCGGATCCTTTCCGCTGAAGACTTGCATTGGCATCGAGAAGGCCGACACACCCGCCCGCTATGCCGAACGAATGGACTTGTTCTTTCGCCAGCACATGGGCTGGTTCGGCAAACGCTACTGCGAGTACAAGCTGATCAAGGGCGATTTCCTGGTGGACGAACATCGCGAGAAGATCACCTCCTCGACGCTGGTTTTTGTGAATAATTTCGCCTTTGGCCCGACGGTCGATCATCAGCTGAAGGAGCGTTTTGCCGATCTCCGCGACGGTGCCAGGGTTGTGTCCTCCAAATCGTTTTGTCCCTTGAATTTTCGTATCACCGATAGGTAAGAGATTACTCTCGACCTTCCAGTACTTTAATCCTAATCTTTGTTCACCTTTCTGTTGTAGAAACCTCTCGGATATCGGCACCATTATGCATGTGAGCGAAATACCGCCACTGAAGGGCTCTGTTTCGTGGACCTGCAAGCCCGTCTCGTATTATTTGCATGTGATTGATCGCACCATATTGGAGCGATACTTTCAGCGGCTGAAAACCAAAGGCGGCAACGATCATCACGAGCATGTTGGTAAGTTGATTGACAGAAGAGGCTGACGGAAGGATTAACAAAAGGATTGCGGATCAGAATCGATAAATCACCAAACAATCACAGAATCACAGCTTTTTTGTAGTTTTTCTCAGTTTTTTTTTGGTTTAATCAATCAATCACTCTCAAAGTCGTATCAGTCTATCAATCATGAACTTGTATCAATCACTAAAATCGCTTTATTTTGTAGTTATTTAAGATCAATCACGAAAATCTGATCAAGCATTAATAGCACACAGAATCGTATCAATTTTTCAATCACGATTTGATTTTCTACCTCAAACAGTCACGTTTATAGTTTTAATTGGGGTTTCAATCACAAATCAATCACAAAAATAGCTTAAATTTTGATTTTTCTTGAAGATCAATCATGGATATCGCATTAATCTGATGTGGGTCAATCACAAACTCAATTAAATCAATGAATGAGAAACTCAATCGAAACCAAAAATCGTTTCAATCACAAATCAATCATGAAACTCGCTTAAATTTGTATAACTTTCAAGATCAATCATGGATTGGATAAATATAGTGTTTGTCAATCACAAAATCAATCAATCAGAAAATCTAGCAATCAATCAACCACAAAAATCAGGAAATAAACCTAATCAATCAATCAATCACGTAAATCATTTAAATTTGGGATTCAATCACAAGATTCGCATAAATTGTGACTTTTCTTCAAGATCAATCACGGCTATCGGTTATCTAGCGTTGGTCAATCACGAAATCCTGTGATCAATCCCGAAATCGTCTTTAATCACAATTCAACCGCAATATCTTCTTAAAGCATACATTTCTTGGTGTAGAAGCTAGTTCTTTTCCCTTCAATCATGATGTACTAATCCAAGGATCTCTCTCTTATCTTCAGGTACCGTTCGCACCACACGTGATCGCGCCAAGCGTGAGGCAAACGTTGGACAGCAGCACAACAATCATCATCATCATCATAACAACAATCACAACAACAACCACAGCAACAACAACAACAACAATCATCTGCAGCGAGAAAGAGAGCAATCGAACGGACCCACCGGAGGAGCGACCATCAATCAGCGCCATCAATCGCAATCCCCGGCAAATGTCAGCGGCGGCGGACTAGGAGGAGCAGCAGGCGGTGGCGCCACAGCAGCTGCCTCCAAGACGCGCCAGCAGTTGCAACAACAGCAGCAGCAGCAGCAACAGCGGAGCCTCGACATGGAGAGCAGCACGGAGAGCGACGGCGAGGCAACGAATGGCAATGGCGGCAACACCACCACCACCACAACGACCACATCCGCCTCGAATGGCGGCGGCGGCGGTGGCAGCAGCGGGCCCATGACGCGACGCCTGTGGTACGACTTTTCCAGCTCGAAGGGCAAGAGCTCCCAGTCGGACGATGAGGAGAACAACAACAGCAACAGCAATGGAGGCAACACCAGCGTCACGGGTGTGCGGCAGGCGCGTGCTGCCACGCAGAAGAAGCGGAAGAAGCTCACCCGCAAAGCGGCGATTGCCAGCAAGTCGGCGGCAGCGGCCCAGAGGGAGGCGGAGGCGGCCGCCGCCGTGGCTTTGGCCAGCAAGGACTCGTCCTCGAAGGAGGATGCACCGCGTGCCGCCAGCGCCGGCCCTGGACGCAAGGGACGCATGAAGAAGGGGGCCGGTGGCAGGGGCAGGAAGTCCCTGAAGATCGTGGGACTGGATGCGCTGCACAAGCAGACGGTCCTGAGCACCACGCAGGATTCCGCGGCCAAGAAGCTGCCAGCGGCACCGGGCACCGTCGACCAGCAGCTGACGTCGCTGCTGACGGAAACGATGTCCCATCGGGAGCTGGACATACCAGCGGCGCCGCAGGACACCCCCTACGGCCTGCAGATCCTGCTCGAGTGCCTGCGCTCGCAGTACATGTCCTTCATGGATGTGATGAAGTCGAACGCCTATCTGCCGCAAATCCAAAAGAACATTGCCCAGGAGCAGGAGCGCATGTCGCGCCTGAAGAACCGAGCCAGCCAGCTGGACAAACAGATCAAAGTCCTCATTGACGACAGTGTGGCGCTGCTCAAGGTGCGAATGAACGAGCTGGGCATCAATGTGAACTCACCGAACGACCTGATTGCCCAGGCCAAGGAGATTGTGGGCAGGCACAAGGACCTGCAGCACACGGTTAGCAAAATGAGGAACGAGGTCACCTTCTACGAGGGCGAGCAGAAGATGCTGCTTAGCAAACAGCTGAAGAATCTGCCGGAATACCAGAAGCTGTGCGGCAATGGCCCCATCAATGGCAAAGTGAAGCTGGAGCTGCCGTCAGAGCTCTCGGAGACGACAGCCCACGAGCTGGTACTCAAGGAAATAGCGAACACCCTGAGCCAAAGGAAGAAGCTGTACGCCCAAGTCTCCACCATCGAACAGGAGACGACAGTGCTGCAGAAGACGGCCGAGGACAGGAGCACAGCGGCCTCACTGCTGGCCCAAGGCACAAACATTACTTTGGCCAGCAGCAGCACAAGCAGCAGCAGCAGCAGCGCCGGCAGCAGTGGCTCTGCTTCAGCCCCAAATCCTGCCTTGAATCCTGCCCCACCCAAAGCCAGCGGCGTCAAGGGCTCCCGACGCAGTCGCGAGCATCGCGTGCGGTCACAGGAGTGGCCCGAGGTGCCCGAAGTGGGCAAGATCCAGGAGGAAAATCCCGAGGTGTTGGCTCTGAAGATTGTGGAGACATGCCGGCAGATCGAGGCAGGCACCTTCCAGGCAAAGACCAGCGCGGCGCCGTACCAATTGAATGGCAAAAACAAGGAGCCGCAAATGCCCACCGGTGCTGCGGCTTCGGTGAGCATTAAATCCTCGCCGGGAGCGGCGGGAGGACATCATTACAAGGACAGCACTTTGATGCCAGCACCGAAGCAGCAGCAACAGCAGATGCAAGTGCAACAGTTGCAGGTGGCACCCTCGCTGCTGCCCAAATGCGAGCTGCCAGGCATGGGAATGGGCCTGAGTTTGGGTTTGAGCCTGGCGGGACTCTCCGCCCGCAAGCAGGAGTCCCCGAAGGTGGCAAACTTTGAGGATCGCTTGAAGAGCATCATTACGACAGCCCTGAATGAGGACCAGGAGCAGCGGAGCAAGGCCATACCCCCGGAAATGCCACCACAACCCTCGCCATCGCCCCTGCAGAGTCCCGTGTCGAAGCGAAGCAAACAACAGCTGCACCAGCAGCAGCAACAGCAGCAGCAGCTGCCTCCCTCGAGTCTGCACAACATCATTACAGTGTCCACCCAGGGATTGATGCATCTGAATGCGAATACCACCATTTCGCCCATCACACCGCCACTGCCGGGACCCGGAGCGGGGGCCACGGCCTCGACGGCACCGCCACCGCCCGCGAATCTCCCGTACGGGGCATATGGCGGCAAGAGCACGCCCACGGGCAAATATCAGGCAGCCAAGGAGCAGCACAGCAAGTACTCCCCCGCCAGGCAGCAGCAGCATACACCATCCTCGGGCGCTGCCTCAGTGCCGCCGCCGCCACCGCCACAGGTGCCGGTCTCCTCCCACATGGCAGCGCTGTACGCGGCCGGACAGCCAACGGCACCCACTCCGGCGGACTTGGGCTACCAGCGACGCCGTGCCTCGGTGAGCGCCAGCAGCTATGAGCATTTCCTCGTACAGCAGCAGCAACAGCAACAGCAGCATGCCCTCATGATGGCCGCGGCCGCGCATGTGGCACAGCGACAGCGAGCGGAGGAGCATCATCAGCAGCAGCAGCAGCAACAACAGCAACAGCAGCAACATCGATTGCAGCAGCAGCATCTCCATCACCATCACCACCACCATCCGCATTCGCATCCGCAAGAGTTCAAGGCCCCGCCAGCGGATAATCTTCTACAACGCTCGAGCAGTCGCGATCAATTGGTGGAGCCACCGCCACAGCAGCAGCCGCACAACATGGAGCTGCTGCCACGAGCAAGTTCTGCCAACTCGGATTACGGGGCGTACCGCGTACGGCCGCCCAGTCGTCCCAGCTCGAACTCCTCGCAGCCGGACTACACGCAAGTGTCGCCGGCCAAGATGGCGCTGCGTCGTCATTTGTCGCAGGAGAAGCTCAATCAACATGTGACTCCGCAGCCGACACCGCCGCCGCAGGGACTGCCGCCACCGCCCACGGGCAAGACCATTGGGGATCTGGTGAATGGGGAGATTGAACGGACGCTGGAGATCTCCCATCAGACGATCATCAATGCGGCCGTCAATATGAGCACCAGCGGGACCCAGTTCATGGAGAGGGCCTTCAACGAGCGGGCCTCCTCCAATGAGCGGCTGCTCATCAATCTGAATGCCCAGCGGCCGGAGCGAGTGCATGTGCGGCCGCTGTCGGACGAGTCGCAGGAGGTACATCCCACGAACTATGTGTCCAGCGGTGGGGCAGCAGCAGCCCAGGCAGCCGCTGCCGGGCAGGGCAGCAACAACAGCAACCTGGCGACCCTGGCACATGTGGCATATGTCCAGAAGAGCGCGCCACAGAGTGGCGGTCGAACGGCGGCGCCAGCCACACCCACGCCGGCACGTTCTGTCAGAGATTCGTATCAAACGGTGGCACTGCCGCGAGCGGAGATGAAGGGCTGCATTGAGGCGTACTTCCACGATGAGCAAAAGACCAAGAACGTCGGAAGTACAGGGGCAGGAGCAGCCGGAGGAGGCGCGGCAGCTCTGAGAGGACCCCGTCTGAATGGCGCCAATCCTCCGTTGGAGGGTAAGTATTCCAGGGAATACTCAGCGGCGATCCATTTTCACTGAACCTTCTCTTTATCCTTCCTTTAGGTCTCGCTGCCTCACTCCAAGATCATGTGCGTGCCAGGAAATACAAAGAGGAGACCGAAGAGCGACAAAGACGTGCAGCAGCAGCTGCCTCATCCTCTGCATCGGCACCGTCTGCAGGCGCAGCAGATCTGCAGCAGCATTATGGACAGGCCCCACCCGCCCATAGCTATCTACACCATCCGATCCATCATGGAGCAGCGAGCTTGAACGGCAGCAGCAGTAGCAGCAGCAGCGGCAGTACACCGCACAAAGTGGAGCGTAAGCTGTCGAATCTATGCCACAAATAACACGAGAATCCGTTGCTCATCTTTGAACTTTATTTCTGAATTTTAGTTGGGGTCAAGCGAACCTCTCCTTTGGCGCCGCATCATCAGCCGTCGCGACCCTCGAAGATACCCCACTATGAGCAGCCGCATGTCCACGCCCATGCCCACGCCCATTTGTATGCCAATGGGGGACAGGTGCTGCAGCCGCCACCGGCACACGATGCCACGACGCCCTCGCCAACGCCTTCATCCTCGTCCTCGTCGTGCGGCAGACGCAGCAACACTAACAATGGGAAAATGCTTGTGGAGCCGCCGCTGCTGATGAGTCCGGAGATCAATTCCCTGATGGGCGATGAGCGACCGCTGCAGTTGTCCACGAATACCCATCATGTGATGCAACAGCAGCAGCAGCACCACCAGCAGCAGCATCATCATCACAATCATCAGCAGCAGCAGCATCTGAGAGTCGCTGCACACTTGGGGCATTCCCATGGCCACAGTCATAGCCACAACAACAGCAGCAGCCACAGCAGCCACGGCCACAGTCATAGTCACGGCCACAGCCACAGCCACAGCACCACTCCCACATTGGGGGTAATGCAACGCAATGCCAATGCCAATGCCAATAATGCCGCCGATGATGGTAAGCTATATGTGGGCCAATCCCAAGAGATAGGGCCAAAAGCACACCACTATCCGTTACAACCACCGCCTGCACAAGTATTCAATAACAAAGAGCAAAAACAAAAGTCACACAATCGCCTCTACCATCAGCACAAGTATTCCACACGACTCTCCTCCCACGCCGAGTGGGTGGCAGAAGATTTAACCATCAAGAAGGTCGAACCGGAGAAGGAGTCGGTCTCGGATGAGGGCTCCTCGACTTCCGACTCCAAATCCGAATCTGATTCCACTTGATTTTTGGACACCACATACACTCACTCACACACACACACACTCGCACGCACGCACGCACACACATTGTTATGCACCACAAAATTATACAATTCTTATTTTTAAATTTAAATATTAAAAAAAAAATAACAAAAATCAACTAAAAAATTTCCTTAAATGTTGCGTGTGTTGTTTTGTAGCCTTGGTTTTTGTCTCCATTTACACGTAGTGCACTACACTGTTTTTTCAATTGCTTAATTTTGTATTCTTTTTTTTTATTTTTGGAGTGGCTTTTTTATTATTTTTTTTTTAAATATACTATATTTGCTTTAATAATAGAGCTGTGCAGCAGAAAATGCAGACTGAAAGAAACTAAAAAAGAAATGATTCAAAATTTATAAATTTATACATTTTCCCCCACTTTTTTTTCTTGTTAGTCCATAGAATAATTATACTGAATAAATTGTACGATTATTAAACGGGTTTGTCATACTTTTTCACACACAAAAAAATATTCAAGTCAAAAGCAACATTTTTTGTATCATATATATAAAAAAACCAAAGACCAACAACAAGAATCAACTGTAATCAAAAGCCAACAACATTCGAACATGCTAAAAAGTACTATCAAAAGTTTATAGAACACATAAAGTTGTTTATGGGATTTTAAGAAGAGAAAGCACTCGCATTCCCTTGGTTAAACGAACTGCTTAACGTCTCGTTCACTGCTTACCCTTTTTGTTAGAAAAACTGCTTACTTCTTTGGAAGAACTGCTACCCTGTCAAGCTCTTCGTTAGATGAAAATCGTGACTCCAATTCCCATGCGTCTTCTATGTGTTCTATAATTTTTGGCATAGTATAAACCACCTCTACGCCTTCCACCTCTTTATCCTAAGCGTCATGCCAAATCAATCATACAAATATTTGCATATATAACATGCCATCCGAGAGACATATACACCCCACACACACACACACACACACACCACACTCAAAACTCTTTTGTAAAAATTACAATTTCAAAATTAACCCCAAATCGAACTCAAACTCAAACTTAAACTCTTCTGGAATGTTATTACAAATAATATGCATAATTAATTTTCAATTATACTAAACGAAAACAAAAAAACAAAGTTTTAATTGGTAATACCGAAAACAAACAAAACCCTAAACCATCTTATCCAGCCCTCCTTATGATCCCTATTCTATTATGCTCTACTCCATACAGTTAACGATTTGGCAACGCAACGTACTATAACTAATTACGATCCCAGACGTCGCCTTCGCACGACTCTGTCGGGCGCAACGAAACTATCGGCACTCGTCTATGAGAGTAGTAATCAGAATTACAATCAGAATTTGAATTTGAATGGATATGTCCTGGCCGATAGTAGTAGTAGTAGTTGCTCCCACAGTATATCCCCCAAATAACCATTGAATCGAAATCGATTGATTTTCGAGATTCGAACAACCTAAAACACATGTTTGTTGTTGGAAAAGATAAACCCCATATAACACGAAAAAATCGACAGAAAAAAGACAAACATTTAATTTTTTGCGTTTAATAATTTACCCACTAAACAAAAAAAAAGTACAGAATTTATATGCCAAAAAACAAAAACAGATATACAATCCGTAATTTAAAAAAAAAAAGACCCAAATTTTTATGAAAATTTTAACGAGCATGAGGTAAGTTCTGTTGCCGCTAATTGGTTTTCCTTTTAAACGATTATGATTTTACTTATGATTTTCTTTTGATTTCTCAATTATCATTTTTCGTAACCACTCTCTTTCGTTTATTCATTAACCCACTTACACACACACACACCACAGAAACCCCCTTGTGTCCACCCACTCACACACACACACACACAAAACATTTCCCCCGCTGCACGCAAAACGCAACGCAACTGTACCACCGAAAAAAAAACAAACACTATGCTTAGGGCCACGCACACGCACACACGACGAATCCTAAAAACAAAAATGAATCCAAAAATCACCTCACAATCCAAGATCTCAAGGATCTGCTAAGATCATAAAATATATCCCATTCTAACGCTGATTCTTCCGTATCCCACAGATGATGTCATTGCCGCTGATGACGAGTCCCATTGGCAGCATCGCGTGAGCTCTGGCTTCGATCGACTGGTGGCCTTTGCCAGCACCGAATTGGACAAGACACGGCGCAGCATTGACGGGGACACAGTGCCGGCTTCGATCAGCTGCAACACATCGCCGGACTCGGGGATCACGCACAGCAGCAGCAACTCGGATGCAGTGCGCACATTTCTGTCCACGTCGTCCAGCTCCTCGCAGTTGGAGCTACCGATCGGCAGTGGCGGCAGTGGCAGCAGCAGCCACAGTCTGTACGGCAGCAGCCAGGTGCACAATCTGAGCAATCATTTGCAGCAGCACAACAACAGCGGCGGCAGTGGCAGCAGCAGCAGCAGCAGTGGCGGCAGCAACAGCAGTGCCCACAACATGGTGCATCATCACCAACAGCAGCAGCAGCCCCTGCAGCAGCTGCCATCCCAGCAGCAGCAGCAGCATCATCATCTGACGGATCATCTGAGCGACAGCAGCATGAAGTCCACGGCTGGCAGCTCCCTGAAGACCGTCTCCCCGGTGGATCCCAGTGCCATTGACTCGCCGCCGCTGTCGGATGTGGGCCTGCCACGGACCCCGAGTCCGAGTGCGGCCAGTGTGGCCACGCCTCCGCTGGCGAACGCCCCCTTGGGGCTCGGCAACGAGCTGGGTATACCGCTGAAGTACCAGCGCAAGTCGAAGAGCGGCTCGGAGAAACACTACAAGAAGAAGTTCTGCGAGCGGAATTGGGAGTACGATTGCGACGAGCTGTTGGCCTACTCCAATTCGAGTGCGCCGCCCACAGCAGCCGATGCGGCTGGGAATGGACCGCCTGCCCTGCTGGACACGGCCAGCGGTGTTGGAGGAGTTGTTGCCTCCATGATGGGTGGTAAATCGGGCAAATCCCCGAAAGAGAAATCATCGCCGCACCACAGTGCCAACCATAATGCCGGCTACCATCACAAATCATCCAAGTTCCGGCCGAAGGGCAAGGACTGGGACTGGTCGCTGGACAGCCGCAGTCAGACGGGCGACGGCCTGCTGCCACCCACATGCCCTCCGAACGGGGCGAACAACAACAATAATAATAACGCCACCACCACCACAACGAGTAATTAATTTAGTAAACTAATTTAGTTCAATTTTGCTGAATGGAAAAGGAAATTAAATCCAAAAACCGCCCCATGCGCCACAAAAGTATGCAATGCTTCATGCTTTTTTTTTAGCCAGATTTTGTTTGAATGTGCACGAACGATGTGGTGGATTATATTGTATGTATTTAAAAAAGAAAACTAAACAGTTTTTTATAATTTTAACTAAATGAATTGTGTTTTTTCCGCATGGTTAACTTATTGTATAGCCCCCCTCCGCCCACTCACCCAATCGTCCCTCACATTTGTTTCAGTTCTGACCTGCCCGGCCCCTTCTACTATATACAGTTATTATCCTGCCCCGCCCCCAACTACTACTATTACTACTTCTACATCTAGTGTGTTTTTATTTGAGAATTGCAAACCATTTTAAATTAGGCTAGACGCGTTTTTTCATATTAGTTTTGTAAGAGAAGAGTTTGAGGATCATAATGATGATGATGAGCCCCCGAGAATGAGAGAATATGAGAAACCCCACAAAACTTTGCTGATTGAACAATGTTACTGACTTTCTATATTACCGATTACCAATTATTACCAACTATTATGTATTTAATTATTTGTCTCTTTTATTGTTTAATTACGTTTTTTTGTCCCTAAGTTGAAAGTTTTTGCCTTTATTATTAATTTTGAAATAAAACAAATTGTCAACTAATTAAAGAACCTTTGTTTTTCTTCTGTTCTGTTCCATCTTTTGGTTTTGTGTTTGGTTTTGTTCTTAAAAACGAAAGATGAATTGGGACCAACCCCTCCAAAATCGAAATCCGAACCCGTGACCCGATTTGCCCTTAAAGAACGTTGCTTCCAACAAAATCGAAAACGAATATTCGTATATGAGAAATATATGATATTAAACGAGTAAAAGATTAAAAGTAAAAGTAGCAAGAGTTTTTTCTTTGCATTAAGAGACTTGGCAGCAATAATATTTCAATATTTGAGCAGCACTTTATAACGATATATAATATATATATACATACATATGTATATTTATATATGGCACAAGACAATTTCACATTTTTTTGGTACTTTTTTCATATATCTTTTTTATTTTCTAAAGTTGTTTTTTTAATAATGCAAATATGGAAATAGAAATATGGGAAATATGGGGTGCTATAGGAGTGCTCAAAAAAACAGCAGCAACAAAGATGGTGTGTACTTTAATCGCAAAAACAATAAATCCAAAACAACAAAAAAAAAACACTGAACAGTAGAGGAAATTAGATAATGTATACAAGCAACATGCAATATGCAATATGCAACATGCAGTAGCAGCAACAGCAGCAGCAACAGAACAACAAGTAACCTTATTAATTAAAGAATTTTCCACCTCAGCGAGATAACAACAATTTTATATATATATATATATTATATATATATTATTATAGCAGGCATATACAACATATATACATACATATATTATACATATAATATATAGAAATCGGGGAAGGAACTCAACAAAAAATATCAGGAAACCAATAATTAAAAAATGATTTACAAAAAGCATTTAAAAAACAAACAAAAACCAGCATAACACCAACAAAATATATTAGCAAACAATAAACATTTAACAAAAAAAAAAGGAATGCATATAATACCAATAATATTAAAAGAAAAAAAAAAACATATAATTAAAAAATATATATATAGCAAATAAAGGGAATTTCAAATGTGCTATTAGCGTAGTAATGATTAAAAAAAAACCAACAATATTATGGAACTAATAGAAATACTTCAAGGGGCAGTACACACGACTTTTATACGTACATACAATATATATATTATGTACATATTATATAGGCATATACCCATTATATACAGAGTCCGAGCTAAAATCGGGGAAATCGGAAATGAGAAACGAAACGAAGTAAAATGAAAAACAAGTGTTGTAGCAAATGGAATATTATTTTGGCGCTATTAAAACAAAATGTCATGTAAAATGCATATAAAATATTAATAAAGAATAGTTAAATTTACATGTAAAATTTATAAAAAAAAAACAAAAAATAATAAAATAAATCAATAAAAAGAATATATAAAAATGTCGGCGAAAAAAATGTGAGAAGAAGTAAAGAAAACACATTAATAAGCACACACACACACATATTAACATTAAAAAGGTATTATTATGTATATTTAACAAATATTTATTGCATATTATTATTTTAAACTTAAACGTTTAATAAAAAATATTAAAATATAATTAACACAAATGCAATGAAGTGAGTTTTAGTGGGATTTCGAAGGAAGGGAAAAGTCTCTCAAGTATTCAAATGTATTATCGGATACTTTCGGACATTCATACCATTTTACGGAGTACCGATGGAGTCACAAGAATGAGAACTTCCTGGGACCGGGACCCAAAGAGTAAGAGACTAAAGACTGGGCTGTAAATCGTATGTAGGGAACAGCATTCCCAGTGCTGCTCCATCCCCAAATTCGATCAAAAAAGAGAGAGATCTGGACAGTCAATTCTGTTTTCGTTTTTCTGTATTTTATGTCATTCAAATATCTTATAAAAAAGTACAGTTTTGGTTCCGTTTTAACTTGAATGCTCTGTTGCTGTATACATAATTGCATATCAATTTTCATACATATCTCTATAAAGTGTTCCCGGTGACAAATATGTTCCACTAAATTTACATACCATACTTATCGGCTATTGCTATTTGCATAGTACATACATACATACATACATATATTTGTTATCTATTGTTTGAAAGCGGAGGATCCTAGGGGGTGCATTTGTTAATCTTTCGTTTATAGAACTTACGACATTAAATACATATTGTTTTGTTTTGTATTGGATTTAGTGTGGATTTCTGATTATTGTAGGACTCTATGATTACGGTTGCTGACTATGCATATAAGAAATTCTCGGCTCTGCTGAAACTCAATTGTTTCCCCTAGCGTTTCGCGTGTAAATGAGTGTATATTTCTTTAATGTACTCGTATAACATTATATTAAACTATTTATGTGTGTATATTTTTTTCTTTTTATGTTTGTATGTATATTTGTTTTTGTTTCTGGTTTTTCCTGTGGTATATGCATTTTACATATGAATTGTTTTACAATAAAGCACATTAATCATTTCTTTTTTTTTTAAATTTTTTACAAATATGTTTTTAAAAACTTTAGACACATTAAAATTGTTTTTTTAGAACGGAATTGTGTTCGGGTAATAGACTTTTACTTTGTTGCACAAATTCTGAAATAGAAAATTTTTTTTAAAGCTAAGTATTGTTAAAATTTGGAAGAAAAATAACTGGGACCGCAAGAAACGAAATTACAACTAGAGTTCCAGACACTAGAGAACTCGCATGAAATCCAAAGGCGATAGGCCATAGGGTAGGGTGATAGTTAAGATAAAATCCTAGAGAACTAACCGCAATTTAAAACGCGATTTAAACAAAAAATATATAAAAAAAACATTTATAACAAACAAACACTTATATCTAATCGAAGAAGAATCAAAGCATTACGGATAAAAGACAGATAGAAAGTATAGTAATAGAACGATCTGGGAGTGGGGGGAAATAGTGTTAGTAAAATCGAAGGAGGGGCCTATCCATATAGCTATGTATATCCATATCTGAACAATTGAATACCGTACAATACCATACAAACACACAATTGAATTCTGACAATCTCCGTTCCATATGACCCCTGAATAAACATGGGAAATATCTCACTCTAGAAACTGTTCTGGGGGTCACAGGAATACTCGACGAATGCCGAGACTTTATGTAGCTCTATAGTTCTCTAAGATGTACATTCGTTTTACAATTACATATTGTTTGTAAATTTGTTTTCCGTTTTTAAAACCGCTGCACACGTTTCCTTCATTCAGACTTTAAGTTCGTTTCGTTTTTTGTAAGGTTTGTTCAACAGTAAAAACTATCATCCATTTACATACAGAAATCATCATTGGTTTAAGGATTAGGTTAATATTACAATAACAATATACAACAGTGGTAGGGGACAGGGCCTGAGGGTTGCAATATATGCGATAGATCGAAGAGCTCAAGCCGGAGCTCTCTTCTCTCTCTCGCTCGTTTTTGCACGTAGATATATCGGATAGTTTTGAAACCAATGATAGGCTAGAAGCTAAGCTGTGGTATAGAGTTTAGAGTTAAGCAGGAAGTGTGGGATGATTTTGGCGAAGAGAAAGCTCATTCTGTGTGGAAGAGAGACAGACACTGATACATTGAGGCACGGGATTAACTAGACACGAAATGAACACAACAATGAAACTAATCGAGACGATCGTATCGGATCGGAGAAGGTCGGATCGAAGATTTGTCCTACAACTGATCCACATGCTCCAGCAGATAGGCCACCACTGTGGCATCTTCTGGCATTTGGGAAACAGACTTTTCATCCACCTTCTCCTCTCCTTTTTCCTCTCTGGGTTCGGTAACCTCCTCCTGAGCCTTCTCTTCGTGCAAATTCTACAAGGTATCCAGTATACTACTGGGCGAGCTGTCATCCATCAGCGAGTCCGAGCTGAGGGTCAGAGCCGGATTCTCATCGCTGCACGCTGGGACAAACGCAGACGAGGGCACAAGGTCGATGGTGCAGCCATTGATCAGGAAATCCCGGTGCAACTCCACGGGACTATAGCGAAAGCAGGGCGTGGTTATGGGCGTCGTGGGCATCGACTTGGATATATCCATCGTATTGCGAGCGCTGTACGAGAGGTAGGATCCCCCTTGAATGCCATTGCTCGATGTTTCCCAGTTGAACGATGGCGAGATGTTGAAGAAACCATTTGTGGCATTCAGGTTGCCGCCTCCTCCTCCAGCGCCATTGCCACCTCCATTGCCATTAAAGCCTGTCAGATTGTTGTTCTGTTGCTGATGCGGCAGTGGTGTGGAGGGCACAGAGCGTGAGACAATGCCCGCAGAGCCTCCGCTGCTGTAGCCAGAGGACGAGCCCGCCGAGGAGCTGCATGTGGTGGCCGTTTGCTGGGATATGTTCCCAAACTTATTGTTGAAGCTCGGCGATACAATGGCAGCCACATCCACTTCGTAGAGCAGCGCAGCAGCCGCCTCCACGTCCTTTAGGGGGGCCACTGCCACCGAATTTTGGCTGTTGCTGTTCTCCGAGTAGAAGGTGTCGCTCGCATAGCTCGAGGCCTGAAAGCTGGCCTGCCGATTGAAGCTGGGCGATGGATGGCAGCTTCTCTGTAGCTGTGACAGCGGCACCGATTGCGAGCGTTGCGTCTCCGTTAGATCCAGATCGTCGCCACCCGTCAGGGCCAGGCTCGTCTCGAGATCCATAGAGTTCTGGTTAATCAAGGGATCCGCACTGTTCGTGTCTTGGAAGGAGTTTGTTCCACCAAATGGCCAATTTCCCACCATGCACTGCTGCAGCAGCGAGGGGCTGGGCGGCGCCGAGGCCGACGTGCTTGTGGGATAGCTATAGACATAGCAACGTTTTCTACGCGTTGCTCCAATCATGGGATCACGATTGCCATCGCAGTCAAGGGATTGCTGTTTGGTCAGCAGACTAGAACGTTGCCGCATCCGCGTGACGCCAGGACTGGCAAAGCAATTTTGTTGATTGGAATTTGTTGGATTCTGATGCTGCGGCATTTGATTCGTTGTTGTGCCTCCTGTTGCTGCTGCTGTTGCTGATCCGCCTCCATTGTTGATGTTGGGGGATATTGGCAGAAATATGCAATTTTTGTTGCTGCCATTGCTAGAGGCATTGCTCAGGCTGATCTTTCGCCTGTTGTTCGGGTTAGAATTGCCGTTTGTTGGCAGCTGTTTGGTTCGCAGCTGCTGTTGCTGTTGCTGCTGCTGTTGTTGTGGTTGGTTTTGTTGGTGTTGATGCTTCTTTGACATTAAAGCCAGAGACGCTGAGGCAGAACCCACATTCGCTTGACCGGACAACATTGTCGATGAGACGACCAAGCTCCCCTGTGGCGAGGGCATGGCCGTTGTGGCTCCACGATTCGGCGGTTGGGGGTGCTGGGTATGGGTCTGTTGCTGGTGCATCGCTGGCGCCATTCCCGCCTGTATCGCTGTCGTCGTCGACGTTATTATCGGTGTTCCTTGTGGATTTCTGTTCTGTTCTACAGCATCTAAGGAATTCAGTTGTTTTTCCTCAGCGTCTCCCATCTGAAAATATTGAAGCAGCTCGGTGTCGGGCTCCTCGGAGTTCTCCTCATCCTCAACGGGCAGGAAATAATCGTCCAGCTCGTGCTTATCCATATTACAGATGCTAATCACCCGCTCCCTGGGCAAACCCAGATTCTCAGGTAGTCCCGAATCGTCTGCAGCGGCCGTCAGGGCAGCGGCACTCTCCGCCGCCAGCAGGCGCTTTGCACGCAGCAGTATCATGTTGCTGGAGACCACCTTCGGTGTGGTGTTGTTGCTGTCCATGCTGCTGGAGGGGCTCACCGAACTGGAAATCATCAATTGCGCTGGCGGTCCCATGGACATGGGTCCCGGCGAGATGTCCGGTGGCGGTGGTGTCGCCGCAGTCGTTGTGATCACGGGCGGCACTAGCAGGGTTCCCCCGCCGCCCGTTGTACCGCTGCTCGGGGAATTGGCCCAAAATCCTTTCGTTTGCTGGGCCTTTAACACTTTTTTGCAGAATATATTGGATGTATTGTAGTCCTCCACCTCGTCCTTGATCACCATCGTTGTGGGCGATGGCTCATCCTGCTGCTGTGTGAGCACTACCGTTGGGGGTACAGCCACGCCCATCTCCATGATCTTGGGCGTCAGATTACGCACCGCACTGTTGCTTCGCTGTTCTGTGGCCAGGTTCATGGGCATCATTTGATGCAGATAATTCATTGGGGGCTGCTGCTGCTGTGGCTGCTGTTGGTGCTGGGACTGGTGTACGGGGGAGTCTATAATCTCCTGCTTGATCTTTACTAGCTGCTCCGTCTTCGGTTCATCAATGGCATCTTGACTGCTGCCTGCATCTTGCAGCCCAGCCACCAATTGATTGCAGCTCGACTCTGAGGATGTCGAGCCCTTGCGTTTCTTTTTGCGTCGCTTCTTCAGTGGTCCCATATCCTGGAAAAGGGAGATTGTATGACCCATTCTATGGTGGTAGCCCCTGGCTCACAAAACTTACGGCCAAAACACGCTTCTCTTTGGGTTCCCGGGGTGTGTACTTCTTGGCGCCCAAATGCACGCCCATGACCGTGGCATTGTTGCTCTTGATCCGCGTGCTCAGCTCTGCAATGCTGTCTAGTTTTGTGTTCAGCAGCTTCTCCGCCCAACTGCGCACCACATCCCAGTTCTCGCTGTCGCCTGTTGGCATGGGAGGCAGCACAACACCCGGGGAGTGATTCATCTGTGCAGTGGCTATGGCTGGAGCAGCAGCTTCGTCTCCTGTGGTTTGTTCGGTTTTGCACAGCGCCGGCAACTGTGGCGGCGTTAGCTTTGTGGTCTTTCGCATGGCCGCATAGCAGTAGCGAGAGTTTCCACGCGTTCCCAAACGACGTGGACGCACGCCCGGGAAGACCTGCTTCATTACTTTGCCAAAGTCTGCCGTGGACAGGGGCTTGATGCTCAGGCGTTCGCAATAGGCACTGGAAATGGAAGAATATCAGAGGGTTTTTCGATGGAAATGAGGTTCTCCCACTCACATGTAATCATTGTATACATCCTGCTTTGGTATGGAGACCTGTGCATCGTGTTCCAGGTGAGAGCGCACCCAATTGATGGTGTGATTGATCTCTGAGCGTGTGCCCAGCGGATTCTGTGGCTGTCTCAATGGATCCGAGTCCGCGCACTCCCCCGGCAAACGCAGATAGAGAAATAGTTTTTCGATTGGCTTCAAGACTGCAACACGTTCGAGGATCTGCGAGATTTGTAGCTTCGCATTGTCACTGGAGGGGGAGGGAGAATAAATACCAGAAAGATCTCCTCCAATCAATATATATACTCACTCAATGCTGGCCTCAATCACCTGCTGCACGCGTCGCATCTTCTCCTCGGAGGCAGCGGTCGAGTTGGACAGCGCATTCATGACATTCTCAGCAATGGTGGAATTAATGACGCCGCTTGTCGTGGGTACCGGCTCGACGGGATGCCGCTGGGCAGCAGGACCCCCGCCCGCTATGACAGGAGTCGCTGTGGCTGTGATCGGTGTGGTGGTGGCTGCTGCCGTGCCTGTACTCATGGCATGCATCAGCTGTTGGGCCGTATTAAAGTTGAGCGCATTCGCAAAGGCATTTCCCGCGGCCGTTGCAAATGCATTCGGTTGCAGTACGGACGTCGTGCCACTGCCAGCATTTGTAAACGGCGTCGGCACAAAGCCGCTGGGAGCGGGTACGGTCACGGATACAGGTACATTTGTGTGGTGGCTCGTGGGCGAGACCTGGGGGGGACAGTGGGGCCCAATGGCAGTGCCCACTGGCACGATGGTCAGGGGCGAGGCCTTGGCATGGATGATGGACGGGGCCTGAAACCGTCCCGAGGTATACGGTATGTCCGCTGGCTGTATGCCCGGGAGTCCAGGAATCGCACAGTTGCCATACGGATGACTGCTGGCTGGAAAGTTTGGACTCGGATTTGGATTCGGGAGCTTCTGGAGCGGGGTGGAAGCCGAGGCTAGAGCTGCTGCTGCTGCTGCGGCTGTTGGCGCCGCCGCTGATTTCGTCCACTGCGCACCCAGCTGGCCATGCTTCTCGGACATGGTACAGGTGCTGGCTAGGTGCTAGCGGCGCCTCCGATTGCCAGCACTCGTTTAGCTGCTCGCTTGCTCTGCTCTGTTGTTGCTCTGTGTTTTTGTTTTTTACAGTGTGAATCTCCCCTTTCCCACAAAGATTCCCGAGACTGTATTACGCACTAGCCGGACGAGCGGACGCGTGTGTGGTGTGGAGTGCCTTAGGAGATGAAGATTGCGGAGTCGATAACTGGCGCGACGAACATTTTGACGGCGACTGTGACGACGACGAAACGACACAACGGAAGATACGGATTGCAAGATAATAAAGCATTTACATCTTCGGTTTTCGCTGTGGATGGGCTGCGATTCGATGAGCGATGTGCTGGCGCCCTGGCCTTGCTACGCTCACTTTGTCGAGTAAAAACTGTCTAGACTATTCTAATGCCACTCTGCATGCGACTTTCTAATTAGACTATAACTAAATAAAATGGTATAATCCATTTTTTCGATTAAAAATTTTAACACAAGATTTTAACAGTGTGACCGCGGATCGTAAATAATAATAAATCGTAAATATACCGTAAATATACTGATGAATTCAAGTTCTATTTTCTTTCGTCGCATATTACTAGCTATATAAAACATTTAGCCATGCCCACATAATTTTATACGAGTGATGAATCAATTTCCTACTTGATTGGCTTAATTTAAATAATTGCATTTATTGGATTTCTATATAAACGTTGAAAATGAAATTTGAAATTTGAAAAATCTTTTGCGTCTCGAAATTTTAACACAGTGATACCAGATCGTCAAAGCACTTAATGGGCTATTTTTTACCAAGATTTTGAGATGTAAACACGGTGTTGCATTTAGATAAATGAAATATTGTAACTACCCAAATTAACAAATGTTTATGTGAACAGCGTTAATTAACAAATAAATGTATGATAATGCATGTGAAAACAGTTTTTATTGTACATAGACGTTCAAACTGTTATCGGTATCGTTACTTACCAGGGCAGGCAACAATGAACCAGTTGAACATATGTCTCCCGAATGACTATAAAATACACCAGTTAGTATATCAACAAGCATTTCTTGGTAATAAATTTGATTAATCTAATTTTTAATGCTCCTTATCTGTAGGATCTAGATATGAAAACACACGTATGCATATAGTTTAGAGAACCACTAACTGGAACCAGCGATTCTAGTGGAACTGTCCAGCCCTGTGGAAATAAAATGGCCGAGAGGCAACACTTTTCGTAATACATAAATTTTAACACTGAAAGTAGTGTAAATACGGCGGTTCTTTTAATATTAAGCAGAATATCAACAATAAACAATAATGCCCATTCAATTTGGTCCAAAAATATGTCGGGTGTGCCTGGAGGAGAGCCCACGCCTGCAGCGTCTCGATGAGACACGCGAGGAAGGCGAGGAGACTCCAAACGAAATGCTCATACAGCTGCTCGGAGTCTCATACAGCAAGGTAAGTGCACCCATCACATACGTTATTTGTGTGTTAAAAGTGCTTTTTTTTTCGCGTTTAATTTCAGCTGAATGACAAGGAAAATATACCAGAGGGCATCTGCAAGACTTGCAAGGTGGAGCTCAATATGGCATTTCAGTTCCGCGAAAAGGCTTTGGTGAAACAGGGGAGAATAGAGGAGTATTGCCGGGAGTTGGGCATGTTCGATGAGGCGGATGAGATGTTCATTAAGGAGGAGGATAGTCAAGGTGAAAGTGAAATTCATGGCGAGGAGACGCTTTACATTCTGGAAGAGGGAGAGGGTGTAGAAAAAACCGAAGGCGGCGACTACGTTCTGATGGAAGAGGGCGAAGAGCAGGAGCATGAGCTTGCGCAGGAGGAGCAGCAGGAGGACCAAGAGCAGGAGCAGGAGCAGGAGATAGTAACAGATAATGTTGAGTATTTGGAGGATAATTATTCCATCGACATGAATCCAGAACATAGTGAAGTTCTCGAGACCAAATCGTTCGAGGAGACGCCAACACAGCAAATGGTCCTCACAGAGGCAGCTAATGCCAGTATCAAGAGCAAACGTGGACGCAGCCGACGTGCAGATAACCTTCGTGCTTCGAATGTGATGAAGGGCGGCTACATTTGCGATATCTGTGGCAACTACTACGAGAAACGTGGACGTATGATGGAGCATCGTCGTCGTCATGACACTGTCTGTCAATATCAGTGCGAGTAAGTGTGGGGACCGGTGTGGTTTGACCATTTTAATGATTTCTTCTTTTGTGTAATTACAGACTATGTGATGCCGAGTTCCATGTGCGAGAACAGCTGCGGAAACACATGTACTCTCACACCGGCAGCAAGCCCTTCAAGTGCAGCTGGTGCAGCCGTCAGTTCTTCTACGAGAGCGTCTTAAAGGCTCACGAGAAGTAAGTGTCTAAAAACTTCATTACCAGCATCACAACACACCTGTCTAATTGTTAATTTCCTTACTCACAGCGTGCATCGTGGTATCAAGCCGTATGTGTGCAAGCTATGCGACAAACCATTTGCATACTCCCATTCTCTGACCAAGCACGAGCTTATCCATTCGGACATCAAATTGTACCGCTGCGACTATTGCCAGAAGGACTTCCGTCTGCTCCACCACATGCGGCAGCACGAGGAGACCAAATGCCATCAGAACGCTGTGATGATTGCCGAGAGCGCGCGCGTGGAGATGATGGGCAACGATGGACTGCACGAAGTCAAGCCATTATCGAATCAATGACGAACAAATAGATACTCCTTCTAGATGTTATCTTACTCTTAAAAATATATTATCTATGTATCACCTGAATACAAATTCAAGTTAATGTATAGCTAAAACCCAACTAGAACTAAAAAAATACTAGAAATACAATATAAATTATATATGTATGTCTCTTCCAAGTAGAATGGAGAGCCCAGCATATACGCAGCCGCTTTCACAGGCGCTTCACATTACTTACAATAATATAAACATCCATATCTGTTGAATGTTTATTAAGAATACTACACTTGAATGTCAATGAATGGCGACTGCCAGACCTTAATCGCAGTGTCAACGTAAATCTATTCAAGCAGACAAGAATCTATGCGTTTTTCTAATATATTATTGATGTCTTAACAATTTAAGTGTATTCTTGAGAAGCACAAACAGCCGGGTCGCAAAATTATTGTTTCACCTTGATGGATAATAACCCAGCTCCATTTTAATTCTTGTTTTTTTTTAAGCGATTTAAGATGAATTGATATCTATATTAACCATTTAGGTTGCTTTGATGTATATACATATATATATTTCGCTGGGTAACCATAAGCAGGCAAGGCGATATAGCCTAGCTTTTATGAATATGGGCCATAAAGAGCTTCCCGTAAATATATGTAGATATAGAAGTGTATATTTGTCTAATGTTTATAAAGAATACACCTTAATGTCTGTAGAATTTTAATTTATCTTAGAAGGTGTATATCTGCTTTCTAAATACGTTTGAGCAATTTAAATAACCCTCACCAAAATACAGAAACGACACTTAAATAACATGTAATATTTAAGAAAGAATGCTTGATGCTTTCTCTGGAATACGATTACAAGTATACCAAACATACAATATGTATATGTAAGTTTGTAAGGAAGAGACTTCCAAGGAAAATTGACTTCTATATTCATATATCTATATAAATAAACCGAACAAAATTCGATATGTTATTTTGATTTTCCATTGTCGGTCCGAAAAAGATTCTGGAAAAATTTGTAAATAACAAATTATATTATCCGATCAATTAATGCTTATTTTCTATCAAGTTGGCTAACTGTTTAAATAAGATGTCCTACTGAACTATTTAAAATAATGTTTAAATGTGTCTGTAGACGTCTCCAAATATACCTTCTACATGGTTTTTACATGCGCCTGTCGAATAATGGTAGTTTTTGGAACTACTGATTTTCATAGTAGCGCCGCCCTACCTTTATCTACATGTCAAATGTATCATGGTTTTTTGGTATTGCTTCGTTCAAAAAGCAATAAATATACACTAAAAGAATATTTAAAAACATTGTTAATATGCAAACACATGCAAAAAGTAACGCTTTTTTAATACCTCGAAATATTTAATAATATTTAAAGTATTTTCCTGATAATATTGTATGTTTTCTCGCTTTGATTCATACAGCCCTGCCCCTGCCCTGTTCCGCTTTACAGTCAAAAAAACAGTAATAAACATGAATATCCTTTAATTTAATCAAAGAGCTTCAATTGCCAATTAAGGGGCAGGGGCGTGCACAAAAAGAAATGGCGGATATCGGGGAAGCCCCAAAAGAAGCTGTCAGTCGTCCCCGAACTGCTCTGCCCCTGGGAGTAAAAATCCCAAACGAAATTGAAGTGCCGGGCAATATTTGATTTTCTTTATTTGCACAATCAATGTTGGGTGTCTTTCGGGGCCTTTACTCTCCCTTTGTGGGTGGGATGGGTGTGTGTGCGGGAGTTATGTTGAAAATTATGCAATAAATATGGACGGCTACATGTCGCCGCGAGTAAATAAAATGAAATGCGAAAAAAAACAGAACCAATTTGCACCGGAACGCATACAAAACATGAGGGAATGTACCATATCAAAGGAAGTTCCCCCAAATTACATGACTTGAATAAGTTTTTTTTGTGTGTTCTCTGCTGCTGTTGCTGCTGGTGTCTTTCTTTTATTTTGGTTGTTCTCTCCCGTGTATTTTTACCACTTTAGTGTTAAACAAAAAAAATAAAATAAAAGAAAAGTTCTTATGGACACTGGGAGAAACCTTTTACACCCCCCATGGAGTTTTGTATTTGATTGCGGGATGGTAGTAGGACGGTGGTGGTAGTAGGACGAGGACCCACAGCAGGATGAAGTAAAACAAATTCAAACAAATTTGCACGCGATTTGACATGTCGAATCCATAAAAGCGCTTCAAACGATTGGATTATGGGTGTGAACGTAGAGCCACAGACGAAACTCAATTGCCAAATTGAGATTCGGTCCTTTTAAACTGATTACGAGGCAGTCCAGGCTATCAATTGTAAATTTATGTCCCCCTACCCCCAAAACCCTTTTTTGCCTTTACCTTTTCGGATGAGGCTTAGCCTTGACCTGCGAGCCATGACTCGGCATCGACTCGACTTGACTCATCAGAAGAGGCGCCGCCACCGCCGCCGCAGCCGCCGCCACCTTTTTGTGGCAAACAAATCAGTAAATTTACGAGCTGAATTGCAAATTCAGCAGCAGCACTGACATTGGCAAATCTTTGAAAGAGTTTGCATATGAAACAGGTACATATAGAAGGCCGAAGAACTTGGCCAACTTTACCCATCTTCAAACTGTCTATCTCTCGTGAGTTCTCCCTCTCTCTCTCTCTATCTTTCTCTGTGTAGGTGTCTTTGGGTTGAGTGGCATTTCAATGTCAAGTAGTTTAGAGGAAAGCTCAGAAATCAAGACAGGAGTGTCGCCATCTTCATCTCTATCTGTCCCTCTCATCTTTGGCATCAACTATTCTGCATAATTCATGTATTTTATTAAAAGAAAATGCAAAACCAACAACGAATCCACCTCCATTGCGGGGAGTGGAAGTGGGAGGTGCAAGTGGAAGTGAGGCGAGTGCTTGTCAAATGGCAGCTGTAAACTAAATGTTTTATATTCATTTATTCCAGAGCATAAACAATGTGAGCATCACCGAGACAAACCGGAAGACCTGATGAGAGATCTCTTGGTGTTCATACATATATACTATATATGTAGGTCCTGTATAAGTTTGCATAATATTATGAATGCCATGGTTAATGCATGTGCAACAGGATGCCTCATGCTCTACCATTCTCAACCGAAGGAAATTAGTTGCTCATAGTCGAAGCATCCAATGGGGATGTGCAGGGAGTGAGAGAGCATCCTACATCCTATCGGCCCGAAAGGGAAAGCCATTTAAATGCCGAGAAATCCCTTTCAATGTAGCGCAACGTTCACGCTTGAAAGCCAAACCAAAACAACAGCAAGAGCACTCAGAATTGTGGCGGGGGCGGCGGCTCTCTGATGCCGAGGGAGGGATATACCCATAAACCCAGGCACGCCGCCGCCAATCAATAAAAGCCGAAACAACTGACGCTCTGGCGCATCAAATATTTGTAGGTCTCGGCCAAAGTTAAGATGTGGAAAATCCCCCACAAAAACATTCGACGAACCGAACCATTAAAAGTAAACGCTGTGGAAAATGAACGATGTTTCCTTGAAACGTGCACAAGAACAGTCACTGGCTCTGGCATTGAATGAGATTTGCCTGTAATAAACACAAACAAATGAAATAATTTCTATAGCAAACAATAAGGCAGATAGATATATAGATAAATCTTTATAAGGATGGTTACACTGAACGAAAAGGCAGCTCGAGGTCTAGGAGTCTGGAGAATAGAATATGGAAAGGCGATGGGATTCGTTCTATATTCGGATGACAAGAAAAGGTGATCAATTGAAGACCAATTTTGTATCCATCCCAAAGCCAGAATCAAAAGGTAAGCTGCTGTTATATCTCTATTTCCTTTCAGTGTAGGCTCATCTAAAGCAGCTTGATTCGTTTATAGGTCTATCTATGTATAATGTATAATGAAACGGAAGGATGGCCATAGACTCGGTGTCATGGGGGGGTGGGCGTGCACGGTGGGCTGTCCAGTTCGTTTTGCCAAATTACGCATACGCACAGTTGTTCCGCTCTTGGTAGGCGCCATAATTCATGACACACGGCGCTCGGCACTTGGGCAAACGGCCCACGGCCTCACAGCCGTACGACCCACGGACCCTCCAATAAAGACATCGGCAACGTAAATTGGTTTAAGCTGACGGCAACGGACATCCCACCAGCTAAACCTCCTCCTGCCACATCGACTTTGACCTATTGCCCCACCACGCACGGAGCAGGAGATGGAGAGACTTGTAGGGGGAGAGCATTTCTAAGCAAACAAACGGCAGGAAAATCAGGCTCGGAACTGAAGAGTCCTGGTCCTTTGCCCATGGAAAAGGTTATGCCAAATTACGTAAATTTTTGAGGCTCAGCAATAACAAGCGCATTGCCCTGGCTACCGGAAACAGAGAGAGAGAGGGATACCATTATCCCCTCCTGTGGCTATGCGTGTGTGTGTGAATGGGAGAGGGAGGGATACCCTCCTACAGATATAAATCATTTAAATTAACAACTTTTGGTTTATTAACAGAATTTATTGGCAGCAGTTTGTGCAGCATCAGGGGTGTGCCCGTGTGCCACCCGTTGCTGAGGTAAACACGTTTTTGGCTGCCACTTGCCACCAGGAGGTGGCCACCTTTCACCATAAGAAGGGGCGTTGGCTCGATGATTTGTTATTTGTTAGTGAAATGATAATAGCAACAAATGAGCTTTTATTGTTCCAATGGCCGAAGGGGCCGGTCTTCCTTGCCTTAAAGCCGCGTCGTCATTGGGTTTACGATTCGATATAAATTCATGAAGGATAAGCCATTCAAAAGGGGATTTGCATAATTTGTTGCCGTCCCTCCATCCGTCTCTCTTTTCATTCCCTCTCTCTCTTTGTCAATCTTTATAGCCGTCTCTTTCAACCCCACTCTTTCCCCTGTTGGTGAGCACAACAATGAGACTCAAGTGAACAATGGGACCGCAATTACAAAAGTTCTACGGGATAGCTGCCGCCCGACCGACCGACGACCACACTCATTCGGGATCCATTGTGCTCCACGACAGTTGATCTCTATTCGAAGATGTTTCAGTCCTGGCAGGGAATGGGGTCGGTCGTTCGGTCTTCGAGGGAATCGGTTAACCTACCAAAATTGAACGGAAACCGTGTTCCAGCTCCAACCTTAATCAGCCATTAATATTGTGTAAACCAAATCCGTCAACAGGCAGCAGGCAGCAGATGCTGTTGCCAGAACAGACCTTTTCCGATGTATTTTCATTTTGGGAAAATATGATTGTTTTCTCTTCTCTGACGCACTGCCAATGAAACATGATGGTGCTGCTGCTGCCTTTTGAAATTTAATTCCATTCTGTGTAGCCCGGAATTTTGATTCCATTTTTGCATTTAAATTTAAATATAAATTGACACGTGCCAGGCCTTCACCAAACAAACGGCAATGGAGGAAATCGGAACTGCAAAGGGAACGAACCCAAACGATGGGCACGTGTATGTATGAGTGATTATTTTGAACTTGTTTTGGGGGTGGCCCAAGAGTTCACTCCCTTCAAGGGGATGTCATGCCCCTGGGGGATGGGTTTCACTTTCATGTGTACTGTTTGTGGCTCACTGCCCCATCTTTGGCAGCGAATTAAGATGCCAACAAGTGTGTTACAAGTGCCTTGCAATTATTTTTGATTCATTTTTGTGGACATTTTTGAGGCTGTTGTGATTTTATGAGACTGCTAGCCACAGCAAATGATTACTGCCATGTAATAATAGTTCTCTAATAGTTGAATTTTTCATTTAAAGACAAGTTGGCACTCTTTATATACATTTATTTCATTCTGCCTTAAACTTTGCCAACTTGAATTTATTTCGAGCCCAATTCAAGGCTCATCGACAGCCAAATGATTCGTTGACCAAACTTAAAGCCCATAATGACAGACAATTTATTTTTTCTTTGGGTTTTCGGCTGCAAATTGGAACAGTGCCACGCCCAGACATGCCACCACCGAATGAGAGCTGGATGGGGTGCTCGTGCCATCTCCCAAATGAAGATGACAATCACTGAATGTTATTGACGATGCCCTCCCGCCAAAAAAAGTTCTGAAATCAATGTTGATGATCTCGCTTTTCCTTCAGGACGAAGAAGTCGAAACTTTCTCATTGTTATCTATCAGTATCTGAGCTCTGGGGGAGAGGTCAGAACAGAGCAGGAGTAGGAGCAGGCCTCGACTGTCCACAGAACTGTCGCCATTGCGTGGCTTCGATGAAATGGAAAATATAAACAAAATCATTTGTCAAAACATTTCGAAACAGCTTTGCAAACTCTCGAGCTCGAACTAAGGGGAATGGCACGGGAACGGGCAGGCAGTCGCCTCAGCAGCACTGCTGTCCACAATAGACGGTGGTGTTAAGGCGGAAACGGAAATGGAAGCGGAAGCATGAGTGCGAGAGAGTTGCCAGAGAATTGTTGGCCCAGTCCGAGTTCCTCTTCGCCCTTCTGTTCCTGTTGCTGTTCCTGCCGCTGTTTCCCCTATTCTTCTACTTCTGCTACTGCTGTTGAGAGGTCAGTGGCTGTTTCTCCCACAAGAGTCGGGTTGACTCTGGGCTTGCTCTCATGATTAGTGATAAGAATGTTTTCTCTTTTTTTGCTTTCACTCCGGGTGCCACACTGGTGCCTCAAACTTTCCCTGCTGGTTGTCCTGCCTTTTGTGCCAGTTTTGCTTGTTTTGCTTCTTTTCCAACCATGTTTTTGGGTCTCTCTGAGCTGGCTTTCGACCAAACATCGTTTGCCAAGCGATTTATTTCAATTATTGATGTTGAATGTTGCCTTTTCTTTCAGTTTTGCTCGAGCCTTGTTATGTGGCCGGTTAGATAAGAGTCGAGTCTCTGGGAATAAGTAGGGTATTCGGAAAGGGTAACAGAGCAGAGGAAAACCAATTTCCATGGCCGCCCGAAAGTATGCAACGCATAATCCGGTTACCCAACATTCGAGGGCGCGCCCACAGCATATTTCCGCTTTATAATTATAATATTTGCAATAACAATAACAACGCAACGGATTTCTGGGGCCCGTACATAATTAGTGAAATGTAAAAATTAATCAATTTTGTTATAACCCAATTATTGGAAATTGCTAGCAACGCAATTAAGCCTCGTTTTCCCAAAAATGGTCAAAACGCTAGCCATTGCTGCTGCTGTCCTATTCAGGCACAGGACTTACTCCTCCTCCAGCTCTCTTTGGACACACATATCTCCCACCAAATAATAATAGAAAAAGCAAACAACCAGCGCGATATGGGTTCCGATTTAGTTACGCCCCCAAAATGCGGGTCCATATGACGGGGGCATAACTGAATATTGTGTACTATATGGTTTTATTTTTTCCGATACGAGTATGCCAAATGAAGCTGGTTGAATGCTGACTACTAACTGCTGGCTGCTGGCTCTGCCTGGCCCCAGACACAATTTGTAAATTTGCATTTGGTGCGGCAGTAAATAATCCCGCGAACGGATAAAGTTTTTCATTTAAATTATGATCCAATATGTACGACGAAACCAATACAATACTGACCGAATAACCGACTTTTGGCGTCGGCCACAGAGCACAAGATATATAATTTTAAAGACTAAACGGATATACATGTAGAAGTGCATCATCAGCCATAAAGAGAATGAATGTACGATATAAAATCACGAGAAAAAGTCTCTTCATTTGGGAGGAAAGTGTCAAAATGTATGGCTCATTAGGAAGATATCTAAAATTGGGCAAACAGAATTGAATGCCAACGTAATAAATGAACCAAATTGTATCTATTTGTTTCGTATATTTTCTCTGATTTTTTTTCTTTCTATTTTTCCGTTGTCATTGTAAAATATACAATAACAGATGTTTTTTTCTAGCAAAAATGATAATTAAATATATGGCAAATGTAGCCAAAAAAGGGCTTTTAGTCATTATACATTATATTAAAGTTAATATATGTTATTTATGACAAATTTATGACAAGAGAAATGTGTGTGCGTCATAAATCAGCAAAAGAAATTGTTAAAATAAATGTTATACAAATATAAATTTAATTTGAAATAAAACAAAGTGCAATGTGCAATGAAATCATTGACCCCCCACGAGTGAAAAGAAAAGCAAGCAGCGCTTTCAAATTAAATATGCAAATGTCCGATCCATGTATGCGTAGCATCGCAATGTACTGGGAGTACATAGCATACTAACTAAGTTAAACGTATAAATTATTTATATGCATGCATATATATTATTCAGATGCACGGAGTGAAAGCTATTTATATATGTATGTACCTATAAAAATCTATATATCTCCCTGTGCATGGGGCTTATGGCGGCGAATGGGGGTATTGAAAATATTCTGGAAGAAATGCAGCCGGCAGCCAGCAGCCAGGCAGCGTACGTTTCACAGTTGACTTGAATGTAAACATGAAAAGCCAGAAAAACGAAAAATCATATTCTAAATATACACAACCGATGCTCACGAGAGAGAGACCGAGGAACCCAAGCAAGAGATTCGGGAGAAAGGAAAGAACAGAGAGAGAGCCATGCATTTGGTCAGACATCGTTTGATTTCAAATGTTTTTCAAATTCTATAGGTAAAAGAATGTGTGGAAAATTTTGTTGAGGTAAAACTAAATACACTTTGGGGAAAGTTTTACAAAATTACCACAAAAGATTCTTAGATTTTGCCACATTTTCAGAATGTTGTGAATAGTTTCTTGACTTTTAAAAGATTCTTTCTTTTATAAGACTCATATTTGAAAATAGAAAATCAATATATGTTCTAAAAAATATATATATGTATGTCTCCTCAGTAGGGTGACACATCGTTGCCCAAAAACCACGCCCAAGTCAAGGCAACCCTCTGCTAAGAAAAGTGTATGATCAATGTATAAATAAAATGTGTGTAGGTTTTCCTTCGAGTGGCAACAGCTGCATGCCGCCGCTCTGCTGCTCTGTTGGCCTTTTGGAAAATTCATTGGTGAAAAGCCATGAGTGTGTTTTCCGCTGGCTGGCGATCAGTGCGCGAGAGTGCGTCGTCGAGCGAAGGTGCCACAGCGAGAAGAATCCCCCGATAAAAAAAGTCCGTGCGCCAACGGGAAAACTGTAGCCAAGTGAAAGTGTAAAGAGATATTTATAGAAAGTCTGTACCATCACCACATATACATACATATATCTGTGTATATAGGATATATATATATATATATATAGCAAGAACCCGAGAGATACAGAAGGAATAGCAGCATCGCAGAATGACGGATGTGCCAGAGCCCGTGCGCAAGTGCGCCAACCTGTTGAAGGGCACCAAGAGCGATACGGAGAAGTTCGCGGTCCTCTTTATGGTCACGAAGCTGGTGAAGGGCAGGGACGCCAATGCCGAGGGCAAGAAGCTGTTATTCGAGGCCATCGGCTTCCCCTTCCTCAGGAAGCTGCTCGTGTCCAAGGATCTGCCCAGTGACTGCCCCCCACTGGTGTACAAGAGCGTTGCCCTCTCGATTCTCACGTGCTTCTGCCAGGAGGAGGAGCTGGCCACGCACAAGGACATTATTGATGCCATACCCACGCTGCTGGAGATTGTCGAGCAGGCCGACGATGAGGACTACGAGGACAATCTGATTGTCGTGAGTGAGGCCTACAGTTGCCTGAAGAGCATCGCCAGCCATGCGCCCGGACAGCAGGCGCTCCTGGCCACCGGCGCCATCCCCAAGATGTCGCAGATCTACTCCGCGCAGAGCTTCCAGACAGACGAGGCCCTGCACCTGATTGTGTTGCTGGTGAACAAGTTTGGCGTGCTCTCCTGGCCAGAGGATCCCACGGCTTTCCATGCCCTGATCCAGCGGATTGCCCTGGACATGGAGACTGATCACACGGACAGGAAGTACGAGCTATGCCGGATTTTGGCCGACATCCTCATCACCTGTCGCAAGGAGGTCGTGAACAACTCGCTGGACGGCCAGATCTGGCCGGAGAGCTTGTTCAAAGGCTGCGGTGATATTCTGAAGGCCAAGATCGGGCCCAAGCAGCGGGATCCGGCCCTGCATCTGATTGCCACCACCCTGCAGGTGCTGGGCATTCAGTGGGCCTTCATGGACGAGCAGAAACAGTTCTTCCTGTCGCTCCTGCAGCTGGCAGCCATCGAGGTGCGCATGCAAATGGACGAGAAGAAGCTGGAGACGACCTTCAAGCAGGCCGAGCTGCTCACCTGCTGCTTCGTGATCCTCGAGCAGTGCATCGAGTATATGGCCACCGATCAGCTGGACCTGGAGCCTAAGGAGAAGCAGACCACGTACACGGCCCTCAAGGGTGCCTTCAATCAAGTGATGGCTGTCCTCACGCGTGTCAGCAATGACAAGATTCGCGAGAGCGTGAATCCCCGCGATAAGAACTTCATTATTGCTATCGTGAGAATCCTGTCCGCCTGGCTGGCCCAGGAGACCACAGCCATGCGTCCGGCCATCTATAAGCTGTTGCCCTTCATGCTGAAGGTGGCCAATGAGTCGTTCCATGATCTGAAGACCTGGCGTGCCGGCAACCGGGAGGGTGAGGAGCCCATCGACGTGCTGAGGATTATGATGCCCGCCCTCTGCCACTTTGCCGTGGAGGATGAGGCACGTCGTGTGCTGTTCACCCACAAGCAGGATGAGGTTCTGCTTGAGTCTCTGGAGCTGTACTTCAGCATTGCCCACTGGAAGCGTCCCCCAATCCCCAGGGCCGAGCGCTTGGCGCGCATGAACGAACCGGATCCAGTGCCCACGCTGGAGCAGAAGGCCGAGATGAAGGTGGCCAGAAGTGCCATCGTCTCGCTCTGCAACATCCTTATGAACTTTACCGTGCTGGAGCCAAAGCGCGCCGAGGATGGTGCCACCTTTGTCAATCTTTTGAAGTATGTGGTGGAGAATCTGCCAGAGCTGAAGGACACCCCCGATAATCTGGTTATCCACGGCAATCTGGCTGTCCTTGGACTACTCCTGCTCAAGCAGCAGTCAAAGAAGGTAAAACAGAACGATTTCTCCATCTGTCGGTACATCCAGGCCACCATTCGCTTCCTCTGGGACGCGTACAACATCGACGAGAGCAACGATCCCACCGCCCTCGTGGTGTCCATTGCTTACAAGGGCAACTGGTCGGATCTCTCGGAGCTGTGGTTCTTGGGAATGCAGACCATGTGCGGTGTTCTGCCGCTGGTGCCATGGCTTTCGGAGTTCGCCCTGGAGTCCGGCTGGGCCGAGGGCATTGTGAAGACGCTGAAGAAGGTGAAGATTGGCACCCTGCCGGCGAATGTGAAGTCCGCCTACGAGGACTTCCTCTCGCAGCTGGTGGATGTAAATGGCGATGTCCAGGAGGTGCTCAAGAAGGCCGATGCCTTGCGCGTCTGTCGCAATCACAGGATGATGGATCTGGGCAAGAAGCTCTTCGGCGACTGATGGATTGATGCAGAAAGTGGAGAAGTGCGAGTGGTAGTGGGCGAGAAACCCTTTTCTAGAGGCATTTTTTGTGTGATGATGTGCGAAAAATGGCAAAATATTTTGTATGGATTTTATTCTATTTTGTATGCTCTATTTTAATAATTAAACACTTATAAGAAAACTCAAAAAACGAACAACCGAAAAAACATATTCAATAAAACAACAATTTTTAAAAACACAAAACGGAAATAAATTTCCCTCTGTTCCACCCCTCCCGCTCCGCCTCGCAGTTTTTCCTTTCTTTTCCCTTTGCAAACAGTTGCTCCGACCATTCATTCAGTTTTCAGTTTTGGTTTCGCTTTCGGTTTTCCCTCTGCTCTGCCATTCTTTTTTTTTCTCAGGGTTTTCTGCTGTTGCCATTGTTGTTTGCTCTTTTTCAGCAGGCACTGTGCTGTGGGGATTAGTTAAAAAACTTGTTTTGCTTGTTTTATTTTGGAACCAGAAACAAGAACAAATGCAATATGTATACCCCGAATATATAGAGCACGGAACACGTCACATTTACTTATGTCCCGACCGCACAAACAGAATCGTATGGGAGACGGGGAATGACGAGTGCAAAAGCAGACCAAAAATAGTAATAATAATAAGTGAAATTTAATTAAAAACATGCAACTAAACTTTCTACCCCTCGAAACATGCACCGGAAACGGGGAATTAATAATCTCCTGACACTCGGAGTGACAACATTTTTGGTTTCCATTGTGCCAAATGTGCCCCTGCCACATTTTTGGGCAACTACTTTTTCGGAGGATTGATGATATGAGAGACTAAAAACCGGTTTAGTAATAAGGTGAAGAGAAATTTTGAGTTGTCTAAGAGAACTTTTGCAGCATTTAAATATGATGAATGGAAATATTTAGGATAGATAAATCATGTTCAAGAACAATGCAATGAAAGCTCAATGTCGGAGAGATTAAATCCTTGAAGTTTATTCTTATTTTTTTATATTTCTATATTCATTTTAAATATATATTCAGCATGATTTTCTCATTGTTAATTGGCTTCGCTAACAGCCCGTGAAAACGTAGCCACTAAAGAGCTTAGCCTACATCTTGGATTTCTCCCAGATATCTATCTGTGTGTGTGTGTGTGTGGATGTTACCCCCAACTTGCTGAAATGCCAAATTGCTTGTTAGCCATGAATGAAAATAGAGGAGCAGCAGTGGCATAACAGGAGGAAGGAGCAGCAGCTGCTAACCAGAGGAAAAGGCGAGCATAAATCTCCAATAAATCTTAAATACATATTGCGATGCCTGGCAGGTTCTGCTGCCGCTCCTGCTTCTGGGACGCTCAACGAATACACACACATATTATACGAAAAGTATCGCTCAATCGTTGTGTTATCTGCCCCACACTACGACTATTGCCACCTGACAACCATTTCTCTTATTTCTACAAAGAGCTCGTGTATCCGTTTGCGCTGGGATTCTCGTTGGGTTTTTATTACGATATAATATTTTATTGTATATATTCGTCGTACCTTTAGATGTTTGGATATTTGCCTTCGCTACATTTGAGCTTCAACCCTTTTTTATTTGGGGGGTGGGCCATGGCCATGGACATGGGCATACATTTTTTTACCCATTTTGTTGGTCTGCAAAATGTGTAAATTTGCCTGAGCCGTTTGTTGTGTTTTGTCATTGAAATTGCTTAGCCTGGACTGGGAGTCCTGGCTGTGTTCTGTGTTCTGTGTGGAAGTGCCTTTGGATTTTTCGGGGGCTATTTGTGCATTTGACAAAGGTAATAAAAAGGTCCTTTGGCTTCGGAAGAGTCACATGCTTGTTGTTGATTTTGTTTGCTATATTTGTTCAGCTCCAAAAGCTATAAAATACGAGTATATGTACAAACATGCGACACAACAAGAGTGGCTTTTGTGCAGGTTCTTGCTGGTTTATTTTTGGGTTTCTATGGGGCCTAACATTAGGAAGGTTGCAGCAAACGTGTTTGCCTCTAATTAAAATTAAAAGGCTTCTGAAATGAGAGTTCTTTAAAGTATCTGTATCCTGCATCTTTAAGCTGAGGGACAAGCCATAATTAACAAAGAATTGCAATTTGCGATGATCCATTAATTTACCCAGTCAACTCGTCAGTCAGGCAGCCAGCTAAAAGCAGAAATGCTGAAAAAAGAAGGGAGCCCAGCGCACCGCTCATGTGCCACACGAAACACTACAGCCGATGGTGCAACTCAAGAGCGTCACAGCAACAAGTTGAAGCTCCACCTTGATTGCAATTAGCTGCAGCTTTACCCCCAACATTGTTGCTATCCTAATGAAATGAAAACAAAGTTGGGAAAAATTCAACGACGAAAAGAAAAACAGACAAGAAGAAAATGAAGACAGGTTTCGCTTTCCCCATGGCAACATTTAAGGCTGCCACTTGAGGCAACTCGTTGACATGCTGCTGGCTGCAGGCTACTGGTTGCCACACCCACTAAGTGGATGGCTTAAGTTTTGAGCTCTGATTACTTTCAGGAATCAGATATATAAGAATATATGTTTAGCTGATCAGAGCTTTGGCGATAAGAGCACTTGATTTAAGAGGTGTGAAGGATTTACAGACCATTTAACACCACGAACGCAGGACTCTCAATGAGAATATCAACGTATTCATGTGATTTTGATGGCCATATTCAATTGGCACTTGTTAGGGGTCTGTCTAGCAGTCTCCCCTCCTGGTTTTATCTCTGTGAAAAACCAATTGCTTTAAGTAAAAGCGGTCCCTTGTTCCTCCCCCTCGATGATGCACGCACAAATGCACACCACACCCCAAAAATAAAGTCCAAACATTGGGGAACTGCTGTGCTGCTGTTTCCTTCCTCCCCCGACAATAATAATGCGAAATAAAGTAAATGCTGCTCACAAATTTCCAATTGAACGTAATTGTTGGAAGGGGGTGTGTCTGGATGTATCTAAGGGAATGCTCTTAACACTTTTGCTTTTGGAAAATGGCTAAACCAATGGGGAATACCAGTACTGCGTTCGTTTCCTTCTTGGAATGTCTTGAGGAACTTTCAAGCGGGCACGCTGGTCCCACAACAAATTAAAATTAATGCTGACTTCGTGGAGACACCAGCAGCGGAGGTGCAGAGGCAGATACTGGAACACCAGCTGCTGCAGTTGAAAGTGGCCGAGTCATAAATTATTCAAGACACTTGTCAGCCACAACTGGACCCCGGCATCAGAGTCCCAGCCAGAGAGATAGCCGAACGATTTCAGCAACATATGTCTCTGAAATGGACCTCAATCTTCATCCAAAGTGGATATATATGTATGTAATATAGCTGTGCCTCAATTTTGGTTACAAATTTAAGCCACATGCTGTTTAGTTTCAGCCTTGACCTTGTCCAGAATTGAGTGAAAAGAGAAGCGCCCAGAGGCCGGCCTGTCACAAATTTTATAATCTTCATAAATTTTGCACGACTCATTGAACTTGGATTATCGGATACCAGCCAGCAGTCCAGCCAGTCACAACCGCAGTGGTAGTGGTACCTTCCTTTTGTATCTGTCATTGAATGGTATTTGGGGGGTATTTGCTTTTTCTTTATGGCGCCTTTTTTTAGGTTTTGGTAATTAAATTTGTCATAAGGCTCAGTTGGCAATCGGTTGCGGGTCAAGAGTCATAAAAACTGACGCCCAAAAGTAGGCAACGCATAAAAGAGCAATCCCTCTGACAAAGTTTCACCAACATTTGCCTTGCTCTCTCTCTCTCTCTTAACTTTCTCTTTCGCCAAAGCTTTTTGGCCCAAAGCTCATTTACCATAATTTTGTTGAATCCAAAAGCTTCATTTGGGGCTATTTCTGCCTCTGATTCTGTTGCTGTTTCTGCTTCTGGTTGTTAATGATGCGTTAAATTTAAATGGCCATAACAATTAATGATAATTGCTTTTCAAGTTATTGTCTATAATACTGTTTAGAGTTTTGTGGAAGAATTACACAATAAATTTGCATAGTTATGAATGTCATTCGGCTAACAGTAATTTCAGCCTTTCCCCAAATCCTTTTTGTACCCATTTTTGGTGCACTTAGTCGAGCATCCTTTTGCCTTTGGAGCCGGTTGGACTTTTTGTCGTACTTGTTGCCGTTCTATTCATTTTTATTACAGTTTCAGGGAGTTTCCCAAAGGTGGGTCGAATCACTGCCAACAGGTAATACAAACAATAGCTCTCTGCCAAACAAGGAATTACATTACAATGCCATCGAAAGTCCGAAACAATATGAATGGAAACGAAAAACTGGCAACCCAAAACGAGTTTTACTCTTAAAATTTCGACTTTTTGTTTGGGGGCAGGCATTTATGAAACATTTTTCCCCCAAACTTTGGCTTTGGCCTTTTCAATTCGATTCAATTGCAATTCTCTAGGCTACCAGCAGCCCACGCTGCGTATACGTAGCACAATAAATTATCAAAGTACCGAAAACACACACACATAAAGGAGTTCCGCACGTGGAGCACCGAGTGAGGGAAAACGGCAGCGTCAAAGGTTAGTTTACGGGTATACCTTCCACCTATAGCTGCGACCCTGCAGATTCCCCCATTCAAAACACAATAAATATTGCAAGTGGGCGTCGAATATCCCAGCCCTGTCTCTCTGTCTGTCTATCGGATTGGTCGGTCGAATCGGTTGAGTTTCTGTTTGTTTGCGTGCTTTCCCCCGTTCGATATCAACAAGAAATTCAAATAAATGCAGACTCGTAGTCTTAGTCGTGGGCCCACGCTTTAAAAGCTTTCAAATACAATAATTTATTTCATTCCACAATGGAAGGACGGAAGAAAAGGGGAATTGAAGTGGCTGCGAGGATAGGGGAGGAGTATTGGTTGCAGCGTATGTGGGGATGCCTCCATTGATATCGCATCGCATGTGTGTGTGTGTACATGCATTGATGTGTTAATTGCCGTAGCTGCAAGGAGGCCAAGGAAACGCGGCTATAAGATAAACCAGGGTTGTCAGCACTACTAAAGATATGAATCCTTTTACTTTTGAGTTACATTGTTATCCAGTTGGCGTTTTTCATCAATTTATACCTTAGATAAACCAGAGATTGTCAGCCCCCATGCCCCCATAAATCTTCCAAAATTTTCAATTACTTTATAGTAAGAATGTCCTCGATTTAATAGTTTCCAAATGTAACAGTTTCTATCCAGCTAATACATATAGAAAATTCTTTTTTCTTGCTGCAGAATGTGGACAGCCCTAGGGCGCAATTTCCGTTGCATCACATTCCATCCCACCACCATGCCTGCTAATAATTCTTACACATTTTGTGTGTAAAAGTATCTTCCTTTTTTCTTATTTTTTGTATTTCGCCTGCCTGCTTGCTCTGCTCGCCTGAAACAATGCATTTTATCTTGGGCTCTTACACATTTTATTTTTTACTCTTTTCCATTCAGCTTTGACATAAGAACGCACACACACACACCCCCACCCATACATATCTATACACATTGTAGCAGAGGCTGAGACGCTTACACATTAGGGTGAACCCAAGTAGAAATTTTCCTGCGAAATAGATATCCGAATGGAGCTTATATTTAATGAGCAATAAATTGGGAGCAAAAAAAGCTTTACAAATGAAAGATATGGCTATAAACAAAATTCGTTGCGCCTGAAAATGATATACAGAGATTAAAGAGATACAGGATACAAGAGACAAGACCTTTAGAGTCCTACAAAATGTTAGCTATTTGCCAAAAAAGTCTTTACTTTTAGGCACACCCCAAAAGAAGACAACTTATACGAGTCGAGCACCCCCCCCGGGTAACCCCTTTATTGCCAGGCACTGCTAAAAAATGCAAGCCAGAATGCATGTATACTCTAGATACGATACTAGAATACAACTAAATACTTAATTTTGCTCTTTGCCGTTGCCTTTGCCTTTGATTCTTTTAATTTTCCATAGAGCGGTGCGGAGCAGTGTGTGGCGGGAGGGCCAGACTAGAACGAACGGCTATGCTGTTGTCTGGCAGTACTTACGGCCTACGCACACACGGCAACACACATACACACACACATGTGTGGGAGGCGCTGTATGGGTGTGAGTGTGGCTGTCTGGCTGCCTGGAAGACAGCTGTTTTGGAGCAATAGGTTCGATGCCAGTGTTCATTGCAGTGCAGTGGCAGTGGCAGCAGAATAAGTCGGTCTTTCAACGTCAGCGGACGCGGCGCATCGTTGTTTTCCCCCGATTTGGTTGTTGTTGCCTCTTTTGTTACAGTGCGGCAGAAAATCGCTCATCTCATACGCAGCGTGGCGCCGATCCTCCAGTATATCGCTCATACGCCGCGTGACCCAATAGTGATCTCGCCGCGGCTAGGCGGAAGCGAAATTGTTTTCTGATTGAAACGTAAATAAGCAACGCCAGCCAAAACAAATATGGCCACGGGTCCCAGAGGAATCGCCGCCGTTTATCATTGAAAATATGTGTAAAAGTGCAGGCCCGATCCACAGATTGACGCAGGCATCGATGATGACCCAAAAGAATGCAGCCAGCGCCATTGAGGCCTTCATTAAATGCCAAAAATTATATGTATTTTCCATTAGAAGTGAGGCTGCACTAACATTTTAAAAGAATTTCCCAATCGAACTACTATAAACATTTGGTTTTAAATTACCTTAAAATATATTTCGAAAGTAAATTGAGGGAAAGCAGACCATCAGTATGGGGACTGTTGACAAGCGGCCATTAAGTGCACAGTGGTTGTGGTTCGATGGAAAATAAAACGAAAATTTGTGTATAGTGCTCGCAGGCAGTCTTTCTATCCAAGAGTTCACTGATCAAACGATTCTTCATTCAAAGATTCAATGATCTGCCTGATTTTTTGTTCTCCACATTAAATTTGTACGAGTTTCATTCATGTTTAGTCAGATGTTTAAAATACACCTGCTCTGGTATAAACAAGCAATCGGCAATTGGAACAACTCAAGCAATTAAAGAAAATTAAGACATTAAAGATCAAATTAAGAAAAACATATACATACGTATATAATCGTCGAGCTGTAGAGCAAAGCTCTCACCCGAAAATGCATTCAAAATATTTTCAGAATACTTAAATTCTTGTTTGACACATTTTTGACATAATGCCTTTCGATGTGCGACAGTTTCAGTGCTTAATGAATGATTTATTGTGTGATTTTTCTGTTCCATTTATTTTTCTGATATATTTATCTGGCCTAATAGGCATAACTGTAGATTTTATAAATATTATTCCACATGTAAATATGTACGTAGGTGCTATTTCCTCTATATTTCCTTTGAATTTCCATCGAATTTCTATTTGGCCAATGCTAAACTATGTATAAATCGCAGTATACCCCCGAAGGGCAGACAGGTAATATTTATCTGTCTGAATCACCTTCGGCCGCCAACCAGCCAGCCATCGCATGGTTCTCCAGTGCTTTGCCACATTCAATACGCACACGAACTGTATCTGCCGACATGTCTAATAGGAAATTGGCCAGAAGCGGCTCGGCTAACAATCCCTCGTGCCTTCTTGCCCCCCGCCCCCTCCCCTCCCACTGAGTAATACTAGAATGCTGGGGCCTGTATAAAATAAACAGAGGAAGGTACAATAAATTGAGGCAAACTTATACACATGTACCGATATGGTATCGTATCGTATTGATGTGTCTGTGGGCGAACAACAAAAGTACAAGAAAATACAAATATCGAACACAATGGAAACAATAATGTGCGAAACGATTGGAAAATGCGCCACGCCACAGTCGCCGGACTCTGTGTCTCCGTGTCCGTGTACGTCTGCGAGTACAATCCATACGTATGGTCAGCGTCTGGGGTTCGCGTCTCCGGTCAGAAGCAGCCGGTTAGCCAGAGGGCTCACAACGAGTCGCAATCGTGGATAAATCGATGGGCATTATCGCAAAGCTATCGACAGTTTTGAGTCTGGCGATTCTTTTTACTTTTTATTTTTGTGAAGTACCACCAACTCATATTTTCAGTGCATTTTACCACAGCTGTGAGAGTGTTACCAATTCTGTACGAAATCTTTCATAATTTGCGAACTATTCTGTAGTCTGTGCGGAGCAGACCAGAGGGCGGCAGGCAAGCCCTGTAGCTGTAGCTGTTGACAAGTGTTAAAGTGCAATGTGCTAATTATGTCACACAGGGCGTATGCGTATGCGTGTTGTTGAAAGCAAATCGTGAAGTGAAAGCCAAAGCCAAAGCAAAAGGCATAAGGGAAGAACAAGCGGAAAAGAGCTAAACGTCCATTCAATACTTGTTGCTGGGAATCGAATTATTGCCCAGTGTGGATGGAATGAGCAAACAAATGTCAACTGCCAATGCCCTGAAGGTGTAAAAAAAATGTGAAAAAAATAAAGAAAAGCGAAACAAAGCGAAAGGAAAAACGGTATGCAAAATGAAGTGTCAACGATTTGAGATGAAATTATTATCAATTGCTGGGCCGTCGCCGTCTGCCCAAATGTGATTTATTCCTCCGATACATGAGTATCCGTGTGTGTGTCGCCAGTGGCCGTGTTTGTTCTAGTGTTTGTAGAGTGCGTGTCGACAACAAAGGGAAATAATGTCATGCATTGGCTCGACGGCATTTCTTTGGATGACAATTTAATTAGCGGACGCGCCAGCGGCAGCAACGGCGAAAACAGCGACAGCAATCAGCGGAAATCAACGCCGTCGAGCTCATCGCCCACCAAAGCAAGTAGGTTGCACCTATACCAAAGTATGTACACCTCACTCACACAGATACACCCACATGGATACATAGACACACAATTACAACCACACACTGAAGGCTTTCTCAGTGTGGCCAAGCTTTAATTCGTTGGCGTGTGAGAGCCACCCGAGCGTGTTTATTTGGCTTAGAGCAAGGGCTGGGTTGGCGAAAGCGCGGGTTTGAGGTAAACACATACGCAAACAATCTATCTGAAATCTACATATATCCACAGGGAAAGCTATCAGCTAACTATCCACAGGCAAAGCTATCTGCCAACCACATCCACAGAGAAAGCTAGTTGCTATCTATTATCACAGGAAATGTAAATTTGAAGTTGGTTTGAGATCAGATCAGGAAGGGATCTCCAAAAGTCAAGAAAATTAAAAAAGGGTTGAGTTGTTATTTTTCACACAAATCTAGGCAAAGTTTATTACTGCTAAAGAATTTTTCCAAAAAACTGTTGGATAAATCATAAAAATATCTACAAAAATCAGTCATTTCAATCACTTTTTACCACTTTTTGTAGCTTTTTTGTCGGCCTGAACTAACTGCTTAATACCACTTTGATCAGGAATGATCAGAAATATAGCTTCATCTATTGAAATTTGGCTACTATTCATATCTAAAACAAACGAAAAATTTAAATATAAACTCATTAGAAAATAGTTCATAGTAGAAACAAGCAGCAAATGGACTCTCACCAATTGCTACACCTGTTTTTCATGCCACATCAGACATACACGAGATGATTTCTCTGCCTCATAAATGTATACCAAAAATATATCAGCATTATCGGAATATTTATTTCAATTACGCCATAATATGTACTTGAAAACGATTTTCCCCGATTTGCGATTGATTTTTGCTGCTCGGCAAATGAATTTCCAGCCAAAAATTTTGTCTTTGGCAGCCAGCAGCAATGGGAAAAAAGATTGGTTTGGTATTGAATTTTAATTGGGAAACACATTATTTCAGATTTTGCCCCCTGCGTGTGTGTGTGTGTGTGTTTATCTTTGCGCTGCTCATAATTCAGTATCAATTATTAAAAACATATTCATCATTTAGACCGAGCAATTAGCAGCGAATGGAACTCTCATATGAGCATCATTCGCATTTGGGGGTTTTATGCGGCTGCGGCTCATTGAACTTGTTGGGAAAATATTTCTCATATCGAACTTTACGATTTGCCATGCCAATTTTTCATTGGGAAGGCAATTAAATTGGTCCCGCTTCCGTTACCTTGATAGTTCATCGATCATCGCCCGCTCGGCGGCCAGGAATTGATGCCCATTGATCTGAATTTTCCCGACCCAATTCGGGGGGCCTTCAATTAGCACAGCCGCGAAACGGAGATCGATTTTATTTTGGAAATAATTCGCAGAATCAACAAAATGGCAAAGTGTTTTGGCTCCGCTGTAAATCTGATGCATATGGCAATTTGATTTGTAATTTATTGTTTACAGAATCTTGTACGTTTCCATTTCCATCTTCATTCCATTCCGTTCGTGTCGATGTGGCACAGACGTCCAAACAACGTTACAACTTGTGGCAGGCAGGCAGGGTATAAAAATAGACACGGATCTCTCACCTTTTTGGAATGATGACTGCAGATGACCCAGAAAAGCAGAAAAGCGACGGGGAAAACTAATTTAGTTGTGATTCTGACACAATTAATAGAAATACATAAATGTCTGCGTGCGTGTGGAAATTCACTCTGGAAATCAGTGGAGGAATTTGTATGTTTATTAAAATTGCTGGAAATATATATTGGTGGGAAATTCCTTTTCCTCTTCGGGTTTCAATTAAAAAGTCCAACAGGTCATTAAGTCTGTTTATTTATTTGATACCATTTAATGCGTTGAAGCTTCGAATAAGATCCATAAAATGTAAGACACTTTTAACCCCCCAAATGGAAATGGGAATCTCTATCACCCTTTTGGAGCCACAAACCACGTTTCGGCCTGGTTATTATTCCTCATATGTTGGACATTAAAAACTTTAACTGCAGCCAGTTTCCATCAAAGGCTGTGCCCCGCATTATGGTGTATTTATGAAATCGTCCATACGCATAGAGACGAAAGATCCTCTGCTTTGTGTGGCATAAAAAAGAGGCAGAGACCCGAGACCCGAGCCGAGCAGGACGCACACTGCCCCATAATAGAACCATAAACTGCAACAGGCGGCAGGCAGCAAAAAATAGACAGAAACTTGCTCATTTTGCTTGTTTGTTCAAGAGTTTGCCTGTGTGCTGTGCATTCGGTTTTGCTTGTTGCCTCAGCCTCACGCAACTTTTATTCCATCTCTCTCTAACTCTCTCTGTATCTACATCTCCCTCTCTTTCTCTTTCTATTTCTTTTTCGCTTTCTATGCTTTTTGGAATAGTCTAGCCGCTGAGGAAGATGGAGTAGAACGGCAGGCACAGTGTTGATGTTTAATATGCGGACAAGAAGATTAGTCGTTGAATTAGGGATGTTATGGGGGTTTTTATGGATTTGCTGTCTATTATTAGATGGAACTTTCATTGGAGATTAAACACCATCAATGGTGGTATTTTTACTGCCGATTAACATATATGTGGTGACCCCTTTGGTTTCATATAAATGTAGAAAAGTTAGTACACTTTTCAGGTGTTCAGGCAAAATATTCCAAATTTCTTTTCCAAAGATCACTCCGTAGAGTATTTATACTTTCTAAACAACCCTGAAAAAGTTCCCGTGGCCTTTCCTTTCTATAAACTCAATCAATCAGGAAATTAGGAATTTTGAGGAAATTATTCCACAAACATTTCCGTTCTTCAGGCGTATATTTACTTTACCCACTGTCTGCAGACGGTTTAGCAGCTCAAACACACACACACATTCCGACAGTTTATTGGCATGCCGTATGCCGCACACCACCGGGTCCGCTCGAATGCACCCTACCCCCTGCCACACTAGTCTATGAGGCATGCCTCAAACACACACAAGTAGACAGAGGAGAGCGGCGGCACACGCATAAAAGAAACAACAAATAAAATGGTTGTACGCAAAATATTTAACACGAAAACACACAGAACCGAACCCACTGCCGGAGCCAAGTGGTTGCAGTTCCCAGTCGCGTGCCACGCAGGCCACAACGTATCCCGTAACCGTTCCGCCCCGAAAGATAGAGAGAGAGTGTATCCCATAGATCGCATTGTATCTGCATAGATCAGCAGGAGAGCTTTGTTGCGCTGATGATCATCCGTGTGTGGGCGTCGGGGTCGTAGTATCCATATCTGCTCCAGATATTTACCCATTATAATCGTACCTGACGGGTCTCGCTAATGGAAGAATGTGCTCAAGTGATCCATAAATTGGATTGATATTTTCATTGTGCGGCTGTTTAATTGTCCGCAGACATAAATTTCGCTTGGATATAGAGAATTACAAGAATTCTTTATGAGTTCTTATTATTATGATACTGAGTAAGTGTTTATAAGTAAACGATATACATATATTCGATCCTACGATTGTTTATACGGTTCAAATGTTTTCGTAGAATCAATATATAGAAGAAATTTTTGAGTATTATTACGTGTAGTACCTTTGTTTAAGATCTCGACAGGTTTATCTGCGTTCTGTTAGGCATATTTCGCATAACTTCTGTTTAAGATTGGTTGAGCGTATCTGGCTTCCATCAGAATCGTTTCTTCTCGAATTTTGAATGTACATTCCACCTTGATAAATGGCATAAATTAGCCAAGTATTCCATTATGTTTCGGGTCGGGTGGGTCCTGTGTGTGTGCCAGTTATGTAATCGTGAAAGAAAATCCTTTTGCTGGCAAGCTTTTCAATGCTACACACAAGAGAAAAGAAGAAAAGTCCCCAAAGGGGCCTGGGAGGGCTGGGCTTGCCGTTGCCTCTCAAGAAGCGGGGCTGATTCTGTAACACATGTAAATATTAATGAAGGATGACAATGTGTACTTGACAACTTAATCGATAAATCAATTGCCTTTGCCAGAAGATAATGCCTTTACTTTACCCCTTTTGAATAAAAATGTACGAGTATGTGTGTCCATGTGTATGTCTGGGCTTTTGTTGGAGATTGGTGCGTGTGTAGCATACATTCAGGCCCCCTTGGGGCATTGTGTAACCAACAACCCAGACAGTGTCGGTCGGCCATAAAGAACGGAATGTCATTGAACATCTAGATATTAAGCCACACGTCAACATCAAGCTGGCTGATACTCGTACATATTTTAATACTTGAAGGTGCCACAAATCGAAACCAAGATGTTGCCTGCATTTGGCCGCGATTAATCCAGATGTAAACTGCCATTGGCCCTCGTTTGTTTGGGGTTTATTTGGGGTCTACGGGGGAGGTTGGTTTCCAATGCGCTTACACACTCTGCTCTTCTCCAAATAAACACGCTCTCAACTATTTGTAAACAAAAATCGAAAAGAAAAGTAACAAAAACGAAAAAGAAAAATCCAAAACAAATTGTAGGAAAAACACACACAGAAAAACCAAAATCAAATAAGCAACAAAAAATAATTTTCCATTTTCATTATTATGATTTTGTTGTTGTTGTTGTTGCCCCTTTATCCATTCCATATTTTTCCCGTATTTTTCCGTGTGTTTTGTTTTGTTTTGTGTACGGTGCGGCGCGTTATTTTTGTTTTGTTTTTTACTTTATGTGTCTTTTGTTTTTTGTTTGTTGGTTTTTCTTTCACATGTCGGAAAACTAATGCACGACTATGCTCCGAGAACGAAGACGTCATGCACACTTTAAGCTAAACACCAGGTAAACCAAACCAGAAACAAACTCATTTACTTAGCCATAAGCTACTTTAGCTGTATAATTAAGTTAAGATCCCCTCAAAATAGAGAACGAGAGAGTTCTCCGATCTGTATAAGAGATCAAAAGCTTGTGGCGATAGCTTTCGGTGAGAGATGACCGTAAGGATCATGCGCAGATCTCTTATAATCATTATGGGTTTGCAGCTTTTAAGATCAGTGAGTGCTTTCCGATCAATAGATTTCTGGAAAAGTATATACATAGATGGATCAACCATAGATGGCGTTGTCTAAGAGATCGAAAAACTATCTTCAATGCTAGATGGATTCCATATTTGATTACATTTTTCATATGACACAACTTTTCTCTAACAAAACTCCTTTAAATAGCTTTCCATTTAAGTTATCCTTTAGATAGTCTTTAGATGGATTAGAACTGTCCATCCATATGTCATAGCCCACGAATTCCTCTTCCCCCCACTTAACCACTTAATCTTTCCTTAATTTCGGCCAAATTCCTTCAATTGCCCCCAAACAATTTCTTTAGAAAACAACTACTATCTCAAAGCGAAGAGAAAAGATGAAAATATTATCGCCTAAGATTAAACTGTCGCCGTCACATTTATGTCAAAATAAACAATAGATACAGCGGCGTGGAATGACAGGCGGCGATTAGCTTTGATACAAATTGGCACGGGATGGCAAAAGGTGTCCGGCTCCTTTAAATTATATTTATGCCCCCGCCAGCTCTACGTTATCCCTAGCTAATTTCTCTAATTGGCTGATAAATAACGCCGATTCACGGGCATTTTTCATAAGCGAATTATAAAAAATTATTATTTATTAGACGTGATGGCCTCCCCGTGAACTTTACATAATGAATATTCGTACAGAAGCAGAGGAAAACTAGCCAAATGAGTAGAAATTATTTTTAAAATGTTGTGTGATGACAAATACATGTATACGCAAGATTTGATGGGATCCACGATGGTGTGGGTGGCAGCTATAGTTTTTATTTAGGCCGCCAATGTCGCGACACATTTAACAAGGAGACGGAGACGGAGAGTGTCAGTGTCAGTGTCAGAGAGGGATCCAATTTATTTCATTTGGATCTCAATAAAAGAGCTGTTAATTTAATTGGAAATGCGGTTATTGTTAATTTACTCCATCATCTGCTGCTTACCAAATATATAAATTAATTTCCCCTGTACTCAGCTTTTACAGCAGCTGTCAACCCACAAAAGCCCCAACCAGAACCCCAACCAGAATCCAACATGGAATGCGATTAAAGGCTTGATTAATTTCAATTTATTTCCTATGCTATCACTATAATCATGCTTCGACCTGCAAAACCCTTTAATTTGAATAATGCAAACGGAAATAAATATTCGAGTAAATAAAGTCAATTTACTCGAGTCTCGTAAAAAATCATCCTGCAGGAAAAAACCACCAGTCTAATTAGCTGGGTAATTGATTGTATAAGCACTGACATTTTTTTTAAAGCTTAAATATCGCTGACAAGAAGAAAAACAATAAATATTTGAGCAATTTTAATCATTTTTGTCACTTAATTGTAATTTTCATAATTAATAGTAGAAGAATTCTCGGGGTTTTACCTTCGAAATCGGGAAATTGGCAGAAGCTTTTTGTTCCAGCTGACGTTGAGAGACTACTACTACGTCAGACAGTTTTCAGTGCTGATGCTTGAGCAGGCTATTTTTGAATACCCTTTATAAGGAACTGATAGTTATATGATACCTCTGATCCTCTTCGATTGGATGTTGGTTTTCGATATCTTGATGGATCTCTTAAGCTATTACAGGCCTTAAAATATCGTATTGTTCCTCCTAGATACCTCTTTCTTCCTGGGCATCAGAAAACAGAGATTTCCATTGCAAGATGATGCTTTCCCTACCTCATTCGATTCTCTTTCTTAAACCAAGAGCATCCAAAGTTCGTTGTCCTTTGTGGCAGGTATTTTTGCTCTCTTTCTCTCTCTCTGTCTCTTTTCTCGTCAGATTTCTTTTTGTTAATCTTATAAACGAATGCTCCGCGGCACAGCATGCGTACATTTCATTGAGAACGATGATTTGTTGTTCTTTCGATTTACTCGTTCGCATTTGCTTTATAAAACATTTTCTATTCTTTTTGTGTTTTATGGTTTTTATGTTCGTTTTTCATTTTTCTTTTAATTTTAATAAAAATTGAAGCAGACAAAGCTTGTTGCTCTTGGCGGCGGCGGCAGTGGCAAAGCCAATGGTTCAATGCCAGTCGCAGTCGTAGCCGTCGGCGTTTTGTTGTTCTAGTCGCGTTCTTTTTTGGCCAAAACTGATCTCGCCCAACTGTCAGTTTTCGGTACAGAGTCGACTCGTGCGGTTTTGCTGCGGTGAAATTGAATTTTGTTCAACACAGTTCACATTTTGTCACGCTGTTCACGAGTTTCTACAGCGAAAATTATAATTAATTATTGAAATTCAAGTTAAGACAGTGAATACGAGTATGTTGTGCCAGTGAAATTCGTCACAGCTCACAGATGATTGCATAAACTTTTGGGTAAAACCCACAGCAAAGTGTGACCATTGATTGCATTGCTATATAAACTGGTTGGATAAATGAAAGGTGCTAAACAAGCAAAAACTCACTATGAAAGAAGTCGGAAGACCAACAAACGTTCGGAAAAGTCCGCCAAGTAAGCAGCAAAACTCTTACTTTCCCTTTGGATATCCCTGGCTTGGCTCTGTCCCCTTTTGGCCAATGCCGTTTGCCACATGCACTTTATTTTTGGAAACGGACATCTGGCTCTTGATAAATATTAAAAGTCATTATAAGTTCTCTTCTAATATCTATACACTTCAGTGGTCGTTAAACAAACAATATTCGCCGCTGGCCAGCGGAACTAAAAATAATTCCAATTTGTTTATCATCGAATCGTGTACAATCCGGGGGTACGGGTTCGGGTAGGGGTACATTGTCCAAGTTGATTTTACACTACAAAGTACACAGAATCATCAGATGGAATGTTTATTCCAAGCGTATATAGCCACACGATCTTTAGATATATGTTTTTGCGAGTGAGTGTGTGTAGACATCAATAAAACTGCCAAAAGATTGCTTTGCTATCGATCATCAGTCTATCGATCCGATTGTTTGGTCTGCTCTGCTTCCGTGGGAGAAACGTGCTGACGCCCAGCGCTGCGCCGCTCTTCTTTGTGTATACAAGTGTATATTGGGAAAATCGAAAAATAGAATCCAGAAATCAGGGATGGAACGTGTTGAAGATCATCAGAGGAACCACCGGAATAAGAACTTTGAAAAGATGTGCTGGAATCAAGAAAACATTTAATGAAATATATCATATAGTAAATATGGGATTTCAACCATATATAGAATAAATATGAGACAACTTCCAAGTACTGATTTTTTATGAATTTTTTCTTAAATGTCAAATAGTAAAAATGTTCTCCATTCTTAACCTTTACTTTCTCTATAATGCACCTGAAAATTCGTATATCTATAAATCTAAACTATTTTATATGTTATTCTACCCTGAGAGAAACATTACCAACATCCATTCTCGTTGAAAATATATTAGCATACATATTTAAATCGATTCTCAGAGTATTTTGCTCCGGGTGTAATAAATCAATAAATCATAGTCGGCGGCGAGGATATATTTAGATCGCACCTAAAAGAATACTACGAATTATTCGTTGAATGTTTTTAAAGAGAACTTATGAACACAAATCAAAAGAGAAAGCATAAATCTTCCAAAGAGAATATCTCTCTGTGATGATCTGAAAAATATTCCAAACTCTTTTCCAATCAGTAGCCAAAATAAATGACACTTGGCTAAGTTAAGCATGACTGCCAAATATTAGAATACCAAAAGCACTCTTGTCATTTCTTAAATATGGGAAAATGTTTTTTAGATCTACGCATTCCACAAATCGTAGCGGAGACATCCTACCAGACAACATGCTATACATACATGGGGTATAAAAATATGTATGTTTTTTTCTGAATATTTGTTTTGGAATGGTGGCATATGCCATGGCTCTGAGAGCTGAGATCGGCGAAGCGATCGGCAGTTTGTCAAAAATTCCCAGTGCAGACGGGCTGGCAGTGAGTGTCACATCGCTTCGGAATAAAAAGCGTAAGTTATGGAAAGCCTGCAAAGAATCCCATTTTTTATGGCTCATTTGGGATTTCAATAGATCTGTTAATCTGCTTAATTTGATTTGCAGAATTAAGTATTTGCGCAGTGCCAAGTGATAGGAAACTTTGGAATACTCTTCTCAGATCACTTCACTCTATTTATTTGCATAAGAAATTCAGGTTAAATTTTCCCTTATGCCAGCAGCCGTTGGATCGTAATCATTGGATAAATCAATTTATTTATGCTCTGTTGTTGTAATTTATGGCTTTGCTTTGGTTATTTTCCTTTCCTTAGCACCAAATCGGTGATATGTATATTTATATTTATTTTTCCTACATCGTCGGTGCTTTTTTTCCTACGTTTTTTTATTATTATTTATTTATATGCGGCGAGTGTTGAAAGGCCGTGCGCCATATAGCCGAAGAGAACGGCTAACAATTGGTTCCAATGCTGGACCTAAAATCCGGTTCAGTTGACTTACAGCAGTCGTTGAAGACAGAACAGACCAAATATATTTCGAGATCTAGGACGAGTTTTGATTTGTACGGATCATAGGAAAAGCTAGGCATGTTGGTTGGCTACCGTTCGCCCTGGCAACCGCTCACCAATCGAAGGTCCGGTCTTACTCGTAGTTTTAGTTGTACATAGTTGTAGATCTATAGATCTCTGTCTGTTAATGTTTAAGCAAATTATCTAATGCATGTTCGAACTTTACAGATTGGACAGAAAGTCATCGCGGGGCATGATATACGAGAATGAGGAGCTCAGGTTGCGCACCATCAACATAAATGCCGAAGTTGAACGAGGTAAATGACGGGCTCTCAGGCGATCAAAGTCGGCCTAAGATTACGGCCATAAAAGTGTATTTTTTTCATGTGTTCAAGTATTAAACAACAGGAAATCAAATAATCGTTTAATAAATACCGAAAATGCTGAAAACAACCAATTAAAAACACATTAGACGGTGGCAAACGAAAACCAAAATAATCCCAACCAAATATATCTATATAAAAATCATTCTCTCCTCCCACATACTCGTATGATAGATATATGCGTATGTTCTCCGCGTCTATTCATAAAAAAATAATGATTTTCATTGCCAAAACAGAAGATAAGCGATTGTAAACAATGCGATTTGAGGTGTCAAAAAGGCCTGACAGCTCTGCATGATTGCCACGTGCTTTACCAAGTTCCCCTGCTTTGGTTTGGCCACTTTCCATTGGTATTGCTGTTGATGTTGGTTAATGGTTTTCCTGATTTTCCAGGGCAATCGGACATCAAGCGCCTGCGGCGTGAGAATGAGCAATTGCGTCGCGAGATCTGGACACTGCGGGACGAGTGTGATAGGCTGAACAAACGCTTCAAGGCGAAGCTCAATGAACATGAATTTGGCGGCTGTCGGGGCAGTGGAGGGAGTGGCGGCACCTGCCACGCGTACAGGTGTAGTGGCGGAGGCGGACGAGGCAGCGGTGGTTGTGATGTAAACAGTGATGTAAGTAGAATAGAAGCTACATTTTTCTGTATTATGTGTTTGCCAAATCAGAATTTGCTTATATCTGCTCTGTGCGATAGTCATTCAATTGCATATCATCAGATCACTACAAAAATAATCACTTAAAAATGTCTTAGTTCTCGTCTGCATCCAAAAGAAAATGTATATTCGGTCCAATATTCTTTTGAATTTCGATAGTTGCACTTCCTACTTAGATAGCTATAAGAAGTATCGATTGATCTTTAATGCTTATCGGAATCAGCTGTTTCTGTTTACACCCGAAAAACGTGCAAAAATTATTCGTGATTTAAAATAGTTTGCAAATCAGTCCCCAATTGTATTCCAATCCAAAGTTTGTGGCTCTTTATTAGTGACGTCCATTTAATTCCTTTATCCCACCAAAAACAGGACTCTGACTCTTGTGATACCTGTCGCGGGGCAGACGATGGTCATTGCAGCGACGATTGCTGCCAGGAGGGTGGTTCCTGTGCCCCTCTCAAGCCGCCACTGCCGCCAGAGGTGCCCGCAACGTCATCATCATCAAAGAATGAGGATTCCTCGCTCAAGGCAGAGCAGCAGCAGCAGCAGCCCATGCACTTCGATCACCTGTCGGTGGTGTCTGAGGAGACGCTGAGCAATCCAGAGATGCTGCAACAGTTCCAACAGCAAGAACATCGAATGCTTTGCACACCGGATTTGAATGGATCGCAGAGCACGCTGCCCAGTTTAATGGGGCCACTGACACCCCTGACGCCCATTGAGCTGGTGGCTAATCAGATGAATGACCTGCACGCCTCAGTGCCACCATTGTCGTACTTTGAGAACATACTGTCGCAGCACATGGGGAATCCCAATTCAGGTGAGCGGAGAACCTTTTATCTTGAGTTGAATCTGTTATCCATATCTGACTCTTCATAGCCCTGACACCCACGCCGGAGCTGGGGAGCAGTTCGAGCACCACCACTGGCAAGACCATGCGCCACACCAATGGCTGGGACTACAATCTCCAGTCGCCCTTCACGCACCGAAAATATTCCAATCATACATCGCCTTCCCGCTCGCCACCGCCACCGGCTATGATGACAACCTTTGTGCCAACATCCACACAGCAGACGATGCCAAAAATCGCCCTGAATGCTCCACATCTGCCAGAGAGCCAGGGGGACATCGAGACGGTGGCCATCACTACGAATGCAACGCAACAAGCGCTCAACAGTCCGAAGCATTTCTTTGCCCCGCTCAAGCCGCGTCTCAGGCTCAACACGAAGCTCGCGAACCAGGGTCAGTGCCAGGGGCAGCTGCCAGATTCCCTGCCGCCAGGATCGCCGCCACCGCCGCTACGCGATCCTCCGGATATATTCGTGAACAATGCTCTGGCTTCGCCGTACCAGAGACGAGTCTCGCCACAAGTAAGTCCGCGTCGCCATCGCGCCCACTCGCATTGCCATGCCCACCAGCATCCGCGCCAGCACCCAAGCCAGCGGCACGACCAGGACCACGACCACAACCAGGAGCAGGAGGGGCTGCCACAGCATCCCCATCACTGTGCCCTGCACCGAGCCGTGGTCGATGTGGCCGCGGCCGTTGGCTTGGGCTTTGGCCCCGCTGCCAATGCCAGTCCCAGAGACAAGGCTCGGCCGCATCCGGGCTCCAGCGTGCTGGACATCTACACGGCTGCCCTTGCCAATGCAGCGGTAGCCCGTTGCTCGCCACTACCTATGCCCAACTCTGCTGCGGAGCCCATCTATGCGACCGCACAAAAGCCCTGCCAGAGCACCTGCATCTCGGCCACAGCCCTGACCAAGCCCGTGATGACCATTACCACGAACACAACCAAGACCACAACTTCCCCTATGAGATTGCCAGCGAAAGTATCGAAGGTCCAAGCGAAACGGGAGACCGTTAGTCAGGTGAGGGGTCGATCTTCTGACCAGCAGTCGATCATCCTCCTGTCATAGTCCTCTCCTTTCATCAGATCCAGTCATCAGATCAGTTTAGCTATATTAAAATGGCATTCTTTATTATCTTATGCTTTCGATGTCTATAATTTATTGGATTTATAGGAGGTGGTCTACCTCATCGATGTTCATGTCCCCCAAAACTATTTGCGTACCACATTTGAATATGATTCTCATGTTTTCCTCTCAAAATATATTCTATTTCTATACTAGACTGCTTAATTTCTAAACAAAATCAATTTTTAGATCCAATTAACAAACAAAAGTTGTATACAATTTTGGAAAATGTAGGAAAAAGAATCAAATCAAGATTTGTTTTTCGTATCTTTATTTAAATGAAGGGATCCGGGATGTATATTAATTATAGTTCCCTCATCCCATAAATGTTTAGAAATAGAAGTCCAAGGAATAAGTATTCAAACCTTTTACTTATATTAGTGTGTAGATCTCTTGATAAATAAGTAATTCCTTAACTAGATGTTCCCCCACGGCATTGAAACCTTTTAGAACCTTTAAACCAATCGCTTGAAATCGCTTTAGAAAAAGACAAATCATATTATTTTGGATTTCTAATGAGTTTACTCTCCCCCACAGACGGATTCGGTAAACCTGGAATCAATACTAAACGACATTGAGACTATTTCGGAGGACATCTTAGCCATTCAGCTAGAAAAAAGCAAGTCGCGGGACAACCTGAGTCATCGCCAGGACAACGACAAGGCGAAGAAGCCATATCGCTCCGAGATGAATCTGTATCTGCAGTACGACGGCACAAATCCAACCATTTCTCCTGCCACAGCCACCGCATCCACGGAGAGCCAATCGGGAGGTGCGGGACTGACCACGACGACAACCTCCAGTGGGGATTCGGGGAACAGTGGGAACAGCAAGCTGATGCGACGCACTCGCTCCCTGGAGAGGGAGCACACCGACAGCCCTGCCCCTCACATACCCGATCCGATGGCACCGTTTCCCGACAAATGCACATATCTGGGATTCGAGCAGATCAATCAGGCGGCAGCTGGACCGCAACAATCCCCGAATGGACAGCGTCCGCCCATCAGTGCCAAGCCGAGTATAGCGGCCAAGCCGCCGCCTCCATTGCCGCCGGCACGAAGGCCACAGATGCCCACAGAGCCGCCGCCTCCGCCACCGACATCTGTCAGTGGCATGTCGCCGAACAAGAGTCATCTGTACAAGACCCTGGCCACGGCAGCGGCCAAGCGGGCCATTTTTCGATCGTCTCCTTCACAATTAACGCGCTCGCTGGATGTGGATCTGCCAGGAACTGAGGTGGAGACAGCTGCAGAGCAGGCGGCACAGACAGAGGTAAGAGGACTCCTTCGATTCCTTCTGCCAAATTAAGATTCCCATACCCATTCCAGGCTGATGAGCTGGCGCGGAGGAAGGCACGTCGCGTCTCCATATTGTGTGGCTCTGGACAAGCGCCCGAGGATGCTGTCGCACCAGTAACCACAGCACCCATGGCCACTGCCAGTTGTGTGGACCTGCCCACCGCAGTGCTCACACATCCCAGCATTAAGGCCTTCAAGATTAGTCACAGCACACCGTCCTCGCCACATTCCTCTCGCCGGCGCACCAACAGCAATACAATGGCAGTGCCAGGCCATCCAGAGGTGACGGCCACTACCTCGGCGCCGCCCAGCACCAGTCACCATCATCACCATCGCAAGGAGGGCAGCGATCCGGCGCCAATGACGACAGCGACTGTCAGTCGGACGAAATGCTCGCGTCGTCACTCGGAGGGCACTGTCCATACGGTGCATAGAAATAGTGGTGCCAGCGGAGGAGGAGCAGGAGGGGGAGGACACCATCATCATCACAACCACCATCATCCGCATAGCGGCATGGCGATTAGCAACAATCCGCACCACAGCCACCATTCCCACCAGGATAGCAACCACGAGACGGCCACCTCGTTATCCGATCGAAACTCGAACAGTTTTGCCTCCTCGCGAGAGTCCTCCACGAGTTTCAGCATGCGCTCCACTCGCAGGAAGATCTCGATAAGCTCTCACACGGGTGGCAAGATACCCTGGTGTGGCTGCTGGGGCAACGGTTGCCTCTAGATGGCGAGGAGGGGAGGAGTGGTTTCAGCTGCCGTCCACGAATGTACATTTATAGATCTTCATAAAGCCAAGCGCATATCCGTGTGTCTATATGTTTTTAGATAGGTTAGAATATAGAAAATCAAACTCTGCTTTTAGACAAATTTCCGTTCGGTGCAGTACAAAATGTCAGCAGTTCGAAAACAGTTTTCATTCACGAAAATGTAAAAAGTTCAAGAAACCGAAATTTGTTGTATATACTTATATTTTGTTAGAATCGATTTAGTTGTAGTATTTAACATTCATGTAAATTCTATAAATGTATAAAGGAAAGCAGTTAATAATTGTTGCTCAATTTGGAGAGAATACAAATCAGAAATATATTATAGAAAAACCAGATTATTTTTAAAACTGCGGATCTATTTGAATTTGTCCGGTGTATTCTAATAACATAGTTGTTTTCGAATTTGAAGTTTTAGGAATTTTATCCAACCAATTTCTACACATATAAGGGTTAACTGGAAAAATACACATAGGTAGAGGTAACACACCCTCGCACATTTGGCCATGAGGGGCATTGAAATTCTCTCCTGTAGTTTCGCTTCAAATTAAATTTTTTATGTGGCAACTTTTTATAACAAATTTCATTTCACGCTTGTTGGCCACCTCTAAAGTTCCACTCAACGAATAGAACTGGTCTTTAAATGAGAAAAGAGACAGAGAGAGAGAGAGAGGGTGGGGAAAAGAGAAAGAGCAAAGCCGCAATAGTAGGTGAAAAGGACACCGAGACCGTGGCAGGAAACACTGCAGAAACAGAAACAGCAACAGCAAGTGGGGAAAATAGTACTGGTACCGTAACGTAACTGGGAAACTGCAACTGAAATTGCGCAACAAGCGAAAATATACAATATGCAAATTAGCCGCAAATTAAGGTGTAAAAATGCATGACACACAAAACGCCTCTAGGATATATGCAGGAAACAAATTAAATTTTACCCCCAGTGCCAGTGCCAGTACCAGTACCAGTACCAGTGCAAATTGCGGCTGCTGCCATGCCATGGAAGGTGTGAAAGGGGTACTAGGGTCTCTCCAAATGGTTGGGAAAATAAAAAGTCAACAAGAGAGAAAAAGGGCCACTGCAGTGCGCCAGAGAAAATGTAACCCAAAACTGAGAGGCAGCCAAGGACCAATCGACAGTTTATTTTATTTCTCACCATCACAGGAGAACGGAGACTCGACATCCTCCTTCAACACAGAGAAAAGCGACCACTGAAGCACTTGGACTCCATTACTGAAAGACTGGGACTGGCGACTGGAAACTCCATCACTGGCCAGCTGCCAATCAATTGGTTGGCACTTTACTCCGTTTTAGAAATAACAGAATTTATGGCATCTTCTCCGTTTAATTGATTGGCTGCCAAGCTCTACCAGATTGCCGCGAGTTTCGTTTTATTGCATTGTGTTTATCTATGGAGGACTTTTCGCCCTGGGGCTTCTCGGTCTGTTTCTCCTTGGCTTTGTTCCCGTGGCCATTGACTGGCTGCCAGATGCACACTCATCTGTGTTTCTGTTTCTGCTTCTGTCTCTGGCAGGGACATGAGAAATCAATTTGTAATCATTATGAGTCCGTTTATTTGCCAATGAAACCAAGTGGCAGCGCATGAGGGCAATCAGCGTTCGAGAGCTCGAGTGGCGCACATAAACTCTTAGAGGCAAAGCTAAAAATACAAATTATACTTTTTCAGACAAAGAAATTATAAGCTCAAAATTATGACAAAAAAGAAAGAACAATGACAAAAAAAATTACATGCCCCGGGTGAGGCTCGAACTCACGACCTTAAGATTATGAGACTTACGCGCTGCCTACTGCGCCACCGAGGCCTTGGATACGTCCAAGAATAAGATGTGATTTTAAACTGAACCTGAAATTTCTCAGGTATTTTAAAGTATTAATCTTAACGAGGAATGGTCTAAATGTGGACCATGCGATCTATTTGTAGGTGAGATAGAGATAACCTTACACCTGATATGATCTGACCATACATTCGTTTATTCTTAATCGGTGATTATTCCATCTTTACATTTTTTTCTAACATTTTATAATAGAATTTCTAAAGTGAGTTCCTTGCAATATTAAAGAAACAGCAGCAATCATCAAATTTCTAATAGATTCCTCCTCCTGAGTGTGAGGATTTGAATATATTATTCGGAGTACAAGAATTATTTGCTTAACTTACTTTGGTATCTATAAAATATGAGAGAGAATTTCAGTCAGAAATGTACATACGTTTTCCACAGTAAAACGATCTACATATTATAAATTGCTTTCCCTCGGAAGAACACTCCCCAAATATTTGTGGACACGTTCAGGAAAACTTTTCTCTAATCAAATCTATATCAAACGATGCATTTCAAAGACTCTTCTCAGACAATTTGCCCCTGGCTGTTCGCCTAATGATTTATACACCCCACCATACCCGCGACGTATATGTTCTTTTATGGCTTTTGTTTCGTTCTGTATTGCTGTTGTATTTCTTTTATGAACGTGTGCCGCCGTGGCATGGCGCCTTCAATGAGCCGTGTCTGCACATATTTCTCAATCATAGCGAGACTTTTCAGACAATGCCATACAAGTATGCATATATCTCTATATATACACGGGTTTTTATGACGCTTGTTCATGGGAGGGGTTGACGGAACGGAGTGGAGCGACTGTCTACGGCTTTTATTATCATAAATTCTGTCGCTAAAACCCCATCCCATCCGTGGTAACCATACGAATGGCAAAGAGCTCCTTTGTTTTGACGTATTAACAATTTGTCATGCGAAATTAAGCAGAAGCATAAAAATCAATGCATAGTAACTAATTAGTTGGTGGCTAAGGCAACTGCTCCTCTTCGCTCCGTCTACGGCTGCTGATTACTCTGTTGCAACAGCTGCTGCAGGGGCATGGGCATTGGCATGCCACCTCTTCCAGCAGTTGTGCGGGCTCGTACTCCTTTTGTTTGCCCGCATTAACTGAGTGGACAGGACATCCCAGCGCGGAGAGCAGATGTGTGCTCTGGGAGCTGCTAAATATTGCAAGTAGCAACTGATGATATCCCCTGGTGACACCCACACACATGAAAAGAGGCGGGAGACAGGAGCAGCTGGTAGTGCAGCACACTCTTTTTTTTTTTTTTGCTGCTCCTGGTCTTTTGAGCCAAACACTCACTTTGATCATTTTTCATTTTCCCGGACGACACATGGGTTCTCCGAAGACCCCTTCCCCAGAGCCAGAGCCCAGAACCAGAGTTGTCTGCAGCTGCTGAGGATTCCTGTAAGGAGACGTGGACGGGTTTCCTGTGTGACGGGGAGTGTGTATGTGTCTCGGTGACATTGTTGGACTTGCGTGATATTTTTATTAAGAAATATATCAAATGCACATAATGCACACACATTCCATTCTGCCTGCCATATATAACCCTGGGGCTCAGACAGACAACGGGAGCGAAGCTGTTCGTTCTGCCGTTGGCCAAATGACACTTTATTATTTTCATTGTTAAGCGCTGGGGGGTTATATTAAATTAAAGCTCAAACATAGTGTTCGGGCCAGCCGCTGAGGAATAACCGTAACTTTAGCATTATTATTGTATGAGCATAGAGAGCCGCCTACATATGTTGTAAAACGTTGACTTTCTGCAGAGCTGCTGCGCTCTCTCGCTAAAGGGGCTCTCTGCCGCCGCCACTTCGGCAACTACTTTGATCTGCTGCCGCCACTTCGGCAGTCACTTTGATCTAACGCCGTCGTCTATAGTTTAGTTCTATGCTAACCCCTCTGCGCATTGGTTGCATATCGATCTCGCATAAAGTACATCTGGCAATAGCAAGCAATCGGCTTCCGCTAAGCCACCAAGATTAAATATATTATATATTATAAAGTTTAACCCAAATCTCTTTTTATTGTGAAATACATAGGTGCCAAAAAAGCTTGGCATCTCAAACATTGGTGACCCCCCGACGTGATATAAAACCATTGCTTAATCGCGTTCCGTTAAAACACTTATTAATTATACAATATTGTGTTGTTGGGTATACAACATTTGTGTGCACATTAAAAACAGTTTAAAGTGCAAATTCAGTGAGAGTGCGGCTGGAATATTTATAGACAAATTCCGGTACTTTAAGCGTCGAATCTCTCATTCTCTGCGCAGCTGCAGCCGCGGTTCTTGACTTTTCGTGTCTTGCATTCTCGCTCTCGCGTCTATACATCGTCGCTTAAGCGGTATTTCATTTTCCGTTGTTGTGTCGATTGCACAACAGTTAACATGGACAACGATCCAAATACAGGCGCGGGCGGAAATATTGTGGTGGCTGATTCCAGACTGAGTCTGTATAAACGTAAAAGTCAGTCATTATATGATCGATTGCACAGGCTTGGCGAATCCTTCGCGGGGAATAAAATCGACAAGCTGACCGCCGCGGAAGTCGAGGTGCGCCTTGATATGTTGGCAGAAATTCGAGCGGAATTTAATAAGGCCCATAATGAGTTGGAGGCTCTCGATCAAAACGAGATTGGGAGTGAGCTGCGCGAAATCTTCGATACTCTTTTCATATCGTTGAAAGCTGAGTTGCTGGCTGCTGTTGAAGTAGGCCAGTCACACGCCGCTGCCAATTCTACGACTCTGCCAAGCCATTCCGGACATAGTACCATCATCATGGCTCACAAGCAGCGACTTCCTGAGCTGAAGGTGCCGAAGTTTTCTGGTGGATACGTCGAGTTCTCGGATTTTATGGCAATGTTCAAATCGGTGATTGAAGCGGATGCGGGTCTCAGTGACATCGAGAAATTCCAGCACCTTCGCTCTTGCCTCGCTGATGCGGCTTTGGATTCGGTTCGATCGTTGGAGCTCTCCAGTGCCAATTATCGTGCGGCTCTGGATATACTTAATAAACGCTTTAATAACAAAAGACTTGTTTTCCAGGCACACATCAAGAAGATTCTTGGGCTAAAGAGGGTAGACTCGCCTTCTGCTAAAAGGCTTCGGGAGTTTTCGGATGCAGTCAATTTACACATGCGAGCGTTGCAGACATTGGGAACTGCTGAGGAGATTTCGGGATTCATGGTTATCAACATGCTGCTGCAGAAGTTGGATTCGAAGACGCAAACCAAATGGGAGGAGCACACATCGTCGGTTGCTATACCTACCGCAGAGGAATTCTTCGAATTCTTGCAGCAACGCTGCCAGAAAATGGAGCGATTGGAATATGCTACAGCGACACACGCTAGTAGCGATCAGGTGGGAAAAAACCATTCATATACGCATGTTAAGAAAACGTTTGTAGCTTCCAACTCTTCCGCCGACCCGTCTGTATGCGTCTTTTGCCACTCAGCGGGCCATGGAATATACTCGTGCAAGATATTCGAAAATCTCTCACCGTTGCTGCGCCACAAAGAAGTGAAGAAGCTTTCCCTATGCTTCAATTGCCTAAAACCGGGGCACCGGACCCGCGCATGCAATAGTGGAAAATGTCGAGTATGCGGCGGTAGGCATCATAGTTTGTTGCACTTCGTTAGTATGCAGCCCACAACACAAGGCTGCCCAGGTATTACTCCTCCCGATCTGGCCGTTCAACCGGACACTCTTTCCGTTGCTCAAAATTCTGCTAGCAGCTCGTCTCTACCTTCGTCTACCTCTCTTGCTGCCCAAGGTCTTCACTCTGATGTCGTGCTTCTGGCTACAGCCGTGGTTCTCGTGAAGAATCGGTCTGGCGTTTTAGTTCCTTGTCGTGCCATCTTAGATTCAGGATCGCAGCTGCATCTCGTCACATCCAGGTTCGCCCAGCAGCTTCAGCTTAGGAGAACTCAATCGTCTGCACTTGTGTCTGGGCTGGGCGATACCAGCGTTTCTACTGAGGGATCCACCATAAGCATTTGTATGCATTCTCGCACCTCTGCTTACACAACTACACTTACTGCTCTCATCGCCCCCACGATTACCGATTCTCAACCAAGTATGGCAGTAAATGTATCCGATTGGCGTATTCCATCTAACATTCAGCTCGCTGATCCTGCATTTTTCAATCCTCAACGGGTTGATCTTCTCATTGGTGCGAGCGTTTTTTATGATCTCCTCTGCGTAGGGCAAATCAAACTCACCAATGGACTGCCTCTTCTGCAGAAGACCCGGCTTGGGTGGATCGTATCTGGTGGTGGACAGAAGGTATCAAGCTCGGCGCTTTTGGCCACGCACAATTGTCCAGATTCGATAGCTGAGATGGAAGCAAGGTTGGATAAAACTCTTCGTATGTTTTGGGAAGTCGAGGATTGTGTGGAGGCTGGGTTGAATACCAAAGAAGAAGACGATTGTGAAGCACATTTCGTAAGCCACCTTTCACGGTTGCCATCCGGGGAGTATGCAGTTCGTCTACCGCTAAATAACAATTCTGATCGTTTGGGAGAATCTTATACTCAGGCTTACCGACGGTTCATCAGTCTGGAGCGAAAACTGGAGCGTAATCCTACACTCAAGGAGCGGTATTCCGCCTTTATGAGGGAGTATATTGATTTGCATCATATGCACCAAGTCAACCCTGATTCCCGTAGCCTCTGCAAATATTTCTTGCCTCATCACTGTGTCCTAAAGGAGGACAGTACGACGACAAAACTCCGTGTCGTTTTCGATGGTTCCGCAGCTACATCAACTGGATATTCTCTAAATGATGTGATGATGACAGGCCCTGTTATTCAGCCTGCATTGTTCAACATATTGATTCGCTTTCGAACATATCCAGTCGCTCTCACTGGGGACATTTGTAAAATGTACCGCTGCGTACGAGTGTCTCCACCCGACAATTTGTATCAATGCATCCTATGGCGAGATTCCATCGAGTCCGAGGTTCAAGTCTACACATTAGACACCGTCACATACGGGACGAGGGCTGCATCATTTCTAGCGGTCCGCGCAATGCACCAGCTGGCCATCGACGAGGGTGAATCCTACCCTCTTGGCTCAGCTGCTCTGCGGCAGGAGTTTTACGTGGATGACCTCATTTCGGGCGGTAATTCGGTCGCACAGGTCATGGAAAAGATGCACCAAACATCAGCTTTACTGTCCCGTGGTAACTTTAGACTTAGGAAATGGTGCTCCAGTCACCAGGAAGTACTTGAGGGAACCCCTGAAGATGACATAGAGAAGTTCCTAAAGTTTAATGATGGAAGCGACATAGCCAAAACTCTCGGCTTAGCGTGGGACCCTGCTTCGGATCAGCTGCTTTTTGCCTTGTCCGCACTGGACACAACCTCAAAGCCATCAAAGCGGTCGGTTTTATCTACGATTGCGCGGTTCTACGACCCTCTTGGATTGATAAATCCAGTCATTGTCAGGTGCAAAATCTTCCTTCAGCAGCTTTGGAGAGAAAATTTGGATTGGGATGAAAGCCTACCCTCAGCGTTGCATTCAACTTGGATGGACTTGAGAAATAGTTTGGCAAGCATTTCTCGGATCTCATTTCCTCGCTTGGTTCTTCGTTCTAGTGTGGCTACAGAAGTTCACGGATTCTGTGATGCCAGCTTAGAAGCATATGGCGCTTGCGTGTATATCGTGTCCAGGGAAGCCCAGTCTTCGAGCCACGTTTTGTGCTCAAAGTCGCGAGTGGCGCCGCTAAAGACTATATCGATTCCTAAGCTGGAATTAAGTGGAGCCCATTTGCTTGCGAAAATCATGCAGAATGTAAAGGACATGGGAATCTTTACAGGTCGGTTCTATTGCTGGTCGGATTCGTCAACAGCATTATCTTGGATTAGGGACGAGCCAGCTAAATTTCAAGTTTTCGTGGCAAATCGAGTGGCATCAATTCAGGAGTTGACGGCAGACATGGAATGGCGCTATGTTCCCACATCTTTAAATCCTGCTGATATTCTCTCGAGAGGCTCGCTTCCCAACCATCTTATCCAGTCAGAGCTATGGTTTCACGGCCCATCCTTTTTGCTATGCTCCAAGGATAAGTGGCCTGTATCTCCTACTAACAACATAGCAACTTTGGAGCTTCGCAAGAGAGGATTGCTAATCACGTCTCCACATGCCGATCTCACGTCCGGATGCAAATTTGCGAATTCATTCTTTCGCATGCAGCGCACATTCGCCTACATGCATAAATTTATACATCGTCTTAGGCATCCAGGACTCACCGTTTCTGATATTCGGCAAGGAACGCATCTTCTAATTCGACACATTCAGCTGGCAAGTTTGTGGATGGACATAAAGGAGATTCGGCGCAATGGTCAAGTCATTAAATCCAGTTCTATTAGTTCGCTCAACCCTTTCATCGATCATTCTGGACTACTTAGAGTTGGGGGTCGTCTTGGCAACTCATCGCTAGGATTTGATGCTCAGCACCCGCTCATTCTGCCAAAGGGACATTCCATTACCTTTGCGCTGATAAGACATTACCATGAAAGAAACCTCCATGCCGGACCTCGCGCCTTGCTATCCAAAATTCGGCTGGAATATTGGCCCATTGGAGGTGTTAAGGCAGTGTCAAGAGTCGTCAGCAGATGTGTGAGATGCTTCAGGACTAAGCCGCGCATGGTCGAACACATCATGGGAGACCTACCTAAGGAACGTTTGGAAGGATCTCGAGCTTTTGAAGTCACTGGAGTAGATTACTGTGGACCTTTTTTCTACCGATCAGAAATCCGCACAAGGCCTCCGATCAAGTGCTACATTAGCGTATTCATCTGCTTCACTTCCAAGGCTATACACATGGAGCTCGTAAAGGATTTGACCACTGCATCGTTTCTAGGCGCACTAAAGCGTTTTACTTCCACTCGAGGAAGGCCAAGTCAAATTTGGTCGGACAATGCGACAAACTTCGTTGGCGCCAAGAACGAGCTTCTGGAGCTAAAGAAGCTTTGTCTTAGCGAACCGCATATGAAGGAGGTCCACGAATCCTGCTTGGCTGACTCGATCGACTGGCGTTTCATCCCACCTCGCTCTCCGCATTTTGGCGGGTTGTGGGAAGCGGCCGTGAAGACCGCAAAATATCACCTGTACCGCTCAGTTGGACCATCTGTGCTTAGCTTCGACGAGCTGCGCACTCTGATCTGTCAGATCACTGCAATTGTTAACTCTCGCCCTTTGCTCTCGCTTTCAGAAAATCCTGATGATTTAGACGTTTTGACTCCTGCTCATCTGCTTTTAGGCGGCCCCCATGAGCAAATCCTCGAGCCTGACCTAACGAAGCTGAACTACAATCGTCTGGATGGCTGGCAGCGGGTCACCCAACTACAGCAAATATTTTGGAGCCGTTGGCGCGAAGAGTATCTCACTCTTTTGCAAGAGCGCGCGAAGTGGCGCACCCCCGCGCAAAACATCTGCAAGAACGACCTCGTTCTGGTGAAGGACGAAAATCTTCCTCCAATGCGTTGGCCACTGGCTAGAGTGGTCGATGTCGTTTTGGGCAAGGACGGAGTGTGTCGCGTCGCTGACCTGAAGACATCCTCAGGAAACATCAGGAGGGCCGTCACTCGGCTATGTTTGCTGCCCCTTAAGGAATCTGTTGAGAGACTAGCTCCCAACGGGGGGAGTATGTTCGGGCCAGCCGCTGAGGAATAACCGTAACTTTAGCATTATTATTGTATGAGCATAGAGAGCCGCCTACATATGTTGTAAAACGTTGACTTTCTGCAGAGCTGCTGCGCTCTCTCGCTAAAGGGGCTCTCTGCCGCCGCCACTTCGGCAACTACTTTGATCTGCTGCCGCCACTTCGGCAGTCACTTTGATCTAACGCCGTCGTCTATAGTTTAGTTCTATGCTAACCCCTCTGCGCATTGGTTGCATATCGATCTCGCATAAAGTACATCTGGCAATAGCAAGCAATCGGCTTCCGCTAAGCCACCAAGATTAAATATATTATATATTATAAAGTTTAACCCAAATCTCTTTTTATTGTGAAATACATAGGTGCCAAAAAAGCTTGGCATCTCAAACACATAGGATGATTGAGCAGGACACCATCTATCGAATCGTTCTTGTTCTCTCTCTCTCTCTCTCTCGAACAACTCTTCTTTACTGTGAAATTCGAATTTCAAATTGCAAATTTATTCATACGCGTCGCGCGGTTCACGTCAACCGTCAACGTTAAGTGACCTTTCGAATGCCTCCTAACCAGGAGGCGGTAGAGACCTGACCTAACCTGGCCACAGAAATGCGCCTGTGTTTCCAGTCAGGCGAATCCTGGGAACACAGAAAATTTGCATAATCGCGTGAAGCTTATTTGTAAAATAAAGAAAATGCCAGAAATTACATTTAACATTGAGGGGGCGCTTTGGCGCTCTGGCACTTCGTGGAAACGTCCTGGGTCAACGCGCACAGGATGTGTGCGCTAAGCCACCGTCTGAGCCAGGTTAAAAGCATTTCTGAATAATTTGCATTTAACATGCGCGACATGAAAGCCAAATAAACAATTGCCCGCCAGGCCCTCGAGAGCAGAGCTCCTCTTCCACCGACTCTTTCGGTTGAGTGGCAATTTGTCAAGCTGCTAACTGGCCCCTGCAAAATTTTCGGCCTGTTTCCTTTTTGGTTTATGCTGATTTGTTGCACTCCATTTTTCATTTGACTAAATGCTGCAAATGATGCGATTTGATATGCAGAAAATGTGAATGGGAAAGAGCTGACTGACTTTACAGGGCAGTGACCAGTGCTCTCTCACCAGTGTCCATGGACTCAGTGTTCTTCTCTGACTCAACTCAACCCCAATGGCAATGTCCATCGAGAGCGTATACTTAATCTGACTGCTAGCCCCAATAACTTTCACTCGGCTGTTAGCCATGAGTTATGGACGATACGAAATTAACATAATTTAGTTATGAACAGGACACTGTCTATCCCCTAGACCAAATAAATTGTAAAACTTTCGCCAAAACTAAAAGTATAGCAAGAAAATGTATTGTTCGGCCACAGCTGAAAGTCAATAAGCCAAGAGGGGGAAAACTTTTGATCATCAATATCTATCTATATATATCTAACAACATATATCGTATTTTTTGGGGCCCAGGCGATAGAGAATAGGGCATAAATTTGATTAATATTAATGCCGCTCGCTGTACAGGGACATGCAATATCAATAAACCCAATGGCAGACTCCTTTTTATGATTTATTGTGTTTCGGTCAGTGGACCTGGCCGTGGACCGTAGCGCAATTTCACCTTGGCTGCCATCATTCTCGTGCTCCATTAAATCTTTGGCGACACATCCAATGAGCCCCATAACGTGTGCCCTAATACCTTTTTTTTGCCTTGCTCCTACCCCCTGTCCTTTCTAATATCCTTTGTTTATAAATGTTCTAATGGAGGGCAAATTATTATTTTTTCCTTTTTTTCTTCGTTCGGTGTTTGTGCATGTCGGCGCTGCTTCCTTGACGCTGTTCGAGTGATAAATTGATTGGACTATACATAGGGATACAGGATACTCTCAAACATACACATACATTCAACCAGGAAGGACATTCATATCGGCGGTCAGGCGTAGTACACTCCGCTGTCAACCCTGACTGTAAGTGTGTGAGTGTGTGTGTGCCTGGCTCTTTGGCCAATTTATGGTTAAGGTTAGTGGTCAAAGGATAATAGTCACACACTGTTCACAGCTCTACAGCAGGTCACCCCACACTCTGCTGAGCCCCTGTTGACCCGCTGGAATTGTTTGCTTAAGATCAAATGGCCTGGGCATTGGGTCCTTGTTTACAGGCATCTCCAACATACCATCCACCATTCCAAAGAGGAGCAAGAAATACTCCAAAGTATTATCTTAAAGGAGGAGAAAAACTTCAAGGCGACAAAATACATTCAAATATATTGTGAATACATTCTGTTCCAGCTATCCTCTCAGGGAGGTAGAGCTATTTCAAGATGGTTAAGCAGACAGGGTATTCCTCGTTTCGTTGGAGGACTGTATTTTGTGTCTTCTCGGTTTGTTTTTGTGGAGGTACCCCCGGTAAATTATAATAAATGTCATTGTACTTACCCAATGCCACATTGGGATTTAATTTATGGTGTGAAACTTTGCCGGCTGAGAATATACACATATTTTTGTTGTGCACTAAGGTAGATATAGATATAGCCCAGGACATTTGTCCCACATAAATTACTAGGACCCAAATCCCCCGCTCCCCAACACTGGTGTATCTATTTAGATGGGAGTGAGAGATCTCTCGAAACAAAAGGATATTTTGTGTGCGATTTCATTTCAGTTTCTTTATAAATATTTTAATGGGTCTTGTCAGTGTTTTTAATTTCGCTGTCAAAATCAGCGATTGCTGTGGTTGGTGTTTTCAAATATGTATGAGTGGCGGCGCCTGGTGGCATGTTGATTATAATATGCCTCATTAAAAATAATAAACTGTCAGCTAAATGAAGGCGAATGCCAAATACTTGCCACAGTTTCTGGCTCACGATGCCGATGCCTTTCCTCTCTCTGGATCTCCTTCTGTTTCAGCTGCTTTTGCTGTTAAAATTTTCCAAATTTGAACATTAGTTGTACAATGAGGATGAGCAACTGCAAAAGTTATTCCAGTTCTTGTCAGTGCTGTGCTGTGGGGCGGTGGTGGTGGCTTTGCTTTGCTTTTGTAATTGTATCCTTGAAATGCATATCTGATATTTTCACACACAAAAAGCTTAGAGCCATCCTGCCACAGTCCCATTCTCAGTCCCCGCATCCATTTTCGCTTTCCCTATTTTATAAATATTATATGCAAACACATCTCTAAACATTAGAGGTCCTCTGTGTGTGGAAACCAAATGCGGTTTTCAGATGTCTTCTCTCTTTTTTGCACTTTACCCAGGCATACAGAGGCATGCCCCATAATGGTTGCAGGAGGAGGGTTGGGGGGATGCACTGCCAAGCATACCCATAATGGTCGGCGGTATGACGGAGGTGTTGGTGTTTATGGCACCAGAAAAGGCCATAAAATGAACAAAAAACATATTCCCTCGAAGTGGGTGTGGAAGGAGGCAGGCAGTGTGCTCGTTCGTGGCTCTGTAAGTGAGTGAGAGTGAGTGGGTCCAGGTCCAGGCGTGCAACATAAACGGCATTTTGAGACTGCAGCGAAAATGTACAAAAGCCTCAGATTTTCATACACTGTACAAGGACCCAAAGTTCGAACAGAGGTGGGAACGTGAGTCGTGACTGGCTAAAGGAATCAAGAAATAAATTGGATATATATTGAGGTGAAACTTATCCTTAATATCCAAAGTATGTCCTTAAAAATGATGTGGAATTGGAGAAGAAATCTCTGACCTGGGAAAACTTAATGAGAGCTCTGTACTCTGTATTTCGTAGCTTTTCGTTGCAATCTATTTCGCAGATGTCGTCTATACTGATTAATCGCAATGTGACTTGCGCTTCATCTGATCCATAAGGAAATTAGGAAGGAATCTTTTCCATTTCCCAATTTGTAATTTAACAATCTTCTCAAAAAACACACTTATCACATCTCTGGGTCCAAAAGCAGGCCTCGACACCTCGTTTCCCTTTGGCTTCGTTGGGTTTTTACATTGAAATTGAAGCTGCAAATTCACACTCGCATTGTGGAAACACACCAGTACTAGTCTTGGCCATGTCCCAAACAGAATGAGGGAGCAGAAGACGGGGAGGTGGAGACAAAGGCATTTCGACCGTGGTCCACATGTTGGCTTGCAGCTGGGATAGAGGGCAGCCCCTGCATCCTGCAGCCTACTCCATGCCCCGTGCCCCGTGCCCCGTGCCGCATTGCTGTGTGCAAGGTGACGTCTGCTTTGGTCCTGGCAGCTGAGGTTCTTTTGGTCCTTCGGTTTCTGGTCCTATGGCACATTTGTTAGCAGCAGAAATTAAAATGTTTACACAACCGAATGCCAACGACGTTTCTGCATTCATTCTGCTGTGCCGTGTCCTTCAGCAGCAAACATTTTCAACACCAAGACCCCAGTCCCCCTGCTTCTGACAGGGACAGCAGCAGAAGGTGTCGCTGTCGTCAGAGTGGTCGTGGTCCCATATCTTGGTCCATTCAGAAACCGATGAGGATGTTCGTTAGGCATTCGCATACCGTGAATGGGAATGTCACATGTTAAGGGCTTTCATTTAAATACTTGCTGCAGTATTTTTAGCGCAATTAGTGCTGTGGCGGGTAAGTGGCAAATGCCAGGGACATAACTCAACTCTGCCAGATCTGTGCAGCATTATATGCCCTGGGGAGTCCAGGAGGAGGACCAGACAGTCGCTTATCCCCTGCGGGAACCGCTTATTTATTCGCTTTGCGTAATCTTAAGCACCTGACTGCCAGAGCTGCTCCCGCCGCAAGTAAAATCTCCGCCAGCCGCAACTTAACACCGTTTTAATCTGCCATTTGGCACCACTTGCTTGAATAACCCACCCACTCAGCTCAATCCCCAGCAGCCAGCAGAGTGCAGCCCAATCCCCAGCAGAAGAAGAAGCAGGAACACTTCCACAACTTCCGCCACGCCAGAATACTCCACTCCGGAGTCCGGACTCCACTCGAGTGGAGGTGCGGCTGGGAAAATAACATTATTGCAGGCAACTTCTTAGCGGCTGTTTGTTGGCTAAAGTGCAGCTGAATATTTTATGAACTTGGCAAAGTACTTCGTCTTTACTTCAACTGCCTCGCGGCCACGAATGGACCAACATCACCACTGCCCAGGCCTCTAAAAAACCTGGCCTAAAAGAGCCAGAACACAAAAGGGGGCGACAGATTTCGCTTGAGAGAGAGTTCAGGAGATGCAGGGCAACTAAATAAATAACACATTACTATGATAGATATGACAGTAAACATTAATTAAGAAATGATCTTTAGTCCATCTCCACAACAAATCAAACCTACCATTCAGTCAACTACAATAAAAGGTTTTTGCTCCAAAAGAGTTTTCCACTTAAATTCAAAAATTTACTTAACCAAAAGGAGGACTAAAACTTACATGGGAAATCCCAAGAAAAGCAGTCTGAGCCCAGGCTTTGACATTCAAATTGAATACAGCAAAAAGCAGCAACAATTCAGAGATTTACTTGCCTGCAAAAAGGATGCAAAAGGGCTCTCGACTCCGGACTCGATTGTGTCTTTCCCTCGTTCACTGGTTTGCATTTAAATAAGTTGCAGCTACAATCGAAATGGGGGAAAAAAGAAAAGCTTATGCCAGCTACTTACCTCAGGTTTTCCCTGTTGTGAATGCAATTTGAGAGAAATATTTTACAGAAATGAATTTATTCAAACGAAAAATTGAAGTACTTAAATGGAATAGATTTATCAATAATATGAGTGTTTCACAGGTAGATGCATCTTTAGGGGATTTCTCATCAAATTTACACAAATTTTTCCACATTTAAAAACATCCTTGGAGCAAAAGTTACTTTAAAAACATTTTTGAAAAGTTTCTTGATTCCGTAAAGTATTTTTGTGGTTGTATTGTTGATTTCGCACATATAATTTCGATTCTTCTTATTTCGGGAAGACAATTCAATAAATGATTTCTCTGGTATTCGCGCCAGGTCAAAGTCACTAAACCAGAAAATACACAAAGTGAAATGTACAAGAGCCAAAACAAATGGCCAAACAAGTCAAGAGACAGGGCCTCGCTTCGTTACTGGCCAACTTCTTCTTGGTCTCCTTCTTCGTCGAGCTCTCATTTTGGGTGATTTATTTGGAATTCACTTTTGGGACGCCGCCGTTCGCTTATTTGTCTTTGTTTGCTTCTTGCTGTGATCCCCACCTCTGGTGTTTTGGCCTCTTTGTTTCCACCATCTCTTACTTGGCCACCAGTGTCATGGCCCTCTTTCCTGGTCTGAGGTGGAACCACCCCTTGGTCTTGGCCATCTCTTCACCCACTTTGTCTTCATCGCCTTGGTTCTGGCCACCAATTGAATTTGGTTTTATTGCATTTATTGTGGTGGCCCACTGATGCTGCTGCTGTTGGCTATTCGGTTGCTGGTTACTGGTTATTGTTAGCCGCTCCACTGACCTCAGTACATTATCTCTAAATAATTTATGTTTGTATACATTTTAATTTAATTTATTTGTTCATTTCACTTCTTGCTGTGATGCTGTGTTGCGGAGTCTGATGTTTGACCAGCAAACAGAAGGCATATAACACATCGAGATACGATTGTATGCCAAATGTGTGTGGAAAAGCCAATATTGATTGAGTAGCCGCAACGTTGACCCGCCTCAGCAAATAACCAAGATATCGTAAAAAGGTCTCTCCTCTCCCCTTCTGTGCCTCTGTAATTGCTGATGTTATGTGTTTTTATACTATATACATATATACTATATATGCGAATCGAATCCACAAATATATCGAGATACTCGTAGTTCTCTTTTATTCCGCTCCATTCACATAATGGAAATTGCACATTGGAGATTTTCGCATTCATTCAATTGGTAAACAAAAAAAAAAAAAATAATTCGAATAAATAAATTACCCCACGGCGTAATAAATTTTCGTGAACTCGTCGTCCTGTCTTCAGGTTGTGTTGCTCTTAAAGCTCTCTCTTCAGGATGTAGACAAGAATTAGTTGACAAAACTAAAAGAAAATTGTACTCCTGAATGTCAAAAAAAAGTGGAATAAAAGTGAAAGAAAACTGAGTGAAAAAAGGACTTTCAAAAAAGCTTTGTCAGTGGGCATGGGCATGGGCATGTACATATGTATGTAGATCGAAAGCAGAGGCAGACGCAAATTGAAGAACAACTTCAGCATGTGCACATGCAGAGCTTAATGAGATGAGTTCTGCCAAGTGGCGTGTGTAATGTGGCAGGGGGCATGGGCATGATGCTGCGATGGCAATGGCATCCAGTCAAGTCAACGAGGACGGATAATGGGATGGGCGACGACGGCGGCGGCTGCTTGACTGGCGTCTGGCCTGAAACGGGAGGAACAATAAAGCCCGGGGCCATTATCAACGAGGGCCCAGCAAATGTGACAATGCGAATGACACAAAAGCGCAACTGGATTAGCATCTGCCAGTCGTCGGTGTCTCGATTCCAGTTTCCGCTTAGCCTTCTATTCCTCTTTTCTATTTCGTTTTTTTCCGTTTGAACGAATAAGTGTGGGTGGAAGTAGCAGTCACATTGTCATGTGTCGTCGTCGTCCTTGCACTGTGGACGGGGTAATTGGAAAAGGTATATATCATTGATGTTGGGGGTACTATCGAAAGATAATCAAACTTTGCTGAACTATACAATCAATGCATTAAGTTCTATCATAAGATAGATATTTGATTGGGAATCCCGTATGGAAACTGAGTATCGGGTATGTTTATGTGGTGGTACGTGGGCCTCTGTCCCACTGTGCCTACGATTGGATGGACTGTGTCTCATTTTGCGCTTTACATTGCAAATTTTACAACAGTGGCGCTCGCAATTGTCAAATGCAAATGTAGTCCTGGCTTAAAGAAATAAAAAAGGGAAGCTGGAAGAAAGTACTCGTACTAGTGCTCGTGCTCGAGTGGAGAGGAGGAAGAGCAAAACATGCATCGGGAACTTCATCTTCGTCTCCAGCGTGTCGCTCTGGTAATGACAAACTTGTTTTTCGAGCACTCACACTCCGCCAGGAAGAGCGCCCTGCAAGTGCTGGCCGGGGTGGGAGATCCTTGGCATGAACCCGGGATTATGTATATACTATTTTCGTCTGTTACTCACTTTGCATGTCGCTAGATTGCCGGGCAAATGGAATTCTGATGTATTGCTGCCTTTGTTTTATTACCCAGCTCAACTATTTATTTGATATGAAATTACTTGGGTAGTGCTTCGCTTCTGTTTTAGTCAACAATTTAAAGTTTATGCGTTGACTGTGTGGCTGTGGGTGGGGTGGGTTGTGGGATGTGGAGGGATCATATTTTGCACTCTCCGGAAGACATGGTAATTTACATAAACATAAAGTCTGTCGTTGGCCACATCCTCCACTGTGCTCCTGGACCAGCTGGCAGTTACCGTATGTTTGTTTGCTCTATAGAGCCGCAACTCCACCCGAGGCCCATCATCCATGGACTGACCTATCCCAGTGAATATCATCCTGCTGTGAGGCCCTGGTTCTGTGCCCTGGTGTGGTGTGGTTTTGCTCCGGCCCAAGTTTATGACTTAGCAAATTGTCGTAAACTTGGCAGCGAAGTTTGTGTTACATTCGGATTACGACAGAGGCAGTGACGGAACGAAACGGAGGTTGCTGCAATGGCACTGCAGATCCTAACCTTAAGTCAGTTTCCATGTCAACAAGCCACAGTGTTAAGTGTTCAGGTTTGGCCAGGGCCATGGCAAATGGTCGATGTATCCAATGGTCTGTAAACAAGTGGTCTCCTCTCGTGCTGTTTCCATCTCATTGGCAATTAGTGATGACTGTCACTGGCTTGTGCAAACAAGCCCAATTCTCACCCAATTCCAAAAACCCAAATCCCCCATTCAGTGGAAACCGTAATTTATATCGTTACCCATTTTCCTTACGGTTGCCAATGGTTTCACGCTTGGAAAGTGCACATTCTGGCATTTCTGGCATTTGAAAGCGGCTCCAATCATTTCCATATATCTGTGTTCTCCACATGGTTAATTCTTCAACGGGATCCGTGGTAGCTTCTTTGGCACTATGTCAAATGCTAAGCTTGTTTGACAGCTTTGTAAGTTTCATTCAGTCAATTTCACGGCCTTGACAGGATTGCAATATTGAGACGTTGTACCTACCGTACTCCTGTACCCTCTCTGCGTTTTCCACCCACCCATACTCCTCTCGGTGCGGTGCGGTGCGCTGCGGTGCGGTTCACTCAAACGGAAACTCTTGTGTAGCCGGAAAAAGATGTTGGCTCCCGGTCGCGGAGGCGGCTGCTTGTTAGCGCTGATTTTATGCAGATTTCCCCGGTAAATTTATGTAGAGCTCCGCGCGGATACATTGTTGCCAGGATGGGCCGATCCGTGGATAGCCATCCGGGGAGCCAGCAGGAGGTGACGTTGGCGAAGGCGAAGTCGAAGGCGGAGGCGCTTACAAGTAGCGACAAAGTACACGGAGTGTACGTTTCATTTCAAATTGATTTATGCACGACTTTTCCCTCTCTCTCCTTTTCCATCTTTTTTCCATTTCTATTTCCCACTTGCACAGAGTTTGGGGTGCGGTGTTCTGTATGCTTGATTACTTTCGCAATTGGTTGCGTCTCAGCAGCTGACGGTGATGGCAATCAAGGTTACCGACAGCCAGACACCGGGAGAGGAGACTGCTCCAAAATGTAGAGCGGAAGAGAGATATACAGTGATACAAGTGCTCGTAGGATTAAGTTAATATAGAAAATAATCAATAATATTGCAGAGTGCAGGCAGCGCATATTCGCAACTAAATAAATAAAATAAATACATATTCTTTACTATCGACTAAAAGACATAAAACGATGTTTTACTCACTTGACATTCAATTGTATTGATCGATAGTTACGAGATAGTTACGATAGACGGCACGCTAGTCTCTAACTAGTACATTTTGTATAAAAAGATTTAGTTTGCCTAGTTTGACGATCGTTTAAAGTGGAGGCGATGTTACCAGACGAGCTTTTAAGTGTCCAGGAAGAACACGATGAGGCTGACACCTCTGCTTCGGTGGAAACTGCCATGCCAAACCACGTCGCTGGACCGGAGGGTAACGTGGACTACAGCGGCGCCGACCAGGAAGTGCACACGTTCCCTTTGTCGTGTTTGGAGGACCCTGATTTGAATACTCCGATTGTGTTGGGTCCATTTTATAATGGAAACTACGCATTCTCGGCGCTTTTGCCGACTAGAATGTACGGCTTAGTGGTGGAGCCCCATTCACTAGCTAACAGCGAGTGCTACATCATCGACCCCATCGAATTTGGACGTATCTTGCTGACCAACGCCCGGTCTCAAACGGAACCGAACCGGCCCGTCACCGAGGAAGAGATTAACAGCGTGGCCCACAAACTATGCCTGGTGTTGAAATTGTCAACGTGTATGCCGCAATTGGTCCAACGTCCGATCCACGGTCACCTGTCGGTTGTGTACGTTATGGACCGGGTTACCGGAGACTTCATCGGATGTATGGCGGGCAAAATGGTGCCCGAAATAGATCCGGAAACGCAGTACTTGAGCTTCTTACCGATTGTGAGCGGTATTTGCCCCAACACCGGCATACACCAAATCGTCTTCAAAGCCGTCTTACATTTGGTAATCTTGATCAGTGAGATTATCGTCGGATAATGGAAAAGATAAGCAGATGAATAGGTAATATGAGAGAAGAAAGAACTAAAAGTCCAAAGAAAAGCGAAATGTTTGCAAGAATTTAATTATATTTAATGTAACATTTTTACATTTCTACATTTCTACATTTTTCTACAATTTTTCCGGGAAATATATACACACGTCTGAGAGCTGTTAAGCGCAAAACTTACTGTAACATCCGATGTTTTCAATCTGTTAGTTTTTTTTGTTGCTAGTGGCGATAGTTCACACGATAGGAAGGGCAGGGTTGAAATATTTGGATAATCGAACAATTGAAACTAACTCAACTTTTCGCCATTAGAAAAGCTGGTTGTTTGGTACCAAATTGATGTAAGCACTTGCGGATTTCCATAAATACAAATATATGAACTTACGTACGTTCATCCATGAAATTTGTTCAAAGTCTTGCATTCTGGGGTGAATTTCGTGCATCTGTGAGCCTAAGCGCAACACTACGGCTTTGGACCGCAGCACAAGCAACGACGGCCTCTCCTGAAACCATTGACATTGGCTGAGAGAACATTGAATACCCGAAGAGACACTTACTGTTCACTCTGGATGTGATGCAAAGCTGCCACTGTAAAGCCATCCAATGGAAACTTCGGCATTGCAGTGCTATGTCAAATTTTTCATGAGCAATACTGCCACCATGTGGAAATAGTCGGATCAGATGCAAGGCACAGATTAAGCGATCGTTGCAAGGAATCACATATTTGGCTACAGACTGGGACAGATCAAACAAACCGAACTGGTTGTTCGACTCGTTTACCGAAGGCCAACAGCACCTGGCAAGTTTAAAGCACCTAGAACTATCACGTGATCTCTATCTGATAGCAAAGAAGCAAGAGTTTTCATAGCAGACACCTTCTGTACGTATAATGAGATTTCAGAAGACGGCGGAATATACGAGCAAGTAATGAAGATGGAAACGCTGGGAAAAATCAGTCTCAAACACAGGATTTCCATGAAAATGCGCCACTCTAACATTCGGATAGGTTACTAAGAGGGAAATTAATTTGTTTATATCGATATAGATCCGATAGATGTGGTTGATGTTTTCAGAGCAAAACATCTATGAAATAGCGATGTTTTTCAAATAAATACTTATTTTATATACATTCCAACTAGAAACTATAAACCGTTGTCCCTGCCTAACATTTTTAGGGTCTTACACTCGGTCCCTTTACATTATATCCACCACTAATTCCCTTTTTCTTATTCAATTATTAATACTCGTACTCATGTACCTTTCCCGTATTTAGTATTTTTATTTGTACTTTGTTTTGAATGCAATCTTAGTTCCTTTGTTAAGTTAAGTTCTATATTTCCTCGATTATTAGTCGGTTATTGGTTCGGTTAACGAGCAGCGCGTTTTTGCTTTTTTGCCTGAGATATGGGCGTAACAACCTTCTGTTTCTCTTTGAGAATAAACATCGATGTCCGTTGTGGAAAACCAAACATCGATGACATCTACCGATAGGTCCTGCTCTGGCAGCACTACGCTTGTTCCATCTCTTATTCAAAGTGAATTTGCAAAATTTACAACTTTACCAAAAATTAGAAGGAGGATTCAGTACAAATCCATTATGGGAAGGTATATCCGCAATATAAGGAATACGTTTTCGCTACAACCAGATACAGAGGAATCTCCAGAATATTATCTGGTTCGCGTTGCACCGTTGTCAGACGCTGGCAATAACAATTTTTTTGGCTCGTATAGCATGCCAATAGGATTCCGGACGGGGGTCTATTCATTCAATGGCCACAGAATAGCCCGTTATCTGCAGGATGTAGTCGGGGCCATAGAAAGTGAGGAAGCGGTTAACGAGATGGCAAATGGTCTGGCCAGTGCCCTCAATGAGTCATCAACTACATCACTGATCCCGATCCAGGGCCCCTTGGTCATTGGCTGCGTTGTGGATCGTGCTACAGGCCTCATTGTCGGCTATGGTGTTGGCCGATACCAGCCACATCCGGTGGTTAACCGGAACGGCGAGTACTCAGGCCAGGCCTGGCACAGAGAGGTGCGAGGCTTTTCGTTCGACGATTACGATGATAGCAGCAACATCGTTGCACGATTCATCACTGGCATAATGCTTCGGCTGAACAATAACAATCAATAATCAAACTATATAATTAATATAATGATATTGTATTTAATGCAAAATGCAAATAATAAATTGTCAAAATCGGCTCAAGCCTAACAATTCAAAGCCATCTATAAGATGGTGCTCATTCTCAGTGAGATGAGTGGAATAGATTAGCAGGAATGAAGTCGTTATGTGACTGAAAATCGAATCCATTAAAATACAATTTAATTGTTTATTAAAGATCAAAGTCGGAAAAGTGACGAGGCGGATCGCACTATGTCATCCGCGGACCCCTGGTGCTTGGCTGCATTGCTGATTGGATTGCTGGAGGCGTCATTGGTTAAGGTGTGGGACCATTGAATCCCCATCCTGTTTTGACTTGCAATCTTTGTTTTGAATGCAATCTTAGTTCTTTTGTTAAGTTATAGGCTTTTCACACTGACGACCATCCACCATCCACCATCCATTTCGGGGATGGTCCGTAAGGTTTTGCCGTTCTGAAAATTTCCCAGTTAATTGTTCCTAAACCGCACGTTTCTATGCGATAGTTAGCCGATGGTTTTCAAATGCAACTCTGAATAATTGTCATTCACAATGGAAAAATGGTATTCACTGCGAAAACGTAAACAATGATTGTGACAAAATTAACAAAAAACAAAAACAACAACAGAACAGCTCGGAAGGACAGCAGACCAAAAACTTATTAATAAAATGGATTTAGTGCCAGAAAACTCCTCCAGTGGTACGTTGAATAGATATATTTGTTTTTTATTGTTTATAATATATAATATTATTACACAATGCAGCAAACAAGAGAACAACAGCAGGCGGCAGGGTGAAATGGAGTGCCGCGCTTGAGTGCCTGCTGGTTGACATATGGCAGGAGAAAATTGAAGATTTGCGCGGACCACGCAAAAATTCACATGTGTACATGTACATTACACACACTGTTTGGAGCTACACCGAAAAGCCTGCCAACTGTTCGGTACTCAGAGGACGAGCCTAAAGTGTATAGCGCAATGGCGATGCGCTTTTCCAAAGGAATTGCAGCTCGGCAGTTGGTGTCCTTCTTTCGCAGCACTTCAAGCCGATTCACTAAAATATCAAAGCAGTGCCTCTCCATTCGGAAACTCTCTTTGAAAAACGCCTCGTTGTTTTCTGGTACATCTTTCTCCCAAAATGTCCCGAACCGCTTCTAAAACCATAAAATATGTCCTTGTACTTTAAACTTTGGTTGAAGTTAGTAGAAGTACTCACATACGACCATAACCTTCCTGGCTTTTGTGTTTTTATGGCAGTGACCCAGTCAAGCATCTCATCTTCGTCAAAGTTAAAGTCCTCATCGTCATCATCATTAAGCAACATTATTAGTTGGTGCAAGAAAATATTTTGCTGTGCAACCACAGCCGAAATAATTGCTATATCTCTATCATCCATTATTAAGAATTAATAAATCTTCCGCGCAAATTTAATGAACTTGTTATTGGCATCAGCTGTTTTTGATGGATGTTGGATGGTGGATGGTGGCAGTGTGAATCGGAATTTCACATTTGTCAAAAAATCCCACCATTCCCCCGGGATGGGCTCAGTGTGCAGAGGCTATTAAGTTCTATATTTCCTCGATTATTAGTCGGTTATTGGTTCGGTTAACGAGCTGCGCGTTTTTGCTTTTTTGCCTTAGATATACGCGTAACAACCTTCTGTTTCTCTTTGAGAATAAACATCGATGTCCGTTGTGGAAAACCAAACATCGATGACATCTACCGATAGGTCCTGCTCTGGCAGTACTACGCTTGTTCCATCTCTTATTCAAAGTGAATTTGCAAAATTTACAACTTTACCAAAAATTAGAAGGAGGATTCAGTACAAATCCATTATGGGAAGGTATATCCGCAATATAAGGAATACGTTTTCGCTACAACCAGATACAGAGGAATCTCCAGAATATTATCTGGTTCGCGTTGCACCGTTGTTAGACGCTGGCAATAACAATTTTTTTGGCTCGTATAGCATGCCAATAGGATTCCGGACGGGGGTCTATTCATTCAATGGCCACAGAATAGCCCGTTATCTGCAGGATGCAGTCGGGGCCATAGAAAGTGAGGAAGCGGTTAACGAGATGGCAAATGGTCTGGCCAGTGCCCTCAATGAGTCATCAACTACATCACTGATCCCGATCCAGGGCCCCTTGGTCATTGGCTGCGTTGTGGATCGTGCTACAGGCCTCATTGTCGGCTATGGTGTTGGCCGATACCAGCCACATCCGGTGGTTAACCGGAACGGCGAGTACTCAGGCCAGGCCTGGCACAGAGAGGTGCGAGGCTTTTCGTTCGACGATTACGATGATAGCAGCAACATCGTTGCACGATTCATCACTGGCATAATGCTTCGGCTGAACAATAACAATCAATAATCAAACTATATAATTAATATAATGATATTGTATTTAATGCAAAATGCAAATAATAAATTGTCAAAATCGGCTCAAGCCTAACAATTCAAAGCCATCTATAAGATGGTGCTCATTCTCAGTGAGATGAGTGGAATAGATTAGCAGGAATGAAGTCGTTATGTGACTGAAAATCGAATCCATTAAAATACAATTTAATTGTTTATTAAAGATCAAAGTCGGAAAAGTGACGAGGCGGATCGCACCATGTCATCCGCGGACCCCTGGTGCGTGGCTGCATTGCTGATTGGATTGCTGGAGGCGTCATTGGTTAAGGTGTGGGCCCATTGAATCCCCATCCTGTCCTGGATGGAAATGGAACTTTACAGGCTTGGAGTGACACGCGAGCTTTTACAGCGATGGTGACGAATTTATGGCATATAACGTAATCACGGCCAATGTGTCCTCTAGGATGTTAATTGCAGTGGTACCGATAAAGTGGATGCAGTTAATGGATTGTTAGGTATTCAATTTAAAATATTTCGATTGCCAAAACAGGTACTCATAAACAATTTATTGTTTCTTAGCATTAAGTGATATATGTATGTACATATGTACATGTGCCCCTTCATCAGCAGCAATATATCATAATCCACGAACAGAGGAGGAGCTCTGGCGGCTCAATCAGTTCCTTTTCAAATATCAAATTTATTGCTAATTAGCGCCAAAGTTCTCTCAACAACCACGCACACCACGTGGCAGCCCCTCACACACTTGTGAAAATTTGATACCGAACTCGCAAATTAATTACGGGTTCGTTTTGGGGTTGCGCGCACCCGAAAAGCGATTTTGCCCGCCGAAGCGATTAGACTATTGGGCGGCTGGGATGCCTGATATATGCACTGCACTGCTTATGGATGAGCCAATATGTACGAGTATACGTATAGTATAGGTGTGGGCCATGATGCCGACGTTGAGGTTAAGCATATGGGCTGTGTAGCCACCTACTACTCCTCTCTCTATTAGGCGCCATAATTAATAGCAGCTTAACTTATAATTACGGTCGCTGAGACCACAAACAACCGTTTAAGCCTAATAGTTGAGGTAGCCCGGCCTGATATATGGATGGGGGAAGAGCTCTTCTTTGATTTGGGTCTCTGACAAATGGCTAAGCAATATGTGAAGGACGGGCAAAGGACGGCCTAAAGCATATTCTTTAAGCCAAATACAAGTAATTGAATACTTGACGCAAATTAGCAATTCCAGCTCGAATAAAGCACTTATAGCTTAGGCTGTCAGTCGTGGAAGACAGGGGGTGAAGATTTAGAATATTATGACTACAATTATCCCCACTGACAGTCAAATGGATTTCCAGTTATTTTCTTTTTATTCACCCAACATACGCTCTGTGATATGAGGGGCAGAATATATTCTGTCATTTTGACAGACCACACAATCGCCCGACTGACCCACATGTGTGAGTATATCGTACATATTCTCCGACCACAAGTCAATCCACAACGACCACAACAGCTATAACCCAAAGACATTCAAAAAAGAAAGAGAAACAGATGTGGGCTAAGTTTATTCTACCCGTTACAAGTGGAGTAAATGGGTATTCGTGGAAATGATGAAGCATCGATCAAGTTTTTATTAGATTGTTCCCTTGTAGAGAGTACCTTTTAGTCGTAATATCGAAAATGCATTCTTATTTGTTGTTCAAAATGCTTTCGTTGCTTTTTTCCGGTTCATATGAGCGACTTTGACTTGTCATTCCCCGGCTCCCATCCATTTCAGACTCAAACGCAATGTCAAATGCAATTTACTCAGCTCCAATTTCGCATCCACATCCACAGATATACGAAACAGTTGTTTCATTGCCACGAACTTGTTCGCACAGCATTTGGCTTTTAACATGATTAAGCGGAGAATGTGGCAGAGAAATGTGAGGGGTAAAGCATAAATAAATATAAATAAAACTTAAATGTTTATTTGTTTTGTGTTAAATGCTTTGCCAATCGTGGAGTTTTATGCTGGCGAATTTATAGTTTTGTTTGTTTTCATTAGGTTTTTGTGCGACTTTTATTGCTCAATATTTTCCTACTGCCAAATGCCATTATATGGCTTTTATTGCCGCGTCCCCGACCTCTCCCCACCAAACATTAAACATGTCAATTCGTCCTGTACATTAGACAGAAAAACTTTTTATGGACCTCAAAAAGCCTTTACAACCATGAAAACCTGTAAATATTGTTTCCTAATTTTTTTGTACCTGAATTTTATTTTATTTATAAAAACCAAAACCTTTTTTAGCATATTTTTGCTGTTACAATTGAAGTGGATCGACCCGCAAAATACACACAAAAACAATTCCATGTGAATGAATTTAAATTAGTTGCCAATTCAGTGTGTATTCAAATATGAACAAGTAAAGAATTTACGGAAAATTTGCAAAAAAGATACAATGATAAATTAGTGTTTTTAGCCTGTCCACAAACTACGCTATGAGTCAAAGAGCCAACACTTAAGTTTTGAAGTATATAATATATTTAATATATATTCAATATATGTAAATTGAATCTATTTCAAGTTTCCTAAGCAATCAGCAATCAGCTGTTATCATTTCTATACCCTTCCCTGAGACAATGCACTCAACTAGAAGTATCCAAACAAAGAGCAATTCGGGCAGACTTCACGCTTTTTTCCCCCCTAACTAGGCAATAGAAATTTATCTATGGAATATGCATATCCATATGTGCACATCAGGCAATTATTTTTTTTCAGGTGTCGTTTTTTGGGATCTACCTAAACTCTGTACATATACCCTACTCCATATGGCTGTAGGGCACTCAGATTTCATCTATGCCAGGGCCAGGGCCAGAGCCAAGGCCAGGGCTAGGCTCTGGGCCAGGCCCATCGTTTAGCTAAAATTACAAGTCTGTCAATATTTGCTAGCGAATGCAAGCAATTTTCAGTGTTTTTGTTGAAAAATAGCCGAGCAAATTGAAATTAATCGAAAGCGATTAAAATATTGACACTAATTGAAAAGATGGCAAACAAAAGAAATGTGAGGGTGTGTGTGTTTGCATTGAATGGAACCCGATAAGGAAATGAATTATGGTTCAAACAACTTGTGACTTTAAGGGCCAGCGTCAGCCCAACGTAACTTTAAGTTGGATTCCACAGTGGATGGGTCGATGGGTGGGCAACTGGGGGACAGCTAGTGAGATTTATAAGAAGTGAAATTAATGTGGCAGCGCGTCGCGAAACGCAAAACGGGCAAAAAAAAGACAGAGAAAAGTTGGGGCCCGGCGAGCGGCAAACAAAAAATCTGCACAGCGATGATTGCCAAGGGCGAGAGTCGCGGGTGGAGTAGGAGAGGAGGAGGCCCGTTGGCGGCTTTTTCGCCATCTTCAGCCAAATGCGAATCGAATTTATTTTATTTAGAGCTCCAACATCGTCGTCTTCGTTGGCGTTGTCGTTGTCCTTGCCATATATATAGAGAGTGGGAGAAAGGGAAACTTTTCGCGCTTAGTTGCCTTCGAAAAGCACAAAAACACTTTGCCCACTTTCTTAGATTTCTTTATATCGTACGCTTTCCCATGACACAAGCTATTCCCAAAGTTTTTCTCACTCTGCGCAACTTTTGGTTCTCCCTGGTCCTGGTCTTGCCAACTTATCGCAATGTGAGGGCTAAAAATTCCGGAAATTGAAATGAAGCAGCAGCCGGCAAAGGACCTGTCTCCAGCTGGTCAAGCTAGAGACTCACTACTGGAGTTCCTGAGCTAATTGCAATGGTATTTTACCCCATATAATATCATATATCTAATCACATTTGAAACGGTTTAGAGGAGGAGATCCATGAATGCTGCAAATAAAAGCTTAGTTCATACTGAAACGAAGCATCATGAGGTCGATCCTATTCGTATTGTTGGCCCTCGTTCTGCGAGTGAGTTGCCATAAAACTCCCGAGGAGGAAGGTATACAGAATGAATTAAATTTGTTGTGTTGCTAACATTTTTTTCCATTTCTATAGCTTGCGCCACTACGTTTGAGGAATCTTGGAATGGTAACTAACGATTGATCTATCGACCTTTTATGATAATATCTCCTGCTTTTCAGATTGCAAAACGGGAAAATGCAAAACGGAAGCCATAGCGGATTTTAAAGGCAAGTACATCAATTTACAGAAATATAATTATTACATTTAACGATTTTCAGAATGTGATCCGAATGGAGAAGTAAAGGTTGAATCTACTAACTATGACTAATAACCATCTAAATGGCCAACTAATATCATACATCTAATTCCATTTGTAATGGTTCTTAAATATGATTGGATTATATTATAACTATAGTCGTATTGTTGTCTACCACCACTCTGATTATGATCAATAGAAATATAAATAGGAATAAAGTCAAGTTATTCCTCTTTTTAAAGAATAAAAAAAACTAACTTACAGTTTTTGTTGGCCAAGTAAATATGAGAAATTTTATACTTCCAATCTGCCGAGATTGTCTTGTCGGTGCATGGGGGCTCTAATCACATTTGAAAGGCTTATTACAAATTATCCATGAAAGTTACATTACAGCTGAATTGCATTATCAGTATACATATATTGAAACGTAACATCATGAGGTTGACCGTATTCATACTGCTAGCTCTGGTTTTGGGAATGTGTGGGACAACTAATGCTACTCCTACTCTCAGTATGAAATGTACAATTTTATATAATTGGTTATTTTCACAAATATTTATTTTCACTTCCAAAGATTGCGCTGCTTTCTTTGTGGCTGGTTGGACAAGTAACTATAATAAAAGAAATAGTATTCCGATACTGTACTTTTTGCTTTTCAGAATGCAGTACGGCTCAGTGCCGGGACGCGGCACTCGAGGCCTATAGAGGTGACTATTAAGACGTGTTTAGTTTATTTATAATTATGATTATTTTACGGCATTTCAGCTTGCAATCCAAAGGGTCCATGGGGGCGACAATAACGTTGAGATTTTAGGTTATTATTGAATTAAAACTGGTGGTAGTATCATTACAATACAATTTTGACAACGAATAAACCATATTGAGATTACAGATTCATTGAAAATATTGTGAATATAATTTGGTTCCATATGTTTATCAAGTCCCATTTGGAAGGGTTATTACAAATGATTGGCGCAGCAGATTCATGAATCTTACAGATGAAAATTCTTTATCTACTGAAACGTTACATCATAAACGATATTGTTTTCATAATGTTCATGTTTTGGGAATTCTAAATGGGTTGTTTTCATAAATATATATTTACATTTCCATCGAGTGTGCTACTAAATTTTCGATGGAATGGATAAGTACAAAAACTATTAAGAACTATATTGATAATAGTCAACATTGAGTGAATTGCAAAGGCTTGGAATACAAATTGGCTCTCATTATCTCAGTTATCTCAATTTTCGCGATCTCTGAAGTAAAGCCGCATTCCCTTGACCAGTATTGTTCGCTGAATTCCTACTTATCCTACTTATTAGTTTCTGTCGTTCAGTGTGTCACATATACGAATGTATATCTAATACGATTTGATTGGGCTATTACAAATGATTGGCATAGCGGGCCTCTGTATCTTAGAGATGAAAATTCAGTATATTTTGAAACGTTACATCATGTGGTCGATATATATTTTATTCATTTTTTCAACCCTTGCTCTGGTAGCATTCTCCAAAGATTTGGGTAAGCTGCGTCGTATTGCTTTGACTTTGTGGTCTGGCTAATATATTTTACATTTCCTAAGGCTGCCATATAAGCTATGTGTCGATCTGGACAGGTAATTAGAATAATTTAAGTTGTGTTCAGATTCTTAACAAAATTGTATACTTTTCAGCTTGCAGAACGCCTGAATGCAAAACGGTTGCGATCACGAAAATGAAAGGCAAGTAATAATTAAATATTCAATTCAATTTATAACACCAAATTACCACATCAACAGAATGTAATCAACAAGCAGGAAAGCGGTAATACAGTGGTTCTGATGATTGAAAAGTGCCGATTACAGCTGACAAATGTCATGTAAATACTATTATTATGAATAAAAATATGCATGCCTGGTCGTTCTCCTACTCTCTAAACTAATATATTAAATTGTTATGTATGAAAATAAGTATTATTTGAGATTAGAGTCCTGTCCTGGAGAGGCAATCCGACTTTCCCAAATTGGATTGCAGATGGAAACACCTGTGAGCTAGACCAAGAGCCCAAGCGAAAGGCATGGCCGAAACAAATGGAAGCGAATATTTAAACGCAATTTTCATGCATCGAAATGTAGAGAATTTTGCGAATTTAACATGCAGATGACAGAAGACAGGCTCCGTCTCCCCCACACCCATACCCATACCCATACCCATATGTTCTATAATATCTCTTATCCTGTCGTTCCTGATTTTGGCCTTTTGTTTGTTTTGTTACCAATGCCATTGCTTTTTGGCAGTAGCCGGGGATGTGTGTATGTTTGTGTGCGACTCTCTGCGTAGTATTTATCCATCACTGACAATGTCAAATATATTACCCATGATGAATGACTCTGCGGATTTGATGAATGTGTTTTGTGGCTGCCGGAGCACGGTCCTTGGTTCCGGGTTTTCCGGTCTACACCGGAGTCCACGCTACGCTACCCCAGTGGCAGACAAAAAAGCCATTGAGACTGGCAATGATTTATAAAAATTCGAACCAAATGGCATTCAATGCAGACACGTCACTTGTGATGTAGGCGTTCAATTGAGGCATTCGCTCTTCCTTTTTGCCAAATCAAACAATGAGGGAAAAATGTTTGTTTCCCATGTGGAAAATATTTGCAGAATTGTAAGTAGTCGTCAAAAGTCGCGTTGGCAATGAATGTGTCAAATGTTTTACGATCTTGTTTAAATCAAAGTCCATAAATAATCTCCTCAGATTAGAAGTACTTGCTGGAGTCCTGCGAGAGCTCTTCACCATAATTGCCTACAGTTATACGACAAGTAGTTGGACAACATAATTTCCATTTTCATTATCAACTGACAGCAATTTTCATTTAGCCAGTATAAATATTTTTGTGGCCAAAAGAAAAGGAAAAGCAGCAACACAAAGAAAGAGAAATGGGGGCAAAAATGAAATGAAATTATTAAGAGCTGGCAAGGAAATGCGATTGCAGTTCATGAAATGGTTAAAATGCTAAATAAATAAAGCAGCCGGCCAACAGAGAAGAGTCACAATTAAAGGAGGTCCTTGTCCTCTGGCACACAGCAGCTGGGGATCAAAAGGAGTTGGTTGCCGTATAAATTATATACCCCGGGTCAGCGGCCAAGGCAGGGCACCCAGGCACGTTCCTGTAATAATGGTTGCTCAATTTTAATGAGAAATACGTAAGAATGGGAGGGAGAACGAGCAGGCACATGGGCTGGCTGACTGACTGACATGTGGGGTCGGTTCGGGGTCCTGGTGCTTGATAAGTCCATCTTGGCAATTGAACGAGAGTCCGAGAGTCGTTCACGGAGTGTCTGTTAGTAACGGCTTCTTGTCCCCGTATCCTTTTGGGGAAAGAAGGAGTACATCCCCACTGCGATATGTGTGTGTGTGTGTGTGTGAGTAGAGAAGAAAAATGTTGCGGTAATTACATTAACTGCACGACCCACACGCAGACACCAACAACTCTCGCAAATGTTGTTTATTGGACGCCCCGGAAAAAGTGAAACAATTTTCATTAAGATTGAAATATGTTTATTATGCTTAAGACCATTTCCATCCCATCCCATCCCTCCTTTTCCTGTGAGAAATTACCAACTAAAGGAAGTTTTGTTAAACATGAAGGAAGAAACAGTGCAAAGATGAGGAAAATTATGCCAGAGATCAATAAATCCCCGTCGAAAACTATAAAAATTCAACTTTTTACTCATCTTGAAAACCATTAGTCCATCCCTGCTCTGGTCGGACGACCACTAGCCACCGAATATGGGTGGGATCCCCATCCTACCCCACATCCTACATATACAGATGGCTGCCACAAGTGCGTTTAATGATTCAAAGCTAGACCAGCTAGGAAGGACCCTCCCGATAGGCCATTAACTACAGGCCCCGGCAATGTTTTATGGCCACGGGAACACGTTCAAATTGAATGCTGGCCGGCTGTTGGAGCCAAAATTTTTTTTTTGTGTTCTTTTTTTTTATAATTTAAGGGAGCGTAAGGGCGTGATAGGATGATAGTCAAATAAATTTCGTGAAAGTTTGCATGATTTTTGACAGTTAAATCCCATTTTGTTGGGCCTGCGTTGTCGACTGCACAATTTTAATTCGTATTTTTAGTCATTTTATTGCGCTCCAATTGCTGTGCGTGCTGTGGGTCCTTGCTGTGTGCTCTGTTCCTATCCTAGGGTTCTATCGTTGGCTGTTTTCCAAGAACGCAACGGAAGGATGGAGCTGAGGACAAAATGTGATCAGAAAAACATTAATGCGACAATTACGACATTTTTAATTGTTTTCAAGTCGTACTCCTCTATTGCTTTTGCTGAGTGGGGCTGTCATGCCATTGCCAGTACCTTCCTTTCCTGCCATTGTCCTTGCCCCAAGAATGGGTAATTAAAAACGTGTTATGAAGCAGCAGAAAGAAGTTGGTTGGAAAAAAAACTTAGCCGTGATATTGCAACGGGAAAATACCCTGGAAATGGAATGCTATCTGTCAATCTAAGAAATCGCATTGGTAGATAATATCTGTGTATACAATCATGCCACAGCCTATATCTACAGCTAAGATCCGCTGTGGATTCCACAGGTTCTTTAACAAATCCCAAATCCATGAGCCTTCCTTCTGGCTCTTCCATGCTTTCCCCAAAATACAATACACCCGTGAAGTCAACATTTTACTGGATATAAAAAGTTGGTCAGGATGGGTAAACAGAGGAAGCGTTAATTGCCAACTGTTGGCAGAAATTAATGTTCATTTTGGTAGAATTTACTGCATAAGCCGAATGACTGATGAGGTTATAAATTATTAACGGAGGAGTGCTGTAAACACCAAAAATTTAACTTCAAAGCAAGAAGACCTTTGGACCGCAGGGCACCGCTGTCAATAGCATGGGGGCAAATCGATATCCTTGGAAAGACTTGGTCTTTTGTTTGGAAAAACCGTATGGAGAATTCCGTTCTTTTTTTTTTGCTGTTAAAGTTGGTGGAAATTTCATTAAATTTTCATTTCTAATTTTCCAAATGGATTAACGCAAAAAGATGTAGAAATCTTTCATAATAATTAGCACGCGCCGCCTGGACCCCAGGCGAGGAGCGCCACCGGACTCGGACTCGGGGAGAGGTGGCCTGTGGCATGCCACGTCCAGTGCATAGTTGTCCACTGAACAGGCATATACATATATATATATAGAGCCATTCATTTATACATATGTATATGAATACAGTACATATATATAGCATCGTGTCCTCTTTTCGCCTCATTTTCATTTTGGTTTTCTCTCTCGATTTTTCTTTCGTTTTTGGCCATTTTTTTTCTGCTTACGCTTTCATTTCTACATGTTCTTTGTGCTCATTCTCCCTGGCCTTGGGCCTGTTTGGCTAACTCATTTTCAACAATTTGCGACGCTATCCGTGCTCTGTCCGGCCGTCTCGCCCGTCCTCCCCTATTGGGCATGTCCTTTAATTAAGCGAACAGATAGAAATACTCTTAAATATGCTGGGGAGTCTGTTAAATGGAAAACATAATGAAATCATGCTGAAGCCTGCAGAGAAATGAGGCAATTTCGTCTTTGATATTCATTGGTAGAACATCAATTGATTTAGAGTTGAACACAGATAAATATATGCCACAGAGGGCATCTTTCTTTAAGAAATTTGTACAATCTTACTTACCTACTTCTTTTGGTATTTCTGCTGAATTGAATATGTGTTTAGTCCTAATCTCCGACTACTTTTAGCTAATCCTTAAGCGAAGTTATTCAAATACAAAATAGAAACAGAACCTGACCCACACAGCAGCCCTCTCTTATTTCAAACAAAAACTGCAGCAGCTCTGTTCCCCTCGAAGGAAACTCATTTGAGTTCATAGCAAAATTACAAAATACTGTCACGTATGTTTGGCTTTTTAGAATATTACGCAAAAAGCCAAAGCCGAAGACAAAGTCAGAGGCAAAGTCAGAGCCTGCGGCAATGGCAAGGACATGAAAGTGCATATCAACTTCAAACATAAATTTGGGTCAAAAAGTTTAATTTAAACAAGTGTCGCCGTCGTCTTCGGATTTCTGCTGCTTCTGCTGTTGATATTTTTCGTCTTTGTTATTTAGGAAACGAAAGGAACCGAGAGGAGAAGCATCACGTATACGCAGTGTAACACAAAGTACAAATAAATTAGTTGCACTCAAGCCGGATGGGATTGGGATTGGGGGCGCAAGGAGATTGCTTGGGTGGCTCTCGGGTTTCGGGCTTTGGGTGGCAAAACTTGGCAAACGAATGCCAGAAATTCTGGGGAAAGGAAATTTACTAATTTCAAACTTTTGCACGCATTAACCTCGAAAATCTGTGCACAACTTGAAGAAGAGACACTTGCAATTGGAAGCGCGACAGACACATGGAGCACCACACGCGATACACCCATGCGAGGTCTCCATATTCGAGTACGAGTACGAGTGTACTGTGCGTTGTGTTTGTGCAAATAATTTGGGTCACGAGCTGAGCAAGCAACAGGGATAAGGATTAGAATGAACGGAGGATGGGAAGCAGTTGACAAGTTAACGCTGCGTATACGTAACCCCTGAACAGGGCCAGGACCAGGACCAGGCCGAATCCATGCTAAAAACGTCTAAGGACAGCAGAGACAGCGACATGGGTGAGGAGCCCAGCCGAGTCGAGTTGAACTATTGTCAAGTTGTAACCTCGATATGCAGCGATGTAAGATTAGGCGACGCCTAAACCAGGTCCCGCTCCCTCAGCAGCAGTGGCATGTGCAGAGGCATGCAGCGCCTTGGGGGCAGAAACAAAAATAAGTAGCAAAATGCCAAGCAGCAACAGCAGCAGTCCGCTGTCATGCCAACGCACGGGAGTCGAGAGCATGGTCATGTGTGCCAGTGCCAGTGCCAGAGCCAAACCCAGTGCCAGGATGGGGTCTAATAGGAAGCAGGCAGCCTGCCTCTTGGTCGGGTGCGAGCGGCTCGTGTAATCATGAAACGTCGTCGCCGTCGCCGTCGCCTTCGCAGTCGCAGTCGCAGTCGGCGCCGACAACGACCCTTGAGTGCATTACAACAATTGAAATTGCAGGGGCTGCTTCTGAGACTGGGCGGCCGGCTGCTGCTAATGTGGGTTTATGTGGGATCAAAATGCGAAAAATATGACACAAAAATTTTGTAGAAATAAAAGCCACCGTGGATAAAATTTGTAGAATAATCAAAGTCTTGGAAAATGTCCTGAAATAGTGCCTCAAGGAAGGGAACTATTCTCAGATTTCTGAGAACCAAACAAATCATAATTACTCTCGTATGATCTTTTTGTTTTTCCTGGGAAGATGGCAAGAAAAACTGCAAAATATTCTTACCAATTTGACCAACAATACGAAGAAATTTTTAGGGAATTTTGGGAAAGATATCCTTTCTAAGTCCACATGATTCCTTGGCATCGCATAATTTCAGATTGCAGTAGTTTACCCAATCGCGTCCATTGTGCAGTTGGCAGAGAAACAGGTGGAGGGCTGCTGCTGCCTCCTGGGGACACCCTCGACCTGCTTTAACCCGACCCTGCCCCCGTCGCTCGTAAGCCTTTTGTGCGCCATTCGGCATTATTGTTGGCCGCGTGCGTGAGTCGTAGAAAGCCACCGCCCAGGCCATATTCGAGATCCCTTGAGACCTCGACATGTATGTCAGGTCCAAATGGCTGACGTCGGCGGTTGTCGTCCGTCGCACAAGTTCAAAATCAACTCTTCTTGGCTGATTTTTTGGGCCAGGTCAGTGATTCTGCCTGTTTTTTCTGCCCCCGCCATAAGTACACAAGTACTTTTCCTGATTTTCCAGCCAAAAGCGAGCTTTAATCAAACTAAATTCGAAAACAAATTTCAGTTAATTTCGGGCACAAAAGTTTTCCTCAGAGAGAAGGAGAAAGCGAGCGAGTGCAACAAATAGCATTAAATAAACTAAACCCGTGACCCCATTAAAAAATCAAAGCAGAACTCGGGTAAATAAACCAAAAACAACTTTTGCTGACCAAAGAATGAATACAAAAAAAAGAGAGGAAAAGTTCTGAATAAACTACGAGCGAACAACACTCAACTTGTAATGAAGTTTCAATATAGAAATCAATAAGGACCAAAAGCAGGATGCCTGCAATGGGCCTGATATATAAACAGCAACTATAGGAGGTGCAGAGCAACAATTTGTGAGTAGCCGCAGGAGCAGCATGCAACAATCTTTCAGATGCACGAAGGAGGCCTGCGCTGCCTGCCTGATGTTTGGTCCAAGCCGAAAACTTTTTCAGACATTTTATTCTCACACAGACGAAGACACAGACACAGGAGAGCATGGCAAATGGAAGGCACAGCCTGTGGCTGTGGCTGTGGCAGAGTCGTGTCCAAGGTTTACGGTCTATTGGAGCTGGGAAAAAGTTAATGATGTCACTTACACTTGGCCCTCAGACCAAAGACATCGACCTAACCACTTTCGATTTGAGTTAAGGCCAACCAATGAAGAACGTGTGAAAAATACGAAACTATTAAACTTGGGAGAGACCCAGCCACAACCCACCAGAACATTTGAGCCGGATAAGGCCAGGATAAGGCCATAATCGGACTACAGATGATACCCTAATTGGATTGATGGCACTGCTTCTTCATATTTATTTTAATTATGTCCCGACGACCCTGCTGATGGGATTATAATCACCATAAGAACTGGAACTTCCACTCGAACATTTTGGCTAATTGTAAGCGGTTCTAATCCAAAAACAATTACATTACTCAAACTCAAACTCAAGTGGGAATGAATTCCTCTGAAACCCATAGGAAAAGGAGGCAAGGATCTACGGCTTGGGATTGGGCTAGGGATAGGGTCTGCGAAAGAAACGGCAATAATCGCACAACGCACTTAACCAAATTTCCAGCAATTAAATCTTTAAATCGCGTTTAAAAGCTGTTTTACCCCAGATCCACTTTCCGACCCCACATTTTTTGTTTCCCTAACGCTCTTTCTCTCTGTCTTGCTGTACTTTTTTTGCGGGGCAGCGAACTAATTATAAAACGGATGCGCCGCATCCTCTGTGCCATTCCCATTCTCCCTCTTCACTTGGGGTCGCTTTGTTTAAGGTACCCAACCCCTCAGCAATCCCCAACCCAGCCCAAAAAAGGGACAGATAAATGCGACGGTCTGCTCCTAAAATAACAGTATTTTGCATAATTGTTGACCCAGAAAGTCTCCGAAAGAAGGCAGCAACAAAACGGGAAAAGATACAGCTAGTTTTGTTGCGGGACCGAAGATAAAGATACACTTGCAGATCAATCGTTAGAGGGCTCAGAGTACTTAAGGACAACTACAGTTTATACCGATTTCTTTGAATATATTAAGAAACAAAAAAATTTCCATCTCTAAGGCAGTAAAATATTTATGGGAGTGTGATTCAATATTGAGACAGAATAGTGTCCCTATAGGAAATCTACATGTACATATGTATATCTGTTCTACATATCTCTGATCTGTTATTATTTCCGATCAATCCTTTATGGAACCTCTATATTGCAACCGAATGCATAATACCCCCAGCAGAAGGGTATATAAATCTGGAATACTGGGGCAGATACGAGAGCGAGTATGGGCTGGTGGTGGCTTGGTGCAAGGAATGTAATTTCTGTGCAGGGATATTTCTTTTACTTGTTTCCTCCCCCCAACACCGCCCGCACCGTCCTATTGCCGCTCTCTTCCTTTGGTTTCTATGGGAACCGCCAGTGATTTGTAATTAGGAAACGGCCGCCAACTGTCGCCTTGGTTTTGGCCTGGTCCAGGACGATGCCACGCCCCATTTGCACCGCAGCGGGGCAGCGGCTGGAGCGGCTGGAGGCATTAGCGAAACGTTAAATACCCAAGTGCCAGATGGGCAAAGGGACGAGGGGCGAAAAGGTGACCGGGTAAAATTAAATGAATGAAAAGTGCTAGAAGAAAAGTGTAAAGCAATGACGGCGACGCCTTGTTCAGCTTCTGGCCCTCCCCAGGCGCCATTTTCGCAGTTTGCGGCTTTGCGGGAAATGGCTAAGAGAGAGAGAGAGAGAGAGAAAGTGGGGAAAACTGGCCAAGCAAGGGGGCGAAGAGTGGAAAAAAGTTGGTTGAAAGTTTATTAAACATTTAAATTCACTCATTTCTTTTCTGGTCCTCTCTGGCCTTTCCTACGTCTTGGCCCAATCTTTGGGGAAATGGCCAAAAATTGGAATTATTTCATGTCCGGTGTCACCATTTTCGGTGCTTCCGGTTGGGACTCCTGCTGCGGCTCGGCACCCTTTTGCGCCCCAAAAATAAATCCCTTGTGGCCATTGATGCAGAACTTTTGAAACTTCATTCCAAACGGAAATTTATAATTTTTGGGCCAGCAACCTTGGGTTCGGGCCCGGGTCCGGCACCGGCTCGGGCCTTGTTTACTCATGTCCTGCCTGTTTCCGCTTTAATTTTGGCTCTGTCTTTGGACCCAAAAGAAAACGAAAAAGAGGCAGTTTACTTTTGCATAATTTTCGAAAATATGTTGCAGATGCTGGAAAATATTTGAGTGAATGTTTGCCACAATGATTTATGGTCGGATGGCCCTCATCAAAGCGAAGGAATGCCATTTGAATATTCATATAAATAATCTTCAAATGTTTTTCCCATCATCTTTGTGGGGTATCTAATTGAATTGAATTGAATTCCACCTTAGACGGTCAGACATCCTTCACGGGCCAACAAAGAGGCAGGAAGAAAGGCCTCAGTGGGTCGAAGGAGCAAAATCAACAGAGAGCCCGAACGAATTGCTGGCCAAATGACCAACAGAGCTGCTCCCTGAATAGATATCCTTGTCGGTAATAAAATCGCTTTTCAGCATAATCCTTTGCCAGCTCAAATCTCATTCAGACCGCTTGGCTTGGCTTTGATTCCGAAAGCCCCGAAAACTTTTGCACCCACAAATTGAAAGGAGTTTTTGTTGCAGCTCCAGCAGTATTAGGAGCCACGAGTGTGGCATGAACGGCGGGATTTGGCATTAGCCCACGCCACATCCTCCTCCGGCTCCTTGAGGCACCTTTCAATGGTTCACCTTGTGAAGAGAGTACACCCATAATAGGCGTCATAGAAGGTGGAGCACGCACACCCATACAGAAGCACACGCCATTCACACACACTCGCACTCTTATTAGAGGGAAAGGATCCTTGAGGCGATGACGTTGCACTCGGAAGTGAGGCAGGAATGGCATGAGGCGCGCCCTGAAAATTGCAATAATGAAATCAAAATGTGAATGCACTTTGCATTTCCTACTCCGAGTCTGACCCTGTTTATGAGAACTGGAAGGGAAATGCAACTGCAGTTGGTCAACCTCCCAGGGCTCTTCCTTTGCCAGCTTTTCATCTCCGTCTCTTCTTCTCTCATTAGTTCTCATTTTGGTAAAATTATGCATCTTTGCTGCTGCTGCTGCTGCTACTTGTGCGATTGCATACAATTTGCATTTGAAAATCCCATCAGATCTGGGGGCTACTTACTGCCATGGATTACTGGTCGCCAGTAAGTCAAACTGCATTCACTTTGGGAACCCAACCACCTGAAACTGCTCTCAAGAAACAATTCATTTGCCCAAAATGTAAAGAGCATGAGCTCCTTCTAGTTCATACTTTACCTCCATCATCGCTAACGGGTCCATTTCCATTTAATTAAAGCAGAGATTCCCCTTTTTTCATTTTCCTCCTCCTTTTGAGAGACCCCCGCACTTTGATTAAGCGTCAGACACAATGATTGGGTCACTGGCTGTGGATGGCCAACAATTGATAGACATTGGTAGTCCTAATGGAAAATCGGCAAAATTCAATTCCTAAATCCCCTTCAGCACTCTTTACCTTGGGAGGCGAATAAAAAACGAGTCCTTGACCTGATGTTACGGCCATGGAAAAAGGTTTTGTGTTTTTTTTTAATTTGTTACTTTTTTCCTCTTATATTTTTAGCATTTTCCGTAAAGCTGTTAAATCTTTATAAATTATGTTAAATATAAAGAGATTTTGTTGGATTATTCTCTCAACTAAATTAATATTTGTTTGTATTTATTGTAACGGAGTAGACCGACTATTGGGTTGTCATGCCGTATCGTATTGACTAGACATTTTTAGTTTTTCCATAGAGTTGTTTCAAACAACAGCAAAAATAAAATAATTCAGAGAGTAAAGTCGGCATTAAAGGTAACAATAATAATTGTTACGTTGATAGACATTGTTTAACCCTTTAACCATTTACTTTGAATTTGTTTGCTAAGACAATAAGATAAGTCTCTTTGGACCATCATGGGATCATTATGGCCCTCTTCTGAAGTCGAAAATCCGTTTGATCAGCAGATGGTTTTTTCAGCCAATAGTGAGCTGGAAAATATGATTGAAGATGGAGAATCATTGGCTGTACCTGGTCTCGAGCCGTGCACTGAGTTGGGATATCTCATTGCCACGTTGTATGAGCCCCCTTTGAGGATGATCTATACAACTGATGGAACTATGGAGAACTTCTACGTTTTCGATACGGATGTCATTGCTGAAGCACTAACGCATCAGTGCTCTTCTGTTTTGCAGCCGCCCCGGCCAGTTACCATGGAAGTTCGTACATTCCTTTCCAATACCCTGAAAATGGCCGTCAGTCATATTCCATCGATTCTGGAGTTTATCCCATGCCCGGCAAAGGGTCGGCTGATAGTCCTGTCCCTGATAGATCGCGTCACCGGGGTCTTGGTCGGGTGTGGGATTGGCCAACTGCAGCCCCAACCTGCCGTAGATGAAAATGGGGACTACAAGGACTTGGAGTGGTACCCCGAAATTCGAGGCTTTGCCATCAACACTCAATGCCGCGAGCTGATCAGCGAGTACCTTGCAAGTGATCAGATATTGACTCTGAATCCTGGAATTGATGGATCTCTGCTATATAATGTATTAATAATGTAGTAATTTAATTATTTTATTGTATGTAATGCAATAAATTTGTCAGTTAAAGTTGTCACATAGTTTTTGTTTTTTAGTTTTTTGTTTACAATATATTTTTAAGTATTTGGTTTTCGTATTAGTTGGTACTTAATGACTACATCTTTGCTATATCATGGGTACCTCGACCGTGTCGGTGTCTGTGTCGATCTTTAAAATGTATGCCCGCCCACATTATACTCCATTCGAGGAGGGGGGCGAGTGCTAATGCCAAATGCACGTACACGAGTATTTATTTACAAATAGATTTGGGTCTGCTGATAATTACATGTATTGTATGTATACGTTAATCGAGCTTATGAAAAACACTTGGAGAGCTTAGAAATGTATTTTGATTTCGTTTTGTAAGTACTCACTATGGTCTCTATATGGTTATAGGCTTACAGCTAGCAAAATGTCATGGCCCTCACTCCTGTGGGGCCTCTCTGTTCGTTACAGTGTTGAAATAAAAGTCTGAGGGATAAGTGTTGGGCGGTTAACCGCAGTGTGTGGCTACGGAACCGCAGGCATTTGATGGATACACGGGAAATGTGTTAATTGTCTCGACACCCGTTAAGTGCGACCGCAGATATTTATTTCGATATGGGCATTTATTTTCTGTTCTCTTTTGGCGCACCAGCTGCTTGCGGTTCGACTTCGATTGGGGTTTTGATTGGGCTTCGATTGGGGTTTGTTTTCCTACCTGGCATCATTCGGTATGGCGGTATGGGGTGACGGTGACAGCCTTGAAGCCATAATTAATGCCAGTTTGATTGCATTGTGTGGGTGGGTATCTCCATGTGTGGGTTTTGCATTGCATTCACCTAATTGCAATTAAGTTGATGCTGCCTGCACCCAAAGACAACTTTAATTAATTTCCGAGAATTTTTATAGGATTTGCTGCCATGGATAGTGCGTCTGTGTGTCTCTCTGTTGATGAGTGTGTGTGTGTGTGTGTGTAATTAAAAAGGACGTTAAGTGGATAAATAAATACGAGTGAGGCATACTACAGTTTTTCCTGCGGGCACACGATGTTTGCATTTTGTTCGTTTATTTGTTTGATTTTATTTTTATTTATTTCTTTGACTACCGTGTGTTTGCCTTTCATGTTTCTCCTCTTATTTATTTATCTTTATTTTTATATTTATATATATATACGATATACGATATATGTATGTGTGTGTGTGTCGTTGATTTTTTTTTCTGTATCGTTTAAATGCAATTCATTAGTATTTGGAATACGTCTCTGGTTTGGTTTGTGTATTCAATTAATTTACATTTTTCTGTCGAACAATTCTCGCAATAGAGTTATATACAGTGCGCGCGAGTCAGTTCGTTCTGTTTTCTGTTCTGTTCTCTTCTCTTCTCCCTTCAATCCAATCCAATAAATTTACTTTCGTTTCGCTATCATTTAAATTGTTTGTTTTATGCAGCTTTATGTCGCATTTTTCGTTTCTGTTATGTTCGATCAATGAATGTATTTGCTATAATTTTCTGTTTTATTTATATTTTATGATTTTTTATTTTTTTTTTTTGGCTTTTTCGCGCATGTTTGGAGCATGTTCGTGAGATAAGAGCACATAAAATAGAGTTTCATAAATTTTCGCCATGTAAATTGTTTGCAAATGTCACACAAATATCAAACATGAATTTTTCTATTTTCTTTTAAGTACACAAATTAAATGAATATTGAAATTCGATCTACATCGGGACAGGCTTACTCTCAGTCTACACATCGATATGAGAATTTTTATGAAATTTATTGGCAAAGGATGTTGCCCGAAACGAGGTCAAGTGTCAAAGTATTTGCTAGAAAATACTAAAAATATTTAATGTCACCATCTAGACAGAGAGAAAGCAGCAGGAGATACAAATGGCCAATCGAAAGGTGCAGCATGTGGCCACATTGCAACAGAAACTGCAATTCTAGTTTGAATTTTTGACCGAAAAATAATGCTCGAAATTCCTGCAAGCTGAATGCATTCAGAGTCAGATTCAGACTCAGGATATCTACGCAATTGCATATCGAAGTGCATAAATATTTACGGTTATGCATTTATGCGAAAGCCAAACAAAAGGAAACCCGAACGGACAAAACCCAAAAAATTAAATTTATGACAGAAATCAGGCCTAAGACTAGTGGGAGATTTGTGGATTTGTGGGGGCTGGTGCTTACGGACTAGTTTTCGCTTAGAGCTCGTAGAACTTACAATTAGCTGCAATGTCTTGGGGGCTAGACAGCTACATAGATAGAGAGAGAGTGGGAGAGAGGGAGAGAGAGGGTGTGTGTGTGTGTGTGTGTGTCCAGGGATTTACGGATTTATCCTTCCTTCCCTACGTTTCTTGAGTTATTAGTCAGTAGATAAAATCAACTAGCTTACAACATGCACTCGATTATTATGTGTATTTATCTGATTTAATTTCCTTTCACTTCATTCTGCTTTTTAATGCTTATCAAATTGGGGTTGGTTTTTTCATATTGGCAGAGTTCTGGATTCACTCCTTAGTTTGGCCTCGCTCCGTTGACATGTCATGTCCGATGGCCCACACCGATGAGGATGACGCTGAGCAGCAGGGCGAGGATGCTTAGGGCATAGGCCCGTGTGGTGGCTGCCGATGAGGTGACCGCCGAGGCAGATGATTCACCTGGGAAATGTACACAAGAAAAAAAAGGAAAGCACACACCACTCCGTTAGGGACTTGTCCAGACACACACACATTTCACGGCGCGACTCACCATTTATTATGTTCAGTGTTACGGTCGCACTGGGGCTATTCGACGGGCTACATGTGTAATTGCCAGTATCGCGCTTCTTGGCCGACTCGATGATTAATGAGCCAATCTGCAGAGCGTCCAAAAAAGAAAGTTCAAGTACAGAAATGTTAAAGAAACTACGAAAAAAGAAGATAAACAGTTTGGGGCACCGAGACGCACGTACTCCAAATATTTGGCAGTCTGCAGAACAGAACCAAGTCCTGGCAGGGGCAGGGGCAGTGGGGGTCAGAAAGTTATGGGACAGGCAATTAGAGAGAAATGCGACAAAACTGAAACTTTTATGAAACAATATTATAATTTTTTTTGCTGTGCTGCAGACCCGGACGCAGACACGTGGCAGTGGCAGTGGCAATGACAGCATCAGAAGCAGCCAAGAAGCCTTTTGAAATTGAGTGTAATTAAATTAAAATCAACAAGGGAGTCATTCTGCCAAGGAGGACGAGGTCGAGGACTAAGAGTAGTACTCACCGTGCTCTGTCCCTCGCCAGTGGCCTCCGGTAGATTGGGATCCAATTGCGTGCGATGGCGTTGCGAGTCCGCTGCCAGTTGCTCGGCCCCATGGTACCACATGATGAAGGTGGGCGGCTCCAAGGCGCCACGGACAATACAGCGTAGGACGACATTGCTGCCAGCCTTCACGTAGCGATCTGGTTCGCCCAGTATCTCCGTGCGGGGCACTATTCAAGAAGAGACAGAGGGAGTGGCAGCGCATTAGATGATGATGAACATAAGCATAACTGTGTGGCTGTGGCCCCCCATCCTTAAATTGTGTCATTGGCGCTAATCTATTGAATTAACAGCTGGGGAGTCACGTAGCACACGTAAATCTGGCACCCAAAGAAAATCCACTTTTCAATTTTTCACTTACTGATTCTTGGTCTCTCTCTCTCTCTCTCTCCCCATCCCTTGGAGACTCGACTTCTCATCCCTGGACGGACGGACTTTTTTGGCCAACAGACACGCACATGCATAACAAACTAAGAGTTGTGTCAAACAAAAAGTAGAAAAAAAGAGAGAGAGAGAGTAGGGGTATGCGCCCCGCCTGAAAAAGCGCACAGAACGAACAGAAACAAGTTGGGAATGTTGGCGCATATATTTTCACACGACCTGAACGCCTCCGAGCCCCTTAGCTACCCGAACCTCTCGAGGCCTGGGCTGGGCTGGGCGGGCGGCGTCTTCATTTGCGCCGATGGGGAGACGTGTGCTTTGAAATTTGACAAAATCACGTATACGAAGAGTTTTCACTGCTGTTACACAAAAATGTGTGCAAAATGAGTGCGCCGAGAATTTACACAAAATGCCCCGACTATACTCTGTAGTGTACGAGTGTGTATCTGTGTGTGTGTAAATTTCCACGAATGTGTTTGTACCAGAAGCGTGCTGTGGAACACGCGCCATGCTCTGGTTTGACACCAAAGTGTGTCAGCTTGTCAAAATCGTCATGTTGTTGCATGTTAGTTTTCCAGCTGCTTGACTGGAGAAGCGCGACATGGGAAAAAAATTATGGAATATCAAATGGGGGCTCGATAGTCGATTAAACGATACCCTCGAGTAGGGAAATGTCGTAAAATTCAAATAAAATTATGCCAGAGAGAATTAGGTACTCCGATGAATTGCTTGGTTTTTGGTGTTGGCTTTATCGACTGGTTTTTTGTAGCTTTTGCAGAATATATACTTTACTTATACTTATACTTTATCGAGTACAAACATATCTCGAATACGAAATGCCCTTTTAGTTCACAAGCACGTTTACAGGATAGTAAAATAAAACTAGAAGCAGTGGCAAATGGCAATGTTATTAGCAAACGCTCTACTTTATCACCCACGCAACACCCCAGCACCAGCACCAGCCCCAGCCCCAGGGACCTGCAGCTACCACTTCTGCGAAAAAAAAACTATGGCACGCAGAGGGAGATAATTATACAGAAGCTGTTGGGGAATTCATTTAATTAACTACACACACTGATAGTGTCCATTGATTGTCCCCACAACTTTAGATATCATTCAGCCAGAACCAGAACCAGGTCCAGTAGTAGAACCCAATAGCCTGAGCCAGTGGAAAGAAAAGAAAAGCAGACCGGAGCAAAGAAAACCTCAAACTTTTGACCACACTTTTAGCTAATTTCCCAAGTACAAAAGGGACTCTGAGGCTGAAGTGAAGGGGAAGCGGAAGTGGCAATGGCTTCTTGGGTTAAGAGTGTCAGGCGATGGCGAATTGCAGCAACTTAAATTAATTGAGTTTATGGCGAAATGCTTTTAGGGAAATTAGTTGGAGTCCCAGTCAGTCCTTGCCGTCTTTCCTGTCTCTCCCGTCTTTAGGTGCATAAACATCACAGGGAATATTGTCACTTTTGATGGTGAGATAAAATTGCCACAGAAAGAACCAAAAAAAAACAGAAGAGAAGAGAAAGTAAACCCAAAATTGGCTTTGGCTGGTACAAGATTAGCAGCAAATTAAATAAGCAGACGACCAGAGACCCAGAGGCCAAAAGAGAAAACCGAAACGAGAAACGAGAGTCGAAAACGAGATGAGATGAGCTGAACAGAAAACGAATCTCATAAAACCAAATCTAGTTTGTCGTTCAATGATGCAGAAAAAAATATATTCATTCATTCATTCAGGCCACCAGTATGTGGCGGGGGCTGCCATGTACCGTGGGCGATAATTTGACTTTTGGTTGGTGGCACAGAAAGAGAAGGCATCCATATTTCGTTTCCTTTGCCAAAGTTTAAAAGATTATTGCATAAACTTTTCAGCAAACTAAACTTTGATGGGTCCTGCCTTTTTGGCCTATTAACAGGGATTTTGTGCCATTGTCCTGCTTCTCCTGCTGCCGATGCTGCTGCTGACCCACAAAAGCTTGAGTAAATGAACCAAAACCAAAGAAACTGACATTTTAACCAACAACAAAGCAAACAAGGCAGCACTCTGTATATCTGTCTCTTTCTGGCATACACACACATACACACATACGCATTGGCATAACAAATTGACCGAAAACTACGAGGCTATTACCCCAACTTTTGGCTATGGCTCAGAAATCAAGCAGCAGGCGGTAGGAAGGCCAAAGCCTCAACATAAAAGCCATTGCCAAAGTCTTGGCATCAAAATCATTCAGCAAAAAAAGGGGGGGAATGTGAATGGGGATAGGAATGGGGTTGGAAGTGGTTGGGGTTGGTGGGTCGAAAACGAGGCGAGAATCGACAACATGCAAAGGGAGTTTTAGCCGTTTGCACAGACAAAACGATGCAATAAATACAAATTACATGGCAAAGGCACAAAATCAGCCAAGCAGCGCGACAAAAAAATGGGTGAGAAGAGAGGGAGAATAGATCCAGGAAAAACTGCACACAGAGGGGTGAGAGGCGGTGAATGAGAGGTGCTGGCGATAATGGTTATGGCCAAAAGAATGGAACGCCAGCAAGGAACAGAGGGAAAGACAGGCAAACGCATGGGCAAAAATTCAACTTCAAACAAACAAAAGGAGAGATTGGAGCAGGACATAGAAATGGTTGAAGGCCAAATGACTGCAAATAATGGCCACGGTAGCTCTGCGAAGAAGGAGAGGGGGAAAATCCATAGGGAGAGGAAGAGAGAGAGAAAGAGAGATTGAGTGAATAGGAAGTGCGCTAAAACCATTGTGGAAAATCCATGTCAGGGCATGAATAGAAATCCTTTCTGCTTAAACTTGTCGTTAGATTAACGCAAATGTGGTCGCGCATACGAAATTTCCGCACAGCCAAAAGAATACTCGTACTCGTATATGGATTTTCCCGAAATACCTGTTGGGTGCCATATATACGTACTTATATCCTGCCAAAGATAGTCCTGATTCCTCTAGGCATGCGAGCGAGTGTTTAGCATACAAATTAGCTGAGCCGGAAATGCGAAAATCACTTTTTGCCAACGCCATTATCCAGTCTATTGCCCTTGCCCCCAAAAATTCCGTATTCTTTTTTGCTCTTTCAGTCTCGTCCCAGCATGTGGTTGGGTTCTTTTTGCTTGTTTTTTTTGTTGTATTTCTGTGCTGTGCGCCTTGTCTTCATAAAACCAAAGTGTTAGTTGGATAAAAGAAAATTCAATTTGTCAGCTCCAAATGTAAATTGACTTTCCACACTTTCCACTTTTTCCTTTCAGTTCTGTGGAGGCTGAGGCCTAAATTCGGTGCCTAAATTGTCGTTGAATTTAAAATAATGGGGTAATTTTCAAGCCAAGGAGTAACTGCACAGCGGGAGAGAAGGAAAGTAGGAAAAATGTTTGCTGTGTTCTACAGACACAGACCACAAAACACAGAGATAGATATTTGGCATAGTTAGATTCAAATGAATGTTGGAAAATCCGAAAAATATTTGCCACTGATTTTTCATGTGATGAGCATGTCGTATAGCCTCGAGTCGAGTGCGGTTGTTTGCAACATATCGATGCACGATTCCATATCAATTACAGAATCCATTCGGTGCATGCAGCGTATGGTCTGGTGCCTCGACACTGACATTTACATTGTTCATTTGGCTTTGGCTACTGTGTGTTTCTTCCGGTATGCAAACATGAAATTTAATTAACTTTTTACCCAACACCACCTCCCCAGAAAAACAGAGCCAGAGCCAGAGCCACAGCTTTTCCCCCGTGTGAGTGTGAGTGTGAGTATGTGTGGTGAAAACCCAAACCCAATGGAAAACCAAACCAGAGAGCAGACCGACCCGTAGAAACGCACGTAAAAGTTTTCTCGTTAAAAAACTTGACCAAGCAAAGAAATTTGTTCGCTTTTTTTTTGTAGCTTTTCAATGGGCAATGGATGGGCAGCAGGCGCAGAGGCAGCCACAATTTGAATGCAATTTAGTGAGTAATTTGAAATGCAGCAGCCGCATGAAACATGCAAAGATCTCCGGCCCCCATGTGTGACCTCCTCTCTCGATGTCTGTGGCTGCCACAAAGGCTAAAAAGTTTCTGCATTTGCTGCCGCTTGACCTTTGCCACACTGACACCCAAAAAATTACACACTCCAAAGCACATACTCGCACTACTTATTCATATGTACATATTTCATGCTCCTGCTCCCGCTCCTGCTCATGTTCATGTTCATGGACTTGGCCGTGACTTTACTTACCCACAACTTGCAGCTGGACACGCGCACTGACTTTGGGCTCTGTGGAGACCTGGCACTCGTAGGACCCGGCATCACGGGCCTGTACATATTTTATCTGCAGCGTCCAGTACTTGTCCGGCTGCTTGATGGCCAGAAAACGCTGATCGGCTATGAAGACCGCCCTGGAACAACATTTTGAAAAGTGGGTTTAATTAAATTTAAATGGGAACTAGTCTAAACACTTTAACAAATACTATTATTCAAAATACAACTAGATGGTTCCCTTAAGAAACCCTATTTCGAATCGGTTATCTCAGAAATAGAACAGCGTTTAAACGCAGCATTTAGCAGAAAAGGTATTCAACAAAAGAACAATGGATCACCCAAACAGTAGACCCACTTAGTCCCTTTGCTAAGTCCGCTACTAATGGCCACTCAAAAGACACTCCAAGTTATTTAGTTGCCGCATTTAAACGTCGACGGCAAGAGCAACAGCAGCCTGCAACAACAACCTGCAATAAGAGGCAACAGGCAACAGGGAGAAGGAAGAGTCGACAACAAAGTTGCGTGTTGCGGGGGGTGGCCAGGCAACATGCAAATGCTGAAGGGAAGCAGTACTAAAATAAGTTGCGTTTAATGTCGTTGTTGCAATATTTTTGCCCCTTCTTGGGTCACCCCAAAGCCTCTCTCTCTCTCTCTCTCTCTCTGTTCGGGAAAATTGCCCTCTGCACTTTGCCTAAAGTGCAAAAATGTTTCCGTCATTTGGCTAAAATGCAATGAGAGTTTAACCCCACGAAAGCCCTGCCCCTGCCACACACACATGCGTTGACATTGCTTATTATGCGCCCCCAAAACCCACTCCACACAATCTTTTTGGCCAGGAAGCACTGCCACTGCCACTGCCCCATGCACTAACAAGTTTTGATGCTAAACCCAGATTAGACCCTTGCGTTTTGCACTCGTAAAACTCGACATTTTATGACTTTTGCCATTTCCTTTGCGCCCCCTAAACTGTATACATCACACCCTTCCCCACCCCCTAGAAACCACTACAATCCCCTACCTTCCCCCCTTCCAGTTGTCGCTGTGTATTTCTTATCAAGATTTTGTAGTTACTTTATAATTTTCATTTCATTTTAAAGTTTTCCCAGTGGTGCTTGACTTTCTTCTTAGCAAAGACTCCAGCTCCCCCCTCCATCCGACTCCGACTCCTCCTTTCTCCATTATATGCCATATTTTTTGTACAATTCCTTTTGGTCGGTCCTTATTTTCTGGCATTCTGTGGTCTTCTCTCTGCTCGTTGCTCGTTGCTCAAGTGCTGGTACCCTAGTGACCCTCGGATGCTGCACAAGTTTTCATCTGCAATTTATTGTTGAAATTTCTCTGTGTGTGCGGGCTCTCCTCTCAGTTCCGAGATACAAGCCACTTGGATACATGTGATGCATGCAACCAATACACTGTTTAATGGAGGCTAATCAAAAGATTGGATTCATGGGAATTGTGGAGATTTTTGGAATTTTTGGGAAAGCGGTTTTCAAAAGAAAAACAATTATTTGAAAGTGGATATTCGCAGCTATTTCTTTTGTAAAACATGTTGGGAATGCTTCTGGGAGTTATTTCTTCTTACTCTGAGAGGTCTTCTTCACATTCGAATTTTATTTTATATTTTTCCCCTACTTAAATAAGTATCTTTACAGCTTTACAGATCTCTAATAACGAAAGAAGCTAAACCATAGATTCAAGGAGGTACTCTCAAGAGATTTGAGCCCCCAAACACCACCTCCATCTTGAGAGCATATCAAAACCGCATTTCATTTCCTTTGACTGGGAGTGGTCCCATCCAGTTTTTGCCACTCTCCGGGAATCCTATTAAAAGGAAGCTCATCCCATCTCAACGCATCTCCTGCACACATGCAACTGGGAGACTCTGTGGCTCCGTGTGCGTGTGGTGTGTGTCTGTGGCACGCATACCCAGAGATAAGAGATAACAAAGTAGTCAAGCAACACCTGGCTGCAAGGTAATTACCTGAACCTGCCACCCACCTACCACCGAGCACTTCTAACCGAATCACTTCTGTCCCGGCCAGGAGCCGTGCCTGGCGTCCATTGTGTAAGTGGTGGATGGGCTATAAATTGAGGAAAGCATATGTCCAGCGGGCAAACAAAAGGCGCCATTGCACGTGACATTTATATGATAGTGTAAACACATCATTTGCGCTATTATACAACACATTCGGCCCTCTCTTCCCTTCTCTCTCTCTCCCTATCTCTATCTGTCTCACTGGCTAAAAGTTTTTGAAATCTATTCCCATTATGTTTGATATGCCGGGGCTGCTGCTGCTTCTGCAGAGCCGAAGGACAAACAGTTGGGGTTTTCTTTGAGCGTGGAAAAAGAAAACTTTCTAGATAAATGTGACAGAAGACATTGGAGCAGGAAAGACACAGAGAAACCGGCAGCGGAAGCAGCGAATGCATGAAGATGGACTCTTGGCCCCGAAGCGGGCAGGGGAGTGGGTCTGAGTGGAGGATACACTGCCATGACACTGCACCCTAGACCTGGACTAGTGTGTGGACTGGTGCTGGGCCGCAGTGCAGGAAGCAATCAGTAAGGACACTATCTCGGCTAAATTTCAATGCTCCAGTGCCTGGGCATGGGCATGGGCATGGGGCCTCGCCATCTCAGCCAATGTTTGCTTCCTTCAGCCAGTCATTCATTCAAGCCCCAGCCATTCATCCTTAGACACACACAGATACTCAGACACACTCACTCTCTCACTGGTGGACAAACATACACTTCCACTGCCACTGCCACTGCCTCTGCCACACTGCCACACTGCCACTGCCCCGTCTTATCTAATGTGAAAGGTTCATTGGTTTTACGTTTCTATCAAAGTAATAAGCTGGAAATGTTTGCCTTGCCTTGCCCACCTTGTCCAATACACTCCCAAAAGGCAAACGTGGCTAAAACAGAAGGGAGAAAGCAGTGGGAAAAGCCAGGCAGCCAGCTCCAGAGTCGGAGACAGCTTGAAGTAAAGTTTTTACTGGATTTCGAGAGGAGCAAAAAAAATGTGCAATGAAATTGCACACTTGCGTTTCCGCTTGGCATGTCATACCCGGAACACGGCAAAGGACACATCCACACATCCACAAGCCAGGCATCATTGATGTGCAGAGCTACTCTACTCCGCCGTATCCTCCTTCTTCCCCTCCCACTCCTCCTCTTCCTGAGCTGAAGGCGTATCCTGCTCTCCTGCTGGACACACAGATTGGAATTGAAAAGGAAGGCGAGAACGAGGGAGACGGCTCTTCGGATGATGCTGCTGCTCGCAGGAGCGAGCACAAAGTTTGTGCTCTTAATTCATTTTGTTGTAAATTGTTTTCGTCTCAATTGAATCTACACAAATAACACAGGGAACGAAATGTGCAATCCCAGTGGATGGAGGCTGGGAGCTCTATTAGAGGGATATAGGGATCCAGTACTTAGTCATATCTTGGGAATACAATAAAATAAAATTTTTCCTGTAACTTTTTTTTTTTGAATTCGATATAAAAAGTCGAACATATCTGAACATTGCAACCCTGTTAAAAGTGCAGTCCTGCTATTGTTCTTGTTATCGATATTTGGTTGGACAGCTCACTTCCATCTCTTTTTAAATTCGATATAAAATTGAAGTTATCTGAATATTGCCACCCTGTTAAAAGTGCAGTCCTGCTATTGTTCTTGTTATCGATATTTGGTTGGACAGCTCACTTCCATCTCTTTTTAAATTCGATATAAAATTGAAGGGATCTGAATATTGCCACCCTGATAAAAGTGCAGTCTTGCTATTGTTCGTGTTATCGATATTTGGTTGGACAGCTCACTTCCATCTCTAGCACTACGGCACGGGCTTGCAACAAAAAATAGAGCAGAAAATATATTTCCAATTGTGCGAGTTCTTATTGCCTTTTGCGGTGTGTTAAGTTTTACTTTGTTTTCCGCTTTGTCTTTCGTTGTATTTGGAACCGATTTTTCTGTAATTCTGCTTTAATACGCTCATTAAAATGAATGATTACAATAACAATGGTATAACCTCTAAAAGTACATAGATAAATTGAATAAACTGATGCTAATTTTATGACTTTTCCACCAGCGGAACTCAGTGTCGATGAGGATGTCGATGTCGATGTCGAGGTTGATGGCGATGGCGATGCCGAGCAGTTGATCATCGAGGAGTACAAGATATGGAAGAAAAATACACCATATATGTACGATGAGATTGTGACACATGCTCTCGAGTGGCCATCGTTGACGGCCCAGTGGCTGCCCGGTGCATCCGGGCAGGACGGCAAGGAATACTCGGTGCATCGTCTCATTTTGGGGTCACACACGACAAACAACGACCCGCATCAGTTGCTGATTGCCAGCGTGCCGGTCCCCACCGAGGAGGCACAGATTGATAGATCGCGTTACGACATTGAGATGGGCGAGAATGGTGGCTTTGGTCCGGGGTGTGGCAAAATCGAAATGGAGGTCATCATCAACCACGAAGGCGAGGTGAACCGTGCTCGCTACATGCCACAAGACTCTTGCATCATAGCCACCAAATCGCCAACGAGCGATGTCCTGGTGTTTGACTACACAAAGCACCCGAGCAAGCCGGAAAGTCCCGGCAAATGCGTGCCAGATCTGCGCCTGCGCGGCCACACGAAGGGGGGATTTGGCCTCTCCTGGCATCCGAAGCAGACGGGTAAGCCAAAGCAGCGGTTACGCACCCACAATCTACTCCTCTTGGTGAAATCTCTTAAATGTGAATCCGTTTTAAGGTTACTTGCTGTCGGCTTCTGATGATGAAAAAATATGCTTGTGGGACATTAATGCCGCACCCAAGACCCATCACGTGATCGATGCCAAGAACATTTTCACTGGACACAACGCTCCAGTGCGCGATGTCGCCTGGCATAATCAGAAGCAAACAGTCTTCGGTTCTGTGGCCGATGATCGGAAGCTCATGATCTGGGATATACGCAACGGCAACACGACAAAGCCATTGTTTAAGGTCGATGCCCATGCAGACGCTGTGACTTGTCTGTCTTTCAATCCCTTCTCGGAGTACACATTGGTCACTGGATCCGCTGACAATACTGTCGCCTTGTGGGATATGCGTAATCTGAAGAATAAATTACATTCGCTTGTGGCACACCACGGAGAGATCACCCAGGTTCATTGGAATCCCTTAAATGAAAATATCGTCGCTTCGGCTAGCAGCGATTGCCGCTTGAACGTATGGATGTTGTCGAAAATTGGCGACGAACAATGCTCAGAAGAAGTCGTGGATGGGCCGCCAGAGCTGCTCTTCATCCATGGCGGGCACACGGCCATAATCAACGACTTCTCGTGGAATCCCAATGAAATGTTCCCGTGGACCATATGCTCTGTGTCCGCCGACAATTTGATGGAAGTGTGGCAAATGGCCGATATCGTGTACCAGGAAGATGAGGAGCGTGGGTCCGAGGTACCGGACTCCAACAACTAATACGCAATCCTAATTAATATTTTGCAGAGGCTTTCAGACATATTCAAATCTTAATTTTCATCTGAGCCTATCTCCGAAATAAGTTATAAAATAAGATATTGTCTCTACTAATATCAGGATGCGCCTAAACATACATTGATCATCTCATTTGCTTGTCATTAATTCTTGATTTTCGGGGTATGATAATTGTTAAATTGCATTCCAGTTGACGTTCATTAATCATAATTATGCATTGTCTCGAACAGAGGCCTGGCCATCAGGAAATCTCTTAAATATTATACGTTATTTGGCATCGGAATAATTGCGCAAATATTTGCGCTTGTCTCTGAATGATGATTATATGTATAACACTTGCGCTGTCAATGAGGGGGGAAAACAATAGTACTTTGAGTGTCCCCCGGGGCAGCCAGGAATTGGCAGTGATATCATTCGACCCCACTCCCCTCTGCATGCGTCAGATGAAAATTGATTTATAATTTCAAATGTACGGAAATGAATTTTGTTAATTACCTGTCAACGGTCAAGATGTGTCCATCGCGCAGTCGAATCCAGGAAACAGATTTGTTGCCCAGTTGTTTGACCTGTTGAAAAGAGAAAGAGAGAGAGAGGAATGAAGACCTGGTCAATGGCATGGAAATTGAGGAAATTTAATTGAATTATAAATGGGAATACGAATTAATAGAGCGAACTAAAACGAGGGAAAATCCAATTAATGTATCAATGGAAAACAAAGAAAATGGCACTCAATATGATGTGATCTATGTATAACACAAACCTATGGAGAATATCCTCAGAAATACCAATAAATAAACCAGTATAATTATTATAAAAGATTGTATAATCCCAACTTCAGGAACATTTCAAGGATAGTAGAGTATATATTGTCATATACATATACGTCTTCGAATGAAATTTAATGGGAGCTTGAAGCTCATGTTAGCATTAAATCAATTAAAAAGCCAATCTTAAGAATACAAAATTGAATAGAAATAGAGATCCGAGAGGCCTGTCTGTTTACGAAATAACTCATGAAAATACTATATGTATCGATAGTACCCTCAAGAAGATTTAGATCCTGCTGCATATCCTGTAGAACCACTCTAGCAATGAATAGCTTCAAAGAACCGCTGGCAATTCATACTCGTACTCGCATCTTCAATGAATTCAATGTCTAGTCTTCTGGCAAGCCATCATCTAATCCTCCCCTGCACAATATTCGTACTCCGACTCTACGCTCAATTAACAACATTGACAACCCCCAAGTGATTAGAAGAGGGGCACCGGGCTGTGGGTTGGTTGCTCAACAAGTGGAAGAGAAATGTCAAAGTGCACCAGCCACCCACATAGACGGACGGAGGAGGCGGCGGCAAGAGAGTAAATTAGTGCAACCGAAATGTATGCAGTATCCGGGCGGTATAGCTGCCTCCCCAACGGCCACAGAAACTACATTGAAATGTAATTAAATACCGAAATGAACATGAGACTCTCGGTCGGGCAGGCAGATAGACAGACAGACCCTGGAGAGGCCTGAGAGGCCCAGGCATCGGCATGTTTCAGATATTATCGAAATGTGTCGTAGTTAGTAAATCTAAAATGCATTTATAGAATACCCCTTCACGCAGATGCACACACAGATACAGATACAGATACAGAGAGAGAGCGAGAGTCATTTGCGAGTGCTTTATCCTATTTACATTGAAACGATTTTGTCCATTCAACACTTTGGATTGGGTTTTCTATGGGCCTATACATGTATACGTATACAGAGGTATCCATTAAATGTTTTAGTGGCTGTCGCCGCCCTGTAATTCTGTTGTAATGGTCTCATTAGGCGCCCAATGCATGTGTCGCATTTAATTGGGAATGAGACGACTGGTCGGAAGGTCGGAGGACCGTCTCCCAATGCCAGATTACTAATTTAGTTTTGTGGAAAATTCCATTTCCTAGATTACTTTTGATTGCATTTGCCAGATGGAAATGGAGCCACATATCAATGGGCCCCGGAAAGGAAACCTCCTTAGCCATTGATTGTTCTACCTTCGAGTTTGAAATGAAGGCAATTTAGAAAGGAAGCCGCCTCCACCACCTCCACCACCTCCACCACCTCCACCACTCCACAAACCATTGCACATTCTATGCCTCTGTTTCCTGACTGGAACAAAAGTAAAGCTTCGACAATTACAAATAAGCTGCTGCTTGGAATATTTCAAATAAGCCATTTGCTGCCTGCTGCCTGATGCCCCAAAAGGATGTGCTTCACCTGATGTCATCGAATCGAATGCCCAGGACAAGTGCCAGGCCAATTTGAAAAGAAGCGAACCAAAGACCAATCTTTGCTCAACTTGTGCGCCGTCCATGTCCCTGTCAATGTCCACGTCCTGGACGAAGAGGAGTCACTCAACTGTGCCACTTAATGCAGCATTTGAACAGAGAATGGAATGAAAGGCGAATGGAGAATGGGGAGCAACGGGCGAGAGAGAGAGCAAACTGGGCGTGTCATCCCGAACGGGAACGGGAACGGGGGCATAAAGTGTAAAGCCAACGACGGGTAATTGACGAAAATTGAGATGCGAGCCTTATACTTTTCATTCCACCATCGGACTGGATGGGAAGACCTAGACTTTTTCATTCCCCTTCCGGACTGTAGCTGTAGCTGTAGCGATGGCGGATGGCGGAAGGTGGATGGAGAGGCAGAGACCATCTGTCTAGCCTGTCGTTTGTTAAATTCTGTGGCAAGCACTTAATTGACCATGACAACAAGAAATTAACATTGCTCGGCTGGAAAATTACGACTAACGGGAAAGCATGCCCTCATCATCGTGCATTAAATATTTCAGGAATTTCCCTTATTTTTTGTTCTTTGCCTACAGGAATTTCTATTTCATTTTGTTTTGCCACGTTTTGGTCCTGAATTGATGTTTTATGCCAAGGAATTTCCATCGCTTGGGGCGCAATAATTAGCCATGTTGCATGTTTCACAAAGAGTATGGGGAGACAGTGAAATATCTATTGGGGGACCATCTCTTTGAGAATAATAGAAATAATAGAAGCGAAGCTTCTTTGTTTTTAGAACTTTTTCTTGATTCTTTTTGGAACTTTCCAGCACTTTGCCACCAATTAAAGTGAGTTGAAATGAAAGATTTCCTGGAGGAGAGGCAGAACTGTAAGTATCTCCGTTTTGCAGACTAGATTTTCGTAGTAAAGTCCAGCGGACTACGATCACAGGTGAATATCCGATACGTAACTATTCCCTCCCTCAGGCTTTCATTGTTTTCCCCGCAGCGGGATTAACCAACACTTTAATCCTTTGTTCAAAGCTTAAAGCCACTAAATAATTAGTAAAACATTTCCATTGGCAAAGGAGTCACGTAAAGCCGGCCGGTTGACCCCGATACCCGATGTCGAGAGCGGAGAGCCAGAGCCGAGCCGATGCCATAAAACTAATTTGTTGAAATTTAATTTTCAGTTTTCGTTTACGCTAAATAAAATATTTACAACTTGTAAGCAAACAATTTGCTGGCTGCGTGCCTGAGGTCACCTCTGACCTGTGTGCCCCCTGCCGCCTGCTCCGCGGGCTACAGGTATTGCCGCTGTGGGTCTTTAAACACCTGGCCAAACAATGCGACGGGTGCGGGTGAGAAATCGCCCGAGAGTCTTGGCCACGTTTGTGTTTGGCATTTGTTTTTCAGCCTTGCGTTAAATACACACGCTGCGGTCACACCTCGTCCTGCTTTCGGTCTCGTGGTCGTTGTTGTTGGTCCACCTTCTGGTCCTGGGGCGCCCACCAACAAATATTTACGCAATAAAATTTAATGTGTTTTCTATTAGGAAAGAGTCCTGCTTCTGGGCTCTCTAAGCGTTGATGAGGGCCGCCCACCATAATAATAATTACAAATAAAAACACGCACGCATACTCGCACCACACCCCACAATCCGAAGCCGAATCCGAAACACGCAACGCAATATATTCGTAATAAAGGGAAAAATAAACCAGAAATTATGAAATTTATTTCTCTGCTAGTTGGATCTTAGCCAAATCTATATGTAGAGAAGGACACTCACCCGACAAGGGAGATACGCGTGTGTACCGATCTGAGTGGTCACATTGGAGGTGGCATATCCATCCAGATATGGTTCCACCAGGGCTGCTGTCGCCGACAGGGCGGCCGCCTCCGGCAGCAGCGAGGACACTTGAGCAAGGCTGGAGAATGCGGTCGCCGAGTATGCGGATGAGGATGAGGCTGATGATGGGTCGCTGCTCCCATCGAAACTGATGACGGTGGCTGCTGATGCTGCTGATGCTGCTCCTGTCTCCTGCGCTCCTGTGGCCTCTGCGGACGTCTGTGTGTTCGAGGCTGAAATTGATTTGGGAGGAGAGAAAGATTGAGCTTGAGAGTGAGAGTGGCTATGGTGGAAGCAAGTAAGAGAAAAGTGGTTTTCTTGTTAATCGAAATGACAATTTTGGGCTTCGATTTCGCCCGAGCCCATGTCACGTACACATGGATGCTATTGATGCGGGTGCTTAGGGTGGGTGGGGCTGTATGGCTTGGTGCGACAGTTGATTTGGCATTAAAGTAGCAGGGAAACATTTAACTTAAATTTACATGGGCGTAACAGTTCTTTTATGCATTTATTTCGTTGCATGTATGTTTTTAGTATTTAAATTCTGCTGCAAAATGTATTTACTGTATTTAAGCTCTCAAAGAAATGTTACAGAACTGCGTAAGCATAAACTTACATACAGAGAGAGCTATTTATGAGACTTTTCTTGGATTTTGTTGGTGGAACTGAATACTGCTACCTAAATACTATATATGTAGACTGCAGAGCTCAGAGAATTACTCTCAAGTGCAAGCGGGATAAAGTGCAACGTTAAAGAAGATTGCGGAGAAGAGAGCGCAAAGCCAATGCGCTGACATACATACTTACGTATGCGTCGAGGCTAATAATGTGAGAGTGGGATGGACAGAGAAGGGCTCTATTGAAGATTAGCGCTTTTAAGCTTGCACTCGTCGAAAAGATCAACAGTTGGAAGCTTTCTTTCCACTCGTAGAGCGTCAAGCTTGTGCTTTCAGCAGAGAACAACATGACCCTAGTGGGAGAGATATGCAGTTGAAGAATATAAGTGGAGCCTGAGAATTTTTCTTTTAAAGCTTGAGCAGTCGGAGGTTTCATGCGCTCTCTAAAAGATGCTGATTGATTTGGACTTTGGACTATTTTGCTTACGCCAGAGCAAGAGATCAGCAGTTTGAAGCTGTCTCTGAAAGCAGCTCCATTCCAGCACTTTCTCGCTTCCTCTAGCAAGTGCAATTAGCAGCTCAATTATTTGTGTTTTTTTTTTTAGAGATGTTTGCACCCACTTTTCTATAATTATATTAAGCTTATGGTCTAATTAAAGCTTCCCAAATGTTATACCAACTAAATTCCTGTAAGTCACTTCAGTATCAGTCACTAAATTATTCCCTCGAATTGCATTCACTTCACTTATCGTACTTCGTGCCCCTCGCTTTACATGCAACAGCAGAAGCAACACCAACAACTAGCTAACGACATTAAATGACAATGTGGCAAATGAGTATATAACGGTTCTCGCCGGGGCAGATAGGAAACGTCAGAGCACACAAAACCGCCAAGTCAGGCACAGACGAAGAAGCAGGAGAACAAACCACACATCGAGTGGGCGACCTCCGTGGGTCCTCAACTCCTGCAAATGATGGGCCATCCTGTGGCGTCCTTTTAAACACACACACCAGCCAGAACCAGCCCACACCCACCCACAGATACAGACCCACTCCCCCATCATCTCATCCCACACACACACACACACACACACACACATTTGTCTGTTTGGCAAATGTCAGTTTTTCGGTTTCAAATTAATCAATGACGTTTAAGTGGCTGCCGAGAGAGAGACGTTGTCGTCGCCATCATGATTTTCGCACTGCTTCAAAGTTTTTTAATGAATGCCGTTCATTAAAATTGATTGTTGTTTGCGGGGGGTGCCACCACTTGAACACCCTCCCTCTCTAGCAGCACACCCTTCGAAGCGACAGACGCAGAGAGAGAGCCCGGGACCATCGGGCAGACTCGATGATTTGGCAATACGCGGAAGGTCCAGGTCCGCTAAAACGCGTGCTATTTGCTGAATTGCCAATTAACTGGCAATTTCGGCTAAAGCCAACCAAAGCAGACCCACAGGAGGAGCAGGGGCTTCAACTCCCCTTCCAGTCAGACACTGAGAGAAAAACCTACTTTGATCCAGAATATACGTCCGAAATCTACAACTCTCGTTTCAAATTCCGTCTATAATTTTTTCCCTCAGTGTATATATGTATACCCATATCCATTGAAACCAATTGATTTTTTTCCGTCTGCCTCTCGGTCTGGAGCCTTTATTTCTGCCCGATGACTGCACAACATTTTCGGTATAAAATTAATTTCAGGGGGGGGGGGGGGGGGGGGGGGAGGGCACGGGGAAGACGAGGAAAATGGTTTCAGAATTTTTGACTTTGACATAATTGTGCCTGTCGCTGACAGTTCCCTTCGATATTCCTCTTCGTCGTTTTGGTGTTCTCTGGATCCAGGCGCCACCAAAACTTGATGGATAGATATGATAGATGGGTGCAATGCGATTTGCTGCTACTGCTGGTGACCCCGAAACGCACTGAATTGGAAATGCAATTTAAATTGAAAGAAAAACCGCTCTCTGAGCTTCACCAAAACTGTGAAGAAAAAGTTGATCTAGTTATGTAAATGAAAGGCTGGAAAAAATGGGAGTTTAAACTGGTAAGGCTCCCACTCAGGTGAGAGATGGGAAATTTGTTGGAGAAATTCGCTGAACACAAAAGCTGGCTAAACTTTGGTCCATGCACAATTGAATGATGGCCAATACGGCCACGATACAACATTAATGAATGCCTGAATGAGTGAACGACACGACAGGATACAGGATAGACAAAATCCTATCAAAGGTACGGCAACACATATCCCTGCCATAGTCAGGGGGCATGGACAATCGTTTCGGAGCCGAATTTGTGCTCCAATTAAAACGACGAATGTAGCGTAAAATGATTTCGAATTTGACAACTTGTACGTCAATTTAATTGGTGCGAAAGCGAGCTTCTGATGCCTGCCACCGGGAGCGGTTCGCCGAGCGGAACGGAGCAGAGTGGAAGGCCGGCAGGCAGGCAGGAAGGCGGAAAGGTGGCAGTTTCAGGCGTACGTGTATGCATAGCTGAAATCAGCAATCATTTCATCTATGCCTATTTTTTGCCTTTCAGCCTCGACTCCACTCTATCGAATCGTCGCTATGTCGCTCTGTTGCTCTGTTGCTGACAAGGGCAGCAGCAGCAGCAGCAAAGGCATGGCAATGTCCATGCCGTCGGTGGAAATACGCCCGCCCAAAAAAAAAGCCAGCGGGAAAAAGCGAAATAGAAGTGAGCGATGGCAGCGTAATTGACAAAAGGTTTCACTGGCATTCAATGCCAGTGCCAGGCTCGTTGTCGTCCTCTGACAAATACAGCACACGCTCTCCCTACTGTCTGTTCAACACCCTTCAGCCATGCTGGGGGTGCTCCTCCCAAAGCCCTCCAAGCGGTGTGAGAGAGGGAGCGACACGCACCACACATACACACATCCACACATCCACACACGCAATCAACGCAATCGACACGCAAAAATTGTAGAAGAGCGCTGAAAAGATCAAAGCCGTTCAATTGTCAGCGACGACAGTTGGAGAGGACCCCGGAAGGATGGGCGGAGAGAAAGGTCCGGAAGAGCGAGGCTCCACCGCCAGTTCGTGATTTGTCAAAGCAGCGAAGATGCCCTGAAGGATGCCATGTCCCCCTGCTCCAGTTGTCAGCCAAATGTTTAGCTCGAAACTTTCAACCAAAAATAAAGCAGATGTCGAAAAAGTTGCTTAGTTGGCATTTCCACACGAAAACTGTTGATTAACATGGAACAATCAAAGCAACCCAAAACATATCGAAAAACGAACAAACGAAAACGAATGAAAATTTCTAAGATCTTCTACCAAAGGAGGTTTTTCCTTTAAGCTCAAAAGAGGATGAGATAAGTCATTTCATTGTCAAACATCAACACACGAACACCTTCAAAATTCCAAATCTGGAATAAATTTCTCTAACGGGTCTCTAAGGTAAGTACGTAGAAGTGCATAAACCATTGTCTTCATTCTTTTATTACAGCCTCACGAATCGAAGATGTGTAGCCCCTGCTGTGGACCTTGTGGACCTTGTGGACCCTGTTGCAGTCCTTGCTGCGGCCCCTGCGGCCCATGCGGCCCCTGCGGTCCTTGCGGTCCGTGCGGCCCGTGTGGCCCTTGTTGCAGTGACTGTTGTGGCCCATGCTGTGGACCCTGTTGCAGCCCGTGCTGTGGCCCATGCTGTGGACCCTGTTGCGGCCCCTGCTGCAGTCCGTGTTGCGGCCCCTGTTGCGGCCCCTGCTGTGGACCTTGTGGGCCATGTTGTGGGCCATGTTGTGGGCCATGTTGCGGTCCCTGTTGTGGCCCCTGCTGTGGCCCATGCTGTGGACCCTGCTGCAGCCCTTGTTGCGGCCCCTGTTGCGGCCCCTGCTGTGGACCTTGTTGTGGGCCATGTTGTGGCCCCTGTGGTCCATGTGGTCCAAAGTGCAAGTGAGAAGGTGGCAAAGACACAAATGTCACCATAAGTTCGTTAACGCCCGTTAGAGAATCCACAACATCAACTCTCCAGAAAAGTCAATGAAAATACATAGAAATTCAACCAAAAACAGAAGGAAGTTTTCTTGGTGGGAAGGGGAAAACACCATCTGCACAGGGAGACCCTGTGGGCCTTGTTAATGAAGACACAGATTAGACGACAGGTAAAAGTTGGTCATTTCAAAGTTATGCGAATTACGGGGCAGGGGAAAACTTTGCAACGTAAACGAAAAATTAATTAAAATATCAATTTCATGCAACATGACAGGAACAGGGACACACACAGAAACACAGATACACAAGACAAACATACGAAGAACTTAGCTAACAAGATGGCACGAAGATGATTCTTTTTGGGGTCCAAAAGACCCGGGGCCAGACCCAGACCCAGACCCAGACCCAGGCCCAGACCGAGACCCAGAGGCCGAAGGCAACCAACGAACCGGAAGTTATTTACAGTCGGCGGCAGCTGACACAACTTTGCATACTTTAATTAAACATTTTACATTTTACGAGAGCGTATGTGCACGAGTACGGCTCGTAGCCGCACAAAGTAAATTCCTGCTAAATGTCGCAAACTGTTGCCTTCAACTTTCCGCACATGTGACGGCAAGCAGTTGCCCTCCAGTTTTCCCGAACAGTTTTCACTCGAAGTATTTAAAGAGCCTGCGGCCATTAGTCGTTCGCCTACTTCTCTCTTGAACTCTTGCCTGGGCAATGTGAACTTAATTAGGGTTAATTAATGCTAGAAAAAACATGCAAACGCCATACTAGACACACAGACATAGACATATTGACTAAGGGCAAATTGGCATACTTCTAGCTCCAGTTCTGTATGTGGGTGAGGAAGGTGCAGGTACACTGAGAGAAAAGCAGGCCATAATGGTGGAATATACTCTAGAATTGCAGGGTACATTTTAGCGTGTAGCGTGAATATATTTCTTTTAAATATCTTACAAATATTCCTAATTTCCTTTATTTGGCGCATTTCCCTGCATTTCAGTGTATCATCGGCTCTAGCCAAAGTCCTTGCCGTGGCTGAGACTAACAGGAAATAGGTTTTCAAAGGCCGGAAGGCAGCAATTATGCGAGTCGCTTTGTGTGCTATTCCACCTCCCGTTTCCCGACTCCCCGACTCCCTGACGCCCCTTAATCGTGTGTGGGATTGTTAATTGGTCTGGGAATCGACAAAGACAACGGAACCATGCCGCAGTACTCAAGCCAGTAGCCAGTAGATGATTTTCTGATATGTCATAAATTGGAATTTTACGATGTCCCTTCAATTGAAACTAAATTGAAGGCGCAACCTTGAAAAATGTTGCAGCAAGAACAAAAAATTTGCATATATGTATCTCCCCCCTGACCCTACCCTAGCTCTTTTTTTGTTGACGGAAAGTGGGAAGTTCTCCCTCGAGTTTGTGTACATTGTGAATGTTGACGTCATGTAACGTGGCAAATCCAATTTGGCCACGCCCCAGAGCCAAAGGAGGAGGATGTGTGGTGGAGGAGTGGCTTGCCTGTCGCCTGGTCTGTTCACTCAATCTCAATAAGTCAAGGGAAAATTTTATTTCAGGACCGAAAGACCGAGCGGAGAGGCAGGCAGGAGAAAAATGGCTTTTGGAAAATTCGTTTTCGTTTTCGGCCAAGTGCAGTGCAGCAAAGCTGCATGCAGCATGCAGCATACTTTGAGGCGCAGCCAAAGAAAATTCAATGAAGAATGAAGGAAGTGGAAGGGGTGGGGGTGGTGGTGTGGGAGGGGGAAGGGGAAGGGGAAGGGAAAGGGACAAACGGAAAAGGTGTGCTATGCTGGGGATGCTGTGGAGATTCATCTCGTATGCATGTAAATATTTGCCTATAGATGACTTTGGCAAAGGCACCTTTTGGGTCAACTCCTCTTGTTGTTTGCCCTCAGCTTACTGCCTGCTGAATTTAATACGGCTTAGAATCCCCTCAACCGTATTAGATCCGTCCCAGAGACTTAATTAAATTCGCTTTATCGTGCAACGCAACAAAAATCATGGAGCAGTGCAAATGCATAATATTTTAATAAAATTTGTGATTTGAATTATAACCCGTTTATTTCTGGGTTTTAGGTTTCAGGCTTTCAGCTTTTCCACAGCACGGCTGTCAGTAAATATTTGATATGTGAGCTTTTCCGCAGCTTGTGCAGCATTTAATTATGCCTCAAATAAACATGGCGACCGATATTTCGGTTTCACTATTGCAATAATATTTTGCCCATCGGCCTGACGGTCTGCTCTCTCGTCTGATTTTAACTCGCTCCCTCTCGCTCCCTCTCGCTTTTAATGCATAAATAAATATTTGCCATCAAATACAAAAATGAAATGGAAAAAACCGCAGACCCAACACACATATATTCGTTCACGGGAAAATGGAATTGGCGAAAAAAGAACACCAACAGCAGTGACAGGCATTAGATGTCGCTTAATAAACCCTAATAGTCTGTGGTCGCCTGTCAGAGTGTCTATCACGAGCAGAGCCCCCCTATCTATCAATTATGGCAGGAATTATGCTTCTGTATTAGATATATTTTCGGCGGAAAAACTAAACTAAAACTGTCAGTGATGACCGCAACTGTAAGCATCGGTGTCGGTGCTGGCCGGTGGCAAATGCTTTTTGTGGTCGTTTCAGTTGCATTTATCGGTTTGACATTTCCAGCCCCATGGACCCATCAAAACAAAGAGCAAAATGTTGAACAGAATTTTACAAAAAATTCTTTTATTTGTTGGACTAATACTAATCATTCCCCTTCCAACCTTTCCAATTTGATTTGTTGCGGAACATTTTTTTGACTAATTGATTCTATTGACGCGTTGTGTAATTAGTTTTCTGTTTATTTCACGGATCGTTTTGACACGGAGATTGATTAGTAACAAAAATTTCGAGGTCCGTTACATCATAAGCTAAACCTCTTAAGGAACATGCATTTACATATGTATTAGATCGATTTATTTTGCGGCACTCATTGTAGGTTTTATCGTAAGCCCAATAATATTGAGAAAAGGAAAAGGAGAAAAGGATTTTCGTCTGTGGCATCCACAATTTGGATGATACGAGAAAACAGAAAACGCAGAATCATTGGGTATTTCTCATGTCCATGTCTAACAGAATGCCGAATCTGGATCGGATTATTATTATAGCCAAAAGCAACAAACGAAATTGCAGTGGATACGTTCACACGTTCTTCTTCGTGCAGTGTGCGCCCCCTGGCGATATAACGGCTGGCGTTGGTGTGAGAAGCGAGAGGGAGGGAGACAAATGTAGCGGAATGTACGTTCCCGTTCGTTTTGTGATTGGAAAGGCCTATCCAATCGATTGAAGTTTTATTAATAATAGTTTTCGCTACACCCCCTATTTTATCCTATATAAGTAGAACCCAAAAACACTTCAGCTACAGCTCATTTGGAATTTGGGACAACACTTCGTCAATCAAAGGCATCTGGAGCAGAACTCAGCGAAGAACATGCAGATACCGTATTTAAATTGGATTTGTCTGGTGGCATTGATGTTGATGGACCCCTATTTAGAAAAGTCGAGGCGGTCAGGAAAATAGTAAACTTAGTATCTTGGCTATGTGAAAAAATACAAGTGTCTGTAATAACTATAACAAATATTGGTAGCACGAATCGCATATTTCTCCATGCCACAAAAGTACCGACTATCAAACATTTTGTGGAAAAGTGCATAAGGGGATCAGCCATAAAATCAGAGCCCATATAAATATCCACTGAATTTCCATTTAAAACTATCTATTATTTATAATTATGATTAACACAAATCACAAATGAATAATGATAAAATTGCTAACTAATTTCATAATACTATAATTTCATGAGCAGCATTGCAATTAGTTAAATTAAAAACATTCACCAGCATGGATCTAATTCGTGTGGAAAGAGAATTTTTGCAATTTGTTAAACATAAAATCCTAAAAAAAATATCTGCTAATGTAAATACCATTCGAGGCTTAGCGACTGTGCGGTGTTGTGTAATTAATGTAATTTGTACCCGCTCGCAACCGATAGAGATATTCAGAGTAGATTTATGCATGGTTATATACCATGCAGTAGAGTGGAGGGGGTGGTTAGGGTTATGGCCCAGGAAACAGCTTGATATCTTTATGGGCGGGGGCTTCCACTACCTGTGGCAGCATCCTATGGTTCATTCATCATTAGTTGGACACAAAAAAGAAAGGATTTTATGATGTGGTAATGGCAAAATACTCGTAAAAAATTCCATGCATCTCTCTCTTTCTCCATGGAAGTGTAATGCTGTAAGTGTGGGCATGTGTTATGTGTGTGTGTGTATGTGTGTTTTTTATGTTTTATGCCTTTTGAGCAAACAAGTTGGCGTATTTTTGAGCTAAGCTCGCAGACATAAACTGTCGGGGCTGCCCCCATACAAAACTAAGCCACAACTTCCGCAACGTGTCATTCAAGCCACCCACATCATTACGACACACACACACACACAGTCAGATATACAAACACACACATGTACAGACTTACACGTCCACGTATGCGTACGTGCTAAGTTGTTATGGGCTCCCCAGCTCCCCGGCTCCGTAACTCTCTGCTCTGTCGCATAACTTAGTTCTTTTTTCTCTCTCTCCTCTGCTTAATACAGTTTTACGGACACTGAACGTAGGAACGGGCGGTGGGGTGGCGGGATCTGCACTTCCCCGGCAAATACTTTAAAACGCATAAAAATTCCAACACGTCGTAACCTCAGTGCTTTTAACAGCTTCTCTCTGGCTCTATAGTCGTGGATGGGCGGCGGGGCTTAACTTATCCTCAAACCAGAGAACGGAGAACAGAGAACCTGAAACCGAACCCCCCGCACCAGGAGTCAGCAATCAACTGCACTACATCCCTTGCCCCACCACTGAGAGCCTGAGAGAGAGCTCCTCTCGCTTTGTTGCAAGTCATGCACATCAAGTGGAGTTGCAACAACAACTTGCTTCGGTTTGTTGTCGGCGGTGGCTGCAGTGGCGATGGTGGCGGTTGTGATGCTGCTGTCTGACGTTGGCGGTTCGCCCCACGTCTGTTCCGCTGCAGTTAACCTGCAAAGTAGCGCAATTTGTTGATAGCAGGTAAAATTTCATTTGCGTCCTCACAATTTTTTTTTCCACGAGAATTTATTTTGTACTGACTTTTGCCTTCTGCGATGGCTTTTTTTTTGTTTTTTTGTTTCTCCTCTGTAATGCCATCTAATGATGTTGCTGCCAGCGATGGCGGATGAGGTGGCACAAGATGCATGTGGAAAATGGAAAATGTGGCGCATCCTAAACACGTTTTGCATGAATAATAAACGTAATTGTGTCGCCGTTGCAAATGATGTTGGAATTAAATTTTAAATTGAATTGCTCCAAGGGGCGCCATGAATATCCAACGACATAAAGCCTTGAATATACATAGATTTCATTATAGTGCTTGTTTTCTTTTTGAGACTAATATCACTTTGTCGCAATCTGTGCAATTTACCAATAAAAACTCTCTGGAATCTATGCCTGGCTCAAAGTGCTTTAAGCTGTAGGTAAGAGCGTCAACGCCTCTTCTTTCGCTCTGGCATCGCTCTGGCAGTAGCTCTGCGTTTGTTTGTGTGGCTGCTGCTGAGGCTGCTGCTGGTGCCTTTTAACTTTAGCTTATGCTAACATATAACGTTATGCTAACGTTTTATAACAACGTAGCCAGCAGCAGCAGCAGTTAGTGCCAGAGAATGGATGCAGAACCAGGACGAAGCCAGAACCAGAACCAGGACCGAGACCAGAGCCAGAACCCGCGCCAGAACCCTCTGCACACTCGGGTCGAGTAAAGGATGCAACTTTCTGCTGCTAAACGAAAATATAAAACACTTAACTCGACGGCGACACTGGCTCTCCCTACACGAAACGAGCCAGATCCTGGCTGCACCTTGCTGTGTGGCAGTGTGACACTGGCAACAATTTGATGGCACTCTCTCTCTATGCCCCTCTCTGGCTGGGGCCCTCCCTGGGCAAACAAACAAGTGTAACCGGCAGACAGCCAACGGCAGAGCGCCCGAGCCCGAGCCGTAGCCCCCCTGTAGAATTGGGTCACTTTTTGGCCAAAAACAGCCAAAAAACAGTGAAACAGGAAGTGCGGAAAATTTGCCCTAAAAATAACATTTATGTGAGACTTCCTCACTTGATTACGATTATGGGTATTACGATATAAAAGAACGGGGAGGGGGGGAAGTTTGGGTAAATATTTGATTATGCGCTGAAGAGTGAAAAAGAGCACACTGTGCCCCACTGTGCCAGCCGCCTTCCTTTTGGGTTCCATTGAAAGCGCGGCTTACAATGACGATGGTGTAGAAGGAGGCTGGCGGAGTGGCTGACTGGCAGACTGGCAGGCAGGACTTTAATAAATAACAGCTGAAGTTTAAATTGCCGTTAGCATAAATTATGAGCAGTTAGAGATGTTGCAGGCAGCGCCGCCATTTTGGCTGCACAGCTTCCTTTCTTTGCCTTTCATTTCCCTTTGCTTTCATTTGGACTCCATTTTCTTTTTTGGCAAGCCAAAAGAACTAGTTCCACTCTATGGCATATACATATATATATATATATGATATTCTTTTTTTTTTGTTGGCCAGCCACAACAGAACTGTGAAGAGAATCCGCGCGCGAGGCAAAGTGAGATTTCAATTTGGCCTGGCGTTCGCTCCGCTTTTTATGGCCCACGGAGGAAACATTGCCCCAAACTCATAAAGCATTTCCGGCACTCATGAATCGGTTTCAGGGGGTTCCCCTTGAGGCTTTTGTCCCACCCCGCCCCCTGCCCAAAAATATTGTGATGTTTGAAGCTAAAGTTGTTTGCTTTTCTTCTCGCTCCCCCGCCCACCCCTCGAGAAAGAGCCGAAAGAAAAGCCTTAGAAAATGGAACGCCGTCTGGCTGCTTCCGGCTTCCTGCATCTCCACGGCTTGCCATTATAGCGGCTACCTTCATTCCCGTCGTTCTCATGGCTAGAAGAGAGCTTTCTAGCGTTTTTGTCTCACTTTTCTCCACAGCAAGCCGCAAGTACATATTTCCCCTAGCAATTGTTTGCCAGCGAATAAAAGAAAAGCCTCAGCTCTACTATACTTTACCCTTAACCAGACATAAAGCGGGTTTCAGCATGCGGAAGGGAGTGTGGGGGTTCCAGGAGCATTGCCAGTGCCAGTGCCAGTGCCATGGCAGGGGTTCGGTTCCATGGAATGCAGCGGCCATGACAGGCCACAGGGCGCACATTCTAGTCAAGGGGATTTTTGGCATACTTCCTCTGTGTGTGTGTTTATGTGTGCACGAAAAAACATTTGAATGCCAAGTATTCATAGCAGCGACAGCGAAAGGATATGAATATCAACGATGGTTAGCACAGGGTCCCTTCGTTCGGCTATCCATCATTCAACGTTTTAAGCCCAGACACAATTGATTCAATGGCGAACACTTAATTTAATGAATATTGAAACCAGTTATACTCTCAACGAGATTTACTTGAATGACAAATGCAGGGACCTGCAAAACACCATCCTATCCAATAGATAGCGTACACCCACCCACAGAGATCGTACTCGTACACAATGTCGAACGGTTGACAGGACACAACATGAAAACAAAACAGGAAGAGAAGATTAGCACTGATTGAAAATGGGATACTCTTTCAATAGAAAATGGGGATTTGAATAACATTCGGGGATTCTTTCTATGAGAACTAAGGGATGTAATGGTTCCATTCTAGAGGAAAGATCTCTGCGTGCTCCTCTTCAGGTCTTAATGGTATTCCAATCACCATTCCAAAATATTTGTAATACCCCTGTTTTCCAAAGAGTATTCAAGAGAAAAAAATGCAAATCTGTGGATGGTTTTCGTTTTTGTTTTCGATTGCAATCATCGACAGGAACAGTGGCACAATAAATATAACAATTGAAACTGCAAATACTTCGAATAGGAATGGAATTTCCCTCCATATACTCGTATGTATGTAAATACATGGTATATGTGCACCAAATGAAAATCTCTAATAAAAAAAGACATTTCCATTACTGCGATTAAATCGTCAGGACAAAGGACACACAAACACACAGAGTGACAGAGCCAGAGAGATAGAGATTCGGAGATAGAAAGAGAGAGTGAAGGCAATTCCGGGACTGTGGTCTTGGCAAAGGATGAGAGTCGTTGTCCTGTGATAGGATTCAGTACTGCCTGCCATTATTTCAATTGTTGTTGTATATATTCATTGGATACTCCTACTCCTTCCTCCATTCGATATTATGTATGAACGTTTTATGGGGATTTCAGAGAGGAGAGGAAACTGAGAGGCTGGACGACCGTAAAATATTTTCCCGCCGCCGCATTTCATATCAATTTTTACGGCTGACAATATTAGCCCGACATAATTATCAATCTTTATGGGACCCCGAAAACCGAAATGGTCAACAATAAAATGCCAACGTAGATCTGCGATAACGAATGTCCTAGCCAAGGATAGGATGGGATGGAATGGTTCTACAGAAGGATGCACCCACAAAAAAGAATGTCCTGAAACACATGTGTGTGTGTGTGTGCCTCTGTGCACACAGGCTGATAAAATTAGCAATTCGAAACCATTTGCTACGGCAGGGCGCTGATAGAGAGACACAGTGGGAGAAGGGAGTAGTAGGGGTAGGGAAAGGAAACCTGATATTAGCAGCAGATATATTCATGTGGCCTGCTGTCAGGCGGAAAGTCAGTGGCGGCAGGCAACGGGGCGTATGGGTGATGCCCTCGCTCTTTTGTGGTCCCGGTTTTTGGGGATGGGGCGTGTAGGTGGGGGTGGGGGTGGGGTCGAAGCGTGTCGAAGCATCTCAGTTGGAAAATGGGTGACAATTCATGACAGAGCATGAGCATTTGCGCGTAATTTGCATATACCGACCGTACGTACGAGTATTCGTTCGTTTCGATGGTCTAATGGTTGCTGGTTGCATGGTTACTGGTGCCCTGCATGTTGCCACAAAATTCTCTGGCGAATTTTGGCCGCCAGTTTTGGGCTTTGACTTGACTGCACTTAGCCCTCATAGTACACACTCATTCTCCAGCATGGCACAATGTGCTTTAAATTCCCCTTTTCTATGCACTTTCCACAGAGAAGCCAAAAAATATAAGAGGGCAGCAGAGAATGTGGCAAAAAAAAACACCAAAGACTGGGAAAGGAGACCTCTCGCTCACAGATACACACATTTTAAATGCAAATGACACCCAATGGAGAGATAGCAGCAGCAGGATGGGAGAGGGCAAGGGATAATAGAAGTGGTTTCAGAGTCTGCAGATTAAAAGTGTAATTAGTTTTTTCCTCTAATAAGCCAATCCCTGGGACCTCGGGCCTCGGGCTTTGGGCCCCGAATTCAGTTAGTGGCTGAATGAATTTCAATTAGGGCGAAATGGAAGCCAAAACTATTCCATTTCCAAAGTGTTGGGTTGGAGATTTCAGAGTGTTGTCATAAAGATAATGTGCCTGGATTTCTGCCAGATTGAAAATAATTCAATTTTAATTTCATTTTTGAAGTAAATATTTCAACGATTTCCAGACATTTCATATATTTCAGTTCTTAACTTTTAAAAATTTAAAATTACAAAGTATTTTTTTTTATGTTTTCAGACGAATAATTTTCAACTTATTTATTTTTTGCCCTTGGTCGGCTTGAGGCGTTTTTCTTTCTTACGTAATTCCTTCTTCCATTTCTTCCAGTACTTTTGTATCTTAGAGGCGGCCCGATTCATGGTGAAGTTCAAGATGCGATTCTGGCGGGCGCGACGCTCCTGATCCTCGCGCTTGACCACGACCTCCTTGTAGACCCGCTCGATCTGGCGATGGCCGACAAGGAACGCATCCAGCTCCTTTTTGAGTTTCTTATATTGGTCGGTGAGATCCAAGTTCTCGATCATCTTGTCGCGTATACTGCTATCGTACTTCTTGATGAGGCCCTGGAGTTGAAGCAGAAGCTTGTTTCTGGAGAGTGGTATGCGGAGGGATGTGGGTTTTATTAAAAGCAAGATCTGTGCGCGTGACACTCACTTTTCCTCGCGAGCTTCCAACTCCTGATGGCGATTCTTTTTGGTTGTCTTCTCATAGACATGGCGATCCTTCTCCAGCTCTGCCTCCAATTCTGCCTGTTTTTCCTGGCTTTCCTTCTGGTTCGCCTTCACAATCCGAGTGCACTTGTCACTGGGTGGTTAAATGGAGAAAAAAAGGGAGTAAAATACAGACAGAGATTTCCGCATCGGGTGCCCTCACATTTCATTTTGTATGCGTTCGTTCTTCTCGCGCTTTTTCTTGGCCAACATATCCTCATACTTCTTGAGATACGCCTCCTTGGCGGCTATCTTCCACTTGAGTGTCAGCTTCTGCGAGTGGATTTTCTTCTTTAGGATGTCAACATTCTCTTTGATGTTCTCGTTCTCCAGATACATCGCATGCAGCTTCCTTTCCTGGGCAATGACATCCGCCGAAGTGCGGTACAGCCGCTCCTTGGCCAAATCGAAGAGCATCTCGAAGGCCACCAGCAGCTTCTTCTCCTCCTCCCGCATGTTGTTGTAGTACGTGGGGAAGAGCTTGTACATCTGATTGTTACGCTGGAAGTAGTCGATGATCTTGATCATCCCATGGTCCATCAGGGGAGGGCGTTTCTCCTTCAGTATGAATTCACGACGCCGCACAAAGGACTCCACTAGATTGACAGCATGCTCGTATTGGGTGCCCTTCAAAACCTTGGCCATAAACTCGGGATTATCCAGCAGTTTCGGCAATATCATTGAGATCTTAACGCGCTCTATCGCCTCGGCGACCACATCGAGGACACAGCCAATTTGTATGAGCCGCACACTTGAGAAATCTATGGATATTCATGGATATGTATCTGTAGAGATACTTGTATTTGGTTTACTTACCGTGATGGGCCATCTTTATGGCATTCACCTTCTCCTCCGACTTCTTCTTGCCACGCAACATCTCTGTCATACTCATCTTGGCCTCTGGTTTTTGTATCACGCTTCCCTCATGTAAAATATGTATTCAATATCCCTAAAGTGTGTCTGCTCCCTTGGCAGTGTGATTCAAATTTGAATTGAAACCCAGAGACGACTGTAGTTTGACTCTGATCTCCCCGAACGATGATGCCAATTTATGGACATGAATTCTCGTGTTTACACACAAAGCAAAAGAGAACAGAACCTTTTACCCACATCCATCTCTGGACCAAAGTTCGTTTGTTGAGCTCAAAACTTAGTCAAGTGGAAGAGCTCTCTGGTCTCGTATCCACGGATGACATTATATCGCGGGTCGCACTGCTGCCGCGGGCAAAGTTTCAAAACAAATGCCTGGGAATTTGTGACTACAAATGCACCGCTTTCCGCTTCAGTTCCCCCTCTTTTCCCTTTGTCCTTCCCGGTCCAGCTTCAGGTTCTTTTTTCGTCACTTTTGTGTTGGGTTCCATGTTGCCAGCAAAAATTTATGGCCACCAATATTTTTGGCCATGCAAAAGACGCACAGAGCAGAGCAGTGCAGCAGAGCAAATGGCAAACAACTTGCAGCAGAGCCGCAGACGATGCACCTAAATAAACAAATGCATATGGCGAGGGGGAGAGGGTTGGTGGGGGGTGGGGGGTTTTGGGATACTGGGAACAGCGCCCGTAATTTGTATGCACAATGCAAACAGCCTCAGTCGGGGCCACCTCCGCCTGCAGATCCTCTACATCCTCCACAGCCTCACTACCTCCCAGCGACAGAATCCGAATTGAGCAGCATGCGCCAGTGAACTCTTTCGGTTTTATCTTTATTCGCCATGTTCTTTGTGTTTTAATACCCTAAATTGAGGGGAGGGTATGCGAGACCAGTGAAGGAGTTGGTGCAACAAAAGGAGAAGGATAGAAAATAGAGATTTCTTAGGAGATCTATCTTTTTCTGGCGAATGTTTCGATCAAATATTTGTAACGACCATAGTTTGGGTAAGTTAAAGACGTCTATCAGGTGAATATGATACTGTAAGACTCTCATGGATATATGCTGTCATCCCAGTTGAATGTTTACATAAAGATTCTCATCAATTTCTGCATATTTCTGCTGATACTTCTCCTTTAGAGGGTACCCAACAATTCGTTGCTTTCTTCTGCTCTTTCCAATCCATTTTTTCTGACACTTTATGCTGCTCTTGTTCTTGTTGCTGTTGCTGTGCGCTTATTGCATTTGTCTCGATTCGTTTGGTTCGCACAAAAACAAATTGCCGGAAGTATGCAAATGTATGATGCAGCTTATCAGATATTGTTTGAGAGCCTCTGCTCTCTCGCTCCATCTTTGTCCGTCTGTGTGTCTGTCTGTCTGAATGGGTTGGGGCGGGTGTCTGTGTTTCGGATACTGGGATACTGGGCGTGGCACTTGGCACGACTCTCATTTGCCTTGCAAAAAGTCGCGCAAGAGACACTCGCCCAAAAAAAGGGGGAGGGAAAATTGGAATTGAACTGTCAGCTGCAGTCTCGGGCGCAAGGCAGGAATGGAAATTGATATTGAATTATATTTTCACTTTATGCTAAAGATTCATCAGATGACACCAACAGCGAGACAGTGACACAGCGACACAGTAGAGATAAAATTTAATTAAAATATGTATGTATTTAGCCAAACAAGAGATCAGAGAATTTCTGGGAATATATTCTATTGATTGGCTCTCCGTGTTTTGCTATAAATAATTCCCAAGAAAAGATCAATGAGGTTCTGTTTTTTTCTATTTATAGGTTTTCTTTTGATAGATTTTCCCTGCCATTCATTTTCATCGCTCGTTCGCTCTACCTTCCCATGCCGTACGTTTTTCATCGACTCTTATTTCATGACCAAATTAATCCATTGGCGACTGCCGCTTGATGTCATTTATCATCGCTCGAACTTTTTGACATTTATGCACTGTGACAAGCAGCAGGTCGGTCCCCGCCGGAGTGGCACAATCGCCCAGGACTCGACTTCGTCTAGGATCTGTGTCCGAGTTGCTGCTGCTGCTGATGCTGCTGTTGATGGTGTTTATGGGCCCTCACAAAAGTTTCCTTTTCGGACAGTTGACATATTTTCTTTTAGCTCTGCTACATGACTATTTGATATTTCCATATTTCTTTAGACACCAAAAAAAACTGAGAATAGAAAAGAGCAACACACCCACAGGACTTCCCCCGTATTGATAAATGATTGTGATGGATTTTTATTGCTCAGGGCAGGCCCTTCTTCTGGGCGGTGTGGAGGTGGTCGACTGCCATCCTACAGGATTTGGTCCATGGATCTAGGAGAGGGCTTGGGCTTGGGCTTGGGTTTGAGTTTGGGTTTGGGCCACATGTATGACACGCTGTTGGCCGCCTGCTTATCAACAGTTTAGCGGCTTGTGTGCCTGACAGGTGAATAAAAGCAGCTGTCAACACTTTTTTATCCCTGTCTGTGTTGTCCCGTAGCTGTAGTCCTCTCTCTGTGTGTGTGTGTGTGCGTGTGTGTGTGTTCGTGGATTGTTGGTAACTGAAAGTCCATTAATATTGATATAAAATGTATTGATTTTCCCTTTTTGTTTTCCTTCCTTTTTAGCCGGCAACTGAGTAGGGAAATGATTGAGGCAGGACATCATGCCTGCCTCATGTGTGTGTCTGTGGATCAGAAGATTAATGTTTCTGCTTGTCTGTTCTGGGGGGGGATTTTCCAACCCAATTCCTGAATAAGTTGTCTGAGAATATCTCTTGAATCGAGTCCTGGATATACCACAAATGCTGACAATTAGCTTTTGGCAATTTTCTGGTCAGAGACAGAGACGAAAAGCACTTGGGCATTGATTTGCCTTTTTGGTAAGCTTATTAAATATAAATTGCTTGGCCATCCATCAAATGTACAGACAGACAGACTGCAGGACTGAAAGGAGGAGAAGGAGTAAAAGGGAGTCCGAGAAAGAGCAAACGAGCCAAAGAAGCAAAAGGAAAGACACACGGGCATTGATGGAGAAATTGGCTAAGTCCGAATGCATTTTACGGTCACAAAATCAATTCAATGGCTCCATTTAAGGCATTTGGGGCGTGGCCACTGCACTTTACACTCCACCACTCATTCCTTCTGCTTTTCGGAGCCATACAAAATTTTATGTATAATTTATTGATACACTCAGCTGGCAATAAAAATTGATGGCAGAAACACATTTGCACACGCAACGACGGACCGGCAGAATGGCAGAAGGAGGATTGGGCTTCGCGGGGAGTTGGCCATAATTTTTCATTTCATTGTTTTTGGAAGGGGGGGAGGGGGACAACAGTCGTGGGAAAATACGCGCCGGCGGATAAACCAAAACAAAAAGCAGCCCAAAAGTAGCAAAAGGCAATAACCAGCAGAATAAAAGAAGAAAAGCGAAGAAAAATTCCAGAAAATCCCTGACGGAAAGGGAAGCGAATTTTTGTGATATTTATTTGCAGACAGAGAAAAAAAGAGCACTACGGAAAAGCGACAAAAAAGAAGAGCAGTTCAGAAGAATGAGAAAAAAGAGCACTACGGAGGAGAGAAAAAAGAAGGACCAAAATCACTTCGGAGGAGCAGAAAAAAAATATGTGGTACAACTGAGAAGAAGAGAACTGCAATAAAATCAAGCAGACAAAACAGACGGAAATGAAAGCACAAAAATAATGTCCCCGGCAGGAAAATGGGCGAACAAAAAAGGAAAGTGAAAAGTTCTCGCCCGAAGAGAAAACTAAAACCAGAAACCAAAGGCACAGCGCACAACGCACAACACTGTTGATTTTATTTTTATTGCCATAATTTATATATGCGCACAGATCCGTTCCGTTAAGAAGAGCAGAGCGTGGAAAGTGGAAAAAAGTGGGGCATATACGTACATTAAGCCACAAGCTAAGGATAGGGGCCATGGATTTATACCACACTTTAAGGCAAATGAACATCCAACTTCTCTTCTTTTTTTTTTTGTGCAGCTGCAAATCATTTTTAAATGCTAACAAATTTCCAGCAAAAGTTATGAAAAGTGTAGAGAAAAAAAAGGCAAAGCAAAGCACAGCAAAATGGAAAATAAATCAATCTTACACTCAAAAGTCGGTCGCAAAGAGAGGGGGAGAGGGAGAAAGACAGAGTTAGAGAGAGGGAAATTCAATAAAGTTTAAGAATGCTGAGAATATTATAGCATACCTATGGGCGCTAACTGCAGGCTGCAGGCTGCAGCTACAGCTGCTCTGTCTGTGCGTCTGTATGTCTGTGTGTGTGGCCAAGTTCTTTCTATACTATACAAATAGCCAAGTTGTACTGAGAATTTTACAGAATTTTTAATGGCTTCCCCTCAAGCATACCCAACACCCCACCCCCTTCCCCATCCCTTCTTTTATTCTCATTTCCCCCCTTAAAGTTTTCACTTTCTTACTCCAGTTTTCAGCGATGCCTTCGCCTTTGCCTTGGCTTCCACTCGCACATTGTGCCGTGCCGTTCTGTGGCATTGCCTGATCATTTACAATTCCACATTTTGCAGCACTCTGTGAATTATGCTTTCCATGTTTGGCTTTTACCCAGTTTTTCTTATTTTTCTTGGTGGTTTCTACTTGGGTTTCCGCTACGCTAGCACGGCGATGCCCCCATTTGGGGCGACAGCCGTAAGTACGCTAATAGCTTCTTATGACAGCAATGAGGGAAAATCATGCGAAAATTCAATTTTATGTCTTACTTCCAGGGAAATGACTGAGCAGATGAATGGGCGGGCTGCCACACGAAATGCCATTGAATGAAAGGATGGCCATGGCCTAAGATCAAACCGAAGTGCTTCACTTAATTGATTCTGTATCGAAAAATAGTATCTGCATTTAATTAAATCCCAATGGTGGAAGAAATTCTGGTTTAAATTCTGTCTGCCACCACAAAGGATTCAATTTGTATGAAAATGCCAGCATAAATAGTATTTATTTTTTGTTTCTTCACTTCAGTGTGCATGTCCTTCAGAGATATGTGGATGTCAGAGACACGAGTGTGTGCTTACCGATCAACGACAGCCACAGGGACACAGAGACAGGGAGACTGCAAAAAATTTGAAATTGTAAGCTTTTGGGGCAGACCATTGCCACACATTTAATAAAACTCTTTCAGGTGGGCATCAGCCATCCATTCCCAACGGATGCGGCAAGTGTGTGGAATTGTTTTGACATCAAGTGCCGCAGAACTTCCAACAATTGCAACAAATTAAAGGACAGGGGAAATTGAATCTCTACCGTTGTCCTGTTGTCCGCGTGTGTTAACAAAACCACTTTATGCAGTTCATTGAAATCATTTTGCTCACCCTTTATTTTCACAGTTTTTTCTGCTGCTCCTTCAGAGCAATTACCAGGACGTGGACACACGCACACACAGATCATAATTGTTGTCGCTGGCAGTTGTAAATTTGTAAATTGCTTCACAGAAGAAGGAGGGGGATGAGGAACAGAAGGATGAGGATGAGGATGAGTGGGCGAAGGCCTCTGAGGTAGATATATCCAGGGGCATGGGGTGGCAACATCTGTTCCAGCCAGGCACTCATTCATTTTTAATGTATGCAACTGCAATTGAGCCCCCAAGCTGAAGAGCAAATGTCGCGCTACTTTTCCATGCCACACAGCACCACCCATCACCCACTTATCGTATGGCATTGGCGGCATTGGTGGCAGTGGCGGATGCGGCTGCTACTGCTTCAGCCTTTGATATTGCTTGCACAAGCGGATATTGAGATATTGAGCCATTGAGTCGCTAATTGGCGATGTCTTCCCTGGGGGCATTGATGTACGCATTTCTTTCAATTTTAGTCTTAAATTTCAGAGAAAACTCACCAATTGTCATGCAGAGTATCCCGCCAAGGAGCAGCTGCGTCAACTGTGGCCCATGGACGGACCAGGGCCCCGTTTCGAGGGTATGCATTTTGCTGCGACTTCGACGATTCCTCCAGAGGCGCATGCCGTTCAGCGGCAGAGTCAACACACTCGTATGGGGGGGAGTAGTCTCCTGGGGACGGGGGCAAAAATGTTCACTTACGCGGAAATAATGCACAGCTCGGCACTTTCACAGGCGGATGGCGGCGGATGTGGTTGTTGGTGGAGAGCAGAAGGCAGCCCGGGCCGCACCAGAGATATGTGAACGCATTTAACACCTCTGCCCGCGAGATGCGGAGTATATATACTGCTGAAACAGCGGAACAGCGCCGGGCAACGCGGCGTATACGCAACGGGCATAAACAGCAGAGATTTCACTCGAGAATTTCGCCAACGTTCACAAATTTCACCTTCGACTGAGCTCCGCTGACAGTTTGTCAAATAATAGTTTCGCTCTCGTGCTCTTTTCTTTGTTTTATTTTTATATATTTTTTGATATTTGCGGACGGTTTGGCGTGGGGTTTCCCTGTTGTTTTATGGGCAATTTGATGGCGCTAGTTTTTATTTAATATTTCTTTTCGTTGTTCATTTCGACAGGCAGTTTGCATCTAATGTGATTTCTCCTCTTTGGGCCATAAATAAACGCTGGCTCTTGGCCATGTTATGGGGCTGCTCCACCGCCGCGAAAAGCAACATCTGTCTCTTCTCTAGGTTTCGGGGTTTATCTGGAATGAAACAAAAGGCAATCGAGGGTTTTTAATGTGTCTGTTAATAGAGAATCGATTTATTTTCGTCGATTGCTAAATGCCAAGTGATTTACTATTCCAATCTCTCCTTACTCTTTGTGTGTGTGTGTGTGTGTGTGTATGGAGAGAGAGAAAGGGCCCTCCAGCACACACATGTGCATTGTTATTGTAGATAATTGCTTTTGGCCGGGTTCGAAATTCGTGTTTAGTTTTGCGCTCAATTAATTATCTCAAGTTTCGCCATTTGCCGGCTTAGTTGGCCGGGAATCGGCATTGGCCCCAGGGCCGAATGGTCCTGCAATTTGTATTCAATGCGGCAAATTACTCCTTCTACCGGCACCCCCGTGAAACATCTCCAATACTTGTCAATTAATTAGGCAAAACGCCACCCCAGTGGCACAGGACACAGATTTCAATTAGTAATCTCTTGAGTGTTTGGAACAAGGCTTTAAAAGGGTTTTCCTCCCCCACTTTAATAAGTTTTCCCTGCACCTTTCTAGTCTTCGAACCCAATTCAATAGCTATTTTAACTTCAAATTGGTCGCGATCTTCTCTTGAAGAACTTTCCCCCTCTATGCATCTTTCACTTCTGATTTACTTGGGTAATTTTTCATAGAATTTTTTGTCCGTGTCGGCAGCAGCTGGCGCCGCCAAAGTGGCACACGACTGACGCTCTCTCTTTCGCCCAAAAGAGGGGAGCAGAAAAGCACAAAAAAAGACAAACACAAATTTATCTTCATAATTTTCCACACGTTACTGGCAACTCATCTGCATAAGCACGCACACTCACATGTGTGTGTGTGTATGTATGGCGCATGCAACGCTGCAAAACTGTCACCGAAAGTGAAAGGCGGAGGCAGTAATGCCTGAAAGTACACTCCGGGCCCCCTACCGAATGTAGGCCACTGGCAGCACTGGCAGAATGTTGACTTTAACGTGGCCCTCGCTTTTCGAAAATTTATGCAGCTGACGGGCTACTCACAACGAGAAAGATAGAGAGAGAGAGTGAGTGAGAGAGAGACAGAGGGAGAGGGAGAGGAAAAAGAGGCAGGCAGCATCCAAACTGGCAGCCGTTTTAAAGGCTTAGAGCAGCAGCAGGCTGCATCTTGTTGAAGGGTCCGGATCCGACTGGTGTGCTTTCACAATATTTTTTTTGGTTTGCTGTAAGCCTCGGGCGTTGAAAGATTTATGCCAGTAGAACCTCCAAAAAAGAGAACCCAGAAGAATGGAGGGGTCCCTTCGGGGCCTTGTAATTAAAAAGTTTGTCTAAACAATTCTCTAATTAAATATTATTCGTCTGGAATTGCTGTTTGAAAACACACAGTTTTCGTTTCGCTTCGGTTTTGTTCTGCTTTCATGTGAATATTAATGACTTGACATTTTAGAGGGAGGTGAAACTTTCAGTGGGGGTTGGGCAGGAACTTGCCCACAAATGTTGCTCAATTTTCGGTTGGTGCTGCCATTAAAAGCAGGCTCTCCTCAACCCTTTAATGGCTTAATGACGAAACCACCAAGTACATAGTTGAGCGACCAAATTGAGCAGCACTCACTTATTCCAGGCGACTGGAGCTGGAGTCGACTACTTTACAGAGAGACAGAGACAGAAATGCAGAGAGAGAGCGAGAGAGAGAGAGAGAGTTGAAGAGGTGTTGTAGCATCCCATAGTAATGTAAATTAAATGGCATTTGAATATTTATTTGGTACAAGCCAGCAGGAGTTTATTTGTCATCTCATTACCCATTGATCGGGTGCTCCTACAGCATTCAATTATTGTAATTGCCTGGAGGGGGATTTAATTTCATTTCATTTTACTTTGTAAAAGTAAAAAACTCAGTTCCCCTCAATTCAATTTCGAGACTAGACTGATACTTATACAAAGTAGTTTACACCATTTACTAGAGGACTAACTATGTATGAAAACTAAATTTGCTACAGCTTGTGGCACTACATCATTCTTTCCGCTGTTTCCCAGATAGTCAGCCCAGCCAGCCAGCCTTAGTCAGCCATCCATCCATCCTGGGGGTCTCGGGGGAAATTTATCTAAATGTTGTTTCAAAACTTCAACTTGTGCGCCGCTCCCCACTGCCTTTGTCTCTGCCTCATGGCGCTGTTTAGTTCCCTTTCTCTGTCTCTGGCTGTGGATTTTTTTCGCACTCTCTCTGAATCAGTTTTTGGTCCTGGGTACCGGGGATTGGCCTCTCCTCGAAGTTGACACAACTAAAGACATTACACAACAGATTACGTATACGTATACGCTATACGTTGTACGAGAAGGGGTGGGCTCAAGGCAGAGGCTGAGGGGCAGAGAGAATTTTCCCATTAAAGTGTGCTGCTGCTGCTGTACAACAAATTTTTATGGTATTGCCTAGATGGTGTGTGCGTGTGCGGGGCATACCCATTCCCTCTAGCCGCCTCTTTTCGAGCCCTGAATTAATGTCTGTTGCCCCCAGCAGGCGGCGGCGGCAGCCCCTTTCATTTGCTGAAGTCCTGGCCCCCGAGATGTTTATCTTAACATCTATAAAAACATCTACTACATCTGGATGTATGTGTGTGTGAGCCATGTTCATGCGATGTCCATGCCCCTGGCACGTGCAGCTCTCATCATGATGTAGTCTAGTCAAAATAGTCTTTCCACCCCCCGCTCCACCCTTCGTCATCACTCCGTCACTCCGATTTCTGGTAGTTTCTCAGTCTGTCAGCGGGCTCCGTGTGGAGTGGCGTTGAGTGGAGGCTTCACTGTTGCTTTTAAAAGCTTAAGCTGGAGCTGGAGCACACAAAAACACTTTCGCCACATTCTTAATGAATGCTTCTGCTGCTGATGCCACAAGATTCTGCCCGCCCCAAAATGTATGCTACACTTCTGTGTTTAAGCTGTGGAAATGTATTTCTTCAGTTGGTAGATTGATTCCTGGGCATAACTATTGCTCAACTAAGTTATATATTTCCCATTGAAAATGTATAACCAATCTTGGAGAGCAGAAAAGCAAATCAGAGCTCTTCATTTCTTCGGTTTATAGCTTTTTTACACCCACATAGAACATACTCTGTCTTCGGCCATCGAAAGTAATTTTGTTTTGCTTTGTTTTGAAGCAAAAAATAATATCTGCAGGGTCGGTCACTCGAGCACATAGATGGCCAAGGGGATACCCAAGTGGAAACGGAAACTATTACACCGGGCAGCAGCCGAAAAAAGTCTATAAAAGCAAATGTTGCCTCCTCCAACGCCTTGGCGGGCCCCTCGGACTAGGCCACAGGGCCCCAGCACGGCTGGCCCACAACAAATAGCGGAAAATAAAGTCGGCCATAAAAATCACAGGTTTATATACCATTTTCTGTAGCACGAACGGCCGGACAGTTGCTGCTGCAGCAGCAACAGCAGCAGTTTTCGTTCCACATCAGAGTTCAAAAATTGTTGTTGGGAAGCACTTTAAACAGCAATTGAGTGGCGGCCCCATGCCCGGATACCCGAAAAGGAAAGCAGTGAAAAACTTGCCAAAATTTGTGAGAGAAAGCACACGATTACGTCAGCATCAGACGTTTGGCAGCGTGTCACTTGCCAGCAGTAGCGCGTACAATGGCAAGTTAATCGGGAAAAGTGGAAAAGACAGTTCAAAGTTTAATCTTCAATTGAAAACTTTCGACATTGCGCTCCACAACGATTAAGTGAGCTCCCAAAACGATCAACTGGAACCAAAACAAACTTATAAATAAACCCAAATTACTCGTAGATGTGTAGGATATTTGGTGAATATTTCCTGGAAATTGGTGGCTTTCTTGGCGGCCCACAGTGCCAGGCGCGTGGCTCCTTTGATGGCACATCATAAATCAGAAGACACTCTCCTTTGGCCCACACACGAGGCTGCCATAAACTTTGATCTGTTAATAAATTGCATACACTTAATCATCTCTCAGGTAGCTACCAAAAGTTTTGCCCAGCCAATTTATATACAGGGGGTATATCTGTATAAGTTTCCCAGAAATATTCTCAGTCATTTATTCATATGCCAATCTGTGCAAAACTTAAGCAAACAGAGTTCGCAGCTTAGAAATATTACTGGGAGGCTGACTAAAAATTTAATTTATGGCTCAGGCTGACAGATTACTCATACGCATCGTGTGTGCGTTTGAGTATCCCCACCCCTAGCACTTTGAGTGCATTATGGCAAGTGAATCTACACTTGTTTTTGGGGCCAACCATCCTGCCATGCCGCCGAAGGCCCCAATGCAATTAACACATACACCCAAGCCACTTAGCGAGAAAGCGAGGCTCTCATGAGAGTGTGAGAGAGGTAATCGCTGCAGCGCACTGTGGGTAAAATTTTGCCCCAAATTGGAGATCCACTTAAATGCAACATCAGCCCGACCATCGCCATCGGATGGGTGGTTGGGTCTGCGTCAAAGTAAACCCACCAGCAAATTAGGTAAACTAATCAATGCAAGTGCATTTGTTCTCTTCTCTGTGTGTGTCGTGTGTGGCGTGTGTGTATGATGTCGGGGAGGATTTTCCAGGTGGTTCGATGTCAATTTTTGCTACACTTTGCACATTACTTTGCTCATTTCTCTCTTGCTCTCTGTCTGTATGTGTGTGTGTGTGTGTGTGTGTGTGTTGCATGCAGCTTAAGCTTTATTTGCTTGTGTGGGCCACCGCATGAAACAAAGGCAAATATAGATCAACAATGCACACTGTGTGCTGATGCTGCAAATTTTCGCATTAATAAATCTTTTGTTTGGCTAATAAATTTCTTAACAGCACACGTTTCAACCATTTTCTTCCGGCTCAGCTTTCCCTTTTCTCCCTTTTCCTCACTTGTTTAATTTATGTGTGTTTCTGTTTGCCTGGCAGTCGACCATAGATTCATCCGTTCATTTCCAGCTGCCAGTCGTCGGTGGGAGTCTTGTGTGTGGCTCCAATTTAAGTTCAAGGTTTAACCGTAGTGATTAGGGTGCGGTGTAATCTAATCAAGCAAATTCCATTGACTAAGATTCTAATTGACTAAGAAGAGCAACAGGAAATTTACATAAAGATCTGTAGGGAAAAACACAGCTCGTAGCACAGAGCTCGTATCGATGTGGCGGCGGACAGAAGTTCAATCATGTAAATGAGTATGTCACACAGGTTAGAATCCCACGAAGGAGTACTTGGCTGTCAGGCTTTGGTGTGCCCTTGACCTCACATGGAGGACATGTGTCAACCAGTGGACGCCTTTTTCGGGGGGTCGGTGGGTCGCATATGCCATATAAAATATTTAATAAGCTTCGACCTTTCCTAATGACACACTTACACATATATACGACGGTATATATAGAGATTCGTGTGCATGTGTGCCTTGTCGATCTCAATTTTGTGCGTTAGAGGCCCAACAAGCAAATCAATTGGCCAGCCAGCAGCCAAGGGCACAAACCAAATCCCAATCGAAATTCATGTCAATTTTTGGGGGCTGAGCGCTTGTGTGTGTGTGTATGTGTATGTATCTATGTGCGTCATATATATTTTTGAATATTTTATGACAAAACCAAACTCGTTGTCAATGCTGTTTAGGCCTTTTGTCAGAAACCCTCGACGTACCTTCTCTACAGACCCTTTTTCCTTCCGTTTTTTGTAGAAAATAAAAGTTTAGCTTTTCACACGTGCCACACACCATACACCACACCCTGCCCCTTGCCTTTTCGTGCCACACAAGCTGTCAACTCTTTACACAAATTATTAAAACATTTTCCCACGAGTGTCAACACTTTCGCCGCTTCGTCAGCTGGTCCGCCAGGGACCATGCCCCTGCCGCATAGACACGAGACGTAGGGGCACAAACCGCAATGAGAGCTCTTTAATATTTAAGGAAACTTGAAAAATGCAAAAGACAAAGGGATAAGCAGCAGCAACAGGAAAGAGGAGCAGCAGCAGCAGCAGCACCAGTGACAGCAATGGCAGCAGGGGCAGTGGCAGTGGCAGTGGCAGCAACAACGGCAGGGTCTTCCACACAAAAGTTCAACCGTTTCGCGGTTAAGTGTGACAATATTTTTTGTTCCCCAAGTGTCAAAGGGGCGACAAGGGGCTTCCCAGGGTGGTTAAATCTTTTCTGTCGATGGGTTAGCGACAGTGTAATGGAGCCAGGGCGGAGGATTAAGGATGGGGTGAGGTGGCTGGGGGTGGCTGGGGGCCCATAATAAGAGTTAAAGACTGCCAAAAGCAGGCCGGAAGGTCGCTCAACTGTGTTGTGTGTGGGTGGCCATGTGTATGGATGCCTCTTTCTTCGCCAGTACATGCTCTTCTGTGTGAGAGTGCCACTCTCTTTCTGTGTGCTTGTGTGTGTGTAAGTATGTCTGTGTATTTAGGTCGCTCCTGGGGGCAGACAGCTTCATTAAGATAAACCAATAGCTGCTAAATTGTTAACATTAGGCATACATAATGAATTACACAGCCAGCGAGCAGGGCCTAGCTTTCTCTCTCCCTCTCTCTTTTGGCCTGCAAAATTTAAGTTGCTTACAGCCAGAAGATTTAGTAATTCAGCCAGGGTCCTGTGCCCCGGGATCCTGTGTCCCAGCCCCAGCCCTTAGACCTGGTTATCTATGTGCTCGGGGGCGGCCTTCCTTTTTCTGGGAATGGAGCGCTGCTCTGGCTCCACTGTTTAGTCATTCGTTTCGCTTGTTAACAGGAGACACAGCAGACAGGAGGCATTTCCCCCACTTGCCGCACCACCACAAACCTTTTTGGGTGGCTCTCATGACTGGCATATCCTTTGGCAGGCAGGCTGCTCCTTTTCGCTCCTTTTGCTTCAGGTATTCATAATTTAATACCAACTCGGCGTCATTTCGCATCGTTTAGCTCAATTTTCAAAGCACTTGCACAAACAGCCGTTTAATGAATTTGACTCGATTTGGGCACATCTTTAAAGGAAAATTCAGAGCCGTGGAAATTCTAGACGATAGCCTCCCGCTCTCGTACATAGCTCTGGTTTCATCAGCGTTTCTTACAGGGGGGCAGGGTAATCGTTTCCTGTTGTGTCTTGTCGCATGTTCATTTGCAGTTTTCGACTGGGGCTGCTGCCTTCAACTTTTGCCACCGTGTGGCCTCCAGAGGTCATGTTTTGCCCCACTCTCCCACTTTCCCACTCTCTGTCTTCTCGCTTTCACTTTGTTCATCGCTTAGACGATTTCTGTGCTCTGGCCTTCGCCACTCGGCTGCTCCTCCCTTCTGCTAGTTCCGTTTCTCCGGCTCTGGTTCTCTGGTTTTGTGTTCTGTTTTGTTGCCTGACTTTTTACATAATTTTGTCGCTTGGCTGGCTTTGTCCTGTGTCTCCGCCCCTCCAGGCTACAGGCTACATACAGCTACTGCTGTCATCCTGTTTGTGTTATCCTGTATGTGTTATTGGCATTGTTGTTGGCGGCATTCTGTGACATTCGTTGTGGCCATTTTAGCTTGTAATTCACTTAAAACCGCACACAATGACAAAATGTAGAAGCAGGACTCCCCATCCTCTGTTCTCGCTACAAAAACAGAAGCTTTAAATTATGTTATTAAATTTGTTTGCCAAGGAATTTGTTGACCCTCGACAGCACAGGGAAAGCGAACCCTCCACCGCCTCTGCTCTAAACTTTGATAAAGTTTCGGCTTTGGCTTCTCTGTCAAGCACTTGACACAAATCTAAGGCCCGCCTGTCCCCTGCATAGTTGTGTCCCATTTTAATTAAAGGCAGACCTCCCCCATCCTAGGGCTTAAGGACGCTTCTGCCTAATCGAATTGTTAAGTCAGAGAGAGAGAGACAGAGAAAGGGAGAGTGCTACACACGCTCCTCATCGGCTTGGAGGCGATGATTTCGCTTGATTGCTTCGATTGTTTGCCATTTAGTTGCCTTCCGCGAGCGCACACTAAGTGCTTTCTTGACTTCTTTGGCAATGGAATTGAAAAATAACACGCAAATTTCAGCTTTGAGCTCAGTTCAACTTTAATTGGAGGAGCGGCAGGCCCTGCCCAGGCGCTGGCCTGTCCTGTCCTGTCCTGTCCTGTCCTGCCCTGTTCTGACATGAAAGCTTCACATTATTTAATAAAAAACTTGCTCCTCTCTGGCGCACGGCGCAACGTTACGCGAACAATGTAGAGAATGGTAGAGAAACGAGGCTCAGGGCGCTATTAAATATTGACGCGCCCGCACAAAGGCGGCTAAATGCCACAAAAGAACTCATAATGGCGACTTTGTTGCCACTCTAATGCCATTTTATGTGCTTTATTAAGGCCAAGAAGCGTCGTCGTCGTCGTTGGCGTCGGCGTCAACCTCGGCCTCGAGCGGCGGCCAAGACGGCAGTATGACGGCCCTAGAGCCATTCACTCGAGATACGTAGAGTATTTATATATATAGCAACATCAAACGGAAATTTGTGTCAGGTGAAGCATTAAAATTACCAATTACCAAACAATGCAAACTCGTTATGCCACAAAGAAGGCATTAACTAGAGGACACAGGCTCAAGACACGGTATGAAGGAGGACAGGACACTGCAGAAATCTCAATTAGGATTAGGAAAAATAGTTATTCCAATTATGTGGCACAATTAAGGGATTTCAGTTTAATCAAAGTTGGCGTGGCGCAGAAAATCTCAGTTGTGACACCTGAGCTATCTCAAGAGATGAGGGAAAATTGCATGATTTATTGCACACGCAGAAGCAGTATATCTGCTCGGTTAAGGATAGGTGAAAAATCTCTTTTATTTAGTTATTTTTATATGTTTTCACAGATTTAACCAACGAAAGTGCCAGCATAAAAACCGAAAGCAACCCCAAAAAAGAAAACCCCACTTTATGACTCACTTTTCCTTGATTTTCCCCAGCGGAAAAACTTTATCTGTGACCCCCCAACAGCAGCAGCATCATCCTCCCCCTATTCCAGAGATATACGCACATATAGATGCGAATATATGAACATTATGGGATGGTTCTTCGCACGGTCAATTTATTACGTTCGCGCCTCGGATGCCCCATGCATGGCTGCACATTAAAAAGCAGATTTAATTAACTTTGGCCAAACTTTTATTAATATTGAACGGGCTTTTTCCTGTTTTGCCCCTGTTATGCCCCGTTTTCTTCCTTTTTCTGACTGTCAGAAAAAAGGGCGTTAAATGCGCTAAGCAACTTTAAGCCGTAATAATAAAAAGTAGCGCAAGAGAAGAGAAAATAAATAAATAAAAGACATACCATCAGCGGGCATTACGTACACAATTTACTTTATTGCATAAACTGATTATAGTTTTAATGCCCGCCCAGGACGAGACTGACACCGAGACCGAGACGAGAGATGGAACTCATATCCCGTCGGACATTCCCAGGGAGACGTTCGACAGTCGACAGTCGGGAAAACTTTAATATCCTGGCGTTATTATCATTATTAAACTGTGAATGGCATAATAAACGAACAGAGTAACCGCACACACACAGCGAGGACTTCCAAGTCGAAGGAAACAGTGGGTTGAAATAGAGGATAAAACCGAAAAAAATACATCTTAATTTCTTCACTACAAAAATATATAATTAAGAATATATAATTGCTCAAAATATACATCTGGTAGTCCTCAATTCCCAGACTCAAAGGCTTAAAAGAGTCTTTTTTATTTGATTTTGCCATATTCTTAATTATATATGGAAGAAAAGTGAATGATTTCTTAATAATCCTTAATGCAAAAACTTTACAGATTGAAGGAATATAAACATAGGCCAAGTAAATCCCACAAAACGCTTTTATATTTTCATGCAGTTTCTTATGCATTTGTGACCACTGTACACACAGTGCCTGCAAATGTTGTGTTTACCGACCAACTTCCGGCTTGAGTGCAACGCTCAGAAGGCAAAAGACAATACGTCCGCCCGTAATCGATGTACGTCGGGGAGTTATGAGCGCGTAATAATCTATTGAAATGCGTTTTATTGCGCATACGCCGCATGGGCTCCAGCTCTGAGGACAGGAGTCGTCCTCCTGCTGGGCTGCATTTAATGGCCGACACGAGGCACACTGCCACAAACACTTTGCCAGACAGGCAGCCCACTAAATGGTGAAATGATTTCAAGTTGTCTGTGGAGTGGAGTAGGAGAAAGTTGTCGAGCAGGAGTAAGTCGAGCACTGTTGCACGCTAATTTCCCATGGCCTGAGTGCTCTGCCAGGATTATACGCGTCTGAGCCTCTGGCGTAGAGTGTGTGAGTGGAAACTTTTTGGCCACAATTCCTTTGGCATTGATTTCATTCACTTCTGAAGCTCAGCAGCTCATTTCTCGTCGAGTCAACATGTTCGCCTGGTCACTAATTAGTCGTTAATGATGCATTTCCCCCTCCCCCCGACCAGATTGCATGTCTCGATTATTTCATTTCATTTTATTTGGTTTTCGTTTCGCGCACACGCAAGCACCCACTTTTCCCCAGGGTTTAATCTTGTATCTGGGAATCGAATCCAGCGAGACACGCAATATTGAAGCCCTGCAAAAAGTCAGCCGCTTTAAATCTCCTCACTCACGCCATGAGCTGTGGAATTTTCCACTTCCGTGATTCGGTTATCCTTATTTACCTGTAAAGAGATAAAACGAGAGCACACGTTGAGAGAGAGAGGGAGAGACAGTGGCAGAGACAGCGGCAGCGGCAGAGCTGATTAAAATATTTGTGTATGTGGCATTTCAATTTGCTTTGCATATAATTATTATGGTATTACGAATACGCCCCATGTGATACAACTTTCGGGAAGCATCTCTCACTGAAAAAATTAACATAAATCCAAGGAAAATATTTGCATTGCCTTACAGGCTCATGGCATTCCCGTATTTGAAGCATATTTTCATCAGCAGCACGATGCCTCTGCCACTTGCGGCCAATAATTTGCATTCACAAAATATGGCGCCGCCTTCTTTGAAGTGTTTTAATTTTCCAAAGCGCTTTGGATATACATATGTATATCCTCTATACACAGATGGTTTGTTTGGAATTCTTGCAGCTGTTTTGTGTGTGTAAAGTGGGTAAACCTGATTAAGGAAGCGGATTTGATTGATTTCATTATGCTTTAAATATGAATTTAAATCATAAATACATAGAGCGAGGGATACAGCATTGAGCAATGAATTGTGAAATATGAAAATGTGCATCGTAAATTGGTAGAATATTGTATTTTTCCCACATTATTTATGATTGCATTTCCAATTCCCCGAGTGATCCGAACAGCAAAACCATCCCAGGCCATCCCAGGCCATGAAAATTGACATCTGGACTTTGGGGGCTGTCATTAATTTGCTTCGTTAATGTGGAAGGCAAACAAAGTGGAAATTGCGTTCGCTCATTATTTTACATTGTAATTAAATTTATATCTCATGGCACCCCGCACATACAGTACATACATATATCTGATTGGCCTGCCCACCCCACCCATCCGAAAATTTGTTGTTACATAATTACAAGAAATAACACCGCAGGACATTCATCGGTACAGGAGCACAAACAAAGCATTAAACTGGAAAACATAAATCAACCATTAAACACAAAATACAAAAAAAATTAAGCTCACAAAGTCAATGGGATTTTAACTACAATCAAGATGTCGTGTTGCCCAAAGGGGGGTTCGCGTTTCGCTTTCACTAATTAATGCACAGAGTCCATTGCTAATTCATGCATTATCCCAGCCCCTCCACCCACTCCCCCATTCGAATGACAAGCACACAAAAAAGATTGTATCTGTCTGTCATTCAGTTGGAAACTTCATTCATTTAGATGTTACAAATACACCTGTCAGTGTGTGTGAGTGGGTATCTCTGTGTGCACACACACACACACACGCTGGTGCGCTCTGTTCACTGAGCACCAAGCTAATTGATTACAACAAAGTTTCAATTCGTGCTTAATTAAATTAAAATTTTGATTTTATCACAACGATGCCCCCGCCGGCGGCATATGGCGGACAGTGCTCCTGCCGCTCTCATGGGCGGGTTGCTGTTGTGTTCTTTAAAGCATTAATTGTATTATATTCATGGCAAGGAAAGAAAAGCCAAGAAAAAACGCTGTAATTACCGCCCACACCTAATTAATGATAATCTTTTGTCTTAGGCCTGATTAACATTTGTGTGCGTGCGTGTGTGTGTGTGTAGTGTAGCTTACACATTAATTAATGTTTCATAGGAGGAAAACAAAACATACAAAAAATGAAGAGAAGGGAAGGCTGATTATGGAGGTCGATGCTACGGATACTCTGGAATATATATCCTTTTAATTTTCCTTACACTTTTTGCCCCAAAAAAAAGTTAGCTTTAAGGCCACATACTTCCTTTTCTTCATTACAAACATCTCCCCTTAATCACAATACCCTCTGAAGTAGGGCATACAAGGAGCAGAAACAAAACAGGGCAACTATTTAAATATTTATTTCACTCATTTGTTTTGTGGGCACACCATCCCAGGCCAGACCCCATTCTCCATTCTCCATTCTCCATTCTCCATTCCAAGAGTGCGTGTGCGTGGAGACAGAAATTACCTTTTGCACACAAATTGCATTTGCGTGTCAACCGCAGTGCGTCAAAAGGGGGCCCCCATCCCGCCCGTATTTCTTGAGAGCGGATGGGGTGGCTATAGCCGTGGCTCTTGTATGTCGGCCCTTCGAAGCGTGCGTAAGTCGGCAACATGTAAACGCGTATTAATTAAGGCAAAACAAAGCGCCGCCGCTCAAGACGCAGACATTTGCAGACGAAGAACAAGACCTCGAAGACGATGACATGCAAAGGGAGTGGTAGAATTCATACTGTAGTCGAAGGCGTGAAGGGGGGAAGGGGGCGGCGGGATGTCAAGAGCCTGTAGACTCCCACCGGCGTCAAGGCTGCTTGCCACTTGAATGTAGGAAACGGCGGGCGATGGCATGTCCTTATAGTGTGCCAGACGTGATACATTTAATTTCTTTCATTTTTTTTTTGCGTGCGATTCCCTTTGACTGATTCCTTTGATAAGAGAACATTTAAACATTTTAATTACATCTCTCCTTCTGCCTTTATTTAAACACGAAATATATTTGTGGGCAGAGAGCTCTTTAAGAGCGGCATCAATGCCTCTGAGGCTGTCAGGGCTTTCCCGGGACTGTCAGGCCACCTGTCAACAGAGTCCAGAAATGTCAATCTCTTGCTCGAAAGAGAACTCTGTCTGGCAAGCGAAGGCAATATGTATTTGCACATGACCGGGAGGCAGGTGAGTCTCCTTCTCATTCTCATTCTCATTCTAGGAACCAATTAAGTGAGAAAAAAAATCCATTCACAGAACCCTTTAAGCACGCTCGTGCGGACGGACACCAATTTCAATTTTCGTGCCATTTCCACTCCCATTTTAATTGCAATTCGTGTTGTAATTTCGGCAGGCGGGCAGGCAGAGACTTGAGGCAGCCGCTGCCGCTTCATTGGTCATTATGGTCAGGCGGCCGTAAACAAATCCGTAAACAAACTGGACTGCCACCTGCCAGCTGTCGACACCTTGCACACCCCTTTCTGTGTGTGTGTGTGTGTGTTTTTTTGTGTGCAGAAATTACAGGTTTTTAGGGCAAACCGCAGACCAGCAGGCGGCGTCGGCGATGGTAACACGAAAAGTTACAAGTCCCAGGAAAAGGCAAGCGGAAAAGCCTCACGACAACAACAACCCCACAACAACGAAAGAGCGGAAAGGAAACAAAAGGAAAGCAAGAGGAAAACTGAGAGAAAAATTCATTCATTATCATGTCACGTCAATCGAAAAACAATCTAATGACTGCACATGATTTCTATCTCAAATAGGTTCGAGAAAAAAGGACCGCAATCTGGTGGAAATTGCCTCCCCCCACAGCCACACATAGACACACACATACACACACGTACACGCAGATACACTCAAATGAGCAGTCGGAAAAGTGGCTGAAAAGTTTGTGGGTAAAACGTTTATTATGCATTAGCCATGCTTAAACGGTTAAATCAACTGTAAATCACCCAACGCCCGCCCGCAAAATAAGGTCAATGAGAAAGGTCCTTTGGTCAACTGGCAGCCAAATCAAGTGTGAACCAAGTGAGAGAGATTTGATAAATCGCAGCGATAATATGTGTGTGTTCACCAGAGGAGTTGGGCAACAGCTTGTGGGAAGTATATAGAAACCAGATGATACTCAATTGGGGTTTGTCAAAGAATACCCACCATTTTGGCATAGGTTTATACGGGATGATAGAGGGGTTCAATGGGATGGGATCTTCCTTAGATGATAGGGGCATACTACTTATCAGTAGTACCAGATTTCCCAGCAGTTTGGGTCTGTAAAAGCTCCCATTGCCTACACTGTCAAATCATTATCATATCCAAGAAAATAAATACATTTTTCCGCCTAATAGTAGTATAAATTCAAGCAAAATGAAAGGTAGTATCATAGAAGAAGAGTTTATCATCCCAAAATATCCCCTGCTGCCGGTGCCACTCATCAAATATGAAACCATACACAATCTGGACTGCAGCAAAGATCTGAGTGTCAGTCTGCCAATCGCTATAGAAGCCGTGAAGGATGCTGCAGGCGGCGATGCTCCCAAGGCGTTAACGGCTGGCGCTCGAATGTTTCAGAGCATTGGCTCGAAAGAGGCGTTCTCGGAGGAGCCCGAGGAAGTCAAATACAAATGGAGCTCACCGCGTCTGATGATACTCTGTGCGGATGGGGACATCAACTGTGCCATGCACTATCTGTTGGAGTCCTTACACGATCCCTTTGCTGCCAATGCGGTGGCCACGCTGCTGCTGCAGGAGTCCATGCTGGAGGAGTTTGTGAATCGACTGGAGGATCGCTTGGAGGAGCTGCGCCCAGAGATAGCCAATCATCCGGTTTATCTGACAACTCTGACCAGAATCGAAGAGTTGAAGGCCAGAACGATTGTGTCCTCCTTGGAGAAGGTGCCACGGCACGCCTCGCCCACGATTGTCTTCGATCTCAGTCACAGTTACCTGGGGGATGGACCCACTGGGGTGATTACCCTGCACACCTTTCGCACCTTCAAGGAAGCCCTCCAGCTGCAGGCGCGCGAGTCGGTGGACTTCACTTCGGTGAGCATCTGGAATGAGAAACTGAGCGCCGCTTACGAGCTGGTAGCACGCCTCAATTTCGATATCTTTTTGCTGAACTGCTTCTACGTGAATCTGGACCCCATTGGGCTGGCATTTGTGAGCAATCTCAACTCTGCGAAAGTCACCCAGGACTACCACTACGAAACGCTGACTTTCAAGAAGAAGCGCAAGGTGATTGTCCATCCGGCGACCACCATCTGGGGCCAGAAGGCCAAGGAGTTGCAGCCACCAAAGCCGCGATCTCTCAATGCGTTGATGATGTAGAGCCCCTCATCCAGCCTGCCCCCTCTAGGGGGCACTCAACTCTGGAAAGTTTCGGCAACAAATGCTCCACCCAAAAATATCAGACTAATTGAGTTTACAGCTGCTTGGGCAGCAGCTCCATTAGCAATTTGATTGCCCAGAAATAAGTTTCTAAGGAAATTCAACAGGCGGCTCGCTCGTTCTTTTGGAAGAATAATCAATGGAAAATTGTCGGTGTGCTGTGTGTGTGTCTTTCAGATGTCCCTCTTTGGTGTTGTTAAAATTAAAAATTCCTTTTGCGAAGTAATTTACGTTACGTGCCAATAATCTCGAAAATTCCCATTCCCAGCCCCACAGCTGCTCCCCCTCCTCCAGGCTCTGCAGTCCTATCTGCCTGCTTCCCAGGACAACAAAGCCAACAACAAAGAAAACTTCGTGTTGGCAACAAAATGAGGTGAGGCAGAACCCTCAGGGGTGGCAGGAGGTGTAGCATGAGCCTTCATGAGGCAACAGAAGCAGCAACCTCAGGAGCGGGAATAACAGTAACCCCAGGAGGTGTTTCAGGAGCCTCCAGGAGAAAGAGAGGGAGGAGTAGCAGTAGCCCCCAGAAGGAGGCACACGAGGAATTTAGAAAATGCCATAATTACTCCACTTGCCACTTGCCACCGCCTCCGCCTCCACCTCCACTCATCGGAGATGGACGTCGACCTGCTGGCAGTGGCGATGATGGTGTGGTTTTAGGGCTATGGGGCGGTCATATTAGTGGCACATATTCGGCTTGTTGGTTGGCCAAATAATACCACTCTCAATGGAGGAAGCCCAGGAAGAGGAAGGACAGCAGGCTGTAGTCCTGGTCCGCGGAACCCCCCAGTCTCGACCCCAACCCCAAACTTTATAATGTACTTCCGTTTGCGTTCATTCACATGGCAGCGCCATATCAAAATATTTGACATTTGCATAAATAAAGCGCGCGATCCGGGGCCCCCGAGTTGAAAGGCAAATAAGGCCCGACCGGCCCGGCCCGGCCCGGCCTCCATATATGTATAGTAATGCGACTCCTGCCCCCTGTCCCCTGCCCTGCCACACAAATATCATGCCAGCAATTGGGCAAATTTAAAAAAAAAAAGAAAGGGCAGGGGAGGGGCAGCAGGAGCAGCAGAAATATGCAACGCAGGCAGCCAGAACAAAACCGTGGAATGTCCGCTGAAACAGACCATACTGAAAGCGAACCACGAGGCTCGTTGGGCTGGGTTGGGTGGTTGGTGGGGGTTGGTTGTGGTGTTGGCGTAGCATGCCACTAAAGCAAAGCCAACTCACTAAATAAACAAAATCATAAACCAACAAGCGAGAGAAATATGGGAAGCTTTGTTTAGGGCTCCAAAATGTGTTGATACTCTCCTCCTGATGGAGAGATTGGGAAGAAAATGGTTCAATATGAAGCAGGATTACAATACAAAAGAAAATGATAAATTTATAAATGCTGCATCGATAGAAGAAACGACTTTATGTTTCTAAAATATACATAGAACTCAAACTCAATTCAAACCATAGTAATCGAAAAGAGAAAAGATCTATATCATGATGCAGCAAGCAATTTAGGAGATTCTTTCAATCTTCAATGGATCTTCCACCTGAAAAATACACCTCCTTGTACGCCTAATATCCCCAAATAACAGTTCCCTTCCCATATGGCTGATACCCTCTCGTAAGGGCATGTCTCACACACTTCCTCTCCCAAAAAAAAATAAAGAGGAAAAACCCCAGCGCGAAATGAAGTTTATTTATCCAGCGAATGGGCAAAAAATTAGAGGCGGCTGCATGCAAATTGGCAATTAGGAAATCCTTTATTTTATGAATTCTTTTTTCTCCTGCCGGAGTGAGTGCCGATTTCATTTTCTTGGTTTTCATGTTGGTTTTCATGGCTGGGTGGGAGTGGGAGTGCGATGGCCTGGTCTGGCTCGTTGACTGGTTGGGTTTTCAAAATGCAAATAAATGAGAGTCCTCCCTCCTTTTGGCCCCTTGGCTTACTTCCTCCCCTGCAACTTCTGTGCGATGTTGAAGCCCCATTTAGGGCTTTTATTTGGTGTATGGCGGTGTGTATTGTGGGTGGGGTTCGGAGGGTGGGGTGGCTCCATTTTTCACGCTTTTATTTGGCATTTTATTTTGGTAACGTATTTAATTTCATTGCAGGTCGGTGCCTGCCGTAGTTTATATTTATTTTTACCATATGAATGGAAATGAATTTGCTTAAGTTGAAATGTATGCGCCATTTAAAAATATTATCGCGGCAAAAAGCAAATGTTGGAAGTGGCAGTCTCTTGGGGGGGGGGGGATTAGTTGATCAAAACAAATTAATCGTGGAACTAATGAGCTCTCAAATATCAAATTAAATGAGTGGATACTCCACAAATGGATAGTGTAGAGGAAATACTAAGCGGGGGTGGGGGCAGGATGAAAATCGGGATATCTCTCGAAAAATAAATCCACAAGCGATAAATTTCAGAGGGGCAGGCAGCAGCCGCACGTCCAGGGAAAAACCTCTTGACGTCCGTTGGCTGGGAAACATTTCGTTTCGTTTCGCTTTGCTTTGGTTTGGTTTGCCTTACTTCGATTTTGTTTCGTAATTGGAAAGGTGAGGGCGAAACGAAAGCAAAAGAAAGAAAAAACCAAACAAAGAGAGGCAGACGGCGAGGGAAAGCGAAGCCCAAAGTGAAGTGGAAATCTCAGTTAAGTTGAAAGATTACATCCTGTTTGGGAATGGGAATCGGTGGATGGGAGGCTGGGAGGTTGGGAGGATGGGATGCTGGGAACCTTAACTAAAAGTCAATTCCCAAATCAACAGTGGAAGATGACTGGATGGAAAAGTAGCTTATTTCAATCGACAATGTTTAAATTGTGCAAATCCTTTTATTTTAACGATTCTCAAATGTTTCTCTCTTCCTGTTTTTGCTCTCTCTCTTTTTGTTTTGGGACATTGTTTCATGCAAGTTTAATTTTCAAATCAACTGCAGGTCTGCCTTTAATCCGGGCGAGGGTCCGCTCTATTCAGTTGTCAAAATAAAAGACCTGGCAACCTGTTGCTACAGAGGATTACTCGTGCGTTGAATGCCACCACCATCCCGCATAGGATTTCCCCTTCTCCTCTGTCTAAACACACAGAAAGAGGGAAAGTTTTCACTTTGATATTTGATTTCCAGGGGCCCAGGGCCCAGGAAAAGTCACTCGAATGGAAAAAGGTTCAAATTACCGCGAGTTTTTAGCTGTTTTTTCTTCAGTTTTCCTTTCTCCGTATCCCAATTTTTGTTGGCTGCACTTTACCTTTCGGCTTTTTGAGTTTTTATGCCAAAAGCTGGTCTGGAAAAAGTCCCTGACCCACTCAGCGGTGCCTACTGCTGCCTGCTGCCTGCTGCTTGCAGTGGCTTAAAGCCACTCAGCGGTGCTACTTTTTTTTTGACAAATTAGAGTATGTCTACAAATTGAGGTAAAAACTTGATCCGTTAAGGGATTTAGAAATCCATTTAACAGCCGTGTAGCACTTCCAAAGCGGAAGTTTTCCTTTGAATATCGATTTAATTAATTTGAAAAACGTTTCAGTCTCGATTAAATATTAACCGGGCTGACATACGAGTATTTATGAATGTCGAATGTGGCATATGGAATATGGAATGTGAGTGCTTCCGCTTTGTGCCACACTGCCGCTGCAGAAGGTACGGTTCTGTGGTGGCTTAGGGGAGCAGCAGGTCATATCGCATGACAGCCATTAGGAATATTGATTTCCATATCGCAACATTAACCAGAGTCAGAAGGCAGTAGCGGCAAAAAGCAGCAGCTTATTCTCAAGCAGGCAAAAAACAGCAAAAGGCAAAGGGGGAGGGAGAGAGAGAGGCAGAGACAGAGACAGTAGAGTACAGCAGACAGGATACAAACACTCGCACAGATACTTTTCTGGCATACACACATCGAAATGCGCTGACGTAATGTGAAAATTATGCGTTGTAATTTACGCCAGCCAGAAAGAAAAGCGGAAGACGACGCACTCAAACAGTTCGAGCAACAGCAGGAGCGAGAGGGGGAAAACCCAAGGAAAGACAACGAAACAAACGAAGAAAAAACATGCAAGATATTTAAAAGAAGAAGATCTAGACAGACATTCACACAGATACACATGTTGGGATGTGTGGGTGTATGTGTGTGTGTGTGTTTTTTATGCAGATGTGGACATGAAAAATTGGAACACTTTAACAGTCAAAGCAGGGAGACACACAGGCTCCCCATCTCCTGCTACTATCCCCCCCTCTCTCTTTCTCTGTTGTTGTTTTTTGGCACTTTTTCACCATCTTCTGCTTCATCTTACACTTTTTTTGCTGTTTTTGTTTGCTTTTGGGTGGAGCCCCGAAAGGAAGTTGTAAAAATAAAACATAGCACGTTTGCAAGTAACAAAAAAAAATCAACAACAACAAAAATAACAAAATGTAAGCCATGGAAGAATGCCACAAAGAAAATACCCGATTGTTAAATGGAATGCGGGGGAGACGACAAAAGAAATACTTCATTCGAGGAAATATCTTGAGAGATTCTAACGGAATTTGTTAGAAGATCCTATTGAAAGCTCTTAAAATTATAGATCAAAGGATAGATCTATATCCTGACAGTGATAAAAGTTATACATATCTTATGAATTTTTCAAGAATGATTTCAAATTTGGAAGCCCTGAATCAAGCTTGATCCTTTGTTCATTCTTTCTAATGTCACATAAATCGCTTGCTACTCAATACACCCCTCTATTCCCTTTCAACTAAAGGGTATATCTATACAAAAACAATAGAACGAAAACCCAAAAGCACCAGCAGAGCAGGGCAGAAAAACGAAAGTGAAAAGCACCGAAGGCGAAGAAAAATAACTACATGAAAATTTGTGGTCGCTGAGGAATGCGGCTGTGGAAACGGAGGAGACTCTTCCTTCGTGGGAGATGCTGAAATTTGCGGGCACTCTAAGCGTGGCATGTGGCATTGGCATCGACATCAGCAGCAGCAGCAGCAGCAAAACAACCTGCGTGTGTAAATGTTTCGAAATAAATTTGTGTCGCCTGCAACGTTGGCAGAAAAATGAAAATGAAAATAAAAATGTGTGTAACAACAGCAAGAACAAGCTGGGGGCCCAGAGAAGAAGCAAAGCCTCATAAATGTTTACACCTTGTCTGGGTAGACTTTTAGGCTCAAATGGTGGATGGGCCTGGGTGGATGGTGGGCCTGGGGATGGGGCACACAAACGTGTCAATGATGAGGCTGCTGCTGCTGCCGTGGGGAATGTGGGTAAGGGGAGTACGAGTACGAGTAGGAGGACTCTGCTGATAAACGTCGTTGTAATAATGATAATGGCTGACGTTGCATCCTGTTGCACAGTGGAACGGAAATGTGACAGCTCATAGAAGCTAATGAACTCGTCGAGGTGTGAGATATAACTCACGAGAGGTGTGTACGCCGCTTCCTGTTGAACCCTGGAAGTGGGACGAATCCTCTCGGGTTACAGTCCGCCTGCCGTTTATCAACTGTTTTGGGTGGTGCTTCTGTGCCCACTGTGCTGCCCCTATATTTGAGTCATTGCTTTTTCCCCATCCCCTGATTTTTTCACCAACTTTTTCCCCCATTATGTGGCTGTATATCGCACAGATACAGATACACAATGGACAGCCAGAGAGAAATTTAAAATTTTCGTCGAGTTGAGTACATAATTTGCTTAATGGTGATTTATTGTCTGCCTGCTGGGCTCTGGGCTCTGGGCTCTGCTCGGTGGCGCCTCGCCCCTAACAAATGGTAAAAATTCGCAAAGTCTTTTTCCTTTTTTGGGGCAGGATAAATGTGCATTATACTTTATGTTCCACATATCTCTATCTCTCTCTCGGCCTCTCAGTGTGTGCCAGATATTCCTTTTTCATTTACTCTTTTTTTGGGCTCTTTGTGGCAGCGGCTTTTCAATTGGTTCGTTTCGGTTTTTCCCCCCTGGAACTTTGGCTAATTTTTTCGGGGGAATTTGTTTATTGTTTCACTCTTTTTACGGCAAAGTTTTCATTTCTGCATCATTTTGCCAGAGTGTTTTATTCTGCATATATTATATATATATTTAATTAAAATAGTTTTTGTTGCCATTTAATGAGCCTAACTAATTTTCAGCTTTGTTCGAGAGCGGAATATGTTGCGACATTTTTGTCAGACAGCAAAATTTAATGAGTTTCGGGCCATTAAAAGTGGAAAATTATAAATTCCTCCTCAAAATTTTGAATAGAATTTATGGCTAATCTAATATTAAACATTGTATTTTAAATTTCCAATAGAACATTCATTCTCTCGATGCGAAAAATCGAATTTAAATGAGAGAGATTAACCAATTCTATTATTATCCAATAATTTGATTGCTCATTTGGTGGCTTATTAACAAGGAAAATTCACACGAAAATTGCCAGAAAATTGAAAAAATCCATTTTGTGAAATCTGTCCACGGGCTGTGGCCACAATTAAAGCAAAGGCGACACAGCTCAGAGAATAAATTTTCGGCAGAACGCCGCTGAAAATGAAATTAATATTAAACAATGCGTGAAATTTTTTTTTTTTTGTGCAACAAAAGCACAAAGCGAACTGAGGTGCCACAGGAGGAGTGCTCCTCCAACCGCAACTCGTTAAAATTGTATGCCACAAATGGCTGCATACGGGTTCATATGCATGTGTGTGTGTGTGTGTTTGTGTGTGGCAGGAGCAAACAAGCAACAAGAAGCCGAAAACCATGAAACCATTCCCCGAAAAAGTTAAACAAGCGACAACTGCAAACAGAGCAAAAGAGAAATAAAAATAAAAATAATTCAAAACAAAGGTGGAAAAACCTGAAAATGAATTAAAAATTCAATTCAGCAAAAGCCTGGAGATAAAGTTCGTGCCTTAGAATGTGGGGTTTATGGTAGAACAAATATTAGGAAAATATCACGTATACGCAGCAGAGACAGAATCGAAAAAGTTCCCTGTTGAAATGGTGGAAAACTATATATTTAATGAAGAATAAATGCCTAGTACTCTTTAGTTTCCTGAATAAATGTATAAAAAAATCTTTGGAACAGATTACGTACACGCAGGGTAACCTCCAAATATTTAAATATTTAAGCCAACTAATGAAAATATTGTAACTATTGACATGCTGCATCAAGATTATTATATAAAAAATGCAAATGAGTTAGTTTCCTGGAAAAAATACACAACTCAGAGTCGAATTCCATTTACATTATTCCCTTCCTGAAACACTTTGGAAATGCGTGACAAATAAAATATTTAAATATGTATATTTTCAGTGTCAGAAACATTTTGACATATTTCGCACTGACAAAGTGCCGCAAAAAGTTGCAAATTGTGGTCATTGTGTGTGCGCCGAGGGACACAAAAAAGTATAAATATATAGAATAATTTCACACAAAACGACCCAACCCCACGATGACTGCGTTAAGGATTTAAGTTCCGCAAAAAGTTGTAAAAAACTCCCCACATGAATGTGCATAAAAACTAAGCCCTCAGATGATGATGATCATCATCATCGTGTGGACATCAGGGCAGGGTTTTTTGTTTTTTGTTTTTGCAGCATTTGAAAACGGAAGTGATTTCATCAAATATTCATATTAACTAATTGGATTTGATGCCATTTTGCATATGTCCTGTGTGTCTGAGTGTGTCCTTCACAGCGGATATTGCCTCTCGATCTGCATCGGACTGCACCTTCCGCTCCGGCCACGGCGCAGTAATTTAATACACAATGTTGTTTTTAAATTAAAAATGTATTTACACAGCACTAAAGGACATACCAACCCGTCGCAGCAGCGGCGGCGGAGTGTTCTTTCCGAATGTTTTCCTAAGCGGCTCTTCCATTTGCTTACCTAAAAAAGAGAGAACGGATATTAACAAATGTCCTTTATATCGTCACAAAGATAAGACTACAAAACTAACAAAGTCGTTGGCAAAACTTCGTTGGAAAATTTTCATATTTCTGGAAAATTCTCCCCTCCTCGCTGCGGCGCCTGTCTGTTATTGCCTTTGAATTGGTTAAGTTTCGCTCTTTCTAAGTGAGCAAAACCTCTCGCTTTGAGTAAGTTTTTACTTGGGAAAAGACTGAGGGTAGAACTTTAATTTCTCAGCCTTTTCATTAGCATTCAAGGCGCGTGGCACACAGAAGAGAAAAGATGAATAAAATAACACAGCCAAAGAAAAACAAAAAGGAGGCAGTGGCTGTGGCAGCGGCGGCGGCGGCGGCTGAAGAAAAACATCGCGAAAATGTGTCAGTTAAAGTGAAGTATACACAACATGTGGGGGAAACGCGATGAACTCCATGGGAACTCAACTCTTTTTGGATCCCCGACCCGATCCCCACTAGCCTCTCCACTCAAAAGCTGAAGCCCCTTCTGCATTGCCATTACTTGCACGCGCCAACAAAAAAAAGTGAAAGAAAACGTGGCGAATATTGCGAAATATTAAAAAAAAAATAATAATATATGTACGAGTGTATACTCTGGTGTATACATATATAAGAATTGTGCTGTGTGCCCAGTGGCAGGAAAAACAGAAGAAGATGAAGCGGCCTGGAGAAGGGCTTCTAGGGGGTGGCAAGAAGATGTCGGCAGCACAAGAAAAAAGAGCTACAAAATAGCATAGAAAATTAATAATCGCGCAATTTTTGCGCCAGTAAACAATGAGAAAGTCTTGGCTCGTTAGTTTCCTCATTATTCTGAATTTTCCAACTTGCTCTGCCCTCGTCCTTTTTCGCTATTTCTGTAGACTTTTCTTTGTGCCTCGCCGTTTTTCCAGCTGCAGTCTAAATCGCTGAAAAGGACAAAAACGCAACGGTTGGTGGATGGTGGAGATGGTAAATGGAACAACGGCGGCAAACGAGCCTTAAGGTACTCATAGTTGTTGTTGCTGTTGTTGTTGGATTTTTCCCCTGGAATTGGGTTGAGTTCTCGGAGGCCGGGGCCGGGGCCGGGCCGGAGACAACTGTCTGACAAGATGAAGAACAACGCGATTTCCATGGAAAAATAATAATGAAAAATGCGATTTAATATAATTCTTCATAGCAATACAAATTTTGCCGAGACTTTGTTCCCTCTGAAGTGGAGTGCAAATGAAGTGTTGGTTGTATCTGGTAGAATCTCGGTTACTAAATGGTTTTCAGTTTTGCCATTGTTCTCTCTCTGAAAGGAAAGATCACCACTAAGCTGTGGGAATGCAAATTGTGGAAATTTGTGGTTGTTTTTGAGTGGCGTCTAAATGTTGCCGTTGAATGTCATAATCTTTCAGACCAGGGAATGTCGAGGGAACAGTTTGTCTACATTCAGTAATTATTTGAGGAATCAGTGATTACCACGCCCATCGATTGATAAGCCTACATGAAACCCAAAATGAGACAACATTTAAAGAGCAGTCATGCAAATGATACTGTACTCACAGAGAGTCCTCCCTGTAGAAAGCGCAAAAGCAGGCAAAATCAAATCAAGGGCCAAACAGCCAACAAGTTTGGCCCAGAGAGTGTCAAGACTCGATGCTGCGAAGCCCGACAACGAAACGAAACGACAACTAAATTATTAATGCACAATGAACTTGAAGCGAACCAGTCCGAGGACAGCGCGGCAAACCAGAAAATATGGCCAACACAACGCAGCAAAAAAAGTTGGTAAAAAATCTGCGTATATATGCGAATGATGCAAATGACATTAACTGTAGAAAAAGAGAGGGAGAGTGGCGGGAGTAGGGCACAAAGACAAGGGCAAACAACGGTGTAAAAAAATTATAATACGTGAACAAATTGCTCATGGAATAGCAGTCCTGCGTCCTGCGTCCTGTGACTCTCTTTCTCTGTCTCTCTTCCCCCATTTGTTTGTCATTTCATTTTGCATTTTAAATCAACATTTTGTTAGCAGAATTCCATGCTTTATTTTTCGTGATTTTGTTTTGTTTTTTTTTGTTGTGTGGGTTTTGTGATTCGCGGGCATAATTTGGATATGCATTAAAAACTTTTCAACTTATTTATACAATTTTTCATGGGAATTTCACCTTTTGAAGTTTGAAGTACGAAAGCCAAACGAAATGCGTAATGATTTTTTCATTGCTGTTAAATAAACAATTAGATGGGGGAAAGGTAGGGAGCTTTGGTGAAAGTTTTACCAGATACGAGTACTTGAGCAGAACCCCTCGTTTATTATACTGGATTAGGAGGTGGAGCTGCTCGGGGCGCCCCCAAAAACTTTCATTTCGTTACGTTTCGTTGCGTGTATGGGTCTAATCAAATTCCGTCATTTAATTTGGGCAACTTTCCGGGACATAAAGGTTAAATGTTGGTTAAAGCAGAGCCAGGAAAGCCCCGCGGGGTGACCATTAGCTTTGGAGTTAAATGGGAGGAAAAGGTTACATTTCACCTTCTGTGCATTTTAGGGAAAGCTGAAATTAGTTAAGTTTGGAATAAACATGCCTGTAAATTTAAGGCAAATTAGCAAGCAACAACAAAAATATACATCCCAACTAGTTCCCTTGTATTCCCATAATATCAATTCAACAAATACTCGTATTCCCGCCGGCCAATAAATCATAAGAGTACTATTTATAAGCCCCATTGGAACCCTGCTACTCCGCTCTGGAGAAATAACCAATTTATATTCAATTATCAGTATCCCGTATAGTATATGTATGGGTTTTTTATACCAGTGGCATGCCCCCACCATAAGCTGCTTAACTATTTTAATTTTCCACGTGATTGTGGTGGGGAGGAGGGGGGCAAGCAGGTTCATGGTTTTACCATCTGCCATATGCGTGCGGGGATTGGCCTCACCTTTTTTCAATAAATTCCTTTGGCCTCAGCTCCGGGCTTCCCAAAAAAGATATCCGAAACACGTGACAGATTTGCTTGGATTACATACGCATTATACACACAGATACACACACGGATACGCACAGGACACAAATGGAGCCGCACAAATATACATGCATATGTGGACTAGGAGCGAAATATCTGTGGATTTACTTGAACTTGTGGCTCTTTCTTGTTTCTTGCTGTTGTTGTTGTTGTTTTTTGTGGTGTTGTTGGTGTTGTACAAGATACAGAAACTTTATTCAGATGACACTTGCTCGAATGCCTCATCCGATTAGCGGCTGGGCCAACATCTTAATCACTGATTAAATTGAGCGTAAGCCACGAGGCAAGACGCACAACCGACACACGATAGTCCTAGTCGTAGTAGCTCGTAGTCGGCAGCAGGATGTAGCACGTGTAGCTGGTGGCAGGATGCACTAGTACGTCGAGTAGCCGCAACAAAATGATTCCGCACTTGGCCCTTGGACACAACTGAAGCCCACGACAACGGCATTCAAAGTGGCGATGGATGGTTGGCAGCAGCCACGATGCTCCCGCCAGAAACCCGAGCTGCGAGTCCCACTCCCCCCACCCAAAGAAAAGCCGAGCGCCCCCAAAGCCGAACAGCACGGCAATTGGCAGTAGACCAAGCTAAAGAGAGGCATCTAAGAGAGTATCCGGCGTTTTGGGTGGGACTCTTGACGGACATGCGCTGTGGCCCATACACCAATGCCACCAACAGAGAGAGAGTTTGCCCTCTTCCAATGCCCCAAAACTCTGCTCGTTTGGCAGAGTGTCCCAAAGTTGTCCCAAGGCCCAAAAACAGCAACAGCTGTTCCCCAAAAACCAAGCCAATGGACCAGGTCTACAAGAGAAAACTCTTAAAAAAAAAACAACAAAAAAATCCCAAAAAAAAACAAAAAGAAAAGCGTTGTCGTTGTCGGCTTTTGCTGTGACGCACTCTCTTCTGTCTCTCTCTCTCTCCCCCTCTCTCTGAGAGAGAGAGATTCCTGGCGTGTGTCTTAGGTCAGAAACTGTGGCATCTATGTGTGTGTGTGTGTGTGTGTGTGTGTGTGTGTTTGCGCGAGAGGCGTATCTGTGTGAGGACGGAATCCTTCGTCCCGGTGTTGGCAGAATTTTTAATTATGATAAATGCCCATTCATAAAAATGAATGGCTTACATTTGCGTTGCGTGTTTATTTTTATACGATATCCCCCCTGCATAATCATTATTGCTATTATTATATATCTTTTTTATTTATTTCCGTTTTCTTGCGTCACCCCTTTCTCCACCCTTGCACTCATCTACTCCTCTTCCTGCTCTTTCTGCCACGTCTTTCTTCCTTCTTTTGGCAATTTGTTAGCCTCATCTTTGTGTGGCCTTCTTCTTTTCCGTCTTCCGTCCTCCATCCTCTGTGTGCACTTGACAGGCCAAGATTTATGCGACTGCAGTTGGTTGGCGATTGTTAAGGGCGGCGGGCGGCAGGAGAAAGAGGTGTGATTTGGGGGTGGCTTTTGGGGGGAACTGAGTGGTGGCTCGGTTCGGTGGTTGATGATCGACTGCCGGCTGCAGGTGTTGATGGCCCCAGATGTGCCTCAATCACCATCAGCGTCAGTTAATAAAATCAGAGCACGACATTTGATGAATTGTTGCCGATTTTCGCACAGCCTTTTAAGGGCCAAATCGTTTAGCCAGCAATTAAACATTCTGGCAGGAGGGGCTGAACATGAATAAACGCTGAGAGTTATGCCATTATCCTCCCACCACCCCCCTATTGGGCGGCAAAACTCAAACAAAGTTCGATGGGATAGTCCTCTGCGTGTGTCCGACCACTCGACAAAAACCAAATTGACCAAAGTTAATTTAACCACTGTAAACAAGCCGAGAGTTGAGAGCCCGAGAGCCTGAGAGTGAGATCCTGAGAACCAGAGCCACCACCCAAGCACTTCAAATGCTTCGCTGGCCACGAGAACATCCATTCTACAACAACAAAAAAGAAGGAAAAAAGAAGGAAGAAAGAACGGACGAACGGAGGAACAGCCGTACAGCATATACGGTAGGGACTGTAGTGAAAATCAATTGAAGCGCCAACAAACGCTTCAATCAATTTTACTTTGGCAAACATTGAGTGCAAAATAAATCACAGCCTCGACTCAGAGAGACTGAAGGCTCGAGACGATGGAAGATGGTCTGGTCTGGAGGTAGAGGAGGCAGGGATTGTAGGGGATTGGGGACTCAGCTGCATTCCGAGGGATTGCAAGCATCCTGCCCGCCATGCCCACCCATGCCACTGTGGCACATCCTTGTGTTTATCTTATTTATGCAAAGCTGTGGCAAACACCAACAATAACCAGTGAAAACAGGAAAAGGGAAAAGGAAAAGCACGGTAGACGCGAGGCAGCAGCTAAAAAATGAATGAATTCAATGAAATGCGGCTAAAAGTAAACCAAAGGATGCAGAGGCAACAAACCGATTGCCAATGTCTGTGTGTGAGGAGGAAGGACATCATGCTACTTGGAGGCACATCAAACATCTCAAACGAAATGAATAATTTATAGACGCATTTCCCCGCTGCCTGTGGAGTGGCAGAGTGGCAGTGGCTGTGGCTGTGGCAAGGGCGAAGGGAATCGAGAGGAGAGGAATTGTCACGTAAGCCAACTGCAGTATGTTACTTCCAGTTACAGATACACGCACCACATTCGCCACATTCCGCCGGAAGTAAGCCCAACAGCAGCAGGACACACAGAGAGAGCAGAGAGAGGGAGAGAGAGAGAGACCCACACACACACACACACATTCCATTCATGGCAAAATAAAAATGCCAATGCCAATGCAAATGCAAATGTAAATGGCAACCTGAAGTGCTTGGGATTCTTTTGCATTTATTCTCATTGCCTTGCCCCGCAAGTATGCCACCCATGTACATGTGTACATCATCGTATCGTGCAACGCACTCGCCATTTTTCCACAAATAAATTCATTTCACTTTGCAAAAGTGAATATCGAATTTGGTAACCAAAATATCATGTTCATTTAGTATTTATTCAGACGGAAAATGCATCATTTTATTGGGGAACAACATTCATGTCTTTCACGAAGAACACTATTCATAGTATATTCATTTTTTTTTACATTTTTATCATTAGAAAGATCTTAAAAATAAGTGACAATATCCCTCGCCCATCGCTGCGTAATGTTTGAAGAGCAAAAAGTTATTTTTATTTCGCGATTATCCTTCAGGCAGAGCGTTCCGAATGCGATTATCAGGATATCAAAATTCGTTTTACACAATTTATATACGAGAACAGAGAATATCTGGCATCTCTTTGGCTGGCGCTGTCTTTCACTCTGCCACTCTCTCACTTTCCCACTTCCAGTGAGCCACGGAGCAAAAAGTTTCAAATAAATGACTGCACAAAACTTTGCTAATCTCCCAGAAAATATATAAAAGTAAGAGGAAATATGCCAAACATGAAAACGAAAATTCTCTGTTGGCCAAAAAAACCGACAACAGTTGACTTTGACTGCTGGTTAAACCGCAGAAAATATTCGTCAATTTTTGAATTGCGAGATCCAGAGAGGAATCAGCGCCAAACAACAAGTTTCTTGTTCGTGTTGCGTTGCGCTGCGTTGCGGCAGTGGGAAAAATATTAATTTAACTTTGAGCATTAGACGGGCAATGACACTTGAATGGAGAACCTGTGCGACAGCCGCCCATCCTCCCGCCCCTCAACCACAACTCTCGTTAGATCCTGGCCACAACAGGCGTCAACTGCTGGTATCTGCCCCTCTATATCCCCCTACATCTCTCTGGGGGGCAGGGGGACGTCTGTCCTCTATTTGCCTATGCGAAATTTGATGCGATGTCTGCCTCCGCTGATGGTGGCAATGTCGGTGCTCGTGTCGCTGCCGTTGTTCTGTGCGGTCATTATCGTACATTTTTATGCTAAATACATTTTGTTGTGGGGACCCCGAAATACAGAGCCAAACACCAAAAGAAATCAGCTATTATCTGTGGCACAACGAATTGGGAATGCTCTGAATACCAATTTATAGATAGAAAATGGATGAATATATCGAAAATTTATCGCTGTAAATACTTGAAATACAAAATATAGAGAAAAATATCAATTATAACCAAGAAATACCCCACAATCATGCGGTTTGCGGTGACCTAAACGCTAAAGAAACCTCCAATTTCAGGCGGCTGTCAACCTTAGCGACGCGCCTGTCAATGCCTCTTTCATCTAAAGAATATCTGGAATGCCAAAATTTGCGACAGCTGTCGCCATGGCTACAGCAGACAGGACAACATAATCATCTCCGTGCCATGTTCAAGGGAGGGACTGGACCAGAACTGGACTAGATTCGGACTTGACCCCCACCGCACGCTCGTACAAGACAAATTGAACCATTTGAAGACAGATTTGTGAGTTTAATGCGGACAGGGGCCGAACAATTTCTCGTTGCGGTAGAGGAAGGTCAACAGCTCCGGCGGATGCATGCGCTCGGCTGTGCCCATCACGGCGTCCAGTTTATCAGTCGCGTAAAACAAGTGGTCGTGGAACTTCTTGGCCTTTAGTTTCAGAAAGTCGATTTCCTTGAGGGCCCGACGTTTCTGCTGCTGGTAGTCCGCCTTGGTGACCAGCTTCCCCACGAAATATTCCATCAGCTTCCGCTCGCTGCTGAAGTAATTGTTGCACTCGGCTCCATCGACCTTCACCTGCTCCACGTAACGGAAGCGCTGCCGGCAGAGAGCCTGCTCCCGCTCCAGCTTACGCTTGAAGGAGTCCAGCTCGTTGAGAAGCTTCTGCAGGCGATTGGCGTTCTCCATCTCCCGGCAGATGCTCTCCCGGATGGCCTTTACGTTGCTGTCCGTGGCCACGCGGCACAACTGGAGCTCCGCCAACTGCTGGCGCAGCTTGTGGCTGTTGCGCTGCAGCTCCAATATATCGGGACTCGTGTTGAATGCCAGCAGCTCCACGTCCATGTCCACGCACGGATCGATGTCGGGGCACTCGGGTAAGCGGGTCCCCAGCTGGCGATCCACCTCGCCCACGCGCTCCTTAATGCGCTTCACCTCTGCCAGGATTTCCTCCAGCTGCATTTCCTCAACCATTGTGGGCGGTGACGACTGATCGCTTGACTGCTCCTCTTCTGCCTCCATCTGGGAGACCTGGGAAATCTGTGAACCCTTTCGTCTTGAACGTCCTGGCGTCGGCGTCGGCGGTGGCGGCGGCTCGCAGTGGAAGATCTTTGTCTTCGGGACCCATGGCGGGGCAATAAACTTCCACAGGGTCTCGGCAGGCGGTACTTCGACCTCGGGCACACATCGCATAAGTCCAGGGGCGTTGCAGGGCAAAATTGAATAAGTGCCGTGATTCGGGGGCAACGGTTTGGCCTCAACTGGGTCTTCATTCAAGTTAGAAGTCATACTAAAATTTATTCTGGATATGGATGCACTCTCCATGGTTGCAGAGCTAAAAATAAATATACTAAGCGGCAATACGTTTGTGAGAATCGAGTAAATCACGTTTAATGTTAGGGTTTTGGCAAGTATTTCCATGGGACACTTGACTTGGTATTCTGAAAGGGAGGGATACTCGAACGTTGCACCTTTTGTGGTGGCATGCATCCACTGCGGTTTCCCCACGATGACGTTAGCAAAAGCGCTTAGGCAGCAGCAGGCACTTAACCCTCAACTAACGCAAACATTCACTGGAAAAACACACATGGGTCCTCGACCCCCTATGGGGGTGGGACCACAGATGCACAGACAGAACCAACCACAATTCATCTTCATAATAAAACGTAATGCCAGCGACAAACAAACTTAATGCGAATTTTAAATTACTTAAATGAAGAAAGAAGAACAACAGGAAAGCAGAGAAAAACGAGCAGAGGAGAGCTTAACCGTAATGAGTGGGAAAATACGATGTGGAATGTGAGGAGGTCGCGGAAACGATAATGGGATACCCTGCATATGGTGAGAGAGAGTCCAATGCCTTAAACATTGTTCTCTTCTTCTTTTTGATACTGTCGGACTCGGCGGCAGCAGCGACGCCAACTCAAACAGCAACGCATAATTGAGTAATTGAGAGTCGTGAGAGTCAGTCGATTGGATATCTTTTGGACCGACATTGCCGGTCCCCAAACATTTTGTATAACGCTCTAATATTAAAATATTCTTATTTGAAGAGGGCGGTACTTCTGCTGCTCCACTGCTTCTGTTCTGCTTTTCGATCTCGCACTTACTCTCTTTCTCTTCTTTACCTCTGCCGACAGCGCTGGCGCTGCCTGTGCAAGCTTGCTTCACTCAAGCTTCTATCTTATCGCAAAATCTCTCTGCCTCGTCGCTCTCTACCTATACTTCCTCTCTCAACGCAAACGCTTTGTTTGCCAATTTGTACTTTATTTTAATCTGCCAATGTGTTGTTGTTTTTAATTCGATCGTGTCTATTCATGTTCTGTTGTGGTTACTCTGGTTTCACCTGATCTTCCTTCTTTTCGGCGATGCGTGACAAGGGGCCCAACTCTGCGCCCGGCTGCAAGGATATTCCCAACTTCTCGATGGCGTTGCGACTAGACACCGACACTGGACCATCGCCAGAGGGACTCTCCGACTTTTTCTCCCTAAGCTCGGCGAAAAATTTGGACAAAACTTGGATGCGACCAGGGGATTCATAATGTTCAGTTTTCATGGAGGAGCTCTGACCAGTGGAGGACTGGCGTGTGCAGTGTATGCCATCGCCGCCTTCCTTTGCCTTTGATTGGTCAAGCAGCTTGAGTATCTCCATTTGGTGGGCCAGGAAGGCCTGCTCGTCTACGGTTTCCACAAATTCCGAATTTCTATTGAAAATCACATTTCCAGTAGAAGGCGCCTTGATGATGTCCGTGTAGTCACTATTGGCCTTGATGCCATGGATGCTCTCAAACAAAATATCAATCTTTCTCAGGGTATCCCAACCAGCCGGAATGAGTACAGCGTCCTCGTTAACGACCATCGGTGGAGTTTGGAACGGCAGACCATAGATGCGATGCAATAGATACTTTCGGAGGTGATCACAGTTTGTGGCTTTTTTGACGCTCGTATAGAAGAGTGCAGCGCCGTGACGAAGGCAAAATGTACGTATCCAGTGCTGCATAAAATCAATATGCTCATCACAATAGTCGTGCTCCATCAGAAAGGTGCCGCCCATGCAGTCGGTTTTTGTGACCACAACGACAAGGTCGACCCCAAGATTTGTGGTAAGTGCATCCTCGGTCAGCGGCGACAGATCATCCGCAGCGATAGCTTGTTTCAGACACGATCCCGTGTAGCCGTAACTCTGCCAAATTGTTGCAAGCCGCTCGCGTGCCTGCACCTTTTTCTCGGCAGCCAGCGGTAGGCTTTCAATATGGCGTTCCAGCACGTTTACCCAATGTTTGAGCTGCTTCGGCCAGGCCCAGGGCTCGGTGATCGAAACTGTGATTATGACGAGCACATCTCCAAAGTTATCTTCGTTGAATACAACGGGCAACAGATTTGTGTGTCCAATGTCACCATTGATTGTCCAAACTACCAACTGCGCCTTGTCTCCATTGATGTCGTCCCTGACATCGATGTAGTCATACTCCAAGCTGACGCCATACTCCGGCGACTTCCTTCCATTCAGCTTGGCCAGGAGGGACGTCTTGCCGGTTCCATTATCGCCAAAAACGATTACGGATTTGTTTGCTACCAGTCTTCTTGCGGCCCCTTTTTGCTCATGCAATATGTCGAGCCAGAGATTCTCCTTATCCTGTGCTTTTGTCATTTTTGCTGGCCATTCTTCTGGCTTTTCCGCTGCCATATTTGAGTTTCTCTCACTTTTCTTTTCAATACTAAGCTTTTAAAGAATGAATAAGGAAAATTATATATGACGAAAAAAACAAATGGCTTTCAGTTCCAGAGCAATGTTGCCACCAATTCAAACTATCGATAAATATATCGATATTGTTACACATAAAATATTATATTCGTTCTTCTTCGTATTTGCTGCAATAAAAACTATAAAAATAATTGAGTAAAAATATATAAATTAATGTTATAGAAAGCTACGATGTATATTTAACTAAAAGCAGTGATGCCACCTGTAACTTCGATAACATTTTGGATCCCATCGATTCATTTGATATTAATGTGACTGTTCGAACATATCGCGTACATTTGGAATACCAGGAACCAGGGGAAAATAAATCAACTGGCAATGGAATGATTGAACAGAACAACTCGTTTAGAAATGGGGATAAAGCAAAAGGAACACCGGCAGACAACGAGCGCGCATTGCCATTGAATGACAGCGGAGAATGAAGTAAAATCTAATTAAAAACCTTTTGCCCGATGCTGAACCAAGCGAAAATCACAATTGTCAGCGGGAAATTCACGCACACCTGCACACCTGCGCACCCACCATCGTAGAGGAGAGTTGGTGGGCAAACAAACCCGATTTCCCAGTGAGGGGCAATAATACGCAAACAAATACGAACACGAACCTCAACCTGAACAGATAGCGGAGCGGGCAGGTGAAAACATACGTCGCCTGTCCGTCCGGATGAACGAATACGGGAATCTGGCAAAAACAGAGCGAAACTTTTCGGCCAAAAAAAGAAGAAAAAAAGGCAGGTGAGCTGCCAGGGGTAAAGTTTTTCCATCTTCTTCTGTTTTCGCCCTCTGGTTAGGATGGGTGATGGTGTGGCATGGGGCATGGGGCATGTGGCAAAGGCAGGGCACAGATAACCTCCAGCAGCAAATGAAACGCGCTGTTGCACACGAAAAATAACAAGCTGCGTTGGTCAATTCATCGAATGTCGGTCAGGGCTGCCGTCAGGGAGCAAGATTGGACCTGGGGAGCAGGCAGGGATTGGGGATCGAAACAGCTGCTTAAATGGACAAAGCGACGGTGTTTGCTCTGCTTGAATTAGAAGAAACTAGTTTAGTTATGCCCCCAGGGCGTGCACCCTGAGGTCTCCGACTATTGAGTTATCCGGGCCGACATCAGGAAATTAAACTGTTTTCGGCATTATAAATTGCATTTATTATGCAAGTTTTTATGCATTTTCTATTCTTCATCCCCTTGACGTTCTTTTTAGTGTTCATTTTTTGTCAAAAATGTTGAATTTTTGTGTGTGGTTAAGCATTCCATTATGTGGCTGCAGAATGTGCCATTTCGTTGACTCTCTTTTTGGTGACTCTGTGGCATTCATACGCCGCCTAGTTGAGTTTGCCTTTGTGGCAAGGAAATTGGATTGTATACCGACCAAAAACTAAATAAAAATAAAACTAAAAATAAAAAACTAAAAAAATGAATTCTACTGGCTGTGGCAGTGGCAGGCCTAGTGGCGCTGCTTGTGCTGCTGCTGCTGCTGATGATGATGATGATGATGGTGGTTTCCAACTGAAACTGATAGTGTGAATATGTCCCTACATTCAATGGGGGGGATAGGATATTTAAGCGCGCGCCTATCAAACACTGTCGCCTCCGCCACACAATAAATCTTTGTCAAGGGCCCAAATTGACATTTTACAACCAAAAAAGCCAAAGCCAAAGCCGAGGCGGAGCACAAAGTACTTACTTTGCAGTTGTTGTTCGTGTCCCTGCTGCCACGCTGATATTGTTGTCAGCAATGATGGCCCAAAGCATCAGCCACATGCGTTGCGGCGGCTCGGCCACACACGGGGAGTATCCACAGTCCCAGGACACACACAAGTGGGCCGATATCTAGCCCCCTTGCTGCCCCCAACACTCAGACGATTTAATATCTGATGTGGCTTCGAGGCGTGCCCGCTGTCGCTGACGATCCCCACTCATCACATTATCCTTTGTCCTCGTCGCGGCTGCACATGGTCCTATATTGAAGTCATCTGTAAGGCTCCTGTCCTCAATGGCAGACTGCATTAAGCGTTCATTAAGCTGTTAGCAGTAAGGGAAAACTGCTGGAACTAAAAAGGCTTACCCTGATGATAAAACTGGGAGAAATATAGCCATGGAAAATACTGTCTTATCGAATACCATTCGTTACATTGTCAGTTCCAAATTAATCGTCAAACTATGAGGGTAAAAAGTATTTTGATTTTGTTAGCCGTTTTTTGGGTAAGTGAAATAAAATAAAATAAATAATACAAATGATTAGCAAATTATACGAGGCTCGATCATCGTTACTTACAGTTCGCCCATATCCATGCGGATTTCGCTGAGGATGGTCTTAAAAAGCATAATGAGTACAGAAAAATGCACGGTGTCCCGGCCCTAAAGTTAGACTCGGATATCACCAAAGGCTGTGAATCATATGCCCAGGTATGGATGCAATTCGAAACGAATTCGAAGAGTCAAAATATCTAATGCTTTTGTTGTCACACACAGACTCTGGCCGAATTGGGTAAGCTTGAGCACTCGAAATCAGAAGATCGTCCCGGGCTTGGAGAGAACTTAGCCTACACCTACTCCGATCCCCTTTCCGTTGTAAAGATGTGGTATGATGAAATATCCAAGTACGATTTTAAGAAGCCAGGATTCAATATGGAAACCGGGCACTTCACGCAAGTCGTCTGGAAGGCCTCTACCCACCTGGGTATGGGCAAGGCTACAGAGTGAGTAATCATCGATCATGGATGCATGTACAATATATAATACTTGACTGCAACATATACTCACAGCAAGCTTGGCAGAATTTGGGTTGTGGGCCGGTACAAGCCACCAGGAAATTTTAAAGGGCAATTCGAAGAAAATGTTCCCAGGAGGAAGTATGTACTCGAAAGACTCTTGTGAAAGAAATCTTAATATTAATTTCGTTTCTTTTAACCAGCTATGGTAATTCAATAATCTGTTCAACATCACTTGGCTTTGCTGCCCTTACTCTAATTTTGGTTCTTAATTAATGCATTAAGTGGATCTCTAGTAATTCGGATTGTGATTGGGTATTTAAGTTCAAAAAATTCAAAATTTAATAACGTAAAATAAACCATCGTTCGATTATGTCTCCAAGGGAATGGTATTCAAACCATTCATTCCTTCATAAGCTATAATCGTCGTCTTATCAACATTGACTAATCATAAGCTCAGAAATCAATAAAGATATGGGCCCTAAGAGTTGGATTGTGTAATCGGGAAAGGACTTGGCCAAAAGGATAAGTATGCGGCGGGGGGTGTCTGTCTAAATGTGCTGCTAATGATGATAGTTTCGAAAAGGGTACCAACACGAAATTGTATTTGAAATTCAAATAAGCTTTACACGCAGTGCCAGAGGGGCCCGGGGCCTGTACCACGACCTGGAACCCACATATGCATAGGGCTGGGTGGCATGTGGAGGGATGGGGCTGTTGGGTTAATTTGAAAACGTGCGATAAGGAAATTCAATTTTTTCTCCCCCTGAAAGCCGGGACCCGGCCTGCTTTCTGTTGCCTTTCTATTTTTTTTTTTTTTTTTTATTATTTTTATTCTTTCTTTTTTTGGCAATCAGCATCGAGGCAAACAAAATTCCCCACTGGCCGTGTGTCTCCTGCTGCTGCTTCTGCTGCCTTTTTCTCTCATTCATGGTATTGTAATTTAACATTTTGTTGTCGTCGCTGTTTCGTTTTTCTCCATTGGGAGCTGCCGAGAGTCGTCCTGGGGCCCCGAGCAGCTGCCGGCAGCGCATTAAATCCTTAAGCACACATTATTATTCAATCAGATATGAAGTTTTATTTATACCTTTCTTTCTCTATTTTTTTGGCTCTTACGTTGCTTTTGTTGGTGTTGTCATCGGTTTTGGATTCGGCATTCCGCATCCGGTTTCCTGTGTTTCCGTGCTGGGCTCCATGCGTGGATTTTTCGATTGTCTTGGGTGCTCCTCCCGCCTAATGACATTCAAATTGCTTCCATCTCTGATGCCCGTTTCACCTTTCATTTCAAACACACACACACTCGAAAAATTAATGGAATTGCAGATCTCTCGCCACCGCAGGGAATACACTCGTTTAATTTTCTACTTTTTTTACTTTGAGCTAAAGCAAAAGAAAAGAGATTCCGACTTGATGCACTTAAAACTTAAGAACGCCAAACGGATAAGGATGTTGATTTGACTGTGCTTTTGCGGATGTCCTGCTTCCCATCGCCATCGCCATCGTCACTTCATTGGGTCTTGATGCCTCCTCATCAACTATTTATAACTTGAAATTGGTCGTAAAATTTATGTGCATCATAAATGCGGCACTGACAAAATGTTATGAAATCAAATTTACACACCAAAACCATCCCTAATGACAGCGAGGAGCAAATTTTCACGCGAAACGAGAACGCGCTGGACTCGGACCCATCAAGGATGTGCGGGGGGAGGGGCGAGGGGGGAGGGATAGCGATGGGGAACTGGGCGAAAGAGCTGCGCTGCCATTGGCCTGAAAATTGTTTAATTACGCCTCGCGTACTTAAATTGTAATGGCGCTGACCTAATTGAGTAATAATTAAAATGAAGTGCATGCTAAATTGTTATTAATTATTAAAATGTTCGCAAAGGTCCACCAGGAACCGGGACCTTCATCGATTGCATTTTTCTTTCCCCACAAAAAAGGGAGAGGAAGGAAGGAAAACTTCTAGCAGCCGCGATAGTTTGTTGCAAGTGTCGCTGCACTGAGAGTTATGACTCCAAGCGGACAAATTAGAATTGCATTTTCACTGGCGAGGAAATGTTCGGGTCATAATTGTTTGGCAGAATGCGAAATAAATGGGGAGAGTTCCCCACAAACGACGATGTTTTCGGCGGGGAGTACGGGGAACTGTACTCCTCCTGTTTTTCTAGAGAAAGAGGTAATTTACTTCATCGAATGAATGATGGCCGTGCACAACATGTTAAATGCGCCAACCACTCGAAACAAATACACCCACGCACGGAGCTGTTCGAGTCCTGTAGCAACGACACATTTCAATATAAATTATTGTCAATGGGAGTGCATAAAATGTCGGCATGAAGCTGCAACATAAAAGGCAGAAAAAAATAACAAACAACAAACACACTCATACATACATACACATTCACGTTATTCATTGTGAAAGCAAGTGCCAGAGCCACAGAAACAGTCACAGCCAGAGAGCGCAGAGCCCCAGCAAGAGCCAGAGCGACGACGTGACTGCAAGTAGATGGATGCACGGGGCGTATGCGCAATGCGATATGCAACAAATTGCTAAACAAATCAAATTTATTGCTAGAGTTGCGTGGAGTACGAGGAGTACGCATGTAAAGCGTCACGGAGATAGCAGAAATTAATATGACTCGCCATTTGTTCTGCCTGTTCTGCCTGTTCTGCTGTTGGTGGCTGCTGGCTCTCCTCTCGTTTGGTGGCTATCAGCGTTTTGTATAACTTCATTTGGGAATGCTCTGTTCTGTTTGCGTTTTCTTGTTTTGTTTTGTTTTGTTTTGTTAAAGTGTACTTTAACACACAGAGACACACAGGCAAAGGCAGAGGCACAGACGCTGGCACTGGCAATGGGCGCAGGCTGCATGCATAAAAACATGGCGGTTGGTCCGAGCGGAAGTCCGTCTTGTGCTGCGTTAAATTTATGCCAGACTGCGGCTATGCTGCACTGCTGCTGCTGTTGTTGCCTCTTTCGCTGTGGCTCTTGGCGATACAATGGGTGAAATGAGCTGAGAAAGAGGTAAGTTCCGCTTGAGGGAATGTCCCCAAGAAACCGACCAATTAAAGAGTTATTTAAAGTAAATTTTAAACCCCAAAGGGAAACTTTCTTTCTTTAAATTTCCATTTGGGGTTATTCAGTTATGCATTAGCTCTTAATTACTCCATTTTCGAAACGACTTCAGCCGCGACTCCATTTATTGTACCCATTGTCGCCATTCGAGGCAGTTATTGTTGTTGCTGATTTTTATTTTCTCAATTAGGAAGTTGTTTTTATTATTGTTGTTTGTTGCATACATTGAAACAAGCTAAATACGCACACACACAGAAGGGCAGAGAAGAAAAGGAGAGAGGAGAACAAACATGGCGGAGCAGACACTTATTCATCAGGCAGGAAGTTTGCTGGCTGCCATCATTGTTGCTGTGGCTGTTCGCTGCGGCTGCTGTTGCTGTTGCTGCTGTTGCTGCTGCTGCTGTTGTCGAGCAGACTTGTTAGTTGTTCCGTGGGTGTTTGCCGCTCATGCAAATTGCATAAGTAACAAAAACGTGGCAACAAAATATAGAAAAAGAAAGCAAAAGGAAAAAAAGGGGAAAAATAGCAGAAACCAACAAGGAAAAATGGTGGCAAGGAAAGTTGCTCTCTCGCACTCGTAGTCGTATATTTTTTGAATTTATATTTAACTGTATTACAAGGAAACAACTTCAGCAACACCCCCAAGACCTCCCCACCCGGAATCGGAAGTTATAGTTATGCCGCTTGCGCGGACGCACACATACTACTATATATAGGAAAAACAGTAACAAAAGTTTATTTAAAACTTTTGCGGTTAAGCTTGTTACTTGCCAGCTACTTTTGGAGCCCTGCAGCCCCCAGCAAAAGACCAACCCCGACCTCCCTGCTAACTCGTTTAGTTCAAGAGTTCTGCTCTACAAAATATTTAAGCTGCAGTTTTTCTAGAGGCCGAGACCCGTGCCATAAACATCAACGAGAGGCAGAGCACGTGTAGTCCATTGGTAGTCATAAAAATTATACAGACTTTGACTTTGACTATGCCATTAACCTTTGCCCCGAGGCCTCACCTCTGGCTCTGGCTCTGGCTCTGGCTCGAGCCCCTCTCAATCTCATCTTAATCAGCTGCTGGATTAACAAACTTTATATAGCTGCTTAAATTTTCAACATTCTAGGAACTTGAGCAAGCTCCGGGTGTGCTGCCGCTGCCAGCCAGGCATCATAAAAATTTTCAATTTCATTTGCCTGGCACAAAGGAACCCCAGGCCTGGCAGGCATGAGGTGCCAGTGCCCAGAGCATGATGGTATGGTGGCAGAAGGTAGGAATAGGAGCAGATGTTGGGGCAAGAGATGCTGCAGCAGATGCAGGAGACGATGCAGGAGTTTGGAGAAGCAGTTGAAGTTGGGATGGCAGATGAAACTGCAGGATGCTGCTGGCATATCGATGACGGCCAGAAAGAACGACAGCAGGCACTAGAGTGTGGGAGCCAATAAAAGTGTCGAACGTTGCCTGACAAAGCGCTGGCCCTGCTTTGTATTTATGATGAGCCGTTCCATGCCAAAGTCCCTCCTGCGGGTCACACTGCCATCCGCCCAGTGTCCACGATAGGTCTGGCTCCTGGCTCTGTCTCCAGGCTCAGGTCCTGGCTCTAACTCTGTCTCCCCGTCCCAGTCCCTGGCCTCTAGCCCCTAGCCGCCAGCTTAAAGCATTGCTTGGCCTGGCAGTTGGAGTTCAGTTTTTGTGCGGGTCACAGCGGGATGCCTAACCACTAGAAATGGGAACACTGAGAGGGGGCCCACAATTGATGGAATTCCAATAAATTCTCTCAACTTTTCTGCTTTTTCTTTTGGCCAAGTTAACTGTGTGTGTGTGTGTGTGTCTGTGCAGCAGATTTTAGAGCCATATTTTTGTTGGGCATTTGAATTTTGAGCTTTTCTTTCCTCGTTTCCTGCTCTTTTTCTGAGAAATAAATTATGGCTTAATTTAATTTGAGGTGCCTGCCCTGCCGCCTGGCAATGTGGCAAAATGTGTGTCTGTGGTTGCTGGATTTATATGCATGACCCCTCCTCCCCGGGGGTGGTGTGAGATTAGTTGCCAATTCGCTTCGAGTCTTCGAATGATTCATGGTTAGATATTTCAGCTTTCACCGCTCTCTCTCTCGCTCTCTCTCTCTCTCTCTTTTTGAGACCATAATTAATCTTCTACATTTATAAAAATAAAGAAAACTCCGCAGCCCTAAATGAAGATATGAAAAGCCAAAAGCCGAAAGCCGAAAGCTGCAGGGGAAAGCGAAAGTTGGAAAGGCAGAAAAAAGAAAACCAGCAACAAATAAGCAAACAACTGGAAATAAACTTTTTTTGGCTGGGAAATTTTCTCATTAAGCGCAATGCAGTTTGCCACTTCAGCGCGCCCCATCGTGGCCGTCCCCCCACCCAGCGACCACCAGCTTCCCGCTTCCCGCTTCCGGCTCCTGGCTAACCGGAAATGCATCAGTGTCAGAGTTTCGTTCGTTGGTTGCGCAATTTCGTTAAGAAGTGCGCAAAGTTGTTAAATTTTACGATTTAATTGCGAAACTATTAAAAATTACGTCGCCTCTGTCGCTGCCTCTGGTGTGGCTGCAGCAAGGAAAAGGAACAGCCTGTGGCAGGAGGAGCATAGCATCGCATCGCAAAGTTTTAAGTATCAAAATGGAGCGCTTAATGATGCCCCCCACCCACACACACACACACACACACACACACACACACAGAAAGACAGAGACAGCTATCTGTGACTCTGCGACGTATCTGTGTTGCACATTCACAAAATATGCTGCCTACCCACCACCCCGCTCTGCAGAATCACTGCGCCCCATTCTTTTTTGTCTTATTTGTTTTTGTTTCGCGGCACCCCTCGTAAATATAATTTAAGTAAAAGAGTTTATTAAACTTACAATTGATGAGGGCGAGGGTGGGGGTCTTCCTTCCATAAGTAATAAAATGACAAAATGAAATGGTTAAATTAATGTGCAACGTAATCAGCGTTCCGTCTGCCGTCTGCCGACGGGGGGAGGGATGGAGACAGCGGCTGAGAGAGCAAAGAGAGAGTCGAGAATATGTGGCAAAAGTTGGAATCTCTGGCCCCGGCACTCAAGACAAATTAACTTAATTACTCCAAACTGGCTGCCAGAGAGGCTGGCAAATGTGGCATTGACTCCCCCTTGAATCCTCCCCCATCTCCCAGTCACGGGGCAAAGGTGAAAGTTTCATATGGCATTCGGCGCAAGTGCGAAGTGGAGCATGCCCCACAGGGAAAATGGAATGAATTTGCAGCAAATGATTTAAGAAGAATATTTCTATAAAATTGCTTGAAGTTTATACTAATTTCATTACATGTGCATTTTGTGTGAAAGTTTCCCGAAGGAACAAAAATAAAAAGTGGATTTCCTCTAGGAAACCTGTAGATTAAAGAGGTATTTCTGGTGAGGTTTGAACATAGTTTTTGTGGAAAGTTTCTTGATGAAACTTGGAATTAAAAGAACCACATTCATATTTCTTGAGGCGACTTCTGGGATAGAGGAGAACTTTCTCTTAGAATATCTAAAGATTAAAGCGGTTTTTCTTAGAGTAAGAAAATATTTATTAATTATTATTTTTTTTATTTATTATTAGTCAAATAGAAATGGTTTCCTATTATGTTTCTTTTAGGCACGTTTCGATCATCTATAAATCCCTACTTATAGCCAAGAAACATAAAATTCTACCAAAACTCTATTCGATATAAGGAAATTGGTTTAATATTCACACTTTAAATGTTTAATGGCCATTATCGTTTCCCTTGCCCCATGCCACGGAGCAGCAAACGTGTGCACTCCACTCTCAATTTGTAATGATGTTCATATACTCGTCCTCGTATGAGTTATTTGAATAGATTGCAATTGATATAAAAACCCCAGTCTGCGGTTAAATTGTAATGTATTGTAGATAAACAATAATTACGCACATTTAAGCACACACACACGCAAATTAACTTGAGCGCATACTTGTTCGAGTAACTGTGTGGTGCGGCAGTGGCACTGGGGGTCCAAGGGAGTCATTTGTTGCTGTGGATGTTGGTCACTTGGTTGGTTGTACGGTTGGTTTGTTGGCCTCTGGTCGGTCGGTGGGTCTGGTCTGTCTCCTCCGTTTTGGTTCAGTTCGGTTCAGTTCGGTTCGGTTTGGTTTTGGTTCGGGGTCTGGTTTGGTCATTACAGATTTATCGCAACATAATGTAGGTGTGCACGATTTATGCACAGTTTGCTGAGAGCGACAACAGTAACGATGCCAACAAATCACAGCAGAGGCAGCACCAGCAGCAGCAGCAGCAACAGTAATGATGATATGGCAGTAGAATCAAGAAGCGCCGCAACAACAACGGCAACGGCAACGGCAGCAACAAAATGGCCGGCAGCCATCAAGCGGCAACAATGGCAAACCGGAGGCTTCATACATGTGTGTGTATTAGCTTGTGTGCGTGTATGTGTATTCTGATTGCCACCCATAATGGGGGGAATGTGTGAGGCTATCTCCTCCGGACTACGGTCTACGGACTCCGGACTCCGGACTCTGGCGGAATCCTCTCTGACCTCCTCCCTGCATATCACTTAATGGTTCGTGTGTGTGCGCCTGATGCGGAAACGGAAACGCCCCACAAATCGTGGCCTAATGATCGGGCTTTTATTTAATTAATTGTTGATAACAGCTCCATGCCCAGCGGAACTGCGTCACACAGAACGGGGTGCGACCTCAACTGGTGGCCTGTCTCCAATCAGAGCTTATATTTTTTCCACAATGCATTGCTGAACGCACAAATTGATCTCTCAACCATTAATGATGGCGTTGAATAATTTCTGAGATTTTTGTTTGCACATTTTCTCGGCAATTTCATGCCACATCCGATTCAATATGTCCGCGTGGCCAGGGTCTGAGTCCTACATCCTGCATCCTCCATCGTCCATCGACATGCACATGTCCACACAATGGGATAATTAAAATGCTTGGTTGCGGCTCTCTCTGTGGGTGGGTGCTGGGAGTGATACTACGCGTCGCGGATGTTTAACCCACTGTGACGACCTGGACCTGGACTCGCTGGTTCAGCGTCGAGGGTCCCGCCAGTGTCATTACATTGCAATTATCAGTCACAATAAAAACGGCCACAACTCAAAAATTTAATTGAAGCCTTCGCACGAGGGCGTCGTAATTGTTAACTTTCATTATGTAATATCCGTAACGACGGTTCGCGGTCCAGAGTCCACTCCGGCCTGGACCTTGGCTTCTCGCCGGGAGATTATGGGAATTCCGAATATGGGGGCGGAAAGGCAGCGGCAAAAAGCTGAAAAATTGCAAAAATTGCAACGCTTTCATTACGCATTTCGCATTGCATATTTGCTCCACTTTCTCCCTCTCGCCTTCTCGTTATCTCTGGCAATTATGCCAGCACACGCATATATCAATTAAATACTTTTATGATTCCATAAAACGGAAGGCACAAGCATCGGCCAGTTGCATCCGTAATGACAGTTTAAGATACGGAAAACCGATCAAGAAATGACACAAAAAGTTTTTTATGGCAGAAGCGCAGGAAGGGGGAAAGTTCCTCTAATCAAATACTATTGTATAGGAGCACAATTCAAAGACTTTTTTCTCTATAAGTATTTATGAAAAGGTCAATGAACTTTGAGCTCTGGTTTTGCGCTTTAAACAGGTCTAGTCTTTCGAGTCTTATATCAAAATCGCTTCACCCACATTCCATAATCATTTTCATAAAGGGTCACAATATGCACCCCAAATATCTACTGAATATTTATAATGCAGCGACTGCTTTTAGCTGTGCTCCTTCGGGTCAAAGGAGTTCTCTCTCGTTTTAATATATTCCCCTGCACGACTTTCATTTGTTTTCACTTTCGTTTCCATCATGGAAATGCTCTAGGCGGGGGGGAGATTCTCCGTTCTGTGCTGGATTTAAAGTGTTTGACTTTGAGTGCGATGTTTTGTCTCGAGTCGAATGTGAAGCTGTTGCGTTCCATGGAGAAGCAGGCGCCTCTATATGATCGGGATCACGGAAGTTACGGGAAGAGGTTGGCCAGCGAGAATTGTGCGGAAACAGTAGAGTCGGATCAGTGTTTCACAGCGCTCGCATTCAATATATTACTTTTCTTGCGTTCATTATGGCAAGCTCCTTTATAATATCATCAGAATTCAGTTTCTCTGTAATTTTATGCTCTGTTGGCAATGCGCGCCACAAAATAGCCAAACGCTTTATTCAATTTTAGTATTTTTTCGTATTAATTGATATTTTTACAATATACGGTTACACTGGGAAAAATTACCTAAAATTGTTTGTGTTGTTGTGTTGTTGTAGTTTAAGTTAGTGATGTAAATTTGAATGAAAACATCGATGTCGATGTCCATCGATGTTGTCAAAATCAAACATCGATGTTGGATTGATACATCGGATTTATTCTTCGATGCGTCGATGTATGACCGATGTTTAAAATCTTTCCCATTTGATTATAAAACGAATATTCAACAAAGGAACATTATGCTTTCATAACAGTCTTTTACATATCATTGTGGATCAGAGATAACTAATATTTCAAATAAGTACTATTTGTCAATGCTTTGCAAAAATCAAAATACGACTTAGTCGCACAAGTTAAAGTCTATTACGTTTTCAATTTAATATGTTAGCAGCCGCTGAGTACACCCGTTCAAAATACACCCAGAAGATGCCATTAACGTCAGAAATTGCATTGCAATTTTGTATAAATTAGGATAGGTACTTTTCATACCGTCCCAAAAACACGAAGGATTGCTTTCAAATGAGGCAGGCATTGCTGTGTTTGCTGCTTACAGATTTGAAATTAATTGATCGATGTTTTGCAAAACATCGACGCATCGCTCAACCTCGGTACAGGCAAAAACACCGTAAAAAATCGGCAAAAATCGGCAAAAAAAACATGTTTTTACATCACTAGTTAAAGTTAGCTTAATAGTTTCAAATCTATATCTAATTGTGGTGCCCGTTGCAATCTTCGCACCTCTTGGCGCTGCTCTGGCTGTATGACATTAGACTTGGCTAATAGACTAGCTATAAAACAGAGACGGTCTTATCGGTAAATCATGTAGTGAGAGCGAGAGATATATATACGTCCAGTAAGCTGGGAGCAACGCTGCTGCAGAGATTATTGACTGTTGCAATTTTAAGAACCAATTTTGCTGGCTGGCTGACTGTGTGTGTTGGAAAACATCATATTATCAATCATGATAATCATGATATCAATCATCTACGCAAAAAACTTAGCAGCTATAAGTGGAATGATTAACCTAAAAGTAAACAATTTAAGACACGTGAAAAGGCATTCCAAGTGGTCTCTAAAATCTAGTAATATATAAAAATATAAATGGGAAATCGTCAAATTGTGCTGCTCACCTCGTTAAAATGTATATTGTTGGCCTAATGTCATGTCTCTAAAGGTGCAATAGCTTTTTGAATACAATTGTCTTGTAAATGCAACTCTGTTTCGACTGGTAATCTGGCCATCACCAAAGCCTATCGGATGTTCTTTCTTTTTATCACCCGGATTTGTGCAAGTCGTGGATTTTTTCTCCGTTGTGTTTATTAGTTAATGCACTTGCTTAATCTTGTCACGTGAGTTTTTTTAATTATTCGAAGACATCCTGCCTCTCGGAGTGATCTATAAGTTGAAATCGTTTATATATGGTATTTTATTTGTGCTAAAAGGGCAGAGTACAGGGTTTCTTAGAATATGTAGAGTGTGTGTGCTTTTTTTTCGTTCTATTAATTCCAAATTGTGAATCCTGGAGAGATGGGTGCGTCTGCGCTGTACGGATTAGCACAGTTCCGCCTGCTCTCACCTTTCGTCTGCTCTGCAGCAGAGTTTCGTCATTCCGCTGCCACAGGCGGCCGCCATTAGCGCCACAAGCGTCTGCAGGGGTGTGTGTCTGTGTGTGCTTCGCTTCCAAATGTTTTAGGTTCGGTTCTTTTCATATAATATTGGAATATTGTCGATCAATATTTATCTAACACTAAAATATTTTCGAACATTTACATAAATTGGAAACGTAGGATAATGCTGCCTATTAAACCAATGTTGCCACTTGCTATTTTTAAGAAAACATATGTATATTTTTCCAATTAGAAGCCACGTTTTTTTTCCAGTGAACTTTTCCAACTCAATGTTCACGCTCGTTTTTTAATGGTTTTCGGTTGAATTCGGCAAATAGGAAAAACGTAATGTGGACCGCCGAGTAGACGGACTTATGTACGTCTATGTCTGTATGAATGCCGAGTCGTTAACCGCCAATATTCGATTAAATTTTGTAGCGGTGATAGCGTTTCCTATTGCATGCTGATGTATCCATGACCGTCTGTCTGTTGGTTTGTATTAACCCTTTGATCTTGCAATTTGTAGAATGGGGAGTAACTAAATATTGGTGTGCATTTTTCTGTAATATTCGTTATATGTAAGGAAAACCCCCAAAAGGCTGTAGGAGCTTTGAAAGTACCTTCTTCGACTTGACTATTGCGTTCAGTTTTGCTGACGATCAGACTACCCCTATTTTAAGGCTATCAGAGGTTGCAATGCGCATTTGAGGTTGATTAATGGTTTACTATAGAAGATCGCGAATTGCGATTATTAAGGGGGTGTTTCAGTGCCAACCTTTACTGCACCAATCAGGGAAATGCTGTCACCTGCCACAGCACTATCTTTATCGCGACCGTCTCGTGCCTTATACATCTTTCCAAATATACGAATATACAAAATATTATATACACCTATGTCTATCTCTTTCTCGCCCCAAAATGTTGCAGTGTATAAGTGTATTCGCTGTACAATGGAATGCAGCACCAACGAGTTGAGCGGCTCTGGCAGCGGCAGCCTCATCGGCCGTTGCCCATATCGCACCGTTCGTGCCAAAGGAGTAGGCGGAGTCCAGCAGCTTCCAATGAAGAAGGCTGGCACCAAACAGCGTCTGACCAGACAGACGCGCGATAAGTCCATGACTCTGGCTGCCGCTCGTATTGCCCCAACATCCCCAGTGAAGATGACTCCAGTGCCCAAGTGTATGACCACCAGGAATCAGGCTCGGAGGCAGATTATAACAGCAGCTACCAATAAATATGCAAACTCAGATCGACCAGTGGACGATATATATCCACGTCCAAAAGCTCCGACTACGGCTACGTCACAGTCCAAGCCAGGCATTACCATTTCGGGTCGCGGTAGCGTCGTGGGCAGAACTGGCAAGATCCCAGTCTCAAGTCCAAAGCCAAGCAGTCAAGGCTTAGTCTCGGTTAAAGCTTTACCACCACGCTCAAGCCAAGTTTCAACATTAAAACCATTCGCCAAGGCAACCCCTGCCTCCACATCCAGCTCTATGACGGCGTCCACCGTGGTTGTGCCCTCCACGCCCACAGTCTCAAGCAGCAGCCAGGTGACTGCCAGTCCATTGGCGAGCACGGTCGGAGCTGAAGTGGGAACCACCACGACTAGCTCTTTCGTGACAGTAAAATCCAGAGGCGAGAAAGAAATGCAGACAGAGCGCCTGGACATATTCACTGATCAGCACTTTTTAGAGATTGTACGCCCACAGATGGCGGAAATGAATCCCCGCCAGAAGTTAAACTTCAAGAAAAAGGTACTCCATTCCTTAATAGAAACCTTTGATGATGCCACTGACTTCCCAAATGCTGAGGAGCTACAGCACTTCAACATTAATACACCTTCTGGCTTTGAAGACGTCTCGGATGGTGAGATGCGCCTGATGCGAGAGCTAGCGAGTCTGGTTTGTTCCGCCAAGCGCTCGGACGCAATCTCAAAGTCCACTCCTCTGCCTGTCGTCGCGGACACTCTGCGCCCGGTGGTTCAACCCAAAACCCCAGCTCCTGTGCCAGTTCCACAACCGTGCTACGTCATTCGGCGCACCACCACACAGGGCAAAGTAGTAAACGTGGTCACGTCTTCGGAGGAGAAGGAGAAGGAGATCGGGCGCAACGCCAAGCCGAGCGGCGCGGTCACGATCGTCAGTCTCGGTGTTAATAGCCCCACGGAAGAGCTGGGCAAGAAGAGCGCCAGCAACTGTTCCGGGGCCAGCGTCAGTCGTGTTTCCCGGGCTCCTATGGGTGGATCCAGGAAAGTCACAGAGGGCGCCTCCCCGATGAACACCCCATTCGGCTCGACCCCACCACAGGTGTTGCTCGCTAAGCACGGACCCCTCAAGGTACGCACAAAGCCCAGTGAATTCTCCGTCTGCGAGCCCATGCTGACTTTGGGCATGGGCATGGGCATGGTCCCAGACTACCAGCGGCCCCGCTACTCCAGGACCGTCGCACCTGGCCCCGGATCTATAGCTGGCCAAGCAGCAGCTGCCGCTGCCCCACACGACAGAAAGATGAGGAAGTCGACAGGTAGCGTATCCGCCAGCCAGGAGCAGCCCCCGCCGCCCGGCTTGGCTCTCAAAGGCCTCTTGCAGCCCAAGCCGGCCACCGGGTCCCCCCTGTCAGGTGGGCCCGGCCTTTCCCTGAAACGGAGCCTTCCCTTGGCCAACGCCCAAAAAAGCATGGCTGATGTGGTAGCCGATCCGCAAGAGCAGGAAATGCGTCGAACCCAAGGTTCAGAAGAGTATATGGAGACCGCTGGTACCATCGCAGCCAATGACTTATCGGGCTTGCTGAAGGAAGATTTTGACGACATTTTGGGCATGTAAGGCAATCCGAGAGTCCGAATAAACCTTGACGCATGCTTGAGATAATACATTTGAATACTATACATTTATAGTCCCAAAAGAACACTGAAAGTTTGTATGACAACATTTTTAATTTTCTATTCGTATAATTGATTCCAATACTTGACATTCGGATAACCATTAAATACATCACACGAATGAGTTATGAAATTATATACATAGATGACTGTCTATTTGGACACTCGAGTATGTACAATACAGTATAAATGACGTGTGTATTAACTATCAACTGACAATTTGTGGTTAAATCAAATTCTTAATTCTTTTCAATCCTTGATTTTTTGCATTCATTTAAATAAAAGTTGTGAACATTGTAAACATTGCAATTGCACCAAAAAGAAGCGTTTTCGTGTGAAGGCAGTGGGACTTAGTAAGGTATGCATAAGCGCTCAAAACATGATGTAGGAATCCATCACTGGGCGCTGATCAACTTGTAAACGCTGTAAAACCGTAGAGTTTTGTTCTGCAGAATTCTCTGTACCTATATACTGAATATATATAATGCAGCGACTGCTTTTAGCTGTGCTCCTTCGGGTCAAAGGAGTTCTCTCTCGTTTTAATATATTCCCCTGCACGACTTTCCTTTGTTTTCACTCTCGTTCCCATCATGGAAATGCTCTAGGCGGGGGGAGATTCTCTGTTCTGTGCTGGAATAAAAGTGTTTGTCGAATATGAAGCTGTTGCGTTCGGTGGAGAAGCAGGCGCCTCTATATGATCGGGATCACGGAAGTTACGGGAAGAGGTTGGCCAGCGAGAATTGTGCGGAAACAGTAGAGTCGGATCAGTGTTTCACAGCGCTCGCATTCAATATATTACTTTTCTTGCGTTCATTATGGAAAGCTCCTTTATAATATCATCAGAATTCAGTTTCTCTGTAATTTTATGCTCTGTTGGCAATGCGCGCTACAAAATAGCCAAACGCTTTATTCAATTTTAGTATTTTTTCGTATACGGTATATACAATACGGTTACACTGGAAAAAATAACCTAAAATTGTTTATGTTGACTAATTTTTAATTTTAGTTTAAGTTAGCTTAATAGTTTCAAATCATGCAGTGAGAGCGAGAGATATATATACGTCCAGTAAGCTGGGAGCAACGCTGCTGCAGAGATTATTGACTGTTGCAATTTTAAGAACCAATTTTGCTGGCTGGCTGACTGTGTGTGTTGGAAAACATCATATTATCAATCATGATAATCATGATATCAATCATCTACGCAAAAAACTTAGCAGCTATAAGTGGAATGATTAACCTAAAAGTAAACAATTTAAGACACGTGAAAAGGCATTCCAAGTGGTCTCTAAAATCTAGTAATATATAAAAATATAAATGGGAAATCGTCAAATTGTGCTGCTCACCTCGTTAAAATGTATATTGTTGGCCTAATGTCATGTCTCTAAAGGTGCAATAGCTTTTTGAATACAATTATCTTGTAAATGCAACTCTGTTTCGACTGGTAATCTGGCTATCGATGAGTGCCCATCACCAAAGCCTATCGGATGTTCTTTCTTTTTATCACCCGGATTTGTGCAAGTCGTGGATTTTTTCTCCGTTGTGTTTATTAGTTAATGCACTTGCTTAATCTTGTCACGTGAGTTTTTTTAATTATTCGAAGACATCCTGCCTCTCGGAGTGATCTATAAGTTGAAATCGTTTATATATGGTATTTTATTTGTGCTAAAAGGGCAGAGTACAGGGTTTCTTAGAATATGTAGAGTGTGTGTGCTTTTTTTTCGTTCTATTAATTCCAAATTGTGAATCCTGGAGAGATGGGTGCGTCTGCGCTGTACGGATTAGCACAGTTCCGCCTGCTCTCACCTTTCGTCTCCTCTGCAGCAGAGTTTCGTCATTCCGCTGCCACAGGCTGCCGCCATTAGCGCCACAAGCGTCTGCAGGGGTGTGTGTCTGTGTGTGCTTCGCTTCCAAATGTTTTAGGTTCGGTTCTTTTCATATAATATTGGAATATTGTCGCTCAATATTTATCTAACACTAAAATATTTTCGAACATTTACATAAATTGGAAACGTAGGATAATGCTGCCTATTAAACCAATGTTGCCACTTGCTATTTTTAAGAAAACATATGTATATTTTTCCAATTAGAAGCCACGTTTTTTTTCCAGTGAACTTTTCCAACTCAATGTTCACGCTCGTTTTTTAATGGTTTTCGGTTGAATTCGGCAAATAGGAAAAACGTAATGTGGACCGCCGAGTAGACGGACTTATGTGCGTCTATGTCTGTATGAATGCCGAGTCGTTAACCGCCAATATTCGATTAAATTTTGTAGCGGTGATAGCGTTTCCTATTGCATGCTGATGTAGTCATGACCGTCTGTCTGTTGGTTTGTATTAACCCTTTGATCTTGCAATTTGTAGAATGGGGAGTAACTAAATATTGGTGTGCATTTTTCTGTAATATTCGTTATATGTAAGGAAAACCCCCAAAAGGCTGTAGGAGCTTTGAAAGTACCTTCTTCGACTTGACTATTGCGTTCAGTTTTGCTGACGATCAGACTACCCCTATTTTAAGGCTATCAGAGGTTGCAATGCGCATTTGAGGTTGATTAATGGTTTACTATAGAAGATCGCGAATTGCGATTATTAAGGGGGTGTTTCAGTGCCAACCTTTACTGCACCAATCAGGGAAATGCTGTCACCTGCCACAGCACTATCTTTATCGCGACCGTCTCGTGCCTTATACATCTTTCCAAATATACGAATATACAAAATATTATATACACCTATGTCTATCTCTTTCTCGCCCCAAAATGTTGCAGTGTATAAGTGTATTCGCTGTACAATGGAATGCAGCACCAACGAGTTGAGCGGCTCTGGCAGCGGCAGCCTCATCGGCCGTTGCCCATATCGCACCGTTCGTGCCAAAGGAGTAGGCGGAGTCCAGCAGCTTCCAATGAAGAAGGCTGACACCAAACAGCGTCTGACCAGACAGAAGCGCGATAAGTCCATGACTCTGGCTGCCGCTCGTAGTGCCCCAACATCCCCAGTGAAGATGACTCCAGTGCCCAAGTGTATGACCACCAGGAATCAGGCTCGGAGGCAGACTATAACAGCAGCTACCAATAAATATGCAAACTCAGATCGACCAGTGGACGATATATATCCACGTCCAAAAGCTCCGACTACGGCTACGTCACAGTCCAAGCCAGGCATTACCATTTCGGGTCGCGGTAGCGTCGTGGGCAGAACTGGCAAGATCCCAGTCTCAAGTCCAAAGCCAAGCAGTCAAGGCTTAGTCTCGGTTAAAGCTTTACCACCACGCTCAAGCCAAGTTTCAACATTAAAACCATTCGCCAAGGCAACCCCTGCCTCCACATCCAGCTCTATGACGGCGTCCACCGTGGTTGTGCCCTCCACGCCCACAGTCTCAAGCAGCAGCCAGGTGACTGCCAGTCCATTGGCGAGCACGGTCGGAGCTGAAGTGGGAACCACCACGACTAGCTCTTTCGTGACAGTAAAATCCAGAGGCGAGAAAGAAATGCAGACAGAGCGCCTGGACATATTCACTGATCAGCACTTTTTAGAGATTGTACGCCCACAGATGGCGGAAATGAATCCCCGCCAGAAGTTAAACTTCAAGAAAAAGGTACTCCATTCCTTAATAGAAACCTTTGATGATGCCACTGACTTCCCAAATGCACTTCCCTACAGCACTTCAACATTAATACACCTTCTGGCTTTGAAGACGTCTCGGATGGTGAGATGCGCCTGGTGCGAGAGCTAGCGAGTCTGGTTTGTTCCGCCAAGCGCTCGGACGCAATCTCAAAGTCCACTCCTCTGCCTGTCGTCGCGGACACTCTGCGCCCGGTGGTTCGACCCAAAACCCCAGCTCCTGTGCCAGTTCCACAACCGTGCTACGTCATTCGGCGCACCACCACACAGGGCAAAGTAGTAAACGTGGTCACGTCTTCGGAGGAGAAGGAGAAGGAGATCGGGCGCAACGCCAAGCCGAGCGGCGCGGTCACGATCGTCAGTCTCGGTGTTAATAGCCCCACGGAGGAGCTGGGCAAGAAGAGCGCCAGCAACTGTTCCGGGGCCAGCGTCAGTCGTGTTTCCCGGGCTCCTATGGGTGGATCCAGGAAAGTCACAGAGGGCGTCTCCCCGATGAACACCCCATTCGGCTCGACCCCACCACAGGTGTTGCTCGCTAAGCACGGACCCCTCAAGGTACGCACAAAGCCCAGTGAATTCTCCGTCTGCGAGCCCATGCTGACTTTGGGCATGGGCATGGGCATGGTCCCAGACTACCAGCGGCCCCGCTACTCCAGGACCGTCGCACCTGGCCCCGGATCTATAGCTGGCCAAGCAGCAGCTGCCGCTGCCCCACACGACAGAAAGATGAGGAAGTCGACAGGTAGCGTATCCGCCAGCCAGGAGCAGCCCCCGCCGCCCGGCTTGGCTCTCAAAGGCCTCTTGCAGCCCAAGCCGGCCACCGGGTCCCCCCTGTCAGGTGGGCCCGGCCTTTCCCTGAAACGGAGCCTTCCCTTGGCCAACGCCCAAAAAAGCATGGCTGATGTGGTAGCCGATCCGCAAGAGCAGGAAATGCGTCGAACCCAAGGTTCAGAAGAGTATACGGAGACCGCTGGTACCATCGCAGCCGATGACTTATCGGGCTTGCTGAAGGAAGATTTTGACGACATTTTGGGCATGTAAGGCAATCCGAGAGTCCGAATAAACCTTGACGCATGCTTGAGATAATACATTTGAATACTATACATTTATAGTCCCAAAAGAACACTGAAAGTTTGTATGACAACATTTTTAATTTTCTATTCGTATAATTGATTCCAATACTTGACATTCGGATAACCATTAAATACATCACACGAATGAGTTATGAAATTATATACATAGATGACTGTCTATTTGGACACTCGAGTATGTACAATACAGTATAAATGACGTGTGTATTAACTATCAACTGACAATTTGTGGTTAAATCAAATTCTTAATTCTTTTCAATCCTTGATTTTTTGCATTCATTTAAATAAAAGTTGTGAACATTGTAAACATTGCAATTGCACCAAAAAGAAGCGTTTTCGTGTGAAGGCAGTGGGACTTAGTAAGGTATGCATAAGCGCTCAAAACATGATGTAGGAATCCATCACTGGGCGCTGATCAACTTGTAAACGCTGTAAAACCGTAGAGTTTTGTTCTGCAGAATTCTCTGTACCTATATACTGAATATATATAATGCAGCGACTGCTTTTAGCTGTGCTCCTTCGGGTCAAAGGAGTTCTCTCTCGTTTTAATATATTCCCCTGCACGACTTTCCTTTGTTTTCACTCTCGTTCCCATCATGGAAATGCTCTAGGCGGGGGGAGATTCTCTGTTCTGTGCTGGAATAAAAGTGTTTGTCGAATATGAAGCTGTTGCGTTCGGTGGAGAAGCAGGCGCCTCTATATGATCGGGATCACGGAAGTTACGGGAAGAGGTTGGCCAGCGAGAATTGTGCGGAAACAGTAGAGTCGGATCAGTGTTTCACAGCGCTCGCATTCAATATATTACTTTTCTTGCGTTCATTATGGAAAGCTCCTTTATAATATCATCAGAATTCAGTTTCTCTGTAATTTTATGCTCTGTTGGCAATGCGCGCCACAAAATAGCCAAACGCTTTATTCAATTTTAGTATTTTTTCGTATTAATTGATATTTTTACAATATACGGTTACACTGGGAAAAATTACCTAAAATTGTTTGTGTTGTTGTGTTGTTGTAGTTTAAGTTAGTGATGTAAATTTGAATGAAAACATCGATGTCGATGTCCATCGATGTTGTCAAAATCAAACATCGATGTTGGATTGATACATCGGATTTATTCTTCGATGCGTCGATGTATGACCGATGTTTAAAATCTTTCCCATTTGATTATAAAACGAATATTCAACAAAGGAACATTATGCTTTCATAACAGTCTTTTACATATCATTGTGGATCAGAGATAACTAATATTTCAAATAAGTACTATTTGTCAATGCTTTGCAAAAATCAAAATACGACTTAGTCGCACAAGTTAAAGTCTATTACGTTTTCAATTTAATATGTTAGCAGCCGCTGAGTACACCCGTTCAAAATACACCCAGAAGATGCCATTAACGTCAGAAATTGCATTGCAATTTTGTATAAATTAGGATAGGTACTTTTCATACCGTCCCAAAAACACGAAGGATTGCTTTCAAATGAGGCAGGCATTGCTGTGTTTGCTGCTTACAGATTTGAAAATAATTGATCGATGTTTTGCAAAACATCGACGCATCGCTCAACCTCGGTACAGGCAAAAACACCGTAAAAAATCGGCAAAAATCGGCAAAAAAAACATGTTTTTACATCACTAGTTAAAGTTAGCTTAATAGTTTCAAATCTATATCTAATTGTGGTGCCCGTTGCAATCTTCGCACCTCTTGGCGCTGCTCTGGCTGTATGACATTAGACTTGGCTAATAGACTAGCTATAAAACAGAGACGGTCTTATCGGTAAATCATGTAGTGAGAGCGAGAGATATATATACGTCCAGTAAGCTGGGAGCAACGCTGCTGCAGAGATTATTGACTGTTGCAATTTTAAGAACCAATTTTGCTGGCTGGCTGACTGTGTGTGTTGGAAAACATCATATTATCAATCATGATAATCATGATATCAATCATCTACGCAAAAAACTTAGCAGCTATAAGTGGAATGATTAACCTAAAAGTAAACAATTTAAGACACGTGAAAAGGCATTCCAAGTGGTCTCTAAAATCTAGTAATATATAAAAATATAAATGGGAAATCGTCAAATTGTGCTGCTCACCTCGTTAAAATGTATATTGTTGGCCTAATGTCATGTCTCTAAAGGTGCAATAGCTTTTTGAATACAATTGTCTTGTAAATGCAACTCTGTTTCGACTGGTAATCTGGCCATCACCAAAGCCTATCGGATGTTCTTTCTTTTTATCACCCGGATTTGTGCAAGTCGTGGATTTTTTCTCCGTTGTGTTTATTAGTTAATGCACTTGCTTAATCTTGTCACGTGAGTTTTTTTAATTATTCGAAGACATCCTGCCTCTCGGAGTGATCTATAAGTTGAAATCGTTTATATATGGTATTTTATTTGTGCTAAAAGGGCAGAGTACAGGGTTTCTTAGAATATGTAGAGTGTGTGTGCTTTTTTTTCGTTCTATTAATTCCAAATTGTGAATCCTGGAGAGATGGGTGCGTCTGCGCTGTACGGATTAGCACAGTTCCGCCTGCTCTCACCTTTCGTCTCCTCTGCAGCAGAGTTTCGTCATTCCGCTGCCACAGGCTGCCGCCATTAGCGCCACAAGCGTCTGCAGGGGTGTGTGTCTGTGTGTGCTTCGCTTCCAAATGTTTTAGGTTCGGTTCTTTTCATATAATATTGGAATATTGTCGCTCAATATTTATCTAACACTAAAATATTTTCGAACATTTACATAAATTGGAAACGTAGGATAATGCTGCCTATTAAACCAATGTTGCCACTTGCTATTTTTAAGAAAACATATGTATATTTTTCCAATTAGAAGCCACGTTTTTTTTCCAGTGAACTTTTCCAACTCAATGTTCACGCTCGTTTTTTAATGGTTTTCGGTTGAATTCGGCAAATAGGAAAAACGTAATGTGGACCGCCGAGTAGACGGACTTATGTGCGTCTATGTCTGTATGAATGCCGAGTCGTTAACCGCCAATATTCGATTAAATTTTGTAGCGGTGATAGCGTTTCCTATTGCATGCTGATGTAGTCATGACCGTCTGTCTGTTGGTTTGTATTAACCCTTTGATCTTGCAATTTGTAGAATGGGGAGTAACTAAATATTGGTGTGCATTTTTCTGTAATATTCGTTATATGTAAGGAAAACCCCCAAAAGGCTGTAGGAGCTTTGAAAGTACCTTCTTCGACTTGACTATTGCGTTCAGTTTTGCTGACGATCAGACTACCCCTATTTTAAGGCTATCAGAGGTTGCAATGCGCATTTGAGGTTGATTAATGGTTTACTATAGAAGATCGCGAATTGCGATTATTAAGGGGGTGTTTCAGTGCCAACCTTTACTGCACCAATCAGGGAAATGCTGTCACCTGCCACAGCACTATCTTTATCGCGACCGTCTCGTGCCTTATACATCTTTCCAAATATACGAATATACAAAATATTATATACACCTATGTCTATCTCTTTCTCGCCCCAAAATGTTGCAGTGTATAAGTGTATTCGCTGTACAATGGAATGCAGCACCAACGAGTTGAGCGGCTCTGGCAGCGGCAGCCTCATCGGCCGTTGCCCATATCGCACCGTTCGTGCCAAAGGAGTAGGCGGAGTCCAGCAGCTTCCAATGAAGAAGGCTGACACCAAACAGCGTCTGACCAGACAGAAGCGCGATAAGTCCATGACTCTGGCTGCCGCTCGTAGTGCCCCAACATCCCCAGTGAAGATGACTCCAGTGCCCAAGTGTATGACCACCAGGAATCAGGCTCGGAGGCAGACTATAACAGCAGCTACCAATAAATATGCAAACTCAGATCGACCAGTGGACGATATATATCCACGTCCAAAAGCTCCGACTACGGCTACGTCACAGTCCAAGCCAGGCATTACCATTTCGGGTCGCGGTAGCGTCGTGGGCAGAACTGGCAAGATCCCAGTCTCAAGTCCAAAGCCAAGCAGTCAAGGCTTAGTCTCGGTTAAAGCTTTACCACCACGCTCAAGCCAAGTTTCAACATTAAAACCATTCGCCAAGGCAACCCCTGCCTCCACATCCAGCTCTATGACGGCGTCCACCGTGGTTGTGCCCTCCACGCCCACAGTCTCAAGCAGCAGCCAGGTGACTGCCAGTCCATTGGCGAGCACGGTCGGAGCTGAAGTGGGAACCACCACGACTAGCTCTTTCGTGACAGTAAAATCCAGAGGCGAGAAAGAAATGCAGACAGAGCGCCTGGACATATTCACTGATCAGCACTTTTTAGAGATTGTACGCCCACAGATGGCGGAAATGAATCCCCGCCAGAAGTTAAACTTCAAGAAAAAGGTACTCCATTCCTTAATAGAAACCTTTGATGATGCCACTGACTTCCCAAATGCACTTCCCTACAGCACTTCAACATTAATACACCTTCTGGCTTTGAAGACGTCTCGGATGGTGAGATGCGCCTGGTGCGAGAGCTAGCGAGTCTGGTTTGTTCCGCCAAGCGCTCGGACGCAATCTCAAAGTCCACTCCTCTGCCTGTCGTCGCGGACACTCTGCGCCCGGTGGTTCGACCCAAAACCCCAGCTCCTGTGCCAGTTCCACAACCGTGCTACGTCATTCGGCGCACCACCACACAGGGCAAAGTAGTAAACGTGGTCACGTCTTCGGAGGAGAAGGAGAAGGAGATCGGGCGCAACGCCAAGCCGAGCGGCGCGGTCACGATCGTCAGTCTCGGTGTTAATAGCCCCACGGAGGAGCTGGGCAAGAAGAGCGCCAGCAACTGTTCCGGGGCCAGCGTCAGTCGTGTTTCCCGGGCTCCTATGGGTGGATCCAGGAAAGTCACAGAGGGCGCCTCCCCGATGAACACCCCATTCGGCTCGACCCCACCACAGGTGTTGCTCGCTAAGCACGGACCCCTCAAGGTACGCACAAAGCCCAGTGAATTCTCCGTCTGCGAGCCCATGCTGACTTTGGGCATGGGCATGGGCATGGTCCCAGACTACCAGCGGCCCCGCTACTCCAGGACCGTCGCACCTGGCCCCGGATCTATAGCTGGCCAAGCAGCAGCTGCCGCTGCCCCACACGACAGAAAGATGAGGAAGTCGACAGGTAGCGTATCCGCCAGCCAGGAGCAGCCCCCGCCGCCCGGCTTGGCTCTCAAAGGCCTCTTGCAGCCCAAGCCGGCCACCGGGTCCCCCCTGTCAGGTGGGCCCGGCCTTTCCCTGAAACGGAGCCTTCCCTTGGCCAACGCCCAAAAAAGCATGGCTGATGTGGTAGCCGATCCGCAAGAGCAGGAAATGCGTCGAACCCAAGGTTCAGAAGAGTATACGGAGACCGCTGGTACCATCGCAGCCGATGACTTATCGGGCTTGCTGAAGGAAGATTTTGACGACATTTTGGGCATGTAAGGCAATCCGAGAGTCCGAATAAACCTTGACGCATGCTTGAGATAATACATTTGAATACTATACATTTATAGTCCCAAAAGAACACTGAAAGTTTGTATGACAACATTTTTAATTTTCTATTCGTATAATTGATTCCAATACTTGACATTCGGATAACCATTAAATACATCACACGAATGAGTTATGAAATTATATACATAGATGACTGTCTATTTGGACACTCGAGTATGTACAATACAGTATAAATGACGTGTGTATTAACTATCAACTGACAATTTGTGGTTAAATCAAATTCTTAATTCTTTTCAATCCTTGATTTTTTGCATTCATTTAAATAAAAGTTGTGAACATTGTAAACATTGCAATTGCACCAAAAAGAAGCGTTTTCGTGTGAAGGCAGTGGGACTTAGTAAGGTATGCATAAGCGCTCAAAACATGATGTAGGAATCCATCACTGGGCGCTGATCAACTTGTAAACGCTGTAAAACCGTAGAGTTTTGTTCTGCAGAATTCTCTGTACCTATATACTGAATATATATAATGCAGCGACTGCTTTTAGCTGTGCTCCTTCGGGTCAAAGGAGTTCTCTCTCGTTTTAATATATTCCCCTGCACGACTTTCCTTTGTTTTCACTCTCGTTCCCATCATGGAAATGCTCTAGGCGGGGGGAGATTCTCTGTTCTGTGCTGGAATAAAAGTGTTTGTCGAATATGAAGCTGTTGCGTTCGGTGGAGAAGCAGGCGCCTCTATATGATCGGGATCACGGAAGTTACGGGAAGAGGTTGGCCAGCGAGAATTGTGCGGAAACAGTAGAGTCGGATCAGTGTTTCACAGCGCTCGCATTCAATATATTACTTTTCTTGCGTTCATTATGGAAAGCTCCTTTATAATATCATCAGAATTCAGTTTCTCTGTAATTTTATGCTCTGTTGGCAATGCGCGCCACAAAATAGCCAAACGCTTTATTCAATTTTAGTATTTTTTCGTATTAATTGATATTTTTACAATATACGGTTACACTGGGAAAAATTACCTAAAATTGTTTGTGTTGTTGTGTTGTTGTAGTTTAAGTTAGTGATGTAAATTTGAATGAAAACATCGATGTCGATGTCCATCGATGTTGTCAAAATCAAACATCGATGTTGGATTGATACATCGGATTTATTCTTCGATGCGTCGATGTATGACCGATGTTTAAAATCTTTCCCATTTGATTATAAAACGAATATTCAACAAAGGAACATTATGCTTTCATAACAGTCTTTTACATATCATTGTGGATCAGAGATAACTAATATTTCGAATAAGTACTATTTGTCAATGCTTTGCAAAAATCAAAATACGACTTAGTCGCACAAGTTAAAGTCTATTACGTTTTCAATTTAATATGTTAGCAGCCGCTGAGTACACCCGTTCAAAATACACCCAGAAGATGCCATTAACGTCAGAAATTGCATTGCAATTTTGTATAAATTAGGATAGGTACTTTTCATACCGTCCCAAAAACACGAAGGATTGCTTTCAAATGAGGCAGGCATTGCTGTGTTTGCTGCTTACAGATTTGAAAATAATTGATCGATGTTTTGCAAAACATCGACGCATCGCTCAACCTCGGTACAGGCAAAAACACCGTAAAAAATCGGCAAAAATCGGCAAAAAAAACATGTTTTTACATCACTAGTTAAAGTTAGCTTAATAGTTTCAAATCTATATCTAATTGTGGTGCCCGTTGCAATCTTCGCACCTCTTGGCGCTGCTCTGGCTGTATGACATTAGACTTGGCTAATAGACTAGCTATAAAACAGAGACGGTCTTATCGGTAAATCATGTAGTGAGAGCGAGAGATATATATACGTCCAGTAAGCTGGGAGCAACGCTGCTGCAGAGATTATTGACTGTTGCAATTTTAAGAACCAATTTTGCTGGCTGGCTGACTGTGTGTGTTGGAAAACATCATATTATCAATCATGATAATCATGATATCAATCATCTACGCAAAAAACTTAGCAGCTATAAGTGGAATGATTAACCTAAAAGTAAACAATTTAAGACACGTGAAAAGGCATTCCAAGTGGTCTCTAAAATCTAGTAATATATAAAAATATAAATGGGAAATCGTCAAATTGTGCTGCTCACCTCGTTAAAATGTATATTGTTGGCCTAATGTCATGTCTCTAAAGGTGCAATAGCTTTTTGAATACAATTGTCTTGTAAATGCAACTCTGTTTCGACTGGTAATCTGGCCATCACCAAAGCCTATCGGATGTTCTTTCTTTTTATCACCCGGATTTGTGCAAGTCGTGGATTTTTTCTCCGTTGTGTTTATTAGTTAATGCACTTGCTTAATCTTGTCACGTGAGTTTTTTTAATTATTCGAAGACATCCTGCCTCTCGGAGTGATCTATAAGTTGAAATCGTTTATATATGGTATTTTATTTGTGCTAAAAGGGCAGAGTACAGGGTTTCTTAGAATATGTAGAGTGTGTGTGCTTTTTTTTCGTTCTATTAATTCCAAATTGTGAATCCTGGAGAGATGGGTGCGTCTGCGCTGTACGGATTAGCACAGTTCCGCCTGCTCTCACCTTTCGTCTCCTCTGCAGCAGAGTTTCGTCATTCCGCTGCCACAGGCTGCCGCCATTAGCGCCACAAGCGTCTGCAGGGGTGTGTGTCTGTGTGTGCTTCGCTTCCAAATGTTTTAGGTTCGGTTCTTTTCATATAATATTGGAATATTGTCGCTCAATATTTATCTAACACTAAAATATTTTCGAACATTTACATAAATTGGAAACGTAGGATAATGCTGCCTATTAAACCAATGTTGCCACTTGCTATTTTTAAGAAAACATACATATGTATATTTTTCCAATTAGAAGCCACGTTTTTTTTCCAGTGAACTTTTCCAACTCAATGTTCACGCTCGTTTTTTAATGGTTTTCGGTTGAATTCGGCAAATAGGAAAAACGTAATGTGGACCGCCGAGTAGACGGACTTATGTACGTCTATGTCTGTATGAATGCCGAGTCTTTAACCGCCAATATTCGATTAAATTTTGTAGCGGTGATAGCGTTTCCTATTGCATGCTGATGTATCCATGACCGTCTGTCTGTTGGTTTGTATTAACCCTTTGATCTTGCAATTTGTAGAATGGGGAGTAACTAAATATTGGTGTGCATTTTTCTGTAATATTCGTTATATGTAAGGAAAACCCCCAAAAGGCTGTAGGAGCTTTGAAAGTACCTTCTTCGACTTGACTATTGCGTTCAGTTTTGCTGACGATCAGACTACCCCTATTTTAAGGCTATCAGAGGTTGCAATGCGCATTTGAGGTTGATTAATGGTTTACTATAGAAGATCGCGAATTGCGATTATTAAGGGGGTGTTTCAGTGCCAACCTTTACTGCACCAATCAGGGAAATGCTGTCACCTGCCACAGCACTATCTTTATCGCGACCGTCTCGTGCCTTATACATCTTTCCAAATATACGAATATACAAAATATTATATACACCTATGTCTATCTCTTTCTCGCCCCAAAATGTTGCAGTGTATAAGTGTATTCGCTGTACAATGGAATGCAGCACCAACGAGTTGAGCGGCTCTGGCAGCGGCAGCCTCATCGGCCGTTGCCCATATCGCACCGTTCGTGCCAAAGGAGTAGGCGGAGTCCAGCAGCTTCCAATGAAGAAGGCTGGCACCAAACAGCGTCTGACCAGACAGAAGCGCGATAAGTCCTTGACTCTGGCTGCCGCTCGTAGTGCCCCAACATCCCCAGTGAAGATGACTCCAGTGCCCAAGTGTATGACCACCAGGAATCAGGCTCGGAGGCAGACTATAACAGCAGCTACCAATAAATATGCAAACTCAGATCGACCAGTGGACGATATCTATCCACGTCCAAAAGCTCCGACTACGGCTACGTCACAGTCCAAGCCAGGCATTACCATTTCGGGTCGCGGTAGCGTCGTGGGCAGAACTGGCAAGATCCCAGTCTCAAGTCCAAAGCCAAGCAGTCAAGGCTTAGTCTCGGTTAAAGCTTTACCACCACGCTCAAGCCAAGTTTCAACATTAAAACCATTCGCCAAGGCAACCCCTGCCTCCACATCCAGCTCTATGACGGCGTCCACCGTGGTTGTGCCCTCCACGCCCACAGTCTCAAGCAGCAGCCAGGTGACTGCCAGTCCATTGGCGAGCACGGTCGGAGCTGAAGTGGGAACCACCACGACTAGCTCTTTCGTGACAGTAAAATCCAGAGGCGAGAAAGAAATGCAGACAGAGCGCCTGGACATATTCACTGATCAGCACTTTTTAGAGATTGTACGCCCACAGATGGCGGAAATGAATCCCCGCCAGAAGTTAAACTTCAAGAAAAAGGTACTCCATTCCTTAATAGAAACCTTTGATGATGCCACTGACTTCCCAAATGCTGAGGAGCTACAGCACTTCAACATTAATACACCTTCTGGCTTTGAAGACGTCTCGGATGGTGAGATGCGCCTGATGCGAGAGCTAGCGAGTCTGGTTTGTTCCGCCAAGCGCTCGGACGCAATCTCAAAGTCCACTCCTCTGCCTGTCGTCGCGGACACTCTGCGCCCGGTGGTTCAACCCAAAACCCCAGCTCCTGTGCCAGTTCCACAACCGTGCTACGTCATTCGGCGCACCACCACACAGGGCAAAGTAGTAAACGTGGTCACGTCTCCGGAGGAGAAGGAGAAGGAGATCGGGCGCAACGCCAAGCCGAGCGGCGCGGTCACGATCGTCAGTCTCGGTGTTAATAGCCCCACGGAGGAGCTGGGCAAGAAGAGCGCCAGCAACTGTTCCGGGGCCAGCGTCAGTCGTGTTTCCCGGGCTCCTATGGGTGGATCCAGGAAAGTCACAGAGGGCGCCTCCCCGATGAACACCCCATTCGGCTCGACCCCACCACAGGTGTTGCTCGCTAAGCACGGACCCCTCAAGGTACGCACAAAGCCCAGTGAATTCTCCGTCTGCGAGCCCATGCTGACTTTGGGTCCGAAACCCGGCAACACAAACATGAGGAATCTCACGGATGAAGTCAAGCGTCGCCGGAGCCCCGACCCGGGCATGGTCCCAGACTACCAGCGGCCCCGCTACTCCAGGACCGTCGCACCTGGCCCCGGATCTATAGCTGGCCAAGCAGCAGCTGCCGCTGCCCCACACGACAGAAAGATGAGGAAGTCGACAGGTAGCGTATCCGCCAGCCAGGAGCAGCCCCCGCCGCCCGGCTTGGCTCTCAAAGGCCTCTTGCAGCCCAAGCCGGCCACCGGGTCCCCCCTGTCAGGTGGGCCCGGCCTTTCCCTGAAACGGAGCCTTCCCTTGGCCAACGCCCAAAAAAGCATGGCTGATGTGGTAGCCGATCCGCAAGAGCAGGAAATGCGTCGAACCCAAGGTTCAGAAGAGTATACGGAGACCGCTGGTACCATCGCAGCCGATGACTTATCGGGCTTGCTGAAGGAAGATTTTGACGACATTTTGGGCATGTAAGGCAATCCGAGAGTCCGAATAAACCTTGACGCATGCTTGAGATAATACATTTGAATACTATACATTTATAGTCCCAAAAGAACACTGAAAGTTTGTATGACAACATTTTTAATTTTCTATTCGTATAATTGATTCCAATACTTGACATTCGGATAACCATTAAATACATCACACGAATGAGTTATGAAATTATATACATAGATGACTGTCTATTTGGACACTCGAGTATGTACAATACAGTATAAATGACGTGTGTATTAACTATCAACTGACAATTTGTGGTTAAATCAAATTCTTAATTCTTTTCAATCCTTGATTTTTTGCATTCATTTAAATAAAAGTTGTGAACATTGTAAACATTGCAATTGCACCAAAAAGAAGCGTTTTCGTGTGAAGGCAGTGGGACTTAGTAAGGTATGCATAAGCGCTCAAAACATGATGTAGGAATCCATCACTGGGCGCTGATCAACTTGTAAACGCTGTAAAACCGTAGAGTTTTGTTCTGCAGAATTCTCTGTACCTATATACTGAATATATATAATGCAGCGACTGCTTTTAGCTGTGCTCCTTCGGGTCAAAGGAGTTCTCTCTCGTTTTAATATATTCCCCTGCACGACTTTCATTTGTTTTTACTTTCGTTTTCATCCTGGAAATGCTGTAAGCGCGGTGAAAAATCTCCGCTCTCCGTTCTCTGCTATGTTTTCACTTACTCCATTGCAAAGCAAAGCAAAGACTTTGGGAAAGCTTTGACAAAAGATTTCAAGGGATTTTTCTGGTTTCTCTCAGAGTGCAATTTCCTTGGACATCGACAGCTGAAGGGCTTTGAAGTTTGCCCCGCTTGTTTCTGTCTGTGTTTGGACAACACAAGTGGCTGTGGAGTGTCCTTCGAGTGAGTGGCTTTAATATTTAATTTGATTTTGATACCACAATTCAGGCCCATTCATTTTTTCACTTAATTATTATTAGGAAATTGACTTAAATGCTTAAAACCGAAATGCAATTATTATTGGATTTACACCCAAGAAGGGATTTCATGTATTTAACAGATACATTTTCTAAGATATTGCATTGTTGCTTCTGCCATCAATTGAAATTCAATTAAAATTTAAGCCCTGAGAGGGCAGCAGACCATGACAGAAAGATTATAAATGCTTAAATAATAATTACGAACAAATCAGGGCATCAATTTCGTGTCTGTATGTATCCAATTAACAGACACTTGATGGACATGAGTTCACTGATTATTTGTGGGGTGGAGAATCCTGGCATATGTATGTGTCTAGTTTTTCGATATATTCGACAATGGCTGCTCTGATTTCTGAGCGCCTTTTCTTCGGTCGCATTGTGATGAATAGTGAAGAATAAATAAATATTTCTTGAAGATTATAAATTTTATGCAGTTGTAAACAATTTCAGACATGCGACCGCAGCAAGCGGGGTAGCGGGGCATGCAGCATGGGGCACGCGGCATGGCGGATGTGCCACAGTTGCATAAAATTGCATACGGAAAACTGAACCGCCACAACTTCTGGGCCAACGTCGATGGCGGCTACGACGACGACGAGGACGACGACGACGACGACGACGACGACGTTGTGGCTGTGGCAGAGTGGAGCAGAAGAGCACCAGAGCATCAGAGCAGTGGAGCATCGCCGGGGGAGAGACGATGCAGAGAGAGCGCAGAGGATGTACACGGAGCTGAGCGTATGCATCCTTGGCGGACATTTCGGTTGCGAGGCACGTTTTAAAGGCTTGATTTATGCGCACTAACTTGGATTTTACAGCTCCTCCTCTCCCTCCACCCGGGCCCCGTGCCCCGTTGAACGCGTTGCCTCTGCGGCGGCTACCACTTTCTACTGCCACTGTGTGTGTTCTTTTATTTTTTTTTTCGTGTCGCATGGAAAGGATTATTTAGAGTCAGCAGCGGCTTGCAAGCGTCTCTGCGATAAGGACGCAGGACGAAGGACAATGACCAGGAACGATGGCGATGCCGTCGCCCGTCGGCCGCCTGATGACGACAAAAGCGCTGCGATCAACGGAGTAGCCAGAGAAGGCATCCCCTGTCTTTAACACACACGACATGAGGAAGGGATGGAAAAGAGAGTGGAGACGGAGAGCCAACAAACTAAACCCAGACAGCATGCAACTGCTGCAGATAGTACCCCATGGACAGTGATCAAAAGTACACAAAAATTGGTAGAAAATATGCGTTGATATATGAAAGATTGATACTCCATATACTCCAAATGGAAATTGAAGGAGAGAAGAAACTGAAGAATATGAAAAATGTGGATAGAAATAGGTAAACAAATCGAATCATATTTGATTATTTATTATCATATTAATTTCCCTTCAGCTCTCGCGCCTGCATTGACCCACTGTGCAGCATCAGAGCGGAAGCTTCAACTGATACTGTGCCTCTGTGTGCGGTTGCTTCTACAAGTGTATGTGTGTGTGTGTGTGGCAGCTGCTGTGCTGTGTTTCCACCCAAAAATATCAGCCACTTTAGCCGCAGATAAAGCTGTCCTCCCCCACGTTCGACCAAGCGCGACTTGAATGCCAGCTGTGGCGGCAGCGCAGAGGGGCAAAGCTGTGCGGCAAGGAATAGACATCATAAAGTGCACCTCGACGACGACGACATTCACGACGATGGACAGAACGCAACGAGATTTGAGAGTCAGTGCGTCGCGTTTAAGAATTTTGCCATTTAATGTGCACCTCTCTGCCGCATGCGCTTCGATAAACAATTTCGTGAGCATTTTCTTGTCCTGTGGCATCCGGTGTGAATGTGAATGGTAGTGTGAGTGCCAATGTGAATGCGAGTGTGAATGTGCGGGTAGCCAAAATGCCAAATGAACATCCGTTTTGCTCTGGCAGATTTTCACCATTTCTGGCCACGATTTTCGGGTTGTATGCGTTGAAGCACGTGCCACAAAAAGAGTTTAAATAAAAATGAATAATCCAATAGAAGTCATGACAATTTCCTCGGGTCCTAGGAGTTCATCTATAAAGTGAACTGCTAAATAAATAAAAACTATATATTCGTCGACGGCAAATCAAACAAAACTTCAAGGAACCAAGGACCCAAGGACCCAGTCCGCAAAAAGGGAAATTTCCGAGCACTTCCCGACCCGACCCTTCCGCCGGACACTGCGCAAAATATGAAAATTAATTAAAACTTTGGCAAGACACGCACACGGCGATGCGATGCGGGAAAAAAGGAAAAGAAAGTAACAAACAAACAGACAGACAAAATGGAGCAAAATTATGATGACCAGGGAATGACGAGGCCAAAGGTGAGGTGCAGACACAGTGGCAGAAAATAGAGAAAGAGAAAAATAATGGGGGGGAGGGGGGTACTGGGATTTGGCTTTGGGGTCAGCGCGTGCGGCAGACGTTCGTACCATTAATCCATCCACACTTACACAGAGACACCAGAGGGAGAAGGAGAGCGAGTGGCAGGAGACACAGAGACAGACACAAGTTCATAACGCGAATATAAAAACGCTGCAGGATATCGCTACAACAGACAATTTCCGGGCAACTTAAACTTGAAGACGTCTTCTCCCACAGATCCTCCCCCCCAAACTCCACACTCCCCACTCCCCACTCCCTACTGCACCCCGCCACTGCCGCCACGCATCCGGTTTTGTTTGCCAAGTTTCTGCTTCGCTGAATTTCAATGCTTTTGGTCAGAAGCAGAAGCAGCAGCACCAGCAGCAACAGAAGAACCAGGAACCAGTCCGTCCGCCTATGGCCTCAGCCTCAGCTGTTCCCAATGGACGTCCCACCCGATGGACGATGAAGTCTTCTCAGAGCTGCGTGCAACCAAAAAGGCAAAAATAACCAGAAAAAGTAAAACAAAAAGGCAAAGCAAAATGGAAAAAAATTAAATTATTAAAACATCACCGGATGTCCATTGAGTAAAGAAAGCTGAAAGCTCAAAGGAATCTGTCGCAGCTGCTAACGAAGTTGTCCAGGCAGATCCCTCGAGAGCCAAAGAGAGGAAGAGATGGTTTGGGGTTTGGGTTTTAGAACCCCCAAACACGACACTCGACAACATAAGCGACAAAATGAAAATTGCAGGCCAAGGCATAATTTCCGGCTTAAGGATAAGCCAATAGATATCCGGCTAACAGATTATTATTCAGGAAAGAAAGTCTGTTAAGAAACCGCTACGAAAGTCTCTCTGTGAAATGAAAATATTCATCAGTTCAATAGATTCTTCCGTTCCCTGGTCTCATTTGCATAACATTTTCCGTTGCTTTGCTGAATAGTGTGAATAATTCATATACCGCTGCCTGCATTGATAACCAATCAATGATACGTACAACCCATAAATGCCGCCAAATAGGCAAACAGTGCCCTGGAGAGCCCCCCCACTGCCTCCACCCTTTCCAGCAGCGGGGAGCAGATTGTGGCACCATTTAATGCAAGTCTCAGATGTCGTCAGGTGTATGGGTGTGCGGCGGAGGTCGACTCTGAGATACGCCAAGCAAATATGCCATTACAGATATATGGATTTATACCTTAGCCTTCAGGCCTGCCTGCCGGGCAGCAGCTCGGTCCTGGGCTGGGTGGTTGCTGGACAAACACAGATGCGACACGCACACACTCTGCGCAACCGGCATCCATTTCGCCTCGGATTATGGCATCTCCGGCTGCCACCTGGACAACGTGGCAGCATCGCAGCGATGGCTCTCTTTGACCTCAGGTTCAGGTTAAGCTGTAAATGGCTAAGGGGGTTTGGTTTACGTTCCACTGATTTCGGCATGAATTTCGATGTGCACTTCTCGGGAGTATGGAAATATGTTTGATGTCGAGGATTTACTAGCACTAGGGAGGTAGTTCTTGGAAGATATATATTTCTAAAGATATATATAGCGTTTTCCCTTTGACATTCACAAATTCTTTTGCCTAACAAGTATGGTCTAAAAAATGTGTCTTTCAAAAATTCCCAGAACAACACACAATGTTATTGATTGATGTCTCTTCGATATGATTGCTATTTTCTTGCTTATGCAATAAAAAAATATCAGGATAGCCCATAAAGATATCCCGTTTCATACAAGATTTCTGTCATTTTTTCTTCGGTGTCTTGTGTATATGTATTTTATTACAAAAGACAAATGCCTGGACAGCAGGTAACTATTAAATATCCTGTCAACTCACAGATACACACACACACACGCATACATGGAAGGGTATGTATCTGTGTGTGCTGTATCCTTTCATTGGGACCAAAGTGCCATAAAGAAATGACAACAACAGATGAACAGTAAAAGCTTTTTGTATGCAAATGCAACCTCATGCTGGATCTGGTATCCACTTACAAATACTTGCACCACGTCTCTGATATTGCCCCCAACTGCTGCACCATACCCTCCCTTTCCCCACCCACCAATTCAATGCAGTTCTTGAAGTTGGAAGTTTTTTTTTTTTACATAACGCCCCTTGTGTGGTCAAAAAGGCGAGCCAGACCACTCCACGTGGATGACCCCAGAAATTAAAGGCAATTTTTCTTTCTATTTTTAAGACTTGAAGCCTATGAGGGAGGGGCTGTAGGGCTCTTAGGTTCTCAAAGCTTTGTTTGTTTTATGATTGTTTTATTTGCGATTTTCCCTCAATATCACAAACTGCGAAGCGCTTAAAAGGCAATGTTGTGCGAAAAATACAATGAAATATAAGAAAAGTTTTTGCTGAAAACAAAAAGTATGCAAAGGATGGAGAGGGATATAGTTGTAGCCGTATTAAGGGGTAGGTTTATCTGATGGGAGATGTTTGGCTTATCAATGATTTAGTAGCTGATCTATACAAAATCCTCTGAATGCTCTTTTTTCATGGGAAATAAGTTATATTTTAATCAAATGGCAGATAAATCGTTGAAATTCTAGTACAGGGTAAACGAAGAATAGCATCTTTCTGGTTTTTACCACCTGCCGAGCGGCACAAACATGGACCTGATCCTGGACTCGCGCACACACACACACGGTGGGCAGGCAGGCACTTGGCTGCTCTTCATGGCTGATTTATGCTCTCGAAGTGCAGCGGCAAAGCAAAAGTGCTGCCAGCTTCAAGGTATCCAAGAGACATGGGCCGCGCCCCCTGCTTCTTTCGGGTTTTTGTGGCGCAGCCTAAGTGGTTTATACACGGCGAGATTTTAGCCGAAATACCTATAAATTTTAACTCGTTTCGGTGTCTAAGTGGGCAAGAGAACAAGTTGCCGCAGCTTCTGGTTCTGGTTCTGCTTCTGTATTCGCATCCTCAGCCGTCGCCGCAGACGCAGCCGCAGCCACATCCTTAGCTGCATTTCTCTTCCTTGCTGCATCTTCAAACCACATCCACATCGACATTTGGCATTTTCTGGTGTTGCTGGCCCCCCGCTCCGTGCCCCAGCACTCATGCCACACTCCACTGTACTTGCAGCACTTGTGAAAAGTTTGCGAAATTGTTGTCTAAAAAGTTTTTCCTGTGGTTTCGTGTGTTTTTATTTTAGGGAGGAAGAACGGAGGGTTGGGGCTTTTGCGTTAAGCTTAACGCACAAAATATTTGCTCAAGTTGGCCCTGCTGCACTTTTGGCTAACAAATAAGAAGAAAAAGAAGATGAATAAAAAGAAGGTTAAAGGCCAAAGGTGTGCTAAAATATTTAGAGGCATTTTTCCACGCCGAACGCAAGTTTTTAAATGAATTTAAGATTGTTTGAAAACCAAAATTGGTGAATACATTTAGGCAAGAAAAAGAATCTTGAGATGGCAGAACGATATAAGACGAATATTTCGATAGGCGATCTTTAATAGATGTTGATATTTTAAGGAATATATTAAAATCCTTCAAGAAGACCTTTTTTCTATTGGACATTCTAAAACACATTTTATTCCCTTTTATAACCAATATTTTCTTGTCAACAAAGTACATCCCTAGATCTGTTTGCATTATCCCCAAGACAGACAGCAGCTGGAAAAAGAATGTCCAGGCCCGGCCACATAATCCCTTGTAATTATACCCAAATCGCTTAATTTTGCAAATCCACCGCGATAATTAACTAAAAGTGTCATTAAGTTTTAAGCAGAAATAAGCAACAATGTGGGGGGCACGGGGCACGGGGCACGGGGCATGGGGCATGGCGAGTCTGTCAACAATAACAAGCAACGTAATTACGTTGGACCCAAGTCCAAAGCTGGCTAAAAGAACATCCGAAGCGAAAGAGAATGTGGCTGAAACCTGGAACAATGGCGGCACAGTGCGAAAGAGGAGATGATAGCAGAGAAAGCAGAATAGAGCGGGGATAGGACAGAGCGACGACGAAAACGACGACTTACACTAAACATCCATTTGGGTATTAGCTGACGGGGCGGAAGCCGCACAAAGCGTGCCACCATTTGCGCCCAACGGAGTACATCAGTAGAGGATTGAGGCAGCGAGAGTCCAGAGTCCTGCAGAGCACTGGTCGAGTCCTAGAGGCGGTCAGACCAATGACCACGCTAAGTGCAGGTTTACACAGGCCAATGATTGTACGGTTGGCGATTGCGTTGGCCGATCCTTATTACAGACCGCGCTAATTCCCATTCGAGATTGTCACCCCAGAGGACCCCCAGAGCCTGCAAAAAGCGCAACGAAACGAGGGACAAAAACGGCAACCAGTTGGTAGGAGGAGCAGCAGCTCCCTCGAGAGCCACAAGAGAGAAACAACAGCGGAAGCTAAAACAAGGAAGCAAAGTGAGTAGAAGAAAAATAGCTGAAAAAGCTGCCTCTGTTTGCCCTTCCACTGCCCCTGCTCCTCGATTGTTCTCTCCAGAAGAGTGAAAAATTGCGGATACAAACATGGAAAGCAATCAACTAAATTTTACAAGCCATTTTCCTTTTGCCAACGGAATGTGGACACACTGCCGCAGGGCAGAGAGCGATGACCAATCCAATGGGATATGGGATATCGCATAATTGAGAATCTCAATAGAGGAGACCCTGGAACCCTTCCAGCTATAGCTTCTGGAAAAAGTGAAGTAGTTGAAGTATACTCAAGCTAAGAATTCAAAAGGAAGAGTCATGTATTTACTATTTGTGCAATATCATATTTTGTTTTTCTGAGTAAAGAAAGTGTATCCTATAGTTTCAGTGGACTGCGGAGTAAAGCGAAATTCCCTTTTGTGATACATTTGTGATTTCTCTTGGTCTCTCTCTCTCTCTCTCGAGGTATTCTCCGCCTCGTTGCCATGGATACTTTGCAGCACTTTCGGGACAGCTTAGGGAAGCCATTAAACTTACTTAAAGCATTTTGAAAAGCTAACAAACGTCAACGTCACTCGCAGCCTTCCCACCGACCTACTACTGAAAGAGACCCCAGGCTAGGTCCATGTCCAGCTACAGCTCCAGGAGGAAGTCCTTGTGCTGTCAGGGCATAGCAAAAGTTGCAGTTACTGCAGCAGCAGCAGCAGCAGCAGCAGCAACAGAAGGACTGTAAATAAGTAACAAGGATATCCAATTATACCTCTACCAATCCCCCAGCCAAAACCCAGCCCCCAACCCGAGGATATCACAAGTACATAAATGGAAGATGAAACGATTAAAATCCTGGGGTCCTGGCCCGAAGCTTTAATAAATTTCCACATAATAAAATGAAATCTTTGCCTAAACTTGGCCTATTAATGTTGGTACACCACATCCACATCACATTGTACACAAACACACACACACACGCACACACACACACTGGGAGCACAGAGCACACACACACACACACACATCCTGGGAGAGTCGGAAAAAGGGACAGGACAAAGTTTATATTCAATTCCCAGGCTAAAATGCGAAAATGCCTAGAAATCCATTTAAGTAAATCCTCTATTTAGCATGCATTCGGGGCATTTTCATTGTTTTTTATACTCTTTACTTCTCCCCCTCTCTTTCTCTCTCTCACTCTGGATTTTCCATTTGTTTTTTTCGGGTTCGACTTTTCCCCCCTTCTGTCATCAAATTTCAAAGCCGAGAGAGTCTGTAGTTTATTTTGATGGGTTTTCACTATGGCTTTTCCTTCCTGCGCTTCCTTTCGAACCCTTGATTTTTTTTTTGGATTCGGATGCGCATTTCTCTGACCCATTTGGGTGTCCTGCGGCCTTGTGTCTGGTTACAGCCTTATCGCTTCTTTTTCCATCGAATATTATCGAATTTCGATTGTCTTATGGATGGCCCGCAGGGGTCTTCGATCCCCATGTGTGTGGTGTGGTGTGGTATGGAGTGTGGTTTCCCTGGGTTAAACGAAGGAAAAGAAAAGTGGAAGTAAAAAGGAAATTATGCGCATTGAGTTGTTGGGGCAGACCTAAAACAAAAACCGTTCTGACACAACAATACATACATATATCCATCTATAGATGGATATAAATATAGATATACTTTGGGTGGGCCGGTGAGCGTGGGCTTATATTTGTTTATATGTTTACATAAGGGCATAAAAAACCCCAAGCCAAAAAAACTGAGGGTCCTTTACTTGGGAGCTCCCTTTGTGGTTTGGAAAACACCAGGAAAAAATATGTACAGGATCTTATAGGAGCCATCTTAAAATTTGATAGAAAATTTGATCAAAAAATAACCAGATTATCAACCAATTAAGCTCTAACATTCTATGACAAATATATTAACGGACCACCTGTCAATGGGCGAATATCTCTCTTAGGTAAAAGATAATACTCAAACAATGGATGTCCGCTTAGGAGAGCTCGCCCTGTCATCCTTATTTTGATATTTTCTTATCTGTTTATTTTCATCTGAATTTCTTCCTTTTTTTCTTCAGTGGACTGCATATCAATATTTAAGTACTTTCGCCTCTTAACAACTAAGGACCAATGTGAGAGAATTTCTGGTTAAATTTATTTTTGGAAGTTAAGAGTTTTGCGAGTACGAGCTGCATTTGTAAGTTGAATCCTCTACAGCGAGCTGCTGCTTCCTCTATTGGCTTTTGGGTCATTACTTGACTTCTGGCCGGGAGTTTGCCAACAACTTGAAGCCAGTTTAAAACTTGGTCATCCACACAGACGCATTTATGGATAACGGGTTTCTGCTGGTGTATGTGTGTGTGTGTGTGTGTGTGTGTGTGAGTGACAGTATCTCTGTGTGTGACTGCCACTGTAACTATGTCATTGCGGTTTCCTTAATTCATTTTGTTTGTAGGCGGCGGCGCGACATTGTCAGTGTCAGTCCCCATCGTCAGCTCCATTGTCAGGCACCGACCGCAGTCCCGCTGATTGCACAGACATCCAGAGACACACTCCAGAGAGAGTGAGGCCAGGGCCACAGAGTCCCGTGGCAGTGCCTTCAGTGCCTCCAGTGTTGCTGTTGTTTCTGGGCACTGTTTTTAGTTGTGAATGGTGGCGCTAAGCGGATTAACGCTGTTATTTTAAGTTCAACAAACGAACGAAGAATAAATTAATGAGTTTTCACTGTGGTCTAGCAGACGGCGCTCGGCGGCGTGTTCTGTTCTGCCACCGAATGGGTTTAACAGCAGAAAGCCAAAAGCACAAACACACACAAACACCCACCCCAACAAGCCCTTCCTGGTGTGTGGCTCCCACCCACAAAAATGGTTCTTCTGTGGCCCTCCAGACCCAGCCATTAAGCGCACCCACCAAAAACTGTAATCTGTTCTTTGGTATTCTATTTGTGGGGGCGTTGTATACTCTTTCCCGTGGCTTTGAGTCCAAGATTTCTGCAATTTGAGCCACATTTTTAATATATAATATTACGTTAAGGAAACAGTTTACTTGGGAGAATGCAATTCTCCATCCAAGACATATATGTATATGCCAGACATCTCAGATTAGTCCAGTCCAGGCATACCCATCGAAAGGGTATACTTACGAGCTTCCTTTACCCCAAAATCTCCACCGACTTTCTTGTATTCCTTTGTGAGTGTGTGCACTGGAGGGGTCATTTCCCTTGGCTTTTTTCTGTTCCCTGTTCTGTTTGTATTTGCATTTGTATTTGTAATTGTTATGGTTTTCGCATCGATTGTTAAAATGGTGCTCTCTTTCTCCCTTTCGGTGTGTGTGTGGGCGTATGCCGGACACTGAAACTGTAATTAGTTTGAAATTTATGCGGACCCGCTTCCGCATTGTTCTCGTCGAGGATCACGTCCGTGCCGAGCTTTATTTTTTATGTTCGCTCTGCCAACCACGTCCTGGCAATTATTATTTGTGTGCATGGAGTTTTTTGTTGTTTCACTTCGCATCGCATCGGTTCGGCTTGCTTTACTTTCGCTCTCTCTTTTTTGTGTGTTGTTTTTGGATAAAAATTCTATGAATTTTCAATCCCAAATCGGATTATGGCATTAGCCGGCTGCTCCGTTCTCCGGGGGGAAACAATACACAGCAAAAGAATGTACAACTTTCGCTGAGCCGAAGGTCGGACATGCGATGGTCATGGATGAAGGGTCAGCATTAAAAACGAGCAAAGCAAGCCAATGACATGAACTTTTATTATAATGATATGCCACTAAGCCGGCACATAGCCCTCTCCTCCATGTCAAGTACACAAAATTGTGAAAAAACTCCACAGCGGGAAAAACCCGGACAAAAAAAGTGAGAGATAGAAAAGAGATGAGAGAGAAAGGAGAATAGAGAGTTTAAGTTGCATAATTGAGCTGAGATGCAATTAAGCAGTTTCCGACAAGTTGCCATCGAATATTTTGCAGGACAAGTACCAGTCCCTGTCCCTGTTTCACGTCTATCCTTGTCTCCTGGGTACTGGGTCCTGGCACGATGCATCCGCCACTGCATCCGCTTCGAGCTTTGACGAGCACAGCCAACCGGATAATGAGAAACGCTCGAAAGTCCTTTTGCCTTTGATGGCCCCTGACTTTGAGCTGCTCTGAGCCCCACTCTGAGCTCTGAGTTCTGAGTTCTGCCAACTTGGCCCCGACATTTTTGTATCGCATTGCAGAATTCACCACAAAATTTCGGGTAATTAGCTAAAGTTCGTTCTCAATGCCGCTAATTGATTCGGAGGAAATCTTGGCCGGTTAGTCAATGAAATTGGGGCTTATTGAGTGATTGAATCGATCGGATTTATGGGTAGGGCTTGGGTAGGTTTGGGTATCAGTATTGGAAGAAATTTAATTGGCTTTATGGCGGCGGACACAATGAAGTTTTGCTTAGTTAAGGAATCTAGGAAATGCACCCAGTAACTTCAAACCCAAAGGACCTAATTTTCTCTGTGCAACAACACTATCCTCAAAAACCACTTCCCCCGTTTTATCCTTCAGTTAACTATAATTGACAAACGCTTTGGGTTTTAGTCAGTTTGTTTGTCTTTCCCCTTCTCGGTTTTCCACAAAGTAGTTGCCACCAGGAAGAGGCACTACAAAGATAGAAAGGTGCAACGGCAGCAGATGAAATTTACTTTTACGAAGTCGAATTCCGTGCAGCTTTTGCTTTGGCCAGAAAATTAACTCACTTGCTTACACTGTCCCACACAAAGTCAAAGCAGGGGCCCAAGGAAAAAATGTTACAAAAAAAGGCTTCACTTTGATTCCCCTGTTCTTTCCTCTCCCTGTCCCTCTAGTCTGTTTCTTTGCTCTCGTTTGGGTTAGTTTTTGTTGTGTTTTGTCTTCTGCTGCCTTTCATGGCATTCATTATGCCACTCCCACTCTGCCGCTTAACCCCCTGGCTGCGCCTCCCATTTATCACAGTTTGTGCGCATTTGTCGACTTGCCTTATCCTGGATGGGCGGCCGGGCGGCTGGGCGGCACCCCCCACATCCGTTGCCACTCGTCACAGGCCCCACACAGATCCCTGGGGAAAGCCACTGGAGACAAAGACACAGAGACAGAGAGAGCAGGAGGCACAGATTGAGGCAAGTTGTCAAAGGGCTGCCAGCTGCGAAAGCTATGGCGGCAAAATGTCTTTTAATTAGTGTTTAATTGAATTGCAAACTGGAATTTTAATCGAAAAATTGCAATGGGATACGATACGATGATCCCCCAAAGTCTGGACACGACATTTCCGCACACTTTGGGGCCACTGTTTGGATTGTCCATGAAGCTAAATGGTCTGTTTGCTTAGACCACTCAGCTGTTGGAAATTGATGGTTGTTCTTGGTGGTCATTTCTACAAATGGCAAGCAAAAACTGAAAAGAACAGTATTCTGAGCCAGAATTTGTTGCTTGTGGTGCTGTGCTATGAGCTTCGATTTCAAATCCTTCACTTAACCTGATCTTAGGGGTATATCCCTTGGATAACGAAGAGTGAATAGCTGGCAGCCGCATGAACCGAGCTGCTCATTTAATTGATTATAATTACTTACATGTCCTAATGCAATTCATCAAACGCGCATTGTCCCCTTTGGCCAGGATGCAAGGTTCCAGTGCGCTGAGGACTCCTGGAACCCATTTACCGACACTGTGACTCTCCCAACGCCCAGCTGCGTGCCTTTGACGACAATAATGAGCATAATGATGCTTCCACGACTGCTGCTGCTGCAGGCCGTGCCGTGCCGTACCGTGGCGCTGCTGTTAATGCCACAATAAAGACCACAGCATGGATGCCTTTGCCGTTGCCCCCAGGACGGCTAACATGGGCCCGGCTCACGTACAAATTGCATGATTATTATCAAGGATAATTAATGTTGATGCCGGCGAGACCGACACACACCCAAAGGGAGGCGTGGAGCGTGTGCCAGGACAAGTTCAACAAAAGGACAACTCCATGTATGAAGCCCTCCTACTCCTACTCTGACCGACCGACCATCTATCTAGCCAGAGGCCACATGCTGGGCTTCAATCCGTTGATATAGGATACAGATATATATAGCTTTCCAGCAGTGTCAACTGCAGCTATTGATTAAACCATTTAACAACTTTAAATGAAACACATTTAAACTTTCCTTCAACTTCACTTTGAAGTCCAAAGCGTGTCCGTACCAGACTATTGTGTGGAAGGTACTGAATGGCAATGTGATTGGGACGATCTGGAAAGGATGAGGCATTTGTGGAAATCAATTCGCAAATAATGCACATAATGCCACTACATAAATGCCAAATCATGGCAATACGTGAGCATTCAGTGGCTTAGCCATGTCCCAAATACTTGCAAATGCCGATTGAATTGAGCAAATTAACAGACACAGCGAACAGGGCGATAGAATTAGAGACTGCGGGATGGTCGACTGGAATATGCAATGCACAAATTGTTTGGCCCAAACCCCAACCCCCAACCCCAACCCCATATGTAATGTAATCAAATGTATTGAAGTTAATGAGCTACTTAACCGACTTCCACGGCCATATCGCATATATGTATGTGCTGGGGCAGGGGCGTTGCCGTCGCCGTGATTGTGAGCATATAATTATGGGTTGTCCTGAATTAGGTCGAGTGCCATATGCTGGCCACAAATGCTGTGCCGCGCCATGAAGAAATTGGGCCCCGGGGGCACCGTCAAAAGCATTGATTAACTGGAATATGGCATCACTCTATGGAATATATGTATGACAGCCTGCAATGGGCATTCAAAAGTATTGTGCTGCTTCCAGGAAAAATATATTCAACTGCTCTTAAACACCAACAAATTCAACCAACATTAATTGAGACGACCTGACTCTACAGTCAGAAACGAATCCATATTAATGCAATGGGCCAATATCTCGCGGTCATAGGGAGAGGGAAACAGTTGCCCCAAGAACTCGAGCAGACACGGCTGCTCGGAGACCACAGTGGAGTAGTCCTCATAAGAGATAAAACCATCCTTGTCGACATCAAACTTCTTGATGAGGAACTCACCCATGTCCTGATGGAAACATTAACCCCTGACGATAATGAACAGCAAAAGGTATACATGTACTTATTATGCCTTACCGCTCTTAGTTCAGTGATCTCATCTTCGTCCTCGCCAACGAAGAATTTATCGCAGGCCAAGCTGATCTGTTCGCGATCTAATAAGCCAGTTCCCTTTGTATCATAGATCTACAAACCAAAGCACAAAAGAATTATCAACTCTTAGAGAGGGTGGAGTAGAGAAGGAGAACCAAACCGAGACGTACATCGAAGGCAAAGCGCATACGCACTGAGAGATCCTCGGTTGTGTAGAGACAGAAGAGCTGCACCCAAGCCTTTGGACTCACGTACTTCACATCCTTGGTGACGACAAATAGAGTCCGATCTATGGTCGTGACATTCGAGACCTTGAACAGCACCAGAAACAGTTCATAGAACTGAACCTTGGTCATCTGTTTGGCATTTGGCCCATTGACCTTGGCGAACTTGTAGTAAACCATGAGCAGACAGTTGATATCCGTCTGCGAAAAATGCGTTGTGGCTGTTAGTTCCCTGACCAAGCCGCCATATAGGGCGGCAAAGCGACTGTTCTCCATGCTATCAATGGTGGCATCTAGATAATCCATCTTGATGGATTGTAGTATGTATTTGATGATAGTACTAGAGTTGTTTTGTTTCAATTTGGTTTGGGGTTTGTTTGAGATTATTTTCCCAGGACCTGCTATTTCCTCTCTCCTAAGAGAAATGTTCTTCAAAACCTACTTCAAAGTAAATGCTTTCACATGCTCCTCCTGCATCTCCTTTGCTGCTGAGTGCCTTAACCGTTTTATGTGAATTAAATTGTTCCAAAATGTTTGCGTCACGCCACAATTTGTCTTACTTATCCCCAAATTTTACAGATTTAAGTCTTCTCCAAAATACCGTATGCAAAATGTATCAATCAAAATTCTATACCGAAAAGTACAATAAAACCAAAATCCAGACACGAGTCGAGTCTCTCTCTCTCTCTCTCTCTCTCTCTCTCTCTCTCTTGCACATGTGGGTCTCTGTGTGTAAATCCGCCAACACTTGGCGATGTCAACTTTCGGAGACATTAAGGAGCGTGAATCCTTGTTGCTGGAGGAGCTTCATACTCTTCCTCACTCCTTTGGGTTGTTTCCTTTCACGTAGGGTACTATGATTTTCTGGAGATGTTTGCCAGCAGAAATCTGATAGGATTCCTTGGCTATATCTAAATGAAACTTTGCACAGAGCGTTTCTTTTACTGCTATAATTAATCCACAATCTGATGACTATATGAATCCGTAAGGGTATTTAATTGTTCACCAAAAAGTTAATCTTTCTTGTATTTTTTAGCTTTTTTCTCCTTTTCATTTTATTGTTATTATGCCGTGTCGAGCGGTTGAGGCCTCCGCTCCCTGCACCTCTTACGTCTGCCCCCTCCACTCTTCTTAGGGCGTGGCATGTGTGTGTGTGTGTGTGGCACACAATTACACAACAAAGGGGAAAGGCAACGCAACGGAGGCGGTTCGGTTGAACATTTGTTGCCCCCCAAACAAAATGGCTACACAGCCATTTCCGCCAAATTTCCACATGGCAGGGCTTTACACCCATCTCAACTCAACGCTTTTGTTTGGATTATTATATTCGCGTTTCTCATGCGCACAGCTTTGAGCCATTCATTCCTTTCTCTGCTTTCTCTCCTTTCTCTCCTTTTTTCCTTTTGTGTGTTTGTTTCAAATATTTATTTCGAAAGCCCCCCCAGAAATGGGGGACAGATGTAGTCCATGTACCGTGGCTGATGTATTTTTTATGTCTCGCCGTTGGTTTTATTGCTTTTAAATTGCGCTCGTTACAAGCATTCCTTCGCCCTCTCCTTCTCCTTTCCGGCTGCCTGCTGACTTACCCAATCTATTTGTGATTTGTCTTAGCCACATATGTTCACATATTGTAACCCCCGAAAAAACACCTACCAAGTAGGCCTGCCCCTGAGATGTTAATCAGTTTGCAGCACTCACTTCCGTTTAGAACACACAAACTTCCCACAACCGGAACAGACAGGAACACTTACTAGGTACTCCAACAAAATATATCACAAAAATAAAACTTAAATTTATAAGCATTCAAAAGACACCGAAAACCGAAAACTGCCAAAATGAATCGCATTGACGCTTCCATGGATGACATGGCCAACAACAAGTTCCTGACTCTCTACAACAGTGTGATAAAGAGCTATGCCGCCTCCACGGACTTTAGCACAAACGAAGTCGTTTGCCTCCTGATCGTCTACTACAAGTTCTCGCTGAGCAACAGGCCCGCCTCGCGCTTGATGACCACCAATCAGCTTTATGGCCTGTTTCTGGTGCTGTTTCAGATCTTCGATGTCGGCATCATCGATCGCATTCTGCTAAACCTTACGCAAGATGCGCGTACTGTTTCTCCGGATGCATGGATGCAGCTGTTCTCGGTATTTCTGAGCAGCAGCCTAGAAGAACGCATGCGATTTGCCTATAATGTGAGTAATAACCTAAGGACTGGAGTCGTGACTCGTTTCCCAAAACTTCCTATTCATTTCAGGTCTACACAAGTGCTGGCACTCAAACACTTAACCGTGAGACCGTGGCCATAGCTGTGGAGAAATTCTTTGTTGGCGACGACGATGATGAGGTTCAGGAACTTAGGGCGGTATGTAATTTGATTAAATATTGATTTTAGGATTCTCTTCATATAATCATTTCTTTTTTTAGGACATGTGCGAGTTCTTGTTCAATAAATTCGACACTGACAAGGATGGGATTATATCGTTTGAGGAGTATTCCGAGGTAGTCACCATTCAACCGCCTCTTATGGAATTTCTGGGTCAAATATTTCCCGGTGAAAACGATAATACCCTGATTGCCTATTGTAATAATATTGAGAGTTTGTTCCCCCAAGAAGATTAGAGTTAAATTACATGTCATTTACATTGGAGACTCCCATATTTCACGTCATTTGCGGGTTGGGTGGGGTGTGGTTTCTTATTTACTTTCTTGCTTTCTTTGGGCGCAAGTGTTGAAAATAGGCGCTTAAGGGATTCACAGACCAGCTTAATATAAAGTCATTTTCCATTAAGTACTCGTACAAGCAGGGAAAAGTTGAAATTGCCTTCACAGACTGTGGACTACAACTGGCACTGGCACTGGCACTGGCACTGCCACTGCGGGTTCTCTACTGTGTAAATCTGTGTCTCTTTTCCTTAGGTTTAACTCTTTTTCGCTTTTTTTTTTGGGTGCGGGTGCGGGCTGCGGAACTTTTGTTTGTCTATTCTGCGGCTTTGTAAAGCAATTAAATTCCCAAGCAACACATGCGGGTTTTGACTGCGTGAAACAACTGAAACAACAGCTGAAAATCTAATTAAATTTTCTTGCAAAATTATGTGAAATGAAAGTGAGAGAGGTAGCGCTACTACTCGTATTTCCTACAGCAATCAGTGGGGTAAAGAATTTCCCAGAAAACAAAAACCAGAGATGAAAATTAGTAGACTTCCAGTTGTCGCATTTTGTGGTGGAAAACATTTCCTCAAATATATTTGCTATTGCGGTATTCTCAGCCTGAGGCATGTGTGTGCCTCAAATAAATTCCTGGGCGTGCAACGAAGCGAATGAGTAAGAAAAAAACCATTTTAGGAGAATCAACCATAGACATCGAATGCTCTCTATACTCAAAAGAGATGTCAGAAATCAGATTCGTAAGAAATAAGTGGGGGCTGAGAGACTGAGAGGGTGAGAGGCTGAGCTGAAGGCGTGGTCCATTCTGGTGACCCAGAGTCATTGACACGCCTCATTTTCGGGGGCATTGGCTGGGCATTAAGTTCAGCGCGTGACTCGTAGTCCCAGACATTTGTTGCTGCTTTCCCCCCATTCCCAGCAGCCGAGGAAGAAGAGAAAATGAAAATGAAAAATGGATCAGAAAAGGCTCAACAGAAAGCATGAAAAGTGACCGCGACATCCAGCTGGTGGAGCACTCCCCGACTCCCTTCTTCCTTCTGCCCCGTAGCTCCTGCTGTTTTCTGTGTTGGGGGCACAGAGTTCGTCACGACTTTGCCACTTTGCTGCCAAAGGGTCCTTGCCGCCTGTTGTCCTTTTTTCAGCATTAACACGCGGCCTCCTGTTGCATTTCAGTTAAAATGTCGAGGGCCCCAAAATGGGTACCATTTTTTCCCTTCGCTTTTTTTGCAGCCTTGAGGGTGTTTTCACCGACCAAAAAAAAGACAACAAAAAACAACAAGAAACCCCCCAAAGCAACATCGCACAAAAAGGCAGCAACAAATTGAGTAAAACCAACAAACATTTCCCCTCACATTTGTATTCCCAAACCCCAACCAGCTCCCACCCATGTGTATCCTGCTGTTATCCTTTCGCGTTCGTCAGTCCATTTATCGCCAGGCACCAACTTTTGAATGGCAAACGGCTCTCTGCCTTCCTCCATACCTCCATGCCTCCACGTATGTATTTTTTTCTGTTGCCAACTGCAGTAAATCTTGTGGTGCAACCGGGTGGCATTTTTATGAAGTTATACCACAAACTGCAGTCTGCCCCTGCTGCATGCCTGCCCCCCCCCCCCCTCCCGTCCAGTGCATTAACACATGCCAGATGAAAATGTGCATTTTCCAAATGAAATGACCGCCACAATGGGGCTGCGTGAGGGAATGTTCAGCACTGTTGAATGCCGCAAAGGGAGTTAACCCCTTTTTGGTGCTCCTCTTGCTGGCTCATTCGAATGACTTATGGAAACATTACATCGTGTAATAGCCATAAAGAAGCTATAGAGTCATCAGATTTATATCAAATAAATTAGGGATTATGTAGAGTTATGTTTAATTTTAAGTGGTGTTCGTATGCCTTCCCATGGAAGATACTAGAGTTCCATCAAAAGCCATGCAAGAGAATTTTTAAGAAAGAATTCGCTTCCTTTATTGAGGCTTTCTTCCCATTATCTCCTTAGCTCTTTAGAAAGTTCCTCAGCAAACCAATATTCTTTAAATTCCTTTTCTATTCCCATGCATTAGCAATTCCGAATGAAAACAAACAATTCAAAAAACACAAAGATAAAAATCATAATGCAAACAAATTGCCTTTTTAGGACTCAAACAGCTAACGGGGAGACAGACGCAAGGTCTAATGCGTTTATGCCTCAAGGAAATCTGCGCGCTCAAAAAGGGGGGGATATAGAAGGAAGGCAGGGGAACGTACAAGGAAGTGGAGCAGAGTAAAATGCGCATTTTGCTGTTGCCTTTTACGATAGGCGATAACAATGATAATAATAATCCGATTCGCATAACATCAGGCTATGGAAGGCGGAGAGACAGAGAGTATCAGGCGACCTGGAATCGGTTTGATTGTCACATTGTCATCATCTGCATATTAAGTACAAGTGATTACACTCTCACGTGTTCAGCTACACAGATACACACTGGGGAGGTGAGCACATGTCCTTCCTTCATCCAACATCCTCCAACATCCTCCCATTCCCCAGTCCCCATTCCCATGGATGATGTGTGCTGCATTGAAAATTCGGCATTTAAATCTAACCAAGCAAGAGCGGAATAAGAAAGCAGCGAGCGAGCACAAAAGCCAAAATACATCTACCAGATGCATATGTATCTTTTGTTAACGAGCACGAATCGGTGTGCGATAGAACGAAATGTAAATGGGGGAAAAACCCCCTGAAGAGGCGGCATCCAACACAATTGACATTGAGGCGAACGAGAGAAATCAAATCTGTTTTGGGATCGGGGTTGGGTGGGGCTCTGGCAAACGGAAACGGAATTCATTTCAGGCACGTGAAGTCGTTTGATTATCCGGGATGAAAGTGAAATTCCAAACGGGAGAAACAACCTACAACATTTGTTGTTGATATATAAATTCCAGGTACAATCATCTAATAATCTCTCACGTGGCAGGAGTGTGGCGAGAGTGGAGTAAAAACTCATTTAGTAGAAACACAGACAAGCAGCAATTAAGTATGACTAGAGCTTCGAATAGGACTGTAGTACTCCCAGCACTGGGTTCCAGTTCCAGTTGCAGTTGCAGTTGCAGTTGCAGTTCTAGATTACTTATACACACAATTGTGTTTTTCCTTTGTCTTTGTGTTTTACCCCAGAATTGAAACTAACCACTTCAGAGCACACAACTCGCATAAACAAAAGTCAGAGAATGGGTTCGGGCTCCCAACCCCAAGGAGTTGCCATGAAAGTGGAAACTATGGAAGGAAAGAATGTCTGGCTGGTGGCTTTCGTGGGAATGCTTGAAAACTCGTAAAATTGAAATTATAATTGCAACTGCAACTGATTCCAAAAAGGTTCTTTGCCTTGCCTCCTTGTTGCGCTCTCTGTTGTTTTTTCAGTCTGTCTGTGTTGTGTTGCCTGCTGCCAAAGATGGTCTAATTACGCCAATAACTGGCTGAAATCATTAAAATGCTTGTCAAATAATAATTGCGCACAAAACATTGCATTTCCAAGCTGCAACAGAACCCTTTCTGGCAATTTTCTTTCTTAATTGTTGTCCGCCAAGCGAGCATCTGCTTAAGATCTGTAAGAGAATGCTCTGCTTTTCAAATGAACCAGGATTTAAGTAGCATTTATGATACAAATGGTACCTCTATAGGAAATAGAGCTATGATATTTTCCTGCTATTCTCTCCCTCTGGCTGTACATCAAAGCCAGAATAACCTAAGTAGCGGGTATCTCATAGCCGTTGCACTTGACTCTAGCATTCCTTCTTGTCAGAGAGTTGTGGAATGTCCTTAAGCCTCTCTAAACGGGACTCTGGTTGGCAGTGGCACTGGCCCAAGTGCATGGCATGTGCGTGGTGGCATGCCGGATGTTGTGACAGTGCCCCCCAAAAATATTTCCACTCAGAAAAAACCCTGCCAGTGGCTCCTGCGGCACTCCAGCCGAGTGCTCTACATAACTCTCTATTCTCATATTTTTTTTTGTTTTTTCCTGAATTCAAATTTGGTCGGTCAGTTGTTCTACTTCGCTTTTAGACGTTGACATTTTTGCTAAATATTCCAAAAAGTTGTAGCGTTTTTTTTTGTTTGCACCACATTTTATTTTTCACTTGGTTTTTTTTACTTTATTTTTTTTGTTTGTGGATTTTTATACCATATCACGAATGTTTGTCGGGGGCAAATCAGGATGATGGCTTTGGCTGTTCGATAGTTTTTTGCATGAGACACGTTGCCAGGGACAGAGCTGGCTTTTTCGAAATGCGTCACGCATGGAAATCCATGTGGGGCACGCCATGGGAAACCGGTATCTGAATTTAATCCGGCGAATGGGGCCAGAGCTTAACTTCTCAAATGGTTGCTAGCCCCTGGGGCATGTAAAGATCCAACCCGGCTTTAAGTAACCATTGCATAGTTTTCATCAATTTCCATTGATTTCTCGCAAAATGCCATCATCCTCAGCAAACCATTTTGATGCTCCATTTCAGCATTTTTAATGGCTTCTCTCTCTTTCCCTTTCCCATGTGTGTGTGTGGCAATGGCTAAACATTTGGCATTTGAAGTTATCGGAAATGCAGCAACACTTCAAATTTCAAATTATTCTTAAGTACACGAAGACTGTAAATTGCACAAAAGCCAATTCTCGGCATTAGGAAATTGTTTTGTGCATCAATGTACGAGTGTGTGTGTGTATCTGTGTATTGTGTACTGTATGTGTTTTGCGTGTTTTTCTGTGTGTGAGCAACAACGATAAGAATCCCAATCTGAGAGGCAACAAGAACCCAGACAACAGTCCAACGTAAATGTGGCCTCTTCTACGGAGGCTCCGTATTCGGGTCTGGGGTTCGCTCTTGTGTGTTTGGATCGGAAGCAATGTGGAAGTCTCTGTGGCATCTGAACACTGAGAGAAACATCACTACATCGCCGAATTTTTATATAAAACATTTATTAATAGTTCTGAGAAATCAGTTTTTTTTAACTATAATAAATTCCCCTTCAAATCGTAGCATTCTTCTTCATCTTTCATTTCTCTCGGTGCATCAAAGCCGAAGGAGGCGCTGTGGAAACATGAACCAAAGTGTTTGTTGCATGCAACTGATTGCAAAGGATTTTATGGCTGTTGCTGCAGCTCCTCACCATCCCCCACATCCCATCCGAACTCTCTTTCAGCCTTCGCCACCTTCCGCCTTGGCCCCTTTGGGAGGGCAATGCAAAAATCCTCAACAGCAGCAGCTGCCGATCGCAGGAGCCAGCCCACCGTCGCATCGATGCAATGCTTAAGTGCAGGGGGGGCCAGGGAAGCTGTGGCTGTGGCATGGGGCATGGCACTGCACTGGGATGAGATGTCTGCTCTGGCAGCCTTGTTGCCACAGAAGGTGTCGCTGCCTGGCACTGGCGCGCTGTTGTGGCAAAACACGAGCCCGCATCAACAGCAGCAGTAGCAGTGGCACTCTGGCAGTGGCAGTTGCAGCAGCAGTAAAATGTCGACATCAGCATTACATGCGAGAATTGCTCGACTGCGGATTTGCAGTTTAATGCCAATGGAACCAGGAACCAGGCAACATACCACCACCCATTCTCGAACCCGAACCCCCCAATCCAATCGACAGGCAATCGGTGACGGAAATATGCTGCGGTGCCATGTGATGCGGTTCTGCCATTCTGTCAACGGCCGCCCCGCCCCGACTGCTCGCCCCATCACGAGATGCACTCGTGATTAGCTTCAGGGGCAGAAGACGAAGGTGGAAAACCATTTCGTACAGAATTTTGTAGTTATACAGAGCCGCCTTCTTCTGCAGCTTAAAGTCGAAAGAGCTCTACTCTCCCTTCCACCCTTTGATTCCTGAGGAGATAAGCGAATATGCAATAAAAATCGCTTAAATCCCTGTAAAAGAGTATCTAGGGACTATAAAGCCTTCCTTCTACGAAAGGGTACAGTTTTGCACTTCGAAACTCTGTTTTTATGACCCCTAAAACTGGAACTCGTTTCGCGATCCACCAACAAAAACTAAAGTGGAACATAATCTCCGTCCAATATCGAAAATCCTTTAGAGGCTCTTCTCTCTGTCATCATCATGATCATCATCATTATAATGCCTCCGTAATTGCTTTGGGGGCCCCCGTAACAACTATTTTGGCTGGAAAACAGATTTCAACTTTTGCGATGCCCCGCGTGTCCACTCAGCGGCTAAAAAAAAAAAACAAAATTATACAGGCCCCCTAAAAACAACAGCAACAAAAAAGAAACGAAAAAAACTCAACAAGTTTTCCAATAAAATTAAAAGTTTTGGCTGCATGCACAGATTTTTGCAGATTTCATTGAAAGTAGCAAATACAAATACTCGTACTAGCGGAAAATACGAGCAGACTGGAGAGAACAGGGGAAAATAGCCATAGAGACATAGGGCCATAGGAAAAGGGAGAGAGGGCAGGGGGGCTGTAGGGAAAAGTTTTGATTGCCAATAAGGATTTACAGGTGATAATACAGCATAATCTGGCCACGTTCCACGCTTTCATGCTGCCCCGTTGCCAGGAGCAACATTCTGTTCTGTTCTGTTCCGTTATGTTCTGGAAAATAGTACGAGTATCTGCTGTTTTGTATTTACCTTGTGTTCCGCTGCAAGCCGGGAAAAGCGAGGAAAAGCGAGCAAAAGCGTAATGCATTAAACTGGGATTCCAACTTTAAAACTCCATTTCAATTGCAGTGAACAAACTTTTCCCACTACGATTTGCATATTTAGCTGGCAGAAAAGTATCTCAAAAACAATATCAGGGGATACGTGGCATTCCCTCTATGCCTGTCCAAAAAGGTGGACAAATTAATTAGTTTTGCTCTCAAAAAACTTAGCTACAGCTGCTGCCAGGAGACGAAGACCCTAGCATCCCTTTTCTGCTCTGTTTTTTTTTTGTTTCTTTTTTTCTGGCAAGCAGCGCCCTGCCAAGTATAATAATTTGAAAAGCCATTGCAGCCTCTGCTGGGATGGAAAAATTCATTTGAAAAATTAAGTTTTCTCACGGACAGCAGCACAGCGTCACACCGTCCGGCCAATGGGGCGTATGAGTGACCTGATTTTAACTTCTGTCTCTGCACTTAATTACAAAATGAGAATGCATCCAGCAGCAGCAGCTCCAGCAGTAAGAGTTGACCGTCGAGCGTAGGACCGTGGACCGGGGACCGTGGATGGGGACAACAACAAAGTCCGCGCAAACAAATTTCAATAATAAAATTCCTTTTGCCGGATAGTTTTGGCGCCGCCAAGGAGCAGGAGAGACGCCAAAGGACGCAGCTGTGCGAATGCCAACTGCGTGATAATTAAAATCAAAGCTTTCGAAAGGGGTCAAGACTTTTGCTGGGAGAGGCATCCATTTCCAAATAAAATAGAAATCATTAAAGTGGATTCAAAAAACTGAATATGCATCAGGTGCGCCTCTTCTGAAAGAGCTATTTCTCTCCAAAAAGTAATACAACTTTTCTTAAAATTAAAAAAAAAAAAAAAACAGAATGAAAGAAGTACAAAAACGGCCTGAAAATATGTCCCCAACCCACCTTTGAACCCATGCCATTCCGATTAAATAGCAGGCTTGAACCTCCCCTCCATATCCCATAGGTTTTTGCCGATATTCCATGGAATGCCTTCGCTGCGGTTGCCCCCTGCCCCAGCAACAAAATAAAAAAAAAAACACCGCCCTTTGACTGCTGGCCAGGCGTATCGTACCGGCTGATAGGGACACACAAAAACGCGAACCGAACCTCAATAACCACCGAGTCAGTGTGCCCGGCCAGACCTTCCCCATATATCCATCCATCCATCAGTGACTGGGACAATGTTGCCTTTGTTGGTGGTGTTTGTGCGGCATACGATCAGAATCAGACACCGTTGACGTTTCAACTTTGTGCTAAACTGCGAAAATTGCAAAAAGGGGCTTTTGGCCCCCCCAAAAATATAAGCGAATGCAACCAGTCCGCAACCTACTTTCCCCGCAGACCCCGAAAAAGTCTGCATAAATGCTGGGGAAAAAGTTAAGCTCTCGGTTTTTGTGGGATTATTTGCAAGCGTTCAAAGGATGTCGTTAGTCCTTGTGCGAATCGCAGGCGCAACTTTTACGAAAAACCTACCGCCACTCCACCTCTCTTTTTCTTATTGTATCTCTTTCTCTCTCGTTGCCTCGATGCCTCTGCCTCTGCCTCACTCTTTCTACTATGGTTTTTGTGGCCCTTCTGTGTGCGTTCCCTTAGTTGTCTTTTTTTCGTCCTGCACTTTTTATTGAAGTTGATAAATTGAATCAAAGGTTAACTTTGTGAAAAGTGTAAAATATGATTAACAAGAGAGAGAAATCGAGGGGCAAAAGCGGCTTAAAGCGAGCAATTAAATGGGTGCTAATTTGCCTAAGATTCTGAGATACACCCTGTGCTACAAGCATCTCTTAGATTAATTCAATGTTTCTTGTTTTGGGCAAATTGATTTAGTCAAAAAGTACACAAAACTCTCCAAGATAGCTCCTCCAGAAGAAGCAACAAAATAGAATTCCCTATAATTGCAAAAATAGCATTCCTCTCTTTCCCTTCCCCTTTCTCTGTCCTATCTCTTTCACCACACCCATTTCTGTCTCTTTTCAGCTTACATGCTCTTGGCTGAAAGCTGTCAGATGGGGGGAGGCGATGGCTGGCAAGAACAACCAGAAATTTATGGGGCAGCTCTGGAACTTGGAACCAGCTCGGGCACGCCCAATACACTTCAGCAAACATAAATTTATTTATGAGCATGTGTCCGTCCTCCCTTACTCACACACACACACACACACACACACACACCCCCACTCATCTGGGGGTATATTCACCCCCTAGTTACCCATGGAGAGAGTCCCTGCCTCACTTCCGCCAAAAGCTTACAAATTGTTTGAGGGCGAATTTTAATTATTCCTCATTGTTTTGATAGGAACGCGTGCTGTTCGTTCCCTCGACCCCCCACTCCTCCAGTAGCTGCATTCATTGGAAAGAGTGCCCGACCTCTGAACTCCTTTATTTGGACCTGGCTTTCGTTTGGGTGAGAGGGGCTGTGGGTGACTCCTCTTTAGAAAACTGTGCAGGAAGTTGTGCCTGTCAGTTGTGAATTGTCTCTGAGGTGGCTGGCTCCTTGGACCTTTTGCCATTAATTCCTTATGGTTGAAAACTTATTGGTTGTGGTTCTTTCACTTAATACCAAATTTCTATCTCATTTTAAGATTCAATTAAAACTAACTGTTTTAATCACCTACTAGTTCTTCTGATAACTGTTTTAGGCAGTTTTTTTTAAGTTGATTCGCTCAAAAAAGGTCCTAGAAGTTCATAGACATCGGTTCAATAAAAAGAAACGAAAGGAGAAGTAATAGAGTGGATGCCTTCTTATGTTACTTCCGTTTCATCTCTGCCATGATAAGTTTTCTGAGTTTTTTTCTTACCAAAAAACTTTTCTTCACTTGGGTATCTGTCAAATCTCTGCCAAATTTTCCATCGTATGGCATTGCAGGACTCCGACTCCTATCATCAATTGTTGTCGATGGGTAAACAAAGCTCTCACCTACTACTACACCCACAGACAGATAGTTAGATGGACAGACAGGTGGACAGCCAGGCCGACAGAGAGACACATAAATATCTAACGAGTCAGAAATACAATCACAGCTGATGTTTCCTCTGTTGCTGATGTTGTTGTTGTTGCTACTGTTTGCTGGATTTGTGTATATTTGTTGTAATAATATTAGTCTTTGCATTTATGTACAGAAGGAGAAGAGCCTCTTTTGTTTCAGCTCGTCTTTTGCCGGACCTGAGCTCTGAACAACTCCGGAAGTAAGATTAATGCAATTGGGAAATCCCACATAGAGCAGTTGTTCTTACTGTTTGCACTTGTCCGACCCTGAGCCCCAGCCCCACCCCTGCCTGTGGGGGTGGCAGTCAAATATGGGAAATGATATATGTATGTGCATTTATTTGTATGCCAGTATTTCATTAGATGTGTATGTGTATTCGATTTCCCCACATACAAGTGTCGTCTCGTCGAACAGCAGATTTATTAAACAAACACACGAATTGATTGCTATGGAAATTACATAACCAACTACAGAGATACGGATACGGATACGAATATGTGATATGGAACACATATGTAGATATACAACAGGAATGGTGGGATTTAAGACACAGTTTTTGGGACAGATAAACGAGAGGCTTATGAAAACTTTAGAGAAAGCTATAGTCCTTCATGAATCATAAGTAATACCAAATATCCATCAAAATTCACTTCCTTAAAGTTCTTTAAAATTCTTTATTTATTTGGAAATCATTTCGTTTGTTTGGCCACTTCATAGGGTCCAAATGCACGCACATGCTCCCTTATCCTGACCGCATTGATGGCAATAAAACCACCCGCATCCTGCGGCACATAGCCGCCATGAACGTCCATCGAAACGAGCTGTTCGTTGTACAGCGAACCGCCAGCCTCCGATGCTTTGCGGGCAATGGCCCGACAATAGCCGGGGGCCAGCTCTATGGTTACTTGACCATTGACCTTCTGCTCGGCCAGCTCAATGCATCGCTGGGCATAGATGGCCTCGGGACTGAACCAGAATCCATTGTAAACATAGTCGGTCATGCGATCGCGCAGAACTTGCTTGGTGCGCAGAACCTCGCGGTCCAGGGCAAACACCTCCAGATCCTGGTGGGCGGTGTAGAGGATGGTGCCGCCCGGAGTCTCGTAGACGCCACGGGACTTGAGTCCCACATAGCGATTCTCGACAATGTCGATTCGCCCGATGCCATAGGAGCCTCCGACATCATTGAGGAACTTCAGCATCTCCAGGGGTGTGCGATAGTCGCGCTTGCCAGACAGGTCCTCGACAATGGTGGGCAGACCGTGCTCAAAATGAATGACAACACGGACGGGCTGTCGTGGAGCCTGCACCAATGGATCAACCGTCATCTCGTAGAGACTAGCCGGAGCCACAGTATTGGGATCCTCCAGCACACCAGACTCGTAGCTAATGTGCAAAATGTTGGCATCGGTGCTCCAGGGAGTGGACGGCTTGGCGCTCACCTCAATGCCATTCGCCTGGGCATAGGCTATGAGATCCTGGCGCCCCTGAAAACGTCTACAGAACTCCACATCGCGCCAGGGAGCGATTATCTGAGAACGTTGAACTGATAGTCAAAAGATAACCATAGGCATTGATAAGAATGGCTTATCAACCTGCTAGCAGACCCACCTTCAGATCCGGCTTAAGGGCATATGCGCACAGCTCAAAGCGCACCTGATCGTTTCCCTTCCCGGTGGCGCCGTGGGCCAGGTACTTGGCATCGTATCGACGCGCCACCTCCATCAGAGCCACGCTGATGCAGGGCCGTGCCAGCGATGTGCCCAGCAAATAGCGCTCCTCGTAGATGAGGCCCATCTGGATGGCCGGCCAGATGTAGTCCTCCACGAAAGACTGCTTCGCATCGACCACGATAACCTGAGGGTCGGAGAAGCAGTTAAAGATTAGTCCTCATCTCTGGGTTATCTCACCTTATTGGCGCCGATATTGAGAGCCTTCTTTTCGGCCGCTGCAAAGTCCTCTTTCTGGCCAACATCAGCCAAGACACAGATGACGTTGTACTGCTGGTCCAGTAGCCATTTAAGAATGCAGCTGGTGTCCAATCCGCCGGAATAGGCCAAGATAACTGTTTCTCCAGTCATGTTCCGGTGATGTCTGCTCTCGCACTTGTGCCAATCTCTAACGGCACGGCAAGACTGAGAACCGTAGAGCTTCTCCGGCCTCCATTAAAGTGCAGGTAGTCAGTCTCTAATCGGAACCGACCTTATCAGCTGCCAAGGCATATTAGCGAATGGCGATAGCAGCTAATCTAAAAACTGTTTCAAAAGCAGTAGTTCCAAAACTCATCCAAACCACAAAATGTAAGCAAACCGCTGGTGTGACCGTATACCGTATACGGTACTGTATCGTATAAAATCGTATATCGTTTCAATAAGGCCCTACTTCTTCTTCCCTACTATTTAGCTTTGGTCACATTGAACATTTGTACGCTTTCAATTCGAGGAAAAAGGAAAACGCAAACCCAAAACTAAAATAAAATGAGTTTGTGTAAGTTTTTAGGAATTTGCTGGAACATACAAATGGATGCTAAGTTTTTTGATCATTCCCATAGACTCGGCGCTCTTCTGGACAGACCTCTTAAAGATGGTGCACAAAGCCAATTTAATTAAGGAGAATGCAGAGCTACAACAGAAAATAAAAAACGATGTAAAGAAAACATTGCAGTGGAAATTCCCAAATACTCCGCTTCAGGTGAGATTGTTTGGCTCCCGCATAATGGGAGTGGGTGATTCCGAATCAGACCTCGATATATATTTAGTTATAGGTAAGTACTCCCCAATTTTTTGTGTGTTCTCTTGATTATCTCTCCGTTCCCTGACAGGTAACTCTTCTGGAGTATTTAACGAGAAGTTAACCCGGAAAGTACGTTTTAACCTTCGCACGATCGTAAGAGCGATTCGAAATAATAGCACTATGTGGAATATTACAACCGTCATAGATCGCTTCTTTCCACTCGTCACTGCCGTCCATAAGGGGACAAACATTAAGTGCGACATAAACTTCCTGAACAGCATGTCTTGTGACCAGAACCAGTTGGTCAACTACATCTTTAATCTGCAGCCCATTGGTAGGTGTTACCTAATGATCGACCAACGATGTGCTTAACTTTATTGTGATTCCATTTCACAGCTCGCTACATGGTGATATTTCTGCGGGCCTGGTCCCAAAAACACGGCCTTAGCGGACGCTTTCGAAGCCATATCTTTATCTTGTTGGTGATTTTCTTCCTGCAAGTCCAGGGCCATCTACCAGCCATCAAAGATCTTCAGACTGATCTTGTTCCCAATGTTGCTCGTGAGTAGAAATGCATTAGAAAATAACCATTTTATAAAGTACATATTTTCGTTTCCAAATCGCAGCATGGACATCAAACTTTCACGAATTTCCGTTGTCAAAGTTTGGTATGAAGGAAATTGGAGTGAACGAAAACAAAACTCGCCAGATCTTACACGAATTCTTCAAGTTGTATTCTACCTTTCCCTTTCACGAGCTGGTTGTTTGTCCCTATCTGGGAAAGCGTGTTATTCGCAAACAGCTAAAGGACTTAATGCCCCCATTGTAGGTCTTACAGATTGCACATTAAGATATTTTAATATTTATTTTGGTTTAGTTTCAAGTATCCAGTCAAATCTCCGGTGTTCGTACAAGACCTAATACTCTTGGATCATAACAAGGGCTTCCAAATAAAGCAGCTGCAGATTTACGCGTTTCAAGACCTTTGCGGCGCTGAAATTAAAGATTATGATGATGATTATTATTAAAACATAAAAATTGATTGCACGCCCGTACGACCGACGTAAGCGGCCACGCGTTCCGGACTGGATTAACTCAAGACACGTCTACAAATATTTTCACACACCACCAGATGGAATCATTTCTTTAGATTACAATTACAAATATTCAAAAATCCACAATAAAATTGATTAACAAATGAGATTTAATTTGAATTAATTGCACTTGACCTCAACATCCGTACTAATTATTGCGGCTGTCAGTCTGAGAGGCAAGCGTCTCGCGGCCTTCCATTCCGGGAAGGAGGCGCCATTGACCCACAGCGGTCACGACTGGATGACCATGATGCGATTGAAAATTCAATTAATCTATGCTAAATCATTTACATACATTACATTACATCTAATTAGAGGGCCTGAAGCAGCGGGTATAAAAGGACCTGGCTCGTCCGGCAACGGAGAGGAGACCTCTGAAAATGCAGAACCACGTGCAGTTCCGTCTGGTCAGACTTCTGTTGCAGGCATCTGTGCTGCTGTTCGTCATCTGGCACCATTGCCGGGCCATGTAAGCTAGCCGAACATCGAAATCCTATTTAATGATTTATTTGATAATCTTTCCTTCCAGGGACCTTCAGACAAGGCCATGCCGAGAAGGCAGCGACGACATCACGCGATGTCCCAAAAGTTTTTTCACTCTGAAGAGGGACAACTGCGTGGAGCGACACTTTTGCTATCTGCAGGTGAATGAGACCTGTTTCGGCCAGGAGGAGAGTAGGTGTGCGCCAGGACTTACCTGTTCATGCAACAGGTGCATGAACTGCAACATCCACTATTGTGCCCTGGAACTCTGCACCCTACATGAGTATAAGAAACGCCTACCAAACCGCTTGCTGCCGTGGTTCAGGCCTCGATGGTTGGAACTGGCCGCCGACAAGTAACGTGACCCCAAATGTGCAAACAACCGCCAGTTGAACAATGGACCAATCCCTTCAGTCTCCTCATATGTTTATCAAAGTGTATCTAACAATTTGCAGCTGTAAGCATTTATCAAATTAATCGCGAATAAATGACATGACCATCGTATTAAAAGCAGTACCCGATACTTACTTTCTGTTAAGTAACCTTTTGATTTTTGTATCAATATATTGAGCATACGCTTTTAATTTGGGAAATAGTAGGACTATTTTTGGCAGTCATCATTTAATAAAAATCTAATATAAAATAAAATAAAATGAGTCTGAGTAAGTTTTTAACAATTTGCTGGAACGCAGATATAGATACTAGGCTTTCTGCATTCGCATAGACTCGGAGACCTTCTGGCAAAGCCTCTTGGAGCATGTGAGCATGGCCGATATCATTAAAGAGAACGAGGAGCTAAACAACCACATAAAAAACGATGTAAAGAAAACATTGCAGTGGAAATTCCCAAATACTCCGCTTCAGGTGAGATTGTTTGGCTCCCGCATAATGGGAGTGGGTCGCTCCGAATCAGACCTCGATATATTTGTAGTTATAGGTAAGTCCTATCATATTTTATATGTGTCTCTTGATTATCTCTTCGTTGCCTGACAGGTAACTCTTCTGGAGTATATAACGAGAAGTTAACCCCGAACGTACATTTTAATCTACGCACGATCGTGAGTGCGATCCTAGATAATAAAACTAAGTGGGAACTTACATCCGTCCTAGATCGCACCTTTCCACTCGTCACTGTCCTCCATAAAGGGACAAACATTAAGTGCGACATAAACTTCCTGAACAGAATGTCTTGTGACCAGAACCAGTTGGTCAACTACATCTTTAAACTGCAGCCCATTGGTAGGTGTTACCTAATGATCGACCAACGATGTGTTTAACTTTATTGTGATTCCTTTTCACAGCTCGCTACATGGTGATATTTCTGCGGGCCTGGTCCCAAAAACACGGCCTTAGCAGATGCTTTCGAAGCCATATCTTTATCTTGTTGGTGATTTTCTTCCTGCAAGTCCAGGGCCATCTACCAGCCATCAAAGATCTTCAGACTGATCTTGTTCCCAATGTTGCTCGTGAGTAGAAATGCTCTAGCAAATAACCATTTTATAAAGTACATATTTTCGTTTCCAAATCGCAGCATGGACATCAAACTTTCACGAATTTCCGTTGTCAAAGTTTGGAATGAAGGAAATTGGAGTGAACGAAAACAAAACTCGCCAGATCTTACACGAATTCTTCAAGTTGTATTCTACCTTTCCCTTTCATGAGTTGGTTGTTTGCCCCTATTTGGGAAAGCGCATTTTTCGCCGAAAGCTAAAGGACTTAATGCCCCCATGGTAGGTTTCACGGATTGCACATTTGGTTCTTTTAATATTACTTTTTGTATAGGTTCAAGTATCCTGTAAAATCTCCGGTGTTCATACAAGACCTGATACTCTTGGATCATAACAAAGGTCGGATTATAAAGCCGCATAATCTGTGGAACTTTCAGGACCAGTGCAGGAATATGGGTTATTGGAATATGCAGAAACCCCAATAGTACTGATGAAGACATAGCATCTGAATTAAAACATTTCAACTGGCTCTACGTCCGTCCGACCAACGTCTTTGCAACCACCAGAGGGAATAATTTTCTTTGATTATTATAAATATTCAAAATATCTAATAAAACTCTTTAAGAAACTAGATTTTATTTTAATTGATTACTTATGTATACTAGCTAACCCGGCAAACCATTTGCCGCAGTATTGTGAACTATTTCTGCTGCTCTCCGATGCGCAACACAAATCATTTGACTCATGTTTGAATTTGGGCGCATGACAATGCGGACATTCCTCGTCTATTCTACTTTCGGATGAGCGGAATATTATAAAATTTGGCTTGTACTTGAATTCGAGACAAAGAAACTATATAAACGTTGAGATTGTACCGAATAGGCAGATCTAGTAGTCCGAGGATTTTGATGACATGCCTTTATCAACTGGGAATGTTTAGTCTATGCCCAGAGTCGTTTCGAACAACACCTCTGGAAATTATACACAAAACTCTGTGCATCCTATATTAGAACAAATTATTAAAAATTATATACATATATTTCTTCGTAATCCAAGCAGGCGTTGTTTTGCTATTTGATTTCAATGTGTGATTTTGCAATTGACAATTCAAAGGAAGCAGTAGTGCTGCCAAGCCTGTGAAAATAAAAAGAAAAGATAATAAATTATATTATTGATTTTGTTTGTTTGTTATTCATTTTGCTTGAATCCCCTTCACATGTTTGGTGCAGCTGCAGTGCTGCAATTTCGCCCAGGCTACAAATATAAAAGGTAAGGCATTTGGGCATAAATTGTTTGCCTAAAATGTTTGCCACCCACCCTCTCAATCAGTCTTTTCCATGCACAAACAGACTTGTGCTTGTATTTCTGCAAAACGCGGACCCTACCTATCGTTTATATACCTTTGTTTTGCCTATCGCGGCACGAGGCGTTTTGGTATATTTTAGCGCTTCTTTAAAACCTAAAAAACCTAAATGTGTGCAATTGCGTGAAAAAAACATATTTAACCAAAATAAAAGATAAAAACCATTGAAATGGACACTGCATCCGACAATAGCGACGATGAGGGGTCCATTGGCAATGGTGGGGGCGATTTTGGCATGGATCTAACCGGTATTCTCTTCGGTAACATTGACTCCGATGGCAGGCTGCTGGCGGACGACGAGAGGGGGCAGGGCTTTGATGCGGAGCTGCGTGAAAATCTTGGATCCCTGGCGAAGTATGTGTCTTGTAGTAATAAACATAAATATATGAACTTAAGCTAACGCTTGGCTTCAGGATGGGGCTGAATTCGTTGCTGCACGAGGTGATTGACACCAAAGATGCTGAAGCATCCTCCTCCGACGATGAGGGCGAGAAGCAGCACGCCGCTTCGGATGCCAGCACCACAGCTGGCTTGAGTGTCTTCGATGCATTGAAGGCTAGCGGGAAAAAAGGGGAAAACGAGGATGGCACCGTCACAGCTCAGGACGATGCCATCGATTACTCAGACATAACCGAACTCTCCGAAGATTGTCCACGCACGCCGCCAGAGCAGGTGTCATACGATGACGACCTAGAGGATGCCATACCGGCGTCCAAGGTTGAGACAAAGCCAAGTGAGTAATGCCCAAGGGCCCGTAATGGAGGAAGAGTCTCTGATGTGTCCATCCATATAGCCAAGGATGACAAGGAACTGATGCCGCCACCAAGTACTCCTCTGGGGCGGGTAGCTGGTGCCAGCGGGCCTGAAGAGGCCGTAGCCAAAATACCTGGCCCCGATGGCGGCGCTGCATCAGCCAGTAGTGAGACCAAGGCCAGTGGGGACCCCAAGGGTAAGCGCAAAGATTTGTTAGTCTGTTAAGAGTTCGATTATGGATTGTGGTGTCCTTTCAAGACGACCGCAAACTGGACACACCCTTGGCCGATATCCTGCCCTCCAAATACCAGAATGTGGATGTCCGGAAACTCTTTCCCGACTTTCGGCCAAATAAAGTCCTACGATTTTCACGCCTCTTCGGTCCGGGGAAGCCAACAAGCATGCCCCAGATCTGGCGGCATGTCCGCAGGCGTCGAAGAAAGCGGAACCAGTCGAGAGATCAAAAGGTACTGCTGCTGCATACGCGGTGCATGATTTGAGTGTTTTAAACATATCTCTCGCTTGCAATTAGATGTCGAACACGGGTGGCTCCGACTCCCCGAGTGACACCGAAGAGCCACGCCATCGCGGCTTCAGTTTGTTCTACGCCAGCGAGCCCACGCCCGCTGCTTGCATGTCCGATGATGAGGAGAAGCTGCTCAGCGACCTCAACCGCGTGGATGTGCGACAGGAGGGGCCCGAGAATGGTGAGAATAGCGATCAGAAGCCCAAGGTAGCGGACTGGCGCTTCGGACCGGCACAGATCTGGTACGATATGCTCGAGGTGCCCGAATCGGGCGATGGCTTCAACTACGGCTTCAAGATGAAGTCCACGGCTAACCAGTCGAAGGACACTGTCATCCCCGAAGACTCGGCCGTCGGAGGCAGCAGGCCAGAGGCAGTGGGCAGTGGCGGTGATAGCGAGAAGGCCCCCCTAGCGGAAGATGCCTTTCTGATGGTCTCCCAAATGCACTGGGAGGACGATGTCGTCTGGGATGGCAACGACATTAAGGCCAAGGTGCTGCAAAAGCTAAACTCTAAGACGAATGCTGCCGGATGGTTGCCTTCCAGCGGTTCCCGCACTGCAGGCGCCTTCAGTCAGCCGGGGAAGTCGTCGATGCCCGTGGGTAGCAGTGGCGGCTCCAAGCAAGGCTCCTCGGCAGCCAGCAAGAAGGCCCAACAGAAGTAAGTGCGAATCATGCAGAGAAGTACCAAATAAGCAATCGAAATTTCATTATATTTCTTCCAGTGTGCAGAACAAACCCACCGAAGTGCCCGACGATACGTGGTACAGTTTGTTTCCCGTGGAGAACGAGGAGTTGATCTACCAAAAGTGGGAGGATGAGATCATTTGGGATGCCCAGCAGATGACCAAGGTGCCCAAACCGAAGGTTCTCACGCTGGATCCCAACGATGAGAACATCATATTGGGCATACCCGACGACATTGATCCCTCGAAGATCAACAAGAGCATTGGGCCGCCGCCAAAGATCAAGATACCGCATCCGCATGTCAAGAAGTCTAAGATTCTGCTGGGCAAGGCGGGCGTTATCAATGTACTGGCAGAGGATGCACCACCGCCACCGCCGAAGAGTCCTGATCGGGATCCCTTCAACATATCGAATGACACGTGAGTGTGGGCAACCAAAGAAACCATAGGAATCTTGAATACTTATTTGGTTTTGTTCCTCAGTTACTACGCACCCAAGACGGAGCCATCGACCCTACGTATGAAAGTGGGTGGCGGGAATCTTATCCAGCACTCGACGCCAGTGGTGGAGCTTCGGGCTCCCTTTGTGCCCACGCATATGGGTCCAATGAAGCTGCGCTCCTTCCATCGGCCGCCCCTGAAGAAGTACTCGCATGGGCCGCTGGCCCAGGAGACGCACCAAAATGTCTACTCCCTGCTGAAGCACATCGTGAAGAAGGCCAAGCAGCGTGAGGTCGAACGGATAGCCTCCGGCGGTGGTGATGTCTTCTTTATGCGCAATCCCGAGGATCTCAGTGGCAAGGATGGGGACATTGTCCTCGCCGAGTTCTGTGAAGAGCATCCGCCGCTGATGAACCAAGTCGGGATGTGCTCCAAGATCAAAAACTACTACAAACGGAAAGCGGAAAAGGATAGCGGACCGCAGGATTATGTTTATGGTGAGGTGGCCTTTGCCCACACCAGTCCCTTCCTCGGGATCCTCCATCCGGGGCAGTGCATCCAGGCGCTGGAGAATAACATGTACCGTGCACCCATCTACCCGCACAAGATGGCCCCAAATGATTTCCTCATCATTCGCACCAGAAACAACTACTGGATACGGGCTGTCACGGCCATTTTCACCGTGGGGCAGGAGTGTCCCCTGTACGAGGTGCCGGGACCAAATTCGAAGCGAGCCAACAACTTTACGCGTGACTTCTTGCAGGTGGGAATCCCGGGCTTTGTTTGACTGCTCCTCCCTAAGCCACTCTGCCTTCCTTGCAGGTTTTTATCTATCGCCTATTTTGGAAGAGTCGCGACCAGCCCCGGCGCATCCGCATGGACGACATCAAGCGCGCCTTTCCCGCGCATTCGGAGAGCAGCATTCGAAAGCGTTTGAAGCAGTGCGCGGACTTCAAGCGCACAGGCATGGACTCCAATTGGTGGGTGATCAAGCCTGAGTTTCGGCTGCCCTCCGAGGAGGAGATTCGGGCCATGGTCTCCCCGGAGCAATGTTGCGCCTACTTCAGCATGATTGCTGCCGAGCAGCGTCTAAAGGTAGGCAACCTTATCCCTCAAAAGAGTCTTCAACTCATTTTTCCATCCCGTTTTAAAAGGATGCCGGCTATGGGGAGAAATTCCTGTTTGCCCCTCAAGAGGATGACGATGAGGAGGCCCAACTGAAGCTGGACGATGAGGTGAAAGTTGCACCCTGGAACACCACGCGTGCCTACATCCAGGCCATGCGTGGCAAGTGCCTGCTGCAGCTGAGCGGCCCCGCCGATCCCACGGGTTGCGGTGAGGGCTTCTCGTATGTGCGAGTACCCAACAAGCCAACAGTAAGTATTACAAGCCACACTCCCATCCCGTATTTAATATCCTTGTATCCGAAATAGCAAACGAAAGAGGAACAAGAATCGCAGCCAAAGCGTTCGGTGACGGGCACCGATGCGGATCTGCGTCGCCTGCCGCTGCAAAGGGCCAAGGAGCTGCTGCGCAAGTTCAAGGTGCCCGAGGAAGAGATCAAGAAGCTCTCCCGCTGGGAGGTCATCGATGTGGTGCGCACTTTGTCCACGGAGAAGGCCAAGGCCGGCGAGGAAGGCATGGACAAGTTCTCGCGTGGCAATCGCTTCTCCATCGCCGAGCACCAGGAGCGATACAAGGAAGAGTGTCAGCGCATCTTTGATCTGCAGAATCGCGTTTTAGCCAGCTCTGAGATACTGTCTACCGATGAAGCCGAGTCTTCCGCCTCCGAAGAGTCGGATCTGGAGGAGTTGGGCAAGAATCTGGAGAACATGCTGTCCAACAAAAAGACTTCGACGCAGCTTTCGCTAGAGCGGGAGGAGCAGGAGAGACAGGAGCTGCTGCGACAGCTGGACGAGGAGCATGGGGATGGGGCCAGCAGGGCCAAGGCCAAGGACGATGCCTCGCAGCAGCCACTGGCCAATCAGAATCAGGGCCGCATTCTCAAGATCACGCGCACGTTCAAGGGCATGGATGGCAAGGAGTACACCCGCGTGGAGACGGTCCGCCGGCAGCCCGTGATTGATGCGTACATCAAGATCCGCACCACGAAGGACGAGCAGTTCATCAAGCAATTCGCGACGCTGGACGAGCAGCAGAAGGAGGAAATGAAGCGCGAGAAGCGGCGCATCCAGGAGCAGCTGCGTCGCATCAAGCGCAACCAGGAGCGGGAGCGCCTCGCACAGCTGGCCCAAAACCAGAAGCTGCAGCCCGGCGGCATGCCCACCTCGCTGGGCGATCCCAAGAGCTCGGGCGGTCATGCGCACAAGGAGCGCGATCATGGCTACAAGGAGGTCAGTCCCTCGCGCAAGAAGTTCAAGCTGAAGCCAGACCTCAAGCTTAAGTGTGGCGCCTGCGGCCAGGTGGGGCACATGCGCACCAACAAGGCCTGTCCGCTGTATACGGGCATGCAGAGCAGCCTCTCCCAGTCGAACCCCTCGCTGGCCGACGACCTGGACGAGCAGAGCGAGCGGGAAACCAACATGGACGATGACGATCTGGTGAATGTGGACGGCACTAAGGTGACGCTCAGCAGCAAGGTGCTGCGGCGTCATGGCGAGGAGAACAAGCGGCGCAGCGGCATGGGCCTGAGCCTCAAGATGTCACGCGATGGCAAGAAGAAGCGACGCCTGGGCAATGACCTCCACTGCGACTACCTGCAGCGGCACAACAAGACCGCCAATCGACGGCGCACCGACCCGGTGGTGGTGCTTTCCTCTATACTGGAACTGATCCTCAACGAGCTACGCACGATGCCGGATGTGTCGCCGTTTTTGTTTCCCGTGAACTCGAAGAAAGTGCCGGACTACTACCAGGTCGTCACGAAGCCCATGGATCTGCAGACAATGCGGGAGTACATCAGGCAGCGTCGCTACACCAGTCGCCAGATGTTCCTCGAGGATCTCAAGCAGATTGTTGACAATTCGGCCCTGTATAATGGCGCCCATAGCGCCTACACCGTGGCCGCTCAGCGCATGTTCGAGAGCTGCTACGGGCTGTTCCAGCAGCGCGAGGAGAAGCTGATGCGCGTGGAGAAGGCCATCAATCCGCTGTTGGGCGATGACGATCAGGTGGCCCTGTCGTATATCTTTGAAAAGCTGCACGCTCAGGTGAAGCTCTTGAACGAGGCTTGGCCCTTCCTGAAGCCCGTCAACAAGAAGAATGTGAGGGACTACTACCAAGTGATCAAGCGACCCATGGATCTGGAATGCATGCAAAAGATCATCGATGGTAAGTCGAAGATCCCTTCCCTTCGGCTGCAAGCGGACTGAAGCATCGCTCTTTCTTTGCAGGACATGGCTATCACAGTCGGGAGGAGTACATGGCAGACATAGATCTGATGCACGCCAACTCTTTGCAGTACAATGGACCTGACCATCGCTTCACCAGGAACTCCACTACCATACGGGCGTACGCACGAACCCAGCTGGAAGAGGTATCCCCACATTACATCCACGATGTATCCATTGAATTTCTAAGGCAATCTGTCGTTTAGTTGGCGGCCACTTGCATCCCGCTCGAGGAGAACATTGCCAAGACCCGAGAGCTGGCCATGGAGAATGCACCCGAACTGGATGAGGCCTGGGGCAATGATGATTACGATTTGCCGCGAGGCAGTCGGGGCAGTTCGCCCGGCGATGAGTATATCGATGTGGAGGGAAATGTGGGCGCCACCACAGCTGCCTCCATACACCGCAGCATGGGCTCCGATGGCCATATGTCGCATCATGCGACGCCAGCCCGAAAGGCGCCACGTCCGGCCGTGGGCGAGGTGAAACGTGGTCGGGGCAGGCCACGCAAGAGGCACAATACCATCGAGGAGGGTGAGTCCAACGCTGCTACGATTTATTTATGGAATTATCTCTCTGTCTCAGTATTTCTGCATACAAAACACACATACAAGTATCTACATTTACTCTTATATTACATATCTCTCTATCTCTGGTCTACTGTGAAACTCTATTGGTAATGATCTCTCACGCTTTCCTCTGCCCCATCAATATGAATATACTCTACAAATATACTTACACAACAAAGTGTATCCCCAGTATACCCGATACCGATACCCTCAACACAGACTATGGTTATGGTCGCCCCACAGAGACGTGATCTGTTGAGCCTGCTTATACTAATACTCGAAATCATTGCCACTCCATTAGGAGTATCATATATTGGTATTCTTCTACTTGTATTTTGTATCAGATGTATTCAGGTAGTTTGTAGATATCATTATCATCCCAGCAATGCATGAATCTTCGCCATAAACTAAATAACACTTCAAAACAAAGTATATTTATAGGAGCTTCGAATGTATTTGGAATACGTTAAGAAGAACTATTAATTTCCATCAAAGATTATAGAACGTAACGACATTTAACTTGAAAAGTGCCTTGGCACGTGTTACAAGAGCTGTTAAGCTGTTTTGTGCAAGAGATGTGTTCTATAATCTATGGTGCCACTCGCTTAATCGTTGGCTTTCCATTCAACGCCTCAGAGAAAGGCAGAAAAAACGAGACCGACCCGACCCTCCCGCACTTCTTGCTTTTTATTTCCTTTTTGTTGTGAGAGCTCTTTCCTCTTCTAAGCGTATTACATGTATTGTGTGCCTCCTCTTAATAAATACTGTTGCCACACACATGCCCGATGCCACAAAACTGCAAACAATACTTTTACTGTACTTTTTTTTTAGTCAAAGCCCAGAATCCGGTTAAGCGTGGTCGGGGTCGTCCGAGGAAGGGTAGCCTAACATCAAACAAGAGTCAGGCGCAAGCTTACTTCCTGGATGAAGGTAAGCCTCAAACTACAGACTAACGGATTACAGACACACCTCACCCACACAAAAATATATTTTTTTTTATTAATTAATTTACACATGAATTCAAAATTGATTTGCCAAAACACAGGACTAACATCTAACATAATGCTTTTCATCTCTCTCTCTCTTAATTTTTGGATAATTTTCGGCTTGCCTTTTACTTTTAGTTTCATATGCATTTGGTTGACCAATCCTTGAGCCTTGAGTTCCTTCTTTAAAATCGTGCATGATATATCCAGAGCTACAAAATCTAAATTACTTTTCATTTAACTTGAGTTTTCTTTTATGGTGGAGAACGCTAGATTTGTATATCCTTGCAAAGAGAAACTTGACGATAATCGGGCGATACCGATAATCGACAAAATCAGGTCCGTCCTTCTGTGTCTGTACAAATATATCACCTGAACAAATTGATCAGTTCCTTTTTTTGCTATATAAAATACGCATAAAAATCTGCTTTCGGCAAAATCGATTTATATAGATCGATTTGGATCGATAATCCACATTTGTTTTCTCTGCAAGGATATTATCTATAGATTCATTATCCCTCGAAGATTGCGTTCTTTCTAGTTCCCATTTCATTGATTTATTCGCTAACTTTTTGCTCACTCTCCCTCAGACCTGAATTTCTCCACCGACGAGGAGGATGATGAGGAAGAGGACTTCCAGGAGGTGTCAGAGGATGAGAACAATGCAGCCAACATACTGGATCAGGGCGAACGTATACAGGCCCCTGCAGATGGCATGGACTACATTGATCCGAAGAACATTAAGACGGAGATCGACATCGAGGAGCAGCAACTGGCAGGTGGGTGGAGAGCCAGTCGAGCGCTGGTCGAATCTGTCTTTGTTTCTGTCTCTGTTTCAAGTTGATGATTGATAACTAATCGAAAAACTTCATTCGAACTTTGACTTTGTCTGGATTCTGTTTCTGTTTCCCGTCTCCGTTTTACATTCCTATCCGTCCACTTGCCCATCCGCCGCACCTGGGCGCAGAGGAGCCGTGCGGCGAGGATGACAGCCAGCAGGCGGCTGAAGCAATGGTGCAGTTGAGTGGCCTTGGGTTCTACGCTCAACAGCAGCAAGGTCTCTATTACCCCCAAACCACATACATATAAATGTTGTCCTGTCCCCTCGATGTCTTCCTTAAGCTCCGCTTGATCTTTACCCCCATTTTGTGTGTCCAACAATTTATCGCATTTTTGTATGTCTTCCAGATGAGTCCATGGATGTGGATCCCAACTACGATCCCTCCGATTTCCTGGCTATGCACAAGCCGCGCCAGAATCTGGGAGAGCCCACCACCGCCCGGGGCGCCTTCTCGGACTTCATGGCCAACGTCCAGGACGACAATGGACAGTACAATCCACCGGAGGCCAGCACAAGTGCCGCTGCCGCCGCCGCTTCCGCTGCAGGCGCACACGAAGATGAGTCTGGGGCCCTTCAAATGCCACCGGCCAGCACGCTCAACAACGGCATGGGCATTGAGGAAGATCTGGACGTGTCGGACAGTGACGAGGAGGACGATGGTCGAAGGCGCATCAAGCACGAAGTGTTTGACGACACCGAAACTGATATGCACCAGTCGCAGGCCTCGCATCACTCCCATCACTCGCAGCCCTACCATGTGGACGCCTCAAACGAGCCCGTGATCGACTACCAGCAACAGCAGCAGCAGCAGCAGCCAATGGGCTTCACGAGTTCCCAACAGGCAATGGGCTTTTCGGGGGCCCAGCAGGCGATGAACTTTGCGGGCTCTCAGCAACCAATGGACTTTACGGGCGCTCAGCAGCAAATGGAATTTACGGGCTCCCAGCAGCAGCAGCAGCAGATGGAATATCCGGTGGTCCAGCAGCCAATGGATTTTGCAACCGCCCAGCAACCAATGGACTATCCTGCTGCCCAACAGTCAATGGACTTTCCAGTCCCCCAGCCGGGACTAGAGCATCAGCCACAGCCACAACAGCAACTAGTGCAGGGGGATAATGATTATGCCTGGACATTCTAGGGATGCAAAGGAGAACCCTAGAAAGGGGGCGCGAATAAGAGAAATATTTTTATTTTCTTCCATTTGCGGAACAGAAAATGATCTTTAAACAGCTTAAAATTGTTTAAAATCGGTATGCCTTGTAAGGCCTTGGAAATTTAAGCCGATAATCATTTCGTGTTCTATTGAACTTTAATTTTTTTGCAATATTATGTGTGGTGTATGGGGTGCTGCCAGGCCCTGACCGTTTGTTCTCTTTGTTTTTGTAATACGTGTTTGTTGATTAAGCTGAATTTTGTAAACCATATAATATACATTTAAGAAGAACGAACACCCAGAGATGAGTCTCTTGTTTCTGGGAGAGTAATTGTATAAATAGAAAATAAAAAAGTGATTCAACTCCGAGCTTTTGCAAGCGGAAGCTGCATTACAGATCATTTAATAGGTAAATTTTAAATTTTATTCTTAGATTAACTTGCATTTTCACAGTCGTCAGCGTCGTATCCTAACGTCGTAATGGAGGCACAATCATACCACCCATTGCTGCCATTCCACCACCCCACAAACCCTGACCCATATTGCTTTTTGAGTGTTGTTTTTGTTTGAGGTGCGCGTAAATAAGTGGGTGTGTGTGTGGTGTGTGTGTTCTCTATGGCTTGCGAGTATGCCAATGCCTTACAAGAGCTTCAGGTGCCCGGTGACACGATCGATATCGACTGCCGCAGCTGGGCCCACGGCCAGCACGGTCTTGGAGTTGGGCTCGATCTGGGTGCGACCGGCGTCGCGTATAAGGCACGTGTTCAGCTGCTGCCGTTCGGCGGCGTTCTTGATGGCCACCAGCTCTGCCTCGCTCTCCACGCGCACGGCGATTTTGGCACAGCCGCAGTTCTCCCAGGCGCGCAACAGACGCGGAATCCGCGTCACCGCCTTCTGATAGGCGCCCACCGCTCCATGGCCACATTGGGCGGCAATTTTGCCCTTGCCCATCTTCAGGTCGTTCCGCACGACCAGAACCATTTTGAAGTTCTCGTTGAAGCCACCATAGTTCTGCAAATACACCGATAATTAGCCCCCGCCTGGAAGAATTGTGGAAGAGTGGAATTGGGTCAGTAGGCTCACCTTGTCGGTTACGGCAGCCTCCTTCGTGGTCGTGCTACCGGTCGCAGCCTCTGCTCCTTCGTCCGACGCCTTGCACTCGCCGCGCTTGATGGCGTAGCGGTAGCCGACGAAAAATGATATCATCACAGCCATTCCATTGATGATTTGTGCAGTGTCCAGAAGTTTATCACCCATTTCGCTTTGTATCTCAGGCAGGCTTCTATTATTTCGCAAAAAATAGCAAGCTGTGGCGCTCACCTCACGTTTTCAAATCTTAGAGATGGACAATGTTTGTGCAACTATCGATAAGATTTACGTATATTCATTATTGAAAATTGTAATGCTACAAATCCGAGAAAACGCATTTACATGATGCATTGGAAACTAGCAATTGTCTTTGTATTGCCTGAGCTATACTAACAACACCATGCTTCCGAGACTTCAATCGCTTTTCTGAAAGAAATTTAAATTTTTACATTATATTGAAGATAAAATAAAACAACCCAAAAAGACGTCTGAGGCAAAACAATATTGCAATATTAATATTATTTACAATATGTAATCCAATTCACTACATTTGGGTACCCACTGTGCTGTTAGTGGTGTGATAAAAACATCGATATTTCCACCGATGATACTATCGATGTTTGTCCAGGCTCTACTTCATACGTGTCTGTATTTTTCTGTTCTGTCTTCGTCGACGTAGCATTTTTAAAACCCGATCGAATTCGCATTTAGCTAGGTTAATTTAAGGAAATATACCCCACAAACCACACAGCCGGAACCATGGGCGTAGCAAGCATGCTGCAAATCGATGAAATGCTGGGCGATTTCAACAGAATGAACAAGCGTCAGGTGAGAGGAGCGCCGCCGCCTTGTTCGGCGTTGAAAGTGGCATTTGTTAACAAATGATGTGTCTTTGTTTGGCTGCTTGCAGTCCCTGTATCAGGTGCTGAGCTTTGCCATGATCGTCTCGTCGGCCCTGATGATCTGGAAGGGCCTGATGGTGGTCACCGGCAGCGAATCGCCCATCGTGGTGGTGCTCAGTGGCAGCATGGAGCCGGCATTTCACCGCGGCGACCTGCTCTTCCTCACCAACTACAAGGAGGATCCAGTGCGCGTCGGCGAGATCGTTGTGTTCAAAGTGGAGGGCAGAGACATTCCTATAGTGCATCGCGTGATCAAGCTGCATGAGAAGTAGGTTCTCACCGGGCTGCCGCAACTTTTACTGATTCCCCGATTATTGATATTGCAGGGAGGACGGCAGCGTCAAGTTCCTGACCAAGGGCGACAACAACAACGTGGACGACCGAGGCCTGTACGCGCCCAACCAGCTCTGGCTGACCAAAAAGGATATTGTGGGTAGGGCCAGGGGCTTCCTGCCCTACGTGGGCATCATCACCATCTTCATGAACGAGTATCCGAAGGTTAAAGTGAGTGATTTTCCCAACTAACCCTCCGTCAAGGCTTCCCTTGCTGATCCGCTCTCGTGTTCCCTCTTTACAGTGGGCCATTCTCTCGATACTGGCAATATTCGTTCTACTGCATCGAGAGTAGAGCGGCGGCGGCACGTTTATTTATAGGTACAATATATAAGTAGGATCTGCGCCCAGAATGTGCACAATCTCGAGCCTGTTTTCGCATTTTTTCATTTGATCAATCCCGCAACGATTCTTTCCTGTCCACGGCCCCTCAACAAGTCGCCACAAAAACGAAACAAAACAAGTTGTCCGGACTCCGAAGTGTCCGGAGCTGAATTTCAATAAACAAAATATAACAATTTTTAATCATGTTTGTTATAACAATCTATTTTTTAGCCTCGAAGCTGAGCAGTTCCTGCTTGAGCTTGCCGCCCCAGTAGTACTTGGAGTCCCCGTTCTTGGACACAATGCGGTGGCAGGGTATGAGAATGGCCACCTGGTTCCGGCCCACTGCACTGGCCAGCGAGCGCACGACCTCGGGGCGACCCATCTGCGTAGCCAGCTGCAAGTATGTGTACGTCTGACCACTCTTCACCTCCAGCAGAGCGGACCAAACAGCCGTCTCGAATTGTGTCCCAATGATAGCAACGTCGATCAAACATTCCGCGTCCTTGCCAGCCGAGAAAAGCTTGTAGGCCCACTTCTGGATGGTGGCACTGTCCTGCTCCATCTTCGCACCGTGCGAGCGACTTATCGCCTCGTCGAGAGTGTATTGGTCGTTCTCCATCACGAAATACAGTAGACAAATTGCGTCTTGAGCTTCGCTCTGAATATCGTCCAAGGAAACTACTCCCATTAGCATGCGGCCAAACGTGGTGTCGACGAAGCCATAGCGGATCAGGCGCGGTCTCCTTGTCATCATTGTCAAGCGGATCTTTAAATTCTCGGAAAACCACATTTTTATTGTGAAATTTTCAAAATTTTATAAAAGGCCGGCTTGGCAGCTGTGTGACCGCGGATTTGTCGTTAAAATACCGACCCTCAGAAATATACCATGTCACTTTTAAGATATACCGTAAATATACTGACGAATTCAAGTTCTTTTATACATATTCCTCGTTTTTAAAATTCCGTCGAATATTACTAGCTAGATAGAACCCTCAGCCCAGAACCCTTAATACGATTAATGAATCAATTTTCTAATTGACTGGCTTATTTTAAACACTTGCTTTTATTGGATTTCTATTCCCTTTCTTTACCATTGTATATCGATATACCGTAAATGTCAATATTTTTGTGCGATATGTGCGATACTTTGACAATTCCAACTTTAGAGCGCGCGACTTGAATCCTATCACATTAATCTATTATTCCTAAAAAATGAATGGAATATTTGAAATGTGTAAACAAAAATCTCAAACCATTTTCATGTGCTGAGTGAATGAAACTTATTGTCATTTGATGACTCATATTCAATATAGCCCAAATAGGTTTAACCAGAAAAATATTTACCATATTCCTTTGCTGCCAACGCTTTCTGTAGCAATCTATAATGTGGCCTTAAAATCGTATCTATCATCCATATGCAAAACTACTTTGGTCAAAAGGTATTTGATGAATTTCCTTTGCCGCGAAAATTACTCATGATATCAAAAAGCGACAAATCCCTACACAAATTTTAATTTCCATAACATGTGATGTATAGAACTCTGTTTTTGTGGAATTAATCCCTAGAAAAGGTCTGTCATAATGATAGATTTGCATAAAATATGTTGACCATGGGACCATGCAATTAATCAAGATATAGTCCACGTTTTCCTGCAGAGTTCCCCCATTGGATGTACTGATAATACAACGCCATATATATATATTTATATTTAGTTCTCGGAAGCTACATGGATCTCCATCATAATGATAATAATTATGCCATCATATTGTATCAACAATTTTCAATCGGTTTTCGTTTATTGTTTCTTTAAATATATAGATGTTGTACAATTATAATTATATTACAATTAGGACTAGATTAAATATACAGACAGTACATCAAGATTGTGTCATACCGATTGGACTCTAGCAAAAAACGAATTACTCTGCATCTTAAAACTTAGCTAATAATACTACTCGTACGGAAATGTGGGGTATACATTGGGGATTGGATTCTACTAAGCTGTAAAATTATTTAGTTACTCTATTCTGATTCTATTCTTGTTTCCTTTTGATTTTGATTAATGTATTTTGTCAATTGCTCTGCGTGCTTTCAAGTTTCAGTTTTGTTTTTATAAATTAAGTATACGTTTTTGTTAACCCTGAGTCAATGTTTAGTGCTTCAGCTGCGGCAATGCGAAACTAGTTTAAGTATTTACAGCCCCTAGATGATACATATGGCACCTCGATTTCACAAGTTGCTAGCAATGTTTGATTACCGATTTGCTTATTATTAATATTATTATTTTGAATTTTTATGAAATTTGCTACTAGTATGACATAATATTTATTTAATTATTGTATTCTCTTATTTTAATTTATTTCATTTCTTTTTTTTTTGCATTTTCTATTAATTTATCACAACGAAATGCGTCAACATTTTGGCGACAACAACAACAACAATAACAGCGATAACAATTAAAACAAAGATCTGATCTGAGCAAAATCCTGAAAACGTGTTCAACTCTGCTTGGCGGATGCTGTTGTTACCGTTATGGCTGCTGCAGGCAGTTCGTTACTGCTTAATTCACTGCTTTGCGGCTTCAATTGCAGCTCTGCTTGCTGTTGCTGCTGTTGTTGCTGCTGCTGTTGCTGCTGCTGTTGCTGCTGCTGCTGCGGTGGCTTCTCTGTGATTACGGGTACGGATGTGTGCTGGGTGAGCATATCCGCCGGAATGAGGCCTTCCTTGACGCGCTTCTTTTGCTTCATGCGCCGATTTTGGAACCAGATCTTAACCTACAAGAAAAAGAAGAGAAGGAGATATTAGTCTTACGAAATTTGAGTCGCATAAGGATTGAGTGGACAGAGCTGCACGCTCCTTTAGGAAGTACTTTGGAAAAAAACCCAAAGAGGTTGGAATTTACAGCTACAGAGAGATGGTGGAGCACTTTTAAGCTATAAATAATAATAAATAAATGGTTTCTCACCTGCGTTTCATTCAGTTGCAATGTATTTGCTATTTCGATGCGCCGGGCCCGTGTCAGATATCGATTGAAGTGGAACTCCTTCTCCAGCTCCGTCAGTTGTTTGTTGGTGAAGTTTGTCCTGCCGGAGTTGTTGGTGTTGTTGGACAGGCTGCAGCTGCTGAGGCCACTACCGCCCGGCCCATTGCCCATCCCCACGCCGATGCTCACGCCCATGCCATTCGGGGCATTGCCCGCGGATGCATTGTTCGCAGAGAGCATCAGGGAATTCTGCACTGACAGGACGCTGCCGAGGCCAGAGCCGTTGCCACCAACTCCAGGACCATTGGCCACGCTGCCACTCCCACCAGCTGCACCACCACCAACACTGCGGCACATCTCGAGCTGCTGTCCATTCATCTGGTAGTCGTGGTGCATGTTTGCAATGCTGTTGGCAGGTAGTTTTGGTGCTGCAAAGAGAGAGAAATAGAAAAGGCAGAACATAAGATATGGTTTCTGTTGTGGTTTGGAGGAGGAGAACGATCCCCTCGGTGTTGATCTCTAGCTGTCGCAGCTAATCATTGTGAGAGTTTAGGACTCCATACTCGTAGGATATTCACCCTCCCTCCTGGGTTGACTTTTTGCCTTGTTTGCGTGATTTTGCATTTTATTCATAATTTGACATGCGCCCCGTGGCTAAAGCCGACGATCATGAAACCGATTCCCTCTGCCCTTCCATAGAAGGATTTCATGCGCTCAATAGGTTTTGTTTGGAAAATATTGGGATTATCCTGACAGCGGGACTCGGACCATAGTTTTGACTCTGGTTTTTGTGGGTGGTTCAGGAATTATGATATTTGTGGGCACGTCATGGATTTGGTCATGATCTTCTGCCCAAGGTTTGTTGTGTTTTCTTTTGGTTGGATTGTCCCGAAATGTCTTCGAAGACGTGCTGAGTGCAGATAATTGAATTCATTACAATTTGTGGGGTTTGTTTTTAGGTCTCTAGTACAAAATCAGTAATTTTCTAAATGCTGTGGAGTTTCAAAAACGTTCTTTAATCTGTTAATAAGTTAGAAGTTTTTTGGTGAGATGTTAAGATCATAAACACTGCTTAAATGCATGTTTTTTCGAGGAATGAAGTAAAGATCTTCTTGGAAAATATGGTTTTCTGTTGACACTCCCCCCTTAGAAGGCATCCCAAGAAGCTCATAAAAAACCTTTTCACACAATCATAAATCTCAATGAAAGTTTCATTCAGCATAAATCAATTAATAGGTGCGTCATTTTGGAGCTGCTAAATGATATTGATTAACCTTCCTGAAAGTTGAAAGAAAGCCGTCGTCTAGTCGTATTAATTTTACCCGAATCCATTTAATTTTTGAATTGGTGCTACCAATTTTTAGGCAATTGGTCTTTCGTACAGCCATAAATCAAACCCCAACGACACACAATAAATAAGGTTTTCAATCCACAAATGAATGATGAATTTATGACACTTAAATGCTGCTGCCACTGCTCCTCGTACTGCTCCTCTTGGTGAGTGCTCTCCTACTCCTGCTCCTACTCCCACTCCCACTCCCAATATTAATTTTGGCATCCGCAGATGGAATCCGCACACAGTAGCCGGTTGCGCACCTTTCGAGGATTTGTGGCCTGTTTGCCAGGGGGATTGGATCGATAAGTGGCCGCCGAATTGAAGTCGCTCCTCGGCTCCTATCGTAATGCACACAGGAATGTCTAAGAAAACAAGCCCAAGGATTACGGCGGTGAGTGGCTTGGGCTACATTTGAATTTTCCAGCAAACAGACAAACAAACCCGAGCGGCGGCGGCGGCGGCGGCAGTTGCTGCAGTTGCAGTGGCAGTGACAGTAGTGGCAGTGGCAGTTGGATATTACGAGTACTACACTGCATTCCGGTTATCAATATGGATGGCAGCTCCGGCTGCCGCCAATCAATGCACAGTGGAACGAATAAGGGAGAACCTTTGTGAAGAATGAAGGAACCCCACCAGAGGTCGAAGGATGTGAAGAATAAATATAAATGAATGTGGAATCGATTTTAGCCTTCAATCCTTTACTTTTCTTGTTAAAAATGTTCAAGATCCAGTGTTTCCTTAGCTTGAAGACCTTCGTGGTTGACCCGCAATATGAGCCATAACTTTCATGCCACTGTGCTGCCTATGCTGTTCGTGCCACTGCTGCTGCTGCTGCCGCTGGTGTCGCTCGGGTTGTCAAACATGTCGCGGCCAGTTGGCGGCACTGTCGCTTTTGTCCGGCGCCAAACGATATCTACTTTGTAATATTAGTTTTAGAGAGCATTATCGGGGGATCGCTTCCACTTCAATGCTCCGAGCGCGACGTGAGGCGAGCCGAGAGGTGTGGATGGGGCAAGGTGGGGGCCGTGGCGACACTGCTGACAGAGAGGTGGAAATGTAGGGAAAACTCAGCGACGACTAACTGTGCTTCAGCCCCTCGGACGGCTCAACCCTCCCCTGCTGAAGGCCATCTCCTCTTGGCTGGGCGGAAAGAGGTGGTGTCACATTGGCGCTTAAGCTTAAGAGTGACACTGTTGACAATCAATGCAACAGCAAAGAGGCGCTGCAGCACCAGAGAGCGAGGGCTGCGGGGGTGCAACAGCTAGGGGCGCCACCCAGAGTCAATGTAATTTGATAACATCTCAACTAGCGGTAATTACAATTGCAGGTTTAAGCCAGTCAGTCACTCAGTCGAACGTTTGTTTGTCTGTCTGTTGACTTTTCTCGTGTGAGAAAAGTGTATGTCTGAATGGGGAAAAATCTAGGGAAAATACAATCAACATTGATTGTTTTCAATTGAGTCAAAGAAAGTGTTTATAATGTGGCAAATAAACAGAGTTTTCATTGGGGAGGAATTAAAGAAAGTTCCAAAAGCAGGAATCGGTTCGAAAATATTGCAAGGCAAGAAATGGAATATAATCTAATGATACAATGCAATGATCCCTAATACTTTGTTATCAGCAGAAATCAGATTAACTATAAAGCAATTCCTCTACCTTCAATTTTAGTTTCGTCCTCTTCTTTTTTTTATTTCTGATACACTGGTAACACATTTCACAAATCTTCTAATACCCTGTTCTACTAAATTGCACTTGAAATAGTCCACACTTTGTCCTTGAATTCTGCGTTACCCAAACACTTCCCCGTTCACTTGTGAGTCATGGGGCAACCGAGCGAACGGCCATTTTGATATGAGAGATATAATGATATTATCAGTTCTATTATGTAGGCGCCACTGCCACTTTACAGAGATCCCCCCACTCACACACAGACAACACAGCACACAGATACCAAGTGGGGCCCACTCTGTGAGCTCTGGGTAGCATTACAAGGGGTCCGTTTTGGGGCGATTAAATGGGACTGGAAAACTGGAGACCATACCAGACTGTAGACTGTAGACCGTAGACCGAAGTGCGACATGCGTTGTGTCTGGCCAAGGGCTCAATTGATAATAATATTTAATTCGAGTGCAAATAGAAAATTATATTTCAATTAAAAGTAAATTGTTTTAATTGTTGATTAAATACTCGTCCGTCCAACATCAACGTCATGTGGCAAAAACAAAACTTTCTAGAACTACATAATTTCGTAGCAGTCCAGTCGCAACCTAATCTGTGGGGCTCCATAAAAGTGCACACCAAAAAGTGCTGACGATCGGTGGGTTTTAGTGACGATTTGATTGATCACCTGAAGGTAATTTATGGCCCCCAAACGGAAAGAACTCAGACATTGCTTTGAGTGGAACTATGGCCAATAATATTTTGCAATCAATGGAACATGCCCGTACTTTGCTTTGTTTTGCTCGGGACAGATGTTCGGATTCACTGGCCAGAGGTCAGTCCGAACTAATTGGGTTGTTTTGGGAATCTCAAACCCTTTCGAGGGTGGCTGCTAATTAAGGACAGTCAACACTCTTTGCTGGCATTTCAATGTCTGGGTGTCTGTCTGTCTGTCCAGGCACGGGCCTGACTTGACTAAAATGCCATATAATCCCATCGAATCCCGTCCGTGGCTCATGGGCCGTGTCCATTCAGGCTGTCAGTTTTATTGGCTGCCTGTCAACTCGTGACTTTTTCCACATGTCATGCGATGATGCAGTCGTATCTACATTTCAAACATGAAATGCACAAAATACCCAAAATTCTTATAATTGTACAAGTATCTACATATCATCTCAAATCCCAAAAAACAAACCGAAACGAAACAAAGGAGAAGTCAAGTTTTTCCAGCTTAATTGAAAGATTTTTGGTTACGGGGCATAACCAGACATCCCGCGGCTTATTAGTCACGATGTCTAACACACATGGAAATTGTTTAACAAAAGGTTTTTGAAATTATAAAAAAGTATCCAAAAAGAAACAGAAAGCTGTGTGATTCAGAGGTAACCCAGAGGTACCCTTTTGGGAAATGGGTATGGTATCAAATGGCGCCTAGATCTAGACCTTAAGCCTGTTAACTGTCTCCCATCTTAAATGTCTCTTCTGTCTGTCTGTTCCGGAAGTAGTTATCATACATAGAACTTCTGTTTGAGTTGTTCGTGAGTCTTGTCTGTTCCTTCAATCCGTTTGTTTGCCCATGGAAAATTATGTCGTTGTCGGTCGTCAAAAAAACTGAACTCGATTTAAATATTTACACAGCCACAGTATGCACATATTTGTGTTATCTTAATAGCTATATTTTGGCTACTGTTTTTTGCTTTATTTCTTTATTTTATTTTTATTTTTTTGTAGATTACGTTGAATTCCAGTAGCACGTCCCGAAAATCAAAATCGACAGCATTATTTGTACTACATATTTGGTTTTTTGGCGATAAGAAGTCGCCCCACATGGTGACAGAGAGAGGAGGAGAGAGAGAGAGCAAATTGAATTAAATTCGTTGTTTCGATACGTGATTATGATATCTTTGTGATTAGTTTTTCATGGTTATTATTTTGTGGAATAAATGATTTTCTGATTACCAGAAGAAGAACAATATCCTATTAAAATAGGTTACTGAAATGTAGCCCGCCTATGACAACAATGTCTATACGGAAGATTATCTCCAGCTGTTTTATAGATTGTCTGAATGGTCTGAAGTACCTTTCTTCCTCTCTCAAGCCGATAAGACTGACAACATTTCCGATTAACAATTATTATTTTGTTAAGTTCTAATTTCTGTTGTTGGCTGGGTAGTTATTTTTATAATTTAGGCAACCGCTTGGGTTTTTTCTTATTAATAGAACTGACTAACTGCTTGAACAAATTCGGTTTCCAGCGGGTGGGAGGGAGGCAGGCGAGGCAGGGAGGTGGCAGCTAGAGGGTTAGTTTTTCCATGTCTGTTTGTATCCGAGGTACAGCTGCCTGTTTGTGTTAATTCAATTCAATGGCAGCAGCAAGAGCAACAGCAACAGCAGCAGCAAAAAAGGAGAAGTAAAATCTTAATTCGAATAATACATTCTGACAAGATGACGGATCACCCAACGAAAATGCACAGGCACATACACATGGCCATAGATGTTCATAGTTTCCCTTTTTTTTGGCTTTGTTATTTGTGCTCTTGTATATAGGGAATTGTACATACATCCATATATGTATATGTTGAAGAGCTGTTGAAATAAGGGTGTTCGATAGAAGCTAAGAAAACGGAAAAAATGTATATAAAAATGGCGACCAAATGCCAAAAAAAAATGTGGGCTATGTACAACCACTACACTGTACATATACCCATGAGAGTGTGTGCCTTTGTGCGTGCCAATGAGCTGACAGTCAACACTTTGAGTGGCTCCACTTGACATGGGCCCTACTCCGAAACCCAACCTCTTTTTCCCCTGCTTCTTTGATGATTTAATTCAATTAAAGCTTCAGTCCTGACACGATATATATGCATATATATACATATATATATTCCCAAGTATTTGCAAATTAAAATGTCAACCAAACAAATTTCAAAACATTTTGCCACTCGAGTGGAAGGCAGCAGCAGCACACAAGAAAAGGCTGCTTTTGGTCCTTTAAAATATTTTTTCGACAATGATGCTAATGTCATCATCAATCTTCGTGCCCCGCCGTGAAAATTCCTGTAGACAAGACGCGAGCCTCAGACTGTCGACTGTCGCCTTCAATATCTTGACTTTGCCTCTTAGGCCGCGGGTTTGCTTTCGGCTTTCGGTTTTCCCAGTCTCACCCAAAACTCCCCCCAAAACCATCCATAGAAATACAATTTTCATTAGACAAATTAACAAAATTTTACCGACTGGTGTGAAGGGGGACGGGACTGGTGTTCAGGGGAGGGGGACCGGGCGGGACCGCCGACAGGCGACAGGCGGCATTAGCCAAACTGGCAACTTGACTTGTTTACACGAGATAATTTCAATATAATAAATCATTATTTTCCTCTCTTTTTGCGCTACAGAATATCGAAAATATCAAGAATTATATTTTCTTGTGTGTTGTCCTTGGATTTTGCCTGTCAAATGGAAAGTGTTACGAGGCTTAGGCATTATTTGGGCACAAAGCCATGACTCATTGGGTTCAAAGCTCCCAAAAATAACTGAAGAAGATTTTTCGAAAATTTTCCTATGGAAGCAATCGCTTTATATCCTACTCCAATATCGCTGAATCGCATCGATTCAGTCGTTACCATTAAAATCGAATCAAATCTTTTCCATCTAAACTAAGCCTGTATGGAGTAATTAAACTAATACTTAAAGCCAGTACCCCTACCCTCACCATAGAACTAATGCTAGTGCCTAAAGATAGATAGGATACATCCATCAATTGGCCTCAATCGAGGCGAAACGAAAATAAAAGTAACAAAATGAAAACAGAGTGAAATAAATCAAAGTAGCGCAGCGCGTGTCGCCGCGCAAGTGGAAGTTCAGAGACGTTCATGGCTAATACCTGGCCGGCCACTAGAATGTCCACTTTAAAGCCGCCCGCTGTCCCATTGTCCGTTATCGGAGCGGGGGGAGAGCGAGAGGAGTGCCAGCGGTGGACGCCTTCTCTAAGAGGCACTACTGATATCGCCAGAAAGAAAACCAGAGCAGAGCGGGAGCAGCAGTCGCTCTAGCATTCGAATGAAACAATGATAAAATACCAACAAAGAAACTTCAAATTGACAGCTTTCGTTTACCATTTTATCTACTGTTCATACCCTCGAAAAATGTTCGGGGGAATGAAATCACCTTCCACAGAAAAAACGAGACAATTGTCGAGCTCTGGGGCTCAGAGGAGACCGAGGCGGTCCCTTTGATTCGCAGATCAATTGCTAAATGCGTGTGCTTTATAGAGTCTCTCCCCCTTGAACCTACGATTCAAAGACCCGGCACCGCAATACCCCATTACCCCATAGAGAGCAAAAGTTTTCATTGGCCTGAACTGAAGCACAGTTGTCTGGTTCGTTTTGGCCGTAAATGATTTTTTTGGGAACAGCTTAAATTGTTCGCCCCGACTACTGTTTGTCTCGTCAAATGATTCATTATGTCGCAAAGTATTTTGTTTATGTCGGGATCTTACAACGAAACTCCATTTGAATAGGGTGTTGCCTAAAAAAAAAAACAAAACAAACTCTTGAAACGGAATGGAATGGAATGCTAAAATGATCTATAAATAATCATATGAATTCTATTTCTGGGTTGCTTCCTTCCATACAGTTTGCGGAACTCTTTTGCACTCCCGGATGTTATAAATCTTCCAAAATTTTAATCAATCTGTATTTCTGGCTAATTCCACTTGAAATTTAAGTGTTATTTTTGGTTGAAATACTTTAAAAATAACATTTATATTTAGTCGAACCATTACCATAGCAAATCGTGCCACAAATAAATCACACTCAATTAGTTCTACTCATTGATAAGCCTATCAGTGCAGTAGAAACTCAACATTCAACGAAAATCCATGATGACTTTGTGCAATTTTGTGCTGAAAACAAAAAAGATATTGAGCCACATTTATCGACGATATCGCGTGGCGAACCTGGAGGGAGGGAGAGCTGAGTGTGTTTGTGCTTGTGTCACAGCACGTAACGCGATACTTATATAATTTACTAAATTATACACTTGAAAAGTATTAAGGCGTCCAGAGAACCGAAGGAAGCGAGGAAAATATGGAACGCAGCAGCGCCATGGATACGGAGAGAACCTTGGACGAATGCAAACACCAGATAAGATATCCGTATCCTCCGCGTTTGGCTTTTGGCGCACTGTTCTGTTTGCACCAAATGTCCATTCAAGGCAAACATTTTCATATAGATATTGTGGTTAATATTACATAACAGGCGGAAGGAAGGAAGCAAGGACGAAGACAGAGCGCACCCTTGAGCGGGCTAGGGCGAGCGATATCCTTTAATGCAGTGAGAAGGAGGGGAATGGGTCTTTGGTGGTTCGAAAACAGAATTTTGTTTTACTTTATTTTTGGGAGCAGTTCTCTCGCAGGTCCCGTCTCTATCCCTCGCTGGCTGGCTGTCACGCAGACTGGACTAATGTGCTTCTCATGTTGTCTCCGGCAAAACTCCAGCGACTGGACTGGACTCAGACTTTATGAAAACTGACATTTTAGGTGTGTAAATGTCACTGCGGTACGTCAGGAGATGGAGAGAGAAGGTCGACGGTGCTACAGGGAGCGGGAGCGGGAGCGGGTCGGGTACAACTGGGATATGGGGAGCGGATCAGGTACTCAGGGAGATGGGGAGCCTGATGCCGAGCGGGCCACTGTGCAGGGGATTCCAAAGCTAACCGAACCCGATCCCAGTTAAGTGGTAATTAATGTAAGTACTGCCCAAAGCTTATCACCTAACAAATCGATTCAAATCGAGTCAAAGGCCAGGTCTCGGCGGTGGCTCCTTCGGGTTCTTAGATTTCTCGTTGACCCCCAGTAAAAAAAAGTGGAGAAAACACCCGAAACAGACAGAGGGAAAGAAATTTAATAATACGCTTTCAAAAATGTTAACTCAGCGCGCGCCAGCGAACAAAATTTGTCACGACACATGCCATACATTTTTGTTGGTCCGTCCGGCTTGGCCTGATATGTTTTTTGGTAGAGTTTGGAGGAGTATTCGGCTTAGAGATGGTAGCGTGAGTGAGCTGTGAGGTATGTGAGTAGACATGGCTTGTTGGGGAGACATTCATATGATGGAATGATGGAAGAACGTCTTCTAGAACCACTAGCAACATACAATATTTACATAGAACTATATATGGATTATTTGTTATATTTGGATATATTGAAAACTAAGAATGTAGAGCCATTCCTGTAGTAAACTTCGAAAGAGAAAAACAAGAGATCCCCAAAAGATATGCCTTCACAGACCCGCACCATATCTCAAAAATTCCCTACCCTGTGGTCCCTACCTATCGTACACGACTTGGAGCACTTCATAGCCCACTCACGCTACCATCTCTATGTCAGCGGGCTAACCTAACCTCTGTGACGGACCCCGGCTCTGACGATGACGGTGACAGACAGGCGGGCGGGTCGGGTCGGGTCTGGTCTCGGCTCGGCTCAAGTCTGGCCTCACTCGGCCGCAGTTCTGTTTGGGTTCGTTTTGGTTTTTTGGTTTGGGCAAGCGTTTGATCTTATCTCGAATTCCTGGTGGTCACTTTTCTATCCACAATATCATTTCATTTAAATAGTCTGCCTCTGCTGCGGGGTTCTCATTTGTTTGTGTTTTTATACGAGTATATTTCTTACCAATTTTTTGTGTGTGTTTTTGAAATGAACGTAATTAATTCATTTCGTTTTCATTGTGGCACATTCGTCGCTCTTTGGGTCGCGTGTTGGTGTCAAGAAATATCAAAACATCACATCAAATAAATGTTGAATACCCCAAGCGAAGGTCCCCCTGTCCATGGCCCTCCCACCGCCGCTCTTCAGTGGCCCATAAAACTAACACCTTTTGCAACCTTTTGGCCAAAAGTTTTCCTCTGTTTCCACTCCCTCCTCTACCAACATTTATGTTAATACGAGTTTCCTTCACTTTTGTCAGCTCTTTTCATATTTCATATTTTTCTTTTTCGTAACCTCGCGTGTGGACCTTCCCCCACTTCGTTCACTGTATAAAAAATACAGCTACAAAGTGGTAGATCGTTTAAAAAACAATAAAACACGAACAGAACTTCCATTTGCCAGGCATTAATTAAATTGTTCTACCACAACAAGGCTGGTCCCTCCTCCTTTCAATGGGAAACTTTCAATTAGTTTTGTTTTTGGGAAACCCATCAAAAGTCTAATAAATGTAAAGAAACTATTGCGAGGCGTAGTCGTAAAAAATTGGTCGAATTGTGGGTGTTAATAGAGGGAAGATAGATAGTCGAAGTGATTATTATGAATCCCAATTAATGGGATATTATATAGACTTAAATATTTCCATTCCTTCAAAGAATAAGTATATAGCTTATGGAGATGTTTCAGAAGTTTCATAAGAAAACCCCTTATAAAAAATGACGATTCCTACACAGAGTTTTATATGGATTTCCTAAGAATATATATTTAAAATATTCCATCTTCTATCTCTTACTTTCCGCCATCTCCCCATTAGAGTATCTAGAATTCTACCCTAAATTGTTCCGCTGAAAATCTCACACATTTCGCATACAAACTTGGAGTTCTCATAGAACGTGAACTACTTCAACCCTGACACCACAAATGATGGATAAGTTTTCGCTGCTTTGCCGTGGATTCTTTTCTATATATTTTTGCTAATTTTAGTTTTATCTAGGTGTCATCACAATCGTGTCAAGCAGCGGTTGAATATTTGGAGAGTTTTTCACATTGATTGATCTTGTCTACTCCAAAAAAACTTGTCCAATCTATATGTTGGACTTAGGGACAAGAAAGGCCTAGGTTAAAGTTAGTCAATGACAAATCTCAGTACACTTTTTCAATTAATCTTTATCCCAACGGGAGAGAGAACAAACCGAGAAGCTGCCACCACAATTGATCTTCAGTGGCGTGGTCTGGTTATTGAAAAATGCTGATTAACACATTAGAGAACTCTTTTGAATTGAAAGACCAGTCTGGTCAGGGCACATACAACCGCAAATATATATGACGTATATATACGAATATATATATATGTACTGTAATGTCTGGAGTGGAGTGCGTGAATGCCAATATGTCGAATGCTACCATTTATAACCATGATTGCTGATTATGCTGTTTCCCTGCCTGAAAATGGATGACATGACAGATGGACCCAAGCATGTGCGCTCACAGCCAGAGATCGGATCCGATCCGAGAGAGAGACCAGGCACCAGCATCCAGAGATTCCAGCCGAGAAGCTCTCTGATGGTGCGGTGCGGGACGGTGGGCAGATCATTGCTCAGTGACAGTTCGGTTGCAGTGAAGCTCAAACGAGAAACTCTTATTTAAATAATCATTTTTTCTGACAGCCAACTTGACTTCCAGATCGGCATGCCATAAGAGAACCAGCGGCATCATCCTCCTCAGCATCCATCTCTCCCCGCATTGCCGTCGCGTTGCAAGTTTCATTCTTGATTCGAGCTGCATCTCGTTGGACTCTGGCTGCACGCTTTAATTGTTTGTTTGACTTGCGGTCGCCTCTGCCCCCCAGCCGCAGCCACAGCCAGAGCCAACAGCCACAGCCGCAGCCTCTGCCCCATCTCCGCAAATCCCCATGCCACAGACCCTCCTCGTATAAGCGCCTCGTTCCACTTGCACGCGTCATTCGTGGGGCCCTTTGGAACGTATTTGGGTCTCGTTTTGGGTGCGGCGCGTGGGGATCAGGGATCTCAGATCGTTTCGGTTCGATTCGGATCGCTTTTGGGTTGGGGGATATTTTCTGGGGATCTCTGGCGTCGTTTAATTGAAAACGATGCATGTAAATGACACTTTTCAGCATTAATAAGCAAATATTTGTATGATTATTGGTGTAGCCAAGGGATTAACGTTTGAACTGTAAGTGGTTGGACGCTTGATACTCCAATATCTCCGATCAGCGTCAGTTGTGCAACATTGTGTCAGGAACAGGTTAAGTGCATTATAAGCGCACAGACAAAACTAAATGGGTTAACAGGTTATGGCTGAAATAGGGGAGTGTATTGGGTGTTATTAAGGGATTGACTTATAGGCACAACTTGTAGAGGAATAGAAGTTGGAGGAGCTTGACCTCAAATATGCTCTACAAATCTTGAAAATTCATTTATACAAATGCAAATAAGTTAACAATATCTCAGGGTGAGCAATAATTCGAATATAATACAACAATTTTGTATTGATTTGCTGTGACCTCTCTTCTGAATAAACTCAAAACCAATTAACAGCTTAACCACTTCATAAAATTACTCGTTTTTTTACAGCTTCTGTTGCTTAATAAATTACATACATACTATATGTCCGATATTTTTACCAGTATATTATGCATTTACTTTTTCAAGTGGTTTATCAACGAATATAAGTATATTCTCTTAGCTGGCTAATTCCCAGATACAAAACTGTGCTCGGCGAAAATGTGACAAGTGACAACCTGACTGACTGCACAGGCATTGACAAAATTATCTGAAATATGCAAGAAATATGCCAAAACGCGGCCCAAAGGAGAGGCCAAGAGAACGGCTAAAAATTATGACTGAAGGAGAGTGGGTCCGTCCCGGGTGTATAGACAGGGCGATTCGTCTGGTGGAGAGAGGTAAGCGAAAAATCTTTGGCATTTGAAGAGACATTCTTATTTTTAGGTGACATGCCCTCGGTTGGACGTCTCTTTTGACTCTCTGACTGACGCACCAGAAAGTTATTGTTCCCTTCTCTGTTGGTGTAATTCTACTGTTGGATTGGACTTATTGGTGATGCTGTATACCCAGTATTCGGAGAATACCACTTCCTCCAGGAAATCCTAAGTTCTAGGGACTATAAGAGCTGGATCTATCACCTATGAGTTAAAGAGCTCCCTGAAATCAGGCTTATGGTACATTAATCCTTGGAATTCCATATTCTTCCTTACTTTTTCCCACTTTAGATGGTTTCAACAATTTTTTAAATATATAAATAAAATAACTAATATCTTTCTTACCGCCAAAAGTGCTTAGAATTGGATTGCTGCTTTCGTAAAATAACAAATTAATTTACAGGGTATCTTATACTCCACCATATCATTCCTTTTCTTCCCCCTTTCTTATTGTTGTTGTTTCTGTTGTTCTTATTCGTCTTTTTGTTTTTCTTGTGGTTTTTGTTATATCTGAGCTGTCAATCAGTTTTGAAAGTCATCGTTTTATGATTTTGGAATTTTATTTCATTTTATTTTATACCCTTTAAGCGTTTGAGTCTTGTGTGTTTGTTTGTTCGCAGCTTGATTAGCTTAATATATTCATTTAGCTGTTGACTATGGTCTGTGATCTATTGAGCGAATCATTCGAGTTGACTTCTCTGCGTCCGTATCCGTCTGTCTGAGTGGCGGGAAAACTGAAATGTGGCAATTAGCCAAGTATGTAGTTCTTAAATTGCCCCCGGGGTTACCTAATGAGCGGTTGTCATATTTCTATTAGTCAGTGTGTGTGTGGGATTTACAGTGCGTTTCGTGGGTGTAAGAATGTGGCAAGAGACTCATAATGTTTCTTAGATATGGAATAGGGAATTAAAAGAAGTTTTCCCTTTACTTTTCATCACGTAAATTCTTATTTGTAATCCAATTCCTATCACTAAAAACTCACCTTGTGGCTTGGGAACGTTCCGCTTGAGCTGCATCCACTTGTAGGTGGGAATGCTGCTCGAGTGATTTGGCGATTTTGATTGTGCGCTCGCTGTGTGCGTGCCATTCGAGGCGGAGGCTGTCGATGAGGATGTGGAGCTGCCAGGTGAGATGACACCCCCGCGCTGGTGTCGCGACAGCCCGCCATTGGGCGACACCGAATGTTGCTGCTGCTGTTGCTGATGTTGTTGGGACGTTGCCTGCGTCACCGGCGATTGATTCTGTGGATGTTGCTGTGGATTCGGATGTTGCTGTTGCTGCTGTTGGTGCTGTGGGTGTTGCTGGTGGGAGTTGGTGGCAAGATTGGCCAAATGGCCGTGGGCTAATCCATGATGCATGTGCGCATGCATGCCTAGGGAGTCCATCGTAAGGCTGGCATCCAGGGCATAGCCCCCCGCCAAGTGCTGCTGGTGGTGCCACATCTGCGACTGCGTGGCTTGCTGCATCATGGGATCCTGCTCCTCCAGAATCAAGCCCGGCCCGTAGCTGGCATGGAGTACAGCCGCATACTTCTCCTCGATCTGTCCGGCATAGCCATGGGCCTGGGCCTGGGCCTGAGCCTGAGCCTGCACTGGATTGTACATGCAGTCCAGATTGGTGTACATCATCCCGTTCTCGGAGCTGATGATGGGGGCATGGGCATGGGCATCGATCCCTGGCTGCTGTTGCTGCTGCTGCTGTTGCGGATTGGTGGCATTTGCCGCGGTCACAGGTGAGTTGTTGGTGGGTGGCGGAACAGTGGCTACCGCGGCGGTGGCATAGTAGGAGTGCACCGAATCGCTTTCGTAGTAGGAGTCCGCCGGCGAGTGGCTCGTGGGATGCAGTGGCGTGCCTGGGTTTCCGGTGGCCGTGCTCGTCGTAATCCCATACTCCGCCGCACTGGGGCTGAACAGGTGCGAGTGGGGGTAGAGCTGTTGTTGCTGTTGCTGCGGTAGCGGCGGCTGTGGCTGCGTCTGTTGCACCTGGAGGCCCACTGCTCCTCCTCCCACTGCTTGGGGCGGTGGTGTCAGTTGTGCCTGCTGCTGGGGATAATAGCTACCGGGGGAGCTGCTCTCATAGCCATTGTACGTAAGGGCATGCTGCTGCTGCTGCTGTTGCTGTTGCAATTGCAATTGCTGCTGTTGCAACTGCTGCTGGTGCTGCAAGTGATGCTGATGCTGGTGCGGGGCAAAGTAGCTGCTGGCATTGCTGGCGGTTACGCTGCTGCTGCTGGTGCTGGCGGTGGTGGTACCGCCATAACCATCGAAGACATTGGCATGTGGATGAGGATGGTGGTGCGGATGATTGCCGTACATGCTGCTTACGTCCATCATATTGTCTAGCAGGAACCACACTTGCCCCTAGCCTCGACTGGAGTTCGTTCTCGATGCCTCTGGCTTCGACTGGAGTTCGTTCTATCTCTGTGTCTGCTCTGATTTTCACTTCACTCATTCACTGCTGGGCACACTCACAAATCGGTAATATTACGCGACGGCTAACGGTTCTTCTATATCTTCTATCCGACCACTATCGAAACACAACCACGAACGACGACGACGTGCTGCCTGCGCGCTTACCAAGTCTGGTCACGACTGGTCTGGTCGGCCTGGTCGGTCGGAGAATCAACCCAGACAGACCGATTGTGTAGGCCACGCCTTCATCTCTGCCTCTAGTGTTGTCTCGCTTTCGCTTGTGGCCTAATGTATGCCTGAAGGTATGGCTGTTTCGCTCCCTCTGTTATGTACTCGAATGTCTTCCCTTATCAAAAGACTGCTACGAGGGTTAGTCATACCGGTTTTGGTCAGTGGTGCCGTTTCCATTTAGATTTTCTTGTTTTTCGCTTTGTGTGTGTGTTTTTTTTTGCTACTCAGGCAATGGATACGCAGGAGCGGATTGGGTTGGACTTGAGATGGGGAACTATTGGAGGGGTATGCGATATGTGTAGTAAATATGTATATGGTTTGGTCAGATCAATTAGAAATATAGAAGAATGATCTAAAACAGAAAAAGGATTTAATTTCTCACTTGGCGGACATCTTCCTTAAATTTCAATTGTAGGCCAAGGCCAAGGCTGCTTTTCGCTGTGGTTTTATTAGAATAAAGCTATTGAAAATCGTCTAAAAATGTTTAGTTAATAAACTAGTCAAAAATCAGAAATCGATATGATACAATATAGTACATAGGTCCGAGCATTCACAGGAGTTTTTGAAAGATATATTAAGCTAGAAACCTAAGAAATATACCATCAAAATCAGTAAATATGAAAATACAGCAGAATCGAACTAGTCCTCGATTAAATAGAAATCACCTCAAATCCAACCAACATCATAATTGAATGCTCATTTCCCAACAAAACGCCCCCTTTGGGCCCCCGCTGGCTGGGCTACATGCTAATCCGCTCCTGTCGCCCGCTGATATTAGGGGTAACGCCCATGTCCATGCTCATGTCGACGTCTTGTTTTAACTGGAAACTCAATGTTCTTTATTTGTTTTATGGTTTTGGCACGTTTTAGCACCTCGCACGAAATTCCCAAATGAATTGACGGGCAGGTACTCACTCGTACGTATACCAAAGGAGAAGTTTTGTAACCAGAAAAGGGATTGGGAGTGGAATTGAGAACTAGGAGCAGGACTGGGACTGGGACTGGTTATGGGAGGAGCTGCTGGAGAACGGATGCTGACTGCGGCAGCTGTCAATCGTCATTTGCACATATGACAGCTCATCTATGGAGACGACACTGGAATTTAAATCGTCGAACGACGACTCTCCTGACTTTATCTCCGATTCAGACTTTGACTGTCTGACGTTGACTCTGACTCTGACTCAGTGGGATGCAATTCGTAGGCGCCCCCTACGAGTTATCCGAGTGTTCGTCCGTCCGTGCGTCCATGCCCCGTGTCCATGTCTGTAACTTTGCCAGAGATAGAGATACAACATTCAGATATCTTCATGCACCTTTCACGCACAATGCATCATCTTTGGCTGTCTGGAGGAAAACTTTGTTGTTTCCTTTTTTGGATTGGTTTTTTTCTCTCCTTTTTTTTTGTACAAGTTGATTGACATTTTCACAAGTTTTTGTCTCTACACTGCCAGGAGTTTCGTGGCAGGGGGAAGGACAGTGGAGTGTTGGCCATTCCAACTCCAGTGCCTGTGGCATTCCCTTCGTCCTTTTGGCTGTTTTCGGCCCAAACGCTCCAAGGTGATTCGTTATATTTTTCGGACAGCAGCAATTAATAGTAACAGGATGTGTGTGAGTGTCTTTCCATATACAACTCGCACTACACACCACTTACCTCGACCCAATCCGAGTCCCAGTCCCAATCCCAAAACTGAAACTGTCCCACATGCCCAAACGAACAACAGCCAGCATTGCACCAATCTACAGGAGAGATACGACTATCCGTGTTAGGGTTTGGGGGTTGGTGTGGCTGCTGCTCGACAGTTTGCGATATAGTTTGAGTTTTCCATTTTGGGATATACCAACATATATCCTATCTTTGCTTTGGGAATGAACCGAACTGTTTGGTTTCACAATTTAGTTAGTTATCATCGCGATATGTCGGGAATTAAACAATTGCCTAGATATTCATTGTTTTTAATGGCACAGTCGTCTTATATGTAAGTGAAATCGAGCTATAGACAGCTATATGATTTTAGAATCGGATCGTGATGAAAGGCAAGGAAAGGTCTTTAAATGCAGTAGTATTTTTTCATCCTTGAAGATATTTATATTCTTTGCAAAGTTTGAAACACACTTACTGTCTTTTGGAAGTCCAGTTAAGGTATTTATCAATTTCCCAAGAAACATTCTATATGTTCTCTTAACTGTTTAATATCTTATCAAATCTATTTGGATTAAATTGACAATTAATTCTTATTTGTCGTGTACTCTTATCGGTTAAAAGTACACAGAATTGTTTGTTTAAGTTAGTATATATATCTACTGGTTGAGTCATATATTAGCTGGTTTTCTGTGAAGTGCAATACCTTTCTGATAGTTCAGGGAATCCGTCTTTTAATAGATAATCATTGGCTTAGAATCATACATTTACTAAAGGTAGATATGACGAAGATTAAGTATACGTCTCATAGATCATCTTATTGCCCTTTATTCAATTTCTCATTGTTCTTTGGCTGTGTAATGATCACATTTGAGTGCACATGTCTAGTCAAGTGGTACTGTAATTTATTTCCAATTAGGACTTTCGTGGGATTTGTTAGTCGCGCCATTAATGTCTGTTTAGCGCCATGGAAGCCGTCGGAAGTAAGATATATGGGCTAGATGACGGCCACTGGAGGCGTCAAACCCGGTTACAAGTGTCCAGAAAGACCAAAACCTGACGCCAGGTTGATGGGGCGCCACAGCTACAGCTCCAGAAAAAACTTCAACTGCCGTCGTTCATGTCGATTCTTCTTACAAAGCTCTAGTGTCTCCACACGGCAGCCCGTATCTGTCCATTGTCCGTCGTCCGCTGTCCGAGTGGTGTCCGTCCGGCGACTGAGACGTGACGTGACGAGTAACTGGCGTAATTGGCGCTGCACAAATTGATGGATTGCCCGGCGCCGACTGTCACCGCTCCAAGAACAAAACTTGGCGGTATTTTTCGGGTTTCTCTTTGTAATATTTTTTTTTTCGGGTAAATCGATATTTGTGCCATTTTTTATTTGGTCTTGTGCAGCTTTTGACTTATGTCTTTTGTTCTTTGGCTCTGTAATGATTAATTAATTAAAAGTACTTATCAGCTGCGACCGAAACAGCGACGGCGATGGCGACAGAGCAGCCGACGCCTGATGCCTGTTGCACGGAGGCCAAGAGTTGTCCTAACGAGTCCGCCCGGCAGGTTCCCGTTCCCATTCTCTAATTGAATATGTAATTGGCCCAGACGTGCTCATTACGTTTATTAATATGATTTTAAGCTTCCCGCCCCCTGGTTTCCACCTGTGTTCGCAGGCAATTAGAGAGCGAATTCATCACATGTCCCTTCTGGACGATGGAGCGTCAGTCCTAAGCCCAGTTCCCTTTTGGTGGCAGGAGCTCTTCTTGTTGATTGATCCACTCAATTGTCGGCGCCCCCAAATTGTTTTACAGTTCTTAGGGATTCCCTCGCCATACGCCATGCAGAGCTGGGACCACTATGTCAGCAGTTGGGGAAAATGGTTCTCTTTTATTTAAATAAAGAAAATGGTTTCTTAAGCAATGGAAACCAGCTACTTTCTTAAGGTATTCTAGGAAATAATTTTTAGTAACACAAAAGTCTTTTAAATACACATAAATTGGGGCTCCCGTTTTCACATTCCGAAAGATTTATTCGTTTTCAAAACGAAAACATTTTCGTTGACGAAATTAAAAGTAAACGATTTTTATACAACGAAACGAACCTTAATTTCAAAAAGGAAAAAAAAAATGATAACCCATTGATGCATTAACATAAACTTGACATCTATATTTTCTTTCTTAATTAAAATTTTTTTTTAAATATCCTCAAATTTGGCTCGGAAAAAATTGGTCAGGACAACAACAACAACACCTTTAAACGAAACGTTTTGGCTGAAAACGCAATCCGCAAAAGTAAGTGAAAAACGGAGCCCGCCTGAATGATTCTCTTTCCCATTGCTGACAAGAGATGTGCTCAAAAATCAATTCATTAAATACTTTCTTAAGGATAGTCCTCCAGTCCTGCAGTTTTATTTCTGTTTTAAATCAGTTCAAGACATGCTTGAAGAGCATTCCTTCCATGTTCAATAGTAAACAAATATTCACATCAACGCACTCCACCCTCACGAACAATCTCTACTTTAATCCCGCGTGTAATTTGAAGCCATGTAAACATTGTCAGTGGGCACCCGGACCCGTCAACGACCTTGCCTTGGCTGTTTAAGATGCAGAATTATGCAAAAACTACCCGCCAAAGATAAAGACAGGCGGCATTAAGTTCAATCCCGCGCACATCAACAATCTTTCATTTTTGATTCGGATAAGGTGTGAGCGGGACAACTGGCTGAGCGGCCGCTTTATCCGCTGCGCAGCATGGATAGGCTGACCAATCGGAGCAGAGCAGCCAACGATTGGATTGAATATCTTTATAATGAATGCAACCAACAAAAGGATTATTGTTCCCTGGCAGAGATTGGCTGGAATTAGAACATATGGCATTCTAATGTAAACAGATAGAGATACTTACTTAGTTACTCCACTGTAGGCTGGATTTACTACTGCGTACTGCTGCATGAATGCCAAACAACCGGCATTCGAATTATTAATGCTCTAAATGAATTGAGTTTATTGGAATGAAATAATTTTAGTAAAACTCATACAAACCACATTTCAACAACGAGGCACGAGTTAAATGAGTAAGAGTGAGGGATTGATTGCTTCCGAATTCATTCGAATGCATTCTCATTTTTTGCCTGCACATTTGGGCAGCAATCAAAGCAAGCTGTTTTTGTCGTAAAACATGCTAAAGTAGTTTTTTTTTGTTTGAAGGTTTTGCACTTCATTAAAGAAATTAAAATAGCAAAACATAGCTAAATAAATATTTAAAACTAATCAGATTTCCGTCTGAATAACAATTTTCAAATATTTATGGAACTAAAACTTTTAAAATTGGCCGAAATAGCTATAAAATAGCCGATTTTGCAACAGCGTTGGCAATTTGTATTGCTTTTGCCTTAGCAATGCAGTGCGCATGCAAAAATTCGAATTCGGAAAATGCAGCTATATATACGTGGGTATTTTTCCATTCCGTTTTGCGCACTACTTCATTCTACTACTACTACTACTGAATGACGAAAACTGGAAACTACTTGGCACACAAAAGTGTAGCATACTTTTCGCTGCTTATGTAGATATGATGTAGAAAAATGCATGTAATCTGTATGTAGAATACACAGCACGGGCTGAGTTCCTTCCATATGATACATTCATACATATGTATGTATACATATATATCACTTGATCTGAATCAATATCTGGATCAAAAAATATTGTTCTTGACACTAGGGTGCCTCCTCAACTAGTGACATGGTACGAAGACCAAAAGCCTTGCAAGGACAAGCTTATTAATATTGTAGTCGACGTCGTAGTTGATCATCAAATCTGGAACCCCTTTTTATAATTTATGGAAAAACTCTTGGGCCAACCATCTTTCTCTTAGCCTCTTCAAGGAACCACAGATATGATAATGCAGAATGCCTGTCGAGTGTTAATGCAAAAATATGGAAGGGCCTGCAGCTGGAAACGGTCTGGAAACCTGTCGAATGTCTGACAAACTTGTTGCCGCATCTCGACTCCAATTAGGCGAGAGACTGGAGGTCTGATTACGTTGACCTTGCCACACTGTAGAGAGCACAGAACGGCAACAGGTCCCGGCGGGTCCCCCTGCAGATGCAGGGCAGTGTGGCATTGGGTCAATGAGCATCCAGTGTGGTATATAAGCTGGAGACCGCAGCGAAATGAATTTGTGTAAAGTCAGCGACCGACAGGAACAAACCTTAATCATCTTCCATTAAGATCGTCCAGACATGTTGAACAGAGTAAGCATACTCGTATAGTAGATGTGCGGCACTTCCCATTGAAATTTATCAACTCAACCATTCGATCCCATCCCCCACAGATTGCATTTTTTGTGGCCTTTGTTGCCGTGGTCCAGGCGGGTCTGCTGCCCGTGAAATCAGTCGGAAGCGAGGACACCTTCGATGCCCATCCACAGTACACCTTCAACTATGATGTCCAGGATGGCGAAACCGGTGATGTCAAGTCCCAATCGGAGTCCCGAGATGGCGATGTGGTCCGCGGACAGTACTCTGTCAACGATGCCGATGGCTATCGTCGAATTGTGGAGTACAGCGTCGATGCCGAGAGTGGCTTCAATGCTGTGGTTCGTCGAGAGCCACTCTCCAGTGCCACTGCATTTGTGGCAAGGCCTGCGGCTCCCGTAAAGTTGCAGCCTCTGAAAAAGCTGCCTGTCCTGAAGCCGCACTCTCAGGCGTCTGCTGTGGTCCATCGATCCTTTGGCCCGGCCTCAACGGTGATCCACCATGCTCCCGTCACCCATCATGTTGTGCACCATGCAGCCCCATCGCAGGCCATCATCTCGCATCATGTGCCGCATCCACAGCATATTTCTTATGTGTTCTAGATATAAAATTGGTTTGCTGAAGATTTTATTTGAATTAAACTGTTAAAAGTCATTTCTTTATAAGAAATTTGTTTTACTGTCGAATGCAAGGGATTTTTAAGTGGAAAGTACTTTATAATCTCAAGGGAGATAATTGAAAAATGGCTGTAAATGCTGAAACGGCCTCCAAAATGTGGACTTCCGCTACAATTAGCACCATTAAATATGGCTAGGAAATAACCAGCTTGCCATGATTAATTGAAAAGAATAGCCCCAAAAATACCCTACAAATAAGTTAAATCCAAAAGAATATCACCAGAAATACCTAAGCATTGATAAGCATTGACTTCTCTTTGTTTTGGGTGTCCATTCGGAAGTGCGACAGCGCGACACCATAAACATACGCTTGAAATCCCATTAACGTTCAACTGGAGCGACAGACCGGCTCAAAAACTAAACGTTTAAGGTCGCTAACTGGCGGTGGGGGGCAGGGAAGCCATATACCCATATAATGGTTAATGGTTTATGGGTGTGGGGCTGGGGGTGCAAGTGCAGAGACGATTTGAAAAACCGTTGTTATGCATTTGCGCATGCGCTGCATACGATATCGTTTAATAATAGTGCGAACGGGCATTTTTTCGAAAGCGAATGATCATCATCATCATGATGATCGATTCAAAGGCTGGAGTGCACGTTCGGGCATGCGACTTCTGAGGCCAATATTAATTTGTAGAGCCAAGTCCGCTCAAGTCCAATCCAAGCCAATCCAATCAAGAAGGCATTATGCTGGGGGCCTTTGTCACCGATCGCACAAAACTCAGCCTTGGTAGCCGCCCATCGTGTGCACCGTACTACCCAATACCCGATCCCCCCAGTTCGGGGACGGACTGCTTCTAGTCTTGAGCGTCTCGCATTTTGATATGGTCGGCGTCGTTTTGTGACGCAAGTGCACACCGTCATCGGGCAGGTTGCCATCAAATCGGTATATAAGCCCCAGTTGGACGCTGTTAAAATCAGTTCAAAACCAATTACGGTATCTAGAGCAACACCCCCCAAAAACAAAACAAAAATGGCATTCAAAGTAAGGCTCATGCTCATCCACCCCAAGGACTAAAAACCTGTGATATCAAGTGAACAAAGAATAGTGTATTAAAATGTGCCCATGTCTTAATTCCAGTTCGTGGTCCTCTTCGCCGCCTGCATCGCCGTGGCCAGCGCTGGCCTCATCCCGGCTGCTGCTCCCTTGGCCGCCGTCGCCCAGGTGGAGGAGTACGATCCCCATCCCCAGTACACCTACGGATATGACGTGAAGGATGCCATCTCCGGGGACTCCAAGACCCAGGTGGAGAGCCGCGACGGAGATGTTGTCCAGGGCCAGTACTCCCTCAACGACGCTGATGGCTACCGTCGCATTGTGGACTACACCGCCGATCCCATCAATGGATTCAATGCCGTCGTCCGTCGTGAGCCTCTAGTGGCCGCCGTTGCCGCCGCCCCAGCTCCAGTTGTCCGTGCCGCTCCCGTTGTGGCTGCCGCTCCAGTTGCTGTCCGTACCGCTGCCTATGCTGCTGCCCCAGCGCCCCTTGCCTATCATGCTGCCCCGGCTCCCCTCGCGTATGCTGCTGCCCCAGCCTATGCCCCAGCACCTCTGAGCTATGCCGCTGCCCCAGCACCCATCGTGAAGGCCGCTCCTCTGGTCGCAGCCGGACCCGCTTTCGTCAAGACCCAGTACGCTTCGCCTCTTATCTCGTACGCCTATTGAAGTGCCCGAATAGGCGCCACGACCAGATAATTGCCGTTAGTTGTTATTGAATAAATGGATGTGATCTAAATGAAAGCAAAACTTAAAAGTATTATGTGTTTTTGGGAGGGGGAATGCTTAAAATGTATTCTTAATCGTAATATTCATTGCTCTTAGCGAAGAAAAAAGTCCTTAGTGGAAATTTGGATTGTAAGATCTTGGTAGGGACTAGACTGTAAAAGGGAGACACAATTAAGAATCGATATTGATATAACATCTGTAAAAACAACAGAAAATTCCATTTGATCTCGAGTTAAAAGTGAGTCGAGTTGCAGTAATTCGTTATGGAAAATTTCCAACTATTTGCCCCAGATCATATATAAAGATTATCTCAAAAGCCTCCATTCTATGTGTGTGAATAAGACCTTATTTATTTTCCTTCCCCAACAGGAAGCGACCTATATATTGTTTGTTATCTACCCATAAGTTCCAAATTCATTCACTAAATTGTTGTGTCATTCTATTTAATCTTCTCTTGGGCTTCTGTAATCATTATCTTCATTTCCTTTCAACAAATAATCATCTTACTTTCTGCTTTGTCCCACGAAAAGTACTCAAAAGTTTACTCAAAAGAAACCGAAACTCACTTTCACTCTCAACCAACTACAAGCGTTTTCAAGGTCACCTTACAAGAAAGAACGCTCCACTCCTCGACATAAACTGTCAAAATAACACTTTCCGTCCACAGAAGTGAAACAGTGAATAATGTCAACGTAAATGGCCAACACAAAGCCGGAGTCCAACACGTCCAAGAACGCAGAGAATGTCGCGACAAGACAAGAAGCGTTTACACTAAGCAAATAAATTTATTTCGAGTGGCCACTAAATTGCTGTCAAGTTCAGTTTGTAAGCGGCACGGGGGAAACCCGCAGAAGATTTTTGTATTTTGTAGTCATTGCACTGGGGGCCTAGTGTGAACGGGGCTTAAGCGCATTGATGATGGGGTATGGGTCTGGTTCGGGGTCTGGGCTGGTTTTTAATGCGACACGAGCATTGTTGTAATTCGTCTGGTAAACGTTTATGGGCCTCGATGCGAGACGTTGCGCATGCGCACAGCCATTACGAGCTGCCACACTGTGGTTCGGGCTACTGTCGATCTTTGAAGCTCCGGCTGTGGTTGTTGTGACTACTGTGGATCTCTGGGCATGTGTACTTACATGCTAAGCATGGGAACGGGTCCGTTTTTGGCCAACGAAGCGCTCACTCCAACGGTAATTAACAATGAAAATTGACTGTGACCTTAACCTTTGCTGTCCGTGGCTCCATGCACGTTGTCCATTGACTGCTGTCGGTTGTCCATGGTTTGGGGTCTCCTGTCCACTTCTGTGACAGTCATGTGGCTATGGCTGGCCCTCTGCCTTGGCATATTTGCACTTGCCCACGTTCGAAAGTCTGCCGCCTCCTATCTGGTAGCCACTTTAAGATAAAGGAAACAATTTAAGTCCAATAATGTCACGTAAATCATTCTCAAGCCGAGTCGGACACAGGCCCCAGACTTGGCGAAAGGTTCGGACCATGCAGCCATCTGACCTTAACTGGTTTTTCAAGGGGGTGTCCCCGCGCTTTGAATGCACATCCAAGCCAAAAGGCACATTACATGCATTAAAATTCAATAAGCCTTCGAACGCAGATGGTTTTTTATTGAAATGTTCCAATGCGTTTCTTTCCAATCGGATGTCTGCCTCAATTTTCGATGATTGGTGTAAAATGGGTCGGGCCCGAGATCCAACGCCTGTTTAAATTTTGAGGGCCCTTAATGAGTTATTACCAGCAAATTGATTACCAGAAAATTGATTACAAAATACATGTGCTCAGGAGGGCTTTAAAGAAGAGCCAAGGTAATGGTAAATAATCATTGGAGTTGAGGTTTCTTTGGGAGGAATTTAAGGAAGAGCCTAGATTTTGGTTACCTCTCTTAGGGAATTAAAAAGACAATTAAAAAGACACTCTCGATTTTCTGAGCTTACAAATATTCAACAATTTATTCATCTAAAACATTTCGTTAAGGGATGAGGGAAGGATGAGAGCCGTAAGCCTTAGTGGTGCTGATGGTAGGCCACTGGCAGTGGGGCAGCGGCAACGGCCACGGGTGCCACTGACTTCACCACAGTCTTGACATGGTCGAGGGGCACGCGGTTGACGACGGCATTGAATCCGTTGATGGGGTCCGAGGTGTACTGCACAATGCGACGGTAGCCATCAGAGTCGTTGAGGGAGTACTCGCCATGGACGACATCGCCGTCGCGCTCCTCCACCTGGCTCTTGGAGTCTCCGGAGAGGGCGTCCTGCACATCGTAGGCGAACTTGTACTGGGGATGGGGATCGTACTCATCGTCGTGCTTGGCCAGCACGGGCTGGGCATGGGCAACGGCCACAGGAGCATGGGCATAGGCCACAGCAGGGGCTGGAGCATGGTACACCTGCTGGACAGGAACAACACCAGCACTAACGGCAGCCACGAGGGCAAGAACAGCGAAGAACTGGAAGGATGAAGCCAATTAATGAAAGAAAAACCTACTAGACTACCAGGATCACTCACCTTGAAGGCCATGGCTCTAAGTTTGGGAGGTTTGGAGGTTGGTTTAATGGTATCCGTTAACTGTTCCGAAGACAGGGAGGCTGTGGAATGATTTACTGGCCAGCGTGCACTGCTTTTTATACCCCTGCAAAAAGTGCGAAGCTCGAAAAAAGCGAATTGAAATTGATTAATTTTGCTTTTGGCCAAAAAATCAGTTTTGTCACTTTTGATATCATTTTTTTTGTATATTTTTTTTATTATTTAACTTATTAATTTATTGACTGGAAACGGGGCAATTACAATGGCCCACGCAATGCGAAAAAGATATATATATATATACATATATCAATTTATGCAATCTTTTGGGGAATGCAAATGTGGGGCTCTGCGGCTTAGTGTCATAGGCGAAACTCTCAGCGGATTTTGAACACTTTCACTATTCTGCCTTGAGTGGGATATTGTGTTGCCCGATTAATCTGTAGATTGGGAAGGAAAGAGACCTTAAAGAGATAAAAGAGGAGTGTCCGAAAGAGTATTTCAAAATGGAACTGACCTAGACAAGAAATAGAAGAGAACCATATAGAATTCGAAGCGTAAAACATGATAAAGAGATTCTTGTAAGATCCAGACTCTGAGGGAAGGTAAGAATTGATCTTCTTACTCTCAGAATCTTCTACCATAAGACCTCTAGAAAGACCCCACAATGAAAGCCATTCAAATTAACATAACAATCACAATTTATATTCATTAACAAAAACAAAAGTCCGATTTTACAAGTTGGCAATGGTATAGGTAGGGGCTGTGTACCTCAAAGGCGTGGAATAGGCAGCGGTGCGCAGGATGGGTGCTGGGGCAGCCACCGCCAGAGGGGCAGATCGGACAAGGGGAGAGGAAAGCGCCAGCGGAGCCGAACGGACAATGGGGGAGGCAACCGCAAGAGGAGCAGAGCGAAGCACAGGAGCAGCCACGGCCAAAGGAGCAGAGCGGACAATCGGTGCTGCCACAGCAACAGGAGCAGCCTTCACGAGGGGAGCCGCCACAGCAACGGGAGCAGCCTTGATCAATGGCTCAGCCTGCACGGCGACGATGGGCTCACGTCGGACAACAGCATTGAATCCATTGATAGAATCGGCGGTGTAGGTCACAGTACGCTTGAAACCATCGGCATCGATCAGGGAGTACTCGCCGCGGACCAAATCTCCGTCACGCTCCTCCACATGCCCCTTGTTGTCGCCGGAGATAGAGTCCTGCACATCGTAGCTGTAGGAGTACTGGGGATGCGGATCCACCTCCTCCAATTCGACGGTCTTGGCCAGGACGGGGACGGGTGCCGGAGCCACTGCCACGGGAGCGACGGTCCTCAGAACGGCGGCCTGCGCTGCCACGGCGAACAGAGCCAAAGCGATCACGATCTGCGTGGAAGAGATAGGGAATTTTAGTACACTGATAATCCTGTTTTAGTCCTCGCTTTATCCACACGAACCTTGCAGGCCATTTTTGAATGGATTTTTAGTTGGATTTACTGCAGTTGCTGTCTTGGGCTAAAGCCAAACACTGAATGTCTGACCCGTCTCGGGCCATTGGATTTTATACGCGATCCAATGACATTGATGACACCTAATTGGAATTCATTTTTGGCGGTGCCCACTGTCGCGGCGGCGCCTCGAATGCCACCTGCCTCTGGGGCTGGGACTGGGGGCTTGTAAAAACTGTCACGCACCATTTTAAACTCTTTGGTTCTGCTTAAAATGGCAAACTTTAATTATAAAACCAAGCTGCATTTTATTGATTACACAAATCCAATTTTAATTAGTGTTTTGTCAAAAATTTTTAGCTTCAGAAACTGCAAGACAAAGACTGGCATTAGATCTAGGGGTGGAGGAGATTTTCAGAAGAGACGGGCCACCCTTCCGACCCTATGAGGATTATGCAAGCAATTTCCAATATTATACATATACCTTAAAGAAGAGCCGTAGCAAATATCATTCACAAAATTTCCTAAGCATAGAGAAAAAATTTCAAAGATTTGCAGTTCGAAATGAGATTAAAATCATGCGCCACCATATCATTAATATGAACGTGGAATTACTCCTCAAATATGGTCTTACAATAATCCTTATAGAATAATCTGTTGCAACTCCCATTCGAAATCCCTGCACTTGATGGATGCTTTTTTAATGCACTTCCCCATTTACGCTTTCATTAACAGTCGCAGCAAACTGGTTTTTCGGAGCCACAGAAATACCTGTGCATACGCGTATTTCTTGGATAAATTGAATTTATTTCGATGACAGCACACAAAGACATTTTTCGTACAATAGAGCACGATTTCAATGTTACAATTTCCCTCCTTCTCTTCCACCTCCTATCGCTGCTCTCCATCCACGTTTAGCATAACTGAATTGCACTAATTACGCGGAGAGCGTGGTCATTGCCAGCCATTACCAGAAGTTGCTCCATATACGTATAAAAGCAGACTGTTGGCCCAGTTGCCCTCACAGTCCACTCTTCGCCTCACAGCAACCAACAGCAGCAGCAACCGCAGCACAAGCCCCAAACCACAAACCAATCAAAATGGCATTCAAGGTACGATCAGGAGAGAACACAGATACCATACCAAAGACCCAAGATCCTCATTCAGAATGCCCTTCCCTTCCAGTTCATCGCCCTCTTCGCACTGATCGCCGCTGCCAACGCCGGCCTTCTGCCCGCCGCCCAGGTCTACCACGCCGCCCCCGCCGTGGCCACCTATGCCGCACCCGCCGTCGTCAAGACAATTGCCCAGCCCGTGCTGGCCAAGGCCGCCGAGGAATACGACCCCCATCCCCAGTACAAATACGCCTACGATGTCCAAGACTCGCTCTCCGGCGACTCCAAGAGCCAGGTGGAGGAGCGCGACGGAGATGTCGTCCGCGGAGAGTACTCCCTGATCGATTCCGATGGATACAAGCGCACCGTCCAGTACACCGCCGACCCCATCAATGGATTCAACGCCGTCGTCAACCGCGTGCCCCTCGAGCATGTCAAGACTGTTGTGAAGACCGTCGCCGCTCCCGCTGTTGCCCACTATGCTGCCCCCGCTGTGGTCAAGACCGTGGCTCCCGCCTACCACACCTATGCCGCCCCAGCTGTCGTCAAGACTGTGGCTCCCGCTTACCACACCTATGCTGCCCCAGCTGTCGTCAAGACGGTTGCTCCCGTGGCCCACTATGCTGCTCCCACCCACTACGCAGCTCCCGCTGCCACCTACACCTCCTACGCCGCCCCCGCTGTCGCCTACCACCACTAAGTTCCATCCCAGCCATCCCCCATACCCATACCCATGCCCCTTCTTGTTATAGTTATACGAATGCCCCCTAAAAATACACAAATACTTTCCACAAAAAGAGTGTCTCTTCCTGTTCAACGACATCCGCTTTTAAGGATCAATGCAGCCTCAGGCACAGGTCAAGTCCGATTGGAGCTCGCAATTTAATTGAATTGGATTTAGTGCGGTTCATTAGGGTTCCACTCCATTCCATTGCCAATTAATTACGCTGCGACATTGAAATTCCGAACTCCAATGGAGTTTCTTATTCTTTCAATTATTCCATTTACTACTCCATTTGCTACACCCGCAACGATTTCGATTCGATTCGGCTCTGCTCTGGAAATTGACCAATCCTATCAGCAATCAATAAATCATAACAAATTCAGATCTAATAACATGAGCGCATTCATATAACTATGTCACGGATGTAGCTCTAGTAGTCTGGTATATTCTGAGGCAGATCGGAGCACGTGGTCATCAGCTTCCGGTTAGTGCTTGAGTAATTCTCCAATTGTATCTAACGGATTGAAAGTGCCGGCTTTTCCAGCGTCAAGTTCAATTCCAATTCCAATTCATGTTTCTATCATGACGCGGGGGACTCAGTTGCTCAGGAACTGGTTTGACTAGCGGTCAGACGTACGCCAGACAAGATCGAATCTCGAATCGTTCTTATAATCCCATTTGTCGATAGCTGGGTAATGATTTCGGCCCCGCTCCAATAGAAGTAACAAATTCGTTAATTAAAACATTGTATTTGAAAGTGAAATACATGAACTAAAGTTGAAGTGAACTGAATTGAAAGCGAAATTGAAACGGACACAGAGGCGGTCTTAAGGGGTCATTGATTCTTGGAGATATTTTGGAGATTGGAATAAAAAAGGATGCCTTGACAGTCGAAATTGTATTTCAAATTTTACAATAAGGAATATATCACTTAGCCTTGTCCCTACAGTCGGATTTTTCTATACACAGTACACACATTTAAAAAAATTGTTTAACAGGATAGTAATTGTTTCCCATATTCAATATATTAAATTTTTTTTTTGGTTAAGAGACAGAAACTTATGTAACAATGATGTCTTCCAAATCCGGCCAAATGGGTTCAAACGACAGCAACCTTCACTCTACGGATAGCGACTGTGCCTTGCAACTGAAACCCGCACCGAAGCTCGTTTGCATTCCACAGCAGCTTCATCGACACCGCCTATTCACCTCGGATATCAGGTAAGCACTAAGGACATAGGACTAGAAGGGGAACATACGTAACCCTAATAACACTTGGACAACATTAATAGCATCAACCAGCGTCCCAGGGAATACGAAGTTCTTGACAAGTCTTGGTCGGTTCTATACTTCGGGGCGCTCAAGGATAAGAACTCGAAGTAGCGCTGCGCTGGATGACCCTTCTGGTACCGTCTGGCACCCTGATAGACCCTCGCTGAAGAATTTTCAATAAAATTGATTAAAAGTAAATGGTTTAAGCTTAACTATGGATATCTCTTGGATTACTCTTCTAGAAATTAGCTTGCAAAGGAATTTCATTCGTTGCCAAGCGAATGCGGAATATTTCATTACATCATTTGGCAGAGAGTTGAGTCACTTTCCTACTACTTTGGCCATGATTGTGCACTTATCTATGCCACGGTAATGGCTGTAATGCAAAGAGAGAAAAGCTTCAACCCGAAAGCTCCAAATGGTATGGGTTTTATTTCCGAATGGGTATGGATATGAGCAAGGTGAGCAGGCAACTTTTTCGTATCATTCGCCAAAGGGAAGACGGAGATGGAGGTGTGTCTATCTATAAATAGATCTTCGCCTCTGTCTGTGTGTATCTGTGTGTCAAGTGCAATGCTGGGCATCGATCAAGCTCATATCGATTCGATCGGAGTCCATGTCCTTAGTTCCTTGCTTAAGTCTTCTATTTATTTCGTTGAAATTAAGAAACCGTCTTTAACTTTATCTTATCTTAAATTGTGTTCTACGATATTTATACTTTCGGACATTATTGTCCCACCAAGTGCCAGAGCAGAGCACTCGATCCACTCGCATTGCCAAAGCCACGGGCCGCAGGCCACAGGCCGCAGCCAAAGCTAAAGCCACACAATTGAGGAGCGAAAGGCCGAGAGCATCGAGGGCGAACCGGCATTTGGCCGCTAATGTGGTTGCGTTAGACCTTTGTGTGGGAATGTGGAGCAAATTATGTCTTGTCTTGCAATTGGACATACCTCAAGATCGAGTCAGAGTCCATACACCAAGTCGTTGCCGGACTTACTTGGCCGCCAACCGAAACTGATACGAGTATCAGAGCCAATACCCGCGTCCCGCGTATGGCAGCATGGTATGCCTCAAATAATTTGACATTCAATTTGTGTGCGACATTAAAATTGCAAAAAGTGCTATTGTTGCTACCGGATATTTTGGCAAACCAGACCGCCCGCCGCAAGACCCCACAAAACCGGTCTTCGAATGTGGAGCTGTGGCAACAGAAAAATTCGCATTGAATCATGACCAATCGGGAAACACTGTCGCGGTGCTTAATATGTAAATCTCACACTTCATTAAATTAATGCCAATTGTTCTCTCACATTACGCACATATCTTTTGGAATATGCTTGGATACAAATTTTTGTTTTGATTTTAAGGATTTCTTAAGAAGCGTGTGTTCTGTGTATGATTATTTGTTTGCCAATGGAATGTGTCTAATCTTTGAGATTTGATTGTCATCTTGGATTTTGGATTTATTATATTACAAGTCATGTTTGTTGTTTGGGGATTAGATATGTCGGGGAAACATATTTGTACAACCTTGATTTTGATTTCCATTCTAAGTTTATGTGTAATTTTTGTTTAAGTACAAAATCCCGCAGCCAATCCTGATTTATTTAGGATATTTCAAAGCGGACTCTGGACATTATTTCACTGTGTATACCCATGATATATATACACTTTCAACCTCCATAAATGAATTGGAATTTAAAGTTTTTAGGCATTCATCAAAGTTTATTCAAAATATGTACAATATAACTAATCAACAGAACTAAATTAATGTGGAAAATGATAGATCAGAATGGAATGGATGCAAGATAATACTTTCGCTTGTCAGATCTCTAGGAAGGGAGGATCTCCTACTGGTGATGGTAATACTCATGGGCCTCATGGGCAGCATGGGCGGGGGCGGGAGTCTCGTAGGTGGCATAGTGATGCTGGTGCTCCTGCTCCTGCTGCAGCTGCTGCTGCTGCTCATGATGAGAGGTGTAGGCGGGGGCGGTGTAAGCGGGAGCAGTGTACGCTGGAGCAGCATAGGTGGGTGCCGCATAAGTGGGAGCCGGAGCGGCATAAGACACGGGGGTCTTGATCACAGCAGTCGGTGCATGGTGGTATTGAACGGCAGCCGGAGCAGCCACCACCTTGTGGTGCACATGAGCCAGAGGCTCGCGATGGACGACGGCATTGAATCCGTTCACCGAGTCAGCGGTGTACTTCACAGTGCGGCGGAAACCGTCGGCATCGTCCAGCGAGTACTCGCCCTGGACCACATCTCCGTCGCGGGACTCTGACTGGCTCTTGGAGTCTCCGGAGAGGGCATCCTGCACATCGTAGGCGAAGTTGTACTTGGGATGGGGATCATCCGGGTAGACCTCGTGTCCGTGGGCATGGATATCATGGGCCTTCTGGTAGAGCACATGCTGGGGCTGGTGCTGGGGCTGAGCCTGATACAGGACATGTTGTGGCTGCTGCTGTTCGTGATGCTCCAGTGGAATGATGCCAGCGGATGCGGCTGCCAGGCAGCAGGAGACGAGTGCGACCAACTGTGGGCAGAAGACGATTAGATGTGGGATTTTTGGGATTGTTACCAAGCCAAAAGAGGTGTTACATCAGCTACCAACTCACCTTGAAAGCCATTTTGCAAGAGTTTAAGGTTATTGGGCAAAAGAAGCGAAACTTTGTCCTCCTTCTGTGGAGTGTGTGCCTTGAATAATAATCCATTCGGCGCTGCATTTGTATTTATAGACGAAATTTTCGTGGCAGCAGCAACCCAGCAACCAGACCTCATCATTTGGCCATTGTCTCTCCTGGCCTTTCTTTCACTTTTTCACGTTTTTTGGCTTACAGAAATCACTTCAATCTTAATTCATTTGCATGTCTGCCTCTCTTTCGCTCTTCCCCCAACGATTTGCACCCACGAGTCACACCCATTTTGCTATTGTTATGAATGAAACGCGGACGGACACACGAACGAACGGACGACGGACTGGCGGACACTTAGACGGACAGACGAATAAACGGACAAAACGCTAAGAGCAACTACAAAAGCCCGTTACAAACAAAAGACTTAGGCGAGCAACTTGCTTGCGATCAGGGCCGGGACTTGGATCGGATCGGGGACGGGGCTACGGTGCTGCAGTACTCTCTAGTCATGTAAGTAACCCAATAAATCCCACTTTGATCGATGCCCAGCATTGCACTTGACACACAGATACACGTACATACATACGGAGGCAGAAAGAGAGACACACCTCCATCTCCTACTCTATCCTCCCCCTTGGCGAATGACCCACAAAAGTGGTATGGTCACCATACCCATATCAATACCTATACCATTTCGAGCTTTTGGATTGAAGCTTTTCTCTCTTTGCATTACAGCTATTGCTGCGGCATAGATAAGTGCTCGATCATGGTCAAAGTGGTAGGAAAGTGACTCAACTCTCTGCCAAATGATGTAATGAAATATTCCCCATTCGTTTGAAGGCAAAAGAATTTTATTGGGAGCTCATTAGAGCTCAAAAAATAACATTTATAGGATTATGTTAGTGCAAAAGAGCCAATTGAAACTATTTCTTGGACGCACAAAAAAGGTACCTCAAATCTCCAGAATCTACCCAAGAATCAATGACCCCTTAAGGCCGCTTCTGTGTCCGTTTCAATTTCGCTTTCAATTCAGTTCACTTCAACTTTAGTTCATGCATTTCACTTTCAAATACAATGTTTTAATTAACGAATTTGTTACTTCTATTGGAGTGGGACCGAAATCATTACCCAGCTATCGACAAATGGGATTATAAGAACGATTCGAGATTCGATCTTGTCTGGCGTACGTCTGACCGCGAGTCAAACCAGTTCCTGAGCAACTGAGTCCCCCACGTCATGATAGAAACATGAATTGGAATTGGAATTGAACTTGACGCTGGAAAAGCCGGCACTTTCAATCCGTTAGATACAATTGGAGAATTACCCAAGCACTAACCGGAAGCTGATGACCACGTGCTCCGATCTGCCTCAGAATATACCAGAATACCAGAGCTACATCCGTGACATAGTTATATGAATGCGCTTATGTTATTAGATCTGAATTTGTTATGATTTATTGATTGCTGATAGGATTGGTCAATTTCCAGAGCAGAGCCGAATCGAATCGAAATCGTTGCGGGTGTAGCAAATGGAGTAGTAAATGGAATAATTGAAAGAAAAAGAAACTCCATTGGAGTTCGGAATTTCAATGTCGCAGCCAAATTAATTGGCAATGGAATGGAGTGGAACCCTAATGAACCGCACTAAATCCAATTCAATTAAATTGCGAGCTCCAATCGGACTTGACCTGTGCCTGAGGCTGCATTGATCCTTAAAAGCAGATGTCGTTGAACAGGAAAAGACACTCTTTATGTGATAAAATATTTGTGTATTTTTAGGGGGCATTCGTATAACTATAACAAGAAGGGGCATGGGTATGGGTATGTGTATGGGGGATGGCTGGGATGGAACTTAGTGGTGGTAGGCGACAGCGGGGGCGGCGTAGGAGGTGTAGGTGGCAGCGGGAGCTGCGTAGTGGGTGGGAGCAGCGTAGTGGGCCACGGGAGCAACCGTCTTGACGACAGCTGGGGCAGCATAGGTGTGGTAAGCGGGAGCCACAGTCTTGACGACAGCTGGGGCAGCATAGGTGTGGTAGGCGGGAGCCACGGTCTTGACCACAGCGGGGGCAGCATAGTGGGCAACAGCGGGAGCGGCGACGGTCTTCACAACAGTCTTGACATGCTCGAGGGGCACCCGGTTGACGACAGCGTTGAATCCATTGATGGGGTCGGCGGTGTACTGAACGGTGCGCTTGTATCCATCGGAATCGATCAGGGAGTACTCTCCGCGGACGACATCTCCGTCGCGCTCCTCCACCTGTCCCTTGTTGTCGCCGGTCAGCTTGTCATCGACTCCGTAGGAGAAACGGTACTGGGGATGGGGATCGTATTCCTCGGCGGCCTTCACCACAACCTTCTGGGCGACGGCCACGGGCGCGGCATGGGCATAGGTGGCCACCGCTGGGCCGGCGTGGTAGACCTGGGGAACGGCGTATCCGGCGCTGGCAACGGCCACGAAGGCGAGGGCGAAGACGAACTGAAACAGAGGGACTCATTAGATCGTTTCCAGGAGGAGCTCCAATATGAGGAGAGCTCACCTTGAATGCCATTTTAGTTTGGTTTGGGGGCTTGTGGGTTGGTTCTGTGCAGAAGAGAGACTGAGGGCTGAATGATATGGCTTCTGGCCTGGCCAGCGTATTTATAGCCACTCGTATGCACTTTCCTCGGCGACCAGGTCCGCGCTGTACTATGGAGGTGCTTAAGCGTGGCCTTCTGCATATCATGCTCCACATTAGCGCTCAGTCACTGCTGCGCTGCCGTTGACGCAGAAGCTGACGCAGACGCAGACGCTTACGCAGGTCGTGGTCGTGGCAGAGGTGGAGAGTCGAAGAGATTGTCGACATCCAACTGCAATGGCCATAATTATTTAGAAAGGATTCGGTATTTCCCTGCTGCCAGTTGCCCACGTCGCCCACAAATTGGAGCTGAGAGAGATGATTGCATCCACTAATAGCAAAGGGGATTTATCCGAGATCTTTGGATGGGATGAGGACTTGAGAATTGTTTCCAAGTTGCTATGTGGTTGGGTGGCCTTCATTGAGGTCTCTGATTATGCGAAATTGTTGATAAGTGTATGATGTAATCTTAATGAGGTGATGCGATATATAAAGAAGAAATAAAAGAAGGATCTTCAATTTTTTGAATGAAAACTTTATGAACGAAATGGACATCACATCAAATATATGTATGCTACATAATCCTTTCAAGAAAGAGGTTCTCTAGAAGACTTCAACATAATGTAAAATCTCTTTTTCTAGATGAAATTTGGAGCTATTATCTAATCAATTTTTCACTCTAAAAAACTGCCTTCGAGTATGATTGCTTACCCATAACGGAAACATATTAATCCCTAAGCTAAAGTTCAATAACCCTGATACATATTCCCCTAAGAAGCTTGACAAATGTTCTCCCCCAAAAGTTACATAGGTCTTATATAATATTCCCAAAACCTTAATAATAATCAAATCATCTACCTCAGCTCCCAAGAGGATTAACAGAGCTTAAGAGCTACTCTCAAGAATGTAGGAGTGAATATCTGCTGAAAAAAGAATGAAAGATCTGTTGGATTGGTATGAAATATCATAGACCGTTGCTTAGCGATGAAAACGGATCTGTACCAAGAGATTGGCTTCAATTAATATGCTATGAATCGAAAGTTAAGCATAATTAAAGCCAAACCCTTTCAATAACCTTTCTTTCACTCTTTTGTTCTGTGTTATTTGCAGAATCTTTGACCAAAAAAGAACCCAACATTCGCATTTTGCACACCCACAGAGCTTAGGCGCCACGAACAGGAAGTACGAGTTATTGCCCCGCAATTTCTGTACATTCAAAGTCGACGAAACATTAAATAGATTTCGCTGTCACCGCGCAGCAGATCAAATCTGAGCAGAGCAGAGCAGAGCAAAAGCAAAGCAGATCAGATCGTGGCAGGTCCGGGGCAGAGCTGCGCGAACTTGATTTACTATAAAAGTTGACGTCTGTTTCCAGAAAAGTATCATTCGCAGCTCAAGTTCACTTCTGTAAAGAACCCAATCGGCACAGCACAAACACACCTCCCAAAATGGCATTCAAGGTAAGTGCTCTCCCCCACAGAGTGGATCGATCGATGGATTACCACGCCTCACTCTCGCCTCCCGACTGTCCTCCTTCTTGCAGTTTATTTTCGCCCTCGCCTTCGTGGCCGTTGCCAGCGCCGGATACGCCGTTCCCCAGGTGTACCACGCCGGCCCAGCGGTGGCCACCTATGCCCATGCCGCGCCCGTGGCCGTCGCCCAGAAGGTTGTGGTGAAGGCCGCCGAGGAATACGATCCCCATCCCCAGTACCGTTTCTCCTACGGAGTCGATGACAAGCTGACCGGCGACAACAAGGGACAGGTGGAGGAGCGCGACGGAGATGTCGTCCGCGGAGAGTACTCCCTGATCGATGCCGATGGTTACAAGCGCACCGTCCAGTACACCGCCGACCCCATCAATGGATTCAATGCCGTCGTGAACCGTGAGCCCCTCGTCAAGGCCGTCGCCGTTGCTCCCGTTGTGAAGACCATCGCCGCTCCCGTGGCCCACTATGCTGCTCCCACCCACTACGCCGCTCCCGCTGTTGTGAAGACTGTGGCTCCCGCCTACCACTCCTATGCCGCCCCAGCTGTCGTCAAGACCGTTGCTCCCGTGGCCCACTATGCTGCTCCTGCCCAGTACACATCCTATGCCGCACCTGCTCCCGTGGCTCACTATGCTGCTCCTGCTCAGTATACCTCCTATTCCGCCCCAGCTCCCGTTGCCCACTATGCTCATGCCGCCCCAGCTGTTACATACTCCGCGCCCGCTGCCCACTACTCCACGTACGCTGCCCCCGCCGTCAGCTACCACCACTAAGGATCGTAGGACTCGCAGGACTTGCAGGACTCTGAGTTGTACATAGAATTGTTGACTTTATTATTACTGTACATTTATTTATTGACAGCACCAATAAACAAAATGCATACGACATACATATCATGAACAAAGAAGGAGATTTTTCATTGAACTTTTAAAATGGTCTCCTTTCGCTGAGTTCAGAGAATGGTTAAATGGAAGGATTAACTTCCGAAATCAGCTTAGGAATATTCAATTATATCTTCAAGTAAAGCCACTGCTATTCAGAATCCACAAGTTCTTACTCTCAGTTCACATTCCACAAGTTCCATTTAAAAAACTCTCCTTTCGAGCAGATTTCACATTTCTCTGGAAATCCGTGGGTTGCCTGGCTGTAAAGGACCCCTCAAAGGTCGTTCACATTATCCTGTTTTTCTGTTTTATTTATTTGCTGTTCGTTTTTTATTTTCAGAACTTGTTTTTGTCGGACAACGGAAAAAGTTCACAGACCAAAAAGGATTGCTGCTGCAATCGTACTCGTAGAGCGATGCAATTCCTTGCAGTCTCGCCAGGACTTTTGTTTCGCGATCCTTTAAGGATGCGATGCTCATTCGAGGGCAACGAACTGCTTTGGCCTGCTTGATCGTTCCGCTGACGATCCCTATCCCTATCCCTATCCCTAGACCCCCTCTGTCTGACGGGGCAGACAAAATTCCTGTGCTTTTGTCTTGCAGATTTCCATTTGAATGGACGAAGGACTCCTCCCTACCACAATCGCAAAGAATCCTTTGCCTCGCTTTTATCTGTTGTTTGTAATATAAAACGGAAATTATGGGGTCATGACTTTACTTGCATGAATGATAAATACTAAGGGGAACATTCGAATCAGTTTCATTTTCAGTTTCGCTTTTAGTTCTAGCTGAAGTTTTAAGGGTTCTCTGGGGGTTCTGTTCTGTTCTGTTCTTCTTCCGCTAGTTCTTCCCACAGTTAAATAGGAATTTATGTGGGACTGGGGTCCATAGAACACCTGCTGTTGCTGTTCGTCGCTGTTGAAGAACAATTCTGGAGTCTAGAGGGGCGATCCAAGGTTAGAGGTACTCCAATCTCAACTAGCCAACTGCTGGCATCGCTTAGCCCCTTTTGCCGATGCGATTTAACTGACTAATCAAGTGGAAGATTTCAGATTTTTGGGTGCTGTGCTGTGCTGGACTCTTCATCGATAGCGGCCGTAGCCGGAACCCTTCTCAACTTCATCATCATCATTATCAGCCATGGAATATACAGCCCAACAACAATGAGAACTGACAATGCAACCAGACAAAAACAGAAAGCACAAGCTCTAAAAAACAAAAGGAGAGAGAGACCAGAAAAAACCCGATCAAGTGAGTTTAAGGATCGTCGAACCTCAAGCAGGGGGTAAACTGGCTTTCGGCCTCTCGTATAAATAGTGCATCTCCGGTTCTGGCGGCTCATTCAGTGTTTTGTGTTGAGTCCAAGAGGTTGGGCACAGGAGCAGCTTGCGATCGCGCTTTGGGGTGTAGCCGGACCAGCAAAAACTTCACCTTTTGGATAACGTACTTTTCGGATGCAGTTGCGCCCAGTCCATCAAATGGCAGATGTCTAGAGGTAATCCCATCCATTAGGACCAATTATAAAAGAATTAACATTTGAGCTCTTGCAGATTGCCCTTCTCTTAGATGTCAGCCATCGGCGTACTCGAAAATAATGCCAGGAAAATCCTTTCGATTTCGGTCCAGTCACAGCCGCCTCTTCCAACAGCACCACTTCCAACAAATCCTCTGCACAATCCACACACACACACAAAAACCATTCTAGGACCAGAACCCAGACGGAGCTAGCTAGCCTCCTGGCCCACACACCTTTTTGGCCCTCATCACGAAACATTGAATCGTTGGAAGGTCGCACCACACCCATCCATCCATCCATCCATCCATCCATCCAGCAACACCCCACCAAACGTCGTTTCGGAACTTTGGACAAAATTCACATTTGTGTTTAAGTTTAGGTGTAAACAATAAACAAAAGAACAACAATAGGCTACCAAAAAAAGTAAAAAAAAAAAATCGAAAACAGAGTATTGTTTTTTCTGGATTTTGTAATAGAATTTCATGCTCTCAGAGGAGTTCAAAGAAGCTCCCAAATGATATGATCAAAGTTTGCTAGATTTTTGATTAACTAACAATCCTCAAGGCACTCAAATCTCAAAAACATTCTTCTCCCTTTTGGGACTTTTACTTTTCTTTGGGCTTGTGATCAAAGAAATCGCTGAACAAAATCTATGAAATCATTTCGTTAGCAAGAAAGGCCGCAATGCTAACAATAATTGTATGTATATCAAGGTCAGAGCAAGAGGCAAAGCCTATAACTATGACAGACCCACCATGTGAGTGCCCCCTGTACAGTCAGCAGATTTTAAAGGTTTACGGCACACACAGGTGCCACTGCTACTGCCAAAAAAAAAGCACAATAAAATACATACATCAAAAAGGGGCAAAAAAGGGTAAAAAATGTCTAAGAAAAATGATAAGTGAACTGGTTTTTTTTGGTGTGTGCAAGTTTAATTGGCATTATTTGAGACAGCAGCAGCCTGGTTAAGCAGTTGGGCTATGGGCTTTGGGCTGTGGAATTTGTAATTGTAATGGCCATAAACAATTTCCAACTATTCCGCTTAGCCGTTTGTGAATTGCATTCGCCGCGTCGATTAACATAAACAAAATTCCGAGTGGAGTGTTTCCTTCAGAAATTAAGCAAACCAAACTAAATTGTAATTAACAAGCTCCACAGCTTATCTTTTTTTCAACAGTTGTCCAATAGATACAATATATCTTCAAGATACGAACAGCGGCGACCTGCTGACGGCCAGCTGTTGGCTACTGAAGTGATTATTTTTATGATTTTCAATACAAATTCGTTTCGTTGTGACCTTAGAGCTGCTGTACTGTGGAATCGTGCTACAGTGGTCTGTTAATTAAATTAATTTAGCCGACAGTCGGGCAACTCCCTTTTCATAGAGGAGGTCCATGTCTGTCCAGTCCTTTGGGGAAAAACCAAACAGCCAGACATTCTGTGACATTATTTAGGTTTTAGCCCTGCACTCGACATGGACACGGATACGGATATTGGACGGACATCGACAGGGACACCCAAACAGCGCTCAACCAATTTCCAGCAAACACTCGGCCCTGGTGATCAATCTTAAATTTTCACCGCTACTGTCAGAATTGTGCGTAGTCGACGACATGGGACTGGGACTGGGACATGTGCATCATGTGGCTTAGTTGTTCCTGGTCCAGACACTCTGTCTCTCCCGAATATACCTTAAAACGTTGACAGGCAAAACCCAAAAATGCTGGTTGACGAATGAGCCTCGGAGTCGGAGGCCCTCTCCCCGGGGAAAAAGCTGTTGAAAATGCTCTCTGTTCTGTTCTGTTATGCTCTGTTCTTCTGTTTGCCTGCATCTCATGGATTGTTCAAATGAACCATGAATGTTGGCACTTTCCTTAATCAAATCAAAACGAAAGTATTTTAAAAGTTATCCCTGAATTTAGGTTGAAATTTCATGTTAAGTCTAGGAATTTCTTGAAGTATTTTTTTCGCCTTTTAAAAGAGATTTGTTTCAGCCATTGTTTGGCATTTGGAATACGTAATCCCAAAATGTTGAAAAGCAGCGGGATATGGCCTCAAGTTCCATTTCGAACCCCAACCATTCCAGCCATCAATCATCGCTTGTCAATGGCTGTGGACGTCTGCATGTATTGCTTGCTCCCTAAATGGCAGATTAAGGAAACGTATATGTACAAGATGTGAACTCAATTGCTGTTTCATATTCATATCTTAATTAGTTTTTATTCTTTCTCCTTACAAAGATGTATATTTAAGCCATATTTATTTAATTATTTAATAGTTATAGTGTATTTTTGTATAGGGGGGAAATTTAAAGGCAACGTACAAACATTACAAACATTGAAATAATTGAGTGTGTTCCTTAAGACTCTAAATCATAGTTCTTGAAAGAGAAATTGCACTTGAATCGCGGAGGAGGGATTCAAATTTTGATTTCGATTTATAAACTTTTGATTTAAGCTACTTTTAAATATTTACAAAATCAACAAAAGAATAAGAAATTAATTTGATTTGCTTAGTTTTAAGAGAGACTTTGCTTGTATTTAAATATTTGTTTGATTAGTTGTTGAATTTTTCTAGCTATTTACAGGTTTACCGGTGTTTTCTTTTATTTCTGAATGGGAGAATTTTCTGTTTGACTTTTAGCCAAAAGCAAAATTTATCTTTATCCTAAGTACAGATGGAATAGAACTCTTTAGGGTTAATTCTTAGGAATAGTATTTACAGATATGTGCGCTATGTGGCTACAACATCGAAGAGAAACACAGATACACACACACACTTACACACTTACAGACAGACAGGCAAACGGGGAGGGAATTAGGCTAGAACTGTACAGTCGCCTCTTCCTACACGAACTAACTGAGTTGGTAGTACTCGGGTGCAAAGTCATTGGCCAGATTACTCAGGAAATTGAAATCCGATGAGCTGTTCGAGTTCTCCAGGCCACTGATCGCAGCAGCTCCGCCGGCACTGCCTCCGCCACTGACAAAAGCCTGACTCTGGACCGCCGGTCCCCCGCCATTCAGTGCAAAGCCATGGATATGCGATGGCGGCGGTGGTGGAGGAACAACACCCACTCCTACACCCACTCCAACGCCCACTCCCACGCCCGCTTGGACTGCTGCTGCGGCAGGATTGTGGTGGGCATGGAGATGGGCATGCGCCTGCGCCTGCACCTGAACATGATGGTGGGGGTGATGGGTGTGCGTGTGCGTGTGGGGCGGTACAGGGGGTTGTTGACCCGCCTCGTAGTAGCCAACACCAACACCAGCACCCGCAGAACCAGCGCCAGCGCTGCCTGGACCGCCGAAATTATTGTAGCCATCGCAGTTCTCCATCTGCAAGCCGAGAGCGCTATAAGCCTCGCCCGTGCCCAGGTGATGCATGTGTCTGTAATGAGAAAAAGGAGGAAATATGTAAAAAATAATCAAATTGAATTTGATTTGAATTTGAATTCAAAATAAAACGGTTCAGCAACATATGCTGCTAAGAGGATGTTGCGGAACAGTTTTAAGATTTCAGGTTCAATTTATCGCCGCTATAGTGGCGCCATTCGTGCTACATTTTACATGTAGTCGAGACAACTATTACGGCACAGCACAGACAACAACCGCACGAGAATATTCAACAAAATCGTTTCAAGTCTACTTACTGCTGATGATTAATGGGAGCCTGTTGGTGTTGCTGCTGTTGTTGAAATACCACAGACTGGTGTTGTTGGTGAGCCTGCGCCTGCGCTTGATGTTGAAAACTCATGTTGTCGTAGTAACCACTGTTGAAATTGCTCGGTCCGTTGATAGGTGGCGTCTCAAAGTCGCCAACGTGGTGGTGTTGTTGTTGCTGCTGCTGCTGTTGGTGGTTCATGTATGCACTGCCGTTGGCGTCGTTGTAGTTGTAATAAAACTGCTGCTCGTGCTGCTGCTGCTGCTGGCTGTTTTGGTGGAATGTGGCAGCATTGGGTTTGGGACTCAGATACTCGCCCGCGTGCAGCGACTGTTGCTTGTGCGGATTATTGTGGTGCGGCGAGGCGGCGAATTCAATATCGTATTTGCCATAATAGTCCTGTGGCTGTGGCTGCTGCTGCTGTTGCGGATGCAGCTGCTGCTGCTGTTGCATTTGTTGCTTTGGACTAGGATAGTAGCCAGGGAAATAGCCACCAGCTGAGGCACCTCCACCGCCGCCGGCACCAACATTTCCACCACTACTGCTATCGGTTAGGGGTGTGGGCGTGGCAATAGAATTGGCATTATTCTGGTAACGTTTCTTGCCCTTTGTTGGGGGAGGATTGGCGGAGGCGATGACGGCATCCGAGTCCCGCCGAAAGCTGACCAAACTCGGCGTAGAGCTCTCATAGCCAAAGGGCGATGCCTTCGATGAGGTGGACACTGCCTCTTTTTTGATGACCTACAGAGAGATAGAGGATCCATTTGAAAAAGGATTTTCAGTCAGAGAATATGTGTTGATCCTTACCTGATTCTCATCTTTCTTCTTGACTTTGATGGGACTGCTCTCCTCGATGTCCTCGTCGAGGCTGACACTGGAGGCCACACTGGAGTCGGCACTGATCACATTCGAGGCGGATACGGTGGTGCTGCCAAGCAGATTCGAGGAGATGCCCGTTTCCAAAGAGGAGTTGGGTGTCACTGAGCGAAAGAGATGTTCGATATGAGTTCTAATCCAAATCTTTGACTTGAAAACACTTACGACTTCCCGCACTGGGATTATTGTTGGTGGCACTCGGCGTATTATTGTTGTGTCCTCGGGAATTGGACGTCGAATCGGGTATATCATCGGAGGGCAGTTCGCAGCCTTGACACGATTTCTTCGAATTGGAGTCTGGGCATTAAAGGTAAAACAAAATGCGAATCAGTAGGTATATAGCTGTAGAAAATTGATGATTTGTTTTCATAAGCTGGAGCTGAAGGCTGGAAGGCAGAGGACCAAAAACTCTCACACGAAAGGGGTTAGGGTTAGCCGTGGCATCCCACCACTGACAATGATTGATAAGCTACAGCATCTTTTACTCTTCTCCTTAAAAGCCTCTCAACTCAACGAAAACCACAGGCGGAAAAGTAAAAGTGGAACAACTTGTTGGATGAACCTGGACCTGGTGCCCAATGGAAGGGTTCCATTGAGAGTGCGGTACAGTTTCATGTATCCTTTAGGGATGTATGTCAGAGGTGTGATTGGAAAGCAAGGAAATTTCCTCTTAAATCTAGTTTTATTTATATAAATAATATACATTTGCTTTACTTACTGCTATCGGATTGATCATCGTCGCCTTTGAGGCTGTCTTTGTTGTCCTCATCGTCTGTTTTTGAGAGCGTTTGCCGCTTGTGTTTCATGCGGCGGTTTTGAAACCAAACTTTTACCTGCAAGACACCAAAATTAGATTAGTTCAAGGCGTCAAGGTGTGCAATTAAAAAGTAGAGAAGAAGCAGGAGGGCAGACACAGGAATGAGAGGAGGCAGTACCCGCCTGTCAACCCTGTGCTGCATGCAATTTGTCAGCGAAATAATGGAATTCCTTCAGTGCGAGTGCAAGCTGCTGCTGCCACAAAATGGATTGGCGGAATACATTGGAATACATTCTGCAGAGCAGAGAGCTGCACTGCACTGCCAAAATGGGGGAACGGAGGGAGCGACTCACCTGTCGCTCGGTTAGATCCAGGCTGGCTGCTATCTCGATTCTCCTTGGGCGGCATAAATATTTATTGAAGTGGAATTCCTTCTCCAGCTCCAGCAGCTGGGTGTTCGTGTACGCGGTGCGGAGGCGTCGGGGCAGGCCGTTTTCTGGAACGAATTCAGCTGCAATTGAGAAATTGCATTTTGTTCTTTGAGACTTTGGAGAGTGAATGTGAATTTTTGCTATCTTTTCTGCTTGGGGTTTCCAAACCATACCATATACCATCGACATTCCTGCATTCGCTGTGTCCTACAAGTTTTCTGGAAATCCTATCTATCTCTTTTTCGTGTAATCAATCCATCAGTTCGTCACCGAGCATAACTAATTCAATGGAAATGCTAGCCAACTATGGCAGTAACTTTTCCAAAAGATTCTCCACCACTACCTTCCGCCCAAAAAACACAGCACTGCAGCTGATGCCGCCGCGGCGGTAAGTTTCGCTTTTTCGCAGTTCGGGAAATACCTCCGAGAGCGTTAAGTAATTAACAAAAATCTAATCAATCAATCGGTGATGGAGAGACATGGCCACAGAGCCGCCGCCGCTGTGGCTCTCAAGTAGTTTGGCTACCGAACAGAAGCCGCAATCAGTTGAGGCAGTTACCAGCATGGGAACATGGCTTCCAGGCGGCAGGGCAGGGGGAGATGAGAATTTCATTTGAATAAAGTGTGAGATGAGGGAAATGCTGCGCTACACGGAATGATATTCATATTTTGACTGTGAATCCATGGAAAATCATTGTTTGAAATTTCTCTTGTTTCAATAAGGGATTTTACCGTGAAAAGTAGGCGAAACCACCCTGAATTCGTTGTAGTACCCAAAGACTATAAGGATATAGCCTATTCCTGAGATTAGGGTCTCTTTTGAAGAGATTAAGACCAGTTTAATAGTAGAATAATAGCAGAAAAAAGAATACTGAATAACAAATAGGAACTCTCATGGAATCAAATTAATTCAACTAAAATTCTGGCTAATTTAAAAATACTAAAAGTACTGAAAATACAAAAAAAAAAAACTACTAAAATACTAGCATATGTATATTTAATAAAATCAAATTAAAAATACCACTAAAAATACTTAATAAAATACCAAAATGCACGAAAAATATCTCCCTCATGTGGTATTTATGAGAATTGCATAGAACGACACAAAGAAAATATAAATTTGAGTACTGCTATACCTTCCCGCAATCTGTAGGGCTAGTGCTTATATATTTTTGATCGCCCAAACTTTGCTTTACCTCAAAATCCCTGTACAGAGCCCAAAAATCCTCCCACTAGTACCCACAAAACTTTCCTCTTTCTAATGATGGAAGATCGGGGAAAAGAAAAGTTGTTTCTACTTGAACGAATTGAAATAAATGTGCCACCGAAATAAAATTCGCATTGAGTAGTAAAGAAATGCGCATATCATTTTAGGAAACACTGAACATTTGATTCCCTTACCCCGCCACCCCACACCTTCCCAGTGAGTTTCTCCACACCTTATTTGCATTGATGCGATTGCAAAAAATATTTTTCTTATATTTTCGCGACTTTTTTTTGGTTTGGCAACAGCACACAAATTTCCAGTTGAACGAGCTGCGTAAACAGAGTCTCAATAGCGGAAAATGGCAGCAGTGGGGGCGGGAGGACCAGGACCAGGAGCCAGGAGCCAGACATAGACACTGATTGAATTACAGATGCGAAGCGAACACTCGGGGTTCCTTCATCAATACTCGCAAAGCGGATGCCATAAACACCACCTGGTGGGGCACGGCCACGGCACACACACAGCAGGGTGGGAAGAGGAGAGGAGAGGCCATTTCCCCAGAACGAACGCCCGGAGGCGGGAGCGTGGAGTGCGAGTACCGTGTACTTTGGTTACTCGTACTTGTGCGAAAAGTGCCCAGAGATATAGATACGGAATGAAAGCATAAATTTCGCACAAAAGTTGCAGCCGAAAACTGTTTACGAGCCAGAGGGCCACCAGGCGCAGGCAGGGCACGGCACGGCACGGCAGGCACTCAGGCAGAGCCCAAAACGGCAGTCAGCCAGAGGGAAAACTGAAAAGTAAAGTGCACAAAAGCAGAAAATATGATTTCCTTTTTGGCGACGACAAGCAAAAAGATAATTTTCTAAAACCCGAACCCAAGCCCCTCTCGAAAGTGCCACAGAGAGAGAGAGCGAGAGAGAGTGGGAAAGATTCTAGGCAGAAGCCAAGTTGAGTGCAATTTCTGCAGCCTGGTCAAAATGGAATCCATAGCGAAAGCATTGCACCACCCAACACCACCCAACACTGCAGTCCCAAAAGCAAATGACAGCTGCCTGCTCTGCCTCTGGTTCTGCCTCTGGTTCTGGTTCCTGGCTCTCTCTGGCTCTTTTCTAGAGGTGGCTTGGAAATTACAAAATGAATTTTGTTTTGTCATGGCCCCAGAGATGAAGGAGGAGGCAGAGAGGCGCCCAGCCGTAGCCGTAGCCGTAGAGACATTGGAAATGTCATCAGCATGGATGAAATGCCGGAAAAGTCAAAATGGAAACTTATCAGCAAAACTACAAACGAAGGAGGAGGATACTTTGCAGCAGCTTTTCGGGATTGGATTGGGTTTTGTGGCAGGACTCAGGGATTGCCTTCAACTTAAATATTAGAAATCATCAGTTGGTTATTGTTTGCTCGTAAATCTCCTCCTTTTTGGTTGGAAATAAAATTAATTTCAATAGCAACATTCAAGCAGACAGCAGAGGAAGCACTTCTGCATGATTTACAGCCAGTCCTTTTTGGGAGGAATAGGGATACACTTATTAACTGCTTCAACAGCATCGTTTACATGTTAACACTTAAACGCACTCGTTGTCCGCTGTCCACTACGACCGAAGGACCTTCTTCTGCTGCTGCCGCTGCTGCTGCTCCTGGGAAATTTATGTTTCTATTTGGGGAAACCCACAAAAAACCTGCCAGAAGATGCCATGGCAAAGCGAGGCACATTTAACGCATTTGCCGCACCTTTGGTCTGGAAATTAAAACGAGCGTACATTTTGCAACAATTGCACAAAGATGGCTGCTAAAAAAAGGGAATACTATAATCAGTACAGAGGGAGAAATCAGCCAGTATAAACCCAAGAGATCTGCAGAAGGGAGACCATCAGAACTGGTCCTAAAAATCTCATTTAGTTCCTCGCAGTGTATATCCCTCACCAGTTCTTCAAGTAAATCATCTGTGGTCTCTCCCCCTCACATGCCAAGGAATTTCCAGAATGAATAGTATGTACACTCGTGTGTCTATTTGGTCAACACTAACTACGAAGTACATACATAAGTAGATGGTAGGATGGTGGTATGGGGGCTTGTGTATAACCATTTTTTGGGCTCGACCACTTGCACATGACCACAGTCCATAAGGATGCACATTAAGGACATTTGCGGCCGGGTCAGAGGACAAGAGCGGTCAACAAGGTGGGACACAGACCCGGACCCGAACCCGTACTCGGACTCGGACCCAAGTGGCAAAAAATGACCTCAATTTATCTTGTAAATTTTCGTGTTGGTCTAGCCAGAGGAATGGGGAAACATTTTCCTTGGCCAGCTACATTCCGTCTGATTCTTGAGGTTCGTTAAAGCTTTAAGACTTTGAGCAAAAGTATCTGACAAATTCAATCAAAGGGGTGGCACAATAAAGAAAAAAAAAGCTAAGACTTGGATAAGACAATGCCGATGCGGCATCAGTCAGAAGTCGGTAGCTGAAATGCCAAATGCTGATGCGCGTTGCAGTAGAAATTCTCATTCATTCATTCAGCAGCAACAGCAGCAGTAAAAAAACGAGATACAGATACAGATACAGCAACAGCTACAGCAACAGAGCTACAACAGATACAAATATGTAGCTGCTGGATATATCTTATTGTCGGTGTGGGCCGACCGACCGAATGCGCAAAGAGCAGAGAACCATTAATCATTCCGGCCAAAGGAAGACAACAGCCAACAGACAACAGAGACAGCGAACGGAGACGACGATGGAGCTGTGGAAAAAGTCAATTTCTCATGGAAATATTTTGTACGAGTATCTGCTGTTGTCTCTCCACTTGATATGCATTCAGAACTAAACCAGCTCCCAGATACAAACTACAAAAAAATGGGAGCACCCAAAAGATGGGAGTATAAATATTTTATTGGATCCCAACCAGCCCACTCGAAAGGAGCATCTCGAAGAGAAACAAAGGATATGCGAAAGGCTACGAAAGTCTTCAATCATTTAATTGTGGCTCTTGATTGACAGTTATGCGAAAAGTACAACCCAATACTTCTGAATGGGCCCCGGGTCCTTGCCATTGGATTAGTTTTAATTAGCGAAGCAAGGAAAAAGGGTTGAGCCGCAGTCCGGGGCGGGGGGAAAACCCATCCACACTGGCCGGGCGGCCAGACAAACATTTCCGCTCCAAAACTTTACTTTAATGCCACGAAAGAGAGCTGCCACAGTCGAAAAAGATAAATTAGAGAAATATATTTAATGACTTTTCATGACCAGCAAATGTCAACAAAACAGCAGACAAAACTCTGAACTGAACCCCCGGAGGAGGATTGTTTTGATCAGGAGACAGTGTTTTGGGCTGGAGGTGTGAAAATTTTTGATTAATGTTTAGGGAAATGTGGAAATATCTTAGGGAAAGGTATTGTAAGAGATAGGATCTCTTGAAGAGCTGCTGAACCTGTATTTTCGAACGAAATTATAGCATGAAGTTTTCATTCACATATTTTGGAGGTGGAAATTCAAATATTCCATCACAAATTCCCATTGGAAAAAGATACATGGGTATTTTTTATATGACACACATTTCTATACCTTATTTCATTCGTCTTATCAAAAGGCCATTAGGCCAAATAACTTTGAAACCATTTTAAAATTGTTTCATATTTGAATTGTGTTTGTTTTTCGACGCAGATTTTTCTCCGCCATTTTCCCATTCATTTATTTTCCAAAAAATTGAATGAAAAAGAAGCAGAGAGAGAGAGAGAGAGAGAGATATAATCAGGGGAAATACTTTAAAGCGGCACAAATTGAAAAACTTTCAACATGGCCCATGGACTTTTCCCTCTGTATATATTTATGATATTTACGATTATATATAGGGACAATGTCATTTCATACAAAAGGCCATGTGTTGTCGAAGGGAAAACAGAGACAGAGCGACAGAGAGAGAGAGACAGCGATATCTTTTGCTATGGAAATATGAAGGAAAGCTGTTTGGTAAAAACTTTTTTCCAACGCTTAAGCCTGGGTCCTCGTCCCAGCCCCTTTAGAGCTGGGCTGTCATTTTGGCCTGGTGCTGGGATTCTGGTGGCCTGGTGCTCCTTCTGCCAGACTTCCACATCCTCTATATCCTCCTCCCCCTTCTGCCACATCTTTCTCTTCGGCTGGGCTCAAAATATGAAATCCATCAGGGATGGATGCTAAGAGCTGTCAATCAAAATCAGCGAGGGAAACTTTTTTCCATCCCCGCGCTCTGCTCTCTCTCTCTTTCGCTCTCTCGCTGGCATATAGAAAATTTACATTTCCTGGCGCTCTACCATCCTCTCATCCCCTGGTGGATTATGTTTTTGCATGTCTGCCAGATTGAAAGCGAATTAAAAATGGGAGAAAAGCCGGCGAAAAAAAAAACTGTTTAAAGCTTCATCTCAGTCAATGGAAAATTAATGTCAATTTAAGAGCCCGCCCAGCCTCGATTCTCTCCATTCGGAAATTGATTTTCGTAAAATACCAAAACTAAACCAAAGCTCGACACGAATGCGATTACATGGAAAAGTACAGAGAGTCGGACAATACTTAGTTCCACCTTAACGCCCCTGTTAAAGATCCCAAGGCAGTCACGCAGGTGGACAGCCAAGGCAGTCTTTCAGGTGGAGATCCAAGGCAGAGTCTTTCAGGCAAAGCCCCAAAGGCAGTCTTTCAGTTGCAGATCCAATTGTATGTCCAAAGCAGAAGCTGCCATAACCAACAATAGACCCCATGACATGACATTGAGAGGCCTTCCATGGAAAGCCTCTCGCTCTCTCGCGGTTTTCGCAAACAATGGACAAGAAAGCGTGCCGACATAGAAATGAAAATGATTAGTCTCCTTGCTTCAGGTTGCATGAAAAATTATTTAACGAGTAAATTGTAAGGCAGCACACAAATGCTACTCAAACAATCTCACAGCCGCAGAAACAGATACAGATACAGGTCGGACAAAGACAAATACTGAAGCTGAAGGCCAAAAATCAGCTTATGATCGTTTGAAGTCTTGACACCTCCAAAAGCCGGCAGCCAGAGCTCGCTCTCTGTACAGTGAATGAATGAATATGAATGATGTGGACTAGAGATGGCAACGTGATTGGTAGGAGAGCGATAGGATAGGGAATCACGAATAGGTAAAGTGATCTTTGACCTTTGGATGATTCATATTTATATTAGTTTTAATCTGGAAAGACTTTCTTGGACTGAAATATTAACCATATTAAACAGGGTAAAGTGTTTACTGAGGATAAAGAAATATGTATATATCGGATAACTTATCATAATAGTCACAAATGCATTGAATTGCAGAACGATTAGTCTTTAAGATCGATTTCTAATGGCAAGCAACTCTGTTTTATGGAGATGGTAATGCCTTGAAGAGGCATTGACAGACAGAAAAAAGCATTCTTTCGATACAGTATCATTAATTTAACAACTTAATTCTTCTCCTTTGCTGAAGAGTGTGATTTTTGGCATACATTTTATAACTCTTCTGGGTTCTTAAGTAGGACCATTCCATTCGCTTTCACGATCGCTTGACACACTCGCATCTCTAACGACAGAGTCCAGAGCAGAGCACTGGCTAGGGCACAGCAATGGCCGACTTCTTAACAAAATATTTCTCTCTTTTTTTTATGATTAATCAATATTTTGTGTTTGAGTTGCACACAAAAGCGTCGCCAGGCAGCAAGCAGCCAAGTGGCAAGCGGCAAGCGGCTCAGACCAGAGGCTGACTGACTGACAGACGAACGAACGGATCTCTCTTGGGCATTTCTTTTCGGACGCTGGCTGCGGCAGCATTTGACAGATCAGCAGCGTGCGCTGACAGCTTTTGTGTGCCGTGTCTTTGCTTTTCTGCTCTGCTCTGCTGCCTTCTGCTCTTCTGCTTCTCTCTTTCCGTTTCTGTTGTTTGCTGTTGGCAATGCCTGAGCATAATTAATGATGCGCGATGAGGTTTTTGGCGGGGGGGACTTTGGCTTTGGCTTTGGCAATGGGGTTTTATTGTGCCCTGATCATCGCATTGGTTTCACGCCACTCCACGCCACTCGTTTGGGCTCTCTTTTCTATGTGAGAGTACATTTGTACTCTCCAGTGTACGATATTGATCTCTTGGGCTGAAATGAAGCTTGAATTCTGGCCTTTGATTGATCTGGCTACTGTTTCATTTTCACGGTTTATTGCTGATGAGTTATTGAACATGGAAACCAAAACAAAAGTCACAAGAGTCGGGGCTAATAATTGGTTTCGTGTGTGGGGGAATGGATGGTAGCAATGGGAGCCATTATGAATGGCATTTGAGCAGGGAATCGTATGACTTTTTCCCTTTGGAAGAACTTTTAATATATAACTTTTAAATATTTGTTTTACTATTGCTTTTCCCGGGAAATAATTATTTTTTTAGAGTTTTGTGTCTAGGAAATGTACTTTCAGTGAAGAAAGGAGTATTTCCCTTCTACAGTTAAATATCACTTCAATTTTTATGAAGAAATTTTCTTCTGTGAAACATTTTCATTGAGAATTACCTTCCTTAATTCTTGAAAAATGCACTAAAAGTCACTTTATTTTCATTTGAGTTTCACCAAAACAAATTGAAATATTCTTAGATTTTTCTTCTGCTCGATTTGCGGCACATTAAAATGCAAGTAATTCAGGCTCCACCCCCGACAGAAATAAGATTTCTTTCCGAAATGGGGGATAAGCAAAGCGCCAAATCATGGCTCGCACCACCCCAAAGGGGAAAAAAAACCACAAACCGGAGACGCTCCAGGAAATTGCCGCATTCCCTGGCATTCCTCTGACTCGACCTGTGGTCAGGCTTCAGCTCCGCCCCAAGGCGCAAAATGGAAAATATCTGCGAATGTCTTGCAGTGTAGGGGATGGAGGGGGCATGGAGTGGAGTGGAGCTCCAAGTGACTGGAAAAAAGTTGCCTTGAAACAACGAAAATAATGCCTCATTTTTTTTCTTATCGCCGCAATAAAGCAGAATAAACGCTTCATTTCCATTTGTCTCGCAAGTGGAATCGCCCCGCAGCCAACTTCAGAGTGGCCGCGTCACTTGTGGCAGTGGCAAGGGGGCAAGCGGGCCAGCGGGCCAGGGGGGATCTGTGGGCTGTTGGCCACCCAGTTGTTGGCTGTTGTCCGTCCACAGAAGGTCCGTCAGAAGGTAGTTCAATGTACATGGGGAAGGGAGGGAGTTGTGGCGGCAGCAAAGTACAGAAAAAGTAAAGAAATAAAATAAAAACCGTTTACACGCGGAGCTTTCTTGCGTACTTCTTTTTATACACTTTAAAAGGGGTATAATACTTTTGGAAAGGGTGTTTGATGGAGAGAAAAGTCGGGACTTATGAATCCACAATCCACAATATAGATTTTTATAGGTTTCGTTGCATAGACCCCTTTGCAGAAAGAATTCTTTACTTTCTAAACATAATCCAACAAAATTTGAAAAATTACAATGTAATACAGTTTTCTATAACGTTTTTGAAAGGTTCTCCATATCCAAACACTTCGAAACTTACAGATCTTAAGGGTATCTATAACTTCGCCTCTCTACAAAGCTAACTTTTATTTTCTTTTGCTCTTTTTTCATTTGGCCATTTTTCCTGTTCTTTGGACCTTCCTCTCCTCCATCATCGTTGGTTTTCTTTTGCCACTTCTTGAAGCGGCATTTTTATCGCATCGCAAGTTTTGCTGCTTATTTTAAACACGAACAGCAACAACAACAACAGCAACAAGAACAGTCCGAACCGGCGGCAAGAAAAAATTATATTCATTGTGGAAGAAAAAAAAAACAGCATTTGGAAAAAGAGGAAAAGAAAAAGCAAAAGTCACTTCCGGCATGCCAAAAGGAAAACGCGAAAAGTCTGCGATGGCTAAAACTAGAAGAAAAAGAGAAGAATCAGAGACAGGGACAGGGAGAGGGAGAGAAGAAAGAGAGTGCGAGAGAGAGAGAGAGAGTGTGGAGGGGCTGTGACCAGAAGTAGAAGTATTTTCCACTTCTAATTAAATGGAAACTGGAAAACCTATGATATGACTGCAGTAGAAAGGTATTTTATGATATGAAATGATTTGAATATCTAAGAACAAAGAGCGCGAAAAATATATAAAGATAGATCAACAGGTAGATCTGGGAAGACGATCTTGGAACAACTAGAATGGGAAACTCTTCAAGGAAAAATCTAGTAAACGTTTAAAAGAATATACAAATAGTTGGATAGATAGATAATAGAAGATCTTTAAACAAAAGCCTAGAATATGATTGTTATATAAAAAATTTTTTGGTCGTCGTCGTTGTACGACATTTTACTCATATCGGCGCAAGTGAAGCGAGTGAGCCGGGGGTTGTCGCCCGAACAAAAGGAGTCCCTCTATTAGGAATATAAAAATAGACTCAAATAGATAGATCATAGAAGAACCACAACCAATAGAATGAGAATTTCTTCAAGAAAAAGTCTATAAGATTTATAAAACTTACAATCTTTCATTTGATATCTAATATACCTATTCTATTACAATATCCCAGACAAAATTTCATTGCCATATATCATTTAAAATTTACAATTACTCGTTCCATTACTTGCGTTCCATTAACTAAATACTTCCTTAATCAATATCCTTACTTAAAAGCACTCAACCTACTCCCATTTCGAACTTAATGACCTCTTGACCAATTAGCTGCGAGTATTTATGCACATTTTGCAACATTCTAACTAAAGCTTTCAGCACACCAGCCACTTAACAGCGAAAAACTATTTAAAAATGCTATAAATCTTCGGCCGATAAAATGGCAGGGGGGCTGCTTTGTTACTTTGTAGCCGGGCCAACACACACAAATTGGTTAATTGACACAATGCTTCTATGGCTAAGCAATTTATACCCTACTTTTTGATGGGAAGGTATATGGGTTTCCTTGATAAGAGTGTCCTCTTTCATTCTTATATCATTTCTCATACTTTTCTCAGAGTATAGACCGTCAAAAAGAGCATCCCTCCTTCGTCTATCTTTAGTGAGAGCCACTTTCTTTTTAGTTCCAGTCTAGCGTGTTGGGCAATCAACAAGTTTTAGTTTGTGTGTGTGTGTGTGCTTCTCTGTGTATTTTGTGTGGCTGTCGCAAATGCAAATTAATTAACGGCTGCGGCTGGCGCTTTAATTGCGGGTCCGGCTCCGACTCCGACAACATGGCGTATGCGTGATGGCCCCCGCCTGGGTTCCCTTGCGATCCGGTTTCCGATAATTGAATTTCAACGGGTGTTCGCATGCGTTCAACATGATGATGCAGCTGTGTGTGGACGGAGTATCGGTCTCGTCTGCTGCTGCTGGAGCCTCCAATTTGCCACAAGCGCCGCCTTTTCGATATGAGTTATGGCCCACAGAACGCAAGTTGCAGCCAATGGGTTTCCATGTTCTGTGCGCTCTCTGGCAGTGCGTAAATTTGTCCCCTAAAATATGCTCTGTTCTTGTGGTGGCTGCTGTCGTTTTGGTTTTGCTCTTTTGCTCTTTTTTCCTCTGTGCCTTTTGGCCAATATTAACCCTGGAGTCAAAGTCTTGAGACATAAATCATTTAAATCACTGAAACCTGCAGCCTGCCTGCCATGCATGGCATGCCATGAAATGGCCTGGCCTGGCCTTCCCCCCATTGAGGTCCTTGGCAGCTCTATTCTATGGCAGAGACATTAAATAAATCGCCTGCCTGCCAAATGTTTCACATACGAATTTGCCTAAGGAACGGCAACACTCCTTGTATTTTTGGCCAAAAGTTTTGCATTTTGTCTTGCTGGCCGTCAAAGTTTCCACCTTTTTTTGGGGGATGGGTGTCCCATTCCAAATTCTTGTCAACTCCATGTGTAGCCCTCGGGGGGCATTACATACAGGTGGCGACATATGCTCTGTGTCACATAGTTCCATTCAATATTGTATGGTATGTACATTTATTTCCCTTATTTATGCATAAGCTCTGGGCTCTGGGCATATATCATTCATGGAAAGTGTTTTGCTAGTCAATTGAGCTTTGGGGATACATACTCGTATATTTCATGGCAGTTGCTTCGAAATTGATGAAATGATTACTGGGTATTAGGAGGCAATTGCACGAACGATTATGTGCCCGTCGATGGGGAAAACGAATGAAGTGGAAATGTGGCCTTAAGTTAAAGATCTACAACAATTGAGGTGGAATAGAGATCTTTTATCTGCATAATGTTAAATGACCCAAAACTTATACCTTTATGAGTAGAACTTTGGTAGAAAAATGTATCTGTAGAGCAGCTTTGAAATATAATAAAATTGAACACATAAATGGGCTCCAAAGGCCATCAAAAACCAGAGAGAATGTCTCTGATAAAAGGCCCCAACTGATTCACCTTTAATCATATGGTTTTTGTTCTGTTTCCTTAATATTTTACCTAATTTCCCTTCAAGCCATTGTCTATCACTGCCATCGATTCCATCAATAAGAGAAAAAACCAGAGACAAAAACGAAATGATATCCGGGGACTCAAAGGACTCTGGGAGGACCGAAGGATGCGCAGTGCCTTAATTGAAACCGTTTAAATTGCAATTAATCACTCAATGGCGAGGATGGGCACGAATGTTGCACAGTTGTTGCCGAGTGCCGCAACGAATGCCCCACACACACTCACAGACACCACAGCGGGGGAGCTATAGATGGAGGATGGTGGCTTGGTGGGACTTGGTGGGGCATCGGCATCTGCCTGAGAATTACTGTCACCGCAGAGTGACTAATTTTTATCCTTTTTTTTGTGCTTCTGCCTTTGTTTTAATTCGTGGAAGCCACTCTGTGATGCCGAAGTAGCAGCCACAATCCCCACAATCCAGACACAGCGGCAGCGGCGGTAACTGTTTAATCGCTTTCGACATGCAGATTTAAGTTTGTGGTGGGTTTTTCTGGGAGGTGGGGCCGGACCGCTTTGATAAGTGAAAATATTGGGCGACAACCACCGCATGGGACGGATGAGGATATGGCCAGAGCGGTGTGCCATGGACCCAGCCCAGAGGAGGAAGATGGGGGGAAGAACACCCGATAACAACAACCCCAAACCCAAACGAGAACCAAACTCCGCCGGACGCACGCACCGGATACGGATAAAGGAAGGTGTGTGGGCTCCTGCCTCTGCTTCTGGCTAGAGTTCCTTCTTTTTTTTTTGTAAGTGGAAATAAATTAAAAATGGGTGGCATCCTCCTTCTGGTTGCTGCTGCTGCGCGTCTCGACTGCGTCTGCCACACGCCGTCGACGACGTTGCCAGCTTTTGGCTTCAGCTTCCAGGCTTCTGGCTTTCGGGTAGGTAAAACTTTTGGATAAAACAGTTGAACTTCAAAATGTGAATTTGATTAGGATATTTGCATAAAATTCTGTTTCTGCGCCAAGTACACTCCTGCCAGATCCCCCTCCACCACCCTGCACCCTCCACTCTGCACCCACAACCCTCCCCGAGAAAGTCAGCCATAAAAAATCCCCAAGAACATAAGCTATGCAATGGCTGGAAGGAGGGAGGTGCGCTGTAAGGACTACGAACAGGCGCTTGAGAGCCAAGTTGTAGCGTATGTTCGCTGCCGGAAACGGAAGTATATAAGTCAACCTAGATTTGGTTTAGTAGCAGCTATCCTGATACCAAGGACAAATGGCCTTTCAGTCGGCAAAACTTGTCGAAAAGCGTTCGCTCTCGAAAATCGCTTTAAGAAAAGCGAAATTTAAATATTCCAAGCGCTCCAATAAGGAAGGTGAAAAGAGTGTCTTAAAAAGGAGAGTATCCTTAAAGTTTTACGACTTTTAAATGTACATAAAAAAAGTAAATGATGCGAAGTCGGGCAGGTCTTGGGGCCTGCCCCAGTTTTCAAGGAAAAGATGTTCATGTTTGGTCATAATTCTTAGATCTTAGAATTTGCAGCCTGCAAATGTGATTGTCCTCCAAACAGATCTTTCTATTAAATTTTCCTTATATTCTTTCTTTGTAAAATGATATATAAATCAAATACAAAATGATCCTTAATTAGAGGTAGAGTTTTCTCAGGTCAAACCCTTTCCAAGGATCTGACAATGGAAATGTGTCTTTGACTTACTTTTATTCCCCCATGAAGTGCTTACAAAACTCCTCCTGCAATCAATGATCCTTGATTTCCAGACAATCCCTCAGAACTCTACATTTTATGCTACTACTATCTGCAATGAATACAATCTAAATGACTCTTTTATCTTCCAAGTCCTTGGGTTGGACATATCCTTATGCAATAATCTCTTCTGATGGTGCACGTTCCCCTTTTGCTAATGTTCTATTATCTCCTCGTCATCTCTGCCTCATAAACTCTCCCTTTCAAGACGATTCCGCGCCCTCCCATGCCACCACAGGAGTCTTGGCCACAATTAGTCTCTTGTCCCATAACTGCAGCTAATAGTTTCGTAAATAGTTTTTGGCCAATATTTACATGAGTTTGCCTCCGTCTACTGTTTGCTGTTCTTTCTTTTTGTCTTCTGCTACCATTGTGAAAATATTTGTCTTCAAATTGTGGCCCATTGTCTCTTGGCCGCTGACGAGAAGAGGCATCGGCATCGGCCCTCTCGCTGAGCGTACGCATCCGCTGCTGCTGCTGCTGTCCGCGAGCCATCGTTGACGTGCGTCTGTCTCATCCTCTGGTGTTTTTTTTAAGGTATTTCGTCTGGCAGTCTGTCTCTTAGTTTTTATCTCTTTCTGTCTCTTAGTTTCTGTCTTTTTCTGCCCTTAGTTTCTGTCTTTTTCTGCCCTTAGTTTCTGTCTTTTTCTGGCTCACAGTAATACCTCTCTATGTGCCTTACAAAACGTGTTCATTACAATCCTCCGTTTGTTAGAGCGCTGCTGCTGCCGCTGCTGTTGCCGTTGCTGCTGCTGCCGCTGCTGCTGCCTTTGCCGCCGATCGGCCAAATGTGTCAGAGCTGAAACGTCATGATTAATGATGCAAACATGTGGGCCCTGGTCGTCCGTCTCCGTCTCCGACTCCGACTCAGAGCCGTAGTAGACATCGCCCCGGACTCGACTCGGAGACGACTCGGCTCAGAGACAACGATGAATGCGTTTACGAGGGCAGAGACAAAAACAGCCCGGGGATAGGGCAGGGCTTGGGATGGGTCTGGGGTCTGGGGTCCGGTCTCTGCTCTCTGGGTCCGAGGTCTCTGGTCATGGGAATGGGAATGGGGAATCGGTACAATTTTATCAAGGTAAATTAGAAGACGAGACCAAAAACACGAGCACAGCACCCAAAATGTAAACATCGAACACTCTCTGAACATTAGGCGAAATTAGAAATTAATCCTGCCACTGCTGCAATCGAGGGGGAACGGGAACGATAGCGGGAACCCACAGTTGCAGAGGGAGTGGAGAGTGTGTCTCTGAAGGTCTCTTCTGCATGGGGGAGTGTTTTTTTTTTTGTTGGTTGGTTGTCTGGAGGCGGAACTTTAGAGGTCAGGGCAAAATTAATGGTAAATCCTCATGACGGACAAGCTGGCGCGTAGTCGTCATAGATGATCTATTCGTTGAGGTTGTTGGAAAATGTAAAAGAACAATTGAGGAAGTCTCAAATTATATTGTTGGACAAAAGGATATGTACAAACATTAAATTTAATGTGGGGAAAAGTTTAACCATTAAAAAAAACTATTAAAATAAAAGATAAGAAGAAACGTATGAGAAGAGTTCTTATAAGAAAAAGTCTTTGAAGAGTAGGAAAGTTGAGACATATTTTGGTGGGATGTTTCTATCTATACTTTTAATATTTTTCTTAATTTATTTTATTACTCATGGAGTTATAGTTTTTTGAATTAAACAAGTGATCTTGTTACGGAAATATGTTCTTGATTTTTTTATATATATAATCTTTAAAATAAACTTCAACCAAGAAGCGAATTTTTTGCAGAATTTTTAACAACTTTTGTATTCTATTTTACATATTGCAAAAATACAAAATCCTCTTTCTACACAACAAAAATTAAAAAAATACGTTTTTTTAATCTAATTGTTTTTTTATATTTATCAAAATAAATTATGAAATTTAAGAATTTAATTTTTTCCCTGATTTTAAATACAGTCCCTTAAAAGTGATAGATTCTCTAATTTCTATAAATATTTCATGAATAATGCAAGGCGAAGTCTTTATGCTATCTCTAAGCCCCGCAAAATTTTGTAGGAAATTAAGAGACACTCTCCACTGTCCAAATTCTAGCGTATATTTTTGTCGAGTCTTCAGAATTGTTCGGTTTTCCATGTACTTTATAGTCCTCTATGTATTTACTATATGTATTGTATAAGCCTTGCATATCCTATGGCTTTTTGTGTGTTCGTGTTGGCTCGTTGTGTTTGCATTAGAATCCTTCTGTGAGGTAACCAACCAACCGACAAGCAGCCAGCCAATAACCACACGACAATGCCCTGACCTCAACGTCAGTCCTTACACAAACACACAAGGACACACGTTCCTGGCCAAGCGAATGGTTACCGTTTTGCGGCTGGGAGGGAGGAGCGGGTGGAGGGAGGAGGTCACTCTACAGTGGTGGTGGTTTGCATGGTGCGGGACTGGTGTGTGTGTGGGGCAACCGATACAATAATTGCTCTGGGGCCCCGGTCTTTGTTGCGGTCTTTTGCCGTGAATTATAAAAAAAATAACCAAAAGAAAAAACTACGAAAGAAAGAAGAAAAAAAGCACACGAACAAGAACCGGCTATATAAAAAAAAGCCGCCATGCCATAGCCAAAGCCATTCATTCATTCATGCTCGTGCATGTGCCGGTGGTTCAACACACAGATACACACTCGCACAGGGACACACACGGGGACAACGCGGGTACACAGGGGGGCCAAGTCATGCAATGGTCAGGAACCTCTGACATGTTCTTTTCGATCAGACAACGACCACCACCAGAAAGGCCACGAAAAAAGAACCCAAGAGAACTTCCAGAGAGGGAAAGAGAGAGAGAAATGGATGGGGGGAGGAAGGGCGGTGGTGGCCCAGTGTTTGTCATTGTGGGTATTCATGCAAGTGTTGCCCTTTCCATGTTTCAGCGTGTCTGTGTGTGTGTGTGTGTGGAGTACCTCAATCATGTAATTATTTCCTCCGCAACAACCGCCCCTCTACCAATACCACAAAAGCGGAAAGAGAGCGGAGGGAGAGCGAGTAGGTGAGTACTGGTCAGGGGAGAGAGCGTGTTTACAGGTACACTGACAAAAAAAGACACAAAATTAAGAAAAGAAAAAAATAAGGGGCTTAGGAAACCCTGGATATCCATATACCATGGGCAATAGACCTTGGCTTTTGATGAAACTTTGAATCTTCAATGAAATATTTTTGATTGAAGAGTATTTAAGAATAGACCGACTGTTTAAATGATATTAAATGGTATTTTCTACTAAGGCAAAGCTTTATTAAAGAGTAAAGCCATCGTCTTAGATACTTATTCATTTCATTGTCTGGCTTAAGAGTGAAACAAATATAACTATAATCCATCAAAATTTTAATTTAAGATATCTTTATATTATGTATTTAAAAACGTTGTGGGTGTGCGAAGCGTGTGAGCAGGGGGTTGAGAGGCGAGGCGAGTGCGTAGGGCCCTGGACCCTTAGTTTTCTAATATGAAGTGTATCTATGGGTTTACTAGCCATAAATATATATATGTACAAATATACCATAAGAAACGTGTCTATTCTCCAGAAATCATACTCATTTTCATCTTTTTTTCTGTCTGTAGAACTAAGCCCAAAAAATGGTAGCGTGTTTGGTTCAGCACTACCTTACTCCTCCTCCCCTGCTACTCTCCCCCCTTATAAGTAAACAGCAACAAAAAATGAAATAAGAATGGTCTACATATACATACATACATATATACTCATATACTTATATTTCTTCTATAGGTACATGTGTATTTATGTACCTCTCCTCAACCTTCAGTGTCTGCTGCCAGGCATTAAAAAACTTTTCGTGTTTTCGTTACTCAATTTAATTCAGGTAAAAATTTGTATGTTTTTTTACTCTCTCTACCTCGCTGTCTCTCTTTCGATTCTCAGTTTGTCTCTGTATCCCCTCCCCGTTCCCATTCCCATTCCCGAAGACCAGTCAGACTTAAACTTTGGTCACGAACATGAAAAAGCGACGTTTCCGCTGAAACCGTCTCCAAAATGGTCGTCCGCTTGATTGGTTCACTTTTTTTTTGTTTTCTTCTCTGTTTGGGTTCACTTTTTTTTCTCAGTTTGGGTCAACTCTAGATGATTTCGATACACAAAATGGTCGTCACAAAAAAACAAGCCCCTCAATATATTTTCACAGAATTGATATAGTTTTTTTCAAGGGAAATTATTATACAATTATTGAAATTTCATGAATTTCGTTTTGCGGTTTTTTGGCAGAGGTTTCTATAGGCTGGCAAAAATGTTTTTAATAACATTTAATCAGGGCTTTTGCGGTTTTTGAGGGATCTACTACTTGAAGTGAAGTTTCTGTATCCTACAGCGAATGCAAAATGTATCTTTGGTGCTTTTTTTTTTGGATATACTCGTACTTTCAAGCCAATTGGAATATGTTTTTGTTTTGTGGTTGAAAATATATTGTATTTTATGTTGCGCAATGGATGAGTAATTGTTTTGCTTTCTTGTAGGGGAAGTACTTACTTATGGAGTTATCACCTGAAATGGAGAATCAGAAAGGGAGTTTCGATTAGAAAATTACAAGAAATCATTTGCAAGGGATCTTTATAAAATACATATATATACATAAAGGATGTGCTTACAGGATCTATTTGGAGTATTTTTCATTGGTATATGATGAATATTTTCTTTAAATAAATACTGAGAAGGAAGTTCTGTATTTTCCAAGACTATTTCCCACCGAAAATAATTTAATTCAAATAAAAACTCTACCTTCTATCCCCCAAAAACTTATTCCATCTTTAACTGTTGGAATATCATAAGATAACTGCCAGACAAAATGCCAGTCATATTCATGAGCTTCCTTCCATATAGAAATGGGATTGTTCGCTGATTATCGAAACAAAAATATTTGCTAATCATGCAGATGGTGCCCCTTCTTCAGATGCTGCTGCTGCCACACGAAAATATCAAATATTGCTTATGAAACTGCATAAACTTGGGCTGCCCCAAGCCCCAAACCCCACTCGGAATTAAGTTCCCGGCCAGACGCTATTATTTCCGACAGCATGATTTTATTTGCCTTCCATCCACCCATCGACATCATCATCATCTTCATCATCATCCAACCCCTTAGCTTCCTTCCAATAATAGACTGCGGAGAGAGCCCGAACTTCTCTGAGACATCCTTGGAGTGGGGCTTTGGCTTCCCCTCTGTGTTTTTCCTATCGAAACTTCTCAATTAAGTACTGGGGGACCAGGAGGAAATTGTTTGGGGGTCCGCTTGACCGCTCGTTACGTGCTGCATGTGTCGACTGTGGCAACTTCCGCCTTCTCAAAAACTTTGAGGTTAATTATTTTCCACTTTTGAGCCAAACTAAACTTCAAAGAAAGAAAGTTTTGCTACATCCCACATGTGTATAGGGGATTCTTTATGGAGAGTTCTCTCTCTGCTGCAGCCCAAAAAAAAGATACATAAAGAATGCAGATACTTCGTTGCAACGCAGTCTGCTGCTGCCTTTACAGGTGACTGGAAACGATGTGGCAGGAGTCTTAAAATATTTACACACTTCAATGAATATTTAATGATATTTTTGGCATTAAACCAGTCTCCCATAAGTTTTCATAAAGTCCTTTAAAGGCTGCTTAAAAGGGACAAAAAATTGAATGGAGAATCGATAAGTATATGAAGAACTAAAGAACTTTTCTAGAGACAGAAACTAAAGAAAGGGATTGAATATTTAGGATCAGTTCAAAAATAACATTCAAACATTATACATTGATTCCAAAGTACCTCTTTAATAAAGTTCTATGCCGAATTCCAAGTCATGACCTGCCAATTTTTGAGCATAATTAGAGTACATCTTCATCCACAGTTCTGTGTTAATTCGACCTTTCTATCTATCTCCCCTTATTTTATAATTGAAATATCTTACGTGCCACTCCATTGAACAGCGCTTTCATTACGTTCTAGACTTTCCCTGGTTCCACCTCAAAACACTTTCTAATCATACTCAGAGACCATTTACCTAATTGAAAAGAATGTTGGGAAAGAGATCCGTCCATCCATCTATAGGTGAATATTTTTGCAGTTTAAACTTCGGATTGAAGGCAACGCCTTGGACAGTTTTGTTTTGGGAGAGTGTTACCGTTTGGCCATTGCCATTCGTTTCATGACTGACAGCCGGGTAGGTGTGACCATGCTACTCATTCATTCTGACAGTTTTCCCACCCACTCTTGCACACGAAACGCAATTTGTTGGATTGTGGGCTGTGCCCCATCGAGAAAAGGTACAACCACCACCACCACTACGTCTCAAAAAGGGAGGGGCAAGGGCAGGGGCACACGAGGCAGCAGGCAGGCAGGCAGTCAGGTTTTGGAGGCTTGTGGCGCCAAAAAGCATTTCTCGCAGGTCGCAAGTCGCGTGTCTTTTTGGCTCAGTTCTTTCTTTTTCTTTCTCTGGTATATTTTTTTTGTTTTTTGGGATTCTTGCAACTAATTTTCATTTCCAGCAGAGTGCACCTTTCGCCAGCAGACAATATAGAGAGGCTAGAGAGCAGTGGATGGGGCTGGAAAGTGAAGGAAAATCTTATTAAAAAGTGAACAGAGTGCGATAAAATTGAATTTGCATTCAAAAGCCATTAACCGCAGCAGTCACTCAGTCCTGCCTCTCCCCCAAAAACCTACTCTCCCACTCTCCCCCTCTTTAGTCTGTCTTTTTGGCGTTGAATTAAAAATAAGAAGTGGAAAATCCTTGAACCGCAGCTTTAATGGAAAAAGCAAATTATTATTTCAAGCACATTTTTGGTGCCGATATTTTTGCATTGTTGTGACATCTGTGGGGCCATAAAATACCATCCATACATACGTGATATATACGCCAGATATATCCAATAATTATTCTAGATATCACTCGACTGGAAAAATATTATTTTAATTGCATATCAATTTCACGCTCTTTAGGCCCCCTCCAGCGAAGCAACAAATTGTTCGAAAAATCATTTGGCCAATGATCTGAACGATGGCTCCCACTTTTTCACCTTTCCACCTGCCTTCCCTCACCCATTTTGGCCACCCAAAACCCACTCATCATATTAAAGCTAAACGATTTTGGGCTGCCCCCATTATAAGGCTCAGGGAACCATGGACCCCAAGCCCATCCCCTCCTCTTTATTGGTTCACGATTGTCCCACTTATTGCTGATATTTTTATGGCATGTTACATCTATCACGTTCCATTTGTCCACGTCCATGGTGTCCATGGGTGTATGTGAATTTTAATTAATAACTCCAAAAAGAGTTGTAATTACCAACGAACAAAACGTATACCTATTTCGGTTCGTGTTTTCTGTGTGTGTGTTTGTGTGGATTTACATTTATGTTACAGACATTCAATAATTGCAGTTTATTATTCAAAGCGAAGTATTCGTTTGGTGGCACCTGTCTGTGGCATTTTGATTGTTTGTGGAGTTAAATATATAACTTCAGGAATTTTTAATACGTTTTTGGAAATATTTTAAGGGAAATATTAAATGCAAGTCAAAGAAAGGCCTGGAAACCTATGCAAAATAAAAAAAAAAATAGCATTTAAAATGTATTTTAACCACATTTCCATCTGATTATATTATTTGATAGCCTTCAAAACAAGTATTCAAAAAGTAAGAGCTCTCTTAAAGCCTCTTACCAGCTCTTGTTAGGTCAAATCTACATTAAAATAGTCCCAAAATGCACCTTAAAGCCTTAAGTCCTGTCCAATCGATCAATCGATCAAGCATCTGATGCAAGATTGACATAATTATTGCTCTCTTGGATTGCTTTCGCTCGTCGCATGTCAATTAAAATCACGATTTTCAATGCAAATCAATCAAAGACTTCTGGACTTCAGAAACAACAATTGATGTATGGGCTCAGAGAATGAGAGATTTCGTATTCGTTTTTTTGGCAAACATGTCAGACCGTTTACAGATGACAAATTCATTTTTAACACGACACAAAAGTGAAAACCGAACCAGGGAGAGATACAGATACATAAAGAGGGGGATACTATATGCTCTGGCTTAATCATCAGCAATGAGACATTGCATTGCAGGATGCCCAAAGAGAGAGAGAGACGCTTATGTGATATGTCTGACATTTGACTGCTCTCCTCCTTCGTCTATCTGTGTATCTTGTATCTGTAACATGTGCATTCTATTCGTAGCATATACTCGTATCAAAAATTAAAGATTCCCTTGCTAGACTCCTGTTAAACGGAAGCTTAGCCTCTAACAAAAAAAGGTCAAGTCCAAAATGATGGATGATGCCTTGACACTCACCGACACACACAAACCTCACTCTCTCACACACAGATACAACACTCACTCACACAGTGATATGTACATCTGCAGCAGCATCCCCAAGTGACAGCTTTTTGCTCCGTTCCGCCCTTTTTCGGGGTTGGTTGCCAAAGAGCAACTTCTTCTTGGAATACACTTCCACAAAAACCTTATCACTCAGGTAATATCCGCTTTCGAGACTTGGTCTATCCATAATTTTCGTTTATCATCGCAGCGAAATCCCATAAATAATAACCGTTAACACAGTGCTCAACAAGCCACAAATTAAAAACTACAAGAACCACTAAAAAATGTGTTTCGAACATTCTTGGGAAAATTTACGACCAACGGAATCACGTGTCAACCACGCGCGCCACACCCCAACCCCAACCCCAACCCCCACCCCAAAACAACCTCTCACCTCTCTCGAAAACGAAACCCAAACTCAAACCGAATCCTTGAGGATGAGGCTGGAACCCCTCCTCTATGTTTCCAGGGGCTTCCGCAGCTGTAGATATGATGCATGACTCGACGGAAAGCGGTGTGTCGTCGCCGACGTCGTCCTCTCAAGGATATTCCCATTCACGTGCTAAGCGTATGCGAAATTTTAAATCTGTTTGCCACCGAATGAATCCGTATCCGTTTGGTGAATTTGAATAAGGAATGAAATCCTTACTGTGGAAAGTCAACAGGCACAGGCACAGGCACAGGCACACAATGAGAGAGAAAGAGAGGCAGAGGCGATGACAACACACATAAAATCCATTTTCCACACAAACATTAGTTTTATTTAAATCAGAGACACAGACACACACACACACACACCGCCTGTAGGGGTTAACCGGGGGTTATCCAGGGGTTACGACGTTATCACATGTGAGAGCGTGTGTGTGTGTGTGTCCGTGTTTCCTCCTGCCAGTGGCTGTTTGTGTCCTTGTTGACTTTTCACGCTCTTTTAAACGCCGTTAAATATTTTTCAGTTTATTGCCTGTTGTTCTTGTGGCTGCTGCCTTCTGGGGGAAGACCTTTTTGTCTGAGTTTAACGTTAATCAGAGATTTAAACTAGGTCTTCATATGAGATATATTTATAATAAATTAATGCCTTTTGGGGTGCGATTTTCGGGTGGTGATGTGTCATAAGAGTACAGGAAATAACTTGAATGGAAAATGAATCTGTTTTGAATGTGGGATATCTTAATTAAAGAAGGATATTTATGAACACGTTATGGAATATCTTATAACTTTTTTGGGATCATATGAAAGTTTAATGCGTAAAACTTACGGATATTTGGGGATCTTCAGGGTGATCTTAAAGTCCTCGAAACAGAGCTATATTTTGGCTATTGCTAGAGGATATTTCTTTGACTTTGAAAATTGTCTCCCCCTTTGTTTTAGGAGCATTCTCCCTTAAGAAATATTGCTCTACAAAAAAGCTCTATTCTGTAGATGATTTCACATACTAATTTATAGATCGTTTAACTCTAAGAAAGAATCATTCTTGAACTATATTAAGCATTCTACTAATTCGCAGACTTCCGCAAAGTAAAGTCCCCTTTTTAAAAGCCACTATATTCCAGTAAACATGACGAAACTCAGAATATCAGTCGGTAAACACACGCCCAGCTAATCACCCAATACATGATATGATAATTTACGACAATTGGTGACAATCTTTCTTAATATTTCCACCATTTTATTTCGTATTTTCAGAGTCATTTGTCTTTGACAACACCCTTCGACTGGGCCTGGCACCGTAATTATAGTACTACTCTCCCGCTCATTGATAAGTTAAGACTGTAGTTTATGCAAAAACTTGATAATTTATTAATTTATTATAGTTGTTAGAGTGCACTGCAGCCCCCAAACAGAGTCATGCCACCTTTCGCTGCCACATCTATTGTCAGTGAAGTGGAATGAAATGCGATTAACTTTGCAGTTGAGTTATGGGAACTGGGTATCGGGTAATAAATATAGGTGTAGGTGTACTTCCCCCACTGCTGATGATACCATAGCCACTAATGCCAACAACTTAGCCAACAACACAAAGCCCTCTGCGTGATAAAGTCGCTAACAAGCAATTTTTATGGCCGAAAAATCCAATTCAAATGTTTACAAATCGTTTAAACTGGGATCTGCAATGAGGCTGAGTCTCTGAGGCACTCTCCCTCTCGTCTCCAAAGTAAAAAAAGACATAAAAATAAATCGCGTACAAATTGAAAATAATTTCAGATTTGATTTTCTTCTTTCAGGGCAAGAGAAGAGCAAAAACTGGACAGAGAGATATCTTCTTTAGGGAAATTTGCGGACAGGCGGGTCAACCGCCATGGCGGGGGGTGGGTAGTCCTTGTTCTCTCCAGGAACAAGGACTAGGAGTGGGGGCCCTTCCATTCCACTAAGTACACAGAGAATGGAGCGTAAAAAATTTTTATCGTCGCGGTTTTTACGGAATGTGATCCACGGCGATTAAGTGCGCGGCTTTTGTGTCATTGTCATGCCCATCCGACGTTCTCGGGGGGGTTTCGTTTGGGGGTGTGGCAGGTCCAGAGCGAGCGATTGCGGTTGCGGTGGGAGTCGGTCTTCTCCAGCAGTTTATTTGCAGGGAGTCCATGTCCATCCCCTCTCACTCTCCGCCCCCTCATAATGTATTCAAATTTTTACCAAAAGGCAAAGGCGAGGCCAGAGTGTCAGTGCATTCATTTCATAAAATGCTTTTCTCTCATACACTTTTCTCCCCTTCCTTCTCGCTTTTCCTTTTTTGCTTTTTTTTTGTGCTGGTGAGTTTTCCGGTTTTTTTAATTTAATCGTGAGCAAATATTTTATTTTTCACTGGAACGCTTTTAGCTAAATGAGTGGGAAATAAAATTAAATCGATATTGGTTGACGTTAAACAAACTTTTTTCCTTTTTCCTCGGGAAATCGGCAACCAAATGACCAATTTTAGAGGGAAATTAAAGGACAAAATGGAGCGTAGACGATGGCCCGGGAATTGTTGCCCTAAGATTGGTTATTAAGGTTTATATTTCAATTGGAAATTCCTCTCTCATTCTTAAGTTTTTTCCTCTATCCGCAGCAGTTGCTGGCAAGTGCCTGCACCACTGCCACATTAATGTTTATAATTCCCTGATAAATTTCGCCCTCTTTGCGCTTTAAAAAATAATGACAAATCAGTTTGTAGATAATGTAAAAAGCCAGCGAAAAAAATTGCCTAAAAAAATAATAATCTTAAAATTTACTTTGGGCCAGCCGCCGCCGACGCCGGCGGCCTTCGAGCTTAACTAATTGTAACAGATTTTTTTCCACACAGTCATGCTGGAGAGGGGAAAACCGAAAGAAAACCCCAGGAAAAAGCCAAAGAAAAATATGGAAAAAACCCTTTGGGGCGTAAACGTCTGCCCGGCATTATCCTGGCATGAGTCCTGCGGTCTCTGCCAATTAGAACCCTTTTGTTGTCTCCGGCCGCAAGACGCTGTGTGCACTTATCTCCATAATAAAGTCGTAACAATTAATTGAAGGCGACCCGAAAAATCCCCAAAAGATCCACAACTGAGGTGAAAGATAGAAATCCTGAGACACAGCCCATGGAGATTTTTCATCGTTTGACGCGTAATTAGTCCACCAAAAAATTATTTGACGAGCCTCGATTAATTTAATGCTCGGTGACATGAATTTCAAGTTCAATGCAGTCGGTTTTACCTTTTCTGCAAAGGAGGAGGCGGTGGCACTTATCTGCTGGGAGTTTTGTGGTTTAATGGATCTAAATGGGGCTTGTGAGGGAAGAGGAGCTCTAAAAGGGGTTGACGGGATATATTTTGATGGGTTTATCTGCGATTAGCTTTGTTTGTGAAGTAAGCAGATTCATTTTATGAAAGGTATAACATTTAGTGATCACTTTTTATATAAAATAGACGTAAAGTTTATCGAAAACTTGCCTTTAAAGAAAATGGGAGATAAAGAAGGGTTTGACGGAATGGGTTTTGAAGCGTTTATCTGAGATATGCTCTGTTTTTAAAGATAGTTGATTGTTTGTATGATCAATAAGTGATCATTTTCTAAGCGAAACTTTCATAAGTTTATCGCAAAGTATCGATATTTGGTCGATATCGTATCTTAAACCACATATCGTTTGGCTAGTTTCAATATTTGTATATAAACGGACGTAGTTATCAAACAAATTATTGAGTTAATTCACTATTTTCCTAATCCTAATTATTTATCGACTAACGATCGCCTCAAAAAGGCCAGCATGTAATTTTATAGTTGCCTAAATCATTCCCCTTGATTTACTCGATTTTTGAGAGACCTTCCTTTCAATTTGCACCATCGAAAGTCTATTAATGTCAACCACACAATTATTCTCAATCGATAACTAAATAAATCTTTCAGAAACCCTTTCCCGCCACCCCCGATGGCTTTGATATGGGAATCTGTTCAAATTTCCCTGCGAGATCTGCATATCTGAAATTGATATGGATTCCCCTTGGATTTCGCACCGGATTCGTTTTGCGAATGAATTCGAGTGTAAAGGTTAAAATTATAAATGTGCAAATGACTCATCATAAATAAAATTAATAAAAGGCAACGCGCGCCGCGACTCTGAGTGAGAGAGAAGGGGAGAGAAAGACGAGACCTTCATTGAGAAAAAGCACAACGCATCAACATAAATATTATGATAAATGGTTTGTTATAATCGTAATCCTCGGGGGGTAAGTTTCCAGTCGTGCCGCACGCATTTTTTATGCCCCGAACGAACCCCTGAACCATTTCGAACGTAACCTCAACCAGGAGTCAGGATGAACTGCTTTTGGTCCTGGCGCAACATATGGTCGATGGGTGGAGTGGATTGGAGTGTAGCAGTGGAGTGGAGTGGAGTGGATGATACAGATGGCGCTGCCAATGGATTGCCGCCTTTCAATAGCCTGGACCGGGGCCCCAAACAAAGTCAAATTGTTTTTTATTGGTTTCCCCCCACTCCCCCGCCAGTAGATCCCGCATATCTTTCTCCTTTCCTTCCCAAAGAAGCCATGAAGTATCTCGCAGATACTTGACGCTAAAAACTTGAACATGTTGCACGACAATTACAAACTTTTCCTTGCAGTTCATTACGCCTAATTAACACTTGCCACAAATTTTATTGTTTCCACTCATTCGAGTGGCGCGTACAGCAGAATTTTTGGTGGCAGACACAATCATCATTCTCCTCTCCACATGGAATGGAGCTCATCCTCTGAAGAGTTCTACGCGGCACGCATTAAAATTCAGGATGCGTTGCAAACAATTTGTGGCAAACAATGAGTGCCCCCGTCGTAGAGGAAGCAGGAACAAGGCAACAAATTGTTATTCCAGGCGGCAGAAGGCATTTTGTGTTGGGGATTGCCATACGTTTTTGGTGAAAGGATGCATGTTAAAGGTTAAATTCGACTTTCAACTGTTGATTTGGGTGGTAAAAAGGGTTTCAAGGGATGGAGGTTTCATGGAAAGAGGTTTAAAGGTTGAAAGGAAGGTCCAAATTTTCAATTCAGAAATGATTTCCACTTCCTTTACTCCTTTACTCATTTCTCTAAGTAATGATCTTTACTTCAATCAAAAGCCGTTTCTCTGCAAAGATTTGCCTCCAGAGTCTCGTTTAGATCGTTTACCGTTTGACAAGGAATTAATTTGACAGCATTAACAAATTAAACTGTTCAACAAACACTCCACACACACACTCTCCAGAACCCAGCGGTGTGCTCTCTCCATCTCCTGGTATGGACAGACATTTACAACATCATTTGTAATCCATATCGCTCAGCATGTCGTCCTCCACACCCTCACCCCATCATCGGAGCGAGTCCCTTGCCACAGAGTGTGCGGCAGTGAAAAGATGTATTGACCCTTCAACGGGATTCAGTGTCGGGCGCTTCGGAATGCTTCACGGCTATTTATTGGCTCACTTTCACCCGGGGAACCAGAGAGAGGGACCAGAAAACCAACCAAAGGGAAGATTTTCTCTCCCCCTTCTCTGGGGAATACAACGTGCATGTTGCCTTTTGCTTGGCTGGACACATTCTGCACTGTGGCAGCCACGTGTTGGGATTCTGAGGTTAAACACACTCTAGGACTCTACTAGACACCTTCCAGGGGATTAGTGTAACTCATTTGTCAACACAAGGGCAGTGGTATGAGTGTGTGGTCGATATTAATTGGCATTGTATTAGTTTAAGTCAGCGCAGGGGCAAATAGTCTCACGGAGATTTGCATTAGTTAACGCTGCAGGAGGTAAATAGAGGCGTTTGAATGGGAATATGCTGACCTGATGGAAAGATCTTACTTCTGCAAGAAAAGCTTTAAGAGCTTAAAGAGTTCATTCGAGTGGCGACAGGAAATTTACGATTACGCGAGAGAGAAGAGATGATCCATAGAGCAGAAACATTTGTCTGAGTGATCTCCATCTCTTTCATTCTCAGAACAAGTACGACAGCAGCAGTCTTACATTCGCTCTCTCTTTCCTCCAGCCGCTTTCTTGAGCAGGAAAGTCGTATCATGTCAGTTGGCGAAGGAGTAAAGAAGATCAAAGCTTTCCCTGCTCTGGATATCAGGATATCTTATCTTCACAGTCAAAGCTTTTGTGATATAAAGCTAAGGCAGCCACAAAGCTTAATCTTCGTAAGGGAGTAAGAGAGATCGCACCTGCTCTTATTGCAAGCTTCGCGCCCAAGTCCATAGCTCTGCCCGAAAGAAATCAAAAGCAGCTGCCAAGCTTCTTCATTCCTTTCCGCTCTCCACCGCTTCTCACACATTCAAATTTCCGCTGCTGCCTGCTCGCCTTCTGTCCATCCGATAAAAGTGATTAATTGAAACTCTCTCTCTCTCTCTGTCCCCTAATCGTGTATCCCTGGGCGAAGTAAATGGGGGAATGAATTGGGAGAATGGCGAATGGGAGGCAAAGCTTTAAAATGGTGCATGCAGCAGCAGCAGCAGCAGCAACAACAGCCGCGAAACATTTTATGTGCTACACAAAACCTATCCCCAGGCCCTGCCTGTCTTGCAATTGCAACTTGCAACATGGCAACCGGTGCTGACTGCCCCTGCCTTTTCCCCCCTTGATTGAGGGAGCAGAAAAATAAAAAGGGGGACAGGAAAAAATATTTTGACAAATGAACCTAAATAACAGGTTGCAATCGCTCTCCGAGAGAGAGAGAGAGCGGAGTGTGGTGTGGTGTGGAGTGGCATGCAACATGGACAGGAAAACGTATGGTCGGACAACCTTGATACCTCATTTATTTTAAATGCGGCTGTGTCTCGATCTTTTCTTGGGTTTTTTCTTACGAGTATTCGTATATTTCTTGCGCAAATGAAATCGACACATTCGAAGGGAAATAAATGAAGCATTTCCAGAGCGAGCTCTGGCCTGGTCCGAGGACTGGTCTGCCTCGAAAATTGTTACAAATGATCGCAAATAACAGATCTTTGCCGGCACATCATTCCGTAGCTGTCCATCAAAGGAGCCGTGCCCGTGCCCCCAGACGAGACCAGACGAGTGCGTGTGTGTCTCTGATCGAGTGGGAAACGCAAGGAAAGGAAAGAAAAGGGTGCCCCGTTCTAGAGAAGGCGCCGCCATGCTGCGTCTCTGCCTCATCGTGTTGCAAGGTAAATTGCATTGATTTCTTGATTAATGAGAGTTTCGCATTTCACTCTTGGACTCACCCTGATTATTATTGTTGCTGCTCTTCCGCGATGTCTTCTTCTCCTTCATCCAGGGATACTCCGGCACCGAGTCCATGCCATCCGGTGTCTGTGGCATTGGACCCACACCCACCGGATATCCGACGCCGACATTCACATTCACATTGACACCACCACCACCACCGACGCCGACGCCGCCGCCGCCTCCAACAGGTGTTCCCATCTTGGGACTCTCCGGACTCAGGTGATTGAGAAACTCGGCCATCGAGGGCTGCGAATTGATGAAGCCACCCTCGGAGGCGGCCATCCAGTAGGCCGTGTCCGCGGCCCGTTTATCACAGTTCGAGGCCATCTTGTTGACCAGCATCACCGCCGGCACCGCTGGAGCACCCTGCTGCGTGCCCTGACCCACCAAGCCACCAACACCAACACCCACGGGGAGTGCTGTTTGTCCTCCCGTTTGCACCTGCAACGGATTGAGCGGCGACTCCGATTTGATCTGCGTCCCCATTGGGGTTGTGTCCAGGGTGCTGCAGACCTCTTGCATGGCTTCGAATCTTTCTTTATTTTCAAATTTCAAATTTGTTGCTGTCTATTTTGGGATTCGTATGTATTTATTAGCTAGAAACCTGTAATGAAAGCAAATATAGATATAAATTAATATCAAGCGAATTTAAGAATAGAAAAGATAACAAAAAAATAACCTTTTCTTTGAAAAATTCACTAAATAGAGATATGTTTGAAGCCTTCTTTTAAATTTTTTAAAATACTTTTTATTAGAATCAATCGAATGTTTGTATTTTGATAAGAGTGTCTAGGGTATACATATTTGGTTAAATCACAAAAATGCATTTTTCAGAAGCCGACGGAAATCGGAGCATCACCTTTTGGGTCTTTGAAGAAGAGCAATCTTTGAATACTTGAAGAATGAGTACTTTCTTAGGGTATGATGTTTCTTTTTAGAAGGCTTTCGAAAACCGGAAATCTATAGATCGAATCAGATAGATATTGGACTCTTATTGGAAAATATATACCAACACATTATGTTCTTCAAAATAAGAGCTTATCATATCTGCATTTTATTCATAAACTTTTCATGGCAAAATGGTATTATTATAGAACAGACTATGTTCTAATTCCGAAATGATATCAATATTCTATTGATATAATGATATTTTCACCTACCATTTCAATAAGATCTTTTAATGTTGATTCAATTCCATATTGTATGTTCTGTTCTAAAAGGTTTTATTTGTATTTTTCACTAGGGTTTTTTCACTTCACTTTTGTCTTCACTTTTTCCACCACAATTTGTTTAGTTTAACTTTTTGTTTTATTTTGCAAAACTTTTGCAATGCAATGCGGGTTTTTAGTCGAAGAACCCCCATGCGTTGGGGCCTATATGGCTTATCTGTGGGGTCCGAACCGAGACGAGAACGAGGGTAAGGTAAAGGGAAATGGGAGCACACGGAATATTGTGATTGTGGTATGGCCGACGACCGTTCGTTCGTTGTGTACTCAAGCGCTGCAGCGCCAAGTGCTGCTGCCACCGACGACAGTTTTGGGTTTAGTATCGGTTTCGGTTGCACACACCTCTGCTGGTGGCAGCCATGGCGACGGACGCGAAAAGGCCAAAACACACAGTCACAAGTACAGCAGCAGCAGGCCAGCACCACGGTGCGTATGCGTATGTGGAGGTTGTTGGTTTTTCACTCTGTGTAGAGTTGTTTTTTTTTGCTTTGGAGAGGATCGTCAATGGCCACAGTGACACTCACTCACTCACACTCGCACGAACCGGTGGAGACACTTTTCTCCACTCACATACGCACACAGTAGCTGTCTCTGTCTGGCATTAGGTAGGTGCGCAGTAAGTAACTAAGTAACCGGTTTTTCGATATCGCTGTTGTTGCTCTTTCAGGTGGGTTCCAATGGTGGCTGAGATGCGTTTCAGATACGAGTTTATTCTAGTTTAATATAAGCCAACTATTTGATAACTTTTATTATTGAAATTCTTGCTGGAATAGTTATAAACATAAGCTTCTGCGACGCGACTTTGAGAACCTCTTCGAGAGGGAGAGAAACGAGACCGACTGAACGGAGAACAACGACTGGCTGGTGGCGAGACTTGGGGCGGCTTGCGCCTGTGGGGCCGAGAGCTTTGAGAGAGCAGCAGGCAGCCAACAGCCAACCAACCAACCCATCCAATAACACCGAACGCACTGAAATGCGCGCCCAGCACTTGAGTGGTGCTCTGCGGCAGGCAGCAAATCATTTCAAGTAAATTTCCAAGTCAGGACTTGCGCAGTGCACAGCTCTTGGCCGTCGGGTCGGGGGTAAATAAGACCAAACCCACCAAAAGATACAGATACAACGATACACACACACACATGAAAGTCTCCAGTGCGCTGATTGGTCGACTGCTGGTTTTTGTATCTTTGTGGTTGCTGTCGCTTTGTGGCTCTCGCTCTGCTGCTGTCGGCTGTCATTTCCGCAGCGGCTATTGCTTTTTTTTGTTTTTGTGCCCGCGGTTTCTTCTGCTTTTGTGCGTTTTTTTTTTTTTGTTAAACGTGTTGCTTGTGACGGAATTTATTTCGTTTTTGTTATTTACACATTCCGCAGCAGCAGCAGCAGCAGCAGAAGAAGAACTGGTAGAAGAAACAAGGAATAAAGAAGAGGTGCAGCAGTGGCAGCAGAAAGCGCAGCAAAAGCACTGCCAGCAGCTCCTCTCTCTCGCTCTCTCCCTGTCGTTTTTGTTGGCTTTCGGGGATTTTTGACATTTCGCTATGCTCATCGCTCTTTTTGTTTTGGGCACCGCTTCTTCGCTTGTCTAACCATCATGTTGTCAATCTTTCGCTTTTCACTGTTTTTCCTCGCTTGTTTTCTCGATTTTATTTTGTTTTTGCGGCTTGTCGCTCATTCTTTTTCACGCTCTGTTTTTAGTGCATTTCAATGGAGAGTGGAGAATGGAGAGAGATTCGCTCCCCGCATCCACCCCACCATTGGGATCCACTGTTAAATATTGTAATTATGTGTAGATGTTAAAACATTCATGTCATTACAGGTGTAAATAACATTATTACGCAGAATATTACATGAGGGGGAGGCACCTTTTATTGGGGCCTAAATTGATATGACTTTTAGGAATTTATATCCCATATGTCCCATATATAAGCACTCGCTCTGATGGTTTGGGGATAACAAAAGTGAAAGCATTTATTGGTCCTAATTGCATATTCAAAAGGCTGCGAAAATTAAAGTTACTTCTGGAAGATATTACTTTGCGTCAAATTGGAGATTTTTGAATGGTCTTTGCACGAGACCAAAAAACAAGGTTATATTTATAGAGGAGTAATTCACTTCCTCATACTTACAATTAGGAATATACCCCCAAAATCTCTTTTAAAAACTCATAACCCACTCAGCTTCTAAAGCACCAGTATTCACAAATAAAAAAAAAGTTGGGACAGATAATTGTACGACTTTTTATAGGAAGATATAGCTGAAGATAAAGCGACCCAAGGTTAAGTTTTTTACCATCTTTACACCTTCTGAAACTTTAATTTTTTTTTTATAATTTTTTTGTATGTTATGTTTTGATTTTTAAACATTAGTTCTTTAGTGGCATCGATTCACTAGAAAATAAGCTAATAACCACTAAAATTGTCTAAAGAATGACAATAGTACGATTTTTTTTAGTAAATCAACCCTTTGATAGTCGGTAGGTACTTGGAATTATCTGTCGCAAAAGTTCTCCAGAGATTTCCAACAGCAACTGCAGCAAAGATCCTCAACCTTCACTAAAACTTCACACTGATCATCGGCTAAGGACAGGGCTCAGGATTTCTATCGTGATCACCTGATCACTTATGAGATTCTCCTGTAGATTGGACTACTTGTTGCAGGACTAGTCCAAGAATTCGTCTTAGATTTTGCATAAGCCTGAACGATTGTAAATCTGCGGCATGTAGCACGTAGCACATGTCGTTATGGCTATGGGCCCCTGAAGATGTTTTTATAGCGGGCGATTGGATTAGCTAGAAGTGACACACGTTTTATGGTCAGGGGATCAGTGTTTTCGGATCGCACGCACCATGCTCTTATGCTAAACAGGTAGTTTAACCCTCAGATATTCATAACTCGTCTGGAAAACCCCGGGGAAAACCGAAATCTTTCTCGTTCATGATAGATGGCTACCTGATAAGAGGGATTGGGGTTTGATTGCAAAAGTTTTGCTGTACTTTCAAGGAATTTTTCTATCACTTAAAAGTTCTTCTTTCTGATAAGAATACTCTTTTGAAAAAGGGTTTACATAGATCTTAGAAATAGTTAAAAACCTACCATTACCAAAAAGTGAAGAAGATTTTGGGTCCCTGCCCTAAATGTAACTATAAAGAACTCCTTTATTTGCTCTCTATTCCGCATTGAAGGCTATAGAGAATTCCTTTTCATTTCCTCATTTCCATAAGATTCGAGCCAATGCTATCCATCATTAGACACAAACGACGCAATCAGGACTCACGCCATCGTGTGTCGCTATCGTGGAAAGTGTCGCTAGCTGAGAGACTCTGATTCCGATAGACGCGACATCTACTGCAATAAGTCGCTGTCCAGACCAGACCCAAAGGAGAGAGCAGACCAGCCGGCTGCCCAAAAGTCCCTGGCGTCTCGCCCTACAGGTAGGGACAGGACGCAACCGATCCGATTCGCGGTCCACTGTGTGGGCGGGGTACCTGAGGTGTTTGGTATAAAAGCAAATGAGACAACTTCTCAGGCATCTAGTTAAAAAACTGAACTGTCACCGAGCGAACACACAAGAAACAAGCGAGCGAGGAAAATGTTCTCCCCAAATAATACAAACTACTTTGTTGACAACTCTTCCATCTGTGATTTTCTGGTCGGTTTCAAAACATATCTTTCAAAAGAAGATCGTTGAAATTAATCCGTAATATTCTATAAACTTTTAGATGTTTCCCAGTGAATCATCGACAATGGAAGCCGCCCCAGTAGGTGCCACAAAATCCATGGAAAAGTCCAAAAGATCCCGCACGGCCTTCACCAGCCATCAGCTTCTGGAACTGGAGCGGGAGTTCCATTTGAACAAATACATGTCACGGACACGACGCATTGAGATTTCCCAGCGACTGAATCTGACCGAAAGACAGGTGAAGATCTGGTTCCAGAATCGCAGGATGAAGTCCAAGAAGTTGGCCAATAAGCTGGTGGCCAAGGGAGTTCTGACCCCCACAAAGTTGTGCGACCTGCCACCAAGGGAAGATCTATTGGAGCACGAACATATTGTGGAACGTCTTTTGCAATATGTGAACACAACGGTGGAGAGTGTGCCCCAACCAGAAGTAGAGCACACCGGGATGCCTCTACCACCTGCTGGTGTGCCCCTGCAACAAGGACACATAACGCCACCCTACCAGGCGTATGACTACCTTCAGGAGTTCTGTCCAGCCCCCTTGACGATCGCAGAGATGCCCATCAACCAACTGGAGCCGCCGATCAATCAAATGACTCAAAATTGGGCCAGCAATTGGTTTGCGCCTGAATCTACCTCGGAACCCCAAAACCTACCGATTCCCAGCTCCAATCCCTACGCCCCAGATCTTTTTATGGGTCAAAATTTGTGCTGGGATTCGAATAGTAGCTCTTCTGGGGCGTCCCTGCAGGTGGACTTTGATTTCATACAGAATTTGATAGACTTTTAAGACATTTTTGTATATAATATAATTTTGTTGTTACCCAAGTTGTACATAAATATTTATATGACTGCCAAAAGGAGGAAATTGTATTAAGATTTATTGTAATGATTTTTCCTTTAAGGTATTGACAGACACCTAAACTAAACAAAACTTCTTGGCCAAATTGATAACCTCAGAGATTCCTTTCAGCTGGTTAAAAAGATGAAGCCCAAATGGCAGCCATTTGTCCACAACATTTTGGTGGACAAGGACATCCCCTAGCCATACCCCAGCCCCCTCTCTCGTTCTGTTAGATAAATTGGTGTCATCACATCATAAAGTAATTTCCAGCATATTGAAATTTTCTTTGGCTTTTCCTTCTGGATGATGCCTGCCCCGGATGTTGTGTCACATGTGAGAGGAGGAGGAGGAGCAGTGTTCCCTCAGATCATATTAGATTTGGCCATGTTTTGTGAACAATATTTCATCGTCAGCTGTTGTCCGAGTCCGTGTGCCATTTTATTAGATATTTTGATTATGCCAATAATAAAAACTTAGTCGAATTTCATTATCGATAAAGTTATGCCTTGAAAACGTAATATGTTTGTAGATAAATGAATAAAGTTGTTGTGCATAAAAAAGTATATCTCTGCCTAGTCGTATGTTTTTGGTGTATTAAAAAAAAACACATTTTATTTATAGACATCATCGTAATAGATAATTATTTTGGATTCTTATCATGATCGGGCTGCGGGGCTTAATGTATTTCTAATTGATATATTTTCAGTCGATTGGTTAGCAGAAAAACAAAAACGAATTACAATCGAAAAATTGTGCCATGAATTGCTGAAAAATATATCCATAAACAATTGATTGATGGGCTTCTATATGTTTACATATATTTAAGATTATCCTATTGTTCAGTCGCCATAAAAACGGTGGAACAGATATCAGATAATTGAGTTAAATGGAAAGGATTAATGAGTGGGATAAGAACTCTGAACTTTGTGCCGACTCAGGCGGGTAACGACACATTTTGGGGGCAGCACACGCCATGCCCCCACCCCATGCCTCCAAGTACAAGATGCAACTACCGCAACAACCGTGACAAGTACAACATTTGTGTCGCCTGCCTGGGGCTTCAATCTGTCGCTCTCTGCCTATGCCACGCAACCTTTGACACGCATAAATGGAGCACCCACCCATTCCACCCATGAACATCCCCATCCAATGCCATTGCTGGAGTGTCAGGTCTCCGTTCTACGGTCTGCTGCTGCCGCTGCTACTGCTACTGTTCCGTCCTGGCCATGGCCGTAACCCATCCCGTTCTCGGGGGCACAAACAAAGATCGCAATTTGACTCTACACCACGGAGCTGTCAGCTGGCAGAGAGTGAAGGAAGATTGATTACCGCCATCGAATTGTTTGCCCTCCTCATCCAGAGAAGGGTAGGAAATAGAGAGGAAACCCAGAGAGGTGGGAGGGGTGTGCCAGGGCCAGAGGATGTGTGTCGTCGTCGTCGTCGCCGTCTGACTTCGATTGAATGGCATTGGAATGGCATCGAATCGAATCGAAAGAGTTGAGCTACCAAACATGAAATTCCTGCTGTCATATGTAAACAAAACTTGAAATATTCTAGGGGTTGGACTATGCCCTGCTTTAAAGTTTAAAACAAACTTTGTATTCAGTGTTTTATGGATTCAAAATCCAATAAAATTAAAGAGCAAAAATATTCAAAAATGTATGATAGTTTGCTCCTTCTTTAGCTATACATTTCTTCAATTATTTATTGTATTTATAAGTTCTCCTTCAGGCACTCTATTTCTACTGCCAAAAAGGTTTTATTTCAACTTTTCCAGGAATCCATCAATAAACTCCATTTGCTTGGAATTAAATTTGCGGGCATATTTCACACAATTCTCAAAATTGGACTCATCGTTGAGCCCCTTGTAGGCCATGGCCCGATACAGCCACGCCCTCAGATTCTTCTCATCCAATTTGTTCAAAACGTAATCACAATCGACTATGGCCCGCTTGAATCGGCCAGATCTACAGATGGAAGAGAGAGAATAGCTTTTGTTAGAAGAGGGAGCCATCCCAAAGATATTTGGAGCTATTTCTTTCATACTTAATGAAACAAAGAGCACGATTTATGTAGAGAATGTGGCTATCATTGATGTTTTCGATGGCCTTGCTGAACATCCGCATGGCAGTCAAGTAGTTTCCTTGCCGATACTCAGAGTTGCCCAATCTATGGGAAAGATGGGAGATATATATCTATGGGTAGAGATTGTGAATGGTTGTACTTACTTTCGAAAGTTTTGAGCTACGCGCTCACGTTCCAGACGCGCCTTGGAGCTCTCTTCATGATCCACATCCACCTGCCTCATGAATGTAAATCGATCTTTATTCCCATCTGAAGGATCTGCTTTCTTCTTCTTAGATTTCAATATGGGAATAGGAACCTTTTTCGGAGCCAAAGGCTTCTGACGCTCGGTGACCATGAAATTGTCTTCGGTGACACTTTCCCCCCTCAGATCTTCTTTAGGAGCTTCTGCCTCCTCTTCTCCTTCCCTAAATATAGAGGTTTTATAATTCAATTTAGGGAACCTTGTCCATCACTTACTCCTTTGGCTTTTGTAGACTCTGTAGCAAGCGTATGACATCCTCAACTGTTGATTCCGTGTCCAGAAAACTTTCATCCGTTTGCGGGTGCAGCAATGAAAACATATTTTCCCAGATATTAATGTCCAATGACCAAAGGATTTGAGTAAATATTTGTGTGTTTGACTTGACCTTTGTTGGGTTTTTGTTTGTTTTTGTGGTTCGTACAGCTGGGCAAACGTATCGCAGGGCAACCCACAAAAAAGGGGAATGTATGGTTGCCCCTAGCAATAGTCGCTGTTTACTGAAGGAATCAGTGCCTTTAATATCGATAGTATCGATGATTTAGTGGGTATTAAAGAAGTGATTATATTGGGATTATTAGTCAATTAAATTATCTATGGGAGTCTTGAGAAGGAGTGGTTGTCTGAGGAGATTTTCACTTTCATATCCTTAAGGAATCCTCTCTCCAGCTCCTCCCCTTTCTCGCAATCTCCAAACTTTAATCAAATATTTACTCATATCTAATATTATATCACATTAAACCTCAATTTCGCCAGTCATTTGCCGTGAATCGCTTCCATGATTATGGGAGTAGACTAGCATACACACTCGTGCAGCACTCACGCTCACATGCACATTCACATTACTTTTCATTTAATCTCATATAATTTGTAAGATAAAGAAATGCATACCAGAAAAGTGCATGAGCGTTGCTTGGCTCAAAGGATCAATTATAGACTATAAAACATAATGGCATCTAATAATAGTCGAGCCGCAATCTGAAGCTCCAAAAGACTCCAACACGCTTCAGACCCTCCAACTCTCCTTTGGATCTGCACAACCACTCCACCATCTCCACCACTCCGGGTCTCCATCAGTTAACCTCTTTCAAGTCCCCATACTTCGGGGCTCCTTCCTCGACTCCTTCTCCAGATCTCTGCCACCAACAGCACTCCACTCGCTTTTCCTTCTATATTTCATACACTGAAAAATATACTTTTGGAGTGCTAAAGATTTCGATAACAGACCCCATCTTATGTTTATGTAAATGGATATTTCAATCTATATTCTTCCATGAAGATAAATCAACAAAACTGCAAAAGGATCAGCATATCATTGTAGATCCTATTTAGATCATATTCTGATTCCATATCTTTCCTACAAAGCCTCAGCAATCCACCAATCGTCCATGTTTTTTGCCTCAGTGTAGAAGTGCATGTTGCGGGGACATTACCTTGCATTGGATCCGCCTTTTCCTCCAAAGGAGTGAGGAGGTATATTATGGGTGGCGGATATGTGTCTGTGTCGTGTGTTCCAGGCATTTAGGAGCCATACGGACACATGGACACACACGGACACGGGCAAAAACCGGACATGGACATGCTTAAGCGCCATGTAAGCAAAAGGAGAGAGGAAACGGAAAGAGGGGAAACACCAAATGCACAGGAATAAATAATTGCAGTGCACTGCAAAAGGAGAGACACAGAGAACTGTGCAGAGAGGTGGAGAAGAGCCACAGAGAACTGTGCAGAGAGCCAGGAGCCGAGTGAACTGGTTGTGGCACCCATGGCCTGCCTGCCACTGCCACACAGGCAAATGGACAAACGACAACGACACCAAATTGCTCACATGACGCACAGCATTTTTTATTTTCTGCCACACGAATATTCGTTCTGTTGCTTAGAGTTTTTCCACCGTCAGTTCCTTGTGGCAGAGAGAGATCGAGGACTGTGGCCTGTGTGTGTACTGTGGCGGCATCATCAGCATAGATTGCCATTTCGACGTAATTGTTATAAATGAATTTCACGTAATTTAATTATGGGTTTTAGACCGATGAAAAATATACCAGCCATCGGGCCATAAATACGAATGGGAACCCCCAACCCCTACCCCTATACAGACATATACGGGAGGTCACTTGCATATGTTGCACATCAGATGGTGTATGGAATTGAGAGGGTTGAGGGATGGTTAGGGGTAGCCGAATTAGCCATGAAATTGGTCTACGGATACAAGTATCTATGAGGGTATGGGATATCCACTTGAAGGAGCCACTTGCGCTGTGGAAACAGGAGATGGAAAGAACTCTAATGAGAGTCTCCTTTGCCCCAAAATATTATATATTTCCCCAAAAAAAGAAACAAATACTTCTATCCGAAGCTTTGAATACCCCACAATATTCATTGCCAAAGTTATTTCTTCCTTCTTTTCTGTTGATACAATTTACCATACCCTCTTTAAGGGTATTATCAAGCCCAAAATAACAGCAACAGATGCTTGCAACAACCTCACGGCTCACGACCCCCATGACTCAAGGGAAAGGCGCAACAAAATTTCCATTGTATGCCCAAGAATTTCCCTTTTTTGGGGCTCCCCTTTTAGCAATTGGCATTCAAATTTTGAAGTGATTTTTTTCACGCATTCACAATCTTCCATGGAATACAAAATAAGTAGAGTTTTTCCCTGCTGCTGTTGTGCCTGCTGTGCCACTATATATACATTTCTTTTTTTTTATTTTGGGACAGGACACGGCGGGACAACACCGCTGGCATATGTGGAATGGAATGGAAAGGAAAGTTTTTTCTGGGCTCTTTGCACGATTTGTTTATACGACAGGTGTTGGCCATAGCGTCGGGCGTTGAGGGACTGACACGTCTGTGAAATGTCATAACGTTTAAACGTGCCAAAAATATTCAAATTTCTGGCCAAAAATATTCAAATTATGGCCAAAAATATATAGAGAGAGATAGGGAAGGAGTGTGGCTGTGTGGCTGTAAGGTAGAGATAAGTAGAGCTCTGGGCTGAGCCTTTTGGTTGAGAGAGTTTTCATGGTTTATAAATTATGGAAAAATGTAGAACTTTTAGGGAGCTACCTTTGGGTGCCTTCGGGATTTATAAACTTTACTCTTTCATTATTTCAGTTCTAAAGACCCCTCTTTAGATGCTCTTTTCCCCACCTTTTCCCTCAGTTAATTAAAGATAGAACTATTCCTCAGTCGAAAGCTCATTTCATTTGCACAGAAAATACATTTTGGTCGGCTGTCGCCAAGGATTCCGCGAATGTCCTGGCCGCAAATTCAAAATTCATTGCGCGGCCAGCAAGGAGGGAAAGCTCTAAGGCGATTAGCCATAAAAATTATAGATTCAATCTAATTACAAAACGCTGTGGTCCAGGCAGAGAGAGAGAAATGGAGAGGGGGGAGGAAACAGCCAAGTGAATATTTAATTTAATTAACAAGAAACAATTTGAAATGTTTTTTTGGCGGGAGAAGAGGCGGCTGAGGCTGTGCTGTGCTGTGGCTATAGAATTTATTGTTATGACCGGGCCAAGGCAAGTGGCATTGTCATCAGGCCTTCAGGCACTCGACTGTGGCTCTGGCTCTGTCTTTGGCTCTGACTTTGGCTCTGTCTTTGGCTAATAAAACCGCAATGTTGCCGGAATGATTGAGGAGGAATAGAGGAATTCCAAACTGAACAATAGAAACAATCTGTGCCTGTGTGCTGTGCTGTGCTGTACTGTGTTGTTGGACATGTTTATTACATTGGCATTTCGCGTAATTTTCTTTGCTTTTTATTCGAGTTTGATTAGCTGTGCGGGCCGGGCCGGGCCGGGCCGATTGCCGAGCGATTAGCCACGCCCACGACTCGCATCTATATTCATTATGGGGATAGAGAGAGAGAGAGAGAGAGTCTCAGCCTCAAAACATGTGGAGGACATGCTCCCAGTCCAAGCAGAACCGCACCGCACCGGACCACATGTCAGGAAAATGTCAACAATGCGCATGAAAATTCCATGGTTCTACACCCACCCCTTGCCCTTCCACCCCTTCTCTAAGCCACATGGCCACCACACTCTGTTACTCTTTGGGCACTGGCAGTGGCAAGTGGCAGCGACAATTTCCTCCCAGGGGAAGCAATTTGCCACACACCAAACACAACCAGAGGCGAGGCATGTCCCTGCCCAAAAGGGATGTCCTTCCTGTCCTCAATCCCCCAAAAGGAAGAAAGGAGAGTCACTTCAGCTGGAAAAGTGTGTTTGTGTGGTGGAAATTCCTTGGAGCTGAAGCTGAAGCTGAGTGTCGCATTTCCGCGCCGAAAGACGCTGTCCGGCAGCACTCGCCAGAAGGCCCAGAGAGTCCAAGTAATGTGTGCGGTTAAATATCCATAAATCAAATCGTAACACACACCACCTCAAGGGCAGCCTCCGAAGATGACCAACGTGCGAGCATGGTCCCAGCCGAACAAGGGTCTAGCAGGGTCCGAGGACCTGTCCAAGTTAATGCGGTTGACACTTTTCAACGACCTTAATAGATGGCAAATACAATGGAAATTCCTCGACTTGACCTCAAGTCGTCCGCAATGGGACATTAAATGGAAAAGTGAAACCAAAGACAACCAACACTGGGACACAAATAAATGCTGCTACTAAATGCTAAAAATTAACTCTCTCTCCAGAAAAGTATCCACTTTTATGGGGGGCAAGCGGGTTGTTCAAAGGACTGGTGGGTTTTCACGGGATGGTAGCAAAAGTTTAGCTGGGAAAAGTATCAAAGAAAGGCGAAATGTATTTGAAAGTTGGAAAAATGGAGTGGAATGGAAGGCAAGGCTTTGTAGAAAGTTCATGAAATGATAACTGAAGGTATTATTTAATATTTCTAGATTTATTTTCAGAAGGATATCAATTCCAATTTTGTATCCTTTTTTAATTAAACCAATTTCTTTTAAATAATGAGAGCTTTAAATCTATAGATTTAAAGATCAAACTTTCTGTTCACGTTATCTCTTGTTTTGTATCCAAAAACAACAAGTTTTACAATGATCTTTGTATAATTATGATCTTTAGATAAGCTAGAGGGAAAAAGCTTTCATAAAAACTATGTTTCAAGGACCTCTTTCACCTCTTATTTCCTCCAACTTCCTTAAATATAAACAGATCCATATAAAACCCTGAAACAGTTGTGTTTTTTATAGGCAACCTACATATATTATATTTTATGTTATTTATAGTAATATTCAAAGTTTTTAATAGAAAGATATTCTTAAATTCCAATAAAATACCTAATAATAATAATAATAATATCGAAATAAACAAAAGTTGTGCTTGTCACTGAGTTTTGGGGGGCGACAAATGAATTTTGCGTCCAAGTGCCAGAGACGTTTAGAGCTTAGAGATATCCTAAAGATACTTAAGAGTATAAAGATACACACACCAGAGACAGATACACACCTGCAGCTACAGTCCTGAGTTCTTAGTTCTGATAGTTGTAGCCAGCGCCGGCCACACAGGGATTGATGTGGGAGATCGACAGCTTTCGGGACTTGGCCGCTGGCTCGCCCCACGCCAGATTCATCGAGGGTGCCGCATGCACCACCGGTACAGTGCTGGAGGAGCCGCCGCCACTGGGATGCCAGGCTGGGGCATTGGCTAGGACAGGTCCCGCCTTGGACTTGGACCAGGCCTGGGCAGCTGCCTCCAGATCCTGTTTGATGCTCTGCAAGACGAGGTCCACATTGTAGGAATAGTGGCCAGAGGACGACACTCCAGATGATCCAGAAGTAGTGCCGCCAATGGCTGCCCCAGGGGCAGAGGGGGCTCCTGTTGCAGCAGCTGGCAGCGCTGTGCTCTGTGCGAGATGTTCCAGGATCTCGCTGAGATCGGAGGAGCACATGCTGTTGTTGTTGTTGTTGTTTGAGATATTGGGGATGGCTTGTGGCTTGGTCTTTGCTTGGCCGTAGAAGGAGGCGGCGGAAGCAGCCACCACTGGAGGTGGAGCAGCAACCACAGGAGGAACGGCTGCTGCCACAGCAGGACGCTTCTCCGCTGCACTGGCGGCCGCCTCCCTGGGATCCTGCGAGTAGGACATCAAGCGCTGCACTATACCCCGATGGGCACTCTGCTCCGCCTGGGGCTGAGCCAGCTTAGCACTCGCCTTGGCCTCACGATGTCCCTGGATGTCCTTCTTGAACTTCATGCGTCGATTCTGGAACCAGATCTTCACCTGTCGCTCGCAGAGGGACAGTCGCTGGGCAATCTCGATGCGACGTGTCCGGTAGAGATACATGTTGCTCTTGAATTCGTTCTCCAGTTCCACCAGCTGGACGCTGGTAAAGGCAGTCCTGGAACGCTTTAGCTTCACTCGCTGCGTATCCTGGTTGGGCTGCGAGGACAGATTCTCATCGGAGGAGAGCTGTTGTTGCTGGTGGTGATGCTGCTGCAACGAAGGATGCTCTGGTATGCTGCTGACACTGTGCTGCGTGTAATTTTGCAGAGAGGTAGGCTGCAGATTCGCCGAATGATGGTGTCCATAGAGCAACTAATGGAAAAAGATAAATTAAATTAGTCAGATCCTTTAATTAGAAAGGGTTAGTATGACTTACATCGCTGTATTTAACCACTGGCGGAGCTGTTGTTGGATGATGCACTGGATAGTAATGCATGACGGATGACATGATCTCGGTTTTGGGCTGCTGATGTTGTACACGGAACGGTCCAGAGTAGAATGATATGCTGCCCTATGCAAACATTCTCTCTTTATATAGAACTCTTGGTCTTGGTCTAGGTCTAGGTAGAGGGTCATCTTTCAGGTCAGGGCCCGTTGCGTTGCGAAAAAATTTGCCTAAACCCGCGAGTCATAAATCCCCTTTTTGGCCTTCCTTTCGTCGCACTCGCCGCCATCGTACTGCCGATGGCACCATCCAGACTAGCCAAGACTCGTGCGTCTGAGTTCCAGTCGGAAAGGAGTCCTGGGAATGGGCAATCTAGAGGCTTGTTTTGATCAAAATCCAACCAAGGATTTGGCAGTTACGTGAGACACTGCCGCACGGGGTCGCGGCCAAAGTCTAGCCAGGTAGACAGTCGTCGTCTTCGTCAGGCACTATGCCTGATGATGATCTCAAAACCAAAGACAGCTCTGAACTTCGTAGCACCTGTTGAAGAAGAGTCGAGTCGAGTCGCCGCGGCCGGCCGGCCGGCCGGCGCTGAAAGTGAAAACGTTGTGCGCCCCTCCCCTGTGTTTCGTGTCGCGGCTTTTGGTCGCTCGCCCCGTCCCACAATTATCCTCATAATGCAATGAAAGCAACGCTGCGAAAAAGGATACTCCTCGGGGAGTTTATGGCACTCGTTTTGTTGCTGCCATGCAGCAGAAGCCTCAGACTATGCTCGTCTACTGTGAATCCAAGCGAATCTGTCGCGGTCCTTCGATCCTCGGACTTGGCAAACATTTTATTACTGGCGCTATCGGATTTGCTCCTTCTGAGAATTCGCTAAAAATATCCATGGAACAAAGGCGAAGTCATAACAGGGGAATCTTGTGAGGCATCTGTGGTACAGTTGAGGGGGGTATCTTAAGTTGAAATAATAATAATGTTAATCCGACAAAATTTTAATAATATTATTCGGAAGAGATTTGAGGTCTTGAAGTTTAGTGATACAATTTCAAAGGAATGCAGGGGAAGAATAGTTTCTGAAGAAGTGCAAATATATCTGTTTATATTCGCTTTGAATCATGGTCTTTAAATATTAAATGTGGAAAATATGAAAATGTGAAATCAGCAGGACTTTAAAATATTTTACAAATGTACCGAATTATATATGATATATGATGATAATCATACAATAAACTTCTTTATATCTTATATCAAATGCTAAACAAATTGATACCTTTTAGTTGTATCCATATTTACCGCATAATACATTATATCAATATATCTATATATATCAAATTAATTTTAGAATTTTTTATAATATATAAAAAGGATCACAATCATTTAAAATAGTATAAAATATTATTTTTTCATATATATATTTCGATTATGCTCTAAAAAGATTCATTCTTCCTTGGGAATTTCCCCCGCACACAACCCACATCCATCGGAATAATCCACCTTTGAGAACGCGCCCATTTCTGTTGGGCTTCAATAAAAATTGGGAAACACTGGAATTTCCAATCGAGATTCGTTCATGCAAAGAGAGCGTTTTGGTTTCCCGGATTTTCCATAATTTATATCAAAGAAAATTGAGGCAACAAGTACAAGCTGGCCTGCCGACCAGCGCTGACGGCGCCCACGTCAGCCTGTACACGGCCTACCTAAATAGTGCACACACAGAGCCGCATCGGTTCGGGTCGCGGATATGTTCAGGTTCAGCGGATCAGGTAACTATATAAACACAGGCAGCTGCTGGTGGTGCCAAAATATTTTACGACTCGCGGGTTTCGGAGAAATATCGCGAATCAGATTTTACGACATGCATGTGCGAGCGGGAGGATAACGGGGCCCATAAAAGTGCATGTTTAAATTCATAAGATTTTCGGAAAAACCACGCGAGTTTTCGTTCAGAAAGATTTTCAACATACGCGCCTGGTGGCACAGTTTTTGGGAAGCATATCATATGTTGTTTATATATTCCCAAAGAATTACTTTACACACAAAAAATAGCTTATAAAAGAGAACATATGACAATGGTGCACCGTGGTTCTTAAACTACAAATCGAAGCTAAGCAGATTTCAATGCAACTTGAAGTGATATTCAAATGGAAACTTAGGATATAAATATATGATATAATATAAATAATTCAGTAAAAGAATCCTAGAACGAAACAAATGTTTGGTTTGTCTTGGCAGACAATTTGCTGACATTTCTTGAAGAAAGAATGTCCAAATGTCGAAACAAGCCAACGCTTTTGTCATGGCGTATTCGGAATTGTTTAAATGTTCAATCTTTAGCTGGTAATAATACAGTTTTGTATGATTACCAACCAAGAGAAACATTTTGCATTTCGATAAGTACAGGTTTTAGCTATGACAAAATTTGTTACAGTACAGAGATTCCTTTGCTTTTGAGGAACTTAAAATGTGGGAAAGAACTTTCTCTGGCATACGTTCAAGCCCAATAAAACACCTCGTTCGGTTTTAGCAGGGTATCCCTGGGCTTTTGGGGGAACACCCAACCAAAAACAAACGAAGCAACGAACGTATGGCAGAGAAAGTTGCCGATAAAAGTGAGGAATATATATAGTATCACTTGAAGAATCATTGAAATGTGCCGCCTGCTGACTAGGCTAGTACATAAAAACACTAAGAACAAATTTACAATTCAGGCTTACAAATAACTACGCGCAGATATCTACAATCAATTTGGTCTTTGTACAATCAGGAAACAACAGATATGGTTGTTTTTCGCTTAAGTCTATATATAAATCTACCCCGGGAATACTACTAGTTGAAGCAGTAGGCAAACTGTGTGTTGCCTCCGGCATTACGATGCGGATTATACGCTTGCATTATCGTATCCATCGTACATTGATATTGGTTCGTGTCATGCATCATCCCCAATGGCGGGGGCGGTGGTTGGGCCTGTCCGGCCGATGGTTTGCCAAATTTGGCAAAGGCTCCGCGACCCGACAGCACCCGCATGCCTGTGCTCATGTCATCGCTGCTGCCATCGTCACAGCTTTTGTCTAGACCAACCACAACCGTATGGCTCTTTAGCGGCTCCAGGTTCTACATGGGGATGTGAATGGAAATGGAAAGAAACATGGATCATCTAGTGGAGGAGGAATGTCGGAAGAGAGATCATCCGATCGCTCACCTGCAGCGTCGTCGTCTTCTTGTTGGTCGTCCCATCGTGCATGTCGTCGGCTATGTCCGTGTCGCCGACAGCCGTGGCGCAGGGGCCGCCAATGCCACATAGACTGGGACTCTCGTCATTTTTGGGTGTTAATGGCTCATAGACCTCGGAGCCGGGCGACAGGGCAGACGTCACCACCTCACCCGCCGCCGACACCGCCGCCGCAACGGCAGACGATGCTGTTCCGGGTGCGGCTGTAGCAGCAGCAGCAGCTGCGGCGGCGACACCAACACCAGACAGGGCCGAGCGCATATAATACGAGTTGTTAAAGTTGTAGTCGGCCTCCGGCTCGTCCTTGACCACCCGACAGGCACTGGCCGTCTTTTGTTGGAAATCAAAATGATGATACAGTTGCTGTTGCTGTTGTTGTTGCTCCTGTTGCTGCTGCTGCTGTTGCTGGGCCTGCATCTGATGCGGCACGTGGTTTGTGTGCGGCAGTTGATGGTGCAGGTGCTGCTGCTGTTGCTGCTGATGATTCTGATGGTGATGTGGCGGCTGCTGTTGCTGCTGCTGATGGAGCTGCTGCTGCTGTTGTGTCTGAAAGAACTGTGCTCCATTCTGGGGTCCTGGTGCCCCCGAATACTGTCCATGGACGTGGCCCACATGGCGCTGGCCCTGAGCCTGGCCATGGCCATGATTGTAGTTGTAGTATGCATTGAATGTCTCACCATAGTGCTCCACCAGGTGGGCTGTCGTTGCCGAAGGGGTGGGCGAGGGAGTCAAGGCATTTGGTGTGGCCCCTCCGCCCAAAGTGAGATTCTGCAGACTGGGCGGGTCTCCCTCGCTGGTCTTGAGGCCCGGCGACAGAGGCATGCCATCGTAGGACTGATCTTTGTGCTGATCCGATTGGATTTTGTGTCGACGACGACGATTCTTGAACCAGATCTTCACCTGGGCCGTGCCCAAAGCCAGTTTGGCCGATAGATCGGCCAGTCGTGGTGCGGTCAGGTAGCGTCCCTGCAGGAAATGCTGCTCCAACTCGGCGATCTGACTGCTGGTGAATGTTGTGCGAGTGCGTCGTGGCCGTCGCATCACCAGGGAATCAGGCAGCTCCTCTGTGGAGCGGGGGAATGGGCTTTAGAAATGTCACAGTTTCTGTGTTTTCTGCGTGTTTCAGCACTCACCGGGCTTGGGCATCTGGTTGGGCAGATAGGGACGGATATAATTGTAGTTAATGGCCCCCGTTCGCTCGTCGAAAAGCTTTACACGATCAAGGATCACACATTACAACAGCTTTTCCTTGCTTTAAACGAAATATTCTTACCAAATCAAAGGGATTCCGAAATTGTGGCGGCAATTGCAGCTGCGGATGTTGATGAGGATGGTGGGGATGCGGATGCGGGTGGGGGTGCGGCGGGTGTGTGTGTGTGTGCGGCAGAGGGTGATGATAAAAATTTTGATCTGGCGGCGGTTGCGCCATTTTCCCCACAACTCCTCCTCCTCCTGCACCACGCTTGCAGCACTTTAGCACTCGTTTTAATTGCCCGATTTCCAATTTGAAATTGGGAACGGGAAAATGGTATAGTTCCTAATTTGTTGGGGTAACCGGTTACGTTCGAGACTTATCTTTCCAGCATTTTGTGATCCATCACGCATACATATATATTTACATATTCAAGGTGCCGTTATACGCAGTGTGATCGATATTCCCACTTAAGCCCCCTCTATTTAAACGGTTTAACGACTTGTGGTCAATGGCGGAAAATAATAGTGTTTGTGAGTTATTCATCCTATCCTCTTCTTTACTTAAGAAACACGAATTCTTTCACCTCCGATAAAATGATTCAAGTTTCAATATCTTTGATGGAATATTAAAATACCCCCTTGGTTTACAATGGGTTAATCATTCTCCGTCAAGGATTGCAAACCATATTCCTCGATTTTGATATTCCGCTGAATATTACTGGCTAGATAGAATATTTAGCCATGCCCACATAACTATATCCGATTAATTAAACTATTCTGAACTTGACTGGCTTATTTTAGACACTTGCTTTTATTGCATTTTGCGTAGAAAGAGGTTTTAGTGAAATAAGTCAAGCTAAAAACAAGTAGCGAAATAGGTCAGTCAAAACAAACGAAAAAGGAAATTCGTTCATATTGCTCAATTTTGATATTCCATTGAATAATGCTGACAAACTAAATCTCTAAGCAATGCCCACATAGTTTTATCCCATTGATGAATACATTTTCTACAAGATTGGATTGTTTTTAATCCCTGCTTTTATTGCATTTATTGTAAAAAAAGGTTTAATGGAAAAAGTTCACCAAAAACAGAGTCGCTATGTTGCGTGTAGCCTTTGTATACCCTATTTTGTTAATTTTATATGAAGATCAAACGTGATTTATTAAGACCTTTTCTCAAATTGATATTCTTTAGACCTATTCAAGTACATTATTAGTATCTTGTGTATATTTATCTCGATCCTGACACCTACGGAGTCTTGGATGACAAACATTTTCTCAATTCTATAACATCCATTTCCCCCAGGGTATCTGTGCATGGAATTAGCAGCATGTTGCAAAAGCGAAACTGCGGCGAATCGGGTATTGCCTATATTTCAAGCTATATAGATTTGCCCACTTAGCTTTATCCCATAGTTGAATACGTTTTCTACAAGATTACAACTTTAAATTGCTTGTAAGTATTTTATTTTGACCAAAAAACGGTTTTCAAGTAAATGTTGCAGCAACTTTTGTGTATGGAATGGGACTCATGTTGCAAAAGCGAACTACGGGGATTAAAAATGTTGGTCAAGACCAGTGTGACCCTCAGAAATATACCGAAATATACCGTCTCATTTAAAAAATATACCATAAATATACTGACGAACTCCAGTTATAAATATCGATGGTGTTATTGATTAAAATATTAATATCGATGCTGTTATTGATTACAAAATTGATATCGATGCTGTTATTGATTATAAACTTATTGTTATCGATGCTGTTATTGATTATTTTCAAATATACCGAAATATACCAAAAATACCGAAAATTGTGCTGTTAGGCGCAATCAACTGCCCAGTGACGAGAGCTGATTGCTACAAGATGTTTGGCGAACTATTTGAAATTCTATTCAAACAAAAACTAACAAAATAGCCAAAGATGTATTTAAATTCTGTTTAAATTTTGTGTTGCTAACAAAATACGTTTTAATATAAATTAGAAAAAACAAAAAAAATTAATTTATTAGTAATAAAAGTCATTAAGCTTTAATTTTAGAAGAAAGTACCATCCAACATTCTTGTTTTTCTGAACAATTAGAGTAACACTTCGCTGTCAATTTTTAAGTGAAATATTTGAATGACATTTACCGAATAACTGACGTGTTTGCTTTGTGGATGTGGCAAGTAGTTTCTGTTGCAACTTCTGCCACTGCTCTGCCAACTGGCAACAAAAGTCAATTCATAGGCAGAGACAGTGGGAGAGTGTGTTCGAGTGAGAGAGCGGGCATCCAGCCAAAAGGCAAACAAAACTACGCGCCACCCAAAAGCCAAAGGATACACACGTATGTATATACACACGCATACGCATACAGTGGGCCACAAAATTCACACGCAGTTTGTGTGACAAAAGGAGTTGTACGGAGACCAGACCCCGGATCCGTGTACTCCCCTCTGTGCTGCCACAGAGAATCCCTCTGGTTGCCTCTCTCTTGTCCTCTCCTGTCCCTCTGTTGCCGCTTGCCGCCTGCCGCCTTTCCCTTTGCTCTGCGAAACACCCGAAAGAGTCACTGACAGAAACAGGATTCGGGTAATAAATTACAAAATTTGACATTTTCTGTTTTGGATCCGCTTGAATGTGAACGAACATACAGCCCGGTTTCCAGCAGCGGTTCGTTCTGTCTCTTTCTATATGCGTCTCTCCCTCTCTCTCGCTTATAGCCCTGTCTCTTTCGGTGTGTGTCCAGTTTTCGGTCCGAGAGCCAAGTCGAGCGTTGCGTTTGAGTGCATAAAGCAGCCCAGTCCAGGACCCTGGGACCCTGGACATCGACAGCGACGATGATGATGATGCTGATGCTGAAGATGATTATGATGATGCTGCTGGTGGCTGCAACAGAGAGAGAGAGAGATGGGATATGTGGCAAGGACATATAATAGAAGCGCCCTATGAGGTCCCACCAGATAGTTAACTTGAAATTTATTATTTTACACAATTTACAATTATCTGATTCGAATGTGCACTCAGGGATATGCGAGAGGAAAAAAGCGGTTTAGAGGCAGTGTGCAGGATGCATTTTCAGGCTGCATCTAGCCCTTCCTTTCCCCTCGACTGCAACCTCATTTCGTTGGAAAACGATTTAAGATTTTGATTTAATTTTCCCAAAAACTATGAAAATGCCTAGTTTTTGTCGGTGTCTCTTAAGGGGCGAGTGAACAGACGGTGGAAGCATCATCAATCATTGCCTATGAGAACAGTGCTTCACCCTGGGATCAGGCCTCATATTTGGTTTAAGGAAATGTCTTATTTCTGTTGGGAAATATGGAAATTAAATGGAATTTTCAAGGGTTTTTTTGGTAGGGAAATGCTGGACGGCCATATGGTGTTTAGAAATCATTCTTTAATCTTTATTTGTTTCAATACCAATGAGATTCTGGTGCTTCGAGAGTAAAATCTTTGATATATCGTAAAACTATAGCCATTTTATATTTATATTTCATTTTTAAGATTTTATTTCCTTTCATTCTCGATTTTCCAAACGAAAATCGCTTAATTCTAAAGATTTACTTTCAATTCCATCTTAAATTTCAGGAATTCCCGCATTAAATTTCCCCTAGAAAGTCCCAGCATGGCTGAACACCAGGCGGAAATATCCCACACCCAGTGCCAGGCTTTGTGCCACCCCTTTTTGTTCCAGTTTTCGCGCTTGCGCCTCTCTTTGCACAGAGCCTGCGAAAGAGACAGAGCCTGGCTCGCTCTCTCTCTCTCTCTCGGGGACCGTCAGGATCGTGACCGCGCGGCATTTCCAACAAAAAAGGCGAAAGGTTATTCCAGAAAAGTTCGCTATTGTTGCCGTTATTCTGGCGGCGCGCCATGCCATAAATCATTCCCTGTCCCTGTGTGCGTGTGTGCGTGTACGCACAACATTCCCACATTTTCCAAGAACCCCTAAACGGTTTATGGCCGAATGGCGGCACAAATTTGAATTTCAGTTTGCCCGCGGCGGCTCTTTCGCTTGCGCGGACACTGCAATCCGCTCCACTCTTATCATCAGAAGTGTGGGGGAAAAAAATAAAAGAAATCGGGGGAAAAGGGCATCCAGCCAGCAACATCGAGCAAAACAAATCAATTAGAGAAAGAGCGAGCAAGCGAGAGTGCATTGATAAGAGCAAGGTATAATAAATATAAGGTGGGACAGTACCACTCCACTAGAAGAGTGTCTCTCTGTTGCTTTCTTTGTGCTTGCAAAGATGGCATGTACAGGTGCCTATCTCGTACTACCTTACCTCATCCCTAATAAACCTTTGCTAAGTGAGAGAACATCCAACATCAAACAGATAGAAAGAGAAATAAATATGTTAAGTACAAAAACAAACAAGACGAAGGGCGATAAGATCCCCCGAAACAGTCATTGACTTTGGTCTTCGGCAAATGCACTGAGAGAAAAGCAGCAGCAGCTAATTGAATCACCTCAAACCGATCACACTCTCCGTCCTTCGTTTGCTCTCAGTGCACAATTTTCGGTGCCGCTCTTTCTAGTTATCTCTCACGAACTGCCAGCGTCGGCGCGGCAGCAGCATAAACGAAGACGAAGCGCAGGCAGAAAACCGAACTTGAGCCGGGCTCAGGGTCCATCATCTCCAGCGTTTCATTCAAATCCCGAACGTTGCGCACTGAACATTGAACTCGCGTTTAAGAAAGAGAGAAAACCCGTGTGACATAAACAAAGATAAACCGGGGAGAGTGTGTAATCAGCCATGAACAATCTCCGGCTTCGTCTTCGGCTCTGCCTTTGCCTCTGCGTGGGCCTCGCTGCCGCAGCCAGCGGCGCCCCCGTCATCAGCCACATCACCAAGGATGTGGTTGCCAGCGTCGGCGACAGCGTCGAGTTCAACTGCACGGTGGAGCAGGTGGGCCAACTCTCCGTTAGCTGGGCCAAATCGGACACCAACTCCATGCTCTCCATGCGGAATATGCTCAGTCTGCCCGATCAGCGCTACAACGTCTCTGTGACGGAGGATCCCAAGGCGGGCAATGCCATTTATACTTTCCGGATAAAACAGATCGAGGTGAACGATATGGGTCCGTACGAGTGCCAGGTGCTGGTCTCCACCTCGGAGAAGATCACCAAGAAGCTGAATCTGCAGATAAAAACACCACCTGTGATTTCGGAGCGAACGCCCAAGACCGCTCTGGTCACCGAGGGAGAAAATCTGGAGCTGACGTGCCATGCCAATGGTTTCCCCAAGCCCACCATCGCCTGGGCCCGCGAGAACAATGCCATTATGCCGGCGGGAGGGCACCTGCTGGCCGAGCCCACTCTCCGCATCAGAACCGTGCACCGCATGGATCGCGGTGGCTACTACTGCATCGCCCAGAATGGTGAGGGCCAGCCCGATCGTCGCCTCATCCGCGTGGAGGTCGAGTTCCGGCCACAGATTGCCGTTCAGCGTCCCAAGATCGCTCAGATGCTGTCGCACACCGTGGAACTGGAGTGCTCCGTTCAGGGCTATCCCGCTCCGACGGTCGTTTGGCACCGGAATGGCGTCCAACTGCAGTCGAGCCGCCAGCACGAGGTGGCCAACACGGCCTCATCCTTTGAGACAACGACTTCAGTCCTGCGCATTGCCAGCGTGTCCGAGGAGGACTTTGGCGACTACTACTGCAATGCCACCAACAAGCTGGGTCACGCCGATGCCCGGCTCCATCTCTTCCAGACTGTCATCCCAGTGCCCTCCCTATCGTAGGGGTCCGGTCTGCAGACTCTGCCTGAATTCCCATTCCCACGCATATAAGACTTGAACTTTTACTTTAATGAACTTTATTTCGGCAATTCTGTGTCTGTGCGGATCGGATTGCTCCGGATGCGGCCTCTGTTTATATTATTAATGATTCATTCAATTAGCTCTCATTCAGATTCATATATTTTCGGATACACTTGAAATCTTTCGACTGCTTGTGCCTTAAGAATGCCTTTTTGCATATACATACAACAAATACAAAAAAATACCATATATAGTATAAGTACATAGTGTTCTTTGATAAATTTTAATCGGTCTTTTCCTATATGGCGGGAGAGAGAGCCCCTGGGGTGCTGGAGATTCTTTGAAGGGAGTAAATGTGGGAAGGAAGTAACTGGATGGATGGGAATACAGTAAAGAATGCTATAGATTATGGAGTTTAGTGGAGTAAAGTAGATAAGAGTGGTATATAGATCGAAAGTTCATCTTTCAAGCGGTTTTATGGAAGAGAAGATTGTATTTATGCGTTTTTTTGAGATTGTAGCAGATTCATAGCGTTGAAAACTGATCGTTTGTAATTCCAAAAACATCCCATAATGAAGAATAATGCATTCTATACTTATTTACAAATATTTATCATACTCCAACGATATATGTTCTCACTTAATCAATTTCTACAGTACAGGTTTATCCATCTTCAATCCAAAACCATTTGAAAAAGTCCCTAAATCCTGCAGTGAAAGTCCCACCAGAACGAGCGCACACAAGTGGTCCTCCCCTCCGAGTCCCGAGACCCCAAACACACACAGAGGGGAAAAAGTCATTTAGCAAAAAGTTAACAGAGCCCGCTCAAAGTGCCACAACATTTAACTCTTCAATCATGGTTAAAAAATGGCAGCCAGTTCACCTCTTGACACGCACCGGGAGATGAAAAGTGAACCCGAAAGTAAGTTGTTCTCATTGTAATTGAGAGAAATGCGGAGGCATTTGTAAGAGGTCTGCCACCGACAGGAGCAACAACTATTTCGTGTGTGTGTGTGGGTGTGTGTTTGCCGCCATATGAGGCATGTCCCCCCGCCCCCAAGAAAGGGTGGCTGGCTGGGTCCATTACGGCCCGAGGACATTAGTTTAACTAGACCCCAAGTCAGAACAGAGACCCAGTACCCCCATACATCGCTCACTAAAATCAACACTTGCTAATGACTTAATTGTTTCCATTAGAAACCCGTTGGCTGGCAAAATGTGGCTGTGGAATACTACATTTGGCCACATATTTTTCATGCTGTTGGACTTTTTCGCACATGTCCTGTCGCTGCTGGCTGGCCCCCCCTCCTGCTCTCCTACTAAACGAAATCCTGACTAAATGTCTGTCTTTATTGTAATTGGTATTGTTGCTGCCCGCTCGCACGCACTCACAAGGCACTACAGGGATATGGCATGGCAGAACACGTGCATCCTCCTTCCTTAGGAACATCATTTCATTGTCTGCCTCGCTGGCATAGCGGCTGGGGGGCGAAGAGAGAGAGAGAGAGAGAGAGCGACGGACCGACCGACCATCATGGACGTCGACGTGGGTTTTATTGATTTTCTCCTTTGGTTAAGAGCCAACCCCCGGAGAGAGAGAAGACCCGCTGCAAAAGTCGATTGGAACGCAGGATGTGCCTCTCCGAGCGGCTTAAGGGTGGAATTCGTGTTGCACAGAGGCATCTCGACACCGACGTCCCACCCCAGGCCCACACGGAAAATGGCAACAGTATGTCCTGGCTAAAGGCTCTCTAGATGTCCGTTCCAGTGGGAGCAGCATGTGTGGGAGTCCTCGCGAATGCATTTGTCCATGGGGGAGGTATGGGCGGTTGGAAGCTGTGTTTTGGCGCCTGCGCACTGCCGTCCATTGGTTTACCTTTCGGAGACTTGCACTTTTGTTGGATGCTGGAACCTGGAACACCATCGAAACACACAGAATACTCTTGGCTGCCCTAATGGACGCCTCCACCAGGCGGACGACACGACACGACACCGTTCATTCGTCTGGGATCTGGCGGCAAGGATGCTCTGTGGCCCGCTCCCGTATTGCCGTATTCCTGACCGTATTGTGATGATGGTCCGTCGTCCATTTACGACCTTCTAAGTTGTAAACAAAGGCTTTGGTGTTGGTTTTACGATGATGATGGGAGGACGCTGTGTCCTAGTGCTTGGTGGGTGCCTCAAGATGCTGCTGATGATAGTGCTGATGACTGCTGCCACCACTGCTGTTGCAGCTGCATTCGAGAACATGTCATCGCAATAAAATCGCCGTCGTGTCCAACGAAATGTGAAATTTGATTGGGTGAGTATCCTTCTCTAAAGATTTGCTGTAATTCCCCTCCTAAATTGTGTGCCGCTGATGAGAATTTTGTTTGTGCCAAATGACAGTCCCGAAGATGGTTCTTTGGGAGCTCTTTTTAGGGACCTCATAATGTGAATGGAAGCTTATTATTACTAGTGAATATTGTTCTGCTTTTGTGCTGTTTCTATCTAAATATTACTATAATTCTGTCCAACTTTCTGAAAGTATATTATGCCATAACCTGAGGTGATTTACGTCCATTCGGACCATTACTTTTCTGCTTTTACTTCTGGCTACTTGCCAGGATAATTGTTTACTGTGTATTTGATAAGTTGCCAAATTAGAAGTATCCAAAAAACACACACAACATTGGCTTACAAGATGAGCAATAAGTTTGGCACAGACGAAACCATTTTCAACCCTACCAGGGTAATAGTTATTGATGATCGCCGTAAAGCGATTCACGACTGTCTGTCCTTGAACCTTTTCTTTCTGGGAAAACCTCTTTAGAGACTCTTTGCTGATGAAAAGCACTCGGGGGAATCTAGAAGATGGTTCAAGATCATAACGTAAAACTAGCCCTGAAGTTTAGTTCGATTTATGCACAAGGGTGCGAGGAGACTGTCGCCAAAGACTGTGTAGTCGTTGTTGAACATTTTCAGACCAAAAGATCCTACGTTGTGGGGTTCTGGGACCGACTCAGCTGCCCAGCCGAGCAGAAAAGACGAAGCCGAGTAGCGCGCGACCTCTGTCTATGCCATAGAACAGATTTCTTGTATTGTATAGGTCATAATATATATCTTCGGCCACCGAAGTTAGCCTTTCTGATATCCCTATCATAGTCACAAATATGTATTTTTTTATTAATTACAAATATATACGCTTATGACAAAAAAATGAATGTATGGAAAATTGATTTTATATCCCCACTAACCCATATACTTTTATTATATTTAAGCCTATAGAAACAATTTAAAATTAAATTAAATAAAAAGTTACCAGAGCAGCCTCTCCCGCCCGCCATATGAATAATGTCCCAATTATGGATGTCTTACTCCCTCGCAGAAGGCCACTGTGTGGGAGTTGTGGGTGGCAGCCAGGGCTGTGTCAGATGCAAATGAATGACTGCCACGCCTACAATCAGATAATTATGACCATGTTGCGTGGCCATAAGTAATTGCATTGTAATTAATGCGGCCTGGCAATGCCATTGCTCTGCTCTCCTCTATCCGCTATCCGCTCTACGTTCTGCATTCCTGTGTGTTTCTGTTTGTAAAAGATAAATTAGTAAATGAATTATCGGTGGCAATAGTGGGGCATTAATTGAAGTCTCACGCTCGCGATGGCTTGATTTATGAGGGGCCCAGCAATTTATAGACGAATGCATAACCATTTTCCCTCATATCCGTTTGGAAAAAGCGAGCGAAGGAGAGCGGGGGAGAGAGCGGGGGGAAAACTGAAATGGGGAAAAATGGTAAATGGCAAATGGAAATTGGAAAAAATGCGGCAATAAATAATAATTTAAATATTCCATAAAAACGAATTAGCCAAGCGTTGACTTAAAGCCAAATATTTACGAGTGGGTGGGACATTGTAGGGGGGGTTAATGTTTGTGCGAGAGGGGGTTGTGAATGACATGCAATTTGCATGGCATGCATATGCATGAGGGAGCCAAGGAGGATCCTGGGGGATTGGTCGGTCGCTTGTTTGTTGCGCTGTCATTAATCCCTTCATGTGGAGAGGAGACAAATGCCAACTGCTTTGTTGCTCTTGTCCCCAATCTCTGCCTCTGCCTTGTGCTCTTGTGTGGCACATGCGGTCTGTGGTTTTGCTGCTCAAATAATAAATTTAACTAATTGCCCAAACAGCCAGAAGCTCAGAAATACCGATTTGCATTGGCCAAACCAGATATATATCCCTCCCATTCAACACTGACCTCCCCAGGCATCCATCCTGCTCCTCCTTCTGGGCTGCTGCCACACATCCATCCTGCTCCTCCCTATTGGGCCACTAATCCCTCCTAAACTCGGTCCCCAAAAACTTCTGGTACAGTGGAGGGCGTGGTGGACAGTGTCGTAGACAGACTCCAAAGTTGGCAATGAATTGAAAGAGTTTTGCCTTGGTTTATGTCTCGGGGATTACCCGGGGAATTAATGCCCAATGATTCATGTGGTATATCCCCACCACGCCTTAAAGACTGTTCAAATTATGAGCTTGTTTCGCTTTAATTAGAATAATTGGAAAGAATTTTACAGATCCCCTAAAGAAGCCATTCAATTTGATGTAAATGATTGAACAAATTTTGTGTTTGAATTGGTGATTGCTTAAAAGAGAAATAGTCATTGATGGAATACTTTATGAGGGTTATATTCGATGTGGATTGTTTGAGAAAGGGTTTATTATTCAAGAAAAAATAGAGTATCCCTTTCATCGGAAAATTCCCATAATCTGGGTTTAAAGACTTTTAATCAATCACTTCCTCCAAAATATCCTTCATCTGGACTTTGGTTTAATTTAGACAGAATTCTTCTTTGTTTAAAACAATTTTCATTGTTAAATTTCCGTAATTTCCCCTTTAAATATCCACCTCTGAAAGTACTTCCTGGGGCACCTTTAAACGATCTCATTTACCACCAGGAAAACTCTTTATCTTCTCCTCTTTGATAACGAAACCTGCAACATTCAAAGGCCATTCAAAAGTGCTCTTGGGTAGAAGAATTGGTAGCATGAGGCGCCCACCACTCGTCACCGCTGCAGAGAGGAGGCTTAATGGGGGACGGGACCCTTTTTTTATGCCCCGTATTCCTGGTTCTGGCTGGGTGCTGGCCCTGCGCCAAAAATGTGTAACGCGTTTCGCAGTTTGGAATTCGCCCGCGAAATGTGCCTTTTTGTGTGTGTCGCATCTGGTCGCTGGTCGCTGGTGTGCCGTGACGGCCGGCCACGCCCATTTGCTGGGGGGTGTCCGAGTCCGGGGCGATGTCGTTGTAATATTTCGACCAATTTAGATAACTGTTTCCATTTGCAATTAAAATGCAAAGTGCAGATACAGATACAGTACGCAGAATGCAGATACAGATACTCGAACGGACAGATGCATTCGGCGAGCGCGTCTGGCGGTTAAAAATTGGTGTCGCCCCGAAACTGAAATTAAAACTTTTCCTTGACGACCGACCACCCATGAGGGTGGGGGGCAGAGGCAGGGGCAGGCACACAGTGGGCGTGGCCCGTGTGGCAGATAACCGGTTGCACTTATCGCAACGAACTTCAATATCACGTTCTTACACTTTGGGCCCTGCCTCTGCCATTGTTGAAAATTAAAAACGAAATGAAATTAAAATAAAAGAAAAACAACAAAAAAAAGAGGACAGAAAAGAGGAAAAACAATGAAGGAAAAACCAAGAGACACGCCGCGCACTGCCGACGCATTTGCATGTTAAAAGTTTTCGCACTGCTGGCATTTTATTTTCCCACCGCCTCCCGGCCACATCCTGCTCCCAGTGCCAGTGCCTGTGGTTTTTGGCAACTTCTGGCGGAAGTTCTGGGCCACCGCCATTTCGGTGTACGCTCCTCCGTCTTTTATGGTAAAATGTGGTGGGGGTGGGCGGATGGTACAGGACAACAGCATGGAGGTCCTTGGCTCTGTAAGGAGAAGGAGCGCAGGCTGGCTCTCTGTGTCTGTGTGGGCCAAATATATTTATGTTTTTGACATTTAATTTATGTTTTCGCTGTGTCTCACTTAAGTGCCTGATGACACAATGAACTTTGGGGTACAGCCAGCGGTGGGGGGGGGCAGGTAGCTAGTGTCCTGTTGATTGGGCATTGATTGCACAGGTTCAAAGGTCTTACCAGGCGAAACGGAGGCTCTTAAGTGGGAGTAATTTTTGAAGGTATCATAAATCATGTAAATGAGACAGGAGTGTAATTGAAATTTAATTTTTGATTAATCAGAGAGGTGTTTGGCAGGTCTTAAGTGTTAGGACACGCATAGATCATCATTAGTCTAAGGAGATAAAGATTTTCCATAACTATTCCTAAAACAGCACATTAAAAAATTCCCCCTTTAATCTGAATCTCGTCCAATGTGCTCTCCAAATCATAATCTTATTAGTTTTTCTTTCACAAAATATCTCCTTCAATCCACAAGATGGATTCCCTGCATCTCTGGGACCGACCTTCAGATGGCTAAATCTGATTTTCTCTTGGCGTCGTCTGTCGGAAAATGCCAAAATCCGTTGTGAAATGATGAGCAATTTATCTCTGCGCGAAAATCTGGAAGAAATCTGCTGTGTAATGAATGTCCCACGATAGGTCCCGCATCCTCCCTCAGCACACTCCTTTCCCCTCCTGCAGCTGAATCTCCCTCCTCCTGCGTTTATCAAACACTGTAACAGTGCGGGCGGGGGGGGACTGTTGGGGGCGGACATTATTTGGTTTAAGGGGTTTTCATTATAACATGCATCGCACGCCGCGTCGCGTCGCATTGCTCTCTTCTCTTTATCTTTATCTATGTATCTCCTTGGCAGCATCAAGCTGCTTGGAAGCTGGAACTCGTGTATCTATCAGGAGTATCCACACTGCGGCACCCAGCCACACCCACCAGCAGATGAAATTCGTGGGTGGAGCAGGAGTGGGGGTTGGAGGCGTAACATCATGGTCGTGGGCTACATTAAAATGTTGCCAAGCGGCGAATCCTTCCAGCTGCACAGCGACAAACATCACCGTCTCCCGCTGGTGGTCCTTTTTCTCTCTCTCCTCCCTGGCTGATGCTGGTCCTTCCTCCCACTCCCTACTCCTGACGTTGGCACTGCTGCTGCTGCTACTACTACTGCTGCTGCTCTTTGCTATAAATAAACTGCCGCAATCGCCAGCATCATCGTCGCATCTGCAATTGCGTATGTCTGAGCGGGGGCGGTACGGAACGGAACGGAACTGAACGGAGAAGGAGTAAAGGAAAGGACCATGAGAGAAATTTACCGTCTGAATATGCCGTTACCTCTGCTGCTGGGCTCTGCCTGTAAATCTTCTCCTGGCTCTGTCGCTGCTATTAGCTCTGCCGCTGCTGCTGCTTTTAGCTCTGTCTCTAGCTCGGCTTTTGATTCCGTTATTGAGAGTGGTCCTGGTAATCTGGTCTGCTTATACCAAGGTGTCTTAATAAAGGCTAAGGTCTGGCCTTTGAGTTTCCTTGTGCGTCCTAAATTATTCGCTTATCTCGACATGTGCTGACGCAAGTGAAACAAAGTATTGGAGGGAGACAGCGGCTCCTTACCGAAAAGCACCTCTTCATAGAACAGCAGATCACGCGCTCTCAAATTCTCCCGCCAACGCGTCGCTCTCATGTGCACAAGAGAGCATTTAAGTCTCTGCCGAAGCCTCTGCCAGTCTCTCAGCTTTTGCCTCTGTCTATCCCCTTTTAGCTATCGCATCGCAGTCGACCGCTATCTTTGATACTGCCACTGTTTTTACCCCTGCCCATGATTGAGTCTCTCTCCCTTTCATTCTGCTGCCTCTTCCACTCTGTTTGTTATTGGTATTTACGTATTCGATGCGTGGGTCGCTCGGCTCTGGTCAGACTTGGGGGGGTTAGAGAGGTGTGTCTGGACTTTCCACTTTTGCTTCTTGCCTGCGAATGCTCTCTCCCACTCCAGCCCTCCCAATGATGTCTGACTTGGGTCTAACCCCGGGCTGTTCGCATAAAAATTTGCATATAATTTGCGTTTCAGTTTTTTGCTTCTGTTTTGCTTTCTACGCTCCTTTGTTTTTGCTTTTGTTTTATTTGCTGTTGGCGCATTTGTATTTTATGTGTTCGCCGCATTGTTTTTGGGCAAGGAGTGGGAGGGGAAATTGGATTGGAGGCGTGTCAGAGGCGTAGTTTTCATTTTCTCTCTCTAGCCTCAGGATCTTAGTAGATGAATATTTGTTGAAGAATGGTTATTGCCAGAGATAGAGACGGTTTTCACTTAATTTGAGAGTTCCCAGTAGTTTCGTAAAGTGATTTCCCCAAGTTTCGTATTGATTACAATGTTGCAATAACTCCATCTTAATCAATCCACCCAATTCGCTGCATTTTAAGTAACTTTTATATCCCCCAATTACAATTCCCCAATTCCCGCAACTAATTAATTGTTTAATGCACTCCCCGACATGTAGTACCATGCTCCGTTCCGATTCATGCCCCCCGCCATGGGGCATTTTCCACTGTTTTCCAAAATGGCCGTTTGCAGTCATTCCACACAGTACACAGACAGAAGATAATGGTTATAGGGGGCATGTGGCATGGTGTTTCAGAGAACAGAGGAGGGAGCCCGCACAGAGTTGGAGATTTTAATTACCTTTTGAATTTATGCTAATTCATATTTGAGTATGTAGCCGGGCACATCCACATCTGCGGCCAGCATGCTTGTATCTCTATCTGCAAATGTATCTCAATGCGTGTATCTGCAAATGCACCGGGCACACTCGCCCCAAAGTGCGGCGGGTCCAGGGCCACGGCCATGCAATTATGCCTGTTTAATTTGGAACCAAATTTATGCACCACTTCCCAGCCGTAAACTTTTGACCAGGCCAGGCACCACGTAGCGGGACTTAAAGCAGGGCTCTGCCAGTGGCAGCAGCATAAAAGCTTCAAGGGGGGTAGGCAGTGGAGAGATCTCTTGAGCTCATGCTGCTGTTGAAATTGCTTTTGCATCCGGTGCATTTTCAGTGCGAATCGCTCCACAAGGTCCTCCTGCTATTCCCGAAAAAAAACCGCAAAAGCGTGAGTTTTACAGTCGCCTTCCGATGAAGCCATTTTGCTATACTCCACCTCCCTCCTCACCGCCCACCCGGCACTCTATCAGAAGGAGAGAACAGCATAAGAAGAAGACGATGCTAAGTGAAAATGGAAACTAACGGAAACCAGAGTGGCACAGCGGGATCCCCACTGTGGACGTGTAGGCGGCGGGACTGTGGAGCGAGAAGAGGAAGTGCCAGAGCAAACATCAAATGCGAATGTTCAGTGCAGCGCACAAATTGAAAACAAATGGCACCAGGCCCAGGCCCTGCACAAAATTATTTTCTCTCCTTTTCCGACTTGCACTCTTTTTTATGTCTGGCTCTTTCCGGTACACGCTTTATGTGCGTCTGTCTTCCTCTAGCTCACACTCGTTTTTTATGCCTGCTCTTTCACTGGCTCTTAAACGGATTTTTCTTGGTTGAATTTTTTCATTAGCTTTTTTTGGGGTAGCTCTGCAGTACTGCCATACCCTTACTGGCGTTTGGGGTATTAGGAACTGAAGCGGACATTGATTGACATATGAAATTAGAAAATGTTAAAGAAAAATTAAATAGAAATTGTAGAAAAGTACCCAAACAAAAACTCGTAAGGAAGAAGTATGCGAAGTAAAAATCTAAAAGGAGATAACATTTTCGGCTTGCTTCCAATACACTTTTCTTCATATTTTTTTCGCTTTTTTCAGTACAGTCAAAATGCGCCCATTAGAGAGCTACGGCTACGTGGCCCGAGCCTTTTGGCCCATAACTCACAGCGAATGACCTTCTGCTGCAGTCAAAAAAAGGGGAGCGAGAGTACAGCAGAAAGAGAGGGAGAAATTGGGGGAATAGCGAAAAGGAATGGGCATTGGCAGAGCTTTTAATTCCAGTACAAGGCTGCAAAACAACCGAAAAACCCCGAGAAACGAAGGAAAAACTAAGGAATGAAAAGCGCAGAGGGACTGGGACTTGGTCCGCTGAGGATTCCGAGCTCGTTGGGCATTTTAAGCGATTGCCAGGCCATGATAAATTGTGGAACTAATTTAATTAAAGTTTACGGCAGCCACGGACCACGTCCCTGACTTCTTTGGCTGCAATCTGCACACTCTGAGTCAGACATTGTACGGATACAGTTACATTTACTGCTACAAATGCAGATACTGCACAGATAAAGGGATTCAATTAAGGGAAATACAAATTATTATGCAAGAAGAGCTGCCTGCCGTAAAAAGGTTGGGAAAAAGTTTTGGGCAGAGATAAGCAAATTAGAAAACCCGCATTTAAAAAAGTTTTTGTTCTGACATTCTATAGCTAGAAAGAAATATGAATTAAATTTTACTGAAATGGCACCAAAAAGTATGCTAGGGCTAGTGAAATATTAGACCAGCAGATCCACATCAGTAATATTTAATTTAAATGCCACATGAATTCAGTTTTCTTTGCCCACTTTCAAAGTGCCTAAATTGTGCTTCCAGAAGCCAACGCACTGATCGTAAACAAGATAGGCCGCAAATGCATCCTATTAGTGCAAGAGAGATGGAGGGAAATAGGAATCTAAAAATAGAAACAGCAAAACAAAAACTTTGTCGGCAGGTGAGAGCCGAAGATGGATGCTCTCGAAAGCCTCGGTCTCAAATGCACGAGTAAGTTACGGACTAAACGAAGCTGAAACTCAAATGCAGCATAAGCATGTGTGAGAAGTCACGAATTAACAACCGAAACGAAGGCTTGCTAGTTAAGCCAGTACATAAAAGATAGAGAGCGAACTTCAGACGCTCTCCGCAAGTAAACGCAAAATGCAAAGGCAAGGTGTTGTTATTAAAGGTGAAGCGTTTACTGGGATCTTTTCTTCCGCCCCTCTGTTACGCTCTGTTTGTGTCGATTGCATGCAAGACCGAGAGGGATAGTCGGAAATTCGTCACCTTATATTAAAACACCTTGCCATTGACATACAGCCAAGCATTACACAAAGGTGTAAGCAGGATAGAGCGATATCTTGCTCTGTGGTAAGAGGCTTAGCAACAACAAATATTTATTCAGCCAGATTTGACAACATTTGCGGGAATGCACAGCACCGAACAAACAATCTGCTCTGCTAACTGTGATTAATGGCTTGAGGTTGCAATTAATGCAACTAACTATCGTGTCGAGCACACAGCCCTGTACCAGTAATAATGTAATTACAAATCAGAAAACAATTTCGCCAGGACATTCCATTGTTCGTCCGTTAATTTATAGTGTTGGTACAGATACGACACAAACATCAGTAGCAGCAGCAGCAGTAGCAGCAGGAAAAGGGAACATAATTAACACAAGTACATATGTTTTTACGAGGCGCATCGCATACATCTGATATGGTACGAGTATATACAGAATTTATATAGTTGCTGCTGTGGCCCAGAACGAGCTCATTATGCGCATTTCGTTTGGCATCATAAATAAACGCAATTTTGCTGTAAATTACAGATTAAAATGAAAACTAAAATGCAACTGGGCGTGGCCATGAAACCCGGAACCCAGCCACGATGCGGATGTGGGACAGGCGGAAGTTTGCATCGCTTTGGATCTCGAGACATAAATTACAAGTTCATTTTCATTTAATTGCACATTTGTGTACACAAAATCGTAAATTGCGCAACACCAGCACCTCCCCACCAATACAATGTGTGTGTGTGTTTGTGTGTGTGTGTGTCTGGAGAGGAAATGTGTATTTCAAATTATGATTTCTGCTTATAAAGTTGAACTCGTTTCAGGTTTCAACCTCAACGAGCATTTCCTGGACTGGACCAAGTTAAGAATGCAAACAAATTTAAATATTAAATGCGTTGGGAGTGCCACTGGCAGTGCCGGACAAAGGTAAGAGTTGGGGCAGAGGCAGAGGGTGCCGTTGCCATAGATAGGTATTGTCCTTTCAGGAAGACAGGACATCTGCTCGCTTGTCGCTGGGACTTCCCTTGGAATTGCAGCAGCAGCCATGTCCAGAAGAGAACAGAAGTAACTAAAAACAAACTTTTGCCTCAAGTACACTTTGCTGTCTACCATTTTATTTTCTCCATCTTTTTGCCTCAGAAGTTTGTCTTGTTTTTCCAAATTGTTATTTTACTTTTTTTGTTTTGGAAGGGGGTTTGGAGAAATTCCTCATCGCCTTTGGGTAGATACTCGAACGATGCCAAAAGTTTTCTCTTTTCCCATATTTATGGCAGTTCTTCTTGTTCCTGTTCTGTTCTTCTGGTTGCTGTTTACTGGGGGATATGGCTCTCTTCCGGTTATCAACTACAATGCAGAATACAGCCCTGTGCGTGATCGGATCTTTGATTGCAACGCTCCCGTGACCTACCCTGTAGTTCCGGGCTTTTGTTTATATTGCGCCCGATGTATTTTCGAGTGTTTGTGTCGATTATCAGAAGCTCGTCTCTACAGGTATCTCACAGGGTAGAAAGAAACAACTCTGAAAGTGAAAAATGGACGAGAAAATGTTATGTAAAAGTAAAGTGTTAGATTTATGTGAAATATAACATACATTTGTAGTTGTTAAATAAGTTTTGATAGAGTTCTCGACATTTTCATTTAAGATATAACTCTTTTTTATACAAATATTGAGCAGAATACTCTCCTGCTCTCATTAAATAAAGGCTTTACCAGTAAAAATTAAGTTTTCCTTAGTTTTCAGTCCATTTTCAACACGTACTCACATTCTTTAACACCAACCTCATAAAACTGCCTTTTCATTGCTGGCAGACATTCAACATTAGCTTTCAACATTTCTGCTTCTACTTTAGGATCACACACAAAGGAAAAAAGGAAAACCAAAGACCATCAAAGCCCAAAAGCAAATACGAGACATAAACTTGGCAAACACCATGCGGCGTATACTTAATATCAGCAGCAGGGCCACGGACCACCAAACAGAACCAGAGCCACCACCACAGCCACAGGATCCTGAGCCAGAAACAGACCTAAACCAGAACCCACCTATAAACGTCATCATAACCAAGCAAACAAGAAGAAGTAAGAATGAGAGGGAGAGGGAGAGCCTCCAAGATGGAAATGGAGAGGGAGAATGGGTGAGAAAAAGAACAGAGTCAGGCCCATCGAAATCATTATTTATGTAGGAAAAACTCCAAGCTCCTCCCTTTAAGCATCTGCAGACAATGGCCCTGGTGCCACCTCCCCTGCGTGTTCGTGGTGTTGTGATTTTTCGCCTCAGATTTTCCACGATTTTCTTCACACTTCGCTGTGGGCCCCTCGCGAGGGAGTTTGGTTAAGTGAAGCGCAACTTTTATGTGGGCCTGAATTATTAATAAACGTTAAAAGGCAACGCCAATTGTCGAGCCAGCCGTTGGACAGCTTCACTCCTCGCTTTAGCAAGTTTTCACCTGTTTTCCAAGGACTTTTTCCCTGGTCTTCACCAGGGTTTTCCCTCCCATTTTCCGCACTGTCTGCACTGTCATAGTGGAGTCGGTTGATGTTTTATGTGCTAAGTAGTTGGGTAAGTCACCTGCGACAAGTTGCCCGAAAGCTTATTGCTTTACTTTACTTTTCCTCTTTTTCCCACTGATTGTTCTTCTTCTTTTTCTGCTGCTGCTTCTGCTGCTGTTTCAATCTTCTTCTTTACATTTCCCATTTTGTCTGGGAACTTTTGATATCATTTGTCATCGCATTGTATGAGAAAGATGACTTCAAAGCCTGGCCAAAAAAAAAAAGATTTTCTTTCCAGGGCTGTTAATGTCAAAGTGCAAACATTAACACCGTGGAGAGAAAATTGTTGTTGAGGTATTAGGAAAGTTATGAGAGTTCTTAGTGGAAAATGGAGAGGGGCGATGATGTATAGAGAGAGAGTTTGAGGATGAAAAATGACAGCAAATAAAAGTTTTCTTTTGGGCAAAGAGATTGAAATAATGGGCAGGTGATCAATGGTAAGAAATACAACTATAAATAAGGATGGAAATAGTTGAAAATTGTTGGGAAAATGCCCATAAATAAAAGGGATCATTGGCTGCAGCTGATGCGTCAAAATATCACTCAATAAAACATAAATAAAATCTATTTTCACTGCATTTAGTTGAGATAGAAAAAATTCTATAAAATTCCTTTAGATAGCTAAATTTAATGCTCTCTTTTTATGAGTATTTTCCTGATTGAAGACAGGAAAATATAAATTTGAATTTCAGCTTATTGACAGTTTCCATTCGACTTGATTTAAAGTTTGAGTCTTCGAACAGAAACTCAACTTTGGAGGGTAGCCCCGACCGCTGTCAGTGCTCCAAAGTGATATAAAAATGCCTCACGTCTCATCAAGGGGAGGGGTTGGGGGCTGCTGGTTTTATGGCAGCTGTTGTCCTTGGGGAGGGCTGTCGAGGAAAAGCAAATGAAAGAATGCGATTTATTTTCGCATTGACAATCGTTTGATTTTCGTTGCGTTTTTCCGTTTTTACGAGTGGCTCGGTTGGGAGGAGGTTCTAAGCGGATGGTTTTTCACCCAGGCTCCCACCCCCCTCCGCCCCCACACACCCAATTCTTGTTGGCAATTTCTTTGTCATTTCGAAATCGTTGTTGTTTCTCGGGTGTTTTCCTGCGTTGTTTTACTCGATTTTGCCATGTCCTTTGTTTTACTCGGTTTTTCCCCATGTCCAAGCCCCCGCTTCAACCATGTCCTTTGTTTTAGTTGTGCTCTCGCCACTCTCCTTTTGCTTCTGGAATTCCCTGTCCTTTGTTGCCACTTTTCCACTTTTCCAATGTTTCTGTTTGCTGCAGCTTTCAGCACATTGTCGAATCGTATCGGTGTGCTGCCAACGTGGCGAAAATGTTGAAAATATTGGTGGGGGTGGGGGGGGCTGTGGCTGTGGAATGAGGAACCATTGAGAGGCAGCTCGTAAAATGATTCGCACATATAATTGCTTTTGTTGTGTGGCACTCCTCTCACGTTGTTCCGCTGCGGATCTATTGCTATCCATCTATCCAAACACCCCCGTGGCAGCCCCCTAAAAAACCATCCCTGCCTCTCCTCCCCATTTTGCCATTTGCCCTGGACCCGCTGAAATCATTCGTCAGGATTTATGCGAATGAGCGACAGTTTTTGCCATTCGTTTGCAATGCCATGAAAGGAACAACAATACGAGTGCCATCCTGCCACAAGGAGGAGGCACTGTATGGCAGGGGCAGGGCCCTGCCAGCATAAGCGATGAATGATGGTGTATCCGTATCTTGGCGCTAAAGTATCTTTGTATCCGCATGCAATGAGCAGAGTAGAGCGCGCGAGACCAAACCAAACAATTGCTGAATATATTTTACGCGTTTAGTTGCCTTCTCTTTCGAGGATAGTATGGCCCTCTCTATCCCTCTCTCTCCCTCTCTCTGGGAAGAGATATTTGGATTTTTTTCTACTGGGGATTTCCCTACATCTCTGCTCTCTCTCTAGTGCTCTTTCTGTTGCTTTTTTCCTTCCTCTCTGTCTGTGAGTATATCCTTCATTGCTGTCTTCCTTTCCCATTCCTGTATTTTTTTATTAATTCGTTTTATTTTCCTTCGCGTGACAAGTTGACATAAATGGACAAATTGAGCTTTTAAATTTGTGGAAGAGGATGGACCAGGATGGCAGGACATGGAACCAGACGACCAGAGCAACAGAGGACCAGGGGACTACGCAGGCAGGAGTCTGATCCGTGTAGGAGGACCAGCAGGAGCACTGGTATCTGAATCATAGCACAAGAGCCACCAAAGGACCAAAGGAGCACCATGAGCACCCATACACACAATATCCACCATCAAATAAATACAAATTGTTTTGCAAATAAAATTGATTACTCCGCAGCAGGAGGAGGGCACAGGGAGGAGGGAACTGTGGAAGCTGTGCAGCAATATTTATTGGATTAACATAAACTGAAAATGCCAGAATTTATTGCCCTCCCAACTTTAGTTTGAGTTTCAGTTTCATTTTCATTTCCATCCAATTGCCAATTCCCATTTTCAGCTACCATTTTGGCCATGGCTTGCCCACAGCTGTGGCCGCCGCTGCTAATTATTTTTGGGGTCAGGTCCATTTTATGACCATTTAATCACGAACAAATCGAGGAATATTCGGAATGGCAGAATGGCAACTATTTCCATAAATCAATGCACTTTATCCACACTTGAAACACTGTTTGATCAATTATAAAAATAAATAAACACTAAACACTTGGCAGATAGGCGTTTATTTATGGCATCTGGCACTAGGAGATACGACACCAGCTCCCCAATTTGGACACACACTTGGTTACTGAGGAAACGCGACGTTTTTCTGTCGATGGTTGGGTCTCCATCGAGGGTCTAATAGGCGTCTGTACGGCCTGTTCTCTCTGGGCTGAGAACGCTGACTTCAGTAGACAGTAGGCACCATTCTCCATCCGGATAAAGCCGAAACGCACGGCCTCCTTAAGGGTCTGCTCTACTACCTCCAAAAGTCTATTTCGTTGCTCAGGATTGAACTGCAAAAGAAACCAAAAAACTAACACATGTACAAATACTGAGGACGGGATAGATCTCACATCATAGCGCTGCGTAAAGTGTTCCACTATCTCGTCCAAGGTGGCAATTGTGTTCAGAGTCAGCAGAGCTCGAACCACCAGATGATCACTTTGACTGGACATGTTTAAATCAAAAATGATTGTGTTTCTTACAAGTATAATTTTGTTTACCAAAGAATATACTAGGATTTTTCCAATTGTGCGAAAAATCAGATAACAAAACAAACAGCTGAAAAACTAAACTAAAACAACTAACAAAAGGGATTAGTGAGATATCAAAGCCTTCTATGGGAGTTTTTCCAAATTAATTATTTTAAACAACAAATCGAAAATGACATATATTTGCATGGGAACGTGGGGATCAGCAGAACTCATAATTTTCTAATATTATTTAAAAAATAAAAGAATAAAACATATATGTTTGTTTGTTTCAATAAAAAGATTTTTGAATTGCATCCAATAGAAGAAAAATCATGAAATGTTATTCTACATAAGCTCTACATCTCAATTACATAACAGCTTAAACCTGGTTCGTGTCACGACTAAGACATTCAGTGGAAAGTGTGTTTCCCCTTTCTTATATTCAGCATGTGTAGTATGGCCGTCTCTTTCTTTTAGCCAGTACTTGAACCGCGAAATATGTGGAGTGTGTGTGGAACTTGTGTGGCAGCTACTCCGCAACAGATGGCGGCAAAAGGCAAAAATTTCTTAATAATTATTAATTAATTATAATTAACTTAATGATTTGATAAGAGATTAATATCAAAAAATGGTCATACTAACAAGATTACTGAAGACAAAGCATAGGACAATTTAAATATTGTAAAACATTTTTAATGAAAGCTGTAATAATATGGAGTTAATCATTAAAATGAGCTCAGACAAAAATATAAAATAGTTTTTCCTCTAAGTGTTTAAAAACTTAACTTTAATTTACAATAACTATCTATCTATCGTATCGCATCTAGATGGTTGATTGGAAATTTAATTAACTTTAATTTTTTTAAATATCTTCAAATACCACTGGAAAAGAAGTTAGTTTAATTCAAGTAAAGTTTTTATGATGTTAAAAATGTTAAAAGCCATCAACTGGGACGGGGACTGCGGGCTAAGCGCCTGAACCCTAGTATTGTTATATTTTTTGTTAGTATAATCAACCCCCAATCCTCCATATGACGCAACCCATCCAAAACAACCGAAGTTACATATGTATATCCCTCTCGAGCAGAAATCTTCCCAAAAATCCGAGGAAAAGGTTTCAAAATATCTTTTGAAATGGCTAAAAACTTGGAACAAACCACAAAACACACACAAATCGAAACAGCCTTCTTAGAACCAGAACCAGAACAAGAGCCACTCCCCCAAAAAAGAACCAACGCCAAAAGCGTAACATTTGTCAAAAAAATGTCACCAAAAAGTGTGTGGGGGGCGGGGGAAGCGGAGGCATCTTCTTCCTTTATTTCTAATGCTACTTCAACTGCGAATAAGACAGAGAAGAGACAGGGAAGAGACAGGCGGCATGTCAACGAAATAATCAACAAAAGGACATAAAAAATCGTGGGGTCCAAGCGAGCGGCAGAAATGACATGGACGGCTATGTGAACGGAATAAAATTTCATCAGAAATGCTACTACTGTCAGAGAATTGCAAATGGTTGGAAATTGCTGGCTACTTTCATCTGTTCGGGGCTCTGTTTTTGGGGAGAGAACTTTCACTGGCACTCGAGGGTGGTGACGGCGTCGAGGGTTGGAGGGCTGGAGAGAGTGTGTGTGCATAGAGGGATGAGGGTGAGAGCACACACTCTCACACATCACATCATATATGGGGGACTTACGGACCCTTCAGGCAAGGCCTGTCTGCCTGCCTGCCTGCTGTTGCTGCCACATCAAGGAGCTGTCAGTCGGAAGAACAAAGCACTCAGTAGCGCCACTAGGGCCAGGGCGGCCATGATGCTGATGCAAAGATGGGGGACGGGACTCTTGGACTCCTTGTCCCAAAAAGGAGACTGCCTTCCCCCAAAAGAGGACCCCAACAAAAAAAGAAGAGAAGGTGTTGAAGGCCGTTCCACTTGCTTGAAATTGTAAAAAAAAAGAAACTGTCTCTCTCTCTCTCTCTTTCTCGAAATCGAATAAAATTTCGTAGCGAAAAACCCAACGAAATGAAACGAACGAAAGGAAATGTCTGCAATGTGCAGCCTTGTGATTAATGATCGAATGTCAATTACCGCAGATACTTCGTACTCGCACTCGTAGTTTTGCTGCTGCTGCTGCCCCTGCCACGGCGTTGCAAAGAGCTCGACCAAAGAGCCAAATGGTAGAGGGAATATTAGGACACATTCTATATAGAGGTACAGAAATACCAAGAGAAGATCCCATTCCCCTTTTTGAGGGTCTGTTTTTAGTTGAATTATTCTGTGCCCAGATGCTTTTATATAAAGGCAAATATTTTGGTTTAATATCACAGAAAAGAGTTCTTAAATTTCCTTATTAAAAACTTCTAAATTTTGCTCATATTTCAGTGCCTAATCTTTGAGAATTTTTCGTCTAGTTCAAAGGTAGTTTTTAAGCATCTCATTTCCTCTAACTCTTTGACTCTTCGCAGCGGTAGTTCTGTAATCCAGTCTCATCCTCTTTCATCCCGGATTATCCCAACAGAAGTCAAGGGACACGGCTCAACCCTTTCTGGCTGTGCCAGCTCGTCCTTTGTGCCGCTGCCGCTCCTGGAAAGGACGAGACAAAACAAAACCATTAGCTGCGTCTACTGTTGCTAATTTCATTGGCTCGGATCGGCACATACATTTTTTTGCATATCGGAATAGCGAAACGCCCACCAAAAACGCCCACGCGCAATGTCTGGCGGCGGCACAAGTGAAGGAAAGCGGATTATAAGGGGTCGAAAAAGGATTCTCTAGGAGGCAAAGGTTCTCCTGCTGCGAGGTTTGACTTCTTCTAATACGCCATTTGATGAATGCCGAAGTGGGTTTTGCCAAGGTTCTGGCCAGAGGGCTACCGTTTTGTGATTCTGTGCCCTCTAGAATTCCACTGAAAACTGCCATCTAATTGTTTTTCACCTTGCCAATTAGTTGGCCATTTAATGGCGCTGTCAAAATAAACACTGAAATCAGAGTCAAGCCGTTTTCAAGTGGCATCAATTCTCATCAAGTTTGTTGTTGAATTGGAAACAAATTTTCCCTGTGGCAGGAGCACACAAAAGAGATCCCGGGCATAAATCAATGTAGTAGTGCAGCCCAAGGCCAGAGTCACAATTATGTGCAACAATGCACCTCAAGTGTGGCCCTTGGCAGGAATCAATCAAGTCTCATCACTCAAGTCGTTCGTCCCCTTCCATTGTGTATATGCCCCTGCCCCTGCCCGGCCCCTGCCGCTCGCTCTTCTTTCGATTTAATTAATGCCTGGCCATTTATTAAATTGGCAGCTTAGTCTCTCCTTCCATTTGCCACATCTTGTGGCAGGGAGCCTGCGGTTGGTCGTACTCCTCCGTCCTCCATCCTCCATACTCCATTCTCCATCTACTGCCTGCCTCCCTGTGCGTGCAACCGATCCAGGCCTAATTTGTAACCATTAACCCATGTATTATGTTTGACCATGCGAGTGCCTCCTGCCTTCAGCCTGGTCCCGGCCTGGCCTGGCCTCCTTTTACCCCATACGATGGATGGATGGATGGTCGGTCGGTTGGAGTACGGAATATAAATGGTCAGAGGAATGGCTGCGCTGAGTTTTGTCTATTAAAAATCATTTAGAACAAATACCCTACAGATTTTGTGGCCTCTTGAAAGGTGTGAGAGTCGTTTTCGAGGGTTTAATGGATTGATGGGAAAGGGTTCTAGGAAGGGTTCTGGCTTTAAAATTGTAGATCCGATCGAATTCTATTGATTTCTGACGGATTTGGTGTGATTTTGGTGGAGTTTTCGTTAATTTATGGCTACAGATATTTAAGTTTTTGGAAATTTGATGGCCTAGAATTCTTTCGGAATTATGTTTATATTTTTCTTTAGTAAATTAATTGGTTTTAACACCTCTTTATGATATTTTCTGTATCTATATTCTTTAACCAAAAAACTTGTCACAAAATCCTCTTTAACTGGAACCGTGTCTGCGGTGGGTCCTCTTCCGAGGGCAAGTGACAACTGAAGCTACCGTTGGTCATAATTACGAGTGATATTCCATAACGTACCCCATGCTCCACTCCAATCCCCTCACTCTTCTGTACTGCTATCCCTGTCAAAGTGTTAAATTATTTCCATAACACGTGCTCATGCTCTCGTAATCACTTTGAGCTGCTAATTTCAACAGGGGAGAACGCAATGTCAACTTTTTGCTGGTACTCATCCGCGTCCTCCTTGTATCGTCCTCCGTCTGGGTTTCAGGTCTCCTCTCCTCGTCTTCAGGCTCTTGTTTCGTTCCGGTCTATAAGTAGGTCTTAATCCTTTTATCGCTTGAGGCTTGAGGCGAGTGTGCGGCGCGCAATTTCCAGTTCCAGCTCGGACTGGACTCCGAAGGAGCAGGAGACAGTGCTGATCATTTCGCAATGATAAATTAAGCGCTAAGAGTGTTTCCATGTACCCGGGCACGACAATCCACTGTCCAAGTCAGGGGTAGATTGATTGTGTCCCAACCGAGAGGGCACTGCTACTCCCGATCCCCTGGAGGAGTCGTCTCTCCGGTCATTGTCAACGAGGAGGAGTGCACGCCTGAATAACCACTAACAATTCGCAATAGGACTTCGATATTCGAGTGAAATGTGTGTGCAAAGACCAGTTTATCCCCCCTTCAGGATCCCCATTCGCTATGCAATTTCTTGGGAGAGATGATTTCTTGTTGAACATATTTCCAGAAGCCAACAGGTGCCAATGGGCTGTGATCAATCATTGGACGAATCGATTTTTAATTAAGAACTCTTGTTAGCATTTGGTGACCCCGCCTGCCTGCCTGCCCCGTGCCTCCTTGCCACACAGAGCCCCCAAAATGTTGATTGGCAACAAAGGCCTGTTGAATTCTTTAGCGCGAAATCCCCCTCCGAAACACGAAACACACAAAAGGAGTTTGGATCCCAGCAGCGTTTGGGTCATGATGTTTAAATTTGTCCTAATTAGTTGACAATGAGCGATGGATGAATCAGCGGATTATCATCGTGGATAAGTCCCCTACTTGGGTTATGTGTGTGTAGGCGGGTTAAGAAACTTGTCTTTTTGAGGGGATGTTATCCATCAAAAGGAGTGTGTGCTTCAGTCATTCAGGAATAAAGTTTGGTTTGAAATTTTTGTTGGTTACTTTTGAAGGAGTTCTGAAAGGGGAATTAGCTTTAAATCTTTTTTGATTTACAGATCTATGGAACGAGTGCAGCATTCAGTTGCAAAGCAACACCAGGCCAAGCGGATTCTGAGATGAAACGCATACCGACAGATGGGCGCTGCCGCATTACGCGTTCCTGCTGAAAATTATGGTCTCTATGGGTTGTTATATACAGAATTCTCCTGTGGATGGACAAACATGGCTCGACCAAAGATCATGTCCGCCGAAGCTGAATATTCACAGAATATATTATCCAAAAATATATTATATATTTTCCCATAAAATCCATCAAATCATCTAACTTTTCGTATACCAGTATTCGCAAAAATCTTCTAAAAGTTTATCTTTTTCGTAGGGTACCAAATATATATATTTCTCCTTCAAATCATAAAGTGATTCATTGATTTCTAACCCAAAATTCAGTATTTTTCCTTAACTTTTTCCTTCACAATAAATTTCTCTAAAGTTTTCACTAATTATCTTTCATTTTATATCATTTATTTGTATCCATAAAATATACGTACGAACTTACATACATCTAGACGACGCACAACAAATGCCACACTACATTTAATAATAATAATAATAATCATAATTATACATATATGCAATCCTATATACTAAGTACTATATATAGATCTCTATTATGTTGTACCACTTAATGACTATGACAAATCTTTCTAGGCTTTATACAAAAACTCTCTTATACCTGATTCTTAGGGGGGATGCTTAAGTACACATATATCTCATATACAACATTTTGTTTGGGGTTTGAAAGGATTTTGGGTTAAGTGAGGGTTCGATTACCTAATGGTCGATGCTTAACTTTAGTCTAACTAACTATTTTTGTTCACTGTATATTCCGATTTGTCCTTGGCCTTGTCCACAGAGTCGCAAGGTTTTCGTTTTTAGAAAAGAAAACAAACACAAAGATCTACAAAGGAAGTGGGGCTGTGGTTTGGGTTGGGAAATTTACATGTGCTTAAGGTTTGTTTCTACATTTTCTAGCTTGACAGCTTCCTACAGGGCCGTCAGATCGTAGTCCTGTTGCCTACAGTGCTGTAAGATCGTAGTCCTGTTTGATGTGTAGCTGCAGATTGGTCATGAGATCGGATTGTTGCTGCTGCTGCTGTTGATGATGGTTCCCATGGAGACTCGTATGTCCCACCATTTGATTGTTGTTCGTATTATTATTATTGAGGTTGTTATTGTTATTATTATTATTGCTGTTGGTATTATTATTATTGCTGTGATGCTGCTGAGATCCGACATAGGCATTGCCCGGTTCAGAGGCCGCTGGTATGTAGGGAGGATTCCCCAGAGAAGAGCTCACATCGCCAATGCTCTCCAAACTATCGGAACGAATGCACTGGAATAGAGAGAAAGATATTGTATAAGTATGGTTTTAGATACTTTTTGGTGGATAAATCTTAGAAGTTTTGGGCTATAATATCTATGAAAGATATGCAGAATATTCCTAGCTTTGGTTCCATATCTTTATCTTGGTTTTTGAAGCAGACGCTGATCTTGCATCAGGATCCTCCCATCAATTAATGATATTCTGATTCAGGCCACGCATAAACCCCGAAGGAGTCTGAGGACCCGCACTTAAAGTGCCTTTTCTGTTGACTTTCAACACGATACACTCACCTCATTCATCACTGGAGTCTGCTGCTGTGGGTTCTGCTGAGACTGTGGCAAGTTCTGGGACTGTGACTGTGACTGTGTCTGCTGCTGCTGTTGCTGTTGCGCCTGCTTCTTGGCACTGGTCCTCTTGGAGGTCTTTTTGGCTACCGGTGTTGGATTGCCATTGGCGTCGACCGTCTTCTTGCGCACATTCTTGGTGTTCGGCAGCTTGTTGTCCTTCTTCCACTTCATGCGACGATTCTGGAACCAGATCTTGATCTGACGCTCCGACAGCACCAGCGTATGGGCGATCTCGATGCGTCGCCGTCGCGTCAGGTAGCGATTGTAGTGGAACTCCTTCTCCAGTTCCAGGATCTGGTGTCGTGTGTAGGCGGTGCGTTGGCGTTTCGGTTCCATTCCCGGTTGATACGAGCCATTCGCTAAAAACGAAGAATATTTTCCATAATTAATGGCTTTGAAAGGAGGAACATTATATGGAAAGGGGAGTGGCATCCACAATTAATACACTTCAAATTGCGTTTCTCAATAAATCTCTTAGATAACTTGACAACCCTTAAAAAAGCCTCCGCCAAAGCCAAAAGTTTTCCTTTCACCTTGGAAGCGCGAGCACTGGAACTCCTTTTTGGAGGATGTGACGTTTGGGACGGGGTTTTAGTTGGGAGTAGAGGTGGGGGGTGGGGGGTGACTGTGTGCCAGCGGGGACATGAAAGACCTCCTTGTGGCAGGATAATTAATCAAAATCAAACAGCGCGCCTGGGCTGCGCTTGTCCTTGTCTGTCCATCGAAGGTTGCCGCATTTCGCGGCCACAATTTAGTTTTTCCCTCCCTGTCCAGGGTCGCAGCCTTAGCCCTTCCGCTTTTCCTCTTTTCCGCTTTTCCTCTTTTCCGTTGTCTTATTATTTTTTAATTTTTATCGCCGCCAAATAAATGCCTCGCACCTGCCACCGAAAGACCCAAAAGATGCCCAGACAGACATTTGGTGTCCATTGGATCAGAATTGTTGCACGCTCCATCAATTTCAATTTGCTGCCACATCTCCGATTATGTTGATGTTTCCATCAGAGTTTTCTCTTCGTTGCAACTGTTTCACATCCGCTGCTCCATTCGGGTTTTTGTACATTTATAAAAATTTCATTGCGTCTGTGACAGACAGCTTTCGATTTGATAGAAATATTTCAATCCCAGGCGAGGCCCAAAACTTAGATTAATGATATATTCTGTCAGTGTGTGTCCAGCGCTCTTCGGTGTCCAGCCAGCCGGCCGTTGACAGCCCCACAGGGTGGGAGGTGGGGCTGTGGGTTGGGTTGGGCTTTGTGGGTGGTCCAATGAAGAGAATGCTTGAACATGGGTCACTCGATTGGAAAAAGAAAAGCACAACAGATGCGCCTAAGATCTGCTGACAAGTTTTTTTTTATTCGCTTGTGGGTTTCAAAGTTGTCGAGGATTGGATTGAGAAAATGAAGATTATATTGTAAACTTCAAGGGTGGACAGCCAGCACTCTTAGATGGTCATCTGTCAGTGGGGAGGAGTGGTTCTTTCTTGGGGTCGATTTAGGAGAGTTTTTGTTCAGGAGGGGTCTGTTCAAGGGAGAATTTCTCTATCTTTCCATAGATAGAGGTATTTTCCCTTGGGACAAAAGGGTTCAGGGAGTCATATGTTCACCAATTTATGCTCAAAAGTTTATCTTGAAAAGGTTTATATACCAGAACAATCATAGAGTACTTCCATTAAAGAAGTGATAGTTTGGTATGCAATTTCCTTATCAAATAAACTCCTTTATAAGGAATTTTTTTATAGAAATCCTAATAGTAGTCTTGCTTGAGCAGGATATAAGGTACGTAGAATCTTCGGAAATCCCCAGAATCTTTTAAATCCTCCCCAAATAAAGTAAAAATTATAGAAAATCGAAAAAACTTCCTTTGCCTTACCAATTTCCTTTTCGTAATTGCATGTAATACCAAAATTCTTGAAATTACAGATATCATGAAACCGAAAAAACACAACTTAACAAATTTTCGCGGCATGAAATGAAGAAAATGAAACCGAGAAACCAGTAGGAAACGAAGAAAAAGGAAGAAAAACTAAACCAAATCGAAGGGCAAAAACAACAGCAATATCAATTACAAAGGGGAACACCTTCAAAGAGAGAGAGAGGGAGAGAAAGGACAGGGAAAGAAAAACACCTTTAGAGAGGGAGAGGTGCAGACATGTAGGACAGAAAGAGAGGGCGCGACAAAACCCAATGTCAGCTGCTGCTGCGTCAGGGGCCTATGACGCTGTCTGTGGCGTTGGCGTTGGCGGCGGCGGCATGCTGCGTTAATTCGTTTTTAATAAGTGCGTATCATTTCATTTCAACATTTCAACGAAACTGCCAGGGCAGACCAAGAAAAGAGAGGAAGAACTCAACGAAGGCGGAGGGGAAAGAGTAAACAGCAACGTCATGGTCGTGGCCCAGAAGAGGAACCGAAAAAGAGTGCCAATTGCATTTAAAACTGCCATAAGAATGGCAGCCAATTTATGAAAATGCCAAATCATACAAGGCCAAGGAAATCAAGATTGCACAAGTCCCCCCACCAGCGGTTGTGTTGCATGTGGCAAGAGAGCGAGAAGGCAGCGCTAAAGAGCTGCCAAATCGGAAAGAGAGGGGGAGCTGCAATATCTATGATATTGGCGCTCTCTAGGGATTTCAGTGGGACTTTGTGTGTGCCCCCTTTCCGATACCTCTTCGCATTGAACCCTCCTGAGTATTCCTACAATATATTCCAAATTCGAAGCCCCTGACTCATTCTGAAAACAGTTGTTGGCTGTCGGCATGTTTGTCCCATCCTAAAAAATTTCATATGATTTATCATGCATTTGTGACTCTACAAATTCATTCACAGAAAGAGAGGGAAAAGCCGGGCTGGGAGAGAGAAGAGAGCGGGTTCCCCCACATACCCAAAAACTATGTCAGACATTATTTCATAATCTCTTTTGTCTGGCGGCCTCATTTGGTGGGCCCTAATCCCCCAAATCCCAAAGCCCAATCCCAATTTTGAGGTGCGGTGGTGCCACCAGACAACTTCCGGGCTTCTCCTTTCGATTCGATTCGATTCTCCCCAGCACTTCATTCATTTTGCATTCGTTTGAGTGATTAATTATTCAGATAAGCTTTAAGCCAAAGAGTGTGTAAATATTTTTGTGGTTTAAAAAAGAAATTTGACTCGTGCCAGCGACAAACAAAATTAAAGATGGAAAGAAATCAAGCAACAAAAATATTTAACATCTGTCATAATTCATTTAGATGAACATTCATCAGAAATCATTTATAGAAAAAACCTGTTCCCCCTAGGAAATCGCTTCACGTTGCAGTTTTAAACAAATTGCTAGAAATTTATAATTTTTGAGATCTGCACTAATGAATGCCGCATTGCGCATACGCCGTGCTATCCATTCCAGCTGGGGTTCCATTCCAAGTTTAAACTTTGGATGTTTCTTACCCCTTAAAGTATCTGTGTGTGAGCTCATGGCAAGGCAACAAAAAAAGAGTAGAAAAAGGCAAGTCAACATTTCAACAACAGCGGGAGCTGCATCAGCAGCTTGTCAAGTGACTTGCAATTTGTGTGGCACAGCCAGGCGAAATAATAAAAATAAACATGAGCTCATGCTACTTACACATGTATGTGCCCCCTCCCCAGAGCACACCCCCAAGCCCCCATGGACCCATACATCATATATATCGTATATATATGTATTTTTGTGGCTCCACCGTAAAGTACCCGCAGCAGCACTTGAACTGGTTGCCGCCGCCACGCTGTGGGAGAATTGTTCTACGCCATGAATTTTTGTTCATTTAAACGCAAAAAATACTTTTGGGGCTCAGATTTTACCAAAATGGCTAAGAGCTTAGTGAGCATTTAAATTATAAAATATGTTAATTTATGCGGTTTCAAGGAGTTGGCAGAGATTTATGAGTCAATGGGGTACTAATTTGGGCTAAAACAATCTGAAAAATAAACTATAAAAAAAGTAATATTCAAGTATTTTTCGCGTAAAAAAATATAAATGGTTTGAAACGTATTTGTATGAAAAATGGGTTAAAGATATACAGAATGGAAATAAAAAGTTGCCCAAGAAACATTTTTAAAGAATTTTAGAGAATTTCCTTGTATTTAAATTCCCTTCCATTGCATACCTTCAAAAATTCCCACAAATGAGCCCCACTAAAATCATGTTTCCCTTCCCCAAAAATAGTGTTTATTTCACTTTCCCCTTCTCATGGCATAGCCCAAGAGAACGCACAACAACAAATGACCATCGAAAATGTTATTCAACTAAAAGCCAAACATCTTAGGCACTTGTTCCAAGACTCGCAATCGTTTTGTTTGTGGAAAATAGAATGGAATGGAGCCGCAAAATACCAGAAGAAAGACAGTAAGAAGCTCACGACTTTTAAGTCTCCGGACAAACAATGGAGCGACCTTGAAGATTCGTTTGCTTTCAACAAAAGAACACAAAGACACGCAGAAACCTCTCCAAAAATTGTCTCTAGTCTGTGCGAAAGATATAGAAGTATGGAAGTAGAAGTACAATGGTCGAAGGCAGAGAGCAATAAATGTACGCTAATTAATGCCAATTTCAATAATTTGCAAACAGTTGGGAGCTTCAGAGGAGAGAACTTTTATTGGCGTAAATTGCCAAATCAAGATAGGGACGGGTATATGTTAAAAGAAAGAGAGAGAAGCTCCATTCACTTGCTAGAGGGGGATCTCGCTAATTATGCTTTGTGCGAAGAACTCAGCGGAGATTCGGTCTCTGAGGCCAGTCTCTGGGTCTGATTCGATGTCTGGGTCCAGTATTTGTGTCTGAGTCCCCAGTATCTGTGTCTGTGCCTCAGCTGTTCGTGCCTCATCTGTCATAAAAGGCGAACTTCTTAATTTTTACTGCGTCATTTTCATCATTGTCATGCCCTGGGCCTGGGCCTGAGCCTGGGCCGCCGCCGGTAAACATTTTGCAAAAGGCGCAATATTCCAGTCGAGTTTTTACAGCATCTGTGTGTGCTGTGTGCCTTCATGTATCTGTATCTTTAGCTTGCACTTTTTTTTTGCCGTTGAGGCGGCTTTTCCGCAAGTCATCGGGTAACTGTGACTCTCAGCCTCAGTCTCTGTCTCAGGTCTCCTCCTCCTGCCCCTCTCGTGGTGTGGAAACTTAATCGTGGACTTGCCATTGAAATTCAGTTACAAGGCTGTTCACGTTTCACTGTTTATTGAATGCCCCATAGCCGCCACAGCAGCAGCAGCAGCAGCAGAGTATCTCTCTTTTTGTGTGTATTGTATATCGTATAAAACATGAAACTTGTACAAGTTTTAGCCACCTCATCTCTTGGGCCTCTCTGTCGTGCATGAAATCAATATTTTTCACCCAAGATTATGAGAGGTTTCCCTCTAACACATTAGCATGTGATACCTTCGGTTGAGAATGGTTTGATATATGGGAATTTCGTTGTATGTTAAAGCTGTGTTTACTCTAAACAACAAGTTTGGGACTTTAGATGGAAGATAGCTCCATTTTCCAACGAATTTTGATATAGATCAAAGCAGTTCCTACTCACAGTATAACCATACTTATAAGAAATCTTCATCTATTAAATCATTTTCTGAACCCTTTTTGGCCACTTGAGACATTTCTAGGTGTACTTAATACAAGTTTTCTCCTTTTCAGCCCAAATATGAAGCTTATATCCCTTTTCAACACCGTTTTTCTTACCTTTTAAAACTTTTCATGGTGCATCCAAGCTATTTTCAGTCACCAATACTTTTAGAAATTAAATGATAGCATATTTTCATAAGATCGAAGTTTTTACTACTCCCAAATCAACTTTTCCCATATCAAAATGTCATTTCCAACACTATTTTGCAAGTTTTAAAGCAATTATTATAAAGGAATCACACTCTATTAGGACTCTTTATGACTTTTACCAGTTCCACTGCCATCCCAAACTTTCATTTAAGAACCTTTCATTCTACTAAATCAACCTAATTTCCACAATCAAATCCCACTGTCCCCTTACCAACACTCAACAGTTTTTGATACCTTTTCAACACTTTTGTTGAATCTATTAAATAATCAACAAAATTGCTCTCTAAATACCATTTCACACATCTCTTTCAAACAAAACTTTGAACAAGTTTTGTGTTTTGGTGGGCCGTAGGGCAAAAAAACAAAAAGAAAGAAAAACTATAATAATAAATTGAGCAAAAGACCACACGCCACATCGCATAGTTTTTTTTTTGTTGGGCCTCTAGTCGGCAGAGGCAAGTGTTAAGCGAGTGTAAGTCATTTGTAAAGGGAACAACATGACACCGCTGGGGTACGGGGGGGGACACAGGTTTTGGGGCACATAACGAGACGAGAGACTCCGAGACGATACTCCGAGAGAGAGAGATGATGCACTGGCGATAATCAAGTTTCGTCTTGTTCTCGTAGTCGTGCGCTCATGATAAATGTCACAACATTAACATCAAATGACACGGACCATCCGTCACTCAGTCGGAGCCAAAGTCGAAGTCGGAGATGGAGATGGAGTCGGGTACGGTACGTACCTTGCGACTGTGTCAAACATGCCCCTGAGCGATCGTTTGTGCGTTCGTCTGTCCGTCCGTCCGTCCGTCCGTCTGTCTGATGGACTACTTTGATTTTTGATTTTTCTGATGCTTAGAGTCAGAGTCAATTCCCCAAGCGTCTCTCTGGAGTGGCCCGATGAGGCGCGTCGGAGTGGCGTAAAACGAAACATTATAATTACCCATTTGGGTCAAGGTTATACCCAAATTGGAGTACTCCATCAGGGCTCTGGGTCTCTCTCTGTGCTAATTAAAAAGCAATCTATCAGGGTCCGTGCGTGGAGACTCCTCGTGGGCCTCCGCGTAAATGCAGTCGACACCTACTTGATGCCCCTAAGGCATCCCACTCCCATTCCCAGCCATGCCCCATTCAGTAATATTAAAACAATAAGCGACGACAATCATCAGTTGGTAACCCACTCGACACTCGGACATATGGCTGAATGAATTCCTACGTTTTAGGCTGCGACAATTATGGGTAATTATCTGTGCCACATCGAAGTGGAATGGACTGTGGCTCATTCAGTGCTGCTGTTGCCTTCTGGTGAATGGTTTTGAACTCTGAAATGGAAACCTGTTCTCGGATCTGCATTCAGTTTTTGTATACAGCATTAATGGGGCTGTATATTCATAAAAGTTGTAAAGGCAAGCTCAAAGATTGGGTGATGTGAGTGAATGAGTGTTCAATGAGAGGTTGGACATGGTAACAAGTATTTAGAACTGTTTGAGACATTTTACAGAATTTCGAGACTTATTGAGGGTGTTTAAAATCCCGTTAGATCCGGTTACTAAGCTAGAAATCACTTGAACTTGGTTTGAATAATAATAAAGGGAACAAGAATTACTAGAGCCTAACTACGATCAATAAATATACCTAAAATTTTACTCCATTGCAGACATATTTCTTAGGAATCAATAAATATTTGTAGTCGAAAGGTTATAGTGTCGTCCTATGTTTTTGTTTAAAAAAAAAACTCAATTAAGATCCCACTTTCTTAAGGAAGAAATCACTGACATTTACCCTCAATCACTACGTTTTTTTTCCCATTAAGTACAATGTAAATTCCTATATTCCCTTGATCATTCCAATGATATATCAATTGACTCTGTGACGTCAAGGAAAACGAAGCCTGCGAAGCAACTTCAAGTGTCGAAAGAACCACTGGTAGAGGCCCGCAGAAGGCCTACATTTTGCAGAGAAAACTCACATAAAAAACCTAAAGATATAGTATATATAGTAAAGGAGCAGTATATACAGGAACATGTCACTTGGGTTGGTACACGGTCTTTAGCCTCTCCGACATGAGGCGTGGCAGTCTTGATTTTGATTAATGAGCTTTGGGAGTCGCAGTCGCAGTCGCAGTCGCAGTTTTCTTTCTTTGGCCTCTGTGTTTTTCGCCAAAGAGCGAACATTACAGAGGGGCCTGTCAGTGGATCAAGTGGGTGTTGGCAGCTAAGTAATTTAATTAGCATACCCCGAAAAAAAAATGGGGGCACCATGTCTGGGGGTCTTCTGGGAAAGGAGTGGGGAGGGGAGGAAACTTTCGACTTACCCACACCCGCCACATGGATCTTCTTCATCCAGGGATAGATGATCCGTTCGCCGTCGGTTGTTTCCGCCATCAGATCTTCGTCGCTGTCGGAGTCCCCCAGATCGTCGTCGTTGTCATTGGAGAGGAGTTCATCAGGTGATCGATCCAACATCAGACGATCCTCTTCCGACATATCATCCTGTATAAATCAATGGTTAATTTGCATTAGGGTTCTCTTCTAGGGTTTATTTTTTGGTTTATTACCACTTCGGATCCCATATCATCACAGCGCAATCTCATTCCCAGTTCTTGCAATTGTTGTCCGGCAGGTACAGCTTCTTCAATGCGTTTCTCTAGTTTTAAACCTGCATTGAGAGCAGATTATTATAAGGGGGTTACAAGGAGATGGCTTATAAAGTTGTAAATTAAAATATTCGTAGGATTTAGTTGATATTTTCATGAATTTTATGGTCTAGGCTTATAGTAGAATCTATAGAGGCCAATCGAGCAGACGACTCTCTTTTTAGAACAAAGATTGGAGCTGTTTAAGAGTGCTCTCACAATGATTGATTCTCAAAAAGGCTGATTTAGCTTAAGATTATTCACATAAAGAATCACCCTTACACCTAACGTATTCCCTTTCAGTACAGTTCATTACCACCTTGGAATAGGTGAATTTCTCGTATAATACAACCACGATTCCAAATCTAACCCTGTTCAGACTTCCGTATTTTATAGAACTCTCATTCCTTCTCCAATTGAAAACTCACCTAATTCCTGGAGACCCAGTGCTGTATTCGTGGGTGGTTCTGTGGAGGAGCATTGCAGCGGCAGATCCATCATCTGGGAGTGCGGCGAGTGCCCCTGAGAGTGTGTGCTGCCCACACTGCCATTCGCAGTGCCATAACCCCCGCCGTAACCCCCGTAGTATCCATTGGAGTTGGCGATGGCAGCTCCTCCAGAGCCGCTCCCACTGTTGGGGACATTCACCGACGGCCCGTAGCCGGCATTCGAAAGCGGCGCCGGATCGGAGTGCACGGCTCCGGCGGAGATGAACTCGGGGGCATGGTGGACGTAATATCCGAGGCTCTGGTGGGGATGCGCGTGCGGATGCGTATGCGAGTGTGGATGGTGGCTAGAGGGCGGTGTGGCGGCGGCATAGTTAGTGGTGTACCCACCGGCGGATGGCTGATGGACGCCGGACAACGCACTATTGCTGTGGTGGTGCGAGTGCGGGTGGGTGTGCGAGTGCGTGTGGGGATTGTGGTGATGGGCCATATAGTCGCTGACCATATCCGCCGGATGCATCGCATGCGGGTGACCAGACATGGCCGCTGCACCACCTGTCACCCCGCCAACCGAGCCACCGACACCGAGTGTTCCACCGCCGCTGCCGACTCCGACTCCGACGGCACTGTTCATGTGCCCCGTGGAGGCGGTCATGGAATAATGACCATTATAGTGATGATAGTCATCGGCCACGGGCGGAAATTTCGGATCCAGGCCATTGCCCATGGACATGGGACTCTGGACGTGATGGGGGGCATGTGGATAACCCATGAGGAATGAGCTCATGCTGACGGATCAGCCTTGGAGCACCGCCTGATCTTCCTTTCGATTTCGGAGCACCACTTGGCCTTCTACCGGAGCACCAATGTATATTCTAGTATTTCCGATTTCTGTTAGACGTTTTCTGACTTTTCAGTTTCCAACACTTTCACTCGGTTCGCACATATTCTTTCTCTTTTTTGAGTATTTCTCACACACTTTTCTTCAATGCTTTCTTTATATTTGCATTCTTTGGGTTATTTTTTTATAGGGGGCTCTTTTGAACACAACGCGAAGCTTTTCGCGTAACCGGCGTATGGAAAAACGGGAAAATAGAGAGATTTCAACGGAAAAACTGACTCTGACTCACGAGTGCTATGCGAACGTCGGAGAACCGTTCCATTCGAGCCGTGCTTTTGTTATGTTCCAGCAGGCGAGCTCTCGGCGCAAGCGAACCTGTTTTCCGTCTCCGTTTTTCAGTCTTCTCTCCCTCACTCGCGCTCTCTCCCTCACTCGCGCGCTCTCTATCCCTCTCTGTTTACCGCCATTCCATCGCCAGACGAAACCCGATTTACTGGTTTAAGAGACAGACACCGAAGGCCGGCCCACATGGAGTGTTTCGGCACGGACACTGTGGGCATTTGTGGAAGCCATGGCTGTGGTTCCTCTTCGTTTCACGCCATTTTCCACCACCAACTCGGTTATTCTCTCTCATTCTCTCTGGTGGTGAGGATAGAGAGAGGGATGTGTAAGTCCGAGCGAGATGGCATGACTGTTGGTCACACCCATTGAATGGGATTACAGTGGCGGAGAGGAATATTAAGACTGTTGACAAAGAGCAGTGTTACAGAGATTTAGATATATCAGATATATCAAAAAATATTTAAAAAATAATGCATATCTCATTGATCATTTTATTTGATATTTATTTATGAAATATTATCACTTGAATATTGTATCATAATAATTTTAATTGACAATCTAGTTTATAAGAAAACTGTGCTAATATTTATATATAAAACTAGGTATGGACGAAACTTTCAGTAGAACTCCAGCTCTTCCATAGAAAATATTTGTAATATTTTAAGGAAATAACATCATTTAAAACTACGTGCTTGCTATTATTACAGTCATTTCCATCTCGCTTTACACTATTTTGATAGTAGAAACACCAGTTACTAATCCATACTGACTTTCCTGTCCACCACTGTAACCAACCACTGTTCCTATTTATTCAGCATCGACTGTGCAGCCATACATGGACACATTTTTGGTTATTTTGCTGCGGGTGTGTGTGTGTGTGTGTTGGTGATTTGACAGTCATGGCGCATGCTCGAAAAGTGAATGCCAAGCACCGCCCATTTTCACTAGGCTTTCATCGATCCCGCACACTGTGTCTGTGTGTGGCTGCTCTGGACCAGAACCAGACCATTTATTTTCCACTTTCAGAACGGTCTCTTCTTATGTACAGATGCAGCAGCAGACTCTTGGCCGGCAAATATCGATCAGAGAAGAGAGAAAAAAAGACGTACATTGAATGTTGATTTCTCTGACGGAATCGGCTACCGACTTGAGAGGAGGCCGAGAGGCTGTTGTGAGACCTGGGGCTCTGACTTGCAATAATTTCAATTGAACATCGAACGAATATCACTTTGGCATTATGTTTTCCTATGTGATTATTGTTGTGGTTTGTCTGGGTGCTTCAGGAAGCGTTGGGAAGGGGGGAGGCTTGGGTTTGTTATCATTACTACCGTGATTCCATTGTTGAGATGAGCATGACGGGCAGATATTCAAATGAAGCGAACAAAACATGGAAAATCGATAGAATGATTGTTGTATATGCCACAGAAGGTCGTACATTTAACGCTTTAATATGGTTTTTTGTAAATATTTAGACTTGCTCTCCGACTTTCCACCAAATCCATTAAATCATTGCCCCTTTAACTTTTAAAAGAAAACCACTTTGACTCACACTTTTGCCATGTGTGACCGCGTCTGTCGCTGCCTAATTGCCGAATAATTGAACCACGATACGAAACAAACACCTCCATCCATCCCATCTACCTACTCTCTCCCAATTGGGTCCACGTGCTATATACCTATGTATATACCACCTCCTTCATCATTGTCCACGTCCCTGTGTGTGTGCTGTGGAGTATGGCCACTAATTAATCGACTTCCAACTGATTCGATTTTGATGGTCACCATCAAAACGTCATTAGGTGCCGTTAAGTGTATAAAACTTAAATTTAGTTTGTGGTTCGTGCCATGTGGAATATATGAATGAATTTCTGTGGACTTAGGTCTTCATTTTGCAGTCAAAAGTGTTCAAATTAATTGACTAGTGAATGCATACATATACTAATAGGGGCAGACTTTTGTTGGCTAATAGTATTGTGTGTTTTTCATTAGGATCTTTATTATTTATTGGCAAACATTAATTCCATCAAAGTATTGATATCTTTATTTACTCTTCTGTCGATTTGATTATGGGCGGTAATATGACGCTTAAATTTAGATAATTCTGAAGGTTAAAAGATAAGAAATCAGATCAAATCCATCAGAAGCACTTCTTCATAGAAAAACAGATAATTGAGAATATTTCTATATTTAAAACCAAAATTACTTTAAAATTGCATCTAAAGCATCTTCAGCTTTTGTTTGTTCCCTATTTTCCCTACTTTAGACTCCTCCTGGAGGAACTTTTGAGCCCGAGCGCATTAGTGGCTGCTACATTGAATTTACTCAACTCTGACAGAACTGCTTAAGGTGAAAGGAAGACCATCCAATGTGGGAGCCAAAGGAACAAAACTCAGACACAGACGAGGAGCAGAAGTTCTCTGAGAGCTTTGCGTCAGTGGCAATGGAGGGAAAAGGATGGTATACAAAGAAAGAGGATTGCATGGGATGGCCCAGGATGGTTGAAGGAGGGTTGTGTGTGTGTGTGCAGAGCATTTGAGTCCAAAATCCCAATTCAGATCCAGCAATCAGTTGCGACTGTCAGGCGGCGGCAAAAGGAAGTTCACTTGCTGCACGAGGCAACACAGAAAATGTGATTAATGATGCCACCACCATCGCAACATCCACATCCACATCCACATCCCAGCCATATTACGACCACCAATGCGAATATATATACACACAAATATATACATATATATACCCCCCATATATGGTTTGTTTCTTTGTTTTCTGTTCTGTTTGGTTCTTTAAGCCAGCCATCAAAAGTTTTTGATATAAACTTAAGAAACCCAAATATGAGGTATTTTTTATGCAAAATGGGCGGCAACCAAGTCACTGATTAACCGACTAATATGTGTAATTAAGGTTAGGGGAAGGGATAGGGGAATAAAACTTGTGTGTTCATAAATATTTTAAGAGTTTTCTAAGACATTTCCCTAAGCTGAAAGATTTCATCTCTCATCTAAGAACAAATCTCATTTCTTTCCTTACTCTTTGAAGAGATTTCCTAAGCTATTGGCCAAAAATGCCATTAAAACTAATTTCCATAATAAATGTAAACCCAATTCCTCCTCCCAGCCCACATTTACAACACCCCCCTAGACAGCCTTCAGTTAGAGACTGGCATTCCAATCAATCTGGTATGGAAATTGTGTTAACGACATGTTGACAAGTCGATGGAGTCGAGGAGGCCTAAGCCGGAGATGAACCCTGGCCAGGGGGGAATGGGAATCGCATCACAGGATGTTGATTAGCTGGAGAGACCTCCAGGAGGAGCCTTCGCCTTCTGCTTCCAGCGAAAACAACAGGACAATGAAGGTTCTTCTCCAAGGAATCGCTTGCCAAATGATTGATTGAGTGATTAATGATTGGCTGACTGACTGACTCGAGCCCCCGTGTGTGTGTGTGTGTGTGTATCTCTGGGAGCTTAAGAAATTAAAGCTTCTAACCGATTTGACTTTTATAGGTATTAAAGTCAAATTTACAAGACGAATCGAAAGTTTTGCATGGAGTCTAGACCCCAAGAGACGTCTCCTGCAAACAATTAAATCTGGTTCAAGCGTTTCTTTGGCCATTTATCAACTGTCTCAACTGTTTACCTGTCATATTATGACCAAAAACGGGGCCTAGATGGGGTCCCATCCACTGCGGAGATGAATGTTTAACGAAATTTACACTGCGGCTGTTTAAAATAATTACACGAATCACTTAAATGAGTCGAAGTCAAACGCTTTAGGGGCACTAATATCGAAGCTGAAACCGGAGACCGAGGACTGTAGACTGAAGACTGGGCATTCGACAGGCACCCATTATCCATGACAGATTATCTCTGATTGATTTTAAGTTTACTGCACAAGACCATAATGGAGAGCCGGTGCATGTGGACCAGGCAAGGGCTCGAGGCCAAAAGATCGCCTTTTTGCCGCCAATTGGTTAAAAAAGATGAAACCGTAATTGCCACGCATTAGCTCCAAAAACTTAGGAAATCTCCAGCCAAATTATGCTTAATGATGGTGGCAGTTTAAAAGCCCCCCCCCCCCCCCCCCTATTTTTCAAAGTTCTTAGAGTTTTCTCAAGACCCAAGCGGAGTTTAGAAATTGAGAAGAAGATCTTGGGTTTCCAAGTAACTCTATAAGTTTTCGTTCGAGTCATTTAAAGTTCCATTAAAATCTTTTCATTTAACTGAAAAAATTGTCATTCCCGATTTCGTAATTAGTTAAGACATCAAATGCATAGTTATAGGCGAATAATTATTCACTAGAAATTCGCATTTTTCTTAAGATCATGATAATTATGGATCATTTAGCAAATGACAGCAATAAATTCTGAAATGAAACTCATCTAATGATCAGGGAATTGTAGGGATGTTCTTGACATTTCAAGAGGGAAATTCGACTCTTTACATAATCGGAAATACATCAAAGAAACCGTATATTTTATAGAATATTTGAGAGAAATTCTTCATTAATTTAAATCGCCTTAATCCACCCTTGATTGACCCAAATTCTTGCCAAGAGGAAGTCTGTTTCTCTTGGTGAAAATATTTACAAAACTTTCTTTAAATATTTTTCACACCAAGCCCAAGATATCGCCTCATTCCAAAAGCCCAGCTTGAGTGTAAAATGGTACAAAAAGGCCCCCGAAAATACAAAAGACTAGAGCGCTTATCCATCAAAGAAAGTTTTTCTTTTGGTTAGTCCGAGCCGAAAACCTTTAATTTAGTGAAACTTTTTGAAGACCGCCGATCGATGCCGCTGCCGAAGCCCCGATGGATGGGCCTTTACTCAAAGCTTTACTCAAATTTCCAATTACGTCTGTGTCAATCATAATTAGTAACAACGGCGATTTTTCATTAAAGGGCTACACAAGATATACTGAACAGCAGCCGAAGAAAACTGGAATCCCAGAGAACTGGAATTCTGTTTCTCACACATATATGGCGGCACGGATCGGGAGCAGCTACAACATATCCAGAGGAGATATAGAGAGGCGATCCAGAGGTGGCCCAGAAGGGAGGAGGAGCATAAACGTGGCTAAAAGCGAGGCTCGGTTTTGTTGTAACATGTAATTTGGTAAGGCCTGGCGGTGTGTTATGAATGTGACTAATTAAATTTAAAGATATCCCAGAGATGATCAATCTTTGAAGCGCATCGAAGATGCGGAGATGGGGCCTAGGGATGCGGGGCAGGCACCGAAAAAAAAAAAAGAAAAAACAAAAAAAAATTTCACAAGATACAACACAAGAAGAAACAACAACAACCATCAGCACCCAAAGAGCACATTTGTTTCATGATTGAAATAATGATTAATGAACGCACCGCCAAAATTCAATTCGAATTTACTATGTATAGCCCGGGAGGGACTCGAATGCGATTGGGAACCGGGGTACCAGCGACCAGAGACCAGCCGGGACGCCGACTGTGTGTTCCATGCGTGAAATCCCAATCCAGCGAGTGGGACAGAGGCCATGCCAGAAACTGGAGGAAAGAGACGGTTAGAGCCGCCGCCACGAAAGTGCATGTGGGGCTCCCATGCTGGTCAACAACTGCAGCAAGCAGCAGTCACAGTCCTGGCCATAACCATCAATTACAGCTCTGTTTTCTTTTTTTTCTCATTCTACAGAGAGACACACTCTCAGTCGTTGTTCCTTTTGGAGAGAGAGAGAACGTTTTCATTTTACTTGAAATCGGCCAAATGGCTTTGTTAACAGCTTTTGTGCAGTGGCTTGGTTAATAAATGTTTATTTAATTGACTGCATATGTTCACGACTTGCTAGCACTCCCTACACCCTACACCCTACACCCCACACCCCACACCCTTCCATACTCCTCCTCAAGCGACTCCAATCAAGTTCAGGTTCAGTTCAAGAGTCATAATTATCATTCGGCTTCTCATCTTGCTCAACATCCCCATCCCCACAATTGAGCAATTCATTTGGCTTGTCATACCGATAAGTACTTTGGTGTAATGCTCAGATTAGAGACACAATCGCATTCGCGATTCGTATAGCAATTGCAGTTCTCCAGCGAACGAACGCTTTAATTAATGAACAATGCCTAATTGTCTGATGCCCAAGTTGCAGTTTTTCCAACTCACTTTTTTCCAAGTCACGAAACGAAGGCTTGAACAGTTTTCCATTGAAGTGGCTTACACTCTTGGCAAAGAGGCTGGGTCGTTCTAGGTTTGTTCAGTGGAAGGAAACGATTATTACATGACGTCTTTTGCTGGTTAGAAGTAACTTTTGCTAAGATTAAGAAACAAAAACTATGACATCATCAAAAGTTGGCCAAAATACAGACTTTTTTGTGTACCTTGCAATTCTTTACAAGACTTTTTCTGGAAAAAAGAACCAAAAAAGAAGAGATTACCATGAATTTATAATAATTACTCTATTTAAATACAAATCTAAATACTTTTTATTATAACTTTAAAGGGTATTCAATTGTGTTCACGTAGCCTAGTGTATTTTGCCTTTTGTTAGTTTTAAATCGCCTTTGGATTTTTGTTTTTATTAGCTTTAAAAATATAGTATTTGCTATTCCAAGGAAATATTCACAGCAAAAAATTAGACAAAGTAAAGCTGTAATTATCTAAAAATTATATGTCATAGTTACTCCTAAATAATATTGAGGAATATTCACTGTTTTTTTCTTGAAGCACTAGGGAGCAAGCTGCTGGCGCACTCGTGCGTCAACCCCCGGCTCACTCGCTTTGCTCGCGCCGATATGAGTAAAATATCGTTCGATATAGATATTCCTCTACACTATAAAGGTACTCTATGAAGATTTTCTTACTTAATGAATAATGCTGTATCTGAAAGTCCATCAATCTTACCGCCTACGATCATTTTTAGCGGATAAACTTTTATAGAAATCTCATCAAAGAAGGGAACTTATAAATAGAGGAATGGAGTCCTCATAGTCTATTATATTTTAGGACATCTCAATTACCCCGAAGATCTCCGTAGATCTGCGCACTGAAACAACCCAAAATCCATCACCAAATCGAATTGATCTCCCTTTTGGCCAAAAATTGTTCATTCTTTAGGGATCGACGAGGGTGTAACTTTTATAAGTGCTTGTGAGAGAGAGGATTCAGGGACCAGGGTCCAAGCATGTGTCGCCTGGAAAACAAATGATCGCAAGTCGAAAGGGAAACCCAAGCGAGAGAAATTCTTTGGGTCTTTCATTTTTTTTGTGAAGAAATCCACAGGAAGAAGAAAAAAGAAAGAAGAAGTAGAAACTTTTCAATACGAAAATGTCAGATAAATCGGCTCAGGATGCTCGGGCACAGTCCCAGTCCCCTGGGAATAATTAATGATGTGCTCCATATTCACGCATTGGTGTAGGTCCGACTGCTCTCCGGCGGTTCCTTTCTCCTCTCTCTCTCTCTTGCGACACGACAGACCGCCTGCATGTCCGTCGTCTGTTTGATTTTAGATTTCACCATCTTTCTTTTGCTGTCTCTCGTCTCGTTGTTTTTCCTGGCAAACTGTCACTTTTCCGTACCCAACAAACGTGACGTGCGTACGGCAGCGACACGTGAGAGAAAGACTTTTACCCGACACACGAGGAGATAGTAAAGATTACGATTTCGTTTTCCACAAAAGATGCATCTGCATTTGGGCATCTGCTTAGCATTGCATGCATACTCGTATCTCCTATCTGTCTGTCTGGATGGGTGTCTGGTAACATGGGAGGCCATCTCTCTTTCTCTGACCATCACTCATGGCTCAATGGCAACCACACGACCTCTACCCCATGACCTCCACTCCCCCAGCACCCAAGAATATATAAGCCACCAAGTTGACAGACAAGTGAAGCTCGGGCTTGGTGTGTGGACGGTTCCTGTTTCGCTTTTGTTTACTCTTTCTTTTGGTTCGATAATGGAGTTTGTGATATATCAATGAATCTCTCGATCTTGGGAGATCTTTAGAGACCTTGAATGATCAAAATAACTGGAAAATGAAGCTTTATTTGGATAAAGACTGGTGGGATACAAGGAGTCGACTTCTTCAGGGCACCCAACCATCATTATAATCATCGCAGTATATTCCCACCTTTCCCTTTTACGATTTTAATTTCATTTCTTATCGCAGGCTCAGGGCTTGGGGGTTCTCTGGGGTTGGGCTCTCACTCAAGGCACTTATCAGAGTGGGGGGGCGTTCCATAGGGGGGAAGGGAAACCTTGTCACTCGCACTCACAGCTAATCAACGCGACCTCAAAATGTAAATGGGACCCAGTCCCGGGCCTTGGGCAAACATTGTCGCCATTTTTATTCCTTGCTTTCTTTCCATTTCTTTTTCTCGCTGCCATCCCTGATCCTGTATATCCTGTTCATCCACTTGGACGTCTCGCGCTGCCTGCGTATCTGTCAGTCAAACTCGTGCAAAAAGATACTTTTCTTTTTGAGTCGTCTCTCCCTCTCCCTCTCCCGCTGCTCTCTTTTCGCTTTCTCCTGCCTGTTTTGGTTTTCTCCCACTTTATTTTTTGTTGTTTTGTTGGATTTTCTCTCTCTTTCGTTTTTTTTGACACATAAAAGGACACGCACCGCGTCACATCATGAAAGGATTGATTAATGATTCGTTGATTTTTCGCCCTTATTCTCTTTAGTTACACTTGGGCACATAATCCGCCTCGTCTTCATCGCTTCCATTCTATTTTTGCGGCAGGCGGCCTGGACAGCACGGCAGCAGGAGGTGGCAGTGGCAAAGGGGATATGGGAGGAGGACTAGCTAGTCCAATTTTAGCCTAAAGTGAGTTTTCAAGAGGAAACAATGCATTGCCAAGTTTTAAATGCTTCGATTTGGGTAGGGATGTGGCAGGGAATGGGTCGGAAACTTACCAAATTTAAGGAGATTGCAAGGCATGTTCTTAAGTTCAGCCTGAGAGAGATTCCAGCTGATGAATTCTTTAACTTTAGAAACTTAAAGCTCCGAAAGACTTACAAAAAAAACTTGATTTTAGAGCATTGAAAAATGATCAAAATGAAAGGGATCTTTCTTAGAATAATGATTGATTGACTGAAGAATTGAATTATGCTAATGAGACAATGAGATCTTTGAAAGATTAGTGTCTCTTTAAGACTGTATATATGTACCTCAAAGCATACAAATGTTCATGGTCCCACAGATCATTTTCAACAACTATTTATCTGTGGATGTTTAGTAGTCCTACTCTATTTGAAGGAGCTGGGCTTTTTCTCATATAGAAATCTCTTCCCTAAACGTATGTTCAATGGAATATTTCCAATATCCTTTTCCCACATGCCTTGATGCTTTCCCACCTCACATTAGCAAATCAAATGTGTGTCATTGAGGGCCACATCACACCGCACCACCTTAACTTAGAGACTTCTCAAATGGAATCCATTAAACGAAAACAAATGCTTATGGGCACGAGTGCAGCTCATGAATAAAACAACAGAAAGAAAGTAATTATCCCAGGAGAAAACACCCAGCCCAACCCATCAACCCAATCCCCAATACAGCCGCCCATAAGAACTGACAATTAAAAGGAGGGAAACCTTCCATGCACACCTTAATGAATGAGAGACACTTTGACAAAGTGTTGATATTCCAAGTAATTAAAAGGGAAAACTGGGGGGAAGGACTCCCCACGTAGACTAATTTCTGCTACTTCTTGAGTTTTGACCAATGTCCATTCGTTATTAGCCGCTTAAGCAGCTGTTGAAGGGGGACTACTGATGGGGAGGGTGGATCGGTTGCCTTTTTGGGGTAGAAACTGATGGAGGACGTGACACATGTCCGCTCTCGACTCTGGACACACAAGTAAATCTGTTTGGCATTCCACACAACAGAAACAGAGACTGGCCCCGTGGCCATTGCTCTGAAAAGCGAGAGAAATTCCCAGCCCAAAATGGACCCTTGGCTCGCACCATTTCCTTTTATTTTTCCAGGGGGTGGACACTGCTGTTTAAAGTGTCGAGTTTAGCGTCTTAAAACTAGAAAAATGATTCGATTCGATTCGGACACCAGCAGCAGCAGCAGCAGGAGCATTTCCTTCTCCATTCTACCTACAGATAATTTTAAAATTGGTCTTAAGTCCGTGAAGCGAAGGAGGATGGCCCAGAACAGCGGACAGCGGAGGAGGCATGGCCCAAAAACAGCGGACAGAAAGAACAGAGCTCAAAAAGAATGAAAGAGAGAGGGGAAAAAACATTTAAAAGGCAAAATGCGTAGAAACCTTCATCACGTTTGACTGACAGGTTTTCAAGATGTTCGCACTACCCAACCAAATGTTTCCGCTGCTTCCAAACTCCATTTCACTGACTTTTAGGTTGGGTTGGTGGGGAATCCTAAAAAATGGCCATCGTCAGGGGGAGAGATGGTAGATGTTTTGCATGGTTTAGGCAGTCCAAGGAAAATTATTTTCTTTATTTGAAATTGTACATTTATTTAAAAGAGTGTTGCATTCGGCTTGAAAGTTGTTGTGTATTGAACGAATTTTCTAATTTTTTGTTGTCTTTAGCCCAAGGCCTCGATGCTAGCGCTCCGCTTAATTGATTTTTAATAATTTAATAATCATTAATAATATAATATTAAGTCAATTTTCATAAAATTATTTTCTCTTTACCTAAATGGTACATTTTACATTACATTACAGTACATTTACATATACATTTACATAGAGCTCCGTCTTTCGGCGGGTAGGAATGCGTTCCACATGGCTTAGCATAGACACAAACCACATGATAACATATAGCTGCTTCGCTCTAGTTCGTACAGTTGTCTTTTTCTTGCAGAGGGGAAATGTAAGCAACTGAAACGAATGGAATGGAAAGCAATTTGAAACAGCAGGGAAAGAAGATACATATTTCAAGAATATCTAGATATTGAAGGATGAAATTTGTAATACAGTGGACCACCACTGTAGCGCTAGCTATTAAAATTGTATATATGTAGCTTAGGTTTTCCCATACCAACTTAATACGAGTATATCTTTAACGAATCTTCATTTCGAGAATTTCCGATACATCATAAACATTTGTTATTTTAAATAGCTTATATGTTTTCCAGCTTATTTTTCCAGCCATCATCTAAGATAATTTTAATTAGACCCCCCATAAATTATACCACTAAAAACTCGACTAAGGAGCTCACACGATACACCGAATTATCAGCAATGAAAAAGCAATATTTATTATATTAGTCATTAAATTTATTATCACCAAATATTTGTTATTATATCATTTAATTTATTAATCTCTATTGATTCCATTTCTCTACCTCCCTAATATCCATATAGTACAACATTCCTTTACCATATATTTATAGAAATTACAAATACATTGCCGTTCTTATCTTTTGGAGGCCTTATCACTTATTAGATATCTTCCGCCACAGAAGAAGTACTTTTATTATATCGAACCTTATCAAATAGTTATAATCATGCACAGACATGAGTAATGATATTTTCCAATGTCTTAATTAGGTTAAAAAGATAGTAAAGAAAATTCCCCAAGGACTGGCACGACAATATCAATTGGTTGGGGGTTTTTATTGGAGAATCTCGAGGGTGGGAAATCTCTTGGAGAACAAAAAAGGTATCCTGGCATAATGGGCGGCGACGGATGTGATTCAAGTGGCGTCGTAGCCATATGCAAATTGGGTAAAAGTGCATGGCCATTTGCACAAAACTGCAACTTTGCCGATTCTCAGCAACCAAACAGCACACCCTCTCCGCCTTCCCGACTCCCCCCAGAAATCGACGCCCCACAAACCACTTGACCCAAATGTCTTGTTCAGGCGAAGCACACACCCCACATAGAGGGTGTTCCCCCCTCCCACTACACTCCTTTTGGCCAAATTGTAATAGCAATTTGTATGCAAAATTTGGAGAATGTAAATTTCATGCAACACATCGAATAAATTGAAGTCAGCAGGAATACAAATGAAGGCAAAAGAATCGAAAGGAAGTACAAACAACAACAGCAGCAAATGTCCCATGTCCGGTGGGTGAAGAAGTTTTGAAATGTGTGATACTTGATTCAATTGAAAGGCAAATACTTTTGTGGACAAGTATGAGCCGAAGGCCAATTGATGGAATTGATTTCTGAACATACTTGTGCTACCCTTGTTCCAGTTTGAGCACTGAAATATACAAAATATATTGATATATTGGAACTGTTAGGGACCTGAGTCCTTTATTGTGCCCGTTAACATTATTTTTCTTAGAAATTAATGCTGTTTTATTGTGTGACAATCTTAATAATTCACTTCCAAGTATCTTTAGGGTATGTCATTTTATGGTCAGACTTTTTAAACTAATCTCTTGATCATTGCCTTGCCCTTATAAATGATAGTAAATACAATTTTTGCTTATCAATTAAAGTCAAACAAAATAATGTCAAAAGAGGGATTCATGCACCAAGAACGTTTAGCAAAGAATTTGGAAAGTATTTCAAGTAGATTCTCTTGGAGTGACTCATTTTTGGAGTTCTTAAGATTTGACAGGGGCAATCCTTAGAAAAGCCTTGTCAATTTCAATTAAGACATTATCTTTAACAACAAATTATGTCATTTAGTTTATAATAATAATGTTTAACAAAAAATACATTAAACAAAAGAGTGAATATAATTGATGAAGTATATCCCTAAATATTGCTAATGTTTCTACCATTTAAGCCAAAATGAGTTTATATCTAATATCACAATTTATATATCAGTAAATTCTTAATTATATTTAAGAAAAATAAACTTAATGTTACAAGACTTGCACTTTATCACATTTCACTTTAATAACTATCTGTTTTCGTTGTACATTGAACCACACAAACCTCTCTAGAACCGAATTTGTCCTTAAAGCTAATGTAAAACAAATTCGGATCTACAGGGTAGACGTGGAGCAAACTTGAGAACCAAAAAACTGCCTGCAGAGGACGGGGTGTGGAGCCCAGTGCCATGCCCGAGGGCGCCGAGAGGTGAGCAATCAGGACTGGAAAAAAAAGTGAAAATATTAATAAATATTTTATATGCTAGGTTTTGTGAGGGGGTATAATTTCGATGGGGAGCTACGCCGTGAAGGAACAAATTACATGCGCCTAGACCAAATTATATTTATCGTGCCACACGTGATGCGACGGCAACCGCCGTTTCCTTTCATTGTTGCCTACGTCGCCATCGCCATCGCCATCGCCTGGCGAAATTATGAAATGACCCATAAAGGTGATTACAAAGCTCACTGTTGCCGGCCAATTAAAGCCGAGGCATGTTCGAGGTCCGTGTCGATGTCGATGTCCGTGTCCAGAGTCACGAAACGACACCCGTGAGCCGGCAGCCGCCGTCTCTTCACTCTCGCTGCCAAACCCAAACTGAGACTAGGCCCCCAACGAATGGTGACCAGGTGGATGGCGTACAAGATTAGGCGAAACAGACCCGAAAAGAATGAATACAGAAAGTAATTCCATTCCTTATCGGAAGACGCGGCGATAAGATAAGACCGCACTGATAGTTCGTTCAAGTAATAGTATCTCTGCCTGGGTTCCCGGTGTCTTCTGTCTTCTGTCTTCAGTCTTCTGTCTTTCGTGGTGTGCTTAGTGCTCCATGTATCTAATTGATTGCTCGCGGATTATGGCACTTTCTTGTGTGATAAAAATATACTGAAAATTGGATAGACAAGAAAACACATTTAATGAATGATAGATCTGGTGTACGGTAGCGGTCTTTTGTTTGCACTGAAATCAATCAGGTTGCTGATTCCTTGGCTCGTCAGTAGTGGCCTTCTCGTAAGCCCTTCGAACCCAGTCAGTCGCCAGTCGACAGTCGGCAGTCGGCAGTAATTTGTTTGTAAAGTCTTCCTTCTGCAGTTAGGCGCCAGTTCCGTAAGCCTTCTTCTGCTCCACTTTTCCGCGTGATGATGATGATGATTCAGCATAAGCCCCCTGGGTAAGGAGTGCTGAGTAATGGTATGAGCGGGGGGTACTTCTGCCAGATGACTCTCTCTCTCTCTCTCTCTCTCTCTCTCTCTCTCTCTCTCTCTCTCTCTCCTCCTCTGTCAATGTGCGTCCTGTCCTGTAATGAAATTTCAATTAATTAATGACTTTTTAGCATTATTCATTAGCAAGTCAAAAACCTTTTCGTGCTCGGGTCCTGGATATCCTAGATCCTGGGGTAGGCGGTTACCCTAGAAATCCCCCGGATTAAGCCCCGTAAATGGCAACAAATCTTGCGTAAACAAAGGAAAGAGGACCAAAGCATTTGACTTTGCACACCCTCTAGCCAGCCAGCTCTCTCTCTCTCTCTCTTGCTCTCTCTCACTCACAGTCTGTCTCTTTTTGGTGCCTCTTTGTCTGCGGGCCGTCCGCCCGGTGGTTGTCCTTTTTGCAGCCTCAATATGGCTGCTCTGCTGGATAGCCATAGCCCCGGAGCAAGAGAGAGAGAGAGAGAGAGAGCCAGGACCAGGACTCTCTCTCCAAATTTGTGTACACATACAATCCACAAAAGAGCAAGGAGGGATGGATGATAGAGAAGGGTAGCTATAGATGGAAAGAGAAAGAGAAGATGGCGAGCGAGCCGTTAGGGTGAAGGACCAGGCCGAAGGGCAGCTGGAAGTCTCTCTCAATTTGTGGTGGGTTTTCGGGTACGATCACACGTCTGTTCTTAACAAAACTGCTGCTCTAAATAGCCCTAATTTCTTGGCCTTGACTAAATTAACGCCGTTTCGCCAAAAACCTGGAAATTTGCGAAAAACATGCCTTACATCACCACCTCGGACAGACACCCTCCCGCCTCGTACTCCAGCCTTAGATTGATTCCCTGCTAATTGATTTCACGTGGCCCAAAGTTAACACATTATTCTCCCCTTCCCCGCATATTTTATTGACACAAACGCAAATTGTCAGGAAATAAACATGCTCAACGGCTTTTTACCCACTCCGATCATGCGAACATAGCGTAAATATTGGGGTTTATTAAATATATTAACAAATAATAATTTGTACTATGGCAGTGTTGTACAGTCATGCTTGGACAGAGGCTAATGATGGTTGGGAGGAGTTTTATTTTTAGATAAAACGTAAGGGAGAAATATTTCCATAAACAACAAACATTTCCAGAGGCTAAATGATGGACATACTGTGGAAAGAAAGCTTGCACGAGTGTTGGTTCATGATTAAGAGTGCCCAGTGTTGAGTAAGTAACTAAAAAGGGTTACATTTCAGATAGAAAGATTCTAATACATTTCCTTAGCATTTTTAACTAGTCATTATATCTATAAGAAGTTGACTTCTCATTGAAGTATATTTTCGTTTTACTTTGAAGTTTCCAAACCACTTTTAAAGCTCTTTTCTGTTGTATTTATAAGCCAAATTGATTAATTAATTTGCTCATTTCATTGATATAAATATCGGTAGTATTATCTGTAATTGATAAACATGATGTATGAGCTGGTAAACTATTTTTTCGGCAGCTCTTTGAAATTTAGTTCTACTATTCAGGTAGCAACAATCCACTTTCCTTGAACACAAAAATCACTCAATCAGTGTGTTATTTAATGATAAAATATTCCCGCTGCCTCCAGATGGACATGATATGAAATGCAGCGACATAAAAGAGAGGAAGGAGAGAGACGAGAGACCCCAAAGAGTCGATCCCCGTCTGGCATGGAACGGAAGTTCCGCGAAAGTACACAAAAGGCGAGTCAAGAATGCGTATATCCCCCCGTGACAGACCCCTGACCAGACCCAGACCCAGACCCAGACCCCTCCTCTGCCCACTAGCATGTCCCCTGGACAACAGACCCATAAACCATTGAGCCGCGCCACCAGAGAGCACCAGAGAACACCACTACACAAAGGGGCAATGACTGTGTAAATTTTTCGCAATGTTGCTTTTAACACTCGAAGACAACTTCGCACATAAATCACAGAACCACTGGGTGACGGCTGATGGGTGGGGGGAGGAGATCATTTACCTGGCTACCCTGCCCTGCCCTGCCCCGAGTGCAGCATGGTCAGGGTGCAATTTTCCATCGAGCATTGCCCCACTGTACCGGCGAGGGGCTCTACCATATTGTTGTTTGCAGCAACGCAACGGACACTGAGAGCTTGAGAGGCCAAGGTTGTTTCAGTTTGCTGAATAATATTATTATTCTCTGCTCTTCGCTGTTTCCATCTTTCGCGCTATTCGCGGCGAAAAATTGAGAGCTAGAGAGACAGGTAGAAACGGAGAGACGAGACAGAAATAAGAATGAAAATAAAGAGGAAAAGATATTCCGAAAACCCCGCGGTTGTATTTATATTTTTTTTTGAACCTGCCCAAGTTTGCGGCATTTTGTATCTTTGTATCTGTATCTTTATTTGTGTGTTCGCGTATGGATATGGGTATGGGTATGGGCATGGCTATCCCCCTGGATCCCTGGATCACATACCGGTCCCTGTCTGGGAGCTTCTCTGGAGGTTCTCTTCTCTTGATGTTGTCGGTGCCTGTTTGTTGTTTACGAAAATACGCGCCTTCCTTTCTGGTTTCTTGTTTTTATTTTTATTTTTGTTACCTTTTTCCTCTCCTTTCCGCAGTTTTGTATTTTATTTCTTTTTAGTGTCTTAATTTATCTTTACGTCGGGGCTTAATGAAAATGCGCGGGTAATTCTTGTCTGTGTTCTCTGGGGGTTCTCCCTGTGGATATAGAGTGCACAATACTCTGAGGGTTCCCTCTGTGGACATACGAGTATAGATTGCAAGCTCCCTCTCTCCCTCTCTCTCTCTCTTTCTTTCTTTCAAGACAGCTGCATTTGCCCAGTTGATTGTTTGGAAAATTTGCATGAAATTCCAATAAATATGTCATATTGCAGTCACTCGAAAATGGGTGGAAAGAAGTTCCCACCTCAATTCGATTCCCCTCAGGGTTGTTGTTGATAATGTTGATTGGGGGTTGGGGTTGTGGGGTGTTTTTTTCTGGCTATGCTAATTCGATAGGGAATTTGATAGCATTGGAAAAATACACCATATGCAGCATGGCATGTTTGAATTCTTGGGGTAAATTCAATTCTTAGGGGGATTTTGTACGGTTATCAAGTCGTGTTCACAAATTTTGTGGGAATTTGTTTAGTCACTGTTTTTCAGCTTGTTCTTTCATTTACTCATTCTTTGAAACTGCATTTAAATGCATATATTTTCACACAACTTATGCAACATAACCTCATTTGGTGACCCATTGACACAGAACTGGCGTCACCAAAGCCACCAAAGCTGTATTTTCGCTGACTTCTTGCTGATTTGAATTTTAAAATGCTCTGCCCTGCTAGCCGCTTATACATATTTATAAGAGGACACACAATTCCCAGTCCAATCTCCTAAGAATTCACATCTTATCAGTTTTTCTCACTCTCTTGGTATAAGGTTAATTGCTCCTTTTATAGATTGAATAATTATCCGCGAAACAGCATCATAGCCCTGTCAAACAGATATCTACACCATAAAGATATTCCAAGCAAACAGGTCTCGTCATCATCCATACGAAATTAGTCATAAACTACAAAAAGATACTCGAACTGGCATTAAACTTGGGGGGAGATTTCGATATAATATAATCATAATAATCAAGACAGCGCACAAATGCATAAAGTAGCAATAAAAGTTGGTTGTTTTTTTCAAGTGTGACCCAGCAAGTTTTTTTTTTGTTTTAATTTCAATGATATTCTCATTTTGGCTATTAGTCAGTTGCCGTTTTGGTTTTGTTGAACAATTTGCATACAAGAACAAAATTGGAAAATGGGTTTATTTTCCAAACATTAGGGGAACGGCTTGGACTGAACCGTTTTGACCTTAGCCAAATGTGAATGTGGAGAGCTTAAGAAGGGGTGCCATATCGCCATATTGCTGCCTGCGCATCGGCGAACCTCGAAGTTTACGCACCTTACGCGCATCCACAGATGTACATCCCCCGGTATGTACGCATTAAGTGCAGCCGCTGCATCCACAGCGTCCTCGGGTTGGGTCAACGTCATCATCATCATCTTCATCTTCATCAGCATCAGCATCGCCAACTCTATATCTACTGCAGATGCTGCCAATCCCAGCCCCAGTCCTCAGAGCCACTCTCAGCCTCCTTCCAGCTTAACACTTTGCCACTGCCGTATATGTATCTTCATCATCATGATGATGGGGTCCCTCTTGCGCCTGTAGATGCGTTGCCTCTGAAGCTCCTTTTGCTTCTAGGGTTGGGGTGTTCTTTTTTGGGGTTTATGGAGCAGCTGTCGCCGCCTCTTGTGCACCCCGCCCCTCTAAAATTTCGGTATACTACTTAACCCATGCACTAAATGGCGGGACAAGTGTTTCCCGGCCCCCGCCGAAATGGTGCACGTGGATACGAGTACTTCTAGGGTGGCTCTCCGGGGGTGGGCTTTGGTAGTTATTGTTGCTGCTGTTCATGCCACTGATAGCGCGACAACGAGGTTGAAATTCGGTTTTCTTATTTCTTTTTTTGTGTCGTTCTCCTGCTCCTGACTTTTCCTGTGTTGAAGAGGGGCGGGGGGTGTGGAGAGGGGTGGGAAGTTTGCGTTCGGTTTTCTGCGCAAATGAAAAGTGGATGAAAGGAGAGCTTCAACCGCTCCGGCTTCTGCCTCTGCCTTTGCACATTTCCGGGCGCGCGACACTCACACCAATACAGAAACGCGGACACACACTCAGAGACAGGGGAGACACACAGATAGACACACATATACATACAGAGGCGACGACGAGTCAAAACGAGGACAGGCGCAGAGGCTTTGGAAATGGCAATTGACTATAGCACCCCCTTACGCTCCTGTGCCACTAAGTCTACCCCACTCCCGCCTCCACCATCCTTTCCACACCTCACACCCTGCCCCACTTACTCCCTCTCTCCCTCTCTCTCTCTCTCCCTCGCGCCTGTCTGTGGCACATGCGTACGAGTGTGTCCTTTGGCTCTGACTTTGGCGTTTAATCGTTTTTTCGGCGAATTTCCATTTAATAAAGTGTAATTTTCAAAACATACCTGATTGAAACCAATATTAAACATTAAATCCTTGCCATTGTCTGGCTTTTAAAAGTTTAAACCTTTTTATCACTAGGATGTATTTTAAATGAGGTTTTTTGTAGCACTTTTTGCACCGTTTAGCGTTTTTTTCGCTTTATTTTTTGCTGGCATGTTAATGAATGGCCCTGAATGAGGGCCTGATCCCAGGGCCGTCGCAGAATCCTGCAGGATAATGGTTGCTGCTCTGCTGCTGCGACGACGTCAGCTGCGTAGCGACGGGCGGGTGGAAGATAGCAAAACCGGGCCGTCCCGTTGAATGTTCCGCTACGCTCGGCGTCAAATTTCAAAGTGAAGTCGACTCTGAGAGCAGCAGAGACGTCGACCCACCAGGCCGCACCGCAAGGCCGCCGCACCACAGCCAGAGCCAGAGCCACAGCCACAGCCAGCTCTCGGGCCAAAGGCATGCTTTTGCTGCCAAAGTTGATAACAGCCATAATGCTCGCTCGCTCGCTCTCTCTCTCTCTCTCTCTACCGTTGCGTGTGTGTGTCCATTAGCAAGAGCGAGAGAGAGCAAGAATGAGCTGCAAAAGAGAGCAGCTCGCTCTCGGCTTCCACTCGAAGAAATACTCGTAGTACGTCAGCAACTGTTGATAAATGGTGGATTTTATGCGATCTTAGATTGGAAAAGAAGATAGAGAAAGATTACTCTACATTTGATATCAAGATAATTTTAAGTCTTAAAAGAAAATAAACCTGAAGGATTTCTAAGTGAATACGTTTCAAAAAGTGGAGAACAGATCATCGGAAAAGAATTAAGATGTTTTTGAAGTTAAAATTAAATATTTAAAGTTTAATTGAATCTTATTCTTGAAGAGTTGAAGAATCCTTTTTTCATCGTCCGCAATAATGTATTTTATTTATTCTATGATTAAGTTCTGTTCTATTAGCAACATGGAAAGAATGTCGGCATGGAATAATTACAGAAATATGAAATTTTTCAGGATAAATGAAAAGTATATGAAAATAGCTGTGGAAAGTTGTTTATCATCTAATTTCGCTAAAAACTTCAGAATATAAAAAATGATATTTCGAAATGTTCCTAAATTGTTCAGATATGTTTTAAGACATGTTTTTTTTATATATATTATAAATTCAATGTAAAAATGTTATCTAATATAGAGAGTTGCCTGCATTTCTGATATTTCTTTGGGTTTAACATTCGCAAAGTAAACTCCTACAAGCAAAATAGATTCCTGAATGCCTTAAAAATTTTTACCAGTGCACCCTACTCCTGTTCCTTTATTTTACAGGCCGTGACATCGCTTTACACACGCAATCCCAAATGTCTGACTTTTTGTGGGAGAGAGGACATAGAAACAGCTCATTTGTAGACATTTTGTGGATTCTATTTCCACTGTTTCTGAAATTGCCCAATACATTCTCGTCCTGACAGGATACCCTGACTGGGACCCTCAGCTCTCTTAGCAATTTACGAGGGCCAGCTCTCTCTCTCTCTCTCTCCGGACCTTCATCTTTTACCCTGTAGCCATGTCCATGTCCACTCTCCACGAGCTGAGAGTCAATGAAACTTCTTTGTTGTTCCTCTCCCGAAGCGACGGCAGAGTGCTCCGCGTGTTTTGAGAATGAAATCAAAGTGGGATATTTAAAGCCTCATTAATCAGGACCTCCGCTTCGCCCAAGGAAAGTTCTGGCTTTGTCCACGAGGGCGACTTCAAGAGGCGCTGAGTGCCCCTTTCATGGGGTGGAGATTGAAGTTGTTGGAGAGGGTGGAGTCGGACTCGGACTCGGAGACTGGGCGAAGATGCGCTCGTTAAATTCAAATTTGTTGCATTGATAATTACACAGATAATACCCAATGAAGGCGGGGGAGGACAACATTAAATATAGTAATTATGCAAGCCGTACAAAGCTAATATTTCAATTATGTGTTTTGCCGGAAAGTATCAGAGGAAAATGTAGTTTAATATGGTTTTAAATATACTAGATATATCTTTTGGATTGATAGATAAATTGTGAATGCATTAAAGTTTGCTGTAAAATGAATATGAATGCATTCAATCCAACTAATTTCAGCTGAAAATCGATTCTGCAGTGGTACTTTTGACCACCTTTGACACGAGTATAAAATTGAGTATATTGAGTCGGTTATATTAATCTTGGATTATTCTTCAATTAGGCCTACACGCCTTCAAAACTAAGTTTCTCTATCCATTCTAAAGCTATTTCGTTCTTCAGAAAAACTAATTCACATACTTTTCCGTACATTTTTCACACCACCAAACCGTCAAAAAGATGCAAAGATATCCGAAATATTTGTCATACGCCATTTCTTTATTTCCCGGAGCGCTGTCATAAAGAACCCAACCCAAAAAATATTGAGAAAATGAGCAACGCAAGCTGTTCTGTTCTTTAGTTCTAACGAGGAAAATCTATAGCTCGGGTTCCATTGTTTCTTTGGCATTTGCCATTTTTTTAAATTTATGACCCATATTTCCTACGTTTTTCGGTTTCCTTTTTTTATGCAACGCCTCTCTACCTGAGGCCGAGAGGCCAACAGGTAACCGGCCGGATTTAATGGTCGTAGCCTTGATATATTTGCCAAAAGATACGAAAATTTCTCTGTAGCATATCAAGCTCCTATCATATCTCATCTAATTTCATCCGACGTCATGGAACAGTTTCGAAAGATCTCTTGACTTTAGTTTATCAACTAAATATTTGAGTTTATTTTGTAGATTAACACGGGACCGACCCACGGGCCGGACCGGACCCGGACCGGGCCTAATGTACACCCAACGTTTTCCTGCCTTTCCCCCGCAATGGGTCTCTGGTTTTATTGTTGCATCGTGAGTGGCCAAACTCTGCTGCCGTGGCAATTTGATGATTTGTCGTAATGAATGCTAATTAAACGCATTCGTTTCTAGTTCACTTGCCAGCATCCGAATACGCTGCTAAATCGACCAGATATACGTTTGCTGTTTGGTATCGGTATGTACTCTCCTCTCCTCCTTTGTCTGGCTGGGCCTTCATCTGGTGCTTCGTTTTTAGCGGGGTAGGAAAGTGTGTCAAAAATTCTTAGGCGTATCCACACAGCCAGCAAGCAGCGCTCTTCTCTTCTACATATGTATATGCCGTCGGAGTTTAACAAACATCCGTACACTACACTCAGGCACAGTTGTCGACACAGAGAGACAGCGAGAATTCTAGATACAGATACAAATGCCGTCGGAACAGAGACCCGGCATAGATACAGATACAGATAGCTGTGTATGTACAGCACACAATTTGGGTATATCCACGATGTCGGCAGTGAAGTAAATGGAAACGCAAATAAAAGGTGCTAATTTCATGAGGGTTCAATTAGACGCTGGCGGCCCAACTGGCTGCTGTTGTACGATTTCTTTTCTTCGCGGTGGTTAGCGCAGTGCGACTAGTTGAAACTAAACCATACTAAATGTATCCAAAAACAAATATGATCCAGTTTCATTTTGCAATCCATTGTCAAGCGGAAATATGAAAAAATTTGCTGCATGAAGCAAAAAAAAAAACAAAAAGTAGGTCGCCCGAGCAGGGACTTGAACCCTGGACCCTTGGATTAAAAGTCCAATGCTCTACCGACTGAGCTACCCGGGCATGTGATGGAGGGATGCCACAAAGCCAATATGGTGTTATGCCGAAAGCTCACGCTCGAAACATATGCGCGTGAAAGCATTCTTGATTCTAATCTACCTGACTACATTTCGTTGAAAGTCGAATTTATTATAAAACAACCATAACACAAATTCAAATACAAAATTTGATGAGGAATTTCGTCATACCAAAAAATATTTGGACATTTCGTTTCTTACATCCTTTCGGTTCCTTAAGGACTTACAAAAAAGAAAATAAAAATTTTGAGTAGCAAAAAGATTGTGGTCCAACCATGTTGGTGGGCTGGAAACGGCAGTTCACTCCGGTACGCTATCCCACTACTGCCTACCACGGGAACTCTTGGCTGCTGGTTTTCACCCCTGGCCCGGTTCATCCCTCCTTAGCCAACCTGAATGCCGCGGACTCCTCCATGGCACCCATATTGATGGCAAGCTTAGTGCGGACGTTCCGTCAACATGAGCTGGTCCGTTACACAGTGATTCCCAGCCTCAGGCCATCCCACAATCTGACCTCACAGAAGCGTGATTACAGAAGATGCCAACCTTCCAGTCGGAGCTCTGATGTCTAACATTGCATTATGTGTCACTTTTATTGATTTGGCTTTTATTAAAACTGCCTTAGCGACTAATGAACTGCTCTATCGGCGACAAGTCGCTGTGGATTTTCTGCTTTGTTTGCATATAAGCAGTTCAGTAGTGAACTGCTCTATCGATAATCGCGCTGCCAACCATATTTCCCAACCATAAATTTTAGTGGTTGTTGCACATAATATGCAAGCAGTTCATTCTAGTTAAGTGTAAGACAAAAAAAACTTGTTTACCAAATATATAATAGAAAATTATGAATTACAAAAAATTAACAAAATAAAATGTAAAATAAATTGAAAAAAGAAAAAAATTTAAGTCGCCCGAGCAGGGACTTGAACCCTGGACCCTTGGATTAAAAGTCCAATGCTCTACCGACTGAGCTACCCGGGCATTCAACCGACGCTAGCCAAAGTACTAACAAAACCAACGTTCTTATCTCATTCTGATGACGTGGAACAAGTATTTTTAGTTTGAAAAAATAATTCTCTAAATCGAGAATAATAACTAAATATGAATACTGCAATAATTACGATGCAAGCAAAAAGAAATCGCCCGAGCAGGGACTTGAACCCTGGACCCTTGGATTAAAAGTCCAATGCTCTACCGACTGAGCTACCCGGGCATATAAATTTCCGGCGCAAAAGGCCCCTGAAAATCGTATCCTTTGATTTTGTAAAACCGTTCTTATTCCTTCGAAGAGGATACCTTCCGGAACTAAGTTCCTTAAGTACCTTATAGCAGGACATATCGAATTTTCGAAATTTTCGAATTTGTACGGGAAAATTCATTGTAGGTTTTCAATCCGGAAATAAAATTGTGCTGTTATAACATTTAATTCTATGAATATTGCAGAGTATGTAATGAAATTTTCATGATGTGCTAAAGATTCTCGATCGGATTAAAACCAGGAACATTACCCGGCCAGTCCAATGTCCTAATTTCCACTATTGATACATATTATTTTAGCTAATAGCACCCATCGCTGGAAAAAAAACCCATCAAACTTTTTGAATGTATCATTACACAATCCAATAACAAAGTTTCAAAAAATATGCCTGACCAATCTTGCTCGGTCTCTGCGACGATCCTTTGTCATACTTTCCCACCAAACTCAGACGTACCGACTGAATAATCTGCCTTCTAATATCTTTGAACCGATTTTAGATGCTGAAGTGCTTAAGAGTACGATCCTACTTTTATAATCTCTTGAGATGGTCTTTTACCGAATAGCGTGCAAAAACAAATTTTTTCTGACCCCAATGCCAATATACCTATCGGCTTTAGAAATTTTTGGCATTTTTATACCCGATACTCAATAGGAGTATAGATTTGTGGCTAAACTGGATGTGTGTGTAGTCCAGAAGGAAGCGTTTCCGACCCCATAAATTATTTTTATTCTTGATCATCATCAATAGCCGAGTCGATAGAGCCATGTTTGTCTGTCCGTCCCGATGAGCGCCTAGGGCTCAGAGACTATAAGAGCTAGAGCAACGATATTTTGTATCCAGACTGCCGAATCTGGATCAGACCGGATTATTGTTATAACCAAAAGGAACAAATAAACTTTCAGTGGCTAGTTCTGACTGATATTCTGTCTCTCTCGCCCACACTCTTTGTCGTTCAATGTATTCGGCGTCTGCCGGAGGAGAGCCATACTGTCAAAGTATCGGGTATAAATGTAAGATATTATTTAGACTATTGTTTATTCGTATTATTATCGCGGTGGCCTGGAATTTGTGATTACAAAAGTTCCTAAGGTTACGGCTTGTTTCTGCTGATTTTCTGCTGCTGCTTGAGTCGCGTCCGTATGCTGCTGTTCTCTCTTTCGACTGACTTTCTCGGTTTCCCTTCTTCCCTGCTGTTCCTGCTTATCAGCTGTTCATCTTCTGCTGTTATTACTGCTCTTGATCTGCTGTTGATCTTCCACTACTGCTGTTAACCACTGCTCCCTCAATGTGCCAGTTTTCCTTTTCATTCTTACATAAATGTAGAGTTGCGGTCGCAGCAGTAACTCACAACGTTATCTCTCGTTATAATTTGTTTTAATAAAAATGAGAAGTAATACTTGATATATACATTTCATGGCCTTCAAGGTCAAATATTATAGATCCTATACATTCCCGCTAATTTTTTTCTAAGGATCTCTTCAAAGCTGTGGTTTTTCTTATCGTATTTGCTGGCTGGTAGACTGGCAGACACATAAAATGGTAATGTTGTAAAATGGCACCTCAAGATAACAAATTCGTTGTCGAAATTATGCATTTTATTAATGATTTCCCCTTCCTACATACTGTGCTTAATACATTGGATTGGTTACTATGGGAAATTTTCCCGGAATATGCAGATTTCTAAGCCCTAAGACTTAAAGTTATAGGATTAAAACATTTGCTGAGAAAACGAGGGGGAACGTTGTGAGTTGCTGCTGCGACCACAACTCTACATTTATGCCCGATACTTAGACAGTATGGCTCTCCTCCGTCAGACGGCACTAACATTGAACGACAAAGATTGTGTGCGAGGGAGAAAGAAAATAAGGCAGAACGTTTCGTCGGGCGCTGCGTAGTGATCTGATCCAGATTCGGCAATCTGGTAGACATGGATTGTGCGTTCTTAATATTCTCTTGTCTTAAAAATTTTGGAGGCCACAGATTTTCGTCTTTTGTTGGGGGCGGAAGGTGGTGGGGGAAAACTTTGAAATAAACTTGTAAGAGTAAGATCTAACAGGAGTGTGGATACCAAATTTGGATGCTCTAGCTTATATGGTCTCTGAGATCTAGGCGCTAATTTTCAGCGATATGCAAAGCCGACCATGAAAGAGGCAGAGCGAGTGGGAATGAAATTGTTTTCTTTATTCTGGCTATAATATTGATATGATGTGGTTCAGATCTAAACAAGAAGATATAGTCATAGTCTACGATTCTGAATTTTTGGTTTTCTCGTATCCTTAAAATTGTGGAAGCCACAGATTTTCGTCCATTGTGGTGGCAGAAGTCACAGAAGTCTAGACACAAAATGTCGTTGATCTACGTCAAGGAAAAAAGTCAACATACAGCATCAATTTTTCAATATTTCGGGTTTTCGCAATGAAAAGTAAGGGCCATTGTTTAGAACACATACAGTTATCATTACTTCAGAAAAGAAAATTATGTATGTATACTAAAGTTACTAGGACAGAACATAAAATGTTAACGGAAAAAAGAATACATACAGCGAGGGAATTCCCTTTAATATTCCTAGAAATAGTTGGTAAAAAAGGAAAATCCCCGACTATTTTGACGCTTAGCTCGTTGCCTATCAAGTGTGTGTATTGGGTCTTATTATTACTCTTTAAAAAAAAAAAAAATGGAAAAAAGGAAGGAAATACAGTCTTTTGTGCGAAATTTGATTATCAGCCTATCATATAGTCAAATTAAGTCGATCCACCGTCCAGACCATCATGCGGAATAAGAAGAGATAAGGAAGGCCAAAGAAGCTATCGAGTTGCGACGAGAGAAGCAGCCTCAAGGAAGTCAATAAAAACCAGAAGATAAGTGCACCAAAATGGTCGGAACACATCGAAAAGAATTCCGGAGTCATTGTGCACCCAAAAGCAATTGATAATTTTTCGCACAAGGATGGTTTCAAGAGCCGAGTTCCACGAAAGAAACCATTGATTTCCGGCAAGCATGGAGGCGGTAGTGTAATGGTTTGGGACGCTATGGCGTCGCAACTTGGTGTTTGTGGAATGGAATATGGATCGCTTCCAGTTTAAGAAGATATTGGACGATTTGAAACCATCGGTAGATGCACTGAGCCTGGGAAGCAGTTGGATCTTCCAGCAGGACAAAGAACCAAAGCACTCCGCACATGTGCGGGATTGGTTGCTGTATTGTGCCCCAAGACAGCTTCGTTCACCACCCCACATCGAACATCTTTGGGACATTTTAGAAAGATTGGTACGGAAGTATGACATCAGCAGTCGGGAAAGTCTCAAAACCGCCTTTATTTGAGCTTGGGTCGAAGTTCCGCCCACAACAGGCTGTAATAGATGCCAATGGTGGACCAACCAAGTATTAACGAGGGGGAACGTTGTGAGTTGCTGCGGACACCGCAACTCTACATTTATACCCGATACTTAGTCAGTATGGCTCTTCTCCGGCAGACGCTGCTAATATTAAACGGCACGACAAAGAGTTCGTGCGAGAGAGACAGAAAATCAGTATGAACATGTCGTCGGGCGCTGCGTAGACACTGCAAATTGATTTGTTTCGCTTTGGCTATAAAAATGATCCAATCAGAACCAGATTCAGCAATCTGATAGCAATCTGGTCATTCTCTATGATTGCGCGTTTTTAGTTTTCTGGAATCTTCAATATTGTGGATGCCACATATTTTCGTCCTTTGTGGAGGTCCCTTCCGCCTCCTGTGGGGCGAAATTTTGAAATGTATGTGTAATAGTGACATATTACAGAAGTCTGGATACAAAATGTCGTTGCTCTAGCTCTTATAATCTTTGAGCCCTAGGCGCTTATAGGGACGGACAGACAGACGGGGTTCAATCGACTCGGCTATTGATGCTGATCAAGAATATATATACTTTATCCCTCTGGACGTTACACACCTCCATTTTCACCACAAATCTAACATATGTATGTACGCCTACACTCATTTTAAGTATCTTGATTTTTATAACATAATTATTATTTTTGATTTTTATTGAATAATTGTTATTATAATTATTATTCTTGATTTTTATTGAATAATTGTTATTATAATAGTTATTCTTGATTTTTGTTGTATAATTGTTATTATAATTGTTATTATAATTGTTATTCTTGATTTTTATTGAATAATCGTTATTATAATTGTTATTCTTGATTTTTATTGAATAATCGTTATTATAATTGTTATTCTTGATTTTTATTGAATAATCGTTATTATAATTGTTATTATAATTGTTATTCTTGATTTTTATTGAATAATCGTTATTATAATTGTTATTATAATTTTTATTCTTGATTTGTATTGAATAATCGTTATTATAATTGTTATTCTTGATTTTTATTGAATAATCGTTATTATAATTGTTATTCTTGATTGTTATTGAATAATTGTTATTATAATTGTTATTCTTGATTTTTATTGAATAATCGTTATTATAATTGTTATTATAATTGTTATTCTTGATTTTTATTGAATAATCGTTATTATAATTGTTATTCTTGATTTTTATTGAATAATCGTTATTATAATTGTTATTCTTGATTTTTATTGAATAATTGTTATTATAATTGTTATTATAATTGTTATTCTTGATTTTTATTGAATAATCGTTATTATAATTGTTATTATAATTGTTATTCTTGATTTTTATTGAATAATCGTTATTATAATTGTTATTCTTGATTTTTATTGAATAATTGTTATTCTTGATTTTTATTGAATAATCGTTATTATAATTGTTATTCTTGATTTTTATTGAATAATTGTTATTATAATTGTTATTCTTGATTTTTATTGAATAATCGTTATTATAATTGTTATTATAATTGTTATTCTTGATTTTTATTGAATAATCGTTATTATAATTGTTATTCTTGATTTTTATTGAATAATCGTTATTATAATTGTTATTCTTGATTTTTATTGAATAATCGTTATTATAATTGTTATTATAATTGTTATTCTTGATTTTTATTGAATAATCGTTATTATAATTGTTATTCTTGATTTTTATTGAATAATCGTTATTATAATTGTTATTATAATTGTTATTCTTGATTTTTATTGAATAATCGTTATTATAATTGTTATTCTTGATTTTTATTGAATAATCGTTATTATAATTGTTATTCTTGATTTTTATTGAATAATTGTTATTATAATTGTTATTCTTGATTTTTATTGAATAATCGTTATTATAATTGTTATTATAATTGTTATTCTTGATTTTTATTGAATAATCGTTATTATAATTGTTATTATAATTGTTATTCTTGATTTTTATTGAATAATCGTTATTATAATTGTTATTATAATTGTTATTATAATTGTTATTCTTGATTTTTATTGAATAATCGTTATTATAATTGTTATTATAATTGTTATTCTTGATTTTTATTGAATAATCGTTATTATAATTGTTATTCTTGATTTTTATTGAATAATCGTTATTATAATTGTTATTCTTGATTTTTATTGAATAATCGTTATTATAATTGTTATTCTTGATTTTTATAGAATAATCGTTATTATAATTGTTATTATAATTGTTATTCTTGATTTTTATTGAATAATCGTTATTATAATTGTTATTCTTGATTTTTATTGAATAATCGTTATTATAATTGTTATTCTTGATTTTTATTGAATAATCGTTATTATAATTGTTATTATAATTGTTATTCTTGATTTTTATTGAATAATCGTTATTATAATTGTTATTCTTGATTTTTATTGAATAATCGTTATTATAATTGTTATTATAATTGTTATTCTTGATTTTTATTGAATAATCGTTATTATAATTGTTATTATAATTGTTATTCTTGATTTTTATTGAATAATCGTTATTATAATTGTTATTCTTGATTTTTATAGAATAATCGTTATTATAATTGTTATTATAATTGTTATTCTTGATTTTTATTGAATAATCGTTATTATAATTGTTATTCTTGATTTTTATTGAATAATCGTTATTATAATTGTTATTCTTGATTTTTATTGAATAATCGTTATTATAATTGTTATTCTTGATTTTTATTGAATAATTTGTAAACTTTTAATAGCACGGTTTTATTATATGTTCTTCTGTCTTCATTGTCGTATATCAATTGATTTGTGTTGGCATATCGATACTTGTCGAGGACAAGTATCGATATATCGGGTACATTGGTATTTCTTATAATACTATCGATGAGTAACTAATATTCAAATCTTATAAACTAATATTCATATCTTACATTCGGGCAACCTGACTACAGATCGCCCACGATCTACACACTAAGGCATACAGTTGGTTAAACATTTCTTAGTCGGTATTGTCTTACTTTACATACTACTTCATCGATTAACAACATGAGACCATGGTTTTATCATTACACTCTACCCAGGGTTTAAGCCTTGCTGGTTCTAGTATACTTCGGAATGGCATTTGCGTCAACTGACAGTCATCAATGTCGACAACCTCATAACGATCATTATCCAAAACTCTATTGATCCTGTACGGTCCTCGATACTTTGGTGCGAACTTCTTATTGATCCCCGGTGTTGTGTCCACATGCCGGACTGCTACATAGTCACCAGGTTCATACTTTAATGGGGCTCTATGTTTATGGGCATACATCTTCTCATTTCTTTTCTGCGACAACCGTATGTTCTCACTTGCTATTTCTCTTATAGTTTCCAACTCTCTAAGTTCTGACGCTAACTTCTCCTCTAGGTATTCGGTTAATTCATCTACAACGGGTCCTTTCTGGGGTATTCCAAATAACAATGTGCTAGGTGTCTTTTTCGTACTGCTGTTAACGGAGTTATTAATGGCGTGCTCTACCTTGCTCATCAACCTATACCAATCGGCTTGCTCAAGGGGCTCTGACAGTTTTCCTAACATAGGAGTAAGAACACGATTCACCCGCTCCACTTGGCCATTCGCCTGCGGTGCACCTGTAGCTACCTTAATGTGCTCTATCCCTCTCTCCTGCAGAAAACTAGAGAACTCTAACGAGGTGAAACAGGTCCCACGATCTGATATTATCCTAGTAGGGCGACTATAGAAATCAAAATATTTACTTAAGGCATCCTTCGCTTCCCGCGTGCTGGTACTATTAACCGGGAACAATTTGACAAACTTAGTGAATGCATCTATTACCACAAGGAGGTGTTTTCGCTTAGATCTAATACTCGGCAATGGACCCAAATGATCAACATGTAGGGTATGAAAAGGAACACACGACTTTGGGATACTATGGAGCGTTCTGTTATGGATTGTTTTAGGCATCGAGTGTAGTATACACGGTAGACAGTTTCTGATGAACCTTGCCACTTTACTTCTCATTGACGGAAACCAGTAGGTCCTCAAAAGGTCACTCACGCACTTCTCTGCGGCCAAATGTCCTAGTTTTTCGTGTGACCGCCTTATCAACTGCTCTTCCATACACATTGGTACATAGAAACATAGTTTGTTTTCACAACTCCTCTTGTAAACAATACCATCTATCATTTCAAAATCTACTTCAATTCCATCCTCTAGCATTTTTCGAATCCTAACTACTTCCTTGTCTCGCATCTGTTCTGTTTGCAATATCAAATCAACATCTTCTGGCGTTGCACCTACTACCCCAACTATCAATGATTTTAGTAATCTTTCCTCCTGAAACTCTAACTTGTCCCTCTCTACTGTATCCTCAACACATTTTTTCACTTTATCTGAATTCCTACTACTAATGTACTTTACTCCCCCCACCACATCGTTAACGCTTCCTCTACATTGGCTCAAATCTCTAATTTCAATCTTCGATCCATCCTCTTCCCTATATTCACTATTCTCTATGTTATCTCTACAATCACTACCAAGGTTCTCTCTATCATCAGACTTCCACCTATTTCCCAATCTACTTCCTACTGCACTTGATTCTCCACACTCAATCGCAGGGTTCTCTACTGTACTACTACGCTCTCTACTGATATTTAATTCTCTACACTTAATCACAGGGTTCTCTACGGTACCTCTACGCTCTCTACTGATATTTAATTCTCTACACTTAATCACAGGGTTCTCTACGGTACCTCTATGCTCACTACTAGGGTTGTCTCTACTTACACTATTCCTTGTATAATGCTTTCTACTATCATCTTTTTCTAAATTAGACTTTTCTAAACCGTATTTGACTCTATAACCATCCTCTAACATATTCGTCACTTGATCTTGTCTGCTCAGCGCATCAACGTGCGCCATACTGGCCCCAGGTCTGTGCATAATGGAGTAATCATAGTTCTCTAACTCTAGGGACCACCGTGCTATCTTAGGACTAATTGACTTTCTGGTTAACGTCTGTACTAACGAATTACAATCCGTGATTATTTTGAAGGACCTATGCTCCAAATATGCTCTAAAACGCCTCAATGCATAAATTATAGCTAATGTCTCTAGTTCGAAACTATGATAACGTGATTCTGTTTCTGTTGTTTTGCCAGAATAATAGGACACAGGGTGCATCTTCCCATCATCTTGTCTTTGCATCAGTATTGCGCCATAACCGTATGAACTTGCGTCTGTATGTAATTCCGTTTCTCTATTTGGGCTAAAAATGGCTAATACCGGAGGATTTGCCAACGCATTCTTAAGAGTTTCAAACGTCTTCACCTGTTCTCTATTCATAGGAAACGGACCCCCTTCTTTTAACAACTGCACCAAGGGCTTAGCTGTCGTCGCAAATGACAACATGAAACGTCGAAAGTACGAAAAGAATCCCAAGCATGAGTGCAGTGCTTTTACATTTTGAGGGACTGGGTATTTTTTCAAGGCCTCAATATGGGAATCACTAGGAACTATTCCGTTTTGATTAACTTTATACCCCAGGAAATCGATGTTTCGATTGACAAACCTACACTTTTTTAAATTTATCTCTAAATTTTGCTCGCTAAACCGAATGCATAGTCTTTTTAATATATCCATGTGTTCTTCAACTGTTTTAGTCGCTACTAATATATCATCCATGTACACTACAATGCTTTTGTTCCTAATAAAGTCTCTCAAGAGCTCCGAAATAAATCTTTGAAAAATAGCTGATCCATTTTTTAACCCAAAGGGCATTCTCAAGTACTCATACTGTCCTTGCGGTGTCACAAACGATGTATACGGAACCGATTTTTCTTCTACGCCTATTTGATGATACCCGCTTTTCAAATCTATAATGGAAAAACAGCACTTGTTTTCTAAAAACTCAAGACAGTCCTCAATAAGGGGCAATGGGAAATTATCTTTAACAATTCGTTTGTTCAGACCACGGTAATCGACACACATTCGAAGTTCTCCTGATTTTTTTTTTACTAGGACCAACGGGGAAGCATAAGGAGACTCACTATGACGGATTACTTTCTTTTCTAACAGATCATCTACTATTTCAGCTACTTTCTCTCTCTCATGGTAGGATAAACGACGCGGAGTACAATGAAATGGTGTTGTTTCTGTTACACGAATCTGCATCTGATACTTTGGTGGTGCTTTAAAGTCAAATTCTTTGTGTAAATAGTATGTCTTAATAACTTCCCTACACTTTTCTGCAATAGTGGGGCCAAATTCGAAACCTACGTTAATATGTTCCTCTTCATCAATCTCTACCGACGCACAAAAGTTACTGAATTCGTCGCCTTGATTCATATTCTCGATGACCATTTTGTCATTCCTTGAGTTTTCTTGTGTCTGATTTTTAAATGGATTACAACGTTTGATTAGCTCGCTTCTTTCTGATTGATTACCGTCTAACTTATCATATAGTCTTATGTTAATATTATTTTTACTTTCGGTGAATAAAGACGCGCAGGTTAAACTAATAGCTTTTTGCTTTAGCGAACTTAATGGTGTGTGTTGCTTCGCATTGATATTTTTCTTATGAACTAATTTTACTTCAATAACTTTAAGGGCATCGCGTCCCAACAATACCGGCAAAGGCAGCATGTTATCATCTACGATGTTTAATAAAACGATATATTTCTTTGTGCAAAATTCAATATGGCACTTAAATTTTCCCCATATGGGAATTGGTTGTCCTCCTAGTCCATAGTATTTCCTAACTTCATTATAGGCTTCAACTATAGCCGACTTCGGTATCAAAGACTTATGAATAAAACTTACAGGGCTACCTGTATCAAATAGACTAAAAATACTGACGCCTCTTTGTTCACCAAACGGAAGTCATAAAGTGATTGACTGGACAGCCGCTAACTCGTCGTTGTTTTTTTCTCCTGGTCGCTCCTCATCTTGAACTGCAGCTACCCTAGTGGCCATCTTTCGTTTCGGGCACTGCGAATATAGGTGGCTGGTACTCCAACAGTTAAAACATGCTCCATCCGGTCTCTTTGGCTGACTGCATTCCTTCATAACGTGCCCAAATTGCCGACAGTTGTAGCAACGCATTGCGCCACCACCTTGCTGCTGCCCAACTGCCATACTCACATTTAGTTTTCCCTTTGTCATACCTTCGCTACGAATTGCTACGACGCCAGGAGCTCTTCTGACCTTATCATAGGTGACCATCTTGTCACGCAACTCGTTGAGTGTGGTGCAGTATAGCATGGATGCTGCCATGCCCGTCTTGTCCTGCAGTCCCTCTACGATGAATTTGACCACATCGCTCGTGGCCATGTCTGCTTGCGACGCTATGCTGCACATTGCGACGAAATATTGCAATGCGCTTTCATTATTTGCAATTTTCCGTGCCTCCAGTCGCTTTCCAATGTCCCACGCTGTCACTTTCTGCTCAAAGACGTTGAGCAATTCTGCTCGCATCAATTGCCAAGTCAAAGGCGCCACATGGTCGATGTACGCCTTCGCCGATCCGCCTAGCAGCCGCTTCGCTAATATCCAGCATTTTGACTCGGATACACCATGGAAATTCATAATGTCCTCAAAGTTACTTATCCAACTGGTTACAGCCTGGTCGTCATCTCCAGAAAATGGACGCATCAACGCCTCAATGTGTGTCAAGTCGATGCAATCCCTCGGCGTTTCCAACTCCATAGCCTCTTTCTCCGTTTTCAATATGCTTAATTTGAGATCAGCTAAGCGCTTGCGAGAAACGTACAATTGTTCCAACTGCTGCAAACGGCGCGATTCTTCTTCGTATTCATCTGATCGCATGGTCAATTTCGAACAAGCGTTGTCTTGTCGCGGCATGAATGCTTCTCGAGCCTTCTGCACATTTTCACCATGTTCTTCTGGCGCCGCTTTTACTGCGTGTTGTGCACTACGGTTGTCTCTGTCTATCTCGCGCTCAACCGGGACTGCAAAAATGTCTGCCTGCATAGTCTCGTCTGCGCTTGGCGCCGTATTTCCTAGCTCATGCGTGTCTTCCATGATTTTTTTCACTGCTGTACGTAATTGGTGTATGTTGGCATCTTGATCAAAATATACGTTTTGCCTACGCAATATGTCGCTAAGTTCACTTTTGGTTTTCGCTCTTATGTCCGCATAGTTCATCGCAGAGTTTTATTTATTTATTTTTTTTTTTGGGCAAACCCCACACCTGATATGTAAACTTTTAATAGCACGGTTTTATTATATGTTCTTCTGTCTTCATTGTCGTATATCAATTGATTTGTGTTGGCATATCGATACTTGTCGAGGACAAGTATCGATATATCGGGTACATTGGTATTTCTTATAATACTATCGATGAGTAACTAATATTCAAATCTTATAAACTAATATTCATATCTTACAAATTGTTATTATAATTGTTATTCTTGATTTTTATTGAATAATCGTTATTATAATTGTTATTCTTGATTTTTATTGAATAATCGTTATTATAATTGTTATTCTTGATTTTTATTGAATAATCGTTATTATAATTGTTATTATAATTGTTATTCTTGATTTTTATTGAATAATCGTTATTATAATTGTTATTATAATTGTTATTCTTGATTTTTATAGAATAATCGTTATTATAATTGTTATTCTTGATTTTTATTGAATAATCGTTATTATAATTGTTATTCTTGATTTTTATTGAATAATCGTTATTATAATTGTTATTCTTGATTTTTATTGAATAATCGTTATTATAATTGTTATTCTTGATTTTTATTGAATAATTGTTATTATAATTGTTATTCTTGATTTTTATTGAATAATCGTTATTATAATTGTTATTCTTGATTTTTATTGAATAATTGTTATTATAACTGTTATTCTTGATTTTTATTGAATAATTGTTATTATAACTGTTATTCTTGATTTTTATTGAATAATTGTTATTATAACTGTTATTCTTGATTTTTTTGAATAATTGTTATTCTAATTGTTATTCTTGATTTTTATTGAATAATCGTTATTATAATTGTTATTCTTGATTTTTTTGAATAATTGTTATTATAAATATTATTCTTGATTTTTATTGAATAATTGTTATTATAACTGTTATTCTTGATTTTTATTGAATAATTGTTATTATAATTGTTATTTTTGATTTTTTTGAATAATTGTTACTATAATTGTGCGTGCGAGAGAGACAGAAAATCAGTCTGAGCGTGACGTCGGGCGCTGCGTAGCCACTGCAAATTGATTTGTTTCCTTTGGCTATAAAAATGATCCGATCTGATCCAGATTCAGCAACCTGATAGATATGGTCATTATTTATGATTCTGCGTTTTTAGTTTTCTCGAATGTGCAATATTGTGGATGCAACAGATTTTCGTCCTTTGTGGGGGCGGAAGGGGGTGGTGCGAAATTTTGAGATATACGTTTTATAGTGAGATCTAACAGTAGTACGGACACTAAATTTGGTTACTCTAGCCTTAATACTCTCTGAGATTTGTGAATATCCCCAGATTTGCATCCTTTGCGGGGCGGAAGGGGGTGTGGCGAAATTTTGAAACAAACTCGTCTCGGTCTGATTTATTAGGAGTGTGGATACCAAATTTGGTTGCTCTAGCTTTTATAGTCTCTGAGATCTAGGCGCTAATGTTTTACTCTAAGCAAAGCCGCCTATGCTACGTGTGTGTTAGAGAGAGACAGGGCAAGAAAAAATGAAATTGTTTTCTTGATGCTGGCTATAATAATAATACGATCCAATTCAGATTCTGCAGTCATATATGGTCATTCTCTACGATTCTGCGTTTTTGGTTTTATCGTATCTTTAAAAATGTGGATGCCACAGATTTTCGTCCTTTGTGGGGGCGGAAGTGGGGGGGGGCGAAGTTTAGAAATATTTTTGTAGCAGTGACATGTCACAGAAGTCTGGATCCAAAACATCGTTGCTCTAGCTCTTATAGTCTTTGAGCATTAGGCGCTGAAGGGGACGGACAGACGGACGGACGGACAGACAGACAGGGCTCTATCGACTCGGCTATTGATGCTGATCAAGAATATATATTCTTTATAGGGTCGGAAACGATTCCTTCTGGACGTTACACACATCCACTTTTACCACAAATCTAATATACCACAATACTCATTTTGAGTATCGGGTATAAAAACGCTTCCTTCTGGACGTTACACACATCAATTTTCACCCATATACTCATTTTACGTATCGTAATCGTAATTTAAAAGTATTTGTTTAATAAATCCCTAAAATAATACATAAGCTATGGCCGCATGGGGAGATGAGAGAGTGTCATTGTTGTTACCATAATTATATTTGTTCGATTAGCTGCAGGAGTAGTAAGCGTTGTAACCGTTTAATCTTGAAGTGACGGGGTGGGATAAAGATTGGACGAAACACTCGATTTCTATCTTCGCTTTAATTTTTATGTGAAAATAATAAAAAAAGACTTTGAAAAAAAGAAAATAAAAATTTGGAGTAGCAAAAAGATTGTGGTCCAACCATGTTGGTGGGCTGGAAACGGCAGTTCACTCCGGTACGCTATCCCACTACTGCCTACCACGGGAACTCTTGGCTGCTGGTTTTCACCCCTGGCCCGGTTCATCCCTCCTTAGCCAACCTGAATGCCGCGGACTCCTCCATGGCACCCATATTGATGGCAAGCTTAGTGCGGACGTTCCGTCAACATGAGCTGGTCCGTTACACAGTGATTCCCAGCCTCAGGCCATCCCACAATCTGACCTCACAGAAGCGTGATTACAGAAGATGCCAACCTTCCAGTCGAAAGTCCGGGGTTTAATACTCAAAAACGAGTTACAAATTCGAAAGGTTTTCTAACCTGAACTGCTTTGCCGACATAATGAACTGCTCAACCGACAGAATTAAATTCTAATTTCACTGCTTTAAACTGCTTTGAGATGTACAATGCAATCGAAAACAAAATAAACTTTTTAAACGTAAAAAAATTTTTCTATTGACAAAAATAAGATCAGTCAAAAGAAAAATTCAAATATTAAAAAATTAAACAAAAAAAGAGAAAATAAAAATATATCAAAAAGTTTTCGCCCGAGCAGGGACTTGAACCCTGGACCCTTGGATTAAAAGTCCAATGCTCTACCGACTGAGCTACCCGGGCATTCAACCAACGCTTGCCAAAGTACTAACAAAACCAACGTTCTGATCCCATTCTGATGACGTGGAACAAGTATTTTTAGTTTGAAAAAGTATTTCTCTAAATCGAGAATAATAACTAAATATGAAGGCTGCAATGATTAAGAGCAAGCAAAAAGAAATCGCCCGAGCAGGGACTTGAACCCTGGACCCTTGGATTAAAAGTCCAATGCTCTACCGACTGAGCTACCCGGGCACTTGGGCCACCCCCGCCCACGCCTTCTTCTCAGAATAATGCCCACCCCAGCATCCCAAACAAAGCCTTGATCAGGAATAAGATGATATCTGGTGGTACATTTTAAAATAGTTTTTATTTTTTTATGCCATATTCATACATGTTTACAAATTGGTTTTGTTTTGTTTTGTCATTATATTTGTATGGTTTTTGTGGTTTCATAGTTGAAATTTCCATTTGATTTTCGATTCCATTTTTTTTTTAGAAACAATGCAATGCCTATGCAATTGAACCCAGATTAAGTTAATACATATACATACGAATTTCATTAAAAATTAGTTGCGTAATTTTATTTTTACATGGAATGCAGTTAAACTTTTTGCGCCCACTGTGCGTAAGCGCCCCCTTAACCCAAAAACTACAAACAGTGTTTTGTATATTGTATTGCATTTCGTTTCGGTTCAGACAAATTGCAATAAAAAACAATAAACCAATCGAAAGGGTGGGTGCATCAAATGAATGATTGAACAAATGTACAACGAAATGAAACAAAAAATAATAATAGTAATGATTAATTAATTTGTGCTAAGTATTTTTTGTTTGATTTTTATGCATTTTCCATCGCCATATTTTGTTCGATTTGTATCCCATTTTTGTTCTGTTTTCACTAAAAATTTGTCTTGCTAGTTCGATATACATATAATTTAGGCTTACGGGCTAGGGTTCACATAGACTACCGATAGTTCTAGAATGCACTAACCTTAGCTTAGCGAAAAGTACAGCATAAATAATTACATTACATTACGGTTATGGGGTTGGGTTTCCTTTAGCTTTTTCGAGTGTAACAATTCTCGTTCTATTCAAGATTTTCCTTTGCTTATTATTGATTACCTTTCGGTTTTGTTTTTGTTTTTGTTTTTTTTTTTTACAGACATGAAACATTGCTGAAAGAGGTCTCTAAATAAAAAATATATTCTTTTAATGCGGCTCGAAAGAAAGTCCAGTTTCCATATCGAATTCTATGCTAAATGTGAAATATTTTTTAGTTCCTGTTTGACTTCCGAATTTGTTCTTCAGTGGCAAATTATAAAACGATTTGAATCTTTTTTGTTTTTAGTTTTTGTTTTTGGATAAAATTAGTAAAGCATTTTCGAAGCTGCTAGAGCACTTTCAACAACACACAAAATAAACTGAACAGTAGAGATACTTTCAAAATACTTTCATTTCTAAACGAAACACAAACATAATAAAAAGAAAGCCGTCCCCCGAGTCCGAGGGCGCTCTCTGCTATTTACAAACTAAACAAAGCCTTATGTGGTTAACTAGATTTAGGTTATCTACTAGCTAGGTATTAAGTACACACTTTAGGACTCCCTGGAGGGCGGGGAATTGGGTTGGGTTTGGGCTTGGACTTGGATTGGGTATATCTTTAAACGAAGAACTAATGTTAGTTAGAAATCACTTTGAAATTATTGCAGATATTAGTTTTTGTTTAACTCGATCTTCATCTCTGTTCATCTCCTCATCTGTGCAGCTCTTAGGGACTAAAATTTATGCTAGACTTACAGACTAACAGCTTTTCGAATACTGCTTAGAGAAAGAGGTCCATCATACTGGGGGCGAACCACACGCATTCACATAAAGAAAGTCCAGAATTAGGGGAATAGAAAGGAAATCTCTCTGGGATCCCCAGGCAGTTGAGAGCTGTGCTCAATTCGGGGAAAGTTTTGAAGGGAAGGAAACGTATCGAATATCGAATAGAATTGTGTGATTGCTTGGGGTCCCACATCCAGTATCATAGACCCAAACGAGCTGCCGTGCGGGGGGCGGGGGAACAGCTCGTTTCTTAGCTTAACACGAATCAGTTGCAAACAAGAAACATCGTCTCTGATGTTGGTTGATCGACGGGAGAGCGGCGACTGGGACAGGCGGGTGGCGGTATGCGGTAGGCAAGATTTGGGGCAGGTGGTGGCTAGATCGCCTCAGCAGCAGAACATATTGCAGCCAACAATGTCCGTCTTGTAGTCCAGTTCCAGTTCCAGTTCCAGGTCCAGCTCCGGATCGGGCTCACAGTCCGATTCCAGCAGCTGTTCCATCATCTGCGGATGACGATTGTGCTCCTCCTGCTCCGCCTGCTGCTGCCTGATGATAACCTGAGATCAGAACTCTTGCGGATACTTGAGGCAATCGGCATTGGAGTTGCTGGCAGCGGATGAGAAGAGCGAATTGGGACCGTTGCCGGTACTATTGCTGCCTCCACCGCCGCCTGTCACACCCGCACCACCACCACCAACGACACCACTACCTCCACCACCATTACCATTACCGCCAAGGGACACAGCATCCTGCGGCCCCTGCGACTGATAGCTACCGGCCACACTGGCCGCCGCCGCCGCCGTCTGATATGGTTCCTGATACAACTGATTGAGTCTCTAACCAGTACCCGAAAAGTGCCACGCGTCCTATGCGCTCAGATGCGCAAACTGTGACGGATGGATATCGAACTGATGGTAGGGATGGCCATAGGGACCCATATGGTAGGGCACGATGTTCATCGAGGCCATCTTGTGCTCCTTCTTCCACTTCATGCGCCGGTTCTGGAACCAGATCTTGATCTGGCGCTCGGTCAGGCAGAGGGCATGGGCGATCTCGATGCGTCGCCGGCGTGTCAGGTAGCGATTAAAATGGAATTCCTTCTCCAGTTCCAGTGTTTGATAGCGGGTGTATGAGGTCCGTTGTCGTTTCGTCTCGCCATTGGCATTCACAGTACCTACAGGAGAAGACAGAACATAGAGAGATATTTTTGTTAGTTGGAGCAAGAAAATGTTTCTTAAATTAAGAGTTTTCTTTTGGAATATACTTAAAATATCTATTTCATTGTCATTTCCCTTCTAAGACTTGTTTTCTTTCACTCCTTCCAATATTTGTAGGCGTTTCTAGGCAATCCTCAAACGTTCAAGTGGACAAGACCCCATCCATACCCCCTTGAAGCCCCAGGCAGTTAATTTTCTCATTTATTTTGTGATTTTCTGCAACGTTGCGCATTTCATTTCATTTCATAAATATGACGTGTCAAACTGCAATTTGTTTGGCACCCGAAAAAAACAGACCAAAACCAAACCAAAAACCCAGAAACTTTTGTATTGCCAAGGCGAAGGAGGAGTTCGTTCTGGCCAAGGTAGGTATCACCCCCTAGACAGATGTTTGTCGCTTGCCCCCCACCCTCTTATTTTGTATCTTTTATATTCATGGCAAGATAATGACAATTTCCCGTTCATTGTGAGTCGCCCCCGAAAAAACTTTTCTGTCATCTGTATTGGGCCTCCGACTGGCGAGGCAGCGAGGGCGTTGGAAACGCGTCGTTCATAATGAGGGGGCGTGCTGTGGCAAAGTAGACTTTTAAAAGCCATTTACCGTGGCGTGTTATTATGGCCAAGTCCAAGTCAATTGGCCCGCCCGCCCGCCTCGTATTCGCTGCCAAAGAGCCAAAGCCAAAAGAGTTGCCAGAGACAATAGGCATGGGCACGAGCATGGGCCAATGCCTTCTGCAATAGATATTGTATCTCTAGTATTTATATCTGTGAAATGTGTGGCAGTCAGTCAATGTGATAGACGGCAACCGCTGGCTCTTCTATGTGTGGCTCTCTGTGTGTTCTCCAATCCCTATCTGTTGTACGAGGGGGGCGACTTAATTCTACGTTTCACTGATTTTATATGGGTCATGGCCCATTCGCTAAATGGGAATTGGTTATTGGATAAGATAAAGCAAAAGTTTTGCTGTTACAACAGTATCTTTCTGTAAATATCGATGTGAAATTTAGTTTACTTAAACTTTTTCCGACTTTTAAAAATGTTTAAAATGTGCCACACACAAGCTGTTGCTATCCCCCTCTTTCTGTCTTTTTTGGTGGCTGTCTGCTGTCTCATTTTCGTGGTCTTCGATGTGACGTTGGCGGAAGAGATGTCAGGGGCACATCAATCAGCGTGGAAAATCTAAATGGAATTTCCGATTAAAGTTGAAATTAATTACCGCTCATTTAATTAAAGTGAATTTGAGTGTGGCAAATGCTCCTCCAAGCACACAGATACACCAGCTTGAAGCATGTGTACATACAATATATGTATGTATGTATGGGTGTGTGCTTGGGGAAGCGCTAACATCAAAAGCTCTTTTCACATCCCTGGCTCGCTCTCTGGCTGCCACATCCTGAATGGGTGCCAAACTAATGACCAAGTAAACAGCCGGCAGACAGTAACCAGACAACCGGCCATCGGCTTCATCAGTCATGCGGATCAGCAGAGCGAGAGAGGGACAGACAGAGACAGAGACAGAAACAGACAGATACGAGGAGTGAAAGGGATGGCCACAAATTGAATTGCAGTAATCCGAGACCCAACCAAACTCTTGACCCAGTGCAGCTCCTTTTTTGTCTGGGCAGAACTGTCAGTCAGGTTATCAAATTTGATTGTGCAACTAATATTTCTAGTTTGCCATTAGACCCAAACTTTGACCCCCACCCCTCTGCAAAAAAACTTGGCAGACGGCTCTCGCTCAGAGGGTCAGACTGATGCATGATGTGCAGACATTTTTGAGTGTTTTCTTGTGACTATTTCATAAGCTCGGCTCTGACCTTGTCCAGGGACCCAGCACCAAATCAATAAACAGACAGCACTGCTCTTCCTGGTACTCGTATGTTCTCCATTTTTGCTGTTGTCAAATCATGTGAGTGCCTGCTGGCTGGCTGGCTGTGGCTATGGCTGTGGCAGAGACAACAAAGAGACATGCTGAACACTTGCACTGCCATCGACCATTTACAATTGTCAAATGTTGCTGTCATATGTTGCAATTTGTTTACAACACTACTATGCCCCCAAAAGTGGGAAGAAGGAGGGGTGAGACACAGCAGCAACAGCATTGCCAAATGTATCTCAGAGATGTTGGGTTGGAGGGGAGTTTTGAGAATAAAGGTATCTCTACTATAAAAAAAGAGCCAGAAAGTGTTCTAGATAGTTCTCCTTTTGAAGAGCTAAAGTTCCCTTGAATTCTTAGATAATTCTGCAACAGATCTGTGTTCTTCTCTCTCATTATGTCTTCTTTGCCCATCATCTCCCTCTGGGGAAGATCTCAGCATCATTCAGCCTAATACCCACTCTCAAATTCAGTTTGATTTCCGACTAAAGATCAACACACATCCGCAACCCGTTGAGTGTCAGCACTGTGGTCGTGGTCTTCCCAATCTTCGGCGTCAGTCTCTTTTTCTTTTGGTTAACTACATCGCGAGTAAGTAGCGCATCGCTGTCGTCATGGCCAGGCGCAAAAGCCTCCCGAATGAGTTGACAGGGCAGCCACAGAAACGGCACCTGGCATGTCATATCACTCCACATGCTTATATCTTATATCAGGGGGGGGACTGGTCGAGAGCCGAGAGAGCGAGAGAGATCCCGGGAGGAAGGAAGGCCTCTTGACAGCGCCAATGAGCGAACATTCGAAGCGTTTTACAAGTTTGTTCCCATTTCCCTGCCACCTCTCAATGGGACGTGGATGTGGCTGCTACGTCTGGGCATTTGTGAAATACTATATAGACATATTGGATATATACATTCACATATTTCCGAGACAGAACGCCCCAAGAATGAAGAATTCGCTTGTGTGTGACTTTTTGTTTGTTTGGATGTGTCTTTTGCTTTGTCATGTACTCTTTCTGGTCGGGTTTTGGGATTGTTTGAATATGATGTTTGTTCAAAAGATACATTTATTTGAAAGCTTAAATACGAGGGTTGTTCAATAAGTCCGTGACAAAGGCATCTATTAGCTGATTGTTGTCAAACTTGATAAACAACTCTGGGAACTCTACTCCATCCAATTTCAATGGTAAAAAAGTGATTTGCCGAAAGGCCAGGACGCCTATATGAGGTCTCCTCTGTATGAACCTTAAACAAGAGCTAAAAACTGCATCTTTCATTCTCAAATTAAACCAGAACTAAGTGTAGAGATTATATATCCTTCCATTCCTCCAAAAAGGGTATTCAAACTTCTACTTTTCGTTATGATTTTCTCACTTGTTGGTCGCTTTTTCATTTGCATTTCATGTAAGATGACGTCAAGTGCTTGTGACTCGACCAGCGGCTGACAGCCGCTTAACATATCAGTTGATATTTGAAATATTTTGGTGCATCCCCAGCCATCTCCCAGCCACGGGGATTGCATGCAAAAGATCTGTTTCAGAATTTATTAAGTGACGATCGACGGGTCGGTCCAGCTTGGACAGCATTCAGGGTTCTGCAATTCAAATTGCCATTGTCTTTGGGCCTGTGTTCCCCCAATGTTTTTGGTCTTTATCTCTTTGCATACTGGCTGGAAGATCGGGTCTGTGATTGACACGAGATTAGCATACGCAGAGACTCCTCTCAGCTCAGAGGGCAGGTTCAAAGTTAAGCAGAAAACCTTTGGCGTAGGTCAGACACACAGTCGCTGGGCCCAGGCCGAGGCCTGAAGTTTAATTGTATTTTTTTTGTTGTGGCGCAAATAGACGGCAACAAAAAAGATACTTGCGGCTTGTCACAAACACTTGTAGCAGTCATTTGTCAACGGACCGGCGTCTGGTCAGCGGAGGTAGGAATAAAAATAAAAAACATACAGCCCCAACAACAACTGAACATCGTCATCGTAATCAGCAACGTGTGCGGCACGGCACGGCACCAGAGACTCGACCGACTCCCAGCACCTGGGATCTCATCTGGCGGCCTCAGTTTTGATCTTATCCCAGCAAAAAAACATCTCTGAACTTGTTGTATTTCTTACAGGGAATCGCGACAAACCAACTCCAAAGTGTCCAATGAGTCAGGGCAGGTTCGTGCTCCGAAGGAAAGTTCATAAATCAACGCACTTCCGATTGGACATCCAACGGAGATCCAGTGTGCAGTGGCTACTTAATGAGTCGTTTAACCAAAACCCATTATCAATGTCAAAATTCCACTCCAAGATCATTACTCATAAGAAGAGGGTTGGTCTGTGGAGGGTTACAGATAGTTTTGGTAGAAATTTGTCACAAATTGAACTAATTAACTCGGCACATCTCTGGCTGTATCTGGGGTTTTATTCCCAAAACAGTTTGCACGACTTTTAGTATTAAGATTCCCTCAAAACAGTTCCATAAATAAATCAGACGGAGAGAGAATGGGAATGGGAATGGTATGGTATGGTATGGAGAGAGAGAGAGATGATGCCACGCTTGAGGTCGTTTGGAAGAAATAAATCTTGAACCATGAGAAGCGATCGGAATGGCATGGGCATGGGGATGAGTATAGGAATGGAGGATGGGCATGGGCATGGGCATGGGCATGGGCGAGGAGTCAAAAGGGCCGCCACAGGGGTCGTCAGGGACATGTGCAGCCCGCGCGGGTTAATTTCTTTCGGAAAAAGAAAATTAATCAAATATGTGCCTCAGTCTCAGTGCTATCTTGAGCATGTATCGCTTCGCTCTTTCTCTTTCTCTCAGTTGCATTCCTTAGGTGATAAATGATGATGCCGTGGTGTTTCCAGACTCTTTGTGTGTTGTGTGTGTGTTTTATTTTTGGGGCCATGCGACAAATGATGTGACATTTGTGATAATGAAAGTGTTACCCCTCTCCCCCTCTGGCACGCGCTAATAATACGCTCGGACAACAGGTGTTTTTGGGGTTCTATCGATGTCCACACACCATTAAAGTGCTATTAAATCGTAGTTACAACTACTGTCTGCCCCCGCCACTGGCACTGGCACTGGCCGTTGTCTGGGCTACATTTGTCACAGGAGCAGCATGGGAAAATGGGAATGGAAATGGTAACGGAGCTGCTCGGATCATTAATCACAATTCAAATAAAGGAAACGATGCAGTCAGGAGGGGAAGATGTTGGTCAAGTTGGAGACGGGGTCTGGTGGGGGGGCATCATCATAAAAAATGGCAAGAATATTAAAAACACTCCACGAAAATGGGATGCAGCCAATTTCTGGAGCATCCATGCCCCTCCCCAAACCACGATTTTGGGGTTCGTTCTTTTTGTTTTGGGTGCGAATTGTGCGTGGCCTTGTCCTCCCACTCCCCCCACTCTCTCTCTCTCTTTCTCTCTCAGGTTTTTTTTCGGGGCATTCGCGTGGCTGCCTTTTGGTTTTCGTGAAAAATGGAAATTATGTCAAGAAGTAAATTGATTATTTCGCTTTAAAGCATTTTTCAATTTATATTCCGTGTTTGTTGTCAACACGAAACACCATTCGGTGTTTCGTCAGTTCCCGACAATTCTTTTCCTTCGAGTGTTCTTTCGAATGGAGAGCCACTCAAGTGAAATGACATCATGTGGCACGAAGCTCGGCAACAGCTGATGCGGTCTGTTGGCAAATTAAACGATCTGAGCCCTGTAGTAGGTACAGGAATGAGCGGAGAGGGGACGGGGACGGGGACTCTGAGGATACCATCCATGGACGAAGGCATATGGTAGAGCATATGGTTTCCGGTTTGGCAATGGAAGATGAGGATTGAGGCTTTAAGGAATGGAAAAATGTATATTAAATTGTGATAATTATTTGCCTTCTCTTTCATTCAGTCTCTCAATGAAATTCTCCTTCAATTACTCCGCTGAAGCAACCAATCACCACAATTAAAAGTCCCATTTTGCCACCTTTAAAATCAACCTGTTGATTGGATATCCCACCACTTAAGTGCTTTTTGGGGGATTAGACGAGAGGCAAACGCCCTCAGGAGACACGTGACACCGCCCCCGACCTAACCCCAAAGCCAGGCAGTAGCAAATTCAACCCTTAGAGAGTCATTCCACCACTCGGAGGAGTTTCACAATAATTGTTTTCAATTCGAAACAGTTGCCAGAAGCACAACAACCCAACCCCACCCCACTCTCGCCCATCCTTCAATCCTCAATCCTCGCTCTCGGTGTTGGCTGAATAATGAGCTGAATAACAAATTATGCCGCTGTTTCTGTTTGTGTATTGTGTTGAAAATATAATAAATGAATTATCTGCATAATTAATGAGCTTTTAATTTTTAATGGCGCGTCGCAGGCTCCCAGGGTCCCCAGAAATGAAATGGGAATCCAAACAGAATGTTTGTTCTGAAGAACATCACCAGAGAGAGGGGTGAGGAGAGGAGTCGAGGTGAGGAGAGGAGTCGAGGTGAGGAGACCGTGACCGCGACCGAGACCGAGACATTGGTCAGCAGCGGCTGTGAGGTGGTTATCAGGGAACGCGTATCTTTTAGATACAATTTTAATGTGACTTCTTGCAAATTATTTATGCGCGCATTTTCGCTCAGATAATTATCGTTTATCTCTGATTTAAAGAGAGGAGAGGACTCTCCTCCACCCCTAAGATGATGATGATGATGATGCTGCTGTCTTTAGAGCTGTGTATGTATTGCATGTATGCTCTGTATTCATGCGTGTCTGTGTGTATGCCTGTTCATGTTCGAATCCAAAATGACTACCTCAGTTAATTATGGGGCTCCCGAGTAGGGAGCGAGCGAGCGTCGCGCATGCGCACATAAATTAGCAGAGCATCCAAGCAGTGGAAGGAAAACCTGTTTTTGAATCGCTCGCCCTTGGCCCCCCCCGTGTAAAGACCGCATAAACAGACACCCAGCCGCTGCCGCTGCCACTGCCACTGCCACTACCACCTCGCTCTCGCTCTGGCTCTCTTTTGGTGTGGAGATACCCTGCACCGTTGCACCCATTTTTAATGAGTGTCCTGTCGTCTGCAGTTGAATGAACGCGCTACAAAATGCGGCGTTGTCGTTTGTCTGGCTTCTGGAGTTCGTTCTCTCTCTTCTTTTTCCTGCTACCATGATTAACTGCTCGAGGTCTTTGACTGGCGCTGATGATGACCACGACCACGACTGCGACGGCGACCAGGACCAAATCAGCCAGAACCCAGACCCAATCGCAGGCCCAGACCCGCGACCAGACTCTGTAATCAATCAAAGGCACGTTGAAGAATCTGTGCTCTTTTTTTTTGCTCCTGCCTGGCTTTTGATTCACTCGCGTCGCACTCATTGACTTTCCATTAATAATTTCCTTTGTAAATTGCATCCTGTGGCAATTGTTGTAATTGTGATGAATTCTTTATTAATGCAAAAGGCGTGGAGCGCGGGGCAGATAATGCGAGTGGGGCACGGGCTACTGTCAATGGCGTTAGGTTCAATTATCTGCCATAATTCTTTGTGGAAGACATAGTGCCTGGTGCCTCAATTCATTTGCGATCCATCAGATTGCCTGAAAGCAATTTGCATTCGAATACTGTCTGTCCCCCTCCGCCTTCGATCAGAAGTCTTTAATTTGTTAGTGGATGCGATTTTGATGATGCATTTAAAGGCAATTATCTCGATTACATAAATCAGATGCAAGAGCATAGATCGTTTTATAATCAATAAAGTAAACACAGCACGAGTCGCGAATAAGTGCTCTACTTAAGCCATTAACCGCTCTATTTAAAGAGCAATTAATCATTCCGCTAACAGTATTCAAATCATGGCCTAATAGAGCTGTACGAAGCCACTGAAATTACTCTTATAGGTAATACATTTTTCTTACTCTGAAATCATTTGCATTTCATTATATGTATATTTTTAGCGATATGGAAATTTATAAGCTGCCCAAAAAATAATCAAAAATTTGTCTACCTCGTGGATGGTGCCTCGTAAATGCTGTTTCAACCCACAGCCCCGAGTTGAACAACTATTTCTACACATTTAATTAAATGGAAATACAAAATACACAGCCAGCCGGGCACCGCAATCAAAATTAACTTGAAATTTAACTTAAAGAAAAAAACGCCACGAAAATAAGCTTCGTTTTTAGAAAACAAAAGTATTCAACATGGCTGCGCCCGCTCTCAGAGCCAACAACATGTCAGAGAAGATGTGAACACGTTGAAAAAAAAAACGAGGAAAAAAATAAAAATAAAATTAAAAAAGCCCCAAACGACTCAGAGACTCGGAGGCTGAGGCTGGGGTCTCTCTGGAACTCTGAAGCTCTGAGGTGATGAAGATGAAGATGGTGAAGTGAAGTCAGGGCGCGGAACAAGTTTCTCAAAAACTTGCTACAAAGGTGTCTTTAAAAATCTTTTAATTTCGACTCTCGCGCGTATAGGAAATGTGCAAATTTGCTGTCGTCAGTGCTGGCTGGTGGGGAGAGACTCCATTCGAACTGGAGCTGCGACTGGGATTGGGACTGGGACTGGGAGGGACTGGGCAACAGGGAGACTGGGAGACTGGGAGCTCGAGGTAACCGCCCGCCTTTTAATGAACCGCGAAGTGCAGCGAAATGTTGTGAACAGTATTGGTGTCTGGCGTATCTGTGTGAGTGGAAAGTAAAGCATGAGTCCATGAGGCAGAGTCGGACTAAAAGTTGAAGTCGCTCTGGGCCCAAGGGCAGAACGTTGCCAACAAATTGCAATTGTTGCCATTGCATTCGAGCTGTCACTGCAGAAGGCAGGACACAGAGAGGTACGACACGGAGGAGGAGTGGGATCTGACCCTTGAACCGCAGTGCTTTTAGCACGCCATAAACAGGAAGAGGGCACAGAGGGAAGAGAGCAAAAAAGGTTACAAAATATGGCCAGGAAAAGCCAAGTGGAAGTGGCAGACATTTAAATCGAATTGGCTTGAGGTGGCGGGCCACTCGGTTTTAATCTGCGAAATGTAAGACGGTACTGCACGTAGCCAGCACCCAGCCAGCAGATACATATGTATCTGCCAGATAGACACACACACACATACGACAAGCCCTGGCCACGCGTGTAACTCAATTTTCAATGGAGGTGGCAGCCCCAGCCGAGCACACGTTCCACAATCCTCCGCCGCCTGACGCCTCCTCCTTCTGATTCCGGGACCAGGTCGCCCCGCCGTGGGTTTGTCTACTCAGCCAAATAGTTTTGCCGCCTGCATTAATAATTCACAATTTCATCTGGAATTGTATGCGATTTGTGATGGTTTTCGTTTAACTTGGTTTTCGTTTGTTTGCCCCAGCACACAGCTCCAAGGTCTGTGGCTCTCTCTGGGTTCCATAGCCTGTTGCTGGTTTTGTCAGTGGATTCAGGCACAGTGGACAGTACCCCACTGTCCAAGAGAGACTTGAATAGGGGTAAAAAAGTAATAAAGGTGAGAGCCAGACTGTATATAAGGCCGAAATTCCTTGGGAAAGTAAAGATATTGAAGCTCCAAAGCCAGTCTAAGAACATCGTGTCTTTGGCATAACATTCCAAGGGATTTTCAATAGCCTCCGATCTCCAGCTTCTTCTTGCATCCTTTCCTGCCCCAATTTATAGCCACTTTCGTACCACTGTGCGCACAGTGCGCTTATCGCCATTGCGTCACTTCATTTCATTTTGGTTAATGCGAAAAGAGATTAATATTCTATGCGTATCTCAGCGCAAAGGCGGCTAAAGAAAAAGGGGGAAAAACGGTAACAGGCTGGAATCCAAGAGTGGACTCCGAGTCGGACCTGCTTCAGGATCTGTGTGGCAGCCTGGCGGTGTGGCTGCCCCAACTCAAACAATCTGCAGATGTGCGCCAATTTGCGACTGAATTTGATAAATTCGCACTGCAGCGCTGCCGTGACACTCAGTTGGATTTATGGCTCGCACTTTTTCACCATTCAAATCGCAATTACTTTGCTTTATTCGCAATTTAATTTTCTCCCTCCCCCGCTTCCCCTCCGCGAGAGTATCTGAAAGATACGGCGCACTCAGCTTGATCTGTTTGCTCTCTAAACAATTGCAATGGAGAAAGAGTAAACAACATTTTGGATGCTTCCAAGTCCATTAGAATGTCGTTTCAGAGTGAAATGATTCTATTGCAGTCTGTATGTAGTCTTCCTCCTCCTACTTTGAATCGTATCGGAATAATGAATGTATCTGTAGCTGTATCGTATCGTATCTGTATCTGCATCTGTAGCTGTATCTGCGGGCGTTTCTGCGGCGGATGCCGCTGCGTTTGCATCTATCAGCGCTGGCACATCATCAGTCATTAGTGGCGCCATTGTTGGCTCTTTAAATATTGTTGTCTTTGTATCTTGTGAGTGGCCTCCATTGTTAGTGTCTCGTTCTACCATCCTCATCCTCCTCCTCATCCTCATACTCTTCCTCCTGGCCTTTCTTTCTTGTTCAGCTTTTATGCGCTTTTATTAACTTTGGCCAAAATGTGGCCGACTGCCACTTGAAGGCAGCCATCAATGGGCCACAATGTGTTTTCTTTTTGGTTTTGGGGCATAAACAATCCTCTGGGCTCTTTGGAGCGGACCAGCTCTTCAATCATCTTTTTTTAAAAGCCTTTTTCTTCACTTTTCTTCACTTCACTCTCTTGCCAAGTTGATTTGGGCTATACGATGAGTGATATTTTTAAATCAGACAATGCTTATCCCGCGGATAAAGGGTATATTTAGAACTGCACTATCGTTGACCTACAAACAAAAGGAAATTCTCTCTACGAATGTGTGTGGGGAATGTCTTTCCTTTCTAGCCTGCCTAATGAGCTCATGATTTCATATGCAAATTTCCCTCTTTCACTCTTGAGTGCCCATATCTTTCTTCAACGAACTGAAGAATGAATTTCAATTCAAGCAAAGTGACGATTCGTTTAGCAGCGACATCTCTGAATGAGAGAATTAGTTTCATTAAGAACAATCACTAGGCATTCGCCGACTCGCTGACTGATGGTTGCCAAAATTTACTGGTGGGATACCCTGAAAAATCGCTAATAATAGGGCTCCGACTCCTGCTCTGGGGCTTGAACCCATCATCGTCTTTGCGGTGGTGCAGTAAAATTAATTTATGTTCTACTGCACTTTCAGCACCTTGCGCTGCATCCCATACCCCATGCCCATTTTGCATTCACCTCTCGGTGGGCATTTTAAAAATGATTTTTGGGTTAGAAGCTCCCCTGGAAGGAGGCTGGGGGTACGACCAAATATAATAACAATCATTATGATTAAACGTAGCTATTTGAAAAGTCGTGTTCCAAGTTAATGAAAATGTAATTGAGCAACGAATGCCGCGCGCGTTTTTCCTGCACTGTGGCTGTGGCTCTGTCTCTCTGGGTCTGGGTCTGGGTCTTGGCCGCTGTCCTGGGGTCTCCATCTCCCTTTCTGGGTAGTGCCTGCCTGGTGTCTGGTGTTGCTGCAAAACAGCATGGCGGATCGAGGCAAGATCGAGAGCAGGAGCTGCTGCCAGCATAGACGAGTAGCGGGGACAGTGCAACAACAGCAGGTCCACCAAGCAGACACCAACACCCCAGACCCAGACCCAGACCCAAGTCCCCGTCCAGGCTGGGGCTGAGGCTGAGGCTGGGGCTGAAACATTCTCTGTGGTTGGGTTGCCTTGCAGCAGCCGTCGCGTATCTTGTATCTGGCATTCAACTCGTTTGCAAACTATTAATTTTGTGTAACATCCTGGCATCTGCAGAGCCACAGCCACAGCCACAGCCGCAGCCAGAGCCCAGAGAGCCTTCGGGTTGAACGGCACGACAGAGAGCAGCAGACCAAAAACCAAAGCCTGATCCGAAAGGTATTTGTAATTTAGATTTCGAAAATAGACTGGATTTTATAATGGTTTATGTATTAGATATTTGTTTTAGGGGGGGTTTCATTTAAGCACAACTTTCCTGAAGAGTTTTTCTCTACGTGCTGGAAGATAGATTGGCTTCTGTTTCATTAACCATTATATGTTCTGCATTTAGCCTAATTTCCCCTTGATCGAAGAAGCGTTTGAAGCCGATTCCAATGCCTTGCGAAATTGCCAAATAAATGCTGTATTAAAATTAAATAAATAAATAGCCCACTAATTGGGGTGCGGCCTGCATTGGCTGTACAAAAATTCAACAAATTGTCAACAAATTTTGTGGTTTATGCGGGAATGCCACACAGAAGAGGATGGGTCTAATAAGCATTTGACATTTTCGTAAGTGATGTCTGCCAGTCATCAGGTTGTATCTACATATATATCTATCTATCTATCGTATATTTGTATCTGCTTTGGTGCATCTTTTGATGATCTGCTTGGAGCAGTGCCAGCTTTGGTCTTGTCAATTAGAGAATGCCTTTTCGAATGCCAAACAAACTTCACAAGACTGCATGCGATATTAACTAAACATGGATCTATATATACCATGTATGCTCGTACCCCCCGCACTATGTACTGTGTACACCCATAAGTATTGGCCGAGCATTTAGCCAGAAGCTGTGTTTTTTTTTTTTTTTGTCTTGGGAGAAAAGTGTTTCGCAGAATTCTGGTTCTCGTTTTTTGTGTTCCTGTCGATATCTCTCTGAAAGATGGCGTTTTGGGGCATGGGGGTTTTTTCTTCTTACACATTTTAAAATGGTTGCCACAGTAACAACTTGACGTGATTATATGCAATCAGCGTCGTGCCCCCGTCCCATCGCTGGCCGCTTCTTCCCGCTTCCCTGAGCAACATGCACTTCAAATTTGCATAATTGTTAACATGATGTTGTAGCCTCTGCCTCTCTACTGTTGCTGTTATTTTTACTGGACTTTAATCAGGGAATGTTCGGGCCAGGCCCCACCCTTTTGCCTTTTGCCGCTGCCATACCCTAGATTGCCCTTTATTATTGGCATTAGAGCTGCTTGGCACCTGCAACAACGTGTTTTTTTCTTCTTATTTTTAATAGCGATTCTTAGTTTGGCAGCAGCAATTATAACTCGAAATCCAACACATGCCACCACAGGCACTTCTAATAAAGACATTTGCTGACGAAATTAAATTGAGTTGTGTGGCAGGTACGATAAAAAGTGGCAAAGCCTAATTGCCACAAACACACAAGGCTATTGACTCCTCCGGGTAGGAGGTGCGGCCACCATTAGGGGCAAAAGTCCACAAACAAGACCGAAGCCCAACCCCAAAGCCCAAGTATATCAATGTATCTCTAAGTAAGAGACTGTTGGCTGACACACACTCACAACTAATTGGCAGTCTCTCAGATGGGTTATAGTTATATGTATCTTAAAGATTCATGTACAAAATGTAGCTATAGATGGCTGCTTTTCATATTACCCTCAACAGAATATGATTAAGAAAGTAATTAAATCTCGTCGATGCATGAAAACTCAAGGGAAAACGGAACCAGAAAAAAGGCCAGCGCCAGACAGAGAGATGCAAAAAGAGCAGATGAAAAGATACATTTGAGAGAAGATCGCTGAGGAGATCTGACTGCCTTCCTCATTTCATTCATTCATTCATTCATTCGTTCCCTCCAGAAGTTCATGTTCTTCATTAGCCCTCCTTTTTGCTCAGCCATCAATTTGTACTGTGTGCCTCTCCACTTGCTGCAATTTGCATAACAGATACAGATACAGACACTCTGTGCTGTTGTTGCCTCTGCTGCCATGAGTTACAGATACATAAATAATAACAATGTGCCCCATTGATTGGAACCGCACATGAAACGAGTTTTCCACACACACACAAATCGAAATGGAAAATCAGCCAAAGTTTCCTTCAGTTGTTAATCAATATGTATCTGTATCTGTGACTGACTGACTGACTGTCGATTTATAAGTGCAGTGCAGTTCATGTGGCATTTCAACGTCTCTTTAATTGGCTGACATGTTGTGATTTTGGGTTGTCAAGAGCTGGAGCCCGTCCCTGGGGCGCAATATGGCCAATGGAAAATTGCAATTTTCCAAAGCAGGCAATTATCGATGGTTTGAAGGAGGAAAAAGCCCACACATTTGGACGGATACTTGAGCAGGGAAATCACCTACTTTTATAAGAAACTGTTGAAGGAACTTTTCTTATTTTTGTGGCTTTTTGGGTTCTCCTTCTCCCGACGAAACATTTGATAGATGATAGGCTTGGGCCTTCCCAAAGAATAGTTCCCAGAAGCCAGAGTCAAATGATTAATATAAATAAATATGACTACACAGAAAAATTTAATTATTTTTAGTTGTCGCTGAAATAATAAACGAGCTGCAAGCAAAATTCCACTCTGCTAGATCCAAGCAAATGTCAAACAATTTGCAATCCAATTAATCTTGTGGATCCCCCTCCTGCAGTACCTGCCACAAAGATCGAGCCCCCTCCTGTAGCACCTGCCCCAAAACGATGAAGAATCTTCTGCTGCGGTCAATAATTTGATTATGCCTGGGACCCCAATTGCGGCTCCGTTCGTGTTGTGAGAGGCTCTCCATCAATGGGTCATGAGAGGTGGCCAAAAAGGGAATCAATTTGACGATGAGGAATAGCACTGGGAGTCGGAGGTAACCGATAGGCAGCTGTGGCACATGGAGAAAAATCGGTATGGGCTCCATTGATACGATGAAAAATCGCTCAACAATTTTTCCGTTCACAAATTTTCCAGCCCAAAAAAATTTCCAATGAACATTTTTTGTTCGTTAAATTTAAATATAAACCGAGCGGAGTGCTGAGATTTATATCAGGTCTACACTATCTGTCTCTGTATCTGTATCTGCAGATGTATCTGTATCTGTATCTGGATCTGTGTGTTTCGGTTTTATGAGTTATTGTGGGAGTCAGTCCCAGTCTTAGCTGCGGGTAGCCCGGGCCTGTTCTACGATGGATCGCCTCCCCCATTTGTTTACAATTTTCACGCGCTACGATTTTCGCGGTCGAGTTTTTCACGCAGCGCTCCCACCACCTCCAGCTCTCCATCTGAAGAGGCGGATTGTGGGAGAGAGAGTGTAAGTGTGAGGGAATGCGTTGCTGCCGAGAGTATTGTTTATGTATTTTGACAAGATTCCCCGCGCGCACAGTTTGCCAGACAATTTGGTGGCAAGCAGCATGCCGGTAGCCACGATTGTTACGTTCCTCACTTGCAACATTTCGGCTGGCAAATGAGTGAGGCAGAGGCACATCGAAGTCCGTAATGAATGGGTTTTGATGGGGCAGCGATTGAGCTCAAAATGAAATGGCATTCAATGGGTTGTCAGTGGGTGGGTAATAATCCTCAAGCGATGATTCAGCTTCAGATTCATACATTTTTCCAGAGAAATATACTCGTGTATAATTTAATGAATCCACTAATTAATAATCAATGATCTTGCTACCCTTCCTTTGCCCCGATTCCCTCTTTTAATACGTATGTAAATCCAATTCAATACTCACTCTGTCCGAGATGCACTCTCTTCATCCATGGATAGATCTGTGGCGGATTCTTCTTTCCATTGCCGCTGTTCTGGCTGCTGCCCGCCTCGTTGCCGCTGTCGCTCTCCGAATCGGAGTCGCCGCCGCCAGGACTGTGCATCGGGACATTGACCACGCCCGGGACACCACCCACGCCCACACCACTGCCACCGCCGCCCACTGGGCCGACCCCAGCACCGCTGTGGTTGTTGTTGAGACTGACGGCAGCAGCAGCGGCCGCTAGGCTGCCACCCAGCACCCCCTTGTTGAGGGATCGTGCCACACTCTCCACCACGGAGCTGGGCGAGAGCTTCGGGGAAATGTCGCGCGTGGAGAGGTCCTGCGGGCTGGCCAATGATTGGTTGTTGTTGTTGTTGCTGCTGTTATTGTTGTTGTTGCTGCCACCACCCCCTCCGCCGCCACCACTGCCGCCCGGTGTGGTTGGATCATTGGCGTACTTGCAGCTGATGTTCGTCTGCTGCTGCTGCTGTTGCTGCTGTTGCGGGAGTTGCTGCTGCGCTAGTTGTTGCTGCTGCTGTGCCGCCACTGCCGCCGCGGCATGGGCATGTTGCTGCTGCTGCTGTTGCTGTTGCTGCTGCTGCTGCTGTTGCAACAACAGACGCTGCGGCTGCAGCTGTGTGTAGTCCACCATATCCGGATTACCCTGTCCGCCGTATGCCGCCGCCTGGTTGGCGTAGTGCGCCTGCGGCGTGTTCGGATACAGGTTGGGCGTGTACGCTGCCGCCGCTGGAAAATAGTCGTTGGCTCCGGGCGTGGCTGCCCCAGAATTCCCGGGCCCACCGTTGGTGCCCCCACCGCCTGGCACGGCGGCACCGTTGCTGCTGCCCGCACTGGCATTGGCGCCCGGATGACTTTGCTGGGGATTCATCTGCTGGGGATAGCAGGAGGCCAGCGAGTTGACAAACTGGTACGAGGACATGGCAAAGCAATCGGGATCCATTCTGCAGCCAGTCTTTGTGTCGCTCGGTCGTCTAGGAATCGATTAGTATCTGCAAAAGAGAGAGAGAGAGGGAGAGAAGAGTGGGAATCCCATTAGTTATGGATGCAGGAAGATGTGTGCTGTAGGTGTTGGATAAGAACCTCTGCCTTTTTTAAGCATAAGATCTCATTTGGTGATGGGTAATGCATAATATTTGCATAATCAAGAAGAAAGATTAGTGAAAGATCCTTCCTGAGAAGTTTGCCCATTCCAAAGATCATGTAGATCCTTCCTCTTCCGTTCCCTACAGATATCCCAATCAAATGGCATTCAAACCACTGTGCCCTGGCCTCGTCCCTGGAGTCCGTTGATTGGTTCCTCCCCCAAAGTGTTGTGCGGCCGTTAATAATTTCACTGGCTTTCGTTTGGCTTCTACTTGGTTATTATTATTATTATTATAACTTTTAGAACGGTAAAGAATCGGGTTTCACGTCCCCGAGAAAGAGAGAGAAAGAGAGAGAGTTCACTGCCTAAGCATGCAATTTAACCAAGAACCAAGGCACAGGCACCGCAGTGCATCGTAGTGGAGTGGAGTGAAGTGGATATATATTTATATATATACAACAAGTATTGGGAGTTTGGGTTTTGTGGAATGCCTGGACCGCCCACTCTTCTGGACACACTTTGCGGCACAAAAAACTTTTGCTGGAGCTGCACTTGTCCGGGGCCCAGGCCAGGCATCGCTCCAACCATCGCACAGAACCAGTGCCAGTGCCAGTGCCAGTGTTTGTTCAATGGAGGAAAAACTTGTATTCCTTTTGGAGTCGAGTCGCTGGAGATAGCAAACAAAAGCAATGACCGAGGCACAACCTCTCTGCCTCTCTGCCACTCTGCCACTTCTGCTCTTCCCTGCCCCTTCTGCTGCAGGAGGAGGAAGCCATAGCCATCCAGGCTGAAAATCGCCTGAAAGCCGAAAAAGTGCAAAACGCAATGGCAAAAGAGGCCAAGCGAGGCCGATGCACATGAACATGGCCAAAATAAGATAGAGAGAGCAGAACTTTGGCCAAAAACAATGCAACGAACTCTGCCACTTCCATGCCCCGCTGTATCTCTGTATCCCTTTTTTTGTGTGCCTTGAAACCAATAATTTTGATTCAGTGGGCAATTTAACCCTTTAGCATGTTGGCCAAATGAAAGGAGCCCAATGTTGGGCTTAAATTAAAACGCCGTACGAAAGGTCTCAGTCCCCCCCCCCCCCCCCACTACCCCTCTCAAGATAAAAACAGAAATGGCCAAGAAGACACGAGCAGCACAGCACTGGGCAAATGCTCAGGCACTGGACAGAGATTTATTTGATGAGCAGCAGCGCTTTACAAAACAGAACAGAACGTGGCCAAGGAAATACTTGTACTTATTGTAAGCTGCTAGCCTTCAGCAGGGTATCTCCCTCCCACTTCCACTTCCACTGCCACTCCACTCCCCCGCCCTACGATTACAGACTTTAACGGTGGTTACCCCTTAAAGAAAACCCTCGCCGATTCGATTTGGCAATATGAGAATTATAGTTGTAGGTACAAGCGCCAATGTTTAGGCCCGGACACAAGGCCGAAAATCAACGAAGAAAATTATAGGATCAACATTTGACTCCGACTTTGAACGTTGAACCTTTGACTGGCAGATATTTGTACAATCCGTACGGACGGGGTCGGATCGATTTGGTGGCAAATGGGAATGGAAGCGATGAAAATTGATTAAGTGGAGAGATCCCAAAAGATTCACAGTAATCAATCGATGAACGAATGATGGCAGATAGTTAACGTAGCTGAGAGATCTTTAAGTGGAGGTTAAATTGATATCTGAAGATTGTATAACTCTCTGTTCCGCTCTGCTCTGCTCTGCTCTGCCCATTCCTCTGCATTTTTCAGTCGGAAAACAAACGTAAGGCGGCTGCTTCCGTTGATTTTTCTGATCACTTAAGGGCAAATTAAAAATTCAGTAAAATTCGGAGACGGGGCTCATAAATTATACCACGAATTTTTCGAAAATTGTTTTCCAAATAGTTGAGGCGACAAGCGGTTCAATTGGTGTTAATTAAATCCATGAATAATAAGAACGCAAAGCGAATTTGCGGGCACCCGAAAAGAGCCAAAGATACACAGAGGGAGAGACACACAGATACAGATACATCTCTTGCATTGAGAGACGGGGGGCAGAGGGACTGCCGCCAGACATTGTCTTAGATTGGCGATCGTCGGTCCATGTCATAAGAAAGCCATAAATTATGGCAATTCTTTCGGGGCCCCGGCGACATTTTGGTTTCGAGACGAGGGAGCGAACAAGCCCGGTTTTTCCTTTTGTCCCGAACCAGGGTTCCATCCATCCATCCACTCCTCTATTGTATAAACAATTTTTAATATGCCTTCAAATGGGGAGTGAAATTTCTTTTTTTTTTCTCGATACTTAAACCGCAGAACGAATTTCCTTTCCCCGGTCCGGTCCCCGGTGGCGGTCGCAGCATTTTCCGTTTCACATTGCTGCCACAGGTAAGAGAGCGGACGGATCTCGAAAGGAAAGTGAGGCAAGGTAATACTCTTATAAAATAAACAGCAATTGAGTTGCACATGCGTCTGTTTGGTCCGCCGTGAGCGCAATAAATCAATTTGGGGGCAACTTCGAAGGCGACAGCTGAAAAGGGTTTTTCATGAAAAATACCTCAAGACATTGACGGGGTTCTCGTATCAGAGAGAGAGGTCGAGGAGTGTTTGACTTTTGTACGTTTCAGGGGGGTTGAGGCTGAGGCTGGGCATATGCGTAATTAAGATGATTAACTTTTGCATAATCGATAATTAAAGCGGTTTTTTTAAGGGGTTTCTTTGGATTTTTATATAGGATTGATGGCACCCTGTTCATATGTATCTTTCTCCCTGCTGTAGATGGTTTTGCATATATATCTTCCTCTGTATTATTATAAGTCTAGTTTGGGTATGTTATGGAAGGAAATGCATAGATTTGGGGTTACTAAAGAAGCCTATAATAAATGCAGCTTTGATATCTTCAATGTACTGTACAGGGTACTATTTCCTACAAGAAACACTTTATACTTCTCAAAAAATATAGAATTCGTTTAGGCAATACATTTATTAAAGTACATCTCTACCTGAAAATGGAATTCTCTATATATTCCCTATGGAATAGTTGACTATTAAAGGGAAAATACATTAAAGACACAGAAAATAAACCATTCATTAAAATTAATTGTCTAAATATACCTGTAGAACTCACTGCAACAAATCAAACCTGTTTTTTCGTCTATAAACAACTATTCTTCGTCAAAGACTAGTCAAAACTATCATAAGTTTTATATTCCTCTGTTGCTGCCTCAAACTAGCCCCCCAGTCCAGGTCCAGTGCTGCTTAGGAACCCAACCACCTAATGACAAAACTGTCATCCATTTCTAACCACTCCATCATCATCACGTACGTCATCGGCTCAGGAGAGTCCGCCGCCACCATCTTAATTATGAAATGAAGTGAGGAAAACCACCCAAAGCAGTTATTTCTTTTACAAATGTCGCCTAGGCCGTCGCCGCCGCTGTCGTCACCATTACAGATATTTTTTGTATGTAAACAGGGTACCAGGGAACCATGGACCAGGGAACCCTCCTGCACCCATCATAAATCATAATTTTTAATATTTTGTTGTCAACCGACATGGGCGTAGCTCGTGTACATGTAAACATGCGCCGCATCTAAAACTAGGGTCTTCTCAGTCACAGGCCAGCACACGGTACGCACAGATCGTTGGAATAAAAAAATAACAGAAGAGAACTCTACACAAACGGAACAAAAAGATGAATAAAGGTATTTGCGCACGCGCAGTCACACTCATTGGGCTGGCTGCTGGCTGTCTCTTTTGCACTTCCCAAACTGAACCAGATGTTAGACAGAGACAGAGAGAAAGAGAGACTGTGTCTGTGGACCCATTAAAAACTCATAAAAATTTGTAAGCACCTCATAAAAATAGTCATAAATATTATTCCTCCTCATCTTTTTTGTCTTTTTTGTTGTTTTTGTTTTTGAAGTGGGCCTCTCATGCTGTCTCTTTCTGTTGTGGCAACCCTCGTCACAGTTTTCTGTGCTGCGGTTTGTTTGTTTGTCTGTCGCTCCTCATAATTTTTATGAGTGTTCTTTCAATTGTTTTCCAAACTCAAAGCCAATCATCCGACGATCCTCACACTGCAAGCGGCCATTTCTGCGATAATTTATGGTGTCTTATGTAATGGTTGTTGGTCAGAGATATATGTATTATCAGAGTGGTAGTGGTCCTGGTCCTGGTCAAGGACAACTCAATTGTGTAATATTTTATGGTTTTTGGCTACTGTTTTTAGGGGCAGATTATTGTCGTTTAAGTGTAGTTGGGTTCAGATTCTGACAGCGGGGAGTAATTAATGGAGTGTGGACAGCGAAGAGACCTCAAGGATAAGACTTGATCCATGTAGTAGATGTTTTAATTGATTGATTTAAAGATCCCGAAAAGGTATTCCTGAACCCTGAAGTTCTCTAGGAATATTCTTTAATCAAAGCTTGCATGCAAGGACAACCCTCAAGGGTCTACTTCTTTCTTGACTTTTGCTCCTTTCAACAACCTTCAAAGTGTCCCAGCTCTTATTGTACAAATTCTCTTTCTGGCATTTCCCCTTCAAAATACTTAGATCAACGACTCTTTGCAGCTCTGAGAAGTTTGCGTGTTTCCGATTTTGATTTATAATTATGAATAAGTCACGATGAAATATCATCGGGACAGAGGCAGAGGGATACGATGGACTCGTATGATGAATGTCTCCTCCAGGCGCAGGCCAAATGCGGAACAGAATGATAATGGGCATAAATAACGAGTGCCACAATGCAGAAGACACTCGAACTTTGGACATACCAGTCGGCCTCCTCCTCATATGGCCAATTAGCTAGATGGAAAACTGGGAGTGGGACAGAGAGAGTGGGTCCGGGTCTGGGTCTGGTTATGGGACTGCAAACTGTCTCTCTGTTGTGCCCACATTATGCAATCGTGGCAGCCACTCTTTGATCTTGGCCCACCCCTGGCGACGGGTGAGGGCCTGGGCGAGGGCGAGGGCTAGGCAAATGAAAGTGACCTACATCAAGTGGAATTTCTTCCATTCAGTCCACATATGTATGTATCCCCGTCATACACTCTCTCGAGTGCCCATGCAGGGACTCCTCTGTCTAGGGAACAGGAGCAGTCGGTCGGTCATTGGTGCAGCTACTCGGTATCTGGTATCTCGGTTCCAGGCCAGTGCGTCGTCTGGACGTCTTTAATATAATTTCGGTTTCGCTGCTTCGCAGTCGGTCGCCCCATGGCGTCTTGGCCAGCATGACTCCGCTGTCCCGGGGACAGGGGCCCAGACCTATGTCTTGGTTGCTTCATCCCTACACACATACAATATACAATCTGTATGTATTACGAGGGGTACGTTTGTATATAGGGATGAGTACATAGGGTTATATGGTCAGATTAGCCTCTCTCTATATTCGCTGCTTGTTAGGCATTTTTCATTCGCTGTGACATTTCGCCTTTGTGCCTCTTAATTATTTCGAAAGCGGCTGCATTTCGTTTTAATGAAGTGAAAATTCTTGGCGCTGATACCGCACACGCAACCCAATGAAAAATTACTAAACACACAACGAAAGACCAGAAACCAAACCCGAAAATAAAAGGGAATAAGTAGCAGGAAAATGTATGCGAGAGACTAAATGGAAATTTTGTGGGGCTTGGTTTTTGAGACAATGAACGATATTTATTGATTTAGAAAAAAGAGGACAAAAATACAGAAGAAGCTACTGAAATTTGGATTTAACCGAGAGGAAAAAGTGTCCATCAAGTGCGCAAGAAATATGTGAAAAGATAAATTACTTGTATCCGAATAAAATAAAAGAATACATACAAATCAAAAACAAATTCAAATGCGGAGTAAACGTAGCTTTAATTTGATCTCAGAGTTTCAAATGGTTTATGTATTTTCAAAAAAAAATCGATGAAACGGTGCAACTAATTCACACAACAAAAAAATTGCACAAATAAAAAAAAAACCATAAATAAAACAAATTAAAAGATCCTTTTCTAAAGTAAACAAACTTTTAAAATGGGATGAAATGCCTCTAATGAATACATTTATTGTATCCCCCCTTTAACTCGCTCTACTCACAATTTCAGTTAGCCGTCGGCGTTCGGCATTCACCAGATAGCAAGTGAATTCTTCGAATATTCACTTCACTCGATCACTGAATCACTGAATACACTTTGTATTTGTATTGAGAGTTGTTTTCATTCGACTGCGGATCGTCTAATGACCTCAGAGCACTGGAGGATGGATTAAAGGAAGAGTTTTGGTCTGGGATTCGCAAGAGTTAATCCGTTTGCATCCTGCTGGCAAATGGGTTTACGAGTGTCCCTTAGCTGCACCTGCACTTGTCACAGGAATGTTTTGGATGGCTTTTAGCCGTAATTGGCCGCAGATTTGAACGGTTTTTATTGCACACACCACACACACAATACACGCGGAGACAATTTGTCACAGACGCCGGCCGGGGCAGATGAGGCCCATTAGGAGAGGCGAACGCGATAAGTATCTGCGAGATGGCTAAAGTATCTGCGAGAATTTCACGCCGAATTTATGATTATCCATCAGCGCGAATGCGAATGCCTCTCAGACGTCATCGATGAGCGCACTGACACTGAAAACACTCTGCTGCCCATCCATCATTGTATCTAAGTGTATCTTTGTATCGTTGTATCTTTTGTGTGTGCAAGTACAAGTTTCTGTGCAGCTTTGTATCCAAGTGGACATCGGTGTGTCGGATTGTATTAAAGGTTGTTCCGTGTGTTCGATATTCCGGTGCTCGATGTATCCGCGGCTACGTGCTCGAAGCGTCTCACTTCGAATGCTCGGGCATCATTCAAATATCCGAGCATCAATAAAAAACACTCACACACTCATTCACTCGCTCGCTCACGCGCAGCCCCCCGTCCCTTCCCCCCACCCAATGACGACCCATCCAATTGTATCTGCGAGTACGAGCAAGTAGGGCTATAGCCACATCCAAGTGCATTCATCAAGCACTCACTCGCGTAAAAAAAGAAGAGCCAAACACACGAAATTCGAACACAAGTGAGTGCGAGCGAGCAGGCAGCACTGTGTGTGTCACATGCCATCTCCCTTGCACCTTCTGCGAGCATGCATGCCGCGCTCTACCTTTGCGGACGCGGAGAACATTTTCGTATCAACCGCCAAACCAGAAATTCGTAGCCGCAAAGGCTGTGTGCGTGCTTGTGTGTGTGCCTGTCTGTGAGTTCGAAAGAGCGGGAGTTCGAATAATGGATTCTCTCCGCATTTCGGTCAAGTTCTTATTGCTCTCACGGACACTGTCCGTGTGCATTTCAGTCTCACGTACATGAGAGATCGTCAGGCCGGAGTTCGAAAAATTTCTTCACTCGGAATTCTTATTGCGCTCTCACGTACACTGTCCGTGTGAGATCGATTCCTTAAAACCTTTAAAAAAAACATTCGAAATTCGATGTTTGGGATATCTCTGAGCGCATTGCCGTAAGCTGAGTTTTGGCCAAGAATTTTGGGGGCCCAAGAACGACGGGAGAAAAAACAAACTATTTGGATGTGCTCTAAGCTGAAAACAAGTGATTTTAATCTTTTAAAACACAGAGATTTAAAACATCGAATACTCCAAAATAAAGTAAATTCTGAGCTTATTTTTCAATGACTTCTGATATCAACACCAAACTCCTGTGTGCAGGGAATGTTGCTACACACCTTACACCTCCTACACCTGCGGTTTCAACATTTTTTTCTGCTAAATGTAGGATTTGTAGAATATAACAATGAAGGCAATAAATGCTGCTATTTTTTGACAGTTTAGCTTTTATGAAAAACTTCTAGCAGTTGGAAAATTATAACAAACTGTTGAAGATGTTCCACGCAGTTTTGATAGGACTGTTTGTTAATTTTGAGGAAGAATTTCCGGTGATTTTGACTCTGAGATACTGATGATAGTATAAGGATTGCTACCACATTCCTGTCAGAGCTGACAGTTTGTTTAAACTGTCTTTGGCATTAATTTAAAACCTCTGTCCTTGTGGCATATCCCTCCCATATTCCAGTTTATATTTTCTTACCTATAAATGGACGAATTTGAAATCCAATCGCAGGTTACCTATCTGCTTTGAAGAATCCGTTTTATATCTGCCTTCACACTTCACAAGATATTTCTTAATATTTTCATATAAATTGTATTTGCTTTTAGCACCGCACCGCACTTTTAATCCAAATTATTTTGAGTTGCTTGGGGGATTGTTTTCACTTTAGAATTTTTGGTAGAACTGGGACATCTTTTAATGGGGAGAGCTGGCTCCCTTTTAGAGGAACTATCTTGTAGATTTATCCGCTATAAGCTTATCGAGGGGACCATGACCATTGCACCTTGGTTCCGATTTGCCGACGCCTAAAAGCCTTCCTTTCCATGGGATACAAGACTCCAAGTTTCGTGAGAGGGAGACTCGATTCGACTCGCGTTGGGGCAAAACTTTCGCGTGTTGCACGATTTTTGTGGCAAGTTGAGGACCGAGCGCGCGGCTTGGCGACTGGAGCGTTCTTGGCCACGTTCGATACACGTTTGAGTCGTCGGACCATTCATCGGTCCACCAGTCCACGTTCGAGTCGATTCCACAGTACGTACTCTGCGCGTGTGGGTGTGTGTGTGTGCGTGTATTTCGAACACTGTAAATCATCTGCCTGGCAGGCCATGAGTGCGAGCAGGAGGCCCTCTGTGTGCGCATGTTCGAAAAGCAGGGTGTCCCGCTCTGGCCCGAAACTGACTCCGCCCCGTGCCTTGATTTATGGACAGAGGGTGCCAAGGCAACCGGCCTATGGCGCTGCAGAGCTGGCTCTCCGTCTGTCTCCCCCGTGGAAATGGAAAAGCCAAAGAAAACAAAAGAAGAGGAAAAAACAGGTAGTTGGCTCCAGCGCTGGCCAGCTCTCTTTTGTTCTTTCTGCTCCAGATTAGGCCGAAATCATCCTAGATTAGGATGCGATGCGATGCGTCTACCCAGGCGGGTCTCTCCCCAGCCCAGCCCCAACACCCTGCCCCTGAAGCCCACTCCCCCCTCCCCACTTTCCGACTTTATTTGTATTCAATCGTGGCGCTGTTCCCCTAAATCACCGTCACATTATTATTTCGCATTATTATTTTATAAACGTTTCGCCGCCGTTCCACGTTCATTTCCATTTTTATTGGCTGCCTTCGAAACTTTACACAAAATCTGTTCGCTGCTGCTCCTCCTCCTTCTCCTCCTGCTCCCAACCCCCCTCCTGCAGAATTCTGTATTTTGTGACTCCCTTTAAAACGAGCTCGTTTGCAGTTGTCTCTGGATTTAAATTTATTGGCTCCGGTTTCGGTTTCTGTTCGCTGTTCTCCACCGTCTTCTGTCTTCTGTCGCTGGGTTCACTTTGGGGCTCATAAGCTCCAAGTTCAAGTTCTGATGATTCATTCTGATTTTGGGTTAACGATTTTGATTTGTTTGGCTAAATGCCTTAATTAAAAATCAATTTCATATTTGCTACCAACATTTTTGTCAATGCTGAACAAATGTCTATTGATTTTCGTTGACATTTGAATTTGAATGAACTTGTTAAAGGCTTTGATTGGGTATGAATACCTATAGATATTCAATACAAAGACACACCCCAAAAATTGGTTTAAATTTTCAATGGGGTTTCAATTAGGAGATTTTTGAGGTTGTTTAGACTTGATTTAGATATGGAAAAAGCTTTAAAAATATCCCATCTTTCTAATAGTTAATCTTTCACATAACCAGCATTTACATACTTAGAAGGAAATTGTCATCAACCCGATATTTACTCTTCCGCTTTGCATCCCACTTTTCCAGATGTTTTTCCCCCTGCATATACACACACATGCATATGTAGAACAGCCTCTCCTCTCTATAAAAATATGTAAAAAAAGATATGGTATATGGTATGGGTAAAAATGAGAAACTAAAAAAAGAAATCATAAGAGAGACGCCTGCGTGTACTTCTGTAATTGGAGTTGATGTTGGCGATGCCAGCGGGCAGTCAGAGTCAGACTTTGGGACGGACTCACTCCTATGCCATACCATTCCGGACCCATCGAGGGTCGGTACCGGTCCCGGTCCCGGTCCCCTCTCTCCGTCTCTTTGTGCAGCAGCAGCATCCAACATGTTGCAGGCGATTTTTCATCATCGTTGCATGTTGTTCCTCTGCTGTTGTTGCGCCACACACTCGCCTCGCACAGTTTTTAATATGAAACAATCAGCAGCATTTGTAGTTTGTTTTTACTAAAAATGTTATAGGAATTTTCAAATTAAATGTGGGCATAGCATAGGAACTATCGTTGCAGCAACAGCAGGAGCAGCAACGGAACTGCCACTGCAACAGTTTCCAATTAAACGATCCAAGAAAAATGGCCCCAACCCGAGTCCCAGTCCCGGTCCCAGTCCCGATCCCGGTCTCGACTCACGACAATTCGTTAATACCTTGCCATTTGAGTTCTTCACGCATCCGTAATGGAAATGGGGGAATGCTATGGGATGGAGGATGAAATGAAAGATGGGAGACTGGAGTTTCAGATGGGTATACCATGTCTACGAGTAGTTGATAAATACCCCCCATTTAGGGACAACACACACAAGTCGGAGTTAGTTGGGATAGTAAGCGATATTTGGAGCAGGAACAGCCAACAGAACAGAACTGCTGCTGCACTTGGCGATGCATTGAGAGATGCACTTCCATTAAAAGCCAATTTAAATTAATTTCCATTCCCTGCTTTTTGGCAGCTACCAGTTTTCCGTCTTTTCCTCAACCTTCTCTGCCCTGAAGGAGACCAGGCCCTCTCCTCTGAGTCTCCTTCTGTGTCAGTGCCAGTGTCAGTGTCAGTCCATTCACATTTGATTATGACAAACGTGGCTCAGCTGTCAGGCAATGAGCTACTTAGTGCAAACAAGATGGCTGCCAGAGTGGCCAAGAGAGGGAACGACAACAGCTCTAAGACCGGGTGAAGTGGTTCTCTCTGTGGCAGGAGGAGGAGCGGTAGCCCGGGGGCCGGAGGTCATTAGGAGGAAACAACAGCTGAGCGTAAGCGAGGAATAAAAGCAGGAGATTGGTAAACACAATTTCAGAGAAGTTCCAACAAATTTGCATTTAAAAAGGGATTTTAAAGCTTGAAATTCTATGAATATTTCTGAGGGGAAATCAGTTGAAAATGTGTACAAATTTGTAAGCTACATTTTATTGGTATAAATCCACTAGAACGAGTCTCCTGAAATATTCAATTAATTTTGTATACCCATAACAAAACATTTTTATAAAATATCCTCTAAAATACCACATTTAATGAACATTTAGGCTACAATTATCTTATAAAAAGGAACACTGAAGAGTTTGGACCTTCCATCTTCCACCAGAACGTTATCGAATTAATGTTTGAATCATGAAAGCCACAAAATAGCAATCTAAAAACTGTGCAAATACCCGTAATGCCGCATCTAACGCAGGCCAAACGCCATTTTGATTGAATTTTTATACACATATACTCGATTCTCTCTATGTATACTACAAAGGACCATAAGGACACATTTGCCAGGCAGCCAGCCAGATAGCGAAGCTTTTTTTTCGTCGTCCTGTGTGCGAAAAGCTTCAACTGTATATTGCTCTCGCTTTGGCCGCAGCTGCTGTGCGGAAAGGAGATGTGTATAAGGATGGGAGGAAAAGGGAGTGGAGTGGGACGGGGACTGTTGCGCATGTCCTGTGCCACAAGCTGCGTACTTATGCGATGATTAATACGCCAGGACAGCGGCAGCGGCGAAAGTTGCTCCACCTACGAGGATGGGGTCGACCGTCGACAAAGCCTTTAAAGATACAGTAAGAGGAGCATCCTTTAAGTATGAAAATTCCGAGGCTAGAAATTTAAAATGGCTGAAAACGAGAGACACAGCTGCTCCTGCTGCACACAGACAGGCAGCCCCTAGGACTCGTTCTCAGCAAATCCTGACAGCAATCAATCAGATTGCAACAAAAGATACGGAGTCGAAAAAAAGAATTTCTATAAATGCCTGAATGGCTGCCTGGATGGATGGCTGGATGGCTGGATGGAACGGAATGGATGAAATGGAGTGCTAGGGCTGCCTGCCTCCTCCTGGCTGCTGCTCTTGAAATGCTGCGCCAAGGTCGAGCTTCGGCATTCGGGTGTCCTTCTAACAGGTCCTCGCTGCCAGCCAGCATTGTTCGACATGTTCCAGTTGTAGTTTTTGGCAAATGTTTGCCAATTTCTTACCCTCAACTCCTTTCGGTCGGGCTCATTTGTGTTCATTATCGTCCTGCGGCGCGCCGCCAACAAAATCCTTCCATCCCATCCATCCCTTTGCCCACATTATGCGTGTGAACAATGCGGGGCATTCACTTGCCTCGCCGGACAACTCTACATGTGTCTTGCCTCCTACACTGCCTCTTCCACTGACTCTGACTCCCTACCGCCGGTGCTAATCAGCGCCGCTTTAATTAGTTCACCTCATCAAGGCCACATTAAAGGCGCAGAAGGATGGCAATGGCAATGGCCATGTGCAGTATTATTCGCAAAAGGAATAAGTTGGTCACGGTTTGCATGTGGATGGAATGGAAGTTAGTCCGGTAAAGATACCCCGCAATCTACAATTGATTCTGTGGCGAAAACAGGTTAACCCCTACTGGAGGGGATAATTTTTTATATTTTTAAACTTTTATGAGCTATTTCAATAGACTTATTGCTTGTAAAAACATTTTTTATCCACATAAAACCTCTGATAAAAGATCTCACTAGTAAATGTAATATATCCTCATAGCAATATAGAATTTTCCTCCTCAGAAAATACTTATCTCACAAAATGTTGCCCCAAAACCAAAGCAGTCCTTTGCAACAATTTCACTGGCAACATTTACTGCATTTCTCTGCAACATGATGCATTGCCTGCATGTTTGTTGCTTAAGGACAGCAGCAAGCAGTGCACACTGCATTACCATCATATGTAAGGAAACTCAAGCAAATGGGTTTGTGTCCAGGCAAAAGTGGAAAGTGCATTTTCTTCTAGTCGCAAATGTAGAATTGCATTTTCCTGCGGAAATGTAAAATATAATTGCATTTTCCGGAGGGAAAAATATATTTTTTACCCAATGGGAATACGAGGAATCTCTTTAACTGTCAATCCAACCAAGAAAGGATGATTATCCTTGTTAGTCCCTTCCCATTCCTAAGCACAGAGGTCGCCCTTAATGAGTTTTCAAAACCAAACATTAAAGTGTCCAAAATCAAGGAAATTCCTACAGAAAACACGCTTTAAAGAGCTTCCCGTTCCCCACTTCGGAAGCTGTCAAATCGAACATCGACCTTGGCCATTAATCCTGGCATTCATGTCAAATTTGTACAATTCAAATGTCAATTGTGTGTCAGCAGTTGAAAGTTCTCCGCCAGCCTCCGTGGGAGTCAGGTTCAGAATCGGAGAGAAGCAAAAATCAATAATTCGAAACGCGTGAATTTCCATTAACAATTTGTTTTGGCGCCGCTCGCATTCGAACTTGAAACGTGAATCCCGAAACACGAAAAGAGCCTTGGAACAGTTCGCTAAAAAATAAATTAGAAAATTCCTCCACACTCGTGGGGCACATGTGCAGAGGGGTCTGTGGCGAAAGGAAAACCAGTGAAACTTTTGGCCCTTCCATCCACACTGAGGCCATCGACTTTTCTGCTTAGAATTAGGGTTACACGGGGAGATGGAAAGGGATGGGATGGGAGGGGAGGGGATGGAATGGGTGGCTGGCGCCCTGCCTAATTTGAATACATGCTTAAGGAAAATGCGTGCCACTGTGTGCTGTGTGTAGTGTCTGTAAATGGAAATTCTGTGTGCGATTCGCTCACTGACTGACTGACACATATTTGGGCATGATCAAAATTAATGACCCGGCACTCATATAGACACAGGAACACACACACATACGGAGACACCTTTGGGTGCACTGGAAAATGGGTCAAATGGGTTTTTTCTTATAGTTTATTTTGGAAGAACTTTGGTTACGGTTTGGATTTTTCGGATATTATCTACCAATGAATCTTTCTGTACGAGGGATGGCTTTCTTTTGGTATTTTAGATTTTGGTAGATACAAAATTGAATTGTCCAGAGATTATGTATCATTCCTGCGATTACCCTCCTATCCGAACCACAGTTAGCACAGCGTATATCTGCATTCACTGAATAATAATTCCTGCAATCAAACAGCAGGATGACTCCCCGGACAAACCCATTTTGATGATCACATCTCCACCCTTGGGTAAATATTATTTCTGCGGATTCTTTTGTTGCCGCCTGTTGGCGTCACATGCAATTTGCTTTTATTTCGCGTTAAACATTTTCTTTTTGACCCGAGCTGTCGGTTATTAAAAGTCATAATTGAATTTCTTGTAAACAGTTGTTGGTTGGTGAAAGATGTGGCCCGAACATGCAAAAAGCCACTGAAATAAGCGGTGAGCGGTGGAGGACGGTGGATTGGTGGATCCAGCCTGGCGCTGAAAATTTCGAAAGTATGAAAAAAGCAATTAAAACTGAAATAATGAATTCTTTCTTTCGCTGCTGTTTGCTGCCACCGCCTCGGCGTGAGGTTCGAGGTTGGAGTTGAAGTTGGAGGCAAAGCCAAAACCCAAGCCCAAGCCCCGTGCTTGGTTGGTTGTTTCGGTTCCTCAGTTCTTCGGTGGTGAAGGGATTGGCCTCCAGACCCTGGCAGGGGCCCGGGCCGGGACCGGGCTGATTAGCATGAGGCGTAACAGTTTTTAATTGCAGCCACATTTTGCTGTGCCTCGCAATGTGCAACAACAGCAACACTTATCTTGCCATCAGAAAGTTGAAAAAGATATTTTTTGGTTATTTTTTTAATAACAATAATAAAAGTTTTGTGTTTTTCTTTAGTCGGCTCACAAATGTTTTCCCATTTCGGTTGTCGCCTGGTGATTAACATAAAAAATATCTATTTTGCATGTTGAAAATAGGATGTGGAGATGGGAGAGGTTATATCACAATAGAAAATAGATATTAGCGGGGATCTTAGGTTAATAGAAAAACTTTAAAGGGAAAGCCAGGGATAAACTTCGCTAAATATGATATTGAAATATTTAAATTAGGGAATGAGCTGGTAAACGTTTCGTATCTCTACAAACCTTTCCAAGGCGCATCTATTTAGAGCCAAAAATATAGTTTATAGTAAGTGAATACCATTTAATAGTTAACGTTCTCCCATCGTGCTCTGCTCTATATCTAATTTAAGGACACCCCATCGGGGGTGTTGACTGCTCGTTGCTGCAGATTGCCATTATGGCCCTCAGCGTTGTCAAGTTATCTACGCCGCTTGAGGCCTTTGTCGTCACTGCCTTCGCAGGAACACGGCCAAGGCTCTGCTGAAGAAATTGTGACAATTTCCACTGATTGCCTGGGACTAGACCTTGACTGCCATAAAGTCAGAGATCAGACCCAGTTCTGGTGAGCGTTTCCTATAAAAATCCTCATAAAAATGCTGATGCTGCTGGCGGAACAAAAAATAAAACATACAAAAAAATGTGCCTCAGTTCTAGTTTAGTTTCGAGAAATTCTCTGTCTTCGCCGGGGGAAAAAATGGAAACTAGAATACGCGGGACAATAAAAAAAAAACGAAAAACGAGGCGCTGTAAAAACGTTTTAGAGCGAATCCGCTTTTGTGTTTTGGCATATTTTTGTGGCCATTGTTAAAAAATTCGAGCATTTTTTTGGGCCGCGACGCGTCTGAGTTTTTATTCCAAATCTCTCTGCCACTTGGCTAGGACTTGTCCTGGTCGTGGTCTCGTTCTCTCGTCTCTGGTCTCATTTTCCATTTAAAATGCACGAAACGCACAAAAGTTTTTCACGAATTTATGATTTTATCGCTTTACGACACCGGTCTCGGTCTCAATAAAACTTTATTAAGGCTGCTTGCTGACGGTTGTCTCCTGTTCCTCAACTGAACTGTCTCCGTGCTCGAGTTTCACCTCCGTCGACCTTATTTGGTAGCCTCAAAACTGTAGCAGGGTCAGAACAGGGTCAGTTTTCCTCCGTTTCGGTTCGGCGTGGGTTTGGTTCCGATCTGTCCTGGACTATGGCTCTGCGAATTAAGCCAGTCCCAAGGTCGCGCCCGGTTATGCAAGTCTATGCAACGGGATGGGCTTGCATAATAAAGGCAAATATTTGTTTAACTGGGAACTGCTCTAGTTAGCCCATTGTCCGCATTGTTGTCGCGCATCACCCAGGCACCGCCCACGAGCCCACGAGCCGACGAGGGCAGGGTTCCGTACAAGGAGAGTCAATAAAGCACACCTTCACCTCTTGCACAATATTTCACAACAAACTCTCAAATCCGGGGATTAGGCGCACCGTCCTCGCCGTCCACAATGGACGCAGGGCATCAGGCCCGACGCGGCCGTCGTCTTTTGCTCTAATTTAAATTACCAATTGCTTTGTGTTCGGCCCATAGTTCCTAAAAACTGACCTAATTTACACTTTTCTTTACACGTTTTCTCGTGTAAGTCTTTCGTTTTTATGATCATCCTCAAAACGGTGGGAAAGTTCTGCGAATTTTGGTACTGTTTTTGTCAGAGTTTTTGAATAGGTTTTCGAGTTGCAGATTCTTCAATATGGAAATGAGAAATGGGTTTCGGGCAAAGCAGGGGAAACAGTGGAAGAGATTTGTTGTAATAACTAAAAGAAAGTACTGGGCAGAAAATAATGTGAAATTATTTATACACCCAAAGAAAAATAGCATAAATTAAAATTAATATTAAAATTGATTTAATATTCTTTTCAAATAGAGTTTAATTGAGTTGATTGAAACATAAATGTGTACGGAAATTAATTATGAATGCGACGAATATTTAATATAAAAATAAAACAATTTAAATAAACATTATACATTAAATGTGTAGGATATATATTAATTATAGATATATAAATATTTAATTTAAATATTAGTTTGATTTATGTATATATTATTTATTCATTATATATATTATATATATTCATATTTCTCTTTAAATTCCTTGCTCTACAATCTAGAAAATCTTTACATGTTCTAATAGAAAATTTCTATAAATTTTAACTGTCTACTCAAATATTTTACAATTAGGATGGGAATATGGAGATTAAGGAGAACGAAAAGTTTTGGATATTTTGATTTAAAAGCTTTCAATCTAAACTTTCCAAGCCTTAGTTAAAATGAAATGAAATTCTCATTAGTACTCCCATAACAAAATTAGAGCTGGATTTGGATCCTAGCTCGAACTCCCATTACAATTCAATTTCCTCCTCCATAGACGTGGGCGTTATCTAAAGTAAAGTATGTTTTGGGTAAACAGAGATGAAAATCCGTTGCCCCTTACTCTGTGATTCCCATTTCCACCTCTGATTTCCACGGACGAATCAAGGACTACCTGAGGGTGGCAGGACGCGTGTGTCTCGCATTAGAATGATGTCTTGTTGACGGACAGGACAGCCATGGAAAGGGACAAGGACGCAGCTCGCTCGCGCGACTCGACTTGAGACGACTGAGTCGACTGTTTATGGATAGTAAATGCACCGTGTCATGGGTCCTTAAACGTCTTAATTGCCCGCGTATCCTTCGCCAGAGCAGCGCAATTGGTTTCCAAGGCGGAAATATTATTGGCACATCATAAAACTATAAAACAGCCCGCAGGGGGCCACACACAAATATATCCTTCGCGCTGCCCCGTTCAGCCCCGTCTAGTCCTAGACGATCCATTGCCATCAGCGAATTCGACGAATTGCGATCGTCGCGCGCGCGCGACTCTGATTCCCCGGCGTACGACTCGTCAATATCCTACGCCGAACTCCACGGTGTCCTCTGTCCAACTCATTGTTAATGGACACTATCCTTATTAGCTGCTGATCCCTGATCCCATGAAGGAGAATAGCTATGGCTATGGAGTGATCCTTACGTAGGACTTGCATAGAGGAAATATTTACTACTGAAAATAACTTTAACGTTAACATAAACTATGATCAGATATGCAAAATAATCATTGACTATATATGCCATCTCCACTAACCGAATCGTGTTTAAATTCAGGGAAACTTCGGCACAAAAATAGTACCCCTGAGTTCAACTAAATCTGAAGCGATTTTATTAAGAAATATCTTCCTTTCTGCCCTTCTATAGAAGTATATAAATTAATCTTTGAAAACTATATAAAAAGCTATATAAATCATTAAATGAAGACTTATTTTTCAATTACAAAATGGCATCCATCATCAGGAAACTCCTCCTACCATTAGGAATCCCTCCAATCCCTCCTGAAATCGAAATACTTGTACGTATCGACAGACACTTGTCTCTATTGCCCTCAACCGTAATTGCGATCTAAAAAACCATCAATCTGAATGAGCCTTGTTGGATCGGCTGACACGGAAGGTGTTAACAAGGCCCTCACAGAGTGTGGAAAGTCGGAGTCGGACAATTCCACAATTTATATCTCAGGGCCATAAACAGTCCGGACAAAGTCAATGCATAATTTCCCATTTCATTCAGCTTACGAGGTCATCATGGGCCCAACAATGCGAATAAGTGTGACAGGAGCAATTATTGCCTGATCCTGATGTGATGTCAACACAAATAGGAGAAGCAGCGGCAGAGGCAGAGTAGATGTTGCAGGCAGTTGACATTGAGAGCTGAGAGAACAGAACAGAAGCCAAGGACGAAGGCGACGCGTGACGCATTGGGAAAATATTTGTACAAAAACATTGAGGAAACACTGAAAAGGGGCACACAGCGTCAGAGCAGCCTTGACTTCGATTGGTGCCGACTATCGACTGTCGACTGTCGTGACTGCCCAAGGCCGGAACGTTTGAGGTGACCTCGAGAGGAGTCTTGTCTGGGTCTGTGGGACCAGCCTCTTGAACCAAGGTCAGTGAAAATGTCCTGCACTGTCCTGTCCTACCATTAAGCATTCTCATTCGAATGAGCCATGGCAAATGATTGGCAGCCGCGCTGAGTGAGCAGTAGGAGTAGCCGAAAGCTGAAAATTACTTCATCGCTGCAGGTCTCCACCATCTGGCAGATTGATTCCTCAGCAGAGAGAGAGAGGGCGAGAGTTAACGACTTGGATCTGTGCACTTTAATGGCTAAATCAAACAAATCGCATAACGCACACGGAAAATTTTGAATAATTCCCGAACGTTTCTCACTAATTAGCCGCCGATTGAGGCAATCAAATTGATTGCACTCCACCGACCGATGCCCGATGCCCGATCCATCGATGATGCTCCAAAGAAAACCTCACGCTGTGCCCCCCTCTCTGGGCGATACTCTCTCGCGTTAGACGGATTGACGCTGATACTATATATAGAGATATATCGGAATCGTAGGGGAATTTACTCGAACACCACTCGAAGTTGTTTGTTTTGTTTGTTGATAATTTTTCTCGGCCCTTTACCATTTTATACGCAGCGGGCAGTCGACTGTTTCACTCTGATAATGAGTGTCGATCTAGCCGATCACCCCACTCTCTGTTCTGCCTCTTGGCTGCCGCACAATTAGCATTTGGGATCGACGTAATGAGCAATACTATCAGACGATTCCCACCAGGAGGAGGAGTGGGATCAGCAGCGACTTCAAAGACAAACCCCCAGCGTGTGACCATCGGCAGATCCACACACAACCCAAGGAAAACAAACAACGCTTTGGAGTAGGAGCTGAAACTGGAGTATCCCAGTGGAGTATATCTTATGTAATGCCAAACTCTGGGGCATCCATTTCCATGGGGAAATCTTTTGAAGTCCCAAATATTGATGGGGTCTCAAGCAGCAGGTTCTGCAATTGATAATCCAATTCAACGAACTATACACTGCTATTATAGTGTAAACTACACGATTGTAATTGGGACTTTGGTTTAGTTTTAGTCACTTAGGAATGGGTAAGTATTTCCGAATAGTTCCTGTTTCCTACAGCAATTTTTGTGGCAGAATCATTGTGGAAAATGTGTATTCCGCAACTGATTTCAATCTGCATTTTGGTTCAGTTTATCTTCTATCCACTAATGATTCTGGCTTGACCAAAAGCAGCAGCTGATGAAGCTAAATGATGATGATGCCGGAGGAGAGATTGGGACTGTGAAAATGCTGGGATATCGCTGGGAATTAACACACTCGCCTTCTCCAGGCGCGTGCCTGGTTCTACCTTCCCGTGCCGTCCCGTGCATTGATCAATAATATCTGACCGACCCACTGGCTGTGTGGCTGTCTGTCTGGGCGAGGGCTACCCTCATGGAAGTGCCAAAAATGTGCAACGCCGTCTGCGGAAGGAAGGAAGGAAGGAGGAACAGGGAACCAGGGGACCAGGGAGAGCGTGGTCCAGGCGCAGGGACCGGGACATACTGCAGCCACTCCGACACAATGGGATGGTCCCGATTCACTGTCAAGGTAATTTATTAATTCGACAATAAAAACGCACGAATTCTTGGGTTGAGATACGAATCCCCGCGCTGGGGTTCGGCTTCGGGCCTCGTGCTTCGGGCTTCGGGCTTGGGGTGTGTTGTGGTCGGACACTCGCATGTGGGCCTTACAACTCAATTAAAGTTGCCTTGGTCCTGGTCCTGGTCCTGGTCCTGCTGCATTTCTTTTGGCGAGTATTTTATGGCCATGTGTGTTGGGTTAGGATTATGGTAAGGGTTAATCTGTGCTGTTGAGCGAATGGCAGCCAATCAGCCGTAAGTGAGAAAGTTAAGTGGCCTCCGAGCAGTAAAATAAATGCTCAATTAAATTTAATAAAAGTTAGACACAGAGTTGGGGGGGAATAGTATATGATTTATGGCTAATAGAAAGACTAGAACAAATATAAGATGAATGAAATATTTGGTGTTTAAATGGAATTGGATAGTTTATGAAGATATGGAAATTCAGTGACTAGAATATTGATTCCTTGGAATATGGATTTTTGTCGTGTCGTTGCCTAGAGCTCTTCATTTTAGAGAAATCTTGGCCCTCTTTGTCACAATTCCATTCAAGAATTACCCTCTCCCACTCTATATAGAGCATTGCAGTGTTAAATCTACTCTAAAACCAGAAACCAAGCTCATATCCGTTACCAATAGAGCAATCACAGAACAGTGCGAGGAGAGTGGGCTGCTCGGGGTCCGATTCCTCTACTGTCAAACTGAAAAACGCCATAAATTTTGTCCAACAATGGAAGCTGTCGCAATGCACATGGGGGATGGGATACAGAACAGAATACAGAGCGAATACGAGTGGTGGGGGTTCTATTCGCACATGCACCAAAACTGCACACATATGTCAGGACTACTACTATCGGCGATATACCCAGTCCCGTCCTAGGGGTTGGAGAACGGGGGTGGCTGCCCCTGCCACGTAAGCCGATCAGAAAGTCGTGTAAACACAAAAAGTAGGCGAGAATTGCTTGCTGTATCTATGGGTTATTGTTTTTTTTAGCAGTCAATTTAGTTGAGCGGCTTTTGGGTCGACTTGCGAGGGCTATGCAAATACAAGTGCTTCAAAATGGGAGGTGAGGAGTGCGATGCGGAGGGAGAGGCAGTTCCGGCACTTGCTTGGCCACGAGAGCAAACAAAAAGCGCAAACACGCGACCCCTGGCCAAGGAGCACGCGCAATCCTCATCCGCAGTCCTGGCGTAAGGATAAACGTAATGTTATCCTTTTGGCAGCCCATTCCAGGACGAGGCCCGAGGAATCGATGCCGAATCGATGCGTGGATTCCGAGAACAACTGGCATCAGCTTCCCGGTTCAGAGCTCCGCGCTATGGAAAAAATCCAGAGAAATTTTTACGAAGGGCCAGAACGAACCATAAATCGGGTCTAAGGGAAAAAGCCCATTGTTCGGACAGAGTTTCAGCAACACGGTTTACAGTTCCTTTTTATGTCTTTATGATTATTGCAATTAGAGAGAGGAATGCGAAAGCAGCAGCAGCATCAGCAGCAGCCGCCGTCCCGCTCGCCCACCCATCTATCCATCCTCATCTGCCTCATCTACCTATCGACGGCTGTAATTACGAGACAAGGTCCTGCGCACGACAAGCGTCTCAAGGCTCTCAAGGCTGGAACCGATCGGATCTCTGGAGGGGAAATGTTCTCTCGGCTGTCGACTCTCGTCTCTCGGTCCGGATAAGTTTTTGAACGCTTCGCGATGATAATGGGCGCGATGGGTAGGTAATAAGCAGCACAGCAGGTAGGCTCCTCAGCGGATAACTTGCACTCCCGAACGGATAAACTGTGCTCTGTACTGCTACCCCTCTGTCGCAGCCATAAACGCCGGCAAGGACACGGCCCAGTGAGGCCGAGGCCGGGGAGGGGTAGTTCTCGGGCCCAGCATGTGTCAAAGTGTCATGCGCAGGGATATTTATGCGCTATGACGACGAGCGTGTGCCGGGCATCAGTGGAAGCTGAGTTCAGTTCAGTTTGCTATATTAGGCAGGATCTGTGGCAGGAGTAGCTCATTCGCAAACGCATCAGCGTCGCGCACACATCGCACTCTCTCAGAGCAGAAGAACCAGAACAGAGTCCACCAGCCATGGCCACCACCAACAGTCAGAGCCACTATTACACCGATAACATGTACAACATGTATCACCATCACACCGCCCACAGCCTGCCGCCCACGTACTATGACAACAGCTACTACCAGAGTGCCACACAGAGTACTGCCAGCCAGTGGCAGCCATCGCCAGCCAGCTATCAGAGCAACTACGGAGCAGCCTATGGAGTCCAGGAGAGCTACTCGGACAGTTGCTACTACGCCCAGAGCAGCTACAGTCCCATAGATGCCACAGTTCCACAGATTCCAGCGGTGCCAGCGATGCCTGAGCCCATCCTTGCCGCCTCTCCCGTGAAGAGACTGAAGCGCAAGGCGGAAGATGCTGCCGCTGTCATCGCCGCCGTCGAGGAGCGACCCAGCACACTCCGTGCTCTGCTGACGAATCCCGTGAAGAAGCTGAAGTACACACCCGACTACTTCTACACCACCTTCGAGACGGTGAAGAAGAGCCCGGTCACAGTGCCAGTGCAGATTAAGGCCAGCTCCAGTCCCGCTCCCAGCTACGAGCAGGAGTACGTGGCAGCACCCACTCCCAGCGCCTCCGAGGATGTCGACTATCTCGATGTCTACTCGCCACAGTCCCAAAAGAATCACAAGAATGGCGAATATGTGGCAGGCACACCACCACCACTAGCCTCTACACCAGCCACGCCCACGTCCATAGTGGAGGGCATCAGCACGCCACCCCAATCGCCCGGAGTCAAGTCCGCCACGGCATCGAATGTCAGTCATGAGATCAATCATCGAAATGTGACAGCTGCCAATAGCGGAGTCGCCGCCGATTTCAATTGGTCGCACATCGAAGAGAGCCTCGCATCAGGTAGGCATCGTTCCAAGCCATATTTTAGCACAATCCATCCCCCATTGAATCGTCTACTGAATCTTTGACTAACCTAACTTTCATCTTTTTTGTATCCTTCAGATTGCAAAGACTCGAAACGCACTCGCCAGACCTACACCCGCTACCAGACCTTGGAGCTGGAGAAGGAGTTCCACTTCAATCGGTACATCACGCGGCGGCGTCGCGTCGACATTGCCAATGCCTTGAGCCTGAGCGAGCGACAGATCAAGATCTGGTTCCAGAACCGACGCATGAAGTCCAAGAAGGATCGCACTCTGGAGGGCTCACCCGAGCACTGCAGCACGTCCTATGGTGCTCTGCTGGCACCTCTAGAAACCGCCACCTCCGCCGCCGTAGCCCAGCCGCAGTCGATGCCCTACCATGCCACCGCTCCGTATCCCGCTTATTTGTCCAGCAGCCAACAATTTGGTCACGGACACGGCCAGGGCTATGGCCTGTCCCTCAATGATTACCCGCAGCAGCAGCAGCAGTACGAGCAGCAGTACGTCACACCGCAATATCATCAACACACCCAGCAGCAGTGCAGTGTCAGTGCCTACCAGCACCACCAACAGCAGGAGCTGACCGCCTCCAACCAGGCCCAGGCCCAGGGCCTGTACCATCACCTGCCCTAGGCGACCCACAAGACGCACACACACACACACGTCTATCTATCTGCCACAGAGCGGAACCGAGACGCACACACAAGCACTTCTCTCGACCATTTGCCGGTGACACGCAAATGCCGAAGCCGAGACCGAAGCTGCAACCGCGATGCAAGGCAGCGACACAGCGCGCACACAGAGGAGAGCGCACTCCCTACGGTGCCCATCATTCGGGCCCAGGACGAGTGCGCTGTGCGCCTGCGCGGGGCAGGGGCAGGGATACTGATGACTGCAGAGGCTCCTTGCCGGGCTGCTGCGAGCCGAACCCAGTGGCTGGCCATGATGGGTTCTCAGCGATCGATTATCTGCGGCCAAACACACAACCAACCGATGATAATGATTCAAGATCTTGGAGACTGACACACACACACATGTTTTCTTTTAAGCGAATGTGCTTTTCTGTACAGTAGTATACTCCTAGTTGTAGTTTTAAGTCCCTTAGCAATATTAATATTTATTTAAATATATATTTTTCGGAAATAATCGAATTTACAAGAGAACAAAACAAACACTTTGAATTTTTATTACAATGAAAGGGTCAAGGGAGCATGGACCATGGAGCATGGGGCTCAAGAAGGCTATCGCTTATGGGAAAAGAAAATCTGAAAATTCCCGAAACCAAAGATGAGATGATATATTACCAAAAATATTATAGTTAGAGATTTACAACTCAGGAAGAAAACTCACCGAATTGATATCTGTGGATTCTATTATCATTTCACCTACAAAAGTAGGAAATACAACCAAAGATATACATCGCTACGGATAAACAGATAAATTCATTTCGAGTTCTATGTCCTCTCTGACTTTGATCACATCCTCGTTTGATCCTTGCAACCCCCCAACAAATTCTATGCCCAATAAATACCAAAAACAAACGCTTCGATTTAAGCACGAATCGTGCAAATTCGAGCAGCTGCATTTTCTTGCTCGAGCATCGCCCCTTCCATGGTCTTTTAGATTTTCTATAAAATTCACTCTTTTTGGCTAGAGGAAAATGTCACATTTTGGTCGGGAAAACGGGGTCTATCTACCACCGCATCCCCCCCGGTACGACCGGCAGCCCTTCGCTGTTTGCCCATCTATTGAAGTGAGACATTGATTGGTCATTTTTCATTGCACACCCATGACAGTTATGGGTAACGCAACGGAGAGTCAGATACAGATACAAAGAAAGAGGCAGAGGCACAGTCAAAGGAGCCATGTGCACGCGCATTTTCCTGGGGCATCATTTATACGACTCATTAGATAAGAGTGGACAGTGTGGCACAGGATAGAGGCCAGAGCAGGGAAACACCATCTGTGGGTTCTGCCTTTGGCTAAAGTTAGGTGCGAAATGGATTTCGATTGAGTTTAAATAAATTTGTTGAGAGGGTTGTGAACTTTTAACTGAGGTAGACTGGAATACAGCTATGAGTTAAGACTTTAAACCTATATTTTACTTCTTAATATCATAATTCGCGATATCAGAATCGTGTTAGCTTTTCCTACACAACTGTAGCCCGTCTTTTAAATATATGAAAATCTTTAATGAATTTCCAATGAATTTCCAAGTCAAATGCTTCATCTTTCCTTTAAAAGCCTTTCCCACTAATCTCTGGTCATTGCTAACTCTATACCTACATCTCTAGCTAACATTAAGCAAGAATATTTCTCACAAAAGACTTTACGATATTTCTAAGAGTAAATTTTCCTTTCGCAAAGAGTCAAAAATGTTTCCTGTAAAGGAGTAGTAAAAGATTTACGTGTAAATTGCGAAAGAGTTACGTTAACTCTTCTAACGTCCTTCCGCGAATCGAAGCCTTTTTCGACCGTTTTTTATCCTTTTTATTCGCATTTCGCTTTATTGGAAAGTGGAAGGACGCTATCAACCCGCAGGCGAGGCAGAGATTCGCGGAAAGTGTCTTTGTGGGCGGAATCGTCTGCAGACGGGGAATGAGTCAAGGCTGCAAAGTCAATCCTTTAGCGTAATCCTTTAAATAGCCAAAATATAGCCCGCCTTTGTCAACACAGTCCACACAGAGCCGAACTCTCTCCCTCTCGCAGAATTCGCATTCGCGAATAGGCGTTCTATTGTGTCCACTTAGCCGGACACGGTACCTGCCTCCTTAACCCGGCCCATACCCCTACCCTTGCCCTTTGGCCTCAACCATAACGATCGTAAACTTATCCTTTCCCAAACACGAGCAGAGCTACTCAGATACTTCTGGTATATGTACCTCCTTAAGCTGGCGAAGGAGTTACAAAGTCATAAAAACAAAACACCTTTGTCCGCGCTGCATTGTCGGTTGGCGAATTATCCTTTCTGTCGCCGCTGCCGTATCCTTAATCCGCACCATGTTTATAGCCATTCGAGAGAGAGACAGAAATATAGAGAGAGATTCGCAAATTACTCTTCGACCAAGGCCCTGGCCCAGACGAAAGGGGAAGGGAACGGCATAGAAGGGTATGGCAGGGCTGAAACAGGGCTTCGGCTTCGTAAGCCTTTAGCTGGAAGGGATTACATTACATTATCCTTATGTTAAAGATAAACACGGGAGAACTTAAGCCAAAACATTGGATCAAAGCGTGATATTCGAATTAACTTGAATTCGGAGGAGACCTGAAGGAAGTTTCCATCCTTTGACGCTGAATATGGAGGATCTGGAAGGACTAACTGCAACTTCTAGAAAATTGATTGCGACATCGAATCGAGAACGTTTAATAAAGTTTCCTCTGTGAAAATATCATTCCTGTCATAACATAACCACTGATGAAAATATAATCATAATGATACCCATCGGAAATCGGCAAGTCATCATAGAGGTCAGCACTTCTGTTGTCGCTGCGCCCTTTGTTGTGATGTAGCCACTTCTGGCTATATATTTATGGCGCTCAAAAAGCAATTAATTGTGACCCAAATCAACAGTTTCCGAATGGCTGGCAGCAGCACCACCACCACACGGGCCCTGATCTAATAGCCCGGCAAATGCCACCGATCTCCATCGACCAAGACGTGGCGCATCGAGCATTGGGCTATTGCTATGATACGCCAAGATATGGTATGTGGCTCGGTATGCTGGATGAGTTATGGCGCCACAGCGGTCAGATGTCGCCTCTAAATGCCTTATTTCTATGCATAAACCTTGCTGTTGGTTGTACTTTCCATGAACCCCGATGAAATCAGCGCCAAAACATAACCTGATCATCTACTAGTGGCGGCTAGATCAGTGCTGGGCCGAACCGAACCCTGCCCCGACCAGAGGTTAACATCAATATGTTAATGTGCCTCCGACACCGCCACCGCCACCGCCACCGCCACCGCCACCGCCACCGCCGCCACTGAGAACCACCGAAAAGGCATCCCATACTATACCATCCTCATGTGAGGCTGTGGGGATTTATGAGTCCAGCGAATGCTTTATGGCGTGTCGCTTTGACTAATTTATCTGCAAAAGGCGACGGCGCTGGCCACGAATTTTATTGTTAATTTATGATTAAGCTGATTATGCCTGAATCGGGTTTGTTTTCTTTTATTTTTTTTGGTATCTGGGTCTCTTGGCTTTCGTATACTCGTATCTTTTTTTCAGTAAGGTCTAACAAAGGGAACCGAATTATTGCCAATCCCAAAAAATATCATACTAAAAATAACCAAACCAATCGATTTCTTGTATGCAAATTATGTTATATTTTTATCTGAATTAAGGAGCTGCTAAATCTCGTCTTGGTTTTCGCTAATCAACTCTTAAATCTCTTCAGAGACTTGTTTTGATAATCAACTCACTTGAAAATCTCTTGGAAATCTAGAAGGAAATATGTAAATTGTATCTTGAAGATACAATGTTTTGAATTATTGTTGTTGCGGGACAAGCAGCTAATGAAAAAATATATATTTCGTTATTCTGAAAATGAGAGCGAAATGCGAAAGAATCTGTGGTCGGTTTGGTTTAAATGGGCCGTAAATGATAATTTTAATTTTTAATCAAACATATGTACGGCCAGAACGGAACAGAGGAGACCCGACCACAGCGACAGAGCCAGAAGGAACGGCATCCACTGCGGAATTTTGTGTCAAAGAGACCGCCAAAAACCGCCATGTGAGGAGGAGGCATCCACGGACGACACACAAAACGTTGCACCGCTCGACGTAGCACATCTTGAGTGGCGTGGCTCTATGTGCTGCTGCTTCTGCCACCGCATCTGCCACTGCACTGTACTGCTGTGTTCACGGTCATGGGATAGCCATACTTGCTGCAAAGAGTATCTCATGATTCCATTATTGTATTTATGGATTAAGTTTAAAATTGGGAGCACTCTGAACATGCACTGAGTCAGACTCATGCCTCTTTCTCCACTGATGATGCAGGAGGCTGCGTCCTTTTGGAAAATTTCTGCTTTGTTTATATGAAACGAAGAAAAGTTCCTTAATGTCATTTTAAGCGAACTCTTCTGGAAACTCCTGAAAACTATTCAAATCTCATTGGAAAATGATCTTGAAAGGTCCAAATTCTCAAAATATTGAGATAGTCTTGAATGTAGATGTATCTACACGAGCCTGTAGCTGTGTTACATGCTTACTACATTCCTGTATAAAATTCTACACATATTTTACACTCAGTTTACATGGCAAAGAACACAACCAAAAGCAGTGCGTGGATGGCCAGAAAGAAAGCAGTTCAGGAACTGCTTGACAGCCGTTGCGCTTAAGACTAAATGTTGCTGGCAGAGTCTTTGTTGCCCAACATTCATCCGTGCTCTGAGATATTTGCATAGATACATCAAAGGAAAACCGAAAATATAATCGAGAAAAATAATAAGAGAATAAAAACTGCGATTAATAGGCGAATAAAAATACCTCCAAACTTTCACACCTTAAATTTTTCCAATCGCAATGGTTACGTTACGAATAAAACAATTTATATTAATTAATTCAATTCGCAAGCCGTCGCTGATGATGATGATGGTGCATATTTGTATCCATTAGCTAGATCTAAGCTTTGATACAAACTTAGATATTTCACATATGTATGTGTGTCTTCTTGGCTCTGTTATTCTTTTGTAATCAGATTTCATATCAGTTTCCCTACTTTGTTCTCCTAATTACAGACCATGAATGAGTCTTCACAGTCCCAGACAATGCAGGGCACACTTGGAAGAGTACCTATATACAGATGAAGATACATACATATGTATGTATGTATATGTGTGGTAAACTTCAAAGATATCCGACATTTTGTTGTCTGTTGCGTGAGTCGTGAGCGTGAACCGGCAAAAGTTTTGTACGGCGCCTATCTACAGTTGTTCCTCAATTATAGTTTTGTATAGCGGACGAGAGCGGTCTTGTCGCCCTTTCCCGTTGGAGTTGGAGTTGAAGTTGGAGTTCCTTCTTTCCCTTTGAGTGCCGTACAAATATGGCGCAAGTAAACAAAAATATCTGGAAGATACAATTATACGCACGCAATTCGTCAATCAGAACGACATTTTTCTTTTATTTGCGCGCCGGTCATTAAGAGAACCCCAGCCCCCAGTGCCGTACCCCAACAACAGACTGAGAATGGGCAAACGAATGAACGAGTAATAAAAGTGCCGCAAGGCAGCGTTTTCTTGCAACCTTCCATGTTTTGTTTGTTTCTTTTTTTTTGGGTCTGGGGCAATTATTGTTTGTGTTTGGGGCCCGTAGCTGCAGTTCTGGGGGTTTCCTTGAGCAATTATACGAGTAGTTCTGATAGATTAAGTTGCTCTCTCTTTCTCAGACTGCGTGTTCTCTCTCTCTCTCTCTGCATCGTTTCATTATCAAGAGAGTCGTACAAAAGGTAAACTAATTAATTGATTAATGGCCGCGATCACACGCTTTATCACGCAAATTAATATTATTCAATTTAAAACTGACTTAAAGTCGTTTTCACCACAACTAAGAGTTGTCGCACTATAATGGCGCCCATTTGTTTCTGCCCCAGAGACAGAGATGAAGAGAGAGAGAGAGCACGACAGAGAGAGAGAGAGAGAGAGAAACCAAAACAGTCAGCAAGATCCTTTTGAGATCTTTATCGTCTCCGGTCTCCGGTCTCCGCCGACCATCGATAGTCAGTCGCTGTGCCATGGGCATGGGCAGGGCCTGGATACAAGCCGATGGGATCCGATCCGATCCCCCGAATGAATCAGTTGCCGCTTGTCACATGCGACCAGGCCGCCAGATAATGCCAATGGATCGCATAACTCAAATCTGCCTTTCGGGGCTCTCTGCCCAGAGTGGTCGCTGCTCTCGGGCGCACATGAGACCCACACAATTAATTGAGCTGTTAAATGTAAGTCTCGAAGAAATGAAAGGGAAAAATTAAAATTGACATCCCAATTAATATTTGGCTCGTTTGCATGTCGCTGCCGCGCAGGTCCACAGAATACTTGGAACACATTTACAGGTTCTACAGGTTTCTTCTCCAAGAAATGGCCGAAGATATCGTATCGATTTCAATCAGTTAGGTGTGGATATTTCAATTTCTTTTTCAAATTACAGAATGTATCTTTTTGGAGTATTTAAAATGGTTTACGGGGAAGAAGCTTCGAAATGGAACTATTCTGATCTATAAACTGATATTAAAGTGGTTCCCATTGAAATTACTCAACTTCCCTCAACTACAAAAAGAGAAATAAAACCAATTAGATGATGGTATTCCTTCATAGATTAATACATTTTAATTACACGCTTCGGTTGGTGGTTTCTCCTCGGGCCTGGCCTGGCCTGCTCTGCGATATGGATTGGTTCCACGCAACGTAACGTTTCGGGAATCAAATATGTTGTATAATGAAAACTTCAACGCCGCTGAGGAGGGTACAGCTCTGACGGAATGCTGTCTAGGGCAGTCGTCATCGCAGTCATCCACCAAGATGGTAGGCATTTAAAAGGCACTGCATACACGCACAACACTCGCACACACACAACGACAGGCACAGGCACAGACACAGGCACAGACACAGGCACACGCACACACACAGATACGGCGAGTGAGTCCAAGAGTATCCTTTTCGCTTCTTTCACTGGCTTTGGCCTCCCTTCAGGGGCGTAGTACATGATAAATGTCGACGAATTCGTCAATGTCAAAATCAGACTGTTACAAAGCAGCAACGGCGTCCCGTCCACAATGTTGCAAAGCAGGGAATGGCAGCAGCAGGGACGAGAGAACGGAGACCGGGACCGGGAGCGGGAGCGACAACGGGAGCGGAAAATGAGAATGCGTCCAGGATGCGAGCAGGAGCATCTCACATCACAAATAACAATAACCAGAGAGGGATAGAGATAGAGAGAGCCCTGCGCCTCACTGGACCGAATCCCATTTCAATACGACGAACCATTCAATATTCACTTAATAATTTAGCAACACTTCCCTTTTGGCCAAAAACCAATCCAGAGAGACAGTTTCCGTGTGCAGTCCATGCAAATGCCAAATGCAAAATCATCGAGCGGAAATTATGTTGACTAATTGTAGGACATTAATCCCGGCTCCTGGCCTCATTCCCTCCTCAAGGAATATGAGCCGTCGTGTGTGAGTGTGGAAGACAAGGGAACTGGCTAGAATTGAATTTGATATGCTCCATTGGCACCTTATCCCCTGACTCGAGATAAAGTAATTAAATGAGTCGCTGGGTGATGCTGCAGCAGTAAAAGTATTCTGTTAGTGCCAGGAATTCGATCTGCAAAAGGTGGCAGTGGGAGAGGCAGTTGGGGTAGAAGATTCAGCGAAAGTTCGTATATAATTACTTTTATTTTAAGCTAAAAACGGTTTATGTGTTGCACTTGTATTACAGCTACAGCCCTTGATAATACAAATAATATAATATAAGCTCTTTAAAAATCTCTACATAAGTATCGAAGTACATTTCGTTATTGAACAAACACCATTCGCAAATAAACACAAAAAAGTAAAACATTTTGCCGTAGACAGGGTCCTGTGTGTCCTGTCCAGTCCTGTCCTGTCCATTGGTGAGTATTTTGACAAATTGCCCGATTGGACATTGAAACATTTTATCTGCCATGTCGTCGATGGGGCCAATGGGCGTAGCACGAGGCTGGGATGAGGGTTCTGTGGGTGGTATGCGGCATGTGGCATGGGGGTGATGGGCTCTGGGCTATGCGTTGGGTCAGTGCGTGGCATTTTGGTCATTTATATGGACACTCGTCCTTTTTCATTGCCAGTTGGTGTCTCTCCTGTAGCTTTCTCTCTCTCTCTCCTTCTCGCTTCTCCACTATCCCTGTCTCTGTCTGTACACATGTGTGTGACGGGGGCTGAAGCCCCAACCAGCTCCGAAGCGAACCAGAACCCAACCAGAAGGGCCGCCTTCGGGAGCACATCATGGCGAATGACAGATTAGCAAAGTCCCAATGGACATTTGTAACCGAACTGCAGAATGCCGGCCACTCGTGTGGGCGGCGGTCGAGAGAGGAGCTCGAGGGTTGGATTGGAGTGTAATTTAAATGGCCTGTCCTGTCCGGCTACCAGAACGCAGCATTGTTGACCGCTTCCCACCTTCGGGGGGAAACTCCCTGAGTCCCTGGAGACGGTACGCCGTTCTCGGCTGGACTCTTCTTATCGGCCGTGATTACTTTCTAATCCGTGGCAGCATCAGGAGCGGTCCAAGCGTTGACACAAACAAATGACCAAAAGGCAGGAGTTGCCAGCCTGTAGCCTGGAGTTGGACCAGAACCAGGAACAGGAGCAGCAGACGGAGCTGGAGTCGGAGTCGGAATGACAGGGCACATCAAACGGGTCAGAGTGAAAGGTATTAATTGCTATCGCCATCGACCAGGTAGGCTGGACCATGACCAGGACTAGTCCATCCTGTATTTTGTGGTGGGTGAGAGTGTTTTTAATGTGAAAGCAATTTCAGCAAATCTCTCGTCAAACGAAACAGCCGCCTTTCTTCCTCTTGGCTGTCCAGGCAGGTCCTCCTGCGGCTGGCAGGTACTCCTCGTCCTCGTCCTCGTACTCCTACATGTGGAAATTCTTTAGTTATTATGACCAAAGTGGCCATAATTATTTTGATGTTGCTTTGTAATTAGTGTTCGATCAGCCACCACCTCCCTGGGAGAGTGAATGAGGTCTGGAGAAATGGAGGGAGAAATGGGAAAATGGGAAAAAGGGAAAGTGAAAAATGGCATTTTATGCGTGGCTGCCTCAACAGGGAAATTACGCACTTACTCCGCATGCTCGTACTTTGGGCTGTTGTTAATCGAAAAGTGAAATTCGTTTGGAAAAAACTAATTGCAGCCCATTCGCTGCAATGCAACAAAATGGCTACCACAAATGGATTGGCCGAATGACGAGGAGGGAAGTGGCAACAAATTGTTACATGCTGGAGATGATCTATGTGGAAAATGAAGGAGGTTTCAGAGAAGCTTTAGTTTCGAATTACAATCAGCTAGAGAAGGCATTTGGATTGGAGGAGGTGCTCCATTTACTAGCCAAAACCATCCTTAATGCTGTCCAGGCTCAAGGCTATAGGGTATCCAAAGCCACCGTGTTCTTTTGCCATTTGAATGCGTAACTCTGTCAGGCATTTGAATAATGGCCGCAACTCCCGTTGACGAGCACAACAAATTTCATTGCAACGTCTCATACTATCAATGTCGGCAATATGTCAAATATAACAGCAGCAGTGGCAGCTGGGGCAGCAGGGGCAGCAGGGCATGGTTGCATGAGGCAGACAGCGGGAGTGGCAGCCACGTGATGCCAAAATAAAATGAGAGATGCAGAGGCTGCGCCAAAACGTTGCACAGGCACGGGCACAGGCACCGGGAGAGGCACCGGCAGAGGGGCATAAAAATTCATTTTGAAAACTTCTCCTCCCAATGCCCTGCCCCGATGGCGCTCCCGCATGTGAAGCAGAAATTAATAATGACGCCAACAGCGACGACGGCGCGACGAGGCTATACGGCTATATATCTAGATGATGTCGACTGGGGGCAGAGAGGCTTCAGACTAGAGATGGCAGCGTGATGGGATGATCCTCCGAATGGAGCAGAGAATAACCCAGCAAAGATGTCTGTTAACAGTCTCTCGTGATAAGGCTCGTGTCACGCTGCCATCTTCTGGGCAGATCCCATTGCAATTGCAGACATCAAAGACCCCAGACCCCAGAGCCCAGAGGCCAGAGGCCCAACATCGTTTTTGCTGTGACAGCCTCTTGCCATTGGCTTGTTTGAGTGACAGATCGTTCTGCTCGAAACTTTGAAGTGGCAGGAACCCCGTGAGATGTCTGAGGCAACCGTTTAAGATATAATTAACTCGGAATTTGTACACACACGAAAATTGGCAACGAATAAACTTGAATCAATATTCAGAACAAAACAAATGACAAACACAATTTCCCATTATGTGAGAATTGTGTTAACAGAGAAGTAAAGAAATAAATAAATCGCCGAATCAAACAAGAACTTTGTCCACTGACAAGCCACTCAACTCATTGACATTGAATAGAAAGAGACCCGCAGCCCAGGGCAGGGGCCCCAGAAACACAAATTAGATTAATTTGGGCAATTTGAAGTTTCGTTGTAATGAGTTTTGGTCACTCATTTGGGCTCTTGGCTCTGACATGTTTCCCCCATTCTCGTTCGCTTTTGTTGTCTTCATTTCGAGGGTCGGCGATTTTCTTATCCAGTTTTTCGGCTTTCCTCCATCATTATTGACAATTGTGAGTGTGTGAGTGTGTGTGGGGCCCCAAAAGAAAAGACAACTCAAACACAAACTTTTATTCATCGTAGAATTATAATATTCTGTACGATTCCCCCCACCGAATGGGGTTTGTTGTTGCTTATTTATTTGAGTGCCCGAAATGTTGAAGTTGCCCATTTTTTGAGTGTGCCGGGGCGACATCAGTTCCGCATTCACAGATTCCGACTCTGCGACTCCGTTGCAGTTGCATCTCCCCAGAGGACAGGAGGGGAGGGTGGCGTTGGGGGGGTGAACATGTTTCTTATTATTTTTCGCTGATTAATCGATTGTCGGCTGCGTGTCGCTGGCTCTCCCTGCCGCCATATGTCATCCCCAGTGGCTGCTGCAGCGTGATTCAGACACTTGTCACTGGAAAAATGTAAACACGAAATGCATTTATGTACAGAAATGTAAAAAACGTATCTGAGCAAAATGCAAATATCTCGCCTCTGTATCTGTGTGTGCACTTTGGTTGTGTGCGTGTGTGTGAGCGGGGAGGTGGGTGGCGGGTGGCTGCAAATAAAAAATCGTTTGACATGAAGCGTTTCAGTTGAGAGACCTGCTAGGATTTAGAGAGCCATTGCATAAGAGAATGTTGAATATTTTAATCTTATAGATGTGATGCAGAAATCAGATACAAATGCATCTCCAAGATAGAAAAGTGTTCTTCTAAGCTGGAAAATACTTTTTTAATTAATAATAGTAGTAATATCTGAGTAATACAAAAGTATCTAAAGGATACGAATGCTTCTGAGGCTTAAAGAGCAGATCTAACTTACAAATATGTAATTGCATATCTTTGGGAATGTATCTCAAGCGTGAAACCCTTGAAATTTATATAAAAATTGCTCTATAAATAAACCCTAATAAAATGTTAAATACTGTAGATCCCATTTTGTTCCATTAGAAACTATTTTCGTGGCTTCTGTTTTGTGGTGGCTGTACGCAGCCCAGAGGCCAGAGGCCGAAGCTTGAAATTGGAAAATGAAAGCGAAATCTTGCGCAATTCCCAAATGCTACATTTTTACCAAAAGTCGAGGCCCAGCGCCATCATCCCAGCTCGGATTGGGTTGCCTCTGGGCTGCCTCTGCCCTGCGCATTGTTTTCCCAGTGCCCTGGCCGCTGTCCCCGTCCCAGTCCCCGTCCCAGTCCCTGTCTCCGGCTCAGGCTGTTTCCCTGCGGGCTCTGGGCTGCTCCGTTCTCCGTTCCCCCCCTTGGTTTCAGATCCCGGCTGCCGCTGCTGCTGGCTCGGTCTGGGCTGCTTTTGATGATGATGGCATTTCCTTTGGTAGTTGCGTACGTCATAGATTAATGACAGCAATTCATCAAAATCACTCGATGGACATGACGAACAGCCGAAAATTCAGGAGAAGAAACCGGGTCCAGCAGCCCTAAAGAGCAACAGAGAGGGCGATATACGGCCAGGGCAGCAATTTTTGTATTTTTTTCTTGTAGATTTTTTTGCGTTCCAGCTTCTGGAGTTTGCTGTGAATTTTTATCAGCAACCACCACCACAAAAAAGAAAACAAAAAAAGAAATGAAGAATAAGCTAATATTGGGGATTACTTAAAGCCATCTGCTCTAAAGAGGCATATCGGAGAGGAAACACTCTCTGGAGATACTTTTCTTATCGATTCAGATTCGGAGGCGTCAAAGTGCATCCATCGCCTTCGCCGGGGTGCAGAGACTCAATGATTAATCAATTGCCGGAAGAGATGGTAAACTCACGGCAAGGTCCAATGACAACGTTTCTATGAATAGAAAGAACTCTTCACATAGAGGAACACACTTATGTACATTTACCAACCAGAAGATCGTTCGCCGTACCACTTAGCATGAATCCGGCATTAGTGTGGATGCCACTTGAGCAGGGGGCAAGAGCAGGGGCATGGGGATGCATGCCACGTTCAATTAACAACAAAAGTGTGACTGTGACACATCCTCGGGGCACAGTGCACACACACACACACACCTCTCCTCTTCGCCTGCCCCATCTGGGGTCTGTGAGTTTTTATTCAAGACTCTTGTCTGGCATTATCGGCAACTGATTAATAACCATTGTCTCAGGGCCCTCTCGCGGCACATTCCCAAAGTATGTGTTCGTGTTCTCCCCTCTCTTCGGGGGAGCCCAGGGCGAAGATCTTGTTCCGAATTATGTATTTTGTCTTGTTCTGTGAGAGGTGTCTCGGTTTCGATTGTTTCCTGAGCATCATTCCTGAAAATAAATGAGAGAGATATTCATATTTTTGGCTTGCTTATAAACTATTTTTACCAGGCTTCGAAATCAATCAAAAGAAAAAGCATTTGTTCTGCTGAGATTTCTGGCCGTCTGCTTGTAATACAATCCTTTGAGTACAATATAATTGTTTTTTAAGTGCCGCACAAATTACTTAATCACGTTTCGCTGTAGCTCTTGGAAAAGCCCTGGGCCTAAGACTACTCAGACTCCGCCCTGCCTTGGGGACTGCTGGGGTCCTGGTCCTGGCGATTATTCGTCTTTTTTGTTTGATAAATGTTTTTATCACCGCATCGAGTTCATTCATTGCCGGCAGCGCTTAATCTGAATGCCATCGTCAACTGATGGCAGCGCATTAGTTTGCCACGGGCTGCCAAGGGGGCTGGGGGTCGGGGGGTTGGGGATCTTTGTGGGCTTTGCCAGGCGGAAGTTTCATTACAGTTCGCCCTGAAAGGAAATGAATGCCGGCCCGGAACAGCAACAGCAACAGCAGCCCCTCTCCACCATGGACTGCCTCCCGTTGGAGGCGCTGAAATCGATGCGTATCTTGAAGGATGATTTGCGGCGAAAACTTTCAGTTGAAAACTTTTTGAAAACCATAAAATAATTAACTCTTGATTATTATTCGGGGAGCTCTTTCAACATCGCTGTCGCTGCCGAAGTTTCGCCAAACTTTTTGCCTTAAGTGTCAACATGGGTGACATCGATTTAATTTCCTCCCTGTAAGCCCGAAACTATTTCGTTGCAATCTAAAAACCGATTTAGACTTTTTTCGCTGTCAGCAGCAGCAGCGGCAGCGGCAGCGGCAGAGGGGATTGCGTGGAAGATGCAAATTGTTGCAGTGGCATGCAGATGAATGCAAATGTTAATTTATCAAATTTCAACACTCTTAACGGCGTTGTCCCTGCTTTCCTTTGTTCTTTCTAATAAACTTAAGTGCAAGTTGCATGCCCCGCCACCAAAGGGGAAGCCAAGACAAAAGGCAAAACAAAAGCAACAAGAATAAAAAATTAATGTCAAACAAAAGAAAATCCACCATTATTATGTGCCACGCACACACAAATGGAAATAAAAGGAAAAGCCACGCAGTCCGTCGGTCGACTTTGTGTTTCCTCGAGGAGGGGTTTGAGAAGTTCTAGAATTGAGTGCAGTAACGGCTATTAAAGATGGAGAAGAGCAAGAGTAGAAGGTGGAATATTTCATTCAAATAGCTCTTAGGCGGCCTCCTTTCCGAGAGGAGCATTTTAATTGAATTTAGTTCATATTCGAAGAGCTTAAATTCTTTCACTATCCCTTAGAATCGAATTCTCAACTTGAACTATTACACGTTCTCCCATTTATATCCCAACAGATGGACTTCTCATCCAAAAATGGTTTCTCCTCGAAAATATTTATACCTTTGCCTCTTGGTTTCTCTTCTCATAACTCTTTAAACGCCCCAAAGAGCCAGGACAAAGCGTGAAAAATTCAGCTTTTCATCCCCGGCAGGGAAATTCTTTTCGGGAAACCATAGTTCTGTTCTGTACTGTTCTTCCTTTCTCTCTTTTTTTGGCTGTGGAGAAACAAGGGTGACATGATGGACAGACGTCGACGTTTTTCATCAGCGCTCGTCATCTTGTGTCATCGTCAGACCGGGACTGGGACTTCGACTTCGACTCTGAGCCATGCCACGCCACGCACAATTGTGCGTATGGCTGCCACTGCCACTGCCACTTCCCTGGCCGCCATTCTGTCTTTGTGGCACTGTGGCAGTGGCAGGGGCAGGGGCACTGGTGGTGCGGTGCCTGAGTGGTTGTTGCTCCGAGGGCTGCGATGGTGGTGCGTATTTTTGTGTCACATTCCAATCTATATCAATCTTGTGTTCGCAATGACGGATGACATTTGTCAATGTCAGACATTTTCGTTTTCCATTTGAGCCTCTAATGGCAGACAGGCACAGGAGCACACACACACAGGCACAGGACAGGACAGGGCATGGCACACAGGAACAGGAGCAGAGAACTCGAGCAGGGTCCCTGGGTGCCAGCCTTAAAGTCACAGCCTTGCCACTTGCTAAAGCCAGGACCCACACCCACACCCACTCCCACTCCCACGCCCAACGCCCCCTTTCGAGGAACGCATGAGTTTGACGAATCTGATGTCAAATATTTTCGTTGTTTCCCTCATTTTTTTATGAAAAGCATTTTCGGGGAATTAGAATTGGCTTCTGCTTCTCCCCTCTGCTTCTCCCCTCAGCAAACAGGGAACTTTTTGGGGTGGAAGCTCCACCCACCCCTCGGCAGCATGTTAGTGTTTGCCCAGAATCTGGGTGGCAGGAATCAGTAAATGTGTTTGCACTAAGTGTTTTCGATTCACAAATATTTGCATTCTTGTCGGGCAATGATTTGGGGTAAGCCTGGAAGAGATGGAGGGGTCCTATGGGAGATTTTATTGAAAGGGAGTGATATTAGAGAGTGTTTTGAGAGAGTGTGGGAGAGTCGCTTACTATTGTAGAAGAAGGATTTAGTGTCTAAGAAAAACCATCAGGCGTCTTCCATAAGGACACTAAATACCTTGACCATCCCGCCTCCCATTCCCCTGGATCATTCCCCAAGTGTTTATCCAATCCAAAATCTATATTACACATCACCTCTTGAAAGGGATTGACTAATCATTAATCACTTGGCTAAATGTTTAATTCCGCAGAGGACCACAGGACGGGGTCCATGTCAAAACAAACACTCGACATCATTCAACATTAAGTAATGATAAGACCAGAAACCTGCGTGTTTCCCTGACCTCTCTCGAGCACCGGACTATAAAATATGATGAGGGAATGAAACAATGATCATCGGCTCTCGAGGAAGGAGGAGGACTCGAGAGTAAACAGGAACCACCCGCAAATCAACGGCACAGAGGCGACAAAACAGCAAACTGTCCAAAACCGAAAACAGAACCAAGAGACCAAGACCAAGACCATAACCAAGACCATAACCAGAACCAGAACTGAAAAGGAACCGCCGTTTTGTTGAACATCATTAATAACAAAATACAACGAGAGAGAGAAAGAGAGAGACTGGGAATCGTTTTGGGATTAATGAATGCTCACGAGATGCCCAGAGATGCCCCTCCAGAGATGTGCTAAACGCACGTCCAGCCCCAGTCCAAGTCCAAGTCCAAGTCCCAAGGATCCTGCTGCTAGAGGCGGAAATTAATGAACTTTTGTTGAAACGCATGCCCCGAAATTCAAACCGAAATAAAAACAAAGAAGCCCAAAATGCATAAACAATTGAAAAAGTGTGATGATTGGATGGAATGGGAATGAAGTCGAGTGGAGGCATCGAAGCTGGTGGCCATGCTGTCTGCCTTGTTAGAGACACTGTGTATCCTTTAGCAGCACTCTAGTAGACTTTATGTCGACGTTGCGTTTTGTTAGATCGATTCGAGTGGGCAGGAGGAGACTTTGATGATTGATGAAGCCCCAATGTTAATTTCACACCCAGCAGATATCGCATACAAATCGAATTAAAGACCCCAAAGCCCACAAAGCCCACAAACGATTGTTAATTAATTTCCACCAAATATTGATAAATGACTCGTAGCAATGCAAATTTACACTCAAAGAAAATACAGAAAAGCAGGCACTGGCAGAAGAGTTTTCTCCGGGTGTAGTCTCGAGGTGGCTCTCGGCTCTCCAGATCCCAAAACGAACTATAAATAGATCCGTGGTCCGTGTGATAAATGATGTGCCGAAGAACGGCTTCAAGTGACGGTGGCAATTATGCGAGGAGCCAACTGAGGCCCAAATGACAGGTCGATTGAGTTAACGTTAACGCTAAACGCTAACGCCTGCTGCCCCCGTCCGAGGGCCCTCTGCTGAGGAGGAGGATGTGGATTGGTAGGAGTGGCTGCACTCTCTGGCTACCAGCTAATTTTAGTGGCTATTTCTGTATGGGAGCCTGCAGACCGACCGCCGACCGCCGACCGCCGATCGCCGCACGATCGATCGCCAATCATTAATAATCCATTGGAACAAGGTCTTCCTCCGCCAGCTGCCCAGCTCTTAGGTCTTTTGTGGAGCAGAGCACGAGTGTGCCACCAGGGCCAAACAGGTGTGCCTTGATGGGCCTCTCCTGTCTCTCCTGCTGCTCCGCGCTGTCTCTCTGCTGGGGCTTTCAGAGAAAATCGATCATCGTCACGCCGCTGCCAGAGTCGATTAAAGTGAGCGAATTTTCATTACCAGAATTCATTTATTTTTTGTTGTGCAGAGAAAAATTATAATTAAATATCCCGTTGATTGGCTTTAAGGCTTTCAATTTTGTAAGAGCCACAGAAAAATATACAGACAGACCACACAGAAAATTGGTAGTAGAGATTGTTAATAGAGGGGGAAAAGCTAATACAAATTCAATCTATAACTTACAGGAGCCACAGAAGATGCCAGAACCAGAGCCGCCGCCGATTGTGTCAACAGTGAAATGGAAACTGATCTACGACTGTCCGCACATCCCATTCGCATCTGTCGCTGACGATGAGGATGAGGATGAGGAGGACTCTGGCTGGGACTCCGCAAAGTCAAACGCCATAAATCACTCACTCCACACAAAAGGATAAAGTCAAAACACAAAACAAACAGACACCCATCCATCCATCCATCCATCCATCCATCCATCCTTCCACCCACGCGGCGAAAGGATGTGTGCTGTGCTGTGCGTATGCAAAGTGAAGTTTTATGACGGTCATTGCCTGGCGATTGACATTTTGAAGGACATCATCGACTACCTACGGCAAGGATTACAAAGGATTGCCGAACAATTGTATGGCCAATATTTGCATATCCATTCGATACGCCATTCCGACATGCCAAGGACACGCTCAATGGTTAAAGAAAAGAGTCCTGGGTGAAAAGTCAGCAGAGAAAGGGCCAGAAGGGTGTCTAAGGTTAAGGGTAGGGAAAAGAGAGCATTTCTCTATGCATTGTTCTGCTGCAATTGAAGGACATGTGTTGAATACTTTTGAATAAGGGGAAATTTCAGCTGAATTCTGTGCGTCCCCGAACCCCTCTTCAAAGATCCACAGCCATTCGCCGGATGGGGAGACTCTTGGCCTTCGTGCCGCCTGAAATTGTTGCACATTTGCATAATTATTGTAATTATCAATAAATATTCATTAGTGCGAGGCAGATGCTTAAATTTAATTCGCTTTTAATTAGCCCCATAATAATTACACTCTCTGAGCCATCAGCCAGCAACAAGTTGGTTGCATTGCACGAGTACGGGGTCATAATGGATACTTTTTTGGCATATAATGGGGTATATTCCATGATACTTTGTACTTATTTAAGATACTCTGACTTTATTGAATAATTGATACTAAAAGAGGAGGCCATGAATCACTCGTTTAGATATATTTCTATTTACTGATTTCCAAACATGAAAAATCTGTTTTCAAATGCTCCAAATGTTCTGCTGTTATCTGTCCGAACCAGTAGCCTTTGTTTTAGGCCACCAACTGCATATTGAATGATGTTGCGTTGGATCTCTGACCAAGACTTGACCTTTATTTAAATCATTTCTTACCCCAAAAATTCTGTAATTAAAATTTAAGCCGAGAGGGGAGAACCAGAAGGAGCATCGCAATCAGAATCAGCCATTGACCTCACGCAGCTGAGAAGGAAAACAGGTTTTTCCGAATCATTTGAGGGCCATGGAGCGAGGGAGAATGCAGGCGATAAATTTCCTACCTGTCAATGGATGAGTATGAGCGCTACCTTAATGGCATCCGAGAGATAAACCGACATTTGCTGCCCTTTGATTTTGTGCATTGGGTGCCGGTGAAAGACCTTTCCTTTCCAAAATGGCCGACCGACGAGAAAAGAAAGCAGAACTCGAACAAAAGCAAAATATTCAATGTTCAATTTCAATGTTTTTTCATACTCGTACACTGGCTGCAGCTCCACTTAAAAGGCTGTTTTCTATAATAACATGAATTATTTAACGAAAAAATAAAAATTACTCGATGAGCGGAGTATCAGAGCCACCAAAACACGCACTAAATGGGGCACAGGAAGTGTTGTGTGAGTGAAGTAAAGTCTGGGGCACCAGTCTGGGGTCTGCGATCTGTGGTATGGGGTAATGGCTGTGTCAACAGGGCGGCCCCTGGCCAATGGAGCCACGGACCCGGACCTGGCAATGAAGTCATTAAAATTTCACCCTTATTATGGCTTTTAAAGTGATTGCAAAATGAGAAGCAGCAGCAGCAGCAGTACTGGGTATGAAATGTCTTCATTAAGCATGCATCAAATTTACGATTAAGTAAAAAGTGCACGCACATTTTCCTTGTGAAATAATCAACTGGCCCAGGCCATGGCTTCTCTCTCTCTCTCGCTCTCTGTGTGGAAGGTGCAAGGAAGCAATTTCCTGTAATTGCCACCATTCTTGTTAATCACACTCCATACTGGTGGAGGCAGAAGGTACATCCAGTAGCCGCCACAGTGAGGCATCCAAGTGCAACAGGCACAATCGTTTTTCTGTTTTTGCGGCTGCCTTCTAAATACGCGATGAAATATTTATGAGATGCACACCATCTCCGTACAGTTCGTACTCCACTGAGGTTGAGGTTATCTTCTCTACTCCTGGAGCCATCCATAATTGAGGTCCTGTCTGCTGTCTGGTGTCTGGGCTCCAGGGAAACTTCCGCTTTGCGCGCCACAAATCGATCACTTTAGCAACTCTTAATAATATGCCATTAGGCTTCACTTCATCACAAAGGAAATTAATTTTTTTGCACAGAAATTATTCAAATTGTTTTTGGGATTTTTGCCAGCAAACTTAATGCCTCTACTTTTACCACAATTTAGCTAAAGCCAAAGCTGGCAAAGAGGATCATCTGGGCGCCATATTTGGCGCACAAAAGCGTCGCCATTAATTACTCCAATCAAATGAGGACTTTTTCTTTTTCTTCTCCATTGGGGTTTCAGCTGGATTTGGTCTGTGGCTAATCTCTGGCTCTCTCTGTCTGGTACTCTATCCCCGTAATTTGCCACAATTAACGACTGATCAGCAATTAAAGTTGCATTACCACAGAGACAGAGACACGACTCTTAATCGGCACATGGCGGATCAGCGGATGATGCCGCAAAAGTGCGTGGATAATAAATACCCCACTTCATGCGATCCATCAGTTTGTTGGCCATATATGTCTGTGCGGTGGGTCGTTGGATGGCCGCTGATAGCCGCTCGGACGGGACATTGCAGTGTGCCACATCAAAAACAAGTTAAGGCCACCACCGAGCGACGCACAGTGGGACATTAGCCGAAAAGCTGGGGCAAAAGTCATTTTCCAGAACTCCACTTGTGGCGAAGATCTCCCTCCGTCTAGACCCAAGAGAAAGACGATTGGTGTCCGAAACAATAACAAGAGTAAATGCATATTTTATTCTGCACAGAGAAAGACACAGGCTCCGCTCCAGAAAAAGGCCGCTCCACAGAGCATCCGAGTGGCAGTTGGACTCCAGTTAGATGCGGTAGCGCCGGGTCAAGGTCTTTCCTGCGCTTAAGGCGCGACTGTACCAACAGGTAGCGTCATTATTTAATAGGAATAACGGGGGTCAATGAATGCCACTTACTGGTTATCCAGGTCAGTGATGGCCAGACGATTAGAGTCGGACGAGAAACCGTCGAGAAGAGTGGCTGTCGAGGAATTGCCATTCTCCGAGTACTGGCTATCAGTGTCCCCCGACGTTTCCCCAGTTAGGTGTCTTGGGTTTGCGAACTCCAGTCCAATGGCATATCTGGCCAGATTCGGATTCTTGTACTGGTTGCGCCAGGCCCGAGTGTTGTTCCCGTACTCATTCACGGCGGCATCCTCCGCCTTGGACTCCAAGTCGGACAACACTTGCAGTGTTTTGCGTGATGAAAACGGCAGCATATTGCTTCAGCTATTACAACTGATGATTTTTCGAGTAGAGCAGTTTTGATAATGTATAGTCACGTAATATATGTATATGTAGAATGACAATAGACGTAGAGCCTGCCATTCAGGGAATTTTCTGTAATTCTGTCAAAATCCAGGGACACTAGATATCCAAAAATGTATGACAATTAAAGCCAATTTTTCTTTGCATCAGGCATCGCCTATTTATTTTCTATATATTTTTATTTTTACAAGTTTAATTCGAATGCAACTTAATCAATTATGTGGCAAATAAGCCGCACGAATAATGGACAAAATAGGGTTGTCGCAGGTACCAAAAGCCTTGGTTAGCGCCACTTAAATAGCGCCTAAACCGCACCGATCCACAGAAGGAGCTTCCAACCTTGGGTAAAGGAATATTCAAAGAACATATAAGATACATATCATAAATATTCGGCAATATACATAAGTTATTCTTGTTAAGACAAAGTTCTTTTGATGAATGATGCCTTGAAATTTTGCTATATCGATAACTAACATATCGATTAGAATAGAATAGACACTAAATAAAATTAAAATAAAAAAAGCGAAAAATGTATAAGAAAAATCATGAATTCCGAATTATTCCAATTTGACGTCAGTGGTTTTTGGTGGGAGATAATATCGATAGCTTCTAAGCCGACTATATTTACGACGGCGCGATATTAAGGAACCAAAGTTCAACTTGGACCATGTATTGTATCCTTCCTTCAATCATCCTTTCGTTCCGAAGTTTGTGATTTAACCAAGTGAAATGGCCCACTGTGCGGCGTATTTGGTGGATATTTCGCAGTTTCTAATGATGATGAGATGGCGCAGAGTAGAGGTAGCGGTGGAGTGCCTCTGGCGTCCAGCTTACAGGCCTCGTCGCATGTCGCATCCACTGATGCCCTGATTGAGTGGAGGGCAAATGCGGCTCCGAGCGAAGCTTTAAAATGTATATCCTTAAACCACATGTTGCTCCACTTAGGATATTAAAAAATGTACACGTCCTTCTAGCTGATTTTGCTTCCTTTATAACTAGTCAAGATTTATGGAATTTAATTTCCTGATGTTGCTTTTTCTGCAACGCTGCCAGCCATGGCACAGCCGTGTGGCACAGGATGTAAACCAGGATGCAACGGATGCGTGGCCATGTGGAGAGTGACATGTAATATTCGCAGTGCCACAGAGAGCGAGAGAGTGAGAGAGTGAGAGGGAGAGTGGGAGAGCGGAGGCAGCCACAGGCTGCTGTCAGCACATGTGCAGTACGGGGGAAAATGGAAAATGGAAAACTGTAGAAATGAGGAATGGCTTTGCTGTGGCAGAAGAGGACCTAATAACATTAGAGGCCAACAGCAGCAACTGTTACCTAAGGCAGGAGCAGCAGTAGCAGGGTGTGGGTTTCTGTTTCTGTTCTCTGTGTTGGGAGGAGAAAGTGAAAGTGCGCCTAGGACGCGATGGCAGGCAAATTTCATGCACCATTGCGTGACAGGAGGAGGCAAAAGTGTGCCGTCTAGCGGCAGGACACCAATGCTTGCCGCTGTCGCTGTCGTTGTCCTTGCTGTTTGTTGTCCTCCCAGCGAATGCCACACGCAGGCGGGACAGAGACAGGGCAGGCCAAGGCAGGAACCCGAAAAGCAAACGAATAATATATGAGTGCACTCACTCAAACTGACTAAATTCCCTCCTTCTGGAGCCACTGCCCCACAACCAAGCCGAACCGAACTGAACCGAACCGAAAAATGTTTGGCTCTTGATCGATTGCCGTTGAACCGTAGCGGAGGCAACGCACACGTAACAAATGCAATCCTCCTTAAAAGCAGAAATGTGTCACACGGCGGCAATACACTCCCACTCCCGCTCCCACTCCCCACCCCCCATAGCCCCCCAACCTTCTCTAATGGCGGAATCCTTTCAGTGCAGCTCCTTGGGGCTCCCCCGTACACCCTTTTTTCTTAGTTTTTATTTCGGTTTGCTTTTGTCGTCGTCATTGTCGCCATTGTTGATGTATCCTTGCAGATCCTTTTGTTGTTTGTATTTTCTTTTTTTGTAAACTTTTTCCTGTTTTTATTTTCCATCTTCGCCTTCAGCTTTTCTTCTTGTTGTGCAGCAAACAAAGATAAATTGGTTAATTTCCCCGCACCCTCCCCGCACCATCCAACAGTCAGGCATCAATCGATGTTGCTGTCTCTTTCCTTGACTCTGCTTGCCATCTCTTTTGCTCTGGTAATGGACTTGAGTGAGCTTACGCATTATTCTATTTCCTTGTCTTGCAGTTTTTGCTTTAGTTTTTGTGATTTTTCGCCATTTTGTTGCGTTTGGATGCCATTAAAATGGAACAGGACATGGAATTAGTTAGGCAATTGACAGTTGAAGAGGAGATGTGAAGAATAAAGATATAGATGAAGGTGTATATAGGGTATCAGGGAACCCTCTAGGAAAGACAAGTTCAACTTCTTTCAAGTAAATGCCTCAAGGTCCATACCTCCTTGTACATATTCGATCCATCATTTATGTATTCCACAAGCAAAGTTTTCCTCCCTCTAAAAGTCCGCCCTTTTTGATGTATAGACTGGCAAATGGGCAAAGTCGCGTCTGTGATAATTAAAAGTCAATCTAGGGCCACACTCTTCCGGCTTCCCCGGCTGATAAGTATCAATGAGGTGCAACCTGCTAGATGTATTACAATCCATAATCGTTGCCAGCTTCGTTGGCAATTCGTCACTCAGAGGCCCCAGAAGGAGCAGCAACCAGAGAGGCAACCGGAGAGGAGCAGCAATGGGAAGCACAACAAGAGGCTGACAGACAGAAAGAGAGACAGACAGACAGACAGCCACTTCATCAGAGTCGAAGGCCACAAGTGGAATATATCCATATAACTTTCGGAATAGAAATTCCGGGCTGACAACTGGCGGCGGAGCCTCATCACATCACATCACATCCAGAAGAGTACTTCAATTTCTACATCTCCCAATCCCTAAATGAAGATTTCCTGAAATCAGCTACCGGCTCCTGGTCCTTCCTTCCCGGATCCTTTGCCACGTTGTTCCTAGAACAAAAACTGTTCAGAAGAAAAACACGGAAAGCGAAACGAAAACTGAAATACGGCTGCATCATTAAATTTAATATGATACTCATTTAATGAAATTGTTGCCGATTTGTTTTGAAAATACACGCGCTGGCTCCACCCCAACCCCAACCCCATCCCGGAACCACTCTCCCGCACTCGTACTCCTCCTCCGCTCCCCTCCCCTCCCCTCCCCCTGCATCTGCTGCTGCTCCTTCGAGTCTGACGCCTTCGCCAATGCGAAACAGTGAGAGAGGTAAGTCCCTGGCCCCGACTCAAGCCCCCGACCTCGGCTTCAGCTTCAGCTTCAGACCTCGTGCCAAATGCGGGCGGACGGACTGTGGGATGGTTGGGGGCGGGGCTGGGCTGGGGAGAGTGCAATATTGCGAACATGGCCGGATAATGACGACAACGCCATCGACGTGGCTGGCCTCCGCCGCTGACGACTCGGAAGGAAATATGCACTGGCCGCAGGCTGTGAGGGATACCCAAAGAAAGAAAAGGACAGGTGCACTGCAACAAATTTGTGGACAAGGAAAGGAATATTGAACTTGACGTGAAAATGGGAAAGAATCCAATTTAAATATTCTGCGAGGAATACGTAATATTCTAGGGAATAATCTAGATTCGGGTTAATTGATTTTGGAACAATTCTAAGAATATTTTATGATACTTTCCTTATAATAATTTGAAGAACCTTTGAGCTTGATTCGAAACCATGACTTTAGGAATGTTCTTTCCCCTTTACTTTGTATTCAAACGAAGTAGCATGAAATCTGATCTTTAAAGCACACTTCCGCTTCATTTCCACAACCAAAATCCCCATCCTTTGTCCATTTCTCCTCCACAATTTCTCGCAGTGCAATTCCTGGCATCGTAGTTAGTGGCAAAAATCATTCTAATGACAGCAAAACGTAAAAAGCTCTGAAAGTGTTAAGTGGTTCCTCATTAAACTTTATGTACTGCTTGGTTCCGTCTGTTCTGTGCCTGGACCCCGTAGCCGTACCCGTGCCCCTTCCCCCGGCTGTCCTGTAGTTTGTTTTTGTGTGTGGGGGCGGAGGCGGAGGATGAGGGCATGGATGAGGCTTAAACGATTGCCCGACCAGCGTCATTAGCACTTTTAACCGCATATTAAATTTAGTAAAGCTCTGATTAATGGCCACGCACTTCATTTTTGTGCATTTGAGCGGTCTTTTGAGGTCTTTCAGGAGCTGCCGCTCCTAACCCACGGTATCCCTGAACATGTAGTGCCCGCTGCTAGCTGCTACCGAAAATCTTATCTTTCAATGAGTCGCCGAGACAAATGACACGTGATTTTATTTGATTTACTTACATCTGCAGCTCAATTTTCAGTTGACTTTCGGTGTCTTCTGTGCTCTTCTCTCTCTGGCTTTTTGTTGGTGTTGTCATTGGCCTTTCTTATGGCCAACAGTTACAGATACAGTTTCAGATACAGTTCTCAGCTCTGTGCTTCGGTTTGGGCCATTATCCGAAATGATTCGATCATTAGCGACATCGTCGTCGTCGTGGCAGTCGTCGGGATTGTTGTGTTCTTTGGGCATTACGGGTAATTACTGGAATGTTGTGACAACATTTCCCTCTGCCTTCTGTCTTCAAATTACTTAATTTTAATGGCCAGCAATATCGCACAAAAAGATTGAGATGTACGGGGTAGAATCGTAAGGAAATTTATATATGATGTTCCCACTCTTTCCCCTCAACAGAAATCAACAGTTGGTGGTGATAATTGAAATCGAATGCACAATCAGGTAGTCTTTTATCGAAGATGGGGAGTGCTTTCTTTGATTTACATTGGGTGAAATGTGATCAAGATGGATTCATGAAGTTATTTGTAGGAGTTCTAGAGGGAATGCGCCCCAAACCCCGGGTCAGTCGCTTACCGTGCTCGCGAGAACGACGACGACCCAAAACTTTCTTATAGAATAGACAGATATTCGGCTCCTATTGCCTATGGGTAATATTTGTAATATTTTAGATAGATCTTTAGATATTTTAGTATAGACGTTCGTGTTCTTTAATGCGTTTTCAAACCTATCCACATTGAAATTAATTAGGCAATACTAACTGGCAAACTGTACAAAATCATTGAATGATTAACATATATAGGAACTAAATGCCTCCTTTATATTAGTTGATCTCATTGATGAACGTGAATCACGAAACAATATTAATTTATATCAAAAATCATCAAAGATCACCACATATAAAATTTGTATTTGGCTCTCAGAGAAATATGCGTATCGAAACAAAAATTTCCCCTAAGAATGTACGGATTCCACCAGAAAATAATGATATTTCATATGTATTTATCATTTATCAGTAACAACATCGACACAGAAATTTCCCCTAAGAACGTAAGGATTCCTCCAGAAAATAATGATATATTATATCATTTAATTCCCTTTCTTGCTATTGCTAAAGTTTATAACTATTTTACTCAATAATTTCCATTTTAAATCTTTAGATCTGACTTTAGAATTTCTAAATATTCGCATAAACCACTTCGAATGATAAATAACCAAGAACATTTATCAATTTCATAAACAATTTTATTATTCATTAAATATGAAATCAAATCACAGAGAGCTTTCCATAAAATTAGGCATTTAATTAAGTTGTTCATTTAAATTCGCATTTCGATCTCAATTTATTTTCGTTTCGTTTCGTTGCACGGAACCACCGGCGGCACCGGCGGCAAGTGGTCTCCGCCGCCGCTTCGAATCATCCAAAATCGTCGGCAAATGTCTGCCACAGCGCGCGGCATGGCGCATCTGGCAACAACAACAACAATTGGAGCTGTCAAAACGGCGGCCATATTGAAAATCATTCAAGTATTTCGAAACTCGAGGGCGGGGCCACACGACGCGCATGCGGGTGCGAGCAGGCCGACAAGTGTATGCCACGCAAGTGAGTGCGTAGAGTGCACCTCTATAGAGCGCGGCCATGCGGCCTGGCCGGGCCTGGCCTGGCCTGCCTGCCTGCCACATTCAGAGGCAACATTATGTTGCCTGTCTGTTCCGTTTGCTGCGCGATGCGCATGCGGTGTGCGTGGAAGAAGAACTGCCGGGTCGGACCGGGCCGGCGACCAGGTCCGGGTCCAGGTCCAGGGCCGACTCTTCGAAAACCATCCCAAAACTTCGATGTCGAAACCGAAACCCTTGGCGGCGGCGGCCGCAGCAGCGAGAGAGCGAACCCTAGAGATGGTTCTGTCATGGTATGTGTGTGCTCTCAGGTGGATTGCGAGTGTATTGGTGCCCGGCGGTGCACTAGTGTGGGTGCGATCTTCGAATGTTCGAACATCGAATTCAATTTCGACTCAAAACCGGACTTCGATTCGGGGTTCTCAGAGCTGCCTGCTGCCTGCTGCTCCGCTGCTGGTTTTCCAGAACTGGTTTGGTTTTGGGCCAGGTTTACCTGCTGCTGCCTCGAGAGCTGGGCTCTCCATCTCCAGTTCTCCCTTCTTCGCCCAGCCATAATCATTCCTGGAGCCAGCGACAGGGACAGCCATAACCACTGCATTTGGTTAGGCGGTTGCCCGAATCGCTTTTTGGGAGTTAATATTCTATTAGAGGCTCATTTGTGTGATTGCCAGCCAGCGCAGGATATGTGTAATGCTTCTGCTCCTGCTGCAGCTCCATCCTTGTAATTGCCCGACAATTGTCGGGTTTCAACTTGTTATTTTTTTTTTTGAACTGGCAATTGGCAATTGGCCATCGGGCAAATATTTGCTTTTGGCCCGGCCCTTCTCTTTTAGCGTTGAACAACTCAATTGAAGTTTTGTTCTTCATTTCTAATTATCAACGTTTCTCTCTCTCTCTCACACATGATTTATGTGCCTCTGGCAGCCGCCTTGGACGCTCAATATCGCCTTGATGGATCGTCGATCGATTGATGGATTGTGTGAACCCGTGTCCCAGACGCAGACGCAGACACAGACACACACCCAGTCACAGTCGCAGACACGCACTTGTCCGTCCGCTCTCGCAGATACATATGTATCTCGTAGTCTTCATTATTGGCTCGAGTGGATTTCTGACATCTTTTTCAGCCAGTTTCCAGCTTGCTTTTCGAGTAATTAATGATTTATTTCAGTTTTTTTGAAGTGTTGTCTTAATTCCAGCGAAGTGATTATTGATAGTTTTGCTCTCACTCTATCTACGAGTATCTATCGCTTTCGAGCAAAGTGTGAGATGTTTCAAGTGGTAGATACGACTACGATTGGTCCAAGAGTCAGATGGTTTGAGGCACAAATGTTGCAGTTTTCCTAATTGCAGATGGCGGGGTGTCACGGGAAGGTTATTTATCAGAATTTCATATAGTTTCTGGATGAAATTTGATCCTAAAAGGTAGAAACAGGTGTCAATCTAGGTGTCTAGGTCTATGCAGAAATTATTTGTTTTAATTTCAGGCTTAATTTAGTCTTCAAATTAAAATGAAAATTCGTTTCATCATCATCTCTCATACTACACGAATAAAATAAAAATACATAAGAAATTTTGCGTTTAAGGCCCTCAAAATGGTACCTATTTATATATAGAATCTCAAACAATATGTATGACTAATGCAAGGTTATTTTAACAACTAATAATATGCATAAATACATTTCTCTCTAGATTGTCTATCATAATAATACAATATTTAACGCTTGATACAAAAAATGATGGATAATTTACATGAAATTACAGAAATATGTATCTTGGCAATAATCCATACAACTCATTATCACACCCCAACGAATATACAAATTTGCATAGATATAGTACATATAGATTAGCATATATTCCACCTCTAGATGAGTGAGTGGGGAGGATTCTATTTGAGGGCAAACAAGGAACCATTTTTAATTAACTTCAGCAGACCGAAAACCAAATAGGAAACTCGCCAGAAACTTGGCAGAAAATCTTGTGGGAATACTAGCCATGGAATTGCCATATTTACATTCGCATTCGCATCCGTGAGTACAAATTGGCAGCTGCTCAAGATCCACAAATACTATTTATGACAACTAGGGATGGGGATGGGGATGGGGATGGGAATGGGGATGGGGCTTGTGGTGTAGTGTAAGATCTCCATTTGAAAACACCTCAAAAATGGCTTGCTGCCCTGGGAATTCTGCACGAAATTATTCATTTCGATTCTGTGACATAAACGTGAGCACATTCACTCGAATACGCCTTTACAAATGGCCAGCGATTATGCAAACAATGCGAATTCAATTTGTTTGAGCTCCTGACTCGCTCGCTCGCTCGCTCGCTCCCTCGAGAGATGTGTGTCGTACAGTATCCGATGCGGGTGGATGTGGAGCTGTAGCAGCTGCCGATCGTGCTGGTTGCCACTGCCACTGCCTCAGCCTCAGCCTCAGGTGTCTGGCCATTGGTCAGGGGCTTTGTTAATGCCACTTGATTAATCGCTTATTATGATGTCAGATTAATAAGATCGTTTCATAAATGGAGCTGCAAGAGAAGCAAAGACTTTAGTTTGTTTTTTTGTTCCACAGAAATTGTCGTATTGTGGCTTACCCTCTGACATAATCATTGGCCTAGAGACGGGCAGAAGTTTAGAGATCATTCATAAGACTGGAAATACAAGAAACATATTATTAAAAATAATTTTTGTTTGGAATAATAATACGTACCTCTCACCTCTTACGAAAATCCCCCCAAAAACCCCGCTTTTTTATAATTAATACAATATACGCTTTAAATTTTTAAATACTATATTTTTATTATAAATATTACAAATAAAAACAAAATCTCATTTGTAATTTAATTATAGTTTTTCTTTATGCTTTTTTCCGCTTTGCCGCTTTCGCAGCACTTCATCATCATCGTCCTTCACCTCCTCCTTTATCGTTCTCTTTGTTTACACTAAAATTTAATTTTTATTTACAACAAATTATTTAGCATCCACATTTCATTTCATTTCCCTCTCAATTTCGCATAAATGTTTGAGTATATATTTAGTTTTAAATCAACGCGTTCGAATTTTGTCTCTTGTGAATTTCTACATTCTATTTGTCCAATTTTCCAATTTTTTTTTTATTCTTTTCTTTTCCTTTTTTTGATTTGAAACTTAGTTTAGTTTCTTACAGAATGAGGCCGAAAGTTACGTATCTGGATTGAGTGGAATATTCCGCCTCTCATGGTTCCCGAATGATTCCTCCACTTTTTGACTGGGGTCTGGGGGGGTTTTTTGTTGGTTTTTTTGTTGGGGATTTACAAAACGAAACTCTTTCTCTACAAAGTTACATGCTTTATGCTTAGGTGTTTTGTGTTTAATTATATATATATCTACATATAAACATACGATGCTTTATAGTTTTAGTTCCCTTGCTATCCATTCATTTTCCTTTTTTCTTTGCTTTGGTATATGGATTTCCACAGCTGTGGAAATTGAGTTTGAGTTACGTACATACATTCATATAGTGGTTTTTGTTAGGCGATAAACTATATAGATAGAAATCGTTCTGCATTCAAATTGGGACTCTCCTCCGATCTCTCTTTATCATCCTCTAATATTGATCTACTTTACATGGGTTTTTGTTTTGTTTTCTTCATTTATTTATACATATTCTTTGTGTTCTCTTCGTTTCTGTTAACAATATAAATTTCATTTTCATTTTTGCCAATATTCTTCTTTGTTTTGTTTTTTGTTTTGTTGCATTTCGGTATACTTTATATCCTTTACGACCTAATTCGAGTTTTATTTTTTGCAAGAACTAAAAAATTGCACAAGAAATTAAAAAGAAAACATACGCAAAAACCGAAATTAAAAGGTCTCTAAAATTTCCATGGGTAGAAAGAGACTTTCAAAAGTTCAAAAGTGGCCGAAAATATTTTATACAAATTTCGTTTTAAATGTTTTTTTTTTTGTTTTTTTTTTATTATAGTTTTTTGTTATTGTATATGTAAAACGTTTTTGTTTACTTTAAGCAACGTCTTTCCATTGGTTTTGGTATTTCTTTGTCTAAATTTGCAGACACAAAAGATCTCTATTATAGTTTTTCTGTCAATCTATTTTATGGGGGATTCTCAATGCAAATGGATTTTAACGCCATTTTCGGGTGTTGTTTTTATTCGTTTTTGTTTTTATTTATTTTGCGCTAAGATTGCTACAAACATTGATTTAGTTTTAGGGTTTTTTAGAGGGCGAGGGGGGGAGGGGGGGTGTGTGTATATATAAGTTAATCGTACAGTTACTTATGACGCATAGAACTAGTGTTATCGTGTATATAGTAGTAGTACGTACGTATATATGCTTCATATATAGATTTATTTCTCATATAACTCCTTGCCTTGCCTTGCCTAGCCAGTAGCCTGTAGCTTTAGCTTTAGCTTTAGTTGGTATCATGTATAGTTATCCATAGGTATATATGTATATGCATTATATTTAAATATAGCTTATTTAGATCTGAGGTCACATGAGTTGGTTTTGTTTGAGTTTTACGCTTTACTTGTATCTTTTATCTTTTATCGTTTATCTTTACGCCTATCCTTTCTCCATTTGCAATTCGTGTAAAATTAAATAATAAGTAGAAAATAATAACAATTAACTAAGTTGTAGGTATAGTTTTCTCTTCTTCTTTCTTTCTTTAGGTTTAGTTTCAACGGATTGGATTCGATTGGATTGGATTGGTTTGGATAGATACATAGATACATGGGGTAGTACATAGATACATAGATAGTCCTCTGGGATCGAAGTAAATTCTGTTGTTGCGCTCTCCGAAATAAACATAAATTGTATTTAGGATAGAAATTCATTTAATAGTGTGTGTGTCCAATGCGTCTCTCCTCCGATCGCTCTCTCTCTCTCTCTCGCTCTCGGTGTCTCTCTCTACTGCGGACTATTGGGTGGCGTGATCTCATCGCCCTCGCCGCCCGAACCCGGTTCGCCCTTCGTCTTGTTCTCCTTCTTCCACTTCATGCGACGATTCTGGAACCAGATCTTGATCTGGCGCTCCGTCAGGCAGAGGGCGTGCGCGATCTCGATCCGTCGCCGACGCGTCAAGTACCGATTGAAATGGAACTCCTTCTCCAGCTCCAGTGTCTGGTAGCGTGTGTACGTCTGCCTTCCACGTTTGCGTTCTGTTGGTTCCAAAGAACAAAAAAAGAGAGCGAAAATATTCACAATTAAAATCAATACAATGCTTCACTGGCCACCAAATGTACAACATCTACTACTACAGATTTTCTACAGATCCAAGATCCAACTACAATGCATACGTGAGTACGGGTACAACAACAACAACAAAAACAACAAGAGCAGGGGGAAGGGGAAGAACATACACATAATATACACGTTTTTGTGTATCTTTTTGTTTCTTTTCTCTCTCCCCCAGAACGAAAAGGGGAACCCAAAACCACATGAAGCAAAGGCGCTCAGGCCGAGGCCCAGGCCCAGGCGGAGGCTGATTAAAAGACAACCTTACCGAATTCGGATATTTGTACTTGTCAAAAAAAGAACCGAACCAAAGAGAGGCCCGAGAGAGCGGCGGCCAACCCGATAGGAACTCTGGATTTAATTCTTAAGATTTTACACTTCCTCGGGGGGTAATTCGTTTATAAGAAAGATCTTGGCAAGATAGTTATTTCTTCAAGGAAATTATAAGACTGGAGAATCGAAAAAGATTAGAGTGAACTTTAAAGGGAATAATTTTGGTTTTTAGAGTGAAACTTTTAGGAAATCCCATACTTTTATTGTTATTCCTGTATTTCACTACAAAGTTATCCAAATAAACAAACTTTTGGTATCTTCTAGGGGTACAAAGAGTGCCAAAGATTCATATCATAGAAAAACATGCCTTACAGCCCCGAATTCCCTTAAAAATATCCCTTAAAAGGTTCTCCCCACAAAGGTATTCCCATTTCTGCTTTCATTCGTCGGTAGGGCATCCATTTGTCGTTATTTCTCGATTCCTGTTTCACTGTTGGATTAAACCCGGGTGAAGATTTCATGGACATCAAGCGGCGAACGGACAAGGTAACTAATTATGGCTCCGATGCGGTCTCCCCTGTCTCCGCCTGTGTGTCCCTCCGTCCGAGGGGTATCTTTGTCCGCAAACCGGAGGGGGCGAAGATATCATGGCAGTGATTCAGTCAAGTGCAGTTTCACCTTCGAACTTCCCTTCAGCCCTCAATCCACCTCGCTCTCTCTCTCCCTCTCTCTCTTTCACCGCACGGTAGCCGGGGCACAACTGTAAAATAATTCGGCATAATTATGGGAGTTGCCCCCCCATACCCCTCGTACTCCACTTGGAAAGCAACCAACCAAATGAGTTCGGCGCCTAATGACACTTACTATAATTATAATTTTGGTAATGACAAAAAAGATCTGAGGGCAGGGAAAAATCATGAAAATGTCGAGGGAGGTACGGGAAAAATATGTCAAATATAATACGCAGCAAATATTATAATTGTCAATGGCCATTGCCATAGTCTGGACATTGCCCCCCCCCCTACCCCCCTACCCCCCTACCCCTCTAATTGAAATGGTTTGGTAGCGTGTGAAGCCATTTTTTTGTGTTTTTCCTGAAAATATTCGACCGGAAATTGAAAGGCGGCCACAGCAGCATTGGCATTGCGGTCGAAGCCAAAAGACGGCGGTGCCACGCCAAGCGGCAATCAGTGGAGAGACTTTTTCGAGTGCCCGCCATGCCCCCTAGATACCGCCTGAGAGGGGTGCAGCGGGGGTGGGCGGGGCGGTGCGGTGCGGTGCGGCCACAACTGCCTTAACTATTTTTTAATAACATCTTCAGCATTTGTCTTGCTCAACTCGCTCGACCAATGTGTTTTTCTTTTTTTTTTTACATTTTTATGTCCATCTCTGGCTCGAGGTCATTACATCATAAGCTCTTTTATATATAAGTTTTTTCCCGTCCCACCGTCCCCTTCCCTCCCCTCCCCTCTCTCTGTTTTTTTGTGCGGCATCCATTAAGGCGCGCGAATCCGAATCGCATAGAACCCGAGGGGGGTGGTGGCTGTGTGGAAGGGGTGTGGGGGGGAGGGTCGACACAGCGGTGGTCAGAGCAGAGCGCTGCTACCTTCTTTTAAATGACACGACTGATGCCATGTCTATAACCCGAGGCGTTCGCATTTAATCATCATCAGTTAGACGAGAGTCGCGGCATCAAAAAAAAAAATCTTTAAAGATTTGTGGCAAAAAGCGTGCGTGGTCATCCCCCCACGCCCCACACCACACCCCTTTGCCCCAGCAACCAGTGCACCAGTGGGGCGTAGAATCCGGCAAGTCAAAAAGAGTATTAGGAGCGGATTAAGAGCGGAATAAATGAGGCTGGACTTTCACGCAGATGATGTCTAAACAGGGGAGGGGGGAGAGAAAGGAACCTACATATATGGAATATATGGTTTGTTAAGGGTACTACGGATTGGAAAACTCTTCCCTTCGCTTTCCCCTCCACAATTTCCTTTGAAACAAAGATGTTTTTCCCCATCTATGCGGCACTCCCAGACAAAGCCCATTTCCATTTACATTTCCACACCCATTTCCATGCCCTTCCCCTTTCACGTAACCAGAAGCAGCTTTCGCAGATAATTAGCAGTAAACCCCCCCTCCGCGCCCAATGGAGCTGCATGGAGGGCATGGTCATGGGCATGGGCATGCATTGCAAATAAATGATTATTTTAATTGATGAAAAACACCTACAAACATGCCTCTAAGGTCTGTCTGTGGATCTATCCGAAGAGTGGGGCCTCGAGGGGCGGGCGGGGGGAGGGAGGTGGCGAGTGTTCTTTGGCGCTCTCTGAAATTTGTTTTTAATGATGCCTTTGCACATTTCATGCAGCCATCACTCAGAAAACCAAGATAAAGAGCAGCAAAAGGAGACGAGATGGAGAAGGGGAGGGGAAAGAAGAGAGGAGAACAAAAAGAACAAATTATTGTTTTCCTTAGATCGCGTTGATCGCCAGGCAACGACGGCACAGGAGCTTCGGATTGAGCGCTGAGAAATTATTATAAACGCATTAATGGCGCCTTTCAAGAACGGAGGGGGGAGGGGGGAGGGGCTTGGGGGGTATCAGCAACAGAAATATAATAAAGGTGAAACAATTAATATGAAAAAAGAGTAGCGATACATGTGGAGTACCGAGCCTACCCCGTGCCACGCCCCCCGACTCCTACTCCTATGGTGCCGACGGTAGGTAGGGGAGGGGTGGGGAGGGGAGGGGCATTAATGCTTTTTGATATGAAAGCCGTATTGTAATTAAATTGCGATTAGGCCACCATTTTAACCATTTTACTCGTTTATTACACTCTGCTCTTGGGGCTGGCTCCATAATGGATTTTATTCCATTTCTGCTTCCCTCTCACTCTATATACTAGGTGCGCTCTCACTCTCTCTCTCTCGCATTAGAGTGTACGAGTGTGTGTGTGTGTGTGTTTGCGTCGGTTAACGTTTAAAGGAAATCATTAAAATAATTGCCAACAACATTTTATGAAATTCGTTGAAGCAGGGAGAAAAAAATTACAAAAACATTATTATTATTTAATAGCAGAGAAAAAAATTCTATTTTATAATGCTTGCCATAAATTATTATATTGGCTGTGGCCGCATCCAAGCGGAACTAAAACAATGGACGGGAACGTGTGCGCGCAATAAAAGGGTTTTAATTCCAAAACAAAAACGCAGCCTCTTGAGGAAGTGAGCATGTACAATCGTGTCTTATTTTGCTCGGCACAACAGCAAGCTTCGTTCATCTCTCGCTCTCATCAAACACAGCGTCATCGCGCTCTCAGTAGTGCGTGGCAGTAGGCGTGTGGGTGAGAGAGCGCCTAGAATCTATCAATAGAATAGAGAGCAAGCAGGAGAGTAAGCTGCGACACTCGCCGAGTGTGATATTTTGTGCATGGCTCTTCTTAAGTACTGGCTAAACAAAGCTACAGGCATCTCAATGCACGCTGGGCGCATATGAAACATATAAGAGTACGCGTAAGGGGGAAAGGAGAAATGCTTAAGATTATTGTATACCTATTAAATCAGAGCTTTGGTTTATCTCAATGCCGCCAGGCAGCCGCTGTCTCGTTTAGCCACTGCTTAATTCAGCCGCAAGCATCACTCCCTCTCTCCCTCTCTTCCATCAATACGTTTGATGACACTTGCCTGCCCGCTGACGCTCTCCCTCTGCGAGCTTTGCCCTCGCTGTCGCTCTCCCTCTCTCTTCTTGCATCTGTGACACATGCTCTCCCCTCTCTCGCACAATTCCTTGTCATGCAAGTGCTTAATACAATGAGGTACTATTCTTGAAGTTATTTCTAGGTAACTTTTAATTGCACATTTATCAGCGAGGTTAAGGCTTCCCCCCCAGCCACGCCCCAAACGACTGCTACTGCAGCTGGGTGGTCTCCTCCGCCCCCCCCCCCCCCCTCTCTCTCTCCTTCGTTTTCCTCTTTGCCAAAAAGCTGCATGTCATGGATGCAAAAATGCATTTAGCTGTAAACAAAACGAAAAGCCAACGAGCAAGCGAGTGGCACAACAACATCAAATGCGAGTAAATGTTTTTTTAATTGCGGAAATTACAGACAAACGCGAGCCGCCGCTGCTGGAAAATGAATATTATTTATGATCGTAAGTTGATAAATTTTTCAACCAACTGAAGAGTGTTCGTGTGTGGCATGACACACAGAGAGAGGGAGTGGGAGAGGGAGCGGGAGGGAGGGGGGGGGGGTTTTGATGTCACTCTCCGGTTCTGAAGCTTTGCCTGGTGTTAAAATGCAAAGTCATTCGATGACTGGTAGGAGATCCAAAAGGGGTGTGGAGGGGGGGGCAGTGGGCCAACAGAAAAGTTCTTTCCCCTTTATTTTTTTTGTTGTTGTTGATTGTTTTGCATATTTGACGTATTTTTCCCGTCGCAAAACTTTTCTGTGGTCCCCTTTGACCGACCTTTGGGGAAATAACGGAACGAAGCAGAAAAAAAACAACCGGAATAAATATCCCAAAAAATCCTTCCGAGGTTTGATGTCTTTTGACTGGTGGTCCTTCCCCCCCGAAACAATTTCTACCCCCCGCCCCCCTTTTGGGGGGTATTTTTTTTTTAATTAAGTCCAAGGTAAGAGTTAGAGCCACAATTAAATATTGCCATTGACCAGTGGATCATTTGTTACCAGTTTTTGTTTTTTTTTCCCCCTTTCTTTTTCATAATCTCCTGAGACTCTGGGAGCATTTTTAATTTGGGACTTGTTAAGCACTTAAGAGGGTTAAAAATCGACAAAAGTTGACACCAAAAAAAAAAAAAAAGGAAAAGAAAAGAAAAAGGATCGCAGAGGAGCTGGTTTTTGTGGGGCTTATGAATGCATTCATTACGCAGGAAAGAGAAGACCCAATGGACAAGTGGATGGCAGAGCGGGACTTAAAACTTTATTTAGTTATCGCTTAAACAAAAGCAAAAACCCCCAGGAAGAGAGAGACAGGCGAGAGAGAACTATGCGAGGAGTCATTGGAATGGATTGTTCTCCCGCATATTCTCTATGCGCCGTTCCGTTCCCCCATTTTGGATGCTGCCATGGCTGCTACCCATGTCAAAATATTTGACAGCTGACTAAAACATGCTATGGCCCGGGACTGGAGGCAGCGGACGGGCAGAGGGTAGCAGCAGGCCTTCACTCAAGCGGCTCCTATCATATCCCTAAGCGAAAACCCGAAATTTCTCTCCCTCGCGGCCACTACTCTCTCTCCCTCTCTCCCTCTCTCTCTCTCTCTCTGTCTCGCAGCAGTCTGTCGCCTACGCTCTTGAGTGTGGTGCCATCATGGTAGTGGTGGTGGCAGTGGCAGCCATTGAAACATGTGGCCTGACATTGATGACGAAGACGGGGGATGGGGGAGGTTTGGGGCAAGCTTTCTTCTGGTGGCAAGGGTAATGACAACTATAATGAAAGGATATTACGGAAAACACTTAAGGGTCTGTGAGAATATTGAATTTTCATATTTATTAAATATTTTCGGAGGAGGTTCAGAGTTCTTAGGACTCTCCTATATTTCCTATATGAATTGTAATATTTTTTAAATATTTTCGGAAGAGGTTTCAGAGTTCTTAGGACTCTCCTATATTTCCTATATGAATTGTAATATTTTTAAAATATTTTCGGAAGAGGTTCAGATGTTTCCAAGTTCTTAGGACTCTCCTATATTTCCTATATGAATTGTAATATTTTTTAAATATTTTCGGAAGAGGTTCAAAGGTTTCCAAGTTCTTAGGACTCTCCTTTATTTCCTATATGAATTGTAATATTTTTTAAATATTTTCGGAAGAGGTTTTAGAGCTCTTAGGACTCTCCTATATTTTCTATATGAATTTTAATATTTTTAAAATATTTTCGGAAGAGGTTTCAGAGGTTTCCAAGTTCTGAGGACTCTCCTATATTTCCTATATGAATTTTAATATTTTTAAAATATTTTCGGAAGAGGTCTCCAAGTTCTTTGGACTCTCCTCTATTTCAGATAGATATATATTAAGGAAAACTTCTTAAATCCTTGTGGCAAGCAGAGGCTCAAGATGATGCTTCGACCACAAGAGACCACAGCGTGAAAAAACCCAAAAGGGGGGAGAAAAAGAGCGTGGGGGGGGGGAGGCAGCGCTGCCTCACTTCATTGCTGCATGAATAATATTCGTAATTTGTCAAAAAGGTTGGCCAAATCCCAAAATACAAAAACAGAAAGAGAAAACCAGAAACAGAAACAGAAAAAATACAGCGCGTGGAGAGCAGCGGCGATTGAGCCACAGCAGAGCATCCCCCGGAAAAACTGACCCGGCCCCCAAGGAGGGCCTCCCACCCCCGCCCCCCTGCCCCCTACCCCGCCTCAAAGGACCTTTGGCGAGCTGTTGCCATTATTTCACGCTTCTCAGCTGCTGGCCACAAAAGCAGCAGAGCGGTGGGGGGTGGGGGGATGCCAGAGGAAAAGCGAAATAAAACCGAAATTTCCTCTTCGCATTTGCAGCGCTTTATTAAACTTTTTCCCACTCTTTGGGTTGCGGGGGGGGCTGTGGAGGGGGAGGGGAAATCCCCAAAGTTCCTGTGTCATTTTTTTTCGGTCTTCACGTTGCTCAAATTTTTTGACAGAAACTGTCAGATGGGGGGAGGGGGAGGGTACTGAGGGATGAGGATTTTATGCTATAAGTTTTTTTTCCTCACTTATTTTTAGAGAAAACAACAACAAAAATCTTCACGCATTTGGCAAATTATCTTTTGATCCGACTGCTTAAATTGCGCACCGCCCCCCGGCCCCCTCTGCCCCCAAGGAAAATACCGAGGAAAATGCGTTAACACAATTTCACTTTTGGCAAAGCTGAAAAGAAAGGCTCCTTCGTGCTCCTGGCCCCCGAGCGTGGACACATCTAAGCCATGGCAATCGTCTGCCCTAAGTAGTGGGCCAAACTCTCTCAACCCTCAAGGGCTCGCCCTCTCTCTTTCCCTCCTTCTAAGGCGGTCCCTTTTCTCCCCTCTCTCTCTGTCTCTCTCTCTATAGCTGTCTTTCTCCCCTCTCTTAGAGCTGTCTCTTTCTCCCTCTTAGAGCTGTCTTTCTCCCCTCTTCTAGAGCTGTCCTTCTCCCCTCTCTGCAGCTGTCTCTTTTCCCCTCTTAGAGCTGTCCTTCCCCCCTCTCTGTAGCTGTCCCCCTCTCTAAGAGCTGTCTCTCCTCCTGTCTTCTGTCTCTGTCTTTTGCTGCCCATCGAAAAGTAGTTTGCGCGCAAATCCTCAAGTTAAGCAAAACTCTTCAGGACATTAAGTGCAGCGCCAACAGACAACAAAGTCCAGAAGTTTTCTCTCCCCCCCCCACACACTCTCTCTCTCACTCTCTCTCTCTCTCTCTCTCTTTGGGGCTCCTCTTTGTTCCTCCTGCTGGCAACTGCCAAACGGATGATGGGCCGGGATCAACGTTTTACCCAAAAGCCAGGGCGAGAAAAACTTTTTCCACAGCCATCCAGAACGTGCAACTTTTTGGCTACGAAGGAAGTTCTTTTCATTGTCTTACCCCCACTGACAGGTTGAAGGTCCTGCCCCCCTCCCTCCCCCTCCTCGGCCCCTCCCGACTGTCGCTTATAATGCCCACAATGAAGTGCACTTTTCATACTCGAAAGGAATTGAAAAGTTCTCGGAGGGAAAGCAGCAGCTCTGGGCTCTGCCCTCGGAAAGTGGCATTTTCTATGTTGTGTATTTTCTATTTTGTGAACGGCTAGAGATTTACCCGTGAATAGCTGTGAATAGCAATGAATAAAAGTGAATCCTAGACAATCATTTACCCAATCATAAATTCATTTATGCCTGGACCCTGCCCCCCTCCTGGTGGCAGCAACAAGCACTCGAATAAAACTCTTTCCCTCGGAAATGGCGAGAAACACTTGTTGCAAATATTTGTTGGCTGTCGCTTAAATTTATGACCCCAAAAACAACAAACAAAAAAAGAAGAAACACAGGATTAGGTGGCAGACTGCAGCAAGTTTTCCTTCAGCAAAGAGGGACACAAAAAAGGAGCCGGGAATCGTTTTCGAAACTTGGTAAATATCAAAACAACATTAACGCAACATCCCAGGGTGGGGGCGGGGGCATGGCACTCGGGGCACTCAGGGACCCTGGCCCTGAGTAACAACTTAATTGAAACCGAGTTTCGTTTCCTTTTTCCCCCTCTTTTCCCCTTCTTTTGGTTTCCATTGTGGAGACATTGTCTGTGGGCTTTGGGGTCGCGTCTCTTCTGCGCCTTGCCCCGTCACGATCGGAACCTTTATGCCACCTTTTGTTGCTGTTGTTGCAACCTAATGCAACGCTTGAAATATGTCCAGGCGTTAAGTGGTTGCAATCGCTGTGTGGGTACAGTGGGCCCTCAGAGAACCACAAGATTTGAGCGGCAAATAAAAGACTTAGGAAGACCAAAATGTGGCACAGAAATATATGTTATCAGAAGTAATGAAGGATAAATGGCATTTGAATATATATAATTATAGGTTGAATGTATGGGAATTTAGGAGAACCACAAAAATATGCCCCTAAAGCAAACCAAAAACTGACTTCAACTAGGGGCAGATTCTAGAGAAGATAATGGAAAAGATCTTGGAGAAGATCCTGGAAAAAATGCTAGAAAAAAGTCCTAGAGAATATACTAAAGAAGGTCTTTATGAACACCCTAGAGAAGATGCTTTAGGACCAAGGATCAAGGCCAAGAACGAATTATTGAAGCCTGAAGAAGGTCCTTCTCCTAGCAATGCTGTAAAATTAAGATTCCTATAGGATCTTCTACTCTATCCTTCATTATTATCTGCTATTTCTAGAGGTTTTAATTTTCCAAAAATCTATAATTTCTAGAAGTTTTAATCTTCGAAAAATCTATAACTTCCCTCTGCACAAAAGATCTAAAAAAAATCCCAAAAATTCGCTGCAAAATCCCTGCCATGCCGATCCTCAATTTCCCCAAATTCAGTTCAGCTCACAGCCTAGCTAATTCCTGAAATATTTGTCCCACTGTCCCCTCTATTTATGGGCTATGCAAAATGCAGGGAACCAGGGGACACGGGGCACAGGGGGCACGGGACTGTGGCACTGTCGGGGGAAAAAAAACCCCTCTAAGCAGAAATAAACTCGTATGCATTTAATCATCGTAACTTAAGCTTCGAGGATCATGTTGTGGCACAGTGAGAATGCCCCAGCCGCTGCTGCCGCCGCGGGAGACGCCGCCATGGCCAGGGCCCAAACAAAAAAGCGACTCCAAGCTGCAGCTCGAGGCTTTAATTCTTCCCCCTCCCTGCCTCCTCTGGCGGCTGCTTCATTTTTAATAAAGAAAAGAAGCAAAAAGGCACAAAAAAAAGGAAAAGAGAGGAAAAGGAAAAACTTCATGTCACCGTGGAGATTTTTTGTTGTTGTTGCTTTTTAGGCGCGTTCTTTTTATTTATTCTCTGGCTGCCGCCACAAAGGAGTGGGGCAAGGAGTGTTGCAAGGAGCGAAGAGAGGGGGGGGGGGATTAAGAAGAGGCCAGGCTGGGGACTGCGATTGCGATTGCGTCTGCGACCACTGCGATGGCGGTGTGCTATGAATGGAGGAGCCCAGAGATGGAGCTGGAGCTCTGGGGCTCTGGAGCTCTCTGGGGCTCTCTGGAGTCTCGACTCGGCGTGTTCTGGAGATTAATAAATTGATGGCATCCATTGCACATAACGTGTAACTAATGGCGCTCATCAATTCTGCTTTACATCTCAATCTGGCTTTGGTGCAAAAAAAACAGGAAAAAACCACAACAACAGCAGCGAAAAATACACCAAGGAGCAGCAGCAGCAGGCCGTAAAGGCTCCACCGGATTCCAGTAATGACGAGGCCAGGGTCCGGTCCAAAGAAAGGACCAAAACACTTGAGAGAGAGAGAGAGAGGGAGAGAGGCCTGCTCTGCTGTTCACTTTCACTCGGGGAATAAGTGAAAATGGTAATCTATATTTAGAAAAAAGGACTCGCATCCTCCCTGGAAGCCTCTCCCCCACTTATGCAACGCGTATCCTTTGAAACTGAAACTAAAACTAAAACCGAACCACATGGTTTCCTCCTCCCTTCCTCCCTCCCTGTGCTCTATTTTCGGGGATTAGCTACGGATCTTTGGCACAAACCTTTCCCGGTCTTTCGCTTTCTATTGTCAATTTGCATTAGTCGACAGGACCGCCTTCTGTGCTCGGATCGAACGAAACCCTACCCTGTGTGTTCTGTGTGTGTGCACCTCTTTTCGCATTCATCGATTTTTGGGTATTTGGGAAATTTGCAAAAATTGAGGCGAATGTCAGGTATCGTCGGAGTTCCAGAAGGCAACGCGAAACGTCTCCTCGTTGCAGATGGATTACGCCTAATGTCGAGCAATTGGCCAAGGCAATAAAGTGAAATCACCCGGACGTGTCAAGGTCGTTGAAACGTGCATACACAAGCAGACAGAAACAGGGGAAGGGGGTGAAAGAAGGTAGAGATTTGGTTTCACATACAAGTAAAGCGAAATTTGCTCGGCAAATCGCTTTCTATGAGTTTTAGCAGCTTATGTTAATTTTGAAGATATTTAGAATATAAATTTGAGTTGAAAATAATTTTAAAGATTTTTGTCAGATTTTTTAAAGTCAGTTTTGTTTAGTTCTCAATTTGCGGCAATTCAAATTTGCCGCGCTTACTGCTTGAGCCTTGATCGGCACACAAGCAGGGGAAGCAGTACACTCTTTAAACTGCTTTACAAGTCAAACTGCTTATTTCAAGCAGTGTACTGTACTCCATTTGCAGAATTTCAAATTTCCCGCGTGTACTGCTTAGAGACTTGGATCAACAGACAAGCAGTGGAAGTAGTGTTCTCTCCATGAAGCACTGCTTTGAAAACGAGGTTCGCTTTTAAGCTTTTGGCTTGGCTGAAAAAATATATAAAATTGCATGGATTTCCTTTGCTCTTGTTGTTGTACGCACGTCTACTATACTAATTGGAGCTACTAAAATCGAATACAACGGGGGGGAACTAAACTACATTCAACCCACTACTATAAGAAGAAGAAAAATTCCACTTAATACGTTTCGTGGAATTATCGATCACTTTCCTTGACACTTACCAAACTGACTTCGCATCCAGGGATACAGTGGTGACGGCATCCCCGAGGATTGCGAATTCGGGTTTTGGGATGGCGGTGTATGTTGGCCCGATAAATGGCCCTGATGCATCTGCGGCGGCCCCTGGCCCTGGTGCATCATCGCCTGTGGCGGTGCCCCAACAGGTGGCACGCCCGTCTGCTGTTGTCCGTACATGCCCATATTGTGATGGTTTTGATGCACCTAAATGGATTAAAGATTAAACAATGTTTGTATTTGATTGGCTTAAAGCGAGAGAACCAGCCACCATTTTGAGGAGTGTTTAATGAGAGATGGCGGGGGTGGGGGTGGGGCGCGTCTTACCTCTGTAACATCGGGAACTCCAACGTCCGTGTAACCCAACTGTTTGTGGCAGCATGAGAGAGAGTGGAAAATGGGGAAAAAGCATTGAGTTATAAGCGGGGGATCAAAGCATTTAGAAACCCATCGACCCTTAAGCGATCTATCTACCCTTTAAGGAAGTTTCATTCTCACCTGCGCCTGCGGATGCCCCATGTGATGGGGCAGCGACATTTGTGCATTCATATGATGGCCCGTCATCTGATCCACCAGTGGCGGCGAGCCACCCTCGGGGACCAGGCCCAGACCCACGCCCACTGCTGCCTGCAGCTTGCAACTGGCGTAGACGACAGGCTGCTGTTGCTGTTGCTGCTGCTGCTGCTGCTGGGGATGTGTCACCTGTTGCGTCACTTGCGGCAGTTGCTGGAGCTGCTGCTGCTGCTGCTGCTGCGGCTGTTGTTGCGCCTGCTGCTGCTGCTGCTGTGGGTTCTGTGACTGCTGTTGGGGCTGCTGCTGCTGCTGTTGGGCCACCAGCTGTCCACCGCTGGGCAGGCCGTTGGTCTGTGACTGCGGCATCACGCCACCCACCTGACTGGAGGGACTGTCCGGGCGGGAGTAGCCCTGGTGCTGCTGCTGCTGCTGATCCATGCCCTGGCCGTTGTAGTAGGGCATGCGGTCGTAGGGCGGGAAGCGCGGGTAGGGCATGTTGCCCTGGTGATTTGGATTCTGGCTGTAGTGATGCATCTGCTGGGCATCGAGATCGGTGACGCCGTTGCCCGGATAGTGGCCGTGGTGCATGTCGGCGCCCATGTACGAGTTGGTGAAGTACGACGTCATGCTTTCACAGTTATTTGTACTCATCGTCATTGTGGCGGCGTTGGCGGCGGCAACTGCGGCAACTGCTTCTGCGGCTGCTGCTGCTTCTGCTGCTGCTAATTCCGTGATGAAACGTGACTGCGAACGTGCAAACGTTCGGATGATCGGTTATCGGTTATCGGTTATCGATTAGCGGTGACTCCTTCCTGCTCCTGCTGCTGCTCCTGCTGCTTAGTGGCTAGTGACTAATCCTTCTTCCTGTTCTTCCTTGTGCTTTTAGCTACTTTTCCTTATATACAAAGTAAACTGTGAAAAGGGAATCGATCATTTAGCATTTATCGATAGTTATCGCCCGTTCGATTACTCACCTAATTAACCCTTCCTTTTTGAACACTTAAGTACAATGTACAGTTACGTTGCGTTACGTTACGTGACGTTACGTTACGTGTGTAGTGGTGTGAGGTATAAAATGATTTCCCGCGTTTTGTTTTTCCGCTCTCTGTTCCTCTGTTCCTCTGTTTGTTGCTTTTTCTTGGCCAAAATAACCGTCTATTGATTTGGTGTTTTTTTTGTTTTTTTTTTTGTTGATCCTTAAATATCCTTATCCTCTAATTGGTATTCCTCAATTTTGATTTTGAAACTCTGCAAAAAGGAAAGAGTAGGAAAAGAGTTGCGTTGTAGTTGCCGGCTCAAAGTTTTGTTTCCAACTGAAGATCGAAGAGGCTTCGTTTCGGGGGTCGCTCTTCTCATGTGTTCTTCAAACATCTGCGCTCCTCTTTCGCCTGACAAATTGCTTATGGCATGCTTCGACAAGTTCTTAAAAATATGTCACCGAATCAAGCATTCCCCAGCTCCAGTTCAGATCGAAAGGGGGGGGGGGGGGGGGGGGGGCTTGTTGTGGCTTTAAAGTTTCCGACTAGATGGTATTTTGTGCTCATTATACTATAAATATCTAAAGGAACAGGGCATTCCTGTTGCTAGAGTTGCCACACCAGCGATTACCATGCATAGGGTTGTCATTCTTCTTAAACAAACATTTGTAGAAGTTGCAAACTCTCTTCAGAAGCTACTATTTCGAATAATATCACATAAATTCAAGTTTCAATTACATTTCCAGAGTTGCCACACTCCATAAACTGCTCTGGCAACTCTGGCCACCCCTCAAATCACCGTTATTCCCCTCAAATCACACAAAACTTGAGCTGACATTTCTGCATTTCCTCTTCCCAAATGAGAACTTTGGTAATCCTCAAACAGGGAGACCCTCCGCGCCCGTTGCACCCTGCTTTGCAAGTCCCTTCCTTTGGCCTGACAAGCTGACAACATTCATTGAATTTATGAATATGAAATCAATTGTGTTATCCCCTTTTGACCTGACATCCTTCCGGTCAAAGTGATTTAATTTCCGGGCTCATTATCACGAGTCTCTGACCTCATAAATCACACAGAAAAGCCCCCTGCCCCCCACCACACACACACAAACAGAGACAGAGAGAGAGAGAGAGAGATAGAAAGAGAGAGAGGGGGACACACGTTACATGCCAAGTCATGCATATGCAATGCATGTCTCTGTCTCCTGTCTCTGTCTTCTGTCTCTGGCCTTTTGGGGGCTCTGTGACAACCCTGCCGAAAAACCCCAAAACTAACTAACGGTAACTTGTTGTCGGAAATGAAACTTTCCCCCCTCCCCCCCCCCCACAACTTTCCCGCACAACAATGGAGGCAAAATAAAAAGAGCGGGCAAGAAAACTTTAAAATATTTTCAGGGCTTTGCATTATTCCATATCCCATTTTACATTCTCCTCTTTGACTGCTCCTTGCCTCCTTTATCCTTTATCCTTTCACCATTTGCATTGTGTGCGTTTCCCCTGCCTTTGGCATTTTCCCTTTTGTTAACGAAATAATTTTCTTTTGCCTGCCTCCGAGGCTGCGCTGCCAAAGCCAAAGCCAAAGCCAAAAGCTTCCCTTTCAATTACACATTTCCCAATGATGGCGATTGAAGTTGCCAGGGGGGGAGGAACAGGAAATGGAGGAGGACCAAAAGGAGCGGGGGCTGGGGCAGGCCATGGCGCGAAAGGACAATGGCAGCGTGGAAGCGGAAGGAAGCGTGTGTCTGTCTGTCTGTCTGTGTGGGCGGCGAGGGCCAAAACGGATGCCGGCAAATCGCTGGACTGTGCCCCCGATCTCCACTGCCTACGCGGAATCATGCCAGGGGGGCGGGGACCTTTGGGGCGGGTGGCTGGGGGTAGGCAAAGAAACTCACTCAAGCACAAGCGAGATGATAATAATGTCTGATGTGTGTTTTGTCTGTTCTTCCTGTCGCTGTTGCTGTTCCTGCTTTTGGTTTTGTTGTTTTGTGGCATGCAACGGGGGTCTGGTGGTGTGGTATTTTAGTATATATGATTTATGTTTGTCTGATGTGATTTATTCAAGCGAAGAAAGTGCTCAAATTTGATTTGCAATAAAAGATTTCACACCATCCGCTTTAATTGCCCAAGGCTGAGTGTATGCAAGCTAGACAGAGTATTGATTTTTGGTTACAGGCAAAGATTATTCTATTCTTTAGGTTTACAGCAAGTTTCATCAATCCGTTCCCCATTCTGTGACCCCCAATCTCCCCTGCAAGCGCGTCAACCCCATTGCCAGAGTTCTCCTATGCACTTCCCCTCAGTGGCGCCCTTTGTGTCTCTTTTGGGAACTACATCTTTTGACGAATGTCAAATACATGTCAATCACATGTCAAAACTACACACACATTCTACATGTGCATCCCCGCCTGAAAGTATGCAGCGTATATTCGATGGAAGCAATGCGCCATCTAGTCGATAAGCAGTAAACTAACGCAACGCCGAAGTGGAACGGGCAGGGCGCAGTGGGCAAAATCTGCTAAGAGAATTAGAAAAAACATATTGGAATGGAAATTCATGATTTTCATACTAGGAAAAGGATTACCAAGAGAATCGCTGTAATTTTTTATTCACTCTATTTTCTGTTCCTTTGGATGTACTACATATAGAACTAAACCGATCTTGTGGGTATAACTACTCTATATATCAGCGTATTCCTCAATGAAAACAATATCTGCTACTTATAAGATATTTTTCAATATTTTTAATTATTTCAAATTTCAACTTCATTCCTTAGTTTTTTACTTTTCTCTCGACCTTCCTTCGTTGATCATTTGAAAGATCTTTTCATTCCTTAATTTCTTAAAATTTCCTTCTCCTTTTCCCACCATTTTCATTCCACTGTGCGCAGAAACTGCTCGTGCATTAAGCGGAGACAACAACCTTAGGTTTAAGCCCAACCCACTTACGCACACACACACACACACACGCCCATACCGTTACCAGTTTTAGCCACACACAGAGATAGACAGCTGATTGCAAAAAAGAAAGAAAAAAACCCAGTAAACCGGACTACAAGTAGGAAAAGACCAATCCATCACGCGGTTAACGCTCGCTCCCTCGCACACACACTCCAGCTCCAGCTCCAGCTCCAGTGTCTCCCTCTCACACTCTGAAATTAGAGTTAATGAGAACATCAACATCCCATTCCGCTGTTCTACTCCCACGCATGCGCTGCTGTCCCTGTCTCGCCAACAGAGCGTGGTGTGTGAAGTGAAATGAAATGAAATGAATGACTTCTTTCTTCAGCCATCAACTGCAGCCATTTTGATTTACGACTGCGACTGCGTTGCGCTGTCATTGTCGACGCCGACGCCGACGCCGCCACTGCAGCTACCTCTGTTTCCGCTAGCTCTATCTCTGTTGCGCTCGCTTCTAGCTGCGCTGCTGTTAGACGAAGGCGTCGCTTGTCAACTGTCTTCTCGTTCTGCTTCTCGTCTGATGCCCTCTAATAAAAGTATGATGATTCTGACTCTGATTTGGAGCATTCACGATCGCGTCTCATATCATTTCAATAGAAAATATAGCTTAAATATCAAGTATTTTGTGCCGAACTCTGGAAACTACAGTTTGGCTCTTCAAGGGTATCAAACATCGCACCATTAAAGCCTAGACTTCCCTTTCCTATACCCATTGTTGTCGGCATCATCAGAAGAAGGGCCGCCCCTTCACCGCAAAGAAGATGAGAGGCTTTGGCTTTGGCTTTGGCTTCGGCTTCAACGGTAAACCAAAGCCAGTTAGTGCGTCTTATCGCCAGGTGGGGAACGAGGGTAGGGGGATGCCTGGGGGCTGGGTTTCCTCTCCCTCTTTGTGTGTGTGTGTGTGTCTCTCAATTAAACCCCAAGTTGAAGAAAAACGTTCTGCTCGGCTGCCCGTCGCGACTGCCGCTGGCAGCTTAAATTGCTGTTTTGCATTTTATTTAAATAATAATTGGCTTGACTAACTTTTCCAAAGGGGCGCAGGGGCAGCCAGTGGGTGGGCGGGGGTCGGCTTCCGAGAGGAGGAAGAAGGCGTACCTCAAACAAGGTGGAAGGTGTTCCAGAATACCAAATCAGGGAAAATCACACACACACACACATCGGATTTTGTAATGGAAATGAGGAAATTTAATTAGAGGAACGGCTTGAAAGTACATAGACTAAGAAGAAATTACCCAAGATATAATTAGGAAGAATTCGCGGAAAATAAAAGATACAAGAAAATTACTATAATTTATTGCGCAACAGAAAGGCGTAAAACAATCCATCCCTAGAGGCTAAGCTTCAGTGGGAGAGAGACAGAGTGGCACCAAATGACCCATCACTGAAGGCTAAGCTTCACTGAGAGTGACGAAACCCATTCCTAACTGCTAAGCTTCACTGGGAGAGAGACAGAGTGGCACATAATCCATCCCTGAATGCTGAAGATTCACTGAGGTTGAAGGGAAACCCATTCCCAAATGCTAAGCTTCACTGGGAGAGAGAAAGACAGCAATTCTTCTTTCAATAAATTCCTCTCCCATGGTTTTCATCTCCATATATTCCCATTATCCCATTTCCAATCGTTTCCATCTTCAATTACATCTCTGATCGCCAAGAATCTCCGTGTATTGCCACCTCAAATCATTTCTCTACCATCATCCCAATCCTTCTTCCTATTCCCATCTCCCAATCATTCCCTATCTTAACCACTAACCAAATGACCTTGAAATACACCGCTTACTCAATCCTCTCTCAGAATACATTTCAATAATCACAAAACCAAACTGAAGAACTCAAGTAAAAGCCGAAGCAGAGACTTAAGCACGTGCTCAAGGGGGTCGGGATCGGGTACCGAAAAAAAATGCCAGTAGAGTTTATTGTGCCATCAACTAAAAGAGCAAATAAAATTTTATTACCACTATAAATTTCCAGGGCACTTGAAGAGAAGCGCACCAAAAACAGAGGCCAAAAATGTAAAAAAAACAACAACAGACAAACACACGAAAACCCTACAAAAATGAAGCCAGAGGCGTGGGCAGGACTTTTTGAGAGAGGGTAGAATTTCAAGCAAAGATTTCTGCGTGAATTTGTTGTGCGGGGCCCCTCCTTGGCTACGCCTCTGTTCGGCAGGTTCTCTCTTTGCAGCTTTGCAGGGCAGAGGATAAGCCCACGCAAGACAGAGACGCCAGCACTGCGACGACGACGACGCAGACGACGACGCGGACGACGACGACGACGACTGCGACGAAGTAGTGGAAGAGGACGAAATGATGAAGAGCGGCAAACGGTGAGGGCCAGGCCATGCATTTTTCTCACATTTATCTTGCGTTCGAGTGCTGCGTTTTATTGCGATTGGAAATTGAGCTTGTCAACGCGCGGGGCAGCAACGCTTGGCTAGTCACTGGCCTCAAGAGCGTGCGGGGAGGGGGCGGGGGGCAGGGGGACGGGGGCTTAAGGAATGAGTAGACAGCTGCTGCGCGTTGGTTTTTGGGCGCGGACTTGGACTCTGTTTCCCTGCAGATAATAAAAACGTCAGGCACAGGCAGGGCCTTCCCTTCGTTTGTTTTTTGCATTTGAATTTTTGGGCATATGATCCTTGAAAATGGTATTTTTCCTCAAGCATTTAATTGGCGCATATTTAGCATTTACTAATGGACATGGGGCACCTGCCCCCCCTCCGCCCCCCCGCCCCGAACCAGGCACTCTCACAATCCAATGGGAATACAAAAGGGAGGGAGGGGGAGGGAGGGGGCTGGTGGGTCCACAGAAATGGACAATGACAAGAGCCTGATAATAAATCTAATTGACACATTTGCAATGGTTGACTCCCCGTCTCGGCCAATCCCCCAATGGGGCAAGACTCGGGGAACTCGGCGTCCGATGGAGTGTAGTGCTCCTTGCAATTAAAAACTAAAATGAGCAAAACAGACAGAGATACTCACTTATTATGCCACAGCAAAAAAAACATTGACAATCTACACGCACACACAATACATAAATTGTTTTGTCGATCATATCGAATCATCGATCAATCCGTATGTACCTCCCCAACCCAGCGATCGATCGATGGATCGATGGATGGATGGATGGTTGGATGGTTGGTTGATCGGCCAACCTGTTGTGATAACACCACAGGACCTCGAACCACTGCTGTCTGCTGCTGTCCACACTACCGACTCGGAGACTCTACAGACTGTGAGATGCTGCTGCCACATCCATCCATGTTGGACTTCATCTGTTGCCATTGATTGGCAGGCAGGGGGCAGTGCGCAGGGGGGAAGCACACACACACTTTGGCTTTGGCTTTGGCTAGTGGAAATTGATTGGCAAAATGAAACATGGCCAACACATTGGGGTTCATGTTTGTAATGGGCAAAAATGCCTTCATTACAAGGCGAAATGCGTAAAACGCAAGCCACGCATGCGCATTGAAAACCAGAGACCAAAGACCAGAGACCAGATGCAGAGCCACATCTTCTCTCACGCAGCAGTGGCAGTGGCAGTGGCACGCAATCCTCCTGTTGCACGACCAGAAGAAAGAACATCCACAACATTATCTACGTTTGTCACTTGGTTTCTTGTTAAGTGCAAATGCATCTCTGGCTCTCTGTCTCTGGCTCGTACGATATATATTGTGGCACAATTGAATTGTTAAGTGGCCTGCCTGCCCCGTTGACTTTGTCGCTGCCTTTTGCCTTCGTTGGGTTGCGTGTGAAAATTATAATTTCCTGACCAGGTTCCACGGCGACCCCAAACAGCAGCAGCTGCCCCCAACCCCCCACCAACCCCCCCGAAACGTGGCCACAGAAATGTTGTCAACAATTTGCAAAGGTTTTTATGTCTGGCAATCAACGACGCGTAGAAACATTCAGACTGGAAGGTAATTAAATTTCATTTAATGGCCCAAACAGCATTGCAAAGGGAAATTTGTTGCGCTTAGAGAGCCATAAATAATGTTTTTTGGTTGTTACAAACCACGAAAAAAAACATGGCTAAAAGTGAAATTAGTTAGTTTTTTTGGCTTGGAGCCAAGTGGAGTTCAAAAGGTTAATTGTTGTCACTAAAAAATTCAGTTTCTCTTGGGCTCAAATTTCTAGGGAAATCCTGTCGAGATCGAGAACCTGTCTCAAGACAGACCTCCTCTGGGTTCAGCCGAAAGTCACCCGCTGACTTGCCGGCCAGTGGTGAAAGTTGCTGCCAATTGTTGCATAAGAGTCCTGCAACGCATCCTGGCTGATGCAACGCAGGTACTAGCCATAAAACGTTCGACAATCGCCTGCCCGGGAAATAGAGCAATTAACCTTGCCTACGTGCCCGGGTCCTGGCAAACGCGTTTGTCATTTGCTTAATTGCCTGTTAGTGTCCGCGATTATCAGGGCTAGATTCTGAGGGAACGCAGAGTGGGAGACACAATATAGGGGCTTCCCCTCCGTCGATTGCCCGCCCCAACACGTAATTGTGGGCTCGACTTTAATTGGGGGTCACAAAAGATCGTTAATTAATTTATTATCCAGCCATCGAAGGCAGGTTTTATCGATTTATGGCAGGGACGTGCTTGAAAAGCTATCGTTGATCTATTAAAAGGGGGGGATGTTTATGTAAAGGGAGTTTACATTTCGAAATTCCAAGGAATTATCGATATAAAACGAGATATCAATAAGGAAAACGATTTTTTTCAAGTAAATAATCGATTTATATCTTAATAGTCTATAAATATCAGTTTAAGGACGATAAAATCCTTGGAAATCAATAAATGGCCTGCCTTAAAAGGGGAAAATAGAAAATCGAAGCTTAGTTTGAGGTCGTTAGCCTCCTTGTAAATAGATAAAGCGATACAACATCGATAAATATTAGTTTGAGGTCGATAAAATCCATGGAAATCAATAAATTTCCTGCTTTAAAAAGAAGAACAAAAATATTGTAAAGAATAAAGCATTATAGCGATAAGAAATCGACATAGAATCGAAACTTATCTTCGAAAAGCGATACAAAATCGATAAATCTCAGTTTAGGGTCGATAGCCTCCTTGGAAATCGATAAACTGTTAACCTCAAAACATAGATGAAAAGTTTTGCTTTCATCTTTGCATCTTTTTATCCCCCGCTTGAACCTCCTTTCGATTATCTTCTGTCGCATTAGCAATGTCATCTTCATCTGCCGCCGTCGCCATCGCCATCGCCGCCATCGCCATGTGCTCCCCCATTTTCCTGGCTTTATTTACTTATTCAAATCGTTGGGACTACGACTACCCTCTACGCTCTACCCTCCACCCTCGACACACTCCCCCTGCCCGGCGGAGTACGTTTCCTTGGGACAGCATTCAACTTTGCCGCCTGACACTTTTCTGACAGCGACAAAAACTTTTGTTCTATTTTCCGCAACAGAAACAGAAGCCAGCGGCGAGAAAAACCCTCCGGAATGGATAGCCGCCCGAAAGGCAACATTGCAAAAATTGCTAAAACAAAAGGCTGGAAAAAAAAAGAATATCTATATATACATATTCGTACAATATATGTATCAGAGATCTCTCTCCCTCTCTCTCTCCCCCTTCTACTTTCGTGGCGAATGTCATGACAGGCTCAGTGACTTCGGGAGACCCGGGGACCAAACTGAATTGCTGACTAACAGCCTGTCGCGAAATATGAGTCCATTTCACCAAAAGAGATACCCAGAAGCTACGGCAACTGGAAGCCACAGTGGGGATTCGATAGAGGGAAACGGAGAGTATCCAGGGAGAGGGTTTGTCCATCAAGGGAGATACCATTCCGATCATTCCTTTGGGTTCTCCTCGAATTCCCACACAATGTACCCCTTTATTGAGTCCCCACTGTACCTGCTGAAAGGGCTATGGGGCTATGGGGCTCTCTCTTTGCACTGACAATGATGATGTTGGCCCCAGGGCCCGGCCTGGCCTGGTAATCCCCGTCTTACTGCCTGCTCCACTGTGCCGCGCACGTGCTTAAATACTTTTGGCATTACCATCCAATCCCACCAACGCCCACTCCCCACTCTCCTCCCCCCCCCCCTCCCCCCCCCCTTGTCTCTTTTCGCGCTCCGGAAAAGTCTTCAGGATGTGACACAAAATGCCGCCGCGCCATCGTCCGTGGGGCTGCTGTCATCATTGTCTGCTTTAAAGATTACACAAAATATTTGTAAAAATACAAAACAGAACAAGCCACCGACGAACGGACGGTCGGGCGGGGGGTGGGTGCGGCGTAAAAATGTGGGTGGGTGGGGATATGTGGGTTGTGGAAAAGAAATAAACTCTTAGCTTTACAAAAATAACAACAGACCCAGAGACGCAGGGGAAAAATCAAAGAAAAAAGCAAAAGGAAACAACAACAACAACAAAAAAACGAACGAGAAGTAGAAATACACAAAAATATTTACAAAATATTTTCCACTTCAACGAAATGGAAAACGCGACCGCCCGAGCGCTGCTAGCAGCACCCCCCTCCCCAGGGGCAGTGGCACCTTCCGAGGCGCCCACTGTGGAACCCCCCGCCGCCCATCCCCTCCCTCATTTACGGTGCGCCACTGCATTCCCCTGTCGATCTGACTCTTACGGTGCATTCCCTTGTAGATTCTCTGCTCCCCTGCCATCATACCATCTGCTGTCTCTATGTGTCCCTCTCCCTCGTTCGCTGCTGCATAGCGGCTGTCTTTCTACCTTCCTCTCCCTCCCTCGCGAGGCTTCAGTTGCCTTGGCTTTTGTCTGCTCCTCCTACTCCTCCTCCTATTCCTCTTCCGCTCCCCCCTCTCCAACGCTCTTTGAATAGCGCTGCGTCTGGCAATGGCTCGTTGGCGCTGCCTTCACTCCCTCTGCCTCGCCTGCTCTGCTTCCCTCTCTCGCAAAGTTTCGGTTTCTGTCTTTAGCGCGTCGACGTTGACTTCGGCGCCGGCTGCCAACAAGCGTAAAATGCCTTTGGGAGCAACAACAACAGCAGCAAATGCAACGGGAGAACTGCACATGGCAACAACAAAAGCCAAGCAGAGAGGGAGAGCCGAACAGAGCAACAACAACAAAAGCTAACTGAACTTGACTGAGAAATCAACGGCAGAAGTAGCGGGCAGAAGCAGCAGCAGAAGCCGAAGCAGGCCGAAGCTTTTGATACACTTCTCGATAGCATTCGTTGCACTCTCCTCCCACCCTGACGAGCATCTCCACGAAATCATGCAGTTCTCTTGGAAGAAGAGCGTATAAAAAAGAAGGAAGCAAGCGGCAAAATACGACAAAATGCTTCGTCAAACCAACGAAAGTTGAGCAAATTATAGAAGATGGATCGCACTCTTACATACATACATATATGTATTTGTATGCGTGTGTGTGTCTTTTTCGCTCTTTTTCTTAATTGGCGAAACGAGTTTTTAATTGATTTTCTTTTTTACGTAGAGACGAGCAGAGGATTGCAATGCGCTGTGACCCACAAAAGTGAAAACAAAAATTGCTTAAACTTGCGAGAGTGTGGAGTAGAAAAATCAAGAGAAAATGTACGAAAATAGCTAAGAAATCAAACAGAAAAAAAAATTATTTTAGTTGTAAGCCGAAACCCCAAAGAAGGCCCTATAAAACCCCGCATTAGATCATCCAAAAAACGCAACTAAATTAAAAGCCAACTATCCTTAACCTTTCCTCAGTGGGGGTAGGGGGGGAGGGAAAAACTTCCACAAACAACAGTTAAAAAAGTAAATTTTCCCCTTAACCAAAACTTGATGCTTATCCAACGTTAATCCCTCCACTCATTGGACCCCTGGGAGGTGACTCCATGATATGATAATTATATGGCGCCACACACAAAATGGAGAAAAACGAGTGCGGGATGGGGAGGGGGAGGGGGAGGAGGGGGGTAAATGGAAAATGTGAAATTCATTTTCATTTGCGGTGGCGAAACTTCAACGCGACGGCGGCGACCACTCAAAATATGAAATGGAAAATGTGTGAATATTTCAGTGCCTTGCCACCTCCTGATGGCGGCACATGTGGCAGGCAACAACAACGGGGCATGTCAATGTTAATTTAGTCACCGCGCCACACAAAAACAAAAAAAGTAGAGGGAGAATGAAACAATTCCATTGGGTATTGTTAGGGCCAAAAAGCAACCACCTCCCACACTTCCTGCAAGCCCCTGGCAACCCCACCCCACCCCACCCCCCCCCTGTTAGCCTGATTTCCACATGTGGCTCTGTGTCAACTTTTCATGAAATTAGTTGGCAACATGACGAGCTGCCAGGGAAATGTCGCCAAAGCCAAAGCCGCTGCCGCTGCCGCTGCCAACCAGAGCACACACACGCCCATTAGAGTGGGCTGGGGGGTGGGGGGGTTCGGGTGGGGCCGCCTCTCCGGTGCAGCTGACACCTTGGTCCCAAAGTAGTTTTCGCTGTTTGTTCGGGAGCCCGAAAAACGCGAGGTCCATTGGGGATTACGGCTACGAATGTACACGTGTTGCAACACCACCGCAAACGCGCAACGCACCACAGCAGCAGCAGCAGCAGCAGCAGCAGCAGCAGCGGCAAGGCAGCGTTGGCGGCGGCTAATTAAAAAATTTCCCTCATTTCATCAAGCGAGGCAGCAGCTCCACTCCTGGGGTCCAACCCATTTAGTCGTCTAATTATTACAAATGGCCGAAAGGCGCAGGCAGCAGCAACAAAAAAAACAGCCAAAAAGACTGCGCAGAGGGAATGCACTCACAAATTCATTTAAGTAATTAAATGGTCATTCCAAAAGTGTGGAAAAACAACTCCAGGCCAATGAAAGTTTTGGCCAAGAAAACAGTGGGGGAGCTAGGGGGTTTTTGCACCTCTTAGAAAGGTTAAAAGTAGGCAAAAGTGGCAAAAATCAACTAGAAATATTATTCAATAAAATATATTATACCTTTAGATAATAAAAAATAAATTAAAGAAAAAGAATTTCAAGGGAAAACTCTACAAAAATATATATACTAAAATTCTATTCGAAATTCATCAAAAATTTCTGTAATATTGGGGCTCTAAAGGTCTCTAACTCGGTTCAAAAATCAACTAAAACTTTAACCAATTTTCAAGGCTCTAAAATCTTTTTTTTTATTAATTTAAATTTCTTAAAAATGTTCTAAACTCTTCTAAAAATTATGAAAAATCCACCATAAATGTACGAAACTCCTCCGAAAATTCCTCCTTTAAATTCTTCCAAATATTTGTGTACTTCCTCCAAAATCAATCCCATATTCCACTCAAAGGCTAACCCCTAAAAATTACCTCATTTTCCTGGACCCACTGTGCCAAGCCGCCAATCACTTTATTTCCATTCAAGAACTTTTCCCGTGGAGAAAATCTGTTTTTCCTGCCGTGACAAACACTAAATACTTTGGCCGCCCCCCCCCACCACCACCCCCTAGGTGGCTCAATTTCCTGGCAATCCAAAAACACTACCAAAGTATTCTGTTTAATCGATAAAAACATTTCAACTGCAATTTGGCTATCGCTTAGTGCGAACATTTAGCCAGGAAGTGGAAGTGGAGGCAAAAACTACTTTTAGATACAATATCCAGATCCCCGCCCCCGCCCCCGCCCCCACGCACAGGGCCATACAGATATACAGTTACAATCCAATGGCGTGGAAAGAGATGCAGATACATCTCAGAAAGAGCGAAGGCGAAAGAGCAGCAGAGATTCTATCCTACGTTTTCCTCTAGGGAAAAGTCGAAGGGAAAATCGAATATTAGATGGATTTAAACACGTGTGTGTGTGTGTGTGTGTGTGTGTGTGTGTGCAACAAGCTAAGATTTGAGGCAGAAACAGCAGCCACCAGAAGCCATATTTGAGCTACAAAAACAGAACCTGAAAGACCCGGCTCTCCAACGATAAGGCTAGTCCAGTTTCAGTTTCAGTTTCTGGTCCTGCGTCCTGTTTCATCTCCTGTCCAGCTGTCCAAAAAATAGTGGCAGGAGTAGGGGCATTAGAACATCGTAATCGCTGGAGGCACAACAGCCGACGGAAAACCGGGTGGATTTTTCCTCAATTTTTCGTTACACGGCCATGGCGGCAACGAAAAACAACCCCCCCGACCAGAAAATACCCCATTTCAATACTCATATGTGTCGGTGTGTGTGTGTGCTGTCTATGGGGTTGGTTTTTCATTTATTCCACATCTCAAGCCCAGTTATTGAAGTTTTTCCCTCCGAAAAAGGGCCAAAATTGTGCACTCATTTAATTAGATTGTAGCCGGAAAAAGTTACTCAATGAATTACCAAGAAAAGCGTCGTTTGGAAAATCCTTACCTGAAATGAAAGAAAGCGACATTTTCCGATTAGTTGGGGGTAAACATATTAGAGAACAAATTAAGTTAATGAAATGTCGTTTCCCCCCCCCCACAAACCCCACTCCTCCATGATTTCCCGCATGGCAATTAAATCTTTCCTTTGAGGGCCAAAACTAATTAAGAGAAAAGTCAATTGCAGAGAAATCTCAATACCAAATTCTCAAATGTGTTGATTAAAAGACCATAAAAATAATAAGCAGGCGATGAAGAAAAAAAAACACATCAAGAACAGTCGTGGAAACAGAGGAAAAAATTACTTAATTAGTAGGCCGAAAAGAGCAGGACAGGAGCGGGCCCTAAAGAGCAGGCCAAGGGGACAGGAGCGGGCCCAAAAGAGCAGGCCAAGGGGACAGGAGAGGGCCCAAAAGACCAGGCCAAGGGGACAGGAGAGGGCCCAAAAAGAGCTGGCCAAGGGGACAGGAGTGGGCCCTAAAGAGCAGGCGGTAGGAGCGGGCCAGGCGGCAGTGAAAAAAGCAGTTCAGGCCTCGCCAAAGTGTAAATTGAATGAAATATTCATGCAGAGATTTCTACAGACCGCAAGGTCCAGAGTCCCGTCCCGGCTCCTCCGTTGCATCCACATCCTCTCGTCCCAAAATTGGCAACATTCAACTCGTCTCCTTCTGGAGGCAAGTGCGAATGCCAGAGAGCCTGCCTGATGTTTTATTGAATTGAAAATCTCATTATCACCTTCAAGCATTCTTTGAATGCATTTCGCAAGGGGGGCATGGGGGGGGGGGGTGACCGTGTGTGGACCTGCTTTTTGGGCAGCAGCAGTCATGGCCAACGCATTTGGCAGATACTCGCAGCTAATTATCGTAATTATTGCAAATTTACAAATTGATATGAAATTGATTAGTGCCCCGGTCCGACATTGGACGATGTGGATGCTGGGGATACAGGTTGCTCTGCTCCCCTGCCCCCCTTGCTTGATGGCAAAGGGAAAACCCGTTTTCGCTTGGCTCTGACTCGGAATGGGGCATGGGAATACATTATGGCCAAAGTGTTGCTTGCCACTTAATGAAGATGCCAAAATGGAGAGCGAGGGGCAAGAACTGTACTGCCAAAGGAGGGGCAAAGGAAAGACAGTTGTTTTTTTGAGAGGAATAGAGGAAACCACAAAGTAATTCTGGCAGTTCTTAGCCTTTTAATCCTCTTGGGAAGGAATTTAATTTATTTGCTTAATTTATTTTGTTAAAAAACTGTAATACTTGATTTAATCAGCGACGACAAATCAAAAGTCTTCAAAATTCAAACAAAAGCCACTCCGCCTCTCGCTTAAGCTCTTCCTTTTTACCGCTTAAGCTCTCTCTACCGCTTAGCCAAGGCAAAGCTCGCCCTCTCTCTCTGTTCTTGTTTTTGCATTCACAAAAGCAAAAGCAAAACAAGAACAATGGACACAGAGACAGACAGACGACATTCAAGGAGACAGAGAGTTTCAGTGTCGGAAAGAGAGTTTCAGCTTCGCTCCAGAGAGGGACAGACAAAGGGCAAACATGAATAAAATTTGCGTAAAAACTGGACAACAACTAAAATGTGCAGCAGCCGAAAGAGCAGGAGGAGGCGAGAGGTACGACACGAAGACGCTGGAGTACGAAGAAGAGCAGGTCGGTCGGTTGGTCGGTCGGTTGGTCGGCATTTCAATTGGAAGCGAGATAAATAGAAAGAGATGGAGCGACAGGCAGACTGCAGGCAGCGTCGGCAGGCAGCGCGTTGCTTAATAAAATAATGCGACAGAAGGAACGCAAACGATCCGGAATGATGCTTCTGCTGATGATGATGATGATCAAAGTTGTTGATAATGATGATGCTCGTTGATTGCCGACTGCTGTGTGAATGATTTGCTGTGGTGTGTGTTTGCTTTTGTGTTTGTATGTGTGTGTGGCGCGAAGTGAATTAATGGCTTAATTGAAAAATTTGTTCTCACCATGAGAATTTTTACACTCTCACTTGCTCTCTCTCTCTCTCTCTCTCTCTGTCTCTGTTTCCGCATGAAAGCAAACAACATGACAGTCGAAATACGCGACAAATTGTGTCGTTGTAGGCAACGCAATAGTTCCCTACAGTGAATACTCTATGGGAGTGAAGGCTTTGAGGAGTAAACTTCGAAGTAGAGGCAGGCAGAACCTTCCTCTTGGTGGGAAATTATTCAAAATCGATGGGTTTTCTGCCTGGAAGACCTCTTTCTGCCATGTACCACTGTACTGGTGTTCAAAACTTAGTTCACTGAATATTTAGGTGGCATTTCCTCTAATTATCATCCATACAGATTCTATAATGCACTGGGATGCACGTAATAATGCCACAATTCATTGGGAGCTCTTTTTACACCCAGAGAAAAAAGACAGAAACATACCTGTTTTTAAAATACATTTCTAAAACACTTCAAAATATATTGCAAATATATTTAAACTAATATTAATTTCAACTATGAAATATGTATATGTATATATTTTTTTCTCTGGCTGTAGGGGAACATTATCCACCATCCATTGTGCGGAGAGTATTACATCAATTTTTAGGTAACAGTTTTTATTTTTTGTTCCCATAATTTACCTTCCACACAGCCGCCGACGGCCGACGACCGACGGCCGACGACCGCCGACAGTTACTAATTTTCAACACCCTCTGCCGCCCATGCCTCTCTCTCGCTCTCTCTCTGTCTCTCTCTCTCTGCGGGTTGCCTTCATCGTCATCGTCCGCGACGTCAGCGTCATACGCCCCGTGGGTGTTCATGCAAATGGTATACTTTTCACCTGCTTCCTTTCGGGGGCCCCCTCCCCCTCCACCATGCCCCCCCCTGGGGGGGCGACCGGCATTGGCCCAGGGAAAAACTATATGGATATGGATATATGTATGGCCATGGCATGCGTGCCGCTTGCTGCTGTCGCTGCCGCTGCCACTGCGGCCCGTACGATGGAGTACCGGTGGAAATTGCATGTTATTAGCCGCATACACGATCCCTTCCACTGATAACAAAACCATATTTTATTTATACGAGTACTCTTTGTTTTTGGTTTTTTCCAACACAAAATTTGCGCGCTTAGACATTTTATTTACCAATAACCAAACGACCGACGGCAGTCAGAGCCATGGCCAAAACCAGAGACCAGAGGGGGACAGACGGAGGCGAAGGCGAAGGCGGGCACCAGTTGTTGCAACAGTGTCGCAGCATAATAAGAAGAAATTACACCAACAACAGTGGCAACAGCAGAACAGGAGCAGCAGGCAGGAAGGGGGAGAGCGTGGGGGTGGAGTGGGGGGTCCGGGGGTAGCCTTGCGTGCTAACATGCAATTTCAATGTAACCAACCAGAAAGCGGACACAGGAAGGGGGCAGGGAGGGGGACAGAGAGAGAGAGGTGGTTACAGTGTAGAGGGGTCACACAGAGAGAGAGAGAGAGGGAGGCAGAGAGAGGGAGAGAGGTGGGAAGTGGGAGCTAACACGTCTATAAAGAATTGTGAATAAATTTCCAAATAGCAAAAGGCAAATGATTGGAGGCAGCGACAGTGGACACACGAACTAAGAACCGAGAAATTTGAATAAAAAAATATGGGGAAAAAGATCCAATGGAAAAATATTAGTTAATTTTCCAGACGAAATTTGATTTATTTGTTAATTTTTATTATCAGAATTTTCAATTTGAAATTTTTGAATTTTTTAAGAATTAATTTTTATTTTAAATTCAAATTCCTATTTCTCAGAACATTATTTATCTTGGAATGATTTATTTAATATTAAATTACTACAGTATGAAAGAAAATCTAAAGAAATAAAAAAATTCCTTAGTTTTAAGACCCTTTTTCTGCATTGAATCGGTTAATTTTTAAATGTTCAGCCAAGAAAAGAATATGTTCAAAGAGTATAAAGATTTATGAGGATTCTAAATCCTAGAAAATTAAATTAAAAATTAAATTTCCATAAAAAAAAACAATAAAAATTAAATTACGCTAAAAAAAGACCACATATCTCAGTTGTGGCTAGGAAAATGTATTAAAAATCATAAGGAATACATTTTTTTAAGCAAAAAAACTAAAAAAAATTGAGAAAAGAAAAAATCACAAAATAAAAAAAGAATTACGTTGTAAATCTCAAAAAAAATGTCGCAAATAAATAAAAAACTCCGAGAGAAATCATTATTCATGACTTTTTAATTAATTAATATTCATAAATATCAATAAAATAGCCATAAAAACTATATTTTATCGGCCATCTATATAATTTCGTTCCACTGTTGTCCATATAAAAAAAATTAACAAAAATATAAAGTATACGCCACGTGTACGCCACAAAACGCATGAGACGGCAGGCACCCCTTCCTTAACCATCAATACTCATTCGTGTGTGTGTGTGTGTGTGTGTGTGTGGGGGGGCGGGGGGTAAATATCCTCTCTAACAGTAAAATCCTAAAACCCAAACGAACAGGGTAAAAACTTTTCTGTTTGTTTATCATTAAGACATTTTACACTTTTACACGGGATGGTTGTTGCCCCTTCGTATAATCTCCACCCCCCACCCGCTGCTCCTGCGGCTCCTGTCATATGTGGATGCCACATATACATATATCCCGTTGTATATTTGTGTGTGTGTGTGTGTGTGTGTGTGGCAGGATATTGGCGTCGCCTGTCGCCATGGGCTTGTTTGTGGAAAGGATTACAACGTAGCCACAAACAACTGCGACTGCGACGGCGACTGCCACTGCCACTGCCACTGCCACAGGCTACAGGCCACAGCCAGTGCTAACCAAACTCCCAGAGCCACTTCCTTCCTCGTATTTCCATATTTTGCCTCTCTTTCTCATGTAACCTGGGCCTCTCTCTCTCTCTCTCTCTCTCTCTCTCTCTGGCGCTCTCTGCTAATTACAATAATTTTTCTAATGTTGCGGCATAAATTTGTAACGTGACATGGCCGATAAGCGATCTATCGCTGGAGTCAACATGACAATTTGCAGAGCCAGAAACCCAGAAGCCAGAAGGCCTTGGAACACGAACGAGCATGGAAGAGCCCAAACAATCAACATGAAGTCGAAGCACACACTGGACAAGGTAACAGAGAAACGATAGAGCCATAAGAGTCAGCCGTAGAGCCACAGAGCCACAGAGCCACAGAGCCAGAAACGTGTGCAGCGATAGACATCAGAGCGGATCGTACGGATTCACTTGGATCATTGTCAATCAGTAGGGGCCTCGAATGGCACTCAAATACACTCAAAGAAAAAGGTGATGGGGGGAACGAAAGAAGTGCCTGGGCCTGAGATATGGATAGTTCTCTGATTGTGATCTACGAAAATTCTCTTTTACATACAAAATTCCAGGGGCCTCGAATGGCACTCAAATACACTCAAAGAAAAAGGTAGTGGGGAACGAAAGAAGTGCCTAGGCCTGAGATATGGATAGTTCTCAGATAAAACTGACTCCGATCTATGTAAATTCTGCTTTGGCACCGAAAATTCTTAAATATAGGAACCCCTTAAGGAGTGGCTCTTATTTTATTCGTTTTTTTACTCAAATTATGATCCGATTGTAATGATTTTCGTCAATCTAGTAGATATTATTATTATAACTGATTCTGCATCAACAGTTTTGTCGTATCTCCAAAATTAAAGATCCTACAAGTTTTCCTTCCTTAAAAATTTCGAAAAAATATGATCCGATCGTAATGATTTTCGGCAATCTAGTGGACAATAGTATTATATATGATTTATGAGTGCCACAGGATTCCGCACTGTATATTCTCAGAGATTTCTTCCAGATTTCCCCCAGTGCATGGACGTGCTTCTGCCTCATTGAAAATGCGCAATTAGACGCCGCCAATGGAACGCCATTTGCCCCCCAAAGACGGCCCGACACGGACCGCCCGAAAGAGTGTTCGGGGGGGGGGAGGGGGGGGCCATGTGCGGCAGCAGGTTGGGGCTTGGTTGGGGTATGGTTGCGGTGCCGCCGCCGGTGGCATTTAACCGCTGTAAATGAGTTTATCTGGCGCAATCGGGCGATCGGTTAATCGACAATCAGCAATCGGCAGCAATTTTCGGCATCCGCTTTTGTGATGTCGCATCGCGTAGCGTCCGCGCGCATGTGCAGTGCCCCCGGTGCCTCCGGTGCCCCCTGTGCCCCCCGTGCCTCATTGCCTGCCTCATTGCCTGCCTCTGGTTGAATGGCTGAATGTTAATTAATTGAAATGTACAAAGACGACAGCGCCACGGCAGCAACAACAATGCCTGTCTCTCTGTACCCCCCTTCCCCTCTTTTGGAGGGGGGGGGGCGATCGCTGGGCGATAAGCAAATTGCAGGCGCTGCAGTTCAAAGGAAAACGACAATTATGCGCCAGGCACTCAGGTCTCTCTCTCTCTCTCTCTCCCTCTCCCTCTAGTTTTTTCTTTGTACTTCTTGGGGTTTAATGTCGCGAAAAACATGGCGCAGAGGGGGATATATGCCTCCAAGGATATGCAAAATGGGGTCACGGAAAAGCCATGTATCCTTCCCTTGGGAGATCTCTATTTTCCTCTCCTACTATCCCTCGATTTATCATCGCATCAACGCCCACCATTCACAGGCTCTTAGGAGACCGAGGAGACCCTTTCTAACAACCATTTCGAGGCGCCTCCAGGGCCTCTCTCCCCAGAAACTCCCTATTTTTTGGGTCAAGTAGCAACTGTCGTTACTTCTCCCAGTTTTCCTTCGCTCCACCTTCGTTTCTTGTGTGTGTTTTTTTCCTCTGTTTTCCTTATCCTTTATCTTGTGGCATTTGTTGTTGCCGCGGGTGTTAGCCTTTCCATTGTTGCAAGATGCACATGCGGCAGGAACAATGTGAAAGGGCAGCAAGGGAGACCCCAACAATAGGCAACATGGTCAACAGAGGGAGAGAGAGAGAGTGCGGGAGGGAGGGAGAGAGGGAGAAAGAGTGGATGTTAGCCACGTTAATGATGACACGCGCCCAACTAGACGCTGCCCGCTTGCCGCTGGCCGCTTGCCACATGGCGCAGTGGATCCCGCAACAAATTAACATACAAGGCAGGAGACAGGCAACGTGGCCGAGGATGGGGCATGCTGCAAGCTGGCGTCAACCGCCAACGCAGTCGTCGGCAGTCGGGCAAGTGGATGCCTGGTTCCATGTTGCTGCCTTCCTGCCTGCCTGCCTGCCCCTGGATGTTGCCGTTGTCGGTACAAATAAGGCGAGTGCACAATAGTGCACCTTTGGGGCAGCCGCAACACAACAGCAGTGTTGCAGCTGCAGCACAGAGTCCGCTGTTGTCCGGACAACAGCTTACTGGGGATTAAGTCAATTGCACTCGAATGTCAACCCAAATGCCGCAACAAGTTGCAACGTTGCAGGCAGCAACGGCCGCAGCAGCCAATAACTTAATTAGCCATGGACGTAGGCTCCATGTGGCAGTGTGGCAGAGTGGCACGTTGTGTGTGTGGGTGTAGGACACGGATTAAGGGGCCTTATGTGGCTGAATATTTTAATATTTTTGTAGAGTTTTGCCAGGCAATCGATAAAAATCGATCATTTATTGGTGCTTCGATAGCCCCAAGAATTGTTTAAGCTCTAAAGACATTGATTAATGTATTTTGATAGAGGAATATGTTGTTTTTTATCCCCCAATCTTGGTATATCATATATCCAAAAGACTATACCAAAAAGTATCTTTATTTCGTACTCGTTTATCAAAAAACCGCCAACAATCTATCTTCCATTCAACTGCATTTCTCTGGAGATCTCTGCTTGAATATATTCTAAATAATTGAAACACTTTTGCCCAAAATTTATGTTAAACAATTCTTCTGCCTTAAAAAAAAAACCTCTCCCACATTTGACAGCAGCTTTAAATTCAAGCAAATTAATGAGCACCAAAAATCAATGGGAACTAGATTTTGGCTCAAAGCAAATACACACCGAAAAACTGGGCCAAAAGAGCCACACACGAAAATCAGTGCAAATCGAAGCAAAAATCTTCCCAAGCTGCCGCCGGCTTGGGGCTTTTGGGGGCTTTGATTAAGCGCCTGATGACATTTTTAAAAAAAAGAGTTTGAAGGAAAAAGAAACATAGAAATTGAAATTGAAATTAATGCCAGATTGATGGCAATCTTTGGCGGACTGGACTGGACGATGTCGTCGGGCATTAATGGAGGAGCGACAGAGCAGAGCAGAGCACAGCGATTGTATCTTGGGGGCCTTCAAGCAAATGAAGCGCATAAAATGCTGGAAAACTAATTGCAGCGACTGGAAGATACTTTTCCTGGAGAGGCACAGAGATTATCGGGCTGGACAGGTGACAATGACAGCTTCATTATAAAGTAATTTACATAAATCAAGGCATCAGCTAAGCCCCCCTCCCCCACTCCCCTGCTAACTGCTAAGCCACACTGGGAGAGAGAGCAAGAGCAATTAGTATGAGCGGCTGTTGCTGTGGAACATTAATTTTTAATACACCCAAAGAGAGAGGGAGAGGGAGGGAGAGAGAGGGATTGGAAAACTGCAACTGACAGGAGTCACATGAGAGAGAGATAGAGGATAAAGGACACCCACATGGCTCCTGCTGCTGCTGCTGCTGCCAGACTCAACTTTGGCTGACAGGTTGCAGCACTTGCACCCAGACTCCTGCCACAGCTAGAGCACTCTCTCTGTCTCCGTCCCTCTCTGACTTATAGTTTGAAGTGGAGGCTAAAGCTCTGGCAGTCTGTAGTGCGTGTGTTATTCAATATAACAGCATGTTGAACAGCTCAGTAAACAACAACAACAAGCAGCAGCAAGAAGTGCAACGTCGGTTTGGAAAATCTAACGAATATGTAAACGATATGCTAGAAAAATGTCAGTCAAACTGTCGCTTCCAACACACGCTCGGCAGCAGCAGCAGCAGCAGCAGCAGCAACATTTAGTCACTTGATGCTTATATTGAAAATTGTTTCTTGCTGCAGGACTGAGAGAGAGAGAGAGAGAGAGAGAGAGGGGTGGAGAGGGGGGCTTTCTGCAGCCAATAGTTGCATCCGAGAAATGCAGTGAAAGAAAATAGTAGAGAAAATAGGGAAATTCCAGGCAGATACTTTAGAAAAGTGGATTTTGATTGGGGAATATTTAGACAGATAATTCTTGGTGTTTTTCCAGAGCAAAGACAGGCATAAAACACAGATTTTCAAATGCTAAGTCGCACTGGAAGAGAGAAAAAGTGCGCTAAGACAGACTAGGAGAGAGAGAGAAGACGATGAAGTGGGCTAAAACACACTAGGAGAGAGAGCGAGAAGGAAAGAAAGCGCTAAGTCACACTAGGAGAGAGGCAGAACAAGATGAAGAGCGCTAAGCTACACTAGGAGAGAGAGAACAAGAAGAAAGAGTGCGCTAAGCCACATTGGGGGAGAGAGAACAAGAAGAAAGAGTGCGCTAAGCCACATTGGGAGAGAGAGGATGAAGGAAAGAGTGCGCTAAGCCACACTGGGAGAGAGAAAAACAGAAAAACAGCGGAAGATTTCTTCTTTTTAGCTAAAAAAAAATCAAATAAAATCCTTATAATTCTTAAATGGTTAATTTTGGTGGTCTTTAGGATATTTAATTCCGAATTTTATTAAAAAAAATATAATTTAAGAAAAGATACTGTTAAAAAGATACATAAAGATGAGAAGATACCTTTCTGCTATAAGTTTAGGCCATTTTTTCTTTGAAAAAAACAAAATTAGTCCCCCAATTGATGCCTCAAACATGGCATTCCTTCTTTAAAAGCATTCAGAATAAGTCCCCTTACCTTTTTCCAGCCTAAAAAACCCTCAAATCCCTCGAAATGTCTCTGCCAAAACTTCTTCGATGCCATTTGCCATTCGAAAAACCTTTCAGTGTAACCCATAGTTTCACCTCAGAATACTGTTTTATTCACAGTACAAGCCAGAACCAGCTGTAGAACACAGTGACTGCCACTGCTACAGCCACTGCCGCCGCTGTGGGGCAGACGTAGCGTAGAAAAAAAAAAACAAAAAAAAATCAACACATTTATGGAAATTTATTCATAGAACTTATGAAACCGATAGACAACGGACAGCAGCAGCAGTACAGAGAAAAAAAGCTGCCTGTCTGACGGCAGTCCCCCACAAGTCTACGGGGGTTTGGTCCCCCCCTCCGACGCTCCCTGCCTACCTCCCAGCACCGTTGGTGGCTGACTTTCAAGCCTGGTTTAGTTTTTCGCCAAACAGTTGGCAGTTTTTTGTACCTATTTTTTGTTGTTTTTTGTGTGTGCCCCACAGAACGAACACAGCCTTGGGGGAAAGAGAGAGCCGGCGAGCGATTTGTGCAACGGGGAGGCGTTGAAATGATTGCCACAGCCACTATATAAATATGCGAGAGATCTCTCCGTGTGCAACAAAGAGATTCACTCGTTTGCCACACAATTTGCTGATGGTTTCCCCCGTGGAGCTTCGAGGGGGAAAATATGTATGAAAAATATGCCACAAAAAATGATTGTAAATAAGTGCAAATTGTTCGGGTGGGCGACTGGACTGTCAAAAGGGTTTTGGATCACTTTATTGGAGGGGAAAAACATTCAATTTGTATGGGAAAATGCCAGCCCGGAAGTACTAGCTCTCTTCCAGTGAAGCTTAGCTGCTTATCGTGGGTTTCTTTCTCTTCCAATGAAGCTTAGCAGGAGACAAAGGCCTTCGATCTCCCTTCAGTGACGACTTATTGCTAAGAATGAGCTTTGATCTCTATCCCAGTGAAGCTTAGCAGCAGAGAATGGGTTTATTTCTCTCCCAGTGAAGCTTAGCTCTTAATAAGAAGCTTTTATCCCTCTGCCAGTGTAGCTTAGCAGCTAAAAATGAGCTCCTATCTCTTCCACTGAAGCTTAGCACTTAAGAATGGTATTCTATCTCTCTCCCACTGAAGCTTAGCAGTATACAATGGGCCTATCTCTCCCCCAGTGAAGCTTAGCAGTAAAGAATGGAGCTATCTCTCTCCCAGTGAAGCTTAGCGCGTAATAATAAGCTTCTATCTTTCTTCCAGTGTAGCTTAGCAGCTGAAAATGAGCTCCTATCTCTTCCAGTGAAGCATAGCTGTGAAGAATAGGCTTCTATCCCTCTCCCAGTGAAGCTTAGCACTATAAAACGTATTTATTTCCCTCCCCGTGAAGCATAAAAGCTAAAAATAATCTTCTACATCTCTCCCAGTGTAGCTTAGCAGCTAAGAATAATTCATATGCCTTGATTAATGTGCTCATCAGCGACTTTCAACATTTACCCCCACAAAAATCATGTAAAAAACCAGCGATAAAGATCACAAAAATTAATAGATTCCATTTGAAGAATTTCCCGTTTGTAATTACACAAGAAAATTCTTGTAATATTTCATGTTTTGTTGTGCAGTTTTTTGTTCTCTTCACGTACGGCGTAACGTATCGTATCGTATTTGCAAATAGCAATTAAATTAATTGTTGACTTGAATACTTTTGACGCCATTCAGCGTGGAGCAGCATGGAGAGTGGCACATCATTATTACGAATACAAACAGATAAAAGACTGAGTGAATGTGTGAGTGTGAGTGTGTGAATGTGAGTGTGTGTAAACATATTCAGGCACTCAATCTGCAGAGGAAAGCCACCGCCACACACGCGACAGAGAGAGAGAGAGAGAGAAAACTAAAAAATATGCGCGAAAATATGATTTATGGCCATTTTGCAAGAGGCGGAAAGAGAGAGAGAGAGAGGTCTGGCTCTCTCTCGTTCTCGTTCTGGTACTCTTATCTGCCATCGTTCTCCGTATGCATCCATCGCTAATTATTTCATATGTTTTTCGCGCTCTCTCTCGCTCTCTCTCGCTCTTGCAGAGGGATGCCCCAGCATCGATTCAGTTGCATTTTCCATTTAGAGGAAAACAACTTGTTTGATTATTGAACCGCGCAAATGTTTAACCCGCGATTTGCCGCCGCGATTTGCCGACTAATTTGTTTCTGTAGAACGTGCTATCTCCCTCTCTCCCTCCCTCCCGCTCTCCTCTAGAGAAGATTTATGAACTGCTTTAATGATCTAATTAAATTGCAACTATAGCCATGAATACACTCATGCTATCATTCGATTTCACAGACGATTCACTCAGTCGCTGTTGCTCCTCGTCTCTCCTCTTCTCTCCCTTTCGCTCTTCACGTTTTTATTTGCATTTTAGTCATAAATCATTCGCGGCACTCGCGCGCGCTTCCCTGGGAAGTACTGCCCGTAGTATTCGTAGATGTATTCTCAATCTGAATATATCTATTGATTGCATGTATCGATTGACATGCGTTTATTCAAATTAATTTGATTACAGTGTATTATCTATGGAGCACTTTGCCATATCATTGTTTTAGCCGCCTCAAAATGGTCAATAATTGCGGCTTTAAACTGGATTTTTAATTGAATTCCTTTCAGAGAATTCACGGAATGATAACAACAGACTTGGGATACTGGAAAGTGACGACAGCAGAAGGTATTTGTTCCTCTTTTTTTTTTTGGCAGGAATGAACACTTTTTAAAGGTTTTTTACGGGGGAAAAGAATTATGGCATTGGGATGTAAATAATTTTAAGGGATTTTTGGTGGAAATAAATAAATTACATTATCTAAAAATAACACGATTTAAGCTATGTTTTAGCTACAGAAAATAATTAAAAATTATATTTAAATAATAATTCCATTTTTTAGAGGTTTCGAAGATTTTTCATACATAAAAAACCAATCAAATTCTTAAATTTCCTACATAATCTTTAAAAATCTTAATTTTCCAGCTAAAGAAAATACCCAAACAAATTTTCAAGACAATTATTACGATCCTAAACCATAGATTTGTATAATTTGGCCTATTTCTCTCTTCCAGTGTGGCTTAGCATCGCCTAGGTTTAAGTTTTCATGCCTTGATTTAGGTGTTTTTCCACTAGATCTATAGCAAATAGTGGACACACCATAGGCACCTTATTTACAAGAAATTTCTACATTATTATAGCCCTTAAAAAAAATCTATAGGTTTCTTTATCTTTCAAATTTCCCCATAAGAAAAAAAATACTTCATATATATTTGTATTTATTTACCTTAGTTTTTCATGTGATTGTTTTCGTGTCTTTTCTATATCGCGATATATATCTATATAATTGTTGTTCTTGTTGTTGTTGTTGTGTAAAAATCGGTGCCCAAAATATATATATATTGATGTATATTTTTAGATATTTATTTGGTGTGTAAATATTTATTGGATTGATACACACAAATATTAGTTGTTTTTATTATTTTTTTTTTTATATATATATTTAATATCACAATTTTCTTTTTTTAAAAACGTTGACGTTTTGTAGAAATTTACACTTAAGATTTTTTTTTATGATTATTATTTTTTGTTTGAGGGGGGCGTGGCGGGGCGGGGCGGGGCGGGGTGTTCTCTATTTTTATGTGTATTTTATGTTATATTTACAATCACAATATCGCGCGCGATTTAATCATAGATTAATCTTTACAATCGTACTCATATTTTTGTTGTATATTGTATATGGAAATGCGTATGTTTTAAGGTTTATTTTGTTGTTGTTTTTGTTGTTATTGTTGTTGATATTTTTGAAATGTTGTTGCAAACGATAGAGAAGCAAAATCAATAGAAAGCGCGCCACAACGATGGCAATCAGAAGCAGGACAGCTACGACGACGATAATAAACGAAAGGACGACAAGATGCAAACGCAAATAATTTCGATGTTGGCGCGACGATTTGCGTTTTCTACCCATAAAAACACACGACGATTTTCGGTTTCCTTTTTTCACCCGGTGATTGATGATCGATGATTGAGAGAGAGAGAGTGTGTGTCTCCTTATCAGCAGACGTTGGTTGGGTCTTATCGGTGGAGCCCAAAAAAGAATCGCAATCGCAATCGCAAGGCCCGCTCCTCCTTCAATCCAGTGGCACAGTCGCCGCCGAAAAAGTTCAATGTTTCGGCGATAAGAATATTGTTGAAATCAAAATTGAATAATTTCTTCAACGATTTAATGATGCTCTTGTTGCCATCCGTACGATGAGATTTTCTGCGTATTTTCCATGTCATTTTCGCATTGAAATTTCCAATTCCATTTCATTTCATGGTTAACCATGCCACAAACGGCGGCTCTTTCATTTTTGCGCCAAAAACAAAAAACGTTTTGCTTGTGTCACGGAATCACAAAGTTCTGGGGAGTCAGGAGTCTGGAGATCTGGGGTCTGGTTTTTGTTTTGGAGGACCACAAGAAATTCCCTTGAAAACTTTGAGAGACGCGCCAAAGGGAAGCGAAAACCAAAGTATTTTTATTTTTATATATTTATTTCGATTTCCTTTATTTCTTTTTTCTGGAGTATTTTTGGGGAATGAACCGAAACGACGACGACGGCAACGACGACGACGGCAACGGCGAACGAACAATACGTATACGATATACGGTTGATGGTAAACGAACGGGAAACCGAACGGCAGCACGTCTATTTGGCACGTTCATTCATTCACAACTGAGAAACTGAAAACACCGCCAGTCTGGGTCTCGGCCAGTGAATCACAATGAGCCCGGCTCGTAACTCGTAAATACTTCGAATAAACCGAACCAACACCAGGCAACAATGTTGCCGAGGCGTTCGCCTGCCGTCCGGCAGCATGTTGCCAGCCACACATGTTCCTTGATGGTTTTTGTTGGTGATTTATGTATGGGAGAATTTTTATGTTTTGTTGTGGGGAAGACCTTTGAAATTTATGATCTGCACTGCACTGATTTTTTGAAGGCTTCGATTTCAAAACTTAGGGTTTGTGTATTTATATTTGGGATTTTATCCTTTTTTTTTAGGGAGATTTGAATTAATCTTTGAGCTCTACTTGATTTGGAGCTCATATTAGGGACTTTATATAAGAATATCTGTATATTTTGGACGCTCAGGTTCTGCAGTTAATCATTGGGAGATGCTGTTTTTAATCTCATTTTAGACACCTCATTTGATAGAAGATGATGATGGATGGATGTTTAAACGGATGTAAAGACGGTTCCCCACTTTAATTTTTGATTTAAATATTTGGCAAGATCGCAACCTTTTCAAAAACAAACTATTGTCATCCAAAAATTCGAGCTATTCCATAACAAACTAGCACGACACCGCTGAACTTATTTCTATGGCCAGTAGTGTATGTATTTATTTTATTCCAAAAAATATGTATATTTTTTGGGTTTTGTATTTTTGGGGATCCAATTTTTTACTCTTATATTTTTTTCCATCAGATTTATGATCTCATAATTTTGAAGCTCTTCTGGAAGCCCTTCTTCACTGGCCACACACATGTTGATGGCTGCCAAATGTTGCGCGCGCTTTTGCCGCCGACTTGTTGCCAGACACATGCTGCTCGTATGTTGCCAATGGAAATAAATTCAAAATAAAAACAATAACAACCCATAAAACTATTAAAAACGCATAAATTAAACAAAAATTCAAGTAAATCAAATATAAAAATTAATAATAAATTATACAAAAAAAAAAAATGTATACAAATAATAAATCAATTATTGGAGAGCTTTTTGTTCACTAGGGAAAATCGTAGACAAAATTTTGGTTTTTGCTTTTGATTTTCAACCGATAATTGTCCGTCATGAATATATAATAAAAAGGGGGGGCTATGATGCGGGTGGATATTTGTTCAGGAAACCCCTTTTTACGTGAGAGAGAAACAGGCTTTGAACTTGAATTTCGGCAAACGAATGAACGAACAACATAATCACAAAAATTACCGCCATGCATATGAAATACAAAATATATCCCCCCTGTTCCCCCTTCTGTCCACCCCTTGCCACCCTTCTTCATACCCCTCCGCCTGCACGCAACAAAAAAACTTGAAAATAAAACAAGAAAAAAAGATTTATGACTTTTTTGGCGGCGCAATTGTTGTTGCCGCTCAAAGAAGGAGAGGGCCAGAAAGAGAGGTCTAGACCAGACAGAGAGGGAGATACTAGACCAGACAGAGAGGCAGATACTAGACCAGACAGAGAGGCAGATACTAGACCAGACAGAGAGGCCAGATACCAGTAAAAAGTTGAGCCAAAATTGAAAGTGAAAAGCGTGGAAACGTGGAAGTCATCGAGAGTGTCGTCCGTTCGGTCAGCAAACGCTTGCGGCTACGACTCCTCCTTCTGCTTCCCCTTCCTTCCCCTTCCTTCTTCTCTTCCTCCTCTGGACTACAGCTTCATTATGCCCTCGAGGTCCTGGTCCTGGTCCTGTTCTCCTTCTTTCGTATTCAAATTCTATATCAGATTTTTTTTTTCAATATCCCTTTGCATATATTTTTCCAACGCTAATTGCGTGAAGCCATAAATTTTAAATTCTGTTTTTTTTTATAGAGAGAGAAAAACGTGGAGCAATAGAGATAGAGGTAGAGAGGAGAGAGGTAGAGAGGCAGAGGGAGGAGGCCGCACATTGACATTGATAACTTCATTTAAATGCATTTGCAACGCTCGACGGTGGAAACTACTTTTCGTAGCAACAGTTTGTGGCAGGAATAGAAAAGAGCATGGGCTCTGGAATTCTTCGATTTTTGCCTTCGGGCAGAGGGAGAGAGGTTTTCTTGAGGGAATACAACAAATAGTTGTTGCTGTACAGTGGAACCGATTTGAGGTGAAAGATTGCACTTAAAGGCAGAACTACATACTCGTATTTCTAGAGATTATAATGGAAATGTTGGGCACAGGTTTTAATACAGATAGTTCCAGCAATATGTACGTATGTTCGGGATTTCCTTTAAGTGATTCTTTTTGAGAATTTTCTTGATAATTCCCGTATTTTAGGTGGTATTTATTTGGTAATTGTTAGTATTTTTTCTGTTAACTTTGTGTACATTTACTATATTTCTTATTATTGGAGATTTTTTTCCTGGTATTTTTGTGTGTATTTATGTTGTTTTTTATAGTTGGAGATGTTTTGGATATGTTGAGCATTTTCTGGTAGGTTTTGGTATTTGTTAGTATTTTTTCTGGTATTTTTGTGTGTATTTATGTTTTTTTTTATATTATTTTTGATGTTTTTAGATTTATAGAGCTTTTTCTGCTGTTTTTTAATATATTTTTTCTGGTATTTTTCTGTATATTTATGGTATTTTTTGTTTTTAATAATGTTCTATGTATATATTAAAGATATATATTATTTCTGTGGTATTTTTTGGTATTTTTTCTAGTTGTTTGTTGAAAAGTTATGGTATTTCTTGTTTCCTAGAATGTTTCGGATATTAGCACATTTTTTCTGAAATATTTCTGATATTTTTACATATATTCGCGGTATTTTTTTTATATTTTTCTGGTGTTTTGAGATATTTTTTATAGAATTTCTTGTTTTTACGCATATTAATGGAATTTCATATAAAAAACCAAACAATATTCATACTGGATGCTTGTAACAGAATTTTCAAAGCTAAAAATTCCCTAAATTGTCCTACAAAACCCGTTCCCCTCTGAAAAATCTCAAAAATGTTCGAAAAATCTCAATCACTTTGCACCAAAGAAATCTCTCGTTGCAGCCATTTCTATTGCTAATTTAATTTATGTCGGCATCTGCTTCGAGCACATTTAACATCCATTAAGCGCGGCAATTCTCTTGATTGCACTCACATCCCTTCGCTAATGCACATGGGCACCGCCCCCTGCCTCCTGGTCCTACTCCGCCGCCGGGCAGCAGTCCGTGATTCGGCAATCAAGAGCGACATTGAAGCGTTGGTGGTGCATCATTAGAAGGAAACGGGCGGCAGAACGGGAGCAGGACAATGACCAACATATCAAAAACAATTCCGGGACCGACAAAAATCCATGAAATTGAAATTTCAACTTACACGCAACCCCTCTCTGTACCCCTTCCCCTGGCCCCCTCGACGTTGGTGGCAAAAGCTGACAAAGACGAAAATCAAAAACGTTACGTGGCAGGCAGCATTCAGGACTCTTGAAATTAGAGCCTCCCCACTGCTAATGGGCATGCCATGCCATGCCATGCCACGGACACAGACACGCACAGATACTGCTGCTAAAACGTGTACTAGGACGGAGACTAGGCCCAGGACACACACATCCTTCCATATCCAGTGGCTGTGAAACAGAAACAGAGCCAGAGCCAGAGCCCACGAGAGTTGACTGGCAAAAGATATTCCAAAACTTCCATATCCGATCCGCAAACACACACAGATACAGATACACAGATACACAGATACATTCCTCGGTTCGCATATGAGTATTGAACGACGAAATGAAACGCACATAAATCAAAATGGCCGGACAGCGGACCCAGCGAAGGACGACGCCCGTCGTTGCCGCTCACTCGCTCTCGCTCTCAGAGTTTTAGAATGACAGGCGGACCTCTGCGGGGACTAACGGGAAACCGGAGAGGGGTTGGGGGGCAGGAGGCTGAGGCCGAGGCTGAGGCATCAACTGAAGGGCTTTTTCGGGCACACGGGAAATGAGGAAACGAGGAAAAAGGGAAAGGAAACGGCGTTTTGCTGCCGCTAACGGGTGCGCCGCTTCATAGATGAAAAGAGGGGGTTGGGGTGTGAGGGTGACTGCTCGCTCTCCCTCTCTCTATCGTTCTCTCGGGGGTGGGGGGCGGTGGCTGGCGGTGGTTCAGGCCTGAGTGCGCGCTGCTGAACAAATGAAATGACGACGGGTTGACTGCCTGTCAAAAGAACAAACATGGGCGCACAGAGAGGCAGCGGCAGCGGCAGTCCGTCGCCCGTCCATCCGTTGCTGTTGCTGCCACACAGTCACTGCTGCCGACGCCATAGGAAATCAAATGAAATGAAATGCACACATGACGAAACAAAAGCCAAAGCCAAAGCCAGAAAAAAAAGAAACGAAGGCCTCTTTCTCTCTCTCTGGCTTTTGCTACCAAAAATACGAAACGAAAACCAAAACCAAAAGCAAAACAAAAGCTTGAAAATAAGCAAAAAGGAAGCGGAGAAACCATCATTGTAATCATCACCAGCAAAAGGGCCAGGCCAGGCCAGAGGCAGGCCAGGCCAGAGGCAGCCAGGCAGGCAGGCGCAGAAGGATGAGGCAGTCAGCGGGTGCAAAACCAGCAGGAGCACCAGGGGGGGTTACGGTGGAGCAGGCAGCAACAGGAACCAGCGGGCAGCAGCAGCAGCAGCAGCAGCCCCAACAATCCCTGACAGCAGCCTCCGCAGGCAGCCACTGAAGCAAGCCTCTCGTTCTCCCTCTCTCTCTCTCCCTCGCACTCCCTTTGTTCGTTCGCGTGTGTGTGTGTGGGTGCCACACAGAAGGGCGTCCTGGCAGATAGGGAAATGGTGGCAGAGGCCTAGTGGCTGGTCACATTTGTGGCTTGTCCTCTTAACCGCTGGAATATTAATTAACGCTAATAGAAGTGCTCACATGTTCGATGGCTGGGAATTTATTGATATATTAGTAGAAAGACTAACTAGAAAATACCGAAAAATTCAAGAAAATTAACCAAAAAACCGAATAAGTACGAGTTATATATACGAAAGTCTGATTAAACTACCATAAGATCGGTAAAAACCGAGAGGTACTACAAAAACTCTGAAAAAGAGCATAAAATACAGTTAAAAATACCATAGAATATTAAAATATTCACAAAAATCAATAAATACAATAAAATTACCAACAGATTCCAAAAAAAAATACGAGGTTCTACAAAAACTCTGAAAAAGAGCACATCAGTAAAAAAATACCATAGAACTTCAAGGTATTGACACGAATAAAAAAATACAATAAAAATACATACAGATTACAAAAAATTAACCAAATATCCAACATATAGCGGAAGGTATCACAAAAACTCTGAAAAAGCGCACAAAATACCGCTAAAAATACCAGAAAATACCATAGAATTTCAAAGTATTCACATAAATCAAGAAATACAATCAAAATACCAACAGATTCCAAAAAATGAACAAAATAAACATAAAATACCATAAAATCTACTAGAAAAAAGCACAAAGATACCAAAGAATACTTTCTTCTTGAAATTCAATGAAAATTCATTCAAAAATATCTCGCTTAATTCCAGGTATAGCGGAAAATGCTGTAAAATCCAAAGAAATTCCAGAAAAATACCAAAAAAGTACTAAAATTAATACTACAAAAATACTTTATACTTTCAAAAATAGCCCGCTTAATTGCAACTTTAATTTCTTAATAGTCCAGCGGAGGTTCTATTGAGGAAAAAAGGTCTCTCAAACATTAATCGCACGATAATTTCTTTGATCTTCTACCCCTCCGAACCACCAAAGGCGGAAGAACAGAAAGCAATCATCCAAGCGATGATTACAACGTATTACAGGCCGCACCTGTCATCACCGGCAAATGATATATGCCCCCTGCCCCTGCCCCGTCGCTTCACAACTAATTTCAGCTGAAAAATGAAGCAACAAAAGAGAGGAGGAGAGAGGGAAAAACACGCCCCCAGACAACGTCAAGTGGAAATTGAAATGTTTTCCATTGTAACGAATATCAATTTCGACATATTCCGAACCCAAGGCCTAAGGACGCGGACAGGACACAACCAAAAAAAAAAATAGTAAAAGTCGAACCAAAGGAAGAGGAAGGGAGGGTAGGCCAGTACATGGACACGGCGTTGCTGCAACATTGTGTCCTGTGTGTCCGCTGTGTTCGGGTTCTTCTGCCTCCAGTGTCCTGTTCCGACGCACATGTTCCAATCGAAGCGGCACAAAAACTGTACATGAAATGATTACAGAAAACCCCGAAGCACAAAACCCGACGAAAAAATAGCATAGAATTTCAATTTTAGAAACGTGTTTCGGCCATCGCCTCCCAAACAAAAAAAAAGGAGGACAGGGCTACTGACTTTCGACTTGTCTTTTGGGCGCATTTTTGGACACTTTCCTATATCCGATGTGTGTGCGTGTGCAACCCCCGAAAAAAGGCTGCAGCAACTCTTGTGTGGCACGGACAATGACGGATGAGTGCTGTCATTATGGCGGCAATGACGAGTCCGAGGGCTGAAGTGTGTCTAAAATCGAGCTGACGAACTGTCACTCACTCCCTCACTCGCACTCGCACACGCACACGCACTCTCTCTCTCTCTGTCTCACTCTGTGGCATGGTGAGATTTTCTGGTGGCATGTGGCATGGCGTTTGTCCATCTAGAAAGGAGGTTTCTTTTGCCCTAGATTGATTGCTCTCAAAAATCAGCAAAAAAAAAAAAAAAACATGGCTGCAAAAAGGAAACTCCTTCAGCATCCCCTTGCCACGCTTTTCTTGCCACATTAATATTCATAAATATCCTGAGGTGCAAACGAAAAACCTGCCAAGGCGGAAAATGGAAAGCAGCCAGCAATGGAAATGGAAATGGAAAATCTCTGATGAGGAAATGGAAATGCGTTTTGTCTAAAATTTATTCATGGCGTATTTCTTTTTTGTGGTTTTTTGTATTTTTGGGGGTCTCTAGAAAAATAACAACAGAAAACCTAATTGGTTGCGCTTGAGAGACGAGAGGCATTTCGGTTGGGGTTTCGGCTTAATGGGTTCGTCTCATGGGAATGAGAATTGGGCAATGCCCGGGTCTTCAGGGGCTTATCTGATAGAGTTCCACTCAACAAGAAGATCAAGATCATACAAATCTTACCATCGGAGCCACAAAATTAAGCAAGGCAGAGCCAGAATAAAGTTGGAATTCGTACCTGTAAAGAAATAAAATAGAGAGATCTTTGTTTAGTCGGGGTTTTAGAAGAGGTTTTTGGCAGAAAAAGTATAAGAATCTATAGGAAAACTCTAGGGTATTCCATGGGTATGATGTATAATATAGTGATTAAATGTTTGGAGATCTTGGAATTAAGTTTTCTGGAATCTTTCGTATATTTCTGGTATTTTTTTGGTTCTCTGGTATTTAATTTATATTTCTTCGACTTTTGTTTACTATTTTATGTATATGCATGTTTAATGTTTCTTGGTGATTTTTTTTTGTTTTTCTGGTATTATATATGGTATATACTAGTATATACTAGTATTTTTCTGGAAATATATGGTGTATTTTAGTATTTATATAGAATTTTATAGTACATTTTAGTCGTTTTCTGGTATTATGTAGTATATTTTAGTATTTTTATAGTTTTATATAGTGTATTTTAGTATTTTTCTTGTATTATGCGGTATATTTTAGTATTTTACCGGTATTTTATGGTATACTTCAGTATCTCTCTTTAGAAAGGTAGTATTTTTATTATAATATGTGGTATTTTTCTGGTTCTAATTATTTTTTTGGTTTTATATGCTATATATTCGTATTTTTTTGGTACTATATGGTATTTTGTTGTGTTGCGGCTAAAGCTCTGGTATGTGTCTAGTATTTTTCTGGCATTTTATGGTATTTCTTTAAGTATTTTGTGGTATATTATGTAATGCTTCTAGATATGATGATATTTCCCGTTGTAATAGCCCATTTTTAGTATAAATTGCCATTAACTCGAACTTCTCTATAAGTATATATGTATCCCCTGGCACGCACACTTTAATTGTGGGAAAACACATTTACTTTTCATTTGAACAAGTAGTAAAATGCACTTAAAAATTCGTCACACGGCCTACACGTGACCCACGAAAATTGAACAGGAAAATGTGTAACCCCCATCGCAAAAACAAGCCAAGGCAACCCTCTCTGTCTCTCCCTCTCCTCTCAATGAATCATTGAGTGGTGATACGCGCGGCGGCCCGCCCAAAAATCAGTTCAAGAAAATTTAATAGAAAATGGTCAAAGTTTCAGAGAGGGGCGGGGGAGAAGTACGTCTGCGAGTACGAGTACGAGTCCTGTGGGCGTCGTCCTTTGTCTAGGATGAGGGCGAACACCCAGCCGAACCCCCACACCCCGCTCAGCCCTTGGCCATACATGAGTTACAATATTTTTCAATTAGAAATTATTCTGTTGAAAGTAATTCGATTATTTTCACTCCGAAGGCGACACGACTGCCAACGACTCTGCAGCTTTTGGACTCTGGTTTCCGCTCTTTCTGGGGGACACACAGGACGAGGGACATGGCCGGGCAAGGACCTGCCAAACTCCCCACAGAAATGGGCGAAAAATACGAGAAAAAATGCAGTCAAAAATGTTTGCAAACAATTTTCGATTGGCGTCGCCAGCCGAAAAGGTAAGGGATATCTATACGTATTTTTTCGCCGCTGAGTTTTCATTTTCTTTTCGCGCTTTTCCGCCTCTCTGTACCTCTCTCTCTCTCTCGCTCTCAAATGAATTATATCGCTGAAAATGGGAAAATCTGTTGCTGACAAAGTCAACATTTTGCTGCTTGGATGATGACGATGGTGGTCCCTTCGATGGCAAAGAAAAAGGGGTGTTTAAGGGTAGAGTGGAATGGTCTTCTATGGGAGGTCTATGGGAAGTTGAAGATCATTTTTATGGCATACAATGATATTCGTATATTGGTGGGATCATTCCAACCACATTTCATGAGCGATGGAGAGCTTTGGGAGACAAAGAACAGAAAATACAAGAAAAATACCAGAAAAATACTAGAAAATACCAGAAAATACTAGAAAATGGGAAAGTCAGATTAGAAAATATATGAAATTATCTACAACATACTAGAAAAATACCAGAATATACCAGATAAATACTAAAACAAAGACACAAAAATACGTAAGCATCATTAGAAAAAGACCAGCAAAATAAAATACCCAAAACATACCATTAAAATACCAGATTATACCTACAAGTAACACAAATTTCTAGAAATATACCACAAAACACCAGAAAGGTTCATAAACATACCAGAAAATACTAGAAAAATACCATAAATGGGTGAAAATTACCAGTACAGTACTAGCAAAAGTCCATAAAGTACCAGATAAATACTATTCGATGCACCATTCGATGTTCGATGTTCTATAATGAAACTCCTCTCCTCCCTAACCTCCTTAACCTCCCGAACCCTAAAACGTCAATATCCTCTGAAAAAAAGAACCCTTCTCTGCTTTAAACATCATTCAACCCCTCGTTCGAGGCCGCAAACCACACAAAAGATTCCCCCACCTTTGGGCCAGACGACATTCAATCCCACAGTTAACAACAATCGTAATCGTAATCGTAATCTTTCATCGTTCATTCGTTCATCGTTACAAATGTCGTCTGGCACTTCATAAAACAAATTTATGAACTCTCCGCGCGGCACACTCGACCGCCGCCGATCATTGATCTCGACATCTTCATCAGGTGGCTTGAAGCTGAAATCGAATTGAATGCTGAATGCTGGATGGTGGATGCTGGGATGGTGTCCCCGAAGCGTAGGCCTCGTTATAACTCAATCGTTTGATCCAAATTCCATGCAATTGCTCCCCTGGTTACCCCCATTGTTGCTGGGCTGGGGATCTCCGCTCGGATCTCCTTCTGGCTTCGAATCGTGTGCCTCACATCATTGTCGTTGGAACGTGTGTCGCTCATTCGTTATTGCAACTACCAGCCAGCCAGCCAGCCGACTCACTCTTGACTCCTTCAACGACTTGCCTCCTTCTTTCTTGGGCTAATGAATTTAATGCAACTTTTGGCTGCCTCTGGCCTCTGTCTCTGCCTCTGGCCTCTGTGCGCATTGTTGCATGGCATTGCAGGCCGCTCTGTGTCTCTGTGGCTCTTTTTGTTTACTTTACCTTTAACCATTTCTGTCTTGACGTTTTTGCGCACGAGTTATGCGTATTTATGATATACGTACACATTGTAGGAACGTTTTTCTTCCCAGAGACCAGAGCCGGGTCTGGTCTGGGGTCTGGGGGTCTGCTGGTGCGCATGCCACAGGATGCCAAAGCCAAAGCCAAAGCCAATGGCTCTGTGGACTCTGTGGGCTCTTTGGCTCTGTTTGGTTAACCTGTTGCGTTATGTTGTCGGTCTTTTTTGCGCCTCTCTGATTGTCTGGCAGGAGGCTCTCCGTTCCCCATCTCCGGCCTCATTGTTAGCCCCGTTTTCTGGCCGTCTCGAGGACCGGTTCTTTCTGGCTCTGGCTCTGGGTGCTGCTCCGTTTATGACATTTTCTTGTAAGCCACGCACCTACAAGAGTCAAATTTATCTCTTGCTTATTGCGGAATGAAGCTGTTACAGTTTTTCCATCGCGGGGGCATAAAGGGGGGCTTCATTCCGATTCGATTTCTGTTGATTTCTGCTTCGCGAAGTTGAGTTGAGTTTTTGATTGTCACACAATTGTGACATGAAATGACGCAATGCACCGCGATAGTCCCCCCCTTCGATAGCCATCGATTGAGATACACGATATCCAAGGTTTTGCCTGGTTTCCTTTCAGATTTTCGGAGAGAGGGAGAGTGATCTGGGCACTGGTTGGTGGGAATATTGGTGGATGGGAATGGGGGAAGTGGAAGGGATTGCGTGTCAGCTATAGATTCTCACGCCTAATTATCGATTCATATTTGTAATTATCGATTACAGAAATTGGTAATGGATAGTTGGTAATGATATTTAAACGGTTTTTGGAGGTATATGACATATAGGATATTGTTGAAAATATTTTATAATCGATTTACAGACTTAAATATCCATAAATGTGCGCGATTATCGATTAATTATCGATCAATTTTCGATTAATTATTGATAAATTTCGATGAATTGGTTTCTAAGACTATATTTATCGATTCATACGCGTAATTATCGATACTTTTAGGCGATTATCGATTAAGGATATATTTTTATATGGAAATTTATATTAAGATTCGATTCATTTTCGATACATTTCGATGAAATGTTTTCGAAGACTCTATTGTTCGATTCCCACACTTAATTATAGGTACATATGCGCAATATATCGATTAGGGCCATATTTGTATATTCAATTTCGATTATTCATCGATAAATTTCTATAAATTGTATTTTTAAGCTCTATTTTTCGTTTCCTACACATATCGATTAGCAAACTCAATTATCGATTCCCACGCCCAATAATCGATAGCATACCGTTTCCTTTAACCTTCAAGCGGGCACATAAATCGGCGACCAATCAAACAATTTCCCTTCTAAAACCCATAATTCCCGCCCGCACAGACCCCTCCCCCTCAAGGGCTGTCAATGGCGGGGACTTTATGAATTGTCTGCCCTGGGACTCTGAGCCCTGGAGACCCAACATGGTAATCCAATTTGGCAGGCAATCGCAGGCTTCCCGGAAATACCAAAAGTTCCCCCCAAATCGATTCATTAAAAGGGATCGATTTTTTGGGTCCAAAAGAATAGAAATAAAAGCAAGACACAGACGTAGACCCATAATCAAATCTCATACACACACACAAAGCCGACCCGTACAGTGAGTCAGAAAAAGTTTCGCAGCTTGTGGTACGAAAAGTAATTTTGTGGGCGTTTTTCTTGAGGGGCGAAGGAGCAGCGACGTGCTTTGAATAGATCTAGAGCTCTCGGCAGCTCTCAACTCTTCTTCTAAGACGAAGAGCAACATCTAAGCCAAATCAGAATCGATGTAGCTGTCCTTCTTCCTGTGTGCGTGCCAAAGGAGATTTCAAACGGTACGGAACGGAGAGAGAGAGAGGGACAGCCGACTGCCTGCCACTTGGGGGCACCTTTCACATCGCCTGCTGGTCGCAAAACACCACAGCAATACACGGGACACGGGACACGGGACATGGACACATGGCTCCACATCACATCTCACTCTCCCTCCCATCTTGTGTCTTGTGTTGTGCCCCAATATATGCATGAGGCGCACATAAATCAATGTCAACCATAATCATTTAAAATCAATCAAAATGCGAACGCTTTGACTGCAGAATTGCCTGGAATTGGTTGAACGTGGCTCCGGTGCCTCGCGAGGATGGAGTCTCGGACTCCGGAGTACTCCTAAAAACAAGCTCCTCCTCCTCCTCCTCCTGCTCCTCCTCCCCATACGATGTACATTAGCACGGGATGGCCAGGGCCCCCCTCCTGCCCATCCTGCCATATCAAACGTCTATGATCTCTTCGTGCAGTTGGTCAGAGGTTCTCTGGCTGCCTGGCTGCCTGCCTGTCCGCCTGTCTCCGTGTCCTGCCTGAAGTTTGAAGCGATTAGTGGCCTACAGCAATCTCTGTCTCTCCCCCGCCTAAGCCTTCTCTCTCTCTCTCTCTCCCTTCCTCTCCCTGTGGCTATTTTTTGCTGTCAATTTTGTGCAGTTTTTACGCGTGTGTCTCAACCTGTCCGAAACGGCCTCAGTCAGGCGGCGGCGGCGACTGTTAGAAAATCGCACACACGCGCATTACCATATCGACAAAACCCCCCCCACCCCCCACCCAACCCCCCCACCCCCTTTTATCGATGGACTGGCTCTGTGTCTGGCTCTGACTTTGGTTCAAGCTTTGGTCTCTGTGCGTCATGCAGCCATCTAATGGTTGAGCTGTGGGCAGGCACAGTGGGCGGAAGGTGCTTCTATGATGGCAAATATTGAGGGAAAAGGTACGAAATTGGCTTATCGATGGGGCTGCCTTCTCCAATTTCTGTAGAATACTACAAAGAGATCACTTTTGTTACCTTTTCTATACATTTATTGACATTCCACAGTAAAATATGAAGTTTTTTCCAATCTTTTGCTTCTCGAAACTCCTTAAGAGTGATTTTTTTATAATACATATATCGCTTAGTTACCATCTCTAACAAAGTTATCGTTGGGTTTTAAAACTCTTTTAAGCAAAAAAGGGAATTTTGAACCATTTCAAACCATTTTAAACCATTTAAAACAGTTCGAAGCGACATACTCAGGGAAAAGGAAGGATACTGAGCTATCGATGGGGCTGTCATCTCCAATTTTTGTAGAATACTACAAGGATATAACTTTTGTTGCCTTTTCTATTCATTTATTGACATTCCATAGTAAAATATCAAGTTTCTTTCAATCTTTTGCTTCTCTAATCTCCTTAAGAGTGATATTTATATAATATATCGGTTTGTTACCATCTCTAAAAAAGTTATCGTTGGGTTTTGAAACTCTTTTAAGCAAAAAAGTGAATTTTGAACCGTTTTAAACCATTTAAAACCATTTAAAACAGTTTGAAGCGAAATACTCAGGGAAAAGGAAGGATATTAAGCTATCGATAGTGTTGTCATCTCCAATTTCTGTAGAATACTACAAGGATATAACTATTGTTGCCTTTTCTATTCATTTATTGACATTCCATAGTCAAATATCAAGTTTCTGCCAATCTTTTGCTTCTCGAATCTCCTTAAGAGAGATTTGTATATAATATATCTTTTAGTTACCATCTTTAACAAAGTTATCGTTGGTTTTCAACATCTTTTAAGCAAAAAAGTGAATTTTGAACCATTTTAAACCCTTCCTAACAATAAAAGAGACATATTTTTGCACCAATGAATCAATCTTTATCATTTCTTGTCCCTAAAACGCACTCTATTTATTGTATTACTCCCGAAATCTATCGTTTTTGCTACCATCTGCGCCAACAATCAATCATTTCCATCTCATTTAGCCTAGAACACACTTTTTACACCCCAAAAAAGACAGTTCCTTGAGATTTTAACCCGCAAAAACTTCATCCAGTTTAATCTACTGATTATTCCCAACATTTCCACATCTTATAACCACGATTTTCCCTCTATTACACCACTGTAAATCATTGCTAGAGTTGTTGTTTTTCTCCAGCGGGCATTTGCAAATTTTTGTAAAGTCTGTGGCGTTTTTCTCAGAGATTGATGGAGTGCCTGCCTGCCACAAGCGAGTGGTGGCTGCCACATGGCTTGAAGCGGTTTCGAGTGGTGTTTTTTTTTTGGGTGGGCTTCAAAACTATCAGTAAATTGGCTTATCGACCCGATGACGCCATTCGTAAACGAATTCAGTGCAAGCCAATGGCATTACTCACACAACGAGGCGTAAATTGTTACTAAATTATCGATAGATCTGGCGATAACGATAGCCCCGCAAGCAAATTAGAACTGAATAAGTTGCTTATCCATATTCCCCATCTGCAGAGGTGGTGTTCTGGTTGTGGTTTCCCTTTCCCCCCCCCCCCAAGCATCTGCCAGTCAATGTTCAATGCTGTGGCACCTGTCGACCTGTAAGTGTTTCGAGTGTGTGTGTGAATGTTCGAATGAGTGTTTCAGTGCTTCGGTGCTTCGGTGTGTGGGTGAGACAATATATATCGTGTGAACTGCTGCATATGTTAATGTTCCCTTCTCTGGCTCGACGCCATCTTCCACTATTTTCCCCTTCTCTTTCGCCCTTCCCGGCCTTCCTTTAATTTGCTTTTTGGTGGTTTTTTTCGAGGCTTCCTTCCACCAACAAGTTCCGATTTTGTTCTCTTGATTCTCCACCAAACGATTCCATATTTCTTTCACCACCACAAAGGTTTTTTTTTCCTCTTCAATTTGCTTTTTTTTTTGCTTGACTATTTTTATTTTAGATTTTTTTTTGTGTTTGTTTTTAGGGCAGCTCCACCACATACAGTTTTTTTTCCCTCTTTTATTTTATTTATATTTTGTTTCTTTTTTTTTATTTTCTTTATTTATACTTTTTTCTTAATTTTTTTATGTTCTCTCTATTTCTTTATTTTTTTATTTTCTCCGTTTTTCTTTATATTTATTTTCTCCTTTTTTCTTCATTTTTATTTACCTCCTTTTTTCTTTATTTTTTGTCGTTTTTTCTTTATTTTCTTTATTTATCCTTTTTTCTTTTTTTTTTTTTCTTTTTTTTCTTAATTTGTTTTTATTTTCTCCTTTTTCCTTTATTTTTGAATTTTCTCCTTTTTTCTTTATTTATCCCTTTTTCTTTATTTTTTCCTGTTTTCTTAATTTATTTTTATTTTCTCATTTTTTCTTAATTTTTTTATTTTCTCATTTTTTCTTAATTTTTTTATTTTCTCCTTTTTTCTTTATTTTTGTATTTTCTCCTTTTTTCTTTATTTTTTCTCCTTTTTAATTTTTTTCTATTTTTTCTATTTTTTCTTTCTTTTTTTGCCTTAGAAAATTACAGTGCAAACGTCGACGGTATCCCCACCATAAGTTATCACTATTTTTCTCTCACTTTTCTTCTTCATTTTTTTGGAATAATTTAACTCTAAGAAATTCTTGGATTTTACCTTTTATTTTCTCCCCCGACAGCCACCTTTGTGGCTGGTTTTGCCTTTGCTTTGCTTTGCTTTCCTGGCGGGGCGGCCTTTCATAATAATAATGGCCATAAATCATAAGAAATTGCACCTTTCATTCAAGCGGTTTGGAGGTGGAGCTTGCAGGCCCCCTCTTCCTGTTTTTGGGCTGCAATTTTTGGCAATCCAAAAAAATATTGGAAATATCTCTCGTGGCGCTTAAAGCGTATCGCTTCGCCTTCCCAAAATTCTATTTTTGTAAAACTTTTGTTCTCCCAAAAAAAAAAACATTTTGGTTTTTGGTTAACGCGTGTTTTGAATGGGGGGGTGGGGGGTATTGTTGGGAGGGAGGGGCGCCCTGTGTGCTGTTTTTGCGTGTTTTGAATAAAATTTTATGCGTTGTGCAGTTGACATGACATGTGCGTGCAAACATTTTTCATTCCTATATATTCGTATTCGTATGCCATGTTTGTATTTCAAAATAAATTCGTAATTAAAATACACAAACAAACAAACGGAACAGCGAAACGAGCGACAAAAATTCTGGCAGCAGGCGGCAGCATTATTATGCCCCCAAATTGAGTGTTTTTTTTTTTTTTTTGTGGCCCATATGTTTGCCCAACCAACAAAAGGATAAGGATCTTGCAGCACTAATTACAGGACTCTCTACTAAAGTCATTCATAATCAGGCTACAGGATACGGCGAACATTCCTGGGGCCATAATTTCATTGCGTGAGGGAATGCCTTAATTGTGGTAGAATTTGAATGGGGGGAATGTGAATATTTGGAGGCACTTTTTGAGCTGATTTTTGATTGGGTTTTATTCTAAAAATATTCCAGCAGACATTTTCCCATTTATTTGATTTTTTATGTAGCATTTTTCTGCCTAAAACAAAGCTCAAAAAATACCCACAAAATATTGCCTTTTAAATTATTTGACAAATAATATCCAAGTCTCACATCAAAAATTGGCCAAAATATATGACAAACATATAGAATATTGTCAGGTTTATTAGCCTCGCAAGAAATCTGGCCCAAAACTGCTGCCAAATCAGCCTTCAACGCCTTTAAAAAGAAAATACTCTGCCACTTTTAATTATGACAAGAGCCAGCATTCGGCTTAAAAAATGTCACTTCAACTGGATGTTTATTTTAAAGAAAAATATATGGGAAATCTACTCAAATATTTTAAGTGTTTTGCAACATGTTTACGAGACAGCAGACAGCCGCGGCACAGGGGCTCGGGGCACAGGGGCCCAGCATATTTATAAAGATTTTGGTTGAAAAGCTCCCTCTAAGAAAAAAAAAAATAAAAAAAAGGGACTGCTCGGGGGATTGATTTATGGCCACAAATTGAGGAGCAACCCCCAAGGAACCCAAGACACCGAAAACAAAACAAAAAAAAATAATAATGATTGGAAAGGTGCCCCCCGCCGAAGCTTGATTTCCATTCCGTGCAACATTATTCGTGGCAGCTGCAGGAAGCGGCAACACATGGAACTAATTTTTAATAATTATTTCATTTCAAAATTGTTTTCAAATGCCCAAAGGCTTAACCCCAGAGAGCCCCTGAACCTGGAAATATTTCTATGTATTTTTTTCTCTTTTTTTATGAATTAATTATAAAATATTCATTAAAAATGTAAGGTATTTAAATAATTATTTCATTTAAAAATTGTTTTCAAATGCCCAAAGGCTTAACCTTAGAGAGCCTCTGAACCTGGAAATATTTCTATGTATTTTTTCTCTCTTTTTTCTGAATTAATTTAAAAATATACATTAAAAATTTCGGGTATTATCTACACGTTTTTTCAAAGACCTTCTTTCCCCTCTTTCCCCCTCTTTTCGCTTCTTTTTCCCCCTCTTTCCGCTTCTTTTTTCCCCCTCTTTCCGCTTCTCTCTTCCCCCCTTTTTGTAAGCTCTTTTTTCTATGGTCCAAAGTTTTTCTTTTGTTTTATTTTTTGTGCTAATTAGTTAAAAATTTCTATTGTTTTTTTAATTAATTATGTGACACGGTTATCTGGAGACCAAAATGTGTGGTGAGGGCAACCTTTCAACTTGCGATCTTTTGAGCTGGAGAGGCCACGCCTTCTGCAATTAAAATCGAATAAGCAGCCAATTTTCATGTAATTCACTTAGCCAAAAAAAAGAAGGAAAGGCCCCAGCAGCAGTAGAGAGAGGTAGAGTCAGAGGTTTGGGCCATAAAATTCATTTAAGTGCCGCTTAAAGAACGACCCACGGCGGCATGTGGCATGGAGTTCGGTTCTGTTCGGTTCGGTTCTTGTGGGCCGTGCCTCCAAAAGCCATCTGTGGTGCGGCAGTGCGGTGGCGGCATTATGGCAAAATGATTGCCTTTTTATGACCTCATAAAATTAGATACAAATCGCTTTGTCGACGTTTATCTTTTTGGTCGTCTGCCATTGCTCCATCTCCCTCCAGTCGCTCCCTTTTTCTTCCACCATTTCTCAGGGCGGGGAAGGCCCTGCCAACTCTGCTTTTATTCGCCCTGGTCCTGGCCCTGGCCCTGGACCTGCCAACTGGTTAAGTAAATAATTTAACGCCTTTTCATGTTTTACGAGTGAATGGCTGGGCCCCTCTGTGGTGTGGTGTGGAGTGCTTCTCTCTCTGTGTGTGGCAATTATCAAGTGTTCACTGTGGTTAGTTTTATGACCTTGACGGAGTGCGGAGTGCTTCTCTTCTCTCTTATCCGTTTAGACAGGGATTTAGGGCTTGGATTTGGTTCTGGTTTCTGGGATTTTATCGGATTTTTATTGTGCTATGATAATGGCTTCCCTTTTGGGGGAGGAGTCCTGGGGATGGGAGGAGCTCTGTCGAAGCGAGATGTTCCATCGTTTAATGTTTGAATCTGATAGCAGATAATGGCTATTGTGATTGTTTTCACGGCTTGTTATGGAGTCATAAAATATGCTGCCTGTTGATTGATAAAAGGGGAAATGGTGAAGAAAAAAGGGACTGAGTTACCAGGGAAGTTATTATTTTTTCAATTAATTAATTTTATTTTCACATCAATCTTTTTTTATTAAACATATTTATTTAATTTTTTTAATTTTTTGTATTATTCATTTTTAATTTTTTATGTTGTGTATTTCAATAGTTTTTTATTTATGTATATTTTATTCTTTCACTTAATTTATTTTTACTTATTTTTATTTCGCTTTTTTATTAGATTTCATTTTGTTTTGATTAATTTTTTGTGTTATTTATTTTATTATTCGTTTTTAATTTTTTGTTTGTTTTTATTATCTATTTTTAATTTATTTATATTTTATTATTTTACTTAATTAATATTTACTTATTTTTATTTCACTTTTTTTTATTAGATTTCATTTTGGATTATTATTTTTTTTTATTATACATTTTTAATATGTTTTCTTATTTTTTTTTTAGTTTTTTATGTATTTATATTTTATTTTTTGCATGTAATTTTTTTAAATTTAATTTATTAGGATTTTTGATGATAAAAAAATTATTATATTAATTATTATTATTGCCAGAGACTCGGATCGGAACGGATCTTCCGCCCGAAAGAACATTCCCCCTCTTCCCCTGGCCCTTCTTTCCCTGCACCACAGCTCAAACCCCCCTCCTCGCACCCCTCTTGGTCCCATCTCCTTAGCGTAAGTGTTGGAAGCCGCAAAAAATACACGAAAAAACTCTCAGCCGCAGGAACAGTACGATGCCCACGGTCGCAGGTCACAGGTCGCAGGACCCAGGGAAAAACCCTTTGTGCCACAAAGGTGCAGCCACATCGGTGGTTGCAATTTCCAAATGAAAACTTCTTCCTTTTGTGCCTTCCATTTCCATGGCATACGTGAAGGAAAACGCGAGAGAAAATGAGAGAAAATGATTACCGAAAATCCCCCCGAAAATATATGCAAAATCCGCGAAAAATAGCAGCATTTCCTGGTGGATTCTTGAGCGAATCCTGTGAGAAGGATAACCAGGCTTGTGTCGGTTAAAGGTGTCAGGACTTTAATTTCCGCCACGAACGAAGGAGAAAACGGCAGGAGGCGGCCAACGAAAAGCAGGATTTTACAGCAGGAGACACGAGGAGGGGGAGGGGGGGAGGAGGAGGGGGAGGACTACCTCCCCCAATCAAAAACAGGACGTAAAAAAAAGACCCCTTACATGTTCACTTTGTATGTAAATCATCGCAGAGAAGGAGAGCAACAAGAACAGGATGCGCGGCTGCAGGATGGCCGCAGGACCATTCGCTGTCCACGGAAGCGCCACGCCATAGGTGGCCGCCGTGGAACGACCGCAGAGGGTGGCCCGACCCCCGCCCGGCTACCCCCCCTCGTAAAAAGCTTTTTGTGTCAACGCCATCAACACGCTGAAATCAATTCAAATGCCAGGAGGACGAAGGACCTCCAGCCAGCAGCCACCAGCGAACGTACGTCTGCTGCTGGCATTGTTGTTGATGTCCTCTCGATGGTGTCTCTGGTGTCCCTGGTGCTTCAAGAGGTCCTGTGGACAACGTGTCTCCATGGCAGGGGGGGGAAAGGACACTGCAGCTCTGCAAGAGCAAACTTTCACCTACGCGTTTGACTGCACAGCAGGAGGGCCAGCCACAGTGCCACAACAAGGGGCACAGACACACAGACAGAGAGGGGGAGGGGGAGGGGGGGGGGGGAGCATCGAGCAAGTGTCAATAGCAAAAGCATCGCTGGGGAATTATGAAATATTTTATTAAAACCGAAAGGCAAATGAAGCAAAAGGAGGACCCAGCCACATGCCACAAAAGGCAGGGGCCCGCAAAGGATGTGGCCAGGACGGAGGTGGAGAGTTGTGGCGAAATGGCAGAGGAAGTTGGAGAAAGGGTCCTTGGCTTTGAAGGCAGAGAGAGTTCTCTGCTTTTGGCGCGGGGGGGCGGTGCCTCCTTTAAGAGGTTTTCCTGAATTTCTCTCGTAATTGTTTCATAAATGGCAGGGAGATTTTAGAGGGTTTAACAGATAGAGAGATACATTTTTGTAGACATGCTTTTGAGGTCTATTCCTTACCTCTTTCTGGAGTATCTTTTAGCGCATATATTTCTTGATTCAAGGCTCTAAAAACACCTTAAATATCTAGGATATTTCGAAGGGGGGTAATATTTTTGGTTGTAGATTCTTTAAGCAGAGATTTGTTAGTTTTTCCCTGCCTTCTATCGCTTTTTATTGGCCTTCTTCTCCATCAAAATATCTCAAATTTATGCATCTCTCTTGCCCCATCTCTGTAGCCCATATTTGTGGCTCCTAAAATGTCACAATAAATCCCTAAAATATTCACAAATTAATGCCCATTGATGGACAATCATTCATTCATTCAAAACGCAAACAAAAATCCCTCGAATGTCAGCGCCAATTTACACAAAATGCAAAACCGAAATGTGGGATAGAAATAGTGGGCGGAGGGGGACAGAAAGGAGAGCCATAAGGGGGCACTCTGGTTTGCCCGGGGCAAGGGGGGGGGGGTGGCCACCGCCTGTGGCAGTAATAATTCATTTTGGCCAAATGCCAAATTCAATTATTTAATCAATAATATTAATTTCTCGTTCTACGAAATCGCACGGACATTTGGGATTCGTATCATATTTTGTCAGTGGCAATAAATGCGGAAATTTGTAAAACACAAAACGACACGACAGACATTTCACTCATGCAACACACCCACACAGCCACACACACACCCACACACAGCCACACACAAACAGACGGTTGCATTTTGTGTTCACACATTGTCCTTGCAACGTGGTGGCATGGCATCCGTCTCTCTGCCACTGTGTGTGTGTGGGGCATGGCATTTCACATTTCATTTGCATTTTGTGCAGCGGCTGCAATTTCATTTGTCATTTGGACGTTGCCCCCCCCCCCCTCGGGTTGCAGGCAGGACAACATTCCAGCAGGACATTTCCAGCCATTGAAATTAGCCAATTAAATAAGCTGCCCCCCCCCCCCCCCCAGGCCCACCTCTCGCTCCCCTGCCTGCCTTCATTCATTAGCAACAATTACTCCAAACGGATGAATGCTTTTTCGAATGCCTTTTGAATGCTTTTCTGCCATTAAATTCACGATGAAAACTTTCACTTTAATGAGGGGGAAAATGGGCAACAATTCACAGGGAAAATAGGTGCAAAAGGGGGCGCAAAAAATGGTGCAAAAAAGGGTGCAAAAGGGGGTGCAAAAGTGGCTGCAAAAGTGGCTGCAAAAGTGGGCGGAAAAGCTCTAAAGGTGTGGATCTGCATGGGCAGATCTCTGTAAAGTGCATCCTTCTCTCTCTCTCTCTCTCTCTCTCTCTGTCGCTGCACTGCTCTCCCTCTCCCCCCCCCCTCTCTCTGTTTTTTAATCAAATTGTCAATCTCTGTCGCCTCTGGCTAGTCCTTGTAGTCCTTGTAGTCCGAGTGTCCTTTGGGGGAGCCCCTTATTTATGGCCAATAAACTTCAAACGTTGCATTGGAATTTTTTCATTTATTGCCTCCCTCCCCCCCCCCTCACTCCCTGCCCTCCCCTCTTTCGATGCGCAAAGACAACAGAGGACATTTTTCGAATTTAATTTTGTGTAAATTGCAGAAGCAGGAAAATGAAAATGACATGGAAATGCGCTGGATGCAGAGGGGCGAGGGGGAGGGGCGGTGGTAGCTCCTTGTCCAAAGGAATTTAATCAAATTTTTGGGTAAAAGGGAAAATTACTTGAAATTTCCATACAGATTACAGTTTCAGAGTCAGAGAGAGACGGAGAGAGAGAGAGAGGGGGAAAGAGGAACACGCTGAGAATTTGGCTAAATGAAAATGAAAATTGAAAGCACAAATGGAAACGAAAAGGAAAAGGAAAACTTTAGAGAACTATTAGAAGTGGTAGAAATTGTGAGGCAGGAAATAATGGGAGCTAAAGGAATAGACGCAAAAATTGGGAAAAAGGGGAACAAACAGCACGATCCAAGATTCAAAATTCAAGTACAAATTATCCCGAAAATGTAAGCAAATGGGTTTCTATTTTAAAGTTTAGATATTCCCCATACGATGTCTTCCACTTCTGGTATTATTTAAACATAAAATACAAGTCATTTCCAAGCCGAAAAAACATATTTTCTTCTTCAAAAAAGGCACATTTTCTTCCTCAAAGAAGTCGCAATTTATTCCCTTAAGAAACCCCTTTATCTATCCCAAAGAAACCACCAAAAATTCAAGCATTATCTTCCTCAAAGAACTCACATTTTTTATCCTCAAAGAAGTCACATTTTCTTCCTCAAAATGTCACCGTTTTATCCTAAAAAAAAACCCACATTATCTTCCCCAAAAAAGTCTCACTTTTTTCCTTAAAAAAGTCATAATTTTCTTCCCTAAAGAGACCACATTTTCCATCCCAAAGAAACCACAAAAATACATGAATATTTTGACCCAAAGAAGTCACATTTTCTCCCTCTAAGTTGTCACATTTTGTATTCTCAAAGCAGTCACATTTTCTTAATCAAAAAAAGTCACATTTTCCTCCCGGAGAAACATTATTTTCCGTCCCAAAGACACCGCAAAAATGCATGCATTTTCTCCCTCAAAGTAGTCTCGTTTTCTACCTCAAGGAAGTCACATTTTCTTCCTTAAAAGAAGTCACATTTTCTTACTTAAAAGAAGTCACATTTTCTTCTTCAAACAAGTCCCATTTTCAACCTCTGAAAACTCACAATTTCTCCCGCAAAAAAAATCTCATTTTCTTCCTCAAAAAACTCAAATTTTCTTCCCCAAAGAAAACCACATTTTCGCTCCCAAAGAAACCGCAAAAATGCCTGTAAATTCCCGCCATATTTGCCAATAAAGAAAACCCAAAAACGAACAGCCATATGCACAGCAAATGATCGAAAAGAGGGCCCAAAAAAAAATATTAATTTGCATAACAAATTGCAAAGGACACTTTAAGAAGTCATAAAGATGATCATTAACCTAATTACCATAAGTATAAGGCGCATAAGGATAATGAGGCGCATGAAGCAGTGACCTTGCAACAGTTTAGCGACCGCACAAATGACCCACGCCCACGTCCCACGCCCCTTTCTGGGAGGAGAGGCTGTGCCCGAGGCCTGTCTTTGAGGCTTAAGGGCCATAAATCTAGGGTATGGAAATCGCTTGCACTTTCCTTCGTTGACCTTCGACCTTTGGCATTGGGCATTGCATAAGATTACGGACTTCTAAACCCACGAATGTCCTTCGAATGTCCTTCGTTCTGGCCTTGTTTTCAGGCACTCCTCGAAAGTGGAACTAAAGCCAAAGGATCTGCTCCGGATCCGTGTCCTTTTTGCATTGTTCTGGCACTGTTAGGATCCGAATGTTTTGCCTATTCAAAATTTTTGCCTCAAATTTTCTGAAATTTCGTGCAGAAAAACAAAACGAAAAACTTTCTCTTTTTTTTTTGTTGGCCTGCAGCAGGACTCCTTTTGTTGATCCTTTCGGGTGGAAACAGGTTGCTGCTGTCCTGCGGCGAGAGGCAGAGAGAGAGAGATCTCTCAGTGAGAGTCCTGCGAAGATGGATTGTGTGTGAAAATCCTTTCAAATGATTTGTTTACCAACACACACACACACAGGAGACACTGCCACGGCACTGCTCTACCGTTGGATTTTCCGTCTTTTCTTGTTGCTGCCTGCCTCATGGTGTGGTGCCTCGACTGCCGCTTGCCGCCTGCCGCCTGCTTCTTATCCACTTCTGGCAGCTGTTGCATTTTCCACGCATTTATCAGTCGAATGTCCATGTCCTCCAGCATCCACATCCTCATCAACACGGATGGCTCTCTCCCTTTCCCTCTCTCTCTCTCTTTCTCTGTTTTTCTGTGGCACCCATATTTCAATGTTCGTGACTCGTTTTCGTCTTCATTTTCGCACGCTTTTATTTGTTATTTTTGCTTGCGATTTAATTTTTATTACACTATGCGGTCTTTGGTCAATCGTTTGCCCCCCTCCCCCTCTTGGCCCCCCTTCGCCCCTCGCCCCACCACATGCTGCTTCCTTGAACATCACCTTCGCTCTTTTCGGTTTATCGACAAACACTTTGGCCACGGCTAAAACGAAGAAAACGGAAAAAAGCATCGAGAAACACCACCAGACCAAAGCCAGCCATGGCCATGGCTCTTAGACGATGCTCTCGAAAACAGGGGCGGAGGGCGGCACAGGGGTAGCCTTATACAAAGGGGGTTGGTTACAGAGAAAATACACGAAAATTTAGCTAAATAAAAAAAATATATAGTGCAACAAAATGCTTAAAAAAATTATGAAAATACAAAATAAAATTCTTATAATAAAACAAACTTTATATAAAAATTTTAAATAAAAATAAAAAAATTATTAATAAAAATCATACAAAAAAAAAACATAGAATAAAAACATAAAAATATATACAATAGAAAATTAAATTTAGACTAAATAGATATCTAAATAATACAAAAAATACATAGAATACATAAATAAAAATATATTATATAAATTAAAAAGGTACATTAAGAGTAACTAGATATCTAAAGCCTCAATTTTTAAGAGAATTTTTGGGTTCTTGAAGTAAAAAAAAATTAATGAACTAAAAAAAAATTCTTTGAAATAAAAAAATTGTTAAGAAAGCTATTAAAAAAAAATGTTTGGCTAAAACTAAAAAAAAAACTTGGTATCTGTAAGACAAAAAAATTAATAAAAAAAAATAAAAATAAAAAAAAAAAATTCGATTAATTCAAAATATAAAGAAGAAATTAAATATTTAATAGTGTATGTATAAGTTTTATACATATTGTATATGTAAAAAATTAAAAAAAAATATATATAAAAAAATCCTCAAAATTTCAAATTTTGTATGTTTTCTATTATTTATATTATAATTCGAGAAGGAAAAAGTATTAAGTATATAAAACTCCACTAAATATTTTCATTTTTCACCGAAAACCGTTTCATCCTTCAATCCCCCCCTTTCCGTCCACACCCCTGTTCCCCGTCTGCTGTCTGCCGTTGCTGCCCCGCATATGGTGTTTCCTTCTTTTGCTCGGCTGTTATTATTTTTTCTTTTTTTTTTTGGGGTCTGGTCTGCAAAGTGAAAACATGTTTGTGCCACCAACCACTCGACTGGATGGATCCACCATCCAACATCAACCATCCACCATCCACCGTGCAACCATCGCGCGCGCTGGACTATGCAACGTACCCGTTAGTTCTTCCGTGGATGGATATTGTCGCTACGTGTGGACTGGTTTGCCTCTGGGATGGGGGATCGGGGATGGAGGAGGGGGGAGGGGGGTTCAAAAGGTTCAATCAACATTTGTGTTAAGAGGAGGCTCTGCTCGCCTTGTGCACTTGTGGCACCTGCCTGTCGCGGCTTATTAAAACCCGAAGGAGAGAGATAGAGACGGCGATGGGGCAGATGCCCCATGATCCGCGCCTAATCGCTCCACTTGTCACTCGTGTCTACGTTTTGTACAGCTCCTTCCTCCCCCGCCTCCACCTGTGTCCTGTCCAGGGCCTACTGCTCCGCCCTCCCTCCGATCTATGGCCTCCTCCTCCTCGTCCTCCTCCTCCATAGCTCATAATGCTGCTGCCGAGGCGGCACAATCTTCAATTCATTTACATTTTTATTCACGCAGATTAGGCGGCCAGGTATCGTTGCAATGTCATCGGCTTTGTGTGCCCCAACTTATGCCAAGAGCTGGCTCTGGCACTGGCACTGGCTCTGGCATCCTCCCAGCCCCAAGGATGCCACCTTCGTAACGCAACAAAAACAACAACAAAAACTGTTTGCAATGTCGCAAATTTTTATCGCACGTCTACAAGAAATTCAACGCGTGCAACATTCCGACGGGGCATGCATCCAAGATGTGCAGGCATCAACAGTTCAGAGCAGCCCAAAAAAGGCAAAAGAACAGTGGGTGAAAAGCACTAAGGCAACCGATGGGAGATGCTGCACGCAGCGGGACTCCAATAGATTTGGAATTAGGAAGATTAGTGGCTATAAAAAGGGGAAATTCGGTCAGAAAAATTAATTCCTGTAACCTAAAATGCCTCTAATTCCGATTTTTCGAGTTTTATATGATAAAAAAATCTTTAAAAATAAAAGAATATAAAATAAATTAAAAAATTAACAAATTAAATTAAAAAAAAACGCTTAAAAATCATAATTTTTATATAAAAATAAAACATTTAGGACGGTTTTTTGCCTCTAAAAATCTTTAGAAAAGTTATTTTTTATGAATAAAAGATGAATAAAAATGCTATATTTCTGGAAAACCTCAAAGAAAATCTGTAGAAAACTTGGAAAACTCATCAAAATTATATAAGATAGAAAAACTAAAAAAAAAATATAGAAAAAATGGAAAAAATCGGAAAATCAGCTAAAGTATATATAGAAATATGTATTCCGATCTTAGGAGCTTTATATGCTAAAAAAAATCTTAAAAAATAAAATTAAATCAAATCAAATAAATAATCAGTTTGAAATTTATACTTTTTATATAAAAATAAAATATTGGACAAGGTTTTTGGCTCTAAAAATCTTTAGAGAAGGTAAAGAAAAAGTATATCTCTAGGAAAACTCCAATTAAAGCTTTAAAAATCTTTTAAAAGTCGAAAACTAATCGAAAATATACAGAAAACCCTTGGAAAAGCCCCACAAAACTGTTTTCCTATCAAAAAACACAAAGGTTGTCCCGAATTTAGAGATATATTCCTCTCTAGAGGTATTTTCCCCTAGATTTGCTTTATTTCAGCCCACGGTAAAGGCACTCCCCTGGCACACCGTACATCTGTCTGTCTATTTGTTGATTCCCCCCCGGGCCCCGTGTGCCGCAGTGCCAGAGACCGAGGCAATGCCAATGCCAGACGGAGACGGAGATGGAGATGGAGACGGAGTTCCTCCTTTTGGCAGCATGCCCTGGAAGAAGATGCTTTGGAGGCTGCCTGCCTGCCTGCTGCCTGCCTGCCTGCCTTCGAAGCATCGACATTTCTTGCTGTTTGATTGCATTCGAAGTAGAGAAGAGAAGAAGCAAAGTTGCACCTTCGACTGGGTCTCCATCTGTGGCAGCCACATTGCCAATGCCGGGAGATTGCAACGTTTCGATTCGTTTTGTGGCTGAGCAGCAGAGGGAAAAATAAAGATGTTAAACGTTTTGCTGATTCGTGTTTTATGAACTCAATTTCAATTTATAATCTGTGTTGCCACTCAATGGACGATGTGGCCGGGCCTGTGGCAGGAGCCTGCCTCCTTCCTCCCTTCTGGGTAGAGTTTTGCTGCGTTTTATCGCCTAGAAATACACGTGCAATTGGCGGCCACAACCTTATCCCTCGCTGCCCCCCCTCACGTGTCTGGGCTGTCACTCTCTCTCTCTCTATCTTTTGGGGGTTACTTAAGTTAGCTCTCAGCAACGAGCTACGAGCTACGATTCTGCTGCAATTTTAATGTTGACAGAAATCAGATATAGCCACAGCTTCATGTGGAATGCCTGCCTGCCTTCCAGCCTTCCAGCCTGCCTGCCTGCCTGCCTGCTGGCTGCCTGCATTTAAGGTATTTGAAATGTATCCCCACCACATGAATACCTCTTCTTGTGGCACAGAGGAGATGCCATCACACAGGTGTCTCCTCCACCAGCTCCTCCTCCTCACCGCCTCCTCTGCGGCTCTGTCTGTTTGCGTGTTTACCTGCAATGACACAAGAGGCGAGCATAGAGAGGAAATTAGTTCAATTTGTTAGATGCATAACTAAGAGATCTCTCTCATATTTGAAATGGTACAAGGGGGGAAAATCAAGCCAGAAAAGTGGGTTAAATGTAGGCTTAAAAGGGGTCTTAAGCAGAGATTTTGGTATAGAAATATCTGGAGCTGATTTGGGAGTAAATTTCGCTTAAAGAAAGACTTGAATAGAGGCTATAAGTAACCAAGAAAACCCTTGGAAAGCCATGGAAATTATTATTATATGATTTTAAAGCAAATTATTTATTTAAATTGATTATTTTTTTATTTAATTTATTTTTTAAGATAATTTTATAGTATATAAGAATTTAATTATTCGAATTATAGGAATTTCAGGTTACAGGAATTAATTTTTCTGACCAATTTTACCTTTTTATATCATTTTATAGTCTATTATATTTTAAATATTTTTTAAAATAATATTTCCAAGAATTTAAAGATAGATTAAAACCAATCAACCCCACAGCCAAGCCTTTTTAGGGCATATTCTTGTCAAAAATGCATCAAACCAACCGATGGGCGCTGCTGCAAGTTGCGTGACACGTTCATATAGGTTTTATATATATTTGAAGCAAAAATCCCTCTAAATATTGTATTTATATTATATTTACTCCCTTTTCCATATATTTTCCCCTAGAAATATCCCACACTTTCTCTCCAAATATTTCCCCCTCTTCATTCCATAATTTCTCCATAATTCTTCCAATTAAAATTCGAATATTTCAAACCCCAAAAATATGTACAAAAATATTCCCCCAACGGAAAGAAAACAAGACTTTGCGCCTCTTGGAAATCATATTTCACAGACGATGGAAATCATTCCAATTAAGTGCAACATGTATTTTAGTGGCGCCACCAGTGGATGCCCTCTCAGGGGACGACCTTTGACATCGCATTCCCCCCCCACACGCCAAGGAAAAGTGTCTCGGCCTCGAAAAGGAAGACTCGTTTGGTGGATCTTATTTCCCCCCCCCCCCCCACCACAAGCAGCCATCTAATATCCTGCTAAAGGACACACGCACACACATGTAAATAGGGATATGTTTTAGTATCTGTATCTTTATTCCTTGGACACTGCAGACACATATGATTAAATTTCCCTTAAAATGGAATCATCTTTCAAGGAAATCGGGGAAACGGAAGTCGAAAGGAATCTTCAGGGTTTCGGGGGAGGCGTGGCTCTGGGATTAAAATGATTACGGCCGCTGTTTGATATTTGGGGGTGGTTTTCTATCGCCATCTCGCCCTTACGCTCTTAAGGCTGCCACTGTCGTCTCACTCGCACTTCTGTGGCTTCCCCATTGAGGCCTCTGTCTTCCCCATTGACGGATCTGTCTCTTCTCTGTCTTCCCCATTGACGTCTCTGTCTCTTCTCAATCTTCCCCATTGACGCCTCCACTTGATGCCTGACATTTCCATTGATTTATGTCACCCTTTTGCCAAAAGGGGTTTCTTTTTTTCTGCATCGCAAATCTTATCCATCAAATGGTTCGACCTTTTTCCTCTTGATGGGGGGTTGGGGGGTGGCATATTATTTTTTTAAGGACAATTAGTTAATTGAGTGGCTTATCCCTGGGACATGTCCTATTTTTCCCCCGTTTTTTTCTAATTACTTGAATATATTTTCCATTTCCTTTGGGGGGTGCCTTCTGCTGGGGGTGTGAAAATCCTTGTCTTATCAAAAGAGACATTTTCATTGTCTTTCTGGGGACGGGCGGAACACCCCTGCCGCCCTTTTTCCGTGTGGGAAAACACCTCCTACCACCTTCTCTGTTCCACCTCTTTTCTTGCCTATTTTGACCACTGGCCGATCCCGTTTTTATCGCCTACCCACCTCCCCCTCCCCCCTACATGCACTCCCCTTTCCGCCCCAAATTCCATTCCCGTTTTGGCTCCTGCGAGGGAGAGGGGAAGAGCGAAAAGAGGTACATCGATTGCGGTAAATGCAGCACATCCGATGCCTGCCCGCTGACGCTACAAGAACAGGAAGGAGGAGGGGAAAGGAGGAGGGGAAGGAGGAGGGGGAAAGGAGGAGGGGGGCTACGTTTCAATGGGGAGGTAGGGTGTGCTTGCTATGGGCAGAGGGAGGGAGGCCGATGAGGAAAAGTGTGTAATGAATTATTACCCTCTGATAAAAGTGCATGTCGTGTTTCCCTCTCTCTCTCACTCACTCGCTCTCTTTTTTGTTTTTTTTTCTCCTCTCTCTCGCTCTTTCACTCTCTGTTTTTTGTTGTTTTTTTCCTTCTCTCCGTCTCACTCTGCCGTTTCATTGAATCGAATGTTGGAAATGGACTTTAAAAAATACTTCTTTTTTTAAAAGTGTTTTCCAAATGAAAAATAGTATAAATAGAGGGTTATACGAATATAAATAAGGCAAAGGAATTGCAGATTAGCGTCTTAAAATCCCACGGTTAGAATTAAGAGGAAATTCAAAGAATACAAAAATTTGGAATCATTTTTTTTTAATTAAACTTTAAAAAAGTCAAATGAAAAATTTATAGAATTTTCCCTTACATATTTAAATTTATATAATAAAGTATATTTTCACATCATTTCGATTGCTTGAAAGGTGCATTTATCGACGGCTCTTCTCATAATACTCCAATATTTTAATATTTCCTAATATTTTTAATAATTTCTTACTCTTTTACATCATATTCTTTCGGTAGTATCCAGTAAATACTTAATTAAACTTTAAAATACTGGAAAATACCACAAATAGAAAGGAACTTCTTTCACGGAATCCCCTTCAACCTCTCTCTCCCTCTCTCTTCCAGAGATCCATGCTCACTGACCAAAGATCTTTCCATTTTCCCATCGGTGGCACCCCCTTCCCCCGTCTCCCTCCTCACAGGATGCACTCTCCTCCCTCTTTGTCTCCTTCATTTGCTAATCACTTGCAACATTCACCGCTTCAGGGTCTAGACAAACACTTCAATTAGAATCGAAACCGCATAAACCCCCCGCCACTCCCCCCCCCCCCCCTCCGCCACCGCCTGCCCACCGATGGCTAGCCTTTGGCGCTTTTTTGTGGCACACAAATGAATTCATTTTGTTGCTGCTGCGGCGGCGGAATCATCATCGATGAATCAGACAAAATACAGAAAAAAGCCAGCAAATGGGAGGCGTGGCTGGGCAACAAAAAAGAGAAGGCAGCCAGACGGGGGGGAGGGGGGGTAACGCATCGAAGCAAATGGACAAACGATGGCTGCACCTACAGACAGAACCCATCTGTGCGGATGATGTTGCATGCAGCCGAGAACCGGCCGCAAGTTTTTTGGGATTAAGTTGTGAATCGTGATCTTGGGATGTGGCAAGGTGGCAAAGACCGAGCTGCGAGCTGCGAGTGCAAGTCGCATCTTTTGGGGCCTGCGGTGATTAATCCCATGGAAGGTGCAACTCCTACAATGAAAGGAAACCCCTCCCTGCTCCCTGAAGCCCCCCCCCTGAAGATTCTCCTCTGCAGATACATTTTCTGTGGATGGATCTCTGGCGGAGCAGCTGGTCGTTCGCTGGCTGTGCGGCTTTGCCGATATTTAACCCATGATTACAATGTTTGTACATATTTTAGCCTTCGTTTTGGCCTTCGTTTTGGCCTTGCGGGCCAATTTGTACGCCAGAGATGGGACCTGCGTCTGTCTGGTTGCTGTGCCCCCAAAAAATGAAGCTAAATTGGTGGAGCACCAGCCATAGACGGTCGGGGGAGGGGGGGGAAGGGGAACGAGGATCCTCCTGGTAGTTGAGCAATTTATTATTGGCCGCAAATTGATTTTTATCTAGGCTTAATCGATTGTAGCTCTAGGAAAACGCTGCAGAAACGAGGGAAAAACTGCACTGGACAGAGGTGGGGCCGGACAGGGGGGGTGGGGGGGTTGGGAGGTGCTTTGTGTGGCAGATGAGCCTGCAAAATTATTTATGTTATTTCACACATTGTTTTACACGTAATTTATTAACTCCCGAGCCCCAAGTGCACTCGTTTACCCCCCAGTCCCCCCGCCACCCCCCTTCCTCACGTCTCTCTGGGTTTTAGGAAAATCCCGCGCTCTCTCTCTCTATCTCTGACATTTTCCAGTGTGAAGGTGATTTATGCCACCCACTCTTTCCCCCCCCCCCCCCTCTCCCTCTCTCTTGAAGAGTCGATAATTTGCTGGCAACAAAAAAAAATCTAGCAAGATATTTATGACAGAGAAATGAGCGCCAATTGGCCGCAATTACCAGCGCGTGTTGAGCCGTCGGCAAAAACGAGTTTTAGTTTTTAGATTTTTCGGAGAAAGGCAGGGGGAATAGAGGAAGAAATGGAGGTGGCTAGAGGTGGGAATATGGCATGATAATTTGCTAGGAATTTTGGTGCAAATTTGTCTTGAAATTTCTATGCTAGTGCTCTTGGCTCTGAGGAAAGGAATTGTAGAAGAGAAGTCAAATATTCTGAGAGTCTAAAACTGGATTTTAACTTAATTTTAACCGTTTTCCAGCTATTTATATTTTACTTTTACAATTTTAAATATTTATTTGAATATATTTATATAGAAAAGAATTATGGGAAGGTAGTTATAGGAAGGTAGTTTGATTTCCTGGACTTTTAAGCTTTATTTTGCGTAAATTTGCAGGCATTTTCTAGTCAGATTTATTTTGTATTTTATTAAATTATTTTTATAAATTTATAATGAAATATATTTTTATATATATTAGTCCGATTTCCTTGAATTTGAAGCTTGATTTTCCCTACATTTTTAGCCAATTTTTATTTTGTATATTATTTATTTGTTTCAATATCTATATTTTTTATATATATTTATATAGATCACAATTAAGTGAAGGGCAGTCTGAATTCCTTGATTTTCTCTGTATTTTTGGGCATTTTCTAGTCGGATTATATTTATATTATTTTTATATTTTTTGTGTATTTTATTTTTATTTATATTTTATGTATTTATACATTTATTTTAATATTTTTATTTATTTCTTTTAATATATTCAAATATATTTTTTAATTAATTTATTTTTATAAATTTATAAAAATTTTGCCATTTTATATATTTAGTTGGATATATTTATATAATTTTTTTAATTGTTATATATTTATTTTTGTTAAATGTATTGAAAAAATGTATACATGTAATTGTTTTTAATATATTTGTATCTTTATTTTGTTATACTTATTCCTTTTATTTAATATATTTATATTTCAGTATTTATTTTCCCCTATTTTATCACAATTTCCTTCTTAAATTTGATGAAAAATAGCATATTTTTCTCTTTACTTCATTTATTTTTCCATTTCCTTTTAAATTTCATAAATTGCCACCTATTTTTGTTGCATTTTCCCCTTCCCGTTTCATATAAATTTTAGTTATATTTTCCACACATTTTCTTCTGTCACTAAATTTTCCAATTGATCTGCGCTATTTTGGTGGCTATTCCTAAAATCTGTTCAATTTACCACAAAAATGTTTCTGTGGCCCTGTACCTGGGTGTGCGTGCCCCTTACCCCTTACCCCTGCCTCGTGGCTGTGGCGGTGGTGCTGGCGGCGCCCCGCATTTCCAGCATTTCATTGTAAAATGTAATGCATTTCCACCGCCACAGCCGCAGAGGGAAAAACTGCATGGAATTTGCAACAACAAAAAATAAAAGTGTGTAACGCATGAGAGGAAATGCAACACGCGCGTGCAACAACAACAACTCCAAAAAAAGGAAGGAAGGAAGGAAGGGGGAAAAAAATGAAAAACGAAGAATAAAGAATTTTTTTTAAAAACATGGCGCGAACATAATGTCCTGTGTCCTTGCCTGCCTGCCTCTCACCCTCCCTCCCTCTCTCTCTCTCTCTCTACCGCTTTTCCTGTGTCTCTCTCTCTCGTTTTTTTTGCGACTGCGAATTTCCCTTTTGGAAAATCGAACATTGATTTATGGCCGTGTGCGAAAAAATGGGGGGGTTGCAGGGCCATGAGACAACGATGATGCTGATGAGCGGGAATTGTTTTTGATATGTTACCAAAAAGACCAGAAAGAGATGGCGAGAGGGCAGAGAAAGGGAAAGAGAAAGAGAGAGGCAGCGACAGACAGATGCAGGTCTCGGTTTTACATTGATATATCCGTATTCCGCCGAATGAGGATTCTACGGGTTCGTTCCCTTTGATTATTACACAGCATCCTCCCCTACCCCCGTCCCCCTGCCCCCGTCCCCCTTCCCCCGCACTCTTTCGACCCTCATTTTGCATTCATCGTTGTGGCAGCCACACAGCCGCAGAAACAGCAACAGAAATGCAATTCGTAATGCATAAATTTATATGGCAAAAACAAAAAAAAAAGGGAAGAAAGGAAGAAAAGGGAATCGAACGCGTGTCACATGTCGATTTTTCGATTGTTTCGCAAATTAATATATAAAACACAGCGACGCTGCGATGCGTTGCGGTCTCCTCTTGCGGTTGCTTCTCTTTTACATTTTACATGTTGCAATGTTGCAATGTTGCAACATCATCGGCGGATATTAAAATTGTATCGATTTGTTGGAGACTCACAATCGAGGCGGAAAGGGCATGCCGAGGGGGTTTACTGTACACAAAAGGTACTTGGAAATTTCTAAGATGAACAAAATAAAGAAATATATGCCAAAGAAATCATCGAAATGTATCGGAAAACTATAGATTATAGTGTTATCGAAATTTTTGATACCAATATTAGCGAAGGGCATATATTTTTGAGGGCTTGGAATCGTTTTTATATAGTTATCGAAGTCTTATCGATTTATCGAAGTGTTATCTGAAATTATCGATCATGTATTTTTTCTTAGAAATTAAGTTTAAAACGTTCTAGATGATAATCCATGGCAAAGGAATACAATATTGAAGGAATATAAAGCATTAATGGTTCTTGAAATTTTATAAATATTTGATCTTTCCGTATAATCCAAAACTTGCAAAGTTTAAATAATTCATTTAATTCATAAATAAATGTAAAAAAATTCTTGATATTCAATAAATCTTAAATATTTTGATATATTCCAATAATCTAAAATTTAAGGATTTTAATTAATTAATTTAATTAAAAAATAAAATCAAAAAATTCTCTAATTAATAGATCTTTCCATACATATTCCAAAGGCCTACAGTTTACAGAATTTAAATAATTAATTTAATAAATACATAAATTTAAAAAAATTCTTGAAATTCACTAAACTTTAAATCTTTTGATATATTCCAATAATTAATTTAATTAATAAATACAAAAAACAAATTCTTTAAATTGTCTAAATTATAGATTTTTGCACATATTAAAAAGCTCTGAAATTTACAGAATTTAAATTATTTATTTTATTAATAAATAAAATAAAAGATTTAATGATGAATCGTAGCCCAAACAGAACAATATTTCAAATCTAGCTGGGGTATAAGAATATATCGTGTTATAGATCAACAAATATTTTAAATCAATCCTCAAACTCCTCACCAAACAATCATCATTCAATAGAAACTCTACCCCAAAAACAATCTCAAAAACACCCCACAAAAAAATCAAAACTTTTGCCTCCAGCAAACATCATCAAAATAAATGCACTCTGAATCCGAAATAAACAAGAAAATCCACAAGAAAACCTAGGGAAAGCCCAGAGAAATTATTTATACAAAACATTTATCGACACTTTTCCATTGAGTGAGAAAAACTTATGCCCTTGGAAGTGAAGGACCAACAGCTGGCACCCAAAAAAGTTTTAATAAACTAAAGAAAATATAGAAAATAAAGCAACAAAGAGAGTAAAACGCAACAAAATATTACCTTTGTAGTTGAGAACCGAAACCGTCACAAAATATAGAAATTCTTGGGTTTTTTGGGGTTTTTTGGGGTTTTTTTGGGTTTGTTTTTATTTGCGATACTTTTTCCGTTTTGTTGGCGGGGCCTGGGCTATGCGGAGTTTCCTTTTCTCAAGGATAATGGTGCAGAGCAATTCGATTTGCGTTACGGGGCACATGGTGGGGTCCGAGGGGCAAGAAACGGACGCCGCCTCACATCCATTAGCCGGACATTAGGCCCCGAGAATTTTCATTTAAATCACACACAAAACGGCACAATTTTTCAGAGGAAAATCGCCGCAATTTTCTACTGATTTGCCGACGGCAATTTGTTTTTGCAGATTTTTCTCGTGGTTTTTTTTTGTTTGCACGCCCGGAAAATTTGTTGGTTGCCGCTTAAATCTCTCCACGACGCTGCGGAATTGCCAACTAGAGGCGCCTCTCCTCCAGTCGGCACGGGGCACTCTGCTAAACAAAATATCTGTGTATATATATCATTGCTGCTGCCTCTTCTTCGTGCCCCATCTTCAGCTTCAGCTGCTGGCCCCAAAAATGATAACAAAAACCAAACGAAAAGGAAAAGTAAAAGGAAAAGGAAAAGAGCGCAAAACCAAAGGCCAAGGAATTCTATAAATTATGGCGCCTTCAGCGAAGGCATGACGCTCTCTTAAGTGGCGCCCCCGAGGGTCAAAAGAGAGAGCGAGAGAGAGACATAATAATAACGCAATTTTCAAGTTGCAACAAAAACTTTTGTGCCACACGCAAATGACTTCATTGCCACCCAGTGATGGGGCAAGTTTATGGCTCTTTGTGGAAGGGTGAGGGGACGGAGGAGGGGTGGGGGAATCCTGCTCCAATCGCAGAATTCTCTTAGAAATTCCCAGCATGCGCAGTGCCCTGCTCTCTCTCTCTCTCTCTCGCTCTCTCTCTCTGCCACTCCATAAGAGGCTGCTGTCGAAAAGTGGAGGCCGTCGCACTGTGGGAGCCAATGGCATTGTTTACGTGGAAATTAATCACAAGAAAGGGCTAAAGACAGCGGGAAAATAAAGATATTGGCATTACGGTGGCAAGAAATAATCGAAAAACCATCTAGTAGGCATTTATCGATATGAAAAACGATTTTTACAAAATATTTCTTAATCTTTTTGGAAGAGATCGCATTTTTCTATAGCATAACTTTGGAAAATCGTACGATATATGTGCATATACCGACCAGAAAAGATTAACGAAGTTTTTGTAACTATTTAGATAATTATCGGATAAATTATTGAAATTTATCGATGGATCGATCATCGAATTTAGCCTCAAACTCGAATTAAAAAAGTTCTAGACTAATTCTTGACTATTTCCATAATAATCGTTAAAGTTATCGATAATCGAATTTAACTTCAAACGCAAATATAAAAGTTCTAGACTGATTTTTAAGTACTTCGATAAATATCGACAGGGCTATCAAAAATTATCGATAGACAGATAGCCGAATTTTGTTTCAAACTCAAATAAAAAAGCTATCGAGTAATTTATAATTACTTCGAAAATTATTTTTAAAGCTATCGAAAGTAATCGATGGATCGATAGTAAAACTAAGCCTTAAACTCGACTTAAAAAAGTTATAGACTAATTTTTGACTATTTCCATAATTATCGTTAAAGCTATCGACAGTTATCGATTTATCGATAATCGAATTTCACCTAAAATGTAAAATAAAAAGTTCTAGAGTAATTTATAATTCTTCGATAATTATTTGTATTATTATCGATTGGTCGATAGTTGAATTTAGCCTCAAATGCAACTCAAAACATTCTAACTATATTTTTTGCAAATTTTGAGATAGTTATCGGAACAATTATCGACTGCTCGATAGTCGATTTTGGCCTCAAATTCCGTTAAAAACTTCCCAAATTATATTAAGGCCGAAAAATCGAGTAATGAGGGATTATAAAATGTATTTACGAGTCTCCAAATTCCCTAAACCGCATTCTCCACATCCCATGCGCCTAACCATAGTTCTCTCCCCACAAACAATCCCCTATCTTTCCATCTTGAAATGCATTTTAAAAACAGATTTAAGCCCATTGTCGCATGGGGTATTGTCATCGTCATCGCCATCGCCAGCGCCATCATCATCATCGTCTCCACATTTCCGAGTACTCGTACTCGTGGCTCGAGTGTGGCTGCATGTAAAGGCAGCTAATAAAATTAAAATGCCATATTTCAGCCGTTGATAACAATAAGTGCGCTCAAGTTGCCCCATCGGATGGTGATGGTGCCACAGATGCCCCCCATGCCCCCCTTGCCTCCCTTCTTGTGGACTGCTTTTGCTGCTGCCCCTCCACTTGGGCTGGCTTTTCGCTGCTGCGTCTGGTTCAAAGTAGGAAATTATTTTTTGGCACGAACGCACGAACGTGCGGCCTTGCCACACACCACGAGGCAGGGGGCAAGGGGAGCGCGACGCGGGGGCAACAAGGAGTCTGCTGCTTCGGCTGGGAGTCGTCTGTTGATATGACAAAAGCTTCAGAGCTCCGCCAACAACAAAAACCAACAAAAAATACCTGTGGAAAAAAGTTTTTTTGAAAGGTATTTTTTTTTTTTTTTTTGGTTGTTGTTGGGGCGGCAAAGATATTGATTTTGGTGTCAACACTGCCGTGGGCGTCGAAAATTATGAAAATTGAAAATGAATTTGAATTTTTGGCAGGAGGGGATGGGGGAGGGGTGAGGGGGGCCGTCGCGAGTTTTTCTAATTTTCCACGTCAAAAAAGATAAAAATCTTTTGGGGGAGAATGATTTATGTGGAGTTGATTTTTATTATTGATTATCAATTGTGGGGCACGTTGGAGGACTGGAAAAGCTGTGCGGAAAAGCTAATCTATTAATATGCAAAATATTTATTTTTGGCCTCTGTCCCTCTCCCTCTCTCTCTCTCTCCCACACTCTGTAGATTTTCCTCAAGGATTGTAATTAAATTAAAATTCCTGTTACATGACAGGCCCCACAAAACACACACACACACACACACACACAGAGAAGGCCATGTCCTGGCAATTTAATATCTGTGTGGGGCTTCTCCCTGTCTCTGTGTCTCTGTGTCTCTCTGTGTGTGTGTGTGTGTTGACTGCATCTCTTGAGCTCGTTTTGTGCAAGCTAAGACACGTTGTCAGCATTCATGTCACCTACACACAACGGGGGGGCAGCAGGCAGCAGGCTCTTGGCCAAAAGAGGCTAGAGAAAGGCAGCTAAAAGGGGGGGCTGGAGAGCATAGAGGAATGCCCAGAAAATGAGTGGAAGAACAGACAGAATTGGCCATGGTAGAGACGCAGAAGGGCAGGGGCTCTACCCCTTTCAAGTGGCCAAAAACAACGATTTTTCATTAAAATTTTTACACCCCCTCCAGCGTTTAATAGTTTTTTCGCCAGAGGAACATTTTCCAGACCTTTAGAGAGGGTTTTTCATTGGGGGAAATGTGTCAAAATGTAAAAAAAGATGCACACAATTTTTAATTCACATTTCTATTAATTAAATTATATTTCCTTGTGGGAAAGACTGAAAAAAATTAAAATTAAATTCCAGTAAATAATTTTACCTAAAAATCTATAAAATTCTTCCTTTTTTTCATTTAATTAAATGAAATGAATCTAAATTTTAAATAAATTCCAGTAAATAATTATACCCAAAAATCTATAAAATTTTGTCTTATAATTCTTCATTTTTAAAAATTTAATTAAATTAAATGAATCTAAAATTTAAATAAATTCCAGTAAATAATTCTACCAAAAAATCTATAAAATTGTTTCTTATATTTCTTCTTTTTTAAAATTCAATTAAATTAAATTAATCTAAAATTTAAATAAATTCCAGTAAATAATTTTACCCAAATATCTATAAAATTTGTACTTAAATTTCTTCTATTTTTCCCATCAAAAAATACAAAAAAAACCTATACAAAATTTAATTAAATTCCCCCCGCGAGCATCTCATTCAGAAGAGGAAGATGCACCCCCCACCCCCCCAATCAGCATTCAAACACGTAAAACTGTTTTTCGTATTTCCACACGCTTTTCCCGTAATGGACTTCTGAGTCGCGGACAACATTTAAAGATTGGGGCAGCATCAGCGAGCACTTCATGATGGGGGCCTTCAATCCGGAACCGAATCCGTTGCCCAGACGCCACCCCCCAAGGAGTCCCAGATGGAGAGGGGGGGGACCTTTTTTTTGGGGGAAAACACAAAAATCTTTTTACGTCAGTTCTGCTTGTCTTGTTGCCTGGCATTTTCTTGCGTTGTTACCTTCGGAGAACACTGCGAAATGCTTCGTTGCGTTGCCCTCTCCGGTCTCACCCCCCCTCTATACTTTTGCGTATCCCCCTTTACGACATTCGACTTCCCTTAGAGGAAACAGAAGAGAGTGTGCACTATAGAGAGTTTCGACAGGCGAATACCTTGAGTGGAGGCTCTGGAAGATCTTCATAACCGATCCCAATGATTTTTGGTATTTAAGTGGAACATATCACTATTTATAAGCCCACCAATTTGGAGACCCATCTCTTTAACACAAACATTTTCTTAAAAAAATACCAAAAATATATTATTGAAAAATCACAAAACGGTCGTCTTGCATTCCCAAAAACAATAATTTAAATAGTTTTTAAAAAAATACCGAAAAAATACTGCACAACAAAAAATACTAAAAATGATTTTCACAAAGAAAACGGAAACAAAAGTGCAACTTAAAAATATAGCAAATTAAAATACGAAAAATACCAAAACCAAGACAAAATACAACAACAAAATATTCAGAAAGCGTTAAAAACTACTGCAGCACAAAAATACTAAGTACGGAAAGATACCAAACTAATATACCAAAAAATAAAAGTATTAAATATTAAATTTCAAAAATCTACTGCAAAAAGCAGGTTCTAAATCCATAAAAATACCAAAAAATACCGTACTCTCAAGAGTACGCCTACTACCCGCAATATCCAGGGTATCAACAAAATACACGAAAAACGAAGCGAAAACTTTTTGCGAAAAACGTTAAACGCAACTGTCCGTCCGTCCCCATGTCCGTCCGTCCCCATGTCCGTCCGCCCCCTTTGTGTCTGTCTGTCCCGCTGTCGCTGCCTCACTCTCATGGTGCCCCCTCTCTCTCTCTCCGTGTGTCTGTCTGTCTGTCTGGGTCTGGTTCATCCTTCCGTTTGGCTGTTCTCTCTGCCATTCCGCCCCTCAGGCAGTTTAGTATATAACAAGTCAGCGTCAGCTGCTCCTGCCGCTCCCGCTCTCCACCTCTCCCTCTGCCACTGCCACTGCCACTGCTGCTCCCCCGCTTCGGTGGCGGTGGTGCTGCCACTTTGTCGGCTGCCTCGGAATACTTCCATGTTCATTTTACAAGTAAAACGGAAATGACAGTTCCGCAGCGAACATCTTTTGCTCCTCTGCCACTCGCTGGCTGTCTCTGTCTCGCTCTCTCTGTGGCAGACGCCCCATGAAAAGTGAAAGAAACCTTTCTTGCATAATAGTCTGTCAAAGTGCTCAAGTTGCCCCCTACTCCGCCTGCTCCTGCCTCAAGGAATATGGCTGCTGAAGAGCTAGAGAGCACTTAGCACTTGACAATGAAGATGGAGACACCGCGTGTGGATCGTCGAGAGGAAATGAATAGTGTATGAGAGAAGGAAATTGTCTAAAAATACAAAATACTACTATTTAAATTCCCTTTAATCTCCCCCTCCTGTAGACCCCTCCTCAGTTCCTTAAATCATCAAAGTTTTTAGAATAAAAATGGCCAAAAAAAAAAAGAAAAAACTTTATATCGTGGCCAAGAAACGGAAAATTACGCTAATCAGTCGCTCCACTGGCGATTAGTGGAAAAGAAAGAGAGCCAACAATAAATAAATAAATCAAATTCAATTCAAACAACAACAACAATAAGAAGAAGAAGAAGAAGAGGGAGAAGAGGGGAAAAAGAATGAGAACAATGAAAGAAGGGCAAAAAGTTTTTGGCCAAATGATTTTGGATAAGTTCGATATTGCGTAGGCAAGTCTATGGCCAAAGCCTCTGGAGGGGAAAAACGCTCTAGAAAAGGGCAGGAGGGGGTAAGGGGGGACGGGTAGCCCTGCCATGGGAGACTGGCCAACAAATATTTTGACATTTTTCCCCAGCCAAGCAGCCAGGCAGCCCCATAAATCACTCAGCAAGCGAACGAGAGAGTAACTCCGACTCCGACCGACGACGCTTGACATGATTTCTCTCTGTGCTCCAGCTCTCGTCGTCGGACTCATAATTAGAAAATTAGTTTCGAGTAGCTTTTCCACGGGCTGCGGGTAGGGAGGATGCTTGAAAAGTCTTGGGCTTAGGTTAAAGTTAAGCCAAAGAGAGGAGGAGGGAGAGAGACAGAGAGTGCTAAAGTAATAGTAGAAAATCGAAGCAAAAGTAAGGACCAGAACCAGAAACAGTGAGGACGATATTTTCAGTATAGGGAGAGGCACTACCGCTTTTTTATTATTATTGCTGGTATTTTTTTAGTATTTTCAGTTTTTTTAGATTTTTATTTACATTTTTTTTAATTATTCAGTATTTTTTGAAGATTTGGTTTCCATAAATTTAAGTATTTTAAAAATATTTTGCTTAGGATTTTTGTTTGGTATTTCCCATTATTTGTAGTATTTTTTAAAAATATTTTTCTTTAATTGTTGGTATATTTGTTGGGTATTTTTTCTACGTTTTGTGTTATTTGTTCTAGTATTAATATAGTATTTTGTTTTAGTAATTTTCTAGAATTAATAGTATTTTGCTTTTGGTAGTTTTCTATAATTTATGGTATTTTTGTTCGATATTTTTTCTAATATTCATAGTCTTTTGTTTGCATTTATAGTATTTTTGTTCAGTATTTCTTTAGAATTTACAGTAATATTGTTCTGTATTTTTTCTAGTATTTTGAGTATTCTATTGGTATTAGACAGTGAGAGAGAGAGCCATTGGTGCTTAAAAACAGGATCTATTTATTTGGTTTCTTCTGAAATCTGAAGCACACTTTTTCCTAGGCATTCCATCAGGGTCCACTGTATCCCCAACTGAAGAACACACACACACATATACTCGCACTACTCTTGAGATTTCTGCCTCTGTGTTGCCTCTGAATGTTTGTTCAATTGTTCCATGAGGCGGCGTGGCGCTGGTGGCGTCACTGAGAGACACCCACACATGTTGCTCCACTTTTGCTCTAAGCGACACCACAACACAGCCCCCCAAGTGGAAGAGGGACAGCAAATGAGTGAGAGGGAGAGCACTGCTAAGCAATTCCCAGAGGCTGTGGCTGTCGCGTCTTCTTTTGGGGGCAATGGCGCGATGTCAACGTCGGAGTCAGAGTCAGAGTCGGAGTCGGACGTTTGCTCTTGTGCTTCCAAGTAATTTGCAAAACTCTGACACTTTTCTCTCTCTCTCTCTCTCTCTCTCTATCTCCCGTTCTCTCTGTAGTTTGGCGACTTTGATTTATGGGCGTGTGCGTGTGTGTGGCATGAGAGGTGGTTGGGGGGGGGGGGGGGGGGGGGGGGGGGGGCTGGGGAGGGGGTGGAGGGGGGATACAACTCAATAGTAGGCGTGGCATTGTAGTGTGAAGGTCAAACCAGTTCCCGTTTCGTGAAGGTACCGCAAAAACTATGAATAAAATGTCATCTCTGCTTCCCTTTCCCTCTCCTTCCCTCTCTCCCTCCCTCTATCTTCTTTCTCGTAGCTCCCCACCACCGCCACCATGTTCCACAGAGAAAAAAAAGTCACAAAAGTCAACTTCACATGCCCCAAAAAGAGTCTCGCACCAAAAAATAATCCCAAAAAACTTTTGCGCTCAAAAACATGAAAACGTTCAACACAATGACAGCAGGCAGGGGGGGCAGAGGGGCAGGCTTACTAGGAAGGGATGTGTGATGAAGGACAGGCAGGGGGGGAGGGGGAGGGGGCAGAGAAAATGTCAAAGTTCTTCTCTTCTTGCGGTCTTCGGGGGTCGCTCTCCTCGGGAGGTTCTTTAAATGTTCTTTCGACGTAACAATATATTTTTTTTTTTTGTATTCTGTTTCGGTTTCGGTTCTTCCGTTTTTGTTTTGTGTTTTTGTTTCTTGGAATAACCGTCAAGGGAATTTTTTTGGCACGAAATTGGTGATGGAAACCAAATTCCCAACACGAAAGGCACGAAAAATGGTTTAAGGGGCAGAAAAACTATAAGAAAATAATGAAAATTCGTGTTCCTTTAATAAAGAACACTTTTATCTGTTCAAATATAACAAATATAAGAAACAAATTTCCTGGGAAGGCGGTCCATCTCTAGCTTAAAACCAGATCTTAGCGATTCCGATGTTTTTCCTTTCCTGTTGGTAGTGTTTTTTGGTTTCCAAATTTCTTGTTTTTTTCTGCTATACAATTTCATGTTTTGATGGTTTATATTACAGGAAGAAAACAAGAGGGGAAGCAGACAAGAAAGGTCATCATTTTGGGAGGGAAACGGAAGGTAGGCCCCCCCCCCCCCCCCCACACATACAGGAAATGTCAATGAAAGTTTCACATGTTTCTGTCTGCGGAGGAACTTTTTGACAGTTTTCGCAGAGGCAAACTTAAAGCCACAGGAAATGGTATTAAATTTAGGGATTAGATGGGCAAAATTCTACTCAAAATTAGGAGTAGAAAACTTCAGGGCATTGATGTTTGTTCAGCACTAGGTTTTAGGGTAATGAAGGAAGGTTCTAGAGGACTACATTTGGGGGTAATGATGGAAAGTTCTAGAGGACTACATTTGGGGGTAATGAAGGAGGGTTCTTCCTGTCTTCCCCTAGTATCTTTCTGCTTTATTATTGCCAAGATTTCCCAGATTGAAAGATGGTTTTCTTTATGTAGATTATTGAAATATTAAAAGCTCCATTGTGCCTCAAAGAAAACGTTTCTTAAGAGCTTTTATCCCCTCTCCAGGCGGCTGTTCCTTTAATCTTTCATCATTCCATTTCAACCTTTAAATATTTGCCTTAAATCTTTAATTATTCTACCATTTTGTTTATGTTTCATTCAGCTTCTGTTTCTGCTGTTATTTCTCCCTCTCTCTCTCTCTCTCTCTGTCTCTCCTTCTCTCTTGTTTTCGGTTATTTTTATGGTCGTCACGGCTCCGTTAACATGAAAAGGAAGTGCACGTCAAAGCTTAGACACAAACCACGAAGCGTAAAGGTGCAAGTGAAGCCAAAAGTAACAACATTCATTGCAATTGCCGCCACAGCAGGAGAAATATCAAAAAAAACAAAACAAAAAAATACCACAAAAATCCACAAAAAAGAGTCTGAGGGAGGGATCGGAGGTGGAGGGGGGAGGTAACAATGGATTAAAGGGCATCCGTAGCCAGCAATGCGTGCGAGCGAGAATTTGTTGAGCAATTTTGTTCCATTTCCAAGGAGAAGGAGGTGCAGAGAGCAAGAGAGAGAGAGAGAAGCAATAAAAGAAAAAAGCAACAACAAAAAACCTCAAGCTTGCATAAATGAATAAAAAGGGAAAACTAAGCAACAATCAGAGGCAAAGAGCCAGCGAAGGGTCAGGGAAGGCCCAAGGGAGGGGAGAGAGGGGGGATTATCACAAATTACTAACAATTAAATGGCGAACAAAGTAAGCCAAAAGCCAAAGCCAAAGCCGCAATTATCACATCACTGGCTAACACAGCCGACCCCCCCAACACACCACCTCACCCTCCCATGCACCATGGATGGCCAGCAGCAGCACCAGTGGAAGAGGGAGAGGTAGAGGGGCGAGGCGGGGTAGGCAGAAGACAACTCTAATTTATGAACTGCTCTTCTGCGCTCTGCCACAGAAGGAGGGCCAGCGTACAGTGGGACCAACAGATTCAAAGTGGAAAGATATTCAAAGTGGTATTCAAAGCAAAGTGAAAGTTGATAGGCTTTTTAATCATCAAAACGAAGCAGCTAGAGGATTACTGCAACCTCAAATCCCTTGTAAATTCAAGCGTCTTCAACCCATAGAACAACAAAAATAGAAAAAATATTCTAAATATCATTAAAATGCACATCTAAACTTCACTATTAAACTCTTAAAATATGTAGTCAACCACTGTATATATTATTAATATTATATCATAGTTTAAGTGAAAGCGATTTTAGAAAAAATATGAATAAATACACAAAAATACTCTCAAAAATCTGCAGTAATTCAAATTGAGACAACATAACGAATACATTCATTAAGGCCTTCATCGTTGGCTTCATCTCACCAAAGAAAATGAAATGGTAAACTAATTAAACCCCTAGATTTCAATGGTACACGATTTGTTGGGTTTTTTGTATTGGATTTTCATACTCCAAAGTCTTCAAAATCAAACAGGAAATATGAATGCACTACCAAAAGAACCTACTCCAACAAAAAATCTAAATTTTCCTTGTATTCTATTAATTAATTTCACATATTGTTCCATATAGTGTAATTTACTTAATGGCATGAAGAAAGATTGTGAAAAAACAATAAAAAAAAACCATTAGGTCTTTTAAAATTTATATATAAATTGAAATTTCGAAATATTTTTACAACAAAAAATACCAGTGGATGGTAGGAATTATTATTTGTAAAAAAAAACCCAAAAAATTACAATTAATTTCCGATTTGTATTATTAAAATTAGAGTTAACTCTAATCTTATTTATTTATTGATGCATTATTTATTTATGTATTATATTTATTATTTATGTGTTATAAATATTATATTATATTTTATTTGTATTTGTATTATATATTTATATATTTATTATGTTTTATTATTCATTTTAATTTCCTAAGCCCATAGATCTCCGTAAATTACTCTCATTCTATCCACAATTATCATGTCTATCATATTTTCTACGCTCTGACTCCACTGTGCATTTGTGGAAGGCAGGAGCGGAACGGAACGGAACGAAACGGAACGGTTCCTCCTGGTATGTGTGCGTGCATTTTTTCCCTAGCATTTTCTCTGCGTCTCCTTGCGGCAGCGTCTTCAAGGTGAACAGCGATTTGTAAAGATGCAGGCGATAAGCAGGTAAAAAACAGGGAAGGCAGAGAGGCAGAGAGAGGAAAACAGCAACAACAACAACAACAGCAACAGCAGAAAAAGCAGAGCGTCATGCCTAACAGGTGCTAACAATCAACGGAGCAATTTGCAGGCTAGTCCAAGTAATAACCGTAATAACCACGCTCTCCCTGCCCGCTCTCTCGCACTCCACAACGCCCTCACTCCGCCACGCTCTCCCTCTCACTCCACAGCGCTCTCTGTTCCCCTCTCTCTCACTCCACAGCGCTCTCTAGTACGCTTCTTCCACTCACTCTCCTCCTCTCCTGCGTGTTTCATCTTTGCCCCCCTCCTCCTCCTCCTCCTCCCCCTCTCCCTCTTTCTATCAACTAAATTGACAACGATCCAATTTCATAATGAAAATTTTTGCTGCTGTCAGGCCTTCAATTGAATTGGCAAAAAAAAAAATACAAAAAATAAAACGCAGAAACAAAAGCGATACAGCAGCAACAACAACAACAAAATGGGAGAATATTCCAACAACAACAACAAAAGAAACTAAAGCCAGAGCAAGCATTTGAGAGCAGGGCACATGGGATACCCTTGAAAGTCCACCTTTGGAGCTTTGGCACTTCAAAATTGAAGTCATTCCATATATGTAGTTTTTTAATCAATTTGATACTTTTGTGCATCAATCGGAGGTCTTAAATTTCACTATTTCTTTCTTAGCTTCTTTCAAAATGAATATTCCCTCTTTTTACAGGGTATCCACCGCCTGAACAGCAGGCAAAACTTTGCCAAAAGCAACAAAAATAATCTCAAGGCAGGAGAAGAGACGAGAAGCGCAGTAGAAGAGCTTCAGGCAGAGCGTAGCACCCCCATGAAGAAATCCAGCTGACAGGCCCAAAGAGTGACAGAGACACACAGACAAGAGGGGGAGAGGGAGCATGTGTGTGGTGCGTGTTTTGTTTTTGTCTAAAACTTTTTTCCACTTGAGTAACTTAAGTGCCAATTCGTCCCCAAAAAAAACGCAAGAAATTGGGAAAATTGAACTATGAAAAATAATGGAAGGAATAGGATATCCAATAAAAGGTTTAAAAAAGGGTCCCCTACCCAAGAAAAACCCCAAAATGTATTAAAATCTTCACACTTTGAAACACAAAACCCTTCCAAAATCATTATCCTTAAACCAAAATATCCTTTTTGAAGCATTGGCCTGGCTAAAAGGCCTCTATTGCAGGCCCTAATTTGCCGTCGGCAAATCGTCCCGCAAAAATGACTTTCAAAATTTATTTAAAAACCCATTAAAAACAATTTCCACAAAAATTCTAAATCAAAGACTTTGTTACAGAAAAAAATTCAAATGGCAAGGTGATGACGTCTCCCTCTCTCTCTTGCGCCTGAACTTGAAAAACTTTTGCGGGGGGGTCGGGGGCGGGCTCTCTTTGTGGCGTTGATTGTTTCAAAGGAAAAATGAATAATGGCCGCGCCAAGCACCTCAATTCCCATTGATCACACACACACACACACACCACAGGCAGGCAGGGAACAATAGAGGGAAGGAAGGCGGCCATGATTTGCCGACGGCAAATGGCAATCCCAAAAAAGCAGCAGCAGCAGAGCAAAGAGAGCAGAGAGAGAGAGGCCTCTTAAGAGAGCGCTGGTAACCACCCTCGTGCGAGGAAACAGCTGCTGCCTTAAGAGAGTTCTCTCTTATCCTGGTGGGCTTGCCGTCTCTGTTGCGCACAGCTGTTGCTGCTGCTGTTTTGGCGCCAAAACCAGAAACGGTGCTCACTGGAAGGAAGAGAGAGAGAGAGAGCGAGCGAAATGTGTTTTCGTTTCGTGTTTAGGTCAGGGCGCAAAAAAGGTATTTGTGTTTGCTTTTGCTTTTGCTTTTGCCTTTTCTACTTTTCTCTGCTTTTAGAGCCTTCAAGTTTTTATTTTATTTCCTATATTTTTGCGTCTTCTTTGCTTTTCTTTGTTTTATTTTCAATCGATATTTAATTCCATTGCCAATTTTGTTGCACTAACGATAACTGCTGGCGGATAGACCTGCATATTGATTTATTTTAAACGTTCGATTAACATAAATTCTTCTCCTTCTCCGCCTTCTGTGTGGCACGCACAACTTTCGATCTTTTAAGGCATTCGCATACAAGCATCAACATGTTGCCGCCGTCGTCCGTCGTCCATCGTGTGGCACATTAGCACGTCTGACCCCCATTCAATGGCAATTGGTTTTTTGGCCCCAACACCCATCCAAGGGGCGTCTTCTCTTTTGTATCACAAATTTGCACACAAATTATGTTATTTGCTTTTTTTCGCAAACACTGAAAGAAATCTTCAAGGAAGAACCGAAAAAAGGGCTACAATAAATGTGGAAAAATATATATAATTTCTGCTATGGTTTTTTCTTTTGATTTGCTAGGATTTCCTTTAATATCTCTAATATTTCTGCAAGGATTTCTTCTATTTTCAAGTAAGAACCGAGAAAAAGGGCTACAAAAAATTTAGAAAAATATATATAATTTTTATAGGGCTTTTCCCTTCGATAAACTTAATTTTTCGGCTTCCTAGCATCTCCTTTAATCCCTCTAATATTTCTGCAAAGATTTCTTCAATCTTCAAACAAGAAGCAAGCAAGAAAAGGCTACTAAAAAGTTATCAAAATTTATATAATTTTTTATAGATTTTTTCACTTTAAAAAAAACCTAGAAAAAAGCTTTAAAAAATGTCTAAAAAATGTCTACAAAATATATAATTTTTAATATTTTTTATCCTTATGGTTCACCTAATTTTTCGGTGGTCTAGGACCTCCTTAAATTCCTCTAATATTTCCGCAAAGATTTCTTGAATCTTTATAATTTTTTATAGGGTTTATCCTTTTGATTTCCATCACTTTTCGGCTTCCTAGGACCTCCTCAAAACCATCTAATATTTCTGCAAACATTTCCAATGGCAATTCCCAATCAGAAACCCCTCCGAACCGATCCAAACCGCGACAGACCTTCGCATTCCAACGCATCCGCTATGGTATCTGTATCTGTGTATCTGTTTGCCTGTCAAGTTGCTCAAGATATCCGACATGTATCCGTATCTGTATCGATTTCAATGGGGAGCCAAGAGCCCAGACCAACAGAAAATAATTAAGTTCTCAAAAAGAGAGATAAAAATCATGTTAGCCGCTGGATCAATTAGTTGATTTTTTGAACCATAAAACCAGGCATATATCAATTTTTACTCTCCTCTCTCCTCTCCTCTCCTCCTCTTTTACGCCCCCAACAATCCGCGGGCTTGAGAGCATAAATTTACATATGAGAATGTCTTGAGAATGCCTTTTGAAGGCTGTTGAAATGTGGCTGCTGTGGTGCCACCTGCCACCTGCCGCCTGCTTGCCCTGAAGCCCCAAAAGGAGGCATCGGTGGAGTCCCACCGGCCCAAACGTGAAGTCTGGGGATACTGGACATGCACATGCTCGAATGTCAGTAACTCATTTATCGCTTAACTAAAAGACGGGCAGACCTTGCCCCTGCCTCTTGGCAGGCACTCCCCAAAGGCCTCTTTTACCCCACCCTAAAACCCTCTCCAACCCCTCTTTTACCCCACCCCAAAACACCGTCCTACCCCTCCACAAACCCCTCTCCCACCCCTCCACAAACCCCTCTTTTACCCCACCTCAAAAAATCCTCCTTTTGGTTTCGGTTTCTGTTTCGATTTCTTGGGTTTTTTCTTGGCTTTTGACAACGAATTTGCATGCACTGGAAACTGTGTTTTGAGGCTTGTCAATTTTGACTAAAGTTTGCGCTGCAGTTACGTGCCACAAGAGTCCGGCTCCGCCAAGCCACAGGCCATTCCATTGCGTGACTGAACCCAAAAATAAAAAAAACCCAAAAAAATCCCGCGAGAGACTTACGCATGCGCGCGCTTACAAACGCCAAAAACAAAGCAAAAGAATTGCTAAGAAACAAATAAAAATAAGTAAAAAAAAAAAAAGGTAAGAAAGAAAAAAACCGGAGTAAAATGTGAAACAAGAACCAAAACAAAGTGTTCGAATGTTTCCGTTTCAAATTCTATGGAACAAGACATTCGCCGAGAGGCAGGGGCAGGGGCAGGAGCCAGGGGCGGGGGCAGGAGCCAGGGGCAAAGAGGTCTCGTTTCCCAGTCCCATTGTGCCCGGACAGTGGGACCATCTCTGGGGCAGAGAGAGAGAGAGAGACAAACAATTGTTTCGGCTTTAAGCCAAAAGAAGAGGAGTTTCCCTCTAAGAGCAGACAGTGGGCCATTTTCTCAATGATAGATCCACTAGAGATTCTTTTTCCTTCATTCAAAGATATTCTTCAATTTTTGCCACCACACCCACTGTAAAACCCCACCTCTGGCTCCACTGCTGCTGCCTGTTGCTCTGGCGATTGTGCCGCAGATAAAAGAAAGGCACTTGAGCATTACAACAAGGGGGCAGAGGGGCAGGGAGGCAGGGAGGCAGGGAGACACAGCCTGGCCAAGATTTCATTTTGGTTTTGTGTCTGCGGCGCACAAAAAAGTGCAAGAGAATTAACAATTCATTTTATTGTTAAGTATCCGCAGTGCGGGGCCTCTTACGATGCGGTTTAGACCACATCTTGTTAGGGCCTGCCCCGGCCTGGCCTACCCTGGCCTGTGTTGTCTAGACCCTGCCACAGAGACCCTGCTGCCTGGCCCCCTCTTTGCAGCAGCCTCCTCTTCCTCCTACCTTCAGCAGAAGCTTCCTTCCTTCTGTTTCCTCTTCTTTCTTTGGTAGACTCCTTTTTTTCTCATTTTTTCCTAGTTAATAATGCGATAATTTCATTTTCATTCAAAGCAAATCGAAGGCCAGAAAAGGCAACATCAAAAGCAGGAAAGTCGCACGTTTAGATGCCCTTAAAAAAGTTAGTTTCTAGGGTAGAAAAATAGCAATATTTTGGTATAGGGATCTAGAAAATATATTTCTCAAACTCGGAAAGCATTAAGCTATCAATTCTAAAGGTCATACAGCAGCGCCCCTCGGCTGTTTTTGCAATTTCTGCTTGAAAATCCGTGGAATTTCCTTTCAAAAAAGACAATTTTCCTGGGACCCTGCCTAGAGTAGAAAAATAGGAATATTTTGATATAGGGATCTGAAGAATATATTTCTTAAACTCTGAAGACAATGAACCTTCAATTCTAAGGTTTCTGCACCACTGCGCCTTTTTTTTACAATTTCTGCTTGAAAACCCGTGGAATTTCCTTTCAAAAGAGACAATTTTGGTAGGTTTTTTCCTATTTGAAAGCTCAGATACGATTCGGAGTACGTTTTGTGAAATTTTTAAAACATTTTCCCATGCCCAAACTTTGGATTTCGATAGGGCTTGTATTTTTCTGCACTTTTTCATTAAAAAACCTTAATAGAAAATTTTTCGAAATTTGTCTACTTCTAATATTGCTTGGAATATTTTTGTATATTTTATAAAATCATTCAAGCTGTCTTTTCTTTAGTGGAAAAACCATAATACCCCCCTTGGGGTAGGGTATAAAAATAGCCACAACAAGAGGCCCGGCCTGCTACCGTATTACGATCAGAAAGAGGCCGAGAACCCAAACCAAAAGCCTAGAAAGAGTCAGAGATATGCAGAAAAAAAAAGACAGAGACACGAGAAAGAGAGGAAGGGGCAGAGGGGGAGAGGGGGAGAGAGCCGAAGAAGACACTGTTTTCTGTGGCTTTTGCGAATTTCATGGCGTGTTGCGGCAACATGTTGCCCAAAAGACATGGTACAAAACGGACCCACAGATCGGTCGTTCATTCGTTTCGGACTTCGATCGAGAGGGAGGGGGGGCTAAGAGGGGGGGTAACCCTGATGCATGCACAAAATTTAAATTATGTTGTTTTGTCGCATGTTTTTCCTGCTTTTTGTTGTATCCTTTTGCTGGCTGTGCCTTAAAGCGTATTATCAATGAATAAATGAAAATGTCTTTTGTCCCCATGCAGGGGGGGTTAAGGAGAGTGTGGGGGAGGGGGGGGTACATTTTTTGCTTGGCTTTACATCTTCCTTAAGCTGCTGTTTTGTGTCACAGCCAACCTGTCATTTGTACATTGAATTGCTGGCTCTGCTTGAGGAGGAGCTCTTTGGAGTCCTCTGTTCCCCTTGTAAAAATTTACATAAAATCACAGGAAGCACTTAGGATTAATAGGGGGCACTCCTCCCCCTCTACTCCCTCTCCCCTTTTGGTGGTGTCATGGGTTAAGCATTTGCTGTGTTCGGCATTCAATTTGTGGCTTGATTTCTTACCTTTTATGATGCGCTATACGGCTGTAATCCATGTAGGACATGCACTTTGTTTATCCATTCAAAGGCGCTGCAGAGGGTAGTCCTGTAATCCAAATTGGTAATCCTCTATTGCGAGAGCGAAGGTTAATCCAAATCCAAAGCGAAGGGTAATCCAAATTGCACTGAAATTAAACGAAAGACCCATCAAAATTAGTTTTAAATCAAGAATTGTTGTTGAGGGGAAAATTAACACCTGGCGCCATCTGTCTGCGGGTAGTGGAAGCGCGCAGATGGCAGGCGAAATTTCAATGGGAATTTAGCCGTTTTTGTGGGGGAATTTTCTGCATTTTTTAATATAATTATTGAAACAATTTTCTGCATTATTTATTAATAATTAAATAAATCTGTTTCTTAGGATTTTTCTGGACTATTTCTTAGGTTTTAATTGAGGGATATTTGTGCATTTTTGGCTATTAATTAGGGAATTTTCTGCTTTAGAGATAAAATCCCTTAGAAAAATTGTAAAAAAAATATTTTAAGAAAATGAATGATTTTTCTTCATTTTAAATATAAATAATGGAATTTAAAGTCAAACATTATCATTAAATATATTCCACGAAAGAAAATTAAAGGAAAATAAAAGATTGTTATTTATTTTTAATTAAAAGTATGGAATTTAAAATCAAAAATTTTAGTTAATTTTTTGCCAAGTATTTTTTTAAATTATTCAAAGAGTTTAATCAATTCCTAGGGTAAAAATAGGGGAAATTAAGGTATTTTCTGACAATTAAATTGGGAAATTTATTTTTTGGTTATAAATTTCCTTACAATAATAAAATGTTTAATACAAAATCAAACAAAATATAATTTTTTATAATATAATTTTAAATACAACATTTTTAAATTTAAGCATCAAAATTCAACAATTATTTTGGTTTAAAGATTTCCCTGAGCCGGAACAATTTTTGTTTATTTTATTTAAAGAATTTAGGCATTTCCTAGGTTTTAAATAAGTTAAATTGAGGGATTTCGTAGCATCTATTTTGGGAAATTAATTCTTGGGTTATACATTTCCATAGAAAAAAATGTGTTAAATAAAATATCAGCATTTTCCTGAATTTGCAATCAAATTTAACAACTTTTGTGCTTGAAAGGTCTCCCAGAGCGGTAGCAATTATTTCTGTAACCAAAAGAAGTTCCGTTCCGGGCTGCTCCTTTGACATTTTCCCACCTTTTAATGTCAGCGAAGCGAGCGACCAAAATGTGCCAACGGATATGGGGAGAGCCCCAAAAGATCGACAAAAAAAGAAGCCCCAAAGAGCAGGAGAAAAAACAATAAGAACGAAAGAACTGCGGCGGCAACGAGGAAGCTGCAACCAGAAGTGGCAGAAACTGTCAGAGAATTTCAGTTGCCATTCGGCGATCATTTCGGGGGTTTTTTAGGGGTGGGGGGACCGGTCGGGTTCCTCCGCTGTGGAGGGGCTGTCATATCCTTTTGCGGTAAACGACATTGCCGCCTTTTTGGAGGGGGGGGTACCGGGGGCCAGGGGGGGCAGGGGCGAGCGCGCTTCTTCTCATTCATTTGCGCCAAATGTCATTATTGTTGCTCGTTTGTTGCGCGCTTGCACCTTTCTGTGGCAGTGGCAGCATCTTGGGTCTTTTGTAAAACTCCCTCGTTAAACAGATTATTTTCACACCGACGACTGCCTGCTGCAGGGAGTCGATTGGAGTCGTCCAGTGGAGGCAAGTCTTTGGCTGCTGCCAATTTGGTAAGAGAATTGAATGGGGAGGCCCACAAATGGTGGCACGAATGGAGCGGCAGGCGGCTGAGAGTCAGGCGTTAATAATGCGATTTCAATGCAATTGCTGGCTGGCCGGTTTCCCGCTCTCAAAGTGCGAAATGTTTTTTTTTTTTTTTTGGGGGGGGGGGGACAGAAGGAGTGACACATGTATGCACTTGGTTTAGAAGGTTGCCCCAACAATGGTGCCCCATCCGAGGGACTCCTTCTTCCTCTCCGACTGTTAATTGCCCAAAAGGAGACGAGTATTGTTGCTGCAAAAACAGTTTTGATGGTGCCGGCCGATGGCTGAAGATTAGATTAGATTTTGGTATCAAAAGAAGTTCAGATAGTGCCAGGAATATCAGGGAAATATGAATACATTCTGGAACTTCAGCCACAGATCATCGAAGGGGAGGTTTTGTAGGCCTTCTACACTCACAGAAAAATGGATTAGATTTACTCGTTTAAAACAATATTTAAATTAAATAAATGATTTTTGAATGCGAAAATAAATAAATAAAATGGTAATTAATTTTATTTAAATATAAAAGCAATAAAAAGTAATTTTAAAAGGGCCTAGACTTATACAAAAAATAGAAAACTTACAAAAACAAAATATATTCAATTTGTAGCGAATATAAATATAAAAAAAAATATAAATTATTAAATTTGTAGGAAATATTTTTATATCAAATAGGAAAATATTTAATTTTAATTTTTTTAGTTTTCTAAAATTTTTACTTCCTTAAAAAACACAAAATATGTATAAAAAAAAGTACTTTGCCTAATTTTCTGGATTTCTAGTATTTGAAGTAGTGCCAGAATCCAATATTTAGGATATTAATATAATATATATAGAATATATTAATCTAATATTATAACCATCATAGGCTAAGGCTTTCAAACACCTAATTCTATTAAAAGTTATTTTCTCGTCTTTCTTGATTTTTTTGGTATTTTTATTAATTTTTTTGTAGTAATTTCCGTAATTGATTGTTAAGGCGCTAAGGCAGAATATTTTTGAACATTTTCTGCCTTTTCAAACACCTAATTCTATTAAAATGTTCCTTAATAATTTTTCTGGACTATTTTAGATTTTTATTAATTTTTTTTGTATTTATTTTGTATTACTTTTAATAAATTTATGGCCAGAAATCCACATAAAAACCGTATAAAAATCCCTGTAAAGTCCCTGTAAAATCCCTGTAAACTACATGTAAAATGTAAGGTAAACAAACTACATTCTACATTGACATTCCCATTCCAGAGGCGGACACGCTCTAACGCACGTAGCCCCCGAGCCACCGCCTCATTGGAATAGAGAAGGAGAAAGAGGAGGAGGAGGAGAGAGGAATTAGCGAAAGAAACCCTTGGAATGCGCAAACGTTTTTATGGCAAGACACAATCGAGGCTTCAAGGGGTTGGATCGAAAGAGGAAGAGGGGCGGGGCGGGGCGGGGCCGCAATAAAACGTAGCAAAGCCGAGTGGGGGAGAGACGGGGGAGAGGGAGACCACCTACGCGTAACTGTTAACCAAATTTGCGGCGAGTATGCATAATTTTTGCAACTATTTATTTGCGTTGTTTGTTTTGATCGCGAAAAAAAAATGTATTTTGCGCGCCACTGCGGCTGCGTAATTTGTTCGAAAGTCGCCAACGGCCTCCTCCCCCCTCCCCCTCCCCTCCCGTGACACGTGAATGATAGATCATAGAACCACATCACGGCCAAAAACATCCATAAATATTTTTGTCATTTACGCTCTGGCTCTCCGGAATGAATTTATGGTCGAGAGTCGTAAAAAAAAACCGTAAAAAGCGAGCATCATTAAATTAGAAATAGTCGCAAAATAGTCGTCCGTCCATCGATTGTGCACAAAATATTTAATTAAACGATTCAATCGATGGATCGATCGATGTGTGGGTGGGTGGGTGGCCCACCCACAGTTTGTCTGATTTATTCAACGCGGACTTTAATTTTAATGAGCGGCATTTGAATGCGCAGCCGTCGTTGGCCGAAAGTGTACGGACGAGCACATATTCGTGGACTCTAAAAATAAACGAGGGAGAAATTGAACGCATGCCAAAATGTGGTGGCGCCATCTGATGGCTGGTAGAGGAACCAGCAGTGCAAGAAAAAAAGGGAAAGTTTCGCCCTTTCGGGAAATTTCGTCTATCAATGAACGGGGATGAGCAAAAGGACATTCTCAGGGGGTTGCAGTCACGACTAAAGGATGCTGGAAAGCTCTTTCTTTGAAGGATATTTTGCAGATGGGTTTCTGTCGTAGCTTTAGGACTTTTTGGAGAGAGCTTTAACTTCTATTTCCCCCAAGGATATGTGGATTGGGTTGCTGTCTGGGCTAAAGGATAACTGGTGGGGGGGAAAATGTATTTTCCTTTTCTTATGAAGGATATTTCTATTGGCAAATTTTTCGAGGTATATTTCTTTTCCCTTCGGTTGGTAGTTTCTTTAGAGGAAATTTATTATTTCTAGAGGGAACTTTCTGCTTAAAGCTTTCTTGGAAAGGACATTTTGTAATGCAAGGATGTAAATAAAAGGATGAATGTCATGTAGAGTATGTAAAATACATGTCGAATAGACATTTGGTGTTTTAAACGGGAATTATTTCCCACAAATCCCCTGCAAAAGTGAAACCTTTCTCTAGAAGGACCTACAAAAGGAAAAGGGATCCCCCCTTATGGCAAGAAACCCCCTTAAGCTTCTTTTCCATTCAATCCGAACGAATCCAAGCCTCTCTCTCCAGCAATTATTTCTCATTCAATTGTCCGTTCTGTGGACACTTTCCAAAATAAATTTATAGCCTTCCCTTCTATCTCCATCGCCGCAAGCAATTAAATAATAATAAATAAAAAAGCAATGCCAAGTAGCTCCATAAAAATTCAAATCAAATATGATACCATTCATACGTCTTGGGCATATCATCGTACATCATCGTCAGGCAACATTCAACAGATTTATGATTAAAACAACAAAAACAACAAAACAGCAAAAATGTACGAAAAGGCGTGTAAATTAATTGTAGACAAAAGACAGAAACAGCAACAGAAATGAAGAGAGAAACCTGAAGACCACACGCAGGCATCAAAGATGGCATAAAAAAAAATATACAACAAAAAAAAATGGAGTGCTCAAAAAATATAAAATAAAAAAGTTGAAAATGTGAGGCCATAAAAATGTGAAGCTCCTTTTAATTTGTATGACAGTGCCGACACTTAATAAACAATAATCATTGTACTATGATCTGGGAAGCACTCACACTCCCTGGGACCCTCCGCTCTCCCTACCCCACCTCCCTCTGTACAGCCAAGGAAACCCTTTAGCTCTCAATCTTCAAGAGGAACCAAGTTCTCCGCCACGATTATAATACGCTTCACGAATCGTATGGTACCCTTTATTGCAGGGGTTATATTCGAAATGGGCAGAGATTTGTAATGCATAAAAGGCATCATCATCTCCGATACTCTATAGTAAATAAATAAAATAAATAAATTAAATCAAATAATTCAAATAAATAAAATAAAAATGCAAATAAATAAAATACAAATAAATAAATAAATAATAAGAAAAATAAAAATAAATACAACAAATACAAATAAATAAAATACAAATATAAATAAAATACATATAAATAAAAAGAAAATATAAAAAAAATACAAATAAATAAATTTAAAAAAATACAAAAAAATAAATTTAAAAAAATAATACAAATAAATAAAATAAAAATAATAATATGTACTTTTTCGAACAAATTGTGAGATATATTTTCATGGAAGATACATATTTTTTAATCAAATTTTCTTCATTTTCTGTATATTCTTAGTCCAATATATTCATATTCCTAGCTATATTTCTATGAAAAGTGAAGCTTATTTTTTCATAATTTTATTTGTAAATATATTTTTTTATTTATTTTAAATCAACCAGAAGCCCGTATTTATAGACCATTTTTCGTTTAAAATATTGTACAAAATAATGCAATAAAGTCACACCTTTAAAAATTACCCAATATTGTAGAATATTGATTAATTTATCGCATAAAATTAGGTTTCTTTCAAGAACGGCAATGGAAAAGCTCTTAAGCCAGCCATGTAAACATGTATATATACATTATGTGTATGCATGTATACATGTTGCTTCCATATTAAGGAAACATATTTGATGAGCCTAAAACCAGCCTATTTTTTCTTGCTCTACCTTCAAGGGTATCTAAAATTCCATTCTCTGAAATCAGCTTCCTTTATTTCAACCCTTTTTTTGCCTTTTTTTTCTTATCTTTTTGTTTTTTTGTAAGATTTCTGGTTGTTTTTTGTTTACGAGATTTGCATTTTGATGAATTGCAGGTGAGAAAAAGCAAACGGAATACACACGTTTTTTTGTCAGTGTCCATTGAGGGAGAGAGGGAGAGGAGATGTGCAAGTCATTTTTCGTGACATTATTTCATAGAGAGAGGGGCAAGGGGGAGAGAGAGAGAGAGAAGGATTAGTGCTTCTATTGTGTGCAAAGGCGCTTGAGCGCTTGAGTGTTGGAGGAGTGCAGCATTGGAGAGGTGGCGCGATTGAGAGATGGACAACTGTTTGAGTGCCAGGCAGAGCGGGCAGAGAGCGGGCAGAGGGCGGGCAGAGAGCGGGCAGAAGTCGTAACTCGTGTAATCTTTTTTTCCTCTTCTCTTTTCTGCTTTTGCTGCTGTTGTTGTTGTTGTTGCTGCTGGTCTCTGGTGTGACTTGAAATTTAAATTAACCTTCGGCTCTTCTTTTTTTTCGGTCTCTGTTTCTTTCTTTCTTTTTTTGTTTCTTGCTGTTGCGGTAATTATTTTTTGTTCATTTTGCAAAAGAGACTTGAGCTTTGCTTTGGTTCGGGCTGCGTTGAGTTATTGTGCAAATTAAAATGAACGATGTGTCCGAGAAGGGGTAGGGGGAGGTCGCCTTTGAGCTTCGTATAGCGCCGCCCAATGACAGTCGTCGGACCCTGAACCTGAACCCCAACTACCGATCCGTACACGGGGGGGGGGATTTTTTTCTCTCCGCACATGATGTGACTCTATGACTATGATTCGTGTTGCCCGCCGATAGGCATCTCCCTCTTCGGCGGTGGCGGCCTTTTGGCCCGCAAATATTGACCAAGTGTCGGTCTGGACACGGTCTAAACGGGGCAAAGGGGGCACAGGGGGGGTGGGGGGACAGGGGTCCACACGGACATCACTTAAGTGATTAACTTTTTTACACGGCTCTTCGCGGTCGCCTCTGGTCTCTGATTCAATCTACATTTTTCGCAAGACAAAAGGCGGCTGCTTTTTCGGTGGGTTTTTTTTTTGCCGTTATGCTTGTTTCGCTCTAAAACTAGTTGCCGTTTAATCGGTGCTTGAGATCGTGATTTATTAATTTTTTTAGAGACTGAAAAAACGTTGGAATTGAATGAAAGGATAGTGATTGACAGGCATTAGGAGTTTCCCCTCAGAGGTGGGATTTCTTTTGGTAGGAATTTTTTGGGGTTTTATTTGTTTGAGAAGAAATTTAAAAGGTTTTAAAACATTTTTAAAATATAAAATGTTCCATTTTACTAAGAACATTTTAATCTATTTTTGTATTTATATATTTTTAATTTTTTATTTCATATTTTTGAAGATCTAAAGTAAAGATCTAAAGGCCTTTAATCCTTATAAAAACTAACTCATTTTTCAAAAATTTGTATTTATTTTTAAAATTATTTGAATTAGTTTTTATATAATTTTTTACGTTAGTTTATTATTTTTTTATTTTATTGTTTTTAAATTTAAATTTTTTTATTTGGTTATATCATTTTTTATAGTTTTGTATATCATTTGTTTATTTTTTTATAACTTTGTATATCATTTTTTTATTTTTTGTATATTTTTTATTTTTCTTAATTGTACAAAAATTTATTTTTTAATTCGTCATTATTACATTTTTATTTATTTAACAAATTTGTATCTCTTTATTATACAATAAAGTTTTGGATTGTCGTCCGCCATTGCCCGAAATTGTTATTTCACAGATGCAACTGTATCTCACAGATACAAATGACCGACACGTTTATTCTGGATAAATCACATTCCATCAAGGGTATTCTTTTTGTTTGTTGCTTAGCAATTGTTTACTTTATTTTATTTACAGAAATTTGTATTTATTTTGTGTTATTTTTAATTTATTTTAATTATTTTTATTTATTATTTAATACCTCTTTTTTTAAGGATAATATATATATTATATATATAGAATATATAGAACATATATTTCTTGATCGAAATTCCCAGCATTTTTTGCACTTATTTCTGTCGAAATTTAAGTTTTATTCGGAATAAAGTTTCCTGGAACTCCCACAGTCCCTCCCTCCCCCACACACGCTCCACTCTCCCAATTTCCCTCTCTGCCTCTCTCTCTCTGTATCTCCCCATCTCTTTCTCTCTTCAATTTCCATTTTGTGGAACCAATTGAGACTTGGAATTTGCCATAAATTGCATGTGCGACAACTGCTCCACTGTCTCTGTCTCTGCCTCTGTCTCTGCCTCTGTCTGTGTCTGCATTTCTGTATCTGTGTATCCGTGTATCCGTGTATCTGTAGCTGTGTTTCCATTTGCATCTGCCTCTGTGTGTGGGTGGCAGTACCTCCCTCCTCCTCCTCTTCCTCCTCCCCCCTCCGCTCTCTCAATGAAGTCCCTCATAGTTTTGCAGTTCATTTAAGGTTCAAAATCTTATGAATGCCTCAGAAATTCTGCAGCTGGAGACAATGTTCACAGAAATATTTCCACAAAAAGGACACGACCCCAAAAGTATACCGAAGGAGTATCTGTATGTGTGTGAGTGTATCTGTGGGATATGCAAAAACTTGCTGCTGAATTTTGAATGACCTTGGCATAGAGGAAATGCTCTCTCTCTCTCTCGCTCTCTCTCTAAGGGCATTATTTTGAACTTAAACAAGCCGCCAGACAATTGGGGGATACACACCCATAGATATGTCCTTTGTGTGTGTGTGTGCGTGTGTGTGTGTGTGTTGCCTTCCAAAAACTCAATCAGTGCCTCGTAGCGGCACAAAACCCATTAGAAACGAGACCTCCTTTCCTCCTTTGGGACGACAACGCCCAATAAGTGGGTGTGGCATGCAGCAGCAGCAGCAGCAGCATGTGTGTGTGTCTTCTGCGTGTATTTTGCTAATTTACTAGACAGAAATACGCCTTTAACCCTCGAAGCTCATTTATTATATAAAACACAGCGGCGTCTACCCAAAAACGGGTGTCAAAGGGTAGCAGAGCCACAGAGGGGGTAGGGGGGGGCTTTGACAGAGAGACAGGTTAACTCTGGCCGTGCAGCAGCTGCCGCTGTGCCTTCCTTGCCCTTCCTTCCCTTCCTGCTGCTGGCAGGAAACAGCAATAGCCGCAGGACATCCCCGGCCAAAACCCCTTTTCCTTTTGGCTTTTTCGAGGGTAGCAATAAGTGTGTGTGTGTGTGTGTGAAAGGGCAGGACCAGGGCCGAGGCAGGGATTTTTTTTGTTCGGTTTGTAACCATTTTATATGAGTTTTTAATTACAGAAATTAGTTGGGCCTTCCTGCGGCTCAGCACCCTCTCCCCCTCCCCTTCAGCCCTCTACCCTCTCTTACCTTTTGCTGTCTCTTCTTTCCTTCTTTGATTCCTCTTTCCTTAAGGTTTCTTCAGACAAGGAAACCTCTGATAAATGTTCTTGAAATGCATAGTTTTTGGTTTTTTTTGGGTCTTAAATTCTGCTTAAATTTCACCCCAAACATGGCCCAGAAATTCCCTCCAAATGTCACCTGTAATCCCCTTTTTTCTTGCCACCAAATAAAGCCTTTTTTCTGCTCCCCACAGAAGCTTCAAACGCAGCCAAAAATCTGTATAAAATATTTAAAATGCAATTAACATTCAGAGCGGCACACAGGGAGGCAGACTCACACAGAGAGAGAGAGAGAGAGAGGGGGAGAGAGAGAGAGAGAGAGACACAGAGAGCGGAAAAAAAACTTTTGTCAAATCAACTTCCTGCCTGGCTTTCGCTTTGCTCAGCACAAAATGAAAAATATCATATGAAAATTAACCCCGAGCAACCCCCACCCCAACCCCCGAACCCCTAGCTGGACAACGAACTACCCCTGGCATAAAAAACAGAGAAAGGGAAGGGGGCTACGGGGGTTGGGGGGTTGGCCTGGCCCTGGCAGACAATGTGGCAACAAATTTGTATGTAAATGTATGCAAAAGCAATTAATCATAGTCGCACATGCACACACACACACACACACACAGGCACACACAAAGGACTTGTGATAACAGGCTTCCTAGGACCTCCTCAAAACCATCTAATATTTCTGCAAACATTTCCAATGGCAATTCCCAATCAGAAACCCCTCCGAACCGATCCAAACCGCGACAGACCTTCGCATTCCAACGCATCCGCTATGGTATCTGTATCTGTGTATCTGTTTGCCTGTCAAGTTGCTCAAGATATCCGACATGTATCCGTATCTGTATCGATTTCAATGGGGAGCCAAGAGCCCAGACCAACAGAAAATAATTAAGTTCTCAAAAAGAGAGATAAAAATCATGTTAGCCGCTGGATCAATTAGTTGATTTTTTGAACCATAAAACCAGGCATATATCAATTTTTACTCTCCTCTCTCCTCTCCTCTCCTCCTCTTTTACGCCCCCAACAATCCGCGGGCTTGAGAGCATAAATTTACATATGAGAATGTCTTGAGAATGCCTTTTGAAGGCTGTTGAAATGTGGCTGCTGTGGTGCCACCTGCCACCTGCCGCCTGCTTGCCCTGAAGCCCCAAAAGGAGGCATCGGTGGAGTCCCACCGGCCCAAACGTGAAGTCTGGGGATACTGGACATGCACATGCTCGAATGTCAGTAACTCATTTATCGCTTAACTAAAAGACGGGCAGACCTTGCCCCTGCCTCTTGGCAGGCACTCCCCAAAGGCCTCTTTTACCCCACCCTAAAACCCTCTCCAACCCCTCTTTTACCCCACCCCAAAACACCGTCCTACCCCTCCACAAACCCCTCTCCCACCCCTCCACAAACCCCTCTTTTACCCCACCTCAAAAAATCCTCCTTTTGGTTTCGGTTTCTGTTTCGATTTCTTGGGTTTTTTCTTGGCTTTTGACAACGAATTTGCATGCACTGGAAACTGTGTTTTGAGGCTTGTCAATTTTGACTAAAGTTTGCGCTGCAGTTACGTGCCACAAGAGTCCGGCTCCGCCAAGCCACAGGCCATTCCATTGCGTGACTGAACCCAAAAATAAAAAAAACCCAAAAAAATCCCGCGAGAGACTTACGCATGCGCGCGCTTACAAACGCCAAAAACAAAGCAAAAGAATTGCTAAGAAACAAATAAAAATAAGTAAAAAAAAAAAAAGGTAAGAAAGAAAAAAACCGGAGTAAAATGTGAAACAAGAACCAAAACAAAGTGTTCGAATGTTTCCGTTTCAAATTCTATGGAACAAGACATTCGCCGAGAGGCAGGGGCAGGGGCAGGAGCCAGGGGCGGGGGCAGGAGCCAGGGGCAAAGAGGTCTCGTTTCCCAGTCCCATTGTGCCCGGACAGTGGGACCATCTCTGGGGCAGAGAGAGAGAGAGAGACAAACAATTGTTTCGGCTTTAAGCCAAAAGAAGAGGAGTTTCCCTCTAAGAGCAGACAGTGGGCCATTTTCTCAATGATAGATCCACTAGAGATTCTTTTTCCTTCATTCAAAGATATTCTTCAATTTTTGCCACCACACCCACTGTAAAACCCCACCTCTGGCTCCACTGCTGCTGCCTGTTGCTCTGGCGATTGTGCCGCAGATAAAAGAAAGGCACTTGAGCATTACAACAAGGGGGCAGAGGGGCAGGGAGGCAGGGAGGCAGGGAGACACAGCCTGGCCAAGATTTCATTTTGGTTTTGTGTCTGCGGCGCACAAAAAAGTGCAAGAGAATTAACAATTCATTTTATTGTTAAGTATCCGCAGTGCGGGGCCTCTTACGATGCGGTTTAGACCACATCTTGTTAGGGCCTGCCCCGGCCTGGCCTACCCTGGCCTGTGTTGTCTAGACCCTGCCACAGAGACCCTGCTGCCTGGCCCCCTCTTTGCAGCAGCCTCCTCTTCCTCCTACCTTCAGCAGAAGCTTCCTTCCTTCTGTTTCCTCTTCTTTCTTTGGTAGACTCCTTTTTTTCTCATTTTTTCCTAGTTAATAATGCGATAATTTCATTTTCATTCAAAGCAAATCGAAGGCCAGAAAAGGCAACATCAAAAGCAGGAAAGTCGCACGTTTAGATGCCCTTAAAAAAGTTAGTTTCTAGGGTAGAAAAATAGCAATATTTTGGTATAGGGATCTAGAAAATATATTTCTCAAACTCGGAAAGCATTAAGCTATCAATTCTAAAGGTCATACAGCAGCGCCCCTCGGCTGTTTTTGCAATTTCTGCTTGAAAATCCGTGGAATTTCCTTTCAAAAAAGACAATTTTCCTGGGACCCTGCCTAGAGTAGAAAAATAGGAATATTTTGATATAGGGATCTGAAGAATATATTTCTTAAACTCTGAAGACAATGAACCTTCAATTCTAAGGTTTCTGCACCACTGCGCCTTTTTTTTACAATTTCTGCTTGAAAACCCGTGGAATTTCCTTTCAAAAGAGACAATTTTGGTAGGTTTTTTCCTATTTGAAAGCTCAGATACGATTCGGAGTACGTTTTGTGAAATTTTTAAAACATTTTCCCATGCCCAAACTTTGGATTTCGATAGGGCTTGTATTTTTCTGCACTTTTTCATTAAAAAACCTTAATAGAAAATTTTTCGAAATTTGTCTACTTCTAATATTGCTTGGAATATTTTTGTATATTTTATAAAATCATTCAAGCTGTCTTTTCTTTAGTGGAAAAACCATAATACCCCCCTTGGGGTAGGGTATAAAAATAGCCACAACAAGAGGCCCGGCCTGCTACCGTATTACGATCAGAAAGAGGCCGAGAACCCAAACCAAAAGCCTAGAAAGAGTCAGAGATATGCAGAAAAAAAAAGACAGAGACACGAGAAAGAGAGGAAGGGGCAGAGGGGGAGAGGGGGAGAGAGCCGAAGAAGACACTGTTTTCTGTGGCTTTTGCGAATTTCATGGCGTGTTGCGGCAACATGTTGCCCAAAAGACATGGTACAAAACGGACCCACAGATCGGTCGTTCATTCGTTTCGGACTTCGATCGAGAGGGAGGGGGGGCTAAGAGGGGGGGTAACCCTGATGCATGCACAAAATTTAAATTATGTTGTTTTGTCGCATGTTTTTCCTGCTTTTTGTTGTATCCTTTTGCTGGCTGTGCCTTAAAGCGTATTATCAATGAATAAATGAAAATGTCTTTTGTCCCCATGCAGGGGGGGTTAAGGAGAGTGTGGGGGAGGGGGGGGTACATTTTTTGCTTGGCTTTACATCTTCCTTAAGCTGCTGTTTTGTGTCACAGCCAACCTGTCATTTGTACATTGAATTGCTGGCTCTGCTTGAGGAGGAGCTCTTTGGAGTCCTCTGTTCCCCTTGTAAAAATTTACATAAAATCACAGGAAGCACTTAGGATTAATAGGGGGCACTCCTCCCCCTCTACTCCCTCTCCCCTTTTGGTGGTGTCATGGGTTAAGCATTTGCTGTGTTCGGCATTCAATTTGTGGCTTGATTTCTTACCTTTTATGATGCGCTATACGGCTGTAATCCATGTAGGACATGCACTTTGTTTATCCATTCAAAGGCGCTGCAGAGGGTAGTCCTGTAATCCAAATTGGTAATCCTCTATTGCGAGAGCGAAGGTTAATCCAAATCCAAAGCGAAGGGTAATCCAAATTGCACTGAAATTAAACGAAAGACCCATCAAAATTAGTTTTAAATCAAGAATTGTTGTTGAGGGGAAAATTAACACCTGGCGCCATCTGTCTGCGGGTAGTGGAAGCGCGCAGATGGCAGGCGAAATTTCAATGGGAATTTAGCCGTTTTTGTGGGGGAATTTTCTGCATTTTTTAATATAATTATTGAAACAATTTTCTGCATTATTTATTAATAATTAAATAAATCTGTTTCTTAGGATTTTTCTGGACTATTTCTTAGGTTTTAATTGAGGGATATTTGTGCATTTTTGGCTATTAATTAGGGAATTTTCTGCTTTAGAGATAAAATCCCTTAGAAAAATTGTAAAAAAAATATTTTAAGAAAATGAATGATTTTTCTTCATTTTAAATATAAATAATGGAATTTAAAGTCAAACATTATCATTAAATATATTCCACGAAAGAAAATTAAAGGAAAATAAAAGATTGTTATTTATTTTTAATTAAAAGTATGGAATTTAAAATCAAAAATTTTAGTTAATTTTTTGCCAAGTATTTTTTTAAATTATTCAAAGAGTTTAATCAATTCCTAGGGTAAAAATAGGGGAAATTAAGGTATTTTCTGACAATTAAATTGGGAAATTTATTTTTTGGTTATAAATTTCCTTACAATAATAAAATGTTTAATACAAAATCAAACAAAATATAATTTTTTATAATATAATTTTAAATACAACATTTTTAAATTTAAGCATCAAAATTCAACAATTATTTTGGTTTAAAGATTTCCCTGAGCCGGAACAATTTTTGTTTATTTTATTTAAAGAATTTAGGCATTTCCTAGGTTTTAAATAAGTTAAATTGAGGGATTTCGTAGCATCTATTTTGGGAAATTAATTCTTGGGTTATACATTTCCATAGAAAAAAATGTGTTAAATAAAATATCAGCATTTTCCTGAATTTGCAATCAAATTTAACAACTTTTGTGCTTGAAAGGTCTCCCAGAGCGGTAGCAATTATTTCTGTAACCAAAAGAAGTTCCGTTCCGGGCTGCTCCTTTGACATTTTCCCACCTTTTAATGTCAGCGAAGCGAGCGACCAAAATGTGCCAACGGATATGGGGAGAGCCCCAAAAGATCGACAAAAAAAGAAGCCCCAAAGAGCAGGAGAAAAAACAATAAGAACGAAAGAACTGCGGCGGCAACGAGGAAGCTGCAACCAGAAGTGGCAGAAACTGTCAGAGAATTTCAGTTGCCATTCGGCGATCATTTCGGGGGTTTTTTAGGGGTGGGGGGACCGGTCGGGTTCCTCCGCTGTGGAGGGGCTGTCATATCCTTTTGCGGTAAACGACATTGCCGCCTTTTTGGAGGGGGGGGTACCGGGGGCCAGGGGGGGCAGGGGCGAGCGCGCTTCTTCTCATTCATTTGCGCCAAATGTCATTATTGTTGCTCGTTTGTTGCGCGCTTGCACCTTTCTGTGGCAGTGGCAGCATCTTGGGTCTTTTGTAAAACTCCCTCGTTAAACAGATTATTTTCACACCGACGACTGCCTGCTGCAGGGAGTCGATTGGAGTCGTCCAGTGGAGGCAAGTCTTTGGCTGCTGCCAATTTGGTAAGAGAATTGAATGGGGAGGCCCACAAATGGTGGCACGAATGGAGCGGCAGGCGGCTGAGAGTCAGGCGTTAATAATGCGATTTCAATGCAATTGCTGGCTGGCCGGTTTCCCGCTCTCAAAGTGCGAAATGTTTTTTTTTTTTTTTGGGGGGGGGGGGACAGAAGGAGTGACACATGTATGCACTTGGTTTAGAAGGTTGCCCCAACAATGGTGCCCCATCCGAGGGACTCCTTCTTCCTCTCCGACTGTTAATTGCCCAAAAGGAGACGAGTATTGTTGCTGCAAAAACAGTTTTGATGGTGCCGGCCGATGGCTGAAGATTAGATTAGATTTTGGTATCAAAAGAAGTTCAGATAGTGCCAGGAATATCAGGGAAATATGAATACATTCTGGAACTTCAGCCACAGATCATCGAAGGGGAGGTTTTGTAGGCCTTCTACACTCACAGAAAAATGGATTAGATTTACTCGTTTAAAACAATATTTAAATTAAATAAATGATTTTTGAATGCGAAAATAAATAAATAAAATGGTAATTAATTTTATTTAAATATAAAAGCAATAAAAAGTAATTTTAAAAGGGCCTAGACTTATACAAAAAATAGAAAACTTACAAAAACAAAATATATTCAATTTGTAGCGAATATAAATATAAAAAAAAATATAAATTATTAAATTTGTAGGAAATATTTTTATATCAAATAGGAAAATATTTAATTTTAATTTTTTTAGTTTTCTAAAATTTTTACTTCCTTAAAAAACACAAAATATGTATAAAAAAAAAGTACTTTGCCTAATTTTCTGGATTTCTAGTATTTGAAGTAGTGCCAGAATCCAATATTTAGGATATTAATATAATATATATAGAATATATTAATCTAATATTATAACCATCATAGGCTAAGGCTTTCAAACACCTAATTCTATTAAAAGTTATTTTCTCGTCTTTCTTGATTTTTTTGGTATTTTTATTAATTTTTTTGTAGTAATTTCCGTAATTGATTGTTAAGGCGCTAAGGCAGAATATTTTTGAACATTTTCTGCCTTTTCAAACACCTAATTCTATTAAAATGTTCCTTAATAATTTTTCTGGACTATTTTAGATTTTTATTAATTTTTTTTGTATTTATTTTGTATTACTTTTAATAAATTTATGGCCAGAAATCCACATAAAAACCGTATAAAAATCCCTGTAAAGTCCCTGTAAAATCCCTGTAAACTACATGTAAAATGTAAGGTAAACAAACTACATTCTACATTGACATTCCCATTCCAGAGGCGGACACGCTCTAACGCACGTAGCCCCCGAGCCACCGCCTCATTGGAATAGAGAAGGAGAAAGAGGAGGAGGAGGAGAGAGGAATTAGCGAAAGAAACCCTTGGAATGCGCAAACGTTTTTATGGCAAGACACAATCGAGGCTTCAAGGGGTTGGATCGAAAGAGGAAGAGGGGCGGGGCGGGGCGGGGCCGCAATAAAACGTAGCAAAGCCGAGTGGGGGAGAGACGGGGGAGAGGGAGACCACCTACGCGTAACTGTTAACCAAATTTGCGGCGAGTATGCATAATTTTTGCAACTATTTATTTGCGTTGTTTGTTTTGATCGCGAAAAAAAAATGTATTTTGCGCGCCACTGCGGCTGCGTAATTTGTTCGAAAGTCGCCAACGGCCTCCTCCCCCCTCCCCCTCCCCTCCCGTGACACGTGAATGATAGATCATAGAACCACATCACGGCCAAAAACATCCATAAATATTTTTGTCATTTACGCTCTGGCTCTCCGGAATGAATTTATGGTCGAGAGTCGTAAAAAAAAACCGTAAAAAGCGAGCATCATTAAATTAGAAATAGTCGCAAAATAGTCGTCCGTCCATCGATTGTGCACAAAATATTTAATTAAACGATTCAATCGATGGATCGATCGATGTGTGGGTGGGTGGGTGGCCCACCCACAGTTTGTCTGATTTATTCAACGCGGACTTTAATTTTAATGAGCGGCATTTGAATGCGCAGCCGTCGTTGGCCGAAAGTGTACGGACGAGCACATATTCGTGGACTCTAAAAATAAACGAGGGAGAAATTGAACGCATGCCAAAATGTGGTGGCGCCATCTGATGGCTGGTAGAGGAACCAGCAGTGCAAGAAAAAAAGGGAAAGTTTCGCCCTTTCGGGAAATTTCGTCTATCAATGAACGGGGATGAGCAAAAGGACATTCTCAGGGGGTTGCAGTCACGACTAAAGGATGCTGGAAAGCTCTTTCTTTGAAGGATATTTTGCAGATGGGTTTCTGTCGTAGCTTTAGGACTTTTTGGAGAGAGCTTTAACTTCTATTTCCCCCAAGGATATGTGGATTGGGTTGCTGTCTGGGCTAAAGGATAACTGGTGGGGGGGAAAATGTATTTTCCTTTTCTTATGAAGGATATTTCTATTGGCAAATTTTTCGAGGTATATTTCTTTTCCCTTCGGTTGGTAGTTTCTTTAGAGGAAATTTATTATTTCTAGAGGGAACTTTCTGCTTAAAGCTTTCTTGGAAAGGACATTTTGTAATGCAAGGATGTAAATAAAAGGATGAATGTCATGTAGAGTATGTAAAATACATGTCGAATAGACATTTGGTGTTTTAAACGGGAATTATTTCCCACAAATCCCCTGCAAAAGTGAAACCTTTCTCTAGAAGGACCTACAAAAGGAAAAGGGATCCCCCCTTATGGCAAGAAACCCCCTTAAGCTTCTTTTCCATTCAATCCGAACGAATCCAAGCCTCTCTCTCCAGCAATTATTTCTCATTCAATTGTCCGTTCTGTGGACACTTTCCAAAATAAATTTATAGCCTTCCCTTCTATCTCCATCGCCGCAAGCAATTAAATAATAATAAATAAAAAAGCAATGCCAAGTAGCTCCATAAAAATTCAAATCAAATATGATACCATTCATACGTCTTGGGCATATCATCGTACATCATCGTCAGGCAACATTCAACAGATTTATGATTAAAACAACAAAAACAACAAAACAGCAAAAATGTACGAAAAGGCGTGTAAATTAATTGTAGACAAAAGACAGAAACAGCAACAGAAATGAAGAGAGAAACCTGAAGACCACACGCAGGCATCAAAGATGGCATAAAAAAAAATATACAACAAAAAAAAATGGAGTGCTCAAAAAATATAAAATAAAAAAGTTGAAAATGTGAGGCCATAAAAATGTGAAGCTCCTTTTAATTTGTATGACAGTGCCGACACTTAATAAACAATAATCATTGTACTATGATCTGGGAAGCACTCACACTCCCTGGGACCCTCCGCTCTCCCTACCCCACCTCCCTCTGTACAGCCAAGGAAACCCTTTAGCTCTCAATCTTCAAGAGGAACCAAGTTCTCCGCCACGATTATAATACGCTTCACGAATCGTATGGTACCCTTTATTGCAGGGGTTATATTCGAAATGGGCAGAGATTTGTAATGCATAAAAGGCATCATCATCTCCGATACTCTATAGTAAATAAATAAAATAAATAAATTAAATCAAATAATTCAAATAAATAAAATAAAAATGCAAATAAATAAAATACAAATAAATAAATAAATAATAAGAAAAATAAAAATAAATACAACAAATACAAATAAATAAAATACAAATATAAATAAAATACATATAAATAAAAAGAAAATATAAAAAAAATACAAATAAATAAATTTAAAAAAATACAAAAAAATAAATTTAAAAAAATAATACAAATAAATAAAATAAAAATAATAATATGTACTTTTTCGAACAAATTGTGAGATATATTTTCATGGAAGATACATATTTTTTAATCAAATTTTCTTCATTTTCTGTATATTCTTAGTCCAATATATTCATATTCCTAGCTATATTTCTATGAAAAGTGAAGCTTATTTTTTCATAATTTTATTTGTAAATATATTTTTTTATTTATTTTAAATCAACCAGAAGCCCGTATTTATAGACCATTTTTCGTTTAAAATATTGTACAAAATAATGCAATAAAGTCACACCTTTAAAAATTACCCAATATTGTAGAATATTGATTAATTTATCGCATAAAATTAGGTTTCTTTCAAGAACGGCAATGGAAAAGCTCTTAAGCCAGCCATGTAAACATGTATATATACATTATGTGTATGCATGTATACATGTTGCTTCCATATTAAGGAAACATATTTGATGAGCCTAAAACCAGCCTATTTTTTCTTGCTCTACCTTCAAGGGTATCTAAAATTCCATTCTCTGAAATCAGCTTCCTTTATTTCAACCCTTTTTTTGCCTTTTTTTTCTTATCTTTTTGTTTTTTTGTAAGATTTCTGGTTGTTTTTTGTTTACGAGATTTGCATTTTGATGAATTGCAGGTGAGAAAAAGCAAACGGAATACACACGTTTTTTTGTCAGTGTCCATTGAGGGAGAGAGGGAGAGGAGATGTGCAAGTCATTTTTCGTGACATTATTTCATAGAGAGAGGGGCAAGGGGGAGAGAGAGAGAGAGAAGGATTAGTGCTTCTATTGTGTGCAAAGGCGCTTGAGCGCTTGAGTGTTGGAGGAGTGCAGCATTGGAGAGGTGGCGCGATTGAGAGATGGACAACTGTTTGAGTGCCAGGCAGAGCGGGCAGAGAGCGGGCAGAGGGCGGGCAGAGAGCGGGCAGAAGTCGTAACTCGTGTAATCTTTTTTTCCTCTTCTCTTTTCTGCTTTTGCTGCTGTTGTTGTTGTTGTTGCTGCTGGTCTCTGGTGTGACTTGAAATTTAAATTAACCTTCGGCTCTTCTTTTTTTTCGGTCTCTGTTTCTTTCTTTCTTTTTTTGTTTCTTGCTGTTGCGGTAATTATTTTTTGTTCATTTTGCAAAAGAGACTTGAGCTTTGCTTTGGTTCGGGCTGCGTTGAGTTATTGTGCAAATTAAAATGAACGATGTGTCCGAGAAGGGGTAGGGGGAGGTCGCCTTTGAGCTTCGTATAGCGCCGCCCAATGACAGTCGTCGGACCCTGAACCTGAACCCCAACTACCGATCCGTACACGGGGGGGGGGATTTTTTTCTCTCCGCACATGATGTGACTCTATGACTATGATTCGTGTTGCCCGCCGATAGGCATCTCCCTCTTCGGCGGTGGCGGCCTTTTGGCCCGCAAATATTGACCAAGTGTCGGTCTGGACACGGTCTAAACGGGGCAAAGGGGGCACAGGGGGGGTGGGGGGACAGGGGTCCACACGGACATCACTTAAGTGATTAACTTTTTTACACGGCTCTTCGCGGTCGCCTCTGGTCTCTGATTCAATCTACATTTTTCGCAAGACAAAAGGCGGCTGCTTTTTCGGTGGGTTTTTTTTTTGCCGTTATGCTTGTTTCGCTCTAAAACTAGTTGCCGTTTAATCGGTGCTTGAGATCGTGATTTATTAATTTTTTTAGAGACTGAAAAAACGTTGGAATTGAATGAAAGGATAGTGATTGACAGGCATTAGGAGTTTCCCCTCAGAGGTGGGATTTCTTTTGGTAGGAATTTTTTGGGGTTTTATTTGTTTGAGAAGAAATTTAAAAGGTTTTAAAACATTTTTAAAATATAAAATGTTCCATTTTACTAAGAACATTTTAATCTATTTTTGTATTTATATATTTTTAATTTTTTATTTCATATTTTTGAAGATCTAAAGTAAAGATCTAAAGGCCTTTAATCCTTATAAAAACTAACTCATTTTTCAAAAATTTGTATTTATTTTTAAAATTATTTGAATTAGTTTTTATATAATTTTTTACGTTAGTTTATTATTTTTTTATTTTATTGTTTTTAAATTTAAATTTTTTTATTTGGTTATATCATTTTTTATAGTTTTGTATATCATTTGTTTATTTTTTTATAACTTTGTATATCATTTTTTTATTTTTTGTATATTTTTTATTTTTCTTAATTGTACAAAAATTTATTTTTTAATTCGTCATTATTACATTTTTATTTATTTAACAAATTTGTATCTCTTTATTATACAATAAAGTTTTGGATTGTCGTCCGCCATTGCCCGAAATTGTTATTTCACAGATGCAACTGTATCTCACAGATACAAATGACCGACACGTTTATTCTGGATAAATCACATTCCATCAAGGGTATTCTTTTTGTTTGTTGCTTAGCAATTGTTTACTTTATTTTATTTACAGAAATTTGTATTTATTTTGTGTTATTTTTAATTTATTTTAATTATTTTTATTTATTATTTAATACCTCTTTTTTTAAGGATAATATATATATTATATATATAGAATATATAGAACATATATTTCTTGATCGAAATTCCCAGCATTTTTTGCACTTATTTCTGTCGAAATTTAAGTTTTATTCGGAATAAAGTTTCCTGGAACTCCCACAGTCCCTCCCTCCCCCACACACGCTCCACTCTCCCAATTTCCCTCTCTGCCTCTCTCTCTCTGTATCTCCCCATCTCTTTCTCTCTTCAATTTCCATTTTGTGGAACCAATTGAGACTTGGAATTTGCCATAAATTGCATGTGCGACAACTGCTCCACTGTCTCTGTCTCTGCCTCTGTCTCTGCCTCTGTCTGTGTCTGCATTTCTGTATCTGTGTATCCGTGTATCCGTGTATCTGTAGCTGTGTTTCCATTTGCATCTGCCTCTGTGTGTGGGTGGCAGTACCTCCCTCCTCCTCCTCTTCCTCCTCCCCCCTCCGCTCTCTCAATGAAGTCCCTCATAGTTTTGCAGTTCATTTAAGGTTCAAAATCTTATGAATGCCTCAGAAATTCTGCAGCTGGAGACAATGTTCACAGAAATATTTCCACAAAAAGGACACGACCCCAAAAGTATACCGAAGGAGTATCTGTATGTGTGTGAGTGTATCTGTGGGATATGCAAAAACTTGCTGCTGAATTTTGAATGACCTTGGCATAGAGGAAATGCTCTCTCTCTCTCTCGCTCTCTCTCTAAGGGCATTATTTTGAACTTAAACAAGCCGCCAGACAATTGGGGGATACACACCCATAGATATGTCCTTTGTGTGTGTGTGTGCGTGTGTGTGTGTGTGTTGCCTTCCAAAAACTCAATCAGTGCCTCGTAGCGGCACAAAACCCATTAGAAACGAGACCTCCTTTCCTCCTTTGGGACGACAACGCCCAATAAGTGGGTGTGGCATGCAGCAGCAGCAGCAGCAGCATGTGTGTGTGTCTTCTGCGTGTATTTTGCTAATTTACTAGACAGAAATACGCCTTTAACCCTCGAAGCTCATTTATTATATAAAACACAGCGGCGTCTACCCAAAAACGGGTGTCAAAGGGTAGCAGAGCCACAGAGGGGGTAGGGGGGGGCTTTGACAGAGAGACAGGTTAACTCTGGCCGTGCAGCAGCTGCCGCTGTGCCTTCCTTGCCCTTCCTTCCCTTCCTGCTGCTGGCAGGAAACAGCAATAGCCGCAGGACATCCCCGGCCAAAACCCCTTTTCCTTTTGGCTTTTTCGAGGGTAGCAATAAGTGTGTGTGTGTGTGTGTGAAAGGGCAGGACCAGGGCCGAGGCAGGGATTTTTTTTGTTCGGTTTGTAACCATTTTATATGAGTTTTTAATTACAGAAATTAGTTGGGCCTTCCTGCGGCTCAGCACCCTCTCCCCCTCCCCTTCAGCCCTCTACCCTCTCTTACCTTTTGCTGTCTCTTCTTTCCTTCTTTGATTCCTCTTTCCTTAAGGTTTCTTCAGACAAGGAAACCTCTGATAAATGTTCTTGAAATGCATAGTTTTTGGTTTTTTTTGGGTCTTAAATTCTGCTTAAATTTCACCCCAAACATGGCCCAGAAATTCCCTCCAAATGTCACCTGTAATCCCCTTTTTTCTTGCCACCAAATAAAGCCTTTTTTCTGCTCCCCACAGAAGCTTCAAACGCAGCCAAAAATCTGTATAAAATATTTAAAATGCAATTAACATTCAGAGCGGCACACAGGGAGGCAGACTCACACAGAGAGAGAGAGAGAGAGAGGGGGAGAGAGAGAGAGAGAGAGACACAGAGAGCGGAAAAAAAACTTTTGTCAAATCAACTTCCTGCCTGGCTTTCGCTTTGCTCAGCACAAAATGAAAAATATCATATGAAAATTAACCCCGAGCAACCCCCACCCCAACCCCCGAACCCCTAGCTGGACAACGAACTACCCCTGGCATAAAAAACAGAGAAAGGGAAGGGGGCTACGGGGGTTGGGGGGTTGGCCTGGCCCTGGCAGACAATGTGGCAACAAATTTGTATGTAAATGTATGCAAAAGCAATTAATCATAGTCGCACATGCACACACACACACACACACACAGGCACACACAAAGGACTTGCAGTGGAAATCCTGAGGTGCAACTTGTTTCAAAGGTTAACTTCATTTCTTTCTCTTTCTTTTTTTATGACAGAAGGGGCGGGATTTTATTTAAAAAATAAAATAAAAAATAAACCCAAGGGTGGCACTACACAGAATAAAAGGGATGGACCCTAGAAGGAATAAAGGATTAAGAATCAGAGGAGAAAAATCAAAGAAAATCAAAGAAATTTCAGGACTTGAAAAACGTCTCTAAAAAAATTATAAAAAATTCCCCTAAAAATCTAAGTAAATTTCAATAATATTTTCATATACATTTTCCAACCAATTTCCCCGCCACAAGCCTGGGGGCATGGGGGGGGGTTGCTTGGGGCATATATGGGAAAAGTTCCAATTTAACACGTGGTGTCGTCTCCCAGCAGATGATTTATGGGGCAGGAAAAACGAAAGAAAAGCTAAAACACAGCCGAAAGCCTCGTCGTCGTCCCCCCTCCGTCGTCCCCCCTCCCTCCTCCCCCCTCCCAGGCCATCTTTTCGGTGGCACATGTGTCGTGTTGCTTGCCACCACCGCCATTGTCTAGTGTGCGGGGCCGCTATCGCCGGGTTGCACTAAGCGGCAGTGGCATGGCCGCCGGCAACCATCGACCAACCCTCCCCCCCCCCCTGGGCTGGCAGGACAAAGGGATGCTGGGGAATGGCTGCCACATGTTGTACTGCCCAAAAGGATTTGTCCTCAGAAAAAGAGATTTCTCTGTGGTTTCAGATTTCCAAATCGCTGGGGCAGGGGGGCAGGGGGGCACCACACACCACACTTGAGAGGCAGCCACTGCCTCGTGGGTTTTGGGGAATTTTTCCAAAGGCTTTAAAGGACCTTCTGTGGACCTCCAAAAACTACTCTAAAAATTATCATAAATATTTCCTCTGCCACATTTGCCACCAACTCTCATGCCACAATATTTGCATGCACACGTTGCATGCCCCTCTTGCTCTCTGCCCCTACCCTCCCCTCCCCCTCCCTTCCCGAAAAAAGCCATAATTTTCCAATTAAGCGAAAATGAGCGATTTATTTGCCATGAAATCAGTGAGAATCGCCGATAAAAATCTCTTCATTCTGTTGCACACAGCTCTGGCGCGAATGTCGGTGCCGCACAGCGCATGGTGTCTGTGTGGCAGTGGCAGTGTGGCAGTGTCTGTGGCTGGCCAGGGGCCATCAGAGACAGCGGTCGCGTAGCGCTTCGAAAAGTGCAATGCGAAATGTTTGCCGCCGTTGCAATTATTTATTGTGCCACACAGCAGCCCCCCAAAAGAGGAAGAGGGGGCAGGGAGTGGTGGCAGTGCAACAGCAGCTGCTGCTGTGGGTGGAGGGCTGCTGCTGCTGCCGTTGTGCCTGCGAATGATGCGATGTCTGAGCCACTTAACCCCCCCGAAAAGGGGGACCCAGGCAGGAGGGAAAGGGGTGCGGAACACCCCCCGTTTGGCCACTGGGAATTCGCAAATTCCATGACTGCAATGTCGCATTGTTTTCCATTTTTTTTCCATTTTTTTTTCCTTTTTTCTGATTTTTTTTCGATTTTTTTCTTTTGGTTGAAAATTGCATTTATTTCAAGTGGAAAATTGCTGGAAAATCCTACAGGGTAACAAAAAAGAAAACAAAATAAATTAAACCAAAAACAGAGTCCCCCAAAAAATTCTGTGGCCTGCTTTTAGGGGGCTCTAAAAATTCCCCCCTTAAGCGAGTGCCTTTACAGGGTATCAAATGGTCGCATCTACCAGTACATACCCCGCCTTTTGGAGGTGACAACATGAATTGCTTAATTTTCAACCAGATGAACCCCAAGATAGGGCCCGCCACCGACAGAGGGTTGCCACTTGAAATGTTGCATGTGGCAGGACCTCCATTCTGGCTATTTAGCACCTGTAATCCAACACTTAATTAAAAATGCAATTTTGTTTCTCTTTTTTTTTCGGCTGCCTCACACGCCAACACCTGGAAGGGAAGGACTCGGTCTTGAGCGACTCCTTGTGTAGGTGGTGGCATGCCACACGTTCGTTTTGTTGCATTAATTCAATGCCCAATGCCCAATGCCCAATGCCCACTGCCCTTCTGTCTTCTGTGCGCTTCATGCCGCTCTGCCGCTCTGCCGCTCTGCCACTCGCTCACTCGTCTGCCACTTCCTGCTGCAAGAGCAGTCACGGCCTGAAGGAGGCATGATGGTGCCAGGTGCCAAATGCAATTTGTGTTGCATTTTTAATTCTTCTCAAATTCGAATGGCCTGACCCTGTCTCTCCTTGGAAGAATCTTTCTTTTTGCTTGAAATTTTCTCTCTTTTCTCCCTGAAAAATGTTCTTTTTCCCCTTTTTTCTGTTCTTGAAGTTCAAGTTGATTATTGTGCCACAGACAGTGTTGAAAGGTTCAATATTTAGGCCTCTTTAGGTGTGAGCATACATGTTTATGGATTGGTTAGGGGAGTGCGTTGATAGATCCATCCGAGATCTCTCTGGATTCACACGAAAATGTCTTCATTTTGGCTGGAAATCTCTTTTATTTGTGGCACATCTTCCACATTTATGAGATTTTTAGTAAATACAAAAATTTACCAATGAATTTTGAAATAAAAAACATTAAAAACTATATGAAAAGGGTATCGGAAAGGGTATATATGAATATTGTGTCCCGAAAGATCTTTAAAAATATTCCACAATCATGATATGTGGTTTCTAAAGACCTTTCTTCAGGTGTGCAAAGATTTCTATAATCCAAAAAATCACAGAAATTTCTATGAATATTTAGTTATTTAAGAAAATATTTAAAAATAATTTCAAAGCCAATTTCGCTATTTTTAAAGTTAGATCTATATTTTCTTCTATTTTTAAAACCTTTTTGAACCTTTCCCTTATAAATATTTCCCTTCAATTTTCGTATACTTGTATATGAATACTTCGTCAGGAATTAAAAAGAAAATTTAAAAATATTCTACAAAAATATGTGATTTCTAAAGACCTTTCTTTAGACCTTCAACAATTTCTATATGCAAAGAAGAAATCATAGAAATTTCTACGAATATTTCTTTATATTTTAAATGATAGTTTGTTTATTTTTAAACGAAGATCTATATTTCGTTATATTTTTGAAACCTTTTTGAAACCTCTTTTCACCTTATTTCCCTTGTATATATTTCCCTTAAATTTTCGTATACATAAGCTGTTATATATATATGAATATTGTGTCTCGAAAGATATTTACAAATATTCTAGAATAATAATAAATGCCTTCCAAAAACACTTCTTAAGGTTTTCAAGGACTTTTATACTCCAAAAATATCACCGAAATTTCTACGAATAATTCTTAATATTTCAAAAATTATTCCTAATTATTTCTTTATTTTTAAATATAGACCCATATATTCTCCCAAATTTTACACCTTTTTTAGCCCCCTTTTCACCTTAAATTTTCGTATATATTTTGTGTTAATATTCCCCCACTACAAAACCGAATTTTATCTACAGACACTCGCAGACAGACACTCACTCGCCCGTCAGAAGAGAGGTCACTGCCCTCTCCACTGCCCCGCCCTGCCCTGCCCTGCCCTGCCTCTTCATTGCATTTGCATTGGCGCCAGAAAAAAAAGAACCAAAACCAGCCACTGGGGGGATTGTGGCACGCATTTCGCAGAGGAATCTCCAGGTTTCAGGTCCATGAAACGAGAAACGAGAAACAGAAGCAGAACCATGACCAGACCAAGGACCCAGCGGCAGCAGGCGGAATGGCCATAAATTTCATGCATTTTCCACACAAAAACACAGAAGGAAAAAGAGAGGACCAGGGGGAGAGAGCGAGAGCGAGAGGGAAATGTAGAGTGAATTTCCATTTTCATTTTTATTTTCTCTGTTAATTTGCAATGGCAAAAGTTTTCTCTCTCTTTTTTTGTTTTTTTTTTTTTTTGGAGGAAATTACACGCCGAATGCCGTTTGCAAAATGCATTGAAAATTATGAAAAATTAATTTCAAAAATCGTTAATTGAGTGTTTATGGCGCACACACACACACACACACACACACATACGGAATGGTGAAAATTCACAGAATTATATTTGTAAATTATTTTCTATGAAAATAAATAAACTGAAATGTTGAAAGATTTATGGGTGTCGCATTTAAAATCCCAATTATAATTATTATTTAAGAACGTAACCAACGAAAAATGGGTACAAAAAAAAATAAGTAAAGAAGCATTTGATACCCTTGATAAGCAGAGTATATTACATTTCTATGATTAAAACAAATAAATTAAATATTTCATGGAATTATCTTTGAGTTGTAACCAAGATTGATTCAATACCGATTTATACCCGATCTATAATTGATTTATACCCAATTTTTAGCCGGTTCAAAATATATGTACATATGTTAAGAAATATATTTCCTTAAAATAAGTGCGTGATTTATGAGCAATTAAACCACTTTTGAGATCCGATTCATATCTGTTTCACACCCATTCAATAACCGAGTTATAGCCGGCTCAAAAGCCGATTTAGAACCTGTTAATAACCCTTTCATAGCCGATTTATAACCGATCTATAGCCGGTTCATAGCCAATTGTATGCAAGTTCTTTCTAAACGATCTAAGCCCGTGTCAAACCTGTTTCACACACGTTTCATAGCCGATTTATAGCCTATTTTTAACCGGCTCAAAATATATATTCAGAAATATATTTCCTTCAAATATGTATGTCCTTTTTGAACGATTAATCCCCTTCTGAGATCAAATTCATATTTATTTTTCACCCCTTCCATAACCAATATATATCCGGTTCATAGCCTTTGACGACCGATTTAAAACCGGTTCAAACCGGTACATACTTGGAAATATATTTCCGACAAATATTTATGTGATTTTTGAACGATTTATACCCGTTTCAAACCCGATTAATAACTGTTTCATAACCGTTCACAATAGTTTCAAAGTAATTATAAAAATAAAAAAATTATACAACAAAATATCTAAAAATATATACAAAAAAAATATACAATAAAACCTATTTAAAAATATATAAAAAAAATATATATACAAATAAAAATATTTAAAAATATATAAAAAAATATACAAGAAAATGAATACAAAGAAAAATATTTACAAAAATTATTTTCTGAATTTTTTGTTTACTAAGATTTTCCTTTCGAACGATTCTTTCTTTCCACCTGGGAAAATACCGATTTCCATATGCATCTACAGGCAATTATGTCTCTCAAAAACGGAGGAAAAGGCAGTACAAGCTACCTCTGTGCACTTTTCTCTGGATTCTTCGCAGAAAATACATATTAATAATGTATCTGTTGCCAATCATCATACCCTCTGCTACCGTGCTACCCTGCTTACCGGCCAAAACAGCAGAGAGGGTATAATAAACTGCTTAAATCAAATGTCAGTCAGTCATTCATTCACTTATTCATTCATTCAGAGGTTGACTTCAATTTGCATTTGCAGCTAAATCATTTGAAAGCGAGTGCCCCCTCCCGCCCCTCCCCCCCTTCACCCCTGAGTACTCGTATGCGCATAACAAGAACAAACAATATTTCTCACATAAATTCACACTTTAACCAATTTGCATGCAATCTGCGGGGGTGAAACGGCCATGCCCCCCCCCCCCCACACACCCCTCTGCCTGTCTGGGGCAGTGCACCCTTGCGGCGACCCTGCGTCCACAGTGGGGTAGAAACAGTGTCTGCATTTTGCGCATGATTCGAGATGGGGAAGCGGCAGGAAGCGGCAGGAGAGACGGTGGATTTCTGCTGCATTCAGTGTAAACTTTTTGCCCATTTAAATGGATTTCTCTCGCTCTATCGCTATCTCGCTCTCTCCCTCTCTCTTTGTGTGTGGCAAGTGACTGAATGAGTTTGAATGAACTCCAAACGTAACAACACACCGACACAAACAAAAAAAGTCTGCGGCCCACGGATTGCATTGCAGTGAACGGAGTGGAAAAAAAAGAAAAACATTTGCCTGCTTCTCATGGACATCGTCACAACAGCAACAAAATGCCAGAATATTTCAACGAAACAGAAGGGAAGAGAGAGGAGCGGGGCAAGGGAGGCAGGAGAAATGTGGGGGGAAAAATGGTGTGTACATACACGAAAGATATAGAAACTAAGTCCTAAATATGTGCCTCTGTACGTTTGAAGCAAGAAACAGTAGAAACAAATTATTTTTTTTTTTAGAATATTTTTTGGAATTATTGTAAAACTTTCAAAAGAGTTAAGAGCCATTGTAGACTTTGAAATTAATTTTCTATGATTTTCATAACCGTTGCATGGCTGATTCGAGACTTTTTTGTTGTTTTTTTTTCACATTTAATAACCCATTTGTGTCCCTTTTTTACGAGAATATTTTTTGGAATTTTTTTGAAAACTGTCAGTAGAATTTAGAGCCACTGGAGAGCTTCGAAATTCATTTTCTATGACGTTAAAATGGGGCTATTTTTAATCGATTCATACCCGATTTTTATATCTGATTTGAGACCCTTCGAAAATAAACCTTTTTCTCTTATAAATATTTTTTTTTCCACTTTTAACCGATTTCTATCCATTTTATATTTTTATAAATTTTCAGAAGAGTTGAGAGCCATTGGAGAGCTTTTTTATAGTCTCGAGACTAAATTCCTATGACTTTTAAATGGTATTTTTCTTAAAAATATTGATATTTTCAACATTTAATAGCCTGTTTCATGTCCATTTTATAATCCATTTAAAGTGTTTAATTTTTTGATAAATTTAATCATAATAATTTGTTTAATGTGTTTAATAATTGAATTTTTTGTTTTTTGTGCCCAAATAATTGTATGAAAAATTTCCATTTTCATATATAAAATTCTACATTAAAGATTTAAAATTATTATTTATTTACTATTATTGTTATTTATTATTATTATTTATTTATTATTATTATTTATTTATTATTCGTATTATTTATTTATTCGTATTATTTATTTATTCGTATTATTTATTTATTCTTATTATTTATTTATTATTCGTATTATTTGTTTATTCTTTTTTATTTATTATTATTTAAAACTATTATTCTTTGAATAATTCTTCAACATTTTTTCCATTGATATTTTCTTAGATTTTTCAAAAAGGCGGTTTTCCTGTAATTTCTATTAATTATTCTGAAGTCTATTACTGTTATTATTATTCTATTGTTCTAAATTCAATGGAATAAAATCTGAGATCTATTTTGGAGTATATTCTGTAGTCTATTCTGAAATCTACATCGAAATCCTGTATCTACTACCACTGTGCATGCCTGGGGGCATTGGTAGTATGTGTTCCTTGAGCTCTACGCTTGGACTTCCTGTATGCCCCCTCGCAGGGGAGACCCTACTCCCTCGTTAGGGGAAACGCTACCCCTCCCTAGACGCCCCCCTTTTACTGCACTTTGTGGCATTGTGGCATTGTGGAGCGAAAACTTAAATCAAAAGGTGACTAAACGAGAATTTCCTTTTTAAATTAATAAACTCTCGAGCCGCCAGCCGTCAGGCTCGTTCGTTTTTGGCTTCTATTCGGTCATGGAACTCCCTTCAGTTCTTGCCTCAAAAAACTTATCCGCTAACTGCTGCCACTGCCACTGCCACTGGCAGTTGCCCCACTGGCCGCTGCACTCATAAATTCTGTGGACTTTTTGGTGGCAAAGTTTTTCCACGGCAAAAGTTTCACCCTTTTTGGCAGTAAAAAAAAAATGCAGTAAAAATCCATAAAACTTTAAATTTAAATATAAAAAAACATATATATAAAAATTATATACACACATTTTTTGTTTGAGGAATCATTAAATGCAGATCTGCAGATAGTTTTTTTTGTGGGCCAGAAATAGAAATCTCACCTGCAACGAGAGGGAAAGAGATAGAGAGAGAGGAATGATTAATTAATTATTGTTTAATTGTTTAATAAACTATTGATTTATAGGCAAATAATTGAGAACAAAACAATTTATGGCTCATGAAAATAAGGCAGAAATAAAAGTGATAAAAATGGGAGGGAAAATTAGAGAAAATGGGAAGGAAATGACGGAAAACTGTGAAGAAAATGATGGGAAAATGGTGGGAAAACAGAAGAAAATATTAAGAAAAAATTTGAAAAAATATACATTTAATATAAAAAATATAATAAATACATTTAATATAAAAAATATAATATATTAAATATAAATATATTTAAAAATTAATTGGAAAAATGCTAAGAAATATGTAAAAAGTACCAGAAATAAAAGTGATACAAAAAAAATAGGGCGGATAATCGAAGAAAAATGGAAAGAAATTGAGGGAAAAATGGTTGAAAATTAATACGAAATAAAGAGGAAAAATTAAGAAGAAATATAGTAAGAAAAAAGTTAAAAATTTGTAAGAAAAATGTGAGAAATACCAGAAACAAAAATGATAAAAATGGGAAGGAAAATCAGGGAAAAATGGAAAGAAAATGAATGAAAAATGGTCCAAAAATAGAAGAAAATATTGAGAAAAAGTGAAGAAGAAATATATTAAGGAAATGTCTTAAGAATTAATTTGAGCAGTGATTAAAAAAATATGGAAAATCCCTGAAATAAAAGTGACATAAAAGGCCGGAAAATCGGGGGAAAATAGTGCGAAAATAGAAGAAGAAAAAGGAGAAAAAATTAAAAAGAAATATATGATGAAAATGGCTTAAAATTTAATTAGAAAAAGACATCCCAAAAAGTGCCCCAAAAATCGACTCTATTCCGATAAAGGCAAGTCATCTGAGTCCTCCGAGTCCTGCCTTATCTGTGACTCGTTATCACAGAAACCGAATGAGAAAACTGAATGTGAATGTTGTGAATGCCATGCATGAATGAATCCGAATCGACCGCCTGCTCCTGCTCCTGCCTGCTGGAAGGTTAGAGAACTTCCTTGAAGAGAAGGAGGCCCTGCCACTGGCACTGGCACTGCCCTCTCGCGGGTAAATTGTCTGCCTCCGCTTTGGTGGCCGCCTTCGTTGATAAGGATATGCGGCGCTGCTGCGATAACAACCCAAGGGGGGAGGGAGAGGCGGGCACAAGCCAGAACGACAGAGAGCACTGAGCTTCCTTCCTGCCACCAACAGTGGCACTGGCTTGCCAGCAGGCTTGTCTGCGTGCAACTGTGCAACTGCCACGCGCGCGTTTCGCATAGTTTCTACTCGTAGTATGCCATTCGGCGCGAGGGGTGATCCGATGTCTGCTCGATATCTCATTTTTATAATTAAAACACTTGGTGGCACAGGACATGTGTGTGCCTCTGCCACTGCGCCTCTGGGGTTCTGTTCCGGGGGCAAAAGCATTCCATCCATCCGTCTGTGGCACATTCCATCGAAGCCAAAGGAAGCCTCCCGCTTGCCCTCGCCCTTAGCTCCTCCCTTGGCTCTTCCATCCCCTGCCACAGGGTGATATTTATCAGCTGCTTGGCAGCAGCAGCAGCAGTGGCAGCAGGAGGCGAGGAGTGTGTGGTCTCTGTCCTGCTAACCCGTATCCTGGCCAACAATCTACTGCCAAGGGGATGCGCAGTAGGGGTTGCGAATGCGAATGCGAATGTTCTGACGGGCTCTAGCGATTGTTTTGCCGATTGGGAAGTCGGAATTGAAAGCGATATCTTAGGCAATGGTCTAGAGCGTTGCTGCAGTAGAAAATGAAGGTTTCTTTGGGTTCCAAATGCATCTACAACCAAGAATTATGGCCTGGCAAAGCCAATCGAAGGCTATAACCATTGATATCTGATGGATTGATGGGCAAAATGAGGCTACAGAGGGTTATAGGACTTCTATGGGGGTATCAAAAGATATTTTCCTGAATATCTTCTAGATTTTAGGGGAAAATTAAAAATATGGGAATCCTAAATAAATTCCAAAGATTTTTTTGGCTTAGAAATTCCTAAAAAATGTCCTTCAACCCCTAGAAAATGCAACATTTTGGACTGTTGAAAATAAATAAATACAAAAGCAAATTTTTTGAATAATTTCCCAAAAAATCAACACAAAAGTTGCCTAGAAAATAGCCTGCCGGAAAGGACTCCCCCTCGGCCGCCTGACTGTTGGAAAAGTCACCGAAAAACTAGGCAAAGCGGAAGCCATAAATGAAATTAAAACAGAGGGAGACAAAGAGAGAAAGAGAGAGAGAGAGGCTTCCTGGTTTTGGCCCTGGCCCTGGCAGTAGAAAGGACTCTCTGTCTGTCTCTAAGGACTTGAAAATTAGGGTCACTGGGTGTGTGTCACATTTTCCGGGCGGCCCAAAAGCATTGCGTAACTCAAACAGGGCAAAAGATGGACAGAGGCAGTGGCCGAATGTGTATCCAAAAGATACAAAAAAAAAGAGAACCCAAAAAAGAAATTGTTGTTGCTGTTTTTATTTTTTCTTAATTTTTCTTTCCACCATTTTTCAATGCGGCGCCCATTTTTCGGGGTTTTTTCTTTTGGCGAAAAGTTTTTCCTGTTTTTTTTTTTTGGTATATATTTCTCTATATATATCGTGTATATATATTCCTATTCTTTGTTCCGACTTTTGTTGGTTTTTTATGTATATATTTTTGGTCGACTTTCCCGCTGTTTTTGGCCATTTTTTTTTTTTTTTACATATTACCACGCCATTTATCATTCTCCGCGGCCCTTTTTTGGGGTCTCTCTTTCTCTTTCCCACAGTTATTCTTCTATTTCACACACTTCTTCCTCTCCCTCCCCCTCTCTTGGCCCTCTTTCCCTCGCTTTATCTACAAATTTCCATATTTCTAACATTTTTTCGGCATTATTTTGGCTGGAATTTCGCAGGTAAATAAAAGAGACGACGACGACGACGACGCTGACGATTCTCATGCGGCTTTAATTTAATTTATTAAAAGAAACAATTCCTGGGCTTTTCCCTGATTTTCCACCGCCCACCCCTCCCCCCCGCTGTGCGTGAGAGGCGTCACTTAGAGGAGGCCACTCCCCCCTTGGAAAAAAAGGAAAACTAATGGAAAACTCTGCCAGTGAAAATGAAACCAAGGGGAAAATGCCTCGAGACTGCGTTTTGTTTTCGTGTTTCGGTTCTTGACATTTCCTGGTGCCCCGCAGGCCCCCTCCCCGCCCCCCGCCCACCGCCCCGACCGCGACGGCTCCTTGATTCTGGCGCTGACTTTGAGTTCTGGTTGAGGGTGTTTCGGAGGGGGCTTCGGAGGGGTTCCTCTGCGTGTTTGCATTTGACACATTTAATTCCAATACTCCGCCTCCCCTCCTCCTTCTTTATTCCCTTTTACCTCTGCCTTCTCCTTCCTTTTGGTTTATTTTTGCGCCTGACGCTGACATGATTTATGAATTATGCGACGAAACATGAAACGAACTTGAGTTCTTAATTTGGTAGAGACCTTTAAGCGCGACACTAAAGGGGTTTCTTGCGTCTTTGAAAGGCAAAAACCCCAAAGAGAAAAATGGAGTTAGGATTTGAGATATAGTCAGATATGGTAAATCGCTTGATTACAAGAAAACTACGAGTGGAGGAAGGGCCAAGAGCGAAGGGAAACATTGAGCAGTGCAAGAGAGTGCAAGATGAAGTGGTATTTCATAGATATTTTATTGGTATTTACATATGTGGCATTTCTGAGACTTTTTAGGCCTGGTTTTTGTCATTACTTTGTTGTTGTTTTTCTTTTAGCATTTTCTGTTTTTTTTAGTCAGTTTTATTGGTATTTTCTAGTATTTGTTGGTATGAACTGGTAGTTCTACATGTTCTAAAATTGTATTAGTATTTTCTACTATTTAATGGCTTTTTGCCAAAAATGTTTTGGTATTTTATAATATTTCTTGGTATTTTCTAGTAATTATAGGGGTTGTAGTAATTTATTGTTACTTTAGAATATTTAATTATTGTTTTTCAGTATTTTATTGATATTTTCTAGTACTTTGTTAGTGTATTCTAGTATTCTTTGGTATTTTCCAGTATTTATTGGTGTTACAGCAGTTAATTGTACTTTTAATTGTATTGTATAATTGTTAATTGTATACTTTTGTTAGTATTTTCTAGTATTTTATGGGTATTTGCCTTGATTTTGTTGACATAGTCTAGAATTTGTTGTTATTTTTTAGTATTTCGTTGTATTTTTTTGGAATTATTGGTGATCTAGTATTTTATTAATACTTTCTAGTAATTTATTGGTTTTTCTCTGGTATTTTTTCAGTATTTTATAGTAAAAATCTCTTTAATTCATAAGAGATTCAATTTAGATTCATTTGAATTGCAATTCTTGTGCATTATCTATATATATATTCCACTATCTAGAGAACAGGAAACCCCCACAGATTTCCCAAACAATCAACAAGCAATTCCCCCACATAAAATCTTCAAAATTTGCAACAAAAAGGGTAAGAAATTCCAGCTTTCTGTCGCTTGAAATTTGCATTCAAATGAGTTATCTCTCATTCGCCTTCCCCAAAAGAATCTTCTTCCTTTATTGTGTCTCCCCCTCTCTCTCTCTCTCTCTCTCTCTCTCTGCCATTCCTTTCTCCCAAAGTATCTGTATCTGTTGTTGATTATTCGCTGTGTTCTTTTCTGTCGTCTGTCGTTCTGTCGCTGGAGCCATAAATCTTGTAATCATAATAATTTGTTTCAATGTTAATGCCTTCAAAATATCTGAAAACTCAATAAATAACAAAACTACATGTTCGTGTGTGCTGTTAATGTCATACCATGAGATACTTCATATATCATTCCGCCGAAAAAAACAAAAAACCGAAAAAAAACGAGGCAAAAAACCTGCCATGCTACAGGTAAAGGTGACTCGTGTGCCTCCTTTTTGTACTTTATTCTGTTGATTTTTGTTGCATTTATTTTTTTTTTTGGGGATTTACTTTAGCAGAAAACCAGAAAACCGAACAAATTAATCCAAAAATCAGCCAAAGAATCGAAGAAAAAACTAAAGCAAATCTCTGTCTGTGGCTCCTCCCTTCCTGCCTTGGAGCCCAATAACAACATCGACGACAAGTATCTACACGGCGAGGAGGGAAGGGGAGGGGGGAGGGGGGCTTACCGATGCCTCTCGAATGTTGAATAACTCAATTAATTTTGTGTCACCTGATTTATCACCTTCCCTGGCTCTCCCTCTCTGTCCCCCTCTCTGGCTTTTAATTTCAATTTTGCATTTAATTTTGCCTTTTTTTATGGTAGAAAATACTGTAGGTGGTGCAGAGACGATCCCCACCCAAAGAGCCTTTCAAAATTGAGACATTTCGCATTTCGCAGGGATCCCCTCCTCGCCGGCCTGAAACATGTTATTAACTTTAGTTCTTGTAATTTGCATATAGAAAAGGAAGGAGCCGAAGGACTGTTGCCTGCTTAACACTTCCTGCGACACAATGCCACAGAGAGCAGCCTCCGCCAAGCCACCAACAAGTTTTGCGATTACTTCTTTATAGAGAGATCGTTTCTCTTGGCTGGAAACTAGTTTCTCAATTAACGCAGGCGCACACTCCACTTGCAACTTGATTACAGATCGAACGATCCGAGGGGAGAGTGGAGAGGGGAGGGTGGATGGAGGCATCTGCATCTGCTGCAACATCCGTCCAATCCGTCAAGGCGTCGACTGGCGTACGCCCAGAGTTTCTTGTTTCTTGTTTTTGTTTTTTCTCTCCTGTGGCACGTCCATTGGCTCGACAGACACATCGGATGTGTGCGTCTTGTAGCGGGCAAAAGCGGCATATTTATGGCTCGGCCATGTTATGAATACACCCAAGAGACATTTCTCTTCTTCTCGCGCCACGCGAGAGACACACAGAGAAAAGGAGCAGCGAGCTGGGGGCAAGCGATGCTGCAAGATGGAGACATTTTGGGAGCATTGCACTGAGAAAACCCGAAACGAAACGAAAAGGAAATATCTAAAAATAATCGAAGCAAAAAAAGGAGCAGCAGCCACAGGAGCGGGGGGTGGGGGTGGGGGGTAGAGCCACAAGGTGTAGCCGCAGAGGGGGTGGAGTTTTCCCTCTCTCGATCAACCATAAATCTTGGCACCCAAAGCCATCCATCTATCTCGCTTCGTTCAGCGCCAACAAAATTTTTGTGTTGTTTTCTAAGGCAACATTTCAGAGATGTATCCCACAGATACATTATATATCTATCCATATACATATATACATATATATATATATGTATATATTTCTGTCCCCCTGCTTTGACTTTTCTTTGCTTTTGTTTTTGCTACAATATTTCGAAAATAAAAACATTTTTCTTTGCCTTCATTTTCTTCTTGATTTCTTGAATGTTTTCCTCTCTGTCTTTGTTGTTGCTTTTTTGTGTGTGGAAAAGCAAAACACGCACGTGTTTTAGTAGCATTTTCCCACTAGATTTTCATTGAAAATGGTCGTTTGACTTTGGATTTTCTATAAGTTTTTGTTAACAAAATGATTTGGATTGTGTTTAAAGCGCTTTGTTTTTCCAATAAAATATTAGAAAAGACTAAAGAAATACAAAGAAAACACTAATTAGAAGTTAGTAAATCCCAATCAAATACCTAAAATAACAATAAAGTACTGACAAATACCAAGAAAGTACTGAAATAAGAAAAAACTAGAAATAACACTAAATAAATATACTAAAAATACAAATAAAATAATAAAAACAGCAATAATATACTACAAATACTAATACAATAATAAAAAATACGAATAAAATACTAAAAATGACAATAAAATACTAAATAAAATACCAATAAAATGTTAGAAGCATATCAATAAAATAGAGAATTGTAAACACAAATAATACTGAACGAATACTAAAAATATCAATAAAATACTAATAAACTACTATAAATACCAATCAAATACTACAAATACCAATAAAATACTAAACATATACAGACAAAATGCTAAAAATACCAATAAAATACTACAAATACCAATAAAATACTAAAAATATACAGATAAAATGCTAAAAATACCAATAAAATACTAAAAAATTAAAAATTTAACTAAAAAATACGAATCAAACACTAACAAGGACAATAAAAAACACGTAAAAAAATGTACCATTAAAATACTAAAAACAATGCCTAAAAGTACTGAAATAAAAAACTACAAATAGTTCCAAATAATTACTAAAAATACATAATTACAAATACATAATTACTTATAAATACATAAGTTACAATAAAATACAAAAAAATACCATTTAAATACATAAAATGACAATCTAATACTAAACACATAAAATGACATATAACAACTAAGAATAATACTCAATAAATATTAAAAACACCAGTAAAATACGAATAAAATACTAAGCAAGAAAACCAATAAAATACTACAAATATACAAACCTATGCTAAAAATATATTAATAAAATACTACAAAATACAACAAAAAAATATTGGGATATTGATTATAAAAAAACCACTCCCCAAAGAGTTTCTAGGAAGAGAATAAAAAACAACCGATTATTGTTACAATTTAATCGAAATAAACCCTCGAGTAATGCTTCAAATTATAGTTCCTCCTATGATATATCGAATATAGGTACATATGTACCTATATCCGCATAGCCAACGACTCAATTAACTCTTTCCTCTATTGCCTCAGAGTCCCCTTAAGGGCGGACCCGCACACAGAAGTCGAGGCAGTCGTGGTCGCGGTTGTGCCACCGATTGATTTGCATGTAAATTGTCAAAGGAAGTGATAAACGATGGTCCCACAGACCACTGCCTGGCTGTCTGTCTGTCTGCTGGAGTCCATCAAGTATGGGGAGTTTTCCCTGGAAAATCTAATAAAAATATTGTTGTATCGCAACACTCGCGGGCACACACATAGAACCAACAGCCACCGCATGACAGGCGACAGAGAAGATGACAAATTGTTGGGACAGGCAGAGAGTGACAGCAGAAGGCAGCAACAGCAACAGCAACAAAAGTGGCAACAACTCTATGTGGCAAGTGCACTGCAATTAGTCAAAGTGCCACCAGCAACAACAACAATAGCTGTGTGGCAGTGGCAACAACAATCAAGACATTTTGGCGTTAAAAAGTCATAAAAAAATGCTATAAAAATTATGGAAAAAAAGCAATAAAAAAAAACTGTGATAAAAAACCAAAGGCGGGGGGGGGGGAGGCAGGGAGGCGGAAAGAGGTGTGGCGGGGTGGTGCGGGTTAATGCCAACACGTAGTGGCTACACGTGCAACCGTGCAACGTGCGACGTGCGTCAAGCGGTGGCAATTATGAAGTCCAGCGCACAGAAATGCCGCCGACGGCAAAAAAAGCAAAGAAGAAAAACTCCAGACGAGAGACGAGAGACCAAGGAGCACTCGCAGCACATTTTGCGGTCAGGTGTTTTGGGTCCGCCTTTTGGGCCGTCTTTGAATCAATAAACGCGATTAGAAAGCCGCCTGGAAAGCAGGCCTAGAACCGAGGGCGCTACGCCTTATCGTTGGCTGTGCATCGTCTGCCTCGCATTCGCATCCGCAATAAAAATCAAAAACCAAACACCGTTTTGCACCTCTGCGCATTTCAATTGGCAGGCAATTATGCAATTGGCCAAGAAACGACAGACTGCCGGCCAAAAGTGTCGCCGCGTCGTCGTCGTCTACGCTTCGATGGCAAAATGCTGATTGTGTGCCACATCGTATGGGGCATGCGTGGGTCCCTCTGTCTGCTCGATGGCTGGCTGGATGGTCTGCTGCCTCCCTGCCTGACTGCCTGCCTCCCTGCTGGCCAATGTCCAGAGATTATCAATGTTAATAAGGCAATAACAAATGGGGTTTTCTTTTTGGTCCTCGCGCCTCGTCTGCCTCCTATCGACCATCATCTAAATCATCTTTCTGTAAATGCAAAAGATTTGCTGAATGGCTGCCAAGAGATGGACATTTTTTTACAACAGATTGCGGTTTTGTGGGGCATCGTCTTCGGAAAGGGGTCAAAGGAGATTCTTGAGAGATTTTCTGGTGATTCTATGGATTTTCCAGGGAAAACCGTTTGAGTTTTAAAGAAGATTCGCAGGAGATTCACAGGAGATTCAATGGAGAATAAAGCTGAGGAAGATCTTCGTTTTTTTGCTATTCATTGGTATTTTCAGATATATTCTAAACTTTATTTTCATTCTATGGTTTCCGGGGTTTGTGGTATTTTTTAGTATTTTTTAGTATTTTTAGTATTTTTCAGATTATTTTATTGATATTTTCTATTATTCATTTTGCACACTTTTTTCGGATTTTATGGTTTCTTGGGTCACTGGTATTTTTTAATATTTTCAGTACTTTTCAGAGTATTTTAATGTTATTTTCTAGTATTTATTTTGTAAATTTTTTTATGAATATTTTATTGATATTTTCTAGTATTTTATTAAGATTTTGTATGATCTTTAATGTATTTTACTCTTTTTAAGTATTTTAATGGGATTTTTTAGTATTTAAATAGTATTTTCTTAGTATTTTTTGGTTTTTCTTTGATCGTTTGATGTGCTTTATTGTCTGCAGGTATTTTAATGGTATTTTTGAGTATTTTAATGATATTTTTGTAGTGTTCTTTGTTATTATAATGGCATTTTTGTATTTTCTAGCATTTTATTATTTGTCTACTGTTTTAAAGTATTTTAATGGTATTTTGTAGTATTTAAATGGTGTTTTTGTAGTATGTTTTGAAATAATATAGGTATTTCTGTGTTTTCTAATATATTATTGGTACTTTCTGGTATTTTATTGATATTTAATCCAGTTGTATCCCCGAATCACCTCCCAATCCCATAAAAATCAGACCATCTTCCAAATCCTCGGCTTCGATCAACTTCAATTTGCCAACAACATTCATTTTTCTTTCTGCCACTTTTAAAGCTCGTTTTGGAATCGCACTATCCACCCTTAGACGAAGGACGAAGGACCTCATAAAGCTTTCGACTCCGAAGGAAACCAATTTGTTCTGCCGTTTGATTTAAACGGTTTTATGGGCCGCCGTCATGTTGTTTTCACTCCGATGTGTCTTTCGGGGTCTGTCTGCCACGGAGTCCTGCCTCTTGCCGACCACGACGCGCCCTTAAGTATGCCACTCACACAGGGGGCAAGCACCCCACCACTCACCACTCACCACTCACCACCCACCCCTGCCACAGCCACTGCCACAGCCACTGCCACTGCCACGGCCACAGACTGCCTTGCCACTTGGGACTTTGGCAAATTTGCAGCATATGCAATAGATGATAAGGACAAGGCACAAAGGACAAAGGACACAATTCGGTTTTCGCAAGACATTTGGTCAGAATTCAAATTCGGTTTCGGTTTCGGGCCCTGGGATTCGGTCGCTGCCATGTGTAGGACTAATCCCCCGCTACTCGCCCCGGGCCAGCACCCCCGGTAGACACTCCAACCCCCACCCCAACCCTCAACCCACTTCAATCACTATCCTCAGACCGCTCGCCACACCCTCTCCTTCAGCCACCAATTTTAAGGAGTGCAAATGGCAGCCGTAACGCTTTAATCTATTTTAAATTATTTTCCGTTTTTCAGAAATTCTGACCTTTAGGAATAGGGGATTATATGGAGGGGGGGAGGATAGCAAAAGGAGGAATATATGCGACAAATTATACCATAGAAAAGTATGATATAGAAAGGGGTAGAGGTTAAGCTATAGATCTTTCGTTTCTTATGTGTTTTGGAGAGCTGAAAACCAATCGTGAAGGGGCACAGCAAGGGTATACGATGTTAAAGGCTATAAAATCGTTAAAGATTGTCAATAAAAGAAAGGATATAGCCATATGTAGCTTATGGGTACAGGTTTTTAGTAAATTTTGTAGAATTATGGTATTTTTTCGGTTTAGGAAGAGGATTTTAAGAGACAAAATCGATTGATTTCCCTTTATTTTGAGTATTTTTTGTGGAAGAATCCTGATATTATCCATATGGAAGATAAAATCAATTGATTTCCCTTTTAAAATCAAATCACACTATTCTCAGTATTTTTTGAATAGTTCTGATATTCTCTATATATGTAGTATGTTATGGTATTACTCATTAAAAATTATGCTTTCAGTGGTTTTTGGTATTTTTTGGAATAGTTCCAGTATTCCCTATATAGTATGTTATGGTATGGCATTATTCATTAAAAATAATACGTTTAGTGGTTTTTGGTATTTTTTTGGAATAGTTCTAGTATTTCCTATAGGGTATGTTGTGGTATTTCCATTGCTTTTTGGCTACCTGCATGCATAATTATGGCATCGGGAGCATCTGTTTCCTACGGACACATTTCATAATCCCCAAACGACACTCCATCTCCCTCTCTCAAACCCTAACTACTGCCATCTCCCTCACACTCACCCTAAGCAAGATCCCAGATCCCAAATTTATTTTTTTTTTGGCTTCGTTGCCAGGGCAACGCTTGCTTTTGGGCATCAAGATTAATTTTAGACGAGAGAAAGAGAGAGAGAGAGAGAAGAAGAGTGGGGGCCAGGGGGAGGCCAGGGGTAGGGCAAAAAAGAAGGAAAGAAATAAGTCAAAATGATTAATGGTCTTTAATTTTGTTGTTGTTCCTCAGTGCCGCTCCTCTGGCACTCCTCTGCCCCTCCCCCGCTCTCCGCTCCCCGCTAGCCGCTCTCTCTCCTTCTCCATTCCCTTTTGCACATGGCCTTTGTATTGGTATTCTTTTTTTTTCGGCAATCTCTTGCACCCCCGCCTTTCCTTTTGGGATCTGGGTTTCTGGGATCTTTGGTTTTTTTTTTCGTATATTTTTCGGGTCTATCCGAAAGAAATAGTTTCCGAAAAGGTTAATGCATCATTTTTTTTGTTTTTGTTTTCTTTTTTTTCTTTCAACCATCTTTGATAGCCCCGTATCGCTGTCCCTTTCTAGCCAGCTGTAGGGCATCCTCCCTCTCTCTCGCACTCGCTTGCACTCTCTCTCTTGATCCCATCCCTTTTTCTTGCATCCCTCTCTGCCTTGAGCCACGGCCATGCTGGTTTTTTTTTTGTTTTGGAAATGGGATTATGGCTGCCACACTCTGCCTGCCACTGCCACTGCCACTGCGATTACGATTGCCGTTGCCGTTGCCGTTGCCGCCACCTTTTGATGCTGATTGCCGCCTGGTGGCAGGGGATGGAATGTGGTGCACGGTGCACGGTGCATGGCGTCTGTCTCTGCTCGCCTTTTGGGGGAAGATAGATCATGGAATCCAGCTTGAGATAGGGATAGGATGTGCTGTAAGGAATAGATATGGGATAGGGAATAGGGATCGGAATAGAAATAGGACTTGGAATCTGTGGCATTGAAAGTCCTTAATTTAATAGTTTTTTATGTTGGTTTGAACCGTGTTTGCTTTCATACGTTTATGGTAGCTATTGGTATCTTTAGAATTAGTATTTTTTTTTTGTTTTTTTGTTGTAAGGATAATTTCTGTTATTTTAATGGCTTTTTAATGGTCCTTTTTTAAGTACTTATTTAGTGTTTATTTTATTTTATTTTAAATCACATTTTCTGGTATTTAAATCGTATTTTAATAGTATTTTCCGTTATTTGAATGGACTTTTTGATTCGTATTAATTCTGTGTTTATATATATTTTTTTTAAATTATATTTTAATGTTTCTTACTCGTATTTTCTGGGATTTTGGTGTACTTTTTATCAGTAATTGTTTATATATTTTATTATTATTATTAATATTTATTAGTATTAGTACTTATTATTAGTATTTTTATATATTTTATTAGTATTTTTTAATATTTTAAAGGATGTTTTCAAGTGTTTTAATGGCATTTTCTAGTATATTAATAGAGCTTTTCAATATTAATTTAGTACTTCTATTATTTTATCATTTAAACAGTTTTTTTTTTTTCTTTATTATATTCGTACTTTTATATATTTTATTAGTATTTTTTTGAAAATTTGTTTAATACTTTTGTATAATTCTAGTAAATTTGTGTTTGGTAATTTATTAGTATTTTTATTGTATTTTATAAGACTTTTTCAGGTGTTTCCAAATATTACTAATATTTCTCTGGTCCTTTATTAGTATTTTATTACTTTTTTTGTATTTATTGGGAAATATATTTATAATTATTTTCCAAATATTTATTAATATTTAATTTAGAATGATTTCTGAATGTTTCATTGAAAGAATCTTCTTCCTGTTTCTGTCTATCATTTCATTGCCATTTCCGCAAATATCTCTACCCCAAATCTTTCCTTTATTGGGCCAAAAACGAGAGCAGGTCAAAAGTATTCGCAAAAAAAACAGATTTTGATGGCTAACACACGATTTTCTTATGCACACACTCCGTAATCGTACTCGTACTCCTCTTTCCATCCAACCATCCGTCCATTCAGTATATTTCATTCCAGTTAACTCTTTCCTAAGGTCTGTATTTCTTTTTTTGTTGTTGTTGTTGGTTTTTTTTTTTTTTGCTTCTTTTGCCTTTTTAATTGTGAAATTTCCACGAAATTTTTGCGACGATGCGACTTTCGAGTGAGTTGATTCGTGTTTTTTGAGGCTGACACGATTCCTCCGCCGCAAAGCCCAAAGAAAGAAGCCAACGTGGAGCTATATCTGTATCTGTATCTGTAGCAGTGTGTATCTGAGTATCTGTGTGGGTCCAAGACCACGCGGTGGGGGTTGCGGGGTTGGGGTTGCGGGGTTAGGGGGTTTGTTGGGTCAGTGAGCAATCCGCAGCCGCAGCCGCAGCCGCATTTGTGTCATTTTGCGACAACTTTGACATGTGTGACATTGTTTTTTTTTTTCCTCCTTCGTTTCGTTTCGTCTCAAACTCTTTTTCGCTTCTACTTTTGGTTTTTGCAACATTTTCGTGTAGTTTTTTCGTCGAGTTTTTATTTCATGTAGGTTTTTGTGGTTTTTGTTGTTTGTCTGCGACTTGCCCCACGGCTAACTTAGTTTAGATACATAGATATGGATCACAATTGTATGGGTAGATGTGTACTATATATGTATCTGTATCTACAGATGTGTGTTGGATTTGCGGCTGGACTTTGGTTGCTTTGTTTGCTTGAAATTTGCCGCCTCAGGTTTTTTTTTTGGTACAACATTTGTTCGCCGTTCTGTTTCTTTCGTTTCAAGCCCCTTTGAAAGAGGGTAATACGATTTTGATTAGAACTTTATAGAGCACAAAATAAAGTAGCTTTTATTCCCTTAAAAAATATATTAATATGCTTGATCGGACATAACATTAAATTCTATGTGGTTTTTATTTAGCTGTCTGAAATCGTAATTTTATTTTGTAATTTTCATAAAACTTTCTACAAAAAGGACTTCATTTTTTTAAGGTATTAATATTTATTTGTAACGGAATTTTGTATATATTACTCTTAGTATTGCTTTTGGTATTTTCTGGTTAACTTTTTTATATTCATACTCTTATTTTCTGGGTTTTCATTTTTGTATTTTATGGGAATTCTTTTTGCTATTTCTTTTGGTATTTTCTGGTTATCCTTTTTTATATTTATAATCGAATTTTTTGTGCATTTTTTTCAATTTATAATGATATTTTATGACTATTCTTTTTGGTATTTATAATGGTATAGTCTTGGTATTTTTTTTGCATATTAATATGGGTATTTTCTTGATATTCTTTTTGGTGTTTATATTGGAATTTTCTGGTGTTTATATTTATTATTTATATAGGTATTTAATGGGTTTTATTTTTAGTATTTTCTACGTGTTCTTTTTATATTCTGGGTATTATTTTGTTTGTATTTATATTGGTATTTTATGTGCTTTCTTTTTGGTATTTTATGGGTACTAATTTCGTGTATTCATATTAGTATTTTATTGGTATTCTTTTGGTTTTTTAATTGGTATTTTCTGGGTATTATATTAAGTATTTTCATTGGTATTTCTTAATTTTGGTATTTTAAAAGCAGTATTTTTGTGGTATTTTATTCTTATTCAAATTCCGACCAAAAAAAGTCCCTCAAATTGGTAATCCCCTCCTTCCTCCATCCATCCACAACTCCTCGATCATTAGGAGCTCACCCACTGGATTCCCTTTTTCTTAACCGATTTTCCTGCATGCTTCTCCCGCCTCTCCCCTCTCTCTCTCTCTCTGCCGCTGTCGCTGCTGCAACCGTGAGAATTGTTCCAATGCCGCATGTGTGTCGTCGTGTGTCGTCCTGTCGCCTCCATAAATCACATTCACTTCCAATATTTTCACAAACACATCACAATGGGGAGAAAATTTCATGATTTATTTGTGCGAAGAACTCAATAAGTCATAAAAAAATCCAAATAAATCTTGATTTTTGTTCGCCCCGACTCGACTGCTGCTCTGCGAGTGGTAGGATGTGCAATTGGTACATTAGAAATGGCCCGAAAAATTCCCTATAAAGAAGTCCACGCGTGTCTCAAACATATGTGGCGGCATTTGCATATTGCAACGGCAGCAGCGGGTGGCAGCGGCAGGGCGGCGGCAGGACGGCGGGACGGCGGGACGGCGCCGTGTTGTCCAAACAAAAAAATATGACAAAAATATGGAATATGGAATATGGATTTCCATTGCTCTCTTTTTTAAGTACGCAAAACAATTAGACATGCTCTGGATTTGAGACCCGCTATTTGTATCTTTTGGGAACCGGTATTTGTATCTGTATCTGGGGATCTGCATCTGCTGGCTGTGTGTTCTTTCGGCGGTCCCGTGGCTGGAATTTCAAACGTTTAAGGCCGCGTTCCACAGACGATACACGATCGGGCTTCGAAGTGGCACAAAATCGCACAAGAAATGCCCCAAAAAAAACCAAGAAAAACCCCCAAAGATGGATCTCTCTTATAAAAGCTTTGGTTCGGAAGTATTTTTCGTCTAGAGCTCTTATTCTCCCCATTTAAAACGTTAATCCCTGAAAATCTTGCCAGGAAAAAGAACCTGTTTCCCAAGCGATGTATCTCAGGCCTTCCTTTAATCCTTAAACCCTGCCCCAAACAATGCACCAAGAAAATCTAAACATTGCAATCCCAAAGATTTTGATTTATACGAATAACCAAAGCACAAGACAAACCCCACACAAAAATGGAATTTGATTTACTACGAAATTTCGATTTTCAATGAAAGTAAAAGATCGAAAGGAAAGACGAAAGAGAGAGAGAGGGAGAGGGAGAGAGAGAGAGAGAAGTAGCCCAAAGGATGCCTAGAATTGCAGTCGTTCTTTTCCAGATCATCGACGGCGCGACAACAATGCCAGATCATAAATAATAATTTAAGAGAAGAAGAAAAAAAAGTCGAAGGAGGAGCAGCCGGCAGCAGGCAGGGGCATGCCTCTAAACTGTAAAAACAGGTAACCTTCAGAGAGGTTCGGATCTCTTAGCCTCGAAAGAAGCCAAAAGTCATGTAGATGCAGCCAGAGAGGCGAGCGAAGAGCGCAGCAAATTGCCACAAAAACCGAAGGACGCATATTAATTTTTATGACCATTGCATAACCAAAAAAAAAGGAGGCAGAGAAGAGGCAGGAGGCCAGGACCTTCCGCCTTGCAGGTGACTTCCTAATGGCCCTTTAATCCCAATTTTTGGTTGGGAAATTCCTCCTCATTTATGACTAGCAAGTGACAAAAAGACAAAAAGAAATCATAAAAATCAGCAGCAGGTCAACAGGTCAGGTTTTTGCCTTGCACTTTCATTTGCCCAAGAATTTTCCTTTTGTTGTTGCATTTTCAAGGACATTTTGGGCATTAAAAAATTGACTTTTCCTTGAGCAAAATTCGGTGTCTTTAAGGTAGATTTTTGGCAAATGGTTTTCAGATATTTTTGGGCATAAATATAACAGGATTTTTAGGTAAAATTTTATAGAAAATTTTGACTGATTTTAAGGTAAATTTTTGGAAGAATTTTTGGGCATAGTTTAAGGTAAATTTTCTGCCATTTTTTCTGTAGCTTAAGGCAGATTTTTGGCTTTGATTTTAGGTAGTTTTGAGTCGATTTTTGGCGTAATTTCGCAGTTTTTTCTGCCTTAATTTTAGGTAGTTTTTCCTTAGTTTTTCCCTGGCTTTCAATTTGTTTTCATTCGCGTTTTTTTGTGTGTTTTGCTTTCTCTTTCTGCTGCTGCTGGATTTTTGTTGGGCTGAAAATGTTCTGCAAATATTTTTGGGTTGTGTTTCGAGGAGTTCTCTCTCGTTTTTTGTTTTTTTTTTTGGTGAGTTTTTTGCGTTTCGTTGTCGCTTGGGTATCTCTTTGCCATAAATCATTGTCACCCGCTTCGCTTCGGTTCGTTTCGGGGCGCAATGTCACTGCGAGGCGCTGCGGCAGGAGCTTCCCCGCTGGGCGACTGGGGGCCTCTCGTAGCGGTGCCTCGTAGCTCCCTCTAGAGCTGTGCGCCCTGCATAGGCCCTGCCTCTCAATCCTTGGCCCCGGGATACACCCATTTCAACTTCATTTTCGACTGGAAAGCCCCCCCTCTGCACAGCCCTGCCCTGCACAGTGCCTGCAAATAGTACGAGTGCTGAAAGCCAGAATTGCATTTTGCTGCAGTAACAACAAACCCTTTTTGGGGTCTAGTATTTTTCTCGGAATATAGAAGGTCCTTTTTTACTGCTGCAGAAACCACAACAACAAAAACTACAACAAGTTGCACAGGCCTATAAATATTGGCGGTTTTTATGCAACAAAAAGGGGAAATATTTTAGGGAATATTTTAGAATTTTTTTAGTTTTTTAGTTCATTTAAAAAAAAAAAATTTCTTATTTTTTACTCAATAATTTAATCATTTCAAGTACCAAACAAAGTAATAAAATAAAATAAAAAATAAATAAAATAAATGTATAATTTTTTAAAATCATTTCCTTGAGTTTTTACTTAATATTTTAATCATGTTTAAAACCTATACATTTATTTTGTATTTTTTTTATATTTGAAAAATGTTGTGTACTGTTTTTAATACTTTTATAAATCGTTTGTAGTTTATTATATTTTTACCATTTGGTTTTAATATCAAAACATTTTATTACTCTATATTTTTATCATTTTAAAAACCTATTCATTTATTTTATTATATTTCAAAATTTTTTGGTTTGTTTTTAAATCATATTTGTCATTTTACTCAATATTTTAATCATTTCAAAAACCCTATCAATTAATTTTGAAAATTGTTTTTTTGTTCAATAATATCAAAACATTTTTTTACTCAATATTGAAATCATTTTAAATACCTCACAATTTAATTTATAATTGAACTATATTTTAAAAATGTTGTTTATGTTTTTAGATCCTATTTCTTGCCTTATTTGCATTCCACATTATTTTTTTAAATAGTTTTTATTTTACTATATTTTTTATCATTAGTTTTTAATAGCCCAACATTTTGTGCTCAATATTTTAATCATTTAAAAAATATAAGCACAAAATGTAAGATAAATACAATTCGAAGCTAATTTTAGCACAAAAGAAGTACATAGGATAGGTCCCAGTGGTCCCTGCAATGAAACGATAAAGAAAACTCCATGCGGCCATTTCCGTCGGGGCTTATCAAAGTCCACTCCCCCGATCCCCAGGGGCAGAGGGAGAGAGAGAGAGCGAGAGCGAGAGAGACCCTGCAACGCCCTCAAACCGCAAGCAAATCCCGAGATGAAGCCATTTTTTTTACCAACAAATAAAAGCACAAAAAATAAACTGATTTCATTTAAAAATAATACCGTTTTTGTGCCGCCTTTTGTTTCGCTTGTGTGAAGTTTTTGGAGATTTTGTTGGATTTCTGTGTGGTTTTTTGTTGTTTTTCTGTGCATATGATTAATTAGCCATCGTTTTGGTCGTTTCGTTTGTGTCGCCATCCATCAATAGAGGCATTTTATAATATTTTAATTTCAAATCCCCGAAACCCCAAACAAAAACAAGTTTTCTTTCATTGTCTCCAAAGGTTGTTTTTTTTGGTTAACAACAATTTCGTTTATTTTGTTGCCGAGTTTTTGGTTTTGTTTTTTCGAATGAGGAGGCTCTGGCTCTGACTCTGATTAATGTTTTTACAAAAGACTTGTCGCCGCAATATAAATCTTTTTTTAAGGTGTGTGTTAGCCCTGAAGTGCGAAGTTGATTAAAAGTTGAATTGAGATGAAAAATGGTGGAGAGAAAATTCAACAAAAATGTGGAAAAATTTTAGAAAAAATTGTCCATTTCTGGGGACATTTCTCTGATGTTTCGTAAATATTTAAGCAATGAAAAATATATGATAAATCATATTTCTATTATCAATATTAGGTTAAATTTTCCACTATTCAAATTGTAGGAAATATAAGGGGTAAATAGTGAAAAATTATATTAAAAATTGGGTTTCAAAAATTGAGATACTAGTAGATGATTTTTCTAAGTAATATTCAAAATATTTGCAATTTAATTTAAAAGAAAATAATATGGAAATAAATAGAAACAAAATATAAACAAATTATGCGGAAAAATATACAAATTGCAGAAAAAATTTGCTTTAACGCTTTTATAATATATTTTTCTATATATAAATAGTAAAATATTATACTGAAAATTGGGTTCAAAAAATGGTGATAAAAGTATATGAATTTTTAGAGGAATATTCAAGATATTTGCAATTTAAATTTAAAAAAAAATATAGATAGAAATAAATAGACAGAAATATAGAACAATTTTTACAAAAATGTGTAGAAAAATATAAAAATTGCAGAAAACATATGCTAAAGCGCTTTTATAAAATATTTTTCTATATGTTATACAATTTTCTAAATATTTACATATTTTTTAGATTGAAAAATCCCTTACAAACCATCTAAAACTGACTTTAAACCCTATTTGAAGCTAAAAACCTTTGAAAAATTTATGGAAACTCGTATTAAAAACTTTGGAACCCATAAACCATCCATGATGGGGTTATACATAGATCTCTAGACCCCTAGATACATACATATTTCCCATAATAATACAAAATGTAACCCACTGTATGCATCGAATGTCTGCCCTTTTTTTGGGCCCATAAATCACGGCAAAAAGTTTTCTGCATTGCAAAACAAAAACAAAAACAGACACAAAAACAAAAACACAGAGAAATAGGTAGAGTGGAGAGGAGTTTATGATTTTGTCAGCTGTGTAACATTTCCAGCTGATTAAATCGATTGAATTATGAGTAAATAATACCGACAATCGATGGGATTTGATAAGAGATGGGAAAATGAAATGGGGAAAATATACAGAGGGAAAAATGGGGGCGAAAATGGCTACAAATATGGGGTAAATGCAAAGGGAAAATGTGGAAATGTGTCAACAAATAAAATTGCACAAAAAAATTGCATTAAAAAATGGAAAAATATTTAAATTTACGCGCAAGTGCAATGAGAGAAAGGGGAAAATATAGAGAAAAGGAGAAGCAGAGAGAGAGAGCGAGAGAGAGATAGCGAGGGGTTAAGTGGCAGACGCCACACGAGGAGGAGAGTGCGACAAATATGCAAAAGGCCACCAGACAGACGACCGCCCGACCCGAACCGACAACTGGGACAACACCAACAACAAGGGCGGAGGACGAAGGACATAGGACGCAGGACATAGGACAACTGCAACGCAATGGCCGCATAAATTTTCTATGCGAACCCAAAATCCTAGCAAAGGACTGGGCTGTATCCATGTGTGTGTGTGTGTGCATCTGTGTGTGTGTTCCATTCGGTGGGAAGTGAAAACTATGTTGCCCAGGATATGTGCAATAATTCACAAAAGCAGGAGAGAAATTCCAAGTTCAAAGCGGCCATTACTCGTGCGGTCGGTCGTAGGGGCCGCCGCCCTGGAACTCCGCCGTTGCTCCTTCTGCAGCTTCAAACTTCTCTAAAAATAGGTTGGAGGGTGGGGAGGGGCCTTCTAGGCCCTCCAAATGGGCGTTAAAATTTATGCAAATGGCTAATAAGCCTGTCAACAGTTGCTGCAGCAATTTTGTTGCACAGCAAATGAGTGATGGACCTGGAACCTGGACCCTGGTCCCTGGTCCCTGGACCCTGTATCCCCAAAATGAAAAACAACTTTTTGAATTATGAAGTGTTGAATCTCTCTCTCTCGCTCTCGCCCGAGTTCTGGCTAAAGTTATAGCTGCCATTTTACACTTAGAAAAAGATTTTGGGTTGAAGAAAGTTTCGAAAATATTTGGTGGATGCTCAAATATGTTGTAGAGAACAAACAATAAAGTCTATATATTTTATTCCAAGTTTCTTTGTATTATAATATTTATAGGAAATATTAAAAAAGAACTCTGCCCTGAAGAACCTTCTTAAGGAAATAGAAAACCCATAAAAAACTATTTCTGAAGAGAGATTTATTTTTTAAGTTCTTTTTGGAACCATTTCTTGATAGATTTACAGATTTCTAGTATCTTAGATACTTACATTTAAGAACAACTTTCTAACGGGCTCTCCAAACCTATATTTCTCCTATAAACTCTAGAGATTTTCTTTGATTTTCGGATTATGAAATACTTAGAAGAACTATGTTTTTCTTTGAGAGAAATCCCATAAGAAACTTGTATTTAAGAAGAAAACTTTGTTTTTTATGGTTTTATTTATATAAGATTACAATTTCTTGACAAATTAGGGATATTACTAGGCAATTACTCATATGATCGGCGTCTTTTATGTTCCAAATCATAGCTTAGATATTTCATGGCAATTTCTCATAGAAAAGACTTGTGCTTTATATCAAAATTACTTATTAAAATGTGTATATAATTTATAACATATTTTAGGAATTATTCAAGAACCTTTTCCTATAGGCAACATAGAAAAAGATACCTAGATACAATAGAATATAGCCCAAATCCCTTTGGACAGCTCTTTCTCAAACCCCATTTCTTTCAGTGAACCTTTAACCCACATCTAGCCCATAAATTAACCCAAGTGTGGCTCCGTTTCTCCCCCTTTAGGAAAATTGAATGCCTAAGACCCAGTCGCTTACCTTTTAAATCCAATAATGTGTGTGACTGACTCTTATCCTTGGAATCCTGGGGTCTCAATGTTTTAGCCCCCCAACTTTTTTGCACGTGCCAGAAAAACACTTTTTGTTGCGGCAGAAAACTTTTGCTCTTCTTTTGTATTTGACTTTTTTTTTTGGTTGTCTTTTTTTTTATTATTATTTTTTAAGTGTGTAAATATTGCTCGTGGACTAGAAAATGTTGAAAGTTTTTCAAGTTTTCAGGCTGGAGGATTATACGATATAATATATATATATATATTTTATATGGTAAAAACACTTAGATTTTAGGGATTTTTAGGGATTTCTTTTTATTTTTGGCTTTGGATTTTGCACAACAAATCGGTAATCCCTATATGGATATATCTTCTATGTTTTCTGGGTTTTGGGATATTGCACAAATCGAGGATTGAGGCGGCACCGGAGACACCGGCTCGACACCGACCTTTTCGAAAAAATTGCGCGCGCGAAAATTTTCTTATGGGAATTTTGTCTTCTTCCTCTCTGTTTTTGTAGTATCTTTGCCGGACAAGGTCCTCGGAGCGACTGACGACAGGAGGCGGGCAATAATTTGTTGTCTGGCTTTTATGATAATTTTCGATATCGCTTTTATGATCTGTCAATTGGCGAACCGTTGGACGTTGCACGGTGGACGGTGGAGGCGTGGCGTGTGGTGTAACAACCGCGACGACCGTAGGCGACCGAATAGTCGCTAGTTCTTCTGTTGAGAGACCCCAAAAAGTGTTTGATGCGTAGTTTTTTGTGGGATACTGTGCAAGTAGAGGGCGGCGGTAGGTCCCGATCCCGGTGTCCCTCCCCTCTCTTTCTCACGCACGCACGCACGCACCGACGGACACACACACGCACACGCACGAGAGCAAACACGAGGCGGGCAGCTAAAAGACGTAACGTAACGGGGTAAGAAACGGTAACGGGTAACACGTCGTGTGGATACCACCGTCGAGTGCTTTTTTGATGTTGATTTCTTTACGAGTTTGATAGAACTAAACCCATAAAGCATTCAATTCGTAGCATATAGCTCTCCTCTGCCATTCGGCATGTGAAAATCCTTATTAATCCAGAACGTGTGCGCCAGCGTCAGCGCCAGCGCCGGCAGCAGCCGCAGCAGCAAAACGGCACGCTGGCAGCGGAGTATATAAATAATCTTATAAGAAACTCGTGTGAGCGCAACCGGGCAGCGGCCAAAGAGAGCGATTTTATTTATGTGACTGCGCTGCCTGGTCCTCGGCCACAGTCAACGTCGCCGTCGCCGTCGCCATCACACCATAAAGCATTTGGAAGAGCAGCACAAGAAAAAAAAAAAAGCTGCACTCTCTCTGCCTCTCAGAGAGCAGCAGAGTGAGTTATGCTGCCGAGCGCTCTCTGCGTAATTCAGAGAGTCGTTGGTCGATTTTCGCATTCGACAGCTTTTGCGGTACTTTCTCGAGGAGAGTAGACTCGCCAGTGCAGGGTGCGCACTGGTACACAGTAAATAGTGGACCAGGGGAAATAATACGATCAGAAACGTCCAAGGCGCTCTCAAGAAGTGGCAAAATTCCGCTATTAATGCATTAATATACAGAAAAAAGCATCAATGATGTTTTCTGTCTGATGTCTCTTGTCTTTTTACATTTTCCAAGTTAATTATGCCAGCTTCCAACAGAGGGATCTAACGGGATTTATTGGTGAATTTTGGTATTTTTTTAATTTAGTTTTTATTTCTCAATAGTTTTCTAAAGAAGATTTTGGGTAATATAACGTTTAAATAATCGAAAGAGTGTTTCATTGAAAGAAAAAGTGCGTCCCATAATTTCTTCCACTTTGCCGCCGGCAGAAACAATCATGGCCGTGCATTTACCGTACAGATAGATCTCTGGGAAACAGAAAGCAGAACAACAAATCACACGCACGCATAAACCACCCCAACAGCAAAGCAAAAAAAAACAAAAATGAACCAACAGCTCGCTCTCTCTCTCTCTCTCTCTCTTTTTCTGATTGCTCTCACAGCTGTTGTTGCTCTTCCCCCGGCCACTGCGGCCACCCGCTGAGATCCAACAACAAAACTTGGCCGACTTTATGCTTCTGTCCTCTGCTGCTGCTTACTCTCTGCCGCTATTCTCTGCTTCTGCCTCTGCCTGCGTCGGCAAATGTGCGCTGCGCTCGTCGTAAACAGGGAGGAGTCATAAAGCATTCTCAGCTGTCGCCTGCACACACACACACACACACACAAGCACTCGCTCTCCCTCTGCAAGATGGATGGTCTGGTGTGCGTGTGAGAGCGAGCCAGCGCTAGAGCGCGTGCGAGCGAGATGGCCAGATGCCGGCCGCGTTAAGTGTGACGAATGTGCCATTATTTTGCTTTATGTGTGTCGTGAGCGAGCCGCCGCCGCCGCCGCCACTGCCACTGCCGCGTGCTGCTCTTTTTTCAATTGGGATTTCTCACATAAATTTACGCAGTCGACGTCGCCGTTGACTTCGACGCCCGCATTGACGTCCACGTCTGGCCTCTGCTGACGTTGACAGCGTCTGAGCGGCGCTTGGAGTTGTTGGAGCTTCTTGCTTTTCGCTCTTTTGCTGGCTCCTCTGTTGGGGCTTTCGCGAGAGAAACATTTTGTTTGTCGCTGCCGCACGAGGTCCCAGCAACGGAACTTTTCTGTGGGGGACTCAGAAATGCCAGCGGCAAAATGGTGCTCCTTGGATTGTTTTTGGCCAGTGTTTTTTTTTTTTAGGGTTTTAGTGTATCTTTGGAGATCTATAGATTCGATTTTAGATGTTTTAAGGAAGTATTGCTGGCAGAATGTAGAAGATTCTTCGAAATTTACTTAAGAAATTTAGGAGGAGTTTTCTTAGGGATGGACTATATCTAATGAATGGTATGCCCATTTTTGAGGGTTTTGGTATAAAAAGGAACTATATTTGGGATATTTTATGGCTCTATTTATTTTTTGGCGGAGAAATTTTAAGAATTCCATATAAAGAACTGTTTCTGAATGATGTTCTATCAAGATTTGGAGTTCCTGAGGCAGTTTTTAGAATATATTTGGGGTTTTGGATATTTATTATAGATTTTTGTGATGGTTTTTGGTATTTCTGGCAAGCCCATGAATGAATCCTTTTGGTTTTTAGATATTTTAAGGAGGAAACGTGGGAGAAATTTTGTATATTCTTCAGAGTTTTATTCTGGAACAGGATTTCTAGGTACACTTCATGATTTCAGGGCCCTATAGAGGTCTAAGGAGATGTATTTTTTTTATATTTAAAGAACAAGAATTTATTTAACCATTTATACTATTAATTTATAAAATATATATATAATGCAAAAAATATTAAAAATTATTTAATTTGTAAATCCAAAATTTTTTTGAATTTCTTTGAAAATGTTCAACTTTTCAGCCCCAATTTTCCACTCAATTATGTTGCAATATCAAGGCGAAATAAATACCAAGGGAGAGGGGAGTATATAGAGCGGATGAATTGGTTTTAAAAGGACACTTGGCGCCTACCCCCGGCCCCCTCCCCCACCAATCCTTTTTATAGCCTGGAAGGTCTTGGGGACCAAACGCATCGCTGCTCTTTGACAACTGTTTCGGCTCTAAATCATTCATTCATTCGGTATTCGGCGGAGAGAGGGACTCCAGGATCACAGTGGCTCAGCTGCGGGTCCTTTTTTCATTCCAATTCCAAGGTGAATGCCACAGACAACAACAGCAAAACAGCAACAACAAGCGGAGCTCTCTGGTGCCCCCCAAAAAGCAGCGCCGCTCCGTTTCCGCTCCAACAACTAAAATAACAAGAGAAATCGAACGGCGCGCGTGCCGTTCTGCCTTTGGAGATTGGAGACACAGGGACTTTAAAAACCTGGTTACCTCTGCCTCTGCCCCCCTGCCCCTGCCCCACCCCCGTGGGCTGTGTGCTGTGTGTGTGCCACAGGAAGAGTCGTCGTCCAAAAACAAGTGATCGATGAAGTTGCCCGCCAAATTTACGACGTGAAACTTTGAATTGTTTCTCGCATGTCGCTTCGATTTTGCCATCTGCCTGCAAAGACTCCATGCCCCATGCCCCATGCCACATGCCCCATGGCCCCCACACCCCACCACACACAAAACTCGTCTCGAACGAACCTTCACCTTGCGTTTCCTTTGCTTTTTGCTTTTGGTCTTCTCTTCGTTTCAGGGGGGGGAGTGCAGCGGGCGGACTTTCAAGTGCAAAACTTGTCACGGAATTGCCTTCAAAATGTTAATTTATTTAAATTATTTTGGCTTTCTTATTTAAATATTTATTTACATTTTTTTTCTTAAATCTAAATTAATTTGAATTTTTGAATATATTTATTTATAATTATTATTTGGGTTTTTAATTATTGATTTAAATGAATTTAACTATTTATTTAAAGGTATTTAATAACATATCAAAAATGATTTAAATATTCAATATTTATATGTTGAATAAGTTATTGAAATGTATTTAATGTATTAATTAAATTAATGTAGTTTTTTATTGAATTTATTTCATTTATTTTCGAAATTGTATTTGTTTTTTATTGAAATGTATTGAATTATTTATGGAAATTTATTTAATTTTTGATTTAATTTATTTCATTATTTATGGATTATATTAATTTTTTAAATTGTAATTTATTCCGATTTTTATTAAAATGTATTTAGTTATTCAATGAAATTTTTTATATTAATTTTCAAGATTTATTTTATTATTGATTTGTTTATAATTTGTTTATATATTTTTAGAAATTTATACATTTTTTACTGCAATTTATTTAATTATTCATTTAAATACTTGTTCAACTTTTGGTTAAATTTAACCGATATTATTTATTTAATTATTTTTTTCAGTTCATTTCATTTCTATTTGAATTAAGTTAATATTATTTCAGTTAAATTTACATAATTTATATTTATTGTTTTATTATTATAATTTAATTTCCCTTTTAATTGTTGTGCAATTTTTACGTGCATATTTTCAAAAGATAATCATTGAAATCGCTTTATTTTGATAGATTTGTCTGCTAAATCATTCCTAGCCGTGATTTATTGTTGGAACTCCATGTAAGAGTCATGTTTTATCTATGCAAATGATACGTTGACATATATCTAGAAAGATTTGCCACGATTGATGTGTTCAACGATAGTTAAAACTTGTTTAATGATCAATCTTTACTAGGCCACGGTATGACGATACAAATTATATCTGAATAGCGATTAAAATTCAAATGGAATAAAATAAATTTGTTTTTTAAGTTCCAAGTGTTTAAATGTCTTGGAAATTGTTGATAAAACGATGTCCAAAGTTGGATTTTATTTATTTATTTATAATTAAATGTTTAGAAATTTTAGAAGCAAGGGAATGAATTAATTTAGAATTATTTTTATTTATATATTTAAATTTATATAATTTTAATATTATTTAGAACCAAAGACCACCTTTCAGGACTTAAAAAAAACACTTAACGCCTCAAAGAAATAAATTTAGAAGAGATTTTCGAATGTTCCATTTAGATATTTGTCCAATCGTGGATACAAACTAGTTTTCCTTAGTTCTGTTTATAGTTTTTCTGCTGCAATTTTCATTCATTGAATAGTAAAATCATTTGAGAGAGGTGCGACTCCACTTTGACTGTTAGATTCCGCTGCAGTGGCAGTGGCAGTGGCAGGTACAGCGGCAGTGTGTGGCATGCAAGCGAATAATCAGTCAAGTCGTTGAAGTGAGTCAATAAATAAGGCCTTAAGGCCCCGCTCCCCGTTTCCCTAGATCGCTGCACCGAAGACAGAAACACAGGAGGAAAGTGTGGCAGGAAACAGGGAGCTCTGTTGACATGTGTGGAGGGGTGTGGAGGGTATGTTTGGGGCTTGGGGAGTGCGAGTACATATGACAACATTTTAATGCTCATTTATCATAATTTTGTGCCCCTCTGCTGTGGCTCCAATTGCATGCCCAACCCCGAGAGCGGGGGGAGGCACCTTTAGGGGGGAAATCCTTGATGAAATTATGTCCAAGGTTTACCGATTGATTCGCGGGGAGGGGGGTTTCGGTGGGGTTCCCGAAAACTTCTCGCCATTTAATATTATTTATTTATCAGTAAATAAATCCACAAAAACTATAACCATTTCGGGGGTTCATCTTCATCTAAATAATGATATGATTATGGAAGACCTTCAGGGTGGGGGGAGGGGGGGGAGGGCCTGGGCCTTGGGGGCAGGCAGTCATCTATTAGATAGATATATTTATGTGTATCTCTCGGATCGAATGAGCAGCAAAATGCGTGTGCGGCCATTAAAATGAAAGAAGGGCGGAACCCGAAAGTGGGCGGTACCCCTCCTGGGTGGGGCCTCTACTGTTGTTGTTTCCCTTGTAGTTGGGGCCTTCTGAAATACGATGTGGCAACACCCCGAGGCGCCACACACACACACACACACCCCACTCTCCCACCCTCCCACCCTCCCTTGTTTCTTCTTCTGTTCTTTTTTTTTGTGCTCTCCTTTCTCGCACGCACACGCACGCACGCACTCGACACATGGCGCTATCGGCGCTTCCGGTGCGTGCGTCTCCACATCTGCCACGCCACGGCACTCCCACTCCCCCACCCCCCACTTGGCTGCCATGACCGCCGCCCCTCCCCCCTCTGAGGAGGTTTTCTCGTGTGGCAGAAGGAGGCGCCCAGGCGTGGCCCAAGGCGATTCCTCAGAAAACCAAAAAAGAAGAAAAGAAAAGAAAAACCAAAGAATCTAAAACGCAATAACTTTGGGGTGAAAATAGCCGAAAATATGGAATGGAGAGCCACAGAGTCGCAACAACAACAAGAAAGGCGCAGAAAAATTAAAAAACAAAGTTAAAATGCCCTTTAAAGAAAAAACTAAAATAAAAAAAATAAATTATGAAAAATAAATAAGTATAAAAAATATATATATATATATTAAAATAAAATAAAATATAATACAAAAAAAAGTATATATAAAAGTAGTTAATATTAAATATTCAAAAATATTTGAAATATAAACAAAAATAAATATATCAAAAATATAATAATTTAAATAGAAAACTACTAAAAACATACAAAAAATTATAAACAATAAAGTTTAAAAAATTTAAAGAAAATCTTTCGAAAATCCTTTGAAAAATAAACAAATATCTAAAAGAAAGGTATAATATAGCATAAAACAATTATATAAGTAGCACAGAATAATTTCAGTAGAAAAGGGTGTTTTTTTAGAAGCTGAATTTGTAACAAAATGGTTTAAAAAATTAAAAATAATTTTAAAAAATGTATTTAAATATGTATTTATTTCAATTTGTATTTAAATAATAGTTGAATTACTCAATTAATTGCTAACGTTTATTTAGTTGATATTTTAAGTAAAATAGATCTCAAAAAGTAAAAAAAATTGGTACATATTCCTAAAAAAAAAATTGCTCTTCTTAGGAGCTGAATTTGATTTTTACTAAAAATTTGATCATTAAATGGAGGTTACAAAAGAGGTTAAGACTTTCCTCTCAAGAATTCAGATTCCTAAAGAATTTTTTTTTATTTTGAGGGAGTATAATTTAGTTTTCTAAATTTGTTGTTTCCTGAATAGTATATTCTAATATTACAAAATATTTGTTGAATTTTTAAAGGTAAATTTCTTTGTAAATGATTTTTTATATTTATTTTCAATATACTCCCCCAAAGAAATTCTTCTTTTATTTTTCTCTTCTTTTCTTATATCACCCCTCTTAGCGGTAAGGGTATTCCAAAAAAGGAAAGAAAAAAAATCCTCCCGAAAATAATAGAAATAAATTCCATTGTGCGGTGGCTCTGGGGCTCTTATCTATATGATTTGTGATTCCTGGGGTGTTGTCGTCGATGGTTGTTGTTGTTATTGTTGTTGTTGTGGGTCCATCCTGCCCGCCTCCCCCCTACCCTCCGAAAAACAACAGCCTAATGGAATTCCTCCTGCAACAAGAATCTAAATACAAGCAAAAAAGGACTTCCCCCCTTCCCCTTTGAAGCTCTAGAGTATTCTTGTATCTCAAAGATACAATATTTCGCACATAAATTGTGCAAAGCAAGACAATCTATCTTTCATTTCGCCCGCACCGTGGAAAATCTTTTGTCAAATGACAAAAAAAAAACACTGCACAAAAATTTCCCTGCCAAGGGAAAAAGGAGAAGAAAACGAAACGAAACGATGAAAATGCCACAAAATACGGAATATAAATAATAACCTCATAATGTCGTGAAGTATCTGCCAAAAAGAAACGAGGAATAGAAGCCATCTGCAGGGGGGAGGAGAGCGAGAGGAGAGAGGAGACTTCAGAGGGCTCCAGGGAACAGAGAAAGAGAGGAAGGAGGCAGGAGAAAAGAGCAAAGAGAGTCTCCAAGGCGCTGGAGGAGCCCAAGATGAACGTTCATTCCTTGTATCTTTTCATATATTATTATAATGCGGATAAAGAGATACAATTTCATTGATATCTCTCTCGCCTTAAAAACAACAACAACAACAAAAAAGTCGCAATATACGCCAGAGATTTATTACCCACGTGAAGATGGATACTCCCCCCCATCCCCCCCTCCCCCCTTGCCCCATTCAAAACTTGACTTTGGCTTATTCTTTTTTTTTTTGTGGCTAAAGATTCATGTTCATGGCCAAAAGATACAGATACAGGACAGCAACAAAAATTATCAAAAATACAACAAAAAAATACATACACAAGATACACTTTTATTGTGCCGCTAAAAAAGATACAAAAGATATTGCTGCAGGAAGATGCTTCCCATACTAAGATACAAAGATACATTTTGGCGAGGGAACAAACGATTTTTGATAAATGAACATCATTAGAGTTTTCATTAGGTGGAAAACATTCATCTTCCAGGGGCAGGGGCGGGGGGCATGTGGCAGGGAGGGGCTTGGGGCATTCCTCGGAGATGAACGTTCTTTGGTGTGCAGTTTTTAGGTGTATCTTTTGTTATTATTTTGGGGAAATTAACGCACTTTGAAATGCCTTCAAATTAATATAGAAATTTTTCAAATTTTTTTGTGGAAATTAAAAAAAAAGGAAATTCCGAAGGGACAAGAAAAAGATAAATATCTATGGAAATTACATAGCTCAAGTTACATTAAATAGATTACGGTATATCAAAAAGATTAAGATACACTAACTAGATTTAGATACATTAGATAGTTTAAGATACATAAAATAGTCAAAGATACATCTAAAAGATTAAGATGTTCTAGATATATTAAGATACTATTAAACATTAAAAAAAATTAAGATACATTCAAATAAAATTAAGATACATTCAAATAAAATTAAGATACATTAAATAGATTTAAATGCATTAAATAATTTAAGATACATTAAACAGATTACGATACATTAAAAAGATTAAGATACATTATATAGATTAGATAGATAGATTTGTATCTTATAGCTTATCATTTGAGAAAAAATACTTCCAATAGAATTTTCCACTAGAGACTTTTTTTTATATTTTTTACTTAATTTTATTTAATCTTAACTCAGATTCAAAACACATTTTAGATACTTTTCTACCCTCAAAAGGTGCAACATCTAAAGGAATATTTTGAGCACTAGAATTTTGAGAATATTTCCATTAAAAAATTTGCAAAACTCTTGATTTTTTGGTGCATTAAATTTTCATTAATACATTAAATAATTAATTAATTAATAAATAAAATTATATTAAAATTTCCAGCACATTAAAATTCATATTTTTCTTCAATTTATGTGCTCTACATTTGTTGTATCTCTGCACACATATCTTTCCTACAGTTCTTCAATAAAAAAAAGATTTTTTGAATAGATCTTTCCACTGGAGATATTTGAGATCGATTTCAGGGCACATACAGATAATATTTATGAGATATTTTAGATACCTAAAAAGTGAATTTGGGGTTACAAATTGGAATATTTATCTATCTTCCTGTCTATCTAGCTATCTATTTATTTTCCACAGTCTCTCTAAGTCTCTAAATCTTTAAAAAATGTCCCAAAATTCTACAGTTTTAAGTGCATAAATTCCTGTTCAAAATTCATAAATATCTTCAACTAATTCGCTCCCCAAATAAATGTATCTATGCACCACAGAAACCATCTTTTGCTAGCTTCTCTTTGGTTATATTTTCCCTTTCAAAAACCATTGTTTATTTGAGTTCATCTTCGTGTTTTTCGAGTGCGGAAAAACCTTGAAAAACCCAACCGAGAAAAAAAACATTCCGTATTGACCATGAAAAGCGAAAGCGAAAGGCCACACACCTGAAACAATGAAAAGTCAGAGGGCAATGCGAGGGCGAAGGTCGCAGCCAGAGACTGGAGAGCACTGACCCTCGGAAAAACACATTTGAAGAGCGGAAAAAGGGAGTGCAACAATCATCAGGTGGTAATTAAACTCTCCGCTGCGTCTGGTTGCACCGACATGTGCCCCTGCCACACGTAATAATGCATAAGGCGGCGGCGGCGGCGGCGGCACCAATAAAATGCAATAATTGTTGCAAGTGCGGCAGGGAGGCAGTGCGGCATTGCGGCGTGTCCTTGCCTAGAATTTTAGTGTTTTGCCACAAGGTCATGGCCTCAGCGGTACTCCCAGGATTCAGGATTCAGGACTCGGAACTCGGAACCCAAGAACCAGAACCAGAGAACCCCCCGAAAACGTAGCGGAACGGAATCCGCCGCCCGTTGCAAGGAATCAAGGTTAATTGTCCATTAAGGAAGAGCAGGGAGGGGGGGGAGGGGAGGGGGAGGGTCTTCCGCTTTGTGGGTAGAAAGTGCAAGTGTCCTGCGGAAATCCAAAATGGCACATGAATCCATGGCTTTGGGTGTTTTTGAGTGTTTGAATGTCTGAGTGTTTGAGTGTTTGAGTGCATGAATATATGAGTGCCTGAGTGGCTTGGTATGCCCTCTGCCCTTCGCTGTATTTTGGCTTATTTATGAGGTCAATGCGCCTCATTCTTTGGCTTTGGAGTCGCCTCTCTCCAGCCCCCTCCCCCCTTCCTTGGGCCGTCTGCAAATGACAATATCCTTCAGGCTTGGACTCGCAAAGGAGGTCCTTTGCTTAGGCAACTAAAAATCGGCTAATAGAAAGGCGAAAACTCCATTAAAATCAGAAAATTTCCAAGCAAAATTTACACAGCAAATTCTTGGATGCCGCAGAGTGGGGAAAAAATTTAAAAAAAGGCGGAAAAATAATAACAAATAATCTACAGAAAAACAGCGGAAAATTATAAAAAATCTACGGAAAAAAAATCGGGGAAAAGAGGAAAACAAATATGTGGACAATATGAAAAAACTTAAATATAAAAATTGGTGAAAAGTTTATAAAATATATATTAAATCTATAGAATAAATAAGCGGAAAAGGAGAGCAAAAATCTGCACAAAAACGGGGGGAATAGGAAAAAAAGCACAGACAAAAAATAATAATAATAATAACAAAAAATGGAAAAAATTAAATAGAAAAATTCCTGAAAAATATTGAATAATACCTACAACAAAAATTATGTAAGAAACAGATAAAAAAATCTACAGAAAAACTAGATAAAATATATACAAAATCTACAGAGAAAAAGGGGGAAAAATAAAAATGAATTGTGAAAATAGTGAAAAATTAAACAGAAACATTGGTTAACAAATTTTGAATGAAATCTACCTAAAAAATTATGGGGAAAAAATAAAACAAAATCTACAGAAAAACAAAAATTCTAAACACAAAAAAAATTGAGGTAAAATTAATAAAATACAGAAAAAGGTAAAGAAATTGAACAAAAATTAAATTAAATTAAATTCCAAGAGACTTTTTTCTTTTTCTTCTTTCTTTTATTTCTAGGATTCTCTTTTCTTATAGACTCTGTCTGTGCCCTCACTCAATAATCCACTTTTTCCTTCGTCCAGTGTCCTTCGAATAGAAAGGAAATCGTTTCCACTTGAAGAGCAGCCAAAGGCCTAGAAAAACCCCCCAAGTAAAACCCCAACCCTGCAGAGCCCCAAGCAAATGAATGTCCATTTTTATGCCCTCGCCAGCCCCTCCTGCGCCCCACACTTCAGCCACCCCGCCCGCCTACGTATAATGAATTCAAAATCACTTCCGATTTGTCGATTGAATAAAATTACTATAATAAATTGGCACGCACTTACGGAAACGAAGAAACAGGCAGAGGGGGAGACGGAGAGAGACGGAGAAGAGCCGAGACTGGGAGAAGATGAAGCCACAAGAAGGAGGAGGGTCTCGGTCTCCGTCTCTGGGAACGTAATCCCCGACTGGCACGAGGCGGCCAGCCCCCAGGATTCCCAGGATTGTCTGTGGCTCCACTTAAAAGAAATTGCCAAATGATAATGATAAAATAAATAAACAAAAACAACAGAAAAGAAGGAAAAAGAAGTACTAGAAAGCGGAGAAAAAAAAGAGGAAAAATAAAGGAAAAATCATAGAAAAAAAAACAAGAAAATAATCTAAGAAAAAAAAGGAAGAAAAAAAAGAGAAAGAAAAAAGAAGAAAAAAAGACAAAAAATAAGAAAAAATCCAAGAAAAAATCTGGAAGCAAAGAAAACCCTTGGAGGAGGGAAAACAAAGCCCTCAACTGAAGGAAAACTCAAATAGAAACTTGTATCCTTGTATCCTTGTATCCTAGCTGTATCCTTCCTTCATGCCCCCCACCCCACCTCCTCGCCACCAAAAACTTCTTCACTTCAAATCAAACGAGAAAATGCCTACGAGAAAAGTTTTTCTCCGAAAACAAGTTTTCTGGGGAGTGGAGAAACAGAGAAAAACCGTAACCAAAAACCGCATTTTCACCGAATTTTCATTTGGGTTTGTGGCTGCCTCCAGCTTTGGTTTTTGGATTCGTCGATGAGTGGCAGGCGACGGGCGACGGGCGACGGGCGGGTAAATCCTGTGGGGAAATCGGAAATCGTCGCACGAACAAGTGTCTCTCCTCTCAGCTACGGGCGGAAAACTTTCTGCCATTTTCCCTGGGGATCAACAAAACCTAATCGCTTATGGGGCAGGCCTCTGGCTCTGAAACGCTGAAGAGTCAACTGGGAATCGGTTTCGACGTATCTTTTCGGTTTTCGGGATGCAAATTCAGATACAGATTCGAGACAGATGTCAATCCACGCAGTTGTTTGTGTCTTTGATTGCTCCTCCTCTCCTTCATTGCCTTTTTCTCCATGGAAAATGGCAGACTTTTCCGGCAAAATGGTTGCATCAATTAGCAGGGAGAAACATTTGTGCATTCGATTCTTGAGCTCTTTTGGCAATTGAAATGCATTTTGGGGTCTGTCCAATCGAAGGCCATTAGAATGCTGAACAGATACAGAAACTACAGAGGGTTTTGTCCAGGAAAAGTCTACAGGAAAACGGAATGGAAGCAGCCTTCAAGTGGAAAATTGAAGAGGAAATCTTGGACATTTTTTAGACCGAATTTCGGTTGAATTTTAATTATTTCTTGAAGCCGTTACTCGTATTCTTTCTGTCTGTATTACGTTTCGCAAACCCCTTTTTCGCACCATCAAGAACCATGGAAACGCTGCCCGCCCCGCCCCATAAGGAATCGAATACTTGATGGAGCGACTACTCTCTCCCGCCGCCCCATAAAGAATGTAGTTCTTCCTCTACCTCAGGCTTGAGGTCTCTCCGTCCGTCCCATAAAGAATGCAATACTTGATGGCGCGCCTGCTTACAGAATTCTTGCAATGCTGCCATCCGTCCGCCGCACCATCAAGAATCAACCATAAATAAATGTGATACTTTATGGCGCGGCAACTCATTTCGGTCGCCCCGAAAGAATCGAATACTTGCTGGCGCGATTGCACTTTTCTGCCGCCCCATAAGGAATCATTTCAATGTGATACTTGATGGCGCGCCTGCCTGCGAAATTAATGCGATACTTGCTGGAGCGGCAAATCTTCAACGCTTCTTTGCTTCTCTGTTTCTCATTCCCTTTTTGCCGCACCATCAAGTATTTCTTTATTAGCTGCGAGGAGGGGAAGGAGGATGGGTTATGGAATCTCTAAGCAAAGCCTCAAAAAATAACTTAAAAATTACCACAAATTATTTACTATCTATATATTATTATTATTTACAATCCATGATTGCCTGTCATGGGGGGAGGGGGGTGGATTCAAGGGCACAACATTTGCATCTGTGCTGGACAGAACGTGCCGTGACCCCCCGGGCATCAAAAACACGAGCACGAATATTTTATTTTATTTTTTCTAAAAATTCAAATTAAAAATTGCCACAAAATGAACATTTTTGAAGTAATTGGCAGTGGAACGCGGAACCAACCGCCGGGTAGATGATGAGATCTTTATTTTTAAAAATAAAAACAAAAAAAGATCAAAGCTCAGCGGAAGATGATGTGTGTGTGTGTGTGTGTGTGTGTGTGTGCGGTAGGTCTAGACCCGAACAAAAACAATAAAAATTCCAAGGCATTTGTGCAATTTTTCTAAACCAAATGCGAAAACGTGTTAACACTCGACAAAACCGAATGAAAATCCATAAAAATGCGAAACAAAAGATGTCTCCCGACTGTAAATTGCATTCATTTTCGTTGTCCGATGTTGCAAGGTGCCAGGGAGGAGCCACCAGGCAACCAGCCACCAGCAACAGCCCCAGAAATATCCCATCAACAATGATGAGCAGATTTACATGCAAGTGCCGCTGCAATGACTTTGGGGCTGCCTTTCTGCCTCTTCTCTGCGTCTCCGTGTTGCACAGTGGCTGTTGCAGTTCCTACGACGACGTTCGCAACGACTTAATTAAAACGTGAGCTAAATGCAGCATGAAATGCAATGAAAAACCTCACCGAATGGCCAGGTGGAAGTGTGGCAATCCGCTCTCTCCCTGTCCCTGTCCCTCCCCCTCCCCCTGCCCCTCTCTCTCTCTGCCTTTTGCATTTCCAGTTATAATTAGTGTCAACAACCACATTACAATGCGCCTGCCAAGGGCCGCCTGCCTGCCTGCCAGCCCCCTGGCTATCCATCCATCGTTTCATTTCGTTGGCTGACAATCAAAATCCGTATCTGTCGAAAACTGTCATTAAACTGGAGGAGGAGGAGGAGGGGCAGGAGGAGGAGGAGGGGACCCCCAAATGGGGAGCAACGAGCAGTCCAAATCGAGGTTTGGTCTTAGCCAAGAACTGCAACGGATTGTGTGCTTGTGTTTTGGGGCACAAATGCAAATGCAACAATTTGCACACTAGTCGGCTGTCGGCTGTCGGATCCCTTCCAGTCCGTCATTCATTTGCGATTCCCATCACGATCTATAGCCAAAGAGCAGGCCTACACAGCTACAGATACAAATATGTGCAGATACAGATACAGATACACCTTTGCTGCTGCTCTGGCTGGAAACACGAATTTTGATTCTTTTTTGTGCCAGGGCCCAGGGTTTTGCATACAAATTTTGGGCAGGGGGAAGGGAGGATAAATAGGGGGTGAGGCCATCGGTATTTCTACGGAATCATTGGGTGAATGAAATCACTAAAAAAGTTTATTTCTAAGCCACAAAATCTAAAGAAAAAGAATTTTCTATTGCTATAAATCCAACCATCAATTAAATATATAATTTCTTTTATTGTGTGACAATTTCCATTAAGCGTATGTCGCCATAATGAACTGCCAGGCCGCATCCTCCTACGCCCACGTCCAAGCCCTTCGCCCACTCCCAAGCCCCTCCTCCCACTCTTCACCGCTAAAAAAGACATACTTGATGGCGCGGCGAAAAGGAATTGAGGGACAAAGAAGCGTTGAAGATTTGCCGCTCCAGCAAGTATCGCATTAATTTCGCAGGCAGGCGCGCCATCAAGTATCACATTGAAATGATTCCTTATGGGGCGGCAGAAAAGTGCAATCGCGCCAGCAAGTATTCAATTCTTTCGGGGCGACCGAAATGAGCAGCCGCGCCAGCAAGTATCACATTTACTTATGGTTGATTCTTGATGGTGCGGCGGGCGAATGGCATTGCAAGAATTCTTCAAGTATTGCATTCTTCATGGGACGGACGACGTTGGGCAGGCATTGATGGCGCGAAAAAGGGATGGAGAGACCTCAATCCTCAGGTAGTGGAAGAACTACATTCTTTATGGGGCGCCGGGAAAGAGTGGCCGCTCCATCAAGTATTCGATTCCTTATGGGGCGGGTCGGGCAGCGTTTCCATGGTTCTTGATGGTGCGAAAAAGGGCTTCAGAAACGTAATAGAGAAGAGTAGCAGCAGATCTAGGAGTACATTCATTATGGGGCGGTTGGGCATCACCCAATTACTTCCTATTCCCCTCGCCGTCCCCCCGTCGCCCTGGCAGTGGCATTACTTTATCTGCTTTCGTATTCAAGTGTGAAGTGTTCCCCGCCCCGCCCCCCGCCCCACTCGACAAACAACGAAACAAATGCAGCACGCAATTTAAATGAGCAAAAAACACCAACCGAACCCTGCCTTCCTTCCCCTCTCCGGCTGCTGCCATCACTCACCCATTTCTACTCCCATTTCTACTCCCCTTTCTATGGTTCCCCCCTCCCTGCCTGCTCGGCCACCTCTTGGGAGCAACTTTCTCTACTACTATTCTCGCCATCTCCCTCCCTCTCTCTGTCTATCTTTCTCTTTTCCTCCTTGCTCCTTGCCACAACTCAAGCTGAAGCAGCGGCAAATGAGTTTTCTCTTCTTCTGTCTGTCTCTCATCCTTCTCCTCCCCCCCTGCAGAACCGCACACCTTTAATCAGCATCTGCTGCCTCTGTTCCCTGCCCCCGCCCCCGCCCCCGCCCCTGCCCCTGTTCGCATCTTCAAGTTGCCACAAAATGCTTTATTGCATTTTGTTGTGTTATATTACCCTCGTGTACCCACAAGCCCACACCCCAAAGAGCGAGAGAGAGAGAGAGAGAGAGACGGAGGCAGCAGCTTGCGACCCGGACACGGGACGACGGACGACGGACGACGGACACGAAGCCAGTCCGGGGCCGTGCGGGCTGTCAGTCTGCCGGGTCCTGGGGCCCTCCAAGCACCACATTCCTTCCACTTCTTTGGGGCACGAATGTCCTTTTTCTTGTTGTTCCCCAACACCCCATTTTGTGCTCCTCCTTCCCGGCTCTCCTCTCTCTGCTTCTCCACCTTCCTACTCTCCCTCTCTGCTCCTCTCTTTCCCCTTCCTCCTCCTCTTTTTTTGCTCTTCTTGTTTTTTCTTTTATTTTCCCTTTTGCTGCGTTTTCTTTTGGCATTTTTCGAAATTAGTTTTCTGCGAGAGATCCAGAGAGGAGTCGTCGTTGGAGTCGGTTTTAATATATAGCATCCCATACATATTTATAGAGCTGCGGCACATTCATCTTCAGGATGTCTCTACGCCCCCCTCAACCCCACTCCCCTCTCCCCCCCTCCCTCCTGTCACCCACTTATTGCGGCATAAAGTAGGAAAAATGGTTGCTGTTTTTTTCCCTGTGTTGTGGGGCAACATCATCAGCAGCAGCCATTGAGAGGCGTTCAAAAAAATCCAACATTAAAAATGCTTCCTCTTCTTTTTTTTGCTAATTTTCTTAGGGGGGGGGGGGGAGGGGAGACACTTTTACTTGGAGACAGCTGATGCCCTCAAAAAAGTTGGTATTTATTTGTCCCATCAAAAAGTCCAAGAAAAAGGCACAGAAAATGGGCCCAAAGGCCTTCAGAGTGGACATCCCCACGACAGATGGGACATTCCTTTCTTCCCTTCGTCTAATTTTGTGCCCATAAACACCCTTTGGGCGGCCACTTTCTTTGTCACTTTCTACTTTGCCAACAAGCGCCAAAAGCTGCCCCAAAAGGAGGCACAAAAATAGTAGAAATCCTGTAGTAAAGCAGAGGGAAATAGTTGTGGAAATACTGCCGAAAAGTAGTGAGAAACAATAGTGAAAATCCTCTAGAAAAGTAGTGAAAAAGTAGCTGAAAAAACAATCGAAGTTCTGCCGAAAAGTATATTGAAAAACACTCGAAATCGTGTCGAAAAATTTATAGAAATAATGAAGAAATCCTGTCGAAAAATGGAGGGGAAAAACAGTCCAAATTCTGTCGAAAAAAAGATCGAAAAGCAAACAAAATCCAGTTTAAAAGTATACAGAAAAAGTGTCGAAACCCTGGAAAAAACAGTCGAAAACTAGATGGAAAAATGGTTGAAATTCTCTAGAAAAAGGTGACAAAAAACAATCAAAATACTGTAGAAAATTCGATCGAAAACCAGCCAAAATCCTGTAAAACAGGAGTGGGGAAAAAATAGTATAAATCCTATTGAAAAGCAGATCGAAAATCAATCGAAATCCTGTCGAAAAGTAGATGGAAAATACAGTCGAAATACTGTTGGAAAAAACAAGAGGGAAACGACAGTCAAAAATCCTGTCGAAAATAAATCGAAAACAGCCAAAACCCTGTAGAAAAGTTGTTAGAAAATCCGTTGAAATCCTGTCGAAAAGCTAATGGAAAAACTGTCCAAATTCTGTAAAACAAACACATAAAACAGTCGAAATCGTGTCCAAAAAGGAGAGGAATAAACCAGTCGAAATCTGGTCGAAAACTGGAAGGAAACAACAGTCGAAATTCTGTTGAAAAGTATATGGAAAAAGAGAAGAAATACTGTCGAAAACTAGTAGAAATCTTGCCTAAATGTCGAGGGAAAAAACACTCGAAATCCTGTCGAAAAATGGAGTAAAAAACCAGTAGAAATCTGGCCTAAAAGTAGATGGAATAGACTGTCAAAATCCTGTCGAAAAGTAGCTGCAAAAACCGCCGAAATTCTCTAGAAATACTGCAGAGAAGTCGATGGAAAAACAGTCAAAATTCTTTCCTAAAATAAACCGATAAACAGCCAAAATCGTGTAAAGAAGGAGTCGAAATAAACAATTGAAATCTTGCCTAAAAGTAAATGAAAAAGCAGGAAAAAATCTGTCCAAAGTAGAGGGTAGCAACAGTCGAAATCCTGTAAAAAATAATTGGAATAAAACTGAAGAAACTCTAGTTAAAATCTTGTCGAAAAGTAGATGAAAAAACAGTCCGAATCCTGTCGAAAAATAGAGTGAAAATAGTCCAGGAAAAAAGAGGGTAACAGCTGTCAAAATCCTGTCAAAAATTAGCTAGAAAAACATCAAAAATCCTATAAAAAAAAAGAGTACATAAAAAACAATCGAAATCCTGTCCAAAAAAAACTCGAGGAATAGGAAAACAGGATCACGTGGTATCCATTGGCGGAATTTAGATGAGAGGCCGAGCAAATAATTCATTCGCTCGTTGCGGCACCAGCAAAAGGGGATTGGCGGTGGCAGGTGGCAGGTGGCAGGTGGCCGGTGGCAGGAGGAAGGAAGAAGGATGGCAGGGTGTGCCACCTAATATCCTTCTGTTTCTTCGTTTTTTTTTCGCACTTTTCAGAGCTCACGCAATTTGCTTGCCAAAAGCCAAGAGAAACGAAGGAAATACGAGAAAACGAAATGTAGGGAAAAGCCAAGAACAAATAAAACATTTTATATAATCTTGGGAAATATATCACACTTAGAGCTACAGCCCATCCCCCCCCCCCCTCCACCTACCCCCCACTCCACCCCGGGAAAAAAAAAGTATTTCCTTTTCTTTTTCTTGGGTTCGTTCTGCATGTCCTTCCTGGTGTCCGATTGTCCTTCTGTCTGTCTCTGGCTCTGTCTCTGGCTCTGTCTCTGTCTCTGTTGCTCAAAGTTCCATTTTCCTTCAGACGGGGGGGTGGGGGCAGGCCAGGCACCATCTTGCAGATGCTTCTCCCACCCCCCAGGGCCAGGACAGGGGGTGGGTCCTTGGCTGCTACGTGCAAAAGGAAAAGCAGGGAAAAAGGAAAATCCTCCCCCTCGAAACACGAACATATTAAATTGCGAAATGCTGCTGCGAAATGCTTTATGGCTTTTCAGTTAGATTTATTTCCATTTTGTATGTTTTATTTATTTATTTATATGCGGGAGAGGGTGGAGAGGGGGGGGTGCCACTTGAGGGGTGAGTTTTTCCCATCTGTGTATCTGTATCTGTGTATCTGTGGGTGTGTGCGCGTATCTGTATCTGTTCTTTTGGGTTCCGTATTTCAAATATATCTTCATGTTGTTGTTGTTGTTGTTGTTGTTGTTGTTGTTGTTGTTGTTGTTGCTGTTTGAAGAATGATAGCGAAACTAATCGAAAAATAATTGGATGTTTTTCGACGCCGCCCCCCAATCCCCGTCCTTCTTTCTCCTCTATCTCCATCTCTTTCTCCTCCTCTTTGGCTTTCTCCTTTCTATTGGTCTTTCCAAATGGAAAAGTTATTCCCAAATGCATCGTAATGTTTAAAAAATTTTAGAAAACAAGAAAAAACGACGCCAAAAACAGCTGCCAAAAGCCCAAAAAAGTCTCGACTTTCTTTCTGTTTTCGAAGGGATTCCTTATTTATGGTTTTTATGGTTTGTTTTGAGTTGAGAATCGCTTATCCCGTGACCTCTGACATCAGTCATAGATCCAGGAATAGCTTCAATAAAGCCACCTACCGATAAAGCCACAAATGGCAGTGAAATATGCAGCCAAAATACACTAAAAAATATATATTACAAAAACATATTTTAAAAAAAATAAAAGAAATAAAAATATATTAAAAAAATATATTTTAACAATATATTAAAAAAATATATTCTAAAAATATAATTAAAATTATTAAAAATATATTTTAAAATATATATTAAAAAAATATATTTTAAAAATATATATATATTTAATTTATTTCAGCATTATTTACAGATATTTCGGTTATCAAAATTATTATTACTTTAAATTTATTATTAAAATTTAAATATTTACATTTTAAATTAAAATTCAATCGATTTAATTTCATTTAGTTCGTATTAAAACCCGTTTATTGCATTCAAATACAGATTGGTTTCTCCAAGTGTAGCCCTAAATATCATCGAAAATATGAGAAACCCTAGAAATCTCATCAGAAACAGATCTGCAAACACAATTAAGGACTCCAAACATCGATTAACACCAATAAAAACACCAACAAAATGCGGAATATCCTTGCAATCAATGGCATCAAAATCTGCGGCCATCATTGGCCAAGGAATATCTGCAGGGGGAATCTCCCACAGGGCGAAGGAGGGGAAATTTATGCATTAAGTGCAGAGCCCCCCCCCCCCCCCCTGGAACCGCAGTGGCAGTGGCAGCACCGCGAATGTCCTCCACTGCCTGGACATTCATTCGCCGATTTCCACTCTGCATTCTGGAATTTTCCGCCCCCGCCTCCACTTTTAATTGAAAACGGCAACGGCAGTGCTTTGAAATGTTCAACATAATCATGTCCTGCGGCCCCACATATCCTGCCAGGCTGAAACAAAAGGACTACTGCACTGAACTGCTGCCTGGCTGCCAGTCCGCCGCCTGCCTGCCTGCTGGACACCAAATTAATTTCGAAAAACAAAATGCCGCTGCCCCTTGCTTGAGCGCTTGAATGCAATGCCCCAAAGGAGGGGAGGGGACTGGCGGGGGCCTTAGGATACGCTCGAACACGCGCCAAAGCCAAACCGCAAGCTGTGCCACCGCCAGTGGCATGTGGATGTGTGCCCCTGTGGAACGTGACACGAAAACGGGGCACCATTGCATTGGCCACCGAATGCGTGCGCCAGCAATTTGATTTTGGCTTTTACGAGGGGGGGATACGCTTTTTGATTTCAAGGACTTTAATAGGGCCAAAATTCAGGCAAAAACTTCCAGGAAAATATCTCCAAAATGAGACTCCAGAAGGGCAGAAATTTGAGGCCAAAAGTGATAAAAAATCTCTATAAAATCTCTCTCTCTGCACCCAAAAAAGGCGTGCTCGAAAATCTGTTTAAAAAAACACTAAAATGTAACCAAAAAAAAAAGCAACAAATTCTAGACAAAGGTGCTAAAAAAAAATCTTTAAAATATCACTTAAATGCATCTAAAAAAAAAGCCTGAAAAATCAGTCCAAAAATGCTAAACAAAATCTCTCTAAAAAAATACCCAATTGCACCCAAAATAACCGCCGACAATGCAGGTCAAAAGAGCTAGAAAACCTGTCCAAAAAAACACTCAAATATAGCCAAAGAAAGCCTGAAAATTCAGGCTAAAAGCGCCAGAAAATCTTCTAAATATATTACTTAAGAGCACCCAAAAATAAGTGCTGAAAATTCAGGATCGAAAACGCTGGAAAATCTGTTCAAAATAACACTTAAATGTAGACAAATAAAAAAGGAAAAAATTATAGAAAAAGATGATACAAAAATCCTTAAAATATCACTTAAATGTATACAAAAAAAAGACAGAGAGGTTAAGCCAAAAGTGCTAAAAAAATCTCTATAAAATCTCTCTCTCTGCACCCTAAAAAAGGCACAAAAGTGAGGCCAAAAGTTCTGGAATATCTGGAATCTAAAAATTGTAGAAAATATCTCCAAAAATCGCACCCAAATGTAGCCAAAGATTATCCAATGAAATGAGTCTCAAAGTCCCTCGAAAATTGAACAAAAATCAAACCAAAACTGCAGCCTCAAAAATGCGATGAAAAATATGATAAATATCCCTTAAAATCGAATCAAAATTCTATAACTATCCACCAAAAAAAATAGTAGCATACTGTCCCTTCGAAAGGTAAACCTTTTTCAAATAAAATAAATAAAATTCCAGCCCCCATTAAATCCCAACTAAAAATAAACTAAATAAAGCCGGGGATCCCTCTATTCGTCTCTATTTTAAGGACTAGAAACACATTCCAATGGCCGCCCAAAGATAATGTCGCACATCGACTGTGAAAACCACCGAAAACGCAGAGATTTATGATGAACAGAAATTGGTAGAGGGTAGGGCAGGGCAGGGCGTGTGGCATGCCACTTACAAGCGCCCATAATCATTTCAACAAGAATAATTTTAATAATTATTAAAAGCAATTCAGGCAGCGCAGGGGCAGGGGCAGGGGGCAGGGGCAGAGGCAGGGACAGGCGTCGACAATTACAAACGACTCGACGATGGGCTGTCGCTGTCTCTCTGTCTCTCTTTCTCTTTCGCTGGTTTCGAGGGACTCTCGTCTGGCAACAGGCCGCCAATTGCTTGTTTGTGCCCCCTTTCCCCCTCCCCCTTCCCCCTTTGCAGCCTTTTACTTTTATGATTGCCTCAGATTTTCAGGCGGCTTGTTCTGCTCTTTTTTTTTGTATTTTTTGATGCGGTTAAAAATTAATACGCGGAAGGATATGGCAGGCAATTCGTTTTGCCTCTCCGACAGACAAAAAGAATACAAAAAAAAACAAAAGCCAACTGAAATTTGAACGCATTTCATTGCTCATGAAAAATTTACATTTGAATAGATCCCAGGGAGAGGGAGAGGGAGGGGGAGATCTCCGGAGGGGAGGCTGTGGTTCAACCGCAGGACAATGGCTGCTCGGCTCGGCTCCGCGAAGGGAAGTCCGCCTCTGTGAGCATTTATGTGGCGTATTGTTTTAATTTTAACTTTTTTGAATCATAATATAAATCGTATACTGCAATGGAGACGTGCAACGAAATGGTGTGCGAATGCGAATGCAATTTAAATAAATTGATTAAAGGCAAGTTTTCACAGAAATTAATTAAGGAAGAATAGTTCTAGGTAAAAGTAATCCTTCCTTGTAATTTCTTTGGCGGATTTTCATAAAAAACAGGGCGACAATCCTTAAAATTTGTTGCAATAAAAAATCCAGATATCTCAATATTTTTTAGTAGATTGCAGACTTTTATCTAACACTGTACAGGTTTTTTGCATGTCCTTCTGTAGGAAAAAAAAGAAACAATATTTCCCTTTTTCGGGTTCTATTTCCAGAATTGTTTTTTTTTTTTATTTATTTAATTTATGTTTTATTTATATTTATTTATTTCCTTTAATTTGTTTTCTAATTATTTATTTCATTTATTTTCATTTATTTATTATTTATTTTCATTTATTTATTATTTATTTTCATTTATTTATTATTTATTTTCATTTATTTATTCTTTATTTTTTTTATTATTATTTTATTTACTTATTTTGTATTTATTATTATTTTATTTATTTACTTTGAATTTATTTTTCATTTTATTTATGTTTGATTTGATTTTATTTATTATTTATTGTTTTATTTATTTCTGAAATCTAAAAGGAGATCCTAAGAATTAATCCATCAAAATTTCGAGACAAAAGAAATAGCCATAGATCTCAAAGATATTTTTTTATTAAAATTTCCCTTCGTTTCGTCTTCTTAAAATCGGCCAAAATGCACTGCAGGAATCGCCAGTTTTTCCTGCAACCAAAAAAATTCACTCTCCCCGCCCACTCTCCACTCTTCCCTCCCATGTGTGTATTTTTTTGGGTGGGGCGGGGACTCCTCATAAGTCGAGTCGTAATGAAATCCTTCGCTTTATTACCATGCAATATTCATAAATTTCATTTCTACACACAACAACCGACCCAAGCATTCCGAGGAGTGCACCAACAGCTACTCTCCGTGCAACGGCAGCAGTGCAGCACAGCAATGTGCAACAATGGCAGGCAGGCAGTTGTGGCAGCATCCGCTGCTGCAGGGCTAAAGCCGAAAACACCCAAAACTAAGAGAGTGCCGACTCTCCTCTCCGCCTCGTTTACTTGTTGAGAGGTGTTGAAAGTGTTGGAATATATATGTAATAAATAATAGCGCTAAGTACTACTTTAAGAATTTACATGCGGCAATTGCTGAGAGCCATGCAGGCAGGCAGGCAGCGGCGGTGGCAGCAGCAGGGCCGAGGGGGGCAAACAGCAGAGAGCGGAGCCACCAAAAGCTAAAGCCAAAGGCAGTGGCAACCAAAAGCTATGGGCTGCACTGAGACAAATTGGGGAGGATCTATTTTGTAGTAGAATAAAGGGGAATACTGAGAATTAATACTGCCAAGGAGATCTATTATTTTATTTCTTAATTGAAGAAAAATCATTTCTCTGAGTATAATAAGTTTCAAATATGCAGATTCGAATCATTCAAAATCATTCATGCCTTTTTTTCCTCGTTCATCTTTACTTATTTACTTATTCATTAACTTTTCCATTCAATCTGCAGTCTCCTAATATCCTTAAATTATTTCATGTAAATTCTATATAGAAAATTCTTCCTTTAATTCGGTATTCCGTATTCGTTCGACTTAGAAATCATTCGATTATTTAATAGAAATAATTACTAATTATTTTTTTTAGGAATCATTATTTCTGTTACCAGCGATCATTAATTATTAAATATTTTATTCGAAATTATTAAATATTTTATTAGAAATGATTAAATATTTTATTAGAATTTATTTTAAATTTTATTAGAAATCATTCATTATTTTATTCGAAATGATTAATTATTTTTTTTTAGAAATAATTACAACTTTTATTAGAAATCATTCATTTATTTATTCGAAATAATTAATTCTATTTTTAGAAATCATTAATTATTTGAATAGAAATTATTAAACAATTTATTTCATTTATTAATCAATATTATCAATTTATTATGTATTATTCGTTATTTTAATACATATATTGTATTATTTTATTATAAAAAATTTAATGATTGCTTAAGCTTCAGACAGATTTAAAATATTTAAAAAAAAATTATTTTCCTTTGAATCATTAATTCATTTAATTCTACATTAGTTCCCCCCAAATTTCTTTCAGTGCACACAAATTTTGACGCCAACATGGCTGCTGGGATTTTCGTACAAACACACACACACACACACACGGACACACGCACGCACACTAGTACGACTCTGTGTGACTTGCATTTTGAATAATCGTTGGACAATGCCACAGGAGGAGCGGGGGGAAGCTACAAGGGATGCAAGGAGAATAGAAGTAGGCGGGGTTGTGGAGCTAGGGGCGTATGGGGGGAGAGGAGCAGCAGCAGCTTTTGGGTGCTTTTGTGCAACGGCTGTGGCATCTCTTTTTCGGGGGACTGTGTCCCTTTTGTTCCTCTCCCTCTTCTAGCACCCCTTTCGCTCTTTCCCCCTCCCCCCATCTATAACTCTCTCCCACTACTCCCCTCTCTGACGCTCTTTTATCATCCAGCCTTCCTCCTGGCCGTGTGTTGACTTAATCCTTTTGAGATTCTGCCGCATAAGGAGGCAGACAGTGCGGCTTGCAGTCCGCAGCATTAATAGAGCCACTAACCAGGCCGGGACTTAGGGGCAATCCCCTACTGTACCCCCTCCCCTGGGACCCTCTTTGTGGAGACATAAATAAAGGTCCGTTGCCCATCAATAATGTCTAGAATAAATGTTGGCTTATTAAATCCCATTTGCGAGCATCAACTTACAGTTTAAATGAAATGAAAAATGTCCCCAAGTAGCAGGGCGACCGGGGGGCAAGCAGGAGCAGAGGGGCACGAACTGAGGCACAGGCTGAGGTGGCAGCAGTCTCTAAGGCTGTGGCAGCACACATTCCAAGGCTGAGGGGCCGGCAAGTGGCGGGAAAGGGGCGGCCAACCCACAGATAAAAAATCCATTAAAATAAGAATGCGATAAGGTTGTTGTTTTTTTTTTGTAGTGAAAGCGTGAAAAAAATTGTCTAAATTTATGCGGCTTTGCCATAAATTTTCGCTAGGGCTATAAGGATATCATTAAAGCGCAACCACACACCCACACACATCCTTCGCAGAGAGAGAGAGAGAGAGAGAAAGAGAGAGAGAGAGACAACTTCTTGGCAAAAGCTTTCACTTTCACATAAAATCGCCTAAGCCTAAGGAGAGGCCATGTCCTTCACACAAATGCCGTAAGGACTATGGGATCAAACAAGGATTTCTGCAGGGAATAAATATTTGTTATAAAAAAAGTTTCCAAGGAAATTGAAGAAAGAAAACAACAAAAAAGAAGACAAATTAATTTAAAAATGTAAACAATTAATTAAATAGTAAATTAATAAAGAAATATTTTTCATTAAAATGTTTCGAAAGAAAACAAATAATTTAAGAAATTAAAATAATACACTAAATAATATATATATAAAACAAATATTATATGTGCAAAAGTTTCGAAGGAAATTCAAGAAAGAACAAAACAAAATAAAGGAAAAAAGCTTTTAAATTTAAATAATTAAATTAATAATAAATAAACAAAATAATTACTTTTTATACAACATTTTCCAAAGAAATTCAATGAAGAAATATTTTGTATACAAAAGTTTCTAAAGAAATTTACGAAAGAAAGCCACAAAATTAATAGACAAATAATTTTAAAAATGTATATTAATAATATAATAAAGTACATATATATATGTATGTACATATATTTATAAAAATATAAATATATATAATCAAATTTAATAAATACAAAAATTAAAATCAAATAAATATATATATAATAAAATCAAATAATTATATATAATAAAATTCAATAAATAACGAAGTGTAAATAAATAATAATTTATAATGAAAAAATATTTTAAGACAAAAATCTTGAAAAAGGATGGTCCATTTTTTACTAATAACTTGAAAAACGTTTAAGTTGGGGTATTAAAAATTAAGGGGATTTTATTTTGGCTAGAAATCTATATATGTATGTATGTATCGGTTTGAAGAGACAAAGATTGATAATTCAAAGAGTTATGTATATAATTTTTACTCTCAAAAAGCGGCCTTATCAGTGGGCTGCCAATAAAGGAGGAAAAAGTAAAAGATTCCAAGTAGAAAAGTGCAAAAATTCCAAAAGAACACTAAAATCTTTTGAAACTTTTGAATAACGTTGGAAAATTTTATATTTAGAAGTTCAAATATCATCATAAATCTCATTTAAAGGGGTACTATCGATAAAACATCAAGGAAACTTTTGGAGTACTCATCTATTATTCCGTTTATTTATATTTCATGGAATACCTTCTTTCAAATTAAAATTCTTAAAAATACAATTCCATTTTTTAAAACTAAAAAACTTTCATCCTCCAAATTTACCCACCATTTTCCCTATTCATTCCACTGTTTCTGCACAACAAAAATGTATATATAATCTGTATATGTATGTGTACATTTTCCCTTTGTTGTTGTTGTTCGTCGAACATTAATAATAATTTTTGCGATATTTATTACAGGAAACATCGAGACATCGACTGAACGTGAAATGTGATTACAAGGAGCCAACCCCCCAAGGCAGGAGCAGGGACAGAGGCAGGAGCAGAGGCAAAGGGGAGGAGTAGCAACCCCCAATAAAGAGGGTTATTCATCTTTCATTGATCTCTGGAAAACTCCTCCTCCTCCTCTGGCAATAGAGGGTATCAAAAGTTCGCCATTTGCATTAGTAATTTTTCCAAAAGTTTTCTTTTTTTTTCCGAAAAAAATAGAAAAAGAGGAATTTCATTTATATCGAAATAAACAACCACTGGCAGAGGGAAAACCCTCTGTTTTGGGCGCACTCCAGTGTTATTTATGATGTCATCCATCATTTTTATCGTGAAAAAACATTTTCCTGTCTCAGCCTCAGCCGGGAAAAAGCACAGGGCTCCTTGGGCTCCGCCGCCACGGCTGGCTGCTGGCTGCTGTCATTGGCCAAGGACTTTTTGTGTCGTTTGTCGCTGATGGCCAGCCTCAGAGCCCCCCCCCTCTCAGCCCAACCCCCACACATGGCAGCGGGGGAGATGCTTGAAGAAATTAGAGAGCAGCGGCTGGGGTCTCTGCCAAAAGGGACTCTAATGATGCAACCCCACCCTCGGCCTGTCAGCCTCCATTCAAGCGAAAACCAAAACGAAGGATTTCCTTAAGGATCCCTGCGACTGCTGCTGGAAGGATGTTAATGAAGTGTATGCGAATGAAATACGAAGGAAAATTACAAATTGCCTTGGCCGAAACCCAACGGAAAACAGAAAGAAATCCAAGAGGGAAAACCCCAAAGAGAAAGAGAAAAACTGCAAATGTTGTTTACGATTGTTCACGGGTTTCCTTTCGATTTCGTTTGCAATTTATGTGCAAAAGCAATTCAGATTCGGACGCACAGGACACACAGGAGGCAGGACCCTTCTTCGAGATGCTGCCACTTGATTCGGAAACTCAAGTGGCGCTATATTTTTGGTCAATGACTCACACTTTTCCCTTCACTCTCCCCAATTGGGAAACATTAATTAGCGCCTGGTCTCCGTCCTGCTGGGGGAAGAGAACTCAAACTTAATGATTTAATTCGTTTTGGTTGGGATTTTTATGAATTTAATGGCTTAACACGCTTCCAAAGATTTTTTTCTTACATTTGGAAAGAGGGAAAATTTTTTTCTATGTGTATTTTTAGTTTCATTTCGAAAGAATTTTCATCGAATTTATTTTTTATAAAGAATTTTCTAAACGAATTAATTTAATACCTTTCTTATACAACCTTTCTTCGTGATATTCGACTCAAATAGGCGAGAATGAGCGAAGCGAGTGATCCGGGGGTTGGCGCACAATTCATGCGAGTGCTATATAACTATATAATATATTATTATATTATTTTAGAATTTATCCAAGACATTTTATTATTTCTAAACAGAGACCCGTAGCTGTGGGAATTTTCTAGGCCTTTTAAAATAAAATTTTAAAACAATTGTCTTGGTTTAAGGAACAAATTTCTAGAAAAATGAATAACAAAAAAACTTTAAGCTACAATTTCGCTTCAAATATTCCCTGTAAAAATTATGAAGTTAAATTTTATAAAATGTTCCTTAAAATATTCAAACTAAGGGGGACTTTTTATTTATATTTTAGAATTTATCCATTTTACTTTTTTAATTACAAATTATTTGTAAATAGTGTCCCGCAGCAGTAGGAATTCTCTAGGCCTTTAATAATTAAAATTCTTAATTTTAAAAACAAATTTATAGAAAAATAAACCCCGCCAAAAACCTCAACTAAAATTTCACCTCAAATATTCGATGTGCAAATATTAAACTAAAATTTTATAAAAGTTCCCTTAAAAAATTCAAGTTTTTCCCTTACCGAAAAAACGAAAGAAATCTTTTTGGCGCTCTCCTCAAGTAAATCCCCATTTTGGGTACTCTTTAGTACATATCCTGTCTGATGTCTGCCAAGTGCATGTTTCGTTGCAGGAACACACACACACTGCCACATAATGGACGGGGGGAGGGGGGAGGGGGGACGACAACGATGTGAGGAGGTCATAAATTAAAACGTATTTCACTTGGAAGAAAAGAAAAGAAAAATCTGCGGCATAATAAAACAAATAGCTTTCAAAAATTGCAAGACGCACCCAAGCGCCAGACGGACAAACGATCCACATACGAAAGACGAGTGCGGGGACGGGTACGGGGACGGGGGACGGGGGAAGAGTACAACAACGTAATTCAAATTGGAGACAGAAATAAGGAGAGCAAAGAGGAGGAAAAACAGAACAAAAAATATTATATATAATCTTCTGTCGCCTGAGCAATGCTTGACATCCCATATTTTGTGGGAGCCAGAGGGAGAGAGGGAGAGGCATTCACCGGTGGTTTGGGGCTTTGCAAGATTGGACATGCACAGACATGCATGGACAGAGAGCCAGCCAGACAGGCGGTCACAGCAGCAGAGAGAGGAAGAGAGAGAGAGAGTGGAATGGGTGGAAAGGACAGATAAAGCTGAAGAGAGTAGAAAGAGCCACTAAGGAAGGGGTGAAGAAAAAACCAAGAAGGAAGGAAATAGTAACAAAATCAAAGAAAAATCTGATTTTTCTGGCGGAATATTTTTTAAATATTTCAAGAACCATTTTTATATTTCATATTTTATAAAAATTGTGTTAATTATGTATCTGTATTTTTAAGACGAATTGGTTAAACAATTTTAAGGAAAACTATTTTTTTTTTAAGAAATATTATATTTTATGAATATCATATAATATTCTTAATATTATTATTTTACATAACAAAATATTTTTTTCTGCTAATTTGCTTAAACGTTTTATATTTATAAAATTGTTTTCAACACTGGATATTTTTTTTTTTAATTTTAGAAATATCCAACAAAAATAGGGGAACAACATTTTTTATTTCCATAAATTCAGTGCCATAAATTCCCTGTTATAGATTTTTATTTTAAGATTAAAATAAAGCAATCCTTTTTTAAGCGAATTGAATAAATAACCAACAAAAAAAAGAGTTACTAAAAATAAGCTTTAATTTCAATAATTATAAATTCCCTTTTAGAGATTTATTTTTTAAGAAAATTTAATAAATAACCCACAATAAGGGGCACCAAAAGGTAGCTGTAATTCCAATAATTTCCCAGCAATAAATACCCCTACCTACCAAAAAAGTACATATTTCAAAGGTACCTTAAAGAAGCTGCTTAAATCGCAAACAATCTTGAATTTGGAATCTTGAAATCTGTTTTCGATATTTGCTTTTGTTGTTAGTTCTTGTAGTATTAGTATTTTAGTAGTATTTGTCGTGTGTGTTTCACATCTGCAATTTATTTGCCATCATCGCAGGCGGCAATACAATCGAAGTTGTTTATTCATTTGTTTGCTCCATTTGTTTGTTTGTTTGTCCATTTGATTGGGAGTACAAATACAAATATAAATACAAACACTCGTATTCGTATTCGTACTTGTATCTGTGTGAGTGCGGCCATAACTCAAGTTGCGGGCACAATGTGATCATTGGATCGCATGATTTGGATTTATTCCCAACGCGCCATTGGACATATTGCCGGCATGTGTGTGCCACACACACAGAATCCACCACATCCCCCATGGCTCCTCCTCTCCCTCTCCCTCCTCCTGCTGCTCCTGTTCCTCATCTTAAAAATTAACATAATCGAAAAGCGATTCGATTCCCAAGCCATTCCCTCCTGCACTCTTTTCCCCTCTCGCTTTATTTATTCATTCATTCATTCTGTCAATTTCTGGGTCTCTGTGCGTGTGTGTGTGTGTGTGTGTGTGTGGTGCAGCGAGCGAATTTCTTGCTGACAGAATTAATTATTTCGCCACATAAATTCTTAAACCGATGGCTGTCTGTCTGTCTGACAATATTTCCCAGGAAATGGAAAATGGCTTCATTATGCTGGAAACTTTTCGAAATACATATTTCAAAAGCGAGTTCAAGTTTTTGTTTTTGATGGTTTTCTATGTTTTTGCAGAGGTTCTACCCAAAAGAAGTTATTAGCCCGCACAGAAACCTCTCCTTGCTGAATCCTTTCTCCAAATTGTATCCCCATTGACCTCAATGCAATTACACATTCATTTAGGCCAAGTTTGTTAGTTCAATTCCCATTGCCAGCCAATGAAACCATTCACTGAGCTGTGAGTGACTTATGAATTTGCAAAAGGCCCAAAGGACTTGCCCTCCCCCTCCCCCTCTCGCTCTCTGTAAAGCAATTCAAAAGTGTGGTACCGCAAATTAGAGTGAACCTTATTGAAAACCACCTTAATGTGGCTCCAAACACACAATCTATTGAGAGGAGAGAGCAGGAGATGCTCTATTGATGCGAGGAGGGGCTCTGCAGAGAGAGAGAGCCAGGATGCAGGGTTAGTCATGCGGAACCACTTACAAATCCATAAATGTGAATATTATTACTAAATTTGTAGTTGTTGTAGTTCCACTTCTCCACTGGCATTGTGCTTGGGCCTCTTGCCTTTTGCCTGGTGGTGGGGAGGGGGCTTGCGGGGGGTACAAACACCGCAATGACTTTAGCAAATAGCAGCAGCGACAGCAGCAGCGGCAGCAGCCACCACAACAACAATGTTTGCACTTTGCTTTTGCCGATTTGCAGTTTTCGGTTTTCGGCAAAACACGAGGGTATGATGATTTTCAAGAGACGTATGCCAAAAACAGGGGAACAAAAGGAGAACGATAATAATGTGAGAGGCAATACGGTTTCCCTAAGAACGGTTTTACATATACATATGTATACATATACATGTACGAAAGCTATACTGTCGGTACACTCGCGTCTCCTATCCCGAAAGCGAGCGAGGGAGCACAGAGCAGATCGGTAGAGCGCGAGAGCGGTCGTAAAAGAGAGCCGTCAAGCGCCCGAGAGAGGACGCTCACTATTAAGTTGTCAGCCGTCGGGCTCATCAATTGGTCACATTAGTTATCCCATATTCATTATTAAACATACTCAAATCAATAAAAGCTATTATAATTAACATTCCTACATAAAATTCTTTCTCTCAACCTAAAGGGTATCCGCCATTCGCTTTTCTAATACCTTCCTGCCTTTACCCCGTTGTTTTTGCTTTTGTTGTGGGATGTTCCGAGTTTTGCGGTACTTCTGTGTTTGTTTTTGTTGTTCTTGCTTCGAATGAGAATAAATTCCAGTAGCCGGAAACAAACGATTTTATGGCAACAACTACCAGCAGCAAACAGCACTCGAACGAGCAGCATTTCGTGTATTGTTTTTGTTTCGTCGTATTACATGTCGTATTATTTGCGATATTTTTTGGGGGTTTCTGGTTTGCCTTTTGTTTTGTCAGCAATATCCCCCCAGATCTGTGTCTCGTCCCTCCAATTGATTTTAGTTTATTTATTGTTTTGCTTTAAACTATTAAAATATTGTCTGTATTTTTCTGCAGTTGGTAGCCATGCCCCCCTCTGCCTCTGGCTCACCCGTTTGTGGCATCGTTTTTGGTTGTTGACTCAAGTTTTTGGCAAATAATTTGATTCGGAAAACGATAAATTGTAACAAATCTATAAATTATACTTATTTCAGCTTAATGGAACATTTTTACAAGGATTATGGAAAAGCATGTTATAATAAAAGAAAAATTTCACAACAGTAAGATTCAATGGGGATTATTTGTTGAGGTTTTTTATTTTTTGGAAGGAAAACAAACAGTTTAAGAATAAAATATTCACATTCAGATGCGTTTAAAAAAAGGAGAAAATTGCACTCACCCTTTATACAATAATTCGCCAAAGATCTTGGCGCCACTCGCTCTCTTCATTTTTTTACTCGTCTTTTCCTCCATTCTTTTACTGTGTGTTGTAAATCGTTGTGTATGTATTTTGCCGTATTTTTTGTCTCCATTTTTCGCGGAGCGCCTCCCGACGCACTTTTTTTAAAAATAAAACACTACGTTTGGCCATTTTCAATATTTAATCGCTAAAACACGACACTTCACAGCGCTGCAATTTTTCCATTTGATTCTCATTATATTCTCGCCTTTTACGCGCCAGCACACGGACACACACACATAATGCTTCCGCACGTCTTTCCATTTGGTTGTCATTATATTCTCTCTTTTTATGCACCGGCACACGCACATACATACATATGTACATAAGCACACAGAACGAAAAAAAAAGTGAGACACCTCAGGGCCCGCTGGAATCGATGGTAGCGGAGCACCGCTAACTTTTGCACATGAAAAAAAGAGAATTACTGTATAAAATAATATGTTTATATACATACATATGTATTAAATACATATAACATATCTATTCACTTTTTGCACTTCACTTTCACACATTTCATTTATTGCCGCCTTCTCCGCTCTGCCTTTTTATGCTCTTTTGCCTCGTGGACCGCCACCGCATTTGATCATGCACATTTTTTTTTAAATAAAACACTTTTTCTTTGCCTTTTTCGGCACTTCTTTGCATTTGATTCTCATAATTTTCTAGCTTTTTACGCACCGACACACGCACACAAGCGCACACAGTGCTGGATCACGTGACCAAACGAAAAAAAAAGTGAGACACCTCGGTGCCGGCTGGACGCGATGGCTGCTCTGCTGATTTTTGCACATAAAAAAAGATAATTACTGCATAAAATAACATGTTTATATATGTATCAAATACATAAGACACTTCTATTAACTTTTTGCACTTCACTTTCACACTTTTCATACATTGCCGCTTTTCTCCCACGCCGCTGTGCCTTTTGTATGCCCTTTTGCCGCCTCCCACACTGAAGCACTATTTCTTGCCCATTTTCACTGCATATTGCTGCATTTTATCACTGCACCACAACTCCACACTTCACTGCACAAATATACGACACTTTTTTCGTATTGATTTGCATAATTTAAATATTTTTCACTAATTGAAACGCGGAGCTGTGATTGACGCCGGCATGCTCACCGATAATTTGGCATTTCATCTCCCTCTCCGACTGCAACGAGAGAGACAGAGATGAAGTGAGTGTGTGGCTGCGGTCATCTGTCGATGTGTGGTGTGAGAGAGTGAGGGGGAGTTAATGAGTTACAGTGGCTTTATGGTGGCTCGCTCATTTCATGCTCTCTTTCTGCTTCTCCCTACAAATTGCTCTCGCATTTGACATTCGCTTCTGCAGTCGCATTCTTATCGCTCTCCTATTGCAAACTGAAAGCGAAACTTCGCTCACAATGCAAAAGAAGAGATCAGATCGATTCTCTCCGATTCTCTTGTTCTTCCTCTCTAACTTAAAACGAAAGCGAAAGTGTGTGACTGTGGGTGGGAGCGAGATGGGGAATGTTAAAACGCAGTGTGGGTGCCGGCCATGTAGATCTCCCTCGTGATGTAAATCGAAGTAGAATTCAATGTAGAATACAGCGAAAGTTTGATATTTTTAAAAATATTATTAAAAATCAATTAAAAACAGAAGTATGTAATGTTTTCATCTTTATATATGACACATACTTCAAACTAATTTCGAATTATATTTTTATACAATCTTTCAAAGATCTTTCAACTACAAAACACACTACTGTTCTTTTTATGAATCACAGCCATGGAATCCACTCCTCTATAATTTATTATACTCCATTCTCTCCTTCACGCTCTTTGAAAAGAAAGTAAATAAATTAAGAAAGAAAGAAAAGATGAAAAACCTTCAATAGAAAGTCAAATAAGCTGAGAAGGCGGAACTTTCGCATAAATTAGCCGTTTGCATTTGAAAATTCCCAAAAAACTTCCTTCAAACTGAAATCAATTCGATACATTCCCCCGCCTCCCCATCCTCCCAACAAAAACAACAACAAAAGCGGATTTTTTTCTTTTTTATTTTTTGTGCTGCTGAAAAGCCAAAAAAGTTTGTTTTCCCATTTCTCATGGCTTACAACAGAAAGTTTTAAGTAAAAAATAAATTTCTGCCAATTGAGAAAAAAAAACTAGCGAAAAACAGAATGCCAAAGCAGGGGGGAGGGGGGAAATCTGTGTTTGTGTGGGGTTTTTTTTGCAGTCAACCAATAAGAACCGACAGACAGTCGCTCTGTCATTCAGATGGAGATTATTTTCCACTTTTTCGGAGAGGGAACGGCTCTTGGATGCCTTCCAAATTATAAGGCTCTGCCCTGATTTCAATTTAGCCGCAACCAAAACGTCTACCGGAGGGGTGGAGCAGCGACTATTTGTCGCATTTTCACTTGCGGAAAAATCCTGCGTCTTGCCCTTCAGCCTCCTCCTGGGATAATGGCCATAATAATTTAGTTCTCCTTCACGGCTACGGATACGCCCTTGGAAGTTAATGAAACTTTTGTTTATGAATATTGTTTTTTAAACATGTTTCAGTGGGAATTTTCGGAGTTGGAGTTTATTTTGGAAGCCAGAAATTAATGACTGGTTAGATTACATCAGTCAACGGAATTTAATTTGTAATCCAATTTTTAGGAGAGGTTAATTATTATTATTTTTTATGAATTTATAAAAAAACTCTTTTTTGTTTATTTTTTTTCTTAGAGGTAAGCTTGCCTTTTTCCCTCTATCTTAGGTATGCTGCAACTAGTTTTAAAAAACTTTTTAATTTTAAAAATCTTATAAATGCAGCTTTCATTTGGCTCTATAAACCTGTTGGCCTAAACTTACCATCTGGGAAATATAAGGCTTTCAAATGAAAAATGTATAATTTTTTGTGGTATTTTCTTTGGAAATATTGACTTTAAAAATTCAGAAAAATTCGAAATGGATTTTATTCTTTTTTTTAAATATTTTATTAAAATAGGCACATTAATTGAGCGTCGTTTAAGGTATCATTTATAAAAATTGATGGATAAATGGCTAAGTTGCAGCCTTATATCTCCCTTTGCTGCAAAAATGTAAGCCGAATATTTTCCAAAATTCTATCTTTTTCAATAGAATTTCTCAATGAAATAATGGAAATATGTGCCCTATTCTTTAGTATTGTTCTACCGAATCCTACTCCTTCTTTATTTCCCAATTCATCTTCCTTTTTCCCCCTCGCCTTTGGGGCTGATCTTGAGTTCATTTTGGCAAATAATTCTCAGCAACATTTATGCCGCATTGTAAAGTCAGCGAAAAAAAATGGAATGAATATCCTTGTGCCAAAATCCTTGGGTCTCTGTCTCTCGCTCTATCTGTCTCACTCTGGCATCATGTTGCATGCAGCAATGAAGCAATCAATCAATGCGAAAATCGCTTTGGTGTCGCAAAGCACCGCTGGGCAAAGCGACTTTTCGCCTTAGGAATAATATCCATCATTGCGCAGTCCCGCAGTCCAGCCGTCCGCCGTCCTCTTTCGAAGAGGAGTGTCCTCCCTCTCCCAGACCCCCATCGTAATCGTAATCGTCTTCATTTTCAGCGGGGCAGGCCCGCGCGCTGCTCAGTCGGAGACGCCTTTGATGCCGTGGCTCCATGACTCAGATATCGATGGGGCTTCCAAGGGGAGGAGCAGTGCTCTGTGTACGAGTCTGCCTGTCTCGAGGAGTCGTCCCCTTCCTCGTGCAATCTCTCGCTGCGTAATCACATTCAAGTGCCGTGCCGTGCCGTGCCTGGCCTGCGTCCTGCGTCTCCTCCACATGTGTGACTGTGTCTGGCGGTTGGGGCATGCCGGATTGGGGCTCTGGAGCTGCTTGGGCAAGGGCAAGGCGAGGCAATGCCGAAGCTGTGCCGCATATAAATGTTTGATTTATGCATCCAAAATGCTTGACTCGCAGCCAAAAAGAACTTCGACAGGCGGGCACAGTGGTACTAGATCTATGAAGAAATATAAGGAAGATTTTGTTAGATTTAAATGATATCTTGGAAAGGTTTTTAGAGCAGTTTTTAACCAACTTTTCAAACTTAAAGTTGGAAAACTATATTTTGTCTAGTTTTAGATACATTTATGGTTAGATATTTTCCTAAAAATACATTTTTCAATTAGTTTAAAGTAAAAAAGACTTAATCTGCTCTTAGTTCTTATCCTAATACAAAAAGGAGGACAAGAGATAGAGATTTTAAGCTTTGGCCATGGAAAAACTAAGTCAAAATGAGTCCTAACGTTTTTTTCGAGGCACACGAGCTTAAAAGATACCTAGATACATAGAAAAAAGATACATACAGACATACAAAATATTTACTTTTACAATTCTAAGGACTTTAGACAGCTTGAAATGGCTTTGAACTAAAACAGGGATCGTAAGGCTTATAATTTGTTAAGAAAAAATTATTTAAAAAATATTATGTACTGATTTAAATAAATCTAAGATAATTCGGGCTCTTATTTCTTAGTTTTCCCAATAAAAACTGGCTCTATCTTTATCTATTTTTATGGTATAAAATATCAATATCCCTTTTCATTGACTGCTGCACCACTGTGCCACCTCATTGTCGTGGTTTTTCTGCTGCAGCTGTTCTTGCTTTTGGTTGCAGTTGTTCTGCTGCTCCTCCACCGCCTCCACCTCCTTCCCGGAGTGGAGTGGAGTGGAGTCTAGTGGACTCTCTGTCTGCGAGTTGTGACTACAAATGCAGTCCGTCGTCGTTTTCCCATTGCCATTGGCCCCATCATAATGGCGGCACTTTGAGCTTACAGAACCCACCGACAGCACCGACACCGCGGTCTCACAGATAGAGAGAGAGGGAGATAGAGAGAGAGAGAGCTTATCCTTATGGCCTTATGGAAACCACATCATGCTGCTGCCCTGACAAGAGGAGCGGACCACATTATCATTATCAAAGCCAGAGTCAGAGCCAGAGCTAGGTGCTAGGTGCTAGAGGCCACCAAAAGCTCAGAGCTCTCTGTTGGCACTCAGTTATAAATCCGAGGCGTATCTTATGGATGCATTTTTGCCATCTGCATTTGCCACTAAGCCGTGTGCAGAGGTGCTCTGCTCCTCCCCATCTTTGGGCATTTATAACTCGTTAAATGCTCAATAACTTTATTTCTGTTGTGCAGAAAGAGGATTCCGTTGCCCCCGAGGGTCTGCTTGGGTCACCCAAAAGGTGTGTGAGCCTTGTCTCTGAAAGTCAGGAAGCTTATTAAGCGATTGGCTTACAAGGCCTGGGAATACGCCTACCGTCAAGAGCGGGGGGCTTATGGGATTTGAATATACTCGTATGAGAAAAAGGATTGCCAGGCTTCAGAGTTTTTGTGTGTGTTTTAAGGTGTGGTAAAAGGGTTTGAGAGGGCTGGAATCGAGCAGAGATGATTGCTGGAAGGAGAAAATGAGGAAAACTCGTACTGGGAAGAGGTTTTCTATAATATATCATGGCGTATAGATGGATTTTGATACCAAAAACTCTAAGATAAGGTTGGAAAATCTTTTTTATAGCTATCAAAAAAGTTTCCCTGGAATTCCTTTGAAATTTTGATCAAAAATATTAGCTAGAATGCTAAGAAAAGCTTTTTTTAACATTATTTTTGGGTGAACCTAGACTAAAACTTCCTTTCTATAATATTCCATGGAATAGGGATGTTTCTTGACACGAAAAACACTAAGAAATACCCTAAAGGTCTTGTTTTTGGTAGCAAAAACTCCAGGAAGTACTTGGAGGAGCTACTTTCTAATAGCAAAATCTCTACAAAATATTTTCAATATTTTCTATGCCTATAGGAAGATTTTCCTTGAAAGACCAAGCAAAGATTTCATCCAAAAGAATCCCTGGAACAGCAGAAAAAATTCTCCTAAGAGAGTCTTCAAATCTTTCTTATATTTTCTTAGAAAAACTCTGAATTAAGGATCCCATAGCTGGCAGAATCCTTTTAGAAAAGACTTTCCTATCATAACCCATACAAATGATTCCTCAAAGAACCCAAAGCATTTCCCCTCCATTGAGTTTCCATCTTAGATTCCACATTCTTAGATGAATCTCACTCATGAATAATGCATGAGAATGGACTTCATCGAATGAATACAATTACAAAACTTGCGTTTGCGCACTTTGACCAAAAACTTAGACTAGAAGTTTCTTTCTTTTTTTTTTGTTCCTAATAAATTTACGAGCAGAACTTTCAATCTTTGGGAAAAAAAAGTAATCACTTAAGTTTTTGCAAAGTCCCTCAAGTCCCACCCATAGAAGTCCTCCAGTTAGTGGGCGTCTTAATCATCAAAGACCAAAAATAGTCCAGTTCTTTCAAAGGAATCGCAGAGTTCTGGGAAACTAATTTGGTAGCGTATTCTGGTGGCTTCTCCTACTGCCATTCTGGACCAGCATCAGCCGTGGGCAGCCTCTTCATCGTCTCCATCGCCACCCGCGTGGAAAGCAATAAAGCAGCAGCAGGAATAACAAAGTTAAATAAACAAAATGTTCGCTCATTATTTATATTTGCAACACAACTCGGCAAAAAAGTATGAAAAAAATGAAAAGAAAAAGAAAAACTGCTATGAAAACAAGCTGTGAGATGGAAAGTTGAGGAAAATATACAGGGTATCCGAGGAAAAATTATTGCAAGAAGGAAAGACGGAATTTTTAGACAAAGAAGAGCTGTAGAAATGGTTAAAAACCGGGAGTCGTAAGGATTATATTTTTTTTATAGTAAAAAGAATGAAAGAAAAATTTATTTTTTGATATAAAAATCAAAAGTATTTTTTTTTATACTATTTTTCTTATTTTTTATATTTTTTAATTCTTGTATTAATATTTTATAGCACTTTTATTAATAATTTATAATCATTTTTAATATAAATAAATTAAATAAATGAATACAAAATTTACAAAATACAAAAAAAATATATACAAAATAAATAACATTTAAAATAAATAATTTTCTAGTTTAAAAAAAAAATAATAATATTAAAAACGTACAATATAAAAATTTATTTGAAATATCTTCGGAAAGAACAAAATTTTTTATTAATATATGAAATATTAAAAATATTAAAAAATATTAATATTAATACCTTTAAAGAACCCAATAATTAAGTAAAATATAATTTAAAATGTGTTCTATTTATTTTGCTTAAGGAACAAACATAGTTTTGACCGATTTTGACCATAAACTGCACCCAAAGTCCCACATAACAAATTTTAGGTCAGAAAATCCCATTTCATCGGGATAAAAACTACAAGATATTAGATAAAGACTTTACAAATACTGAAATGTACACATAAGTTCGTTAGACCCAAATTAAACGTCTCACGCGTGATGCAACACCGCCCCTCGGCTAGTTATTTTGTCCACCAAGAGCACCCTGTATTATCTGGTATCACAAAATATGCTAAAAGTTTCGCTTCAGACAATAGAAGCGCGTAAGGAAAAGCTCATTAATAATCTCTCCCCTGCTTTTGCCAGCTCATCTTGCCAGCTTTCTCATCGTCTTACGGTTGCACTTAAAAATTAATTTAATATCCTTCGTGTATCCTTTTCAGCCAGCTCCAGACGACGCCTCGCACTCGCATGCTCCGGAGCCATAACGATGCCAATCCCAGTACAAAAGATGAGCGAAAGCATCCTTCTGCCTGGGGAAATTCCCATTGTACTCCTGTGCTGTGCTGTTTAGCTGCTCCTCGCATGGCGGCTGTAAATATAATTATGTCGGGGCCAAATCCCGAACCAAAGAGGATTAATTAGCGCGCATTAATCCCAAACCGAAGGAGGAGGAACACGCAATGAGTTTTCAGGACCCCCGGAAAGCCCCTTGGGGTGGCCCAAGCATAGGTGGTGTTTCGGTGATCCCCTGGCAAACAAAAAAAAAGAGTGCTCACTAATTAAGAATCCATGTTTTAAATATATATATGCACACTCCTCCTCCAGCTCCTGTTCGCCTCCTGTGAATGGAGAGCTTCTTGTCTGTGGTTTTGAGTTTCCAAGCAGCAGCCATAAAAATATAAGTAGAACATGGCGCATAAATGTTCCCCAACTTCACACCAAATATGTATATGTATCTCTCACAACGAGAGGTAAAGGATTGAATGACAAGTCAAATATTACCTAACACTGCAGACTGCTAATGAAGGCAGAGGGGGAGAAAAGGAGGGTGAAATGGTGTTGGGGTGAGTTCTAATGAAGGCAAGGTTTGGTAGGTGGTTTCAATAATTGGCAGGAATATGAAAGTATTGGAGGGGTTCGACACCATTATTCTTTTGAAAAACGTAAAGAAAATGTAGCTGGAAAGCAATAAAATATTAGAAGATTGAAGGGTGGGAAGATACATATTTTTTAATAGAAATCATAGGATATATAAGCACTAGAAAACATTGTATTTAAGACGATTGAATGGTATAGGTAATAAGATTAAAGATAATTTATTTTCAATACAAATTATAATATATATTAGTAGTAGAAAAAATTATATTTAAGAAGTTTTTCCATTCAACATTTTACTTATTCTTTTTTTTATAATAAAACTCCCTTTCCTTGGGACATTGAATGGTAACAACTCCACTGACAAGTGGCCCAACAGACGCTAAGCCAAAGATTACAGAACAAAACCGATGGGCGCTGCTGCATTCCCTCAAGTAGAAACTTAGATTTCCCATATCTTAGGTTCTAGGCATTGTATTTTCAAGAACAAGACCTTTTTGGAGAGGTGGTAAAGCACTTTATAAATAAAAGAGGCAAAGAAATAAATATAAAATAAAAAAAATAAATAATATAATAAAATATAAAATAAAAATACAAATAATTTGTTTTAATTAATCCTGATTTATTTTAATATTATTTGTATATTTTTTTTATATTATTTTTTTTAGTATTTTTTACATTTTTTTTTAATTTTTACTCAAAATAATTTTTATTGCTCAAATTTTATTCGAAAAAGCTTAAAAGCAAGCTCAAAAAACATAGTTCCCCGCACAAAAAAAATCTCCTAACTTGCAACCCATTTATGAGCTATGGAAATCACATGCAACATCCATAATCCGATGACAGATCCTTACGTATCAGAGAAGCCACAAACAAAAGACAAAACAAAAAAAAAAGAAAAGACAACAAGAAAACATTGCAAACAAATGAGCGACAAATTAGAAACGAGCTGCGAAACGAGACTCAAATCTCGTAAAAGACTCATAAATGTCGCAATAACAATAAAAATTCCGGTTGCAAATAAAGTTTGAAGAGAAGCGAAGCGGCATGCCGAATGCCGAGTGCCCCAGACATAGACTATGGGCTCCCCCAGGCCATTGAACATGTTCATAAAATCATCGCCTGTTGCTCCGTTGATGATGGGATGGTAGTACCCGGTAGAGTAGCTATAAAGCGGTGCCACACAGACAGACGGACGGACAGAACAACCAACTGTTGAGCGTCTCGTGGATTTTACGAGCCGAGTAATGACGTCATAAAAATTAACAACTTTCGGGACTGGTTCGGTGGGGTAATCTTTTGACAGAGTGCCAGCGGCAGACAGACAATTATTAGAATGGTAAAAAATCATCAAGAAATCACAGAAAACCATCTGGAAAAGGGAGCACTAGATTCGGGATTCAATGAGCGGACAAAAGTGTGAAATTAAATTGCAATCACAGTGGCTCACAAAAGTTCTCTGCACACAGGCCCAAACAGAAAAAAGAAACCTCCTCTCTCTTTGGGTGTGCCAAAAATGGGAGGAAAAAGGAGGTTGCGGGATGGTAGGATATAGCAGGACAACTGCAGGACGACTGCAGGTCCTGCCACACACACGTACACATGGCCGAAAGAATGGCAAAATTGCGTTGGTAAATTTACCGGCAAAAACGAACGGAAGCCAACGGATGCACACACGGAAACTCCTCTCCCTCTCTCTCTCTCTCTCTTTGTCCTGTCCCTCCCTCCCACTCTGCAGGGGAGTGCATGTGTGTGTGTGTGTGCGTATGTCCTGGGATGAAATATAATTTATTCGATCTGCGATAGCCAGGGGCCTCTGTCCGGCATGTCTCATAAAAATTGCAGTTTAATTACTCCATCGACAGTATCAATTTAGCGAAATCTTTTATTAGCGCGGACGCCGCCGCCGCCGCCACCGCCAGATGGATTGCCATCCGTGTTAAAGCGCCATCTGTAGGCGGGAGCAGGTAAACGGTTCTTTTGTTTTAAAGTGAGGTTAAGGCATAAAGGAAGCGATTGAAGGAGTATTGGGGCAGACAGGAAATACATGAATAAGGAGAGTAGTTCTAACAGATTTTCCTTGATTTTAGGGAATCGATATATAGATAGAAAAATATCTGAAGGTTTCTATAGAAAGATATATCCTAAGATGGTTTTATGAAACTATTTTCTAATATATGTAGAATTGTTGTTGTGTTTCTCATTAGGTTCTTTAATTTTTACCTGATTTTTTAAATATTTCTATCACTTTTTCAAGGATTTGTTAGGAACAAATTTGAATAGAGTTTTTGAAATCATTTTCATATTTTGTTAAGGTTTCTTGTTATAAAGTCCTTCACTTTTCTTATTAGTTTTTAATATATATATTATATATATATAATATTTTTATATTTCTTTTACTTTTTCTTTCATTTTTCTAAGAATTAAGAGGTTTTAGAACCATTATCTTATATCTAAAGCTTGATTAGTAGTAATCTTCATAGTTTTTAACCAAAATTGTCCTATTATTTCCTACTTTAAAGAATAAATATGATTGTTTAGGAGCTCCTTTTGGTCTATAGCTCCTAGCCTTTCCTCGAACTTCCCTTTAAGATTCCCTTTATTCCCCCAATATACCCTAGTATTCCTACGCCACAGCTGCGTTTTCTCTTCAGCCTGCCTTTGGCCCCAAAATCCCCAATGCAAGGCTCACAAATGAAAACCAAAAACGAAAAAACGTAGACCCAAAAACCCCACCAAATGCTGCCACGGCTCATCCACAAGATTTATGTGTGTATCTCAAATGTGTTTGTGTGTGTTTGTGTGTGTATCTCAGAGTTCGAGTACGAATGCCTATGCAGCATCCATTTTCCAGAGCTGTAGGTCTCTCTTTTTTTGGGGGGGGGGGGGGTAGGACCCCCCCAGCAGCCAGGACTCCGATGCCGATGCCGCTGCCGAGGCCTCCGATTCCCCGATTCTGCAAAAACAGTTTTCTCTGTGTATCTGCAGCTCGTACGAGTGTGTGTGTTTTTCAGTTATTGTGTGCCCCGCGCTTTTTAAAATTTACGTGCGGCAAATGCAACATACTTCACTTACGGAATTTGCGTTAATGTGAATTTGCAGACCACTTCAGAACCCAGACCCACAGACCCAGACAGTGCCACATGCCGCATGCAGCAGTCACTGTGCCTCTCCCTGTGCCCGTGCCTCTTTGGCGGATTGCTTTCATTCTGCATTTGCATGCTGGCCGCCGACGCATTCGCCCCGCCATCGAAAGAGTGGAAGGGGCAGGGGGAGGGAGGGGGGCATGCATGTGCAGGGCACAAGTGCAGCGGCCTCCAGTCTATGCTACAAATGCACTATGGAGTATGGAGTATGGAGTGCATGTTGCTATTGTCAGACGCGGGGCAACATTGCGATTTTGCTCGGGTACATCCGACTGGGGGAGCAATTTTGTGACAGATTTTGTGCACTCAAAGAAAAATGAGAGATTTTTAATTTAAACATACGTTTCTTTTTAAATAAAATTATTTAAATTAAATAGATTTCGCTTTGATTTAGACATCTGTATATACGTATGTATTGAAAAAGTCTTTTAAATACGGCCCATGTTTAATCGAAATATGAAAAAACTTTAAAATAAATTGAATATATAATTTTTTAAAATATTTATTTAATCTAAATACGAAAATAATTATTTTAAATATGAACATATTTATTATAAATATGAAAATATTATGTAAAAAAATGTGAATATTAGACAATTTATTTAAACTAAATATTTAAATTTAATATAAAAAAAACTTCAAAATAATTTTAATAATTTAATTTACTTTTTAGGAATTATATTTAATTTAGATATACAAATACTTGTTTTGTATTAACTTAATTTTTTTAATTTATATATTCATTATTAGAAATCAGCTTATCTTAAACTATGATCTGATATTATTGATATTAAAATTGGCAAGCTACATATTAATTCTAAGAGTTTAAAATGTAGTAATTTGGTATAAATGAAATAGTGTATTTAAAGAATATTTTTGCACATTAATGTAAAAAATGAAATGAAAAGATATCATTTCTTTGAATAAATTTGTAAAAGATTTTCTATACATATAGAAATTATATATTTATATTTATTATATATATATATTTATATTTATATTTATATTTTGAAATTATAGTAAAAGTATTACAATTTCAGGGACTTTTTCTTTACGGATGTCTGTAATTTCTTTGTGGAGTTTTTCCTGGGATACTCAGACCCTTTTTGGTGTGGCTATCTTTACTTTCTATAGCATACATACATATATCTTTTGGGTCGTCGTCGTCGTCCGATGTTTTACTTATATCAGAGCGAAAAAACCGAGTGAGCCGGGGGTTGCCGCATGAACGAAGCGAGTGCCTAGGCTCTTGCCTGCTAATAATTTACAAATATTTATTGTTAAGAAAATAGTTTCTTGAGCTCTTGCTTTTCCTAACTCTTTCTTTCTGGAACCTCTTGCCTTTGGAAGCCTCATCCCTACATAGCATACTTCTTGGAGCAGTCTAGGACCTCCTTAGAGGATATCAATTAGTCGTATACTGCCCCTGCCCTGCATATAGAACTCTTCTTAGTTGTATTGTTGCAGGGATTTTTGCTTTTGATGATTTTTTTGTAGGCATTTTGTTGTTGTTGCAGCAGTTGTTTCTGTAGTTGTTGCACAGATTGTTGTTGTTGTTGCTTTTGTTGTCCCTGTGTGATGCATTCACCAACGAACGTCAGCTACAAGGTACGCCGTACAATGTACATTTGTCGGTGTCTGTGTCTCTGCCGTCTCCCTCCCTGCCACTCCTGCCTCCTGCCTCCTGCCTCCTGCCTGCTGCAACTGCAACTGCCTCATGGATAAGTGTGTGCGTGTGTGTGTGTGTGTGTGTGTGCCGTACGCAAATGCAGCCCATGATTTATGATCTGAAACAATATTGAGCGCACGAAAATTTATGGAGTGCGCTCTCCTCCGCCTTTTTGCACAAATAAAACAGAAATAAAAACCTTTTTTTGTCAGTTGTATTTTTCGTTTCAATATTTTCTTCTCACTCTCTGTCCCTCTGTCCCCCTTTCACTGTCTTGCTGTCTCTTTTGTAGATGTTTCGTTGTTGTAGAAGGAGGCCCCAGCCTTTACTTCATGACTCCGACAACCATTCATCCTTTCGGTGTCCATTCATTTCGCTCTCGATTTATTTCATTTCCGCATCCCTGTGTATCCCCGGGTGTATCCCCGGGTGTAGGCGGTAGATGCACCCAAAATTCATTCGAGCTTAATATTTGTTCTTTATTGCTGCATTCGGACATAGTATTTATATGAGATTTCCAGTCCGAATTGTTGGAAATTTATTGCAGTGTAAAATGTTCAATAAAAGATTTGGGAAGGTCGCAATTTTGTTGATTTCTTGAGACATTGCTAATGGAATTTTGCTTTGGGTGGGGTTTAAATATTTTAAAAATATATTAGGTACGATTTAGGGATTCTTAAGAGTGCAGGAAACTCGAAAGACGGGAGAAAATATAAAGAATTGGTCTTGGAAATGTCTTTTCTAAAAGGTTTTTATGAAATTTCCACTGGTTTTGAAAGAAAATTTGCAGTAAAAAATATTCCAAAAATTCTAGGTCCTTTAAAAAATATATCTAGAAATATGGGAATACCTAAAAGGTATAAAAATGGCGCAAAAATAAACATTATTCAAGAAAAATCGTACTTTTTTCTAGCTCCGTAAACAAAAATTTCCATAGAATAAAAAAACGTTTCTTTTTTAACCTTAACCTATTTAATTATAACAAGAAAATCCTACAAAAACCAATTGAAAATATTCCCCAATTCCCATAATCAATGGAGCCTGAAAAACCATTGAAAAGAAATCTAGAAAGAAACCTGAAAATGGGGGAAAATATGCAGGAGAACCCCTGAAGATGAAGGAAAATATTGAGACTGCTAAAGAAGGAATGTGGCGGCGACTTTTCCTTTCCCAAAACAAGATAGTGATGAATGTTTTTTTGTGGTTTTTATCAGTGGAGTATGTACAGCCCTTCTAGAGAGCCATTATCTGTGTGGCAGCACTGCCACTTACCTCTAGAAACCATCTTGCCACAAAGACAGTGGAGAAGGGGCATCCTCAAACCCAAGGGTAAGACTGAGAAGGGGAGGGAGACAGGGGAGAGTGGGTAACTTTTTGGTTTCGGTTTTTGGGGGAGTATTTCATTTGCAAGTGACATCTATGACGGGGAGCGGGGGAGGATAATTCGAACATATATCATGTTCAGTTTTTGGGCAATCGATTTGCGTTCGATTGAGGCTTATCAGAAGAGCAGGAAGAGGGAGCCGGAGAGCCATGAGGGTGTTTGGCATGCTCAATTGAAAGCCGTTACGCTTACGATACCGAGCGAGAGAGACTTCCTGCCAAAAGGACATGGGATGCTACTGCATATCTATCACCAACAGCAACCCCCAATACCCAACACCAGATGGAGAGTCCCAGAAGCCCACCATTTTGTTGTGGGCCGCCACCATATGGCCATCGACGGGTGTGAAGGAGATGCAGTTGCAGGGGGATCTATTTCTGTTTGATTTCGGCTGACAAATGCAGGGAAATCTCCCTTCTGAGCACGTGACTTTCCAAGGAATTTCCTATATATTGCACATTTAATGGGGTTTTCGGAGACGGAATGCGGAATGGCTTTTGAGGAATGGCAGCTGGAAGGGGAAAATGCTTCTGAATGAAGACTTTAGGGAGTATATTTGTGCTTTCTGTCAACAAGAATGGTCTTTGGAGAGGGGTTCCTTAAGTAGAGAGAGGAGTAGATGTCCGCCTAAGAAAAAGAAGACTATATGTGGTCGTTGCAGTCTTTTCTCAGAGTCCTAGGCGGAAATACAGCAATAAACGACCGAGGGGCACTGCTGCATGCCGCTTAAGAAGTTCAATCTAACCAATCGCCTACAAGCACCATTTGAACCGGACATTTCACTTCTCAGACAACAAATTCAAGCACTTTTCCCTGTCCAAAATGTATCCCCAACTGTTTTCCTCAACTAAAACCATTTTCAACTCCAAAATCTTTCACACCAAGAGAAAAAAGGAAACAAAAAGCGGAACATATGGTCTAATAAACCGATTCGTCGGCTTTGCCGACCAACACTTGCCGCAGAGTGAGTCTGAAAGTATCCTGCAACAGAGGCCATAAATCATAAAGATGCAGATGCAGGACGCATAAAGAAGAAAGAATATTTTGCTCTAGATATTCGGAGGCAACGGCGCAGGCAGGCTTCTTCCTTTCGCAGGAAGCGACTGGCTTCCTTCGCAGGAGTGCGTTGCATTAGTTTTGCATATGCAAAAAAGGACCACAGCCATAAAACAACAAGGACAATGCACAGCAGCCTCGGCAGCACAGCAAAAATTAAACCGAAAAATGCATTTGATATTTTTATTTTATTTTTTTCTGCGAATGCATGTGGTGCAAATATGATTTATGATGATTCCAAGGGAAAATGTCACACACGATGACAACAGCAACAGCAACAGCGACAGAAAGCCAAATAAAACAGCGGGCAGCGGGCAGCGGGCCTCTCAAGTATCTCACAGATACAGATACCCAGCAGTTGGTGGCAATTAAAAGCGTCACAAGATCTGGCAGGATAAGAGTATATATTAATTTGTGATTTCATTTGCCCGCTAATTTATTATTAATTGAATGTGAACGAAGGCGGAAGGACATCCCCCCAAAGCACCAGAAATGTGCGGCAGGAGGGGCCCAAGTTTTATGTTCTATTTATGTGGTGCAAACGATGCCCCATAATCGTAAAAATATCAAAACAAATCGTTAAAATCGATCTCTCAATCGTTTGCCAATCGATTTGCAGCCCCCCCACAGAAGTGGAGTTTTTACGACGACGAACGCGTGTCATACGAGTATCTCTCTGTCTACCATTTGTATCTGTATCTCTCTGTCTACCATTTGTATCTCCATCTCCCTGTCTGCTGTCTGTGCTTGTCGGTTGTGTCTGTGTTTGTGCCCTCCAAACAAGAAGCTCATAAATTTTGTGACTTAATTAAGTTGGCATCACTTGAAAATTGTTTGAATTTTTCAGTCCGTTCAGTCTGCGTTGTGTATCGGCGTTTACAGATAATAATTGTAAGAGCCCCCCGCCATAATTGATTCCCGGTATTGATTTATAATTATTGAATCGACTCAAGTGCCACAGAGTGCCACACACACACACACACACAAAATTGGTAATTTAATTAGGCTCTGGAAATTTTAATTTGTTCCAGAATTGTATAGAGAAGTTTTTGAACTCTTTGGGGTATAGATTTCTTTAAGAGAAAGATTTCGAAACCATAGGAAAATATTGTTTGTTAATCTCTTTTCATTCTGGTTCGTTTCCTTATCACTCGTTAGAGTTTTCTCTAAAGAGATTTCCTTTATCGGTCTCTGGGCACTCTTTACGCGCGGCCTAGAGGGGCGCTGCTGCATTATGCGTGACAATTTCTAATGATTTCTTTTTTTTAGCTTCAGTATTGAATGATTTTTTTGATGTATGGATTCTGAAAAGTACAAAATATGATACAAAAAATTACAGAAAATATAGCGGTATTGGAAATTACTTTACAAAAAGGTTCTTCTGAAAAGTATACATATTTTTTGATGAAATTCGAATTTTTTCCATAGATTATACAATTTTTTGAAAAATAATACAATCTTATACGATACAGACTGCAAAACACATCTAAACGTCTGGAAAAAGCAAGTTAAGATCGATATATACATTCTATTCGTGTTTTCTCGTGATCTCTGTGAAATTTAAGATTTTTATCCTCATGCGGAAATGTCTTTCTGCTTGGATTCGGAGGTGTGCTGCTGCATGACGCGTGAGAAGTTGTAGCTACTTTCTTACAGCGAAATGATCTACCGTTCTAGCTAGAAATATTTATTATTTTTATTATATTTTAGGGACTTAAAGAATCCATTTTTTAGCTAATAAAACACACTTCTTTTGCTCACAAATTTTGAGCAAAAAATACCCTTGAAACCATGTATCTATCTATCTATCTATCTATAAGTATCACCCATGCTATGAAGTCATCAACTTTCGATTTCAAATCAATTCCCTTAACAGCATCACCATTCCAAACTATTTACCAAATAAATAAAACACAAATCTAACAAAACAGAAACCAAAAAAAAAATCTACAAAAAAAATGAAATACACGAGTTGTTTGTTTATTTACCTATACGATGCCGGAGTAGGCAAATGTTGGGGCAGAACAGCAGCGAAATGAAGAAATATTCGCAGCATGCCCCGAGAGGAGTCTCCCAGGCGTCTCCCACTGGTTCCACGCGGCGGTAGGTGCCACATGAGCGGGAGAGGCAGGCGCTCAATGGCGTTGTGTTTATCCAACAAGGGGGGGGGGGGGACCACAACCAGAGACCTCTCCATCGAGTGTTTGTTTTTATAGACTAATTTTTATGGTGCTTTCCCCCCCCGCTATCCGCCTACCCCGCCACTAGATTTGCCCCCGAAGATTTTTGTGTGTTGTTTGTTTTTCTTTGGGATTGCTCAACACTTGCTGGAGGAGGAGGCATGTTTACGAACCGCAAGAGTCGACTGGCGAGAGTCCATTCCTGGGCCACACATAATAACCATCATAATAAAGCATTAACTTACTCATTATCCCAATCCCAGGCACTCCGCACAGACACCGCACAAAAAGGATTCGGTTGCTGCGGCGCGGGATCATAAGGACATCATAACTCAAACGCCTGCTGTAAGGGGATACGCCATGGAATGGCCTGGCATAAAGCCATCGTCTCGTCCTGCCCATAATTAAGTAGTTTTCTATGCAAAACCCAGTGAAAAATTAGAACAAAGTTACTGTCGCTGTTACCTGTGGTTCGTCGTTCTCTCGCTGATCCTTTGGCTAAATTAAAATCACCCTCTGTGCGCACGGCAAGTGCCAAGACATTGTCACACATTATCCACGGGCTGGTGGGAAACTTTCGGCCAGAGACAAAAGGGTTCGCCTTCGAGTTGAAGACAAAGTTATTCCAGGCAGCAAGAGAGTCCGAGTCAAAGGCAGGGGAGAAAGGAAAAGTCAGCGAACTGAGACGGCCAAGTCAGGGGCAGGGACAGGGGCAGGAACAGAGACAGGGGCAGTGGCAGGGACACTCGCTGGGTGGCAGAGAGGTAGTGGCAGCAGCTGTGCTGACGCGCCGCCCATCGGCTCAATTGCAATTACGGCCAAATTACTTTATTACATCCGTAATTGTGTGACCATCGAGCGTGCCATTTTTCGGTAGGCATTGAAATTAGTGCTAATGCCACAAGTGGTTGAACGAAGCCTCTGGGGTCTGGGGCACTCCAGGAACTACACCCCCAACACTACCCCCCCCCCCCCCCCCACTGTTGCCATAATTTCTTGTACTTTATTTTGACACTCCTTGGAGTTTTACTTGGTTTATACTTGGACTTTTCCTCCTCCTTTTCCTGTACAGCCGCAATGCCGACGGCTATGTTTCTTGAGACACAAATCCGTCGGCAGTTGTCTTGCCCTCGAAAAGGTGCTTAGAAAAGGTGGTTTATAGAATATTTGGTGCATAATTCAAGTATTTTCTGGTAAATAAGGGCTGTAAATCTTTCTTGATTGTATAATTACACTGTTAAAAATGAATGCCAATGTTTAAGGAGCGTAAAAAATGGTAGAAAACTTCTCCTTTGGCTGGATATATCTTCGGTTATGGCCATTGCAGGAAAACAAATCAAAAATTATATCAAAGGACATATATTTCTCTTTTCAAAATCGTTAACTTTTAGGTTATCGAAGCCGTAGATGTTGGGTGAAAATTAAGAGAGTGCGCAGAGCCAGCAAAAAGAGGATATTGAAATTTAAAAAATGGTTTTTGGGGGGTATATTCAAAACTCTAAGTATGGGGATATGATCTATTCAATCGGGTCTACAACATAATTTTTATCTCATGCTAAATACAACATATTTGTTGGAAAATATATTTATTCTTATATTTTCTTACCCGAATTCTGGGTTATATTTATTTTAGCGCAACCAAAGAGAGGATTTCTTACATAGTTTTCATAGTTCTCATTAGGAATTATGAATAGCAAAGGCCCGTACCTAAAGAACAACTCTCTAAAAAGGAGATATGTATCTATGGTGGACCCTTAGGTACCCCTATATCATTTTTCTTAGTTGTAAATCTCCTAAAAACTGTTTCTAATAGAACTCTGTATTGAAAGAGATACCTCCTTTATAGATTAATGATATAGGATCCCTCCATTTCCACCTTTTACACTACCAAGTAACGTAATAGTTCTTCAAATAATTCCTCCTTCAATACTCCCTTCCACTCACCCTCTCCCTCTTCTGTTGCCTCCTCAGGTTTTCTTCTTTATGAGTCATCCATAAACTCGTAAATTTGTTAATTCTCCTTCGGCCCCCCAAGGCAGGCCCGCGCTCCGGCTAATTGTCTCCGATCGTGATCAAGATCGTGTCTTACATGGAGTGGGAGTGGGAGTGGGGGGGTGAGAGCCCGCGGCTGCTGACGTCACAGCGAAATCAATGGAACTATGTTTGGACGAGCCACCCTCTCCCACACCCGCAAAAGCGGGGGAAACAAACGCGCGCCAAAAACACAGAACTGAAGTGGAGCTCGCTCTCTGTCTCGCTCTCTTTTCACGCAGACTCTCGCTCTCCATATATCTTGCTCTCCTTTGCACGCTCTCGCTCTCTCTCTCTCTCTCTCTTTTTGTCTTCGCTCTCAGCCATATTTATTTATGATGTAAACAAACCATTAAACGGGAGAATTACGAGCGCAGTCGCAGTCGTCGCGCAGCCATCATGGCAGCGACGCCGACGGCGGCAGAGGCAGCGCAGCAGCGACGATGGCAGCAACGTAGCGCTCTCTCGCTCTCGCAATGCTTTATGGCTGCCGGCAATGGTTTATGGACTCGCACGCACACAAACACACACGCGCGGGCACACACACACACACTGAGTCGGCGCGCTCTCTCTCGCTCTCTCTCTGAGCAGCTGTTTCTGTGTCAAGCATATGTGGGGTTTTGTTGTAGTCTGAATGCCAGAACGAGAGGACAGCACTTTAGACTCCGCCCCGTTTTAGTGTTGCGAAACGTTTGCCGTACTGGCCTAATGAGAAACCTGTTAGAGGAAGCAGCGCCCTGGAGAACTGGTTCAGAGCCACCGAAATGCCGAAATTTATGGCTACACGTGGCCCGGGACGCACATCTCCCGCATTTTCATTGAGAAAGAAACCGTCGCTTTGTTTATGGGCGTTTACTTTTCGTCCGGAGCACAGAGAGAGCGCTTTTCTCGCCTCTATTTTATGGGCTTTATGTCCCAGTTGAACTTGAAAATTACTTTATTAATCATCTAGGAATAAGCGCGTCTATTAGAAGGCATTCATCATTAGAGGCAGCGACGGGAGCCTATGAAATGAGGGCATAGCCAGGGAGAGGGAATTTTAATTAAATGGGAATACGGTTTAATTGAATAAATGTCTTAGGATTAAGAAATATAGGTTGGAAATATCCCGCGATTAATGGAAATATTTGGATTAATATTTTATCCAATATTTACAGGGAAAGAGAGCTCTGGAAAGACAAATGTTACCCTAAGGATAATTCTTTATTTTGTAGAGAGATTTTTCTATAGAAATTATCTTATCTAACAAATCCAATTAGAATTTTAGATTCTTGTAAATATAGTGTTGATTCTACTCCCTCACAAGGGTCACCTTTAACCTTACCATCCCTCTTTCTCCCCTTTCCAACACAGGTCCTTTATCAACTGAACATTTTCCATCATGTAGCCCCCAAAATGAACATGATACTTTGGCTACAAGGCATCCCTATACGTTGCCGCAATTTTTCTTTTGTGCCACATCAAACAACGCCATTTTGGAGCCCGGATGGGAGGGGAGCTGCAATCCCAAAGCGCAAGTTGCGATGGTCATCAATTAGGTCCGTAGCCAGCATCCAACACCTCTCGTAGAGCGTCTCGGTTTACGTGGTCGCCTGTCGCCTTCCCGTGGCGTGGGGCTGGCCGCCGCTCTACGGGTCCGCCAATTAATCAAAATCGTCGCCGTGTGCAGTCGGTGGTCGTTCGTTGGGTGGTGGTGGCCCACGGAGTGGGGTTTCCAGTGAGGCGACAGAGACTCCAAAGAAATGTCGTTAACTTAAGTGTCCAATTAATTAAAATCGCATTTAACAGCCGCCAAGCTGCGAAAACCCATTAAGATAGTTTGTCACAAAACACATGAATGCCTTAAACCCACCACGTCCTCTCATGCACTCCCTCTTCCAAATGGAAACTTTCTGCTCCTTGTTGCAGAGAGGTCCCTTCCCGCTTCATATTTCTTTCCCTTTTCGGTTTCTTGGTTCAGTTTTTGAGCCTTGGAAACTTCATTTTGTCTTTGGTTTGGCGTTTTTTTTTTGTGCTCTGCGGTGCGGCGTGCCTCCCGGGATTGTTGTGTGCCATTGTGGTTGTCGGAGGAGTCGGTTTCCTTTTTGGCCATGTTCAAGTCTTGTGCGGTGCGGTGCAAGTTTTTGAGCTGCTTGCTCATGTGGTTGTCTTGTCTGTCGGGCTGTCTGTTGTTGGTCTTTTGGTTGTCGGCCGATTTCACACTCAACTTCTTCGTAACAAGATTAATTTCGTTGGCGATCTTTGCGGGTCTCCAGGGTCTTAGGAGTCGCTGGGGATTAGGTTTTGGAAGTGTATTAATTTTTGGTGATTTTTCAAAAGACTCATGGGGTGTAGGGGTCACACAAGGTGGCGATGGAACTTGACTTGGATGATCTTATGGCGCAAAGATATATAGATATATGATGAAAATATCCTAAAAAGCACTCTGATTTATCCATACTGAATGGTAAATATATTTTAAAGATCATTGATCGAATTAAAGATCATATTTATTTAAAATACACACGGTATTAGGTGTTGCGCGTCATGCAGCAGTGCCTCTTGGTCGCTTCTGCCGTTTCTCCCGCTGTTTAATACAAAAAGAACCAAGGATCTTAGGGATACAAAGGTACATAAGCTATAGCATTTCCCATCTTCAAAAAAGGTATTTCATAGATGCCTAATATTTCAAATGTTTCTTTCCGAAGTTTCCTCAATAGATTTCTGCCATTCCCTTTGAAATATTCCCCCAAAAGAAACCCCCTTTTATACCCTTCATACTCCAAACATATCCAAGAAAATTCCCAGCTCATTCAAACCCTTTTTCAAGGATGTGCGAACCCTGTGGGAGCCACACCAAAAACATTCATTAATTTACTGCACTTTTGGAGCTCTGAGGAGAAAGGCAACAACATTTTTTGAATTGTTTTGTGCGAGTCCGTCCGCAGTGAAAATTTATGAACTCAAGAAACTCAGCATTTTCTTCCTCTCTCTCTCTCTCCATCTCTCTGGGACTTCTACTGTTTTCCAGTGCAAAAGTGCAGCCCAAGAGAGCAAACAAAAGTTTTCATTCCATTTTCTTTGTTGTTTTTTTCTTTGTGGAAAGACCATCCAACATTTCTGTTGTTGTTGTTGTTTTGTTGTTGGCAGAACGTAAAGTAAACTACACTAAACATTTGCCAGTTTCTCATTTAATTTATTTTGCGGCCAGTGAATTTATGGTGTTTGCCCTCGAATGTGAGGCGTCGTCTTATCAAATAATTGCTGGCCAGCAAATGTTCGTACAATTAAGCGGTAAAACGGTTGGCTTTTGGGCTGGTTCCCAGTGGGAATTCGCCTGCTCATGGATCCACCCACAACAAAAGCCCCACATCAAATATACATATAGGTGCGACAGTGGAGGCTTCTTATGGTGGTTTGGGACACCTTTTTGGGAGGGAAAAAAAATACTGACACTACTTTTTGGACAGTACTTTTTCTTGGACAAAATTCTCCTTTCATTAGATATTCCTTGGTGTTCCTTTAAAACATAGAAAAATGTTCCTACAAACTCCCTTCCAGGATCTCTTCTTCCACTGTATCTCTATCATTCTTCTACCATTTATTTCCCTTCATTTCCAGCTTTCACTGTACCTCTTTTTTGTCCTTTTTTTTCTTCTTAATTTTCCCGCACAGTGTACACTTTTTTTTTCTGCACCGCTTGTTGCGCTCTCACCTCACAGGACCTCTCCCCTCTACTCGCAGGACCTTTTTTTGCGGGTGCTTATCTTTATAGTCTCGTTTAGTGGCTACCAAAAGAATTATGTCGCTCCTTTTTTTTGGTATGCCATCATGTTTAAGGTCCACCCTAATAATTGCAGACCAGGGCCAAGCAGTGCAGCCAGTTCAACCTCTGGATGAACAAGCAGTTCAAGTAGTTCAAGCAAGCAGTGCGAAATGTACTTCTCGCGTAGCATAAAAAATTACTCACGAATTAGTGCGAAAGTTGTCTAGTTGATAAGAGAGCCGGGCAGCAGACCGACCCCCAAATGATATATGGCGGCAGCGCGCTTGAGCAGATGCTGCCTCTCTACCTGGGAGGGTCACCTCCACAGTCCAGACCGAAATAAAAACTGGACCCTCTGTCGGGGAGGGTGGGGGGCGAGAGCGGGTACAAGCAGTTGTTTGGGGCCATGACATCGATCATTTTGGACGCGTGTGCTCTGCGGAACCTGCAACCTGATGCCCGCCGGCAAGGTTCAACGCAGCGAGCAGCCACAGCCACAGCTTCGTGGAAGAGCGATCGTGGCACAAACGGGTCGGGGCAGAGAGATCTATACACACGCGCTTGTGTGTGTGTGTGTGTGTGCAACATTCCAGCCATCTTGTTGTGGCCTCCACACCACTCCAAGGTGTGTCACATCTCTTTTGTGTCGCACATTTGTCAGAAATTAATCATGTTCTTGTTGTCCCGCATGCTGGAGCTGGAGCTGGAGCTGGTGTGTGGTGTGTGTCCATGATAAATTAGCCAGAGAGCTGGGGAGATGCGTAAAGAGAGAGAGAGAGAGCGAGAGGGAGAGGGAGCTCCAAGGAAAGGTTCGGGGCATACGAGTGTAAGAAATGCAATTAAATGCGATCGCAAACACACGACTTTGGTGGCGCAATTAATTTTCATTAAACAAAAACGAAAGAGAAACCGGATTTAAAATCCTGAAACTGAAACTTAAATGTTGGTATAGTACCCTAAAAGGGGGAAATTATTGGAGTTTATGGAACTTAAAGGCAGTGAGAAGGGTCATTCAAAACGATTTGGCAGGGTTTCCCCTCTGAAACTCTAAAATTCAGACGAATTTCATATCACGCGTCATGCAGCAGCACTCCTCGATCGTTTATTTCTGCTACTGCTTGAAATCCTCACGCAAAAAGCTTCGGCTTATGGTCCTTAAGGCATCCCAAGAACAAAATCAAATTTATTTGAAAGTTTAGCTCGAGACCCACCAAAAAAATGAGTGTAAGATCCATATTTATAGGAATATAGAACTAAAATTTGGTAGACTTACATACAATGCAATGCTCTAACACTCTAACAAAATTCATTATAATCCCATGATGTTTTACACCAAAAAATATCAAATATCCCAAAACCAAAAGGTATCCTAAAGTCGAACTGATTGATTTACAACAACAAATACTGCTTGGCCCTGTAAGTACTTCTTACAGCCACATTTTCAGTTGGTCTCCCCCCGTTCGATTGATCGCTGGGCGGGTGCGACATTAATTGATATTCTTATCGGCAATCGATGACGATTACACCTCTTTTTGCTGCGATTACTTACTGCTCCAACCAGTTGTATATCCAACGCTCATCGGTTCAATCCACTTTCAATTTGACAGCTGCGACAGACAGGTGACAAGCCATAACTCACGATCCTCGCGGCGGCTCAGACCCCAGACCCAACCAATGTCCGCTTTGGGTTCGGGTTATTTATGCAACCCGTCTTACGCGGTACGACGTACTCGTAAGTAAGTCTCTTACCATGCCAGACACGATTCTTCAATGCAATGCAAAGTATTTGCATTTATTTTGGCTTCATTCAATGATCAATGGAATGAAATTCTGCTGCAGGCCAACAAGGAATCCGCACAGCCAAAGGGAGGAGAGTGGCGGAGGAGGCCTTGGGGCGTTCGGGTATTGTTCCTTTGGTTATAATATAATTGATGATATTGTCTTTTAATTCGCTGGATCTGTCGTGTCTGGCATGGCGATACGATTGACTCGTGCATTTGCATGCGGTGTGCTTTGAGCCAGCCAATGGATTGTATCTGTATCTGTATCTGTATCTTTGGCTCTGTGTGTTCAACAGATGTTAAACGACAATCGAATCGGTATGGTGGAGTGCCCTAATCTCCTGGCTGTCTGCTGTTTTTTTTTTTTTTTTGGTAAACCTTTTTCTTCCACCTTTTTACCATTTCGGGGCAAAACAAATTAGAGATTTGAGTGTGTAATTTACGACCCAAAATGGTTGATCTATGATGGGAATTAAGGGTTCAACATTGGCCTGCGTGTTTCTGGGGGGTAGATTCAAAGAGAGAGAGAGAGGGATATGTTACCTTTCAAAGAGATTCGGCAAGGGAGGAGGTTTGAAGGGATATATTACCTTTCGAAGAGTGGGGAAAATGTAGGTCTTCTCAGAGAGAATATGTGTTTTTGTCTAAAGTCTAGTTTTTCCTTGTCGACTTTTCTTCTTTTTTGTTTTTTTGCTATTTTCTAACGACGAAAAAATCACCGCATGGCCAAGAGTCGCCAGGCCGTCATTTATCTTGTTTTGGTGTCTTCTTCTGGTGCCTGCATCAAAAATTCAACTGCAAAACCGGCAAAATAAATCAGTGCACTTTTCAGACCAACAGAAACAGAGAGAGAGAGAGACACAAGACAGATAGAGACAGCGCGATATGTCAAGTGTATTTTTGGACCTCGACAACTCTTTTGGTTTTTTTTTTTGGCATCTTCTTCGCTGCTGGTCCCCCTCCTTCTCCTCTTCCTTGGCAATCCTTAGCGCCAAGATTTATGACATTTTAGTTGGCAGCATCTTGGCGAAATCTTATCGAAAATTTCTTCTTTTCTCTTGGCATCGCCATCGGTCTTCTGGGACACTCGACTCTGCTGTATCTGCCTCCATATCTCTTTCTCTTTTGGGACTTGTAATGCATATTTTCAGCATGACCTCAGACCCAAATGAATCTCCCTTCGCTTCCCTTCCTAACCATTAATCCCATGTCTACCTGTGCGTAACCGACAAAAAGTGCGGAAAACGAAAGGAAAAGTGACCCAATAACGCGTAATGTCTCCGGCACAAAACAATGATAATAGCAAATGCCAATGAGTAATGGCCCTCAAAAAGGAAATGGCTTAGGGCCCAAGGTCATTGATTTTCACCATCATTTTCACCTGCCAATTATGGCCAGATTGTTCTATGTTGATGGCCTTGGTCTAAACAGAGACCATGTGAAATTGTTGGACAAAGAAAATGGAGTGATCACAAAAGGAAATACTAATCTTTTATGGTTTGATTTTTGGAATATGTAGAGATGGAAAGTGGAGGATTTTCGGGGAGGAAAAATTTCATAACTTGGTGAAGATTTTGGAATAATTTTTGTATTTATTTGGAGGATATTCGGGGAAGGAAAATAGCTGCCAAATTTGGTTAAGATTTTACAATAATTTTGGTACTTATTTGAGGACTATACATCGGCAGAGTGAGAAGTGGTTCGGCATTGAATGCGGAGATGTAAGAGAGTTCTATTAAGAAATAGAAGAAGTTTTGCATTAATTAGCAGAAGGCTGAGACCTTCGGAGAGACTGATAGATGGATAGCTAGATGGATAGGTAGATAGATAGATGAATACACAGATAAATAGTTAAACAGATATATAGACAAATATTTAGATATATAGAACAATGGATTACTGAATGATCTTCACGGAAATGAAGTACTTTTAAGAATCATATATGTATCTATGGTTCTTAAAAGTATTTCATATCTGTAACTGCTATTATCATGATGTTTCTGTCTAGAATTCCTAATGAAGTTCTAGGTAAACCAACTTTGAGCCTAAATACAATAGATTTCCTTAAATTTCAGAAGCTTAGGGAACCTAATTCTAGAAGAATTTCCATGGCAAATAGCCCTTGAACGATCGAAATTTTCCCCTTCAAAAATCCACCCAAAAGTATGCTTCATTCCCATAACAATATTCACCCAAACCAAAGACAATACGAGTATAATAATAATGAGTAATGAGAGGAGACAAGCTGAGAGTCTCCTTGTTAATCCCTCTTGTGCCCTTTTTATACCTTTTGAAGAGAGTCTGGAACCACTTACAAAAGCCACTCTACAATAATCGTGTACTATTGGGCTTGTATGGATATGGCTTTTACTCATCTTCCCATTTATTTTGGTTTTTGTCCACCCTTCCAGAGAGTAGAGAGGTACTGCGTCTAGCCAGGTCCTGTCTGACCCACGAATGTTCCTTCAGTTTGTAATATATTTTGAAGACAATCTATAATCTATCGCCATAGAAATATTCACCTTTTTATATCCACTTTAAAGTTATCAACGGCTTCAGGGCTTCAATGCCCACCCAGTGATAAGGAGCCCAAATGGGGGAAATTGTCGGATTAGAAACCATTTTGTGGCATCCACACACACGCACACCCAAAAAACACAGAGAGTGGCAGAAAGGTGCGTCCTACAAAAGGGATGTGGCATCGAGTGTGCGGCCTGTGTGTGTGTGTGCGTGTGTGTGGATGTGTGGTGGAACATCCATAAGTGTCATGTTCGGGTATATCCTCATTCATCCTTGGCATGCACGCACGTTTTTTTTTTGTTGCTCCTTTCGGGCCAGGCGGCTCCTTTTCTTTCCCTTTATTGTTGTCGCTGTTGTTGCTTTTTGTTTTATTATGTGCACGAATTTCTATATAGAACTGAAAGTGAATGTCTGAATGTGTGTGGAGTGTGTGTTTGTGCGAGTGAAATAAATTCCGTAGCGCTAGAAGCAAAGATTTATTATCAAATTAAATTTCTGACAGAATTTATTGCTTTATCTCTCGCTGCTCTCTCGCCCAAAACATAGTTCTTTTGCCTTTCGGCACAGCATCCAGCATCGAGCCACATCCCAGCCATCCGCAGACACCACCCACACAAATGAATCCACCAACAAACGAAATGAATGAACCCAAACGAAATCCAACACAAAAACCAACCCAAGTGGTGACCCCGACCTGAGCCTTAGGGTCGCACCGCATCGCATCGCTGCTCCTCCGGCAAACAACACGAAATTTCATTTTGTTCACTTTTCATTTCGGTTACGGTGTTCTTTTTTGGCTTACAAAATTTATAGAGAACAAATTTGGACAATATGCGCGTATTATTCTCGCGTGTTTTCGTACATTTATTTTGGCTGCAAAGATTGGGAGGAGCCAATGCGGGTGCCACATGCGAGTGCCACATTAAGAACATGATGCTGCTGCTGCTGCAACACTCCATTCTCCTTCCTTCTCTTTAGAATGATGCATTGCCCTCTGGCTAATATAATTATAAGCAGCAGAAGCAGCAGCACAGACTACAAGATCTTTTCAATTTTCACACATTTTTAATTAAAATTTAGTTGAATGAAAATTTTAATTAAGGGGCTTGTCGGGATGAGGGAGATTAAGGCAGGGCAAATGTGAAGATATAGATACATTCAGGTGGGGAGATTTTTAGGAGGCAGAAGAAATTATTATAACGATTTATGGGGCATGTTTTTCATTGCTAAAGGACTTGCTTAGGCTGGTCTTTCGACAGAGGTCTTAAGATTTCATTTGACAAAGTTTGAAGAAAATTTCTAAATCCAAAAAAATATGTAAAATTTACAGAAATGCAGAAGTTTTAGGATTAATTTAAAATATTTGTAATTCAAATATAAATCAACGAAAGATCTATTAAGAAATCTATTAATAAACAACATTATAGAGCTTTTTAAATAAAAGTTGTTAGGTTTAAAAATAAACGAAAAGTAATGAGAATCAAGGGAAAATAACTATAGAAATCAAATAAAATTTTGAACTATATTTATGTATATATTTAATGTTTAAAAAATATATGAAAATGAATGATAATAAAGAGAAAATATTCCCAGAAAAGTATTAAATATTAGTATTATAATATTATGATAATATTAATATTATTATAATAAATTATATTAATATTATAATATTAAATAAAACCGCAACCTAAATTCTTCTTTAAAGGTTAAGAATTATACAAAAATCAAAAAAAGATATAAAAAATAATTAGAAATATAATAAACACTCTAAAAAAATCACCTCAACAATCTCTTAAGCATTTCCCCAACTAACTATTTATATTTACACTCCTACAACACACCACACCTCTCTTTTTTATGGGTGTTTTGGGGCAGGGATTGGGGTTTTCGTCCTAACTAAGCTGCTCATTTGAATTGTGAATTCCGGACATGTTTGCCGCTGTAGCATATTGATTTATCTGCCCCAAAGCCATATATTTTCCATTTACGTATGCCCTGGATGCCACTCAGACTCCCCTCCCCCTGCCTGCAGAATGAATGAAACTTTTGCAATTTCAAATAATCGCCAGCGCCCAATAATGAGGCCTGAGAGCGCGAGCTAGCAAAACACGCACTCCATTCAGGGGGGGGAGGAGGCTGGCTCCAAGCCCCCTTTTTTGGTTGGACCAAATAAAAGGAAAGGCCAGAGCCACAGCCAGGACTCTCTCCGCCTCTCTCCCACTCTCTGTGGAGTAACCACACCACAAAACGAGGGGGGAAAAAGAAAAACTTTCTTATTGCCAAACTGCCAAACTCAGAAGGCAGGCAGCGCGAGAAGGGCACTCCCTGGGCATCCAACGAGCGTCCACACAGCGTCTTGGGGCACACACAGAGCAGAGTGGTAGAGGTGGCAGTGTGGCGGTGGTGGCGGCGGCGGCGGCAAGAGGCAAAGACGACGCGGCGATAGCATGAGGGATTACAGCGCGTGATTTATATGGGATTCCGAAGAAATATGGGCGAAATGTGTCGGCAATTTTTATTGGACATTTTAAAAAGGCGAGTAAGATGTTCTCTGCTCTGTTCTGTTCTGTTCTGTGTACCCGCCCTCCTCCTAATGTTGTTGCCTCTGTGGCTCCTGGGAATACGGAATATAAGAAACTGCGGCAAAAGTAGCTGCTGCTTGAGATGGTTGGGGGTTTTTTGGGTGGTGTGTGGCCATACACACACACACAGGCACACATATTTTCCATCGCGGCAGCTGCTCCCCTCAGCAGAGTAGAGTCGAGAATTTTCCCCACTTGATTTTCCGTTGCGTAGTTGGTAAGGAAGTCGCGTTTCATTCGTTCTCGCAGAGGCTCTAACGAGCCCCAGCGAATATTTATGATCAGCCAGGGTTGCCCTGCCTCCCCAACAACACACAAAAAAAAAGAAAACCGGGGTATGCGGATGGAGTGGTCCAAAAAGTTTACCCAACATTCGGTTTTTTGGCCTTTTCAGCGGTTTTGCATTAATTTAAATTTCCCAAAATGCAAATGAGGCAATTTCTTTGAAAGCCAAAAAGAAGATGCTTAGCTGTTGGGTTGCAACCCTTCAGGGTTGCCAGGCCAATTCCAGCCTTGACAAATTGCACGAAAAGCCCACGGAAGGCGTCCATGTCCAGGGGATTTGCCCCTGCCCCTGCCCCTGGCCCTGCCCCATCTCTGATTTCTCTTTCTGTAGAATGGCGTCAAAATGATTTAGTTTTTACTTCCCCGCCAATTGTTAATGCGTCACTTAATTTAATCGTCGGGAGGGGCACAATTTTAAATATTTCTTCCGTGTCTCTCGTTTGCTGTGGAACCTTGTGAAAAATATATCTGCAACTCCAGGCACGTTGTAATGGAAATTAATTAGGCAAGTTCCTCCCCAGACAATGGCAGAGGCAACAACGACCCAGCAACGATGGCGATGACTGTGAAAATTGCCCTCGGCTCTCTATATCATTTTTAATTTAGTGGGCGCCCCCCTCTATGGGACATAATGCCAAGTAGTACGACTACGAGTATGTATAATTTATATCCGCCAATGTGTGAATTAACGAGCAGATGTCGGCATGAGTCGTCGACAACTGAAGGACGGTTGGACGGGTTTTTGAGACTTCTGGTAAACGGAATAAATATCTTATAAATGGTGGAATAGATGGCTAGAAATATGAACAACAGAACTGTACTTAGAGCTTTAGGCAAGCCATTATCCTTAGGTTTGGAACAATCTATAGATATGGGAATTTGGTGGAGACTGTTCCATAAATTAAATTCCCTAATTAAATTTTGAAAAATTCAAATTACTTCCTTTGATATCAGAAAAATCCTAAAAAACCTTTTCTTATATTTAAAAATTCACCACTCAACGAAAAAATATCTTAAAAGAGATCCTTGCCATATTACACGTTTTTTTCAGTACTTGACTTGAAAGAGTGTACAAAATGGTAGAAAACTTCAACTTTGACTTGATATATCTTCAGGTATAGCCATGGTATCGAAACGAATCAAAAATTATTTGAAAGGCCATATATTTATCTGTTTAAGATCATTAATAGTTTGGCTATTGGCGCTGTGGACATCAAGTGAAAATTATAAAAGTGTGCAAAGTCACCAAATCGTGATTTTTAATTTTTTTTTAGTTTTTAAGGGTACAATGGAAATTCTTAGAATAAGGATATGATCTACATAACCAGGCTTATAATACATTTTTTTTATTTAGTTCAAAAGCAATACTCCTGCTGAAGAATGTCTTCGCAAGCGTATGCCAATATTATTATAATCCCTAAAAAGAGAAATATCTCAGAGATATATAAGAACTGTGAATGTTTACTTCGGTTAAGATGATTGTGGAGTGCCTAAATATATAGATGAGGGGATCCAGAAGGGCTATACTCTTTCTCTAGACCCACATAAATGGCAAAAACCATGTCCCCGAAAAAGTAATATCCAAGCTTTTCCTTTGTCCGAGTCATCAGGAAAGACCTGCGATCTGTTCCCCCTATTTCTAGCACTTGTTTTCCCTATAAGTAGTACTCGTCCGGCGAGTACGTCCAAAGATTATTGTCTGTGTCTTTTGTGAATGAAGAACTTCCGGCAGTTTTCGGCCATTAGTCTTAATACACGCATGGAAATGAACAGAAATTTGCCCAATAAAAGTTCGATGCCATAAATTAAGAGGCGAATGCCATTGCCATCCTTGGGTTGGCGCATCCTGCGCCATGACCGGGCGCCAGCTGCCACACACACCGAAAGGAAGAGGAGTGTGAAGCAGTGTGGACGGTGTCCTGTTGTTGACCAGGAGAAAGGACGTGGACGTGAACGTGGACACACCGTACCGGAGGACCGGACAACCGGAGACCCAAAGGCGAGATATGCGATCAGTAAATACGTTTCCGTTCCGTTTGCTAATAAACTTCCTCTTCAGCTTTAATTCTTAAATGGTCGCCAGATGGTGATGGATGCTTCTCCTCTGCCCCTCCCAAAAAAAAAAGAAAAACAGGAGATAGAAGGCAGGGCGGGCCGTGGGCAGAGCGCTGTGGGGTTGGGGGCATAGTCATTACTCTCAGCTGGTGCCGTGCTGGGTGTGTGTGTGCTGTAAACTCGCAACACTTTGATGTTTTCAGAAATTATTTCATTTTCTATATCCTCCACACTCTGGATGCTGCAGGACGCAGGACGCAGGACTGGTACTGGTACTGGTCCTGGGACAGGACGCGGACTTTAGATTTATGGCCGGGAGACAGACAAAGTGTCTGCGGTTCGGTCAGAGCCTTCAAGGCGACGCCGACGACGACGACGATGACGACGAATTCTGCGGGCTTTTGTGTGTATCGTTCGGCGCTCATCTCGGATGCATCCTGTGCGCCCCAGGATCCCTCGCTACTTCGCTCCAAAAACTGCAAACACACACAAAAAAAAAATGTTGAAGAACAAGGGGCCAAAACTTGGCCCTGGGTCACATGTGAGTCAAAGTAAGCCAGAGGCAGGCTGAAGGAGCAGCAGGAGGAGGGTCTCCGAAGGAAGGAGCAGCAGGAGGAGGGTCTCCGAAGGAAGGAGCAGCAGGAGGAGGGTCTCCGAAGGAAGGAGCAGCAGGAGGAGGGTCTCCGAAGGAAGGAGCAGCAGGAGGAGGGTCTCCGAAGGAAGGAGCAGCAGTGGGGGGAATATCTGAAGGAAGAAACAGCATAATCCGAAGGATGAAGGAGGAGCAGTTGCCCCACACGAAGAAGGAGCAGTAGAAGGACCCTCCACCAGCAGTAGCAGAAGTCCAACTTTTTTTGCTGCAGCAACGGAATTGCAATTCTCAAGACGAAAGTGCAACGCTGGCATTTGAACCCGGGGAGCAAAACCGGATGTCGGAAGCACTCCATTCAATCTGCAAACAAGCGTCGCTCTGAAAACTGCAACGAAATGAGAAATTCATTTTTTATTTAAATTTCAAGGAGAGAAAAACATCCTGGCACCCCTGATCCTGCAGTCTAGCAGTCTCTCTGGCTTTTCCACTGTCGCTTCCGGCGCGAGGAAGATGAATGCCTCCGACGGCAACGGCAACGACAACACGATGACGCCAATAGTTTTTTCCCACCCAGTCTCCATGGAGGTCTCCTCTGGCTGGCCTCCGGGGGGGGTCCTCAAGTCTTGTTGATTTTAGCCAAAAACCAAAGAGGGATTCAGCAAGGATTTCCCCGGTGGGAGGTTTCTTTTGGGAATTTAGGAATTTTTTAAGAGGCTAACAATAATGCCCTTAATTGCATTTATAAATATTTTAATTGAACTTCACATTTAAAAATTAAATAAATAGTCAGGAAAAAAAAAACACGCACAGTCGTCGTATTTCAACAATTATATGCAACTTCATTAAATTCGCGCATAACTCATGGATGGAGTTTTTCGAAAAAGTTTGAAATTGCAAACGGAATCGGACGAAGCGAAGCGGATAAAACTGCCACACCAATCAAACGATTCGACGCGTGGCATACCCCTTAATCAAATTGATATCAAATGATGAATATTCTTCATAAATTCTACATCATTTGTCAGGGTTTTGCCAGTGAAATAAATATTATAAATAAATTATTATTAATCTGCTTGGCTGCCAGATAACATAGTTTGATGTACAGGGTATCTTGGGGGCATCAAAATCGAGTGGAAAGTGTGGTGCCGGCCGCCCCTCAAAGAGGGTTTGTGGAAGGTTCGACGGTGGCTGGTCCATTGGATGACCGTTTGGTGTTGGCGTTGCCAGAGTGCGTTTATGGTTTGATGATTTACAGTCACGGCCATAAATATTCGCACGGCCAGTGTGCACATTATTCGCGATTTATGCCGGCCGGGCCCGGCTCCATGCATAACTCATGCAACAGCACATGTAAAATTTATGCAATTATTAATTTAACACGCCTGCAATGACCTCTGGAAACCCCACAGCCCCCCCTGCCCTACTAGATCATCTCTGTGTTTCGATGCTCTGAGAGTCGCGTGTAACAGGGCCTATCAATACGGATCTAATCAGAGCATTTAACGGCACTCTGACACCACACGGCTCCCCGCACTGGAAGAACCAATTTGTAAGGCTGTAAATGGAGAGAGAGAGGGAGAGAGTAAGGGTTATGGCCCCCACTGCCACACCATAATTTACTCGACGAGCAAAAACACTCACGGAAAAATAATAAATGTCCAATATGTTAGCCCAGCCCTGGCCAACGGGGGAGGGAGCCAAAGGAAAGAACAACACTCTCCAGCACACATTCAGGGCACAAAATCGACATCAGTGACAGAAGAAACAACAACAACAACAACAACAACAGAAGCGCAGTAGCGGAAAAAATTGTATGTATACGAAAAAAACATATACAACGAATTGTTTATACCCTTTTAAGGGTAGAAAACCATCAACAGTATCCTTTAATCAAAGAATCACGCCATTGCGACATGCTCACACGCACATTTTCCTTATCTTGTTGAATTCGTTCGTCTGCGAATTCTGCTCTACTATTTTGCAGGTTTCTGGCAATATTCCTCCCATTTCCTAATAAATATACGAAAAAAATGTTCATCGGTAGATCCATTTGGGAGTAGTTAAAGCAGGAGGTGGAAGATATACAAATAATGATCTAGTTACTCTTCACAATCATAGAATAAATATGTTAGAAAAAGAAGATCAGGTTCATATGGCCTCCACTGTTTATGCTCGTCAGGATCCTATAAAAATAATCGATTCAGAGTTGCATTTATCACATCTCATCTAAATGAGAACTTCCTCTAGTAGGGCATAGAAAAGCATGTCCATTCGGCATATGTGAAACGAAGGATGATAAGGAAGAGCAGTGGTGGTCAAAGTCCTGTGCGGAAAAGATGGAAAGGAAGCTGCTGGCGCGTGGGGGAATGGACAGGGCCACCTGCTAGGCTCTGGCCCCGGGACCGAGTGCATGGCAGTGAAGTTCCTCCATTGCGAACATGGCCAACATGTCGCTCCATTAATTTGCCATAAAACAGAAGTGGACTAAAATTTGTTTGTAGTTGTTGTCCAGGCAAAAAATTACAAATGGTTCCGGCTCCAGGGGGAGAGAAACATAGACCAGCGAGGAGGGAGAGAACTGCCCTGTTGAGGAGGTCAAAAGCTAGGGGTCTTCTTATTTATGGGCACTGGGCAGAGGCACAGGCGCATTCTCTGATGTTCTGTTAAATGTCCGCAATGACACATTGAGGACACCCACTATTTTGTTTTTTGTTTGCCCCAGAGAAGGGCATTATTAGGGCTCGGCTCCAAAGATCTATTCTATTTTCATTTCCATATATGTATGCATATGATTTGCTCAAGAGATTTGTAGATAAGCTGAGCCCCACCCCTAATCTGACTGCAATTTGCACACAATAAATGTAAGCGAGCAAAAATAAGAGGGAACAGAAATAACTTGGAATTTAAGAGCGGGGGCTGCCGACTAGTGGATACCCTACTTCCAAGATAATGCAAGAAAACAAGGCACTAGTTACTCTTAATAAAGGTTATACTATATAGTCGATAAGCGACCATACAGACTATAAAAGCTGTTCTATGGCGAGGGACTTTTCATGATGTCCTGCGCGGGGTTTTAGTTCTCCTTTAGGCTATTCTTAGTCTCTTACCACGTCAGGATGCCTACCTATTGGTATTCAAACGTGTTATAGCAACTAATACACAGTCTTTGGCGAGGCATAACGTAGATCGAGACTCGAGACCCTTCCAGGTATGGTATAGTCTTTGCCCTTACTCTTCGGTAACAATCGGTAAATAGGTGGACAATAACCTTATATACAAATCTACCAACAAATAGCCGGCTTTTTTTGAAATTGTGCCTTCCACAAATTAAGTTTTTGTTGAAAAAAGTGGAAATTATATATAGTCTATAAAGTGAAAAGTTCGTTTCCACTGTATGTTTCATACATCTACACTGGCACGATATACCCCCAGTATTCGAAGAGTATTGGCTATAATAAATGTACAGTTGATCGCTTAGAATACATGACTGTCGCACCACACCCACTTCCATCTATAGAGAGGCATACCCCTCGATTTTCCACCTTTGATATCTGTCCGAACTGTCTCGTTATTCAATCAAAATAAATATAAACAACAAAACAGCTGTTTTCAAGTGTTTTCGCGATAACATTTGACCGCTGATTCCCAGGGAGGCCAGTCGATTTGTCTATTATCGCCTGCACCGACGTAGGTGACCCCTCCCCGAGGCGCTATCAGAGCGCGATAATGGCCAATAGCTAGACGGTTTGCTGATGTCTAAATCAATTCCAAATCGACAGGCAAAGCGTGCGGTTCGGTGAATTAATAGAACTACTAAGATGGCAAAGGACAATCTGACAGCAGTGCTCTACGGCATTGAGGATATGCGTTTGGTGAGGCATGGAATTTTTCGAATTATAGAATTCCTATAGCTCTCGTTTGTTTTCCAGGAACAACGTCCCATTCCAGTGATAGCCGATGATGGTAAGTGCTAGAGAGAATCGTATTCTACAGATGATAACAGTTGAACTTGAATTCTCCTTGGATCAGAGGTTCTACTGGCTATGGATAGTGTGGGTATTTGCGGCTCCGATGTGCACTACCTCAAAGAAGGACGCATTGGTGACTTTATACTGACCAAGCCCATGGTCATTGGACATGAGGCTGCCGGAGTTGTGGCCAAATTGGGCAAGAAGGTGACGAGCCTGAAGGTGGGCGATCGTGTGGCCATCGAGCCGGGTGTACCCTGCCGCTACTGTGATCTCTGCAAGCAGGGAAAGTACAGTCTCTGTGCGGATATGGTGTTCTGTGCCACTCCGCCGTACGATGGCAATCTTACGAGGTACTACAAACATGCCGCAGACTTTTGCTTCAAGCTGCCGGATCATGTGTCCATGGAGGAGGGCGCCCTGCTCGAGCCCCTCTCGGTCGGTGTCCATGCCTGTCGTCGTGCCGGCGTCGGTCTGGGCTCTCGAGTACTCATCCTGGGCGCTGGACCAATTGGTTTGGTCACCATGTTGGTAGGTCATCCGAGGATTCAGAAGGATATGCTATAGGAGACTTATCATGCCCGCTTTTTAGGTTGCTCAATCCATGGGCGCCTCAGAGATTCTCATCACTGACTTGGAACAACATCGTCTGGATGTGGCCAAGGAGCTGGGTGCCCATCACACGCTCCTGCAGAGAAGAGATCAAAGCGCCGAGGAGGTGGCAGCGATCGTACGCCGTACAATGTCGGGACCACCGGACAGATCCATTGATTGCTGTGGTGCCGAGAGCAGTGCCCGATTGGCCATTTTTGTGGGTGGAGACTGACCCTTTTTGGAACTCAAAAAACTAAGTTTTTTCCATCCCCTTTGCAGGCCACTGTTTCCAGCGGAGTTGTGGTGATTGTGGGCATGGGTGCCCCGGAAGTAAAGCTACCCTTGATCAATGCCCTGGCCCGTGAGGTGGACATTCGTGGTGTCTTCCGCTACTGCAATGAGTGAGCAATCAATAGATTGATTGATAAACATATCCTTTAACCTGTCTGCCTTTCAGCTATGCCGCTGCCTTGGCTCTGGTGGCCTCCGGCAAGGTCAATGTCAAACGTCTGGTGACCCATCATTTCGACATCAAGGACACGGACAAGGCCTTCGAGACCTCGCGCAAGGGCTTGGGCGGTGCCATCAAGGTGATGATTCACGTGCAACCCAGGAACACAAACAATCCCGTCAAGTTCTAGATTTTCTGTCTCTGTACATACTCGTAGACGTATAAGTTTCCACTTTAGCTAGTAAACTTTTGAACTGTACTCAAACGAGTCTTTATTTATTCACACAACAACTGGATACCGAGACGACAGACATGTAATATTCATTTTTCCGACTATAATATTCCGGCAAATCAAAATTTTCAAAGAGTTCTTACACATTGCTGAAAGCGGAGCCCACCAAAATGATCGGAAGAATGTCAATCTGTCGCACGCCCCTTCATTATTTGGGAATGCTGCGTCCTACTTTGAGATCCACACAGCTGTCGCCTCTGGCGGCACAACGCCTTAAGCATGATACGGGCGACTCGGGAGAGGAGCCATCGGCCAAGGGCCGCCCTCGCCTTCGACAGGTGAAACTCATTGAAGTGCGACGGGGCTCTGGTAAGGGAGAAAACCCGATCAGAGATGGTGCAACGACTAGCGGACTGAGGACAAAGTCCGTGGGCCTCGAAAGCGAGGAAGCAAAGAATGAACCCATGGGTGAGGCAAAGGACGAACCCATGAGTGAGGCAAAGGACGAAGTCTTCAATGAAGCAAAGGAGGTTGCCTTAATGAGTGCCTCGAAGGATGAACCCATGAGTGAGGCAAAGAATGAACCCATGAGTCAGGCAAAGAATGAACCCATGAGTCAGGCAAAGAATGAACCTATGAGTGAGGCAAAGAATGAACCCATGAGTGAGGCAAAGAATGAACCCATGAGTGAGGCAAAGAATGAACCCATGAGTCAGGCAAAGAATGAACCCATTAGTGAGGCAAAGAATGAACCCATGAGTCAGGCAAAGAATGAACCCATGAGTGAGGCAAAGAATGAACCCATGAGTCAGGCAAAGAATGAACCTATGAGTTACGCTAGGGACGAACCCATCAGTGAGGCTAAGAACGATGTCTTCAGCGAAGCAAAGAAGGTAGCCTTTATGAGTGCCACGAAGGATGAACCCATTAGTGAGGCAAAGAATGAACCCCTCTGTGAAGCCAAGGACGAAGCCTTCACCGGTGCCCAGCACGAACCCATGGCTGAAGCAAAGGACTCACCCCGCAGTGAAGCCCAAGATGAAGCCTTCACCACCGAAATCCCCCAAGAGCGTAGACAGGAGTCTCCCTTCGAGTCCAGGCCCGAGCTACCCATGGAGAGGCAGCCAGCCTTGCCCGCAAAGACATCACCGGGCGAGGTGAATCCCAAGAATCCCTATCACATTGTGACATGTGAACAGGAACAGGATACGGAGCCATCGAATGCAGAAGTCCCCGAAGGTAAAGTGAAGGTATCCGGCACGATCATCTTTAAGGACAGCTCGAATTTTGAGACCAAATCTTTGGAAATTCTGGCAAACGTACCAACGCCCACAGGAGAGTCGTTGAATGTTTGGTCACAGTCTTGTGCCCCAGAGAAGGAGGATTCCGGTGCCGCGAAGAACGTCAATGACACGAAGGACGAGGAAGCGCAGATTATTTTGGAATTTGATGCCGATACGTCAACTACAAAAGGAAATATGGATCTTAAAGTCAATGCCTCTAAGACCGAAGAGATTCTCAACTCTGACACGCAGAACAAGATCGACGAAAAGCAGGCAACGATTGAGGATCTATATCCAACGACCCCAAAAGGATACGAGATTGGTTGTGTGGTAGATCTAAGCGACATAGTCCAGAGCACCAGAGATGAACAAAACGTGGAAGCCATTGTTCCTGAAACTGAAAATCTCGATGATAAGATTCAGATATCCTCTTCAGCAGAAACCACCAATAGATTACCCCGTACGATCGTAAGGAAAACGGATGATTCGCCCGCAAAAGCCGTAGAAGCAGTGAACGAAGAACAAGCCGTAGAAGCCATTGTCCCAGGAACTGAAAATCTGGATGATAAGATCCAGACATCCTCTACAGCAGTGGACGAAGAACAAGCCGTGGAAAAAGTGGAAACCATTGAAAACCCCGAAGAGATAGCCATCAAATCACCCACCAATAGATTACCCCGTATGATCGTAAGGAAGAAGGATGATTCGCCAATCCAGACACCCACCAATAGATTACCCATTCAATGGATAAATGAGGATGGTTCCCCCGCGAAAGTCGCAAAAACCGTAGAAGCAGTGAACGAAGAACAAGCCGTGGAAGCCATTGTCCCTGAAACTGAAAATGTAGATGATAAAATACAGACATCCTCTACAGCAGCACCCACCAATAGATTACCCCGTACGATCGTAAAGAAAACGGATGATTCGCCTGCGAAAGCCGTGGAGGCAGTGAAGGACGAACTATCCGTAAAAGCCGTTGTCCCTGAAACTGAAAATGTAGATGATAAAATGCAGATATCCTCAACAGCAGTTAAAGAAGAACAGGCCGCGGAGGCCGTGAAAAAAGTGGAAGCCATTGTCCCTGAAAGCCCCGAAGAGATAGTCATCAAATCAGCCACCAATAGATTACCCCATATGATCGTAAGGAAAAAGGATGATTCGCCCGCGAAAGCCGAAGAAGCCGTAAACGAAGAACAGGCCGTGGAATCCTCAGAAGAAGTGGAAATCATCGCTGAAAACTCCGAAGCCTTCAAATCTCCCTCCAATACCTTACCCCTTAGGATCGTTAGGGATGAAAATGATTTTCCCGTTGAGCCAGTTTTTAAACAGTTAATACCATCATCAGAGTTTAAGACGAATAGGGATGCACCGCCCGAAGAGTCCTACTCTTGGAAAGATAAATCCAAAGAAAACATAGAGTTTATCCAGACTAAAAAAGTGTTTAAAAGCGATATGGAAGAGGAATTAGCGGCACCAACATCGATGGACTTGAGTCCTGAGAAAGCTTTGAAGAAAGTTGAGGTAGAAACTTCGGAAGCTAAAGAATTTAAGTCGGAGATGAATGAACTGCAATCGGAGACCAAAGAACTTCAAATGGAGATGAATGAGCTGCAATCGGAGGCCAAAGAACTTCAAATGGAGATGAATGAGCTGCAATCGGAGACAACAGAACTTCAATCGGAAATGAATGAACTGCAATCGGAGACAAAAGAACTTCAACCGGCGATGAATGAGCTTCAATCGGAGGCAACAGAAGAGAAATCAGAGTCTACAGAAGTCCAGAACACTCCCAAGTCCGCTGCAGAGATAATCTCCATGATGGAACAGAAGCACAAAGACCAGAAATCCATGATCCTTGCCAACAGGTCCCATGATTACCCCTCGAAATCCACATCCCAAATAGTTGCAACATTTGGCCTGAGACCCGAACCCGGTCAAGGATTCAGGGCCAAAGGACAGCTGAACAGAACCGAGCTGGACAGACAAGCTGATGAATACTTTGCGTACATCAGTGAACCGGTGACGTCACAACGGGCGACGAAAATGGAACCGGAACCCTCAGAATTGGAAAAGAAAATGGAACCAGAAAACTCAGAATTGGCGAAATCAATAGAAGCAGAAACCTCCGAACTGGACAGAAAAGTACAACAAGTGGAGACAGCAGAAGAATCAAACAGAAAAGCCGAAGAATACTTTGAGAAGATCCACTATCCGGAGACCTCAGCATTGGAACCAGAAATCGCTGAACTTATGAAGAAAATAGATTTGGAACAATCACAATTGGAGATGAAAATGGAACCAGAAACCTCCGAACTGGGCAGAAAAGTAGAAAAAGTGGAGACAGCAGAAGAATCGAACAGAAAAGCCGAAGAATACTTTGAGAAGATCCACTATCCGGAGACCTCAGCATTGGAACCAGAAATCGCTGAACTTATGAAGAAAATAGATTTGGAACAATCACAATTGGAGATGAAAATGGAACCAGAAACCTCCGAACTGGGCAGAAAAGTAGAAAAAGTGGAGACAGCAGAAGAATCGAACAGAAAAGCTGACGAATATTTCGCGAAGATCCACGATCCGGAGACCTCAGCATTGGAACCAGAAATCGCTGAATTTATGAAGAAAATAGATTTGGAACAATCACAATTGGAGATGAAAATGGAACCAGAAACCTCCGAACTGGGCAGAAAAGTAGAAAAAGTGGAGACAGCAGAAGAATCGAACAGAAAAGCCGAAGAATACTTTGAGAAGATCCACTATCCGGAGACCTCAGCATTGGAACCAGAAATCGCTGAATTTATGAAGAAAATAGATTTGGAACAATCACAATTGGAGATGAAAATGGAACCAGAAACCTCCGAACTGGGCAGAAAAGTAGAAAAAGTGGAAACACCAGAAGAATCGAACAGAAAAGCTGACGAATATTTCGCGAAAATCAACAAACATACGATCCCAGAACTGGAACCTGAAATTTCGAAATTCATGGAAACCTCAAATTTGCCGAAGAAAATTTTACCAGATTTCTCCAAGCTGTACAAAAAATTTCAAAAAGTGGAGACGCCAGAAGAATCCGAGAGAAAAGCTGAAGAATATTTTGCGAAGATCAGCGCACCGGAAACCTCAGAATTGGCAAAGAAAATGGAACCGGTAAAATCAGAATTGGCAAAGAAAATTGAACCAGAAAAATCAGAATTGACGAAGAAAAAGGCAGCAGAAACCTCCCAACTGGGCAGAATAGTAGAAAAAGTGGAGACGCCAGAAGAATCCGAAAGAAAAGCTGAAGAATATTTTGCGAAGATCAGCGCACCGGAAATCTCAGAATTGGCAAATAAAATGGAACTAGAAAAATCAGAATTGGCGAATAAAATGGAACCAGAAAAATCTGAATTGGCGAATAAAATGGAACCAGAAAAATCAGAATTGACGAAGAAAAAGGCAGCAGAAAGCTCCCAACTGGGCAGAAAAGTAGAAAAGGTGGAGACACCAGAAGAAGCCAACAGAAAAGCCGAGGAATACTTTGCGAAGATCAACGATCAGGAGACCTCGCTGGACAGACAAGTGGAGGAATCAAGGCGCACCACGTTTGAAGAAATGTTCGTCAACTCAAAATCGAGTCAATACTTTAACGAAATGAACCCCAAACAGGAAACTTATCGGCTAAAGAGAAACGAAACCTCAAAAAAGGTCGAAAAAGGCTCACATTTGGATACAAAACTAGATCAAGCGATTAAGGACATGGCATTAAACCAAAAAGCTGAGGAATACTTTGACATAATAAATGAAGCAGAACTCTCGCAACTGGAAGGGAAAATGGAACCCGAAAGCTCACAATTGGACAAAAAAATGAATCCCGAAACCCCCCAAGAAGAAGAATCAAGGTCTTTCGAGGAACTGACCACCAAATTTGTAGTGAGACATGGGGGGGAAAAAGAGGAAGCCGATGAGAAATCAATGAAAAGGAATCGAGACGATGCCATAGCCGATAAGCAAGGGGACGACACCAATGAAGAGCCGCCATCCGATAAACCTCTCTTTGTGCCCCCTGAAGATAAGGACAGGCTAAAGGAGAAAAGTGAACTGTCAGAAGGAGATCTGTATAAAAAACAATCAGAGGATCCTGTGTCTGACGATGCGGCAGAATTTAGTTCAAACTCCGAGCCCGAAAAGAGGCCAGCTCCAGAGAGGAAACGGAAACGCAAGCTGGCGGATGGAGAACTAGACGTTAAGCTGCTCGTTCCGGATGAAGCCAAAGAGACTGCCAGCGGGACTTCCCCGGCGATAGATGCACCAGCAAAACAGAACTTTGTTCAATACATCGTTGAGAAGATCTTTCGCAAAAAGAAGCCCCCGCCAAAAGGCAGAACAATGTCCACCTGCTGCCAGAGCCGTGACGTCAGCACAAGCTGTGCTCTGCTTTGCCCTGACAACAATGACATATTCGATGATCCGTTCAGTCCAGAAGAGGGCAAGACAATCGATCCCAACGATAAGGACTTCATTTCGCCCGATCTGGAGAGGCAGGGTCTGGGCGCCAGGGCCATACGCACGGACCGCGAAGAGAATCGGAAACATGGTCAACCCCAAGCCATGAAGATCGATAATCCGGTGGGTGTTTGGTCTACAAAGAAAACAAAGACTCCTTTGAATCATCAGCCCGGGATGAGCATGAGCACGATGCTCTTTTCCAGCGATTCAGATTCCACCAAGATCCGTGGCGGTTCCAAGCAGTGCAAAAACCGCGAGAAGACAATGCGCGAAAAGCTAATGGAAAAGAAAGAGAACAAAGACAATAAAATCGAGATCATGGGCGGCTCCGAGCAGTGTGCCGAAAAGTTGCAGAAACTCAAAGACGGCTCTGAAGATGATGACTGCAAAAGCAGTTTCAGCAGCTTCTTTCAATTCACAAAAATGTTCTGGGTAAGTCCATGGAAAGATCCGCAAACAATGAACACTTCGAGGGGGCAACAGTACCTTCTTTAAACAGTATATTTCAATGTCACATCGAGGTCACATTAGATTAGGTCTCCCTCAACGCAAAGTGGAAAATATTTAGCGTCTATTAAAAATGTTTATGCCACTGATAAGAGGCCACAATTTTTGATAGTACTGCAGGCAGCGCGGAAAGATTGGAAATGTCTAGTAGTACTCGTATAACGTAAAACACTTGGGTTATTTGTAGGTCAAGAAACAAATCACTTACTAATGGACAAACAGTCTCCTACTCTTTCAGATTCAGAACCAACCAAAAAGGACAAATAGAAGAGGCCGCCCTGCCAATTGAAGCTGTGCTGATGGAGAGAACTCACAATCAAATTACATAAACTATATCCGATTTATCTAAATTAAATTATTTCAATACACTTAAAAGTAACAAAGAAACCATGAACATTTATGGGGGCGTTTTTTCACAGCCTATTACACCACTTTCTCGAACTGAAACGCTGCTGAATTGTTGGAATTGGAACTTAAACAAGGCAGGTGTGTCTTCTTCCTCGCTCGATCTCATACTGATCTCACTCTCAGATTTATTATTCTCATTTGTGTGTCTGCGCTCTCTGCAAGCGGAGAATATTTACATGAGTTTGTACTGAAATTTGTAGTTTATTTGAAGCAATTAGCAGGTGAACTTACGAACTACTGGTATACATATGTACAGTGGTATTAGGCTATTAGGTATTAGGGGATTAAGGTATTAGGTATAGGTATAAATATAGGTATAGGTATAGGTATAGGTATAAATATCGGTATAGGTATAGTTATAGGTAGGACCTATAGGACCTCCCTTAGGAGACCTAAGGGACTCCCCGTCGCCCTTATGAGAACACGCGTCTGGATCAGGAGTTGAAAATCATTGGCGATTGTGGTCCTTGCAAAAAGCTTGGGGTGTGTCCAGGCCAAGCTCCGTTGGAAGCTGAACGTGAGTTGTTGAGAAGAAAGATAAACGTCTTTTCCAGGGCAATGAATGCCCTTCTGCATCGTCTGATCCGCATTGATGTCTTGAACGAATCTCCCATGAAGCTCGATTACACAGTCGCCCTGAAGATTGAGGATTTCTTGGAACATCGAAAGAGCCCGGTTCTTCCAGGTCTTGAATAGGCCAAGTCCATAAATGAAGCCCGTTTGCATCCCATCGTTCGTTGGGCGATTGGACCACCAGAAGCACATCTACTTCTCCCTGAAGTCGCCCTTGGATGGCGGTCGTCCTGGTCGTAGTAATGCTGCCGCTCCCGAAGAGTATGATACAGTTTATATGTACTTGGTTTTACCTAATAAATGTACGAGAAAAAGCGCCAGAAGGTGTCGCGGCACCCCTTTCTGACAGCAATAAAAGCGCCTCCTGATTTGTTCTAATTTTAACGTTTTTAAAAAAAAAAAATCTTTTTAAAATCTGAAAATCCTTGAAAAATAGTTGGCTTTGGTTTTGTCGTAGCCAAAATGAAATCAGTTACTGACTAACGACAGTTCAGTTCACATCGGAAGCTATAGTTTCGTATAGCTCTCGTTTTTAAATGTTTCGGTTTTTGTTTTAAATTTCCCCATGTCTTTGGATTGCAGACCAAAACGAATATCTGCAATCTTTTTAGCTGACGTACTCTATTGAAAATTCATTAAAAATTCGTTGTAAAATTAAAGAAATATCACGTTTTCAAGATGCTCAAACGAACGGTTTTGGCTTTGGGCAGGAGTGTGAAGGAATACTTTCGAGCGGTTCAGCCGATCACCGCCTTCAGCACCAGTCTCATCCACAGGGTCCACGAGCGTTACAAGGCGGAGTTGCAGCCGGATCAGGGTATACTCAAATCGGTCTTCAACAGATGGAAGCCCTGTGAGTACCCGCAGACTACACTTTTACTCTTAAAGGATCCGAATTAACACCCCTCAAACACGTAGATGTTACACCGCCTAACGATGGCATAGGCTTGCGGGACTGTCGAGCCGACAACTTGGTTCTTCAGGAATTTATGGCCACCTCTTATATGGCCGTTTATTTGGGCGGCCAGGAAATGCAGTTTGACACGGATCAATCGATCAACATTTGCAATCATTTCCCTTTATTATTCGAGCCATTTCGCAATAATCAAATCCTAAAATCGGAGCCAGATCCGAGAAAGATTGAGGCAAGTCCAACGGAGGAACAGAAGGACAATTCGATCAGAGTGATCAGGGAAGTGACGTCCAGTTCCCCAGCTCTTGACAAGGATTTCTTGCACTATCTGGATGTGCAGAAGGCCAACAGGATCCAGAAAGAAGACGATGAACGAAAGAAAGTGGATACAAAGCAGGATGAGATGAGGAAAGAAGAGACTACGGCAAGCTGTGGCAAGCAAGACAGGAAGGTTGAACAGAAAAGCGGCAAGGAATCCAAGAAAAAGGATAAAAAGAAGAAATCGAAGCGGGACATCCGCAAGCTGAGGGACGATTGCATGAAAATGGAGAAGTTAATCAAGGCCAAAATGTACCTAAAAATGTACAAGGCCCTGGCCGGGCAGAAAAATAAATGCAAGGAAGTCGCAGCGAATACAAAGAAATGCAAGAAATTGATCGAAGCTGTCAAGTGCAAGAAGCAGGCGTTAGATGAAAAGTTCAAGAAAATGGCCGAAGTGGCAAAGAAAGGTGCCCAAAACGAAAATCCCAAGAAGCAGGCCGAAAAAGCAAAGCGCACGGACCAAAAATTCCAGCTCCTAGTGGCAGAATTGAAGGCCATGAAGAAGGCCTGCCTGGAACTGACCGAGAAGATCGAACGCGTCAAGGAGGCCAAGAGACAGGAGCTGATTAGAGCCTGTCAGGCCTTGGTCGAAAGGGATCAACGCGAGCAATTTGCCGAAGCCAGCGAGCAGAGAACCGAAGCAAATCTATGCCATCAAAAGCAATGCGAAAGATTGAAAGAAATCGAGAGATGCAGAAAAATCAGGCAAAAGCACAAGTTGGAGAAGAGAGCCAATGACCTCAAGAAGCAATGGGAACTAATAACGCGAGCGAAGAAAGCCCGGAAACAAGCCGAGCTGGAGGAATGCCAGAGGGCGAAGTCTGCACCCTAGTTGTGCCTCCAAGAAGCTGAAAAAAGTCCAGAATGTTCCATAATTATAATGTCTGTATACGCTTAATTCTACCTGATTCTCGGAGAGAACAAATTAATGGAACGTTCTTGTCAGATAAATAATATATGCGTTTTATTACGAGAATCGTCGTAGGAGTTTTACTTTAGCTTTAATTTTAGGCACTATTTGCTGCGAGTAAAACTGCATTTTTGAGCAGCGAAATTGACCGAATTTTGTGCGTTTTTATAACGTGTACAATATATGGGGGGGCTGCTTTCGCTTTGGACGGAAAGCTATTATCAAATAAATGCAAGCCGAACAAACAAAATGACGAAAGTAAATCAAAGGTCGAGAGCACACTTGAATCATTCCTGGCGAGATTCGGGGGTCCGAGATTCATTTTTACTGATTCGCTGGCGGCGCTGTGGCATTGTTGAACTGAAACGTTGGATAGCGGGGCGCAAAGCCCCCCTGCCCGCTCATCTGTGTGTGTTCCGAGTCATCGCGTCCGGCAATGGTGGGCGCCCGATACTGGGTCTCCACAAACTGCGGTGGCGCTGTCAAAAAATATAAATTAAATTAGTAAAAATCACACGTTTTTTTGTAGAAAATCTTAATACTCACGTATATTGGGATAAAGATTGCCGCCGCCGGCAGTGCTGTCGGCCACATTCCAGCCCTGTGCGCCACCCATGGGACCCGGCGGACTGGCCGGACTCACCGGCTGTGTGGGCGCCAGCGAGGGATCTTCCGATTGGATAGCCGGAACATCTGAATATTGAACGGGCGGCCTCATGCCAGCCAGCGGAATGGTACCCAAAGTGATGGGAATTTTGCCCGTAAGATTTCTATGCGCACCGCTGACTTCACAGGTCACATGCAGGTCATAGTCCAAGGCAATGATACCACAATTGGATAGATTGGTTGGCGGCAGTGCGGGTATCTCCAGCTGCTGGGTAAACGTGCGCGACTCGCCGCCATTCACTGGGCCAATGCTGAGATTGGAAATTATGACCTTCGATTCGCGTTTCTCGCTGCGCGGCTGGCTGGTATGGAAGGTGACCAGCTTGCGCAGCTCGAACTTCACGGCACTGAGATTCACATTGCTGGTGTTGTCCACCTCGCAGGTAATGGGCAAGATCTGACCCGAAACGTAACCAGTTTGCGGTACGCTCGTGATCACGGCCAACGGACCCGAGGCGCAGCAGAAGCAGCAGAAGGACTTCTCCAGCTCCAGCTTAAAGGGATCCTTGACACGTGGATTGAGATTCAAGTCCACGGGCGCAATAACCGTAAAGGCCATTTTCATATCCTGATCGAATTTCCATGGCCTGTCCAGCGTCACCTTGATGGTATAGCGCACATGTCCGAATTCGCCCTCGAATGACGAGGGCAAAGTGGGTGGCAAGGCGCAAGTGAAGGGATAGGTGTGGGTACCCGGCGGCAGTTCCGTCTCAGCGCCTGCAAAAGGTTTGCCATTAGAGGGGGGAATATTCTTTTAGATCTCGATGGAATACTCACTGTTCTTGCCGCCCAACAGATAGTATTGGATTTTGAAGTACTCCTCATGTCCCTTCAGTGTTGTGATTTCGTTCTCGGTCTTGCCCTCGCTGGTGGTCACATTACGCTCCTCATTCCACTCCGTATTGGCCTCGCCCAAGAATCGTATTATGATGCCTAGAAAGAGCAAGTGTTTGTGCTGTGAATGACAATTTACTGCGGTGTCGCCTGTCTGAAATTAGCTATAAATAATATAAAAGCTACTGCGTCTCTGCTACGCTCTCGCTGACGGCTTTGGCGCTCTTGGCATGCCCATCAGATGACATCATCGCTAGGCAGCAGCAGCAGCGCCAGCATCGTTCCAATGTGTTTGCTGGCCTCAATCAAAGGTTTGGGTCTTTGTTGTGGAACGCATACCCTACATACATATACATATATTTATTATATTCACACTTGTGTCTATAAATAGTTTTGTTATCTGTCAAATTGGAAATGCAAACAATGGGGGGAGAAAGTGCATTTCTGTGATAGGTTCAACAACCGCTAACAACTGTGAAAAACTGCCCCACCCCAAAAGTAGCCTCTCGCCCAGGCGTAGGGCGTTGGGTGGTTTACATGACGGCACCCGGCTTTTGAGGTGCAAGGACTCACAAATAAAGTGGCCTGCTTATATTATACATTTATTTATTCTACGCTGTCGTCACTCTGATGAGTAATAGACCGCAACCTCTCAGCTGACTTGAATAATTAGTACGTAGTTCCTACTCCCCTCCCTGACTACCTTACACACCCGAAATATTTCAATTTTGACATCACTCACCTCGAACCTTCTTGGGCGAATCGAATGTGAACTTAGCCTGGCCATTTACTGTCTGTCCGGCATAGTACGTGTTCCAGGGATTGTCCAATTCCACTTCACAACCTTTGAGACCCATGTTGGAGATTCAATGTTTAATCCACTAACAAATTAACGACGATTTCTCCGGGTTGTTTTGAAACGGATTTCGTACGTGCAATTCTGTGTCTAGTGATGGAAAAATGCACGCAGCCAGAGATGGGGAAACCATAAAAATACTTCGATAATTTTGGTGGGACCAGACAGAAAGAGACGAGAAAAGGAGCAGTTTAAATATATGCTTTAGCCTAGACCACTAGACCACAGTATATATACTGTATGGTTAGTGCCTAGACAATATTGTTTGGCTAAAATAAATACTTTTGTCACATATAGATAGTGCCACAGCTGTGCGACTGAAAGTTGGGATACGTGACTGTCTTCCCGGAGGTTCACTGTGACTCTAACAATACAAAGTTATCGACTGTAACCCATCTCTATAACAATAGAGGAAGAGGACTTTTGGCGAAAATTCTCTTTTTTCTACGCTTTTTTCATTGATTAAATAAATTTAAACTAGCTATAGAATCCGCATTAAATGTCGCTGTTTCGCAAGCCGAAGAAAATACAGCGACGGGTGTTCTCCAGCAATTCACCGGACGACAGGGATGACGGGGCCACGTTGGATATGGACGCCGAGATGGAGTCGAAACCGCCGTCGCTGATATTGTCCGGCAAACGCGACAAGGAAAAAGTAAAGAAAACAACGAATGATGACAACAAGCCAAAAGCATTGCTTAGCTTTGCCGACGATGGTGAGTGTGCAAATTGAGTGGCCCAATCCGAGGGGTTCCAATAAAATTGATTGATTGATTTTGCAGAGGATGATGGGGAGGTCTTTCAAGTGCGGAAATCGTCGAATAGCAAGAAAATAATGCGTTTAATGGACAAGGAGCGGCGCAAGAAGAAGCGCGAGGAGCGTACGGATCACGGCGGTAGCACGGAAAATGGTAGTACACAGCATTTAGAGTCGTCCAGTGCCACGGGTGCTACAAATTCTAGTAGATATAAAAACGCGAGCAGCGATCAGAGTAAAAGTAAAAAAAGTGATAATCATATGATCCAAACCGAAATACGCACAGACGACTTTGTGGTAAGGTTATTATTATTCAATTTTTCTCACACCATTCAAAACCGAACAAATTTCAACTCAACAAATGATATGATACCAATAGAATTATAATAATTAAGAGCAAACATTCACACGAAAATCCTTGAATGATGAAGGCGATGTTGTGTTGTTGTTTTAAGCTATAGTTTGCAATCTACACATAACCATAAGTTGCTGTTGTAATCGATTCATTTCTAAGCTGCTTATATTATACATAATCGCATGCATCCCACTTTTATTCGCCGCATGAATATCCTCTTATATCTTGATCTATCATGCACCTTTTTATGATCTCTCCATTAATATGGTTAATAATCTTTGTTCCATTAGCTTGTGGTCAAGAAATCGGAGACACCCGAGGCTGTTCTAAACGGTCGCGCTGCCCTCTGTGCCGGGCGTGATGATATGAGCGACGATGGCGGAGATCCATCGGACGATGGGGGCCATAGCAAGGAGCATCATCGCTTCTCCAAGCCAGAGGCATTGAAGCAAATGCTGGAGAGTGGCTCCATACCAGATGCGGCCATGATACATGCGGCACGCAAGCGGCGACAGCGAGCCAGGGAGCAGGGTATGTCCCAATACTATTCTGCATGGATTTTCCTAATAACTTTCGTTGAAATCCCTTAGGTGCCGGCGATTATATACCCATTGAGGAGAACAAAGAGCCGCCCAAGCTGAGCACCCGGCTGCCCAACGAGGACGTCGAGGGCGACCAGTCGGACGATGAGGAGCGTGTGGATATGAGCGACATAACCGGTCGCAAGGAGCGCGAAGAGCGTCGCGAGCAGTTCTATGCCGTCGAGAATGATTGTATGTAGAGTGTGGGCCATCCCCCCCAAGGATGTGGCCAGAGCTGACGGCAGTGCTGCACGTCGCTCAGATGCCTACCTATGGTTTGTGCTCAATCGATCCATCTAATCTTTGTTCAATCTACTTCAGCGACCGAGGAAGACTCTGACCGCGAGATGAACGAGTGGGAGAACCAGCAGATCCGCAAGGGCGTCACCGGTGCCCAGCTAGTCCATGCCCAGCACGAAACTGTGCTCTCGCGCTTTATGATCAAACCGGCGGCGCCCAGCGGAGCGCTAGCCCTGGAAGACGAGGACACGGACCTAGCGGCCCCACAGTCCACCTCCATATTGCTGGAGCAAGCCTATGCGAAGAATGCCCTCGAGCGCAGCAATCTGGCCTCAGCCATACGTTCTGCGGCCAAGCCCAAAAAGGACAAACCCAAGGCCACAGCATTGCGCACACCCCAGGAGATATTCACTGCCATTCAGACACGTCTCGCCGAGATAAAGGAACGCTCGACGGATCACTCGGCCACCATGGCCAGAGTCAGCTTGGAGCTGAAGGAACTGAAGCTGCAGCAACAAGAGTGCCAGAAGAATGCCCCCACGGCGGCAGCCAAGTACAAATTCTATCAGGAGGTCAAGTGCTATGTGAACGATCTGGTGGACTGCCTGGCCGAGAAGAGTCCCGTGATCAATGAGCTGGAAAAGCGGTCGCTGCAGCAGTCGGGCAAGAATAATCGCTATCTGGTGAATCGCCGGCGACAGGATATCAGAGACCAGGCCAAGGAAATGGCCGAGGCATCAAGTAGGAATCAACCATTGTCCAAATTCGTATTGTTTTTCATTCGGTTTTCTCATTTTTCCAGAGCCTATTACCGCTGCCGCTCGTCGCACACCCGAATACGAAGAACAAGTGCGCCGCGCTGCCGAGCGGGAGGGACGAAGGACACGACGCCGCTGCGAACGTGAACGCAACGATCTCTTGTCCTCCCATTTGGATGGCATGTCCAGCGATGACGAAATAGCCGACCAGCAGCAGGAACAGAGTGTGGCTGCCACTGCGCAAACGGAAAAGGAAGCGGCCGAAGCCTTTGAAGATGTCACCGATGAATTCTGTAAAATCGAACTGATTCTCATGAAGTTCTATGCCTGGCGGAAAACCGACATGACCTCGTATCTGGATGCGTTTGTTAGCTTGTGTCTACCCAAGCTCTTGGCCCCACTAGTGCGCCACGAACTGCTCGTGTGGTCGCCGCTGCTGGATGTCTATGCGGACATTGAGACCATGCATTGGTATCAGGCCAGCATGCTGTACGCCTGCCAGGCGGATGAAACAATAGACCAGCTAAAGAACGATCCAGATGTGAATCTTGTCCCTGCGCTGATTGATAAGATTGTGCTGCCAAAGGTCACATGTAAGTACAGCCACAGAAGCTGCCTTTACAACTGAAACTAATGCCATTTGTATTTGCTTTTAGCTTTGGTCACGGAATGCTGGGATCCCCTGTCCACCACACAAACACTGCGACTCGTGGGCTTTATCAATCGCCTGGGTCGTGATTTTCCGCTCACTGGCACCAATAAGCAGCTCAAGAAACTCTTTGAATCGATCATGGAACGCATGCGATTGGCATTGGAAAATGATGTGTTTATACCCATATTTCCCAAGCAGTAAGTGGAGAAGATTAGCCCACACATTTAAGAACTGTGTTAACTTTTAATATTTGCAGAGTGCAAGAGGCCAAGACATCGTTCTTTCAGCGTCAATTCTGCAGCGGCCTGAAGCTGTTTCGCAACTTTCTCAGCTGGCAGGGCATACTGGGGGACAAGCTACTGCGTGAGCTGGCCATTGGGGGGCTGCTAAACCGCTATCTGCTGCTGGCATTGCGTGTCTGCTCGCCCAACGATGCCATCAACAAGGCCTACATCATAGTGAATACCCTGCCAACGGTATGGCTGCTGCCCAACAGCGAAACCCTCAAGAATTTGGAACTATTTATAATGTATATAAAACAAACGTTGGACAGCTGTGATTCCAGCAATCCAGTTTTTATGTGAGTAAACGAAAATCCTTTCCTTCGATTTTAGTGGTTAATCTGTACCTGTTTTCCCCTTAGGCAATCCTGCGAAAAGGCCAAGCAAATGCTCATAAGACTACATAGTTATTAAAGTAAACATCGCTCACATTTCAGCAACAACCAACCGAAAACAATCAAATACTCTTGTTCTAGAAAGGCAAACGCAAAGCACAAAACTCTAAACTAAATAAAAAAGTTCTATCATTTGTAAGAACTTTTAAACAATTTGTATATACGTATACCCCTCCCCCCTAAAAAGGATGTGTGTGCTCGGAGCTTGAACACCTATAATGAAAAGAAACGCTTTCCTAAAACCCTAAAGCCCCCCAATTGTTTTCCTATAAACATTAAAAAGAAAAAAACAACATTCAAAGTGATAAATTGTGGAACTCTGTTTAAGGCTCTTAAACCATTTTTGTAACTTTACTGATTGTATTCAAGGCGACTCGACTTTCGTGCATAGCAATAAAAACAATTTATAAACTATAAAAAATTAACAAAAATCTATTACAGACCAAAACCAATGGAAATTTAAGATAAAATGAAAGCACGGGCGACAGGGAGAAATCTCAGTCTCAATCGGCCTTGGAAACGGAGGCCCGCGTATAGTTCTGGGCCAGCTCTACAACCTTCGACTGCATGATCTGCAATTGTTCGTGGGCTATTTTGGAATCGTCACTTTCGGGCGCTGTCTGCAGCACTTGCAACACCAGATCTGCAAAAAGAAATACGAAAATATATTAACAAAGACTATAAAAGTGGAAGATATTGATGCTCGAGAACGAGACTGATGCTTGAAGCCAATACTCGGTCCCAGTCTCGAAGAAAATATGCCTTGTTATGCCCAGGACATGCAATTTGTTGTTGTATTATTTGGCATTCCGTTTTGAGCCATTCGCTAGGGCAAAAGAAAGTCTTTCTTGGGACCGAGACCGCAAAAGACCAAAAACTAAGTCTTTTTCTAGGCCAAAGACTGCGTATTGTTGTTGGAATTTGGGGACCGACTCAGCAGCCTAAAGTCGAAGCCGTTAGAGACGGTCTACGGGGCCATAGAACGCCTCAAGCAACATCTTGGTACTTGTATAATCTTTGGTAATATTAAATGATCAATACACACCGTGATAGCGTAGCAGCATGTCATTCTGTGGGTCACTTAGAGAGCCCCGGATGTGCTGCAGTATGGCAGAGACGAATTTACCAGAAGCATGCAAAATGCAGCCACTAATTGTGGTAAACAGTATCAGTGCAGCCAGATGGAGCAGCAGGGCTGGCTCTTGGCAGTCGAGCAGCTGTTGCTGCAGCTTATTTTTGTGATCCGCAATCAGCAGGCGATCCTTTTTCTTGTCCACCTTTTTGATAATCATGCTGCAGGCTTTCAGCACCGACTCCGTGGCCAGCTCGAAATCATCTATGGATTTGTTCAGGGCTTTGTTTTGTTCCAGCAGGGCACTGCGATACTCTGCATCGCACTCTTGGGCCAGTTTGATGCGCTGATCCACATTCAAGCTGGTATTCTTCACCGTCAGATTGCATTCGCTGGCCACATAGAGCGATAGTTCATTGCAGATATCATTGCCAAGGGATTTGAGCAGATATTTCACCAGCTGCGTTTGTGTGTCGTGGCTAAAGAGCTTCAGACCCTTCTCATACAGCCGTATGTCTATCAGCAGAGTGTTGATGCGATCCTGGATGGCGGCATGGGTCTGACGGCGATTCGTTTGAGGTGTGGCCTCATACAACTCCTGGGCCTTGGCCAGCGCTGCCTGATTCAATTGGCTGTGAATGATAAAGAAATATAAAGCAATGTTCTGTGTAATCCCTTATTCCTGCCTACTTTAGATAAAGAGCTGCAATCGAGGGAGCCAAGTGCTCCAAACCCTCCTCCTGTAGGCTGGCATTGATGAGCTTTTCGATATCCGAAGTCTTGACTAGATCCAATGGTTTTACAGTCTTCTTATTTCCGCCGCCACCGCCTGCTCCTCGGGGGCCCTGATGCTGCACATCGTCCTCGTCATCGGAATCGTTCTGGGCTGCTGCACTGCGTCGTTGATGCTTTTTCGTTGACTTAGTTTTGGTTTCGCGTCCCTGGGCGCCGCCACCGGCTTTGCCAGAGGAGGCCTTTTTCCTACGCTCGTCGCGCTTGTCCAGCTTGCCATCATCGTCCTGGTCCTGGAAGGAAGCGTTACCCTTCTGAGCCAGAGTCTTCTCCACAACAAACTGCTGATAGACGCCCGAGTCGATGGCTGCCTTGGCCTGGGCCTCAGCCAGAGCATGGCACGGCTGCACCAGTTCCGTGAGATACGGCTGCGAGAATACTGAAAGGAGAACGAACAGAATGAGCCATGAATCCATTAAATCATGGAAATCAAATGCGTACCGATGCTATCCAGGTAGACAAAATTGCTGGGATTGCTATGCTTCTGGGCCATAATGGCGCTGAACACCTCCTCGATGTCCTCCTCCGATAGATTGGAAGGCAGAATGGTGGTCAAGTCCAAGTATTGCTTGGTGGCACTGCACTCATTGAGAGCCGTGACGACGGTGAGCTCCACCAGACGAGCGCCCAGGGCCACGCGCTTCAGGAACAAGAACTCCTCGTTGGGAAATTGTTTGCGTATGTAGGATTTGGCATCGGAAATGCCAAGCTTGTTGATGGCATCGTACTCGAGGAAACTGTTCTGCTTGTAGAAGGAGTTCACCCAATCGGCCTGCGTCTTGGCATAGATGTGCGGCACATACTGGGCATTGGCCAGTTTTGAGGTCACCTGCCCGGCAGGCGAGATCTCATCCAGCAATGAGTGAAAGATCTTTTCCTGCACGTTAATCTGCTGCAGAATTACAGCCACATTTGTGGGCCTGGTGATGGCCGCCAGAGCACCGCGTATTTTCGCCTTGCATCGCTGGATGTAGGCCTGGGTGAAGAAGACTCGCGGATTGGTCGCGTCTTGACGGCCCTTGATGGTTTTGCCCAGGTGCTTCTCCACCACATCCTGCTGCAGAAACTCCGAGGGCAAATCAAACTGAGAGGCCAAATCGGAAATGGATATTTCGCCACGCAACGCAAGCTTCTCATTGATCTCCTGGGCAATGTGGCTGATGTAGTCCTCGTCGATTAGCTGGCCCAGCACCAGATGCACCAGGGGATTCTCAGCCGCAATGCGCTCGGCCAGTGCCACAATTCGGGACAGATCCACATTCAACGTCCTGCTAACCTCCACCAGATTGGCGCGGCCTCCATTCGCATACAGCTCGTCCTGGATCTCGCGCTCCAAGTGATCTGGCGTAATGTACTCCTTGCCATCGTTGGTGAACACCACCTCGAGCAGCTGCTTTTCCAGCAGCAGCGTCACAATCTCCACGCAATTGCGTTCGGACAGCCTTTCAATGATAAATGCAGGAGGGTCGAATCAAGTGGAACTAAATTCCAATTCGCATACTTACTTCTGCAGTGTTGAGGTAAGCTGGGCTTTCTGAAAGTCCGCTGCCAGACGCTTTATCTCATCCCAGTCGCTGCCCATTTCTATTTGATTGCTAAATTAAGTAAATATGGAAATCTAAAGTGGAAAAACTTGAAACGTCAACAAAAGTGCACGCAGTGTGACCGCAGGCGCCAATCAGACGTCTTCCATTTCAAAAAAAATTTGTATTTATGGTATTTAGGTATATATATATAGGTGATCCGAATATCAAAATTGTTGAGCGCTATTAATCCATCGCCGACTAGTGGCTGTTGGAATATTCTCCACGAAAACGATGAAACTTGAAGAATTTTAGCGCAGTTAATGTTATCTTTCACCTTTGTGGTCCTTTTTTAATCAAAGATAAGTGATAGGATGTACCTGCAAGAGTAATTATTATTAATATTTTTAGTATAATTGCCCGCGGTTTAACTAAAGTTGTTAAAGTTTAAATAAAGGAGGTTTAAGTGAGCTTTGGTATATTTACGGTATATTTTTTAAATGAGACGGTATGTTTCGGTACTCTGTGGTCACACTGCTGTGGATGCAAAATAATGACGCTGACATCGACGACTGGGTTATTTTTGTTATAATAGGGGACGTATAATGGATAATAATGTAGAACAAGGTCCAGAAAAAACGCCAACAGCAGTAAGAACAGGAACAGCATCCGCAGCCGCCGTAACAGCCGAAGCAATCAGTGGAACACGTAACGCCGGAGCAACGCCAGTAAACACCTTGGCTAACGCAAACTCAACCTTTTGGAAAAACAGCGGACGGAGAGTCCCCGGACGACCCAGTCCCAAAAGAGATCTCCCGCCCGGGTTCGCGGCGACAGGTCATCGACAGGCCATCGGCAGTGGCATGGTGTCCACCTTTCGAGACTATCAGCAGTCGGTGAGCGATGCCTGGGACACGGGCGACGACGAGTTCTGCATCATCAGCAGCACAGAGGCGGCAGCAGCAGCGGCCGCAGCTGGAGCCGGCGTTGGTAATTGCAGCTTATCGGTCTTATCGGTTAATTGGTTTACATTTCCGGATTCCCTCTCTATAGACGGCACTCGCATATCGCGGCAAATGTCACAAACGGCGGCACTGAATGTGATTGAAACGCACTCGCGAAGCAATCAAAACCACAACACACCAAGGGCCAACGACTGTGGCAGTGCGGACCAGACCTCGAGCTCCAGAAGTACCCCGGAAGAGAATAGGGAAGAGCGCCGGCGATCGCTGCCAGACAGTAATGAGAACAGGTGAGGCGCGTGCACAAATGGGAAGTTAAATAGAAAGTTCAGCGCATCAAGAGTCGAGCAAGAGCCCCAGTTGTTTAAACAAGTGCCAGGGGTGGGATGTGGGATGGGTGTGGGCCCGCATCTGTCCTTAGTTACTAAATGATGTAACCCAAGTATAATCGAAGATTCAGTTGTGAGAAAGAGGAATTGCACAGTGCAACTTTCTCCCATAGTCATGTGGACAGACGTCGAAACAAGTGCACCGCAGAGTGAACTGAATAGTAATCGAATTGCCTTTCACAGATCACGTTTAAGAAACTATCCCGGGCGACCGCAACTGCAGAAGATCAGCTCCAACTCACAGGACGGCGAATATGAGACGAAAATTGAAAAGTTTCAGGTGCTACTCGACTCGCCGCAATTGGATTTGGTGGCCCTGAAGAAGCTCAGCTGGTCGGGAGTGCCTCGTAGGGTAAGCCCCAGTTCCAGCCCCTGCGATTGTGTGTGTGTAATTCAATTAAATTTCTCTGCCATTACACAGATGCGCGCCGTAAGCTGGCGACTGCTGTCGAAATATCTGCCCCCCTCGAGCGAGCGACGAATGGCGGTGCTGGAGAGTAAGCGGCAGGGCTATCAGGATTTGAGACACAACTACTTTAGGGTGGACAGCCAGGACGAGACACAGCAGGACACGTATCGTCAGATACATATCGATGTGCCGCGCATGAATCCACAGATACCGCTCTTCCAGCAGCAGCTCGTCCAGGAGATGTTCGAGCGTGTCCTCTTCATTTGGGCCATACGTCATCCGGCCTCGGGCTATGTGCAGGGCATCAACGATCTGGTCACCCCGTTCTTTATTGTGTTTCTGCAGGAGGCCCTGACGCCCAACACAGATCTCGAGAAGTTCGACATGTCCACACTGGCGGAGGAGACGCGCAACATCATCGAAGCGGATTCCTTTTGGTGTCTATCCAAGTTTCTCGACTGTATACAGGACAACTATATCTTTGCCCAGTTGGGCATACAGGAGAAGGTCAATCAACTCAAGGATCTTATACAGCGCATAGACGGTGAGTGAGTGATCATTGATAAGTGAGGAAATATAGATAGAGATATGATTGGAGATATGATAAGATAAACGTCTCTCTCGGGATAGATTTGTATGCTGTCTGATAACCTAAAGCCAAGCCATAAAGCCATCAAAATGTGTGCCATGCCACTCCATGTTTTGGCCCCTAATTATCTTCTTTAATAACATTTAATTGAGTTTTTTTTGTTGTTTATTTTTCCAGTAAATCTGCATCGTCACTTACAGACGCATGGCGTTGACTATTTGCAATTCTCATTTCGTTGGATGAACAATTTGCTGACACGCGAACTGCCACTCCATTGCACCATTCGATTGTGGGACACATATCTGGCTGAATCCGATGGCTTTGCCTTGTTCCATTTGTACGTGTGTGCGGCCTTCCTGCTGCACTGGAAGGAGCAGCTAATGCAACAGAACGATTTTCAAGTGAGTTTCCTATAGAGAAACACCTTTTGGTTTTAGTGGTTTGTTAATTTATGGAATTTTCCCCCCTCGACAGGGTCTCATGTTGCTGCTACAAAATCTGCCAACACATAACTGGTCCGATCGCCAAATAAATGTATTGCTTGCTGAGGCATTTCGCTTGAAGTTCACCTACGCGGATGCACCCAAGCATTTGGAAACGAAGAGTTGACAAAAGCGACACAAACAATATATATATACGTAACATAGAAATTAGTTTTACTACAACTTTTTGCGGAATATACACACACACATATACATACATCTAATAATTATATACAATTTGTTATTAGCCCTTCGTTCTTTGTTTGTTTTGTTTTTGTATCTTTCCACACCCCTCCCCGCATCACGTAGGCAAAACGTAAAACAAATTATATCGCTTTTTGTACATAAAGAAATCAAAATTCAAAATACAATTTTACACGTTCAACGGGCGCCCGGAAAGATGTTTCAATTGAAATTTGTCTTTTATAAAAACAAATAGAATCAAAAGGAGGCGAAAATTAAATACTTTTTCCATATGAAAACTCAAATTAGCCAACAAATAAAAAGCTACTTGCGTGCAAACGAGTACATATATAAAAATAAGCCAAGGAGTGTATAATTATTTCAGCAGGGATCACCGATCCCTTCAAATCGATTAGTTCTGCCTTTCGGCTATGTGCTTTAGCTGCTTTAGCACCGTCTCCAGCAGCTTTTTCTTGTCGTTCTTTCGCACCAGCGAGAATATGGGCTTCTTGTCCGCTTCGCGTATCTTCTCGAGTATTACAATGATGGACTGCGGCTGCACTAGATGATAACGATTCTCCTGCTTGCCATAGTCGTGGAAATATGTGCTCCACTCCTCCAGGATCAGTAGGTCCAGCAGCTGTCGATTGCGCAGGAAATACTTGCTCAGTTCTCCCTCCTTGAGGCCGGGCACTGGCTCAGAGGCCGCAAAGAACTCGCACTGCATCAGATCCAAATTGATCTGGGTGAGGGCACCCGTAGATATCTGCTTGACATCCTCGTCGTACATGATCGAGTAGATCTTCTCCGCAATGTGCTCGAAGGTGCGACGACAGGCGGCCTGGGCAATGTGCGGTAGCTTAAAGGCAAAGCTATCAAAGGTGCTCTTGAGGTACGAAATCATGTCGGTAATGAACGCGGAAGCTATGCCCGGAGGCTCCACCAGCAGCCAATCGTAGGCACTCAGCTCGAAGAACTCATCAATCTTGGAGCAGATGCGCAGGCCCACCTGCTTCTCGGCATCCTGGCGCGCCACATGGAACATGGCCGAGGGCGTCTGGGATACGCTCCTATCCGTGTTGGTCATGTGACAGACGAACTCGTCGAGGAACGGTCCTGCCTTCTCCAAGTACTGCGTGTCGATGATGATCTGTATGAGCTGTGTCAGAGTGATGCTGGGCTGTCGGAACACCACGGACAGACAGCCGCTAAAGCTGCGGGTGAGCAGCAAATTGGCCGCCTTCCGCACCATGGCAGCCACCTCGTTGGGGGAGAGGGTCAGCTCTTCGGCAAACTTCATGCAGGCGTACATAAACTCTTTGGCCTGATGGTAGACCTCCGGCACCATGCGCGAGAAGGGAAACTTCTTCGGAAACGGCGCATTCTCCAGCTGCTCCGAGTGGAAGGGAAAACGCTCAATGATGCTCTCGTACTCCTCAACGTTTTGCACAACCATCGGCAGGAACTGCTCCTTGTCGAGGATGTCGCGAAAGACATGAACCCATCGTTGCAGCAGCACCTAAACAAAAGAGATGTGGAATGTTTGAGAATACAATTCGTATGCTACTCACCTCGTTGTAATGGTCGCGCATGTTGTGCAGTAGCTCCCACAGAATGTTCACGGTGTAGCCGTAGCACTTGAAGGTGTTGATGGACAGCATGATGAGGTTCTTGATGCGCAGCAGTATATTGGGATCGGTGCAGGAAGACGAGCTCATGCTGATCTCGTTGACAAACTTCGTCAGGGAGTTGGACCACAGCTCCTCTAGGTAACTGCTGGTTACCACATCCCCAGCCGTATTCTTGACATGATCCTCCACCACAAAGAAACCGACAATGGCGCAAATGTACGTTTTGTAGGCCTCCAGGTTGTCGTGCATATTGGGTGGCGGTTGGAGCACCAACTTGGCCTGGTCGCGACGCTGCTGACGGTAATCCTTCTCGAAGTACTCCCTCTGGCCCAGTACCATGTAGATGTGCAGACACCGGTAGATGGGCGAGAAATCAATCAGATCCTGAGCACTCACATTGCCGCCATCGTCGTCGCCACCCGCACCGGCTGCACCGCCATTTGCCTGCTGCATGTGGTCTTTGATGATGGCATTTATGTCACGCTTTTGCAGCTCCTTGGTGTGGGTAATCGCCAGCTCGCCAATGCGCGGCGAGAACTTTCGGATGTTCTCCAGGAACTCGCGAAAATCTAAGGCCGAGGACTTGCGTATGTTTTCCTTGATGATTGGAATCTGGATCTGCATCTGAGTGGCAAAGCGGTAGTTGTGCCGCTTCAAACGCGACAAGTGCTCCGTTTCCAGGGTCTCCAGCGTGCGCAACGCCTGATAGTATTGTTTGTTCTTGGCCTGTTGTGTGAACTTCATGTAACACTCGAGGGCTGGCAGACAGGATTTGAGTGCCTCGATGGCACTGGCCAGATTGGATTCGATTTGACGTGCCCGCACCAGCTCATTCCCCTGTTGGATGAGTGAGGCACTGATCTGCCGCAGCGATGTGTCCAGCGAGTGCACTTCATCGTGCAGCTGCTTGGCCTGTGTTCGCACCTGCAGCAGTTCCTGGATGGAATCAATGAATCCCTGGTAATACAGGTTGCATATCCGTTCGATTTCCTTGTCATGGCTGCGTATCCGCTGATCCAATTGTTCGCTAATCAGTTTTGTATTATTGCCTGCGGATATGACCGAAAATTTCATTGGCGGAGGGCGTAAACAAATTGGTTTTCCGGTTAATGCAAACTTACCTTCTAGGATGGAGCGGAATGTGGGTCCCCAGTAGTCATCTACGGCTTCTATGTCTTGCACGGTCACCTTCGACATGGTTTTAAAGTCGTGTGGCGATTTTATTTAACAAATTTATGAATAATTTCCTTTTCTGCTTATTGTTTTTAAGTGTTGGTAACTGCCAGTAGCAACAGCTGTTCCATGCAGAACTGTACAGTACTGTTTTTTGGTAGAAATACACGTTCATGCAACAAGTTGTTGAATGTTTTAAAAACATTTTGTCTGAAATTACACCTGTAGTGTAATGTTTACTAACTGATAATTGCCTATTAATAATTTGGTAATTGGCTTATGGCATGTCTGATCGTGATAGACCGCCGCCAAACAGCTGTTGCGCTTCAACTTTCACTTCTGGTGGCGGGTTGCTTTTGGGGAGCATTCCGCGTCTCTGTTTTGTTGGGGCCAAGCCGTTGGCCAGTTACGCCGAGATACAGTTATGTTGAAGTAATAGCAGCATAAAGTATTGTACACGCACGCAATCACGGCCGCAAACAAAAGAACAAACATGGCCACCATAAGAAGAAGCCTCCACACACCGGAAACAAAAGCAGACTCTCAGCAGATCACCAACAACAATAACGATGGGAAGCAGCAAGGCAAGGAAGCCACCAAGAATGCCGAACCAAAGGAAAAGAGTGACCCCATGATATACATCATATTCGTATCGCTGCTCTTTGATTTGCTCGCATTCACCATCATTTTGCCGCTGCTTCCGTCGCTTTTGGAGTATTATCGCGTCAATGATAGTTCCGGTTTGTACAATGTGCTTACGGAGAGAGTACGCTGGTTCCAGCAGCTGCTGGGTGCCCCAGAGCGCTATATATCGGTGCTGTTTGGCGGATTCCTAGGCTCAATGTTTAGTTTCTTGCAATTTCTGGCCAGCCCAATTGTGGGAGGCCTCTCGGATTACTATGGACGCAAACCCGTTCTACTTGTGTGTGCGGTAGGTGTATGCTCATCATATCTGGGTCAGCATATTGAATATTTCTTTTATCCACCAAAAACACAGTCTGGCATTGCTCTCTCGTATCTACTCTGGGCCTGCTCCAGCAATTTTGCCCTGTTCGTCCTGGCACGTTTCGTCGGGGGGATCAGCAAGGGCAACATTTCGCTCTGCATGTCGGTCATCACGGATGTGTCTAGCGTGAAGACCAGAGGCCGCGGCATGGCCCTGGTTGGTGTGGCCTTCTCGTTGGGTTTCATTGTGGGACCGATGATTGGTGCCATGTTTGCCATATTCTCAAATAAATCAGCGAGTGGTGGAGCTTGGTTTGTGCTTCCATCCCTCTTGGCCCTGGGTCTAGCTCTGGGCGATCTCCTGGTGCTATCCTGCTGTCTGCGAGAGACCCTGCCAAAGGTGAGATCATTTGCTACTAAAACTAAATCTGTAGCTTCTATACAAAATGATTTGATATTTTCAGGAGAAACGTGTTAAGGAGATCTCATCCGCCCTGTCTTACGGCTTGCAGTTGCTCAACGTCTCATCCATATTTAGGTAATTTGTGATTTAATTAGCATGTCTTGCAAACCAGTCGTGTGACTAAGTTAATTGAATTGCAACAAACCCGCTCGACTGGTTACCGGCCAAGCGTGACGCTACGCTCGTTATCAGGCCGGGCACTTCAGCACGTTTGTTTGATTGTCTTATCAGCTGGCATTTGCTGGTAATTCCTTTGATTAAAACTAGTTACAAGGAAACACTTTCATAAGATTACGAATTGATTTCCTAATAATTATTCAATTCACAGATTTGCTGCCATCAAAAATGTGCCCAAAAAAGATACGGACGCCTTGCGATCCATAGGATTGATATACTTTTTATATTTGTTCTTGTATTCGGGCTTGGAATTCACCGTCACATTCCTGATGTATCACAAGTTTGGTTACACCTCCATGGATCAGGCGAAAATGTTTCTCACAACAGGTGAAATGCATACCCTTTGAATATTTCTTATTCTTTATTTATTAATCATTTATTTTGTAGGTGTTATTATGACTTTGATTCAGGGATCGGTTGTGCGTCGTCTTCCCGATGCCAAGATCAAGAGCTATGCCATTTTCAGTCTATATCTGATAGTACCCGCCTTTGTATTAGTTGGCCTAGCCGAGGGCAGTGGTATGCTCTACGCCGGAATGATTCTGTTCGCCATCTCTACAGCCTTTGCGGTGACCTGCCTGACCACCTTGGTTTCCAAGTACGGTAACGATGATCAAAAGGGTTCAGTATTAGGCATATTCCGTTCTCTGGGCGCCTTAGCGCGTGCGCTTGGCCCCGTGGTTGGCTCCATAGGCAAGTATAGATTACATTTTTCCTGTTTTTATCTTAACTCTTGAATCATTGCAGCCTTTTGGTGTGTGGGCTCAAAAATCACATATATCGCCGGCGGAATCATGCTTCTTTATCCAGCCTTAGCTTTGCAACGGGCTCGCATTTAAATGCAACTAGAACAAAGTTACATATGCATTCTAGAGATTAACGCTAAACGCAAGTATTAATTGCACATTATACTTAATTTATTGTTTTTATGCAACAAGTATTTTATATTAAAATAAAAACACTTTTATACATTGTTTTATAAAAAATCTGAGTTTATTTGAAATTTTATGAAACAAAAAGCTAGCTGATATGCTCACTTGTAAGCTGTCTGCTATGTCACTATCAAAGCTGGCTGAAATCCGCGGCCAATACAGTCCATAGGGTCCAAATGCATTATGTGAGCGAATTTTGTCGGAGGTAAATTTGATCAAACTCAATATAAATCTATTATATTTAAGGTGAAGACAAGAGACTAAAACGGCTGCGAAAATTTCGAGCCGGGAAAAGAAATGCTTTTCTAAAATGTCAAGGAAAATAACAGTGACGACGATGCATATAGTGATGGCTATGAATATTCTGAAGGCTATCTTATATGAAGAAAAATTCTATTCAATATTATTAAGACTAGGCAAGAACTGAAATAATGATCTCAAATAACGGAAAATATTACTAACAAAACATCATCGGTATATTTACGGAATATTTTGAAAATGAGACGGTATATTTTGGTATATTTTATCGGTCACACTTTTGGGAGTGACTAAGAGAGGACATCGATGTTTTCGATGTTTTGAGAGCATGAAACATCGATGTTTTTTAAATTTTCCACTCATTTATATTATATATATAAGTAAAAATAACCTTTGTAATTTTTTTGAACATTAAAATATGAAATTTATGAATCATATATCGTTTTAGGCAAAACTCACTAGGGGCCTAGTGGTGGCATAAAGTTTAGCTATGGTTGCGTTTCAGTTGTGTTTTTTTCGATTTTCAGAATGTATTATCCCTGCCCATCGTGTCAACTATCGCCCCTCGTTAATGGAGGCGTAATAGTTATGTCTGAGGGAAAGGAGCTAACATAAATACTTTAAAATAATTGTATCATTTGATCAAACATATTAATAATAGTGTAAATAAAGATGCTTTGTAAGTAAAAACATCGATGTTTGAGAAAAAACATCGACATCTGCTACACCCAAACATCGTTGTTAATATCGATGTTTCTCAAGCTAGTGACTAAGGTGTGTGTTTCGCGTAAGAAAAAATTATAAATAAATGCATTAAAAGCTTCTATAATTAGTCACTTTATACTGCACTAGTTGCCGCCTACTGGCCGCCAGATGTGACAACTGAAATAGCCCTCGAAATACTAGAAATTTGGACATAAAATTGATATATATTTTTCTTTTTCTTTACAAATACACCTACAAATGAAGTGTAAAAAGTGTGTGAGCTACGACAAACGCATATAGAAATCGGCGGCGCGCAAGGATTATTGGATTTTACTTAAGACTCGCACACCAATCAAACGGAACGCAACCGGAGCTGCCAATAATAATTAAACGAAGCCAATTATATTAAAACAAACTTCAGCAAAATGGGTGCAAGAGAAGACGAATACGATTATCTGTTCAAAGGTAATTATAAACATGGCACACTGGTGTAATGTAATGTGTTTTGGTGTGCTCATAATTATGAGCTGGCTAGCCGGTGGCGGTCGAACAAGAGACAGTTACCATAGGAGCAGACCACTCTCAGGCTCGGCTCCTCTCTGTCTTGTCTTCCATGGACACAATGACGCAGTAGCTCAATGGCACTAATTGAAACTAATTGGAGAATAACAAAAAATGCAGTGAATAAAACCACTCTTGTGTACGTACGTGTGAGTGTGTGTGTATGTGTGGGAGTGCGTGCTTGATTAATTCCCAAAATAATTCTCTGAACCCAAATCACAGAAGTGTACGCCCCCTGCATAGCTGTCAATGATTGTTGTTGCCCAACAACTGCAGTTGGATGCCCTTTGCTTTCTCTCTGCCGCTCCTCTCCGCTCTTCCCACTACTAGTACTTAATGCCGTTAACTGTCTGTTTTGTCATTACGTTCCCGTTCCATTCCTCTCGCCACGTTGCATACGAAAAGCAAATCGTATTTATAGTCGTGATAAAAGCTCAAAGTACTTCTTAAAGCTGCTTCTTCTTGCAGTTGTTCCGAGTAGTAGTAAATGCTAAAATGACCGCCCACCGCCCCCCCTCTCCTGACACAGCCACATCTTTTAGTTGATTAGATTTTCATTTGCCAGAGAGAGACAGGGAAAGAGAGAGTTTTCATGTGTGTGTGTGCGTGTCAGCTTTAATATTTCGTAGTGCTCCGGCTATTGTATTGAATTTTCGTAATTTCTTTTGCATATGTTTATTTTGTCTCTCCGAAACTTCGCCAGAGAGCGCCGCTTAGCGAATGTTCAAGCTGCGCTTTAGGTTCGCTGCTCGCACAGTGGTCGGAGATCCATTGTACATACGCAGCCCTTTTCTGTTTCTCCTGTCACTCAACAAATTCAAACTTCCCACATCTCTGTGTGTCGCCCCCCAGTTGCGCTCTTTGTATACTTTCCGTTTATGTTGTTTGGGGTCATCAATTCTCTGTTCTCCTTTGTTCTCTTCGTTTGCCCTGCTCAAGCTATTGCGCCGCTGTAAATTCCAGTTGCGCTTATAAGAAACCTGGAAGTCTATCGCTAGTCTAGCTTTAGTATATGGATTTCCTTAATGGGAGAAAAAGCTAATTTAAAGATGTTTTCCAGAGCTTTGCCAATCTTATCGTTTCTTTTTTTTGGGTTAAGTATCCAAAAAAAGACCCCTATACAGTCCGATAAGTTGCGTCAATAAATGATATGCATGATGAGGCCCTCAAATTTCACACATAGCAATATTTGCCATGCCATCACATGAGTCATGACGAACGACAATTTACTGTAAAGGAATGCCACTTTTCGATAAGCCCATAATCACATAACCACTGCTGTATGAATGATTCGATATATGAATGTATTTCTCTACTAACAAGTAACTGCTTCGTTAATTTTTAGCATTTCCGTTTAAACTCTAGTGTAATTTCTCTTTGGGTCCACTTCAAGATCATTTGCGAGATCGAAAGAGAGTAGGCGACAATGACGCATTACTGGCGCTCTCTTCGGCCATTCTGATAACTGTAACCAGGCTATACATTGTCCAGAGAGAGCTAAGAGAGAGCGTGATATCACAAAAAGGTGTTTGATACGTTTTTGTTATTGTTTTTTCATTAAACTAAAGCAAACAGTGTGCCCGTGCGCTTATCAAATAAATTTGAAAAAAGGCGTCAAAAATAAAAACTAGCTGACAGGACAGTGACATGTGTACATTTTCACGATAATAGTGTTATTTCTGTAAATGGTTTCGATGAGAAATGATTGCGAATACATATGTCTGTTCGATCAGCTTTTTATAGATCCTGAAGATCCGCAAGCTTTTGCTTTTTTCCATATGTATATAAATTTTCACTTGAAAAAATGTTGTAGTTTATTATCTCTATTATGTAGGAAATAATTCCATTATTCTTTCACTTTTAATTCCATTGCCCATCGCCCATTAAATTTTGCAAGAAATGTTTCCTTCAACGAATTTCATTGAACGTCCCACAAAACAATCAACATTTTCAATGCCCGCTGCTGCCGAACGTCAACTCCCACAATAATAAAACATTTGTTTTCATGGCCTGAAATCCCCAAAGCATAGCAATTTTTATGTATTTGCTGACCTTGGGGCCGCCCCAACGGCAGCGGGAGAGTCAATACGAAGGAGGACATGACCTAGGATTGCCGGGTTGCTAGGCCAGCAGAGTCAGCTTGTCCGACCATAAAATACAAGACACGACACGGAATGTGCCACCATGCCATTATGCAACTGCCACCCGATGGGTTGGGGAGGGGATTTCACCAAGATTACCCAATGCCAGAGTGTCGCTAATGCTTTATAATCCTTTGCAGTTGTCCTTATCGGTGACTCGGGTGTTGGCAAAAGTAATTTGCTTTCACGTTTCACGCGCAATGAATTCAATTTGGAGTCCAAGTCGACAATTGGTGTGGAGTTTGCAACGCGCAGCATAGAGGTGAGTACGAGAGGATGTGTTTCGTGGCCAAAGGGGCAGCAGCAGCAGCACAGACCTCCCTTACGGGGAGTGTGCGTGTGCGTTTCACTAAAGGGACACAGTGGTACCAACTGTTGAAAAGATGAACAAACAAATACTCTACATTATTGGCTTTAAATTGAAAGAGAAAATCGTGAAATCCTTCAAATAGTTTCATACAGATACAAATTATAGTTGAACTGAGGAAAAACTCAATGTTGGCATCACTGTGTCGGAGGTTGTTTATTGATTTTCAAAGCGAAACTGCTACAGCCCCGAAGGATAACTTGGCCAAATTGCCAATTACCGTCCGTCATTCTAACCTTTCATGCTTGTCTCTCCCACCCTCTCACACCCCCACCCCCAGGTCGATGGTAAGACTATCAAAGCGCAAATCTGGGATACGGCTGGCCAGGAGCGCTATCGCGCCATTACCTCTGCCTACTATCGCGGTGCTGTTGGAGCTCTGCTGGTCTATGACATTGCCAAGCATTTGACGTACGAGAATGTGGAGCGATGGCTGCGTGAGCTGCGCGATCACGCCGATCAGAACATTGTCATAATGCTGGTGGGCAATAAGTCCGATTTGCGACACTTGCGATCGGTGCCAACGGACGAGGCGAAACTTTTTGCCGAGCGAAATGGCTTGAGTTTCATAGAAACATCGGCCCTCGACTCGACGAACGTTGAAACGGCATTCCAGAATATACTCACAGGTTAGTAGGGGGAGATCCTATCCTGTCTCTCTACTCTCTGAACTTGGCTAATAAAATGCTTGGGCTTTGTTTATATTTTCAGAGATCTATCGTATTGTGTCGCAGAAACAAATCAGGGATCCGCCGGAAGGCGATGTCATTCGTCCGTCGAACGTGGAGCCCATCGACGTTAAGCCGACTGTCACAGCTGATGTACGTAAGCAGTGCTGTCAGTGACCGCCCCAAGCAACACCACCCGCAACCGCCAGAACAGAAACATTAACAAAAGCAACAACAATTACAACTACAACTACAAAAACAGCAGAAGCAGCAGCGGAAACAGCAATAAGAGGTGAACAGCATAGGAAGATATGGATTGGATAGGATATGTCGTTCAGCCACAGCCACTAGCAGTTTGTCATATATGCATAAATTGATAATTCAAATCACCAACACCAAGAAAAAAGCAACAACACCAACATCCGGCTGTAGTTAACTGCGGTTTAAACTGAAGTTTTATATATATATATAAATATCGCATAAAACGATCCAATCATCGTCGATGCATGAAAAAACGGATAAGAAAAGAAGAAAAACTAAACACTCCAAAATTCAGTTTAAGCTGTAGAACTATAATTTATAAAAATATACATATATGCTAATATTAAAAATATTAATATTATTAATTTTTCGCAACATAAATACATAGTTGTAATTTTTCGAAAAACAAGAACAACAAATTCTTCGATTGAATGTTCAAGAAATCTGAAAATAATTTCCCCAGCACTGCAGCTCGGCCTGGCACTAGTTTATTGCCGATATTTTAGCCCTCCCCCTCCCAATACCCATCTGAAATCAAGTGCAGAATTAATTACTTTAACTTTTCAGTTTTCACAATACATTTCAATAATTGGCCTATATAAAAGCAACTTTTCAAAACTAGCTGATAAACGAAACATAAAAAGAGTTGTAAAACTTTAAATGCATAAATGAAACGAAATAACATCATTTGTGTTTGCTATGTTAAGTGTGATTAAATAAATATAATTTAAATAAAAGAAACACCAGCGAGCGCTCATTTCCAAAACATCAATTCAAATTTCAAACCGATTTTCACTGTTTCACTGTAGTTTTAATTTTCCAGCAGTGGTCTGATAGGTAGTCATTTATTTAATCAATTTATTAAACTTCATTAGATTAAATTTCAATTCAATTTTAAATAGGGTATAAAAACTTCCATACGCACTTTTTTTTTTTAATCATTTATTGCACTGATTTATAAGCAATCCAATAAATTAGGGTCCTTTAAATTAACCAATCTTGTAGAAACAAATATTTTCAGTAGTGATTGTCCTATATAGCTAGTAATATCAAACCGAATATCAAAATCAAAGAATATGGCTGCTGATATTGGAAACAAACGATTAACCCATTGTCGTCCAGTGGGTATTAAAATGCGCCCCACGAAAATTATGAAACTCGAAGAATTTTAGCACAGTTCAGGTGAAAGATATCTTGAAAACTTTTTTTGTAAGAAAGGTCCATTTAGTGGATGTACAAGAAGAATTTAAACACCACTTGTTCAAACTGAGGGGGGCTAGGTGGGTTAAGTCCGTTTTTTCATCGGTATATTTTATCGACAACACGTGCTAGCCGGAATAAGACAAAAACATGGGACGCGGGAAGAAAAAAGTGCATCCTAAGACGCGTACAGCTGCTTTTAAGGCCAGCGAACCGAACGAAGTCGTTGAGGCTCCCCACTCCTTTGTCATACATCGAGGACTAACATGCCCGTATATCACAGACCTCACACTGGACTTTCGGCGCATCATGGAGCCTTTCACGGCGACCAACCTGCGGGAGTCTCGAATGAATCGCATCAAAGACTTTGTCAGCCTGAGCAGCTTCTTTCATGTCTCGCACATGACCATCTTCAATAAGGCATCCACACAGTTGTCCTTCAAAGTGGTGCGCCTGCCGCGAGGTCCTTCGCTGACGTTTAAGGTTCGTTTGTCGTGCCCCTATGCATTTCTATTATAAGCTCGTATGACATATTCAACAGGTCCACCAATTCACTCTGGCCCGAGATGTCATTTCTCTCGCCAAGAAGCAAATGATTGACAGTGATCACTTCAAGCAAGCTCCGCTGGTCATCATGAACAACTTTAGTGGCGATGGCAATCATCTGAAACTGATGGCCAGCACATTTCAAAATATGTTCCCGTCGATTAACCTGAATACGGTCAACATTGGCACTATACGTCGTTGTGTTCTGTTCTCGTATAATCCTGACACGAAGCTGGTGGAAATGCGTCACTATTCGGTGGAAGTTGTGCCCGTGGGTCTGAATCGGGCGGTTAAGAAAATTGTCACAGGCGTCGTTCCGAACCTGAACAAGTACAACGATATCGCGGACTTTGTTGCGAGGTGAGGATTCGGCAGTGCACAGCAGGGGTAATTTTAATTCATGTCTGTTCTTTGTAGAGATGGAAACGCATCTGAATCGGAGGCGGAAGATGACGAACAGACGCATGTGGTGCTAGCGCAGACACTCAAGAGCGGTGGAAACTTGGAAGGAAATAAGAGTACCATAAAGCTGCACGAGATCGGACCACGTCTGACCATGCAACTGATTAAAATCGAAGAAGGACTCTTTACCGGCGAAGTGCTGTATCACGACCATGTCGTGAAGACGGAGGATGAAAAGGAAACGCTGCGCAAGGTGATTGAAAAGAAAAAGAAACTTAAGGAGCAACGCAAGAAGGAGCAGGCTGAGAACCGGGCACGCAATTTGAAGATAAAGAAAGACCAGAAGTGGGCCGCCAAAAAGGAAGCAGATGGAGTTGAAATCGATTCTGATGATGATGCCGAATACTACAAACAGGAAGTGGGAGAGGAGCCAGATGAAGGTAACATGGTCATCATATTAGAAACCATCCCATTAACGTTTTTTTTTTTTTGCAGAGCTCTTCAAACATGAGGATAGATCCTCTCGTAAGCGACACAGTCTGCCCGGCGGCATGAAGTTCAAGAATAAGAAGGCAAAATTGGACACCAAAAACGATAAGAAAGAAAAGTTCGACCCCAAAAATAGGGGGAGAGCAAAGTTTGACCCCAAAAACAATAGGAAAACCAAGTTTGACCCCAAAAAGAATAGGAAATCAAAGTAGTATTTTAAATAAAAACTATTTTCTACACATTTTTTTGTTGTCTGAGAATCTTAACAATGAGCATTTTTTAAAACTAGCTAAACATTCTTTGTACGACCTCCTTGTAGTGGGCCTTGCTATCCTTCCAGCTGGCGGCAATTTTGTCCCGCAGTTTGCTGAACTCTCGCTTCTCCTCGTAGTCGTGCACGCGCTCTATGGTGGCCTGGGCCTTGGCAAACTCCTTCATATGATAGTAGGCCAGGGCGCGACGGTAAACACTCTTCTCGGTGGGGCTCTCTGCCCGCTCCACAAACTCTGTGTGATAGATAACGTGCTCGTAGCGCTCCTCCTGCAACATGCATGCGGCCAGGTTGGTCTGTAGCTGAACAAACAAAGCCTCCACGGTGGTGCCATTAATGCCGTTGGACTTCTTGGTGAGTTGGTCGAAGGGTTTGTATGTGATAAGCAGCTTTGCGGCCCGCGCAAAGTAATCAAATGCAAATTTCGGATAGCTCTTGAACATGGCCACGCCACTCTCCTTGAAACGCAGTGCAAGCTCGTAAATCTCTGCCGCGTTTAGCTTGTGCACCTGGGGGTTCTTAACAATCAGATCCAGCTTCAAATCAAACTCGATTCGTTCGCCGGTCTTGCTGGTGATGCTGCAGGCGGCGGTTTCCCCTGGCATGAATTGCTGCAGCAACATCTCCACATAGCAGTCCACGGGCGTTGTGGCAGTCCCCATTTCCAAGGTATGTTGCTGGGGAAATGTCAAGGACTCCTCGCCACCCAGATACTTACTGGGCCTGTCCTCCAAATTGGCGCATTTGTTGTTAACGCTAAATAGCACTGTGCTGGCAGCCATCGGCTTTGCCATATCTGCGAACTCCAGGCTAAGTACTTTCTTGCTCAGGCCGCGTTTGTCGTCCTTCCATTCTGTGCCAATGTACCAATCCATCTTAATAGAGCGCAAAAGAAAAGAGTTTTGACTTGCAATATGTTAAAAGAAAACCATTCGAGCAGTGTGGAAAAAACGAACTTAACCTACCTAACCCCCCTCAATGTAAACAAGTGAACAGCTTGAGTTAAGCCAGGAAAAATATTACTGTATTTAAATTCTTCTTGCAGATCCACCATTTCTCTTTACTTACAAAATATGGTCACGATATCTTTCACCTGAACTGCGCTAAAATTCTTCAAGTTTCATAACGTTCGTGGAGTATATTTTAATACCCACTGGACAACATGGGTTAATCGTTCTCTGTCCATGTCGGAAGTCATATTCCTTGAATTTGATATTCGGCTTAATATTACTAACTGGCTAGGACTCTCAGCACTGAACACATAAGTTTATCCGATGGATAAATAAATTTTCTATATGAACGATTATACTTAATTCAACTAAATTACGTCAAAATATACAAAAAAAAAGTAAAATAAAAATTTACCGACATTAGACTGGTCAAAAAATGTAAGAAGAGCTGCCAGCGTGCAACAAATCGATGTGTAGAGTTACATGAATTTTACATCAGGGCTCATTGTCGCCCCCACTGAGATCAACGGTCGTTTCTCAAAGTCCCAGAAGCAGTTATTTAATTTCTTCATGCGAAAAATTTCCGATTTCAAAGCTTTGTTTTTCTGCTGATCTGAAAATTTTCGTTGGGGTGATTGAGTTGTGTTGCATAATATATTATATATAAAAACAACTTCAATCAGATCTGTCGCTACACATGGTCATACCCTTTTGTGATCATTTGCAAACAAGCAATCAACCGAAATTAAAGAAAATTCCAATACAACTTTGTATACACGTTTTTTTGTTGTTTTATTTCTAATTATCTGTAACCTATTATGCCCATTCGCGCAATACGCAGTTGCTCTGCCATCGTATAACAAGCTGCATTCCATACACTAAACAGTTTTACAAATATTTTGGAGTATAGTATGTTTCATATTTCAATCAACTTTTTTTGTTTTGTTTTTGTTTTTTTGTAGTAAAACGTTATGTACATACATTAGTTAACGCGGAAGCAGCAATCGTGAGGGATCAGATCAATTATCATGTATCAAGCATTGGAACTTAACTTACAAATAGCAATACATAAAATAAAGTAAAAGTATCCACCGATCACACTCAACGATCTATACAGATAGATAGACAGATATTCATATATGTATAGTATATTGTAGGTATATTGATGAAACGACCTGGAAATATTCTATTTTCTACATACATCAGTATATTGCTATAATCTATAGTTATCATATATATTAATCAATCAATGAATCGGTTATATATATTGCAGTATAATAGAATTAGTTTCCTCTCGTGTATTCCATATGCATTTTTAGTTGTATTCCACCGAATGCAGACGGACACTACCAGACACCTTTTCATGTCTCCTCTCACACAAAGAGTTTAAAATATGGTATATTGTTGAGTAGACTTAGATTAGATTACAATATTTGCCAATGGGAGTACTAAGCTTAACTTTAACTTTACATTTAACAGAAAAAATTACAATAGGCAATACGCATACATATATTTTTTTTAAGTCACAAATGTGCTTTGCGAAAAACCAAGGGAAAAGCATGTTTTGCCAATTCAAATGAAGCGACACTAACTAAACATTAAATCTAAGGACTAATTCCTCTGTTCGGTCTGCAGATTCCTTCTGTGTATCGAAGATCCATTCGAGTACACAGTTTTTCCCAATTTCCTTAAGGCCGTTCCGCGTGTGCGTGCCCTCGGGCTGGCTAATTGTATAGCTGCCAGAGCGCAATGCAATGCAATGCAACGTTTTTGTGTATTTGAGCTAAATAAACACTTAAATTAACACGGATCTCGATGCCGATCGATGCACCGATCCAATGCACAATATATGTATATATATGTATGTATGTATGTATACTATAAAGACTGACCCTCAAATGTGTCTTACAGCGCCTAAGTCACTAATACATATTATTCCGTTCCGTTCCGTTTCGTTCCATGTTACATTCGTACATTACAAACCTTACAGCCAGTTTTGCAAAAATATCTTTATATATATATGTATATGTATAAATATTTTGTATTTGTATTTGTATACTCCTTTTGGATTTATTGTGGTTGCTTTTTATACTTTTTGCTTTTATAACTTCATTTAATTCATATTATGCGTGGGTGTGTGTGTAGTGTGTTGTGTGTGTGATTTATGTATGCGTGTAAATAGACTTTCGGAGATCGCTGTATTTTGGGTTTCAGCATTACATATTCTCAAATAGACAATTGAGTCTCTCAATTCTGTACGCTGTTTTTTTTCTTTCTGCTGGCTAATTATCATTCATTCATTCATCGTAATCATCAAAGTTTTCAATATCTATATCGTATTCATAATTCTCCAGATCTATATCGGGATCGAAATCAGGGTCCGAGTCTGTATCGTCGGGATCTCTATTCCATCGATTTCTCCTCCTCGCTTCCAAATGCATCTGCTCATCCGTGTCATATCCATCGTACTCGTCCCCGTCGTCATCGTCGCCCGACGACAGTAGATGATCCTCGCGCCAATGCCGATTAACATACTGTTAATGTTCCATAAGGGCCGCTACAACAGCAATCAGCAATCAGCAGCAGCAGCAACAACAACAACAACAACATCAAAGAAAATAAAACACAAAGAGATTTTGTTATGCATAATTCAAGAGATCAAATGAGGTGAAAGTCTTACGTGACGGCGTTCGGCCGGTCTTATTCTCATTGGGTGTGAAGTTTAGAAAGTCCCATATCAAAATTGTATCATCGTGCGAGCTGCTGACAATTTGGAACTCGTCGAATTGTAACCGAAAGACGCGACCAGTGTGTTCCTAGAAGGTTTCAATATCGACCATAGACTGGCAATGTTGAACAAGGGATCGTGACTCTCCACTTACCACAAGTGTGTTTAGACAAAGAGTGTTGGAGGCAGCTCTCGGATCCAGGGCAGCCACCAGATCCCACACCTTGATCTTTCCATCATAGGCACCGCTGACAATGCGTTTCGTATCGAAACGGATGCAACGGACAAGCTCCTCGTGGCCCTCGAGGACCCGCAGGCAAGCGCCGCATTCAATGTCCCAGAGTCTGAGGAAACGAAACACCCAATCGATAATGAATAAGGGAAGACTTGGAGAAAGTGCCATCTCTCACCTAATGGAATTATCTGAGCTGCCGCTTACAACCAAACGATCTCTATATTGCAGGCAGGCAATGCCACGCTTGTGGCCATTCAAAGTGCGCACGAATTCACAGCTGGAGGTGGACCACACCTTGATGGTGCGATCCCCGCTGGCAGACACAATATACTTCTCATCAAAGTCCACCACATTGACGGCGGCCCGATGGCCGACGAGTACCCGACGCAATGTTATCTCGCTGGGGGAGGTCATGTCCCACACGGCAATGGATCGATCCTTGGAGCAGGTCACCATCATGCCATTGTTGAATCGCAAGTGTAGCACCGCTTCGCAGTGATGAATGAGTGTGTTGACCATATCCCCAGTGTTGACGTCCCACACGCGCACCGTCGAATCGCTGGAGCCACTGATGATCACCTTGTCGTCATACTGCAGGCATAGCACCGATCCAGTGTGTCCTGTGAGGGTCTAAACGAATACAGAAAGTGATGTTCGTGAGTCACAAAAAGAGGGAAAACTAATTAAGGAGCTTCCACACTCACCTTGACGCACTGCAGATCCGTGCGATCCCAGATCTTGATGGTGTTATCCCTTAGGCCGGACACAATCTTTCCATCATCGTACTGGAGGCAATAGACGCCCTTGGAGTTCTCGGATCGACAATTGATCCGTCGCAACATGTGCCGGCCAGTTCTCCAGTTATTCTCAATGCTGTCAATGTCCTGCAGGCAACGCACAAAATGGGATTACAGTCGGTTACAAAAGCCAGACATTGGGGCATCACTTACGTTCATTATTTTGGGGAACAACTCGCGATGGAATGAGTGCGGCCTTTGGGTCTGGCCTGGCCGTGGCTTGAACAGATACTGCATCCAATTGCGCCGCTCAGCCAGGCCCCGCCACAACGAATCCGTTCGGACCTTCCGTTCGATGAGCTTCTTCCACAACATACCCTCGGAGATGACGCGCAGCCATTCCTTGCAGACCAGCTCGGCTGATTTGAGCGATTCGGCATCCACATACGATAAAATGTTTTCGGCAATGTGATCCAGACCCTTGACTGCAATTTGTGTACAAAAGTGATTAGCATTTACTCTACTCTACGCATGAAACCCTAATTAGTCGTCTAATTAAGTTATTTCTAGTTGCAACCACTTAGTATCTGTGACAGATCTAATCTCTGCTGTCGAGGTGATGCAATGGGTTATGGCACACCAGCAGCATTTTGGTTGCACCCACACCCACGCACACACGTCAGCCATCCACCATCCATCCATTGACATACAAGACACAAAATGATGCACCTAACGGCATTAAAATGCACTTAGTCTAGGGAGTGGAGAGCTGTGGAGGAGGCCCCAACCAATAGAGCGACATATTTACATGTGTCATGTGCAGACACACGCGCACACGTTGCAAGGAGCGGCGGGCGGGTTGTTTGTGTCGCCAGACACATCTGCTGCTGCATTGACAACCCAAACCCAAACCCCAACCCAAACCCAGACCCAAACCCCAACCCAACCCGGCTGCGGCCCAGAGTCTGAAGTGCATATTCGTTCGCTGCATTTGCCAAACACAATTAAAAATGTGCATAACTCGTAGCTATGATGGGCGCCGCAATGGGTGTCGGGTTGGCTCAAAGTTGGCGACGCCGTCTAACGGTCTTGAGAGCGTCTAACTGTCTGTCTTTCGGTCGCTCCTGATGTGTGCCTGCCTGCCTGCCTGCCTGGTTTAGCTGCCTTTGAAGTGCATTACAATGTAAATAGAGAAGACAATGTTGCATATTTTCAACTCTTTTTCCCTTTCTTTTCTTCTCCGGCAAGGAGGACATTTACTGAGGGCAGGAAACATTCAACGACTTCCTCAAAGAACTTTTGCCATGGCCTGGCCTAGGACAGGCGGTGAAAGGGCCCTCCCAGAAAGAAAGCTGTCTATTCAACGATAACATACACTCGGCCCCGGCCTCGGCCCGGCTACTCTGCCTGCAAGTAGAGTGATTTTCGCGAGTGGTATTCCTGTAGGCGAGCAGCCAGCCGACCAGCGAAAGCTGTGGGCCGCAGTTTTAATCGATAAAATGGAAGTGTTCACAGGAAGCGAGCGACAAAACGGTGCAGTCCTGACATCGCCAGGATATACCTATAGATGTGTATGTATATCGGATGCAATTTTCGATTTACATTTCCCCAAATTTTTTGAATATGAAAATTCTTTTATTGAATCCATAAATTCTTCATGCCAACAGAGGCCATTGTCTGCAGCTTTTTGTTAACTTTATTAATCATCGATTGAGGTGCAAATCTGGCATACAAACTCGATATATACATACATATATATATATATATATATATATGGTTTAAACCTGTTTATCAAATGCATTTGCAATTGCAATTGCAACTGTTCCCCAATACCACTTTTAATTGCCATACGTTAAACATTATTATCAAGCCAATAATAGCACAAAATCGATTCACATTTTCTTATGAATAATATATAAGGTTTGCTCCCGGTTTCGTTTTGTTTTTGTTCCGGTAAAGCGCGTTTAATGGAAGCAACGACCTTTCAGTCAACAGCAACTTCACTCTGGACTCCACACCCTCCCCTCCTCATCCCCACCGACAGCTCCAAAAGCATGCCCCGCAACAAAAGCAGCAACAATCGGGTTCAGTGAGAGGAAGAGAAAGCACCAGGGGGGAGGGGTTGAGAGAGAAGTTGAGTTCTGTTCGGGGTTTACCTTTCATGTTGTTCAACTTTGTTCCTACAATTCACATGAATGTACCCTAACAGAGAGGTGTATTACGAAACGGAAATGCTCTGTCCCTGTGCCCATAGCAACAGTCCATCGAACACATACAAGAATCTATCGAATCTGAAAGGGTGTCTAAAGCTTCTTCGTAAAGAGCAGCCATTATTCGCATGGCGTGTCATGTGATGAAATTGCTAGGGATATACTTGTAGCTTTGAATCATTGTAAAACCATTAAACTCTTGAAAATTCAATGGGTTCTGTTCTACAATCAGGGCTGCTATTATCGGTGGCGCTGGCTTATCAGTTTTTTTTTTTGGCTTAGCCAGTGTCATCTCTGGGGAGTACTGACCTCTCCAAAACAAATTATAGTAAATTAATAATTGTTCATAGATTAACTTATACATATATGATGCATAGTTGGGGCTTCCCAGAAACTTAGTAGATTGTATCTGCGATTCCCAGAAGGAGTTACAATTAAATCATTTCACCATTCCCTCCCTATCTGTAGAGCCGAGATATGGTGGCTGGATGATAGATACTCACTTGGTAGCAATGTGATAAAGTCCCGCTGTAGCATTGGCTTCAGATACGCATTGATCTGTCCGTGTTGATAGTGGCACATGCGCGATAGCAGCTGCTCCACAAAGTCCACCTGCCCCGACTCGCTCCACTGTGTGAAGTATTGAAAGCAGAGTTCCCGCTCTGTCTGATATGTGGGCGATGAGTCTTTCTTGCGCACCGGATCGTACAGCATTGTTGTGGTGAACTGTTCGTTCGGTACAGTGCAGAACGGTAGATAAAGAGAGTGAGAGAGAAAAGAAGGAAATTAATTATGAAACTTCATTTGTTTGTAGCTACGAGACAAGTATATATGATATGATTTGATATGATATGATATGATACTTTTTCTTGCCACAATGTCAAGGGGGGGGCGACTCGTAAAAACTGAACAACTAGGTAGACGACTCGCCTTTGGAGGGAGTTGTGCAACATTTCTGAGATTTTATTTCTGTGTATTTTTTTTTTGTCCATTTCTGTGACTGTTTTTGGGGCAAGCAAAGCGTCGAACGACCCAAAGTTGGGGCTTACAATTAGGCAATTAGTTTGAAGCTTGGAGTTTCTTTCTTTTTCGTAATCTGTTTCTTTGCTTTTGGTTTTGTTTTTGTTTTTATTCGGGGGCTACGAAAGAGTTTGCAAAACGCAAAAAAATCGCAAACAAAAACGCCAGGCTAGACAGCCAGCAGCACATCATTCACGCATGATATTTATTTATGAAATTAGGGATATTCTCTTCTCTAAATATAGTCGATACATTTATCAGACGTCATCACATGGAAGATTTGATTCAATTCGAACAAAAATATGATCTTCGCCACAAAAACAAATTGTGTAAACAAATCGGACGAAACGAAACGAAGCGAAAAGAAACTTGTGTGAGTGATTTGGATAATTAAGTTAACTGCAATGTCAGCAATTATAAAACCTTGCCTGTGCTTTATAGGATAGAGTGTATTACTATATATAGTACGTATATGATATATGTTTGTAATTGCTTTATTATAGTTTCTGTTTGCCTTATGCTTGAAAGTTTTTTAGCTTAAATTTTGGAAGAGGTTTTATGGAGTCTACAGGTTGCTAATGCCTTGATAAAGTGGGTTAAAGGCAAGGATATTCTACGAAAATAGATAGCCAAAATTAAGCATCATTAAATTAATTGCCTTTGCAAAGATTCCACCTTGATTTCGGCTTAAAAGCCGAGAGCCCAGAGCCCAGAATGACTCAGGCAAACCACCATTTTCGACACAGGTAATGTACAACATAATACACACAACATTTAGTGTTGTGTCTGGTATCTGTGCGTGTACTGACCTTCAGTAAAAAGCCTACATATCGCACTTACTCAAGATCTACTATATTGAAATATAGACAGCAATCGGATCGCATGAATGAATGTACTATGTACTATGCATTGAGTATTGTTTAATATTAATTGTGTAAACAAACTTGAACGTAACAAGGCCAATCAAATAAATCTGAAATCTGGTTAGGCCTCTGTTTGAGAGATCGGAAATTCGGACAAGAACGAAATGAAAGAGAGATGGTGGTAATGCTACAGCAGATGATGATGATGATGGTGACGCTGAATAATTGGGCGAGCAAACTTTCGTATGAGGCTGAAAAGTTTAAGGTTAGCACATTTAAAAGAAAATCAAAAAAAGCGACAATGTCTGAATTTAATAGAGTGCACGAGTGCAAAATCTGTAGTATATACGAAAATAAAGCACAAACGCACACTCTGGCATTTAAAGAAGCATATACATACATGCATATGCATATAAATATATATATGTATATACATATATATGGCGGTGTGTGTATGTGGAGGCGACACCTTGAGCATTTATGCATATAAATGTGTGTGTTGGGTTGGAGAGAGCATTGCATATATGGGAAATCGTTGCCTATATCGATGGCGCTTACGCTTACTCAATCCATATACTTTCGGGGTCTACTTACAGCTTGGGCATTGGAGTTGGTCTCATCCATTATTTTGTCCGTGTCCATTTTCATCATAGTGTTGTTGTGTTTGTTGTATTTATAAGTTACTGGCTGTTTGGGTTTGCTTTTCGCCTGCACACACTCACATGCACGATTATGAGATTATTGCTTGTTTGCTATTGGTTTTACTTTACGCTCAACGCGATAGCACAATATGTAAATTTAATATAGGTTTTAATTGCTTTTTTTATTTCTTGAGAGAAAAACTACGTCAGTATGACCACAAGTTGGAACCGCGTAAATGGCAAATTCACATCACTAAGAAATTTTGTGCTTCTCGTTGCAAGTCATTCATTTTACTTGGGCTCTATAGCTGGGCCCGTTTTCGGGGATTGGTCCTTGCATTTTCTGAACGCGAAGCCGATTTAAACCGCGCTTTGTCCAGCAAAGCCTGATTTATTTCATTTACAATTAATTTTAAAAAGTTTTTTTTCCAAATCGGAGAGCAGCAACCAGTGTGACCGCGGATATCGATAAAATATACCTTCAGAAATATACCATCTCAAATCCAAATATACCGTAAATATACCAATGAAAAATCGAACTTAGCCGACTTAATACCCCTCTATTTAAACAATACAACGAGTTTTTACTGATTGTAAATTCACCTTGCCATCCATGCCATCTTTCGTTTGAATTTAAAAAACACTATTATCATTATTTTCGGTGCGATATTAAAATACCCCCTTGGTCTACAATGGGCTTAACGTCAAGGAGTGGAAACCATATTCCTCGTTTTTTATATTCGATTTGATATTAATAGCTAGCTAAGACTTTCATCCGATTGATAGGTCAATTTTCAACAAGATATGCTAATTTTTACAACTCCTTTTTATTGTACTGTGTATAAAACAAGGTATGAAACGTCAGTGAGTATGGAATGTCACGTCATTTCATACATGTTGCTGGCGTTTGAAGACTTGTTGCTTGTCGACCGGAGTATGGCCATTTGTATACCCTATTTCGTTATTTTAATATGAAGGTACTGTTTCAATTTTAATTTGCATATGACCTGTATATATTTACCCGATACCGATTCTTGGTCTCTGCAAACAAATAAGAAACCGCAAAATTTCGTTGTGAGACTGGCTAGTTTCTCCATTTATTGGAGCCAGATGACAAACATTTCCTCAATTCTATAATATCCTTTTCCCCAGGGTATGCTGAATGTTTTACGTGGGTATGCTGGGATGAAAAATCCCTCGACGAAGAGAGGAAAATGAGAGCAAATATCCCACCAAACGGCCACCGATACTATCACTGTTGCGCGCCAAATAGAAATAATTTTAAAGTGAATAAGTGAAAAGGCTATGAATTGAATACATTGATGAAATTGATAAAATATACTCCAAATATACCTTCAAGTCAATATCGACGACCAATAAGTTTATAATATACCGTAAATGGGTAGCCTGGGGAGCAGATTGCCGCCAATGACTGTGCACTATCGATAACTATGTTTTTTTTGTGATTGCATTTCAGAATGTAGAAAAGTGCCAGCAGTATCGTCTCCCGCCTAAATAGCGACAACCCTGGACACCAGCTGTTGCTGTTGTTGATCGCTCTCAATTTTGTTGTCGTTACTTAATTGATAAACTTTTAGGGGGGCGACTCTCCAGATAACCTTCACTCTAAATTAATAAAAATTGACGCAAGTAAGTGCCGCCACAGCTGGACCGCCTTATTCACTCACATTCATTCGACCGCAGACGTCACAGTCTTATGATATTCCTATCAAAGTTTTACAGACTCAAATTTTAACTAAAACAAATTCAAACTTTTTCCAGTGGTTCGTTTATCGTCTCGTTTTCTAATGGCTGTCTGTAATCAAGATACAGCCAACTTTATCCGCGATGGCAAGAAGATCGTGGGAGTGGCGCTCAACTACATGTAAATCTATACATATCTCTATGGTGTGCTCTAAATTTAGGTAATCTTCAACTTGTAACGTCCATGCAGGGACGTTGTGAAAGCCAGAAATGTGCCTGTGCCGAAGGAGCCGCTTATTTTCCTCAAGCCCACATCGTCTTATCTACGCGAGGGCCGTCCCATAATCGTAGGCTATCACCGAGCCAAATGAACGGCCTTCAACTAATGTTTGAACTTTGCTGTCCGTAGCTACCAAAAGTGTTCTCAAAAGTGGCTTATGAAGTAGAGCTGGGCGTGGTAATTGGAGCCCGGTGCAAGAATGTCTCTAAGGAGAATGCCATGAAGTATGTTTCGGGCTATTGCCTGGCGTTGGATCTAACCGCCCAGTGCAACCTGGTAAGGATTCAATACTCTACTTCCGTATCAGCGAGTAATGTTACATTTGCTTTAGGCGGCCGCTCGAGCTGCTGGCCATCCCTGGACATTGGGCAAAGGATTTGACACCTCAACTCCCGTCTCGAGGTTTATACCCTTCGACGACGTGGACGATCCGCACACGCTGCCCCTGTGGCTTAAGGTCAATGGACAACTGAAGCAACAGGGCTGCACCGCGGATCTCATCTTTAAAGTGCCCGACATCATTTCGTATGTGTCCAAGTATATGACCCTGGAGCCCAACGATCTGATACTGACGGGCACGCCCAATGGCTCGGATGCATTCAAGGCTGGCGATGAAATCGAATGTGGCATGGCCGAGTTTGCCAGGCTGAAGTTCCAAGTGTGTGGCGAATAAATGGCAGACGACTGACCACATAGAACAAATATTTGTATGCTCTGTAAATGCTTTATGTTATGCATAATTTATTCTTTAATATTACTTCCTGCCACTCTTGACATCATCGCAGGCAAGCAAATATTTCCGCATCGCTGCACACTCGTCGGTGTTCTTCCATATTGTGGCGGGACAATTCGTGTACACCTGTTCCAAAATGCAGGCGAGCAAGGTGGCAGGATAATAGTCGCATTCATCCTTTGCGTGCATCCATTGGTACTGCTGGGTGCGCTTTTGCGCTATTTCAATTGGCTTAAATGTATTAAATTGGCACAGAATTGTGATCCACACTTACCATAGTCCACGCAGCTATTCAGGCTTCTTACCATCAGTTGGGACATGTTCGCATCGTTCTTATAGCGCTGCTGGTAGGTTTTCTGCAAGGCTGCCACATTGACGGATCCATTCGTTAGTAAATATCCATTCGCCTTGAAGGCACACTCTGCTATGCACTGAAAATTATTTTCTTAAGTGTTCTGGGTACCATTCGAGGTTTACCCACCGCATGCAGTGCCACTTTATCCGATTTGAGATTCCGGGTCTCGCCATTGTTCGTCGTTGTGGAGTTTCTGGTCAGCAAGGACTTGCGACAGGTCTTTATGGCTTTGTCGTCTCGCTGGACATCGCAGCAGGAGCTCATCTAAAGGAGAATACGACTTTTTAAAACCACAATAAAATCCTAAATGAGTCTAAAGGAGTCTCACAAATTTAGGCTGTTTTGCCTTGTCACAGCTCGTGTAATTAAATGTGCTTGCAGTGGAGCACAAAACTGGCAAAATGAAAAGAAGCACATATCCCAGGTACATTATTGCCACTCAAAATTTGTCAATCATATGAACATTTTATTTGAACTTATATTGGACTATATCCAAACGGTTTCATTTTTAAAAGTTAATGTTGCATAAAAAGTAATAACGTTGTGCCAGCCAGTAAACGAAATTTTTAATTTCCCATTCAAAATAAATTGTTGTTGCACGATAGCACTACCGATAGCATCCGGTAAATCGGTAATCGTTTATCACACAAATAGGTCTCATTACTTACGTTTTACCGTTGGAAATATCAAATTTGTACGGGCGGAAAAGGCGCCAGCAGTATTTAACGAAAAAGGAGCACCAATGTCCCAACATGGCAAGGAAGGAGCCACATTCTGAACCCTTAAGATAAGATAATTTACAAACAGTAATATTTTCCCAGCAAGCAACACCACTTTCGACAACATTAGTGCAGTTTAGAAATAGAATTTTAAAATTTCCCTATTGCTTTTTTTTTAAATAACAATCACACACTCGGCTCTAATTTTGCTATTTTCAAAATACACCGCCGATAAGTTCCGTGAGAACATTGGGAATATTATTTTGGTGAATAGCTAGTAATATTCGACGGAATATCAAATTCGAGGAATATATTGGAAATATATTGGAGGAATATGTTGAAAATAAGACTGTATTTATTTGAATCGGGTATGAATCGGTTATAACCGGTGGACAACATGAGTCCCATTCCATGCACACATACCCTGGGGGAATGGATGTTATAGAATTGTGAATGTGTTTGTCATCCCAGGCATAAACAATTTATATTCAATATATTTTAATATAATTTAATATTATTTAATATTTTTATCAATATTTCAACGATATTTTAAAGCTTATTGTCTTCTTGTAGGGACCAAGAATGGGTATCAGGATCTAGATATATATACAAAAAACTCATCATATACATGAATATGTCTAAAAAATGTTAATTTGAGAAAAGTTCTTTATTAGTTACCTTTTATCTTCATATCAATATTTATACCTTCATATAAAATTAACAAAATAGGGTACAGGAAGGCCTATATTAAAGCTTACACGCAACATTGCGACTGATTTTTTGTTGAACTATTTTGTTTAAACCTTTTTTTACAATAAATACAATAAAAGCAAGGATTAAAAACTACCCAATCTTGTAGAAAATTGATTCATTAATCGGTTAAAATTATGTGGGCATTGCTGAAAGATTTAGTTAGTCAGCATTATTCAATGGAATATCAAAATTGAGCAATATGAACGAATTTCCTTTTTCGTTTGTTTTGATTGACCTATTTCGCTACTTGCTTTTTGTTTGACTTATTTCGCTAAAACCTCTTTGTACGCAAAATGCAATAAAATCAAGTATTAAAAATAAACCAGTTGAGTAGAAAATCGATTCATTAATCGGTTAAAATTATGTGGGCATGGCTAAATGTTCTATATAGCTAGTAATATTCGTCGGAATATCAAAAACGAGGATTATGGTTTCCAATCCTTGAAGGAGAACGATTAACCTATTATAAGCCAAGGGGGTATTTACATTTTCCACCGAAAATAATGAAAATTTAATCATTTTAGCGCGATTCAGGTGGAGTTCGTGGGGTTTTTTTTGCAGTTAAAGGGAAGGATAGGATGGATCTACAAGAAGAATTTACAATCGTTAATAGTTTTCGCAATTTACCTCAAGTAGCTGAACTATTTAAATAAATGGGGCATAAGTGGGTTAAGTTCGGTTTTTCTTCATACGAGATGGTATATTGTAGTTGAAGAGCATAAACAGCAATTGCCGTAGCAAGAAGACAAATCAAGTTATTAAAACAAGCCAGTCAAGTAGAAATTTGATTCCTTAATCGGGCAAAATGATGTGGGCATTGCTAAATGTTATATCTAGCTAGTAATATTCCACGGAATAAAAAAAACGAGGAATATGTATAATGAACTTTAATTCGTCAGTATATTTACGGTATATTCTCTAAGTGAGACCGTATATTTTGGTATATTTCTGAGGGTAGCCAGGTATTTTCCATTGATAATTCCGCGGTCACACTGGTAGCAAGTAAATTAATTCGACGCCGCACGTACCGGGAGCATTTAAATAATTTTTTCTGTGGATTAATTTAACTAAAAAGGATTAAACATCATGACTGAACGCGAGAACAATGTGTACAAGGCAAAATTGGCTGAGCAGGCCGAGCGCTACGATGGTGAGTAGATGAAAAAAGCAGAAAGAAAAAATTTTCTCGTGAGCGGAGCGCCAACGCTGGGGAGGGGTCCGTTCCGTTGCGTCGTCGCGTGGTCGTGGTGAAAAATCGGGGCGATTGTCCGCGTCTTGTCCAAAACTGTCCCTCGCAAAATCAGGGCAGAATTGTTAGCTATAGTCGCAGACAGTGGAAAAATTGGAAATTTTCAATTTGGCAAAGACATTTGTGTAGGTGCAGCCGCTGAAACGACGTAGCGTCGCGTCGCAGCGCCGCCGCTGCTCGCAGCCGATGAGTAGTATTTCTGCGAAAACGAAAGACCGAATCAAGAGAGAAACGCCAAGAAGAAGAGCGCAGCGCTGTAAGAATGGCTACAAGAAAGACGAGACGAAATGGAGAAAAAATGTAAAACCTGATTTTTACCGGCAAAATTTCGCGTGGTTTTCTCGCTGGCTTTTTGCGAAAAGAGAAAGATTAAATTGCGTATTATAATTTACAGTAAGGTGGGCCAAATAGTATAGTTATCGCGAGAGGGGGGGCCTCTTCTTCCATTTCGAGTCGAAATTTTGTGTATTTAGTGTTGCGAGTGAGGGCTGCGCGGAGCGGCGCGTTGCTAAGGGCTGTTTGTAGTAGTAGTAGTAGTCTGTCGGTCGTTGTTGTTGTCAAGGCGAATCTTTCTGGAAGGAAACGCAGCGTCGTACACATTTATTAATTATATTTAAATGTCGGACGGCCGCTCTCCACGCCCAAAATCAATGGTGGAAAAGCATTTTGGGGGAAGGAGTGGGTCTGTCTTTTTTCCCCCCACCATCCCCCCATCCCTCATTATTCGTATAAATGTGCTTGTCATGCGCAGCAGCAGCAGCGGCGGCGGCGTCGTCGTCGTCATGCGAAAAATCGATGAATGAATCGATTGTGGTCCGTGCGACGCAGAGTTGTCGCCGGCTACTGCTTTTCCGTCTCCCATTTTTCTCCCTTTCTTTATTTATGCAAATTAGATGCGGGGATAGTTTATTACATTTCGTTGTTGGCTTCGACGCTGAAATATTAGTCCAGCAAAGTGGCAACTCTGCCTGATAGTGCAGAGGAAAAAAAATTTCTGTTGCTTTTGCATTACTCATGCTCACGCGCATGTGTGTGCGTGTGTGTGGGGTATGAGTGTTCGGCGGGGGCTTTCATTGTGGCTGCTTATTTAATTAAAAATACTCCAATTAATTAAAACGCTGCTCAAAATGCAAAGAGAGTAGAGTAGAGCAGGAAGAGAATAGAACAAGCGCTGGTGGCGGGGGGAAGCGTATTTGGCGATTGCGAAAAAGCGCGCGCTTAGCAATTCTCAAATGCTGCTGCATGCGTTAAAACGAGATAACTAGAGTGTCGGAGTGGTGTCGGCGACGCTGCACAGTGCCTGGCAAAAGTTGGCAAACAATGTTCTCAGCCGTTTTGGCCAAGTACATTAGCAGTTATAATTGCAGCAAAGACAAAGGCAATTCTCCTGATAATTGCCTGCAAAACTGACAACATTAACGGGCGGCGTCTCTTTATCGTAGTTGTTGCTGCCGTGTGGCTGTTGCCGCAAAGAAGTCAATCAACTATTAGCAGCCACTGCGCACACACACACACACACATCCGCATGCATAGATGTTTTTGTGTCTGTATCACATGTTTGTCTTCTTATTTTCGCCTGCGTACGCTCCAAGGCAGAGTATATGAGAGCTGCGACTGTATATGTCAGTGCCTGTGTGTATTCATGGAGCACTTGGGGTTGGCCTTGTCGCACTCGGACAGTTTTGGCTGGGTTCTCATGCTGGAACACCAATACAGGCGTAGCGAGAGCACAGGCACAGGCTAATGCCGCCACCAGCCGGCAATGTCTGCGCCCCCAATCTGAACTTGCCCGTTCTACCCTACCCTCCCCTCCCCCACCCTTTCCATATACACATTAACGTCAGCCTTTAAGTGTGCTTTCTCAGGTGCTGCTGCTCCCGCCCCTTGCCTCTCGTCTTGTTCCATCTACATTTTTTTCGAGGTCGCGCACTGCTTTTTCAGTTGATGTTCTCTCGTCAATGTCGTCGATATGCGAAAAAAGAGCCTACATAAAGTTGATAGATGAGCGGTCATAGTTGTAAAGAGAACTGGGGCTTGGGTGGGGTGGGGTGGAATAGGGGGAAAGGTGTGTTTTGTTTGTCTGCTTTTTGTTGTGTGCACCATTTAACTGCTGGTCAAATGGTCGGCCAGCAGCCCAATGATGTCTCGGTCTGCTGTTAGTTTTTCCTTTGTCTAATTACACGATTCTTTGCTGTAACGGTATGTGCGCATGTTTTTTCAACTGCCGCTGACGCGGCTACGGCTGCTGCTGCTGCGCCCTTATGTCACAAATAGACACACCCACAGGCCGTTGATAAGGGTGGGAGGGAGAGTGAGATAGGGAGGGAGCCAACCACCTCCTTCCTTCCTCTCTTTTATTAAAAACTTTCCTTCCTTTTGGTCCCTCTTTGCCTTAATCTTTCATTGTATTTCGCGTGACGCCTGCCGTTTTTGGTGTGGGTGGATTGTATGTACATATAGGTGTGTGTGGGTTGATTGTGGGTGGCGGTTGGATTTATGTGGTTAGCTCTTCCTCCCGTTCTTTTTTCGGCTGCATTTGATTTGTCATTTCATATTTTTGGGCCGCCTTTATTGATTTTCGCTTTATACGCTACGCTATATTCTCCCTCGCGCATGTCTCCTAATTCGTAGTAGATGTTGCTGCCTGACTGAGCAACATGTGCTGCAGCAAGATGGATGGATATGATATGCCCCCTTGCCTATCCTATCCATCTCCCACCCATCTCTGAATGTATGCTGCCCTTCCTCCGTTTTCAAGTTCAATTTGCACGTTCTGCCCGTGACAGCCTTGGCGGTGTCAGTGTTGTAAAGTGCAATGTACACACATATATACACATGTACAATGTACGATGTGCCAATGCCAACAACCGTTTTTGAAGTTCAACTGAAACGGCAGCGCCAGCCACTACAGACGGGACGCATGAATCATGCAACCATGCCAACTTTATTTCCAATTTTCACATCTACGTGCCACACAACAACAGCAAAATGTCCCGCTGAGCGTTTGTGTGCGTGCGTGCCTGTCTGCCCATTCTGTGACTTTGGGAGTGCGCGCTGCCAGTGTGTGTGTGTGTGTGTGTATATGTGGGGCGAAATACGTCAGCAGCCGACGGCGGGTAGCGGGAGCGAGGGAGCAGACACGAGGAGCACACACACATCGTTGAAATGCAAGCGAGAAAACGGCGACAAAAGCAACAAAAACAGTAAAATTACAATTTTGTAGCTCTGATTTTGTTTTGTTATCAACACTCACATAAACACTGGAATGAAATGGAATCAAGCAGCTTGCAACTGTCTTTCCCGGAGTTCCAGGCACGTGATTCATGACACGGTTATAGGATGATGATGTTGATGATGATGGTGGGGGTGGTGGTGGTGCAGGAAGGAGGAGAGGAGCCAGCAGGAAACTGTTATCACAATGCCTGGTTCTGGTTGACTTGTGGTATGACAGAATCGGCCAAAACAGTCCGAGTTATGCATAAACACCTATATCTCGATGACTTATATACCATTATATTTGGATTGGGCGTGTCGGCCGTGATAAGACAAAGCCAGACAGACGGAGAGGGGTGGGGGAGTAGAGTAGCTACCCAGGAATACTTCCTAGAGATTTTTCAACTCCTTTCACTGCATACCAATCAATATTAACCGCTCGCTTTCTTCCTTCCGCTAGAAATGGTCGAGGCCATGAAGAAGGTCGCTTCCATGGACGTCGAGCTGACTGTCGAGGAGCGTAACTTGCTGTCCGTCGCATACAAGAATGTGATCGGAGCCCGACGTGCTTCATGGCGTATCATCACCTCGATCGAGCAGAAGGAGGAGAACAAGGGGGCCGAGGAGAAGCTGGAGATGATCAAAACCTACCGCGGCCAGGTGGAGAAGGAGCTGCGCGACATCTGTTCGGACATACTGAATGTGCTCGAGAAACATCTCATTCCATGCGCCACATCCGGCGAAAGCAAAGTATTCTACTATAAGATGAAGGGTGACTACCATCGCTATTTGGCCGAGTTCGCCACCGGCTCGGACCGCAAGGATGCGGCAGAGAACTCGCTGATTGCCTACAAGGCAGCTAGCGACATTGCCATGAACGATCTGCCCCCAACACACCCCATTCGCTTGGGCTTGGCATTGAACTTCTCGGTGAGATTTGGCCTAGCGCTCTGTACTGAAATTCTCATTGTTCACTTTTGGATTTTCTTGCTATTCCTCCACTCCAGGTGTTCTACTATGAGATTCTCAACTCGCCGGATCGTGCATGCCGCTTGGCGAAAGCCGCTTTCGACGATGCCATTGCCGAGTTGGATACACTGAGCGAAGAGAGCTACAAAGACTCGACACTCATCATGCAGCTGCTGCGCGACAACCTCACATTATGGACGTCCGATATGCAGGCAGAAGGTAAGCACCATAGCAACCCACCCTCTTGAATCTTTTAATTGACGATTTTAATTATTATGCTAAGAAGTAGACCCCAACGCAGGTGATGGCGAGCCGAAGGAGCAAATTCAGGATGTTGAGGATCAGGATGTGTCGTAATTTAAGTAAACCCCCGCCCTTCCATTTAAAACACATAATATACCTTCTAAAGTAAATATAATACCATATAATATATATGCATACATCAAACCACAACAACACGACAACAGAACAACAACAACCAGAACGAACCACAAAAGAGGTACCAGAAACAGCACTACAAAAGATCAGCGGCCGATCCTTTGGAGCATCGATAATCGACAATCGAGAAAAAACCGATCGATAATCGATACTTGGGCGTATTAAAATTCGTAACAGTAACAGAAATGAAACGCAAAAACTACAAAAACACTAAACCTAACCAGAAGCAGCGCCACAACACGGACAAGCACAAACAAGAAACACATTTGGGGCGGCGGCCTGGTAGTAGTGGGCGTGGTAGTTCGCAATGAAACGTACCCCCACTCCTCAGTGAAGGCAAGCGCGCTGGCATCCTCTCCCAACAGCAGCAACAACATCAGCAAGAAACAACTCTACTAAATTTAACATTTTGCATTCGAGAAACAAGGCATTATATTATATTTAAATAAATATTATATTTAATTATGAGAAGCAAAAAACAAACAAATAAACTTCATTTAAACCACACGAAAACACACACGAAACAAAAACGAAAACGAAAGCAGCAGGAAAAGATCGGAGTTGAGAAGCAAACAATCAGAAAAGAAGGCAATTTTCAACGCGAGTGTAGTGGCATGCGCGCATTCATTTCGAAAAAAAAAACTAATTCACGAGTTGGCATGCATTAATTTTAAAAAACTAATTCAGCAGCAAAACCACATCAAAAGAAGTTTAATAAAAAAAAAACACAGAAAAACAGCAACACTTAAAATACAACTTTAATTTTAAGCCAATAATAAAACGAAAAAGAAGAAAGTATAAAAAACCATTTAATAAGCGCAAAAGTAAAAGTAAAACATAAAAAAAAGTCGAAAATGTAAGGAAAAATACAGCAATTAATTTAAATTTAAAACAAATAATAAAGAAGATTAAAATGAGAGAGTCAAAACAAACGGAATAAGGATAGAAAAGAATGCGAAATAATGCTAAAAACTATATTAAACGAGAAAAGGGAATGTTAGTTAAGCGAAATTCATAAAACGAATTCTTAAGCTTAAATTTGTATGTATGTAAGTGTATTGTTCAACACTGACACTCGCACAGACACACACACACACACTCACCTCACCAAAACACAGACACAACACACTCGCATACCGAGCCGTTTGTTTTCTCTTTCTGTTTGCTCTCTTACCACTTATCGAACGGTACTTTAGTTGTTTTCCGTTATTTGCCTTTTTGCTTCCTGTGTTTTTCCATTGCAATCGCAACCAAAAGTTTTCTCATCTCTTTCCTTGCGCCACAATGAAAAAATATTTAATAAATATAGAAAAGTATTTGTATTTGTAGTTGCTAAATACAAGAAAAAAAACGATACAAACAAAAAAACACAACGGTACATATATATATTGTATACATACATATATACTTGTATATTTTCTATGCCCTACCACTTATGTAATTTGTAGAGATTTCGAATTTTTCAAAGAGTCCCAAACAGCCCCCCCCTCACCATACACCTATCCAGCCCACTCCACTCCACTCCTGCTCCCCTCAGGCGACACAATGTCTGCATTTAAACAGTAAAGCCGAAACAGATGAAATATCATTTTATTTAGCCAAAAAACGAAAAGAACAAAAAACCAGCATTATCTGTGGGTTGTTTTTGCGTGCTTAACAAATGGCAATACCAATACCAAACCAAGAAAAGCTAGAGGAAATGTTTTCGCACGAGCTTTTTCACAGTTCATTTTATGATAAATGAGGCGCGCAGAAAGTCTGGGAGCGAGCGGGAAGTAGACTACACAGCAAATATTTCGCAGTCGCTAAAGAGAAAAGTCTGTGCAAAAACTTAATTAAGCATAAATCAGGCAGCAACAAGAACAACTACAGCTAAAATTCTTGAACGGAACAGCAACAACAGAAACAACCAGCAGCTAAACTGACATTCGTATTCATTTCAAATAAAAATCATTAAAAAAAAACAACAACCACTGGGCATCACAATTTATTATTAATTGAATTTTGGATATCTGCTGGCGCGGTGGATGGGGAGCGGAAGTAGGGTGCGGTGTCCAATCAAGGCGAGTGAGATATGATGAACAGATACTTGGTTCTATCAGCCCCGAAAGTTTTCAAATATATGATTTTGATTGCTTCCGAGGGGCACTGCTGAAGGTTAACAAAATCGGCGACTGCTTTTTATTTTCCGTAAACTTTACGGAAAAACTGCATTCCACATTGCACTATCGACCAACAGATTCGACTGCGTGCCGCCACACATTGTTTGAGGTGAAAGATTTGTGTGACGTCACGCTAAATCGAACTGTTGTGCTCGACATAGGCATGTCTGTGTGACGTCACGGCGTACTGAACTCTTGTACACCTTTGGCGCCACCTCAGACCGTCCGCACCGTGCTGATAAAATGGCGGCAGCGCACAGTGGAATTACTAATATAACAGGAAGAACAATTTTAGAAATCTGCGCAACTGAAAGAGCGCGTGGAATTTGTTTACTATCTATCCCAAAAAAGAACATAAGTCCTGAAATAATTCTCAATGGATACAGCCAAACAAAATATTTGAAATTTCAAAAATTAAGCTCTTTTGGTAGATTGTTAAGATTTTCCCAATGTGCAGCGCAGAAAAATTTGCTATGAATGGTTGAATTTTATCCAGCTAACTGTGGGACAACAGAAAAATCAGAAAAGAACGACTACGACGCCTCTGCGTCAAATCACAAGTGTCCACTTAAGCTCAATGTCATTTGGCCAGCACTTTCATTGGCCCGGAAGCAACAACAAATGTGGGTCTAGTGGCCATTGTTTTGCATGCACTGCGGCGCACAATGGAAATACAAATGCTTAGATATCTATATTTGAAAATCTATACAGAAAATGGGAAAAAGACACGGGCAGAGAGAGTCCAAGCCAGGCCAGGCCAGCGATTTAGTTGTGAAACGTTGCTCGAGTCTCGGAGATGGCACTGCAACTGCAAATCGAGAAGCTCAAAGGTTTGGACAACTATAAGGCCTGGTCGATGACGGTGCGGGCCTATCTGGAGTCGGAGGATTTGTGGTCTGTGGTGGACCAAGGTCCCGAGAACAACGAGGAGGTGAGTGTTGCTTGAGTAAGCCCCAATTTTAAGCCTATTCCTCGCCTGCTGAAACTCTGTTGCAGTCACTGCTCAAGGACAAGCGCGCCAAGTTCATCATACTCTGCCTGATCGAGACGAAGCTGTGCCAGTTCATGGTCAGCATCCGCACGGCCCGGGATCTGTGGAATTATCTGCGAACCCAGCACTCGCTGCGCTAAAACCAAATCAATCAAATTTCAGTCCGTATATTGCAAATATAGGCTTACAAAAGACGTTTACATGCCAATGGGAGATTCCTGGGCCTCAGGGAGTTCTATGATCAGTGGTTGGTCCTCGGGGTCTTCGTCGAGCAGTCCCTCAAAATACCAACCCAGCTTATTCTCAAGCCGCTTCCTCAGACGCTCGGCACTGACGCTCAGACCGCCCTCGTGCAGATTCACCAGAAGCTCTCGCACATCCTTAAAAACGCTGTTGTGGGGGCTGGGCACCATCAGTTCCTCCGGAAGGTAGGGGAGCTGATGTGCCAGAACCTCGCTGTACTTCATGTAGGTTAGTTTGTGCTTCGACACCGCCGCTTCCGAGTGGGCCAGCAGGCCAAGCAGCTTGCGCCAGTGGGCCAGCGACTCCACCGAGTAGCCGACCAGAAAGAACACGTAAGCCAGCTGCAGCTCCTCGATCAGGGCATCGGAAGAACCGAATCTGTCGATCAGGTCATCCACAGCTGCAATGCAGTCCATGGCGTGACGTGACACATCCGCCGGCAGGGAATCGTGTGGGACGCGTAGCGGTAACGCACTGAAGCGCGGTGCTGTTCCCTCCACGGGCTTGAGGTTGGGCAGGAGTTCGCTCTCGTCCAGGAGCAGCCTGACGGCAGCATTGCGCTTGCTGCCGCTACTGGATGCGGCTCCTGGCTCCCCTCGTGGCCTGTCGGCATCTGGGCAGGACTGGAGCTCAACGTTGGTGCGTATGGTGCCCAATGTTGGGCGGCAACGATCCACGCACGGCTCTGTCACGCTGCCTGTGAGATCCTTCCACGCGCAGACATGGCGGTAGTCGTAGGCAGCCAGCATCTTCTCCAGCTGGACCAGGTTCTTTCGTATACGTTCCCGCTCCACCTCTGGCTCGGCAATCTGTCGCGGTCGAAGCTCCTCCAGGTCGTTGTCCCACTCGCGCACAAGAATCTCGTTGGGATGAAAGAAGTGTACAAATCCGACACGCGGTGCCGCATCTCCATAGAGTCCCTGGGAGGCACACCAAACATAGTGGACGCCAGGCGGTATCATCTTCACGCCTCTGAATTCCGGTCCAATCGTGTAGGCGCACAAATCAATGCCAAATTCTGTGCCCACTGGTACGCCGGCTATGACCAGGACTGCGCCATCCGCCAGCAGGCGCAAGGCCAGCTGGGGATCCATGTTCATGCTGGAGTTGTCTTTGTTCATTCTGGAATCTGCGCTGTGTGGTTTGTTTCAATTAAAAACGTTTGAAAGAAAATAATAACCAAAACAGAAGCAGATTTCGATTGCTGTTATCGATAGCTGCAGCTAGTGGTGGGATTTGGGCAGTTTTTTTTGGCGGTAGGATTTTATTTTTTAGAACATTTTTATGAATAATTATTCTATTGTTAATTAGTTAATTAGTACGGATTAGTATTGCAAGCTGCGTTTAGTGCCGATATCGTCCAATATTTGGCGTAGCTCCTCATCCTCGAAACGACCCTCCAGCGACGGTATCAATGCCTTGGCCTCCTCGGGCGCCTCCGGGCAAAGATTACCCAAGGCAGCCAGCTCGAATTTGTGCAGTTTCTTTTGCATTAGCAAGCTGGGAATATACAATAGGATATAATATAATAAAAACACTTGTTGTATTTTTTAATAGTCTACCTGCGAACGGACATGATGGTCTCCTTGTTCTTGAACTTGCGAAAACTGTCCGTGTAGGCATAGGTTTTCATGAACACCTCGGAGAACTCCTGCTCCTCGTCGGCAGATTCGTTTTGTCGCTTACGATGGTCGAGCAGCATATGCACCTCCGATATTAGCAGCGTTTCGGCATTCTCAAACTCTGAAAATAGCCAACACCATGGAGTTCGTTAGGACATTGAATGGCAATGAAGAGATGCATTGTTGGTTGGCCAATTTACAAGTGAAACATTGGGGAAGAACTAAGGGCTAGCCATAGGACGGGGGCCTGCTGATGTGGCCATGTTCCAGCAGGAAATCATAGATCTGACGCGTCTTGTTCACGTCGATTTTGATCAGACGCCGCGCATCAGCCAGACGTAGATGCCCAAGCTTCGCATGCTCCGAGATGAGTTGATTCTTGAAGTCCAGATATGACTGTGGCACCAGACGGACCACACTGCAAAGCTTGCGCTCGTCATCGTCCAACTTCGAGTAGCCAGGAAGATCTGAAGGATAAATAAGAGTTTTATATCGTAATAACACCCCATATGTCCGTTAGTTACCTCCAACCTCCATAGGACTGGCCTTCCGGCGCGTATTCTGATAGATCTTGGACCCGAGACCCGCGGACAACTGTTCAGCGTTTCCAAAGTTCCTGCAGTTCTGCACTATTTGCTGCAAGTCGAGCGCATTGATCTGCCTTTGTCTGGCGTACTCTCGCTGTGACTCCTGGCGCTGGCTGAGCAGGCGTGCGTATCGTGCCCCACCGGACAATGTGCGGATACCCTGCTGGCGCAGATCGTACAGTTTGTACAGACGGTTGTGCAGTTCGCGAAAGTACCGCAGCGACTCCACCAGCATATCGAAATGCATGGGTTCGCACAGCTGCATGAAGCCCAGAAAACGCATGCAGCTGGCATCGCTACTGAACGCGTGCACATATTTGGAGATCCAGCTGACAGTGCGATTGGGCATGATGAGACCGTGTTGACGCATGATATTGTAGCGACGCCTCCGTTCTCTGGGAGATGGGGGCGGCATTATTATCAGATCTTAGTTAAACAGGTAGGATTTGCTTACCTCAAGCGATTGTTGTATGCACGCCACAGTCCCAGCTGCAGCACCTCGGTCAGCTCTCTTTCTGCGCTGCTTTCCTCATGCTGATCATCGTTGCTGAAACTCTCCTGCGCCACCATAATGGAGAGAAGGCTCTCGGCGGACGTGTCGTAGGGCGTATCAAAGTCGCCGCGCGCACAGCGATAGCCTGCACTAAGCTTGAACTGCATGGAGGCGATGTCATCGTGACGCGGCGGGTCCAGGCTGCGCATCTTGAACACATACGGCATCCGCTCTGGCAGGTAGCTCTGCCGCGAGTGCTGCAGTCCCAGCAGACGCTCAAAGATCCCCCCAAAGTAGCAGTCGTGGTAGTGACGACGAATCTCTGCCGTGCTGTGACGCTGGTCCAGAGCATGCGAGACCGCCTCCCAGTTTCCATAGCCCTGCGTACGCAGCGTTTGCAGCAGGACACGCTCGTCCTGTGCTGTCCAGTCGGGCTCGTTGGCAAACACGCGGATGTCGCCGCGTACTATGATATAGGCGTGGCAGTTGCGATGCGTGGCTATCTCGCGGCCTCGGGAAAAGCACTGCAGGCACAGCAACGTGTCAAGGCACTCTGAGCATTTGATGTAAGGCTCGCTAAGGTGGCAGCGGCACGTGGCACAGCTGGGGCCACCGGCGTCGGCAGGAGGGACACTACAGTTGCTACTCTGATCGCGCGCCCTTTCCTCCAGTTGATCCAGTTGCCTGTGCAGAGCATTTGCCTGGTAGAAGACTGTGGTGCACTTGGTCTGGTCATCTGGGCGGGCACGTTGAAACTTCACCGTCGAACGCTGGACCTGATCGGCTATGAGTTTGTCTAAAAAAGGTCATTCAATTGGGTAAACATGTGTGAGGGGCGCCCACCCTAGTACTAGCATTTAGACCTACTACTAGTTTCACTTGTAATTTGGGAATGCGATTAGTTGCAGTTGTGTATATTACCTTTGGGGAACTGCAGGTCGGCGGCATCCTCATCCACCATGTCCACGGGGTTCATAAACGACATTTTCTGATATTATTTAATAGAAAAGTTGTACTTTTTAATGAAAATTTGAGAAATGCCGCTTTTTTTTTGCTCGAAAAACACTTAGTGATGGGCGTAGAACGATAACAACTGTCACAGCCATTCATCGCTCTCTATTGATATGGCAACTTTGTTGCATTTTGTTCCTGCACAACACTGGCTCGCCCACACATTTAATAAAATACAAATCGCGCTCATTTTATTTTCTTGAGCTAGAGTTTTGGCCAAAGTAATGAGCCAAGAACGCAAAGAAGGTAGATCGTCGCCGCCATATATTGATTTCTTTGAAACCCTGTTGGTTGAGGAATTGGCGCTGGAACCCAACTACCTGAAGCTCCACTACGGCAAGTGCGCAGTTATAGGACGACTCACCGTGGTGTCGGATAAATACGGGCTCGAAAACGTGCGTGTAAAGAGTTTGCCAGAGTAAGATAATGCATTCTTTAGCCGTGAATCTGTTGAGACTTCGTAATTGCACAATTTCAGGGAGGGTTCATTGCCCGAAGGCATTCTGTCCGTGCTGCTGCTGGGCCTGGACATCACCAAGGCCAGCGAACTGAACCTGAGCAGCGGCTGCTATTGCATTGTGCGAGGCGAGGTGGTGCTGTGCTGTGTACAGTTCCCCAACAGTCCCACACTGACGACAGGCGGTGTGTTTAACTTGTTGCAGGCTATGGGCGACGACGAGGCTGCCCGCAAGAATTATCTGGAAGAGCTGCATAAGACTCACATACCGGCTATCGACGTGTGGTTCGCACAGCCCGTCGAAAGTTTCGAAGAGCTCATAGACCGCAGGCTGCAGATCAAACAACTGAGTCTCCACGACAGCCAGTGAGATGAATACACACTACCTGACATCATCGCACACCAATCCACAATTCTACATATTCACACAGCTCTTTGAGGCTAGACACACGGATGGCCCGCCTTTCGATCTGAGCAGCACCTGGACCAGCATACAGGAGGAGAGTTGGCTGGATTTCTGGCAGCGCGAGGGCCACCAGCTGCTGGAGGAGAAGTGGAACAAGAGGTTTCCCGAATTCAAGGAGATCGTCGACGTCCGTGACGAGGCGGAGAAAATATATTGGCAGGCGCTCTGGGAGGAGCATGCCAAAGACCTGGGTGCTCGCTTTTGGCACATATTTAGCTGTGCCTTTGAGAACTATCAGCACGAGCTGTTGAAATCTTTTGGTTCCATCAATACAGAGGATCTTGAGGAGATTGAGCAAGAGCTGGTGCAGCTAGACGTAAGCGGAAACCAGCCGAGGTATAAGCGAAAGAAAAAGATCGATGTGAAAGAACCCTATTTGGCCAACGACGACCCCGAAGATATTGAAGAGGAGGAGCAGCGTAGACTTCTCGGCCTCCCAGCAGCCTTTGGCGCCCAGGGCAGCCACTCCATACGGCGCAAGCCAAAAGCAGAGTCTGTGGTTGAGCAGTATTTCAGTAGTTACGGCGACTCGGACAACATGACCAGCGAGGAGGAACCAGAACCCCTGCACGGCGTGCAGAGTGGTTTCATCAAAAAGAAAAAGCCAAAGAAGAAGAAACCCAACCCAAGCGTGGATCAGATGCCAGACTTCATGAAGGAGAATAAGAGCAAGCTGTTCAAGTACTGGCTGAAGCGCTTCTCCCTGTTCTCCCGCTTCGACATGGGCATTCGCTTGGACCGCGAGAGCTGGTTTTCGGTGACACCGGAGAAGATTGCCAAGCAGACAGCCCGTCGTGTAGCCTGCGACGTAATCCTCGACGCCTTCTGTGGCTGCGGCGGCAATGCTATCCAGTTCGCCCTCACCTGCGGCCGGGTCATTGCCGTGGACATCGATGCAGAGAAGCTGGCGATGGCCAAGCACAATGCTACCATCTACGGTGTGGCTGATAAGATCGAGTTCATTCACGCGGACTTCCTGCAGTTCGCGCCCAGCACCAGGCTCCGTCCGGACGTGGTGTTCTTCAGTCCGCCCTGGGGCGGTCCCAGCTACCAGAAACTGGCCACCTTTGACATCGAAGAGAGTCTACTGCCAGTGGGCGCCAGCCATCTCATGCAGCTGGGCCGTCGCCTCGCCGACAACGTCAGTTTCTTTCTGCCCCGCAATGCCAGCATGAGCCAGGTGATTGCCCTCAGCGGCGTAGGACAGCAGTGCGAGGTGGAGCACAACTATCTGGACACGCGTCTGGTGGCTCTGACAGCCTATTTTGGAAGTGGATTGATCAAAACTCAGCCGTGTGCCGCAGAAGGAGATGTGAATACATCAGAGAACGGTGTAGACTAGGATTAAGTATGATCAAATATTAGAAGGGTGCTGTAGGAGAAGGGAAACCAAAACTCAGACGGTTGCTGCAGAAGGAGGAGAGAATCCACCGGAGTAGCATGTAGATTAGTATTAAGTATAATCAAATCTTAGAAGGATGCTGTAGAAGAAGGGAAGAAAACAGAGTAAACTGTTGAATTATTTCATCTCTACAGATGATATAATACGGGTAGTACTTTAAGATGATGAGGCACAAATTATTATAGTAGTTGCACAAGAACTCAGTCCTTATTCAGTGAGAAGTGAATATTTTCAGTTATTTTAACTTTATGTAGTCTTTAAGTAATTAATGCATATTCCTTGAATACTGAAACCATTATCCATACGGTTATTGGATGGTTTTAAAAGGTAACCAGGCTTATTCCTAATTTCTCACCAATGTGAAATGAATACTTGCCTTCAAAAGTATCATTAAAAAGCGTTTAATTGTTAGTTCGTTTGGATTAATGTCTATAATGGAATAAGAAATGCATTACACTAAAAAGTCTAGCATCTAGATGTACCAAAGTCTTGTAATCCAAGCACCAGAAGCACAAAAACTCGTATTTTTTTGTTTTTTTTTTTGGTTCTCCCACATTTGTACCTTTGTGTGTGTTTTGTCGTAAGTTTGCGCCTCTGTCTCTACCACAGGCAGAGGATAAAACTGGACTAATGAATAAAGTCACATCCTATGTAACACACAATGCACACGATTTGTCCTTCCGTCCAGCCCCTGCCCATTCCCATTCCCATTCCACTGCCCCACATCCTGGATCCATCCGCACTCGGATTGTTGCCAAGTCACCGCCAATGTCAAAAGAGTCCCAAGCTCTTTAGCCAATTTAGAGAGCTTAACAAAAGCTCAACTGACCAATGGTCATAACCATAACGCACTCCATCTACCCTCTGGCCCACCCACACTCCACGCCCCTTTCCATTTCCCTTTTGGACTTTTAATTAAAAAGCAAAACGAAACAAAACGTGCATCAATTTTTAAGAACTTTGTAAAACAAGTCTAAGCCGGAGACGGAACGGAACGGAACGGAGCCTGGGACCCAACCAGAGCCCAGAGCCGAATCCTTAACCTGGCAACGCAGAGCGGTGGCAATTAACATGTTCCTGTCACAGCAGCTTCGTTTCTCCTGAATTCCATCGCAGACACAGAGAGCCACAACGAACGGGTGGCACACAACAAACACAACATAGCACAACCCTTTTCCTGGCTAACAACATACTTAGGGCCTGCCTGGGGGACGGGCAGGGGGTGGGGCATTTGCGGAATTTATAGCTGAAATATTTTCCCCCCTTGTTCGGGGCTTAGCTTGTGGCAAGTGGCTGCTGCTCCACCAAACTGCTGCAATTAGTTTGATTAACTTATTAGTGTGCGTAGCGGAGACTTGAGCGAAATTTAGAGCATACTTTTCAGCGCTGATTTGTGGCCAAATTGAGGAAGAGCTGGGCGATGAATGGCTATAAAGATGGTTCTTGGGTGATTTGTTTTACAACTGCCAGCAGAGTATTATTTGGAGATAGCTGAAGACAGTTCCTTCATCGAGAGATACTATCTATTGGAAGCTTGAGTCTAGGATTGTTTTATTAACTCTATAGTCCTGCACTATTTAAGGATTATCTATCGAAGGGTCAACTTATCCTTTTATTAAGGGGAAGTTTAATGCCCTGCGATTAAACGACAACCTTTTTATTGGGCAAATTGTTAATAAAATACCAGCAAATAGCCTGTCACGCGTCAGCCCAAGGATTATCAGCCACTTAAATCTAAGCTCTCCCCGGCCCGGCCCGGCCAGGCTCCGGCCCGGTTACAGGTCTCCGGTTTTCGACTCCGTCTCGCCTTCTCCATTATTAGATACGCGTAATTGTCGTTCTAACTGTCGTCGGCGGGGGTTGACAATGCCAAAAATTTCAATATCCTCGACTGGCGGCCTATAAAACGGCCAAGCTCTTTAAATATATAGAAATATATATTTTATTGGAAGACAAACACGTGTTCGCAGCTCATCTCGATCCAGTGTACGGCCAAGTGCCTTCGGTGCGGCTCGACAAACAACAAAAAAAAACAAATTAAGTCACCCTTTTATTACGCTATTTCATTTGCAGCGTAATGTTGTCAACCTTCCTGACAAATGGTCACCCAAAACAACGGAGCAGCCCAACCCTCCTCAAACCTCATCCTCCCCCTCCCTGGCGTACCCCTGGTATAGCTGCATGTTTGATCTGTAATTTGTGCCACTTGATGAGAGAGGACGAGGACGGGGACGAGGACGGGGACGGGGAGGCGGAGAGTCGCTAAGCGGCGGGGTGGTTTATTTGTGCCACAAGTAGCGACAATGCCGAAATGCGATTACGCCGTAAAGTCCATGGGAACACTGTGGAAAATGCGATTGTTCAGCTCCGGCTGCAGGTGCAGGTTGCAGGGTAAGGGGGATGGGGGATGGGGGATGGCTGATGATGGGTGGAGCAGAGTGACGGCAGAATTTCCAATAATTGTCCAATGATTTATGATGGATTTTATTATCCGCTTTTCCGCTTTTGGTTGAAAGTTTAGCTTTTAACATGGGATTGGGTTAGCTATATGGTATGTATAGGTATTTATGGATAGCTGAAAGGGACTCCCTTCTTTAAGCAGTCTCGAAGAATAGTTTTTATGGAAACTGAAGACTCACGTAGGGAAAGAAACTTTCCTTAAACATTTTAATGGAATAAAATTCAGGGAAAACAGGGAAATATTCTTATAGATACCCAAAAACAGGTGTGTTCATGCAGAGAGACCTCCCTTCACAGAGAAAGTTCCCCCCCCCCCCCAATGTATCCACATTTCTACTGTCCTCCTGCTTAATTCCAACAAAATGGCGACACATTTAACTTATTGATTAACCGTTATTCATTTGGTGGCAGCCATTAAAATTAATAAACGGTACAAGGGCACAGCGTTACAGCAAGGACTCGCAACAGGGACAAGCACCACCAGGAAACAGAAAACAGTAAAGGACCTGCACCAGACAAGTGGAAGCCAGATACCAGTTTTCCGCCCACTTTGCCCATTGATGGGGCAATAAAAAAATCTCAAGTAAAGCGCAAAATAAGAGCAATAATATTTAATAAATGTGCACGTACACACACACACACACACACTCAAACACACGTGCAGGGTGGCTCACCCTTCGGGTAGGGGGGGTGGGATACAATATTTATATGTATATGAATGTTCAGGGCTGAGCTGATATTGTGGTTGAATGCGAAAAAAACCATAAATAAATATACACACAGCCGGGAGCAGCAGCTATCTGTTTCACTCCCACACACCACCCCCCACCCACTCCCGCCCTTTGTATAGGTAGGCAAACAGTTTATATTGAAGCGAAAGGTAAGGCAGTCCCGATCGCTGGCTTCCGTTACTCTTGGAAGATCTATCATTCTCTAAGGTTTCAACTGAATCGGGGTTTGATGAGGAATAGATGGTGTATCTTATGGGCTGGCCTCACCTGTTCTGCAGACACACCTTGGCTCTGCCTCCTGTAGGTGCACGTGTGTGTATGTGTGCCATGCATTTTTGGTTGAATATTTCAGAGCGAGAGAGAGCGGCAGAGCAGAGCTAACTTACAGCCCAACCCTCTGCTCTGCTGTGCCACTCCCCTCCCCCTCTTCAGGGAGCAGTGGCAGGCAGCGGCAACATCATTCTTCATGGCATTTCGGTGAAAAAGAATGCTTTTGATCTTCACAAGCGAATGATTTTTAATATGACTCTTTTTTGTTGTACTGAGGTTGTTGTTGCTCTGCGAGGGGTGGCAGGGGAGGAAGGGGGAATATGCTTATCCCACCCTGCCAAGGGTTGGGGGGAGGCAAGTAAAGTAAAGTAAAGTAAAGTGCGCTGGAAGTCAATCAAAAGCGACTCTACGAGAAAAAATATGGTTTCATTTTTATTGTAAATTTCGTAATTGCCATGATAATTAATTAGCTTAATTAAATGCCAATGAATAGAACACACACACAGGCAGAGAGGGAGGGGGAGAGATGGTCAACCGCAGGGCCTAAAATTAGACAAAGTCAAAGCGTGGCATGGCGCTCCATTTGAGCTCTGCAAAGGTCGGCTAAACGGACCGACCTCTGCGGTACCCCAAACAGCCAAAGGGGCGAAAGAGAGAGGTATAGGAAGAAAGACAGAGATGGAGAGACTTAGTATGGGGGGGGTGGGCTGCCCCCGCACACGCATAATGACGGTAATTTGTTGGTTTTTGGCAAAAGAGCAGCAGCATCCTTGGAATTTCAATTAATTTCCATAATTTCCAACGCTTTATGAGCAGGGCAAGACAGAGACACACACACACACACACAGAGTGAGAGCGAGGCAGCGATAGAGCCAGCGAGAGAGAGAGAGAGACAGGGAGAGAAGAACGACCTCGCGAAGGGGATGATTTTTGTGACCCACACTCGCTCCATACGCCCCCTGTCATGGCGCTGATTTCTTGTTTTGGGGCGGCAAGGAATGGTCTGTCTCCTTTGTCTGTGGGTGAATTTCATGTCCTTTCCCTTTTCGCTTGTCGGAATAGGGCCAGAAATGACTTCGCTCAACCGAAACATTACTGGATTACTCGGGACGTGGGAGTCGCGACCCGGAAAAGGTGGAAAAGGAGCTGCCAGGATAGGAGACTTCCCTGGAGGATGCCTTAAAGACAAATCAAAGTGAATTGCCTAAAAGGTAATATTTCTGTAGGAATTATGGTGGAAATATTCGCAAAATGTCACTAATCCTATAACGAAAGTTCTCCATAAATTCTGGTCATAAAGGAAGGAATCCCAGCACTTGGGCAATGAGCACTCATAATCCCGCAAATGCTTGAAATCTGCATTCCCAATGCAGAATTTTAATTAAAATCTAACTAATCTAACCTTTCGCGCTGCCCCCCATGGTAGTCCCTCTCTCCAGCTCCCCGGCTTCCCTGCAATATGCAATTAAAAACGCAGTTATTAGTGCCGCGAACATAACCAAATAAATTTCCAATTAAAACAATGACAGGACGGAGCGTGGACCAGCAATGGCTGGATTGCGTCCAACCTTCAGAGAGAATCTGTTTAGGTTTTTGGATTATTTTTGAAAATTAAAATTAATTTTCGTCTGCCGCGGAAACAACAGTCCGAACGGGGGGCCAAAAATATTTTGTTCGAGTGGCTCGCCAGCGCGGCGTAGAGTGGAGAATTTTGGCCGAAAAGCCAAAAACCGAATGCAGCCAAAAACTCATTTTGAATATGATGGGCGTGGCGGGGGGGGGCCTAGAGTCGGGTCGGCACTCAAGAGCCAGCCAGTGGCACTCTCTGACGCTTCTCTAGGGCCCGCCACTGGAACAACAGGATTTAATTAAAACCCAAAATGGCTCTGGCCTTTTACCTGATTTCCGTTGGCCATTGTATTTGTGGGCCAATCGAGAAATTTTCTAATTTGCCTCTCATTATAAGTTTTGATTTTGTAATTAGTTTTTGGGATCGGATGAGGTTTGATTTGGGGTTTGCCGAGAGCGGAACGAAACCCAAAATCTTCTGTATCCGTTTGTTTCCGTTTCAAATCTTCTGTATACCAAAAAGTTCAACGAAACACGGCTACGTGGCCATAAAAAAAAAAGAGATTAACATTTCATTTATTTCGACCCATAAAAGGAATTCTCCGTAAATACATCAAAAAGAAAAAAAGAAGCTGGGGAAAATGCGAGAAAAAAACGAGGAAATAAAATGGCCAAAAATCAACATTATAAACAACATTATTAAAAACATGCCGCAAATGTTTTGCTCCTCTCGAATTTTTGAGTCCATTTTGTTGGGAGCCCACTGGCCAGGCAGAGCAGAGCAGAGAGAGAGAGAGAGAGAGGGAGACGGGAGGACAGGGGTCGTCTTGGCTGTGTGCTCAACCTCATGATGATGTTCCTCCGCCTGGCAAATGAATGCCTGCCTGGAGGGGGTTCGGGAAGCGTCCGGAGGCTAATAAAATTAAGCTCTGCCAGGAGCCAGGAGGGGGGGCGCCAGAGAATGGAACACAGAAAAGGCAACAGAAGATGAGCGTGAGGTGGGGCGCCACTTAGGCACTTTGTGCCTTTTCCTGTGTGCCTGACTGTGCCTGTGGCATGCAACAACCTCATCCGGCTCAATAATAATAAAAATATTTTCATTAAATGAGAAAGGAGAACACCAACAGAGAGGAGACAGAGAGCTTTCCAGCAGGAAGATCTCTATTTATAAACCTCAAAAATATCATACTTTATGTGCAGACTGTATTTACTATATATTTTTCAGGTGGAAAGGGATTTTATAGATCATCCTCATAAGAAGAGTATGGTGCTTGGGCTGACCTATAACTATCTGAGAACGCTACGGACTTGAGGATTAACATTAGATGCCCAGGGTTTTAAAAGATCATCTATAAGAAAAGTGTGGTTCTTGATATGACCTATTACTATCTGAGGACTCTTCGGACTTTAGATGCCCATTCCTTCAGCTATTTTATACACTTTTCTTAGAGCTGCTTTCTCTGGGGTCACCATATCCTTAGTGTATCCCAAATAAGTAGGCAATCCAGTCCTGTTGCATCGCATCTTGTAATGAAACCCGAAATGCAGCCCTGGGTATGGCACCGTACCGGGCGAACAACGGTAATTTCGTTTGGCATTTTGCCCAGCCCCTCCCCCCCTCTCCACGATCCCTTTTCTACCCGTTCCTTGTGCTTTCAGCGTAATAATTCATAATGAAAAAAGTTTTCTCCCGGCTCTTGTTTGTGCTTTTATTTATTATATTTTATGTGTGTTTAAAAATAAATAAATATTATGGTTATGGTTATGGTTAAGGGGCAGGGCGAAGGGACATCATCATCATTATGCTGGGAGCAGTGGGAACAGAAGGAGCAACAGCAGCATAAGGAGCAGGACTTGTGGCAACCGGCCTCCATCGTCCAACTCCTCTGCAGAGCAACGACGACGATGACGACGAAGTTTATCAAAAGGCCGCAACAGCAACAAAAAGCAACAATGGCGCTGGCAAGGTATATTCCAGCGAGAAGGTGAGGCACTCACAGGGATCGGTCTCTATTGCGGGAGCTATGCACAAGCGGATGCTTGGGAGAGTCAGAGAGAACAGCGGTACCTTTCCATTTGTTATACTCTTGTTGCTGGCAACAGCGACGCTGGCAGAGGATTCCAGCCTCATTCCCTCTCTGCCAACACATGCGCAGAAGAGAGCAGAACCCACACACATAGCCACACATGTATCACAATGTAAGCGGCTGGGAGGGGATTTGGTTGTTACCGTTAACTCGTTTGCCAGGCAGCAAAAGTTATGCAAAAATATTAAAATTGTGGTAAATAAATAAAAAATAAAATGTGTACATAAAAAATACTCGTTTGTATGTACAATGTTCATCCTATGTACTATAAAATAGAGACAGCCGAGACGGCTTTCGTCTCCGAAAGCGTCGCCTCCCACTATATCTCTCTGTCGCTGTCGCTGCCGCTGCCCTGCCTCTGCTCTCTTTTCGCTGCCGCTGCTCTCGCTCTCTCTCTCTCTCTCTCTGTGTGTGCGGCCATCGTCATTGCCATGCCAAGTGGCTACCCAATTCCTGTGGGTACATTAGCACTAATGATGATTGAAACGACAAACGTGACGCCCGAAGCAGCACCCGAAAGGATCCTCTGTCTGCCTGCTGGCTGCTGGGTAGTGCCTCCATCCTGCCCACACCACACTCTCACTTCCACTCGTTTGGCTGCAAATTCCTGACTTTGATTTTTGAATTTGTCTCTCTTTTGTAGTCTGCGGGGGCAACGCATGCTCTTTCCTCTCCACTTCCCCACAACGATTCATTCCTCTTTTGGGGCTTCTCTTTTGCTTACTTTCGTCTCGTCTCCTTTCGGTTCCGTGCTCTTGCATTGATTTACTTTGATGACCCGCTAATTGGGCGGGTGGGGGACGGGACGGGCGGCGCTCTCCGGTAATGATCGTTGGCATTCCGCGTAGTTTATCAAACGGTAAATTGAAGACGAGCGGCGGGGAATTTCCCATTTTGAGGAGTGTGGGTGCTAATTAGGGTTTAGTTGGGGTTTAGCCAGTGGGCAGCAATAGTTTGCTCTTCCGGTTAGGATTTTGGTCAGTGGAAATGTGCATCTCAATTGTTTCTATTTTAATTTGTGGGATATCAAGTAAGTAAAAGGCAGGGAAATAACCTAAAACCTTTTCAGATTGTCCAAAAAATATATTTATTCAGTGTATTCGATTCTGTATTTCTTTGTTACATTTTTTCAAGGCGAAAAAGGCTCTGATACTGTTTTGTAAGAGCTAGCGAAAATCCTTGGTTCAAATAATTTGTTCAACCAGTTCGAAATCTTCGTCTAAAGGAAAATCAAGTGGGGGCCTTCAAAGGATAATATCTGGGAGCCCATTTATGGGGATAAGAGAAGATCCACCCTAGAAAAATCTTCCATTCCAGCTTTCTTTATCCCGCAAGCAAATCTCCCAGTTCTTTTCATATATTTTCGCTCATATCGTAGCGGAATTTAATTTGCTTATTGCTTCATTAATTATGTCTGCCACATGCAATATCTCGGCGCACTTAATCACAAATATTTATTAATCCTGAAACGCCATATTGTTTGGGATTTATTTTTCATGCTGCAGCAGGAACCGCCCCCTTTTAGAGGGAGAAAACAAGCGCAACAGAGAGAGAGAGAGTGAGAGAGAGAGAGAGAAAGAGTGAGCCAATTATCCATTTATATCATAATTTCAATAACTTTTCATACACTCGCCCTCGCCGGAATGGGAACGGGTATGGTTGCTCTGATAGGTGGGTGGATCGGGTGGTTGGTGGGTGGTTGGTTCGTTTTTATGTAACTACCCGCCCGCCCCATGTCCTCTTTGCCGTGCGGGTGGTTGCTCCCTGTATGGCAATGATCATGATGAGGTTTCCGCTTGACAATAATGACGTTGCTGTTGACGATGTTGTTATGCCTTTGGCCTCCGTCTCTGCCGGAAGGATGTCGGAAGGGAGGCAAATCCAAGGCGGGATGAGCAGAAAAATCACAGAGAGAAAGAATCGCTTGCTGCGCTGCCTGCGTCAGCGTCGGCGTCGGCGTCTGCTGCTGCGGCTGCTGCTGCCAGTTGCGACGCTGCTGCTGTGGATATTGTAAAAATTTACTGCCACCGGCCAACTTTTCATTCGAGTTTGCAACACGTCCGCGTTCGCATGCGTCTCTCCAGCGAGCGCCTCTTTCAGCCAGAAAAGCTTTGATTCGGTTCGATTCGATTCCGTGTGTTACATCCGTCCCGGAAGGCGCCGCACTGTAGGCAACACTTTGCCGTGCCGTCGGCAAAGCGGAAGTAGCGGAAAATTAACTCCCGGCTATCGCGCAAGTGGAAGTGCATTAAAAGGAGAGCTTTACAAACTATTAAAGGATTACGCGTTGAACGGCACACTACTTGGAAACGGATCCGATGCACTGAGCAGCTCATAGATCAAAAGGTGGGTTTTTGAGTGATGATTTTTTGGCATGGCATCACTTGTGTGGCTTCAAGTCTTCACAGAACTGTCTTCTGTCTTTGGGGTGAAAGTTTATATAGGTTTTTAAATAAATGAAATAATATTTAGGGAATATTACCTACATTTTTGTAGAAAATTGCAATATACTTGTAATACTTTCCAAAAATAGACAAGTGGGGGATCTTGGGAATACTTCTTTTAGTTTTCGAGGCAAATTTGGTATTAGAACGTTTTCACATATACTAGACCATTCATAGATATGTACGTTTAAAAGGAATTCTACCTAAACTTTACTAGAAAAAGTTGAACGTATTTCTAGGTGATATAAACATATCATTATCTTTGATCTTCAATGTTTGAAATACATTTCAAAGATTTAAGGAAAGCATTTTTAAGGGAAAGGGTTTGAAGGGATATCTTCTCTCTAAAGAATTACTATATCCTTAGCAAAACCCATGATTTGAGCTTCTAACTCTAATATATACCTATTCTTTAACCAGAATTGGGTCATTCCAAAGGCTTAAGATAGGAGACGACTACATTTCAGACAAGCAACTGGCTAAAGGCAGATTTATTTTCTATTTTTGACAAATTATCACAATCCTGATTTGGGGTTACTTTATTGCTGGTAGATTGTGTCATTCAGTGGAAGTGGAATCCACTTGTTACACCGAAATTTGCATATTTCAAATGCTTCATTAGGGGAATGAAATGAAAATGAAGCTCATTTGTGAGGCACAACAAAATGTCAGCAATTTACGATACGTTTAACATGTGTTTATAAGCAGCTAAAGTTAGTCGGACACACGGACGCTCGGATGCATATTCAGCCAACAAGAGACGACCACAGAGAGAGTTGATTGTGTGGCTGCCACACATCGGGCAGGGGATAGTTCACGCACCTGAAACTGGGCGGGAAGCAGAAGCTGCCACAATGAGGCAGGCAGGCAGCAGCTAACTGTGACAAAGTCTCAATTAGGCTATCACATTGCCTGCCACAGAGCTGGAATGGCCCCAGAGTGCGTTCCGTGTGACAGAGAGGGAGTGCAATTAGGCGAGGAATGGGAATGACAGGGTGCAGAGGGTGCACGGGGCACGGGATGGCAGCCTTAACCTGTTGTCATCCCATGTCCACTCAATTGTCTGCTCTCTCGAGCCCTTCATGGTAGAGCAACTCCTCGCAGGGATCGCATTTCACTTAATTGTGGATATAATCAGGGAGTCGTTGACACCTGGCTGTAGGGAGAGAGGGAGCAGGAGGACAGACATTCAACACGCCGACAGACACAACAATTAAGCTCAAGCATTTCTTCCATTTGTCCCATTTGCAGCAGCAGCAGCAGCAACGACAACTCGGAGACAGCGTTGGCACAAATATCTCTAAGCATGTTGCAGAATCCTTCCAAATATCACGCAAATCCCTTGTCACACTTCCTGGCATTGCATAACACACAGGCACACACAGGAGGTGCCGCTGCAGCAGCCAGTGGCGGTGCAGGAGTGGGCTTGGGGGTGGGAGGCATCCCTGCACATGGTCAACCGCATCATGCGTTGCCCACAGCAGCTTTGGCGGCGGCAGCAGCTGCGGCGGCCGCCGTCTCGGCAGGTCAGAGTTCGTACCAAATGGAGCACCAGCAGCAACATCACCATCATCATCATCATCATCATCATCAGGAGCAGCCAGGGCAACACCAACAACTCCCCCACCCAGACAGCCACCACCCACCGACAACAGGCAGCAACAGCAGCAACAACCACCGGGAACAGTTGGCGGCGGCCACTGCGACGTCGCACGCGCAGCTCTTCGAGGCGGCAGCGGCGCATTCCTCCCTCGACGTGGGCAAGTCCTTTACAATAGCCGCCATTTTGGGGCTGCAGAGCCAGGGTCGCAAGGACTACAACAATGCCATCAATCTGTCTCTCAATGGCGCCGCACGCGATGCCATTGACCAGGACAGCAGCCACAACCACAGCAACAACAACAACCACAACAACAACAACAACAGCCAGAGTGTAAAGAACTTCAATTGTGATAGCAGTCGCTACGTGCCCCCGCACCACCCGCACCATCATCCACCTGGATTTGCGGCCGCCGCCGCTGTGGCAGCCGCCGTGGGGGCAGCAGCTCCCTCGGCCCTACAGAGCCTCCAACAGCTCCACCAGCAGCATCACGCCCAGCAGCAGGCCACGCTCAGCTTCCAGCGGGAGAAGCTCAAGTCGGGTAAGAGATCCCAGATCCTGCTACACTTCCTCCACAGCTAAAAGAATCCCCTTTCTCCCCATAGACTCCCACAAGAAGAGCTCGCTGAAGAACAAGCGCGTGCGGACCATTTTCACGCCAGAGCAGCTGGAGTGCCTGGAGGCGGAGTTCGAGCGGCAGCAGTACATGGTGGGGCCGGAGCGACTGTACCTCGCCCACACGCTCAAGCTAACGGAGGCGCAGGTTAAGGTGTGGTTCCAGAATCGTCGCATCAAGTGGCGCAAGCACCACCTGGAACTCACCCAGCAGCGGCTAGCCCTGATCCGGCAAACCCAGCTGCCGGGCACGGTCATGGGCACCGGTTCCGGCGCAGTGGGCGCCAATGCGGGCGGATCCGGGTCAACAGATCTCAACGCCGGATGCAGTGCAGCCTCGCCCAGTCTGCAGGAGGAGGACAACGAGGACAGCAAGCAATCGCTGTCGCTGCCCATGCCGCCCCTGAGTCGAGCCCAGTCCGAGTCCGATCTGTCCATCTGCAACGACTCCCTGGACGGCGACAGCCTCATGGACGGCAGCGAGGAGGCCTAAAGTATTCCTGTGCAAAGCAAATTTCTGTAAATATAGCCAAATAAATATGTACAATACGGGTTTTCTTTAGGTCTTCGCGTTTCTACATACATACATATGTATATCTCCACGTATCAGGAATATATTTTACACTTTACTGCGATGTACACGCGGTGAAGATAATATCTACATGATACATGGAATTCAAAAGTTATCCAGTGTTTAACAACACTGCCAGTTGCTGCGTAGGGCTGCCAGACCCCACATCAAAATCCGTTGCATTTAAATAATCAGCAAGTAAAATATTTAAGATCACATATATTTTTGATTAGTTATATTACATATTAGAATACATTATATAGTCCACATTATTGCTGGGCGGCTGCACGGGCAATGCGATCGTGACAGGAGAGATGGACAATCTGGCCGTTGGGATAGCGCACGAAAGCGGATTGGCTGGGAAACCGTTTCTTGCACTCGGGACACACGCTGTTCTCGTTCAGCTCGAAGCTTATGGCTCGCTTCGCTTGCAGCGCGGCCTCCAAGCGATTGGACTCTGCCTGCAGCAAGCCGCACATCATCTGCATATGGTGTTTGTCCGCCAGCTTCTGGCGCACAGCCTTATCCATGTATTTCTCCAGTTCAGTCATGGTCATGTCATCGGGAAGGAACTGGAGAGCGAGAGAAGAAAGGTAATTCGCTTATAGATAGGTTGAATAGAAAAAGGTGCCACAGCTTACCTGAAAGATTTCAATGGGATCGATTTTGACAGCGTAGGTGTTGAGTAGCTCCAGGAGCACCTTCCGATTGACTTCGGGACTAAAGTCGGGATGCAGAGCCACACCCTCATAGATCGGCTCTGTGGGAGGAACCATTATAGTCTTGACAAGGGTTTGGAATATAGTTTTGTCATTCTCGTAGTTTGCATCTGCATAGGCTCTGGCCTTGGCCACATCTCCCCGGACGTGGATGTAGATGGCGATGACCTTATCGTGCTTCTTGAGGCGGCCCAGAATGAGGGCACGCTCCTCCAGCAGCACATTGGTGGGAAACTCCTCCAGCACACGATCCGGCGAATAGACATTGGATTCCTCCAGCATCTTGTAGAGCTTGGCCCGCAGGGGCTTCAGCTCAGGTACTTCCTCGCTGAAAGGCAGACCAAAGGTTACTTTGGGGAAACAACAGAAGGAAGGAAGGGCTTCACTCTTCCACTCACCCCTTCTCCTGCTGGACCAAAAGACGCTGCACTTTCTCACGGTACTGCTTGATGAGGACATTGTGGCGCAGCGTGTTCGTATCTGACCACTCGGTGATCAGGTGCTCCAGATACGGAATGATTAACGATTTGTGCTTGCTTATCAGAAAGTCCAGGACTTTGGCGCGTGGCAGGGACTCCACCTCAATCAGTTTATCGGTGAAGATGGACAGGCCCTCCTCCGGATTTTCCTTGATCACCCAGTCGGCAAACTCAAAGATCAGCGCCAGATGATCCGATCCTAGTTCCTGCAGATAGCGGATGGTCCGCTTGCGCCCTTGCAGCACTGATCCCTCGATGCCTGCCTGCTCCTGGAGCAGCTTCAAGGCCTCCTTGTGTTTGCCCTTCATCTGGTACAGGATGATCAACTCGGAGATCTTGTTGTGCTTCTTCAGAGTTTTCTCCGACTCCTCCAAGTGACACTGGTTGAGGCGCAACAACGGGGCCACCAGGGAGTCATTCGTCTGCAGGTAGCACTTGAGCAGCGTGGTGTCTATGATCTCCAGGAGAGACTTGGAGCTGCTCTTGGTGTCGCGCAGCTTTACCACCTCTCGCTGCCGTGCCAATGCCAAGAACTCAATCAGAGCCAAGTAGGCATTTTCCAGATCGCCATCCTCCAGCTGAGGGGCAGTGGACACGGGTACAGTGCTGTCCTCAGTGCCCGGCTTGGGTTCTGGCACCAGATTGGGAAATAGTCGGATTACATCGTATGGATCAATGGCCGCTCTCTCGAACTCTTTCATGGCCGCTGAAAATTCCTTGTTGGTGAAGAGCTCCTTGGCGTAGAGCATGTGTATCTGGCGTATGGTCTGGGCCTTGTCCTCTGCAGGTTCGTTGGAGATTTTCTGCCAGATAGGCAATTTAAGAGAGAATAAAGGAAAGGATTCTCTGTAGGACTTACCGTCACCTCGATGGCCAGCTGAAATTTCTTCTGTTGCAGCAGCTGTTGACGCTGGATCGGGATTTCTACCTGACGGATGCACCACAGCTCCGAAGTGGCGGCCGCAAAAATTGTTCCCTGGTCGGCATGCACCAAGAATCTTGTCTTTTCCAGCTCTGGAATGCTCTGGACCAGCGTATCCTTGCCCACCAAGCTACGAACTTCGATGGCATTGTTTACACGTCCCACGGCAAACGGATCATCCCAGACTGCAATCAGAATCGTGATTAGACTGGCAATAGATCTTGGATGAGCTTTCAATTTACCCAAATCCAGAAGGGGACTCGACCAGAGCAGCGGGGGCAGTGAGTTCTGGCTCTCCATGCGCCCTGGGTGTACCTCATCCACGGAGGTGGCGCTGCCATCATTTTCCTTCGACTTGTACTGGCTGGGATCTACGATCACCAAATACTTGTCCTTGGATATCCCCAGCATGTTGTTGCGTATGAGGCAGATGCACGGATCCCTGCTGACGGAGGAGGACGTTAGAAAAAGGTCGTGTTTCTTGGGGGTATTGCAGGATATCTAAAACAAACCATGATCAGTAGAGATAATTATCAAATTTGTGTAGATCTCACATCATAGACGACATATTCATCCTTGTAGCCCACGCAAACGGCATGGCCTACCCAGCAGAGAGTCTTGGGCACGTCGCTTAGCTCGATGCTCAGCTGGAGCGAGTCCAGCTTGTCCTTCTTCCAGAAGAAGAATACCAAACGACGCCGGATGGCGCAGCAAACGCGAATGAAGGTAGCCACCTCGCCCGTTGTGGACGTTTGCGAGTCCACGTCCATGGTGAACAGGGTGCAGCCCTTGGTGTCCGCCGAGCTGTGCAGGAAGGCAAAGTTGCTCTCCAGCCGGCCGATATCGCACACCTGTATCAAGTTGTCGGTGAGGACAAAGAGCAGGTTCTCGGCGGCAATAACCTCCATCTGGGTGATGGGCTTGCGGCTAAAGTTCTTGTTAAACATGCGCATGTCCACACCGCTCTCGTCCACGGAGTACATGATAAGCTGTCCGCTCCGGGTGCCCAAGATGACATGGTTTCCTGAAAATATATAGCTTGCTATAAATGGATAATATTTGGGGCACTATAGCCTACCATATGCGGCTATCGACTCTATCTGCACGCCCTGCTTCAATATGGATTGCACATTGTAGGCCTGGTGCATCTTGGATGTTTGTTTACCTAAATAGGTGCTTCTGGAAAACAAACAAAGGAGCAAGCATAGGAACTTAGCCCACTTAAGCCCCCTTTATTTAAACTGGATATCAAAATGAGTTAAACAGCGGGAAATGATAATAATAAATGAAAATCCTTCATCTTTGCATAAAAAAGGGAACACGATATCTTTCATCTGAAATGTCTAAAATTAGGTTTAAACAAATTAGATCAAAGCATTCAACTTTAGGAGTGTATGAAATTTTACGTCATTGCTGCTGGTCAACAGGTATCCGCTATGAGTATGGACATCTTTATACCCTATTTCATTTATTTAACCATTATCAACCAGTTGGTTGGTTCATAAACCATAAAATGTTAGATCTCGAAGAATTTTAGCGCGGTTCAGGTAAAAATAATCGTGGAAAATTTTTTTCAGTAAATAGAAAGGATGGCTGTTACAAGCAGTATTATTTTTCACGGTTTAACCTGAGTTGTTGACCTGTTTAAAAAAAAAGAAGGTTAAGTGGGTTTATTTAGTGTTTTTCATCGGTATATTTATATTTTGAAAATGAGACGGTATATTTCTCGCGCTATCCTGCTCAAACATGCAACGAACAAATGAGTCGGGAGAGCGTAATTTCGAATGGTCTATAGAAAGCGGCATGGACAACAAGTAAAAACATCCAAGGCATCCTTGAATGCAGAAGGAGATTTTCAAGGTATGTAAGGAAAAAGGAGTTGATTTTACTTAGCATGCGTTGCATTTTCTGAACCATTTTTCCTGTTGTCTATACCCGTTTTTTACTCAGTATTGTTGATATGTAGCAAGTGTGTAGCTCCCGTGTAGTTACCATGTAATAAATTCAGCAAAATGTAAAAGTATTCGAAACGGCAGAACAGCGCGTCGAAGAAAACGATAAATAAATTTCACTCTTTAATGTTAAAACGGAGGGCGGATTTGAATTTTCGCTCTCAAATCGTACTTAGGTGTATCATTTATTTCAATAGATTGCATTTAAATCCTTTTCACTCATTTACTTTCAAACAATTTCCATTTGGCGGGACTTTTTTTCCTCGCCCCAATGTCCCTTTTCAGCTCAACAGTGTCTCTCTCTACATTCCATACTCACTTACGTTTCCTTTTTTTGTATACCTTTTTTGCTTAAACCTTGCTGTAATCAAAATACAACAATTCTAAGTACTGAAAAATAGCCAATCTTCTAGAAAATTTACTCATTAATGGCCTAAAATTATATGGGCAGAGCTAACGGTTTTAGTTAGTCAGCATTATTCAACGGAATATGAAAATTAAGCAATAGTAACGATTTTTCTCTTACGTTTTATTACGTTTTATATGTTTGACCTTCTTTGCTAAAACCTTTTTTTGCCAAAATCAAGCCAAAGCAAGTATTTTAATTAAGCTAGTAATGTAGAAAATTGATTAATTAATCGGATAAAATTATGTGGGCAGGGCTGAGAGATCTAGATAGCTAGTAATATTGCACGGAATATCAAAATCGAGGAATATGTATAATGAACTTGAATTCGTCAGTATATTTACGGTATATTTTTAAAGTGAGGCAGCATATTTTGGTATATTTCTACGCTCGATTTTGATCGATTTCAGCTTTATCGAGTCCGCGGTCACACTAAACTGGACAGAACAGCCGCGCGTCGACGACGAAAACAAGGAAATACAATTTTTAATGTTAAAACTCAACGGGCGGATTTGAAAGAACTGCCTGCTGCGCAAAATAATGCAAGTGTTAATGGCTGTCCAACGTTGACAAAAAAGCAGAGACTGTGAAAATGTGCATTGAACGTGTCTTAAGAGCACAACGGCCCACCGAGAAAATGTAGTAGTGGCTTCTTTGGTGTTGATTCTTTTCTCGCAGAAAGAAAATCGGTGCAAAGGAAAAAACAAAAATACATCCAAACATACGAATGTAAATGTAAAGGCAAAGTAAGCAATGAGACGGACCCCCGCCCCCCTGATCAGTGTAAAGACTGCAAGAGATTTTTCTTAATTTTTTTTCCTGTAATTAAAGTGTACTTCACTCCCCCTTCCAAATCCGTATTCCCGTATTTCTGTTGTTGTTCGCGACTGCATATGGGTGTGTGTGTCTTGTAATTTAGTTACGCAGCGGAGCGCGGAGTTGGGGGGAGTGGAATGAAGTGGAGTGTAACCAAACACGAAACGGGGGGAAAAAAAACCTTAAAGCGCAGGCTAAAAGTTTCTCAAGCGCTGCAATCCAGTCTTGGCCCCCAACATTAGCTCCCCCCTAACAGTGCTTTGCATAGGTTTACGCACTTGTTTTTTTGCTACAACTACTTGGCTTGGTCCACTCACCTCTCTTTCCCCTCCTGCGTGGCGCCACTGCGTCTATGTCTTTTGCAATTTCACTTTCACATTCGTTGTGGGACGTTACAACAACCAATTGCTTTGTAGTACTTCTTTTTTTGTGGGTTGTTGTTTCCTCCTCATACCACTCCTACTCCTCCCCCTTCGTGGGCTACGGGGCGTTTCGAATTAGAAAGTGTTTATGTGTGTTGAGTGTGTGAGCGGCATTTTCTTAATTATATTTAGCAGTGTGTGCGAGTGTGAGTGAATGGTTAATGTTTTGTAACCGTTTTAAGCTGTGAAAATGTTTTACAGATAAACCCCCCTGCGCCCACATCTTCGCTATATTGTCACATGATTTAATTCTAATTAGTGCTTGTTAACAGTTTACCCCCACTGTCCGCCCCTGGCAATTGCAATCAGCATGTGTGGGAAATTTAAATTGTTGCATCCAGAGAGAGAGACAGACAGAAGGAAAAAAGGGGGACAACGCTCTTTTGCATACAATCACACAAATACAAATATATATTTCAATCATTTGCATTTCACACAAACACATATGTACGTTGACAGACAACATAAATTAGTGCAAGCAACGGCACTTGGCAACATGCAAAAGTAACAGAAGCATTAACAGTGATCTGTAAACTAGGAAGTGGGGGAAGTTAACAGAGCACAAAGAGTGTCTTCACATTGGACAAGAATTGAATGTATCGACGATTTGATACCCTAGCGGATCGATAGTTCCTATGGTCATAACATAAAAATCCTTAGCTGATCTTTTTCTAAAGCGTATGAGCTGTTGACGATTGAGCTTACCTATAAAGTTGTCCAATTTCGATTTCATTTTGTTGCATTTAATTTACAGCTGATTGAAAATCAATATACTTTGTGCTGTTGCTCTTCAAGGGTGTAAGAACAGCCGTTTGTGAGCCGACAGACAATTAACAGCCGCTTAACAGTGGACAAGTGCATCAACCCACAGCAATTATATGTGTGTGTGTGTGTATGGCTGTGTGTGAAAATTGTATAGAATTCTTTGCAATAACAATAGGAAACAACAATAAGCATAAAAGAAACTAGGTAACACTCTTATAATTTATTCCAGCAACGTTTTAATGGCCTTCTTTCTGGGCTGTTAATTGTTGTTGTTGCAAGTTCCATGTGGACGGATTGTTATTTTTTCACACCGGTTCAACAGTTGCGGTTGCCCCTACTGGAACCACCCCCCTCTCCCCAACCCCCATTACTAGACTGGTTGTAAATGGGGATTGGAATGGGGTGGGAATATGGGGAAATAAAAGTGCTATATATAGAAACGTGTATTATAAATGTTTGCTCACTTATAAGGATTATGTGATTCATGAGTGCTACAATAATGTCTCCTTAATATAGTATCAAAAAAAATGATCGTATGGCTTGCCATTGAAGGTAAAAAAAATCCAGAGAAAGGATTGTATCTGCATCTGGAAATTCACAAATATCAAAGTTCTGTAAACATGAGTATCAGATTTTGTTGATTTGTTTGTAAATCTATTATCATATTACAGAAAGAATGGGAAAATATAGAAAGAACAATAATTTTTGGTCTCAAATTGAAATGTACACACATAGGGAGTATTAAATGAAATAAAATAAACATGTTTATCGGATATACAGACGGAAAATACCCGTCAAAAGCGTTCTAGGTTAATTTGAGGGCTGCGTGAAAGTTAACCTTAGAGTCTCTGGGTCTGACCTCAGCCATACCCAAGGAAATAATACATGTACATACATAAATGGGTGAGTGTGCGACTGTTTGTGCTGTGAACAAACCATAACCGCATCTGTCCAAAGAACTTGCTGAAGACCGACGATAGATAGGCGCACATCTGCGGGGGGGATTGGCTGCGATAAGGCCAAAATAAACACAGAACTTATCGCTGAATCAATAAAGCAAAACAAATTTCACTTTTATTTCGTGTTTAGATTTCAAGAGCATCAGCGGGAAGAGAGGACACGCCACGCCACGCGATAAAGATAAGCTCTCGGGGCCAGGTCAAATCCACTGATACACTCTGATAAGGAATCGCTGTCTGCGGTATCTGTCCGGAGGAGCCACTAACCGCCGGAAACAGGTAGAGAGCTCGGCTTGGCCACCGAGCTTATCAGCGATCCAGGGGGAGCATGTCGCACGGCAGCGCCGGCGGCAGTGGCGGCAGTCTGGGCGCGCAAACTGTGGGTGCCGGCAGCATTGGTGGCGGTGCAGCGGCAGCGGCGGCGGCAGCAGCAGCAGCAGCGGCAGCGGCAGCGGGCGGCGGCAACGGCGAGTACCGGGAACTCCACTGGACAGTGTCGAGCGTGATGGACTCGTCGCGCGTCTCCACCTGCCTCATCTCGATGCTGTTGATAGTGTACGGCAGTTTCCGCAGTCTCAACATCGAGCAGGAGGCCCGCGAGCGGGAGCAAAAGAAGCGCAATGAGTCCATGACGAATCTCCTAACCGGGGAGCAGGTCGAGAAGGAGCCAAGTGAGTGTCCCCATCCTGTAATTTGTCAACCATAACCGCGCTAATGGCTAAAGGCTCTCTGTGCTTCTTTACAGCGGATAAATTCGCCACGCTAGACACGATGCATGCCCTGTGCCTGCCACTGGGCGCCTCCATATCATTGCTCATCATGTTCTTCTTTTTCGACTCGATGCAGCTGCTCTTTGCCGTGTGCACAGCCAGTGAGTACCGAGTAATCCCCCTCAATCGTTCAATCAAACATAAACTAATTTTCTTTCGTTTGTTCCTTGCAGTCATTGCCACCGTGGCACTGGCCTTTCTGCTGCTGCCCATGTGCCAGTACATCATGCGGCCCTGCACGGACGGAAAGCGTTTCTCCTTTGGCGTCTGTGGACGCTTCACGGGGGCAGAGCTATTTAGTTTCATGCTGTCCGTGTCGATTGTGTGCGTTTGGGTGCTAACCGGCCACTGGCTGCTGATGGATGGTAAGGATCCATCATCCATTGAAAGAAGCGTTCGATAATTGTATGTTTAAATTGCTTGTTCTTTCAGCAATGGGCATGGGGCTTTGTGTGGCCTTTATAGCGTTCGTGCGACTGCCCAGTCTGAAGGTGTCGACGCTGCTGTTGACCGGCCTGCTCATCTACGACGTCTTCTGGGTGTTCCTCTCCTCGTACATCTTTAGCACGAACGTGATGGTCAAGGTGGCCACGCGACCCGCCGAGAATCCCGTGGGTATAGTGGCGCGCAAATTGAATTTGGGCGGCATTGTGCGGGACACACCGAAACTGAATTTACCGGGCAAACTGGTTTTCCCCAGCATACACAATACGGGCCACTTCTCGATGCTGGGCCTGGGCGATGTGGTGATGCCGGGCCTGCTACTCTGCTTCGTTTTGCGCTACGATGCGTACAAAAAGTCGCAGGGCGTCACGTCGGATCCCACACTGTCAACGCCGAGGGGTGTGGGCTCTAGGCTGACATATTTTCATTGTTCCTTACTGGGGTGAGTCTTGGAGTTACACTGTCGCTTCCTCTAGATATCTAATGATGGCTTTTCGATGAATTTGCAGCTACTTTTTGGGCCTGCTAACGGCCACGGTCAGCTCGGAGGTGTTTAAAGCGGCCCAGCCGGCTCTGCTGTATTTGGTGCCCTTTACGTTATTGCCCCTCCTGCTAATGGCCTATCTAAAGGTAAAATACTGTAACCCTTAATACTGAATGGAATCTGCAATGCAATCGTATCCTTTCCTTCATTTAGGGCGACCTGCGGCGCATGTGGAGCGAGCCGTTTATCACGCACCCACCATCAAAACAACTGGAAGTCTGAGTGTGTACTCTTATCTACATAAAAAGCAACAAGAACAACAAAAACAAAAAAGTAGCATCAAACACAATACACACACACCCATAAGAAGATCTATTACTAACAATTTGTCTCTTAAATAACGTATTGAGTATGTATTTTTTAATTCTACTGAACTAAGTTTCGTTCTAAGTTAGGTGATCCTCGTTTTCATAGTGAAATAAAACACTAAAAACCGAGTAATTATAGTTGCTAGCATAAGTGTGGGGAGTAAAATCTTTTGTAGAAAAACATACTGCAGAGAGAGTAAGCATTATATACAGCATCCGTATCGCATTCATTTCAATTGGCTTTAAAGTCTCACAAGAATCATGCAGTGCTGAGAGATTAGCAGTGTTAGATCCAGCCTACAGTTCATAGGGATTAAAACACAAACATATACATATTACTGCATACTATAACCGATAGCGAGTGACTTGAGAGGAAGCTCTTTGAGATTCGTGTTCTTAAAAGGCTCTTTTTCGGGAGCATTCACAAAGAAACCCCATTCAGAATCAGTATGGCCGTTCTGTAAATACTTAAGTTAAATATACATATAATATAAATGAATCTGGAGATAACGAACCACCATGCAACAAATAATAGTCAGTAAGCTCGCCTTCACACACACACCACATATTTTCTCCCTGTTTTATGTTTTCTGAATCACCCCACATTTCCGTCCCCCCACAATCCATATAAAGATTTTTGCCAAAATGCATGTGTTCGTTTTAAACAATAAAAGAGAAAATCAAACAGAAATTAAGCGAAAAAGTTGCACTGCGGTGTGTGTTTCACAAATTAAGTTTCACGAATTTTACTTATTTGTAATTAGAGCAGCTAAAACAAAAACAACAACAATAATAATAACGATTAATTGTAATTGTATGCATATGGAAGCGATAGTTACATACTTATTCTAAGTAAATGCAATTTCGAAACGTATAGAAACAATAAAATGTGAGATTTAAACAAAACAAAAAGCCATTACCTTTACTTGCACACTCTGCATAATACTGCAGGAATGGTTTGCTTCAGTTTAAATGCGAGGATAGATTCTTATATTCTTCCGCTAAAAACTTGAATTTTTTCAAATACTTTAGGGTTTGCGCAAAAAAACACACTATTTGCATTCAAATTTGAAATATACAGTTTTAGAAGGACTGTCTCTCAGCAGAGTGCGGTCACACCGACTTATCGTTATTGAGGCCCCGAACTGATGTGTTTTCAGTGCATTTCAAACTATCAAATTTTGCATTCCGCATACTCTACGGAAAAGTATATTCTAGAATTGATGATCCCAGGCTCCAATTATTGCAGAAACTAATCTCTGTAGTAATAATCAGGGATTATGGTTTACCTTTATGGTTTATGGTTTATTGTCAGAGAACTAGAACGTTAGTGGGTATTATTGACTCCACGAAAATGTTGAATCTTGAAGAATTTTAGCGCAGTTCAGGTACAAATTATCGTGGTAATGTTTATTTAAATCAATAGAAAGGATCTACATGGAACATTTACGATTACAATACTTTTCGCGGTGTAACTCTCAAATAGAGGAGGTTAAGTGGGTTAAGTTCGTGTTCTTCATCGGTTTATTTCTGAGGGTCAGACGGTCACACTGAATGGGCTATATAAATCCTTTTCACTCATTCACTTTCAAACAATTTCCTTTTGGCGCTTAAGTTTGGTGGGACTTTTTTCCTCGCCACAATATCCCTTTTCAGCTCAACAAATATGTAGTCAAAATACAATAAATGGAAGTACTTAAAAATAGCCAATCTTGTAGAAAATGTATTCATCAAAGGTCTAAAAGGATATGGGCAGAGCTAACGGTTTTAGTTAGTCAGCATTATTCAACGGAAAATGAAAATTAAGCAATAGTAACGATTTTTCTCTTACGTTTTATTACGTTTTATATGTTTGACCTTCTTTGCTAAAACCTTTTTTTGTCAAAATCAAGGCAAAGCTAGTATTTAAATTAAGCTAGTAATGTAGAAAATTGATTAATTAATAGGATAAAATTATGTGGGCATGGCTGAGAGATCTTGATAGCTAGTAATATTCCACGGAATATCAAAATCGAGGAATATGTATAATGAACTTGAATTTGTCAGTATATTTACGGTATATTTTTAAAGTGAGGCAGCATATTTTGGTATATTTCTACGCTCGATTTTGATCGATTTCAGGTTTATCGAGTCCGCGGTCACACTAAACTGGACAGAACAGCCGCGCGTCGACGACGAAAACAAGAAAATACAATTTTTAATGTTAAAACTTAACGGGCGGATTTGAAAGAACTGCCTGCTGCGTAAAAAATGCAAGTGTAAATGGTCGTTGCATAAACAAACAAATTGGAAATAAATATAGTGATATTGGTATGTGTGTTGATGTGTGTTTTGGAAAATGCGCAGGCGAAAGAGAGTGAGATATTGGCAGAAGAAAAACGCAGGTCGTAGGCGTGGAAATTCCTGTGGGAAATTTTTCTTCTCGTAGGTGTGTGTGTGTAGGTGTGTGCGGTGCGTTGGTGTGCGTGTGTGTGGCGATATTGTTTTCGTTTTTGTTTTTAATTCCGGAGAAGAGGAACGTGCAGCATTTAATGCGCGTTACCAGTGGGAATAAACATATATATATGTACTTTATACTATATATAATACATCGACTATATGCTTGCATGTGTATGCTTTATCAGTGTGAATGCGCGGGGTCCGCCTTTATGTCTGCGTAATTTCCGACTGTGACACCTGGCACTGCGTGGGAGGACTTTTCATGCTAATGCGTACATCTTTGTCCTTCTTTGTAGCCCCTTCTTCTTCTCGAACGGACTTCAGCTGGGTAACCCGTGCAGCAAACTGAATCTTAACCGGCAGAGACAGAGGCAGCATTCGCTGGGCGGCCATATGGGTGGCAACAGTGCCGGAGCAGCCAATGCCAGCGCCTTCAGCGCTGGCGGCTACATCGGCCCCACCAGCGCCAGCAGCCAGCACAGCCTGGGGGCGGCCGGAGGCAGCGACCTTATACCCGGACCGATTGGTACAGGCGCAGCCTTGGGCGTGTCCTCGTACGCCTACGGCGGCACCAGCTGGGAGGAGTTCTGTGAGCGGCATGCTCGCGCGGCGGCCTCGGACTTTGCCAAGGCCTGCATCACGTATATAAACGGGAACCTGCCCCCCGAGGAGGCGCGTAACATACAGCATCGCAGCTTTTCACAGAAATTCGTCGAATCCTTTGCGGTCCACTATGATACGGAGTTCTTCAGGCGCCGCAGTACTTTAAAAATTGGCGCCGGCTCATTGGACTTTGACGAGGAGCACGAGGTGCCGCGTCTGCTGTCCAAATCGCTGCTGCGGCGGCTATCCTTCAAGGGACTGCGCAAGGGCAAGGTGAGCAGGGCCGCCCAATGGTTGTGCCCGTCTCGAGATTGTTATCCATTTGGGTTTTAACTTAAGTTCCCCATCCTGCAGGCCTTCTTCCACAAGAACTCGGACGACGTGGACGGCAGCGGCAAGCAGAGCAAGACCAAGCTTGCCAAGATCGTGGTCGAGTGCCGCAAGGAAGGCTACGTGAATAACCTGACACCCGAGAGTCTCGACCAGCCGACAGGATCCCAAAAATGGGAGAAGTGCCGACTGGCCTTGGTCAAGGCGGTCGGTGGCTATATGCTGGAGTTTTACACGCCCCCAAAATCCGCAAAGCCACGCAGCGGTGTCTTCTGTTTCCTAATCTCGGAGGCACGCGAGACCACAGCCCTGGAGATGCCCGACCGCCTAAACACTTTCGTTCTCAAGGCAGACAACAACATGGAGTATGTGATCGAGGCGGAGAGTGCCGAGGAGATGCGCAGCTGGCTGGCCACCATTCGCTACTGCATGCGGACACCGCCCACACAGCAGCCCCTCATCGAATCGGACGTTATAGCGGCTGCCATGCAGACCTCGCCGACAAATCCCTCGGGCAGCAGTGCGTTGGGTGGCATACAGAATCCCCAGTACCAGCAGCAGGGCGGCTCCAATGGCAACCTGGTGGCCGGTGCAGGGGGTGTCGTTCTGTCCTCTTCTCTGTCGGCGGACAGCGCTTTGGCCTCTGCGGCCATTGGCCAGGGAGCCACATCTGCGAGCGATATAAATGCCATCAATGAGCTGGGCACCACACCGCCGTCGGGACCCCCGGAAATACCCATGCGACCGCATCGTGGCGAGCAGCGTCTCTCGGCCTCCAGCAATTTCGATGGCGTCGAGCTGACAGAGAACGATGCGGATGTAAATGTGGCCGATCTAACGGCGGAGATGAGCCAGTTCCCCTGGTTCCATGGCACGCTGACCAGATCGGAGGCTGCACGCATGGTCCTCCAGTCGGAGGCCGCCGGACACGGCTACTTTCTGGTGCGGCAGAGCGAGACACGGCGCGGCGAGTTCGTGCTGACCTTCAATTTCCAGGGCAGGGCGAAGCATCTGCGGCTGACCATCTCGGAGAAGGGCCAGTGCCGGGTGCAGCACCTGTGGTTCCCTTCGATCCAGGAGATGCTCGAACACTTTCGCCATAATCCCATTCCCCTTGAATCGGGCGGCACCTCTGACGTGGTCCTCACCGACTGGGTGCACAATACCAGTAGACTGAACGATCTCTCAGCGGCGGGAGCTTCGATGGCGGCAGGAGGAGGAGCGCATGAGGCGCACGGCCAGCAGCACCATGATCCGGCAGCGGCGGGCGGTGGGCCAACCAATGGAAATGGAAACGGCCAGGGGCATGCAGGAGGAGGAGGAGGAGCAGCTGGCGGGGGCCATCCGTCGCCGAGACATGTGAGATAGCCAAAATTTTGGAGTCAATTCAGTGTCAGTGATGGTTTTATTTTATTTTACTTTGATTTCTGTTCGATTTCTTATCATTTCATTGCAAAGATGGGATGTGGTTTGAGCTCTGACCCCTGCTGACCCCTGGGTACTAGGGAAATACTTGGAACTACGAGTATATGTACTATGTAGGCATATCGAGTATTTCCAAGTAGTTATAAAACATTTAATTTTTTTTTAAATATCAAAAAAGGAACGCCATAAAAACTATATTTTAGACAAAAGGGAATACCACTTATTTTTAGGGATTGTGCTCTGAAATGTTACAGAATGGCAATTTGAATCATTTTCTGGCTAATTCTTTAAAGATCAATTCAAAATGGTACCCTTTTTAAAGTCGAGCATGTTTGAAATGTGATTCAGATATATTTTTTAATTTAGCGTAAAGGGACACTCGAGTCTGAGGTCGGATTAGGGACTCAGTTTCTTCATATTCTCCAATAAAGTCTGATTTAAATTATTGCCACAATTGTTACAGTTTTGGTAGCCTTTTATTTTCGATATATTTTTAGTCGCTTCGAAACTGTTTTCTATATAGAAGAAAATAAAATAATAAAATGAGGAAAGTTAACGAAGAATTCCCACAAGTTGAGACATTAGGATATTACCTTTTTAAACTTTATATTATTTACATATTTAAATCAAGAAGTTAAATCCTAATATTATTTGTAATCAAACAAATAAGGACATGGGAATTAAGAAACCTGCTTTAGGTATCCAGAAAAGCAAAAAGTATAGAAGAAAATGTATTTTTTTTGTTTAATTTTGTTAAGATTTGTCCGAAACTTATCTTTGAGATTGTCGTAAGAGACTGCTCCTTTATTGTCCTACTCCTTGTAGTTTTAAAGTACATTTTTAGTTAGTTTCTGTGTTTAGTTTGAATGACTTTGATTTGATTGTTGCATGCTTAATGTCTCTCACCACATATCACAACCGCCTCTTAACCCCCAACCCGAACCCAATACGAAACCCTATCTAAATTAGCGGACCACTAATGAAGTTTCTACCTTGCATTTTGTTCCTACAGTGCAGCGAAATCATTACCATGAATCTGAGTGTTCGCCTAAAGACAAATGAAATCGAACTGCCATTGGAGCAGCCAACACACGTCTATTTTCCGGAGCAAACCTACTTTCCTTTGGACTCCACAACGCTCACGGTGCACAGCTCGCCTCCAGCTGGGCAGGGCTTCCTCGATCAGCCGCATCTGCGGGCATCCAATGCCTCCTTGCAGGGCTCCGCACACCATCAGCAGCAGCATCAGGCGGTACAGGGAGGCAATGCCAGCGGTAGTGGCGCCAGCGGCGGCAGCGGGACCGAGGGCAGCGGACGTGCCGTCGATAATCAGTATAGCTTCACCTAAATCCCGGCTGGATTTGATTGGGGGGATACTTTGCGAAATTTATCATTGTGCCATTGTCTTGAGAAGGGGAAATATTTGTGTTTTTGCATTACAAGAGACGTATGTATATCGTGTAGTCTGCTTTTCTTTGTTCCCTCTCCGTGTTCGTTTCCTTCTCTTTGCTTTCTTACTTGTTTCTATTAAGTTTAGTAGCACCTCCTTGGAAGACATGTAGTAACTGAATATTATTATGTATACATTATTATTATATAGCTAAATGTGTGTGTTCATTTTTAAGTACATCAATGTTGTATGTATAGAAAAAAAACGGAAAATATTACAAAAAATTTAAGATTTATGTGGCACCAAAGGTGCGACTCAAGCGAATCCTAAAACTTCCTGCTTTACAAAACAAAAACAAAATTACATACATATATAAATATATATATACTATGCCTATAAATATAAATTATGTATACATATATAAATATATATATTATATATATTGACATTGGTAAACTAAAATAAATGAAGTTATGTAAAAGTAAGAAATATAATAGTCTCCTTGCTGTTTGAATTATTTAATTAGCGGCTAAATTTTGAATGCACATTTCTGCCTTTGCTTTCCAGCACTGCACCCCCCCGATTTGCAGTTTATCGGCTTAACTATAGCTTGTCTCTCCTCTCTAGACGCAGCGACCTGGTCAACCAGGGTGACCGCTTACGGTATTTTTAATAATTTTCGGTTTTTTTAGGTCAAAATTGAACCGACGGTATATTTACGGTATATAATGGTATATTTTGTCAATTTCATCAATCTATTAAATTTAATTTTCAACGATATATATATAATCCAATAAAAGCAAGTACTTAAAATAAGTCAGTTAAGTAGAAAAATGATTCATCCATCGTATAAACTTATGTGGGCATGGCTAAATGTTCTATATAGCTATTAATATTCCACGGAATATCATAATCGACGAATGTGGTTTCCAATCCTTGACGGAGAACGATTAACCCATTGCAAACCAAGGGTTTCTACTGAAAATAATACAAATTTAATAATTTTATCGCAGTTCAGGTGAAATATATCGTGTTTTTTTGTTAGTTCGGAGGCAAGATGGCGTAGGTCTACAGAAGAATTTACAATCATTAATATTTTCCACAATTAACCTCAAGTCGTTGCACTGTTTAACAAGAGGGGGCTTAAGTGGGCTAAGTTCGTTTTTGTCATCGGTCAGTTAGTTGTGAATATTTTTATTTTCGCAATTAAACCAGTCAATTTAAACACTGAGTTTAAAGAATGGAGCTTGAACTGGATGTGGTGGACTCCCTTCAGGCTCTGGCCTACGATGGGAATTGCCTAGAGCAGGAGGCGCTGAGCAAAGCCCTGGACAACGGCATCGACGACGAGGACTTGCGTGCGGTGATTTTCTGGCTGGCCCACGAATTGCATGTGCTCCGCAAGACGGACGAGCATGTGACATCCAGCAAGAAGGACCACGACGAGTTCGCCATCGAGCTGTCCCTGCTGCTCACTGAACTGAGCTGTCCCTACAGCCAGCTGGTGATGGGGCCCATATCGGATCGCTTCGACAGCCGTGAGTCGCTGCTGCAGCTGCTGGACTACCTGACCTCGGAGCTGATGTTCACCAAGATTTCGCTGAAGACGCAGCCGGTGGGACCACCCAGCAAAAAGTCCAAGACTGAGTCCAATGTCGAGGCGACAGTATTGGAGCTGGTGAGGGACCTGCAGCTGGGCGAGCTGCCCAAGAACATCAGCGCCAAGGCCATGTTCGACAAGATTACTCCCCGACTGGAGCAGCGCATGGGCCAGACCAATCGCGGTGTTGTCAGCGAGCCCCTGCTTAACCTTAAGAAGCTCCTCAGCGATGTCCAGTGGCGCATGTTGGATGCTCTGCACATTGATCTGGATAGCGAGTACAATCTTCGTCGCCAAATGATGCTCACCCGCCTGGAGGCCACCATTCAGAGCTTCAAGTGGTCAGAGAGTATGAGGAATCGCGAAAACGAGATCATGGAACTCTTTCAGCTGAAGCTCAAGGAACTGGAGCAGTTCAAGCTCGGAGGAAACGAAACCAACATTGTGGCTCTCTTGGCCGCCCGCGCCGACCTTGCCATCATCGAAAAGACGAGTTCGGCAAATGTCCGCAAAAATACTGCCTCGAAGATCCAAAAGCATATGATTGGCAGTGTCCCGGATCGCGGCGGACGAGCCAATGAGCATGCTCCGCCCCCACCAGAGATGCCCTCTTGGCAACAGCAAAGGGCAAGCGGGCCTCAAGGAGGAGGCGGTGGCCGTGGAGGAGGGAACTTTCGAGGCGGTGGGCGTGGTGGCGGCCGCGGTGGTGGCAGAGGAGGAGGAGCAGCGAGTGGTGGCGACAATTGGCAACCGCAGCAGCCACATAATCAGCCACATCAACAGCAACATCAACAGCAACACCAACAGCCACAGCAGCATCGCGATCGCGATAACAGTCGGGATAGAGATCGAGATCAACAATGGACTAGCGGGAGTGGACGAGTGCAGGGCTCTGGCTGGAATCCCCAAGGCGGACGCGGAGGAGGAGGCCGCGGCGGTGGTCGTGGTCGGGGAGGGGGTGGCGGGGGCTATCATCAACGCGGTGGCTACCGATAAGCTTCGTAACTGTTTAAGCCAATTCCATGAACTGATATTATAAGAGATCGATACGTATCTGCCCTCTGCCTGCTTTTTCATAATTTCGTTGACCCAGTTTAATTTATTGCTAATTTATATAAATATGTTTATAAATGGCTGAAATTTATGAAATAAACTATATATGTCATCAAATGTCGGCAAATGTCGCGTGTCGACTAATATTTGTAGGAGGTACTCAGACAGCATTTGGGTATGTTAAATTTTTTCATAAGCAGATAAACATATTTCCTTATTTTGGATACCAAATTATGTATTTGTCCTTGTTTGTCCCTAAAACAGCCTGACAGTTCGTCATAGTATAATATTGTTTCAACTGTAGGAACAACTGTTGAACAGGGCTATAAGTGCTATAGCAAATCAGTTTGATATATAGATTTATCAAAATTTCGATTATTACAAAGATAACGATAAAATATACAATTTGGATAGTTTTTTTAGAAGAGAGAGAGAGAGATTTTCAGAAATGGCCCACCTGTGGAAATCCAACTAGAACATTTCCACATAATCCTGTATTTGTTATTTATTAAACTAACGCTAATATAAAATATAAACTTAAAATTTACCAGCTCTAGTTACTCGGATCTCAAGGCTCACCAGATAATATATCTCAACGAGAATGTATAGGGTATCATATAGTTCTTATATATCATATAACGACTAAATCATATCTATTTTTTAGATTTAGGTTAGGATTTCACTTTCAATAGCCTGTCGATGATCTAGTTTACGTTTTGTTGATGGGCTCTTATCAATGTGGGACCGATCGCTGTTACAGAGTCGTCAGGACTACGGGGTGCTATAACGATCGAACAATAACCTTCTTAACTTGAAACTTGAAAATGACAATGAATATGTATGAATGCAAGAATCTTATTCTGGCCACATAGTACTTGATCTTGCCCTCAATCCCCGTAAAAACTGCGCCCCTGTGCAGGTAACCAAGCATCGAACACACGCGACACTCAATTGCCATTAGCGTCCAATCTAGTCATCAACTATTCCAGCGATACTGGTACTCGTACTGCCACTGGCCAGTGGCCACCAGAGATCCACTCCACAGCGCCACTGGTGACAATTAACGTGTTCAATCAGCATGAAAACCATGTCGAAGTCATCATGGATGAGCCGGCAACAGCGCTTGGATCAGTGCAAACTAAGCCCTAGCCCAGAACGGTCGAGGAAGTCCAGTATTTCCGAGTAAAATTTTCAAATTAGATCAAAATGCTCATTAAACTTCTGCCTCTGATTCTGATAATTGGCTACAGCAACATTTTTGTGCCTGGCAGTGCACAAAATCTGTTGGACCGTCTCCGGCCAGTGAATGTGACTCGGTTCGATGATGGCATCAAAGTCGTGTCCGGCACCAAAGTGAAGCGATACGAACGTCTGACGGTGCCGCTGGGAGGTCCGGTTGGCATACCAGGAGGGGCTGGTCTTTTGGGACCTCTGTTACCCCCACAACCGGCCTATTTGGGATATACTTATGTAAGATTTTGGCACAGAATCTTGGTTCTATTATTAACTATTTCTTCAAGCAGTTGGTTCCCCAATGGCAGGCGGGTGCAAAGCTAGTGGGCGATGGCGAGGCAGCGGGCGTGGCCGGGATGATCACCTTCCAGCAGCTGCCATACAACTCGGACATTAAGGTGACCATCAATGTGACTGGGCTTCCTCCGGGAAAGCATGCACTCCATATCCACACCTTTGGTGATGTCAGCGATGGCTGCAAGTCTACGGGCGGACAGTTTCCCAATAACTTTGTAAGTTTTTAAGGCATGGATCAAATCTGAAACACTTTACTCCATAAAATAAATACTTCCAGCTGGGCAATGTGGACGCCAAAGACGATGGCAGCATATCCGCAGTCTTCCAGAGCATCTACATACAGTTGTTTGGTTTCAATGGCATTGTAGGCAGGGCCATTGTGATTCACAGCAAAGCTATCGATCTGAATACGGCTCTCAATGCGGAGGTCTTCTCTTCGTCGCTTCAGGCCATGCCGAATGCCTTGGCCTATCAAAATGAGGAGAACTCTGTGGGTCCACCCATAGCTTGTGGCGTGATTAGCCTCATGAGCACTGCCGCAGCTCCAGCATCCGGTTCATCGGCTGCGGCAGTGGAGAAAAGGGAGATTTAACGCATTTATAAACATTATCCAAACCCACATAATTTAATAAATATTCTCGGTATATGTAAATGTATCTTTCATCTCTATGGAACGACACTCTTTCATTATTTGAAGCAGACTTTTGGAATCAGGTAAAGTACACATTCGATTTCTGGGATTCTTGCAGTTGTCAGTTTATCTTCTCTAATAAAAATACGGTCTGACTTTTAGTTTCCAATTTGTATATGTGCATTGTAATTTATTCTCTTTATGTGTTCTCTGATGTGCATTGCCACCCATAACCATTAAAAAGAAATGAGAACAGAGCTAAAGCCTACAGATAATAATTATGGATACGAATATACACACTTGTGTCTACAAGATAATACTTATTGTATCCCTGTTTGTGTTGCACATTACAGGAACAAACATATATCTATACAAATAATAAATTACGAAATTCTTAATCATAGTTACTTCATCATGTGCAGCCAACAAATATCAACATCGATATCAAAGTTTATACAGTATCACATTGATATAATACGATTATGTGGAATCGCCGGGGAACCACAAAGAAAAGTTAATGCTACGCTGCCTGCAATAATTATACGAACGTAATAAAATTTGGTTAGAGCACCAACCTTTCCTTCACGCGTATATTACTCCATATCTCTGCGAGATGCACATGTTCAAACAAACATCAAGGCCATGCCCGGCCGATGATCCTGAGCAAAAATCCATTCTATGTTGTAATCTACCAGCGACTTCTTTAAGTTATCTCCAAATCTGACAGAGTTTTTACCTCGTCAGTAATCCATCAGCCATGTTGGGAATTCCATTGCCAATAACAGTGCCCCCCGGGGGACTTATCAAATTCTGCTCAGCTTTAATGCCAGCTACGTGCGGCGCATGCCCAAAGGTCTGGGGCGCCGTTATCCAAACTTTCTTCGCACGATGCATTCAATGCTTTGGACAGTTGCTTGCCAAACCTCAAGATGTGCGTACGCGAAAGTAAAAGTTTTCCCAGCCTTTGGATAATTTTCTTGGTTCTGGGCTTGGCCCAAGGCCTGACAGAGATAGATTCGCAAGATCCCGAGGATCCCGAAGATCCCTTTTTCAACACAGATGAGGCCAGGTTCGATTGGCCTTGGTCCCGCAACAAGACCACCAAAGGCACACCTGCCGGTCTGAATTTGAAAAACGAATACGCCCAGATGGAAATTGCCAGCTTTAGCGACTTTGAACGGCATCCGTGCCGACGTGTCTGCCAGCAGGGCCAGAGCCAGACCTGCTACTACCAACTGGTGGTGCACAACTACCAGAGACTGGGACCCGAGTGCCAGCGCTGCCAGTACGATGAGCGGGCCTGCGCCGCAGAGTACTGCCTCTATGGCGACGGTGTTGCCTCTCCCGTGATGGCCGTTAATCGAATGATACCGGGACCGCCCATCGAGCTGTGCGAGAACGATACTGTGGTGGTGGATGTACTCAACTATCTGGGCGAGGCCACCACCATGCATTGGCATGGTTTGAACATGCGGCGCTCGCCGGAGATGGACGGAGCGCCATTTGTCACCCAGAACCCGGTGCAGCCGGGCGAGGTCTATCGCTACGAGTTCCTGGCCGATCGCAGTGGATCGCTATGGTACCACAGCCACATGGGCTGGCAGCGGGGATTCGGGGTGGCAGGTCACCTGATCATACGACAGACGCGCCAGGCCAACCAGCACGCACATCTCTACGACTACGATCTGGTGGAGCATGCGTTGATGGTGCAGGACATCTTCTACGACCACGAGCTGACGACGGTGCGAAACATACTCATCAACGGGAAGGGAAGAAACCACCTCAACCAACTGCCGGATAACGACAACCGACATCGGTACGAGCGCCTCCGGGTCACTCCTGGCTATCGCTATCGCATGCGAGTCCTTCTCAATGGGATCGCCAACTGCCCCGTGGAGTTCTCCATTGAGCAACACAAGCTTCTGATCATCAGCACAGATGGCAACGACATTGAGCCCGTGCTGGCTGATGGGTTTTTCCTTACCTCTGCCGAGAGATTTGACTTTGTTCTGGAGGCCAGTCAGGTGGCCAAGAACTATTGGATCCGAGTCCGCGGCTACGAGCAGTGCGAGGATCTCAAACTGTACCAGGGCGCAGTGCTCAGCTATCGTGGCGCCACTCGCAGTGAGTTGCCACAGGGCAATATTATGGTTAGCCGACAGAGCAGGGCTCTTGATTCGGATAATTTCCTCAAGCCCACGAATATTTCCGGGCAGAGCAAAGCTCTGTCTGCGGCCCCCGTCCTGGTCAACGATTATCGCATTATGTCGACGATTGCCGCCGGCCCGGCTGCCTTCTTGCGCCTGGCAACGGCCGAAAAGGACAACAATGTGGGCACTGTGGCCCTCCGTTCGCTGCAACCTGTTCCTTGGCCCCGCAACACAAAGTTCCGCACCTACTACTCCAGTTTTAGTCTCCGCCGGGCCCCAAATGGGGAGATGCTCTTCCAGATCGATGAGATCTCGTACATACCTCCGGGTATATCCCTGTTGCAGGGTCGGCATCTCTTCCAGGACGATGGATACTTCTGCAACCGGAGTTCTCTCGCAGCTCAGGGTCGCAACTGCCAGCAGAATGTCTGCGAATGCCTGAACGTAATCCGGATGCCTGCCTACCGCCCCATCGAGATGGTGGTGGCCAACTACATGGTCAACACACATCCCTTCCATATCCATGGCAGCTCCTTCCACCTGGTTGGCCAGGGCGTGGTGGGCAATATGGAAGACCTTCGCAATGTAAGTAGCTACACAATAAACCCAGATACTTTCATTAATTCCATACCATTTCCGTTTTTAGATTCAGCAACTCGATCGCCAGGGACTTCTCCCTCGACTGCCTGACCACTACAATGCGGTACGCAAGGACTCGGTGCAGATACCGGGACTGGGCTACATCATTGTCCGCTTCATTTCAAATAATCCCGGCTTCTGGCTCTATCACTGCCATGTGGAAGCCCACGCAGTCCAGGGAATGATGGCCGTGCTCAAGATAGGCGAGAATCATCAGATAAAACGAATTCCGGCTCGAGTGCGCTGCTAGTTTTAAAATTCGTATTTTTTTTAGAAGAATTCATTATCTTAAGATTTTTCCCATTTATATTTAAACGTTTCTCAAATGCTGGTGTCGTCTTTCTTTCCTGTGTAGATTACGTTTCGACGAGAGGTTCGATTGCTTTATTAACTTGTTCCTACGATTAGGGAGCTTATCAAATAACTTAAAGTAAAGTACTTAAGATAACACAATAACTCAATCAAACTGCACTGTTCGCCTTCTCGTATTCCTCCATGATGGCAATCACGGGCTCATTCAGATATACACGAACCTCGTGGTTTAAGGCAAAATCCCCGTGATCCCACTCTTTATCCGCCATGCGGTGCATAGACTTCTTGGGCAGACGTTCGCCCAGCGCCTCGACATCTTCCACTGCGGCCATGGCGTCGTTGTCGGAATACCACAAGTGAACATCTGAGGTAATAAGCTCCACGGGATACTCTGGTGGCTCCTCCGAGCCATAGACCTGCAAATTCTTCTTCGGGCCGTAGTCGAATTGACGGAAATAGCCGGATTGCTGCTCCTGGATATAGTGAAGCATTTGATCGGTCGAACACCCTGACGGATGAGTTGCCAGACCATCTGGCATGGCGGTCTGTGGATATATTTAGAAGCAATTATCTCAAGGAACAACCTCTTCAGATTTCCTTCTACGTACCATATTAACGCGACCACCGGTGTATAGAGACTGTACAGTATTTTCGCATACCGGACGCAGCATGAAATCCGGTTCACACAGGTTGAAAAGAAGGGCCATAAGGAAGTCGTTGTGGGGCAGAAACTCTTGGGAACCAAACAGCTTTGCATACATAGTCTGATGACCCAAATAGGGACCCAGAGCCCGGACCAATTTGTTTGCCATGTTTTTCATGATCGCCACTGGGGCAAACATGTGAGCTGTCTTGATTTTCTTATTGTACTCCGGGCGTGAGGACATCAGAGCAAAGAACACCGTCGTTCCTTGCGAGTGACCCACATAGTGGATGGCGTCCTGTCCCTTGCCATTATCGGTGGACAGGGCATAATCGATCATGGCCGCAATATCGTAGAGCCCAATCTCGTGCCAAGAGAACTGCCAGAAGAGGGGATGCTTTGTGGAGAGCGTCGTGTGGTTCCTAGAGTAGGTGTTGCCGCGACCATTGCCCATCCAAACGTCGTAGCCAGCATCGGCCAGCAGATATGGTAGTCCATCATTAGGTCCGCACAGGATCCAGGCATCCGAGCAGCTAGTCAGGCCATGCTGTATCAAGACAATAGGACGCTTCTCGTTCTGGTTCTGGAGCTTGTGGGAATAGGGTATGCGAAAGATTCCCACGATGTAGCCATCTTCGGTAAGAACGTGATGATGCTCTGATGGATATCCGTGAGCGGCAATACGATCAGCCTACAAGTTGATCAATTAATATCAGGATTTATTTAAAATCCAGGGCCAACATACCGTCGTCAATCGATCCTTGAGGCCGATGTGGGCCTCTGGGTTATCGTATAGCTGGTAGAAATCAATTGCCCCAACCGGCCCATCTATTGCTGCGGAATAGGTAGCCACGGCCAAGCCAATGAGGATCAGTAACTGCCTAAAGATCGGGCTCTTCATGGTTGGGCGATGGTTCAATAGCAACTGACTGCTGGCCAACGTACGCTTTTCAGCTTTTGTAGGGGGCTCGATTTCAAGTAGTTCATGCTATCACTGTTTTGATTATATATATATTTAGACTCTCTAGATTATGCATCCATAAGGAGCAAAATCTAAAAGTTATAAAAATTGGGATTAGAGAAAATAATAAAATATTAAATACATTTAAAATCCAAATAATACCACCCGAAACAATCTTTTAGGGTCTTCAAAATTCGAGTGGGCTATTACGAGTGGGTAAGACGCACGAATTTTATAGTGATAGGTCTGAAAAACCACAGCCATTTAGAACCCTAATTGATGTTTCCGAAAAATGTATACCTAATCCGGAGAATTACTTGCGTCACGTACTCCAAAGTTATCGCTAATTAAAGCTACTTGAAGAACCGTGTGATAATCAGCAGAAAATACCCCCCATCGAAAATTGTTGTTGTTATAGATTATTTAGAAATTTATAGATTTTCAGAGGGGACAATGGAACCCATAAAATTTATGGTATGTACTTACTAATGAAAAAATGACTATTTGATTAAAAAAGTCGGCTATGATCCAATGAATGCAATTTTTAAGTGGAAGGAAGAGTACATACGATATAGTTTTTCTCGAATGGAATGTGAATCTGTTGGACCTTGCTATCCTTAGAAGTTGGTGCTGTACTTGTGGGAGTCAAAGAGGCATCCGTTCTTGATAAGATTGTATTTGTGTTTATTCTGATTTGAATTAATACTACATATGCTATAACTATGCTACAAACTACTTAAAATGTTTTATACAAGTGGTCTAGGTCCTTATCACTGGGGGTTTTCTGCCTCGTGTTTATTCATGATGGCGATAATTGGATCATTGATGTAATAGCGCACTTCCCAGTTCATGGCAAAGTCTCCATGATCCCATAGAGGATCCTCCATATGGTGCATTATGGCGTTGGGAATTGTCACGCTCAGGCGAATAACATCCTCCACTGCGGCCATTTCATCGTTGTCCGAGTACCACATATGCATTTCACAAGTAATCTTCTCGGTGGGATAATCGGCTGGTGTTTCCGTGCCGTAATATTTCAGATTCCTCTTTGTGCCATAGTCGAACTCACGGAAGTGTCCTGACTGATGTTCCTGCATGTAGTGCAGGATTTGGTCGGTTGAGACGCCAGCGGGCATAGCCCCAACAATCATATATGAGGCGGTCTATTATGGTTAAAAGTACAAATATTAGACACTTAAAAGTTAATCAGAGAGATAATCATTTGTAGACCTACCTTATTGGTTCGACCTTCTTGGGTTGTGTTATCATTGCTGCTGCTGCAGAAATCAGAGACCACGGATCCGGTTCGGCAAATGTTGTACAGCAGAGCAAGGACAAAGTCATTGTGGGGCAGGAACTCCTGGGAGCAGAAGAGCCGCGAGTAGGCATTGTTGAGTCCCAAATAGGGTGACAGGGTGTTCACCAGGAAATCATCCATGTGGTCCATAAAGGCCACCGGGGCCAGCATGTGAGCAGTCTTGATCTTTGCATTGTACTCCGGACGCGAGGAAAGCAAAGCGAACAGAACAGTGGTGCCTTGTGAGTGGCCCACATAGTGGATACCCGTCTGTCCCTTGCCGTTCTCCGTGGAGAGCGTGTAGTCGATGGAAGCGGCGATGTCGAAGTACCCGATCTCGTGCCAGCTGAACCGCCAGAACTTGGGATGCTTCGTGGAGAGGGATGTATGGTTCCTGGAGTAGCGGTTACCTCGAGCATTTCCCATCCAGACATCGTAGCCGGCATCCGAGAGCAGGAAGGGAAGGCCGTCGTCTGGGCCCAGGCAGGGCCAGCCATCGGAACTGCCGAAGAGTCCGTGCTGGATGAAGGCGATGGGACGCTGCTGGTCCTCATTCTGCAGATTGTGCGAGTAGGGAATGCGGAAGAGGCTGATGATATAACCATCTTCGGTGGTCACATAATGCCGCTCCGCTGGATAGCCGTGTTCCGTGATGAAATCAAGCTGTGCCAAACGAAAAGGATGAGTACTCGGCGATCGTATGTTACACTCGTGGGATAGTTACCGTGGTTGGAGCAGTGGCCAAAGATAGATGCGCATCGGGATTGTTGAACAGCTGATAGAAGTCGGTAACCTCCGCAGGATCCGCATCCGGGACCACAGGAGCACCTCCTACGATTGTGCCTAGGCAAATCCATACCAAAGCGAAGTGGACACCGATGTGTAATCCGGACATGTTTCTGCTGAACTATGGCAAATGCGCAGTGCACCACAGCCTTTAAAGACTACCGCGGGGGAATCGATTAGTGGGCTTATCTCTTTTCGATACGTATCAGAAATATGAGGCAATTAAGGGCGCATAAACTTAAGTGGAGGAACATCCATAAAGCTATTTTGGAAATACTTGAGGCTACATACTCGTTGCTTGGAGAAGGAGGGAACAACAATACTCTTATACATCGTATGAGCATTATTTATTCATTGCTACTTGCATATTGCGCCTATTTTTGTAGAAAATTTACCAAAGAAGATTGCATTCCCGGCGCAATAATGTACGAGTATAGCCGCCATATACTCCATATGCCATATGTCCCAAGAAATACTCCAACTCAAGGCTATAGTAACCCCAGAAAAAATGGGCATAAATTGTAATATTTAAACTTAAATTTAAACAGATATGCTCAGAGAGTAGAAATTTTAGTTAGTGCCGAATTTAAATTTGTTTTTTTTTATATATTTTATATATTTCCTACAAATTTAATATATTATAATTGTTTTAAGGTCTTTTATTGATATTAATATAATATTATAATTTTAACCATATTAAAAAGACCTTTTAATACAATTATGTTTCAATAATCGACTTTTCTATTGATTCTGATCCAGTATATATACTTTATATATTCTTTATGGGGTCGTAAACGCTTCCCTCTTGGTATAATATCTAATAAACGCATATACGCTTTAAGTATCGGGTACAACAACCAGTCGTTGTGTTCGATTGTCCAAGATTGTCGAATAATCCCGAAGAAATAGAAACAGGTGGGAGCAATAGCTACGCTATTCAGTCTATTCATGAAAAATCAGCATAATGAAAATATTGGATTCTTTTCTCTAATCTGAATTTTATTACTTTTAGATTTTACTCCTTATGGATGCATAATCTAGAGAGTCTAAATATATATAATCAAAACATTGATAGCAATAACTACTTGAAATCGATCCCCTACAAAAGCTGAAAAGCCATCACCCAACGATGAAGAGGCCGATCTTTATGCAGTTACTGATCCTTATTGGCTACCGTGGCTACCTATTCCGCAATAGATGGGCCGGTTGGGGCAATTGATTTCTACAAGCTATACGATAACCCAGAGGCCCACATCGGCCTCAAGGATCGATTGACGACGGTATGTTTGCCCTGGATTTTAAATAAATCCTGATATTAATTGATCAACTTGTAGGCTGATCGTATTGCCGCTCACGGATATCCATCAGAGCATCATCACGTTCTTACCGAAGATGGCTACATCGTGGGAGTCTTTCGCATACCCTTTTCCTACAAGCTCCAAAACCAGAACGAGAAGCGTCCTATTGTCTTGATACAGCATGGCCTGACTAGCTGCTCGGATGCCTGGATCCTGTGCGGACCTAATGATGGACTACCATATCTGCTGGCCGATGCTGGCTACGACGTTTGGATGGGCAATGGTCGCGGCAACACCTACTCTAGGAACCACACGACGCTCTCCACAAAGCATCCCCTCTTCTGGCAGTTCTCTTGGCACGAGATTGGGCTCTACGATATTGCGGCCATGATCGATTATGCCCTGTCCACCGATAATGGCAAGGGACAGGACGCCATCCACTATGTTGGTCACTCGCAAGGAACGACGGTGTTCTTTGCTCTGATGTCCTCACGCCCGGAGTACAATAAGAAAATCAAGACAGCTCACATGTTTGCCCCAGTGGCGATAATGGAAAACATGTCAAACAAATTGGTGCGGGCTCTGGGGCCCTATTTGGGTCATCAGACTATGTATGCAAAGCTGTTTGGTTCCCAAGAGTTTCTGCCCCACATCGACTTCCTTATGGCCCTTCTTTTCAACCTGTGCGAACCGGATTTCATGCTGCGTCCGGTATGCGAGAGTAACGTAGAGTTAGATGGCCGTGTCAATACGGTGAGTAGGAGGATATCACGAAAGGTTGTACATAATTGTATTTAAATGCTTGACAATTGTCCGTAGACCGCCTTACCAGAGGGACTATCAACACATCCTGGGGCTGTTCTACCGATCAAATGCTTCACTACCTCCAAGAGCAGCAATCCGGCTATTTCCGTCAATTCGACTACGGCCCCAAGAAGAATTTGCAGGTCTATGGCTCGGAGGAGCCACCAGAGTATCCCGTGGAGCTGATTACCTCAGATGTTCACATGTGGTATTCCGACAACGGCGACCTTGCTGCTGTGGAGGATGTCGAGGCACTGGGCCTACGTCTGCCCAAAAAGTTTATGCACCGCATGGTGGATAAAGAGTGGGATCACGTCGACTTTGCCCTGAACTGGAAGATCCGCGAATATCTGAATGAGCCCGTGATTGCCATCATGGAGGAATACGAGAAGGAGACCAGTGATATATAATTGAATTATTGCATTATCTATAATTCTAGCTTTATTAATCGCATTTCATTTAAGTTACTTGATAAGCAAAATATAAAATTGATAAATATAAGTAAAAGTATAGAAGCTCCACAACAACACTTTTTTTCTCGCTGAAAATATTATAAGTGCCATAAATAAAATACACAGAATACTTACATATAGCATTACAATTGATTCACAAGCGAAAATCAATTGTAATTCTGTAAAAATGTTGTATTGCTTAACGCTACATTGCAGTATTTTAGGCGATTATGTTAGTTTTCTAGCAAGAGATCTAATCCACTTTCTCCTCAAGTTCCAGGTCCAACCTCCTTGCACTTCACAAACGACCAGAGGAACACATTTGCTTTTTCCACTTCAACAATTTCTGATTGCGAGTGGATGGATGGAGGGCAGGCCAGCCAAGAGAGAGAATAATGCATATTCGAGCTTTTCATTCCCATTTCACTAGTTCACATCTAAAACATCTCTCCGAGGGCCCAGTCGATTACTGCGTGTGTGTGTTTGTGTATCTGTTATCTGTATCTGTATCTGAGCCGTTGAATTAGGCATAAATACCCCCGGGTGGATATGCTCAAACGAAAAGAGAAATGAGAAGATAGTCTGGCGTCTGATGGCTGCCAAGTTCAAGGTCATGATTCGACAGCCAAATTTTGGCTTTGATTTAATTGGTCCTAATTTGTGGGCTGTATAATCAATGGTCATGCATAGTTCTTGTCGAGCCGAGATATATCCGTGCGATTACTTAATTGGATTAATTTTATTGTACAATGTGCATGGGGGCGGGCATAGCATTCACTGGCTGATCTGAGAATAAGCGACTGCCTGCTATTTTTAGCTTGAGATTAAATCTCACTCCTCTCCGGCTCCGCCTTCGCCTCTTCTCAGTCGGCGGAAAGTGGAATTACAACAAACAAGCAAACACACACAAACTGTTTGCCAGCGTCTGAAACGAGCAGGCAACGAGGCGTGGCAAGTAAAAAACACACGGAAGCGTTAAATTGGCTCAAGTGTGCCCAAAACAAAACGAAAACCAGCAGAACAAAAAGTATCCATCCACACAAGAGGAGCCAAACGGAGCCAAAGGCAAGGCAAGCTGCTCGGAATTAACTGAAACATCCGAGCTGCAGCTGCACTTGCAACTGTTGCCATAGAGAAAACATTTCTCAAAAAATGTAACTAAACAACCATGTGGGTGGGTCCATGCTGTTAGCCCTTCAATGGAGAGCAAACTACATATATTTTTTTTTGTATCTTCCAATTTGTTGTAGGAATAAAACACACATGTTGTTTTTTGATTGTCACCAAGTAGTCCTTAATTTGAGGTGTTTCAAAATATATTACCCAAAGCTGTAAAAATCAGCTGACAAATAATTAAAACACAAAGCTCGCATAAAACAGAAGACATTAGCTTGAACTTTATGAATCAATAAAAAAGAACATGTAAAAGAAACGTCCAGCAATAAAAGGGTTTTCATTTAATAAAAAACAGGGAGCATTGCCAATTGGTCGCTTGGCACAGTGAGGAGGGTTAACTTTAAGCTAGTATTTTGGCGCCAAGTCATAAAGCCAGAAAAGTTGTGGCTCGCAGACAAATTAAGCCCACCCAGAAGGGTCAAGAGCTGGGACCATGGTCTCGGTCATTATTTTGCATATGCTAAGGACTGGTTTTCAGTCTCAGAGTCTCGCTTTTTCTGGGTTTTCCTTTTTGTTTGGCGCACAAAAATAATTAAATTTTGTAGCAATTTGTGGCCTTTTTTTTTTTGGGCGCCATATTTGCATTTGGTTGTTTTTATTGCGGCTGCTACCGGACGCTATCTGCTCTTTAAAGCGCTGAGCGATAAGGCAGCATTTACCATATAATACTACATCGTATATCCGTTTCTGTTTGCAGCAATTTATGATTTTAATGGCATTATTTTTTTATGATCATTACATGTTCATCCAGTCTCTTCTTTGGGGTGTAATTTTCACTTGTTATCATTTACTTGCAGTTTTTCTACTTTAACTATGGGGCTGGGCATCCGTTGAAATCTAATTATAGTATGTTGAAACTTTTGAAGGAAACCGAACTTTTGGAACTGGGCTAAAGTCTTGAAGTTGATCAAATTGTTTAATAATTCTAATGGAAAACTCAATTATGTTTTTGTGTAATCATTTAATCTGCTTGTACTTGCTTCCTTGATACATCCCAACCAAAGGTTTTCCTCAGCAAAAGGTTTCCCAACAGTGGAAGTCACGTTGTGTGTGCATTATTTAGGTTTCTCAAATTGAATTTCGCTTGCCTTCTCTCAGATCTCCGACTATATATAGTACACGTACTATTGTAACTGTTGTAATTGATTGTCAAGAATCAATTAGTGCGTTTGCAGGGCCTGGAGCTTAGACTGGATGTAGTTGACTGTTTTAAGTTAACCCAAATTGCTGCACAATTCAGAGGCAGATAGCTTTGCCATTGTCCGCCCATTAATGTGCATTAAATCCAATAAAATAGAGCTGGAGCAGCAAGTGAAATGGAGGCGAGTGAAGGCGAGTACGAGTCCGAGCGACAACGTTTCCATTTACTTTGCACTTGGGTTGGGTTTCATTGGAGGGCAAAGTCAGCCAAGAGTGGGATCTGCCACAGTTCTACAGTTTCACGCGGTGGCTCTGTCAGTCGGATATAGCCAATTTGGGCATTTGAACGGTTAGCTAACTCTGTTGGCCATTTTTAAAATTCGATTTCAGTCGCATCCTGTTTCGCAGCTTAAATCAATTTGCTGTCAATTTGCGAAGGTTAGGCGGAAAAATGCCCTCAAATGGACAAAATGGACTGAAAAGTGTTGATATATTCCCCATATTTAATTCAATTTCAATTACGAATGTATTCATCACGCATAAGTCATGCCTTGGCCTTGGCCTGGCGCATTCAGCAAATACTTAGCCGATCTTGATGGTCGGCTTTAATCTTCGACAAATACAATGTCTCGGGCAACACTCTGCTACATGGATCGGCTATCCTTAATACAGTTACCTATATGTTTCTCTCAATCTTGTTCCCCAGTGTTGTGATAACCAGTAGCCACTTGTTAAAACCAAACAGCGCCCGTAAGTGACGCACCCGGGCTTCGTATATTCTAATGGAATTTTACTCCGCTTTGATGTTGTAAAACTTTGTTAAACAAAAGAGTGGGATTTAGCCATCCAAACTCTGGGGGTATATGCATTTATATATATTACCGAGCGGCGGGGCTAAAGCCGCAGACATGCCACGTCCGTGTACAAAGAAAGTAATTTACGATCTGGCAGATCTAATGGCAGACGCATCATAAGTACACGCGGCACCAAATGGGGGGTGTGCACTTGTCTGTCTATTCTAGGCCTGAGTCGCCGAGTGTCGCCGGGCCTGCCATGCCCCTGGCAAATTAGGTGATAAAGCTTTACACAAAGCCTCAGCCCACACGATACAAGATTTGTGTGAATTATGAGAGGGAGGTCGGTCGCTGGTGATGCTGATGCTTTGTCATGGAAGGTTGATAGGATCTCTGGAGATCTCTAACGCCACTAGGGTCGAATAATTGAGATCAGTGTTCAGCCGAGATTTGGAGCAACCACTTGTGTGTGCTCTCGTCTAGATTCAAAAAGAACGGGTCGCCGTGAGATCGTAGTCAAGGATCACTCAAGGATCTACGGATATAACATTTGTAGTATTTTTTTCACTTAGAAGATATTTTAGTTAAGAAAAGTGGATTCAAATAAACTTTTTGCTAAGCAGTGAATCGATTGAAGTTGAAAGTGTTCTTGAATTGGAGCTACAAAAACTAAATAGATTCCTAATGAAAAATCGAAACCGATTCGTAGTGCCAAACTAATACAAAAGTAATCAAATCCGAAGGCATTAAAGCCAATGCGATTGAGCGCGGCTGGAAGTCAATAAAAATAAATACATAAAAGCAAGTTGTGGTCCAGGAAATAATGTCAGCCACCACGAGTCCAGCCGACTCATCTACTGCCACGGGCGGCCCCACCACAACCACAACTCCAACCATCTCCACCTCCACCGCCGCCGCAACAGTAACCAATGCGATTGTGAAGACAGTGGAGGCCATAATTAGCAGCACGGCTCCAGCAGCCAGCCAAAGTGCCAGTCCGAGCCCCAGTGGCTTTTCAACGCCCACTCAATCGCCCACTTCCTCATCCACTCCCACGACGACAGCCTCCATGGGCGGCCCGGAAGAGAAACTCAGCGTGCAGGATTTGAGCCAGACACTGCAGCACTTTGGCGTTGTTGACTATTTGGTGTTCATAGCCATGCTGGCGGTCTGCGCCGTCATCGGGGTCTATTTCGGCTTCATCGAAAAGAAGCAGAAGGCAAAGAAGAAGGGACAGCTGGCCGGCAAGGATGGGGCTGGCGCGGCCGGAGTCGAGGAGCGACGCGGCTCCGAGGCATTGGATTACCTGGTGGGCGGTCGTCAAATGAAAGTGTTTCCGGTCGCGCTGTCACTAGTGGCCAGGTGAGTTACCGTTACGGCTATATGTAAATGTTAAATTGGTATTGGCCACGTAGCTTTTGTTGTTGTTATTGTTGTTGTATCTGGCTGGATATCCAACAGGATATGTGGCACTGCTGTTTAATTGCTTTTGACGTGGCCAGAACAATAGAGAGTGAGGTAGTTTAATGTGTGCGGGGCTCTACGATTTGATGGGTTTTCCTAAAGTCAATTCCGCCTCTTCTGTTTCTTTACGTCTCTTAAAGGATAATCCTTAAAGTTGAGTGGGATGCATTTCCCTGGATGGTTTATTCTATATGAAATTCAGGCATGTATTTTGAGGGATTTTAAGAGGATAATCTCCTCAAATTGATGAGGATGTGCATACACTTGAATTCAGTAATAATATTTGCACAAATTATCGTAATGGGCTTGGCTTATCCCTGGCAAATCAATCTAAATATTTTCGGCAATTTTCCACATCGACCAAACGTGCGTATACGTAATCTAAGCAAAAGACCAGACCGTCGTCTGGCTGGACGGCAATTGTTTGGCCAGGGCAAACAGAATAACATTTTATTTAAAAGTTTTCTTTACAAGCCCCCGGATGGCGTAAACAATATTCATTGTCAGGGTCAAGCCTATTATGGCCGATGATGAGGACAATAATGATGATGTTGATAATGATGGGATTCAGGGCGATGCTGATTGTGCTGATATTGAAACGGCTTGCGGAACTTTCGCCAAGTAAATATACGAGTTTGTACCGAGAATCTGGCGTATAAATACAACTTAGCAGCTTTCTGTGTCTAAGCCAGATTGAAGTTATTTAAACTTACGCCCGCCGCCAACTCAAATAATTTGCCCAAAATTACTTTTTCTTTGCCGTTGCTATTCCTATTGCTGTTGCGGTTCGGCGGAGTGACCTTGGACGGTAGAACTGGGGGACTCTTTGACACGTTTTGGTCAAGCACCTTTCGCAGGGTGCGGCCCTTTTGTCTTAGGCGTGTTGTCGCCGCATTAATGACCAGGCCGTCAGGTCCTGGTCTCCACAATACCATACCGGTTGTACTCTAGTACTTGGTCATTTGCCTCGGCTGACAATTGTTTTGTGCGCCTTTTATTGTTATGGCATTCTATTTGTTGTCGTTTGCCTTTTGCAACAAATTCGGCCAACGTGCTTTGAATCACAATTACATGCCGCATCATTTTTTCTTCTCTTCTGTCCTCTCAAAATTTCTTTTGTGGCAGGGATATTTTTTTCAATTTTTCAAATACGAGTAGGCCCCCTGCATAAGATTGTGTGTTCGGTGTGTGTTTGTCTGCATACTTTAACGCCGCTTGTTATCAACTTTTAATGGCATTTCTCTTTCGGTTGCCCAACTTTTTTTCTGTTCTGGCAAATCATTTGTTTTGTGTGGCCGAAATTGAAATGATGATTGTTATGGACATTAATCATTAAAATCAGATTACGGAATGCACGAGAAGCCAGAGAAAGTTTTCTTTCGCCCAATGCGGACCAGACAGAATGTTAGCCCGATTACCATTTGCGCCACATTTCTGTTAGTCATAATCCAATCGATTTGCTGTTAAGAGATGAGCTTAGTAAATGCTGGCAGAGTTTCTTCTTAAATTTCTTTCACCTTCCCGCTGACTTTTGCCGTATAGCTTCGGGGCCAGTCAAGCCTGAACTTAATTTAATTAAAAACTTATTTTAAGCGAAAGGAAAATGAAATTTCAGGCTGGAGTAAAAATAAACCTTGATCAATCGGTCGTCAATTAGTGTTAGTCCAACTTTATGCCTTGGACATAATTGAGCTGGACTAATATTTTACCTCTCTCCACAGCTTCGTCTCGGGCATTTCTCTTTTGGGCACCTCGACGGAAATCTATGTGTATGGCACACAGTACGCCTTCATCCTGGTGACCCTGGCCATCTCGGGCGCCATCTCGTGGTACATCTTCCTGCCGGTGTTCTGCAACCTGCAGCTGACATCCACCTATGAGGTAAGCTGAACGTTCTCCGAATCGATGGAGATGTTAGTGTCTGCATGTTACACATTAATTCGATTTTTTGAGTGCATAAAAATCTGTATTTTCTCTAATATTTGATGGCATGCTATTGTGTAAGTAAAATTTAAGGGAAACGAGTATTTCCATGGCATTTCTTTGTGTGATAAAAACAAAGCAGTGCAAGGGTCAGACTCAGAGCCGGCGTGCAATCAGCTGAAAATGTTTTTTGCCTCCTCTGTATTTGCATGCCGTTGCAATTACATTGGGGGTTGGGGTGTCCCGTTGTTGTTCGATATCTACGAGGGTATGGGGCACACAATGCCAGCTGCAATAAGCCAGAACAATACCAATTGTCTCGACTGACATACGGAAATTTCGTTGCTGCTGTAGTTGTTCCTGGTCCTGGTAGCTGGTTTCTGGTTTCTGGCTTCTGGTAGTCGTAGTAGTTTATAAGTTAGTACTGGCAACATGGCGTATGAGTAATATTCGATTATGTATGCGCGACGTAGCCGCACAGCCACATTCTATGTGTCCGTGTACTTGTGCGTGTACGTGTACGTGTCCGTGTCCGTGTGGGTGGGCAATGTTTATTGTGTTAACCAAATGCCGAAGAACCAATGGAAAAAAAATATTTACAGTACTTCGAGATGCGCTTTAACAAATCGGTTCGCCTGCTGGGATCCGCCCTCTTCACCTGCTCAAACGTAAGTTGAATACAATTTTGAACTAAAAAAGAAAAGAATAGTTAAAAGAATCTTCCAAGTGCTCCGGAAATAGCCTTTTGTATTGACTTAACTTCTTTTGAATCTTCTTTCAATAGCTGATCTGGCTGCCCATTGTCATCTTTGTGCCTGCCCTGGCCTTTAATCAAGGTAAGAGGGCTTTCAATTGACAAATGCATTCACGGAGTGCGAGATACTCCTAGAGAAAGTACTTGTCTGCGGAAAGTGTTGACTTTTGTATAATTTTTACAGTCACCGGCATAAATATACATGTTATCACACCCATCGTGTGCGTCATCTGCATATTCTACACAACTGCCGGTGGCCTGAAGGCCGTTGTCTGGACAGATGTGATCCAGACCATTGTGATGGTGCTCGCCATTTTCTTTGTCATCATTAAGGGCACTATGGATGTGGGCGGCCTCGGTGTGGTTATCCAGCGCAACTTCGACAGCGGACGTCTCGAATGGCCGGAGTACGTGAAATTTTAATAACCTAAAGATTTCAATGATAAAATTATCACTTGCCTTTGTGTGTTTTACTTTTTGACAGACTTCTATAAAAGATTTTTCTACATTCCCTCTTATCTACCAAACAGAATGACATTCGATCCAAAAGTACGCATGTCCATGATTGCTATGATGTTGGGAAACGTGGGACAATTTGCATATCAATTGGGCTGTAATCAGATCATTATACAGCGCTACAATTCGCTGCCCGGAAAGAAGGAGATGGCCCAGACGTCGTTCATCTTCATTGTCGGATTGACTGTCCTCAATGCAGTTTGCCTATACAACGGACTCTTGCTCTATGCCACATACTACGACTGCGATCCGCTGACCACTAAGGTGGGACCAAACTGTTTGAAAGATACATTTAGCATTTTTTTGAAGGGTGAAATTGCTTGCAGTTGGCAGTGGCAAAGGATCAGCTAGTACCTCTGCTGGTGGTGCAGTCGCTTAGCTCCTTTCCTGGAGTTCCTGGCATGTTTGTGGCCGGCGTGTTTAGTGCTGCACTTAGTTCTCTGTCAACGGGTCTCAATTCACTGGCTGCTGTCTTCCTGGAGGATTACATTAAGCCGTTGAGAAAGAAGCCCATGACCGAGCATGAGGTTGCTATTACAGTGCGCCTCTGTACGGTCATTATAGGCGTCCTGTCCGTTGGCCTGGTCTTTGTGGTCGAGCGCATGGGCACTCATGTGATGCAGCTCTCCATGACCGTGGGTGCGATTGTCAATGGTCCTCTGATGGGCCTGTTTGTGATGGGACTGCTGATCCCGAGCATTAATTCAAAGGTCTGTATTCCCAAGGAAGTGCTTGAGTTAGAAAAATAAGGATAAATATTCTTGTCTATCCAGAGCGCACTGTTGGGCACCGTTGTCTCGTTCTTCTTCATGGCCTGGCTGTGTCTCTCAGCCCAAATGGCTGTTACATCGGGGGAGATGCAGTGGGAGACCAAGCCGGTAAGCACCGATGGATGTACCTACGAATTCGAGCGTCCCTTGGTAACCCCAGCAAATGTCACCATTCCAAAGGCAGAGCAAGCGTAAGTTTTCCGTTATACCTTTTGTGTAATCATCGAGTTTTTACCTTAAAAACTATTTTTACAGGCCCCTTAGTTTTGGGGAGGAGATCTATCATGTTTCCTTCATGTTTTACTCCCTGATCGGATCCGCTGTGGCTGTGGTGGTTGCCCAGCTGTCAGGCTTCTTCTTTGGCCGCAATGACCCCAAAGATGTGGACCCCGACCTGCTGTCCCCCTGCATCCGGAGATTCTATAAGACCAACTATGCCACCGTTCAGCTGGAAGAGAATACCTTAACGAATTTCAATGATAAATGTTAGAGCTATCTTTTGCCATGTACTTGTTAATAAAATTTACTATTAAGAAGGAAGATATTTCAATTCTCTTAGATAAACTATATTTTGAAACTAACTTCTGTCTTAGTGAATCGATCGAAACTAAACCAATCATTTTAATCACTTTAGTACTTTCAATTGCGCTACGGTGCTGGCATACGCAATTTGGGTGCAGTGCTCTTCATAGTGGACACGGTAAGCACTTCACTCCAGCATTTATTTGACACTAGTTTCACACTATCCGCCCTCTCTCTCCCACAGACAATCTGGCTGCCACTATGCATGTATATCCCGGCTATCACCTATAGCCAGGGTGAGTTTAATTTTGTCATGTACCCTACTATTCTCATTACTCCTCCGTCTATCCACCCATATATGTACACTCGTTGGTATGCGGAATTATTGGTATATTGCATTCAGTAACCGGCACTGGCATATATGTAATCACGCCCATTGTGTGCATCATCTGCACCTTCTACACGTGTGTGGTGAGGTCTAATTAAATCTTGCTGCCATTTTGTCAGTGCGGAGGCAACTCGAAGTCTTTGTCATTTCAGGGCGGACTGAAGGCCGTCATTTGGTCAGATGTAATACAGAGTTTCGTGATGTTCGGCTCTATTTTGGTGGTGTGCATCAAGGGCACCTACGATGTGGGCGGACTGGCGGTTGTTCTGCAACGCAACGAAGAAAGTGGACGTCTCAATGCCCCGGAGTAAGTCATGGGCGATATTGATTGGCAGTTTTCCGCTAAAAGAATTTTCCTCCTCTTAGATGGACATGGGATCCCACCGTGCGATTGTCCATGTTGTCTGTAATTGTGGGCGGAACTCTTCATAAGATACAATCCTCGGATGTAAATCAGATCTCCATTCAGCGCTTCCTCTCCTTGCCCAGCTATGAGCATGCGAAGCGTTGCATGCAAGTTTTTACACTGCTCTTGATATTCCTCTTGAGCTGTTGCTGCTACATGGGATTGGTGTCCTATGCCGTCTACCATGAATGTGATCCCATTAGCACAAAGGTAATCAATCATTTTCAAATAAGATCCTCTCAAAGCTTAGGTGCTGCGGCACAAAACTTTCCCACTCGTTTAAGTATATTATTCTTTTACTTCTAAACTCTTTGAACAGCTGGCCAAGGCTAGTGATCAGCTTCCTTCGCTGCTGATGATGCGTACTCTAGGATCGATGCCGGGTCTGCCAGGACTCTTTGTTGCCGGGGTCTTCAGTGCAGCCCTTAGTTCCCTTTCGACGGGCCTCAATTCCTTGGCATGTGTTCTTACACAGGATATTGTCCAACCCTTGCTAAAGAAACCCTTGACGGAGCGCCAGACTGCGTTTTGGCTGCGTGGGATAGTCGTTGGCTTTGGTTTTTCATGCATTGGGATGGTTAAGATCGTCGAAAAGCTGGGAAATGTGGTTCCACTTGCTACAACCGTAGGCGCTGTATCAATGGGTCCACTTTTAGGCATTTATGGCATGGGCGTGGGACTGCCATGGGTCAAGGGAAAGGTGAGTTGTCCCCTGAAATATCATTTAACTGAACCTCGATTTGAATTGTTTTTTTCCAGAGTGTCATGGTGGGTAGCCTGGTTTCCTTCCTGGTCCTGGCCTGGATATGTATCAACGCACAACTAGGTCAAATGAATGGCGAGATTCGTTATCCCAAGATGCCCGTTTCGGTCGAGGGCTGTGATTACACCTTCGACAACGCCACTGTCTTTCAGGCTATCTATGAGTACAGGTAAGTATAGGATCTCTATGGGTTCATCTTTAACATCGATATTTCTCCATCTATTCTAGTCCTTCGGATCGTAATCTTTACCACTTATCCTTTTTCTGGTACACCGCTTTTGGCGGGGTCATTTGCACAGTTTTTTCTCTGCTGGCTAGCCTGTTTTTTGGCTGGGAGGACTTGTCTCAAATGGATCCCGCCTTGATCACGACCTGCATGCGTCGATTCCTGCCCAACAAAAACTACCAAGCCGTCAAAATGCAGGATCTTTTTAAGCGCAAGGAATGCCATGCGGAGACCGAAATAAATTCTTAAGCTAAAACAATAAAGATGCAGTTTTACTTTTGCCTGAACTACTATTTTTTTTCTTAAGTCTGACTTGTAACTAATCTTGCATCTGTATGGTTGTGCATGATACTAAAGTCTGTCTTATTGAATACTATTTCAAATAGTTAAATCCTTCAAGCGATTAAAACTGACCAAAACCCTTGAAACACTTTAGTATTTTCAATATCGCTATGGTGCTGGCATACGCAATTTCGGAGCCATACTCTTCATAGTAGGCACGGTAAGTACTTCAGCCCAACATTTATTTTAACCAAGTCTCAAACTATGTCCGCTTTCTCCCGCAGATGCTCTGGTTGCCTGTAGCCATTTACGTCCCGGCTATCACCTATAACCAGGGTGAGTGTTATTTTTCTAGTGCATCAGCATGCCTAAGAACCCATTGTCTATTCATAAACGTATATATGTTTACTCGTTCGTATGCGGAATTATTGGTATATTGCATCCAGTAACCGGCACTGGCATATATGTAATCATGCCCATTGTGTGCATCATCTGCATCTTCTACACGTGTGTGGTGAGGTCCAATTAAATCTTGCTACCATTTTGTCAGTGTGGAGGCAACTCGAAGTCTTTGTCATTTCAGGGTGGATTGAAGGCCGTCATTTGGACAGATGTCATACAGAGTTTCGTGATGTTCGGCTCCATTTTGGCGGTGTGCATCAAGGGCACCTACGATGTGGGCGGACTGCCTGTTGTTCTGCAACGCAACGAGGACAGCGGACGTCTTAATGTGCCAGAGTCAGTATTGCACCATATTGATGCAGGGTTTTCCACTTAATCGTTTAGTTCCTAAGCTTAGATGGACATGGGATCCCACCGTGCGATTGTCCATGTTATCTGTGATTGTGGGCGGCACTCTTCACAAGATGCAATCCTCGGATGTCAATCAAGTCTCTATTCAGCGCTTCCTCTCCTTGCCCAGCTATGAGCATGCGAAGCGTTGCATGCTAGTTTTTACCTTGCTCTTAATATTCCTCTTGAGCTGTTGCTGCTACATGGGCTTGGTGTCCTATGCCGTCTACCATGACTGTGATCCCATTAGCACAAAGGTAATCCCACTCGCTATCAGAGTACTCTTAAAATAATGTTCCGTAATATTCTATTGCATATCTATCTAGCTGGCCAAGGCTAGTGATCAGCTCCCTTCGCTACTGATGATGCGTACTCTAGGATCGTGGCCGGGTTTGCCCGGACTTTTTGTTGCCGGGGTCTTCAGTGCAGCCCTTAGTTCCCTTTCTACGGGTCTCAATTCATTGGCTTGTGTGGTCACTCAAGATATTGTGCGACCCTTGCTGAGGAAACCCCTAACTGAGCGCCAGACTGCGTTTTGGCTGCGTGCAATTGTCGTTGGCTTTGGCTTCTCATGCATCGGGATGGTTAACATCGTGGAGAAGCTGGGAAATGTCATTCCGCTGGTCACAACCACATCGGCCGTGACAATGGGTCCACTTTTGGGCATTTATTGCATGGGCGTGGGTCTGCCATGGGTCAAAGGAAAGGTGAGTTATCCTCTGATATATAATACAATTTTTCCTTCATTTGAATGGGTTCCTTGCCAGAGTGTCATGGTGGGCAGCCTTGTTTCCTTCCTGGCCCTGGGCTGGATATGTGTGAAGGCTCAGCTGGGGAAAATGAATGGCGAGATTCGTTATCCCAAGATGCCCGTTTCAGTCGAGGGCTGTGATTACAGCTTCGATAACGCCACTGTCTTTCAGGCCATCCATGATTACAGGTAAGTATAGGATCTCTATGGGTTCATCTTTAACATCGATATTTCTCCATCTATTCCAGTCCTTCGGAGCGTAATCTTTACCACTTATCCTTTTTCTGGTACACCGCTTTTGGCGGGGTCATTTGCACAGTTTTTTCTCTGCTGGCTAGCCTGTTTTTTGGCTGGGAGGACCTGTCTCAAATGGATCCCGCCTTGATCACGCCCTGCATGCGTCGATTCCTGCCCAACAAAAACTGCCAGGCCGTGAATATGCAGGATCTGTTTAAGCGCTAGGATTGCGATGCTGACACTGTAAATGATTCTTAAGTTTGACAAATAAAGATATACTATTTCCCTCTGCCTAAACGACTTTTATTTGGCAGTGTTTTGTCCAAGCATGCATATATCACTTTATCAGTCCACCCTGTAAATACGCATTCATCAAAATAATCTATGTTCTGCTTTCTGTTTGATCTATTTATTGTAGTATTTCGAAAGACGTTTCGACAGGCGTATCCGCATCTTTGGATCCTGTCTTTTTGTTGTGATGAATGTGAGTAGAAGTTCTGGCTTGATTGTTCTCTCAAAACTAATCATTTTTATATCTCAGATACTTTGGCAGCCCATATGCATTTATGTTCCGGCCCTGACTTTAAACCAAGGTACGTTAATCCCGTCTTAATCCTGGCTTGTTATGCGAGTATATCTTCATCTTTTCCTTGTTCTACAGTTTCTGGGATAAGTGTTAGCAAGATTGTTCCCATGACCAGTATGGTATGCATTTTATATACCAGTGTTGTAAGTACCCAAAAACCTCGCTCTCACATAAGTTTCTCCTGAGATGAATTAAAAAACCTTATGGTTTTTAGGGCGGCATAAAGGGCGTCGTATGGACAGATGTGATTCAGGGCATTGTGATGATAGGTTCCATGGCCTTTGTCATCGTCAAGGGCACCTTGGACTTGGGTGGCTTGAATGTTGTGCTCGACCGGAATCGCCAGTTCGACCGGTTGGTTGGTCCAGAGTAAGTTTATTTTTAAGGTCTCAATCTTCATGCTTATAGGATTGCCATGCTTAATGAATGAATCTTCTTCAGCATGACCTTAGATCCTACTGTGCGAATGGGTGTCCTTGCTTTGTTCATCGGTGGGGCTTTCTTCAAGCTCCAGGCAAATGGCATCAACCAGAGCATTGTGCAGAGATATCTTACCTTGCCAAACTTCAGAGCAGTGAAACAAGCAATACTATTATCGTTAACTGGCTTTATGATTGTCCTATTGATGTGCGTTTATATTGGAATGCTGGCATTTGCTGAATTCTATCACTGCGATCCCATTACTACTGGTGTAAGTAGATCATTATAAGAAATTATAATTTGTAATACTATATCTATCTTGCAGTTGGCCCGTGCAAAGGATCAAGTTATCCCTCTGTATGTGATGAAAAGTGTTGGGACTTTTCCCGGCCTGGTGGGGCTCTTTGTGGCTGGAGTGTTTAGTGCTGCTCTTAGTTCACTTTCCACGGCACTCAACTCCCTGTCGGGTGTGATTCTGACGGACTTCATAGAACCGTTCCGCAAGAAGCCCCTGACCGAGCGTCAAACCGCCTTCGTGCTGAGGGGTGTGGTTGTGGCCTTTGGTCTACTGTCAATGGCCAGTGTTCCAATTGTGGAGAAACTTGGTCTGGTCATGCAGTTGTCCTCGACAGTGGCTGCCATTACTTGCGGTCCCCTCCTGGGAGCTTTCAGTGTGGGAATGCTTCTGCCATTTGTAAAAACCGAGGTTTGATTTACAATGGATTTTTTTTTGTATTTTATGACAATTAACCCTCCCCATTGAAGAGTCTCCTCACTGGCATTTCGTGTGCCTCAACCTTCACAGCCTATATTGTGGTAAGAGCTCAAATCGCCATATTTACTGGCCAAATGACGTCGCCCACGAAGCCCGTCTCTGTGGAGGATTGCGACTATCTTTTCGATCTGCCTGACAACTGGAATGCCACTACAATGGCGTATGTATATTGTCCCAAGTGGGCGAAGCCAAGCAGGAAAATATCTTAATGTTATCCTTTTTTCCATCACAGAACCCCAGCTGAAGACAAGAGCTTTAGTATCCATGAGATCTCGTTTTTGTGGTACACTACAGTTGGATCTGTGGGCACCTTAGTCGGATCGCTCTTGGCCACCCTATACTTTGGGCGGCAGGATCCTCGGCTGGTGGATAAGGAACTGGTTAGCCCTGTCCTGCGCAAATTCTGGTACGGCGAATACGAGAGTGTGGCCTGTGGTGATAAAACGGAGCTGGCACTCCATGAATCTGTGACTCAACCAAAACTGGATCTGCCTGAAAAGTCCTAGAAGTAGTCATCTTTTATTAAGATATCGCAATAAATGTGTATTCTATCAACTAATGCATTGCATCTTTGTAGTTTTTCTTAGATGTAAGAATTGTTTTGTACCCACACCTAACCGAATGCTGAAGCTTGACTCTTTTAGCTATTCCTGCCTGTGCCTTTCCACCAGAATCAGAGTTTTTTTTAGATCTGGCGAACCAATATACATACTTATACATACTCATTCTTTCAGTACTTTGAGAGACGTTTCAGCAGGCGAATGCGTTTGTTTGGGGCAGCCCTTTTCGTGCTGAAAGCGGTAAGATGATCACACTAGGATTTTCAGTTGAATATCCATTAACTGATTATCTATCTTTTTAGATTGTGTGGCTACCCATAGCTGTCTACGTTCCGGCCCTTACCTTCAACCAGGTGACTGGAATTGGGATTCACACCATCACACCCATTGTGATCGTCATTTGCACCTTTTACACCTGTGTGGGTGGCCTCAAGGGCGTTGTCTACACCGATGTGGTACAGAGCGTGATCATGTATGGATCCCTGATTGTTATCATGATAAAAGGAACTTTGGATTTGGGTGGATTCGGTGTTGTCTGGCGGCGCAATCAGGAAGGTGGACGTCTCAATACGCCAGAGTAAGATGATCCTCCATCAGCATAGAGATACATTCTCATTTAACATTTCTTTAAAACTCCAGTTGGACTATGGATCCCACCGTTCGGCTGAGTGTATTCTCTGTGTTTGTGGGCGGTGTAATCTTCAAGCTTCAGAGCACTTCCATCAATCAGGCCACAGTGCAGCGTTTCATGTCTCTGCCATCACTGAAGCACATCAAACAAACCCTTTACACCTTTACCATTGGTCTGATTCTGCTCTACTGTGGCTGTATCTATATCGGTTTGGTGTGCTATGCCACCTACTACGACTGCGATCCCATGTCAACAGGTGTAAGTAGTACTCATTAAGTTACTGTTGTAAGGAGAAGGAAGCGATATTTTAACTAAGACAAATTCTGTACATCAGCGAGTATGTTTTTTGTAAAACTGTTATTTCATTTAGCTGGCTGGACGTCGGGATCAGCTGGTACCTCTGCTGGTGATGCGCGTCTTGGGTGTTGTTCCTGGCCTGCCAGGACTTTTCGTTTCGGCCGTCTTTAGCGCAGCCTTGAGCTCGCTTTCCACGTTGCTGAACTCTTTGTCCGCCGTTATCCTGGAGGACTTTGTACGCCCAAAGATGGGAAAATCGATGAAAGAGAGCCATGTGGCTCTGACAATGCGTTTGGTGGTGATCATCTTTGGAATTAGCTCTATTTTTATGGTCTATGTGGTGGAGAAACTGGGCATGGTGCTGCAGTTGTCGGCAACACTCCAGTCGAGCTTGTACGGGCCCATGTTGGGCGTTTTCACGGTTGGGATGCTAATGCCTTGGGTGGGCGAAAAGGTAAGAAGAAAGCTCCTTATTTAACTTCTTTCATAATTGGCTTTTGGCTTTTTTGCAGAGCACCTTTGTGGGAAGCATTTGTGCATTTTTAACCATGGCCTGGATAGCTGTCAACGCTCAGATCGCCAATGTCACAGGATCCTTCAGACACAAAAAACTACCTGTCTCCGTTGAGAATTGCGACTATGAGTTTGATATGAATCGATACCTCAACTCTACATCGGAACAGTAAGTCTTGACTATAAACGACAAGTTCTGTGTAACTATTTCGATTGCCTTTATTCAGGGAGCATCACAGTGGATCCTCTGTGTACCACGTTTCGTTTTTGTTATACGCCTTGTTGGGTGCATCGCTCACAATTATCATCGCGAACCTGGCCACATTCATATTCGGTCGTCAGGATGTCAAGGATGTAGATGAGGAACTTCTCGCTCCATTTGTTCAACGATATTTGCGAAAGAATAAATATTATGAGGGTGTGGAGCTGAAGAAGAGAACTAATAATTTATAATCAGCAGTACAAAATATCGACTAAACAATAAGCTGGAGAAAGCATCACTTATAAATTATGTAATTGCGGATGTGTACACTCGAACTAGGTTTAACTTTTCCGGGTATTTGGTTCTTAATATTATATTCAAAATTTGTTCGAAATTTCTTGGAATTTTTGGTTTTTATATTTCTGGATATGATTTGTAGATATAACAGATTTAAACATTTTGTAAACACTTTAACAACTCCAGTCACGATCCATGGATAAACATTTTCGCCATAGCCCAATGCAGATGTGACATTAGAGTTGGCTAGCTTTACCTTAAAGACAGATACCCTTCTAGTACCCCAGTACCCCAGATATGGTACCAATCTCCACGGTCACGTCTCCCAGCTATTAGTCGAAGAGTTGCAAGCCAACGCTGGTCTTCAATTGCAATTGACAATTGTCTTTTGGGCTACCCTTCGCCTACTCGGCTAGCTCTGAGTCGGTCCCCAGAATCCACTAACAAAATACGTAGCATCGATTTTCGAAAACGAAAATTTCATTGGTCGAAATCTTATTGCTGAGCCGAAGGAGTCCTCGTCCACTATATGGAGAGTGCCATTGGAGCAGTGCCCAAGACCAAGAAGAGGAAAAAAGAGAATTTGAAAAAGATGACCAAGGCAATCAATACGAACCCTAGTAGTCCTGGAAAATTACTTCGAAAGAACCCAATCAGCCAGGCATAGCTGAATATAAAACGTAAAAATCTATCAAAACTATTTTTGGCATTTTAGTAAAGAAAAAAAGTTAAGGCGCAGAACGTAAAGCGTCGAACTGTTTATCGACTTGGATACGTATTGCGAGCTCGGCATGGAACACCTCGATCGGTATCATGGGCAGGCCTCACGTCTTGACTCGGAGGGCAATCGCAACGATCCCCCTTCGAAGTCAATCCAACGCCGCATCGACAATACTGAGAAGAACTCATCAGAGACAAACAACACAGCCAGTGCTGATCCCAAAATGTGGCTTGGATCATTAGACAGCGACTACTCTTTGCTTGGATCACCCGATAGTGGCAGCAGCGACTACTCTATGTTTGGATCATCCGATAGTGACGAGGGTAAGTGCTGCCGCGACAGCTACAATCACGATCAGGGATCTTCAAGGCTCCTGTGTTCAAAAAGTGACGCCAGTTCTCCTATTCGCAAAGGTAAGGCCTATATGGTTTCTATTAAAAGAATGTGCGTAATATCAAATAAATTCGCTTCAAGGTTCCAGCTCCCCGGACGAGAGGATGACACCCGAAGATCCAATGCCATACGATTTAAGCATAAAACGCAACCGTCCAATGGACATATGTACAACCATGAGCATCACCCCACCATCTTCGGTGAGCTTGGCTTCATCTGATCCCTTGTCCACGGAATCGACCCCGGTCTATCCGTCAAGCAGCAGCTTGGAGATGCCACGCCAGTCTTTTGTGGAGTGTAAGTGGCCTGCTAGAAAGCCTACGGGATCTCCGCTATATCTCTCCTTCACAGGTCCTCCTCTGTCACGCCAACCATCGCCCCCACCAGGTACGTCTGTGCCCATAGGCATGAACGAAATTTCAGAGCAGGAGGGAAGAGCAGCTGACTTGAAGGATAAGTTAAAAATTAAGCGGGTCAGGGTCCTAGTGATGGTGGAGACCGAGGACCACCATAAAGAGCAATCCGAGGATAAACCTAAGAACATCACAGCAAATCCTAAACACAAGGACACTTACCAAAGATGCAATACCCAGTCAATGCCCTCTGCAGAACATACTTCTGCAACCCCCTCATCGTCCTATATGACATTATACAGAGTACCTGGCCGCTCTTATCAGCTGTCTGCAAGCGTCAGCCAGGAGGACTCTTCTTCACTAAAGGGAGACCGGTTAACGAGCAAGGAGGACATTAATACTCTGACGGGAGAACTGTTGAAGAACCAACTGATGACCCGTCACCTGATGCCGTTGAAGTCGCGAATACCGACGCCAGCGATGCCCGACAAGCCGGTGGGACCCATTCTTTACAACGCCGCTGGGTGTAAGAATAGACAGAGTTGTTCGGGCGATGAATTGGAACTTCAGTTCGAGCCAACAGATGGTCAGAGCGGTCGGCCAAGAAGGAGCGTCTTGGGTGATCTCTCGAAGCTTCCAGATACATGGACCGATGGAAGATTCACACCACAATCGATGTCGTCCCAATCGTTCGAGTCCATTGGAGGCATCGACGGTGCGATGAGCTGGAACTCAGGTGTTTCCGCTATGCGAACCGAGGCGGATACGGACAGATCAAGTATGTGGGAAGGGAAACGGCCAGCGAGGTTCAAGGGCCAGAAGATACCACGGGAAGGCGACTTTCGGAGCTATTTTGAGTTGGACGAGGTATCGATAAAGATCCTGTGGACCGTGGCCTACCACCAGCCTACACTGGTGGGTTTGCATGATCGAATTCTGGGCTGCATGGAGAGATTCTATCACCACCGCTGCCCAGTTCGTGACGAGTTGATCTTCCAGTGGTACCTATTAGAAGGCTTTTACCCTATATTTTGGCTTCTGGAGGCACCTCTAGAAGAGGTGATACAGTCGTCCGATGAGCAGCTGGACATGATGATCCAGGAGTTTACGTATAGTGACCGCATTTCGCAGAGTATCCCAGTGACTGAGGACATGGCCAAATATATGGTCTGCGCATACTTTCGCGTCCTCTACAACTACGCCATAAACAGGAAAATGGACATTCTCAGTCGCACTCTACTCCGTTGCCGCTTCGCCGTGCACGTGGTGGAGGTGTTCATGTTGGAGCAGCGTAAGCGTCCGCTCGGAGACACGATCAACAGCTTTGAATTGTATAAATGGTCTTGGATACACGAGGGCCGCCTGAAAACCATCTTGGAGGAGCCCTTGCAAACCGGTAACGAGCGGGCCACTCAGGCCGAGACTCAGGGGCTGTGCATCCGCACCCCAAACAGCGACTCTTTCAGCGAGTTTTATGTTAACCAGCAGCTTCCGCGACCCGATTTCCATGCCATCAACAACGTCAGTGTCGGTCTGCGCCGGTATATTAGCAAGAGCTTTTCAGAGACTTTAATTCCCTGTAGCTTTCCTTGCCCCATTCAAGGCTGTGGACAAGATCTGAGCCCGAGTATCGTGATGTCACATTTCCTCACCAACCACTGCCGCCGCATGGAAGAGATCTGGATGGGCGACCGCATGATCTGCCTGTTCTCCCCGGTCTGCTATCCCCCCCGACTGAACTACTGCATTTGCATGTTGGCCATACTGGACGGAAAGCACAAAACTAAATCGCACCGCCCCCGGTACATCCGAAATTTGGGTTTGCCAACGCGTGAACTTTACTTTGCGGAGCACCTATTAGTCACTGTGATGTTCGCCAAGATCGACAAGAGTGCACTGGTACGTGAAACCATTGAAAGCGATGAATTCCATGAAAACGAGTTGGACACACCTCGCACTGCGTTCTCTTTGTCGGATGCTGTGGATTTCCATAATACCGAATATCTTCCGGAAATTATAGACAAAAAGGAAGTGAAGGTGGAACCGAACCCCGATCTGGATGATGAAGAGAAGACTGATGTAACATCCGATTCAATTTATCCACGGGCTGGTCCAGTGCACTTTCCTGAAACGGAGCCACAACCTGTTGACGAAAATCAGCTCTACGTATTTTGGCTGATGAGCCATGACAAGCTCCCCCGGGATGTGAAAGTTCGCTTATATGTCTACGCGCATGAGCGCGGCGTGTGTGGCGAGAACCGCAATTTGCTCAAGCCCATTCGTATGTCCAAGTTTATCGATGTACCCAATATGTTGGATAACCATAAAGACAGCTGCTTGATCATGGATCATCCCACCATGGCCGCGATTTCCAGCAACTTTAAAGACATTGTTTATGTGGACGCTCGCCCCGTGTATGGGGAGCGATATAGTGCTAATGAATCCAGCGATGAGATGTGGGTTGTGCAGCCATAGAAGTATAATACATAGGTTCTAAAACTCCCTCAAGAAAAATGATGCCTAGCCGAAGCGTCTAACTTCTCTATACAGGCTCCCCTTAAAGCACCCCAGAGAGCACTTATTTCCTTTTTGCGTGTCCCTTTGTGGTCACTTACTAAATATATTTTTGTCATTCAGATGAATAAAAGATCAAAGGTTGTCTTTTCTTAAATGCAATGGAATGTAAACATCTCTAAATCTATGGAAAGCGAATTGCCTTGACGTTTTGAAAGGGTTTCGCAACTCTTTAGAAAGGAGCTCTGCAACAATTTATAATATATCTTTATAATTTTGGGATGATTTTAGTACAAACAATGGCAGAAAGTTGTATGTCAAGAGAGGAATACGAATCGTTTTCTGATTCCGTCTCTTGCCATACAACTGGCTGCCATCGCAGATGAGCTTTGAACTTAAATATGGACAAAATACTATCTTTTTTGCAGATTTTCTACGCTGGAACCACCATTGACACGACGACGTGGAGTTGGATTGCTACGGAAGCACGGCGGATAGGCCAGGACTGGGCGGGAAATCTGAGAGGGTTCCTGACAAGAGGCACGATTTCTGCTGGAGGGCCTGTGGTGCCTTGACTTTAATGATTGGACTTCGGGTTGCACAGCACGGTTACTGCCGATACCGGATAGGGCTTGCTTCGACAGATTAGGCATGCTGGAGGCGGGTGTTCTATTCTGGAGGCGTGGCATCGATGATGGCTCAGATGGCGATGGTCGGCATTTCTTGCATTCCTCCTCCATGCAGGGCTGACGCATTTCGGTGTGGTATATGTGGGGGTCTTGTTGCTGCCACAACTGATGCTGTGGCCCTCTCATAGTGGGTTCGTTTTCATCGTTTCCCCCTGTCGATCGCCTTTTTCTACGTTCCCGTTCCCGTTCCCGCTCTCGCTCCCTCTCATAATCTCGTTCGGCGTGGTGGCGCCGTCTGTCCAACTTGGCTTGGTTGAGGGCTCTATAGTGCACGGTTTGGTTGTCGATTAGCATTTGGGTGATGAACTTGAACTGGTTCAAGCTCGTCTCGTTCTGATCGTCGATTTCTGCGGGGCTACAGTGAATATTTTGGTTGTGATATTGCATAGTCAAAAACTTACTGGCATTGATATCACGAAACATTTTGTTCAGCAACTTCTCCTGAAGCTGCATCTCCGACGACAGTCGCTCCATCTTTGATATGGACTCCTCAAAGCACTTGGACACCATTTTTTCCACGGCTCCCTGAACCGTCTCCAGGACATTGTCGTGAATGATGCTAAAGAAGTCCGCAAAGGATTCCTGTAGCTCCTGATTCGGATCGTGGGTCATTTCTGGGTGTCGATCGCGATCGCGATCGCAATGGCGTTGTCCGGTCTTGTCGTCGCCTGCCGATATGCGTACAGGACTTTTTGTGCCCGCCATCGAATCTTTGCTCACACATACCACGGCAGGCAGTCGAAAGGCCACGTTTCGTGGTGGCGCAGTCGGCTTAAGAGCTGATGGGGGCTTATAGGCCATATTTTTGATGCTGCTCGACCGTGTCTGTTTTCGCTTGGAATGCTTGACGTTGGATCTTCCTAGATATTCCGGTCCTGACACGTCCGCGTAGCGCATTCCCAAGCGAGGTGTCAAATTCCTGGCAGAGCTTGCTGAACGCTCCGATGGCCGGCGCGATGGACCGCGTTTGTAGCCATCTTTGGCCGTGTAGGATCGCTTCAGAATGTCGAAACCGTGCTGTGTGGTTGATTTGGTAAAGCAGTAATTTGGAAACATGACTTCTTGACGAAAATTTATATATATCTGTATGCGGTTGTCACTTTCATCGATTTTTCATCAAATTTTCATATTGGGTTTTAGTATTATTTTTAAAATATGAAAGGTAACACCAAACAAAATAAATGAGTGATCAGTCAAGCTGGATTTAGATAGGGCAAGTGTAAGTTGGAGCTAGGTCTTAGGTCTCATTTTTTAAAAGTCCTCCATTGTAATGGCGCAGGAACATCCATATTGTATATATATCCATACATATTGGGAATACAAGATTTGGTATTCTAATTTCCACCTTTCTTTAGTAACAAGGTTAGTTTTTTACTGAACTAGAGATGGCACTATCGGTACGTGAGCCTACTACAATGTGTTACGTATGGGTCCTGTGAAACGAAGTCTTTACAATTTGGAGACAGTATTTCTTCATTTCTGATAGTAGCTATTTCTTCTGTTTTTATTCTAGTTGTGAATTTCTATTAGGTATATGTATATCCTGTAACTATAATCTGACATCTTGTCAAAAATAAATTGATAATTAAAATAATGTAAGTCAATGCTTTCAAAACACTTTATGCTAAAATTGAATCAATCAACAACCAAAGTTATTGTCCATTTCTTGTTTGTAAGTTTACAACTTAGAGGGTCACAAATAAGTTATAGAAAATTATAATTGCAAAATTGCTCGACAGTCAGCGGCAGTCCTCAGTGAGTTCCTTAATAGAATTTTCTCCGCTGGCCGCGTCCAATGAAGCGCATTCCCCAGCGCAAATGTTGCTATACACTTTTATCAATTTATTTTTCCTCATCAGGAGGCCTATAGTATGGAGGCCTCATCTACCGGACTGTATACATATTTCACTGCTATTAAAAATCAGGAAAAGGGGAGACCATATTTAAAGAGGGTGAAATGAAAAGGACTTAACCAGTCATGAGGCAAATACAAACAGAATATCTCTACAAAGTTGCATATACGAGTATACATAAATGTATCTACGTATTTGCGTGATTCTCTGTTCGAACTTTGCATAGCACTCGTATATTTTCTATTTATTGAGACAATAATACCTCTGGCTGTTTGTTGGGCCGCAGAAACCAATATGTTTTCATTGTCTGTTGGGTTTGTCGCTCAATTTGTTTGCTCTGTTGACTTTCTCTGGTGACGTCAGCCGAGGCCACAGACAAATTTCCCATCATCACAACAATTATAAATGAAGTGAGAGCAAAAATGAGCCGCAGGCCCCATCATCCTGGTCGTCCTTGTGCCCATTGTGCGCTGGGGCGCACCGAAGGAGATTTTCCAGCGCGTGCCAAAATGAATGAAAACGCAAGAGAGGGACACATTGTGACATTTGTGAGAATTTGTGGCCTTTATTCTGCTTTCTACACATAATTATGAAATAAATATTAGCTTAAACCAAATTGACTACAACTTTATGCTCTATTAACTCTTAGGACCTACTTATGCCTAATAGAATTTGGTTTCAGATGCTTGCACATGTTCTGTATAAGTATAAATACTATATGTACAGGGGATGAGATGGAATTTTAATGGCCTTAACTGCTAGTTAGGCCTGAAAAGAAATGAAATCATGAGATTTTCCTGCCAACACAAATAAATCATCAGTCTGTTTAATAGAATACAAATAGGAGAGTGTCTGAAATTAGCTAAGGGAGTACTTAATTTCACTCAAAATGATACTATTTCTGATATTTCGAACTTCCTCTTAGAAGTATGAGTAGTATGAGTGTTGAATGAAAATTCTAGAGAATACTCGTGGAACGATACAAAATATTCCTAAATAAAAATATATTTTCAAGGCATTTCAGCTTAATCGTTTAGAGACACTCAGAAACTCGTTTATCTTTCCAAATTTCAGCTTCAGCTTAGCGTTAATTAAAAGTTACACAAACGCCAGTAAAGTAAGTACTAGATAATGAGTAGATACCTATTATTAGATCGAAAATGCATATAGTAAATACATAGAGTACTCGTAATATTAAATGTTTGAAATTCGTAGCGTAGACTTGGCATACTTATACGTACAGTTTAGATTTGGCTTTCACTATGCCTAGTACAACTATCGAACTTATTGTCTAAGCCTCTCGTGCAGTCGCAGTCCTTTACCATTCTAGAGGAACTCCGCATCGCTGAAGGATGTGGGCCCGTGGACCGCAAACGTTGAACGCTTGCGGGTCGTGTGCGCCAGCTATCATACCTCCGACATGGCCGGCACGGTCACCACCTTGCTGGGTCGCTCGCAGATTACCACCCGGGCATTCGTCTTGTTGGTGGAGCGTCGCGACACCGTCAGAGAGGTGGTCAGCGTCCTCATCGAGTCGCAGCTGTTGTGCAGTCGGCGCCCCACCGTGTGGCAACGGTTCTGCTGCGAGTTGTTACGATATGACTTGCAACAGCAGGTGAACCATTTGAAGGGTGGAAACCGACTGCGAGGGGAGAACGTAAGAGGAAAAGGCAATAAATAAAAGATAAAGCAGAGGAAAATGAATAAAGCCATATTTCTAAATATTTATATAGCATTCTAGGTCCAAGATTATCGGCACTATCACACCGCACATGCATTTCATAGTTCTAAGTGCACATACGAGTATATAGTATAATAGACCTTACCTCAGTGTGCGAAAGACCTGCGAGGAGAACAGACAGTAGATCAGGGGATTGGCCGCCGAGTTTAAGGGAGCCAGGCTCTGGATGAAGGTGGCGATGGCGATGTTTGTCTGCGAGTGTGGTATCTGGCCAAAGACCTGCAGCAAATCGAAGATGATGTACGGCGACCAGCAGATGATAAACACAAACACAATGGTCAGGGTCATCTTCACTGTCTTGACCTTGGCCCGTGGAATGATGCCCCTGGAGCTGGCTCGTCTTGCAGGAGCCGAACCAAAACCAGCTCGCTCTGAAAGGAACATGCAATTAAATTCGAGTTCCGCTAGGACTTAAAGTAGATGAATACCTGTGGGGACAAATATAGAGCCCTTGGCCCAAATTGTCTTGACTATAATCGCATAGCATGCGGAGATGATCAGAGCGGGAAAAGCGAAAAGTGTGGCGGAGACGAGGCTCATGTACACCTGCCAGGCCATGGGAGAGCCCAGCTCTATCCAGCACTGCGGATGACCCTGGATGAGCTTCTCCTCGTACAGCACAAGGATGGGCAGCGAGAAGAGGGCTGAGATGAGCCAGGCGCCAGTCACCAAATGACGAGCTCGCTTCCCTAAGGTGAATAACGAAATAAAATATACTCTTACATATGAATCTCCAGCTATATTTCTCTGAAAACATTTCGCTTTGGACAAAATCGTTTGGCAATTAGAAAAGTTTTCGCACAAAGACTTACACGACTTTGAGAAGTTCATGGGATGCGTTATTGCATCGTATCTGTCAATGCTCATGGCCACCAGCACGTAGGTGGAGGAGTAAGTGACGCACACCTGCGAGAACCGTATAACCTTGCAGGCCAGATTGCCCGCCCGCCACGAAATCGTGATGCGCCATATAATGTCCGTCAGCACATTGAGCAGACCCACGCACAGATCTAAATGAGAGTCAGGTGAATGTGGAAGCTAGGGGGAAATTGCTAGGGCAACCACCTCGTCCCTTCTCACCTGCGAGGGCCAATTGCTTGATGAAGTAATTCATCCGCGACTTGCGATTCTTGTTGATAAACATCACGAAGAGCACCGCGGAATTTCCCAGCACGATGACGGTGAAGAGTATCCACAGCACCGCAAATTGTTCCGTCTGGAAAGAAGCAGATTTCGGTCACATTTCATTAAACACTTATGAAATTCATTGTCAACAAAGCGTTAAGAACGGAAATCACGCATAAAACTCAATTTAATACCCGCCCATACACACGCGCACACACTTCGTTGTTTATGGCTCTTTAAATAGCCATAAAAATGATAGAGCCAGAGCCCGAGCCCGACCTGGTCGGGCAGGGAGTGGGCCCTGTCGGGCAGGATGTGCCAGCGGAAGTTTGCTGTTTCCAGCTCAGTACTAACAAGACTAGGACAACAGCAGAGCCAGCCCACACACACACACACACACAGTTGCTCTTTCGCATACACCCACACACCCCACACACCCACAGAAATAGTAATGATGAAAAGGCAGACAGCAAACGTTTTGTGCTATTTTCTTTTTCTGGCTGAGGAAATTGCTGCCAAAATGAAGTGCCGAGAACTGTCAGTGGGAAATCAGTACAAATATAGCTACACTCTAAGCGTTCCTAGGAAATCCAAAAATATACGCATAAAAAGTAATATCAAATTTCCATTTCACAAGTGCTGATTAAATTGAAAATTGTATTACTTCATTATTATTTGGTTTATAATATGTGAATGCCAAATGATAGTAGAGTAGATTATCATGTTTCATAGGAATAATATATAAGGTCCTGAAGGTTGAATGAAACCATTCGATATACATTTTTGTGCGTAAAAAACATTTCCGAAAAGATGAATGTTTTCCTCAAAATTAAATATATACTTGGAAGGCGTTTACATCTCTCAAGACTCACATATATCGAAGGTAAGTTTGAATTATGGCCTCGAGGTCTGAGCAGTCAGACGCCAAGCAAACTTGTCCCGAAAAAAACTTGACAGGCGACGTCCTTGGTTCGCCCAGACTGAGAAGACGCCCGAGCTTATGCTACATATTTTTCTGTGGCTCATACACGTTACTTATGTTTGCAGTATTCACTTACTTTCTTTTCTCGGGCCTAAGTGAGAAAGAAAGAGATGTTTTTTTGTGCCGCCGACTTCTTGGCGCTGTAGGCCTTGGACCACTCTGTTGTCTGCTAGTCCATCATGTTGCGCAAATTGGAGCATAAATCAACAAATGAACAAACCACGACCAGGGCCCAGCTATTTCTACTCATTTTTTCCACATCCTGTCTGCACCGTTTTTCATTATTCGCCGGTGTCGCGTTTATTATTAAATGTGGCTGCTGTTTCTGCCCCAAATCACATGTTGAAAGCAAATTTCCACACTTTTTCTTACAGATTGGAGTCGAGCTTTGATTTTGTTCCTCCTCGAAATGAGTTGGCAGTTTTCTTAAAGCCTTTTTCGGCTTTCTGTCTTCAAGTGTTTGTGTTCTCGCCAAGTTGAGTGCAATTTTCTACCATGACTTTTGAGAATATTCTTCTAGGATATGCTCGACTGAACCTAACTCAAGGCAGGCCAAACTTTTCACGCGTTTCAAAAGTTTTTCCCATTTGATGTTGGTTCAGCTCCTATTTTTATTAGCGCCTATCTTTCGGGTGAAATTCGCACGTTTTGTGCTCCTTTTTTTGCGGAAAGTGTTGGCAAAATATTTGCGTTTACAGATTCACATATTTCCCACTGAATAGGAGTAGGTTTTGGGGGAAGGAGTATACGGGTGTTTTTTTTATACATCGTGAATTTCTCAGAACTGCTAAAAGTCGTGCTACTTTAAAAAAGTCCCTAAATGGTTTTACTTCTGTACGAGAACTGTTTGATGTGGGATAAATGTATTATTTTAAATATGGACACACATAGAAAACGACAAAAATGTATCCTTTTTCCTTTTTAAAATATATTTTCGGGAGTTTAAAGTTCAATTACCACTTGAATAACCAGAGGGTCGGAATTAAGGTGGATAGATATATATTTCTTTCATAGATAAAACGAGGGGGAACGTTGTGAGTTGCTGCGGACACCGCAACTCTACATTTATACCCGATACTTAGTCAGTATGGCTCTTCTCCGGCAGACGCCGCTAATATTAAACGGCACGACAAAGACAAAGTCCCTTCCGCCTCCTGTGGGGCGAAATTTTGAAATGTATGTGTAATAGTGACATATTACAGAAGTCTGGATACAAAATGTCGTTGCTCTAGCTCTTATAATCTTTGAGCCCTAGGCGCTTATAGGGACGGACAGACAGACGGGGTTCAATCGACTCGGCTATTGATGCTGATCAAGAATATATATACTTTATCCCTCTGGACGTTACACACCTCCATTTTCACCACAAATCTAATATATGTATGTACGCCTACACTCATTTTAAGTATCTTGATTTTTATTGAATAATTATTATTTTTGATTTTTTTTGAATAATTGTTATTATAACTGTTATTCTTGATTTTTATTGAATAATTGTTATTATAACTGTTATTCTTGATTTTTTTGAATAATTGTTATTATAATTGTTATTCTTGATTTTTATTGAATAATTGTTATTATAACTGTTATTCTTGATTTTTTTGAATAATTGTTATTATAATTGTTATTCTTGATTTTTATTGAATAATTGTTATTATAATTGTTATTTTTGATTTTTTTGAATAATTGTTATTATAATTGTTATTCTTGATTTTTATTTAATAATTGTTATTATAACTGTTATTCTTGATTTTTATTGAATAATTGTTATTATAACTGTTATTTTTGATTTTTTTGAATAATTGTTATTATAATTGTTATTCTTGATTTTTATTGAATAATTGTTATTATAACTGTTATTCTTGATTTTTATTGAATAATTGTTATTATAACTGTTATTTTTGATTTTTTTGAATAATTGTTATTATAATTGTTATTCTTGATTTTTATTGAATAATTGTTATTATAACTGTTATTCTTGATTTTTTTGAATAATTGTTATTATAATTGTTATTCTTGATTTTTATTGAATAATTGTTATTATAACTGTTATTCTTGATTTTTATTGAATAATTGTTATTATAACTGTTATTCTTGATTTTTTTGAATAATTGTTATTATAATTGTTATTCTTGATTTTTATTGAATAATTGTTATTATAACTGTTATTCTTGATTTTTTTGAATAATTGTTATTATAATTGTTATTCTTGATTTTTATTTAATAATTGTTATTATAACTGTTATTCTTGATTTTTATTGAATAATTGTTATTATAACTGTTATTCTTGATTTTTTTGAATAATTGTTATTATAACTGTTATTCTTGATTTTTATTGAAAAATTATTATTATAACTGTTATTTTTGATTTTTTTGAATAATTGTTATTATAACTGTTATTCTTGATTTTTATTGAATAATTGTTATTATAACTGTTATTCTTGATTTTTTTGAATAATTGTTATTATAACTGTTATTCTTGATTTTTATTGAATAATTGTTATTATAACTGTTATTCTTGATTTTTTTGAATAATTGTTATTATAATTGTTATTTTTGATTTTTATTGAATAATTGTTATTATAACTGTTATTCTTGATTTTTTTGAATAATTGTTATTATAATTGTTATTCTTGATTTTTATTTAATAATTGTTATTATAACTATTATTCTTGATTTTTATTGAATAATTGTTATTATAACTGTTATTCTTGATTTTTTTGAATAATTGTTATTATAACTGTTATTCTTGATTTTTATTGAATAATTGTTATTATAACTCTTATTTTTGATTTTTTTGAATAATTGTTATTCTTGATTTTTATTGAATAATTGTTATTATAACTGTTATTCTTGATTTTTTTGTTATTTGATTTTTTTGTTATTTTTGATTTTTTTGAATAATTGTTATTATAATTGTTATTCTTGATTTTTATTGAATAATTGTTATTATAACTGTTATTCTTGATTTTTATTGAATAATTGTTATTATAATTGTTATTTTTGATTTTTTTGAATAATTGTTATTATAATTGTTATTCTTGATTTTTATTGAATAATTGTTATTATAACTGTTATTCTTGATTTTTATTGAATAATTGTTATTATAATTGTTATTCTTGATTTTTTTGAATAATTGTTATTATAATTGTTATTCTTGATTTTTATTGAATAATTGTTATTTTTGATTTTTTTTGAATAATTGTTATTGTAATTGTGCGTGCGAGAGAGACAGAAAATCAGTCTGTGCGTGACGTCGGGCGCTGCGTAGCCACTGCAAATTGATTTGTTTCCTTTGGCTATAAAAATGATCCGATCTGATCCAGATTCAGCAACCTGATAGATATGGTCATTATTTATGATTCTGCGTTTTTAGTTTTCTTGAATGTGCAATATTGTGGATGCAACAGATTTTCGTCCTTTGTGGGGGCGGAAGGGGGTGGGGCGAAATTTTGAGATATACGTTTTATAGTGAGATCTAATCCTGTTACGGACACTAAATTTGGTTACTCTAGCTTTAATACTCTCTGAGATTTGTGAATATCCCCAGATTTGCATCCTTTGCGGGGGCGGAAGAGGGTGTGGCGAAATTTTGAAACAAACTCGTCTCGGTCTGATATATTAGGAGTGTGGATACCAAATTTGGTTGCTCTAGCTTTTATAGTCTCTGAGATCTAGGCGCTAATGTTTTACTCTAAGCAAAGCCGCCTATGCTACGTGTGTGTTAGAGAGAGACAGGGCGAGAAAAAATGAAATTGTTTTCTTGATGCTGGCTATAATAATAATACGATCCAATTCAGATTCTGCAGTCTAAAAGATATGGTCATTCTCTACGATTCTGCGTTTTTGGTTTTATCGTATCTTTAAAAATGTGGATGCCACAGATTTTCGTCCTTTGTGGGGGCGGAAGTGGGCGGGGCGAAGTTTTGAAATATTTTTGTAGCAGTGACATATCACAGAAGTCTGGATCCAAAACATCGTTGCTCTAGCTCTTATAGTCTTTGAGCATTAGGCGCTGAAGGGGACGGACAGACGGACAGACGGACGGACGGACAGACAGACATGGCTCAATCGACTCGGCTATTGATGCTGATCAAGAATATATATACTTTATGGGGTCGGAAACGATTCCTTCTGGACGTTACACACATCCACTTTTACCACAAATCTAATATACCCCAATACTCATTTTGAGTATCGGGTATAAATATATTGTAGGTTCCTTCCTCTTCAATATCTTTATTCATTCAGTATGCATTCACTTTCCTCCGAATTCCATTTATGTTCAATGTGAAATAAAAGCTTTCCATAACCAATTAAAGTAGAGTATTGCAAATAAATTGAATTACTAGAGAAAATTGATGGTAAATGTGGGAGATGTATCTGAAAGTTAATATATTTAACAAATCAAGCAAAAAAGGGAGGAAATATTGTTAATAAAACATACATACGTTCACATACATATATTTGAGAGAAACTTTTTCGTGATTTCTTTTTAGTCTGTTTTAGATTTTTATTATGTGCCATGCTGTGGGCCATATAAAAATGTAATAAATGGCACATTGTAAGCCTTTTTTAATGATCGACCATTTCTGGTTGCCTTTTTTCTGCTGTTGTGTGTGTTTGTGTGAGTGGTTTTTGTGTGTGTGCGGTTGGCCCTTTTTTTTTTTTGGCAAGTCATTATGCCTTTTTCAATTTGGCTTTCCACCTCGAGGAAATTGCTTTTTTCTGCGAGAACAACATTAAAAGTGCGAAATTTAATTTCGAGTCAAAAAGAGTTCAAGCAATAACCCGAAAGGCAAACGCTTAGCGAACAGATAGAAGGTAGAAAAACACGCACAGAAGGGGCCAGAGGGCAACCGTAAATCCTCATTAAAAAGGAATTCAACCACGGGGCCACGGGGCATGCAACAAAAGCACCACCTGTTGCAGCATTAGAAACTTTAGCTGCCGCCGCAAACTATTATGTCTGATTATTAAGTGGGATAGCCACAACAATAGCAGCCACTTGGCACTCGACTGCCACGCGATTCCAAATGATGGTAGTGGTAGTCTCCTGCTGGTGGTCCACTGCCACTCCTGCCCATCTTGTTCTGCACTTTTGTGTGACTTTAAGTGCACTTTCCGCGGCTTTGGGGTTTCGCCTTTAAGCTCACTAAATCGCCTGTGCTGACAAATTTCAACCGCTGCCGGCGGATCGTAAAGTGCACCAACAAAGACAAATGGGTGGCCACAAACACAGGCAATGGGAAATTAATTTCATTTTGCAAGAAAAGGAGCTTTCCATTCTGTTTTTGTTGCAGCTGCAGACGTGGCAGCCACAGGCAGCTGCGCTTATAAATCAGTCCTCGTAGCCGAGTTCGCATTCGCGTTCGCGGCAATGCGACCGGCCGTTCACAACAGAGAAGAATCATTGCTAGGGCTCTCCTATGTGAGATGGGGACAGAGGGATACCCTGGCCATTAGTTGGGATAATTATCCTCTGTATATTAAAAGTATATCTCTAAAATTCTATCATAGAAAAGCTGGGCTCCATGGCAAAACTGCGACCTTTCCGCAAAACTTCATTTTGTACTATTTTTTCCCCAGCCCGAAGGGATGGGCTCAGAATGGGCTTCCTTTGTGCAGTGCATGAAGAGATATTCTGTTATCTGAAAAAATATACCTAGACTAAAAAAGTGTAGCAATTATTTACAAAGCTGGTATACAGCATTCGTTTGAATGGTCACCAGCTTTGGAAAAAAAGCGCTAGTGCCCGCGCTTGCTCAGGGCATTGAAATGCATTGTTTCATCGCCGTGTTGTCCCGTGGCGTATGAGCTGGCCTGAGCCTTTTAGAAGTCCAGGCTGTTTGCTGAAACATAACTAGAATTGTCTTAGAACAAAGTCTGGCGGCGGTCAATTATCCCATCGAACCCAGTTTGTTCCTTTTATAGGGTACTAAAACGTCTGGCATGCTCAGCCATAAGCTTAATCAACTTTTATTTTTGTTGGTCATATTTAAAAAGCATTGGACTTAAGGACGAAGGGCACATGGCACTCGGCTGCCATTGTGCGTTGCCAGCGGAGCTTCAGTTTGTATGTAGCTGCTGCCACTGGGAGAGTCCGTGTTGAATGTGTTTTGTTTGCTTGTTGGTTTGCTTTCGTTTCTTTGGCACTTTTCAGGGCATTCATTAATAGCGATTACATTGTGCTTGAGTGCTCTGGCGCTCGGCGCTCGCACTCTCCGCAGAAGTTGCATAAAGTAACATTAAATTTCATATTACGTATACGCCGCGTGCTGAGCCAGCAAATGGTCAGATAATGAGCATTAGCTGAAACTTTAACCGAAAGTTCAACGAACTCCTCTCAGCTCCAGCATATTGTCCCCACTACGAAGGGAGAAGCATCATCTATAGATATGTACACTCGTATATTCTTACGTATATGTAGCAGATAGGGACACTAGTGCTTATGGTCGACAGGAGATGAGAGCGTATTATTTTGGTATAAAAACATGCATTTGGGTCAAGCCGAGCACATCAATCATGGTTTTTATAGTTGTTCGTGTTGCTGTTATTTTGGGCAACAATGGCCAGATCCGACCGTTTATGAACTGGTTCGCCCACCAAAGCCACTGAAGTCAGCCCGAACACGGGACTGGGGCTGGTGCTGGGGGCAGACTGCCAGATGAATGGTGCTGCCACATGAGGGAGCTTGGGAAAAACTGCGCTTTAATTCGCCTAATGGCCAAACATTTTGTCATCAGCTGGCTTAAATCATGCCACTTCCACGAGACTCTGGGACCCTGTGCATATTTGGCGTTGATGTTGACACAAATTGAAATTAATAAAAGCTCGACATTAGGGCCATCAGGAGCAAGTGGGAATACTGCTTGTACACACTGTTGACAAACTGTTGAGTGGAATTTCGGGCCACTCGGGCCAATGGCTGCTGGGTGATTGGGTGGCACTGTGTGTCGGCGTGGAAATATGAAAAATTGCCAAGGATTTGGCCAACATAATTGTGGTCAGCTGTGATGTCAGTTATGAAAATGTGGCCAGTGGCAAAGGAGCAAAACGCAAATCAAGACTGACTGCTGACATAATGGTTATTTAACTGGTCACCGAACGGGCCGCTCGGGGAGCTCAGGGCTCCCTCACAACTTTAAAGCAGCTTAAGCACTTGGGGCTAATGAAGGATTAGTAGCATGGGTCTCCGTTCTGACAGCTGACCTACTAAACACATCGATAAATTTTCCGGCAAACACTAAAAATGTGTAAGGAAGCCCCCAGCGCAAACCTCAAATTGTTACGCCAGTGACTCGTAAATTCTGGGGGCCAGCAAAAACACACATTAATCAAATGAGTCGAACATAAATTTTCGCTGGTTGGCCGAAAGATGGCCATAAAAGAAGCGCATAGATAGCCCAGCTGAATGCAAATGTATCTAATGTATAAATAAATTAGGGAGACAAACATAAATATCAACTGAAATGGGCTGATTCTGGCATAACCTCAGCACAAGGCAAATTAAATTCGCACAGAAATAACACCAGAAGTACAAGCAAGGGCACGCACTCTCCCCGTTGACCAGACGATGGGAAAACAAAGGCAAAGTTATATTTTTAACAGGAGACAGACCGAAAGACAGCAAGGCAAACAATAAATACAAACACGCGCCTGGAACTATGCAAAACAAATTACGCCTAACCCTCGGGCCCATAAAGGATGTGGATGTGGGTGGATGGGGATGGGGATGTGGAGAATCTGCTGCTGCGGTCGGCGGAAGTTATGGTTTACAAATATATATGTGTGTGAGTACTCTGGTGTGAGTGTGTTTATTTTCAGCAATTTGCATAAACAACATAGGCCTCTGTGATACCACCAAAAGTCAAGTCAGGCATATATTTGAATATTTTTCCCAGCCATTTACCGCTTGAGCTGGGTTCCCCTAGGGTCTCTGGGCCAGTGATAATTAACACATAAGCAGCAGACACATGTCTGACTATCGCTCCCCGTCTGCCAAATGAGTCGACGAGGGACAGGACTAAGGACCAGGCCCCTAAGTAGCCATGCCGAATCGTTTTGTTTGTGTGGTCAGCAGATAAGTTGACAGCCAGCCAGTGGGCCAGCTGGGCCAAGAAATTGAAGCCAGATTTTAACTAGACATTGCCTGTCAGTCAGGGTAAGTAAGTAGTTGGCTATCCGTTCACAGACAATTTGATTCGGCCATTGTCCTGTGTAGGTCTTTGTCTGCGAGTAGTTCAGAATTATTCACTAAAGATCGACAGTAAGTACTACAATGTGTTGCCTTTGTGATGCACCGTTTTGGGACTTTAGTTTTAGTTTTAGTCAGTTCCTTTAACGACTTAAATTTTCCATGGAATGGCGCTTTTAAATAAGTGAGACCTCCTTGGGGAAAAACTTTGCCGGTATGTCCACAAACTTGTGCCCAAAAGAGTGATCTCGTGTCCATTTTTGGCCCTGGCTAGCCTCACTTAATGCCTATGGACATCATTAGATGCCTGTAGTCGAACTTTAGATGAGTCCCCGCCTCCACCACACTGCCACACAGGAAAAGACCAAGCCAAATATAAACTTTCCACAACAGCAGCATCGTGAACCAACAGAAAGTTTGGAGCAACATTCCCTTAAAGCTGTGCAGAAAGGAGCAGAGAGAGCAAACCGAGCTAAAAGTAGGTATTGTTGATATACTAGTATTTGCCGAAACTTTCCAACTTCAGATCCAGCTCCAAACACATTGTCAGCCCCACTCCACCCGCAGGAATCTAACAAATTTAATTAACGTCCTGCTCTAAAAACGACAGCTGCACCTTCCGATTAACGCTAAGCCCGGCCAAAGACAAGCTCGGAGTCCCGTCCGCCGAAAGAACAGCAAAACAGAATCTATCGAAAGCTAAATAAACTTTTTCTTAATTTAAAATTCCACAACTGGCACTTGTCAAAGGAGCCCGAGTAAACCTCCGAGAGAGACAGCGTGAGAGAAGGAGTGGGGCGAGTGGTGAGAGCAGTTCGGAGACACACGGAAATGCAGCAGCTTTATAAGGAAACAGCTCGGACAAGTTGGCCAAGTCGGTCCTCGGTCCTCGGTCATAGTCCCCATCCTTATCCTCGTGTAGTCCTCGTCCTCGGTCGAATGCTTGGCAAGGACGACTAGCTGCCTGGCAGGCAGTCAAGTGGTCCAGAGCAACTAAAAACTAGACGCCAGAGTTGTTATTTCTGATTTTGTTGCCTCTGCAGTTTACAAATTTTCCTTTTTGTTATTTTTCCGCTTTTCCCACACCACTGTACATGTGCTATGCTATTCTATATGCTCGACTAGCACTTGGCGGCCGACTTTGATTCCATTTAAAGTAAGACTTGATTCCTCTGAGCGTCCCGCCTCAGCTCTACCCCCGGACTCCGAGGTGCCAAGTCAAGTAATTTTGTGTGTAAATGAAAAGTGTTGCCATGTTCTGTTATGCAAATTGCTGCGGTTGTTCTCGTTGAGGGATTGGTGGGGCACGACTTTCGGCTATAAAGTTTTCCAACTGAGATATGGGGATAGCGAAGATGCACATTGGAGCTGGCATTAAAGTGAGCAGCTGAGAGTTATTAGGAACTTGGCCAAGCTCTTGGCGGACTGACTGCATAAACATAAGGCCCGTGAAAAGGCAGTATTTCAAAATATACACTATATTTTAGTTTGAGGCAAAAGCTCTGCTTTTATTCTATACATCTAATTGAATCAACCTACTTGCTTGCTAGACAAGGCATTTTAATTTGATTAAAACTTAAGTTCTACCAACTGACCAGAGCAATTCATTAGCCAGTCTTATGGGAAAATAATGTGGATATACATGCTTCAAAAACCATCTACTGCTTTGTAACTTGTTTGCATATACATAGGTATAAAGTCGAAGCTTGAAAGTTTGCTCAAATTAGATTTAAAATCTTCGAGTATGCTTAAAAGTCAACGACTGTATTAATGCCTTTAAGCAGGAAAGTTAAAACTCATCTGAGAAATAAAAGAGGTAGGAAGAGGGCGATACTTTTGTGCTTCCAAAGGGCATGTGCTGCCCAAAGCTAGAACTAGAATGTCGATCTAAGCAGCAGATGAGAGTCCACTAAGACTTGGGGAACCCATTCTTGAACCACAATAAAATATGCGCCATGGAATTGAATTTGTATAAATTCTGTAGTAATTTAAATTTCTTTTAAATTCCACCAGTAACTTTTTTTATATCTTATCTCATTATACAATATCTGTATTCCCAATCTTTAGGCCAAGAAGTTCCCTACAATTCTCTGCAAAATTAAAAACAGATTAAGAAACGAAATTCCAATTGAAAAAGAGCTCCTCCATGGGAAATGGGAAATACGAATCGAAGGCAACAGTAAATGTCCAGCTCTCTAATTGAGTGTATGTGTGGGTGTTTTAGTCTATATTTGTATCTTTGTATCTGGGCGTGTGCTGGCATTATAAAGTGCTTTGTGTCAAAGGCAAAAATGCATGGCGCGTACGTGCCATGCAGGCCAAATGCAATCACACACTTAATCATTTATGCACACACACACACGCGTACTACATGAACACGCTCACTCACACAGCCACACGCATTGTTGGCTGGTGTGCTTGTATTAGTGTATGACACATTTGACATGGAGCACGTAGAAAACGGCAGGGCGTACGCGACTGTTGCACGCTTTGGCAGAATTTTGCTTTTAAATTTCGCACAGATCTGGTCCAGTTCGAGCAGAACAATGCCATAAAAGAAAATTGTGTGACAAATGAGAGCAGTCCGACACAAAGATGAAGATGGAGCGATCAAATAACCTTGAACATTAAGGAAATATTAAAAGCTGCATATCCGCTGGAGATGTTCGGCATCTATCATCAGCCACATCAACATCATCATCATCAAACTGGCAATGACAGAGTCAATCGGAAACACCCGATGGCGGTGGAGGATGGGTAAGAGTGGATGAGTGGAATGAGTTGGGTGAGGATGTTTGTGCCAATTTCATCAAAATTGCGTAAATGACTTTGCCCATCGAGTGCATTTTCCACGTGTGCTACCTCCCTGTCGCCCTCCTTCTCAGGCCTCGCCTCTTGGCACTTTGATGGTTTTTTGGCATGTGCTTCCGTGCAGCTACTTTGATGTGGCACTCGGTCGCCGTCGCCCCATTCCAGTGGCGTCGGTGGATGGCAATGTATGCTCTAGGTTTGTCTGTAGCAGCAACTAATCTGTCTGACATGTGTATTTGCCTTCTGTGTCGTCTCATCTCGTCTTGTTTCGTTTACATTTTACCAAAAACAAAAAAAAGGCATTGAAATTCGGAGAATTTTTTAAGTGAAATTCAACAGAAACTTGATTTTGTGTGGTGGCCATGAGGAACGCGTTTGTGTATTGTTTAGCCCCACTGAACCGGTAAATAAGGCTACCAATGAATGGCACTCAATAATGTATTTCTTAAAGGCATTCCCTGGGATTTCCCCAAGGGAGCATCACATAATAAATACAAATACATCATCTAAGAGTTTGTTTTACTTAGCACCCCTTACTGGCACCCCCACAGGCATAGACACTCATTTAAGCCATTTAATTTAATTTTACTTAAAGCGCCACATAGTTCATTGCATACTTTGGTGCGTCCTCAAGTACGGCTGCTGCTGCTGCTGCTGCTGCTAGTGACCTACTTCCTAGGACCTGGTTTATGTAAATAGCTCACCCAAGCACTCAGACTCAGTCCCAGACTGAGGCTCTCTCTCCCTCTGCTTGTATATCTCTCAATCCCTCTCTGACTAGTACTTTTTCTGGTGCTGTACTTCAACTATTTACTAAGCATAATTTCGCTGTTGGTTTGTCGCCTTCTGCGTTTTGCTCATTAAATGCATTTCGCGCCCTTGCACAAGAACAGCTGGAGATGAAGCTCAGCAAGAAGAAGGATCTGAAGATGAATGTTCTATGCTTTGGGGAGATTTATTTTTCAGGGTTTTATTTTCTCCACTTGGCATGCAGCTTAGCATTGTGGAAATTGTCGTATAACTTCATACATTTTACTGCAATTATCTGCCCAGGGGGTCAGATTTGGTCCATTAGGCTCCGATTTCAGGGCTTTAACGATTTGCTTAATTTACACAATCGTTTTTTCGTTTCCTCTCGAATTTTTTACGACTTTTTAAGTGTCATCCACTTGGGTGTGTGTCCTTGTGCTGGGTGCCCCCTCTCTTACTTCGTTGTTATTTTTTCGCGGCTTGAATGCATTCGTTTTCGTTTTCTCTTTTTTTGTTCTTTCCTTTTTCGAGTGTTCTCCGCTTTGGATTACCCATACGCTGTGTGGCCACATAGCAGCAGCACCACCAGCAGCAGCAGTAAAAGTAATGCTGTAATTGACTTGGGCTATGTAAAATTTATTGTGTGCACTCGCTCCGGCTGCTTATGCATGCAAATTGTAATGACGCGCCAGTGTAGCCGGGCGGGGGGTTTTTGCCACTATTTTAACCCAGAGCCGTTTTCCAGCAGCATTTCACCAAGAGACATACTGAATGTTGCCACTTTTTCTGTGCCACTATGCTGTTGCTGCCCTGCTGTCAGCCAGAGTGAGTGGCGTTTTGTGTTTATGAAAATGAAATTAAATTTTTTTCCCTGCTCCGTTTTAGCATCTGACAAATTCGGTGTTGAGCGTGGGGGAATGGCATGGGTTGGGATATGATGGGTGTTCTCACTAATGTTCGTCTCCTCCCCCATTGTTCTAGGGGTTAGCTCTTATCGCCCCGGCTTATTGTTGCACAAAATGTCTCTTGATGTCTGTCATTAAGACAACTTCCGCAAATGATTGTAGAGTGGATAGGAGGATAGGAAAAGGAAGTGGAGGGAAAATAGCACAAAGACAAATGTGTGCACATATCTGTTATGATGTATGCGGGTGTTTTCCAACATTAAATATTGATTTTTTGACATCTCTTTCACTTTGTGCGTTGGGATCACGTTTCAGAGAGTACTATGACTTTTCCAAAAGTAATGAGAAATGGAATCGAAATCTTGCAGCATTATGCCCCAGGTCTGTGAAGGAACAGACCTTTAAAGATGCCTTCGACTAAAGTCAAGGGTAGCCATACTTTTCATAGGTCTTTTAGGGTATCCTGAGCTTCGGCCCCCGGGGGCTGGGTTTTTCCTTCTGGTCTATTATATTCGTGGGATACTTTTGTTTTCGTGCAACGATTCCTCTGGATAAACACAAATATCAATAATAAAGCATACATTTGTCAGGAGCTGGCCCAGGGCTCTGTTTGTGCCTCACTGATTGCAGCAATAACTGAAGTGGAGTGGAGGAATAGCCAACATGAATGGGATGCTGGCGGGTGGGTCCAGCCCAGATGAGGTCCTGACAGTTCCTCCTTAGCATATAATATAGCGGGAAAAACAAATCAATTAGACGTTAAAAAGGAAACACAAACAGCGGGGGCATACCAGGAGCTCCAGCCACAGAGTCGAACCCACATGTGGATGGAGTCCTGCTTTTTGTACGGCGATCTCCCATGACGACGCCCACTTAATGGTTATCAGTTGGCGATGGAACGCTATTAACGCCATGCTGATTTATTGCAATTTAATTTGGATTCAATTTGGGTCTGCGCTTTGCAGCGAGTGTTCTATTTCACAAATTATGTGCAGACACGACTGGGGCGTGGCCCAGATTTGGCCAGACGGGGGACCTCCTTAGTCCTGTGTGGTTATTTATAGCGGTTACCGCAGGACTCCTCCCTTGCGGGCAGAAGATTGATTGCTTATAGACACTAAAAGGCTCTCGAGGCTTTAAAAACGCAAGTTTAAATTTTTATTTGATTTTTATGGTTCATAAAAAGTACAAAAAGTTTCTAATAATAAAAATAAAATACAAACCAATTTTGAGAAGCCATTTGGCTTTTCTCTTTTATGCTTCCCCCTGCGGCAGAATGCCTTCGGCATGCATACAGCCTTTGAGTTGCATGCAACGTTTCGGGTAAACGCTGGCTGCTTATTGATTCGCTGTTTAAAATTTGGCAACAAGAACCATCCCTTCTCGAGAATGTGAAAAGTTTCCCCTTTTAATTGTCGCCGAGTTCGAAAGTTCAAGCGTGACAAATAAACCAACAATTAACTTGAGCACTCATTAAGTCAACTCCTCATCCATCCGTTCCCACCCATTCATCTTCGGGCCGCATTCCCCTTTTGGGGGCCTGGAAATATTTTTGAAATTAACACTTCTAAGCATTGTTACTGCCTTTGTGGATGGATGCTGTCGTCTAGCATAAGTTTGACAATGCCCCCGTTTCAGAGGCATTGACAGGCCTGGTGCTGGTGGCCGTGGCCGTGAAAATGGGAGAAATAGGAGTCGAGGAGGCAAATTATAACAATTAGTTGACAAGAAGATGCTTATTGATTTTGCTGGTCAAGTGACACTTTGGGGAATTTGAACAGTCTTTTTGAAAAGCATCCACCATCAAGAGAGATGCTATTGACAAGACCATTGAACCCGAGGTCGAAACCAAACCTGTGGATTGAACTATTGCCTCCAGGAGTTCAGTGTCGGTGAACGCTTAATGAGCTGACAGAAATCATCGAGGCTGAAAAGTCAAGGAACGTGTCTTGAAGGTCTCATTATGGATAGATGGCGGAAGATGGCGGAAGTGCATTGACTTTTAATACGTACTGAAATATAATTCTCATATCTTATCGAGAACAAGCGCTGAGTTTGAGTTTTCATCACTGAGAGAAAGATGGTGGGACCAAGCAACTAACAGTAAACAAACCAAATATAATTATTAATCCATTACAGCTTCTGTTTCCACTTCCTTATTATCTTTTTTCTAGTATTACTAAATGTTACATTTAGAAACGGATGTTTTTGACATGTTACAAATTCGTTAACACCGTTTTTCCTAGATAAATTCAGCTTTATCATTCGGTTTCCTTTAAGCCACATTTTTTCGCTGAAATTCGGAGCTTTTTTCTCTCTCTGCAGCTGTCACTGGATATTCCTGATGGCAACAAATCCTTATAAATCGCTGTGACACATCCAACTAACAGGCGACGTGCGAGATAAAACTCTTGTCAAAACGTATTTTATGGGCCCGGCCGAAAGCCTCTATGCGAGGCATTGAAAGTCGTCAAGGACCTGCGGCCATCCGTGGCACGTTGCCGTTGCCGTTGCCATTGCCGTTGCTGCCTTAATAAAATTGATGTTGGTCGGTTCGTCTGTCGCCGGGCAAATAATGTTGTTAACTCATTTCTAGCCGAGTGTGTGTTGCGGTTGTCCCCACGGTCACATTTAAGGCCAGGCCCGCTGGCCACTCAGGCACTTGATGGTCTTGTGGGCATTTTTTTTGTCAACAGCTCGTCTCGGTCCGGCCTGGCCAATGGGCGAATGTAATTAAGACCAACTATGTGCGACGAGAGCGGGCCAGGGCCTGGTGCCTGGTGCCTGGAATTATGCTTTAATTTGCGTTAAAGCTTGGCAAGTGTAATTACACCTCAACTTGAGCCCACTCCCGGCACTCTGGCAGATCCCACATATGTTTATTTACTGCCTCGAGAGCTTGGCAAATACTTGACGCTCGGCACGGCAGCATAAACAAGCAGCTCAGAGCTCCCCATCCTTTGCTAGAATTCCTTCGCTCAAGCCGCTTAGTGCTGTAATTCTCTGGGCTGCCCACTACACTCGGCAAAACTCAACTTGAGGCAAATTATATTGCTAAAAAAGGCAGAAAAACGAAAGGGGGGGTGGGAGATTCGCCTCCATCGGTTAATGATGCCGCTTTGTGGCCACTAAGTGTTTAACCTTGCAGACTTCGAGCCAGACTCCGGGCCAGACTCAGTCTCAGAGCCAGAGCCAGAGCCAGAGCCAGACGAGGCATCAACGACGACGACGACACATGTCCCATATTTTACATGCGTCAAGTCTCGCCGTTCTGCTCGAAGCACAAGCTTAATTTTCCTTGGCAAATAAGCTTAAGACAAATTTTTACGCTAGATTAATGAGTTCTTGGAATTGACGCGTTTTCGTGGAAAGGAAATGCGGAGCTGAAGGAAAGGAGAGCCTTGTATCAAAGTGAATTTTCAGTATTCCCTTGGATTGAGCCTGGAGGCGACTGGCAACTCCTTAATAATCTACAATATTTCATTATTAAATTCGAATTCCTTGAGACCACTATTTGGCCCCTAACCCGCTCTTTATATTTCTGGCTACACTAAGTGCCATAATATTTGATGGCATCTGTTTGGCTTTTATAAACGTGTAAATATGCCAGGATTCTTTCTTATATATTTTTTTCAAATATTTGCAGCTGTAGCCCGACAAAATGCCAATTAATTTTGGCCTTTGATGGTCACATTAGCCAGAGCACCCAGGGTCGCCATTGTACAATATTTCTATATATACATATGTACATATATGCGTTATTATATGGCCCCACATGAGGTCCTGGCTAAAAATAGATGGAGAAATATAAGAATGAAGACCTTGAAACGGTGGCAGGAGTGCGTGGAGTGGGGCTGTGTGTTTGACTGAGGGCCAGTCTCATTAGGGCATATGTAATTACGAGTATGGTGTAATAAGCTCAGAAGTAATGTGCTCCAAGGATTTCTAGCACATCCCATATCCAGCATAAATATTTCTTTTCTGAATGAATTCCCATCAAATCACAAACAATGGCTCTCTGAGAGCATGTCCGGCTGCATAATACTCGCATGCCTTGGTTTCCTCGAGCTAACAAACAAACATAAAATGGAGCATTTTGTTTGATTCCTTCTCCTGCTGGCTGGTGGCTGTTCGCTCTTGGCTGTTGGCTGTTGGCCCGGCAATCGATTCAAGTCGGGAAAATTGTGGCCGGGTCCAGTTTGGCTTCATTCGGTTGCGGGGCAATGTCGATGGGGATAACGCTCGCAGATCCCCCGTTCTCGTTTATTGAACAGCAACACTGCACTGTTGGCCCTGGTCAGCATTTTGACATTGGCTAACCTTCCAGTCCCAGTCCAGTTGTAATTGGCATATCTGTGTCAGAGGCATTAGCTCGGGGCCAGCTTACTGCTAAGCCAGGCTGGGGAGACGGGGACCCTATCTGGATGTTTATTATCTTTAAGGTGAGACATCAATATCAGCATGTATGCGGCAGTAAGCAACTTCTGTATGATTTATTTGTGTTCACAAAGGATTTGAGCAGATGAAACGCAATCACAGCAGCATCACGGTTCGGCAACAGGCTGACAAGGATGACCGCTGGTCAGACAAAATCCTTAACTAAGCTATTTAAATTTCAAATCATAGCAGACCCCTTTTGCACCAGTTGTTATGCCTGGGGCCAGTACACACACGGTACGAGTATTACAGAAAATACTGCCAGCTCAGGTTCAGGGACCTTTTTGTGCCAATGCTTTTATCTTTTATTTTTCACTTTCTGTTTTCTGTTTTCAGTTCTCTGTGTGACAGATTATCATGGAAAATATACACGCTGTTGGAGGTTCTATCAGACACATATTTATATTTTTTTAAATTTTGCAACTCTTTACTGCCGCGCAAATAGAAATAAAATCGGTTCAATTTCTTTAAAAAATTGTCGATTCGTTAGATTTCAGGAATGTACTGATTGAAATTGTGAAATTTTAAGCCAGCAGTTTCGGAAAACTTTATGAGAAGCCCCATTTTTTGTTCAGTTGGCTTAGGTCTTTCCAAAACAAGCTTAAATTGATTGTGGCAGGGCATGGGCTATCATTTTTTGAATGCGCCTGTATGGAATTTCAGGGAAAACTATGCATACATCATATCCCTAAGCCCTAGCCAGTTGACACTCGTTTATTTGCCCATCTAACCGCTGTTGCCACAGATTATTGCAAGTTTCGTCAAAGGGGCAGACAGACAGACAGACAGACAGTAACCCTTGACACTGCTCTTTGTCAGCCCAAATGCCATATGTTGCCGTGGCTCCTAAATACGACAGTGGAAAAAGTTGCTCCCTTTTTGCGGTCCTCGCAGGCGACTCATTTAAATAAACCCAAATTTATAGCATCCACATACGCACGCACGTACTTTGAGTGATTGGCCCGCTTAAACTTGGCTCACACGGCTCCAGGATTTGTGGGTGGTGGTGTCGAGGGTCTCGAGGTTTGTCGGATCGGATCGGACTGGTTTGGTTTGGTTTGGTTTGGTTTGGTTTGGTTCGGCTGGAGATTGGTCCCGTTGAAGGGGCTACTTCCGTCCCAACAATGGTGTGATTTATACGACGGGGCGTATGGAAATTTCATTACATTTTTATCGCAGCCTCTCCACGCTCCAAGCAAAACCGAACGGAAGTTTAGTTTAATCGAAGTTGTTGTCACGATCCGCCCTGGCCCTTGATTGATTGCCCCCCATTGATAAGGAATGTGCTCCCTGTGCCCGGCATGCAAATGACTCCCTCCATCCCTGCCACGAAAACTTTTTCCCTCTTGAATTTTTCTTAATTTGCAGCTGGCAAATGACATTTGCCTTTTTATTGTTTGTCGCTGCCGCCTGGCTGCCTGGAATGAAGTTGGCCTTTCGCCGCCGCCGCCGCCGCTCCAGCATCGCATTTCTCATTCTTGGGATGGGGAAATTGCACCAAATTGAAATTTGTTTCAACAGGCAACAAGGCGCTGGCAGCTGCGACTCCAAGACCCTTAGCTCAATCTTTTTCTTATTTGCGGAGCTTCATCTTTTGTTAAATTTTTGGCAAAGAGCGAATTTAGAAGAAAATCCTTTCTGTACTTTGTCGCAAAGGCGTTCGTTTTCGGGCTTGGTAAGAGTAGACCTTTACACTTTCAGAGGGTATAATTATAATTATTCCCATCAGTTTTAAGTGCAGTTTTGTTTTAGTATATTTCTCTTCAATATCTGATTAAATTTAAGCTCCTTTACAATCTTTAGTTGCCCTTGATTGGTGTAGAAATCTTCTTTATTTCTTATCCCTTCAGATTCCCCTTTAGCCCCACCATATTTGACCAAAATCAAACTATCATTCTGCAAGGGTATCTATGGTAACAGTACACAATATTCAGCTTCCCCTTTTGTTTAAATTGTGTTTCATCTGCAGCTCCAGTTACCACCCACTCCACAGACAAAGCAAAAGCTCTTTGGTGGCTCTGGTGTGCAAATATTAGAATTCAAATTGAAATCGAAGCGTACAGCTGGGTCTGGGTCTGCGTTTGGCATTGGCATTGGCTGGCTAGCATGATTTCGATAAATATATTAGTGGGGATATAAATTTCCATATTCATTCCTTTCTCTTACTCACCTCATAAAAGTAGAACGAATTTAAATTGTCCAATTCGCCCGAGTGGCCCGCTGTCGCATTGTGGATCGCCTCCGACATCGCATCTAAGTCGTGGCCTGGCGCCGCTGTCGTCTGGACTATTGTAGCCGACACTGTCGCTGTTGTTGTGGTTGTTGATGGCGCCAGCATCACGTGTGATATTGCAGGTGTAAAAAATGTCAGATTAACTGCGCTGCCGAGGGCGGGCGGCGACCCGGCCCCACCTGTCAGCGCTAGCTGGCTGTCATTGCCCGCCGCCTGCTCCCACTCGGACCCGGACTCGGACTCGGACTGCGACGCTCCTGCCGGGGCGGGCTCTGAGGCGGAGGCCAGCGTGTAGTAGAGGGAGCTATCGAATAGCCTCAGGTGCAGCATATCGCGGCCGTAGATACTGTCTCAGCTCTAGGCTCGAGCGGTGTTTGCCATCCGCCTGGGAAAATGAGAGAAATTAAGAGAGTATTTAAAGTATGGCTTAATCGGCGTGCTGTACTGTGCTGTGTGAATGCTTAAAAACCCATAAATCCCGAATGAAAAGCTGTGTAATAAATGCTTTAAGTACTCTCCCGGCAGAATACAAAAACATTTGCTTCAGTTAACATGGCTTTTCTGTATGTACTCGTTTTACGGGGACCCCCAGGTGTTGCCGAGCACCGGGTTGTTGGGCTGTTATTAATATCGCCCATACGCCGCGTGTGACTTTTGTAGTGGGGTGGTTGCGATATACATAATGGGCCAAAAGCTGCTGCTATTTTTCGAGTTTGTTATCGCATGTGGGTGGAACCTAAGAGAATATTTCCGATAGCAATTATTAGGGCTTCCTTGAACCTAAGACCCCAACCAATGGGAGCATTCAGTGATTTGGAATAATTTATGACACCGCGCGCTTGTCAAATACTCTCATAAACGTGTCCCTAATTGAATTAGTCACCCACGCACGCGACTTGACCCCTCTGGACACACGGACAACATCTCCATCTCCGTCTCCTTTCATGAATTTCAACAATTAGCTGCCAACAATAGACCTTTTAACCCCAAATGGGGCTGTCACGTTTCAGCCCGAGATACAGCTCGGAACAAAGGATTACTGCTAAACCTTGAACCTTGCCTCACTTGGAAATTTATGCATGCATATGTGCCTCTGTCTGGCATCCATCTGTGGCCGTTCTGCTCTTTGACTGCAACTTTAAATTGATTAAACACAACTTGGCGGGAGGCCACAAAGACGTGTCCTAAATTCTCAAATAAATTGTGTTTAAAATGTCAAAACTTTTGTTGACTTCAGCCAGGTATTTTGTTCACTAATGCCAGCACGCCACTATTTTGGCCATGATTTATACCGAAACCACACACGCGCGCTCGCACGCACACCAGCAGAGAGGAGAGTGCCGTCTGGGTGCCCCGCTTTCTTTTCTGACACATTCAATTTGGTCACCCACAGCAGCTTTGTGGGGCAAGCGGCAGGAAGCAGGTGGATTGAGAAGCACCACATGTTGCCACTTGGATTTATTTTGTGTATTTATCATTATAGCTCAACGGAGGGTATTCTAATTTTAATCGGAGTCTGGAAACGCATAGAGGAAGGCTATGCTGTTATTGACTTGTAGAATCAATCGAGCGATTTTATCTTTCTATACAAAATTCTCTTAGCTTTAAAGTTGATTATTTTTCTTAAATGTGCATACACTTTTTTTTAACTATTAAAAAAGATTTTGGTAGGAAAATATTTTTTTTACTTTATTTACCTTTACAAATGGTCGATTCATTTTATCAAATAAACAGATTATCTGTTTGAATGTTCATTTTTCTATAACGCTTTAGTTATTACATTTTTCCATATAAAAAGTTTGTTTACTTTCATTTCGATTGGAAAACACGCTTTCATATTCATGAAATTTATAAAAATAAAATAAACAAAATCCAAATTTGATTTCCATCAGGTAAGGGGACAACAAAACGCCGAGTACCAGTTGCAGTAAATCATCACAAAAAATTTCAACTTTGTTCTACAACAAAATATGTTGTTAGGAAATATTTCCCCAGCAACTAATGAAACTTACATAAATTGTCTGTAAAAGAACAATTTGTAAAAGAGTTTAGAAGACAAAGAATTGAGCTCAGCAGAAACTTGTCGATGGCCTCTGGCAAATGCCCGGGGCTTAGTTCTTCATTTTCGATATTTACATATGGAAATGGCCCAAAGAGCTTTCAAGTATTTTGGCTGGCGAATGAAGCCCTTTGGGCTTTGCATAAGTAGATTTTGGTATTAAAGTTTTAGGCTGCTGTTAATGCGCATTTAATTTGCATGCAAAATAGACTAAAAATAAGTCTAGAACACCTTTCTCCAGGTCGCAATACTTATTCTGGCTTCTGGCATTGAGTGAAATTTGATTGACATATTTTGAGTAAGCTGACAAACAAAACAACACTTTTCTTGGCAGCGGAATTGACTCGAGCCACTGCCAGTGGCATTTTGGCATAGTCGTTGTCACAATTGGCGCTAAAACCTTCGAGCGGCATTGAGTTTGATTGTGAAATTGCTGGAGCGTTGACAAGAGGATTGCGTCTATCCCACACCACGCCGATCGGCAGTTGAGCTTCAAGCTGACAAAGGAGCATCCTTAAAGCTTCAGATGCAGATTAAGATCCCTCGGAGCTGAGTGCCATCAGTAAATGGGAAATCTCGGCAACCGACTTGGCAAAAGTGGTTCTCTTTGTTGGCTGCATATCGTTTTGGGAAACTTTGTGCAACGTTGCGTATGAGTCATAAAAGTCGAAAGCAGCTGGCTTTTGTTCTTCCACAATGCCACTTGCTGCATATTTATGTTTTTCTGTTGTTCCTTCTCTCTTTGGGTGGAAAAGCATTATATAAACCATTACGCTGTCTGCTCCGGAGTCACTTTTAATGTGCTCTGTGACAATTGTCGAGCACATATTGCACGGAGAGAAAGCGAGCTGGAGGAGGCGAGGCAAGAAGAGGCAAGTGGCGTCACCATGTTGCCTCAAAATGAAAAATTGATTTCACTGCAAAAAATATGGCATGGCAGAGGATGGCACAAAGTTTATTGGGTCACTCTGTCCAGTCCACTCCGATCCTGCTCCTTCTTTGCGTTATGTTTATGGACCGGACAATGCACGCAGCCCCGATTCCCTGTATGCAATTGCAGTTCATGGCAATCAGCGTCATAACGACCAAAGTTTAGTATTTCATTTCAGTTTTATGGAGCGTGACACGTGCTGGCCACATAAAGGATAATTGCCTGTGAGTAAGCCAACTGGGAATGGGAATGGTAGAGAGCTGGAACAGGAGCGCTGGCACAGCCACTGAAGATATTGCTGTCTGCTCATACGGGATATATTTTAATTACGCCTGCATTCGTCTGCCACATCTGATACTTTGATTGTGTGTGCACCAGACTAATTGACAATTTGAAAACCATTTTCGGATCAGATCAGACACTGTAAACTGTCTCTACAAATCCACTCAAGAGCCCCCGTCTAAAGTAGCCAGTAAATTTAAATCTAAACGCCAGACAGAGTCGCACGTTGCTCTAGAAAGCGGACCCAAAGAAACAAAAATACACGAAAATTCCAAATGGTGGCCGTAACTGGATATGCAACCTCGTTTAGGTGTCTGAAAGTGTTCCTCGTCTCTTCATTTCGTTTTCGGGGCATGGTTTTGTTCTATTTTGTTAAATTGTAAATAGACGAGCCGAGCAAATTGAAAAGTTGAACATTCTGGGAGATGGCTAGTGAGGCGCCCAGGAATGGTCCCCGTTGGCTAAGCCAAAAAGGCCGACTCGTCGTTTCAAGGAGGTGGCAACGACGACGACGACGACGACGACGACGAAGGCTGTGCCATTGAATGGCATTTTATTTTATTATTACACACAGCATGCTCGCTTGCTGCTTGTGTATTTATATTCAAATTTGTAGCACCTGTAAAACAGTTTGCGAAACAATGAAGACGCCGCCAGACATCGGTGAGGGAATGTCAGCTGCTGCTCCTTCAACCTTTCTGCCTGTACAGTGTACACCCGCCAGAATGTTAAACATTTGTGCAAAAGTTAGACAAACATTTACGAATGCGTGTGCTGGGCAAAAATGCCGGCAAGACGTTTGCCACACGAGATTAAGTCCTCGGTCTCCGGTCCATGACAAGTTTAAAGTTCGACTTTCTTATCGGCCGGCCAGACATTATGAATGGAACAGAAGGGAAAACTTGACGTACACGCGCTGGAGGTGAGCTTCAGCTAAAGCCAAAGCCATAGACATGATTCTTCTTTTGCCCAACAAACAAACAAAGGAAAAAAGTTACGAAAATTGCGTATACGACATGTTGCCTTGATACCTTATGTGTGTTTTTGTGTGAGTGTGGGCAGGCAAGCTCTCACTTCTGAGTGGGCGACTTTTGACGTATTCTTCTATATTTGTACAACGTCCCCGGCAACAGAACAAAACATTCTCATTTATTATGAATTTGTACAATTATTTATAAATACTTTTAACCCCGTCTACCTATGTGTCTGTCTGTCAACTTTGTCTAATATGTAAGCACACGTAAGCACAGCTGATTGATATTTGGCCATAGAATTTGACTGACAGGCTCATGAAAATTGATACTCAAAGAATTTCTTGCAGAAAGGAGATGGCGCGAGGCGCCGGTTAAGCGGTTAAGCTGTTTTATTGAATTATTTGTCTTCCAGCGATGGCCACCGAGAGGTGCAAATAAAAACAGAGTCATAAATTACTCGAAATGAATTCCGAGGTTCCGCTTGGGGGGTAGGTTAAGTCTATTAAGTCAATTATAAATAAATTATGCCGCTTTCATCCCCGGCCCCGGAAAACGTGCTGAGGCTGGCGGAAAATAATCGGCCAAGTGGATGGAGAGTGTTAATTAGCCAGAAAGAGAGGCAAAGAGGGGGTTAGCCAGAACGCCAGAACTCTAGCATTCTGCTGGGAAATTATTATTATTTATGCGTATTCACGGTGTGCACTGCAAGTAATTGTTTCTCATGGCGAATGAGTTGTGAGTGTAATAATAAATTTTCATTTACACGATGCCCTTAAGCACTACTCCAGGATACAGCAGAGCTGTCCATCTTCGCTGGCCCATAGAGGACCCACCCTCAGCGCATTCAATATTCAAAAATATTCAACGGGTAAATCATTTAGTTGGCTCCCTACTGATGCCGATGCTGGTGGCTTCTCCTGGCTGGCTAATGAAAACCAAATGCCACGGGCGCTCAACCACACCGCAGGCAGCCCTCGGCTCGGTCTCTCTCTCTCTCTCTATTCAGACAGTCAGACCTCTACATACATACCCTCAGAGTTGGATAGACTCGTATGATGTATCTATAATTTATGCTGCACACAATTTTGAACTTAACTTAATTAGACACAAATGCAGAAAATAGAAATTGCCACAAACGCAACTCCCCAGCGAATTCGAAAGCTTCGTCAGTGGTGCCCAGTCGCTGATAGAAAGTGGCTAAAATGGTGTACAGATTGGTATCAAGAATTGCAGAATATGAATAAAATAACGCCGAAATAAAACTAATTCGAATTCTAGATAAGTGAATCAGAACCAAACGGTTGTGGTCTCTTGAAATTCCATTATGTATTCTTTGTTAGTACAGAACAACAATACATTTTTTCAAATACCTTTCTTTTCTAGCTTACCCTCTTTGAGTTGTGGATCATCACATAATCCTATCTAACCCAAAAAAAGCATCCACACAGATTACATAAAAAATACACGTTTAAATTTGACAACGAAAAACACGCGCATGTATCTTCAAAGCAAAGGCAAACTGATAGCTTTCATTTTAATAGCCAGACATATCCTATTACCACCTGGTACCTTTGTCCCTTTGCGTAAGCCTTGATACCTATAGATATATAAAGGTTCATCTCTTTCAGCTTGTAGTGTTCTACATCACCATTCATGGCAAGTTATAGTTGTGTTACACATGAAAATCCTCTTGTGCAGGTACTGCAGGTGGATTAAAAGTGAAGCCTGATTATAATGACTGGTTTCTGCAGCAAAAATTGTTTTCGTATAAAGAAATGTTCCCTCATTTTGGCTAGAAAATAACCATTAACGCAGCACTTGCGACTACCAGCAGCGAGCGCGTACCGTGGCAGTGGCAGTGGCAGTGCCCGATGCTCGGATGTTTCGATGCCTATTGCCCCCAAAGGCCGTGGCTCGTTAATTAATCAAAATACTGCTGGAGCTGCTGTCGGCGGCTTTTCTCCTGTCGTCTCATCCAACCGTTACTCCCGTCTGTCTTCTCTGTCCTGGTCAACGAACCGGCGCGATAGCTGGAAATCTGTCTCCTCGCGGTGTACATGGTGTACAAACAATTAAAGTCACGCGCAAAATCAATCGAATGCTGGGGGGATCTGCCCTAGAGTAAGAATATTTAATTAAAAGCTGAATAATGAAGCTCGAGTGCTGCGGCCAGGAAGTGACCAAAAGTCAGAGAGCAGTGCCCATGAAAAGCAAGTATAATTCCAACGCAAATACTCTTACAACTTGCAATGGCAGGATGGCCAAAGAAGCAACTCAAACACCAGTTGAAAATTCACCAAAGGAAATCAAAGCGGGCTACCGACGCCCAGGCTGATGAGCAAATAAGTCAGAAACAGAAACAGAGACAGAGCAAGAGCCACAGACATGGAGGAACCCAGATAGAGATTGACATCTCCTCCTCCTCCAACGCTGATTTTAATCAGGCGCCATACGTGGGCCACTGGCCATAGGCGGGTGCGGGCGGGGGCTGTGGCTGTGGCGGTGGCGTGTTGCTGCCTGTAATTATAGGAGCGCCCCGAGAGGTGCGAAACAAAACACGCATTTTAATTCGGATTTGACGGATTGGATGAACTTGAAATCAGAAGGCGCCAAAGTTTAAGACAACCCCGAGCAGAGAGTCTTTTTTTTTGGCGCCGTGTCGTTGTTTTCGTTGGGGATTTTGGGAAGAGCTGTCAATCACGGGAAGGCAGGTGGGCGGTCTGGGCAAGTCGCAGACATATCACAAATCGCTCGAGTGTAAAATAATTTGTCTCGATTCTCTTCTGCCTGAATAAAATCAATAAACGCCGACCTCTGCAGGGGGTGTGCCGACAAGATGCTGCAAATGCCATTTTGGCAAATCACCAAAGAAGGAATCCCCTCTCTCATTAGGTGGCGAGCACCTGGCTGGTGCGGTGTCAGAGGTGCCAGCAGTACCGCATAATTGCGACGACTTCTTGCTCTCGAGCACCGTGTTCATTCTGATTCCCGACACGTTCGCGACGACGACTGCAAATAGTCCCGACTCCTTACTCCTTTCATGTGCGGCTTAGGCATTTGGGCTGCCTGTCCCCGGTTGCAAAGCGTCTCACCTTTGATTGCAGCACTTTGTCCGTACACAAAATCAGCCAGAGGCAAGTACAATTGAGCGACAAACGTGCATGACTTCTGGGATGTTTGGCTTCATGAGCCACTTGGAGATTTGGCCTAGAACATAAAAGTTTTCAGACAAACTGCACCATCTGCTGTTTCAGTCGAGTCTTTCCTATTATTCACATCTGCCACATGTGCTGCAGCCAGTGCAGACGTAATTAGAGTCGTATAAATGCCGAACTTTGGCCATCTAATAAACTTGTCAGAGTTCAAGCGCCATTTTCATATCAAATCAAAATATCTGACTCGTAAAATTAATTCTGTTATTGACTTTTCATATTCATATCCTGAAGACGATAAGATGAATAATAAAACTATAAAAATAAATGACTCACAAAGTGGAGAAGTAGGGAAACGTGTATTACGGTTGTGGAATAATGAAATTCGTTTCCCAGAAATAGCTCCAAGGCCAAAGTTTTTTGTTTTAGAATACTTCTTTGAAGTGGTCTACTTTGGCCTGAAATATGAATTTAAACTAATAAAATCCTTTCAGCATTTATTCATGACTCCATGTCACCGTCTTGTCAATCTTTTCCATCGATTAACAACAGTGATGAAAGCTTATTCATTCAAGCAGCTGCACAAGTTCTTGGCCAAGAGTCCTTAAAGCCACCAAAGCACAGCAATGGCTCAATGGCTTTCGCACTTTTCTTCCCCCCTTTACCAGCGGGGGAGTACGAGTACATGGCAGAGAAGTTTTTGCATTTGAATAACTTGCACAGAAAGTTTATTTTCTGTCGATTTCAGTTTTGTGTGAAAATACTTTTCGTCGCACTTCTGTGAGAAATCGGGTACCGAAAGGTTTTTCACTTTCATGGGGCCACTCCTGGCGCCGCCATAAATAATATGTGCGTCCAAGGGTGTTGATGTACATGACAAATTTTCAATGGATGGTGTAAACAAATGTGATTTGGACAGCTGTCGGGCACAGTTCTATTCCATCGCCCAGCTGGTGATTTTGATGGTGATGTGCCTAATTGCTGGCCTCAGATAGCAGCCACATTTTTTTAGAACAAAATGGGAAACACGTTGAGTTTGCTGTTTCATCTGCAGCCTGCTATTTTTTGCCTGCTACGATGGTTCGTTGGCTGCATTTCATTTTTGATGGGAACCCGGCCAAACCTAACGCCCACGCTTTGGCTAACAAAAACAGAAAATTACAGACAAGTTGATGGCCGTAGCTTTTGATACCCTTACACATCGATCATCAAGTCTTGGAAAATGATGAGCCTGTGGCAACAGAAAGACGGACATTCTGATAGGAAACGCTGTTGATGCTGCTTTGGAATATTTATCCTCTATGACACCAATCGGGACAAAATCGTACTACCCTCTGCAAGGGTATAAAGACTAGCATCATCTTTAGGGCCAGCTGTTGTAATTGTTTGGGTTTTATGCGTGCCATTCCTATTGTTGTCGTAGGCCCGAACCCCTTGCTGCCATTTGTCCAACCTGTTTACATGTGTCGCCCCTTATCGCTTATCTCTTCCCCAGTTTTGGCCTGTCCGAGGCCCCACCTAATTAGACAGTTGCCAACACCGATAAAGTGCCGGGGATATGCGCGTGCTCCTTGGCCAGCCAGCCAGGGCCCAGAGATTTATGTGACATTCAAACTTGAATTTGTGTCTTTGGGTGCATGCGGGCAAGCGAAAAGAATATGCTATAAGGAAAGTGTGTTGGGATTAGTCTAATGAAATATGTGAGACTCCAACACAAATAATATTTAGCTGATCTAATGTGATAGTTATCCTCTACCTGTATTCCCAGTCCCTTTCCCCCATAAATTTCAGGCCTTTAGACAAAAATTTCTATCTTAATATTGGTCTAACAGTTCTTTGTTTTTATGTCTAGTTCTTTATCTGTTATACAAACCATTACCTACCACATTACGTGTACGCAGCGATGTGCAGTGCATATCAAATGTGCAACCCAAGTGCTTTACAGCCCGCACGCACACATCTAGATAAGCTGAGAGAATGAGAGGGAAAGCGAATGAGAAAGCACACCCACGTGCAGTTGAGACCATTGCGAGGGCGTCGCACATGGCGTATGATTAACATGACTAATGTGTGGCTGGCCCCTGTCATTTTGCTTCTTTTTTCGACACCTTGGAGAGTAAATTTAAATAAAATTTCACTCCGACTCAACATGATATTAATATTATAAATGGCGAAATAATAACAATATAAAATTATTGAAATGTCGGGCGCAGCGATTCTGGCATAATTGCATGGCCAATAAAATCTCCGAGATCCCCGCTGAAATGTCAGCCACGATTATTGCCCTCCAGGGCACCTCGATAATTAAGCACTGAGATTGGTGCAAACGCATAAATTAAAAGTAAATTGTTATATTAAAGCCTTTAACTGGAACTGGGACTGGGGCTGGGGCTGATGAGGATGTGGCCACCGGAGCGGAGCCAACACATCATTAAAAAAATGGCAAACGCAGCAGAAAACCCATGAACAAGAGGAATCCCTGTGGCCGACAGGCCAGACAGAGGGGCTGGGGGACAGTCAGCATATTACAGGTAATCACGATATTTATGTGAATTTAACGAGACGTTCGGCTGGCGAAATTGTTGAAACAAATCATTGACAGCTGGCACAGCAGCCACACATTTGCGGTGCCTTTCATTGTGTTTGAAACTTTTCTTTCTGCTTCGTTTTTAAGGCGTTTGCCCGGTGGTTTTTCGGAGCATTTCTATTGCCATTTTCCATTTCCCTTGAGTCGAGACAAAACCACATTAAGTTGACAAATAATTGAAGGAATAACAAATTGGATGTGAATTGTGAAAATTATTAATTTGTGAATAAATATATTGTTAAATTAGGATTTTATTGTACTCTTCTCGGCCTAAATATGCTTAAAATGTCATATTGATTGTTTGGCATTTGTGTTTTTATTTTGTTTAAAATGTTGGTATAATTGCTGCCCCTTTTTGTGGGAGGAATTTATACGCATTTAGACAGCGCTGTTTAACAAAGCAATTAGCAATAAACAGGAAAAACTTTTCCCTCGTTGCAGTTGTCCCAAAAAAGTTTATGTAAATTGTTGTCTGTTCTTGTTTCCTAGTTTTCTGAAACAACCGATGAGAAGAGAGCATGTACAATTCCCCATAAAAGTCCTGAATGGGAACGGAACGCTTTAAAGAGAATATAAATTATTTGCCTATCAAGCCGAGACAAACTCAACTTCGAGTCCTCAGCATTGTGACCCAATTTCTCAAACGATTTAACTTGAATAAATAAATTAGCTACATTCATTCACAGACCAGGTCCTAGAAAGGAAAGCGCCGTTAAAGTACGGGGAAAGAAAGTCGAGGCGAAGATTCAATTAGGCACATTAGGAGTGGCAACAAATCAGCGGCACATTCAACTAGAGATGATCGACATTGGGCGGAAGTTGCAGGCAACAACGCGGACTACGAAACACAAATACGAAAGTAAATTCTCAGGAAATGCGAAAAACGAGAAAAAACAAGCCGATGATATACCGACGGACAGATGGAATATCTGTGTAGCTATTTTTCATTCTGTATCTCATGGGAAAGTGACGTGGGCGTTTAATCGACTACTTCCTGTTATTGCTAGACCCTACCCATCCCCATTCCAACTCGTGCCATCCCTGCCCGAAGCACCGGATCCAATGACATGTAAAAATCGTCAAGTGTAAAGTTACCCTCTGAAAAGTCGCCGAATCAAAGTGGAAGCTCCGTTTTCTCGCTCCTTTTTTATGGCCCCGAAACACGTAGACCAGCGATTAGCTTTGAAGTTCAATTGTATCGGTAAACAATAGCCTAGGGGGGAGACGCATCCCCCGATAAGGACGTGAGGGATTGAATCTGGGCCATTCCATTCCGAAAATTTCAACAATCCACGCATGGCTGCCCAAACTAAAGCTAAAGCCGTATGAAAAGTGGCTGCTAAAGCCGGCGGTGAAAGCATTTCGGATGCTGAGAATAACATAATCAATGCATCAAAAATGCCAGCAACTGGAAATTGAAATAATCTGGCGCTGGGAGCCGTCTAAACCAGAGCTGCAAATGTGATTTGCGATTTTACACGCACGTCTCTCCATGTGTGTCTATAGAATGTGCCAATATGTGCCGAGGGATGGGAGGCATTCATACGTGATATGGCTGGCACTTCCATTGCATACATCTGGGCTATCTGCCACTCTGGCTGCTGGCTGCTGGCTTCGCTTAATGTTTCTAACTGTTCTACATGGTGCTGGAGTGCTGCATATGGGCTGCAAGTGGAGATATTTGTTTTGTGGCTGGCAATGCTAAGAATTTTTTCCACATTGTGTCTCATATTCCTGCTTTATTTATGCGCATTTTTCAAGCCTATCAAGGCCTTACACAACCACATGATTAGCCAGGGCTCAGGGCACATGTATATGAAAAAAAGGATACGCGGGCCAAGCGAGGACGAGCTGGCATATGCTGGCCCGGAGTATTCACACTCGTGTTGCATGTCAGCAGTTGGCCGGCCAAACTAACAACTTCATAAATATGTCGAGCATGTGTAGAGCGTATCGGATGGCAGCCGAACCCTCTGGCAGAGATTTGTGCCACATCATCGCTCAGGGCTGACCATTTTTACGCTTCCGTCTAACAACAAAATGGCATTAAACGCAGATCAATCACAATCACCGCACCACGCTGACCCACATACCCACATACCCGTACCACATACCACGCACAAAGATACATTCGGAGTCGTGGAACGATAGATTGACTTCGAGGCGGGGACAAAGTTGTCCTTGTGGTCGTCTCGGGTTCTCTATGGGGGGAGTGTGTGTGTGTGGGTGGGGTCGGACTGCTCATAACCGACTTTTGACTGACATTCAATGCACGCATTTTTTTTCCGGGGGCTTGGAAAGTTTTTCTATTTACTTGAATCTCTGTGTGCTTTGTGCTTGAATTGCTTTTTGCTTTTTTCGGCAACTTCCGCACTCCCACTCCTAGAACAACAAATGATGCTGAAAAAGTTGTGGGGCTGCTCCTCTAGCAAGTACGGTGGTTCAACTTTCTTGGCTGCAATTTTCCTATTAATTGCCAGCCACTGGGAAGCCACTGTTCTGTTCCCTATTTTGGATTCAGAAATGTGCTCTTTTGGGGCGGCATATCTTCCCTGGAAAAGTAACCACGACTTCAGTACAAATTGACAACTATTCGCAACTAAACTTAATTTTTAAGCCACAAAACAGCCGCTGAAACTTTGCGATAGTTTATTCATTTACATCAGTTTTGTCATGCTCGGTCTGTGGTTCTGTCTGGCATCAATATTGAACCCTAAGTGAAATTACTTTTCGAACTTAAAGCCTACCAAATGGTGGAACAAACCTAGGCAATGTCTTAAAGCAGTTTCTAACAGAGGCCCACAATAATTTTGGGTCAAAACTGTGGGGAGATAATACTAAATACTACAAAGAAATGGGCCATAATTAAGTGAAATATTTCGTGATATAAAATAACAATAAAATAATGTCGTAAAATATTATGGCAGTAGGTTTACATTAGAAATTAGAAAAACATTTCAACAGTAATCAATTCTGTCCAAATATTATTAAATTCCATACATTTTGCTGGGGATTATTTTAATAATTAATAAACATTCTCCATAAAGAATGATTATAGCGCGGTTTTACTGCCCTTTTTGTCGCTTTCTGGCAGCCTGTTTTGTAAAAGATCATGTTGAGCATTAGTGTTTGACATGAATTTTAAGTGTTAATATTATTCTACGAGTATAAAGTTTATTTGCCCAGTTGCCTTGATATTTGATATTTGCTGTGTCTACTTAAACTCTTAGCGCGGCATGTCATGTGTCTAATATTTGCAGTTAAGCAAACGTCTAACATTAGTGTCAAATATTTTAATTAAATTTGATTCGAATTTATGGTGAATACTCGTATTTCATTGAAATGCATCTAATTAAACTTAACAAATAGTGCCTCAACGCTGAGGCATTCATTTAATCCCTAACGAAGTGCCACGTCTTTCAATTCATTTGTAATGTATATAATGTAGGGTTATTTGTGGTGACGCAAATATCAATTAACGGAATGCGCAATGCAATCCTTTGGCAGCCACAGTCTCACATGTGTGGCATGCCCCATGCATAATTGAGAGGCACAGAGCAGAGACACCGAATGGAAGTCCAAAATACATACAATATGAGCAAATTAATTGCTAAGCTGCTGCTAGTGTTAGTGCCAGCATGATTTTGCATTCAAATGTTAAGATTAATCACTGTCAACTAAATGCGAACAAATATATAAATTGAACGGATACTTAAGAGCTAAGAGGGAGACACAGTCACAGACAGCGACACTCAGTGCAAGGCATGGCGCTTGGTAATTGCGCAATCGCAACGCGATACTCACTCAAACTACTTGCCGTGGCATGAATTGCAATTGCAGCTCCAGTTCCAGTGGAGAATATGTTCCAGTGCACTCGATACGGAGATGGAAATTACAGTTCGAATTCAAATTGAAATTGAGTTTCGTGTTCAAAAATGTGTTGAACAAGTGCTTGGCAACAGAATGGCTTGGGAATTACACTTCGATTTGCAAATTTGGCACGAACAAATTTCACTCGACTTCAATGGCTTCGATGAGCTGGAGGTGCCACAGCGGCCAATGCAACTGTAACTGCCCCTGCCACGCTTGACTGCTTTCTTGTCTTGTAAGTATCCTAAAGATGCACACGCGATGGCCGGAGAGTGGCCCTGATTGAGCTGTCAAACTGATTGTTAGCCTTATTGACACGGAACTTTCTTCTCAGAATCTCTGAGTGCTTATCCTTTTTGCCAGATAGATTCTGGAGTTTGTAGATATTTTTTATTTGTCTATTGTCTTCTTGCGCTAAACACTTTTTGCTTTTAACAATTTTTACGCACTTGCCAACACAATTTTTTGGCCAAGCAGCGTGAAGATATTTCGCGTCTGGTTCAAACAAAATTTCGGATTGAACTGAATATCTGTGTGGCATCGTCGTACGGATTTTCCTGTTTGGGCTGCTGTTGCTGCTGCTGTTGCCGATGGTGTTGCTGCTGCCGCTGTTGCTGGTGTTGCCCCCGACGCCGACACCGACTCCGACACCGACGGTGGCCACGACGAAGCACGAGGCAAGCAGCGGCAGCGGCAGCATGCTGCTTGATTTCACTTCACAAAGCTCCAGCCTGCTCCAGAAGCCGACTCGACTCCCCCAGAAACAGCTGTTCTTTGTTTATGTTGCCGAACTCGTTTTGCTTGTTCTTTATGTGGCAGGCTGTCAACATGATGCTACCGCTGTTGCTGTTGCTATTTGCGCTGCTGCTGCCACTGCACTTGACCAAGCCACGCGGATGTGGAGCCCGAGTGCTTCAAGTGTTGAGTTAATATTTGTGGCGAGTCGGTCAATTAATTATAGTTGCTAGTGCCATTGGCTGGAAACCTTCGGGCTGGCAGCATGTTTGCCCAGCCACATGTTGATGGCGCCTTGAAGAGAGCTTACTGCTGCGCAACATTCGGTTCGGTGAATGGGAAGCTTTCTTATCAGTGTGAATGGTAACAGGGAAAACGGTAAGAGAGAGATGGGTGATTTGATCATCAATAAGCGGATTGGAAAGCAACAAGTTTAGATATGGTATTTAGATGGTAATCTTTGAACGATTTATGTATTTGATGTACCTATGGACAGGCCCCCAAGGGCTAAGACTATTGTCCATAAGAAGACGTTCCCCTAAGAAACTTCTTCTATATATACTCGAACGTTACAACACTTAAATAGAAACTGCCTTGTAAAAGCTCACCGCACACGACTGTTTCATGTTTCCCCCCCTTATATTTATGACTTTAATTGATCCGCCTGAAGTGATGCAAAAACAATTTTTGCTGACCCAAATACCGATGAATTGTATTTATCATTTCATTCAGTTTTCTGCGCCGCCTTAAAACAAAAGGCTTATGAACCTCACTGATCTTTTATACGAGTACGTAAGAAAAACCATGCAAAAATCATAAAGGAATGTTCCGTTCCGCTCAGAATGCATGACAAAAAGCCATCAAAATACAGCGAATTCGAATAATCATCACCAATCAAAGTGTCGAGCCGGGGCAATTTTTTATTGTAAAGCCCAAAACAAAATAAAACAGAGCGACGGCAGCTGCACTTTTGAGTCAGACCAGACCCTCGAACGAATCGCGAATCGAACAATTTGTTGGAAACTTTGCCATCATCTCGTAGCATAAATAACAAATTTATTTGAATGATATCTGTAGGCAATTCAGGCTGTTGTATCGTTTATTTATTGTGAACATTTTGTCATAAAGCACACGGCACACTGGGAGACACAGACGGAGGGAGGGATGGAGAGGTGGAGAGAACAGAGACAATTCTTTTGGGCGATGGCGTTGGCGATGCCAACGCGATGTCGCTCGTCATGTCTGAGTGTCAACAGTGAATGCTTTAAATTTACTTAAACAACAATAAATAGCTCTTAAATTAAGCAAATAAATAGGCGTTAAAATTACGCGTACGAATGTGTGTGCAGTCCGGCATAATAAATAATTCTACAAATGGGAACGATAAAGAATTCATCAAGTAAACGAGTCTTGGATACTCTTAAGTGGGAAGAAGACTTCAAGTTAAAGAAATTTCTAGGAAATATAGTTCTTAAATAAGCATACAAAGAAATTCCTCTGCTCATCCCACCGAGAATAGAAAACTAAAATTGTTCAAGTGACGTATTCCGGGCGGACGGCAGGGGCGGACAGCAGAGGGGCAGAGTGTCGAGAACAGACTTCTTGAAGACCTCGCTGACAGCTAACAAATTTATGCGTCTCTACAATGCTGCACTCGCTTTTCGCTGGCCTTTTAATTGCCTTGCCTGCAATTAAAATAAAAAAGCATAAAATAAAATAAAAGAAATACCATTCCTCATTTCTTGTGGCTTATAAATACGAGCACTTGACGATTTGTGGCCAAACGACACGTGGCCAGAAGTTCTTTGATTTATCCCCACCGTGGGCTAAAGTTTTCTGGGTGATAAATTTCTGGTAAAAATTCGCTGCCTTAAGCCTGTCTAAGGCCCTGGTACATCCAAATTTATCGTTCCGCATAATTCTAATGACTAATATTCGCACGTTCTTGTCATTTGTCGCTAAAACCAATCTTCACGCACACACACACACACAAAAATGCCACAAATCAAAAAGCATTTCTACTGAAACACTAATAATGAAGATGAATATAAGCATATACATATATAAGTGCTGGCATTTTGCATTGCCATGGCAGCTAGAAAACTTGAATACGTCGTACGTCATCCTCCGTCAGTTCGGATGGCAGACAGCACTCAAATGCGCTTAGTAGCGGCTCTTCATGGAATTGCACCAAATGAAATAACAATCTGAGCCCACTTTCTCTCCCGCTTTGTGCAATATACATAATGGGGCAAGTACGCAGGCAAATTCATATGGTAGCGGCGGACAACACAGACACAAACACTGCAGCCAGCATGTGACTTGTGGTCAGGACAGGACCAGACCAGACCAGAACAAGAGCCAAAGCCAGATCCAGAGCCAGTCACTGACAGGAATCATACAATAAGTTATCAAAACGTTGACTGTCGTCGGCGTTTCATGGCTCGTTTATATTTATGCCACACACACAGGCACACAAACACACTCACTGGAATAGGAAATGAGCTGCACTCGAGAGAGCATTTGAATGGAAATGGAAGCTGGGCAAGGCCGGAAGGCGTAACATTAAATTAAAATTATACCAGCAGATCCCATCTTATATGGTACATAATAACTTTGTTTGTGGCCTGACGCATGCAACAGATTGTCAGCTAAATTATCTGCATGCGGCAGTTGATAATGCCTCCTGCAGCAGCCGCCAGACCCATGCCCATGCCCATGCCCATGCCACCCCTCACGCACACACGTCGTATACGCAATTTGCATAATGGGGCCATCATGGGCAAGAGAAATGGTTTCGGAATGGGTGTAGAATGCAACATTCCTTGGGTCTTTTGTTTCAAGGCACAGTCCCGGCGACAGTTGACCCAATTTTTAAAGGGTCTCCGCCAACGCTTTATTGAGCCCTTTCCCTTTTTCCTTTCGTTTTCTTTGCCTTTATTTTCAGTTTTATTAAACGAGTACGTCTTAAGTGTCTGTAACCTGAGGGCAAGCGGTCTATTTTTGGAAGTCCAGACTCGTAGACTTTAGGCTGCGGGCCTTAAAGCTAGCTCGCCAGAAAGTTGGGTACTTAAGGATTCGAGCCACGCGACTCAGCTGTCGAATCCTTCGCCTCGGATACATCTCGAAGACGTACACGCACCCACCGAAGGCGGTTCAAAGGTAAATAATCGGATAAATATTTGTAATAATTTTGTATGCTCTGCCAAGAAGCGAATGAACCACTTCCCAACCGAGAAGTCACCGTCGCAATCAGCTGCAACAGAGAACCAGAGCTGGGGCAGAAGCAGAGGCTCATTAGCATTTTGATTTGACATCAAATCACACAAATATTTCCGGCAAAAAGTCAATGAATGGCAGTCGCAAACATTGAACCGAACATTGGTCTGTTCCTCTGCGGTCTTTGGTCTGTGCCATTGCCTTTCACGGCTAGTGGAGCGGCAAAAGGTAAACAGATTTATGGGGAGGAAGTCTCCCCCCAGCACGAGTGAACGGCATGAATAATGAATCGAAGGGAATATGGATGAAAGGTGTGAAATTGTGCACTGCTTAATCAATCGGAATACACTTTGAGTTAATTAATCTTTGTTTCGCTGAAAACTGGGTAATAATTAATTTATAAGATCTCCATCAATATTTATTTACTTTGGAAGAAGCAACGGATACCGAAACGCTGCAAATCAAAGTCATTTCTACTACATGCACTTGTCAAGGTTTCCTTTCGATAACCGATTTCGATAATTACTACTTTCAATACTACGACGACGCAGTGTCAATGCAACCCTGTTTGAAACAGAAAGGATGCCATGCCATACAGTAAATGTAATTCGAAAATGTTGCTTAGATCAGTTATTTACCGTATCTACACACCCATACTACTATTTATTTAAAATAATTTTATTCACATTTTATTCATCAAGTAGGCTCTCCCACTTCCGTTCTGTGTCTGCCTGCTCGTAACCATAACAGCTAAGTCATCGGATGAAACAACATACTAAATGTAAATCAACAAAATTTTACAAAAGAATATTTTGAAAATTCAGAAACTTTTACGCTTATTATAGAAACAAACGAAAACAGAACTCGCGCAAGAGGGTCAAAAGTTTTCCATTTTTAAGAAACAACTACCTGAAAATGAAAATAGTACGTTCCAGTCGTCGCAAGGGGATCGAAGAGCTATATGGCGCGAAGATGGATCCTATCCATCCGGTCAAATCGCAGGCCATGCCCCAAGGGGGTACCTCCAGATCGGGCGCGCAGAAGAGCGGACGCAATCCATCAGTCGGCGGTGGGGGATTGGGACTCTTGCGCCCGCCAGACTCACGTATTCAGCGCAGCTTTGTGACTGACAACGACTACTACATTCAGACGAATCTTCCCCTGACGGCCAGCAACTTGCGGAATAACCCCAGCATTCTAGTGCACTCGTCCCAGGCTCATCTGATGCCCACTACCCACCCCCACCCCCAGCCGTCGCCATACGCCATGAGCTCGAGGCGTGGCAACACGACCGGCAAGATGACCGGACGTCAGCCCCAAGGACAGAAGGTAGCTCACTTCGCCCTGCCCGACGGCAAGGCCAACAACAGTGTCTACAACTTGGGCAAGTCAAAAGAGCAATCGCATCAGCAACGCCGCGCCATCAGCAAGTCCGTCACACAGCGTTCCAACTATGGCACATTAGAAGTTACCAACAACAACGGGGCCACGGATATCTCCGACAAGGAGATAATCCTCCCCAATGGGACCAGCGGTTCGATCAACAAACGCCGCTCGCACCAACATTCAGCAGCACACCACATGCAGATGGAGATGCCGCTCCAGATGGCGCCGATGCCGCATCCGCCCCAGCACCAGCTACATCAGCAACAATTGACCCATCACAGCCACAGCAAGCATCAGCATCAGAATGTGCCACATCAGCATCAACACTCCCATCCACACGCACACCAACATACGTGTCCGCGTCAGTCGCAGTCGTCGGGCCAGCCCCAGGTGAGTGCCGCCGATGATGACGACAAGGACGATGATCCCGAAGAGTTCTTCGAGTTGATCCGCCAGACTGTCCAGACAGCCATAGGGGTAAGTGATCGATCGACTCATTTCCCTACTATCACTATATTCCACCAATTAAACTTAGAACAAAATCAACGATGCCCTGTTCAAGAACTTCCGAGATCTTGGCAGCAAGATCGAACGCTTTTCAGGGGAGCTCAAGCAGACAAACGACCAACTGAACAAGCTGAAGGAGGCGGTTACCAGCAGTAGGTTCTCCGCGATTCGAGTCTAGAAGATAATCCTTAACCATTCTATGCCATCCCTCAGAGCTCGTTCACTATGGCGAGGAGAACTCTCGCCACTTCCGGTATCTGTGCATGAAGTCGGAGTACGACAAGATGTACTTCCAGCACCAAGCAATGCTGGGCACCAATCCCCCCACAGATCCAACCACTACCAATCCATCGCAACAAAATGTTGCTGCCATTGGAAGTGCCCCCTTTCTTGGGGGGCACGCCCGTCCAATGTCCAACCAGAAGCTCAACAGTAAGGCGCCCAAGCATTCCAGCACTGGCAAGATGTCCACAAGCAACACCAACAAGGTGCAGAACCCTTGTGCATACCGCAACACTTCGAAAGCGCTGCACCAGCAGCAGAACCCTGAGCCGCACAAATCGTCATCGGATCAGAGCCTCGGTCAGTCCTCGCAACTGAAAGTGGCCGAAGTGTTGGGGCACATACAACGCTTCTGCACAAAGATGCAGCTCAACGATATGGGCAACCAGATGCCACCCGATGCGTTTGCGAATCTGGAGGCAAGCTTGGTTGCAAAGGCCAAATCGAATGCCGGACTAGGGGGCGCCGAGAACAAGGCTGCGCCCCGCAGCGCCTCTGGCTCTCAGAGGGACAAGAAGACTAACGATGAAAACGAGTGTGAGATGCAGGGGGACAGCATGGACGAGGCCTACTCCGAATTGGAAGACTTTCCGGTCTCCTCCGAAGAGATTTCCTCTTGCAGTGACGACGACTGCGGCATGCCGTACCCCAGAGGCGCGATCACCTCTCGGGGGCCCGCGGCAGTCAACTCGTTCCGCAGGCAGCCCAACAATGGAGCCGGGGATGGGCAATAGATCCATACCCATGACCACTTTTACAACCACATCCCTTGAAAAGAAGTCTCGCACCAGATCAGAAGCACGGACAGTATCGATGTCTTTCTAATTATTTTTCCTGAGTACAATCCCAGTTTATTTGTTTTAAGACTGTATTCGGCTGCCACAAAATTTCAATTGTTTCAATGACATAGCAGAAAAGAAAAAGTACTCTCTAGGTAGTTTCCAAAATATTCATTAAAATTAGGGTGAAATTCATGTTATCTATATTTCCAAGTGTTCCAAATTGTAATAACAAATACAAGAAAAAGCAAATTGATTTTGTGTTAAGCCCGGCACACCGGCTGACCTATATGACCCACACCAATCCCAGTCGCAGTCAAGTAATGTGCATTGGTGTCACTAATAACTGTATTATATTGACTGCAAAAATAACATAAGGCTGAACCCGAGCTGACACCAAAACTACACATAAATAGCTGCACTGACAAAAATCAGGAGTATACATATAGCGTATGGAACCAGTCTATAACTATACTTCTTCTAACACGTTAAGATGGCACGAGAAATTCCAGATTAATAATGGGTGAAACATATTTGCTTTTCACGATCGAATATTATTGGATTCCAGGCTATTCCACGTAGTGTTTTTTTCCCTCTGTGCGCCGTATGTTAAAGAGTGGAAGGAGTGAAGAGCAAGACCCAACTACCCCCACTAACCCTTAGCCCGGCCCTGGTTAACCTGCAGCTGCATTTTTATGGGCTTACGGCGGCCACGGTTCGGCCAGTTCTGCCAGTTCTTCCACCTCTGCTGCTGACCAAAAACAGTTGGGACGTGAACGTGGTCTAGAGGCGACATATTGGTGCGTGTGTGCAGAGTGCAATTTGTTTTTTGAATATTACAAAAGTTGCACTAAAAAACTAGCAAGTGGTGCCTGAAAATTGCCTCGATTCGCCCCCAAACAGTAATTAAAAGTGGACTTTCTGACAGCCGGGACAGAGCTTTGTGAATTAAACTTACGCAACATTCCCGTGGGGAGAGGAAAGTGACTAAATGCAATTTGTAGTTTTTCGACTGCTGTTGCTTTTGACATTAATTAAAAGTGTTATGCAAAAGCCCGAAAACCGGAAATGCGCCATACTGTAGTCCGCACTTTGCCAATGTCAAAGCTCAGGTCTGTCTGTCTGTCTGTCTGGCTGTCCGACTGTCTGTCTGTTTGCTGTCTCTGTGGTTGGTTAATAGCCAAGGATGACCGTTTCTAGGGGTATTCTAGCTGCTTGTTCGAAGCGTAAATTTCGATTGGTAATATTGGGAATGCTGTCAAAGGCTCTCCAATTATAATTACTTCTCCACGAGCACCTATGACAGGCCACCCACCTTTCACCCTTCGCTTGTGCAACCCGAAACTTTCTTCAATGAATCGACTAATTGCAATGACCAATATTTGAACTGGCTTCGAGGCAGGCTCGGTTCGTATCAGGGGTTGTTGCGTTCCACGGTGCCGTACATATTTGTTCTTATAATTATGAAACACGGCACAGTGTGGCGGCGAGGAAACCACTCAATGTTGAGTGACGGTTCGAGCCAATAACCATAACAACGAGCCAGTGCCCGGTCTAAGTTAAGTTAGTCAAAACAAAACAGCCAAAACAGGTGCAAAACATTGCCACATCGGTGTTCCGTGTTCCGTGTTGCCTGCCTCGAGGGTGGGTTCAAGCGGAGAAAAAAAAACAGAAATGGAATAAAAAAGCCAATAGAACATAATTGCAGCGTTGATTCCGTACTCTTTTGTCCAGCAATTGCAATGCACTGCACCCAAATCAAATTGATTGTCCACAGAACGATCACGAAAAAATACATACAGCATTCTGTCTGTGGGGGCTGCGTACCTCAGTGGACAAATATAAAACGTGAAACGTTTAATTGACCCTAAAATCACTGAGGCGTTTCCAACATTTTTATTCTTTTTATTTGCTGTTTTTTGCCTTGGCTCAAACCGAAATTAATGTGGCCCACACTGTCAGATGGTTCAGTAGCAACAAGAGTGCGCGAATCGATGTGAAAAAGTGAAATAAGGAATTTTGCTAAAAGAAATACTATTGATTTTCTTTCACGGCGCACCGCAGAAGTGAAAGAATATGAGAAAAAGAAATATTTTCCACCGCATTACTTTACACTGATAGTGTGGAAAAATCACGAAGAGTCGGGAAAAGCGGCGGCGAGGAAACTGTGCCAAGCCAAAGTCTCTCCTTCTCTCTCCCTCTCTCTCTCTGTCTCTGTGTTAGTGTGACAATTTTTAATGCGATTAAAGTGCAACACTCTCAACGCAACGCGGCACTGAGCGGCGGCAAATGGTTGAAGTGGCAAGGAAAAGTGACAATAGCTAAAATTAGGATTCTGCAAAAGTTCGCATAACGATTCAAAGTCGTGTTCAACCAGCACTCGCCTGCCTGCCCTCGTGTGTTTCATTGTCAAATCCCAACTTAAAGTTTCCTCTCTGTGTTTTTAGTGTGGATATAAAATGCTAATAATTATCCGTAAATGTTAAAAGAGACAAAGACTGAAAAAATCGACGAGCATTTTTTGTGAAATTAAAAAGCATACAACTTGAAGCAGGAAGGTCATGAGTCCGTGGCAGTCTGGTTCGAGGAGGCCATTACAATTGGGTGAGTACTGCACAAAGAAAGAAGAATGGAAAAGAGCTTCAAAGAAATGGAGAGCAATGGAGCAAGAGGGGGGGATAATGGCGACCACTTAAGAGGCCAATTATACATTTACATAAAGAAATTACATTCATTCCAAGAGCCTGCTATAAAATAATTTAATGCGTTGTGAAATACATACTTTTAACGACAACATTTCATTATCAATATCTAGCGCTCTTCTGTGTCCTAATCACACTACTCTGTATCTTCGATTGCCATGGAGTGGAGGTGTCATCATCACCCACTAGGAAATCTGCTCCTCTGCGAATCACCAAGCCACAACCAACGTCACCGCAGCCGAAGCCAAGCAGCAGCACATCCAAGGCAACCACCACCACGGAAGCGCCCACAACCGATGACGGAGCCTCCTCCAGTCCGGGTGAGGGCCTGCTGGCCCCACTTATCTCATCCACAACGGAGGAGAGCAGCAGTAGTGGGAGTAGCAGTGGCACAACAGCCAGCTTAGTGCCAGAGATATGTCTCAATGGACTGCAGTTGACAATCAACAGTCCGGACGAGGGAACCCTCATCCGAAGTCAAGATGAATTCGTCCAGATTATAGAGGGCGATGTGATGCTCAGTGTCTTAACCAAGGATCCCATCTCGGCCCTCTTTGTAGTCAACCGAGTGAACCAAGCGAATCTCATAAATGCAGATTTTGAAATAGGTGAACCATCCATACAGATTGTGAAATAACTTGTAAAATACCCTCCTTATCCTTAGGACTTCGTGCCATCAATATTGATAACGACAGTCTGGCCGAGAGCATTCTCCTGCAGGAGGTTCAATATCTGCAGCAGTGCACTCAGTACTCCATGGGTATCTTCATGGACTTTGAACTGTACAAGCAGCTCGAGTCAGTTATCAAGGACCTCGAGTACAATATCTGGCCCATATCAGCAACTCGCGCCTACCTCTTCCCCAAGGTGGCACATTTGTTGCATCAGATGCCCTGGGGCGAGAAAATAGCATCTGTTGAGATTGCAACCGAGAACCTGGAGATGTACAATGAATTCATGGAGGCCGCCCGTCAGGAGCACATGTGTCTAATGCACTTCAAGAGCGACGACAATGTCTACATTTTGTTTGGCAACAAGATGGCGAGCCATTTTAAGGAGAATGGAACCCTGTTTGCGGTGCCCACCGACCGCACGGATGATGAGTTCTTGGCAGGTGAATACAAAGAAAAATGCCTTGGAGATTTCTATAGTCGAAATAACGACTGTTTGATACCCGGTACCAGCTGATTTTAATTAAATTTCAAAGACGAAAAGTGTTTAATTGACATTGCACAAATAAGCTAATTAAATTTTAAAATCTCTCATCTCTTTTCTTCTCAACAGATCTTCCCAACAAAGCCTTCATTCTGATGGAAAACGAAATAGACCTGGGCACCACCAGCGAACTGGACCCCACGCCAACCACCCTGGACGAGGTGCTGATCGGCAAGAGTGTGCTACCCTCGAGAGTTCTCAGCTTTGCGGATCCTTTGGTGGATCTGATGCACTGGTTGCGCGGCTCGCTGGCCAAGCACTGCAAACGGGATGGGGAAATGTATGTGCTGGAGAGCTGCTTTAATTTCCTCAACTTCATCGAAGACTGGCGCACGTCCGAGTACCGTCAGGCGCATGAGACTGCGGAGATTCTGTCGCTGCTGCTTATGCGCAAGCTCACCACATCCATGAATTTCCAGATGTACCAGAAGAAGGTGCAGACCCTCGACAAGATCACCGGGGAGTCCCGCACAGAGCTTCGGGAGATCGCCTCGCAAAACTTAGTGAGCAACGTGACCACCTACTACCACTACAACCGGGACAATAGTACTAGCCTGGAGCTGAAGACGAAGTTCGGTCAGGTGTTCAATTGTCAGTACAGCGCTGGCGACAACCGGCGCTATCCGTTCCTCTTCGACGGCGAGTCGGTCATGTTTTGGCGCCTCAAAGTGGACACTTGGGTGGCAACGGGACTGACGGCCGCCATCTTGGGCCTGATAGCCACGCTGGCCATTTTGGTGTTCATTGTGGTGCGCATTTCGGTTGGCGATGTCTTCGAAGGCAATCCAGTGACCTCGATCCTCCTGCTGCTCTCGCTGATCCTGGTCTTCTGCTCGTTTGTCCCCTTCTCCATTGAGTATGTGGGTGAGCAGCGTAACTCCCACGTAACCTTCGAGGATGCTCAGACCCTCAACACGCTGTGTGCGGTTCGGGTGTTCATCATGTCTCTGGTATACTGCTTTGTGTTCTCGCTGCTTCTTTGCAGGGCTTTGATGCTGGCCTCCACTGGTTCTGAAGGTGGCTTCCTGTCCCACGTCAACGGTTATATACAAGCCGTGATTTGTGCCTTCAGCGTGTTCGTCCAGGTGGGGATGTCTGTACAGCTGCTGGTCGTGATGCATGTGGCCTCGGAGGCGGTGTCTTGCGAGAATCTCTACTATGGCCACTGGCTGTGGGGCTTGTTGTCCTACGACTTTGTGCTGCTCTGCTGCGTGGCGGCCCTGATCCCCTTCATATATCGCTCGCAGCGGAACTATCGCGAGGGCATACTCATTGTCATCGGGGCTATTCTCATCTTGGTCATTTGGGTCGCTTGGATTGTCCTCTCCCTGTTCGGCGACGAGTGGAGGGATGCTGCCATTCCGCTGGGACTGCAGGCCTCGGGCTGGGCCGTACTTGTGGGCATTCTGATACCGCGCTCTTTCCTAATTGTGCGCGGTATAGAACGCTCGGACATTGCCCAGGCCCTGCCATCGCTCACCTCGCTGGCATTTGCCCAAAACAATCAGTATTCCTCAGAGCAGGTGTGTGTCAATGGAAATATCTATTCAATTGTATAAATGCTCTTTATTTTAATTTATTCTAGAGCGTCTATGAGTGCGTGAATCCCGCCATGCGTCACTGTTCGCAGGAGGAGATGAACCATCAGTCGCCCAGCGAGATCCCAACGTTACCCTTGCGTGGCGGTGGGCCACGACGACAGCAGTTCTTCGCCAATCTCCGCCAGGCTAATGCCAACATCAATCCCCAACGTCCTCCACCTCGACCGCAGCATAGTCCTTCGCGTTCATCGCTCTCCTCGCTGCCTCCATCGCCCGAAAGCAACAAGATCACACGATTCTAGCTCCGCTGTGCTCCGAGTGTCGTTGTATTGCTTCGTGTGTGCCTTCTAGTCAAAGCTCCGAGAACGGGAATTCAGTTTGTTAACAATCTTTTAACTTTAATCAAGAACCAAGACACTACAAGAAAATAATAAATAAAATAAGTGAAAACCAATCCGATTTTATATGTTAAACCAGAATATGGTCAATGGGCAAGCGAGACTCCATTTATGCCGAAAACATATAATATTTATGTGTAATTTTAGTCTCTCAACCCTCTAAATCACCAAAGAAATCACTGCTGAAAACGATTGGAATAAATTAATATAAATTAGCCCTCAAATGGGCCCATTATCCCCATTTAACTGGGCCGCTACTGTCACCCACCAGAAAGTTCTCTATCAAGGTTCATGCCCACACTAAGTGAAAGCTTTTCATCGAAAGCTCTGCCATTTTGTCGTTTTTTTGTCTCACCATAACTCTAATTGGCTGAGCAAACACGTGACAAGGCAAACAATGCTCGTAAGACTTGCCAGCCAAAAGAAATTCATCTAAGCTAGAAAAACGGCAGCAACAACAATCGAAGGACTCAATAGCCTTGTGCGTCACGCGACATTGGACGCCCATTTGTTTGGCCTTGGGTCGCTGTGGAGTTTGTGCTGGATGGAGTGGAGTCGGGCTTTGGAGGCCGCTGACGTCAGGCTGGCATTGGCCAGACCTCGAACATTGACCGTGGTACATGGACAAAGGCGCAACAAGATGTGGAGCCATGCGGCTTTCCCACCATAAGGGGCATGCTCCAATCCGAGGTTGCCACAAACTACGGACCACACGCGACCATTTAAAATGGCGCCGATTTTGCTGACAATGCCACGCGCAAGCCATTCGGTACGGCAGGAGAAGGGCATGGTGGGAGGTGTGATCCAGGCCAACCTCAATAAAGTTATGCTTTGCCATGTAATCCCACCCAAGCCCCCATCGTCCTCATAGCCACAGGCTTCCTCTCCGCATTTACCCATTTCCGTTTCCATGTTTACACAAAATGTATTGCATACTTTTCGGCGCAAGTGTGTAGGCGCTTGTTCAGCGCCTTTGTTTTCTGCGCTTTTTCGTGCACTGGCCTGGCCTGGCCGTTGGCATAATTTGCACTTCATTTACTGACAGAGAAATACACAGAAAGGAAATGTCTTAGCCAGCCAAGGACAAGGATTTGCAAGCCTCTCTCCCAGCCTGCCTGCCCATTCTACCTCTCCAGCGTTCTGTTTGGGGCTCAGCACGATTTCAGCGCACAGATAACTAAACAAAAGGAAATTTTCCGCTCACAATATTCGCGTTTATTTGTATGTCCGACGCGTTTTGTCCTTGCGTATGTTTTGGCATAATTTTCAGCCCAATTTTGTGTACAGTTCTCGCAATTAAATTTATTTTGAAGGAAACAGATTTAAATGGGATAATCTTACGGAGTTCCTTGGTTTGATTCCAAGAAGTTCTTCTATAATTGGACATGTTAAGCAGCGTATAATAATGGCCATACCCCAAGGATTGTAGACGGAGCATGTGACACTTGACTGTCAAAAGCTCTGCTACGTGACTTTATTAGCAATGCAGCCATATCGTGTATGTTTCCCTGCTATCCGGCCATTCTGCCATCCGGCCATCCAGCCATCCTTGGCGTGCTGCCGGCTACGGTTGCTGCTCAAGGAGGGCGCATGATTTATGACTATGACAAAACTAATGATGGCACATTCGGTAGATGCCAGGCGTGTGCCGAAACCAAACACACACATACCACATTCAAATGCATATATTTGTACATACATATGTATGTTCCAGAAATTTGCAAAGAAATTTTAAGACCAGCAACAAATATTTTATATATTTATGATTATTAATTCGAACATTATGAATCTGCAATGAATTTATAAAATACACCTTTTAATTATTAGAATAAATAACTCCAAAAACAGCATAAACAATGAATCAACTACAAGAGATTTCAGCAGCATCCATTGTTGTTTTCGAGACGCTTCGGGGTTGTTTGAGATTTCGAGAATGCCGAAAAGTTTCTCTATTTTTTTCCAATTCGAGTCAAATTTAGACGAGCTGCGACACAACCACGTCAAAAGCTATGACGTTTACCACCCACAGTGAACAAACAGCAACATCTTGCAAATGTTGAATCGTTGAAGCAGAACTCCAAGCATGAGGCCAAAGTTCAATCTGTCATACGCAACGTTTGCCTTTGTTTCTATAGTCTCTTTTTATACCCGATACTTAAAATGAGTATAGGGGTATATTAGATTTGTGGTGTGATGTGTGTAACGTCCAGAAGGAATCGTTTGTCGGTCAGTCCGTCCCTATGAGCGCCTAGTGCTCAAAGACTATAAGAGCTAGAGCAACGACATTTTGTATCCAAACTTCTGTAATATGACACTATGTCACTATTAAATGTATATTTATTTCAAAACTTTCCCCCAAACCGCTTACTATATCAGATTGCCGAATCTGGATCAGACCGGTTTTTTATTATAGCCACGCTCAGACTGATTGTTGCACTCTTTGTCGTGTCGTGCAATGTTAACGCCGACTGATGGAGGATAGCCATTCTGACTAAGTATCGGGTATAAATGTAGAGTTGCGGTCGCCGCAGCAACTCTTAACGTTCCCCCTCGTTTCTACCAAAAAATACAAGCTCGAAGCAATAAAATGAACAATGAAAACACTCACACTCTACGCTGTATGATTCTATCGGTTCAGTGACGACATCAGCATACCCCTTGGCCGTATCTGCCGGTAAAAAGCAGCCATTACCAGTTACAGACACATTTAGCCAAGAATGCGTATCTGCACTGGCATGTCGCCAAATGTACGGCAGATCCTGCGACGCGCTAGGCATTTGCTTATATTAGTCATGCCGCCCAAAAAAGACATGTGACGCTCGGGATCCCACCCACTCCACTCCGACACACACAGGCATAGACACAGATACAGCTACGAGCGCACACACACTGTAAGCAAGCTTTTACTATGCATGGGGCCAGGACGTCAGTGGCTTTCTCTGTTTTACAACTACAGCGAAAGGCTTTGTGGCTGGGGGCAGGGAAGAAATTGTTCCTCACATTTTACTCACTCTACACGCCACGCAGATAGCGGCAAGCCAAAACAGAAAGCTTTTCATTCATCAAAAGTAATCAGGCGACGAGCAGCGTGACGCGGACTGGCCTATGCCACAAAAAGAGACACCCAATGGGCCATAGACCGGGCGAGAAAGAGAGCAACGAGCTCCGGGTAGAGTTTGCGCCATTTGGCTACTCGTGGAGCTATTTTTCGCCTATTTCATGACTGGCTCTGGCTATTTTAGAACCCAATTTCGTGGGCCAACTTGACGAAGCTCCTATTTCTGTGCATAGGGCTTTTCTTTGCGGTTTTTCTCGACTTTTTCTTGAATTGCGCTTGAGGGTTCATTCATGAAATTTGACAGGCTAACTCGCGTCACTCGAACAAAAGAAAAGAGTTTCGAGCTTTTATTTCTTTTTGTAATTTTTCCATTTAATTGCCAAGGATTGGCTATTTATAGAAAGCGATTAAAGACCCCTCCAACAAAGACTTGAAGAATATGTAGAAATAGAGGTATAGGATTGTCTGGCAAATAAATCTCTATGGTATCTTTGGCGAAATGTTTGGATATTGCGCATACGCAGGGTAATCAATGAATAAAGAGTTACAAGTACAAAGTAATTATATCCAAAGAAACTGCATTTTTATATTCAATCAATCACTTATCTGATATATCATACTCTACTCAGGAACTTTTTAAAATCTAATCAAAGTTTTTTTTAGCTCTATGGCGTTTTCAGGAACTCAAGAACTCATTGCATATAGCCAATATCCACTGTATATTGAACTAAGATAAAAGAATATTTCATAATTTTAACAGTAATTTTGCGTATTTCGAATAGCCCTTCTGATCCTATTTTTTAAATCCAAAAATCCACTTTTAAAGACTGTCGAATTTTCCCGCTCCAGTTAATGCGCTCTCACTCTGATACACTCTCTCACCCACATCACTTTCCCTCTCTTTCAACAGCTGTACGTGCTGTGCTGGCCTGCCCATGCTCCGGCAAGCTTTCGTCAAGTTGTGGAAAGCTTTCGCGAATGGAATACACAACCAACATCCTTGAACAAACAGATTGGAGTCCAATGGGCTTTTCGCGTTAGTACGCGACGTTGACTCCTAGAGCACAGACACGGCAGCGGCTGTCCGACACGAGAAAAACAACAAAAAACACTCTGAGACAGGACCTCGCACGCACACAGGCACACGCACACAGGCACACGCACACGAACACTGACTCAGACACAGGCATTCGTGTATATGTAATTGAAGCGCCAAGTGCCAGTGTCCTAGAAATTAAACATACTCCTAGAAATCAAATCGAATCGAATCGGATAATGGAAAAGTAATTGGAGAGAAAGTTGATAACGCAGTGGGAGTAGTAAGAGAAGAAAAGTGCAAGTGAAAAGTGCCTATAAGAAGCAGAAAATCAAACAACCACTCACGCACACACACGGACACACATACAAAGGAAACGTCATATGCCAGAGGCATTGACAGGAGCCACATCCAGAGCCAGAGCCAGAGCCAAAGCAAAGAAGCAACGGAGCAGTGTGGAAAATCATTTTGTGTATCCTATTTTGTGGGCTCAAACTCGAAGCAGGCAAGGCAAGGCAAGACAAGCGAGCGTCCGCGTCCGTGTCCATGCCCGTGTCCTTTGCAATAGCAGCCACCAGCAACAAAACAGACAACAACAATAGCAATTACATCGTGTAGTTGCTATAATGATAGATTTCAAAAATAAATTGAGCAAATTATCGTATAAAACGTGCCCCGCTTCGAAATTCTAAAAATACACACTCGCACAGCGCTACGCCAACGCCAACGCTAACTTGTCGAACCTGAAGGATAAGTGGTAGTCATCGTCGAAGTGGAAGTGGAAGTCGAAGTCAAGGGTCCAAGTGCCGCAACCGACTTTAAATTATGCATGCACATTGATTTTCTGACTGCGACGTTGTTGTTCCCGTCATCCTCTACGTCCGCGTCGTCGTCGTCGTCCTCATTACCGTCGTTGTCGTCGTCGTCGTCGTCGTCGTTATATCCTCATCATCTTTATCATCAGCCTATATAGGCAATCTGGTCTGTTGTCGCATGTTATCGTCGGAACTGGTGTCGTCGACGGCTTTGTTGAATGCGAGTTATCAGCGCAACAACGGCCCAACAAAAGGTGAGCATCCGCTTGGACCACGCGGCGTATGTGTGTTTTCCTGTTTTGAGGGGAAACATTTTGTTGGATAGGTCAAATCAACAAGGCCGATGAGGGTAATGGCTGTTCATTATTTAACAATATGTATAGAGTGGGTAGGCTCTTATCTGGAGGAAGCAGGGCATTAAAGAATCATGGAAAGAGGGTAATGTAGACTAGAATAGAATAGAATAAAGTTTTCGCTACTCTGCTGAAAGAGAATAATTTTGATCTTATAGTAGTAGTAATAATTGCGCTCTGATACTATGGTCTATGGTTAGTTTCTTTTCATACATGCGTATATTATTCCTTTTGTTACTTCATTCATCCAGCAATTATATTTATATACTCTTTAAGTTTAGGTCAGTTCTTCGTTCCCTCTCTTGTTGGCTTCTCTTTTCTCTCTTCCCTTTTTAAAAAGCCATGAAAAAGTCATAAAGTACTCATATTTATAACTCATTTGTAGGGCATATTAACACCCTCTCAATCTTTGGGACAAACACCAAGCCACACCCACACACACACAAAACGGGCGCAAACCCATTAACACCCTTTGGAAATGACCTACTCACAGACTCCAGCTCCTAGTGCCACTTCCACGGTAACTCCCACTTTTTCCGCCCTGGCTATGCTGTGAATGCTGTGTCATTGTTGCCACTACAACTGCTTTTAATCAGATTTCAATTATAATTGCATTTCACTGCGCTACTAATGTCGTTTGGCACACACTTTTCCGCCCACTAGGGCTGCCCCCGCCGGGTAATTTCCCTCTGTGCAACGGCTTTTTAATGCAATTTATTAGGTCCGACAGTGGCTCGATGCCAAAGAGCCAACGGCGTTAAAAATTCCATTCAAACTGAGGCGAAAACTTCCACCGGAAACTCAGTTATAAAATGTCAACACCGATGGGAGCTCAGAACAGTTTCCACATTTCCGGTATGCAACTTCATTTTCCATCGGCCACTGCATGGCCATGCACGGGCGTGAGTGTGTGGGCTTCAGTGTGGGTTTTGCTGACGTTGTTCTAGCGATTTTACGACTTGATGTCATGCAGCAAACAGCAGCAACAACCAATACGTACAACCAACGAGTATTGTTTGCTTGATTTCTTGGCTTTTTTTCCTGTTTCAGCATGCAACAAGAAGAAAGTCTTGAATTGACTTTATGGCATGCATTCAGTCAGGGAATTGCCTTAATTATACAAATTGCTTGGCAGATTATAAATTGCATTGCAGTTTGCCCACTCGACAGAGGAGGATAGGTTGTTAGATTTCCAGGAATTCAATTACGTTCATTTTAATGAATATTCTGAAAAATTCAAACACGCAATTAACAGCTATGTCATGCTCCTGTTATAGTATCTCTGTCCTGATCTGTGGAAGGTTAAAAAGAGTAAAAATTTATGCAAAATCCATTTTCTTTTCTCCATTTTCCGTCTGCAGATGAAGTTTCCCTGTCAACAACACTTGAAGAGTGCTACACATCAACATCAGAAGCAGCAGCAGCAGCAACAACAGCAGCAACGACAGCAACAATGACCAAACAATTGACAACAGCCACAGCAACCAATGCGGCATCGAGCATAACCCAAACGGGGGATTTGGCGCCCACAGTTATATCACCAACAGCCTCCACAACAATCGAAACAGCAGGAGCTGGAGGAACAGGAGGAGCAGGTCCAGGACCTGCAGCTGGCACACCTTCCACTCTGACAGTTGAAGCGACAAAGAGTTTGACACAAGCAACAGCAACATCACCATCTTCAGGAGCAACCATAAGTAACGATGCCAGCGGTCGTTCGGCAGCTCTGGAGCGTGCCTACGTCCACGATGTGTACGAGCACTGCGAGGAGCCCACGGGCCCAGTGCGGCCACGTATGGCGCACTTTCTGAGCAACCTGGAACCGGGCTCCGTGGTGTGCGACGTGGGCTGTGGCAGCGGACGCTACCTCACACAGTGCAATCCGGCAATTTGCACAATTGGCGTGGAGCGGTGTTACCGTCTGAGCAAAGTGGCCCACGAGAAGGGCGGAGAGGTGAGTACTGGTTCTGGGTTCTGGGGTCTAGGGTCTGGAGGCAAGAGTGTGTGTGCTGTTCCCTGCAGGTACACGGTGCTAATTGTATTTGAGAGCTTGTAGTCGTGGTCGTGTTATTCATGGCACTCTCTTGGCGCAAGTCCTAGCCATGCATTTGACCCATTTTCCATTAACAAGCCGCACACACACACAGGAAGACTGGGAGGCAGGGAGACGGCTTCCACAGCCATAAAACATTCACTTGATTCAAATGCTGCTGCTCCACTTGAGTTGGCCATTAGCGGCACGCATAAATTATGCTTATCATTGGGAATTATTTCCACATGCCCGGCTGCTGTTGCATTGGGAGTTTTTAATGCTCTGTAATTGCAATGGTCCACAAGGGCGCCGTAAAGCGAGTCTTTGGAGAGCAGTCAAAGGCGGGGTGAGTGTGCTGGTGGGATATAATAAACTGCAGTTCCATTGCAGGCACAAACGTTGCATAATTGCTGCGCAGCATTCAAGCCAGCTCGAAGCCCGAGTTGCTGCAGATGCAATTTGCAAGTTTCCAATTGACCAACTTTGAATGGGACATAAATCGATATTGGCAATATAAGATATTCCCATTTGCTATTGGGAAAATGTTTTAATTGCAATTTTAAGTCGCAATAAATGTACACATCGCTCTCGCAATAAGAGGAAAAGGTATAAATTACGGGCACAGAAAACTCAAAGGATGATTTTAAAGATAACTAAGAGACGACTTTTAAACGAAGTCAGTTGACTAGCCTGTTGATCGTAGTAGAAAAAACTCGAAAGGAATGAAATGAAAACCTACAGAGACTTCGTGTATAAAAATCAATTGATGGTGGATTCTTTTCTCCAAATATTATATTCTCTAAATGAAAATCTAAAAAGGCGACTCTAATGTTTAGTATATAAATGTATATTTATTGAGTCCCTTTTCCGCTTAAAACTTCTGCCCAGTATGTAATACCCTCTGCGAGGTCGCAATGAACATTAACCATTACACAGGGAAAGTTTTCCCCCCGAGCTATATTCACTTAACAATGACACAACCATTCCGCATAGTTTCTGTTTATTTCTGTTTTTCCCGCTGTTACTGCTGGCTGCCCACAACATTTCCTTTTACAGCGAACAACTATAAATTGTTACCGCACCGCCCGCACAGAAGCACAACCCCCCTTCCCCCTTCCTGCTCGGGCCATTATTCAGTTGCCCGCCCTGAGGTATGCAACGCTTTTTGCAATAATCTATTACTAGTGGCGCGCCGGGCTCCACATCACTTCGGTTATTTATGCTGCCATTTCCCGGCAAGAAAATACCATTTACTAAGAAATGCATTCCCTGGGAAGGGCACCACCACTCCCTGGCGATGCCACCATAATCGACAACACGCATTCTCCGCATTTAAATTGCTTTTGCCGAGGCAGTGCGTGGGATTGACGAGGGCAAAACAGCAGCCGCAGATAGTCCGAGACCGTTGTGAAGAGCCCGCTCCACAGCTGCAGCCATTCGCCCACCATTTACTATAAATGGTCTAATTTATTTAATAACCTGTCACATTATCAGGCCCTGACAACGTGGCTCTGATTGCCTCCCGATTGGTGTGGAGGTCGCTTGCGAGTCCTTGACATTTAGCCAATTATTTGCATGCGTTTCTAATCCCTTTTGCTGGCAGTGCAAACAGGCACTGTCCATGCACAAAACAGCGAGTGCAATCACATTCAATTGCAGGGATTCTGACTGGCTTTGTTGCCATTTACCTAATGTGTTTAAAATAAACTCGAATGCAAAGGCACCCCAATGCAGACGTGACATGCAAGCAGATGAAAGTTCTTTATGCAAAACCAATTTAACTTCGGCCGGAGACTGGAAGTTGCACTTTACTGGCAGGAACTTTGATTTCAGCAACTCGTGCATGGCCTGGTTTTCAATAATTTTGTAAGCCAATAAGCCAGCAAGCAGAGCGGCAGCTGCAACAATCACACATAGTGGCACACAGCGGGAGATCCTGTGCTGTGCTCGAGGCTCATAAATTTTAGCCCCGCCCAAAATGGCGCATAAAAGGGGCAGGCCCAGCCGCAAAACATAAAAAAGTAAAACTCAATAAGAGCGGAAAGCGAAAGCGCAGCCAGATTTCTTGCAAGAGGATAACGAAAGGGCCACACGAAAGGGCTGGTAGTTTGTGGCACACTTTTTTGGGCCAGGTGAAACCTGCAATTTTCAGCAGGCGAAAGGAGCAAACGGAGAAAAGAAGAGACGGCTCGAGGGGCCGTTCTTGGCTTAAGCGCCATTTAAATAAGCCGCAAGTCGAGGAGGCCAAAGAGGAAGTGCATAAAATATAAGTATTTTCTTTTAGCCCAGAGCTCTGCTGCTCCCCCGTTCTCCTCTCCCCTGCTGTCTGTATCTGTCTGTATGTTCTAGCTTGGAGCTTTGAGCGGCTTTGGCCTCATTAGCGTGCAACGCAGCGTATGCGTAACATGGTTCACTCTCACCTGGCGCGACACTCTCCGCCAGGAGAAAACCTTGTCACCATAAATTTCAAAAGCGTAATGCGATGGCCGACCCGTGTGACATTACACACCCACAAAGCACTCGCCTGCATGTATGCCTGTGAGTGTACAAAATGGCGACTGCCTGCTATAAATATGATTTGTAAAGCGCATCGCTGGCTAGCAAAAACAGCAGAGAAAAAGGAGAGGGTAAAATAAAAATGCTAGCGAACGCATTCATCCTGGACATTGGAACGAGAAGCGGTGGAGGCAGAGAACGGCTTCTATAGAATGTAGAATGCAGAAAGGCTTAGGGGACTGTAGTAGATGAATGGTTACGTATTGCAATGCAGAATGAGCGATGTCCATGGGGCGGACATCATACATATAACTCAAATCCTTGCTCACCTAAAATGCATGAGGTCCTGCTGTTTTGAGAAAGCATTTTCTGCAGCAAAGGTTAAATATTTGCAGTGAAAATGCAATTCAAATCTGTTTTATGGGAGCCAGCGTTCAGCTGGGGGAACCATTTCTTCAGCTTCGCCTATTGTCGTAATTTCTATGCTTCTATCGACATCTCAGGGCTTGGAAGCACTTTTGTTAATTGATATTTGCTGAAGACTCTCGCAGGTTCATACTCACTGTCAGGCACGGGGACAGCCCCAGAACAGGTACAAAACTCACAGAAAGTTGGGTCAAGGCTTTTTCATTTTGCAGACAAATACACAGTGAGCGAGAGAGAGAATATACCAGAACTCTTATTCGTGATAATCCTAGAGCCATATATTGAAGCAAATAAATTGCTATTTTATCATTGAGAGAAGCACAGACACAACACAACCACAGCATCCAAACGGATGGACGGTATGCGTTTTTCCCATATTTCATTTATCAATCTGTTAGACAACATAAATTAGTTTCGTCAATCAATAGTTTTTGCCAATGCAAAAATGTATTTGCTTGATGGAGCCAGCTAAATCGATTTACAATTTGACACGTTCGCCAATTTTTCATCTGTTCGCAAATAAATACCTTTCGCTGGCCATTTCCTCTTTTTCTGCCAGGGTAATTCACACCATCACGGTGCTATCGAGGTCTGGCCGTGACATGCAAATGAATATAAATGGCGTGCATCGATGTAAACATGAATCAAGGGAGGCAAAAGCATTATATATTATTTCAGTGTTGAGTCAGGTCAGGTGCGGTGGGGCCGTGTCATGTTTGGTCAGTTTTTAAGGTTTCCTTATGCACACAAAGAATAACAAATTGACAAAAACCAACTGCCAATTTGCAATCCTGAAAAAGGTATCGACTCGGTTTGCTCTTCCGCCCCACATTGGGCCCGAAAAAGTTACTAATTGCAAAATTCTGTAGACAAGGTTTAGGGATTACAGTCCACTCTCGGAAAAGGAATTCACATATGACACGGTTTTGTACCTTTTTTAAAGGAGGATCCGGCAATAAATTTATAAATTTCCTTGCGCGATGAGACCCTCAGACGTTAAGTACCTATGTTTTTCTGTAGTTCATATATTAAGTGTATGTTTGGGTCCAGGCATCCACCAAGTTCAAGACAGGTCTCCCTGTCGAACGCGCACTGTAAAACGAATAGGGATTATACAATGATATTGAACCGCTTTGATATGCAAAGGCCTTTGTCGCAAACGAACCCTTTGTCAACACTCCCCAAAGCAATTGCTTGTCCAGCGCCAGGGCTTAAAATTGCATTACTCCTCCTCGGCCACACTGTCTTATCTGTTCCTCTATACCCTGGTCGTGCTTCCTGCAGCTGCAGCACAATTTTAAATTGAATACTTTTGCGAGCAGGACCCTAGAGGAGGCGGCTATGAATGTGACTGTTCCGGTTTCAAAGAGTTTCCTGCGAAGGCATTTGCGTAACCTAATTGGCATGATGCCCCGTCCTGGGGTTTGCTAGGAGCTCCAATTCCCTACTGGATTCATTCCTTCATTCTCATATTTTTTGCTTTGCTTTCGTTGCGCAGGTGGCTCTGTGCGACAATCTGGAGTTGCCGTTCCGCGATGATAGCTTCGATGCCGTGCTCTCCCTGGCCGTGGTGCACCACTTTGCCACGACCGAGAGACGCGTCCAGGCCCTCAGGGAGCTGGCCAGGATACTGAGAATTGGCGGCCGTGTGGTCATAACTGTGTGGGCGCTGGAGCAGCGTCATCGTCGCTTTGAGTCGCAGGATGTGCTCATACCGTGGCAGCCACCCAAGAATCGCAATTATTCGTATTCTGATGAAGAGGACGATGACAACTGTCAGCCGCCCTATCACGCCTACACGGAGGACTCGACGAACTCCAGCCGCTCGGCAGGAGATGGCGACAGTTCCAGTCTCAGTTCATCTTCGCCCGGGGAGTCCTGCTACAGTTTCGTTCGACGAGCCATTCAGGTACGATTACGACCCCATAAGACAATCTAGAAAACGAATCAACCTTTCATTTGTTGCTGCAGAAACTGGCCCGTGGACGTCGTCATGCCTGGTTCATGGACTCGTGGTCTTCCAAGGACACCAAAAACGACAGTAGCCTGGACTATGAGGATGCCAAGGATCTGCCCATCGAACTGCGTCGCCTGGAGGACTTTGAAGACTTTCCGCCGGATCCACCTCTGTCCGCCGGCCTCAAGTCCCGCAGCTTGGGCAGCATTCTTCAGCCGCCGCCCCGGCAGATTGTCCGCTCCCGCTCGAGTGTGCCCAGCCTCGGGGGTCCCCTAATTCCGGGTGAGACAAAGGCCAGTGCGGCCGCTCTCCTGCTCAACGCTCCCGAGGGACAACAGATCAATGGCCGGCACTCTCCGACTGCCACCGCCAGTGCGGGCAACACGCTCAGTCGCCGGCCCAAGCTCATCAAGCAGAAGCAGTCGCTCTGCGAGGAAGATGCTCTGTCCGACCCATCTACGCCCCCTACCTCAGAGGCGTTACAAATGATGAGCAGCTACAACAGCTCCAACGGGGGAGTCAGCAGTAGCCTGTACACGCGAAGCGGCTGCTATGCCTCCAACTTCCACCAGCACGCCTCGTCGGTGGCCTCTCCCCCGACAGCAACTAAAGGAACGCCAGCGGGGGTGGGACCTGGAGGCAGTGCCGCCGGTCTGCGCAAGCAGAGCTCCCTCAATGAGGAGCTGATGGCCTGCAACCGGCTGCGGGAGAAGGAACGGGTGCGAAAGCGCATCCAGAAGCAGACCTCCCTGAACGAGGCCTTCCTCTGTCGCTCGGCCATGTTCTCCAAGCGGCTGCAGGTGATCCGCGAGGGATTTACCACCAAGATCAAGAGCTCTACGGGCAGCCTGGAGCGGGTGACCAAGACAGGCATCAGCAAGCTGATCCAGAACATCAGGAGTGCGCCCCAGACGCCCTCGAATCCGGTCCAGACCCCAGCTCCGGCGGATAAGACTGCCACAAACAACAATAACAAGCAGGCCGCAGTGCCGGCAGGGGCAGGGCATCAGCACCACCATCATCATCATCACCACCATCTACAGCACCACCTGTCGCACCTGATTCTGTCGAACACGGCCACCTCTCCTGCGCCCGGACCCGCAGCCGGTCCTGTGACGTACTGCAGCAGCGTGGACTGCAGCCTGGGGAACATCTGCCACTGCAGCCAGTACCAGCAGGAGTGCTTCGCCTGTGCGGACAGTGAGCAGGCCAAGGCCAGACGACACTCCCGCGAGTCCGGCTCGGATTCCTCCAAGGACAGCAGCCTCCAGTCGGATACGAGCATCGAGTCCGAGGACAGCTTCGCCTCGGTCATCTTCATACCGAAGCCGGAGCAGCACCAGCAGCAGCTGAACTACCAGCAGCAGCACCAGAACTCCAATTCCAGCTCGAGCAATTCCTCCTCCAGCAACGGAAAAGTCGTGAGTGGGGGGACAACTGGAGCTGCTCACCCACAAGGTACCACCCATCCCAACTTCCGACTGCCGCCCACACACTCTGTGCCAACATCTCCGCTGATTATGCCCTGCCCTCCGACTCCGGCGCACTCCCCGGCCGCCATACAGGGAGCAGTGACGTCGCCTCCTCAGTCCACAACCGCTGTGTCGGCGGCCATGGCCATACTGACGCCTCCCACGAAGCCGGCACGCTTCAGCTTCGACGAGGCCCACATCAAACAGCAGAAGGAGCAGCAGAAGGAGCAGCAGAAGGAGCAGCAAAAGGAGCAGCAGAAGGAGCAGCAGGCACAGCCTCAGCCGCAGCCGCAGCCCAAGCCTCAGCTGCCGACCCACACGGTCCACAAAATCACGCGTCAGACAATCAGGGACCTGCCGCCGATACCCAAGTTCCGGAAGCAACAATCCCTGCAACTGCAACGCCAGAATTTTCCGATTGTGAGGCGAGCCTCTGGATCGGGTGTGTCCACATCTGCCTCTGCCCATTCGCTGGCTAGCAGGTTGCTCTCTCTGGAACTCTTCAATCCCGCCACTGATGACCTGGACAGCGACTCCAGTGAGCCCTCCTCGCCGGACTCAATTGACAGCGTCATCAGTGCCCCTCGCTCGGCAAAGATCGCAACTGGCAGTGGCGGCGATGGGGGAGATGCCTCCACATCCGCCTCCCAGGACGAGGGAGAGCGAGAGCCCAGCCTGGCCCAGTTAATCAGTCGGCAACAGGAGCAGTACCACAAGGGAGAACTGCAGATCAATAATGCTGTGCCCAATGCCAACGACGACATTATTCTCAATGCGGACAGTGCTACGCTGCTGCCGGAGAAGCGGGAGTCGGGCCAGACGCAGGATTGCGCCGAGTTCGCCGAGCAGTTGACGGCCCAGCTGCAGCGGGAGCTGGAGGACAAGAGCAATCGGGCAGAGTGCCGGTCCCTGGATGGGATCGGAGATCTCTCCGAGTACTTGGGCGGCGCCAAGAAGCGCTCGAATGGCGAACTGAGTGCTTTCAGGGATGAGCTCCGAGAGCGTCGCTTGATGCTGGTCAATCTTTCGACGCAGCCCAGCCTGCAGCAGTCACCCATTTCCTCCTCCACCTCCTCGCTCTCGTCACAGACCCGCAGCTTTACCATCCAAGAGGAAGATGGCGAAGAGGAAGAGGAGGAGGAGAATGAGTCCAGCTACTCGCTGGGCATCTACGAGCACTGCAAGATCTCCAAGTTCAACTACAAACGGAATCGCCACTACCAGCTCAACCCAGAGACAGCGTACCTCCTCCAGGACGATGGCGACAGCGATGTGCGCGATGACGAGGACGACGTCATTCCGGAAGAGGAGGAGGACGAAGATGCCGAGGCGCTCGAGGCTCGTGGCGGGGACCAGCTGGGCGAGGGTATAGGCGCCTCAATGCACGACTACGGACAACGGCGCCGCAACATGGCGGCCATGAAGCAGAGCACGCCCAGCACCCCCTCGCCAGTGTGCGCAAACCCTTCGGCAACGCAGCAACAGCAGCAGGCACCGCTCCAGCAGCGTAATTCCACCGACTCGATGGAGCACTCAAACAGCTCCACAAACTCGCTGGACAGCCCCTCACAGGGCGGGTCGAGCACGCACCATCGCTACTATCACGTGTTCCGCGAGGGCGAGCTGGACGCGCTGATCAACCACCATGTGGCCAGTCTGCACATCGTGAGCTCCTACTACGAACGGGCCAGCTGGTGCGTGGTGGCCGAAAAGGTTCAGGTGTGGACCATTTAAACTTCTCCTCAAAAAAAAACAAACCCCAATTGAGTCTCTGATGCCCCCAAAGGAATTGTTAAATTTAGTCTCTTACTCTAGTAAACAAAATTGAAGAGGGGAAACCCCACGAAAAACTAGCACTAATTTATCGGAAGGCAGCTCGCCCTTTTCAGAGTTGCCAAGCCTGCTCAAGAACGGCAGGGTAGCACTGCATTGAAATCAAATTTCAAAAGAAAACCAAAACCCACTTAGCTGTAAGCCAAAAATCGAGTACGAAACAACGCAAAATAAACAGAAAAAATACTATATACATATAGATTCATATAGGGATCTTACAACATCTATAATCTATTTACAACGAGCATCAGTTTGCGCTATCTTCGGACTCAGTTCTCGAGCACTTTTAGCACGATATTATTTCCGATCATCAAACGTCCATTCGAAACTTGACATACCTATACAGAACGCTACATACGTATACAGGATATATACTCGAAAGAAAGAATGTAATGTACCCATCTAACCGATATAAGGATTATAGAACCCCATAACTAACAAATATCAATACCTGCATTTAAAGAAAAAGAAACCCTTTTCATATAATCAATGCAAAAGAAATCAAATCAAAAGAAGAAAAAAATACTCTAATTCATACTCGTAAATCTGCAACGCCTACCAGATATCACTCTACCACTCTATTCCAATACTATTTTCAATGTATTTTTCATACACTCTGTTGAGTTTATTTGATTAGAAGTAATAAAAACCAACACACACTTCCCAAAACGGCCAATAAACACAAATGTAATATAAGCTTATGCCTAAATTAAAATTTTTTGTCTTCTTAAGTGCTGTTATTTGAAAAATAACTCAAAAATTTTCAATAAATGAAATATATATACATAACTATCCTATATGCGACTGTAAATGTGTTTTTAGGTAGCAAAAAACTAACTTTATACCACGAATAGAACAATTAAATAATTTATAACGAATGTTGGACGAAACTCTAAATCACTACTGCTCGAAATGCTGAAAATTACAAATATTTGATTAGTATTACTGGAAATTATGTATAATTTGCACGAAAACCCCCACACACACACCAACCAACCAAGAGACACAGTAACACCGGCTAAAACAGAGGAATACTATCAACAATATTCAATAGTAATAATTTGTTATGCATTAACAACATTAAATAAACGAACTATAACTAACAATTAAAATGAATTATCATATTTTTAAACAACGCGGTCTTCGCAGTTCTTATGAACGGAACCGAGGGGAACCTGTAAGCGGAACCAAGTAGTCGGAGTGTCAATCTGTCAATTTGTGTCTGTCTGTCGATAGTATCGATATCGAAATAGGGGTATATGAAAAGTTGGTGATTAGGTTGGTGCTCCTTTATTTAAAAAAAATAATATTAACTAATGTATTACAGTACATTAATTTGAACATAATATGTTTTTTTCTTTTAATTTTGCGGGAGATTTTGCCTGAAACCAATTCAGGAGTCCCCTGAATAATATGAAGGCGGTACTTATCGATAGTGAAAATATTTATAGAGTCGCGCACTATCGTTTGATTAGTGTGACCAAAGGGACGCTATTCTTAGTGTGGCCAAAGTAACAGTAGTTTTTGTTGCCGCTCTGTGGGCGCCGTTGTGGGTCGGGTCTTTAATTTAATCAAAAAATGCAGTAAAAAGGCTTTAAACAATTGCAAAAACCACACAAAATGGCTACTCAAAAGCCTGGCGAGTGGGCAAGTGCTCTACTGGCGCGCTTCGAAGATCAGGCATGTGTTTTTCCAACGTTTTCAGGTTGTTGCGTTTCGGCCAATGCCAAGGCGAAAAAATGTACCTGCTGCTCAGCGCCTGCCTCCTCCCATCCTCCCTATCCGCATGCTGCTCCTGCTCTTTTCTCAATGGGGCTCTAATGTGGGAGGGAGAGGGGGAGGTGGAGGCAACGGCAACCCCCATGAATGGATGAATGAAATGGAAATAATCAATTAAATGCGTTTCTCCCTTTTTCTTTTGCAGCTGCCGAACCGTATCGGTGCTTATGGGACACAAGCACGTATGAGCCAGGACCAACTGGTGGCATGCCTTATCCACATATCGCGCTACCGCTTCTCGCTGGTCATTTCTGGCCTAACAAAAATGCTTCAGCGCGTCAACGAGGCCGTAAGTGAATGAAAACACACAGTTTTTAATTTTCAAATTCAAAACATCAATTTTTGTAGGCACTACAAAACCGATACGAGCCAGAACGTTGCTATTTCGAATCTCTGGTCATCATACTGACCACCCTCGAGCGGTGTCTTACCAATCAGACCAAAGACACGGCCCGCTTTGAGGAGGCCATGAATGTGAAGCTGCTGCTGCGTGAAATCTCACAATTTGTGGACGTGCAGAGCGACAGTAACCCGAATGCAGCCCAATTGAAGGCCCTGGCCTCCAAGGTGCTCTTTGCCCTGTCCCAAAATCACTTCTCGGCTGTTTTCAATCGCATCTCGGCAAGGATTCAGGAGCTAACATCATGCTCGGAGGAAAATCCCGATTACAATGACATCGAATTGATACAACACATCGATATGGATATGATTAAACTTACCAAGCTACTACAAGGTAAATAGTTCTTAAATATTTGATTCTATTGATACTAAGAAGGCCTCTCTATATTACAGAAACCATTACAAAGTTTCGCTCAAAGCGCGCTCCACCTTTGATTTTACTTTACTCCCTGGAGAAGGCCATTTGGAACTGGATTGAGTATCACCCACAGGAGTTCCAGGACCTGCAGCGAGGCACCAATCGAGATATATCCACGTACGTAATGGTTTGCCTTTTATTTGGCCAGCATTAAGCCTTACCTTACAGTTGCTGGGAGCCACTGCTGGACTTCGTAGAGTATTTCAAGACCGAAAATAAGAAAAGCAAGACCATGGTCTGGCCCCTGCAAATGTTGCTGTTGATATTGAATCCCTCCAGCCTGGAGGCCACCGTCAACGAGCTGCAGCAGTCGGAAAAGGAGAAAGAGAAGGAAAAGGTGCCTTCAAAGTCCACACAGTCTGCATCGCGGGACAAGGACAAGGACTTTTCGGCCAGGCAGTTTATCGAGAGCATCAAGCGGGGCTTGGGTCAGCATTCGCCATCGAAACAGGTCACAGAATCTTCTGCAATTGCCTGTGTAAAGCTTTGCAAAGCCTCCACGTACATCAATATCACGGACTCCAACAATGTGGTCTTCAAGCTGGTGCAATACTTCATCAACGATCTGAAAGCGTTGCTGTTTAACCCGGCCAAGCCGTTCTCCCGCGGCCAGGGTTATAACTTTGCCGACATCGAGCTAATGATCGACTGCTGGGTGTCCTGTTTCCGCATCAGTCCGCACAACATTGAGGCTCTGAAGGTGTGCCTGAATCTATCCTCGCCACAAGCCTATCATTTTGTTATTGTGTGCTCGCTGTTGAGGTAATCAAGAAGCGTATTTCATCATCTTCGGTGCCTAATAAAGTTTCTCCCTTCCAGATTGGCCCACATCTATGTGGATTTCCGACTGCAAAACAAGAATCCCTTCCGCATTGTCAACCAGCCCCGTCTGTCCTGGTGGCCACAGACCGAAGTCGTCCACTATCGCTCTGCGGAGCTGCGTGCCTTGTTTACGGATACCCTAAATAAGGCCACCCAAGGGTACATAGCCCATACGCCATTGCGCTACATTACCTCCCTGACGCTCAAGTCCAAGGACACGCAAAAGGGGCTGACACGCGCCGAGGAGGGACCGGCCCACAAGATGCTATTGCTGCTGCTTGTACGACTGATACACGCTGATCCCACGCTGCTGCTGAATGTAAGTTCTGAATGACTATATAGCCAAGCTCTTGCTTTAATGTCTCGATTGCAGACCCAAGGAAAAGTGGCCCATGAGGTACAAAGTTCTACTCTAGAGCTAATCAACGGTTTGGTGAGCCTAGTGCATCAAACGACAATGCCAGATGTGGCACAGGAGGCCATGGAAGCCCTGCTGGCCCTGCACGCACCAGAGAAAATAGAAGTCTGGAATCCCGAGGCACCCATCAACACATTCTGGGACGTGAGCTCTCAGGTGCTGTTCTCCATTTCGCAGAAGCTAATCCAGCACCAGATTGCCAACTATACGGATGTGCTGAAGTGGTTGCGCGAGATACTGATCTGCCGCAACACTTTCCTGCAGCGGCACAAGGACTATGCTCATGTGGGGAGCCAGATAGCCATCTGCAAGCAGGCACATATCAAAATGGAGGTGGTGTTCTTCATGTATTTGTGGAGCGTGGACTTGGATGCAGTTCTGACATCGCTCTCCTGCTTTGGGCTGCTCTGCGAGGAGGCAGAGATATGCTGCAGCTCCGACGAACTGACAGTGGGCTTCATTATGCCCAACTATCACATCTACCAGGAGCTGGCACAGTTGTCCACTTGTGGGTTGATTAAAGCATTTGTTTATCAATTAATTATCATATTTATTTTGTATTTTTTAGCTGCAACGGATACTCGCATTTGCTTCTTTGACAACACACATGGCAATGTGCTGAGTCGCCTCACACTCCAGAAACGCATCATGACGCTGCTGCGCAAGATCGAGCACTGTGTCCATGGCGTCCAGCCCGCCTGGGAGGAGACCTTTCGCAACTGGGAAGTGTCCAGCAAGGTCCTGCAGACCTATCCCAAATGCAAGGGCGAAGATGGCCAAGCGGAGGTCTTCCATCGGGGAATGGGAAAGCGTAGGGCGAGCCATCAGAGCTCCGAGCACGATCTGGAGGAACAAATCAACGAATGGGCAAACATGACGTGGTTCCTGTTGGCCCTGGGCGGCGTTTGCCTGCACAAACGCTGCAGCAGCCGTCAGACACTGCTGCAGCAGTCCCAGAATAATGCCTCCTTGGGCTCGTTGGCTCAGACCTCGCTGTACTCGAGCTCCACAAGCTCCGGGCATGGCTCACTGCACCCCAGCACTGTATCCCTATCGACGCTACCACCAGCCCCGCCACAGGATGTCAGCTATTGCCCCGTGACGCAGTTCATTGGACAACTGCTGCGTCTGCTGGTTTGCAGCAACGAGAAGATCGGCCTCAACATCCAGAAGAATGTGAAGGAGCTGGTGGGTGAGGAAATGTCCACCCAGCTGTATCCCATACTCTTCGATCAGATCAGGGCCATTGTGGAGAAGTTCTTCGACCAGCAGGGCCAAGTGAATGTCAATGTGACTGACATCAATACGCAGTTTATTGAGCACACGATCTACATCATGAAGTCGATACTGGATCCCAAGGCCAGCAAGGACCCAAACAACGAACAACCCTCGCCCTCGGAGCACTTGGGGGTGACGAGCATCGAGGGCATGATGCTGGGCATCGTGCGGTATGTACGCCATCTGGACATGACCGTTTATGCAATTCGAGTGAAGACAAAACTCTGCCAGCTGGTGGAGGTGATGATGAAGCGACGCGACGATCTGGCCTTCCGCCAGGAGATGAAGTTCCGCAACAAGCTGGTGGAGTACCTGACCGACTGGGTGATGGGCACATCCCATCAGATCGCACCGCCCAGCTCGGCGGATGCGGCCATTTTGACCAACACATCGCTGATCTTCCGAGACCTGGATCAGGCATGCATGGAGGCGGTGGCCGCTCTGCTCCGTGGCCTGCCACTGCAGCCCGAGGAATCGGATCGTGGGGATCTAATGGATGCCAAGAGTGCGCTCTTTTTGAAGTATTTTACGTTGTTCATGAACCTCTTGAACGACTGCATCGACAGCTCGGAGGCGGAGAAGGAGCTGAACAACACACCGTTGTTGCCGCCACGGCCACGAATGGCAGCCGGTAAACTGACGGCCCTGAGAAATGCCACCATACAGGCCATGTCGAATCTGCTGGGTGCCAACATAGACTCTGGATTAATGCATTCGATTGACCTGGGCTACAATCCCGATCTGCAGACGCGAGCCGCCTTCATGGAGGTACTCACACAAATCCTGCAGCAGGGCACAGAGTTCGACACTCTGGCCGAAACGGTGCTGGCCGATCGCTTCGAGCAGTTGGTGCAGCTGGTGACGATGATCAGCGACAAGGGAGAGCTGCCCATTGCCATGGCACTGGCCAATGTGGTTACCACTTCCCAAATGGATGAACTGGCGCGGGTTCTGGTCACCCTGTTCGATGCCAAGCACTTGCTGTCGCCCCTGCTGTGGAACATGTTCTACCGCGAGGTGGAGGTATCCGACTGCATGCAGACGCTCTTTCGTGGCAACTCTCTGGGCAGCAAGATCATGGCATTTTGCTTCAAGATCTATGGTGCCAGCTATCTGCAAATGCTGTTGGAGCCACTCATTCGTCCGCTGCTGGACGAACAGGAGGAGACCTGCTTCGAGGTGGACCCGGCCCGACTGGAGGCTGGAGAGGATATCGAACAGCATCGCGACAATTTGATAGCCCTAACGCAGAAGGTTTTTGATGCCATAACTAACTCTTCGGATCGCTTTCCACCTCAGCTGCGGTCGATGTGCCATTGCCTGTACCAGGTGCTGAGCAAACGTTTCCCGAATCTGCTGCAAAACAATATTGGGGCCGTGGGCACAGTCATCTTTCTGCGCTTCATAAACCCCGCCATAGGTAAGAGATCTACATACAATCCACAATCCAAAACGCTAATCACTGCTTATTTTGCCCTTTAGTTTCCCCTCAGGAATTGGGCATTGTTGATAAGCAGGTCCACAGCTCGGCCAAGCGCGGTCTCATGCTGATGTCGAAGATCCTGCAGAATATTGCCAATCATGTAGAGTTCTCCAAGGAGCAGCACATGCTGTGCTTCAACGATTTCCTGCGCGATCACTTCGAGGCGGGTCGTCGTTTCTTCATACAGATAGCCTCCGATTGCGAGACCGTGGATCAGACATCGCACAGCATGAGCTTCATTTCGGATGCGAATGTTTTGGCTCTGCATCGACTGCTGTGGACGCATCAGGAGAAGATTGGCGACTATCTCTCCAGCAGTCGCGATCACAAGGCTGTGGGCAGGCGACCCTTTGATAAAATGGCCACTTTGTTGGCCTACCTCGGGCCACCAGAGCACAAGCCCGTGGATTCGCACATGATGTTCAGTTCGTACGCACGCTGGAGCTCCATCGATATGTCGTCCACGAATTTCGAGGAGATCATGGTCAAGCATCAGATGCACGAGAAGGAGGAGTTCAAGACACTCAAGTCCATGAATATATTCTACCAGGCGGGTACCAGCAAATCGGGCTATCCCGTGTTCTACTATATAGCCAGGCGATACAAGTGAGTGCCCATCCAATTCTCTTGCAAATTCAGCTAAAACTTAATTCTTTTCTTCAAGGATTGGTGAGACAAACGGGGATCTACTGATCTACCATGTCATACTCACATTGAAGCCCTTCTGCCACTCTCCCTTCGAGGTGGTGATTGATTTTACACACACCTGCTCGGACAATCGCTTCCGCACAGAGTTCCTGCAGAAGTGGTTTTATGTGCTGCCGACTGTTGCCTACGAGAATGTCCATGCGGTGTACATATACAACTGCAACTCGTGGGTGCGCGAGTATACAAAGTTCCACGATCGCATTCTGGCCCCACTCAAAGGGAATCGCAAGCTCATGTTCCTGGAGTCACCGAACAAGCTCACGGACTACATTGATGCCGAGCAGCAGAAGCTGCCGGGAGCCACACTCTCGCTGGATGAGGATCTCAAGGTGTTTAGCAATGCCCTGAAGCTGAGCCACAAGGACACCAAGGTGGCCATTAAAGTGGGCCCCACCGCACTGCAGATCACGTCGGCGGAAAAGACCAAAGTGCTGGCCCACTCGGTGCTCCTGAATGATGTCTACTATGCCTCGGAAATAGAGGAGGTGTGCCTGGTGGACGACAATCAGTTCACGCTTTCGATAACCAACGAAAGCGGCCAGTTGAGTTTCATACACAATGACTGCGACAACATTGTCCAGGCCATTATCCACATACGGAACCGCTGGGAGCTGAGCCAGCCGGATTCGGTGACAGTACACCAGAAGATCAGACCGAAGGACGTGCCGGGTACACTCCTGAATATGGCACTGCTAAATCTGGGCTCGTGCGATCCCAATCTGCGGACAGCTGCCTACAACCTGCTGTGTGCTCTGACAGCCACCTTTGACCTGAAGATTGAGGGGCAACTGCTGGAGACGCAGGGACTGTGCATACCCTCGAACAATACCATCTTCATCAAGTCGGTCAGCGAGAAACTAGCCACCAATGAGCCGCATTTGACACTGGAGTTCCTCGAAGAGTCCATCCAGGGCTTCCAGCGCAGCACCATCGAACTGAAGCACTTGTGTTTGGAGTACATGACGCCCTGGCTGAAAAATCTGGTCAAGTTCTGCAAATCCAACGACGATGCCAAGAAGCTGAAGGTATCCCAGATCCTGGACAAGCTGATCAACCTGACCATCGACCAGAAGGAGATGTACCCATCGGTGCAGGCCAAGATCTGGGGCTCCATTGGTCAGATACCAGAGCTCATCGATATGGTTTTGGATAATTTCCTGCACAAATCGATCACGTATGGGTTGGGGTCGCCCCAGGTGGAGATTATGGCCGACACGGCGGTGGCCCTGGCCTCGGCCAACGTTCAGTTGGTGTCCAAGAAGGTGATCACGCGCATGTGTCGCGTGATGGATAAGTCGTGCACGAATCCCACTCAGTATCTGGAGCAGCACATGATGTGGGACGACATAGCCATACTGGGACGCTATCTACTAATGTTGTCCTTCAACAACTGCCTAGACGTGGCCACTTCCGTGCCATATCTATTCCACACGATCACGTTTCTGGTCTGCTCTGGATCCCTGTCGATGAGGGCCTCCACCCATGGCCTGGTGATCAATATCATTCACTCGCTGTGCACCTGCACAAATCCCTCCTTCTCGGAGGAGGCCCAGCGGGTATTGCGGCTTTCACTGGATGAGTTCTCGCTACCAAAATTTTACTTACTCTTCGGCATCAGCAAGGTCAAGTCGGCGGCAGTGACCGCCTTCCGGTCAAGCTGCCGCCATCCCACGGACAAGTGGCTCGGCAATGAGCGCGTTACGCAGCCATTGCCCGCGGATCGGGAACGACTGTCGCTGCCCTCGCTGGAGGTCATTACGGATGCCCTGCTTGAGATAATGGAGGCCTGTATGCGCGATGTCCCCGACTGCGAATGGCTGCAAACTTGGACCTCGCTGGCCCGCAGCTTTGCCTTCTGCTACAATCCGGCTCTGCAGCCGCGTGCCCTCATCGTCTATGGCTGCATCAGCAAGAGTGTGACGGATCACGAGGTGAAGCAATTGCTGCGTATTCTGGTCAAGGCTCTGGAATCGTTTAATGATCTAATCCTAATCGAGGCATTGGTCATGTGCCTGACGCGCATTCAACCACTGCTGCGACCCGAATCGCCCATCCATCGAGCCCTTTTCTGGGTGGCCATCTCAGTGCTACAGTTGGACGAGATTACCCTCTATGGAGCTGGGCTGGCACTGCTCGAACAGAACCTGCACACGCTCAAGTCTCAGGGATGTTTTGACAAGAAGGAAACCATAGCCGAGGTCATGATGAAGACTCGCGAGAAGCTCGAGTGGCACTTCAAACAGCTGGACCATGCCGTAGGACTTTCATTCCGTAGCAACTTTCACTTTGCCCTAGTCGGGCATTTGATAAAGGTGAGGATTGGACACTAGTTGGAGTAAACAATACTCTTAAATAATATTTCATTCATTAGGGCTTCCGTCATCCCACACCGACCACAGTATCGCGGACATCACGTGTTCTGACCATGCTGCTAGGCATCATAGCCAAGCCCCTGCACCGCGACAAGTTCGAGGTGACGCCCGACAGTGTGGCCTATCTGACTGCTCTTGTGGCTGTGTCCGAGGAAGTGCGCTCCCGCTGTCATGTGAAGCATGCCCTGCCACGCTGGCCGGCCGACCTCAGTGGCAGCGTGGAGAATGCGGAATTGTCTAATGGAGGAGTTCAGGCTGTAAGACTATAAATCAAAACTGGGAGAGATGGACTCCCTGTAGATTCTGTGATTCTTTCATTGAAAGCCTAAACATACGGGGATCTTTCATATAATCCTACTACTATGTTTTTCCACCCACAAATAGATTGGCCAGCCCCTGTCGCGACGACAAAAGAGTTGGGACATACTCGATCAGTCCGCCCTGCAGTTTGCCCGCCAGCACAAGGTTCCCACTCTACAGGTAAAGACCCACGCGTATTCGCACTCCCCAACTGCCCCCAACGTGTTCGAAATTCGCTGTACAAAAGTTGTTATAACCATCAGCTATAGTAACTTTTGGCTATCTATTTGAGTCTCTATATATTTCTATATGGTACTATATCCCCACTATATCCGACTATATCTATCAGATCGAGCGAGAGATCAGCCTTTGCATAACTAATAATCGTTCAATGATGTTTTCTTGTTTCTCTTTTTATGATTTATAAAAAAAAAACCAAAAAACGTTACGTTACATACATATAAATCACAATGTATACTCGTATATATACCGTTTATATGCCTGCCTGCCGACTCTTACTACATCTAATTGGTGCTTGTAACTCTCATCAATATATCCTATATAAACGACTATATCTATTGCCACCTACCACTACACCACTACCACTACTGCTAATACTCTACGCATGAACATTGTCATTTGATTTGCGTTTGATTTGGTCAACATGAACACTATGAAAAACAACAAACAACATTAAATTGTACATCCGTAGAATGCGAGGGTTTTATTCAAAACTCAGCGCTCATTCTCGGTGCCAACAACCAAAGATCCGAACAATGCCACCGGCATCGAAGAACGTCAGGTATTGCTCTACAAACATAACTTATCTCTTAGCTAAAACTAACATCTATCCTCCTAACTCGTTCTCTCTAAGTTCTCTCTACTAAAAACCCACTCAAAAGAAAACATATTTGTGTTTCGTGTCCTCCTGCTTTTATCCTTATTCTTTTTTGTTTTATTTCTCTGCATGGCACTGCATGATGGCAAAGTTCTATTCCATCCATCCAGATCATTGCACATTTCGTACGCCCTTTTTTTCTTATGGTAGACAACATCTTCACGAACCTTTTTTCAAAACGATATCTATGTGTGTGTGTCTTAGGTTGTGATTTTGCTCAAACAAGTTGATAAAACATTTTGAAAACATATTCCGAAACAGGAACGCGGCTCACGCTCTTCGGTATCCAACGAGTCGAATGTCCTACTTGATCCCGAAGTTCTACCCGATTTATCCATCCAAGCCTTGGTCCTCACTGTGCTAGCCACCTTGGTCAAGTACTCGTCGGATGAGGGAGAAACTCGCGTATTGTACCAGTATTTAGCCGAAGGATCTGTGGTCTTTCCCAAAGTGTTTCCAGTCATGTAAGTGGACCTTTAAAATTATTCTGATCTAGCATAACTTAAGTATATATTCGTATTTCAGCCATTCGTTGCTGGACCAAAAGATCAACAATATATTGTCAGTGTCGCACGATCAGGTTGTGCTCAACTCTGTGCAGAACATTATCCAGAATATGCTGGCCAGCGAAGATCCCTCCCAGCAGCAGCTGCACTTCTTGCAGAGCTGCGGATTTGGCGGACTTTGGCGCTTTGCTGGTCCATTTACCAAGGTGGGTTTTTTGCCTAGAAAGTGTATAGCAAAAATTAATAATTATATTTCAATATTTCCAGTACAACATGATGGGTGAATCCTCAGAGCTCTTCGTCAACTGCTTGGAAGCCATGGTTGAGACCTGCTTGCCGGGCGATGAAACTGCACCAGTACCACCCTCGCCGCGTCCCTACAACCTGAGCTCCAGCTTGAGCAGCCTTACCTTGGGGTCGCCCACGGATAAAGGTGCGTAGATGTAGCTTTGACGGTATATATAGCTTATACCGAGCACAAAATCGTACAATGCAATGCTTAACCTAGAGAGTTTCTTTTCCTACACTAGCATTCCCAGTCGAATGAACACTGACAATTGTATAAACAATACTATTTACTCAAATTTAACCTTTTCTTTGTATCACACCGATTATATTATATAGCATTCTCATCGGAATCATTAGATTTTTATGACAATTGCCCGGGCAGCGCTAGCAGCCTGCGACGTGCCTCTCACAGCAAATCACGCGCCAAACATCGAATTAACGACAGTCCATCACATTGAAACTTCCAAACAAAACTAGAAAACACTAATAGTAAAACTGCAACTAATTCCAAATATACACATAATTGCTAAACAGATTTGAACAGCTGAATATTGACAATGAATGTCGCCCATACACGAAAATATTCAAAATATTCAAAAATAAATGTATTTTGTAGTTATCTAAGCTTTGCCAAATCGAAACACAAAGAGCGATTGATTGATTGATCGAAGTGAAAATTGTTAAACACTCGAAAAAAGGAAAAGCCCACAAGATAATGCACTACACTGTATGTATGACTTATTAGCGAATTGATGTTTGAAAACATTTGATAATTATATACTTATATGTATATGTATATGGTACCTTAAAGCATTTACAGCATACATATTTTCGATAATATTTGTGTGACTTATACGCACCTTACGATTATGTAGCGTAGTGTAGTTTTGCCATACCTTTTGTTGTTCCAATACGAAACAAAGGACTTAACCAGCGCTGAAAGAAACGAGGAGAAAACACCAAATGTTACATTGTAACAGCAATCAGAATACATATTTTTATGATATGCATGCCCAGAGACTATACATATAATCAATAGAATACCTAAGAACACGTTCCACTTGCCAATAATTCTTTCAATTTTCAGTAGCTTTTAACCGTAAACCTAACTAGAAATGAAATCAGATTTATCAAATACATCAAGATTTTATATATGATATGTATATTTTTATTACAATTTGAATTTTATACGAAAAAACGTTCAATGAAATCAAGATAAGAAATAAGTAACATTGTTAAGTCCCTACCGCTTTGTTAACCCGCTCTTCTTTTTCCTCCCAAAATATTCCTACCCTCGATGTGTTTATGCAAACTTTCGTCTTATTTTCAGCTGCATGAATAACAACTACAGACCCGCGCACTAGACGTACCACACTTGTCGCAAGAGTAATCCGTTTCCTAAATCTGTTTAAAAAGTGCTTTTAGAGAAGGGAAAAACAAAACCCCTGCCCCCCACATAAAGTCGTACAAAAAGCTATAGAGTGTTTATATATTGATACATGTATGTATAGAATGTCCAGAGAGATGTCCAGTCGACCAGATGTGAAAGGGATAAGAGATAAATGTAAAAATATTATGTATATATATATATATATATACATATAGAATGTGTAGAATGGATACGGAATGGAAAGGCCTTCAATGAAACTGCAAACGCATAGATGACGATGATAAGAGAGATGAGTACGAGAAGGAGTATATGTATCAAACGGAAATATTTTCTACCGAATATCGATTGTACTATATGTACATTTTTAAATTTGTAAGGCACGTACACAAAGATCACCAGTTCCTGAGAAGACGACCACGGCCGAGGCCCAACGGAGTTAACCAAGCAAACTGCAAAAAACAAAAACAACTATAAAATCAAACGAAACGAACACGAAAAGAACATAAAGCTTTAAGAAACTGGCATGCCCCGACGGGCATGTCCTCTGAATTCTTTTGTATTATACGAGAATCTCCCCGCGCTGCAATTGTATGAAATGGCATTTATTTTTATTGTAATTATTATTATTGTTTTCCACCTAAGTTCATCATTCATTAACACCTACCTATTTATTTCACCAACATATGTTTCTCCAACGAACACCCAAACTAACCGAACAAAAACCCCGTTACACCTATGCTAAAATCACAAACCAGCAGTCCCTTTTAATTCAAATTAGTTGTAAGCCAACAAAAACGATTTTTAAATCGAAATAGAGTTGTTAGCGAAATAACACCACTACGAATGTTAAACACACTTGTACCTCTTATTAAACAATAAACGCAACAATTTAGACAGTTAAACTTACCTTCTAGCACAAGAATTTGATTTTCATATTTGAATTTGTATCTTATTGTATTTTATAACTATGACATCGTATTAACCAAGCGCGTTCAAAGCGAATATTTTAAAAATCAAACTAGACGAGCGACCAGCTAGCGCGGTACTTTTCATTAATTAATCTATATGTATATGTATATGTGTGTGTTGCTATATGTGTATTTAACGAATATATATATATCTTTGTATATTACGGCCACTTAAAGATATTTATGAAATGTTAAAACCTCGAAATCTATCAATGTACAAGTATATCGAACAAAAATTCATTTACTTTCAATAAATCGTTTAAATGAATTTCATTAAATGTTTCTTAAACGCAAAGAGTCCTTTGTATAGGTCCTGTATTACGAGTTCTTACGCGTAAGAATACTTTACGATGGTTACTGGAAACCTGAAAGATATCTGGAATAGCCCTTGCATCATTTCGAATGCTTCATGAATATTAGGGAATATCAGTAATACGATTAATATATCTCGATATATTTAGATTTAGATCATTAAATATGAAATGTTCTCATTATCCTCATTTTGCAACCTCCATCTATTGACACAAATCGATTAATATCTTCTCTTAAAACTTATAATAATTTTTACAAAACCCTTAAAGAAATATTTGTTATTCCAGCTTCCATTCAAGTCCAAAGAATATTAATGCTTTGATTCTCTTCTAAGATAATGCTCCTTCGATATAAATTCTTTACAATCAATAGAGAGCAAATCCCGCATTGTTACGATTATGAATCACCCTCAGAAGATTATCCCCCTTTTTCAATCGTCTTCTTTCGATGTAAATTTCCGCAATTGAAATCTTTGTTTTTGCATATGGTGGGCTGTCTTGCCTTACTCATCCCGTCCCCAGAGACCCATATCAAAACAATTGCTCGCTGATGATCTCAGAAACCTCCCCCACGAAGAACTCTGTAAACGAAATGCATGAAATCAGTGCCATCAAATGTCAACTTTGTTGCAGTCCCCGATGTTCCGTTCCCGTTCCCGTTCTGTGTATGTTAACTTCTCGATTTCATGGATGCGATTGCAGCGACTACAACGACCCTCGGTCTTGTCTCACCTACCCTCGGCACTCGACCGAGCAGGTGATTTCGTCAATGGCCCAAAACCCAAGCAATCTCGCAAAATGCGCCAAACAAGTGTCACAGCTGACCGAGACTCGACCCGAGCAGGAGCGCGGCACAATCCCAATACTTGTGGGAATGCCTCAAGTAAACTTTCTCACGATGCACCAACCCAACATAGCATAACACAGAACCGAACCGAACCGAACCAAACCGAGCAGGGAAGAACACCGGCTGCTGGCATGGGTGGTGGTGGTGGTGGTGGTTGATGCGGTGGTTGCTCCGTGTCCGTAAGTGTAACGCAATGTCGCGCCAAAGAGGAAATGAGGTCTGTGTCTCTGCCTCTGCCGCTGCTTCTGCCTCAGCGACTGTGCGCCAAAAGGGAAGAGCACACACACACAGTCACAATGGCAGCGTCTCGATGAGATTGGCTCTGCTCTATGGCTTAAGTGAGGATGGCACGCATGGGGCACGGCGCGGCTCGTCGTCTCGGGTCGGGTCGGGGTTCGGATCGGTTCGCTTGCAAGCGTGCGAGGAGCAGGGAGAGCGTCGTGGCAGGCAGGTCGAGGTCATGTCGCCGTCGCTTCCCAGTTGGGATGTCGTGTGTGCGTGTGGTGCGCGCTGCTGGTGGTGGTGGTTGATGGTTCTGGGCCTCTGTCGGAGTCGTCGTCTTTCTTCTGGCTCTTTCTCCTCCCGGGGCTGTTGCGCCGGCGCACGGCATCAGCACGAGGGAGAGCGGCACCGAAAGAGAGTGAGCGAGTAGTCGCCCTGCTGAAGAACGTGTTATTGGGCCCTAGTCAATACACTTGAAGACATTTTTGGAAGGTGTATTGTTAGGAAAGGGTTCATAGAAAATATTATAAAAAGAGAATATCTATCTTTTTTCATTCGCTACATTTTGCCAAAGTTGAGGAAATATACAGAAAATAGTACTTTATATAGATATACATACATATATCATGCCTTAAAATATAATGATTATAGGGCTCAAAGCAATTTTTGATATTAAATGTATTCCAATTCCAATGGATGAACTTTGCTAAAAGGTATACCTGTTTTTTCCTTATGCGAGACAAACCTTATTTGAGTTTTAAGATAGTTTAGAAGGAAAATGGATGTCAGGAATATTTTTAAAATTTATTCATATGCCTATAGGAGTTTGAAGGTGATCACAATATTTATTAATATTTTCTTTTAATAGGAATATTTTCTGTAAAAAGTGAAGTTTTTTCTTCAGAAGTACAGTTAGGAACAACAAGATCCTTCACTGTTTCTCTCACTGTAGAGAGAGAGACAAAACGGCTTCCGCTCGATACCAATTTTTTTTTTAAATGTTGCACACGTGCAGCAGCGAATGAATCTTGCCACAAGCAGAGAGCCCAGTGCCACACAGACGACGCTGACGCCGACGCCGATGCCGATGCCAGTGCCGTCTCCGTCTCTGACCCGATTGATGCTTCGTTGTGATCGTCGATTGTGCGTGGTAGCAGTTAGGGGAGGATTTTGCAAGTGTATGGCACCGACGACGATGTTGCAGCTACAAAAAGGATCAGCTTACCTTGCGGCAAGATCATTTCTCAAGTGACTACCGTGCAGTGCAGAGCAGCAGCAGAAGAGCAGAAGCATCAACATCATCATCATCATCGCCATCGCCATCGCAGTTCAACGTGGATCATTTGCATTGCCCGCTTCAACTAAAATCAAACTTAAGGCCCCAACAAAAGCAATCACAATGGCAGTGCAGGGTCAGAGATTTATGACCAAGACGCAGCACTACCGCAAGGTGACCAAGCCACTGCTGGAGCGCAAGAGACGGGCCCGCATGAACCTGTACTTGGACGAGCTCAAAGACCTCATTGTGGATACGATGGACGCGCAGGGCGATCAGGTCAGCAAACTGGAGAAGGCCGACATACTGGAGCTGACCGTCAATTATCTAAAGACCCAGCAGCAGCAGCGCCTAGCCAGTCCATCGTCTCCATCTTCCACCTCCTCCTCCGCCTCCTCCCAGGTGAATTTTGACAAATTCCGGGCGGGCTATACCCAGGCCGCCTACGAGGTCTCGCACATTTTCTCCACCGTTCCTGGCTTGGATCTCAAGTTCGGCACACACCTGATGAAGCAGCTGGGACACCAGTTGAAGGACATGAAGGAGGAACTGGACACTCCCGACCTAAGCGAGGAGCCCGTCAATCTCTCCGACCGCAAGTCGGAGGAGCACCACCATGAAGAGCGGCCTACATCCCCTCCAGAGGACAACGACAACCCCAATGGCGAGGATGTCTGGCGACCCTGGTGAACCAACACCTAGCAACCACTCAACATTGAGAGCTTTACTACTCTGGATTTAGTTCGTAGGCCATAAAAGATACTCGTATTTAGAAACGATCCAAGTTTTCCAAGGTTTAGTGTAAACATTTGCCTCAGAATTGTACTTACAATAGCTATTACTATATGATATGATATGATGTGATGTTACTGTGATAGTTCTTAAGTTCGTATTTTGTATTTGATCTCCCATAGATGTATAGAAACACATTTATAAATATTTATAACTTATTTTATTAACCTAAACAAGAGCTTCCCCATTGATCTTCCACTTAGTTTTATTAAGGAAATACATTTTTTTCGTATACTTAACAACTACCATATGCTTTACACCATTTGTAATAATACAAATTTAAATAAATATTTAAAATAAAATAAAATAAAATTTAAAATGTATAATATTCAAAGGATTAGCCCCCCTGGGAAATGCTGACTGCTTATACTTGTTGCCTCATGTTGCAGTTGCATTCAATGCCACTAAGGCCACTTTGAGCAGGGGTTGCAGAGTTTCAAAAAGTATCTTAATAGTTTACTTTGATTGAAAGTTGGCATTTTTGCATTTATATTAATCAAAAGCTTCTAGAATCTCAAGGGACAGGGACAAGGACTATATAGGACACTGTCTTTGAATAGGTATTGTGATTATGACATAGCTTACGATTATCTTCAGCTCGATTTGGCATAAAACTTATAACAGTTCCAGTTACAGTCCCTGATTTGTATTAAAAAAAATAATTTATTACACAAACATAAAAAATGTACATAAATATAAATAATATACATAGATATTTATATAAAAATATATCGTATATCGTGCAAATTGATTGATAAAATCTATAACTAAGTTAAATATCATAACCAATGAGTCGTAAGCTTTTGTAGCTAGTACTCTAATACTTAATTATATTAATGTTTCATGGCCTAATAATAATAATAAACTTTACAACCGCAAAATTTGAATATTATCAGCATATATATTTCGATCAAAAAAATCCAATAAACCACTAATTAATTACAATCTTGGCATTCCATTCAATGATAATTATTTTAACCAGATGTACGATATTTTACCCTTTTAGTACTTCGATTTGCGATCAAGTTAGGATCACCCAAGAAGATACAATAATCACCCCTCATTAAATGGTTCCTCGTCCAACCCTCTCACAAAAAACCCCTTCAACCCATTCGCATTTAAAGCTCCCAGTGACTCAACCCAATTACAATCCCCACCGCAGTGCAGTGTAAGGCATGACAATCGATTACAAAAGTCCTGGAACGCGTACAACTTACAGCCGAAAGTGTGTCCACCGCGAGCCACACGCGAGCAGCGCTCCAGGAGCAGCATCGCTTGGCCCCTTTTACAGAGCAGAGGCAGCGCCTCAGCAGAGATCAGGGATCGGGTCAACGGGGGAAGGAGCAACGGCAGAATGGAACGGGAAAGTCGAACGAACACACATTAAGCACACTCGACGCACACGAGCAATGTTCCCACAGGATCGGATCGGGATCATAGCAGCCGACCAACAAGTGCAGGATGCCTCGGCCTCGGCCTCTGCCTCTGCCTCGGCACGAATACGATCCAAGGTGGAATGCCAACAGTAAACAGGAAGTTGTCGACGAATCGCAACGCCCCATCCCCCCATCCGTGTATCCCTATCGGAGCCGTGGGAACTCCGAGACGAGACCTAAATGAGATGGCATAAAGCAAGCAGTTCATTATCCTTCTGCTCGCCTCGACATTTGTGTATGGGTATAGTCAAATCATAACACACAAATCTAGAAACGGCAGCTGTTCCTGCCTGCAAATTCCCATGCTCGAGTCCGAGTCCGAGTACGAGTACGAGTATGAAACCATGCCCATATCCATCCAGGGCCAAGCCCCTGACTACGAATATGCTCATGCTCCGTTGCTCTTTCGGGGCAGGTGAGCGAATCGAGCGAGCGAGCATATTGGTGTGAGAAACCGAGGAGGAAAGTGTTTCCCACGGTTCCAAGCACACACAATGCGAAACGATCCTTGCAGCGATCCTGCTCCCTTAACCGTTGATAAGGGTGCCCTGGCCAGACCCCGAATCGGGGACGGTGACGGGGACGGGGACGGGGACAAGGCAACAATAAGAAAGCGGACAAACAATAAGAAGCAGCCTCAAGAAGCGGAAGGGCGACCAACCCTCATGCCAGCACACGCTTCGCTCCGTCCCGCTCTGCCCGACACGAAATGCCAGCACAGGGGCCCAGCCAGCACACACGAGATCCCTGGATCATGGGGGTTGTTTCTGGCCAGCTATAAAAGCCAGGGCCAGGGCCGGCAGACAGCACACAACGTCTTCAGCCGTCGGAGCAGCCACAGCTCAAAAGAACAAACATTACAACGAAGGAACATATCCAAAAATGTCGTCGTCACAAATATCGGAAATGTCCAAGACCTATCAGTACCGCAAGGTGATGAAGCCTATGCTGGAGAGGAAGCGTCGGGCACGCATCAACAAGTGCCTGGACGAGCTGAAGGATCTGATGGTGGCCACGCTGGAGTCGGAGGGCGAGCACGTCACTCGCCTGGAAAAAGCCGACATTCTCGAGCTAACAGTCACCCACCTCCAAAAGATGAAGGAGAAGCGCCAGCACAAGCGCGCCACCGGCGACGAGAGCCTCAGTCCGGCCGAGGGATTCCGCTCCGGCTACATCCATGCCGTCAACGAGGTCTCCCGCTCCCTGTCCCATCTGCCCGGCATGAATGTCAGCCTGGGCACCCAACTGATGACACATCTGGGACAGCGCCTCAATCAGCTGCAGCCCGCCGTCAAGGAGGCTCTTCCCATCACCGCTCCACTCTCCGTGCACATCGCCAGCCGGGACGCCTACTCCGTGCCCATCTCGCCCGTCTCCAGCTTTGCCGGCAGCCCCAACTCCAGTCTCGCCAGCAGCGAGCGTCTGGGCAGTGCCTCCCTACTCACCACCTGCTCCTCCATTGATGTCACAAAAATGGAACTGGAGGTCGACAGCGAGGATGAGGAGAATGTCTGGCGGCCCTGGTAGAGAGCACCTCCAGGAACACTGAAAGAGAGAGAGAAAGAAAAGAACGATTTAGAAAGTAAAAGTCTTCCGAGTCAATGGACCAACTCCATTGACTCTCCACCACTTACTTTTAAGAACGCACACAAAGCTTTAGATGGGACGCACAGTTCACGTGATAAATACTATTAACAAATAATAATAAATTATATAGCTAAAATTGAAAGATCACGACTTTTTCCTTCTACTATTTACCCGACATTTCAGTGATTCATTTTTCGGGGAATGCAAATAAGCATGGTCGGTAGACCCACTATCCAATTGGTCAGGCACACCCATCTATAAGAAATGCCCGATAATTTGCTCTGCCTGCGGTTTTGTGGCGGAAATACTCATAGACCTAGCAATCGCCGAATCGCCTGGAGAATTTCTAGTTTTCCACACCGAATCGTCGTGAATGCTGCCTGGCTCATCTCCCCATAGATGGACTCACAGAAGATCGGAGACAAAAGAAAGCGAAAACAATGCCAAGGCCAAAACAAGAAAATTAAGCAGAAGAAGAGGCAGAAGCAGAGAAAGAGAAAGAGGAGAAAGAACACAAAGTCGAGACTACTACTGACAGCCACAGTTGCGTTGCCCCTTGAACACGTGTGCCTACAATAAGCGGAGGTAACACAAAAAATTAGAGACTTATCTCAGCGTGTCTAATCGAGTTACGACAATGTCGCTCAGACTTAGCCCAGAGAAGAGGAACAGCCCGAAAAGAAGTATCAGAGAAGAGATGGAGGAGACCCGAAAAGGGACCGAGTCATCATTCATCCCATATCCATCCTGATTTCGTTTCTCCTTTATTCGATGTGGCCATTCGACTAGAAAATCGCCCCGCACAATGGTCAAGGCGAGCTACGGCTTCGGCTACATAATTGCTTTGAGATCAGGTAAATGAGTGTCTTGCCCTAGGGCAACTTTGGGATGGAGCCCGGGACAGGATATCACTTTTTAGTGTTGGGCTTGGGATCGAGTTTGGGTTTTTTTTTTTCGTTTTTGATTCGGCCTGACCCAGCATCATTTGGTTATCTGTGTGTGCCAAGACCAGTAGCCGGTCCCCAGACGCCTCTGTCTTAACCATCGATTGCTGGCTGGCAGGCAAGGCCATGACGAGAGGAATAGTCAACCAGATAAATATCAGGGATGCCGTAGGTCCAGGGATGGCCTAAATTAAACGAAACTAAATTTATAGATTTAAAATCCGTGAATGTGATTAAATTTTGTATGGGATCTAAGCATCCAAAGGATGTAATAAATTAACAGAAACTTAAACACTTAGAGAGATTTATCCTACGATAATTATCTGTCGATTTGTTGGAATAACTTATATGAACCTTAATCCTTTTATTTCATATCTTTACCGCTATGTAAATTGTAATCAATAAAAAGAAGCTTTTAATCAGATAAACGATCTGTTAATTGAGTGAAACTCAATGTAGATCATCTCCATAGGATCATCTCTGTAACAGTTCCAAACGACTTGAACTTTCCCTTTGACATCTCCCTTAAGATCCAAACGAAATCTTAACTCATTTTTAAACCGTGTCCATCCCTAGATGATCCGATCAGAGCCATCACACAGTTGGCAAGACAATAAGCGGAACAGCACCAGCCATGCATACACGAGACCCACATACTCGTATTTACGTACGACAATGGACAATAAGAAAATAAAAATATGGCTATATGGATATATAGGAATCGCACCCAAAATGCCAAAAGGAAATGCATGCAGAGGCAGGCAACACAAAAGATACTTAATCTTATAGGTAAACCCGATGAATGATGAACGAATGGCGGCGACGTAACGTAACCGAACCCCGATCCAGCTCGATCGAGCGCTCGAACGCAAGCCCAAGTCATTAAAAACTACAATACACAAACTGCATACGAATCACTCCAGCCAGGCAGAGGACGACAACCAAGACGGTGTCGGAGGTGGAGAAGGGTCTCCTCTCGCACACACGCAAATGGATTGAAGGGCCCAGTCAGTCAGTCAGGGACAGGAGTAGGGGCAGGGAACCGGAGCCAAGTACAAAAACAAAACAAAAAAGAAATATCAGAAGCGAAGATCGTGAGAAAATGGTTTGGAACGTGGTTCTCACACGATCGACACACCTGCCCTTTTTTATGTGTATGTGTGTCTGCTGCAAGCCAAAAGACAGAGAGGGAGATCCGCTCTGTGTGGACGTACCTCTGTGTGTACGAGTATTTTTACGAATTCAAGATACAAGACCACTTACGGGCAAGATCACGACCGACCGACCAAGTAGAAGAGTGGCTGGAGACCAAACTGCGCCTGCGCCTGCGACTGCGCCTGCGCATGAGCCGGAGACGAGGCCCGAGCCTAGCCAGCGATCGACATGAAAGAGAAAAGCAGCGTGCGGTAAGTGTGCGGCGACGTCGTCGCAGTCTCAGTCGCAGTCGCAGTCCCTGTCTCAGTCTCAGTCGAATGGTTGTGCATTGGCCAACATTGTAATGACTGTGGACACACGATCGTTAAGAGCGCGCCGTGTGATGTGGACAAAAGGGGTTTACTTCGGGCTGGGATCGGTTGGGTTAGGAGGTGGCCCGGCCGGCCGGCCGGCCGGTCGGTTGGCCCGCGGTGCGGCGCATGCGTCGCTGTTTTGTTGAACGAACTCAATTTAGTTGGTTTATGACCAAAAAGCGAGAGCGAGTGAGATGGGAACGTAGATGGTTATAGAGATGGAGATGGACTCTCGGAGTTGAGAGTAGGAATGGGAATGGGAGTTGGAGAGGCACCCAACCACACTTATATGGTGTGCTATTGACTCTGTAATATCTTTAATATGGGATGTTGTTACACTACATTGGCACACGCTCTGGCTGCCACTGGACAAGCTGCCCACAGCTTTTGATAGTGTGTCCCTCCCTCCCTCCCTCCCTCTCCCTCTCTCTCTCTCTCTCTCTTTCTATCTGTCCGTGTGTTTGTGTGTGTTTTGAGATGTTGGGATGCTGTTGAGTTGGATCTGGAGGCTGGGTTTTGAGGCACGAGCATCCTCAGACCATTCCCAGGCCGGTTTCCGCCGATGCCGCTCCTCTCCTGCATTAAGTGGTGGTCTTGCGTTTACTTTAATATGGCTGCATTAACTTTTGCGGCGTGTGTATTATGACTGAAGTAGGTGGCCGGACCCGCAGTGAATTGGGGCGGGGGCCTTGGGGGCCCACTGCCACACAGAGGTCACGTGATGTATGATGTGTGCGCCGTACTGTACTTTCCTGTTACAGATTTTGGCCCGGCTCGGAGCTCGGAAGCGAGATCTTTGACTTTTGTTAATTTATTGAGGATCGCAGAGTATTAATGAAAATAAATCCCTCTTAGGGATGATATACTTTGGAATTAATTTGCCAATATCTATCAAAATCTGTATATGATTATGTACATACCTATTAATCTTACTTACGATGTCAGCTCTAGGTAGATCTCATTTAAAGATCTCATACTTTTGAACTCATATTTTAATTGGTCTTCAGACTGAACGAATAGGCCTAGACGGTGTGATCGGTTTCAGCTGTGATAAATCACTTTGCAAAGAAGATCATCATATAATGATCAATAGGAAACTCCTTTGAACAACCCTAATGGCCGGATCCAAGGTTTATATGTATCTGCAATCAACCCTCTATCTCAAAGCAACGTATCGTCAAACTATCTTCCATCACAAAGTAGATCACACATTTCGGCCGACTACCGTTGAAGCTCATAAATAACTGTTTTGGGCCCGACAAAATGAAGAAGAGCTGCCAAAACCCCCAATCTATGTCTCGATGACTTGGTTTCCATGCCAAAAGTTACGTGACTAATCACATTTTCTGAAGATTAACAGCAATCAGCGACAGCTTGAACGGTCGGTCCCGTCCACGGCTTGAGCCGGGTCGGTCTAGTAAGTAGTCATCATCATAGTTGTCCGCCAGACAAAAGCGTTGAGACTGAAGTTCCGTAATCGAACCTCACTCAGGCGCACACATACTCTCACGAGGTAGACCCACACACAGTGAAGTTTTAAGTGCCGAGACGGTCGCGGTCGCGGGCTTAATTTGCAATGTCTGACCGGACTGACCGTCCGTCCCGTCATCTGTCCATCTGTCCGCGAGTTCGACCGGCCCCGGCGCATGTGCCAAGCGGTCAAGCGCAGTTAAAGCTGTCAAAGCCATAGTCAAACCACAATGGCAGGCCACAGTGCGGAGGCATTGACAGGCGAGCCGCGGTTCTCACACTCGAATACGAGTACGAGCCTGAGCCTCATAATAAATGACGTTTCCTAGAACTGACTTTTTGCTTTATTTTTATTATTTAATTGCGACAGAGACAGCGCCGGCGCAAATCGCCGGTCGCCCTCCACCCGTCTTCGCCAAGTTCCAGCCCGCAGCTGAGTGGAGCGGATCGGGCCATAATGAGGCCAACCAACGAGAGCTGGAGACCCAGAGCCAGAGCCAGACTGAAAGGCAAAGGCAAACGCAGACGACGAGTCTGATGGAGGACGGACACTGAGTCCGAGTGTGGGAAAATATTTAGCGACTTCCGGCTGCGGTCTGGTCTGTGAATCGGCCTGCCATGGAGTTTATCTCAAAGTATTTGGTTTCTGGTTTATTTTTTTTTATTCGGTTGGTTTGCGGTCGAACGCCTCCGGAAAGGCTTCGCCGATGAATGAGAAGATTGTGCAACTGAATCACTTTCGATGCAGTAAAAGGAAGAAGACAATATTTTTGGGAGCAATTTTGATTTTTATTTCGATTTCAATTAAATTCTCTCAATAATAGGGCGACGCCCGCTATCCATAGCCCGGATGCAGGGCTCTCTCGGAGAGCGGCGTCTGAGCAGCAGCGGTGGGAACATATTGGCTGCGCGGTTCCATTCCAGCGCAGTACTACCAATGACCTCTCGGTTCAGCTGGCGCTCAGTTGGGTTGAGTTGAGAAGGCCTTCCTCTTGAAGGCGAATCCAGAATGCTTCTTCACCGCTCACCAAGGACGCCACATGGGACCAGAGGTGGAGCTGGCCTCGCTGGGAGCCGGGCTGCAGGTGCCGCTCTCCAGGCTGCCGCATTCCGACGGAGGCGGCGTGACCAGGGCGGCGTCATCCACACCCGAGACTGGGGTCTGGAGCGGCACACCCATGCCAATGGGCAGAGTAGGCACCACCACTTGCAGATAGTTGAGACGATGGCCCAGATGACTCATCAGCTGTGTGCCGAGATCGACGGTAACACCGGGAACGGCAGCCAAAGTCTTGGATACCTCGTTGGCTGCATGTACGTAGCCGGCGCGGAAGCTCTCTGCGATGCTCAGCTTGGAGTCCGCGGAGGAGGCACTGGGCGACACACTGCTGCTCAGGCGCAGCTGCTTCTGGGCCCGCAGCTTCTTCATGTGCTCGACGGTCAGCTCGAGGATGTCGGCCTTCTCCAGGCGTGTGATGTGCTCCCCCTCCTGGGTGAGGCACTCCACCATAATGTCTTTCAGCTCGTCCAGGCACTTGTTGATGCGCGCCCGACGCTTCCTCTCCAGCATGGGCTTCATCACCTTGCGGTACTGATAGGTCTTGGACATTTCCATCTCCAGCACCATGGTGATCACTGTCTTTGTTGAATGAATGAAACTCGCGTAATCCACAGAAAATAGCGTTCCACTTGGAGTGTCTGTCGACTCGGTTTGGGCGATCTGTGTGCACGCAGCGGAGTCGGAGCTTTGAATGATTCAGCTGGCAGCGAGGGCTCGGCTTTATATAGGCTCGGCTGTGGCCAGACCGGGATGTGAGTGCGAGCGAGATACTCGTTTTGCCTCGTGCGCGGCCTGCTGCTGTTGCCAGAGTGGTGCCAGCGGTGCGGTGGTGGTGGTGGCTTCTGTTTTTTTTTGCTTTTGTTGCTTTTCCCTGTGTGTGTGTGAGGGCAATAAAATGACTTGAGCTGCGGCTGCGCCCTCCTCTTGCTCTTGCCTTCTCTGTCTCTCTCTCGCACCCCGCAGTCTCTTTATCTTTGTAAGTGGTGTGTGTGTGTGTGTGATTGTTATACCGTGGGAAACTGTTTCGCAGCCGATTTCCACGACGGCGATGACGACGGCTGGCCTGACTTCTTCTGATTGTGCATGCTTGGGGTCTTGTACGATCCCTCTGTCTGTCCGGGTGTCTGGCCGTCCGTCCTTACTGACGGCCCGCCTTAAGAGCTGCCTCGCGCAGAGCCCGCTTCCAAGTCGATCCGATCCGATGCGACGCGACGCGACGCGACTCGGCAGCCAAGCGAGCACATGCCTTCCATCCATAACAAGATGTTTGCATTTCAATTCATTTGTATGGTCGGTCCGGCCCGGTCTCTGGTCTCGCTGGTCTCTGGTCTTGGTCTCTGTCTCTCTTGCCATGTGCCTTCACTTCACCCTTTTGCAGTAGCTTATGGCACGCTGATAATTGTGGAATCGTCATCGGGGCAGAGCGCATTTTTGTTGTGGTCTCTCTTGGTCTCTTCGGTCGGTGGTCGGTGGTCGGTGGTTGTGTGTTATTTTTTTTAACGCTTTATGGATCATTGATTGGATCGTGGTAGTCGTGGGTTTCGTGGGACGAGCATTACGCTTTTCGTTTACATGATTATTCTTGATTGTCGGTTTGGCTTTGGCTACGGGTATGGGTATGGGTATGGGTATGGGTTTGGGTTCGGCTTCGGTCTGGGCCTCTGCTCTTGAGCCTCTTGGGTCGTCGCTCGCTTCTATTTGTAGACAATTACCATCTTGACTCTGGGACCCGACTCTATGCCCTGTGCTCTGACTGGGAACGATCGGTTCGGCATCGGCATCGACGTGTGCGCGAAAGTCAGTTACAATCGATCGATGGTATGGTTGTTGTTTTTGTTGTATGTGGCCCCGTGGTTGTTGTTAGCACACGCTATAAATGTTATGGCTCGTGGGGTGTTTCAGGCATTTGGCACGTCACGAATGCGCTATATGATGTGTGCGATATATATTTAGCACATGGAATACCTATTTATAGCGCTAGCTTCAGGACAGGTACTATGATTCATCCACAGTATACAAATACGGAAGAGCGTAGATACCGACACTCATCAGCCGGCTATCTCTCAGCATCTCTGACACATCTAAGAGCATCTAAGCTGAGCTCAGATTTCACAATACTTAATTAGAAGTGGCCACGATGACGAAGATACGTTGCCGTGGATCCCATTCAAGATGACACGAGCTCGGCTCATCGACACACAAATAATAAAAAACAGCAACAACTGGGGATACGGACTAAAGCAAATAAAGCAAAAACACACAAAAAAAGGCAACATATGAGACAAATTAAGATTGCCTCTCGACGCATTCCCAATGAGCTACAGTTAACAACAATAGTCGTACCTGTAAGCGGGCCAGCACAATCAGTTAACAACTTATCTAACCGAATCGTTTTGTCAGCCGCTACGGGACCGTTAAACGGCCGATGTCAAAAAGCTGAATGCTCCGGAAATGGCTAATTGGACATTATCTGCTGACAGTGTTGGAAAGTGTTGGCTATAGTAGTAGCAGGGAGGGGTTGGGAGGTTGACGGCCTTGTGTTTTTTGAGGGTTGGTAATGGGAATCGTAATGGATTGTTCTACAACGGTAGCGATCCCGATAATTGGTCCCCTTTTGTAATGTTTTACAACAATAATTTGTTCAGAGATAAGTAATGATAAAATAAATGTAAAATACTTGCAATCTATATAGCACATAATTAAGTTCTCCATAGCTGAACTTGTTTTCAATCACTGCTAAATCTTTCCATCATTAATACCAATTGGAACAATTACGAAAGTTGTCGGACCAGCACGTGCCCTTAATGGACTAATTTATAAGTTACAATAGATTTTAATTTGCTGTATCATACGTCCCCTAATTGGACAGAAACATACCCTTAATTTGTTCTGAAGAAATGTACGTAACTTATAGAGAGACAGGTTCCTCAAGACCATGCCTCATGACTCATGCCTCATCATCGTCAGATTTCGCAAGATTGTGCAAAGCGAATGTGTAGCGCATATCCTGAAGTCGTTCAAGACCAACTGGAATTTATACACCCAATCATCCACACACACACGCACACGAACAGGCACACAGAAAGAGCAGAGTACCCAGCGAAGACCTCATTTCTCTCGCTTTATTATTTCTCATTTTATGTATTCCTTTTTTTGTTGCTTTTCTGTTAAACAATTTTTTTTATCGATGGCATACGCACGCGCGAATTTCAGTGCCCCCGCTGAGCCGGCAGCGACCAACATTTGGGGCCCCCGATCGCCGCCGCCACACAGATGTGGAGAGGGAAGGAGTCGGTGGAGCAGCAGCAGCAGCGGCAGCAGCAGCACGAGAGCGTGCAAAGCTCAGAGACCCAGAGATACAGCAACAACCACACACAACTGTAGCGTGTTGTTGAATTAATTTATATCCAACAGTGCGCTTTCAACTTTATTGCGCCGCGAAAAGCAACCAGCCCCAGTCCCAGCCCCAGCCACAGCCAGCCGCCAGCCGCCAGCGATCCCCCCCGCAAGCCCACACACACCAGCATGAGGCACACACAGATACACACCGAGACAGCTCCGGACCGTGGGAAACAAACTCGTGCCAGTCGTTTCATTGCTGTCAAATAATATCTTGATGGGGATCAACTTGAAAAGATTGGTTGGGGCTTGGGCTGGGACTGCGGACTGGGGACTGGGGCTCGGGTCTCTGTCTCTGACTCTGGCTCGTTGCCGCCGCCGCTGCCGCTGCTGCTGCTGCTGCTGGTCGCTGTTTAGGATGCGGTCGACGCTTTTGTTTTTTTTTCCACTCTTTTTTTTGTATTTTTTTAGATCTCTTTTTTAATGCTTTACACATTTGTTCGTCATACCCGAGCGTTAAGTATGTGGAGAGGGTATGCCAGTGATGGTATGAGTGTGTATCCATGTTGGCATTGGCATCTCGTGGTGTGGTGTATGTAAAGATCCAAAAACCGAGAAACCAGTTTGCCATCCGCCAAAGCTGCTGCTGCTGCTGCTGGGATGCCGACACATACTCCGCTCTCTGTTCGGAGATCACATGAAAGACCCGGCACACCTCCTACTGCAGTCGCAGTCCCAGTCCCCAGTTGTAGGCCCCTCCCACTCCCATGGCCCCCCCCGGGTTGTGAATGGCTCTGAGGAGCCTCCGCCTGCTTTTATGCACTGTTTGTTGTGTATACACGGTCGAGGCACTTGGCACGTTGCCCATTATCTTGCCACAGACTGAAGCGGAGTAGGAGATGGAGATGGAGACTGGAGAGCTGGAGCTGGAACTGGAACTGGCACTGGGCTTGACTGCTGGGGCTTGAGGCTTTTATTTTTTTCTGAAGATTTTCGAGTGCATATATCATATTACCACCACCAGCATCACCATCAGCATCTCAGCAGAACGGAGATGCATCATCATCATCCCCCCTCGAAGTGTAAACTGTCAATGCCCCCTTGACAGGAGGCCCCGTCCTGATAAGGGGAGCAGTGCTATCCTCCCTTTCCCTTGCGCACTTTAGATTCTGATTTCACATAAACATTGCCAGCTTCGCTTCTCTTGACGGGGGTCCAATCTGTTCCATCCATTAGCCTCACAGATAAGTAAAAGACCATAAAAAACGAGCCGTCCCTCTATGAAGAAGATCCCTCCTATAAAGAAGGTCCAACCAACTCCCCTACCCAATTGCCGAGTCATTAAAATGTATCTCAAAGTATGTTTCATGGTCTCTCGGCTTGAAGATCTCCCCCCAGCTCGCTCCGCACACACTTTTCTCTGTGCCGCCTTATCGATAATCCCCTAAAAACCCTCCCTATCAACGTTCCACACTTTCAGCACACTCGGACCGCAAGAAAAGAAATTAATTAAAATATCTATACGATTTTGTGTGCCCCTTCCAATTCCACTGCGAGCTCTCTCCCCTCTTGCACCCCAAGGGAGGGAGCATTCGAAGTGAAATCGAAGACAAGTGGCAAGTCCGTATTTTATTGCTGCGGATGGTTGGTGGTGGTAGGATGGTGGTGGAGGATTCATAGAGCCCTGTGGGAAAGTTGGAAATCAAAACACGAAAACAAGTGATTCGAGATGCCTATACAAATAGAAGACTTCAACCACCCCGTTATTCCTTTCTTTTCATTCGATGGTGATGGTTCTGGTTACCAGAACCAGGACGAAATGTGTGGGAATGCGTGGGAATGGTCTTGGGGTCCCGTTCTCGAACTCGAGCACGAACAGAGAGTCGGGGTCCGTCCCCTACTCAGCCTTTATGTTGATTGCCCATTAGGAATACAATTTGCAACTCCTTTTTCCATGCGATCCCCTTGTTGATCCTGGGCTTCCTTCGGTCGTGAGAAATTTTACGAAGGAACACCTGCCCTTTGTCCGTGTGTGCCCCCGTCTTTATGTGTGTGGGTTTTTGCTCTGCTTACTTTTGGGATTTCTTGAGGCACTTGAATACATTTCCTACAAAATTTGAGGCCAACGAAAAATTGTTTCCCACACTCGGAGTCGTCTTCGTCGGACAGTTGCAGTTTTTTGTAGGGGTTTGTTTCCTTTAATGCAGTCTCTCCCTTTCTCTCTCGAAAGACTTCCTCCACAGAGCTGCAGGCTTGTCCCCGTCTACCTGCTCCTGAACCTTCTCCAACTCCGATTCATGCTCCTGCTCCTGCTCCTGCTCCTTTATGCTCTCAGCGAGCGTCGTATTTCAGGTTCTCGATCCCTCTCTCTCTCTCTCTGTCTCCTCCCGATTATCTGTTGTGGTCGTCGCTTCAGTGAGGGTGAGGTACGACACGCTTGAACCGGGTCGGGTCGGGGTCGGGTCCCTCCGTTGCTCTGTTTGCGTTCCTCGGGCTGGCTGTGGTTGTTGTCGTTGTTTCTGGTGCGTACCACGTACACGCGTGTCTGTCGGAGGGGTCCGTTCTCCCTGTCTCTGTCTGTTTCCCTTCGAGTTGGTATCTCGCTGTGAGCGCACAGGAAATGCATTTCGAGCGCCGAGCACCGAGCCGGCTATAAAAGCCGTGCCACTGCCGGTTGGGAAATCATTCTGACATCGTCAGCGTTTCAAGCAACACACACGCATCCAACAACCAAATTTCCAAAAATGTGCCAACAAGTCGTTGTCGTTCCCGCTGCCAACAACAGCAACAACAAGATGAAGACCAGCTACAGCATCAAGCAGGTCCTGAAGACGCTCTTCAAGAAACAGCAGAAGCAGCAGCAGCAGCAGCACCCCCACCGCCACTCGCTGGAGTCCCTCGAGTCGAATGACAATCTGCGCAACGCCCAAGTCGAGGAGGCCTACTATGCCGAGATCGATGAGAACGCCGCCAACGAAAAACTCGCTCAAATGGCCCACTCCCAAGAGATCGAGATGATCGAGGAGGATCAGGAGGAGGACATCTATGTGCCCGTCCGCTTCGCCCGCACCCAGGCCGGTACCTTCTTCTGGACCACCAACCTGCAGCCCGTGGCCAGCGTTGAGCCCGCCTTCTGCTACTCCATGCAGTTCCAGGATCGTTGGGCCCAGGCCTAAGCATCACCATCCTGATCATGACTGATCCCATCAATCGTCAGCTTTAAAACAACTACAACATTGTGATAGCAGCAGCAGCAGCGGCTTTAACTCCTCCACGCATCGAACTCAGCGGGAAAACAATCTCAACACGGCGATCCAGCGCTTCCATTAGATCTTAAGATATTGTGATAGAAAAACAAGAGCTTTAAAAATAATCTTACAAAATACAAAACAAGAACAAATCAAACTCAAATTGAATTATCTTATAATTGGGTTCGGGATATTGGGTTTCAGCTGAAAAAAAGATCTTTGTTTGGATCTTCTTCTCATTCAAAGATTTCTCTGTTTTGGTTCGAATTCCATTTGAATGAGCGGTTTGTTGTCATGCTTCATGCTGATAAGAACTACTACAAGTACAGTTTTCTGATGTTTCGAGTCTCTTCTAGAATATGGTATGGTGTGATAAATGCAGAGAAAACATTTCATATTATGCTTTCTATAAGGTTATTCCCCTATGACGTCAATGGAGGAGAGCGACAAGGAAACAAAGATAATGGGAATATAAGGGAAGATAAATGACAATAACAGAAGATGTTTGTAGTGTGTCAAATGGAACACTTTAATATACAATTTTATTCAATTTTGTAATGACAATGTTTAAAGACGGTTGAAAATCATTAAAGTAATATTTCCAGAAGAGGTTTCTGGAAAGATCCAAATAGAAAATGGCAATAGTGCAAGACAAACCTCATTGGAGAATGTGAATAATCTGAGAAAAGAATCTGAGAATTTTAAACAAGTTATGCGCAAAATATTCGCATATAAAAAGTCCCAGAAATCAAAGATATTAAAGATGTATTAGACTATAAATGTACGATATCTACATGTATCTAAATTATAAAAAAAAAATAGTTATTAGATCTAAGAAAATTGTGAATTTTCGCCTAGACTTCTCCCATTTCCATTAAAATTATTCCATTACATTTGTAGGTCAAAGAAGATCAATGACAATTTCTTAGATATTTCCTATAATTGATTTTCACCTCATTAAAGTTCTACCATAATCTGGGTCATCATTGAATTCCGCGAACTGCTACTCCAACACACATCCTGCCATAAACCAGACATCGCTCACAGATGAAAGTCAATTCCTGAGATAGGTGAATCCTTAAATGGACAACCTTGAAATCGAACTAAGAAAAATCAATCTTCTGCAAGCGGCAAGCGGCTAGAAGTGTGATACACGACCATCTGGAGAGTTAGAGAGAGAGCACGAGTGCTACCTTGGCGCGATGCCAATTGGAGGCAACACACATTATGCGATCGCAGGCCGTGGCAGCCACTACGGCTATCACCTTGGCTAAGGCCACCATCGCCACCTGTGTGCGACCAAATATGGATATCGTGCGCATAACTTCACGGCAGCTCCTGGCAACGGACAACGGGCTTGTTGTCGCTTGTCGTACAACTTATTTATGTGCCGGCGAGGGAGTGCAGTGTGCAGTGTGCAGTGTGGTTTGTGGACTGTGGAGTGTCGAGTGGAAACCCCCAGCAAGCAAAGAACTCGGAGAAGCGAGAACCGAGAACCGAAAACCACAATTAAAATGCAACATGTAGACGTCAACACCTCAAGACAGCACATCACATGCCAAGGCGTCTCAAGGCGGACGTTGAAATTGGGCATAAAAACAGTTGCCGCAAAAGATAATCGCCTTTGCTAGAGAATCACAAACGATACCCCTACCCCACTCTCCCCCACTCCACCACACCTGCACCGCTTCTCATTCCAATATTATTCTCTCTCACACCCTGTCTCTTTCTATCAATCACAAACGCATTTCTCCTACACTAAAAATGCAAATTGATGTCGACAGCATGAGAAGGAGTAGAAAGAAGGAGTAGCTAAAAGAAAGAACAAAAATGTCAGCAGCAAACCAAAAAAAAAGAAAGAAAGGTTAGCTTTGGGAGACGACCTAGTAAATACCCCTTAAAGCCAATATTTCGAAGAATTTATGTAGATTTTATTAACTTTTTCTAGAACTCAGATTAGTACGTTTCCTTGGATAATCTGCACAATCAAAAGATAATTCTTTGACGACTTAATGATTGTAATTATACTATATTTACATAGGAACATACCTTTACGAGTATGTATAGTAAGTATTCTTCTTCAGTATCAGAAGTTAAGGTGTTCGTATGCCATGTTTTTGTTGATGGTATCATAAAACAAAGGCTTACATATGTCTACGTACTACGTAAACGCCTTGTTACGTCCTTCCACATCAATGCAATATACCCTGTGTTACCTGAGTAACAGGTATTCAAAGTTCTGGTAGCGCCGTGACGTAAATTAAGTAGCAATATAAGTTTCTGTTAAATTGCCTTTGACAGCACATAATTAATTTCGTATGCAAAGCGGCGTTTGTCTGCACGAAAGAATTGAAATTGGGAGAGAGAGAACAGACCCGAACAGAACAGAACAGAGCCAACCGTGGAATGCCGTTGATAATGCTGATGACAATGTTCATGATGGTCATAATGATGATAGCGTTGGATAGGAGTTTGAGTCTGATAGTTATCTACATGGAACGTACCTTAGCCATTCCTCATTTACATACCTGTACAGAGTACACAAACACAAGCCCAACCTGATCCTGCGCCTTGCTTTCTTGGCTGCGTCTTCGGTTCTGCTGAGGCCCTGGGGTCTGTGGTCTGGGGTCTCTGAGGTAGGGTTTAATGTACGCGTGTGTACTCAATTCTTGACGACAACCGCGGTGGCGGCCTTCGCGTGCGTGACGGGCATACGCTTAGCGGTCATTGATTGGCCGGGCAAGCAACATTGTTATTGCTGGTTTTTAGCCAGCTCTATGCCGTGCTGGCTTTTGGGCCACTTGCCTGTGGCTGGGGCTGGGACTGAGGCTGAGGGCGCCGTCAGCAACAAGTGTGTGAACACCATTAAACGGTGATTAGGCCTCACCACGACTCCTGTCTCTGTCTCTATCTCTCTCTCTATCTTACCATTGGTCCGTCTAAGCCAAAAGAGCTACTCTTATGTGTGTGTGTGTGTGTGCGCGCTCATGTGTGGCATGTGGCGAGGCCTCAATTAACATTACCCCATGGAGATTGGGAGTTGCGATGCGCTATGTGGGCGATCACAATGTTGTAACCGAATTAGATCGAAGTGTGAGAAAAGATCCACACAATCATTTGTCAATGTTGTGGTGACTACTTAGATATGGATGGAGGATAGGATAGGAGGGGGTATGTTGTTGTATGCCGAAAACTAAGCTAATTAATGACTGGCAGATTCTAGGCTCCTTCTAATAATGCGGCAACAAAAGCTTCCTTGAAATATTTTAAGCGCTTTCCTTTTGAATCATTACAAAACGCTGGACTTGCTCATTTAATACTCAAATAGAAATGAACATATGGAGGTGTGATCTTCTGGCTTCTTCTCCTATTTACTAAAAGTACGAGTACCACGCAGTTTCACAAAAAAACACTGAATCATTTCCCAAAAAAACGATGCCGTCTTTACACAGACGTCTGTAAACAAAACTTATCACGGCTAAAAGATGTTGCCAAAACAACATCAGCAAGAAAAATAATACTTGCACAAAATGATCAATGGTATTGACATAGAACGGCTGTTAGATGCGAGAGATACAAGATAGTGGCCCGACATTCAATGATGCTGTTCTGGGACCCCGAGACAATTCTGTGCAGACAATAGACAACCCAATTTGTAGAGCAAAATGTTAGTCACCCATCGAGACCGGCACCACGTCGAACTTTGTAGACCAAATAAACAAGTTTTTTGTTTGGGCCCACTGATAAGGGGCCTGGTCTTATCAGACTGGAACGCACTGATAAGCTATCTATAGGTGGGTGTGAGCCGTAAAAATATATATAAATCAATGAATTTCGAGACAGTCACGGCAATTGCAATCAATAGCTACTACAAAGTGAACGCTTTACCTCACAGAAAAAATACAGAAACCTCAATAAAACAATATCGCTATGATGTTCCAAACTTTAACCCTCTGCTGCCTGGCCCTGGTCACTGGCATCGCCGCCAATACGGTGTCCACCAACGCCACGGACTGTCCCCAATTCTGCGCCGCCATCTACCGCCCAGTGTGCGCCACAGATGGAAAGAACTTCAAGGAATTCGCAAGCGACTGCAACCTCAAGTCGGACAACTGTCGCCGCGAACGCAACAACGTTGCGGGTAAGTTAATATAATACGAAATTCCAAAACTCTATCTAAAATGAGGGTATTCTTTCTTTAGCCTATGCTGAGACCGATTCCGCTTGGTGCAGCTCCGAGTTGGTGGACAATATCCACGAAAAATTGGGCAGCTTCAAACTCGACCGCGAAGAGTGCTTCAAGCCCTGCTCGATGATCTACCAGCCGATCTGTGTGACCAATGGCAAGTATCGTGCCCACCTGAGCAACGTCTGCCTGTTGGAGACCTTCAACTGCGCCCTGCAGGCCACCGGCGCCCAGCCCACAGAGCTGCTCCGTGTCCTGCGCGATTCGACTTGCTAGAAAGGATCTAAATCTGAACGGAACAATACAGGCTTCTTTTGTTTAAAATAGTTTTCTTTTTGTTTGGAAAATATACGCATACATTTGTTTAAAGAAATCGCATTGGACAATGTAAACGACTTGTTAATTAGGGTTCGCACAGCGGGACTAAAAGGAAAGTGACAATTATTTATAGACAGGACAGTTGGCGAACTTCTGTGCGTTGACAATCGGGCTGGACATTTGGTTAGACATGGTTAGACGTTAGACGTAAATAAAACAAAGGCTAGACTACAGGCAAAGGTTTCCTGAATATATACCAACCTCTTAAGCATCGGCTGGTCGGCTTGGCCTCGTCTGTGCCTCGTTTCCTACAGTGCCAAACTTCTGTCATCAACACCTTGGAACCTGCCAGTCCATACTATATACATATGTGCATTTACCGGATCCTTCAGTAGGTCTATATACATATGAACATAATTCTGCTTGACGTTGAACCCAGGGACTATTCCAATGAGTGATCAGGCTTCTTGAAGGGGAATTCTGCTGTATTTTAGACTTTTAACACAGTTTGAACTTCATATCTAGAGTATATTCTTAGCTTTTTTGTACAAGGATAAACATTTTTTTGTACTTGTCAGTAGAATTGGTGGTTATATTATATTATTTTATCAAAATTCTAATTTGTACATATGTATATCCTACAAAAGCTCAGGCAAAATGTTGCAATAGTATACACCTGTATATCCGATGCATCCTCCAAACCTAACCAAAAAAAACCTGTTCATGTTCTTAAATGAAATCATTCAACCGATCCACGTGACATCCTCTCGTCTGCAAGATGATACCAGGCAGAGCTTCCCCCTTACCACCGTCTTACCTCTTACCTCTTTCGCTTTCCAACTCCTTCAACCTATCAGTTTACCAGTCCGTCCGTTAGCCAGCTCTGCACAGACCGTTCATCTGTCAAGCCTCATTAGGCTCCACTCATCATACAGCTTCCGTTATCCTTTGTCTTCATCTCCGCTCTTCCGTTATGCGTAAGGGTACCCAACCAGTTCTCTCTTCTTCGCTTATCCGATCAGCTGATCCCCCACTCATGATAATAGAAACGGGATTCTAGTTCTTTTCCATTTGTATGCTACAAAGGTGTATGTAGTGTATATTTTATTTTATATGCAAATTAGTATCACATTAACAACGTATATATTGCGCAGGAGAATAAATATATGAAATTACAATAATTAGGGGGAGTATCCCCCTAATGTGAGAGATCTGTGTACTGGGGGGTGGGGGTGGCTGGAGCATGTGGGAGATCCAGCTAGCAGAGGGTGCCGGGCAGTTGGCTGAAGCTCTGGCAGAGTAGGGCGTGCAGCAGGTCGTCGTCCACCCGCTCCTGGGTGTTGGCCCAGAAGAAGGTGCCGTTATCGGTGCTAATGTATTGCAACGGCAACTGCAGATCCCAGAGATTGCTGGGCAACTGTGCTGCAGTTGCAGTTGCACTTGCACTTGATGTTGCCGTGGTCGTGTTTCTGTTGCTGTTGCTGTTGTGATGTGTGTGCTGACAGTTGCGTCCGTGGGGGCAGGCGCCACAACTCTGTGCGCTGGCCTTCTCCACATAGACGCTGCTAATGAGGGTGGGCGTGTTGGGGGGCTGGGTGAGTGACACCTCATCCTCCACGGGGAGTTGCCTCAGCTCCGCCCCGTACTTGTAGATAGACTCCTCAGGCGTTGACTTGCTCTCATCCTCGAGGATAAGCTCGATCTGTTGCTGCTGCAGCTGCTGTGTGTTGTTGAGATCCACATTGTTGGGGTGGGCCAGTGTCAGGGGCGCCGGCCTGCCCTTGCCACCCACTGTCAGCAGGCGGCGCAGGGGCTGCCAGACTTTGCGCATGCGTCGCACGGTCTTGGGCACGCCCAAAGGTGTTGCTGCTGTCGCTGTCATCGAAGCTGATGTGTGGATGCTGCTGCTGCTGCTGCTGTTCGTGTTGGTGTTGGTGCTGCTGGCCGTCAAGTTTTTCGTATCTAGATACATGGCGAGAGAGCGGAGCTTCTTTCGAGTCGTGTGTGTTGAGAGCTTTTTTTCTTGGTTTGTGCAGCGAGCGTTGCGTGTGCGCACCTCGCGAGAGCTGGTCGTTTACTGATGCTGCTGCGCCTGGCGTCGCTCATATTTATATATGAGGCACTGCCGCTGCGCAGCCGATGGCCAGTCAAGAGTGAAATCGTATGCCGGCTGATCTCACGAGCAGCAACGGCAACGACAGCGGCAGCAGAACAGCCAAGCACCGTACGAAATTTGAGTGCACTCTCACACACACACCAGGGTGAGGGTGAGAAGGTAATAGGGTGGGGGTGAGAGAGGTGAGTGGTGGTGACTGGGAACAGGAGAACCAGAGAGGGGAAACGGGCCTGGCAGCCTTTTTATATGCGTATATATATATGTATTTCCCAAATAAATTCCAACAGGAATCACAAGCTCCGTCCGCTCTGGCTCTTCTGTGTGTGTACTTTTCCCATGCACGTACAATCGACAAGGGCCGCTTGATGAGTTTCGGCTGCAGGTAGATGGAGATGGAGGAGACGACCACGACGACTTCGGCAGAGGCTCTGGCAGCCGCACAGTGGTCCAAGAATGCGTATAAACGCATTAACAACGCATTTAGTTCTTATTGTTAGGATTTCCAAAGGCTTTGGAATTGAAATTGAAAATCTGACCATTATTAATATTCCTAATAATCCTTTCTGAACTACCAAATAATTTTCATAATAGAAATGCATCAATTATTAAAATTTAAAATATTTTACTTTAGTTTAATTATATTGATCCTTAATTTCTGTGCATAGGTAACGAACCTTGATTCTTGTATTTCCCTTGCCCTACAGTACTCTACACCCTCTACGACTACTCCTCTTCCCATCCACTTCCTTATTTCCTAATTCCTACCACTTTTCAATGCACTTTGTACCACTATGCGGATCGCCTGTTCGTCATTTATGCACGACTGACTTTGTTTTTACATTCACACGGTACCCGGAGCCCGGAGCAGCGCAGTAGTACATGGGTTTGTTGTCCAGCCGGCTTCGTAGCTAGGGTCGCCACAGTGACGTAGTCGAATGGTTTACCCAGAGGGGACCTGCCAGCACCTGTTCCCTTTTCAGATCGCTGGGACTAAGACGCTGCCCATTTCCGTCCTGGGACACAAAACGCAGGCGCAGCGTCGTGGTCGATGTCTTCGACAGCGTCGACGTCGTTGCGAGTGTGGGAAAGGGCTTATAAGAATTTCACTTGGGTTTTCGGATTTTGGGTTGTACGATTATTGTTGTTGTTGTTGCTTTTATTTTTGTTTCCTTTCGTGGTGATTTTGCTGTTATTGCTGTTGCTGCAGGGGCTGAGCAGCTGTTATTGCTACTTGTTGGCCTGTTTGTTGTCATTTATAATCAAGGCTCGGAGCCCCGGCGCTGATAAGTTCATTTTAAAGGGACTACGACTATAGTGGCACCGAGGGGATTATGACATGTTGTGGTTCACACGCTCCGAGAAGGAAATCTGGATGTAGTCGGTGCTGGGGAATGGGTACAGGTATTGGTATGGGGTAAGGGGGATGGTGATGGAGTGAGGTTCTAATGAGGCCGTGACCTGATTCGGGCGAGCTGCAAGTCCTTGCCTCGCTCGCAGGTTCGGTTCCCACACACTACAATCGGACTTAGCCCCGCTCTGTCCGTCGATGCGTCCGGGGCAGACGGACTAGTCCGGGCAGAACTAGTTAGACGAGCTCATGGCCCGAACCAGGTTTCTGTTTCTGCCTCTCGGCGGCCTAGGCTGCCGAAACTCGTGCCAATCGCGTGTGCACCGCACGCCTGCCCACCAGAGACTCTTGCCTTTGGCCGCTATTAATCTTTGGCGGAGTCGCACTCGGCCCCCTGGGCACACCGCGCACATTTGCCCCCAATCAGCGTCTAGGCTTTGAACTGCACGTTTGCTAAATTGAAAGCGACTGAGTTGGCAACACGGACACCGACCGACTGTCTCTGACTCTAGCCCCCAGCTCGAAGCCAACTCTGTGACTGCCTGCGATGGCAGCTCCAGCTGAGGTAAGCTTGTGCCCGGACTTGAGCCTTATGGATGCTATGGATGGACAGACAGAGGTCTGAGCCGAGTCGTTAGGCGATTTGTACCCTATCTATGGTAGGGTATTTCACAAAATCTGTGTGTTTAAGGCACTACAATAATACAATTATAATTTCACTAATCCATGTGCTATACAATTGAGCCATGATTGGGGTATTTTATATGTATATTCAACTGTTATCGGAAAGTATGTGAGGATAATGTATGGTGTTAAAGTGGAACAAACAGGGGATCCTTCAATGGAGACCCTCTCAGTTTAGAGCATCTTCGATTCGTTTTCTACTGCCACTCGATTCGCTCTTGCCCATCAGCAACTATTTGGCTTTTAAGCTCTTGGTTCACACGATGGCCGGCGATGGCAACAAGTTTTTTGCAAAGCAATATACACATACACACATATTGTGGTCATATAGACATACACACATAAGCGTATATGACAAGCAATTAGTGTGCATTGAGGTTAGTCGAAAATGGCTTTGCGGTTGATGGTTATTTTGCATTGCTCATACGCCACGTGTGCCGGCAGCAGAGTTGAAAGTTGAGAGGAGTCTTGGATCTCGAAAGCCGATCCAATGCCTCGGCCGAGAGATGCTTAATTTTGATGCCGCCGCTCTGCCACAGTCAGCAGAAAGCAGAATGCCAAACGGCCAGCGGAAGTCATGGACAGAAGACAAACAAACAGAAACAGAGCGATTCTGCAGCATCATGGGAAATGCTTAGCCAGGCAAAAAGCCAAGCCAGAAAAATAACTCTGAGGCATCCGACCACAAGTGTCATATTGCCGGGCGAGTCGGGCGGAAAAAAAAGAGAGGCGGCCATAAAAACCAGGCAACATTTTGTACACTCTGTGGCTGACCAGCAGTAGCCCTGAGATCAGCGGAATCACAAAAAATATACTCGTACTTAATATGTGAGACGACAAATCTTAGAACGACAACCGGATGTTAAAGTTTACGACGAAACCAGCAGCAGCCTAGAAGGGTGGTGGTGGCGGCTATGCAAAAATCGTTTTCGGAGCCCCCATCCCTCACACAGCGACTGGGGGAGATGGGGGTGGGGCGAAGGGAGATAGGGAAACTGTTACACTTAATCGATACGCTTCAACGAAAAGTCGAGGCAAAGCCCAAAGCACAGTGGTGGTAGTTGTAGTTGTCGCAGTCATCATCATCAGCGAAGCATGCGACATAATTGCGCGAGTTAAAGGCAGCCCCCTGCCATCTCCATCGCCCCCCCACCGAACCGCAGTGGTCGCCCACTGCCCCCCCATCGTCACAGTCAACCCGCTTGAAAAACAACCAGCAGCAGTAACAGCAACAACATTTCAGCAATCCATCGGATCGCATCACAATCCAGCCATCCGTCCAACGTGTGGGAAACACACGACAAATCTGTTTCCCACGGTCTCGTAAAGTAGGCACCACACACACACACACACACACACTCTCGCATGCACCCAGAGAGACCCACAATCACACTCACAGTAGTTTTGTAGGCTCCCCCATGTCTCTTTGTTGGACAGAGACAGAGTATCGACTTGTACAACGAATGGGAGCCGGAGCCGGAGCCGAGGCAAGCCGAGCCGATCCGTTCCGAGTCGAGTAGAGAAGAGCGGCGGCAGCGCAACTGTCATCATTGACAATAAGTATGACATGGGCAAAGGCAACGGGGCGGAGGCAGAGGCAGAGGCGACGGCAGAGACAGAGCAGGAGGCCGAAGCAGTGGTAGCAGTCTGAGAGCCACGCGCAGTCGCTGAGAATGAGATCCAATCCGAACGCCGACGTTGGGGCTGTCTCCCTCTGGGCTCTGCTGCAATCAATTGAAGACGACGCGCGCCAGAGCACAGGCGCAGGCACAGTGCTAGGCACGCTCGCTCTCGCTCCCATTGCGCTTGTACAGTGGTTAAGAATACGATGAAATGTGGAATATGCATTCGAAGGGGAATCACACATTTTGCTTTATTTTATTTAATTATAATTATGGGAATTTCACATTTTTAAAGCCTACTTTTTGGGAGAGTACTGGAATAATATATTGCAAAATCTCAATTTAATTATAGGATAAAAGAGCTGGTATCAATTTTAATCAGTGCAGAAATTATGTACACATTTGAAAAGAAGTATTTTCTAATCTAAGTGTGTCACCAATCCCATTGATTCCCTGTCCCACTTCAACTATTTGTGCTACTCCAAAAAATAGACTATACATTTTAATCAAATAAGAATTTATGAATTTTATAAATTAACAAAGTTTAGAATGTTCTATACTCTATATCCATCTCATAAGCAGGATGCTTTGTCAGGTGAATGAAAGTTAAAGATACTTTTAAGCACCAAATATCATATTCTTTACAATGTTATCCATGATATACAACATACCTATCCCTTATACGTAACAATCTTCCCAATAAATGTACTCTCGATCCACTGTGCCTCTGCAGACAACCCCCAGCAACCGCTCGCTCCCCTGCAATGACTTACAGTAGCCTCTCTTTGTGCCGCTGCCGAATGCCGCTACCGAGCCGAGACCGAAGTCGAGCTCGAGCCCAACCGAATGCCGTCACACTGTACACTGTGGGGGTATGTGTGTGAGTGATCATGCGGGAGCTTTGTGTTTGTGAGAGCTGAGCGAGGAGCGAGCGAGCGAGAGTGTGGCCGCAACGGGGGTCGTATAAAAGTAACGCTGGGAACTAGTTTGCCACTCATTTCGTAAACGCGCCGCCTGTTGAACGCCACGCAGCCGAGAACGCGCACCGCACGCGCAGCGGCCCAAAGAGAAATAATACTCGTAAAACACAAACCAAGAAATCGACGTGATAATGTGCAGCTAACTAAATCGCTCAACGAATCAGAAACTCTATGAAAATAAATATCCAAAGATCAAGTCCGATCAAAGACACAACATGGTCATGGAGATGTCCAAGACGTATCAGTACCGCAAGGTGATGAAGCCCCTTCTGGAGCGGAAGCGACGTGCGCGCATCAACAAGTGCCTCGATGACCTCAAGGACCTGATGGTCGAGTGTCTGCAGCAGGAGGGCGAGCACGTGACTCGCCTGGAGAAGGCCGACATCCTTGAACTGACCGTGGATCACATGCGCAAGCTCAAGCAGCGCGGCGGCCTCTCCCTGCAAGGACCCGTAGCCGGGGGCAGTCCACCGCCCGCCACCAGCACCGCCCACGTTGAGTCTTTCCGCTCTGGATATGTGCACGCGGCCGATCAGATTACGCAAGTCCTGCTGCAGACCCAGCAAACTGATGAGATTGGACGCAAGATTATGAAATTTCTATCGACGCGACTAATTGAGCTGCAGACCCAATTGCTGACACAGCAGCAGCAGCAGCAACAGCAATCTGGACCCGCCGTCGGTTTTGCGTCGGGTCGACTGGCCTTCCCGCTGCTGGGTGGCTACGGGCCGGCGGCCGCCGCTGCCGCAGTCAGCTACAGTGCCTATCTGTCCGGCAAGGACGAGCTGATCGATGTGACCTCTGTGGACGGTACGGCGATATCCGAAACGGCGTCGGTCAGCTCTCAGGAGTCTGGCGCCTCGGAGCCCGTCTGGAGGCCCTGGTGAAGGGCGGGCCTTCAGACGACATCTAATTTCGTAGATCTTATCCCTAGTGTTTAACCCAAAAAAAATGGCTATTAATCGTTCGCTACTCACAGCGTACAGCAACCGCAACAAGATCCGTTGTCTTCCAAAGTAATTTATAGCAAACATCAGACGAATCCGATTCGCTAATCGCTTTCGGATTGCTTTTGAAATACCTTTAAGTCTAGTTCCGATAATTATATGTAGTCTGTAAATGGATTGTTTAATTTAATCAACTGTGATATAACGAAAGTACGAAGATCAATTCATTTCTTGGAGTGGAGTGGAGTGGAGTGGAGTGCGCCAGTTTCCTAATAATTTGCTAAAAACGATTCCTAAGTTGCTTAGTTCATTGCGCTCTATTCAAAGTGTAGTTATCTAAATTAAGCTTTAAATAATTTATAAATGTTAATTTATGGTTAATTGAAAACAACAAATCAAAGGCAAATACAATATCCCAAAATACATCAAATACATCAATAAAATTGTAAAAACGAAATGCAAACACAATACATTTTCTTGGGCGGAGTTTGGCTAGTCCTATTTTTCAATTTCAGATTAGTGGAAATAGATGTAAAGGATGGTTCAACTTAATACAGATTTTCGTATACCACTCGTATTAGACATGATTATCGAGTAAACAAATTAAATCTGATGAAATGAAGGGATTTTATCCACTTATAAAAGCAAATATCTCCCACATTAAACATAATGCCGACACTGATGTCAGCCTGCGGTATTGGATCTAAACATCAAATGACCATCGGATATAGAACACTAAAGGATCTAAGGGAACGACTATGATTTATATTATATTATTACAGATTTATGTTCCCTTAAATGTTTTTATATCTATAAATCCACGTCAAAAATAACCCAAAAAAAAAGAAGCCCTATTTCCTTCCATATAAGATATCCATTCTTATTAACTGATCATCCAATTAATTCGAGGAACACCAGCCCTAATATATGCAACACATTTCTGCAGCGGGCTGCTCTGATTCATTCCAATGAGCGGATCGTCTAATTGGAGTCGAGCCTGTTTTTTGGTCCACATGATGAGCAATCAACAGGCGACGACGATCGATCCTCTCTACCTGAAAACCGCTGCAAACTGGTTGGAACTGTGGCCAGAATCAACAGTCAAGCAACCCCCGAAGACCTCAACTACCTGCTGGCAGGTAAATTGCACAACAATAAGACCAGAAAAAAGGTCCAGGATCGTATCGGATTAGGCTCTGCTCGTTTTTCAAATGAGTCATGCCAATTAACAAAGGATTTCTGTCCCTTATTATTTTCGTGTGATCTGTAAATGGAAAATTGTGGGAACAATGCGAGGGAGATAGAAAACAATTCAGATTCTTTTTCTTTTCAATTGTATATATATTTTGTGTTGTTTTGTTTTTTTTTTTTTTTTTGTAAATGTTAAATAAAATGTATCACAATTTTTTGTAAAGCTTTCAGTTGAGGCTTGCGTGTTAATTTTTGTGGATTGTTTCAAAAATTAACGGAAGACGTTGATTAAAGCTGGTGGCTGGAGCCGGAAGACCCCAAGTGGAAGACATGGTTACGTTGATGGTCGCTGCTGATCGACTTAGGCCTGAACCCAGCGATCCTGGAACTGCGAGACGGCAATCTCGTTGGCGGTGCTGCAGTACAGGGGCTCGATCAGGTCGTTGTCGGCTGGCAGATCGGAGGCGGCGGTCCAGAAGAAGGTGCCGTGGGCGGTGCGCACAAAGTGAACTGGCACTGAGGGCAATTGCTCGAGCTCGTAGTCCTCCATGTCGCAGGAGGCGGAGAGGCGCTCGTTGGCCTCGTTCTCGTAGGACTCCATTGATGCGCAAACGGAGGCGGACTCCAGATCGGCATTTCGGCTGTTCTCAATGGATTCAAGGGACTCCAAAGAGTTGGCCTTCAGTGTGTTCTTCAGATTCTGCTCCTCCTCGACTAGCTGCTGTTGTTGCTGCTTGAAGATCTTCTGCAGCAGTTTCTTGACGCTGTAGGACAGCTTCTTGTTTGATTTGATGCTCATGGTGTTGGAGTCGTTGGTCTTGTTCTGGCACATGTTGAATGGCTTGTTGTGTAGCTGCTGTGTAGCTGAGATGTGTACTGTACGAAGCGTTGAGCTCGAATGATGTCTGATCCTCCGAACGCTGGGCCTTTTATACCCTGGCGAAGGGTAGTTGTCAGGACTGCAGGCAGGAGAAACCCAAGACGAGGCAAGCAGGTCACAAACACCGAGTGTGGGAAACTACAAGGATACGTGTCCGATCTGCCAACCAGAAAATCCTATACACTGCACACACAGATACACACAGATGCACTCGGAGGGTACACGGAGAGCAACAACAAAAACGGCAGGTGTGTTTTGAAAGGGACGGGCCAGGACGGACGGCTCGCCATTAACCTGCCTGCGTCGGAGTGTGACGGCATGTCGTGCCGACCTGCTCGCACCTGCTGACGGTATGGGGCAATTTTATCCTGCTGCAGGATCGTGAGAAACGAGACTTTCTACCAGTTCCCACAGTTTTTCGAAAGGATCCTTTTTGAAAAGGAGATTCTTTTTTTTTTATCCGTATTTCTGCTGATCACTTTTGGTTTTTATGTGCTCTTTATGCACTTATCTCATTCCGGGAGATGGAGCGAGAGAGGGAGAGAGAGCGAGAGGGAGCGAGATGGAGAGCCTGTCAAGAGGGGGCGGGGAAAATCCCTTTTCGATTTTTTGAACACGTGTGCAGCTCGGGAACGTGGGAGAATATTTTCAATTTTCAACGCTCGAACTGCAGCAAACAATTAATGCCCGATCCCAAAAGATCACATAGCTCAATAGGCAAACAACAGACACTGGGATACTGGGACACTGGGTCGTCGCTTCTGCTCTGGAATGGGGAAACCGAGACCATTTAATGCGCTGTAATTTGAAATTTATCAAATTCTATGGAGAGGCGTTGCCCAAGAGCGGGATGGCTGATGGAGGATGGAATGAGGACAAGGATCGACAGCGAAGGAGTTGCTTTTAATTTTTGTTTCTCGATGGAAGACAATTAGCAGGGGATGGGGTCTCCATTCCCCCTTGTCTGTGCCTTATTAAGGGGCACTCTCTCTCTCTGTGTAGTAAAAGGAGGAGGACGATGGAGATGAGAAGGAGCATGGGTATGGGTATGGGTACGAGGAGCACACGCACAGCAAGCGTTTGTCCCTTTTTTTATGTGGTTCTTTTTTTCCTGTGCCCGTCTCGGGTTGGACACGTGATGGCGCGTGAGGCGCTGAAGCCAACGTTTCTCAGGATTTGTTCGGTTGTTTCTTCTCCTCCTTGGATATCTCTCCCGTACTTAATGGATTGTCCTTTGACTTAACCATAAATATTTGGAACTCGCTGTGAGCTGGGACAAATTAAGCAGGAGAGGAGTCTTCTTTCGGTGAGAAGTTGTAGGCTGGCGTTAACAGTTCGTTTCAATAGTTGGGCCACAATTGCTGATGCCCCGTATGGCAGGACCCATTGATCTTCTATGTGGAGGTGATGATGATTATATGGTTAGTGTTTGTGTTTTTTTGGGTGGGTATAAGATTGGATTTTGTTGTGTTTGGTTTTAGATGGGCAGATCTAAGATGTGTGGCTGGCTATTCCTAAAACAATCCTTTGAATTGGACATTTTTAAGATGGATTGAATGGAATGAAAGGATAATTTTTGTTTAATTTTTGGGAATAATTGGTAGTTTATTTAATTGATTAATAAATCAATATGTAGATCTTTATTTGTTAGGGATAGGATTTACATTCCTTTGGTTTGTTAAGAATATCATATCACACATATATAATTACTAAACAAAATTAGTAATGGAAGAACTTAATGGTCTAGTAAGTATAATATAACCGACATAACATATATAATTGAGCCACAATTACTGTTCTGTATGCCAGGACCTGTTGATACTCTATGTGGTGGTAATGGATATGCTTATATTTTTTGTTGGTATGGACACTAACATATATCAATGGATCCCAAATCCAAGAAAGCATGCTTGAAATTCAACGAAGGGAATATAACTCTTTCTTAGGTTCCTTAATCGGTATTTACAATGATATAATTTAAGCATAAATCGAAAAAAGGTAATATAATATTCAATTTCGAAAACTATATGCATTATATTTATAAGAATTATGAGTATTCTGGACTGCCAATGCATGATGTTCCTTCCCACTTGTAAAATATATCTCTTAAGTTCCTTGGGTTATAGCATAGTAACACCAATTAGGGAGAACCTTCCTTTTGCAGGTTATTAGGGGTATTAATTAGAAAATATTTGATTGCACTTTTTATTATTTCTGGTCTTTCTTTGTGTGGAATTCCAATAGTAACAGTGAAACAAGCACAAATCTAGATTAGAGATCTAGAATATATCTATAATAATATCCATAATAATATCAAACTAAATCAATAGAATCCTTTCAATATGTATAAAAGAAAATGTCAATATTTATTGTTCAATCAAGAAATGGTACAGTTCCCTACCATCCCTCATAGAAAAACTCCAATCACCTATTAAGATATGTATAAAATGAAGACTATGAGATTGAGACTTGACGCATAAAAGACAGTTCCATCCCCATGGCATGCCTTACAAAAAACTGTACGAGTTTTCCACTATTAAGATACAGAATATTTATGATTGAGATTTCTTTTGCAATAAAGAATGTTGTCTTTTATCGCAGACAGACCTGCCTTCAATCTATTCAATGTCCTTTGCTGGATAAACAGTACCAAATTATGGAATTGCTTCTAGGAATTTGACCTCTGTATGGCCTGGACTGTTCTTCTTTATCCCCATTTTTCGGTTGACTCATTCTACCGCATTATTCAGCCTTATTATGCATGGATTGTGTTGATCTAATTGTGTTTTTGGTCCTTTGGGTAGCACGAGAGTATTTCAGTTTTTTCGGTCGACTCATTGCCCCTAGTTTCCCTTTTGATGGATACTTTTTGTGTGTGTTTTTTTCGTCGGGTTTTATTGTGTGCCCACGTGCAGGGCCCAAAACAAATAAAAATAGTTAACCATTTCTATGGGAAACCAAAGCCCCGCTGGGGGTCCAGGGCGAGACGGAGGCAGTGGTGCCCCTGCAGTGGTTTTCTGGCGACTACTGTGGTGCCCTCTTCTTCGAAATCTCTTGCCCCTGCTCTCTCGTTGAACACGTGCACTGATTTCTTATCGCCGTCCGATCATTAAAGGTTCCAAAATCGTAGATTAGCTCGCACACACAAAGAAAGAAAACGAAAAAAAAGTAAAAATAATACAAATAAAATCAACCTGACCCTGACAATCCATTGTCTCCTAGCCGAAAACCGAACCAAACCCAACCAAGTGTTCATCGAGGGATGGGATGGGATGGGAGGGATGGTATATTATGGTATGGTATGGTATGGTATGGGAACGTGGACGTTCATGTTTGTGCACGTGACGACCTCGTTTCGGTCGCAGCGGGGTGTTGTGTGCTAAGACAACGTTGCCCATCGCACCGACACGTCCCGCTCTGCCTCTAGCTACCCATCCAAACATCCAACTATCCATCCGTATCTGTCCACAATGCAGCAAGTGCGAACGGTAAGCCAAAACGTGAGTTACTTGCCGAACGTGAAATTTTCACACATGTGTGGCAACGGGAAATGCCCGCCCGCCAATAATTGTGGTTCCCTCTCTCTGGATTCAGGTCCTTTTACAGGACTGCTACGACTACACCCAATGTGTTAACTGCCCGAATCTGTTACGGTATTTCCGTTCGTTTAAAGTTCCTCGAGGTTGTCAGGACCGTGAACTTCAAACAAGGCGTGCGCGAAATTCCACCGAACGAAAGACGAGCTGCACTTGAGCTGGTCTTCGTGCCAGGACATGCACACGGCCATGTGTACTGCAGTTAAGATAACAACCGCAGAGATTTATCGCTGGGGGAGGGACGGATTTGGGTAGAAACTGAAGGCGAAGCATAGATACTCTTATCGGATTGAAAAATATTTTCGTTTGCTGAAAAATACAAGTTTTTGTTGATAGGTTTTCTATTGATAGTTTATCTTTACTTTAAAACGTATCAGACTTCATCCACTTTCTTATAAAGAATCTACTTTTTAAAACGAAAATACAATGTCTATTAAGAGAAAACAAGCAAAAAGCATTCTTATATCAAGAATATGTGTACTTTTTGTTAAATTACTAGTATTTACCTTTACTTTATTTTTCTATAGGAACTCAGTTAATGAATGCCAATTGAATATCTTTCATTTTACTTTCTATTCCTAACCCATCCTATTCCTATGTCCCTAAACCTCCTAAACAATACCACCCATTCTATTCTCACATGCAAAACACCGAAATCATATGACCCCCCAGGCTAGAGAGTAAAAGCCGCGTGGCTTAGTCGAATTAAATATAAATGCTGGGACCTCATGGCGGTTTCTTTGGTTTTGTAATGATAAAATAACACAGGCAATAATCTCTGTGGTGATACAACCACAGACACACACATGTGGGGTCCTTTTGTCGTCGGGTTACAGAGGCACTCGCGTGTTCTGAAACAATGAGAGGCCCATGCACTTGACACGAGACAGCGCGACATGTTGGGATTTCTTAAATTTTATGTATTTTTTTTCCTATAGTATTTTTTAGTTTACAAATTAGTATGTGCGATTGTGTGTATCGCATATGCGGGAGGCAAGTTCCAGGAACCTCTGGCTGGGCATTGTCAGTGTTGGTTTAGGATATCAACCAAGGCCCGATTACCGGGGCCTCAAGAGTCCCGTTGCAGTTTTCTCCGCCCATCACTCAGCACGCACGTGCACTGCACAAAAGGGGTTGTAATTGACGGTTTAACTCGATGGATGGTCCCAGAACCTCCCTAATCGAAAACGATATGTGATCCTGTCCAGGGGTTCTAGTATGCAGATTCGGTAACACCATCCATCCAGGCAGGCAGGGCAGCAACACGTGCACCACTCGGACGAGCTGTTGATCAGGGCGTAGACAGGCCACTCGGGGGCGTCGCCTGGCCAGGGTCTTGTCTTGACTTGCATTGTGCTTATGGCCCGGGGACCTCCTACTTGGGCCCAGGGGGAATGTAACGAGCAGCAGTGGAGGTCCCCAGCTGTGGTGTCACTTACAAAACGATCTTGTTTGAAACATTCATCAGGTGGGGGAGGTATAACCTAATGTGTGTGTAATTCACACATAACCTGAGAAATTATTCGAATGAATTGAGCCACTTACAAGGGGAATATAATCTTTGGGACTCCAAGATAGAAGAATACATTTTCTAGACGAAAGAAGTTCGGAATTAATGTAAGAATTGTTTAAATACAATAAAATATCATTATGATCTATTTAAATATTTATTTATCAAAAAATCAAAGGATTTATAGAAAATTAAGAAAAGAAAACAGTGATTACAAATTTGAGAATCCAAGATAATAGTAAATATTACAAGCAATCATTTGAAAGTATATTTCGAGGAATAGAGTTTTGCATAGGTTATTAGGATTATGGCATATTACTCTAAAAGGACTCTTTTCTTTAATTTTGATAGCTAAAAACTTCAACACTTAATTGAAGCAAATTATTTTCATATAATTTGAAGGTTCTTCCTTAAGAGAGGTTGTCTGTAATATCGATAAATGTTTTACTTCATGAACAATCAGAATATTTTACCAATTGGGAAACTGCAAATCATTTGCAATAAATGCACGTATTATTTGCCCACTTATGGAAACAAATATCATTTTCTTTAACTTTAAACCAAAAGTGCATTATCAAAAATATATTCTCTTGATAAGATATTCAATCTGTTATTGAATGTTGCGAAAACTGTTTCCAGATTTGAGTTCTGAAAATGTCTTTGATTTGTTGTTTCATCAATAAATAAGACCGAAGTTATTTTGTTTTTCTTGAGTTGTTTTATATTAAAACTATTAAAGCTGTTGTTGCGTTTTTCTTATAGGCTAGATCATCGTTGAGTGTCTTTTCTTTCTTATAACTAGTAAAGCTTGGTGGTTGATTAAATTCTAAGTAAAGCTTGGGGTGTGCTTAAGTCCTAAGTAAAGCTGGTATCACAGTTAGAACGAGTCAATTGGAAGACATGATTCGTTGTTGTTGGTTGGAAGACAGGATTCGTAGTCGTTGAATGGAAGACAGGATTCGTAGTCGTAGTCGAAGTCTCTAATGGTTTACCAGGGACGCCACATGGTGTCTGGCTTGGGGCTGGCAGCAGCCTCGGATTCCTCGGCATCGCTGTGATACCCCGAAGAGGCAGGGCTGGCAGGACGTGAAGAGGATTCCAATTGGGTTGGCGTTGGCTGCTGCTGATCGGACTGAAGCATGCGCTGGAACTCGACGCCCAGATGTGTCATCACCGTCTTGCCAATGTCGACGCTCATGGCCGGGGTGCAGGCCATCACACGGGAGATCTCGCTGACGGCGTTCATGTAGCCGTTCTTGAAGCTGTTCATCGGCAGGGGTGAGACCGGCGCCTGTTGCTTGACGACCTGTTTGCGCATGAAGACAAGTGCTGCCTCGAGCATCTCGGCCTTGTCCAGGCGCAGTATGGCATCGTCGCCCTGGAACTCGGCCACCAGTGTCTTGAGCGTGTCGAGGCACTTGTTCATGCGGGCGCGGCGCTGGCGCTCCAGCAGCGGCTTCTTCACCTTCAGATAGTGCTGGGTCTTCGATACGAATGCGGTTTCGGTGCTGTTTGCCTGTGGAGCCATCTTTGCGTTTGAGATCGCTTTTTGCTTTGCAGAGGAGCAGATGGAAGAGATGTGTGTGTGCACGGTTTGCAGGATGCTGCTCGAATGATGCTCTTGTCGGCCGCTGCACTGCCTTTTATACCCGCAGGTCGAGGTCCTGATCCTCCCGGCTGCGAGGACCTGCCTAGCAGGTAGCCAGAAATCTCTAGAAATCTTATTGCTGTGCGTGCGTGGGAAAGGAAATCGTTGTGCAAAGAAGGTTCCTCTGTCTGTCTTTCATTCTTTCAGCCACTCGGCAATTGTCTAGCCAAGGAGTGTGTGTCCTGATCAACCTTTTGTAGCTGCAATTAAACCGTAAAATGCTGGCCAAGACGTGAGAACCTAGAACGTAGTGCAATTGTCTGGGACTAACTGATTTGGTTTGGGCCGGTTCCAAATGAAAATCAAACTCAGGAAAATTGTAATTGTCTTGTTGTGGCTTATTGATTCCTTGTTCTCGCCAGAGGTGGGAGGAGAGTTTACTGTGGGACAGGACTGGTCCATAGATACGAGTATGTGTGGGTTATGGCATGCTTCTAATATGATTTCAAAGACAACAATCTTTAGAAGCACTTAGATGTAATGATTCTTTGAAATCTTGCCATGAGTCTACATGCTATGAAGATAGGTCTCATCACTAGATGAGATCATGCTTCGTTTTATATCATCTTTGGTATTCCATAAAAATGCCCTCTAACGCAGTAATCTTCCCTTTTTCTCTGTATTTTTTATCCCAATATTTAGAGGATCTTTAATAAAATAAAGGGACACAAAGTCATTGAGGTTTGTGTGTTCACACAGTCCCCACATAACTATGGGACACCTAAAATCTGATGGTTGGCTCATTAATGTTTTTTGGGACTATGAATAGCTCTTACCCCTATATTAGGTCAACTCCCATCTAATCTGTAACTCTGGTATGGGATGGTCTTAATGTGATCTCATCCTTAGCACCCCAATCCTTTTCTTCGAGACCCCTCGTCCAGTCTGTTTCCCCATAAATCTTTTCCGATATTATTGGGGACCCTCTTGCAGCACATACACCGAACAACCCTTAATATGAACCCCAATCCCTTCGAGTCCCAATCCCAATTCGAATCCCTAGAAAGTGGCGAACGCTTGTCAGGTTGTCGGTCGGTCTCCCAGGTCCCCCGGTCCCTCGATCTTGGGTTTGTTTTGCTCGATTTTCATATCGTGAGAACCGCTCGAGACGCGTCGTGTGTTTCCCACGCGATGTGCACACCTGCCATTTAAGACGCTTATATGGTTACGATTACAGGCACACAGATGCACACATAGACAATGAGGCATAGAGGCAGAGATACTGATACACAGAAGCAGAGCAGCAAACAGCAACAGCAACAGCAACACAAGCCTCAAGATGAGGGCACTCTGTCGGCACACATTTATTGCGCCGGCGCGACGCTTATTATCAGCCCAAGTAGCGTTCGTCGTTCGTGTGACTGACGGACGACTGACTGACTGACTGACTGATGGACTGGCAGACTGGCCGACTGGCCGACTGACTAACTGACAGACAGACTGACTGATTGCTGGCTGCTTTACTTTAGTTTTTCACTCTTGTCGCCGTCATTGACGATTGTTTAATTTAAATTGCCGTCGAGACGGTCGCAAAGGCAGCAGCTACCGGCTTGTCCCCGGCTTGTCCCCGTCTTGGGTTGGCTCGGCTTGGCTTGGCTTAATGATTATGGCCAAGCTCTCGGGGTTTCCAAGGAACTGTACGCAATAGTTATTTGTACTTTACGACATGAGCTAATTGAACGAGCGATCCGAACGCACCCGCAGACGAAAGAGGAAGTTTAACGAGGGCTCTTTCAAGCTGGCATTGATTGGACCCGCAACCGTCTCGACGGCGAAGGTGAGGCGGAATGGACTGTCCATGGCGTTGACAGCACTGGGCGCACCACATCAATGGGCCATCAAATCATTAATGGATCCACACAGATCCCAGGCATCGAGCCATCGAGCCAGCAAGGTGAGTGAGAACCCACAGTAGCCGGCTGACAGTTTGGATTGATCGTTAGCTACTCTCAAGCTGGAGGAGATGCGAGCTGGGAGATCAATGATCCATTCAGCTGAATAATTGTACTAGATCGATGATCCATTCCACTTAGTGTTGACCACTGCCTGGGCAATCCTTCGAGCCAATTATGGTTGCCCACCTCGAAGCATTCGCATTGCATTCGTTTGTTTTTGACAGGTTAAATATCTTAGGTAAATGTTTGCCCACAATAAATTAGCCAAACGATAAGTGGACAATTGTTGTCGGCCATTAGCACCAGGCGAACCATTCATGGGATGTTTAGAATAGCTTTGACAGCCCGAAGATGTCTGGGAGAAGAAAGTCCGACTTCCTGGGTGTTAATCTGGTTGTTCTTTCTTGAGGGGTATTTAACCATGGGAAAATACTCTAAGCATGTGAGGGGTTCTTTCTTGCAATTGGAATATTTTTGTGTTCTCTAAAAACACAATAAGTGGGAGAGTCATAAGATCAATTTTTAATTCCCTTTAAATCACAACTTAAATAAAACTAAACTTAATTATTTTCAATATTTTGTAACACTCAAACTCTGAGAAAAATGGCTTACAAAAAATTATGAATTTAAATAGGTTGAATTAAATTCATATTAAATTCTTCAATGTAAATATAAAAAACTTTACAGTAATTCTTATATATGACATTTAAATATAAAAATATGTAATTTCAATTAGAATTATATCTGTTTTAAACAGGAAATATATTTGGATAAAATAGATTAACAATAAGTAATAATAATTAATAATAAATGAATAATACAAATTATCTATTATCTATTTGATTCTCAAGGGTTTTTTCTCTGGGTATACTTAGCCCTCTCCGTGATCTAACGAATGCTGTTTCGGAGATTACTTTTGCGATTATATTGCATGGTACCCCCTAAAAATCTATATCTTACATACGTATATATGTTTTTTTTAAATTTATTGCCCCTTCATTAAGTTACAGACTAAAAGGATAATCGTGTTGTAGAATATAGGAAACGATTTGCCACCATATCAGTTTCCCAAACACTTCCTCTAATTGGGAACATCCCCGACCAACCACTTGTCTGTCTACCCCAATAGAACCAATGAGTCCACTCAATTAAAACATCCCATAAAACCATTGACTCTTCGAAAACCAACCTCAAATCAACCTAGTGCCGGCTCGTGCCACTGCCACACCCTCCCCCGAGCAGCCCACCTACCACCCCATAAGACAAGTAAACTAAATTATGATCCCAGATAAATTCTATTAAAGGACTATCAGAGAGTACACCACAAATGAGTGCACCTTGCACGCAGGGATTGCACACGGAGGCACACACGTGGCCAACCCACGTTCAATCAAAGGAGGAGCACGCGGAGGAGCACTTGTCCGCCACGCGACCACGACGGGCGCAACGCTGAGCTTTCCAGGCGGTGTGCCCGGGGCCCACAGACATCAATCAGGTGGAAAGCGGCTGAGCGGCTGAGCAGCGTACGCGTGACCCGGCGGCGAGTGATGCAATTAACCAAAGTTGAACCAACTCTGCTTTCGCTTCGGGTCGGCTCGCCCCGGACGGCAGCAGCAAGTGCAATATGTGTCAGAAGAGGCAACAACCACCACCACGCCACTGCCACTGCCACTGCCACACTGCCGCTGCCGTCCTCCAAGGCAAGGCAACGAAATGAGCGGGGCTGTGGCCTAAATTGCAAACAGCTGCCACTCGAACCGTGGGATACTTTTCCCCTAGCCTGAAAACGAGAGATACGAGATACGCACTCACTCACTTCGGCCAGGATAGGGGAAGGGCCAGTCCTCGTTTGCTGGCGAACCTTATCCATGGGAACCACAACTGCTCGACGCTCTCAATATTTATTCTGTGCATTCGTTATATTGAAAAAAAAAGATGAAATAAAAAAAGGAAAGGGAAGGGCCCGGCTCGGCCCGGCCAGGCCAGGCAGGGGGACACGATTATCCTGCACGTGTTGAGCTTGCTTCGGGGTCCCTCACGCTGAAAGCGTGGCAGGCGAACGTTGTTGGGCTGCTGATGTTGCTGCCGTTGTTTCTGTTGCGGATGATTATGAGGATACTGCTGCTGCTGCTGCTGTTGCGCAGTGAGGAGTTTGCACATGTGTCAGGCACATGTGGCGGCACTTGTTGTTTTGGGTGGTGCGGTTTTGGGTGGCGGTGGTGGGTTGCTTCTACTATAAAAGCGCGGCACTTGCCATCAGGCCACAACAGTTACAATTTGCCAGCCCACGCGCTTAGAACTCGAAACTGAAAGTGAAATTTACAAAGTTTACGAAGAAAATGTCGAAAGTTAAGAATCTGCTTGCCAAAATATTCCAACGCTTCGGCAGAGGCCACAACAATTGCCATGGTGGGAGCAACGACAGCCAGCGGTACGACAGCCTGGAGGAGATTGCCCAGAATCAGGCCAACGAGCGTATGCTAATGGAGACACTGATTCGCTGCGAGGAGGAGCATTTGGTGATTTGCCTGGAGACGGCAGCGGGCAGCTTCTATTGGCATTCACAGTAGCAGCAACAGAAGGAGACACCGCAGCAACGGTAGCTGAAGTAGCAAGAGAAGGAGCAACAGAAGGGTCTACAAAAGCAGCAACAGAAGGAGCAGCATAAGGACCCACAGAAGTTGCTCTCAGAAAGGAGAAGTTCAGCAGCAACATTAGCATTGAATCTCTAGCAACATTATCAGCAGCAACCATTTGTGCAGCAACAAAAACAAATCCTTCAATCGTAGGAGCATCCTCAGCCGGAATTTCTCAAAGAACCTTCACCAGCAGAGACTTTAGCATAAGCAATTAGTATCTACCTCAACAACATCAGCATCTCCAGAGCTACAATAGTTGCAACAGCAACCCCACATAGATGCAACACCAGCAGCAGAAACTTTTGCTAAACGGCAGCAACATCTTGAAAGGCTAGAAACCGCAACACCTTGTACATCCGTGGATGCAACAAGAGCCACACCAGCAGCAGCAAGCAGCAGCAAGCAGCAACATCATCCCAGCACCAGCAGCAGCAGCAGCAACGTGCGCAAAAAACCGGTAGTTAGAAGCGGCCAAAATGCATGAATGAATGAGTAATACGAAGAAAAAAGCGCATTTCGTTCCATGAATGAATGAATGAAGCTGTCGCAGCGGCAACACCAGCACAAACAACATTACGTTCGTGCGAAACAAGTTGCGTGATAGCAGCCTGCAACAAGTGGCAGCCCAGTCGGAAAAAAATGTGCCACATCCTCTCTCGCCCAGTTGGAGTCCTGCGATAGGCGTTTATTCTAAAGAATACATAATAAATTTGTGATAATAACTCTTTTTAGCGACAGATTAGAATAAATGTTATTAAATTATAAGATTTACAAAAATATAAAACAAACAAAAATCAATGAAATAATGGCTTATTGGGGGGTAAATTAAGATGACTTTTACAGATCAAATTGGATTGTTATGAATGTAGGAAACACCCAAAAGAGGCGTGGATATCTTATAGGCTTATCATACCCTCACCTTACAGTACCCAGCATTACCTTACAAGAACCCACTTCGATTGGGTCGAAATCCTTTGCATTCAACCCGAAAAACCAATTGGAATTTGACCTTCAACATCCCCGCTAAATCCCCTTTGCTTTGCCACACTCTGGAACAAATCCCCACCAAAAAATATCAGAGTTAATCGATGCGAATGAGGACGCGGCTGCCCTGTCATTCCCCACAAATGATAATTTCCTGTCGCAGATGAAGCTCTCCGGGGCGAAGCTTACTCAATGAACAAACGGCGTGTCGACGGGGGGATTGTCATACTTAAAAATTCAACTCTTTTTCTTTTGCATTTCATTCTGCTGATTTTTTATCCACATGCGTCGCTCAGCGGGCTTCTGGTCAGCCCTTTTTTTTCTGCGCGCGTCTGTCGCGCGTTTGGCGTGCCGGGCATGCGCATCGCGCATACATATTCAATTACACAGTGCGCTGCCACTGAAACAGCAACAACAACAACAGCAGCAGTAGTAGTCGATGCTGCAACAACCACAAATATAATGCTGCTGCATTGACAATAAGCCCAACCCCGTTGCGTGCCCAAATGGGCCCCTATCTAGAGAGATGTGGCGATGTGGAGTGAGGCACGGCCATGTGCAACTCGAAAAATTTTCTCACACTCGACGCTCGACAGAAAATTGTAACGGCTTGTTGTTCAGCACACTCTCAGCACGCAAGTCGCTCTGCCTCTGCCTCTCCATCTCGTACTCTCTCTTTCTTTACGTTGCAGCCTGTCTCTGTCTCTATCTCTGTCTTTGGCCCAGACTTCCTGTCAAGAGTTTTTAAACCGGCCACGTATATTGTTTATATAGTTAACGAATGCGATACATTTAATCTTTAGTGTGTGTCAATTTGCCGTACAGTCATTTAGTTTGCATGTCCCTCGACCCATCCGTATCGTATCCCTGTACCTATACATATCCCTCACTGGGTCCCACGATGATGATGTCCCGACGTGCCCGGGCATGCCACTTAGCGTTCCCTTCTCTGTTGCCCCTGGCCCTGCCTTGGCCCAAGTGTTCAACAGAAGCTACAATTCCAGCATTCATAATTGACAAAACAGACCTGCAGGAGGGAAGGAGACGGATAGCGGGAGCGGGAGCGGGACAGAGAACCTATTGGGCCCACGACTGACAAGAAAAAAAATTAAGTAAAATAAAGGGCAGGTGGTAGTTTTTTTTTCACCACTCTCCATGACTCGCACTCGGAGCACGGTCAGATTTACAGTGGTACGAGTGACTAAAAAAACTAGTGGCGAATTGTTTGTGAAGGAAATTTATAGAACTATAACTTTAGTACTATTAAATACTTTCTTCCTAAAGAAATATGAAAAAGAAATAAAGAATGCACTGATACTGATACCCTCCTGCACAAAAAAAAACATTCCCATTAACCTTCCTTATACCAGAATTCCTTAACGTTTCCAGCAACCAAAGAAAACCTGCAATGTCAGACCTAGCACAAAACTCCCTACAGTTCACACACTACGCCTAGAAAGTCCGTAAATCAGTGTCCCTGGAAAATTACAACGCATCAACCTTACAAGACCCACCTTATTTCCGAAACTCGCATTCCCACGCACCGTTCCAGAGTCCGGAAATTAACCAAAGCAAGTAGAACACAGGCCACCTTTAAATCAGTAGAATACTGAAATGTTCACAGGTCCCAAATAACACGTACATAGAGATATTCTAAGATATTCGCAGGTCCAAAAAAACACGTACATCGGTAGGTGGACTGCCTTCATTCAGTCGGTCGCAGAGATTCGGAAATTCCCGCATGTGTGCAATGGTTTGACCCACTGTGCCATGTGCATAAGGGCTCGGACCTCGGGGACTCGGATCAGACACGGACTCGGGGTTCGTTCGCTCCCTACCTCCGATTATAACTTATAACACCAACGAGCGAGAAAAATCTTGTGGGAAACTTGAGGGCAAAGTGTTTCCCACGATTCGAATGTCAGGCTAAAAGAAAACAGAGGAGAGCACACACAAGAAAACGCACACACGTGCATCGGCCGCATGTGCAACCAACCACCACCGCCAAGAGCAGCAGCAGCAAGCAGCAACAACAACAGCTATCCACCAACACAGGAATGGAGGAGACACACCATCACATCATCTTCATCCCCTGCCAAGGCGACTTGTTTGTCGAGAAAAACCCACCACCGAAAGCAGGCGAGGATCGTGGTCGTCGGCCCGAGTAACGATTCGTAACGACGACACGAACGACAATCGGCTCGACCCGACCCAGTGACTGACGGCAGGTGGTCGCAATGGTGGTGCTCGCTCCGGTGGTGCCTCTCTCGTTTCCTGCGCATGCGCGCTCTCTCTGCGCGCGCTGAGCACGAGACGACTCTGCTGCGGCACGTGCAGCTATAAAAGCGGCGGTAACTGGAGACGAGAGCAACATTCTCAACAAATTCGACGTGCAGTGAACACACAAAAGACAACCGGATCCCAGCCAGATCTCGCTCAACTTCTTCACAATTTTACGTCAAGAAAACACACATCTAAGCTACAATGGCCACCAAATACGAAGTTTCCAAGACCTACCAGTACCGCAAGGTGATGAAGCCTCTGCTGGAACGCAGGCGTCGGGCCCGCATCAACATGTGCCTGGACGAGCTCAAGGATCTGATGGTCCAGTGCACGGTCCAGAGCGGTGATGGCAAATTCGACAGGGCCGACATACTGGAGGTCACTGTGGACCATTTGCGCAAACTGAAGCAGGCCAGGATCGAGGCCACCGCTGCCGCAGCAAAAGCCACCACCAACACTACGCCAGAGCAGAGTTTCCGCGATGGCTTCATCAGGGCCGCCGACGAAGTATCCCGGGCACTGGCTTCCCTACCCAATGTGGATGTCGTCTTTGGCACCCATCTGATGACACACCTCGGCTTGCGCCTCAACCAATTGGAAACGCCAACTGCAGCACCAAAGCCAATGAATGCCCCGCTCTCCATCATCTGCGGCAGCGGCGGCAGCAGCAGCAGCAGCAGCAACTGCAGCTCCAACAGCCGGGAGGCCTGCAGTCCCGTGTCCAGCGGCTACTGCAGCGACAGCGATTGCAGCGTCTCCTCCACTCAAGCGGCCCAGAATCTGCTCCAGATCAGCACTGGTCAGGTTTGGCGCCCCTGGTAAATCTATCGATTGGATTGGCCAACACGCTCATCGGGCAATCGCGCAATGGAACTGCAGCTTTACAAATGCTTTACAATGATCCTCATTAATCATCCTCGATAAGTGTTACAAATATTTCCACGTTTTAAGGGTTTTAAGTTAAGTCTGTGATAGGACATGCTTTATTTACTTTTGTCAAGATCATTTGATCAGAAGATTGTTTTTTTACCATACCACATAAACATATAATTTGTTTACTACATAAGAGATCTCATCAATGCGAAAAAATGATACAAACACGAAAACAAATACAAACAAAATATGAACTGAAAATTCTTGAAGATCTCTTTATTTGGGCTATATTTCTTTTCCAGCTTCCTCCAATAAGAAATTGCAGGGCGGAGATATTTAATAGAGTATTTTCTCTGGTAGGAAAGACCCGGGAAAAATGCAAAGTCTACCTTAAGGCTAATGGAAGTACAGGTAGAGATAGAAAACATCAATAACGGATAGGAGATGTTTTACTATCCAAGTCTCTGAATACCTTATAAAGAGAAAGCTAATAATGAGTACAGATTATATAAAATAAGCCATAAGTCTCATAATCATACTACCAATTCTATCTATAGAATATTATCTGGCACAAAGTACGCCCAGCTAAATCAGGCTATGAGCGGATTACAGACGGAAGAAAAGACCGCTTACCACCCAACCGACTGAGAAAAAATGGCGGCACGACGCTCGACACGTGCCGCCAGAAGGAAATGATATAAGCAATTACGGAATAAACATGTACTTTAGAATGAATGTCTTAAAAAGATAAGAATATTGCATATAATGTGGTACAAATAAATTAACAAATGGGGAGGGTTTTATCAGGAGTATACAAAAAGTTAAATCATTGAATGAACATTTTAGGGACCCTTTTGATTATGTTGATGTTAATAAAACAAATTAAAGAAATAATAATCCAATTTACAGGGTACTTCAGCTGAATGCTCCTACCTGAGATTTTAAGTGGATATCAACTGGAGGTCACTTTACATTTTCCAAATATATATTTGATATTCCAATCAAGTAATTTCGGTATCATCATGTCCAAGGAATATTGAAAATTAATATGTGATAAATTTAAACGCTAAAGGTACGAATATAAGGTGCAAGTAAAGATATATAATAATAATAATATAGAACTAAAGTTTAAATTAAAAATACACCTTTATGTACATATAATTGTATGAAATATTTCAACAATATTTCCAAAACATAAAACTTATTTTATTATTATTAAATCGTTCATGTATCAAGTTTAAAATTAATCCTAATAGAAAATCAGACATAAAACACGTTTTATTATTTAAGCAATTTTAGATGTTATAATCGTGTGTTTTTATGCGGCTTGCAGAGTAGATCGCATAGCAATCTCAGAAATGTCCGTTTTAGTTCGGTTTTAGTTCTGTTATAATTAGGACACTCCGATATATTTTTGAGAATTTTTCC